>NC_141879.1:142012500-152012500 GCF_056163025.1 Triticum urartu | reverse complement strand
AAAGCGTTGGAACCAGGCATTTGGTGCTTGTTTAAGACCATAAAGAGATTTTTGAAGAACACAAACATGATTACGATAGGAGGAATGTTCGAAGTCAAGAGGTTGTTGACAATAGACTGTTCCTTGAAGAGAGCCATGAAGAAAAGCATTTTTGACATCTAGTTGATGAATTGGCTAGGAAGAAGAGACGGCGATGCTAAGGACAGTGCGAATGGTGCTGGGCTTGACAACTGGAGCGAAAGTCTCATCATAATCGATGTCGTGTTGCTGAGAGTAACCACGGCATGCCATCCAACCTTATAACATGCAAGAATCCCATCAGAATTAAATTTATGGAGAAAAACCCATTTGCCCAAAACGATATTTGTATTGGAAGGACGAGGAACTAACTGCCACATGTTATTCTGCAGAAGGGAATCATATTCATCTTTCCTAGCCGCGGCCCAATTAGGATCTAGGAGAGCTGATTTGCAAGATTTGGGTAGAGAGGAAGGAGATAGAGATTCATGAAGATTGAGATGATCTTTTTCATGTAAACGAAACCTAGACTTGGCACGTGTGCGCATGGTACGATCGTTAGTCGGAGCTGGAACGGGAATAGCATGAGCAGGAGGGGTGGGGGAAGATGTGGTGGACGCGTCCGGAGCACTGGAGGAAGTGGACGCGGGAGATGGCGGTGAAGACTGCGGCGGCAGGAGGTCTGCCATGACAGAGTGTAATGGGTTTTCCTTAGCCGGAACAGAGGTGATGACAGAAGTGGTCGCGGCAGGATCCTCTACCGCAGTAGAGGATTCGACTGGTTTTGCTAGATAGGTCGGCAGGTGAAAGAAGGGAAGATGATTGTAACGAGAGGGACTAGTGGACGGCGTGGGTGAGTTGGGATCTAATGGTTGACGCTCGGAAAAGGGAAAATGTTTTCAGCAAATGTTACATGACGAGACACATGAACACGACCACTAACAAGATCTAGACAACGATAACCCTTGTGCTCGTCAGAAAAACCTAGATGGACACGCGGGGTAGAGCGCGGGGAAAGTTTGTTAGGAGAAGTGGAGTAGGAGTTTGGGAAACAAAGACAACCGAAGACTCAAACGTCGGAGTAATTTGGATGAGAGAGAAATAAAGAGAAGTAACGAGTAGTTTGTGGGTTAACTTTGGATGGACGAATATTGAGTAAATATGTGGCCGTGTGGAGGGCCTCAACCGAGAACTTCAGAGGCATAGAATATTGAACAAGCAGAGTGCGAATGATGTCATTAAGAGTACGAAGAGAACGCTCGGCTTTGTCGTTTTGAGGGGAGGTATAAGGACAGGAGAAGCGCAAGAGAATTCCATATTGTAGAAAGAAATTTTGATTTTTAAAGTTTTCAAATTCACGACCATTATCACATTGGATGAATCTTATAGGGAGGAAAAAGTGGACCGAGACATAGCGCTGAAAGTTAAGGAATATATTACGAACGTCGGATTTGTTGCGTAAAGGAGAAGTCCAAACATAATGAGTAAAATCATCAAGAATCACGAGATAATACTTAAAACCAGATATACTTTCTATGGGTGATGTCCAGAGATCACAATGAAGTAATTCAAAAGGAAAATTACTAGAGGATTGAGAGGAACTAAAGGGAAGGCAAACATGTTTGCCCAACCGACATGACTGACACATTGAAGAATTATGAGTCTCTATTACAAGGTATTGGAAATTCACTAAGAAGTGTGGATAACACATTTTTATTGGGATGGCTGAGACGTTGGTGCCATAGATCAACAGAGGCCACCATAGATGTTGGAGGAGCAGCGATCGGAGCACCATGGAGAGAATATAAATCACCGGAGCTATTGAATCGAGCGATCTCGGCTTTGGTCGGGTAGTCCTTCATAGACAAACCAAAGGGGTCAAACTCAAGAGAAACATGATTATCAGTGGTGATTTGGCAAACAGAAATCAGATTTTTAACAAGAGCAGGAGCTACAAGAACATCATGAAGAAGCAAAAGCTTAATTAAGGATTGGATTTGAGCCTGACCAACATAGTAAATAGGAATAGAAGATCCATCACCGAGAGTAATAGAGGGGAAAAACGAAGGTGTGCAAGAAGAAAGCAAATTAATCGATGCAAACATATGACGAGAAGCACCAGAATCGAAAATCCAATCTGTACTTGAGTTCCCTTGTGTAGCAAAGTTGTTCATGGCTTGTAGAAAAGCAGCTTGGTCCCAGCTCGGAGTTGAAGTAGAGGCCGGTGTAGTCATGGGAGCTTGCGGGTGTGGTGGCGTCGGCAGTAGGGCTAGCATTGACGTAAAGAGAGATACACCATCATTGTACTGCTGCATGTAGGGGGTGATGGAGTGCCATAGGATGCATAAGGACTGGTGTTGTAGATTGGTGGCGGTTGGAGGGAGCATCGTGGTACGCGGCCGTCAGCTGTCGAGACGCGAGGACGAGCGCGCCGGTGTGAGGGCGAGCACCGGGCTGCCAGCCACCAGTATAGCCAGGCGGGGCACCATATGGCATAGGGGCGGACCAGGGCATAGGCCACGCCTGGACTAGCCCTGTCCATGGATCAGGAGATGGGCGCCATCCGGGCGACGGTGGTGGTGCGGTTGATGAAGCCGGGGGCAGTGGTGGTGCAGTTGGTGGAGCCGGGGCAGAGCAGGAGCGGGCGCCGTGCGAAACTGCGACGGCCTAGGGTTTTTGCCCCAGTAGTTGGGACTTGGACGCCAGCCGGATGGTTGAGGAGGTGTTGTTGGTGGAGGTGGCGGTGGCGGTGTCGACGCAGGCGGGCGAGGAGAAGCAGTGAAGACATGAGGACGGGAGTCCTTCGTAGTTAGGGCACGATCGGCCCATTGGAGCATCGAGCGAACCTTGGCGAAGGAGGGACGCGGACGCATCATAGGGATGAAGGAGGCCTGCTTCTCGAACCGCTTGCTGAGGCCGGCATGGAGGATTTTGATGACCTGGCGATCGTCGATCGGATCACCAAGTTCGTGGAGTTCATCCGCGATCGCCTTGAGGCGTTGGCAGTAGACGCCGACTGGTGAATCACCTTGCACCGTATTCTGAAGCTCGGTGTGGAGATTGTTGGTGTGAGCGTCGACGTTGTCCTGGAAGAGCTGACGAAGGGCCGCCCATAGATCGGCAACGGAGGCACCTTCATAGTCGACGAGATTGAAGATCTCTGTGGAGACTCGCATGTAGATCCGTTGAATAATGGCGAGATCATCCTTGACCCATTGTGGATCATGAAGTTGAGGAAGAGATTTGTCGGCAAAGTGAGAGCGGAGATTGCATCTCCCAAGCTGGACGTCGAAGAGGTGACGCCAATGGTAGTAGTTGTGAGCAGCGAGGTCTAGGGTTACGAGGATGTAGGGGCTAATATCGGAGATGGTGTCGGTGAAGGAGATGGAAGGGGGTATTGGTGAAGGTAGAGCTAGAGTAGAGGTAGAGGCAGAGGAGGCCGTGGCCGCGGCGACCTTGGCAGCGCACCGGTCGAAGTAGGTGGGCGGCGGCAGCGGTGGCGGGGCTGGCGGGTTAGCCATACCCTAGGATCGAAAGTCTGATACCATGAAGAATTGTATTGAATAATTGTTGATGCAATATTGTGCCGGTACAAGAAGTATATATAAGAGCTAAGCCGCACCTGACCTAGCCTTATTACAAATCGAGTAGGAGTCATAATCCTAATACAAGTTGTATTCTAACAATACCAACGATCGAATCTTGGGCAAGTAACATACTGATGACAAAGGGAACAACATATGTTATTATGCGGTTTGACCGATAAAGATCTTCGTAGAATATGTAAGAGCTAATATGAGCATCCAGGTTCCGCTATTGGTTATTGACCGGAGATGTGTCTCGGTCATGTCTACATATTCTCGAACCTGTAGGGTCCGCACGCTTAACGTTCGATGACGATTTGTATTATGAGTTCTGTGATTTGATGAACCTAAGTTTGTTCGGAGTCCCAGATGAGATCACGGACATTATGAGGAGTCTTCAAATGGTCGAGACATAAAGATTGATATATTTGAAGGTTATGTTTGGACACCGGAATGGTTTCAAAAAGGTTCGGGCATTTTCCGAAGTACCGGGGGTTACCAGAACCCCCCCCCCCCCCGGGGGGGGGGAGTTAATGGGCCTTCATGGGCCCTAGTGGAGAAAGGAGGCAGCGGCCAGGTGGTGGCGCGCGCCCCCCAAGTCCAAACCGAATTGGACTAGGGTTGGGGGGCGGGCCCCCCTTTCCTTCTCTCCTCCTCCTTCCCTCCTTCTCCTAGTGGGAATAGGAAAGGGGGTGAGGGAGTCCTGGATTAGGGGGTCTCCGGACAGCCGGATTATATCCTTTGGCCGGACTGTTAGACTATGAAGATACAAGATTGAAGACTTCGTCTCGTGTCTGGATGGGACTCTACTTGGCGTGGAAGGCAAGCTACGCAATACGGATATGTATATCTCCTCCTTTGTAACCGACCTTGTGTAACCCTAACCCTCTCCGGTGTCTATATAAACCGAAGGGTTTTAGTTCGTAGGACAACAACCATAACATACAATCATACCATAGGCTAGCTTCTAGGGTTTAGCCTCTCTGATCTCGTGGTAGATCTACTCTTGTACTACCCATATCATCAATATCAATCAAGCAGGACGTAGGGTTTTACCTCCATCAAGAGGGCCCGAACCTGGGTAAAACATTGTGTCCCCTGCCTCCTGTTACCATCCGGCCTAGACGCACAGTTCGGGACCCCCTACCCGAGATCCTCCAGTTTTGACACCGACATTGGTGCTTTCATTGAGAGTTCCTCTGTGTCGTCGCCCTTAGGCTTGATGGCTCCTACTATCATCGATACCGATGCGGTCCAGGGTGAGACTTTTCTCCCCGGACAGATCTTCGTATTCGGCGGCTTTGCACTGCGGGCTAATTCGCTTGGCCGTCTGGAGCGGATTGAAAGCTATGCCCCTGGCCATTAGGTCAGATTTGGAAGTTTGAACTACACGGCCGACATCCGCGGAGACTTGATCTTCGACGGATCCGAGCCACAGCCGGGCGCGCCGCACTGTCACGATGGGTATGACCTAGCTCTGCCGCCGAACAGTACCCCAGAGGCCGCGCCCGCATCAGCTCCGACCCTTAGCTCGAAGCCAACTGCGCCAATCAAGGACGGGTGGCTAGACACCGCCTCAGGGGCTGCAGTCCCAACGGCGATCGAGCCGAACACCAGCCTAACCCTCTGCGCAGCCCGTGACTCCAAGGTGCCAGACTCTTTTCCGGACTCCGAACCATCCGTGCCCCTGCCAATCGAATCCGATTGGGCGCCGATCATGGAATTCACCGCTGCGGATATCTTTCAGCACTCGCCCTTCGGCGACATTTTGAATGCACTAAGGTCTCTCTCTTTGTCAGGAGAACCCTGGGTCTCTCTCTTTGTCAGGAGAGCCCTGGCCGGACTATGGCCAACAGGATTGGGATGCGGACGACGAAGAAATTCGACGCCCACCCACCACCCACTTCATAGCCACTATCGATGATTTAACCAACATTCGCGACTTCGACTCCGAAGACATCGACGGTATGGACGACGATGTAGGAGACGAACATAAACCAACGCCTATAGGGCACTGGAAAGCCACCTCGTCATATGACATATACATTGTGGATACACCCAACGAAGGCAATGGCGACGAGATAGTGGAGGATGACCCCTCTAAGAAGCAACCCAAGCGCCGACGTCAGCGGCGCCGCTCTAAGTCCCGCCAAAGCAAAAGTGGTGATACCGGCATAGGAGATAATAACACTCCGGGTAGTGCCGAAGACAACAACAATCCCCTCCAGCAAGATTTAGAGCAGGAGGATGAAGGAGCCAGCTCTCCTGAGAGAGTGGCAGACGGAGAGGAGGAGGATGACAATTACATGCCCCCTCCGAAGACGAGGCAAGCCTCGGCGACGGTGAATTCGCCGTACCAGAGGATCCCGTCGAACAAGAGCGCTTCAAGCGCCGGCTTATGGCCACGGCAAATAGCCTGAAGAAAAAGCAGCAGTAGCTTCAAGCTGATCAAGATCTGCTAGCTGACAGATGGACTGAAGTCCTCATGGCCGAGGAATATAAAATCGAGCGCCCCTCCAAGAATTACCCAAAGTGCAGGTTACTACCCCGACTGGAGGAAGAAGCGTATGATACGGCTGATCGGCCACCTCGTGGCCGCGATAGAGAGGCATTCTAGCCAAAAGCTCAGCCTCCACCCCGACACCATTCAAATAAAAAGGCATGGGGAGATACGCCAGACCTGCAAGACATATTGGAGGACAAAGCAAAGCATGCAAGATCGATCTACGGATCACGACGGCGCACCACTCTGCGAGATGATAAACGTCACGCCAGATACAGTAAAAGCAAATTCGGCCAGGCCGAACACAGCGGGCAAGACCCATTCAAGCTGCGTCGCGATATAGCCCAATACAGAGGCGCCGCACACCCTTTATGCTTCACAGACGAAGTAATGGAACATCAATTCCCATAAGGTTTCAAACCTGTAAATTTTGAATCATACGATGGCACAACAGATCCCGCGGTATGGATTGAGGATTTCCTCCTCCACATCCACATGGCCCGCGGTGATGACTTACACGTGTTCAAGCAGGCTGGCTCTTCGTCCGCGAAGACTCCCTCAGTAGCCCGGTCTCTTGTAAGCAAGGCCTTCCATACAGGATTCTATTGGCCAACGGCCCGGGCAGATGCACAGGACTTGGTCCAACGTTGCGCCGGTTGCCAGCTCTTTGTAAATCAAAGCCACATGCCACCCACCGCCCTCCAAACAATCCCCATTACATGGCCCTTCGCGGTCTGGGGGCTTGACATGGTCGGACCCCTTAAAGGGGGAACCCACAAGAAAAAATACTTATTGGTCATGGTGGATAAATTCACCAAATGGATAGAGGCTAAACCGGTTAAAACAGCCGAATCCGGACCGGTGATAGATTTCATATCCGGGGTTGTACGCCGTTACGGCGTCCCCCACAGCATCATCACTGATAATGGCACGAACTTCACAGCCAACGAGGTAAAACTCTGGTGCAGCAAAATGGGTATCAAGCTCGATTATGCTTCAGTCTATCACCCACAAACCAACGGTCAAGTGGAACGAGCAAACGGTCTTATAATGAGCGGCATTAAACCCAGGTTAGTGCATTCCTTAACGGAGTCTGACACGCACTGGGTAGAGGAGCTCGACTCCGTACTCTGGGGGCTGCGGACCACGCCGAATCGTAGTACCGGATATACACCGTTTTTTATGGTGTACGGCGCAGAGGCAGTCTTGCCCTATGACATAATTCCTGACTCACCTCGAGTGCACATGTACGAAGAAAGAGAAGCCGAGCTCGATCGGCAGGACAGTCTGGACACCTTGGAGGAAGAGCGTGACATAGCCAAAGCCCGTTCCGCATTTTACCAGCAACAGGCTCGCAGATACCAAAGCAGAGAAGTACGGGCCAAAACTTATAACGTTGGCGAACTAGTTCTACGACTGCCGGATAAGAAAAAGAACAAGCTCGAGCCCAAATGGGAAGGTCCCTTCATTATCGACCAAGTTCTGACCGGTGGATCATACCGACTGCGGGACGCATCGACTAGTCGACTCGAGCCGAACCCATGGAACGCAGCCAGGCTTCGAAGATTCTACGCCTAGCACCGGACTCTATGTTAGTCCCCTCCCTTTGCCCATTTTCTGCATATGCATCATCTGTCTTGTTTCCCTTTCTTTCTTTTTATTATTATTTCTCTATGCCTTCAAGGGTCACCTTGTGACTCACTTGTACATTACAGATGCGCTAGCCGCACTCTCCATACCTGGGGGCTTCTTCCACAGAAGCTTAAATTATTTACCTGGGCCTCACGCCCAAAACATGTGTTATACTTCCGCATGTACCTTTTTTCACCATTATATGCATCGATATGACTTAAGTTTTGGCCAAGCTGGGTTGCCTGGCTCTTGTATTTATGTCCTACGTTCCCGTTAATTCGGCTAGGGCATAAGGGGAGCACCTCTGCGATTGTTACCACCGGGTCAGCTAGATGTGTACCTCAGACTGGGTGAAGCCGAAAGCTAGCGTTCTTAAGGGAATATTCGGTCGGTGAACAAAAGATGACTTTTATTTATTATCCATATTTGCCCCCAGATGCTTCTTCTGCAATTCTTATCGCAGTCCGGACATGCACTTTAGGGCATGCTTCCCAGGGAAAGGAACCCTTAACGGAACTATTCTCCCTGGAAGATGTTTCTTACTACCCATGTAATATAACATAACTAGTTGGGCACTTGTCTGATAAAGCACTAATGACCCCTATGCCTGGTCTCCACGCATGCCCCGGTTCTTACATAACCGAGAGGGTATTCGGATACACTCCGGACCGTCGGGTCCCGAGGTTGAAGCGAAAAGGTCCGCCACGACAAACGATCTACAATCCGGCTAGAAGGCATTATACATGTCACTTTAAATTACATAGTCAATTTGACTGGTTGAATTCCTCTTCAATACCATCCAATAGGCTGTCTAGTCTACAGTCCTGTTGGGAATACTTTGCGGCCAATTCTACTTGGCCGTATACTAAGCTCACAGGGATCTCCTTCCCATCGGGCCCCACAGGTCTGACTTCGGCCATGTGGTTCGGGTCAGCCTTCGTGTACCGTGTCTTCACCATTGCCCAGGCTTCCCTGGCGCCCTGATGGCAGGCCGATATCTTCCATAATCGGAAGTGCCGCCGCGCTCCCTCCAGCTTTTCTGCAAGCTCTCCAAGGCCTTCGGGTATGGAGACGGATGGCCACAAGGCCTGGGCGACGCCTTGCATCACCTGCCGAACTCGTTCGTGCAGCTGTGAGATCTTGGGAAGAAGGTCACCCGTTGAACCGGGCATTTCCTCGGCAGGACGACCTGTTAGCATACCTACCGACATAACTCTGTCAGCCAGCTTCCTCGCCGAACTCTTTTTCAAAGTTCGTTCAAGCACTTACTAAATATGCCACGTCGAAGCCGCCGATTCTCCTTAACAGAGTCTGACAGTTGGGCACGAACATCTTTTAGTTCCACACCCAGCTTGGTGTTGGCATCTAGGAGATCATTCTTCTCCTGCCTCACCCTCGTAAGCACGCTCTCATGGGCCTTCAGCTGGCGTAGGAGCTGTTGCTTATCCGGATTTACTCTAGCGTCATCTGCAATTTTATCGTCAGATCTGCATATACGCCGCATCCTATATGACACTTATCATTCGAAGGATATATTACCAGAGGGGGTCTCTTTGGGCTCCCCCGCCGCGGCCAGTGCGGCCTGAAGTTGGGCTCTGCACTCTTCCAGCTCTTGGGACAGTTAAGTATTATTTTCGGTAAGAACCTGCATAACAAGTGATCCTTAAATCAGTTATTCTAACTGTTTCAAGTCTCAGGGGCTACTGATATATATAATCACCAAATTTACTCACCCGTATGCCTTTTACATACTGCTCCGTGGCTCTGGCTAGACCATTTTGAGTGGCACGGAGGTACGCATCTCCTGAGTTGAAGGCATCCAATGCCTCTTGGGAGAAACAAGCATCATGAAGAACAGTCCGGCGACACCTGTGGTTCATGGCACTTTCCACCTCGGAATTGGTGGCGGACAGTTTGTCCGCATCCTCTGTCGAAGGAGTGCCCTGCGCACGCCTTGTTCCCGCCTCCGAATCCAGCCTTGGAGCCTGGCTGGTGGAGGCGCGATTAGTAGCCTCTACGGGTATAGTCCGGCGAGCGCTCTTTTTCCTGAAAAGAAGGCATGGGCGTTAATATGCCTCTGAGAATAATGTCTTGCAATAAAGACGGCGCGTCGTACCGCTACGCCGGTGTCTCAATCCGGACTGCGGGTCTTTTCAGCCTGCCTGGCCTCGCGGCCCCTTGTTGGCTAGTTGCCGCAGGCTCGGCCTTCCGCCTCGAGGACCTCCCCTGCAAAACACGGATGTTATACGGCAATCAAAAACATGCAAGGACAAATCCCTTTTCGAAGTGATAGGACTTCGGTCTCAGTCACCTGTGAGGCTGGAAGTAGCCCGGGGTAATCGGCCGTAATGGCCACCAAAGCGTTGTCATTACTCGATTGGTAAAATACCCCATCGATCAGCTCCACAGATATGTCCGGATCCTCCTGGGAGGCCGGGTCAAGGGACCGTCCAGGGTCCTCGGGTTGCGGAGGGGGGCTGTTTATCTCCTTTACAGCCTGGCGCAGCTCCTGCGATTAAATCGCTAGACTGAATACTTAACTACGGGAATACGAAACGGATGGGCGAGAAAAAGTCTCCGCTTACCCAGCTCGAAGGATTGTACATAGAAAATCCGCCCTACGGGTTGACACGAAGGAATTCCTCCTCTTCTCCCTTGTACAAAGTGGATAAGATCTTTATTAGATCAGCAACCGATCCCAGCCCTTTGCGGCCATGACCTCGATCATGGTCAATCCGGATCGAGCTAAAAAACTTATCCAGCTCATCAGGTAAAGAATGTCCCTGTCATCTTCCTCCAGGGAGCTCCATGGACGCCAGCTCCGGTGCTTCTTCAAAGGGACGTTGTCGAACTCAGGAAGGCCGATTCTAATAGGATCCGGGAGGGGTACGTCTTCTATATAAAACCATTCTGAAGGCCAGTCTTCGGACGTCTTCTTTGGGGTTTCGGACAGGTATCCGGTCCCGGCAATACGCCACACTTTGGCTCCGCCCACTTGATATATTGACCCCTTCTAAGAACGGGGCACAAGGCAGAACAGCTTCTTCCACAGAGCGAAATGAGCCTCACAGCCCAAAAACAACTCGCAAAGGGCTACGAATCCCGTGATGTGCAGCATGGAGGCAGGCGTAAGGTTGTGCAACTGGAGGCCGTAGAACTCCAGGAGCCCCCGGAGAAACGGATGAATTGGAAATCCGAGCCCTCTTACCAAATAAGGGACAAGGCATACCCGCTCTCCCTTGGAGGGATTGGGAAGGCTCTCCGCTTGCTCTCCGCCATTATAGGTGGCAAGCCCGGCTCGAACCGGGACCATGTACGCTGGGGGAAGAAATCCCTTGGTCTGAAGCATCACTAATTTGCTGTGCGGGATGGAGCATCTCTCCCAATCTCCAGGCTTGGGGCTAGGGGAGCGAGAGGAGGAGCTGTGTCGACCGGCCATGATGGAATGGATCTCTGTTGAATGCGCTCCGATGAAGGCTCGCCAAGGGAGGATGGTGTGATTTGGATCTGAATCCTCGTCTTTTTAATAGGCAGCTCATTCACACAGCTAGGGGGGATGTAAAAACACCCTGGCTCTTCACATTCGCTCGACACGTGGAAAGTGGCCATTATTGGGCGTGGAAGCCAAGGAGTGCAACATTCACAAGAGGCCGGACACTATTTTGACAGGTACACGGAATTTGGAGAGGACCCGCCCTGCAATGCCAAAGACAATACTGCACGCCGGACTCATCGTCATTGAAGCCTGGTTCGGGGGCTACTGAGGGAGTCCTGGATTAGGGGGTCTCCGGACAGCCGGATTATATCCTTTGTCCGAACTGTTAGACTATGAAGATACAAGATTGAAGACTTCGTCTCATGTCCTGATGGGACTCTACTTGGCGTGGAAGGCAAGCTAGGCAATACGGATATGTATATCTCCTCCTTTGTAACTGACCTTGTGTAACCCTAACCCTCTCCGGTGTCTATATAAACCGAAGGGTTTTAGTCTGTAGGACAACAACCATAACATACAATCATACCATAGGCTAGCTTCTAGGGTTTAGCCTCTCTGATCTCGTGGTAGATCTACTCTTGTACTACCCATATCATCAATATCAATCAAGCAGGACGTAGGGTTTTACCTCCATCAAGAGGGCCCGAACCTGGGTAAAACATTGTGTCCCCTGCCTCCTGTTACCATCCAGCCTAGACGCACAGTTCGGGACCCCCTACCCGAGATCCGCCGGTTTTAACACCGACAGGGGGCGAATCCTACTTGGACCGGGAGTCCAAGTAGGATTCCCCCCCATGGCGCTCTTGTCGGTGTTCTGGGAACGGGGGTCCCCAGACTTGCCTGCCTGTGGCCTGCGGCATGGCTCAGATGGGGGCCCAGCGCGGCCCATCTTCATCAGCCCAAGATCAAGACCCTCACGAGGGGCCAAGCCTCGCGGGGCTGCCGTGCTAGCAGCGGAACCGGACACCAAGCAAGGCAGGTATCAGCCTGAGTCATCCAAGGGCGGACGGTACTGCATGTACCACGACCCCCACACCCACAACACCAATGAATGTCAAGAGCTCAGAGTCGTGCAAGATGGGCGAATCGGCTGACGCCCAGAGCGCAACGACAGGGGCTATGGCCGAGGAGGAGGAAGAGGCGGGGACGATGGGAAGACCGTGGCCTTCGCCAGCGATGGCGTGACCGCCCTCGCGAGGACCGCTGGCAGGACTAGCCTCGCGAGGGAGGCTGGAGGGACCAGCCTCGTGAGGGCCACCCGCACGGCAGCGCAGGCCTCCCTCCTCTGCCGCCTCCACCAAGGAGGAATGAAGACCAACACCAAGACGATGGGCTGAGGGCTTCCAGGAGCCGCGTGCAATTGCCTGCATCTTGGGTGGCGCCCAGGCACCTGCATCATAGCGCATCTTCAAGCAGTTTGCTCGCGAGGTGAATGCAGTCCTTCCCAAGCTTGAGGCCACACGCCCTCTCAGGTGGTCTTCGTGCACGATCACATTCAGTTCCGCAGACCAGCTCAAGTGTGCGGCAACGGCCGGAGTCCTCCCGATGCTTTGCTCCCCAGTCATCAGCAACGTGCAGGTCACCAGGACCCTCATCTATGGAGGGGCAGGACTCAACGTCCTGTCCGTCGAGACGTTCGACAATCTCCAAGTGTCGTACGACCAGCTTTAGCCGACCAAGCCTTTCTCAGGAGTCACCGATGGTTCCACTGTTCCAATTGGGCAGGTTCGCCTTCCGGTCACCTTCGGGCAACGCAACAACTACTGCACCGAGATCATCGACTTCGACGTCGCTCACATCTGCCTGCCGTACAATGCCATCCTCGGGTACCCAGCCCTAGCCAAGATTATGGCAGTGACTCACCATGGTTACAATGTCCTCAAGATGCCAGGAAGCAGTGGAGTCATCACCGTACCCTGTGAAGAAAGGACGCAGTGTGCTCGCTTGAGCATGCGTTCCAAGCCACAGCAATCGAAGACCCAGATCACGGGAGCGGGAGGCCTCCCGAGGCGACCCTCAAGAAGAAGAAGACCTCACCTGGCCTGAGCCACAAGGAGGCAGGCACCTCCGGAGGTATTGCGTTAGGATTCGTGCCCGATCAGGGAGCGCCACCCTCTCATTCATACGAAGGCGCGCCCGGCGCCCTCCTCAGGCAGGGCTCGGGGGCTCTCTCTTGGAGAGCCGCCGACCTTGCCAAGGTCGCGGGGGAGGTGCTCGGGCACCACTTGGAGGGGTGCTTTCAAGCACGCTTCCCTCGGGAAGGTACAAGTCAAAGGAGACCAAACGCTCAGGAGTTCATCGTAAGGAACACCCATGAGCTACAAGAGTCCAAAGTCATGCGCGGCAGCCGCCGCTTACCTTCCGTGGCCCCACATCCAGGCGAGGATGGAGGACTGCGCGTCTGCGTCGACGTACCAGGGCTCAACCGAGCTGCATCCCGGGAGCGCCTATGGCCTTCGGCCGTAGGGCGCTGCGAGGGACCACCTCACAGCTACGTTCGCATGCCCTTCGGCCTGCCGAGCGCGGTCGCCGCACATCAGTGCATGTTGAGGAACATTCTGGAGGCTCAGGACGTCAGGCATTGCGCGGTCCTGGCGGAGGTGGCGATGGCCCCCGAAGACCTGCACGTGCCACCGGAGCCTCCCGAGGCCCCTGGGCCCGGGGGCTCATGAGGGCCGACGTCTTCACCGCGCATCGCTCACTTCCTCAACATCACTTCATCTTCAACAGCACCAGGTGACATCTTTCAGAGTTCTACCTTCAGCTAGGAGCGCCCACAGGGCTGCACCATTCCCAGGCTGCATGGGTCCATCCTCGCGGCATGTATCCATTTTGGTTATGCTCTTTATTTACCTTGTTGGGGGCACCACTCGGGCTGCATCATCCCCACGCCGCTCGGGCCCGACCCAGCGGTGGTTGCTTTTACCTGCGCTTGCTTGAAATTGGATTTCCTATGTGCTTAACATACCTGACCTAATCACCTGCTCGATCGACGCCTATCTGAAGAGCCGATCGCTCTGGCACGGCGCGTGCGCACGGGTCCGTCCCTGCAGTGTTGATAAACCTAAGTGGTCGAGCTCTGGCCGCAGCAGCCCCGCACGGCGCCACCTCACCAGGCCCTCAGTGCCCTGACCGCTCCCTCGGAGTGACCATAGGTTGGCCGGCGACCGTAACGACAGGCCTTGTTTCTCCTCATGATTGGTGTGCAGGACCTACTCCAGGAGCAACGTTGGGGGCATCGTGAGCTCTCTCTCCCACTCTTCGGCACAGACCGCTTGCACGTTAAAGGGGGGTACCTGAGCATCGTGACTCATGGGCTCCTACTGGCTCTCCAGCCCTCACCCCCTGGCCTTGACCCACGGCATCGCGACCTGTCATACCAGCGGCGGCTGAGCTCGCTCGAGGGCCGGGACCTGAGGACGTAGAGCGATAAGGAAAGTGCGGGGGAGTGGGAAGAGCTCGCGAGGGCCTCACCCAGCAGTACCTCGGCCACCGCCTCTCGGGCCGGGCGCCTCTCCGAGGAACTACGTCAGACGCACAAGATAAGTCGCGCCCTTGCAAGAGCTAGACCAACGCAGCGCTAAATCCCCGCCCAGTGCAACTCTGTCACGGCGACGCTACCTTCCTTTCTCGCCCAGCAAGGATTGCTTGAGCGCTAAAGGGGACCTCCGAAGCATCACGACTCGGGGGCTCTTAGCGGACCTCGGGCCGCTCACCTCCTGGCCTTGACCACGGCATCGCGACCTGGCATACCAGCGACGGCTGAAGCTTGCCTGGGGACTGGGACCTGTCAGCGTAGAGCGCCAAGTCCTCGTGAGGATAGAAAGGGGAAGCTTAGCCGGAACAGAACGGACACCTCACGCCAATTCATATTAAGGATATAGTATTTACAAAAGGCACGGCAGACGCCTTACATGCCCATGCGGGGTGTTGCTCTAATTCCTCGCAGGGAACAAAAGGTGCTAACCCTAAGGGACGCAACTTGCTAGCACCTCCCCAAGCGACGCCATCATCAACAGTGGGCTGCCCAGTGACGGCGCCAATCCCATCCAGATCAGTGGCGTCGGCGGCTCGATGCAGCTGCCCCACTCCGAGCGCGGCATGAGCTCGGAGGCTCGTAGCTGTCGTCGCTCGTCTCCGGGGTTGCGAGGAGTTCAGGGGAGCCGCTGAAGCCCTCAGTCCCTTCGCTGCTGCCTGAGGAGCTGCAGGAGGACCAACGGGCGGAGCTGGTCCTCGCCAGTTTGTCACCCCTGCCGCTTCCCTTAGGGAAGCATTCCAGCCGGCGTCCTTCTGCATCAAAGACCTTGAAGAACATCAAGGAGGCGCCATCGTATTCAAGATGGATCACCAAGGCGTCGTCCATGCGACAGACCCGGGCAATCTCACCCCAGCCCCGGGTCATGAAGACCCTGCCCGGAGCGACGACCGCGACCTCCGCTCCGGTTGCAGGGGTGCCACAGTCGGCGTGCTGCAGCCAGAGCTCCAGGGCCCCGCTCGGCGGCATCTTGAAGGCGAAGGAGGGAGGAAGGCAGATCCATGAAGTTGGAGGCATGGCGGCGTGGAGCACAAGCTTGCGAGAGGAGCGCTCCGCGTGGACTCCAGGGGGGACGACGTGCACCACTGTGACTCGCCGGCGTCGGCGGCGACGCTGTCGGTGTTGCTCGGCGCCCTCCACCCTGGGGCCTATGACGTGGGCGTACAAGGGCAGTGGAAACCCAGGCGGTGGCCGCTCGTACCACGGCCTCGACACCTCCTGCCAGGCGCCTTCGTCCCGGAGAAAGAGGATTGGCCGCTTCTTCGGCGGGAGGGGGTCAGGACCCTCTCTGGGGGCCTTTCCCTTCTCCTCAGCTGAAAACCGGCGGATCGGTGCCATTGGTGCAAGAGGAAGCAAGGATGAGGAAGAAGAAGAGGAGGAGTAACGGAAAGGGGTGAACTGGCGGAGCTCACGCAGCCCCGTACTTATAGCCGGGGAAGGCCATCCACCGAGCACCATGACCTCAGGTAATCATGACCCATATCTCTGCATGCAGGAACTTGTCAACTCGTGTGGTTGCCGAGGCGTCGTGGGAAGTGCAGACGCCCATGTCCAATCAACCGCCATGCGGTGCCCAAGGCCGCAGGCTGTTAGGGTCCGCGGCGCTTCATGCTTGCCCCTTCGCTTCTCTGCTAAGCCAAGCCCACGCGCGCCTTGGGCCCGGGGGCTACTGTCGGTGTTCTGGGAACGGGGGTCCCCAGACTTGCCTGCCTGCGGCCTGCGGCGTGGCTCAGATGGGGGCCCAGCGCGGCCCATTTTCATCAGCCCAAGCTCAAGACCCTCGCGAGGGGCCAAGCCTCGCGAGGCAGACGACAGGAAGCTTCCTCAAGAGCGGCCTCATCAGGCAGGCTCGCGAGGAGGCGGAGAGATCAATGCAAGGGTACCTCGCGAGGATCCCATGACGCAAGCCATGACGATCAAGGCCAGGCGGGCGCCGGCCTGAGCAGGGTCCTTGTTTCCCCTTTGGTGCAAAGGGGGCAAGCACCGGCCAAGGTATCAGGCAAAGGTTACCATTCCTGTGCAACGAGACCAAGACTAGCCGGACGGTCGGATGGAGGTCACCGTGGAGCCCAAGACAGCGTCATCATCAGTGCTTTTGGCAGCCGAAGACCACCTTTGGTCAGGATAACTTGTACTAGATGTTCCCCTTCAAAATGGCCAATTGTTGGCGCCCTTCCCGCTCAATTATTCGAGGAGAGGCCCAGGGCCTCTATAAATAGAGCTAGCCTCCACAAAGGAGAAGAGAGGAAAAATAAAAGGAGAAGAGAAGAGAGGAGGGAAAAGGGAGGAAGGAGGAAACCCAGTAGAGACTAAGTAGAACACACCGCACCAGCTCAAGAACAGCCCTCGCGAGGCTGTTCTTCCCTTGTACTATCCATCATCAGCCCCAGAGGCAATCCATCACACCACACACTGGAGTAGGGTATTACACCACAACGGTGGCCCGAACCAGTATAAACCTCGTGTCTCTTGTGTTGTTCATCATTTTCATCTTAGTTCGCACGAGAGGATCGGACGTAGATCGGTAGGGGAGAGATCTCCGCGCGCACCCCAGTGTTCGAACCTCAAGGGTCTGCCGGAACCCGAAATCCGACAGCTCTCTAACACCCCCAGTGTCATGCTACAGTAATCCCCTGTTGATGGTGCCATGTCATCACACTAATGTTGCTAATACTCACTTGATCCAAATCACTGTTCATGTTCAAACTCAAATTCAAAGACAAAAATTCAAATTTGCCAAACATGAAAACTAAAATGTTCAAAGTGTGGCAAATAATCACTAAGTAATTGTCTTGTTGGAACCAACATTTTTGGAATTCCCAAATTGCCCCTGGGATTTTATTATCTGGTCCGGCAGTATTTAAGATGTCCTTTTCAATTTCTAAAATTGATTAGACAACTCCTTTTGACCCCAAAATTTATGTTCCATCTCAAGGTATTGTGTTATTTTTATGTGCCAAGTTTTGTTCAAAACAAAACTCATTTAGTTTTATAAATTAATAGAAAACGGTTAGCTAAAATTCAAAACAAAGAAAAGGAAAGGAAAAAAAGGGAAGAAGGAGTGGTAGAGCCTCTGCCCCCCCCCCTTGGGTTTCGGCCATCCCACCTGGGACGGCCCACCATGTCCACCCCAGCCAGCCCACACCCCCCTCCCCGGTCTCCTTCCCCATTCTCCTGTTCGACCGACCCGCACCCGTGGTCGCCGACGAACCCGCTTGCCGCCTCACGCCTCGCCGACAAGGGGATAAGGATCCCCTCCCTCCGCATCGCCTTGACCCTCTCTCCTCACTCCCACTTGCGCCTCTCCCCCCCTAGATACACCCCGCTCTCCCTCTGGCCTCTCCCCCCCCCCACGTCGCCCGACGCCGTCGTCGCCGTTCTTCTCGCACCGCCACGGAGACCGGCGACCCCGAGCTTCACCAACGCCTCCAC
This sequence comes from Triticum urartu, assembly GCF_056163025.1. NCBI lineage: Eukaryota > Viridiplantae > Streptophyta > Magnoliopsida > Poales > Poaceae > Triticum > Triticum urartu. The sequence goes on along the minus strand of NC_141879.1, from coordinate 151,994,300 downwards.
GACCTCCGGCGTTCTCCGCTCCTTCGTCTCCGACCATCAGCAGGAGCTGGGAGGCTCCGCTGAGGACTTTCTGCTCCGCCCCCTTCTGCCTCTGTCGCCGACGATCCTCGTCGTCTCCGACGAACCCGGCAGCTACTAAACTGTCGAGGGCTTTTCTTGGCCGCTCGGTGAGCTCCTCTCTCCCTCCATTCCTTCTTCCCGCAGCCGCGTTCGTCCCTAGCTAGTGCGTCGCCGTTGTCGTGCCTCTGCTTCCACCGGCGTGCTCATAGTCATGTCATTGCTGCCCGTCGAGCTCAGATGAGCTCGGGATCGTGCTCAGCACGTCCGTGCGGGCCCGTTGCACCCCTCCCTCGCGCTTTGTCGAGCCCCGTAGCGCCGACCCCATGCTCCAACCGGATGCGCCTCTGCGTAGCTCGTCGCCGGCGTTGTTCCGGTGACCTTTTGGTCTTTTGCTCGCGCCCATCTTGCTCGCACGTGCACGTAGGCCTCGCCCCGCTCTCTGGATAGCCCGAACTCGCGCCGTACCACCGATGTCGTTGCTCGCCTGAAGCAACTCGCCGCCGGCGAGCTCGAAGCGCTCGCCCCCGTCCATTCCAGCCACTCCGGCCACCACCGTTCGATGTGCGACGCCGAGCCGCGTCGAACGCGCCCAGCCACAACCCCGCAGACCCCCTATGCGCGAAATCCGCGCCCCTCCCGAGCCGCGCCGCCATGTTTGGCTCGCCGGAGTCAACTCCGGCGCATCTCTGGCCGGTGTCCGACGTGGCGTCCACGTGGCACCACCTGGGCCACTGACTGGTGGGCCTACGGGCCCCCTTTGACCTGTTGACTTGGGTCAACACTGACGTGGCCGCCCTCAGTGCCACTGACATGTGGGCCCCGTGCTAATTAAATAGGTTTTATAAATAAACAAAATGCTAATTAATCTGTTAATTAGTTTAATCACTAATTAGTCGCTGACTAATGGGGCCCACACCCCTAACTACTACTATTAGTCAAATTAATCAACTATTAACCCACAGAGGCTGACATGTGGGTCCCGGTGGCCCCACTGGTCAGGTTTGACCTGGTCAGTGCGGCTGTTGACTGATGACGTCACTATGACGCCATGCTGATGCAATATTCCATTTCTGTTACTATAAATAAATTGAGAAAATGTTTTAATCTTTGAAAAAACATAAAAAATAAACTGTACCTCGGATGAAAAAGTTTTATACATGAAAGTTGCTCAGAAAGACGAGACGAATCCGAATATGCGGTCCATTCTTCTATCACATGCCCCTAGCATGCTAAACATGGAACTTTCCCCCTCCTGTCATCTGTCTAACACAGGTCCGGAACCGGGAAAACATTCCCAATTCCCCCTTCACCTATATCGTGTAGCCCTACGTTAGGTCAACCCTAGCTCTGCCTATCATCATGTAATGCTTAGTGGTACCTTTCTTTGCTCTGTATTTACTGTCTCTTCCCCCTCTTCTCTCCGGTAGACCCCGAGACCGATGATGCCGATGTCATCGACTACGTCACCGGCGACCCCTCCTTGTCTGAGCAACCAGGCAAGCAAACCCCCTTTGAGCATTCCGATATCGCCCATTTCTTTCTCTCGCATGCTTGCATTAGAACTGCTACTGCTTTCTGTATGATCCTACTCTAATGCATAGCCTGTTGTTGTTACCTGCTTTCATACCTTACCTGCTTATCCTAAACTGCTTAGTATAGGTTGGTTAGAGATCCATCAGTGACCCCACCTTGTCCCAGTTGCCTCGCTTTATGTTCGATGACTCGATCAACGTGATCGACGTCCAGGCCCCGACACCGCACATCACTTTCCCCTTTTGTTGCTCGACTCTACAGAGTTACCATCAAGTGCCGAGGGTGGAACCTCATACATCACTCCTGATGAGATCTCTGTAGTGTAGCTATCCGGTCGTGGTCATCGAGGGTGATTTCCTCCTTAACCACTTCCGTTATGGCTCTATCGTGCAACCCCTCAAGTGTGGAACTCAAGGGTGGATCCTCTTACGTTCACCTTGATGATAACATCGAGTGGAATTCACCGGGGGTGATTCCTCGGGGTTTCCCCTTTGGTGTTAGACACACAGTTACTATGGTTACTATGACTTTACACTGAACCATGTTACTAAAGACGGGTCGGCCCTGAGGGGTACCCGCGCGAGCTTATTAGCGAGTGATGTGGAGTCGGGTTGACCTGGACGGTGCCCGTGAGATACTTACGAGGCGTGGCCAGGCATTCTTAGCCCTTGCCGCAAGTACTCGATACGGGGCGACGGGGTCACATCGATCATGAGTCTCTGCTCGTTACCGCGTGCTCCTAATCCACTACGATTTGGATATTTGATCCGAGAGGCCTCTGGCCTGATAGCACTAACCATCACATGGGCATAGTATGGGTGTTCTGCATCGTATACATCAGTCGAAGCTTAATAGACGCCAGCGACTGAGCGACGCGCGCCGGGTTGGACTGGTAAGCACCTACCTTGTTGAAGGAGGTAGCTAGGTCCGCTCACCGGCCGCGTACGCAACGTGCAGGAGTTCCCGGGGAGATGGCCCATGACCCCTGGGGGCATAGGTTTAGACCGACGTGCTGGCCTCTCTATTAAGCCTATGTCGGGTTGCGGCGTATTGTTTGGCCGAGGCCGGGCATGACCCAGGAAAGTGTGTCCGGCCGGAGTTAATCGAGCGTGGTGGTTAAGTTGGTGCACCCCTGCAGGGAAGAAACCATCTATCGATAGCCTGTCCTACGGCAACGGACACTTGGAGTTGTATCCCGATCGATACAACTAGAACTGGATACTTGTGATGAGAAATGAATGGATGGTGATGAGAAATGGATAGTATGGCTCTGGGATTGCTTTCTCGTGGGGAGACGAGAAGGGATCTCTGGCCGAGGTTGATAACACTACTACTACTTTACATTATGTTGATCTGTACTCTTCTATATGCTGCAAGATGCTTGAAGATGCTAGTCTTCGATAGGCTAGGCTTTCCCCTTCCCTTCTGGCATTCTGCAGTTTAGTCCACAGATACAACCCATTCCTTTGATACAGATGCATACTTAGTTTAGATCTGATGTAAGTCTTTCGAGTACTTTGAATGAGTACTCACGGTTGCTTTGCTACTTCTTTTTCCCCCATACCCGATTGTTGCGACCAGATGACGGATCCCAGGAGCCAGACGACGCCACTGATGACTACTACTACCCAGAGGATGCCTACTACTACATGAAGACCGCATACAACTAGGAGTAGTTAGGAGGCTCCCAGGCAGGAGGCCTTGCCTTTTCGATCGTTGTTGCTTTTGTGCTAGCCTTCTTAAGGCAAACTTGTTTAACTTATGTCTGTACTCAGATATTGTTGCTTCCGCTGACTCTTGTGTATTCGAGCTTATGTATTCGAGCCCTCGAGGCCCCTGGCTTGTAATATAAAGCTTGTATTATTTTAATTTGTGTCTAGAGTTGTGTTGTGATATCTTCCCGTGAGTCCTTAATCTTAATCGTACACATTTGCGTGTATGATTAGTGTGCGGCCAAATCGAGGGCGTCACACGCTCCCCCTGGGCCGGCCACCTCTCCTCCCCCCTTTATATACGTGGGATGGGGCACCCCAAAGACACACCAAGTCTTCTCTTAGCCATGTGCGGTGCCCCCCTCCACAGTTACACACCTTGATCATATCATCCTAGTGCTTAGGCGAAACCCTGTGTCGGTAACTTTATCATCACCGTTGCCACGCCGTCGTGCTGACGGAACTCTCCCTCGTCCTCAACTGGATCAAGAGATCGAGGGAAGTCATCGAGCTGAACGTGTGCTGAACGCGGAGATGCCATACATTCGGTGCTTGGATCGGTTGGATCGCGAAGACGTTCGACTACATCAACCACGTTACTAAACGCTTCCACTTTCGGTCTACGATGGTACGTGGACACACTCTCCCCGCTCGTTGGTATGCTTCTCCTAGATAGATCTTGCGTGATCGTAGGAATTTTTTTGAAATACCACGTTCCCCAACAATATTTTCGAATAGTATCATTGATCTTAACCCCAACATGCCCCCTCTAATGGTATACATAACGCAATCTATCCATTTACCAGGGAATCTTTTTCATTTTCATCATTTGCATAACAAAAGACCATTTAATTTTGTCATATGCCTTTCTCAAAATCAACTTTAAAAATTAAAGCACTTCTCTTTTTGACATGAATGTTATTCAAAGCTTCATATAAAATGAGAATCCCATCCATAATGAATATACCCAACCCTCTATTGCAGGTTTTTGCCCCAACATTCACCCACTTGTGTGAAAGTGACCCATGGTGAATTGTGTACATGGCACGTGCCCTTTTTTGGTACGTGGATGTGTACAAATGTCTTGTGTATTTAGAAATTTGATTCAAATTTTTTGAACGGGTGCAGCGAATGCTTTGGTTCGCTTAGCATTTTTTGGCTGCATGTGAGCCAGGCTGATGTGATTGTTCTTGGCCCGTTGACCTGGTTGTCTAGCGTTCCTTCCGTGGGCTTCATTTCTTATCTAGCTGGCACGTGCCTCCTGATCGAGTTGTGGTGCCGTGCATCCGTGTATTCGGTTCTCGGTGCCGCTTTCCAGTCAAAAAAGGGTGCCGCTTCGATCACGTAATCTAGACGCTCCTCGTGTTTTTGATCGGTGCCGCTTCCATCGTTTGATCTATAGTCTGCTGTTAGTTTCTGGTTCGCGCCGCTGTCGTCGTCTAATCTCGAAACCTCGCTGTCTATCGCCACCGTTGCAGGGTTATAAATAGACCATCCTTCTTGCCATATTATTGTAGTAGGTCTTCTTCGGTATCATGTATGTTGTCTCCATGATATCTCTTTCTTTCTGTTGTAATGGACCGCGGCGTACGGGTCGGCTCCTCGTTCCCGGGGGGCTGTGGTTGGCCGGCACGGTGGTTGGGGCCGTTCTGCTGTATCGCCATTGTGTCGGCTTGGCCCGTATGTATGGAGCATGCTCCGGCGTTTGATGATCATGCATGCAGTCTGCGGCCAGCTCATGGGATGCCAGAGCGAGTGCCCTGGCAAGCGGCGCCACTCGTGCGACAACGGCTGCGCCAACGTCCGGTGCTCCCCGATGGACGGCGGCGTCTGCTCCACCGGGTCCAGTACGTCTATAACCAGCACGACTGCCGGAGCTGCGTAGCCTACTACGAGGTCGTGACCACGAGAGCATGCGCTCACACGTGCCTTGCTCCTGCACGGGGTCCGGCCATGCCTCCATCGGTTCGCTGCCACCGCCGCTGAAGTCAGCCGCCAGGAGTGGCGCCTCCGGATCTCTGTCGCCCCTGACTTTTCCTTGCAGTTCTCGCCTCCGCCGCTCTGCCGCATCGAGCTAGCCAGAATCGGCATCGTGGGCATCAGCCCCTTCTCAAGCCGTGCATCGTGGCCATACCCCGCACGTGGCTCCTGTGGCAACAACGCGAGGTGGCAGCGACCTGCGTGCATGTAGAGCGGCGGTGGCGGCACACGCTCATCGTGCGGGGAAGATGTCCTTCGCACCTGGGGGCTAGTCGGGCATCGCCCCATCCGGGATGATGGAGCAGACATCGCCGCCCATTACGAACGCCGGTATGGGCGCCGTTCCGCGTTGGGTGGAGGAGGTCGGAACAAACGCTAGCACACTAGCCAAGTTACGGCTACAACCACGGCAGCGTCGATGCAATCGAGAACCTCTCGCCTTCAACTGGAGTATCCTACGAAAGACGCGGTGCTCGATGTTTGTTCCCTAGCTACCCATGTTTGTTCCCTACTCCACAGGTACCGTGGCTTCTAAAAGTCTAAAATAGGTCGGGTTTCTTTCTTTGTGTTCTTTCGCAAGATTTGACGTGTTTCTTTCTCTGTGTTCTTCCGCAAGATTTGACATCATGATTTAACTGGTCGAAAAGCAAAAACTGTTGATGATAGAATCATGTGGCCACCCCATGCAAAACTCACTCACTCACGTAGGCACCTCGCCTCTCAATCCCATGCACATGCACGTGGTCACATCACTGTAATTCACACCCAATCAAAGCATGCAACCATTAGCGACAAAATGAAGACAAAACAAACCGCGGAAGAAAGTGCTACGGTCACACATATCGTGTACCAGCACTTGGGCATTATGTTCATGGAAAAACTGTTTTTCAAGTTTTTTTGAAGAGAATTCAAAAGGAAAATATACACCGTTATCCCTTTTTTAGTGGATACCTTTACCTTTTCTAATTTGTGAAAAGACATGAAGATCGGGTACCAGGTTCTGAACATGAATGTCGACAAATAAAAGTTCACACAAAATAGAAAAACTAACACACGAATGACCCAGCGAAGTGCGGTCACAACTCAAGTAACTATTAATTGAACAAGAAAAAATATATGTACATAAAATATTATATACTACATAGATGATTCACCGAAATCCACCAAACTCAAACTTAGCATGCGATATATAAAAGTACTTCCCTTGTTTAATAAGTATCGATTACTTCATGCAATAAAACTTTCCTTCTTCAAACACCTTAGCATCCACAATGGCTTTATGTTCATAAAAAATCATTCAAAACTTATATTACTTAATAGACATGCAAAAAGTTAAATGAATAAGTAGTAACCAACCAATTAGCAAAATGATCAGCAGATGAATGCATACAGGATTTTAACATAGTGTTGCATGCACACCTCTATTATTGCTTCCCCTAAAAATTAGGTTATTGCCAAAAAAAATTCATCCCGAGTCAAGACTAATAAAAAAATAAAAAATGTTTAAGTATATACAATAGTATACACTGTTAACCATAACAAGGTGCGGCGTGCCGCCGCACACAGAAGCATAGAGAAGCCAAGCAATGCTGCTAGCAGCCCAGCTATGAGAACTAGGATCAACTCTGAGATCACGTCCTCCATTGGGGGCCTCCTCTCGATCTTTTGTCACCGGAGGAAGAAAAAGGTGAAAATTAGGGAGAAGGAATGAGGCACGTTGTGGGGATGGAGAAAGAGAAGAGAGTCTGTGGTTATTTTTATAGCTCGAACTCGATGTACGATAGGCGAAGTTCACCAGCACCGCTCGCCGCTCGATCACCAGTGTTCAGGAGGCGAATCTACGAGCAGTGCCGAAAAGGTACTGGTCCATGAGGTGACTGCTCGCTGCATCGGTAGCGAGCACGCCCCACACTACCACGGTACTGCCCTAGATGCTCTACGCGCTAGATGGCACAAGTGGGAGACGTGCGGGAAAGCGCGCGAGGGAGAAATAGATGAGACCTGGTGAAGAAGTTCATCGCCCCTTGAAATCTGAAATTTATTTATAGCCAGCATTAAAAAGACTTGTGCCTGACCCGATTCTTTTCTGAACTTCATTATGTGAGATTATTATAGCTATTTATATATTAAACTTTAATACTTATTTGTATATATTTTGCCAGATCACGATCATAGATATCATATTGTGGGCGATTCAAATTGTTTTTGTAATAAAATTTGTTTTTTAAACATACATCTTAAAACATATTTAAACCGAACTCATTTAAATGCGAGAAAATAAGAAACGGGAAAATCCATGTTTACTTGGATTATATGGTGACAGTGCTTTAATGGTGTATTTGTATATGTGTATCCTTAAATATATTGGTATAGGTCTGTATAGTATATGGCATACAAAATATCTTCATAGTGGTGTATTCATAATTATGTATACATAACTAGAAAGATGTAGAGTGCACAAGATGTTTAGGAGGAAGATTCGCTCCATTTTTAGATCATTTGAACGTCTGAGCAGCTCTCAGCAAAACAAGACAAATCGAATCAGAACGGTGCATAGTAATAAGTTTTTCGGTGCTCGATCGTCGGTGCTCATAGGCGAATCTGCAAGCATTGCCGAAAAGGTGTCAGTCCGTGAGGTGAGTGCTCACTGCACCTAGCACGTCTTGCGCTATCGCGGTACTTCTCTGGATGCTCTACGTGCTACATGTGACGAGTGGGGGACTTGTGGGAAAGTTCGCGAGAGAGAAGTAGATGAGGGCTGGTGAAAACTTGTGTTTGACCCAATTCTTTTATGAATTTTGACATGTGTAATTGTTATAGGTATGTATCTTTCTGATTTATGAGTTGATCATCGGAGGGGGCGGTGCGTAGTAATAGGTTTTCCAGTGCTCGATCATCGGTGCTCAGCAGGCGAACCTATGAGAAATGCAGCGAAGACGTCTCGCACTACCGTGGTACTACCTTAGATGCTCTATGCGTTAGACGCCACAAGTGGGGGACCTGCCGAAAGCGTGCCACAAAGAAGAGAGATCAGACACGAGAAAGAAGAAGTGACTGATAGTAAGTCTTGGGTCCACCCTGTCAACACAAAGGAGAGCTGCTCAGTGGAGCGTACCAACCAAAGATTTAGAATCTCAAAAAAATCGCTGTTTAGTTACCCTGTGCGATTGCTGCAACCCAAGATTGTTCTCTAATTAATGTATTACAAATGAAGTGAATGCACAAAATAAACCAGGTTGTACAATATAAGCTGTAGACGGGCGCGGCGTGCCGCCACGCGAGGTTCGCTAGTACCTTTTGCTATAGCGGTCTGAATTGGTGAGATTACCTCTCAGCAATGTATCTTATATATGTCGATCCCCACTAATTTATTTATGTCAACATGCAAGTATGTCACATCATCATATAATTAGGATGGGATCAGGCCCACCTCAATATCCAACCATGCGTGGGAAAGGACACACCACGACATGCAACCATGCATGGGAAAAATATTGTCCTTAATTTATTCTACTTATATTCAATATAATTTTACAACTATACCTAATCAAATATAATAAGTAGTATGTATTTTTAACTTTGTTCATGTGTTATTAATCTAAATATTTATATTCCACACAATCAAATTTCATTGAAATGTATTGCAATTGATTCCTGTAGCAACACCTCGGGTATCTTTTAGTTCAATCTATTCACAGAAACCTTAGTAAAAATCTTAAAACTAACATTAAGTAGATAAATTGGTCTAAACTTTTGGATTTTATTGACATCATTAGTTTTAGGTACCTACGAAAATTATCAAACAAGTTTTTCAAATCAAATTTTACCAACTCCAAAAAATGTTGATAGAATTCGGCAATGAAACTATCAGGCCCACATGATTTATTATGAGCCATATCATAAACCACCTTTTAATTTCTTCTAAAAAGAATTCTGCAGTTAGCTTATCTGCAGCTCCTATAGGGAATTTTTAAGGATTCTCTATATGAAGAGATATAGTAGAAACCTCAGGGAGACCAAAAAGGTTCTTATAAAAATTATTAATATAGATTATTAGATCTTTATCTCCTTCAATTAGCCTTTCAACTCGGTCCAGAGAAGTTCCCACATTTTTCCTGCATCTACCATTTGTTTTAGCATGCATATTTAGTATTAGAATCCCCTTCAAGGATTTATTTAATTTGCCCTCTACTTCTGTTTAAATTCCTCCTATTTCACCAGCCTCTCTAACTGAGCTCTAGGGTCTTTCTACTCTTGTCTCTTATCAGCTGTCAAACCATATAGCTCGCAAGGCTTATGAATATCATCAAGTTTAATCAGAATATCTTTCTTCAAATCTCTGTACCATGCATTCATATTTCTATTCCAACCTTTCAATTAGCTCCAAGCCTTCTCGGTTTATCTTGCCATTTATCTAAATTTGACCCATGAACCCTAGTATCCATCCAGGTATCACAAATAATTTTTTGGATCCCCTCTCTCATAAACCAAGAATTTTCAAATCTAAAAATTGGATCAGATTTTGTTACATCCCCGGTATCCAAGAACAAGGGTGTATTACCAGAAATCTAGAAAGCGAGTTCATGAAATTTCCCAATTTTACGATGTTTAATGTTGCAATTATATTTTTCATCCGCACCGAGAATCAAACTAAAGTCTACGGTAAGTAGCCGAGAACCTTCTGGCTCGAGTGAATGATTCTAATTTATTCTATCATTGGAATTATTTCTTATGTTTCTTCTGTTAACCGTTTAGGTTGCTTTGTTAGTTATAGTGTTGGTTTTAAACCCTTTAAAATTTTGGTCTTGTAAGACATTATGGTTTCATTATATAAAATTGGAGCCTGGGTGACTCCACAGTGTTCATTAGAAAGAATTTGTCAAAGGCTAGCAATTCTAGAATTCTTTGAAATTATAGAATGGAGGTACTCCTAGTAAGTAAGAGCCCAATGATCCAACCTATAGTTGGATGGTTAGAAGAACAGTGGTATCACCAGCCCATCAGGGTTCAAGTTCTAAACTTGACACTGGTGTTCGCATTTCCCTGGATTTATTTCAGTCCTTCCAGAGATGTGTGTTCAGTGGGAGGTGACGTTCCCGTCGACTACAAATGCGTATGTGGCGACTTCGTCAATCTCAAGATGATGTGTCGGCTCAGTCTCTCGGAGGTGCTCATAGATGTAGGGCATGTGTGTGCTTGCATTCATAGGGATGGGTGTATGTGCATCTATATCTACCAATATAGAAAGACCCAAAGAGGCAGATCCAATTAATCTCGACCATCAAATCATGTCAATCCAACGATCTAGACTGTTCCAATGTCGAGCGCTCAACATGTTTGGCATGCAGTTAATTTCATCTCAAATATAGTGCTAATCACATAATAACACACAGATAATATCCTACTTAATATTCGCATGCACTTAATATATTTCCAAATTAACGTGCATTGCACGTACACATTGACTAGTATATATAAGCGTCCTGTTTATATTGTGATGAAAGAGAAAAACTAATAAGAGCCCAGAAATGCCCAACATATTAATATATTATAAAGGCCCACTCTATTTTACATTTAGAAACTTTTTCGGTAGTCTAGAGACGCTTTTGTTTTACACAGGGTCTAGAGACGCTTGTTACGCGTGCAAGATATTTTCATACAACCAAAGAGTGGACGGGTGGCATTACCTCCCGATAACGGCATTATACACATATACCCGTTGCATCCAGACAGGTCCCATCCAAGCAAGAAACAAAAATAAGCTCACGAGTTGCACTTGCCCGTTGGTCCAGGCATCACACATATCACTCTCGGAATATGCTGAGCATGAACCACAAAATCTCGAAGATCTTGGACCGGCGTTAAAATTTCACATGCATGGCCACGCACCCGAACCCGATATCTCGTTTTGCAAAGCAACGAAGACCGGTGCAGTTTTTGCCTCCACAAACTTCCCGAGGACATGTCGGTCACAGCAAAATACCAAGTGTTGGCTTCACGGATGCATGCAACAAGCTTTGCCTGCATTCGACCGGCTCGCACTAGCCACCATAACATGCTACCGTTGTAAAGATCTAGCGCCTGCATGAGACAATGGGTAGGTCACGTATCCATCTCATCGTAAAAACAGCTCATCATGCCCTATATTGTCCTGTGCTTCCATAATAATGCAGCATTTCCAGAGCTTTCCCTATTTCATGGACCATGCACAGCTAATGAGCCAAACGCTTGTCCACTGGCTCCGCCACGTACTTATCCCAAAAGATCCGGACAGTGCCACGCATGTGAACCCTAGCTCGATCGCCAAAGAATATCACTCACGTTACATTGCTCTGCTCGTACGTACCAGCTGCACCGCCTCCTCCTCTCCTATATAACACCACAAGGGCACGCACAGTAGCATACTCGAAGCACCAGCGCAGTAGCAAGCCATGGCCAACGCAATGCTGCTCCCCGTGCTCATCTCCTTCCTCGTCCTGCCCTTCTCCGCCCTGGCCCTGACCCAGGACTTCTGCGTCGCCGACCTGTCCTGCAGCGACACGCCGGCCGGGTACCCGTGCAAGACCGGCGTCGGCGCGGGGGACTTCTACTACCACGGCCTCGCCGCCGCGGGCAACACCAGCAACCTCATCAAGGCGGCCGTGACCCCGGCCTTCGTCGGCCAGTTCCCCGGCGTGAACGGGCTCGGCATCTCCGCGGCGAGGCTCGACATCGCCGTGGGCGGCGTCGTGCCGCTGCACACCCACCCGGCCGCCTCTGAGCTCCTCTTCGTCACCGAGGGCACCATCTTGGCGGGCTTCATCAGCTCCTCCTCCAACACCGTGTACACCAAGACGCTCTACAAGGGCGACATCATGGTGTTCCCCCAGGGCCTGCTCCACTACCAGTACAACGGCGGCGGCTCGGCAGCGGTGGCGCTCGTTGCGTTCAGCGGCCCCAACCCCGGCCTGCAGATCACTGACTACGCGCTCTTCGCCAACAACCTGCCGTCCGCCGTCGTTGAGAAGGTCACCTTCTTGGACGACGCGCAGGTGAAGAAGCTCAAGTCCGTGCTCGGCGGCAGCGGCTAATTGACCAGTTCTCAGCAAAGTTCGTCGTGGTGTCAGCGTGTCGGTTTAATTTGATGCATGTGTGCGTGCGCTTGTGAGGTCAACTCCGAGTCTGTTCCAAGTTGTGTTTTATTTTTCATGTCAATTTCATTTGATAATTGTCAATGGCACATTTTTTTCAGAAAGAAGGTTGTACCCTCGGATTCTATCTCGATTGATGTACACAACCTTTTCATTGAAAAGTTTTAATGTGAATTAAAAAATAAACATGGCCACACGAACAAGTTATAGAGATTTACGTAAATCTCTGGTGCGTTACTAATCCTATTCTATGCTATCATTCAAATCGGTCGAATAAAACCCGTGTGACAGTCCCCAAATAGTTGCATCCAGAGTCTAGAAGAAAAGAACTCCTGAGCATCCACACGCTAAAGTAACGACCACACACGTATCTATATTGGGTAACCATGTGGATAAAAAATAATAGTCCCTACGTTTCTAAATATTTATCTTTCTAGAGATTTCAACAAGTGACTACATGCAGAGCAAAATGAGTGAATCGACACCCTAAAATATGTATATATACATCCGTATGTGATAGTCCATGTGAAATCTCTAAAAAGACAAATATTTAGGAACGGATGAAGTACTTCTTATGATCCATATTAATTGCAGTTGCTTTAGTGGAACTATGAATCGCCGCTGCTTTAGTACTAACTCTCTTAAACACAACATCATTCCGATAATTCCAAGTTGTCCAACATAAGGTTGATACTCCCACTCGCGTATCTTAAACACAACATCATTCCGACAATTCCAAGTTATCCAATAAAAGGTTGATACTCCCACATGTATTTTATCCCTCATGCAACTAATTTCTAGACATACTAGAGATACAAATATGTGGTGGAACATTAAAAGCAACATGGACCGTCTGCCATAGCAAGCACGAAAACTGGCAAAGAGAAATATGTGATTCATTGTTTCATCATCTTAACAACATCACATTTTGCTACCATCCCAGTTACAATTTGTTATGCTATCCTTGGTCAACATGACCCCTTTTTTTGAAACTGAGACCGTAGAACAATTGTTCTACGGTAATTTCATTAAATAAGAAAAGTATTTACAATGAAAAAAACAAATACAACTTTATCCCACTCCTGCTCTAGGGAATGAACACATTGGCAAATTAAAGGATCTGTTCAGTCCAAGTATTTAGTATCTGTGATTTGCTCTTTTTTTACCTGAGTTGAGCTGCCCATAAACCTTCTTTAAGGTAGTGCTTCCAGGAGTTGATGTGTGGTGCTGCTGATCTGAAAATCTTGTCATTTCGGACTGACCATATCCCCCAGCAGCTCATCAATACTATGTCTTGAGCAATCTCCTGAGGCAGTTGGCTTGTGATCATCGGAATTTCATCATAGGTAGAAATACCTATGTGTCTGTTGGGTGTTAGGAAATCCCAGCATTGGAGAGCGAATGGGCAATTCCAGAAGAGGTTAGCAAGTGTTTCCTCAGTGTGATCTGAATATAAAGCACAGTTGTAGTCCTGCATGGTCATATTTTTTCCTGTGGAGAAGGTTTCGGGTGTTAAATTTATCATATAGAAGCAGCCAGTAGAAGATCTTGTGCCTTAGTCTGCAAGTGGTGCTCCACAGGTCTTTGAAAATCTTGTGTGCAGAATTGGCACCCTTGAGCAGCTTGTACATCTTCCTGGAGGAGTATTGCGGTGAGGACCAAGCATAGTTCCATTGATCTTTCTCTTCAGAAACAGCTCTGCTGGAGAGCATGTCTTGAACCATGTCAGATTGAGAATAGGCCTGTTCAGACAGTGGTATATGAAAGAGAAGGCTGATATCATCTTGACACTGCATATTCTCAAGAGTGGTGTTCTTGTCTATTGCAAAAGAATGAAGTTCTAGGAATCTGTTTTGCAATGTCTGCCCAGTCCAGTTGTCTGACCAAAAAAGTGTGGTGTCACCTTTATAAGCTTTGCATTTAGCATGTATCTTGAAGGTGGAAAGTAGTTTCAGCAATGCTTTCCACCAGAATGATCCAATCATCCTATCACCTGGCACTGAATCTTGATAATAAGATTCCCAAATGACATTCACCCATGGAGTATCTTCTTTATTCATGAACTTATGCAAGTGCTTCATGAGGAGGGACTAATTGTGGGTGGTGATGTCTAGGACACCAAGACCACCTAATTCTTTGGGTTTACATACTTTCTCCCATGAGATAAGGGCAGGGCTACTGTCTTGGGTTCCATACTTTCTCCAAAAACATTGCTTCAGGTAGATGTTAATCTGTTTAACCACTGATTTGGGCAGCATGAGAGTGCACATGAAAAAAGTTGGCATACTGGAGAAAACTAATTTAACTAGAGTGAGCTTGTCTCCAGTAGAGAGCATGGTGGAACAACTTAGCAGTCTGTTTTCAATCCTTGTCAACATGGGGACAAAGTCTTCAATTCTTAGTTTTGAGATGCAGAGTGGCAGCCCTAAATATGTATGAGGAAATGACCCAATTTTGCAATCCAGTAACTGAGATAGAGTATGCATCTTGTCTGCACGAGTGTTGATGGGGATCATGATGGATTTGGAGTAGTTCACTTTGAGTCCACTGTAAGTTTCATAGTGCAGGAGCAGGTTTTGAATCTGGCTTAACTGTCTAGCATCAGCCTTAGCTACCAGAATAGTATCATCAGCATATTGTAGTATAGGCCTATAGGGTATTCTTGACAAGAATGATGTTGCAGAGGAGATTCCAGAAGAGAGTGATTCATGGCCTCATTGAAAATGGATTGAAGGAGATCTGTAGCCAGCACAAATATTAAAGGGGAAAGAGGGTCACCCTGTCTAACTCCTTTCTTGCATAAGAATTGTTTCCCGGGAACCCTATTGAGGAGGAGTGAGGAGTAGCCTGTGCCATAAATCATTTTAATCCAATTTATCCATCTAGAGCCAAAACCTTTAGCTTGCAGAATATCAACTATAGTGTCATGATTGATCATATCAAAGGCCTTCTCAAAGTCAAGTTTCAAAAGGATTATCTCTTGTTTAGATTGGTGGCATTGATAGATATACTCATAAGTCCAAACCAAGCAGTCCTGAATACACCTATTATTAAGGAAGCCATATTGGTTTTTATGGGCCATACTCAAAATCACTTTCTGAAGTCTGTTGGCAAGAAGTTCGGTGATGATCTTTAGTGTGCAGTTGAGTAATGAAATAGGTCTGAATTCTGCTAGTGAGGAAGCAGAGTCTTTCTTTGGTATCAATGTAATGAAGGAGCAGTTAATACTCTGAAGATTAACTGTACCATTGTGAAAGTCTGCAAGCAATTTATAGAAGTCCTCTTTAATGATCCCCCAACAAGCTTTCAAGAAAGCAGAGTTAAAACCATCAGGGCTAGGTGCCTAGTCATCTGGCATGTTCTGTACCACCTCATCAATTTCATTCCTATCAAAAGGGGCTTCCAACTCTTCAAGATGTTGATGGTGCACATGCAGGTGTTGGAGTTGTAAAGGATTTTGAGAATGAGCCTTTGTACCCAGTCTGTCTTTAAATACCCTCTATAAAATAGCAGCTTTGGCATGGTGTGCATGGTGCTCTAATCCATTTTCATCCGTGAGCATGGCAATACAGTTGTTCCTGAATTTGATTGTGGCCTTTGCTTGAAAATACTGTTGGGGAACGTAGTAATTTCAAATTTTTCCTACGCACACGCAAGATCATGGTGATGCATAGCAACGAGAGGGAAGAGTATCGTCCACGTACCCTTGTAGACCGTAAGCGGAAGCGTTATGAGAACGCGGTTGATGTAGTCGAACGTCTTCACGATCCGACCGATCCAAGTACCGAACGCACGGCACCTCCGAGTTCAGCACACGTTCAACACGATGACGTCCCGGGAGCTCCGATCCAGCAAAGCTTCACAGGAGAGTTTCGTCAGGACGACGACGTGGTGACGGTGATGATGATGCTACCAACGCAGGGCTTCGCCTAACCACCGCTACGATATGATCGAGGTGGATTATGGTGGAGGGGGGCACCGCACACGGCTAAGAGATTAATGATCAACTTGTGTGTCTAGAGGTGCCCCCTACCCCTGTATATAAAGGAGCAAGGGGAGGCTGGCCGGCCTTTGACGCCTCCGATTCAATCGTACACTAATCATACACGCAAACATGTACGATCAAGATCAGGGACTCACAGGAAGATATCACAACACAACTCTACAAATAAAAATAAGTCATACAAGCATCATATTACAATCCAGGGGCCTCGAGGGCTCGAATACAAGAGCTCGATCATAGACGAGTCAGCGGAAGCAACAATATCTGAGTACAGACATAAGTTAAACAAGTTTGCCTTAAGAAGGCTAGCACAAACTGGGATACAGATCGAAAGAGGTGCAGGCCTCCTGCCTGGGATCCTCCTAAACTACTCCTGGTCGTCGTCAGCGGGCTGTACGTAGTAGTAGGCACCTCCGAGTAGTAGTAGTCGTCATCGACAGTGGCGTCTGGCTTCTGGGCTCCAACGTCTGGTCGCAGCAATCGGGTATAGAAAGGGGGAAAAGAGGGAGCAAAGCAACCGTGAGTACTTATCCAAAGTACTCGCAATCAAGGAGCTACACTACATATGTATGCATTGGTATCAAATGGAATAAGGGTATCATATGTGGACTGAACTGCAGAATGCTGGAATAAGAGTGGGATAGCTAATACTTTCGAAGACTACGCTTCTGGTAACCTCCATCTTGCAGCAGGAGAAGAGAGTAGATGGTAAGTTACCCAAGTAACATCGTGTAGCATAATCCTAACCGATGATCCTCTCCTCGTCGCCCTGTTAGAGAGCGACCACCGGGTTGTATCTGGCACTTGGAAGGGTGTGTTTCATTAAGTATCTGGTTCTAGTTGTCATAAGGTCAAGGTACAACTCCAAGTCATCCTGTTACCGAAGATCACGGCTATTCGAATAGATTAACTTCCCTGCAAGGGTGCACACATTTCCCAACACGCTCGATCCTCTTTGTCCGGACACACTTTTCTGGGTCATGCCCGGCCTCGGAAGATCAACATGTCGCAGCCCTACCTAGGCACAACAGAGAGGTCAGCACGCCGGTCTAAATCCTATGGCGCAGGGGTCTGGGCCCATCGCCCATTGCACACCTGCATGTTGCGTACGCGGCCGGAACTAGAACTAGCCCCCTTAATACGAGAGCAGGCTTACGGTCCAATCCGGCGCGCGCCGCTCAGTCGCTGACGTCACGAAGGCTTCGGCTGATACCACGACGTCGAGTGCCCATAACTGTCCCCGCGTAGATGGTTAGTGCGTATAGGCCAGTGGCCAGACTCAGATCAAATACCAAGATCTCATTAAACGTGTTATCTTGAAATAACCGCGAACGCCGACCAGGGCCAGGCCCACCTCTCTCCTAGGTGGTCTCAACCTGCCCTGTCGCTTCGCCACAAAGATCCACACAGAGGGCTATCGGGAAAGTATGTCCTTCCAGCCCCCAATTCGTGAATCAACTGTGGGTACTCCTCGAGCCGACCCGTCTTTTGTCACCACAAGTATCATATATTATGTATAAGTATATACCCATGACCACCTCCCGAGTGATCACGGCCCGATAGTATAGCATAGCAGACGGACAAGAATGTAGGGCCACTGATGATAAACTAGCATCCTATACTAAGCATTAGGATTGCAGGTAAAGGTAACAACAGTTGTAGCAACAATGACAGGCTATGCATCAGAATAGGATTAACGGAAAGCAGTAACATGCTACACTACTCTAATGCAATGTGACGTCCGGATAATTAAGCTACAGTGATTCCCCGCTAATGATGCCACGTCACCACGGTTACTGTGATAAACCCTCGATAGTTCAGAACCGAAACAAATTCAAAATTTAAATAAAAGAAAACAATAAAAGTTTTCAAAAACTAAAACAAAAATGTTCGGTGGTTGCCAAATATTACAAAGATAATTATGGTGTAAGGTTCACAATTTTATAAAATGCCTAAGTGTTTATAAATAAATAAAAACAGAAAAGAAAATAAATAAAAAGAAAACAGAAAACAATACAAAAAAAAGGAAGAGAAACCCCCCCTGGACCCTGGCCCAACTGGGCCGACCCCAGGCCCAGTCGGCCACCCCCATAACCCCCACGCCCTGAAACCCTAACCCCCAGATCCCCCACTACCCACTCCCCCGATTCCCCACATTCTCCCTCGTCTCTCTCTCTCGCCCGATCCAATCGGGATCGAGCGCCCATCGCCGCCGCCTGGAGCACCCCGCCCCCCTGACGACGCCCGCCGCCGCCGGACCTCCACCCCGTCGGACGCCGCCCCCTGCCTCCTCCCAGGCGCCCCCACTCGACTGGATCGGGGAGGTCCCGCGCCGCCCCGACGCGCCTCGACTGCGGCGCCCATCCCCTGCGCCTTCGCCCGTTGTCGCCGGCCCGCTTCCTCTCCGCGCTCGTCCCCGTCGCCCCCCTCGACCACCGCTGCCCCGTGCCCTACGCTCCCTCGGTGAGGACCCCGGTCCTCCTTCTCCCCGTCCCCTCTCGCCGGCGCTCGCCTCGCCCGTGCTGCGTTCGGCCGGCGAGCCCCGCGCCGACCAAGCCCTGCTTTGCCCTTCACCGCACGCGTTGGCTGCGTCCCGCGCGACGCGCGCGCTCGCGTTGGCCGCTCCCCTGCTCCCCGCGTCACGAGCTCCCGCCCCTGCCCTTGCTGTCCGCCACCGCCGACGCTGGCCCCCCTGGCCTCGCCTCCGGTCGCCCCCGCGCTCTCCTGGCCTCGCCCGTGCCTCGCCGCGCGAGCACGCGCTTGGCCGCCCGCGACCCCCCCTGGTGCTGCGTCCCCGCCCGGTGCCGCGCCGGATCTGGCCGCCCCTGGGTGTGCGCCCGTTCGGGCTGGGCGCCAGCGCCCGCACGCCCGCGCGCCCGTTATGCCCCCTGGGTCACTGACCGGGTGGCCCCACGGCCCAAAACGTTTTATTAAAAAAAAGGAATTAGGAATTAAAAAAAATAGATAAATAATAAAAATAATTAAATAAATAATAATAATTAAATTAATTAATTAATTAAGGAATTAATTAAGTTAATTAATCGTAATTAGATTAACCTAATTAACTAATTAGTTTAATTAAATAGTAGTTAGATTAGTTAAACAGTGATTAGCCTAAACAGTCTATGACCAGTGGGTCCCACACGTCAGATTGACCAGTCAACACCCCTGTTGACTGCTGACGCCATGCTGACGTCATGCTGACGTCAGCAAACACTATTCTGGATAATGTTAATTTAAATAATTAATTAAAATCAGAAAATGATTTAAATCTTTAGAAAATCATATCTTTTAATCCGTAACTCGGATGAAAATACTTTCTACATGAAAGTTGCTCAGAAAGACGAGACGAATCCGGATACGCAAACCGTTCGTCCGCCACACACCCCTAACATATCAAACTCGCAAGTTTCCCCCTCCGGCTCCTCTGCCCGAAATCGCGAAACACCGGGAATACTTTCCCGGATGTTTCCCCCCTTAACCGGTACCACCTCATACCACGTTAGGGCACGCATAGCATCGTTACTTGTCATGTCATGCTTCACTATGCATATGCTTGCATTATATTTATTGTTTCTTCCCCCTCTTCTCTCTCTAGACACCAAGACCAACGCCGCTGCTACCCCGTACGACTACGGAGTTGACGATCCCTCTCTCTTGCCAGAGCAACCAGGCAAGCCCCCCCCTTTTGATCACCAGATATCGCCTACTCTTCTCTATATTGCTTGCATTAGAGTAGCGTAGCATGTTACTGCTTCCCGTTAATCCTATACTGATGCATAGCCTGTCCTTGCTACTATTGTTGTTACCTTTACCTGTAATCCTAATGCTTAGTATAGGATGCTAGTTTATCATCAGTGGCCCTACATCCTTGTCCGTCTGCCATGCTATACTATCGGGCCGTGATCACTCGGGAGGTGATCACGGGTATATACTATATACTTTATACATGATACATGTGGTGACCAAAGACGGGTCGGCTTGAGGAGCACCCGCGAGTGGAGTTTTGGGGCGGAGCGGCAGGGCAGGTTCCGACCACCTAGGAGAGAGGTGGGCCTGGCCCTGGTCGGCGTTCGCGGATACTTAACACGCTTAACGAGATCTGGGTATTTGATCTGAGTCTGGCCATTTGGTCTATACGCACTAACCATCTACGCGGGAGTAGTTATGGGTATCCCGGCGTCGTGGTATCAGCCGAAGCCTTCGTGACGTCAGCGACTGAGTGGCGCGCGCCGGATTGGACTGGAAGGCCACTAGGCTAGGTCTGCTTTCGGCCGCGTTCGCAACGTGCAGGTGTGCTAAGGGCGATGGGCCCAGACCCCTGGGCGCTTAGGTTTAGACCGGCGTGCTGACCTCTCTGTTGGTCTAGGTGGGGCTGCGACGTGTTGATCTTCCGAGGCCGGGCATGACCCAGGAAAGTGTGTCCGGCCAAATGGGATCGAGCGTGTTGGGGTATGTGGTGCACCCCTGCAGGGAAGTTAATCTATTCGAATAGCCGTCATCTTCGGTAACATGACGATTTGGAGTTGTACCTTGACCTTATGACAACTAGAACCGGATACTTAATAAAACACACCCTTCCAAGTGCCAGATACAACCGGTGGTCGCTCTCTCACAGGGCGACGAGGGGAGGATCATCGGTTAGGATTATGCTATACGATGCTACTTGGAGGTCTTCAGTCTACTCTCTTCTGCATGCTGCAAGATGGAGGTGGCCAGAAGCGTAGTCTTCGATAGGACTAGCTATCCCCCTCTTATTCCGGCATTCTGCAGTTCAGTCCACATATGATACCCTTACTCCATTTGATACCCATGCATATGTAGTGTAGCTCCTTGCTTGCGAGTACTTTGGATGAGTACTCACGGTTGCTTTCTCCCCCTTTTCCCCCTTTCCTTTCATTCTGGTTGTCGCAACCAGATGTTGGAGCCCAGGAGCCAGACGCCACCGTCGACGACGACCCCTACTACACCGGAGGTGCCTACTACTACGTGATGCCTGCTGACGACGACCAGGAGTAGTTTAGGAGGATCCCAGGCAGGAGGCCTGCGCCTCTTTCGATCAGTATCCCAGTTTGTGCTAGCCTTCTTAAGGCAAACTTGTTTAACTTATGTCTGTACTCAGATATTGTTGCTTCCGCTGACCCGTCTATGATCGAGCTCTTGTATTCGAGCCCTCGAGGCCCCTGGCTTGTAATATGATGCTTGTATGACTTATTATATTTGTAGAGTTGTGTTGTGATATCTTCCCGTGAGTCCCTGATCTTGATCGTACACGTTTGCGTGTATGATTAGTGTACGATTAAATCGGGGGCGTCACAAGTTGGTATCAGAGCCGACTGCCTGTAGGAACCCCCCTTCCACACTCCTTGGCCGAAGTCGAGTCTAGACATTGCAAAAACTTTTACTAACTTGGCTGTGTGCCTTACGGGCCCACGTTGCCATCGGTTGGTGCTAGGATCTTTTACTCCTCGATCCTTACTCTGGGACTCTGAACTCTCTTCTACTCGGGTTAAACGAATTTACTAACTCTGACACTAGGATCCCGTTACGACATTCACCCCAAAGTTGGATAAGCCCTAGTTGTTCTTTAGAGTAGTAATTGAACATTATCCACATTGTCATTTGACTCCTGTGAAAACATCTTTGTTTTCAGATGGAACCCACGAGGCAGGTCGTGCGCCACACGACGGCCATTGGTGCCTCAGGATCACCTGCTGTGTTGGTTGAGATGATGACCTATCTGGGTTATCGCTGGCACCCTGAGTACACCGTCTATGAGGAGTATCAGGACTTCAACCAGGAGCAGTACCGTGCCATCGTCCACCTCTACTCTCGGGAGTATGACTCCACTACCGTGCTGCACACTGCTCATGGTGTTGGAGTGACTATCGATATGGCGGTCCACGATGCTGCTTATGCTGCTCTGACACGTCTTCGTGGAGAGTATCAGGAGTTGGACACCTCCCCCTTCAGGCACATTGCTATCGCATCCGATGTTGGTGCGGAGGGTTACTACACTGCTGCCTACTCCACTATCACCCGAGAGCCCTTCTACCATCAGAACCTGGTTCTGCATGCTGATGGGCTGGATCGAGCTAACCGAGCTCTTCGCCACGAGTTGTACACCACTCGTCAGCACCTCTACCGTGCTCTGACGATGTTGCACCCCTTCGTCGGATCTGGGGAGCTGTCGCGTTCTGCTATCTACCCAGCCAGGACCGTGATGCCCCAGGGCGTCGGCTGGCCAGATGTGGGAGGCTACTCTCCTGCATTGGGCCCTCTCCTGCCACCTGCGCGTCGGGTTCCGCACCAGAGTATCCGCGGACCCCAGGCTACTCGCGTGGAGGTCTTCCCTTCGCGTCACTACCAGCTGTCAGGCTACACCTACCTCCGCAGTACCGCATGGGACTGACGTAGACTTGCTTATTAGTGTTAGATGCATTCGCCGCGAGCCTGCGTGCCGCCTATGATGTCTTAGTCTATGTACCAGAAACTCTGTGTAACGAACTCCATGCATGATCTCTTTTGTAAGATATGCCGACTACTATGTAGTATCTATCGTGCTGCTTTCGTTGTGCATGTTTCATCATGAATGACTCTTGTTATTTTTGCAAATTTCTCAATGCTGAACTACCCCTGTTAAATATTAGCAGGATGGTTAGACCAGGTGGTCGTGGTCGTGGTGGCAACGCCCCACCACCGCCTGAGTACATGGCTGGTATGATCCAACAGCTTGAGATGAATCGCCAGTTCATGGAGAATATGATGGCTCAGTTTCCTCGCCCAAATATGAACCAGCAGCCAACCCCAGTGACTCTGCAGGATTTCATGCGCCTGAACCCAACTGTGTACCGCAGCTCAACTCAGCCTCTGGATGCTGATGACTGGCTCCGTGACATCACCTATGAGATGGAGTCTGCTGATGTAGCCCCTGCCAGCTATGTCACCTTTGCTTCCTTCTTCCTGAAAGGACCCGCGGCTCAATGGTGGGACAGCCACAGGCGTACTCTGCCAGCTGGAACAATCATCACCTGGCCAGACTTCCAAGCTGCCTTCCGTGCTCGCTTCATTCCTCAGGGAGTTATGGACCGGAAGAAGCGTGAGTTCCGCAACCTCACCCAAGGCAACAAAACTGTGGAAGCTTATCAGCGGGAGTTTCTGGACTTGTCCCGCTATGCTGAAGAGGACATTGCAACCGATGCACGCAGACAGGAGAAGTTCCGGGATGGCCTTCAAGCTGACATCAAACTCGCACTTTTAGTGCATGAATTTGCTGATTTCGCCACTCTGGTGAACAAAGCCATCAATGTCGAAACTGGTCTGCAGGAATACCAGAGCTCTCACAAGCGCAGCCGTGACACGGGCTCATCTTCGGGCCCGTCCTCGCAGAAGCGCAAGATATGGATTCCCAATAGCATGTACCAGCCAAGTGCACCTGCCCCAAGGCAGTCCTATGCTGCACCTCGTCTGCCTACGGCTCCAACTAGGCAGTCAAGGCTTCCAGCTCCACCACCCCAAGCTCCTGTTCCTACTCCCGAGAATGGTTTGTGCTTCAGGTGTGGACAACCAGGGCACCGTGCTAGGGAATGCAACCAGAAACAGAATCAACTGGCCCTTCCAGCAACTGGCCGTGGAAGCAACCAGCCTCGCAACAACAGTGCCAAGTCTTATGGTCGTGTTCATGCCAACCATGTTGATCTCAATGAAGTTCTAGACCAGCCTGCTACCGTGATGGGTACACTCCTCGTAAATTCAATACCAGCATCTGTTTTATTTGATACAGGAGCATCACATTCTTTTATATCAGCTGAGTTTGCATTCATGCATGGCATCAAATACGAAGAGATGAACACTGCGATTGTGGTACACACCCCTGCGGGCCAGTGTCAAACCTCTATGGTTAGTCACAACGTTCCCGTTGAAATTGAAGGACTGGAGTTCCTTGCCTCCCCCATCGTACTAAAGACCTGTAGCATCGACCTCATTCTGGGAATGGATTGGTTGAAAGCGCATACTGCTTCTATAGTTTGCGCCACTAAGGTCGTCCATCTGCTACACCCTTCTGACGAAATAATAGCTTACCAAGCTCATCTAGTTCAGAACGCCGAGGCACGACTTTATGCCTTGAACGCGTTGAACGCTGCACCACTCGAGGGCATTGAAAACATTCCCGTCGTTCGTGAATTCCAAGACGTCTTCCCAGAAGAACTTCCAGGGATTCCCCCTGCTAGAGCTGTCGAATTCATCATCGACTTGAAACCCGGCACTACCCCTATAGCTAAACGACCCTACAAGATGCCGCCGCATGAACTCATTGAGCTTAAGGAGGAAATCGACAAATCTCTTGTCAAAGGTTTCATTCGCCCAAGTTGCTCTCCTTGGGGAGCACCTTCTCTCTTTGTTAAGAAGAAGGATGGGACAAACCGATTAGTCCAAGACTACCGTCCTATAAACCAAGCTACCATTCAGAATAAATACCCTCTTCCTCGGATCAATGATCTTTATGATCAACTGGCTGGCTCATCAGTGTTCTCCAAACTCGACTTGAGGTTGGGTTATCACCAGATCCGTGTTCGTGAGGAGGACATCCCAAAAACCGCCTTCGTGACTCGGTATGGATCATACGAGTACACCGTCATGTCATTCGGCTTAACGAATGCTCCCGCCACCTTCTCTCGTCTGATGAATTATATATTCATGGATTACCTCGACAAGTTCGTCATGGTTTATCTGGACGATATCCTTGTATTTTCCAAGAACGAGGAAGAACATGCTGGACATCTGCGTCTTGTGCTAGAGAAGCTTCGAGAACATCAACTATATGCTAAGTATTCCAAGTGTGAATTCTGGCTCCCCGAAGTAACCTATCTTGGGCATGTCATCTCCAAGGATGGTATTGCCGTCAACCCTGAACGAGTTCAGGCTATACTCGATTGGACTCCTCCGAAGAATGTGAAGCAAGTCCGAAGTTTTCTCGGTCTCGCCAGCTATTGCCGTCGATTCGTCGAGAACTTCTCCAAGATTGCCAGGCCTCTGACTAATTTGTTGCATAAGGGTGTCAAGTTCGACTGGACAGACAAGTGTCAGGAAAGTTTCCAGGCGCTCAAAGACAAGTTGACTTCTGCCCCCGTGCTTGCACCACCTGATACTAAGAAGGACTTCGTCATTTACTGCGACGCTTCCCGCCAAGGATTAGGCTGTGTCCTAATGCAGGAGCGCAGAGTGATTGCTTATGCCTCTCGTCAACTGCGCCCTCATGAAGAAAACTACCCGGTTCATGACCTCGAGCTTGCTGCTGTCATTCATGCACTGAAGCAGTGGCGACATTACCTTCTCGGTAATCGTTGCGAGATCTTCACCGACCATCAAAGTCTGAAGTATCTGTTTACTCAGCCAGATTTGAACCTACGCCAGCAAAGATGGATGGAGACTGTTGCAGACTTTGACGTGGGTATATCCTATACCCCCGGCAAGGCTAATGTAATGGCTGATGCCTTGAGCCGCAAGTCTTACTGCAACCACCTCCAGGTCCACAAAGTTCAGCCTCGCTTGCCGAAGAATTTAGGAGGCTGAACCTCCATATTGTTCCTCCGGGATCACTCACTCCCCCTCCCGAAGATTTCCCCAAACGGAACCTCCATGTTGTTTCCAAGGGTTCTCTCAATACCCTGGTTGCGAAACCAGATCTTGTGGACACCATCAAATGGATACAGAAATGTGACGATGAAGTCCTCAAGATTAAGCGCGACCTCAAAAAGGGAAAGCCCTCATTCTTCACGATCGCCGACGATGGCGCCTTGTATTTCAAAGGCCGCTTAGTGGTACCATGTTCGAAGAAAAACCTGGATAAGACTAAAAGGGTTATGCAAGAAGCTCATGATACGCCTCTGTCCATCCATCCTGGTAGTACAAAGATGTATCAGGATATTCGTCAAAGATTCTGGTGGTCTAATATGAAGCAGGACATTGCTCGTTATGTTGCTGAGTGTGACATTTGTCGCCGAATCAAAGCAGAGCATCAAAGGCCTGCTGGAACTCTGCAACCTATCTCTATTCCTGAATGGAAATGGGACCATGTTGAGATGGACTTCGTCACTGGTTTTCCCAAATCGCAGAAAGGTAATGATGCTATTCTTGTCGTCATTGACCGGCTTTCCAAAGTTGCCCATTTTCTGGCGGTCAAAGAGACAATCACGGCTAGTCAGCTTGCTACTCTCTACATGGCCAGAATTGTTTCACTTCACGGTATCCCACTGGTTATCAGTTCAGACCGTGGCAGCTTATTCACTTCAAGGTTTTGGGCGAGTTTCCAAGAAGCTATGGGGACTCACCTGTCGTTCAGTACTGCGTTCCATCCTCAGTCGCAAGGGCAAGTTGAACGTGTCAACCAAGTGCTCGAAGACATGCTTCGAGCTTGTGTAATCTCATTCGGCAAGAAATGGGAGGAATCTCTTCCATATGCCGAGTTCTCTTATAATAATAGCTATCAAGCTAGTCTGAAGATGTCTCCCTTCGAAGTGCTATATGGACGAAAGTGTCCAACCCCTCTGAACTGG
Source organism: Triticum urartu (assembly GCF_056163025.1). Taxonomy (NCBI): domain Eukaryota; kingdom Viridiplantae; phylum Streptophyta; class Magnoliopsida; order Poales; family Poaceae; genus Triticum; species Triticum urartu. Next base: position 151,967,326 of record NC_141879.1, on the reverse strand, counting down.
TCAGAAACTGGGGAACGTCCACTCTTCGGTCCGGATATTATCCAACAGGCCGAAGAACAAGTTCGCGTTATTCGCGAGAATCTCAAGACTGCTCAGTCACGTCAGAAAAGTCAGTATGACCGTCATCACCAAGACATGGTCTATCAACCTGGCGAAAAGGCTTATCTTCGAGTTACACCAATGAAGGGTGCACACCGCTTCGGGATCAAAGGAAAGTTAGCTCCCCGCTATATTGGTCCCTTCACTATTCTCGAAAGGCGTGGAAAGGTGGCATATCAACTGGAGCTTCCGCCGAACCTTTCTCAGGTTCACGATGTGTTCCATGTGTCACAACTCCGCCGTTGCTTCAAGGATCCAATCCGAGCGGTGGATCATGAAGTGCTTGAATTGCAACAGGACCTCTCTTATAAAGAGCATCCGGTCCGCATTCTTGACCAAGCTGAACGCCGCACACGTCAGAAGGCGATCAAATTCCTCAAAGTCCAGTGGTCGAATCACTCTGAAGACGAAGCCACTTGGGAACGCGAGGGTCGCCTGCGTGATGAATACCCCGCGTTGTTTCCTTCTACCTCCTAAATCTCGGGACGAGATTTCTTGTAGTGGAGGAGAATTGTGACGTCCGGATAATTAAGCTACAGTGATTCCCCGCTAATGATGCCACATCACCACGGTTACTGTGATAAACCCTCGATAGTTCAGAACCGAAACAAATTCAAAATTTAAATAAAAGAAAACAATAAAAGTTTTCAAAAACTAAAACAAAAATGTTCGGTGGTTGCCAAATATTACAAAGATAATTATGGTGTAAGGTTCACAATTTTATAAAATGCCTAAGTGTTTATAAATAAATAAAAACAGAAAAGAAAATAAATAAAAAGAAAACAGAAAACAATACAAAAAAAAGGAAGAGAAACCCCCCCTGGACCCTGGCCCAACTGGGCCGACCCCAGGCCCAGTCGGCCACCCACATAACCCCCACGCCCCGAAACCCTAACCCCCAGATCCCCCACTACCCACTCCCCCGATTCCCCACATTCTCCCTCGTCTCTCTCTCTCGCCCGATCCAATCGGGATCGAGCGCCCATCGCCGCCGCCTGGAGCACCCCGCCCCCCTGACGACGCCCGCCGCCGCCGGACCTCCACCCCGTCGGACGCCGCCCCCTGCCTCCTCCCAGGCGCCCCCACTCGACTGGATCGGGGAGGTCCCGCGCCGCCCCGACGCGCCTCGACTGCGGCGCCCATCCCCTGCGCCTTCGCCCGTTGTCGCCGGCCCGCTTCCTCTCCGCGCTCGTCCCCGTCGCCCCCCTCGACCACCGCTGCCCCGTGCCCTACGCTCCCTCGGTGAGGACCCCGGTCCTCCTTCTCCCCGTCCCCTCTCGCCGGCGCTCGCCTCGCCCGTGCTGCGTTCGGCCGGCGAGCCCCGCGCCGACCAAGCCCTGCTTTGCCCTTCACCGCACGCGTTGGCTGCGTCCCGCGCGACGCGCGCGCTCGCGTTGGCCGCTCCCCTGCTCCCCGCGTCACAAGCTCCCGCCCCTGCCCTTGCTGTCCGCCACCGCCGACGCTGGCCCCCCTGGCCTCGCCTCCGGTCGCCCCCGCGCTCTCCTGGCCTCGCCCGTGCCTCGCCGCGCGAGCACGCGCTTGGCTGCCCGCGACCCCCCCCTGGTGTTGCGTCCCCGCCCGGTGCCGCGCCGGATCTGGCCGCCCCTGGGTGTGCGCCCGTTCGGGCTGGCGCCAGCGCCCGCACGCCCGCGCGCCCGTTATGCCCCCTGGGTCACTGACCGGGTGGCCCCACGGCCCAAAACGTTTTATTAAAAAAAAGGAATTAGGAATTAAAAAAAATAGATAAATAATAAAAATAATTAAATAAATAATAATAATTAAATTAATTAATTAATTAAGGAATTAATTAAGTTAATTAATCGTAATTAGATTAACCTAATTAACTAATTAGTTTAATTAAATAGTAGTTAGATTAGTTAAACAGTGATTAGCCTAAACAGTCTATGACCAGTGGGTCCCACACGTCAGATTGACCAGTCAACACCCCTGTTGACTGCTGACGCCATGCTGACGTCATGCTGACGTCAGCAAACACTATTCTGGATAATGTTAATTTAAATAATTAATTAAAATTAGAAAATGATTTAAATCTTTAGAAAATCATATCTTTTAATCCGTAACTCGGATGAAAATACTTTCTACATGAAAGTTGCTCAGAAAGACGAGACGAATCCGGATACGCAAACCGTTCGTCCGCCACACACCCCTAACATATCAAACTCGCAAGTTTCCCCCTCCGGCTCCTCTGCCCGAAATCGCGAAACACCGGGAATACTTTCCCGGATGTTTCCCCCCTTAACCGGTACCACCTCATACCACGTTAGGGCACGCATAGCATCGTTACTTGTCATGTCATGCTTCACTATGCATATGCTTGCATTATATTTATTGTTTCTTCCCCCTCTTCTCTCTCTAGACACCGAGACCAACGCCGCTGCTACCCCGTACGACTACGGAGTTGACGATCCCTCTCTCTTGCCAGAGCAACCAGGCAAGCCCCCCCTTTTGATCACCAGATATCGCCTACTCTTCTCTATACTGCTTGCATTAGAGTAGCGTAGCATGTTACTGCTTCCCGTTAATCCTATACTGATGCATAGCCTGTCCTTGCTACTATTGTTGTTACCTTTACCTGTAATCCTAATGCTTAGTATAGGATGCTAGTTTATCATCAGTGGCCCTACATCCTTGTCCGTCTGCCATGCTATACTATCGGGCCGTGATCACTCGGGAGGTGATCACGGGTATATACTATATACTTTATACATGATACATGTGGTGACCAAAGACGGGTCGGCTTGAGGAGCACCCGCGAGTGGAGTTTTGGGGCGGAGCGGTAGGGCAGGTTCCGACCACCTAGGAGAGAGGTGGGCCTGGCCCTGGTCGGCGTTCGCGGATACTTAACACGCTTAACGAGATCTGGGTATTTGATCTGAGTCTGGCCATTTGGTCTATACGCACTAACCATCTACGCGGGAGTAGTTATGGGTATCCCGACGTCGTGGTATCAGCCGAAGCCTTCGTGACGTCAGCGACTGAGTGGCGCGCGCCGGATTGGACTGGAAGGCCACTAGGCTAGGTCTGCTTTCGGCCGCGTTCGCAACGTGCAGGTGTGCTAAGGGCGATGGGCCCAGACCCCTGGGCGCTTAGGTTTAGACCGGCGTGCTGACCTCTCTGTTGGTCTAGGTGGGGCTGCGACGTGTTGATCTTCCGAGGCCGGGCATGACCCAGGAAAGTGTGTCCGGCCAAATGGGATCGAGCGTGTTGGGGTATGTGGTGCACCCCTGCAGGGAAGTTAATCTATTCGAATAGCCGTCATCTTCGGTAACATGACGATTTGGAGTTGTACCTTGACCTTATGACAACTAGAACCGGATACTTAATAAAACACACCCTTCGAAGTGCCAGATACAACCGGTGGTCGCTCTCTCACAGGGCGACGAGGGGAGGATCATCGGTTAGGATTATGCTATACGATGCTACTTGGAGGTCTTCAGTCTACTCTCTTCTGCATGCTGCAAGATGGAGGTGGCCAGAAGCGTAGTCTTCGATAGGACTAGCTATCCCCCTCTTATTCCGGCATTCTGCAGTTCAGTCCACATATGATACCCTTACTCCATTTGATACCCATGCATATGTAGTGTAGCTCCTTGCTTGCGAGTACTTTGGATGAGTACTCACGGTTGCTTTCTCCCCCTTTTCCCCCTTTCCTTTCATTCTGGTTGTCGCAACCAGATGTTGGAGCCCAGGATCCAGACGCCACCGTCGACGACGACCCCTACTACACCGGAGGTGCCTACTACTACGTGATGCCTGCTGACGACGACCAGGAGTAGTTTAGGAGGATCCCAGGCAGGAGGCCTGCGCCTCTTTCAATCAGTATCCCAGTTTGTGCTAGCCTTCTTAAGGCAAACTTGTTTAACTTATGTCTGTACTCAGATATTGTTGCTTCCGCTGACCCGTCTATGATTGAGCTCTTGTATTCGAGCCCTCGAGGCCCGTGGCTTGTAATATGATGCTTGTATGACTTATTATATTTGTAGAGTTGTGTTGTGATATCTTCCCGTGAGTCCCTGATCTTGATCGTACACGTTTGCGTGTATGATTAGTGTACGATTAAATCGGGCACGGCGGGGCTAGCGGGCGAGTCGGCGGCAGGAAGGCGGCGGCAAGCAGCGGCGGATGGCGAGCAGCACGGGCGAGGCGACGACGCCGGCGGGCGAAAGGCATGGCGCGTGCGCGAGCGCGTCGGAGGCGCAGGCAGGGGGCAGCGGCGATAGTTGGGCGCGGGGGTGGGGGAGAGCAAGCGGGCGGCGTGCGCGTGCCAGGGAGGGAGCGGTCGCCACGGGCGCTGGGCGCGAGCGAGGCGCCGGTGCGGGCGGCAGAACACGGCGACGAGCGTGCGGCGCGTCGCGCGCAAGGCGAGGCCACGCGCGGCGGTCAGGGGTTGGGCGAGAGCGCACGGGGCGTAGGCTCCGGCCAGTGAGCGGGAGGGCGCTGGCGCGGGGCGCGCGCGTGCTGCGAAGCGGGACGAGCGTGGCGAAGGGCAGCGCGGTGAGTCAGAGAGGAGGGAGTGGAGGCCGCGGACTCACCGGGGACGTAGGGTCAGGGCAGCGGGGCTCGGGGTGGTCGACGGTGATGACCGGGCGACGAGGAGGCAGGCCGTTGGGGAGGGGCTCCGGTGAGGCGGCGGGGTCTCCTGGCGGCGACGGGCGACGGCGTCGGTGGCCTCCTCCTCTCGATCCCGATCCAATCGGGAGAGAGGGGGGAGGAGATATTTTACGGGGGGGAGTGGGGGTGTCGGTGGAGTGGGAGTGGGGTGACGAGTGGATAAGGGGTGAGGGTGGGGGCCGGCTGGGCCAGTGGCCAGCTGGGCCGAAGCCCATGGGGGTTTCTCTTCTTTTCCTTTTTTTGGTCTTTTGTTTTTCTGTTTTATTCCTTTTCTTTTATTCATTTTTCCTTTTCTGCTTTAATTCAATTTAAAATATTTATGCATTTTCTAAACATGTGTTTTCTTCAACATAATTAACTATGTAATATTATGCACAAACCGGACATTTTTGTTTTAACGTTTGTAAACTTTTATCGTTTGACTTAATTTCAAATTTGAGTTTGAATCGGTTTTAAATCATCGCGAGGTTAACAATAGTATCCGTGGTGACGTGGCATCATTAGCGCGGGATTACTGTAGCATGATTATTCGGGCGTTACACGGCCTCTCTAGGCGCACCAAAGGGGGAGGAATCCACCTCCTAGTAGGAGTAGGATTCCTGCTTTCCTAGTCCTACTAGGAGGGGAAGGAAGGAGAAGGGGAGAAGAAGGAAAGAGGGGGCGCAGCCCCTCCCCTAGTCCAATTTGTACTAGGCCCATGGGGGACGCGCGGCTAGACCTCGTGGCTTCTCCTCTTTTTTCCTTAAAGCCCACTAAGGCCCATATGTACTCCCGTATTCCCGTAACTCCTCTGGTACTCCGAAAAATACCTGAATCACTCGGAACCTTTCCGATGTCCGAATATAGTCATCCAATATATCGATCTTTATGTCTCGACCATTTCGAGACTCCTCATCATGTCCCCGATATCATCCGGGACTCCGAACTACCTTCGGTACATCAAATCACATAAACTCATAATACCAATCGTCACTGAACGTTAAGCGTGCGGACCCTACGGGTTTGAGAACTATGTAGACATGACTGAGACACGTCTCCGGTCAATAACCAATAGCGGAACCTGGATGCTCATATTGGCTCCTACATATTCTACGAAGATCTTTATCGGTCAAACCGCATAACAACATACATTGTTCCCTTTGTCATCGGTATGTTACTTGCCCGAGATTCGATCGTCGGTATCTCAATACCTAGTTCAATCTCGTTACCGGCAAGTCTCTTTACTCGTTCCATAATGCATCATCCCGCAACTAACTCATTAGTTACAATGCTTGCAAGGCTTATAGTGATGTGCATTACCGAGTGGGCCCAGAGATACCTCTCCGACAATCGGAGTGACAAATCCTAATCTTGATCTATGCCAACTCAACAAGTACCATCGGAGACACCTGTAGAGCACCTTTATAATCACCCAGTTACGTTGTGACGTTTGGTAGCACACAAAGTGTTCCTCCGGTACTCGGGAGTTGCATAATCTCATAGTCATAGGAACATGTATAAGTCATGAAGAAAGCAATAGCAACAAACTAAACGATCATCGTGCTAAGCTAACGGATGGGTCAAGTCAATCACATCATTCTCTAATGATGTGATCCTGTTAATCAAATGCCAACTCATGTCTATGGTTAGGAAACATAACCATCATTGATTCAATGAGCTAGTCAAGTAGAGGCATACTAGTGACACTTTGTTTTGTCTATGTATTCACACATCTACTAAGTTTTCGGTTAATACAATTCTAGCATGAATAATAAAAATTTATCATGATATAAGGAAATATAAATAACAACTTTATTATTGCCTCTAAGGCATATTTCCTTCAGTCTCCCACTTGCACTAGAGTCAATAATCTAGTTCACATCGTCATGTGATTTAACATCAATAGTTCACATCTTTATGTGATTAGTTCACATTTCCATGTGACTAACACCCAAAGGGTTTACTAGAGTCAATAATCTAGTTCACATCGCTATGTGATTAACACCCAAAGAGTGATCATGTTTTGCTTGTGAGAAATTTAGTCAACGGGTCTACCACATTCAGAGCCGTATGTATTTTGCAAATTTTCTATGTCTACAATGCTTTGCACAGAGCTACTCTAGCTAATTGCTCCCACTTTCAATATGTATCTAGATCGAGACTTAGAGTCAGCTAGATCGGTGTCAAAAGTTTGTATCGATGTAACTCTTTACGCCGAACTCTTTTATCACCTCCATAACCGAGAAATATTTCCTTAGTCCTCTAAGGATAATTTTGACCGCTGTCCAGTGATCTACTCTAGATCACTATTTTACTCCCTTGCAAAAATCATGTTAAGGTATACAGTAGTTCTGGTACATAGCATAGCACACTTTATAGAACCTATGACTGAGGCATAGGGAATGACTTTTCATTCTCTTTCTATTTTCTGCCATGGTCAGGTTTTGAGTCTTTACTCAACTTTACACCTTGCAACACAGGCAAGAACTACTTCTTTGACTGTTCCATTTTGAACTACATCAAAATCTTGTCAAGGTATGTACTTATTGAAAAAACTTATCAAGCGTCTTGATTTATCTCTATAGATCTTGATGCTCAATATGTAAGCTGCTTCATCGAAGTCTTTCTTTGAAAAAACTTTTTCAAACACTCCTTTATGCTTTCCAGAAAATTCTACATTATTTCCGATCAACAATATGTCATTCACATATACTTATCAGAAATGTTGTAGTGCTCCCACTCACTTTCTTGTAAATACAGGCTTCACCGCAAGTCTGTATAAAACCATATGCTTTGATCACTTTATCACAGCATATATTCCAACTCTGAGATGCTTGCACCAGTCCATAGATGGATCGCTGGAGCTTGCTCACTTTGTTAGTATCTTTAGGATTGACAAAACCTTCTAGTTGCATCATATACAACTCTTCTTTAAGAAATCCATTAAGGAATACAATTTTGACATTTATTTGCCAGATTTCATAAAATACGGCAACTGCTAACATGATTCGGACAGACTTTTAAGCATCGATACGAGTGAGAAAATCTCATCGTAGTCAACACCTTGAACTTGTCAAAAACATTCTTGCGACAATTCGAGCTTTGTAGATAGTAACACTACTATCAACGTCCATCTTCCTCTTGAAGATCCATTTATTCTTAATGACTAACCGATCATTGGGCAAGTCAATCAAAGTCCATACTTTGTTCTCATACATGGATGCCATCTCAGATTTCATGGCCTCAAGCCATTTCGCGGAATCTGGGCTCATCATCGCTTCCTCATAGTTCATAGGTTCGTCATGGTCTAGTAACATGACTTCCAGAAAGGATTACCATACCAATCTGGTGCGGCCCATACTCTGGTTGTCCTACGAGGTTCGGTAGTAACTTGATCTGAAGTTCATGATCATCATCATTAGCTTCCTCACAAATTGGTGTAGAGATCACTTGAACTGATTTATGTGATGAACTACTTTCCAATTCGGGAGAAGGTACAATTACCTCATCAAGTTCTACATTCTTCCCACTCACTTCTTTCGAGAGAAACTCATTCTATAGAAAGGATCCACTTTTAGCAACAAAGATCTTGCCTTTGGATCTGTGATAGAAGGTGTACCCAACAGTTTCCTTTGGGTAGTCTATGAAGACACATTTCTCCGATTTGGGTTCGAGCTTATCAGGTTGAAACTTTTTCACATAAGCATTGCAGCCCCAAACTTTAAGAAACGACAGCTTAGGTTTCTAGCCAAACCATAGTTCATATGGTGTCGTCTCAACGGATTTATATGGTTCCCTATTTAACGTGAATGCAGCTGTCTCTAATGCATAACCCCAACATGATAGTGATAAATCGGTAAGAGACATCATAGATCGCACCATATCTAATAAAGTACATTTATGACGTTCGGACACACCATTATGTTGTGGTGTTCCAGGTGGCGTGAGTTGCGAAACTATTCTGCAGTGTTTCAAATGAAGACCAAACTCGTAACTCAAATATTCTCCTCCACGATCAGATCGTAGAAACTTTATTTTCTTGTTACGATGATTTTCCACTTCACTCTGAAATTCTTTGAACTTCTCAAACGTTTCAGACTTATGTTTCATCAAGTAGATATACCCATATCTGCTCAAATCATTTGTGAAGGTCAGAAAATAACGATACTCGCCGCAAGCCTCAACACTCATTAGACCGCATACATCAGTATGTATTATTTCCAACAAGTCTGTTGCTTGCTCCATTGTTCCTGAGAACGGAGTCTTAGTCATCTTGCCCATGAGGCATGGTTCACAAGCATCAACCGATTCATAATCAAGTGATTCCAAAAGCCCATCAGCATGGATTTTCTTCATGCGCTTTACACCAATATGACCTAAACGGCAGTGCCACAAATAAGTTGCACTATCATTATTAACTTTGCATCTTTTGGCTTTAATATTATGAATATGTGTATCACTACGATCGAGATTCAATAAACCATTCACCTTGGGTGTATGACCATTGAAGGTTTTATTCATGCAGACAAAACAACAATTATTCTCTGACTTTAAATGAATAACCGTATTGCAATAAACATGATCAAATCGTATTCATGCTTAACGCAAACACCAAATAACATTTATTTAGGTTCAACACCAATCCTGAAAGTATATGGAGTGTGCGATGATGATCATATCAATCTTGGAACCACTTCCAACACACATCGTCACTTCACCCTTAACTAGTCTCTGTTCATTCTGCAACTCCCGTTTCGAGTTACTAATCTCAGCAACTGAACTAGTATCAAATATTGAGGGGTTGCTATAAACACTAATAAAGTACACATCAATAACATGTATATCAAATATACCTTTGTTCACTTTGCCATCCTTCTTATCCGCCAAATACTTGGGGCAGTTCTGCTTCCAGTGACCAGTCCCTTTGCAGTAGAAGCACTTAGTCTCAGGCTTAGGTCAATACTTGGGCTTCTTCACTTGAGCAGCAACTTGCTTGACGTTCTTCTTGAAGTTCCCCTTCTTCCCTTTGCCCTTTTCTTGAAACTAGTGGTCTTGTCAACCATCAACACTTGATGCTTTTCTTGATTTCTACCTTCATCGATTTCTGCATCACGAAGAGCTTGGGAATCGTTTACGTTATCCCTTGCATATTATAGTTCATCACTAAGTTCTAGTAACTTGGTGATAGTGACTAGAGAACTTTGTCGATTACTATCTTATCTGGAAGATTAACTCCCACTTGATTCAAGAAATTGCAGTACCCAGACACTCTGAGCACATGCTCACTGGTTGAGCTATTCTCCTCCATCTTTGTAGGTGATACGTCTCCGTCGTATCTACTTTTCCAAAGACTTTTGCCCTTGTTTTGGACTCTAATTTGCATGATTTGAATGGAACTAACACGGACTGACACTGTTTTCAGCAGAATTGCCATGGTGTTATTTATGTGCAGAAACAAAAGTTCTCAGAATGACCTGAAACTTCACGGAACGTCTTTTTGGAAATAATAAAAAATCCTGGCAAAAGATCAAGACCAGGGGGCCCACACCCTAGCCACGAGGGTGGGGGCGCGCCCCCATACCTCGTGGGCCCCCTGGAGCTCCTCTGACCTCAACTCCAACTCTATATATTTGCTTTCGGGGAGAAAAAATAGAGAAGAAGGATTCATCACGTTTTACGATACGGAGCCGCCACCAAGCCCTAAAACCTCTCGGGAGGGCTGATCTGGAGTCCGTTCGGGGCTCCGGAGAGGGGAATCCATCGCCATCATCATCATCAACCTTCCTCCATAACCAATTTCATGATGCTCACCGCCGTGCGTGAGTAATTCCATCGTAGGCTTGCTGGACGGTGCTGGGTTGGATGAGATTTATCATGTAATCAAGTTAGTTTTGTTAGGGTTTGATCCCTAGTATCCACTATGTTCTGAGATTTATGTTGCTATGACTTTGCTATGCTTAATGCTTGTCACTAGGGCCCGAGTGCCATGATTTCAGATCTGAACCTATTATGTTTTCATCAATATATGAGAGTTCTTGATCCTATCTTGCAAGTCTATAGTCACCTACTATGTCTTATGATCTGGCAACCCCGAAGTGACAATAATCGGGACCACTCCCGGTGATGACCGTAGTTTGAGGAGTTCATGTATTCACTATGTGTTAATGCTTTGGTCCGGTACTCTATTAAAAGGAGGTCTTAATATCCCTTAGTTTCCGCTAGGACCCCGCTGCCACGGGAGGGTAGGACAAAAGATGCCATGCGAGTTCTTTTCCATAAGCACGTATGACTATATTCGGAATACATGCCTACATTACATTGATGAATTGGAGCTAGTTCTGTGTCACCCTAGTTTATGAATGTTACATGATGAACCGCATCCGGCATAATTCTCTATCACCGATCCATTGCCTACGAGCTTTCCATATATTGTTCTTCGCTTATTTACTTTTCCGTTGCTATTGCTATCATCACTACAAAATACCAAAAACACTACTTTTGGTACCATTACCTTTTGCTACCGTTACCACTACTATCATATTACCTTGCTACTAAATACTTTGCTGCAGACATTAAGTTTCCAGGTGTGGTTGAATTGCCAACTCAGCTACTAATACTTGAGAATATTCTTTAGCTCCCCTTGTATCGAATCAATAAATTTGGGTTGAAAACTCTACCCTCGAAAACTGTTGCGATCCCCTATACTTGTGGGTTATTAAGACTATTTTCTGGCGCCGTTGCCGGGGAGCATAGCTCTATTCTTTGAGTCGCTTGGGATTTATATCTTCTTATCATTATGAAGAACTTCAGAGATCCAAAAACCAAGATCTATCCCTCAACTACGAGGGGAGGTAAGGAACTACCATCTAGCTCTACACTTGATTCACCTTCTGTTTTGAGTAAGCTTGCAACACCTAAGCCTGCTTCTGCTATTGATTCTGATATGTCGCATGTTATTGATGATGCCACTTCTGCTATGCATGATACTTATGATGAAACTACTTCTATGCTTGATACTACTATGCCACTTGGTGAATTTCTTGATGAACAACTTGCTAGGGTTAGAGAGAATGAAATTATTGAAACTGATAATATTGATGAAAGTGATGATGAACACTCTCCCCCTAATAAATATGAATTGCATGTTGTTCCTGAGGGTTATGTTATGGATGAAGAAGCTACTAGAGCTATTTTAGCTTGCAATGATAGATATGATCTAAAGAGGTTATTAGCTAAATGGAAGCAGCAGTCCCTTAATGCTAGAATGAAATCTGACCCTGCTTTTGCTACTTCACCTGTCTGTGTTACTGATAAGGATTATGAATTCTATGTTGATCCTCATATAATTACTTTGGTTGAATCTGATCCTTTTTATGGCTATGAATCTGAAACTGTTGTGGCACATCTTACTAAATTAAATGATATAGCCACCCTGTTCACTAATGATGAGAGAACTCGCTACTTTTATATCCTTAAAATATTTCCGTTCTCATTAAAGGGTGATGCTAAGATATGGTTTAATTCACTTAATCCTGGTTGTGTGCGTAGTCCACAGGATATGATTTATTACTTCTCTGCTAAATATTTCCCTGCTCATAAGAAACAAGCTACTTTAAGGGATATATATATAATTTTGTGCAAATTGAAGAAGAGAGTCTCCCACAAGCTTGGGGGAGGCTTCTCCAATTACTTAATGCTTTTCCTGATCATCCTCTTAAGAAAAATGAAATACTTGATATCTTTTATAATGGACTAACCGATGCTTCCAGAGATTACCTGGATAGTTGTGATGGTTCTGTTTTCAGGGAAAGAACGTCGGATGAAGCTGAAATTCTATTAAATAATATGTTGACTAATGAAAATAATTGGACACTTCCTAAGCCTATTCCTAAACCAACTCCGAAGAAGAGAGGTGTTCTATTTCTCAGTCCAGAAGATATGCAAGAGGCAAAGAAATCCATGAAAGAAAAGGGTATTAAAGTTGAAGATGTTAAGAATTTACCTCCTATTGAAGAAATACATGGTCTTAATTTACCGCCTGTTGAAGAAATGCATAATTTTAATCCATCTCCTATTGAAGAAACACATGGTCTTGATAACCCGACACAGGTAGTAAAGGTAAATTCTCTCTATAGATATGATAAAGCTGAAATCCCATTTACTAAGTTTTCTAGCCCATGCTGAGATGAGTTTGATAAGTTTATGGTTAAGCAAGAAGACTTCAATGCTTATTTTGGCAGAGAATTAAAACGCAGTGTTGATATATGCTTGAACACTTGGGTGATTATATGGCTAATGTTAAAGGTGAACTTAAACTTATTAGTAAACACGCTTCTATGGTTACCACTCAAGTAGAACAAGTACTTAAAGCTCAAAATGATTTGCTCAATGAATTGAATAGTAAGAATAATGATTATGCTATTAGAGTGGCTACTAGAAGTGGTAGAATGACTCGGGAACCTTTGTATCCTGAAGGCCATCCTAAGAGAATTGAGCAAGATTCTTAGAGAAATAATATAGATGCACCTAGTCCTTCTAAAAGGAAGAAAAAGAAAAATGATAGGACTTTGCATGCTTCTAGTGAAACTATTACTGAAACACTTGAGAATCCAAATGATATTTCTATTTCTGATGCTGAAACACAATATGGTAATGAACCTAAAACTAGTGATAATGTTAATGATAATGTTCATGTTGATGCTCAACCTAGCCATGATAATGATATAGAAATTGAACCTGATGTTGATCTTGATAACCCACAATCAAAGAATCAACGTTATGATAAGAAAGACTTTGTTGCTAGGAAGCACGGTAAAGAAAGAGAACCATGGGTTCAGAAACCCATGCCTTTTCCTCCCAAACCATCCAAGAAAAAGGATGATGAGGATTTTGAGCGCTTTGCTGAAATGATTAGACCTATCTTTTTGCGTATGCGATTAACTGATATGCTTAAAATGACTCCTTATGCTAAGTACATGAAAGATATTGTTACAAATAAAAGAAAGATACCGGAAGCTAAAATTTCCACCATGCTTGCTAATTATACTTTTAAGGGTGGAATACCAATTACCAAAGAAACTTGGAGATCCAGGAGTACCCACTATACCATGCTCCATTAAAAGAAACTATGTTAAAACTGCTTTATGTGATCTTGGAGCCGGTGTTAGCGTTATGCCTCTCTCTTTATATCGTAGACTTGATTTGAATAAGTTGACACCTACTGAAATATCTTTGCAAATGGCTGATAAATCAACTGCTATACCTGTCGGTATTTGTGAGGATGTGCCTGTTGTGGTTGCAAACGTTACTATTTTAACGGACTTTGTTATTCTTGATATTCCCGAGGACGATAGTATGTCTATTATTCTTGGAAGACCCTTTTTTTAATATTGCAGGGGCTGTTATTGATTGCAACAAAGGCAATGTCACTTTTCATGTTAATGGTAATGAGCATACGGTACACTTTCCGAGGAAACAACCTCAAGTCCACAGTATCAATTCTATTGGAAAAATTCCATCGATTAATTTTGGAGGTTTTGAATTTCCTCTTCCTACTGTCAAGAAGAAATATGATATTCTTATTGTTGGGGATGTGCATATCCCTGTTGAGGTAACCTAGTGTTTTTCGAAAATTCTCCGGTTCCATGTTCTTCGGAATGAGTTTGTTAACAAGACATGATCAACCTTGTTAGTGGATTCCTTTTGATGATCATGAGATGGATGAAGTTAGAAAGCACAACCTTGTGTACCCTCCTTTTACTTTCTGTTATTTATATTAAATAAAGTAAAAATAGTATTTTCTGTCTGTTATCTGAATTATCCGTGCAATATAAAAATACCCCGAAAATAAAAGTTCTCCAAATGCCCTGAAATTTAAATATGATTTTTTTTTCTGGAATATTTGAGAATATTTGGCACTGAGAACACAGCAGGGGGGCATCCACCTGGCCACGAGGGTGGAGGGCGCGCCCTACCCCCTGGGCGTGTCTCCTGCCTCATGGGCCCATGGTGGCCCTCCTCCACTTATTCCTGCACCCACACACTCCTTCCTCCCACAAACACCATTATCTAGTTCAAACCCGAGTCCAAGCTCATTTTGCTACCATTTTCGATCTCCTTTCTCAAAGCACCTCTCACAAAACTGCTTGGGGGGTTGTTCCTTGGTATGTGACTCCTCCATTGGTCCAATTAGTTTTTGTTCTAGTGCTTTATTCATTGCATATTTTTGCTGCTTATGTGACCCTGTTCTTGAGCTTGCATGTCAAATTTATATGGTTCCAAGTAGTTCTAATGCATGATATGGGCTCTAGGCACTTGTAGGAGTAGTTGCTATCAGTTTTGTTGAGTTTGGTTCACTTTTATTTTGATGTTACTAAAAATTTCAGAATTTTTCAGAAAATAATGAAGATATTTTTGAGGGGATCATCGAGCCAAAGCTCAAAGGAAAAGCAAAATGAAGAAGCAAAGAAGCCCAAATATAATCTGCCTCGCACCGCGGAGGTGATACATCTCCAACGTATCTATAATTTTTTATTGCTCCATGCTATATTATCTACTGTTTTGGACATTATTGGGCTTTATTATCCACTTTTATATTATTTTTGGGACTAACCTATTAACTGGAGGCCTAGCCCAGAATTGTTGTTTTTGCCTATTTTAGGGTTTCGAAGAAAAGGAATATCAAACGGAGCCCAAACGGAATGAAACCTTCGGGAACGTGATTTTTGGAATGAACATGATCCAGGAGACTTGGACCCTACGTCAAGAAATAAAGGAGGACGCCACGAGGTAGGGGGCACGCCTACCCCCCCCTAGGCGCGCCCTCCACCCTCGTGGGCCCCCTGTTGCTCCACCGACGTACTCCTTCCTCCTATATATACCTACATACCCCCAAACGATCAAAGATGGAGCCAAAACCCTAATACCACCGCTGTAACTTTCTGTATCCACGAGATCCCATCTTGGGGCCTGTTCCGGAGCTTCGCCGGAGGGGGCATCCATCACGGAGGGCTTCTACATCAACACAATAGCCTCTCCGATGAAGTGTGAGTAGTTTACCTCAGACCTTCGGGTCCATAGTTATTAGCTAGATGGCTTCTTCTCTCTTTTTGGATCTCAATACAATGTTCTCCTACTCTCTTGTGGAGATCTATTCGATGTAATCTTCTTTTTGTGGTGTGTTTGTTGAGACCGATGAATTGTGGGTTTATGATCAAGATTATCTATGAACAATATTTGAATCTTCTCTGAATTCTTTTATGTATGATTGGTTATCTTTGCAAGTCTCTTCGAATTATCAGTTTGGTTTGGCCTACTAGATTGATCTTTCTTGCAATGGGAGAAGTGCTTAGCTTTGGGTTCAATCTTGCGGTGTCCTTTCCCAGTGACAGTAGGGGCAGCAAGGCACGTATTGCATTGTTGCCATCGAGGATAACAAGATGGGGTTTTTATCATATTGCATGAATTTATCCCTCTGCATCATGTCATCTTGCTTAAGGCGTTACTCTATTTTCATGAACTTAATACTCTAGATGCATGCTGGATAGCGGTCGATGAGTGGATAAGAAGATGTCACTATATGAATTTTGCAGGGTTTGCACAATAACTTTCGAGGGTAGCTTAGAGGAACCACATTGTAAAGACGTGGATGGGTTTATTGACACTATCACTGTAGGGGAAACTAGGAAGGTTTCCGATGCAAGAATCACTAGCATACATTTTCCTGTTTTACGCTACTTTGCAATATTTGCTAGTCGTTGCTTAATTGGTCGCGGAAACTGTGGAAACCTTAGTGTTCCTGATATTTTTATTCTATTCCATGGTTTATTCCGTGATGACTCTGTTAGTATGGGCGGTATTATCTATGCTTCACGCCTTGCTGCATATTATAACATACCCATTAGGCACTATGAAAAAGAAGAAAAATTGTTGCCTACTGTTTATTTAGATTATAAGAGTATGGTAGCGCATTATTTTATTATAAAGAATAGGGAAGGGGAGCTTAAATACAAATTGTTCTTTGATAAACATCATCCTAAGACTATCACCTTGCTTGCTCCTTCCTTGTTTGATTTATCTACAGGCCAATACCTCGTCTCGCCGGAGGACATTCATGCTTACCGGAACCCTACATCAGCCATAGAGCCAGAGTCGGAACCACAAGTTGATCCTCCACGACAGTCTAATTACTAGTGGGATCCGGAGATGATTGCCAACCAGTGGCAATCAGAGTCTTCTTCTTCGCAGTACGACCCCAACTATTACTATGGATATCCGCCAAGCCAACCGTGGCCATAGACCAACTTAGGCCAAAAGACTAAGCTTGGGGGAGTACGTATTTCTCACTGACATTACATTCATGTTCACACACTCATTGCTAGATGTCGGTGCTCATACTCTTTCATTGTACTATCCATGCTAGTTTATTTCCTTTTAGCTAGTTTTAATTTCCATGCTTGTAGTAGTAATTAAAAAGAAAACCCAAAAAGATTTCTTGTTCTTCTTTTGCTTGTTGGGAGCTTTCCCGTGTAAATAGTTTTATTTCTTTTCTTTTCTTTGGGGGTCGATAGGAGAAGACCATAATTAAATTGTTGAAGTGGCCCTTATATGCATTATTGTTGATCTGACAAAAGAGCCCATATTGCCTTGTCTTCTCCTGTTTATTGAATGCTTGCAGATTTCAGCTTAGTCCAATGCACGCGCACTATTATTATTACTCACATCGTTCGGTCGTGCAAGTGAAAGGAAATTATGACGATATATGATGGACTGACTGAGATGAGAAAAGCTGGTGTGAACTCGACCTCTCTTGTTTTTGTAAATATGATTAGTTCATCGTTCCTGATTCAGCCTATTATGAATAAACATGTTTGCAATGACAACTAGAGATCATAGTTTCTTGTGCCATGCTTAATTAGCTATGAGCTTTTAATGGTTTACCTTGCATGCCAACATGCTATTAAAATGGTTATGATGTGTTATGATAGGGTGGTACCTCCTCTGAATGATTTAAGTGACTTGACTTGGCACATGTTCACACATGTAGTTGAAACAAAATCAACATAGCCTTCACAATATTTATGTTCATGGTGGATTATATCCTACTCATGCTTGCATTCGGTGTTGATTAATTTTAATGCATGTTCATGACTGTTGTCTCTCTCTAGCTGGTCGCTTCCCAGTCTTTTGCTAGCCTTCACCTGTACTAAGCGGGAATACTTCTTGTGCATCCAATCCCATAAACCCCAAAGTTATGCCATATGAGTTCACCATACCTACCTATATACGGTATCTACCTGCCATTCCAAGTAAATTTGTATGTGCCAAACTCTAAACCTTCAAATAAATATCCTGTTTTGTATGCTCGAATAGCTCATGTATCAACTAGGGTTGTCCGTATCTTCCATGTTAGGCGGGTTATTCTCAAGAGGAGTGGACTCTGCTCCTCACTCACGAGAAAGTGGCTAGTCACCGGGATGCCCAGTCCCATGCTTTATGCAAACTAAATCAAAATAATTGCAAACAAAACTCCCCCTGGGACTCTTGTTAGTTGGAGGCACTCGTTGTTTCGAGCAAGCCATGGATTGATGCTTGTTGGTGGAGGGGAGTATAAACTTTACCATTCTGTTTGGGAACCACCTATAATGTGTGTAGCATGGAAGATATCGCCATCTCTTGGTTGTTATGTTGACAATGAAAGTATACCGCTCAAAATATTATTCATCTCTATTTCATAACCGAGCTCTGGCACCTCCACAAATCCCTGCTTCCCTCTGCGAAGGGCCTATCTATTTACTTTCTTGTTGAGTCATCATCCTCTTATTAAAAAGCACCAGTTGGAGAGCACCGTTGTCATTTGCATTCATTACTGTTAGTTTACATTGAGTATGACTTGACTGGATCTCTTTTACCATGAATTACAATGTCTAGTCAATCCTTGATCTTTAAAGGTGCTCCGCATTTATGTTTTACGGTCTCAGAAAGGGCTAGCGAGATACCATCTTGTTATATCATATTATGATTGTTTTGAGAAAGTGTTGTCATCTGAGATTTATTATTATTGCTCGCTAGTTGATTATGCCATTGATATGAGTAAACATGAGACCTATGCATTATTGTGAATATGGTCAGTCTATAATCTTTGCTGAAAACTTGAATGTTGGCTTTACATATTTACAACAACAAGAGCAAACAGAGTTTGTAAAAGTTTTTCTTTATCACTTTCAGTTTCTCAAGTGAATTGCTTGAGGACAAGCAAAGGTTTAAGCTCGGGGGAGTTGATACGTCTCCATTGTATCTACTTTTCCAAACACTTTTGCCCTTGTTTTGGACTCTAACTTGCATGATTTGAATGGAACTAACCCGGACTAACGCTGTTTTCAGCAGAATTGCCATGGTGTTATTTATGTGCAGAAACAAAGGTTCTCAGAATGACCTGAAACTTCACGGAACGTCTTTTTGGAAATAATAAAAAATCCTGGCAAAAGATCAAGACCAGGGGCCCACACACTAGCGCCTGCCCCCCCTCCCCCGGGGCGCCCCTCCCCCTACCTCGTGGGCCCCCTGGAGCTCCTCCGACCTCAACTCCAACTCTATATATTTGCTTTCGGGGAGAAAAAAATAGAGAAGAAGGATTCATCACGTTTTACGATATGGAGCCGCCGCCAAGCCCTAAAACCTCTTGGGAGGGCTGATCGGGAGTCCGTTCAGGGCTCCGGAGAGGGGAATCCATCGCCATCATCATCATCAACCTTCCTCCATCACCAATTTCATGATGCTCACCGTCGTGTGTGAGTAATTCCATCGTAGGCTTGCTGGACGATGATGGGTTGGATGATATTTATCATGTAATCCAGTTAGTTTTGTTAGGGTTTGATCCCTAGTATCCACTATGTTCTGAGATTGATGTTGCTATGACTTTGCTATGCTTAATGCTTGTCACTAGGGCCCGAGTGCCATGATTTCAGATCTGAACCTATTATGTTTACATGAATATATTTGTGTTCTTGATCCAATATTGCAAGTTATAGTCACCTACTACGTGTTGTTATCCGGCAACCCCGGAGTTCAAGCAAGAAGCTCAAGCTTGTTAACATAGTTCAGGTCATGCTCATCCGCCGGATCCTCCCGTGCCAACAACGGGACTTCAACTTGTGGGAGTTCGACCCGGCCCAGCACCAGACTCTGAGCGAGCTCTTCGACACGACGCACAAGGACGTCTGGAAGGTGCTGTTCAAGGGCGCCGAGGTCCCTCCCTCTCTCACCGAGGACCGTGGGCTAAGCGCGAAGCGCCGAGCGCATTCGGTGAGTTCTATACATCCGGTAGGATATTTATTTCCCCTAGCTTAACCATGTGCGGGGTCTGATCTCCGTGCCTTTGACAGGACTGGGTGGAGACGTTGGGGCAGATTAACTGTCCGGCCCCTCTGCCCGAAGACACTGCGGACGCTCTCCTGACGGAGATGCTGACTCCGGCTCCTTACAAGGTGCCGGAGAAGACCAAGAAGGCCAAGGGAACCCGAAAGAGCTCCCGGTGCCAGGTGTAATCGGACTCATTGTCCGATAACTCCGCAACGCACTCCTCCCCCGAAGACAAGGAGGAAGATGAAGATGTTCCCCCTCCAGTCGGGGGAGACAAGAAATTGAAGGTCGCCCCTACTAGGGGGGCGAAGGGTCCAAGAAGGGAAGGACTCTCCTTCCGGACTACTCCACCACCGCCGCCGAAGGCGAAGACGAGTGGCTGCTCAGGGCCAAGCCCCTGGCGAAGTCGTAAGTATTCGGATACTAGAGTAACTCATAGCATTCCTTTGTCGCACTGCTTCTCCTAACGCCGAATTATAATTGTGCAGACCGCCCCGAACCCGTATCGATGTATCCTCGTCGGACGGCTCCCTGGGCTCGTCGGATATGGATAGCGAACCACTTCAGACCGCCACCTCCCCTTTCCCTACGGACAACACCGAGGTGTTGTCTCAAGAGGCACTGGGTCGAGGGGAGACAGCCCCGGAGGCGCCTCAAAGCGACCTTCCGGACTCCGGGAGCAGGGGGAGCAAAGCCCTCGAGGGCTCCGAGTTCGGCCCTCAGCCGAACACCGCGCCGGAACCTCCAGTGGTTCCGGACTCGGGCAGGCGGCCTCCTTCCAAGAGGGGCAAGACGCATGTGCCTGTGTCCTCTGCCCATCCAGAGGCACCGGATAATCTGATGGGAGCGCTTCGCAGCGCTTCCATTGACGAAGAGCACCGCACTATTATGAGTGCGGTGGTCCAGAAGGTTCAGTCCGCCAAGAGCGGACTGACTGAAGCCTGTGCTAGCCTTCTAACAGGCTTTGAGGTAAGTTTTTGAAATATAGGAGAAATATTACCGCATAGACAGTAGCCCCCGATGCTCTGTTCGGTGTTCACAAAGAAAAGCCGAACAGAGGATCAAACAATATCGCAGGAGTCTAATATAAGTATGTCTATATGTGTATGCAGGCTTCGCTGCTGGCCTCTGCCGCACTGACTGCAGAGGTCGCCGCACTGAAGCAGGACCTCAAAGGGTCCAAGGAAGAGCTCAGCCTTGCCAAGAGGCAGCTCGAGGAGAACAAAGGTAAGTAGTACCTGGTCTATGGATATAAAAATAATGCGATTGCAAAATGACAGGATTATCGTAAATTTGCCAGGGGCCACGACCGAGGTGGCGACCCTGAAGCAAGTGCTATCCGAGGCCGAAAACAAAGCGGTCAAGGAGCGCACCGAGCGGGAAAGGCATGAGGCACGGGTGGGCGAGGTGCAGCAAGAGCTCCACGCTCTCGTGACGAAGCATGATGCGCTGGAGCTTGACTTGAAGACGCGAGAGTCCAATCTTGCCACGGCCCTTGAGAGTGCAAAGAGTGCCAAGGCCGAAGCCCAAAAGGCCCTCCAGGAGATTGATGTGATGAAGAAGATAGCGGCGGGTAAGGCATTCTATATGCAAAGCAAGCATGTGAAAGTAAATGACTTGTTACTTACCCGAATCCAGAACTCTCCAGGAGCATTCGCAGATTTTCCCCGCAGCGTGTCGGATGCCGCGAAATTTTACTAGGCCGAGGAGGGAAGCTCGACAGAGAAGTTGTTCTGGGCCCAGTATACTGGGACCGAACACCCAGTGCCTATGAGCGACCAGCTAAAGCAGCTGGTCGAGCTACACAAGGCGGCCGAACAGGCCATGAAGGGCTTGATAGTCCGGATGTGGCCTGGCGACGCCCTTCTCAACAGCTACTTCGTCCTGGTGAGGCGGCTTGTGGATGCCTGCCCATGGCTGGAAGTTATCAAGTGGTCCGTCTGCATCGAAGGTGCATGCCGGGCTTTCGCCCGTGTGAAGGTGCAATGGGCCAAGCTGGACGCCGTGAAGCTGATCAAGGAAGGGCCGCCGGAGGGCAAGGAACATTGCCACCCCGAGATGTACTATGAGGGTGTCCTGAAGGGTACTTGTCTCGTAGCGGACGAGTGTACGAAATATATAATATTTGAGTAAACTTGCTCGTGTAATCCTGTATTCATGAAAACTTGTTCATATGCGCTATGCAACGCTTGTTAGAATTTAAAATACTACCTTCTGTTCGGCTGTTTATCAAATCTGAGAGATGGATAGTCGTCGGCTTCTGCCCCCATGCCACGAGTGCTGGGGTGTTCGGGATAAACCTGAGCACTCTTGTTCCCATTTTTGGGTCCTTCGAGGGAGGTGCTCAGCACAACGAACAAGGCAATCGGACTATAATGCGTTATCACTCTCACTTGGCCATAGAATTCTATAATTTTAAATTTTGGCGAAGCCCCTAGTGTTCGGAAGGCCGAATTCGGGGCGCGATACACGCCTTAAGCCGGACAGGGCCGGCTCCTCGCTCTAAGCGGCATAAGTCTTTAGGGACTCGAAACCTCTCGAACAGCGACCAGTCTCTCGCCTTATCATGACAGTCAGTTTTAGCTTTCTCTACTGAGGTGCTTAGCCCAGCAGAACCGGGGCACAATCGCAGTAGTTCTCCCAGTGCTACCTTAGCCGATATAGCGGAACGTAAGGTACCAAAACATGGGAGCCGGGCGAACCCAACTATTGACCCAAGACATGATTCGGAGCTGATGCATATAATGCTATAAGTTCGGGGTGCCGCACTGTCGAAAGTGTTTGGACTTTTCACGCCGTATTGTGGGGTATGCTTAAGCCCCTGGCGTATTGGCCGTACCAGAGTGTACGGGTGCTGGATGTCATGAATGAACATATATATAAGAAGAATGCAATAATAGTCTTAATGCTATGCATTGTTTATTCAAAAGGGTGCGTTAAAGCAGAATGATACATGTAGTGCGATAAGCAAAAAGTAGGACTATGTCCCCTCCAAGGGCAAGCTGAGGAATAGTATTAAAGTAAATATGTCACTCGTTATCGTAATCCACCTGGAAATTCCGTGGTGTAACGTAGCTTTCTGCCTCCTTGGTTGCTGCATCATGTGTTCGGCAGTCATTCTGCCAGACAGGGTTTCCAGAGATTAAGGTCCTGAAAGAGAAAAATAACAAAGCAGGAAGCCCCTAGTGCGGTTTAAGCCGCGTCTTGGAGCGTGCCGTAATCATGCCCCCTCCCTACCTGTGCCCATGGTATTTTTAATGCGTAATTATGTATGTGTGGCACGAGTTTCGTCGTTTGGCTTGGGCCGGGGTGGGGGCCGCATTGCTATGCGAGCTCGGAACGTGCCAGGCGGTCCTGTTGCCGATTACTCCGGGCGCGCTTGAAGGTGTTCGGGTCCTTAAACGCCGAACTAGTGGATTGCCTTAAGAGGCTGCTTTGCGCTTCCGCTGTGAGGGTCATAGTGTGCTCCTCCGTTTGGAGAGAGCGCTCTGTGTTTCCATTAACTGTAATGACCCCCTGAGGTCCTGGCATCTTGAGCTTGAGGTATGCATAATGCGGTACCGCATTGAATCTCGCAAATGCGGTTCGCCCGAGCAGTGCATGATAACCACTACGGAACGGGACTATATTGAAGATTCACTCTTCGCTTCGGAAGTTATCCGAGGATCCGAAGACCACTTCCAGTGTGACTGAGCCTGTGCAATGGGCCTGTACACCTGGTATGATGCCTTTAAAGGTTGTTTTTGTGGGTTTGATCCTTGAGGGGTCTATACCCATTTTGCGCACCGTGTCCTGGTAAAGCAGGTTCAGACTGCTGCCGCCATCCATAAGGACTCGAGTGAGGTGAAATCCATCAATAATTGGGTCTAAGACCAGTGCGGCGAATCCGCCATGACGGATACTAGTGGGGTGGTCCCTGTGATCAAAGGTGATCGGATAGGAGGACCATGGGTTGAACTTTGGGGCGACTAGCTCCAACGCATATACGTCCCTGAGCGCACGCTTCCGCTCCCTCTTGGGGATGTGGGTTGCGTATATCATGTTCACCGTCCGCACTTGTGGGGGGAACCTCTTCTGTCCTCCGGTATTCGGCTGCCGGGGCTCCTCCTCGTCATCGCTATGTGGCCCCTTATCTTTGTTTTCGGCAATTAACTTGCCAGCCTGCTTGAACACCCAACAATCCCTATTAGTGTGGTTGGCTGGCTTGTCGGAGGTGCCGTGTATTTGACACGAGCGATCGAGTATACGGTCCAAACTGGACGGGTCCGGAGTGCTTCTTTTGAATGGCTTTTTCCGCTGACCGGGTTTAGAGCCTTTGAATCCGGCATTGACTACCGTATCCTCGGTATTGTCGCTGTTAATGCGGCGCTTATGTTTGTTGCGACGTGACCTGCTACTGCCGTCCTTGGTATCCGAAGTACCATGGTTCTTTGATATGTTGTTACTGCGAGCCAGCCAGCTGTCTTCTCCCGCACAAAAGCGGGTCATGAGTGTCGTGAGGGCTGTCATAGATTTCGGCTTTTCCTGACCAAGGTGCCGGACTAGCCACTCGTCACGGATGTTGTGCTTGAAAGCTGCTAGAGCCTCTGCATCCGGACAGTCGACGATTTGATTTTTCTTTGTTAGGAACCGTGTCCAGAATTGCCTGGCCGATTCCTCTGGCTGCTGAATTATGTGGCTCAAGTCATCGGCATCTTGTGGTCGCACATAAGTGCCCTGAAAGTTGTCGAGGAATGCGGCTTCCAGATCCTCCCAACAGCCAATGGACTCTGCTGGCAAGCTATTGAGCCAATCCCGAGCTGGTCCTTTGAGTTTGAGTGGGAGGTATTTAATGGCGTGTAGATCATCACCGCGTGCCATGTGGATATGCATGAGGAAATCCTCGATCCATACTGCAGGATCTGTTGTGCCATCGTATGATTCTATATTTACGGGTTTGAAACCCTCTGGGATTTCATGATCCATTACTTCGTCTGTGAAGCATAAGGGGTGTGCGGCGCCTCTGTACTGGGCTATATCGCGACGCAGCTCCAATGAGTCTTGCCCGCTATGCTCGGCCCGGCTGGATTTACTTTTGTTGTATCCGGCGTGACGATTATCGTCTCGCGTAGTGGCGCGCCCTCGTGATCCGTAAATCGATCTTGCATGTTTTTCTTTGTCCTCCAATACGTCTCGCAGGTCTGGCGTATTTCCCCATGCCTTTTTATTTGAATGGCGTCGGGGTGCAGGCTGAGCTTTTGGCTGGAATGCCTCTCTGTCGTGGCCACGGGGTGGCCGATCAGCCGCATCATATGCTTCTTCCTCCAGTCGGGGTAGCAACCTGCATTTTGGGTAACTCTTGGAGGGGCGTTCGAGTTTATATTCCTCGGCCGCCAGGACTTCAGTCCATCTATCAGCTAGCAGATCTTGATCAGCTTGAAGCTGCTGCTGCTTTTTCTTAAGGCTATTTGCCGTGGCTACAAGCCGGCGCTTGAAGAGCTCTTGTTCGACGGGATCCTCTGGCACGACGAATTCGTCATCGTCAAGGCTTGCCTCATCTTTGGAGGGAGGCATGTAATTATCATCCTCCTCCTTTTCATCTGCCGCTCTCTCAGGAGGGCTGGCTTCTCCCTCCTCCTGCCCTAAAACGTGATGGGGGGATTGTTGCCATCTTTGGCACTGTCCGGAGTTCTATTATCTCCTGTGCCGGTATCACCACTTTTGCTTTGGCGGGACTTAGAGCGGCGCCACTGACGTCGGTGCTTGGGTTGCTTCTTGGAGGGGCCATCCTCCATTGTCTCGTCGCCATTGCCTTCTTTGGGTGTGTCCACCATGTATATATCGTATGATGAGGTGGCTGTCCCGTGCCCTATGGGCAGTGGCTCCTCTTTGTCTCCCGCATCGTCGTCCATACCGTCGATGTCTTCGGAGTCGAAGTTGAGCATGTCAGTTAAGTCGTCGACAGTGGCTACTAAGTGGGTGGTGGGTGGGCGGCGAATTTCTTCGTCATCCGCATCCCAATCCTGCCGGACATAGTTCGGCCAGGATCCTCCTGACAAGGAGAGAGACCTTAATGAGTTCAGTATGTCGCCAAAGGGCGAGTGCTGAAAAATATCCGCGGAGGTAAACTCCATGATTAGCGCCCCATCGGATTCGACAGGAACGGGCGCAGGCGGTTCGGAGTCCGTGGCCGGAGAAGGATCCGGCAGTTTGACTACATGGCTCTCATGAAGGGTAAGGTCGATACTCGGCTCGGTCGCCGCTGAGGATACGGCCTCTGTGACGGGGTCCATCCACCCGTCCACAGATGGCGTAACTGGCTCCGAATTGAGGCTCGGGGTGGCTGCCGGTGCGATCTCCTGAATACGGTCTGATGGCAGAGCTAAATCGTACTCATCGTGACCGCGCGGCGCACAAGGCAGGGGCTCGAATTCGTCGAAGATCAAGTCTCCGCGGATATCGGCCATGTAGTTTAAGCTTCCAAACCTGACCTGGTGGCCAGGGGCATAACTTTCGATCTGCTCCAGATGGCCAAGCGAGTTGGCCCGCAGTGCGAAGCCGCCAAACACAAAGATCTGTCCGGGAAGAAAAGTCTCACCCCAGACCGCATCGCTATCGATGATCGTAGGAGCCATCAAGCCTAACGGCGACGATACAGAGGAACTCTCAATGAAAGCACCAATGTCAGTGTCAAAACCGGCGGATCTCGGATAGGGGGTCCCGAACTGTGCGTCTAAGGCGGATGGTAACAGGAGGCAGGGGACACAATGTTTTACCCAGGTTCGGGCCCTCTTGATGGAGGTAAAACCCTACGTCCTGCTTGATTTATTCTTGATGATATGGGTATTACAAGAGTTGATCTACCACGAGATCAGAGAGGCTAAACCCTAAAAGCTAGCCTATGGTATGATTGTATGTTGTCCTACGGACTAAAACCCTCCGGTTTATATAGACGCCGGAGAGGGTTAGGGTTACACAAGGTCGGTTACAAAGGAGGAGATATCCATATCCGTACTGCCTAGCTTGCGTTCCACGCCAAGTAGAGTCCCATCCGGACACGAGATGAAATCTTCAATCTTGTATCTTCATAGTCCAACAGTCCGACCAAAGGATATAGTCCGGCTGTCCGGAGACCCCCTAATCCAGGACTCCCTCAGCTCCCCTTGTGTCGAATCAATAAATTTGGGTTGAATACTCTACCCTCGAAAACTGTTGCGATCCCCTATACTTGTGGGTTATCAGTAGGCAAAGTACTGCCAGAGGTCTCCTACCTCTCGGCACGGGCATGAGTATGAAATACTAATTTCAATACTTGGAACATCTTATATGCTCTGTGGCGTTCAAAACATTTTTGAAGTCTCGGTTCTAAGCCGTAAAGCATGGTGCACTAAACTATCAAGTAGTCATCATACCGAGCTTTACCAAACGTTCATAACGTCTGCATATGCTCCTGCAATAGGTCTGTCACCTAGCGGTGCATCAAGGACATAATTCTTCTGTGCAGCAATGAGGATAATCCTCAGATCACGGATCCAATCCGCATCATTGCTACTAACATCTTTCAATTTATCTTTCTCAAGGAACGCATTAAAATTCAACGGAACAACAGCACGGGCCATCTATCTACAACAACATAGACATGCAAAATACTATCAGGTACTAAGTTCATGATAAATTAAGGTCTAGTTAATCAAATTATTAAAGAACTCCCACTTAGATAGACATTCCTCTAATCATCTAAGTGATCACGTGATCCATATCAACTAAACCATGTCCGATCATCACGTGAGATGGAGTAGTTTTCAATGGTGAACATCAATATGTTGATCATATCTTCTATATGATTCACTCTCGACCTTTCGGTCTCGGGTGTTCTGAGGCCATATCTGCATATGCTAGGCTCGTCAAGTTTAACCCGAGTATTCTGCATGTGCAAAACTGGCTCGCACCCGTTGTATGTGAACATAGAGCTTATCACACCCGATCATCACGTGGTGTCTCAGCATGACGAACTTTCGTAATGGTGCATACTCAGGGAGAACACTTGTACCTTGAAATTTAGTGAGAGGTCGTCTTATAATGCTACCGTCGATCTAAGCAAAATAAGATGTATAAAAGATAAACATCACATGCAATCAACATAAGTGATATGATATGGCCATCATCATCTTGTGCTTGTGATCTCCATCTCCGAAGCACCGTCATGATCAACATTGTCACTGGCGCGACACCTTGATTTCCATCGTAGCATCATTGTCGTCTCGCCAACTATTGCTTATACAACTATCGCTACCGCTTAGTGATAAAGTAAAGCAATTACATGGCGATTGCATTGCATACAATAAAGCGACAACCATATGACTCCTGCCAGTTGCCGATAAATCGGTTACAAAACATGATCATCTCATGCAACAAAATATAGCATCATGCCTTGACCATATCACATCACAACATGCCCTGCAAAAACAAGTTAAACGTCCTCTACTTTGTTGTTGCAAGTTTTACGTGGCTATTATGGGCTGAGCAAGAACCGTTCTTACCTACACATCAAAACTACAACGATAGTTTGTCAAGTTAGTGTTGTTTTATCCTTCTCAAGGACTGGGCGTAGCCACACTCGGTTCAACTAAAGTTGGAGAAACTGACACCCGCCAGCCACCTGTGTGCAAAGCACGTCGGTAGAACCAGTCTCGCATAAGCGTACGCGTAATGTCGGTCCGGACCGCTTCATCCAACAATACCGCCGAACCAAAGTATGACATGTTGGTAAGCAGTATGACTTGTATCGCCCACAACTCACTTGTGTTCTACTCGTGCATATAACATCTACACATAAACCAGGCTCGGATGCCACTGTTGGGGAACGTAGTAATTTCAAAATTTTCCTACGCACAGGCAAGATCATGGTGATGCATAGCAACGAGAGGGAAGAGTATCGTCCACGTACCCTTGTAGAACATAAGCGGAAGCGTTATGAGAACGCGGTTGATGTAGTCGAACGTCTTCACGATCCGACCGATCCAAGTACCGAACGAACGGCACCTCCGAGTTCAGCACACGTTCAACTCGATGACGTCCCGCGAGCTCCGATCTAGCAAAGCTTCACAGGAGAGTTTCGTCAGCATGACGGCGTGGTGATGATGATGATGATGCTACCAATGCAGGGCTTCGCCTAAGCACCGCTATGATATGATCGAGGTGGGTTATGGTGGAGGGGGGCACCGCACACGGCTAAGAGATCAATGATCAACTTGTGTGTCTAGAGGTGCCCCCCTGCCCCCGCATATAAAGGAGCAAGGGGAGGTCGGCCGGCCTCTCTAGGCGCGCCAAAGGGGGGAGGAATCCTCCTCCTAGTAGGAGTAGGATTCCTCCTTTCCTAGTCCTACTAGGAGGGGAAGGAAGGAGAAGGGGAGGAGAAGGAAAGAGGGGGCGCAGCCCCTCCCCTAGTCCAATTCGTACTAGGCCCATGGGGGGCGTGGCTAGCCCTCGTGGCTTCTCCTCTTTTTCCCTTAAAGCCCACTAAGGCCCATATGTACTCCCGTATTCCCGTAACTCCTCTGGTACTCCAAAAATACCTGAATCACTCGGAACCTTTCCGATGTCCAAATATAGTCGTCCAATATATCGATCTTTACGTCTCGACCATTTCGAGACTCCTCGTCATGTCCCCGATCTTATCCGGGACTCCGAACTACCTTCGGTACATCAAATCACATAAACTCGTAATACCAATCATCACCGAACGTTAAGCATGCGGACCCTATGGGTTCGAGAACTATGTAGACATGACTGAGACACGTGTCCGGTCAATAACCAATAGCGGAACCCGGATGCTCATATTGGCTCCTACATATTCTACGAAGATCTTTATCGGTCAAACCGCATAACAACATACGTTGTTCCCTTTGTCATCGGTATGTTACTTGCCCGAGATTCGATCGTCGATATCTCAATACCTAGTTCAATCTCATTACCAGCAAGTCTCTTTACTCGTTCCATAATGCATCATTCCGCAACTAACTCATTAGTTACAATGCTTGCAAGGCTTATAGTGATGTGCATTACCGAGTGGGCCCAGAGATACCTCTCCAACAATCAGAGTGACAAATCCTAATCTTGATCTATGCCAACTCAACAAGTACCATCGGAGACACCTGTAGAGCACCTTTATAATCACCCAGTTACGTTGTGACGTTTGGTAGCACACAAAGTGTTCCTCCAGTACTCGGGAGTTGCATAATCTCCTAGTCATAGGAACATGTATAAGTCATGAAGAAAGCAATAGCAACAAACTAAACGATCATCGTGCTAAGCTAACGGATGGGTCAAGTCAATCACATCATTCTCTAATGATGTGATCCCGTTAATCAAATGACAACTCATGTCTATGGTTAGGAAACATAACCATCATTGATTCAACGAGCTAGTCAAGTAGAGGCATACTAGTGACACTTTGTTTTGTCTATGTATTCACACATGTACTAAGTTTCCGTTTAATACGATTCTAGCATTAATAATAAACATTTATCATGATATAAGGAAATATAAATAACAACTTTATTATTACCTCTAGGGCATATGTCCTTCAAATACTTAGTATTAGCTTCTCCAACTTTAATTTGTCTGATAGTTGCTCTTTGCTTCCAATACAGCCTTTGGTGCTTCAACAACTTCTCCAAGTGCAATTTGAGGATCTCTCTGCTATTGTTTTCTACCAAAGTTAGGTATGTCACATCTTCAAAGGTATCATAGCAGAGAATTAAAAAGTTGGTGTCTTCAATGATCTTTTTGAGATTGGAGATGTTTCTGGCCCAAGTCTTTAATCCTTTCCTGGACCTCTTAAATTTTGTGGCAATAGTTCTGGCACTATCCATGTGCCCCACATCCTGGTTCCAAATGGTCTGCACTACATCCTGAAAATCTGGGTGTTCCAGCCAGTAGTTTTCAAATCTGAAGATGTTAGGTTTGGGTATAGATGTACCAATCTTAATCATAATAGGAACATGGTCTGAAGTTGTTTTTGCCAGAGGATGAGCAAAATTAGCTAGGAAGTTCAAAGTCCAAGTCTCAGAGTTGAAACACCAGTCCAATTTTTCCAAAAGTGGAGCATCCTGCATGTTACTCTAGGTAAAGTTCCTACCTTTCACAGGGATTTCAATAAGTGCTTGATTGCTAATGGCTTCACTGAAAGCAAACATGTCTGAGATACTGCCTCCCTCTCTGCTTCTGTTGTGTGGATATCTGATGTAATTAAACTCCCCAAGCACCATCCAATTAACATCATCATGTATTTGAAAATTCTTAAACCAGTCAATGAAATTGCTCCTATCTGGTTGCTGACATGGACCATAAATATTGGATAGGATCTAGGAATCTCCATTATGATTAGAGGTGAAATTGATTGAGAGGGAGTATTCATTGGAATGGAAATTTTGTCCATGAAAAACATGTTAATTCTAGGCTACCAAGAGGCCTGCAGATGCACCAATAGAAGGGAGAAAAGCAAATTTATTTATTCTATTGGGACAGAAATTTTTAATATAAGAATTGCCAAATTGTTCTCTCTTAGTTTCATGAAGACAGACAATTGTACATTGAGATTCTTCAATTTTGTTTCTGATTGTAGTCCATTTATCCGGATCATTGATGCCTCTGACATTCCAGTTCAAAATAGTCCAATCTCTAGCCATATAACATATATAGAGCAGGAAAACATGTACTGCGAAAATACTTATGCCAGAGAATAAAGCAGGAGAATCTTAGAGATCATAATGTAGCAGTGGACAAAGATTAATAACCCAAGGCGCTACTGTAACAATAATAACTGAGTCTGACACATTGAAGCATAGCAATCTCAGAGCACCTCTATTACACTGATCATGACACCAAAAGAACCACAGTGCCCACCAAACAAATTCATACATTACAAACTAACAAGTTCTTAAACAGTGAGAGCTGGATGAGTCTGATCCTCAAGACAAAATGCAACTTCAGAGGCCATATTACTACTAGCTAAGAAGCAACTACTGGAGATTTATTGACTCAGCTACTGGGAGCCTTTGCTGAGTCCTTGCCAGCCTTGGGGCCCACTTTGGATGTAGTAGTGCTCTTGATCTTCTTGTGCTTCTTAGAGAGAAGTTCCTCAGAAGTATCACTTGCAGGCACATTGCAAAAAAGCAATGTTAAGATTCTTAGCTACTTTTGTTGGGATTGGTGGAGGTAAAGCATGATAGGCCATACAATTCCAATCTATGCAGATGTTCTTTTTATATCCATTTGCTAATTTTTGCAATCTGCAACTTCTCCTTACCTCAGTTTCTACCAAGGGCACTTTATCCTTCCTCTTCTTGTTATTGTGCAGAGCTGATGAGGAAGATGTTGCGGCTGACACTTTTGAAGATGAGATTAAAGGAGAGGTTACTTCCTGCTCTTCTCCCCTCCCCCCCTGTTCAGACACAGTGGCAGTGGAAACAAATGATTCAGCAATTGGGCAGATCTTAGGGATAGCAAATGGTAGAGTACTGAGACCACTAGACCCTTGTGTGATTATCTCCTAGACATTAGAATTCACAAACTTCTTGGCCCAATAAAATTTATCAGGTGTGAGGAAAGTAACTGACAAGAAATTGACCCGATCAACATGTACCTAGGTGATATCCTTGTCATGCTTTGAAGGAGCAAAGTGCTTTTTCCAGGTCTAAGATCCCTCCTGACCTAGGAGCTCTGCCAGCTGAGCATGATCAGTTTCCATAGTTGCAAGCACTGGATCAACATCTAGCAAATTCAGTTGCACAAGACCTGTAGTGATAATATTGTGTTGATTGAGGAAAGCAGGTACAGGGAAATCAGGGGGAGCAGACAAATCAGAACAATTACCATTGGAGGAGGTATCAACCATACCATTAGGATCTGTGGGGATGTCATTCAAAGGTTGATCCAGTGGCACTGGTTCCATCTGCAGTTGTTCTGGTTCTGTCCTCTTTTCTTCAATTGCAGATGCCAGCAACTTTAAAGGAGCGGCACTAGAAGTAGAGGGCAGGTGAGCCAGCAACTCCATCTGCATGGGGTCCTCCTGTCTATCAACCACATTGTTGCTTGGCTGCCACAGAATCATATTCAAACTCATATCAATAATAGGCTGCCTTGGGAGCTGGGGGCCCATAACTGCCTCCACATGGAGAGGGTGGGCAGGCTCAAGTGCAGGAATAGGCCAATCTGCCAAATTCAAATCTGGTAGGAGAGGAGCCAAGGGCCCATTAGCTGAAGCACCAGAATTGGCACTGTGGTCAGATTGTCCCATGGATAGAGTGAGGCTGGTATGATCAATGTTCTCATTAACTGGCTGAACATCTTCTTCCATGGGCCCCATAAGATCATTGAGCTCAAGGAATTCTCCAGGGTTGTTCTCCAGGTCAATCATAGGATCTGGCATTGCCTGGTGGCTCCATCCAGGTAACTCTTGTTCTTGCTCTGCATCTTCATCTGCATCCATATCCTCTGCAGTATTCAGTGCCAGATTCAGGTTCAGATTTGGTTCTTGCTGCTCTTGTTGCTGAAGGGGTCCAAGAAAGTGGTTGTGCTGGTTAGGGTGAAAGTTCTCCTGCAATGGCATTGGGTGTGGGTTGCCATTGGGTTGAATAGGGTCCTCATCATGTGGTTCTACACCTAGCACCTGCTGCTGAAGGATGACCACAGGGCACGAGAGAGAATATTCCTTATCCCCATCTCCTAAGACAATACTAGCAGGAATATCTCTTAATTCCTCCACCTTTACTTTGACTATTTGATTTGCTCTAGTACTTCTGACTTTGTCCCAGCTAACAAACTTTCCAAACTTGCTAACTGCATCATTAATCTCCTGAATGTTCCTCCTATCAAGTGGAAAACCACACAACAGAATCCAAACTTCTCTGTTTAAAACCAACTTTCTCCAGTTTAACCCTCTATCATGTCTTTCAAAGATGACATGAACATCAGTGAACAAGTGTGGGCTATTGGAAACTAGATCATCCCGATCGAAAATGCTATTCATCTTAACATAAGACTGACCGAATGGGCAAGGGACGATCTCTGAAAACCCCAATCTCCTGTCGGTGAAGAAGTCAGAAAGTACCTCGCGCACGGTGTTGAACTGCACTGGAAGGTTGGGCATCGGCACAATCGACACAATCACCCAGTCTTCATGCAAGGGTGGAGGCGAAGCTGACATTACCTGCACCCTGGCCGAATGGCCAGCTATCTCGTTGCTATGGTGATTTGGGGGAAGGAAGGGGTGGGATCAAAAGGGAAGGTGGCCATGGTAGAGGAGATGATGGACTGCGAGGTGCGTGCGGGGATGGCCGGCGGCGTGCGATGATTTGTGTCAGAGTTGAGAAAGACAGCAGCTTGGAGAAGCTGAGAGGCGAAATATGGAGAGGTGGAGTAAATTACGCTGCCAACTCGGGAAGGTGTAGTGGGGGATTAACAGGATTGCCTTGACCAGTCAGCTGATTTACTACCCTTGCCATCCCATCCGCAGGAACAGTGGCGGCTTGCCTTGGAATGTGAAACGATTGTGGTGGGCGGCTGAATTGGGCACTGAGCGGGGTGGGTTCAGTCGATCGAGTGGGTTGGGCCTTGGAGAAGCAATCTTTGGTGATATGGCCCTCTTTCTTGCAAGCATGGCATTTGATTCTGTTTTTACAAGTGGGCCGAGAGTGACCAGACTCGAGACAGTGAACACAAAAGGCCACTTTATTGATTTGAATAGGCGATGTTCCCGCTCCGTTGTGTGCCCCATTGAGCGACCATTATGACCATTGCTGTCGGAATTAGGGCCTTGATTACCCGATGATGGTGCCCCATTTGAATTTGGATGATGAACAACATCTGATCTAGGAATAGGTGAGATCTGTGGGGCGTAGTTGGCAGGAGATCTAAGAGCTTGCATGTAAGATTCCCTTGGGTGTCTACTGAAAACATGAGTCCATTCATCCTCTTTATCTTGAAGATATTGATCAAGCTCCCAACAAGAGTTTGGTCCCCCATTCCCCCAAAGAAGGAAATTCACATTGAGCAGAGGCAGATTGATGTTACCTCCCTTGATGATGGAGAAACCCACTTCTTTGGACAAAACCGAGAATTTGAAAGACCAATTATGTAGCAGCTTGACTTTGAATACAGAGGCTCTTCCTCCAAAACATGCTAGGAGAATAGTACTTATTGATTCCTCAGTGAGTCTAATGTGCGAGCGAGTGAATTTGGCGACCAGAAGGAATTCCTCTTGATCCGATCCTTCTTCATAGTTGATAGGAACTCCCCACTTTCTCCATACTTCCGAGGCAAAATCTTGGCCTCGGTCAAAGTTGAGATCTGCGAGTGACATGATCTTGGTTGGTGGTAGGAGTTGGATGGTAGGGCTGATGGGAGGGTGTGCGCCAGGGCCGGAGCGGCCACCGACAATGGCCGGGAGGGAGGGGGCTAGGAGGAAGGTGTTGGGGTTGAGTGGGCTAGCTGCAGTGCGACCTGGTAGCCGTCTCAACATGACCCCTTGTAAAGATATCAATCAAAAGCCTTGGTTTTTAGGTGAACTTTCAGGTTGCACATGTATTTCTTTTTAAGAGGAATAGTGGAAGAAAAGCCCACTATAATTTTTAAATTTTATTAATAAAAGCAAAAAAGTATATGTACAAAGGCTTGAGAAAGCCAAAGGCAGAAGAGAAAACAAAAGATAAAGAAACAACGAGGCAAGAAAGAAAACTATTCAGACAGCCTACTCTAGTAAGCCAAGAATTGAAGGCTAGGCATGTGGGGAAGTAAGAATGAAATGGTTCCTAGGTCTGTTGCGATGGCGCGAAAAGGAGGCAACCTCGTTCCCTTAGTCCACTGCCGGCCAGACCAATGGTTCTCTCCCTCTACGTTTGCTGCTCCGGCGACAGGAGAGCGATGGAACCCGGATCTAGGGCCCCATCGTGTAGATAGTAGGGCTAGTGGTCTTGGCAACGCCGTTGAGTTGGGGATGATGGTGTCCATTTGGAATAAGTGTGCCATCACTCGATTCCCTTCCCAGTAAAGCATTGGGTGGAGTTGGCGAGTGGCTGGAGTTGTGTGTTCTCGGATTTGTTGAAGGTGAGTCTTGGTGCTCGGGCCATGCTTAGTGCGACGGAGGCAGCGATCTGCTTGGTGAGTTTTTGTCCCATGTCTTCTTCTTCATCTCAGCGAGGTGGGCTCTGGCTTTGTTGTGGAGGTTCTAGGGGTGGTGCGGCGGTGCTATGGGGGTTGGCGCCGGCTAGTGCGGCTGCGTGTATAGGAGTTTTGGGCGTTCGGATCTAATCGAGGCTTGGCCGGTGACGGCTGGTTCATGGGGTGATACGTCCATTTAGCATCATGCTTTTATATCGATATTTATTGCATTATGGGCTGTTATTACACATTATGTCACAATACTTATGTCTATTCTCTCTTATTTTACAAGGTTTACATAAAGAGGGAGAATGCCGACAGGTGGGATTCTGGGCTGGAAAAGGAGCAAATATTAGAGACCTATTATGCACATCTCCAAAAGTCCTAAAACTTCACGGAAGTCATTTTCAGAATATATAAAAAATACTGAGCGCAAGAAGTTCCGGAGGGGGGCCACACCCTGCCCACGAGGGTGGGGGCGCGCCCTACCCCCCTGGGCACGCCCCCCTGCCTCGTGGCCCCCCTGGTGGCCCTCTGATGCCCATCTTCTGCTATATGGAGTCTTTCGATGAGAAAAAAATCATAAGCCAGCTTTCAGGACGAGACTCCGTCGCCACGAGGCGGAACCTTGGCGGAACCAATCTAGGGCTCTGGCGGAGCTGTTCTGCCGGGGAAACTTCCCTCCGGGAGGGGGAAATCATCGCCATCGTCATCACCAATGATCCTCTCATCGGGAGGGGGTTAATCTCCATCAACATCTTCACCAGCACCATCTCTTCTCAAACCCTAGTTCATCTCTTGTATCCAATTCTTGTCTCTAAGTACGGGATTGGTACCTGTGGGTTGCTAGTAGTGTTAATTACTCCTTGTAGTTGATGCTAGTTGGTTTATTTGGTGGAAGATCATATGTTCAGATCCTATATGCACATTAATACCCCTCTGATTATGAACATGAATATGCTTTGTGAGTAGTTACGTTTGTTCCTGAGGACATGGGAGAAGTCTTGCTATTAGTGGTCATGTGAATTTGGTATTCGTTCGATATTTTGATGAGATGTATGTTGTCTCTCCTCTAGTGGTGTTATGTGAACGTCGACTACATGACACTTCACCATTATTTGGGCCTAGAGGAAGGCATTGGGAAGTAATAAATAGATGATGGGTTGCTAGAGTGACAGAAGCTTAAACCCTAGTTTATGCGTTGCTTCGTAAGGGGCTGATTTGGATCCATATGTTTCATGCTATGGTTAGGTTTACCTTAATACTTTTGTTGTAGTTGCGGATGCTTGCAATAGAGGTTAGTCATAAGTGGTATGCTTGTCCAAGTAAGGACAGCACCCAAGCACCGGTCCACCCACATATCAGATTATCAAAGTACCGAAAGCGAATCATATGATCGTGATGAAACCTAACTTGACGATAATTACCATATGTCCTCGGGAGCGCTTTTCTCTATATAAGAATTTGTCCAGGCTTGTCCTTTTCTACAAAAAGGATTGGGCCACCTTTCTGCACTTTATTTACTTTTGTTACTTTTTGCTCGTTACAAATTATCTTATCACAAAACTATCTGTTACTTATAATTTCAGTGCTTGCAGAGAATACCTTGCTGAAAACCGCTTATCATTTCCTTCTGCTCCTCGTTGGGTTCGACATTCTTACTTATCGAAAGGACTACGATAGATCCCCTATACTTGTGGGTCATCAAGACTCTTTTCTGGCATCGTTGCCGGGGAGTAAAGCGCCTTTGGTAGGTGGAATTTGGTAAGGAAAAATTTATATAGTGTGCTGAAATTTACTGTCACTTGTTACTATGGAACATAATCCTTTGAGGGGCTTGTTCAGGGTATCTTCACCCCGACCAGAAGAGCAAAGAGTTGCTCCTCAACCTATTGAACCTACTGAAAATGAAAATGTCTACTTTGATATTCCTTCGTGTATGATAGAAAAACTGCTAGCTAATCCTTTTGCAGGAGATGGAACAATGCATCCTGATGAGCACCTAATACATGTGGATGAAGTTTGTGGATTATTTAAGCTTGCAGGTGTGCCTGATGATGTTATTAAGAAGAAGGTCTTCCCTTTATCTTTGAAGGGAGATGCATTGACATGGTATAGGCTATGTGATGATATGGGATCATGGAACTACAAATGATTGAAATTGGAATTTCATCAGAAGTTTTATCCTATGCATCTTGTTCATCATGATCGCAATTATATATATAATTTTTGGCCTCGCGGAGGAGAAAGCATCGCTCAAGCTTGGGGGAGGCTTAAATCAATGTTATATTCATGCCCCAATCATGAGCTTCCAAGAGAAATATTATTCAAAATTTATATGCTCGGCTTTCTGATAACAATCGCACCATGCTCGATACTTCTTGTGCTGGCTCTTTTATGATGAAGACTATTGAATTCAAATGGGATTTATTGGAAAGAATTAAATGCAACTCTGAAGATTGGGACCTCGACGAAGGTAAGGAGTTAGGTATGACACCTAAGTTTGATTGTGTTAAATCTTTTATGGATACCGATTTTTTCCGTAAATTTAGCACTAAATATGGACTTGACTCTGAGATAGTAGCTTCTTTCTGTGAATCTTTTGCTACTCATGTTGATCTCCCTAGGGAGAAGTGGTTTAAATATCATCCTCCCATAGAAGTAAAAGTAGTTGCACCTATTAAAGTTGAAGAAAAGACTGTCACTTATAATGATCCTATTGTTCCTACTGCTTATGTTGAGAAACCACCTTTTCCTGTTAGGATAAAAGATCATGCTAAAGCTTCAACTATGGTTCGTAAAAGCAATATTAGAACTTATACACCTCCTGAGCAAGTTAAAGTTGAACCTAATATTGCTATTGTTAAAGATCTCTTGGTTGGTAATATTGATGGGCATGTTATTTATTTCTGTGATGAAACTGCTAGAATTGCTAAACCTTATGCTAAAGATAAACATAGACCTGTGGTAGGCATGCCCGTTATTTCTGTTAAAATAGGAGATCATTGTTATCATGGCTTGTGTGATATGGGTGCTAGTGCTAGTGCAATACCTATTGACCTATACAGAGAAATTATGCATGATATTGCACCTGTCGAGTTAGAAGATATTGATGTCACCATTAAACTAGCTAATAGAGATACTATTTCACCAATGGGAATTGTTAGAGATGTTAAAGTCTTGTGTGGGAAAACTAAATATCCTGCTGATTTTCTTGTTCTTGGTTCCCCACAAGATAGCTTTTGTCCCATTATATTTGGTAGACCCTTCTTAAACACTGTTAATGCTAGGGTAGACTGCAACAAGGATGTTATTACTATTGGTTTAGGTGATATGTCTCACGAGTTCAACTTTTCCAAATTTTGTAGACAACACCGTGAAGAGGAATTGCTTAGTAAAGATAAAATTATTGGTCTTGCTTCTATTGCCGTACCTCCTAGTGATCCTTTAGAACAATATTTGCTAGACCATGAAAATGATATGTTTATGAATGAAAGAAGGGAAATAGATGAAGTATTCTTTAAACAAGAACCCATCCTGAAACACAATTTGCCTGTTGAAATCCTAGGGGATCCTCCTCCACCCAAGGGTGATCTCGTGTTTGATCTCAAACCGTTACCTGATACTCTTAAATATGCCTAACTTGATGAGAAAAAGATATATCCTGTTATTATTAGTGCTAACCTTTCAGAGCATGAAGAAGAGAGATTATTGAAAACTCTGAAGAAGCACCGTGCTGCTATTGGATATACTCTCGATGATCTTAAGGGCATTAGTCCCACACTATGTCAACACAAAATAAATTTGGAGAAAGACGCCAAACTAGTTCGTGATCACCAAGGACTGAATCCTAAGATGAAAGAAGTGGTAAGAAAGGAAATACTAAAGCTCCTTGAGGCACGTACAATTTATCCCATTGCTGATAGTCAGTGGGTAAGTCCTGTCCATTGTGTCCCTAAAAAGGGAGGTATTACTGTCGTTCCTAATGATAAAGATGAATTGATTCAACAAAGACTTATTACAGGTTATAGGATGGTAATTGATTTCCGCAAATTAAATAAGGCTACTAAAAAAGATCATTAGCCCTTACCTTTTATTGATCAAATTCTAGAAAGATTATCCAAACATACACATTTTGCTTTCTAGATGGTTTTTCTGGTTTCTCTCAAATATATGTGTCAGCTGATGATCAATCTAATACCACTTTTACTTGCCCGTTCGGTACTTTTCCTTATAGACGTATGCCTTTTGGTTTATGTAATGCACCTGCTACCTTTCAAAGATGCATGATGGCTATATTCTCTGACTTTTGTGAAAAGATTTGTGAGGTTTTCATGGATGATTTCTTCGTCTATGGATCCTCTTTTGATGATTGCTTAAGCAACCTTGATCGAGTTTTGCAGAGATGTGAAGAAACTAACCTTGTCTTGAATTGGGAGAAGTGCCACTTTATGGTTAATGAAGGTATTGTCTTGGGGCATAAATTTTTTGAAAGAGGTATTGAAGTTGATAAAGCTAAGGTTGATGCTATTGAAAAGATGCCATGTCCCAAGGACATCAAAGGTATAAGAAGTTTCCTTGGTCACGCCGGTTTTTATAGGAGGTTCATTAAGGACTTCTCAAAAAAATTGTCGACCTCTGACTAATTTATTACAAAAAGATATACCATTTGTTTTTTATGATGATTGCGTAGAAGCATTTGAAATACTTAAGAGAGCATTGATCTCTATACCTATTGTTCAGCCACCTGATTGGAATTTACCCTTTGAAATTATGTGTGACGCTAGTGATTATGCTATAGGTGCTGTTCTAGGGCAAAGAGTTGATAAGAAATTAAATGTTATTCAATATGCTAGTAAAACTCTAGACAATGCTCAGAGAAATTATGCTACTACTGAAAAAGAATTCTTAGCAGTTGTATTTGCTTGTGATAAGTTCAGACCTTATATTGTTGATTCTAAAGTAACTATTCACACGGATCATGCTGCTATTAAATATCTTATGGAAAAGAAAGATGCTAAACCTAGACTCATTAGATGGGTTCTCTTGCTACAAGAATTTGATTTGCATATTATTGATAGAAAGGGAGCTGAGAACCCCGTTGCAGACAACTTGTCTAGGCTAGAGAATGTTCTTGATGACGCACTGCCTATTGATGATAGCTTTCCTGATGAACAATTAAATGTCATAAATGCTTCTCGTACTGCTCCATGGTATGCTGATTATATTGTTGCTAAATTTATACCACCTAGTTTCACATACCAGCAAAAGAAAAAGTTTTTCTATGATTTGATACATTACTTTTGGGATGACCCACATCTTTATAAAGAAGGAGTAGATGGTGTTATTAGACGTTGTGTACCTGAGCATGAACAGGAACAGATCCTACGGAAGTGTCACTCCAAAGCTTATGGAGGACACCATGCTGGAGATAGAACTGCACATAAGGTATTGCAATCCGGTTTTTATTGGCCTACTCTCTTCAAGGATGCCCGTAAGTTTGTTGTATCTTGTGATGAATGTCAAAGAATTGGTAATATTAGTAGACGTCAAGAAATGCCTATGGATTATTCACTTGTTATTGAACCATTTGATGTTTGGGGCTTTGATTATATGGGACCTTTTCCTGCCTCCAATGGATACACACATATTTTAGTTGCTTTTGATTACGTTACTAAGTGGGTAGAAGCTATTCCAACTAGTAGTGCTGATCATAACACCTCTATTAAGATGCTTAAAGAAGTTATTTTTCCAAGGTTTGGAGTCCCTAGATATTTAATGACTAACGGTGGTTCACATTTTATTCATGGTGCTTTCCGTAAAATGCTTGCTAAATATGATGTTAATCATAGAATTGCATCTCCTTATCACCCACAATCTAGTGGTCAAGTAGAATTGAGTAATAGAGAACTCAAATTAATTTTGCAAAAGACTATTAATAGATCTAGAAAGAATTGGTCTAAGAAACTTGATGATGCATTATGGGCCTATAGAACTGCGTATAAAAATCCTATGGGTATGTCTCCGTATAAAATGGTTTATGGAAAAGCATGTCACTTACCTCTCGAACTAGAACATAAGGCATAATGGACTATTAAAGAGCTCAATTATGATTTCAAACTTGCCGGTGAGAAGAGGTTATTTGACATTAGCTCACTTGATGAATGGAGAACCCAAGCCTATGAGAATGCCAAATTGTTTAAAGAAAAAGTTAAAAGATGGCATGACAAAAGGATACAAAAGCGTGAGTTTAATGTAGGTGACTATGTATTGCTATACAACTCTCGTTTAAGATTTTTGCAGGAAAACTTCTCTCTAAACGGAAAGGTCCTTATGTTATCGAGGAGGTCTATCATTCCGGTGCCATAAAAATCAACAACTTCAAAGGCACAAATCCGAAGGTGGTGAACGGTCAAAGAATTAAACATTATATCTCAGGTAATCCTATAAATGTTGAAACCAATGTTATTGAAACCGTAACCCCGAAGGAATACATAAGGGACACTTTCCGAAACGTTTCAGACTCCGAAAAGGAATAGGTATGTGGTACGGTAAGTAAACCAACTCCAAAACAGTTCTAATGGCAATTTTCTTCCATTTTGGAATATTTAGAAAAAAGAAAAATAAGAAGCAGTCCGGGAAGGACACGAGGGCTCCACGAGGGTGGAGGGCGCGCCCTACCCCCTGGGTGCGCCCCATGCCTCGTGGGCACCTCGTGCGCTCTCCGGACTCCGTTTTCTTACACGTTACGTATTTTTGTCAGTAAAAATTCATTATATAATCTCCTAGAGGTTTTGACTCATGTATCATGCAAATATCTCCTGTCTTTGTTTTGAGCTGTCCTGCTGCAGATTAGAACAACATGTCGTCCCAGGAGTCGGAAGGAGAAAGCTATGTGGCTGACTACCTCGCAGATCCTAAGGTCTATGGGGATGTGGAGCATTATGGTTGGACTACGGAAGAAGAAGAGGACTATGAACCCAAGGGAAGGGAGGAGACGAGCTCAGAAGAAGATGAAGTCCCATTACCTCAACCTGGGGACATGCATGTGGAGTTCAAAAAGTCAAGCCTCCCGGATAGAGTAAAGAAACCTAAGATCGAGTTTATCCCTTTTCGCCTCTTGCGGGAAAACAAGCAAGAACTATGCAAAAAGATACTAAGCCTGGAGCAGGAGATTGAGGACCTAAGGGACCAAAATTCTGTCCTCAAGCACAAATTAAGGAAGAAGCCTACGCCATCAACAAAACTATCACCTTCTTCACCAACAAAGAAGAACTGAGTATCTAGTATGGACACTCCCCTTGGCAACTGCCAAGCTTGGGAGAGTGCCCCGGTATCGTATCACCATCACTTTTATCTTTACCGTTTTCTTAGTTCAATCATTTTGATAATATCTTGATCTAGTAGAATAAAGTTTTAGTATGATCTAGTTGTGAGTTTTGCTTTATGATCCTTCTATGTAATCGAGTCCGTGAGCTATATAATAAAGATTAGTGTTGAGTCAAGGGCTTGAGTCAAGGGCTTGATTATTTTGCCATGATCTTGAGGGAATAAAATAAAAGAGAAAGAAATAAAAAGAAACAAAGAGATCATATAGATCTTATGGAGAGTAATGAGCTCACAAATAAAAAGTATGATGAATAAAAGTTGTTGAGAGTTGACAAACATAGTTTTGGTCATAGTTGCAATTAGGAAGTAATAAAGAAAGAGAGGTCTTCACATACAAATATACTATCTCAGACATCTTTTATGATTGTGAGCACTCATTAAAATATGACATGCTAAAGAGTTGACGTTGGACAAGGAAGACAACGTAATGGGTTATGTTTTCTTACATCTGAGATAAATTATATTGTCATGGATCATCCAACATGATTG
Organism: Triticum urartu; assembly: GCF_056163025.1. Taxonomy (NCBI): domain Eukaryota; kingdom Viridiplantae; phylum Streptophyta; class Magnoliopsida; order Poales; family Poaceae; genus Triticum; species Triticum urartu. Next base: position 151,923,238 of record NC_141879.1, on the reverse strand, counting down.
AGCTTGTCTTTCCCTCATGCTAGCCAAATTCTTTACACCAAGTAGAGATACTACTTGTGCTTCCAAACACCCTTAAACCAGTTTTGCCATGAGAGTCCACCATATCTACCTATGGATTGAGTAAGATCCTCCAAGTAAGTTGTCATCGATGCAAGCAATAAAAATTGCTCTCTAAATATGTATGACTTATTAGTGTGGGAGAAAATAAGCTTTATACGATCGTGTGATATGGAAGAAATAAAAGCGACAGACTGCATAATAAAGGTCCATATCACAAGTGGCAATATAAAGTGATGTTCTTTTGCATTAAGATTTTGTGCATCCAACCATAAAAGCGCATGACAACCTCTGCTTCCCTCTGCGAAGGGCCTATCTTTTACTTTTATCTCCTACCTTGCATAAGAGTCATGGTGATCTTCACCTTTCCTTTTTTACATTTTATCTTTTGGCAAGCACAACATGTTGAAAAGATCCTGGTATATATGGCTAACTGGATGTGAGTTTTCATGAACTATTATTGTTGACATTACCCTTGAGGTAAAACGTTGGGAGGCAAAACTATAAGCCCCTATCTTTCTCTGTGTCCGATTAAAACTCCATACCCATAAGTATTGCGCGAGTGTTAGCAATTGTGAAAGACTATATGATAGTTGAGTATGTGGACTTGCTGAAAAGCTCTTATATTGACTCTTTCTTATGTTATGATAAATTGCAATTGCTCCAATGACTGAGATTATAGTTTGTTAGTTTTTAATGAAGTTTATGATTCATACTTGAAATTGTGATTAAATTATTACTCTAGCATAAGAGATCATATGACAAGAATTATATAAGTTGTTGTTCTAAGAATGATCATGATGCCCTCATGTCCGTATTTTATTTTTATCGACACCTCTATCTCTAAACATGTGCACATATCTTTCGATTTCGGCTTTCGCTTGAGGACAAGCGAGGTCTAAGCTTGGGGGAGTTGATACGTCCATTTTGCATCATGCTTTTATATCGATATTTATTGCATTATGGGCTGTTATTACACATTATGTCACAATACTCATGCCTATTCTCTCTTATTTTACAAGGTTTACATAAAGAGGGAGAATGCCGGCAGCTGGGATTCTGGGATGGAAAAGGAGCAAATATTAGAGACCTATTCTGCACAGCTCCAAAAGTCCTGAAACTTCACGGAAGTCATTTTCAGAATATATAAAAAATACCGAGCGCAAGAAGTTCCGGAGGGGGGCCACACCCTGCCCACGAGGGTGGGGGCGCGCCCCCCTGCCTCGTGGCCCCCCTGGTGGCCCTCCGATGCCCATCTTCTGCTATATGGAGTCTTTTGGTGAGAAAAAAATCATAAGCCAGCTTTCGGGACAAGACTCCGCCGCCACGAGGCGGAACCAATCTAGGGCTCCGGCGGAGCTGTTCTGCCGGGGAAACTTCCCTCCGGGAGGTGGAAATCATCGCCATCGTCATCACCAACGATCCTCTTATCGGGATGGGGTCAATCTCCATCAACATCTTCACCAGCACCATCTCTTCTCAAACCCTAGTTCATCTCTTGTATCCAATTCTTGTCTCTAAGTCTGAGATTGGTACCTGTGGGTTGCTAGTAGTGTTAATTACTCCTTGTAGTTGATGCTAGTTGGTTTATTTGGTGGAAGATCATATGTTCAGATCCTATATGCACATTAATACCCCTCTGATTATGAACAGGAATATGCTTTGTGAGTAGTTATGTTTGTTCCTGAGGACATGGGAGAAGTCTTGCTATTAGTGGTCATGTGAATTTGGTATTCGTTCGATATTTTGATGAGATGTATGTTGTCTCTCCTCTAGTGGTGTTATGTGAACGTCGACTACATGACACGTCACCATTATTTGGGCCTAGAGGAAGGCATTGGGAAGTAATAAGTAGATGATGGGTTGCTAGAGTGACAGAAACTTAAACCCTAGTTTATGCGTTGCTTCATAAGGGGCTGATTTGGATCCATATGTTTCATGCTATGGTTAGGTTTACCTTAATACTTTTGTTGTAGTTGCGGATGCTTGCAATAGAGGTTAATCATAAGTGGGATGCTTGTCCAAGTAAGGACAACACCCAAGCACCGGTCCACCCACATATCAGATTATCAAAGTACCGAACGCGAATCATATGATCGTGATGAAACCTAGCTTGACGATAATTCCCATATGTCCTCGGGAGCGCTTTTCTCTATATAAGAATTTGTCCAGGCTTGTCCTTTGCTACAAAAAGGACTGGGCCACCTTGCTGCACTTTCTTTACTTTTGTTACTTGTTGCTCGTTACAAATTATCTTATCACAAAACTATCTGTTACCTATATTTTCAGTGCTTGCGGAGAATACCTTGCTGAAAACCGCTTATCATTTCCTTCTGCTCCTCGTTGGGTTCGACACTCTTACTTATCGAAAGGACTATGATAGATCCCCTATACTTGTGGGTCATCATGGGGTGTTGGTCCTTGGGGCCTAAGATTGTTGACTTCCCTTCTACCATGGAGGATCGCCGGCGAATATGCGGAGCCGCGACGCCGCGGCGTGCAGCGACTCATTTCAGTGAGATAGCCTGTGTGGCTCCCTGGGGTCTTCATTGTAATTTTCTTCTTTGTGGGGTGCTAATTGTAATTGGTTGGGCTTCTTAATAGATTTGAGGGCTTGTTCGCAAAAAAAATAAAGAATTGAAGGCTAGACCATATTTCTTCTTAATTCTTAACCTCCGCAGGAAAGCTATGACTGATCATTTAGATAACCCATAATGCAATGGTGATAATCTCCATCAAAAAAGGTACATTGAACTTGCTTCTAAGATGAGCAAAAGCCTTAAAGGTTGATAGGTTTTGTCTTCTACTAGGGCTGACAAAATTCCAACACATTTGAGCAAATATACAATCCCAAAACATATGAGGAGGGTTTCCTCTTGTGGGCATTGTAGAGTGGCACAGTTGTAACTCGGAAGCACAAATTGGTTCCTCCTCAGCAAACTTATGTTAAGTCTGTCATGCAGAATCAACCAAAAGAATAGTTCAAGTTTAGATTGACAAGAACTCTTCCAAATTCAGTTAAAATGAGGGGGCAGGGTTGAGAATCAATCAATACTTTGTAGGCCCTATGGAAAGAAAATTATCAATAACCCAAATGTAACTCCAGGTATCAGTCAAGTGCATGTGTTCTTCTGTTAAAACCTTTGCACAAAGGTGCTCCATTTGAATAAATTCCTAATGAGCACGTCTATACAGAGGCAAATGGAAAAGGTCCTTGTGAAATTAATCTTCATTAATAAAATCTACACTCAGGTTAAATCCTTAGCAAATGTGACAAGAAGAGGTGGAAAAGGAGGAGGAGGACGGGTGACGGATTGGACAGTTTTGCCAGTGAGGAGATCTGGCTCGATCCATATTACGTCTTCGACCGTTATTTCCGTGATGAAGATGACAAGGGCAAGGGATCCGTCGGGAACTTTCTCGATAGCCATATAATTCATAGCTAGTAGAACATGCCGATTTTTGATAGTCTGATGTCATATATGAACTCCCCTATGCTATGTGTGTTGATCTAGATGAACTATGTGTGTTATTTTAACATTGCATAACACTGTATGGATTTGAAGATTTGCTAAGTGAGGGAGACAATTGTGCACACGGACATTTGAAAGGTGACCTGTCATTGTCCGCGAACGCACTTAAAAGCGTATGCGGATATTTTGGGGCTCACTTTTGCCTGCTCCGGTTGTAGATGCCCTAACTCCCTACATAACTTATGTTGGGTTGGTTCATATCTTTTGTATATAGATATTTCCTTCTGTGCTTTTTTTCTTTTTCAAGCTAGCTTTGAATGAATCTTTATCTACATCTATATCTATATTTGTACATATATCAATATAATCTATATCTATATTTATCCCTACCAATATAAAATGTCTGAAAGGGGTAGATCCAATTATTATCGGCCATCAAATCATGAATCCAACGACCTAGATTACTTCAATGGTGAGCACTCAGCATGTTTAGCATGCAATTAATATCTTGCCAAATATCAAAGTCTATGATAATCATGTAATTAACACGTAAATAATATCCTACCTAATATAAATATGCAATTAATTTCCTCTCTAATACGTATTACAACGTGGATTCGGCGTACACATTTACTGGTTAATACGAAAAGACCCAAAAGGACGGATCCAGTTAACCTCAGCCATAAAATCATTACAATCCAACAATCTAGATTGCTCGAATGGTGAGTATTCAACATATTTAGCATGAAAGTAATATCATCCTAAATATCAACCTCTATGCTAATCACAAAATTAGTGCATAATTTTTTTTGTGAGTAAATTAACGCATAATTGGTATCCTACCTAATATGAACGTGCAATTAACCTTCTTCCAAATATTAACGTGCATTACACGTAGTGTTCAAAGAAAGAAAGAAAAACGTGCATTGCATGTACTAGTAACAACAAAGCCACTTCTGCACCGATGGTAGTAGTATATCTCAATCCACCTTCGAAAGCTCGTAAATCAGCAAAGAAAATTGTTGCGGACACGTTGGTACCCAAGTGGCACAGACATTCCCCGAACAACGAACTCAAACCCAGAACCGCGGAACCGGACGAATGCACGCGCCTGCCATGGGTTTCTTCAACTCCTTTGACGCGCCAAAGCCCCCCACACACACCGTCACGTATTCACGTCGTCGTCTTTACGCCCCATACGCTCCGGGCTGCTATTTAAGCCCCCCGGCAGACCCTGATAGATCGACAACCTCATCAAGCGCACACAAGTCAGCAAGCAGCCAAGCACACCACGAGTCACAGCCAGTCAGCCACAGCCAGAACCAGCTCGATCGTTGATCCTGCACGCCATGGGCGACCGCAAGACGGCGTCGTTGCTGCCACTGCTCTGCCTCTTCTCCCTCCTCGTCGCCGCCGCGGCGCCGCGGTGCGCGGCGTACAGCCCGCGGACGCTGTTCCTGGTGAAGCCCGACCCGATCGTGCTCCGGGACCACGGCGGCGCGCTGCTCACGGGGAACCTCACGGTCAAGGTCAACGTCCTCTACTACGGCCGCTTCGCACCGGCGCAGCGCGCCGTCGTCGCCGACTTCGTGCGGTCGGTCTCGGCGCCGGCCCCGCGCGGCGCCGCCGAGCCGTCCGTGGCGTCCTGGTGGCGCACCGTCTCGCTGTACCGCGGCGGTGGCGCGCGGCTGAGGCTCGGCCGGGAGCTCCTCGACGAGCGCATGTCGCTGGGCCGGTCCCTCTCGCTGGAGAACGTCACGGCGCTGGCGAGGGGCGCGGGGCACCACCGCGGCGCCATCACCGCCGTGCTCACGGCGCCCGACGTCCTCGTGGCGCCCTTCTGCATGTCCCGGTGCGGCGCCCACGACCACGCCACCGCCGGCGCGCACGGCAGGGCGAGGTACGCGTACCTGTGGGTGGGCAACCCGGCCCAGCAGTGCCCCGGCCAGTGCGCGTGGCCGTTCCACCGGCCGTCGTACGGGCCCCAGGCCCCGCCGCTCGTGCCGCCCAGCGGCGACGTGGGAACGGACGGCATGGTGATCAGCCTCGCCGCGCTCCTCGCCGGCACGGTGACCAACCCCTACGGCGACGGGTACTACCAGGGCAATGATGCAGACGGCGCCGGGCCGGAGGCCGCCACGGCGTGCGCCGGCATCTTCGGGAGCGGCGCCTACCCCGGCTACACGGGGAGGCTGCTCGTGGACCGGGCCACCGGCGCGAGCTACAACGCCGTCGGGCTGAGCGGGAGGAAGTACCTGCTGCCGGCGCTGTGGGACCCGACCACGTCGCAGTGCAGGACGCTGGTGTAGACGCCGTGGGAGCAGGCAAACTGGATGGTCTCGCACTCTCGCTGCATGAGATCCGGAGGAGAAATAAATGCCCTCCTCCATTTATTTTTCAGTCCATTGTAGTAGTGTAGTTCACTTTGTTGCATTTACTTGTTTGATCCGTACCCGTTGCAATGTGTTTTCCGAAGCAGCAGAGGTTGTATTGTACTCCGTGTGAGTTGTCATGCATCGCAGTATGCGAGTATCAATGACTTTCCATGCATGTTTATTTTCGGGGGAGCTTCTGGACACACTGGATGTTGCTGCTGGTGCTATTGTCTTTGATAGAGAGGCGATTAAAAATCCAAACTTCACAAGTTCATGCCCGAGTGGACGGCGAACTATCGAAGGAAGAAGACGATCGATATGATTTCCAATGTAACTTTTTACATATCGTTTTGTACTCCCTTCGTCTAAAATTACTTGTCCAAAAAATAGATACAAATGGATGTATCTAGAACTAAAATACGTCTAGATACATTCATTCCTGCGATAAATAATTTGAAACGAAGGGAGTATCGAAGTCCTCCTTCCTCTGTGTTGTCTATGATTTTCCTTCGTAATATCAGATATATAAGATAGAAAAGCATTGGATTCAGCTGACTGATCCTTAGTTAATCGCACGATCTTTTGTCATGTAATTATGAACATTTTTAAAACAAGGATAACTTTTGAAATTATGAATATTTTCTGAAAATGCAATCATTTTTTGAATTTTTCAACATAATTTTGAACACGGGACCGTTTTAAAATTCAGAACGATGTTTAAAGTTCCCAAACATTTTTTAAAACAAGTATAGTTATTGAATTTTTGAGCAAAATTTTAAAACAAAAATAATTTTTAAGTTCTTTTTTCAAATGTGAACGTTTTTTAAACATCTTTTCAAATTTTTGAGTTTTTTAAAATAAAAAATAGAAAAAGGAAAAAAAGTAAAGAAAATCACATAAAGAGAAAAACCGGGTTAGGAAACTTCTAGAGGGTTCCCAAATTTGGTCAGGAACCCTCTAGTTACTCTATATTTTATGTAACCCCAGTTGTATCCGTGAGGACTCTCTTGTAATTATCCTTGATGAATAAAGCACGACATTCTCTCTAAAAAATAGGTATTGTAGTCACCTGTCCTAACTACAAATGGACCGGCTCGTTTACTTTGTTTCGGAGACCTCCTATACGGTGCCTTTGCGCACTGGCGCTGACTTGCAAGATTAGCTGGGCACCAAATAGGGTTGTGTTTCGCCCAGAATTTCTAAAAATAAATCATTGATACAAAAAATATTCATACATTTCAAAAAAAGTTCGTCAAAAGTAAAAAAATAACGTCCGAGAATTTCAAAATGTGTTCCCAAAATACTCATCGATTCAAAAGATGATCAGCCGTTTTAGCAAATGTTTGCGAATTTGAAAAATGTTTAGGAATAAGAAAAATGTTCACACATGTCAAGATGTTCATGACTTCGAAAAATGTTCCCATATTAGAAAAATGTTCATGATTTTAAAAAGTGGTCAATAATTTGAAAGATGTATGCAAAATGAAAAAAGGAAAAGAAAAAGTAAATTGTTCATTATTTCAAAAAAACCATGATTTCTAAAATTGTTTATGAATTTAAAAGATGTTCATAAAATAACAAAAGGAAAAAAGAAAGAAAAATAAAATAAAAAGTACATAAAAAATGAAAAGAATGGGCCAAAAATAAAAGAAAGAAAAAACCAGAAGGAAAAACAAAGAAAAAGAAAAATTCTAGGTAAGTTAAGATTCTAGAACTTTCTAAAAACCGGTGGGAGAAAATCCACCAAGGGTCGAACCATACTGAGGACATGTGCACGAGAGGGGTACACTTAGGCCTACACGCCAAAGTGTACTGGCTGGAGCACGTATCCAAGGTTACCCGCAAGGGTCACTTTCTTCGAATGCGAGTGCGCCCAGCCGCCGCCAGGTGTTGCATTAGGGCGGCCCCTTTAGATTTTGTTCTTTTTATTTCTCTATATGCATTTTCAAGTTTTAGATGAGTATTTTTATCCTTTTTTGGCCTTTGTCATTTTTCCTATGTTTTTGAGTAAATATTCTTTTATGAAAAGAAAAAAACTTGTGCTTCCACGAGAAGCACATATTTGTTTCTTGATGGAAGCACTCGTTGAAGCACAAATTCACTTCCGCGAGAAGCATAGTTGTTCTTCTTGAAAGGGAACAATAATGTTTTCATGAGAAGTATAGATTTACTTCCGCGCGTGCTTGTCAAAAAAAGGTTGTGCTTGCTTCTCGTGAAAGCACACATTTTCTTCTGTGAGTTGTGCTTCTCGGAAAACGAAAAAATATGTGTTTCCACAAAAAGCATATTTTTGTTACTCACAGATGTATTTCTTGGGGAAAAAATGTGTGCTTCTAAAACTGAAAAAGGTGAAAAACCCGCAATCGTGCTTCGGGCTCCCATTTTTTTCTCTGTTTTATTTCTTTGGTTAAGGATTTTTTTCATTTTTATCAGACTTTTTTTATTCTAGGTTTTTTGGTTTTTGTTTTTCTTGTTTTTTACTAAAAGAAAGTTTGTAGGAAGTTATTACCATTCGATCTAGTTTCGAAGATCTCGACGCAAGAAATCCAACGGTTAAAATGATTCGGCATTTACGCATGGTTGAAGAAATATAATATTTGATTAAATGAAGCTAGAAATAAAACACCCAGGTTGCGACAAGTGACGTACAGTGTGCCATTTGTCAGCACATGAGCTACCTCTTAACTAGTGCTTTCGCCAGAGCACTCTTATCTTTTTTTTAAGCAGTGGGAGCACTCTATCAAAGAGCCGAAAGGAGGACATCCCATCCTTCCAGTCTGGCCCAAATGCTCTTACACGGCCCAAGGGAAGCAGCCATTCCCTTTCCGCGTGTCACGACTCTTCTCCTCCGGCGTCAGTGCCTGCCTCCCCCAAGTATCCCCTCCTCACCGACCCAGAGCAGAGCTCCCCGCCCGCGATCCCCCGCCACCGGCAGCCATGTCCAACCCCGAATCGACCCCCCAAGCCGCCGCGTCGTCCACCTCGCCTCCCTCCCACGCCGGCCACATCCACACCCCGCTCTGCCGCTCCTGCGGCGCGCCCGCCGCGGCGCCCGCCCCCGCCCCCTGGACCGGGGACTCCCCGCCGCCCGCCTACCGCCCCATCCGCATGCCGGCCATCAACGCGCCCACCAACACCGCCGCCATCGTCCTCTCCCCGGTCCCGCAGCCCCTGCCGGTGCCGCCCGCCTCGCCGCCCTTCGCCTTCCAGGCCCCTGCCAAGCGCATCGCGTCCCCCGACGACATCGCCCGCTTCAAGGACTCCACCCACGGCCGCCACTTCCTCGGCTTCGTCGCCTCGCTCTCCGCCTCCGTGCACGGCCGCAAGCTCTCCGACCCGCTCCCCTCCCCTCCCTCCCCCGCCGTCTCCGCCCTCCTCGACCTCATCTCCGCGCTCTCCGCCTTCGTCGCCTCCACCCCGCCGTTCCCGCACAGCTCCCGCTACGGGAACCCCGCCTTCCGCCTCTGGCACGAGAAGCTCGGCGACTCCGTCAACGAGCTGATCGCCCCCATCACAGCCACCGCCGCGTCCCCCTCGGACCTGGCCGGCGCCGAGGTCGAGCTCGCGCCGTACCTCCTCGACTCCTTCGGCAACGGCACCCGCATCGACTACGGCACGGGGCACGAGACCAACTTCGCCGCCTTCCTCTACTGCCTGGCCCGGCTCGGGCTCATCACCGAGCCCGATTACCCCGCCGTCGTGCTACGGGTGTTTGCTTCCTACCTCGACCTCATGCGCACGCTGCAGGACACGTACCTGCTGGAGCCTGCGGGCTCGCACGGCGTCTGGGGGCTAGATGATTACCATTTCCTGCCCTTTGTGTTTGGGGCTGCACAACTGATTGATCACAAGTACATGAAACCCAAGTCGATCCACAACCCGGATATCTTGGAGAACTTCTCGAAGGAGTACATGTACCTGGCGTGCGTCATGTATGTGAAAAAAGTGAAGAAGGGGCCCTTTGCGGAGCATTCACCGATGTTGGATGATATCAGCGCGGTGCCGAACTGGAAGAAGGTGAACAGTGGGCTGCTCAAGATGTACAAGGCTGAAGTGCTTGAGAAGGTGCCCATCATGCAGCATTTCCTCTTTGGCTCACTTATCAAATGGTATGGATCCTGAACACTCTTTAATCATGGTGTAATTTTATCTGATGCAAACTATTTGATCCTGTTAGTTGATATGTGAATCACCTATCTAGGAAATAGATGAGGGAATAGTTAGTGCTTCAGTTTCTCTCCCAAGTAAGCTTCAAAGTAGCACAATGATTTTCAGAGCCAAGCTAGTTCTAGTAAGGGACTCCATTCCATAGCCGTAAAACGTAGAATGGTAGAAGGAAGACATTTACAGGCTGATGTACAACATGGGATTACGTGACAACTATTTGCCCCCCTACTGAATATCAGCCATATTGGGAACTCTTAACAGATTGGATCCTTATGCAGATTTGAGTGCTATAATATTAGTAAGAGCAAAGTGCTACAGAAAGTTTTAAGACCTGCAAGAACAACTTGCATGAAATTGTTTCTGTACGTGTTAGGTTGGAATACAAATTGTTGTGCGCACGTGCTGTAATATTACGCTATTTCCACATTGAAACCATCTTATTAAAGTGGATAAACCTCAGTTGATCCAATGCTGATTTGACTTTTAATCTATGTTAGGGCGTATTTGACAAATTAGTTCCAAGTCATTGGTCATGCAAACCTATGGATATGATTGTCAGACTACAGCAAGAATGAAAATGTGTCAACATGTTTTTATTCGTTAAAACCTAAAACATGTCTGGAAAAGTGATTCTGTTAGTCCAGCAGACTTCGTGATTCTTTGGATGGATTGCACTCTTGGAAGTAGAGAAAATTCCCTTGGAGCCCTGTAAGTAGGGATGACCGGAGCCAAAACTTTCCGGATTTTTGACGGAAATATGGAAATGGAGAGGAAATGCAGAAGCGGGAACAGAAATGGAAACGGAATGGCGTTTTCCGGCTGAACAGCCTTGGAAACGGAAATTCCGTTTCCGTAAATACAGAACTTTCCCTTTTTCCATGGCTACGTCACTCAGTTCAGCACTCAATAAAACCCATATTAGTACCTAACTTAATCCCCTTCTACATTTCACTATCCCCAGCAAGCCAGCCCACACGCCTCCTACCCATCTTCGCTGCAGTGTATAGGTGCTTCCATGGTTTTTTTTAGACAAACAGGGCAGCCCAAGAACCCCCTGGTTCCATTGATAGCAACGAAACCAGAAAGTAGCAGGTTGAAGGCCAGACCTTATTAGATTGAAGGTTCCAGCAAAAAAGAAGAAAACAATACAAAACAGCCACTAGATTGAGCATAACAGACTCAATGGGGTGTGGCTGGTTTAGGAGATCTTTGTTTGTAGTAGTCATATAAATTGAAATAGTTCGCCAGTTTGCTTGTGTTTTTTCTCAATTGTTCAAGGGTCTTTTAGTTCCGGCGAACATCTGGTTTTGTATCCACGTCCGCACCGTGTTTCCTTTGTATTCATTTTTGGTAGTATCTGTTTCCGTATACATTCCCGGGATTTTTGTATTCATTTCCACTTCTAGAAAAAATATGAAAACAAATGTGGCAGCACTCAGGTCCTACCGTTCTCTTCCCTACCTGTAAGCTGATGCAACCTTTGTTTCAGTAGCTAACTCTGTCACCATGCTAAAATTTCTGCTCTTTTTCAGGCTACATTTATTACTTTTATGATACAAAAAAGTTGACCGGAAAAGTTCTGTTCTCCCCCAGTCTTTTGAAAACTCTCATCTACTCCCTCCGTCCCATAATGTAAGACGTTTTTCAACACTAATGGAACTTTGGATACATTGATGTAGACTATTTCTGTCGAGAGAGCAGTATAATTTCGCTGTTGTGGTTAGAAAAAAGTCCATTTTACTACCCTGAACAAAGTTGGTGGTTCACATTATCCCCCGATCTATTTTTCTGCTCGTTTCACCCCCTAGACAAACCCATACCGGACAAAAGACCCCCTGGCTGGTTTACCTGCTGGTCAAAGGTTGTATTTGACTAGTGGGCTCGTGGTGGTGCGCCGGGGCGGCAGAGGGCGCGGTGGGCCGAGCGGCTGGTGCCGCGGCGCGGCAGCTCAAGCACGGCCGCATGCACGCGCAGACTCCATGCGGAAGGAATCTGTGCAGGAAGCCCCAGACGCGACGCACGCGTCCTGTTCTTCCTCGGCTCGAGGTGGTGCGCCGGGGCGGTGGAGGGCGCGGCAGGCCGAGCGGGTGGTGGCCCGGCGCCGCGGCTCGAGCACGGCCGCATGCACGCCCAGAATCCCCGTGGGAGGAATTGGCACCGGATGCCCCAGATGCGATGCACATGTACTGTTCTTCCTCGGCTTCGACCGACGTCCTCGTCGTCGATGCGCTCCACTCTGGCTAGCCCAGCGGCTCTTCTTCCACCATAAGCTCTGCCTTGACCTCGCGCAGCTTCCAGACAAGTACCCGTCAACCCATTCGGCCTCGAGCCACCTTGCCCCGATGCCACGCTACGGCCGCCGCCTCCGGCGACCATCCCGTCGTCCCCGTACATCCCCTGCACCCATCTCTCCGCCTTGCATCTCCTGCGGGATCTTCCCGTCCTCCTCGACCTCCCATCATTCCCCGCTCACCTCTCCAGTGCCGCCCAAGGCCGGCATCGCCGTGCCGACGCTGGTAGCCAATGCGGATTTGAAAGAAAAAAAGCGTTGGGGCGAGCAGCAGTGCAGCAGGTGACAGCGGCTTGAGACACAGCGCTGCATCAAACTCCGCTGCCTTGTCCAGAGCGCATCGCCGATGTGCAGCTGTACCGCCGGGGTCACGTCGGCCTCGCGCCTCGGCCCCTCGAAGATACAGGAGTTCTACGCATCAGCGTTCTGCATCGACCCCTCGTCCTGCTTCCTCGCACGCAGGTCTCCTGAACCGGCCTCCCCCGCAGGCCGCCTTCCTGATCTTGACGCCGCCAACAACGAGCTCTCCGGTGAGCTCACGAAGTGCTCGGCGGAATGCCAGAGAACGGGATAAAAGAGAGATGGTAGGATGACAAGTGGGCCTATGTCAAATTACACACGCTAATTTCCTGTTTCAGATGACAAGTGGGCCCCACCCGCAGGTCAAAACCACCATTGACCAGTGCCACGTCAGCTGCAAGTTGACACAAACCACCCAGGGGGGGGGTCTTTTGTCCGGTATGGGTTTGTCTAGGGGGTGAAACGAGCAGAAAAATAAATCGGGGGGTAATGTGAACCACCAACTTTGTTCAGGGTAGTAAAATGGACTTTTTTCTTGTGGTTATAAAGAAAATGCTATGACCGTGGATTATAAGCCACGGCAAATACCAAACTAAGCCTTAATGTAAATATCTCTCCTAGCATGAGGAAAGAAGATATCAGCTAGCTATCAATGTCCAGATGCTCTTTTAGCACGTGCTGAACTGAAGTTGATGATATGAGTCAGTACAACAAACAAAGAAAATAATTGAATAATCTTAGCATTGCCCTCCGTCTTGGAACTCCACGCTGATATCCTCGATTGCATTCACATTCTTCTCATGACATCAAGATCAATCATTTCATGGTATGATTTTGCATTTTGTGCATTCTGAACACCAATTTCCTGTACGGGTTGGTTTTTGTTTTAGTCTGTTTTCTCAAAAGGGCTATTTCTGAGTTCTGACAGTCAGTATATCAGTTGATGCAAGAGTTGATCTTTGTCAGTGAATTTGTCTATATACATCCATTTTGATGCTGTAGGTGAATGTGATACATTGTTCTCTGATTGTGTTGTTGCATTACCACACACACACTTGTGCACACACACGCCCTGGTTTTCTGCAGATTTTGCATTCTTCAGTACTGGTATGCATCCTTTTAACTGGGATGCATATATTGCACATTGGTACGCTTAGGGTCTGCTTCAGTAGACAGATGACAAAAGCAGACCACTAAGATTGTGTATCACATTCTCTGATGTGGTCAATGACTCAGTGTAACATAGGTTGTGTGAAAATATTAATACGCAACACCGGTGAAAATTACTTAGCTTCACAATCACAACAACAAAATGCCACTCTCAATCCTCACGACTCACAGTACCCTTTATTATACTGGAGCAACGGAAGGTAGACTTTTCGTGATATGTAATAGAGAGAAACATTCAGTATAATGTGGGAACCTTTTTTTGTGCCAATTAACTGACGTTAAAAATAATAATCAACCGACCAGTAATTGCAGTTCCACTTGAGATGGATTTCCGTTGCTTGGGTTTATGAGAGAGCACATTTTAGCTCTTTTCGTAATCATAGAAATCTTTCAGATGTCGAAAGTACAAAAATACTGTTGGTACGTCTTGGTAAGGACCACCCGTGTACCTTTACAAAACTACTGTTGGTACATCTTGGTAAGGGCCACCCGTGTACGTTCACAACTCTACTGTTGGGGCTACCCTTGTACGTTTACAGTATGTCTCTACTTGATCACCGCAGTTGTACATGTACGGACGTACTGTTGTCACTGCATCGTAAATTAATGCTGTCCTCAACATTTTGGGCCGTGTGATGTGATGTAACAATAGGTCTTTTGCGTTTTCCATTTTCTTCAGGGAGGATTGAGCTTGATGATCTCCCCGCGGTGGAGGCCGATCTCCAGGACAGACACCACACCACACCATGCTCTGCGAGTAACGAAGTACCCCTCCTCTGCGACGCAACAAAGACTGATGCACAGCGATGCTGCTGGCTCCATGTCAGTACAAGACGGACCCTAGGGATGTTCACTTTCCATCTAGGGCAATGGGCTTGTGGCTAGGAGATGTATGCTTTCTGCATGCTAGTGCAGTGTAGTGTAGTGTGTAGTGCGTCGGTTCATCGCACCGCTGCTGTGTTGCTCGAACTCTGGGACCTGTCCCTATTCACCTCTGCATTTCACGAGGACAAGCTAGTTGTACCACCTTTGATGAATAATAACGCCCTGTGTCGAGGCTTTCGATGTAGATTACTGGAGGGGAACAGTTTGTTGTTGTCGCTGCTGTTGTGTTTCCCTGTGACTGAGTATGATTATGCCGAATGTGACCAAAGCTGCCTGCCTGTAAAGCTATGCTCACCTAATACGTGTGGCCCGTGTGAACTAGCGGCAAGCGCACCGGTGAAAATCTGAATGTCTAACCACCACCAGCTCGCACCTGTTTGTCTCGTCTGGAGCCTGATGGGGTTGATTCCTTTTGCATGTGATCCTCCTGCAAGCGGCATCGAGTGACTTGCTCGAGTAGATAATTGCATGCGTGTGTCCTACAATCCAACTGCTAACTTGATGGTTATATTATTACCGTCTGTGAGATGCCATGGCGATAGGAAGAACTTTTTCTTGTGCTCTGTGTTTCTTCACCCACGCTGCAATGCAATGCAGCCAGGCCATGGCTTTGTTTGGTGGAGATTTATCCAATCCAGAAGCCGTGGAGTGCCAAGGGACGAAATTCTTGCATGGTTTACGATATGCTGCTGCTTGGTTGGCTGGCGATTCAATGCACATTGATGCTCTTTACCCTCGCAGCGTCTTTCTTTTATGATCTCGCAGAGCATTCAGCGCTGTGCTGCTCATCCTGGTTTTTAGAGCTGGAGTGAGGCCAGGGGGGCCCTGCGCTACACAGAGCACTGATTGGAGAAGCAAACACATAAATGAGAAACAGAGATATGTACGCAGTACAAAGACATATTTCTCTCTTTGCTCGTGTTTCACGTACCCATCAGCAGTGCAGTGCAGTATTGCCCTCAAATGCTGTTGCCTGGAAGAGTTTTCCTTGTTGCGTGGAAGAGTTGGCGAGAGCATTTACTACGAAACGCAGTTTTTTTTTAGATGGACGCAGCAATTTGGTTCCCGAGCGTGAACAATAAAATCGAAAGAAATAACAAAAAAACCTAAATAATTCTAACTTTTGATGTCCGTACTAAATTTGGCGATGTTTAGACATCTGAGTAGCACTCAACAAAGAAAAATCGAGCTTGTAAGAAAGTTTTGAAAACCCACTGTTCGGTTCTGATTTTATCCTTTTTTGCCACGATCTCCTCATATGTCCGAACACCACAAAAATTGGAACAGACATCACACATTTGAGTATCTTGGTTGACAAAAAATCAGACTTTTCTGAATTTGTATATTTTTAATGAAATTATTGTTCACCAAGATCAGATGAGCCTAGGCTCGCAATTGAATATTCGCACTCTCGTACCCTTTCTTTTTCTATAGAAAACACTGCATAAAGGTAAAAAAAAAACATTGTATATACTCATGTTAAGAAAAACATACAAGACCTCATAGATATGCAGAAAAATACTGGAGTACACAGAAGGGGTATGTATCCTAGACAACAGAAAGGATTGTAGCAAAGAGAAAATTATAACTTCGCCGCTCAAGACGATAGAGAGGAAGAAGGCAAACCCCCAACTGATCTGGACTGCAAAGCGCCTTGACGCACCTTGCACACTTTGTTGACCGATGGAGTGGCCACAACCAAACGTCGAAGCTTTTTCTATTGTGGCACATCGGAGGGACAATGTCTATTAGAGGAGGGTGAGGGTTTGAACGATCAAGGATGTTTGCTAGAGGGGGGTGGAAGGCCATGAATAGGTGACTAACAAATGATTCCAACCCCATTGAATGAATAATCTGTAGCAATGAGGGTTCGATCCTGGTTAGCTTGGAATACCATCACCCACCTAACAAAGACAAAACATTGGTTGCTTCTCATCAGATTGATGGTTTTAGTGAAAATATGATATAAAGGTTATAAAATATAATAGTAGATCTTAATGTGATTTCTGGATTCACAATCTCCTAAGGAAAATCCTCAACTTGAATGTGTGCGGTGCACTCCAACTGCCTAGGTGTCATCCCACATCAAGATAAATAAGCGCGGCGAATGCTAGGAGGACTTGATGCTCTTGCTTAGAAGGGAATAACTCAAACCTCACATGAATCACACCTCCCTCTTGTATTCCCCTACTCTCCAACTTATGGTTAGCTCCAATGGAGGTATGGAGAAGAAGGTGAATAACACTTGGATCTCATATCTTGAATTTTATGAAGAGTATCCTGAACCAGCGCGTGGCGGGGTGGGAGGGGGTGTGAGGAGATATTTGTAGATTTAGGAAAAAAATTCTTCCATTACAAGAAAATATGTTGGAAACTCCGGGAACCAAGTTTCAGCGGCTAGTCAGAAGGTTCTTCTTAGGAAATTTACAACATTCAGATACTTTATTTTTTTTCTCTAAGACTCCAACCCCAAGACATTTCGAAGAGGAAATCGAGTAGGTCCAGAGTTGACCCCAGACACTAGTCCAAACACTTAAAGCCCCATGAACCGAGAGTTACCTAGATACTCTGGCCTCGTAATCGTGCAACCTCGAACAAAGGTCCATAGTAAACCTTGGATAATATAGCCTCGTTTTGATCCGAAGATTCTGTGCTCCCTTGATCTTGCATAACTTCTACTAGGTTGAGTCTTTGGCTCTGACTATTGTTATTGTGCCAACAAAGGATAAGATAGAGCAAATTGGGCATTTTTCTTTCGCCTTTGACATCCCTCTCAGGAGTGTGCCTTCCCTATGACTCAAAGTGATTTCGAAACAAAACATAGAGAAATTAAAATAAACATCCAGAAGGCGACCATCTTTATCATTTATTATTTATCCATGCATGTCATAATTTTCACTTATGAAACCAAGATATGTTTATATGCTTAACGGATATATTAGTCTCTTAGTTTCTCATCATTAAATACCAACATCCACTTAGGTGCCTAGATGTCCTTTCAATCCCATTCACCACCTATCGTCGATAGGTTGGGGTTGCCATGCCAAATCTACTAACTTGGAATCTTCAACTATGTGCTGACTCGAGCCTATTGCAAAAGTCGTCACGACAACATCACCATATATACCTGAATGAGGAGGCAACTCCACCCTTCTCTAGTATGAGATCTCCCCTTCTTTCCACTAACGCATTGAGGGTGGAGACGAGAGAAAATATTCCATGTTGTTGGCGGCTCCCGTCAACACCCTACTCCCTAGGCTAGCCTTCTCATTCGTACGACATGAAACTACGACCCATAGTTTCCTGGAGTTGCCACAAAAAATACCTCCATGGAAAAGTGAGTTGGGGCACCAGATCGATGCGGTGCCACCACCACCAGAGCGACACCTGGTGAACTACAAACCCTAACCCTATGTACACGCCTTGTGCAGGAGATTAGGGTACCGTCATCTCTACCCCCCCCCCCCCCAGTCATCTCCTCCCCCTCCCCCCCCACACCATCAGAGCAGCGGGCGGAGGGGGGATGTGGTCACCTCACGAAATACCATAGAACTCAAACACACACACACACACATGAAAAAACTAATATCCAATACCTAGTTCCCGCGACTATACCACCACATATGTTTGCTGGATTATTACCATCTTGTATCGTTCCACTGGTACACACTAGTTATGTAGAAATTCATTGTGTGTTAGTCCTTCAATTGAATGGTTGTAACTATACAAACTAAAGTATATAGTATATACTCTCTCAGCAGGGTCGCATAATATTTGCCCCATCCATGAATTAAGAAGTTAGAGTAGTTTTACAAGACTCCCAAGACTGCAATAAGGCATTACTCTCCCGACATGATTCCGCTCAAATATGTTCCACCCACAATGGGCCAAAGTTTATCGTCCTTTTTTATCATGTCAAAGATGACGATGGATGGAGTGAACTTGTTGCGCAAGACCCTATCATTTCTTCAAAGTGTCCAACTAATGAGCATGGTAAGAGAGGTCATGACCCTAAGGTGCAGTACATGTGTGCCTGACATGTTAAGCCTCCACTCTCTAGAAGATCTCTCGGCTAACCACGAGGAAGTGTTGGTATCTTGAGGTTGAAGCCAATATTTGACCATACCCCATAGCCTCAAAGTGAAGTGACACTTGTAGAAGTGGTGTACGACAGACTCATTTTCTCTTTTGCATCAGGGGAGCAAGACATGGTTCATCCATTCCTACTTAGCCAACTTATCCACGGTTCAAATCCTATCTTGGATTTCCAACCAAGCAAAAAACGTAACCTTTGATGCAAGGCTTGTTTCTTGGGAGGGCAAAAACATCACCACCATAGTTGTGGTGTACTAGTCAAGTCGGCGCTCATCTTGTAAGCTGTGTATCATATTAGGGCATCTCCAAGGCGGACCCTCAAACCGCCCGCAACCGTCCTGACCGCGAGGCTCGGACGCCGTTTGCCATCCAACTCGGGCCTGTATCGGTCCGCCGAGCTGTCGGGGCGTACTTTTTTCAGCAAACCTGAGACAAATGTGTGTGTGTGTGTTGGGGGGCTTTGTGGGAGTCCGGACAGCAGACACGCAGGACTCCAACACCCCCTGCCCACCCAAAACTCCCTCTCGGACCCGCACCTCCATCCTTCCCATTTTCTCTCCTTCCTTCTTTCTCTCTTGCCTTTGCCGCTGCTCCACCATCCCGACCGCCATGCCACACCCCTGCCGGAACTCCATGCCTCCGTCACCTCCAATGTTCCGGCCGGGCTCCACCCCGCTTCTCCTCCGTCGCCATTCAACACCTCTCCTCCGACCGTCCCACCAAGTACATCCGCTACTGCTATACTCACCATGCCCAACAACTGTTCAATGAATTGTCGGAGCTAAAAAAGTTTTCCCTTCTTATTTCTAGAAATGGATTCCGATTTAGAGTTCATATATGAGTACTATGTTGAGTCATTCGACGAGGAGGACTGCACGGATGAGACGGCGATGATGCAGGTGGTCCTTGAAGATGTGTGGCGTGCGGAGGAGCTAAAGGAAAAATGCCCTAGAGGCAATAATAAAGTTGTTATCTATATTTCCTTATTCATGATAAAGGTTTATTATTCATGCTAGAATTGTATTGATCGGAAACTTAAATACATGTGTGAATACATAAACAAATACTGTGTCCCTAGCGAGCCTCTACTAGACTAGCTCGTTGATCAAAGATGGTTAAGGTTTCCTAACCATAGACATGTGTTGTCATTTGATAACAGGATCACATCATTAGGAGAATGATGTGATGGACAAGACCCATCTGCTAGCTTAGCATATTGATCGTTTAGTTTATTGCTATTGCTTTCTTCATGTCAAATACATATTCCTCCGACTATGAGATTATGCAACTCCCGGATACCGGAGGAATACCTTGTGTGCAGATACCGACGATCAAACGTCACAACATAACTGGGTGATCATAAAGATGCTCTACAGGTATCTCTGAAGGTGTTTGTTGAGTTGGCATAGATCGAGATTAGGATTTGTCACTCCGAGTATCGGAGAGCTATCTCTGGGCCCTCTTGGTAATACACATCATAAGAAGCCTTACAAGCAAAGTGACTAATGAGTTAGTTACAGGGTGATGTATTACGGAACGAGTAAAGAGACTTGCCGGTAACGAGTTTGAACTAGGTATGAAGATACCGACGATCGAATCTCGGGCAAGTAACATACGGATGGACAAAGGGAATTGTGTATGTTGTCATAACAGTTCTACTAATAAATATGGGCATCCAGGTTCTGCTATTGGTTATTGCCCGGAGAGGTGTCTCGGTTATGTCTACATAGTTCTCGAACCCATAGGGTACGCATGCTTAACGTTCGTTGACGATATAGTATTATATGAGTTATATGATTTGATGACCGAATGTTGTTCAGAGTCCCATCCCGGACATGACAAGGAGTCTTGAAATGGTCGAGAGGCAAAGATTGATATATAGGACGATGGTATTCGGACACCAGAAGGGTTTTAGGATGCACCAGGTAGCCATCGGGTCACCGGAAGGGGTTTTGGACACCACCGATAGGTGTTATGGGCTTAATGGGCCAAGGGAGGGACAGACTGAAAGCACAAGTGCTCCTTGGGTGATTTTGGTAATTAATGTCAACATATCTCTTGTTGGACTAATATTTTCATCTAGTATATTTCAGAAAGTTCAGCAAGGCGTGGCATGGACAAGAGGATGTGGAACCCCTTCTAGATGCTAAGGACAGAAGACTGGCAAAAGCTCAAGACTCTTCATTTCTATTTTAGTGATCCAAGATCACATTGAGTCCATAGGAAAGCCAATATTATTAAAAGGGGATGAGGTGTTGCTTAATGGTCTACTTGCTCAAAGTGCTTAGTGATATGCTCCAAAGCCCTGAACCACTTCCTCATACCCAAATATGTCCTAAACCTAATGTCAAACTCGGCCCCACCAATTTGATCCATCTAGTGCCACCGAGTTCACTTGACATAGCCACTTCCAGAAACCCTAATTACTTCGGTCTCACCGAGTTGGGCTTGCAAACTCTCTGTTGCGTGTTGCAATTATTTCGGTCTCACCGAGATATGCAGCCGGTCCCACCGAGTTTGCTTGACCAACTCTCTGTTTGCTTATTACCAAAATCGGTCTTACCGAGTTTGTGTAATCGGCCAGACCGAGTTGAGGTTTTACCCTAACCCTAGCACATCGGTCCCAACGACTTGATCATGTTGGTCCCACCGAAAACTCTAACGTTCACATTTTGAACTGAATCGGTCTCACCGAGTTCACATATTCGGTCTGACCGAATTGGCTCTTTTGTGTGTAACGGTTAGATTTTGTGTGGAGGCTATATATTCCCCTCCACCCTCCTCTCCATTAGTGAGAGAACCATCAAAACGTGCCTACACTTCCAGCATTCATTTTCTGAGAGAGAACCACCTACTCATGTGTTGAGACCAAGACATTCCAATCCAACCACAACAATCTTGATCTCTAGCCTTCCCCAAGTTGCTTTCCAGTCAAATTATCTTTCCACCATAGCCAAATATGTGAGAGAGAGTTGAGTGTTGGGGAGACTATCATTCGAAGAACAAGAGCAAGGAGTTCATCATCAACACACCATCTGTTACCTTTTGGAGAGTGATGTCTCCTAGATTGGTTAGGTGTCACTTGGGAGCCTCTGTCAAGATTGTGGAGTTGAACCAAGGAGTTTGTAAGGGCAAGGAGATCGCCTACTTCGTGAAGATCTACCCAAGTGAGGCAAGTCCTTCGTGGGCGATTGCCATGGTGGGATAGACAAGGTTACTTCTTCATGGACCCTTCGTGGGTGGAGCCCTCCGTGGACTCGTGCAACCGTTACCCTTCGTGGGTTGAAGTCTCCACCAACGTTACACTTGTTACAAAACTATTGTTGTCACTTTGCGACTGATCACGTTGCTGCAGATAATTAATCTCCAGGTGTGGTTGAATTGATAACTCAGCTGCTAATACCTTCAAATATTCTTTGGCTCTCCTTGTGTCGAATCTATAAATTTGGGTTGAATACTGTACCCTCAAAAACTGTTGCGATCCCCTATACTTGTGGGTTGTCAGTTTGCAAATCAAGAAAAGTAAGGAAGTACCTTTGTTTCTCTAACAAAGTATACCAAGGACTTATTCAAGAAGTTCAACATGCAAGAAAGAAAAAGTATAAAAACACCGATGCCTACTAGTGGACATCTTGACTTGACTAAGGATGGCAAACCGGTTGACCAAAAGGTCTATCGCTCTATGATTGGTTCATTGTTATATCTATGTGCCTCCTGTCCCGATATTATGCTAAGTGTGTGCATGTGTGCATGATATCAAGCGGCCCCAAAGGAATATTATCTTAAGGTTGTGAAAAGGATAGTAAGGTACTTAATTCATACACCAAACTTTGGCATTTGGTATCCTAAGAGGTCTTCTTTTGATCTTGTTGGCTACTCGGACTCGGACTATTTCGATGACCAGGTTGATAGAAAGTCCACTTCGGGTACTTGTCAATTTCTTGGAAGATTTCTTGTGTCTTGGTCCTCCAAGAAACAAAACTCGGTATCCTTATCCACCGCCGAAGCTGAATACATTGCCGTCGGTTCATGTTGTGCTCAATTACTTTGGATGACCCAAACTCTTAAAGATTATGGGATTTATGTGAAACATGTTCCATTGCTTTGTGATAATCAAAGTGCTATTAAGATTGCTCACAATCCCGTGCAACATTCTCGGACTAAGCATATCGAAGTTCGTCATCATTTCATTCGAGATCATGTTGCTAAAGGGGACATTGATCTTAAGCATGTTCGTACCGATAAGAAATTGGCGGATATATTCACCAAACCGGCTTGATGAGAAAGTATTTTGCCGTTTGAGAGGTGAATTGAACATCATTGATGCTTCAAACTTGGACTAGAAACTCCATTTGGATACATGCAAGGCATGAGCCTTTGACTAGTCCTTGATATATCTCTTATGATGATGATCATATGTCATGGATCTATACTTGTACCATTGCATGTTATCTAACCCTTGTAGGTACTTGGATGAATCTAAATCCATGAGATTGCAACTCACTCACATATTGAGCAATCTCGACATCACCAAGTCTCTACAATATGGTGATTGAAGTCAAGGAAGCATGAATCCTTTCAACATATCCTTTGACAATTTCTATATATCAAATTTCATGATTGTCATGTTGGATACACAAGTGCTCTTCCTTGCAAGACTAACCCATGTAGGTAGATGAACTCAAACTACAAGTGGTGCTCCAAACTATCGATGAGCTACATCAACCTTGAGCATCCTACACAAGTTCAACTACATGATCAAGATCAACACCACCATCCAAGGTATGTTATTCCATCTTAGAGAAGCTTTACCCCAAGACATGGGTCAAAGCAGCTCAACAAGATGTGAATACATCAAAATGCTTAAACGAAAAGTGGTAACCCCATTTTGAGCTTAAACGATGAGTATGACCTACGATCAAGTGTTATCACTTGACTCCTCAGTCAATATACTCTAACAAAGGTGACTTTGTCGCCGACCCTCTCTAGATGAAGTTCTCTAGTATTTCTTTGTGTTCTTGCATTTGTGCCTAGCATGTTTCGCTTTCACTTCATCTAGATTTCTTTTCTTTGTCTGTTAGTTTCTGCATTCCCTGCATCCAATTCATTGCAAATCTTTTAGTTAATTCCCTGCAAATATTTGTGAGATCTCATTTTCCTAGTGAGTTGAGATGACAAAATCTTTCCTCTGTATTGAACTCGGTCTCACCGATTTATACATCCTGGCTAGACCAAACTACAATGCCACATTGTAGATTGTTCATCGGTTCAACCGACAAGGACAAACCCGGTCTGACCGAGATGCATCATCTCTGACATCTTCAACTCAGTGTCACCAATGAAAATTACTTGGCGCTACCGATTTCACTACTAAGAAAACTTTTTGCCATTACCATTATGTTTTTCCTTCCAGCTCCACTCTATGATTCTTTTCCTCTACCAACATCTTAAAATTACATCCTGCTTTGTAATGTGACTCAAGGACCAAACCTATATGACTCATGCTCCAGAAGATCCCTTCTTGGAAATTGATGTCAAAGGGGGAGAGAGAGCACATCAAAGCTTATCACATAAGAGAGAAAGCACATCTTAGCTTCTCTAGATGCTTATCAACCATAGAGGAGAGAAGTCACATGTCTTTAAGAGGGTAAAGACATGTTAAGTAATTAGAGGTTTTGTTGCCTTGTCCTGATTTTCTTTTCCCTATCTTCTTCCATTATCCAATATCATATTCAGGGGGAGAAAGAGTTCATATCCAAGGGAGGAAAATCTTTGGAATTCATTGCATATCTTTATTCTTTGGGGACATGTCTATATCCAGATAGAGTACTAAGTACTCACTCACTACATGTCATCCCAATCTTGGTACTTTTGTGGTTTTCTCAATTTGCTTTGTTTAGTAGGTGTTCTTGTGTTATCTAACCCCGCTTTCTCAAGTTCACCTCCTCCAAAGCCAGCTCAAGACCACAAGGTAAGTATGTGCATCACACTCATGTGCATGATGATCTCTTGCTAATGTACATATTGTTTGCAAGAAGGACTCATGAACATGGAGGTATATTTCCTGTATTTACATCATTTGCTCTGGTGCATATAGCCAAGATACATGTAACTCATTGCTTGCTCTAACATGCTTATGCATTCACATGCTCTTACATTCTACATTTACATGATTGCATACATGTAGGGGGAGCCTATGCATGTTACATGTCTCTCCAAAACTTTACTTGTTATGCTTCATATCTTTATCTGAGGCTTTGATGTATGTTGTCATCAATTACCAAAAAGGGGGAGATTGAAAGCACAAGTGCTCCCTGGGTGATTTTGGTAATTAATGTCAACATATCTCTTGTTGAACTAATATTCCCATCTAGTATATTTCTGAAAGTTCAACAAAGGCGTGGCATGGACAAGAGGATGTGGAACCCCTTCTAGATGCTAAGGACAGAAGATTGGCGGATGAGGTGTTGCTTAATGGTATACTTGCTCAAAGTGCTTAGTGATATGCTCCAAAGCCCTCAACCACTTTCTCATATCCAAATATGTCCTAAACCTAAAGTCAAACTCGGCCCCACCGATTTGATCCATCCGGCGCCACCGAGTTCACTTGACATAGCCACTGCCAGAAACCCTAATCAATTTGGTCTCACCGATGGGATCTCGGTCTCACCGAGATGGGCTTGCAAACTCTATGTTGCCTATTGCAATTATTTCGGTCTCACCGAGATATGCAGCCGGTCCCACCAAGTTTGCTTGACCAATTCTCTGTTTGCTTATTACCAAAATCGATCTTATCGAGTTTGTGTAATCGGTCAAACCGAGTTGAGGTTTTACCCCTAACCCTAGCACATCAGTCCCACTGAGTTGATCATGTCAGACCCACCAAAATTAAAATCTAACGTTCACATTTTGAACTGAATCAGTATCACCGAGTTCACATATTCGGTCTGACCGAGTTGGCTCTTTTGTGTGTAACGGTTAGATTTTGTGTGGAGGCTATATATACCCCTCCACCCTCCTCTTCATTAGTGAGAGAGCCATCAGAACATGCCTACACTTCCAGCATTCATTTTCTGAGAGAGAACCACCTACTCATGTGTTGAGACCAAGACATTCCAATCCAACCACAACAATCTTGATCTCTAGTCTTCCCCAAGTTGCTTTCCACTCAAATCATCTTTCCACCATAGCCAAATCTGTGAGAGAGAGTTGAGTGTTGGGGAGACTATCATATGAAGCAGAAGAGCAAGGAGTTCATCATCAACACACCGTCTATTACCTTTCGGAGAGTGGTGTCTCCTAGATTGGTTAGGTGTCACTTGGGAGCCTCCGTCAAGATTGTGGAGTTGAACCAATGAGTTTGTAAGGGCAAGGAGATCGCCTACTTCGTGAAGATCTACCCAAGTGAGGCAAGTCCTTCATGGGCGATGGCCATGGTGGGATAGACAAGGTTGCTTCTTCATAGACCCTTCGTGGGTGGAGCCCTCCATGGACTCGCGCAACCGTTACCCTTCGTGGGTTGATGTCTCCACCAACGTGGATGTACGATGGCACCACCTATCGGAACCACGCCAAAAATCTCTATGCCTCCAATTGCGTTTGCGCACTCCAATCTCATCCCTTTACTTTCTTGCAACTTGCATGCTTTACTTTCCGTTGCTCATATACTCTTTCCATGCTTGCTTGAAATGTATTATGAATGTTTAAACTTGTGCTAAAACTCCACCTTAACTTGAAGAATTTAAAAACTGTTACTTTTCTTTGTTGAGGGTCTAATCACCCCCCCTCTAGACACCTCTTCTCGATCCTTTCACAGACCAGCCCATAGGGGGCTGGTGCGCCCCTCTCCCTGGCCGTCCAGTCCTAGGGAAGGAAACGGGGGAGGGCTAGCCCCTCCTACCTTTACCTCTCATGGGAGAAAGGAAAGGGGAGCGCCACCCTCCCCTGCCTTTCCCCGCACCTATACAAGGCATGGCGTGGCTTGGGAGAGACTCGAAGTAGGATCCCTCCTACTTGGACGCCCCCTTTTGGTTGTTCCTCCCTCCCTCCCACCTATATATTGTTGGGGAACGTAGCAGAAATTCAAAATTTTCCTACGTGTCACCAAGATCTATCTATGGAGAGACTAGCAACGAGGGGAAGGAGAGTGCATCTACATACCCTTGTAGATCGCTAAGCGGAAGCGTTCAAGTGAACGGGGTTGATGGAGTCGTACTCGTCGTGATTCAAATCACCGATGACCAAGTGCCGAACGCACGGCACCTCCGCGTTCAACACACGTACAGCCCGGTGATGTCTCCCACGCCTTGATCCAGCAAGGAGAGAGGGAGAGGTTGAGGAAGACTCCATCCAGCAGCAGCACAACGGCGTGGTGGTGATGGAGGAGCATGGCAATCCTGCAGGGCTTCGCCAAGCACCGCAGAAGAGGAGAAGAACTTGGGAGAGAGGGAGGGGCTGCACCAAAGGCAAAAGGTGTGTTTGAGAGGCCCTCCTACCCCACTATATATAGGGATCCCAAGGGGGGGGTGCGCCAGCCCCTAGGAGATCCAATCTCCAAGGGGGCGGCGGCCAGGGGAGGAGTCCTCCCCCCCCCCCAAGGCACCTAGGAGGTGCCTTCCCCTGCTGGGACTCTTCCTTTAGGGTTTCCCCAGGCGCATGGGCCTCTTGGGGCTGGTGCCCTTGGCCCATGTAGGCCAAGGCGCACCCCCTACAGCCCATGTGGCCCCCCGGGGTAGGTGGCCCCACCCGGTGGGCCCCCGGGACCCTTCCGGTGGTCCCGGTACAATACCAATGACCCCGAAACTTGTCCCGATGGCCGAAACAGGACTTCCTATATATAAATCTTTACCTCCGGACCATTCCGGAACTCCTCGTGACGTCCGGGATCTCATCCGGGACTCCGAACAACATTCGGTAACCACATATAAGCTTCCTTTATAACCCTAGCGTCATCGAACCTTAAGTGTGTAGACCCTACGGGTTCGGGAGACATGCAGACATGACCGAGACATTCTCCGGTCAATAACCAACAGCGGGATCTGGATACCCATGATGGCTCCCACATGTTCCACGATGATCTCATCGGATGAACCACGATGTCAAGGACTTCATCAATCCCGTATACAATTCCCTTTGTCTATCGGTATGTTACTTGCCCGAGATTCGATCGTCGGTATCCAATACCTAGTTCAATCTCGTCACCGGCAAGTCTCTTTACTCGTTCCGTAACACATCATCCCGTGATCAACTCCTTGGTCACATTGCGCATATGATGATGTCCTACCGAGTGGGCCCAGAGATACCTCTCCGTTTACACGGAGTGACAAATCCCAGTCTCGATTCGTGCCAACCCAACAGACACTTTCGGAGATACCTGTAATGCACCTTTATAGTCACCCAGTTACGTTGTGATGTTTGGTACACCCAAAGCATTCCTACGGTATCCGGGAGTTGCACAATCTCATGGTCTAAGGAAATGATACTTGACATTAGAAAAGCTTTAGCATACGAACTACATGATCTTGTGCTAGGCTTAGGATTGGGTCTTGTCCATCACATCATTCTCCTAATGATGTGATCCCGTTATCAACGACATCCAATGTCCATGGTCAGGAAACCGTAACCAACTATTGATCAACGAGCTAGTCAACTAGAGGCTTACTAGGGACATGGTGTTGTCTATGTATCCACACATGTATCTGAGTTTCCTATCAATACAATTCTAGCATGGATAATAAACGATTATCATGAACAAGGAAATATAATAATAATCAATTTATTATTGCCTCTAGGGCATATTTCCAACAGTCGCCCGCTTGCACTAGAGTCAATAATCTAGTTCACATCGCCATGTGATTAACACTCACAGGTCACATCGCCATGTAACTGACACCCAAAGAGTTCTGGGTTTGATCATGTTGCTTGTGAGAGAGGTTTTAGTCAACGGGTCTGAACCTTTCAGATCCGTGTGTGCTTTACAAATCTCTATGTCATCTCCTAGATGTAGCTACCACGTTCTATTTGGAGCTATTCCAAATAACTGTTCTACTATACGAATCCAGTTTACTACTCAGAATAATCTGGATTAGTGTCAAAGTTTGCATCGGCGTAACCCTTTACGACGAACTCTTTTATCACCTCCATAATCGAGAAAATTCCTTAGTCCACTAGTTACTAAGGATAACTTTGACCACTGTCCTGTGATCCGTTCTTGGATCACTCTTGTACCCCTTGACTGACTCATGGCAAGGCACATTTCAGGTGCGGTACACAGCATAGCATACTGTAGAGCCTATGTCTTAAGCATAGGGGACGACCTTTGTCCTTTCTCTCTCTTCTGCCGTGGTCGAGCTTTAAGTCTTTACTTCATACCTTACAACTCAGGCAAGAACTCCTTCTTTGACTGATCCATCTTGAACACCTTCAAGATCATGTCAAGGTATGTGCTCATTTGAAAGTACCATTAAGCGTTTTGATCTATCCTTATAGATCTTGATGCTCAATGCTCAAGTAGCTTAATCCAGGTTTTCCATTGAAAAACACTTTCCAAATAACCCTATATGCTTTCCAGAAATTCTACGTCATTTCCGATCAACAATATGTTAAAACATATACTCATCAGAAATTCTATAGTGCTCCCACTCACTTCTTTGGAAATACAAGTTTCTCATAAACTTTGTATACACCCAAAATCTTTGATCATCATCAAAGCATACATTCCAATTCCGAGATGCTTACTCCAGTCCCTAGAAGGATAGCTGGAGCTTTGCATACTTATTAGCATCTTTCAGGATTGACAAAACCTTCCGGCTTGTATCACATACAACCTTTCCTCAAAAAAATGTCGAGGAAACAATGTTTTGACATCCTATCTGCAAGATTTCATAAATAATGCAGTAATCGCTAATATAATTCCAACAGACTCTTAGCATCGCTACGAGTGAGAAAGTCTCATCGTAGTCAACTCCTTGAACTTGTCGGAAAACATCTTAACGACAAGTCGAGCTTTCTTAATGGTGACATTTACCATCATTGTCCGTCTTCCTTTTAAAATCCATCTGTACCCAACAGCCTTACGACCATCAAGTAGTTCTTCCAAAGTCTACACTTTGTTTTCATATATGGATCCTCTCTCGGATTTTATGGCCTCGAGCCATTTATCGGAATCCAGGCCCACCATTGCTTCTCCATAGCTCGTAGGTTCATTGTTGTCTAGCAACATGACTTCCAAGACAGGATTACGTACCACTCTGAAGTAGTACGCATCCTTGTCATCCCACGAGGTTTGGGAGTGACTTGATCCGAAGTCTCATGATCAATATCATAAGCTTCCACTTCAATTGGTGTAGGTGCCACAGGAACAACTCTTTGTGCCCTGCAATACACCAGTTGAAGTGACGGTTCAATAACCTCATCAAGTCTCCACCATCCTCTCACTCAATTCTTTCGAGAGAAACTTTTCCTCGAGAAAGGACCCGATTCTAGAAACAATCCCTTATTGCTTTCGGATCTGAGACAGGAGGTATACCCAACTGTTTTGGGTGTCCTATGAAGATGCATTTATCCGCTTTGGGTTCGAGCTTATCAGCCTGAAACTTTTTCACATAAGCGTTGCAGCCCCAAACTTTTAAGAAATGACAGCTTAGGTTTCTCTAAACCATAGTTCACACGGTGTCGTCTCAACGGAATTACATGGTGCCCTGTTTAAAGTGAATGTGGTTGTCTCTAATGTCTAACCCATAAACTATCGTGGTAATTCGATAAGAGACATCATGGTATGCATCATATCCAATAGGGTGCAGTTATGATGTTCGGACACACCATCACATTATGGTGTTCCAGGCTGTATTAGTTGTGAAACAATTTCCACAATGTCTTAATTCCGTGCCAAACTCGTAATTCAGATATTCATCTCTATGATCATATCATAGATATTTTATCCTCTTGTCACGACGATCTTTCAACTTCACCCTGAAATTACTTGAACCTTTCAATAATTCAGACTCGTGATTCATCAAGTAAATATACTCAACATCTACTCAAATCATCTGTGAAGTAAGAACATAACGATATCCACTAGATGCCTCAGCACTCATTGGACTGCACACATCAAAATGTATTACTTCCAACAAGTTGCTTCCTAGTTCCATTTTACTGAAACCGAGGCTTTCAGTCATCTTGCCCATGTGGTATGATTTGCATGTCTCAAGTGATTCAAAATCAAGTGAGTCCGAACGGTCCATTTGCATGGAGTTTCTTCATGCATATACACCAATAGGCATGGTTCGCATGTCTCAAGTGATTCAAAATCAAGTGAGTCCAAAGATCCATCAACATGGAGCTTCTTCATGCGTTTTATACCGATATGACTTACGTGGCTGTGCCACAAGTAGGTGGTACTATCATTACTATCTTTTGGCATGAACATGTGTATTACTACGATCGAGATTCAATAAACCATTCATTTTAGGTGTAAGACCATTGAAGGTATTATTCAAATAAACAGAGTAACCATTATTCTCCTTAAATGAATAACCGTATTGCGATAGACATAATCCAATCATGTCTATGCTCAACACAAACACCAATCTCGATGGTAGAAGGAGCGTACGATATTTGATTATATCAACATTGGAAACACTTCCAACACATATCATCAGCTCACCTTTAGCTAGTCTCCGTTTATTCCGTAGCTTTTATTTCGAGTTACTAACACTTAGCAACCGAACCGGTATCTAATACCCTGGTGCTACTAGGAGTACTAGTAAAGTACACATCAACACAATGTATATCCAATATACTTCTATCGACCTTGCCAACCTTCTAATCTACCAAGTATCTAGGGTAATTCTGCTCCAGTGGTTGTTCCCCTTATTGCAGAAGCACTCAGTCTCGGGTTTGGGTTCAACCTTGGGTTTCTTCACTAGAGCAGCAGCTGAATTGCCGTTTCATGAAGTATCCCTTTGTTCCCTTGCCCTTCTTGAAACTAGTGGTTTCACCAACCATCAACAATTGATGCTCCTTCTTGATTTCTACTTTCGCGGTGTCAAACATCGCGAATATCTCAAGGATCATCATATATGTCCCTGATATATCATAGTTCATCACGAAGCTCTAGCAGCTTGGTGGTAATGACTTCGGAGAACCATCACTATTTCATCTGGAAGATCAACTCCCACTCGATTCAAGCGACTGTTGTACTCAGACAATCTGAGCACAAGTTCAACAATTGAGCTTTTCTCCTTAGTTTGCAGGCTAAGAAAATCGTCAGAGGTCTTATACCTCTTGACGTGGGCACGAGCCTGAAATTCCAATTTCAGCCCTCAAAACATCTCATATGTTTCGCGACGTTTCAAAAACGTCTTCGGTGCCTCAACTCTAAACCGTTTAACTGAACTATCACGTAGTTATCAAAATGTGTATGTCAGATGTTCACAACATCCACAGACAACGTTCGAGGTTCAGCACACTGAGCGGTGCATTAAGGACATAAGCCTTCTAAGAAGCAATGAGGACAATCCTCGGTTTACGGACCTAGTCCGCATAATTGCTACTTTCAACTTTCAACTAATTTTCCTCTAGGAACATATCTAAACAGTAGAACTAAAGCGCGAGCTACGACATAATTTGCAAAAATCTTTTGACTATGTTCAGGATAATTAAGTTCATCTTATGAACTCCCACTCAGATAGACATCCCTCTAGTCATCTAAGTGATTACATGATCCGAGTCAACTAGGCCGTGTCCGATCATCACGTGAGACGGACTAGTCAACGTCGGTGAACATCTTCATGTTGATCGTATATTCTATACGACTCATGCTCGACCTTTCGGTCTTCTGTGTTCCGAGGCCATGTCTGTACATGCTAGGCTCGTCAAGTTAACCCTAAGTGTTTCGCGTGTGTAAATCTGTCTTACACCCGTTGTATGTGAACGTTAGAATCTAACACCCGATCATCACGTGGTGCTTCGAAACACGAACTGTCGCAACGGTGCACAGTTAGGGGAGAACACTTCTTGAAATTGTTGTAAGGGATCATCTTATTTACTACCGTCGTTCTAAGCAAATAAGATGTATAAACATGATAAACATCACATGCAATCAAATAGTAGTGACATGATATGGCCAATATCATGTAGCTCCTTTGATCTCCATCTTGGGGCTCCATGATCATCTCGTCACCGGCATGACACCATGATCATGATCTCCATCATCGTGTCTCCATGAAGTTGTCACGTCATCTATTACTTCTACTACTACAGCTAACGGTTAGCAATAAAGTAAAGTAATTACATGACGTTTATGTTGACACGCAGGTCATAAATAAATAAAGACAACTCCTATGGCTCCTGCCGGTTGTCATACTCATCGACATGCAAGTCGTGATTCCTATTACAAGAACATGATCAATCTCATACATCACATATATCATTCATCACATCCTTTGGGCCATATCACATCACATAGCATACCCTGCAAAAACAAGTTAGACGTCCTCTAATTGTTGTTTGCATGTTTTACGTGGCTGCTATGGGTTTCTAGCAAGAACGTTTCTTACCTACGCAAAGACCACAACGTGATATGCCAATTGCTATTTACCCTTCATAAGGACCCTTTTCATCGAATCCGATCCGACTAAAGTAGGAGAGACAGACACCCGCTAGCCACCTTATGCAACTAGTGCATGTCAGTCGGTGGAACCTGTCTCACGTAAGAGTACGTGTAAGGTCGGTCCGGGCCGCTTCATCCCACGATGCCGCCGAATCAAGATAAGACTAGTAACGGCAAGCATATTGAACAAAATCAACGCCCACAACTACTTTGTGTTCTACTCGTGCATAGAAACTACGCATAGACCTAGCTCATGATGCCACTGTTGGGGAACGTAGCAGAAATTCAAAATTTTCCTACGTGTCACCAAGATCTATCTATGGAGAGACTAGCAATGAGGGGAAGGAGAGTGCATCTACATACCCTTGTAGATCGCTAAGCGGAAGCGTTCAAGTGAACGGGGTTGATGGAGTCGTACTCGTCGTGATTCAAATCACCGATGACCAAGTGCCGAACGCACGGCACCTCCGCGCTCAACACACGTACAGCCCGGTGACGTCTCCCACGCCTTGATCCAGCAATGAGAGAGGGAGAGGTTGAGGAAGACTCCATCCAGCAGCAGCACAACGGCATGGTGGTGATGGAGAGCGTGGCAATCCTGCAGGGCTTCGCCAAGCACCGCAGAAGAGGAGAAGAACTTGGGAGAGAGGGAGGGGCTGCACCAAAGGCAAAAGGTGTGTTTGAGAGGCCCTCCTACCCCACTATATATAGGGATCCCAAGGGGGGGTGCGCCAGCCCCTAGGAGATCCAATCTCCAAGGGGGCGGCGGCCAGGGGAGGAGTCCTCCCCCCCCCAAGGCACCTAGGAGGTGCCTTCCCCTGCTGGGACTCTTCCTTTAGGGTTTCCCCAGGCGCATGGGCCTCTTGGGGCTGGTGCCCTTGGCCCATGTAGGCCAAGGCGCACCCCCTACAGCCCATGTGGCCCCCCGGGGTAGGTGGCCCCACCCGGTGGGCCCCCGGGACCCTTCCGGTGGTCCCGGTACAATACCGATGACCCCGAAACTTGTCCCGATGGCCGAAACAGGACTTCCTATATATAAATCTTTACCTCCGGACCATTCCGGAACTCCTCATGACGTCCGGGATCTCATCCGGGACTCCGAACAACATTCGGTAACCACATACAAGCTTCCTTTATAACCCTAGCGTCATCGAACCTTAAGTGTGTAGACCCTACGGGTTCGGGAGACATGCAGACATGACCGAGACATTCTCCGGTCAATAACCAACAGCGGGATCTGGATACCCATGATGGCTCCCACATGTTCCACGATGATCTCATCGGATGAACCACGATGTCAAGGACTTCATCAATCCCGTATACAATTCCCTTTGTCTATCGGTATGTTACTTGCCCGAGATTCGATCGTCGGTATCCAATACCTAGTTCAATCTCGTCACCGGCAAGTCTCTTTACTCGTTCCGTAACACATCATCCCGTGATCAACTCCTTGGTCACATTGCGCATATGATGATGTCCTACCGAGTGGGCCCAGAGATACCTCTCCGTTTACACGGAGTGACAAATCCCAGTCTCGATTCGTGCCAACCCAACAGACACTTTCGAAGATACCTGTAATGCACCTTTATAGTCACCCAGTTACGTTGTGATGTTTGGTACACCCAAAGCATTCCTACGGTATCCGGGAGTTGCACAATCTCATGGTCTAAGGAAATGATACTTGACATTAGAAAAGCTTTAGCATACGAACTACATGATCTTGTGCTAGGCTTAGGATTGGGTCTTGTCCATCACATCATTCTCCTAATGATGTGATCCCGTTATCAACGACATCCAATGTCCATGGTCAGGAAACCGTAACCATCTATTGATCAACGAGCTAGTCAACTAGAGGCTTACTAGGGACATGGTGTTGTCTATGTATCCACACATGTATCTGAGTTTCCTATCAATACAATTCTAGCATGGATAATAAACGATTATCATGAACAAGGAAATATAATAATAATCAATTTATTATTGCCTCTAGGGCATATTTCCAACATATATATGTGGGAGGGGGCGCCTATCACATAACAGATAATTGCCTAGCCGTGTGCGGCGCCCCCAACCGTTTACACCCCCGGTCAGATTTTCATAGTGCTTAGGCGAAGCCCTGCGGAGATCACTTCACCATCATCGTCACCACGCCATCGTGCTGCAGGAACTCATCCACTACCTCGCCGTCTTGCTGGATCAAGAAGGCGGAGGACGTCATTGAGCTGAACGTGTGCGGAACACGGAGGTGTGGTACGTTCGATGCTCGATCGGTTGGAACGTCAAGAAGTTCGAATACATCAACCGCATTGTTAAACGCTTCCGCTTACGGTCTATGAGGGTACGTAGACACACTCTCCCCTTCTCGTAGCTATGCATCTCCTTGATATATCTTGCGTGTGCGTGGAATTTTTTTTGTTTTTCATGCAACGTGTCCCAACAGGAGCATGTTCTGAATTTCAAAGGACCGATCAAGGGTCATTGAGTCATCAACCGCAATAGGGCACATGGCCATTTGACATTGATGGCCGACTACTTTGCACGATTGGCTTCTCTGGTTACCATAAGTGCACGGCCGCACTCCGGATGCTTGCATATGGCACGGCCTCTGATTCATGGGACGAGTACCTACAGATGTCTGAGAGCACATGCAGAGATGACATGGCTAGGTTTGCAACTGCCGTGGTTGAGGTGTTTGGACCTCAGTACCTGAGAGAACCAACTGTGGCAGACACTGCAAGGCTCTTTGCAATATCAGAAGCAAGAGGTAGCCAGGTTTGCTTGGATCTCTTGACTGCATGTATTAGAAATGGAAGAACTGCCTGAAGGCTTTAGAAGGCCAATATCAGGGTTATGTTAAGAAGCCAACCATCATTATTGAAGCAGTTGCATCACAAGATCTTTGGATTTGGCATGCTTTCTTTGGCATGCCTGGATCTCACAATGCCATCAATGTGCTGCAGCGACCACCATTGTTTGCGAGGTTGGCTGAAGAAAAAACTCCTCCTTGGCACTATACTATCAATGGACATGAGTACAATATGGGTTACTATCTGGTTGATGGTATCTATCCTTCATGGGCTATCTTTTTTAGCACCATCTCTAACCGAGTTGGCCAGAAAAAGTCTTACTTTGCCCAAGACAAGAAGCAGTTAGAAAGGATGTCGAGAGGACATTTGGAGTTCTGAAGGCCTGTTTTGTAGCTGATCGTGGACCCGCTAAACAATGGGATCCGGAGACCTTGTGGGAGGTGATGACATGTTGTGTGATCATGCACAACATGATCGCCGAGGATGAGGGTGAGGATGCTGCCGCACCTCTAGAATTTGAGAACACGGGTGATCTTATCGAACTTCCAGGCCAGAATTTGGCCACATTTGAAGAGTTTATTCAAATATATCAACAAATTCGACATTGATCAACTCACGAGTAGCTGAAGGAAAATCTAATTGAGCATCAGTGGGCGGTTAAAGGGCACAACAATATTACAATGTAATATTTCAACTTCTTTAAATTTGAACTAGTGCAGCATGCGGCTATTTAAACATTCATACCCTACATATGCGGCTATTTGGGAAAACTTTGTTTTTGCCACTCTAGTTTTTGCCTATTTTGCTTATGCCACTCTAAAATTTGACATATCACTTTTGCCACTCTTGGTTTTTGACAATACATCACAAATGTCATTCCGTGGCAAAAGCAATAACTTTTCATTTCACTTTTGCCACTCTTAGATTTTAACAATGTATCACAATTGCCACTCTAAAGTTATTGCTTTTGCCACGGAATGGCAATTGTGATGTATTGTCAAAAACTAATAGTTGCAAAAGTGAAATGTTAAATTCTAGAGTGGCATAAGCAAAGTGGTCGAAAGCTAGAGTGGTAAAAACAAAGTTTTCCCCTATTTAAACGTCTGAACTCTATGTATGCGACTATTTGATTGTGCAAAAAAAAATTTAAAAAAAAGAAAGGGCGGATGTATACGGGCAAGGTTGGATAGCGTCTCCCGCATCCGTGTCCGTAGACTGATCACCTTCTGTCCACGACGGATACAGGAGGGAATTTGTAGATCACCGTTGAAAATGCCCTTACCCCTCTTGTTAAACCTCCGAGTGTCTCCCATCAGATTACCAAAATTGAGCGAGCTCTCCTGAATTGAACGATGGCCTTTACCCTTCATCCATGCTTGTCTCCACGATATTACTTTACCTGAAGATGTTGAGGGAAACACGGCGGCCTCCTATTATCATGTGCAATTTTTGGGTATCACGTGCTCATCCATTGAAGAGCACGGTGTGGAAACTTGGCTTTTGTATATTGCTGTAAAGAAAAACTTGGCTTCTGTATATTGTCGTTGCTCTTGTAGATTAAACGGCAGGGCTTCGGACTGTTCTCTTTTCTGAATCCTGAAGCCTGCACATGTGGGAGCGGATATTTTAATGTGTGAACAATTACTTTTTTATTGGCTATCGGTGAGGATAGGGTGAAAAAAGATGGTCCAAAGAAACAGTGCACAAAAGGGCAAAGCCTTCGCAAAGCCAACAGTAGCAGCCGTGCTGTCGAGTGGTTAAGTACACCTGATATATCATCCACTTAAGTTTTGACACCTGATATATCATCCACTTAAGTTTTGACAATTGACATGACACGAGAACCACATAAGTTTTTGACATTGACGTGACATGGGAACTGCGGGTATTAACTCGAAATGAACTAGGCTGGACAAGCAAACCAATACCGACAAGATTGGACAGTTCTTTTAAGAAAAATCTAATTGTGTTCAAGCTTTACAGTGGACCAATGATGGCTGGTTGGTGCATGTACATTCTTAATTTGATGCTGGCATATACTCTTAACGTTTCTTTTTTACTTCACATATAAGTTTTGTCTTAAGTCAAACTTCATCACAATAGACCATGATTATAGAAAAAATGCAATGTTCACAATATTAAATCAATATCTTTTTCATTAGATGCATCATGGAATTAACTTTTACATTTTATATCCTTAGTATTGTACTCCCTCCGTAAAAAATATAAAAGTGTTTAAACGCTCTTATATTTCTTTATAGAGATTAGATGTTAACACTTTTTCATATGAATCTGGCCAAATTTTACAAAGTTTAACTTAAGACAAATCTTATATGCAGAGTAAAAAGAAGCGGATGAAGTACTTCACAAGTAAGTAGTGGTTGTGATTGTCAAAAAGAGCGACGCCATGTGGGCAACACTTTCTTCATATCCACTAAACAACGCTTTCTTCACATCAGAAATGCAAGTTTGTCAAAAGGTTGATTGGCCCGTTGATCTACTTGTGATTTTAGTCTATGGCATGTCAGTCAGTGTCTGTGTCTCTAGGCTTTCAATAGCTTGGAAGAAAATCGAAGTCCACTTTTAACATGGCTAAACTTATACCTCTCTTGCAGTAAAACAACACTATCAATTATTCATGCTTAATTTGTTTTGTAAACCTCCCAAATGAACATGAGTTTGAACATGAACAGCTGCAAACTGAATCTGTTTAAGAAATGATTTCATTTATTTATTTGGCTCCATAGGTAGTGTCATTGAAGATTTTGACGAATCAAAATACATGTTTCAAAAGAAGACTTCAGCTCAACCCAGAAAATCA
Organism: Triticum urartu; assembly: GCF_056163025.1. Classification (NCBI taxonomy): domain Eukaryota; kingdom Viridiplantae; phylum Streptophyta; class Magnoliopsida; order Poales; family Poaceae; genus Triticum; species Triticum urartu. The sequence continues at coordinate 151,884,187 of NC_141879.1, read as the reverse complement.
GAATATGCAAAAGCATAGCGTCTCATATAACTATATTGCATTATATAAATATGCGTGTTTTTTTATGTCTGCTGAATTTTGATGTTCACATATACAAACATGTGGATGTATGCGACATAATTAGGAGGTGTGCTCATGTGTGTTCTCTTTTGTAATTGTTTATTAAGCCTTTCTTAAGGGCATAAAGGCTTCATATTCATAATATAATTAAAATATTTGATAATAATAATTATTGGATCTGTATGGTCTCATATTGAGAATTTGAGGTTTGCATTTCTTCAGAAAAGGCCGCACCTCGCACGTGAAACTGTGGAGATGGCATGTAGCGTCGCGCCTAGAATAAAGAGGGGATAGGTTGTGTTGCAAACTTCTGAGCACAACATGCCCTTTATTGCAAACCTCATCAATTGAATCTGATGGCTATCCTGTGTTGAATCCAACGACTCGCGACCCGGCCAATCTTTTTAAAAGATCAGCCAGCTCACGCGTAGCATGGCCCTAATATAATGAAAAAAAATGATATTCATAATTATCGGGTTTGTATAGTCTCATATTGAGAATTTGAGATTTGGCGTTTCTTGCACCTCACACGTGAAACTGTGGAGGTGGCGTGTAGGGTCGCGCCTAGAATAGAGAGGGGATAGGTTGTGTTGCGACTTGAAAGAGGCGGGGATCCCATCTTCATGTCTTCAAGCGGACGGCTCCACACCCACGGTGCCCTGTTCCTCGTGGCAACCGGAGAGGGGTAGGGGTAGCCGGTAGGAGTGTGGGACGATGAGCGAAGTGCATGTCGACGTCGATAGTTCTCTAGCATAGCATAGACATAGTGTTGATGTATGTTTGTTTGCCCATAGGAAAAGGACAATGAGTAGTTGGTTGAGGTTGTGATCGCGTCAAGCCAGCAGCATGAACCGCTTTGCTTTGTACTCCCTTTGTCTTAAAAAAATTGTCTTAAATTTATCTAGATACGGATGTATCTACCATCTTTGAGACGGATGGAGTACTAACTTGGAAGAGGTGGCGATCTACACATGTTTTGGTGTTGCGTCCCGTCAAGGGCAAATGTATAACTGGGTTAAAAGGATGGAGGTTAACTGCAAGCGGAGAAAGGTGACGGTGACGGTGACGGAGGAAAAGGAGACGACAGGCTAGTATGAGTGGTTGCTAGTGAAAGAGACACGAGCGAAGGGTAGAGACGGTGGAGCGAAGGGTAGAGACGGTGGAGCGTTGAGTGGGCTTGTGCCATCTCTGGCTAGACAGGCATGAGGCGTTTTAAAGAAGAAAACAGTGATTTGTTTTAAGAACTTGAAGTTAAGTTATACGTCGTACTTCCTCTGCCCGGGTTTTTAAGTCCTACTCGTAGTTTGTGTCTAACTTTAACCATCAATTTAGGTAATAAATTGTAAGTTTTATGTATTGGAAATAATACCATCCAAAACTTTTTTTCAAATGCAAATTCAACGATGTAAGTTTGTGGTATGTAAGTTATATTTTGCTAGTTAAATCTATGGTCAAAATTTGATCCAAAATAGGAGGGGGCTTATAAACCTAGACGGAGAAACTTTTGGAAAATTGGGCAAGTTAATGATTAATTTCAATAAATAATTCATGACTAAAACAGAAAATAGCATAAACAATCTAGCACACTATATGAACAGTAAAACATGCACAGCAGAATCGCACATGTACAACAACTACAAATTGAGGTATGAACATATCACGACGGACATACAGTTCATTAGTTGCTGCAGGAGAGACGTTGTTAATGACGATGTTGGCGACGATCAGTTGCTGACGGCGTTGGAGACGATGATGCACCTGACTTGGACGGAAGATAACCCGTGACGACGAACTTGAGCAGTCGCGCAGAGCACTTTCAAAAACCCGAATTCGTCCTCTTCCAGTGCAGGATCGCTTGGACGAACGGTTCCGAAGACCTGCTCTCCGAACTCCGATGCACGCCGGCATTCGCGATGGAGTAGATTACGGTGGCGGCGCAAGTTGCGAGATAAGGCAAAACCCTAAGGTGTTTTCGATATGTCTTTGGCCGCGGCATGTAGCAGTATTATATAACAGGACTGGTCCAGTATCGTGTCGCTAGCACGATCTAAAACTGACTTGACACTAAGTCGTATACTTACCAGACAAGAAATAATTAACTTGTCTATCAAGACATCAAAAAATAAAACGTCAAAATAAAACCGCGCCCATTGCAAGGAAACGGACCAGATTTTGGCGGAGCACTTAGGCGCACGCACGCGCCACCTCGAGCCCGTGCCCGAGCCAGGCCAAGCCAGGCGTGCAGAGTGCGTGCATGTGGTCTTCTATTTCTCTCCTTCACACATCACTACAAGTGTGGTGTAAAGAACCACTATATAAAGAGGTCACACACCTCATCAACTTCTAGGGTGATACTAAACTTTAGAACCACCATTGCCATTTATTCACGGGCCTAGTTTGAGATTTCAGAAATTCTACAACTTCTAGGGTGGCACTAAACTATTTATAATATTTGTGAAACTGTTTCTTGAATATTTTTTCATAACTCTTACTCCACTAATACTCGACGGATCGTGATTCCCTTAAGCTTGTGACCTTGTAGGTTCGGCAAAACATAGACGTGAACGAAGCTCCCTTTTGTTCAATGACCAATAGCGAAATCGTGGACATCCATATTGATCCCTATGAATACACGAGGGATATTCTAGTGAACATTTGGTTATCATGTTCTATTACCTTTACTCCGCGATACTTTATGAAATCCGAGGTGAGATATATCAGTATCCTCTTGATTCATTCTCATGCTCACTATACCGGTCTCCTCATTACCAGTCTTGTTGTTCTTTCTCATTGACATATTCCAACATCCCTGTAACTAGTTAGTTGTGTCTGGCCAGACAATGATAGATGTCGTCATATCGAGAGGGTCCTAAGAATATTTCTCCATCGTCAGAGGAGCAAATCCCACTCTTGAGCTATCTAGCCCCTTGTCATACTTTCAGATGAACCTGAAAGTTGTCATTATGACCACCATGTTACATATGACGTTTGAGAAACTCCAAATCCCATCGTCCGGTAATAAGTGACTACGACACTCTCATGGTCTAAGGAACTAACGCATATGTTAACTCTTTGTGTTATATCGATATCGATTGACTGGTGACGATTGCATCTAAAAGTATAACAAACAAGTTGGGTCAATTTAATATGATTGTTCTTCTAACATAATACTCTCGATGTTGTTTTGGGACTATTGTTACACTTAACAATATCCCAAGATCCGGAAAACATGATCAACATACAACACTTGAGCTAGTCCTAGAGACGATAATAGGAATCAAGTTTTACCGTTTATCATTCCATACATGCTAATGAGTTTTTCGCTGAATCGCATATTCCACAATCATAGCAGTTATAGCATATAATATAAACTCTTAATTATAAACGTGGAAATAAACAATACAATATTATTGCCTTTAGGGCGTATTTCCAACAGCTTGGTGGTCAAGGTCCACTTTGGTGCAACTAGGGTTGGAGGGGGCACACCCCCTTGGGGGGAGCCGACCTTAGATGGGGCGCACCCCTTGGTGGTTGCCCCCTCTCACAAGGTGCCCCTCTCCTCTTCTCCTATAAATAGTGGAGGGAGCATCACCTCTTTTGCACACAATCTCTACGCAAGGGTTGCCCCCTCACTTGTTCTCCATGAAAAGTTTGTCTCACCACAAGGCTGCTTCTCCTTCTTTTAGTTCTCCAACGATGCCTAGTTCTGGATGGCTAAGCATTGTTGGATCACTGATCTCGTATGCGTGCAATCCGGTATGGAGATTGCACTTTCTATCTTTGCTATAGGGAGATTATTCTCGGTGTTGGGAGGTTGTAAATCCTAGCTATGAGAATTTGCATCAATAATTATTCACCAACTCTTCTTCCACTGCAACTCCAGGTTGGTAACGATCTGATCTAAACCCTTATGCATCTTCATAATGATCCTGAGAATTTGATTCGTAGGGCTTTTTTTTGGTTTTCTACTACATTTCCCGACAACGTGATGGATAAAATCATGCAATACATGGGGTATGATGATGAATGAGTAGGGAGAAAGCAGGTTTCCTTATCATAGCCCATTTCTACAAGTGATCCAGAGTCCTGGAAGACATGTAGCAGGATGCTCGTTCTGCACATCATTAGGATGAATTTAATCCATGCACGTCACCTTTGAAGGAAACCATCGTGGTGTAGGATGTGGAGAAGGGAATCTTGGCAGATAGATTAAAAATTAGTTTTAACTAACGTTTTAATATGATGGTGGGTGCGTCTATTTTATATCGCTGGTGTAAATAATCTGCTGCGCAAAAAGGTGGACCGAGAGGGAACTGTTTTGGTCTAAATGGACAAGTAGTGGTAATGAGAGTTGTACTTAATATGTTAGAACTTTTGCAATGGCTTTTCAGGACATTTCTCAAGGGAAATAGGTTTGGAAGCCTCTAGCATGCACTTCGTTAACATAGGTAGTATTGCAAAATGTGTTCGATTTAGACTAGTGCTTATTGCTTTCTTATCATAGAAGTCACTCAATATTAGTCTTTTTTTTGTTTGGTGAAGCTTTGGTATTTTTTTTCTTCTAAAAACTAGGCTCGTGTATAGCCTTCGATTTCATGACTAGCAAAGCACTGGTAATTTCTTATTCTGAGAAGGGTTGGTCTAGGTGCCTTAGTTGAGAAAGGGGTTATGGATACAAATGTCATGGAGAGAAATTCCATGACGGGGAAGGTGGTGCCTAGGGAGAGGAGAACTAAGAAGTTAGAATTTCCAATCTTGCTCATGAGAAAAAAATCAACCCCATTTAGCTCAATAATAATTATTTTATTGTTGTGTAATAAGTAAGAAGGAAAAAAACAAGGAAAATATTGTTTTTTCATCACCTTCAACGGCAACCTTGACTTTTTGCCTCGTTGTTTCCAATAGGAAATATTTTCTCTCCTTATACATTCAAGGATTTGGACGATAACCCGTCTGATAGCTAATTTGTGGTAGGATAGTAACCAAATGTCCTCAATTGGTTCCAATATGGAGATAACCACCTTATAGTTATTTTTCTCTTGGTTTGTGGGGAGAAGAATTTGTGCCATCTTGTAAGTGCAAGGCTTTATGGCTTGATGGCGGTTACCGGAGAGAACACATGATGTTTGAATGATGATGGGCCAAATCCCATGCCACTAGATTGTTGGGTCCCAAGACAACTAAAGGGTTCAAGCGTTTTCAAATTGAAAAAACGTGGGAAGTGTAACGGCTGTAGCGGCGAATATGACTAGTGGGACATGGTCAGAAACAAATCTAGTTAGGGGAGTGATAGCTAAAATTTTGAAGAAAAAAGTCCACCCCAAAAGTCCTTTACAAAGTCTCAATCATAGTGATTTTACCTTAGTGTAATTTGCGAGAAGCATATACATGAAATATATTGTGTTTTTGTCTCTTCCAGTGGCAACTATGACTTTTCCTTCGTTGTTCCCAGCAGGAAACATTTCTTCAATTGTTAACTCAAAGATTTGGATGACAACACACCTAAGACCCAATGCATAATTGGATAGGAATCTTATTTCCCCAATTTGGTCTATTTCATGCCTGGAAAGGGGATGTTATGTGCCATATTTTTGGTGCAAAGCAGGTCGCTTGATGGCGACAACTAAAACAATGATGATGGGCCAAATCCTAGGCCGTTGGATTGTTGGGCCACAGGTGCCCAATCGTTGTCAAATTACAAAACCGCGAGAAGTGGGTGGTAGTAGGATATAACTAGTGGCACATGGTCGAAAACAAACCTAGTTAGGGAAGTGGTGGTTGAAAATTGGAATTCTTTTATCCCAAAAGTTGTTTAGAAAGTCTCAATTTTATTTGTTTTATTTTACCATAATTTTCTAGAAGCATAGACATGGAAATGTTTTGTGTGTTTTCTCTTCTTTGATGTTTTTTTCCGGTACGAAGCGTTTCTCTAATTGTTCGATTGATGAATCTGGATGATGATGCACTTAACAGCTAATTTATTATTGGATATTTGGTCTAGGATAGAGATAACCACTTTGTTATTATTGTCTGTGGCCTTTAGTGTGTGCATCGAGGGAGAAGGGGGGGTATGTGCTATTAGTTGATGGCAACATCTAGAGCGGACGCGGCATTTGAACAATGAGGTAATGAGGGACCAAGCCCCAGACCATGGGATTGTTGGGCCATAAGACGAGTAAAGGCCTCAGACATTTTCAAATCAGAAAAAATGCAGGAAGGTGAACGGCCGTATTGACGAACAATGCTAGCATGACATTATCGAAAACAAATCTACTTAGAGAAGTGATGGTTAAAATTTGAAAACGAATTATATACATATCCCTAATGTCCTTTACAAGTGACAAAAGCCATAAAAAAACAGATGAACACATCGATCCCACATTAATTCAGGAAATATCTACCATACCATATAACCATTGAAATCATTTCTTTTTGCGAAATAGACCCTCAGATCTAATCACCAACCAGCATTACAAGGCAACCCAAAAAGAAAAAAGAAAATTACAGCTAGATCCTTGAGAAGCCTCCCGACCCCTTCTTCCTGGATGAGTCAATGGTGCGCCGCCGCAGCTACTTCAACAGCCCTACTGCCAGATTCCGGCTAACCTTGTAGTCTCACGCGGATGGGAAATCATCACTGCTAAACACCCCGAAGAAGCAGCCGTGAACGCCAGATTCGAAGCCACCGATCCGAGAATCCCATCGATCCACCTACACATGACCTCCACGAGGCCCACAAACCTCCCCAAGCTCGGTGCCGCTGCAACACGGACATAACTGGGAAACAAAAACCCGTCGAGCTAGTAGCGCCACCATCACGCCTCAAGCACCCGGGGATCCAAGACAAGGATCCACCGCCCCAGAGGGACAACGATGAAGCCACACCTCGCTTTCCTCACCGCCGACGACAAAACCGCCGCCGGAGTGGTGGAAAAGGAGCCGAGCGATCCTTATTCCCCTCGACAACTCCGACACCACCTCGACGCCGTCGCCGGAAGCCCTAAACCAAACCCTAGCTACCCTATCTACAGCGCCAAAGCACATAGACGGGGTCCCTGTCCCCGCCCGCCGCCAGACCGGCGAGCGGAGGAGGAGGGGACCGATGCCCTCAACGGTGTAGAGCGGTTGGAACGGTTGGAGCGGTGCCGTCCCTTTCGCCCTGCTTATCGCAAGAGGAGAGATAGATCTAACTCACACACCGTAGCATCACAGATAAATCTTGTGTCAACATCACCAATTTTTCTCCAACAAGAAGCATGACTCGCTCGATCCCGTTCGAGCGTGCCACGTTTATGTTGAAAGGCCTGCGATCCCGTCACGTTTCAGCTTCAGAGTCACTCACCCGCTCGCCTCAGCCCGGCCTGGGAATCCAGGCCGCGTTTTTCATCCCCGCTGCACCGCAAAAGGCACGCGCCCGCAACAAAAGGAGAAAGACTTTCCGGTCCTCTCGCCGACCACTTCACCCCTCCACTGTTACACTCAACTCTGTCTCCCTCCCCCTCCCTCCCCACACCCCTCCTCCTCCCCTACCGAGACGCCCTCCACAGATCCAAACAGCATCACCACCATCGCCACCGCCACCACCGCCGCCGCGGCCCGGTAAGCCTCCTCCCTCCCGGCCACCTCGCCGCCCCGTCTCCTCACCACGCCGTCAACGTTATTCCCCCTCCCGGCCGGCCCGCGAATCCTCGCCAAGGCGGGGGACGAAAGAAAAAGACGGGTCTCTATCTTATTCTTATTCGCCTCCCCTTCTCCTTTCGCGAAAGAACAAAAAAATCATGGATGGAAAGGCCGGCCGAGCTTTTGCGTTCTTTCTCGCCATCATATCCACGCCTTTCGCCGCCCGTGGAGACCGGAGCAGCCTGTGGAGACCGGAGTAGTATATAGATTAGCGCCGCCAATTACCGCGCCGGGTGTCCCCCCGCCGCCGCTTTCTCGAATTCCTCGTCTCTGGCGGAGGCGCCGCTTTAGATCTGCGCGCGTCCTCCTCTCTCCTGGTACTCGCCGGTTGGTGTGTGTGTGAGGTGATGTTTAACAAAGTTTAATTCCATGGCCGGCTTTTGGTTGGTGCTCGCATCTTGCTGCTGCTGCTGCTACGCGTCTGGTTCTTGGATAGGTTTCCTGATTTGGGTCCTCGCTCCCAGTGACCGGCCCGCTTTGCTCCAAGAGGGGGTGCTATTTTTGGTGCCCGCGTGCGGTGCTCTAGGTGCTCTGCCATATCTAGCCAGCCTCTTGGACTGGCAAAAGAAAGTTCATGTTTCCTCCTCCTCTCCCGGCCATCTCGGTTCGAGCTCATTTCTTCCTCTAGTTTTGTTGCAGCGTGCGACTTCTTTCTTTGCAGCTCAGGGGAAGCTTGCAAAAAACTGTAATCGTCTCGGTGTTTTTTTTCCTTGGAATTTTATCGTCCTCGTCGCTGTGTTTTATTTTTATGTACCTTGGTAGCTGCTCCTTTGTGGTGGTCTTGAAATACTGGCAACTTATCATCTCGAAATAAATATTGATTATCTGGATTTTGTTTCATAGTATAGGAAAGCACATTCGTACTGTCAATATGAGTTACCATGAAATTCTGAATGTGCTACTTCAAGCCTTCAACTGTGTGAGCTAAGGAGATTTTACCAAAGAGTGATGTATCATTGTTCCTGAAACAGGTGGATCATACAACTTGCATGATCAGTCCTGGAAGGATCAGGGATGGAAGAGCACCGTGAGGAAAGATGCTGGGAGGACCTATTGCCAGATGCCCTGGGACTCATCTTCCGCAACCTCTCCCTCCAGGAGATGCTCACCGTGGTTCCCCGGGTTTGCAAGTCCTGGAGCCGGGTGGTCTCAGGGCCCTACTGCTGGCAGGAGATCGACATCCAGGAGTGGAGCCAGCAGCAGAACAAGCCTGACCAGCTCACCCGTATGGTTCATACGCTTGTCACCCGCAGCGGTGACTCGTTCCGCCGCATTAGCGTGTCCGGGCTTCCCAACGACTCGTTGTTCACCTTCATCGCGAACCAGTAAGTAGTTTTCTTTTGTTAAAATCATTTTTGTGTTGGATGATACTTTCCTGATGAGATTTGATAACCTAGATGGGAACGGTATTCTTTTATTAGTAGTTGTGGACCATTAGCTGGTGGAAATGTGCATGTTGCTGGAGTACTTCTTCAGATTCGATAGCATCCTTGCCTAATGCATGAGAGCTTTCGTGCGGAGTATGGTTTGCGTTGTGACAAGGTGTAGTGGCAGGTGAAATATCATGGCTGTGTGATTGCATTATAGGAGCTGGATTACTAAGGCGGTTAGAGGGAGGAGGGGGGTGAGGGCGACAGAGAGGAGGGGCGGGAAGCAAGAGAGTGGTGGCCACGGTAGACAAAAGGGCGCAAGCGGTGTGTGTAGGGTGTGTAGGGTTTTAGCGCCTGCCGTAAGAAAATGAACGGCGGAGATCGGCTGGATGACATGATCGGACGATCTAGGGCCCAAATCTCTGAGAAATGACGCAACATGGGCATGAATGATAATACGTCTATTCATTAGAGAATCATGTGCTAATGAATATAAACAAGTATTACCTTATATGTAACATAATTGATTCCAAATTTACCTGCCTTGCTTCTGTATTTGTCTTTACACAATAAGGTCCGCTCTATTGTCGCTGAATTCAATCATTTATAAACAATTGTGCGTCCATTTTAATAGTTATTTTTGTAAAGGCTCGTAAACTATTGATTCAATTGCATAAATGCAAATGGAGTAGTATCATTCCAGTGCATCAATCCATAAATACAGGGTTATAGGTGATGGTATCAAGTTGCTAGCACAATAATACTCCTCTTGCTCAATCTGTTTTCTGATAGTGATGAATGTTGTGAACATGGTGCCATATCCTGCACATGTGTGCAATGCAGAAGAACATGTTCAAAATGGTATCACCAACCGCCCCCCAACTCTATACAATGCTCCACTGCTCCCTGGCTCTGATCTATTTTCTGACTGTACTAAATGTTAGGAACTCAGTTCATAGCCGCGATTAATAGCATTTAATCGAGCAGGTTGTGTCCATTTCGAAATATTTGTGTTACATTCCAATTATAGACCCTACTAAAACAAGGGTTATCTATCATAGTGGTATCTAGTGTATTATACTTCTGTTTACCTGTGATCCTATCCATAATATTTGGTTCAACTGTACTGACCCTACCGTGTTTGATTTTCTAAGCGCGCGATCTCTCAAGACCCTGGAGCTTCCTCGGAGCGAGATCAGCGACTGCATCGTGGAAGACGTCGCGCAAAGGCTGTCCAACGTCACGTTCCTGGACGTCAGCAGCTGCACCAAGATCGGCGCCCGCGCCCTGGAGGCGTTCGGCAAGAACTGCAAGTCCCTGGTGGGGCTCCGGCGGGTGATGCACCCCATAGACGTCGCCGGCAAGGTGTGCCAGCACGACGAGGCCCGCGCCATCGCGTGCAGCATGCCGAAGCTCCGGCACCTGGAGATCGGGTACATGCTGATCGCGACCAACGCGGTGGTGGAGATCGCGTCCCGGTGCCGCGACCTCAGCTTCCTGGACCTGCGCGGCTGCTGGGGCGTGGACGACAAGCTGCTGCAGGACAAGTACCCGGGGCTCAAGGTCCTGGGCCCGCGCGTGGACGACTGCTACGAGAACAGCTTCCTGGAGGAGTGCTCCGACGACTCGGACGACGACTCCATCTACTCGTGGGAGGAGTTCATGGACGACGAGGACTACTTCGTCGCCGCCGGGAGCGACGAGGACGAGGAGGCCCTGTGGGCCGACGGCCACGCCCTCGAGGGGCTCGAGGTCAGGTTCTACGGCGGCGGGTTCGGCGAGGGCGCCTTCGCCGGGATCGACTGGCCGGAGTCTCCATGAATGAACCAAGCCTTCCTCATCATCAATAAGCCGTCAAGAGAAGTGAAGTCTGTCTGCCTGCTTGCTTCCTCCTCCTGCTGCTCCTGCTGCTGCTGTCTTTATTATAGCATGCTTCAGCTCTGAAGCATCTTCTTCCGTGTTCGTGTGCTTGTAAAAATTGTGTCAAATTGTGTTATGTTTAGCTGCTTGCAGATATTGGCCCGGATGTTGTGAGAGTGAGCTTGTCTGGAATGTAAAGAACCTGTGGTGCTTAAAACATGGAGCAACAAATCATCAATATGAACTGTTGAGAATACTGCTGCGTGTAGTAATTTTTCGTTTTTGGATTACGAGTGGCCGGCTGCTGCCAGGTGCGATCCCATCGGCGGGCCGTGGAGAAGACGTGACCTGACCTGGTGGTGGTGGCAGGAGCTGCTGGAGAAGCGGCGGTAAAAGGCTCTGGGCTCCTCTGATGCGGGTGCATGCCATGGCAACGCCCAGACCCCAGAGCCAGCCAACAGTGCAGGGCCAGTCGGCCGGCCGGCCAATGCGCTTTTTGCAAGGCAGAGGAGGGCCAGGGGCAGGGCTCTCGCGCACGCTCGCTGGCTGGGGCTGGGCGGTGGTGGCAGATCCTAGATTTTGTCCGGAGATCTTGTGACGGACGGAGGGGGTGTCTTGTTGTCAGACGCAGGCAGGCCGGGGAATCGCCCGGCCGTCGCGTACTTGGCAAGCCACTTGTCTCTTGCAAGGCAAGGCGGGCGGGCAGGCCACCTGAACGGAACTGACCTCGCCATGCACACCACGCCGCGTCTGCGGCGCTCTGCGGCCTTGGCGACGCGCACGCACGCCAGAGGCGGCCTCTGATGGGCGTTCCCAGTGGGATGGGAGCAGCCACTGGGGCGTTGCCAGGATACCAGCTCTGAGCACCGGGCACACCTTTCGATGCTCTTGTTACTGTATCCTGCTCCATACTCCGTCGCTCCTAAAAAGCTTGTCTTAGATTTACATTTGTATTTAGACAGGTTTTAGAGCAACTCCAAGAGGGTGACCCAAACGGACATGAATTTTGTCCGCCTTTTGTTTGTTTGGGTCGGCCAAGCGGACATGCATGTCCGCTTTTTCGTTTGGGTCAGCCGGTGCGCCCAACGGGAGGCAAACCCATTTTGTGCATGTCCGTTCCAGCATCTCATGGAACACGTAGCAGGCGGGCAGCTCGCAGCGAGGCAGGGCGAGCGCGGCACGGCACGACGAGCATGGCGAACTGCAGCAGCACTGGCCGGGGGCGGGCGAGAGGCGAGGCCAGTGGACTGCAGCAGCACCGGCCGGGGGCGGGCGAGAGGCGAGGCCAGTGGACTGCAGCAGCACCGGCCGTGCGCGGGCGAGAGGCGAGGCCAGTGGACTGCAGCAGCACCGGCCGTGCGCGGGCGAGAGGCGAGGCCAGCGGCTGCAGCAGCACCGGCCGGGCGCGCGGTGGAGCACGCCGACACCGCGGAAGGCCGAGCGCCGTGCAGCAGCGAGGCGAGGCCGGGCGCGGGCGCTGGCGAGGCCACCGGCTGCAGCACCGTCGGCCGGGGAAGCGGTGGAACACGCCGACACCGCGGAAGGACGAGCGTCGTGCAGCATCCCTGGGCACCCGCGCGTAGCCGGACGAGCGCTGGCGCGAGCACGAGGGCGAGGCCGGGCATGGGCGCGAGGGCGAGCGCCGTGTAGCAGCCCCAGGCAAGGTCGCGAGCGCGAGGCGGGGTTGCAGTAGCTTGATGGCATCGGTCAACACCAATCCATCAGCCAACGAATCCATCAGCCAAGCCAACGAACAAGTAGCTAGCTGACTCGCCGGTGTACGATGGCTTCTTGGACTCGACGGCATCGACGCTGGATGCGGAGCTCCTTGCTGCCTGCTCATGGAAGGCAGGCACGGGCGACTACTGCTGCTCCTTCCCTGGCGGCGTTGCCGCGGCGTCGGATCCCACCGGAGGGAGAGCTGCTGCACAGGCGGTGTGTGTTGGCCCAAACTGTGCACGCCGAGTACTTTCCGGCGACACGTAAACGACCGACGACGAACGACGACGAAGAACTTGCCGACAGTCTTGGTTCCTGCCCCAAGTGGCCGAAGCAAAATACACCTACGTATCACGGCTGATCGTAAACGATCTACTAATAGCCACGCACGCACACAACGGCCAGCACGGCCGGAAACACAAAGCGCACGCACGCGAGACGCCGGCGTATTGCCAAAGGCTCGTATCGAGCCTTGTGTATGCTTTATTGCTTCAACTCAAGGTACGTTAGATTACAGGGGCTGGTCCATATATATACTAGGCTAACCTAGCTACGTACATGACCGAGTTGGCCAGGAATACTAATCCTAGTTGGACTAGGAATCCTACCAAACCACGACGTACACATGCCGTGTACTACTAATTCGTGTTTAAGTCTAACAGTGTGCCCAGCTGCATCGAGACCGCGGCGTGCTCTGTGCCCATGCCATCGTGGGTGGCGACAAACAGGAAAGGAGGAGAGAGAAAGAGATGGGATGGATGAGTGGAATCTTTGGTTGGATGACAGATGGGCCAGCGTACATGTGCAGCGGACACAGCCGGACGAAGAAGCCACCAAAAGCGCCCGCTTTGTGTCCGCTTTGGACCCATTTCAGTCTCAAATTTGGAATGAAAATAGATCCGCGCGGACACAAAGCGGACGCAAAAAAATGGGTCTTTGCGTTGGGCTATCGTTTTTATCCGCGCGGACCCAGACAGATATGCGCGGACGAAATGGGTCGCCCCATTGGAGTTGCTCTTAGTGTTAGATACATACATTCGGATAAGGCGGCAGATTCCTCCAGACTTGGCGTCCCCCGCATCGCCCCCCCCTCCCCCGCTCGGGGGCTCCCCAACCCTAGCCGCCGTCGGGCCTAGCCCATCTTCCTCCCCTCCTCCCGCCGCTGCCGGAGGACGCCGCCGGCTTGCGCCCGGAGGCCGACGGCGGTGGCGGGGGCTCTTCCTCCCTCCCGCGTCTCAGGGGTGGCGGGGCCCCAACATGCGTGGAGGTGCGACCGATCTAGAAGCGACGATGTTGGCTTCGACAGCGGTGGCGGTCGGCCCTGCCTCGGGCCACGGGCGGCGGCTGCGGCGGTTGGCCTGGATCGGGCGGCGGCGCGATGCGGTCCTCGGTGGCATGTCATCTGGCTTTAGATCGGCGGCGGCGTCGAGGGCATGGTGGACTGCTTGACGGCACCCACAGCAGATCTGTTCTGGCCGGTGTAGCCAGTGGTGGTGGTCATCTTCTTCGTCTGCGGTGGCCGGCCAGAAGCTTGGTGATCGGATCTCAGATCCATCATCTAGTCCCGGCTGCGAGTTGTGTAGACATGGTTGCCAGTGAAAACCAAGCCGATGGCAGGCGATGGCGGCGTTCTACGTCGTTACCTTGATGAAGGCATCGTCGTGTAACTACTGTCGACCCATTCGTGCTGCTTCGGGGAAAACCCTAGGATCTGGTGTTCCAGATCGGACGATGGCGGCACGGCGGTGTCGTTTCTCTTTTGGAAGCATCGTTTGTGGAGCAGCGCTGGAAGTCAGAGGCAGGAGGTGGAGCGGCTTCGTCTTGCACAGAGCTTCGATGGAGATGTCAAGTCATGCCTGACCGACAGGTGCTACGCTTTGTCATGCTTGGTCGGCAGGTGCTACGCACGACATATCTTCCAAGGACTTCAAGCTGTGTCGGCTGGTGGTACTTGGCAGCATGGCGCTGAGGTGTATCAGTGGCGACCGTAACATGCTCAGCTGTTTGCGCACAGGGAGGAGGTGTCGTTGGGTGCCGTGGTGGCGTCGACGATAGCTAGACCGAGTAAGGTTGATGCATCAGTTCAGTTCTGAAGATGGAGCGGTGACAGTTGGCGGCGGCGGCCTCTAAGAGCACGCTGGACCAGTGTGTGCCCCAGACCCGACAAGTGGCTAGTTTGGGTCTCAGATCTTAGATGTTCGGATTGGCTGTGATGTCTATTTGGTATTAGGCCCAGGCTATCTGTGCCCCTTCATCAACTAGATAGGTGTAGCGATATTTGTTGCTTAGACGGCGGCTTCAATCTTACTGTTGTATGACTTTGTAAGGTCTCATAAGAATAATTAATAAATTGGTTATATGTATCGTCCAGATGCAGAGGTTGGGTTTGTTTTTTTTTTTAAAAACATATATTCGTACCTTAACAGATATACGACAAGCTTTTTGGGACGGAGGTAGTACGTTTCAAACTACTAGTTCGTATGTTAGGTTTTGTTGGAACAAAGCTTTGACAACCAAGTTATGCTATTAATTAATATATATATATGTATTGATATGTAACTTTTGTTAACCATAATTACGGAGAAGTACTTTTGAAATATGAATGTAACGACGACCATTTTCTGTTACTACATAAAGTATACATACTACTAATAGAATAATTGCTGGACAAGAACTTGTCCTAACCCTGATGTGCAAAGTATTTTGAAACGAATGGAGTATTGTCTGTCAAGCACCACTTTGTACGCAAAAATGTTACTCCCTCTGTCCGAATTACTTGTCGCAAAAGTTGATGCATCTAGCCGTGTTTTTAGTTTTAGATACATCAATTTCTATCTATTTTTGTGACAAGTAATTCGGACGGAGGAAGTATTTGACGGTCTTGACCAATCTATCTACTAGTGAAAACAAATAGGATTCAGTTCAACCACACATTACTACAAATGTGACGCTCCCATATACACATATCTTTTTGAGATCTTTTTTGAAAATCCATCTTTGATATCTAAGAGAGTAAATTTCACACAATCTATTGGTTTTCTAAAGAACTTGTATATTCAAGGTTGAGCTGAGTTCAGTCCCATATTTGCTTGTGTGAGAAAACTTATCTACGGATATGATACCTCCTATAAACATTCTTTACCTTTTCTTTGAAAAGAAGATATCTTATAAAATTTTGTTTGTAATCAAAAATAAAATTGCTTTATTTCAGGTAAGAAACAGAACAACTATAGTTTTATAAATTCCCCTAAAAAAACTAGAGTTTTATATAAAGGACCCCACAAGATTCAAAATAACAGCCACTAAATCTGACGTGTTGTTTAGAATATTGCTTGTGTGTGAAAACAGATATGAGCCTCCTATAAACATTCTTTTCCTTTTCTTTGCAAAGGAGGACTCTTATAAGATTAAATAAGATGCTTTATTCAGATAAGATGCGGAACAACTACAATTTTATATAAAGGTCCCCACAAGATTGGAAAATAACAGGCATTAACTCCGACGAGTTGTTTGGAAGATTGCTTCTGTGAGAAAAACAAATCTACGGATATGAGACCTCCTATAAATATTATTTTCCTTTTCTTTGCAAAGGCAGTCTCTTATAAATTTTTTTATAGGAATAAAACTGCTTTTTCAGATAAGAAACGAAACACCAATTGTGCTATTAATATATTAATATGAGACTTCTGTTATACAAAATGATAATTATGAAGAGGTACTTTATGAATATGAATGTAACTACGAACATTTTGTGTTACATAACGTATACATACTAATAATAGAATAATTGTTGGATAAAAACTTGTCCTAATGAACCCTAATATGCAAAGTATTTTGAAACGAACGGAGTACTGATTGGCCATACAATCACTATTCTGGACCCCTTTCATTCTGCGGTGACGGAGGGGTCATACCGTTCGAGGCTTTTTCATAATTTGTAATTAATCCTTGTCTTGTTTGTTGGATTAGGTCTAAGTTTCTTAATGAACTAGGTGTTGATACAATAAAAGAAACTACAATAGACAAACTATAATCTTTTGCCTTTCCCTATTTCTTCTCGTAAAGTTCCATGCAGTTTGATGACGGGTACACCAGAGGTGTGTCCTTCATTGTCCTCTAGTACTAGGGAAAGGTCCTCTCAATGCTCTAACCCCACTATACCTTTGTAAGCTAAAAATGTTAATTAATATTTGATGGTCTTGACCAATCTATGTGGTGAAATCAAATAGGATCCCATTCAACCAAATATTACTCATATCTTTTCGAAAATCCATCTTCAATATTTAAGAGAGTGAATTTCACATATCTGTTGGTTTTGTATAGAACTTGTAGAATCAAGGTCGAGTTAAGTTTAGTCCCAAATTTCTTATGTGAGAAAACATATGTACAAATATGAGACCTCCTGTAAACATTCTTTTCCTTTTCTTTGCAAAGGAGATCTCTTCTAAAATTATGTTTTTTATAGAAAATAGAGTTATCATCGATGAGAACAACCCACCTTAGAAAGAATTTCGATGTAGCAATGAACCGTCAGGGTCATGATCTGGACTCCATCAAAGAGAACTTCCTTGAGGTTTCACAAATCGTTTGAACCACCAGGGTTGTCTGGGGTTTGATCACGACGAACACATCTTGGATCAGTGAGAGCTCCATCGGCGTAGAAGGAAACAACCGTCTGATGCCGCCATGAAGGAATATATAAGAACATTCTCTGCTTTGCGGACGAACCACCACATATCACGGTCAAACAAAAGATACAACCGGTGAAGACCAACCTGTACAAGTTCTCGCCGAAGAAAAACAACACACCACAGAAACAACGATGAATCCAGTAGGACTTATTCAATGGAGAGGTCACCCCGTCATCTCAACTCCCTCCCACACAAAAACCTACCAATCTACACCACTCAAACCAGATCAAAGCTCTCCGCAACGACGCAACACCCTATAGGGAGCCAAGGGGAAAACACCAATCCAGCTGGAAGGGGCAAAGCAACCAAACCCTAATCTACCGGTGACCACACGACGCGCTCTGGAGGACTCGACAAAATTGGTTTTGTGTAGTCTTGTTTTCCGTAACAAAAAAAATGGGTTGTGTTTTTGGGTCGTGATAATCGTACTAGTGGATCCCAAATTTTCCTTGTGCAAGAGCCACCATATCCGTTTTCCTCCCGCGAGTCCGAAATGACCAAACCCATCAACTCCATCGACAACCAAGAAGTCGGAGTCAACGTTTACCCCCACTTTCTTCAGTGTATGAATCAATAAATTGCCGCTCCAGATCAACCCTCCGGCAACCCACCGCCTCCAAGACTCGCTGCGGCATATTGCTTGATGCCCCAAATCCCATAAGAGCGAGTTATTTTGCTTTGGGAAGGTCAAAGAAACAGAGAGTGAGTGTAGGCAACTCTTCGATCGTGAGGTGGGTACTCTTCTGTTAATGTCCCTTGGAATACCCATTCATCATTCTAAACTCATGAACAAAGAATGAAAAAATATTGAAGATCGCTATCAAAAGAAGCTCAACAGCTGGAAGGGAAAACTCATCTTGTATGGGGCACGATTAAATCTCATCAACGTTGTTCTCACAAGTCTACCCATGTTTATGATGTCCTTTTTTGAAAACCCAAAGGGGTGTTGAAGAGGATTGATTTTTACTAATATAGGTTCTTTTGGCAGTGCAATGAGCACAGACGGAAGTACATACTAGCTAAGTGGGATATCTTGTGGCGGCCAAAGGGTCAAGGTGATTTCGATACTTGAAACATAGAGATAAAAACAAGTGCTTGCTTAGTAAATGGCTATACAAATTTCTTAATGAGGAGGGTGTATGGTAAGAGATTCTTCATAATGAGTACCTATGTTTCAAAACTCTATCTCAGGTGGAAGCAAAAACGACACTTGCCTTTTTGGAAGGGTTTGATGAGGGAAAGTCTTCTTTCTTTAAGAGAGGTTCTTTTAAGGTTGGCGATGGGCAATCTACGAGTTTTGGGAAGACACTTGCTTGACGGACAACATGCTTGCTCTACAGCACAAGAGAAGTTCTTTTAAGGTTGGCGATGGGCAATCTACGAGTTTTGGGAAGATACTTGGTTGACGGACAACATGCTTGCTCTACAGGACCCACCCATTATACAACGTGGCACGTAGAAAAAAATGAGACCGTGCACTCGGTGTTGGGATTAACACATCTAAACATCCAACTTAGGGAGACTTTGATTGGGGGAAAATGGATAAAGTGGCTTACAAGTTGATGTTGGTCAACTTATCATAAACACTGGATGTATTCAAATGACGGCTGAATGCTAATGGTGTTTTTACAGTCATGTTTATGTATGAGGATCTTATCAATATGGGACCGGTGTTCCATCATATTTCGAAGATTAAGGTCTCAATTAAATTAACATTTTGATGTGGTTTGTGTAGAGGGAGGTGGTTCTTACTAAGATAATTTGGCTAAGAGAAATTGATATGGATATAAAAAATATTGTGTTTGCGGAGGGGTCACGTCTGTTCTGATCCCGAGCTCACGTGAGCTGGTGAACAGTAAAAAAAGAACAAATCCCAGTACATAATGCTGAAGGCCCCTTTTCAAAAGAAATTTTCACACAAAAAATGGGATTTGTTGGATTTTTTCATATTTTTTTAATTTTACTGTTCACCCAAGCTTTTCAGAGGGAGAAGACAATTCTAGTTTTTTTCCGCAATGGCTAGGATTTAAAACCGTTGATGAAATATGCTTGTTGCAACTTAACACCCTACAGAGCTTACCACAAATCTTTGGACCTGTTAAAACAAAATAAGCTATCGACTGATAATAGGAACTACACGCAGAAGAACTCCTTCAGAGCAAGAAATATATAATACAGTTCAGGCATAGTATGTCGTATGACTTGATTACTAAAGTCAAATAGTACATAATGCTGAATTGCTGATGCATGTAGTGGCTTAAACATCTTTCAACACAACACGTACACAACAACCATCACATATCCTTCTGTGAAAATAACGAAACACGGTGCAAGGATTTGAGTTCTCTGACTGGCTTGAGATCGATCGAAGACTAGTGTTGTCATGTGTTGACAGAACTCCAGTAGAGCCAGAACTTAGTAGAAGGGCCTGCGCGGACGGCGGAACCTGGGAGCTCTCCTGCATTAGGAAAAACAGGAGGGCATTTTAGACGAGTGATGATGATGCTCTCATTATTTCAGAGGCCCAAGGGGCAAGGGGTACCAAGTAAACAAAATTAAACTTACCCATAACCACCATAAGGATTGTAAAACGGTGGAGGATATGGCCTCATGTAGGGGTGGCCGCCATATGGGTTGAATCCTCGGCCCCCTCGGGGCTGCTTCAACCCAGGAACATTAGTCCGCTTAGGCGCTACCTGATGAGCACACAAGGAAGGTCAGCATACCACATAGGTTATTGCTGAAAACAAGGTAGTCAGTTGCAGTATGAGGGGAGTATGAATTCACAGCTCACCTTGATTTGCCGACCATGAAGCTCTGACTCACTCAGCTTGACAGCTTCCTGAATAGCTTCTGCTTCAACAAATTCGACGTAAGCAAAACCTTTAGGCTGCCCAAACTTGTCGGTCAGGATAGTCACTCGGTTGACGGTTCCGCAAGAATTGAAATGCTGCTGCACTTCTTCTGGAGTGCATGCATAGTCAACCTGCAGTTGTGATCATTACAATTACAAAACATAATGAGTATACTTACGATGTCACATAACACATTAAAAATCAGCTTGCAACTAATGAAACATTCAAAATAAACCAACAGCACCAGACTGCATCTCAATTTTAGCAAACTATCAACCTGTGAATTCACTAGAGCTCCACAGTAGTTAGTACTTCTATACTGTTCTAGAATAGAGATAAATTTTCATCAAACATCCTAAATTTTGACTGGTTATGTCACTCACAATAAGAAACTACTGTTGTTACTTGATCCACTAGATTTATGAACACTGGACCTGTGATGCAAGTTAATCAAGCACATTTGCTTTGCCTCTAAGAGCATATAGCCTAGCACTCCTCGCACGTATTCCTTACTAGAAACAAATGTACTTCTGTCATAATAGTGATGCACGCAAAGCAAATTCTGTTATACACATGCGAGGACAAATTACTAGGTACATAGATACACAGAACTGACGATGTAAACAGATAAACTTGGAGCTGATAGTGGTACCGGTCTGCAGCTCAGCCTCATATTAATTTTTCATAAGGAAAAACATTCACGTCTGCAATGTTCTATGGCTTACACAATACGGTTTGACCTGCATATAGTAACTAATTGTTCGCATTTACAAGATTTTACAGCCTACACACTAGACCTTAAACAGGATGTAATGGACAAAGGAAAACAGATACTCATCCTGCAATGTTTATTTAATATCTAGTCATGTCGACTTCTAAAATAAGTGGCATATCATAGGCTTCTTGCTACATAGACAACAGGCTGAAAAGCATATTGACACACATACACCAAAAGTCAAAATAGGGAACAGCAGTGCTTGCAAAGGTCTGCACAATATATGTTACTACTAGAGCAAGTCTGTCATTGGTACATCAGAGAAAGCGAAAAGCAGGTATATAAGTTACATGCTTTCAGACTGACATGCCCCCAATGCCTATATGAAATAATAAAACATCGCGACTACAGATATCATTTAATCATATAGACCCCCCTAAACACCAGCACTCTAGTTAAATTTTTGACATACACACTTCCTACGGATATTTTAAAGCAAAAGGAAACTCTATTGGTTATATTTTGCTGAAAGATGACAAAAGTGGCAGATGAACCATTAGATTAATTATTAAAACATGATTAATTCCAAGGGGGGGAAAGACACATACTACAGAGAATAAAACACTCCAGGAGGCATAACATGAAAAAAAAAACATAGCATTCTTCAATAGACACAACATAAAATGTGAGGTCACACTTACATGTCATGCCTATGCACCCCTGCCACTGATTCTCATCTACCGATGGCTATTGATACCATGCCACATCAGTCCATGTATGAGTCTCAAGCGCCAGATGGAGTACATGCAGCAGTTCTCTACTGACATTTTCGGGGGCATTTCCTATCACACTGTATTTTTTTTCCTTTTTCTTCCTTTTTCTATATTCTTTTTCTTTTTACTTTTTCAAATATTTTCTTTTTTTTCATGGATTTTTTCCTTTTTTTTTCTTGCCCCCTCTAAGCTAACACTAGAACTTGCACTGAGACTCAGCCAGATGCCAAAATTTCGATTTCAAAGACTTGATGATAGCAGACTACCCTGCGGCCAATGTCATTTCTCAATCAATGCACCAGAAAAAAAATACATTGATAAAAATAGAAAATACATAGTGCATTTCAAGTCACTGATAAAATATGATTGTCAATGATACATGCTCAAAGTTATGGCACTATTTAGGGGACTAAGACACATTGCTGATTGGCACTATGACACAATCTATTGGGAATCAAAACAAAAATCATCAAAGTATAGATAGAATGTTTTGTGGAAACATCAATACCTAATCTATGAGCACCTTAAACAAAATTTGGGCTGGCCAAGCAAATCAAGTAGTTAACTTGAACATGAGCTTTTCTATAAACGATTTCACAAGCATAACAAACATTATCACATGTAAATAGAAACATATGGTATCAGTTTTATCGCATATACCTAGGCAATATCATAACTACTATGAAATGTAGGAGTGCCAACTAAATTTAGACATCAACAGAACGAAAACTTACATTTCCAACAAAAACAGAACGAGAATCCATCTCTTCTTTTGCTTCAGATGTGGTCGCGTTAGGATCTCCACCTACATGGTACAAAGGCTCAATGTGTTAAGATATTTGCAAGGAAATATTAATATAGAAATTACAGTATAAAGCGTTTAACAAAGCCTAAAAGAATATGCTCCGAGATTGATCCGACACAGAAATATGATGTTTTTACATTTGAGTATGCTTCGGCAAGCAAAGAGGCAGTTACTAAACATCATTTTGTACAAGCTTACATAATACAATGGTGTGGAACGGTTCATACAGAGCCTCTAATACTCCCATATTATGTTTTACCACAGCAGAACTACCATAACCCCAACTGGTTGAGAGAGTTCTTTTTCTAAAAGGAAATTAAGAGGATTATGAATGCGTGAAACAACATTATATACATCCCAAGGCAGGCAACCTACCAAAATTGCATATAACAGACGATCAAGGGACTAACCAAAAGCAATTAAACCACACCGTACAACTAACTACGCTGGTTAACATACCCATACACTAATGGGCAACAAGAAAGGAGGCGATCCTAGGGCGTGTTAGGATCCAGCCTTGCGAACGGAAGCAAGCCAAAAAGCTGGGTAACGAGGCGACCTCGCCGAGGAACCAAACCATTGGCTTCCATGCTGGGCTGGGCGTGGCCAGCGCTTGCCCGAGACCCAAACGTTCCACTACTGTCCCGGATCTGAAATTCCCCAACCACCCTGCCCCGAATGCGGGTCCTAAAGTTGATACCGACAGGTTCCGTACACGGACACGGCACTGACCTTGCATCTCCTTGGCGACCTTGGCCTGCATCTCGCGGAGGGCGGCGGCCTCCTCCTCCATCTCCTTGAGGCGGCGCTTCATCTCGTCGAGCTCGTGCAGCTGGACACGAACAGGGTCAGTACCGGCGTTAGAGTTTGGGGTGCGGAACCGGGAGAGAGGGGCCGAGCGAGCCGCGGCGGCGGCGGCGGGCGCATCACGAACCTTGGCGGCGTCGTCGCCCCCGGCACCCATGTCGACGTCCTCGCCGTCGACGGGGATCTCCTGGCCGTACACCTCGTGCTCCTCGTCCTCCATGGCCGCCGCGTGCTGAGCTCGAAATCCAATCTACTCTCGCCTCGGCCTAACCTAACGCGAGGGCGATTTGTCTCGGGGACTTTGGGGAATTCGGGATTGGGTTTAGGGACAACGGGCTTTTTAATAGAGTGGAAGCGTGTCAGAGTCGGACCGGGGGATTGGGCTGAAGCATCGTTTGGGCTATTTCATTAAGCTCATCGGCCTCGGAACGCTGTTTTAGCCCAAACTTTTGCCATATATTATTCGGTTCGTCTAAAAAAACAGATTCTCTCTCAAAAAAATGCCAGATATTCGGCTTGCTAAATTTTGGTTAGCTCTGAACAAAAATGGAACGGTTAGCTTAACCATGAGTTGGATTAAACTAGCAAAAAATGCCCGTGCGTTGCAACGGGAGAAAAATTTATCACATGTGTTTTTAATTACCCTTAAAATAAATATATTTCCAAACAAAATTTGTTTTACTCATAGTTAATTTGCAAGCCAATGTCACATCTTCAATTCTGATCCAACATGTGATAGACGGGAACTATCAAGAAATTCTCAGGGGCATGTGTAACTAAAAAGATGAACAAAACCGAAAGGAATTATAGCTTTGCTTGTCTCTTTTCTCATTGTGCACTTGCCTGTCAGATAAAAATGATATGTTAATAACAACATTTTTTACGTCAATAACAACATATTAAAGTATGCAATATCTAAAGACTCATAGGGCCTGAAAATAGAAAATAAGAACATATTAAAGCATTTTTTTTGCGGGAAAAGAATTTGTATTACTCAAAAATCAAATTCTTACAATCATCATGAACAATCCTCAACACTTCCTCCGGGCCCGAACCAACCCAAGTAATAGTTCGGCCCTCAGTTCTAGCGAAACTAGCAAGTTTATCACTAGCTTTATTTTGACTACGCGGTACATGAGTAATACAAAACTTTCTAAGACTCAACAGGTGCTTGGTCTCACCCACCAAAGGGGCGTAAACTGAGCAGTACGTCTCCTCACATGAAATCATAGACACAGCATTGCTCGAATCCATCTCAACTTCAATTGGTTGGTCCGACCGTTGAATAGCAAAGGATAATCCTTCCATGCATGCGCCTAGCTCAGCTTCCAGAGCATCTCTACACGAAAACAAGGTTCTGCATGATGAGAAAATGATCGCCCCAGCGCTATCCCGCAGGATCATCCCGGCTCCCGCTCCATCTGATTCAGCAAAGGAACCATCAGTGTTTAGTTTCACCCAGCCCTGTTTCGGAGGCTTCCATGCTGTATCCTGTACCACACGCTTCACCTGCTGCACTGCACTACCATAGATAATGCTTGCTTTTCCTTTTGCTGGATCCCCACAGTCCCCAGCTCGGATCCCAATCAGTTCATCCATGTACCTTTGGAGGAAACGCGCTGACACTGCCATGGGAGGGGCCAGTTTGCCATGTGTTACCTCATTGCGTATGTACCAACATCTCCAAAAAATTAGCAGAATCATACCTCTCTGAGTATCACTCAGTTCCGCAAGCGCATTGAGGAGCCACTCCTTCCCTGAGTTTTGAAAAGATAATAGCTGGGGAATCTGCCATATGGTAGACATCTGCTCATAAAGGTCCCGACCAAACTGACACCTAATAAAAGGATGGAAATTATCTTCCTCCTCCAGGCCACAAACAGGGCATGTACTACTCACCTCCAAACCAATCCTGTGTTTATTCTTCCAAGTGGGCAGTGAATCAATTGACAGTCTCCATGCAAAGTTACGTACTGTAGGTGGAACGTTACACTTCCAGATATACTTTCAGCACGAACGATTATCGTCCGGCGACGAGCTAGACGCCACAGTCGTGGCCCTGTTAGCCTCCTCAAACGCTAGCGCTATCCCGCAGGATCATCCCGGCTCCCGCTCCATCTGATTCAGCAAAGGAACCATCAGTGTTTAGTTTCACCCAGCCCTGTTTCGGAGGCTTCCATGTTGTATCCTGTACCACACGCTTCACCTGCTGCACTGCACTACCATAGATAATGCTTGCTTTTCCTTTTGCTGGATCCCCACAGTCCCCAGTTCGGATCCCAATCAGTTCATCCATGTACCTTTGGAGGAAACGCGCTGACACTGCCATGAGAGGGGCCAGTTTGCCATGTGTTACCTCATTGCGTATGTACCAACATCTCCAAAAAATTAGCAGAATCATGCCTCTCTGAGTATCACTCAGTTCTGCAAGCGCATTGAGGAGCCACTCCTTCCCTGAGTTTTGAAAAGATAATAGCTGGGGAATCTGCCATATGGTAGACATCTGCTCATAAAGGTCCCGACCAAACTGACACCTAATAAAAGGATGGAAATTATCTTCCTCCTCCAGGCCACAAACAGGGCATTTACTACTCACCTCCAAACCAATCCTGTGTTTATTCTTCCAAGTGGGCAGTGAATCAATTGACAGTCTCCATGCAAAGTTACGTACTATAGGTGGAACGTTACACTTCCAGATATACTTCCAGCACGAACGATTACCGTCCGGTGACGAGCTAGACGCCACAGCCGTGGCCCTGTTAGCCTCCTCAAACGCTAGATTATATGCCGACTTAACCGTAAACATGCCCAGCTTCTCGGGACCCCATGCAATAACGTCGTCCCGACGCCTAGGGGATGCTCTAATTTTCAATATCTCCTCCACATCCGCTGGTACAAAGACTCGTTGCAGTACCTCCAAATTCCACGATCCGTTCTCATTTAGTAGTCCGGACACAAACCGAATACGACACCGACCCGGTAGCGATACTGGCTTGTAAGAGAATGGTCTCGGGATCTAGTTATCTCTCCACACCCTAATATTGCGCCCATTCCCAACTCTCCATATCAAACCTTTCTTCAAAAGATCAAGACCATGAGATATCGCAAGCCATGAAGAAGAAGCATTGCCAGAGAATACAGTGTCCACCAAATTGCCATTGGGGTAATACCTCGACTTGAGAACTTGCGCGCACAAGCTTTCAGGCTTCGTCAACAATCGCCACGCCTGCCGGGCCAGCAGTGCTTGATTGAACAACCGGAAGTCCCTGAAACCTGCACCCCCTTTGCTCTTTGGCTGTAGAAGATGATCCCAACCTCTCCAGTGTACTTTCCTCTTTCCTTTACTAGAACCCCAATAGAAATTCCTTACCATCCGTGTCAAATCGTCACACACCGAGAAAGGTAGCTTGAAAACCCCCATGATATATGTTGGCAATGCTTGAGCTACAACTTTAATCAAGACCTCTCTTCCTGGTTGCGCCAATAGGCCGTCACCCCATTGGATCAGTCGCTTTGTTAGACTAGTTTGAAGATTCTGAAATTTCCCCTTGGACATGCGCCCCTCGGGGGTTGGGAGGCCCAAATATTTTTCTTCAAACGCCGTTGAAGTAACACCCATAACGTCTCGCACTTGCACCTGTGTCGCCCCTGGACATGCAGCACCAAAAAATATTGAGCACTTGTTAAAATTCAAACTTTGTCCCATGACACTCTCATACATGAGCAACGCTGCCTTCACATTTTCTGCTTGTTCACTAGAAGCCTCAAAAAACAGCAAGGTATCATCCGCAAATAACAAATGTGATATACCCGGAGCTCTTCTGCAAACTCTCATGGGTGTTATACTACCAGCCGCAACCTTGCTCTTTAAGATCGCTGATAATCCATCCACAATAAACAAAAAAAGGAATGGAGATAGAGGGTCGCCTTGCCGAAGCCCACGCGACGGTGCAAATGAATCCAAGAGGGTCCCGTTTAATTTAACACGATACCTCACCGATGTGAGACAAGTCATAATCCAATCGATCCATCGCTGAGTGAAACCCCGCTTTTGCATCACCTACTCCAAGAAACCCCAATCCACTCTGTCATAAGCTTTTGATAAGTCCAGCTTGTATGCACAAAAACTCTTCGTGGGATCCTTCTCCTGTTTTATGTAATGTAAACACTCGAAGGCCACAAGAGCATTATCTGTAATCATCCTGCCTGGCACAAAGGCACTCTGTTCCGGTGAAACCAGAATGTCTAGGAGTGGCCTAAGTCGATTCACCAAACACTTCGAAATCACTTTATAAATTACATTACAGAGGCTAATGGGCCTATAGTCAGAAATCTTTGCAGGGTTAGAAATTTTAGGAATCAGAACAATGGAAGTCGAGTTTACCCCTTCTGGCATAATTCCAGTGACAAAAAAATCCTTAACCGCTGCAATAACATCATCTCTGACCGTGCTCTAGTTCCGCTGAAAAAACCTCGCGGGAAAACCATCTGGCCCCGGTGCCTTAAGTGGACCAATTTGGAACATTGCGTCCGCTATCTCCTTATCTGAAAAGGCCGCACATAATTTAGCATTATCCTCCTCCGTCACCATTGGCTCCAAGAGATCCAGTACCGGTCCAGCATCAAGAGTTGCATCCGCTGAGAATATCTCATGAAAGTAATTATTTGCAATCTCGCTCATCGCTGCAAATTCTGAGTGCATTACACCAACGCTATCAGTTAGCTGTCTGATTTTGTTTTTCCGTGACCTCCACACAGCCTTATTCTGGAAAAACTTAGTATTCTGATCCCCCTCTTTCAACCATGAGATCCTTGATCTTTGCAACCAGATCATCTCCTCTTGGTATAATAGCACATTCATCTTATCTGTCACCCTGCCAATATCATTTTGATCTGCGTTCATATGCATAAGCTCCTCGAGTTGGGTTCTGGATTTAGCCAGTTCCCTAGTGACATTCCCAAATTTCCTATCCCAAGTGCCGAGTGAGATCATGGTCTTTGACAGGGCGTCACGCAGCTGAGCAAGGTTGCTGTGACGCCCCGAGACCGACGTGCCAGGTGTCTCCCAGTTATTCGTTGTTGTTGCCATGTCATTCGCTTGCGTGTTGCATCTTGCCATGTCATCATGTGCATTGCATCATCATGTTTTCAAAACTTGCATTCGTCCGGGTTTCCCCAGTTTCGTCCGTTGTCCGTTCTGAGCCCAGACACACTTGCACGCGCCCGCGGCACGTCCGAAATATTATTTTCTAAGTGGCTGAAAAATGTTCTCGGAATGGGATGAGAGTTGACGTGTGGTATTATTATAGTGTAGATAGACCGCCTGCCAAGTTTCATCGCATTCGGAGTTTGTTTGATAGCCCAACCGTTAAACTATAGCGGCATTATAGCCGGTCTTTTCGTCGGACGTTTTCGGTCTCCGGAAACAGTCGCCGGGTCTCTCTCTTCTCTTCTCTCAGCTCGAGACCGTCTACACAGCTCTCTACCTACCGCCAGGTCCAACCTAACCTCTCTCGTCAGCCTGCAGCCCCCCTCGCGCGCGTCCGAAAGTTGTCCCGAACCCGACCCGGACTGTCGCCACCGTTGTGTCCGGATCATCCCCGAACATCTACAAAACGTCTCCGTTTTCTTAACTGGGCTCCCTAACCTATTTATCCGAGACCGTCGGATTTTGATCGGAGGGTCCAAACCTAATCCGATTGTCCCTATATATATAGTCCACCACCTACCCAATCAAGCCAACCCTAAAACCTAGGAGGCTTGTCCCTCCCCGCCGCCACTCCTCTCCCACATCGGGATCGCCTCCCGATCCAAATCCATCCACTCCCAAATCCCCCTCGTGTTCAACACCAGACCAACCCACGCCCTCCTTCTCGCGCCTGAGGCCTCCCTTGCGCCCCAGTTTTCCCCAACGCCCGTGCCCCGCAGCTGGCTCCGATCCAGATCGAGGCGAGCTCGTCCCCAAGCCCATGGAGACGTCGTTCCCGTCTGCCGCCGGCGACCGAACCTTTAGTTAGAAAGATGAGCGCTCCTCTTTTTTCCTTTCCATTCCTTTCCCTGGTTCTTCTCTCCGCTGATCACTCCCTCTGTCTTGGGTCGTCAACAGGAGGAGCCCCGCAGCTAGCGGCCTCATCTGCGCCATTCCCGTCATCGAGACCCCGCCGCCGCCAAGTTCTTTTCCGAGAGCGGCGCCGCCCGGATCTGGCCGTCTCCGCGCCGTCTGCACCCCGGCCTCGCCATGGCCGCGCCTCCCTGCTACCGGAGCCCCACGCCCCCGCACCGAGCTCCTGCCGCATCGCCATCCATCAAGTTCGCCGCCCCGCCAAGTCGTTGGAGCCCGCCGTGGCGTCCGAACCCTGCTGCTGCATCTCACTGCCATCCCACCGGAGTTCCCTGCCCGTCGACTCTCTTTGCTTCCTTTCCCTGAACCTCTCTCTCTTTTCTTCAGTCCACAGCAGCAGTCGCTGCATCCTCTCGCCGGTGAGACGAGCAGATGAGCCGCGCGCCCCTGCCTCCTTCCCCACACCCGGATCTGCCGACGTGCCGCCCCGGAGCCCCACATCCAAGTCCCGCGCCCCCATGACCTCGCTGCAGCTCGGCGCCGCCGCAAGTCCACGTCATCGACGGCCTCTGCTTCCCCTATAACAGATCGAGCGCCTTGCCCGCTTGCGTTGACTTTGCCTGGGCCGGCCTTGCCTCGGCCTGCATCGGCTCCCGCTGGATCTCCACCTCGCCCGCGCCTGGGCCTCTTTGCACAAGGCCCAGCGAGCCTCCTCAGCCTATAGCGACCGGCCCAGCGGCCTACCGCATCCAGCCCAGCACCGAACCGGGCCTTGGCCCATGTTTGCAGGGCACAGCGTCTCTCCTGTGTTTTGTTTGGGCTAGGTAGTTTCGGCCCGTGACTATTTTTTTCCCTGCTGCGAATTTGTCTAATTTCCCAGAGTTTTGCCAGTTTTATAGTTTAGCCCCTAAACATCATGCATTTTATAACTCCCCAACCGTGCATCGGATTAAAAAAAACTTTATATGAAACTTGTTTAGAATTTTGTCTAGATTCATAATATCCAACTTTCGTTCATGTTTGACATGTTTAAAATGATGTTTGTTTAAATTTGCTCCTATGCCATGTTAAAATGATTTAATTCATAACTGAATAGCCGTAGCTCGGTTTTAAATAATATTTATATGTAAATGGGGTAGAATTTTGCCTTGTTTAACATGGTGGCATCATCTTGCATGTTTAACAACTCTAAAATATGGCTTAGGGCAGAACAGTACCAAATCTATAATATGCTCACGGGGTTTTACCGGAATTGTTGTTCGTTACTTCCGGCCCTCATTTAAACATGACTAGATAGGTAGTTTTACTTTGCTTCACCTCTTGCCATGTTTAACAACATTTAATATTGTTGGGTACATAAACGAGTTCGAACTAAATAACCTGAATGTGGTGTTTCGTCAATATGCAACGGAGTTGCATATTGAGCTCCACTTAATTTGTAGGATTGTTTATGCATTTTGCCAGGCCATGCTTCATTAAACCGGACATGCATCATACTCGATTGTGCATCATACCATGTTCATGTGTTGGTTTGTTTACTATGTTGTGTGCTTCTTTCCGGTGTTGCTTCTTCGGGTTGGTTCCGGTAACGTAATGATTGTGAGGACCTGTTCATCTACGTCCGTTTGTCTTCTGCATGGACTCGTTCTTATTCCTTGCGGGATCTCAGGCAAGATGACCATATCCTCGAAATCACTTCTATCTTTGCTTGCTGGTTGCTCGCTCTTTTGCTATGCCTATGCCGCGATACCTACCACTTGCTTGTCATGCCTCCTATATTGTTGAGCCAAGCCTCTAACCCACCTTGTCCTAGCAAACCGTTGTTTGGCTATGTTGTTGGAAATATGCCCTAGAGGCAATAATAAAATGATTATTATATTTCCTTGTTCATGATAATTGTCTATTATTCATGCTATAATTGTATTATCCGGAAATCATAATATATGTGTGAATACATAGACCACAATGTGTCCCTAGTGAGCCTCTAGTTGACTAGCTCGTTGATCAACAGATAGTCATGGTTTCCTGGCTATGGACATGGGGATGTCATTGATAACGGGATCACATCATTAGAAGAATGATGTGATGGACAAGACCCAAACCTAAGCATAGCACAAAGATCGTGTAGTTCGTTTGCTGTAGCTTTTCTGGATGTCAAGTATCATTTCCTTAGACCATGAGATCGTGCAACTCCCGGATGCCGTAGGAGTGCCTTGGGTGTGCCAAACATCACAACGTAACTGGGTGACTATAAAGGTACATTACAGGTATCTCCGAAAGTGTCTGTTGGGTTGGCACGAATCGAGACTGGGATTTGTCACTCCGTATGACGGAGAGGTATCTCTGGGCCCACTTGGTAACGCATCATCATAATGAGCTCAATGTGATCAAGTGTTTGATCACGGGATCATGCATTATGGTACGAGTAAAGTGACTTGCCGGTAACGAAACTGAACAAGGTATTGGGATACCGACGATTGAGTCTCGGGCAAGTAACGTACCGATTGACAAAGGGAATTAAGTACGGGATTGATTAGGTCCTCGACATCGTGGTTCATCCGATGAGATCATCGAGGAGCATGTGGGAGCCAACATGGGTATCCAGATCCCGCTGTTGGTTATTGACCAGAGAGTCGTCTCGGTCATGTCTGCTTGTCTCCCGAACCCGTAGGGTCTACACACTTAAGGTTCGGTGACGCTAGGGTTGTATAGATATGAGTATGCAGTAATCCAATTGTTCGGAGTCCCGGATGAGATCCTGGACGTCACGAGGAGTTCCGGAATGGTCCGGAGGTGAAGAATTATATATAGGAAGTGTAGTTTCGGCCATCGGGAAAGTTTCGGGGTCACCGGTATTGTACCGGGACCACCGGATGAGTCCCGGGGGTCCACCGGGTGGGGCCACCCATCCCGGAGGGCCCCATGGGCTGAAGTGGGGAGGGAAACCAGCCCATAGTGGGCTGGTGCGCCCCCCTTGGGCCCCCCATGCGCCTAGGGTTGGGAACCCTAGGGGAGGGGGCGCCTCCACTTGCCTTGGGGGCTACTCCACCCCTTGGCCGCCGCCCCCCTAGGAGATCCCATCTCCTAGGGCCGGTGCACCCCCCTAGGGGGCCTATATAAAGGGGGGGAGGGAGGGCAGCTGCACCTCAAGCCTTGGCACCTCCCTCTCCCCTGCTACACCTCTCCCTCTCGCAGAAGCTCGGCGAAGCCCTGCTGCGATCACTGCTGCATCCACCACCACGCCGTCGTGCTGCTGGATCTTCATAAACCTCTCCTTCCCCCTTGCTGGATCAAGAAGGAGGAGACGTCATCCACTCCGTACGTGTGTTGAACGCGGAGGTGCCGTCCGTTCGGCACTTGGTCATCGGTGATTTGAATCACGGCGAGTACGACTCCATCATCCCCGTTCTCTTGAACGCTTCCGCTCGCAATCTACACGAGTAGAACACAAGTGAGTTGTGGACGATACAAGTCATACTGCCTACCAGCATGTCATACTTTGGTTCGGCGGTATTGTTGGACGAGACGACCCGGACCAACATTACGCGTACGCTTACGCGAGACCGGTTCCCTCGACGTGCTTTGCACATAGATGGCTTGCGGGCGACTGTCTCTCCAACTTTAGTTGAACCAAGTATGGCTACGCCTGGTCCTTGCGAAGGTTAAAACGGAGTCTATTTGACAAACTATCCTTGTGGTTTTGATGCGTAGGTGAGATTGGTTCTTACTTAAGCCCGTAGCAGCCACGTAAAACTTGCAACAACAAAGTAGAGGACGTCTAACTTGTTTTTGCAGGGCATGTTGTGATGTGATATGGTCAAGGCATGATGCTGAATTTTATTGTATGAGATGATCATGTTTTGTAACCGAGTTATCGGCAACTGGCAGGAGCCATATGGTTGTCGCTTTATTGTAAGCAATGCAATCGCGATGTAATGCTTTACTTTATTACTAAACGGTAGTGATAGTCGTGGAAGCATAAAATTGGCGAGACGACAACGATGCTACGATGGAGATCAAGGTGTCACGCCGGTGACGATGGTGATCATGACGGTGCTTCGGAGATGGAGATCACAAGCACAAGATGATGATGGCCATATCATATCACTTATATTGATTGCATGTGATGTTTATCTTTTTATGCATCTTATCTTGCTTTGATTGACGGTAGCATTATAAGATGATCTCTCACTAAATTATCAAGAAGTGTTCTCCCTGAGTATGCACCGTTGCGAAAGTTCTTCGTGCTGAGACACCACGTGATGATCGGGTGTGATAGGCTCTACGTTCAAATACAACGGGTGCAAAACAGTTGCACACGCGGAATACTCAGGTTATACTTGACGAGCCAAGCATATACAGATATGGCCTCGGAACACGGAGACCGAAAGGTCGAGCGTGAATCATATAGTAGATATGATCAACATAATGATGTTCACCGATGAAACTACTCCATCTCACGTGATGATCGGACATGGTTTAGTTGATCTGGATCACGTGATCACTTAGAGGATTAGAGGGATGTCTATCTAAGTGGGAGTTCTTAAGTAATATGATTAATTGAACTTAAATTTATCATGAACTTAGTACCTGATAGTATCTTGCTTGTTTATGTTGATTGTAGATAGATGGCTCGTGCTGTTGTTCCGTTGAATTTTAATGCGTTCCTTGAGAAAGCAAAGTTGAAAGATGATGGTAGCAATTACACGGACTGGGTCCGTAACTATCCTCATTGCTGCACAGAAGAATTACGTCCTGGAAGCACCGCTGGGTGCCAGGCCTGCTGCTGGAGCAACACCAGATGTTATGAACGTCTGGCAGAGCAAAGCTGATGACTACTCGATAGTTCAGTGTGCCATGCTTTACGGCTTAGAATCGGGACTTCAACGACGTTTTGAACGTCATGGAGCATATGAGATGTTCCAGGAGTTGAAGTTAATATTTCAAGCAAATGCCCGGATTGAGAGATATGAAGTCTCCAATAAGTTCTATAGCTGCAAGATGGAGGAGAACAGTTCTGTTAGTGAGCATATACTCAAAATGTCTGGGTATAATAATCACTTGATTCAATTGGGAGTTAATCTTCCAGATGATTGCGTCATTGACAGAATTCTCCAATCACTGCCACCAAGCTACAAGAGCTTTGTGATGAACTATAATATGCAAGGGATGAACAAGACTATTCCCGAGCTCTTCGCGATGCTGAAAGCTGCGGAGGTAGAAATCAAGAAAGAGCATCAAGTGTTGATGGTCAACAAGACCACTAGTTTCAAGAAAGAGCAACTTATTTGTGGCACTGTCGTTTAGGTCATATCGGTGTAAAGCACATGAAGAAACTCCATACTGATGGACTTTTGGAACCACTTGATTATGAATCGCTTGGTACTTGCGAACCGTGCCTCATGGGCAAGATGACTAAAACACTGTTCTCCGGTACTATGGAGAGAGCAACAGATTTGTTGGAAATCATACATACCAATGTATGTGGTCCGATGAATATTGAGGCTCGTGGCGGATATCGTTATTTTCTCACCTTCACAGATGATTTGAGCAGATATGGATATATCTACTTAATGAAACATAAGTCTGAAACATTTGAAAAGTTCAAAGAATTTCAGAGTGAAGTTGAAAAACATCGTAACAAGAAAATAAAGTTTCTACGATCTGATCGTGGAGGAGAATATTTGAGTTACGAGTTTGGTGTACATTTGAAAAACTGTGGAATAGTTTCGCAACTCACGCCACCCGGAACACCACAGCGTAATGGTGTGTCCGAATGTCGTAATCGTACTTTACTAGATATGGTGCGATCTATGATGTCTCTTACTGATTTACCGCTATCATTTTGGGGATACACTCTAGAGACGGCCGCATTCACGTTAAACAGGGCACCATCAAAATCCGTTGAGACGACGCCTTATGAACTGTGGTTTGGCAAGAAACCAAAGTTGTCGTTTCTTAAAGTTTGGGGCTGCGATGCTTATGTGAAAAAGCTTCAACCTGATAAGCTCGAACCCAAATCGGAGAAATGTGTCTTCATAGGATATCCAAAGGAAACTATTGGATACACCTTCTATCACAGATCCGAAGGCAAGACTTTTGTTGCTAAATTCGGAAACTTTCTTGAGAAGGAGTTTCTCTCGAAAGAAGTGAGTGGGAGGAAAGTAGAACTTGATGAGGTAACTATACCTGCTCCCTTACTGGAAAGTAGATCATCACAGAAAACTGTTTCAGTGACACCTACACCAGTTAGTGAGGAAGCCAATGATAATGATCATGAAACTTCAGATCAAGATACTACTGAACCTCGTAGATCAACCAGAGTAAGATCCGCGCCAGAGTGGTACGGTAATCCTGTTCTGGAAGTCATGCTACTAGATCATGATGAACCTACGAACTATGAAGAAGCGATGGTGAGCCCAGATTCCGCAAAGTGGCTTGAAGCCATGAAATCTGAGATGGGATCCATGTATGAGAACAAAGTATGGACTTTGGTTGATTTGCCCGATGATCGGCAAGCAATTGAGAATAAATGGATATTTAAGAAGAAGACTGACGCTGATGGTAATGTTACTGTCTATAAAGCTCGACTTGTCGCAAAAGGTTTTCGGCAAGTTCAAGGGATTGACTACGATGAGACCTTCTCACCCGTAGCGATGCTTAAGTCCGTCCGAATCATGTTAGCGATTGCCGCATTCTATGATTATGAAATTTGGCAGATGGATGTCAAAACTGCATTCCTGAATGGATTTCTGGAAGAAGAGTTGTATATGATGCAACCGGAAGGTTTTGTCGATCCAAAAGGAGCTAACAAAGTGTGCAAGCTCCAGCGATCCATTTATGGACTGGTGCAAGCCTCTCGGAGTTGGAATAAACGTTTTGATAGTGTGATCAAAGCATTTGGTTTTATACAGACTTTCGGAGAAGCCTGTATTTACAAGAAAGTGAGTGGGAGCTCTGTAGCATTTCTAATATTATATGTGGATGACATATTGCTGATTGGAAATGATATAGAATTTCTGGATAGCATAAAGGGATACTTGAATAAAAGTTTTTTAATGAAAGACCTCGGTGAAGCTGCTTACATATTAGGCATTAAGATCTATAGGGATAGATCAAGACGCTTAATTGGACTTTCACAAAGCACATACCTTGACAAAATTTTGAAGAAGTTCAAAATGGATCAAGCAAAGAAAGGGTTCTTGCCTGTGTTACAAGGTGTGAAGTTGAGCAAGACTCAATGCCCGACCACTGCAGAAGATAGAGAGAATATGAAAGATGTTCCCTATGCATCAGCCATAGGCTCTATCATGTATGCAATGCTGTGTACCAGACCTGATGTGTGCCTTGCTATAAGTTTAGCAGGGAGGTACCAAAGTAATCCAAGAGTGGATCACTGGACAGCGGTCAAGAATATCCTTAGATACCTGAAAAGGACTAAGGATATGTTTCTCGTATATGGAGGTGACAAAGAGCTCACCGTAAAAGGTTACGTTGATGCAAGCTTTGACACTGATCCGGATGATTCTAAATCACAAACCGGATACGTGTTTACATTAAACGGTGGAGCTGTCAGTTGGTGCAGTTCTAAACAAAGCGTCGTAGCGGGATCTACATGTGAAGCGGAGTACATAGCTGCTTCGGAAGCAGCGAACGAAGGAGTCTGGATGAAGGAGTTCATATCCGATCTAGGTGTCATACCTAGTGCATCGGGTCCAATGAAAATCTTTTGTGACAATACTGGTGCAATTGCCTTGGCAAAGGAATCCAGATTTCACAAAAGGACCAAACACATCAAGAGACGCTTCAATTCCATCCGGGATCTAGTCCAGGTGGGAGACATAGAGATTTGCAAGATACATACGGATCTGAATGTTGCAGACCCGTTGACTAAGCCTCTTCCACGAGCAAAACATGATCAGCACCAAGGCTCCATGGGTGTTAGAATCATTACAGTGTAATCTAGATTATTGACTCTAGTGCAAGTGGGAGACTGAAGGAAATATGCCCTAGAGGCAATAATAAAGTTATTATTTATTTCCTTATATCATGATAAATGTTTATTATTCATGCTAGAATTGTATTAACCGGAAACATAATACATGTGTGAATACATAGACAAACAGAGTGTCACTAGTATGCCTCTACTTGACTAGCTCGTTAATCAAAGATGGTTATGTTTCCTAACCATAAACAATGAGTTGTTATTTGATTAACGAGGTCACATCATTAGTTGAATGATCTGATTGACATGACCCATTCCATTAGCTTAGCACCAGATCGTTTAGTATGTTGCTATTGCTTTCTTCATGACTTATACATGTTCCTATGACTATGAGATTATGCAACTCCCGTTTGCCGGAGGAACACTTTGGGTGCTACCAAACGTCACAACGTAACTAGGTGATTATAAAGGAGCATTACAGGTGTCTCCAAAGGTAGATGTTGGGTTGGCGTATTTCGAGATTAGGATTTGTCACTCCGATTATCGGAGAGGTATCTCTGGGCCCTCTCGGTAATACACATCACATAAGCCTTGCAAGCATTACAACTAATATGTTAGTTGTGAGATGATGTATTACGGAACGAGTAAAGAGACTCGCCGGTAACGAGATTGAACTAGGTATTGGATACCGACGATCGAATCTCGGGCAAGTAACATACCGATGACAAAGGGAACAACGTATGTTGTTATGCGGTCTGACCGATAAAGATCTTCGTAGAATATGTAGGAGCCAATATGGGCATCCAGGTCCCGCTATTGGTTATTGACCGGAGACATGTCTCGGTCATGTCTACATTGTTCTCGAACCCGTAGGGTCCGCACGCTTAAGGTTATGATGACAGTTATATTATGAGTTTATGCATTTTGATGTACCGAAGGTTGTTCGGAGTCCCGGATGTGATCACGGACATGACGAGGAGTCTCGAAATGATCGAGACGTAAAGATTGATATATTGGAAGCCTATGTTTGGACATCGGAAGTGTTCCGGGTGAAATCGGGATTTTACCGGGTTACCGGGAGGTTACCGGAACCCCCCGGGAGCCATATGGGCCTTCATGGGCCTTAGTGGAAAGGTGAAAGGGCTGCCCACAAGGGCTGCGCGCCTCCCCCCTTCCCCTAGTCCTATTAGGACTAGGAGAGGTGGCCGGCCACCCTTCTCCCTCTTTCCCACTTGGGGAATCCTAGTTGGAATAGGATTGGAGGGGAGTCCTACTCCCGGAAGGAGTAGGACTCCTCCTACGCCTCTCTATCTTGGCCGGCGCCCCCTTCCCCCTTGGCTCCTTTATATACTGAGGTAGAGACACCCCAAAGACACACAAGTTGATCCACGTGATCTATTCCTTAGCCGTGTGCGGTGCCCCCTGCCACCATATTCCTCGATAATACTGTAGCGGAGTTTAGACGAAGCCCTGCTGCTGTAGTTCATCAAGATCGTCACCACGCCATCGTGCTGACGGAACTCTTCCCCGACACTTTGCTGGATCGGAGTCCGGGGATCGTCATCGAGCTGAACGTGTGCTCGAACTCGGAGGTGCCGTAGTTTCGGTGCTTGATCGTTGGATCGTGAAGACGTACGACTACTTCCTCTACGTCGTGTCAGCGCTTCCGCAGTCGGTCTGCGTTGGGTATGTAGACAACACTCTCCCTCTCGTTGCTATGCATCACATGATCTTGTGTGTGCGTAGGGAATTTTTTTGAAATTACTACGAAACCCAACACGGATCTGGCCGTCTCCGCGCCGTCTGCACCCCGGCCTCGCCATGGCCGCGCCTCCCTGCTACCGGAGCCCCACGACCCCGCACCGAGCTCCTGCCGCGTCGCCATCCATCAAGTTCGCCGCCCCGCCAAGTCGTTGGAGCCCGCCGTGGCGTCCGAACCCTGCTGCTGCATCTCACTGCCGTCCCACCGGAGTTCCCTGCCCGTCGACTCTCTTTGCTTCCTTTCCCTGAACCTCTCTCTCTTTTCTTCAGTCCACAGCAGCAGTCGCTGCATCCTCTCGCGGGTGAGACGAGCAGATGAGCCGCACGCCCCTGCCTCCTTCCCCACACCCGGATCTGCCGATGTGCCGCCCCGGAGCCCCGCATCCAAGTCCCGCGCCCCCATGACCTCGCTGCAGCTCGGCGCCGCCGCAAGTCCACGTCATCGACGGCCTCTGCTTCCCCTACAACAGATCGAGCGCCTTGCCCGCTTGCGTTGACTTTGCCTGGGCCGGCCTTGCCTCGGCCTGCATCGGCTCCCGCTGGATCTCCACCTCGCCCGCGCCTGGGCCTCTTTGCACAAGGCCCAGCGAGCCTCCTCAGCCTATAGCGACCGGCCCAGCCGCCTACCGCATCCAGCCCAGCACCGAACCGGGCCTTGGCCCATGTTTGCAGGGCACAGCGTCTCTCGTGTGTTTTGTTTGGGCTAGGTAGTTTCGGCCCGTGACTATTTTTTTCCCTGCTGCTAATTTGTCTAATTTCCCAGAGTTTTGCCAGCTTTATAGTTTAGCCCCTAAACATCATGCATTTTATAACTCCCCAACCGTGCATCGGATTAAAACAAACTTTATATGAAACTTGTTTAGAATTTTGTCTAGATTCATAATATCCAACTTTCGTTCATGTTTGACATGTTTAAAATGATGTTTGTTTAAATTTGCTCCTATGCCATGTTAAAATGATTTAATTCATAACTGAATAGCCGTAGCTCGGTTTTAAATAATATTTATATGTAAATGGGGTAGAATTTTGCCTTGTTTAACATGGTGGCATCATCTTGCATGTTTAACAACTCTAAAATATGGCTTAGGGCAGAACAGTACCAAATCTATAATATGCTCACGGGGTTTTACCGGAATTGTTGTTCGTTACTTCCGGCCCTCATTTAAACATGACTAGATAGGTAGTTTTACTTTGCTTCACCTCTTGCCATGTTTAACAACATTTAATATTGTTGGGTACATAAACGAGTTCGAACTAAATAACCTGAATGTGGTGTTTCGTCAATATGCAACGGAGTTGCATATTGAGCTCCACTTAATTTGTAGGATTGTTTATGCATTTTGCCAGGCCATGCTTCATTAAACCGGACATGCATCATACTCGATTGTGCATCATACCATGTTCATGTGTTGGTTTGTTTACTATGTTGTGTGCTTCTTTCCGGTGTTGCTTCTTCGGGTTGGTTCCGGTAACGTAATGATTGTGAGGACCTGTTCATCTACGTCCGTTTGTCTTCTGCATGGACTCGTTCTTATTCCTTGCGGGATCTCAGGCAAGATGACCATATCCTCGAAATCACTTCTATCTTTGCTTGCTGGTTGCTCGCTCTTTTGCTATGCCTATGCCGCGATACCTACCACTTGCTTGTCATGCCTCCTATATTGTTGAGCCAAGCCTCTAACCCACCTTGTCCTAGCAAACCGTTGTTTGGCTATGTTGTTGGAAATATGCCCTAGAGGCAATAATAAAATGATTATTATATTTCCTTGTTCATGATAATTGTCTATTATTCATGCTATAATTGTATTATCCGGAAATCATAATATATGTGTGAATACATAGACCACAATGTGTCCCTAGTGAGCCTCTAGTTGACTAGCTCGTTGATCAACAGATAGTCATGGTTTCCTGGCTATGGACATGGGGATGTCATTGATAACGGGATCACATCATTAGAAGAATGATGTGATGGACAAGACCCAAACCTAAGCATAGCACAAAGATCGTGTAGTTCGTTTGCTGTAGCTTTTCTGGATGTCAAGTATCATTTCCTTAGACCATGAGATCGTGCAACTCCCGGATGCCGTAGGAGTGCCTTGGGTGTGCCAAACATCACAACGTAACTGGGTGACTATAAAGGTACATTACAGGTATCTCCGAAAGTGTCTGTTGGGTTGGCACGAATCGAGACTGGGATTTGTCACTCCGTATGACGGAGAGGTATCTCTGGGCCCACTCGGTAACGCATCATCATAATGAGCTCAATGTGATCAAGTGTTTGATCACGGGATCATGCATTATGGTACGAGTAAAGTGACTTGCCGGTAACGAAACTGAACAAGGTATTGGGATACCGACGATTGAGTCTCGTGCAAGTAACGTACCGATTGACAAAGGGAATTAAGTACGGGATTGATTAGGTCCTCGACATCGTGGTTCATCCGATGAGATCATCGAGGAGCATGTGGGAGCCAACATGGGTATCCAGATCCCGCTGTTGGTTATTGACCAGAGAGTCGTCTCGGTCATGTCTGCTTGTCTCCCGAACCCGTAGGGTCTACACACTTAAGGTTCGGTGACGCTAGGGTTGTATAGATATGAGTATGCAGTAATCCAATTGTTCGGAGTCCCGGATGAGATCCTGGACGTCACGAGGAGTTCCGGAATGGTCCGGAG
Source organism: Triticum urartu (assembly GCF_056163025.1). Classification (NCBI taxonomy): domain Eukaryota; kingdom Viridiplantae; phylum Streptophyta; class Magnoliopsida; order Poales; family Poaceae; genus Triticum; species Triticum urartu. The sequence goes on along the minus strand of NC_141879.1, from coordinate 151,842,409 downwards.
GTGAAGAATTATATATAGGAAGTGTAGTTTCGGCCATCGGGAAAGTTTCGGGGTCACCGGTATTGTACCAGGACCACCGGATGAGTCCCGGGGGTCCACCGGGTGGGGCCACCCATCCCGGAGGGCCCCATGGGCTAAAGTGGGGAGGGAAACCAGCCCATAGTGGGCTGGTGCGCCCCCCTTGGGCCCCCCATGCGCCTAGGGTTGGGAACCCTAGGGGATGGGGCGCCTCCACTTGCCTTGGGGGCTACTCCACCCCTTGGCCGCCGCCCCCCTAGGAGATCCCATCTCCTAGGGCCGGTGCACCCCCCTAGGGGGCCTATATAAAGGGGGGGAGGGAGGCCAGCCGCACCTCAAGCCTTGGCGCCTCCCTCTCCCCTGCTACACCTCTCCCTCTCGCAGAAGCTCGGCGAAGCCCTGCTGCGATCACTGCTGCATCCACCACCACGCCGTCGTGCTGCTGGATCTTCATCAACCCTCTCCTTCCCCCTTGCTGGATCAAGAAGGAGGAGACGTCATCCGCTCCGTACGTGTGTTGAACGCGGAGGTGCCGTCCGTTCGGCACTTGGTCATCGGTGATTTGAATCACGGCGAGTACGACTCCATCATCCCCGTTCTCTTGAACGCTTCCGCTCGCGATCTACAAGGGTATGTAGATGCACTCTCCTCTCGTTGCTAGATAACTCCATAGATTGATCTTGGTGAAATGTAGGAAAAAATTTGTTTTCTGCAACGTTCCCCAACATATGTTACCGCTTTGCTCAGCCCCTCTTATAGCGTTGTTAGTTGCAGGTGAAGATTGAAGTTTGTTCCTTGTTGGAACATGGAGATATTGTTCCTTGTTGGAACATGTTTACTTGTTGGGATATCACAATATATCTTATTTAATTAATGCATCTATATACTTGGTAAAGGGTGGAAGGCTCGGCCTTATGCCTGGTGTTTTGTTCCACCCTTGCCGCCCTAGTTTCCATCATATCGGCGTTATGTTCCCGGATTTTGCGTTCCTTACGCGGTTGGGTAATAATGGGAACCCCTTGACAGTTCGCCTTGAATAAAACTCCTCCAGCAAGGCCCAACCTTGGTTTTACCATTTGCACTAACAACCTATAACCTTCCCTTGGGTTTTCGCGAGCCCGAGGGTCATCTTTATTTTAAACCCCCCCGGGCCAGTGCTCCTCTGAGTGTTGGTCCGAAATGGGCAGCCTGCGGGGCCACCTCGGGGCAACTCGAGGGTTGGTTTTACTCGTAGCTTGACCTATCCGGTGCGCCCTGAGAATGAGATATGTGCAGCTCCTATCGGGATTTGTCGGCGTATCGGGTGGCTTTGCTGGTCTTGTTTTACCATTGTCGAAATGTCTTGTAACCGGGATTCCGAGTCTGATCGGGTCTTCCCGCTAGAAGGAATATCCTTCGTTGACCGTGAGAGCTTGTGATGGGCTAAGTTGGGACACCCCTGCAGGGATTTGAACTTTCGAAAGCCGTGCCCGCGGTTATGGGCAGATGGGAATTTGTTAATGTTCGGTTGTAGAAAACCTGAAGTTGACCTTAATTAAAATCCATCAACCGCGTGTGTAACCATGATGGTCTCTTTCCGGCGGAGTCCGGGAAGTGAACACGGTGTTGGAGTTATGCTTGACGTAGGTTGTTTTAGGATCACTTCTTGATCATAGTTCATCGACCGTGCTTTTGCCTTCTCTCCTCGCTCTCTTTTGCGAATATGTTAGCCACCATATATGCTACTCGCTTGCTGCAGCTCCACCTCATACCTTTACCATACCCATAAGCTTAAATAGTCTTGATCGCGTGGGTGCGAGATTGCTGAGTCCCCGTGACTCACGGATACTTCCAAAACTAGCTTGCAGGTGCCGATGAGCCCGTGAAGATGATGCAACCAAGCTCAAGGAGGAGCTCGATGAATATCTTGTCCTTTGTGTTGTTTCGTTCTAGTTGATCAGTAGTGGAGCCCAGTCGGGACGATCGGGGATCTGTGTAGCATTTGGGGTAGTCTTCTTTTATTTTGGTTCCGTAGTCGGACCTTGATTGTATCTGGATGATGTAATGCTTTATTCATGTATTGTGTGAAGTGGCGATTGTAAGCTAACTATGTATCTCTTTCCCTTATGTATTACATGGGTTGTGTGAAGATTACCTCACTTGCGACATTGCTTTCAATGCGGTTATGCCTCTAAATCGTGCTTCAACACATGGGAGATATAGCTGCATCGAGGGCGTTACAAGTTGGTATCAGAGCCTTCCCCGACCTTAGGAGCCCCCACTGCTTGATCGAATTAGCGGACGAGTTGAGTCTAGAAAAAATGTTTTGAGTCATTTAGGAATTATATATCAGAGAGTTTAGGAATTCTTTTTACTCCTCAGTCCCTTCATCGCTCTGGTAAGGCATCCTGACGTAGAGTTTTGACTCTTCTCTTCTCAAATTTCACTAAATTTTTTTAGGATCACGCGGGTATCTTGGAACCGTTCCGATCGATTTGTGACGAGAACATTGTGCTTGGTGCCTCCTGTCTTTTAGGGGTTGTGGCAGTGTCTCGGGGAGTTGAGCTCTGAGGTGTTGTCGTCACAATTTTATCGTTGGAGTTCTGGAATACCTGAGTTTAGTTCGCCGACATCAAAAATCTCTTTTATGCAGTTGTTGGTGAGATAACCTCGACGCCACCCAGTACTGGGGCGGGCGTTCGGGAGTATTGCCATAACTTGTATAACAGATGCTTTTCGAAGGTTGAGGTAGACGATTTCCGAAGGTTTCTTGGTTATGTGTTGAAGGATGGATACAGCTAGATGTAGGAATTGCTAGTTTGGGTGAGATATTATGCTTCCCCTGTATCCCCAACACCTGATTGCATAACCGGAAAATTTCAGGAGTTTATAAGTGGGAATTCAAGTAGCTCTTAGGATATCTTTCCGACGGATGTATGATATGAAATTGGGGTTCGACGTCTAGTGGTCCGCCTATCCACGGTTGGTTTTACAGTGGTCTCGTTGTGTCTTAAAGAGTCCTTGGCTATGCCGACTCGGGGACGCTTCGTATGTCATGTGCACTGCCTTGTACATGATGGTGATGTACGATCGAGCCCGTGTAGGCCCCACCACGAAAACTTCGGACGAAATCTCTATCATATGTTTGTTCCGACTTATTCCGCAAGACAATCCTTTGTTTTGTTTTGATTTGTGAAATTCTTGTTGCTTCAATGTCAAGTGTTGATTCCATGCCTTTTCCTAAGCGGTGTTCTCATAATCCTATGTGAATACTAATCCTTGTTGATCATCGAGATTGTCATGTCAATCCTTTTCACCGGTGTGTCGCTCTTCGAGTGGATCCGATCTTTTCAACTTCAGCAAGATCAATTATCATTTCTTCTCAACGGTGTTCGTTTCATCCGTCCCAAGTTGCCTTTGTTTTCCCGCCCTCCCACCCTTGTTCTTCAAGGAGTCTTATATCTTAATCAAGTATCCATCTTATGGATGTGAAGCCTCTCCATTCTTTTCCGTCAATATTCTTATCCGGTGATTATCAGGAAGATATTAACGGAGCCTCAAGTTCATCATTATTCATTCTTTTCATCTCCGGTGGTTTCAAGTCAAGCTTTGTTGATCATATCCTTTCCTCGTTTCAATGCTCTCTCATGCCAGTGCAATTCTTAATCATCCACTCTTCGCTATTCATTTGTTCCGGAGTGCTCAAGAAATCTCAGAAGATTCGTGTTTCCACTCGGCTTTCGTAATCCTTTCAAGCTCTTTCGAGATTGTTATCTCATTCTATCCATTTAATTCAACCGGTGCAACCTCTTTTTTTTTAAATCGTTCAACGGTATTTCTTTTGAGTGGGCCCTAACCCACAGGTTTTTCCCAGGATCTTACCTGACTCTTCTAATTTTTCCCGGAGTTACTTCTCAAATTCTTTTCTAAAGTTTGACGTAAGAATGATTTATCATCAGTCAAATGCCCTTCTCCAAGATATTTCAAATTCTTTTCATAGTTGGCTCAACCTTTCTAATTTTCATCCCGGTGTATCTCAACAATTCATGGTGGTGTTTCAGTCGTCATTCTCGGATTTTCAAGACCGAAGAAGAATTTTTCTCTCAATCTTGCTCTTTTCTCTTCAAGATTTGTGTTTCTAGCTTTATGCCATTCTCTCATAATTATTTTCGGTTGTGAGAATTCTTTTCACCTATCCTGAGCAATTCAAGGGTCTTCTCAGTTTGATTATCCGGAGTCCATCATTTCAGGTTTTTCATTCTCAGCTTCCAGTTATCATTCTCCAATCTTACCGGTGCATCATTCAATATTCTCTAATCAGTTTGTGATCCCTTCATTCACTTGTATCTAAATTCTCTCAAGTATCCTCGTTCATTTCATAATTCTTCCCGGTGTTCCTTTATCTTTCATTTGGTCATTTTAATTCTTACGGTGGTTCGTGCAAGAGTTCTCGTCATTCGTTATCATATCAATTCATTCGTTGTTCCAATCCTACCAGTGGTTCGTTGAAGACGTTCTCAAGTTTTGATATATCTCTTTTAATCCTTTCTACGAGAATAATTAGTATGCCAAATCCATTGATTGTCATCAATTTAATTGGTGAAGGACAAGCATAACATAATTCTTATTCTTGTTCATCCCAGTGATTAATTCCTTATTCTAGAGGTTCATTGAAAAATTGTCGGTTTCATTGCTTTATCTTTTCTTTCCCCGGAGTTCCAAGCTCTCATCATCACGGAGATCCATCTAAATCATTACAAGGTTTCACCTTGTGTTTTCAACTTCTCTTTCCTTTCATTTGATCATAATTTTGTACTAGAGTTCTTCATGGAGATTCTACATGATGGTTCATCAAGGATTTGATTCCTTCTCGAAGTGTTCATCGAGATTCTTTTCAGAGGAGCTCTAGCATTCTTCATCTTGCAATCCGGAGTGCGATTTCTTTCTACCGTATCTTTGGAGGTGGTATTATGTCATTCTTGATAATTTGAGTTCATGTTTCATGATTCACATGTTGTTAAGAATGAGGTATTTTAAATCCATCAATCTCGTCATTGGAGTTATCTTGGGTTATATTCCACCTAAAGCCTTCCCTGAGGTTTGTTGCTATCTATGGTGCTTATAAAGGACCCAAGTTCTTCTTTATCCTCCCGGTGAAATACTTTCTCGTCTCCTTGTCCATATCAATTCAATTCTTCTTCCCGTGAGTGGCAGGTTGTCACCTCATAATCTGAGATGTATTCCATAAGACCATATCAAGATTATTCTTTTCATTGTTGGTTTTCCAACAATTCCGTTCTAGCATTTGTTGTAAGCGTGCTCTTGTTTTTCCCTTCGTTCATTCCATTCTTACTTTTGTTCCGGAGGCATTGTGTTGCTGCTCTCTTCAAACCTTCTTCTTGTTCTTGTCAGGATCCTGTTCTTTTCTTGGTTTATCAATTTAACCGGAGTGTTGTGTCCCTTTTGCTCAAGCTCTCTCATTTTATCAAGTATTCATCTCTTTTCAACCGAAGTGCTACCCGAATCAGTTCTTTCTTATTCCTCTTTCTTAACGGAGTGCTTTCAACTTTGTTCTTCTCCGTTGCTTTCTTTCTTTCATTTTGCTCAACCTTTTCAAGGTTCTTTGGTTTCAGTCGTTTGTCAAAGAAGCAACTTAGTTTCACCTCACCTCTTCCTCTTCTTCTTCCCTCCGGTGCCATTCTAGGATCTCGGGTCGAGATCCTCTCGTAGTGATGGAGTGTTGTGACGCCCCGAGACCGACGTGCCAGGTGTCTCCCAGTTATTCGTTGTTGTTGCCATGTCATTCGCTTGCGTGTTGCATCTTGCCATGTCATCATGTGCATTGCATCATCATGTTTTCAAAACTTGCATTCATCCGGGTTTCCCCAGTTTCGTCCGTTGTCCGTTCTGAGCCCAGACACACTTGCACGCGCCCGCGGCACGTCCAAAATATTATTTTCTAAGTGGCTGAAAATGTTCTCGGAATGGGATGAGAGTTGACGTGTGGTCTTATTATAGTGTAGATAGACCGCCTGCCAAGTTTCATCGCATTCGGAGTTCGTTTGATAGCCCAACCGTTAAACTATAGCGGCATTATAGCCGGTCTTTTCGTCGGACGTTTTCGGTCTCCGGAAACAGTCGCCGGGTCTCTCTCTTCTCTTCTCTCAGCTCGAGACCGTCTACACAGCTCTCTACCTACCGCCAGGTCCAACCTAACCTCTCTCGTCAGCCCGCAGCCCCCCTCGCGCGCGTCCGAAAGTTGTCCCGAACCCGACCCGGACTGTCGCCACCGTTGTGTCCGGATCATCCCCGAACATCTACAAAACGTCTCCGTTTTCTTAATTGGGCTCCCTAAACTATTTATCCGAGACCGTCTGATTTTGATCAGAGGGTCCAAACCTAATTCGATTGTCCCTATATATATAGTCCACCACTGTAACACCCTCAATGCGACTATATCTCCCACGTGTCGAGGCACGACTTAGAGGCATAATCGCATTGAAGTCATATGTCGCAAGTGAGGTAATCTTCACACAACCCATGTAATACATAAGGGAAAGAGATACATAGTTGGCTTACACTCGCCACTTCACACAATTACATGAATAAAACATTACATCAATCAAATACACTCATGGTCCGACTACGGAACCAAAATAAAAGAAGAACCCCAAATGCGACAAAGGTCCCCGATCGACCCCAACTGGGCTCCACTACTGATCAACTAGAACGAAACCACACAAAGGACAAGATCTTCATCGAGCTCCTCCTGAGCTTGATTGCGTCATCTGCACGGTCTCATCGGCACCTGCAAACTGGTTTTGGAAGTATCTGTGAGCCACAGGGACTCAGCAATCTCGCACCCTCGCGATCAAGACTATTCAAGCTTATGGGTAAGGTAAAGGTATGAGGTGGAGCTGCAGCAAGCGACTAGCATATATGGTGGCTAACCTATTCGCAAAAGAGAGCGAGAAGAGAAGGCAAAGCACGGTCGATAAAAGTATGATCAAGAAGTGATCCTGGACTACCTACGTCAAGCATAACTCCAACAACCGTGTTCACTTCCCGGACTCTGCCGGAAAGAGACCATCACGGTTACACACGCGGTTGATGTATTTTAATTAAGGTCAAGTTCAGGTTTTCTACAACCGGACGTTAACAAATTCCCATCTGCCCATAACCGCGGGCACGGCTTTCGAAAGATCAAATCCCTGCAGGGGTGTCCCAACTTAGCCCATAACAAGCTCTCACGGTCAACGAAGGAATAGACCTCCACCCGAGACGTTCCGATCAGGCTCGGTATCCCGGTACAACAAGACATTTCGACAGGGTAAAACTAAACCAGCAATACCGCCCGATGCGCCGACATCCTGATAGGAGCTGCACATATCTCGTTCTCAGGGCAACACCGGATGAGCGCTCCGTACAACTAAAACCAGCCCTCAAGTTTCCCTGAGGTGGCGCTACAAAGGACTCTAGTTCGGACCAACACTTAGACAAGCACTGGCCCGGGGGGGGGGTTAAAATAAAGATGACCCTCGGGATGCGCGACTCCCAAGGGAAAAAGGCTAGGTGGCAAATGGTAAAACCAATGTTGGGCATTGCTGGAAAAGCTTTACTTAAGGCGAACTGTCAAGGGGTTCCCATTATAGCCCAACCGCGTAAGGGACGCAAAATCCGGGAACATAACACCGATATGACGGAAACTAGGGCGGCAAGAGTGGAACAAAACACCAGGCATAAGGCCGAGCCTTCCACCCTTTACCAAGTATATAGATGCATTAATTAAATAAGATATATTGTGATATCCCAACAAATAAACAATGTTCCAACAAGGAACGAACTCCATGTTCCAACAAGGAACAAACTTCAATCTTCACCTGCAACTAACAACGCTATAAGAGGGGCTGAGCAAAGCGGTAACATAGCCAATCAACGGTTTGCTAGGACATGGTGGGTTAGAGGTTTGACATGGCAATTGGGAGGCTCACAAGCAAAAGGTAGGCATCGTAGCATTGGCATAGCAAAAGAGCGAGCATCTAGCAAAGCAAAGATAGTAGTGATTTCGAGGGTATGATCATCTTGCCTGAGATCCCGCAAGGAAGAAGAACGAGTCCATGAATAAGACAAACGGACGAAGTTGAACGGATCCTCACAAACTCGACGTTAACGGAACCAACCCGAAGAAGCAACACTGGAAAGAAGCAGACAATCACGGTAAACAACCATCACATAATCATGGCATGATGCACAACAAGTATGATGCATGTCCAGTTTAAGTATGCATGGCATGGCAAAGTGCACAAGCAATCCTACAAATTAAGTGAAGCTCAATATGCATCGGGATGCATATTGACAAAACACCACATCGATTATTTAGTTCTCTCTCGGTTATGTACCCCAAAAATATTAAATGTGGATTAACATGGCAAGAGGTGAGGCATAACAAAACTATACTATCTAAACAATTTAAATGGGGCCGGATATAGCAAACAACAAATCCGGTAAATCCCCATATGCATTAGTAAATTAATGCAAACAACAATTTAAACATTTTAATTATTGTTATCATGATGCGGATGACATGAACAAGTTTATGCAAGTTTTTAAGAAAATGTTGATAAGAGCATATTATGAAGCATTTGCCACCGTGGTGGAAAGAAAAGGGGTGCCACGGCAACGAATCCGAAAATGATGCCACGGCAACATATCGGTTCCGGTAACTCGATTGAGATCCCGGTGCAAAAGGAAATGCGACGGGAGCGTGACATGCGATAGAATGTGGGGTGCTCTCGAATACCGAGTTCCCACATGTCGGTGACAAGGCAAAAGAGGGGCGACGTGCACCGACAATTCGAGCACGGAGCAAACACGAGCATCTCATACATCACACATGCAATCGTTCACGGCGGTCGTCTCGGGGTTATACCTTTGTAGCGTGCAAAGGGGACGGTTCTCGTTCATAGAGGGAAGTAGGCGTTCACGGGACGTCGTGGAAGTAGTGGTACATATTTTCTTGTCAAATCAACGCCAGCGGTAGTTGTACACTTGACGGTCATCGGCGACGATGGTGGTTCATCTTGTAGTGGAACTTGGGCGTAGTGGTACACGGCGACGGTAGTGGCACACGTTTTCGTAGATGTCCGGGGTCGTCGGTAGTTGTACCCATTCGTTGTTGGACTTGGCGGATCCGATGTCTCCGAACGTAGTGGTACATGCTCGTTTTTCGGAGAGGTACTTGGCATCCACGGAAATTAACAGCGGAGGCCACGGGTCTCAAGTCTCGGGTCTTGGTCATGGCCATGCCAGGCGACAACAGTGGCATAGCCGGCTTGGTGGTTGGCCTGTGGTGGAGGTCATCCCGACGGGGGCGGGCCACCGGAGTCAGATCCGGCCGGTGAGGCGCCGAAGATGGCCGGGGGCTGAGCTAGTTCAGGTCGGGGAGGCAAGGTAGCAGTCCGGCGGCGTGGTTGGACGGCGAGGACGCGTAGGGCGGAGCAGAGGAGGTCGGCCGAGCTGCCGGAGAGCAGCTGCAGGGGAGGCAGAGGGGAGACACTCCGACGACGAGGTGCAGCAGCGGAGCTTCGAGCTCAGCCGACAGCGGCCATGGAGGACGGCGGCACGGAGGCCATGGCGAGGTCGAGATGGTGGCGGGGTAGGCACTGATGGAGAGGGACTTGACAGGTGCGGCGGCCGCCATGGACGAAGGAGGGGAGTTGCTCGCAGCGCGGGGACGAAGGCGTGCGACAGCAGCTTGCAGGGTCGTCGGCGCGGGGTAGACTTGGAGGCGGGGCAGCGGCGTGATCCTGGTGGAGCTCGCGGCAGGAGGCGCTCGGGCTCGCGGGTCCTGGTGGAGGTTGGCGGCACGGGAGTGAGATGGGATCGGGAGAGGGCCTGTGAGCGGTTTCAAGAGGAGGGGATCGAGGGAAGGAGGAGGTCGGGAGATGGGTTCGATCCTCTCTCTCTGGCGGCGCTTGGATGGAGAGAGGGATCGAGGGGGAGATCGGGCCAGGGAAACGAGCTAGCTAGGTTAACCATGGGGCGCGGATGGGCCTTGGCCTTGGGCCGGCGCGGGAGGTTGGGAGGCCCAGGCTGCTGGGCTCCTTCTCTCTCTCTCTCTCTAATACTCTTATCCAAACGGAAAAATAAAGAGAAAGAAAAGGAAGAAAAGAAAGGTTAGAGAAAGAGTTGGGCACGGGGATAATTTTCACGGACTCAGAAAAAAAAATGTGCACGGTCCGGAAAAATAGAAAAAAGGTCAAGTTGAAAGATTAAATTCAAATTCCTTTGAATTTAATTCAAAAGGTTGAGCTAGGATAGGTTTTTCGAAGTGCCCAAAAATGTTGAGAAATTAGGTGGAGCTCCGGAAAATGATGAAAGGACATATGGCAAAGTTAGAGGCCAAGAGTTGAAATAATAAAAGGCTTTGGGATTTTTGCAAGTGTGTTAAGGTAATTCCACATAATTGGAATAATTACTATAGCTCTCTAAAATATCGAGAGGATAAGTTGTAAAGAGAATCACCATGTGAATTCCCTCGATTTAAATGGATCAAAGATCCATACCATTTGTTTAGTTGAGTTTTAAAACGGGTTACATGATGACATGATGCAATGCACATGATGACATGATGAAATGCAACACACAAGCAAATGACCTGGCAACATCAGCGAATAACTGGACGACACCTGGCGCAACGGTCTCAAGGCGTTACAACACTCCACCACTATGAGAGGATCTCATCCCGAGATCTAGAATGGCACCGGAGGGAAGAACGGAGGAGAAAGAGAAGGGGAAAACTAAGTTGCTTCTTTGACAAACGAGTGAAATGAAAGAACCTTGCGAGGTTGAACTAATTTAAAGAAGAAAACAACAAAGATGGACGAAGTTGAAAACACTCCGTTAGAAAAGAGAAACAAGGAAGAACAAATTTGGACAGCACTCCGGTTGAAAAGATATACAAGACTTGATAAGGCGAAAAGAACTTGAGCAAAAAGGGCACAACACTCCGGTTAAATGGATAAGCAAGAGAAGAGCACGATCCAAGATGATGAGAGAGAAGAGCAACATTACAATGGCTCCGGAACAAAAGAATAGAAGATAGATAATTGAAATAAAGGAATGGAGAAGAAAATGCCATCTTATGCCACAAAAGAGCTTGAAAAGGCATCTTTAGGAAAAGGGTCGAACGGAGTAGTTGGAACACCAACAACGAAAAGAATAAGCTTGATATGGTCTTGTGAAATGCATCTCAGCTTATGAGGTGACAACCAGCCACTCACGGGAAAAAGAATTGGATTGATAAGAACAAGGAGACGAGAAAGTATTTCACCGGGAGGATAAAAGAAGAACTTGGGTCATTTATAAGCACCATAATAACAACCATCCTTAGGGAGGGCTTAAGGTGAAATATAACCCAAGATAACTCCAAAGACGAGATTGATGGATTTGAAATATCTCATTCATGACAACATGTGAATCAAGAAACATGAATTCAAATTATCAAGGATGACATAATACCATCTCCAATGATACGGAAGAAAGAATTGCACTCCGGATTACAATATGAAGAAAGCTTGAGCTCCCTAGAAATGAATCTTGATGAAAACTTTGAGAAGGAATTAAATCCTTGATGAATCGTCCTGTAGAACATCCATGAAGAACTCTAGTAAACAAAAGGAATGAAAAGAAAGAGAAATTGAAAACACAAGGTGAATCCTTGCAATGATTTGGATGACGCTTAGCAACGAGATAAAGAGAAAACTTGGCACTCCGGTAAAGAAAGATGAACAAATGGAAACAAGAATTTGATGAACCTCCGGAATAGGAAATTAGACAGTTGGATGAAGCAAGAATAAGAATTACGTTATGTTTAACCTTCACGAATTAAATTGATGACAATCAATGGATTCGTATCAAGGATTAAGAGAGATATAACATAAACTTGAGAACGTCTTCAACGAACCATCGGTAGGATTGGAACAACAAATGAATTGATAAGGAAGAGAAATGTTGAACGAACCACCGTAAGAATTGAAAATGAACGAAGAGAAGATAAAGAAACACCGGGAAGAATTAGCAAATGGACGAAGATGCTTGAGAGAATTTAGATACATGAGAACGAAGAGATCATGAGCCGATTAAAGATCACTTGAACGAAGCACCGGTAAAATTGGAGAATTATAGCTGAAAGCTGAGAATGAATAAACCTAACTTGATGGACTCCGGATAACAAACTGAGACGACTCTTAAATTGCTCCGGAAGGGTGAAAAGAATACTCATGATCGAAACAATTATGAGAGGATGGCAACGAGCTAGAATCACGAATCTTGAAGAGAATGAAGCAAGATTAAGGAGAAACTCTTCTTCGGTCTTCAAAATCCGAGAATGACGACGAGAACACCACCATGAATTATTTAGACACTCCGGAAGAATCAAAACGAAGAGGTTGAGCCAACGATGAAAATAATTGTGAAAGATCTAGGAGATGGCATTTGACTGATGATAACTCATTCTTACGTCAAACTTCGAAAAGAATTTTAAGGATATCTCCGGGAGAATTAGGAGAGTCGGTTAAGATCCTGGGAAAAGAACTGTGGGTTAGGGCCCACTCAAAAGGAACACCGTCGAACGATTACTTGAGAAAGGAGATTGCACCGGTTGAATTTAATGGCTTGAATGAGATAAACAACCTCGAAATAGTTTGAACGAATGTAGAGTGGAAACACGAATCTTCGAGATATCTTGGGCACTCCGGAACAATTAAATAGCGAGAAGTGAATGAATATGAGGTGCACCGGCATGAGAAGGTATTTGAAACGAGGAAAAGATATGATCAACACCGAAAGCTTGAATTGGTTCCGCCAGAGAAGAAAATGAGTGTCGCGAGACGAATTTGAAGCTTTGTTAGCATCTTGATGAGAATCACCAGATAAGAATATTGAAGGAGAAGAATGGAGAGACTTCACATCAATAAGATGGATACTCGATTAAGAGATCTGAATCCTTGGAGAAAAACAAAGGGAGGGAGGGTGGGAAAAACAAAGACAATTTGGAGACGGATGAAACAAACACCGTTAAGAAGAACTGATACTTGATCTTGCGGTTGTTGAAATGATCGGATCCACTTGAAGAGAAGTACACCGGTTGAGAAGAAATTGAAATGACAACTCGATTATCAAGAAGGATAAGTATTCGCATAGGAGTATGAGAATACCGCTTAGGAAAAAGGTATGGAATCAACATTTGACTTCGAAGCAACTCGAATACCACAACTCAAAACAAAAACAAAGGGTTGGCTTGCAGAATAAGCCGGAACAAACATATGATAGAGATTTCGTCCGAAGTTTTCGTGGTGGGGCCTACACGGGCTCGATCGTACAGCACCATCATGTACAAGGCAGTGCACATGACATACGAAGCGTCCCCGAGTCGGCATAGCCAAGGACTCTTTAAGACACAATGAGACCACTGTAAAACCGACCGTGAATAGGCGGACCACTAGACGTCAAACCCCAATGTCATATCATAGATCTGTCGGAAAGAAATCCTAAGAGCTACTTGAATTCCCACCTATGAAACTCCCGAAATTTTCTGGTTATGCAATCAGGTGTTGGGGATACAGGGGAAGCATAATATCTCACCCAAAACTAACAAATCCTACATCCAGCTGTATCCATCCTTCAACACATAACCAAGAAACCTTCGGAAATCATCTACCTCAACCTTCGAAAAGCATCCGTTATACAAGTTATGGCGATACTCCCGAACTCCCGCCCCAGTACTGGGTGGCGTCGAGGTTATCTCACCAACGAACTGCATAAAAGAGATTTTCGATGTCGGCGTACTAAACTCAGGTATTCCAGAATTGCAACGATAAAATTATGACGACAACACCTCAGAGCTCAACTCCCCGGGACACTTCCACAAAACCCCTGACAGGAGGCACCAAGACAATGTTCTCATCATAAAACCATCGGAACGATTCCAAGATACCCGCGTGATCCTAAAATTTTTTTTAGTGAAATTTGAGAAGAGAAGAGACAAAACTCGACGTCAGGATGCCTTACCAGAGCGATGAGGAGACTGGGAAGTAAAAAGAATTCCTAAACTCTCCGATATATAATTCCTAATTGACTCAAAACATTTTTCTAGACACAACTCGGCCACTAATAACGATCAAGCAATGGGGCTCCTAAGGTCGGGGAAGGCTCTGATACCAACTTGTAACACCCTCAATGCGACTATATCTCCCACGTGTCGAGGCACGACTTAGAGGCATAATCGCATTGAAGGCATATGTCGCAAGTGAGGTAATCTTCACACAACCCATGTAATACATAAGGGAAAGAGATACATAGTTGGCTTACACTCGCCACTTCACACAATTACATGAATAAAACATTACATCAATCAAATACACTCATGGTCCGACTACGGAACCAAAATAAAAGAAGAACCCCAAATGCGACAAAGGTCCCCGATCGACCCCAACTGGGCTCCACTACTGATCAACTAGAACGAAACCACACAAAGGACAAGATCTTCATCGAGCTCCTCCTGAGCTTGATTGCGTCATCTGCACGGTCTCATCGGCATCTGCAAACTGGTTTTGGAAGTATCTGTGAGCCACAGGGACTCAGCAATCTCGCACCCTCGCGATCAAGACTATTCAAGCTTATGGGTAAGGTAAAGGTATGAGGTGGCGCTGCAGCAAGCGACTAGCATATATGGTGGCTAACCTATTCGCAAAAGAGAGCGAGAAGAGAAGGCAAAGCACGGTCGATAAAAGTATGATCAAGAAGTGATCCTGGACTACCTACATCAAGCATAACTCCAACAACCGTGTTCACTTCTCGGACTCTGCCGGAAAGAGACCATCACGGTTACACACGCGGTTGATGTATTTTAATTAAGGTCAAGTTCAGGTTTTCTACAACCGGACGTTAACAAATTCCCATCTGCCCATAACCACGGGCACGGCTTTTGAAAGATCAAATCCCTGCAGGGGTGTCCCAACTTAGCCCATAACAAGCTCTCACGGTCAACGAAGGAATAGACCTCCACCTGAGACGTTCCGATCAGGCTCGGTATCCCGGTACAACAAGACATTTCGACAGGGTAAAACTAAACCAGCAATACCGCCCGATGCGCCGACATCCTGATAGGAGCTGCACATATCTCGTTCTCAGGGCAACACCGGATGAGCGCTCCGTACAACTAAAACCAGCCCTCAAGTTTCCCTGAGGTGGCGCTGCAAAGGACTCTAGTTCGGACCAACACTTAGACAAGCACTGGCCCGGGGGGGTTAAAATAAAGATGACCCTCGGGATGCACGACTCCCAAGGGAAAAAGGCTAGGTGGCAAATGGTAAAACCAATGTTGGGCATTGCTGGAAAAGCTTTACTTAAGGCGAACTGTCAAGGGGTTCCCATTATAGCCCAACCGCGTAAGGGATGCAAAATCCGGGAACATAACACCGATATGACGGAAACTAGGGCGGCAAGAGTGGAACAAAACACCAGGCATAAGGCCGAGCCTTCCACCCTTTACCAAGTATATAGATGCATTAATTAAATAAGATATATTGTGATATCCCAACAAATAAACAATGTTCCAACAAGGAACGAACTCCATGTTCCAACAAGGAACAAACTTCAATCTTCACCTGCAACTAACAACGCTATAAGAGGGGCTGAGCAAAGCGGTAACATAGACAATCAACGGTTTGCTAGGACATGGTGGGTTAGAGGTTTGACATGGCAATTGGGAGGCTCACAAGCAAAAGGTAGGCATCGTAGCATTGGCATAGCAAAAGAGCGAGCATCTAGCAAAGCAAAGATAGTAGTGATTTCGAGGGTATGATCATCTTGCCTGAGATCCCGCAAGGAAGAAGAACGAGTCCATGAATAAGACAAACGGACGAAGTTGAACGGATCCTCACAAACTCGACGTTAACGGAACCAACCCGAAGAAGCAACACCGGAAAGAAGCAAACAATCACGGTAAACAACCATCACATAATCATGGCATGATGCACAACAAGTATGATGCATGTCCGGTTTAAGTATGCATGGCATGGCAAAGTGCACAAGCAATCCTACAAATTAAGTGAAGCTCAATATGCATCGGGATGCATATTGACAAAACACCACATCGATTATTTAGTTCTCTCTCGGTTATGTACCCCAACAATATTAAATGTGGATTAACATGGCAAGAGGTGAGGCATAACAAAACTATACTATCTAAACAATTTAAATGGGGCCGGATATAGCAAACAACAAATCCGGTAAATCCCCATATGCATTAGTAAATTAATGCAAACAACAATTTAAACATTTTAATTATTGTTATCATGATGCGGATGACATGAACAAGTTTATGCAAGTTTTTAAGAAAATGTTGATAAGAGCATATTATGAAGCATTTGCCACCGTGGTGGAAAGAAAAGGGGTGCCACGGCAACGAATCCGAAAATGATGCCACGGCAACATATCGGTTCTGGTAACTCGATTGAGATCCCGGTGCAAAAGGAAATGCGACGGGAGCGTGACATGCGATAGAATGTGGGGTGCTCTCGAATACCGAGTTCCCACATGTCGGTGACAAGGCAAAAGAGGGGCGACGTGCACCGACAATTCGAGCACGGAGCAAACACGAGCATCTCATACATCACACATGCAATCGTTCACGGCGGTCGTCTCGGGGTTATACCTTTGTAGCGTGCAAAGGGGACGGTTCTCGTTCGTAGAGGGAAGTAGGCATTCACGGGACGTCGTGGAAGTAGTGGTACATATTTTCTTGTCAAATCAATGCCGGCGGTAGTTGTACACTTGACGGTCATCGGCGACGATGGTGGTTCATCTTGTAGTGGAACTTGGGCGTAGTGGTACACGGCGATGGTAGTGGCACACGTTTTCGTAGATGTCCGGGGTCGTCGGTAGTTGTACCCATTCGTTGTTGGACTTGGCGGATCCGATGTCTCCGAACGTAGTGGTACATGCTCGTTTTTCGGAGAGGTACTTGGCGTCCACGGAAATTAACAGCGGAGGCCACGGGTCTCAAGTCTCGGGTCTTGGTCATGGCCATGCCAGGCGACAACAGTGGCATAGCCGGCTTGGTGGTTGGCCTGTGGTGGAGGTCATCCCGACGGGGGCGGGCCACCGGAGTCAGATCCGGCCGGTGAGGCGCCGAAGATGGCCGGGGGCTGAGCTAGTTCAGGTCGGGGAGGCAAGGTAGCAGTCCGGCGGCGTGGTTGGACGGCGAGGACGCGCAGGGCGGAGCAGAGGAGGTCGGCCGAGCTGCCGGAGAGCAGCTGCAGGGGAGGCAGAGGGGAGACACTCCGACGACGAGGTGCAGCAGCGGAGCTTCGAGCTCAGCCGGCAGCGGCCATGGAGGACGGCGGCACGGAGGCCATGGCGAGGTCGAGATGGTGGCGGGGCAGGCACTGATGGAGAGGGACTTGACAGGTGCGGCGGCCGCCATGGACGAAGGAGGGGAGCTGCTCGCGGCGCGGGGACGAAGGCGTGCGACAGCAGCTTGCAGGGTCGTCGGCGCGGGGTAGACTTGGAGGCGGGGCAGCGGCGTGATCCTGGTGGAGCTCGCGGCAAGAGGCGCTCGGGCTCGCGGGTCCTGGTGGAGGTTGGCGGCACGGGAGTGAGATGGGATCGGGAGAGGGCCTGCGAGCGGTTTCAAGAGGAGGGGATCGAGGGAAGGAGGAGGTCGGGAGATGGGTTCGATCCTCTCTCTCTGGCGGCACTAGGAGGGAGAGAGGGATCGAGGGGGAGATCGGGCCAGGGAAACGAGCTAGCTAGGTTAACCATGGGGCGCGGATGGGCCTTGGCCTTGGGCCGGCGCGGGAGGTTGGGAGGCCCAGGCTGCTGGGCTCCTTCTCTCTCTCTCTCTCTAATACTCTTATCCAAACGGAAAAATAAAGAGAAAGAAAAGGAAGAAAAGAAAGGTTAGAGAAAGAGTTGGGCACGGGGATAATTTTCATGGACTCAGAAAAAAAAATGTGCACGGTCCGGAAAAATAGAAAAAAGGTCAAGTTGAAAGATTAAATTCAAATTCCTTTGAATTTAATTCAAAAGGTTGAGCTAGGATAGGTTTTTCGAAGTGCCCAAAAATGTTGAGAAATTAGGTGGAGCTCCGGAAAATGATGAAAGGACATATGGCAAAGTTAGAGGCCAAGAGTTGAAATAATAAAAGGCTTTGGGATTTTTGCAAGTGTGTTAAGGTAATTCCACATAATTGGAATAATTACTATAGCTCTCTAAAATATCGAGAGGATAAGTTGTAAAGAGAATCACCATGTGAATTCCCTCGATTTAAATGGATCAAAGATCCATACCATTTGTTTAGTTGAGTTTTGAAACGGGTTACATGATGACATGATGCAATGCACATGATGACATGATGAAATGCAACACACAAGCAAATGACCTGGCAACATCAGCGAATAACTGGATGACACCTGGCGCAACGGTCTCGGGATTTACAACCACCTACCCAATCAAGCCAACCCTAAAACCTAGGAGGCTTGTCCCTCCCCGCCGCCACTCCTCTCCCACATCGGGATCGCCTCCCAATCCAAATCCATCCACTCCCAAATCCCCCTCGTGTTCAACACCAGACCAACCCACGCCCTCCTTCTCGCGCCTGAGGCCTCCCTTGCACACCAGTTTTCCCCAATGCCCGTGCCCCGCAGCTGGCTCCGATCCAGATCGAGGCGAGCTCGTCCCCGAGCCCATGGAGACGCCGTTCCCGTCTACCGCCGGCGACCGAACCTTCAGTTAGAAAGATGAGCGCTCCTCTTTTTTCCTTTCCATTCCTTTCCCTGGTTCTTCTCTCCGCTGATCACTCCCTCTGTCTTGGGTCGTCAACAGGAGGAGCCCCGCAGCCAGCGGCCTCATCTGCGCCATTCCCATCATCGAGACCCCGCCGCCGCCAAGTTCTTTGCCGGGAGCGGCGTCGCCCGGATCTGGCCGTCTCCGCGCCGTCTGCACCCCGGCCTCGCCATGGCCGTGCCTCCCTGCTGCCGGAGCCCCACGACCCCGCACCGAGCTCCTGCCGCTCCCCATCCATCAAGTCCGCCGCCCCGCCAAGTCGTTGAAGCCCGCCGTGGCGTCCGAACCCTGCTGCTGCATTTCACTGCCGTCCCGCCGGAGTTCCCTGCCCGTCGACTCTCTATGCTTCCTTCCCCTGAACCTTCTCTGAACCTCTCTCTCTTTTCTTCCGTCCACAGCAGCAGTCGCTGCATCCTCTCGCCGGTGAGATGAGCAGATGAGCCGCGCGCCCCTGCCTCCTTCCCCACACCCGGATCCACCGACGTGCCGCCCCGGAGCCCCGCGTCCAAGTCCCGCGCCCCCATGACCTCGCTGCAGCTCGGCGCCGCCGCAAGTCCACGTTATCGACGTCCTCTGCTTCCCCTACAACAGATCGAGCGCCTTGCCCGCTTGCGTTGACTTCGCCTGGGCCGGCCTTGCCTCGGCCTGCATCGGCTCCCGCTGGATCTCCACCTCGCCCGCGCCTGGGCCTCTTTGCACAAGGCCCGGCGAGCCTCCTCAGCCTACAGCGACCGGCCCAGCCGCCTATCGCATCCAGCCCAGCACCGAACCGGGCCTTGGCCCATGTTTGCAGGGCACAGCCTCTCTCCTGTGTTTTGTTTGGGCTAGGTAGTTTCGGCCCGTGACTATTTTTTTTCCCTGCTGCGAATTTGTCTAATTTCCCAGAGTTTTGCCAGTTTTATAGTTTAGCCCCTAAACATCATGCATTTTATAACTCCCCAATCGTGCATCGGATTAAAACAAACTTTATATGAAACTTGTTTAGAATTTTGTCTAGATTCATAATATCCAACTTTCGTTCATGTTTGACATGTTTAAAATGATGTTTGTTTAAATTTGCTCCTATGCCATGTTAAAATGATTTAATTCATAACTGAATAACCGTAGCTCGGTTTTAAATAATCTTTATATGTAAATGGGGTAGAATTTTGCCTAGTTTAACATGGTGGCATCATCTTGCATGTTTAACAACTCTAAAATATGGATTAGGGCAGAATAGTACCAAATCTATAATATGCTCACGGGGTTTTACCGGAATTGTTGTTCGTTACTTCCGGCCCTCATTTAAACATGACTAGATAGGCAGTTTTACTTTGCTTCACCTCTTGCCATGTTTAACAATATTTAATATTATTGGGTACATAAACGAGTTCGAACTAAATAACTTGAATGTGGTGTTTCGTCAATATGCAACGGAGTTGCATATTGAGCTCCACTTAATTTGTAGGATTGTTTGTGCATTTTGCCAGGCCATGCTTCATTAAACCGGACATGCATCATACTCGATTGTGCATCATACCATGTTCATGTGTTGGTTTGTTTACTATGTTGTGTGCTTCTTTCCGGTGTTGCTTCTTCGGGTTGGTTCCGGTAACGTCGTGATTGTGAGGACCCGTTCATCTACGTCCGTTTGTCTTCTGCATGGACTCGTTCTTCTTCCTTGCGGGATCTCAGGCAAGATGACCATATACTCGAAATCACTTCTATCTTTGCTTGCTAGTTGCTCGCTCTTTTGCTATGCCTATGCCGCGATACCTACCACTTGCTTGTCATGCCTCCTATATTGTTGAGCCAAGCCTCTAACCCACCTTGTCCTAGGAAACCGTTGTTTGGCTATGTTACCGCTTTGCAGGTGAAGATTGAAGTTTGTTCCTTGTTGGAACATGGAGATGTTGTTCCTTGTTGGAACATGTTACTTGTTGGGATATCACAATATATCTTATTTAATTAATGCATCTATATACTTGGTAAAGGGTGGAAGGCTCGGCCTTATGCATGGTGTTTTGTTCCACCCTTGCCGCCCTAGTTTCCGTCATATCGGTGTTATGTTCCCGGATTTTGCGTTCCTTACGCGGTTGGGTAATAATAGGAACCCCTTGACAGTTCGCCTTGAATAAAACTCCTCCAGCAAGGCCCAACCTTGGTTTTACCATTTGCACTAACAACCTATAACCTTCCCTTGGGTTTTCGCGAGCCCGAGGGTCATATTTATTTTAACCCCCCCCCCCCCCCGGGCCAGTGCTCCTCTGAGTGTTGGTCCGAAACGGGCAGCCTGCGGGGCCACCTCGGGGCAACTCGAGGGTTGGTTTTACTCGTAGCTTGACCTATCCGGTGCGCCCTGAGAATGAGATATGTGCAGCTCCTATCGGGATTTGTCGGCGTATCGGGCGGCTTTGCTGGTCTTGTTTTATCATTGTCGAAATGTCTTGTAACCGGGATTCCGAGTCTGATCGGGTCTTCCCGCTAGAAGGAATATCCTTCGTTGACCGTGAGAGCTTGTGATGGGATAAGTTGGGACACCCCTGCAGGGATTTGAACTTTTGAAAGCTGTGCCCGCGGTTATGGGCAGATGGGAATTTGTTAATGTCCGGTTGTAGAAAACCTGAAGTTGACCTTAATTAAAATCCATCAACCGCGTGTGTAACCGTGATGGTCTCTTTCCGGCGGAGTCCAGGAAGTGAACACGGTGTTGGAGTTATGCTTGACGTAGGTTGTTTTAGGATCACTTCTTGATCATAGTTCATCGACCGTGCTTTTGCCTTCTCTCCTCGCTCTCTTTTGCGAATATGTTAGCCACCATATATGCTACTCGCTTGCTGCAGCTCCACCTCATACCTTTACCGTACCCATAAGCTTAAATAGTCTTGATCGCGAGGGTGCGAGATTGCTGAGTCCCCGTGACTCACAGATACTTCCAAAACCAGCTTGCAGGTGCCGATGAGCCCGTGTAGATGACGCAACCAAGCTCAAGGAGGAGCTCGATGAAGATCTTGTCCTTTGTGTTGTTTCGTTCTAGTTGATCAATAGTGGAGCCCAGTCAGGACGATCGGGGATCTGTGTAGAATTTGGGATAGTCTTCTTTTATTTTGGTTCCGTAGTCGGCCATTGATTGTATCTGGATGATGTAATGCTTTATTCATGTATTGTGTGAAGTGGCGATTGTAAGCCAACTATGTATCTCTTTCCCTTATGTATTACATGGGTTGTGTGAAGATTACCTCACTTGCGACATTGCTTTCAATGCGGTTATGCCTCTAAGTCGTGCTTCGACATGTGGAGATATAGCCGCATCGAGGGCGTTACAGTTGCGTACCCCCCTACTGCATCCCAAGCTTCCTTAATCACCTTCGGCAGAGTACCATCCGTCTCCCAGAATAACTCATACCTCCTTGGTTTTGCACCCGTCGGCCCCGGGTCGGCCGAGGTCTTGAGCAAAAGTATTATATGATCTGAACACGGTGAAGTAATATGAGAGACAACAGAGAAAGCAAACATATTCTTCCACATATTTGTAGCCACCGCTCGGTCAAGATGAACCCGAACATTATTTGCGGCAGCTCGTTTGTTGTCGTAGGTGAAAGGCACCCCTACAAATCCGAGATCCACCAGACCACATACTTCCAAACAGTCCCGAAATGCCACCATTTGAGATTCAGCTCTCGGAGTTGCCGACATGTGTTCAAAATCCCACATCGCCTCATTAAAATCACCCAGCACTAACCAAGGTAAGTCACTCTCGGTTTTAAGGCTCTGTAATGTTGTCCACATAAGATGTATATTCTCAACTCTTGGCTCTCCATATACGAAAGTGACCCTCCATTTTTCTACATTCTGATCTACCTGTACAAGAGCATCGATATATCGTCCTGTTTTGTCAAGAATCTCCACTACATACGCCTCATGCCAGTACAGAGCCAACCCACCACTCATTCCTTCACTATCTACACCACAAAAACCCTTGAGGCCGAGACGCCCCCGAATCCTCCTCATCTTTTCCGCCTTTTGCCTAGTTTCACACAGAAAAACCAAATTGGGGGAATGCGACTGGCAAATCGTCGCGAGATCACGAACTGTCCGGGAATTCCCCCCTCCCCGGCAGTTCCAACTTAGTATACTCATTGGGCTCGGCGGTCCTCCTGCGTGGAGGCCGCCTCATCATACATTAGTGAATCAACTCCATCCTCCTCTCCTCCCTGCTTCCTTCTCTTTACTATCGGTACCTTCCCTGGTGTTGCATTGCTTACACCACCGCTAGATGAAGCCTCCATTGCTGCTGCATATTCTATCTGCAACACTGTATTCGAAACTCTGCCTATCATGTTTGGGACCTCCTGACCTCTTACATTAATAGACCCATCTGTATTGATCAAACGTTTCTTAGCATTCTTCCCATCCTCACCTAATACAAGATTGACACCGGGAGCTACTTGCCCCGCACCCTGCTCTCTTACTGGTGCATGTCCTCGGCCACCTCTTCCACCAGTACCACCACCATCTCCTCCCCCGCCTCTCCCTCTACCACCCATAGTTCCACCGCCACGCCCCGAACCCATCCCGCTTCCTCCTCTGTCACCTCCTCCTGCACCAGTCGGTTCATTTGTCCAGTGAAGCCAATCTCCCCACTCACAAGATGCTGGTTCATGTATGCCATCACCACATTCCTCCACTACATGCCCCATACGTCCACAGAAAAAGCAGAAATCTGGGAGCTTCTCATATCTAACCGGATACTTCTTTCTCTCCTTCAAAGTGATCGGCACAAATCTCACTAAAGGTTCATCCACATTCACGAAAACTCTTACTCGAAGATGATTTGAAGGGTTTATCCTTCCTTCATTAACAACCACTGTGAAAGGTGGCTCCCCCACCTTCTTTGCGACCTTCTCCGCCAACTCTTTCTTCCTTGTGAGGCCGTCCGGGAGGCCTTTAACACGTGCCCATAGCGGATACATGTCCAGTGCATACCCCGCCACATCGGTAAAGCCATCATATTCAACAAGAATCACATGATCCCTTCGAAACTGCCAAGGACCACCCTCCATTACCCTCTTCCAATCGCCAAGACAATGGCATTGAGCCAAGAACAGATTCGGCCCCTTGATATTGAAAGTGACCCCTTGCGCGCATGTCGACGCATTCCTCATCGAATTTAGCAACGCCGCATGGCTAAACGGTCTCATCGTATGAACCCTAAACAGAGCCAACCAACGCACATCCCTAATCAGATCATCCACCTCTCCAGACAGGTCTAGGTCTTCTTCTTCCTCCCCATGCAGGTTCATGCCTTCGAACGCATCTTCCAGGTTTGGATCTGGACCCAGATGGCCGAATTCCTCCTCATCTTCCTTCTCCCGATCTTCCACCCTCGCCCTCTCATCACTTCCAACATCCGCCCCATCTACCACCTCCTTCTCCTGGCCAGCCCCCGCCGCTTTATTTCAATCTAAACCACCCTCAGACTGCGTCTCCATCAGCACCGCCTTGGATGCCCCATCGGTCCCATCAACTGCTAGCTCCGCCATGCCAACCCGATCGCGAACTCCAGAGTAGACGCCCGCGAGAGACGGCCCGATCGGTGTAGAAACTATGTAGACTCCGCCGTCGCCGTCGGAGGACAGGTTGGACCCTAGGGAAAACCAACATATTAAAGCATTCACTGTCTACAGACCTCAAAACTGAACAACATTCGTACCATGGTAGCTTGAAGCCCTCAACATTAAGAATAAATTAGATATAAGAAAATAAAAAATCACATGGACTATTACAGTTCACCCTCATTACTGCTCGCATTTCATTCTCAAGGGGTGTAAGTTGTGCAGCAAAAGTCTAGTGATATTGTCAACTGTGCTAGAAAAATAAGATGAGAAGGTTCCGTGCAACATCCTTTACATGTGCATTATATCACGAAAATTATAAAGATAGACTGACTAAAAGTATGTTGAAATCTGAACCACTTGCAAGAATGCCGATATAGTGACAAGGATAGTTGGCACGTCATAAACTCATCATGATCAAATAAACATTATGGTGGGCTTGCATTCTCACCAACAATCAATGGCATTTTGACTGAGCTCCGAGCTAAACGTCTGAGCATAGAATCATAATCTCTCAAAGTCGTCGTTAATTTCAAAGATATCATGGCACACGTTGAGAAAATTTGCCATCTTAAAACAACCGTGAACAAAAAAAAAATGCATCCTGAGAACAACATGAGCAAGATCAAGTATACCAGCTCCCTTAAGGAGAACAAAAATAATTACGAAAAATTATCAATACCTGTTGAGGTAAATTCATCGACGAACATGTGAGTTCTTGAGTGCACTATCATCAAAATACACATCCATATCAAGTTCTCCTATGAACTGAACCACCGGTTGTTTTCAGAAAAAGCAGCTAGAAAAAAAGAACGGCCATAGATCGTTTTGGTGTAATCACCCATGATTTTGAGAAATATAGAACGGTGGCCATAGATCGCTTTGATGTCTCGCGTGCATGTCTTGCACCGTGGCTTAGCTAGCTTTGCAGTGAATCTATCAATCCATCACTGTGTACTACCGTCTTGCCGGAAGATTGATCGTCTCGAAAAGTAATCGATCCAGCTCCGAAGTTTCAGTACGCGTGTCACCGTCGCCGTAAGCTTGTTGCGTGTATGTGGAAAGGGCCAACATGCATCGATCACACGGACGTTGTTCCATGGCGCCCACCGGCTTCAGCGACCTGCCAATGGAGGCCCGGGAACAGATCGCGAGGCGCACCGGCCCCCTCGACAATGTCGCCCTGCTCCGCCGTTTCTGCACTGTGGCGCTGCGCGCTCAAGGCCACACTCCTCCGCCTGATCAAACTGCCGAACCAGCCACACCATGTGTACGTGGAGCGTTGCTGCGAGTGCCCGCTGCGGCTGCGAAACAAGAGCCCCTGCTAGGACAGAACCTGAATAATGAAACAAAAAGTATGCCTCCGACAGACGAACGGTACAGGCCCTCTCGTTGCCGTTTCCTTGAGAGCAAGGCCGACTCAGCAGTGCAGCCGACACGCATCATAGGCTCCTCCTACGGCTGGGTGGTCACCGTCGACGAGGCATGCACCCTGACCCTGCTGGAGCCGCTCACCGGTGGTTGGTTTCCGCTGCCCCCCATCACCTCGTCGCTCGAGCATAGCAAGCAAGGAGCAGCGGCGGTGTAACATAGGGGATCGGCGAGGTGAGGAGCAGCAACAGTAAGCACTTTGTCCTTGGTCCCCGTAGCCCATCCCTCTCGATCTAATAACAAATCGAATAGTTTTCTTTTCCTCGATCTGATATGCGTCAGGAGGACTTGTGCCCGTGAAGATGGAGGAGACCTGGTTGGAACAAGGAAGAGGACGAATACACCTTCAGGAGAAGTATCTGTGTCCGTGAAAAAGGAGATCGATGTGGCAACGATTACGAAGCGTTTTTTCTCACTTATTTACTATATTGCGGGTTAATTAATTAATATCATAGGGGGCTTCTTATAAAACGTGCATGAGGGTAAACCCGGAGACTCAATCCGTGCTTTTTTATTATATTAGGGAGAGATTAGCAAGAAAATGAACTGGAACGGGTACCATCCAGACACCACCTATAGTTCCTCGAGAAAAAAAACTTGATACAAAAGTCTGACTCGTCTACTTCTACTAAAATGAAAACAAAAAAAGGGTTTAATAAACAGTCTTTTTTCTAGCCGGGTTTAATGAACAGTCAGTTGCTTTTTGTTTGGGTACTATAGGAATTTTTGTCCAATGTGTTGTGACACGTGTGCATATGTGCAATTGGACCCTAGCTTGATTCTTGATTCGTGCCAGTTTTGTAGTATGTCGTAGTAAAAAAATGCCGTCATGTCCTCTCCAAACTAGATTTATCCAAGACTTTACAAACAAAAATTGGAATAGGTAAAAGAGAAAAAGTAGAACTAGGAGGCACCGAAGCTCGATGCATGGAGCTCACGGTGCTGGAAGACGTGGTGCAAAATGTTGGTGCAGATGAGGTGAGACGAGCGCACAATGCAAGAAGACGTGGCTCGATGTGTCGATGTGTGTGACACGACGTATCTACAACCAGGCGCGGCACATTGAGCGAGGGAGCACACATGGAGTACTTGGCACATAAAGATTAAGCAGGCAAAGAGGTGGGTTAACAAGGTGGTGAAGGTTTGGTGCTTTGATGGGGAGGCGAAGCCGAGGGGAAGCAAGCATCCTTGACGCCATTCGACGGATCTAAGGAAACACGGCAGGCCCCCGGCATGTCGAACCACTAACGGAGCCAATAGCATTTAACAAGCACCCTCCTCATGGACGAGGAGCGAAAATGCCAGAAAGAAAGGAGTGCATGGTTGAGTGTGAACTTGTGTAGTACAGGCTACATGGAGCCCGTTATTTCGAAAAAATTCAAACATGATACTTTCAAGTTTTTCCAAAAAAAATCCTGTGAAAACTTGTACTTATTCTTGATGGATCTGTAAATTTTTCTTCAAAAATATTATGATTCGCAAGCTACACAAAATAAAGTCCAGGCCCAACAAAAAATGGCCCATTTTCATATACGTATTTGTCTTTTTTACCTAGGCCATGTATGAAAGTATATTGTTATGATTTTTATGAACATATTATATATTTTTTAGTATCTACATTTTTTTGCAAAAATGCACTATTAAGAAACCGTGTTTTAATAACGGTCTACATGTAGCCGTCGTACACCCAAAAAGTCATTTTGGTGGACGGGTGCGTTGGAGCCCTGTATTTCGAATAGTATCAAAATGGTATTTTGAGGTTTCAAAAAATTTCAAAAACAATTCCACATGTTCATATGGATGTATATTACACATGTGCAAATTCTGATGATGAAATAAGCAACCATGTAAGTTACACAAAAATGGTAAAATCATGATTTTGGAAAGATGAACAGTGTATGTATTTTTCACTATTTAGAAATCACGATTTTATCATTTTTGTATAGCTCACATGTTTACTTGTTTCATAACCAAACTTTACACATGTGTAATATCCATCCATATATTCATGTAGAATTATTTTCAGAATTTTTTGAAACTTTAAATGTGATTTTTAAACTATTGAAAATAAGGTCCTCAAAAAAGGGTCATTTTCGGTGTTCGAAGCCCCTAGTAAAGGCCCCCTAAATTACTGTTTGGGCGTACATGACAACAGGTGCCAGATCGTAAGCGTGATCAGATGGCTACGGAGCTCGAATTATTGTGTGAGGTTTCAGGTAGCTCATTTTTACCCTTTTTTTTTGCAATTCCTCGTTGGCTTTTCTTTCCTAATTCCCCGCTGAGTATTTCTTGTTGGCAGCATCCCCACTTTTTTCAGTAAAAGTTTGAGCTTGGAGGATCCACCCCCGGCGGCGGCATCCCCTTTCGAAGCTGCAGCACACTGAACATGTCTCCTTCAGCATAACTTATCGATGGCCATTTGTCAATGCCAGCCGGAGGGACATGAGATCAGACAAAACAGTTTCAAAGATCAGCAACATGTAGGCTCTGTTAGCTCACTACCACACATGTTCGTGATCTTGTGAGCTGATGTAATCTCCATGTTGTACTCTTCTTTCTATCAATGAAATGATATGCAGGCTTTGCGCATTCACAAAAAAAAAAAAATCTTGAAGATCAGCAGGCCTTCATCCCAAAGCTTATCAGTACAAAGTTGGGTCGTTTATTTTGGAACGGAGGGAGTAACAGTTAAGCTTATAGAAATAGCCAGTGCCCTATAATCTTTGCTCTTCAAAACGCTAATTGGCATGGCTGCGTAATCCACACGATACAATACACCTGAGCCGATAATGCTATTTCCCCCGTTCAAACAAAAAATGCAGTACACTGGGAAACCTGCACTAACAGGGAGTTCCTGATATCTCTGTTATAATTCTCGATGTGAAGTGACACGCAGAACGGGCGGATTTCTTTTGTCTAGCTGTTCTTTCTTCGTGCATATAATTCTGTTCCAGAATCACAAAGCATGAGATACAAACGCCCCATTTCTATGGCTCTTCACACAAGAACGCTAGAACTACAAACTGAACATTTACTGTTCTTACAAGAAAACACAGAGGACAAGCACACAAATTTCACGGAACAGCAAGCAAATTCAGTAACTGCCCCGCCGTTCACCAGCTCAGTTCATCACGTCAAACTTGAAAAAATCAAGCAATTTTGTAGAGAAGAGGCACGAATGCCCAGCTGTTTATAGGAAAAGCTTAAGCGTACCAGGTCTGGGAAAACCAAGCCAATACAGACAGGACACAGAAAACAGCACAAGCTACAGCGAAAACATATAGACATGCGAGACTACTAGCTATAACAAGGCTGCAAGCGAGAAATCAAGCAGTTTCACCCACCAAATCAGTTCATCTTATCAAACTTAGGAGATCAACAGAGTTTCTTCGCCAATTTCACCAAAGTAGTTCTGTTCATCACGTCAAACTTGAGGAAAATCAGCAGAGTTTCATGACCAATTTCACCACCAAATCCGTTCATCACGTCAAACTCGAGGAAAATCACCACTAGTTCATGACCAAATTCACCACCAAAACAGTTCAAAGTTGCTCATCAAGCCAAACTTGAGAGACAATCAACGAAATTCATGACCAATTTCACCACCGAATTAGTCCAGCACGCCAAACTTAAGGAGATCAACAAAGTTTTAGGACCACCAGATCAGTTCACCATGTGCCAAACTTGAGGAGATCAACAGAGTTTCATGACCAATTTCACCACCAAAGTAAGTTCATCATATGCCAAACTTGAGGAAATTAACAGATTTTCATGACCAATTTCACCACCAAAGTTCACCATATGCCATACTTGGGAAATTAACGGAGTTCGCGACAAATTTCACCACCAGTCGATCAGAAACCACGATCCAGGACGATCGACGAAGCAAAACAGGGCAGAAAGACACCAAACATGACCACATCAACAAGGCGTCTCTCACACTCTCGCGCCGGCCATCCTCCATGAGCACTGCTACTACCACTACTCGACTCGATCCGTCTTCCACGAGCACTACCACTACGACTACTGGACTCGCCTCCCTACTCGATCTTCACCTGGAACACGTCCTTGCGCTCCTCCTCCTTCAGCCTGGGCACGGTCACCCTGAGCACGCCGTTCTTCATCAAGGCCTTGATCTTGTCCATCTTGAACGCGTCGGCGGGCACCTTGATGCGGCGGCTGTACCTCGGCATCGCGGAGTCGTCGTCGCCGTCCCAGGGCTCCTTCTCGCCCTCGCCCTTGATCACCAGGCCGTTCGGCTCGGCCCACACCTTCACGTGCTCCTTCCCCAGCCCCGGCATCGGCACCTTGAGGTACACCGCGTCGTCGTCCACCTTCGACACCCAGCGTCCGAGCCGCGACGCCCCGGCAGTGGAGGAGAGGCCGGTCGGAGCGGCAGCGTCCTCTTGCGCAGAAAGCAGGCGGCTCAGGCTCGTGTGCGCGCCGAACTGGTCGAGCACGTCTGGAGAATCAAGAACGAGAAAAGCTGATCATAACCCCGATCCGGTCCACGATGATAAGTTGTTAACACAAACGCAAACAAACGTCTCGGGACAGGCGACGAGGCATACCCTGCGAGAAGCTGGGGACGAAGAAGTCGCGGGCGCGGCGGCGGTCGTCGGAGTCGGTTTCCTCGTACTCGCTGCCGCTCTCGCCACTGGAGGAGTCGGAGTCGTCGTCGTCGTAGAGGCGGCCCTCCTTGCCCAGGGTGTTGTACGGGCGGCGGGCGGCGGTGACGGCGGCGGGACGGAGCGCGAAGGACACGGGCGCACCCGGCGCGGACGGCTTGGCGAGCAGCTTCTTGAGGAGGCTGGGCAGCGCGGCACCCCTGCGAGCGACGGCGGAAGCCATGGTCCCTCTCTCTCCCTGCCTCGCTCTCTTCTCTCTCTCTCTCCCCTCTCTGCTGCGAATTTGGATTCTAGCGGAGTGGGTGAGAAATGGAGGGGGGGTTTGTAAACGGGGAGCGGGAGAGATTTCGTGGGGGAGGGGGGTGGGGGAGGGTTTAGAATAAAAGTCTTCGTTTATTGGGAAAGAATCAATATATTTTTAATGTCGAATCGGGATTCACTAAGACAGAAATAAAGCATTGGGTCGAACTCTTCTTTGGTGTTAAGGTGGTAGCTGTGAATAGCCATCGACTACCTGGAAAAGGTAGAAGAATAGGACCTATTCTGGACCATACAATGCATTACAGACGTATGATCATTACCCTTCAACCGGGTTATTCTATTCCACTTCTAGATAGAGAAAAAAACTAAAGGAGCTTTTACCACTAAACTATACCCGCTACATTGTAGATTATGGTATAAATGGTACCCTTTGTCAAGGATAGCCATTTGACAAGAAGGCTAATTCCCCCTTATTGAATCAGATGGAGAAGGTTCATGACACTGCCATTACCATTAATTTGTATTTTCCCATCAACTAGCTAAAATTGATTAACCCTAGGATTAGGATCCTTTTTTCTTTTTTCCTCTATGTGTATTTTACATACCACAGTAATTTGCTATAGAGAATTTCTAATTTCTATTGGTTCTGGAGAGCATGGGTGGGGCCTCGAGTCTTCCAGAGAGACCGGGAGACCACAGGTTCGCGATTCGTGCTTGTTAATGTACGATCAGGGCGCAAGGGTCGTGGTAGGTTTTGATCTGCTGAGAGAGGTTGCTCTACGCTAGGAATGATTTGCGGAAAAACGTCCACATATGTGGTAGTTTTATAACTCATCTACATATATGGATTATCGTCCAATGCAGTTTACACAAATCTTGACATATTAAGACAGAATTTGCATGTCACATAAGACATGGCTGGTGTATGGGCGTTATAGAGTTTGCCCAGACGCCCCGCATCATGCTGCTCGCCAGCTGTGTTGTATGGGCGAACTAGTTTCTGCCCACACAGCCACGATCTAGTCCATGCGCACGTGGACGAACTGCTTTTCGCCCACACGACACTCTTGCATTGTGGATGGCAACTGCAATTACGCGAACGTGGTAACTAGATAAACACACATGGCAATTGTGATTCTTTACTAGATGGCAACTATAGTTGCGCGTACGTGGCAACCAGATAAACACACATGACAACTATGATTAATCATACATGGCAACTATGGTTGGACCACACGTGGCAATTAGGTAAACACACATGGCAACTACTGTTTAACCATATGTGGCAAGTAGTTAATCACACACGACAACTACGGTTTAATTACATGCGGCAACTACCATAAATTAGACATGACAACTATAGTTAACCAAAACAGATAGAGTTGCCATGCTTTTAAAACTACACTTGCCATCCCGGATAACTACATCTGCCATCCAAGATGACAACTAAATCGTCATCCTGCGAGTACCTAACGTAGCTGCGTCAGGACGTGTGGGCATTTTTACTTCGTGCCACCCGCACGGAGTGAAAATGAGTAGTACTTGTTGGGCGTGTGGTACGAAGTAGTCGCGCCCACATGTGTGGGCAATTCTAATATCCGCCTACACACAGCCTGTGTGAGTTGTCTTCTGCTCATGCCACACACGGGTTGCCTTCTGTTCATACCACACACGGTGTGTGGGCGCATGTCTAATATACCACACGTGTGGTGGATATCGACGTCCATGATTTGTTCTCAAAGAAAGAACGCTGTTATACACACCATATATTACTGAAATCACTAATTAAGAAATACTCGTTGCAAAGATCACTCAAATTCTTTTGGTTGCGACAAGTGGCGCGCTCGCATGCGCGAGCGCGCCACTTGTCGCAACCTGGGAGTTTTCCTTTTTTTGTAAATCTGTTTATTCAAAACGTTTTATCTCTCAAACCATGCGTTGAAATCTCGAACCGCTTTCATCGTTGGATTCCTCGCGTTGAGATTTTCAAAACTAGATTCCATATTGATAGGTTTTGATGAACTTTTTTGCACGAAAAAACCGGACGAAAAAACCGAAGCGGGAGCATGAGTTTTTTCCCTTTCTGAAAGAGGCACACTCATGCCTCTTACGAAATCACAACCGTGCCTCTCGTGGAAGCAAAATCGTGCCTCCCGCAGAAGCAAAACCGTGACTCTCATGAAAGGAAAAAAAAAGAGAAAACGTATTTTTTCCGTTTCCGAGGAGGCACGGCCGTGACTCTCGTGAAAGCACAACCGTGCCTCTTACGGAAGAAAAACCATGACTCTCACGAAAGAAAAAAAATAAAAAACACGTTTTTTCCCTTTCCGAGAGGCACGGCCATGACTCTCGCGAAAGCACACCCGTGCCTCCTATGGAAGCAAAACCGTGACTCTCGCGAAAGAAAAAAAACGTATTTTTTTGTTTTCGAGAGGCACGGCCGTGACTCTCGCGGAAGCAAAACCATGACTCTCGCGAAAGAAAAAAAAATAGAAAGCACATTTTTTTCCTTTCCGAGAGGCACGGCCGTGACTCTCGCGAAAGCACACCCGTATTTCTCGCGGAAGCAAAACCGTGACTCTTGTGAAAGAAAAAAAAAGGAAACGCGTTTTTTTTTCGAGAGGCACGACCGTGACTCTCGCGAAAGTAAAACCTTGACTCTTGCGGAAAAAAACATGTTTTTTGCGCATTCTTTTAATTTTTTAATTGAAAAGTTAAGGAAGACCGGTGAAAAACCAAAAACATCGAAAAAACACGTGTGGAAAAATAAAAAAATAAAATCCAGAGAAAGCGCCCAGAGCATGACACATAACAAATAGCTGAGAGCGCGTTAAATGGCGCTGATCGTTGTGAGGCTCCCGAAGAAGCGCTCGTTAACTAGTTGCTCACATATATTACAGCCGATGCATGCACGGTCGCAGAGCCAACGGCGAGGCTGCAATCAGGAGAGGAGTTGTTTTTTTTCCTTGCTGGTGCGAGTAGTGTCGGGTGTGAGCAATTTGGTTCTCAAAATTGGCTTACTTTGGTATTCTTGCATCATGTGCTTGGTCCTTTTTCTGCATGTGTTTAGTCCTTGGTAAGATAGAAATCAATGTTTAGTGTATGTGCGTTTTTGTGAGCATTTGCGCATGTACCATGTTAAAAAACATAGCCATTTTCTAAAAATATATTGTCACCACTGTTTTTGTTACTTCCTTTGTCATGATTTTTTGGCCCTGCCCAAATTTTTAACCTAAATTAAACCAAAAATTTCAGCAATCAAATATGAGTTATACTCCCTGTGTAAACTAATACTCCCTTCGTTAAAGTTAGTACAAAGTTGAGTCATTTATTTTGAGACGGAGGAAGTATAAGATATTTTTAACCAAAAATTTGAGTATGTCACATAGGTATATTCACTAGCGGAGCTACATCAGAATGACTGGGCGGGCCAGCTTGAAGAAAGCCCAACGTTTTTTTTCTCTATGGCCCATTGGTTTGCAGCAAAACTGGGCGGGCCACAGCCCAGTTTTGCTTGCACTAAGCTCCGCCAGTGGGTATATTACTGATTTCATATTCAAAAGAAGTTTGCAATGGTATATTTTTCATGGAATATAGCCAATAATTTATTAGACAAATTTTGATCAAAGTTATACTCAAACTTCCGGGGGGGGGGGGGTCCTTTAAACCCGAACAAAGCAAATTTTAGTGGTTGTAGAGAAATCTTGAAGATCGAGTCAATATCCAAAATGATATGCCTTTGTGACATGGAAGGAGCAATCAACCAAACATGCTTGGTGTGGTGTGCGAACTAACTTGTGGTTGGATGGTTAGGAGGACAGTAGTATCGTCGACTACAAGACGCCTACGGCGACTTCGTAAAATCTCAAGATGATATGCCGGCTCAGTCTCTTGGAGGTGCTGATGGGGGTAGGCGTGCAATGTGTGCGTTCATAGGGGTGTGCGCGTGCGTGTTGATATGAGCACTTGCATCTGTACTGTGTTAAAAAACATGCTTAGTGTGCACCTCCTAGATTTTTTTCATAAATGATTCAATTAGAATATATATATATATATATATATATATTGTGTGTGTGTGTGTCAATTAAAGCATGATAATGTTCAAACATTCCAAAAAAATAGCATGTTCAAACGACATGATGTGGATGATGGAAAATGGATTGATGGAGTCGGTGGCAAAGACGGGGGAGATTTCGGGGCTGTTTGGTTTCCAGCCACACTTTGCCACACTTCACCATAGGCAAATTTGACCAAGTTAGGTGGGTGTTTGGTTCTAGCCACACCTAAGGCAAGGAATTTTATATGAGCAGTGAGCCCCACATATTATAGACACAAAAAGTGTGGCCAGATTCCTTTAGGCAATCCAAAGTGTGGCTAACAATTTGAGCAACTCAATTTAGGCAAGTGTGGCAATAATAATGTGGCAACACAAGGCAAACATAGTCACAATCCAAACAGCCCATTCGCCTCCACAAAACCTTTAGGATGACGAACAACGATGGGGGTAGCTCTCCTTTATATGAAAAGAATATGTGATAAATTTTATGGAGGTAAGGAGGACAAGGGCATCGTATATCCAAAAGGAGTGGTCGAGGCGCCATATGGGCCCCACGCGGATCCCCATGGGTGTCCCTCCTTAGTGCGCATGCCCCGTGGGCCTCCCTAGAGTCCATCTGTGGGAGGGGCCCTTTCCCTTTGATAACTTGCACGGAAGTGTTATTTCTGGACTTGTATTCCTACACAATATTAAACACGATTTTACACTTGTTGAGAAAAACAAACGCCGGTACCTTTAGCTTTCACTCACTTTGGCAGCTTAGGTGACAAAAACTAAGCAAAAATGTTCAAGAAAGTAGATACAACTAGGAGGTATGTATCACCATTGCTTTGGTGATGCTACTATTGAACTTATGAACCCCGTTCCAATTAATTTCCTATGTAAGAAACCTTCTTAAAACCCATGTAGATGCTCATCTATTTTTTTGTAATTAAATTAGTTAATTAAAAAATTATGAAAAGCACTTCTATCAATATTATATGCTCATAATTAGTTGTGATTGGCAAGGCTAGTGAGATTGACAAACCTCACTAGAGCTGTCACCCACCGTATTCGCTAATTGGCATGTCTCATGAGCCCGTGCACATGTTACAAATCTGCATCTGTATTTGTACCTCTGTACCTAATTTATACCTACTATTAAAGGGGTGATTGCTTCTTACTTACAAAATTTCGTCTGTTTCGTTCGTCACAGAAGTTTTCATACGTCCACCTCCTCGCCCGCAGGATCAGTTGACGCCTCTCCTTGTGCCCCCTCTCCCTGTGCCTAAGTGGGCCTCAAAGCAATTAATTGGCCCACCTATTTTTTCCTCAAAAATGAAAATTGGTCCAGCTATTTTCATCCATCGTTCCCTCTCCTACGTGCACACGTCTTGGTTTTGCCACCCCAAAAAAGTTAGGTTTTGTGTCCAACTCCGTCGAAACGGGCAGGCGACGCTGGAGTTCGCCGGAACGGGCCGGCGGGCGATAAGAGGCGCTGCGGCGGCTAATATGTCTCCGTCGTATCTACTTTTCCAAACATTTTTGCCCTTGTTTTGGACTCTAACTTGCATAATTTGAATGGAACTAACCCGGACTGACACTGTTTTCAGCAGAATTGCCATGGTGTTATTTATGTGCAGAAACAAAAATTCTCGAAATGACCTGAAACTTCACGGGGATTATTTTTGGAAATAATAAAAAATACTGGCAAAAGATCAAGACCAGGGGCCCACACCCTAGCCACGAGGGTGGGGGGCGCGCCCCCTACCTCGTGGGCCCCCTGGAGCTCTTCCGACCTCAACTCCAACTCTATATATTCGTGTTCGAAGAGAAAAAAATAAGGGAGAAAGATACATCGCGTTTTACGATAGGGAGCCGCCGCCAAGCCCTAAACTCTCTCAGGAGGGCTGATCTGGAGTCCGTTCGGGGCTCCGGAGAGGGGAATCCGTCGCTATCGTCATCATCAACTTCATGATGCTCACCGCCGTGCGTGAGTAATTCCACCGTAGGCTTGTTGGACGGTGATGGGTTGGATGAGATTTATCATGTAATCGAGTTAGTTTTGTTAGGGTTTGATCCCTAGTATCCATTATGTTCTGAGATTGATGTTGTTATGACTTTGCTATGCTTAATGCTTGTCACTAGGGCCCGAGTGCCATGATTTCAGATCTGAACCTATTGTGTTTTCATGAATATATGTGAGTTCTTGATCCTATCTTACAAGTCTATAGTCACCTACTGTGTGTTATGATCCGGCAACCCCGAAGTGACAATAATCGGGACCACTTCCGGTGATGACCGTAGTTTGAGGAGTTCATGTATTCACTATGTGTTAATGCTTTGGTCCGGTACTCTATTAAAAAGAGGCCTTAATATCCCTTAGTTTCCGCTAGGACCCAGCTGCCACGGGAGGGTAGGACAAAAGATGTCATGCAAGTTCTTTTCCATAAACACGTATGACTATTCAGAATACATGCCTACATTACATTGATGAATTGGAGCTAGTTCTATGTCACCCTAGGTTATGTCTGTTACATGATGAACCACATCCGGCATAATTCTCTATCACCGATCCATTGCCTACGAGCTTTTCATATATTGTTCTTCGCTTATTTACTTTTCCGTTGCTATTGTTATCATCACTACAAAATACCAAAAACATTACTTTTGCTACCGTTACCTTTTGCTACTGTTACCACTACTATCATATTACTTTACTACTAAATATCTTGCTGCAGATATTAAGTTATCCAGGTGTGGTTGAATTGACAACTCAGCTGCTAATACTTGAGAATATTCTTTGGCTCCCCTTGTGTCGAATCAATAAATTTGGGTTGAATACTCTACCCTGAAAACTGTTGCGATCCCCTATACTTGTGGGTTATCAAGACTATTTTCTGGCGCCATTGCCGGGGAGCATAACTCTATTCTTTGAGTCACTTGGGATTTATATCTGCTTATTATTATGAAGAACTTGAGAGATCCAAAAACCAAGATTTATCCCTCAACTATAAGGGAAGGTAAGGAACTGCCATCTAGCTCTGCACTTGATTCACCTTATGTTTTGAGTAAGCTTGTGACACCTAAACCTGCTTCTGCTATTGATTCTGATATGTCGCATATTATTGATGATGCCACTTCTGCTATGCATGATACTTATGATGAAACTACTTATATGCTTGATACTACTGTGCCACTTGGTGAATTTCTTGATGAACAACTTGCTAGGGCTAGAGAGAATGAAATTATTGAAACTGATAATACTGATGAAAGTGATTATGAAGGCTCTCCTAATAAATATGAATTACCTGTTGTGTCTGAGGGCTATGTTATGGATGAAGAAACTAAAAGAGACTTTCTTGCTTGCAATGATAGAAATGATCTTAAGAAATTATTAGCTAAGCTTAAACAAAAAACTCCGAATGCTAGAATGAAATATGATCCTGCTTATGCTACTTCACCTATCTTTGTTACTGATAATGATTATTAATTTTTTATTGATCCTGATATAATTACTTTGATTGAATCTGATCCTTTTTATGGCTATGAATCTAAAACTGTTGTGGCACATCTTACTAAATTAAATGATGTAGCCACCTTGTTCACTAATGATGAGAGAACTCGCTACTTTTATATCCTTAAAATATTTACGTTCTCATTAAAGGGTGATGCTAAGATATGGTTTAATTCTCTTGATCCTGGTTGTGTGCGTAGTCCCCAGGATATGATTTATTACTTCTCTGCTAAATATTTTCCTGCTTATAAGAAACAAGCTGCCTTAAGGGATATATATAATTTTGTGCAAATTGAAGAAGAGAGTCTCCCACAAGCTTGGGGGAGGCTTCTCCAATTACTTAATGCTTTGCCTGATCACCCTCTCTAGAAAAATGAAATACTTGATATCTTTTATAATGGACTAACCGATGCTTTCAGAGATTACCTGGATAATTGTGTTGATTCTGTTTTCAGGGAAAGAACACCGGATGAAGCTGAAATTTTATTAAATAATATGTTGACAAATAAAAATAATTGGACACTTCCCGAGCCAACTCCTGAGCCTATTCCTAAACCAACTCCGAAGAAAAGAGGTTTCCGACGCACGAACTACTAGCATACACTTTCCTGTTCTATGTTACTTTGCTATATTTATTAGCAGATGCTTAATTGGGCGCGGAAACTGTGGAAACCTGAGTGCCCCTGATATTGTTATTTTGTGCCATGCCTTAATTCGTGATGATACATTTAGCATGGGTGCTATTATTGCAAAGCAGTTAAATCTTAACAGTACTAAGGGCCCCGCCTTTGGAGGCATCTTCGCCTCGCGCCTAGCTGCACATTTTAACATACCTATTAGGAATTATGAGAAGGAAGAAAAATTGCTGCCTCATGTTTATTTAGATTATAAGAGTATGGTCGCACACGATTTTATTGTTAAGAATAGGGAAAATGAGCTCAAATACAAATTGTTCTTTGATAAACATCATCCTAAGACTATTACCCTGCCTGCTCCTTTCTTATTTGATTTATCTGTAGGCAAGTACCTTGTTCCGTTGGAGGCTATTCACGCCTACCGGAACCCTACATCAGCTACATAGCTAGAGTCAAAACCACAAGTTGATCCTCCACGACAGTCTAATTACCAGTGGGATCCGGAGATGATTGCCAACCAGTGGCAATCAGAGTCTTCTTCTTCTCAGTACGACCCCAACTATTACTATGGATATCCGCCAGGCCAACCGTGGCCATAGACCAACTTAGGCCAAAATCCTAAGCTTGGGTGAGTACGTATTTCTCACCGACATTACATTCATGTTCACACACTCATTGCTAGATGTCGGTGCTCATACTTTTTCATTGTAATATCCATGCTAGTTTATTTCTTTTTATGCTTTCTTCTTGTGTGTTTGATAAACCTTAAAAAAACCCAAAAAAATAGTTGTAGCTTTTAGCTAGCTTTAATTTCTATGCCTGTAGTAGTAATTAAAAAGAAAACCCAAAAAGATTTCCTGTTCTTCTTTTGCTTGTCGGGAGTTTTCCCGTGTAAATAGTTTTTTTTTCTTTTTTTTCTTTGGGGTCGATAGGAGAAGACCTTAATTAAACTGTTAAAGTGGCTCGTATATGCATTATTGTTGATCTGACAAAAGAGCCCATATTGGCTTGTCTCCTCTTGTTTATTGAATGCTTACAGATTCTAGCTTAGTCCAATGCACGTGCACTATTATTATTATTCACATCATTCGGTCGTGCAAATGAAAGGAAATTATGATGATATATGATGGATTCATTGAGATGAGAGAAGCTGGTATGAACTCGACCTCTCTTGTTTTTGTAAATATGATTAGTTTATCGTTCCTGATTCAGCCTATTATGAATAAACATGTTTGCGATGACAATTAGAGATCATAGTTTCTTATGTCATGCTTAATTAGCTAGGAGCTTATAATGGTTTACCTTGCGTGCCAACATGCTATTAAAATGGTTGTGATGTGGTATGATAGGGTGGTATCCTCTTTTGAATGATTCGAGTGGCTTGACTTGGCACATGTTCACGCATGTAGTTGAAACAAAATCAACATAGCCTCTACGATATTTATGTTCATGGTGCATTATATCCTACTCATGCTTGCATTCGGTGTTGATTAATTTTAATGCATGTTCATGACTGTTGTCGCTCTCTAGCTGGTCGCTTTCCAGTCTTTTTCTAGTCTTCACCTGTACTAAGCGAGAATACTGCTTGTACACCCAATCCCATAAACCCCAAAGTTATGCCATATGAGTCCATCATACATACCTATATACGATATCTACCTGCCGTTACAAGTAAATTTGTATGTGCCAAACTCTAAACCTTCAAATAAATATTCTGTTTTGTATGCTCGAATAGCTCATGTATCAATTAGGGCTGTCTGTATCTTCCATGTTAGGCGGGTTATTCTCAAGAGGAGTGGACTCCGCTCCTCACTCACGAGAAAGTGGCTGGTCACCGGGATGCCCAGTCCCATGCTTTATGCAAATCAAATCAAAATAATTGCAAACAAAACTCCCCCTGGGACTCTTGTTAGTTGGAGGCACTCGTTGTTTCGAGCAAGCCATGTATTGATGCTTGTTGGTGAAGGAGGAGTATAAACTTTACCATTCTGTTTGAGAACCACCTATTAATGTGTGTAGCATGGAAGATATCGCCATCTCTCGGTTGTTATGTTGACAATGAAAGTATGCCGCTCAAAATATTATTCATATCTATTTCAAAACCGAGCTCTGGCGCCTCTACAAATCCCTGCTTCCCTCTGCGAAGGGCCTATCTATTTACTTTTATGTTGAGTCATCATCCTCTTATTAAAAAGCACCAGTTGGAGAGCACCGCTGTCATTTGCATTCATTACTGTTAGTTTACATTAAGTATGACTTGATTGGATCTCTTTCACCATGAATTACAATGTCTAGTCAGTCCTTGATCTTTAAAGGTGCTCTGCATTTATGTTTTGCGGTCTCAGAAAGGGCTAGCGAGATACCATCTTGTTATATCATATTATGATTGTTTTGAGAAAGTGTTGTCACCCGAGATTTATTATTGTTGCTCGCTAGTTGATTATGCCATTGATATGAGTAAACATGAGACCTAAGCGTTATTGTGAATATGGTTAGTTTATAATCTTTGCTGAAAACTTGAATGCTGGCTTTACATATTTACAACAACAAGAGCAAACAGAGTTTGTAAAAGTTTTTCTTTATCACTTTCAGTTTGTCAACTGAATTGCTTGAGGACAAGCAAAGGTTTAAGCTTGGGGGAGTTGATACGTCTCCGTCGTATCTACTTTTCCAAACACTTTTGCCCTTGTTTTGGACTCTAATTTGCATGATTTGAATGGAACTAACCCGAATTGACGCTGTTTTCAGCAGAATTGCCATGGTGTTATTTATGTGTAGAAACAAAAGATGTCATGCAAGTTCTTTTCCATAAGCACGTATGACTATATTCGGAATACATGCCTACATTACATTGATGAATTGGAGCTAGTTCTGTGTCACTCTAGGTTATGACTGTTACATGATGAACCACATCCGGCATAATTCTCTATCACCGATCCATTGCCTACGAGCTTTCCATATATTGTTCTTCGCTTATTTACCTTTTCGTTGCTATTGTTATCATCACTACAAAATACCAAAAACATTACCTTTTCTCAGCTGCTAATACTTGAGAATATTCTTTGGCTCCCCTTGTGTCGAATCAATAAATTTGGGTTGAATACTCTACCCTCGAAACTGTTGCGACCCCCTATACTTGTGGGTTATCAGCGGCGCGAGGAAGACTGACGGATTAAGGCGCGGCGTCGAGGTATCTGGCGACTGGTGTTGTGGTGTTGCAGCTTGCTACAATGGCGGCGGCTGGTGCCCTGCTCATCCAGAGAAAGAGAGAGAGACAGGGCGTGAGGGAGAGAGGAAAGATAGGAAGAAAGGAGAAGGAGAAGGGGCGCTGGGTAAGGGAGGCAGGCAGGGCGGTGTGCTCCTGTTGAGGCGACATGGCTTGCTAAGGGCTGGTTCCTCAGGGTCGAGCCTTGTCTTTCTCGAGGCGTGCAATTGCCGGCAAGGGTAGCACATCTCGCTAGAGCACACGTTGTTCCTGGCCAGAGGCCTTGGATCGACCGGCTAGGCTCGGCGCTGCTGAGCAACGACGGTGGCGGGGGTTCAAGGGGATCGTTGAGGACGCCAGCAACAGCCTCTTCAAACTACGCGTAATTCCTGTACCATTGGCTTTATCGGTTATTTCTATGAGATTCACTATCTTTGTGTCAAGGAGAGAGCCGGAAGGAGAGTACATGGACGAGGAGGGGAAGAATGGCTAGGCAGATTGCCCATAACTCTGCACAGGTGCAGCCAAACAAAGTCTAGCTGGACATCATTTGTCAAGGTTTCCACACAACTACACATTGAAAATTCTAGCTGGATTGATCCAGATCTTGGTGCTACTGCCTATCATCCATAGCATCTCCTCTTTTTACCACCAGCCACCACTAGCACAATGGTACAGATCTCACCTGCAACTCCATGTCACTCCCTTGCCTTAATATCTTCTTATACTTGTTGTTTGTTTGGTCCATCTTCAGTTCCTCACACAAATCAGGTTGTCCCACCAGCCTACAGAACTTGGATATTTGCTACGACAATCTGCCATGTTGTGCATTACTTGGTTGATGCCCATTGAGAGTTCAAGACTAATCCACACTAGATATTCTTGATTCCTTATTATTTGCATTGTTTTCAGATCCATTACCTTCTTGCATATCATCATCTATGCAGCACATGCCAACAAGCTCTGTCGACGTGGTGCGTATATAGTAATCTAACAAGGTATGCATCCATGGACATAGGCTCCCAATTATCTTCTCGCTCTGTACTAAGACCACACGCAAGCACCCATTATAAGGGATTTTCTATGCATCTCGATTTCATCCAATATCAAAGATTTTTTATCTTGATTTTCTTATGTATAGCACATGCATATAAGAGAAGTCACATCCACTTAATTATCATGTAGAATAAGATCATACAACTGCCTGTTATTTTAGATATTATCATGTATAGTAAGGTGCCGGTTTGCAGGAAATAAGGCACAATTGTGACACGAAAAGTTTGAACATAACCAACGCGGTTTTATCTTGCATTCATGAGACTCGCCTTAAAGTGTTATCGTTTCACACAGAGAGACATACGAGACCATGAGGGCATCCTATAGACAAAAAGGACATTCGAGGAATTAAAAAATTGAATCGTCTCTGTAGAACAAACTGCAAGCTTTGAAATCATTGAAGTGTTGGCACTTCCGTAATCTCTTAACATAGGCTGCCGCCATCATGCTTATCAGGTAGGCTAATCCTTTTCTCCATCAAGTTGTTCATTACGTTCACGACAGTGAGTAGCACAGAACCTAAACAAATGCATAATATTGTCTGTTGATGTCCCCACCATGAAGCCCCGGAGGCTCTGTTCATAATCACCTCTCGCCATATCCGGGGAGGATTATGGTCTAGGCAGAGCGGTGTATGATGTTGTAGTGTGGCTATTGTCAATGACACTGTCGTGATGTTGTCCACTTTGTCCTGGTGGTTCGAAAGCGACGAAATGACAACATGTTTCTTCTCCTCAGCGAGTTTATTATTTTTCATAGACCTCATGGTATAAATATAAGTTCTTGATTCTTCTTCCACTTGATCATATTCATGTGCATCTACTTGGTTGAATTTTTTTCCCCGAGTGAATACCTTGCTTCTGTACAACTGCTATGTAGGAGCAGAGTACCGAGGGTTGAGGAGACAAGGGCTGGAGAGGGTGGCATGCATCAGGATGAGAGTGAAGAAAGTGCTGGAGGATGTAAACATTTCGAGGAGCATGTATAGAGTGGTTCTTTGTGGAAAAAAAGTATAGAGTGGTTGGTGTATACGTCCTTTTTGTGATAATAATAAATGAAGTGCATTATGGTGCTATGGTTGTGACTGAAGATGTTAGCGGCAGAATCAATTGCTACGTAAGTGTAAATAGCCTGGTGTGATCCTCATTTGATCCTGCTTTGTTTATTTGCAAATCATTAATATATTTCCATCGCTTTTCTTCTTGCATGATTGCTCTAATCTCCAGCAGTTTTGTGTTGTTGATAATAAGTAGTTTATGCAGTTGTGATCATGAAATTGTATTGAGCAGAATAGGAAAATGTTTATTTCATTAATGGAATAGATTATGCCTTAACTCTGTTCAAGATAGGTCTCAGATGTGATCATGGAATTTTACATAGAA
Source organism: Triticum urartu (assembly GCF_056163025.1). NCBI lineage: Eukaryota > Viridiplantae > Streptophyta > Magnoliopsida > Poales > Poaceae > Triticum > Triticum urartu. The sequence continues at coordinate 151,797,818 of NC_141879.1, read as the reverse complement.
AAAAGATCATTTGTTTAATGGAATAGATTATGCCTGAACTCTGCTCGATTATGCCGTAACTCTGCTCGAGATAGGTCTCAACTCAAATATTTTGGAAAGAAAAATGAGTTCCACCTGAATTATAAGTTTATAATACAACCCGTCTCATCCGAAATTGTGCTTATAAGGTGTATGATCTGAAAACTACGTTCATGTATACAATGTGGTATAAAAGGTTGATGAAATCATCATATGAAAATGCTTAAGCGTTTCTAAATTACATAGTACAATATTATCAGTCTTTTTTGCATTACTTCCCAGTTCTCTTAAGGTACTATTCCGCAATCCCGCCTACCAGATAAATGAGGGGTTTTGTTTACTTAATGTGGTTGCTTAATTAACGAAGTCATGGTTTCTGTTAGCTAAGTTTTTTCACTACCTAAAGAACAACTTATCTTTCTACCTGCAATATACACTACTCCTCGATCATGTACAAGACACTCATGGTTTTGATGATCCGAGGGCTAATGTTCATTTCTAGAGGAAAATAATCTCAGATTTCTAATTGAACTATAATCACATCTAGGTATGGTTGTAGAACAAAGAACATATTACACATCAATGTAATCCCTTCTAGATTGCTGTAGAACAACTAAAGTTTATGTTCCCGTTGCAACGCACGTACAATTTTCCTATCCTATCCTAGTCCTAGTCCCATCCTAGTCCTATCCTATCCTATCCTATCCTAGTAATATTATATTAAAATTAAAAAGAGGAGTGTTTCTCCATCTCCATTTTTCTTTACCTAATAATAAAGTGAATTGGGTTTCTTTCGTCCGTCATGACATTTTTCAAAAAAGTCCCTCTATTTCAGAGAATTCAACCCGCAGTCCTGTTTTAAGTTAAAATGAATCGTTATTTTCGTATTTTACGCAAAAGTCCCTGTCTTTTCTTGAAATCAACCCACCGTCTGGATTTAAGTCACACTCGAACCGTTATTTTACATTTTTTTGAAACCCCCCTGATGTTTTAGGTAATTCATCCACGGATCATATTTAAGTCAAACAAATGCTTTTTAAAATCATCCATATCTTTTAAACCGTAACTCCGATTTGAACATGTTGTATATGAAATTTGATTAGAAAAATATGTAGAATATGAATATGAGATTATTTTACCTTTTAAGTATTTTTAAATATTATTTTGGAATATATTTGAGTCAAACCAAATGATTTTCTAAATTATCTGTATCTTTTAAACCCTAACTTCGATTTTAACATATTATATATAAAATTTTATTAGAAAAATGTGTGGAATCTAAATATAATGTTAATTTACCTGTTAAATATTTATAAAATATTGTTATGAAAGCAAACTTATAATTTATAGTGCAAGATTCTTTTTTTTCATACCGACGGCGATCCGGATTGCAAATAAACACCCCACTATAACCATATACGGAAAAGAAAACATCGATAACTACACATGCATATCTCTGAAAAATGTTGCAGGGGAAAACAACAGATTTCTCATCCCGAGAATGAGAGAAAGCGAGCGAGAGAGAGAGGGAGAGAGAGAGAGGGAGAGGGAGGAGAGAGGGAGAGAGAGACACCTTAGAATTAACCATATTCAACACACGTTTTTTATTGTTTTGTGTGAACACTGAGGCCATCGCCGGCGAGGGTGAGAAGGAGGATAAGTGGCAACACAAATATGATGCCTCGGAAAAATAAAATAGATGAACCTATTGTGGTCTTGAGTGTTGGTTGTTGAGTTAAGAGCGTGCGTTATGTTTTTTCTTCCGTTGCAATGCACGGGCTCTTTTGCTAGTTTAGTAAAAAAGAAAGAAAAAAGCTTCGTACGTTGTCCGCACGCCTCGATCTGTTTGGTTTTTTTTGACAGGTCGATCTATTCGTTCGTCACTCGCCTGGGTCGAGTTAGCTTCTGGCCCACCAAAAAAAGTCTGGCCCGTCAACAGCCAGAGCGCAGATCGCAATCTTAATGGGCCGGTCCATTCACTGGCACAATACGAGCCGAAAAATCCGAAAAAATGTGCTCCTTCATGAATCAAACTCACAACGCCTTGAAGGACACACAATGATGCTTACCACTTAGGCTACTGTCCGTAAGTAATTAATTGACAGCGTGAACATTTATAAACATAATGCAGCGGTAGATTAAAAAAAGAAAATTTTCAACAATTTGTTGGAAAACTGGAAAAACAAATTCTAAAAAATACAAAAACACTACTTTTGAAAAAAGTGAATGGAATTGGAAAGAATGAACAATTTTTAAAACGTGAACAAGTTTTGAAAATGTGAACAAAATTTCGAACACCTTGAAAACATGAACAAGAAATTTCAAAGAAATTGTGAAGCAATTTCAATTCCCCCAAAAAATTCAACTATGAATATTTTTAGAAAAAATGAATTTAATGTACGGTGAACATTTTCTTTGAACGATGAATATTTTTATACATAGAGACCATTTTTTTAATACAAAGTGAACATTTTTTAAATGTACGATGCACATTTTTTATACACAGTTAAAATAAATTAATGTATGTTGAACTTTTGCTAAACATTTCGGAAATGTTATTTTTTTTGAAAAATGTGAACTTCTTTTTTGAAAATGAACAAAAATTAGAATTCCAACCATTTTTTATACAAAGTGAACATTTTTTAAATGTACAATGCACATTTTTTATACACAGTTAAAAAAATTAATGTATGTTGAACTTTTCCTAAACATTTCTGAAACGTGACTTTCTAAAAAAAAGTGTGAACTTTTTTTTGTGAAAATGAACAAAAAATAGAATTCCAATTTTTTTGAAAGTTTAGCAATTTTTTATAATTTTGGATTTATGAAAAAAGAAACAAAAAAGGAAAATAAAGAAATAAGCAGAAAAGAAAAAAAACAAATCAAAAAGAAAATCTGAAAAAGCACTAAAAGACAAAAAAACAGGAGAAATCCGGTTCAAGGAACCTTCTAGGAGGTTCCAAAACCAGTTGCTTCTTGAAGTGGGTTGGCGTGTATGGCATCGTCGCTCGCACCGCTTCATCGAAGCCGCAGCTCCTTGAGCATGCCGACATCAAATAGGATCCCACCAAACAGGTCTCTTCGTGTGTATCTCATTAATCAACTAGGCCTCCGAACAAATATTAAAAACTATAAAAACTAAAGTGGGCGAGCGAACTCCTTTGCACAAATCCAGGTTGCATACATGATTTAAACATTGCCAATCCCCATACTACTCGGTGAAAGGGATAAGGTATGCGTCCTGCGGAGATATCGATCATTGATTTGTGTCTTAGTGAGTCTGTGTTTCCCCCGACTCACCCGGTTTTTTAGGAGTCCATCGGAGGGATTAATTTGTTGCTAGCTGCATACCTATTTCTTATTTGCCTTAAAGAAACGTAGGTCCTTTATCATACGACAAAGTCGACCATACATAAATGTTGCTTCCACATCCACAGAGTGAGGTAGGTCGTTGCACACATGTTAGTAATTCATTATAATTGTTAATATTTTTGTTGATCCAAACTTTGGGGCGACAATGATGCATTGCAGGATGTGAAGGAACGGAGGGACCAAGGGGTCTTGGACGTACGGCAGGGAGGTCGGCCCAGCTATTGTAGGTCAGGGAGGATCTGAAGCAACAAGTAGATGTGGAGGTGGTGGTTCGCGAGTGGGATGAGATGGAGAGGAGATGCAAGTGGCGGAGGTGGAGGTGAAGGTGAAGGTGAAGGTGGGAGTGTCTGGAACCTCTGGATGGCCTCAAGAGGAGGAGGAAGAGAGACCGTGGGAGGAAGAGAAATGGGAGAGGGGGAGCAAGTGAATGAGGATGTTGTACCCCATTATTCTAACCCACATCGTTCGATCTTACCACCACCACCACTGCCTCCTCCTATCTGTTCACATGTCTAATCTTTCTTGTGACCACGTCAAGGATATGTTTCTTCCGTTGCAACACATGTGCATTTTTGCTATACCTGATAATAAAGACATTAGTGCTACTTGCGGTACGTCACATAAATTGCCCCCAAAAGTTGCAAAATTACCCATCGATGCCACTTATAAGTGACAACAAATGTTTCACACACGGGAATCTCCCGCCTGGGCCAGCCCACGTAGTAGGGACCTCCTATACCGCGCTATGCACGCTGGGAGAAGACACAACCCGCCCGTTTGAGCCAGCCCATGTGCGGGCGGCCTATTTCAAATTTCATTTTTGTATTTTTCCGTTTTAATTTTTTCTCCTTTAAATAATTTGGTGCTTCAAAAAAGTTCCAAAAAATAAGAATTAAAATTTGCAATAAATCATAAAATGATTGTGGATTCAAAAAATGTTCGCATATTCAAAAAATGTTCTCAGTTTTTTTAAAAAAGTTTGGGAAATCCAAAAATATTCATGATTTTTTTAAGTTCGTGTACTAAAAATATTAATGAAATTGAACAAGATGTTCGCCAAAATGTTATCGCTGATGCAGCAAAGTGTTGTCATGGCCGCTGAAGATAATGATTTTTTTCTCCCGTTGCAACGCACGGGCCCTTTTTCTAGTTAGTATAATAACACATACAGGAACAGTACAAAGTTTCGCATGGCATTATTGTAATACTCAAATACAACATAATCACAAGAGCATCTCCAACAGGCGCCCAAAAAAGACCTCACGCGCTAAAAACCATCGTTTTTGTGCGTCGGAGACAAAAAACAACGCTTCAGCAGACGCTGTAAAACAGATCATGCACAAAAAAACTATAGCGCACGCGCTAAAAGCGGTATCCCAGGCTGCAAAATTTGGGTGCCGGATTGTGCGCGATGCAAAATCTAGGCTGCTGCAGATGGGGCTGCCGAATTGGACGCCGTGTTTTTGTGCATCTGAAAAACCTCTTCATCGCTACCTAGCGCAAAAAGACTATTTTAGTGTTGTAAAAGAATTATACAGCGTGAAGGCGAAGCGCGCCTGTTGGAGATGCTCTAAAGCCTCTAAATAACTCACCAGACTACAACGAAAGACTTAAACTGTGGCACAATGTGTCCAGGATGGGCCCTGCCCCAAAGGTATCTGGTTGGACCACTCTCCTAACAGATCCTCTCTTAGCATCGCTGCATAAGTAGGAAGATAGCTTCTCACTTGGAATCTGGCCAAAACAACAACCCATGCATGGAGAACACAAAACATCAAGTATCATAGCAAATTCGATTATCATGGCATAGGTATATGAGAATTTATTCGACGGGATAAATAATACAAGTCAGTATCACGATCTCTCGGAATCATAACCAGGTTCTCTTGGTTACCAATATTGATATTTCAATAGCCATGACATGGCTACCATATGCATATGTGAATACTACTACTTGTGTTTTGTTCCACCCGCTTAACAACTTCTTTTCGAGTTTGATTATCAATAACTTTATTTGGAGTGAAACCTCCAAGTCCTACTAGGGTTGAATAGTGTGACTTATCCCGACTCCGTCCATGACCATGGGAAATTACTAGTCATATACTTTTGCACTCTGTAAAGGTTGTACACTTTACCCACTAAGTCACACACTTGTATAATGTCACCAGTGGAACTTTAGTGTACTTTGAAAGAGATAGGGGGGGGGGGTTGACATTGTCACATTTCCTCATGATGTAAAATATTCCCCACTGAGATTCTATCGAGCTATCAGCTCAACGGGTCAAGTATCTCCACAAGTTAGTGGCTCCTCTTACCACTTAACCCATTGGGGGTGGTTTAACATTAGTAAATATGCATGGCTAATAACATAATTAGGGTCTCCCATAAATACAATATGGTTGCATTGTTATTAATAGATTCAATGGCACTATGACTCGATATAGCCAATGAAGAAGGTCCTGGTGATGGCAAAGAGCCCCACTGATTAGGCTTCTGGGAGTGAAAAGTACTCAACTTTGTTTTTGCCTCAAAGATGGAGGCCTAAAAGTCTCGTAAATTAGAGGTGTAGGTTGTAGGGTAAAATAGGACTAGGGTTGCTGGAGGAGGGCAGAGAGATCCCATGTGGGTCCCAACACCCCTAGCTCACAGCCTTGGGTCAGGTCGCGAGGTGGGGCACGTGGGGCGCATAGGTGCCTCTGTGGCCCAATCCCCCGACTCTCGTCCAGTGAGATTTGACTTCCCAATATGTTTTTTCTAAACTCCGGGGAAATAATTTCTTCATTTCTCTTATTTTTGGTCCTTTTCTGCAGTTTTCCAACAATTCTCCCTCCTCATTTGAAACATGCAAATTAACAGAAAAAAGACAGAAGAATGGTGTGAAAATATGCAAAACATGGATAGTTAAGAGTCATTCATAAAAAGAAAAATGATACAAAATGGATGAACTCTGAGATGCGTGTGCTCCACAACACACTTCATGACCAGAGATGCTTGAGCCTAACTTGGTAGTACTCATGGTCACACACTTCCTCCATAATAGGGCCCAACCACAAGGTGTGATTTGTTGTGGTGGTCTAATTACTAACATTGCTCTTTATTTGAACCACAACTTGGGTGGCATGAGGGATATTGGCCCATGACAAGAACCATTGGAGGGAGAAGTGAGTTCTTCATATGTATTGCAGTGTTGCTTGACTCGGGGTGTTATCCCTACGGATTGATACCTTGATTCTCATGTAAGGGGAAAGTTATCACTTGGCGCAAACTCTTGCACTTTGGGAGAAACATCATGGATTACATGATACAAGTGGAAACATGAATGGTGGTACATGTGAAGGGTATGATGATAAAGTTTGGTCCACTAGTCCATGGTCGACTAGTCAAAGGTGGAGGTTCCATAGTCTGTAGTGAGCCGAGAAATCACCTTTGATGCTTAGTGCGTCAAATTTGTCAACCTAATGCATGAAGCAATGCGACTTAGACCGAGCCAACTAGATAGGGAGCATTACATATGGTCGAACGATTTTCTTCTATTTCTCATGTGTTGTTTTTTTTCTAAGTTTTCTCTTTTGTGTGTTTCTTTCATCACTTTTCTACGGATTTATTCTCATACATTTTGTTCCTTTTCCTTTCCATTTACCTTTTTCTAAATTTGAAAACATATTTTAACTTTGGGAATTTTTTTAATTCATGAACATTCCAAAGAACACATGGGCATCTTACATTCCCGATTTTTTTTTGAAATTTTGTGAACAATCTTTAATTTTTTGGGGACATTTTAGATTTATGAACATTTTTTAACTTCATGGAAATTTTTAATATTTAAATATATTTTAACTATGTCAAAACATTCCTAGATTATTTTTTTGAGAAAAAATTGAAAAATAAAATAAAAAAGACCAAGACAAATGAAAAGAAAATTGTTGTTAATGGAGCGCTCGAAGGAGCATTTAGTGGGTCGATGCAGAACCAAGCACTACATGCCATACGCCAACATTTTGACGCAATAATATTCAAATAGGAGGGAGGTCCCCAGTGAGCCATCCCTTCTCATCGCTCTCCCATGATGGCCCTTGGTTACTTTTGGGACTCCTCTAGTGTTGGATCCTTTGCTTTTTGTCGACCCATTCCCTCTTTTCCCTCTCCCATGATGGCCCTTGGATACTTTTGTGACTCTTCTAGTGTTGGGATCCTTTGCTTTTTGTCGTCCTTGTTGAACTTTTCTTTTTTATTTGAGTTTTGGTATCTGCCTTAGACTTGGGTTGAACACATTAGAATTTTATTGACTTGTCAGGTAGAAATCCATGGGTGGGATTAATTATCCCTACAACAGGAATCCCTTTGATCCATAGTCAACAAAGTCACCACTTGTGAGCGCGGGTAAAAAATTGTCGATCCTAGGAACCTTCTACCATGGCCTTGGATTCTTCATATTGGTCTTGATGGGGCACCTCTCCATATTCTGGGATCTTCATGGAGATCTTGGGTAGAATAGTGTTCCTTATTGCAAAATATCGAGTCTTATTGGCGGGGAGGAAAATGCCTTGCCCCTGGTGCTAGGGCAACATTAAATTGACCCAGAAGTTAGGGAGGACCCGTGGATCCCATCGAGCATGAAGTGAAAAGTATTGACAAAGATGCCAGAGGGTATTATTTCCAATACCATTGACCTAATTAACCTGGTGTTGGAAAATTGAGATGAAGATTTGTGAGAACGATTTTTTGCCATGTTGATGTTTGACGTATGTCACAAATTCCTTAAATTTCAATGTGTTTGAAGATTTTATTTTGTGGCATTCTGTTTTTGAGTTGTCGAATGGTAGAATGAAATATTTGTGTAACTTGTTGCCTAGGATAGAAATTTTCCATCATTGTTAGCCAGTAGCAACAATCTACAATTGTATCGTGCATTTACTCTAACAAATTCTTCATCACACGAACAGAAGAAAAACATCGGGACTTGTTTTTTTGTGGTCATGGACGAAATCCTTAAACAAAAAATCTACCAAAATTTATTAGTTATAATTACTTTGCAATGGAGGATTAAATTATTTTGGCTAAATTAGACACTAAATAAATTATTTGAGATTATATACATCGCGATCTGATAAATCATATCAAATGAGTGTTTAGATAACATCTTTTGCACATAGGGGCATTTCAGATTTTCACTATCAGTTACAGGCTCACCAGCCGTCCTAAAAGTAAGTGACAAACACATTCTTTTGTCTTCACTGCTTCTACCAGCTCCATAATTTGAGAAAGAGAAGATGCAGGCAAATAGGAGGCACATGGTAAAACAAACGAAGACAGTAATGCAAAATATTTTTGGTATTTTTCATTTTTTAGAGAAGCGAGGGAGATGAAAAAGACAAGGCAATAAAAAGGCAAATACAAAGTAGAACAAGTAAATGATAATGTGTATGAAGAGACCTTGAGTAGTTTGATAAAGTCTCCCCAGCAACGGCGTCAGAAATGCTTTTAGCTACTTGTGTGCAACGTTGGGATTTCCCCCCGAAGAGGAAGGGTGAAGCAATATAGTAGCGGATATTATTTCTCTCAGTACAGAACCAAGGTTATTGAACCAATAGAAGACTCACGCAAAGACCCGTCAACAGTATATGCACACACAAAAGCAAATAATTGCACCCAATGCCGGCAAAAGGGTTGTCAATTGATGTCTACTATGCAACTTTATTCTTGTAGACTCGTGTTGGGTCTCCAAGCGCAGAGTTTTGTAGGACAGTAGCAATTTTCCTTCAAGTGGATGACCTAAGGTTTATCAATCCGTGGGAGGCGTAGGATGAAGATGGTCTCTCTCAAACAACCCCGCAACCAAATAACAAAGAGTCTCTTGTGTCCCCAACACACCAAATACAATGGTAAATTGTATAGGTGCACTAGTTCGGCGAAGAGATGGTGATACAAGTGTAGTAATGATAGTAGATATTGATTTTTGTAATAGGAACAATAAAAAATAGCAAGGTAGAAAGTACTAAAATTGAGCACAAATGGTATTGCAATTCTTGAAAATGAGGCATAGGGTTCATACTTTCACTAGTGCAATCTCTCAACAATGCTAATATAATTGGATCATATAACCATCCCTCAACGTGCGATGAGGAATCACTTCGAAGTTCTTATCTAGCGGAGAACATAAGAAATTATTTGTAGGGTACGAAACCACCTCAAAGTTATCCTTTCCAATCGATCTTTTGAGCTATCCATATAAGTGTCACAAGCAACCCTAGAGTTCGTACTAAAATAACACCATATGATACACAACAACCAACTATAATGTCACCCAGATACTCCAATGTCACCACGAGTATCCGTGGGTTGATTATACGATATGCATCAAACAATTTCAGATTCATAATACTCAATCCAACACAAAGAATCTCAAAGAGTGCCCCAAGATTTCTATCGAAGAAACAAGGACGAGAACGTGCATCAACCCCTATGCATAGATTACCCCAATGTCAACTCGGGAATCCGCGAGTTGAGTGCCAAAACACACATCAAGTGTTCTCAAATCCATAAAAGTATTCAGTCCGATAACAATGAAATCTCAAAGGTAAAAACTCAATCCATCACAACAAGATAGAGAGGGAGAAACACCATATGATCCAACTATATTGACAAAGCTCGCAATACATCAAGATTGTGCCAAATCAAGAACACGAGAGAGAGAGATTAAACACATAGCTACTAGTACAAACCCTCAGCCCCAAGGGCGGACTACTCCCTCCTCATCATGGTGGCCGCCAGGATGATGAAGATGGCCTTCGGTGACGATTTCCCCCTCCGGCAGAGTGCCGGAACAGGGTCCAGATTGTTTTTTGTGGTTACAGAGGCTTGCAGCAGTAGAACTTCTGATCTAGGGTTATTTCTGGGGATTTCTGTATTTATAGGATTTTTTGGCGTCGGCCTCATGTACAGATGGGCTTCAAGGGGCGCACTACCCACCAGGGCGAGCCAGCCCCTTGGCACGCCCTGGTGTCTAGTGGGGCCCTTGTGGCTCTTTTGGCCCTCCCATGAAGCTACTAGTGCCTCTTTTCTTCCAAAAAATCGTCAAAAAGTTTCACTGCATTAGGAGAACTTTGATTTCTGCACAAAAAGCAACACCACGGTAGTTCTGCTGAAAACAACGTCGATCGAGGTTAGTTCCATTTAAATCATATAAAATTGCACTTAGACCAATATAAAATTGTTGTAAACATGGCACGAGACTTCATAAATTATTGATACGTGGGAGACGTATCAGCATCCCCATGCTTAATTCCTGCTCGTCCTCGAGTAGGTAAATCAAAAAAGAAATAATTTATGAAGTGTGAATGCTAGCATAGTGCATAAGTTTGATCAATGATAATTTTAATCACTTTTCCTAGCATCATAACAACAACTCTTTCTCATAAAACTCTTCATGATAAAGTAGCAATCAATTCACATTTACAATTCAAACAATGCCTTCTCTTGAAACTTAACAACCTATGTTCTTAGTCACGAAAACAATTGCAATTAAACTTATTCTCAACAAAGTCTAAGTAAGAGCTCCACATACTCAATCATCATATAGTATTCTATGATTGCTAGTACTCAAAGCATATTTTTAGAACAAATGGCATCCATCAAACACAGAGAAAGATAGAGGCTTAATATTTCGCCTCCCAACTCATTTATCATAGAGATAATTGTCAATAATAATAAAACATGATCAAATATATTTGACTGGTCATATGTGCCTAGATCTTTCCCCACCACATGATGCCTGCCAACTAGAGAATAATTGAGGTTGAAATGAGATCACATACTATTGACTCTTGCATAAAAGTAAATACTGAAAAGTAAAAGATAGACCCTTCGCAGAGGGAAGTAGAGGTTGTCATGCACTTTTTATTTTTGGTTGCATAATCTCTTAATGCAAAGGAACGTCACGTTATATTGCCTCTTATGATAGCAACCTTTATTATGCAGTCTGTTGCTTTTATTACTTTGCCATCACAAGTTTGTAAAACACTTATTTTCCCTTACAATAAAAGATCAAACATATTTAGAAGCAATTTTTATTGCTTTATGCACCAATGACAACTTACTTGAAGGATCTTATTCGATCCATAGGTAGGTATGGTGGGCACTCATGGCAAGAAACTGGGTTTAAGGGTTTTTTGATGCGCAAGTAGTATCTCTACTTAGTATGAGTTTTTGGCTAGCAAAAGATCCTAAGTAAGCACCACATGATGGAGGATCCATAACAATATAACTTCTATGCAAATATACATAACCACAACTTATTACGTTGTCTTCCTTGTCCAACTTCAACTAATTTGCTCAAGTTTGAAAATAATTAATGGGTATTCACAATCATAGAAGATGTCCAAGATAATATATTTGTATGTGAAAGTTCTCTTCCTTATACTAATCATTCATGAATTGCTTGTATGACCAATATTGTGATTGTCAAGCTTCAATAGATTTCACTTTCTAAACCCAATGTGAATCCACTACTAGGCATGATATGAACATATAATTTCAGCTTCATGATATTAAATTCACAACAATTTACTCTTAGGATATAAGTGAAGCATGAGAGTAAATGACAAACTACTCCAAAAATATATAAGTGAAGATCAAACGAGTAGTTAAGTAAATGGGTAGCCATTTGAGGACTCTCTCTCTCGTTTTAAAACTTTCACATCGAAGTATTTTATTAAAATAGCAAGAAAAACAAAATAAAATGACATTCCAAGAATAGCACACATCATGTGAAGAAGCAAAAACTTAGTCTCATCTGAAGCTAACCGATAATTGTTGATGAAGAAAGGTGGGATGCCTACTGGGGCATCCCTAATCTTAGATGCTTGAGACTTCTTGGAATATTATCTTGGGATGCCTTGGGCATCCCCAATCTTGAGTTTTTGTGTCTCCATAATTCCTTTTATGTCATGGTTTCCCTAAATCTTAAAAACTTCATCCACACGAAACTCAACAAGAACTCGTGAGATAAGTTAGTAAAAATCAATGCAATAACCTTATCATTCTCTACTGTACAAAATCACTAAAATTATTATTTAACATTGCATACTAAATGCCTTTTCATATTTAATACTCCTATCCTCAAATAGAATCATTAAACAAGCAGACATATGCAAACAATGCAAACATAACAACAATCTGTCAAAACAGGATAGTCTGTAAAGGATGAAGAAGGATCCATACATATTTAACTAAAAAAATCTGAAAGATTACCACACTATAGAAAATTTATCATATCTTATTGTGCAAAAAATTTCAACATTTTATCACATTCTGACTTTTCTCAAGAATTCACGCACTAGCGTGCAACTTTCTGTTTTCAAACAACAACATATGGACTTGCAAAATAAGCATGGCAAAGGCTATACTTGACATTTTTATTTAAGTAAAAGATGCAAAACATTACTCTAAATAATACCAAGCAAATCAAAACAAAATAAAATGACGCTCCAAGTAAAACTCATATCATGTGACGAATAAAAATATAGCTCCAAGTGAGGTTACCGATAATGTTGAAGACGAAAGAGAGGATGCCTTCCAGGCATACCCAAGCTTAGTTGCTTGGTGAATATTACCTTGTGGTGTCTTGTGCATCCCCAAGCTTAGGGTATTTCCACTCTTTATTCTCCTCATATCGATATATCACCAAAAACTTGAAAACTTCAATCACACAAAACTTAATGGAACTTCGTGAGATAGGTTAGTATTTCCACTCTTTATTCTCCTCATATCGATATATCACCCAAAACTTGAAAACTTCAATCACACAAAACTTAATGGAACTTCCTGAGATAGGTTAGTATGATAAAGACAAATAATTCACTTGTACCGTCAAAGACAAGATTCATAATTGTTCTCACACAATTCCTACTGTACCTTATCATTTCCACGATTTATATTGAGCAATATAAGCCATGGAAACTAGAAAACAGGCAAACTATGCATTGAAAACAGAATCTGTCAAAAAAAGAACAGTCTGAAATGATCTGGACAATGACCATACTTCTGTTACTCCAAAAATTCTGAAAAAGGAAAACATAGGAAATTTATATATCAATAATGTGTCAAAAATTCAGAATTTTATCACGTCCCAGTGATTTTTAAGAATTCTGTTACTGGGCTCAAAAGTTTGTGTTTTTGCACAACATCAAGTCAACTATCATCCACACTATCCCAAAGGCTTTACTTGGTATTTTATTTAAACAAAAGCTACAAAACATGATTACTACAGTAGATTAATCATGTGAACACACAAAAACAATAGTAATAGTGTTGGGTTGTCTCCCAACAAGCGGTTTTAATGCCTTTTTAGCTAGGCATGATGATTTCAATGATGCTCACATAAAATATAAGAATTGAAACATAACAAGAGATCATGAATCACATGTCAAGCACATTTAAGCCTAACCCACTTCCTATGCATAGGGATTTTGTGAGCAAACAATTTATGGGAGCAAGAATCAACTAGCATAGGAAGACAAAACAAGCATAACTTCAAAAATTTCAACACATAGAGAGGAAACTTGATATTAGTGAGATATGTAAAAGCATATATTCCTCTCTCATAATAATTTTTAGTAAAATCATGAATGAATTAAACAATATAGCTACCACATAAGCATTCTTTTCATGATTCATAAGCATAGAAATTTTACTACTCTCCACATAAGCAATTTTATTCACATGAATAGTGGTGGGAGCAAATTCAACAAATAACTATCATGTGATACTTGATTGACATAATCAATTTGAGCATTAAAATCATGATGACAAGTTTCATGGATATCATTATTCTTTATAGCATACCTGTCATCACGATAATCATTTGTAGCGATCCGACCTCAGGCAGTCAAATCTCTGTGTATAAGTGTCATCCCTGGATCGGTAATGCTGACACACACAGTACTTGAAGGATTTATAATAGAGTGGCAATCACACAATTATTACATTGAATGTCTCAAAAGAGAACTTATTACAATAAATATGGCTTAAGGCCATCTAAATAAGATAACAACAGAAGGCTTGGAAGATAAAGTGAGTCCATCAACTCCAACGGCATAGCTGAGTGCGCGACAATGACCTAGTGCACCTTACTCTTCGTCTGAAAAGTCTGCAACATGATATGTTGCAGCCCAAAATGGGTCAGCACATGGAATATGCTGGCAAGATAACACAATAGAGAAATGAACAAGTAAAAACTATCACTACATGCATATATGGTTGGTGGAGGCTCTATGGTTATAATGTTTTGCGAAAAGCCAATTTTTCCCTACAACAAAGGAATATATTTTATTTAACTATCTTGGTAGTTGATAAACATTGAGGATGGTAAATCCCCATCTCAATCCCAATTAAACAAGTAATTAATAACCCAACAAAATTAATTTAGAGTGACGAGATCAACATGATAATTCAAGAACCAGATACTCAAGATGTCCATAACCGAGGACACGACTAACCATGATTAGTTTGTACACTCTGCAGAGGTTTGCGCACTTTTCCCCATAAGACTCGATCTTCTCCGTTGGATTTCTTGCACTACATGGTGTTTGAGAAACGGATGACTGACACACAGTCTTTCAGAAACATTAACTCTTTACTCTGGGTGGACAATTACACCCGCTTTCCCCTACATCTGCTAGCCCACAACTGAAAGAGGTCATGCAACATACTCAACTATGCTAGAGCCCATAATAGCTTGTGGCTGCACACGGAAGTTTCTAGCATGAATAATCTTATGATCCCTTTGAACCTGGGTGGCGAACCAAAAGGAAAACACTGGTATATCCCCAGGTGCCCGCAACCAATCCACCCAGATGTGTGTTTAAGTAGCCACCTTAAGTTAACCATTAATTAACAATCTCACATCTGTCATGGATACACTCAAACCCAATCCACGTCTACGAGCATAGCATGGCAATTGTCGAGGGTTAGGTGCGACATATGCCAAAGGATGGCTTATCATGGTGGGGGCGACTAGAACGTCGCCGGTGCCTGGAAATGGGATGAGGCGAAGGCATGCACGCTGGCGAATCTTACCCAGCTTCAGGGCTCTCCGGGAAGATAATACCCCTACTGCTGCTCTGCGGGGTCTCCGCATGATCACTATGGCAAAGTGTTTACACGGTTGCTCCTTGAGCTGTTTCTTGGAGGTAGGAGAGGGCAAGGCTAGCTCTTCCTTCTATATGATCTGGCCTAGAGCTAATGGGTTCCAACCCTTTGCATGGGTGCCCTGGGGGGTTTATATAGGCCTACCCCCCAGGGGTACAATGGTAATCCGGCTGGACACGGGCCCAGCCGTCAGCGCCTCTGGGCTCCGTCTTCTCTGTCGACCGCTGGGGCCCGCCGGCTGGCGGGCCCCGCTAACTGGCCTGGCACGGAGCCGACAGGCCGCGTCCGCCGTGGGCGGGTCTTGCCGGCTGCTGATTACTGTAGCCGTGCTTCTGATGACGCGGGCTTGATCATGAGGTCGTGGCAACAGCCCCGCCGCCTGGCGGGCGATCACTATTGCCACTCCCCATCACATCTTGATTAATGGCGCATGGGCCCCGGGGGAGGGCTCGGCCGACTCCCAGGGGCCGACTCCCGATGGGTTTGACTGGTGGTCCTCTTGCTGTCTCCTGGGGTGTCACTGACTGGTGGGACCCGCTGCCTCTAGGCCGTACAGACAAGCCGTCGTGGGTGCAGGATTCGGCCCTGTGGTGCTGATGTCAGGGCCGGTATGGCAACAGTGCCACGCCGCACGGAGATCTTCCGGGGTACAACGTGCTGTGGCCATGCCTGCCCTTAGTAAGGGGCAGGGGTGGGCTTCATCGTTGCCACTCCCCTGCCCCGTCCCACTTGATGAGGTCGTGGGGGGTGTTGGAGTCGCAGGCCGACTCCCCAAAGCCGGCTTCTCTGGAAGTCGCCAGTCGGGAGTCGGCTTTCCCTGAAGTCGTCCTTGGGACTCGGCCGTGAGTGGTCAGTTGGCCATCCTGCCGTTGGCTTCTTGAAGGCGGCTCTTCGTCCTGGGGTCTTGAGGGGCGCAGCCTGCCCCGATGTCTTGAAAGGTTCTAGGGCTCGGGTTGGCCTACCCGTGGCCCATTACTCCGACAGTAGTCCCCAAAGCTGGTGAGGCGCCGCGGACGATCGGCCGAGAAGCCTCAGCAGTTTCTCTTTCCGGGTGCTCAACACATGGTCTTTGATTGACTCCTGCCGGGCTGACTAGAAGGAGTCGGACTTGCTCAATTCCGACTTGCACCATATTTTGAACGTCGCGGCGGGATCCAAGTAGCGTGCTAGCTAAGCCTCCAGGCCGCCGCCCGTTCTAGGCCTGTCATGCGATGACACGTGGCTGGGTCGTCCTGCCAGCCTACGTGCGCGACGGGACATGCCCATAGGCGGGGCCCGCCACTACCGCGCCTCGGTGCCCGAGCGGATCCGCTGCGGCCCCGGCGGACGGTTGGGATTCCTGTGGAGTTACTGCGCGCAGTAACTTTATCGTGGAACATGGGGGTCATGGGGCCGTGGGCGCAGTAAATCCCCACGACCGCCCCCTCAGCTTCGCAGCCCACGAGGCTATAAGTAGGGGGAAGAGGGGGGCACGCGCGTCCCTCCTTCCCACCACTCCTCGCTTTCTTCCTTCTCACTGCTCCTCGCTCTCCTCCTTCTTCTTCTTCTTCGCTCCGCCGTGCGCCCAAGCTCCGGCAAACGCCGTGGAGATCAGCTCGCGATGAGTTCTTCCTCCGCCGCCGTGCCTCCCCCAGTGTGCTCCGGCACTTGGGACAGTTCCGAAGTTCACGATGACCATGTCGAGTTCCTCCGCCGGACTCGTCGGCTCCCCGGCGAGGATCACGTGCGGGTGCGTCTTGCGCCGAAGGGGGAGATTTCCCCCGCGCCACAGGAGGGCGAGTGGGTCATCTTCCGCTCGCACTGCTTGTGCGGGTTGGGGCTGCCGGCGAGCAGTTTCTTTCGATCCTTCCTGGAGTTCTACGGCCTCCAGCCGCACCACCTCACCCCCAACACAGTGGTGCTACTGTCCGCCTTCGTGGCCTTGTGCGAAGGCTTCCTCAGAGTCCTCCCCACCCTCGAGCTCTGGGAGGAGTTCTTCTTCTCCAAGCTCGGCACCCAGGCCGCGGGCGTGCCGGCTCAGTGCGGCGCTTTCATCGCCGTGCGAAGGTCGGGGGCTGACAATCCCTTCCCCTCCATCCCGCTGATAAAGTCGGTGAAGATGTGGCAGAGATCCTACTTTTACGTCAGGAGCGTCTCCGCGAGGGGGGACTGGGTCAACCTGCCGGCTTTCGAAGCCGGCCCGCCGGCTGGGCGACTGCCCAACTGGTCGTACCGGGCCAAGTCGCTGACGCTTGCGGGAGCCGGCGCCATCGCACAACTCCGAGTGCTGACGCAGTCGGAGGGTTTGATTGGTCTAGACCTACTGGCCGCCTTCGTGGCGCGCCGAGTTCTCCCACTCCAAGGCCGCCCCCACATGATATGCCAGATGAGCGGGCACCGCGACCCGAGTCGGATGTGCACCAAGGACATGCCTCGCGAAGAGGTGGCATTCATGGTGAACTACCTCTCGGATAGCAAGCTCCTGGAGGATTGGCGGTTCGGCAAGGAGCCGTACTCCCGCGCCAACCCCCCGCCCGTGGTGAGTTGCCATTCCTTTCTTTCTTTGGATTGTCTTCTCTCTCGCCGAGTTTGTTTTGACCAGTCGGCTTTGGTCAGAATCCCCTCCTCCACCCGCCAGCCGGCACCTCGGGGCCGGCCCGCGAGTTCCTCGCCGACTGGGCGGAGAGCGACGTCGACGACCCCGATGTGGGGGCGGCGGCTCTGGAGGACGACGCCGAGGGAGGAGGAGGAACAGCAGGCGACTTCAGGCCTTAGGCTACTTTCGCCGACTGGCCTGACGATGACGCCGAAGGGGAAGTCGCCCCCGCCATCGGCCAGGAGCCAGCCAGCCTGGCGCGGGCTCTTCCGCCGCGCCGGGTGCTCCAGGCGGCGGGAATAAGCGCAGGGCCGTGCCCACCTTGTTTGGCAGTCGGCCGAAGAAACCCAAGGGTTCGGCTATGGCGACCCGGCGGGACGAGGCGGCCGCGAAGGCCATCCGCTTCCATAAGGAAGTGAAGAAGCCGCCATTGGTCTCCATGTGAGTATTCTGTCTCAATGCTTTATTCTTTCTTTGTGAATTTGTCTGAGTCTTTGCTTGCTCCCCTTTGCTTCAGGGCTCCCCTCACTCTCGAGAGGGTCACCGCCGCCTCCGTCATGGGGTCAGCGGAGACGTCCGCCACCACTCGGCAGATTGACCCCGCTGCTGACCTCCGGGAGGCGACGGAGTGGAATGCGCAGGATAAGCACAATGAAGAAGAGGCCGTTCGCCTGGAGAAGGCGGAGGCCGATAGGGTGGAGGCCTCCGCCAAGAAAAAACTGGCGGAGGCCGCCGCCGCCGCGACGAAGCGGCAGGCTGAGGAAGCCGCACACCGCCAATCGGTGGTGTACGTCACCCCGTTGAACTCTGCGCCGCCGCCTCCGGAGTTCACGGGGCAGACTGGGGAAGCCGGCGGTGAGAACCCCGTCGTGGAGAGGGAAGGCGGCGACCCCTCTACGCCGGACGTGATTGTTCCGCCCCCCCCCCCCCCCCCCGCCGTCTGCGAGTGCGCAAGGCGAGCAGCCAGCGGATCCTCCGGTGCCGCCGACCAAAGACAAGGCCGTGGCGAGGCTGCTCCTCCAAGTCGGCTCGCCAATGCGCCGGCGTCTGGAGAAGGCGACTTCGGCACCCCGCCCCCTGGAAGCCGGCACCGCCAACTCGGCGATCCCAGACGCCGAAGCGACAAGCGCCGCGCCCATTGGGTGGGTGCGAGGAGGCGGCACAGGGCCGCTGAACCAGGCACTCCTGGACGTCCAGGCGAAGCTTCGCACTGAGGGCGACGCTCTCCAGAGTTGCACCAAGGCATTCCTGGCGTCGCGGGCAGCCGTTCGGGTATATTTTTTCCTTTGGTCTTTGTTTTCTTGTTCCTCTCTGTGGGGGCGCGCCAGCGCACCCACTGGGTGTAGTCCCCGAGTTTTGGGCTGGCTGCTGAGCAGGCGGCCCAGAACTCCAATTGATGAACTCTGGGTATTAACTTTTTGTCTGAAACGTTTGATGCAGGATTACCATAACCTCCATGTCACTGCCTTCAACCGTAACGTTGAAGAGCTGGGCAAGCAGACCGCCGATTTGTCGGAGAGCCGGAGTATGTCCTTTTCCTTCTTTGCGGGGGCGCGCTGGCGCACCCGCGGGCTGTAGTCCCCGAGATTCGGGCCGACTGCTGAGCTGTCGGGCCGGATCTCCCCGGCGACCTTCTTTACCTGATGAATTAACGTCTTCTTTCTTCCTTCTTTTCAGGAGCCAACGCTGCTCTTCAATAGCAGCTGAGCGACGCCAACTCCGCTTTGCGCGCCAAGGAGGAGGAGTGCAGCAAGCTCGCCACGAAGCGCGATCTGCTGGCCACTCAATTGGCAGAGTAGAAGGAGCTGCTTGTGAAGACGCAGAGGGAGGCGGAAGAGACGGAGACCGCCCTCCTGGCCGAGTTCGCGAGCGAGCGCTCCTCCTGGTCTGACAAGGAGGCGATGCTGGCCTCCGGCTTCCATGAGATTGAAGACATCGTTGATGGTGAGTTTCTTTACTTTCTTTCTTCGAGCTGCCGATTTAAGTTGTGCCAACTCCTGGTTTTTGACTTGCTTCTTCGTTTCTTCCTGTCTTTGCTGACTTTTTTCCTGGGCACTCGCAGGCCGCCATCCAAGCCATCGAGGCTGACCGTGAAGGTCGGAGGGCGGAGGGCGCAGAGATTGCCGCCGACGCCCCTTGAACTCTTGACGAGCACATCCTGAGTATTGAGTCTCGCCTTCGTCCAGCTCACCGGATGCTGCGCCGGCTTCAGCGTGTTGGTGCCCAGGCGATTGCCACCCTGTGGCCGGACATGCAGGCTCCGCGCACCCCCAGCCTGACGGCCGATTGGCTAGAGGTCGCGGCTGGTCGTCTTGAGGCGTGGAAGGGCTCTTCAGCCTGAGCTGGAGCGTGCCGGGCCTTGGAGTTCGTCAAGGCATGGTATCCGGGGCTGGATCTAGACCGGCTGGCCACGCTTCGGTCAGAGGCCCAGCCGGAGGTGGCACCTGCGGAAGACGCCCTCGTCAAGCGTGCTGCGGCGATCACCGAGTACACCGACACCAGCATCTTCGTCCCCGAGCGGTCTGAAGACGGCGAGGAGGTACCGCCGGAGTGGTTTGGGATGAACCCAGACTACGGCGAGGGCTCGGCGGAGGTGATTGGCTCCAGCGTCGAGGAAGAAGGCGAGGCGGAGGATGGAGGCTAGACGGAGGCGCCAGAAGACGGAGCAGACGACCAGCCTCAGCTCGACCGCGCCTCCAGCAACGAGCCGCGTGCGACCACCCCGACTACCTCCGGAGGCAATCAAGCCGAGACTAGCCAGCCGGCCACCCCGACGCCTGGCGCTACCGCCTCCTCCGACCCTTCGAATCCGTCTGCTGCTTCCTAAGCTGCCGCTTTATCTTTATTTCATCTGCTTCAGTAGTCTTTGAAGAACTTTGTTAATTCGCACAATTCCACTCATGGGGTGTATTTTGAACTTCTGCTCGAAGATTCGGCCAAGGGCCTATGTTATGTAAATATATTTATCCGAGTTCTATCTTTTCTTGCTCATTGCTCTTTTGGCTTTTTTCCTTTGCCGCTTTCTCTTAGTTGCCTGCCTTGCCAATCGGACAGCCGCTCTGCGGACTGTCGCTGGATCAAATGCTTGGCTACTTTGGGAAGGCAAGTACTTAGCTGTTTTAAGAGTTTTTGAGCAAGTTGAATAGAAGGCAGCAATCCGACTACTCGAGAGTCGGTTTGTGAAAAAGGCTGGAAGCTGTCATGAGCTATGTTTTATGCTTTGAGTCCTTAAACATTTTTCATGCGAACGCCCATTCTACCTTACCTCTGCCCACCGTACAGTCGCTCTGCGAGCTGCGGCTTCTGACAGAAGAGGGTTTAGGTGTTACACACTACTTGTCCGGCTGCAGGAAGCATTTCATAGTGCAAGGCGGCAAGTCCCCGGGCCGACTTGTCGAGCCCGGTGCCAAGCGGCATGACAAAGAGTAACATACTTGTAGGCATAATTTTTTATCATACAGACAAAAGAGGGCAGTCCCCGAGCTCGTCTCGGGGGGCCCGAAGTCTTGGTACTTTAATACAAAAGGTAGCATGGTACATACTACATTAACTGTAAAATCTTCGGAGGAGATTTGCATTCCATGGTCGCTCTGTCTCCTTGCCGGAGTCGTCCCTCTTGCATGCTCGGGGCTTCTGGGCATCAATCAGGTAGTAGGAGTCGTTGCCCAGTACTTTGCTGATGATGAAAGGGCCTTCCCAAGGCACTGACAGCTTGTGCTGGCCAGCTGTTCGCTGGATCAGCCGAAGCACAAGGTCGCCTTCTTGGAAAGATCTTGGCTTGACCTTCCTGTTGTGGTATCGGCGCAGGCTCTGCTGGTAGATGCTGGACCGGCTGAGTGCCAACAACCGGCCCTCTTCCAACAGATCGATGCCGCCTTGTCGTGCTTCTTCTGCTTCCTCCTCGGTGTACATGGTGACTCGTGGGGAGTCGAACTCTATGCCTGTTGGGATGACGGCTTCGGCACCGTAGACGAGGAAGAAAGGCGTGAAGCCAGTTGACTTTTTTGGAGTCATGCGCAGACTCTAGAGGACGGCTGGTAACTCATCGAGCCAGCAGCCAGCTGAGCGCTCCAGAGGCTCGATCAGCCGAGGCTTGATGCCAGACAGGATGAGGCCGTTTGCTCGCTCCACTTGGCCGTTTGACTGTGGATGGGCGATGGACGCTAGGTCCAGTCGGATGCCCTGTGTTGCGCAGAAACGGGCCAAGGCGCCTTTGGCGAAATTTGTGCCGTTGTCGGTGATGATGCTGTGTGGTATGCCGTACCAAATTGTGATATCGGCGATGAAAGTCACGGCAGTTGGACCGTTCAGCTTCTTGATTGGCTTCGCTTCTATCCACTTGGTGAACTTGTCCACTGCGACAAGTAAGTGAGTTAAGCCACCTCGTGCTGTCTTGAATGGTCCCACCATGTCTAGACCCCAAACTGCGAAAGGCCAGGCAATGGGGATGGTCTTGAGTGCAGAAGCTGGCTGGTGCGGCTTGGAGCTGAACTTCTGGCACCCTTTGCATTTTGGACCAACTCCTTGGCCTCTTCCAAGGCAGTTGGCCAGAAGAATCCGTGTCAAAAGGCTTTGGCGACGAGTGCTCTTGAAGCCGCATGGTGTCCGCACTCGCCTTGATGGATGTCTTTGAGAATCGCTTGGCCTTGCTCTGGCTCTATGCAGCGCTGGTAGACACCAGTGATGCTGCGCTGGACCAGCTCTCTGTTGACTATGGTGTAGGCTACCGCTCGGCGTTGTACTTGCCGAGCTGAGGTCTCATCAGTCGGCAGCTCCTTGCTCACCAGGAATTTGAGGATGGGCTGGGCCCATGAGGGTGCTGCTATTTCTTCGACTGCCAGAACTGCGACTTGGACGAGGCCGGTTGGGCTGGGAGGCGGCGGGTTGGAGTCAACAACCGCTTGCTGGGTTAATGAAGTCCCTAGGCCGACTGGCGCGGCCCTTGGGCCGAGTTCTGGAGTCTTTGAGTCCGCCGCCGCAGTCCCCGGGCCGGGTTCGACTGTGGCGGCTTTGGAGTCATCCGCCATAATCCCCGTATCGACTGCCGGGGCTCTGGAGTCGGATCCGACGTTTTCGGGAGGAGCCGGCACAAAAATGGAGTCTGATTCTGGTGAAGGCTTGACAGACGGCTTGAGGAGGCGTTGAAGGGCGACGCCAGATGGTATTGCTTGGCGGGTAGAGCCGATTCGTGCCAAGGCATCTACTTGGTCATTGTCGTTTCTTGGCACATGGAGGAACTCGCACCCTTCGAAATACCCGCTGAGTTGCTGTACGAGGAAACGGTAACTCACCATGTTTGCATCTTTCGTGTCCCAGTCGCCAGATGACTGCTGGACCACTAAGTCCGAGTCGCCATAACACAAGATCTGGCGGATGCCAAGTTCTTTGGCAAGCCGGAGCCCGTGAATGAGCGCCTCGTACTCGGCGACATTGTTGGAGGCGGCAAAGTGGATTTGCAGCGCGTATTTGAGCTTGTCGCCTTTGGGAGAGGTGAGGACGACGCCGGCTCCCAAGCCGGTGCGCATCTTGGAGCCGTCGAAATGCATCCGCCAATGGGTGGAATCAGGCGCTGGAGGTAGGTACTGGGTCTCGGCCCAGTCGACGAGGAAGTCGGCCAGTGCTTGTGACTTGATAGCAGTGCGGGGCTGGTAGTGGATGGTGTAGGGAGCTAGCTCTATGGCCCACTTGGCCACTCGGCCAGAAGCATCTCGACTACCAATGATCTCGGCAAGTGGGGCCATGCAGACCACCGTGATTGGATGCTCTTGAAAGTAATGCTTCAATTTCTTGGCAGTAAAGTGTACGCCGTAGCACATCTTCTGGTAGTGGGGGTAGTTCTGCTTGGAGGTCGACAGTACCTCGCTTAGGTAATATACCGGTCTCTGGATAGGTAGCGCCTTGCCTTCCTCCTTGCGTTCTACTACAATGACCGTGCTGACTACTCGGCTGGTGGCGGCGATGTACAGGAGCATAGGTTCCTTTGGAGTCGGAGCCGCCATGAACGGTGGAGTAGTCAGCATCTTCTTCAACTAGAGAAAAGCTTCGTCCGCCTTATGGTTCCACTCGAAAAAAGTGGTCTTCTTCATGAGTTGGTATAAGGGGAGAGCTTTCTCGCCCAGCCGACTGATGAATCGGCTGATGGACGCCAAGCAGCCGGTGAACTTTTGCACATCCAGCAGTCGGCTATGTACCTCCATTCTCTCAATGGCCTTGATCTTTACTGGGTTGCATTCTATGCCGCGTTCAGAGACCAGGAAGCCAAGGAGCTGGCCGGCTGGTACTCCGAAGACACACTTCTCGAGGTTGAGCTTGATCTGGAATCGGCGCAGGTTTTCAAAGGTCTCCTTGAGGTCTTCCAGCAGTGTTCCACGCTTTTCCATCTTCACCACTACGTCGTCCACGTAGACATGGGCGTTCCTGCCGAGCTGCTTGAGGAGACACTTCTGCATGCAACGCTGAAAGGTGGCGCCGGCATTCCTTAAGCTGAACGTCATGGTGAGGTAGCAGAAGGCTCCAAACGGCGTGATGAAGGCGGTCTTTAGTCTGTCAGCCGGGTTCAGCTTGATCTGGTGATATCCTGAGTATGCATCCAAAAAACTCAACAGCTCGCATCCGGCTGTGGAGTCTATCACCTGGTCGATTCTTGGTAGAGCAAATGGGTTCTTGGGGCAGGCCTTGTTGAGGCTCGTGTAGTCAATACACATTCGCCACTGCTTGTTCTTCTTCAGTACCAGGACCGGATTTGCTAGCCATTCTGGAAAGAACACTTCCATAATGAAGCCGGCTGCTAGGAGTCGGGCTATCTCTTCTCCGACAACTCTTCTCTTCTCTTCTGATAGGCGGCGCAGGGGCTGCATGGTCGGCTTTGCATCAGATCGGACATGTAACTTGTGCTCGACGAATTCCATCGGTACACCTGGCATGTCTTTGGGGGACCATGCGAAGATGTCCCGATTCTCACGGAGGAAATTGACGAGCTCGCCTTCCTATTTGCTGTCGAGGTTTGCACCTACAACGGCGTATCTCTCTGGGTGCTCCGGATCCAAGGGTATCTTCTTTGTCTCTTTGGCCGGCTTGAACGAACCCTCAGCCTCTGACTCTTTTGGGTTGGGCGATACCTCAGGCAGCTTGCCGGCCATCGCCACAACTCGCTCAAGGAGCCGCTTCTCGGCCGCGATTACCAGGGACTCGGCCAGCCGACTGCTCTCAGCCGCGCAAGCTGACGACTTCCGGTAGTCGCCAGCCACAGTCAGAATCCCTCTGGAACTGGGCATCTTCATCTTGAGGTAGGCGTAGTGGGGGACCGCCATGAACTTGGCCAAGGCGGGTCGGCCGAGCAGCGCATGGTATGGGATCTCGAGGTCCACCACCTCAAACCAAACAGACTCTCGGCGGAAGTGATCTTTGTCTCCAAAGAGGACGTCCATCAGGATCTTGCCGATTGGTGAGCAGGAAAGCCTAGGAACAATGCCGTGAAACACAGTTCGGCTGTTCTGAAGCTGTCTTTGCTTGATTCCTAACTTCTCCATGGTGTCCTTGTACAGGATATTGATACTGCTGCCTTCGTCTATCAGAACTCGCGAGAAATGCGCGGCTCGTCTGTCCATAGCAAAGGTGGCGTCCAGGACCAAGGCATAGGAGCCCGGACTCGGCATCACTTCTGGGTGGTCAACCCTGCTCCAGCTGATGGGCTTCTCGGACCAGTGCATGAACTCTGGCGTCTCCGATGCTACTGCATTCACCTCTTGTCGCTGCAGCCGCCTGCTGCATCGATCATCGGCCACACTGGTAAACACCACGTAGGCTCCGTGCTCTTCAGGGTATTCGTCTTGTACTGCACCGACTGGCCTAGCAGCCGGCTGCTGGGGCGGAGGCGGCTGCCCAGCAGGCGGGGGAGGCAGGAGGCCATCTCCCTTAGTGATCCTGGTGAGCCAGTGGCACTTCCGGGTGGTGTGATTCGACGGCTTCGCGCCGCTATGGAACTTGAAAGGTCCATCCAAGGTTTGCTCATAGGAGAAGGCCGGCAACCAGTTTGGCTTGCCGCCTTTCTGTCGCTTGGGCGGAGGCTGCTCATCCGGCTGCTGGGCTTCAACGGTCGCGACCTGCGGGCTGCTGGAAGCCGGCTGCGGGGCCTTGCGCTTGTGGTCGCCCTGCTGTTGTTGCCGGCTGGCGTCTGCCGCTAGAGTTCTTGGAGCTTGAGGGGCCACTTTGCCAGTTGTGCTGATTTGAATCTCCGCCTTCATGGAGGAGTCGGCCATGGCGTACTTGTCTGCTATGATCAGCAGTTCGTCGAGGGTTTCCGGCTCGTCGCAGAGGATCTTGTGCTTGAGGAGGGTGCCTTCTCTGCACCCGGCTATGAAGTACTCGATGGCCTGCACCTCGTGCACGCCCTCACAGGAGTTCCGAAGCTCGGCCCAACGCATGAGGTAATCGCGGGTCGACTCGTTGGGGCCTTGTACGCACAAGGAGAGCTGACGAGGCTTGGGAGGACGCTTGTACGTGCTGGTGAAGTTGCGGACGAATGCTTCGGTGAAGTCGACCCAGCTGTTGATGCTGCGGGGCTTTAGGCTGTTCAGCCATGTCCGGGCCGTGCCCTGGAGCATGAGCGGAACATAATTTACGGCGACACGCTTGTTGCCGTTTGCTATGCTGACAGCCGTGGAGTAGTTGACTAGCCAGTCTTCCGGCTTCACGGAGCTGGTATACTTGGGCGTGTCTCTTGGGAGCGTGAACCCTCTAGGAAAGGGCTCGTCCCGAATGCGGGGCCCGAAACAAGGCGGACCCAGCTCGTCTTCTTCTTCCAGCGCTAAGGATCGGTGAAGTCGGTCGATCCGGTGGCGGGCGTCATTCTCTCCAACTCCCTCTCGGCGGCCAAGGCGGTCGCCGAGAGTCGGATGGTCAACAGGCGGCGGGGAGACTCGCCTCTCCTTGCGGGGAGGGGGAGGCGGATAGTCGTCCCGTCGTTCCACTGCTCTCGGGCGGCCGTCTCGGTCGCGCTCTATGGTAATGCGAGTCCGTCTGTGGCTCACAGCCGGCTCCTTGTCTCTTCTTCCTCGGGCGCCGCCAGTCGGCGTCCGAGACGCCGCGCCTTGATCTCGGTGAAGGTCGTCGTTTGGCCGCTGCGGTGCCTCCGTGCAGCAGCCGGCCTCGTTCTCCGCGGCGGCCGCGTCGAGGAGACGCTGGACTCGCTCCATCATGAGGCGGCGTTCTTTGCCCTCGAAATTGTGCAGCTCATCCGCCGCTGCCTGGGCGGCTCGGATGTTCTCCGCTGGTGTAGCGTACACAGGGCGGCTTGCCCCAAACAGGTTGGCGATGGCTACGCCGCGCTGCTGGACCGCGCCAAGGCGGCTGGGCCCCGCCGGGGCCGGCGAGCCGCCGACGGCGTGATCCATCTCCCGCTGGTAGGCTTCTGACAAGCGCCTCATGCTGGCCAGCTTCTTCGCGCCTTCAACGAGCTGAAGGCGGCGCGCCTCCAACGTCTCTATGTCAACGTCTTCCGAAATGGGCGCAGTTAGGTCTTGTAGCGCCACACTGAGTGAGTCATGCGCTCCTCCGCCGGGGAGCTCGTCATGACTGATGACGAGCACCTGGTGACGGTGCTTCCATTGCTCTCCGTGCGAGGGAGAGGTTCGTCGTAGACCACCACATTGGTGGGGAACGTGTCGAGCGACGCGGTGTCGGAGTCGACCAACATCGGGTCGGTGGAGCCCACAGACTCCAAGTCTAAGGCAGGCTCGCCGGAAACGTGGATTTGATCGAGGAGGCCTGCGAGGAGGCTCTCGGGGCCGCCCATGCCTGCGTTGGATGCAGGTTCGTCGGAGAGGCGAACCTCGCCGACAAGTTCTGCCAGGCAGCTGGCTGCGCAGGCGATCTCAACGCCGCTTAGCGCGTCGGTGCAAACTCCGTCTGGCGTGCCTGGCTGGCTGCGCTCGCCAGGGAGAAAAAGGGTTCCCGTCCAGAACAGGTCTCCGGACGGCGGTGCACCAGGCCCCACGGTGGGCGCCAAATGTCGGGGGTTAGGTGCGACATATGCCAAAGGATGGCTTATCATGGTGGGGGCGAGTAGAACGTCGCCGGTGCCTGGAAACGGGATGAGGCGAAGGCATGCACGCCGGCGAATCTTACCCAGCTTCAGGGCCCTCCGGGGAGATAATACCCCTACTGCTGCTCTGCGGGGTCTCCACATGATCACTATGGCAAAGTGTTTACACGGTTGCTCCTTGAGCTGTTTCTTGGAGGTAGGAGAGGGCAAGGCTAGCTCTCTCCCTTCTATATGATCTGGCCTAGAGCTAATGGGTTCCAACCCTTTGCATGGGTGCCCTGGGGGGTTTATATAGGCCTACCCCTAGGGGTACAATGGTAATCCGGCTGGACGCGGGCCCAGCCGTCAGCGCCTCTGGGCTCCGTCTTCTCTGCCGACCGCTGGGGCCCGCTGGCTGGCGGGCCCTGCTGATTGGCCTGGTATGGAGCCGACAGGCCGCGTCCGCCACGGGCGGGTCTTGCCGGCTGCTGATTACTGTAGCCATGCTTCTGATGACGCGGGCTTGATCATGAGGTCGTGGCAACAGCCCCGCCTCCTGGCGGGCGATCACTATTGCCACTCCCCATCACATCTTGATTAATGGCGCATGGGCCCCGGGGGAGGGCTCGGCCGACTCCCAGGGGCCGACTCCCGACGGGTTTGACTGGTGGTCCTCTTGCCGTCTCCTGGGGTCTCACTGACTGGTGGGACCCGCTGCCTCTAGGCCGTACAGACAAGCCGTCATGGGTGCAGGATTCGGCCCTGTGGTGCTGATGTCAGGGCCGGTATGGCAACAGTGCCACGCCGCACGGAGATCTTCCGGGGTACGGCGTGCTGTGGCCATGCCTGGCCTTAGTAAGGGGCAGGGGCGGGCTTCATCGTTGCCACTCCCCTGCCCCGTCCCACTTGATGAGGTTGTGGGGGGTGTTGGAGTCGCAGGTCGACTCCCTAGAGCCGGCTTCTCTGGAAGTCGGCAGTCGGGAGTCGGCTTTCCCTGAAGTCGTCCCTGGGACTCGGCCGTGAGTGGTCAGTTGGCCATCCTGTCGTTGGCTTCTTGAAGGCGACTCTTCGTCCTGGGGTATTGAGGGGCGCAGCCTGCCCCGATGTCTTGAAAGGTTCTGGGGCTCGGGTTGGCCTACCCGTGGCCCATTACTCCGACAGCAATATAAGCATCACTAGAAGCAACTCCCAAGGGTTTGCTAATAAAAGGGCAATAGGTTCTACCTCATCATCTACTTCCCAGTACCCACATGTTAAAAGATCCTACTCATGCAATGTTTGAGGATTGTAACTAATGCATAAAAACTGGGTAATAAAGGGATATGATCAAAGTGTTACTTGCCTTGCTGATGATCCGCAAAACCTAGAGACTCGTAGTAGCACGCTGCGCACTCCGAGAATTCTATCACAAACAAACAATAGCATACATAAGCAATCAAGCATAGATGCAAGGGGAAAACTCAAATAAGAAGATCCAAATCTGAAAGTTCAACTGAAGAGATTCGATTTGCAAAAAGAATCGATCAAATCGGAGCTACGGAATTGAAACTACGATCAAATGAACTTAGAATTCAAATCTTCTTGAAACCAAATTTTAAATTGGCAAAATCATGTTCAAGTTGATTAACTAGAAAGAGGGACTCGAGACGAAGATTTTGGCGTTGGTTTCACTGGATTTGGACGAACGGTCAAAAAGTTGCGAGGGTTTGAAGATCAGGGGCTAATGTGCGATAAAAAATAATCGTGGATAGGTCCCTGGCCGAAAATAAAATAAAAAGAAAAAGACTACGGTGTGAACGTTCGTTAACAGAGACGAACGGGCGAAAAGTGTTTGTTAAAACAAACTAACGAACGAACGTTCGTTAAATAACCTAAACCGAGAAAACCGAACCGATTTAAAAAAACCGATCTAGGGTTTAAAAGAACAGCGGCGGCTTTGCGGTTTTTTTACCGGTTCTCGGGCAAAAACCGGCGACGGCGGCGGCGGCGAGATCCGGCGGCAGCTCGGGTCAAAGGGGCGGCGGGGCGAGGCAAGGCGGCGGCAGCAGGCGGCGCGGGGCGGCGGTGGTTGCGGCGGCGGGGCGGGACGAGGGCAGAGGAGGGCGGGACGTCGGCATTTATAGTGGGGGGGGTTGACTTGGGGAGGGGGCCGGCCCGAGGTGGAGTCCGGCTCGGACTCTGCCTCGAAGTCCATGCCGGCGACGACGTGGCGCGAGGGAGGCAGTGGCGCGAGCGGGCCGGCTGGGCCTCGGCCCAGTTCGGTCCGGGATTCTTTTTTTGAAACAATTCCGCCGAAAGGAAAAATCTTAAATAAATATACAAAAAATTCTAAAAATGCCAAACCCAATTTTCGCCGTCTAAATAAAATATTTAGAACATAGTGAACATTTTCTTGGGCTAAAAATGCATATTTTTTTAAAAGTGCATATTTTTCTAATTCAAATAAAATAACAAATAAAATCCAAATAAAAAATAATTATTTGATTTTAATATTTTTCCTCCAATATTTCTTTTATTTTGGAGAAGTCATATTATCTCCTTTTTTTTAGTATTGGAAATATTTTCGAAGAGAAAAATAATTAAAACCAAATTGATCCTCTTTTCAATATTTGAGAAAAATTCAAATATGAAAATAAATGAAATCCCCAACTCTCTCCGCGGGTCCTTGAGTTGCTTAGAATTTATAGGATCAAAAACCAAAATGCAATTAAAATATGATATGCATATGATGACCTATGTATAACATTCCAAATTGAAAATTTGGGATGTTACAAACCTACCCCCCCTAAGGTGAATCTCGTCCTCGAGATTCGGGTTGGCTAGAAAATAGTTGTGGGTGGTCTTTCCGTAGGTCTTCCTCTCGTTCCCTGGTGGCTTCATCCTCGGTACGGTGGCTCCACTGAACTTTGCAAAACTTGATAACCTTGCTGCGGGTAACTCGTTGGCAAACTTGAGAATCTTGACTCGTTTCTCCTCGTAGGTCAGATCACTATCCAACTGAATTGTCTCTAGAGGCACTGTATCTCTTAGAGGAATATCAGCCATCTCAGCATGGCACTTCTTCAACTGGGAAACGTGAAACACATCATGAACTCCTGACAGTCCTTCGGGTAACTCCAACTTGTAGGCCACTTCTCCCATACGTTCCAAAACTCGGTATGGTCCTACAAATCTCGGGGCTAACTTTCCCTTAACTCCAAATTTTTTAACTCCTCGCAGAGGTGACACACGAAAATATGCTCTATCTCTGATTTCATAGACTACCTCCTTGCGTTTCGAGTCCGCATAACTCTTCTGCCTGACTGAGCTACCTTCAGTCTGTCTCGAATCAACTTAACCTTCTCTTCAGACTCTTTGATCAAATCTGGTCCAAACAACTGGCGGTCTCCAACTTCATCCCACATCAACGGTGTTCTGCATCTCCTTCCGTATAAAGCTTCGAAAGGCGCCATCTTCAAACTGGCTTGGTAGCTGTTGTTGTATGAGAACTCCGCGTAAGGTAAATTATCATCCCAACTAGATCCATAATCTAGCGCACAAGCTCTCAACATGTCCTCCAGAATCTGATTGACTCTCTCGGTCTGTCCACCTGTTTGCGATTGAAGGGTTGTACTAAATTCTAGCCTTGTACCCAAAGGTTGGTGCAGCTGATTTCAAAACTTCGAGGTAACCTATGTTCCTCTATCTGATAGGATGGTCCTCAGAACTCCATGCAGGCATATGATCCTGGTCATATATATTTTGTCCAACTTCGCACTCGTATAGGTGGTTTTCACTAGGATAAAGTGAGCCACTTTGGTCAAACGATCCACTACTACCCAGATTGAATCATATCTTGATCGGGTCCTAGGCAATCCGGTGATGAAATCCATGCCAAGCTTATCCCACTTCCATTCGGGTATCGACATCGGCTGCAGTAATCCTGCTGGCTTTTGATGTTTTTCCTTCACTCTCTGACATACATCACATACGGCTACATACTCGGCAATATCCTTCTTCATGCCAGTCCACCAGAAATGCTCCTTCAAATCCAAATACATCTTGATTTTTCTGTGGTGTATCGAGTATGGCGAGTCATGAGCTTCCTGAAGTATCAACTTCCTGATCTCTGCATTATTGGGCACATAAACATGGTCCTCAAACCACAAGGTGTCATGCTCATCCTCACGAAAACCTTTGGCTTTTCCTTTGCTCGTCCTCTCCTTTATCTCAGCAATTTCCTTATCATCCTTCTGAGCTTCTCCAATCTTTCCCAATAATATTGACTGAACTCCTAATGCTACAACAAAACCTCTAGGGACTATCTCCAAATGTTGCTCCCTGAGAAGCCAACTCCTTTGGTAATCTTCCACTTATGAGGGTATTGGCATAACTCTTCCGACTCAAAGCGTCTGCTACGACATTGGCCTTGCCTGGATGATAGTGCAACTTCATATCACAATCCTTTATAAGCTCCAACCATCTCCTTTGCCTAAGATTCAGCTCCTTCTGAGTGAAAATGCACTTCAAACTCTTGTGATCCATGTACACATCATAACGGTTTCCAATAAGAAAATGTCTCCAGGTCTTGAGCGCATGAACTACGCCTGCTAACTCCAAATCATGTGTGGCATAATTCAACTCATGCGGACGAAGCTGACGTGAGGCATATGAAACAACTCTTCCATCCTGCATAAGTACACCTCCAAGTCCTAAGCGAGAAGCATCGCAATACACTTGGAAATCTCTGCGTATATCCGGCGGAATCATCACTGGGGATGTAACCAAATGTTTCTTCAGCTCCTGAAAACTTGCCTCACATTCTTCTGTCCATTTAAACTTAGTGTATTTCTTCAGCAACTCCGTCATGGGCTTCGCAATCTTAGAAAAGTTCTCTATGAATCTCCGATAGTATCCCGCGAGTCCAAGAAAACTGCGGATCTCTCCAACTGAGGTGGGTGCCAACCACTCAGTGACAGATTGAACCTTGGTAGGATCCACTACTATACCTTCTCCTGATATAACATGGCCAAGAAATCCAACTTCCTTTAACCAAAACTCACACTTGCTGAACTTGGCATACAACTGATGTTCCCTGAGCTTCTCGAGAACTAGACGCAAATGCTCCTTGTGCTCCTCTTCATTCTTCGAGTATACCAATATATCATCAATGAATACCACAACAAACTTATCCAAGAACTGCATGAATACCTTATTCATCACACTCATGAAGTAGGCAGGGGCATTAGTCAATCCAAACGACATAACCGTGTACTCGTATAACCCATACCTTGTGGTGAAGGTTGTCTTAGGTATATCCTGTTCTCAGATCTTCAACTAGTGGTATCCTGATCGTAGATCGATCTTGGAGAATACTTTAGGTCCTTGCAACTGGTCAAACAAATCATTGATCATCAGTAGTGGGTACTTGTTCTTGATTGTCACTTCATTTAGAGCCCGATAATCAACAACCATTCTCAAAGATCCATCCTTCTTCTCAACCAAAAGTACTGGTGCTCCCCACGGTGACGAACTTCGTCGGATGTAACCTTTCTCCAATAACTCCTTAATCTGCTTCTTTATCTCGTGCAGATCATTTGTGGGCATCCGGTATGGTCTCTTCGACATGGTCCGGTGCCTGGCAACAACTCTATCAAAAACTCAATGTCTCGATCCGGCGGCATTCCTGGTAGCTCCTCTGGAAATACATCAGTGTAATCCTTCACTACAGGTACTTCCTCCTAAACAACTCCTGAGAGGGAATTTACTTGGGTTCTCCTTGGCGCATGCCTGGATACATACTTAATCCTTTTTCCCTCTGGGGTGGTGAGCAGAATTGACTTACTGGCGCAATCGATGTTTCCTCCATACATCGATAGCCAATCCATTCCTAGTATCACATCCAATCCTTGTGACTCCAAAATTATTAAGTCTGAGGGGAAAACATGCCTACCTATGGTCAATGGCATCTGAAAACATCCTTGGCTTGCCATATACTCAGCTCCTGGCGAGCTTACTAACATAGGTGTCCTAAGAACTTTAGTGGGCAACTTATACTTATCCACAAATCCCCTTGAAATGTGTGAATGCGATGCACCAGTATAAAAAAGAATGATTGCAGTAAATGACTTAACCAAAAACTTACCTATAACTGCATCTGGCTGCTCTTCAACCTCCTCCACGTTAACGTGGTTCACTTGTCCCCTATTGAAAGGGTTGGGCTTCTTCCCAGAGCTTCCATTGCCATTACCAGTCTTCCCGCACTTGAAACAAGTAATGTGACTTTGGTCCTTCTTGGCGGGTGTGGCTGGGTTAGAGCAGTTTTGGCTACTGCCTGCTCCATTCCCATTTCCATTCTTGGGGCCACTGTGGTTATGCGAACTTCCTCCATTGTGGGTATGGCCTCCATGGTTATGGGTATATCCTCCCGAGTTCGGGGAGAAACGAGGCTTCTGCTGAGCTCCTAAATTGTACTTCCCTTGTCCATACTTCCTTTTGCGGCTCTCAATCTGCTGCTGCTTCCCTTCAATCATAAGAGCCTTGTCTACCAACTTCTGGTAGTTGTTAAATGTTGCCACCATTAACTGCATACTCATCTCATCATTCAGCCCTTCCATAAAATTCTCCCGCTTCGCGGCATCTATGGCCACATCATCTGGGGCATAGCGGGCTAACTTGCTAAATATCATCCACGTACTGCCCCACAGTACGGTTTCCCTGGCGTAAGTTGCGAAACTCACGTTTCTTCATGCTCATAGCTCCAGTTGAGACATGAGCAGTGCGGAATGCTTGCTGAAACTACTCCCAAGTGACATTGGCTATAGGGAAAGTGGCTGTGTAATTCTCCCACCATGAGGCTGTAGGTCCATCCAATTGATGTGCGGCAAAACGCACCTTCTCAGCATCCGTGCAACATGCGGTGGTCAACTCCCTTCCAATCCTTCATAGCCAGTCATCAGTAACTATTGGCTCGGTGCTACTGGAAAACACCGGCGGCTGCAACCTCAGAAAACGGGCTAAGTTGTCAATTGGAGGTGGTGGCGGTGGGTTGTTGTTATTGTTATTGTTGCCTTGGTTCGGGACTAGCAACTACATCAGGGTATTCTACTGTTGGATCAACTGAGTGAGCTCCGGTGGGAAGGCAAATCCGGGGTCACATCTCGGAGGCATCTGATGGGTTTAGAGGGGAGAGATTAGAATAGAAATGAGGTTTAATGAGAAAGCAATACTGATACGTCTCCAACGTATCTATAATTTTTGATTGCTCCATGCTATATTATCTACTGTTTTGGACATTATTGGGCTTTATTATCCACTTTTATATTATTTTTGGGACTAACCTATTAACCGGAGGCCCAGCCTGGAATTGATGTTTTTTTTTGCCTATTTTAGGGTTTCGAAGAAAAGGAATATCAAACGGAGTCCAAACGGAATGAAACCTTCGGGGACGTGATTTTCTCACCGAACATGATCCCGGAGACTTGGACCATACGTCAAGCAACCAACAGGGAGGCCATGAGGTAGGGGGGCGTGCCTACCCCCCAGGTGCGCCCTCCACCCTCGTGGGCCCCCTGTTGCTCCACCGACGTACTTATTCCTCCTATATATACCTACATACCCCCAAACGATCAGATACGGAGCCAAAACCCCAATTCCACCGCCGTAACTTTCTGTATCCACGAGATCCCATCTTGGGGCCTGTTCTGGAGCTCCGCCGGAGGGGGCATCGATCACGGAGGGCTTCTACGTCAACACCATAGCCTCTCCGATGAAGTGTGAGTAGTTTACCTCAGACCTTCGGCTCCAT
Organism: Triticum urartu; assembly: GCF_056163025.1. Lineage (NCBI taxonomy): Eukaryota > Viridiplantae > Streptophyta > Magnoliopsida > Poales > Poaceae > Triticum > Triticum urartu. Next base: position 151,761,899 of record NC_141879.1, on the reverse strand, counting down.
AATTATTAGCTAGATGGCTTCTTCTCTCTTTTTGGATCTCAATACAAAGTTCTCCCCCTCTCTTGTGGAGATCTATTCGATGTAATCTTCTTTTGCGTTGTGTTTGTTGAGACCGATGAATTGTGGGTTTATGATCAAGTTTATCTATGAACAATATTTGAATCTTCTCTGAATTCTTTTAAGTATGATTGGTTATCTTTGCAAGTCTCTCCGAATTATTAGTTTGGATTGGCCTACTAGATTGATCTTTCTTGCAATGGGAGAAGCACTCAGCTTTGGGTTCAATCTTGCAGTGTCCTTTCCCAGTGATAGTAGGGGCAGCAAGGCACGTATTTGTAGCGATCCGACCTCAAACGGTCAAGTCTCTGTGCTTCAGTGTCATCCCTGGATCGGTAATGCTGACACACACAGTACTCGAGGATTTATAACAGAGTAGCAATCACACACTTATTACATCGAATGTCTCCAAAGAGAACTTATTACAATAAATATGGCTTAAGGCCATCTAATACGATAACAACAGAAGGCTTGGAAGATAAAGTGAGTCCATCAACTCCAACAGCATAGCTGAGCTGCACGGCAATGACCTAACGAACCTTACTCCTCGTTTGAAAAGTCTGCAGCATAATACGTTGCAGCCCGAAAACGGGTCAGCACATGGAATATGCTGGCAAAATAACACAGTAGAGCAAGAACAGAATAATGCTATCACTACATGCATATTTGGCTGGTGGAAAGCTCTATGGTTATAGTTTTTGCGAAAAACCAATTTTTCCCTGCAACAAAGGAACATATTTTAATTTAACTATCATGGTAGTTGAAACATCATTGAGAAGGTTCCTCCAACTCAATCCCAATTAAGGTAATTATCAACCCAACAATATTAATTTAGAGTGATGAGATACTTAAGATACTCCAAGTACTAGATACTCAAGATTGTCCATAACCGGGGACACGGCTAACCACGATTAGTTTATACACTCTGCAGAGGTTTGCGCACTTTTCCCCACAAGACTCGATCTCCTCTTTTGGTTTTCTTGCACTACATGGTGTTTGAGAAACGGATGACCGAGACACAGTCTTTCAGAAACATTAACTCTCTACTCTGGGCAGACCATACCAAACCTACAATCCCACTACTTGCTGATCCACCTCTTCAAGAGCTTCACGTAACTTACTCAACTATGCTAGAGCCCATAATAGCTTGTGGCTGCACACGAAAGTTTCTAGCATGAATAATCTCAGTTCCCTTTGAGCCCGGGTGGCGGTCCATAGGAAGATCACACGGGTACTCTGGGATTTCCAAAAATACAGGCAACACTGGGTACTCCAGGTGCCTCAATCCACCCAGATGTGTATTTAAGTTGCCACCTTAAGTTGAACCATTAATTAACAATCTCACATCTGTCATGGATTTCACTCACCCCAACCATGTCTACGAGCATAGCATAGCAATATAAGCAACGCGTAGAAGTAACTCCCAAGGGTTTGAATGTAACAGGGTAATAGGTTCTACCTCATCAACTACTTTCCAACCCACATGTTAATGACATCCTAACCATGCAATGTTTGAGGATTGGTACTAATGCATAAAAACTGGGTGATAAAGGGGTATGATCAAAGTGTTACTTGCCTTGCTGATGATCCGCGTAACCTAGAGACTCCAAATAACACGCTTTGCACTCCAGGAATTCTATCGCAAACAAACAATAACTTACATAAGCAATCGAGCTAGGAATCACGGGTAAATCTCAAATAAGAAGATCTAACCAGAAATTTCAACTTAAGAACTCCGGTTTGCAAAAAGAATCAAATCGAACGGAGCAACGAAACTCAAATGGCAAAAGAAACAAGATCCGTTTACTAATCTGGACCTAGGTCAAATTTTACGGTAGCAATAACTTGTGCAAGTTGGTTAAGCGGAAAGAGGGTCTCGAGACGAAGATCTAGGCGCTTGAATCGCCTGATTCCGACTAACGAGCGAAAAGATAAACTAGAACGAAAATTGGATTAGAAATAATCGTGGAATAATCCGATAAAAGAAAACTGATGAACAGGCTAACGAACGAGCGTTCGTTATCTGTAACTAACGAGCGAAAACCGTTCGTTAAAACGAACGTACGGACGAACGTCCGCTAAAAAGAAAAACCGGGAAACACTGGCGAACCGAAAAAAAATGAGTTAGGGTTTTCTAAAAAAACCCGGATTGGTTTTCTTTAAAAAAACCGGCGGTCTACCTCGTCGGTCCGGCGAGGTACGGCGGCGACGGCGTGACGGGGTGCGGCAGCGGGCAGGCGACGGTGCGGGCGCGGCAGCGGCAGGCGGCTGCGGCGGCCGCGTCGGCGGCTTGGGGCGAGGCGGCGGTGGTGGTGGGTGGTGGTGGCCGGGGGGGGGGGGGGGTATTTAAGGGGAGGGGAGGGGTGTGCCTTGGGGGAGGGGGCAAAGGGCGGCGGCAGCGGAGTCCTAACCGGACTCCGGTCCGGCTCGGGGCGTGGCGGCGTCGGTGTCCTAAGGGAGACGGCGTCGCGGGGGAGATGGGCCGGCGGCTTGGCTTCGGCCCAGTTAGCCCTGGCGTTTTTTTAAAATAATTCTGCCGAAACTAAAAAAAATCCTAGAAAATGAAATGAAATTCTAAAAATGGCAAAACAAATTTTCTCCGTCTAAATAAAATATTTGGAACGAGATGAACATTTTCTTGGCCCTAAAATGCAATTTTGAAAACGTGCAATTTTTCTAATGCAAACAAAATTGCAAATAAAATCCAAAATAAAACAAATTATTTGTTTTAATATTTTTCCTCCAATATTTCATTTATTTTGGAGATACATGTTATCTCCTCTCATATATTTTAATATGAAATATTTTCAGAGAGAAAAATAATTAAAACCAAAATCCTCGTTTCTAAATTTGATAAAAAAATCAAAGTTGAAAACCGAGGAAATCCCCAACTCTCTCCGAGGGTCCTTGAGTTGCTTAGGATTTCGAGGATCGCGAGACGAAATGCAATAAAATATGATATGCAAGAATGATCTATGTATAACATTCCAAATTGAAAATTTGGGATGTTACAAACCTACCCCCCTTAAGATGAATCTCGCCCTCGAGATTCGGGTTGGCTAGAAAATAGGTGTGGGTGGTCTTTGCGAAGATCATCTTCTCGTTCCCACGTGGCTTCGTCCTCGGTATGGTGGCTCCACTGAACTTTGCAAAACTTGATGACCTTGGTGCGGGTGACTCGACTAGCAACCTCCAAAATCTTGACTGGCTTCTCCTCACAAGTCAAGTCATTGTCCAACTGAATCGCTTCCAAGGGTATGGTATCTCTTAGCGGTATGTCGGCCATCTCAGCATGGCACTTCTTCAACTGGGAAATGTGAAACACATCGTGAACTCCTGACAGTCCTTCAGGTAACTCCAACTTACAGGCAACTTCACCCATCCGTTCCAAAACACGATATGGTCCTACAAATCTCGGGGCTAACTTTCCCTTAACTCCAAAGCGTTTCACTCCTCGCAAAGGTGATACTCGCAGATATGCTCTGTCTCCGATTTCATAGGTTACCTCCTTGCGTTTCGAATCTGCATAACTCTTCTGTCTGGACTGAGCTATCTTTAGTCTATCTCAGATCAGTTTAACCTTCTCCTCAGACTCTTTGATCAAGTCTGGTCCAAACAACTGTCGGTCTCCAACTTCATCCCACATCAATGGTGTTCTGCACCTTCGCCCATACAGGGCTTCGAACGGTGCCATCTTCAAACTGGCTTGGTAACTATTGTTGTATGAGAACTCTGCGTAAGGCAGATTGTCATCCCAACTAGATCCATAATCTAGTGCACAGGCTCTCAACATGTCCTCCAGAATCTGGTTGACTCTCTCGGTCTGTCCATCCGTCTACGGGTGAAATGATGTACTGAACTCCAATCTCGTTCCCAAAGTCTGGTGCAGCTGATGCCAAAACTTTGAAGTAAACTGTGTTCCTCTATCTGATACGATGGTCCTCGGAACTCCATGCAGACATACGATGCTGGTCATATATATCTTGGCCAACTTTGCACTGGTATAAGTTGTTTTCACTGGGATAAAGTGTGCCACTTTGGTCAAGCGGTCAACTACTACCCATATAGAATCATATCCTGATTTGGTCCTGGGTAATCCAGTGATAAAATCCATGCCAAGTTTATCCCACTTCCATTCGGGTATCGGCATAGGCTGTAACAATCCTGCTGGCTTTTGATGCTCTACCTTCACTCTCTGACATACATCACATACAGCCACATACTCAGCGATATCCTTCTTCATCCCTGTCCACCAGAAACGTTCCTTTAAATCCAAATACATCTTTGTGTTTCCAGGGTGTATCGAGTATGGTGAGTCATGTGCCTCCTGAAGTATTAATTTCCTAATCTCTGCATTATTGGGCACATAGACACGGTCCTCAAACCATAAGGTGTCGTGCTCATCCTCACAAAAACCTTTGGCCTTTCCTTCGCTCATTTTCTCCTTTATCTCGGCAATCTCTTTGTCATCCTTCTGAGCTTCTCGAATCTTTCCTGTTGCAACAAAACCTCTAGGAACAATCTCCAATCGAAGTTCCCGGAGATCCTCTGCTAACTCCTTCAGCAATACCGTGCTTATTAGGGTATTAGCATAGCTCTTCCGGCTCAAAGCGTCGGCTACAACATTGGCCTTGCCCGGATGATAATGAAGCTTCATGTCATAATCCTTTATAAGCTCCAACCATCTTCTCTGCCTAAGGTTCAGTTCCTTCTGGGTGAAAATGTACTTCAGACTCTTATGATCTGTGTACACATCACAATGGTTTCCAATAAGGTAATGTCCCCAAGTCTTCAACGCATGCACTACGGCCGCTAGTTCCAAATCATGCGTGGCATAATTTAACTCATGCGGTTTTAGTTGTCGCGAGGCATACGAAACAACTCTTCCGTCCTGCATAAACACACTTCCAAGTCCTAAGCAAGAGGCGTCGCAATACACTTGAAAATACTTACGTATATCTGGCAGTGTCAGCACTGGGGCTGTAGTCAAACGTTTCTTCAACTCCTGGAAACTTGCCTCACAATATTCTGTCCATTTGAACTTGATATCCTTCTTCAATAATTCTGTCATGGGCTTCGCAGTCTTGGAAATTTTTTCAATGAATCTACGGTAGTATCCTGCGAGTCCAAGAAAACTACGGATCTCGCTAACTGAAGTGGGTGCCAACCATTCAGTGACTGACTGAACCTTGGTAGGATCAACTGCTATACCTTCTCCTAATATAACATGTCTAAGGAATCCGACTTCCTTTAGCCAAAACTCGCATTTGCTGAACTTGGCATACAACTGATGTTCCCTGAGTCTCTCGAGAACTAAACGCAAATGCTCTTCGTGCTCCTCCTCGTTCTTTGAGTATACCATCATATCATCAATGAACACCACAACAAACTTATCCAAATATTCCATGAACACCTTGTTCATCATGCTCATGAAATAGGCAGGGGCGTTAGTTAGTCCAAATGACATAACCGTATATTCATATAGCCCGTACCGTGTGGTGAAGGCTGTCTTTGGTATATCCTTCTCTTGTATCTTCAACTGATGGTATCCTGATCGCAGATCGATCTTCGAAAACACCTTAGCTCCTTGCAGCTGGTCAAACAGATCACTGATCATCGGCAATGGGTACTTGTTCTTAATCGTTACCTCGTTCAAGGCCTGATAATCAACAACCATTCTTAGGGATTTATCCTTCTTTTCAACCAAATGCACTGGGGCTCCCCATGGTGATGAACTCCGTCGAATGTAACCTTTCTCCAATAACCCCTTGATCTGTTTCTTAATCTCATCCAGATCATTCGCGGGCATCCTATAGGGTCTCTTGGATATTGGCCCTGTGCCTAGCAATAACTCTATCAAAAACTCGATATCTCGATCCGGTGGCATGCCTGGTAACTCCTCTGGGAAAACATCCGGGTAATCCTTTACTACATGCACTTCCTCCTGAACAACTCCCGTGAGGGTATTTACTTGGCTACTTCTTGGCGCATGTCTAGATATATACTTGATCCTTTTTCCCTCCGGGGTGGTGAGACAAATTGACTTACTAACACAGTCAATGTTTCCTCAATACTTTGACATCCAGTCCATTCCTAATATCACATCCAATCCTTGTGACTCCAAGATAATTAGGTCGGACGGAAAAACATGGTTGCCAATGGTTAAGGATATCTGGTCACACCATCGACTAGCCATATACTCTGCTCTAGGTGAGCTTACTGACAGAGGGGTCCTAAGGGTTTGGGTCGGTAGTTTAAACTTATCCACGAATTCCCTTGATATGTATGAATGCGATGCACCAGTATCAAAAAGAACAAGAGCGGTAAATGACTTAACCAAAAACTTAGCTATAACCGCGTCTGGCTGCTCTTCAACCTCCTCCACGTTAATGTGGTCCACTTGTCCTTTGTTGAATGGATTGGGCTTCTTCCCAGCACTCCCATTTCCGTTTCCATTCTTCCCTTCAGGGCACTCCATGGCATAGTGTCCAGTCTTCCCGCACTTGAAACAAGTAACGTGGCTTAGGTCTCTCTTGGTGGCTGTGGCTGGATTTGGTCGGTTCTGATTGTTGCTTGCTCCATTCCCATTCCTAGGGCCAGTATGATTATGGTTACTCCCTCCATTATGGGTGTGGCCTCCATGGTTATGAACAAGTCCTCCCAAGTTCGGGGTTAGGCGAGGCTTCTGCTGAGCTCCTGAGTTATACCTCCCTTGTCCATACTTCGTCTTACGGTTCTCAATCTGCTGTTGCTTCCCTTCAATCATAAGAGCCTTATCTACCAACTCCTGGTAGTTGGTGAATGTTGCCACCATCAACTGCATACTCATCTCATCATTCAGCCCTTCCATGAACTTCTCCTGCTTTGCGGCATCTGTGGCCACATCATCAGGGGCATAGCGAGATAACTTGTTAAACTCATCCGCGTACTGAGCCACAGTACGGTTCCCCTGGCGTAAGTTGCGAAACTCACGCTTCTTCAAATTCATGGCTCCAGTTGAGACATGGGCTGTACGGAAGGCTTGCTGAAACTGGTCCCATGTCACCGTGGCCATGGGGTAGGTGACAGTGTAATTCTCCCACCATGATGCTGCTGGTCCATCCAACTGATGTGCGGCAAAACGCACCTTCTCAGCATCGGTACATCCTGCAGTGGTTAACTCCCTTCCAATCCTGCGAAGCCAATCATCTGCTACTATAGGCTCGGTGCTACTGGAAAACACCGGTGGCTGCAACCTCAGAAAACGGGCTAAGTTGTCAACTGGTGGTGGTGGTGGTGGATTGTTGTTGTTGTTGTTGTTGTTGCCTTGGTTCTGAACTAACAATTGCATCAGGGTATTTTGCTGCTGGATCAACTGAGTGAGCTCCGGTGGGAAAGCAAATCCGGGGTCACGTCTCGGAGGCATCTGATGGGTTTAGAGGGGAGAGATTAGAATAGAATGAGGTCTAATGAGAAAGCACTACCCATATGCACATGAGACAAACACAAACATTTCACTCAATCAATCAATTAAGTCATACAATCGGTCTAACTATCGCAAAAGTTCTCGGACTACTCTATTTACATGGTGGAATACTACTACTGATGTGGTGGTCTACTAGAAATATTCCTCGGCTGCAGACTCCATGATATCTGCTCCAACTTCGTCTTCAAAGTCATCATCGCTCAGGTCAGAGTCGGTGTTGTCGATGATGATGTAGTCTTCCGGGCGAATCTCCTTGGGTTCTTCGTCTTCTTCTACTGGTGTGGGGTCTCCCATGAATATTTCGATCTTCTTAATCAGGTCGTCATTCTTCTCCACTAGTACGACGATTTCCTCCTCATAATCTTCACGTGTAGCCTTGAGTTCTTCCTCCAGTTCCACAATCCTAGTCATTGCCTTCTTCAGATCTATCATGCCTGCACACATCTGGTTCTCCTGGCGTCGAATGTGTTAGTTTAGTTCCTAGATGAAAGATGCAATTGATCTATCCTTCCTGGTGCTGATCATCTCCCATTGCTCGTCTCGGCGCCCACAGATCTGGTAGATAGTGTCTTTAAGCTCCTTTTGATAAACTTCCCCAATGCATCCCATGGTGATGTGAGTTGCCATACTCTTTCCTAAACTCCAGGTTGGTGCATCGAAGGAAAACTCTATGGGTTTAGTGACTGGCGTGAAGGTCCTTCCTGGAACTTGAACTTGAATCATCCATCGCTCCTCTTCTGGCAAAGTGGCGTTGTAGGTCCTGGTGAAGCTTGGTATTCCTATGTTCTGGTACCTAGTGACTTCCTTCAAGTGTTGTCCAAAAGGGACTTCTGCATCCGGTTGTGCAAACTTGTTCCTTGCGTCCGCCATCCTAAAGAGTAGAAAATGGAGAGGAGTCAGAAATGAGAAGAGAATAGTGATCTATGGCTTTTAGCTTAGTGGTCGTGTCCTACACTCAGCGTGTTCTCTGATACCATCTTGTAGTGACCCGACCTCAAATGGTCAAGTCTCTATGCTTCCGTGTCATCCCTGGATCGGTAATGCTGACACACACAGTACTCGAGAATTTATAACAGAGTAGCAATCACACACTTATTACATCGAATGTCTCCAAAGAGAACTTATTACAATAAATATGGCTTAAGGCATCTAATACGATAACAGCGGAAGGCTTGGAAGATAAAGTGAGTCCATCAACTCCAACAGCATAGCTGAGCTGCACGGCAACGACCTAACGAACCTTACTCCTCGTCTGAAAAGTATGCAACATAATACGTTGCAGCCCGAAAATGGGCCAGCACATGGAATATGCTGGCAAAATAACACAGTAGAGCAAGAATACAATAATGCTATCACTACATGCATATTTGGCTGGTGTAAAGCTCTATGGTTATAGTTTTTACGAAAAGCCAATTTTTCCCTACAACAAAGGAATAGATTTTAATTTAACTATCATGGTAGTTGAAACATCATTGAGAAGGTTCCTCCAACTCAATCCCAATTAAGGTAATTATCAACCCAACAATATTAATTTAGAGTGATGAGATACTTAAGATACTCCAAGTACTAGATACTCAAGATTGTCCATAACCGGGGACACGACTAACCATGATTAGTTTATACACTCTGCAGAGGTTTGCGCACTTTTCCCCACAAGAATCGATCTCCTCCGTTGGTTTTCTTGCACTATAGGGTGTTTGAGAAACGGATGACCGAGACAAAGTCTTTCAGAAACATTAACTCTCTACTCCGGGCAGACCATACCAAACCTACAACCCCACTACCTGCTGATCCAGCTCTTCAAGAGCTTCACGTAACTTACTCAACTATGCTAGAGCCCATAATAGCTTGTGGCTGCACATGGAAGTTTCTAGCATGAATAATCTCAGTTCCCTTTGAGCCCGGGTGGCGGTCCATAGGAAGATCACACGGGTACTCCGGGATTTCCAAAAATACAGGCAACACTGGGTACTCCAGGTGCCTCAATCCACCCAGATGTGTATTTAAGTTGCCACCTTAAGTTGAACCATTAATTAACAATCTCACATCTGTCATGGATTTCACTCACCCAAACCACGTCTACGAGCATAGCATAGCAATATAAGCAACGCGTAGAAGTAACTCCCAAGGGTTTGAATGTAACAGGGTAATAGGTTCTACCTCATCAACTACTTCCCAACCCACATGTTAATGACATCCTAACCATGCAATGTTTGAGGATTGGTACTAATGCATGAAAACTGGGTGATAAAGGGGTATGATCAAAGTGTTACTTGCCTTGCTGACGATCCGCGAAACCTAGAGACTCCAAATAACACGCTTCACACTCCGAGAATTCTATTGCAAACAAACAATAACTTACATAAGCAATCAAGCTAGGAATCACAGGTAAATCTCAAATAAGAAGATCTAACCAGAAAGTTCAACTTAAGAACTCTGGTTGCAAAAAGAATCAAATCGAACGGAGCAACGAAACTCAAACGGCGAAAGAAACAAGATCCGTTTACTAATCTGGACCTAGGTCAAATTTTATAGTAGCAAAAACTTGTGCAAGTTGGTTAAGCGGAAAGAGGGTCTCGAGACGAAGATCTAGGCGCTTGAATCGCCTGATTCCGACTAACGAGCGAAAAGATAAACTAAAACGAAAATCGGATCAGAAATTATCACGGAATAATTCGATAAAAGAAAACTGACGAACAGGCTAACGAACGAGCGTTCGTTATCTGTAACTAACAAGTGAAAACCGTTCGTTAAAACGAACGTACGGACGAACGTCCGCTAAAAAGAAAAACTGGGAAAAACCGGCGAATCGAATAAAAACAAGTTAGGGTTTTCTAAAAAAACCGGATTGGTTTTCTTTAAAAACCGGTGGTCTACCTCATCGGTCCGGCGAGGTACAGCGGCGACGGCATGACGGGGCATGGCAGCGGGCAGGCAGCGGGGCGGGCGCGGCAGGCGGCGACGCGGGCGCGGCAGCGGCAGGCGGCTGCGGCGGCTTGGGGCGAGGCGGCGGCGGTGGTAAAATTCTAAAAATGCCAAAACAAATTTTCTCCATCTAAATAAAATATATATAACGAGATGAACATTTTCTTTGCCCTAAAATGCAATTTTGAAAACATGAATTTTTCTAATGCAAACAAAATTGCAAGTAAAATCCAAAATAAAACAAATATTGACTTTAATATTTTTCCTCCAATATTTCATTTATTTTGGAGAAGTCATGTTATCTCCTCTCATATATTTAATATGAATATTTTCGGAGAAAAAAATAATTGAAACTAAAATCCTCGTTTCAAAATTTGATAAAAAAAATCAAATTTGAAAACCGGGGAAATCCCCAACTCTTTCCGAGGGTCCTTGAGTTGCTTAGGATTTCGAGGATCGCGAGACAAAATGCAATAAAATATAATATGCAAGAATGATCTATGTATAACATTCCAAATTGAAAATTTGGGATGTTACAGTATTTTATTGTTGCCATCGAGGATAGCAAGATGGGGTTTTCATCATATTGCATGAGTTTATCCCTCTACATCGTGTCATCTTGCTTAAGGCGTTACTCTGTTCTCTTGAACTTAATACTCTAGATGCATGCTGGATAGCGGTCGATGTGTGGAGTAATAGTAGTAGATGCAGGAAGGAGTCGGTCTACTTGTCTTGGACGTGATGCCTATATACATGATCATACCTAGATATTCTCATAACTATGCTCAATTCTGTCAATTGCTCAACAGTAATTTGTTCACCCACCGTAAAATACCTATGCTCTTGAGAGAAGCCACTAGTGAAACCTATGGCCCCCGGGTCTATCTTCATCATATTAATCTTCCAATACTTAGTTATTTTCCTTGCTTTTATTTTACTTTGCATCTTTATCATAAAAATACCAAAAATATTATCTTATCATATTTATCAGATCTCATTCTCTCAAGTGACCGTGTAGGGATTGACAACCCCTTATCGCGTTGGTTGTGAGGATTTATTTGTTTTGTGTAGGTGCAAGGGACTGGCGCGTAGCCTCCTATTGGATTGATACCTTGGTTCTTAAAAATTGAGGGAAATACTTACGCTACTTTGCTGCACCACCCTTTCCTCTTCAAGGGAAAACCAACACAAGTGCTCAAGAGGTAGCAAGAAGGATTTCTAGCGCCGTTGCCGGGGAGGTCTACGCAAAAGTCAACATACCAAGTACCCATCACAAACCCTTATCTCCCGCATTACATTATTTGCCATTTGCCTCTCGTTTTCCTCTCCCCCACTTCACCCTTGCCGTTTTATTTGCCCTTCTTCTGCTCGTCTTTCCATTTGCTTTGATGTCTTACTTGGCTCGTTTGCTCGTTTGGTTGGAATAGTTGTTTATTTATTACTAAACAGAGAACCTAAACATCTATGGATCCTCATCCACTTGCTAATCTTTTTAAGAGATCAAATTATGATGAACCAATTTCTAGTGAGTTTTGTGCACTAGATTATCTTTATGAAGTTTTGCTTGAAATTTGTGAATCTGAAAATTGTGATGAAGTACTTTATGGAGTGATTCACGATGAATCTTTGAATAAAAAGCATGATTGCAATGATGATAGTATAAATTCTATTAATGTCAATTGTGCTTATAATATGCGAAATCCTAAGCTTGGGGATGCTAGTTTTGCTATGTCTACTACTTGTTGCAATGATCATGATTGGGGTGATTCTTCTTGTAATCTTGGAAATTTATTTAAGCCCCATGATGAATATGAGATTGATAATAGTGTTTGCAATATTATTGAAAGTGGGTTTGGAAGAGTGTCAACTTTAGATCCCACATATTTGGAGAATGTTCAATCTTATGAAATTTTTGATAAAAGTGGGGTCATGACTTTAGTTAATGTTAATCCCACTATTTTGGAAGAGTGTCAACTTTGCATGCATGTGGATCATGTTGAAAATATTTTATGTGATAGCTATTTTGTTGAATTTTCTTATGATCCTACATGTAATTATTATGAGAGAGTAAAATATGGTGGTAGAAATTTTCGTGTTAATAAATTAGCTCTCATTATGTTGAGATTACTATTGTTTCTTTCCTCTTCCATGCATATGCTAGTTTTTGCTTACCATGATAATTTGTTTGCCTATAAGATGCCTATGCATATGAAGTATGTTAGACTTAGATGTGTTTGTCACATGTTTTATGATGCTCTCTTTGTGCTTCAATTCTTGTCTTTCATGTGAGCATCATTAAAATTATCAATGCCTAGCTAAAAAGGCTTTAAAGAAAAGCGCTTGTTGGGAGACAACCCAATATTTTTCTTGCTGTTATTTCATAAATAATTTATCTAGCCTATGTTTTGGTTGTGTTTTTTGTGTTTAATTAGCGTTTGTGCCAAGTAGAACCGTTGGGAAGACTTGGGGAAAGCCTTGTTAATCTTGCTGTAAAAAACAGAAACTTTAGCGCTCACGAGAACTGATGCAATTTTTATTTGGAAAGTGCTATTTAGTGAATTGTTTTTGAAGATGATTAATAGATAAGTTCCTCACGTACAGCAATTTATTTTAGAATTTTTGGGGTTCCAGATCTTGCCCTAGCTACAGATTACTACAAACTGTTCTGTTTTTGACAGATTCTGTTTTTCTTGTGTTGTTTGCTTATTTTGATGAATCTATGGCTAGTAAAATAGTTTAGAAACGATAGAGAAGTTGGAATACATTAGGATTAACACCAATATAAATAATGAATGAGTTCATTACAGTACCTTGAAGTGGTCTTTTGTTTTCTTTCGCTAACGGAGCTCATGAGATTTTCTACTTTAAGTTTTGTGTTGTGAAGTTTTCAAGTTTTGGGTAAAGATTTGATGTATTATGGAACAAGGAGTGGCAAGAGCCTAAGCTTGGTTATGCCCATGGCACCCCCAAGATAATCTAAGGACACCTAAAATCCAAAGCTTGGGGATGCCCCGGAAGGCACCCCCTCTTTTGTCTACTTCTATCGGTAACTTTACTTGGAGCTATATTTTTATTCACCACATGATATGTGTTTTGCTTGGAGCGTCTTGTATGATTTGAGTCTTTATTTTTTATTTTACCACAATCATCCTTGCTGTACACACCTTTTGAGAGAGACACACATGATTCAGAAATTATTAGAATACTCTATGTGCTTCACTTATATCTTTTGAGTTATATAGTTTTGCTCTAGTACTTCACTTATATCTTTTAGAGCACGGTGGTGGATTTGTTTTATAGAAACTATTGATCTCTCATGCTTCACTTATATTATTTTGAGAGTCTTAAATAGCATGGTAATTTGCTTAAAATCCTAATATGCTTGGTTACAAGATTAATAATAAAACTTTCTTATGAGTGTGTTGAATACTATGAGAAGTTTGATGCTTGATAATTGTTTTGAAATATAAAGAGGTGATATTAAAGTTGTGCTAGTTGAGTAGTTGTGAATTTGGGAAATACTTGTGTTAAAGTTTGTGATTCCCGTAGCATGCACGTATGGTGAACTGTTATGTGATGAAGTCGGAGCATGATTTATTTTTTGATTGTCTTCCTTATGAGTGGTGGTCGGGGACGAGCGATGGTCTTTTCCTACCAATCTATCCCCCTAGGAGCATGCGCGTAATACTTTGCTTTGATAACTTGTAGATTTTTGCAATAAGTATATGCGTTCTTTATGACTAATATTGAGTCCATGGATTGTATGCACTTTTCTCACCCTTCCACCTTTGCTAGCCTCTCTAATACCGCGCACCTTTTGCCGGTATCATACACCCACCGTATACCTTCCTCAAAACAGCCACCATACCTACTTATTATGGCATTTCCATAGCCATTCCTAGATATATTGCCATGCAACTTTCCATCGTTCCGTTTATTATGACACACTCCATCATTGTCATATTGCTTAGCATGATCATGTAGTTGACATCGTATTTGTGGCAAAGCCACCATTCATAATTCTTTCATACGTGTCACTCTTGATTCATTGCATATCCCGGTACACAGCCGGAGGCATTCATATAGAGTCATATTTTGTTCTAAGTATCGAGTTGTAATTGTTGAGTTGTAAGAAAAATAAAAGTGTGATGATCATCATTATTAGAGCATTGTCCCAGTGAGGAAAGGATGATGGAGACTATGATTCCGCCACAAGTCGGGATGAGACTCCGAACGAAAAATAAAAAAAAAGAGAAAGAAAATAGGCCATAAAAAACAGAAAAGGCCCAAAAAATGAGAGAAAAAGATAGAAGGGACAATGTTACTATCCTTTTACCACACTTGTGCTTCAAAGTAGCACCATGATATTCATGATAGAGAGTGTCCTATGTTATCACTTTCATATACTAGTGGGAATTTTTCATTATAGAACTGGGCTTGTATATTCCAATGATGGGCTTCCTCAAAATGCCCTAGGTCTTCATGAGCAAGCAAGTTGGATGCACACCCACTTAGTTACTTTTTGAGCTTTCATATACTTATAGCTCTAGTGCATCCGTTGTATGGCAATCCCTACTCACTCACATTGATATCTATTGATGGGCACCTCCATAGCCCGTTGATACGCCTAGTTGATATGAGACTATCTTCTCCCTTTTGTCTTCTCCACAACCACCATTCTATTCCACCTATAGTGATATGTCCATGGCTCACGCTCATGTATTGCGTGAAGATTGAAAAAGTTTTGAGAATGTCAAAAGTATGAAACAATTTCTTGGCTTGTCATCGGGGTTGTGCATGATTTAAATATTTTGTGTGGTGAAGATGGAGCATAGCCAGATTATATGATTTTGTAGGGATAACTTTGTTTGGCCATGCTATTCTGAGAAGACATAATTGCTTTGTTAGTATGCTTGAAGTATTATTATTTTTATGTCAATATTAAAATTTTGTCTTGAATTAAGAATAATTACATTAAAATTATGCCAAGTAGCACTCCGCATCAAAAATTCTGTTTTTTATCATTTACCTACTCGAGGACGAGCAGGAATTAAGCTTGGGGATGCTCGATACGTCTCCAACGTATCTATAATTTTTTATTGCTCCATGCTATATTATCTACTGTTTTGGACATTATTGGGCTTTATTTTCCACTTTTATATTATTTTTGGGACTAACCTATTAACCGGAGGCCTAGCCCAGAATTGCTGTTTTTTGTCTGTTTTAGGGTTTCGAAGAAAAGGAATATCAAACGGAGTCCAAACGGAATGAAACCTTTGGGAATGTGATTTTATCAATGAACAAGACCCGGGAGACATGGACCCTACGTCAAGACACAAAATAGGAGGCCACGAGGTAGAGGGCGCGCCCTCCACCCTCGTGGGGCCCCTGTTGCTCCACCGACGTACTCCTTCCTCCTATATATACCTACGTGCCCCCAAACAATCAGATACGGAGCCAAAAACCTAATTCCACCGCCGCAACTTTCTTTATCCACGATATCCCATCTTGGGGTCTGTTCCGGAGCTCCGCCGGAGGGGGCATCGATCACGGAGGGCTTCTACATCAACACCATAGCCCCTCCGATGAAGTGTGAGTAGTTTACGTCAGACCTACGGGTCCATAGCTATTAGCTAGATGGCTTCTTCTCTCTTTTTGGATCTCAATAGAATGTTCTCCCCCTCTCTTGTGGAGAACTATTCGATGTAATCTTCTTTTTGCGGTGTGTTTGTTGAGACCGATGAATTGTGGGTTTATGATCAAGCCTATCTATGAACAATATTTGAATCTTCTCTGAATTCTTTTATGTATGATTGGTTTTCTTTGCAAGTCTCTTCGAATTATCAGTTTGGTTTGGCCTACTAGATTGATCTTTCTTGCAATGGGAGAAGTGCTTAGATTCGGGTTCAGTCTTGCGGTGTCCTTTCCCAGTGACAGTAGGGGCAGCAAGGCACGTATTGTATTGTTGCCATCGAGGATAACAAGATGGGGTTTTCATCATATTGCATGAGTTTATCCCTCTACATCATGTCATCTTGCTTAAGGAGTTACTATGTTTTAACTTAATACTCTAGATGCATGCTGGATAGCGGTCGATGAGTGGAGTAATAGTAGTAGATGCAGGCAGGAGTCGGTCTACTTGTCTCGGACGTGATGCCTATATACATGATCATACCTAGATATTCTCATAACTATGCTCAATTCTATCAATTGCTCAAGAGTAATTTGTTCACCCACCGTAGAATACATATGCTCTCGAGAGAAGCCACTAGCGAAACCTATGGCCCCCGGGTCTATCTTTATCATATTAATCTCCTACTACTTAGTTATTTCCTTTGCTTTTTACTTTGCCTTTATTTTACTTTGCATATTTATCACAAAAATACCAAAAATATTATCTTATCATATCTATCAGATCTCACTCTCGTAAGTGGCCGTGTAGGGATTGACAACCCCTATTCGCGTTGGTTGCGAGGATTTATTTGTTTTGTGCAGGTACGAGGGACTCACACGTAGCCTCCTACTGGATTGATACCATGGTTCTCAAAAACTAAGGGAAATACTTACACTACTTTGTTGCATCATCCCTTCCTCTTCGGGGAAAACCAACACAGTGCTCAAGAGGTAGCACCCGATGCCAGCCAATCTTCGAAGGAGGGATGCCTCTTGTACTACTGCTCGAACAGGGCGGAGTTCACAAGGCAGATGCCCCCATTTGATGAATGGGGACTGCGCCCGGTTGGCCTTGAAGGGCCCCGCGAGAGCCTTATCTTCGTGGTTCCCTTGCCCACCGCCAGCACGGCGCTCACCCCAGAAGTGGGCGCAGGGGGGTGATTGCCGTCGAACGCTAGCGACGTGGCTGCTGAAGAGCCGACGTTGCCCGGGACCCCCGAAGCGACGACCCATGTGGCTCGGGTGAGCTGCCCTGAGGAGGCGGCAAGGAGGCTAACACAGTCCGACTCTCCTGACGCGGGAGCCCCCGAGGCTCGGGCGAGCCGTCATGAGGCGGAGGCTAAAAGGTCGATGTATTCCGATACTCCCGAGGTCGCCCCCCAGGGGCCACACCAGCCGCCCCTGGCACTGGTGATCGCATCCAGGGCTTCGGCCAGCTTCGCCTGAACTTCGAAGTGCTCCGCAAGAGGAAGGGGCCTCCAAGATGCAGTGGTGACGCCTAACGACCATTGAAGGAGAAGAAGTACATTGCCATAGACGAGTGAGTACCTTATCTTTGTAATTTCCTGAGTGCTGTATCTTCTCCTGACCGCAAATCTTTAGGGTCCCTTCGACTGGGGCGGCGAAATCTCCTGAGAAGCGACCTCCACCCGCTCCAAGCTCTCTGTTGGCCCTGATTTCTCCCTATCAGACCGCCACGCGCGGCACGGGGCCTGGCGAGGAGGTGGACGTGCCGACCAGGTGTCTTGACCCTACGTTCTTGTCATCCCTTCTTCGTGGTGCTGCCTGGGGTGCTGAAGGTGTGCCGAGGGCCCCTCTACTGGTCATTGCCTGCAGTTGGTCGGCCTCGGCCTTGGCCTCGTCCTCGAGCACCGAGGCCCCGCCACGCAGGGCGTCCGCCAAGGCCCGGAAGGCGGCGGGGAAGGCGCCGACCGCCAGCCCCCTGCTAGGAGCAGGCGACCCACCTCGAGCTTCCTCAACGATCCCTGGTGCGGAGGGTGGACCTGGCCGTGTGTTTGAGCTTACGTGCAGGCGCGGAGCTGTCTGCCACGAGCTCTTCCACGAGGCGATGGGTGTGCTGAGCAGGCTCGGGGACGAGCTTGTCGATGTCGATGCCCGCCTTGAGACGGAGGGCTTCCGTTTGGCAGATGAATGGCATCAATTGACGGTGACCATTAACCTTGGGCATCTTTAGCGCGAGCATGCTAGTGCCAAGGCCGAGACGTCCCTTGCGGCCTCACGCGAGGCCAACGCTCGAACCTTGGAGGAGGCCAGGGAGGCCGATCGCTGCCGCGAGGTCACGGGGAGTGCGAATGGGAGCTCCAGGCTTTGAATGCTACCTTGGAGCAGTAGGTCGAGGCACGCAGTGCCGTTTTGGCGTCGATGAGGGGGGCGCCTTCCGAAGAGAAAGAGACCCTGAAGCGCGAGGAGGCGCTGCTGCTGGAGGCCTCGGAGCGCAGCCTCGAGCTTGAACGGTTGGAGACAAGGGAGCGCCTGGTGGCCCTGGCTGAAGACACTATCGATGCACGTGAAGCCGGGATCCGGGAGGAGGTCGACCATAGGGTGGCGAAGGTTCGTGTGGATCTTGCCAATGGGTACGACCTGAAGTTGAAGCTCCTGGAGGCCAAAGCTAAGGGCAGGACCATTGTCCTCAGGTCAAGGCTGGACGAGACAGAGTAGAACAAGAGGACTGCCGTGGAGGCCCTGACCTCTGCTCAGGCCGACCTGGCCTCCGCCCGTGCTGATATGCTCTTGCCTCAGCAGCAGGTTGATGCCGCCGCGCTTCTTGCTCAGCAGAACAGGGAGGAGGCGTGTCATCGGCAGACGCTGCAGCATGAGCACGCCCCCATGCTCCAGGCCCTCAGGGTGAGGGCCAACCGAGCACTAGGCGCCATCTGTGAAGAGCGTGCCCCTCATCCCCACACGGAAGACTAAGCCAGGAATCTCTGCTTTTTACAGAAGTTGTGACGCGCCTGGAAGACCGGGCCGCAAGGGCTCGCGAGCTTGTTGAGGAAAGGAGCTGAGGCCTCCTCGGGCGCGCGTTCTCCCGCGTCTTTAGTCATCTCCAGAACATCAACCCCTACTTCAACTTTTACACCGCTATCGCCCCAGTGCCTAGGGCCATCTAGGACAACCTGGCGCGCCGGGTGGACGATAATGTGGATGCAATGGTCAAGGCGTTCGCCTCTGAGGACGACGCAATGGTGGTCGTGGTGGATGAAGACGGCAGGGTTGATGACGGTGAAGACGACGCCAGCGACAATGCCAACAACGCGTACGAGAGCGACCAGGACGACGCTGCGAGCGGCCTGTCCCATTGAGCCCGCGTTCCTTCGCTTAGACCTTCACGCAAAGACTTGGACATGGCCCTACAAGGCGTAAGAGCATTTTCGAGGGGGAGCCCCTTGTGTAAGCAAATTAATGTTCTATTTTTAGGCCAGACTCGAAACATGCTTCTGTAAGCTCATGAGCCCCTCGGCAGGCTTGCTGCTATAACTTACCTCGATCCAAGCGGGCCTTGAGCTAGTTTTGTGGTTGCGGCTGCGCTTTTCTCCTGAGGGGAGCCCTCCGAGGGCTCACGAGGTTTTAGATTTCCCGAAGAGCCTGCTGGTCTGCCTGAGAGGGCCTCGCGAGGAGCCCCGTGGCAATTGCACTCTTGGTCATGGGGGTTTGCCACCGTCCAGGATTTCCTAGACGCGTTCGATGCGCGCATACCACACTCAGCCCCCAGCTCGCGAGGCGCTCGCAGGGGGTGGGGTAGCAGGCGCGGGCCTCAAAATAAAGCATGCAACCAAAATGCAAGAAATCCATTCGAACAAAGAAGACTCCTCCCATACTTGACAACAAAAATAGGACTCCAAGTTTAGCTCAAAAAGGTAGCGAATCGAGCTACAAAAAAAGAGATCAAAGCAAATGGCCGCGTTCGGCACCTAGCTAGTCTTCTTGTCTTCCCACTAGCACGGAGCTAAGTGCTTTCACTGGCTGTGAGCATAGTCATTGGGGGACAATGTCGACGGCCAGCGCGGAGCATGGTGCTTCCACTAGGACGTGGGCGGGAGCACCCGAGGCCCGAGGGCAGACTCCGAAGACTCCGGGGTGTGTACATCCCCACTCATTATTACGTGAGGGTGTCATGAGTGGAGATTTTCACACGCGCGAGCCATACTTCATATAGCCAGACGAGGGCCTCGCCCTGCTCCACCCGACCACCGTTGGGGCGACCAGAAACCAGGACGAGGCCAAGGGGCAAGGAGGACACTAGCGGCGCCCTCGGCGACCACGGGCCCTCTGCCGGTGGGGGGAGTGTTGGAGTAAATGACCACGGGTAGCCTAGCTAGCTCCCCTTGGCTCTCCAGAAAAATTATAGGCCGAACAAGCCTCCAAGCATCCAAGGCATGGGGCCGCCTTCCCCCAGCTGGCTACCTCTCAGGCCGGCTGCACGAAGGCGGCCCAGCCCTAAAATCCTCATGAAGAAAGCCACGAGAGGGCCGGCTCCAAGAAGCCGGCCACGAGAAGGCCGATTCCAAGAAGCCGCCCCCCAGCAGGCGGCCAAGATCGCGCCCTCAGAGTCTGCACCCACATAACGGCGATGAGACGGGGCGTGGCTATAGTGAAGCTTGCCACTCTCGAATCCCGGGATGCACATGGCCACAGTGCGTCGTACGGGGCGGCATCACCCGTCCGGCACGGCACTGTTGCCATATTGACCATGACGTCACCCATGGCGAGTTGTCAGTACGACCCGTGGGTGGCGGGGCCCATCCGTCAAGAAGACACCCAAAGGCGGCCAGGCCTCCCACAGTCGGCCTGGGGTGTGGCCGACTTCCAATAGCCGGCTAGTTCCCTCCCTCGAGGGAGGCGCCTCATTAAGAAGACAAGACGAGGTAAGGCTATAGCGATAAGCCGCCTGGCGGCGGCGCCGTCGCCATGCTTACCACGACAGAGCCCTCGTCACCAGAGGCGAGGCAACAGTAGCCAGCCTCCGACAAGACCCCCAAGCGATGGGACCGGCCTGTCGACCAGAAGGCCGGCATCCGGCAGGGTCCACCAGTCGGCGGGCCCCATCGGCCGGCGGAGAAGCCGGCGGGCATAGACGCAGACAGCTAGGGCCCACGCCCAGCTGGATTACCATTGTACCCCTGGGGGGTAGGCCTATATAAACCCCCAGGGCGCCCATGCAAGGGGAGATCTTTCGAGGAGTTTTAGACACCACATCGAGAGGAGAAGTAAGCGAGCCTTGCCCTTCTTCTCCCTCTCACCGAACAGCTCAAGGAGCCTCTTGTAGCTACTTGTCGATCTAGTGAAAATGCGGAGACCCCGCAGAGCAGCAGTAGGGGTGTTATCTCCACGGAGAGCCCCGAAGCTAGGTAAGATCCGCCGGCGTTCATGTCTTCTCCTTATCCCGTTTCCAGGCACCGGCGACGTTTTGTTGACTCCCACAATGATAAGCCACCCGTTGGCATATGTCGCACCAACCACCCGACATTTGGCGCCCACCGTGGGGCTAGGTGCACCGTTGTCCGGAGACCTGTTCTGGACGGGAACCCTCTTCCTTCCCAGCGAGCGTAGCCAGCCCGGCTCGCCCAATGGCGCTTGCCCCGACGCGCTGCAAGGCATCGCCGACGCCTGCGCGGCGAGCTGCCTCGGCGATCTTCTTGGCAAGGCTCGCATCTCCGCCGAGCCCGCGTCCGACGCGGGCACAGGTTGCCCCGAGAGCCACCTCGTTAGCCTCCTCGACCAACTCCACATCTCCGGTGAGCTTGCCGCGGACTTGGAGTCGGTTGGCTCCACCGACCCGATGCTTGTCGACTCTAACACGGCATCGCTTGACTTATTCCCCACCAACGTAGTAATCATCAACGACCCTCTTCCTCGATCCGACAGTAGCTGCAGCGCCATCACCGAGGTACTGGTCATCAGCCACGGCGCCACCTCTGGCGAAAACGCCCACGACGCCCTGCAGACGGCGCTGCACGACTTGTCCACCCCCATCCCGGCCGACGCCGACACCAAGACACTGGAGGCGCGCCGCCTCGCCCTCATTGCGGAGGGCCAGAAGCTAGCCTCCATGAGACACCTCGCCGAGGCTCATCAGCACGAAGTCGACCGCGCCGCTTTTCCCACGCCGCTTCCCGACGGGCCGAGCCATGTCGGCGTCATCAAGAAACATGGCGCGGATATCACCGACATGCTAGGAGCAGACCGCCCAGTCTATGCCACGCCTCTCGAGAACCTACGTGCCGCCCAGGCGGCCGCAGACGAGCTGAATGGACTGGGGCCCGACGAGCTCCCCTACATGACCAGACGCATCCAGCAGCTTATCGACGCGGCCACAAAGCGGCATGAAGCCGGTGTCCGCGCCGAAAGTCCTCCCCCATGCCGAGAGCACGGTGCGACGTCCCGAACACCGACTACGGGCAACACCCGCGCAAGGAAAGAAAAGGAGCCGGCTGCCAGCCGCAGCCGGACTCGAATCTCCATCGAGCGTGACGCAGAAGGCCGCCCTCAAGCTGTGGAGCGGTGGGGCGACCCGCCTTCTCCTCCGCCTCGTGGGGAGAGATATCCTACCCCGCCGCCTGTCATGCATCCGACTCTCAGCGGCCGACTGGGCCGCCGCAAAGGAGTCGGCGAGAATGACGCCCGCAACCGGATCGACCGCCTAGCGCGATCGCTGGCTCTGTTAGAAGAAGATGATGTCGGCCCACCTTGCTTCGCCCCCTGCATCCGTGACGAGCCCTTCCCCAAAGGGTTCTCGCTCCCAAGAGACATGCCCAAGTACAATGGCTCCGTGAAGCTGGAAGATTGGTCGATTGACTACTCCACAGCGGTTCGCATAGCGAACGGTAACAGGCGTCTTGCCGTGAAGTATGTCCCCCTCATGCTCCAAGGCATGGCCTGCACCTGGCTCAATAGCCTCAAGCCTTACAGCATCAATAGCTGGCTAGACTTCACAGAAGCCTTCATCCGTAACTTCACCAGCACCTACAAGCAGGCTCCCAAGCCCCGACAGCTCTCTTTGTGTGTCCAAGGGCCCAACGAATCAACTCGCGAGTACCTCACGCCGGGTGCCGAGAAGGCACCCTCCTCAAGCACCGACTCCTCTGCGATGAGCCGACTACCCTCGACGAGCTGCTGGTCCTAGCTGATAAATACGCCACGGCCGATTCCTCAATGAAGACCGAGCTCCGAGTAGACACCTCCGAGAAGGTGCTCGCTTCGAGTCCCAAGACGCTGGCAGGAGACTCCAGCCGACGCCCGTACCAGAACGACCACAAGCGCAAGGCTCCCATGCCGCCTTCCGCCAGTCGGCAGGTGGCCACAGTCGAAGATGAACAACCCAAAGGGCGGCCCACGCCCAAGAAGCAGAAAGGCAGCAGGCCGGCTTGGCAGCCGGCTTTCTCCTACGAGCAAGCACTTGATGCCCCTGCTAGTTCCACAGCGGCGCGAAGCCTTCAAACCACACGACCCGGAAATTCCACTGGCTCACGCGAATCTGCAAAGGCGAGGGGATAGTGCCGCCTCCGCCTGCTGGTCAGCCGCCTCCGGCCGCTCAGCAGCCGGCCGCTCGACCAACAGTCGGGGCTGTTCAAGACGAGTTCCCCGATGAACATGCCGCCTATGTCGTCTTTACGAGCCAACCAGAAGATCGGTGTAGCCGGCGCCGACAGCACCAAGAAGTCAACGCAGTTGCCTCCAACAACCCCGAGTTCATGCACTGGTCAGAAAGGCCTATCAGGTGGAGCCGGGCTGATCACCCAGAGGTGATGCCGTCTCCCGGCTCTTACGCATTGGCCTTGGACGCCACCCTCGCTACAGAAAGGCGAGCTGCCCGTTTCTCCCGCGTGCTGATAGATGGCGGGAGCAACATCAACATACTGTACCATGACACCATGGAGAAGCTGAGCCTCAACACGAAGCAGCTCATGCCCAGTCGGACTATGTTCCATGGCATCGTACCCGGCCTATCCTGCTCCCCAATCGGCAAGATCAAGATAGATGTCCTCTTTGGGGACAAGAATCATTTCCGCCGAGAGGCAGTATGTTTTGAGGTAGTGGATCTGGAGAGCCCTTACCACGCGTTGCTTGGCCGACCTGCTCTGGCCAAGTTCATGGTCGTACCCCACTACGCCTACCTCAAGATGAAGATACCGAGTTCCAAGGGCATCATCACCATAACCGGAGACTACAAGAAATCCTCCGAGTGTGC
Organism: Triticum urartu; assembly: GCF_056163025.1. Taxonomy (NCBI): domain Eukaryota; kingdom Viridiplantae; phylum Streptophyta; class Magnoliopsida; order Poales; family Poaceae; genus Triticum; species Triticum urartu. Next base: position 151,737,573 of record NC_141879.1, on the reverse strand, counting down.
GGCAGCTAGTAGCTGGCTGGCCGAGTCCCTCATGATTGTTGAAGAGAAGAAGATGTTGGATCGAGTTGTGGCCATGGCCGGCAAGCAGCCGGCCCTGTCCCCGGACCCCAAGAAGTGTGATGCCCAAGGTTCTTTCCAACCGGCCAAAGAAACAAAGAAGATACCTCTGGACCCGGAGCACCCAGAAAGGTTTGCCACCATCGAGGCAAACCTGGACAGCAAATAGGAAGGCGAGCTCGTCGATTTCCTCCGTTAGAATCGGGACATCTTCGCATGGTCCCCCAAGGACATGCTGGGTGTTCTGAAGGAATTCGCCGAGCACAAGCTACACATCCGAGAAGGCGCAAAACCAGTCAAGCAGCCCCTCCACCGACTATCGAAAGAGAAGAGAAGGATTGTAGGAGAAGAGATAGCCCAGCTTCTGGCAGCCGGCTTCATTATTGAGGTTTTCTTTCCAGAGTGGCTCGCCAACCCGGTCCTCATGCTGAAGAAAAATAACAAGTGGCGCATGTGTATAGACTACACTAGCCTCAACAAGGCCTGCCCCAAAGATCCCTTCGCCCTGCCAAGGATTAATCAAGTAATAGACTCCACAGCCAGATGCGAGTTGTTGAGCTTCTTGGATGCTTACTCAGGCTACCACCAGATAAAGTTGGATCCAGTTGACCGCCTGAAGACCACCTTCATCACACCATTCAGAGCTTTCTGCTACCTGACTATGACATTCGGCTTGAGAAATGCCGGTGCCACTTTTCAGCGTTGCATGCAGAAATGCCTCCTCAAACAGCTCGGCAGAAATGCCCACGTCTATGTAGACGATATTGTGGTGAAGACGGAGAAGTGCAGCACCTTGCTGGAAGACCTCAGAGAGACATTTGAAAACTTGCACCGGTTTCAGATCAAGCTCAACCCCGAGAAATGCATGTTCGGAGTACCAGCCGGTTGCCAACTCCAACTCTTCACCACCCAGCCCACCCGCCCTGGTCACAGTAGCAGTTTTGACAGTAGAAGAAGTCACAGCTCCATCATGGGCCCAGCCCATCCTCAACTTCTTAGTAAACAAAGAGTTGCCAACTGACGAGATCTCGGCAAGACAAGTCCAACACTGAGCCGGAGCATACACAATAGTAAACCGAGAGCTTGTTAGGCGCAGCGTCACTGGAGTCTTTCGGCGCTGCGTCGAGCCAAAGAAGGGCATAGCAATCCTCAAGGACATCCACCAAGGTGAATGCGGCCACCACGCGGCCTCAGGATCACTCGTCGCCAAAGCTTTCCGCCACGGATTCTTCTGGCTGACTGCTTTGGATGACGCCAAGGAGCTAGTCAAACACTGCAAAGGGTGCCAAGTTTTCAGTTCCAAGCAACACTTGCCGGCTTCTGCACTCAAGACCATCCCCCTTACCTGGCCTTTTGCCGTCTGGGGGCTGGACATGGTGGGCCCATTCAAGACGGCACGCAGTGGCATGACACATCTGCTCGTTGCTGTGGACAAATTTACCAAGTGGATTGAAGCAAAGACGATCAAGAAGCTGAATGGGCCGACGGCCGTGACGTTCATCGCAGATATCACAACCCGGTATGGCGTACCGCACAGCATCATCACCGACAATGGCACAAATTTTGCAAAGGGAGCACTCGCACGCTTCCGTGCAACACAAGGCATCCGGCTGGACCTAGCGTCCGTTGCCCACCCGTAGTCAAACGGCCAGGTCGAGCGAGCAAACGGCCTCATCCTCTCCGGCATGAAGCCCCGACTGGTCGTGCCACTGGAGCGTTCGGCCGGCTGTTGGCTTGATGAGCTGCCAGCCATCCTCTGGAGTTTGCGCACTACCCCAAACAAGTCAACCGGCTTCAGCCCCTTCTTCCTTGTATATGGTGCCGAGGCTGTCATCCCAACTGACATCGAGTTCGACTCACGTTGGGTTACCATGTACACGGAGGCGGAGGCCAAGGAAGCACGAGAAGACGGCGTCGACCTGCTGGAAGAGGGCCGGCTGTTAGCCCTCAGCCGGTTCGCCATCTATCAGCAGGGTCTACGCCGCTACCATAGCCGGAAGGTCAAGCCAAGATCGTTCCAAGACGGCGATCTTGTGCTCCGGCTGATCCAGCGAACAGCCGGCCAGCACAAGCTCTCGGCCCCTTGGGAGGGCCCCTTCGTCATCAGCAGATCTTTAGGCAACGACTCCTACTACCTAATCGACGCGCAGAAGCCGAAGGCACACAAGAGAGATGATTCCGGCATGGAGTCGGAACGACCATGGAACGCCAATCTCCTTCGAAGATTTTACAGTTAAAAATCAGTATGTACCATGCTACCTTTTGTACTAAGTACGAGACAAAGGGTCCCCCGAGGAGCACTCGGGGACTACCCTCTTTTATCTATGAATGATGAGTATCATGCCTATGATTATGTTACTACATTTGTTTTTTCGTCTGGCACCGGGTTCGACCAATCGGCCCGGGGACTCTCCGCCTTAAGTTATATCTAAGTTCTGCCTGCAGTCAGACAAGTAGTGTGCCGGCACCCAAGCCCCCTCTTGTCAAAAGTCGCAGCTCGAAGAATCGACTGTCCGGCTGGCAAGAGCCAAAGGCAGGAAAGGATGCCCACACGAAAAACGGCTAAGGACTAACGAACTTATATAACACAAGCCGGCCTCCTGTCCCGCCAACCGGCTACCAGAGCAGCCGGCTGGCTGGCTTCCCGTTCACCTTGCTACAATCTAAGAAAGCTCGAGTACTTGTCTTCCCAAAAAACGGTCAAGACCTTCTCCAGCCACAGACTGCAGAGCAATTGTCCGGCTGGGAAGGCGGCGACCAGGGGAAGGCGGCAAAGGAAAAAGCCAAAACGATGAAAAGCAAACATGAACGGAAGCCAAACACATGCATGATTATATTTACACAAAAGACTTTCGAAAGGCCAGCATTCAACATAATTTGAATACACCCCCAGTGGGTGGAACTGCACAAATTTAATAAAAGTTGTCCAAAAGTAACGAGCAGGAAAAACAAGGATGGCGGATCAGGCCAAGGGAGCGACGGGCGAGTCGGGCAGGTTGGTAGAGACGGCAGTGCCGGCTGGAGGAGTGGCCGGCTGGCGAGTCTCGGCATGATCATCACCTCTTGCAGACGGCGCGTTTGCACGCGCCTCGTTGCTGGAGGCACGATCAGGCTGAGGTTGGCTGGTCGCTTCGCCATCTGGCACGACGTTTTCACCATCCTCTCCCTCTTCCTCTTCACCCTCGTCGCTGGAAGCAATCTCCTCCGCCGAGTCCTCACCTTCTGTCGGGTTCAGCCCGAACCACTCCTCCGGCTGAGCGACGCCGTGATCATTCACCTCATGGGCAAAGGCACTAGTGTCGGTGTACTCGGCGACCGCCGAGGCGCGCCGGACGATAGGCGGCCGCGCCGCCTCCAGCTCCTCGTCGGCCTCCTGCCGCCAGGTGCTCAGCTGGTCCAAGTTCAGCCCAGGATACCAAGCTCGGACGAACTCCAGCGCCCACCCAGCATCGGACCGGGCCGCTGACGCCTTCCAAGCGTCGAAGCGGCCGACTGCAACCTCCAGCCAGTCGGCGGTCCGACTTGGGGTGCGCGGAACCGCCTCGCCGGGCCAGAGGGCGGCCAGCACTTGCGCCCCGGCGCGCTGAAGACGGCGGAGCATGCGGTGAGCCGGCTGCAGGTGGGCTTGAATCACCAGAAGCTGCTCCTCAAGTGACCGGCCAGCACCCGGCGCGATCTCGACCCCTGCATGCCGTCGCGCGTCGCGGTAGGCCTCGATGGCTTGGGTAGCGGCAACGGAGTAACCGGGAAAGTAATCTGCACAAACAAGAAAGCAGTAGTTCAAAATCAAAAGACGAGTCAGATGGCAGGAGGCAGGCAAAGAAACAAAGCAGAAGGCGGCTTACCATCAATTAAATCTTCAACCCGGCTGTAGCCTTGACTCAGCTGTCACGACCGGTTTTCCAATAAAATGTTTATTGAGAAGCCGATCTTTTGAGTCCAGAATGAGGAAAAATCCTCCTTACTGGTAGAAAAAATTCTTGATACAGTAAGCCAGTAGCATAAAATATATTACAAGGTCGAGCTAAGGCTGCTCAACAAATTATTACAAGCACGCCAATAATTATACATAATGGCGGATATGACACAATGGTGTGGTGGCATACTACTGACTCGAGATAAAAGTGGTGGTGGAATATCACAGTGGAGAGTGGATAATATGACTCCTAAACTGGCAGCTCATCGAGCATCGAGGTGAGGCTCGATGAATTTATTCGGGTAGCGGAAGCGGATATAATACAGTAACCAAAACCAGGATCACTCGAGACTGACTGGGACTCCTCTAGGCGTCGGACTCGCTATCAAACTCTTCATCCATGAGATCGCCTTCGTCAACATCTGGCCAAACCAACAAGCCAGGTGAGTACTTTGAAAGTACTCGCAAGACAGTTCGAACATAAGATATAACAAATGCATGCATGAATGCGTCATTAGTAATTGGTGTTGCACATTCAAATTAATAATTATTGGAACAACATGGTAAGTAAAAAAAGGGAGTCGGGCGGTAGTCTTCCCGAAATCCCAACAAATTAATTAAAAAGCCGATCGGGTGTCTGGAGCGACGCCTCGAAGGGTGAACAAATAAATAATCATGCCGCAGTCGGGCGTCTAAGCAACACCACGAAAAGGGCTTATATTGAGAAGAACATGACATGCGTGCCACAGTCGGACGTCGGAGCGACATCGCAGAAAGGGCTTATATCGCAGGTAAATAACAAGTGTGCCACAGTCGGACGTCTGAGCGACATCACAGAAAGGGCTTATAATGAAAAGTAAATAACAAGCATGCCACAGTCGGACGTCTGAGCGACATCACAGAAAGGGCTTATACTGAAAAGTAAATAACAAGCGTGCCACCGTCGGACGTCTGAGCGACATCACAGAAAGGGCTTATACTGAAAAGTAAATAACAAGCGTGCCACAGTCGGACGTCTGAGCGACATCACAGAAAGGGCTTATACTGAAAAGTAAATAACAAGCGTGCCACAGTCGGACGTCTGAGCGACATCACAGAAAGGGCTTAAATTTCATTATTCATAACTGTTAAGCTCACAACGATATAATACTCATAGGAAATGTTCAACACATAATAATAAACGGGTTAGTCCATCCACAGGAATAAGCATTTAACCGGACTTAACACTCATGTGGTTCACCGGAGTTTCTGTCACTGAGACTGACACTGGACAAGATAAGTTGAACACAGTACTTGGACATGGATAAGATGATTCAAGGATTTTTGACTGTGCAGAGTTTGTACTAAATTTCCCACAGCCAACGGATTTCCGTAGTCACGAAGGACTAGTTCCGTTTACGGTATTTCGGAAGAAACACATCTAACCAGTACACACCCATCCCACCTCACGATGCCAGGAATCACCCTAGACAGCGTTCAAGAAAAACTTTGAGATGGGGAGATCACAATCTCGAATAGCATGGGATCAAATTTATATATGCGCACTCTAAGGGGTGGCCCCCTCTCGGTCCCAATCGGAAACACCCATGCTCCCTGACCGGATGACTGGCTTTAATCCAGGGCCATGGAACCATCATCACGCCCTCTCAATTTGGTGTGTACCAGGAAAGCGGTTTGCAACTTACTAATCCATATCCCTTGCGGAAAACATGTGGTAGTACAGGAAGGGAAAACGGATGGAAACGGGGCTGGTTCATGTTGACACTAGAGTCAAATAGTCTGGCATAAGACTGGCATGCTACAACACTGCCATCTTAATCATTCTCATGCCAACACATGGCCATGCAAACTCACATCCAACAACTTATGGATTTTCAAAACTCACTTGCCTCAACTTTGCATGTAATATGACATTCATCGGTATGCTCATAAACATGTCATGAAACTACTTAATGCAAACATGCCAATGACACTCATCATATCAAAAGTTCAAACATGCTTGCGTGGTTCAGAGTAGTCGGAGCCTAGCTCGGTGAAGTTCGCGGTTCCGTCACCTCCTTCAGTATCTACGGTATAAAGAAACATACGCGCTAACGTAAATACCGTGAGGTGCACAAAAATATTCCAAATATTTTTCAAATAAATCTGATAAAAAACTAGACAAAATTTTAAAGAGGACAGAAAAAGAATCAATCAAAAATCATTTTCTGTTTAAAAATTATAAGGGTTTTAGTCTAGGGACTCATCTGTGATGAAACAGAAAGTTTCCAGGGGCCAACTTATAAAAACAGAAAACGCTTCGTTTGAGAATACGCCGGCCCAGAGGGGAGACGTACTTTGGCAGAAGGCGCCTTCAGAAAACGTTTCGTTTAAAAGAAAAGAGAGACTTACGAGGGGGTCCCACCCGTCAGGATTGAAATTTCAAACGGGGGGAGGAACAGAGCGCGTTGGCGCCCGAGAGCTGCGGTGGTCGCCGGCGGCGATCCATGGCGAGTTAGGAGGATCGGAGGGTACCTACGTGCTCAGTGTGTTCTTCCGCGTCGGTGGGTGGTGGTGGTGGTCGTCGGCGAGCACCACGTCGACGGCGGTCCTTGCTCCGGCGGACGGCGGCTCGGGTGGAGTTGGATCTCGTAGGGGAGGGCTGCGGAGGTCAAATTGAAGCTTGGGTTAGATCACTGGGTGCTCGAGGAGGCTACTGACGAGGTTTGGGCGTCGGGGATGGCCTCACCGGAGTGGATCGAGTTGGTGGCCGGGGCAGAACGAGGCGGCCGAAGTTGGGGGAGGAGACCTCCTCGAGGTCCTCCTAGTGGCCTGGCGGGGTGTCTGTGGGGTGCAGTGGTGGTGCGTGTTCGAGGGCGAGCTCGGGGCCCCTTTTCATAGGCGATCCGAGGCGGTGGCCGTGAACGGGGATCTCCGGCGATGGTTACGGGGGCGCAGTGCTTGGTCGGGGGAGATTAGGGAGTTGGGCGTCATCGTGGAGGTCTACTGGTCCCATTCAGACGCTAAACGGACTTGGATTAGGAGCTTGAGTGGGTTTCGACGGAACGGGGCGGCGCGGGCCCGTCGGCGGCAGAGAGCATGCCATGTGCTTGCCGGGCCACGGCGACGGTGCTGCGGGGTGCGCGGGCGTGCATGAGGCCACGTGGAGGGCAGGGGAGCGTTGGGCGGCGCCGAACAGCGTTGCGAGCTGGCGCTGTCTTCTGTTGGCCGCCACGGGTGGCGCTGCCACCGCAGAAGCTGCCAACTCTGGCGATGCTCGCCGCCACCGACGCCTGCACCCGTCCAAGAGGGCGTGCGGTGCTCTGGCCAGGGAGGAGAGGCCGAGCGCAACGCGCCAGGGCGCACAGTTGATCGATGACAAGTCTCTGATGAAGAAACGACACTGTAAAAGTCTGAAACTCTGAATTTTACTAAAAGTGCATAGTAACAGTGCTGGCCAGGTGTTCGACAGAATGATTTTGGTATGTGGGAGGCTCTCCTTGAGCTGAATTTTGGTGGGGTGGCCTCTCAGTGCATCTGGGGGCTGCCTGAATTTTGGTGGAATTTTTGGAGAAGAGAAGATATGAATTTCATCAAATTTGAAAAATCTGGTCCAAACTTGCAGAGGCTGAAATATGAAAAATTCGAAAAGAAGAAGAGTGGATCTTGATGGTTCTAGGTTGTGGGTGCTAAGGACTATCCAGAGGAGTTGGTTCGAGATCAAAACTCAAAGGCAATATGGTACTTGCTTTGAAAATCACCTAGGTTCAAAATAAATGCCAGAATTGATTTGGGAGATAAAATAATTGAAATAAAATTCAAAAATGGTTTGGACTTGTTGGAATAGAAAGTTTTTGATTGCCCAACATGGAGGGAGGGGTTTTGGGAAGGTTTTACCACCTGAGGCATGGTAAAACCATGTGTGGTCTCAAAATGAAAGAGGTCCCAAAACTCATAGGATTACTTTTTAAAGAAATAAATAAATTCCAAGGATTTATTTGAGAAGGAAGTTTACATAATTTAAACACCAGAGTTGAAGAAGACACAAAAAAAGTAAAATCCTTGCCAAGGAAAAAGTTTTTGAGAGAGAGGTTTTGGAAAGAAAAATTTTAAATGACCTTCTTCAAATCCAACAAGGTTTTTGCTGAAAACCAAATGAAAATTTTTTGGAGTGTCACATCAGCGCCTGCCTCACCTCGGCCCAGCTTGCCGCCTCGGTCTCATATTCAGCTTTGAGGGCGGCCTCGTTGTCCTGCGCCGCCTTCAGGGCCGTCTTGTGGCTCTCCTTCTCGTCGGCCAGTTTCTTGGCTAGGCGATCACGGTCCTGAGCCAGGGCGTTGCACTCGGTTTCCTTGGCACGAAGGGCGGACTGGGCCCCACCGAGCTGCTCCCTCAAGTCGGCATTGGCCCCCTGCGGATCTCGGGGACTACACCCAGTGGGTGCGCTTACGCGCCCCCACTTAAGATAAAAGATGAAGCACTTACTCCGGCTCCTGGCCAGATCAGTGGCATTCTGATTCAACTCCTGGGCCTGGGAGTTGAAAGCAGCTGCGCGGAGGTTATGATACTCCTGCAGGTAAGATAAGAGAAGCGAGTAAAAACAAGACGGCAATCGAAGTCTACCAAGAAGTTCCAAGCCGCCTGCTCAGCAACCGACTCGGAACTCGGGGACTACACCCAGTGGGTGCACTGACGCGCCCCCACGGAAGAAATCAGGAGCAATCGACGAAGAGCAGGAGGACTGACCCGAATAACCGTTCGCGTCGTGAGAAACTCTTGAGTGTACTGATTCAGCATGGCAGCTTGGGCCTGAAGCCGGTTCCGGACGTCCTGCGCCGTCACGTTCAGCACGGCCGTCCCACCGCTCGGCGTTGACCTGGACGAGCTATCGCTGACCGCTTCCGGGTCCTAGGCCGACGAGCTGGCGCCCGCAGTTTTTTGCGGCTCCGGCACCGAAGTCGCCTTCCCCGTGCGCCGACGAGACGGCGACGAGACCACAAGATACGCCCCCACAGTCAGCTCGCCTCCAACCGGCTGCACGAGCAGCGCATCAGGCCGGCCTCCTTGGCACGTTCCAGTTGGCGGCGACGGCACCGCCTCCCTCTCCATCACCGGCCGTCCGCGGCCGGCCTCCTCCGTCGGACGCAGTGGGATGTCGGGAGCCACGGCGCGAAGGGGGATGACGAGCTGCGGAGGCTGGTTCTGCAGGGCCTCCGCCTCCCTCTCCGCGGCCGTGGGCTCGTGCCTTCGCCGACTTCTCCCTCACCTCCCGAACCGCCCTCCGCTCCTCCGCCTCCCACTCCTCCCATGCCTCCCGCGCGTTCCGCTCCGTCGCCTCTAGGAGATCGGCATGGGGATCCACATGGCGGGAGCTTGAAGACCCTCCCACGGCTCCGACTATGGAGGCAGCAGAGGCCCGCTCGAGAGAAAGCGGGGCCCTGTTTGATAAGTCAAGAAGAGGGCTTAGAAGAATATCAACCGAAGAGGAAAAAGAAAGGCGTGAGAAAAGCGACCCTTACGCCGAAACCGCCTCGGCTGCTTCACCACCTGGTGGAAGCGGGCCGCCTTCGCGGCCGCTTTGTCCCGCTTGGTTGCCACCGTGGTACCCTTGGGCTTCTTTGGCCGGCTGCCGAAGTGGGTCAATGCGGCCCGACATTTCTGCGCGCCACCACGAGCAGCCGACACGGCAGATGGGCCCGCGCCTTGATGATCGGGCGCCGGCTGATGGCGCGGAACAACTTCGGCCTCATCGTCATCCGGCCAGTCCTCGAAGGCGGCCCCGAGCCCAGGGCCGTCTGCCTCGCCGCCTTCCCCTACGACGTCGTCTTCCATGGCGGCCGCCCCCAGGTCCGGGTCGTCAACATCGTCCACCGTGCGGTCAGGGAGAAACTGGCGTTCCACCCCCGCAGCCCCGGTTGCTAGCGGAAGAAGGGGGTTCTGCTGAAAACAAGCCGACTGATCAGGAGTCGGCCATCATGAACCCGGCGACAAGAAAAGAAGAAAAGAAGAGAAACTTACCACAGGCGGAGGATTGGCGCGAGAATACGGCTCCTTGCCGTACCGCCACTCCTCGACGAACTTGCAGTTGGATATATAGTTCACCATATAAGACACCTCGTCGTGGGGCATCTCCTTGGTGCTTAGCAGGCATGGGTCGAAGCGGCCGCTCATCTGACAAATCATGTGAGGTCGGCCCTGGAGCGGGAGCACCCAGCGCTCCACGAAGGCGGCCACCAGGTCGGCCCCGGTCAGGCCCTCCGACTGGATCATCACCCGGAGCCGTGCAACAGAGGCGGCCCCACCCTATGACAGCGACCTGGCCTGGTAGGACCATGAGGGCTGCCTCCCAGCCAGCGGGCCGGCTACGTAAGCCGGCAGATTGACAAAGTCGCCTTGCGGAGCGACGTTCTTCATGTTGAAGTAAGATTTCTGCCAGAGCTTCACCGACTGGATCAGCGGGATGGGCAGAAACGGATTGTTGTCACTCGTCCGCCGCATGGCGATGAAGGCAACGCATGGGGCGGGCACGCCCGCGACGACGGGGCCAAGCTTGCACTGGAAGAATTCCCCCAAGAGTTCGAGGGTGGGGAGGACGCCAAGAAAGCCCTCGCACAAGGCGACGAAGGCCGACAACAGCATCACCGCATTTGGAGTGAGGTGATGCGGCTGGAGACGATAGAACTCGAGGAAGGAGCGGAAGAACCCACTCGCCGGCAGGCCGAAGCCGCGCAGGCAGTGCGAGCGGAAGATTACCCGCTCGTCCTCCTCTGGTGCCGGCGAGATCTCCCTCTCCGGCGCGAGACGGACCCGCACGTAGTTCGCGCCTGGCAGCCGGCACGTCCGGCGGAGGAAGTCGACATGGTCTTCATGGACGTTGGAGCCATCCCAGGAGCTCGACAGCGCCATGGGGACGGCGCGGCAATGAGAAAGGTGCGGCGGCGGAGAGGCGCGTGACCCTGTCACGACAGAGCAACGGCGAGCCAAGAAGATTGGCGGAAGAGCCGGGCGGCGGCAGGAAGCTATGGCGACGGAGAGGAAGAAGAAGAAGGAAGGGGCAGGACGAGGGCGAGCGTGCGAGCGTTTGCCGCTCCCCCTCCTCCCCCTACTTATAGCCTCGTGCGGCGAAGCTGAGGAGGTGAGGCGTGGGGGGACGTGGGATTAACTGCACCCATTCCCCCACGTCCCGCGTTTATTGTGCCATAACAGCGTGCGGAAACCGCCGCTGGGAGGCGCGCGGTCCACCCGAGCCACAAAAGATCCGAGCGTGGGCCGAGGCCCGGTAGTGGCGGGCCCCGGACTAAGGCGACGTCCCGTCGCGCGCATGGGCTGGCAAGCTCTTCCAGCTGTAGGGTGCCATGTGGCGCGTGGGCGGCGAGCGGTCAGCTCGTAGCCTGACTTGCGCGCCCCCTGATTCCCGCCTTCAGGCTTCGAAACCTCCAGAAGACAGCGCACCAAATCAAAGGTGGCTCCCAGCTGCCGGCCCCTCAAGATAGGAAGCTGATTGAGCTTCTCGTCTTTTTTCAGCCTCGGAGCCCAACCAGCTTCGGGGACTACTGTTGGAGTAAATGACCCCGGGTAGCCTAGCCAGCTCCCCTTGGCTCTCCAGAAAAATTATAGGCCGAACAAGCCTCCAAGCATCCAAGGCGTGGGGCCGCCTTCCCCCAGCTAGCAACCTCTCAAGCCGGCTGCACGAAGGCGGCCCAGCCCTAAAATCCTCATGAAGAAAGCCACGAGAGGGCCAGCTCCAAGAAGCCGGCCACGAGAAGGCCGATTCCAAGAAGCCGGCCCCCAGCAGGCGGCCAAGATCGCGCCCTCGGAGTCCGCACCCACATAACAGCGATGAGACGGGGCGTGGCTATAGTGAAGCCTGCCACCCCCGAATCCCGGGACGCACATGGCCACAGTGCATCGTACGGGGCGGCCATCACCCGTTCGGCACAGCACTGTTGCCATATTGACCATGACGTCACCCACGGCGAGCTGTCAGTACGACCCGTGGGTGGCGGGGCCCATCCGTCAAGAAGACACCCAAAGGCGGCCAGGCCTCCCACAGTCGGCCCGGGGTGTGGCCGACTTCCAATAGCCGGCTAGTTCCCTCCCTCAAGGGAGGCGCCTCATTAAGAAGACAAGACGAGGTAAGGCTACAGTGATAAGCCGCCTGGCGGCGGCGCCGTAGCCATGCTTACCACGACATAGCCCTCGTCACCAGAGGCGAGGCAACAGTAGCCAGCCTCCAACAAGACCCCCAAGCGGTGGGACCGGCCTGTCGACCAGAAGGCCGGCAGCCGGCAGGGTCCACCAGTCGGCGCGCCCCATCGGCCGACGGAGAAGCCGGCGGGCGTAGACGCAGACAGCTAGGGCCCACACCCAGCTGGATTACCATTGTACCCCTGGGGGGTAGGCCTATATAAACCCCCCATGGCGCCCATGCAAGGGGAGATCTTTCGAGGAGTTTTAGACACCACATCGAGAGAAGTAAGCGAGCCTTGCCCTTCTTCTCCCTCTCACCGAACAGCTCAAGGAGCCTCTTGTAGCTACTTGTCGATCTAGTGAAAATGCGGAGACCCGTAGAGCAGCAGTAGGGGTGTTATCTCCACGGAGAGCCCCAAAGCTAGGTAAGATCCGCCGGCGTGCATGTCTTTGCCTTATCCCGTTTCCAGGCACCGGGGACGTTTTGTTGGCTCCCACAATGATAAGCCACCCGTTGGCATATGTCGCACAAACCACCCGACAGGGAGGCTCACCAGTGCTTCCCCCAGGAGAGGACCTACCTCCGTGCAGCGCCTTGTTCTACTCGGTGGGGGGGAGGGCCTGGCTCCGGGCCTCTCTCGTGCAGCCCAAGAGCACCACTCCCACTAGAGACGGAGCCACTGCCCTGGGGTCTCCAAATGCTACCGCAGCCTGGTTCTCCTGTAGCTCATGGTTAGCGTAAACTTGCTCCTGAGATATTGGCTGCACCTCGCCGTCGTCGCTGAAGGGGTCGGCGACGCCTCCGGGCGGCTCATGGAAGGCCTGTTCCCCAGGCATTCCATCCACCCATCCTGGCTCAGGGAATGGGTTGGGGCCTTCTCCCGGCAGGTACTCCAGGTTCAATAGCCGCGGTCGCCCCGCTGGGACCGTCACCTAGGTGCCCCGCGCCTTGAGCCGCCAGTCATGGCATTTGGCCCAGGTGGCCACTAGGCGGCATCCCAGTGCATCCTCGTGGCAGACCGCCAACACTTGTCCCTCCTGATAAAGGCGCTATCAAGGTAGGATGGCATATGCTAGGATCTGCGTTGGTGTTGTCGGATCCCCCTGACGCCTCAGGGGGCGCGCGAGCCCACCGGGATCTCGCGCGCGCTTCCGCCACAACCTGAGGCATGGTCAAGGAGCAGAAAGGTGGCATACCTCTACAGGCAGCGTCCAGCATTTCGGCGACGCGCTCCAGCAGGGCATCGCGGCCACTCTTTGCTAACCTGCACCGCAGCAGCTCCCGTGCCACGATGAGTGTGGCTCGCATATTCGCCTGCTCCCGTCGGGTGTGTGGTGCCATCGCTGCAGCGTAGCCTGAAGATCGCCTGGCGGCGCGCGTGTACTGCGGCGAGAGGGCGGAGGGCGCCAGTCCTTGCCGCCCGCTTTTGGGGGTGTTGGGCGGTGCGCGGGCCGCCTGGAGCACAGAGTTGAGAACTTCTTGATCGAACGGTGGTGCCCAGGCAGGCCAGGCAGCCCAGTGGTTGGCATGAGGCCTCAGATCGTCAGATATCGGAACCACAGGGTGATGGCGAGTCGATCGATGGAGGAGAAGGCTTTGCCGCACCCCTACCCGGTGCGCCAAATGTCGGATTACGGGTTCCGGCAAACCCTTGTGAGGTTCGAACTCTACGGTGCGCACGCAGTACTCTCTCCCCCTAGCTCGCTTGAACAACGATTCCACGGCCTAACTTGACACACCCGAAGAACACGAGACACTGAGGTTTATACTGGTTCGGGCCACCGTGTGGTGTAATGCCCTACTCCAGTGTGGTGGTGGATTGCCTCAAAGGCCAAGGATGAACTGGTACAGTGGATGAACAGCCTCAGGTGGAGAGGTGCTCTTGAGATCGGTGGGCTGGTGAATGTGAGGATGAAATGGGTCCGATCCAAGATCAACTCCCCCTTTCGATCCCCCTCTATGGTGATGGCTAGGTCCTATTTATAATGGCCTTGGTCCTCTTCCCAAATCTAGGCGGGAAGGTATCCCACAACGACCAAGTTTGAAGGGAGACAACTAGTACAAGCTATCCTGACAAAAGGTGGTCTTCGCCTACCAACGGCTCTGGTGGTGACACTGTTGTGGGCTCCGCGATTACCTCTGTCCTGCCGTCCTAGCAGTCTTGGTCTTGTTGCACCGATATGGAAACCTTTGCCCGATGCCTCGAGACCCCGCACCTGCACTTGCCGCCTTAGCACCAAAGAGGAAACTGGTACACTCCGCCCGCTGGCGCCCGCCTGGCCTTGGTCATCATGGCTCACGTCATGTGAACCTCGCGAGGTGCTCCCTGCATAGATGTCGCCGCTCCTCTAGAGCCAGCCTAGCTAGGCCGCCCCTAGGGAGGTCTTGGTGTCGTCCGCCTCGCGAGGCTTGGCCCCTCCTGAGGGTCTTGATTCATTGCTACTAAAGATGGGCCATACCAGGCCGTTGGTGGAGCCACGCTCTGGGCTGCAGGCAGATAAGTCTGGGCACCCCCGGTCCCAGAACGTCGACAAAATTTTCATTCTAAAGATGTAAAACAACAAAAAATTTAGTGAAATAAATAAGTGGACCTTCCACTTGACCTTGACTAAAATTCTAGGCATGAAAAATCGTTAACAACGGACCTTCTGGTTATAATCAATAATATATTATTGGCTGGAAATACATAGTAGATGCAAAGCATTGCCCAATCTGTCATCTCCAGAACTTCTCACTAATAAAATTTAGGCACCCAAATAGCCTATTTAGGAGAAAAACCTTTCCATTAATTCTAAAACAAAACTGCATGTATGTATTAGAAGTAATGTCACTACTGCAGGATGCTGCTAACTCGACACTATGATCAGAGACCCATCGACGAAACTATGTGCGATGCCATATATAATCGCAAACGGTGGTGTAAAAACCGTCAAAAAAGGTGCAAAATATTTGCGATGGTGGAGCCATCAAACAGGGTTCAGATTTTAGTTGCGTGTGCGATGGAGGGCATACGGTTCAGTTCATTTAACTGTTTGCGATGAGGAGGATCAAAAGAAACGGGCAGCCAGATGGAGGTGTGTGCGATATACAACATACGGTTTACTCGGATGAACTGTTTGTGATTAGGCAACACAAAAGAAACGGTCAGCCAGATCAAGGTGTGTGTGATGTACGACATGAGGTTCACTCGGATGAACTATTTGCGTTGAGACATGAGAACAGAAATGGTTCAACTTAACAAAATGTGTGTGATACATGGCAAATAGGTATGTAATCAGAAATGTGTGTGAATACCGATAATAACACAAATTGTTGCTGCTAATAAGACATGTGTGTTGTGCGATAGGATTTCATACAGAACAACAACATATACACACACACACTTATAAGGACATGCTTGCATAACCAAATTAAGCATCCACTTACATAGGTGGCTACTACAATCATCGTATTTGCACACACCAAAGTAAACCATTACATGCATAATTACATAGGTGGCTACTACACACATGACATTTCCACACACCAATAAATTAAACTATATATTACATGCATGACTAACTAGCATAAACGATCATCTGATCATCATCAACTTCTTGTGACACTTACTCTGCTTGTGGCTCGATCCGGGCTCGTCGATTTGGGTAATGAGGCACTTCCTCATATCAACAATCCACCTGTGCATCTCGTAGTATGTGTACACGCTCTTGGCCGCGAACCTAAGGTGTGGTTCATCGTAGGATAGGGGGCTTGTTCTCTGGGCATCCTGCTTCATCTTTTTGTAGTAGGGATCGATGATGGCCGAGGTGAGTTCGACTAGGGAGTCCTTCGTGCTGCCCCAGACCCTGTAGTGGTCATAGATTTCGACAAGGTTCTTGTAGGCCAAACCCGTAACACTAAGCGCATTTACATCGTCTTTGATTTCCACCATGGCGAACTTGTAGTTGGTGTTGTTGACAAACCTGTTGAAACGGTCGCAAGGCTCTATGGCCATGCAGTAGTAGTAGATGAGTACATGATGGCACATGCACAACTGGGCAACGACAACCTTCTGATCTATGCCGGGAGGACCGACGGTGTACTGGAGGTCGATGCCAACCACCTTGTACTTGTCTCCAGGAAGCAACTGCTCAATGCTGTTGATGTAGTTGTCCACCACGGCCGGGTCGATGGTGTACACCACCGAGAGATCCATCTCCCTCGCGTGGGTCTCCACTCTATGCTCGCTGAACTCCATTGGAGGACCGCTGGACACCCCCTCTCTATGTGTCATTGTGGGTGTGCTTGTTGTGTTGTGGGGCACGATCGAAAGGTTGAAGAGACTAAGATTATAATGGCCGCGGGAATTGAAGGGGAAGCCGGACGGCCAGGAATATTGGCAAGCCCAGATGGCAGTTCTCATTTGCAACGCGTAACTCCATCGTGCCGCACATAACTGCATCGCGTGGCAACGCACGCGGCGCAACCGCATGCATATGGGGCCTCCGACGTGATCGTGCGCATGCCCAACCGCTGGCAGAGCGCGCACGGAGGGACGCGAGCAGAGCGCTCCGCGGTCACCTCAATGACGATCAACCATAGCAGTTAAATGCGCAAGGAAAAGTTGTCCACAAGACGAGCATGCCGATGGACGCAAGCAGAGCGCGCCAACGGACGCGACAGAGCGCGCCGCGGCACCTAACAGCGAGCATAGCGCGCTACGGCGCCTAATAGCGAGTAGAGCATGCTGAGGGACGTGAGCAGAGGACGACATAGTGATACGTGGCAAATAAGACGAACTGTGCGAGCGATGTCAGAGACATCAAGCACGAATCAGATTAGAGTTGCGTGTGCGATACGTGGCATACAGTTGATCCATCCGAACTTTTTGTGATGGAATAAGCCCTGTGTGTTATGGGCAAACGCTTGCTGGTATATAACCTTAAATTTAACCAAAAAAGTGTTAATGCATGTTACAAAAATTGTATAGCTGGAAACTATGTTCAAATACGACCCCAACGATATAATCTTCGGCGACATGCATTCGTATTTTATTGGTTAAATCCTACTTATAAACCAGGACGGGGGTATAGTAGGTAATTAAATCGCAAATTTTTTTTATTAACTGTATGTGTACGTGTCCTCTCGTCCTCCTCTCGCACGTCTTGTCACCCCGCTGCAGCAGACGGCTTACAACGCAAACTTGCGCAGTGCGCGGGGGCGTTCTTTTGGCGTAAATGTGGCGCCAATGAATCGTCAGTGAGCCCGTTCCCACGCAACTTCCCAGGTTCCCACGCAAGCTTCCCCCCTGACTCGGTGAAATCCCCCCAAATCCGAATGCTTATCGGCCTGCTATAAAAACCCTCATGGCCGGCGAGTCATGCGTCGCATTTTCCTCTCCCTCCCTGTAACTTATCTCGTCTGCTTCTCCCACAATCGCCAATGGCACCAGTCTGTCATCGTCACTCAGGCACTCCGACGTGATCAGAGGACAACTCCAGCTGGGAGGCTACACCGTGGCGGCGGCGCTGTCCCCCGCGTAGTGTAGTGTGTGTGGCGTCCATGTTGAGTGTGTGTGGAACACCCACCACACGCTCCGCCGCCGCTGCCCGTCGGCAGCTGTTGCCGGCCACCGTTGCCGCCGCACCACCGTCGAAAGCCAGGGCCATCTCCCGCTCCGCCACCGCGGCCCGAAGGCGGGAGCTGGCCGTCGTGGCCGCCACCCCACTACCGGCCATCGTGGCCATCACCCGCTCCGCCACCGTGGCCCGAAGGCAGGAGGTAGTGGTCGTGGCCGCCACCCCATCGTCTGCCGCCATGGCCGCCAGTGCACCGTCGACCGCCGGGATTATCACCCGCTCCGCCGCCACGGCCCTAAGGCGGGAGGCAGAGGTGGAGGCCCGCACGTGCGTCAGCGACCTTGCATGCTACAACGAGTTCCTGCGGGAGGAGGAGGAGCGCCTCGTCGAGCACGCAAAGAGCCTTACCGCAACCGTGGCCGCAGCACACGCCGACGCAGAGGCGAGGAATCAGGAGATCTATGAGCAGTCTGGCCACTTCGAGAGGGATCGTCTGGAGCGGCAGTGGGCGTTCGAGGTGGCGAGCATCGCTAAACGTGTAGCAGCGGCAGGCACCGTATTGCATAGGTCCAGCTCGTCGGTAGGCTCCTCCTCCTCCTGTGCCTCTTACTGAGCGGGTGAGCACGCTCGGCAGAGGAGAGGCTTCCAGAAGTAGCACAAAGCCCCTTCGTGGTAGTAGTATTATTTAGGGGATATTTTGTTCAGTTCATCTGACTATAGATGTGTGGTCGAACTGTACAACGTATTTAAAATTAGCTAGTATATATAGTTGAACTAGCTATTTCAGTACGTGGTTGGCAACAATTGGGGAGAATTTTGGTCGGTTCAGCTATCGAGTTGAACTGTTTGTATAAATTAAGAACGACTGCTTAATCTATGAATGAGTTCATGAAATCTATGCTTAATTACTGAATTTTAGTTGCAAAAATTAGATAGTGCTAATGATTTCTAGCTACATATTTTGACAAATCACAGTGTTACAAGGATTGACAAATGACAACCTTACTAGATCAACAAATGTAGATCTTTCCAGTTTGACAAATGGCAACATACCCAATAATTGTTTGTACGTGGTTGCACACGGGTCATCCAAAACAACCATTTGTGTTGAAGCGATGCACAAATCTCGCGCTGCTCTCACTTTGCATACGGGTGTTCTATCTAAATTTTTTGCAATCAAGAGCTGCACAAATCCAGCTCGGCCCATTTTCCCTTGGCTTCCTGGGGAAGCTGTTGGTTTGCATACGGGTGTTCTAACTAAAACATTTGCGATGAGTGTTTTATATTTAAAAACCGAATTAAACTAGGGAAACCAAATTAAACCTGGGGAAGCTGACAATTTTTTTACCACGGCATATTGATGCCGCTCCATGATAGCATGCCAAGTTTCATGAATTTCAGACGAGTTTTGAATAGAATTTAAAAACCAGGTATCTCAATGTTTGCGGCTGAGTGACGGTGGCAAGGTGTTTGAAATTCATTCCCATTTCTTGCATGTGACCTAAGCATGCACCCAAGGACACATATTTGATTTTTCAACCATTTTATATGAACTGGAGAATGTGCATGTAGTTCAAATTTGAATTATGCACATAAAATGCCTGGAAAACCCAGTTAATGTATAAAAATGTCCAAACGGACCCCGAAAAGTTCCAAAATTGAACACAACACTCTTGTTGTTCTATGTTGACACTCGAAATTTTTTGAAAGCAATAAGAGGCAACGGATATCGTTTCGTCCCCAAAGGTGGCACGTTCCCTACCCAAATCATCACACTTGTTGTGAGAAGCTCTCGTTTGTGAGAAGCTTATACCCAAACCTGCCCCAAATGGGACAAAAAATTTACCACGGCATGTTGATGCCACTCCATGATAGCGTGCCAAGTTTCATGAATTTCATATGAGTTTTGGATTTACTAGAATTTGAAAACCAGGTACCTCAATGTTTGCTGTCGAGCGACGGTGGCAAGGTGTTTGAAATTCATTCCTAGTTCTTGCATGGGACCAAAGCAGGCAACCAATGACACATATTTGATTTTCAACCAGTTTATATGCACTAGAGAATGTGCATGTAGTTCAAATTTGAATTATGCGCATGAAATACCTGAAAAAACCCAGTTAATGTATAAAAATTTCCAAACGAACCACAAAAAATTCCAAAATTGAATACAACACTCTTGTTGTTCTATGTTGA
This sequence comes from Triticum urartu, assembly GCF_056163025.1. Classification (NCBI taxonomy): domain Eukaryota; kingdom Viridiplantae; phylum Streptophyta; class Magnoliopsida; order Poales; family Poaceae; genus Triticum; species Triticum urartu. The sequence goes on along the minus strand of NC_141879.1, from coordinate 151,717,679 downwards.
CACTCGAATTTTTTTGAAAGCAATAAGAGGCAACGGATATCATTTCATTCCCAAAGGTGGCACGTTCCCTACCGAAACCATCACGCTTGTTGTGAGAAGCCCTGGTTTGTGAGAAGCTTATACCCAAACCTGCCCCAAATGGGACAAAATTTTTACCACGGCATGTTGATGCCGCTCCATGATAGCATGCCAAGTTTCATGAATTTTAGACGAGTTTTGGATTTACTAGAATTTAAAAACCAGGTATCTCAATGTTTTCGGCCGAGTGACGGTGGCATGGTGTTTGAAATTCATTCCCATTTCTTGCATGGGACCTAAGCATGCAACCAAGGACACATATTTGATTTTTCAACCATTTTATACGCACTGGAGAATGTGCATGTAGTTCAAATTTGAATTATGCACATAAAATGCCTAGAAAACCCAGTTAATGTATAAAAATGTCCAAACGAACCCTGGAAAATTCCAAAATTGAACACAACACTCTTGTTGTTCTATGTTGACACTCGAAATTTTTTGAAAGCAGTAAGAGGCAACGGATATCATTTTGTCCCCAAAGGTGGCACGTTCCCTACCGAAACCATCACTGTTGTTGTGAGAAGCTCTGGTTTGTGAGAACATTATACCCAAACCTGCCCCAAATGAGACAAAATTTTACCACAGCATGTTGATGCCGCTCCATGATAGCATGCCAAGTTTCATGAATTTCAGACGAGTTTTGGATTTACTAGAATTTAAAAGCCATGTATCTCAATGTTTGCGGCCGAGTGATGGTGGCAGGGTGTTTGAAATTCATTCCCATTTCTTGGATGGGACTTAAGCATGCGACCAAGGACACATATTAGTTTTCCAACCAGTTTATATGCACTGGAGCATGTGCATGTAGTTCAAATTTGAATTATGCGCATAACATGCCTAGAAAACCCAGTTAATGTATAAAAATGTCCAAACGAACCTCGAAAAATTCCAAAATTGAACACAACACTCTTGTTGTTCTATGTTGACCCTCGAAATTTTTTGAAAGCAATAAGAGGCAACGGATATTGTTTCGTCCCCAAAGGTGGCACATTCCCTACCGAAACCATCACGCTTGTGGTGAGAAGCTCTGGTTTGTGAGAAGCTTACACCCAAACCTGCCCCAAATGGGACAAATTTTTTACCACGACATGTTGATGCCGCTCCATGATAGCATGCCAAGTTTCATGAAGTTCAAATCAGTTTTGGATTTACTAGAATTTAAAAACCAGGTATATTAATGTTTGCGCCCGAGTGATGGTGGCAAGGTGTGTGACATTCATTCCCATTCCTTGCATGGGACCTAAGCATGCAGCCAAGGACACATATCTGATTTTTCAATGAGTTTATATGCACTGGAGCATGTGCATGTAGTTGAAATTAGAATTATGCACCTGAAATGCCTACAAAACCAACTTAATACATAAAAACGTCCAAACGAACCCTGAATAATTCCAATTTTTTTGACGACACACCTATAGTTGCATGTTCACTGAAGATAAAAGTTCTAACAATTCAAACACCATCCTTTGTAGCTGTGACCCCATTATGTAATTCAAATCAAGACGATAAATCAACTAGATTGCACAAAGTTTATTATCACCAACCGTGTGAGATGCAGCACAAAATATCTTGGAGCACTGTCGGTGTGTAGTACGTCTATGGCTCACGAGAGAAGGTGCGTCGGCTACAGTCCACAACCTCCTCGCCGGCAACCCTCCTTCACATATCATACACAGTTCTGAATAAGGGACCGTGTCTGATGACACTTTGCACGCCAGTTTTTTTGCTGAAGCGATTCCAAATTTTCGGCTTCCGCGGAAATATCTACCTCCCTGCCCCTCCCCCTTACCAAAAGCCACATTTCCCCTATTTCCACCTTCCTTTCCAAGTTGAAACCATCATTCCTTGCTTGCAGCGCCGCCTCCTCGTCGGTGACCCTCCTTCAAGCTTCTCGGCCTCGCCTATCCAGGCAGGTAATCCACACCCGACACCCATCCTCCTCCTTCCACATCCCACAGGCCCCGACCACCGGCGCGAGCGTGACACCTTCCACCCAAACCTCTGACCCCTCCACGAAATAAGCGCCGCCCTAAGCCATGGTGCACGCAGTATAGCCAGGATCTCAAGGAGCATTTGGCAGCAGAGAAGCAAATCGCGGCGGCACGCGCGGATGAGGTCATGATGGCTGCCATTCATGCCGACCCCCAGATCTTGAAGGAGCACCTTGCCATTTGCTAGCTACGTCGGTTAAGCACGCTTGGTTTACCCATTACGTGTGCTGCTCCTGCCTTTCCTTCACAAATTCTAGTGAATTGTGCTATCTAATTTTACCATGCAATATGTTGCTCTAGTGTATATGTTCTATATGTCGTGCAGTATGGTGCTCACTTATTAACTGTTTTGTTAATTAGTTGTCGTCTTCAGTTAACTGTTTGGTTCAATTCTGCAAATGTGATGTTCAATTCTTCAGGCTGCAATTTTGTATTGTCTTCCATGTGAGAAATAAATCAAATTTATCTTTACAAAATACATGAGAAACGAATACAATTGCTATATTTCCAAGTTGTCAAGCATGCTTGATTTGGTTATACATTGTGCAATGTGGTGCTCAGTTAACGTTTGGTTCAATTGTGTTGTGGTGTTTAGTTAAGTTGTTCAAATCTGAATTATGCGCATAAAATGCCTAGAAAACCTAGTTAATGTATAAAAATGTCCAAATGAACCATGAAAAATTCCAAAATTGAACACACCACTCCTATTGTTCTATGTTGACACTCGAAAAAATTTGAAAGCAATAAGAGGCAACGGATATCGTTTCGTCCCCAAAGGAGGCACGTTCCCTACCGAAACCATCACGCTTGTTGTGAGAAACTCTGGTTTGTGAGAAGATTATACCCTAACCTTCCACAAATGGGACAAAAAATTTACCACGACATGTTGATGCCGCTCCATGATAGCATGCCAAGTTTCATGAATTTCATATGAGTTTTTGATTTACTAGAATTTAAAAGCCATGTATCTCAATGTTTGCGGCCGAGTGACGGTGGCAGGGTGTTTGAAATTCATTCCCATTTCTTGCATGGGACCAAAGCATGCAACCAAGGACACATATTTGTTTTTTCAACAAGTTTATATGCACTAGAGCATGTGCATGTAGTTCAAATTTGAATTATGCGCATAAAATGCCTGAAAAACCCAGTTAATGTATAAAAATGTCCAAACGAACACCGAAAAATTCCAAAATTGAACACAACACTTGTTGTTCTATGTTGACACTTGAAAAAATTTGAAAGCAATAAGAGGCAGCGGAAATCGTTTCGTCCACAAAGGTGGCACGATCCCTACCGAAATCATCACGCTTGTTGGGAGAAGCTCTCGTTTGTGAGAAGCTTATACCCAAACCCGCCCCAAATGGGACAAACTTCTTACCACGGCATGTTGATGCCGCTCCATGATAGCATGCCAAGTTTCATGAACTTCAAATGAGTTTTGGATTTACTAGAATTTAAAAACCAGGTATCTCAATGTTTGCGGCCAAGTGACGGCGGCAGGGTGTGTGACATGGGACCTAAGCATGCAACCAAGGACACATATTTGATTTTTCAATCCGTTTATATGCACTAGAGCATGTGCATGTAGTTGAAATTAGAATTATGCTCCTGAAATGCCTACAAAATGAAGTTAATACATAAAAACTTTCAAACGAACCCTAAATAATTCCAATTTTTTTGATGACACACCTATAGTTGCATGTTCACTATAGATAAAAGTTCTAACAATTCAAACACCATCCTTTGTAGCTGTGACCCCATTATGTAATTCAAATCAAGACGATAAATCAAGTAGATCGCACACAGTTTATTATCACCAACCGTGTGAGATGCAGCATAAAATATCTTGGAGCACCGTCAGTGTTGTACGCCTATGGCTTACGAGAGAAGGTGCATCGACTACAGTCCACAGCCTCCTCGCCGACGATCCTCCATCATATATCGTACACAATTCTGAATAAGGGACCGTGTCTGATGACACTTTGCATGCCAGTTTTTTCGTTGAAGCGATTCCAAATTTTTGGCTTCCGCAGAAATATCTACCTCCCCGCCCCTCCCCCTTACCAAAAGCCACATTTCCAAGTTGAAACCTTCACTCCTTGCTTGCAATGCTGCCTCCTCACCGGCGACCCTCCTTCACGCTACTCGGCCTCGCCTATCCAGGCAGGTAATCCACACCCAACCCCCATCCTCCTCCTCCTTCCACATCCCACATGCCCCGACCACTAGCGCGAGCGTGACACCTTCCACCCAAATCTCTGACCCCTCAACCAAATAACCGCTTCCCTAAGCCATGGTGCATGCAGTATAGCCAGGATCTCAAGGAGCATTTGGCAGCGGAGAAGCATATCGCGGCCGCACGCGCGGATGAAGTCGTGATGGCTGCCATTCGTGTCGACCCCTAGATCTTGAAGGAGCACCTTGCATTTGCTAGCTACACCGGTTAAGCATGCTCGGTTTACCCATTACGTGTGCTTCTCCTGCCTTTCCTTCACAAATTCTATTGAATTATGCTATCTAATTTTACCATGCAATCTGTTCCTCTAGTGTATATGTTCTATACGTCGTGCAGTGTGGTGCTCACTCATTAACTATTTTGTTAATTAGTTGTCGTCTTCAGTTAACTATTTGGTTCAATTCTGCAAATGTGATGTTCAATTCTTCAGGATGCAATTTTGTATTGTCTTCCATGTGAGAAATAAATCGAATTTATCTTTACAAAATACATGAGAAACGAATACAATTGCTATATTTCCAAGTTGTCAAGCATGCTTGGTTTGGTTATACATTGTGCAATGTGGTGCTCAGTTAATGTTTGGTTCATTTGTGTTGTGGTGTTTAGTTAACTGTTTGGTTCAATTCTGCAATGCGATGTTCAATAGTTGTGGGTGCATTCTGTTATTGTATACCATGTGAGGAATAAATTGAATCTGGTTGTTGTAAATACATGAGAAACAAATAAAACAGCTACAATTGGTTGTAGTTAACTGTTTGGTTAACTGTCTGATCTTCTATTAGGAGTATGTTATATTATTCAATGTGGTGCTCAGTTAATGTTGGTTCATTTGTTGTGGTGTTTAGTTAACTGCTTGGTTCAATTCTGCAATGCGATGTCCAATTGTCGTGGGTAGAATTTCGTACTGTTGTGCATGTGAGGAATAAATCGGTTTGGATGGTTTTCCGTGTTCTTAATAATGCACTTAATACGTGATAAACATATACAAGTGCTATATTTCCTAGTTCTTAATCATGCTTGGTTTGGACAAATGGGTTTTTCGTGTGGCTTCAATTAATCTAATGAATCTGCAATGTGCTTATTTTTCATCAACATATTTTACTAATAGCATGCGAACCCTTACTTAACCTGATGACTAACTACCTTATTGTGTTGCGGGGAAACAATGGGAAGCACTGAGGTTTACAATCGAGGTTAGCACGTACATGGTCTGTTGTCTAATAGTACATTATTGTGAAATTGCAGGAACCATTCTAATATTTAGGTTTTTAACAATTTGGTCTTGCACATGTAGGTCCTGCTGTCAGAGGTTTTGACCCACTGTTCGACCCTTTTTGCATATGGGGAAATGAGTTGTCCATGAATATTAGGCAAGTCAAGAAACTCAGAAAGATTGTTAGGATAAAGAAATTAGTGACAAAAAAACAAGACCTTTGTGTGCACAATGAAGAAGACATCAGTTCACTACAGGATGGTACTAACTATTATACCTTGCCTTTTTTATTCCTTAGCCCCATTTCCAATATAGAGAAGATATTTATGCACATCCTTGTTTTTAGGCCTTTCCAAAGCAGTTCACTGATGATTACCTCTCAAACCACATGTATGGTCAGGAGGCGAGGAAGATATTCATACAACACCTACGGTTAAATATTGAAGTGTTCCTGAAGAGGACGAAGGATGGACGATCAATCATCCACAGGCATTGGCCTAAAGTTACAAAGACCTTCAACATCAATGAAGGCTCGATATTTGCCTTCTGCTTCAGCAGTTTTCCAGATGAAATACATCTATCTGTGTACTGTCTATGATGCTAATTTTGAAAGGTTATAAATGTTGCATGTGAAACTTGGTCCTGGTGTAGTTGTGTAATGGGGTTGCTGAGTGCTGAAGCTATATGATGTTGTACTCTGATGTATTTCAATTATGAAAATGAAATATATTGTGTGCTTAATATGAAATGTCAATTAGATTAATAAATGGATTATGAATAATTGGATAATTAGCTTGCTAATGGAGAATTAGCCTGCTAATTGGGTTTTGCTATTGCAAATGGTTGTTGAAAAAATACCGTGGGCGATGACCTCAGGCAACGCACACAGTTTCTAGGAATAAACCGTGTTGGATCAATGAACAATCACACACGACTTTCTCTTGAAAACTGTTTGCGTTAGGCCACCTTGCGCAAACGTTTACCACATAAAAACTGTGTGTGATGGACAACCTTTGCCCCACAGTTTCTTCTACGGACCGTGTGTGATACATTCAATAACGCAAATGATTTAATGGGAAAAATTGTGTGTGATGTACCTGTGAACAGAAACATTTTCCATGGAGCGACTATGTGGTATGTACATACGAACGGAAACGTTTAGCAGGGACTGACTGTGTGGGATGTACTTGGAGCAGGAAGCGCCCGGGCAGCTTCTTGCGGGCGAGGGACTTCTTGGCAGCTCTACTCTTGCCGCGCTGGCGCCTGACGGAGCGGGTTCCGCCCAGGGGCCACGCTCCTTGGAGCCATGGTTCCTTCATGAGGAGGAGGCGGCCGGGGCGCCACCGGAGCTTCGTCGCCCGCGCGGGGCGGGGTGCGGTGTAGCAGAACGGATGGCACAGGAGAGCCCCCTGCGGCGCGGACGAGCTCGGCGACGCGGTCGAGCCATTCTTCGTAGACGTCGTCGACGAGACGGTAGCACGGGAGCTCGTTTGCCGTGATGAGCGCAGCTCGAGCCTCCATGGGTGCGCGGAGCGCGCGGGACGAAGAACCAGTTGGGGTGAGCGAGGGAGTAGCGGTGCGGCCGTCTTGCCGCACGGACAGATGCTGAGACGACGCTTGCTGCTCGTCCCCCGCCGGGCCGGTGGCGGCGTTGATGGCAGGTGACGGGGAACGGCGAGGACGCCCGCAGACAGGAGCCGTCTGGGCGACGCGGGAAGCGAGAGCGGCCCGGCGCTCGGCGCGGGCCTGACGAGCGTCCGACATGGACGCGATGGTCGGAGGAGAACGGGGTGGTGGAAGACGAATTCCAGCGCACCCCTACCTGGCGCACCAAATGTCGGATTTCGGGTTCCGGCAGACCCTTGAGGTTCGAACACTGGGGTGCGCGTGGAGATTTCGCCTTCTACCTATCTGCACCCCTCCGCCCCGCTAAGATCTAAGCTATGGAAAGAACAGCACAAGAGACACAGGTTTTATACTGGTTCGGGCCACCGTTGTGGTGTAATACCCTACTCCAGTGTGTGGTGTGGTGGATTGCCTCTTGGGCTGATGATGATGAGCAATACAAGGAAGAACAGCCTCGCGAGGGCCTGTTCTTGGCTGGGGGGATGAACTGCTAGGAGGAGTTCAGTCACCCTTCTCTCTCTCTCTTCTCGATTCTCTCTCTAGTTTCGATCTCCAACCCCTCTACCCTGGGGGTGGCTAGTCCTATTTATAGGCAAAGGCCCTGGGCCTCTTCCCAAATATTGAGCGGGAAGGGCGCCAACAATAGGCCATTTTGAAGGGGAACATCTGGTACACTTATCCTGACTAAAGTTGGTCCTCACCTGCCAAAGGCTCTGGTGGTGACGCTAGCTTGGGCTCCACAATGATTTCCTCCCTGCCGTTGGACTGGTCTTGGTCTCGTTGCACCGAAACGGGTGCCTTTGCTTGATGCTCTCGCATGCGCTTGCTCCCTTTGTACCAAAGAAGAAAGGAGGACACTACGCGACTGGCGCCCGCCTGGCGCCTTTGGTCGACATGGCTTGCATCACGGGCACCTTGTGAGGTACCCTGCCTTGATCTCTCTGCCTCCTCGCGAGACAGCCTGATGAGGCCGTGCTTGAGGAAGCTCCGTGTCGTCCGCCACGCGAGGCTTGGCCCCTTGCGAGGGTCTTGGGTCTGTGTTGATGAAGACGGGCTACGCTGGGCCCCCTTTTGAGCCACGCCGCAGGCCGCAGGCAGGAAAGTCTGGGGACCCCCATTCCCAGAACGCCGACACCGAAGGTGTTTGTTGGATTGGCATAGATCGAGATTAGGATTTGTCACTCTGAGTATTGGAGATGTATCTCTAGGCCCTCTCGGCAATGCACATCATAATAAGCCTTACAAGCAATGTGACTAATGAGTTACTTGCCGGATGATGCATTACGGAACGAGTAAAGAGACTTGCCGGTAACGAGATTGAACTAGGTATGGAGATACCGACGATCGAATCTCGGGCAAGTAACATACCGGTGACAAAGGGAATGACGTATGTTGTTATGCGGTTTGACCAATAAAGATCTTCGTAGAATATGTAGGAGCCAATATGAGCATCCAGGTTCCGCTATTGGTTATTGACCAGAGATGTGTCTCGGTCATGTCTACATAGTTCGCAAACCCGTAGGGTCTACACGCTTAACGTTCGATGACGATTTGTATTATGAATTATGTGATTTGATGACCGAAGCTTGTTCGGAGTCCCGGATGAGATCACAGACATGACGTGGAGTCTCGAAATTGTCGAGAGGTGAAGATTGATATATTGGAAGGTTATATTCGGACACCGGAATGGTTCCGAAGTGTTTCGGGTATTTTCTGGAGTACCGGGAGGTTACTGGAACCTCCCGGTGAAGTAGTGGGCCTTAATGGGCTTTAGTGGAGAGGAGAGAAGGGCCTCAAGGGGTGCCCCCCCATGGATGGTCCGAATTGGACTAGGAGGTGGTGGCGCCCCCCTCTTTCCTTCTCCCATCTTCCTCCTTCCCTCCTTCTCCTAGTTGGAATAGGAAAGGGGGGGGGGAACGGGGGCGAATCCTACTTTGGACCGGGAGTCCAAGTAGGACTCCCCCCATTGGCGCGTCCCCCCTTGGGCCGGTCTCCTCTTCCCCCCTCCTCTATATACGTGGGAGGGAGCACCCAATGGACACCAAGTCTTCTCTTAGGCGTGTGCGGTGCCCCCCTCCACGGTTACACACCTCGGTCATATCGTCGTAGTGCTTAGGCAAAGCCCTGCATCGGTAACTTCATCATCACCGTCGCCACGCAGTCATGCTGACGGAACTCTCCCTCGTCCTCAACTGGATCAAGAGCTCAAGGGACGTCATCGTGCTGAACGTGTGCTGAACACGGTGGTGCCGTACGTTTGGTGCTAGGATCGGTTGAATCGTGAAGACGTTCGACTACATCAACCGCGTTACTAAACGCTTCCGCTTTCGATCTACGAGGGTACGTGGACACACTCTCCCCGCTCATTGCTATGCATCTCCTAGATAGATCTTGCGTGATCGTAGGAATTTTTTTGAAATACTGTATTCCCCAACACTTTTATGGAAATTACATTAGGAGAAGCTACTAAAATCCTAGATAATATTATGGTTAACTATTCTCAATGGCATACCGAAAGATCTTCCACTAGTAAAAAGGTGCATGCAATTGAAGAAATAAATGTTTTGAGTGGAAAGATGGATGAGCTTATGAAATTGTTTGCTAGTAAGAGTGCTCCTATTGATCCTAATTATATGCCTTTGTCTACTTTGATTGAAAACAATAATGAATCTATGCATGTGAATTTTGTTGGTAGGAACAATTTTGGTAATAACGCGTATAAAGGTAATTTTAATCCTAGGGCGTTTCCTAGTAATTCCTCTAATAACTATGGTAATTCCTAAAACAATTCTTATGGAAATTATAATAAGATGCCCCCTGAATTTGAGAAGTGTTAATGAATTTATTAGTTTGCAAAATAATTTCAATGCTTTGACTGCAGAAAAATTACTTAAGATTGATGATTTGGCTAGGGACGTGGATATAATTTCTATTGATGTTTATTCTTTGAAACTTAGATCTATTCCTCCTAAGCATGATATCAATGTGTCTCTCAAAGCCATGAGAATTTCCATCGATGAATGCAAATAAAGAACCGCTAAGATGCGTGCTAAGAAAGATTGGTTTATAAAAGCGTGTTCTTATAGTTTCCGTGAAAATAATGATGAAGATCTAAAAGTGATTGATGTGACTCCTATTGAATCTTCATTTTCCAATGTTAATCTTGATAAAGATGGGACTGGAGATTAGTCAACTTTAGTTAGAAGGCGTCCCAATGATTTGGAGTTTTTAGATCTTGATGCAAAATTTGATAAAAGTGGGATTGAAGAGGTCAAAACTTTAGATAGCAATGAACCCACTTGAGGGAGTCCTGGATTAGGGGGTCTCCGGACAGCCAGACTATATCCTTTGGCCGGACTGTTGGACTATGAAGATACAAGATTGAAGACTTCGTCCCGTGTCTGGATAGGACTCTACTTGGCATGGAAGGCAAGCTAGGCAGTACGGATATGGATATCTCCTCCTTTGTAACCGACCTTGTGTAATCCTAACCCTCTCCAGTGTCTATATAAACCGGAGGGTTTTAGTCCGTAGGACAATATACAATCATACCATAGGCTAGCTTCTAGGGTTTAGCCTCTCCGATCTCGTGGTAGATCAACTCTCGTAATACTCATATAATCAAGAATAAATCAAGCAGGACATAGGGTTTTACCTCCATCAAGAGGGCCCGAACCTGGGTAAAACATCATGTCCCCTGCCTCCTGTTACCATCTGCCTTAGACGCACAGTTCGGGACCCCCTACCCGAGATCCGCCAGTTTTGACACCGACATTGGTGCTTTCATTGAGAGTTCCTCTGTGTCGTCGCCGTTAGGCTTGATGGCTCCTACGATCATCGATAGCAATGCAGTCCTGGGTGAGACTTTTCTCCCCGGACAGATCTTTGTGTTCGGCGGCTTCGCACTGCGGGCCAACTCGCTTGGCCATCTAGAGCAGATTGAAAGTTACGCCCTTGGCCACCAGGTCAGGTTTGGAAGATTAAACTAGACGACCAATATCCGCGGAGACTTGATCTTCGACGGATTCGAGCCCCTGCCGAGTGCGCCGCACGTTCTTGATGAGCATGATTTAGCTCTGCCATCAGACAATGTTCAGGAGATCACACCGACAACTGCTTCGACCCTCAATTCGGAGCCTATCGCGCCATCCGAGGACGGAGGGATAGACCCCGCCACGGAGGCCGCACTCTCAGCGGCGATCGAGCCGAGGATCGACCTTACCCTTCACGAGAGCCGTGTTGCCAAACTGCCGGATCCTTCTCCGGCCACGGACTCCGAAGCGCCTGCGCCCGTTCCTATCGAATCCGATTGGGCGCCGATCATGGAGTTTACCTCCGCGGATATTTTTCAGCACTCGCCCTTCGGTGACATACTGAACTCATTAAGGTCTCTCTCCTTGTCAGGAGGATCCTGGCCAAACTATGTCCGGCAGGATCGGGATGTGGATGACGAAGAACATCGCCGCCCACCCACCACCCACTTAGTAGCCACTGTCGATGACTTAACCGACATGCTCGACTTCGACTCCGGAGACATCGACAGTATGGACGACGATGCAGGAGACGAACAGGAACCACTGCCCACAGGGCATTGGACACCCACTTCATCACATGACGTATACATGGTGGACACACCAAAACAAAACGACGACGAGGAACGGAAGGACGCAACGAGGGGTTGTCCCCTCGAGAAGCAGTCAAAGCGACGGCATAAGTGCCGCTCCAAATCCCGCCTATGCAGAAACAACAATCATATAGACCCAGCATTAGAGCAGGGTGAACCATCGCCGGACCATGGCAACACGGAGAATCAAACCGAACAACCTGACTCTGTCAAAGATAATAGTCCGGACGACATCACACCAGATAGACACCCGGAGCAACAGAATGCCCATCAAAGGCTTGTTGCCACCGCGGGGAGTCTAAAAAAGTAGAAGCAAAATCTCAAGGCTGCGCAAGACACACTCAGAATCAGATGGCATAAAGTACTCAACACAGCAGCGAAGTATGGCGGTAAGGAGGCCTTAGATCCCCCAAAGAGGAAGTTGCTACCTGAATTCGATGAGGAGGCCTTAGATCCCCCGCAACCAAAAATTAAAATGGCTATCTGGCCGGATAGTCGACCTCACGGCCAACATAGAGCGGTAAACAACGCTGCACATAAGCCAATACGCGATCCACGCGAGGGCTCGCATCAAAAGGACGACACAACCAGATCCATCTATGGACCATGCAAGCGCGCTCCAGCATACGATGCAACACAACAAACATCCGAACATCATGGTACACCCAGATACAGGGGTGCCGCACACCCCCTATGTTTCACCGACGAAGTGCTGGACCACGAATTTCCAGAGGGATTCAAACCCGTAAACATAGAGGCATACGACGGAACAACAGACCCTGGGATCTGGATTGAGGACTATATCCTCCATATCCATATGGCTCGAGGATATGATCTCCATGCCATCAAGTACTTACCCCTCAAGCTCAAAGGGCCAGCTCGGCACTGGCTTAAAAGCCTCCCCGAAAGCTCCATTGGAAGCTGGGAAGAGCTCGAAGACGCTTTTCGGGCAAATTTTCAAGGGACTTATGTCCGACCTCCGGATGCGGACGATTTGAGTCATATAACTCAACAGCCCGGAGAGTCAGCCCGAAAGCTTTGGAACAGGTTTCTTACTAAAAACAACCGAATAGTCGACTGTCCGGACACCGAAGCCTTAGCAGCTTTCAAACATAGCGTTCGAGACGAATGGCTTTCCAGACACCTCGGCCAGGAAAAGCCAAGAACAATGGCCGCATTAACAAGCCTCATGACCCGCTTTTGCGTGGGCGAGGACAGCTGGTTGGCAAGATGCAGCACCAGCAACCCAAGTACATCCGAAGTCAGGGATGGAAACGGAAAGCCACGACACAGCAAAGACCAGCACCGGAATAAGGGAAACAGCCCGAAGAGCACGACAGTTAACGCCGGATTCAAAAGCTCTCGGCAGGGTCAGCAAAAGCTGCCCCTCAAAAATAACAGGGACGAACTGTCTAACCTAAACAAAATCCTGGACAAGATATGTCGAATCCACAGCACCACTGGGAAGCCCGCAAATCATACCCACAGAGAATGTTGGGTCTTCAAGCAATCCGGAAAACTCAACGCTGAACACAAGGTGCTGGATACACCAAGCGAAGACGAGGATGAGCCTCGCACGCAAAACACTGGGGTACAGAAGAAATTTCCACCAGAAGTCAAAACAGTAAACGTGTTACACGTGATAAAGGGGAGAAGGAAAGTGGCACTCCCAAATAAACATGCCCAAGGGCCTATCACCGCGGAGTTCTGCCACTGGCCGTCTCAACCAATCACCTTCGACCATCAGGATTACTCAGCAAGTATCCGGAGCGCAGGATGGGCTGCCTTGATATTAGATCCAATAATTGACGGATACCACTTCACACGAGTCCTGATGGACGGCGGCAGCAGCTTAAACCTGATATATCAGGATACAATCCGCAAAATGGGGATAGACCCAACGAAAATTTGCCGCAGCAATACTACCTTTAGAGGAGTAACGCTAGGCCCAGGGGCTCATTGCACGGGCTCCCTGCAACTAGAGGTTGTATTCGGTTTCCCCGACAACTTCCGTAGCGAAAATTTAACCTTCCACATTGCTTCGTTCCAAAGTGGCTATCAAGCACTACTTGGACGCGAAGCTTTCGCCTGCTTTAATGCAATACCGCATTACGCTTCCCTCACGCTTAAGATGCCCGGTCCATGTGGCTTCATTATAGTAAAAGGAAATATTGAGCGATCCCTGCGCACCGAAAAGAATGCGGTTGCCGTGGCAGCTGCACACTAAAGCGGCCTCACCAACTAAAACATTCGATAGGTCGTCAAGACCACGGACACAGTTAGACGAGTCCGGCGCAGCTATATGTAATTCGTACAGGTTTGATGACCACACCCCTATTACAAATAAAAGGGGCTCAACGCGCGCAGACAAGTGGCAATTTTTACTCATCTTGATCTATACATGGTTTCTTTAAAACCTACATTTTTGCACGACAACTTTTCACCTAAGTTCCTCTCTTTTACATATGACCATCGTGCTACACCCGTCCAGGATACGGCACAACGGAGACACAGGCGCAGACGTGCAGCAGGGACCCGTTCAAAGGATTCTTTTTAGATTAAGACCCTGCGTTAACCTTTTTTACTGTCTCTGGTTGATACACATCCCTCGGATTCTTAGTACAATTGAGAAGGATGCTGACGTCTTGGCATGTGGCCACGTCAGAATAATGCACGTACCTGGACACCAGGGGCTTCTTACAAAGGGCACTATTTAGGCCCACAATAAAGACCCAACACCTTAGGGAGTGTTCGGCGTCGCGAGCTTGGCCTTATATGCATCAACTCCGAATCATGTCTTTGGTCAAATGTTGGGTTTGCCCGGCTCCTGCATTTTGCTGCAGTACGTTCCGCTCTATCGGCTAAGGCGGCACTAGGAGAACTACTGCGATTGTGCCCTGGTTCATCCGGACGAGCACCTCAGTAGAGAAAGCCGAAAACTGACTGTCATGATATAGTGTGAGATTGGTCATCTACTCGATGACCTATCGGAATCTTAGAATTCCTCCGCCTTAACGAAGGGCCGTTTCCCAGCCAGGCATGTACGCACCCCGAACTCGGGTGAGTGCGGAGCCACCAGGGGCTATATAGTAGCCCCACTGTCAAACTCCTCTGGCTAAGTGAAAGTGTTAAAGCATTATAGTCCGGTTGCCTAGTTCGCTGCGCTATCACCTCCTTAATAGGACCAAGACGTTGGATTAAGTGTGAACACGCGTCTTCTGCGAACACCCCCGCATTATATGCGTGGGGGCTGAAGCCGACGACTGCAATCTTTCAGGATATACATATATATACATAAACGGCCACGCAGGAGGCATCATATTACTTTCAGGAAAAAGTATAAATACAGCCTTGATAAATTTAATAAAAACATTGTTTTTACAATGGGAATACATGTCACTCAAACATAATATTCTTCGAGCACTGGGCCTATATCAAACGAGCACCCTCGAGAACTTCTTCAAAATAGTGCTCGGCAGCCACTCGGCCTATGGCCGAACCCTGCGCCGCAACAGTGGTAGCATCCATCTCCGCCTAGTATGCTTTGACACGGGCAAGGGCCATCCGCGAGCCCTCTATGCACGCCGACCTCTTCATCGCATTGATGCGCGGCAACGCACCAAGGAACTGCTGCACCAAGCTAAAATAGTTGTTCGGCTTTGGGCTTTCTGGCCACAGCTGATCCACGACAGACCTCATGGCGAGTCCGGACAACCTATTGAGTTCGGCCCATTCGGCTAGCATATCAGTCAATGGAAGCGGATGCTCTGGAACGTTAAACTGCGACCAGAACACCTTGTCCACTTCATGATCTGTTTGATCTCGGAAGTATTTGGCCGCATCGACAGCGCTCACCGCCAAATCAATATATGCGTCTGCCGAACTCCACAGCCGATCCAGAGGGGCATACCGCGGATCTCCGAACTTCCTTCGCAGCATAAAGGGCTTCCCAGCCGCAATATCCCTGGCTTCACGTAGTTCCTCCTTCTTCGCTCTCATGGCAGAGCGGGTGTCCTTGGTCGCCATTGTGGCCTTCTCAAGGTCCATCGCCCTCGCCCGGTTTTCTTCTTCGAGGAACTGGCAACGGTCGACGGTGTCTTTTAACTTTACAACCATCTTGGCCATTTTATATTTGCTCTCGTAATGTGCAGCCTTTTCGGCTCTCAACTCTTTGGCTGCCTTTAAAGCGGCCGCATTACTAATCCTTGTTTGTTCTTTGGCTCGGGCAAGCTCCGCCCGAAGGGTCTCCACGGTGGCAGCTCCTTCTGCAGTCGCAACATATTAAAGATACTGGCATCACGCTGCCCTTACTATGTGACATTCACCAGAAAACATTACTTACCCTGTGCCTCATCAAGCCGCTTGTTAACAAGATCGATGTCGGCATCTGCCACATCCAGTTGCCGCTTTAGTTCGCAAACTCATTAGTCCGGCTAGCCACCAGAGCTTCCACCACCTGCACATAAAGTGGTATGGTTATTACCTAGGACTACGATCCTCTGTTTGCCGCCGTCCTCGGCGACAACCAGAGTCTCAGGGGCTACTATCTACACAGGGCACACCTAAAAATGTGCGGTACTATCACAAATGTACATCATTTTACGTACCTCAAAGCCCGTCAGTAGACTCATAAAGGCGTCATGAAACCCGCTTTCGGTGACGAAATCCTTTTCCATCACCGTACCCATAAACGTACGGTGTTCTTCCGAGATGGTTGCTCGCTTTAGAAGATCCCTCAGTGCGTCTGACCGCATACCAGACGGCGCCGGACTCTTTTGTTCACCCTCTTCAAGAGCCGGATACTGGGGACTTCGGGTGACCATAGGATTATCTTCTGGCCTCACCAGATCCGGAGTGGCCCTCCTTGATGGCACTTCAAGGTCGCCCGCTTCTTGAGCGGGGGAGTCTGGGGGAGGCGTTTCGCTCTCCATCATCTCTGGAAGAAGATCCCCCGGAGACGAGCTCTGTTGAGAAGGGCTAAGATCCGAACTGCAAGATAAACGCTTCGGTCATTTTCCTCGGAAGTAAGGTAGAATATCTTTACTATTAAGTATTTTTGATCACTTACAGCTCGTTAGAGGGCTGATCCCCGCGCGGACTTTGTGCGGCAAAAGCACCCTCCGAGGCAGGACCCTCAGGTGGAGACTTCTTCTCTAGTTTGGAAGCCTTGGTTTCCGGATCTTCAGAGGTAGTCCTCTTCCTTCCCCGAAGCGAGAGAAGGTCAGATTCTTCCCCTTGGTTATCCTCCTTCACGGAGGTGCTCATTCCCTCGGTTGGAATCAGTAGCGATGGGGGCCCGCTTTCGCCCTCATTATTCCCCCCTTTATCTTCCTTTAAGGGCTCCGGGCAAGGTGCTAGCTCGAGCATCTTTTCCAGTACCGGATTGTCCAAACCCTCAGGAAGGGGGGCCGAACACCGAATCATCTTCGCCTTTGTTAGCCAGTCCTGGTCAAAGAGCGATTTCTCAGAATGACGTCATGATAAATGAAGGACGGTGTGTTCGGCTAGAGGATTACTTACTTGGTCGGCGGTGCGGTTGATGCTCAGGCCCACGTCCTCGGTAGTATCCGGACACTCTATTTGTGGTCCGAAGAATGATTTATACATCTCCTCGTGCGTCAGGCCGAGGAAATTCTGAATAGTGCGCGGTCCTTCTGGGTTGAACTCCCACAAGCGGAGGGGCCGGTGTTTGAAATGCTGGACTCGACGAACCAGCATGACTTGCACCACCGTATCCAGACTGAAATATCCTTCGAAGAGATCTTGAATGCGGCTCTGCAGTATAGGCACGTCCTTGGCTGGACCCCAGCTCGGCCCTCTGCTAATCCATGACATCAGTTGTGGTGGAGGGCCCGAGCGGAAAGTAGGGGCAGCCACCCACTTGGCACTTCTGGGAGCTATGATGTAAAACCACTCCCGTTGCCATAATCCGGACACCTCTGGAAAGGAATCCAGCAATCTTGCTTATTAATGCGCCTCCGCATGCTACATGCTGCCCCTCGACCATCTTCGGCTTCACGTCAAAGGTCTTGAGCCACAGGCCGAAGTGAGGGCTAAAGCGGAGGAAGGCCTCACATACGACAATAAATGCCGAGATGTGGAGAAAGGAGTCCGGGGCTAGATCGTGGAAATCTAGCCCGTAATAGAACATCAAACCCCTAACGAAGGGATCCAGAGTGAGGCCTAGACCTCGGAGGAAGTGGGAGATGAACACAACATTCTCGTTGGGTTTGGGAGTAGGGAAGACCTGCCCTCGGGCAGGCAGCCGATACGAAACCTCGGCGGTCAGGTATCTGGCCTCCCTCAACTTCTTGATATCCTCTTCCGTAACGGAGGAGGCCATCCACCGGCCTTGAAGGCTAGATCCGGACATGATTGAAGGTCCGAAGCACCTGACCTGGTCTTTGGGTGTTAGAACTCGAGGCGGGGGAAGGATTCGATTGAGCACGGGAGGGAAAAAAGTAAAAGCCTTGTCCCTTTATAAAGAGGGTGAATATCGAGCGTCCTCCTGGTGGCCGTTTGGGACTTGCCTAAAATCTAGGAGTCCTGGGCACGGTTGGGTTACCCACGACCGTATTGATGAGAATCCCGTAATTAGGGGAACACGATCTCTGCTTTGACAAGATGTGTCAAGAAACCGACTCGCGTTATGTGTGGAGCTGGTTGAAGAAAAATGGTTCGAATAATCACCGAGCCATGGCCCGATGTCATGTTGCCAAAGCGTGTCAGCAGATTAAGATTTGTGGAAATATTATTCTCTCTATGGTGGTATGTGGAATTTATTTTGCAGGGTCGGACACTATCCTAGTATTCAAACTCTTCTGTGATGTGTTCGGAGGAGGAACCCGCCTTGCAATGCCGAAGACAACACTGCGCGTCGGACTCATCATCATTGAAGCCTGGTTCAGGGGCTACTGAGGGAGTCATGGATTAGGGGGTCTCTAGACAGCAGGATTATATCCTTTGGCCGGACTGTTGTACTATGAAGATACAAGATTGAAGACTTCATCTCGTGTCCGGATGGGACTCTACTTGGCGTGGAAGGCAAGCTATGCAGTACGGATATGGATATCTCCTCCTTTGTAACCGACCTTGTGTAACCCTAACCCTCTCCGGTGTCTATATAAACCGGAGGGTTTTAGTACGTAGGACACAACAACATACAATCATACCATAGGCTAGCTTCTAGGGTTTAGCCTCTTCGATCTCGTGGTAGATCAACTCTTGTAATACCCATATCATCAAGAACATCGTGTCCCCTGCCTCCTATTACCATCTGCCTTAGACGCACAGTTCGGGACCCCCTACCCGAGATCCGCCGGTTTTGACACCGACACCACTATTTTTGATTTCAAGGATTTTAATTATGATAATTGCTATTTTATAGATTGTATTTTCTTGTTGCAATCCATGTTGAATTCTCCTCATTCTTATAATCAAAACAAAGCTTTTACTAAACATATCGTTGATGCTATGATGCAATCTTATGAAGAAAAGCTTAATTTGGAAGTTTATATTCCTAGAAAACTTTATGATGAGTGGGAACCTACTATTAAGATTAAGATTAAAGATTATGAATGCTATGCTTTGTGTGATTTGGGTGCTAGTGTTTCCACGATTCCGAAAACTTTATGTGATGTGTTAGGTTTCTATGAATTTGATGATTGTTTCTTAAATTTGCATCTTGCGGATTCCACTATTAAGAAACCAATGGGAAGAATTAATGATATTCTTATTGTTGCAAATAGAAATTATGTGCCCGTAGATTTCATTATTCTTGATATAGATTGCAATCCTACAAGTCCTATTATTCTTGGTAGACCTTTCCTTAGAACGATTGGTGTAATTATTCATATGAAAGCAGGAAACGTTAGATTTCAATTTCCATTAAGGAAAGGCATGGAACACTTTCCAAGAAAGAAAATCAAATTTCATTATGAATCTATTATGTGAGCCACTTATGGATTGCATGCCAAAGATGATAATACTTAGATCTATTCATGTTTTTATGCCTAGCTAGGGGCGATAAACAATAGCGCTTGTTGGGAGGCAACCCAATTTTATTTTTGTTCTTTCTCTTTAGGTCCTGTTTTTCTTTGAATAAATCATCTAGCCTCTGGTTAGATGTATTTTTGTGTTTTAATTAGTGTTTGTGCCAAGTAAGACCTTTGGGATAGCTTACGATAATAGTTGATTTGATCCTGCAGAAAAACAGAAACTTTCGCGCCCAGGAATACTGATTCTTTTTGAAGAGGATTAATAACAAAATTATCTAGGACTCTCTAATTTCTCAGAATTTTTGGAGTTATTAAAGTATTCGAAATCTTCAAATTGCTACAGACTGTTCTGTTTTTGACAGATTCTGTTTTTCGCATGTTGTTTGCTTATTTTGATGCATCTGTGGCTAGTATCGGGGGCTATGATCCATGGAAAAGTTGGAATACAGTAGATATTACACCAATATAAATAAATAATGAGTTCACAACAGTACCAAAAGTGGTGATTCATTTTTTTATACTAACGGAGCTTACGAGATTTTCTGTTGGAGTTTTGTGTAAAGATTTGATGGACTATGGAATAAGGAGTGGCAAGAGCCTAATCTTGGGGATTCCCTAGGCACCCAAGGAAATATTCAAGGATGTCAAATGGCCTAAGCTTGGGGATGCCCCAGGAAAGCAACCACTCTTTCGTCTTCGTCTATCGGTAACTTTACTTGAGGCTATATTTTTATTCACCACATGATATGTGTTTTTCTTTGAGAGTTTTGTATGATTTGAGTCTTTGCTTTTTAGTTTTCCACAATCATCCTTGCTATACATATCTTTTGAGAGAGACACGCATGAATCGTGATTTATTAGAATGCTCTATGTGCTTCACTTATATCTTTTGAGCTAGGCAAATCTGCTCTAGTGCTTCGCTTATATCATTCTAGAGCACGGTGGTGGTTTTTTATAGAAATTGATGAACTCTAGTACTTCACTTATATTATTTTGAGAGTCTCTAAACTGCATGGTAATTTGCTTTGGTTATAAAATTAGTCCTAATATGATAGGCATCCAAGAGGGATATAATAAAAACTTTGATATAAAGTGCATTGAATACTATGAGAAGTTTGATTTCTTATGATTGTTTGGAGAAATACTTGTGTTAAAGATTATGAGTCCCAAAGCATGCACGTATGGTGAACCGTTATGTGATGAAGTTGGAGCATGATTTGTTTTTTGATTGTCTTCCTTATGAGTGGCGGTCGGGGACGAGCGATGGTCTTTTCCTACCAGTCTATCCCCCTAGGAGCATGCGCATAGTACTTTGTTTCGATGACTAATATATTTTTACAATAAGTATGTGAGTTCTTTATGACTAATGTTGAGTCCATGGATTATATGCACTCTCACCTTTCCGCCATTGCTAGCCTCTCTAGTACCACGCAAATTTCGCCGGTACCATAAACCCACCACATATCCTTCCTCAAAACAGCCACCATACCTACCTATTATGGCATTTCCATAGCCATTCCGAGATATATTGCCATGCAACTTTCCACCGTTCCGTTTATTATGACACGCTTCATCATTGTCATATTGCTTTGCATGATCACGTAGTTGACATCGTATTTGTGGCAAAACCACCGTTCATCATTTTTTATACATGTCGCTCTTGATTCATTGCACATCTCGGTACACCGCCGGAGGCATTCACATAGAGTCATATTTTGTTCTAAGTATCGAGTTGTAATTGTTGAGTTGTAAGTAAATAAAAGTGTGATGATCTTCATTATTAGAGCATTGTCCCATGTGAGGAAAGGATGATTGAGACTATGATTCCCCCACAAGTCAGGATGAGACTCCAGATGAAAAATAAAATAAAATAAAGAGATGGCCCAAAAAAGAGAGAAAAAGAGAGAAGGGACAATGTTACTATCCTTTTTGCCACACTTGTGCTTCAAAGAAGCACCATGATCTTTGTCGGTGTCAAAACTGGCGGATCTCGGGTAGGGGGGTCCCGAACTGTGTGTCTAAGGCGGATGGTAACAGGAGGCAGGGGACATGATGTTTTACCTAGGTTCGGGCCCTCTTGATGGAGGTAAAACCCTACGTCCTGCTTGATTTATTCTTGATGATATGGGTATTACAAGAGTTGATCTACCACGAGATCGTAGAGGCTAAAACCCTAGAAGCTAGCGTATGGTATAATTGTATGTTGTGATTGTTGTCCTACGGACTAAAACCCTTCGGTTTATATAAACACCAGAGAGGGTTAGGGTTACACAAGGTCGGTGACAAAGGAGGAGATATCCATATCCGTATTGCCTAGCTTGCCTTCCACGCCAAGTAGAGTCCCATCCGGACACGAGACGAAGTGTTCAATCTTGTATCTTCATAGTCTAACAGTCCGGCCAATGGAGATAGTCCGGCTGTCTGGAGACCCCCTAATCCAGGACTCCCTCAGTAGCCCCTGAACCAAGCTTCAATGACGATGAGTCCGGCGCGCAGTATTGTCTTCGGCATTGCCAGGCGGGTTCCTTCTCTGAATACATCACAGAAGAATTTGAATAAGAGGATAGTGTCCGGCCCTGCAAAATAAGTTCCACATTCCACCGTAGAGAGAATAATATTTTTGCAGATCTAATTTGCTGGCTTGTTTTGGCAGCATGACGTCATGCCATGGCCCGGTGCTTATTCGAACTGTTTTTCCTCAACCAGCTCCGTACATAACGCGAGGCGGTTTCTTGACACGTTTTGTCAAAGCAGAGATCGTGTTCCCACAATTACGGGATTCTCATTAATACGGTCATGGCTAACCCAACCGTGTCTTGGACTCCTAGATTATAGGCAATCCAAACGGCTACGGAGAGGACGCTTGATATTCACCCTCTTTATAAAGAGACAAGGCTTTTACTTTTTCCCTCCCGTGCTCAATCGAATCCTTCCCCCGCCTCGAGTTCTAACACCCAAAGCCCAGGTTAGGTGCTCCGAACCTTCAATCATGTCCGGTTCTAGCCTTCAAGGCCGATGGATGCTGTAACGCCCCGGACACACCCGCCGGTGGTCGTTACTCCTGGCGGGATCTAGACTGGCCCCATAGATCAATACTAGTCTTTTCTGCGCACTTTGTCCTCACTCGTGCGCACCCGGGAGCAACTTACCCGTCGGTCACCCATCCTGACACTACTCCAAGCTAAGCACGCTTAACTTTGGAGTTCTGTCCGAATGGGCTCCCGAAAAAGAAGGAATTCCTTATTGATATGAGTAGTCTATCATCCCTAATAAGCCAGGCCATCACATACACCCCCACTCAGAGGAACCGACGCCCTCGTCGGGCCACAGGAATGTTCCCTCTTGGCACATACGTTTGTGCATCCAGTCCGGTACATGTACCATGCCGTGTGCCACGACAGGTCACAAACATCATGAACAACATGACCGCGCACCTGTCCGCAAACATCCGTGTAACCGCGAGGGTCGGCTCTGATACCAACTTGTAACACCCCGGACACACCCGCCGGTGGTCGTTACTCCTGGCGGGATCTAGACTGGCCCCACAGATCAATACTTGTCTTTTCTGTGCACTTTGTCCTCACTCGTGCGCACCCGGGAGCAACTTCCTGGTCGGTCACCCATCCTGACACTACTCCAAGCTGAGCACGCTTAACTTTGGAGTTCTGTCCGAATGGGCTCCCGAAAAAGAAGGAATTCCTTATTGATATGAGTAGTCTATCATCCCTAATAATCCAGGCCATCACAGATGCCCTCCTCCGTGACGGAAGAGGACATCAAGAAGTTGAGGGAGGCCAGATACCTGACCGCCGAGGTTTCGCATCGGCTTCCTGCTCGAGGGCAGGTCGTCCCTACTCCCGAACCTAACGAGAATGTCGTGTTCGTCTCCCACTTCCTCTGAGGCCTAGGCCTCACTCTGGATCCCTTCGTTAGGGGTTTGATGTTCTATTACGGGCTAGATTTCCATGATTTAGCTTCGGACTCCTTTCTCCACATCTCGACATTTATTATCGTGTGTGAGGCCTTCCTCTGCATTACCCCTCACTTCGGCCTGTGGCTCAAGACCTTTGAAGTGAGGCCAAAGATGATCGAGGGGCAACATGTAGCGTGTGGAGGTGAATCAATAGGCAAGATGGCAGGAGCTCCATGGCCGAAAGGTTCCTTTCTGGAGGTGTCCGAATTATGGCAACGGGAGTGGTTTTACGTCACAACTCCCAGAAGTGCCAAGTGGGCGGCTTCCCCCGCTTTCCGCTCGGGCCCCCCACCACGACTAATGTCAAGGATTAGCAGAGGTCTGAGCTGGGGTCCAGCCAAGGAAGTGCCTATACTGCAAAGCCGCATTCGAGATCTCTTCGAGGGAGATTTTAATTTCGTCGTGGTAATACAAGTTATGCTGGTTCGTCAAGTCCAGCCTTGCAAACGTCGGCCCCTTCGCTTGTGGGAGTTCAACCCAGAAGGACCGCGTGCCATTCAAAGTTTCCTCAGCCTGACGCATGAGGAGATGTACAAGTCATTCTTCGGACCTCAAATAGAGTTTCCGGATGCTACTGAGGACGTGGGCCTGAGCAGTAACCGCACGGCCAAACAAGTAAGAAATCCTCTAGCTGAACACACCGCCTTTTATTCATCATGAAGTTATTTCTTAGAGATCGCTCTTTGACCAGGACTGGCTAACAAAGGCGAAGATGATTCGGTGTTCGGCCCCCCTCCCCGAGGGTTTGGAAAAACCGGTATTGGAAAAGATGCTCGAGCTCGCACCTTGCCCGGAGCCCTCGAAGGAAGATACAGGGGGAATAATATGGGCGGAAGCGGGCCCCCATCGCTGCCAGTTCCAACTAAGGGAATGAGCGCCTCCTTAAAGGAGGATAACTGGGGGAGGAAGAGGACTGCTTCCGAGGATCCGGAAGCTGAGGCCTCCAAACGAGAGAAGAAGTCTCCAACAGAGGGTCCTGCCTCGGGGGGTGCTCTTGCCGCACAAAGTCCACAGGGGGATCAGCACTCCCACGAGTCGTAAGTGATCCAAAAGTACTTTAATAGTGAAGGTATACTATCTTTCTTCTGAGAAAATAACCGCCGCATATATCTTGCAGTTCGGGTCTTAGCCCTTCTCAGCTGAGCTTGTCTTCGGGAGATCTTCTTCTAGAGATGATGGAGAGCGAAACGCCTCCCCCAGACTCCTCCGCTCAAGAAGCGGGCGACCCCGAAGTGTCGTCACGGAGGGCCTCTCTGGATCCGGTGAGGCAAGAAGATAATCCCATATATTCCCAAAGTCCCCAGCGTCCGGCTCCCGAAGAGAGCAAACGAAAGAGTCCGGCACCGTCTGGTATGCGGTCGGACGTTCTGAGGGAGCTGTTAGGGCGAGCGGCCATCTCAGAAGAACACCGTACGCTGATGGGTACGGTGATGGAGAGAATTTCGTCCACCGAAAGCGGATTACATGAAGCCTTTATGAGTCTACTGACAGGCTTTGAGGTACGTGAAATAATATGTGATAGTACCACACATGTTAGGTGTGCCCTGTGCAGGTAGTAGCCCCTGAGACTCTGTTTGTCATCGAGAACAGCGGCGAACAGAGGATCATAGTCCCAAGCAATAACCAGACTGCCTTTATGTGCAGGTGGTGGAAGCTCCGATGGCTAGCCGGACTAGTGAGTTCGCCGAATTAAAACGGCAACTGGATGCGGCAGACACCGACATCGAGCTTGTTAATAAGCGGCTTGATGAATCACAGGGTAAGTAATGTTTTCTGGTGAATGTGACACAATAAGAGCAGCATGATGCTAGTATCTTTAATATGTTGTGACTGCAGACGAAGCTGCCACCGTGGAGACCCTTTGGGCGGAACTCGCCCGAGCCAAGGAACAAGCGAGGGTTAGTAATGCGGCTGCTTTGAAGGTGGCCGAAGAGTTAAGAGCCGAGAAGGCTGCCCATTGCGAAAGCAAAGAAAAGATGGCCAAGATGGCCGTAGAATTAAAAGGCATTGCCGACCGTTGCCAGTTCCTTGAAGAAGAAAACTGAGTGAAGGCAGCGGACCTTGAGAAGGCCACTATGGCGACCAAAGACAGTCGCTCTGCTATGAGGGTGAAGAACGAGGAGCTGCGTGAAGCCGGGGATATTGCGGCTGGGAAGCCCTTTTTGCTGTAGAGGAAGTTCAGAGATCCGCGATATGCCCCTCTGGATCGGCTGCGGAGTTCGGCAGACGCATATATGGACTTGGCGGCGAGCGCTGTCGATGCGGTCGAATACTTCCAAGATCAATCAGATCGTGAGGTGGACAAGCTATTCTGGTCGCAATTCAATGTTCCAAAGCGTCCGCTTCCCTTGACTGATCAGCTAACCGAATGGGCCGAACTTAATAGGTTGTCCGGACTCGCCATGAGGTCTGTTGTAGATCATTTGTGGCCGGAGAAGCCGAAGCCGAACAGCTATTTCAGCTTAGTGCAGCAGTTCCTTGGTGCGGTGCCGCGCATCAACGCGATGAAGAGGTCGGCATGCATAGAAGGCTCGCTGATGGCCTTTGCCCGTGTCAAGGCATACTGGGCGGAGATGGATGCTACCACTGTTGCGGCGCAAGGTTCGGCCATAGGCCGAGTAGCTGTCGAGCACTATTTTGAAGAGGTTCTTGAGGGTGCTCGTTTGATAGAGTCCCAGTGCTCGAAGAATATTTTGTTTGAATGACATGTATTCCCATTGTAAACACAATGTTTTAATGAAATATAGTAAGGTTGTATTTATACTTTTGCCAGAAAGTAGTGTGATGCCTCCTGTGCGGCCGTTTGTGTATATATGTATATAACCTGAAAGATTGCAGTCATCGGCTTCAACCCCCACGCATATAATGCGGAGGTGCTCGCAAAAAAACATGTGTTCACACTTAACCCAACGTCTTAGTCCTATTAAGGAGGTGATAGCGCAGCGAACGAGGCAACCGGACTATAATGCTTTAACACTTTCACTTAGCCATAGGAGTTTGACAGTGGGGCTACTAGATAGCCCCTGGTGGCTCCGCACTCTCCCGATCTTGGGGTGCATACATGCCTGGCCGGAAAACGGCCCTTCGTTAAGGCGGAGGAATTCTAACATTCCGATAGGTCATCGAGTGGTTGACCAGTCTCACGCTATATCATGATAGTCAGTTTTCGGCTTTCTCTACTAAGGTGCTCGTCCGGGTGAACCAGGGCACAATCGCAGTAGTTCTCCTGGTGCTGCCTTAGCCGATAAAGCGGAACGTAAGGCACCAAAACACAGGATCCAGGCAAACCCAACATTTGACCAAAGACAATGATTCGGAGCTGATGCATATAAGGCCAAACTCGCGATGCCGAACACTCCCTAAGGAATTTGGTGTTTATGGTATAAATTGGGCCTAAATAGTGCCCTTTGTAAGAAGCCCCTTGTGTCCAGGTACGTGCATTATTCTGATGTGGCCACATGCCAAGACGTCAGCATCCTTCTCAATTGTATTGAGAATTCAAGGGATGTGTATCAACAAGAGATAGTAAAAAAGGTTTACGCAGGGTCTTAATCTAAAAAGAATCCTTGGAGCGGGCCCCTGCTGCACGTCTGCGCCTGTGTCTCCATTGTGCCGTATCCTGGACGGGTGTAGCACGATGATCATCTGTAAAAGAGAGGAACTTAGGTGAAAAAGTTGTCGTGCAAAAAGATAGTTTTTAAAGAAACCATGTAGAACTTAAAATGAGTAGAAAGTGCCACTTGTCTGCGCGCGTTGAGCCCCTTGTATTTGTAATAGGGGTGTGGCCATCAATCCGGTACAAATTACATATAGCAGCGCCGGACTCGTCTAACCGCTTCCGTGGTCTTGATGACCTATCAAATGCTTTAGTTGGTGAGGCCATTTTTAGTGTGCGGCTGCCAAGGCAGTCGCATTCTCTTCGGCGCGCAAAGATCGCTTAATACTTCCATTCACTGTAATGATGCCACGTGGACCGGGCATCTTGAGCGTCAGGGAAACGTAATGTGGTATTTCATTAAAGCGAGCAAAAGCTTCGCGTCCAAGTAGTGCTTGATAGCCACTTTGGAACGGAGCGATGTGGAAGGTTAAATGTTCGCTACGGAAGTTATCGGGGAAGCCGAATATAAGCTTTAGTAGTAGGGAGCCCGTGCAATGAGCCCCTGGGTCTGGCGTTACTCCTTTAAAGGTGGTATTGCTATGGCATATCTTCGTTGGGTCTATCCCCATTTCGCGGATTGTATCCTGGTATATCAGGTTGAGACTGCTGCCACCATCCATCAGAACTCGTGTGAAGTGGTATCCGTCGATTATTGGGTCTAATACCAGGGCAGCCCATCCTGCACGCTGGATACTTGCTGAGTAATCACGATGGTCGAAAGTGATCGGTTGAGACGACCAGTGGTAGGACTCCGCGGTGGTATGCCTTTGGGCATATTTTTCTGGGAGTGTCGTTTTGTTTCTCCCCTTGATCATGTGTAACACGTTTACCGTTTTGACTTCTGGTGGAAATTTCTTTTGTTCCCCAGTGTCTTGCTTGAGAGGTTCATCCTCGTCTTCGCTTGGTGTATTCTCCCCCTTGTGTACGGTGTTGAGCTTGCTGGACTGCTTGAAGACCCAACATTCTCTATGGGTATGATTAGCTGGTTTACCAGGGGTGCTATGGATCTAACATATTTGGTCCAGAATTTTGTTTAGGCTAGACAGTTCGTCTCTGGTGCCTTTAGAGGGCGGCTTTTGCTGACCTGGCCGAGAGCTTTTGAATCCAGCGTTTACTGTCGTGCTCTTCATGTTGTCTTCTTTATTCCAGCATTTGTTATTGTTGTTGCGCCATGATTTCCCGTTTCCATCTCTAACTTCAGATGTACTGGGGTCGCTGGTGCTGCATCTGGCTAGCCAGCTGTCCTCACCCGCACAAAAGCGGGTCATGAGGCTTGTTAATGCTGCCATTGTTCTCGGCTTTTCTTCACCGAGGTGTCTGGCAAGCCGTTCGTCACGGACACTATGCTTAAAAGCTTCCAACACTTCGTCGTCCAGATAGTCGACAATTTGGTTCTTTTTAGTAAGAAACATGTTCCAAAGCTTTCGGGCTGACTCTCCGGCCTGTTGAGTTATATGACTCAAATCATCCGCGTCCGGAGGTCGGACATAAGTCCCTTGAAAATTTGCTCGAAAAGCATCTTCGAACTCTTCCCAGCTTCCAATGGAGTTTTCGGGGAGGATTTTAAACCACTGATGAGCTGGCCCTTTGAGCTTGAGGGGTAAGTACTTGATGGCGTGGAGATCATCTCCTCGAGCCATATGGATATGGAGGATATAGTCCTCAATCCAGACCCCAGGGTATGTTGTTCTGTCGTATGCCTCTATGTTTACGGGTTTGAATCCCTCTGGAAATTCATGGTCCAGCAACTCATCGGTGAAACATAGGGGGTGTGCGGCACCCCTATATCTGGGTGTACCGTGTTGTTCGGATGTTTGTTGTGTTACATCGTATGCTGGGGCGCGCTTGCGTGGTCCATAGATGGATCTGGTTGCGTCGTCCTTTTGGCGCGAGCCCTCGCGTGGATCGCATATTGGCTTGTGAGTGGCCTTGTTTGCCGCTCTATGTTGGCCGTGAGGTCGTCTATCCGGCCAGGTGGCTGTTTTGATTTTCGGTTGTGGGGGGTCTGAGGCCTCCTCATCGAATTCAGGTAGCAACTTCCACTTTGGGTAGCTCTTGGTGGGGCGATTGTCGCCGTACTTCGCTGCTGTGTTGACTACTTTACTCCATCTGATTTGGAAGTGTCTTGCGCAGCCTTGAGCCTTTGCTTCTGCTTTTTCAGACTCCTCGCGGTGGCAACAAGCCTTTGACGGGCATTCTGCTGCTCTGGGTGCCTGTCCGGTGTTATGTCGTCCGGACTATTATCTTTGACAGAATTGGTTTGTTCGGTTTGATTCTCTGTATTGCCATGGTCCGGCAGTGGTTCGCCCTACTCCAATGCTGGGTCTGTATGATTGTTATTTCTGCCGAGGCAGGATTTGGGGCGGCGCTTGCGCCGCCGCTTTGACTGCTTCTCGAGGGAACAAGCCTTCGGTGCGTCCTTCTGTTCCTCGTCGTCGTCTTCTTTTGGTGTGTCCACCATGTATACGTCATATGATGAGGTGGACGTCCAGCGCCCTGTGGGCGGTGGTTCCTCTTCACCTCCCGCATCGTCGTCCATACCGTCGATGTCTTCGGAGTCAAAGTCGAGCATGTCGGTTGAGTCATCGACAGTGGCTATTAAGTGGGTGGTGGGTAGGCGTCGAATTTCTTCGTCGTCCGCGTCCCAATCCTGTTGGCCATAATCCGGCCAGGGCTCTCCTGACAAAGAGAGAGACCTTAGTGAATTTATACTGTCGCCGAAGGCCGAGTGCTGAAAGATATCCGCGGTGGTGAATTCCATGATCGGTGCGCAATCTCATTCGATTGGCAGGGGCACGGATGGTTCGGAGTCTGGAAAAGAGTCCGACACCTTGGAGTCACGGGTTGCGCAGAGGGTTAGGCAGGTGTTCGGCTCGATCGCCATTGAGACTGCAGCCCCTGAGGCAGTGTCTAACCACACGTCCTCGATTGGCGCAGTTGGCTCCGAGCTAAGGGTCGGAGCTGATGTGGGCGCGGCCTCTGGGGTACTGTTCGGCGGTAGAGCTAGGTCATACCCATCGCGACAGTGCGGCGTGCCCGGCTGTGGCTCGAATCGGTCGAAGATCAAGTCTCCACGGATGTCGACCGTGTAGTTCAAACTTCGAAATCTGACCTGACGGCCAGGGGCGTAGCTTTCAATCTGCTCCAGATGGCCAAGCGAATTAGCCCGTAGTGCAAAGCTGCCGAATACGAAGATCTGTCCGGGGAGAAAAGTCTCACCCTGCACCGCATCGCTATCGATGAAAGTAGGAGCCATCAAGCCTAATGGCGACGACATAGAGGAACTCTCAATGAAAGCACCAATGTCGGTGTCAAAACCGGCGGATCTCGGGTAGGGGGTCCTGAACTGTGCGTCTAAGGCGGATGGTAATAGGAGGCAGGGGACATGATGTTTTACCCAGGTTCGGGCCCTCTTGATGGAGGTAAAACCCTACGTCTTGCTTGATTTATTCTTGATGATATGGGTATTACAAGAGTTGATCTACCACGAGATCGTAGAGGCTAAAACCCTAGAAGCTAGCCTATGGTATGATTGTATGTTGTGATTGTTGTCCTACGGACTAAAACCCTTCGGTTTATATAGACACCGGAGAGGGTTAAGGTTATACAAGGTCAGTTAGAAAGGAGGAGATATCCATATACGTATTGCCTAGCTTGCCTTCCACGCCAAGTAGAGTCCCATCCGGACACGAGACGAAGTCTTCAATCTTGTATCTTCATAGTCTAACAGTCCGGCCAATGGAGATAGTCCGGCTGTCCGGAGACCCCCTAATCCAGGACTCGCTCAATCTTCATGATAGAGAGTCTCCTATGATATCACTTTCTTATACTAGTGGGGATTTTTCATTATAGAACTTGGCTTGTATATTCCAATGATGGGCTTCCTCAAATTTCCCTAGGTCTTCGTGAGAAAGCGAGTTGGATGCACACCCTCTTAGTTTCTTTTTGAGCTTTCATAAACTTATAGCTCTAGTGCATCCATTGAATTGCAATCCCTACTCACTCACATTGATATCTATTAATGGGCATCTCCATAGCCCGTTGATAGGCCTAATTGATGTGACACTATCTCCTTCTTTCTTGTCTTCTCCACAACCACCGTCTATTCCACCTATAGTGCTATGTCCATGGCTCACGCTCATGTATTGCGTGAAAGCTGAAAAGGTGACAGAACATCAAAAGTATGAAACAATTGCTTGGCTTGTCATCGGGGTTGTGCATGATTTAAATATTTTCGGTGATTAAGATGGAGCGTAGCCAGACTATATGATTTTGTAGGGATAAGCTTTCCTTGGCCATGTTAGGGATGGCAATTTTATCCATGGATCTGGATACCCAACCCGGTTGGGCAAGGGTATGGAGTGCATTTCTGCCCATGGGTCTGTGGATATGGATACCCACGAACAGCCGGGTTGGGCACGGTTATAGTTTGTGCTCCATGGATATCCAATGGATACCCGTATGACATGTGAGGCCATATGCCAGTGATAGTAGAAAGAGTGAATCAATGGGAAATGGCAGGCAATATGCAAGTGGTGCCATAAGCTATATGCTGCAGAATCAACCTCTGGTATGTCATACTTAAGGACTCATCGTATTACTTGTTGCCTACTTATCCATGTAGCTTATGCTGTCATTTTGTGAGTGAATGACAATGAACTAATTTGATCTTTGGGAAGGCTTCATGCTGACTTTTCTATGCCCATGGAGCTCCATGGGTATGTGGGTATCCAGCGGGTTTGGGCATGGGCACAAGTTGTGCCCGTGGATAATTTGGTGGATGGGCAGAGGGTAGGAAGATGGGTCATGGGTTGGATTTGGACCAGCTCCACCCGCCCCAAACCCGACCCATTGCCATCCCTGGGCCATGTTATTTTGAGAAGACATAATTATTTTGTTAGTATGCTTGAAGTATTATTGTTTTTATGTCAATATTAAACTTTTGATTTGAATCTTATGGATTTGAACATTCATGCCACAATAAAGAGAATTACATGGATACATATGTTAGGTAGCATTCCACATCAAAAATTCTGCTTTTATCATTTGCCTACTCGACGACGAGCACTAATTAAGCTTGGGGATGCTTGATTCGTCTCCAAGGTATCTATAATTTTTTATTGCTCCATGCTATTATATTATCTGTTTTGGATGTTTTATATGCATTAATATGCTAATTTATATGATTTTGGGGACTAACCTATTAACCTAGAGCCTGGTGCCAGTTTCTGTTTTTTTCCTTATTTTAGAGTTTCGCAAAAAAGGAATACCAAACGGACTCCAAATGGAATAAAACTTTCGCCATGATTTTTCTTGGACCAGAAGACACCCAGGAGACTTGGAGTACAAGTCAGAGGAGCCTTGAGGCGGCCACAAGGGTGGAGGGCGCGCCCCCTGACCTTGTGGGCCCCTCGTAGCTCCCCTGACCTAATTCTTTCGCATATATATATACTCTTATACCCCAAAAACATCCAAGGGAGCCATGAAACCACTTTTCCACCGCCCCAACCTTCTGTACGTGTGAGATCCCATCTTGGGGCCTTTTATGACATCCTGCTGGAGGGGGAATCGACCACGTAGGGCTTCTACATCAACACCATTGCCTATTCGATGAAGCGTGAGTAGTTTACTTCAGACCTACCGGTACATAGCTAGTAGCTAAATGGCTTCTTCTATCTCTTTGATTCTCAATACAAATTTCTCCTCGATGTTCTTGGTGATCTATTCAATGTAATACTCTTTTGCGGTGTGTTTGCCGAGATCCGATGAATTGTGGATTTATGATCAGCTAATCTATGAATATTATTTGAATCTCCTCTGAATTCTTATATGCATGATTTTATATCTTTGCAAGTCTCTTCAAACTATCGATTTGGTTTGGCCAACTAGATTGGTTTTTCTTGCAATGGGAGAAGTGCTTAGCTTTGGGTTCAATCTTGAGGTGTCCTTTCCTAGTGACAATAGGGGAAGCAAGGCACGTATTGTATTTTTGCCATCGAGGATAACAAGATGGGTTTTTCATCATATTGCTTGAGTTAATCCCACTACATCATGTCATCTTGCTTAATGCGTTACTCTGTTCTTATGAACTTAATAGTCTAGATGCAGGCAGGAGTCGGTCGATGTGTGGAGTAATAGTAGTAGATGCAGAATTGTTTTGATCTACTTGACACGGACATGTTGCCTATATTCATGATCATTCCCTTAGATATCGTCATAACTTTGCACTTTTCTATCAATTGCTCGGCAGTAATTTGTTCACCCACCATAATAATTTCTATCTTGAGAGAAGCCACTACTGAAACATATTGCCCCTCGGTCTATTTTCCATCATATAAGTTTCTGATCTACAATTCTAGTTTACTATTTACTTTCCTTTGCAATCTTTACTTTCCGTTCCATAAACCTAAAATACCACAAATATTACTTTACTGTTTATCCATCTCTATCAGATCTCACTTTGCGAATAACCGTGAAGGGATTGACAACCCCTTTGTCGTTGGTTGCAAGTTGGTGTTTGTTTGTGCAGGTATTCAGTGGCTTGTTGTGTAGTCTCCTACTGGATTGATACCTTGGTTCTCAAAACTGAGGGAGATACTTACGCTCCTTTGCTGCATCACCATTTCCTCTTCAACGGAAAAACCAACGCAAGCTCAAGAGGTAGTATGCAGCAAGGTGTCCCAATCCTTTTCGTAGCAAAGGATAAGCCTGGACAAACTGTTATATAAAGCAAAGCGCTCCCGAGGAAACATGTGAATTGTTGTCAAGTTAGTTTTCATCATGCTCATATGATTCGTGTTCGTTACTTTGATAATTTGATATGTTGGTGGACCGGTGCTTGGGTGCTGCCCTTCCTTGGAAAATCCTCCCACTTATGATTAACCCCTCTCGCAAGCATCCGCGACTACGAAAGAAGAATTAAGAT
Organism: Triticum urartu; assembly: GCF_056163025.1. Lineage (NCBI taxonomy): Eukaryota > Viridiplantae > Streptophyta > Magnoliopsida > Poales > Poaceae > Triticum > Triticum urartu. Next base: position 151,683,358 of record NC_141879.1, on the reverse strand, counting down.
AAATCCAACCATAGCATGAAGCATATGGACCCAAATCAGCCCCTTACGAAGCAACACATAAACTAGGGTTTAAGCTTCTGTCACTCTAGCAACCCATCATCTACTTATTACTTTCCAATTGAAAGGATAGATATAGTTGACTAGAGGGGGGTGAATAGGCAACTAACAATTTTTCAGCTTTTCTTTACCAATCTAAACTTTGCATCAAAGTAGGTTGTCTAGATATGCAACTAGGTGAGCAACCTATAAGATGCAACAACAATAAGCACACAATCAAGCAAGGGATAAACCACAATAAGTTTGCACAAGTAAAGGTAAGAGATAACGAAGAGTGGAACCGGTGGAGACGAGGATGTGTTACCAAAGTTCCTTCCCTTTGAGAGGAAGTATGTCTTCGTTGGAGCGGTGTGGAGGCACAATGCTCCCCAAGAAGCCACTAGGGCCACCATATTCTCCACACGCCCTCACACGATGCGAGAAGCCGTGATTCCACTATTGGTGCCCTTGAAGGCGGCGACCAAACCTTTACAAACAAGGATGAGGCTCTCTCCACAACCGAATTGGAGGCTCCCAACGAAACCAAGGAGCTTCACCACAATGGAATGTGGCTCCGAGGTGACCTCACCCATCTAGGGTGCTCAAACACCCAAGAGTAACAAAATCCACACAAGAAAGTATGGGGGAATCAAATATCCTTTGGTGGAAGTGTAGATCTAGATATCCTCCTTCTTTCCCTAGCAAATCAACAAGTTTGAGTGGCTAGAGAGAGATACCAGGCAAGAGATCTTGAATGACATTAATGGTGGAGAGAGAGAGGCAAGAGGTGAATGTGGTAGGTGGAAGAACCACCCTTATATAGCAAACCCTAAAATCCAACCGTTATTGTGAATACAACACTGCAGCGGTACAACTGGAACTCACAGAAATACTACAGAAACCCTACCAAGCGGTACAACCGGATAGACAAGCGGTAGTACTGGTTGTGAAGAACAACCGGAACAACCGCTAAGCCACCGCTCAACCACCGCTATGAAACAGAAGCGAGACACCCCTGTGAGCAGTGATTGAGCGGTAGTGCACCGGTGCAACCGCCTGGCCCTAGAACCTTGGGTGGCTAAGTCCTAAGCGGTATGACCGCTTAGGGCACCGGTGGTACCGGTGTGTGGAGAACAATAGGAACAACTGTGCCACCACCGCCCGAATACCGCATCAAAACAGAACCGAGGCCAGTTGTTGAGCGGTACCTGGCCCGTACAACCGCCAATGACACCGCAGTCATGTTTTAAGCACGGTGGAGGTACTACCGCCCAGGGGCAGCGGTACAACTGCTTGGTCATGACTGGGCAGTTCAACCCCAGGGTATCACCCCTGGGGTGGTGGTTGGGTAAGTGCCAAGAGATAGCGGTACTACTTGTACCGCTCAAACGAGCGGTACAATCGCTGGGAGTACACAACAACAGTTGAAAAAGAAAGGGAGCTCTCCCTCACACAAAACAAGGAAGGCAAAGGTGGGTGAGGAAGAAGTGTAGGTGCAATGATTCACCCAATTCCTTCCGATGTGGATTCCCTCTTAATAGCATGGTTTCCTATGACCAAAGAGATAAACACGTAAACAAACACCATCCTCGATCTTTTCCTTCTAGAGGGAATAGCTAATCGATGCAAGCCTAATCACCGAGAGCCTGAAGCACTTAGCACAAGGTTATTCCAACAAAGGGTTGTCATCATCATCCAAAACACAAAGTAGGGAAATGACCTTACAATCTCCCCCTTTTTGGTGGATAATGACAATAACACAATTTGCAAGAAAGAGTTCTAGAAAATATAGACAGGACTCCCCCTAGATGTGTGCACTAATTTGAAATTGTTTTTTGAATGCGAAGGCACACATTAGGAGCAAGTCTCCCCCTAGATTTTATAGACCCACCACTCCTACTAGACATGCGAAGATAAGCAATAAGCGCATAATAAGAGAGAAACAACTTTAACGGATAAACGACAATAATGATAAATAGAGTAGCACATGTCTCACACCCTGCAAGTCAAGATAGGTAGCAAGGTCCACACACTAAAGTCCAACACGAAGCAAGAAAAACACAAACCCAAGCAAAGACAATCCCATGCAAATCCCGAGACTTAATAGAACTCTCTCCCCCTTTGGCATCAAGACACCAAAAAGGAAAAGAGTGAAGCTAGCGCCCCAGAGCTCAGTAGTCCTCCTCTGACTCCTCGGTCGCATCTGGATCCTCATCATCGTCCCTAGCAGCGTCGTCCATGATATCATCATCAGCAGCAAAGTAGGTAGAAGGCTTGCAAGGAGCCTCATCATTAGACCATGTGTTGTGCACAGAGATCCACCGTCCCTCAGGGGTGATGCTCTTCTCTGAACCACTCTGGACAGGCATGTTGAGGTGTTTCATCATAGCAATCTGACGATGCCTGACATGCTTCTCATTGACATGAGCCTCATACATATTCTTCTAAATGTCATTCTAGAGGCAGAAAGTCTTCTTCACTTTAGCCGTGAGCTTGGTCACCCATGAAGGCTTGGCCCCTGGCCCCATCTCAAAGTCCTCATCCTCTGAAGTGGCATAGACATCCTCGGGGTCATTAGCCGGAAAGCGAGGCTCGGCATGCTTCTTCTTGAGTTGCTTGACCTCATGCACGGTGAGGTTATCTGGGGAAGTGAGAAGCCCTCCAGGGCAGCGAACATCCCAAACTGCATTCAGAAAGCGCATGACAAAAGGCGCATAAATGGGGACATTTCTGTAGATGACCATGCTATACATCTCGTGCCACAACCAGTTGGACACATCAAAGGTAGCACCAGACCCCACCTTGGTCATCATAGCAACAAGCAAGTCAACTAGGTACCCATAGACCTCATCCTGATTGCAAACCTTGGGCAAAAGCACATTGCAAAACACCCGATGTATGATGTCATAGACCTTCTCAAGATCCTTGGATTCTCCAATAATGCCTCGCCCACAAATGTACAGAGGAGCAAGTTTCTCCTTAGGCATAGAATGGGGATGGTCGTGATGATGAATACCACCATCCCCTTGAGACCAGTGTCCTCATACCCAATGGCGTTGTAGAAAACCCTCCAAGGTACTTGAAAGAGCTCATCACGGCACATGAACGAGAGAGTGCATGCATCATCTTCTCCAAAGTGAACGGTGGCATAAAACTGATGAATGAGCTGAACATCAAAGTCATAGTTGAAAGACATGAGCTTGACCAAATCAAACTCTTCACAAAGAGCCAAGGCCTCCCCAAAACATTCCAAGTTGCTCCTCAAGTGATCAAGATCAATAGTCCATTACTTGGCATACCTATTCTTGTTATGCTCAAAGACTTCATGAACAATCTGCACTTGCATCTCATTCCAGAACTGAACGGTGGTCCAACGAGGCGCAATGGGAACCTCGTATGGATTTTTGGTCCAGAAGGCTTCCCAAACCTTGGCTTTCCATCGGTGCAGGGGCATGATCACATGTTGCTTGGCAGCGGCAGACTTCTCACGGCAAGTGGTCTTGGTGGGAACCACAACTTCTTCTTCTCCATCAGAATCAACCAGGCGCTTGCATCTCCTCGCCCTCTTCTTTGTTTTTGCTACGGGGAGAAGAACGAGAACCAGAGCCTCCTACACACACACACGGGAAGAGCACAAGAAACCCAACAAAGATGAGAGGATTGCACACACAAGAAGAGGAATAGACTTGAATGCAAAATAGAGAAGACAAAACCGTGTTACGTGGTTCAGACCTCGCGGTTATACCGGTTCTACAACCGGTAGTACCGCCCCAGCATTTGTGCCGCCCCTTGAGGCGGTAGAACCGCTGGGAGAGCAGCACTACCAGTTGTGGAAAGATGAGCCACGAGATATGAATCAAATAAACAAAATTCTATCGTCTAAGAAAGGCAAACAAGGCAGGAGGCATATATAGATCTCTTCCACCCAATAGTTTGAACAATAAACACAGAATGACAAGTAATGCCCTAGAAAAAGGGAAGGAAACCCTAGAAAGAAGAACACGGGGCATTACCGGCATACATGGGAAGAGATCGGGAAGGAGGGGGCCTCCACGGAGCAGATCCACGGAAAGCCCACGGATCCGGAGCACGACGAGCACCCCGGGGCAATGGTAATGGTGACTGGCGGCTAGGGCAGGAGATAGGAGGGAAGGGGAAGGGAAAAAGAAAACCCCTTCGGCCCCGACACTATATATAAGCCCGTAGACGCAAAGCGGCTGTACCACATCAAGGGGCGGTTGTACCGCTTCCTGGTACGAGCCAGTGGTTGCGGGCAGTACTTCCGTTGCCTGGAAGGCAGCGGTAGTACCGCCTGGGACCAACCGGTAGTACCGGCCAGAAGCATAGCCTGGGGTCGAGCTGTGGAACTGCTCAGACACCCCTGGGAGTCCTCCTAGGATAGTACAAACCGAGTGCACCAGCGGTTGAACCGCTCGGGTCACCAGTTGTACCGCCCAGTCAACATTAAGAAAACCAAGAACAATATGTGTGCAATTGGACTAGAGGTTTAAGATATGGAGAAGGGCTTGGGATGGAGAATGACACTGGAATATGGTGTGATGATCTCCAAGAGAGCAAGAAGCAACCAACGAGAAAAACCCCAACTTGGAGATCACAACACCTAGGGCCTAACACACGACTACACAAGAGCGAAAGAGACCCAAGGAAACCAACTCCAACTCCCCTTCAAAAGGAAGGGCGGTGGCCGAGACCACCTATGTTTGAGTGTAAAGGTATGGCACCGCGAAGATTTTAACCTTGGGCCCATGACCAAAACTCATCTTTAAAGCATAAGTGCCATAAAAATGGTTAATGTGAAAGATTTGATCAATTTATGCATAATGGGGGAGGAAGAGTTCATTGGGAGAACAATACATCATGATGAGTATGGTGAGGTGTGCAAAGGTTCATGCCTACACCTAGAACAAGACATCATGATGAGTATGGTGCGGTGTGCAAAGGTTCAAGCCACATTGCTTGAGTTAATGATATTTAGCTCATGCCTTAACTCGCGAAATCTTGCTTCATCCAATGGCTTCGTGAAGATATCTGCAAGGTTATCATGAGTGTTGACATAGTTGAGCTCGATCTCCCCTCGCCTAATATGATCCCGGATGAAATGGTACCGAATCTCAATATGCTTCTTCTTGAAGTGTTGCACCGGGTTGAGAGAAATCTTGATGGCACTTTCATTGTCACACCAAGGAGGCACATTGTCACAAATGACACTATAATCCTTTAAAGTTTGCCTCATCCATAGAAGTTGTGCACAACAACTACTGGCGGCCACATACTCCGCTTCGGTGGACGAGAGAGACACACAACTTTGCTTTCTAGAATACCAACTTACCAAAGAGCAACCAAGAAATTGGCACCCTCCAGACGTTGACTTCCTATCCACTTTGTCTCCCGCACAATCTGAGTCCGAAAATCCCACAAGGTTGAAGTTTTCTCCTCTTGGGTACCATAAGCCAAAGTTTGGGGTATGAGACAAATATTGAAAGATTCGGTTGACCGCCACATAGTGGTTTTCCTTAGGTGTGGCTTGAAACCATGCACAAATTCCCACACTCAACATGATATCCGGTCTAGATGCACAAAGGTAAAGCAAGGAGCCAATCATGAAGCGATATACCTTTTGATCCACCGCTTTACCATTGGGATCTATGTCAAGTTGGCATTTGACGGGCATTGGAGTGGAAGCCGGCTTGACATCACTTAGCTTGAATCTCTTGAGCATGTCTTGAGTATATTTGGCTTGGTTGATGAAGGTTCCTTCTTTTCTTTGCTTGATTTCGAACCCGAGAAAGAACTTCAACTCTCCCATCATGGAAATCTTGAACTTTGAGGTCATGAGAGCGGCAAATTCCTCATTGAAAGTTTTGTTAGGGGAACCAAAGATAATATCATCAACATATAGTTGGCATACAAGAAACTCCCCTTTGACCTTCTTAGTAAAAAAGAGTGGGGTCGATTTTCCCAGTTTCAAACCCATGATCTTGCGACAACTTGGTAAGGTGCTCATACGACGCACGTGGGGTTTGTTTAAGGCCATATAGTGCCTTATCGAGTTGGTACACATGATCGGGGAAATAGGGATCCTCGAACCCTGAGGGTTGTTTGACATACACCAACTCATTAATAGGGCCATTGAGAAAAGCACTCTTCACATCCATTTGTTGCAACTTGAAGTTATGATGAGAAGCATAAGCAATCAACAAATGAATAGATTCAAGGCAAGCAACGGGAGCAAAGGTTTCACCGTAGTTGATACCCTCGACTTGGGAGTAGCCTTGTGCTACCAAGCGAGCCTTGTTGCGAACGATAATTCCATGATCATCTTTCTTGTTCTTGAATATCCACTTGGTTCCAATGACATTATGGTTCCCGATTGGCCTTGGCACCAATCTCCACACCTTGTTGTGCTCGAAGTTGTTGAGTTCTTCATGCATGGCATTGAGCCAATCCGGATCCTAGAGCGCCTCATAAACCTTTTGAGGTTCACACAAGAAACAAACACGTGATGTTCAAAATAGTTTGCTAATTTTCTACGAGTGCTTACCCCCTTTCTTAAGCTTCCAAGCACGCTTTTCATGAGATGATCTTTGGTAGTGAGCTTGTATGCAATCTTGGCGGCACGACGCTCCAATTCCTCCTCAGGAGTAAGTTGAGGGGCGGTAGCTTGATTGCCTTGAGCGTCGTCTTGATATTGTCCTTGATCTTGAGCTTGCTCTTGACCTTGAACTTGCTCGGGGGTGAGAACTTGACTTTGGGTATCACTTGGTGGTTCACCGCCATCTTGAGGTTGATCTTCCCCTTGATCTTGTTCATTTGGTTGAGGGCCTTCACTTTGTTCTTCGGAAGTGTGTGGGTCGTGAGTTCGTGATGGTTCCACTTGAGTGGAACATTGTCCTTTTCCTTCGGCCACAAGGGGTTCCTCAATGGGTAGGATATAACCAACACCCATTCTTATTATAGCTTGGGGAGGAATTTCATCACCTACATCACAAGTACCACTTTGCTCCACTTGGGAGCCGTTATTCTCATCAAACTCTACATTAAATGTCTCCTCAATAAGTCATGTGGACTTATTGAGGACACGTTAAGCATGAGAGTTTGTAGCATAACCAACAAATATGCCCTCATGAGCTCTAGCCTCAAATTTAGACAACCGAACACCTTTCTTGAGAATGAAACACTTACACCCGAACACCCGGAAGTACTTGAGGTTGGGCTTGTTACCGGTGACTATCTCATATGGAGTCTTGTTTAAGCCTTTGTGGAGGGAGAGCCGATTGGATGCATGACACGCGGTGTTAATGGCTTCGGCCCAAAAGTTGTATGGAGATTTGAACTCCGCCATCATGGTCCTTGCCGCATCCATCAACGTCCAGTTCTTCCTCTCTGCTACACCATTTTGTTGATGGGTATAGGGTGCGGAATATTGGTGCTTGATCCCCTCATCACTAAGAAACTCATCCAAGGTGTAGTTCTTGAACTCGGTGGCATTGTCAGTTCTTATCGTCAAGATCTTTGCATTGTGTTGGCGTTGACCTTCATCCACAATCACCAAGCAATACTTTCTACCCCCAAGACTATCAAAGGATCGAGGTCCAAAGAGATCCAAGTGAAGGAGCTCCAAGGGCCTCTTCGATTAAATGATAGTCGTGGGAGGGTGAGCCTTCTCATGTAGCTTTCCTTCTATAAAAGCACTGCAAGCACAATCTTTGGCAAAGATAACATTCGTTAGTCCACGGACATGGTCCCCCTTGAGAACACTTTGCAAAGATATCATATTGACATGGGCTAAACGGCGATGCCAAAGCCATCCCATGTCAACTTTAGCCATTAGGCATGTCGCGGTCTTAGTGGGCCGCTCTGAGAAGTTAATCACATAGATACCGTTCTCGACATGCCCCACAAAGGCTACTTTAGGAGTCTTGCTCCACAAGAGGGCCACGGTATCAATATCAAAGAAGGTGGCAAATCCCATGAGTGCAAGTTGGTGAATGGAAAGTAAATTGTATACAAGGGACTCAACAATCATGACTTTCTCGATCGTGAGATCATGAGAAATGACAACCTTGCTGAGGGAGTCCTGGATTAGGGGTGTCCGGGTAGCCGGACTATACCTTCAGCCGGACTCCAGGACTATGAAGATACAAGATTGAAGACTTAGTCCCGTGTCCGGATGGGACTTTCCTTGGCGTGGAAGTCAAGCTTGGCGATGCGGATATTCAAGATATCCTACCATTGTAACCGACTTTGTGTAACCCTAAGCCTCTCCGGTGTCTATATAAACCGGAGGGTTTTAGTCCGTAGGACAACTTCATCATACAACAATCATACCATAGGCTAGCTTCTAGGGTTTAGCCTCCTTGATCTCGTGGTAGATCTACTCTTGTACTACCCATATCATCAATGTTAATCAAGCAGGACGTAGGGTTTTACCTCCATCAAGAGGGCCCGAACCTGGGTAAAACATCATGTTCCTTGCCTCCTGTTACCATCCGGCCTAGACGCACAGTTCGGGACCCCCTACCCGAGATCCGCTGGTTTTGACACCAACACATGCCAAGACCAAATACCTTAGAGGATGAGGCATCACCCCACTCGACATTGGTGGGCATAGATGAAATCTTGTGCACGTCCACCACCAAGTCCTTGCTTCCGGTCATATGATTTGTGGCTCCACTATCGAGCAACCATGATCCCCCTCCAGAAGCAAACACCTACAAGAGATCAATGCTTGGTTTTAGGTACCCATTTTGTAATGGGTCCCTTGATGTTAGCAACAAGGGTCTTAGGAACCCAAATAGACCATTCAATGTACTCATAAGGAGAACCAACAAGTTTAGCATAAGCATGTCCATCACTAGCACGGCATAACACATAAGATGGGTTAAAGTCGTCGGCTTTTTGGAAGGAGTGGCATTGCACTTCTTGACCCCACTACCCTTCTCATTGTTATTCTTCTCCTTAGAAGCCCCCTCTCCCTCCTTCACAAAAGTTTGCTTGAGAGGAGGAGGTCGTTTGGCCTTGTCATTCTTCTTCTTGTTCTTGGACTTGGCAGCGAACCCAATTCCATCCTTGCCCACAACTTCCTTTTGATTGCTCAAAAGGTCGTTGAGGTTCTTCTCACCTTGTATGCAAGACACAAGGCCTTTCCCAAGTTTCTCCTTCAACTTTTCATTCTCCTCCACAAGATGCACATGCTCACAACACGGGTTAGTAGCATTTGTATTATCAATTAAAACCATATGAGGAAAAGTGGCTTTTTCCTTATTTAGCTTCACTTGGAGTTGATCGTGAGACTCTTTGAGACTAGCATGAGTACCCTTCAACGCTTTGTGAGCCTTGTCAAGTATATCAAACTCCTCCTTGAGTCTAGCAAGATCAACCCCAAGTTTGGCCTTCTCGGAATTGAGCACACGAGACACAACAAGAGCATGATCAAGATCTTTCTTTAGTTTAGCATGATCATCGTTGTGCGACTCCTCAAGAGCAAAACGATGACCATGCTCTTCCTCAAGAGCATTGGAGAGATCCGATATCTCATCGGCATAGTCACGATGATACGTCTCCAATGTATCTACAATTTTTGATTGTTCCATCCAATTATATTATCCATCTAGGATGTTTTATATGCATTTATATGCTATTTTATATGATTTTTGGGACTAACGTATTACCTAGAGCCTAGTGCCAGTTTCTGTTTTTTTCCTTGTTTTTGAGTTTTACAGAAAAGGAATACCAAACGGAGTCCAATTGACGTGCCAATTTTTGATGATTTTTTATGGACCAAAAGAAGCCCCTGGAGTAAAAGAGTTGGGCCAGAAGAGTCCCAGGCCGTCCATGAGGGTGGGGGCGCGTCCTACCCCCTCGGGCGCGCCGCCCTATCTCGTGGACGACTCGGGGAACCCCTGACTTGTTCCCGATGAAAAAAATCCTATAAATACAGAAACCTCTAGAAAATAACCTAGATCAGGAGTTCCGCCGCCGCAAGCCTCTGTAGCCACCAAAAATCAATCAGGACCCAGTTCTGGCACCCTGCTGGAGGGGGAATCCCTCTCCGGTGGCCATCTTCATCATCCCGGTGCTCTCCATGATGAGGAGCGAGTAGTTCACCCTCGGGGCTGAGGGTATGTACCAGTAGCTATGTGTTTGATCTCTCTCTCTCTCTCTCGTGTTCTTGATTCGGCACGATCTTGATGTATCGCGAGCTTTTCTATTATAGTTGGATCTTATGATGTTTCTCCCCCTCTACTCTCTTGTAATGGATTGACTTTTCCCTTTGAAGTTATCTTACTGGATTGAGTCTTTAAGGATTTGAGGACACTTGATGTATGTCTTGCATGTGCTTATCTGTGGTGACAATGGGATATTCACATGATCCACTTGATGTATGTTTTGGTGATCAACTTGCGAGTTCCATGACCTCATGAACTTATGCATAGGGGTTGGCACACATTTTCATCTTGACTGTCCGGTAGAAACTTTGGGGCACTCTTTGAAGTTCTTTGTGTTGGTTGAATAGATGAATCTGAGATTGTGTGATGCATATCGTATAATCATACCCACGGATACTTGAGGTGACATTGGAGTATCTAGGTGACATTAGGGTTTTGGTTGATTTGTGTCTTAAGGTGTTATTCTAGTATGAACTCTAGGATAGATTGAACGGAAAGAATAGCTTCATGTTATTTTACTAAAGACTCTTGAATAGATCGATCAGAGGATAACTTTGAGGTGGTTTCGTACCCTACAATAATCTCTTCATTTGTTCTCCACTATTAGTGACTTTGGAGTGACTCTTTTTTGCATGTTGAGGGATAGTTATATGATCCAATTATGTTATTATTGTTGAGAGAACTTGCACTAGTGAAAGTATGAACCTTAGGCCTTGTTTAAACGCATTGCAATACCGTTTTCGCTCACTTTTATGATCCAATTATGTTATATTTTCAGATTACAAAAACCTATATCTACCATCCATATTGCCCTTGTATTACCATCTCTTCGCCGAACTAGTGCACCTATACAATTTACCATTGTACTGGGTGTGTTGGGGACACAAGAGACTCTTTGTTTTTTGGTTGCAGGGTTGCTTGAGAGAGGCCATCTTCATCCTACGCCTCCCACCGATTGATAAACCTTAGGTCATACACTTGAGGGAAATTTTCTACTGTCCTACAAACCTTTGCACTTGGTGGCCCAACAACGTCTACAAGAAGAAAGTTGCGCAGTAGACATCCAGCTCTTTTCTGGCGCCATTACTGGGGAGGTTAGCGCTTGAAGGTATATCTTTAGATCCTGCAATTGAATCTTTTTGCTTCTTGTTTTATCACTAGTTTAGTCTATAAACGAAAATTACAAGAAAATGGAATTGAGTGTTCCTCATATGCTTCGTCTTTTTAATATCTTTCATGAAAATAAGGATTTCGATAATTGTGGAAAAATGCTAGAAGAAGAGTGCATTAAAATGTTTGTAACTAAATCTTTAAATGATGAGCATGATTGCAATGTTGTTAGTACGAACTCTTTGAATATCCATAGTACTAATGATGATTGCACTAGTCATGATGAAAATGTCTCTTATAAGCATGTCAATTTTTATGGAGTGCATAGGGTTTGCAAGTACACACCAAATAGGGAAGATAGATTTTGCAAGAGGCATAAGTATTTAGAAACTAAATGGTTGCAAAAAAGGCTAGATGTTTGTGCTGAAAATTTAAATTTTCTTAGCCATCCTTGTGAACTTTGCAATGAACGTGGTCATTTAAATATCTAATGCAAATTGTTTCATGATGGAATCGTGTCCAAAAATTGTGATGACTTGATTTCCCTTGCGCGTCATAATGAACTTAGTTTGCTTCTGGGTTATGAAGAAATGAAACGTATAACTAAGGATATTCCAGAATTTGCCCTTGATAAAGTTCTTGATTTTGATCTAGAGGAAATTTATATGTATTGTGCGGTGAATTGCCTTGAAAATACTTACATTGACAATTACATAAAGACAAGAAAACAAATAGAAGATGAAGAGAATAATAATGAAAGGGAAGAGACTTCCCAATATCCTCCTATTATTTCTTATGATGAATCAGGTAACGAGGAGGAGCCTTCTATTCAACCAATCTCATTAATAAGGAGCTCTGAAAAGAGGATTAAACCCACACATGATGTGAAGAAGAGAAAGCAAAGATGGAGAAGCAAAGGTAAAAAGGTATCCCTCCCAAATGATGTTGCTTCTATTACTCATTGTGATGATGATAATTGTTATACTATTGGTGTTATCCATACTATTAATGATGAGAGTGATTATGCTTATGATATGAAAAGGCCCAAGCTTGGGGATGCTATGTTTGATGAGAATGACATGTTTTAGAGTGTATTTGCTGCAATTAATGTTTGTCCCAAGATTGGGGATGCTATGTTTAATGAAGATGACATTTTTAGTCTCCCAAGTTTTGATGAGCAAATTCATTATGATGATAGCATGCCTCCTATTTATGATGATTATTGTGATGACACTTGTGCTATAAAAAGTAGTTATGATTATATTTATAAAACTTGTCATGATTATGATTACCCTTTTTCTGAACATTACTCTTTTAATGTGGAAACAATTTATAGTATCCGAGTTTCTTATGATACTCCCACTATTCTGAATGAGAAGAATTTTTCTTATGTGGAGAGTAGTAAAATTTCTATGCTTGTAGATCGTGAAAAGTATGCTTTATGTGATGGTTATATTGTTGAATTCATTCATGATGCTATTGAAAATTATTATGAGGGAGGAATATATGCTTGTAGGAATTGCAATAATATCAAGTTTCCTCTCTATGTGCTTAAAGTTTAAAAGTTATGCTTGTTTTTCCTTCCTATGCTAGTTGATTATTGTTCCCATAAGTTGTTTGCTCACAAAATCCCTATGCATAGGAAGTGGATTAGACTTAAATGTGCTATTCATATTCTTCATGATGCTCTTTATGTTTCAATTCTTATCCTTTATGTGAGCATCATTGAAATCATCATGCCTAGCTAGGGGCATTAAACGATAGCGCTTGTTGGGAGGCAACCCAATTTTATTTTTGCTCTTTGCTTTTTGTTTCTGTTTAGTAATAAATAATTCATCTAGCTTCTGTTATGATTGTGTTTTTTATGTTTTAATTAGTGTTTGTGCCAAGTAAAGACTTTAGGATCTTCTTGGATGATTGTTATTTGATCTTGCTGTAAAAAAACAGAAAGTATGCGCTCATGAGAATAATTTTCGTTTTTTAACAGGGAGCGATAAAATACCAATTCTACTTGCAGTAGATTAATAAAAAAATTCCTAGGACTTCCTAATTTCTCAGGATTTTTGGAGTTACAGAATATTCAAAACCTACAGATTACTATAGACTGTTCTGTTTTTGACAGATTATGTTTTCTATGTGTTGTTTGCTTACTTTGATGAATCTATGAGTAGTGTCGGAGGGTATGAACCATATAGAAGTTGGAATACAGTATATATTACATCAATATGAATTTAGAATGAGTTCACAATAGTACCAAAAGTGGTCATTTATTTTCTTATACTAACGGAGCTTACAAGTTTTCTGTTGAGTTTTGTGTTGTGAAATTTTCAATTTTTGGGTAAAGATTCGATGGACTACGGAATAAGTAGTGGCAAGAGCCTAAGCTTGGGGATGCCCAAGGCACCCCAAGGTAATATTCAAGGACAACCAAGAGCCTAAGCTTGGGGATGCCCCGGAAGGCATCCCCTCTTTCGTCTTCGTTCATCGGTAACTTTACTTGAGTCTATATTTTTATTCAATACATGATATGTGTTTTGCTTGGAGCGTCATTTTATTTTATTTTGTTTTTCTTGCTGTTTGAATATTATCCCAAGATCTGAAATTCTTAAATGTTAGAGAGTCTTCACATAGTTGCATAATTATTCGACTACTCATTGATCTTCACGTATATCTTTCAGAGTAGTTTGTCATTTGCTCTAGTGCTTCACTTATATCCTTTTAGAGCATGGCGGTGGTTTTATTTTCAAGAAGTAGATGAACTATCATGCTTCACTTATATTATTTTGATAGTCTTTAGAACAGCATGGTAGTTTTCTTTGGTTATGAATCTAGTCCTAATATGATGGGCATCCAAGTTGGGTATAATAAAAACTTTCATACAGAGTGCATTGAATACTATGAGAAGTTTGATACTTGATAATTGTTTTGAGATATAAAGATGGTGATATTAGAGTCATGCTAGTTGAGTAATTATGAATTTGAGTAATACTTGTGTTAAGGTTTGTGAATCCCGTAGCATGCACGTATGGTGAACCGTTATGTAACGAAGTTGGAGCATGAGATATTTTTTGATTGTCTTATGAGTGGTGGTCGGGGATGAGCGATGGTCTTTTCCTACCTATCTATCCCCCTAGGAGCATGTGTGTAGTACTTTGTTTCGATAGCTAATAGACTTTTGCAATAAGTATGTGAGTTCTTTATGACTAATGTTCTGTCCATGGATTATACGCACTCTCATCCTTCCACCATTGCTAGCCTCTCTAGTACCGCACAACATTCGCCGGTACCATAAACCCACCATATACCTTCCTCAAAAGAGCCACCATACATACCTATTATGGCATTTCCATAGCCATTCCGAGATATATTACCATGCAACTTTCCACCATTTTGTTTATTATGACACGCTTCATCATTGTCATATTGCTTTGCATGATCATGTAGTTGACATTGTATTTGTGGCAAAGCCACCGATCATAATTCTTTCATACATGTCACTCTTGATTCATTGCACATCCTGGTACACCACCGGAGGCATTCATATAGAGTCATATTTTGTTCTAAGTATTGAGTTGTAATCCTTGAGTTGTAAGTAATAAAAGTGTGATGATCTTCATTATTAGAGCATTGTCCCAAGTGAGGAAATAAAAAAAGGATAAAGGCCAAAAAAAGGAGAAGGCCCAAAAAAACAAAAAATGATGAGAGAAAAAGATAGAAGGGGCAATATGATGAGAGAAAAAGAGAGAAGGGGCAATGCTACTATCCTTTTACCACACTTTTGCTTCAAAGTAGCACCATGATCTTTATGATAGAGAGTCTCTTATTTTGTCACTTTCATATACTAGTGGGAATTTTTCATTATAGAACTTGGCTTGTATATTCCAATGATGGGCTTCCTCAAAATGCCCTAGGTCGTCGTGAGCAAGCAAGTTGGATGCACACCCACTTAGTTTCTTTAGTTGAGCTTTCATATATTTATAGCTCTAGTGCATCTGTTGCATGACAATCCCTACTCCTTTCATTGACATCAATTGATGGACATCTCCATAGCTCGTTGATTAGCCGCGTCAATGTGAGACTTTCTCATTTTTTGTCTTCTCACACAACCTCCATCATCATATTCTATTCCACCCATAGTGCTATGTCCATGGCTCGCGCTCATATATTGCATTAAAGTTGAAAGAGTTTGAAAAGGATAAGTATGAAACAATTGCTTGGCTTGTCATCGGGGTTGTGCGTGATGGGAGCATTTTGTGTGACGAAAATGAAGCATGGCCAAACTATATGATTTCGTAGGGATGAGCTTTCTTTGGCTATGTTATTTTGAGAAGACATAATTGCTTGGTTAGTATGCTTGAAGTATTACTGTTTTTATGTCAATATTAAACTTTTGTCTTGAATCTTATGGATCTGAATATTCTTGCCACAATAGAGAAGATTACATTGATGAATATGTTAGGTAGCATTCCACATCAAAAATTCTGTTTTTATCATTTACCTACTTGAGGACGAGCAGGAATTAAGCTTGTGGATGCTTGATACGTCTCCAACGTATCTATAATTTTTGATTGTTCCATGCTATTATATTTTCCATCTTGGATGTTTTATATGCATTTATATGCTATTTTATATGATTTTTGGGACTAACGTATTAACTTAGAGCCGAGTGCCAGTTTTTTTCCTTGTTTTGAGTTTTACAGAAAAGGAATACCAACGGAGTCCAATTGACGTGCCAATTTCTGATGATTTTTTATGGACCAAAAGAAGCCCCTGGAGTAAAAGAGTTGGGCCAGAAGAGTCTTGGGCTGTCCACGAGGGTGGGGAGGCGCCCTAACCCCCCCCCCCCCCCCCCGGGCGCGCCGCCCTATCTCGTGGACGACTCGGGGACCCCCTGACTTGTTCCCGATGCCAAAAATTCCTATAAATACAGAAACCTCCAGAAAATAACCTAGATCGGGAGTTTCGCCGCCGCAAGCTGTTCCGGCACCCTGTCGGAGGGGGAATCCCTCTCCGGTGTCCATCTTCGTCATCCCGGCGCTCTCCATGACGAGGAGGGAGTAGTTCACCCTCGGGGCTGAGGGTATGTACCAGTAGCTATGGGTTTGATCTCTCTCTCTCTCGTGTTCTTGATTCGGCACGATCTTGATGTATCGTGAGCTTTGCTATTATAGTTGGATCTTATGATGTTTCTCCCCCTCTACTCTCTTGTAATGGATTTTGTTTTCCTTTGAAGTTATCTTATTGGATTGAGTCTTTAAGGGTTTGAGGACACTTGATGTATGTATTGCATGTGCTTATCTGTGGTGACAATGGGATATTCACATGATCCACTTGATGTATGTTTTGGTGATCAACTTGCGAGTTTCGTGACCTCGTGAACTTATGCATAGGGGTTGGCACATGTTTTCGTCTTGAATCTCCGGTAGAAACTTTGGGGAACTCTTTGAAGTTCTTTGTGTTGGTTGAATAGATGAATCTGAGATTGTGTGATGCATATCGTATAATCATACCCACAGATACTTGAGGTGACATTGGATTATCTAGGTGACATTAGGGTTTTGGTTGATTTGTGTCTTAAGGTGTTATTCTAGTACGAAGTCTAGGATAGATTGAATGGAAAGAAGAGCTTCCTGTTATTTTACTACGGACTCTTGAATAGATCGATCAGAAATGATAAAGTTGAGGTGGTTTCGTACCCTACAATAATCTCCTCTATTAGTGACTTTGGAGTGACTCTTTGTTGCATGTTGAGGGATAGTTATGTGATCCAATTATGTTATTATTGTTGAGAGAACTTGCACTAGTGAAAGTATGAACCCTAGGCCTTGTTTCAATGCATTGCAATACCGTTTTAGTCCGTAGGAAAACATACAATCATACCATAGGCTAGCTTCTAGGGTTTAGCCTCTCCGATCTCACGGTAGATCAACTCTTGTAATACTCATATCATCAAGAATAAATCAAGCAGGACGTAGGGTTTTACCTCCATCAAGAGGGCCCAAACCTGGGTAAACATCGTGTCCCCTGCCTCCTGTTACCATCCACCTTAGACGCACAGTTCGGGACCCCCTACCTGAGATCCGCCGGTTTTGACACCGACATTCTCCCTCGGGGCTGATGGTATGTACCAGTAGCTATGTGTTTGATCTCTCTCTCTCTCTCTCGTGTTCTTGAGGTGATACGATCTTGCTGTATCGCGAGCTTTGCTATTATATTTGGATCCTATGATGTTTCTTCTCCCCTCTACTCTCTTTTAATGGATTGAGTTTTTCCTTTGAAGTTATCTTATCGGATTGAGTCTTTAAAGATTTGAGAACACTTGATGTATGTCTTGCCGTGCATATTTGTGGTGACAATGGGATATCACGTGATTCACTTGATGTATGTTTTGGTGATCAACTTGCGGGTTCCGCCCATGAACCAATGCATAGGGGTTGGCACACGTTTTTGTCGTGATTCTCCGGTAGAAACTTTGGGGCACTCTTTGAGGTCCTTTGTGTTGGTTGAATAGATGAATCTGAGATTGTGTGATGCATATCGTATAATCATACCCACGGATACTTGAGGTGACATTGGAGTATCTAGGTGACATTAGGGTTTTGGTTGATTTGTGTCTTAAGGTGTTATTCTAGTACGAACTCTAGGGCTGTTTGTGACACATATAGGAATAGCCCAACGGATTGATTGGAAAGAATAACTTTTAGGTGGTTTCGTACCCTACCATAATCTCTTCGTTTGTTCTCCGCTATTAGTGACTTTGGAGTGACTCTTTGTTGCATGTTGAGGGATAGCTATATGATCCAATTATGTTATTATTGTTGAGAGAACTTGCACTAGTGATAGTATGAACCTTAGGCCTTATTTCAACGCATTGCAATACCATTTTCGCTCACTTTTATCATTAGTTACCTTGCTGTTTTTATATTTTCAGATTACAAAAACCCTATATCTACCATCCATATTGCCCTTGTATCACCATCTCTTCGCCGAACTAGTGCACCTATGCAATTTACCATTGTACTGGGTGTGTTGGGGACACAAGAGACTCTTTGTTATTTGGTTCCAGGGTTGCTTGAGAGAGACCATCTTCATCCTACGCCTCCAACGGATTGATAAATCTTAGGTCATCGACTTGAGGGAAATTTGCTACTGTCCTACAAACCTCTGCACTTGGAGGCCTAACAACGTCTACAAGAAGAAGGTTGCGTAGTAGACATCACATGACTATGCCCCTCCATCTTAGAGATGGTGTCTTCGTGAGCCTCGATCATGTCATTGACTTCACCAAGTTGTTCCAAGAGAGCAGCAAAGTGCTTCTTGGATTTACCTTTAAGCTTACTCATAAAAGACTCGAATTCATTTTCTTCCTCATTGGACCCCTCACTTTCATTAATGCAATTCGTGAAAGAGGGATTAGTGATGATGGTGAATTTGATGTTGGGGGTTTCCTTGTTGGTGGCTTTGGCCATGAGGCACTTGGCGGTGATGTTCTCGTTGGGTGAGTTGAAGAGGGACACTTGAGGAGTTGTTGCAATGGCAACGGAGGCCATGGCAACCGTCTCACCGTTTTCATCATCATCATCATCATCCTCATTGTATTCTTCTTGTGCTACCAACCCCTTGGGAGGAGTTTTCGTGGTGAAGTTGTTCTTGTTGGGGAAGGACTTGGCCTTGTCTTTTCGGATAAGCTTGCCACCATTGTCCTCCCTCTTCTCATATGGGAACTCCGCAACAAAGTGGCTCACATTGCCACAATTATAGCATTTCCTCACACATTGCTTGCCCTTGGTGCCATTTGAGTTGTTCTTGTTGAAGTTTGGCCTTGAGTTCTTCTTGCTCCGAAATTGCCTTGAAGCAAGAGCCATGTGCTCATGATAAGCATATTTCGTATCTTCGGGGTTACTCTCCTCTTCTTCCTCTTCTTCCACGCTTGTCTTGGCCTTCAAGGCATGTTTGGGCTTCTTCGTGTGTTGAGAACACAACACCGCATTGTCGGCGGTCTTGTCCAAGATCCTCAATGCCACAAACTCATCCAACACTTCACTTGAGGACAAGGTGTGGAAGTCCGGCCTTTGACAGATGACGGAGGACATGGCCTTATGGTAAGGCATCATGGCCTTGAGAACTTACACTTGATCCAATTGTCATCTGTATCCTTGCTCCCATGATCTTGGAGTAAGACCGCGAGAGTGGTTAATCTCTAGTAAAGCTCGCGAGGCTCTTCACCTTCATTCATTGCAAACTCGTCGGCTTCATCTTGCACCACTTCATAGTTGGAGCATTGAATGCTTGCACTTCCCTTGTAAAGGGAAACAATGTGTTGCCATGCTTCCTTGGCCACGGTGAATGGGTAGATATATGCAATATCTTCAGGAGGGATGGCCTCTTGGAGAATGCAAAGAGCGGACTCGTTGAATTGATGATCTGCGGCTTCTCTAGGCGTGAAGTTGCTCGGGTCATGTGGGTAGAAACCTTGCTCAATAATTCTCTAAAGGTTAGGAGAACTATGATTTAAATGACGTTTAAAGCGATAGACCCAAGAGGCAAAATCCTCATTTTTCACAAGCTTAGGAGGAGGGCCAACATGATTCAAATGAGTCGATGGAACCGGTCCTCCATAAGTAAGAGGTGGTTCAACATGTGCAAAGATGTCGTTTCCACTTTTACCACTAGACAAAGGCACTTTATCACTAGTAGCTCCCCCCTTGTCGGAGTTAGCATTAGTCACCTTGTTGGTGGGATTGACCACTTCCAATGGTGAAGTGGATAATTTAATACCATCAAGAAAATTCTTAAGCATGCCTTTCACCTCGGCCATCATGGAGGTTTTCAATGTGTCCAAGTCCACATTGAACTCCTCACGTGAGACCGAGGTTCCCCCATCGGCCGTAGACGAGGACGGAATCACACCGGGGTTCTCCTCCTCACTGTCTACGGTGTCAACCATACTCTTCGGACGCCAAAGTCCTTAATAAAGAGACGAGGCTCTGATACCAATTGAAAGGATCGATATAGTTGACTAGAGGGGGTGAATAGGCAACTAACAATTTTTCAGCTTTTGTTTACCAATCTAAACTTTGCATCAAAGTAGGTTGTCTAGATATGCAACTAGGTGAGCAACCTATAAGATGCAACAACAATAAGCACACAATCAAGCAGGAGATACACCACAATAAGTTTGCACAAGTAAAGGTAAGAGATAACCAAGAGTGGAACCGGTGGAGACGAGGATGTGTTACCGAAGTTCCTTCCCTTTGAGAGGAAGTACGTCTCCGTTGGAGCAGTGTGGAGGCACAATGCTCCCCAAGAAGCCACTAGGGCCACTATATTATCCTCACGCCCTCACACAATGCGAGAAGTCGTGATTCCACTATTGGTGCCCTTAAAGGCGGCAACCGAACCTTTACAAACAAGGATGGGGCTCTCTCCACAACTGAATTGGAGGCTCCCAATGAAACCACGGAGCTTCACCACAATGGAATGTGGCTCCGAGGTGACCTTAACTCTCTAGGGTGCTCAAACACCCAAGAGTAATAAAATACACACAAGAAAGTATGGGGGAATCAAATATCCTTTGTTGGAAGTGTAGATCTAGATCTCCTCCTTCTTTCCCTAGCAAATCAACAAGTTTGAGTTGCTAGAGAGAGAGATCGGGCAAGAGAGCTTGAATGGCATTAATGGTGGAGAGAGAGACAAGAGGTGAATGTGGTAGGTGGAAGAACCACCCTTATATAGCAAACCCTAAAATCCAACCGTTACTGTGAAAAGAGCACTGCAGCGATACAACCGCTCCTAGTCCCGGTACAATCGGAACTCACAAAAATACTGTGGAAACCCTATCAAGCGGTACAACCGGACAGGCAAGCGGTAGTACGGTTGTGAGGAACAACTGGAACAACCGCTCAACCACCGCTATAAAATAGAAGCGAGACACCCCTGTGAGCGGTGATTGAGCGGTAGTGCACAGCGGTGCAACCGCCTGGCCCAGGAACCTTGGGTGGCTAAGTCCTAAACGGTACAACTGCTTAGGGCACCGGTGGTACCGGTGTGCGGAGCACAGCCGGAACAGCTGGGCCACCACCGCCCAATTACCGCATCAAAACAGAAACGAGGCCGGTTGTTGAGCGATACCTGGCCGGTACAACCGCCAATGACACCGCAGTCATGTTTTAAGCATGGTGGCGGTACTATCGCCCGGGGGCAGCGGTACAACCACTTGGTCATGACTGGGTAGTTCAACCCCAGGGTATCACCCCTAGGGTGGTGGTTGGGTAAGTGCCAAGAGCCAGGGGTACAACTGCTCGAACGAGCGGTACAACCACTGGGAGTACACAAGAACAGTTGAAAAAGAAAGGGAGCTCTCTTTCTCACACAAAACAAGGAAGGCAAAGGTGGGTGAGAAAGAAGTGTACGTGCAATGATTCACCCAATTCCTTCCGATGTGAATTCCCTCTTAATAGTATGCGTTTCCTACGACCAAAGAGATAAACACGTAGAAAAACACCGTCTTCGATCTTTTCCTTCCGGAGAGAATCACTAATCGATGCAAACCTAATCACCAATAGCCTGAAGCACTTAGCACAAAGTTAGACCAACAAAGGGTTGTCATCATCATCCAAAACACAAAGTAGGGAAATGACCTTACACCAATGCCTTCCCCTAGGACCAAATAATGGTGAAGTGTCATGTAGTCGACGTTCACATAACACCACTAGAGGATAGACAACATAAATCTCATCAAAATATCGAACGAATACCAAATTCACATGATTACTTATAACAAGACTTCTCCCATGTCCTCAGGAACAATCGTAACTACTCACAAAGCATATTCATGTTCATAATCATAGGAGTATTAATTATCATTAAGGATCTGAACATATGATCTTCCACCGAATAAACCAACTAGCATCAACTACAAGGAGTAATCAATACTACCAGCAACCCACAGATACCAATCTGAGGTTTTGAGACAAAGATCGGATACAAGAGATGAACTAGTGTTTGAGAGGAGATGGTGCTGGTGAAGATGTTGATGGAGATTGACCCCCTCTCGATGAGAGGATCGTTGGTGATAATGATGGCTTCGATTTCCCCCTCTGGGAGGGAAGTTTACCTGGCAGAGCAGCTCCGCCGAAGCCCTAGATTGGCTCTACCCAGGTTCTTCCTCGAGACGATGGCACTTCGTCCCGAAAGCTTCCTTATGATTTTTTCCAGGTCATAACACACCATATAGCAGAAGATGGGTGTCGGGGGCCTACCAGGTGGCCCACAAGACTGGAGGGCACCCCCAGGGGGGTAGGGCGCGCCGTCCACCCTTGTGGATGGCAGGTGGCCCCCTCTGGTACTTTCTTCACCCAATATTTTTTGTATATTCCAAAAATATTCTCCATGAAGTTACATGACTTTTGGAGTTGTGCAGAATAGGTCTCTAATATTTGCTCCTTTTCCAGCCCAGAATTCCAGCTACCGACATTCTCCCTCTTCATATAAACCTTATAAAATAAGAGAGAAAAGGCATAAGTATTGTGATATAATGTGTAATAACAGCCCATAATGCAATAAATATTGATATAAAAGCATGATGCAAAATGGACGTATCAACATGAAACAATCAAAAATTATAGATACGTCGGAGACGTATAACAACTCCAACTATTTCTCATTCAGCCACTGTCATGGTTCTAAGTCTGACAGTAGAATATGGGGGTAGGGATTGAGAGGCAAGATCTTAGCTATGGAGGAGTTGTACACACAAGGTTTACGAGTTCAGGCCCTTCTCGAAGGAAGTAACAGCCCTACGTCTCGGAGCCCGGAGGCGGTCGACTGGATTATACGTGTCTGAGTTACAGGGGGTGTGAACCCTTGTCCCAGAGGAGGGGGGTGGGTTATATAGAGTGCGCCAGGACCCCAGCTCCCCTCCATTACGCAGGGTTCAATATACATTAAGAGGAGGCGTTACAGATAACGCATGTATTAAAGTGCTACAAATGAGCATTAAGTATGCGAATGAATGCTTGACCATTGCTGCGCGGAGTGGCTTTAGGTCTTCTCATATGTCGAGTGGTTTGGTGGTTGAGTGACCTGAGTAAGAGAGGTCTCTGAGTGACTGATAGGTCGAGTGGACTTCGCTTCGACACCTTTGTTGGTCCTTTGCTTCTGATTCTTGAACTCCTTAGTTCTTAGGACAAGACTTTAGATGGGGCATATAGGTCAGGCCTATTACCCTACCCTAGGTCTGTGTCTACATCTTTAGCCCCCAAATGGATCGAGGTTTGAGTGAAAAAGAAGGACGGTAGTTGACCTGGTTCTCGCCCTTGATCTGCCTTGTCTCCTTCTCCGAGTGGAGGACAGCTGTTGAAACTTTCGACTTCGTTTCATTTGCCTTGATTGATTCAAGAATCACCGACTGGTTTGTTCAGTGACATCTGTCGAGTGATATCTCTGATTGGAATCTTTGGTGAGATCGGTTATAGAGGATCCCGGATCTCACGGGATTCAAAATTTGAGTGGAAGTGCGCCAGGCGGAGCGTCCCGCTGTAAGTGGAGCAGATAAATCGGACGTTTCGATTTCTGCACCACCTTTTTCGCCACGCATCACGTGCGCAACTGTTTGGGGGACTTGACAGGACTGATCGGGCCCACGCGTCAGCAACTCAGAAGTAGGCCTTTAAAGCGGCGAAGCCGAGGCATTCGCACCATGCGTGCTCATTCCCCTTCTTCTTCCTCTCGCGTCTCCACCTCGCCTAGCACGACCACTCTCGACACCGTTGTCCTGCGGCCATGGGGAAGGACAAAACGGCGGCTTTAGAGCGTGCGAAGAAGGCGACGGGGCCGGCGAAGAACAAGAAGATGAATCGGGGGTCTTCATCGCGCTCGGGGCTGCCGTCAGGTTGGATCCCGGGAGACTGGATCCGATCTTCACTCCGGCAAGAGGACTTGGATGATTTGGCCGAGTTAGGGCTGATCGCCCATGAGTCCGCGCGCCTGCCGAAGGGGGAGTCGGAGCCGCAACCGCAACCGGGTGAGTGTGTCTTGCTCGCCACCCATGTCGACCGTGGTTTCTCGCTTCCACCACATCCTTTCTTTCGGGGCTTCTTAAACTTTTTCGGTGCCCAACTCCATCACTTTACTCCCAATACCATCACGTAGCTTGCTGCGTTCGTCTCTATGTGTGAGAATTTTTTGGGGTGCCGACCGCACTGGGGCCTCTTCAAACACATCTTTACCATCCGATCCCAAACCGGGAAGAAAGCGAACTCGAAAGACGAGAAAACCCACGTTATCCAGATGTGCGGGGGCCTGGGCATTCAGAAGAGGAAGAGGAGCTCTTTTCCTCCGATGACTCTTCCTGAATCGGTCAGGGGCTGGCAGTCGACCTGGTTCTACTGCCAGGATATCGCGACCCCAGGCCAGTCGACCGGACTTCCCCCTTTTTCTTTTGATCGTGTCCAAACTCCATCTTCCTTGCAAGTGACCGCTGCTCGAGGTGTTCCTCAGTCGGTGGATCCAACCCCTCCAAGCTCGCGATCATTCTATGTGGATGTACTCCGGGGCTGGTGACACCGCTCCGGTTCATCCGGAGGAAGTGGAGGCCAAAACCGTGGCCGACTGGCTGATGGGCATTACTGGGAACAAAGACAACCCCAGGGGTGCCAGGAGAGGCCCTTTCAGCGACAGCAACCTGCCAGACAAAGTCTGGTCGTCATAACTGAATTTTTGAACATATTTTCCGACTGATCGAGGTTCCGACTGACTTATGATCGGTTCCTTGTTTTGCAGATCTACACGGAGATGTATTCGATGCCCAATGGTGAACAAGCCCTGGAGCAAGACCAAGAGGGCGGGGACAGCGCCGAGGAGAGCGGCGAGTGGGAGTCCCCAGCTGATGGTGAAGATGATGAGAGTGACGAGTCGGACGATGAGGAGGTCGCCGACCCGCCGCCTCGCTCCGAATGTTGATCCAAGAAGCGGCACGACCCCGTGAGCAGACGTGGCAAAGCTGTGGCGTCGAGTGCTCCATCTCACAAGCGCGCTCGGTCTCCGACTCCAGAGTTGACTGAGACGGTCCCCAAGAAGCCCAAAGCTAATCCTTCGAAGGCTCGGAAGACCTTGCCCAGGATCAAGATGGACGTCCCTGTTGCCTCTGGGTAAATGTTCTTCTCATATTTTCTCGTTCCGATCGGTTTTCTTGTTCTGACCGAGCGGATGATGAACCAGTATAGCCCGACCTCGGCTGTGACTGATATGGATGTTGACAAGACCCCTGCCGATGAGGAAGCTGATGACGCTGTCACCTCCAAAGCCAGTAAGTTTGCCCGACTCGAAGTTTGTTTGGTCGACTAGAATATTGGTCAGTTGTCTTTATGGTTCTCTCTGTTTATTGCAGCTCCAGGAGACATTGTTGTGCTCCCAGATGATGAAGAGGAAGTACCGCTGAGAGTAAGGAGGAGGAAGGACAAGGAGCCGGGCAAGAAGGTGACCGAAGCCCAAGTTCTTCCGTCGACTGGGACGCCTGCGGCGACGGTCGAGTGGTCGACAGACCCAGCTCGAACCAACGTCACCTTCGCTGTTCCTCTGTCGACTGATTGTCCCTCGGGATCAGCTACTCAGGCTCCTGCTGCGCCGACATCACTCCATGCTTCAGATCCGGAGGCTGCTTCGATTGCTCTACCTCCGTCACTTTTTGCTGCATATCAAACTCTGGACGATCCACTGGCTGCTGCCAAAGAAGCTCTTCTTCAACTGAACCTTGTGATGGGGCAGCTGAAGGTGGTGCATGAGGCCAGTCAGGTGGCCTTCAACGCCGGAGCTGCCATGCAAACCAATGTCCAGGTTAGATGATTTTTTGATCGACCGTTTTTTTGTCTGACCACCCACTGGAGTGTGGCTGTTCGGAAATAGTATATCTCTTTGTGTCAGTTCGAACTGATTCTTTGCACTAGTGGGGGCACGCTGAGTGCACCCACTGGGTGTAGTCCCCGAGACCGTAGTTGACTGCGGGCAGTCGACTGTGGTCTGAGAATTTGGATCTGTCTTCTTTTTTTTGAAAGCTAGTCGACCGTTGACTGTGGTCTGAAAATCAGTGGGGGCACGCTAAGTGCACCCACTGGGTGTAGTCCCCGAGACTGCCGTTGAATGTTTGATTCGGCGGTAGTCTTAGAATAATCATCTCTTTTTATCTCTGTCGAGTGATATGGCTGTGACTGCAGAAATCTTGTGATCTTGGGGCTCAACTTTCTGACATGAACAAACAACAAATCAGCCTCAACCTTGATCTGGAACTGGCCAAGAAGAGCCTCAAGACCGCTCGTGATGAAGTAGCTGCCATGGGAGGTAACCAATCGACCGCTTCATATCCCAACACCGGCACTTTTCCTTTCCATCTTTGAACCGAGTGGCTTCACTCGAGCAGATGTATGTAGTGAAAACCGCCCACTCCAAGCTCGCCTGAAGAATGTTATTTCTTTAGAGAAAATGAAGGAAGCTTTGGAGAAGAAGGATCTGGATCTTGCCGCAGCACAGAAGGAGGCGCGCGAGAAGACAGCACTTGCTGACAAGAAGCTTGCTTCAGTCGGCAAGTTAGAAGAAGAAAACTCCAAGCTGAAGACTGTTGTATCTGACGCCAATCAGGAGGTCGAACGACTGAAGAGGAAGAAAGAGAAGTTGACCGACGAACTTGGAAGCCTCAAGGCCAAGAATGGCGAGCTAGAGTCTTATCTGGGCCAACTTGCTGTGAAGCTAGTCTTGAAACTTGAAGGTATTGACTAATACGTCTTATTTCTGTCGACTGACAAGTCTAATGGCGCCGTCGACTCATAATTCTCTCGATCATGCAGAACTTTGCCAAGACTTTGAAGCAGAAACCAGGCGGGTCGAGACGGGTCTCGATCCCATCAACTGTCCAGTCAAAGATGATGTCACGATGAACGTGCTGCGGTTGGAGTCTCGCATGGACAGCGTGGTTGCTTATCTGGCACGTTTGAAAGCTGCAATGACTCGGGTTGATGCTGGTCTTTGGCCTCAGGCAGAGCTGTCTCAAGACCTCGAGTCTTTGATGGCTCGACTGAATCAAATCCCTGAACGCATGCGAGAGTGGAAGAAGTCATCTGCTCGCTATGGTGCTGACGTTGCTCTGTCTCTAGTTCGAGTGCACTGCAAGGATGTCACAGAAGACAAGCTGGCGGAGCTCAAGGTTGCTAACACAAGGAAGCATACGTTTCAGTCTTTCATGGACACCTTCCTTCACGCCGCCACTCGCATTGCAGACAGCATTGACCTCGACAGTTTCAGCGACCCAGCCAGTCCTTCTCCTGATGCGTGACCGAAAAACATTATGCTCCACTCTTATTTGCCTCGGAATGCCGAGTGATTGTGTAACCGTTAAACTTCTTCGGGCTTGATGCTCGAATATTTTTGATCTGCCGTCTGGGACCTTGGGGTTTATCCGAACATGGTTTATTTCTGAATATGCTGGTGTTTGCTTTCAACTGGAATTTGTTTTTTGCTCGGAATATTCTTTGTGCTTGGAACGCAGCTCTGAGGTGGAGAATACTTAGGCGAGTACTTGGACTGCAGCTAAGCCTCCGAGTGGGAGGATTGCTCACCACTCGGTAGGATTTTTAAAACTTAGGCGAGTACTTGGACTGCAGCTAAGCCTCCGAGTGGGAGGATCGGTCACCACTCGGTAGGATTTTAAAACTTAGGCGAGTACTTGGACTGCAGCTAAGCCTCCGAGTGGGAGGATCGCTCACCACTCGGTAGGATTTTTAAAACTTAGGCGAGTACTTGGACTGCAGCTAAGCCTCCAAGTGGGAGGATCGCTCACCACTCGGTAGGATAGCGTGATAAGCGCTCTGGAAATCTACAACTTCAAACGTCAACTTTTCTTTGCGGTAATTTTTGGAATCACCGAAAACCACATCAAGAGCAATTTGGCCGAGTGACTCAGCCTTCTTTCCAGGAATGACTCCATGGAAGCTCATGTTGCTGGTACTGAGTCTGGACATCGGAATGCCCATCCCTTTCAACGTCTCTGCATACAGTATATTCAGGCCACTACCTCCATCCATCAAAACCTTGGTCAGTCGAGTGCCTTCAACAATTGGGTCGACCACCAAAGCTTGC
The DNA here is from genome assembly GCF_056163025.1 of Triticum urartu. Taxonomy (NCBI): domain Eukaryota; kingdom Viridiplantae; phylum Streptophyta; class Magnoliopsida; order Poales; family Poaceae; genus Triticum; species Triticum urartu. The sequence continues at coordinate 151,654,895 of NC_141879.1, read as the reverse complement.
CTCCCAGGGGTGGCTATGTGCGTCGGGTGATCGGACTGGTCGAATGTGAGGGTAGTCTGAGACCATTTCAAATAACCGGGTGTCGCCAGAGCAACCATATTCACTTCTCGGTTGATAACTTTCAATCGACTTTTGCTTTCAACATCAGCAAAAATCATCAGGGTAGAATTGACCTGGGGATACCCATCATCACTATCTTCCTTGTCCTCAACTTTGTCCGACTCCTTTTCCTTATCTTTGGGTTGTTTCCCTTGGAACTGCTGGATCAAGAGCTGACACTGTCGAGTAGTATGCTTCGGATAAATGAGTTTACCCTCTTCATCTTTCTTTGTGTGGATGTGACATGGCAGATCCAACACATCATTTCCGTCTTGGTCTTTCACCTTCTTGGGGTTCCAAGGCCCTTTGGGCTTCCCCTTGAACTTTCCTTGAGTCATGGCCAAGGCTTCTCCACGAGCAGCTGGCTCGGCTTTCCGCTTCTGCTTCCGACTGGAGTTCCCTCCTCCGGTTTCGTGGGCGACTGACTTGTGCTTGCCACTCCGGAGCCGATCCTCTTCTTCACCATTGGCATACTTGGTGGCAATCTCCATCATTCGACTCAGAGACATGTCTTCGGTTCGACTGAATTTCAGGTTCAGTTCTCTGTACTTAACGCCTTCCTTGAAGGCACAGACTGCTTGGTGATCAGATATGTTCTCTACTGTGTGATGCAATGTAATCCATCTCTGGATGTAGGCCCTCAAAGTTTCATTCGGCTTCTGCATGCAAGATTGCAGCTCTGTTAACCCTGCTGGTCGCTTGCAAGTTCCTTCAAATGTTCTGACAAACACTCGGGCAAGATCTTCCCAAGTGTAAATGCTGCTGGGCGCTAACTGATTCAGCCATGCTCTGGCCGAGCCTTCCAACATAAGAGGCAAGTGTTTCATTGCCACTTCATCGTTACCGCCGCCAATCTGAATAGCCACTCGGTAATCCTCAAGCCAAGTATCAGGCTTGAACTCACCAGTGAACTTACTGACTCCAGTCGCCAACCTGAAGTTGGGAGGGATCACCGCGGCTCTGATGGCTCTACTGAAGCACTCCGGTCCTGAGACGTGTACTCTGCTACTGGTGGGTACATCTCTGTCTTGACCTTCTCGGTGGGCTCTGTTCCTGTCGACCAAACCCTAAACAAGAATGGATCTCGCATCAAAGCCTGGCTCCCTAGGGTCGACTGGAATCCTTCGCCCAACACTGTGAGGGCGTCTGTCATCCTGCTGTCGAGGCATGTACATCCACTCCTTGGGGGAGGGGTGGGTACTCGACGTCGATCATCTCGATCGAGTCGGTGATCATACTTCTCACGGTTCCTGTTCTGATCGCGCCGGTCTCCACGTCCCTCACGCCTCGGGGGCGATCTTGGGCTATGGGCCGACTGGACTGTATCAGTAGCGACGGATCTGCTGTGGATCCTATTTCACGACTGTGACACAGCTGAATTCTGATCTCCTGCCGCCCGGAGCAATGCTCTGGTCTACAACAAGCCTCTGCCAGCCTCTGACTGAGAAGGCTGAATCGACTCTGCTATACAGGCTGCAGCTGCTAAGTTCTAAATCGGAGTTCGATATACCTGAGTCGGTGGCGGAAAGAGCTGACGTCGACTGGATATTGGAATCCGTTGTCGCGCACGCTCGTCGAGTGCTCGCTGGAGGTTCTCCAGTCGAGTGCACTCAGCCAAGTTGGCCAAGCGCGCGTCCTCTAAGGCACGGGCCTCAGGGGTTTCTCCAACGATAGGAGTGTGCAGCGCATCCATGTTCCGGCAGCGAAGTTCTTCTCTCTGCAGAGAAGTAAGGGGCTCGGGGAGATACTATTCATGAGTATGCGACGGACCGCCTCCGCCATCGCCTCCATCAGTGCGGGGAAAGCCGGGAGGACTGCATGGTTCATCGACCATCAGAACCTCTGCCGCTGCATCACTGCTGTCGCACTCGGATGCAGTCTCTGCGGAGCCAGTCGACAGGTCGAACAGGCCGTAGAGAGATTCGTCGGGCTCGATCGCCGCGACTTGGGGGTGGCTGACTGGCGAGCCACCGCGTGTCTTGCCCACCACTGAAGTCTCGACCGACCGGAGCGCTTGCGCCGGCGGGAAACAGGGAGGGAGGAAGACACAGGGGCCGACCGATACTGGGTCGACGGCTGCCGCAAGAGGATGCCGCGGACGCACGCGCGAAAGTGCGTTGCCCCGCGAACAGGGAGCGCGTCGACGTCGAGCGGAGCCTCCTAAAGCCAAGCGGAGTCGTCGGCGATGAACGTGAGCGCGCCGAGACGGATCTCGCGGCCCTCCACCAAAACTCCTCCTGAAACCATGATGAAGGGGATCAGAAAAATCGCAACTTCTCCAACAAGACGCTAGGACACCGGCCCCAAGGTGGGTGCCAACTGTCGTGGTTCTAAGTCTGATAGTAGAATATGGGGGTAGGGATGGAGAGGCAAGATCTTAGCTATGGAGGAGTTGTACACACAAGGTTTATGAGTTCAGGCCCTTCTCGGAGGAAGTAACAGCCCTACGTCTCGGAGCCCGGAGGCGGTCGACTGGATTATACGTGTGTGAGTTACAGGGGGTGCGAACCCTTGTCCTGGATGAGGGGGTGGCTTATATAGAGTGCGCCAGGACCCCAGCTCCCCTCCGTTACGCAGGGTTCAATATACATTAAGAGGAGGTGTTACAGATAACGCATGTATTGAAGTGCTACAAATGAGCATTAAGTATGCGAATGAATGCTTGACCGTTGCTGCGCGGAGTGGCTTTAGGTCTTCTGATATGTCGAGTGGTTTGGTGGTCGAGTGACCTGAGTAAGATAGGTCTCCGAGTGATTAATAGGTCGAGTGGACTTCGCTTCGACACCTTTGTTGGTCCTCTGCTTCTGATTCTTGAACTCCTTAGTTCTTAGGACAAGACTTTAGGTGGGGCGTATAGGTCAGGCCTATTACCCGACCCTAGGTCTGTGTCTACATCAGCCACAACCCAAACAAATAGGGCCTGCTTTGGTTGATCTCAGTAGGAAGGTTGAATTTAGTATTGTCCAAGAAGGGTGAATGAAGTGGCTCATTAGCCAACTAACATTTTTTCGTGAAATGTTGACCTCTTTTGTATCGCTCAAACCTGTTCTTACCCAAACTTGTGGATGATGTAATTGTTGCTTGATGATTAATAGAACTAACTATGGTGGTCTTTCCTCAAAATATTATAACAACTAATAATAATACAATATATCTACTATATCACTGCCGGTGTCAAAACCGGCGGATCGGGTAGCGGGTCCCGAACTGTACATCTAAGGTCGATGGTAACATGAGACAGGGGAAACAATGTTTTACCCAGGTTCAGGCCCTCTCTATGGAGGTAATACCCTACGTCTTGCTTGATTGATCTTAATGAATATGAGTATTATAAGAGTTGATCTACCACGAGATCGTAATGGCTAAACCCTAGAGGTCTAGCTTGTATGCCGATGATGAGGTCTCAACTCCGGACTATGTCCTCCGATTTATATAGACACCGGGAGGATCTAGGGTTACACAAGGTCGGTTACAAAGAAAGGAATCTACACATTTAGTCGCCAAGCATGCCTTCCATGCCAAGGAGAGTCCCATCCGGACACGGATATAGTCTTCGGTTTTCGTATCTTCACAGCCCATTAGTTCGGCCTATGGCTAACAGGCCGCATGCCCGTGGACCCCTTAGTCCAGGAGTCCCTCAGTAGCCCCTGAACCTGGCTTCAATGACAAGGTATCTGACGCGTAGGCCTGTCTTCTGTATTGCAAGGCGGGTTCCTCCTCCCGAACTCCAAAAATAGTCTTCAGACGTATCGACGTGTCCGGACCTGTAACACACACCACACACAATTGCAGAGAGAATATAATTTTACACAAGTCCAATCTGCTGACCACTTTTCGTAACATGACATGACATCTATCCGGTCATAATTTTGAGCCATTTTTGTCTGCCGCTCCATGTTTCAAGATGCGGTTTCCATTGGCACGTCTTGTCAAAGCAGAGATTGTGTCCCCTTATTACAAGATTCTCATCAATACGGGCGTGGGTAACCGAACCGTTTCGTTTACACAGCCCTTGCGAATAGGCGAGTTTTAAGGCGAGTAGGAAGGCGTTTGACATTCACGGCCTTTATAAGGGGATAAGGATTCTCCCTCACTCACCCCTGCGTTCTCCTTCCTCTGCCCATCCATTCTTGAGCTCCAGCACCCAAGCTCTAGCTTCCCCCGCCGGAGAAAGCACTCCAACCATGTCCGGATCCGGAGCTGGTGGAAAGTGGATGGCCTCCTCTGTTAAGAAGAAAGACATCAAGGAGCTCCGAGAGGCCGGATACCTGGCCAAGGAAATCGTTCACCATCTCCCGGCCGAGGGACAAATCGTCCCTACCCCAGAGCCCCATGAGAGGGTTGTGTTTCTCACACATTTCGTCTGCGGGCTGGGATTCCCTCTCCACCCGTTTGTCCGCGGACTGATGTTTTACTACGGGCTGGACTTTCATGAGCTATCCCCCAATTTCATCTTCAACATCTCGACATTTATAGTCATTTGCGAGGCCTTTCTCCATATCCCACCTCACTTTGGCCTATCGCCGAAGACCTTCAATGTAAAGCCGAAGGTGGTGAGAGGCCAACAAGCAGAGTGCAGAGGTGCCATGGTGGGCAAGATGCCCAACATCACATGGCCCGAATGCTCCTTTGTGGAGACGGTGAAGGGGTGGCAGTCGGGGTGGTTCTACATCACCGAGCCGCACGACACCAACTGGGCGGCGGCCCCCGAATTTCAATCCGGAGCTCTGCTGCGGCTCATCTCCTGGAAGAGAAGGGCATAACCTGGGGTTCTTCAAACGAGCTAACTGGGCTCCAGACGTGCGTTCAGAACATGATAACCAAGAGAATAAAACTTGTCAATGTGATCCAGGTTATGCTCATTCACCGGATCCTTCCGTGCCAACGCCGGACTTGCTATCTATGGGAGTTCGATCCGGCCAAGCACCAGACGCTGCTAGAGCTCTTCGGCACGACGCATGAAGACATCTGGAAAGTGCTCTTCAAGGCCAGCGAGACACCACCGCCTACGACCAAGGATCGTGGGCTCAGCTTAAAATGCCAGGCTAATTCGGTAAGTTATTTCGTGTTTTCAAGGTATAGTGTCGGTGTCAAAACCGGCGGATCTCGGGTAGGGGGTCCCGAACTGTGCGTCTAGGCGGATGGTAACAGGAGACAAGGGACACAATGTTTTACCCAGGTTCGGGCCCTCTTGATGGAGGTAAAACCCTATGTCCTGCTCGATTAATATTGATGATATGGGTAGTACAAGAGTAGATCTACCACGAGATCAAGGAGGCTAAACCCTAGAAGCTAGCCTATGGTATGATTGTTGTATATATTGTATATCTATCGACTAGCCTGGCCTCGGTTTATATAATGCACCGGAGGCCTAGGATAACAAGAGTCTTAGCCGAATACGCCGGTGGGGAGAAGTCCTTGTCTTGATCACCAAGTCTTGTGGAATCTTCCTTGTATGCGGTAGCCGTCCGAACTAGCCCATGAGTATACGGCCACGGGGGTCCTCGGCCCAATCTAATAGATCGGGAGACGACGTGGTGAGTACCCCCTAGTCCAGGACACCGTCAGTAGCCCCCTGAACCGGTCTTCAAGTTAGGGACGCTCCTCGATTCTTCCGAACTGTTCTTCATCTTCGGTTGCCGGTCTTGAAAACTGGTTCAACAAATCTTCTTTATCTTCGATCTTGAGGATCGCCGAAATGCATTCGACGAGTTTACACGTTGGGTATCCAAGGAGCCCCTTTAGGTTTCCGGCCTTTATCAATGCCTTGTTTATTTTTATGCCACACCTCGGGTTTGAAGTTGTTCCCGGGAGGCAGGGTCCTCTTGCGTCCGAGCTCCAATGCCGGACTGCATTCGAGGTATCTTTTGCAGCCGAGCACCAACGCCGGACCACTTCCCAGCTCTAGCGCCGGAATGTATCCGAGCTCCAACGCCGGACTATGTATCCGAGCTCCAACACCGGACTGTATATCCGAGCTCCAACGCCGAAATATATCAGAGCTCCAACGCCGGACTGTGTCCAGGCTCCAATGCCGGACTATATCCGAGGTGTCATATCACCTTGGTTCAAAAAAGTTGAAGGAGTTTAGCCGAGCTTAATGCCGGAAATGCCCTCTATGGAGCCAGCCACTAGCGCCCGAGCTTTATGCCGGACTGCTTCCGAGGTGGTGCACCACCCCGACTATGGGCCGATTTTTTGTCAATATTTTTTATTGGTGCAATTTATTCTCTGCCGAGATATATAGCCAGTAGCCCTCAAGGTGTGTATCGGTCTAAAACCCGAGATGCACATGAAGGATGACATAAGACAGCTGATCCCAGTAGCCGCTGAGACTCAGGTTGATTTGCATAATCGGCCTGAGGATCAAGTCCTAGCTCGGCAGAATACTTCGGGACACAAAAGCGGCGTGCTCAGTCCTCAAGACTCAGTTTGGGTGCGGCCGACCCACCTGAGGATCAAAATCTCCTCGGAAACTATATTGCACATAAAATTTTCTACATTAGACAAGCAATGCAGTAGCCCCCGAGACACTGGTCGGGTGGCTACACCAGATCAGGGGATCGATGTGCCCCTTTAATATTTGTAAATAATAAGCCCGAAGCCCAGTAGCCCCCGAGCCTTAATGCGGGCACGGGTGGCCGAATTAAGGATCAATATCCATAGTAAAATCACAAATTATGTGTAATGACTCTATGTATCCAAGTACTTTACGTCATTAATGCTCGGATCCGCATTGTACAAAACTTTGTTGACCGACCATCGGCTTCCACCTCCTTGGCGAGTAGCCGAGGAGTGTTTGTCCTACTTTATAAAGCCTTTATGAGGGCAAATATTTACGACAAACAAGGCAATCTGGCCACACGGTTTTATAAACAAAGGTACGCAGAGAGATATGTTATATTACTGTTTAACAGAAGAAGTGTATTCCAAAGAAAATAGTCCCGCTATCGGTTCCTTTCTTTGGGTTGTCATGCTAAGCATGATCATGAAACCTCAGCTCGAATGTAAGAGCAAAATATCGAGGATTTAGTTTGGGAGGCCAGTTAATAGCCCCCGGTAGTGTTCGGCGACAGTCGAGGTCAAGCCGTAAACACTTCGGCCAATGTTATGAACGGCCCGTCATTTAACATAGTCATCGGATCGCTGACCAGTTTACGCTTATTGTGACAGTCAGTGTTCGGCTTTCTCCACTGAGGTGCTTAACCATGTGAGCTGGAAGCACAATCGCAGTGGTTCTCCCTTTGCACGCCTAGCCGAACAAAACGGAACGTAGGAAGCAAGTGCAGCAGCCGGGCAACCCAACTATTGACCGAAGACACAATTCGAAACCGATGCATATATAGCAATATATGAGAATGTTTTTGCCGAATCCCTAAAGGTGTCCGGCGTTGCACTGCGGGACTAATGCTGGAAAAGCACAAATAGTTTAAAAGTGCCAAAAAGCTTGGAAAACCAAGAAACACTAGTAAAAACATGATGTCCGAACAAGATCAAGTGTTCGGTGCCAATCCGAAAATTGGTCTTAGAAAAAAGAAGTGCTTCTGTCGTGCTTTAACATGATACATCCTATCTCAAGACTTCGAGCGGGTCAGCCTACGGCTTCAACCTCCCATCCCGAGGGCGGAGTACTTCTCATCAGGCCAGTTTAGCAAACTAAACTCTAGCGGCTTTGAGAGAGAAATTAGGCTCCTCGGCTAGTGACCGCACACTCGTGTCGAAAAAAGGAGTGATAAATAATAATAATAGAACTTTGCAACGACTGAGAAGAAGAACACTTATTATAAAATGGCTCAAATAAACTTAAGAGCCCCCAAGTGACTTGGGTAGAAGAATGATTGCGTGTACCGAAGTACTTATATCATATCTATGTTCAACCAAACTTTAAACGCGTCTTAACCGACCGTCGGCTTCTCCCTCTTTGGTTAAGGACCGAAAAGTGTTATGTACTCCATCGGTCGAGAATATCGATGGTGTTTCCAATAACCAGGCAATCAGGCCATAAGGCTATAACAGACAAAGCGCGCTCAGGGAACTTATGCTATATTACTGCGAAGAGTAAGAAGCATCTTCGAAGAAAATAGTACCCCCACCGATACCTTTCTTCGGTGCTCATTGTTATTATGAGACTTGTGCAATAGAGTTTTTGTACTCATGAGTTCCGTTGTGTGCCGACCATCATTGAATAACTATAAGAGCGCTAGCTTTCGGCTTCACCCAGTCTGAGGTCCGGCTCGGGTGACCCGATCGTGACAATCGCAGAGGTGATCCCTTTAATCCCTAGCTGAACAATCGGGAACGTAGGGGTAAACACAGGAGCGAGGCAACCCAGCTTGCAAATCGCTTAAGTCAATGTGGTGCATATTGTGGCGTAATACACGAACAAGGAACGAAGCCGTACAAGTATAATCATATGCAACAGGAAAAGCTTCATAAAGGAAGCCCCCAAGTAAACGGGGTATTTGAATTTATGCGTCACAAACAAAGTTTGGACAAGGAAATTTTTTAGAAGCAACTTTTTTCCAAAAAAGTATAATGCTTGGTCGAACCGAACGCAAGTTAGAAATTAAAGCTTTGAGCATGAAAGCGACTTAGCTGGTTAATGTGTTTGGTATTGATGACGCGGTCCGAGCTTGATGCGGGGCAAGGTTCCATCCCTCAAGTCGGTCCCGAGGTGGTGGAGCGGAGAGCTTGACACGCCGAAGTGGTGACATAGCACGATCAATGCAGACCGGCAGAGTGACGCCGAAGTCCCCGGATCATTTTCCTGTGCACAAAAAATAGTGCAAACCGGAGATAATAGTAATAATGATAATTAAAAAAAATCATTACATAATAAATAATTTATGCAAAGTGAGTAATAAAAGAAATATGGCCTGGCGCCGAAGTCAAGTCGATGCAGGGCGTCGGCGTGATGCGGTAAAGGCGTGGCAAAGCCTGAATTCGCAGGTCGGTCCGAGCTCCGAGTGCGGCGTTCGCCGGACTATGTACGGAAACTGACCGAACCACCATGCGACTGTCGTTAATGCAGCCACCATTTGATAGACCTGTGTACATATGACGGACAAACCAGAGTAATAATTCCTTGGGAAAAATGAACCCAAACAAGCAAAAAATACTGGGATTAATAGCACCTGGTTTATTTGTTGTAGCAATCCGAAGGAAGGTGATTCCTAAAATTGGGACCCGCTCTGCACGCCCATTGCCTGATGGGTGATAAAACGACGACATGGCAATGCTGGTAAAGGTTGACTCACCGAGGCAAAGTCCTCGGCCCAGCTAACGTGACGGAGCTGGTCGGCTAGTGATGCCGAAGTGTCCGGAGTAGGTTGATGAAGAGATGGCGAAGCCCCCGGTCCAGCCGAGATGTCGAAGCCTCAATGTCAGCCGATGAGTCGAAGTAGGTCGGCGTGATGGACACCAGCTTGAAGAAGCAATAGTGCGGCCCTGTCGATGCAAGACGTGATGTGGTCGATGCCGGCTTGATGAAGCGACCGTGCGGCGATGCCGGTATGCCCGCTCCGTGTAATCCGTGGGGCGGCGATGTTGGTGATGATTTATCCTTCGTGATGTCCGGCTCTCGTTCGGCTTGCCGAGATGATGATCCGAAGAAGTTGAGCTCGGCTCAACAAAGTGACGTCGTGTCTAGCGCAGGTCGGCAGCCGTGGAGTAATATTGCCGGACTGGTTTGACACCAGCATCATGTTGAAGATCATGTTCAAAAGATCTTACAGTTAGTGGGATGTGTTTGGGAACAAAACACAATACCCCATACAAAACTTCCTTCAAAAGGGATGTCCGAAATCCTGTTCATATAAAAGATGAACTCGGGTCGGATTCGTTTTCGCACAGAAAACAGATCCAAAAAGTGATGCACTAATCGGAAGGTTCCCGGAGTTTGGACGGTCGGATCGAGCCGAAATTTTGAGAGGTGGTAGATATAGGAATTCCGCAGCCGATCAATGGTTGGATCTTCCAAAGGACGTCGGAGCTAGAAGTTGGACACCACGCCCTAAACCCATCCAAATTCCCGTCTAGATTTGACAGGGCTCCGGTATATCGTGGATTGCCAGAGATTCCTCCATCGGAACTCGACGAAATTTTCCAGGGTTGTTGTAGACTCAATTCCACACAATTCCACCAAAGCGATCGTCAAAGCGATACTCGAGGAGGTGGTGGTGGCAGATACGAGTTCGCTGTCCAGAAAAACAGCACGGTCGCTTGAGGGCAATGTTGACGTTGAGCCCCCGAGCTCCATAGATGATTCCTCCGTGATCTTGATAGAGATCGGAGTTGATGTTTGATGAAGACCCTCGTCCGGACATGGTGATCCGAACACGGGGCGCAATTCTTGGTCGAACCAAGGTGACCAGTCGAGCTGGTGACGAAGATGCCGAAGTTGCAGTTGATCTGCAGGCGAGCCATCGATCCTTTTGTCGATCACACAGCAGAACTCTCAATGAAAGCACCAATGTCGGTTTCAAAACCGGCGGATCTCGGGTAGGGGGTCCCGAACTGTGCGTCTAGGCGGATGGTAACAGGAGACAAGGGACACAATGTTTTACCCAGGTTCGGGCCCTCTTGATGGAGGTAAAATCCTACATCCTGCTCGATTAATATTGATGATATGGGTAGTACAAGAGTAGATCTACCACGAGATCAAGGAGGCTAAACCCTAGAAGCTAGCCTACGGTATGATTGTTGTATATATTGTATATCTATCGACTAGCCTGGCCTCAGTTTATATAATGCGCCGGAGGCCTAGGATAACAAGAGTCCTAGCCGAATACGCCGGTGGGGAGAAGTCCTTGTCTTGATCGCCAAGTCTTGTGGAATCTTCCTTGTATGCGGTAGCCGTCCGAACTGGCCCATGAGTATATGGCCACGGGGGTCCTCGTCCCAATCTAATAGATCGGGAGACGACGTGGTGAGTACCCCCTAGTCCAGGACACCGTCATATAGCCTTTACTGACATATTCTGAGAAGGAGTCTAAGCCTTCATATCAACTTTTTTTAGGCCTGGATCGACATAGCGGGGAAGATTAACTGTCCGGCTCCGCTGCCTGAAGACCAAGAGACCCCGCTTCTAACGAAGATGCTGTTTCCGGTGCCTTATGTTGTGCCGGAGAAGAAGGCCAAGAAAACGGCCAAGGGGCCTGGAGTGGCCTTCGCCGAAAAGGTGCTTCGGACGTGACGTCCAAAGACGGGACTCACTCTTCGGCCGCCGAAGACGACCAGGAGGAGGAAGAAAGCGACTCCCCCCTAGGGGGGAAGGAAGAAAAGGGGGGCCTCCCCAAATTTGGAGGTGAAGGCGCCCAAGAGAGGGAAGGGCTCCCTTGCGGATGACTCCGCGTGGGATGTCGATAGCAATTCGGAGCGGATGCCCCGGACCAAGCCTCGGGCCGCCTCGTAAGTACCAAAAACCTTATGGACGTCTAAATGCCTGGCCTTTCCATTTTGTAATATTAATATGTTTAAATTACGCCATCACAGTCTAGCCTGCGACAGCTCCCTGCGATCCTCGACAGAGTGTTCGCTAGATTCAAAGGAGATGGCCAGCGCGTCACTGCCGCCCGCTGACTCCCCGAAGGCCAAGGACGACATGGAGGTGTTGTCCCGAAGGACTTTCCCGGGCTGGGGAGAGGCTCAAGAGGCGCCAGAAGGCGATGCCTCCGTCGCCGGACACCAGCGGGAGCCGATCCCCAGAGAGACTGGTGGTAAGGAGGGCCGTGTTCAGTCCGGCCCTTAGCCGAACTCAATTCCGGAGATCGATGCGGCTCTCAAATCCGGCACGCAACCTCCTTCGAAAGAAGGGGGTATGCGTATTCCGCCGGTGACCCCTGTCCAACCCGGGCACCAGATAATCTGCTGGAAGTGCTGCGAGGTGCTTCAATTGTGGATGAGCACCGTGTCCTTATGGGCACGATAATCGAGAAGGTTCAGTCCGCCAAAAGAAGACTTACCGAAGCATGCGCTAACCTTTTAACAGGCTTGGAGGTAAGTAATGTAATTGTAGAAAGGATATCACGGTGTAGAGAGTAGCCCCTGATGCTCTGTTCGGTGTTCGGATAGAAAAAGGCGAATAGAGGATCAAAATAATTTTCGCAGGAGTCTAACATAAGATGTCTATGTGAATAAGCAGGCATCGCTGCTGGCTGCTGCCACTCATACTGCGGAGGTCTCCGGCCTGAAGCAGAGCCTGGAGCAGGCCGAAGAAGAGCTCGGCCTCATGAAGAAGCAGCTGGAAGACAATCAAGGTATGCAGTGACCTGCGCGTGAATTGAGGAAGGATGAGTGTTTCGTGCTGACTAAAGTGTCATGAGTTTTATTAGGGGCCACAACTGAGGCGGCGGCCCTCAAGAAGGCGTTTGCCGAGGCCGAGGACAAAGCGGCCAAGGAGCACGCCGCATGCGAGAAACACGAGGGGTCAGCGAGGTCCAGCAAGAGCTCTAGGACGCCGTCAAGAAGTATGTGTCCTTGGAGCATGATTCTAAGACACAAGCGTCCGAACTTGCGAAGGCCCTCTAGAGCACACAAGAGGCTCGAGCCAAGGCCCAGAGCGCCCTTCAAGAAATCCAGGCGGTCAAGAAGATCGCGGTGGGTAAGGCTTTCATTATGCAGAGCAAGTCTGTGAAGGAAACGTTCCTTTTACTTACTCGAATTTGGAGCTCTCCAGGGGCGTTTACGGATTTGCCGCGCAGCGTATCAGATGCTGCTGAGTTCTGTCGGGCCAAAGAAGGGAGTTCTACGGAGAAGCTGTTCTGGTCTCAATATCTTGGACCAGAACATCCGGTGCCCTTTAGCGACCAGCTGAAACAGCTGGTCGAGCTGCACAAAGCGGCCGAGCTAGCCATGAAGGACCTGATAGTCCGACTATGGCCTGCCACGCCGATACCTAGCACTACTTCGGACTTGTGAAGCGGCTTGTTAGTGCATGCCCATAGCTTGAGGTCATAAAGCGATAGGTCTATATTGAAGGTGCCCGGACGGCCTTTGCCCGTGTCAAGATACACTGGATGAAGATGGATGCCAAGAAGCTGATGACCGAGGGGCCGCCTGAGGGCAAGGAGCACCGCCGTCCCGAGTTATATTTTGATGGTGTCCTGGAGGGATCCCGCCTTGTGGCGGAGCAATGTGCGAAGGATGTTATATTCCCATGAAAATATTCGTATTATCCTATCCTGTAACATGAATCAACGATGTTGTGTAATATAATGCTTGTTTATGTTTTAATTTTTTCCTCCTATGCGGCCGTGTTGTATGAAATCTGAGGGTTGGCCAGTCGTCGGCTTCTGCCCCCATGTAGGTAGTACGGGGGTGTTCGGGATGGAATCTAAACAATCTTGATCCAATTATATGGTCCTTGAAGGAGTTGTTTAGCGCAACGAACCAGGCAACCAGACTATGCGGCTTGAACACCCTCACTTAGCCATAGGAGTTTTATAATAAAAACATGGTTGCAGCCCCTAGTATCCGAACTAGAGTGCTATAATCATCTGATCGGGAAGTACCGATCCTTCACGTAATGCGGAAGAAACCTCCAGCGATTTGTAACCTCTGAACAGCTGACCGGCTCTCGCCACATCATGACAGTCAGTTTTCGGTTTTCTCTACTGCGGTGCTCCTTTGGATAAACCAAGGCACAATCATACTAGTTCTCTCTTTACTACCTTAGCCGATATAGCGGAACGTAAGGTAGCAAGCACAGGAGCCGGGCAACCCGACTATTGACCAAAGACATGATTCGGAGCCAATGCATATAATGCTAAATTCGGGGTGCCAAACTATACTTATAAAAAGTGTTCGGATTTTTGTTGCCATAATGTGGGGTGCTATGAAGCCCCTGGCAAACATTAAACGTACCAAAGTGTACGGGTGCTACCTGATAGGGTTATCCACAGGGGAGCTGAAAAAGAAAACAGAAAAGGTACAAAGGTAAAAAGCTAGGGTCCTAAAGCTCCAGCCACAAACTGTTCTCATTGTAATTTAATTAGTACGTCAAGGCGCATTGATACAGGTAGTGTGATAAGCAACAGGCTATTTGTAACGCCCTCGATGCGGCTATATCTCCTACGTGTCGAAGCACGACTTAGAGGCATAACCACATTGAAAGCAATGTCGCAAGTAAGGTAATCTTCACAACAACCCATGTAAATAGATAATAAGGGGAAAGGTACATAGTTGGCTTACACTCGCCACATCACACAAAGTACATGAATAACATTACAATCATCCAATACACTCATGGTCCGACTATGGTACCAAAATAAAAGATCAAACCCAACCTGCGACACGGTCCCGATCGCCCCAACTGGGCACCACTACTGATCATCAGGGAAAGACACATAGTAATGGCGTGAGTCTTCGTTGAACTCCCACTTGAGCTCAAGCGCATCATCTGGTACGGATTCATCGGGCCCTGCAACTGGTTTGGAAGTAATCTGTGAGCCACGGGGACTCAGCAATCTCGCACCCTCGCGATCAAGACTATTTAAGCTTATAGGTAAGACAAGGTAATATGTGGAGCTGCAACAAGCAACTAGCATGTATGGTGGCTAACCTGTTCGCAAAAGAGAGCGAGAAGAGAAGGCAAAGCACGAACAAAGAACTAAAGAACAACCTACGTCAAACATTACTCCAACACCGTGTTCACTTCCCGAACTCCGCCGAGAAGAGACCATCACGGTTACTCACGCAGTTGATTCATGTTAATTAAGTTAAGGTTCAAGTTATCTACAACCGGACATTAACAAATTCCCATCTGCCCATAACCGCAGGCACGGCTTTCAAAAGTTCAAATCCCTGCAGGGGAGTCCCAACTTAGCCCATCACAAGCTCTCACGGTCAACGAAGGATAAACCTTCTCCCGAGACATTCCGATCAGACTCGGTATCCCGGTTCTACAAGACAACTTCGACAAAGATAAAACAAGTCCAGCAACACCGCCCGAATGTGCCGACAAATCCCGATAGGAGCTGCACATATCTCGTTCTCAGGGCACACTCAGATAGGTCAAGCTACGAGTAAAACCAACCCTCGAGTTTCCCCGAGGTGGCCCCGCAGGCTGCCCAGTTCAGACCAACACTCAGAGGAGCACTGGCCTTGGGGGGGGGGTTTAAAATAAGATGACCCTCGGGCTCCGGAAACCCAAGGGAAAAGAGGCTTGGTGGCAAATGGTAAAACCAAGGTTGGGCATTGCTGGAGGAGTTTTATTCAAGGTGAACTGTCAAGGGGTTCCCATTATCACCCAACCGCGTAAGGAACGCAAAATCCGGGAACATAACACCGATATGACGGAAACTAGGGCGGCAAGAGTGGAACAAAACACTAGGCAAAAGGCCGAGCCTTCCACCCTTTACCAAGTATATAGATGCATTAAGATAACAAGATAATATAGTGATATCCCAACAAATAAACAATGTTCCAACAAGGAACGATCTCCAAATCTTCACCTGCAACTAGCAACGCTATAAGAGGGGCTGAGCAAAGCGGTAACATAGCCAATCAACGGTTTGCTAGGACATGGTGGGTTAGAGGTTTGGCTTGGCAATTTGGGAGGCATTATAAGCAAGTGGTAGGCATCGTAGCATAGGCGTAGCAAAAGAGCGAGCATCTAGCAAGCAAAGATAGAAGTGATTTCGAGGGTATGATCATCTTGCCTGCAAAGTTGTCAGAGTTGACTTGATCCTCGTAAGCAAACTCAACGGGCTCCTCGTTAGCGAACTCGTCTCCCGGCTCTACCCAAGAAAGACAAACAAGCAAAAGGAACACAATCAACCACGTGCAAAGCTCAAACAAATATGATGCAAACATGGTATGCTATGCGGGATGCGATATGGGATGCATATGCAAGATTTGACAAGGAATGATAGAACCTGGCCTCAACATGGAAATCCAAGAGTGCCACTAGAAAGGTGAGGTGATTTAGGTTTAACTCGATATAAAGATCACCTGAATCGGATGCACGGTTTGGAAATGGCAAGCAAATCAAATATGACACCGGTCTGCGATAAACAGCAAGTAGCCATCTAAATGCATCAAGATAATTATGCTACAGCTCTCAAACATGGCAACAAAATACATGGAAGGGATCCACTCATAATGCTTGAAAAAAGATGAACACTGATCTACGGCCAAAACATCCATTAACAGGTTCAAACAAGCATGGCAAAAATGCAAATGGTAAACAGGTTTCAGACTTAGTGAAATTAACACAAGCCTGGAATTTCAGATCAGGTGGCACACTTTGGAGCATGAAAACTATATGCTACAGGAAATTAACATGGCAAAACAAGGCATGTCATGAAGCTACTCAAAGAACTTAACAAAAGTCCCTTAGTGACCTTGAGCCAAAAGGGATCAGAAAATACAATTGCAAGCATGTGAACATGGCAAAAACATAATCAGATCTCAGACTTAGTGAAAAACTGGAGCATGCAAATATGTTAACGAGTAGGCATGTTTAAGAGCTCGATGCACTCACTACAGAGCATGGCATGACAAACTAAGCATACACCCATCAAGAATACATATCATAGAAGCTAGCCATGGCAAGAACAACAACATAGCATGCACGGATCAACAACAACATCCTCGGCAAAATCTCTAACAAGTAGACAATCTGCGAGGATTCACGAATAGCAAAAGTAGAGCTCGATTGACTCAAGGTAGGGTGCTCCATAATTTCAAACAAAGACATGGACGGATAGAGCACCACAATATTAATAAATCATCCTTACTGATCATCCTCAAAAGAGGCACGGATCACTAGGAAACAACATGAACATATGGCATATTGATAAAAACAGATCAAGGGCTTAGTGAAATTCTAAGTCCCTGAAATCAGCATTAACGAATGCACTACTTTGCAAGCTTGTGCTAGTCACCACACACATTACAAAAATACATGTAAAACACCTCTGTAAAGATGGCATGGCATATAACAAAACTCATGTAGAACTCAGGAGCATATCATGCAGACATTAATCATGGCAAAAATGACAAATAGCTATTTGGTGCAGCAGATCTGACAATTATCTCAAATAGCTCTCTTGCAACAGCATTTCGGGAATCGAGATGAGCTCAAATGAAAATGATGCAATGAGATGAAATGATGTACTCTCTGAGGCGAGCATTTCAATATGCTACACACGCAAAACGGAGCTACGGATACGGAGTTACGACATGACGAAAAACGCAAAATAACTATGGTTTCAGGGAGAAAGTCAACCGATCCGAAATCTGGATCCAGATCTGGACGGGGTACTGTAGCAGCGTGGATGTCGAGGATCACCGGCCGGAGCTTCGAGGTCGCCGGACTTGGGCCGAGGTCGCCGGAGGAAGGAGGAGCCGGATCCGGGAGGGTCGCCGGTGCAGCGGGGCGTCGGAGGAGCTCGCCGGGATGTGCGGTGGCGCGGCGCGGCATCAGTGCAGGCACTGCCCCGCCGGAGCAGCGAGGCCGGCGATGGCGTGCGGCCGCCAGAGCAGGGTGCTCGCCGTCGAGGGCGAACGGACGAGGCGGCGCGGCGGCGCGCCTGGAGATGGGCTCGGGGGCCGGCTGCACGCAGGGTCTGGAGGGACACGTGGTAGGTGCGGGTTGGTGCGGAGGCGGCGGCGGATGCGTCCGGTCCGCCCCGGATGTGTCCGGCGGCGTGGGGAGCGGAAGATTAGGGTTTGGGGAAGAAGAGACCCGGGATTTTGGAGGAGGGGCTATTTATAGAGGTAGGAGGAGCTAGGAAGCTCCAAATGAGGTGCGGTTTTCGGTCACGCGATCGTGATCGAACGCTCTAGATGATGGAGAGGGTTTTGGGCCAAATTGGAAGGATGTTGGGCTGCAACACACACGTGGCCTACTCGGTCCCTCGATTAACCGTTGGAGTATCAAACGAAGTCCAAATGGTACGAAACTTGACAGGCGGTCTACCAGTAGTAAACCAAGGCCGCTTGGCAAGTCTTGGTCCAATCCGGAAATGTTTAACCCTCACACACGAAAAGAAGGTAGAAAGGACTACCGGAGGAGATAGGAGCGCCGTAATGCAAAACAGACAACGGGGAAAATGCTCGGATGCGTGAGACGAACACGTATGCAAATGCAATGCACATGATGACATGATATGAGATGCATGACAACGACAACAACACACGGAGACAAAAACCCGAACCCAAGGAAATAAAATAACTTAGCGCCGGAAATGGAAAGAGTTGGGATACATATAAGGTAAATTACATCCGGGGTGTTACAACACTCCACCACTACGAAAGGATCTCGTCCCAAGATCTAGGACTGGAAGAACGCCGGGTACTCAGAACGGAGGTGATCCTCGCGGTCCCAGGTGGCTTTACGGTCGGAATGGTGTGACCACCTGACTTTGAGGAATTTGATTGACTTATTGCGAGTCTTGCGTTCAGTCTCTTCAAGAATAGCAACTGGGTGCTCATGATAAGAGAGATCTTCTTGGAGCTCAATGTCCTCGAAGTTAACGGTGCGGTCAGGAGTCTTGACGCACTTTCGAAGCTGAGAGACATGGAACACGTCGTGCACATTTGCAAAGTTTGAAGGAAGCTCGAGTTGATAGGAGAGATCGCCTCTCTTGCTGACGATTTTGAAAGGACTCATGTATCTAGAGGGCAAGCTTCCCTTTGATACCGAAGCGACGAGTACCTTTCATTGGAGAGACGCGGAGGTACACATGATCTCCGATCTCGAAAGCCAAATCACGGTGCTTACTATCATAGTAGCTCTTCTGGCGCGATTGCGCTGCTTTGAGGTTATCATGAATGACTTTGCACATTTCCTCTGCCTCTGTGATCAAGTCATTTCCAAGCAGTTGACGTTCATCGGTTTCTGACCAGTTGAGAGGAGTACGGCACTTCCTGCCATAGAGAATTTCGAATGGGGCCTTTCCCGAACTTGCTTGAAAACTGTTGTTGTAGGAGAATTCGGCGTATGGAAGACAATCTTCCCACTTCATACTGAAGGAGATCACACAAGCCCTGAGCATATCTTCAAGAATCTGATTGACACGCTCGACTTGATCGCTAGTTTGAGGATGGAAAGCTATGCTGAAGCGGATGTTGGTGCCCATGGCCTTCTGAAAAGAATCCCAAAACTTGGAGGTAAAGATGCTGCCATGGTGTGAAGAGATCAACTGTGGAATGCCGTGCAGAGAGACAATCCGAGAGGTATAAAGCTTGCCAATTGAGCTGCAGTGATAGACTCTTTGATAGGCAGAAAGTGAGCCACTTTAGTGAGTTTGTCGATGACAACGAATATAGCATCATTGCCACGCTTGGACTTTGGAAACCCAGTTACGAAGTCCATCTCAAGGTGGTCAAACTTCCATTCTAGAATGGCAAGAGGTTGGAGGAGACCAACTGGCCTTTGGTGTTCTGCCTTCACTCTTCTGCAGACATCACATTCATTCATGAACTGAGCAATCTCGCGCTTCATTCGAGTCCACCAATAAGCCTGCTTGAGGTCCTGATACATCTTCATACTCCCAGGGTGCATGGAGAGGAGTGAATTGTGAGCCTCATTCATGATAACTTTACAAAGGTCACCTTTGGGCACAACAATACGATCCTCGAAGAAGAGAGTATCCTTGTCATCAAGGCGGTAGCACTTGTACTTGGGTTGACTCTTGGCAATCCCAATCTTCACCTTCTTCACCATAGCATCAAGAAGTTGAGCCTCGCGAATCTGGTCTTCCAAAGTAGGAGAGACTTGAAGGTTGGCGAGGAAACCTTGAGGAACAACTTGCAGATTGAGTTTGCGGAAAGCTTCACAAAGCTGGGGTTGGTAAGGCTTGATAATCAGACTGTTATAGTACGCCTTCCTGCTCAAAGCGTCAGCAATTACATTGGCCTTGCCTGGAGTATACTCGATACTCGGGTTATACTCTTGAATCATTTCGACCCAACGAGTTTGCCTGAGGTTGAGATTAGGCTGAGTGAAGATGTACTTGAGACTCTTGTGGTCAGTGAAGATGTTCACTTTTCTTCCCAATAAGAGATGTCTCCAAGTCAAAAGAGCATGCACAACTGCCGCCAACTCGAGGTCATGAGTGGGGTAGTTCTTCTCGTTGGGCTTCAACTAGCGAGAGGTATAAGCCACGACTTTCTTTTCTTGCATCAACACTGCACCAAGACCTTGAAGAGAGGCATCGCAGAAGACCTCGAACGGTTTGGATTCATCAGGAGGAGTCAGAACTGGAGCAGTGACCAATTTCTCTTTCAAAGTGTTGAAAGCGATGTCACATTCCGGAGACCAAACGTACTTGACGTGCTTCTGGAGAAGGTTTGAAAGAGGCTTCGCAATCTTTGAAATGTTCTCAACGAACCTTCGACAGTAGCTTGCGAGACCGAGGAAGCTACGGAGTTGCTTCACGTTTTGAGGTGGTTCCCAATTCACAATTGCAGACACCTTCTCAGGATTCACCGCTATGCCCTTGGCAGAGATGATATGCCCAAGATAGAGAACCTCATCGAGCCAAAACTCGCACTTTGAGAACTTGGCGTAGAACTGATGTTCCTTGAGCTTATCGAGCACCAAACGCAAGTGCTTGGCATGATCTTCCTTGTTCTTCAAAAAGACCAGAATGTCATCGAGATAGACCAAGACAAAGTCATTTGTTTAGGCATTGAAGATGAAGTTCATCATGCGAGAGAAAGTCAGAGGAGCGTTGACGAGGCCAAAAGACATGACAGTGTATTCATATGAACCATAGCTTGTTTTGAAAGCTGTCTTGGGAATATCTTGCTCACGGATTCGAATCTGGTGATAGCCCATACGGAGATCAAGCTTGGAGAATACTTGGGCACCTTTGAGTTGTTCGAAGAGCTCATTGATGTTGGGAAGTGGGTACTTGTTCTTGATAGTCTTCTTGTTCAATGGACGGTAGTCAACACAAAGTCGGTCCGTTCCATCCTTCTTCTTCACAAAAAGAACTCCACAACCCCACGGAGAAGAACTAGGTCGGATGAGACCCATACACTCTTGAATATCGAGTTGCTTCTTCATCTCCTTCGACTCTTCAGGTCCGAGCTTGTAAGGACGTTTGCAAACCGGTTCCGTGCCAGGCTCAAGATCGATGACGAATTCAACTGGCCGGTGCGGAGGCATTCCTGGAAGCTCTTCTGGAAAGACGTCTTGATATTCGCAAACGACTGGAATTTGCGAGATGGCATCTAGTTCACCCTTCTCATTGAGAGAAAACAGACAGATGGTATCATCACGAGCGTCAAAGACAATTACATCCTCAGACGAATGAGTCAATTGAATCTTCCTGGTAGCACAATCAAGCCGAGCCTTGTGCTTAGAAAGCCAATCCATTCTGAGAATAAGATCAATATCCGAGTTACCAAGGACCACTGGAGAGCACAGAAACTTGTAGTCGCCCAACGTGATAGTAACATCCGGGGCCATAACGCTTGCATTCATGAATTTACCCGGAGAAACAACGGATAACTGACTAGGCAAATCTTGTAAAGGCAACTCATGCTTAGAAACAAATGGTCTCGAGATGAAACAATGCGATGCACCAGTGTCAAAAAGAACTTTTGCAGGAACATCATTAACAGGAAGGTTACCCATGATGACATCTGACGAGTCCTCTGCCTGAGCTGCATTCATCAAGTTGACCTTGGCATGCTTGGGGTTATGCTTGACCACAGCTGTACTTGCCGATCTCACAGGAGGAGGAGGAGGGAGACGCCTCTGATTGAAGCATTTGTTGGCATAGTGACCCTTCTGTTGGCACTTGTTGCACGTGACCTCTGAAAGCGGACGGTGATACGGAGCACTCGATCTTGGAGCTTGAGACAAAGTCTTGTTCTGAAAGCCAGGGTTGGGTGGGTGGGAAGATCCACTGCCACCTTTGCTCTTCTGTTGATAAGGCTGACGAAACGGAGGAGGAGGAAGCCAATACTTCTGCTGCTTAGCCACTTGAGTTGAGGAAGAAGGAGTAGCATCTCTAACTCACTTTTTGGAAGCATCACACTTCAGTTGAGCAGCCTCTTGCTTCAATGCCATGTTGTAAAACTCATCGTACCTCATGGGCTCAAAGAGAACAAGAGCTAGCTGGATTTCTTCTCTGAGACCACCCCTGAACTGGTATATCATGCTCTTCTCGTCAGGGACGTCTTGCTTAGCAAAACGGGCGAGCTTCTGAAACATCTTGTTGTAATCGTAGACAGACATAGAGCCTTGCTTCAGGTTGCGGAATTCCTCACGCTTGATTTCAACCACGCTCTGAGGAATATGATGAGCTTTGAAGTCTTGACGGAATTCATCCCAGGTAATCACACGGCCTCCTCTGGAATCTTTGTACTGCTGAAACCATTCTGCAGCTTGGTCTTTGAGTTGGAAGGAAGCGAACTTGACAAAGTCCTCAGGCCTGACGTTACTGCACTCGAAATGCTTGCATAAGTCCACGAGCCAATCATCATCGTTAGTTGCCTCAACGCAATTGATGAAGGTCTTTGGCTGGTTAGCAAGGAACTGGTTGAGTGTAGCAAAGTGATTCTGATTGTTGCCTTGGTTCACTTGGTTGCGCTCTTGAAGAATTTGCATGATTAGCTGCGTGTTTGCATTGGTAGCGGCCATCACAGCTTGCCATGCCTCCGGAGGAGGAGGTGGTGGTGGCGGATCAGGATTCGGAGTCATGCGCGTTGGAGGAGCCATCCTGAACAGGTTGACATCCATTAGCACATTGATAGACAATTATTGAAGCTGAACCAAACGGGTAGAAATTGCAACATATAGTCTTCAGATCCGAACAAAATGAACAAATGCATTCCAATTGAAATGGTCACATATCCATAAATTGAGAAGCCACTTAGAATTTAGGTAGAGGGATAAAATCAACAAGGTACGGAATAAGAACGAATACTCGGTAAGGATCGCCCAATCTCAAACCAAATATCCGTGGAAGAAGAACTAGAGCTACAAGAATTCCCACCTATGAAACTCCCGAACCTTTCCAGTTATGCAATCAGGTGTTGGGGATACAGGGGAAGCATAATATCTCACCCAAATCTAGCAAATCCTACATCCAGCTGTATCCATCCTTCAACACATAACCGAGAAAAACTTCAGAAATCGTCTACCTCAACCTTCGAAAAGCATCCGTTATACAAGTTATGGCAATACTCCCAAACTCCCACCCCAGTACTGGGTGGCGTCGAGGTTATCTCACCAACAACTGCATAAAAGAGATTTTCGATGTCGGCGAACTAAACTCAGGTATTCCAGAACTGCAACGATAAAATTGTGACAACAACACCTCGGAGCTCAACTCCTCGGGACACTTCCACAACCCCTAAATGACAGGAGGCACCAAGAACAATATTCTCGTCACAAATTGATTGGAAAGATTCCAAGATACCCGCGTGATCCTAAAAAAAATTAGTGAAATTTGAGAAGAGAAGAGTCAAAACTCTACGTCAGGATGCCTTACCAGAGCGATGAAGGGACTGGGGAGTAAAAAGAATTCCTAAACTCTCCGATATATAATTCCTAAATGACTCAAAACATTTTTCTAGACTCAACTCGTCAGCTAATTCAATCAAGCAGTGGGGGCTCCTAAGGCTCAAATTACCCACTTGTAACGCCCTCGATGCGGCTATATCTCCTACGTGTCGAAGCACGACTTAGAAGCATAACCGCATTGAAAGCAATGTCGCAAGTAAGGTAATCTTCACAACAACCCATGTAAATAGATAATAAGGGGAAAGGTACATAGTTGGCTTACACTCGCCACGTCACACAAAGTACATGAATAACATTACAATCATCCAATACACTCATGGTCTGACTACGGTACCAAAATAAAAGATCAGCCCCAACATGCGACACGGTCCCGATCGCCCCAACTGGGCACCACTACTGATCATCAGGGAAAGACACATAGTAACGGCGTGAGTCTTCGTCGAACTCCCACTTGAGCTCAAGCGCATCATCTGGTACGGAGTCATCGGGCCCTGCATCTGGTTTGGAAGTAATCTGTGAGCCACGGGGACTCAGCAATCTCGCACCCTCACGATCAAGACTACTTAAGCTTATAGGTAAGACAAGGTAATATGTGGAGCTGCAGCAAGCGACTAGCATGTATGGTGGCTAACCTGTTCGCAAAAGAGAGCGAGAAGAGAAGGCAAAGCATGAACAAAGAACTAAAGAACAACCTACGTCAAACATTACTCCAACACCATGTTCACTTCCCGGACTCCGCCGAGAAGAGACCATCACGGTTACTCACGCAGTTGATTCATTTTAATTAAGTTAAGGTTCAAGTTATCTACAACAAGACATTAAAAAATTCCCATCTTCCCATAACCGCGGGCACGGCTTTCGAAAGTTCAAATCCCTGCAGGGGAGTCCCAACTTAGCCCATCACAAGCTCTCACAGTCAACGAAGGATAAACCTTCTCCCGAGACATTCCGATCAGACTCGGTATCCCGGTTCTACAAGACAACTTCGACAAAGATAAAACAAGTCCAGCAACACCGCCCGAATGTGCCGACAAATCCCGATAGGAGCTGCACATATCTCGTTCTCAGGGCACACTCAGATAAGTCAAGCTACGAGTAAAACCAACCCTCAATTTTCCCCGAGGTGGCCCCGCAGGCTGCCCAGTTCGGACCAACACTCACAGGAGCACTGGCCCGGGGGGGATTAAAATAAGATGACCCTCGGGCTCCGGAAACCCAAGGGAAAAGAGGCTAGGTGGCAAATGGTAAAACCAAGGTTGGGCATTGCTGGAGGAGTTTTATTCAAGGCGAACTGTCAAGGGGTTCCCATTATCACCCAACCGCGTAAGGAACGCAAAATCCGGGAACATAACACCGATATGACGGAAACTAGGGCGGCAAGAGTGGAACAAAACACTAGGCAAAAGGCCGAGCCTTCCACCCTTTACCAAGTATATAGATGCATTAAGATAACAAGATAATATAGTGATATCCCAACAAATAAACAATGTTCCAACAAGGAACGATCTCCAAATCTTCACCTGCAACTAGCAACGCTATAAGAAGGGCTGAGCAAAGCGGTAACATAGCCAATCAATGGTTTGCTAGGACATGGTGGGTTAGAGGTTTGGCTTGGCAATTTGGGAGGCATGATAAGCAAGTGGTAGGCATCGTAGCATAGGTATAGCAAAAGAGCGAGCATCTAGCAAGCAAAGATAGAAGTGATTTCGAGGGTATGATCATCTTGCCTGCAAAGTTGTCAGAGTTGACTTGATCCTCGTAAGAAAACTCAATGGGATCCTCGTTAGCGAACTCATCTCCCAGCTCTACCCAAGCAAGACAAACAAGCAAAAGGAACACAATCAACCACGTGCAAAGCTCAAACAAATATGATGCAAACATGGTATGCTATGCGGGATGCGATATGGGATGCATATGCAAGATTTGACAAGGAATGATAGAACCTGGCCTCAACTTAGAAATCCAAGAGTTCCACTTGAAAGGTGAGGTGATTTCGGTTGAAATCGATATAAAGATCACCGGAATCGGATGCACGGTTTGGAAATGGCAAGCAAATCAAATATGACACCGGTCTGCGATAAACAGCAAGTAGCCATTTAAATGCATCAAGATAATTATGCTACAGCACTCAAACATGGCAAAAAATACATGGCAGGGATCCACTCATGATGCTTGACAAAATATGAACACTAAGCTACGGCCAAAACATCCATTAACAGGTTCAAACAAGCATGGCAAAAATGCAAATGGTAAACAGGTTTCAGACTTAGTGAAATTAACACAAGCCTGGAATTTTAGATCAGGTAGCACACTTTGGAGCATGAAAACTATATGCTACAGGAACTTAACATGGAAAAGCAAGGCATGGCATGAAGCTACTCAAAGCACTTAACAGAAGTCCCTTAGTGACATTGAGCCAAAAGGGATCATAAAATACAATTGCAAGCATGTGAACATGGCAAAAACATAATCAGATCTCAGACTTAGTGAAAAACTGGACCATGCAAATATGTTAACGAGTAGGCATGTTTACGAGCTCGATGCACTCACTACAGAGCATGGCATGACAAACTAAGCATACACCCATCAAGAATACATATCATAGAAGCTATCCATGGCAATAACAACAACATAGCATGCACGGATCAACAACAACATCCTCGGCAAAATCGCTAACAAGTAGACAATCTGCCAGGATTCACGAAATAGCAAAAGTAGAGCTCGATTGACTCAAGTTATGGTGCTCCATAATTGCAAAAAAAGACATGGATGGATATAGCACCACAATATTAACAAACCATCCTTACTGGTCATCCTCAAAAGAGGCACGGATCACTAGGAAACAACATGAACATATGGCATATTGATAAAAACAGATCAAGGGCTTAGTGAAATTCTAAGTCCCTAAAATCAGCATTAACGAATGCACTACTTTGCAAGCTTGTGCTAGTCACCACACACATCACAAAAATACTTGGAAAACACCTCTGTAAAGATGGCATGGCATATAACAAAACTCATGTAGAACTCAGGAACATATCATGCACACATTAATCATGGCAAAAATGACAAATAGCTATTTGGTGCAGCAGATCTGACAATTATCTCAAATAGCTCTCTTCCAACAGCATTTCGGGCATCGAGATGAGCTCAAATGAAAATGATGCAATGAGATGAAATGATGTACTCTCTGAGATGAACATTTTGATATGCTATACGCGCAAAACAGAGCTATGGATGCGGAGTTACGACATGACGAAAAACGAAAAATAACTAGGGTTTCAGGGAGAAAGTCAACCGATCCAAAATCTGGATCCAAATCTGGCCGGGGTACTGTAGCAGCGCGGATGTCGAGGATCACCGGCCAGAGCTTCGAGGTCATCGGACTTGGGCCGAGGTCGCCGGAGGAAGGAGGAGCCGGATCCGGGAGGGTCGCCAGTGCAGCGGGCGTCGGAGGAGCTCGCCGGGACGTGCGGTGGCGCGGCCGCAGCATCGGTGCAGGCGGTGCCCCACCAAAGCGGCGAGGCCGGCGATGGCATGCGGCGGCCGGAGCAGGAAGCTCGCCGGCGCGGGCGAAGGGACGAGGCGGCGCGGGCGGCGCGCCTGGAGATGGGCTCGGGGGCCAGCTGCACGCATGGTCTGGCGGGGAGACGTGGCAGGCGCGGGTTGGCGCGGAGGTGGCGGTGGACGCGTCCGGTCCGCCCCGGACGTGTCCAGCGGCATGGGGAGTGGAAGATTAGGGTTTAGGGAAGAAGAGACCCGGGATTTCGGAGGAGGGGCTATTTATAGAGGTAGGAGGAGCTAGGAAGCTCCAAATGAGGTGCGGTTTTCGGCCACGCGGTCGTGATCAAATGCTCTAGATGATGGAGAGGGTTTTGGGCCAAATTGGAAGGGTGTTGGGCTGCAACACACACGAGGCCTTCTCGGTCCCTCGATTAACCGTTGGAGTATCAAACGAAGTCCAAATGGTACGAAACTTGACAGGCGGTCTACCGGTAGTAAACCAAGGCCGCTTGGCAAGTCTCGGTCCAATCCGGAAATGTTTAGCCCTCACACACGAAAAGAAGGTAGAAAGGACCACCGGAGGAGATAGGAGCGCCGTAATGCAAAACGGACAACGGGGAAAATGCTCGGATGCATGAGACGAACACGTATGCAAATGCAATGCACATGATGACATGATATGAGATGCATGACAACGACAACAACACACGGAGACAAAAACCCAAACCAGAGGAAATAAAATAACTTAGCGCCGGAAATGGCAAGAGTTGGGATATATATAAGGTAAATTACATCCAGGGTGTTAAACTATTTGACATGCCAAAACCAAGGGAGAGCTGCATGTGGGTCCTAAAAAACAGGTAGACTTATCGTTAACGGAATCACCTAAAAAGTCCCCATATGTCTGCGTTTCTCGCCGTCTTGGTGTGTGGGATTGAGACCTGCAAAGGAAACAAGTAAAAGTGAAAGTATGTGAGTATCCGATGTGAGTTGAGCCGTACTATGGACCACAAGCTAGCTATGCCTCTGTCGATCCCCATGGGATTTTGAGTGTGTAGATATGCATGCTCGGCACGAATATCGCCACCTTATCAGGACTGAGACGGATGCCGGATTGCTAGTCGAGCTCCTGACTAGCCGAGCTCTCCTGATGCAGAGTAGTTCGGACCCTCTTAACGGCGTCCGTGGGATCGGTAGCCGAATTAAGGTTCTGCTTGAGAAGGCTGCTTTGTACTTCTGCTACTAAGGTAGCTGTGTGCTCTTCTTTACGGAGGGAGCGTTCCGTATTTCCGTTGACCATTATGACGCCGTGTGGACCGGGCATCTTGAGCTTGAGGTAAGAATAGTGTGGTACTGCGTTGAATCGAGCGAACGCAGTTCATCCAAGCAGTGTGTGATAGCCGCTGTGGAAGGGGACGATATCGGAGATTAACTCCTCGCTTTGGAAGTTGTCCGAAGATCCGAAGACAACCTCTAGTGTGATTGAGCCCAAGGTTGTCAGAATCGCGATTTTGAATCAGATCGAAGCTCTGATGGTAGAATCGTAAATCATAGAATCTTCACTACTAGGATCGTAGAAACGTAGATTTTATGAACTAAAATCATAGAATCAGATGCGTAAGTTTGGATCGTAAAGTCGTAGAATCGTATAACTGAATCGTGATTCTAACAACCTTGATTGAGCCCGTACAGCTGTCTTCTACACCTGGTATGACTCCTTTGAAGGTAGCCCTGGTGGGCTTGATCCGTGATGGGTTAATGCCAATTTTTCGCGCTGTATCCTAATAGAGCAGATTGAGGCTGCTGCCTCTGTCCATAAGGACGTGAGTCAGGTGGAACCCATCAATTATTGGGTCTAGGACCAGTGCGGATGAACCATCGTGACGGATACTGGTCGGATGATCCCGACGATCAAAAATGATCGGGCATGACGACCATGGATTAAATTTTGGGGCGACTGGCTCAATCGCGTAGACATCCCTGAGCGTGCGCTTGCTCCCTCTTGGGGATGTGGGTAGCGTATATCATGTACACTGTTTTGACCTGAGGGGGAAACTTCTTTTGTCCCCCTGTGTTCAGTTGTCGGGGATCTTCGTCATCATCCTCGCTTTGCGATCCCTTTTCCCTGTTCTTGGTGTTTAATTTGTCGGCCTGTTTAAAAACCCAGCAATCTCTATTTGTATGATTGGGTGGTTTGTCCGGGGTGCCATGAATCTGGCACGGACGATCAAGTATGTGGTCCAAGCTGGATGGGCCCAAATTGTTCTTTTGGAACGGCTTCTTGCGTTGACCGGACTTAGAGCCACTGAATCCAGCATTGACCGCCGTATCCTCGGTGTTATCACTGTTGTTTCGATGCTTGTATCTGTTGCGTCGAGACATGTCTTTGTTATTTTTAACTTCAGGGGTGCCAGCGTCGCTTGCATTGTTTTTGCTACGGGCGAACCAACTATCCTCGCCCGCACAAAAGCGGGTCATGAGTGTCGTGAGGGCCATGGATTTTGGCTTTTCTTGGCCGAGGTGGCGAGCGAGCCATTCGTCGCGGATGCTGTGTTTGAAGGCTGCTAGGGCTTCGGCATCCGGAAAATCGATGATTTGGTTCTTTTTAGTTAAGAACCTAGTCCAGAATTTCCTAGCGGACTCTCCAGGTTGTTGAACTATGTGGCTTAAGTCATTGGCGTCTAGTGGCCGGACATATGTACCTTGGAAGTTGTCGAGGAAGGCTTCTTCCAAGTCCTCCCAGCTGTCGATAGAATTTTCAGGCAGGCTATTTAACCAGTGCCGAGTTGGCCCTTGAATTTTAAAGAGAGGTATTTGATGGCATGGAGGTCATCGCCGCGGTCCATATGAATGTGGAGAATGAAGTCTTCGATCCACACCGCGGGGTCCGTGGTTCCATCGTATGATTCTATATTCACGGTTTTGAACCCTTCTGGGAATTCATGATCCATGACCTCATCAGTGAAGCAATGAGGGTGTGCGGCGCCTGTATATCGGGCCATATCGTGACGTAGCTCTGATGGAGTCCGTCTGGGGTTTTCAGCCCGCGCATGACTAAGTTTGTCATGTCCGAATAGGTGGCCTTTGTCACATGTCGAGGCACGTCCTCGAGATCCGTAGATTGATCTGGTATGTCCTGCTTTATTGTTCAGGTTTTGCCGGAGGTCATATGTATGGTCGTGGGCTAATTTACCCCTAACTGTGCGATGAGGCGGGGCGGGCTGGTGTTCGGCGTGAGTTGCCATTTTGTCCCGACCACGTGGTGGTCGGTCAGCCACATTATATGATGGTGGTATGTATTCCGGCGCCTCCTCGTCAAACTGAGGTAGCAATTTGCGCTTTGGGTAAATTTTGGTTGGGCGCTTGAGGCCGTATTCTTCGGCTACTAGGACGTCGGTCCATTTATCATTGAGCAGATCTTGATCAGCTTGAAGCTGCTGCTTCTTCTTTTTCAAGCTCCTTGCAGTGGCTTAAAGCTGGCGCTTGAAGCGCTCCTGCTCAAGAGGTTCCTCAGGCACGATGAAATCGTCGGTGCCGAGGCTCACCTCATCCTCGGAGAGCGGAAGATAACTTCCGTCTGCTGAGTCTTCGTGCGCGGCCTGTTTACCAAGGCTAACCTGCCCATCTTCCCGTTCATCTTTTTCATTAGCTGTTCAACGGGGTCTTCGTTGTCTTCGACACCTTCTAGAGTGTTATCTTCTCCTGTGCCGGTGTTGCTGTCTTTACTG
The DNA here is from genome assembly GCF_056163025.1 of Triticum urartu. NCBI lineage: Eukaryota > Viridiplantae > Streptophyta > Magnoliopsida > Poales > Poaceae > Triticum > Triticum urartu. The sequence continues at coordinate 151,624,076 of NC_141879.1, read as the reverse complement.
CGGCGTTACTTAGAGCGGCGCCGCTGACGCCGGCGCTTGGATTGTATTTCAAAAGGTTTATCCTCAGCTGGATCTTCCTTGTCATCGCCGCTGTTCTCCTTTGGTGCATCCACCATGTATACATCATACGACGAAGTGGTCATCCAGCATCCGGTGAACGGTGGGTTCTGGGCCTCTTGTTCTTCGGCATTGTCGTCCATACCGTCGATGTCCTCGGAGTCGTAATCAAGTGTCTCGGTTAAATCTTCGATCATGGCTATAAAGTGTGTGGCGGGTGGGGAGCAAAATTCTCCATCGTCAGCCCCTAGTTCGAACCGGATATAGTCCGGTTGTGAGTCCTCCACGAAGGACAGATTCTTTAACGAGTTTAGCATGTCACACAAAGGCGAGTCCTAGAAGATATTTGCGGTGCTGAATTCGCAGATCGATAAACAATCAAGTTAGGCGTCCGCGAGCTCACATGATTCGGAACTTACGGCTGGAAACGAGTCCAGAGTTCCGGTGGCGCAGGTATCATGTGAGATCAAGTCTATGTGCGGCTCCAACACCGTGGAATCCGTGGCCTCTGTGGCGGGGTTGAGCTTCCCGTCCTTGGATGGCGCAGCCTACTCCGGATCTAAGGCCAGAGCGGTTATGGGAGCTGTCTCCTGGATGCAGTCCGATGACAGATTTATGTCATGTCCCTCGGGGTGGCCAGGAGTGGTAGCCGCGGTCTCGAATTTGGTGAAGATCAAGTCCCCACGGATGTCCGTGACGTGGTTCAAGCTCCCAAATCTGACCTGATGGCCAGGGCGTAGCTTTCGATCTGCCCCAAATGGCCAAGCAAGTTGGCCCGCAGAGCGAAACCGCCGAACACGGAGATCTGTCTGGGGAGGAAAACTCCCCCTTGGGCAGCATCATTGTAGATGGTTGAGGGAGCCATCGAACCTCTTGATGACGACATAGTGGAACTCTCGATGAAAGCACCAATGTCGGTGTCAAAACCGGCGGATCTCGGGTAGGGGGTCCCGAACTATGCATTTAAGGTCGATGGTAACAGGAGACAGGGGACACAATGTTGTACCCAGGTTCGGGCCCTCTCTATGGAGGTAATACCCTATGTCCTACTTGATTGATCTTGATGAAAATGAGTATTACAAGAGTTGATCTACCACGAGATCATAATGGCTAAACCCTAGAGGTCTAGCTTGTATGGCGATGATGATGTCTCTCCTCCGGACCAAGTCCTCCAGTTTATATAGACACCGGGAGGATCTAGGGTTACACAAGGTCGGTTACAAAGAAAGGAATCTACATATTTAGTCGCCAAGCTTGCCTTCCACGCCAAGGAGTGTCCCATCCGGACATGGGTGTAGTCTTCGGTCTTCGTATCTTCACAGCCCATCAGTCCGGCCCATGGCTAACAGGTCGGATGCCCATGGACCCCTTAGTCCAGGACTCCCTCAATCACTAAGCTCCCTAAGGGTTGAAGGCCTCTCATTCAAACACAGACATTGGTTTTGGGTTGGTTCTTAATTTTGACTTGGTCTACATTATTTTCAAGGAGCTCTTTCATCCAAGCGAAGTGTTCACTTTTATTTCATGATTTTGACTAGTCAATTATTTCAAAAATCAATCGAAAACAACCAGCTTATAAAAATACACCAGTCTCGCGCACTCTCTTATCATGTAACAAAAATAAATGCCAATATGAAACACTTTTGCAGCAATATGATTTTCGATTGAGTTCCCAATTTTTGACTTTGTAACAATTTCTCAAGGAGCTCTCTCGCCAAGTGATGTGTTCAATTTTGAATATGGTTCATGATTTTGACTTGTCAATGATTTTTCAAATCACTACTGCAGGATGGTGCTAACGCGACACTACGATCAGAGACCCTTCGACGAAACTGTGTGCGATGCCATAATCGCAAACGGTGGTGTAAAAAACCGTCCAAAAAGGTACAAAACGTTTGTGATGGAGGATGCATCAAACACGGTTCAGATTTTAGTTGTGTGTGCGATGCAGGGCATACAGTTCATCTCAATTAATTGTTTGCGATGAGGAGGAACAAAAGAGACGGGCAGCCAGATAAAGGTGTGTGCGATGTACAACATATGGTTCACTCGGATGAACTACTTGTGATTAGGCAACACAATGGAAACGGTCAGTGAGATCGAAGGTGTGTGTGATATACGGCATGCGGTTCACTCGGATGAACTGTTTGCGTTGAGACATGAGAACAGAAACGGTTCAAATGAACAAGATGTGTGTGATACATGGCAAACAGGTCTGTAATCAGAAATGTGTGTGAATACCGATAATAACACAGATGATTACTGCTAATAAGACGTGTGTGTTGTGCGATGGGATTGCATACAAAACAACAACATATATACACACACACACTTATAAGGACATGCTTGCATAACCAAATTAAACATCCACTTATATAGGTGACTACTACAACCATGGCATTTGCACACACCAAAGTAAACTATTACATGCATAATTACATAGGTGGCTACTACACACTTGGCATTTCCACACACCAATAAAGTAAACTATATATTACATGCATGATTAACTAGCATAAACGATCATCTGATCATCATCTACTTCTTGTGACGCTTGCTCTTCTTGTGGCTCAATCCGGGCTCGTCGATTTTGGTAACGAGGCACTTCCTCATGTCAATGATCCGCCTGTGCATCCCGTAGCATGTGTACACGCTCTTGGCTGCAAACCTGAGGTGAGGTTCATCCAGTAGCCGCATCCAGGCCCCGTGCCCAGATACGGGACTTGTTCTCTGGTCATCCTGCTTCATCTTTTTGTAGTAGGGGTCGATGATGGCCGAGGCGAGTTCAACTAGGGAGTCCTTCTTCGTGCTGCCCCAGACCCTGTAGTGGTCACGAATTTCAACAAGGTTCTTGCAGGCCAAGCCCGTAACACTAAGCGCTTTTACATCGTTGGTGGTTTCCACCGTGGCAAACTTGCAGTCATTGTTGTTGACAAACCTGTTGAAACGGTCGCAAGGCTCTGTGGCCATGCAGTAGTGGTAGATGAGGACATGATGGCGCACGCACAACTAGGCGACGGCAACCTTCTGATCTATGCCGGGACAACTGGCGTTGTACTAAAGGTCGATGCCGACCACCTTGTACTTGTCTCCAGCAAGCAACTGCTCAACGTTGTTGATGTAGTCGTCCACCACGGCTGGGTCGATGGTGTACACCACCGAGAGATCTGTCTCCCTCGCGTGGGTCTCCACTCTATGCTCACCGAACTCCATTCGAGCACCGCTGGACATCCCCTTCTCTATGTGTCGTTGTGGGTGTGTTTGTTGTGTTGTGGGGCGTGATCGAAAGGTTGAAGAGACTAAGGTTATAATGGCCGCGGGAATTAAAGGGGAAGCCAGATGGCCAGGAATATCGGCAGGCCCTGATGGCAGTCCTAATTTGCAGCACGTGACTGCATCGCGTGGCAATGCGCGCGGCGCAACCACATGCATACGGGGCCCCCGACATGATCATGCGCATGCCAACCGTTGGCAGAGCATGCGCGGAGGGACGCGAGGAGAGCACTCCACAGAGTGCTCCACATATAGCAGTTGAACACGCAAGGAAAAGCTGTCCACAAGCCGAGCGCACCGACGGACGCGAGCAGAGCATGCCAACGGGCGTGAGCAGAGCGCGCTACGGCGCCAAACGGCGAGCAGAGCGCACTACGGCACCTAACGGCGGGATAGACCTTCATTCAAGCCAATCAAAAAGACACTGGAACGGACATGTCTGTATTGAGCAAAGGGATCGCACATGTCTGTATTGACTAGAACGAGAATGCAATAGCAAAATAAGAATTAAGGCCATGATGATGCGATCGCAGTGGTGGTTATAGGAGGCGAGAAGAAAGATGCATCCATCAACGTACGACCTCCTCCTCCTCAACTCAGTGCGCCGACCGGGCTATGGACTGGCAGTTAAGGAGCGGCAGCTTTTGTGGCGAGGTCAAGGTGCTTCTCAACAAAGGCATCCAAGGCTTCCAGCCAGCTGGAGAAGGCCAACATCGTAGCGTCCTCACTGGCCTTGTAGATACCTATGTACACGATTTGCTCATACACATGGATGTGTAGGTTGATGGTTTCTTGCAGGGCGAGGCGCCTCGCGACGAGCGCGACCTCCAGGTGGACGTTCTTCGTGTCATCGGTAGGCAGTCGCAGGGCCACCAGTGCTTGAAAGGGGTTCCGACCATGGAGGCCGATTAGGGTGGCAGGCAATGAGGAGCACGGGCTGGAGGAGTACGGTGATGTCGTCCGCGAGCTTGTTGACGACGGCGAACCTGTTGGTGGTGCGAACAATCATCTGGTCCAACTAAGAGTCATAGCTGGCGTGGACGGCTGCAATCCACCAGCCGGTCGCCAACACCGTATGGAGATGATCCATGGTGCCATGCCGCAGGCCGACATCGTGGACCATCTGGAATAGCCACTAGCTGCTCGTGCGCATCGCCGCCATGGGTCTGGAGTGGGCACTTTTGCGCTTATTAGTGTAGGTGCTTAGGCAAATGCTTAGGTGCGTACGATGTGGTAGATGCATTGGAATGGAGGGGCGCCTTTATATGAGTGCAAACTACATTGCATTCACATCGTGATGCCTCTCTTTTTCCGGTCCTCCCATTACTTCCCTCATGCATTCACACGATGCTAATTAAAGGAGGATGCATCATTGGCCGTTCAACATTTTGGGAACAGCTACCCTCTCCCTCGTCTGCATTAAAGCCGTATCGGGAACTGCACCGCCCGCTGTCAAATCAAATAGTACTACGCCGCCCGCTGCAAGCCTAGCTGAACACGCCTCCTCGCCTCCATCTATGCTTGATTACTGAATTTTAGTTGCAAAAAATAGATACTGCTAGTGATTTTTAGCTTCATATTTTGACAAATCGCAGTGTTACAAGGTTGGCAAATGGCAATGTTACTAGATCAACAAATGTCAATCCTTCTAGTTTGACAAATGGCAACATAGCCAATATGACAGATGCAAATCGCACCAAATTGTTTGTAAGTGGTTCACATGGGTCATCCAAAAGAACCGTTAGTGTTCAAGAGATGCACAAATCCTGCTCTCACTTTGCATACGTGTGTCCTATCTGAAACCGTCATGCTTGTTGTGAGAAACTCTGGATTGTGAGAAACATATACCCAAACCTGCCCCAAATGGGACAAAAAAATTACCACAACATGTTGATGCTACTCCATGATAGCATGCCAAGTTTCATGCATTTCAGACGAGTTTTGGATTCACTAGAATTTAAAAACCAGGCATCTCAATGTTTGCGGCCTAGTGACGGTGGCAGGGTGTCTGACATTCATTCTCATTTCTTGCATGGGACCTAAGCATGCACCCAAGGAAAAAAAGATTTTATTTTCCAACCAATTTATATGCACCGGAGCATGTGCATGTAGTTCAAATTTGAATTATGCACATAAATGCATTGAAAACTCACTTAATGCATAAAAATGTCCAAACGAACCTCGAAAAATCACAAGAAATAACACAGTACTCCTGTTGTTCTATGTTGGCACGAGAAAAAAATTGAAAGCAATAAGAGGCAATGGATATCGTTCGTCCCCAAAGTTGGGGTGTTCCCTATCGAAACCATCATGCTTGTTGTGAGAAGCTATGGTATGTGAGAAGCATATACCCAAACCTGCCCCAAATGGGACAAAAAATTTACCACCGCATGTTGATGCCGCTCCATGATAGCATGCCAAGTTTCATGAATTTCAGACGAGTTTGGGATTTACTAGAATTTAAAAACCAGACATCTCAATTTTTGCCTGAAGGAAATATGCCCTAGAGGCAATAATAAAGTTGTTATTTATATTTCCTTATATCATGATAAATGTTCATTATTCATTCTAGAATTGTATTAACCGAAAACTTAGTACATGTATGAATACATAGACAAAAAGAGTGCCCCTAGTATGCCTCTACTTGACTAGCTCGTTAATCAAAGATGGTTAAGTTTCCTAGCCATGGACATGTGTTGTCATTTGATGAACGGGGTCACATCATTAGAGAATGATGTGATGGAAAAGACCCATCCGTTAGCTTAGCATAATGATCATTCAGTTTTATTGGTACTGCTTTCTTCATAACTTATACATGTTCCTCTGACTATGAGATTATGCAACTCCCGAATACCGAAGGAACACCTTCTGTGCTATCAAACATCACAACGTAACTGGGTGATTATAAAGATGCTCTACAGGTCTCTCCGATGGTGTTTGTTGAGTTGGCATAGACCGAGATTAGGATTTGTCACTCCGTGTATCGGAGAGGTACTCTGGGCCCTCTCGGTAATGCACATCACTCTAAGCCTTGCAAGCATTGTGACTAATGAGTTAGTTGCGGGATGATGCATTACGGAACGAGTAAAGAGACTTGCCGGTAACGAGATTGAACTAGGTATGAGGATACCGTCGATTGAATCTCGGGCAAGTAACATACCGATGACAAAGGGAACAACGTATGTTGTTATGCGGTTTGACCAATAAAGATATTTGTAGAATATGTGGGAGCCAATATGAACATCCAGGTTTCACTATTGGTTACTGACCGGAGACGTGTCTCGGTCATGTCTACATAGTTCTCAAACCAATAGGGTCTGCACGCTTAACGTTCTGTGACGATTTGTATTATGAGTTATCTGATTTGATGACCAAAGTTTGTTTGGAGTCCTGGATGAGATCGGGGACATGACGAGGAGTCTCGGAATGGTCAAGACGTAAAGATCGATATATTGGAAGGCTATATTCAGACATCGGAAAGGTTTTGAGTGATTCGGGTATTTTTCAAAGTACCGGAGAGTTACGGGAATTCGTATTGGGCCTTAATGGGCCATACGAGAAAGGAGAGAAAGGCCTCAAGGGTGGCCGCGCCCCTTCCCCATGGACTGGTCTGAATTGGACTAGGGAAAGGGGGCGCCCCCTTCCTTCCTTCTCCTTCTCCGTTCCCTTTTTCCTATTCCATGTGGGAGGTGGAATCCTACTAGGACTAGGGAGTCCTAGTAGGACTCCACACTTTGGGCATGCCCTATGAGGGCCGGCCTCCTCCTCCCTCCATCCTTTATATACGTGGCCAGGCGATACGTCCATTTTGCATCATGCTTTTATATCAATATTTATTGCATTATTGGCTGTTATTACACATTATGTCACAATACTTATGCATATTCTCTCTTATTTTACAAGGTTTACATAAAGAGGGAGAATGCCGGCAGCTGGGATTCTGGCTAGAAAAGGAGAAAATATTAGAGACCTATTCTGCGTAGCTCCAAAAGTCCTGAAACTTCACGGATGATGTTTTCCAAATATATAAAAAATACTGAGCGCAAGAACGTCACCAGGGGGGCCACACCCTGCCCATGAGGGCGGGGCGCACCCTACCCCCTGGGCGCGACCCCCTACCTCGTGGGCCCCCTGGTGGCCCTCTGGTGACCATTTTCTGCTATATGGACTCTTTCGATGGGAAAAAAATCATAAGCCATCTTCTCGGACGAAACTCCGCCGCCACGAGGCGGAACCTTGGCGGAGCCAATCTAGGGTTCTGGCGGGGCTGTTCTGCCGGGGAAACTTCCCTCCCGGCGGGGGAAATCGTCGCCATCATCATCACCAATGCTCCTCTCATCGAGAGAGGGCAATCTCCATCAACATCTTCATCAGCACCATCTCATCTCAAAACCCTAGTTCATCTTGTATCCAATTCTTGTCTCCAAGTCCGGGATTGGTGCTAGTAGGTTGCTAGTAGTCTTAATTGCTCCTTGTAGTTGATGCTAGTTGGTTTAATTGGTGGAAGATCATATGTTCAGATCCTATATGCACATTAATACCCCTCTGATTATGAACATGTTTATACTTTGTGAGTAGTTACTTTTGCTCCTGAGGACATGGGAGAAGTCTTGCTATTAGTAGCCATGTGAATTTGGTATTCGTTCTGTCGGCATTTTGGGAACAGGGGTCCCCAGACTTGCCTGCCTGCGGCCTGCGGCGTGGCTCAAGCGGGGGCCCAGCGCGGCCCATCTTCACCAGCTCAAGCTCAAAGACCCTCGCGAGGGGCCAAGCCTTGCGGGGCGGACGACAGGAAGCTTCCTCGGAGGCAGCCTCATCAGGCAGGCTCGCGAGGAGGCGGAGAGATCAAGGCAGGGGTACCTCGCGAGGAACCCGTGACGCAAGCCATGACGATCGAGACAAGGCGGGCGCCGGCCTGCGCAGTGTCCTTGTTTCCCCTTTAGTGCAAGGGGGGCAAGCACAGGCCACGGCATCAAGCAAAGGTTACCATTCCGGTGCAATGAGACCAAGACCAGCCACACGGCAGGACAGAGGTCACCGTGGAGCCTAAGACGGCGTCATCGCTAGTGCTTTTGGCAGCCGAAGACCACCTTTGGTCAGGATAACTTGTACTGGATGTTCCCCTTCAAAATGGCCAATCGTTGGCGCCCTTCCCGCTCATTATTTGGGGAGAGGCCCAGGGCCTCTATAAATAGAGCTAGCCACCACAGAGTAGAGACATGGAGAGACCCCCAGAGACATCTAGACACCCCAAGAACATCGAGAGATCTGGTAGAACCCTAGCAGCGAGAGAGAGAGAGAGGCGATGAACTCATCCTAGCAGTTCATCGCACCAACTCAAGAACACCTCTCGCGAGGCTGTTCTTCCCTTGTACTGTCCATCATCAGCCCCAGAGGCAATCCACCACACCACGCACTGGAGTAGGGTATTACACCACAACGGTGGCCCGAACCAGTATAAACCTCGTGTCTCTTGTGTTGTTCATCATTTTCATCTTAGTTCGCACGAGAGGATCGGACACAGATCGGTAGGGGAGAGATCTCCGCGCGCACCCCAGTGTTCGAACCTCAAGGGTCTGCTGGAACCCGAAACCCGACATTTGGCGCGCCAGGTAGGGGTGCGCCGGAGTCCTCCTTCCTGACGACCTGCTCTCCCCCGACATCACATCCTGCCCTCATGGCGGACAACGCGCCGCCCGCTCCAGCAACGGATGCCGACACTGGGGCTAGGGGGCTCCGGGCCTTGGCTCCCACCTTGCGGCAAGTGCAGTGGCCGCGCAAGTTCAGGCCCGAGATGCCGCCGCACTACGACGGCGCGACGGACCCGATGATTTTCCTGCTAGCATATGAGGAGGTCGTCCTCGGAGCCGGGGGCGACGATCGGGTGATGGCCAACTGGTTACCCATGGCCCTCACTGGCGTCCCGTGTGCGTGGCTCCTTGACCTGCCGACGGCCTCTGTCACCTCCTGGGAGGAGCTGCGCGACCTCTTCCTCGCCCGTTTCGCCGCACCAGTGCCGCCCGTCGTCGCAGCTCTCCTGGGTGGCTCCCAGGCACCGCCCTCGAGCCATAACATCAAGCCGCTCACCCGCCGGATCAGCACCGCCTCCAAGCGCCGAGAAGCCCCCCCGGGCTTGGTGGCGTCCGAGGCTGATCTAACCTTCGACTCGAAGGACCACCCCTTCAACCCCATTGGTTCGGGCGTGCTCCCAATGCTGTGCACCCCCACCATCTGCCAAGTGGTCATCACCAGGACCCTCATCGACGGTGGTGCCGGCCTCAGCGTGCTCTTGATGGAGGCCTTCAGCCTCCTCCATGTACCGCTGGAGCGGCTCCGACCCAACAGGCCTTTCTCGGGCGTCGGAGCCGGTTCCACCGCCTCCTTGGGGCAGATCTGCCTTCCAGTGACCTTCGGCACCTGCGACAACTTCCGCACGGAGCTGGTCGACTTCGACATCGCCCCCATCGGCCTCTCCTACAACGCCATCCTCGGCTATCCAGCCCTGGTACAGTTCATGGCAGCAACTCACCCGGTGTACAACCTCATGAAGATGCCTGGGAACAGCGGCGTCCTCACCGTGTCAGGAGACACAAAGGATGCACTGCAGGTGCTCCAGCTTGTTTTTAGGGCGGCCGCGGTGGCGCAGCCCACTGGCACCGATGCCCTCGAACCCAAGGGGGCTGCACCGGCTAAAAAGAAGCAGTTGTTCACCCAAGACAAGGCAGAAACCAAGCAGGTACCGGTCAACGAGGACGGGTCCGCTAGCGCCACCTTCACCATAGGGGCCAACCTCGAGCCCGAGCAAGAGAAAGCCCTGATCGGTTTGCTGCGTGCGAACAAGAAGGTGTTTGCGTGGGAACCTGATCAGTTAGCAGGGGTCCCAAGGGAAGTGATTGAGCATCACCTCAATGTGTGTCCCAATGTGCGCCCCGTGAAGCAGAAGGCAAGACGGCAGTCTACTGAGAAACAAGCTTTCATCGTCCAAGAGACCCGGAAGCTAGAGGCGGCAAGAGTTATCCCCGAGGTCCGCTACCCTGATTGGTTGGCTAATCCGGTCGTTGTGCCGACAAAGGGAGGAAAGGAGCGCATGTGCGTCGACTTCACCAACCTCAACAAGGCCTGCCCGCAGGATCCATTTCCGCTCCCCCGCATTGACCAGATAGTCGACTCCACCGCAGAGTGTGACCTATTGTGCTTCCTAGATGCCTTCTCGGGCTATCACCAGATCAAGATGGTGGTAGAAGACGTGGAGAAGACGGCCTTCCTGACCCCGTGTGGAGTGTACTGCTATACGTGCATGCCGTTTGGGTTGCGCAACGTAGGCGCGACCTTTCAGCGGCTGATGCACATCGCCTTAGGCCGGAAGCTCGGGAGGAATGCAGAAGCTTACGTCGATGACATTGTGGTGATGTCTCGTGAGCCAAGGACCCTGATACAGGACCTGGAAGAAACCTTCGCGAGCCTCAACGAGGTGGACCTACGGCTCAACCCGGAGAAGTGCGTGTTTGGAGTCCCCTCAGGCAAGCTCCTGGGTTTCCTCGTATCCCACAGGGGCATCGAGGCCAACCCGGAGAAGGTCAAGGCAGTCGAAGACATGAGCCCACCAAGGACCCTCAGAGAAACGCAGAAGTTCACCGGGCGTGTAACTGCGCTGGGGCGTTTCATCTCCAAGCTGGGGGAACGAGCGCTGCCCTTCTTCAAGCTGATGAAGAAAAAGGGGCCCTTCGAGTGGACTGAAGAGGCCAACAAGGCATTCCAAGACCTCAAGAGGTACCTTACCAGTCCACCAGTGATGGTAGCTCCGCGTCCTCGGGAGCCCCTGGTGCTCTACCTTGCGGCCACCCCCTACTCCGCTAGCGCAGCCCTGGTAGCGGTCAGGGAGGAGCGTTGTGCCAAGGCCGCATCAACCGTCCGAACTGAAGCGAAACAGAGCCAGGAGGGCCTCGCGAAGGCCGCAACCGCAGCCGGAAAGGAACAGCCGCGGCAGGAGAACGCACCCAGAGCAGGAGAGGCCCCCTCAGGCGACCAAGCACTGGGAGCTCCGTCGTCTCAAGAGACGCCTCGACCTCCGGAGGACACAAGCAGTGCCAGCACCCTCAACCTCGTCGAGCACCCCGTGTATTTCGTCAGCACAGTGCTACGGGACGCAAGGGCGCGGTACCCCATGCCTCAAAAGCTCCTCCTCGCGCTATTGGTTGCCTCACGCAAGCTGCGGCACTACTTCCAAGGCCACCCCATCAAGGTCGTCTCGGCATACCCCTTGGAGAGGGTACTTAGGAGCCCCAACTCGGCTGGAAGGTTGCTGAATGGAACATCAAGCTGCAGGCATTTCAGCTAGAATTCAGTATGACCAGAGTCATCAAGGGAGCCGTGTTAGCAGATTTCATGGCAGAATGGGCAGAAGCGCCGGGTCTCGAGGCAGGCGAAGACCGGTCACTTTCCCCGGGAAGTGAAGCACCGGATGGCTGGGTCATGGACTTTGATGGGGCGTTCTCCTGACACAGTGCGGGAGCTGGCGCAGTGATCGTATCTCCTACCCTAGACAAACTCTACTATGCCATGCAACTTTGCTTCCAGCCCGGAGAAAAGGTCTCCAACAACATAGCAGAGTACGAAGGCCTAATAGCAGGCTTGAAGGCCGCAACTGCCTTAGGGGTGAAGCGCCTCATCATCAAGGGCGATTCGCAGCTCCTCGTCAACTTCTCCAACAAGATATACGAGCCAAAGGACGAGCACATGGAGGCCTACCTCGCTGAGGTCCGCAAGATGGAGAAACAGTTCTGGGGACTGGAGTTGCAGCATGTGCCTCACGGCACCAATCAGGAGGCTGACGACATTGCCAAGAGGGCATCTAGGCGGCTGCCTCCGGAGCCCGGCGTCTTTGAGGAGCGGCTCTTCAAACCCTCGGCGGTGCCGTTGTTGTCTAGCACGGCACAACCAAGGGAGGAGCTCTCTCAGCTGCCTGCCTCGGGAGCTCCGGTCTACGGCCCAGCATCAGGGGCATGCCTGCTCCTGGCGTTGGAGCCTCAGGAGGGATGTTGGATCCCAGAGCTCAAGGACTACCTGATGCAAGGGATTCTGCCGGAGAACGAGGAGGAGGCGGAGTGTGTGGCACGGCAGGCCACGGCTTATTGCATCCAGGATGGCGAGGTCTACAGGAAGCAGCCAAATGACGTGTCCCTACGTTGCATTTCCAGGGAGCAAGGAAAGGAACTGCTGGCGAACATACACAGCGGAGACTGCGGGTGCCACTCATCGTCACGAACCCTCGTGGGCAAGGCGTTCCGCAGCGGGTTCTACTGGCCCACAGCACTCAGCGACGTCGTTGAGCTGGTGAAGGCTTGCGAGGCCTGCCAGTTTCACGCTAAACAAATCCATCAGCCTGCGGGGGTCTGCAGACCATACCCCTCTCCTGGCCGTTCGCAGTTTGGGGGTTGGACATTCTGGGCCCGTTCCCTCGGGCGCCAGGGGGCTATCGCTACCTCTACGTCGCCGTGGACAAGTTCACCAAGTGGGCCGAGGTGGAAGCTGTCCGCACAATCCCGGCAGGCTCGGCAGTCAAGTTCATCAAGGGCCTCGTGAGCCGGTTTGGGGTGCCAAACCGCATCATCACTAACAACAGTTCGCAATTCACTAGTAATCTCTTCAAAACGTATTGTGCTAACCTTGGAACGCAGATATGCTACGCTTCGGTAGCACACCCCCGGAGCAATGGCCAGGCTGAACGAGCCAACGCGGAGGTCCTGAGGGGCCTCAAGGCCAGGACCTTCAAGAAGAAGCTGGAGGCCTGTGGCAGGGGCTGGCACGACGAGCTCCAGTCCGTGCTATGGTTAATCTGCACGACAGCGACCAAGCCGACTGGCGAGACCCCGTTCTTCCTCGTCTACGAAGCGGAGGCTGTTCTCCCTCACGAGGTCAAACGTCGCTCCGCACGGGTCCTAGCATTCGACGAGGCTCAGCAGGACGTCGTGCGGGGGACGGATCTTGTGCTGGGGGAGGAACGTCGTCGGGAAGCCGCACTGCGAGCGGCAAGGTATCAACAGGCGCTACGACGATACCACAGCCGCAACATCCGCCCAGGACCCTTGAGGTAGGGGATCTCGTGCTCAGAAGGGTTCTCTCCAGGGAGGGGCTGCACAAGCTCTCTCCCATGTAGGAGGGCCCGTTCAAGGTTGTTCATGTTTCTAGGCCTGGCTCCGCGCGCTTGGAGACTCCAGAGGGAGTACCCATCCAGAACCCATGGAACATTCAACATCTCCGGAGGTTCTACCCCTGAGTGAAGCCGCTGCGTTTTGGAAAAGGCCCGGTGCCTGTGAAGAAGGCGAATGCCTGTGAAGCCGCTGTGTTTTGGAAAAGGCCCGGTGCCTGTGAAGAAGGCGAATGCCTGTGAAGCCGCTGTGTTTTGGAAAAGGCCCGGTGCCTGTGAAGAAGGTGAATGCCTGTGAAGCCGCTGCGTTTTGGAAAAGGCCCGGTGCCTGTGAAGAAGGCGAATGCCTGTGAAGCCGCTGTGTTTTGGAAAAGGCCCGATGCCTGTGAAGAAGGCGAATGCCTGTGAAGCCGCTGCGTTTTGGAAAAGGCCCGGTGCCTGTGAAGCCGCTGCGTTTTGGAAAAGGCCTGGTGCCTGTGAAGAAGGCAAATGCCTGTGAAGCTGCCGCGTTTCAAGAAAGGTCCGGTGCCTATGAAGAAGGCCAACGCCTGTGAAGCTCACCACCCGTGACACTCTTACGTAATAATGAGTGGGGCTGTACACGCCCCGGAGTCTCCGGAGTGCCGCCCTCGGGCCTCGGGGGCTCCCGCCCATGCCTAGTGGCAGCACTTAGCTCCGCGCTGGTGAGAAGACGTCGAAGACTAGAATAGGCGCCGAACGCGGCTTTCCCATTTTCTTTCTGCAGTTGGCTTGTTTATTCCCGTTTGAAGTTTTTATTGGAGTTTCTGACGTTCCTGGCTTGTGGCTCTTTGTCTTTCTCGCTCGCTCACCTCGTTTCTCTCGCGAAGTCTCGCGAGGGAGGATCGCGGGCGCCCTCGCAAGTGTTTTCTGCCCCGATCGTTTGGAGCTTTCCTATCCGAGTCCTCTGCGGGAGCACCCCACCCCCCCAGTCCGTGCCCCACGGGCATCACGACACGAGCGCAGGACCTGTGCCGATCGCCCCCACAGCTAAGGCCATAAGTTACCCCTCCTACTGATCCTTGCAGGGCATGAAGCGCACGAGGAGGCCATGGCCTCGGGAGGCGAGGACCGCGCCAAGCCCCACCGAGCTAAAATAGTTCCCGCACATGGGAGCGCGGAACGAGAACATGGCTCAGAAATAGCAGAAACGGCGCGATGGTTAAACAGCAACAGTTCTAATACGCCCCCGCGGGGCCCTACATTACTTACTATTTTTGTGCAGGAAAACAAAACGGGCGTGATTCATCCTGCGCCAACCCACGGCGAAGGCTCGAGCTGCTCCTGGGACTCAGGCGGATCCCTCCTCTCGTTTCACCGGGGCGCAACAGCGGGCTAACCCGCTACCTTCACCCAAGCGGGCGTGATGGCGAGGAGGCTGGTCGCGGCCACCGCTGGGTTGCTGAAGCTCGGCGGACCCCGAGCACCACCGCCTGTACGCCAGTCGCCATCTTCATCCTGGTCAGAGCCAGGGCTGGGCAGGCGGCCGCGGTCGTCGTCTTCAGGACAACACCCGGCACGGCGACCATCTTCCCCGAACACCCTCACGTAGAGGGTGGCGTCGCCATCAAACTTGAAGTACAGGGTGCACCAGCAGCTCAGGCCACGCGCGTGGGAAAACGTTTGCCAGCCACGTGTCAGAGCCCCGTTCCCAGAAACGGAGACCTCCAGCGACGCCCAGGAGGCCTTGCTGCAGCATACGTCTGCCTGGAGCCAGAAGCCGCACCGGGCGCTGGCCGGCAGTTCATCTATGAAGAAACGGGGGAGCTGGAGCCTGGTGCTGGATGGGTCTGCCGACCACACGACGAACTCCGGCAGCACCTCTGCAGAGCGAAAGCGTGGCCTAGGGGGGCGCACACCCACGGCGTACCCCCCGTCGGCAACCTGGCGCTCACCACCGTGCCGGGAACCGCCTCCATGGCCGTGGGAGGCAACCACGGGGACCGTGGTATACTTGTGAGGGCAGCCTCGGCCGCGCTTGGCCAGGGGGGAGTCAGGCCCAGCCTGGGGGGGCCTTTCCTTTCTCCGCGGCCGAGAATCTCTTTGGAGCCATGGGAGCGACGAGTAATCGAGAAGAAGGAAAGGAGCAGCAAGGAGGGACGGGCCGAAGGGGGTCGCCCAGCCCGTACTTATAGCCGGAGGAGGCCAACCGCCATGCACCACGATCGCAGGTAATCATGACCGGTTTCTCTGCATGCAGGGACTTATCAAGTCATGCGGTCGCCGAGGCATCATGGGGAAGCGCAGTCGCCCATGTTCAATCAATCGCCACGCGGCGCCCAAGGCCGCAGGCTGTTAGGGCCCGCGGCGCTTCATGCTTGCCCCTTCGCTTCTCTGCTAAGCCAAGCCTGCGCGCGCCTTGGGCCCGGGGGTTACTATCGGCGTTCTAGAAACGGGGGTCCCCAGACTTGCCTGCCTACGGCGTGGCTCAAGCGGGGGCCCAGCGCGGCCCATCTTCATCAGCTCAAGCTCAAAGACCCTCGCGAGGGGCCAAGCCTCGTGGGGCGGACAACAGGAAGCTTCCTCAGAGGCAGCCTCATCAGGCAGGCTCGCGAGGAGGCGGAGAGATCAAGGCAGGGGTACCTCGCGAGGAACCCGTGACACAAACCATGACGATCGAGACTAGGCGGGCGCCAGGCGGGCGCCGGCCTGCGCAGTGTCCTTGTTTCCCCTTTGGTGCAAGGGGGGCAAGCACAGGCCAAGGCATCAAGCAAAGGTTACCATTCCGGTGCAACGAGACCAAGACCAGCCGGACGGCAGGACGGAGGGCACCGTGGAGCCCAAGACAGCGTCATCGCCAGTGCTTTTGGCAGCCGAAGACCACCTTTGGTCGGGATAACTTGTACTAGATGTTCCCCTTCGAAATGGCCAATCGTTGGCGCCCTTCCCGCTTATTATTTGGGGAGAGGCCCAAGGCCTCTATAAGTAGAGCTAGCCACCACAGAGTAGAGACATGGAGAGACCCCAGAGACATCTAGACACCCAAAGAACATCGAGAGATCTGGTAGAACCCTAGCAGAGAGAGAGAGAGAGGCGATGAACTCACCCTAGTAGTTCACCGCACCAACTCAAGAACACCTCTCGCGAGGCTGTTCTTCCCTTGTATTGTCCATCATCAGCCCCAGAGGCAATCCACCACACCACGCACTGGAGTAGGGTATTACACCACAACGGTGGCCCGAACCAGTATAAACCTCATGCCTCTTGTGTTGTTCATCATTTTCTTCTTAGTTCGCACGAGAGGATCGGACGCAGATCGGTAGGGGAGAGATCTCCGCGCGCACCCTAGTGTTCGAACCTCAAGGGTCTGCCGGAACCCGAAACCCGACCCGTTCGATATTTTGATGAGATGTATGTTGTCTCTCCTCTAGTGGTGTTATGTGAATGTTGACTACATGACACTTCACCATTGTTTGGGCCTAGATGAAGGCATTGGGAAGTAATAAGTAGATGATGGGTTGCTAGAGTGACAGAAGCTTAAACCCTAGTTTATGCGTTGCTTCGTAAGGGGCTGATTTGGATCCATATGTTTCATGTTATGGTTAGGTTTACCTTAATACTTTTGTTGTATTTGCGGATGCTTGCAATAGAGGTTAATCATAAGTGGGATGCTTGTCCAAGTAAGGGCAGCACCCAAGCATCGGTCCACCCACATACCAAATTATCAAAGTACCGAACGTGAATTATATGAGCGTGATGAAAACTAGCTTGACGATATTCCCATGTGTCCTCGGGAGCGCTTTACATCATATAAGAGTTTGTCCAGGCTTGTCCTTTGCTGCAAAAAGGATTGGGCCACCTTGCTGCACCTTATTTACTTTTGTTACTTGTTGCTCGTTACAAATTATCTTATCACAAAACTATCTGTTACCACTTATTTCAGTACTTGCAGAGAATACCTTGCTGGGAACCGCTTATCATTTCCTTCTGCTCCTCGTTGGGTTCGACACTCTTACTTATCGAAAGGACTATGATGGATCCCCTATACTTGCGGGTCATCAAGACTCTTTTCTGGCGCCATTGCCGGGGAGTGAAGCGCCTTTGGTAGGTGGAATTTGGTAAGGAAAAATTTATATAGTGTGCTAAAATTTACTGTCACTTGTTACTATGCAAAGTAATCCTCTGAGGGGCTTGTTCGGGGTATCTTCACCCCGACCAGTAGAGCAAAGAGTTGCTCCTCAACCTACTGAACCTACTGAAAATGAAAATGCTTGCTTCGAAATTCCTTTGGGTATGGTAGAAAAACTGCTAGCTAATCCTTTTTTCGGAGATGGAACAAAACATCCTGATGAGCATCTAATATGTGTGGATGGAGTTTGTGGATTATTTAAGCTTGCAGGTGTACCCGGAGATGTTGTTAAGAAGAAGGTCTTCCCTTTATCTTTGAGGGGAGATGCATCGACATGGTATAGGCTATGTGATGATATGGAGTCTTGGAACTACAAGCGGTTGAAATTGGAATTTCATCAAAAGTTTTATCCTATGCATCTTGTTCATCGTGATCGCAATTTTATATATATAATTTTTGGCCTCGTGAAGGAGAAAGCATCGCTCAAGCTTGGGGGAGGCTTAAATCAATGTTATATTCATGCCCCAATCATGATCTCTCAAGAGAAATGATTATTCAAAAAATTATGCTCGGCTTTCTGATAACAATCGCACCATGGTTGATACTTCTTGTGCTGGCTCTTTTATGATGAAGACTATTGAATTCAAATGGGATTTATTGTAAAGAAATAAACGCAACTCCGAAGATTGGGACCTCGACAACGGTAAGGAGTCAGGTATGACACCTAGTTTTGATTGTGTTAAATCTTTTATGGATACCGATATTTTTCGTAAATTTAGCACTAAATATGGACTTGACTCTGAGATAGTAGCTTCTTTCTGTGAATCTTTTGGTACTTATGTTGATCTCCCCAAGGAGAAGTGGTTTAAATATCATACTCCCATAGAAGTAAAAATAGCTGCACCTGTTAAAGTTGAAGAAAAGACTATTACTTATAATGATCCTATTGTTCCTACTTCTTATGTTGAGAAACCGCCTTTCCCTGTTAGGATCAAGGATCATGCTAAAGCTTCAACTGTGGTTCATAAAAGCAATATTAAAACATATACACCTCCTGAGCAAGTTAAAGTTGAACCTAATATTGCTATTGTTAAAGATCTCTTGTCTGATAATATAGATGGGCATGTTATTTATTTCTGTGATGAAACTGCTAGAATTTCTGTGATGAAACTGCTAGAATTGCTAAATCTTGTGATACAGATAAACCTAGACCTGTGATAGGCATGCCTGTTATTTCGGTTAAAATAGGAGATCATTGTTATCATGGCTTATGTGATATGGGTGCTAGTGCTAGTGCAATACCTATTGACTTATACAACGAACTTATGTATGACATTGCACCTGTTGAGTTATAAGATATTGATGTCACAATTAAACTCGCTAATAGCGATACTATTTCACCAATGGGAATTGTTAGAGATGTTGAAGTCTTGTGTGGGAAAACTAAATATCCTGCTGATTTTTCTTGTTCTTGGTTCCCCACAAGATAGCTTCTGTCCCATTATATTTGGTAGACCCTTCTTAAATACTGTTAATGCTACCATAGATTGCAAAAGAGATGTTGTTACTGTCTGTTTAGATGATATGACTCATGAATTTAATTTTTCTAAATTTAGTAGACAACATCATGAAGAAGAATTACCTAGTAAATATGAAATTATTGGTCTTGCTTCTATTGCTGTACCTCCTAGTGATCCTTTAGAACAATATTTGCTAGACCATGAAAATGATATGTTTATGAATGAAAGAAGGGAATTAGATGAAGTATTCTTTAAACAGGAACCTATTCTGAAACACAATTTACTTGTTGAAATCCTAGGAGATCCTCCTCCACCCAAGGGTGATCCCGTGTTTGAGCTTAAACCGTTACCGGATGCTCTTAAATATGCTTATCTTGATGAGAAAAAGATATATCATGTTATTATTAGCGCTAACCTTTCAGAACATGAAGAAGAGAGATTATTAAAAATTCTAAAGAAGCATCGTGCTGCTATTGGGTATACTCTTAATGATCTTAAGGGCATTAGTCCCACTCTATGTCAACATAAAATTAATTTGGAAGAAGATGCTAAACCAGTTCGTGATCATCAACGCCGTCTGAATCCTAAAATGAAAGAAGTGGTAAGAAAGGAGATACTAAAGCTCCTTGAGGCAGGTATAATTTATCCCGTTGTTGATAGTCAGTGGGTAAGCCCTGTCCATTGTGTCCCTAAAAAGGGAGGCATTACTGTTGTTCCTAATGATAAAGATGAATTGATCCCTCAAAGAATTATTACTGGTTATAGGATGGTAATTGATTTCCACAAATTAAATAAAGTTACCAAAAAGGATCATTACCCCTTGCCTTTTATCGATCAAATGCTAGAAAGATTATCCAAACATACACATTTTTGCTTTCTAGATGGTTATTCTGGTTTCTCTCAAATACCCGTGTCAGCCAAAGATCAATCAAAGACTACTTTTACATGCCCTTTTGGTACTTTTGCTTATAGACGTATGCCTTTTGGTTTATGTAATGCACCTGCTACCTTTCAAAGATGCATGATGGCTATATTCTCTGGCTTTTGTGAAAAGATTTGTGAGGTTTTCATGGATGACTTTTCCGTCTATGGATCTTCTTTTGATGATTGCTTGAGCAACCTTGATCGAGTTTGGCAGAGATGTGAAGAAACTAATCTTGTCCTGAATTGGGAAAAGTGCCACTTTATGGTTAATGAAGGTATTGTCTTGGGGCATAAAGTTTCTGAAAGAGGTATTGAAGTTGATAAAGCCAAGGTTTATGCTATTGAAAAGATGCCATGTCCCAAGGACATCAAAGGTATAAGAAGTTTCTTTGGTCATGCTGGTTTTTATAGGAGGTTCATTAAGGACTTCTCAAAAATCTCTCGGCCTCTGACTAATTTATTACAAAAAGATATACCATTTGTCTTTGATGATGATTGTGTAGAAGCATTTTAAATACTTAAGAAAGCATTGATCTCTGCACCTATTGTCCAGCCACCTGATTGGAATTTACCCTTTGAAATTATGTGTGATGCTAGTGATTATGCTGTAGGTGCTGATTTAGGACAAAGAGTTGATAAGAAACTAAATGTTATTCAATATGCTAGTAAAACTCTAGACAATGCTCAAAGAAATTATGCTACTACTGAAAAAGAATTCTTAGCAGTTGTATTTGCATGTGATAAGTTTAGACCTTATATTATTGATTCTAAAGTAACTATTCACACTGATCATGCTGCTATTAAATATCGTATGGAAAAGAAAGATGCTAAACTAGACTTATTAGATGGGTTCTCTTGCTTCAAGAATTTGATTTACATATTGTTGATAGAAAAGGAGCCGAGAAACCCGTTGCAGACCACTTGTCTAGGTTAGAAAATGTGCTTGATGACCCACTACCTATTGATGGTAGCTTTCCTGATGAGCAATTAAAGGTCATTAATACTTCTCATACTGCTCCATGGTATGCTGACTATGCTAATTATATTGTTGCTAAGTTTATACCACCTAGTTTCACATACCAGCAAAAGAAAAAGTTCTTTTATGATTTGAGGCATTACTTTTGGGATGACCCACATCTTTATAAAGAAGGAGTAGATGGTGTTATTAGACATTGTGTACCCGAGCATGAACAGGAACAGATCCTACGCAAGTGTCACTCCGAAGCTTATGAAGGGCACCATGCTGGAGATAGAACTGCACATAAGGTACTACAATCTGGTTTTTATTGGCCTACTCTCTTCAAGGATGCCCGTAAGTTGGTCTTATCTTGTGATGAATGTCAAAGAATTGGTAATATTAGTAGGTGTCAAGAAATGCCTATGAATTATTCACTTGTTATTGAACCATTTGATGTTTGGGGCTTTGACTATATGGGACCTTTTCCTTCCTCTAATGGTTATACACATATTTTAGTTGCTGTTGATTACGTTACTAAGTGGGTAGAAGCTATTCCAACTAGTAGTGTTGATCATAACACTTCTATTAAAATGCTTAAAGAAGTTATCTTTCCAAGGTTTGGAGTCCCTAGATATTTAATGACTGATGGTGGTTCACATTTTATTCATGGTGCTTTCCGTAAAATGCTTGCTAAATATGATGTTAATCATAGAATTGCATCTCCTTATCACCCTCAGTCTAGTGGTCAAGTAGATTGAGCAATAGAGAACTCAAATTAATTTTGCAAAAGACTGTTAATAGGTCCAGAAAGAATTGGTCCAAGAAACTTGATGATGCATTATGGGCCTATAGAACTGCATATAAAAACCCTATGGGTATGTCTCCGTATAAAATGGTCTATGGAAAAGCATGTCACTTACCTCTCAAACTAGAACACAAGGCTTATTGGGCTATTAAAGAACTAAATTATGATTTTAAACTTGCCGGTGAGAAGAGGTTATTTGATATTAACTCACTTGATGAATGGAGAACCCAAGCCTACGAAAATGCCAAGTTGTTTAAAGAAAAAGTTAAAAGGTGGCATGATAAAAGAATACAAAAGCGTGAGTTTAATGTAGGTGATTATGTATTGCTATACAACTCTCGTTTAAGATTTTTTGCAGGAAAACTTCTCTCTAAATGGGAAGGTCCCTATGTTATCGAGGAGGTCTACCGTTTCGGTGCCATAAAAATCAACAACTTCGAAGGCACAAATCCGAAGGTGGTAAATGGTCAAAGAATCAAACATTATATCTCGAGTAATCCCTTAAATGTTGAAACCAATGTCATTGAAACCATAACCCTGGAGGAGTACATAAAGGACACTTTCCAGAACGTTTCAGACTCCGAAAAGGAATAGGTATGTGGTACGGTAAGTAAACCGGCTCCAAAACAGTTTTTAAGGCAATAATTCTCTGTTTTGGAATATTTAGAAAAATAGAAAAATAAGCAGCAGTCCGGAAAGTACACGAGGGCTCCACGAGGGTGGGGGGTGCGCCCTACCCCCTGGGCGCGTGCCCCTACCTCGTGGGAACCTCGTGTGCTCTCTAGACTCCGTTTTCTTACAGAACACATATTTTGGTCGGTAAAAATTCATTATATAAGCTCCCGGGGGTTTTGACTCCCGTATCATGCAAAATCCTCTTGTTTTTGTTTCGAGCTATTTTCTGTCAGGGTTGTAAAGGCCAGGCACTATGTCGTCTCCCTCCTCCTCCAACCATGAGGGCAACGATGCTTGGCTAATGAAGATAGAGCTGAAGACAGAAGAACCTATGGAGATCAACAAGGATGAAGGGATCAAGAAGGCCATGGAGGACCAAGTTCCAGCAACATAAGACACCCTTCAACTGGATCACAATCTTCTTACCCCAACAGAAATCGAAGCCTTCAAGATGATTGAGTTGGCTCGTATTCAAAATAAGTATCTCACACGTGAAAATATTTTGTTCAAGGAGCATATCATCGCAGTCAAGGGCATTATCCGCAAGCTAGAAGACCTCCTACGCTCGATGTGCGACTATCCATCATCAACAACTCCACCTTCTTCACCAACGAAGGAGACATAATCACCTGGGTATGGGCACTCCACTTGGCAACTGCCAAGCTTGGGGGAGTGCCCCGATATCGTATCACCATCACTTTTATCTTTACCGTTTTTCTTAGTTCGATCCTTTTGGTAATATTTTGATCTAGTAGAATAAAAGTTCTTAGTATGATCTAGTCGTGAGTTTTGCTTTATTATCCTTCTATGTAATTGAGTCCTTGAGCTATATAATAAAGATTAGTGTTGAGTCAAGGGCTTGCTTATTTTTGCCATGATCCCAAATAAAAGAAAAGAAAAGAGAAAGAAATAAAAAGAAACAAAGAGATCATGTGACTCTTATGGAGGGTAATGAGCTCACATAGAAAGAGTATAATGAATAAAATTTATTGAGGGTTGACAAACATAGTTTTGGTCATCGTTGCAATTAATAGGAAGTAATAAAGAAAGAGAGGTCTTCACATATAAATATACTATCTTGGACATCTTTTATGATTGTGAGCACTCATTAAAATATGACATGCTAAAGAGTTGACATTGGACAAGGAAGACAACATAATGGGTTATGTTTTCTTACATCTGAGATAAATTATATTGTCTTGTATCCTTCAACATGTTGAGCTTGCCTTTCTCCCTCATGCTAGCCAAACTCATTGCACCAAGTAGACATACTACTTGTGCTTCCAAATACCCTTAAACCAGTTTTGCCATGAGAGTCCACCATACCTACCTATGGATTGAGTAAGATCCATCAAGTAAGTTGTCATCGGTGCAAGCAGTAAAAATATTGCTCTCTAAATATGTATGATTGATTGGTGTGGAAGAAATAAGCTTTATACGATCGTGTGATATGGAAGTAATAAAAGCGACAGACTGCATAATAAAGGTCCATATCACAAGTGGCAATATAAAGTGATGTTCTTTCACATTAGGATTTTGTGCATCCAACCATAAAAGCGCATGACAACCTCTGCTTCCCTCTGCGAAGGGCCTATCTTCTATTTTTATCTCCTATACTGCAAAAGAGTCAAGGTGATCTTCACCCTTCCTTTTCACATTTTATCCTTTGGCAAGCACAATATGTTGGAAAGATCCTGGTATATATGGCTAATTGGATGTGGGTTTTCATGAACTATTACTGTTGACATTACCCTTGAGGTAAAACGTTGGGAGGCAAAACTATAAGCCCCTATCTTTCTCTGTGTCCGCTTAAAACTCCATACCCATAAGTATTGCGTGAGTATCAGCAATTGTGAAAGACTATATGATAGTTGAGTATGTGGACTTGCTGAAAAGCTCTTGTACATTGACTCTTTCCTATGTTATGATAAATTGCAATTGCTTCAATGACTGAGATTATAGTTGTTAGTTTTCAATAAAGTTTACGATCCATACTTGATATTGTGATTGAATTATTACTCTAGCATAAGATATCATATGACAAGAATTATATAAGTTGCTGCTATAAGAATGATCATGATGCCCTCATGTCCATATTTTATTTTTATCGACACCTTCATCTCTAAACATGTGGACATATTTTTCGATTTCGGCTTTTCGCTTGAGGACAAGCGAGGTCTAAGCTTGGGGGAGTTGATACGTCCATTTTGCATCATGCTTTTATATCAATATTTATTGCATTATGGGTTGTTATTACACATTATGTCACAATACTTATGCCTATTCTCTCTTATTTTACAAGGTTTACATAAAGAGGGAGAATGCCGGCAGCTGGGATTCTGGCTAGAAAAGGAGCAAATATTAGAGACCTATTCTGCACAGCTCCAAAAGTCCTGAAACTTCACGGATGATGTTTTCCAAATATATAAAAAATACTGAGCGCAAGAACCTCACCAGGGGGGGCACACCCTGCCCACAAGGGTGGGGGGCGCGCCCTACCCCCTGGGCGCGCCCCCTACCTCGTGGGCCCCCTGGTGGCCCTCCGGTGACCATATTCTGCTATATGGACTCTTTCGATGGGAAAAAAATCATAAGCCATCTTCTCGGACGAAACTCTGCCGCCACGAGGCGGAACCTTGGCTGAGCCAATCTAGGGTTCTGGCGGGGCTGTTCTGCCGGGGAAACTTCCCTCCCGGAGGGGGAAATCATAGCCATCATCATCACCAACGCTCCTCTCATCGGGAGAGGGCAATCTCCATCAACATCTTCATCAGCACCATCTCATCTCAAAACCCTAGTTCATCTCTTGTATACAATTCTTGTCTCCAAGTCCGGGATTGGTGCTAGTAGGTTTCTAGTAGTGTTAATTACTCCTTTTAGTTGATGCTAGTTGGTTTAATTGGTGGAAGATCATATGTTCAGATCCTATATGCACATTAATACCCCTCTGATTATGTTGTGAGTAGTTACTTTTGTTCCTGAGGACATGGGAGAAGTCTTGCTATTAGTAGTCATGTGAATTTGGTATTCGTTCGATATTTTGATGAGATGTATGTTGTCTCTCCTCTAGTGGTGTTATGTGAACATCAACTACATGACACTTCACCATTGTTTGGGCCTAGAGGAAGGCATTGGGAAGTAATAAGTAGATGATGGGTTGCTAGAGTGACAGAAGCCTAAACCCTAGTTTATGTGTTGCTTCGTAAGGGGCTGATTTGGATCCATATGTTTCATGCTATGGTTAGTTTACCTTAATACTTTTGTTGTATTTGCGGATGCTTGCAATAGAGGTTAATCATAAGTGGGATGCTTGTCCAAGTAAGGGCAGCACCCAAGCACCGGTCCACCCACATACCAAATTATCAAAGTACCGAACGCGAATCATATGAGCGTGATGAAAACTAGCTTGACGATATTCCCATGTGTCCTCGGGAGCACTTTACATCATATAAGAGTTTGTCCAGGCTTGTCCTTTCCTGTAAAAAGGATTGGGCCACCTTGCTGCACCTTATTTACTTTTGTTACTTGTTGCTCGTTACAAATTATCTTATCACAAAACTATCTGTTACCACTTATTTCAGTACTTGCAGAGAATACCTTGCTGGGAACCGCTTATCATTTCCTTCTGCTCCTCA
The DNA here is from genome assembly GCF_056163025.1 of Triticum urartu. NCBI lineage: Eukaryota > Viridiplantae > Streptophyta > Magnoliopsida > Poales > Poaceae > Triticum > Triticum urartu. Next base: position 151,597,995 of record NC_141879.1, on the reverse strand, counting down.
TTGGGTTCGACACTCTTACTTATCGAAAGGACTATGATAGATCCCCTATACTTGTGGGTCATCACCAGGGGGCACCCCATAGACACACAAGCTGATTGTTTCCAGCCGCGTGCGGTGCCCCCCTCCACAATAATCCACCTCGGTCATATCGTACCAGTGCTTAGGCGAAGCTCTGTTCCGGTAGCATCATCATCACTGTCATCATGCCGTCGTGTTGACGAAGCTATCCCTCGACACTCTGCTAGATCGTGAGTTCATGGGAAGTCACCGAGCCGAATGTGTGCAGATCGCGGAGGTGTCGTACTTTCGGTACTAGGATCGGTCGATCGTGAAGACGTACGACTACATCAACCGCATTGTCATAACGCTTCCTCTTACGGTCTACGAGGGTACATAGACAACACTCTCCCCTCTCGTTGCTATGCATCACCATGATCTTACGTGTGCGTAGGATTTTTTTTGAAATTACTATGTTCCCCAACAGTGATATCAGAGCTAGGTTTATGCGTAGATGTTATATGCACGAGTAGAACACAAAGGAGTTGTGGGCATGGGTATATACATATTTCTTGCCATCACTAGTTGATTATTGATTCAGCGGTATTGTTGGATGAAGCGGCTCAGACCGACATTACACGTACGCTTACGCGAGACTGGTTCTACCGACGTGCTTCACACACAGGTGGCTAGTGGATGTCTATTTCTCCAACTTTATTTGAATCGGTTTCAATGAAGAGGGTTCTTTCTAAATATCAAAAAGCAATCACTATACCGCGTTGTGGTTTTTGATGCATAGGTAAGAACGATTCTTGCTCAACTCGTAACAGCCACATAAAACTTGAAACAACAAAGTAGAGGACGTCTAACTTGTTTTTGCAGGGCTTGTTGTGATGTGATATGGTCAAGACGTGATGAGATATAAGTTGTTGTATGAGATGATCATGTTTTGTTGAAGTTATTGACAACTGGCAGAAGCCTTAGGGTTGTCTCTTTATTGCATAAGATGCAAGCGCCAAATAATTGCTTTACTTTATCGCTATGCGATAGCAATAGTTGCAAGAGTAATAGTTGGCGAAATGACCAAGTGATGACACATTGATAGAGATCAAGATGATGGAGATCATGGTGTCATGCCGGTGACGATAGAGATCATGACGGTACTTTGGAGATGGAGATCAAAGGCACAAGATGATCATGGCCATATCATGTCACATATTTTGATTGCATGTGATGTTTATCCTTTATGCATCTTATTTTGCTTAGTTCGGCGGTAGCACTATAAGATAATCTCTGACTAAATTTCAAGGTATAAGTGTTCTCCCTAAGTATGCACCGTTGCGACAGTTCGTCGTGCCGAGATACCACATGATGATCAGGTATGATAAGCTCTATGTTCACATACAATGGGTGCAAGCCAGTTTTGCACACGCGGAATACTCGGGTTAAACTTGACGAGCCTAGCATATGCAGGTATGGCCTTGGAACACTGGAGACCAAAAGGTCAAGCGTGAATCATATAGTAGATATGATCAACATAATGATGTTCACCATTGAAAACTACTCCATCTCACGTGACGATCGGACATGGTTTGGTTGATTTGGATCACGTGATCATTTAGATGACTAGAGGGATGTCTATCTAAGTGGGAGTTCTTAAGTAATATGATTAATTGAAATTTAATTTATCATGAACTTAGTCCTGATAGTATTTGCATAACTATGTTGTAGATCAATAGCTCGCGATGTAGCTCCCCGTTTTTTTGATATGTTCCTAGAGAAAAACAATGTTGAAACATGATAGTAGCAATGATGCGGACTAGGTCCGTGATCTGAGGATTATCCTCATTGCTTCACAAAAGAATTATGTCTTTGATGCACCGCTAGGTGACTGATCTATTGCAGGAGTAGGTGTAGACGTTATGAACGTTTGACAAGCTCGGTATGATGACTACTTGATAGTTTAGTGCACCATGCTTTACAGCTCAGAACCGGGACTTCAAAACTGTTTTGAACGCCACAGAGCATATAAGATGTTCCAAGAGTTTAAATTGGTATATCATACTCATGCCCATGTCAAGAGGTATGAGACCTCTGACAGTACTTTGCCTACAAGATGGAGGAGAATAGCTCAATGAGTGAGCATGTGCTCAGAATGTCTGAGTACTACAATCACTTGAATTAAGTGGGAGTTAAACTTCCTGATAAGATAGTGATTGAAGGAGTTCTCTAGTCACTATCACCAAGTTACTGGAACTTCGTGATGAACTATAATATGCAAGGGATAATGGAAACAATTCCCAAAGCTCTTCACGATGCTGAAATCGGCGAAGGTAGAAATCAAGAAAAAGCATCAAGTGTTGATGGTTGACAAGACCACTATTCAAGTAAAAGGGCAAGGTAAAGAAAGGGAACTTCAAGAAGAATGGCAAGCAAGTTGCCACTCCCATGAAGAAGCTCAAAGCTAGACCCAAGCCTGAAAATGAGTGCTTCTACTGCAAAGGAAATGGTCACTGGAAGTGGAACTGCCCTAGATACTTGGCGGGTAAGAAGGACGGCAAAGTGAACAAAGGTATATTTGATATACATGTTATTAATGTGTACTTTACTAGTGTTTATAGCAAACCCCTCGGTATTTGATACTATTTCAGTTGCTAAGAGTAGTAACTCGAAACGGGAGTTACAAAATAAACAAAGACTAGTTGAGGACGAGGTGACGATGTGGGCTGGAAATGATTCCAAGGTTGATAAGATCACCATCGCACACTCCCTTTACCTTCGGGATTAGTGTTGAACGTAAAATAAATGTTATTTGGTGTTTGCGTTGAACATAATATGATTAGATCATGTTTATTGCAATACGGTTATTCATTTAAGTCAAATAATAATTGTTATTCTGTTTACATGAATAAAACCTTCTGTGGTCATACACTCAAGGTGAATGGTTTATTGAATCTCGATCGTAGTGATACACATATTCATAATATTGAAGCCAAAAGATGCAAAGTTAATAATGATAGTGCAACCTATTTGTGGCACTGCCATTTAGGTCATATTGGTGTAAGGCGCATGAAGAAACTCCATGCTGATGGACTTTTGGAATCACTTGATTATGAATCATTTGATGCTTGTGAACCATGCCTCGTGGCAAGATGACTAAAACTCCGTTCTCCTGAACAATGGAGCAAGCAACTGGCTTATTGGAAATAATACATACTAATGTATGCAATCCGATGAGTGTTGAGGTTCGTGGAGGGTATCGTTATTTTCTGATCTTCACAGATGGTTTGAGCAGATATGGGTATATCTACTTGATGAAACATAAGTCTGAAACATTTGAAAAGTTCAAAGAATTTCTGAGTGAAGTGGAAAATCATCGTAACAAGAAAACAAAGTTTCTACGATCTGATTGTGGAGGAGAATATTTGAGTTACGAGTTTGGTCTTCATTTGAAACAATGCAGAATAGTTTCTCAACTCATGCCACCTGGAACACCACAGCGTAATGGTGTGTCCGAACGTCATAACTGTACTTCATCAGATATGGTGAAATCTATGATGTCTCTTACCGATTTATCACTGTCGTTTTGGGGTTATGCATTAGAGACAGCTGCATTCACGTTAAATTGGGCACCATCTAAATCCATTGAGACAACACCATATGAACTGTGGTTTAGCAACAAACCTAAGTTGTCGTTTCTTAAAGTTTGGGGCTATGGTGCTTATGTGAAAAAGTTTCAACCTAATAAGCTCGAACCCAAATAGGAGAAATGTGTCTTCATAGGATACCCAAAGGAAACTGTTGGGTACACCTTCTATCACAGATCAGAAGGCAAGATATTCGTTGCTAAGAATGGGTCCTTTCTAGATAAGAAGTTTCTATCGAAAGAAGTGATTGGGAGGAATGTAAAATTTGATGAGGTAATTGTACCTTCTCCGGAATTGGAGAGTAGTTAATCACGGAAATCAGTTCTAGTGATTCCTATACCAATTAGTGAGGAAGTTAATGATGATGATCATGAAACTTTAGATCAAGTTACTACCGAACCTCGTAGGTCAACCAGAATACGTTCCGCACTATAGTGGTATGGTAATCCTGTTCTGCACGACATGTTACTTGACCATGACGAACCTACGAACTATGAGGAAGCGATGATGAGCCCAGATTCCACGAAATGGCTTGAAGCCGTGAAATCTGGGATGAGATCCATGTATTAGAACAAAGTATGGACTTTGATTGACTTGCCCGTTGATCGGTGAGCCATTAAGAATAAATGGATTTTCAAGAGGAAGACAGACATTGATAGTAGTGTTACTATCTACAAAGCTCGAATTGTCAAAAAAGGTTTTCGACAAGTTCAAGATGTTGACTACGATGAGATTTTCTCACTCGTAGCGATGCTTAAGTCTGTCCGAATCATGTTAGCAATTGCCACATTTTATGAAATCTGGCAAATGGATGTCAAAACCGCATTCCTTAATGGATTTCTTAAAGAAGAGTTGTATATGATGCAACAAGAAGGTTTTGTCAATCCTATAGGTGCTAACAAAGTGTGCAAGCTCCAGCGATCCATCCATGGACTGGTGCAAGCATCTCGGAGTTGGAATATATACTTTGATAAAGTGATCAAAGCATATGGTCTTATACAGACTTGCGGTGAAGCCTGTATTTACAAGAAAGTGCGTGGGAGCACTACAACATTGAGCATCAAGATCTCGATGAAGCTACTTACATATTGAGCATCAAGATCTATAGAGATAGATCAAGACGCTTGATATATTTTCAATGAGTACATACCTTGACAAGATTTTGAAGTAGTTCAAAATGGAAAAGTCAAAGAAGGAGTTCTTGCCTATGTTGCAAGGTATGAAGTTGAGTAAAGACTCAAAATGTGACCACGACAGAAAATAGAAAGAGAATGAAAAGTCATTCCCTATGCCTCAGTCATAGGTTCTATAAAGCATGCTATGTTGTGTACCAGACCTATTGTGTACCTCACCATAAGTTTGGCAAGAGGGTACAATAGTGATCCAGGAGTGGATCACTAGACAGCGGTCAAAAATATCCTTAGTGGAATAAAGAAATGTTTCTCGGTTATGGAGGTGACAAAGAGTTCGTCATAAAGAGTTACGTTGATGCAAGCTTTGACACCGATCTGGATGACTCTAAGTCTCGATCTAGATACATACCGAAAGTGGGAGCAATTAGCTAGAGTAGTTCCGTGCAAAGCATTGTAGACATAAAAAAATTGCAAAATACATACGGCTCTGAATATGGTAGACCCGTTGACTAAATTTCTCTCACAAGCAAAACATGATCACTCTTTGGGTGTTAATCACATACGATGTGAACTAGATTATTGACTCTAGTAAACCCTTTGGGTGTTAGTCACATGGAGATGTGATCTAATCACATAAAGATGTGAACTATTGGTGTTAAATCACATGACGATATGAACTAGATTATTGACTCTAGTGCAAGTGGGTGACTTAAGGAAATATGCCCTAGAGGCAATAATAAACTTGTTATTTATATTTCCTTATATCATGATAAATGTTTATTGTTCATGCTAGAATTGTATTAACCGGAAACTTAGTACATGTGTGAATACATAGACAAACAGAGTGTCCCTAGTATGCCCAGGGCCGGCCCTGAGGGGAGGCAGCAGGGGCGGCCGCCCCGGGCCCCCGAAATCTAGGGGGCCCCTCCCACGTACTCGCAGCTAGCCCAAGGCCCCGCCCCCAAGGAGAGAATCCCACCATGTTTTCTTTCCAAATGAGTAAATTGAGTAGTTCATGATGATTGTGCGGCTAATTAATTTTTTGCCAAATCGCAGGTCGCAAGCCGACGACTCCGGCCGCACGTCCAGGTTGTGCCAACCATCTACCCCAAGTCCCGCCTCCGGTGGATCAATGAACTCCATGACCGATTTGTCGACGTTGTCGCACAGCTAGGAGATAGATCCATTCTTGAAGGCCCGATGATGATAATTTGATGAGTTTTTCGTTACCTATTAATTTTGCTTCATGGCGGAGATGGGAGTCAAGGGTGTAGGGCCTCATGATTTACCGTCTCAAGAATCATGTTCATCATGGGTAGAATTAGGTTTTCCATTGAGTTTCTCTCTCCCTCTCATGTGTGTGGTCTGATCTATGATTCTATTTAATTATAGCACAAATTCGTTCCGGGGAGCAGCACAGGAGTTTGGTTATCACTCGATCGGTCAACTAGGTCAAGCATGGAACTATACTAGTAAGTACTTATTAAAACTAACGTGCATATCTTGCTTCTATTTTATAGCATCTTGGTAAACTGGTTTTTAAATTTGTTCTTTTGGAACATCATGATTAGTTCTTTGAGAATCATATCTATTTTATTTAAGTAGTTTGGGATACAAAGGTCATTAGGCAAAGCTGTTCGCCACACACGGCGACTAACCTCATCTCTTAGCGAAGAGATTGTTAGCATGTGTGCCTTTTTATTTGAAGATCTTCACTGACGGTGTCCTGGACTAGGGGGTACTCATCACATCATCTCCCGATCAGTTGGATTGGGCCGAGGACCCCCATGGCCGCATACTCATGGGCCAGTTCGGACAGCTGCCGCATACAAGGAAGATTCCACAAGACTTGGCGATCAAGACAAGGACTCCACCCCACCGGCGTATTCGGCTAGGACTCTTGTTATCCTAGGCCTCTGGTGCATTATATAAACCGAGGCCAGGCTAGTCGATGAACATATACAACAATCATATCATAGGCTAGCTTCTAGGGTTTTAGCCTCTACGATCTCGTGGTAGATCAACTCTTGTAACACTCATATCATCAATATCAATCGAGCAGGACGTAGGGTATTACCTCCATCAAGAGGGCCCGAACCTAGGTAAACATCGTGTCCCCTGCCTCCTGTTACCATTGATTCTAGACGCACAGTTCAGGACCCCCTACCCGAGATCCGCCGGTTTTGACACCGACATTGGTGCTTTCATTGAGAGTTACGCTGTGTGATCGGCAAAAGGATCCATGGCTCGTCTGCAGGTCAACTGCGATGCCGGCATCTTCATCGCCGACTCGACTGGTCACCTTGGCTCGACTGAGGACCATGCTCCATCTCCGATCGTCATGTTCGGACGAGGGCCTTCATCAACATCAACTCTGACCTCTATCAAGATCATGGAGGAATCATCCATGGAGCTCGGGGGCTCAACGTCAACATTGCCCTCGAGCGACCGTGCTGTTTTTTCGAATAGCAAACTTGTATCTGCTACCACCACCTCTTAGAGCATCGCTTTGACGATCCCTTTGGTGGAATTGTGCGGAATTGAATCTACCATAACCCTGGAAAATTTTGTCGAGTTCCGATGGAGGAATCTCCGACAATCTATGATATACCGGAGCCTCGTCAAATCTGGACGGGAATCGGGACGTGTAGGGCGTGGTCTCCAGAGCCCAGCTCGGAGGTCCTTCGGAAGATCCAACCGTTCATCTACTACGGAAATCCCATATCTACCACCCCTCCAAATTTCAGCTCGATCCAACGGTTCAAACTCCGGGAAACTTTCGATGAGTGGACCAATTTTCGTATCTGTTTTCTGCGCAAATACGGATCCGACCTAAATCCATGTTTCTTTATGAACGTGATATTGGACAACCTTTTTTAAGGAATTTTCTTCTGTGGTATTGTGCGTTGTTTTTAAACACGTACCCATAAAATTCTAAGCCTCCTTCGAGGTAATCTTCACAATCACGCTGGTGTCAAACCAGTCCGGCGGTATTGCTCCACGGCTGCCGACCTGCGCTACACACGTCGCCGCTTTATTGAGCCGAGCTCAATTCATTTGATCATCATCTCGGCAAGCCGAACAAGAGTTCCGCATCGCGAAGGATAAATCATCACCAACATCGCCGCCCCACGGATTACACGGAGCGGGCATACCGACATCGCCGCACGGTCACTTCATCAAGCCGGCATCGACCACGTCACGACCTGCATCGGCAGGGCCGCACTATTGCTTCTTCAAGCTGGTGTCCATCACGCCGACCTACTTCGACTCATCGGCTAACATCAAGGCTTCGACATCTCGGCTGGACCGGGGGCTTCGCCATCTCTTCATCAACCTACTCCGGAGACTTCGATGTCACTAGCCGACCAGCTCCGTCATGTTAGCTGGACCGAGGGCTTTGCCTCGGCGAGCCAACCTTTGCCAGCATCGCCATACCGTCGCTTTATTGCCATTCAGGCAATGGGTGTGCGGATCGAGTCCCAATTTTGGGAATCACCTTTCTTCGGATTGCTACAACAAATAAACGAGGTGCTATTAATCCTAGTATTTTTTGCTTGTTTGGATTTATTTTTCCCAAGGAATTATTACTCTGGTTTGTCCATCATCTGTACACAGGTCTATCAAATGATGGCCGCATTAACGACGGTTGCGTGGTGGTTCGGTCAGTTTCTGTACATAGTCCAGCGAACGCCGCATCCGGAACTCGGACCGACCTGTGAATTCAGGTTTTGCCACGCCTTTAGCGCATCACGCCGACGCCCTGCATCGACATTGACTTCGGCGCCAGGCCATATTTCTTTTATTACTCACTTTGCATAAATTATTTATTATGCAACGATTTTTTTAATTATTATTACTATTATCTCCGGTTTGCACTACTTTTTGTGCACAGGAAAATGATCCGGGAACTTCGGCATCACTCTGTCGGTCTGCATTGACCGTGCTATGTCACCACTTCGGCGTGTCGAGCTCTCCGCTCCGCCACCTCGGGACCGGCTTGGGGGATGGAACCTTGTCCCACATCAAGCTCGGACCGCGTCATCAATGCCGAACACATTAACCAGCTAAGTCGCTTTCATGCTCAAAGTTTTAATTTTTAACTTGTGTTCGGTTCGACCAAGCATTATACTTTTTTGGGAAAAAGTTGCTTGTAAAAAATTTCCTTGTCCAAACTTTGTTTGTGACACACATATTCAAATACCCCGTTTATTTGGGGGCTTCCTTTATGAAGCTTTTCCTCTTGCATATGATTATACTTGTACGGCTTCGTTCCTTGTTCGTGTATTACGCCACAATATGCACCATATTGACTTAAGCGATTTGCAAGCTGGGTTGCCTGGCTCCTGTGCTTACCCCTACGTTCCTGATTGTTCGGCTAGGGAGTAAAGGGAGCACCTCTGCGATTGTCACGACCGGGTCCTCCGAGCTCTGACCTCAGACTGGGTGAAGCCAAAAGCTAGCGCTCTTATTGTTTTCAATCATGGTCGGCACACAACGGAACTCATGAGTACAAAAAATCTATTGCACAAGTCTCATAGTAATAATGAGCACCGAAGAAAGGTATCGGTGGGGGTACTATTTTCTTCGAAGATGCTTCTTACACTTCGTCTGTAATATAGCATAAGTTCCCTGAGCGCGCTTTGTCTGTTACAGCCTTCTGGCCCGGTTGCCTGGTTATCGGAAACACTGTCGATATTCTCGACAGGTGGAGTACATAACACTTTTCGGTCCTTGACCGAAGAGGGAGAAGCCGAAGGTCGGTTAAGACGCGTTTAAAGTTTGGTTGAACAAAGATATGATATAAGTACTTCGGTACATACAATCATTATACATAAAAGCTTTTACCCAAGTCACTTGGGGGCTCTTAAAATTTACATGAGCTATTTTATAGTAAATGTGTTTTCTTCTTGGTCGTTGCAAAGTCTTTTTCTATCGCTCCTTTTTCGACGTGAGTGTGTGGTCAATAGCCAGATAACCCATTTTCTCTCTAGTGACCGCTCGAGTTTAGTTCGCTAAACTGGTCTAACGAGAAGCACTCCGCCTTCGGGATAGGAGGCTGCAGCCGTAGGCTGGCCCGCTTGATGTCTTGAGATCAGATGTGTAATATTAATGCACGACAGAAGCATGATTTTTCCCCAATTTTCGGATTGGCACCGAACACTTGATCTTGTTCGGACGTCAAATTTTTACTGACGTTTTTTTTGGTTTTCCAAGCTTATGGCACTTTTAAACTATTTGTATGTTTTCAGCACAAGTCTTGCAGTGCAATGCCGGACACCTTTATAGATTCGGCAAAAACATTCTCGGATCTCACTATATATGCATTGGTTTCGAATTGTGTCTTCGGTCAATAGTTGGGTTGCCCGGCTCCTGCGCCTGCCTCCTATGTTCCGCTTTGTTTGGCTAGGTGTGCAAAGGGAGAACCACTGCGATTGTGCTTCCAGCTCACATGGTTAAGCACCTCAGTGGAGAAAGCCGAAAACGGACTGTCACAATAAGCGTAAACTGGTAAGCAATCTGATGACAGTGTTAAATGACGGGCCATTCATAACAATGGCCGAAGTGTTTACGGCTTGACCTCGACTGTCGCCGAACACTACCGGGGGCTATTAACTGGCCTCCCAAACTAAATCCTCGATATTATGCTCTTACATTAGAGCTGAGGCTACATGATCATGCTTAGCATGACAACCCAAAGAAAGGAACCGATAGCCGGACTATTTTCTTTGGAAGACATTTCTTATGTTAAACAGTAATATAACATATCTCTCTGCGTACCTTTCTTCATAAAACCGTATGGCCAGATTGCCTTGTTTGTCATAAATCTTTGCCCTCATAAAGGCTTTATAAAGTAGGACAAACACTCCTCGGCTACTAGCCGAGGAGGTGGAAGCCGATGGTCGGTCAACAAAGTTTTGTACAATGCGGATCCAAGAATTAATGACGTAAAGTACTTGGATACATAGAGTCATTACACATAATTTGTGATTTTACTATGGATATCGATCCTTAATTCGGCCACCCGTGCCCGCATTAAGACTCGGGGGCTACTAGGCTTCGGCCTTATTATTTACAAATATTAAAGGGGCACATCGATCCCCTGATCTGGTGTTGCCACCCGACCAGTGTCTCGGGGGCTACTGCATTGCCTGTTCAATGCAGAAAATTTTAAGTGCAATACAGTTGCCGAGGAGATTTTGATCCTCAGGTTGGTCGGCCGCACCCAACCTGAGTCTCGAGGACTAAGCACGTCGCTTTTTGTGTCCCGAAGTATTCTGCCGAGCTAGGACTTGATCCTCAGGCCGATTTTGCAAATCAACCTGAGTCTCAGCAGCTACTGGGATTAGCGGTCTTATGTCATCCTTCAGGTGCATCTCGGGTTTTAGACCGATACACACCTTGAGGGCTACTGGCCATATATCTCGGCAGAGAATAAATTGCAATAATAAAAAATATTGACAAAAAATTGGCCCACAGTCGGGGTGGTGCACCACCTCGGAAGCAGTCTGGCATAAAGCTCGGGCGCTAGTGGCTGGCTCCATAGAGGGCATTTCCGGCATTAAGCTCGGCTAAACTCCTTCAACTTTTTTGAACCAAGGTGATATGACACCTCGGATATAGTCCGGCGTTGGAGCTGGGACAATATGCGGCGTTGGAGTTCGGATACAGTCCGGTGTTGGAGCTTGGACATAGTCCGGCGTTGGAGCTCGGATACATTCCGGCGTTGGAGCTCAGAAGCGGTCCGGCATTGGTGCTCGACCACAAAAGATACCTCGAATGCAGTCCGACGTTAGAGCTCGAACGCAAGAGGACACTGCCTCCCGGGAACAACTTCAAACCCGAGGTGTGGCATAAAAATAACAAGGCATTGATAAAGGCTGGAAACTTAAAGGGGCTCCTCGGATACCCGACGTGTAAATTCGCCGAATGCATTTCAGTGATCCTCAAGATCGAAGATGAGAAGATTTGTTGAGCCAGTTTTCAAGACCGTCAACCGAAGATGAAGAACAGTTCGGAAGAATCGAGGAGCGTCCCTAACTTGAAGACCGGTTCAGGGGGCTACTGACGGTGTCCTGGACTAGGGGGTACTCATCACATCGTCTTCTGATCAGTTGTATTGGGCCGAGGACCCCCATGGCCGCATACTCATGGGCCAGTTCGGACAGCTGCCGCATACAAGGAAGATTCCACAAGACTTGGCGATGAAGACAAGGACTCGACCCCACCGGCGTATTCGGCTAGGACTCTTGTTATCCTAGGCCTCTGGTGCATTATATAAACCAAGGCCAGGCTAGTCGATGAACATATACAACAATCATACCATAGGCTAGCTTCTAGGGTTTTAGCCCCTACGATCTCGTGGTAGATCAACTCTTGTAACACTCATATCATCAATATCAATCAAGCAGGACGTAGGGTATTACCTCCATCAAGAGGGCCCGAACCTGGGTAAACATCGTGTCCCCTGCCTCCTGTTACCATCGATCCTAGACGCACAGTTCGGGACCCCCTACCCGAGATCTGCCGGTTTTGACACCGACATTAACCTCTAAAGAAAATGAGATATCTTCAAACGCTTTGCTTCTTGCCATAATCTCCTTTGTGGTATGCCATAATGGCACACTAAACCATCTTGAGGGTATTGATCACCCGGAGCCAAGAGACAGTACTATCGATTCTTGCTTTATGAACCAGAAAATATGTCACCATCGAAAGCACTTCCTGGCATGGTAGCGCTTCCATTGTCCAAGGGTTCTAAATGACAACAAAGATGACACTTGATGCTCCCATGAAATCATGCTCATGGCTCCTTGCGATCAATGCCATCACAGCCTTGCAATCTAGCTTGCCCAGCATGGTGTTTACATTGATCTTTGCACAACTAATAGGAGGAGGGATTGAGGACGAGACCATTATAAGTGATTTTGCATCAACGCATGCTCGTAGAAAATTTTAAGGGGTCCCAAATTATAATTTCGCCCTGGGCCCCCAAATTCTCAGGACCGGCCTTGAGTATGCCTCTACTTGACTAGCTCGTTAATCAAAGATGGTTAAGTTTCCTAGCCATGGACATGTGTTGTCATTTGATGAACGGGATCACATCATTAGAGAATGATGTGATGGACAAGACCCATCCTTTAGCTTAGCATAATGATCGTTCAGTTTTATTGCTACTACTTTCTTGATAACTTATACATGTTCCTCTGACTATGAGATTATGAAACTCCCGAATACCGGAAGAACACCTTGTGTGCTATCAAACGTCACAACGTAACTGGGTGGTTATAAATATGATATACAGGTGTCTCCGATGGTGTTTGTTGAGTTGGCATAGATCGAGATTAGGATTTGTCACTCCGTGTATCAGAGAGTTGTCTCTGGGCCCTCTCGGTAATGCACATCACTCTAAGCCTTGCAAGCATTGTGACTAATGAGTTAGTTGCGAGATGATGCATTACGGAACGGGTAAAGAGACTTGACGGTAACAAGATTGAACTAGGTATCAGGATACGAACGATCGAATCTCGGGCAAGTAACATATCGATGACAAAGGTAACAACGTATGTTGTTATGCGGTTTGACCGATAAAAATCTTCGTAGAATATGTGGGAGCCAATATGAACATCCAAGTTCCTCTATTGGTTATTTACCGGAGACGTGTCTCGGTCATGTCTACATCGTTCTCGAACCCGTAGGGTCCGCACGCTTAATGTTCTGTGACGATTTGTATTATGAGTTATGTGATTTGATGACCGAAGTTTGTTCGGAGTCCCAGATGAGATGGGGGACATGACGAGGAGTCTCAAAATGGTCGAGACGTAAAGATCAATATATTGGAAGGCTATATTCGAACATCGAAAAGGTTCCGAGTGATTCGGGTATTTTTCGGAGTACCGGAGAGTGATGGGAATTCGTATTGGGCCTTAATGGGCCATACGGGAAAGGAGAGAAAGGCCTCAAGGGTGGCCGCGCCCCTTCCCCATGGACTGGTCCGAATTGTACTAGGGAAAGGGGGCGCCCCCTTCCTTCCTTCTACTTCTCCCTTCCCTTTTTCCTATTCCATGTGGGAGGTGGAATCCTACTAGGACTAGGGAGTCCTAGTAGGACTCCACACTTTGGGTGCGCCCTATGAGGGCCGGCCTCCTCCTCCCTCCATCCTTTATATACGTGGCCAGGGGGCACCCCATAGACACACAAGTTGATTGTTTCTAGCCGTGTGCGGTGCCCCCCTCAACCATAATCCACCTCAGTCATATCATAGCGGTTCTTAGGCGAAGCCATGTTCCGGTAGCATCATCATCACCGGCATCATGCTGTCATGCTGATGAAGCTCTCCCTTGACACTCTACAGGATCGTGAGTTTATGGGACGTCACCGAGCCGAACGTGTGCAGATCGCGGAGGTGTCGTACTTTTGGTACTAGGATCGGTCGATCGTGAAGACGTATGACTACATCAACCGCGTTGTCATAACGCTTCCGCTTACGGTCTACGAGGGTACATAGACAACACTCTCCCCTCTCGTTGCTATGCATCACCATGATCTTACGTGTGCGTAGGAATTTTTTGAAATTACTGCGTACCCCAACATTGTCGGCAATTAACGGTGCCCTCGTGTTTGAAATTCATTCCCATTTCTTGCATGGGACCTAAGCATGCACCCAACTACATGCATATGCACCGGAGCATGTGCATGTAGTTCAAATTTGAATTATGCACATAAATGCATTGAAAACTCACTTGATGCATAGAAATTTCCAAACAAACCCCGGAAAATCACAAAAAATAACACAACACTCCTGTTGTTCTATGTTGACACGAGAAATTTTTTGAAAGCAATAAGAGGCAATGGATATTGTTTCGTCCCCAAAGGTGGGGCGTTCCCTACCGAAACCATCATGCTTGTTGTGAGAAGCTCTGGTTTGTGAGAAGCGTATACCCAAACCTGCCCCAAATGGGACAAAAAATTTACCACGACATGTTGATGCCGCTCCATGATAGCATGCCAAGTTTCATGAATTTCAGACGAGTTTTGGATTTACTAGAATTTAAAAACCATGCATCTCAATGTTTTGCCGGCAATCAACGACGCCCTGGTGTTTGAAATTCATTCCCATTTCTTGCATGGGACCTAAGAATGCACGCAAGGACAAAGATTTGATTTTTCAACCAATTTATATGCACCGGAGCATCTGCATGTAGTTCAAATTTGAATTATGCACATAAATGCATTGAAAACTCGGTTAATGCATAAAAATGTCCAAACGAACCCTAAAAATCACAAAAAATAACACAACACTCCTATTGTTCTATGTTGACACGAGAAAATTTTTGAAAGCAATAAGAGGCAATGGATATCATTTCTTCCCCAAAGGTGGGGCGTTCCCTACCGAAACCATCATGCTTGTTGTGAGAAGCTCTGGTTTGTGAGAAGCATATACCCAAACCTGCCCCAAATGGGACAAAAAATTTACCACTGCATGTTGATGCTGCTCCATGATAGCATGCCAAGTTTTATGAATTTTAGGCGAGTTCTGGATTTACTAGAATTTAAAAACCAGGCATCTCAATGTTTTGCCGGCAATCAACGGTGCCCTCGTGTTTGAAATTCATTCCCATTTCTTGCATGGGACCTAAGCATGCACCCAAGGACAAAGATTTGGTTTTTCAACCAATTTATATGCACTGGAGCATGTGCATGTAGTTCAAATTTGAATTATGCACATAAATGCATTGAAAACTCACTTAATGCATAAAAATGTCCAAACAAACCTTGAATAATTCCAATTCTTTTATGACACACATATAGTTGCATGATCACTGCAGATAAAAGGTCTAGCCATTCAAACACCGTCCATGGCTGTTGTGACCCCATTATGTAATTCAAATCAAGACAAAAAATCAAGTAGATCCCACATAGTTTATTATAACCAACCTTGTGAGATGCAGCACAAAATATCTTTGGACCGTGTCTGATGACACTTTGCATGCCAGTCTTTTGGTTGAAGCAATTCCAAATTTGTGGCTTCCGCAGAAATATCTACCTCCCCGCCCCCTCCCCCTTACTAAAAGCCACATTTCCCCTGTTTCTGCCTTCCTTTCCAAGTTGAAACCTTCACTCCTTGCTTGCAGCGTCGCCGCCTCCTCGCCGGCGACCCTCCTTCATGCTGCTTGGACTCGCCTATCCAGGCAGGTAGTCCACACCCGTCCCCCATCTTCCTCCTTCAACATCCCACATGGCTCGACCGCCGGCGCGAGCTCGACACCTTCCACCCAAATCCCTGACCCCTCCACCAAATAAGCGCCGGCCTAAGCCATGGTGCACACATTATAGCCAGGACCTCAAGGAGCATTTGGCAGCAGAGAAGCAAATCGCGGTTGCATGCGCGGATGAGGTCACGATGGCTGCCATTCGTGCAGACCCCCAGATCTTGGTGGAGCACCTCACCGTCGAGGCCACCCTTGGTGCTTCGCATGCCGAAGCCGCGACGCGGTTGGCTGCTTTAAATGACAGTTCGTGGTATTTTCTCGAGGCCACCGTCGGTGCCTTCGACGAAGACTACAAGGTGTTTTCTCAGCGTGCATGTGCTTACCTCATCTCGAGAGCCAGCAGGTTGGTGCCCGGAGCGGCTCAGGCAACTCACCACTACAACGAGGGCACCCACGATGCGAAGGCCTCGCGCTCTTCCATGTCCAAGGAGCCAATCGTCATTGATATCTCTGACAATGAGGAGTAGCTTGTCTCATTAGCTCACTATAAGGACCCATGTCCAGTTTGCTAGCTACTGCCTTTCCTTAACAAATTCTAGTGAATTGTGATATCTACTTTTACCACGCAATCTTCTGCTATAGTGTATATGTTCTATATGTCATGCAATGTGGTGTTCAATTAACTGCTTGGTTCAATTCTGCAAATGTGATGTTCAATTCTTCAGGGTGCAATATTTCCAAGTTGTTAAGCATGCTTGGTTTGGTTAACTGTCTGATCTTCTATTAGGGGTATGTTATATTGTTCAATTGGTGTTTAGTTAACTGCTTGGTTCATTTGTTGTGGCTTGGTTCACTTGTTGTGGTGTTTAGTTAACTGTTTGGTTCAATTCTGCAATGCGATGTTCAATTGGTGTGGCTGCATTCTGTTATTATATACCATGTGAGGAATAAATCGAATTTGGTTATACTGAATACATGAGAAACAAATACAATTGCTATATTTCCAAGTTGTTAAGCATGCTTGGTTTGGTTAACTGTCTGATCTTCTATTAGGAGTATCGTTATATTGTGCAATGTGGTGCTCGGTTAACGTTTGGTTCATTTGTTGTGGTGTTTAGTTAACTGCTTGGTTCAATTCTGCAATGCGATGTTCAATTGTTGTGGATGCATTCTGTTATTGTATACCATGTGAGGAATAAATCGAATTTGGTTGTACTAAATACATGAGAAACAAATACAATTGCTATATTTCCAAGTTGTAAAACATGCTTGGTTTGGTTAACTGTCTGATCTTCTATTAGGAGTATGTTATATTGTGCAATGTGGTGCTCGGTTAACGTTTGGTTCATTTGTTGTGGTGTTTAATTAACTGCTTGGTTCAATTATGCAATGTGATGTTCAATTGCCATGGCTACATTCTGTTATTGTATACCATCTGAGGAATAAATCGAATTTGGCTACACTTAATACATGAGAACATATACAAGTGCTATATTTCCTAGTTCTTAATCATACTTGGTTTGGATAAATGGGTTTTTCATGTGGCTTGAATTAATCTGATGAATCTGCAATGTGCTTATTTTTCATCAACATATTTTAATGATAGCATGCAAACCCTTACTTAACCCGATGACTAACTACCTTATATGTGTTGCAGGGAAACAATGGGAAGCACTGAAGTTTACAAGATGGTACTAACTATTATACCTTGCCTTTTTTATTCCTTCGCCCCGTTTCCAATATAGAGAAGATATTTATGCACATCCTTGTTTTCAGTGTTCACTGATGATTACCTCTCAAACCGCCTCTATGACCAGGAGGCGAGGAAAGTTTTCATACAACACCCACGGTTCAATATTGAAGTGTTCCTGAAGAGGTCGAAGGATGGACGGTCAATCATCCACAGGCACTGGCCTAAAGTTGCAAACACCTTCAACATGAATGAAGGCTCAATATTTGCCTTCTGCTTCAGCAGTTTTCGGATGAGATGCATCTCTCTATGTACCGTCTATGATGCTAATTTCGAAAGGTTCTAGATGTTGCATATGAAACTTGCTGCTGGTGCAGTTGTGTAATGGGGTAGCTGAGTGCTGAATCTATATCATGTTATACTCCGATGTATTTTAATTATGAAATCCTACTTCCTTAATATGGAAATGGAATATATTATGTGCTTAATATGAATGTCAATTAGATTAGTAAATGGATTATTAATAATAGGGCAATTAGCTTGCTAATTGGCCAATTGGCTTGCTAATTGGATTTTCCTATTGCAGATGGTTAATGAGAAAACACCATGGGCGATGACCTTGGGCAACGCACATAGTTTCTAGGAATAAACCGTGTTGGATCAATGAATAATCACACACGGCATTCTTTTTAAAACTGTTTGTGCTATGCCACCTTGCGCAAACGTTTTCCTTGTAGCGACATTCTTTTTAAACCGTGTGGGATGTATATATGAATGGAAACGTTTAGCGAGGACTGACTGTGTGGGGTGTACTTGCGACCGAAAACAATTTCATCGTATAATTGTAATTTTTAGCACTACTGTACGTATTTCCGTATTTTAGCGCTTGCCGGTCGCACATGACCTCATTTTGCCGAGCGTGTGTGCTAGGAGGGCATATCCCCAACGGTTTCTGGATCGTGTGGGAAGGACCCCCCCCCCTATCGCCCACACTCACTTGGTGACGGTTCCGAATGCCGTCGCGGAAAGGGGTTAAAACGTTTGTTTAGGACCGACACGTACTAGTGAATCAATCTGTGACAATCAGCTTATAAAAATACATTAGTCTTGCTCCTTCTTATCACGTGAAAAAAATACCAACATGCGACACTATAACACCAATATAATAAATGTGGTCACCATTGCAAGACACTTCCCTGCATACATGTGGATTAATTTGCAAGTAGCACATAATTATACCTCCAGAAAGAGGCAATAAAATATCATATTATGAAAAATGAAACATAATTCATTACCCCCACCCAGGGATGGCAATGGGTCGGGTTTGGGGCGGGTGGAGCTGGTCCAAATCCAACCCATGACCCATCTTCCTACCCTCTGCCCATCCACCAAATTATCCATGGGCACAACTTGTGCCCATGCCCAAACCCGCTGGATACCCACATACCCATGGAGCTCCATGGGCATAGAAAAGTCAGCATGAAGCCTTCCCAAAGATCAAATTAGTTCATTGTCATTCACTCACAAAATGACAGCATAAGCTACATGGATAAGTAGGCAACAAGTAATACGATGAGTCCTTAAGTATGACATACCAGAGGTTGATTCTGCAGCATATAGCTTATGGCACCAGTTGCATATTGCCTGCCATTTCCCATTGATTCACTCTTTCTACTATCACTGGCATATGGCCTCACATGTCATACGGGTATCCATTGGTTATCCATGGAGCACAAACTATAACCGTGCCCAACCCGGCTGTTCGTGGGTATCCATATCCACAGACCCATGGGCAGAAATGCGCTCCATACCCTTGCCCAACCGGGTTGGGTATCCATGGGTATCCAGATCCATGGATAAAATTGCCATCCCTACCCCCACCATATAATTGATTTTATTTATGAAATCTTAACAATACATACGTAATAATAATAATAATACGTGAGATCACGATTGCGCGTTGTCGCGCCCGTCCAGGTTTGATGCATTTACCTAATGTGTTATAAGCATATAATACAATAAAGACAGAATATACAATTTGTCTGTTTTTATATGGTTAAACTATAATTTTTCAAATAGTCACATGTGTCAACTATGTTCCATATCTACTGTCCCAAAATGATAGGAAATTGTACAACCTATTCTCTGGTTTTTAGAAAAAGTTTTAGTATAATTTGCATGTGTATGTTTCTTCTTTTTTGAACTGCACATGCGTATGTTTTTTTTCCTTCTAGCCAAGTGTGTAGTACAAAATATGTTTAAAGGTGGAAACAGTTAAGTTTAGTGTCCACTCGAAGCAAGCACATAAATCAATCAGGCCATCTTATGCTCGCTTCGAAAGTAGTAGAGGTATAAGACAAGGATCTCCCCTGTCCCCTTATCTCTTTGTTCTTGTGGTGAATGAAGTCTCGCTAACAGAACCAGAATCTTCACAAGCCAACCACCTATCATGTATCTCTCTAGGATCAAACTGCCTTGCAATTCATTTTGTAATGTTTGTCGATGATTTTTTGGTTTGTGGAAAGGCTAATGTGCAGGAAGCTTCGGCCATATCCAACATTTTAGATCAATTTTGTCATGCTTCAGGTCAAGTTCCAATTGGAATAAATCTTCCATTTTATTTAGCAAAAATGTGCCTTTGCAGGTGAAGCAGGATGTCAAACAGATATTCGGTTTCCAGATTCGGATAACACCACTATCCACCTTGGTCACCCTCTTATTCTTCTTGCTAAAGACAGCTCTGCTGCTTACAACTGTGTTTATGACAAATACAAACAAAAATTAACTGCCTATAAAGCTAACAGGATCTCACATGCTGCTAGGCTTACCCTCAGTAAATCGGTTTTGCCTCTATACATGTCTAACATTTTTTTCAAGAAATTCCTTCCAAGGCTCACGGCTATCATCATGGTTTTTTGGTGGATAAGAGTTAAAGATGAGGCTATCACAAAAAGCTTGTGCTACGGGCATGGACTGACATTTGCATAGAAAAGAAAAATGGTGATGTTGGGGAACGCAGTATTTCAAAAAAAATTCCTATGCTCACGCAAGATCTATCTAGGAGATGCATAGCAACGAGAGGGGAGAGTCTGTCTACGTACCCTCATAGACCAAAAGCGGAAGCATTAAGAAACGCGGTTGATGTAGTCGAACATCTTCGCGATCCAACCGATCAAGTACCGAACACCCAGCACCTCCGAGATATCCACACGTTCAGCTCAGTGACGTCCCTCGTACTCTTGATCCAGTTGAGGCCGAGGAAGAGCTTCGTCAGCACACAGCATGTTGACGGTGATGATAAAGTTACCGGCGCAGGGCTTCACCTAAGCACTACGACGATATGACCGAGGTGTGTATCTGTGGAGGGGGGGCCACCGCACACGGCTAAAACAATTGTCAACTTGTGTGTCTATGGGGTGCCCCCTCCCCCGTATATAAAGGAGGGGAGGAGGGGGCCAGCCAGCCTCATGGTGCGCCCCCAAGGGGGATTCCTACTCCTACTAGGAGTAGGTTTCCCCCCCCCCCCTTTCCTAGTCCTAATAGGAGGGGGAAGGAAGGGGAAGAAGAGAAGAAGGAAACGGGGGTCGGCCCCCTTCCCAATTCGGATTGGGCTTGGGGGGGCACCCCCACCTCTTGGCCGCGTCCTCTCTCTTCCACTAAAGCCCATGTAGGGCCATTAAGCCCCCAGGGGGTTCCGGTAACCCCCCGGTACTCCGGTATATGCCCGAACTCATCCGAAACCATTCTGGTGTCCAAACATAACCTTCCAATATATCAATCTTCATGTCTCGACCATTTCAAGACTCCTCGTCATGTCCGTGATCACATCCAGGACTCCGAACTACCTTCGGTACATCAAAACACATAAACTCATAATACCGATCGTCATCGAACATTAAGCGTGCGAACCTTACGGGTTCGTGAACTATGTAGACCTAACCGAGACTCATCTCCGGTCAATAACCAATAGCGGAACCTGGATGCTCATATTGGTTCCTACATATTCTATGAAGATCTTTATCGGTCAAACCGCGTAACAACATACGTTGTTGCCTTTGTCATCGTTATGTTACTTGCCCGAGATTCGATTGTCAGTATCATCATACCTAGTTCAATCTCGTTACCAGCAAGTCTCTTTACTCGTTCTGTAATGCAACATCCCGTAACTAACTCACTAGTCACATTGCTTGCAAGGCTTATAGTGATGTGCATTACCGAGAGGGCCCAGAGATACCTCTCTGACAATCAGAGTGACAAATCCTAATCTCGATCTATGCCAACTCAACAAACACCATCAGAGACACCTATAGAGCATCTTTATAATCACTCAGTTACGTTGTGACGTTTGATAGCACACTAAGTGTTCCCCCGGTATTCGGGAGTTGCATAATCTCATAGTCATAGGAACATGTATAAGTTATGGAGAAAGCAATAGCAATAAGCTAAACGATCATAATGCTAAGCTAACGGATGGGTCAAGTCAATCACATCATTCTCTAATGATGTGATCACGTTCATCAAATGACAACTCATGCCTATGGCTAGGAAACTTAACCATCTATGACTAACGAGCTAGTCAAGTAGAGGCATACTAGTGACACTATGTTTGTCTATGTATTCACACATGTACTAAGTTTTCGTCTAATACAATTCTAGCATGAATAATAAACATTTATCATGATATAAGGAAATATAAATAACAACTTTGTTGTTGGCTCTAGGGCATATTTCCTTTAGTCTCCCACTTGCACTAGAGTCAACAATCCAGATTACATTGTAGTGATTCTAACACCCATGGAGTCTTGGTGCTGATCATGTTTTGCCCGTGAGAGAGGCTTAGTCAACAGGTCTGCAACATTCAGATCCGTATGTATCTTGCAAATCTCTATGTCTCCCTCCTTGACTTGATCGCGGATGAAATTGAAGCATCTCTTGATGTGCTTGGTTCTCTTGTGAAATATGGATTCCTTTGCCAAGGAAATTGCACCAGTGTTGTCACAAAGATTTTCATTGGAACCGATGCACTAGGTATGACACCTAGATCAGATATGAACTCCTGAAGCAGCTATGTATTCTGCTTCACACGTAGATCCCGCCACGACGCTTTTCTTAGAACCGCACCAACTGACAGCTCCACCATTCAATAAAAATACGTATCCGGTTTGTGACTTAGAGTCACCCGGATCAGTGTCAATGCTTGCATCGACGTAACCATTTACGACGAGCTCTTTGTCACCTCCATAAGAGAGAAACATATCCTTAGTCCTTTTCAGGTATTTCAGGATATTCTTGATCGTTGTCCAGTGATCCACTCCTTGATTACTTTGGTACCTCCCTGCTAAACTAATAGCAAGGCACACATCAGGTCTGGTACACATCATTGCATACATGATAGAACCTATGGCTGAAGCATAGGGAACGACTTTCATTTTCTATCTATCTTCTACAGTGGTCGGGCATTGAGTCTGACTCAACTTCACACCTTGTAACACAGGCAAGAACCCTTTCTTTGCTTGATCCATTTTGAACTTCTTCAAATCTTTATCAAGGTATGTGCTTTGTGAAAGTCCAATTAAGCGTCTTGATCTATCTCTATAGATCTTGATGCCCAATATATAAGCAGCTTCACCGAGGTCTTTCATTGAAAAATTCTTATTCAAGTATCCTTTTATGCTATTTAGAAATTCAGTATCATTTCCGATCAACAATATGTCATCCACATATAATATCAGAAATGCTACATAGCTCCCACTCACTTTCTTGTAAATATAGGCTTCTCCAAAAGTCTGTATAAAACCATATGCTTTGATCACACTATCAAAGCGTATATTCCAACTCCGAGAGGCTTGCACCAGTCCATAAATGGATCACTGGAGATTGCACACTTTGTTAGCACCATTTGGATCGACAAAACCTTATGGTTGCATCATATACAACTCTTCTTTAAGATATCCATTAAGGAATGCAGTTTTGACATCCATTTGCCAAATTTCATAATCATAAAATGCGGCAATTGCTAACATGATTCAGACGGACTTAAGCATCGCTACGGGTGAGAAGGTCTCATCGTAGTCAACTCCTTGAACTTGTCGAAAACCTTTCACAACAAGTCGAGCTTTATAGAAATTAATATTACCATCAGCATTATTCTTCTTCTTAAAGATCCATTTATTCTCTATGGCTTGCCGATCATCGGGCAAGTCAACCAAAGTCCACACTTTGTTCTCATACATAGATCCCATCTCAGATTTCATGGCCTCAAGCCATTTTGCGGAATCTCGGCTCATCATCGCTTCCTCATAGTTCGTAGGTTGGTCATGGTCAAGTAACATGACTTCCAGAACAGGATTACCGTACCACTCTAGTGCGGATATTACTCTAGTTGACCTACAAGGTTCAGTAGTAACTTGATCAGAAGTTTCATGATCATCATCATTAGCTTCCTCACTAATTGGTGTAGGAATCACTGGAACTAATTTCTGTGATGAACTACTTTCCAATAAGGGAGTAGGTACAATTACCTCATCAAGTTCAACTTTCCTCCCACTCACTTCTTTCGAGAGAAACTCCTTCTCTAGAAAGGATCCATTCTTAGCAACGAATATCTTGCCTTCGGATTTGTGATAGAAGGTGTACCCAACAGTCTCCTTTGGGTATTCTAGGAAGACACATTTATCCGATTTGGGTTCGAGCTTATCAGGTTGAAGCTTTTTCACATAAGCATCGCAGCCCCAAACTTTAAGAAATGACAACTTGGGTTTCTTGTCAAACCACAGTTCATATGGTGTCGTCTCAACGGATTTCGATGGTGCCCTATTTAACATGAATGCAGCTGTCTCTAAAGCATAGCCCCAAAATGATAGCGGCAGATCAGTAAGAGACATCATAGATCGCACCATATCTAATAAAGTGTGGTTACGACGTTCGGACACACCATTACGCTGTGGTGTTCTGGGTGGCGTGAGTTGCGAAACTATTCCGCATTGTTTCAAATGAAAACCAAACCCATAACTCAAATATTCTCCTCCACCATCAGATCGTAGAAACTTAATTTTCTTGTTACGATGATTTCCCACTTCACTCTGAAATTCTTTGAACTTTTCAAATGTTTCAGATTTATGTTTCATCAAGTAGATATACTCATATCTGCTCAAATCATCCATGAAGGTCAGAAAATAACAATACCCGCCGCGAGCTGATTAAATCCCAGTTGAGTCAAGTGGTTGTGGTACCGAGACATTCTGAGTATATGTTCATTGACAAAACTATTCTCCTCCATTTTGCAGCTATAGAACTTATTGGAGACTTCATATCTCTCAATCCGGGCATTTTTTGAAATATTAACTTCAACTCCTGGAACATCTCATATGCTCCATGACGTTCAAAACGTCATTGAAGTCCCGGTTCTAAGCCGTGAAGCATGTAAGACTGAACTATCGAGTAATCATCAGCTTTGCTCTACCAGGTGTTCATAACATCTGGAGTTGCTCCTGCAGCGGGTTTGGCACCTAGCGGTGCTTCCATGACGTAATTTTTCTGTGCAGCAATGAGGATAATCCTCAAGTTACGAACCCAGTCCGTGTAGTTGCTACCATCATCTTTCAACTTAGCATTCTCTAGGAACGCATTAAAATTCAACAAAA
Source organism: Triticum urartu (assembly GCF_056163025.1). Taxonomy (NCBI): domain Eukaryota; kingdom Viridiplantae; phylum Streptophyta; class Magnoliopsida; order Poales; family Poaceae; genus Triticum; species Triticum urartu. The sequence continues at coordinate 151,572,672 of NC_141879.1, read as the reverse complement.
CAACAACACGGGCCATTTATCTACAACAACATAGACATGCAAAATACTATCAGGCACTAACTTCATGATAAATTAAAGTTTAATTAATCATATTACTTAAGAACTCCCACTTAGATAGACGTCCCTCTAATCATCTAAGTGATCACGTGATCCATATCAACTAAACCATGTACGATCATCACGTGAGATGGAGTAGTTTTCAATGCTGAACATCACTATGTTGATCATATCTACTATATGATTCACGCTCGACCTTTCGGTCTTAGTGTTCCGAGGCCATATCTGCATATGCTAGGCTCGTCAAGTTTAACCCGAGTATTCTGCTTGTGCCAAACTGGCTTGCACCCGTTGTATGCGAACGTAGAGCTTATCACACCCGATCATCACGTGATGTCTCGGCACGACGAACTGTAGCAACGGTGCATACTCAGAGAGAACACTTATACCTTCAAATTTAGTGAGAGATCATCTTATAAGGCTACCACCGTACTAAGCAAAATAAGATGCATAAAGGATAAACATCATATGCAATCAATATAAGTGATATGATATGACCATCATCATCTTGTGCCTTTGATCTCCATCTCCAAAGCACCGTCATGATCACCATCGTCACCGGCTTGACACCTTGATCTCCATCATAGCATCATTGTCGTCTCGCCAACTATTTCTTCTACGACTATCGCTACCGCTTAGTGATAAAGTAAAGCAATTACATGGCGATTGCATTTCATACAATAAAGCGACAACCATATGGCTCCTGCCAGTTGCCGATAATTGTGTTACAAAACATGATCATCTCATACAACAATTTATATAATCACGTCTTGACCATATCACATCATAACTTGCCCTGCAAAAACAAGTTAGACGTCCTCTACTTTGTTGTTGCAAGTTTTATGTGGCCGCTATAGGCTTAGCAAGAACCGTTCTTACCTACGCATCAAAAACCACAACGCGGTATAGTGATTGCTTTTTGATCTTCAGAAAGAACCCTTTTCATTGAATCCGATTCAACTAAAGTTGGAGAAACTGACATCCGCCAACCACCTGTGTGCAAAGCACGTCGGTAGAACTAGTCTCATCCAACAATATCACCGAATCAAGAAACAACTAGTGACGGCAAGCAATATGTATATACCCACGCCCACAACTCCTTTGTGTTCTACTCGTGCATATAACATCTACGCATAGACCTGGCTCGGATGCCACTATTGGGGAATGTGGCACCCCGGCTCAGAGAAACTAGAACGCCCCGTATTCCAGCCCAGAGATCGAGGAGAAGTCTCTGGAATACGGCACTGCTTGACATAGAACAAATCAGATCTTATTACAAGAATAATAATACAAGGGTCTGATGTTACAAAGAAGCACATCAGCACGGCGACACTATGCCTGCGATACTACACTTGCTCTATGCTAGTAGGGGAACAACTCGAAGCAGCGGAATACTTCTAGCAGCGGAACAACGATGAAGGTGGTGAACTCCACTCCATAGGGACTCTGGCTAGGACACGATCTAGCTCGCACGCACGGCAACCATCGACAAGCAATCAAGCAATCATGGCATCACCTACAATCTGGCATGACACGCCAAGTCATTACATTGAATGTACTTGCAAGCTCACAACAACCATAAACATCAAGGCAAGACAATAACATAGCATTTAACAGGTTAATTAAATTAACAACTATTATGATGAAACAACTACCAAGCATGGTATGAAACTGATACAATACTAATAAATCACCATCTCAGATCTCCATAACCATATCACTCTTGGCTAACCGGCCAAGCAATATACCATCTCGATCACCTCGTGATCAAAACCAAACAGTGATCATTCCGGCGATCACAACCATGACCAACACTTGGTCTCAAACGGTGATCTTTTCGGCGATCACTACCACGACCAACACTTGGTCTCAAACAATGATCTTTCCGGCGATCACTACCACGACCAACACTTGGTCTCAAACGTGATCTTTCCGGCGATCACTACCATGACCAACACTTGGTCTCCAACATTATCATCAACATCCTACCAATCTGTACTGCTCAAAATATCAACATATAAATCACCTATAAGTCATTCCATCATGTGAGTGTTGATCGAACGGTGTGACCTAGTACGAACCCATGCCCATAACCGAGGACGCGGCTATCGATATATTTAAATACACACACTCTGCAGAGGTAGCGCACTTTACCCACACCACGGAACCCATGGCCTCGCACTCCCATTCGGGTGGACCAACGGCGTTATGACAAAACCGATCTACTGCCATGGCACTCTCCCGGCCACTCCGACTCACTCCCCACTGGGCTAGTCCTGGGTGGCCCGTGTCTACCAAAGACACAACAACCACCGTCGTGGCCAAAACAATAAACCGTCCCAAACGGGGACACATGCACATAACAACAACAACGGGAACACAAGGTTATGTTTGCTTACCGGGCCAGGGTACTGCATGCCCATAACCTTCCCTCGTTGGAGGCACCGGCGAGAGGCATGACAATGGACCGCATTAGGGCCTTCCCATAAAGGCAAATGTGGTTACACTGGAAAAAGCCCGATTCGGTGGCACCTGACCAACTTAATGACGGAATTTATCCCCAAAATATAATAGTAATGACTGATACTCCGATATCATCTATCTACCTATAATCCAAGTCATAGTAATATCCAACAAATAATCCAAAGCTTAATATCGTATTTCCAAAATACTCCGAGGACAGCATAACACTATTATCATGATGAATCCAAGAATGATAATAATACTACTAAAATATCAAGAACTAACTATCCAACTATGATCCACAGCAAGCATCATCTCCAACATCATACTCCAGAACATAATATCATCTAGCATCATGATGAAACTAACACTAGCCACTAATAATCCAAAGGCAACATGATATCCAAATTAATGCTCCAAGATAATACCAGATACCATCATGAAAATAATCATCAAAATATAAGTCCTAGAACTCCAAGCAATATCATGGCAATATCAAGATCAAAACAATACTCCGAGAAATGCCATGAACAAATCATACATAGCTAATGCCATATTTTAAACAAGTTCAAATAACTTAAACCATGTCACTGCATTGCAATCATGCTAATGGAGGGTGTGGGTTTCCTGGGGTGGAAGAAATCACCGAGAAGAAGTGCGAGAAGCTCGCGGAAAGAATTACCGGAAAACGTTCTCTCTCGGAGGGGGCTGAATAAGGGCAGGGGCAAAATGGTCATTTTCAGAATGTCAAAACATGGTGAAAATGATTCCATTGGGATGGTCTTGACAAAATGAAGAAGTGGGCTTTGGATTCACCTCATTTGGAGTTACGAGTAAAAAGTTGTGAGGGGAGGAAGTTCAGGGACTAATCTGCAAAAATATCATCACAAACAAGCCCCTGAGTGGATAAAGCAGAAGCAGATTTCAGAAAATACGCTTTCCAGATAGGAAAGCGCATTTGCGCCTGAAGAACGAAAGAAATACGCTTACCCAAAGAGGAAGCGCACTTCAGGTGGTACGCTTTGTGTAGATGAAAACGTACAAACCCGAATACGTCTCCACTTGCCATGTCAGCGGGGTCAACCCCCCGAGTCACTGACTGGTGGGGCCGCGGGGTCCATGCCCTCGGTCAACTCCTTCCTCCTCTTCTTCCCCCCGACGCGGGCGAAGAACAGAGGGAGGGGCGCCGCCGCCGGTGCTCGCCCGGTCGACTCCGGCCACCTCCGGTGGAGCTCGGACCACCAGAGCGACCGCACGGACAAGGAGCTCCTGCCTGGACCATCCCCTTCTGCCGGAGAGAGCTAGGGAGGGCAGGGCCATGGTCGCGGCGGAAAGTGGCTTCGGCCGGAGTTGGGACATGGCGATCTGGTTGCTCCGGCGACAAAAGGAGAGAGGGGAGGAACTCGCCGGGGTGGAGGGGTTCTACTGGTGGTGGAAGAAAGGAAGGGGAGGGCTCGGCTTGAGCCAATTTAGGCCGAGGCCGACGACGGGCACGGCGGCCATGGAGAGCAGAGAGGGACTCCGGAGCTCGGGCATGTGGTTGGGGAGAGCTAGTGGAGGGCAGAGAGGAGGCTGATGAGCTCGGGAGGCCGCGGGGATGGCTATATATAGCCGAGGGGCGAGGAGGCCGAGCTATCATCGTCGCGGAGCGTGGCCATTCCCGCGAACGCGTGTGCACGTGCATGAGCTCGCTGGTAGACGACGGGGGAGGAGCAGTTGAGGTTCTCACGGGGTAGAGGAGGCCAATGGAGCACAAGGAGGAAGACGACGGCGATGAACCGAGCCAAAACGCCACTATACGTCCGTGGGCACGTGGTAGTTCGCGTCAATGAGGAAGCGGACGGAGGGGGGGAGGGGTCCAGGGGAACGGAGACGATGAGGTGAAGCCAAGGGACATGCTCACGCGCGCTAAGACGACAAGAGGGAAGAGGACGAAGAAGAAACGGCGCGCTGGACGCAGCCACTGCGCACAGAGCGCGCGCACTGTGATGCCGTCGTCATAGTCACCATGTGAACCGGGGCATTCAATGCTCTACAGCACCTAAAATGTTGTCTAGCTGATAGTTCATCCAGGGGAGGTTGCAACTGAGGTGGTAGTTTGGTTAAAACGGCTATGGTTAAATGGTAATCACCGCCTAAAGTTTACTACAGTAAACTTGGCCGTGCACTGATGAACAACAGGAACTTTACTAGCGCCAAAGAGTTTGTCTAGGGTGATTAACTAAGGAAGGACTATGATCCTGGAGGTTTTGGAGCATAATGGAGCAAAAAATAATATAGTTGCTTTGTAACTCACATTATGGGTCCAGAACCAAGATCAAGATGGTTCACTCACATAGAGTAACCACTTGAGATGAAATTTGGCAGGGCTTGGTGATTTGGCCATATAAAGGTGATGTAAAAATTTCATACCACTTGGTTGTACCAAAATGGTACTTGCTTCACAAACATCTTCACTGAACAAAAACTTGCAAAAATTATAGAGAAATATTTCCTAGGTTAAATGGTGCCAAATTTCGTGGAGAGAAGTTATTTGGGTAGGAGAACAGTCTGGTAATTAATCACTATTTTTGAAGCAATATAAATGTCACTTGCTTCACAACCCGAAAATTTTACCAGAAGTAAATATTTGGTCCTGTGCTCACATAGATGATTGGGTGGGGCTTAAATTTGTAGGACTGAGAAAATATGAGCACAAAAAGAGGCATGCAAAATTTCAACTCATTTGAATAACCCTAGCTAGCACTTCCTTCACAGAGGCTTCCCTCAGACAGGAACTTTGAAAAATCAATGAGGAAGCTTGGCTAGGCAAATAAAGTTTAATTTTGGCACAGGTCAATTATTTGGATGATATATCATGCCCAAAAAGTTTGGGGGCAAATGGTCAAAGATAAATAGCACTTGCTTCACAATGTGCCATTTAGGACAGGATATGAAATGAATTTATTGAGCATGATGAGAAATATGGCCAATGAAATATTTTGCCATATTTGAGGAATATATAACCCAAAAAATTTATAAGAATTATTTGGGGATTTTTGGATGGACAGAAATATGGGTTGCTTCACAACCTAGGGCAGATAGAGTTATTCCTTTAATAGGAAAAGGAGTATTCCCTAGAAAAAGAAATTAGGGTTTGGTCAAGCAGTGGAGTGACATGATCTTGGCAAAGTTTTCAGAATGATGAGCCACTTGGGAGGGGAAATGACGATGATTTCCCAGGTGACAAGGCCACAGAACCACTCCAAAAAGAAAAACAGAGAAAAAACCAATTAAATCAAAAGAAAAAGAAAAGGGCCAAAATCCAGGCTGTTACAGAGAACGCAGTATTTCAAAAAAAATCCTACGATCACACAAGATCTATCTAGGAGATGCATAGCAACGAGAGGGCATAGTATGTCTACGTACCCTCGTAGACCGAAAGCGGAAGCGTTAAGAAACGCGGTTGATGTAGTCGAACGTCTTCGCGATCCAACCGATCAAGTACCAAACGCACGGCACCTCCACAATCTGCACACGTCCAGCTCGGTGACGTCCCTCGCACTCTTGATCCAATTGAGGCCGTGAAAGTGCAACTATCGCTGGGTGGTTTTGGTAATTCCTAACAACATATAACTCATTGAGCTAATACTATTTCAAGATAAATATTTCAGGAAAGCTCAATGATTGGCATGGCATGGATTAAAAATGTGGACTCCCTAAAAATGCTAAGGACAAAAGATTGGCTCAAGCTCTAAAGCTCAAGACTCTACATTTTACCTTTTAGTGATCCAAGATCACATTGAGTCCATAGGAAAAGCCAATACTATTAAAAGGGGATGAGGTGTTGCTTAATGGGTTACTTGCTTAAAATGCTTAGTGATATGCTCCAAAACCCTCAACCACTTCCTCATATCCACATTTGTCCCAAACCAAAAGTCAAACTCGGCCCCACCAAAACTTTCGATCCGGCGCCACCGAGTTCAGCTGACATAGCCATTGCCACAAAACCCTAGTCACTTCGGTCTCACCGATAGGGATCTCGGTCTCACCGAGATGGGATTGCAAACTCTCTGTTTCCCTTCGTGATGTTTCGATCTAACCGAGAAGAGCGGTCGGTCCCACCGAGTTCGCAATGCAAACTCTCTGTTTCCCCTTCGTAACGTTTCGGTCCAACCGAAATGAGCGAATCGGTCCCACCGATTTTGTGTGACCAACTCTCTGGTTAGCTTATTACCAAAATCGGTCCCATCGAGTTTGTGTAATCGGCCTCACCGAGATTACGTTATGCCCTAACCCTAATGAAATCGGTCCCACCAAGTTGACGTGTCGGTCCCACCGAAAATCCTAACGTTCATATTTTGAATTGAGTCGGTCCGACCGAGTTTCACGATTCGGTCTCACCGAGTTTGGTAAATTGTCTATAATAGTTAGATTTTGTGTGGAGGCTATATATACCCCTCCACACACTCTTCATTCATGGAGAGAGCCATCAGAACATGCCTACACTTTCAACATACATTTTCTGAGAGAGAACCACCTACACTTGTGTTGAGGTCAAGATATTCCACTCCAACCACATAAATCTTGATCTCTAGCCATCCCCAAGTTGCTTTCCACTCAAATCATCTTTTCACCAAATCCAAATCTATGAGAGAGAGTTGAGTGTTGGGGAGACTATCATTTGAAGCACAAGAGCAAGGAGTTCATCATCAACACACCATCTATTACCTTTTGGAGAGTGGTGTCTCCTAGATTGGTTAGATGTCACTTGGGAGCCTCCGTCAAGATTGTGGAGTTGAACCAAGGAGTATGTACGGGCAAGGAGATCGCCTACTTCGTGAAGATCTACCCTAGTGAGGCAAGTCCTTCATGGGCGATGGCCATGGTGGGATAGACAAGGTTGCTTCCTCATGGACCCTTCGTAGTTGGAGCCCTCCGTGGACTCGCGCAACCGTTACCCTTTGTGGGTTGAAGTCTCCATCAATGTGGATGTACGATAGCAAAACCTATCGGAACCACGCCAAAAATCTCCATGTCTACATTGCGTTTGCTTCCTCCAAACTCCTTCCTTTACCTTCATGTGCAATGTTTTACATTCCGCTTCTATACTCTTAGACTTGCATGTGTAGGTTGATTACTTGACTAGTGCTAAGTTGCTAAAATCTACAAAGACTTATAATTGGGAAAAAGCTAGATTTTTATTTGGTCAAGTAGTCTAATCACTGATATGTCTCCAACGTATCTATAATTTTTGATTGCTCCATGCTATATTATCTACTGTTTTGGACAATATTGGGCTTTATTATTCACTTTTATATCATTTTTGGGACTAACCTATTAACCCAGAGACCAGTGCCAGTTTCTGTTTTTACCTTGTTTTAGGGTTTCAAAGAAAAGGAATATCAAACGGAGTCCAATTGACCTGAAACTTTACGGGACTCATTTTTGGAAGGAAAGAAGCCCAGAAGACTTGAAGTGCACGTAAGGGAAGCTTCGAGGAGGCCACGAGGTTGGGGGCACGCCCACCCCCCTAGGGCACGCCCTCCACCCTCGTGGGCCCCTCGTGGCCCCCCTTACGTACTTCTTCCGCCTATATATATCCATATACCCTAAAAACATCCGAGAGCACAATAGATCGGGAGTTCCGCCGCCAGAAGCCTCCGTAGCCACCGAAAACCAATCTAGACCCATTCTGGCACCCTGCCGGAGGGGGCAATCCCTCTCCGGTGGACATCTTCATCATCCCAGTGCTCTCCATGACGAGGAGGGAGTAGTTCTCCCTCGGGGCTGAGGGTATGTACCAGTAGCTATGTGTTTGATCTCTCTCTCTCTCTCTCTCTCGTGTTCTTGAGGTGGTACGATCTTGATGTATCGTGAGCTTTGCTATTATAGTTGGATCTTATGATGTTTTCTCCCCCCTCTACTCTCTTGTAATGGATTGAGTTGCCCCTTTGAAGTTATCTTATCGGATTGAGTCTTTAAAGATTTGAGAACACTTGATGTATGTCTTGCCGTGCATATCTGTGGTGACAATGGGATATCACGTGATTCACTTGATGTATGTTTTGGTGATCAACTTGCAGGTTCCGCCCATGAACCTATGCATAGGGGTTGGCACATGTTTTCATCGTGATTCTCCGGTATAAACTTTGGGGCACTCTTTGAGGCTCTATGTGTTGGTTGAATAGATGAATCTGAGATTGTGTGATGCATATCGTATAATCATACCCATAGATACTTGAGGTGACATTGGAGTATCTAGGTGACATTAGGGTTTTGGTTGATTTGTGTCTTAAGGTGTTATTCTAGTACGAACTCTAGGGCTGTTTGTGACACTTATAGGAATAGCCCAACGGATTGATTGGAAAGAATAACTTTGAGGTGGTTTCGTACCCTACCATAATCTCTTCGTTTGTTCTCCGCTATTATTGACTTTGGAGTGACTCTTTGTTGCATGTTGAGGGATAGTTATATGATCCAATTATGTTATTATTGTTGAGGGAACTTACACTAGTGAAAGTATGAACCCTAGGCCTTGTTTCCTATCATTGCAATACCATTTACACTGACTTTTATCATTAGTTACCTTGCTGTTTTTATATTTTCAGATTACAAAAACCTTTATCTACTATCCATGTACCACTTGTATCACCATCTCTTCGCCGAACTAGTGCACCTATACAATTTACTAGTGTATTGGGTGTGTTGGGGACACAAGAGACTCTTTGTTATTTGGTTGCAAGGTTGCTTGAGAGATACCATCTTCATCCTACGCCTCCTACGGATTGATAAACCTTAGGTCATCCACTTGAGGGAAATTTGCTACTGTCCTACAAACCTCTCCACTTGGAGGCCCAACAACGTCTACAAGAAGAAGGTTGTGTAGTAGATATCAAGATCTTTTCTGGCGCCGTTGCCGGGGAGGTGAGTGCTTGAAGGTATATCTTTAGATCTTGCAATCGAGTCTTTTAGTTTCTTGTTTTATCACTAGTTTAGTTTATAAAATAAAATTACAAAAAAATGGAATTGAGTTTGTCTCATACGCTTCACCTTTTTAATATCTTTCGTGAGTATGATGGTAAGGAAAATTGTGCTCAAGTGCTAGAAGAAGAAATCTATAAAATGTTTGGCACTAAATATGTGAATGATTAGCATGATTGCAATGTTGTTAGTATGAATTCTTTGAATATCCATGATACTAATGATGATTGCACTAGTTATGATGAAAATGTCTCATATAAATATGTCAATTTTTGTGGAGTGCATTGGGTTTGTCAGTACGCCCCAAATAGGGAAGATAGATATTGCAAGAGGCATAAGTACTTCAAAACTAAATTGTTGCAAGAAAGGTTAGATGAATGTGCTGAAAATTTAAATTATATTGGCCATACTTGTGAGCTTTGTAATGAACATGATCATTTCAATACCCAATGCAAATTGTTTCATGATCGTATCGTGTCCAAAAATTGTGATGACTTGATTTCCCTTGCACATAATAATGAACTTAGTTTTCTTATGAGTTACGAAGAAATGAAACGTATAACTAATTATCTTCCAGAATTTACCCGTTATAAACTTCTTGGATTTGATCTAGAGGAAACTTATATGTATTGTGCGGTGAATTGTATTGAAAATCCTTATATTGCCAACTACATAAAGAAAAGAAAATAAATAGAAGATGAAGAGAATACTAATGAAAGGGAAGAAACTTCCCAATATCCTCCTATTATTTCTTATGATGAATCAGGTAACGAGGAGGAGCCTCCTATTCAACCAATCTCATTAATAAGGAGCTCCGATAATAGGATTGAACCCACACATGATGTGGTGAAAAAGAAGAAAAGAAAAAGGAAGAGAGGTAAAAAGATACCTCTCCCAAATAGTGCTGCTCCTATTACTATTGTGCCTCATGAAAATATAATTATGGAAGATAATGATGCTTCTTATGATCTTGAAAATCTTTTTGGCACTTGCTTGGAAGAATCTGATAATTGCTATACTATTGGTGCTATCCATACTATTAATGATGAGAGTGATTATGCTTACGATATGAAAAGCCCCAAGCTTGGGATGCTATGTTTGATGAAGATGATGTTTTTGAGAATATATTTTCTGCGATTAATGTTTGTCCCAAGCTTGGGGAAGCTATGATTAATGAAGATGATATTTTTAGTCTCCCAAGTTTTGATATGCAAGTTTATAATGATGATAGCATGCCTCCTACCTATGATGATTATTGTGATGATACTTATCCTATAAAAAGTAGTGATTATATTTATAAAACTTGTCATGATTATGATTACCCCTTCTCTGAACATTACTCTTTTAATGTGGAAACAATTTATAGTATTCGAGTCTCTTATGATACTCCCACTATTCTGGATGAGAAGAATTTTGCTTATGTGGAGAGTAATAAAATTTCTATGCTTGTAGATCATGAAAAGAATGCTTTAGGTGCTGATTATATTGTTGAATTAATTCATGATGCTACTGAAAATTATTATGAGGGAGGAAAATATGCTTGTATGAATTGCAATAATATCAAGTTTCCTCTCTACGTGCTTAAAATTTTGAAGTTATGCTTGTTTTACCTTCCTATGCAAGTTGATTCTTGTTCCCACAAGTTGTTTGATCACAAAATCCCTATGCATAGGAAGTGGGTTAGGATTAAATGTGCTAGTCATATTCTTCATGATGCTCTCTTTATGTTACAATTCTTATCCTTTATGTGAGCATCATTGAAATCATCATGCCTAGCTAGGGGCGTTAAACGATAGCGCTTGTTGGGAGGCAACCCAATTTTATTTTTATTACTTGCTTTTTGTTCCTGTTTAGTAATAAATAATTTATATAGCCCCTGTTTAGATGTGGTTTTATGCTTTTAATTAGTGTTTGTGCCAAGTAGAACCTTTGGGAAGACTTGGGGAAAGTCTTTTTAATCTTGCTATAAAAAAACAGAAACTTTAGCGCTCACGAGAATTGCTGCTAGTTTTTATTGGAGAGTGATATTTAGTTAATTATTTTTGCAGATAATTAATAGATACATTCCTCAGGTCCAGCAATTTATTTGAGAATTTTATGAGTTCCAGAAGTCTGCGTTAGTTACAGATTACTACAGACTATTCTGTTTTTTACAGATTCTGTTTTTCGTGTGTTGTTTGCTTATTTTGATGAATCTATGGCTAGTAAAATAGTTTATAAACCATATATAAGTTGGAATACAGTAGGTTTAAAACCAATATAAATAAATAATGAGTCAATTACAGTACCTTGAAGTGGTGCTTTGTTTTCTTTCGCTAACGGAGCTCACGAGTTTTCTACTTTAAGTTTTGTGTTGTGAAGTTTTCAAGTTTTGGGTAAAGATTTGATGGACTATGGAATAAGGAGTGGCAAGAGCCTAAGCTTGGGGATGCCCAAGGCACCCCAAGGTAATATCCAAGTACAACCAAAAGCCTAAGCTTGGGGATGCCCCGGAAGGCATCCCCTCTTTTGTCTTCGTTCATCGGTAACTTTACTTGAAGCTATATTTTTATTCGCCACATGATATGTGGTTTGCTTGGAGCGTAATTTCATTTTTTTTGCTTGCTGTTATTTAGAACAATGTTTTGCATCATTTATTTCAATAAAATTGGCATTGATAGCCTTTACTATGCCTATTTTAGAAGTCCACATGTTGCTGTTTGAAAACAGAAAGTTTACCGCTGTTGCAATCATTCCCTAGAAAAGTAAGAATATGATAAAACGTTGAAACCTTTGGCATATTAAGATCTGATAAATTTACTACAGTGGGAATTTTATTTCATAATTTTTGGAGCTAGGGAAGTAGGGATGTTGCTGCATTCTTTACAGACTGTCCTGTTTAGGCAGATTGCTGTTATGTTTGCATATGTTTGCTTCTTTAATGATTCTATTTGAGGATAGGACTATTAAATATGCAGAGGAATTTAGTATGCAACGTTGAATAATAATTTTAGTGATTTGCTACAGTAGGGTATAATAAGGTTTTGGCAATGGTTTATACTAACTTATCTCACGAGTCCTTGTTGAGTTTTGTGTGGATGAAGCTTTTGAGATTTAGGGAGACCGTGATATGAGAGGAATTAAGGAGACACAAAAGCTCAGGCTTGGGGATTCCCAAGGCATCCCAAGATAATATCTCAAGAGGTCTCAAGCGTCTAAGCTTGGGGATGCCCCGGTTGGCATCCCACCTTTCTTCTTCAACAACTATCGGTTAGTTTCGGTTGATCCTAAGTTTTTGCTTCTTCACATGATGTTTGCCATTCTTAGAATGCCATTTTCTTTAGTTTTGATTGCTGTTTGAATAAAATACCAAGATCTGAAATTATTAAATGTTAGAGAGTCTTCACATAGTTGCATAATTATTCGACTACTCATCGATCTTCACTTAAATCTTTCGGAGTAGTTTGTCATTTGCTCTAGTGCTTCACTTATATCTTTTAGAGCATGGTGGTAGTTTTATTTTGAAGAAATAGATGAACTCTCATGCTTCACTTAGATTATTTTGAGAGTCTTAAATAGCATGGTAATTTGCTTAAAATCCTAATATGCTAGGTATTCAAGAATAATAAAATTCTCTTATGAGTGTGTGGAATACTATGAGAATTTTGATACTTGATAATTGTTTTGAGATTTGGAGATGGTAATATTAGAGTCATGCTAGTGAGTAGTTGTGAATTTGATAAATACTTGTGTCGAAGTTTGTGATTCCCGTAGCATGCACGTATGGTGAACCGTTATGTGATGAAGTCGGAGCATGATTTATTCATTGATTGTCTTCCTTATGAGTGGCAGTCGGGGACGAGCGATGGTCTTTTCCTACCAATCTAACCCCCTAGGAGCATGCGCGTAGTACTTTGGTTCAATAACTAATAGATTTTTGCAATAAGTATGTGAGTACTTTATGACTAATGTTGAGTCCATGGATTATACGCACTCTCACCCTTCCACCATTGCTAGCCTCTCTAGTACCGCGCAACTTTCGCCGGTACCATAAACCCACCATTTACCTTCCTCAAAACAGCCACCATACCTACTTATTATGGCATTTCCATAGCCATTCCGAGATATATTGCCATGCAACTTTCCACCGTTCCGTTTATTATGACACGCTTCATCATTGTCATATTGCTTGCATGATCATGTAGTTGACATTGTATTTGTGGCAAAGCCACCGTTCGTAATTCTTTCATACATGTCACTCATGCATCATTGCACATCCCGGTACACCGCCGGAGGCATTCATATAGAGTCATATTTTCTTCTAAGTATCGAGTTGTAATTGTTGAGTTGTAAGTAAATAAAAGTGTGATGATCATCATTATTAGAGCATTGTCCCAGTAAGGAAAGGATGATGGAGACTATGATTCCCCCACAAGTCGGGATGAGACTCCGGACAAAAATAAATAAATAAAAGAGGCCAAAGAAGCCCAAATAAAAAAAGAGAAAAGAGGCCATAAAAAAAGAGAAAGGCCCAAATAAAAAATGAGAGAAAAAGAGAGAAGGGGCAATGCTACTATCCTTTTACCACACTTGTGCTTCAAAGTAGCACCATGATCTTCATAGTAGAGAGTCTCTCATGTTATCACTTTCATATACTAGTGGGAATCTTTCATTATAGAACTTGGCTTGTATATTCCAATGATGGGCTTCCTCAAAATGCCCTAGGTCTATATGAGCAAGCAAGTTGGATGCACACCCACTTAGTTTCTTTTTGAGCTTTCATATACTTATAGCTCTATTGCATCCGTTGCATGGCAATCCCTACTCACTCACATTGATATCTATTGATGGGAATCTCCATAGCCCGTTGATACGCCTAGTTGATGTGAGACTATCTTCTCCCTTTTTGTCTTCTACACAACCACCACTCTATTCCACGTATAGTGCTATGTCCATGGCTCATGCTCATATATTGCGTGAAGATTGAAAAAGTTCGAGAACATCAAAAGTATGAAACAATTGCTTGTCTTGTCATCGGGGTTGTGCATGATTTAAATTTTTTGTGCGGTGAAGATAGAGCATAGCCAGACTATATGATTTTGTAGGGATAGCTTTCTTTGGCCATGTTATTTTGAGAATACATGATTGCTTAGTTAGTATGCTTGAAGTATTATTATTTTTATGTGAATATTAAACTTTTGTCTTGAATCTTATGGATCTGAATATTCATGCCACAAATAAGAAGAATTACATTGAAATTATGCCAAGTAGCACTCCGCATCAAAAATTCTGTTTTTATCATTTACCTACTCGAGGACGAGCAGGAATTAAGCTTGGGGATGCTGATACGTCTCCAACGTATCTATAATTTTTGATTGCTCCATGCTATATTATCTACTGTTTTGGACCATATTGGGCTTTATTATTCACTTTTATATCATTTTTGGGACTAACCTATTAACCCAGAGCCCAGTGCCAGTTTATGTTTTTACCTTGTTTTAGGGTTTCGAAGAAAAAGAAAATCTAACGGAGTCCAATTGACCTGAAACTTCACGGAACTCATTTTTGGAAGGAAAGAAGCCCAAAAGACTTGAAGTGCACGTAAGGGAAGCTTCGAGGAGGCCACGAGGTAGGGGGCGCGCCCACCCCCCTAGGGCGCGCCCTCCACCCTCGTGGCCCCCCTGACATACTTCTTCCACCTATATATCTCCATATACCCTAAAAACATCCGAGAGCACAATCGATCGAGAGTTCCGCCGCCAGAAGCCTCCGTAGCCACCGAAAGCCAATCTAGACCCGTTTCGGCACCCTTTCGGAGGGGGCAATCCCTCTCCGGTGGCCATCTTCATCATCCCGGTGCTCTCCATGACGAGGAAGGAGTAGTTCTCCCTCGGGGCTGAGGGTATGTACCAGTAGCTATGTGTTTGATCTCTCTCTCGTGTTCTTGAGGTGGTACGATCTTGATGTATCGCGAGCTTTGCTATTATAGTTGGATCTTATGATGTTTTCTCCCCCCTCTACTCTCTTGTAATGGATTGAGTTTCCCCATTGAAGTTATCTTATCGGATTGAGTCTTTAAAGATTTGAGAACACTTGATGTACATCTTGCCGTGCGTATCTGTGGTGACAATGGGATATCACGTGATTCACTTGATGTATGTTTTGGTGATCAACTTGCGGGTTCCGCCCATAAACCTATGCATAGGGGTTGGCACACGTTTTCGTCGTGATTCTCTGGTAGAAAGGTTGGGGCACTCTTTGAGGTTCTATGTGTTGGTTGAATAGATGAACCTGAGATTGTGTAATGCATATTGTATAATCATACCCACGGATACTTGAGGTGACATTGGAGTATCTATGTGACATTAGGGTTTTGGTTGATTTGTGTCTTAAGGTGTTATTCTAGTACGAACTCTAGGGTTGTTTGTGACACTTATAGGAATAGCCCAACGGATTGATTGGAAAGATTAACTTTGAGGTGGTTTCGTACCCTAGCATAATCTCTTCGTTTGTTCTCCGCTATTGGTGACTTTGGAGTGACTCTTTGTTGCATGTTGAGGGATAGTTATATGATCCAATTATGTTATTATTGTTGAGGGAACTTACACTAGAGAAAGTATGAACCCTAGGCCTTGTTTCTTATCATTGCAATACCGTTTACGCTCACTTTTATCATTAGTTACCTTGCTGTTTTTATATTTTTAGATTACAAAAACCTTTATCTACTATCCATATACCACTTGTATCACCATCTCTTCGCCGAACTAGTGCACCTATACAATTTACCAGTGTATTGGGTGTGTTGGGGACACAAGAGACTCTTTGTTATTTGGTTGCAGGGTTGCTTGAGAGAGACCATCTTCATCCTACGCCTCCTACGGATTGATAAACCTTAGGTCATCCACTTGAGGGAAATTTGCTAGTGTCCTACAAACCTCTGCACTTGGAGGCCCAACAACGCCTACAAGAAGAAGGTTGTGTAGTAGACATCAATCACCCCCCTCTAGACATACTTTCGATCCTACAAGTGGTATCAGAGCTTTGGTCTCCATTTTCCTTGATTTCCATAGCTTTTGGTGATCATAGCCTTGGTTTCACAACCTAGGAGAGTATGGCGTCTAGCGAGGGAAATTATCACCGTAGAGGTCCTTACTTTGATGGTACAAATTTTGCTAGTTGGAATCATAAGACGAAAATGCATATTCTTGGACATAACCCCGCCGTTTGGACTATTGTGTGTATTGTCTTGCAAGGTGAATTTTTTGATGGGAGAGAACTGAACCGTGAAGCTAGCGTGGAAGAGTTGAAGATGCTGCAATACAAAGCTCAAGCTTGTGATATTCTCTTCAACGGATTGTGCCCCGAAGAATTCAACAAGATCAGCCGTCTTGAGAATGCAAAGGAAATTTGGGATACTTTGATTGATATGCACGAAGGTACCGACTCTGTCAAGGAATCCAAATTGGATGTGCTTCAAAGTCAACTTGACAAGTTCAAAATGAAGGATGGTGAAGGTGTTGCTGAAATGTACTCTAGGCTTGCTCTCATCACAAATGAGATTGCCGGCTTAGGAAGTGAAGATATGACCGATAGATTCATCATCAAGAAGATGCTAAGAGCCTTGGATAGAAAATATGATACCGTGTGCACATTGATCCAAATGATGCCCAATTACAAAGATCTCAAGCCAATGGAAGTCATTGGAAGAATTGTTGCTCATGAGATGTCACTCAAGGATAAGGAAGAGCTTCACAACAAGTCAAGAGGTGCTTACAAAGCCTCATGTGATTCTCCCACATCATCAAGTGAGAAACAAGCCTTTAATGAAGAATTGAGCCTAATGGTGAAGAATTTCAACAAGTTCTAGAAGACTAGAAACAAGGAAAGAAGTTCCAAGTCAAGGTCCTACAATGACAAAAGATCTTCAAGTCGTGAACGTAATTGCTACAATTGTGGAAGACCCGGACACTACTCCAATGAGTGTACGACCCCCTACAAAAGAAGAGAAGATTCTCCGAAAAGAAGAAGTAGAAGAGAAGAATCACCACCTAGAGAGAGAAGGAGTAGAGATGACCGTTACGAACGAAGAACATCACAGAGAAGGAAGGATTCGGAAAGGAAGGACAAATCATCAAGGAGCTACACAAAACGAAGACATCAAGCTCATGTTGGTGAATGGGTATCCAGCTCCGACTCCGACAATCACTCCGAGAGAAGTTATCACTCTGACTCCGAATATACTCAAGATGAAGGTGTTGCCGGTCTAGCACTTGTGTCAACCAACTCCTACGACATATTTGAGTCACCAAATTAAGGAATTGGAAGATGCTTCATGGCTAAAGGCCCAAAGGTATCACACCCCGAGTATGTTGATTTCAATAGTGATGAAGATGATTTGCTAGGTGATGATGATTTACTTGTTGACAATTCTAGTGATGAAAACTATGATGAACATGCTATTAATCATGCTGATCAAGATAAAATGAATGACGATGATAAGAAGGAGATTGAGCGTCTAACTAAAGAACTAAACACTCTTAAGTTAGCTCATGAAACTACCTTGGAAAATCATCGAGAGCTTTTAAAGACTCATGAGAAGTTACGCTTACCTTGAGCAAGAGCATGGGTTTTTAAAAGCGATCAATGATGATCTTCGCAAGAAAAGTTCTTCTTACATTGCCAAGCGTTTACTCTTGTCTACTTACATGCCACAAGTTAAATCTAGCAACAAGAGTAAGAAAGATTCTTCTTTTAGTAGAAACAATAATCATGCTAAACCCAATGTTGTTGCTTCTAGTAGTTCTCTTGATTCCACTAATGATTCTCTTAGCCAAGTGACACTTGAGCAAGAAAATAGCTTATTGAAGGGAATTATAGAGAAAGGTGTTTACAAGAGCCTTGCCGGAAGTAAGCAATTTGAGGAAATTGTACGCAAGCAAGGTTGTTTCTTTCTTGTCTTGCGCACCACAGCAGATCAATGATTACCTTCATCCATGGCCCCCGATCGTGGTACATCAAGCAGCACGAATCCTAAAGCTGTGGTCTCCTGATCGTTTTGGAAGGCTCGAGGCCTCATCCGATCTCCCCAGAAGCTTCTAAACCCTCCTCACCATCCCCTCCCCAAGAAAGCCTTCCCGCTCCTCCTTTACAAAACCCCCCTCCCTCCATTTCCCACCCCCGTCTCGCTCAGCCACAAGAATCCAAAATCATCACCCACCCTAGAGCGAGAGAGAGAAGAGAGAGAAAGAGAAGAGAGAGACCATGGCTTCCGCCGTCGATTGCAAGGGCAAGGAAATCGCGCCGGCCAGCCTCCTCAAGTCTGATACTCCCGTGGCCTACTGCTCGGTCGACTCCCCCGTCGTCAGCGCCGCCCGCCGCCCATACAACACCCAGGCCAAGGAGGTCAGCCGCTACGACGACGACTACAGCGCCCGCGACCTCGTCACCCCCATCTTCTTCTCGCAGGGTATGCTTCCGTTCCCTACCTGTGGCGCGTTGTTTCTTTGCGTTCGTGCTGAAGCCTCAACACCGTGAGTCAAATCATCCCTGTGATCTGCTTTTGGTGTCCTTGGTGTAGATTTTGCAGACGTGCTCGACCCGCTTGGCGCGCTGACCAGCATGGCCCGTCTGCTGTCCCTGATGGAGGACGTCTCAACTCAGACCGGCGGCCTCTCCTCCACTGCTGGGGCTGGGGCGTCGCGGCTCGGACGTGGGTGGCCAAGGAGGACGACGACGCGGTGTACCTCAAGGTGTCGATGCCGGGGCTGACCAAGGAGCACGTGGAGGTGCGCGCGGACAAGAACATCCTGGTGATCAAGGGCGAGGGCGAGAAGCAGCCCTAGGACGGCGACGACGACTCCGCGGTGCCGAGGTACAACCGCCGCATCCAGGTGCCCACTGCTGACGCGTACAAGATGGACAAGATCAAGGCCGAGATGAAGAATGGCCTGCTCTGGGTCACCCTGCTCAAGGTCAAGGAGGAGGAGCGCAAGGACGTCTTCCACGTCAAGGTCGAGTAGTCCTTGCGGATTTGGTAGTGCTCATGGAGGATGGCCGGCGAGAGAGTGTGAGAGAAGCCTTGTTGATGTGGTCATGTTTGGTGTCTTTCTTCCTTGTTTTGCTTCGTTGATGGTCTTGGATCTAGTAGGTAGTGGTCTGGTGGTGAAGTTCGGCCGCGAACTCTGTTAAGTTCCTCTAGTTTCAGCATATGATGAACTTGCTTTGGTGGTGAAATTGGTCATGAAATTCTGTTGATTTCCTCGAATTTGGCATATGGTGAACTGATTTGGTACTGAAATTGGTCACGAAACCTGGTTGATCTCCTTAAGTTTGGCGTGCTGAACTAATTTGGTGGTGAAATTGGTCATGAACTTTATTGATTGTCTCAAGTTTGGCCTGATGAACTACTTTGATTGTCTTAAGCTAGTCCTGCATGTCTATCTTTCCTCGTTCTTGTTCTGTATTGCTTTAACTTTTCTGTAAAAAGCTAAGGATTCATGCCTATCCTCGTGTTTGACGTCATGGAGTTGGTGAACGGGCAGTTACAGGTTGATGATTTTTGCTTATCCTTGAATCTTTTGTGCTAAAATTTTTGTTTGTCTGATCTCCTCGAATTTTGTGTGTTATCTGAACTGATTTGGTGGTTCCCTGAACTGATTTGGTGGTTCCCTGAATGTTTTGCGTTTATCCTATGTGTTTACTTCTTGTACACTTATCCCGACTCCGTCCATGACCATGGACAATGACTAGTTAAATATTTTTTCACTCTGCGGAGCTTGTACATTTTACCCATTAAGTCACACACTTCTATAATGTCACCAATGAAGCTTTATTGTACTTTAAGAGAGAGTTGTTGGACCTCTTACCTTTCCTCATGATGTAAAATATCCCCCGCCGGGACTCTATCGAGCTTTCAGTTCAATGGGTCAAGTATCTCCACAAGTTAGAGCAACTCCAACGGATCGACCCAAACGGACGATGTTTTTGTCCGTTTTTTTTTTGTTTGGATCGGCCGCCCGCCCGCCGTCCGCCCTTTTTTAGTTTTGGGTCGGCAGTGCGCCCAACGGGCGACCCATATCATGACCGTGCGCGCTTTAGATCATGCCAGCGGCCATGCCGTCGCCCTGGTTTTGGCGCTCCAGCGCGCGGGGGAAAAGCGGCCTAGCGCGTGGGAAAGGTTCACGCGCGCGCCGCTGCCGGCACTCGTTATAAGAAGGCGTTCCCTCCACACTCTTCCCAGCTCGTTGTCCGACGCCCAATCGTCTCGCCTCAGCGCCACCATGTCGATCCGTCGGCCGGGCGCTTCGGATTTTCGCGGAGTCCGTGAGCGCCGCTCCGGCGCCTTCTCCACCGAGATCTGGTTTCACGAGAAACGTCTCATCCTCGGCACCTTCGACACCCCAGAGGAGGTGGCCCCCGTGCATGACGCGGCGGCGTAGCGCCTCCTGAGGCCTCGTCGGGATATGAATTTTCCCGATGTGTCGAGCCAGCGGGTGTAGGATCTGGCGCCTCTCTCGCGGCTTTTCACCGACGAGGGTCGTCGTGTCTACCGGAGGTGGCAGCATCGCCTCACCATCGCCGAGATGGACATGGAAGCCATGGAGGTGTGGCGCGAATGCTTCCCGCAGGACATCGTCGATGAGCGTCAGTTCTACAAGCAAAGGAGGTTGGAGAGGGACGCGAGCCGCCTATCGGGAGGCCAATCGTTCGCGGAAGCAGGCCGCTCAATTGAAACTGAAGCTACGGGAAACGTCGGGTTGGGACTTTGAATACGAGTAGCATGCTGATGCCTACATTCAGACGTCGGAGGAGGACATTACCGAGTCGGAGTCAGAAAGCGACGAGTAGTGGTCTTTTCTTTATCTGTGTACGCTAGAACTATCTATGTATCTATTTTATCGGAAAAAATGGCCGGCGGCGTCGGTGACGAAGCAGGCGGGCGATGGTGTGCTGTTTGATGTGGAGCGACCAATCCAATGTGCCACCGACCAGCGGGCCCGATGAGGAAAGAGGGCGAGCGCGCGTGCGTTCGTCTCGTGTCCACGCCGACGCAAATCTGGCTCAAAAATGGACCGGGAATGGGTCGGCAGGCGGACGAAAGCGAATGCGCGTCCGTTTGGGTCGGCGCGTTGGACCGACTTTTTTGTCCGCGCCGACCCAAACGGACAGCCACGGACAAAATGGGTCGCCCCATTGGAGTTTCTCTTAGTGGTTCCTCTTACCACTCAATCAGTTCTGAGGGTTGACATTAGTAAACATGCATGGCTAAGAACATAATTAGGGTCGCCCATAAATACAGTATGGTTGCATTGTTATTAATAGATTCAATGGCACTATGACTCGATATAGCAGACGAAGAAGGTCCTCATGATGGCAAACAGCCCCACAGATCAACCTTTTTGGAGAGAAAAGTGCTCAACTTTGTTTCTACCTCGAAGATGCAGGTAGAAAAATCCCATAAATTGGAGGTTTAGGTTGTAGGGTAAAATAGGATTAGGGTTGTTGGAGGGAGGCAGGGAGATCCCATGTGGGACCAATCACCCCTAGCTTGCAGCCTAGGGCCAATCCACCAGGTGGGGCTACGTGGGATCCATAGGCGCCTCCGTGTCCCAATTTTTGCCCCGACTCTTGTCTCGTGAGATTATTTTTATAAGCTCTTGGAAAATAATTTCTTCATTGCTCTTCTTTTTGGTCCCTTTCTGATGTTTTCTGGCAATTCCCCTTCCTCCTTTGAAGCATGTAAATTAAGAGAAAAATACATAAGAATGGTACAAAAATGTGCAAAATATGGATAATTATAAGTAGTTCATAATAAGAAATAGTGATGCAAAATGAAAGAACCCTAAGATGTGTGTCCTCCACAACACGCTTCATGTACAGTGATGCTTGAAGCCTACCTTGGTTGTTCCCATGGTCACACTTCCTCTAGTAGATGGCGCAACCACCAGGTGTGATTTGTTGTGGTGGTTTAATTACTAACATTGCTCTTTTTTTGAACCACAACTTGAGTGGTATGAGGGATATTAGTTTGTGACAAGAACCATTGGAGGGACAAGTGAGTTCTTCATTTGTTTTGTAGTGTGCTTGACTCAGATTAGGGGTGTTATCTCTACCTACTAATACCTTGATTCTCATGAAAGGGGAAAGTTATCACTTGGCGCAAACTCTTGCACTTTGGGGCCACAACATGGATTATATGAGACTGGTGGAAACAAGACTGGTGGTACATGTGAAGGGTATGATGATAAAAGTTTGGTCCACTGGTCCATGGTCGACTAGTCAAAGGTGGAGGGTACATAGTCTGTAGTGAGCCAAGAAATCCTATTTGATGCTTATTGCGTCAAATTGTCAACCTAATGCACAAAGCAATAGCGACTTGGATTAAGCCAACTAGAAAGGGGGCATTACATACAGTCGAGCCGTTTTCTTCTATTTCTCATGCATCATTTTTCTTGGGTTTTCTCTTTTGTGTGTCTCTTTCATCACTTTTCTACGGATTTATTCTCATACATTTTGTTCATTTTTCTTTCTTTTTATCGTTTTCTAAATTTGAAAACATATTTTAACTTTGGGAAGATTTTTAATTCATGAGCATTTCAACATAAGGCGGGCATCTTACATTTCCCTTTTTTTCAAAATTTTGTGAACAATCTTTAACTTTTGGGGAACATTTTTAAATTTATGCACATTTTTTTAACTTCATGGACATTTTTCTAAACTCCTAGTCACTTTTTAATCATGAAATATATTTTAACTATCGGAACAAACCTATATAGTTTTTTTCCGAGATTTTTTTTCTTGAAAAACAAAAGAACAAAGACCAAGACGAATGAAAAGTAAATCTTTGTCAATGGAGCACCCGAAGGAACATTCAGTAGGTCCGTACAGGACCAAGCGCTACATGCCTTATGTCCATTCCCTCTCATCCCTCTCCCATGATGGCCCTTCTAGTGTTGGGATCATTTTCTTTTTCCATCCTTGTTGATATTTTCTTTTTTATTTGAATTTAGTTATTTGCCTTGGGCTTGGGTTGATTGCCTTAGACCTGGGTTGAACACATTGGACTTCATTGACTTGCCAGGTAGAAACCTATGTGTCGGGAATTCGATATAACCCGAGATCGTTGTTACCCAAACTTGTGGATGACGTAATTGTTTGATGATTAATAAAATTAGTCATGATGGTATTTCATTAAACTATTATAACAACTGATAGTTCATCCAGGGGAGGTTGCAACTGAGGTGGTAGTTTGGTTAAAACTGCTATGGTTAAATGGTAATCACCGCCTAAAGTTTACTACAATAAACTTGGCCGTGCACTGGTGAACAACACGAACTTTACTAGCGCCAAAGAGTTTGTCTGGGGTGATTAACTAAGGAAGGACTATGATCCTGGAGGTTTTGGAGCATAATGGAGCAAAAACTAATATAGTTGCTTTGTAACTCACACTATGGGTCCAGAATCAAGATCAAGATGGTTCACTCACATAGAGTAACCACTTGAGATGAAATTTGGCAGGGCTTGGTGATTTGGCCAGATAAAGGTGCTGTAAAAATTTCATACCAATTGGTTGTACCAAAATGGTACTTGCTTCACAAACATCTTCACTGAACAGAAACTTGCAAAATTTCTATAGAAATATTGGCTAGGTGAACTGGTGCCACATTTCATGGAGAGAAGTTATTTGGGTAGGATAACAGCCTGGTAATTTATCACTATTTTTGAAGCAATATAAATGTCACTTGCTTCACAACCTGAAAATTTTACTAGAAGTAAAGATTTGGTCCTGTGCTCACATAGATGATTGGGTGGGGCTGAAATTTGTAGGACTGGGATAATATGAGCACAAGAAGAGGCATGCAAAATTTCAACTCATTTGAATAACCCTAGCTAGCACTTCCTTCACAAAGGCTTCCCTTAGACATGAACTTTGAAAAATCAATGAGGAAGCTTGGCTAGGCAACTGAAGTTGAATTTTGGCACAGGTTAATTATTTGGATGATATATCATGCCCAAAAAGTTTGGGGGCAAATGGTCAAAGATAAATAGCACTTGCTTCACAATGTGCCATTTAGGACAGAATAGGAAATGAATTTATTGAGCATGATGAGAAATATGGCCAATGAAATATTTTGCCATATTTGAGGAAGATATGACCCAAACAATTTATAAGAATTATTTGGGGATTTTTGGATGGACAGAAATATGGGTTGCTTCACAATCTAGGGCAGATAGAGTTATTCCTTTAATAGGAAAAGGAGTATTCCCTAGAAAAAGAAATTAGGGTTTGGTCAAGAAGTGGAGTGACATGATCTTGGCAAAGTTTTAAGAATTATGAGCCACTTGGGAGGGGGAATGAAGATGATTTCCCAGGTGACAAGGCCACAGAATCACTCCAAAAAGAAAACCAGAGAAAAAACCAATTAAATCAAAAGAAAAAGAAAAGGGCCAAAATCCAGGCTGTTACAGGGAACACGGTATTTCAAAAAAAATCCTACGATCACACAAGATCTATCTAGGAGGTGCATAGCAACGAGAGGGCAGAGTATGTCTACGTACCCTCGTAGACCGAAAGCGGAAGCGTTAAGAAACGCGGTTGATGTAGTCGAACGTCTTCGCGATCCAACCGATCAAGTACCAAACGCACGACACCTCCACAATCTGCACACGTTCAGCTCAGTGACGTCCCTCGTACTCTTGATCCAATTGAGGCCGTGAAAGTGCAACTATCGCTGGGTGGTTTTGGTAATTCCTAACAACATATAACTCATTGAGCTAATACTATTTCAAGATAAATATTTCAGGAAAGCTCAATGATTGTCATGGCATGGATTAGAAATGTGGACTCCCTAAAAATGCTAAGGACAAAAGATTGGCTCAAGCTCTAAAGCTTAAGACTCTACATTTTACCTTTTAGTGATCCAAGATCACATTGAGTCCATAGGAAAAGCCAATACTGTTAAAGGGGGATGAGGTGTTGCTTAATGGGTTACTTGCTTAAAATGCTTAGTGATATGCTCCAAAACCCTCAAACACCTTCTCATATCCACATTTGTCCCAAACTAAAAGTCAAACTCGGCCCCACCAAAACTTTCCATCCGGCACCACCGAGTTCAGTTGACATAGCCATTGCCACAAAACCCTAGTCACTTCGGTCTCACCGATAGGGATCTCGGTCTCACCGAGATGGGATTGGAAACTCTCTGTTTCCCTTCGTAATGTTTCGATCTAACCGAGATGAGCGATCGGTCCCACCGAGTTCGCAATGCAAACTCTCTGTTTCCCCTTCGTAACGTTTCGGTCCAACCGAAATGAGCGAATCGGTCCCACCGATTTTGTGTGACCAACTCTCTGGTTAGCTTATTACCAAAATCGGTCCCACCGAGTTTGTGTAATCGGCCTCACCGAGATTACGTTATGCCCTAACCCTAATGAAATCGGTCCCACCGAGTTGACGTGTCAGTCCCACCGAAATCCTAAGTTCATATTTTGAATTGAATCGGTCCGACCGAGTTTCACGATTCGGTCTCACCGAGTTTGGTAAATTGTCTGTAATAGTTAGATTTTGTGTGGAGGCTATATATACCCCTCCACACATTCTTCATTCATGGAGAGAGCCATCAGAACATGCCTACACTTTCAACATACATTTTCTGAGAGAGAACCACCTACACTTGTGTTGAGGTCAAGATATTCCACTCCAACCACATAAATCTTGATCTCTAGCCATCCCCAAGTTGCTTTCCACTGAAATCATCTTTCCACCAAATCCAAATCTATGAGAGAGAGTTGAGTGTTGGGGAGACTATCATTTGAAGCACAAGAGCAAGGAGTTCATCATCAACACACCATCTATTACCTTTTGGAGAGTGGTGTCTCCTAGATTGGTTAGATGTCACTTGGGAGCCTCCGTCAAGATTGTGGAGTTGAACCAAGGAGTATGTACGGGCAAGGAGATCGCCTACTTCGTGAAGATCTACCCTAGTGAGGCAAGTCCTTCATGGGCGATGGCCATGGTGGTATAGACAAGGTTGCTTCCTCGTGGACCCTTCGTAGTTGGAGCCCTCCGTGGACTCGCGCAACCGTTACCCTTTGTGGGTTGAAGTCTCCATCAATGTGGATGTACGATAGCAAAACCTATCGGAACCACGCCAAAAATCTCCATGTCTACATTGCGTTTGCTTCCTCCAAACTCCTTCCTTTACCTTCATGTGCAATGTTTTACATTCCGCTTCTATACTCTTAGACTTGCATGTGTAGGTTGATTACTTGACTAGTGCTAAGTTGCTAAAATCTACAAAGACTTATAATTGGGAAAAAGCTAGATTTTTATTTGGTCAAGTAGTCTAATCACTGATATGTCTCCAACGTATCTATAATTTTTGATTGCTCCATGCTATATTATCTACTGTTTTGGACAATATTGGGCTTTATTATTCACTTTTATATCATTTTTGGGACTAACCTATTAACCCAGAGACCAGTGCCAGTTTCTGTTTTTACCTTGTTTTAGGGTTTCAAAGAAAAGGAATATCAAACGGAGTCCAATTGACCTGAAACTTCACGGGACTCATTTTTGGAAGGAAAGAAGCCCAGAAGACTTGAAGTGCACGTAAGGGAAGCTTCGAGGAGGCCACGAGGTAGGGGGCACGCCCACCCCCCTAGGGCGCGCCCTCCACCCTCGTGGGCCCCTCATGGCCCCCCTTACGTACTTCTTCCGCCTATATATATCCATATACCCTAAAAACATCCGAGAGCACAATAGATCGGGAGTTCCGCCGCCAGAAGCCTCCGTAGCCACCGAAAACCAATCTAGACCCGTTCTGGCACCCTGCCGGAGGGGGCAATCCCTCTCCGGTGGACATCTTCATCATCCCAGTGCTCTCCATGACGAGGAGGGAGTAGTTCTCCCTCGGGGCTGAGGGTATGTACCAGTAGCTATGTGTTTGATCTCTCTCTCTCTCTCGTGTTCTTGAGGTGGTACGATCTTGATGTATCGCGAGCTTTGCTATTATAGTTGGATCATATGATGTTTTCTCCCCCCTCTACTCTCTTGTAATGGATTGATTTGCCCCTTTGAAGTTATCTTATCGGATTGAGTCTTTGAAGATTTGAGAACACTTGATGTATGTCTTGCCGTGCATATCTGTGGTGACAATGGGATATCACGTGATTCACTTGATGTATGTTTTGGTGATCAACTTGCAGGTTCCGCCCATGAACCTATGCATAGGGGTTGGCACATGTTTTCATCGTGATTCTCCGGTATAAACTTTGGGGCACTCTTTGAGGCTCTATGTGTTGGTTGAATAGATGAATCTGAGATTGTGTGATGCATATCGTATAATCATACCCATGGATACTTGAGGTGACATTGGAGTATCTAGGTGACATTAGGGTTTTGGTTGATTTGTGTCTTAAGGTGTTATTCTAGTACGAACTCTAGGGCTGTTTGTGACACTTATAGGAATAGCCCAACGGATTGATTGGAAAGAATAACTTTGAGGTGGTTTCGTACCCTACCATAATCTCTTCGTTTGTTCTCCGCTATTATTGACTTTGGAGTGACTCTTTGTTGCATGTTGAGGGATAGTTATATGATCCAATTATGTTATTATTGTTGAGGGAACTTACACTAGTGAAAGTATGAACCCTAGGCCTTGTTTCCTATCATTGCAATACCATTTACACTGACTTTTATCATTAGTTACCTTGCTGTTTTTATATTTTCAGATTACAAAAACCTTTATCTACTATCCATGTACCACTTGTATCACCATCTCTTCGCCGAACTAGTGCACCTATACAATTTACTAGTGTATTGGGTGTGTTGGGGACACAAGAGACTCTTTGTTATTTGGTTGCAAGGTTGCTTGAGAGATACCATCTTCATCCTACGCCTCCTACGGATTGATAAACCTTAGGTCATCCACTTGAGGGAAATTTGCTACTGTCCTACAAACCTCTCCACTTGGAGGCCCAACAACGTCTACAAGAAGAAGGTTGTGTAGTAGATATCAAGATCTTTTCTGGCGCCGTTGCCGGGGAGGTGAGTGCTTGAAGGTATATCTTTAGATCTTGCAATCGAGTCTTTTAGTTTCTTGTTTTATCACTAGTTTAGTTTATAAAAGAAAATTACAAAAAAATGGAATTGAGTTTGTCTCATACGCTTCACCTTTTTAATATCTTTCGTGAGTATGATGGTAAGGAAAATTGTGCTCAAGTGCTAGAAGAAGAAATCTATAAAATGTTTGGCACTAAATATGTGAATGATTAGCACGATTGCAATGTTGTTAGTACGAATTCTTTGAATATCCATGATACTAATGATGATTGCACTAGTTATGATGAAAATGTCTCCTATAAATATGTCAATTTTTGTGGAGTGCATTGGGTTTGTCAGTACGCCCCAAATAGGGAAGATAGATATTGCAAGAGGCATAAGTACTTCAAAACTAAATTGTTGCAAGGAAGGTTAGATGAATGTGCTGAAAATTTAAATTATATTGGCCATACTTGTGAGCTTTGTAATGAACATGATCATTTCAATACCCAATGCAAATTGTTTCATGATCGTATCGTGTCCAAAAATTGTGATGACTTGATTTCCCTTGCACATAATAATGAACTTAGTTTTCTTATGAGTTACGAAGAAATGAAACGTATAACTAATTATCTTCCAGAATTTACCCGTTATAAACTTCTTGGATTTGATCTAGAGGAAACTTATATGTAATGTGCGGTGAATTGTATTGAAAATCCTTATATTGCCAACTACATAAAGAAAAGAAAATAAATAGAAGATGAAGAGAATACTAATGAAAGGGAAGAAACTTCCCAATATCCTCCTATTATTTCTTATGATGAATCAGGTAACGAGGAGGAGCCTCCTCCTATTACTATTGTGCCTCATGAAAATATAATTATGGAAGATAATGATTCTTCTTATGATCTTGAAAATATTTTTGGCACTTGCTTGGAAGAATATGATAATTGCTATACTATTGGTGCTATCCATACTATTAATGATGAGAGTGATTATGCTTATGATATGAAAAGGCCCAAGCTTGGGATGCTATGTTTGATGAAGATGATGTTTTTGAGAATATATTTGCTGCAATTAATGTTTGTCCCAAGCTTGGGGAAGCTATGATTAATGAAGATGATATTTTTAGTCTCCCAAGTTTTGATATGCAAGTTTATAATGATGATAGCATGCCTCCTGCCTATGATGATTATTGTGATGATACTTATGCTATAAAAAGTAGGGATTATATTTATAAAACTTGTCATGATTATGATTACCCCTTATCTGAACATTACTCTTTTAATGTGGAAACAATTTATAGTATTCGAGTCTCTTATGATACTCCCACTATTCTGGATGAGAAGAATTTTGCTAATGTGGAGAGTAATAAAATTTCTATGCTTGTAGATCATGAAAAGAATGCTTTAGGTGCTGGTTATATTGTTGAATTAATTCATGATGATACTGAAAATTATTATGAGGGAGGAAAATATGCTTGTATGAATTGCAATAATATCAAGTTTCCTCTCTATGTGCTTAAAATTTTGAAGTTATGCTTGTTTTACCTTCCTATGCAAGTTGATTCTTGTTCCCACAAGTTGTTTGATCACAAAATCCCTATGCATAGGAAGTGGGTTAGGATTAAATGTGCTAGTCATATTATTCATGATGCTCTCTTTATGTTACAATTCTTATCCTTTATGTGAGCATCATTAAAATCATCATGCCTAGCTAGGGGCGTTAAACGATAGCGCTTGTTGGGAGGCAACCCAATTTTATTTTTATTCCTTGATTTTTGTTACTGTTTAGTAATAAATAATTTATATAGCCCCTGTTTAGATGTGGTTTTATGCTTTTAATTAGTGTTTGTGCCAAGTAGAACCTTTGGGAAGACTTGGGGAAAGTCTTTTTAATCTTGCTGTAAAAAACAGAAACTTTAGCGCTAACGAGAATTGCTGCTAGTATTTATTGGAGAGTGCTATTTAGTTAATTATTTTTGAAGATAATTAATAGATACATTCCTCAGGTCCATAAATTTATTTGAGAATTTTATGAGTTCCAGAAGTCTGCGTTAGTTACAGATTACTACAGACTATTCTGTTTTTTACAGATTCTGTTTTTCGTGTGTTGTTTGCTTATTTTGATGAATCTATGGCTAGTAAAATAGTTTATAAACCATAGATAAGTTGTAATACAGTAGATTTAACACAAATATAAATAAAGAATGAGTTAATTACAGTACCTAGAAGTGGTGTTTTGTTTTCTTTCGCTAACGGAGCTCATGAGTTTTCTACTTTAAGTTTTGTGTTGTGAAGTTTTCAAGTTTTGGGTAAAGATTTGATGGACTATGGAATAAGGAGTGGCAAGAGTCTAAGCTTGGGGATGCCCAAGGCACCCCAAGGTAATATCCAAGGACAACCAAAAGCCTAAGCTTGGGGATGCCCCGAAAGGCATCCCCTCTTTTGTCTTCGTTCATCGGTAACTTTACTTGGGGCTATATTTATTCGCCACATGATATGTGTTTTCATTGGAGCGTCATTTCATTTCATTTTTTTTGCTTGCTGTTATTTAGAACAATGTTTTGCATCATTTATTTCAATAAAAGTGGCATTGATAGCCTTTACTATGCCTATTTTAGAAGTCCACATGTTGCTGTTTGAAAACAGAAAGTTTACGCTGTTGCAATAATTCCCTAGAAAAGTCAGAATGTGATAAAATGTTGAAACCTTTTGCATATTAAGCTCTGATAAATTTACTACAGTGTGAATTTTATTTCATAATTTTTGGAGATAGGGAAGTATAGATGTTGCTGCATTCTTTACGGACTGTCCTGTTTAGGCAGATTGCTGTTATGTTTGCATTGTTTGCATATGTTTGCTTCTTTAATGATTCTATTTGAGGATAGTACTATTAAATATGCAGAGGAATTTAGTATGCAATGTTGAATAATAATTTTAGTGATTTGCTACAGTAGAGTATAATAAGGTTTTGGCAATGGTTTATACTAACTTATCTCACGAGTCCTTGTTGAGTTTTGTGTGGATGAAGCTCTTGAGATTTAGGGAGACCGTGATATGAGAGGAATTAAGGAGACACAAAATCTCAGGCTTGTGGATGCCCAAGGCATTCCAAGATAATATCTCAAGAGGTCTCAAGCGTCTAAGCTTGGGGATGCCCCGGTTGGCATCCCACCTTTCTTCTTCAACAACTATCGGTTAGTTTCGGTTGATCCTAAGTTTTTGCTTCTTCACATGATGTTTGCCATTCTTAGAATGCCATTTTCTTTAGTTTTGCTTGATGTTTGAATAAAATACCAAGATATGAAATTATTAAATGTTAGAGAGTCTTCACATAGTTGCATAATTATTCGACTACTCATCGATCTTCACTTAAATCTTTCGGAGTAGTTTGTCATTTGCTCTAGTGCTTCACTTATATCTTTTAGAGCATGGTGGTAGTTTTAGTTTGAAGAAATAGATTAACTATCATGCTTCACTTAGATTATTTTGAGAGTCTTAAATAGCATGGTAATTTGCTTAAAATCCTAATATGCTAGGTATTCAAGAATAATAACATTCTCTTATGAGTGTTGAATACTATGAGAAGTTTGATACTTGATAATTGTTTTGAGATTTGGAGATGGTAATATTAGAGTCATGCTAGTGAGTAGTTGTGAATTTGATAAATACTTGTGTCGAAGTTTGTGATTCCCGTAGCATGCACGTATGGTGAACCGTTATGTGATGAAGTCGGAGCATGATTTATTCATTGATTGTCTTCCTTATGAGTGGCGGTCGGGGACGAGCGATGGTCTTTTCCTACCAATCTACCCCCCGAGGAGCATGCACGTAGTACTTTGTTTCAATAACTAATAGATTTTTGCAATAAGTATGTGAGTTCTTTATGACTAATGTTGAGTCCATGGATTATACGCACTCTCACCCTTCCACCATTGCTAGCCTCTCTAGTACCGCGCAACTTTCGCCAGTACCATAAACCCACCATTTACCTTCCTCAAAACAGCCACCATACCTACCTATTATGGCATTTCCATAGCCATTCCGAGATATATTGCCATGCAACTTTCCACCGTTCCGTTTATTATGACACGCTTCATCATTGTCATATTGCTTGCATGATCATGTAGTTGACATTGTATTTGTGGCAAAGCCACCGTTCGTAATTCTTTCATACATGTCACTCATGCATCATTGCACATCCCGGTACACCGCCGGAGGCATTCATATAGAGTCATATTTTCTTCTAAGTATCGAGTTGTAATTGTTGAGTTGTAAGTAAATAAAAGTGTGATGATCATCATTATTAGAGCATTGTCCCAGTAAGGAAAGGATGATGGAGACTATGATTCCCCCACAAGTCGGGATGAGACTCCGGACAAAAATAAATAAATAAAAGAGGCCAAAGAAGCCCAAATAAAAAAAGAGAAAAGAGGCCATAAAAAAAGAGAAAGGCCCAAATAAAAAAATGAGAGAAAAAGAGAGAAGGGGCAATGCTACTATCCTTTTACCACACTTGTGCTTCAAAGTAGCACCATGATCTTCATAGTAGAGAGTCTCTCATGTTATCACTTTCATATACTAGTGGGAATCTTTCATTATAGAACTTGGCTTGTATATTCCAATGATGGGCTTCCTCAAAATGCCCTAGGTCTATATGAGCAAGCAAGTTGGATGCACACCCACTTAGTTTCTTTTTGAGCTTTCATATACTTATAGCTCTATTGCATCCGTTGCATGGCAATCCCTACTCACTCACATTGATATCTATTGATGGGAATCTCCATAGCCCGTTGATACGCCTAGTTGATGTGAGACTATCTTCTCCCTTTTTGTCTTCTACGCAACCACCACTCTATTCCACCTATAGTGCTATATCCATGGCTCATGCTCATATATTGCGTGAATATTGAAAAAGTTCGAGAACATCAAAAGTATGAAACAATTGCTTGTCTTGTCATCGGGGTTGTGCATGATTTAAATTTTTTGTGCGGTGAAGATAGAGCATAGCCAGACTATATGATTTTGTAGGGATAGCTTTCTTTGGCCATGTTATTTTGAGAATACATGATTGCTTAGTTAGTATGCTTGAAGTATTATTATTTTTATGTGAATATTAAACTTTTGTCTTGAATCTTATGGATCTGAATATTCATGCCACAATTAAGAAGAATTACATTGAAATTATGCCAAGTAGCACTCCGCATCAAAAATTCTATTTTTATCATTTACCTACTCGAGGACGAGCAGGAATTAAGCTTGGGGATGCTGATACGTCTCCAACGTATCTATAATTTTTGATTGCTCCATGCTATATTATCTACTGTTTTGGACCATATTAGGCTTTATTATTCACTTTTATATCATTTTTGGGACTAACCTATTAACCCAGAGCCCAGTGCCAGTTTATGTTTTTACCTTGTTTTAGGGTTTCGAAGAAAAGGAAAATCAAACGGAGTCCAATTGACCTGAAACTTCACGGAACTCATTTTTGGAAGGAAAGAAGCCCGGAAGACTTGAAGTGCACGTAAGGGAAGCTTCGAGGAGGCCACGAGATAGGGGGCGCGCCCACCCCCCTAGGGCGCGCCCTCCACCCTCGTGCCCCCCCTGACGTACTACTTCCGCCTATATATCTCCATATACCCTAAAAACATCCGAGAGCACAATCGATCGGGAGTTCCGCCGCCAGAAGCCTCTGTAGCCACCGAAAGCCAATCTAGACCCGTTTCGGCACCCTTCCGGAGGGGGCAATCCCTCTCCGGTGGCCATCTTCATCATCCCGGTGCTCTCCATGACGAGGAAGGAGTAGTTCTCCCTCAGGGCTGAGGGTATGTACCAGTAGCTATGTGTTTGATCTCTCTCTCTCGTGTTCTTGAGGTGGTACGATCTTGATGTATCGCGAGCTTTGCTATTATAGTTGGATCTTATGATGTTTTCTCCCCCCTCTACTCTCTTGTAATGGATTGAGTTTCCCCATTGAAGTTATCTTATCGTATTGAGTCTTTAAAGATTTGAGAACACTTGATGTATGTCTTGCCGTGCGTATCTGTGGTGACAATGGGATATCACGTGAATCACTTGATGTATGTTTTGGTGATCAACTTGCGGGTGCCGCCCATAAACCTATGCATAGGGGTTGGCACATGTTTTCGTCGTGATTCCCCGGTAGAAACTTTGGGGCACTCTTTGAGGTTCTATGTGTTGGTTGAATAGATGAATTTGAGATTGTGTGATGCATATCGTATAATCATACCCACGGATACTTGAGGTGACATTGGAGTATCTAGGTGACATTAGGGTTTTGGTTGATTTGTGTCTTAAGGTGTTATTCTAGTACGAACTCTAGGGTTGTTTTTGACACTTATAGGAATAGCCCAACGGATTGATTGGAAAGAATAACTTTGAGGTGGTTTCATACCCTACCATAATCTCTTTGTTTGTTCTCCGCTATTGGTGACTTTGGAGTGACTCTTTGTTGCATGTTGAGGGATAGTTATATGATCCAATTATGTTATTATTGTTGAGGGAACTTACACTAGTGAAAGTATGAACCCTAGGCCTTGTTTCCTATCATTGCAATACCATTTACACTCACTTTTATCATTAGTTACCTTGCTGTTTTTATATTTTCAGATTACAAAAACCTTTATCTACTATCCATATACCACTTGTATCACCATCTCTTCGCCGAACTAGTGCACCTATACAATTTACCAGTGTATTGGGTGTGTTGGGGACACAAGAGACTCTTTGTTATTTGGCTGCAGGGTTGCTTGAGAGAGACCATCTTCATCCTACACCTCCTACGGATTGATAAACCTTAGGTCATCCACTTGAGGGAAATTTGCTAGTGTCCTACAAACCTCTGCACTTGGAGGCCCAACAACGCCTACAAGAAGAAGGTTGTGTAGTAGACATCAATCACCCCCCTCTAGACATACTTTCGATCCTACAAGTGGTATCAGAGCTTTGGTCTCCATTTTCCTTGATTTCCATAGCTTTTGGTGATCATAGCCTTGGTTTCACAACCTAGGAGAGTATGGCGTCTAGCGAGGGAAATTATCACCGTAGAGGTCCTTACTTTGATGGTACAAATTTTGCTAGTTGGAAGCATAAGATGAAAATGCATATTCTTGGACATAACCCCGCCGTTTGGGCTATTGTGTGTATTGTCTTGCAAGGTGAATTCTTTGATGGGAGAGAACTGAACCGTGAAGCTAGCGTGGAAGAGTTGAAGATGTTGCAATACAAACCTCAAGCTTGTGATATTCTCTTCAACGGATTGTGCCCCGAATAATTCAACAAGATCAGCTGTCTTGAGAATGCAAAGGAAATTTGGGATACTTTGATTGATATGCACGAAGGTACCGACTCCGTCAAGGAATCCAAATTGGATGTGCTTGAAAGTCAACTTGACAAGTTCAAAATGAAGGATGGTGAAGGTGTCGCTGAAATGTACAGTAGGATTGCTCTCATCACAAATGAGATTGCCGGCTTAGGAAGTGAAGATATGACCAATAGATTCATCATCAAGAAGATGCTAAGATCCTTGGATAGAAAATATGATACCGTGTGCACATTGATCCAAATGATGCCCAATTACAAAGATCTCAAGCCAATGGAAGTCATTGGAAGAATTGTTGCTCATGAGATGTCACTCAAGGATAAGGAAGAGCTTCACAACAAGTCAAGAGGTGCTTACAAAGCCTCATGTGATTCTCCCACATCATCAAGTGAGAAACAAGCCTTCAATGAATAATTGAGCCTAATGGTGAAGAATTCCAACAAGTTCTACAAGACTAGAAGCAAGGAAAGAAGTTCCAAGTCAAGGTCCTACAATGACAAAAGATCTTCAAGTCATGAACGTAATTACTACAATTGTGGAAGACCCGGACACTACTCCAATGAGTGTACGACCCCCTACAAAAGAAGAGAAGATTCTCCGAAAAGAAGAAGTAGAAGAATCACCACCTGGAGAGAGAAGGAGTAGAGATGACCGTTACGAACGAAGAACATCACAGAGAAGGAAGGATTCGGAAAGGAAGGACAAATCATCAAGGAGCTACACAAAACGAAGACATCAAGCTCATGTTGGTGAATGGGTATCCAGCTCCGACTCCGACAATCACTCCGAGAGAAGTTATCACTCCGACTCCGAATATACTCAAGATGAAGGTGTTGCCGGTCTAGCACTTGTGTCAACCAACTCCTACGACATATTTGAGTCACCAAATTAAGGAATTGGAATATGCTTCATGGCTAAAGGCCCAAAGGTATCACACCCCGAGTATGTTGATTTCAATAGTGATGAAGACGATTTGCTAGGTGATGATGATTTACTTGTTGACAATTCTAGTGATGAAAACTATGATGAACATGCTATTAATCATGCTGATCAAGATAAAATGAATGACGATGATAAGAAGGAGATTGAGCGTCTAACTAAAGAACTAAACACTCTTAAGTTAGCTCATGAAACTACCTTGGAAAATCATCGAGAGCTTTTGAAGACTCATGAGAAGTTACGCTTCGAAAATCTTAACCTTGAGCAAGAGCATGGGTTTTTAAAAGCGATCAATGATGATCTTCGCAAGAAAAGTTCTTCTTACATTGCCAAGCGTTTACTCTTGTCTACTTACATGCCACAAGTTAAATCTAGCAACAAGAGTAAGAAAGATTCTTCTTTTAGTAGAAACAATAATCATGTTAAACCCAATGTTGTTGCTTCTAGTAGTTCTCTTGATTCCACTAATGATTCTCTTAGCCAAGTTACACTTGAGCAAGAAAATAGCTTATTGAAGGGAATTATATAGAAAGGTGTTTACAAGAGCCTTGCCGGAAGTAAGCAATTTGAGGAAATTGTACGCAAGCAAGGAAGGCACCGGAAGAATCAAGGTGTTTGTTTTGAACGAAAGTTCAATGCCAATGGCGTTGAGTGGGAAGAAGATCAATACCCCAAAACGAAGTTTGTTCCTCAACAAGAAAAGTATGATCCTATTTCTTTCCAAGGAACACAAGCTCAAGATGATCTTCCACCACAAGACCACAAGCAAAATGGCAAGGACAAGCTTCAAGAGGAGATTGATGCATTTGAAGAAGCTCCCAAAGCCTTGGTTAAGTGGGTTCCCAAGACTACATAAAGTTCAACTTCATCAAGTATGACTACAACTCCAAGGATTCCCATCAAGATGGTGTGGACCCAGAAGAAAAAGAACTAGAGAGTTCTTGAGGGTGACTCCACCAACACTTCACTCATATCTTTTGGCAAGGACATGTGCAAACAACTTCCATATCTTGCACTAGTTCAAGGAGTCACAAACCCTCTTGTTGATAAGACAAGGGACAAGGTAACCTAATGCTTTCATGGACATCATCTTATGTGAACATCACTCTATGTGTATGGATATCCTTATTTGTTCCTTGTGGGACTAACCCATGTAGGTATTGAAAGTGCAACTCACTCTAATGGATTGCTCCAAATGATCTACATCAACATTGAGCATCTACATCTTCAACACCTACATGAAGTCATCATCGACAAAACCCAAGGTTAGCTCATCCCTCTGAGGGGGGGATATCACATCTAGGGGGAGCTTTACTCTAATCAATTGAGCTAAAGCAACTCTAATGGTGTGAACACAACAATGCTTTATGTAAAAGTGGCAACCCCACTTATGCTTAAACGATGAGTATGACCTATGATCAAATGTTCTCATTTGACTCCTCAGTCAATATACTCATATATAGATGACCTAGTCATCGACAATTGCTTGATAGATGCTAGAGTGTTTCTGCATGCTCTGCCACATATTTCATTTGCCATTTTATTGTGTGAGCATGTTGGTTGCATGTTTTACTCATTCGAGAACATCCACTTGTTGTTTTGATTGTTTGGCGTTTTTCTCTTTTGCCAAGTGGATGAACAAGAATGCCTAAGAACCTCCTCTAGCTATCTATGCTTTTCACGTCTCAAACTCTATTCATGCTACGTCACAAAGTTTGATCAAGTCAGATTCGAACCACTCTATGTGAGGAGCACCCGGAGTCCCTGATTCGTCATAGACTTAAACTTCCAAAACCTCTTTGTGCATTTTGGTATGACCGAGTCATCCACTTCGGTCACACCGAGTTCACTAAGTTGATCTAGGTTTTCCATCTCGGTGCAACTGATTTGAACTTTTGGTCACACCGAGTTGCGGTAACCGCTCGCGATTCTGCATCTCGATGCCACCGAGTTGTCCCACTCGGTCACACCGACAGGGTCGGGATATATATACCGACGGGTTGAATTTTGGAAATTTCTCCAAAACCTTTCACCCCACGCGTGTCCTGTTCTGCCTCCTCGGGTCTTCGGATCGTCTCCTCGCCGCCAGCGACCTCCCGCCACTGGTCTCCGTCGCCATCAACGGAATTCTGATCTGCCGTTGTCGCCGTAGTGAACTCCCGCCAAACTAGGGTATGAGTTCGACTCTTTGTGCTATTTCCCAACTCTGATTCATAGCACATTACTTTGCCATGATCATGACCACGTATGCAAACAATCCATCCACTGAAAACTTCCTTTAGATTAGATTAGATTTTAAAATTAAGGGTTAGGTCTCCGCCGGACTCATCTCGGACCGACCGAATTGTAGAAATCGGTCTCACCGATTTGGCTTAGGCCATAACACATGCATTTTCGGTCTGACTGAAAATTGCAAATCGGTGTGACCGAGTTCGATTCTCTATGAAACCCTAGCAGTCTAGGTGCCACCGAACTGTGGCTTGGTCTGACCGAGTTCACTAGTTTAGGTTCCAAAAGTTGCTTCGGTATCACCGAATTTATCAGATCGGTAGCTCCGAAATGCTTTCCGTGGAGAACCAAAACTAAGTTTTTAAGTCATCTATTTTACAAAAACTCTGCACTTTGTGATGCTCATCCACTCTACCTCATCTACATCTATTCACAGGGTTTGCTATAAGTGATTACCAAGATGTCTGACCAGAGTGACAGTCAGAACAGATCTGTGGAACATGTGCAATTGAGTGAGGGTTCAGATCCATCAAGCACCTCAGATGATGGCAGCAGGAGCACACCTAGTAACTTGCCCAAGGCAGTCACCAGGACAAGGAAGAAGAAAACCTCAGGCTCTAAGGATGAAGACTATCTGGCTATTGAGGATGAGGCCACCTCAAAGAAGAAAGTGTTGAAGAAGGAGTATGGCTCAGCTGCTACAACAAAGCCAGGGATGCACAAGAAGGCACCTACCAAGAGAATGCCAACATCAAAGCCTAGGAAAGCAGCCTTGGAGGAAACTATGGAGTTCACTCTTGAACCCAAAGAGGCTGGAGAAGGCAAGAAGAGAAAGGAGAGGGTCAAGAAGACCACTACCAGAGTTCTAGGGAGATCATCCATGTTCAAGGATCCCGCAGAAGAAGAGGAAGAGGAAGAGGATGTTCCAGCACCCAAAGCTCATAAGCTTATGGGAGATGCAATTAAGTCAGGGGCTGCAACATCAAAGCCCAACTCTGCTCCCAAAGCTCAAGCTCAGAAGTCAAAGCCCAAGAGAAACACTAGAAGTATTCCTGGAGAAGAGAAGAACAAGGCCCCAGTGCCTCAAGCTGAAGAAGAGGATGATGAGTCTCTTGTTTTAAGGAAATTGAAACCCAAGATCCCAGACCACAATGATACTCATCCAATGGCTAAAGACATGCACATTAGAAAAGATGTTGGACTGAGATTGTGGAGACGGTCTGATCCCTATGCTGTGAGGAGAAGGACTGCAGTTGACTACAGGTTCCACACAAAAGAATAGTGTCGGTGTCAAAACCGGTGGTTCTCGGGTAGGGGGTCCCGAACTGTGCGTCTAGGCTGGATGGTAACAGGAGGCAGGGGACACGATGTTTTACCCAGGTTCGGGCCCTCTTAATGGAGGTAAACCCTACGTCCTGCTTGATTAATATTGATGGTATGGGTAGTACAAGAGTAGATCTACCATGATATCAGAGAGGCTAAACCCTAGAAGCTAGCCTATGGTATGATTGTATGTCGTAGTTGTTCTATCGACTAGCCTGGCCTCGGTTTATATAATGCACCAGAGGCCTAGGGTAACAAGAGTCCTAGCCGAATACGCCGGTGGGGAGGAGTCCTTGTCTTGATCGCCAAGTCTTGTGGAATCTTCCTTGTATGCGGCAGCTGTCTGAACTGGCCCATGAGTATGCGGCCATGGGGGTCCTCGGCCCAATCCAACTGATCGGGAGACGACGTGATGAGTACCCCCTAGTCCAGGACACCGCCAGTAGCCCCCTGAACTGGTCTTCAAGTTAGGGACGCTCCTCGATTCTTCCGAACCGTTCTTCATCTTCGGTCGTCGGTCTTGAAAACTGGTTCAACAAATCTTCTCATCTTCGATCTTGAGGATCGCCGAAATGCATTCGACGAGTTCACACGTCGGGTACCCGAGGAGCCCCTTTAAGTTTCCGGCCTTTATCAATGCCTTGTTATTTTTATGCCACACCTCGGGTTTGAAGTTGTTCCCGGGCGGCAGCTTCCTCTTGCATCCGAGCTCCGACGCCAGACTGCATTCGAGGTATGTTTTGCAGTCGAGCACCAACGCCGGACCGCTTCCCAGCTCTAACGCCGGAATGTATCCGAGCTCCAACGCCGGACTATGTATCCGAGCTCCAATGCCGGACTGTATCCGAGCTCCAACGCCGGACTATGTATCCGAGCTCCAACACCGGACTGTATCCGAGGTGTCGTAAATCACCTTGGTTCAAAGAAGTTTGAAGGAGTTTAGCCGAGCTTAATGCCGGAAATGCCCTCTATGGAGCCAGCCACTAGCGCCCGAGCTTTATGCCGGACTGCTTCCGAGGTGGTGGACCACCCTGACTGTGGGCCGATTTTTTGTCAATATTTTTTATTGGTGCAATTTATTCTCTGCCGAGATATATAGCTGGTAGCCCTCAAGGTGTGTATCGGTATAAAACCCGAGATGCACCTGAAGGATGACATAAGACTGCTGATCCCAGTAGCCGTTGAGACTCAGGTTGATTTGCAAAATCGGTCTGAGGATCAACTCCTAGCTCGGCAGAATACTTTGGGACACAAGAAGCGGTGTGCAGAGTCCTCGAGACTCGGGTTGGGTGCGGCCGACCAACCTGAGGATCATAATCTCCTCGAAAACTATATTGCACTTAAATTTTCAGCACTGGATTGCCAATGCAGTAGCCCCCAAGACACTGGTCGGGTGGCAACACCAGATCAGGGGATCAATACGCCCCTTTAATATTAGTAAATGATAAGCCCGAAGCCCAGTAGCCCCCGAGCCTTAATGCAGGCACGGGTGGCCGAATTAAGGATTGATATCCATAGTAAAATCACAAATTATGTGTAATGACTCTATGTATCCAAGTACTTTACGTCATTAATGCTTGGATCCGCATTGTACAAAACTTTATTGACCGACCATCGGCTTCCTCCTCCTCGGCCAATAGCCGTTGTTTGTCCTACTTTATAAAGCCTTTATGAGGGCAAAGATTTACAACAAACAAGGCAATCTGGCCATACAGTTTTATAAACAAAGGTACGCAGAGAGATATGTTACATTACTGTTTAACATAAGAAATGTCTTCCAGAGAAAATAGTCCCGCTATCAGTTCCTTTCTTTGGGTTGTCATGCTAAGCATGATCATGAAACCTCAGCTCCAATGTAAGAGAAAAATATCCAGGATTTAGTTTGGGAGGCCAGTTAATAGCCCCCGGTAGTCGAGGTCAAGCCGTAAACACTTCGGCGATAGTCGAGGTCAAGCCGTAAACACTTCGGCCATTGTTATGAATGGCCCGTCATTTAACACCGTCATCGGATCGCTGACCAGTTTACGCTTATTGCGACAGTCAGTTTTCGGCTTTCTCCACTGAGGTGCTTAACCATGTGAGCTGGAAGCACAATC
Organism: Triticum urartu; assembly: GCF_056163025.1. Lineage (NCBI taxonomy): Eukaryota > Viridiplantae > Streptophyta > Magnoliopsida > Poales > Poaceae > Triticum > Triticum urartu. The sequence goes on along the minus strand of NC_141879.1, from coordinate 151,530,234 downwards.
GCAGTGGTTCTCCCTTTGCACACCTAGCCGAACAAAGCGGAACGTAGGAGGCAAGCGCAGGAGCCGGGCAACCCAACTATTGACCGAAGACACAATTCAAAACCGATGCATATATAGCAATATCCGAGAATGTTTTTGCCGAATCTCTAAAGGTGTCCGGCGTTGCACTGCGAGACTTGTGCTGAAAACACACAAATAGTTTAAAAGTTCCATAAGCTTGGAAAACCAAAAAAACGTCAGTAAAAACTTGACGTCCGAACAAGATCAAGTGTTCGGTGCCAATCCGAAAATTGGCCTTAGCAAAAGAAGTGCTTCTGTCGTGCTTTAACGTGATACATCCTATCTCAAGACTTCAAGCGGGTCAGCCTACGGCTTCAACCTCCTATCCCGAGGGCGGAGTACTTCTCATTAGGCCAGTTTAGCAAACTAAACTCTAGCGGCCTTGAGAGAGAAATTAGGCTCCCCAGCTAGTGACCACACGCTCATGTCGAAAAAAGGAGTGATAGATAATAATAATAATAATAATAATAATAATAGTAATAATAAAACTTTGCAACGACTAAGAAGAAGAACACTTATCATAAAATGGCTCATATAAATTTAAGAGCCCTCAAGTGACTTGGGTAAAAGAATGATTGCATGTACCGAAGTACTTATATCATATCTATGTTCAACCGAATTTTAAACGTGTCTTAACCAGCCGTCGGCTTCTCCCTCTTCGGTCAAGGACCGAAAAGTGTTATGTACTCCATCTGTTGAGAATATCGACGGTGTTTCCAATAACCAGGCAATCAGGCCATAAGGTTGTAACAGACAAAGCGTGCTTAGGGAACTTATGCTATATTACTGCGAAGTGTAAGAAGCATCTTCGAAAAAAATAGTACCCCCACCGATACCTTTCTTCGGTGCTCATTGTTATTATGAGACTTGTGCAATAGATTTTTTGTACTCATGAGTTCCGTTGTGTGCCGACCATCATTGAAAACTATAAGAGCGCTAGCTTTCGGCTTCACCCAGTCTGAGGTCCGGCTCGGATGACCCGATCGTGACAATTGCAGAGGTGCTCCCTTTACTCCCTAGCCGAACAATCGGGAACGTAGGGGTAAACACAGGAGCGAGGCAACCCAGCTTGCAAATCGCTTAAGTCAATATGGTGCATATTGTGGCGTAATACACGAACAAGGAACAAAGCCGTACAAGTATAATCATATGCAAGAGGAAAAACTTCATGAAGGAACCCCCCAAATGAATTGGGTATTTGAATTTATGCGTCACAAACAAAGTTTGGACAAGGAAATTTTTTACAAGCAACTTTTTTCCAAAAAAGTATAATGCTTGGTCGAACCGAACACAAGTTAGAAATTAAAGCTTTGAGCATGAAAGCGACTTAGCTGGTTAATGTGTTCGGTATTGATGACGCGGTCTGAGCTTGATGCGGGACAAGGTTCCATCCCCCAAGCTGGTCCCGAGGTGGCGGAGTGGAGAGCTCGACACGCCGAAGTGGTGACATAGCATGGTCAATGCAGACCGGCAGAGTGACGCCGAAGTCCCCGAATCATTTTCCTGTGCACAAAAAATAGTGCAAACCGGAGATAATAGTAATAATGATAATTAAAAAAATCGTTGCATAATATATAATTTATGAAAACTGAGTAATAAAAGAAATATGGCTTGGCGCCGAAGTCAATGTCGATGCAGGGCGTCGGGGTGATGCGGTAAAGGCGTGGCAAAGCCTGAATTCACAGGTTGGTCCGAGCTCCGGATGCGGCGTTCGCCGGACTATGTACGGAAACTGACCGAACCACCATGCGACTGTCGTTAATGCGGCCACCATTTGATAGACATGTGTACATATGGTGGACAAACCAGGTAATAATTCCTTGGGAAAAATAAACCCAAACAAGCAAAAAATATTGGGATTAATAGCACCTGGTTTATTTGTTGTAGCAATCCAAAGGAAGGTGATTCCCAAAATTGGGACTCGATCGGCACACCCATTGCCTGATGGGCGATAAAATGACGACATGACAATGCTGGCAAAGGTTGGCTCGCTGAGGCAAAGCCCTCGGTCTAGCTAACGTGACGGAGCTGGTCGGCTAGTGACGCCGAAGTGTCTGGAGTAGGTTGATGAAGAGATGGCGAAGCCCCCGGTCCAGCTGAGATGTCGAAGTAGGTCGGCGTGATGGACACCAGCTTGAAGAAGCAATAGTGCGGCCCTGCCGATGCTGGCCGTGACGTGGTCGATGCCGGCTTGATGAAGCGACCGTGCGGCGATGCCGGTATGCCCGCTCCGTGTAATCCATGGGGCGGCGATGTTGGTGATGATTTATCATTCGCGATGCCGTACTCTTGTTCGGCTTGCCGAGATGATGATCCGAAGAAGTTGAGCTCGGCTCAACAAAGTGACGACGTGTCTAGGGCAGGTCGGCAGCCGTGGAGCAATATTGCCGGACTGGTTAGACACCAGCATGATGTTTAAGATCATGTTCAAAAGATTTTAAAGTTAGTGGGATGTGTTCAGGAACAAAACACAATACCCATACAAAACTTCCTTCAAAAGGGATGTCCAAAATTCCGTTCATAAAAAAGACGAACTCGGGTCGGATTCGTTTTCGCGCAGAAAACAGATCCGAAAAGTGATGCACTAATCGGAAGGTTCCCGGAGTTTGGACGGTCGGATCGAGCTGAAATTTTGAGAGGTGGTAGATATAGGAATTCTGCAGCCGATCAACGGTTGGATCTTCCAAAGGACGTCTGAGCTAGAAGCTGGACACCACACGCTAAACTCATCCAGATTCCCGTCCAGATTTGACAGGGCTCCGGTATATCGTGGATTGCCAGAGATTCCTCCATCGGAACTCAACAAAATTTTCCAGGGTTGTTGTATACTCAATTCCGCACAATTCCACCAAAGCGATCGTTAAAAAGACACTTGAGGAGGCGGTGGCGGCGGACACAAGTTTGCTGTCCAGAAAAACAACACGGTCGCCCGAGGGCAATGTTGACGTTGAGCCCCCGGGCTCCTTGGATGATTCCTCCATGATCCTGATAGGGATCGATCGGAGTTGATGTTTATAAAGGCCCTCATCCGAAAATGACGATCGGAGGTAGGGTGCAGTCCTTGGTCAAACCAAGGTGACCAGTCGAGCTGGTGACGAAGATGCCGAAGTCGCAGTTGATCTGCAGGCGAGCCATCAACCTTTTGCCGAACACACAGCGGAACTCTCAATGAAAGCACCAATGTTGGTGTCAAAACCGTCGGATCTCGGGTAGGGGGTCCCGAACTGTGTGTCTAGGATGAATGGTAACAGGAGGCAGGGGACACGATGTTTTACCCAGGTTCGGGCCCTCTTGATGGAGGTAAAACCCTACGTCCTGCTTGATTAATATTGATGATATGGGTAGTACAAGAGTAGATCTACCACGAGATTAGAGAGGCTAAACCCTAGAAGCTAGCCTATGGTATGATTGTATGTCATGATTGTTCTATCGACTAGCCTGACCTCGGTTTATATAATGCACCAGAGGCCTAGGATAACAAGAGTCCTAGTCGAATACGCTGGTGGGGAGGAGTCCTTGTCTTGATCGCCAAGTCTTGTGGAATCTTCTATGTATGCGGCAGCTGTCCGAACTAGCTCATGAGTATACGGCCATGGGGGTCCTCGGCCCAATCTAATAGATCGGGAGACGACGTGGTGAGTACCCCCTAGTCCAGGACACCATCAAATAGCAAGACTTCTATGAAACTCTTTTGCTTGACAAGAAGCCCATTGTTTGTGACATGAGATGGGTTGATTGGGAATTCATCAAGGATAATTAAGATCACTTCCCAGGAGTATATGACAGCTTCAAAGCATGTGGAGTAGGTAAGTTTGTTGGACAGAAGCTCACAAAATGGAATGATGAGCTGATCATGCAATTTTACTCCACTGCTCACTTTTACCCAGATGGGAAGATCATATGGATGTCTGAAGGTACTAGGTACCAATCTACTGTTGAAGAATGGTCCAAGCTGATCAATGCCCCAGAGGAACATGAGGATGACTTGGATGTGTATGCCAAGAAGAAGAAAGACCACAACTCCATGGCAAACATGTACAAAGAGATCCCTGATAAAGCTTTGGAGACTCACAAGCTTGGATCTATACATTACTTGTTGCCTGGTCTGCCTACCATCAACTGGATCCTAAGGCACACATTTCTACCCAAGTCAGGAGGTCACAAGATGATCATAGGACATTCCATCAACATGCTGCAAATCTTTGATGTCCCTCGGAAGTTCAAGGTCATGAGTCTGATTGTAGAGACAATCAAGAGGACTGCTGCTGACCAAAAGAGAACTTGTGGGTATGCTCCACATATTCAGGACCTCATCAATTCTAAGATGGGCACAGGAACATACTTGTTGGACAAGGAGCATCTACCCCCTTATCCTGAATTTGAAGACAACACGGTTGTGATGAATGAGGAGGAACCATTTTCAGTACAAGCACAAGAGAAGAGAGCCAAAGCTAAGGCAGAGAAAGCTGCAAGGATACCAAGTGCAGAAGAAGCATCTCAGGTGTTCCTCAAGTCAAAACAAGATCAATTAGGCTATCTGATTCAAGCTACACTGAGGATTGAGAAGGGTTTGGCCACCCTGACTCAGAATCAGGAGAGGCTGGAGAGGATTGTTGAGACAAAATTCTATGATCTTGACCACAAGGTAACTGAGATACAGACTGTCGTTGAGTAGCTTCAGGTGGAAGCAGAAGAGAGGAGAGGGAAGGCAACTACTGATGCTTTTCAATGTGTGCCACGAAGTCAGAGGTCTCAGCAGTGCCAGTACCAGTCTCTAGAACTACTTTGTCAGCACCAGCAGCTACAACCTCAGTACCACCTCCAGCAACCACTCCACCAGCTCCAACTACATCGACAGATGCCTTCGTCCTTGGAGTTCTCTCTACACCACCTCCCGAAGACCAAGCCTGAGAGACGCATATCACTATGCATTTAAAAACTTTTTGGTAACTTGTTGCCAAAGGGGGAGAAATATGTATAGATCATAGGCTTCGAGAGAGAGTGTGTTACTTTTTATCTCTCTTGTTTTTGGTTGCACCTTTTTATGCGCTTGGTTGATACACTATGTCTTTGTCTGTGTGAGATACTTGCTTGATCATGTGTTTGATCATATGCTACCTTAATGCTTGCTTGGATGATATTATCTCTTATATTCTTATATGATCATTCACTTTGCTTGGTGATGAGTGCATGCTTTTAAGTTATATCATTTCGAGCGATGCACCAAGATGTATGTGACATGGAAGAGTAACCCATGATCCTAATCGATTGTGCATTTGCATTCAAAAGCAAATTTCAAATAATGCAAAAATTTAGGGGGAGCTCTTGCTTATCACATACTTCTCAAAGCGACAATGTATTTCAATCTTATAATCATTTGTCGAAGCTTTGATCTATATGTTGTCATCAATTACGAAAAAGGGGAGATTGAAAGTGCAACTATCCCTGGGTGGTTTTGGTAATTCCTAACAACATATGGCTCATTGAGCTAATAATATTTCAAGATAAATATTTCAGGAAATCTCAATGATTGGCATGGCATGGATTAGAAATGTGGACCCCTCAAAATGCTAAGGACAAAAGATTGGCTCAAGCTCTAAAGCTCAAGACTCCACATTTTACCTTTTAGTGATACAAGATCACATTGAGTCCATAGGAAAAGCCAATACTATTAAAAGGGGATGAGGTGTTTCTTAATGGGTTACTTGGTTAAAATGCTTAGTGATATGCTCCAAAACCCTCAACCACTTTCTCATATCCACATTTGTCCCAAACCAAAAGTCAAACTCAGCCCCACCGAAACTTTCCATCCGGCGCCACCGAGTTCAATTGACATAGCCACTGCCACAAAACCTAGTCACTTTGGTCTCACCGATAGGGATCTCGGTCTCACCGAGATGGGATTGCAAACTCTCTGTTTCCCTTCATAACATTTCTGTCTAACCGAGATGAGCGATCGGTCCCACCGAGTTCGCAATGCAAACTCTCTGTTTCCCCTTCATAACGTTCGGTCCAACCGAGATGAGCGAATCGGTCCCACCGAATTTGCCTGACCAACTCTTTGGTTAGCTTATTACCAAAATCGGTCCCACAAAGTTTGTGTAATCAGCCTCACCGAGATTACGTTATGCCCTAACCCTAATGAAATCGGTCCCACTGAGTTGACGTGTCGGTCCTACCGAAAATCCTAACGTTCACATTTTGAACTGAATTGGTCCGACCGAATTTCATGATTCGGTCTCACTGAGTTTGGTAAATTGTCTGTAACGGTTAGATTTTGTGTGGAGGCTATATATACCCCTATTGGGGAACGTCGTAATTTCAAAAAAATTCCTACGCACACGCAAGATCATGGTGATGCATAGCAACGAGAGGGGAGAGTGTGTTCACGTACCCTGGTAGACCGAAAGCGGAAGCGTTAGCACAACGCGGTTGATGTAGCCGTACGTCTTCACGATCCGACCGATCAAGCACCGAACGCACAACACCTCTGAGTTTTGCACATGTTCAACTCGATGACGTCCCTCGAACTCCGATCCAGCTGAGCTTTGAGGGAGAGTTCCGTCAGCACGACGGCGTGGTGACGATGATGATGTTCTACCGACGCAGGGCTTCGCCTAAGCACCGCTACGATATGATCGAGGTGGATTATGGTGGAGGGGGGCACCGCACACAGCTAAAAGATCTAAGAGATCAATTGTTGTGTCTATGGGGTGCCCCCTCCTTCGTATATAAAGGGGGGAGGAGGAGGCGCGCCCAAGGGGGGCAATCCTACTCCAAGTAGGTTTTGCCCCCCTTTCATATTCCAACTAGGAGAAGGGGGAAGGAGGAGGTGGAGAGAAGGATGGAGAAGGGGGGCTGCCACCCCTTCCGTTTCCCAATTCGGATTGGGGCAAGCGGGGCCGTGCGCCACCTCCTGCCGCCTCTCCTCTTCCACTACTTTGGGCCCATGAGGCCTAATAACCCTCGGGGGGTTCCGGTAACCCCCGGTACCATTCCGGTGTCCGAATATAGTCGTCCAATATATCAATCTTCATGTCTCGACCATTTCGAGACTCCTCGTCATGTCCGTGATCACATCCGGGACTCCGAACTACCTTCGGTACATCAAAACACATAAACTCATAATGCAACCGTCATCGAACTTTAAGCGTGCGGACCCTACAGGTTCGAGAACTGTGTAGACATGACCGAGACACGTCTCCAGTCAATAACCAATAGCGGAACCTGGATGCTCATATTGGCTCCTACGTATTCTACGAAGATCTTTATCGGTCAAACCGCATAACAACATACGTTGTTCCTTTTGTCATCGGTATGTTACTTGCTCGAGATTCGATCGTCGGTATCTCAATACCTAGTTCAATCTCGTTACCGGCAAGTCTCTTTACTAGTTCCATAATACATCATCCTGCAACTAACTCATTAGTTGCAATGCTTGCAAGGCTTAAGTGATGTGTATTAGCGATTGGGCCCAGAGATACCTCTTCGACAATCGGAGTGACAAATCCTAATCTCGAAATACGCCAACCCAACAAGTACCTTTGGAGACACCTGTAGAGCACCTTTATAATCACCCAGTTACGTTGTGACATTTGGTAGCACACAAAGTGGTCCTCCGGTAAACGGGAGTTGCATAATCTCATAGTCACATGAACATGTATAAGTCATGAAGAAAGCAACAACAACAAACTAAACGATCAAGTGCTAAGCTAACAGAATGGGTCAAGTCAATCAAATCATTCTCCTAATGATGTGATCTTGTTAATCAAATGACAACTCATGTCTATGGCTAGGAAATATAACCATCTTTGATTAACGAGCTAGTCTAGTAGAGGCATACTAGTGACACTTTGTTTGTCTATGTATTCACACATGTATCATGTTTCTGGTTAATACAATTCTAGCATGAATAATAAACATTTATCATCATATAAGGAAATAAATAATAATTTTATTATTGACTCTAGGGCATATTTCCTTCAGTCTCCCACTTGCACTAGAGTCAGTAATGATTCTAACACCCATGGAGCCTTGGTGATGATCATGTTTTGCTCGTGGAAGAGGCTTAGTCAACGGGTCTGCAACATTCAGATCCGTATGTATCTTGCAAATCTCTATGTCTCCCACCTGGACTTGATCCCGGATGGAGTTGAAGCGTCTCTTGATGTGCTTGGTTCTTTTGTGAAATCTGGATTCCTTTGCTAAAGCAATTGCACCAGTATTGTCACAAAAGATTTTCATTGGACCAGATGCACTAGGTATGACACCTAGATCGGATATGGACTCCTTCATCCAGACTCCTTCAGTTGCTGCTTCCGGAGTAGCTATGTACTCCGCTTCACATGTAGATCCCGCTACGATGCTTTGTTTAGAACTGCACCAATTGACAGCTCCACCGTTTAATAAAAACACGTATCCGGTTTGCGATTTAGAATCGTCCGAATCAGTGTCAAAGCTTGCATCGACGTAACCTTTTACGACGAGCTCTTTGTCACCTCCATAAACGAGAAACATATCCTTCGTCCTTTTCAGGTATTTCAGGATGTTCTTGACCGCTGCCAGTGATCCACTCCTGGATTACTTTGGTACCTCCCTGCTAAAATAATAGCAAGGCACACATCAGGTCTGGTACACAGCATTGCATACATGATAGAGCCTATGGCTGAAGCATAGGGAACATCTTTCATTGTCTCTCTATCTTCTGCAGTGGTCGGGCATTGAGTCTTACTCAACTTCACACCTTGTAACACAGGCAAGAACCCTTTCTTTGCTTGATCCATTTTGAACTTCTTCAAAACTTTGTCAAGCTACGTGCATTGTGAAAGTCCAATTAAGCGTCTCGATCTATCTTTATAGATCTTGATGCCCAATATATAAGCAGCATCACCGAGGTCTTTCATTGAAAAACTCTTATTCAAATATCCTTTTATGCTATCGAGAAATTATATATCATTTCCAATCAACAATATGTCATCCACATATAATATCATAAATGCTACAGAGCTCTGACTCACTTTCTTGTAAATACAGGCTTCTCCAAAAGTATGTATAAAACCATATGCTTTGATCACACTATCAAAACGTTTATTACAACTCCGAGAGGCTTGCACCAGTCCATGAATGGATCGCTGGAGCTTGCACACTTTGTTAGCTCCCTTTGGATTGACAAAACCTTCCGGTTGCATCATATACAACTCTTCTTCCAGAAATCCATTCAGGAATGCAGTTTTGACATCCATTTGCCAAATTTCATAATCATAAAATGCAGCAATTGCTAACATGATTCGGACAGACTTAAGCATCGCTACGGGTGAGAAAGTCTCATCGTAGTCAATCCCTTGAACTTGTCGAAAACCTTTTGCAACAAGCCGAGCTTTATAGACAGTAACATTACCGTCAGCGTCAGTCTTCTTCTTAAAGATCCATTTATTTTCAATGGCTTGCCGATCAACGGGCAAGTCAACCAAAGTCCACACTTTGTTCTCATACATGGATCCCATCTCAGATTTCATGGCCTCAAGCCATTTTGCAGAATCTGGGCTCACCATCGCTTCTCCATAGTTCATAGGTTCATCATGGTCTAGCAACATAACCTCCAGAACAGGATTACCGTACCACTCTGGTGCGGATCTCACTCTGGTTGACCTACGAGGTTCAGTAACAACTTGATCTGTAGTTTCATCATCATCATCATTAACTTCCTCACTAATTGGTGTAGGTGTCAGAGGAACCGGTTTCTGTGATGAACTACTTTCCAATAAGGGAGCAGGTACAATTACCTCATCAAGTTATACTTTCCTCCCACTCATTTCTTTCGAGAGAAACTCCTTCTCTAGAAAGGATCCCAATTTAGCAACAAACGTTTTGCCTTTAGATCTATGATAGAAGGTGTACCCAACAGTTTCCTTTGGGTATCCTATGAAGACACATTTCTCTGATTTGGGTTCGAGCTTATCAGGTTGAAGTTTTTTCACATAAGCATCGCAGCCCCAAACTTTAAGAAACGACAACTTTGGTTTCTTGCCAAACCACAGTTCATAAGGCGTCGTCTCAACGGATTTCGATGGTGCCCTATTTAACGTGAATGCAGCCATCTCTAAAGCATAACCCCAAAATGATAGCGGTAAATTAGTAAGAGACATCATAGATCGCACCATATCTATTAAAGTACGATTACGACGCTCGGACACACCATTACGCTATCGTGTTCCGGGTGGTGTAAGTTGCGAAACTATTCCGCATTGTTTCAAATGAAGACCAAACTCGTAACTCAAATATTTTCCTCCACGATCAGATCGTAGAAACTTTATTTTCTTGTTACGATGCTTTTCAACTTCACTCTGAAATTCTTTGAACTTTTCAAATGTTTCAGACTTATGTTTCATTAAGTAGATATACCCGTATCTGCTTAAATCATCTGCGAAGGTGAGAAAATAACGATACCCGCCACGAGCCTCAACATTCATCGGATCACATACATCTGTATGTATGATTTCCAACAAATCTGTTGCTCACTCCATAGTTCCGGAGAACGGCGTTTTAGTCATCTTGCCCATGAGGCACGGTTCACAAGTACCAAGTGATTCATAATCAAGTGGTTCCAAAAGTCCATCAGTATGGAGTTTCTTCATGCGCTTTACACCAATATGACATAAACGGCAGTGCCACAAATAAGTTGCACTATCATTATCAACTCTGCATCTTTTGGCTTCAATATTATGAATATGTGTATCACTACTATCAAGATTCAATAAGAATAGACCACTCTTCAAGGGTGCATGACCATAAAAGATATTACTCATATAAATAGAACAACCATTGTTCTCTGATTTAAATGAATAACCGTCTCGCATCAAACAAGATCCAGATATAATGTTCATGCTCAACGCTAGCACCAAATAGCAATTATTTAGGTCTAAAACTAATCCCGAAGGTAGATGTAGAGGTAGTGTGCCGACTGCGATCACATCGACTTTGGAACCATTTCCCACGCGCATCGCCACCTAGTCCTTAGCCAATCTTGGCTTAATCCATAGTCCCTGTTTTGAGTTGCAAATATTAGCAACAGAACCAGTATCAAATACCCAGGTGCTACTGTGAGCATTAGTCAGGTACACATCAATAACATGTATATCACATATACCTTTGTTCCCCTTGCGATCCTTCTTATCCGCCAAATACTTGGGGCAGTTCCGCTTCCAGTGACCAGTCTGTTTGCAGTAGAAGCACTCAGTTTCAGGCTAAGGTCCAGACTTGGGTTTCTTCTCTTGAGCAGCAACTTGTTTGTCGATCTTCTTGAAGTTCCCATTCTTCTTCCCTTTACCCTTTTTCTTGAAACTAGTGGTCTTGTTGACCATCAACACTTGATGTTCCTTTTTGATTTCTACCTCTGCAGCCTTTAGCATCGCGAAGAGCTCGGGAATTGTCTTAGTCATCCCTTGCATATTATAGTTCATCATGAAGCTTTTGTAGCTTGGTGGTAGTGATTGAAGAACTCTGTCAATGACACTATCAATAGGAAGATTAACTCCCAGTTGAGTCAAGTGATTATGATACCCAGACATTTTGAGTATATGTTAACTGACAGAACTATTCTCCTCCATCTTACAGCTATAGAACTTATTGGGGACTTCATATATCTCAATCCGGGCATTTGCTTGAAATATTAACTTCAACTCCTGGAACATCTCATATGCTCCATGACGTTCAAAACGTCGTTGAAGTCCCGGTTCTAAGCCGTAAAGCATGGCACACTGAACTATTGAGTAGTCATCAACTTTACTCTGCCAAACGTTCTTAACATTGTCAGCAGCATCTGCAGCAGGCCTGGCACCCAGCGGTGCTTCCAGGACGTAATTCTTCTGTGCAGCAATGAGGATAATCCTCAAGTTACGGACCCAGTCCATGTAATTGCTACCATCATCTTTCAACTTTGCTTTCTCAAGGAACGCATTAAAATTCAACGGAACAACAGCACGAGCCATCTATCTACAATCAACATAGACAAGCAAAAACTATCAGGTACTAAGTTCATGATAAATTTAAGTTCAGTTAATCATATTACTTAAGACTCCCACTTAGATAGACATCCCTCTAATCCTCTAAGTGATCACGTGATCCAAATCAACTAAACCATGTCCGATCATCACGTGAGATGGAGTAGTTTCAATGGTGAACATCACTATGTTGATCATATCTAATATATGATTCACGCTCGACCTTTCGGTCTCAGTGTTCCGAGGCCATATCTGCATATTCTAGGCTCATCAACTTTAACCTGAGTATTCCGCGTGTGCAACTGTTTTGCACCCGTTGTATTTAAACGTAGAGCCTATCACACCCGATCATCACGTGGTGTCTCAGCACGAAGAAATTTCACAATGGTGCATACTCAGGGAGAACACTTATACCTTGATAATTTAGTGAGAGATCATCTTATAATGCTATCATCAATCAAAGCAAGATAAGATGCATAAAAGATAAACATCACATGCAATCAATATAGGTGATATGATATGGCCATCATCATCTTGTGCTTGTGATCTTCATCTCCAAAGCACCATCATGATCACCATTGTCACTGACGCGACACTTTGATCTCTATCATAGCATCGTTGTCGTCTCGCTAACTTATGCTTCTACGACTATCGCTGTCGCTTAGTGATAAAGTAAAGCATTACAGGGCGATTGCATCGCATACAATAAAGCGACAACCATATGGATCCTGCCAGTTGCTGATAACTTGGTTACAAAACATGATCATCTCATACAATAAAATATAGCATCATGCCTTGACCATATCACATCACAACATGCCCTGCAAAAACAAGTTAGACGTCCTCTACTTTGTTGTTGCAAGTTTTACGTGGCTGCTACGGGCTGAGCAAGAACCATTCTTACCTACGCATCAAAACCACAACGATAGTTCGTCAAGTTAGTGTTGTTTTAACCTTCTCAAGGATCCGGCGTAGCCACACTCGGTTCAACTAAAGTTGGAGAAACTGACACCCACCAGCCACCTGTGTGCAAAGCACGTCGGTAGAACCAGTCTCGCGTAAGCGTACGCGTAATGTCGGTCCGGGCCGCTTCATCCAACAATACCGTCGAACCAAAGTATGACATGCTGGTAAGCAGTATGACTTGTATCCCCCACAACTTACTTGTGTTCTACTCGTGCATATAACATCAACGCGTAAAACCAGGCTCAGATGCCACTGTTGGGGAATGTAGTAATTTCAAAATATTTCCTACGCACACGCAAGATCATGGTGATGCATAGCAACGAGAGGGGAGAGTGTGTCCACGTACCCTCGTAGACCGAAAGCGGAAGCGTTAGCACAACGCGGTTGATGTAGTCGTACGTCTTCACGATCCGACCGATCAAGCACCGAACGCATGGCACCTCCGAGTTCTGCACACGTTCAACTCGATGATGTCCCTCGAACTCCGATCCAGCCGAGCTTTGAGGGAGAGTTCCGTCAGCAGACGGCGTGGTGACGATGATGATGTTCTACCGACGCAGGGCTTCTCCTAAGCACCGCTACGATATGACCGAGGTGGATTATGGTGGAGGGGGGCACCGCACATGGCTAAAAGATCTAAGAGATCAATTGTTGTGTCTATGGGGTGCCCCCTCCTCGGTAGATAAAGGGGGGAGGAGGGGCCGGCCAACGGGACGAGGCGCGCCCAAGGGGGGGCAATCCTACTCCAAGTAGGTTTTGCCCCCCCTTTCCTATTCCAACTAGGAGAAGGGGGAAGGAGGAGGTGGAGAGAAGGAAGGAGAAGGGGGGATCCGCCCCCTTCCCTTTCCCAATTCAGATTGGGGCAAGGGGGCCGCTGTAACACCCCGGATGTAACTTTCCCAATTTGTACTCCAACTCTTGCCGTTTCCGGCGTTAAGTTAATTTATATTCTCGGGTTCGGGTTTTGTCTCCGTGTGTTGTTGTCATTGTCATGCATCTCATATCATGTCATCATGTGCATTGCATCTGCATACGTGTTTGTCTCATGCATTCGAGCATTTTCCCCGTTGTCCGTTTTGCATTCCGGCGCTTCGTTCTCCTCCGGTGGTCATTTCTACCTTTCTTTCGTGTGTGGGGATTAAAACATTTCCAGATTGGACCGGGACTTGCCAAGGGGCCTTGGTTTACTACCGGTAGACCGCCTATCAAGTTTCGTATCATTTGGACTTCGTTTGATACTCCAACGGTTAACCGGGGGACCGAAAAGGCCTCATGTGTGTTGCAGCCCAACACCCCTCCAATTTGGCCCAAAACCCACAAAACTCTCCTCCATCATCTAGAGCGTTCGATCACGATCGCGTGGCTGAAAACCGCACCTCATTTGGACTCTACTAGCTCCCTCTATGCCTATTTAAAGAACCCTTCCCCGAAATCCGGATATCCCCCTCTCCGAAACCCTTGATCTCAGCACCGCGCGCCGCCGGACAAAGATCCTGCCGACGGACATGTCCGGACGCTCCGCTGCCGCCGCCCCGGGCCAATAGGCGCCCGCCACGTGGCATCTCCGCCACCAGCCGCCGCCGCGGCCCGGCGAGCCCGCAGCGGGCCCGCCCGGCCCATCGCCGCCCGCGCCTCCCCGCGCTCCCCGCCGACCCCGGCACCGCCCGCCTCATCTTGCCGGCGCCGCCCCGTCGCCCGCCGCCGCGCCTCTTCGCCATCTCCGCCGCCGAGCCGCTCGCCGCCCCGGCCGCCCGGCGCCACCGCCGCGCCGCCTCGCCCATCCTCCGGCCGCCGCGCCGCCTCCCCGCCTCGTCTCCGGCCAGATCCGGCCGCCGGAGCGCCGGGTCCGGACCTCGCCCTCGCCGGCCGCCGTCCTCGTCCCCGCCGTCTATAGTGCGCGCGCCGCCGCCTCGGGAAGCGTGCAGATCTGGAAACCCTAATCCAGAGGTTGAATTTTTCCTAAGTCCCGAAATTCTCAGATCCAAGTGCTCATGTTCGTAGCCCCGTAACTTTGCATCTGTAGCTCCGATTCATGCATATAGCATATCAAAATGTTCATATCAGAGAGTACATCATTTCATTCCATTGCATTATTTTCATTTGAGTTCATCTTGATGCTCGAAATGCTGTTAGAAGAGGGCTACTTGAGATAATTGTCAGATATGCTGCTCCATTTAGGTTTTTGTCATTTTTGCCATGATTATTGTGTGCATACTATGCCCTGATGCTCTACATGTGTTTTGTTAAGGGTTTTGTCATCTTTCCAGAGGTGCAACCCATGTATTTTTCTGATGTGTGTGGTGTCTTGTGCAAGCTTACAAAGTGGTGCACTTAGTAATTCTGTTTTCAGGGACTTAGCAATTCCACTAAGTCCTTGATCTGTTTATCTCATGATGCCATATGTTCATATTGTTTCCTAGTGATTCGTGCCTCTTTTGAGGATGATCAGTGAGGATGTTTTGTTAATCTTGTAGTGCTCTATCCATCCATGTCTTTGTTTGCAATTATGGAGCACCCTAGCTTGAGTCAATCGAGCTCTACTTTTGCTACTTTGTGAATCTGGGCAGATTGTCAACTTGTTTGCAATTTTGCCGGTGATGTTGTAGTTGATCCGTGCATGCTATGCTATTGTTCTTGCCATGTATAGCTTGCATTTTGTGCCTTCTTGATGGGTGTATGCTTGTCTTGCCATGACTTGCACCGTAGTGAGTGCATCGAGCTCGTAAACATGCCTACTTGAGTTATGTTTCAGCATGTTCCAGTTTTCACTAAGTATGAAAACTGATTATGTTTTTGCTCTGTTCACATGCTTGCAATTGTATTTTCTGATCCCTTTTGGCTCAAGGTCACTAAGGGACTTTTGTTAAGCTCTTTGAGTAGCTCCGTGCCATGCTTTACTTTGCCATGTTCAGGTCCTGTAGCATGTATTTTTGTTGCTCCGAAGAGTGCTACCTAATCTGAAATTCCAGACAAGTGTTAATTTCACAAAGTCTGAAATCTGTTTGCCATATGCATTTTTGCCATGCTTGTTTGAACCTGTTAATGGATGAATTTGCCGTAGCTCAGTGCTAGACTTTTGTTAAGAATCTTGTGTGCATCCCTGCCATGTATTTTGTTGTCATATTTGGGTGCTGTAGCTTGTTCATCTCATTGCATTTAGATGCCTACTTGCTGTAAATCGCAGACTGGTGTCATTTTTGAATCGCTTGCCATTTCCAAACCGTAACTCCGATTCTGGCGTTCTTTATATCGTTTTCAAGCGATTTCATCTCATCTTTCCAGTGGCACACTTGGATTTCCAAGTTGAGGCCAGGTTCTTGCATTTCCTGTCATATCTTGCATTTTGCATCCCGCATCGCATCCCGCATAGCATATCATCTTTGCATTGTGTTGTTTGAGTTTGCACGTGGTTGATTGTGCCCTTGTTGCTTGTTTGTCTTGTTTGGGTAGAGCCGGGAGACGAGTTCGCTAACGAGGAGCCCGTTGAGTTTGCTTTCGAGGATCCAGTCAACTCTGACAACTGTGCAGGCAAGATGATCATACCCTCGAAATCACTACTATCTTTGCTATGCTAGTCTGCTCGCTCTTTTGCTATGCCATTGCTACGATGCCTACCACTTGCTTTCAAGCCTCCCAAATTGCCATGTCAAACCTCTAACCCACCTTGTCCTAGCAAACCGTTGTTTGGCTATGTTCCGCTTTGCTCAGCCCCTCTTATAGCGTTGCTAGTTGCAGGTGAAGATTGGAGGCTGTTCCTTGTTGGAACATTTATTTACTTGTTGGGATATCATTATATTATCTTGTTATCTTGATGCATCTATATACTTGGTAAAGGGTGGAAGGCTCGGCTTCTCGCCTAGTGTTTTGTTCCACTCTTGCCGCCCTAGTTTCCGTCATATCGGTGTTATGTTCCCGGGTTTTGCGTTCCTTACGCGGTTGGGTTATAATGGGAACCCCTTGATAGTTCGCCTTGTTTAAAGCTTTTCCAGCAATGCCCAACCTTGGTTTTACCATTCGCCACCTAGCCTTTTTTTCCCTTGGGTTACCGAAGCCCAAGGGTCATCTTATTTTAACCCCCCCCCCCCGGGCCAGTGCTCCTCTGAGTGTTGGTCCGAACTGAGCTGCCTGCGGGGCCACCTCGGGGAAACTTGAGGGTTGGTTTTACTCGTATCTAGTCTCATCTGAGTGTGCCCTGAGAACGAGATATGTGCAGCTCCTATCGGGATTTGTCGGCACATTCGGGCGGTGTTGCTGGTCTTGTTTTAACCTGTCGAAGTGTCTTGAAGAACCGAGATACCGAGTCTGATCGGAACGTCTTGGGAGGAGGTCTATTCCTTCGTTGACCGTGAGAGCTTGTCATGGGCTAAGTTGGGACTCCCCTGCAGGGATTTGAACTTTCAAAAGACGTGCCCGCGGTTATGGGCAGATGGGAATTTGTTAATGTCCGGTTGTAGATAACTTGAACCTTAACCTAATTAAAAAGAATCAACTGAGTGTGTTACCGTGATGGCCTCTTCTCAGCGGAGTCCGGGAAGTGGACACGGTGTTGGAGTAATGTTTGCGCAGGTTGCTCTTTAGTTTCTCGCTCGCGCTTTGCCTCTTCTTCTCGCCCTCTTTTGCGAATAAGTTAGCCACCATACTTGCTAGTCGCTTGCTGCAGCTCCACATATTCTTACCTTGCCTTACCTATAAGCTTAAATAGTCTTGATCGCAAGGGTGCGAGATTGCTGAGTCCCTGTGGCTCACAGATTACTACTACACCAGATGCAGGGCCTGATGATTCCGCTCCAGGAGACGCGTATGAGCTCAAGTGGGAGTTCAACGAAGACTCTCAACGTTACTATGTTTCCTTTCCCGATGATCAGTAGTGGTGCCCAGTTGGGGGTGAACGGGACCGTTGTCGCATGTTGGGTTCTCTTTTATTTTGGCGCCGTAGTCGGGCCATGAGTGTTTGGTTGATGTAATGTTATTTATGTACTTGATTGACGTGGCGAGTGTAAGCCAACTATGTTATCTCCCCTTTATTATTTATATTACATGGGATGTTGTGAAGATTGCCTAACTTGCGACATATGCCTTCAATGCGATTATGCCTCTAAGTCGTGCCTCGACACGTGGGAGATATAGTCGCATTGAGGGTGTGACAGCCGCGCGCCACCTCCTGCCCCCTCTCCTCTTCCACTACTTTGGGCCCATGAGGCCCAATAACCCCCGGGGGGTTCCGGTAACCCCCCGGTACTCTGGTATATATCCGATAACCCCCGGAACTATTCCGGTGTCCGAATATAGTCGTCCAATATATCAATCTTCATGTCTCGTCCATTTCTAGACTCCTCGTCATGTCTGTGATCACATCCGGGACTCTAAACTACCTTTGGTACATCAAAACACATAAACTCATAATATAACCGTCATCGAACTTTAAGCGTGCGGACCCTACGGGTTCGAGAACTATGTAGACATGACCGAGACACGTCTCCGGTCAATAACCAATAGCGGAACCTGGATGCTCATATTGGCTCCTACAAATTCTACGAAGATCTTTATCGGTCAAACCACATAAAAACATACGTTGTTCCTTTTGTCATCGGTATGTTACTTGCCCGAGATTCGATCGTCGGTATCTCAATACCTAGTTCAATCTCGTTACCGGCAAGTCTCTTTACTCGTTCCGTAATACATCATCCCGCAACTAACTCATTAGTTGCAATGCTTGCAAGGCTTACGTGATGTGTATTACCGAGTGGGCCAAGAGATACCTCTCCAACAATCATAGTGACAAATCCTAATCTCAAAATACGCAAACCCAACAAGTACCTTTGGAGACACCTGTAGAGCACCTTTATAATCACCCAGTTACGTTGTGACGTTTGGTAGCACACAAAGTGTTCCTCCGGTAAACGCGAGTTGCATAATCTCATAGTCACAGGAACATGTATAAGTCATGAAGAAAGGAATAGCAACAAACTAAACGATCAAGTGCTAAGCTAACGGAATGGGTCAAGTCAATCACATCATTCTCCTAATGACGTGATCCCATTAATCAAATGACAACTCATGTCTATGGCTAGGAAACTTAACCATCTTCGATTAACGAGCTAGTCTAGTAGAGGCATACTAGTGACACTTTGTTTGTCTATGTATTCACACATGTATCATGTTTCCGGTTAATACAATTCTAGCATGAATAATAAACATTTATCAGATATAAGGAAATAAATAATAACTTTATTATTGCCTCTAGGGCATATTTCCTTCAACCCCTCCACCCACTCTTCATTCATGGAGAGAGCCATCAGAACATGCCTACACTTCCAACATACATTTTCTGAGAGAGAACCACTTACACTTGTGTTGAGATCAAGATATTCCACTCCAACCACATAAATCTTGATCTCTAGCCATCCCCAAGTTTCTTTCCACTCAAATCATCTTTCCACCAAATCCAAATCTGTGAGAGAGAATTGAGTGTTGGGGAGACTATCATTTGAAGCACAAGAGCAAGGAGTTCATCATCAACACACCATCTATTACCTTTTGGAGAGTGGTGTCTCCTAGATTGGTTAGGTGTCACTTGGGAGCCTCCGCCAAGATTGTGGAGTTGAACCAAGGAGTTTGTACAGGCAAGAAGATCGCCTACTTCATGAAGATCTACCCTAGTGAGGCAAGTCCTTCGTGGGCGATGGCCATGGTGGGATAGATAAGGTTGCTCCTTCGTGGAACCTTCGTGGGTGGAGCCCTCCGTGGACTCGCGCAACCGTTACCCTTCGTGGGTTGAAGTCTCCATCAAAGTGGATGTACGATAGCACCACCTATCGGAACCACGCTAAAAATCTCTGTGTCTACATTGCGTTTTCTCCCTCCAAACTCCTCCCTTTACCTTCATGTGCAATGTTTTACATTCCGTTGCTATACTCTTAGACTTGCATGTGTAGGTTGTTTACATGACTAGTGCTAAGTTGCTAAAATCTGCCAAGACTTAAAATTGGGAAAAGGCTATATTTTTATTTGGTCCAGTAGTCTAATCACCCCCTCCAGACATACTTTCAATCCTACAGGCCGAGGGAGAGTTTCGTCAGCACGACGGCATGTTGACGATGATAATGAAGTTACCAGCGCAGGGCTTCGCCTAAGAACTACGACGATATGACCGAGGTGTGTATCTGTGGAGGGGGGCACCGCACACGGCTAAAACAATTGTCAACTTGTGTGTCTATGGGGTGCCCCCTCCCCCGTATATAAAGGAGGGGAGGGGGGCCTGCCGGCCTCATGGTGCGCCCCCAAGGGGGGATTCCTACTCCTACTAGGAGTAGGTTTCCCCCCTTTCCTAGTCCTAATAGGAGGGGGAAGGAAGGGGAAGAAGAGAAGAAGGAAAGGGGGGCTGGCCCCTTCCCAATTAGGATTGGGCTTGGGGGGCCCGCCCCCACCTCTTGGCTGCCTCCTCTCTCTTCCACTAAAGCCCATGTAGGCCCATTAAGCCCCTGGGGGGTTCCAGTAACCCCCGGTACTCCGGTATATGCCCGAACTCATCCGAAACCATTCCGGTGTCCAAACATAACCTTCCAATATATCAATCTTCATGTCTCGACCATTTCGAGCCTCGTCATGTCCGTGATCACATCCGGGACTCCGAACTACCTTCGCTACATCAAAACACATAAACTCATAACATCGATCGTCATCGAATGTTAAGCATGCGGACCCTGCGGGTTCAAGAACTATGTAGACATGACCGAGACTCATCTCCGGTCAATAACCAATAGCGGAACCTGGATGCTCATATAGGTTCCTACATATTCTACGAAGATCTTTATCGGTCAAACTGCATAACAACATACGTTGTTCCCTTTCTCATCGGTATGTTACTTGCCCGAGATTCGATCGTCAGTATCATCATACCTAGTTCAATCTCATTACCGGCAAGTCTCTTTACTCGTTCCGTAATGCAAAACATCCCGCAACTAACTCATTAGTCACATTGCTTGCAAGGCTTATAGTGATGTGCATTATCGAGAGGGCCCAGAGATACCTCTCCGACAATCGGAGTGATAGATCCTAATCTCGATTTATGCCAACTCAACAAACACCATCGGAGACACCTGTAGAGCATCTTTATAATCACTCAGTTACGTTGTGACATTTGATAGCACAGTAAGTGTTCCTCCGGTATTCGGGAGTTGCATAATCTCATAGTCATAGGAACATGTATAAGTTATGGAGAAAGCAATAAGAATAAACTAAACGATCATAATGCTAAGCTAACGGATGGGTCAAGTCAATCACATCATTCTCTAATGATGTGATCCCGTTCATCAAATGACAACTCATGTCTATGGCTAGGAAACTTAACCATCTGTGATTAATGAGCTAGTCAAGTAGAGGCATACTAGTGACACTTTGTTTGTCTATGTATTCACACATGTACTAAGTTTCCGGTTAATACAATTCTAGCATGAATAATAAACATTTATCATGATATAAGGAAATATAAATAACAACTTTATTATTGCCTCTAGGGCATATTTCCTTCAGGTGACTAGGAGTTCAAAACTTGCAAGCTGTAAATCAAGGTCTTATACTCTCGGTTGCATGGATGTTAGCTAAAGAACCATAGAGCCAACTTTAGTTAATCCGCAAAGCCAAGTACCATCATGGTACTTCTATTTGGAGAGCAAAGTCAGATAAGCCTAAATATGCTTTTTGGGCTGCCATCCACAAGGTAAAACCACTTTTAAGTTCAAGTAGCTTTTTACCAAATTATTGATGGTAGCAGTTCTATATGGAGTACTTCTTGGTCCCACAGGTGGGAAACCATGTACGAAAATCTTACCATTCAGACTCCACCCTTTGTTTATCCTGTTAGAGTTAAAGATCTTTGGCTACCTAACCAAAAGGCTTGGAGTGTAGAATTAGTGATTTCTCTGTTTAACTCTCAAACAGCCAATGCTATCCTTCAAACTCCAATTATAAATTCAGATGGGCGGGACACTTTGTTGTGGAAACTAAACCCTGCACGTGACTGTACCTCTAAGAGTCCGTACAAGCATTGTTTCAACAATCTCGCCATGCGTGCAAATCAGCAACCCAGCGTGGTCTCTTCACAGATAATATCTCTTTTAAATCAGGTTTGGTAAGTGAAATCCATGGCGCCTCGGGTTCAAACTTTTGCCTAGAGGCTTCGTCGAAAGGCACCCCCCATAGGTAAATGTGCAAGTAAATTTTCGAATCATATTGAGCCCAAGTGCTCTAGATGTGTCTGTTTGGGGAATGAAATGCATATG
This sequence comes from Triticum urartu, assembly GCF_056163025.1. NCBI lineage: Eukaryota > Viridiplantae > Streptophyta > Magnoliopsida > Poales > Poaceae > Triticum > Triticum urartu. The sequence goes on along the minus strand of NC_141879.1, from coordinate 151,507,928 downwards.
TTCTTTCTTTGCCCTTTTTCTAAATTTTCATGGTATTGTCATCCTTGGTATATTAAAACTGAAGTTCTTGCCGCCTCTCACCATTATGTTCCTGACATGATACAAGCTCTACTTTCATCAGGTCATCCTCGAATCAATATCATAAGCTTGTACACTTTCCTTTGGTGCCTTTGGAAAGTAAGAAATGATTGTCTCTTTAACATGAGATGTCTAGGGCCTGGCCAGGTTTTCGCTATTTCTAACGCTATTGTTCAGGGATCAAAAATTGAAGTATCAGCCCTCTATGGAGATGAACCTCCAATAACTACAACTGACACACATCGGGCTCATGTTACCGAACCTACGGTTCAGAACTTTTCTTGTTTTGCAGGTGATGCCATCTTCTGTGATGCGGCTTGGAAGACACATCAGAATGCGCACCCAACTCCAGCAGGCATCGGCATCTTCATCGAGGTGGAGAGCAACCAACACTTCAAGTGGCTTTATGTCTCGGCCTTGTCTCCTCCAGCTACTTCACCACTCGAGGCTAAGGCCTTCGTCCTTCTTATTGCCTCCAAGCTAGCAGAGATTTTACAACTGCAAGAGCCCGTCTTCTACACTAATTGCTCTGTTTTGGCATGAGTCGCAGCTGCAAGCAATCTTCTATATCTAAATAGCTAGCCCCCACTAACTATTTCTCTCAACATGCAAGCATGCCACATCATGGCACAACATGCATGAGAAAAGGCCCACCCCCACTATCATATGTCTCTCAACATGCAAGCATGCCACTTCATCATGACATGCATGAAAAAAAGACTTATCTCAACATGTAACATACATGAGGGTTTTCATTATATTATGCTATATACATTTAATAAACATTTTACAACTATATAGTAATCAAGCACAATAAATTATATGTATTTATATTGTTAGCTTTTTATATTATTACTTCAAATATTCATGTTTCATACAACGAGTCACATTGAAATATGTTGCAAAATATTCCCGCAACAACGTGCGAGCTATCATCTAGTATACTGAATGCACCAGGTCATTTGATAATCAGACCTCTTCTCGCGGATATACAGGCCAACGCTTCCTTCCACGCTAGTAGGATATCACGTATTCACAGGAACTCAAATGTCAAAGCACGCACCAAGCAAGATTAGCAGGGAAAATCTAGCCTACAAGATTGACAATCACGTGCTTATGTCCAAACATAGGTCCGTGTCCAGGAAGGGGCATTCTTTGTGTATCTAGCGTGTCTCCGTTCATGCTACTTTATGTAAAATATGCTTAAAAGTAATAAAACTCCTTATGTTCAAAAATAAAATAAAATCAATCAAGCCAAGAATTGGAGGCCTAGTCACATCTCTCTGGTCCCATTAATCTGATGAAGGCCGGCCTCTCCTCCACTGCTGGGGCTGGCGCGTCGCGGCTCGGACGCTGGGTGGCCAAGGAGGACGACGACGCGGTGTACCTCAAGGTGCCGATGCCGGGGCTGACCAAGGATCACGTGGAGGTGCGCGCGGACAAGAACATCCTGGTGATCAAGGGCGAGGGCGAGAAGCAGCCCTGGGACGGCGACGGCGACGACTCCGAGGTGCCGAAGTACAACCGCCGCATCGAGGTGCCCGCTGCTGACGCGTACAAGATGGACAAGATCAAGGCCGAGATGAAGAATGGCGTGCTCTGGGTCACCCTGCTCAAGGTCAAGGAGGAGGAGCGCACGGACGTCTTCCACGTCAAGGTCGAGTAGTCCTTGTGGATGTGGTAGTGCTCATGGAAGACGCCTTGTTGATGTGGTCATGTTTGGTGTCTTGTTGATGTGTTCATGGAGGATGGCCGGCGAGAAGAGTGTGAGAGACGCCTTGTTGATGTGTTCATGTTTGGTGTCTTTCTTCCTTGTTTTGCTTCGTTGATCGTCTTGCATCGAGTAGGTGAAGTTGGCTGCGAACTCTGTTAGTTTCCTCAAGTTTGGCATATGATGAACTGATTTGGTGGTGAAATTGGTCAATTCTGTTAGTTTCCTCAAGTTTGGCATATGATGAACTGATTTGGTGGTGAAATTGGCCATGAAGCCTTGTTGATCTCCTTAAGTTTGGCGTGCTGGACTAAATTAGTGGTGAAATTGATCATGAACGGTGTTGATTGTATCAAGTTTGATCTCGCCTGTCTATCTTTTCTCGTTCTTGATCTGTATTGCTTTAAGCTTTCTGAAAAAGCTGGGCATTCATGCCTACTCTCTGAAACTTTGACTGATCTCCTCGAGTTTGACGTCATGGAGTTGGTGAACGGGCAGTTACGGGTCGATGATTTATCCTCTGTTTTACTTTGTCAGAAGAGTAACTGTTCGTGTTTGTGCTTGTAGCGTTTTTGTGTGCACAGTAACGGAATTTCAGTATGCACGACGAAATTGGTCAACAACTCTGTTGATTTCCTCAGTTCGACGTGATGAACTGAATTAGTGGTGAATGGGCAGTTACTCATTCTTGTTGCTTGCTGTTTCAGTCTGTAGGTATAGTATTCTTGCGAGCAGCCATATGAGATGGCCGTTTGTTTATCTCATGCTTTGTGATCTTCTTGGTGACAAACACAATCGGAATAGATTGTTTGTCTCATGCTTTGTGATTTTAAAATAGAATTGCAGTATGCACAACGAAAAGCAATTGGTTTTATCTTTGGCTTTCGGCGCTGCATCTTTTCCCCTTTTCTATTAGATTGAAGTCCAGCAGCGGGTTTTACTGTACATGATTTACCAGATGATCGCTGAGAGAGGGCGTGACAGGAACTGGAAAAATATACAATTATGCTCACGCTAGATCTCCCATGGAGGCATGGCGATTCCAGAGGCGATGAACCTGGAGGAGGTTGAACGCCCATTCGGGGTCGCATCGGCCAGTTCCATCGAGCGAACCCAAGCAACTGGGGTGATGTTCGGGCATCAAGTAGCCGCTGCGAACTCTTGCTAGGTCTTGGACAACCGACGGTGGAGCCGCAATCACATGAAGAAGCGACATTTGGGGAGAGGGGTCTTCCCAACAAACCGCAATGGCGAGGGTGCCAAATCCATGAACTGTCGTCTATAGGCCGAGGAGGTAGTGAAGTTCCACAAGCTGGGCCCAGTAGCGAAGCTAGCTCACTGGGCCAGGGTGGCCTACAGTGAGAATTGCTCATTTTTTTCTTTAGTTTTTCAACCTTGCAACCCAGGTTGGGCCGTGGCCCACCCGGCCATCCCTACCTCTGCCACTGGCTGGACCTCCAGCGGAAGATGCCGCCATGATCCGGGCGAAGAATGAAGGAGATCGCTCTGAAGTGCAGGTCAATGAAGTCCTGCAGAAGGGTGGAGGGGGCCGGCCTTAGCGGTGACGAATCAAGGCATCGTCCTGGATGGTATCCCAAAGTGTGCAATTCTTCCAACGAGATATGGTGAATAGCTTTGGCCAGAGACGGCGGGGCGACTCGGTCCCGTTCCACGTGTCTCGAAAAATCGATGTGCTTTCCTCATCCATTGTCGATCTTGGTCACAGAAGCAAAAATGTCTTGGTCTTGGGGGAGCGGGGCAACTCCATGCCACGACAGGGTAAGTTGACTGTAGTCTAAGTTGTAGCCTAGCTGAAATGATTCAGACTTGCACGCCGTGCCCATATTGAAGCCTGTGCGTGCATATATGTTGTTTTTTATTTTAAGATGAGAGAAGAAATGACAATGGGTTTTAGGTCGAGCTCGTTGCAATGCTTTATACAGAGAAAGACCTTTCATAAAGACTGTAATCCTTTGATCATTTCATATCTCTATTAGATTTGACTGTAGAAGATTAATTGTGAAGTGATATGCAACACCATTCACACAGGGAGTGTCTCCTTTCCCTGCATATCTGAAAGCTTGTACGGCTTCCCAATGATCAGGGAAACATAGAACACTTTTTTTGTGTGGATGATTGGCTATTATTGCTTCAGGAGGTTGCCTGGCTATCAGAGAGCGAGACTGAACAATGAATGGATAGTGCCATATGGCACACCGTCTTGTGCCGAGCTGCGCACCACCCATGAACACATCTTTGGAAAATTATTGCCGGGATTCATTGTACAATGCATATGCGAAAAATCAATTGATAGTGAGTGTTTCAGTAATTCAAGTAGTTCAAAGGAAACATTAATATTGATTAGGACAGTGGCCTAATTTATGATCTAGACGTGTACAAAAGTTGATCTAAAAGTGGTTACTTTTGTTCTATATGCCTTTTTCCCGTCACAACATGGCAAATATTAGAACAAACAACATAAATAATCATTTTAAATAGAAAACAATTAAATTTGGTGTACAAAGCTTGCATATGCAGGAGAGGACTATGTTGAGTTGAAAATAATTAATTGTAGCATTCATGGATTGCTGTAGACCAAAATTTGTTGCATATTAGCATTCATGGAAAGGTAATTTCGTTTACTTACCTATGCTCAAGCTAAACATGCAGAAAGCTTTAGCATTTATAAAGAGAGTGGCTTAATTTAGGATCTGAAAATTTCATGTGGGATTTGCCAATTTTGTCACCCATTTTTATTTATTTATTCAGAGGATTGAGCAGCTGAGAGGCTGTATACCTTAGTGATTTTCTTGTTGGACCTGCTGATCGGCATTTAAATGCTATACTTGTGTTTATTGTACACAACATGTGGAAGAAAAAAGATATATATATATGTGTTTATTACAAAGGAGGAACTGCAGAGAAAAGTGCAAAGAAGGAGCGACTATTAGCAGCCACAGAAAAGGGGATCTGTGGATGATCTACTATCTTTGTCCTCCTATATGTCCTTCAGAAAAAAATTGCTAAATTTGAATGGAAACATAGACTTTTGTAGCTACAAGTATAGATAACAAAAGGAGGAAGAAGATACCCCGTCGAATAACACACAAATAAAAACATCGATTCGGTATACGAACGAATAACCGGCAAAAAGAAAGAAAAGAAAACATAGTTGCTATAGAGAATTATTGGCTACGAAATTTCAGAGGTAATTAACAGTAATTAAAAAGAAAATAGCCGGTTAGAAAATACCCCGCCGGCCTGGAACATCGAAAAATAATTAATTGAAGGTATTTTTGACTTCATATGGGTGCTCAAACGACCAGTTACGGTCATATGGAACGCCGTCGTTCGCTTTGTGGAGACACTCATTGTGGTCGTCAGGTGAAACGACCGCTCGTACGAGCGCTAGGCTTTCTTTTGCTCCGATCCTCTTTTACTTGTGGCCATGAGCTCAGACGACTGGGGCGGTCGTATGGAACATCGTCTTTTCTCCTGGAGCAAAACTGCATAAAAATTTTGTGCTTCCTCCTCGCGTTAGGCAAATATCAATATTGCAATAAAATAAGAGCATATGTGCAACAAAATGCAGCCCACCAATATGGTATAAATTTTACTTACGAAAACCACACGAAACCAACTCAAATAGCAACTACTCAAAATTAAAAAAAAGTGTCAATGCAATCATGAATCCATCTAGACTCAAGACACAAACCTACGAAAGACACCTACAAACTTCCAGATTGCCTCCCAGCCTCCCGGGTAGTGCTTTCTTTAAAGCCATATAGCTAGGCTTCGGTGCTCCGTAAGGTCATCCACCCGAATTCCAAGGGATATCAACCCCGAGTTGGATGCCTACCTCCATCCGGGGTTTGGAGCACCTCATAGCAGAGCTCGGTCGAAGGTACACTCGCTCGTACGGTGCATTGGCATCATATATGTAAATTCATACTCACTCTTGGGCGAGTACCGATGCACCAAGCTAGTTGGAGATGTCTGAAAAATTAGCGGTTGCAACTTCACAATAACTTTATAATCAAGAGGATGAGGAGCTGCAGGTAAGTCATAGCCTTCATCTCATCAAGCTGCGCATTAATTATGTCAAAACAATTACAATTGGTGGGGGTTTCTGGACAACAGTTGTTCCGTCCTTCACCTCCATGATCCTCTGGATCATCATTTTCTGAACATTTTTTTCTTGTGGCTCGATGATAATTTCTTCATGTTCCTGCATAAGGTTATTTTCCTACGAAATATTGACTTGGGAGATGGCGGACATCCGCTTCTCATAGTTCATAACTAAAGAATTTTCATCAAAATTATAATCTAAACAAAATTTATAAACCTGCCCCCACAAAGTCTTCATGCTTAGTCACTGAAGTATATTCTTCGAGAAACTTGTCAATCCACTTTAAAAGCTCAAATGATCTAAGCAATAACATCATCTCCCCAATTACCTCAATATCTTCAGGAGGATATTCATCACGGTTGTATGCTCTCACAACCGGATGTGGGTGATCTCTACAACAAAAACTCATGTGGAAAATAGATTGGCACTGTATGCAACCTTTACGGATATCATTAGCTATAATGTCTAGTTTCATAAATGTCTCACCCATTTCCTTGCCTTTGTTAGTATTCCAATATTCTTGTAGTATCCTCTTTGTTTCATAGTGTCGTTCCACTGCAGCCTTTATGTCTTCGTCCCACATCTCAAAGCAAGACATATATATTTTTTCTATTTTTGGGTTAAGGGGGAAAACGGTAAGATAAATAGCAACAAACAGAAATAAACTAGGTGCGAGCGGGTAAGTAATGACCAAGCGCTATGCTCCCCGGCAACGGCGCCAGAAAATGCTTGGTGGCCTGCAAGTGCACATAGCTGTTGTAGCACTTCTATTGTGATAAGTGTTGAGCCCATGTGGAGGAAATAGGAAGGCACCACAAACTCTGCAACTACGTTGTCACTTTCATGTAGCCATGTATGTACCCAAACCGAAGTTTGAAAATAGTCTACTCTATCGTTGCTAGAAAAACTAGATAAGAAGGATAATTAACTAAATTATTAACAAGAATAGTAAATACAGTAAATAAAAGACACTAAGTTAGTAGGGACAATGCTTGAGTAGTAAGGTGTTCTCGAGGGTTCTGGAATCACTACCACATATGAACTATTATATCCTCTAGTAACTGATCAAATGCATAAGTGGGCGGAGCCGGGTACATAACACGTTCTACTCGAGGTAGACTTCGTGCCACGCACGCCACCATCATGGTCTCCCCCATAAGGTTACAACTAATGATAATTAAGGGCACTGGTAGAAAAAGGGCCTATGGTCCCGGTTCGTAAGGGCCTTTAGTCCCGGTTCCTGAACCGGGACTAAAGTGTCGGTACTAATGCCCCGACCCTTTAATCCCGGTTCAATCCAGAACCGGGACTGATGGGCCTCCACGTGGGCAGTGCGCAGAGCCCAGTCAGGAGACCCTTTGGTCCCGGTTGGTGGCACCAATCGGGACCAATAGGCATCCACGCGTCAGCATTTCTGTGGCTGGGGTTTTTGTTTTTTTTGAAAGGGGGGGGTTGGGGGTTTTGGGGGGTTAATTTAGGTGTTTCATATATTGTGTTAGTTAGCTATAATTAATAGAGAGAAGTGTCCTCTCTTATGTCCGTGCTTGGTCGACGCTACGTACTATACATACGTATAGAGAGGACTAGACACGCTGGCTAGCTAGTAAGCAAACGAAGGAAACAGAAGATCGTCATGAACATATATGCATACAGAGAGAAGTGATATCGACCACCTCTCCTTCTCCGAGAGATTGGTCGAACAACAAGTTTTCGTATATCTATCTGACACTACCGGCTACATATATACAATAATTATCTCTTACAAATATAATCATACGGACTCAGGGTCCACATAGAATTCTCCGTATTCAGGGATCACGTGGTCAAGAAAGAATGCCGCCAATTCCTCTTGAATTGCTCGCATGCGAGCTGGTGCTAGGAGTTCATCCCGCTTCCGAAACATCTAATTTGAAGAAGGGGGTCAATACATATATATATATATATGAATGAATGGAACTCAACACAAATGATGGTAATAAAATAAAATTGTGAATGTTGTTATTTACGTACTTCATATTGTTCGTTAGAGTACCCGCCCCGCTCACAGGTCGTGTGGCGGATGGACTCGCAGATGTAGTATCCACAGAAATCATTCCCTTGTTCCTGCCACAACCACTTTATAAGAAATAGAGGTCAATCAAACTGATAAGCAAGAATGCTAAATGGTATTGATGAAACTAGCGCTTGAATCACTAGGAGATGCGCGGAACATGCTACTATAGTACTTACTTTCGGGTATCTAAATTCCAGCTCCTTCGGCAGTCCCGGAACTGTTTTGGTGAATTTTCTCCAAACCCTGCCGGACAAAGAAAACAATTACTTGATATCAGGAAATGAACAAAGTTGCTGATATGGTGGATAATGATCGATTTAACTTACTTCTGGAGTATTTGAGTCATGTCTGCATAGTCCTGGGGATCTTTTCGTTTTGAGTCTAAGACGGTTACTAGTCCCTGCTCAAGCTTAATCTCTAGGAGAATATAGTGGAAACTGCACACGCATGCATAACTCATGAATTACATTACTATAACCTTGACTAATATATAAGGGAAACCGAATACGCACAAGACAGTAACACTCACCTGAAGTTGTAAGGAAAGAGTATTATATCTTTATTTTGATTTATTACGAACGATCGTAGCAAGTTGGCCTCGGTAGCTGTGGCATGAAGTTTAACCTGAATTGCATCTATGAGATATGTGTTAATGAACCCAATATCACCGACTTGTCTTTTCTTCAATTCGGCGATCTTCAATCTACATAATATAGTGAGGATGATTATAAATACATGCAATGAAAGAGCTAAGCTATATATAGAAACTTAATGACAGAAGTAGTACTACTTACAGACAGTAGCAGGCGACCGTTGTTTTATCGAGGGCCAATTGATTGAAAAACTGATAGAACTCCTCAAATGGAACAGGCAACAGATCAATTCCAACGAGGTCATGCTCCTTTTTAACTTTCACATACAAAGTACTCCTTCCCCCAGAGTCTCTGCAGATTTTCAAGTACCAATCATGCAATCTTCGCATCATCGTTGATAGAGATCTTTCATCTTTGACGAGAGGCTTCCCGTACTCGTATATTTGTATCTGCATGTCCATGGGTTCATAATGTACTTCGTCGGGCAGGTAATCTGCAAGATTGCTATAACCGGGCACCATCCTCGGATCATTAGTGACGTTGTGGTTAGGCACCTTGAGCGGGGGGCACGATTGCTTCGCTTGTTCGCCGAGCTGGGCAATTTGTTTCCCAGCTCGTCGTTCTTTCAGCCTTTGATCACTGACAGTACTTCCCGACCGCTCCGCTTCAGAAAATTCCTTTCCAATAATGCGGTCATAGTTTCCTTTCGGCGGATCAGACTTCGGTGGTTTTGTTAGGGCAGCCAGAGTGCGCTTCACTTTCACCCGATCTACCTTCTCCTCCGGAGGTGGATGTTTCTTTGCTTTCACCCCTTCAAAGAAGTTCCTCACTTCTTCTCGCGCGATCTCGGCGTTCTCCTCCAGGGATATATTAGTGCCAAACGTAGAACTAGCTACCTAATCATAGTAAGCTATCGGGAGGGGGTATATATCGACAACGACGACACTACATCTATGTCCCTCGACGACCCTCGTTCCCGATAAAAAAAGAGGAAGAAGAAGAAAAAAAAGAGGAGAAGAAAGAATAGAGGAGAAGAACCCTCGAACCATCGGCGACCCTGGAACCCTCGACCCCTAGACGACCCTCTTCTTCCTCTCATGTTCGAGAGGATCGCCGAAGGGTCGGGAGGTTGCCTAGTGTCAAAGGATTCAACAAAACCATGTCTTCATCATTAGGCGAAAGTAACATGTGCATGATGGTACGAAGCTCTTCAAAGTTGTTCTGGAACGGAGTCCCAGATAGGATAATTCGCTTTTTGGTACAAAGTTCAGAAAGAGCCTTCCGAATATCGCTATTTGGAAGGCCTTTGCTGAATTCGTACCAAAAGGCGGATTATTCTATCCGGGACTCCATTCCAGAACAACTTTGCAGAACTTCGTACCAACATGCCCTGGTTACTTCCGGCTAATGATGAAGGCATGGATTTCTTCAATACTTTGACACTAGGAAACCTCTCTCGACCCCTCGGCAATCCTCGACCCCTCGAACCCTCGACGACCCTGGAACCCTCGACCCCTAGACGACCCTCTTCTTCCTCTCATGTTCGAGAGGATCGCCGAGGGGTCGGGAGGTTGCCTAGTGTCAAAGGATTCAACAAAACCATGTCTTCATCATTAGGCGAAAGTAACATGTGCATGATGGTACGAAGCTCTTCAAAGTTGTTCTGAAACGGAGTCCCAGATAGGATAATTCGCTTTTTGGTACAAAGTTCAGAAAGAGCCTTCCGAATATCGCTATTTGGAAGGCCTTTGCTGAATTCGTACCAAAAGGCGGATTATTCTATCCGGGACTCCATTCCAGAACAACTTTGCAGAACTTCGTACCAACATGCCCTGGTTACTTCCGGCTAATGATGAAGGCATGGATTTCTTCAATACTTTTACACTAGGAAACCTCTCTCGACCCCTCGGCGATCCTCGACCCCTCGAACCCTCGACGACCCTGGAACCCTCGACCCCTAGACGACCCTGCTGGAACCCTCGACCCTCGAACCTATAGAACCCTCGAACCCTCGACCCTGAAACCCTCGACCCTTGACCCCTTAACGACCCTCGACCCTCTACCCTAGTTCCCGACCCTTGACCCCTCGAAGAGGAGAAATAAATAAGAAGAAGAAAAAAGAAGAAGAAGAAAAGGAGAAATAAATAAGAATAAGAAAAACCCTCGACCCCTCTTCTTTTCCTCTCCTCTTCTTCTTTCTTTCCTCTTCTTATTTTCTTCTTTCCTATCCTTCTTTTTCTAAAATTGTAATTTTTGCATATATAAAACTTTTCTAAAATTGTAACTTTCTATATAAAACTTTCCTATCGGGAGGGGGAGAAGATCGAAGAAAAAAAAGAAGAAAAAAAAGAGGAGAAGAAGAAAAAATAGAAAAAAAATTCTATTTTTTTCTTCTTCTCCTCTATTCCTTTCTTCTTCTCCTCTTCCTTTTCTTCCTCTCCTCGTCTTCTCCTTCTTCTTCTCCTTCTTTCTCTACTTATTTTCCTTTTCCTTATTTTACTTTTTCCTCTCCACTAACATAAAATGCACTAACCTAAAATGCAACAAACATAAAATGCACTAAAGAGGCTCAACTAACCTAAAATCAGTGATAAAATGCACTAACCTAAAATCGATATCTACTAACAACTTAAAAAAATTAATACATATATGAAAAAATGCATATATAAAAAAAACATCATCATATCATCAACAGAAAAAAAAACATCATCATATCATCAACAAAAAAAACATCATCATATCATCAACAGAAAAAAAACATCATCATATCATCAACATCATCATATCATCAACCTAAAGGGCGACGGGGCGGGGCGACGGCGGCGGGCTCGGGGCGGCGACGGGGCGGGGCGACGGCGGCGGGCGCGGGGCGACGACGGGCTCGGGGCGACGGCGCGGGGCGACGACGTATGGGCTCGGGGCGGCGACGGGGCGGGGCGGGGCGACGGCGGCGGGTGCGGGGCGACGGCGGCGGGCGCGGGGCGACGACGGGCTCGGGGCGGCGACGACGACGACGAACGGCCTGGGGGCGTCGGGGCGAATGGGAGCGGTTGGCCAAAATTTCACAAGTGGTGGCTTATATAGCCAGAGCAATGGTCCCGGTTCGTGCTACGACCCGGGACTAATGCTCCCTTTAGTCCGGGTTGGTGCGACGAACCGGGACCAAAGGCCAATTTTCGGCAGCCGAAAGGGCGGGAAGCGAAGGCCATTGGTCCCGGTTGGTGGCACCAACCGGGACTAAAGGGGGGCAATGGTCACGGTTGACCGTGACCATTGCCCCCCTTTAGTCCTGGTTGGTGCCACCAACCGGGACCAATGGCCTTGTGCTGCATCGCTAGCTGAAGTTTAGTCCCACATCGCTAGCTGAAGGGCGCCGGCACTTGTTTATAAGCGCTGTTGTGCCTCCCCATTCGAGCTCCTCTCTAATGCAGGCTTTCGGGCCTAAACTTGTTACTGCCTGTGGGCCTATTGGGCCTCTGCGGGCCTGAATCCTGGCCCATGTAGGGTTTCTAGTCGTATTCAGGCCGTGGAGGCCCAGTAGGTGGCATTTTTTTTGGTTTTTTCTTTTTTATTTCTACATTTTTTTTGGTTTTTTATTTTTTTTATTTCTACTTAAAACTAAATAATTACAGTTTTTTAGTGATTTCTTTTTTGCTTTTAGGTCACAAAAATTATAAACTTTATGTTAGTGCCATTAGTTTTAAATTTTGAATAGTTTAAATTTGAATTTTTAAAAATTTGTGTGAATCACTAGTTTATGAATAACTTTACTATAAAAATAGAATTTTTTTTCTATTTATTTTTTATTTATACTTACAACTAAATACTTATAGTTTTTTAGTGATTTCTTTTTGATTTTAGGTCACAAAAATTATAAACTTTCTGTTAGTGCCATTAGTTTTAAAATTTTGAATAGTTTAAATTTGAATTTTATAAAATTTGTGTGAATCACTAGTTTATGAATAACTTTACTATAAAAATAGAATTTTTTTTTTCTTCTTTGCTATTTATTTTTTATTTATACTTACAATTAAATACTTATAGTTTGATTTTAGGTCACAAAAATTATATTCTTTTTGCTATTGAAGAATATTATAGTTTTATTTTAGTTGATCATAACATAATATTTTAATTGATTGTTTTTATTTTCATAAAAGTTTTGTAGTTCATTCTGTTTGCTATTAATTCATTATTTGAGCTAAATGACTCTGAAATTGGAAAGCATTTCAAAATGAACTCTGAAAAGGTTAAAAATTGGCATGGTATCATAATTTCACCCACATAGCATGTGCATGTATAAAACGGACAATGGTAGCATGTTCGTCTGTTACAAATTTGGCATGGTATCATCATAATAGTTGTGGGAGAAAGTCTTCACTTTTTCTTCATTTGTGTCATTTGCTTATTGCGCCGTAACCATGGATAATCTTCATTGTTTATCAGGATGCTTGGGTCAACCTTGACATTGAAGGGAGGAATTTCATGAAACTTTTCATAATCTTCAGACATGTCTGTCTTGCCGTCCACTCCCAGGATGTCCCTTTTTCCTGAAAGAACTATGTGGCGCTTTGGCTCATCGTATGATGTATTCGCTTCCTTATCTTTTCTTTTTCTCGGTTTGGTAGACATGTCCTTCACATAGATAACATATGCCACATCATTGGCTAGGACGAACGGTTCGTCAGTGTACCCAAGATTTTTCAGATCCACTGTTGTCATTCCATACTGTGGGTCTACCTGTACCCCGCCGCCTAACAGATTGACCCATTTGCACTTAAACAAAGGGACCTTAAAATCAGGTCCGTAGTCAAGTTCCCATATGTCCACTATGTAACCATAATATGTGTCCTTTCCGCTCTCGGTTGCTGCATCAAAGCGGACACCGCTGTTTTGGTTGGTGCTCTTTTGATCTTGGGCGATCGTGTAAAATATATTCCCATTTATCTCGTATCCTTTGTAAGTCAATACAGTCAAAGATGGTCCCCTGGACAACAAGTACAACTCATCACAAACAGTGTTGTCACCTCTGAGACGTGTTTCCAACCAACTGCTGAAAGTCCTGATGTGTTCACATGTAATCCAGTCGTCGCATTGCTCCGGGTGTTTGGAGCGCAGACTGTTCTTGTGTTCATCGACATACGGGGTCACCAAGGTAGAGTTCTGTAGAACTGTGTAGTGTGCTTGAGACCAAGAATATCCGTCCCTGCATATTATTGAGTCTCTTCCAAGAGTGCCTTTTCCAGTCAGTCTCCCCTCATACCGCGATTTAGGGAGACCTATCTTGTTAAGGCCAGGAATGAAGTCAACACAAAACCCGATAACATCCTCTGTTTGATGGCCCATGGAGATGCTTCCTTCTGGCCTAGCGCGGTTACGGACATATTTCTTTAGGACTCCCATGAACCTCTCAAAGGGGAACATATTGTGTAGAAATACGGGCCCCAGGATGACAATCTCGTCGACTAGATGAACTAGGACGTGCGTCATGATATTGAAGAAGGATGGTGGGAACACCAGCTCGAAACTGACAAGACATTGCGCCACATCACTCCTTAGCCTTGGTACGATTTCTGGATCGATCACCTTCTGAGAGATTGCATTGAGGAATGCACATAGCTTCACAATGGCTAATCGGACGTTTTCCGGTAGAAGCCCCCTCAATGCAACCGGAAGCAGTTGCGTCATAATCACGTGGCAGTCATGAGACTTTAGGTTCTGAAACTTTTTCTCTGGCATATTTATTATTCCCTTTATATTCGACGAGAAGCCAGCCGTGACCTTCATACTGAGCAGGCATTCAAAGAAGATTTCTTTCTCTTCTTTCGTAAGAGCGTAGCTAGCAGGACCTTTATACTGCTTCGGAGGCATGCCGTCTTTTTCGTGCAAACGTTGCAGGTCCTCTCGTGCCTCAGGTGTATCTTTTGTCTTCCCATACACGCCCAAGAAGCCTAGCAGGTTCACGCAAAGGTTCTTCGTCACGTGCATCACGTCGATTGAGGAGCGGACCTCTAGGTCTTTCCAGTAGGGTAGGTCCCAAAATATAGATTTCTTCTTCCACATGGGTGCGTGTCCCTCAGCGTCATTCAGAACAGCTAGTCCACCGGGACCCTTTCCAAAGATTACGTAGTGTAAATCATTGACCATAGCAAGCACGTGATCACCGGTGCGCATGGCGGGCTTCTTCCGGTGATCTGCCTCGCCTTTGAAATGCTTGCCTTTCTTTCGACATTGATGGTTGGTCGGAAGAAATCGACGATGGCCCAGGTACACATTCTTCCTGCATTTGTCCAGGTATATACTTTCAGTGTCATCTAAACAGTGCGTGCATGCGTGGTATCCTTTGTTTGTCTGTCCTGAAAGGTTACTGAGAGCGGGCCAATCGTTGATGGTCATGAACAGCAATGCCTTAAGGTTAAATTCCTCCTGTCTGTGCTCATCCCACGTACGTACACCGTTTCCATTCCACAGCTATAAAAATTCTTCAACTAATGGCCTTAGGTACACATCAATTTCGTTGCCGGGTTGCTTAGGGCCTTGGATGAGAACTGGCATCATAATGAACTTCCGCTTCATGCACATCCAAGGAGGAAGGTTATACATACATAGAGTCACGGGCCAGGTGCTGTGATTGCTGCTCTGCTCCCCGAAAGTATTAATGCCATCCGCGCTTAAAGCAAACCATACATTCCTTGGGTCCTTTGCAAACTCATCCCAGTACTTTCTCTCGATTTTTCTCCACTGCGACCCGTCAGCGGGTGCTCTCAACTTCCCATCTTTCTTTCGGTTCTCACTGTGCCATCGCATCAACTTGGCATGCTCTTCGTTTCTGAACAGACGTTTCAACCGTGGTATTATAGGAGCATACCACATCACCTTCGCAGGAACCCTCTTCCCGAGGGGCTTGCCGTCAACATCACCAGGGTCATCTCGTCTGATCTTATACCGCAACGCACCGCATACTGGGCATGCGTTCAGATCCTTGTATGCACCGCGGTAGAGGATGCAGTCATTAGGGCATGCATGTATCTTCTCCACCTCCAATCCTAGAGGGCATACGACCTTCTTTGCTGCGTATGTACTGTCGGGCAATTCGTTATCCTTTGGAAGCTTCTTCTTCAATATTTTCAGTAGCTTCTCAAATCCTTTGTCAGCCACAGCATTCTCTGCCTTCCACTACAGCAATTCCAGTATGGTACCGAGCTTTGTGTTTCCATCTTCGCAATTGGGGTATAACCCTTTTTTGTGATCCTCTAACATGCGATCGAACTTCAGCTTCTCCTTTTGACTAATGCATTGCGTCCTTGCATCGACAATGACCCGGCGGAGATCATCATCATCGGGCACATCGTCTGGTTCCTCTTGATCTTCAACAGCTTCACCCGTGGCAGCATCATTGGGCACATCGTCTGGTTCCTCTTGATCTTCACCAGCTCCCCCCGTTGCAGCATCACCGTATTCAGGGGGCACATAGTTGTCATCGTACTCTTCTTCTTCGCCGTCTTCCATCATAACCCCTATTTCTCCGTGCCTCATCCAAACATTATAGTGTGGCATGAAACCCTTGTAAAGCAGGTGGGAGTGAAGGATTTTCCGGTTAGAGTAAGACCTCGTATTCCCACATTCAATGCATGGACAACACATAAAACCATTCTGCTTGTTTGCCTCAGCCGCATAGAGAAACTCATGCACGCCCTTAATGTACTCGCGGGTGTGTCTGTCACCTTACATCCATTGCCGGTTCATCTGCGTGCATTATATATAATTAAGTGTCCAAATTAATAGAAGTTCATCATCACATTAAAACCAAAGTGCATACATAGTTCTCATCTAACAACATATAGCTCTCCAGAGCATCTAATTAATTAAACCATACATTGAAACTATGTAAAACATTTCAATGCGAAAACAAATGCGATCATAATCACAACCAAGGTAACAATTGATCCAATGGCATAATGATACCAAGCCTCGGTATGAATGGCATATTTTCTAATCTTTCTAATCTTCAAGCGCATTGCATCCATCTTGATCTTGTGATCATCGACGACATCCGCAACATGCAACTCCAATATCATCTTCTCCTCCTCAATTTTTTTATTTTTTCCTTCAACAAATTGTTTTCTTCTTCAACTAAATTTAACCTCTCGACAATAGGGTCGGTTGGCATTTCCGATTCACATACATCCTAGATAAATAAAATCTATGTCACGTTGGTCGGCATAATTTTCATAAACAATAAATGAACCAATAGTTATAAAGATAATATACATACCAAATCCGAATCATAGACAGGACGAGGGCCGACGGGGGCGGATACCAAAACCATCGCACTATATAAGATGCAATAATAAATGTAAGAAAATGATACAAGTATCTATCTAAACATACAAGTAAGAATATTTTTCCTTTCAGAAAGAAGATAAGAACAAGAGGCTCACCACGGTGGTGTCGGTGATGAGATCGGCGCGGGTGATCGGGCGGTGAAGACGGGGACGGGGCGTGACGGACCGCTAAATCTAGACAAATCTCGAGGAAAATGGAGCTTGGAGGTCGAGCTTCGAGAGGAGAAAGCTTAAGTAGTGTGGCTCGGGCATTCCATCGAACACCTCATGTGCATAGGAGGTGAGCTAGAGCACCACAAAGCCCTCTCCCCCTCGGCCAGAAAAAACAGAGCACTGTGCTCTGCTCTTGCGCGAGGGGGTATATATAGGCACCTCATTGGTCCTGGTTGATGACATGAACCGGGACTAAAGGGAAGCCTTTGGTCCCGGTTCAAGCCACCAACCGGGACCAATGGTGGTGGGCTAGGAGCGAGGCCCATTGGTCCCGGTTCGTCCCACCAACCGGGACCAAAAGGTCCAGACGAACCGGGACCAATGGCCCACGTGGCCCGGCCGCCCCCCTGGGCTCACGAACCGGGACCAATGCCCACATTGGTCCCGGTTCTAGACTGAACCGGGACTAATGGGCTGAGACGGCTTGGACCATAGCCCTGTTTTCTACTAGTGGGGTTGCCCCATGGACATGGTCTCTCTAAGGGTTCTCCGTAATTCCCCAATACTTTGCAAAGGCGAGGAACCGAGGCTTTTACTGTCACCTCAAATTACCCCAATATCCCCAACTATCACAAGGACTGTAAGATACTTCACGACACAAAGGCACAAACGTTCTCCTCTCAACAGTGGCGAAGGCCACTAACTTGAATTGTGAACAGCTAATATTCGATCACAACAAATATCATAAAGGGTTCAACCATATCCTCAAGAACTAGTACAACTACTTAATCAAACACATGAAGGTTAGGGGCAAGTTACAAGCCGGTGAAGGGAGAAGGAATGGTGGTGATGACGAAGGCGCAATGATGATGATGATGGTGATGGTGATGGTCGCGCCTGAGATGATGGAGATGGGGGCGCCAACTATGGTGGCGGTGCCGACGCGAGGGCACAGACCTGATGGCCGGTGCTCATGGTGGTGGAGCCTCCTCCTTCTTCCCTTGTTTGTTGTCCCTTCTTCTCAGGTGTGGAGCAGGAATGGAGATGGCTTGTGGATGAATGAGATGTGATGGAATCCAAGAAAGAGACGGCGGCTTAGGTCGTAGATGATATATATGGAGCCTCCCTAGCCTCCTCTCTTGATGGGCCTCATACAAGGGCTCTCAATGAGCCAAATCCTCTCCCAATCTCTTCTTTACGAGTTAAGGATCTCGTGAGATTGAACGGGGACAAAATCGGTGAAGAATCCCGTATGGAAGGGCAACTTTAGGAGTTGGGTGCATGTCAAATGACCGCTGAAACGACCGCGTGCGGTCGTTTAGAACACTACCTTTCAATCTGTCCTTCTTTGGTAAAACAACTATCAATTCTTCATACGAACTCGAAATTTGACGTTCTTGGGCTCGGAGCAGAATCTTTCTGAGCTCGGAGAACAAAGCATCGAAAGATGAACAAGAGTCATATGGAATTATGATCGACAACAATTTGCCCATCGGTCAAAATTCTCGTCATAAGTGATGTCTACATCAATGGCTGAGAACTAGGCTTGAGTCTCGAAAAATCGATGCGCTTTCCTCATCCATTGTCGATCTTGGTCATAGAAGAAAAAATGTCTTGGTCTTGGGGGAGCGGGGCAAGTCCATACCACGACAGGGTAAGTTGACTGTCGTCTAAGTTGTAGCCTAGCTGAAATGTTTCAGACTTGCACGCCGCGCCCGTGCTGAAGCCTGTGCGTGCATATATGTTGTTTTCTATTTTAAGATGAGAGAAGAAATGACAATGGGTTTTAGGTCGAGCTCATTGCAATGCTTTATACAGAGGAAGACCTTTCATAAAGACTGTAACCCTTTGATCATTGCATATCTCTATTAGATTTGACTATAGAAGATTAATTGTGAAGCGATATGCAACACCATTCACGTAGGGAGAGTCTCCTTTTCCTGCATATTTGAATGCTTGTATGGCTTCCCAATGATCAGGGAAAGAGAGAACACTTTTTTTGTATGGATGATTGGCTATAATTGCTTCAGGAGGTTGCCTGGCTATCAGAGAGCGAGACTGAACAATGAATGGATAGTGCCACATGGAACACAGTCTTGTGCGGAGCTGCACATCACCCATGAACACATCTTTCAAAAAATTATTGCCGGCATTCATTGTACAATGCATATGCGGAAAATCAATTGATAGTGAGTGTTTCAGTAATGCAAGTAGTTCAAAGGAAACATTAATATTGATTAGGAGAGTGGCCTAATTTACAATCTAAACGTGTATAAAACTTGATCTAAAAGCTGATAGTTTCATTCTATATGCCTTTTTCCTGTCACAACATGGCAAATATTAGAATAAACAATAGAAATAATCATTTTAAATAGGAAAAGGTTAAATTTGGTGTACAAAGCTTAGATATGCGGGAGAGGACTATGTTGAGTTGAAAATAATTAATTGTAGCATTCATAAACTGAGAAATGGTGCCTAGGGATGTTGAGCTGCATAGAAATTGGCATGAAGGCGCAAGAGGTTGGACGTGGCTTGGGCTTGATGCAACAATGGTTTGATGAAAAGCTTGAACCCCGCATGCTCAATAGGGTTTGCCCCAATGGCCGCATTGCGGAGCTCCGGGAGGCTAACACCATCAAGAAATCCTCCAGGTGGAAACAATGAACCGAGAACTGATTCCTAGGGATGTTCATCCAAACAAAAATCGCCTCGCCTGCCTTGGAGCATGAGACCGGTGGCCTTGCACCAACCACATAAACCACACCGTGAGCCGAAGTCCATGCTCCATGTCCAATCCATCACTGGTGACTGGTGGAGGATATAGGTCTCACTCCGGCCTGCCAGTGAAGATTCCCATGTCCACATGGGAGGGATCTTGGGCGCAAATGGGGAGGATAGCACCACCGGTGCCTCCTGCTTAGGCTCCAACATAACCCTGCCCATGAGCCTGATAGACAGTGAGGCAGGAGCACCGCTAGACATCTTGGCTAACGCTGCCCAATGGATCTCCCCCTCAGGAACCAGGCTCCTAGATCTCTTGCGTTGTGACGAATCATGGCCGACGATGCCACAACTGATGCACTAGGGATAAAAGGTGCAATCCAACTCGTTATGCCCCTCCCGAAAACACTTGAAGTAGAGGCTAAAAAGTTTCGGTGTAACTTTCCCTGCGCTCCTGGGAGGAAGCGGATGAACGTCTCCCCACCGAGCCAGCCTCCTGCTAGTGCCGTAGCGCTCGACGCCCTAGGTGACGCAACACCTTCTAAGGATGAGCGGGAGGAGCTACGTGAATCTGAGAGGCCTAGACCCGAGACCACCTGTTGTTCACGTGAAAAGGTTGTAGAACCGACACCGGGCTGGTCGAACCAGAGGCCATGTGAGCCAGGGGGGTCGAAGGTAGACATACTACGTGTTTTCTTAAAAAAGGTACCACAATATCTGGTGGACGTCAAAACGGAAGGCACCCACGAGCGAACAATTCGTTCGATGGGACGGGGATGATCAAGCAAACTATTTAGTAGCGATATACGGGTGTTTCCATGAGACCCCCAAGTTGGCTAGATAATTATGGTGCAGAAAAAAGGGTTGTGCCAAATATTTGATAATTTTAGAAAAATTGCCATCAACCAAAATTGAAATATGTTCTTATATAGAAAAAGGCATAGACAACATAATTTACAAAGTGCAACAAAAAAAATGCTATGGTAGCATACCAGAAAAATAGGTACATGGCAAAAAGGCCATAGTAAATTATAAAAAAAACAATAACAAAAATTCGTGGTCCAAATTGCAGACAGAGAACATTATGCATGGCAAATTTGCATATTAATTAATAGAAAGACATACGCAGTGAACTTTCCATGCTTTATATTTTCATTTTCAAAAACACGTAGAAATCACACACAGGAAGTTGTCATGATCCAAAAAATAAATACTATTGACATGCTCTCAACAATAAAATTTCCATGCTCTAAAATAATAAAATTGCTATCCTCTTAGTAATAAAACTGGCATGTGCGAAAATAGAAAATCAAATTCCAAAATTGCCATGAAAATAATCGATAAAAATTCTCAAAGCTTTGCCATGGTGTAGCATTACAAAAAAATAGACTAAAATTGCTATGTTTGGAAGTAAAAAATGTTATGAATTTTTCATGGGACCATGAGAATTTTTATCTAAGTTTTTCCATGTGTACAAAACAAAATTGACATCTGAAGCATCACGAAAAGGTATTCAAATTTGCCACGTGGCAAGTTAGCTTTTTTAATATATAAATCTGCCAATTCTTTTTAAAAAAACTGCCATGTACCAATTTTGTGTGTGCATATTTTCTCCCCCTTGTAAAAGTAAAAAAATAAAATAAAAGGAGGATTTGGGATTCAATCACAGGTCTCCGGTGGGTGTCTTTGCTTGGTTAGGAGCGTTCGTGCAACTTTTATGTCCTGCTTACGAGTTTCAAATTTGATGTGGCAGGGCTTCTTGTGCTAAGATCCGTGCATGTGATCAGGTGTTCTCAGGTGGCATGGTAGAATGTTCGCTGGATTTGGATTTGTTACAAATCAGACGTTCCCGATATTATTTTCAAAAAAGAGAGGATAACCTTGGATTTTGTGAGTCATTATAAAAGGTGGATTGTGTAGCCTCAACACGGTTTTATAGTACGATTACTTCATACTTATTATTTTCGTATGGTTATTTAGGTGCCTTGTATAAGCTGAACATACAGAGTTTAGCAAATCAAACAGTGTTATTAGGTTGACATTGTATTAGCATAAGCAATTGAGCTGTCTATTGTTTCCATCCGAGTCCACCAAACGGTACGAATTCTTTGCAAAAGTAGTCCAACTTTGAAAAGCAAATTAGTCGTGCTCGACGTAGCTGAGCAGATCAAAAGTTAGCACCACCCATGCAGGGCCGGTCCTCGTATTTCGGGGGCCCGGGGCGAAACTAGGACTCGGGGCCCTTATTTTGTTAGGCCTCAAAATAGTAATCTCATCTTTATATAGACTCGTTTCTTAGCGAAAATTTTTTTAAGGATACACCATGAAGAGGTGCATCAATAGCATAGAAAAGGAGCCAAGCGGCTGATACAACGCCTTTCGTCACACAGTACACACACCACGACTACAACAACACAACTCGCCTAGTCGAACCTCAAGCCACAATGGCGAGGAGGGAAGACTCACAGATCAAGGGCCGCGTCTCGATCAAGGGCCGGCCCTGCACCCATGTCGCCCTAATCGTATATCAAGCAGCACGAATCGCAAAGCTGTGGAAGGCTCGAGAGCCCAACCGATCTGTCCAGAACCTTCTAAACCAGTTTCCCATCACAGAAGAAGAGAGAGAGAGGGAAAGAAGAGAGAGAGAGAGAGACCATGGCCTCCGCCGTCGTTTGCAAGGGCGAGGGTGCCGCGCCGGCCAGCCTCCTCAAGTCCGGTGCTCCCGTGGCCTTCCGCTCGGTCGACTCCCCCGCCGTCATCGCGGCCCGCCGCCCGTACAACACCAAGGCCAAGGAGGTCAGCCGCTACGACGACGACGACGACGACTACAGCGCCCGCGACCTCGTCATCCCCAGCTTCTTCTCGCAGGGTATGCTTCCGTTCCCTACCCGTGGCGCGCCGTTTCTTTGCGTTCGTGCTGAAGTCTCAACACCGTGAGTCAAATCAGCCCTGTGATCTGCTTTTGGTGTCCTTGGTGTTGATTTTGCAGACGTGCTCGACTCGCTCGGCGCGCCGACCAGCATGGCCCGTCTGCTGTCTCTGATGGAGGACGTCGCATCTCAGACCGGCGGCCTCTCCTCCACCGCTGGTGCTGGGGCGTCGCAGCTCGGACGCTGGGTGGCCAAGGAGGACGACGACGCGGTGTACCTCAAGGTGCCGATGCCGGGGCTGACCAAGGACCACGTGAAGGCGCGCGCGGACAAGAACATCCTGGTCATCGAGGGCGAGGGCGAGAAGCAGCCCTGGGACGGCGACGACGACTCCGCGATGCCGAGGTACAACCGCCGCATCGAGGTGCCTGCTGCTGACGCGTACAAGATGGACAAGATCAAGGCCGAGATGAAGAACGGCGTGCTCTGGGTCACCCTGCTCAAGGTCAAGGAGGAGGAGCGCACGGACGTCTTCCACGTCAAGGTCGAGTAGTCCCAGTGGTTGTGCTCATGGAAGACGCCTTGTTGATGTGGTCATGTTTGGTGTCTTTCTTCCTTGTTTTGCTTCGTTGATCGTCTTGCATCGAGTAGGTGAAGTTGGCCGCGAACTCTGTTAGTTTCCTCTAGTTGGGCATATGATGAACTTGCTTTGGTGGTGAAATTGGTCATGAAATTCTGTTGATTTCCTCAAATTTGGCATATGATGAACTCATTTGGTGCTGAAATTGGTCATGAAACCATGTTGATCTCCTTAAGTTTGGCATATGATGGACTAATTTGGTGCTGAAATTGGCCATGAACTTTATTGATTGTCTCAAGTTTGGCCTGATGAACTACTTTGATTGTCTTAAGCTAGTCTCGCTTGCCTATCTTTCCTCGTTCTTGATTTGTATTGCTTTAAGCTTTCTGTAAAAAGCTGAGCATTCATGCCTATCCTCTAGTTTGACGTCATGGAGTTGGTGGACGGGCGGTTACAGGTTGATGATTTTTGCTTGCTGTTCCGTGAATTTTTTGTGCTTATCCTTGAATTGTTTTTGTGAAATTTTTGCTTGTCTGATCTCCTAGAATTTTCTGTGCTTATCCTCGAGTTTAACTTCTTGTAACAACTGCAATTGTTCCAGTTTGTAGCTGTAGGGTTTTTGTAACAATTGTAACAGTCACATGAGATAGGCGTTTCCTTGTTTATGTCCTGCTTCGTTGATTTTCTCAAGTATAATGTGATTAACTGATTTGGTGGTTCCCTGAATGTTTTGTGTTTATCCTACTATGTGTTTACTTCTTCATATTGTCAACTATACTTTGATGGAGAAGTTGATCCAGAACTCTGTCGATTTTCCACAACCAAAAAAAAAAACGAATGATGAACTACTTTGCTGGTGAAAATTCGTCATTAAACTTTGTTGATTTCCTCTAGTTTGAGGCAATGAACTGATTTGGTAGTGAAACTGGTCATGAACTTTTTTTGTTTAGAAATGGTCAAGAACTTGTTGATTTCCGGAAGTTTGACGTGATTACTTGATTTGTGGTGGATGTGTTGTTTCTGATTGATGTTTGTTCCTCAATGTTCATCCATGTTCATCCAGTCGCATCAGCCAGTTCCTGGAGCGAACCCAAGCAACTGGTGATGTTCGGGCATCTAGTAGCCGCTGCAAACTCTTGAGGAGCTAGTGAAGTTCCACGAGCTGGACCTCCAGCGGAAGATGCCGGCATGATCCGGGCAAAGAATGACGGAGATTTTAACACCCTGAAATTTGGCCCTTTTTCTTCAGGAATCAGGATCAAGTTGGAGTTTCTTTTCTGGGATTTGGTTTGGATCTTCTTTCCCCTGATTTTCTTGGACTTGACCAAATCAAAAACATAACTCAGATAACATACTCTGGTTATCGCCAACCCTAACCATCTGAATAGCTACTTCTCCCAAAATTTTCTCAAGAGTTTTTCTTCTTCTAAAAAGGTTTTGAGCTTCCAAAAACCCTTGAGTTGTGAAGCAACTAGTTTTTCTGTTGCTCTAAAATTCCCAATAAATTTGTATAAATTGTTTGGGTCAAACTAACACTAAAAATGCCACTAACCCACTCAGTAGCTTTTTCTTTTGAGCACACCATCTTCTTCCAGTTTCTGGAACGAATTCTGAATTCTACAGCAAGTACGAACCCTGTATAGGGGTCCAAACTGTCTGAAAATTGGCACACTTTACACCTTAGTCATCCACACACCGACCCTTACCTAGTTTGCTTTGTAGCTGCTGTCAAAGCGAGTGAGGGCTTTTGGCGGGAGACCTCCATGGAGATGAATATTTTGAAAAGTTCAATAATTGCTTTTTTGGAGTTTCAAAAAATTCTAAACATTCATATGAATGTATTGTACATGTGTATAAAATCTGACAATGAAATACATTATGGTAAGAGCTACACAAAAAAGAGAAAATCCTGAATTTCTAATAGTGAACAGTGTTATTCACCGTTCATCAGTTTGAAAGTCGTGATTTGTCTTTTTTGTGTAGCTCTTACCATAATGTATTTCATATTCAAAAATTACACGCATGTTGAATACATCGATGTAAACATGTATGATTTTTATAAAAAAAAGTTGTAACATTAAAATACGTTTTTAGATTTATTTTTAAAACGACCTCCATGAAGGTCGCCTGCCATTGGTGTTTTGCGCTGTCAAAGCTTGCTACCGAAAACTGTTTGGGTTTGCAGAATGCAGTTTCAGTGCACCTGGGACACACGACCACTCCTAGGACCTACTCTGCACGCCTCACGCAACACGGTGCTAAGTACCAAAAATGAGCCAATGCCCTCGGCGTGGGCGTCGTGGTGATCACTCCACTGGCATGCAGAGAGCACGCTCTGCACGCCAGCACG
This sequence comes from Triticum urartu, assembly GCF_056163025.1. Taxonomy (NCBI): domain Eukaryota; kingdom Viridiplantae; phylum Streptophyta; class Magnoliopsida; order Poales; family Poaceae; genus Triticum; species Triticum urartu. The sequence continues at coordinate 151,482,348 of NC_141879.1, read as the reverse complement.
CCAATGACCTGACGGCTTCATCGCGTTCTGCCGTCCGCGACTCGCCATCGCTCGTAGGAGGCCATGCGCATCCCTCCAAGAACCGCCTCGACGCCCTACGACCAGGCCCCCCTAGGCTCGCCGGAAGACGCGGCGCCGCTCACCTATGACGTTCGGCAGTAGTCGTATTCGTCCATAGCCCGGACGGCCCCGGCCACTAGCTCGCAAGCGCTCACCTGAACCCGCCACGGCCCCCACTACGGCCCCGGCCACTAGTCGTCTTCCTCCACAGCTCAGACTTCACTCGCAGCACCTCCTCCCCTCTCTCACACGTCACACAGGCCATCGAGCATGCCATACGGCCTGCCGCCGCGGAATCGAGCGGAGCTCTCCGTTGGGGCACCCGGAACACACCACCACTAGGACCGCCACACCTCACTGACCAAAATCCCCCACGGAGCTTCCCAAGCTGCGATGCTTTGCCGGAGTTCGCCGGAGCCTGAAGACGCGCCGCTGCCGGAGAGGACATAAGCGACGTCACCAGGACGTCTCCGGGGGAGCTACAAGTACGAGGATCGCCCGCTTTGTATCGTTCCAACGCTCCCACCCCCGAGCTCTGTTGTGCCCTCTACGCCGACGAACGCCCGCCAGTGAGACACTGCTCCACTGATTGTGCAATTTTAAACAAAAACCCGACATGTGGGGCCCACCTACCGGCTACTCATTTTCATCCCGAAGCGGCGCCTAAGTGAACGCGTATTTCAGAAATACGCCTTCAACGTGTCCGTGATGGGATTTTCTGTTTAAATCGTTTTTGTTTTATTTAAATTGTTATGTTGACCCAACTTTGACTAGTGATAGCGCCGAATGGCATTCCCTAGAAAAGCAACTTTGACTAGTGATAACTTTTAAACTATAGGTCCTTTTTAGTTGATTATTTTTGCTAAAATTTTCTTATGAAATTCTTTATTTGTTGATTTAATTTGGGATTTATTTGACCCATCTGGAATTTGTGGACAGAATATTTGACTTTATGTGTTATTTACAAAAGAAGTTTTAAATTATTTCCATAAGAAATTAATACATGAGGTGAAGACCAGGAGCTGTGTTGCACTTCACTTGAGCAAGGCAAGCCACCATCTCCATTTGCTTGATGGCATTGCAGGCCATGGTTTAAAAATTACAATTTCTTTATTTTGTGGAAGTAATTAAATTAAGTTTTAGATTATTTTTCTACAAGAATGTTTGCCATGCTAGTGTAATTTATTTAGATAGTAGTTGGACAGTACCATTCACTAGTTTTGAAGTTGATATTGAAGCTTAGTTGATGGATGAGAACTTGTTAGTTGAGAGTAGTAATATGAGTAAAAATGTTGAATAATTCTAGTAGTAGAAGACAACACATTCTATTCTTGCTTTCATGTAGACATGATCATCTTGGATGGACAAACTTTAGTTTTAGAAATGATCATCTGCAGGAAAGACGTTAGAAATAAAAAATGACTAAAAATTGACTAGAAGATTTATTTGTAATAGAATTGAATTCATTATCTAACCCTTCATGGTTGGTTAGTTTGTAGTGCCACGGCATCGAGCCGTTCCTCGTACAGCCACACTTGCCTTAGTGGGAAGGTCCTCGCTCAGTTTGTCACCAAAGAGGGATGTTTGGATGGTCAGTATCCCCTTGCCCGGGGGATTGTCGTCTAGTCACGAGAGCCCAGGTTGTGAGACGTGCACAGAGAAAGTTATTGAATCCCGTAGTGGATTAGTTGTTCCACGGGGTGGGAGGGATCCGGATTCTCTCACACAGGGCTAGCCCGCGAGAGGTTGGTGATACGATAAGAGTGACATGTTGTAAGCGGGTTTTGCCAGACTTCCCGTGCTGTGGGTAAAGTGTACAACCTCTGCAGGGTTTCAAATCTATCCGAATAGCCGATTCCCTCATAATGGTACACACTTCATATGAAGTCACACTATATGATCAAGACCATGTCCAAATTAAACTACGCAAGTGTTGTATTCATGTTTAGTTGGCAGGAATGGATAGACTTCAAGGTAGCCTTGAGAGTTAAGACGGATGATTGGGAATCATGCTTAAAGATAGACTTTGGACTGTTAAATGAGTAGTCTAGGAGAACTATTTTCTAGCTAGCTGTTATGCTTTCTTTTATGTCTTTAACCTGTTTCCTGTTGTTGCCATGTTCTTTTTCGATTGCTTGCTTTTGGATTGTTTGTGTGCTTGTGAGTACATTCAAAGTACTCACTTGGCTAATCATGACGGATGCAGGAGAAGTTGTAGCCATGGACATCTAGTGTGCCAGCTATGAAGTATCCCAGCAGTGTCCCTTTGGATTGGAGTCCCGCGTGAAGGAAATATGCCCTAAAGGAAATAATAAAGTTATTGTTTTATATTTCCTTATACCATGATAAATGTTTATTATTCATGCTAGAATTGTATTAACCGAAAACTTGATACATGTGTGGATACATAGACAAAACATTGTGTCCCTAGAAAGCCTCTACTAGACTAGCTTAACCGGAAAGTTGTTATTTCTGATTATCTGCAAAACCCTAGCGAAATGGTGAACAATATGGTTCGGAGGGTGGTTTTGATCTATGAAACCTTATCATCGGATTGTTATAGAAGTTGAGAAGTTTTTGCCTAAGTTTGCATCAAGAGGTTCAAACAAGCAATGGCCGATATATACTTATCGTCCTAAGAACATGCAAAATGGCCGATGGAGTGTTGACATCGTCCTTAGAATAAGCTATGTGCAAGTTATTTTTTGGCACACAAGCTTTGCCAAAAAACAGGGGGGGGGCATATGTTGACACTAGATTTTGGCATGGTCAAAAACAAAATTAAGATGGCCTAAAATAGAAAAGTGCTCAAAGTGAGAAAGTTCTGTATTGTCAAAAGGAGAAACTTTGATATTTGGACCATAGCCATCCGATCTCATCTCTAAGGCCGAAGTTGTATTCAAAGTACTGAGATTTTGTATTCATAACACTATTTAGCTGATTACGCCCCCCTAAGACGACCTCAAATGGAAAATGTTTCAACATGAAAGTTGTGCGTCTCGTCAAAAAGGTTGATTTTGATATAAAATTGTCCCAATCCGAGTTCGTATGCAAAAATTAGAGCCATCAGAATACATCCCTGTCAGGAGGCAAAAAATGGCGCGCCCCACCAGACACCCTGTTTGGTGGGTAGCATGAATAATATCCTGTTTTGCGTGAGCGATTTGACCCTCAGGATGATATCCGATAAAAAAAGTTCAACATGAAAGTTGTTCATCTTGTCGAAACGGTCAAGATTTTTTTTCCGCTCATTTTCATCCGAGGTCGTTTACCACCTCAAAAATTACTCGCAAGGTGCAGCCAGTTTAAACCGAACAGTTTTGGAAAGTTCGGACAAAACCAATCCGAATTTGACTAGGGTTTTGGACGTGAATCCAAGCATTTTCATTGCACGGGAAGTCCAGCCGCCTCTTATATACCTAAGGGGTGACGGCCGATTGAACAACACACAATCGAACAATCAATCTATTTTTTACCCTAGTTTTACACCTCTCCCTTATTCTTTCTCTCTCGTTCTTCGTTCGTTCTTCATTGAAGGGCAGCGATCCTCAAGGCTCTAGGGGCGGGCGAACCGACCTAGGGCAGCCCATAGCCGCTGCGCGTCCAGACGGGGTCCCTCCCGGGCGCGTGGGGTTTCGAGTCCTGAAAAGCACCCGCCGGATTGCTTGCGTACCGCGCTTCCGGATGGGTCTCCTTCGACGTGAGCTGCGGTGCATCACCGTCGGCATTGGAGGTACATGGTGATGTGTTCGTGTGCGAACACATCTTTTGGCTACTCCGCTGGGGATGAAGCTTTGAACGGTCTTCAGCCCGTTCTTGCTACGAAGAGATCGTCATCAAGTTGGTGCAATCTACAAAGGTAATATGAATACCAAATTCCCCTTTGTAGATGCAAATAATTCATATGTTGTTGCTAGATCACCTAATGAGCATAATGTATTGGCTAGCCCTAGTTTTATCAATCATGCATCTAATTATGCGCAAGGGCTGATGCAAAACAATCTTCATGCTTCAAATTTTTATGATTTTAGCAACATACAACATATGTATTCTAACTCTCATGCATCGGCAACCCCACAAATCCATATGCCGATGAACAACATGGTGAGTTCGGTTAATAAATTTGAAACACCTCATGTTAGAATTTCCAATGCCATGCGAGAAAGTGTTTTACCCTTTTATTCATCAGCAAGTAATGTGCAATATACTAATCCAACCATGCCGATGAACAAGTGAATTGGCCATGTTACTACTAGCTATTTGGCCAGTTATTCTCAACCGTCATATGCTACACCTCATGACAACAATTTTTTAGCACCATACACAACTATAGATGTTCATAATTCGCCTTCACACCGTCCTGGTCATAGCCGAATAAATGTAAATTTTACAGGAGCGATTGTGCCCAATATTGTAGAAGATCAGGTAGTGGTGGCTGCATTGAAGAGTTTGGTCCAAAGTAAGAGGATTAGTGCTCTTTGCCTTGAACAACATGAAAAGGGGCTATTTCTTGATTATGCCCCAATAAAAGCAAGGGTTTTGCAAGAAGATGAATCTTTGCCAATTAATAAAATTGGCGAGAAAAAATATGGTTTTACAACAATGCATATGCCTTCACCTAGTACTACATCATATTATACACCCCCTACACAATTGCAAAATTTTGGCAACACCCGTGTGTCATTGCCAAAAGAATCTAAAAGCATTGGGGGCAATCATATCCGGAGTGGGCTGAAATTGGGAAAAAGCTTAAAGCCAATTTTGTTGCTCGCCGCTAGAAACAAATAGAAAAAGAATTGTCTTAGATAAAAGAAGCATTGCCAATTGGTAGTATCAATGAAAAGAAGGATGATTCGGAACATGAAAGTGCTTCAGTTGAAAAGGCCGAATCAAGTAGTATATATTCCGAACCCATCAAATCCAAAGAGGCAAGAATTATTGAGAAAAAGGCATGGCAAGCATAGCAAAACAACCATGCTTGATTTTTCTGAAGTTAATGGAACCTACTTCCTGCCCTATGAGTTCCGTGCCATAGAAATTGATGAACTTCAATGACAAGAACAAGTAGCCGAACAAAGTTCGGCCGACAAAAATCTTCAATGTAATGATGCACGGAATCAAGAAAAAGATGATGAAGAGGCATTGGGGAGCCATCCAAAGGTGGAGCAAGATATTATTCAAGTCACACCACAATCATGCTCTCCCAACATATTCGAAGAGGTATATTTAGCAAGTAATTTACCTATTTTCAGATCCGGTTAGAACTTTATTGTTGATGCAACTATTAGAAAATACTCATAAGTAATTTTGAAGGACCAATGATGAAGGGTAATTTACTTGTTAGCAATAAAATTGTTACTAAGCATATCGGTCAATATATTGTACCATTCAAAGATACCATAGCGACTTATTACTACAGCCAAAGCTTTTCCCATTGCTTTATCTAAAGTTCATATCAAATTGGGTAGCTTTGCTTATTTCTTACTTGGCTTACGCTTGGTCTCAATTGAGACATGTATGTTCTAATATTTTCATTTTATACATTTAAAGCCAAGGTTAAATTCTGTTGAGAAACCGATGCTAGTATAATATCTTACCCAAAGATATTGGATATAGAGTGGAAAACACAATGCATAGCCGAATGGTGTAATGCAAAATCTGAACCATTTGTTTGCTTAACTCCAAAGCCGTTCTCACAACAAGATCGGATAGAAAATAAAAAGTTTACCTTCAATTCAAGCATGTGTGATCAGATATTTGATTTGTTGCTGAAAATTAATTACATAAGAATTCTTGGTCACCATGTCAAGACATCAATTCAACGACGAATGTATTATAGGTTGCATCATTCGTTCAAACATAATTTTGAGGATTGCAATATGTTTCGTCAAATAGTTAAATCGGCCATTGATAAAGGACGATTGAAATTTGTTAAGAAACCAAGAGATGACCAGTCTATTCCGATTGGTCTCGATGGCAGAAAGTTTTTGCATCAGCTACTTCAAGCCGATCCATTTAAAGAGAAGGTAAAAATTGTAGGTGATGGGATAAAGCTTTCAAGTAAAGAAGTTGTTGAAGAGCATAATGAACATAATCTTGAGGGTGAGAATTCCATCGAAGCTACAAGGGAGATGCCAAGGACTGGGGGGCGGCAAGCAAATCCAAAAGAAAACAAAGGCCGAAATAAGCGCAAGTGTAAGAGATCAAAAATCACCTTCGCTGAACTATTGGATAAATATCAAAAGAAGAGTGAAGAGAAGAATACTTATCGGCCAAATCATGCAAAGAAACCAAGATCACCCCAAGGCGCAAATATGAGGATCGGTATTGGCAAAGTGAGAATTTTAATGCAACATTTTCATATCCTTATTTTGGGCCGCCAATGCCAATGTCGTGGATACCTCCCTATCCCATATAGACCCATATCCATCATGGGACATGTATGATACAAGGACACATTCTCCATCTTATTTTAGACCATCTCACCAATATTATGCAGCTCCGAGAAGATCAACATTTGAAAAATCACATGTTAAAGACCATTTCAATCATAAGGAATCGGTCCAGAGCTCAAGGAAGAAGAAAGAGGTGGTCATGCAAGTTTACTGTGTTAAAAGAGATGGTCGTAAGAGTGCAACTTCAGATTTGACCTCAAATGAAAAAGAGCCAATTAAAGTGTTGACATTGGCTACTAAAGGCAATGAGACAAAGCAACCAATTATTGAGAGTCAAAGTGCCAAATCTGAAGAAAAGAAGTTGAGAGTGCACAAGGACAAAAAGGAATTGTCATTGGTCAAAACAAGAATCACAACCGAGATGCCCTCTCGACTTATCGTATTGGAAAAAGAAGAAATTACAAAATCTTAGTGCACAAGAGCTGAGAAAGAAGAACATGACACGGGTTCCCAAGAGGATCAATCAAAACAAAAATAATGTGCATGCTTCTGTTGCAACAAGTGTTACTGTAACATCCCAAAATTTCAATTTGGAATGTTATACATAGGGCATCCATGCATATCATATTTTATTGCATTTCGTGTTGCGATCCTCGAAATTCTAAGCAACTCAAGGACCCACGGAGAGAGTTGGGGATTTCATGTTTTTCATATTTGATTTTTTTTCAAATATCGAAATAAGGATCATTTGGTTTTAATTATTTTTCCTCTCCGAAAATATTTCATATTAAAATATATTAGAGGAGATAATATGACTTCTCCAAAATGAATGAAATATTGGAAGAAAAATACTAAAATCAAATAAATAATTTTATTTGAATTTTATTGCAATTTTATTTGAATTAGAAAAAAATATGCATTTTTCAAATTGCATTTTAGGGCCAAGAAAATGCTCACTTTATTCTAAATATTCTATTTAGACGGTGAAAATTTGTTTTGGTATTTTTAGATTTTTATTTTATTTTCTAGAATTTTTCTGGCGAAATCAATTTTTTTTAAAAAGTTTTGCTTCGGACCGACAGGGCCGAAAGCCCAGCCGGCCCACTCCGTCGCCGCCGTCGCCTTCGTCCCCGAGCCAGGCTCCTCGAGGGAGTCCGAGCCGCCGCCGACGCCACCCCGTCGCCCCTCCCCCAAGCCGCCACCTCCCCCCTTTAAAAGCCGACCCGGGGCCCTCCCTAGAGCCCCAAGCCGGAGCCGCCGCCGCCTCCCGAGTGCTGCCGCCGTTGCAGTCCTCCGCCGTCGCTGCTGCCCGTGCTCCGCCACTGCCCGCGCCGCTCCGCCGCCGCCTGCGCGCCGCACGCCGTCGTGGCCCGCCCTGCCTCGCCTCACCAGAGCCGCCGCCGTTCCCGATCCACTCCGAGCCGCAGGTTTTTTTGGTTTTAGGTAAAAACCGTTTTTTTACACGTAGATGCGTTTTTTTATTTTATCGGTTCGGTTTTCTCGGTTTAGTTGTTTAGCAGACGTTAGTCTGTAAGTTCGTTTTAACGAATGTTGTTCATCAGTTAGCCGCAGACAGCGAACGTTCATTCGTTAGCATGTTCGTCTCGTTTTATTTTCTAGTGTTTTCCCGCGATTATTTTCGATCGCGATTTCTGCCCTGATCTTCGTTTTAGTTTATCTTTTCGCTCGTTCATCCAAATCAGGTGAAACAAGCGCATAGATCTTCGTCTCGAAGCCCTCTTTCTGTTTAACCAACTTGAACAAGATTTTGGAACTACAAAATTTGACTTTAGTCCAGATTAGTAAACGGATCTTGTTTCTTTCATGGTTTGAGTTTCGTTGCTCCGTTTGATTTGATTCTTTTTGCAAACCGGAGTTCTTCAGTTGAACTTTCTAGTTAGATCTTCTTATTTGAGTTTTACCAGTGCATCTTTGCTTGATTGCTTATGTATGCTATTGTTTGTTTGCGATAGAATTCCCAGAGTGCGAAGCGTGCTACTATGAGTCTTTAGGATTTGCAGATCGTCAGCAAGGCAAGTAACACATTGATCATACTCTTTTTATACCCAGTTTTATGCATTAGTTAGAATCCTCAAACACTTCATGATTAGGATGTTATTAACTTGTGGGTACTGGGAAGTAGATGATGATGTGGAACCTATTACCTATTTTATTATCAAACCCTTGGGAGTTACTTCTACGTTATGCTTATATTGCCATGCTATGCTCGTAGACGTGGTTTGAGTTTGAGTGTATCCATGATAGATGTGAGTTGTTAATTAATGGTTCAACTTAAGGTGGCAACTTTAATACACATCTGGGTGGATTGGTTGTGGGCACATGGAGAATCCAGTGTTGTCCTAGGATATCCCGGAGTACCCGTGTGATCATCCTACGGTCCGCCACCCAGGCTCAAAGGGATCATAAGATTATTCATGCTAGAAACTTCCGTGTGCAACCACAAGCCATTATGGGCTCTGGCATAGTTGAGTATGTTGTGTGGCCTCTTTCAGTGGTAGGCTAGCAGATGTAGAGTGAAAGTAGGTGTAACTATCTACCAAGAGTAAAGAGTTAATGCTTTTAAAAGACTGTGTCTCGGTCATCCGTTTCTCAAACACCATGTAGTGCGAGAAATCCAACGGAGGAGATCGAGTCTTGTGGGGAAAAGTGCGCAAACCTATGCAGAGTGTACAAACTAATCATGGTTAGCTGTGTCCCCGGTTATGGACATCTTGAGTATCTGGTACTTGAATTATTGGTTTGATCTCATCACTCTAAATTAATTTGTTGGGATGTTAATGACTACTTTAATTGGGATTGAGTTGGAGGAACCTTCTCAATGATGTTTCAACCACCATGATAGTTAAATAAAATTTATTCCTTTGTTGTAGGGAAAAACTGGCTTTTCACAAAACATTATAACCATAGAGCCTCCACCAGCCACATATGCATGTAGTGGTAGCATTTATCTATTCATTTCTCTACTGTGTTATATTGCCAGCATATTCCATGTGCTGACCCATTACGGGCTGCAACATATCATGTTGCAGACTTTTCAGACGAGGAGTAACCGCTTGGTCGTTGTCATGCACTCAACTATGCCGTTGGAGTTGATGGACTCACTTTATCTTCCAAGCCTTCCGTTGTTATCTTATTTAGATGGCCTTAAGCCATATTTATTGTAATAAGTTCTCTCTTGAGACATTCGATGTAATAAGTGTGTGATTGCTACTCTGTTATAAATCCATTCAAGTACTGTGTGTGTCAGCATTACCGATCCAGGGATGACACTGAACACAGAGATTTGACCGTCTGAGGCCGGGTCGCTACAAGATGGTATTAGAGCACACGCTGAATGTAGGACACGACCACTAAGACGAGCCATAGGTCACTCTTCTCTACTCATTTCTGACTCCTCTCCATTTTCTACTCTTTAGGATGGCGGACTTAAGGAACAAGTTTACACAACCGGATGAAGACACACCCTTTGGACGACACTTGAAGGAAATCACTAAGTACCTGAACATTGGAATACCAAGCTTCACCGGGACCTACACCGCCACTTTACCAGAAGAGGAGCGCTGGATGATTCGAGTTCAAGTCCCAGGAAGGACATTCACGCCAGTCACTAAACCCATAGAGTTTTTCTTTGATGCACCAACCTGGAGTCTAGGAAAGAGCATGGCAGCCCACATCGCCATGGGACGCATTGGTGAAGTTTATCATAAGGATCTGAAGGATACTATCTACCAAATATGTGGACGCCAAGATGAGCAATGGGAGATAGTCAGCACCAGGAGGGACAGGTCCATTGCAGCTTTCATCCAGGAGCTAAACCAGCACATTCGTCGGCAGGAGAATCAGATGTGCGTAGGCATGATAGTGAAGGAAATATGCCCTAGAAGCAATAATAAAGTTATTATTTATTTCCTCATATCATGATAATTGTTTATTATTCATGCTAGAATTGTATTAACCGGAAACTTTGTACATGTGTGAATACATAGACAAACAGAGTGTCACTAGTATGCCTCTACTTGACTAGCTCATTAATCAAAGATGGTTAAGTTTCCTAACCATAGCCATGAGTTGTCATTTGATTAATGGGATCACATCATTAGGAGAATGATGTGATTGGTGACCCATTCTGTTAGCTTAGCACTTGATCGTTTAGTTTACTGCTATTGCTTTCTTCATGACTTATACATGTTCCTATGACTGTGAGGTTATGCAACTCCCGATTACCGGAGGAACACTTTGTGTGCTACCAAATGTCACAACGTAACTGGGTGATTATAAAGGTGCTCTACAGGTGTCTCCGATGGTACTTGTTGAGTTGGCATAGATCAATATTAGGATTTGTCACTCCGATTATCGGAGAGGTATCTATGGGCCCACTCGGTAATGCACATCACTATAAGCCTTGCAAGCATTGTAACTAATGAGTTAGTTGCGGGATGATGTATTACAGAATGAGTAAAGAGACTTGCCAGTAATGAGATTGAACTAGGTATTGAGATACCGACGATCGAATTTCGGACAAGTAACATACCGATGACAAAGGGAACAACGTATGTTGTTATGCGGTTTGACTGATAAAGATCTTCGTAGAATATGTCGGAGATAATATGAGCATCCAGGTTCCGCTATTGGTTATTGACCGGAGACGTGACTCGGTCATGTCTACATAGTTCTCGAACCCGTATGGTCCGCATGCTTAAAGTTCGGTGACGATCGATATTATGAGTTTTTGTGTTTTGATGTACCGAAGGTACTTAGGATTCCCAGATATGATCACGGACATGATGAGGAGTCTCGAAATGGTCGAGACATAAAGATCAATATATTGGACGACTATATTCGGACACCGGAAGTGTTCTGGGTAGTTTCGGAGAAAACTGGAGTGTCGGAGGGTTACCGGAACCTCCCCGGGAGAAATAGTGGGCCTTATGGGCCTTAGTGGAGAGAGAGAGGGCTGGCCTAGGCAGGCCGCGCGCCCCTCCCCCTCTAGTCCGAATTGGACTAGGAGAGGGGGGGCCCCTTTCCTTCTCCCTTCCCCTTCCTTTCCCCCTCCTAGTAGGAGTAGGAAAGAGGGGAGTCCTACTCCTACTAGGAGGAGGACTCCTCCTCTTGGCGCGCCTACAAGGGCCGGCCGGCCTCCCCGCCTTGATCCTTTATATACGGGGGCAGGGGGGCACCTCTAGACACACAAGTTGATCTGTTGATCTCTCCCAGCCGTGTGTGGTGCCCCCCTCCACCACAATCCACCTCGATCATATCGTAGCAGTGCTTAGGCGAAGCCCTGCGTCGGTAGCATCATCGTCACCGTCATCACGCCGTCATGCTGACGAAACACTCCCGTGAAGCTCTGCTAGATCGGAGTTCGTGGGACGTCATCGAGCTGAACGTGTGCTGAACTCGGAGGTGCCGTACGTTCGGTACTTGGATCGGTCGGATCGTGAAGACGTACGAGTACATCAACCGCGTTGTGCTAACGCTTCCGCTTTCGGTCTATGAGGGTACGTGGACATACTCTCCTCTCTCGTTGCTATGCATCACCATGATCCTGTGTGTGCGTAGGAATTTTTTTTGAAATTACTACGTTCCCCAATAGTGGCATCCGAGCCAGGTTTATGCGTAGATGTTATATGCACGAGTAGAACACAAGTGAGTTGTGGACGATACAAGTCATACTGCTTACCAGCATGTCACACTTTGGTTCGGTGGTATTGTTGGATGAAGCGTCCCGGACCGACATTACGCATACGCTTATGCGAGACTGGCTCTACCGACGTGCTTTGCACATAGGTGGCTGGCGGGTGTCAGTTTCTCCAACTTTAGGTGAATCGAGTGTTGCTACGCCCGGTCCTTGAGAAGGTTAAAACAACACTAACTTGACAAACTATCATTGTGGTTTTGATGCGTAGGTAAGAACGGTTCTTGCTCAGCCCGTAGCAGCCACGTAAAACTTGCAACAACAAAGTAGAGGACGTCTAACTTGTTTTTGCAGGGCATGCTGTGATGTGATATGGTCAAGACATGATGCTATATTTTATTGTATGAGATGATCATGTTTTGTAACCGAGTTGTCGCTTTATTGTATGCAATGCAATCGCCCTGTAATGGCTTCACTTTATCACTAAGCGGTAGCGATAGTCGTAGAAGCAATATTTGGCAAGACGACAATGATGCTACGATGGAGATCAAGGTGTCGCACCGGTGACGATGGTGATCATGACGGTGCTTCGGAGATGGAGATCACAAGCACAAGATGATGATGGCCATATCATATCACTTATATTGATTGCATGAGATGTTTATCTTTTATGCATCTTATTTTGCTTAGATCGATGGTAGCATTATAAGATGATCTTGAGGATGGTAGCAATTACACGGACTGGGTCCGTAACTTGAGGATTATCCTCATTACTGCACAGAAGAATTACATCCTGGAAGCACCGCTAGGTGCCAAACCTGCTGCAGGAGCAACACCAGATGTTATGAACGTCTGGCAGAGTAAAGCTGATGAATACTCGATAGTTCAGTGTGCCATGCTTTACGGCTTAGAACCGGGACTTCAACGACGTTTTGAATGTCATAGAGCATATGAGATGTTCCAGGAGTTGAAGTTAATATTTCAAGCAAATGCCCGGATTGAGAGATATGAAGTCTCCAATAAGTTCTACAGCTGCAAGATGGAGGAGAACAGTTCTGTCAGTGAGCATATACTCAGAGTGTCTAGGTATAATAATCACTTGATTCAACAGGGAGTTAATCTTCCGGATGATAGTGTTATTGACTGAATTCTTCAATCACTGCCACCAAGCTACAAGAGCTTCGTGATGAACTATAACATGCAAGGGATGGATAAGACGATTCCCGAGCTCTTCGCAATGCTAAAGGCCGCGGAGGTAGAAATCAAGAAGGAGCATCAAGTGTTGGTGGTCAACAAGACCACCAGTTTCAAGAAAAAGGGCAAAGGGAAGAAGAAGGGGAACTTCAAGAAGAACGGCAAACAAGTTGTTGTTTAGGAGAAGAAACCCAAGTCTGGACCTAAGCCTGAGACGGACTGCTTCTACTGCAAACAGATTGGTCACTGGAAACGAAACTGCCCCAAGTATTTGGCGGATAAGAAGGATGGCAAGGTGAACAAAGGTATATGTGATATACATGTTATTGATGTGTACCTTACTAATTCTTGCAGTAGTGCCTGGGTATTTGATACTAGTTTTGTTGCTAATATTTGCAACTCAAAATAGGGACTACGAATTAAGCAAAGTTTAGCAAAGGATGAGGTGACGATGCGCGTGGGAAATGGTTCCAAAGTCGATGTGATCGCGGTCGGCACGCTACCTCTACATCTACCTTCGGGATTAGTTTTAGACCTAAATAATTGTTATTTGGTGCCAGCGTGGAGAATGAACATTATATCTGGATCTTGTTTAATGCGAGACGGTTATTCATTTAAATCAGAGAATAATGGTTGTTCTATTTATATGAGTAATATCTTTTATGGTCATGCACCCTTAAAGAGTGGTATATTCTTTTTGAATCTCAATAGTGAAGATACACATATTCATAGTATTGAAGTTAAAAGATGCAGAGTTGATAATGATAGTGCAACTTATTTGTGGCACTGCCGTTCGGGTCATATTGGTGTAAAGTGCATGAAGAAACTCCATTCTGATGGACTTTTGGAATCACTTGATTATGAATCACTTGGTACTTGCGAACCATGCCTCATGGGCAAGATGACTAAAACACCGTTCTCCGGAAGAATGGAGCGAGCAACTGATTTGTTGGAAATTATACATACTGATGTATGTGGTCCGATGAATATTGAGGCTCGTGGCAGATATCATTATTTTCTCACCTTCATAGATGATTTGAGCAGATATGGGTATATCTATTTGATGAAACATAAGTCTAAAACATTTGAAAAGTTCAATGAATTTCCGAGTGAAGTGGAAAATCATAGTAACAAGAAAATAAAGTTTATACGATTTGATCATGGAGGAGAATATTTGAGTTACGAGTTTAGTCGTCATTTGAAACAATGCGGAATAGTTTCGCAACTCACGCCACCCGGAACACCACAGCGTAATGGTGTGTCCGAATGCCGTAATCGTACTTTACTAGATATGGTGTGATCTATGATGTCTCTTACTGATTTACCGCTATCATTTTGGGGTTATGCTTTAGAGACGGCTGCATTCACGTTAAATAGGGCACCATCTAAATTTGTTGAGACGACTCCTTATGAACTGTGGTTTGGCAAGAAGCCAAAGTTGTTGTTTCTTAAAGTTTGGGGCTGCGATGCTTATGTGAAAAAGCTTCAACCCGATAAGCTCAAACCCAAATCGGAGAAATGTGTCTTCATAGGATACCCAAAAAAAAGTTGGGTACACCTTCTATCACAGATCCGAAGGCAAGACTTTTGTTGCTAAGAATGGATCCTTTCTAGAGAAGGAGTTTCTCTCGAAAGAAGTGAGTGGGAGGAAAGTAGAACTTGATGAGGTAACTGTACCCGCTCCCTTATTGGAAAGTAGTTCATCACAGAAACCGGTTCCTGTGACACCTACTCCAATTAGTGAGGAAGCTAATGATGATGATCATGAAACTTCAGATCAAATTACTACCGAACCTCGTAGGTCAACCAGAGTAAGATCCGCACCAGAGTGGTACGGTAATCCTATTATGGAGGTCATGTTACTAGACCATGATGAACCTACAAACTATGAGGAAGCAATGATGAGCCCAAATTCCGCAAAATGGCTAGAGGCCATGAAATCTGAGATGGGATCCATGTATGAGAACAAGGTGTGGACTTTGGTTGACTTGCTCGATGATCGGCAAGCCATCGAGAATAAATGGATCTTCAAGAAGAAGACATACACTGATGGTAATGATACTGTCTACAAAGCTCAACTTGTTGCAAAAGGTTTTTGACAAGTTCAAGGAGTTGACTACGATGAGACCTTCTCACCCGTAGCGATGCTTAAGTCCGTCCGAATCATGTTAGCTATTGCCGCATTTTATGATTATGAAATTTGGCAAATGGGTGTAAAGACTGCATTCCTGAATGGATTTCTGGAAGAAGAGTTGTATATGATGCAACATGAAGGTTTAATTGATCCAAAGGGTGCTAACAAATTGTGCAAGCTCCAGCGATCCATTTATGTACTGGTGCAAGCCTCTCGGAGTTGGAATAAACATTTTGATAGTGTGATCAAAGCATATGGTTTTATACAGACTTTTGGAGAAGCCTGTATTTACAAGAAAGTTAGTGGGAGTGAGGGAGTCCTGGATTAGGGGTCTCCGGACAGCCGGACTATATCCTTTGGCCGGACTGTTGGTCTATGAAGATACGATATTGAAGACTTCGTCCCGTGTCCGGATGGGACTCTACTTGGCGTGGAAGGCAAGCTAGGAAATACGGATATGTATATCTCCTCCTTTGTAACCGACCTTGTGTAACCCTAGCCCCCTCCGGTGTCTATATAAACCGGAGGGTTTTAGTCTGTAGGACAACATACAATCATACCATAGGCTAGCTTCTAGGGTTTAGCCTCTTTGATCTCGTGGTAGATCAACTCTTGTACTAATATTATCTAGAACAATCAAGCAGGACGTAGGGTATTACCTCCATCAAGAGGGCCCGAACCTGGGTAAACATCGTGTCCCCTGCCTCTTGTTACCATCCGCCTTAGACACATAGTTCGGGACCTCCTACCCGAGATCCGCCGGTTTTGACACCAACATTGGTGCTTTCATTGAGAGTTCCACTGTGTCGTCACCATAAGGCTTGATGGCTCCATCGATCATCGCTAGCGATGTGGTCCAGGGTGAGGCTTTCCTCCTCAGATAGATCTTCGTATTTGGTGGCTTCGCACTGCGGGCCAATTCTCTTGGCCATCTGGAGCAGATCGAGAGCTATGCCCCTGGCCATCAGGTCAAATTTGGAAACTTGAACTACACGGCCAACATCCCCGGAGACTTGATCTTCGACAGATTCGAGCCCATGTCGGACGTGCCGCACAGTCGCAACGAGCATGACGTAACTCTACCGTCGGATAATGTTCAGGAGATCGCATCCGCAACCACTCCGGCCATCAATCTGGAGCAAGTCACGCCATCCGAGAACGGAGGGATGGACCCTGCCATGGAGGCCGCACTCTTAGTGGCGATAGAGCCGGATACTGACTTCACCCCTTACGAGAGCCGTGTCACCGAACCACTGGATTCATCTCCGGCCACGGACTCCGAGCCGCTCACGTCCGTTCTCGTCGAGTCCAACTGGGCGCCGATCATGGAGTTCACCTCCGCGGATATCTTTCAGCACTCACCTTTCGTAGATGTGCTAAATTCATTAAGGTCTCTCTCCCTGTCAGGAGAACCTTGGCTGAACTATGTCCGGCTAGAATGGGATGCGGACGACGAAGAAATTCGCTGCCCACCCACCACCCACTTAGTAGCCACTGTTGATGACTTAACTGACATGCTCGACTTCGACTCCGAAGACTTCGACGGTATGGACGACGAAGACGGAGGCGAACAGGAACCACCGCTGTCGGTGTCAAAACCGGCGGATATCAGGTAGGGGGTCCCGAACTGTGCGTCTAGGCCGGATGGTAACAGGAGGCAAGGGACACGAAGTTTTACCCAGGTTCGGGCCCTCTCGATGGAGGTAAAACCCTACGTCCTGCTTGATTAATATTGATGATATGGGTAGTACAAGAGTAGATCTACCACGAGATCGGAGAGGCTAAACCCTAGAAGCTAGCCTATGGTATGATTGTCTGTTGTCTATGTTATCCTACGGACTAAAACCCTCTGGTTTATATAGACACCGGAGAGGGTTAGGGTTACACAAAGTCGGTTAGAATGGTAGGAGATCTGTATATCCGTATCGCCAAGCTTGCCTTCCACGCCAAGGAAAGTCCTATCCGGACACGGGACGAAGTCTTCAATCTTGTATCTTCACAGTCCAGGAGTCCGGCTGAAGGTATAATCCGGCCATCCGGACACCCCCTAATCCAGGACTCCCTCAGTAGCCCCTGAACCAGGCTTCAATGACGACGAGTCTGGCGCGCAGTTTGTCTTCGGCAGTGCAAGGCGGGTTCCTCCTCCAAGTACTCCATAGAAGATTTTGAACACGAAGATAGTGTCCGGCTCTGCAAAACAAGTTTCCACATATTGCCATAGAGAGAACAATATTTACACAATTCTAATCTGCTGACGTATTCCGTAGTGCGACACACCACGGCCAAGCCTTCATCCGAGTCATTTCATTATCCCACCTCAGCGCGTTATGCGAGGCGGTTTCCTTGGCACGTCTTGTCAAAGCAGAGACCACGTCCCCTTGTTCTGGGATTCTCATCAATACGGGCGTGGGTAACCCAACCGTGCCATTGATTATGGCGCTTGGAGATAAGCGGGTTTTACCAGGCTGGTGGGGACATGTAGTTGTGTCCACCCATATAAGGGGATAAGGATCCACCTTTCCACCTACGCCTTCTTCCTCCTTTGCCTATCCATTCTTGCGCACTCGAGCTCTAGCGCCCAAGTCCGCAATCACACCTCAACCTTCTCCAGCCATGTCCGGAGCAGGAGGCAAGTGGATGGTCTCCTCCGTCACGAAGGGACATATCAAAAAGCTGAGGAAGGCCGGATACTTGTCTAACGACATCACGTACCGGCTTCCCGAAAAGGGGCAGCTCATCCCCACCCCTAGGCCACATGAGAGGGTGGTGTTCCTCCCCCATTTCCTCCGCGGACTGGGCTTCCCTCTTCACCCATTTGTCCAGGGGCTCATGTTCTACTACGGCCTGGATTTCCACGATCTAGCCCCAAACTTCGTCCTCAACATCTCAGCGTTTATCGTCGTGTGCGAGGCCTTCCTCTGCATCCGCCCCCATTTCGGCCTATGGCTCAAGACTTTCAATGTCAAGCCGAAGGTGGTGCGCGGCAACCAGGCGGAGTGCGGAGGCGCCATGGTTGGCAAGATGGCCAACGTCTTATGGCTCGAGGGCTCCTTTGTGGAGACCCTGAAGGGGTGGCAATCGGGGTGGTTTTACATCACCGAGCCGCGCGACCCCGAATGGGTCGCACCCCCCGAGTTTCGATCCGGACCCCCTATGCGGCTCACCTCCTGGAAGGAGATGGGCCTGTTGTGGGGTAAGAAAGGAGAGCTGACCGGACTCCAAACATGCATCCAAACCCTGGTGGACAAGAAGCTCAAACTTGTCAACGTAATCCCGGTTATGCTCATCCGCCTGATCCTCCCGTGTCAACAACGGGCTTTCACCCTGTGGGAGTTCGACCCGGCGCGACACCAAACTCTGAGCAGGCTCTTCGACACGACGTATGAAGATGCCTAGAAGGTGCTTTTCAAGGGCGTCGAGGCCCCCGCATCCGCTACTGAGGATCACGGATTCAGTACGTAGCGTCACGCTCATGCGGTAAGTTGTTTTTTCCTTTTACAGGGTATCAGTTTTTCATAGTTTGACTCCCTGTGGGATCTAAGCTCCCTTACCTTTGACAGGATTGGCAGGTGACGTCTGGATAGATCAACTATCCGGCTCCTTTGCCCGAAGGCCCAGCGGATGCTCGCTTGGCGAAGCTGCTGGTTCCGGCACCCTATGTGGTGCCGGAGAAGAAGGCCGCAACAAAGGCCATGGGGACTCGAAAGAGTGCCCGGCGCCAGGAGGTGTCGGATCCATCATCCGGCGGTTCCGAGGCGCATTCCTCTCGTGAAGACGAGGAGGAAGAAGAAGAGACCTCTCCCCCTCCAGCGGGAGGAGAGAGGAAAAGGAAGGCCGCCCTCTCTGGGAGGCCGGAGGGTCCAAGAAGGGGAAAACCCTTCCTCCGGACTACTCCACTGACGCCGACGACGGCGAAAAGGAGTGGCAGCCCAGGGCCAAGCCCCTGGCAAAATCGTAAGTATCCGGATACCGGAGTAATTCATAGTATTCGTTTATTGCACAGCTTTCCCTTACGCCGAATACGTTTATGCAGCCTGCCCAAAGACCGGCTCGACACGTCGGCGAGCGGCTCACTGGATTCGTCGGATGTGAACTCGCTTCCGACGGCTTCCTTCCCCCGCCCTACGGACGACACCGAAGTGTTGTCCCGACAGGTCCCAAGCCGGGAGGAGGTGGCCCTGGAGGTGCCGCAAGGTGACATCCCGGACTCCAGGAGTAAAGGGGATGAAACCCCCCAGGGCTCCAAGTCCGGCTCCAGGCCGGACACCGCTCCGGAACCTTCAAAGGTTCCAGAGTCTGGCGGGAGACCTCCTTCCAAGAGGAGCAAGTCCACCGTGCCGGTGACCCCCGTCCAACCGGGGGCGCCGGACAATCTGTTGGAGGTGCTCGAAGGTGCCTCCATCAACGAGGGGCACCACACTATTATGAGTGCGGTGGTCCAGAAGGTTCAGTCCGCCAAGAGCGGACTGATTGAAGCTTGTACTAGCCTTTTAACAGGCTTTGAGGTAAGTAAAGAATGTGTGAATAATATTACCGCATAGACAGTAGCCCTGATGCTCTGTTGGGCGTTCGGGAAGAAAAGCCGAATAGAGGATCAAAGAATTAGCAGGAGTCTAACAAAAGGAGTCAATATGCGTATGCAGGCTTCTCTGCTGGCGTCCGCCGCACTGACTGCGGAAGTGGACGCGCTGAAGCAGAGCCTCGAGAAGTCCGAGCAAGAGCTCGGGCATGCCAAGAAGCAGCTCGAGGAGAAGGAAGGTAAGAGATACCTTGTTTAAATATATATAAAAAGGGTGCAATTGCAAAAAATGACAGGACTATCGTGGCTATTGTAGGGGCCACGTCTGAGGTGGCGACCCTTAAGCAGGCGCTGGCCGAGGCTGAGAAGAGGGTCGCCACGGAGCGCACCGAGCGGGAGAAATATGAGGCCGAGGTTGGCAAGGTACGGCAAGAGCTCCAGGCTCTCATGAAAAAGCATGAGAGTTTGGAGCTTGACTCAAAGATGCGAGCGTCCGAGCTCGCGGCGGATATTGAAAATGCCAAGTCTGCCAAGGCCGAATCCCAAAAGACCCTCCAGGAGTTGGATGAGGTGAAGAAAATAGCAGCGGGTAAGGCATTCTTTATGCAAAGCAAACACATAAACGTGAGTTACTTGTTACTTACCCGAATTCGGAGTTCTCTAGGAGCGTTCGCAGATCTTCCCCGGAGTGTATCCGATGCCGCCGCATTCTATCGAGCCGAGGAGGGCAGCTCGACCGAGAAGGTGTTCTGGTCTCAGTATGCTGAGGCCGGACACCCTATACCCCTGAGCGACCAGCTGAAGCAGCTGGTCGAGCTCCACAAGGCGGCCGAACAGGCCATGAAGGGCCTCTTGGTCCAGCTGTGGCCTGGAGAGGCTTCGCCTGGGAGCTATTTCGGGCTGGTGCGGCGGCTGGTGGAGGCCTGTCCCAGGCTCGAAGTCATCAAGCGCTCCATCTGCATTGAAGGTGCCCGTAGGGCCCTTGCCCGTGCTAAGGTGCACTGGGGCAAGCTGGATGCCGAGAAGCTTGTGAAGGACGGGCCACCGCCGGGGAAAGAGCATCGCAAGCCCGAGAATTACAATAAGGATGTTCTGAAGGGTGCCTGCCTTGTGGCGGATGAATGTTCTAGGGATGTAATTTTTGAGTGAAACTTGCTCGTTTTGTCTTGTGCGCTGGAAACTTGTTCATATGCGCTAAGCAATGCTGTTTGTAATTTAAAATATTACCTTCTGTGCGGCTGTTTATCAATTCTGAGAGATGGCGAGTCGTCGGCTTCTGCCCCCGTGCCGCTAGTGCTGGGGTGTTCGGGGATAAACCTGAGCGCTCTTTTTCCCATGTTTGGGTCCTTCGAGGGAGGCGTTCAGCCCAAGGAACAAGGCAATCGGCCTATAATGCGTGAACACTCTCACTTAGCCATAGAATTCTATAATTTTAAATTTCGGCGAAGCCCCTGGTATTCGGAAGACCGAGTTCGGGGCGCTATCCACGCCTTGGCCGGACAGAGCCGGCTCCTCGCCCTAAGCGGCATAAGTCTTTAGGGACTCGAAAGTCCTCTCGAATAGCGACCAGCTCTCGCCTCATCATGACAGTCAGTTTTAGCTTTCTCCACTAAGGTGCTCGGCCCAGCTCAACTGGGGCACAATCGCAGTGGTTCTCCTAGTGCTACCTTAGCCGATATAGCGCAACGTAAGGCACCAAAACATAGGAGCCGGGCAAACCCAACTATTGACCCAAGACATGATTCGGAGCCGATGCATATAATGCTATAAGTTCGGGGTGCCGCACTTGTTAAAGTGTTCGGACTTCTTACACCATATTGAGGGGTTCTAAAGCCCCTGGCGTATTTTGGCCGTACCAACGTGTACGGGTGCAACATGTCGTTAAGGAACACACGCACACACATATATATATATATAAAGGTAATGCAGAGATAGACAAAAGCTATGCATTGTTTATTAGAAAAGGGGCTGCGGCCAAAGCAGAACGGTACAAATAATGAGATAAGTGGAAGGTTGGACTATTTAACATGTCCGTTCCAGGGGCAAGCTGCGGAATAGTATGCGGAACAGGTGTACTGCTCGTGATAGAGACCACCTGAGAGTTCCGTGATGCGGCGTGGCTTGTCTGCTTCCCTGGTTCTTGCATCCTTTGTGCGGCAATTGAACTGCCGAACAGGCCTTCCGAAGGATGGAGTCCTGAAAGTAAGAGAAAATTAAAAGATCGGCAGCCCCTGGTACGGTTTAAGCCGCGTTTCGGGCGTGCCGTGATGGTGCCCCTCCACCTGTACCCATGGTATCTCTAGAGCGTAGTTATGTACGCGAAGTACTGGCATCGCCTTTTTGCGAGGGTTGGGGTTGGGGCCGCATTGCTACGCCTGCTCGGATCGTGCCAGGCGGTCTTGTTGTGGGTTACTCCGGGCGCGCTTGACGGTGTCCGGTCGTTTAATGGCCGGACTAGAGAACTGCCTGGAGAGGCTGCTTTGTACTTCCGCTGCAAGGGCCGCCGTGTGCTCCTCCATTCGGAGGGAGCATTCGGTGTTTCCATTGACCGTAATTACTCCTCAAGGGCCTGGCATCTTGAGCTTAAGGTATGCGTAGTGCGGTACCTCATTGAACTTGGCGAATGCGGTACGCCCGAGCAGTGCGTGATAACCACTGCGGAACGGGACTATGTCGAAGATTAACTCCTCGCTTCGGAAATTATCCGGAGATCCGAAGACCACTTCAAGTGTGACTGAGCCTGTATAGTTGGCCTCTACACCTGGTATTACGCCTTTAAAGGTCGTTTTGGTGGGCTTAATGCTCGAGGGATCTATGCCCATTTTCCGCACTGTATCCTGGTAAAGCAGGTTCAGGCTGCTGCCGCCGTCCATAAGGACTCTAGTGAGATGAAATCCGTCAATAATTGGGTCTAGAACCAATGCGGCAAATTCACCATGACGGATGCTAGTGGGATGGTCCCTTCGATCAAAGGTGATCGGGCAGGAGGACCATGGGTTGAACTTTGGGGCGACTGGCTCTACCGCGTATACGTCCCTTAGCGCGCGCTTCCGTTCCCTTTTGGGGACGTGGGTTGCGTATATCATGTTCACCGTCCGCACTTCTGGGGGAAAACCCTTCTGTCCACTGCTGTTCGACGGCCGGGGCTCCTCCTCGTCATCGCTATGCGGCCCCTTGTCTTCGTTTTAGGCATTTAACTTGCCTGCCTGCTTGAACACCCAACAATCCCTGTTGGTGTGATTGGCCGGTTTTTCGGGGGTGCCATGTATCTGGCAGAAGCGGTCGAGTATTCGGTCCAAACTGGACGAGCCCCTAGGATTCCTTTTGAATGGCTTTTTCCGTTGATCGGATTTAGAGCCTCTGAATCCGGCATTAACTGCCATATCCTCAGTATTGTCGCCGTTAATGCGGTGCTTCTGCTTGTTGCGACGCGACCTTCCACTGCTGTCCCTGGTCTCCGAATTACCAGGGTTCTTGGTCATGTTGTTGCTACGAGTGAGCCAGCTGTCTTCTCCCGCGCAAAAGCGGGTCATGAGTGTCATGAGTGCTGCCATAGATTTCGGCTTTTCCTGTCCAAGGTGCCGGGCCAGCCACTCGTCACCGATATTGTGCTTGAAGGCTGCTAGGGCCTCCGCGTCCGGACAGTCAACTATTTGATTTTTCTTTGTTAGGAACCGTGTCCAGAATTGCCTAGGCGATTCCTCTGGCTGCTGAATTACGTGACTTAGGTCATCGGCGTCTGGGGATCGCACATAAGTGCCCTAGAAATTGTCGAGGAATGCGGCTTCCAGGTCCTCCCAACAACTGATTGATCCTGTTGGCAAGCTGTTAAGCCAATGCCGAGCTGGTCCTTTAAGCTTGAGTGGGAGGTATTTGATGGCGTGGAAATCATCACCGCAGGCCATGTGGATATGAAGGAGATAATCCTCAATCCATACCGCAGGATCTGTTGTGCCATCATATGATTCGATATTTACGGGTTTGAAACCCTCAGGGATTTTATGATCCATTATTTCGTCTGTGAAGCATAGTGGGTGTGCGGCGCCTCTATACTGGGCTATATCACGACGTAGCTCCAATGAGCTTTGTCTACTGTGTTCGGCCCTGCCGAATTTGTGGCCGGCGTGACGGTTATCGTCTCAAGCCGTGGGGCGCCCGCGTGATCTGTAGATCGATCTTGTTTGCCTTGCCTTGTCCTCCAACATATCTCGTAAG
Organism: Triticum urartu; assembly: GCF_056163025.1. NCBI lineage: Eukaryota > Viridiplantae > Streptophyta > Magnoliopsida > Poales > Poaceae > Triticum > Triticum urartu. Next base: position 151,458,175 of record NC_141879.1, on the reverse strand, counting down.
TCCGGCGCATATTCCCGTGCCTTGGTACGGGGTGCGGCTTGAGTGGAGGGCCGAGAGGCCTCTCTGTCACAGCCACGAGGTGGTCGGTCGGCCGCATCAAGTGCTTCCTCCTCTAATCGGGGTAGCAACCTGCGCTTCGGGTAGCTCTTGGAGGGGCGTTCGAGTTTATGCTCTTCGGCCGCAAGGACTTCAGTCCATCTGTCGACTAGCAAATCTTGATTAGCTCTAAGCTGTTGCTGCTTTTTCTTGAGGCTTCTTGCCGTGGCCATAAGCCTGCGTTGAAAACGCTCTTGCTCGACGGGATCCTCTGGCACGACGAATTCGTCGTCGTCGAGGCTTGCCTCGTCTTCGGAGGGAGGCATATAATTATCGTCCTCGACCTCTATTTCAGCCACTTTCTCATGAGGGCTGGTTTCTCCATCCTCCTGTGCTAAATCTTGCTGGAGGGGTTTTTCTTTGGCGCTTTCCGGAGTATTATTATCTCCCGTGCTGGAATCGCCGCATTTGTTTTGGCGGGATTTTGAGCGGCGCCGCTAACGCTGGCGCTTAGGCTGTTTCTTGGAGGGGACATCCTCCGCTGTTCCGTCGCCATCTCCTTCTTTTGGGGTGTCCACCATGTATATGTCATATGACAAGGTGGCTTTCCAGGGCCTAGTAGGCGCTGGTTCTTCATCATCTCCTTCATTGGCGTCCATACCGTCGATGTCTTCGGAGTCGAAGTCGAGCATGTCGGTTAAATCATCGACAGTGGCTACAAAGTGGGTGGTGGGTGGGCTTTGAATTTCTTCATCATCCAAATCCCAACCTTGCTGACCGTAGTCCGGCCAGGACTCTCCTGATAAAGAGAGAGACTTCAGTGTCTTTAGAATATCGCCGAAAGGCGAGTGCTAAAAGATGTCTGTGGCAGTAAACTCCATGATCGGCGCCCAATCGGATTCGATTGGCAGGGGCGCGGAGGGTTCGGAGTCCGAAGAGGAGTCCAGCTCCTTGGAGTCATGAATCTCGCGTAGTGCGGGGCTGGTGTTCGACTCAATCACCGTTGGGATCGCAGCCCCCAAGGCGGCGTCCAACCGCTCATCCTCGATCGGCGCAGTTGGCCCCGAATTAAGGGTCCAAGCCGATGCGGGTGCGGCCTCCAGGGCACTGTTCGGCGGCAGAGTTAGATCATGCTCGTCGGGACAGTGCGGCGCACTCGGCAGTGGCTCGAATTCGTCAAAGATCAAGTCCCCGCGGATGTCAGTCATGTAGTTTAAACTTCCAAATCTGACATGACGGCCAGGGGCGTAGCTTTCAATCTGCTCCAGATGGCCAAGTGAATTGGCCCGCAGTGCGAAGCCGCCAAAGACGAAGATCTATCCGGGGAGGAAGTCTCACCCTGGACTGCATCGTCATTGACGATCATAGGAGCCATCGAGCCTGACGGCGACGACACAGAGGAACTCTCAATGAAAGCACCAATGTCGGTGTCAAAACTGGCAGATGTCGGGTAGGGGGTCCCGAACTGTGCGTCTAGGCCGGATGGTAACAGGAGGCAAGGGACACGAAGTTTTACCCAGGTTCGGGCCCTCTCGATGGAGATAAAACCCTACGTCCTGCTTGATTAATATTGATAATATGGGTAGTACAAGAGTAGATCTACCACGAGATCGGAGAGGCTAAACCCTAGAAGCTAGCCTATGGTATGATTGTCTGTTGTCTATGTTGTCCTACGGACTAAAACCCTCCGGTTTATATAGACCCCAGAGAGGGTTAGGGTTACACAAAGTCGGTTACAATGGTAGGAGACCTGTATATCCGTATCTCCAAGCTTGCCTTCCACGCCAAGGAAAGTCCTATCCGGACACGGGACGAAGTCTTCAATCTTGTATCTTCACAGTCCAGGAGTCCGGCTGAAGGTATAGTCCGGCCATCCGGACACCCCCTAATCTAGGACTCCCTCAACCGCCCTCAGGGCGCTGGACCGCCACCTCATCATATGATATATACATGGTGGACACCCCCAAAGAAGCCAATGGTGACGAGACAGCGGAGGATGACCCCTCCAAGAAGCAACCCAAGCGCCGACGTCAGCGGCGCCGCTCTAAGTCCCGCCACAGCAAGAGCAGTGATACCGGCACAGGAGATAATAACACTCCGGATTGCGCCGAAGACTACAACAATCCCCTCCAGCATGGTGTTGAGCTAGAGGACAAACAAGCTAGCCCTCCAGGGCAGGCAGCAGATGGAGAACCGGAGGAGGACAATTACATGCCTCTCTCCGAAGACGAGGTGAGCCTCGGCGACGACGAGTTTATCGTGCCTGAGGACCCCATCGAGCAAGAGCGCTTCAAGCACCAGCTTATGGCCACGGCAAATAGCCTGAAGAAAAAACAGCAACAACTTCAATCTGATCAAGACTTGCTAGCAGACAGGTGGACCGAAGTCCTTGCGGCAGAGGAACATGAACTCGAGCGCCCGTCCAAGAGTTACCCAAAACACAGGTTGCTACCTCACCTCGAGGAGTAAGCATTGAAACCTCATTCACCAGTGTACGATGCGGCTGACCGGCCACTACGCGGCTGAGCCAGAGAGGCGTTTCAGCCTAAAGTTCAGACCGCACCCCGTCGCCACTCAGTCAAAAATATTAAGGCCCGGGGCAACACAGAGGACCTGCAAGACATCTTGGACGGTAAGGCAAAAATCGCAAGGTCAATATATGGGACACGGGCACGTGCGCCCACACAAGACGATGATCGTCGCGTCGGATACACCAAGAGTAAATCCAGCCGGGCCGAATACAGCAGACAAGACTCATACGAACTATGTCGGGATATAGCCCGGCACAGAGGTGCCGCACACCCCCTATGCTTCACTGATGAAGTTATGAATCATGAATTCCCGGAGGGTTTCAAACCCGTAAATATCGAGTCATACGATGGCACAACAGATCCCGTTGTATGGATTGAGGATTTCCTCCTTCACATCCACATGGCTCGCGGTGATGATCTACATGCCATCAAGTACCTCCCACTAAAACTCAAAGGACCAGCTCAGCATTGGCTGAATAGCTTGCCAGCAGATTCTGTCGGCAGTTGGGAGGATCTGGAAGACGCATTTCTTGACAACTTCCAGGGCACTTATGTGCGGCCACCGGATGCTGATGACTTGAGCCAAATAACCCATCAGCCAGGGGAATTGGCCAGAAAATTCTGGACACGGTTCCTGACTAAGAAAAATCAAATTGTAGACTGTCCGGATGCAGAGGCCCTAGAGGCATTCAAGCATAATATCCACGACGAGTGGCTCGCCCGCCACCTCGGCTAGGAGAAGCCGAAATCTATGGCAGCCTTCACGACACTCATGACCCGCTTTTGCGCGGGCGAGGACAGCTGGCTGGCCCACAGCAACAACACATCGAGGAATCCAGATACCTCGGATACCAAAGATGCTAACGGTAGGCAGCGTCATAATAGACCAAAGCACCGCAATAACGGCGATAACACCGAAGATACGACCAATGCCGGATTCAGAGGCTCTAGACCCGGTCAGCGGAAAAAGCAATTTAAAAGAAATACTCCCGCTCCGTCCAGTCTGGATCGCATACTGGATCGCTCGTGTCAAATCCACGGCACCCCCGACAAGCCAGCCAATCACACCAACAGAGAATGCTGGGTGTTCAAGCAGGCCGGCAAGTTAAATGCCGAGAACACGGACAAGGGGCTGCATAGCGATGAGGAGGAGGAGCCCCGGCCGCCGAACACGGGAGGACAGAAGGGGTCTCCCCCACAAGTGAAGACAGTGAACATGATATACGCAACCCACATTCCCAAGAGGGAGCGGAAGCATGCACTAAGGGACGTCTATGCGATGGAGCCTGTCGCCCCAAAGTTCAACCCATGGTCTGCTTGTCCGATCACCTTCGGTTGCAGGGACCACCCCACTAGCATCCGTGATGGCGGATCCGCCGCATTGGTCCTAGACCCCATCATTGACGGATTTCACCTCACTCGAGTCCTTATGGACGGCGGCAGCAGCCTGAACCCGCTTTATCAGGATACAATGCGAAAAATGGGTATCGATCCCTCGAGGATCAAACCCAGCAAAACCACCTTTAAAGGCGTCATCTCAGGTGTAGAGGCCCATTGCACATGCTCAATCACACTGGAAGTGGTCTTCAGATCACCGGATAACTTCCGAAGTGAAGAGTTAATCTTCGACATCGTCCCGTTTTGTAGTGGCTATCATGCACTACTCGGACGGACATCATTTGCAAAATTCAATGCAGTGCCGCATTACACATACCTCAAGCTCAAGATGTCAGGACCTTGCGGGGTCATAACAGTAAATCGAAACACAGAACACTCGCTCCGTACGGAAGAGCACACTGCGGCCCTTGCAGCAGAAGCAAAAAGCAGCCTGTTCAGGCAGACCACTCATTCGGCGTCACGGCCCCCGGACACCTTCAAGCGAGTCCGGAACAAGCTGCAACAGGATCGCCTGGCACGATCAGAGCTCACCTAGCAATTCGCCCCCCGTCCCAGTCCTAGTGAAGCGACAAAATCTGTGCCGCGCGTACATAACTATGCATTGAAAATACCATGGACATAGGCGGGGGCACGATCAGGACACACCCCGTATTGTGGCTTAACCACACTAAGGGCTGTATACCTTTGACATTCCTTTTCTCTTTCAGGGCCTAACTCTCTGGAAGCCCTTTCTAGTAGTATGATTGCCGGACACATTCCGAAAGCAACAACCAAGGTGGAAAGAAGCTAAGATGAACACGGGAACCGCCAGGTGGTCTCTAGTAATAATTGATATACCCGCTTTTCACTATTTATGCATAGCTTGCCCTGGGATAGGACATTTCGAATTGTCCTACTTTATGCTTATTGCACTGCTTGTACCAAGTATGCTTCGACGTATCATTTAAATAACAATGCATATCATTAATCTGTCATTGCATTATTTAAGTTTTTCTCTTTCTCTTATATGTCCATTTACGACAATCCGCACCCGCACGTGCGGGTACGGTCAGTTCGCCAGGGGTCCTCATTTACCCCATAATACGGCGCAAGAAGTCCGAACACTTTCGCCAGTGCAGCACCCCGAACTTACAGCATTATATGCATCAGCTCCGAATCATGTCTTTGGTCAAATGTTGGGTTTCCCGGCTCCCATGCTTTGGTACCTTACGTTCCGCTATATCGGCTAAGGTAGCAGTGGGAGAACTACTGCGATTGTGTCCCGATTCTTCCGGACGAGCACCTTAGTAGAGAAAGCCAAAAACTGACTATCATGATAAGGCGAGGGACTGGTCGCTGTTCGAGAGGTCTCAAGTCCTTAAAGACTTTTTCCGCTTCGGGCGAGGAGTTGGCCTTGTCCGGCTTAGCCGTGTATAGCGCCCCAAATTCGGCCCTCCGAATACCAGGGGCTTCGCCAAAAATTTAAAATCATAGACTTCTATGGCTAAGTGAGAGTGATAAAGCATTATAGTCCGATTGCCTGGTTCGTTGCGCTGAACACCTCCCTTGAAGGACCCAAAATTGGGGTAAAGAGTGCTCAGATTTATCCCGAACACCCCAGTACTAGTTACATGGGGGCAGAAGCCGACGACTGGCCAACTCTCAGATTTTATAAACAGCCGCACAGAAGGTAATATTTTAAATTAAGAAAGCATCGCATGGCGCAAACGAACTCGTTTCATATTACATGATCACATGAGCATGTTCATTCAAAAATTACATCCTTGGCACACTCATCTGCCACTAGGCGGGAACCCTTCAGGACACTCTCATAATAATTCTCGGGGCATCTGCTCCTTGCCCTCCGGCGGCCCCTCCTTCACCAGCTTCACGGCGTCTAGCTTCGCCCAGTGCACCTTCGCCCGGGCAAAAGCCATGCGTACACCCTCGATGCAGACGGACCGCTTGATGACTTCAAGCCGTGGGCAGGCTTCCACAAGCCGCCTCACCAAGCCAAAGTAGCTGCCAGACAGGGGCTCGCCAGGCCACATCCGGACTATAAGTCCCCTCATGGCCTGTTCGACCGCCTTGTGAAGCTCGACCAACTGCTTCAGCGGGTCGCTCAAGGGCACGGGGTGTTCGGTCCCAGTATACTGAGACTAGAACAACTTCTCCGTTGAGCTCCCCTCCTCAGCCCGGTAAAACTCCGCGGCATCCAGTGCACTGCGGGGATCTACAAAGGCTCCTGAGAGCTCCGAACTCGGGTAAGAAAAAGGAAAGTCTCCTTCACATGCTTACTTTGCATAATGAATGCCTTACCCGCTGCTATCTTCTTCACCACATCAATCTCCTGGAGGGCCTTGCGGGCTTCAGCCTTGGCGCTCCGGACGCTTTCAAGCGCCTGCACGAGCTCGGACTCTCGCATCTTAGAGTCAAGCTCCAAGGACTCGTGCTTTTTGGCAAGAGCCTTGAGCTCTTGCTGCACCTTGCCTACTCGGGCTTCTTGCTTCTCCCGTTCAATGCGTTCTTTGGCCAATTTGTCTTCGGCCTTGGATAACACTTTCCTCAGGGTCGCCACCTCGGTCATGGCCCCTGATAAATCCATGATGATCCTATTACTTTACACCCTAACTTGTTTTTTATATAGACAGGGGTATTTCTTACCTTTGCTCTCTTTGAGATGCCTCTTGGTAAGGCCGAGCTCGTCCATGAACCGCTTCAGGTCCTACTTCAGCGCAGAGACCTCCGCAGTACGTATGGCAGCGGCCAGCAGTGAAGCCTGCAAATACACATAGACATACTCTAATTAGACTCCCGAGTCATCATTTGATCCTCTATTCGGCTTTTCTTCGCGAATGCCGCAAAGAGCATCAGGGGCTACTATCTATGCAGTAATATTTTCTTATACTTTGATTGCTTGCCTCAAAGCCTGTTAGGAGGCTGGCGCAAGCTTCGGTCGGTCCATTTTTGGTGGACTGAACCTTCTCTACCACCGCACTCATGATAGTGCGGTGCGCTTCTTCAATGGAAGCGCTGCGAAGCGCTTCCAGCAAGTTGTCCGGTGCCTCTGGTTGGACAGAGGACACCGGCACGGATGGTTGGCCCCCCTTGACAGGGGACTGCCTGCCGGAGTCCGGAACCATCGAAGGTTCCGGCGCAGTGTCCGGCTGGGGCCCGAACTCGAAGCCCGTAGGAGCCTCGCTCCCTTGGTACCCAGGGTCCGGGAAGTCGCCGCGAGGCTTCCCCAGGACCACCTCCCCTTGGCTCGGTGCCATTTGAGACAACACCTCGGCGTTGTCTGTAGGGCGAGGGGTGGAAGCGTTCGGAAGAGAACCAATGTTCATATCCGACGAGTCCAAAGAGCCGCTCGACGAGGGTACGTCGAGATGAGCTCGGGACGGACTGCATAATCATGTTCGGCATGAGGTGGGGCAGTGTAATAGAACATACCATGAAGTACTATGGTGTCCGGACACTTACGATTTCGCCAGGGACTTGACCCTGGGTAGCCACTCGTCGCCACAGTCGGTGGCCGTCGTGGCGTAGTCCAGAGGGAGGGTCCTTCCCTTCTTGGACCCTTCAGCCTCCCCGGATGGGTCGTTTTTCCTTTTCTTGTCTCCCTCGGCTGGGGGGGGGGGAGGATAACTTTTCTCCTCCTCCTCCTCGTTTCCGTGGGAGGAGTGCACGTCGGAGTCATCATCCGATGACTCCGATACAACCTTGTGCCAGAGACCCTTTCGGGTCCCCGCTGCCTTCTTCTTGGTCTTCTTTTCTGGCACCTCGTAGGGTGCCAGAGTCAGCATCTTCGTCAGAAGAGCATCTGCAGGATCTTTAGGCAGCGGGGCTGGGCTATCAAGCTGCTCCGCCATCTCTATCCAGTCCTGTTAATGACATGGAAGTTCAGATCCTACACACAACTAAACCAGGGCAAATAAATACCCTGAGATATATAAAGGCCTACCGTATTGGCGCGGCGCTTTGCGCTGAGTCCGCGGTCCTCGGTGAGGGAGGGAGGAATCTCGACGCTCTTGAAAAGCACCCTCCAGACGTCCTCGTGCGTCGTGTCATAGAGCTCTCGCAGCATCTGGTGCTTGGCCGAGTCGAACTCCCACAAAATAAATGCCCGTCGTTGACACGGGAGGATCCGGCAGAAGAGCATAACCTGGACCACGTTGACGAGCTTGATTTTCTTGTTCGTCATGTTCTGGATGCAGGTCTGGAGTCCAGTCAGCTCTACCGAAGAACCCCAGGACAGGCCCTTCTTTTTCCAGGAGGTGAGCCGCGTGGGGATTCCGGATCGAAATTTGGGGGCCTCCACCCAGTTGGAGTCGCGGGGCTCGGTGATGTAGAACCACCCCGATTGCCACCCCTTTATGGTATCCACATAGGTGCCCTCGAGCCAGGTGACATTAGGCATCTTGCCCACCATGGCGCCTCCGCACTCTGCTTGCTGGCCTCCCACCACCTTCGGTTTGACATTGAAGGTTTTCAGCCATAGGCCGAAGTGGGGCCTGATGCGGAGGAAGGCCTCACACACGACGATAAACACCAAGATGTGGAGGATGAAATTGGGGGCTAGATCATGAAAATCCAGCCCATAGTACAACATGAGCCCGCGGACAAACGGGTGGAGAGGAAATCCCAGTCCATGGACAAAATGGGTAAGAAAAACTACCCTCTCATGGGGTTCGGGTGTTGGGACGATCTGCCCCGTATTTGGCAGCCGGTGCGCGATATCCGCAGCTAGGTATCCGGCTTCCTGTAACTTTTTGATGTTCTCCTCCGTGAAGGAGGAGACCATCCACTTGCCTCCTGCCCCAGACATGCTTGGAGTGGTTTGAGTAGAAGAACGCGAGCTTGGGCGCTAGAGCTCGAGTGTGCGGGAATGGGTAAGCGAGGAGGAAGAAGGCGTGGGTGAAAAAAGTAAATCTTCGTCCCTTTATAAGGGCGGAAGAGGCGATGTGTCTCCCCACTTGCCTGGCAAAACTGCATATTCCCCAGGTGCCGTAATTGATGGCGCGGTTGGGTTACCCACGTCCGTACTGATGAGAATCCCGTGATAAGGGGAACACGATCTCTGCTTTGACAAGACGTGTCAAGAAAACCGCCTTACGATATGTGCGGAGCTGGTTGAGAAAAGCGGTTCGAATAACAACCGGGCCATGGCATGATGTCATGCTGTCAAAACATGTCGACAGATTAGATTTGTGGAAATATTATTCTCTCTACGGTGGTATGTGGAACTTATTTTGCAGGGTCGGACACTATCCTTGTGTTCAAATTCTTCAATGGTGTATTCGGAGGAGGAACCCGCCTTGCAATGCCGAAGACAACACTGCACGCTGGACTAATCGTCATTGAAGCCTGGTTCAGGGGCTACTGAGGGAGTCCTGGATTAGGGGGTCTCCGGACAGCCGGACTATATCCTTTGGCCGGACTGTTGGACTATGAAGATACGAGATTGAAGACTTTGTCCCGTGTCCGGATGGGACTCTACTTGGCGTGGAAGGAAAGCTAGGCAATACGGATATGTATATCTCCTCCTTTGTAACCGACCTTGTGTAACCCTAGCCCCCTCCGGTGTCTACATAAACCGGAGGGTTTTAGTCCGTAGGACAACATACAATCATACCATAGGCTAGCTTCTAGGGTTTAGCCTCTTTGATCTCGTGGTAGATCAACTCTTGTACTACTCATATTATCAAGAAAAATCAAGCAGGACGTAGGGTATTACCTCCATCAAGAGGGCCCGAACATGGGTAAACATCGTGTCCCCCGCCCCCTGTTACCATCTGCCTTAGACGCACAGTTCGGGACCCCCTACCCAAGATCCCCCGGTTTTGACACCAACAGGGAGCTCTGTAGCATTTCTAATATTATATGTGGATGACATATTGTTGATTGGAAATGATATAGAATTTCTGGATAGCATAAAACGATATTTGAATAAGAGTTTTTCAATGAAAGACCACAGTGTAGCTACTGACATATTGGGCATCAAGATCTATAGAGATAGATCAAGACGCTTAATTGGACTTTCACAAAGCACATACCTTGATAAAGTTTTGAAGAAGTTCAAAATGGATCAGGTAAAGAAAGGGTTCTTTCCTGTGTTACAAGGTGTGAAGTTGAGTAAGAGTCAATGCCCGACCACTACAGAAGAAAGAGAGAAAATGAAAGATGTTCCCTATGCTTCAGCCATAGGCTCTATCATGTACGCAATGCTGTGTACCAGACCTGATGTGTGCCTTGCTATTAGTTTAGTAGGGAGGTACCAAAGTAATCCAGGAGTGGATCACTGGACAGTGGTCAAGAACATCCTGAAATACCCGAAAAGAACTAAGGATATGTTTCTCGTTTATGGAGGTGACAGAGAGCTCATCATAAATGGTTACGTTGATGCAAGCTTTGACACTGATCTGGACGATTCTAAATTGCAAACCGGATACGTGTTTATATTGAATGGTGGAGCTGTCAGTTGGAGCAGTTCTAAACAAAGCATCATGGCGGGATCTACATGTGAAGAGGAGTACATGCTACTTCGGAAGCAATGAATGAAGGAGTCTGGATGAAGGAGTTCATATTTGATCTAGGTGTCATACCTAGTGCATCGGGTCCAATGAAAATCTTTTGTGACAATACTGGTGCAATTGCCTTGGCAAAGGAATCCAGATTTCACAAGAGAACCAAGCACATCAAGAGACACTTCAATTCCATCCGCGATCTAGTCCAGGTGGGAGACATAGAGATTTGCAAGATACATACGGATCCGAATGATGCAGATGTAACATCCCAAATTTTCAATTTGGATTGTTATACATAGATCATTCTTGCATATCATATTTTATTGCATTTCATTTCGTGATCCTCGAAATTCTAAGCAACTTAAGGACCCTCGGAGAGAGTTGGGGATTTCACTGTTTTCATATTTGAATTCTATCAAATATTGAAACGAGGATTTTTGGTTTTAATTATTTTTCTCTCCGAAAATATTCCATATTAAAATATATGAGAGGAGATAATGTGACTTCTTCAAAATAAATGAAATATTGGAGGAAAAATATTAAGAATCAAATATTGGATTTTATTCGGAGTTTATTGCTATTTTATTTGCATTAGAAAAATTGCTTGTTTTTCAAAGTTGCATTTTAGGGCCAAGAAAATGTTCATCTTGTTCTAAATATTTTATTTAGACAGTGAAAATTTGTTTTGGCATTTTTAGATTTTCATTTTATTTTCTAGGATTTATTTAATTTTTGGTGAAATTATTAAAAAAAACTTCTCTTCGCCGACTGGGCCGAAGCACAGCCAGCTAGCCCAGCCAGCCGGCCCAGCCCACCGCGCGAGCCGTCCGCCTCGTCCCCGACGCGGAGACCGCCGCCGCTGCAAGCCGAGTCTGGCCGGGAGTTACTTCTACATATTGCTTATATTGCTATGCTATGCTTGTAGACGTGGTTTGGGCGAGTGAATCCATGACAGATGTGAGGTTATTAATTAATGGTTCAACTTAAGGTGGCAACTTGAATACACATCTGGGTGGATTGTTTGTCGGGCACCTGGAGAATCCAGTGTTGTCCTAGGATATCCTGGAGTACCCGTGTGATCATCCTAAGGTCCGCCACCCAGGCTCAAAGGGAACTGAGATATTTCATGCTATAAACTTCCGTGTGCAGCCACATGCTATTATGGGCTCTAGCATAGTTGAGTAAGTTGCATGAGCTCTTGAAGAGGTGGATCAGCAGGTAGAGAGATGTAGGTTGGTATGGTCTACCCGGAGTAAAGAGTTAATGTTTCTGAAAGACCGTGTCTCGGTCATCCATTTCTCAAACACCCGTAGTGCGAGAAATCCAACGGAGGAGATCGGGTCTTGTGGGGAAAAGTGCGCAAACCTCTGCAGAGTGTACAATCTAATCATGGTTAGCCGTGTCCCCGGTTATGGACAATCTTGAGTATCTAGTACTTGGATTATCATATGTATCTCATCACTCTAAATTAATATTGTTGGGTTAATAATTACTTTTAATTGGGATTGAGTTGGAGGAACCTTCTCAATGATGTTTCAACTACCATGATAGTTAAATAAAATCTATTCCTTTATTGTAGGAAAAAATTGGCTTTTCGCAAAACTATAACCATAGAGCTTTCCACCAGCCAAATATGCATGTAGTGATAGCATTATTCTGTTCTTGCTCTACTGTGTTATATTGCCAGCATATTCCATGTGCTGACCCGTTTTCGGGCTGCAACGTATTATGTTGTAGACTTTTCAGACAAGGAGTAAGGTTCGTTAGGTCGTTGCCATGCAGCTCAGCTATGCCGTTGGAGTTGATGGACTCACTTTATCTTCCAAGCCTTCCGCTGTTATCGTATTAGATGGCCTTAAGACATTTTAATTGAAATCAGTTCTCTTTTGAGACATTCGATGTGATAAGTGTGTGATTGCTACTCTGTTATAAATGCTTCGAGTACTATGTGTGTCAGCATTACCGATCCAGGGATGACACTGAAGCACAGAGACTTGACCGTTTGAGGTCGGGTCGCTACAGCAGACCCGTTGGCTAAGCCTCTCTCACAAGCAAAACATGATCATCACCAAGGCTCCATGGGTGTTAGAATCATTATTGTGTTATCTAGATTATTGACTCTAGTGCAAGCGGGAGACTGGAGGAAATATGCCCTAGAGGCAATAATAAAGTTATTATTTATTTCCTCATATCATGATAAATGTTTATTATTCATGCTAGAATTGTATTAACCGAAAACTAAGTACATGTGTGAATACATAGACAAATAGAGTGTCACTAGTATGCCTCTACTTCACTAACTCATTAACCGAAGATGGTTAAGTTTCCTAACCATAGACATGAGTTCTCATTTTATTAACAGGATCACATCATTAGGAGAATGATGTGATTGACTAGACCCATTCCGTTAGCTTAGCACTAGATCGTTTAGTTTACTGCTATTGCTTTCTTCATGACTTATATATGTTCCTATGACTATGAGGTTATGCAACTCCCAATTACTGGAGGAACACTTTGTGTGCTACCAAACATCACAACGTAACTGGGTGATTATAAAGGTGCTCTACAGGTGTCTCCGATGGTACTTGTTGAGTTGGCATAGATCAAGATTAGGATTTGTCACTCCGATTGTCGGAGAGGTATCTCTGGGCCCACTCGGTAATGCACATCACTATAAGCCTTACAAGCATTGTAACTAATGAGTTAGTTGCGGTATGATGTATTACGAAACGAGTAAAGAGACTTGCTAGAACGAGATTGAACTAGGTATTGAGATACCGACGATCGAATCTCGGACAAGTAACATACCGATGACAAAGGGAACAACATATGTTGTTATACGGTTTGACCGATAAAGATCTCTGTAGAATATGTGGGAGCCAATATGAGCATCCAGGTTCCTCTATTGGTTATTGACCAGAGATGTGTCTCGTTCATGTCTACATAGTTCTCGAACCCGTAGGGTCCGCACGCTTAAAGTTCGGTGACGATCGGTATTATGAGTTTTTGTGTTTTGATGTACCGAAGGTAGTTCGGAGTCCCGGATATGATCACGGACATGACGAGGAGTCTCGAAATGGCCGAGATATAAAGATCGATATATTGGACGACTATATTCGGACATCGGAAGTGTTCCGGGTAGTTTTGGAGAAAACGGAATGCTAGAGGGTTACCGGACCCCCCCCCGGGATAAATAGTGGGCCTTATGGGACTTAATGGAGAGAGAGAGAGGGCTGGCCTAGGGCTGGCCGCGCGCCCCTCCCCCTCTGGTCCGAATTGGACTAGGAGAGGGGGGCGGCGCCCCCCTTTCCTTCTCCTTCTCCCCCTTCCTTTCCCCCTCCTAGTAGGAGTAGGAAAGAGGGGAGTCCTACTGCTACTAGGAGGAGGACTCCTCCTGGCGCGCTTATAGGGGCCGGCCGGCCTCCCCCCTTGCTCCTTTATATACGGGGGTAGGGGGCACCTCTAGACACACCAGTTGATCTGTTGATCTCTCACAGCCGTGTGCGGTGCCCTCTCCACCATAATCCACCTCGATCATATCGTAGCGGTGCTTAGGCGAAGCCCTGCGTCGGTAGCATCATCATCACCGTCATCACGCCGTCGTGCTGACGAAACTCTCCCGTGACGCTCTGCTGGATCGGAGTTCGTGGGGCGTCATCGTGCTGAATGTGTGCTGAACTCGGAGGTGTTGTACGTTCGGTACTTGGATCGGTCGGATCGTGAAGACGTACGACTACATCAACCGCGTTGTGCTTACGCTTCCGCTTTCGGTCTACGAGGGTACGTGGACATACTCTCCCCTCTCGTTGCTATGCATGACCATGATCCTGTGTGTGCATAGGAATTTTTTTGAAATTACTACATTCCCCAACAGATAGATCTGAAGAAGGAAATGACCAGGATCACAGAGCTAGAAGAGGAACTCAAGTCTACACGCGATGGATGTGAGGAGGAAATGACGATACTCATGGAGAAGAATGACAACCTGACAAGGAAGCTAGGAGTTTTTATGGGAGACCCTGCGCCAGGAGGAGAAGACGATGAACCTAAGGAAATTCGTTCTAAATACTACATCATCATCAACGACACCGACTCCGACCCTGACGGTAGTAATGATGATTATGAAGACGAAGCTGGGCGGATATCATGGAGTCTTCCACCGATCAAAATTTCTAGATGACCACCATATGATTAGTAGTATTTCCCCATGTATATAGTAGTAGCCGAGTACTTTTGTCATGATAGTTCTAGACCGATTGTATGCCCTTGCTTGAATTGATTTGGTGTGATATGATTGTGTTTGTCTCATGTACATATGGTTAGTGCTTTCTCACTAGACCTCATTCTATTCTAATATCTCCCCTCTAAGCCCATCAGATGCCTCCGAGACGTGATACCGGATTTGTCTTCCCACCGGAGATCACTAAGTTGATCCACCAGCAGAATGCCTTGATGCAGATATTAGTCCAAAACAAAGGCAACAACAACAACAACCCTCCACCACCACCCCCAGTGGACAACTTAGCTCGCTTTCTGAGGATGCAGCCGCCGGTGTTTTCTAGTAGCATCGAGCCAATAGTTGCTGATGACTGCTACCTCTTTTAGCACTGCGTTGGTTTTCCTGAAGAGGAAGGGATGATGCAGCAAAGTAGCGTAAGTATTTCCCTCAGTTTTTGAGAACCAAGGTATCAATCCAGTAGGAGGCTATGCGCGAGTCCCTCGTACCTGCACAAAACAAATAAATCCTCGCAACCAACGCAAATAAGGGTTGTCAATCCCTATAGGGCCACTTACGAGAGTGAGATCTGATAGATATGATAAGATAATATTTTTGGTATTTTTATGATAAAGACGCAAAGTAAAATAAAAGCAAAGTAAATAGCAAATTAAATAACTAAGTAGTAGGAGATTAATATGATAAAGATAGACCCGGGGGCCATAGGTTTCACTAGTGGCTTCTCTCGAGAGCATAAGTATTCTACGGTGGGTGAACAAATTACTGTTGAGCAATTGACAGAATTGAGCATAGTTATGAGAATATCTAGGTATGATCATGTATACATGCATCACGTCCGAGACAAGTAGACCGACTCCTGCCTGCATCTACTATTACTCCACTCATCGACCGCTATCCAGCATGCATCTAGCGTATTAAGTTAAAAACAGAGTAACGCCTTAAGGAAGATGACATGATGTAGAGGGATAGACTCATGCAATATGAAGAAAACCCCATCTTGTTATCCTCGATGGCAACAATAGAATACGTGCCTTGCTGCCCCTACTGTCACTGGGAAAGGACACCGCAAGATTGAACCCAAAGCTAAGCACTTCTCCCATTGCAAGAAAGATCAATCTAGTAGGCCAAACCAAACTGATAATTCGAAGAGACTTGCAAATATAACTAATCATACATAAAAGAATTCAGAGAAGATTCAAATATTATTCATATATAGACTTGATCATAAACCCACAATTCATCGATCTCAACAAACACACCGCAAAAAGAAGATTACATCAAATAGATCTCCACAAGAGAGGGGGAGAACATTGTATTGAGATCCAAAAAGAGAGAAGAAGCCATCTAGCTACTAACTATGGACCCATAGGTCTGAAGTAAACTACTCACACTTCATCGAAGAGGCTATGGTGTTGATGTAGAAGCCCTCCGTGTTCAATGCCCCCTCCGGCGGAGCTCCGGAACAGGCCCCAAGATGGGATCTCGTGGATACAGAAAGTTACGGCGGTGGAATTAGGGTTTTGGCTCCGTATCTGATTGTTTGGGGGTACGTGGGTATATATAGGAGGAAGAAGTACGTCGTTGGAGCAACAGGGGGCCCACGAGGGTGGAGGGCGTGCCTGGGGGGGGGGGGGCAGGCGCGCCCCCTACCTCGTGGCCTCCTGTTAGTTGGCTTGACATAGGGTCCAAGTCTCCTAAGTTGTATTCGGTGAGAAAATTACGTTCCCGAAGGTTTCATTCCGTTTGGACTCCGTTTGATATTCCTTTTCTTCGAAACCCTAAAACAGGCAAAAAAACAGCAATTCTGGGTTGGGCCTCCGGTTAATAGGTTAGTCCAAAAAATAATATAAAAGTGGGTAATAAAGCCCAATAATGTCCAAAACAGTAGATAATATAGCAAGGAGCAATCAAAAATTATAGATACGTTGGAGACGTATCAAGCATCCCCAAGCTTAATTCCTGCTCGTCCTCGAGTAGGTAAATGATAAAAATAGAATTTTTGATGCGGAGTGCTACTTGGCATAATTTTAATGTAATTCTTCTTAATTGTGGTATGAATATTCAGATCCGAAAGATTCAAGACAAAAGTTTATATTGACATAGAAAATAATAATACTTCAAGCATACTAACAAAGCAATTATGTCTTCTCAAAATAACATGGCTAAAGAAAGTTATCCCTACAAAATCATATAGTCTGGCTATGCTCTATCTTCACCACACAAAATATTTAAATCATGCACAACCCCGATGACAAGCCAAGCAATTGTTTCATACTTTTGACATTCTCAAAACTTTTTCAATCTTCACGCAATGCATGAGCGTGAGCCATGGATATAGCACTATAGGTGGAATAGAGTGGTGGTTGTGGAGATGACAAAAAGGGGAAGATAGTCTCACATAAACTAGGTGTATCAACGGGCTATGGAGATGCCCATCAATAGATATCAATGTGAGTGAGTAGGGATTGCCATGCAACAGATGCACTAGAGCTATAAGTATGAAAGCTCAAAAAGAAACTAAGTGGGTGTGCATCCAACTTGCTTGCTCATGAAGACCTAGGGCATTTTTGAGGAAGCCCATCATTGGAATATACAAGCCAAGTTCTATAATGTAAGATTCCCACTAGTATATGAAAGTGATAACATGAGAGACTCTCTACTATGAAGATCATGGTGCTACTTTGAAGCAAAAGTGTGGTAAAAGGATAGTAACATTGTCCCTTCTCTCTTTATCTCTCATTTTTTCTCTCTTTTTTTCATTTGGGCCTTTTCTCTTTTTTTGTGGCCTCTTTTCTTTTCTTCTTTTTATTTTTCGTCCGGAGTCTCATCCCGACTTGTGGGGGAATCATAGTCTCCATCATCCTTTCCTCACTGGGACAATGCTCTAATAATGATGATCATCACACTTTTATTTTTCTTACAATTCAACAATTATAACTCGATACTTAGAACAAAATATGACTCTATGTGAATGCTCTAGCGGTGTACCAGGATATGCAATGATTCATGAGTGACAAGTATGAAAGAATTATGAACGGTGGCTTTGCCACAAATACTATGTCAACTACATGATCATGCTAAGCAATATGACAATGATGGAGTGTGTCATGAACGGAACAGTGGAAAGTTGCATGGCAATATATCTCGGAATGGCTATGGAAATGCCATAATAGGTAGGTATGGTGGCTGTTTTGAGGAAGGTATATGGTGGGTGTATGATACCGGCGAAAGGTGCGCGGTATTAGAGAGGCTACCAAGGGTGGAAGGGTGAGAGTGCGTATAATCCATGGACTCAACATTAGTCATAAAGAACTCATATACTTATTGCAAAAATCTACAAGTTATCAAAGAAAAGTATTATGTGCATGCTCCTAGGGGGATAGATTGGTAGGAAAAGACCATCGCTCGTCCCCGACCGCCAGTCATAAGGAAGACAATCAATAAATAAATCATGCTCCAACTTCATCACATAACGATTCACCATACGTGCATGCTACGGGAATCACAAGCTTCAACAAAATTATTTCTCAAATTCACAACTACTCAACTAGCATGACTTTAATATCACCATCTCCATATCTCAAAACAATTATCAAGTATCAAACTTATCATAGTATTCAACACCCTCATAAGAAAGTTTTATTATTAATCTTGCATACCAAGCATATTAGGATCTTAAGCAAATTACCATGCTATTAAGACTCTCAAAATAATCTAAGTGAAGCATGAGAGATCAATAGTTTCTATAAAACAAATCCACCACCGTGCTCTAAAAGATATAAGTGAAGCACTAGAGCAAAATTATATAACTCAAAAGATATAAGCGAAGCACATAGAGTATTCTAACAAATTCCAAATCATGTATGGCTCTCTCAAAAGGTGTGTACAGCAAGGATGATTGTGGTAAAATAATAATAAAAGACTCAAATCATACAAGACGCTCCAAGTAAAACACATATCATGTGGTAAATAAAAATATAGCTCCAAGTAAAGTTACCGATAGAAGTAGACGAAAGAGGGGATGCCTTCCAGGGCATCCCCAAGCTTTGGCTTTTAGGTGTCCTTAGATTATCTTGGGGTGCCATGGGCATCCCCAAGCTTAGGCTCTTGCCACTCCTTGTTCCATAATCCATCAAATCTTTACCCAAAACTTGAAAACTTCAAACACAAAACTTAAAAGTAGAAAATCTCGTGAGCTCCGTTAGCGAAAGAGAACAAAAGACCACTTCAAGGTACTGTAATGAACTCATTCTTTATTTATATGGGTGTTATACCTACTGTATTCCAACTTCTCTATGGTTTATGAACTAATTTACTAGCCATAGATTCATCAAAATAAGCAAACAACACACGCAAAAAAAAATCTGTCAAAAACAGAACAGTCTGTAGTAATCTGTAGCTAGCGCAAGATCTGGAACCCCAAAAATTCTAAAATAAATTTCTGGACGTGAGGAATTTATCTATTAATCATCTACAGAAAGAATTAACTAAATATCACTTTCCATATAAAATGACAGAAGTTCTCGTGAGTGCTAAAGTTTCTGTTTTTTACAGCAAGTTCAACAAGACTTTCCCCAAGTCTTCCCAACGGTTCTACTTGGCACAAACACTAATTAAACACAAAAAACACAACCTAAACAGAGGCTAAATAATTTATTTATTACTAAGCAGGAGAAAAAAATCAAGGAATAAAAATAAAATTGGGTTGCCTCGCAACAAGCGCTATCGTTTAACGCCCCTAGCTAGGCATAACAAGCAAGAATAGATCTAGGTATTGCCATAATAATAAGATAGATTGTTCAAACTCATTTCATATTCTCTACGTTCAGCAGGAAGTTTTCTTTGAGGCAAGCAAAAGTAATCAAAAGGGCTAAATTTGTTGGGACAAAAGTCTCCAAGATCAACCTTGGGAGGTATAGGTTCCTCCTTTGGTCCTTCATATTTCACAACCAATTCATCATTATAAGCATTCTTTTGACATAACTTTGTGAGCCTATATTCAACATAATATCCCAATTCATTATCTCGAATAGCCAAATCATCATTAAGTTCAGAAATTCTATCAACTAAAACATTGGTAGGAACCCTTTTTCTAAGAGTTTCATTGAAAGCAACATAGTCTAAAGATTGAAAACGCATTATTTCTTCTTGATCAAAGAGGATAGTCTCTATGGGAGGAGGGCAAGCGTCCACCCTATAATGCGCAAAGATTTCTTTGGCCTCTTTTATTATGAATCGAAACTCATGAGCCAAAAAGATAGTAACGGCACACTTAACAGAAGAATGCTCAATATTATAAAATTCTAGAAAAATCCTTTGTATAGAAGGATGCATGTGCATGAATTGTCTCTCAAGTTCAACTACAAGCATGGAAGTAGAGTCCGCAAGACTACTAGTTCTATGAAGAATAGAACTACCCATAGATGGTAAAGCACCGGCACAAGTAAAGAAATCTTGAATAACTCCTTTTCCAATAATATTACCACTACCAACACGGAATCTTTTTATATGTGAGATAGTGGGTTCTTTAGTAGGAGCATCAAAATTATTATCGACAATAGTATCCCCAATTTTAGACATAGAGGCAGAGGGTAAAGAACTAGCCATAACGACAAGCAAGCAAACTAACACACAAGCAAACGAAAAGCAAGCGGAAAAAAAGGGGCAAATAGAGAAAGAGAGGGAGGATAGAGAGAGAGGGCGAATAAAACGGCAAGGGTGAATTGGGGGGAGAGGAAAATGAGAGGCAAATGGATAATAATGTAATGCGGGAGATAAGGGTATGTGATGGGTACTTGGTATGTTGACTTTTGCGTAGACCTCCCCGGCAACGGCGCCATAAATCCTTCTTGCTACCTCTTTTAGCACTGCGTTGGTTTTCCCCGAAGAGGAAGGGATGATGCAACAAAGTAGCGTAAGTATTTCCCTCAGTTTTTGAGAACCAAGGTATCAATCCAGTAGGAGGCTACACGCGAGTCCCTCGTACCTGCACAAAACAAATAAATCCTCGCAACCAACGCAAATAGGGGTTGTCAATCCCTATAGGGCCACTTACGAGAGTGAGATCTGATAGATATGATAAGATAATATTTTTGGTATTTTTATGATAAAGATGCAAAGTAAAATAAAAGCAAAGTAAATAGCAAAGTAAATAACTAAGTAGTAGGAGATTAATATGATAAAGATAGACCCGGGGGCCATAGGTTTCACTAGTGGCTTCTCTCGAGAGCATAAGTATTCTACGGTGGTGAACAAATTACTGTTGAGCAATTGACAGAATTGAGCATAGTTATGAGAATATCTAGGTATGATCATGTATATAGGCATCACGTCCGAGACAAGTAGACCGACTCCTGCCTGCATCTACTACTATTACTCCACTCATCGACCGCTATCCAGCATGCATCTAGAGTATCAAGTTAAAAACAGAGTAACGCCTTAAGCAAGATGACATGATGTAGAGGGATAGACTCATGCAATATGAAGAAAACCCCATCTTGTTATCCTCGATGGCAACAATACAATACACGCCTTGCTGCCCCTACTGTCACTGGGAAAGGACACCGCCAGATTGAACCCAAAGCTAAGCACTTCTCCCATTGCAAGAAAGATCAATCTAGTAGGCCAAACCAAACTGATAATTCGAAGAGACTTCCAAAGATAACCAATCATACATAAAAGAATTCAGAGAAGATTCAAATATTATTCATAGATAGACTTGATCATAAACCCACAATTCATCGGTCTCAACAAACACACCGCAAAAAGAAGATTACATCGAATAGATCTCCACAAGAGAGGGGGAGAACATTGTATTGAGATCCAAAAAGAGAGAAGAAGCCATCTAGCTCCTAACTATGGACCCGTAGGTCTGAAGTAAACTACTCACACTTCATCGGAGAGGCTATGGTGTTGATGTAGAAGCCCTCCGTGATCGATGCCCCCTCTGGCGGAGCTCCAGAATAGGCCCCAAGATGGGATCTCATGGATACAGAAAGTTACGGCGGTCGAATTAGGGTTTTGGCTCCGTATATGATCGTTTGGGGGTACGTGGGTATATATAGGAGGAAGAAGTACATCGGTGGAGCAACAGGGGGCCCACGAGGGTGGAGGGCGGGCCTGGGGGGGCAGGCGCACCCCCTACCTCATGGCTTCCTGTTAGTTGGCTTGACGTAGGGTCCAAGTCTCCTGAGTTGTATTCGGTGAGAAAATCACATTCCCGAAGGTTTCATTCCGTTTGGACTCCGTTTGATATTCCTTTTCTTCGAAACCCTGAAACAGGCAAAAAATAGCAATCCTGGGCTGGGCCTCCGGTTAATAGGTTAGTCCCAAAAATAATATATAAGTGGATAATAAAGCCCAATAATGTCCAAAACAGTAGATAATATAGCATGGAGCAATAAAAAATTATAGATACGTTGGAGACGTATCAACGACTGGCTACGCAGGATTGGAAGGGAGTTGACCACCGCAGGTTGCACAGATGCTGAGAAGGTGCGTTTTGCCGCACATCAATTGGATGGACCCGTAGCTGCGTGGTGGGAGAATTACACGACCACTTTCCCTATAGCCAATGTCACTTGGGATCAGTTTCAGCAAGCTTTTCGCACAGCCCATGTCTCAACTGGAGCTATGAGCATGAAGAAGTGTGAGTTTCGCAACTTGCGTGAGGGAAATCGTACTGTGGCTTAGTATGTAGATGAGTTTAGTAAGCTATCTCGCTATGCCCAGATGATGTGGCCACAGATGCCGCAAAGCAGGAGAAGTTTATGGAAGGGTTGAATGATGAGATGAGCATGCAGTTGATGGTGGCAACATTTACCAACTACCAGGAGCTGGTAGACAAGGCTCTTATGATTGAAGGGAAGCAGCAGCAGATAGAGAGCCGCAAAAGGAAATATGGACAAGGGAAGTACAATTCTGGAGCTCAGTAGAAGCCCTGTTTCACCCCTAACTCGGGAGGATTTACCCATAACCATGGAGGCCATACCGACAATGGAGGAAGTTCGCATAACCACAGTGGCCCCAAGAATGGGAACGGGAATGGAGCAAGCAGCAATCAGACCTGCTCTAATCCAACCACACCCGCCAAGAAGGACCTAAGTCACATTACTTGTTTCAAGTGCGGGAAGACTGGACACTATGCCACTGAGTGCCCTGAAGTGAAGAATGGGAATGGCAATGGAAGCTCTGGGAAGAAGCCCAACCCTTTCAACAGGGGACAAGTGAACCACGTGAACGTGGAGGAGGTTGAAGAGCGTCCTGATACAGTTGTCGGTAAGTTTTTGATTAAGTAATTTACTGCAATTGTTCTCTTTGATACTGGTGCATCGCATTCATACATTTCAAGGGGATTCGTGGATAAATATATGTTGCCCACTAAAGTACTTAGGACACCTATGTTAGTAAGCTCACCAGGAGCGGAGTATATGGCAAGTCAAGGATATTTCAGATGCCATTGACCATTGGAAGCCATGTTTTCCTCTCAGACCTGATAATTTTGGAGCCACAAGGATTGGATGTGATACTAGGAATGGATTAGCTATCGATGTGTGGGGGGAAACATAGATTGCGCCATTAAGTCGATTTTACTCACCACCCCGGAGGGAAAAAGGATCAGGTACGTATCCAGGCATGCGCCGAAGAGGACCCAAGTGAATTCTCTCTCGGGAGTTGTTCAAGAAGAAGTGCCTGTAGTGAAGGATTACCCAGATGTATTTCCAGAGGAGCTACCAGGCATGCCACTAGATCGAGACATCGAGTTTCTAATAGAACTGTTGCCAGGCACCGGACCGATATCGAAGAGACCGTACTGGATGCCCGCAAATGATCTGGAAGAGATCAAGAAGCAGATTAAGGAGTTATTGCAGAAAGGTTACATTCGACAAAGTTCATCACTATGGGGAGCCCCAGTGCTCTTGGTTGAGAAGAAGGATGGATCCTTAAGAATGGTTGTTGATTATCAGCCTTTAATGAGGTGACCATCAAGAACAAGTACCCACTGCCGATGATCAATGATTTGTTTGACCAGTTACAAGGAGCTAAAGTGTTTTCGAAGATCGACCTACGATCAGGATACCACCAGCTGAAGATCCGGGAAAAGGATATACCTAAGACAGCTTTCACCACACGGTACAGGCTATTTGAGTATATGGTTATGTCATTTGGAATGAGTAACGCCCCTGCCTATTTCATGAGTATGATGAATAAGGTGTTTTTGGAATTCTGGGATAAGTTTGTCGTGGTGTTCATTGATGATAACTTGGTGTACTCGAAGAATGAAGAAGAACACAAGGAGCATTTACATTTGGTTGAAGAAGGATACCAAGTTCCATTGGACTGAAGAATGTGAAGCAAGTTTCCAGGAGTTGAAGAAACGCTTGGTTACAGCCCCAGTGCTAATTTTGCCGGATATATGCAAGGATTTCCAAATGTATTGCGACGCATCTCGTTTAGGACTTGGAGGAGTACTTATGCAAGAGGAAGAGTTGTTTCATATGCCTCACGTCAGCTTCGACCACATGAGTTGAACTACGCCATGCATGATTTGGAGTTAGCAGCCGTAGTGCATGCAGTCTAGACCTGGAGACATTTTATCATTGGAAACCGTTGTGATGTGTACACGGATCATAAGAGTTTGAAGTACATTTTCACACAGAAGGAGCTGAATCTCAGGCAGAGGAGATGGTTGGAGCTCATAAAGGATTATGATATGAAGTTGCACTATCATCCAGGCAAGGCCAATGTCGTAGCAGACGCTTTGAGCCGGAAGAGTTATGCCAATACGCTCGTGAGCAGAGGATTACCAAAAGGGATGGCCGAAGATCTCAGGGAGCTTCGTTTGGAGATAGTTCCTAGAGGTTTTGTAGCAGCATTGGAGGTTCAGTCAACATTATTGGGAAAGATTCGAGAAGCTCAGAAGGATGACAAAGAAATTGCCGTGATAAAGGAGAAGATGAGTGAAGGAAAAGCCAAAGGTTTTCGTGAGGATGAGCACGACACCTTGTGGTTTGAGGACCGTGTATATGTGCCCAATAATGTCGAGATCAGGAAGTTGATACTACAGAAAGCTCATGACTCGCCATACTCGATACACCCCGGAAACACCAAGATGTATTTAGATTTGAAGGAGTGTTTCTGGTGGACTGGAATGAAGAAGGATATTGCCGAGTATGTAGCTGTATGTGATGTATGTTAGAGACTGAAGGCAGAACATCAGAAGCCAGAAGGATTACTGCAGCCTATGCTGATACCCGAATGGAAGTGGGACAAGCTTGGCATGGATTTTATCACTGGATTACCCAGGACCCGATCAGGATATGATTCTATCTGGGTAGTAGTGGATCGCTTGACCAAAGTAGCTCACTTTATCCCAGTGAAAACCACTTATACAAGTGCAAAGTTGGCCAAGATATATATGACTAGGATCGTATGTCTACACGGAGTTCCGAGGACCATCGTATCAGATAGAGGAACACAGTTGACTTCAAAGTTTTGGCACCAGCTGCACCATACTTTGGGTACCAGGCTGGGGTTCAATACATCATTTCATCCGCAGACAGATGGACAGACCAAGAGAGTCAATCAGATTCTGGAGGACATGTTGAGAGCTTGTACGCTAGATTATGGATCTAGTTGGGATGACAATTTGCCCTATGCGGAGTTCTCATACAACAATAGCTGCCAAGCCAGTTTGAAGATGGCACCTTTCGAACCTTTGTATGGAAGGAGGTGTAGAACACCGTTGATGTGCGATGAAGCCGGAGACCGTTAGTTGTTTGGACCGGATTTGATTAAAGAGTCAGAAGAGAAGGTTAAGCTGATTCAAGACAGACTAAAGGTAGCGTAGTCTAGATAGAAGAGCGATGCAGAGTCAAAACACAAGGAGGTAGTCTATGAAATCGGAGATAGAGCATATCTCCGAGTGTCACCTCTGCGAGGAGTTAAACGTTTTGGAGTTAAGGGAAAGTTAGACCCGAGATTTGTAGGTCCATATCGTGTTCTGGAACGCATGGGAGAAGTAGCCTACAAGTTGGAGTTACCTGAAGGGCTGTCAGGAGTTCACGATGTGTTTCACGTTTGCCAGTTGAAAAAGTGACATGCAGAGATGGCCGATATTCCTCTGAGAGATACAATGCCCCTCAAAGCAATTCAGTTGGATAGTGATTTGACCTATGAGGAGAAACCTGTCAAAATTCTCGAGTTTGCCAGTCGAGTTACTCGCAGCAAAGTTATCAAGTTTTGCAAAGTTCAGTGGAGCCGCCATACCGAGGATGAAGCCACCTGGGAGCGAGAGGATGATCTACGCAAAGACTACCCACACTTATTTTATAGCCAACCCGAATCTCGAGGACGAGATTCATCTTAAGAGGGGTAGGTTTGTAACATCCCAAATTGTCAATTTGGAATGTTATACATAGGTCATCCATGCATACAATATTTTATTGCATTTCGTGTTGCGATCCTTGAAATTCTAACCAACTCAAGGACTGATGTCTACTACACAACCTTCTTCTTGTAGACGTTGTTGAGCCCCCAAGTGCAGAGGTTTGTAGGACAGTAGCAAATTTCCCTCAAGTGGATGACCTAAGGTTTATCAATCCGTGGGAGGCGTAGGATGAATATGGTCTCTCTCAAACAACCCTGCAACCAAATAACAAAGAGTCTCTTGTGTCCCCGACACACCCAATACAATGGTAAATTGTATAGGTGCACTAGTTCGGCGAAGAGATGGTGAAACAAGTGCAATATGGATAGTAGATAAAGGTTTTTGTAATCTGAAAATATAAAAACAGCAAGGTAGCAAGTGGTAAAATTGAGCGTAAACGGTATTGCAATGTGTTGAAACAAGGCCTAGGGTTCATAGTTTCACTAGTGCAAGTTCTCTCAACAATAATAACATAATTGGATCATATAACTATCCCTCAACATGCAACAAAGAGTCACTCCAAAGTCCCTAATAGCGGAGAACAAATGAAGATATTATGGTAGGGTACGAAACCACCTCAAAGTTATCCTTTCTGATCGATCTATTCAAGAGTCCGTAGTAAAATAACATGAAGCTATTCTTTCCGTTCAATCTATCCTAGAGTTAGTACTGGAATAACACCTTAAGACACAAATCAACCCAAACCCCAGTGTCACCTAGATACTCCAATGTCACCTCAAGTATCCGTGGGTATGATTATACGATATGCATCACACAATCTCAGATTCATCTATTCAACCAACACAAAGAACTTCAAAGAGTGCCCCAAAGTTTCTACCAGAGAGTCAAGATGAAAACGTGTGCCAACCCCTATGCATAAGTTCACGAGACTCGCAAGTTGATCAGAAAAACATACATCAAGTGGATCACGTGATATCCCATTGTCACCATAGATAAGCATATGCAAGACATACATCAAGTGTTCTCAAATCCTTAAAGACTCAATCCGATAAGATAACTTCAAAAGGAAAACTCAATCCATTACAAGAGAGTAGAGGGGGAGAAACATCATAAGATCCAACTATAATAGCAAAACTCGCGATACATCAAGATCGTACCACCTCAAGAACATGAGAGAGAGAGAGAGAGATCAAACACCTAGCTACTGGTACATACCCTCAGCCCCGAGGGTGAACTACTCCCTCCTCGTCATGAAGAGCGCCGGGATGATGAAGATGGCCACCGGAGAGGGGTTTCCCCCTCCGGCAGGGTGCCGGAACGGGTCTAGATTGGTTTTCGGTAGCTACAGAGGCTTCTGGCGATGGAACTCCCGATCTATTCTGCTCCTCTTTGTTTTTATAGTATATGGACATATATAGGCGAAAGAAGTTAGTCAAGGGAGCCATGAGGGGACCACGAGGGTGGGGGTGCGCCCAGGGGTAGGGCGCGCCTCCATGCCTCGTGGCTTCCTCAAAGCTTCCCTGACGTCTACTCCAAGTCTCCTGGATTGCTTCCGTTCCAAAAATAACTCTCCCGAAGGTTTCATTCCATTTGGACTCCGTTTGATATTCCTTTTCTTCGAAACACTGAAATAGGCAAGAAAACAACAATTTGGGCTGGGCCTCTGGTTAATAGGTTAGTCCCAAAAATAATATAAAAGTGTTTACTAAAGCCCATAAACATCCAAAACAGATAATATAATAGCGTGGAACAATCAAAAATTATAGATACGTTGGAGACGTATCAGCATCCCCAAGCTTAATTCCTGCTCGTCCTCGAGTAGGTAAATGATAAAAACAGAACTTTTGATGTGGAATGCTTTCTAGAATATTCTTCAATGTATTTTTCTCTAGTGTGGCCTGAATGTTCAGATTCGAAAGATTCAAGGTAAAAGTTTATTGTTGACATAAAAATAGTAATACTCCAAGTATGCTAATCAATCAATTATGTCTTATCAAAATACCATAGCCAAAGAAAACTTATCCCTACAAAGTCGTATAGTTTGGCCATGGTTCATTTTCCTCACACAAAATGCTCTCATCATGCACAACCCCGATGACAAGCCAAGCAATTGTTTCATACTTAGCCTTTTCAGACTCTTTCAACTTTTACGCAATATATGAGCGCGAGCCATGGACATAGCACTATGGGTGGAATAGAATATGATGATTGAGGTTGTGTGAGAAGATGATACATCCATTTTGCATCATGCTCTTATATCGATATTTATTGCATTATGGGCTGTTATTACACATTATGTCACAATACTTATGCCTATTCTCTCTTATTTTACAAGGTTTACATGAAGAGGGAGAATGCCGGCAGCTGGGATTCTGGGCTGGAAAAGGAGCAAATATTAGAGACCTATTCTGCACAGCTCCAAAAGTATTGAAACTTCACGGAAGCTATTTTCAGAATATATAAAAACTATTGAGCGCAAGAAGTTCCAAAGAGGGGCCACACCCTGGCCACGAGGGTGGGAGCGCGCCCTACCCCCTGGGTGCGCCCCCCGCCTTGTGGGCCCCCTGGTGGCCCTCCGATGCCCATCTTCTGCTATATGGAGTCTTTCGTCGAGAAAAAAAATCATAAGCAAGCTTTCGGGACGAGACTCCGCCGCCACGAGGCGGAACCTTGGCGGAACCAATCTAGGGCTCTGGCGGAGCTGTTCTGCCGGGGAAACTTCCCTCTGGGAGGGGGAAATCATCACCAACGATCCTCTCATCGGGAGGGGGTCAATCTCCATCAACATCTTCGCCAGCACCATCTCCTCTCAAACCCTAGTTCATCTCTTGTATCCAATCTTTTATCCAAACCTCAGATTGGTACCTGTGGGTTGCTAGTAGTGTTGATTACTCCTTGTAGTTGATGCTAGTTGGTTTACTTGGTGGAAGATCATATGTTCAGATCCACTATGCATATTAATACCCCTCTGATTATGAACATGAATATGCTTTGTGAGTTGTTACGTTTGTTCCTGAGGACATGGGAGAAGTCTTGCTATTAGTAGTCATGTGAATTTGGTATTCGTTCGATATTTTGATGAGATGTATGTTGTCATCCCTCTAGTGTTGTCATGTGAACATCAATGAAAGTGCGTTATATCGACTAGAGGGGGGGTGAATAGGCGATTTTTATGAAAGTCTTCAAAACGTGGAAGTTATGAAGACAAACAATAGAAATAAACCTATTACCCTGCAGCGGAAGGTAGACTACACTAGGCAAGCCATAGTCAAGTATTCAATAGAGTGAAAGCACAATGACTAATAGCAGCAATGTAGTAAGGATCAAGTAGGAAGATATTGTGAAGCCACACAAAACACGCAGTCACTCAGTGAAGACAAAAGATAGTTCGAACATACAATGACTTCACAAGGAGTAACAGTAAGTAAAGGGAAGGGAAGATGAAACCAGTGACTCGCTGAAGACAATGATTTGTTGGACCAGTTCCAGTTGCTGTGACAACTGTACGTCTGGTTAGGGCGGCTAGGTATTTAAACCTTAGGACACACAGTCCCGGACACCCAGTCCTGAACACGCAGCTTAGGACACCCAGTCCTCACCGTATTCCCCTTGAGCTAAGGTCACACAGACCTCGCCCAATCACTCTGGTAAGTCTTCAAGGTAGACTCCCAAACTTTCACAGACTTCGTTCACCGGCAATCCACAATGTCTCTTGGATGCTCAGAACGCGACGCCTAACCAGCTGGAGGATGCACAGTCCTCAAGTGTAATAAGTCTTCAGATCACACAGACAAGAAGACTCAAGTGATGCCTAATTCTCTTTGGCTCTGGGTGGTTAGGGATTTATCCTTGCAAGGAATTCTCTCTCAAAGGCTTCGAGGTGGGTTGCTCTCAAACGACAAAAGCCGTACTCTGAATCTGAGCAGCCAACCATTTATGGTTGTAGGGGGTGGGCTATTTATAGCCACTTGGCAACCCGACCTGATTTTTCCAAAATGACCCTGGGTCACTAAGGAATTGACACGTGTTCCAACGGTCAGATTTCAAACTCACACGGCAACTTTACTTGGGCTTCAAGCAAAGCTGACTTGCCCGACTCTGGACAAGATTCGCTCTCAAAGTCTTCACTCGAAGACATAGGTTTTGTTTAAGCATCACTTCAGTCATTCTGACTGGTTCTCTTGGACCCCACTTAACAGTATGGTGGTTCCTATGACTCAACACAGAAGAAAAAGAACTACGAAAGATCTAAGTCTTCGAGCTCCATAGGCTTCATGTGGTGTCTTCTCTTGTCATAGTCTTCAATGTGAATATCTTCATATACCACCTTTGACTTCAATGTCTTCATACATTTTTAGGGGTCATCTCTGGTAGGAAAACCGAATCAATGAGGGACTTCTACCTGTGTTATCCTGCAATTCTCACAAACACATTAGTCCCTCAACTAGGTTTGTCGTCAATACTCCAAAACCAACTAGGGGTGGCACTAGATGCACTTACAATCTCCCCCCTTTTGGTGATTGATGACAAACTAGTTGAAGTTTTCAACGGGGAATATAATCTGTGAAATTGTAAAGGATAAGGAATTGTCTTCATAAGTTGCAAGGGCTCCCCCTGAAGATGTGCATATAAGTAATTTGCTTTTGGAATGCAAATGCACATGGCAGGTTGTACTTGTGGAGATCCACTTCAACTTATGATGACAATCCACTATGCATGTGAAAGTATATGAAGATAATGACATGCATAATGGAAAATGGACGTCTGCAGAATGATCTAAGTGCGGAATTTATCGTCGCACATGCGGAATTTATCATCGCAACACAAGGTGGCAGATAAGTAGCAGACGACCATCGAGTTTAAGTTTTACCACTCAAAGAACCAAATGTAGCAAAACGAGAGTTGTAAGCACGAAGCAAAATATAAAGCACCCGCCCATATGGACCCGCTTGAAGACTATCAACCTCATATGCTTCTCCCCCTTTTGTCAGTAAGGACCAAAAAGGTTTGAAGACATAGAGCATCTACTCGTTCCCATGAGAAGTAAGTGAAGCAGCAGGGTCGTTGGTGGTGTTTGGCGGTGCTGAAGAGCTTGGAGCAGAGTCGAAGCGTGCTGAAGGAGGTGGCGGTGAAGTAGCATCGTCTTCATCCTCGATCACTCTGGCAGTCACAGTTGCAGCAGAGGAAGAGAACTCAGAGTCTTCAAGGGATGGAGTTCGTCGCAGCACTGCCCTTCGAGGAGGTGTGGCGTCAAACTTGAATCGCTCAGTGAAGCCATCCTCTTGAAGATCATCTTCAGAACACATCAGCGTTAGCCCTTTCCATGTGCGGCGAGAGGTTTCATGGGCAACAAAAGCATTCTTGGTGGCAAGATTGTGAATGCGATTAAAATCCACCAAGAGGCTTTGCATCTGACGCTTGAGCCAGTCATGATGCCTATCCTATTTCTGATGAAGAGCCACAAGAAGCTCTCGGTCATTGAGAACACGAGTGCGCTTCTTGGGTCGTGGAGCAGTTGTACTGTCAGTGGCTTCAGTGAGAGCAGGATGCGGTGCACGTGTAGTGCCAGCCAAAGGATACACACGAGCGACTGCTTCAACTCCTTCAATGTTCTGAGAAAAACTCTGATGCTCTGCATTCTGAAGACTTAGGGGTTCCTTGGCAGGCTCAGGATAGATGGCTTCAATCGACATATCCACATCAGGCAGAAAAATCCGATGATTGCGAGCAGATGGCTGATATGAGATAGTGGAGTGAAGTTTGATCAGCCGCATGACCCATGGGGCATAGAACTTCAAGCCAAACAGATCAGAGCCTGATGCAGCAAGTTGGCGAATGAAGAAGTCCTGTGCATTGAAGCATTTTCCATGAAGAATATAGAAGACCAAAGTCTTCATTGCACCTTCAAGCTTGGCATGTGGAGAGTGTACTTTGATTGGCCAGAGAGTTCGCCTTATGATGCGATAAATGGTTCTTGGCAGATACTCAAGGTCTTCAACGAAGAACTCCGTGGGATAAGCAGCATCTTGGGGCAATGGCTTCATCATACTGAGCATCTGACTCATATTAGGTTCAGTCTTCTGAAAGATGCTCTCAATAGCTTCACTATGAAGCTGACAGCCATGCTCGTAGAGATCGCCAGGAGTGGGCAAACCAGTGAGCTCAATGATGTCAAAGGCTTTGGCTTCGTGATGAACGTTTCCTGTCATCCACTCCAGGACCCAAGTCTTCGGATCTCTGCTATACCCGCGGATGTGAAGTGTGGCATAGAATTGGAGCAGCAACTCTTCATTCCAATGCTCTTGGTCAGTGACGAATGGAAGCAATCCAACTTCTTTGAAGCAATCCAGAGCTTCTTCTAGACAGGGCAGACCAGCTATAGCTTCAATGTCAAGGCACTTGTGGGGGAAGACGCGACCTTGATTGTATCGAATGCAGGAGTAATAGCTTCGCTGCGGATAGCTCCAGAACCGATCAGATGATATCCTTTCCCTTGAGTAGGGGTTCTTGGAGCTATTGAAGAATGTGTTGTCTGCTCTGAAGCCATTGATATTGAAGGAGCCAGGTGCTGATGCAGGACCTGGGAACCTTGGCAATCTTGGGATTGCCTTCTGTACCTGAGGCCTGTGCTCAACATGATAGTCGAACTAGGGACCGGCAGCAGACTCGGGAACAGAAGTGGCTGGATCAGTGGCTTTGCTGACTTCTGGTGCTTTTGTTGGTGAGGGCTCCACATTAGCTTCATCCATGACAGCGTCAGTGGCTTCAGTGGTGTTGGTGGTGGCAGCCTCAAGATGTTCAACCTCCACTTGATGAGCTGGAGGGTCGGTCACAGTCACGTTCTCCTCGAGAACAACTTCTTGGTGAGATGGGGGTGTAGCAGCGCTTGGGGTTTCTTCTTCATCGGCTGATGCAGCCGGAATGTCTTCAGTAGATTCAGCTTCAGACGCAGAGACTGTAGGCCTTGGTCCTTTGCGAAGCCTGCGCAACGGAGGTGATGCCTGTGTAGTTGGAGTTGGCTGGGTCTCAAAGTCTTCTTCCTCTTGTGGGTGATCAGCCCATGAAGCATCCTGAGCGATTGGCGTCAGAGGACGCCCAATGCTGATGAGTTTGTTGTGCTCGAGCTGAGGAAGGACTGCACCATCTTCTACATGGTCATGTTGACAAATGTCTTCAGCAGCAATGGGATCAGCTGCTAGAAAGTCTTTAGCTTCATGAGCCTCTGTGAAAGCAGGCTCATGGCTTGTCAGTTGGCGTTCAGCGTCAGGACGAACCATGGAAATGGGTTCAACTATCAAAGGCTCTGTGGGAGCAGCCCGATCTTTCTTGGTCTTCCTCTTCTTCTTGGAGGGGGCAATAGGAGAGGCTTCAGGATGTTTCCTCTTCCTGGCTTCAGCCTCAGCAGTCCTCGTCTTCTTGAGCTCTGAAGCGGTTGACCGACTTTTTGGCTTCGAGCCAGTCATTCTAGTTGGGAAGACAATGGGATCTGCTTCCTGCCTTGGTGCGTCAGGTTCAGCCATAGCGGGCTTCTTCATCTTCTTTGCAGCCATCCTGGGGTCGATGCCAGGATGCCCAAGGGCCTTGCGCTTCTCAGCCTCATTGTAGGCTTGCACACATCTGTCAGCCAGAACCTTCATGCGCTCACGCGAACCCTGAGCTTCTGCACGTTTCTTGAGAAAGGCTTCCTTGAGCTCGTGCAGCATAATCTTGAAGTTCTTCACCTCTTGCACGCTGAGCTTGGCCATATGCTTCTTGAACTGAGATTTCTCAAAGTCAATCTTCTGCTTCAGTTCAACAATGCGCTGGGCGATAGCTAGCTCTGAAGCAATGGCGCCATGGAAGGCGACACTGAGGCCAATGGGTAGCTGCAGATCTTCGAAGCTGATGTTTGGTGTGTCAAACCACTCATCAATGAAGTTGTGGATGATTGTCACATCAAAGAGAGGCAGATCATTGAAGATTTCTGCTTCTTCTTTGCTCTTGATGAGTTGCTCAAGAGCGTCATCCGCAAGATCTTCATCACTTGACAGATCAATGGCATCATTGCACAGAATGGCAGCAGCTGTTAGCTCTTGGCCGGTGTGTGGCAGAGGCATCTTGACCTTCTGGGGCTTGGAGATGCGTGATAAATCTTCGGACTGCACACTGTCTTCAGGAGGTGCAGTTGCCAGTGGCTTCGCCTGTGAGATTTTTGGTGAAGGGGCAGGCTTTGAAGCTTTAGGCTTCTTCAACTTCTTTGGCTTCGGCGCTGCAGGCGCTTCATCTGATTCAGCGTCAGCTGCAGGGCTCATTCACTGCAGTCCCTTGAACCAAGATATGGGTGATGAGGCCTTTAAGGTTGTAGAAAGGACCGATGACATTGGGTTCTGCATCTCGTGTGCCATCAGCCCTTGGAGCTGAGGGACCAGGGTTGAAGTCTAGTCCCAATGTCTTCTTGTTTTGCTTCGTTGAGTTCTGGGCAAACTGGAAGTTGCGCTTGAATAGAATGTCGTCATGACACCATAGTAGTGACGATGGGTGTGCATCAACAGGCTGTGGCCCACGAACCATGCAGGGATAGAAGCCTTGTTCAATGGCTTCATCTCTGGACCTGGGTTGAAGATTCTTGTATAGGATGTCTCCCCACGGTCTCTTGATGGCATTTTTCTCAGCATATTCCTGGGTTACAAATCGGTATTTGAACCATTGTTCTGCCCAATATCTTCGAATCCATTGGATTCGGGTCTTGCGCTGATTGTAATCCTCTTCAGGATCTGTCTTGTACAGTTCTGAGAGGTCATCTGGCAGATCTCTAGATGTTTCTCCACGACGCTTTCTGCCACCCTTCCTTGTTGACTTCTCTGAAGCCATGAACTTTAAATTGAAAGGCTTCAACACGTTCAAAGGCTTCAAAGGTTTTCGCTTGCTGGACAAACAGGAACTGGCTTCGGGAGAATTTATGTGATGCTGTAAGAATTCTTCAAATGAATGCAGACTATGAGAACCAAAGGATTCTCCCACGGACATGTACCTGTGACAACATTAAGGTGCGAGGGAAGGGGAAGAGGTCATATGCATTCTCAGAAGATTTTGAAGATAAATCAGTTTAGAAGACATTGACCTCATCGTGCGAAGACATTCACTCATAGATAAGGAGTTGGTTCCAGATTTGTACGAATCCAGAGATCAGTACAAGTGAGGAATCTAACTACTTTGTGAAGCATAAGTGAATATACTAGGCATGTTATGAGATGCAGTATGAGAGAGATCTAACTTGTGTGAATAGAAACTGCTTGTGGTAGAAAGTGACAAAGCCATAGGATCAACAGTGCCGTAAAAAGGAAGTTTTATTTACCACACTAAGAACTGCTAGACGGAGTGGAAGATGAGGCCGAGCAGTTTGATCTTCCGTGCCCTAACTTGGCGACAGAGGACACCTACGGTGACGGCGGAGAGGACGATGTCCGTGGTCGGCGTGAAGACGGCGTCGGAGAGGTTGCGGCAGCGAAGCGCTTCGTCGCTGGCGTCGTCGAGGGCTAGCGGTGGCGCTAGGGTTCGTGCGAGAGTGAAAGAAGAGATAATGACTGCCGTGAAGTGTGTATTTATAGGTACAAGGGCGGCACTGCGTTATTACACAGATGCCCCTGGCGATTCGCATCTGAGGAACACGTGGCCATTATGCGGAATTTTGGGGTTTGTTCCACGTCCCACGCACGCCTAGATTGTCGGGTGGTCGTTCCCACTTCTCCGAGTTTCATGTGGAGGAATGAGCATTGAAAACGGACTTAATGGTTGTCTCTGTATCTTATGCTGACAAGGACGCAGAGAAGACATTCGACAGTTTCAATAGAATGCATATGATTTGGAGAGATAGAATTTGAGATAGAAAGCATAGAGAGGTTAGGGTCCGATCACATTCACTTAGTTCAAAAGATTCAACAAGAAGACATAGCTATAAGTGAATGCTGTAGAGGACAGAACACTAGTATATATATATATAATCAACATAGTGAAGATAATCATGAAGACATGTTGAGATTGAATCCAAACCAAATGGGAAGACATAGCAAGGTAACGCCATGAGTGAAACACTTCAAAATAGAACATTTGGTGGTGGCGTTACCCACCGTATAGGAAGTATTAGACCCAGACACGGCGCACAATTATTGTGGCGCTCCGAAGTCAAATTCCACATTAATGTATTCACACTTAGAATGTATGTCTTCATTGATTGAAGATATACTTTACTTCGTGTGTTGCACATCTAAGTCATCAATATGCATAAGGGTTAGGATGTGTGCCTGATCACAGGACATTTGAGGATTCCAGGATATTTAGCTCACACCGTAACTTGTAAAATCTCTTCTCATCCAAGGTCTTGGTGAAGATATTTGCAAATTGCTCTTCAGTGTTGACGTGTATGATATCAATATCTTCCTTCACAACATGATCTCTGAGAAAGTGATGACGAATTTCAATATGCTTTGTCTTCGAGTGCTGAACTGGGTTGTTGGCAATCTTGATAGCGCTTTCGTTGTCGCAGTAGAGTGGCACTTGCTTCAGATGAATGCCATAGTCTTTGAGCGTTTGCTTCATCCACAGAAGCTGAGCGCAGCAAGATCCAGCAGCAATGTATTCAGATTCAGCAGTGGAGAGAGATACACAGTTCTGCTTCTTTGAAGACCAACATATAAGTGATCGTCCCAGAAAGTGACATGTGCCTGATGTAGACTTGCGATCAACTTTGTCACCAGCATAATCAGCATCCGAGAATCCAACCAGATCAAACTCTGAACCCTTTGGATACCATAATCCTAGAGTTGGGGTGTGAGCCAAATATCGAAGAATTCGCTTCACAGTTAAGTGATGCGACTCCTTTGGTGCCGCTTGAAATCGAGCACACATGCAAGCACTAAGCATAATATCTGGCCTAGATGCACATAGATAAAGTAAAGAACCAATCATGGAGCGGTATACCTTTTGATCAAACTCTTTACCATTGTCGTCAGGACCCAGATGATGCTTGGCTGGCATTGGCGTCGTGAAGCCTTTGCAATCTTGCATACCGAACTTCTTCAGGCAATCTTTGAGATACTTCTCTTGAGATATGAAGATGCCGTTTCGTTGCTGTCGTATTTGAAGACCGAGGAAGAACTTCAACTCTCCCATCATAGACTTTTGATATTGCTCTTGCATCATATATCCAAACTCTTCACTGTACTTCTGATTAGTGCAGCCGAAGATAATGTCATCCACATATATTTGGCACACAAACAGTTCACCATCATATGTCTTCGTGAAGAGAGTGGGTTCGAGAGAGCCAGGTATGAAGCCTTTGCTCTTCAGGAAGTATTTGAGTGTGTCATACCAGGCCCGAGGGGCTTGTTTGAGGCCATACAGTGCCTTGTTGAGCTTGTATACCATGTCAGGATGTTTTGGATCTTCAAAGCCAGGAGGTTGTGCGACATACACTTCTTCTTCAATCTTGCCATTGAGGAAGGCGCTCTTCACATCCATTTGATAAAGAAGTATGTTGTGATGATTTGCATAGGCCAGCAGTATGCGTATGGCTTCAAGTCTAGCCACAGGAGCAAATGTTTCATCGAAGTCAATGCCTTCCACTTGAGTATATCCTTGAGCAACGAGACGAGCTTTGTTTCTGACAATTTGACCATGCTCATCTTGCTTGTTGCGGTATATCCATTTTGTGCCTATTATGTTGTGCTTCCGAGGATCGGGACGCTTGACCAGTTCCCATACATTATTCAGCTCAAACTGTTGAAGCTCGTCTTGCATAGCTTGAATCCATTCAGGTTCCATGAAGGCTTCTTCAACTTTCTTGGGTTCTGTTATTGAGACGAATGCGAAGTGCCCACAGAAATTTGCCAGCTGAGTTGCCCTTGAACGAGTGAGTGGACTGGGTGCATTAATGCTATCAATTATTCTTTCAATCTGCACTTCATTGGCAACGCGAGGATGTACAGGGCAAAGATTTTGCTCTTGCTGATCATTGTCGTTGTTAGAAGGAATGTCTTCAGGCTAAGCATTGTCTTCATGTTGATCAGGTGCTGAGATGATAAGTTCTTCTTTAGGATGAGCTTCAGAAGGTATAATTTCTCCAGTTCCCATTAGCTTGATTGATTCACTGGATGGAACTTCATCTAGCACATTTGGCAGTTGCTCTCTTTGTGAACCGTTGGTCTCATCGAACCGCACATCCACTGTTTCAACCACTTTGTAATGAAAGAGATTGAAGACTCTGTAGGAGTGCGAATCCTTTCCATATCCAAGCATAAAACCCTCATGTGCTTTTGGTGCAAACTTTGAGGTGTGATGTGGGTCCTTGATCCAGCACCTGGCGCCAAATACTCTGAAGTAACTGACATTTGGCTTCTTGCCAGTAAGGAGCTCATAAGATGTCTTGTTCAGAAGCTTGTGAAGATAAACATGATTGATTGTATGGCATGCGGTATCAATGGCTTCAGGCCAGAATTTTCTTGGAGTCTTGTATTCATCTAGCATCGTTCTGGCCATCTCAATGAGTGTTCTGTTCTTGCGTTCAACGACCCCATTCTGTTGTGGCATGTACGGGGCTGAGAATTCATGTGTGATGCCCAAGGTATCAAGATATGTATCAAGGCCAGTGTTCTTGAATTCAGTGCCATTGTCACTTCTGATATGCTTTATCTTGGCGCCATAGTTGTTCATTGCTCGATTGGCAAAGTGTCTGAAGACATCCTGCACTTCAGTCTTGTAAAGGATTATGTGCACCCAAGTATATCTAGAATAATCATCAACAATGACAAAGCCATAGAGACAAGTAGTAGTAGTAAGAGTTGAGTAATGAGTGGGACCGAAAAGATCCATGTGGAGCAGTTCGAAGGGTCGAGTAGTGGTCATGATTGTCTTCGAGGGATGTTTGGCCCTCGTCATCTTTCCTGCCTCACAGGCATCGCATAAGTGATCTTTCTTGAACTTGACGCCCTCGATGCCTATGACATGCTTCTTCTTTGCCAGGGTGTGGAGGTTACTCATGCCAGCATGCCCAAGCCTCCGATGCCAGAGCCAGCATTCTGAAGCTTTTGCTAGAAGACATACGGCAAGCTGTGGTCCTGCTGAGAAATCTACCACGTACAAATCATCTTATCGATACCCTTCAAATACTAGAGACTTGTCAGATTCCATTAGAACAAGGCAACGATATTTTCCAAATATTACGATCATGTTTAAATCGCAAAGCATTGAGACAGACATTAAGTTGAAGCCAAGGGATTCAACAAGCATGACTTTATCCATGTGTTGATCCCTTGAGATTGCAATTCTACCTAGACCCAATACCTTACTTTTACCAGTGTCAGCAAATGTGATGTGGCTCTTGTCGGATGGACGTAAGGTTGAGTCCATAAGAAGGCTTCTTTTGCCAGTCATGTGATTTGTACACCCACTTTCAATAATCCATTCTGAAGACGCTGGTGTCGTACCCTATAGTGCAGTTAGGGGGATAGGCTTCACGAAGAGCATTGTGAAGCAAAAACATTTGACGAACCTGTGGGTTATGAAAGCTTAGATCCAGATTAGGACTAATAGGGAGAGTAGCAAGCGATTCAGGAACGAAGTACATAGTAAGACCATTTGGGCATTTGATCTTACGCCCTACAAGATGTTTAAGGTCCCCAGCAATAGCGTCAGACGATTTTGGTTTTCTGCTGGAGACCTTTCCCTGCAAAAGAGAGTTAAGCTTTCTTAGCCACCCACATCTTCAAGGGTGGCTTAGAAGCAATAAGTCTAAGTGCAGCATCTGAGAACTTTGGCTTTGGAGCCCTAGGAAACAGTCTTGCAGGCGGACAATAGTACTCATAAGAATAAGCAGAATAGTTCTTGGTCTTATGAACATGGCGGTTTGATAAACCGCTCTCATATTCATATGCCTGAGTATGGTTTCCCTGCAAAACATTTGCGTTAGTGCGACTCAGGTGAGTCCTCTGTCTGTATGAAGCCTTTGGACCGTATGAAGCCTTTGGTCTGAGGTTTGTCTTCTTCACGTGAGGTGTCATGATGACATTCACAGGAAGATTCTCCAGACACCTTTTCGGAACCCAGATCTTCTTCATAGGCGGTCCATTCCTGCAGTTAGTACCAATGTACCTGGCAAACACTTCACCATTCTGATTCTTAAACAGTTTATAGTTTGCATCAAGGGATTCATCAATGATAATGGGGTTAGCACAAGTGAAGCCAGATAGATTGGATGGATCTGCTGAAGGTTCCTTTGCAGCAACCCATGTGGTTTTGGGGTATTGCTCAGGTTTCCAGTAAGAGCCATCAGCATTCATTTTCCTTACGAACCCAACACCCTCTTTCCTCGGGTTTCGGTTCAGAATCTGCTTTTTGAGGACATCACATAGTGTCAGATGCCCTTTAAGACTTTTGTACATCCCTGTTTCAAGCAATGTCTT
Organism: Triticum urartu; assembly: GCF_056163025.1. NCBI lineage: Eukaryota > Viridiplantae > Streptophyta > Magnoliopsida > Poales > Poaceae > Triticum > Triticum urartu. The sequence continues at coordinate 151,417,646 of NC_141879.1, read as the reverse complement.
CAACCTAGCATTCTCATCAGCAATAGCAGTGGTATCCTCAGCAGAGGGGTTAGTTACCACATCAACAGTTGAAGATATTGCAACAGTAGTAGCAGTAGAACATTCAGCAATAGAAGTAGCATTATCACGCTCAATGCATTTAAGACATGGTGGTTCAAATCCTTCCTGAGCGGAACTGATCTATTTGGCGCGAAGTGACTCGTTTTCCTTTTGAAGATCTTCATGAGCCGCTCTCAATTTCTCAAGATCTTGCTTCCTTTAAAGATAATCATAGGAAAGCTTTTCATGAGTTGTTGAGAGAGTTTCATGACAACTTTCAAGTTCCACATACTTAACGTGAATATTTTTTATGTCTTCAATTAAGGATTCAGATCGAGTCATTTCAGCACCTAACAGATCATCGCTTCTGTCTAAAAGTTTTTGAATATGTTCCATAGCTTTCTGTTGTTCAGTTGCAATTTTAGCAAGTGTTTTGTAGCTGGGTTTTGAACCACAATCAGAGTCATCGTCACTAGATGTTTGATAGTGAGTAGTGCGTGTGTTTACCTTGGCACCGCATGCCATGAAGCAGTAAGTAGAAGCGGAGTAGTCCTTGTCATTTGCATCGGTGTCGGTGATGAAGTCATTGTCTTCAGTATTGAAGATGGACTTGGCAACGTATGCTGTAGCCAGACTTGCGACGCCTGAATCGGACTCCTCCTCAGACTCCACCTCCGCCTCCTCAGAAGCGGACTCCTCCTCTGAATCCATTTCCTTGCCAACAAACGCACGTGCCTTGCCAGATGAGCTCTTCTTGTGTGATGAAGACTTTGAGGAAGACTTGGAAGAAGACTTTGAGTATTTCTTCTTCTTCTTGTCGTCAGAGTCATATTCCTTGCTCTTCTTCTTCTTGTTGTTCTCATTGTCCCACTGTGGACACTCAGAGATGAAGTGGCCAGGTTTCTTGCACTTGTGACATGTTTTCTTTTTGTAGTCGTGAGCAGAAGCTTCATCATTCCTTGATCTTGATCGGGAAGACTTTCTGAAGCCTTTCTTCTTGGTGAATTTTTGGAACTTCTTGACAAGCATAGCAAGTTCCCTTCCAATGTCTTCAGGATCATCAGAACTGCTGTCAGATTCTTCTTCAGATGAGGAGACAGCTTTTGCCTTCAAGGCACGAGTTCGCCCATAGTTTGGACCGTAGATATCTCTTTTCTCAGAAAGCTGAAACTCATGTGTGTTGAGCCTCTCAAGTATGTCAGACGGCTCGAGTGTCTTGAAATCAGGACGTTCTTGAATCATCAGGGCTAGGGTGTCAAACGAACTGTCAAGTGATCTTAGTAGTGTCTTGACGACTTCTTGTTTGGTGATCTCAGTAGCGCCGAGGGCTTGAAGCTCATTTGTGATGTCAGTGAGTCGGTCAAATGTGAGCTGGACATTCTCATTGTCATTTCGCTTGAAGCGGTTGAAGAGGTTGCGAAGGACACTGATTCTCTGATCTCTCTGGGTTGAGACGCCTTCATTGACCTTGGAGAGCCAGTCCCAGACCAGCTTAGATGTTTCCAAAGCACTCACACGGCCATACTGTCCTTTGGTCAGATGACCACAGATGATATTCTTGGCAGTAGAGTCCAGTTGAACGAACTTCTTGACATCAGCAGCAGTGACACCTTCTCCAGCCTTGGGAACGCCGTTCATGACGACATACCATAGGTCGACGTCAATGGATTCAAGATGCATGCGCATCTTATTCTTCCAGTAGGGATATTCAGTTCCATCAAAGACGGGGCACGCAGCGGAGACTTTAATTATCCCTGCAGTCGACATAGCTAAAACTCCAGGTGGTTAAACCAAATCACACAGAACAAGGGAGCACCTTGCTCTGATACCAATTGAAAGTGCGTTATATCGACTAGAGGGGGGTGAATAGGCGATTTTTATGAAAGTCTTCAAAACGTGGAAGTTATGAAGACAAACAATAGAAATAAACCTATTACCCTGCAGCGGAAGGTAGACTACACTAGGTAAGCCATAGTCAAGTATTCAATAGAGTGAAAGCACAATGACTAATAGCAGCAATGTAGTAAGGATCAAGTAGGAAGATATTGTGAAGCCACACAGAACACACAGTCACTCAGTGAAGACAAAAGATAGTTCGAACATACAATGACTTCACAAGGAGTAACAGTAAGTAAAGGGAAGGGAAGATGAAACCAGTGACTCGCTGAAGACAATGATTTGTTGGACCGGTTCCAGTTGCTGTGAGAACTATACGTCTGGTTAGGGCGGCTAGGTATTTAAACCTTAGGACACACAGTCCCGGACACCCAGTCCTGAACACGCAGCTTAGGACACCCAGTCCTCACCGTATTCCCCTTGAGCTAAGGTCACACAGACCTCGCCCAATCACTCTGGTAAGTCTTCAAGGTAGACTCCCAAACCTTCACAGACTTCGTTCACCGGCAATCCACAATGTCTCTTGGATGCTCAGAACGCGACGCCTAACCGGCTGGAGGATGCACAGTCCTCAAGTGTAATAAGTCTTCAGATCACACAAACAAGAAGACTCAAGTGATGCCTAATTCTCTTTGGCTCTGGGTGGTTAGGGATTTATCCTCGCAAGGAATTCTCTCTCAAAGGCTTCGAGGTGGGTTGCTCTCAAACGACAAAAGCCGTACTCTGAATCTGAGCAGCCAACCGTTTATGGTTGTAGGGGGTGGGCTATTTATAGCCACTTGGCAACCCGACCTGATTTGTTCGAAATGACCCTGGGTCACTAAGGAACTGACACGTGTTCCAACGGTCAGATTTCAAACTCACACGGAAACTTTACTTGGGCTTCAAGCAAAGCTTACTTGCCCGACTCTGGACAAGATTCGCTCTCAAAGTCTTCACTCGAAGACATAGGTTTTGTTTAAGCATCACTTCAGTCATTCTGACTGGTTCTCTTGGACCCCACTTAACAGTACGGTGGTTCCTATGACTCAACACAGAAGAAAAAGAACTACGAAAGATCTAAGTCTTCGAGCTCCATAGGCTTCATGTGGTGTATTTTCACCCCGACCGGTAGAGCAAATAGTTGCTCCTAAACCTACTCAACCTACTGAAAATGAAAATGTTTACTTCAAAATTCCTTCGGTATGATAGAGAAACTGCTAGCTAATCCTTTTGCAGGAGATGGAACATTGCATCCCGACTTACACTTAATCTATGTGGATGAAGTTTGTGGATTATTTAAGCTTGCAGGTATGCCTGATGACGTTATCAAGAAGAAGGTCTTCCCTTTATCTTTGAAGGGAGATGCATTGACATGGTATAGGCTATGTGATGATATGGGATCATGGGACTACAATCTGTCGAAATTGGAATCCCATCAGAAGTTTTATCCTATGCATCTTGTTCATTGTGATCGTAATTATATATATAATTTTTGGCCCCGTGAAGGAGAAAGCATCGCTCAAGCTTGGGGAGGCTTAATTCAATGTTATATTCATGCCCCAATCATGAGATCTCAAGAGAAATGATTATTCAAAATTTTTATGCTCGGCTTTCTGACAACAATCGCTCCATGCTCGATACTTCTTGTACTGGTTCCTTTATGATGAAGACTATTGAATACAAATGGAATTTATTGGAGAGAATTAAATGCAACTATGAAGATTGGGATCTCGATGAAGGTAAGGAGTCAGGTATAACACCTAAGTTTGATTGTGATAAATCTTTTATGGATACCGATGTTTTCCGTAAATTTAGCACTAAATATGGAATTGACTCTGAGATAGTAGCTTCTTTCTATGAATCCTTTGCTACTCATGTTGATCTCCCTAAGGAGAAGTGGTTTAAATATAATCCTCCCATTGAAGTAAAAGTAGCTGCACCTATTAAAGTTGAAGAAAAGACTATCACTTATAATGATCCTATTGTTCCTACTTCTTATGTTGAGAAACCACCTTTCCCTGTTAGAATAAAGAATCATGCTAAAGCTTCAACTATGGTCAACAGAAGTAATATTAAGACATCTAAACCCCCTGAGCAAGTTAAAGTTGAACCTAATGTTGCTATGGTTAAAGATCTCTTGGTTGATAATATTGATGGGCATGTTATTTACTTCTGTAATGAGACTTATAAAATTGCTAAACCTCGTGCTAAAGATAAACATAGACATGTGGTAGGCATGCCTGTTATTTCTGTTAAAATAGGAGATCATTGTTATCATGGCTTATGTGATATGGGTGCTAGTGCTAGTGCAATACCTATTTCCTTATACAACGAAATTATGCATGATATTGCACTAGTTAAAATAGAAGGTATTGATGTTACCATTAAGCTCGCTAATAGAGATACAATTTCACCAATTGGGATTGTTAGAGACGTTGAAGTCTTGTGTGGGAAGGCTAAATATCCTGCTGATTTTCTTGTTCTGGGTTCCCCACAAGATAGCTTTTGTCCCATTATATTTGGTAGACCCTTCTTGAATACTGTCAATGCTAAGATAGACCGCAATAAGGATATTGTCTCTGTTGGTTTAGGGGATATGTCTCATGAGTTTAATTTTTCTAAATTTCGTAGACAACCCCATGATAAAGAATTGCCTATTAAAGATGAAATTATTGGTCTTGCTTCTATTGCCGTGCCTCCTACTGATCCATTAGGGCAATACTTGCTAGACCATGAAAATGATATGTTTATGAATGAAAGAAGGGAAATAGATGAAGTATTCTTTAAATAGGGACCTATTCTGAAACACAACTTGCCTGTTGAAATCCTAGGGGATCCTCCTCCACCCAAGGGTGATCCCGTGTTTGAGCTTAAACCATTACCTGATACTCTTAAATATGCTTATCTTGATGAAAATAAAATATATCCTGTTACTATTAGTGCTAACCTTTCAGAGAAGGAGGAATAAAAATTATTGAAAACCCTGAAGAAGTACCGTGCTGCTATTGGATATACTCTTGATGATCTTAAGGGCATTAGTCCCGCTCTATGTCAACACAAAATAAATTTGGAGGAAGACTCCAAACCAGTTATTGATCATCAATGACGGCTGAATCCTAAGATGAAAGAAGTGGTAAGAAAGGAAATATTAAAGCTCCTTGAGGCAGGTATAATTTATCCCGTTGCTGATAGTCAGTGGGTAAGTCCTGTCTATTGTGTCCCTAAGAAGGGAGGTATTACTGTTGTTCCTAATGATAAAGATGAATTGATTCCGCAAAGAATTATTACGGGTTATAGGATGGTAATTGATTTCCTCAAATTAAATAAGGCTACTAAAAAAAGATCATTACCCTTTGCCTTTTATTGATCAAATGCTAGAAAGATTATCCAAACATACACATTATGGCTTTCTAGATGGTCACTCTGGCTTCTCTCAAATATCTGTGTCAGCTGATGATCAATCAAAGACCACTTTTACTTGCCCTTTCGGTACTTTTGCTTATAGAAGTATGCCCTTTGGTTTATGTAATGCACCTGCTACCTTTCAAAGATGCATGATGGCTATATTTTCTGAATTTTGTGAAAAGATAAATGAGGTTTTCATGGATGATTTATCCGTTTATGGATCCTCTCTCGATGATTTCTTAAGCAACCTTGATCGAGTTTTGCAGAGATGTGAAGAAGCTAATCTTGTCTTGAATTAGGAGAAATGCCAGTTTATGGTTAATGAAGGTATTGTCTTGGGGCATAAATTTTTTTGAAAAAGGTATTGAAGTTGGTAAGGCTAAAGTTGATGCTATTGAAAAGATGCAGTGTCCCAAGGAAATTAAACGTATAAGAAGCTTCCTCGGTCACACCGGTTTTTATAGGAGGTTCATTAAGGACTTCTCAAAAATTTCTCGGCCCCTGACTAATCTATTACAAAAAGATATTCCTTTTGTCTTTGATGATGATTGTGTATAAGCATTTGAAATACTTAAGAAAACATTGATTTCTGCACTTATTGTTCAACCACCTGATTGGAATCTACCCTTTGAAATTATGTGTGATGCTAGTGATTATGCTGTAGGTGCTGTTCTAGGGCAAAGAGTTGATAAGAAATTAAATGTTATTCAATATGCTAGTAAACCTCTAGACAATGCCCGGAGAAATTATGCTACCACTGAAAAAGAATTTTTAGCAGTTGTATTTGCTTGTGATAAGTTCAGACCCTACATTGTTGATTCTAAAGTAACTATTCACACTGATCATGCTGCTAATAAATATCTTATGGAAAAGAAAGATGCTAAACCTAGACTTATTAGATGGGTTCTCTTGCTACAAGAATTTGACTTGCATATTATTGATAGAAAGGGAGCTGAGAACCCCGTTGCAGACAACTTGTCTAGGTTAGAAAATGTTCTTGATGACCCACTACCTATTGATGATAGCTTTCCTGATGAACAATTAAATGTCATAAATGCTTCTCGAACTGCTCCATGGTATGCTGATTATGCTAATTATATCGTTTCCAAATTCATACCACCTAGTTTCACATACCAGCAAAAGAAAAGGTTCTTCTATGATCTGAGACATTACTTTTGGGATGACCCACATCTTTATAAAGAAGGAGTAGATGGTGTTATTAGACATTGCGTACCTGAGTATGAACAGGAACAGATCCTATGCAAGTGTCACTCTGAGGCTTATGAAGGACACCATGCTGGACATAGAACTGCACATAAGGTATTGCAATCCGGTTTTTATTGGCCTACTCTCTTCAAGGATGCCCGTAATTTTGTCTTGTCTTGTGATGAATTTCAAAGAATTGGTCATATTAGTAGACGTCAAGAAATGCCTATGAACTATTCAATTGTTATTGAACCATTTGATGTTTGGGGCTTTGACTATATGGGTCCTTTTCCTACCTCTAATGGGTATACACATATTTTAGTTGTTGTTGATTATGTTACTAAGTGGGTAGAAGCTACTCCAACTAGTAGTGATGATCATAACACCTCTATTAAGATGCTTAAAGAAGTTATTGTCCCGAGGTTTGGAGTCCCTAGATATTTAATGACTGATGGTGGTTCACACTTTATTCATGGTGCCTTTCATAAAATGCTTGCTAAGGATGACGTTAATCATAGAATTGCATCTCCTTATCACCCACAGTCTAGTGGTCAACTAGATTTGAGTAACAGAGAGCTCATATTAATTTTGAAAATGACTTTTAATAGATTCAGAAAGAATTGGTCCAAGAAACTTGATGATGCATGATGGGCCTATAGAATTGCATATAAAAATCCTATGGGTATGTCTCCGTATAAAATGGTTTATGGTAAAGCATGTCACTTACCTCTTGAACTAGAACATAAGGCATATTGGGCCATTAAAGTGCTCAACTATGATTTCAAACTTCCCGGCAAGAAGAGGTTATTTGACATTAGCTCACTTGATGAATGGAGAACCCAAGCTTATGAAAATGCCAAGCTGTTTAAAGAAAAGGTTAAAAGATGGCATGATAAAAGGATACAAAAGCGTGAGTTCAATGTAGGTGATTATGTATTGCTATACAACTCTCGTTTAAGATTTTTTGTAGGCAAATTTCTCTCTAAATGGGAAGGTCCTTACGTTATCGAGGAGGTCTATCGTTCCGGTGCCATAAAAATCAACAACTTCGAAGGCACAAATATGAGGGTGGTGAACGGTCAAAGAATTAAACATTATATCTCAGGTAATCCTATAAATGTTGAAACTAATATTATTGAAACCGTAACCCCGGAGGAATACATAAGGGACACTTTCCAGAACGTTTTAGACTCCGAAAAGGAATAGGTACGTGGTACGGTAAGTAAACCGACTCCAAAACAGTTCTAATGGCAATATTTCTTCGTTTTGGAATATTTAATAAAATAGGAAAATAAAAAGCAGACTGGAAAGGACACGGGGCTTCCATGAGGGTGGGAGGCGTGCCCCCCTGCCTCGTGGGCACCTCGTGTGCTCTCCAGACTCCGTTTTCTTGCATGATACTTCTTTTGGTCGGTAAAAATTCACTATATAATCTCCCGAAGGTTTTGACCACCGTATCACGCAAATATCTCCTGTCTTTGTTTTGAGCTGTCCTGCTGCAGATTAGAGCAACATGTCGTCCCAGGATTCGGGAGGAGAAAGCTATGTGGCTGATTACCTTACAGATCCTAAGGTCTATGGGGATGTGGAGCATTGTGGTTGGACTACGAAAGAAGAAGAGGACTATGAACCCAAGGGAAAGGAGGATACGAGCTCAGAAGAAGATGAAGTCCCACTACTTCAACCTAGGGACATGCATGTGGAGTTCAAAAAGTCAAGCCTCCCGGATAGAGTAAAGAAACCTAAGATCGAGTTTATCCCTTTTCGCCTCTTGCAGGAAAACAAGCAGGAATTATGCAAAAATATACTGAGCCTGGAGCAGGAGATCGATGACCTAAGGGACCAAAATTCTGTCCTCAAGCGCAAATTAAGGAAGAAGCCTACGCCATCAACAAAACCATCAGCTTCTTCACCAACAAAGAAGAACTGAGTATCTGGTATGGGCACTCCCCTTGGCAACTACCAAGCTTGGGGGAGTGCCCCGGTATCGTATCACCATCACTTTTATCTTTACCGTTTTCCTTAGTTCGATCCTTTTGGTAATATCTTGATCTAGTAGAATAAAGTTTTAGTATGATCTAGTTGTGAGTTTTGCTTTATTATCCCTCTATGTAATCGAGTCCATGAGCTATATGACAAAGATTAGTGTTGAGTCAAGGGCTTGATTATTTTGCTATGATCTTGAGGGAATTAAATAAAATAAAAGAGAAAGAATAAAAATAAACAAAGAGATCATATGGATCTTATGGAAAGTAATGAGCTCACATATAAAGAGTATGATGAATAAAAGTTGTTGAGAGTTGACAAACATAGTTTTGGTCATCGTTGCAATTAATAGGAAGTAACAAAGAAAGAGAGGTTCACATATAAATATACTATCTTGGACATCTTTTATGATTGTGAGCACTCATTAAAGTATGACTTGCTAAGAGTTGACGTTGGACAAGGAAAACAACGTAATGGGTTATGTTTTCTTACATCTGAGATAAATTATATTTTCATGGGTCATCCAACATGTTGAGCTTGCCTTTTCCTCCCATGCTAGCCAATTTCTTCGCACCAAGTAGAGATACTACTTGTGCTTCCAAATATCCCTAAACCTAGTTTTTCCATGAGAGTCCACCATATCTACCTATGGATTGAGTAAGATCCCTCAAGTAAGTTGTCATCGGTGCAAGCAATAAAAATTGCCCTCTAAATATGTATGACTTATTAGTGCGGAGAAAATAAGCTTTATACGATCTTGTGATATGGAAGAAATAAAAGCGATGGACTGTATAATAAATGTCCATATCACAAGTGGCAATATAAAGTGACGTTCTTTTGCATTAAGATTTCGTGCATCCAACCATAAAAGCGCATGACAACCTCTGCTTCCCTCTACGAAGGGCCTATCTTTTACTTTTAGATTATACCTCACATAAGAGTCATGGTGATCTTCACCTTTCCGTTTTACATTTTATCCTTTGGCAAGCACAATATGTTGGAAAGATCTTGATATATATAGCTAAATTGGATGTGAGTCTGCCTGAATTATTGTTGACATTACCCTTGAGGTAAAACGTTGGGAGGCAAAACTATAAGCCCCTATCTTTCTCTGTGTCCGATTAAAACTTCATACCCATAAATATTGCGTGACTATTAGCAATTGTGAAATACTAAAAGATGGTTGAGTATGTGGACTTGATGAAAAGCTCTTATATTGACTCTTTCCTATGTTATGATAAATTCCAATTGCCTCAGTGACTGAGATTAGAGTTTGCTGGTTCTCAATGAAGTTTATGATTCATACTTGGAATTGTAATTGAATTGTTACTTTAGCATAAGAGATCATATGACTCTATATGTGTGTGTGTGTGTGTGTGTGTGTTGTTCTAAGAATGATCATGATGCCCTCATGTCCGTATTTTATTTTTATCGACACCTCTATCTCTAAACATGTGGACATATTTTTCGATTTCGGCTTCCGCTTGAGGACAAGCGAGGTCTAAGCTTGGGGGAGTTGATACGTAAATTTTGCATCATGCTTTTATATCGGTATTTGTTGCATTATGGGATGTTATTACACATTGTGTCACAATACTTATGCCTATTCTCTCTTATTTTACAAGGTTTACATGAAGAGGGAGAATACCGGCAGCTGGGATTCTGGGCTGGAAAAGGAGAAAATATTAGAGACCTATTCCGCACAGCTCCAGAAGTCCTGAAACTTCACGGAAGCTATTTTCAGAATATATAAAAAATACTGAGCGCAAGAAGTTCCAAAGGGGGCCACACCCTAGCCACTAGGGTGGGGGCACGCCCTACCCCCCCTAGGCGCGCCCCCTGCCTCGTGGGCCCCCTAGTGGCCCTCCGATGCCCATCTTCTGCTATATGGAGTCTTTCATCGAGAAAAGAATCATAAGCAAGCTTTCGGGACGAGACTCCGCCGCCACGAGGCGGAACCAATCTAGGGCTTTGGCGGAGCTGTTCTGCCGGGGAAACTTCCCTCCGGGAGGGGGAAATCATCATCATCATCACCAATGATCCTCTCATCGGGAGGGGGTCAATCTCCATCAACATCTTCACCAGCACCATCTCCTCTCAAACCCTAGTTCATTTCTTGTATCCAAACCTCAGATTGGTACTTGTGGGTTGCTAGTAATGTTGATTACTCCTTGTAGTTGTTGCTAGTTGGTTTACTTGGTGGAAGATCATATGTTCAGATCCATTATGCATATTAATACCCCTCTGATTATGAACATGAATATGCTTTGTGAGTAGTTACATTTGTTCCTGAGGACATGGGAGAAGTCTTGCTATTAGTAGTCATGTGAATTTGGTATTCGTTCGATATTTTGATGAGATGTATGTTGTCATCCCTCTAGTGATGTCATGTGAACATCGACTACATGACAATTCACCATTGTTTGGGCCTAGAGGGAGGCATTGGGAAGTAATAAGTAGATGATGGGTTGCTAGAGTGGCACAAGCTTAAACCCTAGTTTATGTGTTGCTTCGTAAGGGGCTGATTTGGATCCATATGTTTCATGCTATGGTTAAGTTTACCTTAATACTTCTGTTGTAGTTGCGGATGCTTGCAATAGGGGTTAATCATAAGTGTGATGCTTGTCCAAGTAAGGACAGTACTCAAGCACCGGTCCACCCACATATCAGATTATCAAAGTACCAAACATGAATCATATGATCGTGATGAAAACTAGCTTGACGATAATTCCCATGTGTCCTCGGGAGCACTTTATATAATATAAGAGTTTGTCCAGGCTTGTCATTTGCTACAAAAAGGATCGGGCCATCTTGCTGCACCTTATTTACTTTTATTACTTGCTACTCGATAAAAATTACCTTATCACAAAACTATTTGTTACCGATAATTTCAGTGCTTGCAGAGAATACCTTACTGAAAACTGCTTATCATTTCCTTCTGCTCCTCGTTGGGTTTGACACTCTTACTTATCGAAAGGACTACGATAGATCCCCTATACTTGTGGGTCATCAGAAGACAAAAAGGGAGAAAGCCTCACAGTGACGCGACTAATCAATGGGCTATGGAGATGCCCACTGAGGGAGTCCTGGATTAGGGGGTATCCGGACATCTGGATTATATCCTTTGGCCGGACTGTTGGACCATGAAGATACAAGATTGAAGACTTCGTCCCGTGTCCAGATGGGACTCTACTTGGCGTGGAAGGCAAGCTAGGCAATACGGATATGTATATTTCCTCCTTTGTAACCGACCTTGTGTAACCCTAGCCCCCTCCGGTGTCTATATAAACCGGAGGGTTTTAGTCCGTAGGACAACAGACAATCATACCATAGGCTAGCTTCTAGGGTTTAGCCTCTCCGATCTCGTGGTAGATCAACTCTTGTACTACTCATATTATCAAGAATAAATCAAGCAGGACATAGGGTTTTACCTCCATCAAGAGGGCCCGAACCTAGGTAAAACATCATGTCCCCTGCCTCCTGTTACCATCCGCCTTAGACGCACAGTTCGGGACCCCCTACCCGAGATCCGCCGGTTTTGACACCGACATTGGTGCTTTCATTGAGATTTCCTCTGTGCCGTTGCTGTAAGGAAGGATGCCTCATCTTGTTGTTAAAAACAACATTACCGCCAGGGGAGCCCTGGCTGTCAGCCAAACTCTCCGGCTAGGCAGTTTCATCATGACCGCCTGTTCGGCTGCTGCATCGACGATGACTTCTCGGGTCATCGAAAACAGCCTCCACGTCGCCTCAGAATTCACCGAGCAGATGGATCCAATGGAGCTCTCTTCCCTAAACGAGCTCTTGGATCGCAGTGCCGCCTTGGGAGTCAATACGGACTATGATCGGATTGGGCTTAAACCCGATCAAAGGGAGATTAACTCTCCACCGGTCACCCATCATGTCGCGGTGGTGGAGGAACAGTGTGGCGGTTCTTCCTCTATCTTGAGGACTAACTATGTCCGGATTCCTAAGCTCTCCGAGCCGGATACCCATTTACGGGAGGACATCACCCAAGCCCTGAACCTAGAGTCAGGCAGCGGGCCACACTCATCAGGCAACATCCCGGAATCCGAACTTCCAAGATCAGAAACTCCTCGGCCCCTGGGTCTCAGATCGGTAGGGGTTCGTACTCAAACCCACCCACCCACCCAGACATAAACGATCTTTCCCACATCAGGCAAGAGCCCCATGAAACAGTACATCATTATTGGGCCAGATTCCTCCTTGTGATGAACAAAGTTAAGGAATGCCGCGAGGAAGACGCAGTCTCACTTTTCTACAATAACTGCACGGACAAGGGAATCCTTAACGCCATAAGTCGCCGTGACATATCACGCTTCGCCGACTTGGCGTCCATAGTATGAAAGTACTATGCGATGGAAAGTGCCTGGAAAACCGAAACGAAATTTTGGGATAATCCGGCTCCGAATATACACCCAGTCCGAAGTAAAAGGGTGCACTATCATAAGACACCCAAGTTAATTACAAAGAAGCAAAAACCCTATACAGGGCGTGGAACCGTATTGGAGGGAAGGCTCAACGGACCCTGCAAAATTCATAGTACAGCGGATACCATGCCAACACACAGCCTTAGAGCATGTTGGATACTCCGACAGGTGGCCAAAAGCGGCGAGTATCTTCTCATCCCAGATGCCACAGAGCACCATCCCAGGGATAACAATACGGTATTAACAGTCTTTGAGACCTTCGCATGAAATAATAGGTGCAAGCGAACACTCCGCAGCATTGCCGAAATCTGCCCCGTAGCAGTAATAAATCCATGGAGTGACACGACTATTACCTTCAATGCCAGTGACAAACCTAAATTCCGAACAGCCCGAGCACCAGCTGCACTAGTCCTCAGCCCAATTGTGGACGGCTTTCGACTCACTAAAGTACTCATGGACGGCGGCAGTGGATTAAACCTCATCTACGAGGAAACTCTTCAAAAAATGGAAATAGACTGGAACCGCATTGAGTAAAGCAGCACAACCTTCAGAGGAATCATCCCCAGTCGGGAAGCACGTTGTGCTGGGAAAATCACACTAGATGTGGTATTCGGCACGCCAGAGAACTATAGGTCCAAAGAAATTACATTCCAAGTGGCCTCGTTTAGTAGTGGATACCATGCCCTTTTAGGACGGGAGGCGTTCACGATCTCCCAAGCCATACCCCATTATGGGTATATGAAGCTCAAAATGCCCGGGCCCAATGGAATCATCACTCTCGCTAGTGATTCGGACACAACACTCCGCGCCGAAAACAAAACAGCCGCATTGGCCGTCGAGGCACTATCTGAAGCCCTTTTGGACGAGGAATTAACTACGCTACGCTCAAAAGTGGACAGGGACGACGTGATACTTGACAAGAGATCCAAGTCCACCTCTTTTAAACCAGCAGATGAAATAGTCAAATTCCAACTCCACCCAATGGACCCTACAAAAACAGCCTCCATCGGGGCACAGTTAAACTCCATCGAGGCTCACATTCGACAACCTCTGAACATACGACATCAAGCTCAATCCAGAAAAATGCGTTTTCGGCGTACCATCCGGAAAGCTCCTGGGCTTCATTGTCTCCAGTAGAGGAATTGAAGCTAATCTGGCCAAAATCCGAGGTTTGTCACAATTGGCTACCCCAACAGACCTCAAAAAAATCCAGAAATTAACTGGATGTGTGGCGGCTCTAAGCCGCTTTATCTCCCGCATAGGAGAAAAGACATTACCCCTTTATCGCCTCCTTCAGCGCACTGAACACTTCGAGTGGACGGACGCTGCCACAGCCAGATTGGAAGAAATAAAAGCCATACTGGTAACCAACCCAATCCTGGCCACGCCAAAAATTGGCGAACCAATGCTATTATACATTGCGGCAACTCATCAGGTTGTAAGCGCAGTGCTCGTCGTCGAACGAGAAGCGGACGGACATAAATTCCCTCTTCAAAAGCCAGTATATTATGTATCCACTATCCTCACTCCATGCAAATCACGGTACCCACATTATCAAAAGATAGCCTATGCGGTATTCATGGCATCCCGGAAGCTGTGACACTACTTTCAAGAGTGTTCAATTACAGTAGTCTCGGAAGTGCCACTTAATGATATTATAACCAACCGCGACGCCACGGGCCAGATTGCCAAATGGGCCATTGAGCTCCTCCCATTCAACGTAACATACAAACCTCGGCGAGCAATTAAATCGCAAGTATTGTCCGACTTCGTCGCCGAATGGACGGAAGCTGAACTCCCTAAAGAGTACAGCGCATACTCCAATTGGATCATGCACTTCGACGGCTCCAAAATGCTGGCTGGTCTAGGGGCTAGCATCGTTCTGACGTCCCCAACAGGAGATATAGTTCAATACGTACTACAGATACTGTATACAGACTCCAACAACGCAGCCGAATACGAGGCCATGTTACATGGTCTCCGGATGGCAGTTTCCATGGGCATCCAACGCCTGGAGGTGCGTGGGGATTCGAACCATGCAATATCCCAAATAAATGGAGACTTCAATGCCAAGGATCCGAAGATGGCGGCCTATCGAAACACCGTCCTAAAGATGTCAGCTCGGTTCGAGGGGCTCGAATTTCACCATGTGGCTCGGGAAAACAATCAGGCGGCGGATATCCTCGCCTGCATCGGCACAAAACGCGATGCGGTCCCCCCAACATCTTTCTGGAGAGGTTGTTCAAGCCATCCGTGGTATGGGAAGGGGACACCGGTAACAATAATCCGGACTCGGCCAAAATGCCCGAAACCGAACACTCTGACATAATCGGAGGCTCTGCCACCGAAATAACACCTTCAGCCCACATAATAATGGCCATCATTGCCCCATGGACAGAACCTTTCCTGGCCTACCTAACTGGGCAGGAACTTCCCAAGGACCAAAATGAGGCACGCTGCATAGTGCGGTGATCTAAAGCCTACAGGGTCCACGAGGGAGAGCTGTATAAGAAAAGCACTACAAGAGTCCTTCAAAGGTGCATCTCCGAAGAGGAAGGGCGGAAGCTTTTGGCAGAAATTCACGTCGGAATCGGCGGCCACCACGCCGCAGCCCAGGCCCTCGTAAGCAAGGCCTTCCGTACAGGTTTTTATTGGCCGACGGCCCGGGCGGACGCACAAGACTTGGTCCAACGCTGCGCTGGTTGCCAGCTTTTTGCAAACCAAAGCCATATGCCACCCACCGCCCTCCATACAATCCCCATTACCTAGCCTTTCGCAGTCTGGGGGCTTGACATGGTTGGACCCCTTAAATGGGGACCCCATAAGAAAAAATACTTACTGGTCATGGTGGATAAATTCACCAAATGGATAGAAGCCAAACCTGTTAAAACAGTTGAATCCGGACCGGTGATAGACTTCATATCCGGGGTTGTACACCGTTATGGCGTCCCCCACAACATCATCACTAACAACGGCACGAACTTCACGGCCGACGAGGTAAAACTCTGGTGCAGCAACATGGGCATCAAACTCGATTATGCTTCCGTCTATCACCCACAAACCAACGGCCAAGTTGAGCGAGCAAATGGTCTTATCATGAGCGGCATTAAACCCAGATTAGTGCGGTCCTTCAAGGAGTCTAACACGCACTGGGTGGAGGAGCTCGACTCCGTACTTTGGGGGCTGCGGACCACGCCAAATTGCACTACCGGATATACACCCTTCTTTATGGTGTACGGCACAGAGGCAGTTCTGCCCTGCGACATAATTCATGACTCACCTCGAGTGCGCATGTACGAAGAAAGAGAAGCCGAGCTCGATCGGCAGGACAGTCTGGACACCCTGGAGGAGGACTGTGACGTGGCAAAAGCCTGTTCTGCATTTTATCAGCAACAGGCTCGCAGATACCAAAGCAGAGAAGTACGGGCCAAAACTTATAATGTTGGCGAGTTAGTTCTACGCCTGCCGGAGAAGAAAAAGTCCAAGCTCGAGCCCAAATGGGAAGGTCCTTTCATCATTGACCAGGTTCTAACCGGTGGTGCGTACCGTCTGCGGGATGCATCGAATAATCGACTTGAGCCGAACCCATGGAACGGAGCTAGGCTCCGAAGATTCTACGCCTAGTGCCGGACTCTATGTTCGTCTCCTTCCTCTGTCCATTTTTTGCATATACATTATCTGTATTTTTTCTCTTTCTTTCTTTTATTCTTTCTCTAGGCCTTCAAGGGCCAACTTATGCCTCGCTTGCACGTTATAGATGCGCTAACCGCGCTCACTATACCTAGGGGCTTCTTACACAGAAGCTTAATTATCTATCTGGGCTTCACGCCCCGCACATGTGTTATTCTTCCACATGTACCTTTTCTTCGCCACTATATGCATCGATATGACTTAAGTTTTGGCCAAGCTGGGTTGCCTGGCTCTTGTATTTATGCCCTACATTCCCGTTAATTCGTCTAGGGCATAAGGGGAGCTCCTCTGCGATTGTTACTGCCGGGTCAGCCGGATGTGTACCTCAGACTGGGTGAAGCCGAAAGCTAGAGTTCTTAAGGGAATATTCGGTCGGCGATCAAAAGATGATTTTTATTTTTTTATTTTCCATATGTGCCCCCAGATGTTTTTTCCTGCATTTTCTCTCGCAGTACGGACATGCACTTTAGGGCATGCATACCCAGGGAAAGGAACCCTTAACGGAACTATTCTCCCTGGAAGATGTTTCTTACTACCCATGTAATATAACATAACTAGTTGGGCACTTGTCTGTTCAAGCACTAATGACCCCTACGCCTGGTTTCCACGCATACCCCGGTTTTTATATAACTGGGCGGGTATTCGGAAACACTCCGGACTATCAGGTCCCGAGGTTGAAGCGAAAAGGTCCACCATGACAAATGATCTACAATCCGGCTAGAAGGCATTATACATGTCACTTTAATTACATAGTCATGTAGACTGACTAAATTCCTCTTATATACCATCCAACAGGCGGTCTAGCCTACAATCCTGTTGGGAATACTTTGTGGCTAATTCTACTTGCCCATACACTAAGCTAACGGGGATCTCTTTCCTATCGGGCCCCACAGGTCCGACCTCGGCCATGTGGTTTGGGTCAGTCTTGGTATACCGCGTCTTCACCATGGCCCAGGCTTCCCTGGCACCTTGACGGCAGGCTGATATCTTCCATAATCGGAAGCGCGCCGTGCTCCCTTGAGCTTCTCCGCAAGCTCTCTAATGCCTTCTGGCAGGGAAACGGCTGGCCACAAGGCCTGGGCAACACCTTGTATCACCTGCCGAACTTGTTCGTGCAGTTGTGAGAGCTCGGATAGAAGATCACCCGCAGACCCAGGCATCTCCTCCGCGGGACGACCCGTCAGCATACCTGCAGACATAACTCTGTTAGCCGGCTTCTCCGCCAACCCCTTTTTTAAGGGTTCGTTCAAGCACTTACTAAAAATGCCGCGTCGAAGCCGCTTATTCTCCTTCTCGGAGTCCGCAAGCTGGGCTCGAACATCTTTCAGTTCCATGCTCAGCTTGTTATTGGCGACTTGGAGATTGTTTTTCTCCCGCCTGACCTCAGTCAGCACGCGTTCGCCAACCTTTAGCTGTCGTACGGCATGCTGCTCCTCCGGATTCTCTCTGGATTCATCTGCAACATCTACTATTAGATCTGCAGCCATGCCGCACGCTATATGGTACCTATCATTCTTTGAAAGAAATGTTACCAGCTGGGGACTTTTTAGGTTCCTTCAATGCGGCAACAGCGGCCCGAAGTTGGGTCTTGAATTCCTCCAGCTCCTGTGACAGTCGACTATTCTTCTCTATAAGAACCTGCACAATAAGATGATCCTTAAATTAGTTTGTCTAACTGTTTCAAGTCTCAGGGGCTACTGATACATATAATCGTCAGATTTGCTTACCCGTACATCCTTTACATACTGGTCCGTGGCTCTGGCTAGACCATTTTGAGCAGCACGGAGGTACGCCTCTCTAGAATTGAAGGCATCAAATGCCTCTGGGGAGAAGCAAGCGTCGCGGAGTACGGCCCGGTGACGCATCTGATTCATGGCGCTCTCCACTTCTGAATTTGTAGCGGATAGCCTATCTGCATCCTCTGTAGGGGGAGTATCCGGTGTCCGCCCCATATCGGCTTCCGCCTCTATGTCTGGTCCTGGAGCCCGACTGGTGGAAGCATGATCGGCAGCCTCACCGAACATATTCCGGCGAGCATTTTCTCTGTTAAAGAAACATGGACGTCATTACATTTCAAGAAAGACGACAACCACGGAGTGGGTTTCTACCTCTGCGCCGGCGTCTCCATCCTGACTGCCTTCCTTTTTGGCCTGCCCGGCCTCGGTGCCTCTTGTTGGCGAGTTGCTGTGGGTTCGGCATGGCGTCCCGAATGCCTTCCCTGTAAAAACACCATATGTATATGGTAGGTGAAGTGTCTAAAAGGGGATCCTAGTTTTTGGAGTTGGGATTTTTGGTTTTTCTTACGTGCGACGTAGGAAGCAGTCCGGGATAGTCGGCCATAATGGCCACCATGGCGTTATCACAGCTTAATTGATAGAAATGCCGGTTTATCAGCTCCATGAATATGTCCAGATCTTCTTCGAGTCCGGGACCGAGGGCCCGGTCAGGGTCCTCTGGTTGTGGAGATGGGCTGCTGACCTCCCTTATGGCTTTTCGCAGTTCCTGCCGCAAAATGGCAAGGTGAGTACCTACGACAAAGAATGCGGGAAGAATGGGAGTAAGGAGATATAACTCACCCATCTTGGAGGGTTGTACATGGAGAATCCATCCCGTGGTTTGATGCGGATGAACTCCTCTTCCTCTCCCTTGAACAATTAGGACAGAATTTTTGCTAAAGCGGCAGCGTTGTCCGGACCCTTACGCCCGCAACGGTGGCGTCATCTTCCCCGTTAAAACACCACAAGGGGTGCCCTCGATATTGAAGTGGTTGCACTCCCCGCATTATGCATATTGACATAACCTCGATTACTGTCAATCCTGATTGAGCCAGCGCTTTAATCCGGTTCATCAGATAAAGGACTTCTCCGTTGTCTTCCTCCTGGGGGCTCTGTGGGCGCCAACTTCGGCGTTTCTTCAGAGGAGCATTGCTGAACTCAGGAAGACCCGGCCGAACAGGGTCCGGAAGGGGGACGCCCTCCATATAAAACCATTCCGAAGGCCAGTCTTCGGACGTCTTCTTCGGAGTACTGGACAGGTATCCGGTTTCGGCGATGCGCCATATTTCGGCTCCGCCCACTTGATAAAGTGACCCCTTCTGTGTGCGAGGGACGAGGCAAAATAACCTTTTCCACAGCTCGAAATGAGTCTCGCAGCCCAGGAATAACTCGCAGAGGGCAACATAGCCGGCGATGTGTAAAATGAAAGCAGGGGTGAAATTATGCAGTTGGAGGCCGTAGAACTCCAAGAGCCCGCGGAGGTACGGATGAATTGGGAATCCGAGTCCCCTCAATAAATAAGGAACAAGGCATACCCGCTCCCCCGTAGAGGGGCTGGGGAAGCTCTCCGCTTGCTCCCTGCCATTGTAGGTGGCGAGCCTGGCTCGGACGGGCACCATATACGCTGGAGGGAGAAATCCCTTAGTCTGCAGTTCGACTAATCGACTGTGTGGGACTGAACACCTCTCCCAATCACCGGGCTTGGGGCTACGGGGGCGGGAGGAGGAGCTGCGGAGGTCGGCCATGCTGGAGTGGATCTTTCCGAAGCGCGCTCTGATGGATTCTCGTTGGGAGAGGATGGTATGGATTGGATCTAAGAATCCCCGTCCCTTCAATAGACAATTTATTTATCTGCCTAGGGGGGCGAATGTACAAACGCCCTGGTGCCTCGCATTCATTCGACGCGTGGAAGATAGCCCTTATTGGGCGTAGAATCCAAGAGGTTCAA
This sequence comes from Triticum urartu, assembly GCF_056163025.1. Lineage (NCBI taxonomy): Eukaryota > Viridiplantae > Streptophyta > Magnoliopsida > Poales > Poaceae > Triticum > Triticum urartu. The sequence goes on along the minus strand of NC_141879.1, from coordinate 151,397,268 downwards.
CATTTATGGGACCGTACACTGCTTCAAACGTTCGAAATTTGGAGAAGAACCCGCCTTGCAATGCCGAAGACAACACTGCGCGTCGGACTAATTGTCATTGAAGACCGGTTCGGGGGCTACTAAGGGAGTCCTGGATTAGGGGGTATCCGGACATCCGGATTATATCCTTTGTCCGGACTATTGGACCATGAAGATACAAGATTGAAGACTTCATCCCGTGTCCGGATGGGACTCTACTTGGCGTGGAAGGCAAGCTAGGCAATACGGATATGTATATTTCCTCCTTTGTAACTGACCTTGTGTAACCCTAGCCCCCTCCGGTGTCTATATAAACTGGAGGGTTTTAGTCCGTAGGACAACAGACAATCATACCATAGGCTAGCTTCTAGGGTTTAGCCTCTCCGATCTCGTGGTAGATCAACTCTTGTACTACTCATATTATCAAGAATAAATCAAGCAGGACGTAGGGTTTTACCTCCATCAAGAGGGCCCGAACCTGGGTAAAACATCGTGTCCCCTGCCTCCTGTTACCATCCGCCTTAGACGCATAGTTCGGGACCCCCTACCCGAGATCTGCCGGTTTTGACACCGACACCCACCGATTGATGTCAATGCAAGGAGTAGGGATTGCCATGCAATGGATGCACTAGAGCTATAAATACATGAAAGCTCATCAAAAAAACTAAGTGGGTGTGCATCCAACTCGCTTGCTCACAAAGACCTAGGGCATTTGAGGAAGCCCATCATTGGAATATACAAGCCAAGTTCTATAATGAAAAATTCCCACTAGTATATGAAAGTGGCAAAATAAGAGACTCTCTATCATGAAGATCAAGGTGCTACTTTGAAGCACAAGTGTGGAAAAAGGATAGTAACATTGTCCCTTCTCTCTTTTTCTCTCATTCTCTTTTTTTGGGCCTTCTTTATTTTTTTGGCCTCTTTTTTTCGTCCGGAGTCTCATCCCAACTTGTGGGGGAATCATAGTCTCCATCACCCTTTCCTCACATGGGACAATGATCTAATGATGATCATCACACTTTTATTTTCTTACGACTCAATAATTACAACTCGATACTTTGAACAAAATATGACTCCATGTGAATGCCTCCAGCGGTGTACCGGGATTGCGATGAATCAAGAGTGACATGTAAGAAAAATTAAGCATGGTGGCCTTGCCAGAAATACGATGTCAACTACATGATCATGCAAAGCAATATGACAATGATGATGCGTGTCATAATAAATGGAACGGTGGAAAGTTGCATGGCAATATATCTCGGAATGGCTATGGAAATGCCATAATAGGTAGGTATGGTGGCTGTTTTGAGGAAGATATAAGGAGGCTTATGTTTGATAGAGCGTATCATATCATGGGGTTTGGATGCACCGGCGAAGTTTGCACCAACTCTCAAGGTGAGAAGGGGCAATGCACGGTACCGAAGAGGCTAGCAATGATGGAAGGGTGAGAGTGCGTATAATCCATGGACTCAACATTAGTCATAAAGAACTCACATACTTATTCCAAAAATCTACAAGTCATGAAAACCAAGCACTATGTGCATGCTCCTAGGGGGATAGATTGGTAGGAAAAGACCATCGCTTGTCCCAGACCGCCACTCATAAGGAAAGCAATCAAAGAACACCCCATGCTTCAAATTTGTCACATAACATTTAACATACGTGCATTCTATGGGACTTGCCAACTTCAACACAAGTATTCATCAATTTCACAATTACTCAACTAGCACACCTCTAATATTACCACCTTTATATCTCAAAACAATCTATCAAGAATCCAACTTCTCTTAGCATTTAAAATTTATAACCAAAGTGAATTACCATGCTGTTCTAAGGTACTCTCAAAATGATATAAGTGACGCATGAGAGATCAATTATTTCTATAAAATAGAACCACCGCCGTGCTCTAAAAGATATAAGCGAAGCACTAGAGCGAGAATTATCCAACTCAAAAGATATAAGTGAAGCACATAGAGTATTCTAATAAATTCCAATTCATGTGTGTCTCTCCCAAAAGGTGTGTACAGTAAGTATGATTTTGGTAAACTAAAAAGCAAAGACTCAAATCATACAAGACGCTCCAAGCAAAACACATATCATGTGGCGAATAAAAATATAGCTCCAAGTAAAGTTACCGATGGACGAAGACAAAAGAGGGGATGCCTTCCGGGGCATCCCCAAGCTTAGGATTTTGGTTGTCCTTGGATTTTACCTTGGTATGCCTTGGGAATCCCCAAGCTTAGGATCTTGCCACTCCATGTTCCATAATCCATCAAATCTTTACACAAAACATGGAAACTTCACAACACAAAACTTAAAAGAAAATCTCCGTGAGCTCCGTTAGTAAAAGAAAACAAACCACCGCTTCAAGGTACTGTGATGAACTCATTATTTATTTATATTGGTGTTAAACCTACTGTATTTCAACTTCTTTATGGTTCAAAAACTCTATTACTAGCCATAGATTCATCAAAATAAGCAAACAACACACGAAAAACAGAATCTTTCAAAAACAGAACAGTCTGTAGTAATATGTAGGTTTCGAATACTTATCGAACCCCAAATATTCTAAAATAAATTTATGCACGTGATGAATTTATATATTAATCATCTGCAAAAAGAATTAACTAAATATCACTCTCCATTAAAAAATGGCAGCAAATCTCGTGAGCGCTAAAGTTTCTGTTTTTTACAGCAAAATCTCAAAGACTTCCCCCAAGTCTTCCCAAAGGTTCTACTTGGCACAAACACTAATTAAAAGCATAAAACCACATATAAACATAGGATAGATAGATTATTTATTGCTAAACAGGAGAAAAAAGCAAGGAATAGAAATAAAATTGGGTTGCCTCCCAACAAGCGCTAACATTTAACACCCCTATCTAGGCATGATGATTTCAATGATGCTCACATAAAAATAAGAATTGAAATATAAAGAGAGCATCATGAAGAATATGACTAGCACATTTAAGTCTAACCCACTTCCTATGCATAGGGATTTCGTGAGCAAACAACTTATGGGAACAATAATCAACTAGCATAGGAAGGCAAAACAAGCATAACTTCAAAACTTTAAGCACATAGAGAGGAAACTTGATATTATTGCAATTCCTACAAGCATATATTCCTCCCTCATAATAATTTCCAGTAGCTTCATGAATGAATTCAACAATATAACTATCACATAAAGCATTCTTTTCATGATCTACAAGCATAGAAATTTTATTACTCTCCAGATAAGCAAAATTCTTCTCATTAAGAATAGTGGGCGTATCCACTACAAAAAAAGACACATCCGTGACATTTTGAGCCGAACGAAATTTTTTTCTGTCATACATATGACACTTCTATGATGATAATTGTGACAAAACCCGGTATCATCATAGATGTGGTGGGCTCCTTCTTCTATGACAAAAAATCATGACAGAAAATTGGCTTTTCGTCCTGGGCGGGCCGGAGACGTAGTTGCATGACATTCTTTGGGCCGTCCATGACAGAAAAAACCATGTTAGAAGCGAGGGGGGGGGAATTTCAGGGAGTTCCCGGTTACGGTGGGAGGTCGGGGGCCGAGCGATGCGCGCTTCTCTCGTACACGTACGCACGTGTGTGCGAGGCGTTGGCTCTAACTGAACCCGAGCGAGGCATTGGGCTCTAACTGAACCCGAGCGATTGCACTGCATGAAGGAAATATGCCCTAGAGGCAATAATAAAGTTATTATTTATTTCCTTATATCATGATAAATGTTTATTATTCATGCTAGAATTGTATTAACCGGAAACATAATACTTGGGTGAATACATAGACAAACAAAGTGTCACTAGTATGCCTCTACTTGACTAGCTCGTTAATCGAAGATGGTTATGTTTCCTAACCATAGACATGAGTTGTCATTTGATTAACGGGATCACATCATTAGGAGAATGATGTGATTGACATGACCCATTCCATTAGCTTAGCACCCGATCGTTTAGTATGTTGCTATTGCTTTCTTCATGACTTATACATGTTCCTATGACTATGAGATTATGCAACTCCCGTTTACCGTAGGAACACTTTGTGTGCTACCAAACGTCACAACATAACTGGGTGATTATAAAGGTGCTCTACAGGTGTCTCCAAAGGTACATGTTGGGTTGGCGTATTTCGAGATTAGGATTTGTCGCTCCGATTGTCGGAGAGGTATCTCTGGGCCCTCTCGGTAATGCACATCACTTAAGCCTTGCAAGAAATGCAACTAATAAGTTAGTTGCAAGATGATATATTATGGAACGAGTAAAGAGACTTGCCAGTAACGAGATTGAACTAGGTATTGAGATACCGACGATCGAATCTCGGGCAAGTAACATACCGAAGACAAAGGGAACAACGTATGTTGTTATGCGGTCTGACCGATAAAGATCTTCATAGAATATGTAGGAGCCAATATGAGCATCCAGGTTCCGCTATTGGTTATTGACCGGAGACGTGTCTCGGTCATGTCTACATTGTTCTCGAACCCATAGGGTCCGCATGCTTAACGTTATGATGACAGTTTCATTATGAGTTTATATATTTTGATGTACCGAAGGTTGTTTAGAGTCCCGGATGTGATCACAGACTTGACGAGGAGTCTCGAAATGGTCGAGACATAAAGAACGATATATTGGACGACTATATTTGGACACCGGAAAGGTTCCGGGTGAGATTGGGACAATACCGGATCATCGAGAGGTTATCGGAACCCCCCGGGAGGTATATGGGCCTTATTGGGCCTTAGTGGAAAGGAGGGGAAAGAAGCAAGGGAGGGGGCGCCCCCCCCAAGCCCAATCCGAATTGGGAGGGGGGCCGCCTCCCCCCCTTTCCTTCCTCACTCCTTCCTCTTCCTTCCCTCTCCTACTCCTAATAGGAAAAGGGGGAGTCCTACTCCCGGTGGGAGTTGGACTCCCCCCCTTGGGCGCGCCACCCTCCTTGGTCGGCCCCCTCCTCCACTCCTTTATATACGGGGGTAGGGGGCACCCCAGAGACACAACAATTGATCATTGATCTCTTAGCCATGTGCGGTGCTGCCCTCCACCATAATCCTCGATAATATTGTAGCGGTGCTTAGGCAAAGCCCTGCGACGGTAGAACATCAAGATCGTCACCACGCCGTCGTGCTAACGGAACTCATCCCCGGCACTTTGCTGGATCGGAGTCCGGGGATCATCATCGAGCTGAACGTGTGCAAAAACCCAGAGATGCCATAGTTTCGGTGCTTGATCGGTCGGGCCGTGAAGACGTACGACTACATCAACCGCGTTGTTATAACGCTTCCTATTCCGATCTACAAGGGTACGTAGACAACACTCTCCCATCTCGTTGCTGTGCATCACCATGATCTTGCGTGTGTGTAGAATTTTTTTGAAATTACTACGTTCCCCAACAGTGGCATTCGAGCCTAGGTTTTATGTGTTGATGTTATATGCACGAGTAGAACACAAGTGAGTTGTGGGCGATATAAGTCATACTGCTTACCAGCATGTCATACTTTGGTTCGGCGGTATTGTTGGATGAAGCGGCCCGGACCGACATTACGCATACGCTTACGCGAGACTGGTTCTACCGATGTGCTTTGCACACAGGTGGCTGGCGGGTGTCAGTTTCTCCAACTTTAGTTGAACCGAGTGTGGCTACGCCCGGTCCTTGCGAAGGTTAAAACAACACCAACTTGACAAACTATCGTTGTGGTTTTTGATGCGTAGGTAAGATTCGTTATTGCTAAGCCCGTAGCAGCCACGTAAAACTTGCAACAAACAAAGTAGAGGACGTCTAACTTGTTTTTGCAGGGCATGTTGTGATGTGATATGGTCAAGGCATGATGCTAAATTTTATTGTATGAGATGATCATGTTTTGTAACCAAGTTATCGGCAACTGGCAGGAGCCATATGGTTGTCGCTTTATTGTATGCAATGCAATCGCCCTGTAATGCTTTACTTTATCACTAAGCGGTAGCGATAGTCGTAGAAGCATAAGATTGGCGAGACGACAACGATGCTACGATGGAGATCAAGGTGTCGTGCCGGTGACGATGGTGATCATGACGATGCTTCGGAGATGGAGATCACAAGCACAAGATGATGATGTCCATATCATATCACTTATATTGATTGCATGTGATGTTTATCTTTTATGCATCTTATCTTGCTTTGATTGACGGTAGCATTATAAGATGATCTCTCACTAAATTTCAAGATAAAAGTGTTCTCCCTGAGTCTGCACCGTTGCCAAAGTTCGCCGTGCCCAGACACCACGTGATGATCGGGTGTGATAAGCTCTACATCCATCTACAACGGGTGCAAGCCAGTTTTGCACACGCAGAATACTCAGGTTAAACTTGACGAGCCTAGCATATGCAGATATGGCCTCGGAACACTAAGACCGAAAGGTCGAGCGTGAATCATATAGTAGATATGATCAACATAGTGATGTTCACCATTGAAAACTACTCCATTTCACGTGATGATCGGTTATGGTTTAGTTGATTTGGATCACGTGATCACTTAGAAGATTAGAGGGATGTCTTTCTAAGTGGGAGTTCTTAAGTAATATGATTAATTGAACTTAAATTTATCATGAACTTAGTACCTGATAGTATCTTGCTTGTTTATGTTTGATGTAGATAGATGGCCCGTGTTGTTGTGCCGTTGAATTTTAATGCGTTCCTTGAGAAAGCAAAGTTGAAAGATGATGGTAGCAATTATATGGACTGGGTCCGTAACTTGAGGATTATCCTTATTGCTGCACAGAAGAATTACGTCCTGGAAGCACCGCTGGGTGCCAGGCTTGCTGCTGATGCAACTGACAACGTTAAGAACGTCTGGCAGAGCAAAGCTGATGACTACTCGATAGTTCAATGTGCCATGCTTTACGGCTTAGAACCGGGTCTTCAACGACATTTTGAACGTCATGGAGCATATGAGATGTTCCAGGAATTGAAGCTAATATTTCAAGCAAATGCCCGGATTGAGAGATATGAAGTCTCCAATAAGTTCTATAGCTGCAAGATGGAGGAGAACAGTTCTATTAGTGAGCATATACTCAAAATGTCTGGCTATAATAATCACCTGATTCAACTGGGAGTTAATCTTCCGGATGATTGCGTCATTGACAGAATTCTCCAATCACTTCCACCTAGCTACAAGAGCTTCGTGATGAACTATAATATGCAAGGGATGGATAAGACAATTCCCGAGCTCATCGTAATGCTAAAAGTTGCAGAGGTAGAAATCAAGAAGGAGCATCAAGTGTTGATGGTCAACAAGACCACTAGTTTCAAGAAAAAGGGCAAGGGGAAGAAGAAGGGGAACTTCAAGAAGAACAGCAAGCAAGTTGCTGCTCAGGAGAAGAAACCCAAGTCTGGACCTAAGCCTGAAACTAAGTGCTTCTACTACAAGCAGACTGGTCACTGGAAGCAGAACTGCCCCAAGTATTTGGCGGATAAGAAGGATGGCAAGGTGAACAAAGGTATATGTGATATACATGTTATTGATGTGTACCTTACTAGAGCTTGCAGTAGCACCTAGGTATTTGATACTGGTTCTGTTGCTAATATTTGCAACTCGAAACAGGGACTATGGATTAAGCAAACACTGGCGAAGGACGAGGTGACGATGCGCGTGGGAAATGGTTCCAAAGTCGATGTGATCGCGGTCGGCACGCTACCTCTACATCTACCATCGGGATTAGTATTAGACCTAAATAATTGTTATTTGGTGCCAGCATTAAGCATGAACATTATATCTGGATCTTGTTTGATGCGAGACGGTTATTCATTTAAATCAGAGAATAATGGTTGTTCTATTTATATGAGTAATATCTTTTATGGTCATGCACCCTTGAAGAGTGGTCTATTTTTGATGAATCTCGATAGTAGTGATACACATATTCATAATGTTGAAGCCAAAAGATGCAGAGTTGATAATGATAGTGCAACTTATTTGTGGCACTGCCGTTTAGGTCATATCGGTGTAAAGCGCATGAAGAAACTCCATACCGATGGACTTTTGGAACCACTTGATTATGAATCACTTGGTACTTGCGAACCGTGCCTCATGGGCAAGATGACTAAAACGCCATTCTCCGGTGCTATGGAGAGAGCAACAGATTTGTTGGAAATCATACATACAGATGTATGTGGTCCAATGAATGTTGAAGCTCGTGGCGGATATCGTTATTTTCTCACCTTCACAGATGATTTAAGCAGATATGGGTATATCTACTTAATGAAGCATAAGTCTGAAACATTTGAAAAGTTCAAAGAATTTCAGAGTTGAGTTGAAAATCATCGTAACAAGAAAATAAAGTTTCTACGATCTGATCGTGGAGGAGAATATTTGAGTTACGAGTTTGGTTTACATTTGAAACAATGTGGAATAGTTTCCCAACTCACGCCACCCGGAACACCACAGCGTAATGGTGTGTCCGAACATCGTAATCGTACTTTACTTGATATGGTGCGATCTATGATGTCTCTTATAGATTTACCGCTATCGTTTTGGGGTTATGCTTTAGAGACGGCCGCATTCACATTAAATAGGGCACCATCAAAATCCGTTGAGACGACGCCTTATGAACTATGGTTTGGCAAGAAACCAAAGTTGTCATTTCTGAAAGTTTGGAGCTGCGATGCTTATGTGAAAAAGCTTCAACCTGATAAGCTCGAACCCAAATCGGAGAAATGTGTCTTCATAGGATACCCGAAGGAGACTGTTGGGTACACCTTCTATCACAGATCCGAAGGCAAGACATTTGTTGCTAAGAATGGATCCTTTCTAGAGAAGGAGTTTCTCTCGAAAGAAGTGAGTGGGAGGAAAGTAGAACTTGATGAGGTAACTATACCTGCTCCCTTATTGGAAAGTAGTACATCATAGAAACCGGTTTCTGTGACACCTACACCAATTAGTGAGGAAGCTAATGATGATGATCATGAAACTTCAAAACAAGTTACTACTGAACCTCATAGATCAACCAGAGTAAGATCCGCACCACAGTGGTACGGTAATCCTATTCTGGCAGTCATGCTACCAGATCATGATGAACCTACGAACTATGAAGAAGCAATGGTGAGCCCAGATTCCGCAAAATGGCTTGAAGCCATGAAATCTGAGATGTGATCCATGTATGAGAACAAAGTGTGGATTTTGGTTGACTTGCCCAATGATCGGCAAGCAATTGAAAATAAATGGATCTTCAAGAAGAAGACTGACGTTGACGGTAATGTTACTGTCTACCAAGCTCGACTTGTCGCAAAAGGTTTTCGACAAGTTCAAGGGATTGACTATGATGAGACCTTCTCACCCGTAGCGATGCTTAAGTCTGTCCGAATCATGTTAGAAATTGCCGCATTTTATGATTATGAAATTTGGCAGATGGATATCAAAACTGCATTCCTGAATGGATTTCTGGAAGAAGAGTTGTATATGATGCAGCCGGAAGGTTTTGTCGATCCAAAGGGAGCTAACAAAGTGTGCAAGCTCCAGAGATCCATTTATGGACTGGTGCAAGCATCTCGGAGTTGGAATAAACGCTTTGATAGTGTGATCAAAGCATTTGGTTTTGTACAGACTTTTGGAGAAGCCTGTATTTACAAGAAAGTGAGTGGGAGCTCTGTGGCATTTCTGATATTATATGTGGATGACATATTGCTAATCGGAAATGATATAGAATTTCTGGATAGCATAAAGGGATACTTGAATAAGAGTTTTTCAATGAAAGACCTCGGTGAAGCTTCTTACATATTGGGCATTAAGATCTATAGAGATAGATCAAGACGCTTAATTGGACTTTCACAAAGCAAATACCTTGACAAAGTTTTGAAGAAGTTCAAAATGGATCAAGCAAAGAAAGGATTATTGCCTGTGTTACAAGGTGTGAAGTTGAGTAAGACTCAATGCCCGACCACTGCAGAAGATAGAGAGAAAATGAAAGATGTTCCCTATGCTTCAGCCATAGGCTCTATCATGTATGCAATGCTGTGTACCAGACCTGATGTGTGCCTTGCTATAAGTCTAGCAGGGAGGTACCAAAGTAATCCAGGAGTGGATCACTAGACTGCGGTCAAGAACATCCTGAAATACCTGAAAAGGACTAAGGATATGTTTCTCGTATATGGAAGTGACAAAGAGCTCATCGTAAATGGTTACGTTGATGCAAGCTTTGACACTGATCCGGATGATTCTAAATCGCAAACTGGATACGTATTTACATTAAACGGTGGAGCTGTCAGTTGGTATAGTTCTAAACAAAGCATCGTGGTGGGATCTACATGTGAAGCGGAGTACATAGCTGCTTCGGAAGCAGCAAACGAAGGAGTCTGGATGAAGGAGTTCATATCCGATCTAGGTGTCATACCTAGTGCATCGGGTCCAATGAAAATCTTTTATGACAATACTGGTGCAATTGCCTTGGCAAAGGAATCAAGATTTCACAAGAGAACCAAGCACATCAAGAGATGCTTCAATTCCATTCGGGATCAAGTTCAGGTGGGAGACATAGAGATTTGCAAGATACATATGGATCTGAATGTAGCAGACCCATTGACTAAGCCTCTTCCACGAGCAAAACATGATCAGCACCAAGGCTCCATGGGTGTTAGAATCATTACTGTGTAATCTAGATTATTGACTCTAGTGCAAGTGGGAGACTGAACGAAATATGCCCTAGAGGCAATAATAAAGTTATTATTTATTTCCTTATATCATGATAAATTTTTATTATTCATGCTAGAATTTTATTAACCGGAAAAGTAATACTTGTGTGAATACATAGACAAACAAAGTGTCACTAGTATGCCTCTACTTGACTAGCTCGTTAATCGAAGATGGTTATGTTTCCTAACCATAGACATGAGTTGTCATTTGATTAACGGGATCACATCATTAGGAGAATGATGTGATTGACATGACCCATTTCATTAGCTTAGCACCCGATCGTTTAGTATGTTGCTATTGCTTTCTTCATGACTTATACATGTTCCTATGACTATGAGATTATGCAACTCCCGTTTACCGGAGGAACACTTTGTGTTCTACCAAACGTCACAACGTAACTGGGTGATTATAAAGGTGCTCTACAGGTGTCTCCAAAGGTACATGTTGGGTTGGCGTATTTCGAGATTAGGATTTGTCGCTCCGATTGTCGGAGAGGTATCTCTGGGACCTCTCGGTAATGCACATCACTTAAGGCTTGCAAGCAATGCAACTAATAAGTTAGTTGCAAGATGATGTATTACGGAATGAGTAAACAGACTTGCCGGTAACGAGATTTAACTAGGTATTGAGATATCGACGATCGAATCTCGGGCAAGTAACATACCGATGACAAAGGGAACAACGTATGTTGTTATGCGGTCTGACCGAAAGATCTTCGTAGAATATGTAGGAGCCAATATGAGCATCCAGGTTCCGCTATTGGTTATTGACCGGAGACATGTCTCAGTCATGTCTACATTGTTCTCGAACCCGTAGGGTCCGCACGCTTAACGTTACGATGACAGTTTCATTATGAGTTTACATATTTTGATGTACCGAAGGTTGTTCGGAGTCCCGGATGTGATCACGGACTTGACGAGGAGTCTCGAAATGGTCGAGACATAAAGATCGATATATTGGACACCGGAAAGGTTCCGGGTGAGATTGGGACAATACCGGATCACCGGGAGGTTATCGGAACCCCCCGGGAGGTATATGGGCCTTATTGGGCCTTAGTGGAAAGGAGGGGAAAGGAGCAAGGGAGGGGGCGCCCCCCTAAGCCCAACACGAATTGGGAGGGGGGCCGCCCCCCCCTTTCCTTCCTCCCTCCTTCCTCTTCCTTGCCTCTCCTACTCCTAATAGGAAAAGGGGGAGTCCTACTCCCGGGGGGAGTTGGACTCCCCCCCTTGGGCGCGCCACCCTCCTTGGCCGGCCCCCTCCTCCACTCCTTTATATACGGGGGCAGGGGGCACCCCAGAGACACAACAATTGATCATTGATCTCTTAGCCGTGTGCGGTGCCCCCCTCCACCATAATCCTCGATAATATTGTAGCGGTGCTTAGGCAAAGCCCTGCGACGGTAGAACATCAAGATCGTCACCACGCCGTCGTGCTGACGGAACTCATCCCCGACACTTTGCTGGATCGGAGTCCGGGGATCGTCATCGAGATGAACGTGTGCAAAAACTCGGAGGTGCCGTATTTTCGGTGGTTGATCGGTCGGGCCGTGAAGACGTACGACTACATCAACCGCGTTGTTATAAAGCTTCCGCTTTCGGTCTACGAGGGTACGTAGACAACACTCTCCCCTCTTGTTGCTGTGCATCACCATGATCTTGCGTGTGCGTAGGAATTTTTTTGAAATTACTATGTTCCCCAACACTGCAGGCTACGCGTTACTGAACCTGAGCGATCGATCGATGGCTGTTAACTGAACCCAATCGAGCGATTCCTTCGCTACTGCTGCTAACTGAAGCCGATCGATTGGATGAACAGTGAGCGTTGCGGGGGGGGGGGGGGGGGGTTCGATGAACAGTGAGCGATGGCCTTGCCTCTGGATGAACAGGACCCCGTGGTGTGGTGGAGGGTTGGATGAACAGTAGACAGTGGAGGGGTGCCCGTGGAGGGGTGGATGAACAGGAACCCGTGGTGTGGAGGGCTGGATGAACAGTAGACGGTGGAGGGGTGCCCGTGGAGGGGTGGTTGAACAGGACCTCGTGGTGTGGATGGCTGGATGAATAGTAGATGGTGGAGGGGTGCCCGTGGAGGGGTGGTTGAACAGGACCCCGTGGTGTGGAGGGCTGGATGAACAGTAGACGGTGGAGGGGTGGTTGAACGGTAGCCGGTGGAGTAGCGCGCGGTGGAGGCTGGATGAACAGGAGCCCGTGGAGGCTGGATGAACAGGAGCCCGTGGAGGCTGGAGGAGGTCGACGGTGGAGATGAGCAGTATCCCATGGAGTCCCGTTTTGCGGTACGCCACACCCCTCCCGATGAACACGACCCCCGTTTCGACCGTAGCGCTCCAACACAAGTCCGTTCCGTCCGTTTTGCGGTACGCCACACCCCTCCCGATCAACAGGACCCCCGTTTCGACCGTAGGAGGTCCGTTTCCTCTGTTTTGCGGTACGCCAGACCCCTCTCGATAAACAGGATCCCATTTTGAACGTGGCCGGTCGAACACAAGGTCGTTTCCTCCGTTCTGCGGTACGCCAGGCCTCGTTTCCATCGCCTGTTCCGCCCAAGCCCTCCCGATGAACACGACGCATTCCGTTGACTCCCCATGAACACGACGCATTCCGTTGCCTCCCCATGACCACGATGCATTCCGTGGCCTCCCCATGACCACAACGACGATGTTGTTTCTCCGTTCTGACCCAGCCATGTACACGAGCCCTGGCCGCACGTATGCGCGAGTAGGCTTTCGAGACCCCGCCCATATGTACACATACGTGGCTGTATTTTCTTTCTTGCACCCTGGCCGCTGTACGTACGTGTACATGCTACGTGCGCGCCTCTACTACGACACATGCGCGCCTCTACATCGACCAGTATATATGTACGTACACGTCCGCGACCAGAATGACAACGCTACGTACGCTTTGACCAGGTGGGTCCTGACTGTCAGGCACTTCCTTACGTGCGAAGATGTAGCTGGTGGGTCCCAGCAGTCAGGGGGGCGAAATATGGTGGCCCATCCGGTGGGTCCCCGTTGTCAGGTGGAGGAATAATTATTTTGCACGTAATAAGGAGGCACTTCCTTGCTACGGCCGTGGACCCAGCTGTCAGCCTCTCCACGTACAGTCCACATCCGATGGAAGCCGTTCCTTGACCACGTCGACCACGCCGCGCCGAGAGCACCAAGGCGATGGACGACGGCAAGGCCTAGGAAGGGGATGACGCGGAGCTGGGGAAGACGCGGCAGTGGATGCCCACGCGTAGAGGAGTACGAGGGTTCACTGGTTCGCTGCGGTGTGAGGCTGTCGTCGCCGCAGAATAACAGGGGGTGTGGATGAGTAGAGGGATGGCCTGGCCGGCGGTGGGAGTAGTAGGGGGCGGTGAGGCCTCCACCGCATCGCAGCCGGCCACGGGAGGCAGGAGCACGAGGCACGACTGGCGCTGGTTTGGGCGGCTGGAGCAAGAAGACCAGAGATTGAAGAAGCATTACGGCCGTTGGATGGACATCGTATGGTCACTGGAGCTAGAATCGTGCATATTGACTAAGTTGACAAAGCCCTCCATCCCCGTCAACTTAGTAGGCCCACAAGTCAGCCTCCCACCAAGGTGGGTCCTAGCTAGCAGGGGGTATTCATTTTTTTGAGCGTAATAAGGAGGCACTTCCTTATGTGCGAAGATATAGCTGGTGGGTCCGAGCTGTCAGCGGCGGTAACATTTTTTCGTGAAATACAGAGGCCCTTTCGGTGGGTCCCTGATGTCAGGTAGAGGAATCATTATTTTGCGTGTAATAAGGAGGCATTTCCTTGCGTGTGGCCGTGGACCCAGCTGTCGGCCTCTCCACATACAGTCCACTTCAGATGCATCTCGGTCATTGACCACGTTGACCAGGCCGCGCCGAGAGCACCAGGGCAGTGGACGACGGCGAGCCTAGGAAGGGAACGACACAGAGGCAAGGAAGACTCGGCAGTTGTTTCCCACGCGGAGGGGAGTACGACTGTACGAGGGTTTACTGGTTCGTCTGCCATCGCTGGAGAATAACAGCAAGTGTGGGTGAGTAGAGGGATGGCTAGGTCAGCGATGGGAGTACGGTGGGGCGGTGAGGCCTGCGCGGCAGCACAGCCGGCCGCGAGGAGGAGGGAGCAGGCAGTCCCGCCGGTGCTTGTTTGAGCGGCTGGAGCAGGAAGAGCAGAGATTGAAGAAGCACGACGGTCGTTCGATGGACATCCAACAGTCACTGCTTGTGCGTCAACCTTTTTTTTAGGAAAGCCTCAAATCTATGGAAAACAGCATATAGCCCATCTGCCATTATTTCTAATAATTTACAGCACATTTGCTAATTCTTAAGGTTTTTCGGAGCCCATATTCTTTTTGTTAGCATTACAGCCCATATTGTGGCCACGGTTAAAAAATTAACAAAATTTTGCATATTTCGGTGCGGTGCGAACTGTTTTTAATCCCGAAATTTCGATTCACATTCAAACTGATTTTAAAAATAAATCTATATCAATATAAAATCCAACAAATTCTCCATGCATAAAAATTAATGTAATTCAAAATCTCGAAATGAAAAAAAAGATATTTTAAACTAATTGCCGGTTTGATGTGTTTTAAAAATGTACAGCCCATTTCTCATTACTGATGGGCCATTTTCTCGGCCAGCCGAATGAAGCTCTCCTCGTCTTGAAAGATTTGCAGCCCAACAGGCCTGACAAAGCGACTTACTTGGCAAATCACAAAAAAACTAGGCTGTGGCCGTGGACCCAGCTATCAGCCTCTCCACGTACAGTACTCTTTCGATGGAAGTCGGTCGTTAACCACATTGACCACGCCGTGCCGAGAGCACCAAGGCGGTGGACGACGGCGAGGCCTAGGAAGGGGACGACGCGGAGCCGGGGAAGACGCGGCAGTGGATGCCCACGCGGAGAGGAGTACGAGGGTTCACTGGTTCGGCTGCAGCGTGAGGCTGCCATCGCCGCAGAATAATAGGGGGTGTGGGTGAGTAGAGGGATAGCATGGGCCAGCGGTGGGAGTAGTAGGGGGCGGTGAGGCCTCCGCGGCATCACAGCCGGCCACGAGAGGCAGGACCACGTGGCACGACCGGCGCAGATTTGGGCGGCTAGAGCAAGAAGACCAGAGGTTGAAGAAGCACTACGGCCGTTGGATGGACATCGTACGGTCACTGGAGCTAGAATCGTTCATATTGACTAAGTTGACAAAGCCCTCCATCCTCGTCAACTTAGTAGGCCCACAAGTCAGCCTCCCACCATGGTGGGTCCCAGCTAGTAGGGGGAGTATTCATTTTTCTGTGCGTAGTAAGGAAGCACTTCCGGTGGGTCCGAGCTGACAGCGGGGGGGACATTTTTTTGTGAAATACAGTGGTCCGTCCAGTGGGTCCCAGCAGTAAGGGGCAAACGTTTTTTTCGTAAAATACGGTGGCCCGTCCGGTGGGTCCCAGCAGTCAGGGGGAAACGTTTTTTCCATGAAATACTAGTGGCCCGTCTGGTGGGTCCCTGCTGTCAGGTGGAGGAATAATTATTTTGCGTGTAATAAGGAGGCACTCCCTTGCGGCTGCCGTGGACCCAACTGTCAGCCTTTCCATGTACAGTACTCTTCCGATGGAAGTTGGTCGTTGACCACATTGACCATGCCGCACCGAGAGCACCATGGCGGTGGACGACGGCGAGGCCTAGGAAGGGGACGATGCGGAGCCGGGGAAGACGCGGCAGTGGATGCCCACGCGGAGAGGAGTACGAGGGTTCACTGGTTCGGCTGTGGTGTGAGGCTGCCGTCACCGTAGAATAACAGGGGGAGTGGGTGAGTGGAGGGATGGCCTGGCCAGCGGTGGGAGTAGTATGGGGATGGTGAGGCCTTCGCAGCAGCACAGCCGGCCATGGGAGGCAGGAGCATGCGGCACGACCGGCACTGGTTTGGGCGGCTGGGGCAAGAAGACCAGAGGTTGAAGAAGCACTATGGCCGTTGGATGGACATCGTTGACCACACCGCGCCGAGAGCACCAGGGCAGTGGACAACGGCGAGGCCTACGAAGGGAACGACACGGAGCCGGGGAACACACGGCAGTGGCTGCCCATGCGGTGGAGAGTACGAGGGTTGACTGGTTCGGCTGCCGTTGCCGGAAAATAAGTGGAGGTGTGGGTGAGTAGAGGGATAGACAGGCCAGGGATGCGAGTATGATGGGGCCATGAGGCCTTCCCGGCAGCACTGCCGGCCACGGGAGGCGGGAGCAGGCGGTTCCGACGGCGCTGGTTTGGGCGGTTGGGGCAGGAAGATCAGATACTGAAGAAGCACGATTGTCGTTAGATTGACATCTAACGGTCTGACACTGGTAGAGTTGATTGTTGCCTAAGTTTCTTTTTTGAGAAACCTTGTGTACGCATGAACTTAGTAGGCCCACAAGTCAGCCTCCTAATCTATGGCAGACAACATAAAGCCCATTTGCTATTTTTTATAATTTGCAGCCCATTTGCTAATTCTTAAGTAATTTATGACAGCCCATTTTCTGCCCAGGACCACGATCAAAAAGTCCAACCTTATTTTGCATATTTTGGTGGAGTCCGAACTGTTGTAATCTCGAAATGATAAACATTTTTTAATAACTTATTGATTTGCCAAAAAAACCGTTTTGATTTTGGAAGCAAATAAGACGTGGGACAATTTAGTTGGTTTAAGGGAAAACCAGTGGTAAAAAAATCAGCGCTGGGTGGGAAAAACAACAAAAATAAGGATGTAAATATGAAAAGGGAATTTTATGTGTTTTCAATATAATGATATGTGTATATGAACTAGTAAAACTATAGGTAGAGATTAGAAAACGGATGTAGGACATGCGTTTCAAGAGGAAAATAGAACTGGGTTGTGTGTTTGATTCAGTAAAAAAATTGCGTGCGGATGTTGTAAGACAAAATATAACTAACGCTGGCGGGCCATAGGCCAGTAGATACCTGCTGGATCTTTGTGCCCCCTTGTCGTCATGGGCTGGGCCTGTTAAAAACAAAACAACCCTGGGAAATCTACAGCCCAGTTGAAACTTGCTCGACCCGAAAAAACAATATACGTGCTCAATAAACAAGAGAATTCTGCAAGTACAGACTGATAACTGGGATGCAGCACGGATATTTTTTTATCGTGATAATAAGTGCATGCACTTGTTTCGAAAAAATTGGAGAACTGGGGATTCGAATGGCGGGTGCTTATGCTACCCATCAAATAAAAATCAGGTGCCTGAAAATTTGTTTTGAAACAAATGATTCAGCTTTATATCCACGTCGACCCTCGGCATGATGGTTGGAAGCAAATGCAAGTTCATACCAAAAGATCTTTAACAACAATACCAACTTGCGGACGACAAGGTAGTACAACTACCAATACCAAACTAACTTATAATCTTTTTACTCCTAGCCCTAGTGTTCGTCTAGTAGAAAATCTTGTAGAGGACCAGCTCCCACTACTTCTCTTGCTCTAGGTCCCCGAGGTGGTACTGGTGCATCACCCAGTTGGTCCTCTGCTAGTCGAAGTTCTTGTTGGTGTGCAGCACCAGAACCTTTTTTGCTGCCCGTCTGCCGGCCGTTGACCATCAGCGGCAAGGTATTGTCGGTCTTGTGCCACATCGCGTGCATGCCGCACTCCGACTGTATCTTGCGACGCATCCACGCGCCCCTTTTGAACACCTTGGAATTGTGCTGGAAGAAATGCTTCCTTAGGCCACTCAGTGTGATACCTGCAGTATTGTGGAATACAGGTTTTAGTGTACCTAGTTGGCATTTTCATAACATCTTTGGCATGGTCCAGTCACTTGTTTCACTTTTTATTAACTGTCAAATTGTAATTGCTTCACCAGGTCTGCGTCTAAAAATAAAAATAGAGCTATAAACAAAGGAATATGTTTGTGCAAGTAGACGGCCGATCGGTGTCTTACCTGGAAGTTTCTCAGGTTGGGTGTAACATATGCCGTGCTCGTTGTCGATGGTTGGTATGAACAAATCGATGAGAGACTGAAATCTCGCACTGTCAGCACTCACTTTGGCCTCAAGGTGCTCGATCAGCTCCTGATCCATGGGATCGAACTTGACGCTAGCCGGCAGCACGGGCCAATCCTTCTTTGACTTGCATCGGTAATTCCAGTTATATGGTACTCAATGTATGATCAATTGACTGTTTTAAGTGAATGATGAAAGATTTCGACAGATAAGTGGTACTCCAAATCTGAAGTCCAGAATACCCGAACACGCCGCCGGGATTCTTGTGTCACCTCACGCACAGCGTGTTGTCACCTCAATTCAATGTGTGGACATGATGAATAATTTGACCGACATATACTAGTACTGCTACTATACTACTTACTAGTCGTATTTAGTGTCACTAGGCCGTTGCATGCTGTAATTAGGGATAGACATGTAGCCTATACCTACAGCACAAGTTGGTGCATTAGTCAATCAATATCGATTTAGATTAAAGGCTAAATGCATTGGAAGTGTAGATGTACATCATGTAGTACACTCTTTGTTGGAAGACCGAGGGAGGACACGTGCATGCATTCACATACACAGCCAGGGCGGTTCGCGCGCAAGGGTTGGACTCGTGTCGCGCCTGCGTAAAGTTTTGTTTAACTGATTTCTTCGCTCTGCCAACTGACAGGTGGGACCCAGAAACCAGGTGACAATTTAACCAGTCAACAAAGTGCCACGTCGACTATGTGGCCGGTCAGTAGGCTGCAATACAGTGCTCTACGATGAGCTAGTGATCGCATAATCGCCGCAAAACTATATATAGTGACCGTAAAGAGTGTACTGTTACATATGTTGACCGCCAGTGTATTTTTCTTGTTTCAAATTAAGCCATATTAATCGGAAAGGACGCAGTATGGACTACTACTACTACTAGTACTAGTACTGCTTTTGACTACAACGCCCTCTCCCTCTCCCTCTCCCTCGCCCTCACCCTCGCGGTGGACGTGCAGTAGTTCAATCGGTGTCAGATTGCCAGAAGCATATTGTACTGTAGTATCATCATTGTTGGACCTTCCGATGAGGCGAAGAGCCAAGTGCAAGGTTCACACGAGTACGAACTGTTGAACCTCCCGAAGAGGCAAAGAGCCAAGCGCAAGGTTTTATAGGAGTTGTCGTCCTAGTGGGAGTGTACTAGTACAACAATAGCGAACGATGCTACTATATGATGCCGCCACGTCACGTATATCCAAAGTTGTGCCACCTTTTTTTCTCAAAGAGCGTGTTGGAGCCCGTGCAACAACCACACAAGTTGCATGTACACATAACACATTTACTAGTAATAAATTCTAAAGGACAAATGCCAGTATGCCACACAAGTTCATCTCCAACTCATGTGATAAATTTGTTGGAAATATGCCCTAGAGGCAATAATAAATTAGTTATTATCATATTTCCTTGTTCATGATAATCGTTTATTATCCATGCTAGAATTGTATTGATAGGAAACTCAGATGCATGTGTGGATACATAGACAACACCATGTCCCTAGTAAGCCTCTAGTTGACTAGCTCGTTGATCAATAGATGGTTACGGTTTCCTGACCATGGACATTGCATGTCGTTGATAACGGGATCACATCATTAGGAGAATGATGTGATAGACAAGACCCAATCCTAAGCCTAGCACAAAGATCGTGTAGTTCGTATGCTAAAGCTTTTCTAATGTCAAGTATCATTTCCTTAGACCATGAGATTGTGCAACTCCCGGATACTGTAGGAATGCTTTGGGTGTGCCAAACGTCACAACGTAACTGGGTGGCTATAAAGTTACACTACGGGTATCTCCGAAAGTGTCTGTTGGGTTGGCACGAATCGAGACTGGGATTTGTCACTCCGTGTGACGGCGAGGTATCTCTGGGCCCACTCGGTAGGACATCATCATATGCGCAATGTGACCAAGGATTTGATCACGGGATGATGTGTTACAGAATGAGTAAAGAGACTTGCCGGTAACGAGATTGAACAAGGTATCGGATACCGAGGATCGAATCTCGGGCAAGTACAATACCGCTAGACAAAGGGAATTGAATACGGGATTGATTGAATCCTCGACATCGTGGTTCATCCGATGAGATCATCATGGAACATGTGGGAGCCAACATGGGTATCCAGATCCCGCTGTTGGTTATTGACTGGAGAACGTCTCGGTCATGTCTGCATGGTTCCCGAACCCGTAGGGTCTACACACTTAAGGTTCGATGACGCTAGGGTTATAAAGGAAGTTTGTATGTGGTTACCGAATGTTGTTCGGAGTCCCGGATGAGACCCGGATGTTACGAGGAGTTCCGGAATGGTCCGGAGGTAAAGAATTATATATGGGAAGTCCTGTTTTGGTCGCCGGAAAAGTTTCGGGTTTTATCGGTAATGTACCGGGACCACCGGGAGGGTCCCGGTGGTCCACCAAGTGGGGCCACCAGCCCCGGAGGGCTGCATGGGCCAAGTGTGGGAGGGGACCAGCCCCAGGTGGGCTGGTGCGCCCCCCCCCCCCACAAGGGCCCAAGACGCCTAGGGTTTGGGGAGGGGGCGCCTCCACCTAGCTTGGGGGGCAAGTTTCCCCCTCTCCCCCCCTTGGCCACCACCCTAGATGGGTTTGGGGCCGCCGCACCCCTTGGGGTGGAAACCCTAAAGGGGGCGCACCCCCCTCCCTCTCCCCTATATATACTTGAGGACTTTGGGGCTGCCAACATATGAGTTTTGACCTCTCCATGGCGCAGCCTTGCCTCTCTCCCTCCTCCTCTCCCGCGGTGCTTGGCGAAGCCCTGCAGGATTGCCACGCTCCTCCACCACCACCACGTCGCCGTGCTGCTGCTGGACGGAGTCTTCCCCAACCTCTCCCTCTCCCCTTGCTGGATCAAGGCATGGGAGACGTCACCGGGCTGCACGTGTGTTGAACACGGAGGTGCCGTCCGTTCGGCACTAGGATCATCGGTGATTTGGATCACGACGAGTACGACTCCATCAACCCCGTTCACTTGAACGCTTCCGCTTAGCGATCTACAAGGGTATGTAGATGCACTCTCCTTCCCTCGTTGCTAGATTACTCCATAGATTGATCTTGCTGTTGCATAGAAAATTTTGAATTCCTGCTACGTTCCCCAACAAAATTTGTGCACGACTAGTCTACATATATTCACAGCGCTACCGTTCACAATTACCGTACTCCACTTACACGTTATATATGGGCTACATGTCCTCCTCCAGGTTCCAGTCCCAGGTGTTCTTCATGGATGGCACGATCCATAGCGGTGGGCAACGGGAATCATTGTCGCAGCTTTCTATTCTGGTTCCACACGATGGAGACTCATCCAAGCTGAAGTGGCATAAATCATGGATAGCGTGTCCCAGCATGTCGTTCATCCGGCGGTGCGTACTGAAGACACAACCATGCTTCATGAACGGCAGGCCTTCCGTGTCGTGCATGGAAGGTGACATCCGCTTCACAATGGGGTAGCTGTCCCCGATGAAAAGCGAGTACTCTCCAAGAGTGTTCCTCGGCACCCACGTAGCATCACGGGGGTCGAACTCGGCGTCGTTCATCTGGTACACGCGGCATCCCAGATCTGGACACATGGTTACGTACATAGTCAAGGTCCATGCATAATAATGTTGTGCTCAAATGTGGCGGTCAGTAAAACTGTGCAGCAAATAGTACTACTCCGGTATAGAGGAAGTAAAATAACTGGCTTATTATATATAGCCACTCTTGGCTACATGGATGAGATAGTAAGACATGGAAAAACAAAAATGGTGGCAGCTAGTGGGTTCAAGTCTTCAAGGGCCTAGCTAGCTATACACGTCCTACAAGGTAAAAAGTACTCCTACTAGTACTACAAAGTATACTAGTAGTACAACAATGAAAGAGAAGGCGAGAGGGTTAAAAAATGGAATACCTGGGTAGATGGTGACGGTCCGATCGTGGTAGATTATGTGACCATGTTGCACATCAGTGGTACCATGGGTAACGACTGCTAAGATAGTTGATCCCAATATGCCAAAGTCAGCTACAAGGTTCCAGGTTAGACCAAATCGCGGATGCAAATGCACATCCAGGATCGGCGATCTTATTTTGATCGGGGGATGACTAGTCGCTGCAAAATAATGGAGTACTGTTAGGGATGCAAATGATGGTTTGTGCATTCCGTTTGTAATCTCCCGTACTGTAGGATGTCAACCAGATGAAACAAGTCCCCTGGCTTGTCACCACGAAGATGCGGCCTAGATGGCGCATGGCGTCTTCGAACGTGTAGGGGTACAAATCTGCCGCCGCCAACATGCGCCAGCCTGTGCCGTTACTGCCTCCTGCATTGATGGCAATCCTTATGTCAAACACCGCGATGAGATAGTAATCGTCGTAGCCACGTCGCTTTGTCGTCGGGTCCGCAATTGCTATCTTATTCAATCTCATGTAGGCATCATCATACGTATTCTTGCCCAACCAGTCGGGAAGGCCGATCCCAATGGTGGAGAAGGGGTCTACCGGAACGGCCGCACTGCTGTGGATGTTGTGCAAAATCATGGTGGTATCCGGCCGGAGGTATGCAAGCTAGTCTTCGTTGGCACCGACCCAGACCTATATATAAGACGGTGGGCAGTGGAGAAATTACGGGATGGAAATGGAATAACTAAGTACTACATGATCAAACTCCATTACTGACCTGCTCATTGGAAAAAATCCGACTACCTCTCAACGTCGTCAACTCTAGCGGAGTCAACGTGCAACCATGGCCAGGGAGCGGTGGACTGTTTGAAGAATTGTCCCATAGAAGAACCTTCTCCTCGAGGACGCATGGAAGACCAACAAGCATGGCCTTTTCCCAAGCCTGTTTAAGCAGCGTCTTGAAAAAGTTGGTGCAGGAAGCTCCGAGTCTTGCGGCGGTGAGGACGTCGGAGCGGTGTGCAATTTCTCCCAGAGAATCGTTGTCCAAGATCTCCCAGCCCCGACGAGGAGGAGAACCGCCTGGCGAATCCATGGGAGCAGCGACGAACTGCCTTCTCTTCGGGGGGAGGGGAACTGGCGAGGAGGAGATAAGAGCATAGTAACCGCAGGGCCTCGTCCCTTCCAACTGTAGATCATTCCTCAGCGAAGGAGTGAGGCTATTATTTACTACTCTAAATAATAGCACTAGTAAGAAATTTTTGGCACTAGGTAGTAGTTTTTGGTACCATAGAGTACTAGTACTAGCATTATGGAACGTTATGGGATTGCATTATACTGTAAATAATAGCACTAGTAAGAAATTTTTGGCACTAGGTAGTAGTTTTTGGCATGGATTAAGAAATTTTGGGTATGTTTTTGCCATTTTCTATACACGCCAACTAGTGTCAAAAACGCCATACATTATGTGACGGAGGAGTACGTACTCGTACTGTAGCAGTACCAGTACTACTTTTCTCAACTAGTAGTCCCTCATTGATTCGGTTTTCCTACCAGAGTCGGACAAGTCAGCTTTGCTTGTAGCCCAAGTAAAGTTGCCGTGTGAGTTTGAAATCTGACCGTTGGAACACATGTCAGTTCCTTAGTGACCCAGGGTCATTTCGGACAAATCAGGTCGGGTTGCCAAGTGGCTATACATAGCCCTCCCCCTACAACCATAAACGGTTGGCTGCTCAGATTCAGAGTACGGCTTTTGTCGTTTGAGAGCAACCCACCTCGAAGCCTTTGAGAGAGAATTCCTTGCGAGGATAAAGCCCTAACCACCCAGAGCCAAAGAGAATTAGGCATCACTTAAGTCTTCTTGTCTGTGTGATCTGAAGACTTATTACACTTGAGGACTGTGCATCCTCCAGCCGGTTAGGCGTCGCGTTCTGAGCATCCAAGAGACATTGTGGATTGCCGGTGAACGAAGTCTGTGAAGGTTTGGGAGTCTACCTTGAAGACTTACCAGAGTGATTGGGCGAGGTCTGTGTGACCTTAGCTCAAGGGGAATACGGTGAGGACTGGGTGTCCTGAGCTGCGTGTTCAGGAATGGGTGTCCGGGACTGTGTGTCCTAAGGTTTAAATACCTAGCCGCCCTAACCAGACGTACAGTTGTCACAGCAACTGGAACTGGTCCAACAAATCATTGTCTTCAGCGAGTCACTGGTTTCATCTTCCCTTCCCTTTACTTACTGTTACTCCTTGTGAAGTCATTGTATGTTCGCACTATCTTTCGTCTTCACTGAGTGACTGCGTGTTCTGTGTGGCTTCACAATATCTTCCTACCTGATCCTTACTACATTGCTGCTATTAGCCATTGTGCTTTCACTCTATTGAATACTTGACTATGGCTTGCCTAGTGTAGTCTACCTTCCGCTGCAGGGTAATAGGTTTATTTCTATCGTTTGTCTTCATAACATCCACGTTTTGAAGACTTTAATAAAAATCGCCTATTCACCCCCCCTCTAGTCGATATAACGCACTTTCACTCATTTATGAGGAAACCCTTTAAAAATGGAAATAGACTGGAACCGCATTGACCGAAGTAGCATAACCTTTAGAGGAATAATCCCCAGTCGGGAAGCGCGCTGTATAGGAACAATCACACTAGATGTGGTGTTCGGCACGCCGGATAATTACAGGTCCGAAGAGGTCACGTTCCATGCGGCTCCGTTCAGCACCGATTATCACGCTCTGCTAGGGCGGGAAGCGTTTACAATCTTCCAAGCAATACCCCATTATGGGTACATGAAGCTCAAGATGCCCGGGCCGAACGGGATAATCACTCTCACTAGTGATCCGGACATAGCACTCTGCGCCGAAAACAAGACAGCCGCACTGGCCCTCGAGGCACTATCCGAAGCCCTAGCGGCTGAGGAACTGACTGCGCTGTGCTCTACGGTGAATAGGGACGATGTGATACTCGACAAAAGATCCAAGACCACCTCCTTTAAACCGGCGGACGAAATAGTCAAATTCCAAGTCCATCCAACGGACCCCAATAAAACAGCTTCCATCGGGGCACATTTAGACCCTGATGTAGACGCCGCACTGCGAAAGTTCCTATGAGAGAACTGGGACATTTTCGCCTGGCACCCTTCAGACATGCCAGGGATCCCACGCAGGCTGGCCGAGCATAGCTTAAATATCCAAACAGGATTCAAACCTGTCAAACAGGCTCTTCGGCGTTTTTCTGAACCTAAGAGACAGGCCATGGGAGAGGAGCTAGCAAAGCTACTGGAGGCCGGATTCATCAGAGATATAAAACATCCGGACTGGCTAGCAAACCTGGTGATGGTACTAAAGAAGGACAAATCCTGGCGCCTGTGCGTTGATTTTAAAGACCTTAACAAGGCTTGCCCAAAGGATCCCTTCCCCCTCCCCCGCATCGATCAAATCATCGACGCTACCGCAGGACACGATTCGTTGTGTTTCCTCGACGAATATTCCGGCTATCATCAAATCAAGATGGCAGAATTAGACCAAGCCGCAACGGCATTCATCACACCATACGGCCCATTCTGCTTCAACACAATGCCCTTCGGGCTCAAAAACGCCGGCGCAACATATCAGCACATGATTCAGACATGTCTGGCAAACCAGATCGGCAAAACAGTGGAGGCATATGTAGATGATGTGGTCGTCAAAACAAGACATGTCGAATCTCTAGTAGACGACTTGAGGCTCACATTCGATAACCTCCGAACATACGACATCAAGCTCAACCCGGAAAAATGCGTTTTCGGCGTTCCAGCCGAAAAGCTCTTGGGCTTCAAAGTATCCGGTAGAGGAATTGAAGCAAATCCTGCCAAGATCCGAGCTCTGTCGCAGCTGGATATCCCAAAGGACCTCAAACAAATACAAAAATTAACCGGATGTGTGGCGGCTCTCAGCCGCTTTATCTCCGGCTTGGGAGAAAAGGCCCTACCCCTTTACCGCCTCCTTCGGCGCACCGAACACTTCGAATGGACGGATGCAGCCACAGCCAGACTCGACAAAATAAAAGCCATATTGGCAACAAATCCAATCCTGGCCGCGCCAAACATTGGCGAACCAATGCTATTGTACATTGCAGCAACACATCAGGTTGTAAGCGTAGTGCTCGTTGTCGAACGAGAAATGGACAGACACAAATTCCCCCTTCAAAAGCCGGTCTATTATGTGTCCACTGTCCTCACTCCCTGCAAATCATGGTACCCGCATTATCAAAAGATTGCGTACGCGGTATTCATGGCATCCCGGAAGCTATGACACTACTTTCAAGAGTGTCAATAATAGTAGCCTCGGAAGTACCACTTAACGATATTATAAACAACCGTGATGCAACGGGCTGGATTGCAAAATGGGCCATCGAGCTCCTCTGTTCGACATAACTTATAAGCCACGGCGAGCCATCAAGTCGCAAGTTTTGGCCGACTTCGTCGTAGAATGGACAGAGGCCGAACTCCCTAAAGAGTACGGCACATATTCATATTGGATCATGCATTTTGACGGCTCCAAGATGTTGGCCGGACTGGGGGCTGGCGTCGTTTTGACGTCCCCCACAGGAGACACAGTTCAATACGTACTCCAGATTACGTACACAGACTCCAACAATGCAGCCGAATATGAGCACCTTTTACATGGTCTCCGGATGGCAGTATCCATGGGCATTCAACGCCTAGAGGTGCGCGGGGACTCGAACCTCGCAATATCCCAAATAAATGGAGACTTCGACGCCAAGGATCCAAAGATGGCAGCTTACCGCAACGCCGTCTTAAAAATGTCAGCTCGGTTTGAAGGGCTTGAATTTCACCACATAGCCTAGGAAAATAATCAGGCGGCAGATGTCCTGGCACGCATCGGCGCAAAACGCGATGTAGTCCCCCCCAACATCTTCTTGGAAAGGTTGTTCAAGCCATCCGTAGTATGGGAAGGGGAGCCGCTCAACAACAGCCCGGACCTAACCGCACTGCCCGACACCGGACATTCTGACACAATCGGCGGCTCTGCCAATGAAATAACGCCTTCAGCCCACGAAATAATGGCTGTCATCGCCCCGTGGACAGAACCATTCCTCGCCTACCTTATTAGGCAGGAACTCCCCGAGGACCAAAACGAAGCACGCTGCATAGTGCGGTGATCCAAAGCCTACAAAGTCCACGAGGGAGAGCTTTATAAGAAAAGCACTACCGGAGTCCTTCAAAGGTGCATCTCCGAAGAGGAAGGGTGGAACCTCCTGGCTGAAATTCATGCCGGACTCGGCAGTCATCACGCTGCAGCTCGGTCCCTTGTGAGCAAGGCATTCCGTACAGGCTTTTACTGGCCGACGGCCCGGGCAGACGCCCAGGACTTAGTCCAACGATGCACCGGTTGCCAGCTCTTTGTAAACCAAAGCCATATGCCACCCACCGCCCTCCAAACTATCCCCATCACTTGGCCCTTCGCGGTCTGGGGGCTTGATATGGTTGGACCCCTTAAAGGCGGAACCCACAAGCAAAAATACTTACTGGTCATGGTGGATAAGTTCACCAAATGGATAGAAGCCAAGCCTGTTAAGACGGCCGAATCCGGACCTGTGATAGACTTTATATCCGGGGTTGTACACCGTTACGGCGTCCCCCACAGCATCATCACCGATAACGGCACGAACTTTATGGCCGACGAGGTAAAACTCTGGTGCAAAAACATGGGCATCAAGCTTGATTATGCTTCCGTCTATCACCCACAAACTAACGGCCAGGTCGAACGTGCAAATGGTCTTATCATGAGCGGCATTAAACCCAGATTAGTGCGGTCCCTCACGGAATCCAACACGCACTGGGTAGAGGAGCTCGACTCCGTACTCTGGGGGCTACGGACCATGCCGAATCGCACCACCGGATACACACCATTCTTTATGGTGTACGGCGCAGAGGCAGTTTTGCCTTGCGACAAAATTCATGACTCACCTCGAGTGCGCATGTATGAAGAAAGAGAAGCCGAGCTCAATCGGCAGGACAGTTTGGACGCATTGGAGGAGGAGCGTGACGTGGCAAAAGCCCGTTCCGCATTCTATCAACAGCAGGCTTGACGATACCAAAGCAGAGAAGTACGGGCCAAAAATTACAACGTTGGCGAATTAGTTCTACGCCTGCCTGACAAGAAAAAGGACAAACTCAAGCCCAAGTGGGAAGGTCCCTTCATAATTGACCAAGTTCTGACTGGTGGAGCATACCGCCTGCGAAATGCATCGGATAACCGACTCGAGCCGAACCCATGGAACGCAGCCCGTCTCCGAAGATTCTATGCCTAGCGCCGGACTTTGTGTTCGTCTCCTTCCTCTGTCCATTTTTTATATACTTTCTGTCTTACATTCCTCTTCTTCTCTCTCAATCTCTTATAGCCTTTAAAAGCTCATAAAGTGACGCGCTATCCGCGCTCATTAAACCTGGGGGCTTCTTTAAACAGAAGCTTATTTATACGGGCTTCATGCCCAACACATGTGTCACACTTCCGCATGTACCTTTTATTCACCATTATATGAATCGATATGACTTAAGTTTTGGCCAAGCTGGGTTGCCTGGCTCCTGTGCTTACCCCTACGTTCCCGATTGTTCGGCTAGGTGGTAAAGGGAGCACCTCTGCGATTGTTACTGCCGGGTCAGCCGGACGTGTACCTCAGACTGGGTGAAGCCGAAAGCTAGCGTTCTTAAGGGAATATTCGGTTGGTGAACTAAAGATGATCTTTTTTATTTATCTATATGCCCCCGGATGTTTTTCATGCGTTTCTTTTCGCAGCATGGACATGCACTTTAGGGCATGACTCCCAGGGAAAGGAACCCCTAACGGAACTATTCTCCCTGGAAGATGTTTCTTACTAACCATGTAATATAACATAACTAGTCGGGCACTTGTCTGTTCACGCACTAATGACCCCTACGCCTGGTCTCCATGCATTCCTCGGTTCCTATATAACTGCATGAGAATTCGGACACACTCCGGACCGTCAGGTCCCGAGGCTGAAGCGAAAGGGTCGGCCATGACAAATGATCTACAATCTGGCTAGAAGGCATTATAAATGTCAATTAAATTACATAATCATTTTGACTGATTGTATTCCTCTTCAATACCATCTAACAGGCTATCTAATTTACAGTCCTGCTGGGAATACATTGCGGCCAACTCTACTTGGCCGTATACTAAGCTTACAGGGATCTCCTTCCCATCGAGCCCTATAGGACCGACCTCGGCCATATGGTTGGGGTCAGCCTTTGA
The DNA here is from genome assembly GCF_056163025.1 of Triticum urartu. Classification (NCBI taxonomy): domain Eukaryota; kingdom Viridiplantae; phylum Streptophyta; class Magnoliopsida; order Poales; family Poaceae; genus Triticum; species Triticum urartu. The sequence continues at coordinate 151,367,412 of NC_141879.1, read as the reverse complement.
GTACCGCGTCTTCACCATGGCCCAGGCCTCCCTCGTGCCCTGACTGCAGGCCGATATCTTCCACAATCGGAAGCGCCGTCGTGCTCCCTTTAGCTTCTCCGCAAGATCTCCAAGACCTTCAGGCATGGAGACGGATGGCCACAGGGCCTGGGCGACGCCTTGCATCGCCTGCCGAACTCGATCGAGCAGTTGCGAGAGCTCGGGAAGAAGGTCACCCGTAGAACCGGGCATCTCCTCTGTAGGACGACCTGTTAGCACACCTACAGACATTGCTCTGTTAGTCGACTTCCCTGCTGAACTTTCTTTCAAAGGTTCGTTCAAGCACTTACTAAATATGCCGCGCCGAAGCCGCTGATTCTCCTTCACGGAGTCTGACAGCTGGGCACGAACATCTTTCAGCTCGACGCCCAGCTTGGTGTTGGCATCTTGGATATCGTTCTTCTCCCGCCTCACCTTTGTCAGCACCTTCTCACCAGCCTTTAGCTGGCGTAGGAGGTGTTGCATTTCCGGATTCGATCCGGCACCATCTGCAATTTCATTTATCAGATTCGCACCCATGTCGTGCTTCGCAAAATACTTATCTTTCGAAGTGTATATTACCAGAGGGGGTCTCCTTGGGCTCCCTTGCCGCGGATAGTGCAGCCTCAAGTTGGGCTTTGCACTCTTCCAACTCCTTGGACAGTAGGGAATTCTTTTCTGTAAGAACCTGCATAACAAATGACCCTTAAATCAGTTATTCTAACTGTTTCAAGTCTCGGGGGCTACTAGTATATATATAATTACCAAAATTTTCTTACCTGTATGTCTTTTACATATTGCTCCGTGGCTCTGGCTAGACCATTTTGAGCGGCACGGAGGTACGCATCTCCCGAATTGAAGGCATCCAATGCCTCTTGGGAGAAACAAGCGTCCCGAAGAACTGTCCGGCAACGCCTGTGGTTCATGGCACTCTCCACCTCGGAATTGGTGGCAGACAGCCTGTCCGCATCCTCTGTCGGAGGAGCGTCCGGTGCGCGCCTCGTGTTCGCCTCCGCTTCCGGACCAGGCTTTGGAGCCTGGCTGGTGGAGGCGCGATTGGCAGCCTCTCCGGATATAGTCCGGCGAGGTCTCTTTGTCCTGAAGAGAGCACGAGTGTCAATGTGCCTCGAAGGTATAACACTTGGGATAGGAGGCGCGCCATACCTTTGCGCTGACGCCTCGGTCCGGACTACACTTCTTTTCTGCCCACGGGGCCCTGCGGCCCCTCGTTAGCTTGTCGCCGCAGGTTCGGCCTTCCGCCTCAAAAACCTCCCCTGCAAAGTTCGGTTGTAATCAGTAAACTGAAAACACGAGAGGGCGGACACCTATTCGGGGTACTGGGACTTCAATCTCGGTTACCTGGGAGGCCGGAATTAGCCCTGGGTAATCGGCCGTAATGGACACCAAGGCGTTGTCCTTGCTCAATTGATGAAACACTCCATCAATCAGCTCCAAAGATATGTCCGGATCCTCTTGAGAGGCCGGGTCAAGGGACCGTCTTGGGTTCTCGGGTTGTGGAGGAGGGCTTCTTATTTCCTTAACGGCCCGGCGCAGTTCCTGCGTTGAAGTCGTCAGACTGAATATTTAACAATGGGAATACAAAATGGATGGGCAAGTAAATGCGACCACTTACCCGGCTTGGGGGATTGTGCATAGAGAATCCTCCCTATGGGTTGACGCGGAGAAATTCCTCCTCTTCTCCCTTATACAAAGTGGACAAGATCTTTAGTAGAGCGGCAGCTGAATCCGGCCACTTACGGCCGTAGCGGGTGGCGTCGTCCTCCCCGTTGAAGTCTCACATGGGGTGGCTTCTATACTGAAGCGGCTGCACCCCCCGCATGATGCATTCGGCCATATCCCCGATCATGGTTAGTCCGGAATGGGCTAACAATCTTATTCGGCCCATCAGGTAAATGATGTTCCTGTCACTTTCCCTCTGAGGGCTCCGTGGACGCCAGCTTAGGCGCTTCTTTAAGGGGGCACTGTCGAATTCAGGGAGGCCGATCCGGACAGGATCTGGCAGCGGGACGTCTTCTATGTAGAACCATTCCGAGGGCCAGTCTTCGGACGCCTTCTTTGGGGTTCCGGACAAATATCCGGTCCCGGCGATGCGCCACACTTCGGCTCCGCCCACTTGATACATTGACCCCTCCTTAGAGCGGGGCACAAGGCAGAATAACCTTTTCCATAGCCCTAAATGAGCCTCGATGCCCAAAAACAGCTCGCAGAGGGCTACGTAGCCCGCGATATGCAATACGGAGGCTGGCGTGAGATTGTGTAGCTGGAGGCCATAGAACTCCAGCAGCCCCCGGAGAAATGGATGGATTGGAAACCCGAGCCCCCTTATTATATAGGGGACAAGGCATACCCGCTCTCCTTTGGAGGGATTGGGGGCACTCTCCGCTTGCTTTCCGCCGTTATAGATGGCAAGACCGGCTCGCACCGGGACCATGTAGGCCAAGGGGAGGAATCCCTTGGTCTGGAGCGTCACTAGCTCGCTATGCGGGACGGAGCATCTCTCCCAGTACCCAGGATGATGGCTGGAAGGGCGAGAGGAGGAGTTGCGATGGCTGGCCATGGTGGAATGGGCCTTTGTCGGATGTGCTCTGATGAACACTCACGAAGGGGGGAAGATGTGGTTTGGATCTAAATCCTCGTCCCCTTAAATAGGGCAACTCATTTACGTGGCTAAGTGTGTGAATGTAAAAACACTCGGACTTTTCATATTCGTTTGACACGTCGGAAGTGGCCATTATTGGGCGTAGAAGCCAAGGAGCGCAACATCTACAAGAAACCGGACTTTATTCAACAGGTACACAGAATTTGGGGGAGAACCCGCCTTGCAATGCCAAAGACAATCTGCGCGCCGGACTCATCGTCATTGAAGCCTGGTTCGGGGGCTACTGAGGGAGTCCTGGAATAGGGGGTGTTCGGATAGCCGGACTATACCTTCAGCCGGACTCCTGGACTATGAAGATACAAGATTGAAGACTTCATCCCGTGTCCGGAAGGGACTTTCCTTGGCGTGGAAGGCAAGCTTGGCGATATGGATATGTAGATCTCCTACCATTGTAACCGACTTTGTGTAATCCTAACCCTCTCCGGTGTCTATATAAACCGGAGGGTTTTAGTCCGTAGGACAACATACAGAACAACAATCATACCATAGGCTAGCTTCTAGGGTTTAGCCTCTCTGGTCTCGTGGTATATCTACTCTTGTACTACCCATATCATCAATATTAATCAAGCAGGACGTAGGGTTTTACCTCCATCGAGAGGGCCCGAACCTGGGTAAAACTTCGTGTCCCTTGCCTCCTGTTACCATCCGGCCTAGACGCACAGTTCGGGACCCCCTACCCGAGATCCGCCGGTTTTGACACCGACACTAGCTATTACATCACTGCTCCGAGCCTCTATTCATAACTTGTTTGTGTGTTCTTGATCTTCCCAAGTTGCATGACTAATTTGATGCTTCTATTAATTATGGAGCTGCCAACCCCATCAAGCAAAATATTTGTTCTTTTGGGGCTGGCACCTCGAACAAGCATAAAAATAGAGGGAAACAGATATACTCCCTCCGATTCTATTTACTCTGCGCATAACTCTTGATCTGCATACCAAGGAGGGCACTGGTTTAATTTTTCTGGACTAATTTGCCAATTAATTAGGGCAGAGGCGGATGGGGCGGGGCACAAAAGGAAACCAGCGCTAGGAATCGGCAACGCGCAGACTAATACGAGAAAACTGAGAAAAAGTTATACGCAAAGTAAAAATAATCGGAGGGAGTATTGTCGTGTATGCACACACCCTTCTTTCATTAGTTTAGATGAACCATTGATGATCAATTCGGACCAGTGCATGCGACTAAAATTAATTTTACCTAAATAGATGGTGCAGAATAAACTACAACAACTAGATTTGCAACCACGGGATGCTGACGATATCTTCAAAGAACATTGCAACAGCAGCTAGGCTTCACAGCAACATATGGTAAGCCAGTGTGTTTTAGTACGTGTAATCCTACCGAATTACAAATAGTTTAGTTGTCTGCTTTGCTGTATTGCTTGATTCGAATGCTTATTCTTTGTTACGCTATACCTGAGTTGGCCAATATGTCAGCAGTGCCTGCTGTACTATCATAAAGAAATGCATGCCTATTTCATTTGAGTCCTTAACTTTTCCTCTCAACTTCATCACAAGACTGTCTTCGTAGTTTATATGAGGCCACACTGTTAAGTGCTTTCTCAGATTATTTCAACTGCTTAGATGCCTTGGAAACTTAAATATAGCGGTTGTACACTCCCTTTCAACTAGGGATGTCAACTGGGTCTGGTTTAATCCCTATTAAAGTCCACTAGTGGTATGATAGTTCAAAAGAGGTTTTGTATTTTTGAGGAAAATGAACTAGGGAGGTAGCAAAAACTAACTAGATAGGACTGGCGGATTTCGTTTATTTGCCACTTACATCCCTAGTTTCATCTTACCATTTTAATTTCTTTTCGGCTGATGCTGCTTCGAACCATTTAAATATAGTTTGCCATGCTCGGCAATAATTCATCCGTTGTTTACCATGTAAGCTTACTGCCTGGATCATACGATAACTATCTCTTACTGATGTCCAGCGGAAACCTTTCAGGATGCCGTTCACACTAGGACACAATGTACAACCCCAGAATCTATTTGTGGAAGCAGTGTGCCATCCATGTTACCAGATGGTAGCAGTTCAGAGGCAACACCGCCGGAGAGCAGTCTGAGCATAGATATTATAGTGCTTGAGGCTCTACTAGAGGCAGAAAGAGATGGTGTGGCTGCCATGAATGAGGTAATATTTATCTTGAGGCTGGAAATTACGGAATTAGCAGCACGCATTATGCAAGCAACCCAAGAATTGGAGGAAGTAACAATGTTGCATTTGAAGATGGAGGAGGTCCTGCTGTTTCTGCTATCTGAAGCCCAAGATAATCCCGGTTCTTCTTTAGATACCAGTTGAAATTTTCATTAGATTATTGTACTTGCATGTTGTGTCATGTCTCTGAATGGATTATGTTGCAAGACCCCCTATGTTTTCCATGTGTTGTAATGATCCAAATTTTTTAGGCGAGGTAATCCTCAGTACTTGTATGATTGACATAAGGTGAACTGTTTGTCATGTGAGCATATTGTATTGGATGAAATAACTGTTTGACTCAGAGTGTATCCAACCTACTGAATTCGAAGATCACGGCATTTCTAAATCATAATCATATATAAAGGTGGAATAAATCTTTGTTGTGGTTTTGAAGAAATAAATAACAAAATGTATAATTATCTGTGGATATTCGTAATCGAATACAAATTGGATTTGAATTTAGTTTGCCAGGTCCCAGGGCAAACGCGAATGCTAATTCTCCCAAGTTTTGAATGAAGCGGCTAAACACCCACTATAATTTGTGGGCTGCTCGAAGCAAGTGTTTGCGAGATGGAAATTACTGTCTACCCCTGACACTTGACATCCTTATCGACGGGATTTACACTGTTGTCGATAGGGGTAGACTAGTAACTTCAATCAGACATGACACGACGGCCTCTGAGCCCATTCAGACACGGTGGGCGCCAAACATGGGCGGCAAAACACATTTGATTCAAGCTCGTCCGAAAGACATGTGTCTCTTCCTACATTTCCCCATTCATACACGGTGGGCGGCAAAACAAACTCTCCTCGTCCGAAATCGATGTAGGCTTATATTTTAAATAGGGGCAGATGTGTAACTTCCATCAGACGTGACACAACCGCCCTACCTGTCAGCCCCGTTAATACACCATGGGCGCCAATCGTGGGCGGCAAAACACCCTCTCCTCGCCCGAAATCGATGTAGGCTAATATTTTAAATAGGGGCACATGTGTAACTTCCATCAGACGTGACACAACTGCCCTACCTGTCAGCCTCGTTCATACACCATGGGCGCCAACCGTGGGCGGCAAAACACCTTCTCCTCGCCCGAAATAGTTACCGGAAAATATTTGGGAGATGCGAGATTACCGTCCTATCCCCAACCGATGCGATGTCCGAAATTTTAAACGAAGGATACGTTCGTAACTTTCCCCCATTTCAGAGAAGCGTGTCCCAAAGTTTGAGATCCCCCCCCTCCCCTCCATTTCCCCATTCATACACCGTCGGCGGCACGACAACCTCCGCACTACGGCCAGCCTCCTCCGTCCGCCACCCCATCCTCCACCTTGCCAGAGCCGCTACCCCTACCCCGTCGTCCACTGCAAGAGATTGACGTCTCTCATCCACGGCGCTGGACCAGGATCCTTTCATCGCCTCCTCTCGCTTCATCGGCGCCGTCGTCCACCTTGTCGTTGTCGCTCCTACGACCGCCTCGTCCACGGCAACAGGATATATCCCCCGACCCGGCCGTCTGCCGTCTAAAGTCTTCTTCCCCGCCGCCGACAACCATCGCACCCGCAGCACCCTCAACGTATCAGCATAGGCCTACACGGTGTCGCAAGAGAGGTGGTACTCTTCCGTATGTGCTTAAGTTATTGATCTCACCCGGAAAATAGATCGTAATTTGTTTACTGTACTTTTCTTGTCTATACCAAATCGTAGTGGCTAGTTGAAAGCAAACATTGGTTGTGAAGTAGCTTTGTCCGGTTTGCACCTTCAGATCCGCCATGGCACGGGCACTATACTCGTAAAGCTTATGGTTTCCCCCCTTATATTCACTACCATCATCGTAGGTGCTTCGTGTCATGCTAGCACTGCTCCTCAAGACCTCAACCCAAAGCTTACATGTTGAAATACGAATCTGATATGATGCTCATATCACTAAAACAGAGAATGTTTAATTGGTCACCTAATGTTCCTATATTCATTTCGAAAAGCATGTGCGCCACCCACTGGTCCAGCTAGTTCCACTTTCCTGATTTTTCTCTTGATGCTTAGGGTTTTCCCCTTTTATCTACTCTACTATGATCTGCGTAGGTGCTTTCTGTCGTACTAGCATTACTCCACCCTTCAATCTAAACAACACAACACTTAGAATTCGAAAGCTTAGTTGTTCAAATATGATTGTGATATGATACTGATATTAGTTAACCGACACATTTAATTGGTTAGCTAAAGGTCCCACTTGAGTTTCCAAATGCATGTCGCGACATATAGAGAGACAGCATAATTGCATTTCTTTGTTACTTGTTGACCGTACTTTCTTGTCCATACCAAATCTTAGTTGTTATTTAAAAGCAAACATCGGTTGCTAACTACCCTTTGCGCGGTTTGCAGCTTCAGATCTGCCATCCCACTGCCACGGTCAACACTGTACTCATCATGCTTATGTTTTCCCCATTTTATGATGACCACAATCAGCCTACATGGTTCGTATCGTAATAGCACTACTCCACCCATCGAGCTAAACAAGCTTAGTTGTACAAATTCATATCTGATATTATTGCTAATATTAGTAAAACTGAGAGATGTTTAATTGGTTAGCTAAATGTTCCTACTTTAGTTTCGAAATGCATGTGAGCCACATATGGAGAGACCAGAAAGAATAGTATTTCTCTGTGCGCTCTGGTTCATCATGGGTGGCCAACCGACATTGTATTAAAAGACTTGTAATATCTTCAATCTGCTTGCTCTTCTGCTCTTCTTTAAGATGATACTCTTCTCTTGCGGTTGACTGGTCAGGTCGAGTTGTTCTCCCTTAGTATCTTTTGAATCTGTCAGGTCAAGTCGATATGTTCTTCTTTACTATATGTTGAAGCTATCATCTGCGAAGTGTCATCACTTCTGGAGCTCTCATATTTTGAGTAGTAGGCCACATTATATTAATGCACACAACAAATTACAGCATGCATGGCATCTTTTAAAAGAATTGCAGAGATAGCACAAAGGGGTTTACAGGGAGGTAGTATTGGATTAGAATCACTTCTGCATTACAAAGAAAATCTCACTTGTTTTTATGTTTTCATGCATGTTAGATGTTGAACATTATCAAAATGAATATGAGAATGGGCGCACGAGAGGAATATTGCGGAATGATCCACTGCCTAACAAACTTGGCATGGTGGAGGATGGCCTATCTTATTCACCCATCAAGGTGCTTGCTCTAACTTTGCAAAGTTGTATTGGTCGCACATATTTTGCTTCTGACCTCTTGCATTACTTCTACTTTGTTACACCATCTTCTTAGTTTAAGCATCATATATGAGTATATGCCATACCTATCCATTTTCTATACCTATTCCATGTGTCGTCACACTATGTTTTTTCAGTCAAATGTTGTTCTTTCGTAATAGGTGTCCAAAAGGAAGAGGGTGAGTGCAGGTCGTCAAGGAGTGCAAACTAGGTATTTGAAAAAGGTAGTGATACCTGTTAAATCAGATAGATCAGCAGCCACAGAAAACACAGGCCCAACTGTACCACACTTTACCCCTACTCCAGTGGCCAAACCCCTATTAGAACTGCTGGGAGCCCAACGTTAGGTACTGTCTATGATATCAATTCAAAATTTGAACTCCTAAATTTCTGCTTGTGACTTACCTTCTCTCTTGTATGAAAACTAATTTCAGATGAATCTCCTTGCTCAAAGGATCATACGATCTCAAAACAATAATGGGCTCTGCATTGCTCTTGTCAGTACCTCTCTCCCTTTTGCCTTGTAACGCTGTACTTAATTGCTATTTGATTATGTATCATCAGTCTTCACCTGAGCTTCATTATCCTCTGTTTCTTCCAATATTATTTGATCTATATTTACTCTTTGCAAAATGTAGAATAATGGCAACGCTTATAAAGAATTTTCTTTGGGGAATTTATTGAATTATCCTTCCATCAACATGGAGAAGGGCTTTGTCCAGCCCGTGTTAACATGTAATGTAAGTTCATCCTTCTCAAGCCTTCAAACTTTGTTCTAGTATAGATTTGGATAGGCATCATTTCCTCCACTGTTGTTTGCTTTGCTGTTTACATCTGATTGGATGTTTGCAACAACTACCAGTTTCAAATTGTAGTTGTAAAAACATGTTCCTTATGCATAACAGATCCATTTATTTGCTTATATAATTGTGAAACCTGTTACGTGTCTCCTTGTTTCTCTTTCAGACTCGTATCTCTTACGCCAGGCAAAACTTTAGGGAAGATAGTGAGCCAAACCATCTTGAGGACAGCGAGATGACCCCAAGGTCCTGTCTTGATGAAGACAGTGAGTTGAAGCTACTCACCAGAAGGTGTGAGACAACCTCTGTGCAGTCGCTACCTCAATCAGTTCGACTTCTACAGTCTCAACTTAAAGCGGAAAGGCTTGCTTCAGCTCAGCTCCGACTTGAAGTCAAAGATGCAATGAAGATGTCAGAGGACTACCGTGCGCACCATCATGCCTTAAATCTAGTGTTGATGCATCTATCATTGACACAACTGAGGTCTACTCAGCTTCTTCAGCTGTTTGGGGGGGCCCGACCTGGCCAGGCCTAGTGCCTTCTGAAGTGCTCTCAGTTTTGTATATTCTTTTGTCGGCGCATTTATTTGCACTGGTGGCAAACTTTGATGCCCAGTGGATGTAATATGTGTGATAGCCGTGATAGCCTAGCGTAAGTTGCTTGCTTATTTATTTATTTCCTTGTTGTCTTGTTTATTTGTTTGCTTCTAGTCATTGCAGTTCTTTTTCCGTGGTTTGTTAGTGGCTGCTGTCGGTGTCAAAACCGGCGGATCTCGGGTAGGGGGTCCCGAACTGTGCGTCTAGGCCGGATGGTAACAGGAGGCAAGGGACACGAAGTTTTACCCAGGTTCGGGCCCTCTTGATGGAGGTAAAACCCTACGTCCTGCTTGATTAATATTAATGATATGGGTAGTACAAGAGTAGATCTACCATGAGATCAGAGAGGCTAAACCCTAGAAGCTAGCCTATGGTATGATTGTTGTTCTATATGTTGTCCTACGGACTAAAACCCTCCGGTTTATATAGACACCGGAGAGGGTTAGGGTTACACAAAGTCGGTTACAATGGTAGGAGATCTATATATCCGAATCGCCAAGCTTGCCTTCCACGCCAAGGAAAGTCCCTTCCGGACAAGGGACGAAGTCTTCAATCTTGTATCTTCATAGTCCAGGAGTCCGGCTGAAGGTATAGTCCGGCCATACGGACACCCCCTAATCCAGGACTCCCTCAGTAGCCCCTGAACCAGGCTTCAATGACGACGAGTCCGGCACGCAGATTGTCTTCGGCATTGCAAGGCGGGTTCCTCCTCCAAGTACTTCATAGAAGATTTTGAACACAAAGATAGTGTCCGGCTCTGCAAAATAAGTTTCCACATATTGCCATAGAGAGAATAGTATTTACACAAATCTAATCTGCTGACGTATTCCGTAGTGCGACATCGCACCACGGCCAAGCCTTTCTTCGAATCGTTTTATTATCCCACCTCAGCGCGTCATGCGAGGCGGTTTCCTTGGCACGTCTTGTTAAAGCAGAGATCGTGTCCCCTTATTCCGGGATTCTCATCAATACGGGCGTGGGCAACCCAACCGCTTCTAGGACTCCTAGACTATAGGCAAGTCCAAACGGCCACAGAGTGGACGCTTGATATTCGCCATGGAAAACAGGGCAAAAGCACAGATGATTCCATGATCCGTACACGGACCATACACGTACCCAGAATGGGCCATACGGGGACACGGGAAAAAAAGTTCCCGACGCCCATCGTGGACGGAGCTGTACCCTCTTTATAAAGGGACAAGGCTTTTATTTTTTCCCTCCCGTGCTCAATCGAATCCTTCCCCCACCTCAAGCTCAAACACCCAAAGTTCAGGTCAGGTGCTCCGAACCTTCAGTCATGTCCGGATCTAGCCTTCAAGGCCGATGGGTGCCTTCCTCCGTCACGGAAGAAGGCACCAAAAAGTTGAGGGAGGCCAGATATCTGACCGCCGAGATTTCGCATCGGCTGCCTGCCCGAGGGCAGGCCGTCCCCTCCCCCGAACCCAACGAGAACGTCGTGTTCGTCTCCCACTTCCTCCGAGGTCTAGGCCTTTCTCTGGATCCTTTCGTCAGGGGTTTGATGTTTTATTATGGGCTAGATTTCCATGATCTAGCTCCGGACTCCTTTCTCCATATCACGACATTTATTGTCGTGTGTGAGGCCTTCCTCCGGGTTACCCCTCACTTTGGCCTGTGGCTCAAGACCTTTGAAGTAAAGCCGAAGATGATCGAGGGGCAACATGCGGCGTGTGGAGGTGCCTCAATATGCAAGATGACGGGAGCTCCATGGCCCAAAGGTTCCATTCCAGAGGTGTCTGAATTGTGGCAACAAGAGTGGTTCTACATCAAGCCTCCTAGAAATGCCAAGTGGGCGGCCGCCCCTGTTTTCCGCTCGGGCCCTCCACCACAACTGATGTCATGGATCAGCAGAGGTCTGAGCTGGGGTCGGGCCAAGGACGTGCCTATACTGCAAAGCCGCATTCGAGATCTCTTCAATGGATATTTTAGTTTGGTTGCGGTAATACAAGTTATGCTGGTTCGTCAAGTCTAGCCTTGCAAACGCCGGCCCCTTCGCTTGTGGGAGTTCAATCCCGAGGGACCGCGTGTCATTCAAAATTTCCTCGGCCTGATGCACGAGGAGATGTACAAGTCATTCTTCGGACCTCAGGTAGAGTGTCCGGAAATCACCGAGGACGTGGGCCTGAGCAGTAACCGCGCCACCGGACAGGTAAGGAATCTTCCGGCCGAACATACTATCTCTCATTTGTTACGAAGTTATTTCTGAGAGTTTGCTTTTTGACCAGGACTGGCTAACAAAGGTGAAGTTGATTCGGTGTTCGTCCCCCCTCCCTGAGGGTTTGGACAATCCGGTATTGGAAAAGATGCTCCAGGTCGCACCTTGCCCGGAGCCCTTGAAGGAAGATACTGGGGAGGATAATATGGGCGGACGCGGGCCCCCAACGCTACCCATTCTAACCGTGGGAGCGAGCGTCTCCATGAAGGAAGACGACCGGAGGAGGAAAAGGACTATGCCCGGGGATTCGGAAGCCGAAGCTTCCAAACGGGAGAAGAAGTCTCCCACAGAAGGTCCTACCTTGGGGGGTGCTTTTGCCGCACAAAGTCCGCGGGGGGATCAATTATCCAGCAAGTCGTAAGTGACCCGAAATACTTTAATAGTACAGGTATGCCATCTTTTTCTTCTGAGAAAATAACCACCGCATATATCTTTGCAGTTCGGGCCTTAGCCCCTCTCAAATGAGCTCGTCTTCGGGGGATCTTCTTCCAGAGATGATGGAGAGCGAAACGCCTCCTCCAGACTCCTCCGCTCCGGAAGCGGGCGACCCCAAAGTGTCGTCGTGGAGGGCCTCTCCTAGTCCAGTGAGGCCAGAAGAATCCCATTGACCCCTGAAGCTCCCAGTGTCCGGCTCCCAAAGAGAGCGGACAAAAGAGTCCGGCTCCCAAAGAGAGGGGACAAAAGAGTCCGGCTCCGTCTGGTGTGCGATCGGATGTTCTGAGGGAGTTGGTGGGGCGAGCGGCCATCTCAGATGAACACCGTGTGCTGATGAATACGGTGATGGAGAGAATCTCGTCCGCCGAAAGCGGATTGCATGAAGCTTTTATGAGTCTACTGACAGGCTTTGAGGTACGTAAAATATTGTATGATAGTCTTGCACATGCTAGGTGTGCCCTGTGTAGATAGTAGCCCCTGAGACTCTGGTTGTCGTCGGAAACGACGACGAACAGAGGATCATATTCCCAGGTAATAACCATACTGCCTCTATGTGCAGGTGATGGAAGCTCCGGTGGCTAGCCGGACTAGCGAGTTTGCCCATTTAAAACAGCAGTTGGATGCGGCAGACGCCGACATCGAGCTTGTTAACAAAAGGCTTGACGAGGCACAGGGTAAGTGTCTTTATCTGGTAAACGCCACATAGTAAGAGTAGCATGATGCTAGTATCTTTAATATGTTGTGACTGTAGATGGAGCTGCCACTGTTGAAGCCTTGCGGGCAGAACTTGCCCGAGCCAAGGAACAAGCGAGGTTTGGTAATGCGTCTACTTTGAAGGCGGCCGAAGAGTTGAAAGCCGAGAAGGCCGCGCATGGCGAGAGCCGAGATAAGATGGCCAAGATGGCCATAGAATTAAAAGCCGCCGCCGACCGTTTTTGGGTTCTCGAAAAGGAAAACCTAGCGAAGGCATCGGACCTTGAGAAGGCTACTGCGACGAGAAAAGACATCCGCTCTGCTATGAGGGCGAAGAAGGAGGAGCTGCGGGAAGCCGGGGATATTGTAGTTGGGAAATCCTTTATGTTGCGAAGGAAGTTCGGAGATCCACGGTATGCCTCTCTAGATCGGCTGTGGAGTTCGGAGGATGTGTATATGGATTTGGCGGCGAGCGCTGCCGATGCGGCCAAGTACTTCCAGGGTCAGACGGACCGTGAAGTGGACCAACTGTTTTGGACACAGTTCCATTCCCCCGAGCGTCCGCTTTCATTGACGGACCAATTAGCCGAATGGGCCGAACTGAATAGGTTGTCCGGACTCGCCATGAGGTCTGTTGTGGATCAGCTGTGGCCGGAAAGGCCAAAACCGAACAGCTATTTCAGCTTAGTGCAGCAGTTCCTTGACGTGGTGCCGCGCATTAATGCGATGAAGAGGTCCGCGTGCATAGAGGGCGCATGGATGGCCTTTGCCCGTGTTAAAGCATACTGGGCGGAGATGGACGCTACCACTGTTGCAGCGCGGGATTTGGCCATGGGTCGAATGGCTGCTGAGCACTACTTTGAAGAAGTTCTTGAGGGTCCTCGTTTGATAGAGACCCAATGCTCAAAAAATATTATGTTTGAGTGATATGTAATCTCATTGTAAGCGAAATGCTTTTATAAATTTTTATAAGGCTATTTTTATACTTTTGCCTGAAAGTAATATGATGCCTCTTGGGCGGCCGTTTATGTATACATGTGTATAACCTGAAAGATTACAGCCGTCGGCTTCAACCCCCACGCATATAATGCGGAGGTGCTCGCAAAAAAAACATGCGTTCACACTTAACCCAACGTCTTGGTCCCGAACTGTGCGTCTAGGCCGGATGGTAATAGGAGGCAAGGGACATGAAGTTTTACTGAGGTTCGGGCCCTCTTGATGGAGGTAAAACCCTACGTCCTGCTTGATTAATATTAATGATATGGGTAGTACAAGAGTAGATCTACCACGAGATCGGAGAGGCTAAACCCTAGAAGCTAGACTATGGTATGATTGTTGTTCTGTATGTTGTCCTACGGACTAAAACCCTCCGGTTTATATAGACATCGGAGAGGGTTAGGGTTACACAAAGTCGGTTACAATGGTAGGAGATCTATATATCCGAATCGCCAAGCTTGCCTTCCACGCCAAGGAAAGTCCCTTCTAGACACGGGACGAAGTCTTCAATCTTGTATCTTCATAGTCCAAGAGTCCGGCTGAAGGTATAGTCCAGCCATCCGGACACCCCCTAATCCAGGACTCCCTCAGCTGCAATAACCTATTTTTTAAAACTAGGCCACAATAACCATGGGCTAATATTTACTGTAGTGACACTGGGCCTCCTACGGGCCGTAGAAACAGTGGGCCTTCTACGGGCCGTAGAAACAATGGGCCTTCTATGGGCCATAGAAACAATGGGCCTTCTATGGGCCGTATCATCAATGGGCCTTATACGGGAAGTATGATCGATGGCCAAACATGGGCCAATAACAGGCTGCATTATGGTCGTAAACGGGCTAGAGTTGGAATCGTCCGTTCATGGGCCGACCATAACGGGCCATCGTTAATAGGTCATATTTGATGACGCTATGAAAATGGCCCAACGTATTAACGGACCACAAACATGCCGACTGTAACCATGGGCTGAATTTGGCCCACAAGCAGAAAATGACAGTAACGGGCCGTAAGTAAACGAATGCTAGAAATGAGCCCAAGAATAAATGGGCTCTGAGAAGGCCGAAAGATAACATGGGGTGGAGACGGCCCAACGGAATAACGGGTCGTTAATGGGTAAAGTGATACACTGTTCATTACGGGCCAGTTTCACCACGGGCCGTTAATGGGTGTAAAGTGATACACTGTTCATTACGAGCCAATTTCACCACGGGCCATTAATAGGCCAAGAGTTACATAGGGCCTCATATGGGCCGAAAGACGTCATGGGCCATACATGGGCCGGAAGTGAAAACGGGCTGGAATCATATTGGGTGGCCCAGATGACGCTACTGGGCCTAATTCGGATAGGGCGTAATGGGCCTTGGGTTAGCGGGCTGTAAATGGGCTATATGCGAACAGGCCGTTAACAGGCTTTACATGGGCCGGCCTGCCACCTTTTGACCAAGTCAAACGGGCCGGCCTTTTCACAGGAATGGGCCTCTGTTGGGCCGTGCCACGTGTCGACGTATCATAGGCGCCTATCTGACCCACTAATGAGCTGACACGTGTTTCGTCCGGCCAATAAGAATTTTACACGTGGAAATTTCCCATTGGTCAGGGCTGTTAACGTGTTATCGTATCCAAAACCTGACCCGGTAGCTTAACGGCGTTCTGTTATGGTGGATGCCACGTGTTGGTCACCTTGACGAAAGCACTTCTGTGACGCGTGATTTATCGTCATGGAAGTGGACACTTCCGTGATGATAATTTTGGTAATGTCATGGAACACTTCTACGACAGCACATGTATGACTATCTTGATTCTGTCATAAATTTGTCATGGATGTACATGCATGACAAAAACGCGACCTACTGTGACAAACACGTATCATCACGGAAGTGTATTTTTTTTGTAGTGATCATAAGAAACTCGAATAGTATAAATTGTTTCCATATTAAAAGAGTAATGTTCAGAAAAGGGGTAATCATAATCATGACAAGTTTTATAAATATAATCATCATTACTTTTTATAGCATAAGTATCATCACAATAATCATCATAAGTAGCAACTTTGTTCACATCATAATCAATTGAAACCTCTTCCAAGATAGTGGAATCATTACTAAATAAAGTCATGACCTCTACAAATCCACTTTCATAATTGTCATAGTAAGATTCAACACCCTCCAAAATAGTGGGATCATTACTTCCTAAAGTTGACACTCTTCCAAACCCACTTTCATCAATATAACCATCATAAATAGGAGGCATGCTATCATCATAATAAATTTGCTCATCAAAACTTGGGAGACTAAAAATAGCATCTTCATTAAATGTAGCATCCCCAAGCTTGGGGCAAACATTAATTGTAGCAAATACATTCTCAAACATGCCATTCTCATCAAACATAGCATCCCCAAACTTGGGCCTTTTCATATCATAAGCATAATCACTATCATCGTTAACAGTATGGATAGCACCAATAGTGTAGCAATTATCATCATCACAATGAGTGATAGGAGCAAGATTATTTGGGAGGGATACCTCTTTACCTTTACTTCTCCGTCTTTTCTTTTTCTTCTTCACATTAAGTATGGGTTTATCCCTCTTTTTGGAGCTCCCTATTAATGAGATTGGTTGAATAGAAGGCTCCTCCTCATTACCTGATTCATCATAAGAAATAATTGGAGAATATTGGGAAGTCTCTTCCCTTTCATTAGTATTCTCTTCATCTTATATTTGTTTTCTTGTCTTTATGTAATTCGCAATATAAGGATTTTCAATGCAATTCACCGCACAATACATAAAAATTTCTTCTAGATCAAAATCAAGAAATCTATCAAGATTAAATTTTGGAATACCCTCAGTTATACGTTTCATTTCTTCATATCCCAAAAGAAGACTAAGCTCTTTATGATGCTCAAGGGTAATCAATTTATCACAATTTTTGGACACGATTTGATCATGAAACAAATAGCATTGGAGCTTTAAATGACCATGTTCATTGCAAAGTTCACAAGGATGGCGATAAATATTGAATCTTTCAGCACAATCATCTAGCCTTTCCTGCAATCATTTAGTTTCCAAATACTTATGCCTCTTGCAAAATCTATCTTCCCTATTTGGTGTGTGCTTGCAAGATCTATGTATTCCACAAAAGTTGACATGCTTATAAGAGACATTTTCATAATGAGTAGTGCAATCATCATTAGTACCATGGATATTCAAGGAATTCATACTAACAACATTGCAATCATGCTCATCATTCAAAGATTTAGTGCCAAACATTCTAATGCATTCTTCTTCTAACACTTTGGCACAATTATCGGAATCCTTATTTTCATGAAAGACATTAAAAAGATGAAGCATATGAGGTGCTCTTAATTCCATTTTTTGTAGTTTTCTTTTATAGACTAAACTAGTGATAAAACAAGAAACAAAAAGATTCGATTGCAAGATCTAAAGATATACCTTCAAGCGCTAACCTCCCTGGCAACGGCGCCAGAAAAGAGCTTGATGTCTACTAAACAACCTTCTTCTTATAGACGTTGTTGGGCCTCCAAGTGAAGAGGTTTGTAGCACAGTAGCAAATTTCCCTCAAGTGGATGACCTAAGGTTTATCAATCCGTGGGAGGCGTAGGATGAAGATGGTCTCTCTCAAACAACCCTGCAACCAAATAACAAAGAGTCTCTTGTGTCACCAACACACCCAATACAATGGTAAATTGTGTAGGTGCACTAGTTCGGCGAAGAGATGGTGAGACAAGTGCAATATGGATAGTAGATAAAGGTTTTTGTAATCTGAAAATATAAAAACAGCAAGGTAGCAAGTGGTAAAAGTGAGCGTAAACGGTATTGCAGTGTGTTGAAACAAGGACTAGGGTTCATACTTTCACTAGTGCAAGTTCTCTCAACAATAATAACATAATTGGATCATATAGCTATCCCTCAACATGGAACAAAGAGTCACTCCAAAGTCACTAATAGCGGAGAACAAACGAAGAGATTATGGTAGGGTACGAAACCACCTCAAAGTTATCCTTTCTGATCGATCTATTCAAGAGTCCGTAGTAAAATAACACGAAGCTATTCTTTCCGTTCAATCTATCCTAGAGTTTGTACTAGAATAACACCTTAAGACACAAATCGACCAAAACCCTAATGTCACCTAGATACTCCAATGTCACCTCAAGTATCCGTGGGTATGATTATACGATATGCATCACACAATCTCAGATTCATCTATTCAACCAACACAAAGAACTTCAAAGAGTGTCCCAAAGTTTCTACCGGAGAGTCAAGACGAAAACGTGTGCCAACCCCTATGCATAAGTTCACGAGACTCGCAAGTTGATCACCAAAAGATACATCAAGTGGATCACATGATATCCCATTGTCACCACAGATAAGCACATGCAAGACATACATCAAGTGTTCTCAAATCCTTAAAGACTCAATCCGATAAGATAACTGCAAAAGGAAAACTCAATCCATTACAAGAGAGTAGAGGGGGAGAAACATCATAAGATCCAACTATAATAGCAAAGCTCACGATACATCAAGATCGTACCACCTCAAGAACACGAGAGAGAGAGAGAGAGAGATCAAACACATAGCTACTGGTACATACCCTCAGCCCCAGGGTGAACTACTCCCTCCTCGTCATGGAGAGCGCTCGGATGATGAAGATGGCCACCGGAGAGGGATTCCCCCCTCCGGCAGGGTGCCAGAACGGGTCTATATTGGTTTTCGGTGGCTACGGAGGCTTCTGGCGGCGGAACTCCCAATCTATTCTGCTCCTCAATGTTTTTAGAGTATATGGACATATATAGGCGAAAGAACTCAGTTAGGGGAGCCACGAGGGACCCACGAGGGTGGGCGGCGTGCCCAGGGGGTAGGGCGCGCCTCCCTGCCTCGTGCCTTCCTCGAAGCTTCCCTGACGTCTACTCCAAGTCTCCTGGATTGCTTCCGTTCCAAAAATAACTCTCCTGAAGGTTTCATTCCGTTTGGACTCCGTTTGATATTACTTTTCTTCGAAACACTGAAATAGGCAAGAAAACAGCAATTTGGGATGGGCCTCCGGTTAATAGGTTAGTCCCAAAAATAATATAAAAGTGTTTAGTAAAGCCCACAAACATCCAAAACAGATAATATAATAGCATGGAACAATCAAAAATTATAGATACGTTGGAGACGTATCAAGGACCCACAGAGAGAGTTGGGGATTTCACGTTTTTCATATTTGGATTTTTTTTCAAATATCAAAACAAGGATCATTTGGTTTTAATTATTTTTCTCTCCGAAAATATTTCATATTAAAATATATGAGAGGAGATAATATGACTTCTCCAAAATGAAAGAAATATTGGAAGAAAAATTCTAAAATCAAATAAATAATTTTATTTGAATTTTATTGCAATTTTATTTGAACTAGAAAAAATATGCATTTTTCAAATTGCATTTTAGGGCCAAGAAAATGTTCACTTTGTTCTAAATATTCTATTTAGACGGTGAAAATTTGTTTTGGTATTTTCAGATTTTTATTTTATTTTCTAGGATTTTTTTGGCGAAATCAGTTTTTTTAAAAAAAAATTGCTTCGGACCGACTGGGCCGAAAGCCCAGCCGGCCCACTCCACAGCCACCGTCGCCTTCGTCCCTGAGCCGGACTCCTCGAGGGAGTCCAAGCCGCCGCCGACGCCACCCCGTCGCCTCTCCCCCAAGCCGCCACCTCCCCCCTTTAAAAGCCGACCCGGGGCCCCCTGGAGCCCCAAGCCGGAGCCGCCGCCGCCTCCCAAATGCCGCCGCCGCTGTAGCCCGCCGCCGCTGCTGCTGCCCGCGCTGCACGCGCCGCTCTGCTACCGCCCGCGTGCCGCACGTCGCCGCGCACCACCCTGCCTCGCCTCGCCGAAGCTGCCGATGGAGCCGCCGCCATTCCCGATCCACTCCAAGCCGCCGTTTTTTTGGTTTTAGGTTAAAAAAATCCTGGTTTTTTTAAACCCTAGATGTGCTTTTTTAATTTATCAATTCGGTTTTCTCGGTTTAGTTGTTTAGCAGACGTTCGTCCGTACGCTCATTTTAACGAACGTTGTTCGTCAGTTAGCCGCAGACAGTGAACGTTCATTTGTTAGCCTGTTCGCCTCGTTTTACTTTCCAGGGTTTTTCCGCGATTATTTTCGATCACTATTTCTACCCTGATCTTCGTTTTAGTTTATCTTTTCGCTCGTTTATCCAAATCAGGTGAAACAAGCGCATAGAACTTCGTCTCGAAGCCCTCTTTCTGTTTAACCAACTTGAACAAGACTTTAGTACTGTAAAATTTGACTTTAGTCCAGATTAGTAGACGGATATTGTTTCTTTCGTGGTTTGAGTTTCGTTGCTCTGTTTGATTTGATTCTTTTTGCAAACCGGAGTTCTCAGTTGAACTTTCTGGGTTATATCTTCTTATTTGAGTTTTACCCATGCATCTTTGCTTGATTGCTTATGTATGCTATTGTTTGTTTGTGATAGAATTCCCGGAGTGTGAAGCGTGCTACTATGAGTCTTTAGGATTTGCAGATCGTCAGCAAGGCAAGTAACACATTTATCATACTATTTTCATACCCATTTTATGCACTAGTTGCAATCCTCAAACACTGCATGATTAGGATGTGATTAACTTGTGGGTACTGGGAAGTAGATGATGAGGTAGAACCTATTACCTGTTTTATTATAAAACCCTTGGGAGTTACTTCTATGTTATGCTTATATTGCCATGCTATGCTCGTAGACGTGGTTTGGGTTTGAGTGTATCCATGATAGATGTGAGTTGTTAATTAATGGTTCAACTTAAGGTGGCAACTTTAATACACATCTAGGTGGATTGCTTGTGGGCACCTGGAGAATCCAGTGTTGTCCTAGGATATCCCGGAGTACTTGTGTGACCATCCTACGGTCCGCCACCCAAGCTCAAAGGGATCATAAGATTATTCATGCTAGAAACTTCCATGTGCAGCCACAAGCCATTATGGGCTCTGGCATAGTTGAGTATGTTGTGTGACCTCTTTTAGTGGTAGGCTAGCAGATGTAGAGGGAAAGTAGGTGTAACTGTCTACCCAGAGTAAAGAGTTAATGCTTCTGAAAGACCGTGTCTCGATCATCTGTTTCTCAAACACCATGTAGTGCGAGAAATCCAATGGAGGAGATCGAGTCTTGTGGGGAAAAGTGCACAAACCTCTGCAGAGTGTACAAACTAATCATGGTTAGCCGTGTCCTCGGTTATGGACATCTTGAGTATCTGGTACTTGAATTATTGGTTTGATCTCATCACTCTAAATTAATTTGTTGGGATGTTAGTGACTACTTTAATTAGGATTGAGTTGGAGGAACCTTCTCAATGATGTTTCAACCACCATGATAGTTAAATAAAATTTATTCCTTTGTTGTATAAAAACTGGCTTTTCGCAAAACATTATAACCATAGAGCCTCCACCAGCCATATATGCATGTAGTGATAGCATTTATCTATTCATTGCTCTACTGTGTTATATTGCCAGCATATTCCATGTGATGACCCGTTACGGGCTGCAACATATCATGTTGCAAACTTTTCAGGCGAGGAGTAAGGTGCGCTAGGTCGTTGTCATGCACTCAGCTATGCCGTTGGTCTTGATGGACTCACTTTATCTTCCAAGACTTCTGTTGTTATCTTATTTAGATGGCCTTAAGCCATATTTATTGTAATAAGTTCTCTCTTGAGACATTCGATGTAATAAGTGTGTGATTGTTACTCTGTTATAAATCCATTCAAGTACTGTGTGTGTCAGCATTACCGATCCAGGGATGACACTGAACACGGAGATTTGACTGTCTCAGGTCGGGTCGCTACAGTTACAAAAGTGAATAAAGAGAAGGATGGAAGCCAAAAACAATTAAGTTGAAAGTTTGCATTGCCCCATCAAAATCTTCTATTAGCACATCATCCATATTCTTCAACCATGCCATTGATGCCTTTGCCGTGGAATTCGTCATCAGGTATGTTCAATTGCCCTCCATGGATTTATTTTGATCCATGGACGCGACATAATTTTCTGCATCATGAGAGGGTATCGCCAAATCTTTATACATTTTATTAAGCTACATTTTTTCTTGCTAATCTAAAGAGCCGAAATATTTTATTGCTATTTTATTTGTTTATTTCGGCTATACATGATTTGGTGGATGAATTCTATATGGACCTCGTGGTAATGGCCGATACTTAACTATCGCCCTAAGAAACTATCTAATCATGGCCTCTGTGGACTTCTAACATCGTCCTTAGTTCGATTGGAGAGAGATACAATTACTATGGAGATTATGTTTTGATGGTTCAATTCATAACAATGGCCAAGGTGTGGGTGTTGTTTATATTATCTCCATATGGTGCTATTTTGTGAAGCCTCATGCCGCTTAAAATATTTATGCACAAATGATCAAAGCCGAATAGGCATTGTTATTCAAATTGGAGATTTTCCTTGCTATACAAATTGAGGCTTTGGGTGATTCATTATTAGTAGTGCAAAAAATATCCAATGATTATCAATGTTTTGACGAATCACTTTTAGTTTATCTTGAGGTATGTCTAGACGTAAAAATTGCCTTGGGTTGTTTTCATATTCATCATATATCTAGGCATGAAAATTGGAGAGGGTTGTTATAGCAAACATATGGCTACCATGTTGGTCATGGTGTATTGCACGTCTATCAATAGCCGATGCTTGTTCTTGCCAACATAGGTAAGGCTGAGTTGGAGCTCACCACCTCGGCCACTAATGAAACTTTTATGCAGGCGAAGTAAGGATTGGAGGAAGTTCATTTCTGATTATCTGCAAAATCCTAGCGGAAGGGTGAACAATAAGGTTCGGAGGATGGTTTCGATCCATGAAACCTTATCACCGGATTGTTATAGAAGTTGAGAAGTTTTCACCCAAGTTTGCATCAATAGGTTCAAACAAGGCCGATATATACTTATCGTCCTAAGAACATGCAAAATGGCCGATGGAGTGTTGACATCGTCCTTAGAACAAGCTATGTACAAGTTATTTTTTGGCACACAAGCTTTGATGAAAAACAGGGGGCATGTGTTGACATCAAATTTTGGCATGGTCAAAAACACAATTAAGATGGCCTAAAATAGAAAATTGCTCAAAGTGAGAAAGTTCTGTATTGTCAAAAGGAGAAACTTTAATACTTTGGCCATAGCCATCCGATCTCATCTCTAAGGCCGAAGTTGTGTTAGAAGTACTGAGATTTTGTATTCATAACACTATTCGGCTGATTACGTGTGACGCCCTTGATTCAATCATACACTAATCATACGCGCAAATGTGTATGATCAAGATCAAGGACTCACGGGAAGATATCACAACACAACTCTAGACACAAATTAAAATAATACAAGCTTTATATTACAAGCTAGGGGCCTCGAGGGCTCGAATACATAAGCTTGAATACACAAGAGTCAGCGGAAGCAACAATATCTAAGTACAGAGATAAGTTAAACAAGTCTGCCTTAAGAAGGCTAGCACAAAAGCGACAACGATCGAACAGGCAAGGCCTCCTGCCTGGGAGCCTCCTAACTACTCCAAGTCGTCAGCGGCCGTCACGTTGTAGTAGGCATCCTCGGGGTAGTAGTAATCATCAGTGGTGTCGTCTGGCTCCTGGGATCCGTCATCTAGTCGCAACAATCAGGTATGGGGGAAAAAGAGGTAGCAAAGCAACCGTGAGTACTCATCCTAAGTACTCGCAAGACTTACATCAGATCTAAACTAAGTATGCATCTGTATCAAACAAATGGGTTGTATCTGTGGACTAAACTGCCGAATGCCAGAAGAAAAGGGGAAAGCCTAGCCTATCGAAGACTAGCATCTTCAAGCATCTTGCAGCATATAGAAGAGTACAGATCAACATAATGTAAAGTAGTAGTAGTGTTATCAACCTCGGGCAGAGATCCTTTCTCGACTCCCTGCGAGAAAGCAATCCCAGAGCCATACTATCCATTTCTCATCACAATCTGATTCTCATCACAAGTATCCAGTTCTAGTTGTATCGATCGGGATACAACTCCAAGTGTCCGTTACCGTAGGACAGGCTATCGATAGATGTTTTCTTCCCTGCAGGGGTGCACCAACTTACCCCCCACACTCGATTAACTCCGTCCGGACACACTTTCCTGGGTCATGCCTGGCCTCGGCCAAACAATACGCCGCAACCCAACCTAGGCTTAATAGAGAGGTCAGCACGCCGGACTAAACCTATGCCCCCAGGGGTCATGGGCCATCTCCCCGGGAACTCCTGCATGTTGTGTACGCTACCGGTGAGCAAACCTAGCTACCTACTTCAAAAAGGCAGGTGCTTACCATTCCAACCCGGCGCGCGCCGATCAGTCGCTGATGTCTATTAAGCTTCGGCTGATGCATACGACGCAGAACGCCCATACAATGCCCACGTGATGGTTAGCGCTATCAGGCCAGAGGCCAATCGGATCAAATATCCAAACCGTTAGTGTGTTGGTAGTGCGGTCATGAGCAGAGACTCACGAAAGATGTGACCCCGTCACCCCGTCTCGAGTACTTGCGACAAGGGCTAAGAATGCCCGGTCACGCCTCGTAAGTATCTTGCGGGCACCTTCCAGGTCAACCTGACTCCACATCACTCGCAATTAAGCTCGCGCGGGTACCCCTTAGGGCCTACCCATCTTTAGTAACCTGGTTTAGGGTAAAGTCATAGTAACCATAGTAACTGTGTGTCTAACACCAAGGGAACCCTGAGGAACCACCCTCGATGGATTCCACTTGATGTAAACATCAAGGTGAACGTAAGAGGAACCACCCTCGAGGTTCACACTTGAGGTGTTGCACGACAGAGTCGTATCGGAAGTGGTTAAGGAGGAAATCACCCTCGATGACCACGACTAAATAGCTACAATACAGAGATCTCATCAGGAGTGATGTATGAGGTGTCACCCTCGTCACTTGATAGTAACTCTGCAGAGTCATACAACTAGGGGGGTGATGTGCGGTGTCGGGGCCTGGACGTCGATCACGTTGATCGAGTCATCGAACATAAAGCGGGGCAACAAGGATAAGGTGGGGGTCACTGATGGATCACTAACCAACCTATACTAAGCAGTTTAGGATAAGCAGGTAGGTAACAATAAGCAGGTTACAAAAACAGGCTATGCATCAGAATAGGATCATACAGAAAGCAGTAGCAGTTCTAATGCAAGCATGAGAGGGAAAGAAAATGGGCGATATCAGAATGCTCAAAGGGGGGTTTGCTTGCCTGGAAGCTTTGCTGAAAAGGAAGAAGTCTCATCGACGTAGTCGATCACAGGGGCAACATCGGTCTCGGGGTCTACCGGAGAGAAGAGCGGGAAGAAACAATAAATATACAACAAACAAAGCATCATAAAGCATAACATGGTAATAGGCGGTGCTAGGAGCGATCTAACGCGATCCTAGGTGATATAGACGAAGAGGGAAAACATCCGGGAATGTTTTCCCGGTGTTAGGTATTTTTTGGACAAACGAAAGAGTGGGGACGGTTCCATGTTCAGCATGCTAGGGGCATGTGACAGATGAACGGACCTCGTATTCGAATTCGTCTTGTCGTTCTGAGCAGCTTTCATATATAAAACTTTTTCATCCGAGTTACGGATTATTTTATTTTAATTTCCGAAGCTTAAACAATATTCTAAAATTACTGGGCTATTATTAATTCGAAAATAAATAGGAAA
This sequence comes from Triticum urartu, assembly GCF_056163025.1. Lineage (NCBI taxonomy): Eukaryota > Viridiplantae > Streptophyta > Magnoliopsida > Poales > Poaceae > Triticum > Triticum urartu. The sequence goes on along the minus strand of NC_141879.1, from coordinate 151,341,786 downwards.
AAGCTATGTGTACCCAACTGTGGGATAACCATAGTGGCTTACAGGTGGGACCAGAGGGTTGGGTTGACCAAGTCAACATGTGACTAGTTGATGTCTACTACACAACCTTCTTCTTGTAGACGTTGTTGGGCCTCCAAGTGCAGAGGTTTGTAGAACAGTAGCAAATTTCCCTCAAGTGGATGACCTAAGGTTTATCAATCCGTAGGAGGCGTAGGATGAAGATGGTCTCTCTCGAGCAACCCTGCAACCAAATAACAAAGAGTCTCTTGTGTCCCCAACACACCCAATACAATGGTAAATTGTATAGGTGCACTAGTTCGGCGAAGAGATGGTGATACAAGTGGTATATGGATAGTAGATAATAGTTTTTGTAATCTCAAATTATAAAAATAGCAAGGTAACTAATGATAAAAGTGAGCTAAAACGGTATTGCAATGTGTTGAAACAAGGCCTAGGGTTCATACTTTCACTAGTGCAAGTCCTCTCAACAATAATAACATAATTGGATCACATAACTATCCCTCAACATGCAACAAAGAGTCACTAATAGCGGAGAACGAACGAAGAGATTATGGTAGGGTACGAAACCACCTCAAAGTTATTCTTTCCAATCAATCCGTTGGGCTATTCCTATTAGTGTCACAAACAGCCCTAGAGTTTGTACTAGAATAACACCTTAAGACACAAATCAACCAAAACCCTAATGTCACCTAGATACTCCAATGTCGCCTCAAGTATCCGTGGGTATGATTATACGATATGCATCACACAATCTCAGATTCATCTATTCAACCAACACATAGAACCTCAAAGAGTGCCCCAAAGTTTCTACCGGAGAATCACAACAAAAACATGTGCCAACCCCTATGCATAGGTTCATGGGCGGAACCCGCAAGTTGATCACCAAAACATACATCAAGTGAATCACGTGATATCCCATTGTCACCACAGATATGCATGGCAAGACATACATCAAGTGTTCTCAAATCTTTAAAGACTCAATCCGATAAGATAACTTCAAAGGGAAAACTCAATCCATTACAAGAGAGTAGAGGGGAGAAGAAACATCATAGGATCCAAATATAATAGCAAAGCTCACGATACAGCAAGATCGTATCACCTCAAGAACACGAGAGAGAGAGAGAGAGAGATCAAACACATAGCTACTGGTACATACCATCAGCCCCGAGGGAGAATGTCGGTGTCAAAACCGGCGGATCTCAGGTAGGGGGTCCCGAACTGTGCGTCTAAGGCGGATGATAATAGGAGGCAGGGGACACGATGTTTTACCCAGGTTTGGGCCCTCTTGATGGAGGTAAAACCCTACGTCCTGCTTGATTTATTCTTGATGATATGAGTATTACAAGAGTTGATCTACCATGAGATCGGAGAGACTAAACCCTAGAAGCTAGCCTATGGTATGATTGTATGTTTTCCTATGGACTAAAACCCTCCGGTTTATATAGACACCGGAGGGGGATAGGGTTACACAAGGTCGGTTACAAAGGAGGAGATATACATATCCGTATTGCCTGGCTTGCCTTCCACGCCAAGTATAGTCCTATCCGGACACGAGACGAAGTCTTCAATCTTGTATCTTCATAGTCCAACAGTCCGGCCAAAGGATATAGTTCGACTGTCAGGAGACCCCCTAATCCAGGACTCCCTCAGTAGCCCCTGAACCAGGCTTCAATGACGATGAGTCCGGCACGCGGTGTTGTCTTCGGCATTGCAAGGCAGGTTCCTCCTTCGGATACACCATAGAAGAGTTTGAATAACAGGATAGTGTCCGACCCTGCAAAATAAGTTCCACATACCACCGTAGAGAGAATAATATTTCCACAAATCTAATTTGCTGACATGTTTTGGCAACATGACATCATGCCACGGCTCGGTGATTATTTGAACCGTTTTTCTTTAACCAGCCCCGCACATAACGCGAGGCAATTTCTTGACATGTCTTGTCAAAGCAGAGATCGTGTCCCCCTTATTACGGGATTCTCATCAATACGGGCGTGGGTAACCCAACTGCGCCATCAATTACGGCGCTTGGGGGATAAGCGAGTTTTACCAGGCTAGTGGGGGCGCATAGTTTCGGCCGCCCTTATAAGGGGATAAGGTTTAACCTTTTTCTACCCATGCCTTCTTCCTCCTTGCTCATCCATTCTTGCGCACTCGAGCTCCAATGCCCAAGTCCACATCCTTCTCCCCAACCTTCTCCAAACATGTCCGGAGTGGGAGGCAAGTGGATGGCCTCCTCCATCACGGAGGTCCACATCAAAAAGTTGCGCGGAGCCGGATACTTAGCCGCGAATATCGTGCATCGGCTGGCCTCTGCGGGGCAGATTGTTCCTACCCCGGAACCTCACGAGAGGGTAGTTTTCCTCCACCACTTCCTCCGCGGACAGGGGTTTCCCCTCCATCCATTCATCCGTGGTCTTATGTTCTACTATGGGTTGGACTTTCATGATCTAGCCCCGAACTTCATCCTCAACATTTCGGCGTTCATCGTCGTGTGTGAGGCTTTCCTCCGCATCCGGCCCCACTCCGGCATGTGGCTGAAGACCTTCAATATCAAGCCGAAGGTGGTGGGAGGCCAACAAGCAGAATACGGCGGAGCCATGGTGGGCAAGATGCCCAATGTTATATGGCTTGAAGGCTCCTTCGTGGAGACCGTAAAGGGGTGACAATCAGCGTGGTTCTACATCACCGAGCCGCGCGACACCAACTAGGTGGAGACCCCCGAGTTTTGATCCGGAATCCCCACGCGGCTCACCTCCTGGAAAGAGAAGGGCATGTCCTGGGGTTCATCGGTGGAGCTGGACGGACTCCAGAAATGTATTCGGAATATGGCAAGCAAGAAGCTCAAGCTTGTCAACATAGTCCAGGTCATGCTCTTCCGCCGGATCCTCCCGTGTCAACAACGGGATTTTAACTTATGGGAGTTCGACCCGGCCCGGCACTAGACTCTAAGCGAGCTCTTCGACACGACGCACAAGGACGTCTGGAGGGTGCTTTTCAAGGGCGCCAAGGTCCCTCCTTCTCTAACCGAGGACCGCGGGCTAAGCGCGAAGCGCCTAGCACATTCGGTGAGTTCTATACATTCGGTAGGATATTTATTTCCCCTAGCATAACCATGTGCGGGATCTGAGCTCCTTGCCTTTGACAGGACTGGGTGGAGACGTCGGGGCAGATTAACTGTTCGGCCCCTCTGCCCGAAGACACTGCGGACGCTCTCCTGATGGAGATGCTGACCCCGGCTCCTTACAAGGTGCCGGAGAAGACCAAGAAGGCCAAGGGAACCCGAAAGAGTTCCCGGCGCCAGGTGGTATCGAACTCATCGTCCGATAACTCCGCGACGCACTCCTCCCCCGAAGACGAGGAGGAAGATGAAGATGCTCCCCCTTCAGTCGGGGGAGACAAGAAAAGGAAGGCCGCCCCGACCGGGGGGCAAAGGGTCCAAGAAGGGGAGGACCCTCCTTCCGGACTACTCCACCACCGCCGCCGAAGGCGAAGACGAGTGGCTGCTTAGGGCCAAGCCCCTGGTGATGAAGACATGTACCTAGGGTAGGGACACGGGCCTGACCCAAGAGTCCTACTCTAGGACACCCCTGGGAGAAATCACCTTTCAATCGACTTGAAGGCGTCCCACTCGACGGGCTCAAGACACTCGACCAAGAAGCTATCACTCGACCAAGAAGCTATCACTCGACCGCCAGGAGATCAGCAGTCGCTCTGTAGGCAAACGGTCAGCCGTTAAGTAGTCTTCATGGTCATTATAGCACTTTATTAGAGGCGTTACCAGTAACGCCCAATCTTAAATGTACTTTAAACCCTGCGTTACTGAGGGCAGGAGGGGGCCGGCGAACTCTATATAAGCCACCCCCCTCCTCAGTAGGAAGGGTTCGCACCCCTGTAACCTATACACGCATAATCCAGTCGACCGCCTCCGGGCCCCAAGACGTAGGGCTATTACTTCCTCCGAGAAGGGCCTGAACTCGTAAACCTCGCGTGTAACAACTTCCCTATAGCTAGGATCTCGCCTCTCCATACTCACCCCCCTACATCACTGTCAGAGTTAGAACCACGACAGTTGGCGCCCACCGTGGGGCAAGAATCTTAGCGCTTAGTTGGAGAAGTTGTGATTTTTCTCGATCCCTTTGATCATGTTTTCTTGTGGAGTTTTGGTGGAGGGCCGCGAGATCCGTCTCGGCGCGTTCACCTTCATCGTCGATGACTCTGCCTGGCTTCAGGAGGCGCCGCTCGACATCGACGCGCTCCCCGCCCGCGGTGCGACACATTTCCGCGCATGCGTTCGCGGCGTCCTCCTGCGGCAACCGTCGACCCAATATGGGTCGGCCCCCGTATCGTCTCCCCGCCCTGTCTCCCACCAGCGCAAGCGCTCCGATCGGTCAAGACTTCAGCGGTGGGTGAGGCACGCCGTGGCCCGCCAATCGGCAGCCCCGCAAGTCGCGCCCATCGAGCCCATCGAATCCCTCTATGGCCTGTTCGATCTGTCGACTGGCTCCGTGGAGACCGCATCCGAGTGCGACAGCAGCGATCCAGCGGCTGAGGTTCTGGCAGTCGATGGGACACACAGTCCCCCTGGTTTCCCTCGCACTGACGGAGGCGCGGGTGGGGGCGATCCGTCGCATCCCCATGACGAATATCTCCCCGAACCTCTCACGTCATTGCAGCGAGAGGAGCCTCGCCGCCGGAACATGGACACGCTCCGCACTCCTATCGTCGGAGAGACCCCCGAGGCCCGGGCCTTGGAGGACGCGCGTTTGGCCAACTTGGCCGAGCGCACTCGACTGGAGAATCTCCAGCGAGCACTCGACGAGCAAGCGCGTCAGCGGGATCCCGAGTCTAGTCGACGCCAGCTCTTCCCGCCGACGCAGGTATATCGAACCCCAGTTCAGAATCTGGCCGCCGCGGCCCGTATAGCAGAATCGATTCAGCCCTCCCAGTCGGAGGCTGGCAGGGGCTTGTTACAGATCATAGCATTGCTCCGGGCGGCGGGAGACCAGAATTCCGCTGTCTCTCAGTCGCGGAATAGGATCCATAGTCGGCCTGTCGTAACAGATACAGTCGAGTCAGCTCACAGCCCGAGATCGCCCCCGAGGCGTGAGGGACGTGGTGGCCAGCATGATCAGTACAGGAGGAATGAGGAGTATGATCACCGATTCGACCATGATGATCGACGTCGAGTGCCAACCCCTCCCCCGAGGAGTGGGTCATATGCGCCTCGACGGCAAGATGACAGACGCCCTCATAGCGTTGGGCAGAGGATTCCAGTCGACCCCAGAGACCCAGGCTTTGATGCGAGATCCATCCTCGTTCAAGGTTTGGTTAACAGGAACAGAGCTCATCGAGAAGGCCACAACAGAGATGCTCCTGCCAGCAGCAGAGTACGCGCTTCAGGGCCAGAGTGTTTCAGTCGAGCCATCAGAGCCGCAGTGATACCTCCCAATTTCAGGTTGGCGACTGGAACCGGCAAGTTCACCGGTGAATCTAAGCCTGACACCTGGCTCGAAGATTACCGAGTGGCTGTACAGATTGGCGGTGGCAATGACGAGGTGGCCATGAAGCATTTGCCTCTCATGTTAGAGGGCTCGGCCAGAGCCTGGCTAAATCAGTTGGCACCCAGCAGCATTTACACTTGGGAGGACCTCTCCCGAGTGTTTATCACAACCTTTGAAGGAACATGCAAGCGACCCGCAGGCCTAACCGAGCTGCGGTCTTGCGTGCAGAAGCCGAATGAAACTCTGAGGGAATACATCCAGAGGTGGATCACACTGCATCACTCGGTTGAGAACGTGCCGGACCATCAAGCGGTTTGTGCCTTCAAGGAAGGTGTTAAATACAGAGAGTTGAATCTGAAGTTCAGTCGAACTGGAGAGATGTCTCTGAATCGGATGATGGAGATTGCCACCAAGTATGCTAACGGAGAAGACGAAGATCGACTCCGGAGTGGCAAGCAGAAAGCAGTCGCCCAGGAAACTGGAGGCAATTCCAGTCGGAAGCAGAAGCGGAAGGCTGAGCCGGCCGCTCCTGGGGAGGCCCTGGCCGTAGCCCAGGGAAGCTTCAAGGGAAAACCCAAGGGCACCTGGAAGCCCAAAAAAGTCAAGGATCAAGATGGAAACGATGTTTTGGATCTGCCATGTCACATCCACACCAAGAAGGATGAAGAGGGTAATTTCATTTACCCAAAGCATACCACTCGACAGTGCCGGCTCCTGATCCAGCAGTTCCAAGGAAAACAGTCCAAGGACAAGGAAAAAGAGTCGGACAGAATCGAGGATAAGGAAGACAGTGATGATGGATACCCCCAAGTCAATTCCACCCTGATGATTTTTGCCGATGTCGAAAGCAAAAGTCGACTGAAAGTCATTAACCGAGAGGTGAACATGGTTGCCCCGGCAACGCCCAGTTACCTGAAGTGGTCCCAGACTGCCATCACATTCGACCAGTCTGATCACCCGACACACATTGCCACCCCTGGGAGGCAAGCTTTGGTGGTCGACCCAATTGTTGAAGGCACTCGACTGACTAAAGTCCTGATGGATGGAGGCAGTGGCCTGAACATACTATATGCTGAAACATTGAAAGGAATGGGCATTCCGATGTCCAGACTCAGCACCAGTAACATGAGTTTCCATGGAGTCATTCCTGGGAAGAAAGCCTAATCACTCGGCCAGATCGCTCTTGATGTGGTTTTCGGTGATTCAAAGAATTACCGCAAGGAAAAATTAACATTCGAGGTCGTGGACTTCCAAAGTGCTTATCACGCCATTTTGGGCAGGCCAGCTTACGCACGCTTCATGGCCCGGCCATGTTACGTGTACCTCAAACTGAAGATGCCTGGCCCCAAAGGTGTGATCACTATCACAGGCAATCGGAAGAAGGCGGAAGAGTGCTTTCAGAAGGGCTCAAAGATTGCAGATGCTCAGATGGCAGTGGTCGAGCTGCAAGAGTACCAAAAGACTGCCGACCCAAGAGAGTTGCTACGAGCCAAGAAGCCTGCTTCAGAATCAGCTTTTCAGTCGTCCGGTGAAAAAAAAACAGTCAACGTTCACCCGACCGACCCCGATGCTGCCCCGACTCACATCTCAACGACGCTTGACTCCAAATAGGAGGAAGCGCTCATCCAGCTCCTCCGTGGGAACTGGGACATCTTCGCATGGAAACCCTCCGACATGCCTGGAGTTCCCAGGGGGCTGGCTGAGCACCGTCTACGGGTCGACCCAAAATTCAAGCCTGTGAAGGAACATCTTCGGCGGTCCGCCGTCCAGAAGAAGCAAGCCATTGGCGAGGAGGTGGCTCGGCTCTTAGCAGCAGAGTTCATCCGAGAAATTTACCACTCCGAGTGGCTCGCCAATGTCATCATGGTCCCCAAGAAGGCCAAGTCACTTCGCATGTGCATTGATTTCAAACATATCAATCGGGCCTGCCCGAAAGATCATTTTCCTCTCCCTCGCATCGACCAAATAGTCGACTCGACTGCGGGGTGCAAGAGATTGTCTTTCCTAGATGCTTATTCCGGATACCATCAGATCCGTCTGTATGGACCCGACGAAATCAAAACAGCTTTCATCACCCCATTCGGATGCTTCTGTTATGTCACTATGCCGTTCGGCCTCAAAAACGCCGGAGCCACGTTCATCAGAATGATTCAGAAGTGTTTACTCACTCAAATCAGTCGGAATGTGGAGGCATACATGGATGATATTGTGGTCAAGTCACGCAAAGGTTCCGACCTGCGAGCTGACCTTGCCGAAACTTTTGCCAACCTCAGGAGGTATGATATCAAGCTCAATCCATCAAAATGCACATTCGGAGTTCCAGGCGGAAAGTTACTCGGTTTTCTCGTTTCCGAACGAGGGATCGACGCCAATCCTGAGAAAATTGGCACCATACTCCGGATGAAGCGTCCTGTGCGCGTGCACGATGTCCAAAAGCTTACAGGTTGCTTGGCCGCTTTGAGTCGATTCATTTCTCGCCTCGGTGAAAAGGCATTGCCTCTCTACCGACTGATGAAGAAGTCTGACAAGTTCGAGTGGACTCCAGAAGCTGACGCAGCGTTTGCAGAACTCAAAGCTCTGCTCTCCACCCAGCCGGTGCTTGCTGCCCCAATCAGCAAAGAGCCTCTGCTGCTGTACATTGCGGCCACAGGACAAGTTGTCAGTACAGTACTCATGGTCGAGCGGGAAGAAGAAGGAAAGGCCTTCAGAGTTCAGCGCCCAGTCTATTATCTATCTGAAGTTTTGAATCGTTTAAAACAAAGATACCCTCACTACCAGAAGCTTGTATATGGGATTTACATGACCACGAAGAAGGTTGCACATTACTTCTCTAACCACTCCATTACAGTCGTCAGCGACGCCCCACTGTCAGAGATACTGCATAACAGAGATGCAATTGGTCGAGTGGCCAAGTGGGCGATTGAACTCCTTCCCTTAGATACCAGGTTTGAAGCAAAGAAGGATATTAAGTCCCAAGCGATCACAGATTTCGTCGCCGAGTGGATTGAACAGCAGCTTCCGACTCAAGTTCACTCGGAGCACTGGACCATGTTCTTCGATGGATCTAAGATGCTGAATGGTTCCGGTGCTGGGGTAGTTCTAGTCTCCCCCCGAGGAGATAAGCTCAGATATGTTCTCCAGATTCACTTCGATTCCTCCAACAATGAAGCAGAGTATGAAGCACTTTTGTATGGGTTGCGCATGGCCATTTCACTCGGCGTCCGTCGCCTCATGGTCTATGGCGACTCAGATTTGGTGGTTAATCAGGTGATGAAGGAGTGGGACGTCAGAAGTCCAGCTATGACTGGTTATTGCAATGCAGTGAGAAAGCTAGAAAAGAAATTCGAGGGGTTAGAGCTTCATCACATCCCCCGACTCAAAAATCAAGCAGCCGATGATCTGGCAAAGATAGGCTCCAAGAGAGAAGCCATTCCCGGCAATGTGTTTTTGGAGCACATCCGCTCGCCGTCAGTCCAGAAGGATCCTGTCACAGAAGAAGCCCCACAACCTAAAAGTGCCACAGATCCGACTGAAGTCGAAGTTCCTGCTGTGGTCGACCTGATCATGGAAGTCTTGGCCATTACTCCCGACTGGACGATACCATACATCGCATATATCCTAAGGAAAGAGCTCCCAGAGGACGAGGAAGAGGCTCGACGGATCGTCCGCCGATCCAAGGCCTTCACGGTCATAAAGGGGCAGTTGTACAGAGAAAGCGCGACTGGAATCGGTCAGAAGTGCATAACTCCGGAAGAAGGTCAGATGATTCTTGATGAGATCCATTCGGGGACCTGCGGTCACCATGCGTCCTCCCGGACCATTGTGGCCAAAGCATACCGAGCGGGATTTTACTGGCCAAGAGCGAATGAGATGGCAAAGGAGATAGTTGACAAGTGTGAGGGGTGTCAGTTCTACTCCAACATGTCCCACAAACCCGCATCAGCCCTGAAGACCATTCCACTCGTCTGGCCCTTCGCTGTCTGGGGACTGGATATGGTCGGCCCTCTGAGAACAGGCAGGAGCGGATTCACCCATGTGCTTGTGGCAGTCGACAAGTTTACCAAGTGGATTGAAGCTAAACCCATCAAGAACCTCGATGCTAGCACTGCTATTAGTTTCGTCAGAGGACTAACGTTCAGATATGGAGTCCCTCACAGCATCATCACTTACAATGGGTCAAACTTCGATTCAGACCAGTTCAGAGCCTTTTGCGCCTCTCAAGGCACTCGTGTCGACTATGCGTCAGTCGCCCACCCCCAGTCCAATGGACAAGCTGAAAGGGCAAATGGTCTGATCCTCAAAGGACTAAAGCCTCGGCTAATGCGTGATCTCAAGCACGCAGCAGGTGCCTGGGTCGACGAGCTTCCGTCAGTTTTGTGGGGATTAAGGACCACCCCTAACCGGTCGACTGGAAGAACCCCATTCTTTCTTGTTTACGGAGCTGAAGCCGTTCTGCCAAGTGATCTCCTTCACAACGCTCCCCGAGTTGAGCTTTACACCGAAGACAAAGCAGAACAGGCTCGGCAAGACGCAGTAGACCTCCTGGAAGAAGAAAGAGAGATGGCCATGATCAGATCGACCATTTATCAGCAAGACTTGCGTCGATTCCATGCCCGACATGTGAAGAGTCGAGCCTTCCAAGAAGGAGATTTGGTCCTCCGAGTGGATCAACAGAAACCTCACAAGCTTGCTCCTACTTGGGAAGGCCCCTTCATCATCACCAGAGTCCTCCACAACGGAGCGTATCACCTCTACAATGTTGATCGCCAGATCGACGAGCCGCGAGCTTGGAATGCGGAACTACTCCGCCCCTTTTACACTTAAGTTCCTTCCCATAAAGATGTAATAAGAGAAACTTCCGCAGTCCATTTTTATCAAAGTCAAGAGTGTTCCAATGATTGCTATCACTTCTGTTTACATACGAGAACCCCCAGTGGGCGACTTAGCCGCGAACCCGTTTCGCCTAAGTTTAAAAAATCCTACCGAGTGGAGAGCAAACCTCCCACTCGGGGGCTTAGCTGCAGTCCAGCACTCGCCTAAGTTCTCCTACGCAGAGACTTAGCTGCGGTCAGCACTCGCCTAAGTTTAAAAAATCCTACCGAGTGGAGAGCAAACCTCCCACTCGGGGGCTTAGCTGCAGTCCAGCACTCGCCTAAGTTCTCCTACGCAGAGACTTAGCTGCGGTCAGCACTCGCCTAAGTTTAAAAAATCCTACCGAGTGGAGAGCAAACCTCCCACTCGGGGGCTTAGCTGCAGTCCAGCACTCGCCTAAGCTCTCCTACGAAGAGACTTAGCTGCGGTCGGCACTCGCCTAAGTTTAAAAAATCCTACCGAGTGGAGAGCAAACCTCCCACTCGGGGGCTTAGCTGCAGTCCAGCACTCGCCTAAGCTCTCCTACGAAGAGACTTAGTTGCGGTCAGCACTCGCCTAAGTTTAAAAATCCTACCAAGTGGAGAGCAAACCTCCCACTCGACGGGTCATCCACAAAGAGATTCAACGACAAATCAAGTTCAAATAAAGCCTAAAAGATCCGAGAGACCTCAGATCAAAGTACTCGAGCCCACAGCTCGGCAGAGTTAAGACTGTTACACTTCCACTCGGCATTCCGAGGCGAATTTAAGGAAGAGTTCAACGGATTACAAAATACACTCGGCATCCCGAGGCAAGTTTTTTCATTCCTCAGGAGGAGGAGGACTGGCAGGGGCGACGAACTCATCCAAGTCGATCCCATTTGCGATGCGGGTAGCAGCAGCAATGAATGTCTCCATGAAGTCCTGGAAGTTGTGCTTCCTCGTGTTGGCGACTTGGATGGTGGCCAGCTTCTCCTCCCGCACCTCCTTACAGTGGACGCGGACCAGGGACAGAGCCACGTCAGTGCCACACCGAGCTGAAGACTTCTTCCACTCCTGCACTCGGTCAGAGATTCCATTGAGTCGAGTCATCAGAGACTCGAGATCATTCTGGAGCGTAGATTCTGGCCAAAGTGTCGGGTCAATCCGCGTCATGGCAACCTTCAGTCGATCCAAGTAATCCACGACGCCGTCAACACGAGACTCCAGACGGAGCACGTTCATTGCGGCCTCGTCCTTCACAAGAGAGTTAACAGGGTCCAAGCTCGGCTCCACTCGACTGGTCTCCTCTTCAAAATTCTGGCAAAACTCTGCATACAAGATTCAAGGATAAGACAATTTTCACAGAATGAGTCGACTAAAAAACCAGTCGGAACTGAATGCGCACCTTCAAGCTTAAGGTACAACTTCTTCGCGAGGTCCCCCAAGTAGCTCTCCAGGTCGTTTCTCCCGCGAGCGAGGCCTTCCAGCTTCTCGCTCAGGGTGAGGTTCTCCTTCTTCCAACGTGAACACTCCCTGTTGGCATCATTCAGAGCAGTCTTGAGCTTGGTATTTTCTTGTTCTAAGTGGTCAACCGAAGATAGCTTCTGTGCGGCCAGAGCGGTCTTGTCTTCAGCCTCCTTGCGGGCAGCAGCCAAGTCCTGATCCTTCTTCGCCAGAGCTTCTTTCAGTGTTTCTGCAAAAACGATGATTGAGTCGGAGGAAGCGAAGAAATACTAACCAGTTGACAAAGGCGTCTTACCTGCGGTGCCATCTCTGACTGTCTGCAGTTCCGTCCTGGCCAGCTCCAGATCAAGTTTCATTTGAATTTGCTGCTTCTCCAAGTCAGCCAAGTGGGTTCCAAGATCACAAGATTTCTGAAGCCAAAGAGGAGGAGTTACAATTTCAGTAAAAAGGAAAAAGCAACAAAGGCAGTAAACACTAAGACTACAGTCGACTGCCAGCAGTCCACCATAGTCTCGGGGACTACACCCAGTGGGTGCACTTAGCGTGCCCCCACCGGTTCCTATCCCACCCGACCGACCCCCGAAGTCGAGTCGAAGGCCACCCGACCGACCCCTGAAGTCGAGTCAAAGACAAGTTGCTTCCGAGCAGCTAAGAGATAATAAGCCTACACCCAGTAAAAAAAGAAGAGAGAGAAAGCCGTCGACTGCCCGCAGTCGACGGGATACCATTCCATTCAACATGGCCCGATCAGACAGAGCGAAGAAATTCAACTATGACTCAATTTAAAGACTACAGCCGACTGCCAGCAGCCGACCGTAGTCTCGGGGACTACACCCAGTGGGTGCACTTAGCGTGCCCCCACTCGTCAAAAAAAAACACCCAGTGGGTGTACAAACTTAAAGACCTTCGGGAAAGAGAATCTTCAAAGGACATACCAAAACAGACCAAGTGTTGAAGTCGACTGACCTGGACATTGCTCTGAAGAGCCGAGCTTGCGTCGTAAGCCGCCTGGCAAGCCTCCCGAGCCACTTTTACCTGTTCCATCATGACTCCAGCCTGGCGTACAGCCTCCTTCGCAGCAGCCGCTTGGTCCTCAGGGACGGGGTACGCAGCAAAAAGCGAAGACGGATCTGCAGTCGACGCTGAAGGCTGCACACTCGTCAAAGGAACAGCGAAGGTCACGGAAGCCCGAGTGGGTTCGCCATCATCCCGAACTGCAGCCTCAGGCACGGGAGTGGATTGCGGAGTCTTGCCAGCTAACACCTTCTTCTTCCTCTTCACCCTCAATGGTGCGTCGTCGTCGTCGTCCGGGAGGTCGATAATATGAGGAGGAGCTTCAAGGACTTCAGTCGACTCATAAGCAGGACGGCAGTGATCGTACCAGGGTTGGAGGTGACAGCATCCTCCATCTCTTGGTCGTCGTTCCTGGCAGAGACCTCAGAAGTTGCTCCACTACAAATCAGAAAAGATTAGTCAGTTGGCCCAGGGAATCGACCAAGGATCCGTCCACAGTCGACAAAGGAAAGCAAGTGTTGTCGTTACCCCGAAATGGTGGGAACAGCTATCTTCATCTTGGGCAAGGCCTTGGGCGGCTTAGATGGCGCCGTTCGTGGGTGCTTGGGAGCCTTCCCGGTCGGCGGAGGAGAAAAAGTCCGAGGGCGTTTCGACGACTGCCCGACAGGAGCGGTCGCCTTGCCACGTTCCTGCGCTGGATCGTGGGAAATCTTGGATCGTCCCTCCGGGCGGGAGGGTTCAGCTTCCTCCCCCTCTTCACTGGAGAAGATGTCGTCGCCCTCCTCTCCCTCACCGTCGGACTCCCACTCGACCTGGTCGTCCCCGCTCTCGCCTCCGCTCCCCTCGCCTTCCTCGGTCGGCCCTTGGGCTCCGTTGGGCGTCGAGTACATCTCAGTGGTAGCCTGGAAGACAACGGACAGGACGAAAGTCAGTCGACTTACACAAAGAAGACTAATACAGAAGATCAGATATCCGACACAAAAACATACCTGATCCACTTCATATGAGTGGTCGAGTGGAATCACCCTTCTGGCTCCTCGGGGGTTGTCTTTATTCCCTGTGATGCTTGACAACCACCCCTCCAGCATCTCATCGGTGACCTCCTCCGGGTGGATCCGAGTGGTGTCGTCAAGGCCAGAATACAACCACATCGGATGGTCTCGCGCCTGGAGCGGTTGGATGCGCCTCTGGAGAAAGACCTCTAACAGGTCCATCCCAGTCACCCCCTCACGGACAAGTTCAACCACTCGACCTGCCAATACCTTGACCTGGGCGCTTTCCTCCGGCGTGACCTTCAGAGAGATAGGCTTCTCGGCTCGGTCGAGTGAAAAAGGAGGAAGACCGGTCGACTGCCCGGGGGTCGCCTGGTCCTGGCAGTAGAACCAGGTCGACTGCCAGCCGCGGACCGACTCCGGGAAGGTGATAGAGGGGAAACAGCTCTTCCCCCTCGTCTGGATCGCCAGACCCCCGCATAAATGGATAACTTGCGTCTTCTCATCACTCGACTTGGCCTTCATCACCAACTGAGAGCGGCAAGTGAAGATATGCTTGAAAAGCCCCCAATGCGGACGGCAACCCAGGAAAGCCTCGCACATGGAAATGAACGCGGCAAGGTAGACTATGGAATTGGGGGTAAAGTGATGGAGCTGTGCTCCGAAGAAATTCAAGAAACTCCGGAAGAACGGATGGGGAGGCAGAGAAAACCCTCGGTCGATGTGGGTGGCGAGGAGCACGCACTCACCGTCGCGGGGTTGCGGCTCGATCTCCCTCCCCGAGAGACGCGCGGCCTCGTGGGGAATGGCTCCTCCCTCGACCATGTCATCGAGGTCTTCCTGTCGGAGCACCGATGGCATCCAATCACCCTAAATCCAACCCTTGGGCAGGGTGGTCCGGGACAAAGATCCACCTCGCGAAGACTTCTTCCCCTTCCCCACCGCCGCCGCCTTCTTCGCGCGCTCCAAAGCAGTGGTCTTGCCCTTCACCATTGTCGCCGGGGAGATCTCTCACGGGCTCGCGGCGCTAGGGTACGGCCGAGGGTCACAGGAGGGCTGACGAAGGAAGAGAGGAAGAAAGAAAGAAGGAAGCAGAAGAGAGCGCACGGCTTAGAAACCCCGAGCTGGCAACTTATAAGGGGCCGCTCCCGAGTGGCTGGCCGGTAGGCCCAGGCCATCCAGTCAAATCCCGCAACAGACGCGCGCGCAGTACGTGGCGAAAAAGGCGACGCGGAGATCGAGGAACTTCCGCTTTATCGCTTCCGATTACTGCGGCCGCTCCCGTCCCGCGCGCTTCCCAAAATCCAAATCCCGCGACATCCGCGGGCCGCAGAACAACTTGCTAAAAAACAGAAGACCCCGATCGCGCCGGCACTCGGTATGGCACAAACAAAGAAATTCACTCGACGGAAGGCCTAGAATGGATCAAGGCGACTGAAAAAGGTTGGCAACGTCATCCGTGACGATTGTCCCGAAACGAGGCACTCACGTAGCCCGAAGAACCAGTCGGAAAGATCTCCAACTCTTTCCCCACTCTAACCTTGATCCATTCGGGGGCTAATGATGAAGACATGTACCTAGGGTAGGGACACGGGCCTGACCCAAGAGTCCTACTCTAGGACACCCCTGGGAGAAATCACCTTTCAATCGACTTGAAGGCGTCCCACTCGACGGGCTCAAGACACTCGACCAAGAAGCTATCACTCGACCAAGAAGCTATCACTCGACCGCCAGGAGATCAGCAGTCGCTCTGTAGGCAAACGGTCAGCCGTTAAGTAGTCTTCATGGTCATTATAGCACTTTATTAGAGGCGTTACCAGTAACGGCCAATCTTAAATGTACTTTAAACCCTGCGTTACTGAGGGCAGGAGGGGGCCGGCGAACTCTATATAAGCCACCCCCCTCCTCAGTAGGAAGGGTTCGCACCCCTGTAACCTATACACGTATAATCCAGTCGACCGCCTCCGGGCCCCGAGACGTAGGGCTATTACTTCCTCCGAGAAGGGCCTGAACTCGTAAACCTCGCGTGTAACAACTTCCCTATAGCTAGGATCTCGCCTCTCCATACTCACCCCCCTACATCACTGTCAGAGTTAGAACCACGACACCTGGCGAAGTCGTAAGTATTCGGATACCAGAGTAACTCATAGCATACCTTTGTCGCACTGCTTCCCCTAACGCCGAATATGATTATGCAGACCGCCCCAAGCCCGTATCGACGTATCTTCGTCGGGCGACTCCTCGGACTCGTCAGATATGGATAGCGACCCACTTCCGACCGCCACCTCCCCTTGCCCTACGGACAATGCCGAGGTATTGTCTCAAGAGGCACCGGGTCGAGGGGAGACAATCCCGGAGGCGCCTCAAGGCGACCTTCCGGACTCCAGGAGTAGAGGGAGGGAGGCTCCCAAGGGCTCCGAGTTTGGCCTTTAGCCGAACACCGCGCCGGAACCTCCAATGGTTCCGGACTCAGGCAGGCGGCCTCCTTCCAAAAGGGGAAAGACGCCTGTGCCGGTGACCTCTATCCATCCAGAGGCACCGGAAAATCTGCTGGGAGCGCTTCGCAGCGCTTCCATCGACGAAGAGCACCGCACTATTATGAGTGCGGTGATCCAAAAGGTTCAGTCCGCCAAGAGCGGACTGACTGAAGCCTGTGCCAGCCTTCTAACAGGCTTTGAGGTAAGTATTTGAAATATAGGAAAAATATTACCGCATAGAAAGTAGCCCCTGATGCTCTGTTTCGTGTTCAAAAAGAAAAGCTGAATAGAGGATCAACTAATATCTGCAAGAGTCTAATATAAGTATGTCTATATGCGTATGTAGGCTTCGCTGCTGCCCTCTGCCGCACTGACTGTGGAGGTCGCCGTACTGAAGCAGGACCTCGAAGGGTCCAAGAAAGAGCTTGGCCTTGCCAAGAGGCAGCTCGAGGAGAACAAAGGTAAGTAGTACCTAGTCTATGGATATATATAAAAAGAATGCGATTGCAAAATGACAGGATCATCGTAAATTTGCCAAGGGCCACGACCGAGGTGGCGACCCTGAAGCAAGCGCTATCCGAGGTCGAAAACAAAGGGGCCAAGGAGCGCACCGAGCGGGAAAAACAAGAGGCACGGGTGGGCGAGGTGCAGCCAGAGCTCCACGCTCTCGTGCCGAAGCACGAGTTGTTGGAGCTTGACTTGAAGACGTGAGAGTCCGAGCTTACCGCGGCCCTTGAGAGTGCAAAGAGTGCCAAGGCTGAAGCCCAAAAGGCTCTCCAGGAGATTGATGTGATGAAGAAGATAGTGGTGGGTAAGGCATTCTATATGCAAAGCAAGCATGTGAAAGTAAATTACTTGTTACTTACCCGAATCCGGAGCTCTCCAGGAGCATTCGCAGATTTGCCCCGCAGCGTGTCGGATGCCGCACAGTTTTACCAGGCCGAGGAGGGAAGCTCAACGGAGAAGCTGTTCTGGTCTCCTGATGCCTCTGAGCGACCAGCTGAAGCAACTGGTCGAGCTGCACAAGGCGGCCGAACAGGCCATGAAGGGCTTTATAGTCCGGATGTGGCCTGGCGACGCCCTTCCCAATAGCTACTTCGGCCTGGTGAGGCGGCTTGTGGATGCCTGCCCATGGCTGGAAGTCATCAAGCGGTCCGTCTGCATCGAAGGTGAACGCCGGGCTTTCGCCCGTGCGAAGGTGCACTGGGCTAAGATGGACATCGTGAAGCTGGTGAAGGAGGGGCCGCCGCAGGGCAAGGAGCATCGCCACCCCGAGATGTACTATGAGGGTGTCCTGAAGGGTGCCCGTCTTGTAGCGGACGAGTGTGCGAAAGATGTAATATTTGAATAAACTTGCTCGTGTAATCCTGTATTATGAAAACTTGTTCATATGCGCTATGCAACGCTTGTCTGAATTTAAAATATTACCTTATGTTCGGCTGTTTATCAAATCTGAGAGATGGCTAGTCGTCGGCTTCTGCCCCCACGCCATGAGTGCTGGGGTGTTCGGGATAAATCTGAGCACTCTTGTTCCCATTTTTGGGTCCTTCGAGGGAGGTGCTCAGCACAACAAACAAGGCAATCGGACTATAATGCGTTATCACTCTCACTTAGCCATAGAATTCTGTAATTTTAAATTTCGGCGAAGCCCCTAGTATTTGGAAGGCCGAATTCGGGGCGCAATACACGCCTTAAGCCGGACAGGGCCGACTCCTTACTCTAAGCGGCATAAGTCTTCAGGGACTTGAAACCTCTCGAACAGCGACCAGTCTCTCGCCTTATCATGACAGTCAGTTTTAGCTTTCTCTACTGAGGTGCTTAGCCCAACAGAACCAGGGCACAATCGCAGTAGTTTTCCCAGTGCTACTTTAGCCGATATAGCGGAACGTAAGGTACCAAAACATGGGAGCCGGGCAAACCCAACTGTTGACCCAAGACATGATTCGGAGCTGATGCATATAATGATATAAGTTCGGGGTGCCGCACTATCGAAAGTGTTCGGACTTCTCACGTCGTATTATGGGGTATGCTTAAGCCCCTAGCGTATTGGCTGTACCAGAGTGTACGGGTGCTAGATGTCATGAATGAACATACTTAATGCTACGCGTTGTTTATTCAAAAAGGTGCGTTAAAGCAGAATGATACAAGTAGTGCGATAAGCAAAAAGTAGGACTGTTTGACATGTCCCTTCCAAGGTCAAGCTGAGGAATAGTATTAAAGCAAATATTTCACTCGTTATCGTAATCCACCTGGGAGTTCCGTGGTGTGATGTAGCTCTCTGCCTCCTTGGTTGCTGCATCATGTGTTCGGCAATCATGCTGCCGGACAGGGTTTCCAGAGATTAAAGTCCTGAAAGAGAAAAATAACAAAGCGGGAAGCCCCTAGTGCGGTTTAAGGCGCGTCTTGGGGCGTGCCGTAGTTGTGCCCCCCTCCCCACCTGTGCCCATGGTATTTTTAATGCGTAATTATGTACGCGTGGCACAGATTTCGCTGTTTGGCTGGGACCGAGGTGGGGGCCGTATTGCTATGCGAGCTCGGAACGTGCCAGGCGATCCAGTTGTCGATTACTCCAGGCGCGCTTGAAGATGTCCGGGTCCTTAATTGCCGAACTAGTGGATTGCCTTGAGAGGCTGCTTTGCGCTTCTGCTACGAGGGCCGCGGTGTGCTCCTCCGTGCGGAGAGAGCGCTCTATGTTTTCATTGACTGTTATGACCCCCCGAGGTCCTGGAATCTTGAGCTTGAGATATGCATAATGTGGTACCGCATTGAATGTCGCAAATGCGGTTCGCCCGAGCAGTGCATGGTAGCCACTGCGGAGCGGCACTATGTCGAAGATTAAGTCTTCACTTCGGAAGTTATCCGGAGATCCGAAGACCACTTCCGGTGTTACTGAGCCTGTGCAATGGGCCTCTACACCTGGTATGACGCCTTTAAAGGTCGTTTTAGTGGGTTTGATCCTTGAGGGGTCCATACCCATTTTGTGCACTGTGTCCTGATAAAGCAGGTTCAGGCTGCTGCCGCCATCCATAAGGACTCGAGTGAGGTGAAATCTGTCAATGATTGGGTCTAAGACCAATGCGGCGAATCCGCCATGACGGATATTAGTGGGGTGGTCCCTCCGGTCGAAGGTGATCGAGCAGGAAGACCATGGGTTGAACTTTGGGGCGACTGGCTCCAACGCATATACGTCCCTGAGTGCATGCTTCCGCTCCCTCTTGGGGATGTGGGTTGCGTATAACATGTTCACCATCCGCACTTGTGGGGGAACCTCTTCTGTCCTCCGGTGTTTGGCTGCCGGGGCTCCACCTCGTCAACGCTATGTGAGCCCTTATCTTTGTTTTCGGCATTTAACTTGCCGGCATGCTTGAACAACCAACAATCCCTGTTGGTGTGGTTGGCTGGCTTGTCGGGGGTGCCGTGTATTTGACACGAGCGATCGAGTATACAGTCCAAACTGGACGGGCCCGGAGTGCTTCTTTTAAATGGCTTTTTCCGCTGACCGGGTTTCGAGCCTTTGAATCCGGCATTGACTGTCATATCCTCGGTATTGTCGCTGTTAATGCGGCGCTTATGTTTGTTGCGACGTGACCTGCCGTTGCCGTCCTTGGTCTCTGGAGTACCATGGTTCTTTGATATGTTATTGCTGCGAGCCAACCAGCTGTCCTCTCCCGCACAGAAGCGGGTCATGAGTGTCGTGAGGGCTGCCATAGATTTCGGCTTTTCCTGGACAAGGTGTCGGGCGAGCCATTCGTCGCAGATGTTGTGCTTGAAAGCTACTAGGGCATCTACATCCAGACAGTCCACGATTTGATTTTTCTTTGTTAGGAACCGTGTCCAGAATTGCCTGGCCGATTCCTCTGGCTGCTGAATTATGTGGCTCAAGTCATCGGCATCTGGTGGTCGCACATAAGTGCCCTGAAAGTTGTCGAGGAATGCGGCTTCCAGATCTTCCCAACAGCCAATGGACTCTGCTGGCAAGCTGTTGAGACAATGCCGAGCTGGTCCTTTGAGTTTGAGTGGGAGGTATTTGATGGCGTGTAGGTCATCACCGCGGGCCATGTGGATGTGCAGGAGGAAATCCTTGATCCATACCGTAGGATCTGTTGTGCTGTTGTATGATTCAATATTTACGGGTTTGAAACCCTCTGGGATTTGATGATCCATTACTTCATCTGTGAAGCATAGGGGGTGTGCGGCACCTCTGTAGTGGGCTATATCGCGACGCAGCTCAAATGAGTCTTGTCCGCTGTGTTCGGCCCGGCCGGACTTACTTTTA
Source organism: Triticum urartu (assembly GCF_056163025.1). Taxonomy (NCBI): domain Eukaryota; kingdom Viridiplantae; phylum Streptophyta; class Magnoliopsida; order Poales; family Poaceae; genus Triticum; species Triticum urartu. The sequence goes on along the minus strand of NC_141879.1, from coordinate 151,321,206 downwards.
CTGTATCCGGCGTGACGATTATCGTCTCGCATAGTGGCGCGCCCTTGTGATCCGTAGATCGATCTTGCGTGTTTTGCTTTGTCCTCCAATACATCTCGCAGGTCTGGCGTATTTCCCCATGCCTTTTTCTTTGAATGGCGTCAGGGTGCGGGTTGGGTTTTTGGCTGGAATGCCTCTCTGTCGCGGCCACGAGGTGGCCGATCAGCCGCGTCATACACCGGGGATGTGTGTTTCGGTGCTTCCTCCTCCAGTCGGGGTAGCAACCTGCACTTTGGGTAACTCTTGGAGGGGTGTTCGAGTTTATATTCCTCGGTCGTCAGGACTTCAGTCCATCCATCAGCTAGCAAATCTTGATCAGCTTGAAGCTGCTGCTGCTTTTTCTTAAGGCTATTTGCCGTGGCTATAAGCCAGCGCTTGAAGCGCTCTTGTTCGACGGGATCCTCTGGCATGATGAATTCGTCATCGTCGAGGCTTGCCTCGTCTTCAGAGGGAGGCATGTAATTATCATCCTCCGCCTCTCCATCTGCCGCTCTCTCAGGAGGGCTGGCCTCTCCATCCTCCTACTCCAAATCTTGCAGGAGGGGATTGTTGTTGCCTTCGGCACTGTCCGGAGTGCTATTATCTCCGGTGCCGGTATCACCACTTTTGCCTTGGCGGGACTTAGAGCGGTGCCGCTGTCGCCGGCGCTTGGGTTGCTTCTTGAAGGGGTCATCCTCCGCTGTCCCGTCGCCATTGCCTTCTTTGGGTGTGTCCACCATGTAGATGTCATATGATGAGGTGGCTGTCCAGTGCCCTGTGGGCAGTGATTCCTCTTCGCCTCCCACATCGTCGTCCATACCATCGATGTCTTCGGAGTCGAAGTCGAGCATGTCGGTTAAGTCATCGACAGTGGCTACTAAGTGGGTGGTGGGTGGGCGGCGAATTTCTTCGTCATCCGCATCCCAATCCTGCCGGACGTAGTTCGGCCAGGACTCTCTTGACAAGGAGAGAGACCTTAATGAGTTCAGTATGTCGCCAAAGGGCGAGTGCTGAAAAATATCCGCGGAGGTAAACTCCATGATCGGCGCCCAATCGGATTCGACAGGAATGGGCGCAGGCGGATCGGAGTCCGTGGCCGGAGAAGGATCCGGCAGTTTGGCAACACGGCTCTCGTGAAGGGTAAGGTCGATATCCGGCTCGATCGCCACAGAGGATATGGCCTCCATGGCGGGGTCTATCCACCCGTCCATGGATGGTGCAACTGGCTCCGAATTGAGGGTCGGGGCGACTGCCGGTGCGATTTCTCGAACACTGTCCGATGGTAGAGCTAAATCGTACTCATCGTGACCGTGCGGCGCACAAGGCAGGGGCTCGAATCTGTCGAAGATCAAGTCTCCGCGGATATCGGCCGTGTGGTTTAAGTTTCCAAACCTGACCTGTTGGCCAGGGGCGTAACTTTTGATCTGCTCCATATGGCCAAGCGAGTTGGCCCGCAGTGCGAAGCCGCCAAACACAAAGATCTGTCCGGGGAGAAAAGTCTCACCCTGGACTGCATCGCTATCGATGATCATAGGAGCCATCAAGCCTAACAGCGACGACACAGAGGAGCTCTCAATGAAAGCACCAATGTCGGTGTCAAAACCGGCGGATCTCGGGTAGGGGGTCCCGAACTGTGCGTCTAAGGCGGATGGTAACAGGAGGCAGGGGACACGATGTTTTACCCAGGTTTGGGCCCTCTTGATGGAGGTAAAACCCTACGTCCTGCTTGATTTATTCTTGATGATATGAGTATTACAAGAGTTGATCTACCACGAGATCGAAGAGGATAACCCTAGAAGCTAGCCTATGGTATGATTGTATGTTGTCCTACGGACTAAAACCCTCCGGTTTATATAGACACCGGAGGGGGCTAGGGTTACACAAGGTCGGTTACAAAGGAGGAGATATACATATCCGTATTGCCTGGCTTGCCTTCCACGCCAAGTAGAGTCCTATCCGGACACGAGAGGAAGTCTTCAATCTTGTATCTTCATAGTCCAACAGTCTGGCCAAAGGATATAGTCCGGCTGTCCGGAGACCCCCTAATCCAGGACTCCCTCAGAGAACTACTCCCTCCTTGTCATGGAGAGCACCGGTATGATGAAGATGGCCACCAAAGAGGGATTCCCCCTCCGGCAGGGTGCCAGAACGGGTCTAGATTGGCTTTCGGTGGCTACGGAGGCTTCTGGCGGCGGAACTCCCGATCTATTGTGCTCCCTGATGTTTTTAGGGTATATGGAGATATATAGGCAGAAGAAGTACGTCAGGGGGGGGCACGAGGGGCCCACGAGGGTGGAGGGCGCGCCCAGGGGGGTGGGCGCACCCCCTGCCTCATGGCCTCCTCGTAGATCCCCTGACGTGCACTCCAAGTCTTCTGGGCTTCTTCTGATCCAAAAATAAGTTCCGTGAAGTTTCAGGTCAATTGGACTCCGTTTGATTTTCCTTTTCTTCGAAACCCTAAAATAGGCACACAAAAAACAGAAACTGGCACTGGGCTCTGGGTTAATAGGTTGGTCCCCAAAAATCATATAAAATAGCATATAAATGCATATAAAACATCCAAGGTTGATAATATAATAGCATGGAACAATCAAAAATTATAGATACGTTGGAGACGTATCAGCATCCCCAAGCTTAATTCCTGCTCGTCCTCGAGTAGGTAAATGATAAAAACAGAATTTTTGATGTGGAATGCTACCCAACATATTCATCATGTATTTCTCTTTATTGTAGCAAGAATATTCAGATCCATAAGATTCAAGACAAAAGTTTAATATTGACATAAAAACAATAATACTTCAAGCATACTAACAAAGCAATCATGTCTTCTCAAAATAACATGGCCAAAGAAAGCTATCCTTACAAAATCATATAGTCTGGCTATGCTCCATCTTCACCACACAAAATATTTAAATCATGCACAACCCCGATAACAAGCCAAGCAATTGTTTCATACTTTTGATGTTGTCAAACTTTTTCAATCTTCACGCAATATATGAGCATGAGCCATGGATATAGCACTATAGGTGGAATAGAATGGTGGTTGTGGAGAAGACCAAAAGGAGAAGATAGTCTCACATCAAATAGGCGTATCAACGGGCTATGCAGATGCCCATCAATAGATATCAATGTGAGTGAGTAGGGATTGCCATGCAACGGATGCGAGCTATAAGTGTATGAAAGCTCAACAAAAGAAACTAGTGGGTGTGCATCCAACTTGCTTACTCATGAAGACCTAGGGCATTTTGAGGAAGCCCACCATTGGAATATACAAGTCAAGTTCTATAATGAAAGATTCCCACTAGTATATGAAAGTCACAATACAGGAGACTCTCTATCATGAATAGCATGGTGCTACTTTGAAGCACAAGTGTGGTAAAAGGATAGTAGCATTGTCCCTTCTCTCTTTTTCTCTCATTTTTTATTATTATTTTGGGCCTTCTCTTTTTTTATGGCCTCTTTTTTTCTCTTTTTTTATTTGGGCTTCTTTGGCCTCTTTTATTTATTTATTTTTCGTCTGGAGTCTCATCCCGACTTGTGGGGGAATCATAGTCTCCATCATCCTTTCCTCACTGGGATAATGCTCTAATAATGATGATCATCACACTTTTATTTACTTACAACTCAAGAATTACAACTCGATTCTTAGAACAAAATATGACTCTATATGAATGCCTCCGACGGTGTACCGGGATGTGCAATGACTCATGAGTAACATGTATGAAAGAATTATGAATGGTGGCTTTGCCACAAATACAATGTCAACTACATTATCATGAAAAGCAATATGACAATGATGAAGTGTGTCATAATATCGGAACGGTGGAAAGTTGCATGGCAATATATCTCGGAATGACTATGGAAATGCCATAATAGGTAGGTATGGTGGCTATTTTGAGGAAGGTATATGGTGGGTTTATGGTACCGGCGAAAGTTGCGTGGTACTAGAGAGGCTAGCAATGGTGGGAGGGTGAGAGTGCGTATAATCCATGGACTCAACATTAGTCATAAAGAACTCACATACTTATTGCAAAAATCTATTAGTTATCGAAACAAAGTACTACGCGCATGCTCCTAGGGGGATATATTGGTAGGAAAAGACCATCGCTCGTCCCCGACCGCCACTCATAAGGAGAACAATCAATAAACAAATCATGCTCCGACTTCATCACATAACGGTTCACCATACGTGCATACTACGGGAATCACAAACTTCAACACAAGTATTTCTCAAATTCACAACTACTCAACTAGCATGACTCTAATATCACCATCTCCATATCTCAAAACAATCAAGTATCAAACTTCTCATAGTATTCAATGCACTCTGTATGAAAGTTTTTATTATATCCCTCTTGGATGCCCATCATATTAGGACTAAATTCATAACCAAAGCAAATTACCATGCTGTTCTAAAGACTCTCAAAATGATATAAGTGAGGCATGAGAGTTCATCTATTTCTACAAAATAAAACCACTGCCGTGCTCTAAAAAGATATAAGTGAAGAACTAGAGCAAACGACAAACTACTCCGAAAGATATAAGTGAAGATCAATGAGTAGTCGAATAATTATGCAACTATGTGAAGACTCTCTAACATTTAATAATTTCAGATCTTGGTATTTTATTCAAACAGCAAGCAAAACTAAATAAAATAAAATGACGCTCCAAGCAAAACACATATCATGTGGTAAATAAAAATATAGCTCCAAGTAAAGTTACCGATGAACGAAGACGAAAGAGGGGATGCCTTCCGGGGCATCCCCAAGCTTAGGCTCTTGGTTGTCCTTGAATATTATCTTGGGGTGCCTTGGGCATCCCCAAGCTTAGGCTCTTGCCACTCCTTATTCCATAGTCCATCGAATATTTACCCAAAACTTGAAAACTTCACAACACAAAACTTAACAGAAAACTCGTAAGCTCCGTTAGCGAAAGAAAACAAAACACCACTTTAAGGTACTGTAATGAACTCATTATTTATTTATATTGGTGTTAGACCTATTGTATTCCAACTTCTCTATGGTTTATAAACTCTTTTACTAGCCATAGATTCATCAAAATAAGTAAACAAAACATGAAAAACAGAATCTGTCAAAAACAGAACAGTCTGTAGTAATCTGAATCAAACGTATACTTATGGAACTCATAAAATTCTCAAATAAATTGCTGGATCTGAGGAATTTATCTATTAATCATCTTAAAAAATAATTAACTAAATATCACTCTCCAAATAAAAATGGTAGCAATTCTCGTGAGCGCTAAAGTTTCTGTTTTCTACAGCATGATCGCAAAGACTTTCCCCGAGTCTTCCCAAAGGTTCTACTTGGCACAAACACTAATTAAACACATAAAACCACATCTAAAAAGAGTCTATATGAATTATTTATTACTAAACAGGAATAAAAAGCAAGGAACAAAAAATAAAGTTGGATTGCCTCCCAACAAGCGCTATCGTTTAACGCCCCTAGCTAGGCATGATGATTTCAATGATGCTCACATAAAAGATCAGAATTGAAACATAAAGAGAGCATCATGAAGCATATGACAAGCACATTTAAGTCTAACCCTCTTCCTATGCATAGGGATTTTGTGAGCACACAACTTGTGGGAACAAGAATCAACTAGCATAGGAAGGCAAAACAAGCATAACTTCAAAACTTTAAGCACATAGAGAGGAAACTTGGTATTATTGCAATTCCTACAAGCATATGTTCCTCCCTCATAATAATTTTCAGTAGCATCATGAATGAATTCAACAATATAACCAGGACCTAAAGCATTCTTTTCATGATCTACAAGCATAGAAAATTTACTGCTCTCCACATAAGCAAGATTCTTCTCATTCGGAATAGTGGGAGTATCATAAGAAACTCGAATACTATAAATTGTTTCCACATTAAAAGAGTAATCTTCAGAGAAGGGGTAACCATAATCATGACAAGTTTTATAAATATAATCACTACTTTTTATAGCATAAGTATCATCACAATAATCATCATAGGTAGGAGGCATGCTATCATCATTATAAATTTGCATATCAAAACTTGGGAGACTAAAAATATCATCTTCATTAAACGTAGCATCCACAAGCTTGGGACAAACATTAATTGCAGCAAATATATTCTCAAAAACATCATCTTCATCAAACATAGCATCCCCAAGCTTGGATGTTTTCATATCATAAGCATAATCACTCTCATAATTAATAGTATGGATAGCACCAATAGTATAGCAATTATCATATTCTTTCAAGCAAGTGCCAAAAAGATTTTCAAGATCATAAGAAGTATCATTATCTTCCACAATTATATTTTCATGAGGCACAATAGTAATAGGAGCAGCATTATTTGGGAGAGATATCTTTTTACCTCTCTTCCTTTTTCTTTTCTTCTTCTTCACCACATCATGTGTGGGTTAAATCCTCTTTTTGGAGCTCCTTATTAATGAGATTGGTTGAATAGGAGGCTCCTCCTCGTTACCTGATTCATCATAAGAAATAATAGGAGGTTATTGGGAAGTCTCTTCCCTTTCATTAGTATTCTCTTCATCTTCTATTTGTTTTGTTTTCTTTATGTAATTGGCAATATAAGGATTTTCAATACAATTCACCGCACAATACATATAAATCTTCTCTGGATCAAAATCAAGAAATCTATCAAGATTAAACTTTGGAATACCCTCAGTTATACGTTTCATTTCCTCATACCCCAAAAAGAAGACTAAGCTCTTTATGATGCTTAAGGGTAATCAAATTATCACAATTTTTGGATACGATTCGGTCATGAAACAATTTGCATTGGAGATTTAAATGACCATGTTCATTACAAAGCTCACAAACATGGCCAAGAAAATTTAAATCTTCAGCACAAACATCTAGCCTTTCTTGCAACAATTTAGTTTCTAAGTACTTATGCCTCTTGCAATATCTATCTTCCCTATTTGGTGTTTTGTACTTGCAAACCCAATGCACCCCACAAAAATTGACATGTTTATAGGAGACATTTTTCATCATAACTAGTGCAATCATCATTAGTATCATGGATATTCAAAGAATTCGTACTAACAACGTTGCAATCATGCTCATCATTCACATATTTTATGCCAAGCATTCTATGTAATTCTTCTTCTAGCATCTGAGCACAATTTTCATTTCCATCATACTCACGAAAGATATTAAAAAGATGAAGCGTATGAGGTAGACTCAATTCCAATTTTTTTTAGTTTTCTTTTTTAAACTAAACTAGTGCTAAAACAAGAAACAAAAAGATTCGATTCCAAGATCTAAAGATATACCTTCAAGCACTCACCTCCCCAGCAACGGCGCCAGAAAAGAGCTTGATGTCTACTACACAACCTTCTTCTTGTAGACGTTGTTGGGCCTCCAAGTGCAGAGGTTTGTAGAATAGTAGCAAATTTCCCTCAAGTGGATGACCTAAGGTTTATCAATCCGTAGGAGGCGTAGGATGAAGATGGTCTCTCTCAAGCAACCCTGCAACCAAATAACAAAGAGTCTCTTGTGTCCCCAACACACCCAGTACAATGGTAAATTATATAGGTGCACTAGTTCGGCGAAGAGATGGTGATACAAGTGGTATATGGATAGTAGATAATAGTTTTTGTAATATGAAATTATAAAAACAGCAAGGTAACTAATGATAAAAGTGAGCTAAAACGGTATTGCAATGCGTTGAAACAAGGCCTAGGGTTCATACTTTCACTAGTGCAAGTCCCCTCAACAATAATAACATAATTGGATCACATAACTATCCCTCAACATGCAACAAAGAGTCACTCCAAAGTCACTAATAGCGGAGAACGAACGAAGAGATTATGGTAGGGTACGAAACCACCTCAAAGTTATTCTTTCCAATCAATCCGTTGGGCTATTCCTATAAGTGTCACAAACAGCCCTAGAGTTCATACTAGAATAACACCTTAAGACACAAATCAACTAAAACCCTAATGTCACCTAGATACTCTAATGTCACGTCAAGTATCCGTGGGTATGATTATATGATATGCATCACACAATCTCAGATTCATCTATTCAACCAACACAAAGAACCTCAAAGAGTGCCCCAAAGTTTCTACCGGAGAATCACGACGAAAACGTGTGCCAACCCCTATGCATAGGTTCATGGGCGGAACCCGCAAGTTGATCACCAAAACATACATCAAGTGAATCACGTGATATCCCATTGTCACCACAGATACGCACGGCAAGACATACATCAAGTGTTCTCAAATCTTTAAAGACTCAATCCGATAAGATAACTTCAAAGGGAAAACTCAATCCATTACAAGAGAGTAGAGGGGAGAAGAAACATCATAGGATCCAAATATAATAGCAAAGCTCGCGATACATCAAGATCGTATCACCTCAAGAACACGAGAGAGAGAGAGAGAGAGAGAGAGAGAGAGATCAAACACATAGCTACTGGTACATACCCTCAGCCCCGAGGGAGAACTAATCCCTCCTCGTCATGGAGAGCACCGGGATGATGAAGATGGCCACCGGAGAGGGATTCCCCCTCCGGCAGGGTGTCGAAACGGGTCTAGATTGGCTTTCGGTGGCTACGGAGGCTTCTGGCGACGGAACTCCTGATCTATTGTGCTCCCTGATGTTTTTAGGGTATATGGAGATATATAGGCGGAAGAAGTATGTCAGGGGGGCCACGAGGGGCCCACGAGGGTGGAGGGCGCGCCCCTCTGCCTCGTGGCCTCCTCGTAGATCCCCTGACATGCACTCCAAGTCTTCTGGGCTTCTTCTGATCCAAAAATAAGTTTCGTGAAGTTTCAGGTCAATTGGACTCCGTTTGATTTTCCTTTTCTTCGAAACCCTAAAATAGGCCCAAAAAAATAGAAACTGGCACTAGGCTCTGGGTTAATAGGTTAGTCCCCAAAAATCATATAAAATAGCATATAAATGCATATAAAACATCCAAGGTTGATAATATAATAGCATGGAACAATCAAAAATTATAGATACGTTGGAGACATATCACTAGTCAATAGTGGGTACTGTTCAGCGGGGCCCAGATGTCATTGACTGTAGTTGAATTGAATTGATTTTGTTTATTTAGTTTAATCACCAGGGAACCCACATGTCATAGGGTAGACACTAATTAACCTAACTACTAATTAGCTCCTAAGCTAATTGGCACAGGGCCGGCCACACACACAGAATCACACACGTACACACACCACGCAACACACTGAGTTAATTGCACAGAAGTACCACAATTGGGGCATAAATGCAGATTGGTACCAAGTTTGGTAATTTTTACATGTTAGTACCAAGTCTGGGGCCAGCCGTTGCAAAAAGGTCTAAACCGCGGGTAAACACGTATTGATGGTGTATCTGACCAGCAGGGCCAGCCCGTGAGGTGCCGAAGTGGCATGTTTTTTTGCAGAAAACTCCCTTGTTTCATAAGTAATCACATAAATGCCCAATTATTTTGCAGAAAAAAGGTTGTTATGAGATGTTTTTTTCGTTCGTAATTAACCTAACTACTAATTAGCTCCTAAGCTAATTGGCACAGGGCCGGCCACACACACAGAATCACACACGTACACACACCACGCAACACACTGAGTTAATTACACAGAAGTACTATAATTGGGACATTACATGTAGATTGATACCAAGTTTGGTAATTTTTACATGTCAGTACCAAGTCTGAGGCCAGCCGTTGCAAAAAGGTCTAAACCACGGGTAAACACGTATTGACGGTGTACCTGACCAGTAGGGCCAGCCCGTCAGGTGTCGAAGTGGTATGTTTTTTTGCAGAAAACTCCCTTGTTTCATAAGTAATCACATAAATGCCCAATTATTTTGCGGAAAAAAGGTTGTTATGAGATGTTTTTTTCGTTCGTAATTTTCACAACCGAATCGGACTTGTTTGAAAATCTGCGTCAGCTAGAACAATTGCAGAAAACTCCCTTGTTTCATTAGTAATCACATAAATGCCCAATTATTTTGCAGGAAAAAGGTTGTTATGAGATGTTTTTTTTTCGTTCGTAATTTTCACAATCGAATCGGACTTGTTTGAAAATTTGCGTCAGCTAGAACAAATAAATAAAAGGACAGAAAATCGAAGCCCGCGCAGGATTGATCCGGCGACCTGCTTTTCAGCCGCGCCTGGCGATAGGAACCCCGCCACAGCAGCACTTGTGTCATAGAGCAGGCGAGGTCCATTTTATACTATCTCCCACGCGCTGGCCCGGCCCACCGAGGTCTGCATTGTTTTTCTCGTTTCGCACTTACCTGCCACGCCTGTTGGGGCTCGTTCGTTGCCCAGATTTCATTTCATTTTCATCTCTCTTACTTATTAATTATGCTTTACTTTTGTTCCTGGTTTTGGCTTATTTTTAGGTTTTTCTTTCTTATTTTTTCATTCACTAGGTTGGTTTTTCTACTGCATGTTTTAACATATTTACTGAACATTTTTTATGATGGGTTTCAGTGTGTGATGAACAGGTTTTCAAATATGCACGAACATTTGTTAATGTACGCTGAGCACTTTTTCTGCTTATAGTGAACACTTTTCAATGCACGATGAAGTTTTCTTTACAAACGGTGAACATTTATTTAATGTAATAAACTTTTGGTAATATTCTTGCATTTCAAGAGACACTGCTACTCCGTTTCAAAAAAAAGAGACACTGCAGATCATTCTTGCATTTCAAGAGACACGTCGATTTTTTAATAAAAGTTGACCAGTTTTAATGCATTTCAAAAATTTATTATGATTACACATTTATTTTAAATACATGTTGTCAACTTTTTAAGTAACAGTGCATTTAAAAAATACAATCAATATATGAGTAACTTAAACAAAAAACTGTGTGTTGGGCATATATGTTTTTTAATAGATGTGTATTTGAATAATATAATAGATGTGTATTTGAATAACTTAAACAAAAAGATTAATATAATTCTAATATGGGCCGTGCCTATGTTCTTGTCTGGTGCTTAACACTAAATAATGCGTTTCTAAAAAACTTAATAATGCTAATATGTAATCGCAATATATATATATATATATGTATATATATATATATATATCATGATTAAAAACACAGCAACTCAGCGCACAGCCTCGTTGGGCCAACCGCCCGGCCCAGCGTTTATATGCTAGTATAATAAGTCTCGCGCCCCTACCAAGCCGTAAGCGATGCCTTGGTCAGATGGCTAGCGCGTAGCGATGCTGCATAACAGGTCGCGGGTTCGATTCTTTTCGGCGTTCAACTTTCGTTTGCTTTATTTATTTGTTCAAACCGACTCAAATTTCTAACGAGTTCAATTGAGTGGTGGAAATTACGAACAGAAAAAAAAACTTTTATAGTTCAATTGATGCTGCATAACCGCGCATTTATGTGATTACCTACGAAGCAAGGGAGTTTTCTAAAAAAAACATGCCACTTCAGCATCTGACGGGCAGGCCCTGCTGGACAAATACACCATCAATACATGTTTACCTGCGGTTTAGACCTTTTTGCAACAGCTGGCCCCAGACTTGGTACTGACATGTAAAAGTTACCAAACTTGATACCAATCTGTATGTAATGCCCCAATTGTGGTACTTCTGTGCAATTAACTCCAACACCCTCGGCCATGGCGAGCCACAAGCAGCAGTATAGAGTTTTATTTATTTGTTCAAACCGACTCAAATTTTCTAACGAGTTCGATTGAGTGGTCGAAATTACGAACAGAAAAAAAAACCCCTCATAGTATCTTTTTTTCACTAAAATAACCGCGCATTTATGTGATTACCTACAAAGCAAGGGAGTTTTCTACAAAAAACATGCCACTTCAGCATCTGATGAGCGGGCCCTGCTGGACAAATACACCGTCAATACGTGTTTACCCGCGGTTTAGACCTTTTTGCAACAGCTGGCTCCAGACTTGGTACTGACATGTAAAAATTACCAAACTTGGTACCAATCTGTATGTAATGTCTCAATTGTGGTACTTCTGTGCAATTAACTCCAACACACTCGGCCATGGCCAACCACAAGCAGCAGTATAGAGCTTTATTTATTTGTTCAAACCGACTCAAATTTTCTAACGAGTCCGATTGAGTGGTGGAAATTACGAACAGAAAAAAAAACCTCTCATAGTATCTTTTTTTCACTAAAATAACCGCGCATTTATGTGATTACCTACGAAACAAGGGAGTTTTGTACAAAAAACATGCCACTTCAGCATCTGACGGGCGGGCCCTGCTGGACAAATACCCCGTCAATACGTGTTTACCCGCGGTTTAGACCTTTTTGCAACAGCTGGCCCCAGACTTGGTACTGACATGTAAAAATTAGCAAACTTGGTATCAATCTATATGTAATGCCCCAATTGTGGTACTTCTGTGCTATTAACTCCAACACACTCGGCGCATTTATGTAATTACCTACGAAGCAAGGAAGTTTTCTACAAAAAACATGCTACTTCAGCATCTGACGGGCGGGCCCTGCTGGACAAATACACCGTCAATACGTGTTTACCCGCGGTTTAGACCTTTTTGCAACAGCTGGCCCCAGACTTGGTACTGACATGTAAAAATTACCAAACTTGATACCAATCTGTATGTAATGCCCCAATTGTGGTACTTCTGTGCAATTAACTCCAACACCCTCGGCCATGGCCAGCCACAAGCAGCAGTATAGAGTTTTATTTATTTGTTCAAACCGACTCAAATTTTCTAACGAGTTCGATTGAGTGGTGGAAATTACGAACAGAAAAAAAACCCTCTCATAGTATCTTCTTTTCACTAAAATAACCGCGCATTTATTTGATTACCTACGAAGCAAGGGAGTTTTCTACAAAAAACATGCCACTTCAGCATCTGATGAGCGGGCCCTGCTGGACAAATACACCGTCAATACGTGTTTACCCGCGGTTTAGACCTTTTTGCAACAGCTGGCTCCAGACTTGGTACTGACATGTAAAAATTACCAAACTTGGTACCAATCTGTATGTAATGCCTCAATTGTGGTACTTCTGTGCAATTAACTCCAACACACTCGGTCATGGCCAACCACAAGCAGCAGTATAGAGCTTTATTTATTTGTTCAAACCGACTCAAATTTTCTAACGAGTCCGATTGAGTGTTGAAAATTACGAACAAAAAAAAACCCTCTCATAGTATCTTTTTTTCACTAAAATAACCGCGCATTTATGTGATTACCTACGAAACAAGGGAGTTTTCTACAAAAAACATGCCACTTCAGCATCTGACAGGCGGGCCCTGCTGGACAAATACCGCGTCAATACGTGTTTACCCGCGGTTTAGACCTTTTTGCAACAGCTGGCCCCAGACTTGGTACTGACATGTAAAAATTACCAAACTTGGTATCAATCTATATGTAATGCCCCAATTGTGGTACTTCTGTGCAATTAACTCCAACACACTCGGCCATGGCCAGCCACAAGCAGCAGTATAGAAGCGCAGCAGCAACGTTGAGGCTAAGCAGCGGCATCAGCGAGCAAAGCAGCAGCAGTAGAGAGCAGTAACAGCGAGCAACGATGTCAGCAAGTAGCAGCATCGGCAGCAACCTGCGGTTCGATTCTTTCCGGCGTTCAACTTTTGTTTGCTTTATTTATTTGTTCAAACCGACTCAAATTTTCTAACGAGTCCGATTGAGTGGTGGAAATTACGAACAGAAAAAAAACCCTATCATAGTATCTTTTTTTCACTCAGATAACCGTGCATTTATGTGATTACCTACGAAGCAAGGGAGTTTTCTACAAAAAACATGCCACTTCAGCATCTGACGGGCGGGCCCTGCTGGACAAATACACCGTCAATACGTGTTTACCCGCGGTTTAGACCTTTTTGCAACAGCTGGCCCCAGACTTGGTACTGACATGTAAAAATTACCAAACTTGGTACCAATCTGTATGTAATGCCCCAACTGTGGTACTTCTGTGCAATTAACTCCAACACACTCGGCCATGGCCAGCCACAAGCAGCAGTATAGAAGCGCAGCCGCAACGTTGAGGCTAAGCAGCGGCATCAGCGAGCAAAACAGCAGCAGTAGAGAGCAGTAACAACGAGCAGCGATGTCAGCAAGTAGCAGCATCGGCAGCAACTAGCGGCACTAGTAGAGCAGCAGCAACGCAAGGGCAGCAGCAGAAGTGCCCTGTATAGAGCCGGAGCAGTAACGAGCAGCAGAGGAGCAAAAGGGCAGCGGCGGTGCTAGTCAGGGATGCGTGATGCGCTGGCGGGCAGTGGCGCGGGGCTGGGTGTCCGTGGTGATTGCGGCCACTGGCCGGAGACTGGGCGGCTGCGGACGTCGGACTACGGCGGGAAGATGGAAGGGGGAAGAGGGGAATCGGGGTGGCGCTCACAAAGGGAGACGGAGGGCGCGTCCGGCAGGGCGGAGGAGCTCCGGTGAGGTAGATCGGGCGCGGCGCAGCGACGCCTGTAGGCCAGGAAGACGCGTCGATCCCGGCGATGCAGTGCTTCCCCGCTCGAACCGGTAGAAGTAGCCGAAGGAGACGTCCATGGCGCAACTCCTGGACAACTTTTCAGGCACCGGGGGAGTCGGTGGCCGCGACGACAACAACGTCCATGACGAGTAGCTCTCGGACGAACTTTCAAATCGAAAGAGAGAGAGGCTGAGGGATTTGGGGCTAGGATATTCGTCTATTGGGTCGGGGGTGACCTTATCCTCCTCGTGGAGGTGCTGGATGCTCGACACGGTGGCCAGGGAGGCGTGGATGGCCGCCCGACCCCCCTGCTCCCACTGTAGCGAGAGGTAGCAGGAGACGTGGAGGTGGGTTGGGCCTCCTCTTGTAGTAGTAGGCCTAAGTGTCTAGCATTTCTTCATTTTTTTTCTTTTAAACTTTTTGTTTTGATTTGTTTTAGATCCAAATAAAATTTGTTCTATAAGAAATTTGTCTTATAAATACTTTGTAATATTGTGGAACTATTCACAGGGTTTTAGATTATTTTTGAAAGTCCTAATTTCAGTTTGAATTTAAATGGACCACTTAAGCGTTGTTGGTCCATTGTTTGATTTTCTAGGGGGGGGGGGGGAATGGGAAGTCAAAAGAGGTTAAAACACTAACTATTTTATTTGCATTTTTGAAAAAGTATAAATTTGACTTGCAATTTAATTTTGATTTTGAATTCATTTTCAATCAATGGGCAATTAGCTTAGTAAGTAGGGTGACTCGGCATCATTAGCGTGGAGTTACTGAAGCATGATTCTTGGGGTGTTACATTACGCCCCTAAGACGGCCTCAAATGGAAAATGTTTCAATATGAAATATGTGTCTCGTCGAAACGGTTGATTTTGATATAAAAATCGTCTCAATCCTAATTCGTATGCAAAAGTTAGAGCCATAGGAATACAACCCTGTCAGGAGGCAAAAAATGGCGCCCCACCAGACACCCTGTCTGATGGGTAGCGCGAATAATAGCCCGTTTTGCGCGAGCGATTTGACCCTCAAGATGACCTCTGATCAAACAACATTCAACATGAAAGTTGTTCGTCTCGTCGAAACGGTCAAGATTGCTTTTAGGCTCGTTTTCATCCAAGATCGTTTACCATCTCAAAAAATACCCGCAAGATGCAGCCAGTTTAAACTGAACAGTTTTGGAAAGTTCGGACAAAACCAATCCAAATTTGACTAGGATTTTGGACATGAATCCAAGCATTTTCATTGCACGGGAAGTCCAGCCGCCTCTTATATATCTAAGGGTTGACGGCCGATTGAAAAGACATAATCAAACAATCAATTTACTTTTTATCCTAGTTTTAAACCTCTCCCTTATTCTTTGTCTGTTGTTCTTCGTTCGTTCTTCGTTGAAGGGAAGCGATCCTCGAGACTTTAGGGGCGGGCGAACCGACTTAGGGCAGCCCATAGCCGCTGCGCGTCCAGACAGGGTCCCTCCCAGGCGCGTGGGGTTTCGGTTCCTGAAAAGCATCCGCAGAATTGCTTGCATACCGCGCTTCCAGACGGGTCTCCTTCAACATGAGCTGTGGTGTATCATTCCAAAAATCGATGTGCCCGTCCCAGGGTAAGTTGACTGTCGTCTTCACAAGCCAAAGCCGTCTAAGCTGTAGCCTAGCTGAAACATTCCAGATTTTGGATGCCAAACCCGCCACAACGACGTGGGCGACAGACCAAGTCCGGGCAAGCTTGCAATGCCCTTCCCAAGCATTGATCGTTGTTGGTCCATAGCCAAGCCCGTTGAAGATCGAACTAATTAAGGACCCATGTAGATAACGGGATGCAAGACATGCTGAAGATGGGGAGCGCGGATAGCATCGAATGCAGCAGGTCTAGAGAAAATGCGATGGAGCGCGGCTTAAAATTTCTAGCCCAGCAGGCGGTTGGCAATTTTTTCGATGAGCGGTTGCACGTCGATCTTGTGTTGCCTGCGAAGTGATTGAGGCGTGCCGAGGTACTTGCAGTGAAGCGAGGGCGCCATCGTACCCATAAACTCTATGATAGCTGTATTGTCAAGGCCTTTACAACGAATGGGAATACTGTACCCCTAAGTTTTGCCCCACTTCTATTAAAACACTACTCAGTTTTTGTGAGGTCAAAGGGCTTTGAACATGCTTGGCATACATTCTTTCCAAGTGGGACAAACCTAGGAAAATATAAACAATCAATCCCTTCTTCTTGATCTTCTTCCGCCTACTCAGCTAGCACACAAGCTCGTCGCCTCCACAATGTGCCCGCTTTCTCTCTCCTACTTAGGCACTTGGAAGTGTCATTCATACCACATACGCGTTGGTGTCATTCATACGAATCCAGCGAGCCCAAGAGCATCAAAATTCAATTTTGTATGAATAAATGGCGGCCATTTTACCAAAGTGTCTAGAGCGATCGATGAAGCATGGTACGACCGCGCCAGGTCATACCTGACCCCGACAACTCGGTATTTTGGCTTCAGCCATAACTTTCCTGATTTTGCTCCGATTTTGTCCTCATTTTTTCCTACACAACCCTTGTCGAATAAGGGCCGTTTTGAGAGAAGATTTGGCTCCCCTATAGCCCTTGGATGAAGGAGGACATCACATCTATGGAGGAGCAAAATCAGGCCCTCATTCCTAGACACCGGCATCAAGCTATCATTCACCCAAGATTAGATCACAACACCTCCATTGCTAGCTGCTCCAAAACCAGCTCCTCCATTGCTAGCTGCTCCAAAACCAGCTCCATAAAATAAGAAGGGTGAAGACAAGAAGTAAGAAGGGGAGCCTCCGCCATCACACGCACCGGCCTTCGGGCCAGTGTCATCTCCACCGCGCCGCCTCCATCTCCACTACCTCCACCGACGCCGCCTTTGTCACCATGATATCCACCAGCGCCGTCATGCCTTCTCCCTTCCCCGGTTCGATGCCGGCTTGTAACTTGACCCTCTCTATATTTTCCGCCATTATGTTTGAGTAGTTGTACTTATTCTCGGGAATATGGATGAATACCTTATGATAAGAATTAACTTCCTTTAATCGATCCATTATATTATGTTTATTTTCGAGTTAATATCCTTCATGAATTCTGAGAGAAGGCCATGCTCGCATTTCAGCCATGATTGGCCATGAAGCATATTATTGTCGTTGTTTTAGGTTAGGATGTTGAGGTAACTCGAGGTGCCAGTCAAATCCTCTTTCCGTTCGTGGATGCGGCGACAACGAAGGTAGACCAGTGAACACACACCTCTCCCTTCTCTTCTTGTTGATGGAGTCATGAGCTCTCCTCCACGCCTGGACTCATCGCGGAGGCAAGCTACCGCAGGGTGACGCTCTATGGGACTCGCTTCGTGTTGTCGTTGCACCTCCTTGTGGGCCGGATGAAGTCATCAATTAGTGAAACAAAAGTTTTGTTTGTGTGCATTGCGTAGTTGCCTTTTCATCCTGTATACTGCAATTCTGTTCAATTTGTAACCAACAAAATCAAAAGGCATAAAACAAAAAATAAAGTAAAATCACAAAGCATTAGATAAACAAGCAAATGCCCATCTCGCATGGCTGTTCGCACGATAACGCTACAACTACAGAGGACAAACGGTTACTGTTCTTACAAGAGGTAACACAGAGGACAAACACAAAACATTCAGGAACCACCAAATCAGTTCATCACATTAAACTTGAGAAAATCAAATAAGCAGGACATTGGACATAAACAAACAAACGCCTATCTCATGTGACAACTACAAAGTGGAACAGTTACAGTTCTTACAAGAAGTTTAACTCAAGGATAATGTGATGAATCAGTCAAACTCTAGGAGATGAATCAGTCATTTTTTCAGAGAGTAGGCATGAATGCCCAGCTTTTTACAGAAAGCTTAAAGCAATACAGATCAAGGACGAGATAAGATAGAAAGGCTTAAGACAATCAGAGTAGTTCATCAGGCCAAACTCGAGACAATCAACAAAGTTCATGACCAATTTCACCACCAAATTAGTCCAGCACGCCAAACTTAAGGAGATCAACATGGCTTCATGACCAATTTCAGCACCAAATCAGTTCATCATATGCCAAATTTGAGGAAATCAACAGAATTTCATGACCAATTTCACCACCAAAGCAAGTTCATCATATGCCCAACTAGAGGAAACTAACAGAGTTCGCGACCAAGTTCATCACCAGACCACTGCCTACTCGATGTAAGACGATCAACGAAGCAAAACAAGGAAGAAAAGACACCAAACATGACCACATCAACAAGGCGTCTCTCACACTCTCGCGCCGGCCATCCTCCATGAGCACTACTCGACCTTGACGTGGAAGACGTCCGTGCGCTCCTCCTCCTTGACCTTGAGCAGGGTGACCCAGAGCACGCCATTCTTCATCTCGGCCTTGATCTTGCCCATCTTGTACGCGTCAGCAGCGGGCACCTCGATGCGGCGGTTGTACCTCGGCACCGCGGAGTCGTCGTCGTCGCCGTCCCAGGGCTGCTTCTCGCCCTCGCCCTTGATCACCAGGATGTTCTTGTCCGCGCGCACCTCCACGTGCTCCTTGGTCAGCCCCGGCATCGGCACCTTGAGGTACACCGCGTCGTCGTCCTCCTTGGCCACCCAGCGTCCGAGCCGCGACGCCCCAGCTCCAGCAGTGGAGGAGAGGCCGCCGGTCTGAGATGCGACGTCCTCCATCAGAAACAGCAGACGGGCCATGCTGGTCGGCGCGCCGAGCGGGTCGATCACGTCTGCAGAATCAGCACCAAGGACGGCAAAAGCAGATCAGAAGGCTGATTTGACTCACGGTGTTGAGACTTCAGCACGAACGCAAAGAAACGGCGCGCCACGGGTAGGGAACGGAAGCATACCCTGCGAGAAGAAGCTGGGGGTGACGAGGTCGCGGGCGCTGTAGTCGTCGTCGTCGTCGTCGTAGCGGCTGACCTCCTTGGCCTTGGTGTTGTACGGGCGGCGGGCGGCGGTGACGGCGGGGGAGTCGACCGAGCGAAAGGCCACGGGAGCACCGGACTTGAGGAGGCTGGCCGGCGCGGCACCCTCGCCCTTGCAAACGACGGCGGAGGCCATGGTCTCTCTCTCTCTCTCTTCTTTCCCCCTCTCTCTCTCTTCTTCTGTGATTTTGGATTCTTGTGGCTGAGCGAGACGGGGTGCGAAATGGAGGTGGCTTTGTAAAGGAAGAGCGGGAGGGATTTCTTGGGGGAGGGGATGGGAAACTGGTTTAGAAGGTTCTGGACAGATCGGTTGGGCTCTCGAGCCTTCCACAGCTTTGCGATTCGTGCTGCTTGATATACGATTAGGGCGACATGGGTGCAGGGCCGGCCCTTGATCGAGACGCGGCCCTTGATCTGTGAGTCTTCCCTCCTTGCCATTGTGGCTTGAGGTTCGACTAGGCGAGTTGTGTTGTTGTAGTCGTGGTGTGTGTACTGTGTGACGAAAGGCGTTGTATCAGCCGCTTGGCTCCTCTTCTATGCTATTGATGCACCTCTCCATGGCTTTGTAAAGGAAGAGCGGGAGGGATTTCTTGCGGGAGGGGATGGGAAACTGGTTTAGAAGGTTCTGGACAGATCGGTTGGGCTATCGAGCCTTCCAGAAAGATCTGGAGGCCACAGCTTTGCGATTCGTGCTGCTTGATATACGATTAGGGCGACATGGGTGATGCTAACTTTTGATCTGCTCAGCTACGTCGAGCACGACTGATTTGCTTTTCAAAGTTGGACTACTTTTGCAAAGAATTCGTACCGTTTGGTGGACTCAGATGGAAACAATAGACAGCTCAATTGCTTATGCTAATACAGTGTCAACCTAATAACACTGTTTGATTTGCTAAACTCTGCATGTTCAGCTTATACAAGGCACCTAAATAACCATACGAAAATAATAAATATGAAGTAATCGTACTATAAAACCGTGTTGAGGCTACACAATCCACCTTTGTATAATGACTCACAAAATCCAAGGTTATCCTCTCTTTTTTGAAAATAATATCGGGAACGTCTGATTTGTAACAAATCCAAATCCAGCAAACATTCTACCATGCCACCTGAGAACACCTGATCACATGCACGGATCTTAGCACAAGAAGCCCTGCCACATCAAATTTGAAACTCGTAAGCAGGACATAAAAGTTGCACGAACGCTCCTAACCAAGCAAAGACACCCACCGGAGACCTGTGATTGAATCCCAAATCCTCCTTTTATTTTATTTTTTTACTTTTACAAGGGGGAGAAAATATGCACACACAAAATTGGTACATGGCAGTTTAAAAAAAATGAATTGGCAGATTTATATATTAGAAAAGCTAACTTGCCACGTGGCAAATTTGAATACCTTTTCGTAATGCTTCAGATGTCAATTTTGTTTTGTACACATGGAAAAACTTAGAAAAAAATTCTCATGGTCCCATGACAAATTCATAACATTTTGTACTTCCAAACATAGCAATTTTAGTCTATTTTTTTGTAATGCTACACCATGGCAAAGCTTTGAGAATTTTTATCGATTATTTTCATGGCAATTTTGGAATTTGATTTTCTATTTTCGCACATGCCAGTTTTATTACTAAGAGGATAGCGATTTTATTATTTTAGAGCATGGAAATTTTATTGTTGAGAGCATGGCAATAGTATTTATTTTTTGGATCATGACAACTTCCTATGTGTGATTTCTACGTGTTTTTGAAAATGAAAATATAAGGCATGGAAAGTTCACTGCGTATGTCTTTCTTTTAATTAATATGCAAATTTGCCATGCAGAATGTTCTCTGTCTGCAATTTGGACCACAGATTTTTGTTATTGTTTCTTTTTATAATTTACTATGGCCTTTTTGCCATGTACCTATTTTTCTGGTATGCTACCATGGCATTTTTTTGGTTGCACTTTGTAAATTATGTTGACTATACCTTTTTCTATATAAGAACATATTTCAATTTTGGTTGATGGCAATTTTTCTAAAATTATCAAATATTTGGCACAACCCTTCTTTCTGCACCATAATTATCTAGCCAACTTGGGGGTCTCATGGAAACACCTGTATATAGCTACTAAATAGTTTGCTTGATCATCCTCGTCCCAGCGAACGAATTGTTCGCTCGTGAGTGCCTTCCGTTTTGACGTCCACCAGATATTGTGGTACCTTTTTTAAGAAAACACGTAGTATGTCTACCTTCGACGCCCTGGCTCACATGGCCTCTGGTTCGACCAGCCCGGTGTCGGTTCTACAACCTTTTCACGTGAACAGCAGGTGGTCTCGGGTCTAGGCCTCTCAGATTCACGTAGCTCCTCCCGCTCATCCTTAGAAGGTGTTGCGTCACCTAGGGCGTCGAGCGCTACGACACTAGCAGGAGGCTGGCTCGGTGGGGAGACGTTCATCCGCTTCCTCCCAGGAGCGCCGGGAAAGTTACACCGGAACTTTTTGGCCTCTACTTCAAGTGCTTTCGGGAGGGGCATAACGAGTTGGATTGCACCTTTTATCCTTGTGCATCCGTTGCGGCATCGTCGGCCATGATTCGTCCCAACGCAAGAGATCTAGGAGCCTGGTTCCTGAGGGGGAGATCCGTTGGGCAGCGTTAGCCAAGATGTCTAGCGGTGCTCCGGCCTCACTGTCGATCAAGCTCATGGGCAGGGTTATGTTGGAGCCTAGGCAGGAGGCACCGGTGGCGCTGTCTTCCCCAGTTGCGCCCAAGATCCCTCCCATGCGGACATGGCAATCTTCACTGACAGGCCGGAGTGAGACCAATATCCTCCACCAGTCACCAGTGATGGATTGGACATGGAGCATGGACTTCGGCTCACGGTGTGGTTTATGTGTATGGTGCAAGGCCACCGGTCTCATGCTCCAAGGCAGGCGAGGCGATTTTTGTGTGGCTGAACATCCCTAGGAATCAGTTCTCGGTTCATTGTTTCCACCAGGAGGATTTATTGATGGTGTTAGCCTCCCGGACCTCCACAATGAGGCCATTGGGGCAAACCCTATTGAGCATGCGGGGTTCAAGCTTTTCATCAAACCATTGTTCCATCAAGCCCAAGCCACGTCCAACCTCACGCGCGTTCATGCAGAGGCGGAGACAGGGGGTGTAACGCCCTCGATGCGGCTATATCTCCCACGTGTCAAAGCACGACTTAGTGGCATAACCGCATTGAAAGCAATGTCGCAAGTGAGGTAATCTTCACAACATCCCATGTAAATAAATAAAGGGGAAAGGATAGATAGTTGGCTTACACTCGCCACGTCACACAAATACATAAATAAGTCATTACATTCATCCAATACACTCAGGGTCCGACTACGGAACCAAAATAAAGATCAACCCCCAAATGCGACAAAGTCCCCGATCGCCCCAACTGGGCACCACTACTGATCATCTAGGAAAGACACGTAGTAACGACGAGAGTCTTCATCAAACTCCCACTTGAGCTCGGTCATATCATCTGGAGCGGTATCATCGGTCCTTGCATCTGGTTTGGAAGTAATCTGTGAGTCACGGGGACTCAGCAATCTCACTCCCTCGTGATCAAGACTATTTAAGCTTATAGGTAAGGTAAAGGTATGATGTGGAGCTGCAGCAAGCGACTAGCATATATGGTGGCTAACATACGCAAAAGAGAGCGAGAAGAGAAGGCAAAGACACGGTCGAACAACTATGATCAAGAAGTGACCCTAGAACAACCTACGTCAAGCATTACTCCAACACCGTGTTCACTTCCCGGACTCCGCCGAGAAGAGACCATCACGGTTACACACGCGGTTGATGCATTTTAATTAAGTTAAGTTTCAGGTTATCTAGAACCGGACATTAACAAATTCCCATCTGCCCATAACCGCGGGCACGGCTTTCGAAAGTTCAAATCCCTGCAGGGGAGTCCCAACTTAGCCCATGACAAGCTCTCACGGTCAACGAAGGATATTCCTTCTCCCAAGACAATCCGATCAGACTCGGCATCTCCGTTATAAGACATCCTCGACAATGGTAAAACAAGTCCAGTAACACCGCCCGAATGTGCCGACAAATCCCGATAGGAGCTGCACATATCTCGTTCTCAGGGCACACTCAGATGAGACATCCTACGAGTAAAACCAACCCTCAAGTTGCCCCGAGGTGGCCCCGCAGTCTACTCGGTCGGACCAACACTCATAGGAGCACTGGCCCAGGGAGGTTTAATAAAGATGACCCTCGGGCTCCGGAAACCCAAGGGAAAAAGAGGCTAGGTGGCGAATGGTAAAACCAAGGTTGGGCATTGCTGGAGGAGTTTTATTCAAGGCGAACTGTCAAGGGGTTCCCATTATAACCCAACCGTGTAAGGAACGCAAAATCCGGGAACATAACACCGATATGACGGAAACTAGGGCGGCAAGAATGGAACAAAACACCAGGCATAAGGCCGAGCCTTCCACCATTTACCAACTATATAGGTGCATTAGGATAAACAAGATAATATTATGATATCCCAACAATAAACATGTTCCAACAAAGAACGATCTCCAATCTTCACCTGCAACTAGCAACGCTATAAGAGGGGCTGAGCAAAGCGGTAACATAGCCAAACAACGGTTTGCTAGGACATGGTGGGTTAGAGGTTTGACATGGAAATATGGGAGGCATGATAAGCAAGTGGTAGGTATCGTAGCATAGGCATAGCAAAACAGCGAGCATCTAGCAAGCAAAGATAGAAGTGATTTCGAGGGTATGGTCATCTTGCCTGCAAAGTTCTCAGAGTTGCCTTGATCCTCGTAAGCGAACTCAACGGGCTCCTTGTTCACGTACTCGTCTCCCGGGTCTACCCAAGCAAGAACAACCAGCAAAAGGAACACAATCAACCACGTGCAATGCTCAAGCAACATGATGCAAACATGGTATGATATGCGGGATGCGATATGTGATGCATATGCATGATTTGGAAAGGAATAATTGAACCTGGCCTCAACTTGGAAATCCAAGAGTGCCACTGGAAAGAGGAGTTGATTTCGGTTGAAATTGATATAAAGATCACCGGAATCGGATGCACGGTTTGTAAATGGCAAGCAAAACAAATATGGCACCGGTCTGCGATAAACAGCAAGTAGCCATCTAAATGCATCAAGATAAATATGCTACAGCACCCAAACATAGCAACAAAATACATGGCAGGGATCCACTCATGATGCTTGACAAAATATGAACACTGAGCTACGGCTAATTCACTCATTAACAGGTTCAAACAAGCATGGCAAAAGTGCAAAATATAACAGGTTTCAGATTTGTGAAAATAACAGCATGTCAGGAATGTTTAGAGCATGATAACTACATGCTACAGGAACATATCATGGCAAAGCAAGGCATGGAATGAATCTACTCAAAGCATATAACAAAAGTCCCTTAGTGACCATGAGCCAAAAGGGATCATAAAATACAATTCCAAGCATGTGAACATAGCAAAAACATAAACAGATTCAGACTTGGTGAAAAACTGGAGCATGGCAAAACAGTTAACAAGTAGGCTTGTTTACGAGCTCGATGCACTCACTACGAGGCATTGCATGACAAACTAAGCATACACCCAGCAAATAGACATGACATAGAAGCTAAACATGGCAAGAACAACAACATAGCATGCACGGATCAACAACAACAAGCTTGGCAAAATTGCAAAACATGTTAACAATCTACCAGAAACATTTTATAGCAAAAGTAGAGCTCGATTGACTCAAGCTAGGGTGGTTCATAATTGCAAACAAAGACATGGATGGATAGAGCACGACATTATCTACAAAACATCCTTACTGATCATGCTCAAAAGAGGCACGGATCACTAGGAAAACAACATGAACATATGGCATAAAAATAAGGACAGGGCAAGGACTTAGTGAAATTCTAAGTCCCTGAAATCAGCATCATTGAGTAAGCTACTTTGCATGCTTATGCTAGTCACCACAAAGATCCCAAAAATACATGGCATACACCCCTGTAAAGATAACATGGCATTCTACAAAACACATGTAGAGCTCAGGATCATATCATGCACACATTAATCATGGCAAAAATGACAAAATGCCATTTGCTGAAACAGATCTGAAACTATCATCACATAGCCCTCTTCCAACAGCATTTCGGGCATCAGGATGAGCTCAAATGAAAATGATGCAATGAGATGAAATGATGTACTCGTCGAGACGAACATTTTGATATGCTACACGCACGAATCAGAGCCACGGTGATGAAGTTATGATGCGATGAAGATGTGCAAAAATTACGGGGATTAGGTCAAAATTAGGTCAACCCTCAGATCTGGATCGGCCGGTGCACGCAATCCGAGGTTCAACGCCGAAGTCGCAGGATCTTGCGGCTCCAGGCGCCGGTGAGGACGGAGAGGAAGGCGCGGCGTCGCGGGGTCGGCTCCGGGCGCGGTCGCCGACGAGGATCGAGGCGGCAGCTTCGCCGGCTTCGTCGGACGGCGGGGTGCGGGCTGCCGGTGCGAGGCGGAGGTGGCCGGCGAGGGCGCAGCTGGACGGCGGCGATGGCGGGCGGCGGTGCCGGGCGGAGGCGCGCCGGCGCGGGAGAGGAGACGGGGCGGTGCGGCTCCCAGGCGGCGCGGGCGCGCCGAACGGGCTCGGGGGCTCACGGTGGGCCGAGCGGGCCGGCGTGGCTGCGGGTGGCGGTGCGCCACATGGCGTCGCCTGATTGGCGCGATGGCGGCGGCGGCGACTAGCCGGACATGACGGTCGGCGAGGTTTGTGTCTGGCGCGCGAGGAGAGGGAGGGATCTAGGGTTTGCCCAAAAATTTCGGGAGTGGCCTTTATATAGGGGTAGAGGGAGCTAGAGAACTCCAAATGAGGTGTGGTTTGCGGCCATGCGATCGTGATCGAACGATCTAGATGATAGAAGAGGTTTAGATGGGTTTTGGGCTACTTTGGAGGGGTGTTGGGCTGCAACACACACGAAGCCTTTTCGGTCCCTCGGTTAACCGTTGGAGTATCAAACGAAGTCCAAATGGTACGAAACTTGACAGGCGGTCTGCCGGTAGTAAACCAAGGCCGCCTGGCAAGTCTTGGTCCAATCCGGAAATGTTTAACACCCACACACGAAAAGAGGTAGAACGGAGGTGATCCTCACATTCCCAGGTGGCTTCACGGTCGGAATGATGTGACCACTTGACTTTGAGGAATTTGATAGACTTGTTGCGAGTCTTGCGCTCAGTTTCTTCAAGGATAGCAATGGGGTGCTCACGATAAGACAGGTCTTCTTGGAGATCAATGTCTTCAAAGTTGATGGTGCGGTCAGGGGTCTTGAAGCACTTGCGGAGTTGAGACACGTGAAACACGTCGTGCACGTTTGCAAAGTTGGAGGGAAGCTCAAGTTGATAGACAAGATCGCCTCTCTTGCTGACGATCTTGAAAGGACCCACGTATCTAGGGGAAAGCTTCCCTTTGATACCGAAGCGACGAGTACCTTTCATTGGAGAGACGCGGAGGTAAACATGGTCTCCGATCTCGAAAGCCAAGTCACGATGCTTGCTATCATAGTAACTCTTCTGGCGCGATTGTGCGGCTTTGAGATTATCACGAATGACTTTGCACATCTCTTCTGCTCTCTGTTATCAAGTCATTACCAAGAAGTTGGCGTTCACCAGTCTCTGACCAGTGAAGAGGAGTATGGCACTTCCTTCCATAGAGAATTTCAAATGGGGCCTTGCCCGAACTCGCTTGGAAGCTGTTGTTGTAGGAGAACTCGGCATATGGAAGACAATCTTCCCACTTCATACCGAAAGACATGACGCAAGCCCTGAGCATATCTTCAAGAATCTGATTAGCTCGCTCGACTTGGCCACTAGTTTGAGGACGAAAAGCTGTGCTGAAACGGATGTTGGTGCCCATGGCCTTCTGAAAAAAATCCCAAAACTTGGAGGTGAAGATGCTGCCACAATCTGAAGATATCAACTACGGAATGCCACGTAGAGAGACAATCCGGGAGGTATATAGCTCTGCCAATTGAGCTGCTGTGATAGACTCTTTGAAAGGAAGGAAATGAGCCACTTTAGTGAGTTTGTCGATGACAATGAAGATAGCATCATTGCCATGCTTGGACTTTGGAAATCCATTCACGAAGTTCATCTCAATATGTTCAAACTTCCATTCTGTAATGGCAAGAGGTTGGAGGAGACCAGCTGGCCGTTGGTGTTCTGCTTTAACTCTTCTGTAGACATCACATTCATTCACGAACTGAGCAATCTCGCGCTTCATTCAAGTCCACCAATACGGCTGCTTGAGGTCCTGGTACATCTTTGTACTTCCAGGGTGGATAGAGAGGAGTGAATTGTGAGCCTCGTTCATAATGAATTTACGAAGGTCACCTTTAGGCACAACAATGCGATCCTCGAAGAATAGAGTATCCTTGTCATCAAGACGATATCACTTGTACTTGGGTTGACTCTTGGCAATCCCAATCTTCACCTTCTTCACCATAGCATCAAGAAGTTGAGCCTCGCGAATCTAGTCTTCCAAGGTAGGAGAGACTTGGAGGTTGGCGAGGAAACCTTGAGGAACAACTTGCAGATTGAGTTTGCGGAAAGCTTCACAAAGCTCGGGTTGGTAAGGCTTGATAATCAAACTGTTGCAGTAAGCCTTCCTGCTCAATGCGTCAGCAATTACATTGGCCTTGCCTGGAGTATATTCAATACTCGGATTATACTCTTGAATCATTTTGACCCAACGAATCTGCCTGAGGTTGAGATTAGGCTGAGTGAAGATGTACTTGAGACTCTTATGATCAGTGAAGATGTCCACTTTTCTTCCCAATAAGAGATGTCTCCAAGTTAAAAGAGCATGCACAACTGCCACCAACTCGAGGTCATGAGTGGGGTAGTTCTTTTCATTGGGCTTCAACTGGCGAGAGGTATAGGTCACAACTTTCTTCTCTTGCATCAACACTGCACCACGACCTTGAAGGGAAGCATCACAGAAGACCTCAAACGGTTTGGATTCATTAGGAGGAGTTAGAACTGGAGCAGTGATTAACTTCTCTTTCAGGGTGTTGAAAGCGATGTCACATTCAGGAGACCAAACGTACTTGACGTGCTTCTGGAGAAGGTTGGAAAGAGGCTTCGCGATCTTTGAAAAGTTCTCAACAAACCTTTGACAATAGCTTGCGAGACCAAGGAAGCTGCGGAGTTGCTTCACATTCTGAGGTGGTTCCCAATTCACAATTGCAGACACCTTCTCAGGATTAACCGCTATGCCCTTGGCAGAGATGATTTGTCCAAGGTAGAGAACCTCATTGAGCCAAAACTCGCACTTTGAAAACTTGGCATAGAACTGATGTTCTCTGAGCTTATCCAGCACCAAACGCAAGTGCTTGGCATGATGTTCCTTGTTCTTGGAAAAAACCAAAATGTCATCGAGGTAGACCAAGACGAAGTCATTTGTGTAGGCGTTGAAGATGAAATTCATCATGCGAGAGAATGTTGGAGGAGCGTTGACGAGGCCGAAAGACATGATAGTGTATTCATATGAACCATAGCTTGTTCTGAATGTTGTCTTAGGGATATCTTGCTCACGAATGCGTATCTGATGATAGCCCATACGGAGATCAAGCTTGGAGAATACTTGAGCACCTTTGAGTTGTTCAAACAGCTCATTGATGTTGGTAAGTGGGTAGTTGTTCTTTATGGTCTTCTTGTTCAATGGACGATAGTCGACACAGAGTCGGTCCGTTCCATCCTTCTTCTTCACAAAAAGGATAGCACAACCCCATGGAGAAGAGCTAGGTCGGATGAGACCCATTCGCTCTTGAATATCAAGTTGCTTCTTCAGCTCCTTCAACTCTTCAGGTCCAAGCTTGTAAGGACGTTTGCAAACAGGTTCTATGCCAGGCTCAAGATCGATGACGAATTCAACTGGCCGGTGCGGAGGCATTCCTGGAAGCTCTTCTGTAAAGACGTCCTGATATTCGCAAACGACCGGAATATGAGAGATGGCATCCAGCTCACCCTTC
This sequence comes from Triticum urartu, assembly GCF_056163025.1. Lineage (NCBI taxonomy): Eukaryota > Viridiplantae > Streptophyta > Magnoliopsida > Poales > Poaceae > Triticum > Triticum urartu. Next base: position 151,291,788 of record NC_141879.1, on the reverse strand, counting down.
TCATTGAGAGAAAACAGTCGAATGGTATCATCCCTTGCGGCAAAGACAATTACATCCTCAGACGAATGAGTCCATTGAATCTGCCTGGCAGCACAATCAAGCTGAGCCTTGTGCTTAGAAAGACAATCCATTCCAAGAATAAGATCAATATCCGAGTTACCAAGGACCACTTGAGAGGATAGAAACTTATAGTCGCCCAACGTGATAGTAACATCCGGGACGCAATTGTTAGATGTCATTTTCTTGCCCGGGGACACAATCTTCAACGGGAAAGGAATCCTTTCGGTCACAAATTCATGCTTGGCAACAAATGGTCTTGAAATAAAAGAAAGCGATGCACCAGTGTCAAAAGGAACTTTTGCAGGAACATCGTTAACATGAAGGTTACCCATAATCACATCTGGCGAGTCCTCTGCCTGAGCTGCGTTCAACAAGTTGACCTTGGCGTGCTTGGGGTTATGCTTGACCACTGCATTGCTAGCAGATCTCACAGGCGGAGGAGGAAGACACCTCTGATTGGAGCATTTGTTGGCATAGTGACCCTTCTGTTGGCACTTGTTGCACGTGACCTCCGAGAGCGGACGGTGATACGGAGCACTTGATCTTGGAGCTTGAGACGAAGTCTTTTTCTAAAAGCCAGGGTTGGGTGGGTGGGAAGATCCATCGCCACCTTTGCTCTTCTGCTGATAAGCCTGACGGAACGGAGGAGGAGGAGGCAGCCAATACTTTTGCTGCTTAGCCACTTGAGTTGAGGAAGAAGGAGTCGCATCTCTGACTCGCTTCTTGGAAGCATCACACTTGAGTTGAGCAGCCTCTTGTTTCAGTGCCATGTTGTAAAACTCATCGTACTTCTGAGGCTCGAAAAGCACGAGAGCAAGTTGAAGCTATTCTCTGAGGCCACCCCTGAACTGATAAATCGTGCTCTTCTCGTCAGGGACGTCCTACTTGGCGAAATGAGCGAGCTTCTGGAACATGATGTTATACTGGTAAACAGACAAGCTGCCTTGCTTCAGGTTGCCGAATTCCTCACGCTTGCTTTCAACAACACTCTGAGGAATGTGATGAGCTTTGAAGTCTTGACGGAATTCATCCCAGGTAATCGCACAGCCTCCTATGGAATCTTTGTACTGCTGAAACCATTCTGCAGCTTGGTCTTTGAGTTGGAAGGAGGCAAACTTGACAAAGTCCTCAGGCCTGACGTTACTGCACTCGAAATGCTTGCATATATCCATGAGCCAATCATCAGCGTCTGAGGCCTCGACACAGTTGCTGAAGGTCTTAGACTGGTTAGCGAGGAACTGGTTGAGTGTAGCAAACTGATTTTGATTGTTGCCATGGCCTTGGTTGCGCTCTTGCAGAATTTGCATGATCAGCTGCGTGTTTGCATTGGTAGCGGCCATCACAGCTTGCCATGCCTCCGGAGGTGGAGGTGGTGGTGGCGAATCCTGATTCTGATTCTGACCCTTAGCAGGAGCCATCCTGAAGAGGGTGACATCCGTTAGCATCTTGACAGACAAATATTCAAGCTGAATCAAACGGATTGAAATTGCAACATAAAGTCTTCACATCCAAACAAAATGAACGAATGAATTCCAATTGAAATGGTCACATTTTCATAAATTGAGAAGCCACTTAGATAGTGGTAGAAGAATAAAACAACAAGGTACGGACAAGAACAAATACTTGGTGAGGATTACCCAATCCCAAACCAAATATCCGCGGAAGAAGAACTAGAGCTACAAGAATTCCCACCTATGAAACTCCCGAACCTTTCCGGTTATGCAATCAGGTGTTGGGGATACAGGGGAAGCATAATATCTCACCCAAAGCTAGCAAATCCTACATCCAGCTGTATCCATCCTTCAACACATAACCAAGAAACCTTCGGAAATCATTTACCTCAACCTTCGAAAAGCATCCGTTATACAAGTTATGGCAATACTCCCGAACTCCCGCCCCAGTACTGCGTGGCGTCGAGGTTATCTAACCAACAACTGCATAAAAGAGATTTTCGATGTCGGCGAAACATAGGTATTCCAGAATCTGAACGATAAAATTGTGACGACAACACCTCGGAGCTCAACTCCCAGGTACACTGCCACAACCCCTAAATGTCAGGAGTCACCAAGAACAATGTTCTTGTCACAAAACCATCGGAACAATTCCAAGATACCCGCGTGATCATAAAAAAAATAGTGAAATTTGAGAAGAGAAGAGTCAAAACTCTATGTCAGGATGCCTCAACAGAGCGACGAAGGGCCTGAGGAGTAAAAAGAATTCCTAACTCTCTGATATATAATTCCTAAATGACTCAAAACATTTTTCTAGACTCAACAACGCCAGCGATTCGATCAAGCAGGGGGCTCCTAAGGTCGGGGAAGGCTCTGATTACCAACTTGTAACGCCCTCGATGCGGCTATATCTCCCACGTGTCGAAGCACGACTTAGAGGCATAACCGCATTGAAAGCAATGTCGCAAGTGAGGTAATCTTCACAACATCCCATGTAAATAAATAAAGGGGAAAGGATACATAGTTGGCTTACACTCGCCACGTCAACAAATACATAAATGAGTCATTACATTCATCCAATACACTCATGGTCCGACTACAGAACCAAAATAAAGATCAACCCCCAAATGCGACAAAGTCCCCGATCGCCCCAACTGGGCACCACTACTGATCATCTAGGAAAGACACGTAGTAACGACGAGAGTCTTCATCAAACTCCCACTTGAGCTCGGTCATATCATTTGGAGCAGTATCATTGGTCCCTGCATCTGGTTTGGAAGTAATCTGTGAGTCACGGGGACTCAGCAATCTCACTCCCTCGCGATCAAGACTATTTAAGCTTATAGGTAACGTAAAGGTATGATGTGGAGCTGCAGCAAGCGACTAGCATATATGGTGGCTAACATACGCAAAGGAGAGCGAGAAGAGAAGGCAAAGGCACGGTCGAACAACTATGATCAAGAAGTGACCCTAGACAACCTACGTCAAGCATTACTCCAACACCGTGTTCACTTCCCGGACTCCACCGAGAAGAGACCATCACGGTTACACACGCGGTTGGTGCATTTTAATTAAGTTAAGTTTCAGGTTATCTACAACTAGACATTAACAAATTCCCATCTGCCCATAACCGCGGGCACGGCTTTCGAAAGTTCAAATCCCTGCAGGGGAGTCCCAACTTAGCCCATCACAAGCTCTCACGGTCAACGAAGGATATTCCTTCTCCCAAGACAATCCGATCAGACTCGGCATCCCGGTTACAAGACATCCTCGACAATGGTAAAACAAGTCCAGCAACACCGCCCGAATGTGCCGACAAATCCCGATAGGAGCTGCACATATCTCGTTCTCAGGGCACACTCAGATGAGACATCCTACGAGTAAAACCAACCCTCAAGTTGCCCCGAGGTGGCCCCGCAGTCTACTCGGTCAGACCAACACTCAGAGGAGCACTAGCCCAGGGGGGTTTAATAAAGATGACCCTCAGGCTCCGGAAACCCAAGGGAAAGAAGGCTAGGTGGCGAATGGTAAAACCAAGGTTGGGCATTGCTGGAGGAGTTTTATTCAAGGCGAACTGTCAAGGGGTTCCCATTATAACCCAACCGTGTAAGGAACGCAAAATCCGGGAACATAACACCGATATGACGGAAACTAGGGCGGCAAGAATGGAACAAAACACCAGGCATAAGGCCGAGCCTTCCACCCTTTACCAAGTATATATGTGCATTAAGATAAACAAGATAATATTATGATATCCCAACAATAAACATGTTCCAACAAGGAACGATCTCCAATCTTCACCTACAACTAGCAACTCTATAAGAGGGGCTGAGCAAAGCGGTAACATAGCCAAACAACGGTTTGCTAGGACATGGTGGGTAGAGGTTTGACATGGCAATATGGGAGGCATGATAAGCAAGTGGCAGGTATCGTAGCATAGGCATAGCAAAAGAGCGAGCATCTAGCAAGCAAAGATAGAAGTGATTTCGAGGGTATGGTCATCTTGCCTGCAAAGTTCACAGAGCTGCCTTGATCCTCGTAAGCGAACTCAACGGGCTCCTCGTTCACGTAATCATCTCCCTGGTCTACCCAAGCAAGAACAACAAGCAAAAGGAACACAATCAACCACATGCAATGCTCAAGCAACATGATGCAAACATGGCATGATTTGGAAAGGAATGATTGAACCTGGCCTCAACTTGGAAATCCAAGAGTGTCACTGGAAAGAGGAGTTGATTTCGGTTGAAATCGATATAAAGATCATCGGAATCGGATGCACGGTTTGGAAATGGCAAGCAAAACAAATATGGCACCGGTCTGCGATAAACAGCAAGTAGCCATCTAAATGCATCAAGATAAATATGCTACATCACCCAAACATAGCAACTAAATACATGTTAGGGATCCACTCATGATGCTTGACAAAATATGAACACTGAGCTACGGCTAATTCACTCATTAACAGGTTCAAACAAGCATGGCAAAAGTGCAAAGATAATAGGTTTCAGACTTAGTGAAAATAACAGCATGTCAGGAATTTATCCTCAGGAAGCAATGTTTAGAGCACGATAACTACATGCTACAGGAACATATCATGGCAAAGCAAGCCATGGCATGAAGCTACTCAAAGCATATAACAAAAGTCCCTTAGTGACCATGAGCCAAAAGGGATCAGAAAATACAATTGCAAGCATGTGAACATAGCAAAAACATAAACAGATTCAGACTTAGTGAAAAACTGGAGCATCTGGTTTGGAAGTAATCTGTGAGTCACGGGGACTCAGCAATCTCACTCCCTCGTGATCAAGACTATTTAAGCTTATAGGTAAGGTAAAGGTATGATGTGGAGCTGCAGCAAGCGACTAGCATATATGGTGGCTAACATACGCAAAAGAGAGCGAGAAGAGAAGGCAAAGGCACGGTCGAACAACTATGATCAAGATGTGACCCTAGAACAACCTACGTCAAGCATTACTCCAACACCGTGTTCACTTCCCGGACTCCGCCGAGAAGAGACCATCACGGTTACACACGCGGTTGGTGCATTTTAATTAAGTTAAGTTTCAGGTTATCTACAACCGGACATTAACAAATTCCCATCTGCCCATAACCGCGGGCACGGCTTTCGAAAGTTCAAATCCCTGCAGGGGAGTCCCAACTTAGCCCATCACAAGCTCTCACGGTCAACGAAGGATATTCCTTCTCCCAAGACAATCCGATCAGACTCGGCATCCCGGTTACAAGACATCCTCGACAATGGTAAAACAAGTCCAGCAACACCGCCCGAATGTGCCGACAAATCCCGATAGGAGCTGCACATATCTCGTTCTCAGGGCACACTCAGATGAGACATCCTACGAGTAAAACCAACCCTCAAGTTGCCCCGAGGTGGCCCCGCAGTCTACTCGGTCGGACCAACACTCAAAGGAGCACTAGCCTAGGGGGGTTTAATAAAGATGACCCTCGGGCTCCGGAAACCCAAGGGAAAAAAGGCTAGGTGGCGAATGGTAAAACCAAGGTTGGGCATTGCTGGAGGAGTTTTATTCAAGGCGAACTGTCAAGGGGTTCCCATTATAACCCAACCGTGTAAGGAACGCAAAATCCGGGAACATAACACCGATATGACGGAAACTAGGGCGGCAAGAATGGAACAAAACACCAGGCATAAGGCCGAGTGTCGGTGTCAAAACCGGCGGATCTCGGGTAGGGGGTCCCGAACTGTGCGTCAAGGCCGGATGGTAATAGGAGACAAGGGACAAGATGTTTTTTACCCAGGTTCAGGCCCTCTTGATGGAGGTAATACCCTACTCCTGCTTGATTAATATTGATGATATGGGTAGTACAAGAGTAGATCTACCACGAGATCAAGGGGGCTAAACCCTAGAAGCTAGCCTATGGTATGATTGTTGTGTATGGAGTTGATTGCCTACGGACTACAACCCTCCGGTTTATATAGACACCGGATAGTGTTAGGGTTACATAAAGTCGGTTACAATGGTAGGAGATCTTGAATATCCGCATCGCCAAGCTTTCCTTCCACGCCAAGGAAAGTCCCATCCGGACACGGGACGAAGTCTTCAATCTTGTATCTTCATAGTCCAGGAGTCCGGCTGAAGGTATAGTCCGGCTACCCGAACACCCCCTAATCCAGGACTCCCTCAGTAGCCCCTGAACTAGGCTTCAATGACGACGAGTCCGGCGCGCAAATCGGCTTCGGCATTGCAAGGCGGGTTCCTCCTCGAAGTCCTTCGTAGAAGATTGTAAACACCAAGAGTAGTGTCCGGCTCTGCAAAATAAGTTTCCACATATTTCCATAGAGAGAATAATATTGACACAAATCCAATCTGCCGACGTATTCCACAGTGCGTCATCACACTACGGCCAAGTCCTTTACTCGAATCGTTTTTACTTTTCCACCTCAGCATGTTTGGCGAGGCGGTTTCCTTGGCACGTCTTGTCAAAGCAGAGATCGTGTACCCCCTTTACGGGATTCTCATGAATACGGACGTGGGTAACCCAACCGCGCCATTTATCACGATGCTTGGGAGGCAAGCGAGTTTTACTAGGCTGGTGGGGACGCACAACCGCATCCGCCCATATAAGGGGATAAGGATCCACCCTTTTACCTACGCCTTCTTCCTCTTTTGCCTATCCATCTCCTGCGCACTCGAGCTCCAGCGCCCAAGCCCGCACTTCCCACCTCAACCTTCTCCAGCAATGTCCGGAGCGGGAGGCAAGTGGATGGTCTCCTCCGTCACGGAGGGCCATGTCAAAAAGCTAAGGAAGGCCGGATACTTGTCCAAAGACATCGCGCACCGGCTTCCCGAGGAGGGGCAGCTTCTCCCCACCCCAAGGCGCCATGAGAGGGTAGTATTCCTTCCCCACTTCCCCGCGGACTGGGTTTTCCACTCCACCCATTTGTCCGGGAGCTCATGTTTTACTATGGCCTGGATTTCCACGATCTGGCCCCGAACTTCATCCTCAACATCTCGGCGTTCATCGTCGTGTGCGAGGCCTTCCTCCGCATCCGCCCCCATTTCGGCCTCTGGCTCAAGACCTTCAACGTCAAGCCCAAGGTGGTGCGCTGCAGCCAGGCGGAATGCGGAGGCGCCATGGCGGGCAAGATGGCCAACGTCCTATGGCTCGAGGGCTCCTTCGTGGAGACCCTGAAGGGGTGGCAATCGTGGTGGTTTTACATCACCGAGCCGCGCGATCCGAAATGGATCGCAACCCCCGAGTTCCGATCCGGACCCCCCACGTGACTTATGTCCTGGAAAGAGACGGGCCTGTCGTGGGGCGATGAAAAAGAGGTGACCGGACTGCAGACATGCATCCAGTCCCTGGTGAGCAAGCCGATCAAGCTCGTCAATGTAGTCCAGGTTATGCTCGTCCGCCGGATCCTCCCGTGTCAACAACGGGGCTTTAATCTGTGGGAGTTCAACCCGGTGCAGCACCAAACCCTTAACAGGCTCTTCGACATGACGTATGAAGATGTCTGGAAGGTGCTAACCAAAGGCGCCGAGGCTCCCACATCCGCTTCCGAGGACCGCGGATACAGCTCGCAGCGTCACGCTAGCGAGGTAAGCTATTTTCACCTTTTACAGGATGTTAAGTTTTTTCATAGTTTGACTCTGTGCGGGATCTAAGCTCCCTTACCTTTGACAGGCTTGGCGGGCGAAGTCCGGATCGATTAACTGTCCGGCTCCCTTGCCCGAAGACCCAGCCCCCGCTCTACTAGCGAAGCTGCTGGTTCTGGCACCTTATGTGGTGCCGGAGAAGAAGGCCAAGAAGAAGAAGGCCACGGGGACTCGAAAGAGTTCCCGGCATATGGTGGTGTCGGACTCGTCGTCCGACGAGTCTGAGATGCACTCCCCCCGTGAAGACGAGGAGGAGGAAGAAGAAACCTCTCCCCCCCAGCGGGGGGAGGAGAGAAGAGGAAGGCCGCCCCAACGGGGGAGGCCGAGGGGTCTAGGAAAAGGAAGACCCCTCCGCCGGACTACGCCCCCAACGCCGAAGAGGGCAAAGAGGAGTGGCCAAACAGGGCCAAGCGTCCGGCAAAATCGTAAGTTCGGATATCAGAATAACTCATGATGTTCCTTTGTTGCACAGCTTTCCCTAATGTCGAACATAATTATGCAGCCCGCCCCGGGCCGAACTCAACGAGTCGTCGAGCGGCTCCCTGGATTCATCGGACGTGAACTCAGTTCCGCCCGCTGTCTCCCCCCGCACCGCGGACGACGCCGAAGTGGCGTCGCAACGAGCTCCGGGGCAGGAGGAGGTGGTCCTGGAGGAGCCGCAGGGTGACCTCCCGGACCCCAGGAGTAAAGGGGACAAGACCCCCAGGGCTCCAAGTCCGGCTTTGTGCCGGACACCACGCCGGAATCTTCAACAGTTCCAGACCGCGGTAGGCGAACTCCTTCCAAGAGGAGCAAGCCTTCTGAGCCGGCGGCCTCCGTCCAACCGGAGGTGCCGGACAATCTGCTCGAGGTGCTTGACGGCGCCTCCATCGATGAGGAGCACCGTACTATTATGAGTACAGTGATCCAGAAGGTTCAGTCCGCCAAGAGCAGACTGAGTGAAGCTTGCGCTAGCCTCCTAACAGGCTTCGAGGTAAGTAAAAATATGTAAAAATATAAATGCATAGACAGTAGCCCCTGATGCTCTGTTTGGCGTTCGAAAAGAAAAGCCGAATAGAGGATCTAGTAAATTTCGCAGGAGTCTAACAATAAAGAGTCAATATGCGTGTGCAGGCTTCGCTGCTATCCACCGCCGCACTAACTGCAGAGGTGGGTGTCCTGAAACAGGACCTCAAGCGGACCGAGCAAGAGCTCGGCCTTGCCAAGCGGCAGCTCGAGGAAAAAGAAGGTAGGAAATACCTTACAGAAAAAGTGCCTATAGAGAGGCGTGATTGCAAAAAATAACAGGATTGCACTGCTTATTATAGGGGCCATGACTGAGGTGGCGACCCTCAAGCAGGCGCTGTCCGAGGCCGAAAAGAAAATGGCCGCGGAGCGCACCGAGCGAGAGAAACTTGGGGCTCAGGTCGGCGAGGTGCAGCAAGGGCTTCAGGCTCTCATGAAAAAACATGAGAGTTTGGAGCTTGAGTCAAAGACCCAAGCGTCCGAGCTCACGGCGGCCCTTGAGACTGCCAAGTCTGCCAAGGCCGAAGCCCAAAAGGCCCTCCAAGAGTTGGAGTAGATTAAGAATATAGCAGCGGGTAAGGCATTCTTTATGCAAAGCAGAAATATAAAAGTAAACTACTTGTTACTTACCCGAATCCGGAGTTCTCCAGGGGCATTCGCAGATCTTCCCCGCGGCGTATCTGACGCCGCCACATTCTACTGAGCTGAAGAGGGCAGCTCGACGGAGAAGCTGTTCTGGTCTCAGTATGCTGAGGCCGGACACCCTGTGCCCTTGAGCGACCAGCTGAAACAGCTGGTCGAGCTCCACAAGGCGGCCGAACAGGCCATGAAGGGCTTCATAGTTCGACTGTGGCCCGGAGAGGCCCTGCCTGGGAGCTACTTCGGGCTGGTGCGGTGGCTGGTGGAGGCCTGTCCAAGGCTCGAGGTCATCAAGCGCTCCGTCTGCATCGAAGGTGCCCATCGGGCCCTTGCCCGTGCAAAGGTGCACTGGGGTAAGCTGGACGGTGAGAAGCTTGTGAAGGACGGGCCGCCGCCGGGGAAGGAGCATCGCAAGCCCGAGAACTATTACAAGGATGTTCTTGGAGGTGCCCTCCTTGTGGCGGATGAATGTAGTAAGGATGTAATTTTTGAATAAACTCGCTCGTTTTTATCCTGTGCACTGAAAACTTGTTCAAAAGCTCTTAAGCAATGCTTGTTGAATTTAAAATATTATTTTCTGTGTGGCCATTTATCAAAAAAATGAGAGATGGCCAGTCGTCGGCTTCTGTCCCCATGCCACTAGTGCTGGGGTGTTCGGGATAAACCTGAGCGCTCTTTTTCCCATAGTTGGGTCCTTCGAGGGAGGCGCTCAGCACAATGAACCAGGCAATCAGACTATAATGCTTGAACACTCTCACTTAGCCATAGAACTTTATAATTTTAAATTTTGGTGAAGCCCCTAGTTCGGAAGACCGAGTTCGGGGCGCTATCCACGCCTTGGCCGGACAAATCCGGCTCCTCGCTCGAAGCGGCATAAGTCTTTAGGGACTCGAAAAAACCTCTCGAATAGCGACCGGTCTCTCGCCTCATCATGACAGTCAGTTTTAGCTTTCTCCACTGAGGTGCTTAACCCAGCTCAACCGGGGCACAATCGCAGTGGTTCTCCTAGTGCTACCTTAGCCGATATAGCGGAACGTAAGGCACCAAAACATAGGAGCCGAGCAAACCCAACTATTGACCCAAATCATGATTCGGAGCCGATGCATACAGTGCTATAAGTTCGGGGTGCCGCACTTGTGAAAGTGTATGGACTTCTCACACCATATTAAAGGGTACTGAAGCCCCTGGCGTACTTGCCGTACCACAGTGTACGGGTGCAACATGTCATTAATGAACATATATAAAAGAGAGTAATGTATAAAATAGACAAAAGCTATGCATTGTTTATATAAAGGCTATTTATCAAAGCCGAACGATACAAATAGTACAGTAAGCAAAAGATATTGGACTATTCAGTATGTCCTGACTGGGGGCAGGCCGCGGAATTGTATTTAAAACAGGTATACCGCTCGTAACAGAGACCACCTAGGAGTTCCATAGTGCGGCATGGCTTGTCTGCCTTCCTGGATCTTGCATCGTTTGTGCGGCAGTCGAATTGCCGAACAGGTCGTCCGAAGTATGGAGTCCTGAAGGTAAGAAAAAATTAAAAAGAGAATCCGGCAGCCCCTAGTACGTTTTAAGCCGTATTCTGGGCGTGCCGTTATTGTGCCCCTTCCCCTGTGCCCATGGTATTTCAAGGGCGTAGTTATGTACGCGAGGTACTGGTTTCGCTATGTCGCGATAGCTGGGGTTGGGGCCGCATTGCTACGCTTGCTCAAAGTGTGCCAGGCGGTCCTGCTGTGGGTTACTCCGGGCGCGCTTGGCAGTGTTTGGCTTTTTAATGGCCGGACTGGAGAATTGCCTGAGAAGGCTACTTCGTACCTCCGCTGCGAGAGCCGCCGTATGCTCCTCCGTACGGAGGGAGCGTTCGGTGTTTTCGTTGACCGTAATTACTCCTCGACGGCCTGGCATCTTGAGCTTGAGATATGCGTAGTGCGGCACCGCATTAAACTTTACAAATGCAGTTCGTCCGAGCAGGGCGTGATAGCCACTGCGAAACGGGACTATATCGAAGATTAACTCTTCGCTTCGGAAATTGTCCGGGGATCCGAAGACCACGTCAAGTGTTACTGAGCCTGTACAGTTGGCTTCTACACCTGGTATAATGCCTTTAAAGGTCGTTCTTGTGGGCTTAATCCTTGAGGGATCTATGCCCATTTTCTGCACTGTATCCTGATAAAGCAGGTTCAGGCTACTGCCGCCGTCCATGAGGACTCTTGTGAGATGAAATCCGTCGATGATTGGGTCGAGAACCAATGCGGCAAAGCCGCCATGAAGGATGCTAGTGGGATGGTCCCTTCGATCAAAAGTGATCGGGCAGGAGGACCATGGGTTGAACTTTGGGGCGACTGGCTCTATCGCGTATACGTCCCGTAGCGCACGCTTCCACTCCCGCTTGGGAATGTGGGTTGCGTATATCATGTTCACCGTCCGCACTTGTGGGGGAAAGACCTTCTGTCCATTGTTGTTCGGCGGCTTGGGCTCCTCGTCGTCGCTGTGCAGCCCCTTCTCCCTGTTTTCGGCCCTTAACTTGCCTGCCTGCTTGAACACCCAACAATCCCTGTTAGTGTGATTGGCTGGCCTTTCGGGGGTGCCATGTATCTGGCACAAGCGATCGAGTATTCTTTCCAAACTAGACGGGCCCTGAGTATTCTTTTTGAATGGCTTTTTCCGCTGATCGGATTTATAGCCTTTGAATCCGGCATTGACTGCCATGTCTTCATTGCTGTCGCTGTTAACGCGGCGTTTTGCTTATTCCGACGTGTCCTGCCACTTTTGTCCTTGGTATCCGAATTACCAGGGTTCTTTGATAAGTTGTTACTACAAGCTAGCCAGCTGTCTTCTCCCACGCAAAAGAGGGTCATGAGTGTCGTGAGGGCTGCCATGGATTTCGGCTTTTCCTGTCCCAGGTGCCGGGCAAGCCACTCGTCGCGGATGTTATGCTTGAAGGCTGCTAGGGCCTCTGCGTCCGAACAGTCGACTATTTGGTTTTTCTTTGTTAGGAACCGTGTCCAGAATTGTCTGGCCGATTCCTCTGGCTGCTGAATTATGTGGCTTAAGTCGTCGGCATCCGGCGGTCGCACGTAAGTGCCCTGGAAGTTGTCGAGGAATGCGGCTTCCAGGTCCTCCCAAGAACCGATTGAGTGTGCTGGCAAGCTGTTAAGCCAATGCCGGGCCGGTCCTTTAAGTTTGAGCGGGAGGTATTTGATGGCGTGTAGATCATCGCCGCGTGCCATGTGGATGTGAAGGAGATAATCCTCGATCCATACCGCCGGGTCTGTTGTGCCATCGTATGATTCGATGTTTACGGGTTTGAAACCCTCTGGGATTTTATGATCCATTACTTCATTCGTGAAGCATAGCGAGTGTGCGGCACCTCTGTACTGGGCTATATCACGACGTAGCTCGGAAGCGCTATGTCTGTTGTGTTCGGCCCGGCCAGATTTGTTGTATCCAGAGTGAAGATCATTGTCACATGCCGTAGGGCGCTTGCGTGATCCGTAGATCGATCTTGTGTGTCTTGCCTTATCCTCCAGTATGTCTCGCAGGTCGGGCGCATTTTCCCGTGCCTTAGTTGAGCGGCGTCGGGGCATGGCTTGGGTGGAGGGCCGAGGGGCCTCTCTGTCGCGGCTGCGAGGTGGCCGGTCTGCCATGTCATGCGCTGGTGATGTAGGTGCTTCCTCCTCTGATTGGGGTAGCGGCCTGCGCTTCGGGTAACTCTTGGAGGGGCGTTCGAGTTCATACTCTTCGGCCGTAAGGAATTCAGTCCATCTGTCAGCTAGCAAATCTTGGGCAGCTTTAAGCTGTTGCTGCTTTTTCTTGAGGCTGCTTGCCATGGCTAAAAGCCTGCGTTTAAAACGCTCTTGTTCGGCGGGGTCTGATGGTGTGACGAATTCGTCGTCATCGAGGCTTGCCTCGTCTTCGGAGGGAGGCGTATAGTTATCATCCTCGACCTCTCGGTCTGCCGCTCTCTCATGAGGGCTGGCTTCTCCATCTTCCTATGCCGAAACTTGCTAAGGTGGGTGTTCTTCGGCGTTATCCGGGGTAGTATTATCTCCCGTGCCGGAATCACCGTTTTTGCTTTGGCGGGATTTAGAGCGGCGCCATTGACGCCGGCGCTTTGGCTGTTTCTTGGGGGCGTCATCCCCCACTGTTCCATCGCCATCTCCATCTTTTGGAGTATCCACCATATATATGTCATATGACGAGGTGGCCTTCCAGCGCCCTATAGGTGCTGGTTCCTGTTCATCTCCTACATCGTCGTCCATGCCGTCGATATCTTCGGAGCTGAAGTCAAGCATGTCGGTTAGATCGTCGACAGTGGCTACAAAGTGGGTGGTGGGTGGGCCCTGAATTTCCTTATCGTCCGTATCCCACCCTCGCTGACCGTAGTCCGGCCAAGGCTCTCCTGATAAAGAGAGAGACTTAAGAGAGTTCAGGATGTCGCCAAAAGGCGAATGCTGAAAGATGTCTGCGGCGGTGAACTCCATTATCGGCGCCCAATCGGATTCGATTGGCAGGGGCGCGGGGGGTTTGGAGTCCGGGGAGGAGTCCGGATCCTCGGAGTCACGGGCCATGCGGAGTGCGGGGCTGGAGTTCGGCTCGATCGCCTCTGAGATCGCAGCCCCTGAGGCAGCGTCTAACCGCTGATCCTCGATTGGCGCAGTATGCTCCGAATCAATGGTCGAAACCGATGCGTATGCAGCCTCCAAGGCGCTGTTCGGCGGCAAAGCTATATCATGCCCATCGAGACAGTGCGGCGCGCTTGGCCGTGGCTCGAATCCGTCGAAGATCAAGTCCCCGTGGATGTCAGCCGTGTAGTTTAGGCTTCCAAACCTGACCTGATGGCCAGGGGCGTAGCTTTCGATCTGCTCCAGGTGGCCGAGTGAATTGGCCCGCAGAGCGAAGCTGCCGAAGACGAAGATCTGTTCGGGGAGAAAAGTTTCACCCTGGACCGTATCGTCGTTGATGATCAAAGGAGCCATCGGGCCTAAAGGCGATGACACAGAGGAACTCTCAATGAAAGCACCAACGTCGGTGTCAAAACCGGCGGATCTCGGGTAGGGGGTCCCGAACTGTGCGTCAAGGCCGGATGGTAACAGGAGACAAGGGACAAGATGTTTTTTTACCCAGGTTCGGGCCCTCTCGATGGAGGTAATACCCTACTCCTGCTTGATTAATATTAATGATATGGGTAGTACAAGAGTAGATCTACCACGAGATCAAGGAGGCTAAACCCTAGAAGCTAGCCTATGGTATGATTGTTGTGTATGGAGTTGATTGCCTACGGACTACAACCATCCGGTTTATATAGACACCGGATAGGGTTAGGGTTACATAAAGTCGGTTACAATGGTAGGAGATCTTGAATATCCGCATCTCCAAGCTTGCCTTCCACGCCAAGGAAAGTCCCATCCGGACACGGGACGAAGACTTCAATCTTGTATCTTCATAGTCCAGGAGTCCGGCTGAAGGTATAGTCCGGCTACCCGAACACCCCCTAATCCAGGACTCCCTCACCGAGCCTTCCACCCTTTACCAAGTATATAGGTGCATTAAGATAAACAAGATAATATTATGATATCCCAACAATAAACATGTTCCAACAAGGAATGATCTCCAATCTTCACCTACAACTAGCAACGCTATAAGAGGGGCTGAGCAAAGCGGTAACATAGCCAAACAACGGTTTGCTAGGACATGGTGGGTTAGAGGTTTAACATGGAAATATGGGAGGCATGATAAGCAAGTGGTAGGTATCGTAGCATAGGCATAGCAAAAGAGCGAGCATCTAGCAAGCAAAGATAGAAGTGATTTCGAGGGTATGGTCATCTTGCCTGCAAAGTTCTCAGAGATGCCTTGATCCTCGTAAGCAAACTCAATGGGCTCCTTGTTCACGTACTTGTCTCCCGGGTGTACCCAAGCAAGAACAACCAGCAAAAGGAACACAATCAACCACGTGCAATGCTCAAGCAACATGATGCAAACATGGTATGATATGCGGGATGCGATATGTGATGCATAGGCATGATTTGGAAAGGAATGATTGAACCTGGCCTCAACATGGAAATACAAGAGTGCCACTGGAAAGAGTAGTTGATTTCGGTTGAAATCGATATAAAGATCACCGGAATCGGATGCACGGTTTGGAAATGGCAAGCAAAACAAATATGGCACCGGTCTGCGATAAACAGCAAGTAGCCATCTAAATGCATCAAGATAAATATGCTACAGCACCCAAACATAGCAACAAAATACATGGCAGGGATCCACTCATGATGCTTGACAAAAGATGAACACTGAGCTACGGCTAATTCACTCATTAACAGGTTCAAACAAGCATGGCAAAAGTGCAAAATATAACAGGTTTCAGACTTAGTGAAAATAACAGCATGTCAGGAATGTTTAGAGCATGATAACTACATGCTACAGGAACATATCATGGCAGATCAAGGCATGGAATGAAGCTACTCAAAGCATATAACAAAAGTCCCTTAGTGACTGAGGGAGTCCTGGATTAGGGGGTGTTCGGGTAGCCGGACTATACCTTCAGCCGGACTGCTGGACTATGAAGGTACAAGATTGAAGACTTCGTCCCGTGTCCGGATGGGACTTTCCTTGGCGTGGAAGGCAAGCTTGGAGATGCGGATATTCAAGATCTCCTACCATTGTAACCGACTCTTTGTAACCCTAACCCTATCCGTTGTCTATATAAACCGGAGGGTTGTAGTCCGTAGGCAATCAACTCCATACACAACAATCATACCATAGGCTAGCTTCTAGGGTTTAGCCTCCTTGATCTCGTGGTAGATCTACTCTTGTACTACCCATATCATCAATATTAATCAAGAAGGAGTAGGGTATTACCTCCATCGAGAGGGCCCGAACCTGGGTAAAAAACATCTTGTCCCTTGTCTCCTGTTACCATCCGGCCTCGACGCACAGTTCGGGACCCCCTACCCGAGATCCGCCGGTTTTGACACAGACATTGGTGCTTTAATTGAGAGTTCCTCTGTGCTGTCACAATTAGGAAGTATGCCTCCTCCTGTCTTTAAAGATGGCGCCGTTGCTAAGGGAGCCTTGGCTGTCGGCCAAACCCTCCGGCTAGGTGGTTCCCTCATGACCGCCTGTTCGGCTGTTGCGCCGACGGTGACCTCTCGGGTCATCAAAAGCAACCTACACGTCAGCTCGGGGCTCATCGAGCAGCTAGATCCAATGGAGCTCTCTTCCGTAAACGAGCTCTTGGATCGCATCGCCGCCCTGGGGGTCGCTACGGATTACGACCAGGTTGGGTTTAAACCCGATCTAAGAGAAATTAACTCTCGCCAAGTCACCCACCACGTTGCCATGGTAGAGGCGCAGTGCGGCGACCCTTCATCTATTTTAAGGACTAGCTACGTCCGAATTCCTGACTCCTCCAAGCCGGATACCCGCGGAGAGGAGGATGTAACTCAAGACCTGAGCTTAGGATCAGGCAACGGGCTAGATTCGTTGGACAACATCCAAGAATCCGAACTTCAGAGTTCGGAAACTCTTCGGCCTCCGAATCTTGGATTGGGTGAGGTTTCAGATTCAATGACACCTGCCCACCCGAACATAAGCGATCTCTCCCAAATCAGGCAGAGGCCCGAGGAAACAGTCATCATTACTGGGCCAGGTTCCTCCTGGTTATGAACAGGATAAAGGATTGCCGCGAGGGAGACGCAATCTCAATTTTCTGCAGTAATTGCACGGACGAGGGAATCCTTAATGCCGTAAGTCGTCGTGATATTACACGCTTCGCTGACTTGGCGTCCATAGTACAAAAATACTGTGCGATGGAAACCGCCTGGAAAACCGAAATAAAGTTTGGGATAATCCGGCCTTGAATAGTAATCCCGTCCGAACTAAGAGGGTGCATCATCATAGGACACCCAGGATAAACACCAAAAAACCAAAACCCTCTACAGGGCATCGAACCGTACTGGAAAGGTGGCTTGATGGACCCTATAGAACTCACAGTACAGAGGACGCCACACCAACTCACAGCCTTAGAGCATGTTGGATACTCCGGCAGGTGGCCAAAATTGGCGAGGACCTCTTAATTCTGGAGGCCGCAGAAAGCCAGCCCGAGGACACCAGTACCGTTCTCACAGTCTTCGAGACTTTCGCATCAAACAATATGCGAAAAAGAACACTCCGCAGCCTCGCCGAAGTCTATCAAGTTGCAACAATAAATCCATGGAGCGACACTGCTATTACCTTCAACGCAAGTGATGAACCTAGATTCCGAACAGCCCGAGCACCAGCCGCATTGGTCCTCAGTCCCATAGTGGACGGCTTTCGCCTCACCAAGGTGCTCATGGATGGAGGCAGCAGACTGAACCTCATTTATGAGGAAACCCTTCAAAAAATGGAAATAGACTGGAACCGCATCGAGCGAAGCAGCACAACCTTTAGAGGAATAATCCCCAATCGGGAAGCGCGCTGCACAGGAAAAATCACACTAGATGTGGTGTTCGGCATGCCGGATAATTACAGGTCCGAAGAAGTCACGTTTCAGGTGGCCCCGTTTAAGAGCGGATATAACGCTTTACTAGGGCGAGAAGCATTCACAATCTTCCAAGCAATACCCCATTACGGGTACATGAAGCTTAAGATGCCCGGGCCGAATGGAATTATCACTCTAGCTAGTGATCCGGACATAGCACTCCGCGCCGAAAACAAGACGGCCGCATTAGCCCTTGAGGCGCTATCCGAAGCCTTAGTGGCCGAGGAACTGACTGCGCTGCGCTCCACGGTTAACAGGGATGATGTGATACTCGATAAGAGATCCAAATCCACATCCTTCAAGCCAGCCGACGAAATAGTCAAATTCCAGGTCCATCCAACGGACCCCAATAAAACAGCTTCAATCGGGGCACGACTGAACCCTGATGCCGACGCCACACTACGAGAGTTCCTACGAGAGAACTGGGACATCTTCGCCTGGAACCCTTCAGACATGCCAGGGATCCCACGCAGGCTGGCCGAACACAGCTTAAATATCCTAAAAGGATTTAAACCTGTCAAACAAGCCCTTCGGCGTTTTTCCGAACCCAAGAGACAGGCTATGGGAGAGGAGCTAGCCAAGCTATTGGAGGCCGGATTCATCAGAGACATAAAACATCCGGACTGGCTAGCAAACCTGGTGATGATACCAAAGAAGGACAAATCCTGGCGCCTGTGTGTCGACTTTAAAGACCTTAACAAGGCTTGCCCAAAGGATCCCTTTCCCCTCCCCCGCATCGACCAAATTATCGATGCCACCGCAGGACACGATTTGTTGTGTTTCCTCGATGCATACTCCGGTTACCATCAAATCAAGATGGCAGAATCAGACCAAGCTGCAACAGCATTCATCACACCATACGACCCATTCTGCTTCAACACAATGCCCTTCGGGCTAAAATACACCAGCGCAACATATCAGCGCATGATCCAGACATGTCTGGCAAATCAGATCGGCAAAACAGTGGAGGCGTATGTGGACGATGTGGTCGTCAAATCAAGACATGTCGAATCTCTAGTAGACGACTTGAGGCTTACATTCGATAACCTCCGAAAATATGACATCAAGCTCAACCCGGAAAAATGCTTCTTCGGCGTTCCAGCCGGAAAGCTCTTGGGCTTCATTGTATCCGGTAGAGGAATTGAAGCAAATCCAGCCAAGATCCGAGCTTTGTCACAATTGGATATCCCAAAGGACCTCAAACAAATACAAAAATTAACCGGATGCATGGCGGCTTTAAGCCGCTTCATCTCCCGCTTGGGAGAAAAGACACTACCCCTCTATCGCCTCCTTCGGCACACCGAACACTTCGAGTGGATGGAGGCCGCCGCGGCCGGATTTGATGAAATAAAAGCCATATTGGCAACAAACCCAGTCCTGGCCGCGCCGAACACCGGCGAACCAATGTTATTGTACATTGCAGCAACACATCAAGTTGTCAGCGCAGTACTCGTTGTCGAGCGGGAAACGGATGGACACAAATTCCCCCTTCAAAGGCCGGTCTACTACGTATCCACCGTCCTCACTCCATGCAAATCATGGTACCCGCATTATCAAAAGATTGCATACGCGGTATTCATGGCATCCCGGAAGCTACGACACTACTTTCAAGAGTGTTCCATAACAGTAGCCTCGGAAGTACCACTCAACGATATTATCAACAACCGCGACGCAACAGGCCGGATTGCAAAATGGGCCATCGAGCTTCTCCCGTTCGATATAACCTATAAGCCACGGCGAGCTATTAAATCGCAAGTTTTGGCCGACTTCGTCGCAGAATGGACGGAGGCCGAGCTCCCTAAAGAGTACGGCACATATTCAAAATGGATTATGCATTTTGACGGCTCCAAAATGTTGGCCGGACTGGGGGCTGGCGTCGTCCTGACGTCCCCCACAGGAGACACAGTCCAATATGTGCTCCAGATCATGTACATGGATTCCAACAATGCAGCCGAATATGAGGCCCTCCTACATGGCCTCCAGATAGCAGTATCCATGGGTATCCAGCGCCTAGAGGTACGCGGGGATTCAAACCTCGCGATATCCCAAATAAATGGAGAGTTCGACGCCAAGGACCCAAAAATGGCAGCTTACCGCAACGCCGTCCTAAAAATGTCAGCTCGGTTCGAAGGGCTGGAGTTTCACCATATAGCCCGAGAAAACAATCAAGCAGCGGACGTCCTGGCATGCATCGGAGCAAGACGCGATGCAGTCCCCCCCAACATCTTTTTGGAAAGATTGTTCAAGCCATCCGTAGCATGGGAGGGGGAACCCGCAAATAACAGCCCGGACCCAGCCGCACCACTCGACGCCGAACAATCTGACCCAATTGGAGGCCCTGCCAATGAAATTACACCTTCAGCCCACGTAATAATGGCGGTCATTGCCCCGTGGACAGAACCATTCCTAGCCTACCTTACTAGGCAGGAACTCCCGGAGGACCAAAACGAGGCCCGCTGCATAGTGCGGTGATCTAAGGCCTATAGAGTCCATGAGGGAGAGCTTTATAAGAAAAGCACTACCGGAGTCCTTCAAAGGTGCATCTCCGAAGAGGAAGGGCGGAACCTTCTGGCTGAAATTCATGCTGGACTCGGTGGTCACCACGCTGCTGCTCGGTCCCTTGTTAGCAAGGCTTTCCGTACAGGCTTTTATTGGCTGACGGCCCGGGCAGACGCTCAGGACCTAGTCCAACGATGCGCTGGTTGCCAACTTTTTGCCAACCAAAGCCATATGCCACCCACCGCACTCCAAACTATACCCATCACCTGGCCTTTTGCGGTCTGGGGGCTTGACATGGTCGGACCCCTTAAAGGTGGGACCGATAGGAAAAAATACTTACTGGTCATGGTGGATAAATTCACCAAATAGATAGAAGCCAAGCCTGTTAAAACGGCCGAATCCGGACCTGTGATAGACTTCATATCCGGGGTTGTACACCGTTATGGCGTCCCCACAGCATCATAACCGATAACGGTACAAACTTTACCACCGACGAGGTAAAACTCTGGTGCAAAAACATGGGCATCAAGCTCGATTATGCTTCCGTCTATCACCCACAAACCAACGG
This sequence comes from Triticum urartu, assembly GCF_056163025.1. Lineage (NCBI taxonomy): Eukaryota > Viridiplantae > Streptophyta > Magnoliopsida > Poales > Poaceae > Triticum > Triticum urartu. The sequence goes on along the minus strand of NC_141879.1, from coordinate 151,270,899 downwards.
CTAGGTCGAACGTGCAAATGGTCTCATCATGAGCGGCATTAAACCCAGACTGGTGTGGTCCCTCAAGGAATCTAACACGCACTAGGTAGAGGAACTCGACTCCGTGCTATGGGGGCTGCGGACCACGCCAAATCGCACCACCGGATACACACCATTTTTTATGGTGTACGGCGCAGAGGCAGTTCTGCCCTGCGACATGATTCATGATTCACCTAGAGTGCGCATGTACGAAGAAAGAGAAGCCGAGCTCGATCGGCAGGACAACTTGGACGCCCTAGAGGAGGAGCGTGGCATGGCAAAAGCCCGTTTCGCATTTTATCAACAGCAGGCCCGAAGATATCAAAGCAGAGAAGTACGGGCCAAAAATTAATATGTTGGCGAACTAGTTCTATGCCTGCCGGATAAGAAAAAGGACAAACTCAAGCCCAAGTGGGAAGGTTCATTCATAATCGACCAAGTCCTGACTGGCGGGGCGTACCGCCTGCGAGATGCGTCGGATAATCGACTCGAGCCGAACCCGTGGAATGCCACCCGTCTCCGAAGATTCTATGCCTAGCGCCGGACTCTGTGTTCGTCTCCTTCCTCTGTCCATTTTTTGCATTTTTCTGTCTTACATTTCTCTCCTTCCCCTCTTTTCTTTTATAGCCCTTAAAGGCTCATCTAGTGATGCGCCACTCGCGCTCATTAAACCTGGGGGCTTCTTTAACAAAAGCTTATTTATATGGGCTTCACGCCCAACACATGCGTCAAACTTCCGCATGTACCCTTTTTTTCACCATTATATGCATCGATATGACTTAAGTTTTGGCCAAGCTGGGTTGCCTGGCTCCTGTGCTTACCCCTGTGTTCCCGATTGTTCGGCTAGGCAGTAAAGGGAGCACCTCTGCGATTGTTACTGCCGGGTCAGCCGGATGTGTACCTCAGACTGGGTGAAGCCGAAAGCTAGCGTTCTTAAGGGAATATTCGGTCGGTGAGATAAAAGATGATCTTTTTACTCATTCTATGCGCCCCCGGATGCTTTTTTCTGCATCTTTTTACGCAGTCCGGACATGCACTTTAGGGCATGCCTCCCAGCGAAAGGAACCCCTAACGGAACTATTCTCTCTGGAAGATGTTTCTTACTAACCATGTAATATAACATAACTAGTTGGGCACTTGTCTGATAAAGCACTAATGACCCCTATGCCTGGTCTCCACGCATACCACGGCTCTTATATAACCGCTATGGTATTCGGACACACTCCGGACCGTCAGGTCCCGAGGTTGAAGCGAAAGGGTCGGCAACGACAAACGATCTACAATCCGGCTAGAAGGCATTACACATGTCAATTCAAAATTACATAGTCATTCTGACTGATTGTATTCCTCTTCTATACCATCTAACAGGCTGTCTAATTTACAGTCCTGCTGGGAATAATTCGCGGCCAACTCTACTTGGCCATATACTAAGCTCACAGGGATCTCCTTCCCGTCAGGCCCCACTGGTCCGACCTCGGCCATGTGGTTTGGGTCAGACTTCGTAAAACGGGTCTTCACCATGGCCCAGGCTTCCCTAGCGCCTTGTCGGTAGGCAGATATCTTCCACAGCCGGAAGCGCCACTGTGCTCCCTTCAGCTTCTCCGCAAGCTCTCCAAGGCCCTCGGGCATGGAGTGGGCAGGCCATAAGGCTTGGGCAACACCTCGCATCGCCTGCCGAATTCGCTCGTGCAGTTGCATGAGTTCGGGAAGAAGGTCACCCGTAGAACTGGGCATCTCCTCTGCAGGACGACCTGTGAGCATACCTACAGACATTACTTTGTTAGTCGACTTCCTCGCCGAACTCTTTTTTCAAAGTTCGTTCAAGCACTTACTAAATATGCCGCATCGAAGCCGCTGATTCTCCTTCATGGAGTCCGACAGCTGGCCACGAACATCTTTAAGTTCGACGTCCAGCCTGGTGTTGGCATCCTGAAGATCATTATTCTCTCGCCTCACCTTTGTCAACGTACTCTCACCGGCCTTTAGCCGGCGTAAGAGTTGTTGCTTTTCCGGATCGAGTCCGGCGCCATCTGCAACATGATTTGTCAGATTTGCACCCACACCGCACAATACTAATCTTTCGAAGTGTATCTTACCTGAGGGGGTCTCTTTGGACTCCCCTGCTGCGGCTAGTGCGGCCTCTAGTTGGGCCTTGCACTTTTCCAGCTCCTGGGACAGTACAGTATTCTTATCTGTAAGAACCTGAATATTAAATGATCCTTAAATCAGTTGCTCTAACTGTTTCAAGTCTCGGGGGCTACGAGTATATATATATTTGACCAAAATTTTCTTACCCGTATGTCTTTTACATACTGCTCCGTGGCTCTGGCTAAACCATTTTGAGCGGCACGGAGGTACGCATCTCCCGAATTAAAGGCATCTAAAGCCTCTTGGGAGAAACAAGCGTCGCGTAGAACTGTCCGGCGACGCCTATGGTTCATGGCACTCTCCACTTCAGAATTTGTGGCAGACAGCCTGTCCGCATCCTCTGTCGGAGGAGCGTCCGGTGCGCGCCTTGTGCTCGCCTCCGCTTCCTGGCCAGACGTTGGAGCTTGGCTGGTGGAGGCGCGATTGGCAACCTCTCCGGATATAGTCTGGCGAGGTCTCTTTGTTCTGAAGATAGCACGAACGTTAATATGCCCGGACAGAATAACACCAGGGAAGCAGAGGGTGCGCTATACCTTTGCGCCGGCATCTCAGTCCGGACTACATTCCTTTTTGCCCCACGGGGCCCTGCGGCCCCTCGTTGGCTAGCCGCCGCAGGTTCGGCCTCCTGCCTCGGAAATCTCCCCTGCAAAACACGGTTGTCGTCAGAAACACCGGAATACGTGAGAGTGGAATCTCTCTCAAGGGAATGAGACTCCGGTTTCTGTCACCTGGGAGGCCGGGACTAACCCTGGGTAATCAGCCGTGATGGCTACCAAGGTATTGTCCTTGCTTAGCTGATGGAACACCCCGTCGATAAGCTCCACCGATATGTCTGGATCCTCTTCGGAGTCCGGATCGAGGGACCGTTCTGGGTCCTCGGGTTGTGGAGGGCGGCTGTTTATATCCTTTACCACCTGTCGCAGTTCCTGCATTGAAGTCGTTAGACTACATATCTAACCGTGGGAGTACAAAACAAACGGGCAAGAGCAGTTGTTCACTTACCCAACTTGGAGGATCGTACATAGTAAATCTGGCCTGCGGGTTGACGCGGAGGAATTCCTCCTTTTCTCCCTTGTACAAAGAGGATAAGATCTTTACTAGGGCGGCAGCTGAAGCCGGCCCCTTACGACCGTAACGGGTGGCGTCATCCTCCCCGTTGAAATCCCACATGGGGTGGCCTCTATATTGAAGTGGCTGCACCCCCCGCATAATGCATGTGGCCATGACTCCAATCATGGTTAGTCCGGAATGAGCCAACAGTCTTATCCGACCCATCAGATAAAGAACGTCTCTGTCGCTTTCTCTCTGAGAGCTCCGCGGACGCCAGCTCAAGCGTTTCTTCAATGGAGCACTGTTGAACTCAGGGAGACCGACCCGGATAGGGTCCGGTAGCGGGACGTCATCTATATAAAACCATTCCGAAGGCAAGTCCTCGGGCGCCTTCTTCGGGGTTCCAGATAGGTATCCGGTCCCGGTGATGCGCCATACGTCGGCTCCACCCACTTGGTATATAGACCCCTCTTTAGAACGGGGCACCAGGCAGAATAACCTCTTCCACAGCGCGAAATGAGCCTCAACGCCTAAAAATAGCTCGCAAAGGGCGACAAAACCTGCAATATGCAATACGGAGGCGGGCGTGAGGTTGTGCAGCTGGAGGCCGTAGAACTCCAGAAGCCCGCGGAGAAATGGGTGAATTGGGAATCCCAGTCCCCTTATTAGATAGGGGACGAGGCACACCCGCTCTCCTTTAGAAGGATTGGGGGTGCTCTCCGCTTGTTTTCCGCCATTATAGGTGGCGAGACCGGCTCGGACCGGGACCATGTATGCCTGAGGGAGAAATCCCTTGGCCTGAAGTGACAATAACTCGCTATGCGGGATGGTGCAACTCTCCCAGTCCCCGGGTTTGGGACCGGAGGGGCGAGGGGAGGAGCTGCGACGGCTAGTCATGTTGGAATGGACCTTTGCTGGAAGCGCTCTGATGATAACTCGCGGAAAGGAGAAGATGTGGTTTGGACCTAAATCCCCATCCCGTTAAATAGGCGGCTCGTTTATATGGCTAGGGGTTGGATGTAAAAACACCCCGGCTTTTCGCATTCGTTTGAACACATGGAAGACGACCATTATTGGGCGTGGAAGCCGAGGAGCACTACATTACAAAAATCGGACATTATTCCTACAGGTACACAAGATTTGGAGAGGAACCCGCCTTGCAATGCCGAACAATCTGCGCGCCGGACTCATCGTCATTGAAGCCTGGTTCGGGGGCTACTGAGGGAGTCCTTGATTAGGGGGTGTTCGGGTAGCCGGACTATACCTTCAGCCAGACTCCTGGACTATGAAGATACAAGATTGAAGACTTCGTCCCGTGTCCGGATGGGACTTTCCTTGGCGTGGAAGGCAAGCTTGGCAATGCGGATATTCAAGATCTCCTACCATTGTAACCGACTCTATGTAACCCTAACCCTATCCGGTGTCTATATAAACCGGAGGGTTGTAGTCCGTAGGCAATCAACTCCATACACAACAATCATACCATAGGCTAGCTACTAGGGTTTAGCCTCCTTGATCTCGTGGTAGATCTACTCTTGTACTACCCATATCATCAATATTAATCAAGCAGGAGTAGGGTATTACCTCCATCGAGAGGGCCCGAACCTGGGTAAAAAACATCTTGTCCCTTGTCTCCTGTTACCATCCGGCCTCGACGCACAGTTCGGGACCCCCTACCGAGATCCGCCGGTTTTGACACCGACAGTGACCATGAGCCAAAAGGGATCAGAAAATACAATTCCAAGCATGTGAACATAGCAAAAACATAAACAGATTCAGACTTGGTGAAAAACTGGAGCATGGCAAAACAGTTAACAAGTAGGCATGTTTACGAGCTCGATTCACTCACTACGAGGCATTGCATGACAAACTAAGCATACACCCAGCAAATAGACATGGCATAGAAGCTAAACATGGCAAGAACAACAACATAGCATGCACGGATCAACAACAACAAGCTTGGCAAAATTGCAAAACATGTTAACAATCTGCCAGGAACATTTTATAGCAAAAGTAGAGCTCGATTGACTCAAGCTAGGGTGGTCCATAATTGCAAACAAAGACATGGATGGATAGATCACGACATTATCTACAAAACATCCTTACTGATCATGCTCAAAAGAGGCACGGATCACTAGGAAAACAACATGAACATATGGCATAAAAATAAGGACAGGGCAAGGACTTAGTGAAATTCTAAGTCCCTAAAATCAGCATCATTGAGTAAGCTACTTTGCATGCTTGTGCTAGTCACCACAAAGATCCCAAAAATACATGGCATACACCCCTGTAAAGATAACATGGCATTCTACAAAACACATGTAGAGCTCAGGATCATATCATGCACACATTAATCATGGCAAAAATGACAAAAGGCCATTTGCTGAAACAGATCTGAAACTATCATCACATAGCCCTCTTCCAACAGCATTTCGGGCATCAGGATGAGCTCAAATGAAAATGATGCAATGAGATGAAATGATGTACTCGTCGAGACGAACATTTTGATATGCTACACGCACGAATCAGAGCCACGGTGATGAAGTTATGATGCGATGAAGATGTGCAAAAATTACGGGGATTAGGTCAAAATTAGGTCAACCCTCAGATCTGGATCGGCCGGTGCACGCAATCCGAGGTTCAATGCCGAAGTCGCCGGATCTTGCGGCTCCAGGCGCCGGTGAGGACGGAGAGGAAGGCGCGGCGTCGCGGGGTCGGCTCCGGGCGCGGTCGCCGACGAGGATCGAGGCGGCAGCGTCGCCGTGCTTTGCCGGACGGCGGGGTGCGGGCTGCCGGTGCGAGGCGGAGGTGGCCGGCGAGGGCGCAGCTGGACGGCGGCGATGGCGGGCGGTGGTGCCGGGCAGAGGCGCGCCGGCGCGGGAGGGGAGACGGGGCGGCACGGGCGTGCCGAATGGGCTCGGGGGCTCGCGGCGGGCCGAGCGGGCCGGTGTGGCTGCGAGTGGCGGTGCACCATGTGGCGTCGCCTGATTGCTGCGGTGGCGGCGGCGGCGACTAGCTGGACATGTCCGTTGGCGAGGTTTGTGTCTGGCGCGCGAGGAGAGGGAGGGATCTAGGGTTTGCCCGAAAATTTCGGGGAGTGGCCTTTATATAGGGGTAGAGGGAGCTAGAGAACTCCAAATGAGGTGTGGTTTGCGGCCATGCGATCATGATCGAACGATCTAGATGATAGAAGAGGTTTAGATGGGTTTTGGGCTACTTTGGAGGGGTGTTGAGCTGCAACACACACGAGGCCTTTTCGGTCCCTCAGTTAATCGTTGGAGTATCAAACGAAGTCCAAATGGTACGAAACTTGACAGGCGGTCTGCCGGTAGTAAACCAAGGCCGCATGGCAAGTCTTGGTCCAATCCGGGAATGTTTAACACCCACACATGAAAAGAGGTAGAAAGGGACACCGGAGGACATAGGAGCGCCGGAATGCAAAACGGACAACAGGGAAAATGATCGGATGCATGAGACGAACACGTATGCAAATGCAATGCACATGATGACATGATATGAGATGCATGACAACGAAAAAACACATGGAGACAAAAACCCGACAACGAGGAAATAACATAACTTAGTGCCGGAAATGGCAAGAGTTGGAGTACAAATAAGGTAGGTTACGTCCGGGGTGTTACAACACTCCACCACTACGAAAGGATCTCGTCCCGAGATCTAGGACTGGAAAAACTCCGGGTACTCAGAACGGAGGTGATCATCGCATTCCCAGGTGGCTTCACGGTCGGAATGATGTGACCACTTGACTTTGAGGAATTTGATAGACTTGTTTGGAGTCTTGCGCTCAGTTTCTTCAAGGATAGCAACAGGGTGCTCACGATAAGACAGGTCTTCTCTGAGATCAATGTCTTCAAAGTTGACGGTGCGGTCAGGGGTCTTGAAGCACTTGCGGAGTTGAGACACGTGAAACACGTCATGCACGTTTGCAAAGTTGGAGGGAAGCTCAAGTTGATAGACGAGATCGCCTCTCTTGCTGACGATCTTGAAAAGACCCACGTATCTAGGGGAAAGCTTCCCTTTGATACCGAAGCGACGAGTACCTTTCATTGGAGAGACGCGGAGGTAAACATGGTCTCTGATCTCGAAAGCCAAGTCACGATGCTTGCTATCATAGTAACTCTTCTGGCGCGATTGTGCGGCTTTGAGATTATCACGAATGACTTTGCACATCTCTTCTGCTCTCTGTTATCAAGTCATTACCAAGAAGTTGGCGTTCACCAGTCTCTGACCAGTGAAGAGGAGTATGGCACTTCCTTCCATAGAGAATTTCAAATGGGGCCTTGCCCGAACTCGCTTGGAAGCTGTTGTTGTAGGAGAACTCGGCATATGGAAGACAATCTTCCCACTTCATACCGAAAGACATGACGCAAGCCCTGAGCATATCTTCAAGAATCTGATTAGCTTGCTCGACTTGGCCACTACTTTGAGGATGAAAAGCTATGCTGAAACGGATGTTGGTGCCCATGGCCTTCTGAAAAGAATCCCAAAACTTGGAGGTGAAGATGCTGCCACGATCTGAAGATATCAACTGCGGAATGCCATGTAGAGAGACAATCCGGGAGGTATATAGCTCTGCCAATTGAGCTGCTATGATAGACTCTTTGCAAGGAAGGAAATGAGCCACTTTAGTGAGTTTGTCGATGACAATGAAGATAGCATCATTGCCACGCTTGGACTTTGGAAATCCATTCACGAAGTCCATCTCAATATGGTCAAACTTCCATTCTAGAATGGCAAGAGGTTGGAGGAGACCAGCTGCCCGTTGGTGTTCTGCTTTAACTCTTCTACATACATCACATTCATTGACGAACTGAGCAATCTCGCGCTTCATTCAAGTCCACCAGTACGACTGCTTGAGGTCCTGGTACATCTTTGTACTTCCAGGGTGGATAGAGAGGAGTGAATTGTGAGCCTCGCTCATAATGACTTTACGAAGGTCACCTTTAGGCACAACAATGCGATCCTCGAAGAATAGAGTATCCTTGTCATCAAGACGATAGCACTTGTACTTGGGTTGACTCTTGGCAATCCCAATCTTCACCTTCTTCACCATAGCATCAAGAAGTTGAGCCTCGCAAATCTAGTCTTCCAAGGTAGGAGAGACTTGGAGGTTGGCGAGGAAACCTTGAGGAACAACTTGCAGATTGAGTTTGCGGAAAGCTTCACAAAGCTCGGGTTGGTAAGGCTTGATAATCAAACTGTTGCAGTAAGCCTTCCTGCTCAATGCGTCAGCAATTACATTGGCCTTGCCTGGAGTATATTCGATACTCGGATTATACTCTTGAATCATTTCGACCCAACGAATCTGCCTGAGGTTGAGATTAGGCTGAGTGAAGATGTACTTGAGACTCTTATGATCAGTGAAGATGTCCACTTTTCTTCCCAATAAGAGATGTCTCCAAGTTAAAAGAGCATGCACAACTGCCACCAACTCGAGGTCATGAGTGGGGTAGTTCTTTTCATTGGGCTTCAACTGGCGAGAGGTATAGGCCACAACTTTCTTCTCTTGCATCAACACTGCACCAAGACCTTGAAGGGAAGCATCACAGAAGACCTCAAACGGTTTGGATTCATTAGGAGGAGTTAGAACTGGAGCAGTGATTAACTTCTCTTTCAGGGTGTTGAAAGCGATGTCACATTCAGGAGACCAAACGTACTTGACGTGCTTCTGGAGAAGGTTGGAAAGAGGCTTCGCGATCTTTGAAAAGTTCTCAACAAACCTTTGACAATAGCTTGCGAGACCAAGGAAGCTGCGGAGTTGCTTCACATTCTGAGGTGGTTCCCAATTCACAATTGCAGACACCTTCTCAGGATTAACCGCTATGCCCTTGGCAGAGATGATTTGTCCAAGGTAGAGAACCTCATTGAGCCAAAACTCGCACTTTGAAAACTTGGCATAGAACTGATGTTCTCTGAGCTTATCCAGCACCAAACGCAAGTGCTTGGCATGATGTTCCTTGTTCTTGGAAAAAACCAAAATGTCATCGAGGTAGACCAAGACGAAGTCATTTGTGTAGGCGTTGAAGATGAAATTCATCATGCGAGAGAATGTTGGAGGAGCGTTGACGAGGCCGAAAGACATGACAGTGTATTCATATGAACCATAGCTTGTTCTGAATGTTGTCTTAGGGATATCTTGCTCACGAATGCGTATCTGATGATAGCCCATACGGAGATCAAGCTTGGAGAATACTTGAGCACCTTTGAGTTGTTCAAACAGCTCATTGATGTTGGTAAGTGGGTAGTTGTTCTTTATGGTCTTCTTGTTCAATGGACGGTAGTCGACACAGAGTCGGTCCATTCCATCCTTCTTCTTCACAAAAAGGACAGCACAACCCCATGGAGAAGAGCTAGGTCGGATGAGACCCATTCGCTCTTGAATATCAAGTTGCTTCTTCAGCTCCTTCAACTCTTCAGGTCCAAGCTTGTAAGGACGTTTGCAAACAGGTTCTATGCCAGGCTCAAGATCGATGACGAATTCAACTGGCCGGTGCGGAGGCATTCCTGGAAGCTCTCCTGTAAAGACGTCTTGATATTCGCAAACGACCGGAATTTGAGAGATGGCATCCAGCTCACCCTTCTCATTGAGAGAAAACAGTCGAATGGTATCATCCCTTGCGGCAAAGACAATTACATCCTCAGAAGAATGAGTCCATTGAATCTGCCTGGCAGCGCAATCAAGCTAAGCCTTGTGCTTAGAAAGACAATCCATTCCAAGAATAAGATCAATATCCGAGTTACCAAGGACCACTTGAGAGGATAGAAACTTATAGTCGCCCAACGTGATAGTAACATCCGGGACGCAATTGTTAGATGTCATTTTCTTGCCCGGGGACACGATCTTCAACGGGAAAGGAATCCTTTCAGTCACAAATTCATGCTTGACAACAAATGGTCTTGAAATAAAAGAAAGCGATGCACCAGTGTCAAAAAGAACTTTTGCAGGAACATCGTTAACATGAAGGTTACCCATAATCACATCTGGCGAGTCCTCTGCCTGAGCTGCGTTCAACAAGTTGACCTTGGCGTGCTTGGGGTTATTCTTGACCACTGCATTGCTAGCAGATCTAACAGGAGGAGGAGGAAGACGCCTCTGATTGGAGCATTTGTTGGCATAGTGACCCTTCTGTTGGCACTTGTTGCACGTGACCTCCGAGAGCGGACGGTGATACGGAGCACTTGATCTTGGAGCTTGATATGAAGTCTTTTTCTAAAAGCCAGGGTTGGGTGGGTGGGAAGATCCATTGCCACCTTTGCTCTTCTGCTGATAAGCCTGACGGAACGGAGGAGGAGGAGGCAGCCAATACTTTTGCTGCTTAGCCACTTGAGTTGAGGAAGAAGGAGTCGCATCTCTGACTCGCTTCTTGGAAGCATCACACTTGAGTTGAGCAGCCTCTTGTTTCAGTGCCATGTTGTAAAACTCATCGTACTTCTGAGGCTCGAAAAGCACGAGAGCAAGTTGAAGCTATTCTCTGAGGCCACCCCTGAACTGATAAATCATGCTCTTCTCGTCAGGGACGTCCTACTTGGCGAAATGAGCGAGCTTCTGGAACATGATGTTATACTGGTAAACAGACAAGTTGCCTTGCTTCAGGTTGCCGAATTCCTCATGCTTGCTTTCAACAACACTCTGAGGAATGTGATGAGCTTTGAAGTCTTGACGGAATTCATCCCACGTAATCGCACGGCCTCCTATGGAATCTTTGTACTGCTGAAACCATTCTGCAGCTTGGTCTTTGAGTTGGAAGGAGGCAAACTTGACAAAGTCCTCAGGCCTGACGTTACTGCACTCGAAATGCTTGCATATATCCATGAGCCAATCATCAGCGTCTGAGGCCTCGACACAGTTGCTGAAGGTCTTAGACTGGTTAGCGAGGAACTGGTTGAGTGTAGCAAACTGATTCTGATTGTTGCCATGGCCTTGGTTGCGCTCTTGCAGAATTTGCATGATCAGCTGCGTGTTTGCATTGGTAGCGGCCATCACAGCTTGCCATGCCTCCGGAGGTGGAGGTGGTGGTGGCGGATCCTGATTCTGATTCTGACCCTTAGCAGGAGCCATCCTGAAGAGGGTGACATCCGTTAGCATTTTGACAGACAAATATTCAAGCTGAATCAAACGGATTGAAATTGCAACATAAAGTCTTCACATCCAAACAAAATGAACGAATGAATTCCAATTGAAATGGTCACATTTCCATAAATTGAGAAGCCACTTAGATAGTGGTAGAAGAATAAAACAACAAGGTACGGACAAGAACAAATACTTGGTGAGGATTACCCAATCCCAAACCAAATATCCACGGAAGAAGAACTAGAGCTACAAGAATTCCCACCTATGAAACTCCCGAACCTTTCCGGTTATGCAATCAGGTGTTGGGGATACAGGGGAAGCATAATATCTCACCCAAAGCTAGCAAATCCTACATCTAGCTGTATCCATCCTTCAACACATAACCAAGAAACCTTCGGAAATCATTGACCTCAACCTTCGAAAAGCATCCGTTATACAAGTTATGGCAATACTCCCGAACTCCCGCCCCAGTACTGCGTGGCGTCGAGGTTATCTAACCAACAACTGCATAAAAGAGATTTTCGATGTCGGTGAAACACAGGCATTCCAGAATCTCAACGATAAAATTGTGACGACAACACCTCGGAGCTCAACTCCCAGGGACACTGTCCCAACCCCTAAATGTCAGGAGGCACCAAGAACAATGTTCTCGTCACAAAACCATCGGAACAATTCCAAGATACCCGCGTGATCATAAAAAAAATTAGTGAAATTTGAGAAGAGAAGAGTCAAAACTCTACATCAGGATGCCTCAGCAGAGCGACGAAGGGCCTGAGGAGTAAAAAGAATTCCTAACTCTCTGATATATAATTCCTAAATGACTCAAAACATTTTTCTAGAATCAACAACGCCAGCGATTCGATCAAGCAGGGGGCTCCTAAGGTCGGGGAAGGCTCTGATTACCAACTTGTAACGCCCTCGATGCGGCTATATCTCCCACGTGTCGAAGCACGACTTAGAGGCATAACCGCATTGAAAGCAATGTCGCAAGTGAGGTAATCTTCACAACATCCCATGTAAATAAATAAAGGGGAAAGGATACATAGTTGGCTTACACTCGCCACGTCACACAAATACATAAATGAGTCATTACATTCATCCAATACACTCATGGTCCGACTACGGAACCAAAATAAAGATCAACCCCCAAATGCGACAAAGTCCCCGATCGCCCCAACTGGGCACCACTACTGATCATCTAGGAAAGACACGTAGTAACGACGAGAGTCTTCATCAAACTCCCACTTGAGCTCGGTCATATCATCTGGAGCGGTATCATCGGTCCCTGCATCTGGTTTGGAAGTAATCTGTGAGTCACGGGGACTCAGCAATCTCACTCCCTCGTGATCAAGACTATTTAAGCTTATAGGTAAGGTAAAGGTATGATGTGGAGCTGCAGCAAGCGACTAGCATATATGGTGGCTAACATACGCAAAAGAGAGCGAGAAGAGAAGGCAAAGGCATGGTCGAACAACTATGATCAAGAAGTGACCCTAGAACGACCTACGTCAAGCATTACTCCAACACCGTGTTCACTTCCCGGACTCCGCCGAGAAGAGACCATCACGGTTACACACGCGGTTGGTGCATTTTAATTAAGTTAAGTTTCAGGTTATCTACAACCGGACATTAACAAATTCCCATCTTCCCATAACCGCGGGCACGGCTTTCGAAAGTTCAAATCCCTGCAGGGGAGTCCCAACTTAGCCCATCACAAGCTCTCACGGTCAACGAAGGATATTCCTTCTCCCAAGACAATCCGATCAGACTCGGCATCCCAGTTACAAGACATCCTCGACAATGGTAAAACAAGTCCAGCAACACCGCCCGAATGTGCCGACAAATCCCGATAGGAGCTGCACATATCTCGTTCTCAGGGCACACTCAGATGAGACATCCTACGAGTAAAACCAACCCTCAAGTTGCCCCGAGATGGCCCCGCAGTCTACTCGGTCGGACCAACACTCAGAGGAGCACTAGCCCAGGGGGGTTTAATAAAGATGACCCTCGGGCTCCGGAAACCCAAGGGAAAAAAGGCTAGGTGGCGAATGGTAAAACCAAGGTTGGGCATTGCTGGAGGAGTTTTATTCAAGGCGAACTGTCAAGGGGTTCCCATTATAACCCAACCGTGTAAGGAACGCAAAATCCGGGAACATAACACCGATATGACGGAAACTAGGGCGGCAAGAATGGAACAAAACACCAGGCATAAGGCCGAGCCTTCCACCGTTTACCAAGTATATAGGTGCATTAAGATAAATAAGATAATATTATGATATCCCAACAATAAACATGTTCCAACAAGGAACGATCTCCAATCTTCACCTACAACTAGCAACGCTATAAGAGGGGCTGAGCAAAGCGGTAACATAGCCAAACAACGGTTTGCTAGGACATGGTGGGTAGAGGTTTGACATGGCAATATGGGAGGCATGATAAGCAAGTGGTAGGTATCGTAGCATAGGCATAGCAAAAGAGCGAGCATCTAGCAAGCAAAGATAGAAGTGATTTCGAGGGTATGGTCATCTTGCCTGCAAAGTTCTCAGAGCTGCCTTGATCCTCGTAAGCGAACTCAACGGGCTCCTCATTCACGTACTCATCTCCCGGGTCTACCCAAGCAAGAACAACAAGCAAAAGGAACACAATCAACCACATGCAATGCTCAAGCAACATGATGCAAACATGGTATGATATGCGGGATGCGATATGTGATGCATAGGCATGATTTGGAAAGGAATGATTGAACCTGGCCTCAACTTGGAAATCCAAGAGTGTCACTGGAAAGAGGAGTTAATTTCGGTTGAAATCGATATAAAGATCACCGGAATCGGATGCACGGTTTGGAAATGGCAAGCAAAACAAATATGGCACCGGTCTGCGATAAACAGCAAGTAGCCATCTAAATGCATCAAGATAAATATGCTACATCACCCAAACATAGCAACATAATACATGGTAGGGATCCACTCATGATGCTTGACAAAAGATGAACACTGAGCTACGGCTAATTCACTCATTAACAGGTTCAAACAAGCATGGCAAAAGTGCAAAAAATAACAGGTTTCAGACTTAGTGAAAATAACAGCATGTCAGGAATTTATCCTCAGGAAGCAATGTTTAGAGCACGATAACTACATGCTACAGGAACATATCATGGCAAAGCAAGGCATGGCATGAAGCTACTCAAAGCATATAACAAAAGTCCTTTAGTGACCATGAGCCAAAAGGGATCAGAAAATACAATTGCAAGCATGTGAACATAGCAAAAATATAAACAGATTCAGTCCTAGTGATAAACTGGAGCATGACAAAACAGTTAACAAGTAGGCATGTTTACGAGCTCGATTCACTCACTACGAGGCATTTCATGACAAACTAAGCATACACCCAGCAAATAGACATGGCATAGAAGCTAAACATGGCAAGAACAACAACATATGATGCACGGATCAACAACAACAAGCTTGGCAAAATTGCAGAACATGTTAACAATCTGCCAGGAACATTTTATAGCAAAAGTAGAGCTCGATTGACTCAAGGTAGGGTGGTCCATAATTGCAAACAAAGACATGGATGGATAGAGCACAACATTATCTACAAAACATCCTTACTGATCATGCTCAAAAGAGGCATGGATCACTAGGAAAACAACATGAACATATGGCATAAAAATAAGGACAGGGCAAGGACTTAGTGAAATTCTAAGTCCCTGAAATCAGCATCATTGAGTAAGCTACTTTCCATGCTTGTGCTAGTCACCACAATGATCCCAAAAATACATGACATACACCCCTGTAAAGATAACATGGCATTCTACAAAACACATGTAGAGCTCAGGATCATGTCATGCACACATTAATCATGGCAAAAATGACAAAAGGACATTTGCTGAAACAGATCTGAAACTATCATCACATAGCCCTCTTCCAACAGCATCTCGGGCATCAAGATGAGCTCAAATGAAAATGATGCAATGAGATGAAATGATGTACTCGTCGAGGCGAACATTTTGATATGCTACACGCACGAATCGGAGCCACGGTGGTGAAGTTATGATGCGATGAAAATGTGCAAAAATTACGGGGATTAGGTCAAAATTAGGTCAACCCTCATATCTGGATCGGCCGGTGCACGCAATCCGAGGTTCAACGCCGAAGTCGCCGGATCTCGCGGTTCCAGGCGCCGGCGAGGATGGAGAGGAAGGCGCGGCGTCGCGGGGTCGGCTCCAGGCGCGGTCGCCGACGAGGATCGAGGCGGCAGCGTCGCCGGCGTCGTCGGGCGGCGAGGTGTGGGCTGCTGGCACGAGGCGAAGGTGGCCGGCGAGGGCGCAGCAGGACAGCGGCGATGGCGGGCGGCGGTGCCCGGTGGAGGCGTGCCGACGCGGGAGAGGAGACGGGGCGGCACGGGCGCGCCGAACGGGCTCGGGGGCTCGCGGCGGGCCGAGCGGGCCGGCGTGGCTGCGGGTGGCGGCGCGCCACGTGGCGTCGCCTGATTGGCGCGGTGGCGACGGCGGCGACTAGCCAGACAGGTCCGTCGGCGAGGTTTGTGTCCGGCGCGCGAGGAGAGGGAGGGATCTAGGGTTTGCCCAAAAATTTCGGGGTGTCGCCTTTATATAGGGGTAGAGGGAGCTAGAGAACTCCAAATGAGGTGCGGTTTGCGGCCACGCGATCGTGATCGAACGATCTTGATGATAGAAGAGGTTTTGGTGGGTTTTGGGCCACTTTGGAGGGGTGTTGGGCGGCAACACACACGAGGCCTTTTCGGTCACTCAGTTAACCGTTGGAGTATCAAACGAAGTCCAAATGGTACGAAACTTGACAGGCGGTCTACCAGTAGTAAATCAAGGCCGCATGGCAAGTCTCGGTCCAATACGGAAACGTTTAACACCCACACATGAAAAGAGGTGGAAAGGGACACCGGAGGACATAGGAGCGCTGGAATGCAAAACGGACAACGGGGAAAATGCTCGGATGCATGAGACGAACACGTATGCAAATGCAATGCACATGATGACATGATATGAGATGCATGACAAAGACAAAACACACGAAGACAAAAACCCGACAACGAGGAAATTACATAACTTAGTGCCGGAAACGGCAAGAGTTGGAGTACAAATAAGGTAGGTTACATCCGGGGTGTTACAGGGGGGGGGGGGTGCGAGCAGTGTCAGACACCCCCATCATCTCGCCCAAACGACCCAATACTCAATCGCTAGTTACCTACGCATGGGGAAAATAGGCGTACGTACAGCCGTCGATCGAGTAGTCAGTTTCGTTCCTAGTTTTATTCGTGGCTTTGTCCGCCCATGCGCCGTCGCCTCTCGGATCTCGCTGCTCCTTTCGTCGCTGCTGGAGCCCTACGCATTAATTCTGTGCTTCTAATCCAGCGATTGAATCACGGCTCCTTCATCATTCGATTTTGGCATAACTTAAGGTACATTACTGGTATTATCGTAATATACAACAAACTCCCAGTAGTTTTTTCAGATCAGACACATACGGTGAACTAGTCCAACTACATATAAAAATAGGTTAATCTACCTATTAGATGCAGTAAGGTTACAATTTAGAGTTCAAATTCCACTCTCTATTTCAATGTTTCAATGGTTGAAGTATGAAGAAGAAGAATATAACGAGAGTAGATTTATTTTTAAGAGGAAGGCTTCCAGCTCCAATATTCATGCCACCCAAAATAAAAATCCACCTGATGTACTCATAGAGTTAAATTGAAACTAATAGAGATGTAGAATTTTGTACTGTCAAATATTAGTTGCCAATGCTTTCGTATCAATGCTACTTCTAAAACGAAATTCATGTATTGGCTCTCTTGAATATAGTATCTTTCTCGCCCCCCCTGATGTCTAAATCCTGACTCCGCCCCTGGTTCATGGCAATTTCTATGTAGCTCAACATCCCTAGGCACCATTTCTCAGTTCATGAATGCTACAATTAATTATTTTCAACTTAACGTAGTCCTCTCCCGCGTATCTAAGCTTTGTACACCAAATTTAACCTTTTTCCTATTTAAAATGATTATTTCTGTTGTTTATTCTAATATTTGCCATGTTGTGACAGGAAAAAGGCATATAGAATGAAACTATCAGCTTTTAGATCAAGTTTTATACACGTCTAGATCGTAAATAAGGCCACTCTCCTAATCAATATTAATGTTTCCTTTGAACTACTTGCATTACTGAAACACTCAGTATCAATTGATTTTCCGCATATGCATTGTACAATGAATGCCAGCAATAATTTTTTGAAAGATGTGTTCATGGGTGATGCCCAGCTCCGCACAAGACTATGTGCCATGTGGCACTATCCATTCATTGTTCAGTCTCGCTCTCTGATAGCCAGGCAACCTCCTAAAGCAATCATAGCCAATCATCCATACAAAAAAAGTGTTCTATGTTTCCCTGATCATTGGGAAGCCGTACAAGCATTCAAATATGCAGGAAAAGGAGACTCTCCCTATGTGAATGGTGTTGCATATCACTTCACAATTAATCTTCTACAGTCAAATCTAATAGAGATATGCAATGATCAAAGGGTTACAGTCTTTATGAAAGGTCTTTTTCTGTATAAAGCATTGCAATGAGCTCGACCTAAAACCCATTGTCATTTCTTCTCTCATCTTAAAATAAAAAACAACATATATGCACGCACAGGCTTCAGTATGGGCACGGCGTGCAAGTCTGAATCATTTCAGCTAGGCTACAACTTAGACGACAGTCAACTTACCCTGTCGTGGCATGGAGTTGCCCCGCTCCTCCAAGACCAAGACATTTTTGCTTCTGTGACCAAGATCGACAATGGATGAGGAAAGCACATCGATTTTTCAAGACACGTGGAACGGGACCGAGTCGCCCCGCCGTCTCTGGCCAAAGCTATTCACCATATCTTGTTGGAAGAACTGCACACTTTGGGATACCATCCAGGACGATGCCTTGATTCGTCACCGCTAAGGCCGGCCCCCTCCACCCTTCTGCAGGACTTCATTGACCTGCACTTCAGAGCGATCTCCTTCATTCTTCGCCTGGATCATGGCGGCATCTTCCGCTGGAGGTCCAGCCAGTGGCAGAGGTAGGGATGGCCGGGTGGGCCACGGCCCAACCTGGGTTGCAAGGTTGAAAAACTAAAGAAAAAATGAGCAATTCTCACTGTAGGCCACCCTGGCCCAGTGAGCTAGCTTCGCTACTGGGCCCAGCTTGTGGAACTTCACTACCTCCTCGGCCTATAGACGACAGTTCATGGATTTGGCACCCTCGCCATTGCGGTTTGTTGGGAAGACCCCTCTCCCCAAATGTCGCTTCTTCATGTGATTGCGGCTCCACCGTCGGCTGTCCAAGACCTAGCAAGAGTTTGCAGCGGCTACTTGATGCCCGAACATCACCCCAGTTGCTTGGGTTCGCTCGATGGAACTGGCCGATGCGACCCCGAATGGGCGTTCAACCTCCTCCAGGTTCATCGCCTCTGGAATCGCCATGCCTCCATGGGAGATCTAGCGTAAGCATAATTGTATATTTTTCCAGTTCCTGTCACGCCCTCTCTCAGCGATCATCTGGTAAATCATGTACAGTAAAACCCGCTGCTGGACTTCAATCTAATAGAAAAGGGGAAAAGATGCAGCGCCGAAAGCCAAAGATAAAACCAATTGCTTTTCGTTGTGCATACTGCAATTCTATTTTAAAATCACAAAGCATGAGACAAACAATCTATTCCGATTGTGTTTGTCACCAAGAAGATCACAAAGCATGAGATAAACAAACGGCCATCTCATATGGCTGCTCGCAAGAATACTATACCTACAGACTGAAACAGCAAGCAACAAGAATGAGTAACTGCCCATTCACCACTAATTCAGTTCATCACGTCGAACTGAGGAAATCAACAGAGTTGTTGACCAATTTCGTCGTGCATACTGAAATTCCGTTACTGTGCACACAAAAACGCTACAAGCACAAACACGAACAGTTACTCTTCTGACAAAGTAAAACAGAGGATAAATCATCGACCCGTAACTGCCCGTTCACCAACTCCATGACGTCAAACTCGAGGAGATCAGTCAAAGTTTCAGAGAGTAGGCATGAATGCCCAGCTTTTTCAGAAAGCTTAAAGCAATACAGATCAAGAACGAGAAAAGATAGACAGGCGAGATCAAACTTGATACAATCAACACCGTTCATGATCAATTTCACCACTAATTTAGTCCAGCACGCCAAACTTAAGGAGATCAACAAGGCTTCATGGCCAATTTCACCACCAAATCAGTTCATCATATGCCAAACTTGAGGAAACTAACAGAATTGACCAATTTCACCACCAAATCAGTTCATCATATGCCAAACTTGAGGAAACTAACAGAGTTCGCAGCCAACTTCACCTACTCGATGCAAGACGATCAACGAAGCAAAACAAGGAAGAAAGACACCAAACATGAACACATCAACAAGGCGTCTCTCACACTCTTCTCGCCGGCCATCCTCCATGAACACATCAACAAGACACCAAACATGACCACATCAACAAGGCGTCTTCCATGAGCACTACCACATCCACAAGGACTACTCGACCTTGACGTGGAAGACGTCCGTGCGCTCCTCCTCCTTGACCTTGAGCAGGGTGACCCAGAGCACGCCATTCTTCATCTCGGCCTTGATCTTGTCCATCTTGTACGCGTCAGCAGCGGGCACCTCGATGCGGCGGTTGTACTTCGGCACCTCGGAGTCGTCGCCGTCGCCGTCCCAGGGCTGCTTCTCGCCCTCGCCCTTGATCACCAGGATGTTCTTGTCCGCGCGCACCTCCACGTGATCCTTGGTCAGCCCCGGCATCGGCACCTTGAGGTACACCGCGTCGTCGTCCTCCTTGGCCACCCAGCGTCCGAGCCGCGACGTCCCAGCACCAGCAGTGGAGGAGAGGCCGGCCTTCATCAGAGACAGCAGACGGGCCATGCTGGTCGGCGCGCCGAGCGAGCCGATCACGTCTGCAGAATCAGCACCAAGGAAACCAAAAGCAGATCAGAAGGCTGAGGTGAACGCAAAGAAAGGGCGCGCCACAGGTGAACGCAAAGGAACGGAAGCATACCCTGCGAGAAGAAGCTGGGGGTGACGAGGTCGCGGGCGCTGTAGTCGTCGTCGTCGTCGTCGTAGCGGCTGACCTCCTTGGCCTGGGTGTTGTACGGGCGGCGGGCGGCGGTGACGGCGGGGGAGCGGAGCGGGTAGAAGGCCACGGGAGCACCGGACTTGAGGAGGCTGGCCGGCGCGGCACCCTCGCCCTTGCAAACGATGGCGGAGGCCATGGTCTCTCTCTCCTCTTTCTCTCTCTTCTCTCTCTCTCGCTCTGCTGTGATGATTTTGGATTCTTGTGGTGGGCGAGACGGGGGTGGGAAATGGAGGGAGGGGGGTTTTGTAAAGGAGGAGCGGGAAAGCTTTCTTGGGCGAGGGGATGGTGAACTGGGTTTAGAAGGTTCCGGAGAGATCGGTCGGGGTCTCGAGTCCTCCAGAATGATCGGTTGGGGCTTTACGATTCGTGCTAACTTTTGATGTGCTGAATTCCTACCGTTTGGTGGACTCGCATGGAAGCAACAGACAGCTCCACTGTCAACCTAATAACACTGTTTGGTTTGCTATAAACTCTGCATGTTCAGCTTATACAAGGCTCCTAAATAACCATACGAAACTATAAAACCGTGTCCACCTTTGTATAATAACCCACATAATCCAATGTTACCCTCTCTTTTTTGAAAATAATATTGGGGAACGTCATATTTGTAGCAAGTTCCAGCGAACGCCCCTGCCACCAGATCATATGCACGGATCTTACCATAAGAAGCCTTGCCACATCAGATTCGAAACTCATAAGCAGGACATAAAAGTTGCGCGAACGCTACCCTAACTAAATAGAGCCGCCCATCGGAGACCCGTAATTGAATCCCAACTCCTCCTTTTATTTTCATTTTTACTTTGCATATTTTTGCTTTTGGTACATGGCAATTTTCTTTTAAATATGGCTGATTTATAAAAAAAAACTTGCCACATGGCAATTTTTAATCTATTTTTTGTAATGTTTCACATGTCAAGTTTGTTTTGTACACATGGAAAGTTTTAGAAAAAAATTCTCATGGTCCCATGGCAAGCTTTGAGTTTTTATCAATTATTTTCATGGAAATTTTGGAATTTGTTTTTCTACTTTCGCACATGCCAATTTTATTAGTAAGAGGATGGCATTTTTTTATTATTTCAGAGCATGGAAATTTTATTATTGAGAGCATGGCAATAGTATTTATTTTTTGGATCGTGCCAACTTCCTGTGTGTGATTTCTATGTGTTTTTTAAAATGAAAACATAAAGCATGGAAAGTTCCGTGTATGTCTTTCTTTTAATTAATATGCAAATTTGCCATGCATAATATTCTTTTTTTGCAATTTGGACCACTGTTTTTTGTTCTTGTGTTTTTATTTACTATGCCCTTTTCCCATGAAACTATTTTTTTGGTACGCTGTCATGGCATTTTTTTGTTTGCAGTTTGTAAATTATTTCGTCTATGCCTTTTTCTGTATAAGAAAACATTTCAAATTGGATTGATGGCAATTTTTCTGAAAATATCAACTATTTGGCATAGCCCATTTTCACACCATAATTATCTCGGCCAGCTTGGGGGTCGCATGGAAACAATCGTATATAGCTACCTAAAAAGGTTTTCTTGATCGTCCCCATCGAAGCGAACGAATTGTTCGCTTGTGGGCGCCTTCTGTTTTGACATCCGCCAGATATTGTGATACCTTTTTTTTAAAGAAAACACTAGATATGTCTACCTTCGATGACAAATTCTCAAGGTCCCATGAAAAATTCCTAACATTTTTCACCTCCAAACATAGCAATTTTAGTCTTTTATTTTGTTATGCTAACATAGCAAGCTTTGATGATTTTTATCAATTATTTTCATTGCAATTTTGGAATTTGTTTTTCTATTTTCGCAAATGCCTATTTTATTACTAAGATGATATCCTTTTATTATTTTAGAGCATGGAAATTTTATTATTGAGAGCATGTCAATTGTATTTTTTTGTTGGATTGTGCCAACTTCTTGTGTGTGATCTCTATGTGTTTTTGAAAATAAAAATATAAAACATGGAAAGTTCCGTGTATGTCTTTCTTTTAATTAATATGCAAATTTTCCATGCATAATCTTCTTTTGTCTGCAATTTGGAGCACGGTTTTATGTTATTTTACTATGTCCTTTTTGCCATATAACTATTTTTTGGTACGCCACCATGGCATTTTTTTGTTTGCATTTTTTAAATTATGTTGTCTATGCCTTTTTTTGTATAAGAAAATATTTACATTTTGGTTGATGGCAATTTTTCTGGAAATATCAACTAGTTGGCATAGTCCTTTTTTCTGCACCATAATTATCTGGAGCAGCTTGGGGGTCGCATGGAAACACTCGTATATACCTACCTAAAAAAGTTTGCTTGGTCGTCCCGTCCCAGCGAACGAAATGTTCGCTAGTGGCTGCCTTCCCTTTTGACATCAGATATTACGATACCTTTTCTAAGAAAACACCAAGTATGTCTACCTTCGACCCCCCTGGCTCCCATGGCTCCTGGTTCGACCAACCCTGTGTCAGTCTCTACAGCCTTTCCGCGTCACCAGCCAATGGTCTCGGGTCTAGGCCTCCCAAAGTCACCTGGCTCCTCTCGCTCATCCTTAGAAGGTGTTGGGCCACCTAGGTCCACGGATCCGGCTCAGGCGGTGGCACAGGAGGAGGGTTGGTTAAAGGTTGGGCCATCACAGAGGGCCATGTGGCACTATCGTCGAGCGTTGCGGCACTAGCAGGAGGCTGGCTCGGTGGGGAGACATTCTTCTGCTTCCTCCCTAGAGCGCCGGAAGTTACACCGCAGCTTTTTGGCCTCTGCTTCAAGTGCTTTCGGGAGGGGCATAACGAGTTGGAATGCACCTTTTGTGCATCCGTTGCGGTATAGTCGGCCATGATTCATCCCAACGCAAGAGATTTAGGAGCCTAGTTCCTGAGGGGGAGATCCGTTGGCCAGTGTTAGCCAAGGTGGCTAGCGGTTCTCCGGCTGTCCTCCACAGTTGTGCCCAAGATCCCTCCCACGCGGAAATGGCGATCTTCACTGGCAGGCCGGAGTGAGACATATATCCTCCATCACTCACAAGAGATGGATTGGACTTGGATTGTGGGCTTCGGCTCACTGTGGTGGTTTATGTTGGAAATATGCCCTAGAGACAATAATAAATTGGTTATAATCATATTTCCCGTTCATGATAAATGTTTATTATTCATGCTATAATTGTATTAATCTGGAAACTTAAATACATGTGTGAATACATAAACTACAACGTGTCCCTAGTAAGCCTCTACTAGATGGTTAAGGTTTCCTAACCATAGACATGAGTTGTCATTTGATAACTGGATCACATCATTAGGAGAATGATGTAATGGACAAGACCCAACCATAAGCTCAGCAACAGATCGTATCGCTTAGTTTATTTGTTATACCTTTCTTCATGTCAAGTATCAGTTCCTTAGACCATGAGATCATGCCACTCCCGGATACCAGATGAATGCCTTATGTGCTATCAAACGTCACTTCGTAACTGGGTGATTGCTACCTCTTGAGCATGTGTTGGTTTTCCCTTGAAGAGGAAAGGGTGATGCAGCAAAGTAGCATAAGTATTTTCCTCAGTTTTTGAGAACCAAGGTATCAATCCAGTAGGAGACTACACGCAAGTCGCCTAGTACCTTCACAAATAATCAAGAACCCCGCAACCAACATGATAAAGGGGTTGTCAATCCCTTCACGGTCACTTACGAAAGTGAGATCTAATAAAGATAATAAGATAAATATTTTTGGTATTTTTGTTAAGTAAAGATTGCAAAATAAAATAAATAGTAAACAAGAATTGTAGATCGGAAACTTATATGATATAAAATAGACCCGGGGCCATAGGTTTCACTAGTGGCTTCTAGCAAGTATTACGGTGGGCGAACAAATTACTGCCGAGCAATTGATAGAAAAGCACATAGTTATGAGAATAGCTAGGCATGACTATGAAATATAGGCATCACGTCCGTATTAAGTAGACCGAAACGATTCTGCATCTACTACTATTACTCCACACATTGACCGCTATCCATCATGCATGTAGAGTATTAAGTTCATAAGAACATAGTAATGCTTTAGGCAAGATGACATGATGTAGAGGGATAAACTCAAGCAATATGATATAAACCCCATATTTTTATCCTCGATGGCAATAATACAATACGTACCTTGCTGCCCCTACTGTCACTGGGAAAGGACACCACAAGAGTGAACCCAAATCTAAGCACTTCTCCCATTGTAAGAAAGATCAATCTAGTAGGCCAAACTAAACCGATAATTCGAAGAGACTTGCAAAGATATCAAATCATGCATATAAGAATTCAGAGAAGAACCAAATATTGTTCATATATAAACTTGATCATAAATCCACAATTCATCGGATCTCTGTGATACGTCTCCAACGTATCTATAATTTTTATTGTTCCATGCTATTATATTATCCATCTAGGATGTTTTATATGCTATTTTATATGATTTTGGGACTAACCTATTAACCTAGAGCCCAATGCCAGTTTCTGTTTTTTCCTTGTTTTTGAGTTTTTCAGAAAAGGAAAACCAAACGAAGTCCAATTGACCTGAAATTTCACGGAGATCATTTTTGGACCAGAAGAAGCCCACAGAGTATCGGAGATGGGCCAGAAGAGTCCCGAGGCTACCATGAGGGTGGGGGCGCGCCCTACCCCCTGGGCGCGCCCCCTACCTCGTGGCCACCTCGGGGACCCCCTGACTTGTTCCCGACTCCAACACCTCTTATATAATCCCAAACCTCCAGAAAATAACCTAAATCGGAGTTCCGCCGCCGCAAGCCTCTGTAGCCACCGAAAACCAATCTAGACTCGTTCCGGCACCCTGCTGGAGGGGGGAATCCCTCTCCGGTGGCCATCTTCATAATCCCGGCGTTCTCCATGACAAGGAGGGAGTAGCTCACCCTCGGGGCTGAGGGTATGTACCAGTAGATCTGTGTTTGATCTCTCTCTCTCTCTCTCTACTGTTCTTGATTTGGCACGATCTTGATGTATCGCAAGCTTTGCTATTATAGTTGGATCTTATCATGTTTCTCCCCCTCTACTCCCTTGTGATGGATTGAGTTTTCCCTTTCAAGTTATCTTATCGGATTGAGTCTTTAAGGATTTGAGAACACTTGATGTATGTCTTGCATGTGCTTATCTGTGGTGACAATGGGATATCACGTGATCCACTTGATGTATGTTTTGGTGATCAACTTGCGAGTTCCGTGACCTCATGAACTTATGCATAGGGGTTGGCACACGTTTTCGTCTTTACTCTCCAGTAGAAACTCTTGGGCACTCTTTCAAGTTCTTTGTGTTGGTTGAATAGATGAATCTGAGATTGTGTGATGCATATCATATAATCTTACCCACGGATACTTGAGGTGACATTGGAGTATCTAGGTGACATTAGGGTTTTGGTTGATTTGTGTATTAAGGTGTTATTCTAGTACAAACTCTAGGATAAATCGAACGGAAAGAATAGCTTCATGTTATTTTACTACACTATTGAATAGATCGGTCAGAAAGGATAACTTTGAGGTGGTTTCGTACCCTACAATAATCTTGTAGCGACCAGACCTCAAACGGTCCAATCTCTGTGCTCAGGTGTCATCCCTGGATCAGTAATGCTGACACCACACAGTACTTGAAGGATTTATAACAGAGTAGCAATCACACACTTATTACATCGAGTGTCTCAAAAGAGAACTTATTACAATAAATATGGCGTAAGGCCATCTAATAACGATAACAGCGGAAGGCTTGGAAGATAAGTGAGTCCATCAACTCCAACGGCATCACTGAGTATAGAACCACGACCTAAAACTCCTTAATCATCGTCTGAAAAGTCTGCAACATTAACATTGCAGCCCGAAATGGGTCAGCACATGGAATATGCTGGCAAAGTAACACATAGAGTGTAATGGAATGAAACAGCTATTGTATATGCATATTTGGCTGGTGGAAAGCTCTATGGTTACAGTTTTGCGTAAAGCCAATTTTTCCCTACTGCAAAGGAATACATTTATTTAACTATCATGGTGGTTGTTAAACATTGAGAATGGTTGACAACATTCTCAATCCCAATTAAGCATCATCATTAAACAAACCCATCAAAAATTAATTTAGAGTAACATGTTGAGATTCACATGATAATCCAGGCACTAGATACTCAAGATGTCCATAACCGGGGACACGGCTAACCATGATTAGTTTATACACTCTGCAGAGGTTTGCGCACTTTTCCCCACAAGACTCGATCTCCTCCGTTGGAGTTCTCGCACTACATGGTGTTTGAGAAACGGATGACCGAGACATAGTCTTTCAGAAGCGCTAGCACCTTACGAACGGGTAGACCGTACCAACCTACATCCCCTACATCTGCTAGTCTACCATTGTAAGAGTTCGCACAACTTATTCAACTATGATAGAGCCCATAATAGCTTGTGGCTGCACACGGAAGTTTCTAGCATGAATAATCTCATGATCCCTTTGAGCCTGGGTAGCGGTCCATAAAGAAAAACAGGCAATCGCTGGAATACCCAGGTGCCTCAATCCACCCAGATGTGTATTTAAGTTGCCACCTTAGATAAACCATTAATTAACAATCTCACATCTGTCATGGATACACTCACCCAATCCACGTCTACTAGCATAGCATGGCATAATAAGCAAACGTAGAAGTAACTCCCAAAGATTGGATAATAACAGGTAATAGGTACTACCTCAACTACTTCCCAAACCCACAATTTAATTAGATCCTAATCATGCAATGTGTAAGGATTGATCTAATGCAATAAAACTGGGTAGAGGGAAAAACATGATCAAAGTGTTAGTTGCCTTGCTGATGGTCCGGGAAACTTAGCGATTCGAAGTAGCAAGCGGCGCACTCCGGGTATTCTATCGTAAACAAACAAACATACAATAAGTACTCAACTAATGCACAGGTAAAACTCAAATAAGAGATCTAACCAAAAAGTTCAACTTAAGAACTCCGGTTGGCAAAAAGAATCAAATCGAATGAAGCAACGGAAGACAAATGACAAAAGAAACATGCTTCATTTAGTATTATGGATCTAAGGCAATTTTTATGGTGGCAAAAACTTGTTTAGGCTGGCTAAACGGAAAGAGGGTTTCAAGACGAAACTCTAGGCGCTTGAATCGTCTGATTCCGATAAACGAGCGAAAAGTTAGACTAAAACGAAAATCGGATTAGAAATCGCGATCTGAAAAATCGTGGATTTAATCCGAGAAAAAGAAAAACGACGAACAGTTTAACGAACGAACGTTCGTTAACTGGATCTAAACGAAGAACACGTTCGTTAAAACGAACGAACGAGCGAACGCTCGCTAAATAAATAAACCGGAAAAACCGATCTATTAAAAAAACGAAACTAAAAAAACGAACGAAAACCGGCGGGTCAACCTCGGCGACTCGGTGGCGAGACGGGCGGCGGCGGCTCCGGCGAGGCGGCGGCGTCGGTGGTGGCGGGGTCCGGCGGGGCGGCGCGGGGCGGCGGCGGCGAGGGCGGCGGCGGGCGCGGGCGGCGGCGTCGGGCGCGGCGGCGGCGGCGGAAGGCGGCGGCGGCGCGGGCGCGGGGCTCGAGGCGGGCGGCGGCTAGGGTTTCGTCCCGGGGTGGGCCGGCGGCTTATAAGGGCTGAGGCTGGAGGAGTCCGGGCCTAGCACGGCCCGTAGGTCGGTTCGGACGTTTTTTTATATATTTACGCTCGGAAAAAAAAACAAAAGGACTACTAAACGGACTCCAAAAATCCCGAAATAAATTTTCCCCGGCTTCTAAAATCAAGCTGCACAGGATGAACATTTATTTGGGGCCTAAATGCAATTTTGGAAAACACACATTTTCCTAAATTCAAATAAAATAGCAAATAAAACCAAATAAAATCTTAAATGATTTTTTATTAAATCCTCAGTATCATTTATTTTGGGAAAGTCATTTTATTCCCTCTCTCATAATTTTTGTAATAGAAATAATTTAAGATAAAATAAAGAAAATCAAATGATCCTATTTTCAAAATTTGAGACAACTCAAATATGAAAATAACGAAATCCCCAACTCTCTCCGAGAGTCCTTGAGTTGCGAAAAATTTGTAGGATCAACCAAAATGCAATAAATATGATATGCAATGATGATCTAGTGTATAACATTCCAAATTAAAAATTTGGGATGTTACAAACCTACCCCCCTTAAGATGAATCTCGCCCTCGAGATTCGGGTTGGCTAGAAAATAGGTGAGGGTGGTCCTTCAGCAAATCTTCGTCTCGTTCCCAGGTGGCTTCATCCTCCGTGTGGTGGCTCCACTGAACCTTACAAAACTTGATAACCTTGCTGCGGGTGACTCGACTGGCATACTCTAGAATCTTAATTGGTTTCTCCTCATAAGTCAAATCACTGTCCAACTGAATTGCTTCCAGTGGTACCGTATCTCTCAGCGGTATGTCAGCCATCTCTGCGTGGCACTTCTTCAACTGGGATATGTGGAACACGTCGTGAACTCCTGACAATCATTCAAGCAATTCCAACTTGTAGGCAACTTCTCCCATACGCTCCAAAACTTTGTATGGGCCTACAAAACGTGGCACTAACTTTCCCTTAACTCCAAAGCGCTTAACTCCTTGAAGCGGTGATACTCGAAGATAAACTCGGTCTCCGACTCCGTAAACTATCTCTTTGCGTTTAGAATCTGCATAACTCTTCTGCCTGGATTGAGCTATCTTGAGCCTATCGCGAATCAATTTCACTTTCTGTTCAGACTCCTTTATCAGATCCGGTCCAAACAACTGGCGATCTCCAACTTCATCCCAAGACAACGGGGTCCTGCACCTCCTTCCGTACAAGGCTTCGAAAGGGGCCATCTTCAAACTGGATTGATAGCTGTTGTTGTAAGAGAACTCCGCATATGGCAAATTCTCATCCCAACTAGATCCATAATCTAGCGCACAAGCTCTTAGCATATCCTCCAAAATCTGATTGACTCTCTCAGTCTGTCCATCTGTCTGCGGGTGGAAAGCTGTGCTAAACTCCAGTCTGGTTCCCAAAGTCTCATGCAACTGTTTCCAGAACTTTGAGATAAACTAGGTTCCTCTATCTGATACAATGCTCCTTGGAACTCCATGCAGACATACGATCCTGGTCATGTATATCTTTGCCAACTTTGCACTGTTATAGGTAGTCTTCACTGGAATGAAATGAGCTACCTTTGTCAAACGATCGACTACAACCCATATCGAGTCATATCCTGAACGTGTTCTGGGCAATCCTGTGATAAAATCCATGCCTAACTTATCCCACTTCCATTCGAGTATCGGCAATGGTTGTAGCAATCCTGCTGGCTTCTGATGCTCTGCCTTTACTCTTTGACATACATCACAAACTGCTACATATTCTGCAATATCCCTCTTCATTCTGGTCCACCAGAAAATATCCTTCAAATCCAAATACATCTTGGTATTTCCTGGGTGAATCTAATGCGGTGAATCACGGGCCTCTTGTAAAATTAACTTCCTGATCTCTGAATCATTTGGTACATAAACACGATCTTCAAACCATAAGATATCGTGCTCATCCTCACGAAATCCCTTAGCTTTTCCTTTGCTCATTTTCTCCTTAATAGAGGCAATCTCCTTGTCAGTCTTTTGGGCTTCTCTGATCTTATCCATCAACGTGGACCGAATCTCCAATGCTGCTACATAGCCTTTCGGGACTATTTCCAAACATAGCTCTCGAAGATTTTCGGCTAACTCACTTGGTAAATCTCCCGTCATTAAGGTGTTGACATGACTTTTACAGCTCAACGCGTCAGCTACTACGTTAGCCTTTCCAGGGTGATAATGCAATTTCGTATCATAATCCTTGATAAGCTCCAACCATCTTCTTTGTCTAAGGTTCAACTCCTTCTGTGTGAAAATATACTTCAAGCTCTTGTGATCCGTGTACACCTCGCAATGGTTTCCAATGAGAAAATGTCTCCAAGTCTTTAATGCATGCACTACGGCTGCTAACTCCAAATCATGCGTAACATAATTTAACTCATGGGGCTTAAGCTGTCGTGAGGCATATGAAACAACTCTTCCTTCCTGCATAAGCACTGCTCCAAGTCCTCGACGTGAAGCGTCACAATACACCTCATAATCCTTGGTTTGATCTGGTAAAATCAACACTGGTGAGCCAACCAAACATTTCTTCAACTCCTGAAAACTAGCCTCACATTCCTCAGTCCATATGAACTTGGTATCCTTTTTCAACAACTCCGTCATAGGTTTCGCAATCTTTGAGAAATTCTCAATGAACCTCCGGTAGTATCCTGCGAGTCCAAGAAAACTCCGGATCTCTCCAACTTTGGTTGGTACTTCCCACTTGGTCACGGTATCAACTTTAGTGGGATCTACTGCTATACCTTCTCCGGATATAACATGTCCGAGAAATCCAACTTCTTTCAACCAAAACTCACATTTGCTAAACTTGGCATATAACTGATGTTCTCTGAGCTTTCCAAAAACCAAACGCAAATACTCCTTATGCTCCTCTTCATTCTTCGAGTAAACCAAGATATCATCAATGAACACTATGACGAACTTATCCAAGAACTCCATAAACATTTTGTTCATCATGTTCATGAAATATGCAGGTGCATTAGTCAGACCAAATGACATAACGGTATACTTGTACAGCCCATACCTAGTGGTAAAAGCCGTCTTGGGTATATCATGTTCCCGAATCTTCAACTGGTGGTATCCTGATCGCAGATCGATCTTGGAAAATACCTTAGCTCCTTGCAATCGATCAAACAGATCATTGATCATCGGTAGTGGGTATTTGTTCTTGATGGTTACTTCATTCAATCCTCGATAATTGACAACCATCCTTAACGATCCATCCTTCTTTTCCACTAGGAGTACTGGCGATCCCCAAGGTGAAGAACTTGGGCGAATGTATCCTTTATCCAGTAACTCCTTAATTTGCTTCTTAATTTCCACCAAATCCTTTGCAGGCATCCTATATGGTCTCTTTGATATTGGCCCTGTGCCTGGCAAAAGCTCAATCAAAAACTCAATATCTCTATCCGGTGGCATGCCTGGCAATTCTTCTGGAAATACATCGGGGAAATCCTTCACTACTGGTACTTCCTCCTGCACAACTCCTGTTAAACAATTTGCTTGAGTCCTCTTTGGCACATGTCAGGATACATACTTGATCCTTCTCCCTTCTGGGTTGGTAAGCAAAATTGACTTACTGGCACATTCAATATTCCCTTTATACTTTGACAACCAATCCATGCCTAATATCACATCCAATCCTTGAGATTCCAACACTATTAGGTCTGATGGAAATACGTAGTTACCAATCCTTAATGGTAACCGATCACACCATAGACTAGCCATATATTCTGCTCCAGGCGAGGTTACTAACATGGGTGACCTAAGGGCTTGGGTTGGCAGTGTATACTTATCCACAAATCCCCTTGATATGTATGAATGCGATGCACCAGTATCGAAAAGAACAAGTGCAGTAAATGACTTAACCAAAAACTTACCGATTACTACATCCGGCTGCTCTTCAACCTCCTCCACGTTAACGTGGTTCACCTGTCCCCTGTTGAAAGGATTCAGCTTCTTCCCAGAGCTTCCATTGCCATTTCTATTCTGGGATTCAAGACATTCATTGGCATAATGTCCAGTCTTCTGGCACTTAAAGCAAGTGAGTTGGCTCAGGTCTCTCTTGGCTGGGGTCGATGGGTTGGGGCAGTTCTGGCCGTTGCTTCCTCCATTCCCATTACCATTCTTGGTGCCATTATGGTTGTGCGAGCTACCTCCTCCATGGGTATGCTGAAAATGTCCTCCCGGTCTAGGGGTGAAACGTGGCTTCTGCTGAGCTCCTGAATTGTGTTTTCCTTGTCCATACTTCCTCTTGCGATTCTCAATTTGTTGCTGCTTCCCTTCAATCATAAGAGCACGATCTACCAACTCCTGGTAGTTGTTGAAGGTTGCTACCATCAACTGCATGCTCAACTCATCGTTCAGTCCTTCCAAAAACTTCTCCTGCTTTGCTGCATCCGTAGCAACGTCTTCTGGGGAATAACGTGCTAATTTACTAAAGTCCTCCACATACTGGCCAACTGTCCGTCCTCCTTGGCGCAAGTTGCGAAACTCTCGCGTCTTTATGGCCATAGCTCCTGCTGAAACATGGGCAGTTCAGAAAGCCTACTGAAACTGGTCCCATGTGACAGTGTCGACAGGGAAAGTGGCTGTGAAATTCTCCCACCATGATGCTGTGGGTCCTTCAAGCTGATGTGCGGCAAACTTCACCTTTTCCGCATCCGTACATCCTGCTGTGGTCAACTCCCTAGCTGTCTTGCGGAGCCAATCATCTGCTACTATCGGCTCAGTGCTACTAGAAAACACCGGCGGATTCAGCCTAAGAAAACGGGCTAAATGATCAACAGGTGGTGGTGGTGGTGGGTTGTTGTTGTTGTTCCCCTGATTCTGATTCTGGACTAGCAACTGCATCAATGTGTTCTGCTGCTGGATCAACTGGGTGAGCTCCAGTGGGAAGGTAAATCCGGGGTCACGTCTCGGAGGCATCTGAGGGTTTAGAAAAGATGAGATTTAAGAATAGAGAGGGGTCTATAGAGAAAACACTACCCATATGCACATGAGGCAAAACAAACAATTCACTTCATTCAAACAATCAAACAAGGGCATACAAACGATCTAACTATCGCAAAAGTGATCGGACTACTATATTTACATGGTGGACTACTACTACTGATGAGGGGGTCTACTAGAAATATTCTTCGGTTGCAGACTCCATGATATCTGCTCCAGCTTCATCAACATACTCGTCATCGCTATCATCTGGATCCGAGTCGGTGTCGTCGATGATGATGTAGTCTTCCGGGCGAATCTCCTTGGGTTCTTCGTCTTCTTCTACCGGTGTAGGGCCTCCCATAAATATTCCGATCTTCTTGATCAAATCGTCATTCTTCTCCACTAATACTTTAATTTCCTCTTCATAATCTTCACGTCTAGCCTTGAGTTCTTCCTCTAGTTCCTTGATTCTTGTCTTTGCCTTCTTCAGGTCTATTATGTCGGCGCACATCTGGTTCTCCTGACATCAAATGTGCTGATTTAACTCCTGGATAAAAGCTGCAACTGATCTATCCCTTCTGGTGCTGATCATCTCCCAGTGCTCATCTCAGCGCCCACAAATCTGGTAGATAGTATCCTTGAGATCATTGCGGTAGACTTCTCGAATGCGTCCCATGGCGATGTGAGCTCCATGCTCTTTCCTAGACTCCAAGCTGGTGCATCAAAAGAAAACTCTATGGGCTCAGTGACTGGCATGAACGTCCTTCCTGGGACTTGAACTTGAATCATCCAGCGCTCCTCTTCAGGTAAAGTGGCGTTGTAGGTTCCGGTGAAGCTTGGTACTCCTATGTTCAGGTATCTAGTGACTTCCTTCAAGTGACGTCCAAAGGGTGTATCTTCATCCGGTTGAGTGAACTTGTTCCTTGCATCCGCCATCCTAAAAGAGTAGAAAAGATGAGAAGTCGGAAAAGAGAATAGAGTGAGTAATGATCTAGGTCTTTAGCTTAGTGGTCGTGTCCTACAGTCAGCGTGTGCTCTGATACCATCTTGTAGCGACCAGACGTCAAACGGTCCAATCTCTGTGCTCAGGTGTCATCCCTGGATCAGTAATGCTGACACCACACAGTACTTGAAGGATTTATAACAGAGTAGCAATCACACACTTATTACATCGAGTGTCTCAAAAGAGAACTTATTACAATAAATATGGCGTAAGGCCATCTAATAACGATAACAACGGAAGGCTTGGAAGATAAGTGAGTCCATCAACTCCAATGGCATCACTGAGTATAGAACCACGACCTAAAACTCCTTAATCATCGTCTGAAAAGTCTGCAACATTAAC
Source organism: Triticum urartu (assembly GCF_056163025.1). Classification (NCBI taxonomy): domain Eukaryota; kingdom Viridiplantae; phylum Streptophyta; class Magnoliopsida; order Poales; family Poaceae; genus Triticum; species Triticum urartu. The sequence goes on along the minus strand of NC_141879.1, from coordinate 151,236,499 downwards.
ATTGCAGCCCGAAATGGGTCAGCACATGGAATATGCTGGCAAAGTAACACATAGAGTGTAATGGAATGAAACAGCTATTGTATATGCATATTTGGCTGGTGGAAAGCTCTATGGTTACAGTTTTGCGTAAAGCCAATTTTTCCCTACTGCAAAGGAATACATTTGTTTAACTATCATGGTGGTTGTTAAACATTGAGAATGGTTGACAACATTCTCAATCCCAATTAAGCATCATCATTAAACAAACCCATCAAAAATTAATTTAGAGTAACATGTTGAGATTCACATGATAATCCAGGCACTAGATACTCAAGATGTCCATAACCGGGGACACGGCTAACCATGATTAGTTTATACACTCTGCAGAGGTTTGCGCACTTTTCCCCACAAGACTCGATCTCCTCCGTTGGAGTTCTCGCACTACATGGTGTTTGAGAAACGGATGACCGAGACATAGTCTTTCAGAAGCGCTAGCACCTTACGAACGAGTAGACCGTACCTACCTACATCCCCTACATCTGCTAGTCTACCACTGTAAGAGTTCGCACAACTTATTCAACTATGATAGAGCCCATAATAGCTTGTGGCTGCACACGGAAGTTTCTAGCATGAATAATCTCATGATCCCTTTGAGCCTGGGTAGCGGTCCATAAAGAAAAACAGGCAATCGCTGGAATACCCAGGTGCCTCAATCCACCCAGATGTGTATTTAAGTTGCCACCTTAGATAAACCATTAATTAACAATCTCACATCTGTCATGGATACACTCACCCAATCCATGTCTACTAGCATAGCATGGCATAATAAGCAAACGTAGAAGTAACTCCCAAAGATTGGCTAATAACAGGTAATAGGTACTACCTCAACTACTTCCCAAACCCACAATTTAATTAGATCCTAATCATGCAATGTGTAAGGATTGATCTAATGCAATAAAACTGGGTAGAGGGAAAAACATGATCAAAGTGTTACTTGCCTTGCTGATGGTCCGGGAAACCTAGCGATTCGAAGTAGCAAGCGGCGCACTCCGGGTACTCTATCGCAAGCAAACAAGCATATAATAAGTACTCAACTAATGCACAGATAAAACTGAAATAAGAGATCTAACCAGAAAGTTCAACTTAAGAACTCCGGTTGGCAAAAAGAATCAAATCGAACGAAGCAACGGAAGACAAACGGCAAAAGAAACAGGCTTCGTTTACTATTCTGGATCTAAGGCAATTTTTATGGTGGCAAAAACTTGTTTAGGTTGGCTAAACGGAAAGAGGGTTACGAGACAAAACTCCAGGCGCTTGAATCGCCTGATTCCGATAAACGAGCGAAAAGTTAGACTAAAACGAAAATTCGATCAGAAATCGCGATCTAAAAAATCGCGGATTTAATCCGAGAAAAAGAAAAACGACGAACAGTTTAATGAACGAACGTTCGTTAACTGGATCGAAACGAATAACGCGTTCGTTAAAGCGAACGAACGAGCGAACGCTCGCTAAATAAATAAACCGAAAAAATCGATCTATTAAAAAAACTAAACTAAAAAAACCGAACGAAAACCGGCGGGTCAACCTCGGCGTCTCGGCGACGAGACAGGCGGCGGCGGCTCCGGCGAGGCGGCGGCATCGGCGGCGGCGGGGTCTGCCGGGGCGGCGACGGCGAGGGCGGCGTCGGGTGCGGCGGCGGCGGCAGCGGCGCGGTCACGGGGCTCGAGGCGGGCGGCGGCTAGGGTTTCGGGCCGGGGTGGGCCAGCGGCTTATAAGGGCTGAGGCCGGAGGAGTCCGGGCCTAGCACGGCCCGTAGGTCGGTTCGGACGTTTTTTATATATATTTACGCTCGGAAAAAACAAAAGGACTACTAAACGGACTCCAAAAATCCCGAAATAAATTTTTGCCGGCTTCTAAAATCAAGCCACATAGGATGAACATTTATTTGGGGCCTAAATTCAATTTTGAAAAACGCGCATTTTTCCTAAATTCAAATAAAATAGCAAATAAAACCAAATAAAATCTTAAATGATTTTTTATTAAATCCTCAATATTTCTTTATTTGGGGAAAGTCATTTTATTCCCTCTCTCATAATTTTTGTAATAGAAATAATTGAAGATAAAATAAATAAAATCAAATGATCCTATTTTCAAAATTTGAGACAACTCAAATATGAAAATAACGAAATCCCCAACTCTCTCTCAGGGTCCTTGAGTTGCGAAAAATTTCTAGGATCAACCAAAATGCAATAAATATGATATGCAATGATGATCTAGTGTATAACATTCCAAATTGAAAATTTGGGATGTTACAAATCTCTTTGTTTGTTCTCCACTGTTAGTGACTTTGGAGTGACCCTTTGTTGCATGTTGAGGGATAGTTATATGATCCAGTTATGTTATTATTGTTGAGAGAACTTGCACTAGTGAAAGTATGAACCCTAGGCCTTGTTTCTTAGCATTGAAATACCATTTACGCTCACTTTTACCACTTGCTACCTTGTTGTTTTTTATTTTTAGATTACAAAAACCTATATGAAACATCCATATTGCACTTGTATCACCATCTCTTCGCCGAACTAGTGCACCTATACAATTTACCATTGTATTGGGTGTGTTGGGGACACAAGAGACTCTTTGTTATTTGGTTGCAGGGTTGTTTGAGAGAGACCATCTTCATCCTACGCCTCCCACGGATTGATAAACCTTAGGTCATCCACTTGAGGGAAATTTGCTACTGTCCTACAAACCTCTGCACTTGGAGGCCCAACAACGTCTACAAGAAGAAGGTTGTGTAGTAGACATCAAGCTCTTTTCTGGCGCCATTGTCAGGGAGGTGAGTGCTTGAAGGTATATCTTTAGATCTTGCAATCGAATCTTTTTGTTTCTTTTCTATCACTAGTTTAGCCTATAAAAGAAAATTACAAAAAATGGAATTGAGGGTACCTCATATGCTTCATCTTTGTAATATCTTTCATGAAAATAAGGATTCCGATAATTGTGCCAAAATGCTAGAAGAAGAATGCATTAAAAATTTTGGCACTAAATCTTTCAATGATGAGCAGGATGGCAATGTTGTTAGTATGAAATCTTTGAATACCCATAGTACTAATGATGATTGCACTAGTCATGATGAAAATGTCTCTTATAAGCATGTCAATTTTTGTAGAGTGCATAGAGTTTGCAAGTACACACCAAATAGGGAAGATAGATTGTGCAAGAGGCATCAGTATTTAGAAACTAAAAGGTTGGAAGAAAGGCTAGATGTTTGTGCTGAAAATCTAAATTTTCTTAGTCATCCTTGTGAACTTTGTAATGAACGTGGTCATTTAAATATCCAATGAAAACTGTTTCATGATCGAATCGTGTCCAAAAATTGTGATGACTTGATTTCCCTTGTACATCATAATGAAATTATTTTTCTTCTGGGTTATGAAGAAATGAAACGTATAACTAAGGATATTCCAGAATTTGCCCTTGATAAAGTTCTTGATTTTCATCTAGAGGAAATTTATATGTATTGTGCGGTGAATTGCATTGAAAATCCTTATATTGCCAATTACATAAAGTCAAGAAAATAATTAGAAGATGAAGAGAATACTAATGAAAGGGAAGAGATTTCCCAATATCCTCCTATTTTTTCTTATGATGGATCAGGTAACGAGGAAGAGCCTTCTATTCAACCAATCTCATTAATAAGGAGCTCCAAAAAGAGGGTTAAACCCACACATGATGCGAAGAAGCAAAAGAAAAGATGTAGAAGCAAAGGTAAAAACTTATCCCTCCCAAATGATGTTGCTCCTCTTACTCATTGTGATGATGATAATTGCTATACTATTGGTGCTATCCATACTATTAATGATCAGAGTGATTATGCTTATGATATGAAAAGGCCCAAGCTTGGGGATGCCATGTTTGATGAGAATGACATGTTTGAGAATGTATTTGCTGCAATTAATGTTTGTCCCAAGCTTGGGGATGCTATGTTTAATGAGGATGATAATTTTAGTCTCCCAAGTTTTGATGAGCAAATTTATTATGATGATAGCATGGCTCCTATTTATGATGATTATTGTGATGACACTTATGCTATAAAAAGTAGTGATGATTGATAACCCACAAGTATAGGGGATCACAACAGTTTTCGAGGGTAGAGTATTCAACCCAAATTTATTGATTTGACACAAGGGGAGCCAAAGAATATTCTCAAGTATTAGCAACTAAGTTGTTAATTCAACCACACCTGGAAACTTAATATCTATAGCAAAGTGTTTAGTAGCAAAGTAATATGATAGTAGTGGTAACGGTAGCAAAAGTAATATTTTTGGTTTTATAGTGATTGTAACAGTAGCAACGGAAAAGTAAATAAGCGAAGAATAATATATGAAAAGCTCGTAGGCAACGGATCAATGATGGATAACTATGTCGGATGCGATCAATCATGCAACAGTTATAACATAGGGTGACACAGAACTAGCTCCAGTTCATCGATGTAATGTAGGCATGTATTCCGAATATAGTCATACGTGCTTATGGAAAAGAATTTGCATGACATCTTTTGTCCTACCCTCTCGTGGCAACGGGGTCCTATTGGAAACTAAGGGATATTAACGCCTCCTTTTAATAGAGTACCGGACCAAAGAATTAACACTTAGTGAATACATGAACTCCTCAAACTATGGTCATCACAGGTAAGTATCCCGATTATTGTCACTTCGGGGTTAACAGATCATAACACATAATAGGTGACTATAGACTTGCAAGATAGGACCAAGAACTCACATATATTCATGAAAACATAATAGGTTCATATCTGAAATCATGGCACTCAGGTCCTAGTGACAAGCATTAAGCATAGCAAAGTTATAGCAACATCAATCTCAGAACATAATGGATACTAGGGATCAAACCCTAACAAAACTAACTTGATTACATGATAAATCTCATCCAACCCATCACCGTCCAGCCAGCCTACGATGGAATTACTCAGGCACGACGGTGAGCATCATGAAATTGGTGATGGAGGAAGGTTGATGATGACGATGGCGACGGATTCCCCTCCCCGGAGCCCCGAACGGACTCCAGATCAGCCCTCCGAGAGAGATTAGGGCTTGGCGGTGGTTCCGTATCGTAAAACATGATGAATCCTTCTCTCTTATTTTTTTCTCCCCGAACATGAATATATGGAGTCAGGATGGACGTCGGTGCAGCATCAGGGGGCCCACGAGGCAAGGGTGCACCTAGGGGGTAGGCGTGCCCCCACCCTCGTGGACAGGGTGTGGGCCCCCTGGCCTTGATTCTTTTGCCAGTATTTTTATATATTCCAAAAATAATATCCGTTGATTTTCAGGCCATTCCAAGAACTTTTATATCTGCACAAAAATAACACCATGGCAATTCTGCTGAAAACAGCGTCAGTCCGGGTTAGTTCCATTCAAATCATGCAGGTTAGAGTCCAAAACAAGGGCAAAAGTGTTTGGAAAAGTAGATACGACGACGACGTATCAACTCCCCAAGCTTAAACCTTTGCTTGTCCTCAAGCAATTCAGTTGAAAAACTGAAAGTGATAAAAAAAACTTTTGCAAACTCTGTTTGCTCTTGTTGTTCTAAACATGTAAAGCCAACATTCAAGTTTTCAGCAAAGATTATGAACTAACCATATTCATAATAACATTTAGGTCTCATGTTTACTCATATCAATGGCATAATCAACTAGCGAGCAATAATAATAAATCTCGGATGACAACAATTTCTCAAAATAATCATAATATGATATAACAAGATGGTATCTCGCTAGCCCTTTCTGAGACCGCAAAACATAAATTCAAAGCACCCCTGAAGATCAAGGACTGACTAGACATTGTAATTCATGGTAAAAGAGATCCAGTCAAGTCATACTCAATGTAAACTAATAATAATACATGCAAATGACGGCGGTGCTCTCCAACTGGTACTTTTTAATAAGAGGATGATGACTCAACATAAAAGTAAATTGATAGGCCCTTCGCAGAGGGAAGCATGGATTTGTAGAGGTGCCAGAGCTCGGTTTTGAAATAGAGATGAGTAATATTTTGAGCGGTATACTTTCATTGTCAACATAACAACCGAGAGATATCGATATCTTCCATGCTACACACATTATAGGCAGTTCCCAATCAGAATGGTAAAGTTTATACTCCCCCACCACCAACAAGCATCAATCCATGGCTTTCCCAAAACAAAGGGTGCCTCCAACTAACAACAATCCCGGGGGAGTTTTGTTTGCAATTATTTTGATTTGATTTGAGCATGGGACTGGGCATCCCGGTGACCAGCCATTTTCTCGTGAGTGAGGAGCAGAGTCCACTCCTCTTGAGAATAACCCGCCTAGCATGGAAGATATAGACATCCCTAGTTGATACATGAGTTATTCGAGCATACAAAACAGAATGTTTATTTGAAGGTTTAGAGTTTGGCGCATACAAATTTACTTGGAACGGCAGGTAGATACCGTGTATAGGAAGGTATGGTGGACTCATATGGAATAACATTAGGGTTTATGGAATTGGATGCACAAGCAGTATTCCCGCTTAGTACAAGTGAAGGCTAGAAAGAGACTGGGAAGCGACCAGCTAGAGAGCGACAACAGTCATGAACATGCATTAAAATTAATCAACACCGAATGCAAGCATGAGTAGGATATAATTCACCATGAACATAAATATCACAGAGGCTATGTTGATTTTGTTTCAACTACATGTGTGAACATGTGCCAAGTCAAGCCACTCAAATCGTTCAAAGGAGGATACCACCCTATCATACCACATCACAACCATTTTAATAGCATGTTGGCACGCAAGGTAAACCATTATAAACTCCTAGCAAATTAAGCATGGCATAAGCAACTATAATCTCTAATTATCATTGCAAACATGTTTCATTCAGAATAGGCTGAATCACGAACGATGAACTAATCATATTTAAAAAAACAAGAGAGGTCGAGTTCATACCAGCTTTCCTCATCTCAATCAATTCATCATATATCGTCATTATTGCCTTTCACTTGCACAACCGAATAGTGTGGATAATAATAATAGTGCATGCGCATTGGACTGAGCTGGAATCTGCAAGCATTCAATACATTGGAGAAGACAAGGTAATATGGGCTCTTTGTTAGATCAACAATAATGCATATGAGAGCCACTCAACATTTTCATCGTGGTCTTCTCCTCTCGACCCCCAAAGAAAAGGAAAGGAACAAAACTATTTACACGGGAAAGCTCCCAACAAGCAGAAGAAGAATGAGAAATCTTTTTGGGTTTTCTTTTAATTACTACCACTACAGGCATGGAAAGTAAACTAGCTAAAAGCTACAACTATTTTTTGGGTTTTTCTTAAGGTTTTTCAAACACACAAGAAGAAAGCTTAAAAAGAAAATAAACTAGCATGGATGATACACTAAAAAAGTATGAGCACCGACAACTCGAATGAGTGTGTGAACATAAATGTAATGTCGGTGAGAAATACGTACTCCCCCAAGCTTAGGCTTTTGGCCTAAGTTGGTCTATGACCATGGATCAAAATTGTAGTAGGGGTCGTACTGAGAAGGGTCCTCAGGTTGCCACTGGTTGGCGATCTCCTCCGGATTCCACTGATAAATAGACTGACGGTGAGGATCAGATGGTGGCTCTGGCTCTGCAGTTGACATCTGGCCCCGGGCAAAATGAGGTGCGTGCCTGAAAATATGTTAAACAAAGAGGGCGCAGGCAAGGTAATAATCTCACAATAATTTTACCAAATATTAATTTGTACTTAAGTATCTTATTATTATCCTTAACAATAAATTCATGTGCTACCATACTCTTATAACCTAGAACAATAGGAGGCAGCAACTTTTCCTCTTTCTCAAAATGACTGATAGGTATGTTAAAGTGTGCAACAAGGCGCGAGGCAAATATGCCTCCCAAGACAGGACCCTTTGTATGGTTCATATTTAACCGTTTAGCAACAATAGCGCCTAAACTAGAAGTGGTATCATGAAATAAAGCATGGCGCAAAATAACAATATCAGGGGCACTAAGATTTCCACAGTTCCCGTGACCAATTAAGCATCTACTAGCAAATATTGCAAAGTAACGTAGAACAGGAAAATGTATGCTAGTGATTCTTGCATCGGAAACTTTCCTCATTTCCCCTACAGCAATCATATCAATAAATCCCTCCACATCATTATGACGTGGTTCCTATATGCTGCCCTCAAAGGGTATCCTACAAACCCGGCAAAAGTCATAAAAGTGACATCTCCTTATGCTCATCATATAAATAAAATTCCACCGAAGGTGGTGATCTCCTAGCATGGAAATGAAAATTTTGCACAAAACTATTGGTGAGTAAGAGGTACTGTTCACACTGGTCGTGGAGGAAGTCGGTGAGGCCTGCATTCTAGGCCAAATAATAAAAATCTTCATAAATCCCGGCTTCTCTCAAGAACTCATCACAAGGCCATTCACACGGCCGAACCTCCGCAGTGCGAGGGAGATTATATTTGGGCTTCTGGTTTTCTTCACTTTGCTTATCATTCAAGCTTCGGCTCGAAGAGCCCCTCAAAAATCTCTTCATCTTATTCTAAAAATTTCTGAAATTTTTAGTAACTCAAAATAAAAGTGAACCAAACTCAAAAAAATGATAGAAACTACTCCTACAAGTGCCTAGAGGCTATATCATGCATTAAAACTACTTGGGACCATATCAATTTGACATGCAAGCTCAAGAACAGTGTCACCTAAGCAACAAAAATTTGAAATAAATAAAGCACTGGAACAAAAACTAATTGGACCATTGGAGGAGTCACATACCAAAGAACAATCCCCCAAAGCAGTTTTGTGAATGGAGCTTTGAGCAAGGAGATCGAAAATGGTAGCAAGATGAGCTAGAACTCGGGTTTGAGCTGGTGGATGATTTTTTCTGGAGGAAGACGAAGTGTGTGGGTGCAATAATAAGTGGAGGGGACCCACGTGGGGTCCACGAGGCAGGGGGCGTGCCTAGGGGGGTAGGCGCGCCCTCCACCCTCTTGGGCACATGGTGAGCCCCCCTGGTGTGTTCTCAGTGCCAGATATTCTCAAATATTATAGAAAAAATCATATTAAATTTTCAGGGCATTTGGAGAACTTTTGTTTTCGGGGTATTTTTTTATTGCATGGATAATTCAAAAAGCAGACAAAAAAATACTATTTTTGCTTTATTTAATATAAATAACAGAAAGTAAAAAGACGGTACAGAGAGTTGTGTTTTCTAAATCCATCCATCTCATGCTCATCAAAAGGAATCTACTAACAAGGTTGATCAAGCCTTGTTAACAAACTCATTCCGAATCGCATGAAACCGGAGAAATTTCGAATAACACTAGGTTACCTCAACGGGGATATGCATGTCCCCAACAATAAGAATATATATTTCTCCTTGACAGTAGGAAGAGGAAATTCAAAACCTCCAATAGTAATTGTTGAAAATTTTCCAATAGAATTGATACTGTGGACTTGAGGTTGTTTCCTCAGAAAGTGTATCGTATGCTCATTACCATTAACATGAAAAGTGACATTGCCTTTGTTGCAATCAATAACAGCCCCTGCAGTATTCAAAAAGGGTCTACCAAGGATAATCGACTTACTATCGTCCTCGGGAATATCAAGAATAACAAAGTCCGTTAAAATAGTAACGTTTGCAACCACAACATGCACATCCTCACAAATACCGACAGGTATGGCAATTGATTTATCAGCCATTTGCAAAGATATTTCAGTAGGTGTCAAGTTATTCAAATCAAGTCTATGATATAAAGAGAGAGGCATAACAATAACACCAGCTCCAAGATCACATAAAGCAGTTTTAACATAGTTTCTTTTGATGGAGCATGGTATAGTTGGTACTCCTGGATCTCCAAGTTTCTTTGGTATTCCACCCTTAAAGGTGTAATTGGCAAGCATGGTGGAAATTTCAGCTTCCGGTATCTTTCTTTTATTAGTAACAATATCCTTCATATACTTAGCATAAGGATTCATTTTAAGCATATCAGTCAAACGCATACGCAAAAAGATAGATCTAATCATTTTAGCAAATAGCTCAAAATCCTCATCATCCTTTTCTTGGATGGTTTAGGAGGAAAAGGCATGGGTTTATGAACCCATGATTCTCTTTCTTTACCGTGCTTCCTAGCAACAAAGTCTCTCTTATCATAACGTTGATTCTTTGATTGTGGGTTATCAAGATCAACAGCAGGTTCAATTTCTACATCATTATTATTGCTAGGTTGAGCATCAACATGAACATCATCATTAACATTATCACTAAGTTCATGTTCATTACCATATTGTGTTTCAACATTAGAAATAGAAATATCATTGGGATTCTCAGGTGTGACAACAACAGGTTCACTAGAAGCATGCAAAGTCCTATCATTTTTCCTTTTCTTCCTCTTAGAAGTTCTAGGTGCATCTACATTAGTTCTCTCAGAATCTTGCTCAATTCTCTTGGGGTGTGTCGGAGTAATCGACCACGGGTACCCCGAGGACGGCAAGACAATATTTCAAGACATCGGGGCTAGCAAAGCCCCTCAGTCCGACTGCACCAGCCAGCCGGCTGCCGACTCCGCCAGCCAGCCGGCTGCCGACTACGCCAACCAGCCGGCTGCCGACTGCAGCCCGAAGCGACATCGGCAAGACCCCGACGTGGCGGCCATACCGCGGACGAGACAATTGTACCCGAGCACTATTCACGTGTCATCTCAGCCATCATGTATAGTGTCACTTGTCCCCTGGCACTATTTATGAAGTGACCCAGGGGACAAGGATGACACCCACCATGCCTAGCCCATGCCACTACCTAGCTTACATCCTAAGCTACCTCACACTATAAAAAGAGGCACACATCCATCCATCCAGGGGATGGACACTCACGGGCACAAGGCCTAGCACACACACAAGCCAGCAAGCAAGCTAGCTATCCATCCATCTATCCATCCATCCATCCACATGAGCACACATGCTCACAGCCATGAGCATGGCCGGCCACTAGCATGCCTCGTATAGGCATATACCAGATCAGATGCATTTGGCACTGATCCGAGATACAGCTCCAGGAGCACTTTGTACTGCCCGATGTACACCCCAGATAGATAAACTCAGACATGCAGCAGTAGGAGTATTATCTCTCCGGAGAGCTCCGAAGCTGGGTAAATCACCGCGTGCTACTCGCATACCCGCTCCCGGGCCTATCAGCAGCAGCCTTACCCACACACTAAGCCCTTGTGGCATCTGTCGACTCGCAAGCCCCCCGTGAGAAATACCACGACAGTTGGCGCCCACCGTGGGGCGGTACTTTGCTACCACGCTGCTGCTGGTTTCGCTGTCCGGGCGGGACCCCGTTTTCTTCATCGCCTCCGCCGCGGCGTCGCGCCGTCTCTCCGGTAGCGCTCGGGGGCTCGACATCGACCCGCCCCCGGAGCGGCCGCGAGGGGTGGCGCGTCCTCGCCGTCGGCCTCTTCGTCTTCATCATCGCGGCGTCACGCCGCCTCTCCGATAGCGGTCGGGGGCTCGACATCGACATGCCCCCGGAACGGCCGTGAGGGGCGGCGTGACCTCGCCATCAGCCTTGCCTTCTTCACCATCACCGCAACGCCGACTGTCCGTCCGCGCGCGTGCTGCTCGCGGGGCCTCTTTTCGGTCGGCCGTGGCCACCCACGCGCCGCTCACGTCTGCTTCCCTCCACGTTGCGCCTTGCTCCTGCCAAAACAAGCGCTCGCCCCTCCATATGCTACCTAGACAAGCTAGCTAGATGCAAGTCAGTCAATGGTCAAACCATCCATACACTACCCATTCGTTGGCCGGATGCAAGCCAGATACTACCAGGATACTTCCCAGGCAATGACGTGGTTTATCTCTAGCACCCACGCTGCGCTACTCCTCCTAGCCGCTCTCCAACTACCTACGCATCCGGCCTCTGGCCGTCGTCATTGACCTGCTGGACCAGCGGCTCTGAGACTGAGTGCCTCGCGTCCGCCACGCGACTGTGCCGGCTGGCCGCTCCGGCCGGCCTTCGCGCCTCCATGGCCGGCTCCTCCGCGCGCGCCGGATCAGCGCGGCCCGCCTGCTCCACCCGCTGCCCTGGCCAGCTCCACCAGCACGCTGGCGCCCGGCCTCGGCTCCGCCTCCCCGGGCCCGGCTGCGTCCGGCTCCGCGCCGGTTCCTCTTCGCCGTTCCCGCCTGCGGTGCCGGCCCAGGCTTCTGCGCCACCTCCCGCCGCGCCCGCCGACTTTGCCTAGGCCGGCTCCGGCTCCGCCCACTCACCAACTCGGCGCCGCCGGGCCCCCGCCTCGCCCACCCGGCCTCCCGCGAGACGGCTGGCTGGCTCGCTCGCCGGGTCCGGCCTCCTCCCGCGCCGCCCGTCGTTCCGGCCTCCCCTGAGCGCCTCCCACGACCAGCTCCGCCTCGCACCGCCGGCTCCGCCCCGCGACCGGCCTCCTCCCGCTGGCTTCCGCGCCGGCTCCTCCCTCCGCCGTCCAAGCGACCCGACCACGGCCCCGCGTCCTCGCGCCCGCCGGGTCGTGCCCATCGGACCGCGCCCGATGTCTCCTGTCCGCATCGCCACCGCCAACCGCGCGCCTGCCGGCTCCCCCGCGACCCGGCCTCCCGGCTTCGTCCTTGCCAGGTCCGCCCGCAACCTGGCTGGCCAGCTTGCCGCCCTCGCGCCGCCTCGCCCACTCGGTCGTCTCGTCGGGTCCGCCCCGCCCGCTGGCTCCGCGCCCGGCCCTGCTCTGCTCCTCCACGCCTGCCGGGTCGCCGCGTCCGCCAGCCGACTCCCGCGCCCGGCCTTCCCGCGCCGGCTCCGCCTTCTCGCCTAGCCGGCCCCGAGCGTCCGGCTCCTTCCCTCCGGGTCTTCCGCACCGGCTCGCCTGCTCCGCCCTGGCCGGCCCCCCAACCCGGCCGCCTCTGCTGCCGGCCTCTACGCCCGGCCCTGAGCGTCCGGCTCCTTCCCTCCGGGTCTTCCGCGCCGGCTCGCCTGCTCTGCCCTGGCCGGCCCCCCAACCCGGCCGCCTCTGGTGCCGGCCTCCACTCCCGGCCTCGGCCGCTTGCCGTCTCCGCCCCGAGCCGGACGGCTGGCTCCGCCGCTTGCCGTCTCCGCCCCGAGCCGGACGGCTGGCTCCGCTGCTTGCCGGCTCCGTCGCCCGCGTCTGGCCGCCTCCTCGCTCGGCCGGCCGGCTCCCACACGCCCGTTGGCCGGGTCGCCGCTCCAGCCGGCGGCCGGCTTCCGCCCGCTTCCTGGCCTGCCGGCTTAGCCGCGCCGGCTGCTCCGCCTGCCCGCTTACACCCCACCCTGCCGGCTGCAGACTGAAGAACGAAGCGGCCTGGCTAGGGAAACAGAGAAGGAAAGTGGCCGGCTGAAAGAAAAAAGAGGTCGGCCGAGGGAGAAAGAAAAGTCAAGCCGGCTGAAAAAAAAGAGAGAGAAGTGGGCCGGCTGCCCTGTTGCTTGTGCTGCCGGCTCTTGAAAAGAAAGAAAGGGCCGATTGCCCATAGCCAAAAAAGGAGTGACCGACTGCCAAAAAAGCAAAAAGAAAAGAAGATAGAGAGGCATCCAGCTGGCTGCTCGTGCAGAAGAAGGGCCGACTGGCCAACCCATTGAGAGAAAAAGAAATGTGGCCGACTGCTCAAGTCGACTTAGAAAAAATGTATCCAAAAAAAAACGTTCGTCTATCCGTCCGCCTGCTTCGCCACTCGGACGGCTAGACGCGACCCGGCCTGCCTTCCAGCTTCAACGTCTGGCCGGCAAGAGCGCCGGCTCGGTCGCATTCCGCTCGCCCCCTGCCGGTCAAGCCCGACCGGCCGGGACCTCCTCGAGCGCCCGAATCTCGGGCGATACACCCAGCGGGTGCGCTGACGCGCCCCCGCGAGAGAAGAAGAAAAGGTAGTTGCCGGAAGATCCGGCCCGACTGCTCAGCAGTCGGCCCGAATCTCGGGGGCTACACCCAGCGGGTGCGCTGACGCGCCCCCGCGAGAAAGAAGACAAGGTAGTTGCCGGAAGATCCGACCCGGCTGCTCAGCAGTCAGCCCGAATCTCGGGGGCTACACCCAGCGGGTGCGCTGACGCGCCCCCGTGAGAGAGAAGACAAAGTAGTTGCCGGGAGATCCGGCCCGACTGCTCAGCAGTCGGCCTGAATCTCGGGGGCTACACGCAGCGGGTGCGCTGACGCGCCCCCGCGAAGATTGCAGACAAGAGAAGAGTTTTGTCCGGCTGTCAGCAGCCGGCAGAAAAAAAGGGGCGTTGCAAGACGCCTCGCCGCCTGGCCGGTCGAGCCTGACCGGCCGGAACCCCCCTTCAAGCACCCGGGGGCTGCACCCAGCGGGTGCGTCGACGCGCTCCCCGAGCGCTGAGTCGCGTCGGCTGTCTTCAACGACCGCGACTACACGAAAATCAATGTGAGCTCCTCACCCGCATATTTTTTGCACCACGCAAGCATGGATAACCACGAGCGATGCTCCGGGGCTGTCTCCGCGTTTTATTACAATAGCATCACTGTTTGCCCCGACGCCAGCCAGAGTTGGCCCGGGGGCTGGCCGTTTGGCCTGAGACGTTAGTTCCCGCAGACGGCTTAGTACTGTGCGCGGTACCGAAGGCCCACTCTTAGTCACAGACCGCAGAGCGGCTGCCGACTAGCAAGAGTGAACGCTGGAGGCCACCCACGCGAAAAACGCCTGGGAAGAAAAACGTTCGGGCGACCCGACCGTTTTCCTTTACAAGTATCTACTCGGTTGAATCTGCTCCCAGACTCTGAGTACTGTACACTCCACTACGCGGCTCACTCTCAGCCACAGACTGCAGAGCGGCTATTCGGCAAGCAAGAGCACAAGCCAAAAAGCGGAGGGAACACGAAAAAAGATTAAGGGGGCTCGGACGAAACCGAGTCGGCACCCTCCGCATAAAACTTGCAATGCTAAAAGCAAACATTTGATATATCTGCATGGACTAACTTTGTCTTTTTTTTCTTGACAATTTCCATGAACACTCGCCAAAAAAACCTCCGCCCAACTTTGCCAAGTTGCCCGGAGGCTTGGGGGCTACTGTCGGAGTAATCGACCACGGGTACCCCGAGGACGGCAAGACAATATTTCAAGACATCGGGGCTAGCAAAGCCCCTCAGTCCGACTGCACCAGCCAGCCGGCTGCCGACTCCGCCAGCCAGCCGGCTGCCGACTACGCCAACCAGCCGGCTGCCGACTGCAGCCCGAAGTGACATCGACAAGACCCCGATGTGGCGGCCATACCGCGGACGAGACATTTGTACCCGAGCACTATTCACGTGTCATCTCAGCCATCATGTATAGTGTCACTTGTCCCCTGGCACTATTTATGAAGTGACCCAGGGGACAAGGATGACACCCACCATGCCTAGCCCATGCCACTACCTAGCTTACATCCTAAGCTACCTCACACTATAAAAAGAGGCACACATCCATCCATCCAGGGGATGGACACTCACGGGCACAAGGCCTAGCACACACACAAGCCAGCAAGCAAGCTAGCTATCCATCCATCTATCCATCCATCCATCCACATGAGCACACATGCTCACGGCCATGAGCATGGCCGGCCACTAGCATGCCTTGTATAGGCATATACCAGATCAGATGCATTTGGCACTGATCCGAGATACAGCTCCAGGAGCACTTTGTACTGCCCGATGTACACCCCAGATAGATAAACTCATACATGCAGCAGTAGGAGTATTATCTCTCCGGAGAGCTCCGAAGCTGGGTAAATCACCGCGTGCTACTCGCATACCCGCTCCTGGGCCTATCAGCAGCAGCCTTACCCACACACTAAGCCCTTGTGGCATCTGTCGACTCGCAAGCCCCCCGTGAGAAATACCACGACAGGGTGGCCCTCAGGATACAAAGGTTCCTGAGTCATTTTACCTCCTCTAGTCATAACTCTAACAACATTATCATTCTTCTTATTATTTAATTCATTGAGCAAATCATTATGAGCTTTAAGCACTTGTTCTACTTGAGTGGTAACCATAGAAGCATGTTTACTAATAAGCTTAAGTTCACCTTTAACTCTAGACATATAATCACTCAAGTGTTCAAGCATATCAGCATTGTGTTTCAATTGTATACCAACATAAGCATTGAAGTTTTCTTGTTTAACCATAAAGTCATCAAACTCATCCAAGCATTGGCTATAGAGAGAATTCACCTTTACTACCTGTGTCGGGTTATCAAGACCATGTATTTCTTCAACGGGTGGTAAATTCTTAACATCTTCAGCTTTAATACCTTTTTCTTTCATAGATTTCTTTGCCTCTTGCATATCTTTAGGACTGAGAAATAGAATACCACTTTTCTTCGGAGTTGGCTTAGGAGTTGGTTCAGGAAGTGTCCAATTATTTTCATTAGTCAACGTATTATTCAATAGCAATTCAGCATGATCAACAGTTCTTTCCCTGAAAACACAACCAACATAACTATCCAGGTAGTCTCTGGAAGCATCAGTTAGTCCATTATAAAAGATATCAAGTATTTCATTTTTCTTGAGAGGATGATCAGGCAAAGCATTAAGTAATTGGAGAAGCCTCCCCCAAGCTTGTGGGAGACTCTCTTCTTCAATTTGCACAAAATTATATATTTCCCTTAAGGCAGCTTGTTTCTTATGAGCGGGGAAATATTTAGCAGAGAAGTAATAAATCATATCCTGGGGGCTATGCACACAACCAGGATCAAGAGAATTAAACCATGTTTTAGCATCACCCTTTAATGAGAACAGAAACAACTTAAGGATAAAGTAATAGCGAGTTTTCTCATCATTAGTAAACAAGGTGGCTATATCATTTAATTTAGTAAGATGTGCCACAACAATTTCAGATTCATAGCCATAAAAAGGAGCAGATTCAACCAAAGTAATTATCTCAGGATCGACAAAGAAATCATAATCCTTATCGGAAATAAAGATAGGTGAAGTAGCAAAAGCAGGGTCATATTTCATTCTAGCATTCAAAGACTTTTCTTTAAGCTTAGCTAATAATTTCTTAAGATCAGATCTATCATTGCAAGCTAAGAAGTCTCTAGCAGTTTCTTCATCCATAACATAACCCTCAGGCACAACAGGCAATTCATATCTAGGGGGGAGAATCTTCATCATCACTTTCATCAATATTATCAGTTTCAATAATTTCTTTCTCTCTAACCATAGCAAGTTGTTCATCAAGAAATTCACCTAGTGGCACAATAGTATCAAGCATAGAAGTAGTTTCATCATAAGTATCACGCAAAGCAGAAGTGGCATCATCAATAACATGTGACATATCAGAATGAATAGGAGGTGTAGGTGTCGCAAGTTTTCTCAAAACATAAGGTGAATCAAGTGCAGAGCTAGATGGCAGTTCCTTACCTCCCCTCGTAGTTGAGGGAAAAATCTTGGTTCTTTGATCTTTCAAGTTCTTCATACTGATCAGCAGATATAAATCCCAAGTGACTCAAAGAATAGAGCTATGCTCCCCGGCAACGGCGCCACAAAATAGTCTTGATAACCCACAAGTATAGGGGATCGCAACAGTTTACAATGGTAGAGTATTCAACACAAATTTATTGATTCGACACAAGGGGAGCCAAAGAATATTCTCAAGTATTAGCAGCTGAGTTGTCAATTCAACCACACCTGGAAACTTAGTATCTGCAGCAAAGTGTTTAGTAGCAAAGTAATATGATAGTAGTGGTAACGGTAGCAAAAGTAATATTTTTGGTTTTATAGTGATTGTAACAGTAGCAACGGAAAAGTAAATAAGCAAAGAACAATATATGAAAAGCTCGTAGGCAACAGATCAGTGATGGATAACTATGTCGGATGCGATCAATCATGCAACAGTCATAACATAGGGTGACACAAAACTAGCTCTAGTTCATCGATGTAATATAGACATGTATTCCGAATATAGTCATACATGCTTATGGAAAAGAACTTGCATGACATCTTTTGTTCTACCCTCCCGTGGCAACGGGGTCCTATTGGAAACTAAGAGATATTAAGGCCTCCTTTTAATAGAGTACCAGACCAAAGCATTAACACTTAGTGAATACATGAACTCCTCAAACTATGGTCATCACTGGTAAGTATCCCGATTATTGTCACTTTGGGGTTAACGGATCATAACACATAATAGGTGACTATAGACTTGCAAGATAGGATCAAGAACTCACATATATTCATGAAAACATAATAGGTTCATATCTGAAATCATGGCATTCAGGCCCTAGTGACAAGCATTAAGCATAGCAAAGTTATAGCAACATCAATCTCAGAACATAATGGATACTAGGGATCAAACCCTAACAAAACTAACTCAATTACATGATAAATACCATCCAACCCATCACCGTCCAGCATGCCCACGATGGAATTACTCACGCATGGCGGTGAGCATCATGAAATTGGTGATGGAGGAAGGTTGATGATGACGATGGCGACGGATTCCCCTCTCTGGAGCCCTGAACGGACTCCAGATTAACCCTCCCGAGAGAGATTAGGGCTTGGCGGTGGCTCCGTATCGTAAAATGCGATGAATCCTTCTCTCTTATTTTCTTCTACCCAAACGTGAATATATGGAGTCAGGATGGACGTCGGTGGAGCATCAGGGGGCCCACGAGGCAGGGGCACGCCCAGGGGGGTAGGCGCGCCCCCACCCTTGTGGACAGGGTGTGGGCCCCCCGGCCTTGATTCTTTCGCCAGTATTTTTTATATATTCCAAAAATAATCTCTGTTGATTTTTAGTTCATTCCAAGAACTTTTATTTCAGCACAAAAATAACACCATGGCAATTCTGCTAAAAACAGCGTCAATGATGGTTAGTTCCATTCAAATCATGCAAGTTAGAGTCCAAAACAAGGGCAAAAGTGTTTGGAAAAGATGATACGACGAAGACATATCAATGATTATATTTATAAAACTTGTCATGATTATGATTACCCTTTTTTCTGAACATTAAACTTTTAATGTGGAAACAATTTATAGTATTCGAGTTTCTTATGATACTCCCACTATTCGGATTGAGAAGAATCTTGCTTATGTGGAGAGTAGTAAATTTTTTGTGATTGTAGATAATGAAAAGTAAGCTTTATGTGATGGTTATATTGTTGAATTCATTCATGATGCTACTGAAAATTATTATCAGGGAGGAACATATGCTTGTAGGAATTGCAATAATATCAAGTTTCCTCTCTATGTGCTTGAAGTTTTGAAGTTATGCTTGTTTTGCCCTCCTATGCTAGTTGATTATTGTTCCCATAAATTGTTTTCTCACAAAATCCCTATGCATAGGAAGTGGGTTAGACTTAAATGTGCTAGTCATATTATTCATGATGCTCTCTTTATGTTTCAATTCTTATCTTTTATGTGACCATCATTGAAATCATCATGCCTAGCTAGGGGCGTTAAACGATAGCGCTTGTTGGGAGGCAACCCAATTTTATTTTTGTTCCTTGCTTTTTGTTACTGTTTAGTAATAAATAATTCATCTAGACTCTGGTTAGATGTGGTTTTATGTTTTAATTAGTGTTTGTGCCAAGTACAACCTTTGGGAAGACTTGGGTGAAGTCTTTGCGATCTTGCAGTAGAAAACAGAAACTTTTGCGCTCACGATATTAGCTGCCTTTTTTACTGGAAAGTGCGGTTAGGTTGATTCTTTTTGAAGATAATTAATAGACAAATTCCTCATGTCCACCCATTTATTTCAGAATTTTTGGAGTGACAGAAGTATTCGAAACCTACAGATTGCTACAGACTGTTCTGTTTTTGACAGATTCTGTTTTCCATGTGTTGTTTGCTTATTTTGATGAATCTATGAGTAGTATCGGAGGGTATGAACCATAGAGAATCTGGAATACAGTAGATATTACACCAATATGAATTTAGAATGAGTTCACAACAGTACCTAAGTGGTGATTTATTTTCTTATACTAACGGAGCTTACGAGTTTTCTGTTAAGTTTTGTCTTGTGAAGTTTTCAAGTTTTGGGTAAAGATTCGATTGACTATGGAATAAGGAGTGGCAAGAGCCTAAGCTTGGGGATGCCCAAGGCACCCCAAGGTAATATTCAAGGACAACCAAGAGCCTAAGCTTGGGGATGCCCCGGATGGCATCCCCTCTTTCGTCTTCGTTCATTGGTAACTTTACTTAGAGCTATATTTTTATTCACCACATGATATGTGTTTTGCTTGGAGCGTCATTTTATTTTATTTTGTTTTGCTTGCTGTTTGAATAAATTACCAAGATCTGAAATTCTTAAATTTTAGAGAGTCTTCATATAGTTACATAATTATTTGACTACTCATTGATCTTCACTTATATTTTGTGGAGTAGTTTGTCGTTTGCTCTAGTACTTCACTTATATCTTTTTAGAGCACAGCGGTGGTTTATTTTGAAGAAATAGATGAACTCTCATGCTTCACTTATATTATTTTGAGAGTCTTTAGAACAACATGGTAGTTTCCTTTGGTTATTAAATTAGTCCGAATATGATAGGCATCCAAGATGGGTATAATAAAACCTTTCATATAAAGTGCATTGAGTACTATGAGAAGTTTGATACTTGATGATTGTTTTGAGATATGAAGATGGTGATATTAGAGTCATGCTAGTTGAGTAGTTGTGAATTTGAGAGATACTTGTGTTAAAGTTTGTGATTCCCATAGCATGCACGTATGGTGAACCGTTATGTGATGAAGTCGGAGCATGATTTATTTATTTATTGATTGTGTTCCTTATGAGTGGCGGTCGGGGACGAGCGATGGTATTTTCCTACCAATCTATCCCCCTGGGAGCATGCGCATAGTACTTCGTTTTGGTAACTAATAGATTTTTGCAATAAGTATGTGAGTTCTTTATGACTAATGTCGAGTCCATGGATTATACACACTCTCACCCTTCCACCATTGCTAGCCTCTCTAGTACCTCGCAACTTTTGCCGGTACCATAAACCCACTATTTACCTTCATCAAAACAGCCACCATGCCTACCTATTATGGCATTTCCATAGCCATTCCGAGATATATTGCCATGCAACTTTCCACCATTCCGTTTATTATGACACGCTTCATAATTGTCATATTGCTTTGCATGATCATGTAGTTGACATCGTATTTGTGGCAAAGCCACCTTCATAATTTTTCATACATGTCACTCATGAGTCATTGCACATCCCGGTACACCTCCGGAGTCATTCATATAGAGTCATATTTTGTTCTAAGTATCGAGTTGTAATTCTTGAGTTATAAGTGAATAAAAGTGTGATGATCTTTATTATTAGAGCATTGTCCCATGTGAGGAAAGGATGATGGAGACTATGATTCCCCCACAAGTCGGGATGAGACTCCAGACGAAAAATAAAAAATAAAAAAGAGAAGGCCCAAAAAAATGAGAGAAAAAGAGAGAAGGGGCAATGCTACTATTCTTTTACCACACTTTTGCTTCAAAGTACCACCATGATCTTCATGATAGAGATTCTCCTGTGTTGTCACTTTCATATAATAGTGTGAATCTTTCATTATAAAACTTGGCTTGTATATTCCAATGATGGGCTTCCTCAAAATGCCCTAGGTCTTCATGAGCAAGCGAGTTGGATGGACGCCCACTTAGTTTCTTTTTGAGCTTTCATACACTTATAGCTCTAGTGCATCTGTTGCATGGCAATCCCTACTCACTCACATTGATATCTATTTATGGGCATCTCCATAGCCCGTTGATAGGCCTAGTTGATGTGATACTGTCTTCTCCTTATTTTTGTCTTCTCCACAACCACCGTCTATTCCACCTATAGTGTTATGTCCATGGCTCACGCTCATATATTGCATGAACATTGAAAAAGTTTGAGAACATCAAAAGTATGAAACACTTGCTTGGCTTGTCATCGGGGTTGTGCATGATTTAAA
This sequence comes from Triticum urartu, assembly GCF_056163025.1. NCBI lineage: Eukaryota > Viridiplantae > Streptophyta > Magnoliopsida > Poales > Poaceae > Triticum > Triticum urartu. The sequence continues at coordinate 151,214,570 of NC_141879.1, read as the reverse complement.
TATTTTGTGTGATGAAGACAGAGCATAGCCAGACTATATGATTTTGTAGGGATAACTTTCTTTGGCCATGTTATTTTGAGAAGACATGATTGCTTTGTTAGTATGCTTGAAGTATTATTATTTTTATGTCAATATTAAACTTTTGTCTTGAATCTTTCAGATCTGAACATTCATGCCACAATAAAGAAAATTACATTGAGAAATATTATAGGTAGCATTCCACATCAAAAATTCTGTTTCTATCATTTACCTACTCGAGGACGAGCAGGAATTAAGCTTGGGGATGCTTGATACAGATCCAACGTATCTATAATTTTTTATTGTTCCATGCTATTATATTATCCATATAGGATGTTTTATATGCATTTATATGCTATTTTATATGATTTTTGGGACTAACCTATTAACCTAGAGCCCAGTGCCAGTTTCTGTTTTTCCTTGTTTTTGAGTTTTACAGAAAAGAAAAACCAAATGGAGTCCAATTGACCTGAAATTTCACGGAGATCATTTTTGGACCAGAAGAAGCCCACGGAGTATCGGAGATGGGCCAGAAGAGTCCCGAGGCCACCACGAGGGTGGGGGGCACGCCCTACCCCCTGGGCGTGCCCCCTACCTCGTGGCTGCCTTGGGGACCCCCTGACTTGTTCCCGACTCCAACACCTCTTATATAACCTCTAGAAAATAACCTAGATTGGGAGTTCCTCCACCGCAAGCCTCTATAGCCACCGAAAACCAATCTAGACCCGTTCCGGCACCCTGCCGGAGGGGGGGAATCCAACCGGTGGCCATCTTCATCTTCACGGCGCTCTCCATGACGAGGAGGGAGTAGTTTACCCTCAGGGCTGAGGGTATGTACTAGTAGCTATGTGTTTAATCTCTCTCTCACTACTAGGAAAAAGCTTAGTAGTAGCGCGGGTTAAAAGCTAGTAGTAGCGCGGGTGCCTGCGCTACTACTACGGCGCTACAGCTAACTAGTAGTAGTAGCACGGTGCATCCCGCGCTACTAGTACGTGTGTTAGTAGTAGCGCATGTCTGTGACCCGTGCTACTACTATTAATTTGAAAAACCAAAAAAAATCTCGACCCCATGACGTGCGCACATTGGCCGGGAGCAGGGAGATCTCGTCCATGACGCGTGCCTCGTGGAAGCCGTCGAGGGCGGCCACGGAGGCCAGCCCGGCGTGGGCCAGGAGCTGGAGGACTTGCATCTTGGCATCGTGCGTGGGGAGCAAAACCTCATGGCGGCCATCACCGATGAGGTCGGCGACGAGCGGCGGCAGGAGGCGGTCCACGTCTTCCGGAATGAGAAGTCGCCCTCGTGCTGACGGAGGAGGAGGGGGATGGGTTAGCTAGCGTTCCGGATCGAATCGGAGAGGGGGAGGAGGGTTGACCTGGAGCAAGAACAAGATGGTGAAGGCGGCGAGGAGGAGGATGCCGTGGTCACGCTTCCGCATCTTGGCGGCAGCGAGGAGCTCTGACGACCGCCCACCGAAGGGATCTCGGAGAGGGAGGGGGCGAAGAAAGCAGAGTGTACCAGCGGCGGCCACCGCTGGAGTATGAGGGAGAGACGAGGAAAGTGAGAGAGGGGGAAAGTGAGGGAGAGAGGAGGGATTCGCCTGAGGATACGAGGATTTCACCTACCTCGTACTTAGTAGTAGCGAAGGGGTGTAAAACCGTGCTACTACTATCAACTTAGTAGTAGCGCGGGTTTGTACCCCTCGCTACTACTATGGCATGTCCCGGGAGGGCACGGTAGAGACCGCTTAGTAGTAGCGAGGGTTAAAAACCCGCGCTACTAGTATCAACTTAGTAGTAGCGAGGGTTAAAAACCCACGCTACTAGTAAGTAGCAGTAGCGAGGGTTATAAACCCTCGCTACTAGTAAGCGTCTGCCTATAAGCTTTTCCCTAGTAGTCTCTCTCTCTCTCTCTCTCTCTCGTGTTCTTGATTTGGCACGATCTTGATGTATCGCGAGCTTTGCTATTATAGTTGGATCTTATGATGTTTCTCCCCCTCTACTCCCTTGTGATGGATTGGGTTTTCCCTTTGAAGTTATCTTATCGGATTGAGTCTTTAAGGATTTGAGAACACTTGATGTATGTCTTGCATGTGCTTATCTGTGGTGACAATGGGAAAGCACGTGATCCAGTTGATGTATGTTTTGGTGATCAACTTGCGATTTCCATGACCTCGTGAACTAATGCATAGGGGTTGGCACATGTTTTCGTCTTGACTCTCATGTAGAAACTTTGGGGCACTCTTTGAAGTTCTTTGTGTTGGTTGAATAGATGAATCTGAGATTGTGTGATGCATATCGTATAATCATACCCACGGATACTTGAGGTGACATTGGAGTATCTAGGTGACATTAGGGTTTTGGTTGATTTGTGTCTTAAGGTGTTATTGTATTACGAACTCTAGGATAGATCGAACGGAAAGAATAGCTTCATGTTATTTTACTACGGACTCTTGAAAAGATCAATCAGAAAGGATAACTTTGAGGTGGTTTCGTACCCTACAATAATCTCTTCGTTTGTTCTCCGCTATTAGTGACTTTGGAGTGACTCTTTGTAGCATGTTGAGGGATAGTTATATGATCCAGTTATGTTATTATTGTTGAGAGAACTTGCACTAGTGAAAGTATGAACCCTAGGCCTTGTTTCTTAGCATTGCAATACCGTTTACGCTCACTTTTAGCACTTGCTACCTTGCTGTTTTTATATTTTCAGATTACAAAAACCTATATGTACCATCCATATTGCACTTGTATCACCATCTCTTCGCCGAACTAGTGCACCTATACAATTTACCATTGTATTGGGTGTGTTGGGGACACAAGAGACTCTTTGTTATTTGGTTGCAGGGTTGTTTGAGAGAGACCATCTTCATCCTATGCCTCCCACGGATTGATAAACCTTAGGTCATCCACTTGAGGGAAATTTGCTACGGTCCTACAAACCTCCGCACTTGGAGGCCCAACAACGTCTACAAGAAGAAGGTTGTGTAGTAGACATCACTTGGCAAACACACCGCAAAAGAATATTACATCGAATAGATCTCCAAGAACATTGAGGAGAACTTTGTATTGAAGATCAAAGAGGGAGAAGAAGCCATCTAGCTAATAACTATGGACCCGAAGGTCTGTGGTAAACTACTCACACATCATCGGAGAGGCTATGGTGTTGATATAGAAGCCCTCCGTGATCGATTCCCCCTCCGGCAGACCGCCGGAAAAGGCCCCAAGATGGGATCTCACGGGTACAAAAGGTTGCGGCAGTGGAAAAGTGGTTTTGTGGTTCCCTTGGATTTTTTAGGGTATAAGAGTATATATATAGCCGAAAAAAGTACGTCGGTGGAGCTACGAGGGGCCCACGAGGGTGGGGGTGCGCCTACTCCCCCGGGAGCACCCTCCTACCTCATGGCTGCCTCGTTGCATCTCTGACTTCCACTCCAAGTTTCCTGGATTGCATTTGTTCCAAGAAAGATCCTCGCGAAGGTTTCGTTCCGTTTGATATTCCTTTTCTACGAAACACTGAAATAGCCAAAAAACAGAAACTGGCACTGGGCCTCCGGTTAATAGGTTAGTTCCAAAAATAATATAAAAGTGCATATTAAAGCCCATTGAACATCCAAAACAAATAATATAATAGCATGGAACAATAAAAAATTATAGATACGTTGGAGACGTATCAGCATCCCCAAGCTTAATTCCTGCTCGTCCTTGGAATTGGTATTTCATTGCTCTCTGGTAAAAAATGAAAATTATTCTCATGAGCGCATACTTTCTGTTTTTTTCAGCAAGATGAAACAACAATCACCCAAGAAGATTCTAAAGGCTTTACTTGGCACAAACACTAATTAAAACATAAAAAACACAATCATAACAGAGGATAGATGATTTATTTATTACTAAACAGGAATAGAAAGCAGGGAACAAAAATAAAATTGGGTTGCCTCCTGTTGGGGAACGTAGTAATTTCAAAAAAATTCCTACGCACACGCAAGATCATGGTGATGCACAGCAACAAGAGGGGAGAGTGTTGTCTACGTACCCTCGTAGACCGGAAGCGGAAGCGTTATAACAACGCAGTTGATGTAGTCGTACATCTTCACGGACCGACCGATCAAGCACCGAAACTACGGCACCTCCGAGTTTTTGCACACGTTCAACTTGATGACGATCCCCGGACTCCGATCCAGCAAAGTGTCGGGGATGAGTTCCGTCAGCACGACGGCGTGGTGACGATCTTGATGTTCTACCGTCGCAGGGCTTCGCCTAAGCACCGCTACAATATTATCGAGGATTATGGTGGAGGGGGGCACCGCACACGGCTAAGAGATCAATGATCAATTGTTGTGTCTTTGGGGTGCCCCTCTGCCCCTGTATATAAAGGAGTGGAGGAGGGGGCCGACCAAGGAGGGTGGCGCGCCCAAGGGGGGGAGTCCAACTCCCACCGGGAGTAGGACTCCCCCTTTTCCTATTAGGAGTAGGAGAGGGAAGGAAGAGGAAGGAGGGAGGAAGGAAAGGGGGGCCCGGCCCCCTCCCAATTTGGATTGGGCTTGGGGGGGGCGCCCCCTCCCTTGCTCCTTTCCCCTCCTTTCCACTAAGGCCCAATAAGGCCCATATACCTCCCGGGGGGTTCCGATAACCTCCCGGCGATCCGGTATTGTCCCAATCTTACCCGGAACCTTTCCGGTGTCCAAATATAGTCGTCCAATATATTGATCTTTATGTCTCGACCATTTCGAGACTCCTCATCAAGTCCGTGATCACATCTGGGACTCTGAACAACCTTCGGTACATCAAAATATATAAACTCGTAATGAAACTGTCATCGTAACGTTAAGCGTGCGGACCCTACGGGTTCGAGAACAATAGAGACATGACCGAGACACGTCTCCGGTCAATAACCAATAGCGGAACCTAGATGCTCATATTGGCTCCTACATATTCTACGAAGAGCTTTATCGGTCAGACCGCATAACAACATACGTTGTTCCCTTTGTCATCAGTATGTTACTTGCCCGAGATTCGATCGTCGGTATCTCAATACCTACTTCAATCTCGTTACCGGCAAGTCTCTTTACTCGTACCATAATACATCATCTTGCAACTAACTTATTAGTTGCATTTCTTGCAAGGCTTAAGTGATGTGTATTACCGAGAGGGCCCAGAGATACCTCTCCGACAATCGGAGCGACAAATCCTAATCTTGAAATACGCCAACCCAACATGTACCTTTGGAGACACCTGTAGAGAACCTTTATAATCACCCAGTTACGTTGTGACGTTTGGTAGCACACAAAGTGTTCCTCCGGTAAACGGGAGTTGCATAATCGCATAGTCATAGGAACATGTATAAGTCATGAAGAAAGCAATATCAACATACTAAACGATCGGGTGCGAAGCTAATGGAATGGGTCATGTCAATCACATCTTTCTCCTAATGATGTGATCCCGTTAATCAAACGACAACTCATGTCTATGGTTAGGAAACATAACCATCTTCGATTAACGAGCTAGTCAAGTAGAGGCATACTAGTGACACTTTGTTTGTCTATGTATTCACACAAGTATTACGTTTCCGGTTAATACAATTCTAGCATGAATAATAAACATTTATCATGATATAAGGAAATAAATAATGACTTTATTATTGCCTCTAGGGCATATTTCCTTCAGTCTCCCACTTGCACTAGAGTCAATAATCTAGATTACATAGTAATGATTCTAACACCCATGGAGCCTTGGTGTTGATCATGTTTTGCTCGTGGAAGAGGCTTGGTCAATGGGTCTGCTACATTCAGATCCGTATGTATCTTGCAAATCTCTATGTCTCCCACCTGGACTAGATCCCGGATGGAATTGAAGCGTCTCTTGATGTGCTTGGTTCTCTTGTGAAATCTAGATTCCTTTGCCAAGGCAATTGCACCAGTATTGTCACAAAAGATTTTCATTGGACCCGATGCACTAGGTATGACACCTAGATCGGATATGAACTCCTTCATCCAGACTCCTTCGTTTGCTGCTTCCGAAGCAGCTATGTACTCCGCTTCACATGTAGATCCCGCCACAACGCTTTGTTTAGAACTGCACCAACTGACAGCTCCACCTTTTAATGTAAATATGTATCCGGTTTGTGATTTAGAATCGTCTGGATCAGTGTCAAAGCTTGCATCAATGTAACCATTTATGATGAGCTCTTTGTCACCTCCATATACGAGAAACATATCCTTAGTCCTTTTTAGGTATTTCAGGATGTTCTTGACCGCTGTCCAGTGATCCACTCCTGGATTACTTTGGTACCTCCCTGCTAGACTTATAGCAAGGCACACATCAGGTTTGGTACACAGCATTGCATACATGATAGAGCCTATGGCTGAAGCATAGGGAACATCTTTCATTTTCTCTCTATCTTCTGTAATGGTCGGGCATTGAGTCTTACTTAACTTCACACCTTGTAACACAGGCAATAATCCTTTCTTTGCTTGATCCATTTTGAACTTCTTCAAAACTTTGTCAAGGTATGTGCTTTGTGAAAGTCCAATTAAGCGTCTTGATCTATCTCTATAGATCTTAATGCCCAATATGTAAGAAGCTTCACTGAGGTCTTTCATTGAAAAACTCTTATTCAAGTATCCCTTTATGCTATCCAGAAATTCTATATCATTTCCGATTAGCAATATGTCATCCACATATAATATCAGAAATGCTACACAGCTCCTCACTTTCTTGTAAATACAGGCTTCTCCAAAAGTCTGTACAAAACCAAATGCTTTGATCACACTATCAAAGCGTTTATTCCAACTCCGAGATGCTTGCACCAGTCCATAAATGGATCGCTGGAGCTTGCACACTTTGTTAGCTCCCTTTGGATCGACAAAACCTTCCGGCTGCATCATATACAACTCTTCTTCCAGAAATCCATTCAGGAATGCAGTTTTGACATCCATCTACCAAATTTCATAATCATAAAATGCGGCAATTGCTAACATGATTCGGACAGACTTAAGCATCGCTATGGGTGAGAAGGTCTCATCGTAGTAAATCCCTTGAACTTGTCGAAAACCTTTTGCGACAAGTCGAGCTTTGTAGACAGTAACATTACCGTCAGCGTCAGTCTTCTTCTTGAAGATCCATTTATTTTCAATTGCTTGCCAATCATTGGGCAAGTCAACCAAAGTCCACACTTTGTTCTCATACATGGATCCCATCTCAAATTTCATGGCTTCAAGCCATTTTGCGGAATCTGGGCTCACCATTGCTTCTTCATAGTTCGTAGGTTCATCATGATCTAGTAGCATGACTTCCAGAACAGGATTACCGTACCACTCTGGCGCGGATCTTACTCTGGTTGATCTACGAGGTTCAGTAGTATCTTGTTCTGAAGTTTCATGATCATTATCATTAGCTTCCTCACTAATTGGTGTAGGTGTCGTAGAAACAGGTTTCTGTGATGTACTACTTTCCAATAAGGGAGCAGGTACAGTTACCTCGTCAAGTTCTACTTTCCTCCTACTCACTTCTTTCGAGAGAAACTCCTTCTCTAGAAAGGATCCATTCTTAGCAACGAATGTCTTGCCTTCGGATCTCTGATAGAAGGTGTACCCAACAGTCTCCTTTGGGTATCCTATGAAGACACATTTCTCCGATTTGGGTTCAAGCTTATCAGGTTGAAGCTTTTTCACATAAGCATCGCAGCCCCAAACTTTAAGAAACGATAACTCTGGTTTCTTGCCAAACCATAGTTCATAAGGTGTCGTCTCAACGGATTTTGATGGTGCCCTATTTAACGTGAATGCGGCCGTCTCTAAAGCATAACCCCAAAACGATAGCGGCAAATCTGTAAGAGACATCATAGTTCGCACCATATCAAGTAAAGTACGATTACGACGTTCGGACACACCATTACGCTGTGGTGTTCTGGGTGGCGTGAGTCGCGAAACTATTCCGCATTGTTTCAAATGTAAACCAAACTCGTAACTCAAATATTCTCCTCCACGATCAGATCGTAGAAACTTTATTTTCTTGTTACGATGATTTTCAACTTCACTCTGAAATTCTTTGAACTTTTCAAATGTTTCAGACTTATGTTTCATTAAGTAGATATACCCATATCTGGTTAAATCATCTATGAAGGTGAGAAAATAATGATATCCGCCACGAGCTTCAACATTCATTGGACCACATACATCTGTATGTATGATTTCCAACAAATCTGTTGCTCTCTCCATAGTACCGGAGAACGGCGTTTTAGTCATCTTGCCCATGAGGCACGGTTCGCAAGTACCAAGTGATTCATAATCAAGTGGTTCCAAAATTCCATCAGTAAGGAGTTTCTTCATGCGCTTTACACCGATATGACCTAAACGACAGTGCCACAAATAAGTTGCACTATCATTATCAACTCTGCATCTTTTGGCTTCAATATTATGAATATGTGTATCACTACTATCGAGATTCATCAAAAATAGACCACTCTTCAAGGGTGCATGACCATAAAAGATATTACTCATATAAATAGAACAACCATTATTCTCTGATTTAAATGAATAACCGTCTCGCATCAAACAAGATCCAGATATAATGTTCATGCTTAACGCTGGCACCAAATAGCTATTATTTAGGTCTAATACTAATCCCTATGGTAGATGTAGAGGTAGCGTGCCGACCGCAATCACATCGACTTTGGAACCATTTCCCACATGCATCGTCACCTCGTCCTTCGCCAGTGTTCGCTTAATCCGTAGTCCCTGTTTCGAGTTGCAAATATTAGCAGCAGAACCAGTATCAAATACCCAGGTGCTACTGTTAGCTCTTGTAAGGTACACATCAATAACATGTATATCACATATACCTTTGTTCACCTTGCCATCCTTCTTATCCGCCAAATACTTGGGGCAGTTCCGCTTCCAGTGACCAGTCTGCTTGCAGTAGAAGCACTCAGTTTCAGGCTTAGGTCCAGACTTGCTTTTCTTCTCCTGAGCAGCAACTTGCTTGCTGTTCTTCTTGAAGTTCCCCTTCTTCTTCCCCTTGCCCTTTTTCTTGAAACTAGTGGTCTTGTTGACCATCAACACTTGATGCTCCTTCTTGATTTCTACCTCCGCAGCTTTTAGCATTGCGAAGAGCTCGGGAATTGTCTTATCCATCCCTTGCATATTATAGTTCATCACGAAGCTCTTGTAGCTAGGTGGAAGTGATTGGAGAATTCTGTCAATGACGCAATCATCCAGAAGATTAACTCCTAGTTGAATCAAGTGATTATTATACCCAGACATTTTGAGTATATGCTCACTGACAGAACTGTTCTCCTCCATCTTGCAGCTATAGAACTTATTGGAGACTTCATATCTCTCAATCTGGGCATTTGCTTGAAATATTAGCTTCAACTCCTGGAACATCTCATATGCTCCATGACGTTCAAAACATCGTTGAAGACCCGGTTCTAAGCCGTAAAGCATGGCACATTGAACTATCGAGTAGTCATCAGCTTTGCTCTGCCAAACGTTCTTAACGTCGTCAGTTGCATTAGCAGCAGGCCTGGCACCCAGCGGTGCTTCCAGGACATAATTCTTCTGTGCAGCAATGAGGATAATCCTCAAGTTACGGACCTAGTCCGTATAATTGCTACCATCATCTTTCAACTTTGCTTTCTCAAGGAACGCATTAAAATTCAACGGAACAACAGCACGGGCCATCTATCTACAATCCAACATAAACAAGCAAGATACTATCAGGTACTAAGTTCATGATAATTTTAAGTTCAATTAATCATATTACTTAAGAACTCCCACTTAGAAAGACATCCCTCTAATCTTCTAAGTGATCACGTGATCCAAATCAACTAAACCATAACCGATCATCACGTGAAATGGAGTAGTTTTCAATGGTGAACATCACTATGTTGATCATATCTACTATATGATTCACGCTCGACCTTTCGGTCTCAGTGTTCCGAGGCCATATCTGCATATGCTAGGCTCGTCAAGTTTAACCTGAGTATTCTGCGTGTGCAAAACTAGCTTGCACCCATTGTAGATGGACGTAGAGCTTATCACACCCGATCATCACGTGGTGTCTGGGCACGACGAACTTTGGCAACGGTGCATACTCAGGGAGAACACTTTTATCTTGAAATTTAGTGAGAGATCATCTTATAATGCTACCGTCAATCAAAGCAAGATAAGATGCATAAAAGATAAACATCACATGCAATCAATATAAGTGATATGATATGGCCATCATCATCTTGTGCTTGTGATCTCCATCTTCGAAGCACCGTCATGATCACCATCGTCACCGGTGCGACACCTTGATCTCCATCGTAGCATCGTTGTCGTCTTGCCAATCTTATGCTTCTACGACTATCGCTACCGCTTAGTGATAAAGTAAAGCATTACAGGGCGGTTGCATTGCATACAATAAAGCGACAACCATATGGCTCCTACCGGTTGCTGATAACTTGGTTACAAAACATGATCATCTCATACAATAAAATTTAGCATCATGCCTTGACCATATCACATCACAACATGCCCTGCAAAAACAAGTTAGACGTCCTCTACTTTGTTTGTTGCAAGTTTTATGTGGCTGCTACGTGCTTAGCAAGAACCAATCTTACCTACGGATCAAAAACAACAATGATAGTTTGTCAAGTTGGTGCTGTTTTAACCTTCGCAAGGACCGGGCGTAGCCACACTCGGTTCAACTAAAGTTGGAGAAACTGACACCCGCCAGCCACCTGTGTGCAAAGCACGTCGGTAGAACCAGTCTCACGTAAGCATACGCGTAATGTCGGTCCGGGCCGCTTCATCCAACAATACCGCCGAACCAAAGTATGACATGCTGGTAAGCAGTATGACTTATATCGCCCACAACTCACTTGTGTTCTACTCGTGCATATAACATCAACACATAAAACCTAGGCTCGGATGCCACTATTGGGGAACGTAGTAATTTGAAAAAATTTCCTATGCACACGCAAGATCATGGTGATGCACAGCAACGAGAGGGGAGAGTGTTGTCTACGTACCCTCATAGACCGGAAGCGGAAGCGTTATAACAACGTGGTTGATGTAGTCGTACGTCTTCACGGCCCGACCGATCAAGCACTGAAACTACGGCACCTCCGAGTTTTTGCACACGTTCAGCTCGATGATGATCCCCAGACTCCGATCCAGCAAAGTGTCGCGGATGAGTTCCGTCAGCACGACGGCGTGGTGACGATCTTGATGTTCTACCGTCGCAGGGCTTCGCCTAAGCACCGCTACAATATTATCGAGGATTATGGTGGAGGGGGGAACCGCACACGGCTAAGAGATCAATGATCAATTGTTGTGTCTCTGGGGTGCCCCCTGCCCCCGTATATAAAGGAGTGGAGGAGGGGGCCGGCCAAGGAGGGTGGCGCGCCCAAGGGGGGAGTCCAACTCCCACCGAGAGTAGGACTCCCCCTTTTCCTATTAGGAGTAGGAGAGGAAAGGAAGAGGAAGGAGGGAGGAAGGAAAGGGGGGCCGGCCCCCCTCCCAATTCGGATTGGGCTTGGGGGGGCGCCCCCTCCCTTGCTCCTTTCCCCTCCTTTCCACTAAGGGCCAATAAGGCCCATATACCTCCCGGGTGGTTCCGATAACCTCCCGGTGATCCGGTATTGTCCCAATCTTACCCGGAACCTTTCCGGTGTCCAAATATAGTCGTCCAATATATCAATCTTTATGTCTCGACCATTTCGAGACTCCTCGTCAAGTCCGTGATCACATCCGGGACTCCGAACAACCTTCGGTACATCAAAATATATAAACTCATAATGAAACTGTCATCATAATGTTAAGCGTGCGGACCCTACGGGTTAAGAACAATGTAGACATGACTGAGACACGTCTCCGATCAGTAACCAATAGCGGAACCTGGATGCTCATATTGGCTCCTACATATTCTACGAAGATCTTTATCGGTCAGACCGCATAACAACATACGTTGTTCCCTTTGTCATCGGTATGTTACTTGCCCGAGATTCGATCGTCGGTATCTCAATACCTAGTTCAATCTCGTTACCGGCAAGTCTCTTTACTCGTTCCGTAATACATCATCTTGCAACTAACCTATTAGTTGCATTGCTTGCAAGGCTTAAGTGATGTGTATTACCGAGAGGGCCCAGAGATACCTCTCCGACAATCGGAGCGACAAATCCTAATCTCGAAATATGCCAACCCAACATGTACCTTTGGAGACACCTGTAGAGGACCTTTATAATCACCCAGTTACGTTGTGACGTTTGGTAGCACACAAAGTGTTCCTCCGGTAAACGGGAGTTGCATAATCTCATAGTCATAGGAACATGTATAAGTCATGAAGAAAGCAATAGTAACATACTAAACGATCGGGTGCTAAGCTAATGGAATGGGTCATGTCAATCACATCATTCTCCTAATGATGTGATCCCGTTAATCAAACGACAGCTCATGTCTATGGTGAGGAAACATAACCATCTTCGATTAACGAGCTATTCAAGTAGAGGCATACTAGTGACACTTTGTTTGTCTATGTATTCACACAAGTATTACGTTTCTGGTTAATACATTTCTAGCATGAATAATAAACATTTATCATGATATAAGGAAATAAATAATAACTTTATTATTGCCTCTAGGGCATATTTCCTTCACCTCCCAACAAGCGCTATCGTTTAACGCCCCTAGCTAGGCATAAAAGCAAGAATAGATCTAGGTATTGTCATCTTTGGTATTTATCTTTTTAATAGGGTTATGCTCGGATCCGGGAGGTTCCTTACGTTTCCCGTCATAATCGGAGATCTTTAGATCAGAGCATCTAACCGCTTATTGCAAAGAGTGATCAACATATTCATGCGGTGAAGGTTCCCACTAACATTTTTAAGAGGTTCAAGATATTTTTGCAAAATTTTAGTTACTTCGCATATTTTCTCAAAAACTTGGGTTCCTTCTTGAGTATGATGGAGTCCCTTTTGTGGGGGTAGTACTCCTACTATTCCCTCTATAATCTCATGCACAATACTGGGATCAATTTCAATAAAACTCCCCTTAGAGGAAAAATCCAAGAGTTGTCTATGGGACATGGTTAGCCCAACATAAAAGTTGCGAAGTAAAATCTTGAAATCTCCCTCTATGGTGCAATTACGATAGGACTCTATCATCTTGTACCAAGCAACTTTTAAGTTTTCTCCTTGTCTTTGTTTGAAGTGAAGAACTTCAAAATCGGGAGACAAAGGAAGAGATCAAGAGCTTGCCATGAAGACAAAACAAACGATCTAACACAGGGACACACAAGAAGCAAGCGGAAAGAGGCGAACGGAGAAGGGGCGAATAAAATGGCAAAGGTGAAGTGGGGGAGAGGAAAACGAGAGGCAAATGCAAATAATGTAATGCGAGGGAGAAGAGTTTGTGATGGGTACTTGGTATGTCTTGACTTGAGTGTAGATCTCCCCGGCAACGGCGCCAAAAATCCTTCTTGCTACCTCTTGAGCATGTCTTGGTTTTCCCTTGAAGAGGAAAGGGTGATGCAGCAAAGTAAAGTAAGTATTTCCCCTCAGTTTTTGAGAACCAAGGTATCAATCCAGTAGGAGACTACACGGAAGTCGCCTAGTACCTGCAAAAACAATCAAGAACCTCGCAACCAACATGATAAAAGGGTTGTCAATCCCTTCATGGTCTAATAAAGATAATAAGATAAATATTCTTGGTATTGTTGTTGTATAGATTGAAAAGTAAAGATTGCAAAATAAAATAAATAGTAAACTAGAATTGTATATCGGAAACTTATATGATATAAAATAGACCCCGGGGCCATATATAGGTTTCACTAGTGGCTTCTCTCATGATTGCCAGTATTATGGTAGGTGAACAAATTACTGCCGAGCAATTGATTGAAAAGCACATAGTTATGAGAATATCTAGGCATGATTATGAAATATAGGCATCACATCCATGTTAAGTAGACCGAAACGATTCTGCATCTACTATTATTACTCCACACATCGACCGCTATCCAGCATGCATCTAGAGTATTAAGTTCATAAGAACAGAGTAATGCTTTAGGCAAGATGACATGATGTGGCTAGAGGGATAAACTCAAGCAATATGATATAAACCCCATCTTTTTTCGTCGATGGCAACAATAAAATACGTGCCTTGCTGCCCCTACTGTCACTAGGAAAGGACACCGCAAGATTGGACCCAAAGCTAAGCACTTTTCCCATTGCAGGAAAGATCAATCTAGTAGGCCAAACTAAACCGATAATTTGAAAGGACTTGCAAAGATATCAAATCATGCATATAAGAATTCAGAGAAGAACCAAATATTGTTCATAGATAAACTTGATCGTAAATCCACAATTCATCGGATCTCGGCAAACACACCGCAAAAGAATATTACATCGAATAGATCTCCAAGAACATCGAGGAGAACTTTGTATAGAAGATCAAAGAGAGAGAATAAGCCATCTAGCTAATAACTATGGACCCTAAGGTCTATGGTAAACTACTCACACATCATCGGAGAGGCTATGGTGTTGATGTAGATGCCCTCCGTGATCGATTCCCCCTCCGGCAGATCGCCGAAAAAGGCCCCAAGATGGTATCTCACGGGTACAAAAGGTTGCGGCGGTGGAAAAGTGGTTTTGTGGCCCCCCTAGATGTTTTTAGGGTATAAGAGTATATATAGGCGAAAGAAGTACGCCGGTGGAGCTACAAGGGGCCCATGAGGGTGGGAGCGCACCTACCCCCCTAGGCGCACCCTCTTACCTCGTGGCCACCTCGTTGCATCTCTGACTTCCACTCCATGTCTCCTGGATTGTGTTTGTTCCAAGAAATATCCTCGTGAAGGTTTCGTTCCGTTTGGATTCTGTTTGATATTCCTTTTCTGCAAACACTGAAATAGGCAAAAAAACAGAAACTGGCACTGGGCCTCCAGTTAATAGGTCAGTCTCAAAAATAATATAAAAGTGCATATTAAAGCCTATTAAACATCCAAAAAAGATAATATAATAGCATGGAACAATAAAAAATTATAGATACATTGGAGACGTATCAGTGATCATAAAGGTGCTCTACAGGTATCTCCGAATGTGTTTGTTGGGTTGCATGGATCAAGACTGGGATTTTTCTCTCCGTGCGACGGAGAGATATCGCTGGGCCCTATTGGTAATAGAACATCATTAGAAGCTTCATGTGACTAATGAGTTTAGTCACGGGATCTTGTATTAGGGAACGAGTAAAGAGACTTGTCAGTAACGAGATTGAACTAGGTATGGAGATACCAACGATCGAATCTCAGACAAGTAATATATCGATGGACAAAGGGAATTGCATACGGGATTCTCTAGTTATTGACTAGAGATGAGTATCGGTCATGTCTGCATGTTCCCGGACCCGTAGGGTCGCACACTTAACGTTCAGTAGCGCTAGGGTAGTATTGAGATATTAATAGTGGAAAATCCGAAGGTTGTTTTGGGTCCTGGATGGGATCCGGGACATCACGAGGAGCTTCGGAATGGTCCGGAGGTAATGATTTATATATGGAAAGTTGTTGTCAGGGTTCCGAGAAAATGTTCTTTTTTCGGTATTGTACCAGGAAGCCACTAGAAGTTCCAGAGGGTTCCGGTGGGATCCAGAAGCCCTCGGCGGGTTCCACCATGTCCCATACAATAGCATGGGCTGTAGGGGGCGCCCTGGCCTTAATGGGCCAGGGGCACCATCCCCTACATGGCCATGTGCATGGGGAGGGGAAACCCTAAGGGGGAGTGATACGTCTCCGTCGTATCTACTTTTCCAAACACTTTTGCCCTTGTTTTGGACTCTAACTTGCATGATTTGAATGGAACTAACCCGGACTGATGTTGTTTTCAGCAAAATTACCATGGTGTTATTTATGTGCAGAAAGAAACGTTCTCGGAATGACCTGAAACTTCACGGAGCAACTTTTTGTTAAATAAAAAAATACCTGCAAAAGACGAAGGCCAGGGGGCCCACCACCTGTCCACGAGGGTGGGGGTGCGCCCCTACCTTGTGGGACCCCTGGAGCTCCTCCATCTCCAACTCCAACTATATATATTGTGTTTCAGGGAGAAAAAATCAGAGAGAAGAATTCATCATGTTTTACGATCCAGAGCCGCCACCAAGCCCTAAAACCTCTCGGGAGAGCTGATCTGGAGTCCGTTCGGGGCTCCGGAGAGGGGAATCCGTCGCCATCATCATCATCAACCATCCTCCATCACCAATTTCATGATGCTCACCGCCGCGCGTGAGTAATTCCATCGTAGGCTTGCTGGACGGTGATGGGTTGGATGGGATCTATCATGTAATCGAGTTAGTTTTGTTAGGGTTTGATCCCTAGTATCCACTATGTTCTGAGATTGATGTTGCTATGACTTTGCTATGCTTAATGCTTGTCACTAGGGCCCGAGTGCCATGATTTCAGATCTGAACCTATTATGTTTTCATCAATATATGAGTGTTCTTGATCCTATCTTGCAATTCTATAGTCACCTATTATGTGTTATGATCCGTTAACCCCAAAGTGACAATAATCGGGATACTTACCAGTGATGACCGTAGTTTGAGGAGTTCATGTATTCACTATGTGTTAATGATTTGTTCCGGTACTCTATTAAAAGGAGGCCTTAATATCCCTTAGTTTCCGTAAGGACCCTGCTGCCATGGGAGGGTAGGAAAAAATATGCCATGCAAGTTCTTTTCCATAAGCATGTATGACTATATTCGGAATACATGCCTACATTACATTGATGAACTGGAGCTTACGAGCTTTCCATATATTATTCTTCGCTTATTTAATTTTCCGTTGCTATTGCTATCATCACTAGAAAATACCAAAAACACTACTTTTACTACTGTTACCTTTTGCTACCGTTACCACTACTATCATATTACTTTGCTACTAAATACTTTGCTGCAGATATTAAGTTTCTAGGTGTGGTTGAATTGACAACTCAGCTGCTAATACTTGAGAATATTCTTTGGCTCCCCTTGTGTCGAATCAATAAATTTGGGTCAAATATTCTACCCTCGAAAACTGTTGCGATCCCCTATACTTGTGGGTTATCAAGACTATTCTCTGGCGCTGTTGCCGGGGAGCATAGCTCTATTCTTTGAGTCACTTGGGTTTTATATCTGCTTATCATTATGAAGAACTTGAAAGATCCAAGAACCAAGATTTATCCCTCAACTACGAGGGGAGGTAAGGAACTGCCATCTAGCTCTGCACTTGATTCACCTTCTGTTTTGAGTAAGCTTGCGACACCTAAACCTGCTTATGATATTCGTTCTGATATGTTGCATGTTATTGATGATGCTACTTCTGCTATACATGATACTTATGATGAAACTACTTCTATGCTTGATACTACTGTGCCACTTGGTGAATTTCTTGATGAACAGCTTGCTAGGGCTAGAGAGATTAAAAATATTGAATCTAATAATACTGATGAAATTGATGATGAAGACTTGCCTGTTATTCCTGAGGGTTATGTTTTTGACAAAGAAGCTTCTTCAGCTATTTTAGCTTGCAAAGATAGATACGAACTTAAGAGGTTATTAGCTAAATGGAATAAGCAATCTCTAAATGCTAGGATGAAACCTGACCATGCTTTTGCTACTTCACCTATCTGTGTTACCAATAAGGATTATGAATTCTCTGTTGATCCTAATATAATTACTTTGGTTGAATCTGATCCTTTTCATGGCTATGAATCTGAAACTGTTGTGGCACAAATTACTAAATTAAATTATATAGCCACCCTGTTCACTACTGATGAGAGAACTCGTTACTTTTATATCCCTAAAATATTTCCGTTCTCATTAAAGGGTGATGCTAAGATATGGTTTAATTCTCTTGATCCTGGTTGTGTGCGTAGTCCCCAGGATATGATTTATTACTTCTCTGCTAAATATTTCCCTGCTCATTAGAAACAAGCTGCTTTAAGGGATATATATATAATTTTGTGCAAATTGAAGAAGAGAGTCTCCCACAAGCTTGGGGGAGGCTTCTCCAATTACTTAATGCTTTGCCTGATCATCCTCTTAAGAAAAATGTAATACTTGATATCTTTTATAATGGACTAGCCAATGCCTCCAGAGATTACCTGGATAGTTGTGCTGGTTCTGTTTTCAGGGAAAGAACACCGGATGAAGCTGGAATTCTATTGAATAATATGTTGACGAATGAAAATAATTGGACACCTCCAGAGCCAATTCCTGATCCTATTCCTAAACCAACTCTAAAGAAGAGGGGTATTCTATTTCTCAGTCCTAAGGATATGCAAGAGGCAAAGAAATCTATGAAAGAAAAAGGTATTAAAGCTGAAGATGTTAAGAATTTACCTCCTATTGAAGAAATACACGGTCTTAATTTACTGCCTGTTGAAGAAACATATGATCTTAATCCTTTACCTATTAAAGAAACTCATGGTCTTGATGACCCGACACAGGTAGTTAAGGTAAATTCTCTCTATAGATATGATAAAGCTGAAATCCCATTTACTAAGTTTGCTAGCCCATGCTTAGATGAGTTTGATGAATTTATGGCTAAGCAAGAAGATTTTAATGCTTATTTTGGTAGACAATTGAAATACAATTCAAATATGCTTGAACACTTGGGTGATTATATGGCTAATGTCAAAGGTGAACTTAAACTTATTAGTAAACATGCTTCTATGGTTACCACTCAAGTAGAACAAGTACTTAAAGCTCAAAATGATTTGCTCAATGAATTGAATAGTAAGAATAATGATAATCCTGTTAGAGTTATGACTAGAGGTGGTAGAATGACTCAGGAACCTTTGTATCCCGAAGGCCACCCTAAGAGAATTGAGTAAGATTCTCAGAGAAATAATATAGATGCACCTAGTCCTTCTAAAAAGAAGAAAAAGAAAAATGATAGGACTTTGCATGCTTCTAGTGAACCTATTATTGAAACACCTGAGAATCCAAATGATATTTCTATTTCTAATGCTGAAACTCAATATGGTAATGAACCTGAAACTAGTGATAATGCTAATAATAATGTTCATGATGATGCTCAACCAAGTAATGATAATGATCTAGAAATTGAACCTGCTGTTGATCTTGATAACCCACAATCAAAGAATCAACGTTATGATAAGAAAGACTTTGTTGCTAGGAAACACGGTAAAGAAAGAGAACCATGGGTTCAGAAACCCATGCCTTTTCCTCCCAAACCATCCAAGAAAAAGGATGATGAGGATTTTGAGCGCTTTGCTGAAATGATTAGACCAATCTTTTTGCGTATGTGATTAACTGATATGCTCAAAATGAATCCTTATGCTAAGTATATGAAAGATATTGTTACAAATAAAAGAAAGGTACCGGAAGCTGAAATTTCCACCATGCTTGCTAATTGTACTTTTGAGGGTGGAATACCAATGAAACTTGGAGATCCAGGAGTACCAACTATACCATGCTCCATTAAAAGAAACTATGTTAAAACTACTTTATGTGATCTTGGAGCTGGTGTTAGTGTTATGCCTCTCTCTTTATATCATAAACTTGATTTGAATAAGTTTACACCTACTGAAATATCTTTGCAAATGGCTGATAAATCAACCGCTATACCTGTTGGTATTTGTGAGGATGTGCTTGTTGTAGTTGCAACGTTACTATTTTTAACGGAATTTGTTATTCTTGATATTCCCGAGGATGATAGTATGTCTATTATTCTTGGAAGACCCTTTTGGAATAGTGTAGGGGCTGTTATTGATTGCACTAAAGGCAATGTCACTTTTCATGTTAATGGTAATGAGCACACGGTACACTTTTCGAGGAAACAACCTCAAGTTCATAGTATCAACTCTATTGGAAAAATTCCATCGATTATATTTGGAGGTTTTGAATTTCTTGTTCCTACTGTCAAGAAGAAATATGATATTCTTATTATTGGGGATGTGCATATCCCCGTTGAGGTAACATAGTGTTATTCAAAATTTCTCCGGTTCCATGTTATTCGGAATGAGTTCGTTAACAAGACTTGATCAACCTTGTTAGTGGATTCCTTTTGATGATCATGAGATGGATGAAACTAGAAGGCACACAACCTTCTGTACCCTCCTTTTACTATCTGTTATTTATATTAAATAAAATAAAATAGTATTTTTCTGTTTGTTATCTGATTATCTATGCAATATAAAAATACCCCGAAAATAAAAGTTCTCCAAATGCCCTGAATTTAAATATGATTTTTTCTGGAATATTTGAGAATATTTGGCACTAGAACACAACAGGGGGGTCAACCACCTGCCCACGAGGATGGAGGGCGCGCCCTACCCCCTGGGCGCGCCCCCCTGCCTCGTGGGCCCACGGTGGCCCTCCTCCACTTATCCTTTCACCCACACACTCCTTCTTCCTCCCCCAAACACGAATAACCAGCTCAAACCCGAGTCCAAGCTCGTTTTGCTGCCATTTTCGATCTCCTTGCTCAAAGCACCTCTCACAAAACTGTTTGGGGAGATTGTTCCTTGGTATGTGACTCCTCCATTGGTCCAATTAGTTTTTGTTCTAGTGCTTTATTCATTGCAAATTTTTGCCGCTTAGGTGACCCTGTTCTTGAGCTTGCATGTCAAATTTATATGGTCAAAATTAGTTTTGATGCATGATATAGGCCCTAGGCACTTGTAGGAGTAGTTGCTATCAATATTATTGAGTTTGGTTTACTTTTATTTTGAAGTTACTAAAAAAATTCAGAATTTTTCAGAGGAATAAAAATGCTTAGGAAAATGTTCCAAGGTGGTTCCTCGAGGAAGCAAGGACCCAGGCTTGCAATCCGTGATGCTGATGAAGAGCCACCAAGAGATGCTCCAGTGCGTCCTTGTGAGTGGCCTTCTGAAAATTTTATGGATCGAGCGGGAATTAAGGAAGAATTCAACGCATATTTGCGTAACGCTAATCTTGTGAGCTTCGAGGAAGAGAAGTGCAGCCAGTATCACAATCTCACTAATTCCTTTGTGAGGAGGTTTGAATTTTCATCTTCACGTAATTCTCCAACTGTCCTGTTTGAAAATTCTTATACTATGGACTTAGAGGATTTTACCACTGCTTGCAAACTTCCACAATGGGGTAGTATAAGGGATCCTCGCAAATCTGAATTTAGAGATTTTCTTGATAGCATAACTGTGGGAGAATCTAAAGATATTACACAAGCTACCATAGGGAGCATTCACTTTCGTGCTATACATTATTTTGCTCTCTTCATAGGTAGATGCATTAATGGTAAATATGAGGCATGTCATATGTGTGTCCCTGACCTCAGTATTCTTAGGAGTGATGTATTAGGAGATAAATCTTATAATTTGGGAGCCATTGTTGCACGTAGGTTGCATCTTAATAGATTTAATGGAGATTTCTTTGGAGGAATTTATGCAACCCACATAGCGAATTTTCTTGGTGTAACCATACGCGAAGATGATATTGAATTACCCCCTGCTTACCTAGACTTTAATGCTATGGTTCACCACCAGTTTGTCGAGAGCAATGAATCACCTCTCCAGTATCGACTAATGTTTGACAGACGCCGTGCTGTCCATATTACACTCCCTGCTCCTGCCTTCTTTAATCATCAGGCAAAAGGAAGATATGTTATTACCAAATAGGAGGAAGATGAGTACGAGAGGAGAGCGGAGGCCGCTCGTCGCCACGCTGCAGCTCAGGAGGCGATAGCCGCTGCATCTCAATACGACCCCAACTATTATTATGGATATCCGCCAGGCCAGCCATGGCCATAGACCAACTTAAGCCAAAAGCCTAAGCTTGGGGGAGTATGTATTTCCCACCGACATTACATTTATGTTCACACACTCATTGCTAGATGTCGGTGCTCATACTTTTTCATTTGTATCATCCATGCTAGTTTATTTCCTTTTTATGCTTTCTTCTTGTGTGTTTAATAAACCTTAAGAAAAACAAAAAAAATTAGTTGTAGCTTTTAATTAGTTTACTTTCCATGCTTGTAGTAGTAATTAAAAAGAAAACCCCAAAAGATTTCTTGTTCTTCTTTTACTTGTTGGGAGCTCTCCCGTGTAAATAGTTTTATTTCTTTTCTTTGGGGGTCGATAGGAGAAGACCATAATTAAATTGTTGAAGTGGCTCTTGTATGCATACTTGTTGATCTAACAAAAGAGCCCATATTGCCTTCTCTTCTCATGTTTATTGAATGCTTGCAGATTCCAGCTTAGTCCAATGCACGTGCACTATTATTATTCACATCGTTCGGTCGTGCAAGTGAAAGGAAATTATGACGATATATGATGGACTGACTGAGATGAGAAAAGCTGGTATGAACTCGACCTCTTTTGTTTTTGTAAATATGATTAGTTCATCGTTCCTGATTTAGCCTATTATGAATAAACATGTTTGCAATGACAACTAGAGATCACAGTTTCTTGTGCCAACCTTGATTAGCTATGAGCTATAATGGTTTACCTTGCATGCCAACATGCTAATAGAATGGTTGTGATGTGGTATGATAGGGTGGTATCCTCCTCTGAATGATTTAAGTGACTTGACTTGGCGCATGTTCACGCATGTAGTTGAAACAAAATCAACATAGCCTTCACGATATTTATGTTCATGGTGGATTATATCCTACTCATGCTTGCATTCGGTGTTGATTAATTTTAATGCATGTTCATGACTGTTGTCGCTCTCTAGCTGGTCGCTTCCCAGTCTTTTGCTAGCCTTCACCTGTACTAAGCGGGAATACTGCTTGTGCATCCAATCCCTTAAACCCCAAAGTTGTTCCACATGAGTCCACCATACCTACCTATATACAGTATCTTCCTGCCGTTACAAGTAAATTTGTATGTGCCAAACTCTAAACCTTCAAATAAATATCCTGTTTTGTATGCTCAAATAGCTCATGTATCAACTAGGGCTGTCTATATCTTCCATGTTAGGCGGGTTATTCTCAAGAGGAGTGGACTCCACTCCTCACTCACGAGAAAGTGGCTGGTCACCGGGATGCCCAGTCCCATGCTTTATGCAAACTAAATCAAAATAATTGCAAACAAAACTCCCCCTGGGACTCTTGTTAGTTGGAGGCACTCATTGTTTCGAGCAAGCCATGGATTGATGCTTGTTGGTGGAAGGGGGAGTATAAACTTTACCATTTTGTTTGGAAACCGCCTATAATGTGTGTAGCATGGAAGATATTGCCATCTCTTGGTTGTTATGTTGACAATGAAAGTATACCGCTCAAAATATTATTCACCTCTCTTTCAAAACCGAGCTCTGGCACCTCTACAAATCCATGCTTCCCTCTACGAAGGGCCTATCTATTTACTTTCATGCTGAGTCATCATCCTCTTATTAAAAAGCACCAGTTGGAGAGCACCACTGTCATTTGCATTCATTATTGTTAGTTTACATTGAGTATGACTTGACTGGATCTCTTTTACCATGAAGTACAATGTCTAGTCAGTCCTTGGTCTTTAAAGGTGCTCTGCATTTATGTTTTGCGGTCTTAGAAAGGGCTAGCGAGATACCATCTTGTTATATCATATTATGATTGTTTTGAGAAAGTGTTGTCATCCGAGAATTATTATTATTGCTCTCTAGTTTATTATGCTATTGATATGAGTAAACTTGAGACCTAAGAGTTATTGCGAATGTGGTTAGTTATAATCTTTGCTGAAAACTTGAATGCTGGCTTTACATATTTACAACAACAAGAGCAAATAGAGTTTGTAAAAGTTTTTCTTTATCACTTTCAGTTTGTCAATTGAATTGCTTGATGACAAGCAAAGGTTTAAGCTTGGGGGAGTTGATACGTCTCCGTCGTATCTACTTTTCCAAACACTTTTGCCCTTGTTTTGGACTCTAACTTGCCTGATTTGAATGGAACTAACCCAGACTGACGCTGTTTTCAGCAGAATTACCATGGTGTTATTTATGTGCAGAAACAAACGTTCTCGGAATGACCTGAAACTTCACGGAGCAACTTTTTGGAAAATATAAAAAATACCTGCAAAAGATGAAGGCCAGGGGCCCACCACCTGTCCACGAGGGTGGGGGCGCGCCCCCTACCTCGTGGGCCCCCTGGAGCTCCTCCGACTCCAACTCCAACTCTATATATTGTGTTTCGGGGAGAAAAAAATCAGCGAGAAGAATTCATCGCATTTTACGATATGGAGCCGCCGCCAAGCCCTAAAACCTCTCGGGAGGGCTGATCTGGAGTCCGTTTGGGGCTCCAGAGAGGGGAATCCGTCGCCATCGTCATCATCAACCATCCTCCATCACCAATTCCATGATGCTCACCGCCGTGCGTGAGTAATTCCATCATAGGCTTGCTCGATGGTGAGGGGTTGGATGGGATCTATCATGTAATCAAGTTAGTTTTGTTAGGGTTTGATCCCTAGTATCCACTATGTTCTGAGATTGATGTTGCTATGACTTTGCTATGCTTAATGCTTGTCACTAGGGCCCGAGTGCCATGATTTCAGATCTGAACCTATTATGTTTTCATCAATATATGAGTGTTCTTGATCCTATCTTGCAAGTCTATAGTCACCTATTATGTGTTATGATCCGCTAACCCGGAAGTGACAATAATCGGGATACTTACCGATGATGACCATAGTTTGAGGAGTTCATGTATTCACTATGTGTTAATGCTTTGTTCCAGTACTCTATTAAAAGGAGGCCTTAATATCCCTTAGTTTCCGTAAGGACCCCGCTACCACGCGAGGGTAGGACAAAAGATGTCATGCAAGTTCTTTTCCATAAGCATGTACGACTGTATTCGGAATACATGCATACATTACATTGATGAACTGGAGCTAGTTCTGTGTCACCCTAGGTTATGACTGTTACATGATGAACCGCATCCGGCATAATTCTCCATCACCGATCCATTGCCTACGAGCTTTCCATATATTATTCTTCGCTTATTTAATTTTCCGTTGCTATTGCTATCATCACTAGAAAATACCAAAAACACTACTTTTACTACTGTTACCTTTTGCTACCGTTACCACTACTATCATATTACTTTGCTACTAAATACTTTGCTGCAGATATTAAGTTTCCAGGTGTGGTTGAATTGACAACTCAGCTGCTAATACTTGAGAATATTCTTTGGCTCCCCTTGTGTCGAATCAATAAATTTGGGTTGAATACTCTACCCTCGAAAACTGTTGCGATCCCCTATAGTTGTGGGTTATTAGGGAGGGCCTCCACTTCACTAGGAGGGCACTTCTCCCCCCTTGGCCGATGCACCCTACCTTGGGAGGGCGGCTAGGGATAGAATGCTCCTCCCTAAGCCCTTTATATAGTGGGGAGGCGCAGGGGGCAGCTAGCCCTTCCATGCTTGCCCCGTCTCTCTCCCGTTACTCCTCCTCCATGTTCTGTTAGCGCTTGGCGAAGCCCTGCCGGAGTTCCGCTGCCACCACCACAACCACGCCGTCGTGTTGGTTTAGATCACATCTACCTCCTCTCCCTCCATTGCTGGAAAAAGAAGGAGAGGACCCATCCAGCCGTACGTGTGCTAAACTCGGAGCTGCCGCACGTGCGGTACTTGGATCAGATTGGATCGCGACGCGAGTATGACTACGCCAACCATGATCTCTAGATTGTTAAAGATTTTGGTCTAGAAGGGTATGTAGACAGCACTCCCCTCTTGTTGTTGTACATCTCCTAGATTAGATCTTGGGTGTTCGTAGGAATTTTTTATTTTCATGCTTCGTTTCCCACCAGTTTATGTGGGTGGTGCAAGACCACTGGTCTCATGCTCCAAGGCAGCCGAGGAAATTTTTGTGTGGTTGAACATCCCTAGGAATCAGTTCTCAGCTCATTGTTTCCACCTGGAGGATTTCTTGATGGTGTTAAGCCAACTCCAACGGACGACCCAAAATGGACGTTCATTTTGTTCGGATTTCATCCGCTTGGGTAGGGAAATGTCCATGGATGTGCTGGTCGTGCACCCAGCGCGCAGACGAATGTGGTCCGCCACGGTCGGCTATGCCGGTATGTATACATTCTTTTGGCCTCATTTCTTTTATTATTTCATCAATGATATTTTGATACATTGGATTACATTCACCAATTCTTCACTAGACGAGCAAGGCCAAAGAAAACAAGAACCACAATTAGATACTTCAAAAGATATCCAACTTCCATAACTACTCCCACAAGTTGGATTAGTATCTTCTCGATGCCTTCATTATTGATCTAGGGCTTCTCGATCTCGCATACATCTCTCTTCTTTGATTCTAAAGAAGTAGACGTTACTTTGCACATAATCTCATCTTTAGCCTCTATTCTATCAACAAGTGCATTAGCATCTATCAAATTTCATCCTATCAAAAGATCGTTGTATTCTTCTTCCCAATACCAAAGCTTGCATCAATCCTAAACACAAATTTGAGTATAAGCAAAGAGCTATTGAAATTCGCCAAATCCGAAAGGATAACGAATAAAAACAAGCACATACCCCAATGTTTTTACGCCTAAGTAACACCCATCTGGGATGCTCCAATGATGTAGATACGCCATGCACAATCTAACGCGGGCAGTCGTCACACTTTCGATCGGCAATGGTGAGCCGACGAGCCGTTGGGCCAGCACCGAGCCCAGATGACGGTGATACGTCCATTTTGCATCATGTTTTCTTACTGTTATATATAGTGTTTTTATGCTTTATAACACTTCGTGGAGTAATTCTAATGCCTTTTCTCTCATAATATGCAAGGTTTACACAAAGAGGGAGAATGCCGGCAGCTAGAATTCTGGACCTGAAAAAGCTATGTCAGATATACCTATTCTGCACATCTCCAAATGAGCTGAAATTTTACGGAGAATTATTTTGCAATATATATTAAATATTGGAGAAAAGAACTACCAAAGGGGGGCAGTTAGGTGGCCACAAGGCACCAGGGCGTGCCAGACCCTCTAGGCATGCCCTGGTGGGTAGTGGGCACCCTGGCCCACCTGTGGTGCCCATCTTCTGGTATATAAGGTCTTTTGAACTAGAAAAATATAAGGAGAGGACTTTCGGGATGGAGTGCCGCCGTCTTGATACGTCCATTTTGCATCATGTTTTCCTACTATTATTTATAATATTTTTATGCATAATAATGATTTTTGGAGTAATTCTAATGCCTTTTCTCTCATAATATGCAAGGTTCACACAAAGAGGGAGAATTCTGGCAGTTGGAAATCTGGACCCGAAAAAGCTACGCCAGGCTACCTATTCTACACAACTCCAAATGACCTGAAACTTCACGAGGATTTTTTATGGAATAAATAAGAATTATTGGAGCAAATAACTACCAGAGGGGCCTACTAGGTGGGCACAACACACCTGGGCGCGCCAGGGAGCCCAGGTGCGCCCTGGTGAGTTGTGCCCTCCTCGGCCCACCACCGGTGCCCCTCTTCTGGTATATAAGACATTTTGACCTAGAAAGAAAATAAGGAGAGGACTTTCGGGATGAAGCGCCACCATCTCGAGGTGGAACTTGGGCAGGAGCACTTTTTCCCTCCGGTGGAGCGATTCCGCCGGGGGAACTTCCCTGCTGGAGGGGGAAATCATCGTCATCATCATCACCAACAACTACCCCATCTTGGAGAGGTCAATCTCCATCAACATCTTCAACAGCACCATCTCCTCTCAAACCCTAGTTCATCTCTTGTGTTCAATCTTTGTACCGGAACTATAGATTGGTGCTTGTGGGTGACTAGTACTGTTGATTACATCTTGTAGTTGATTACTATATGGTTTATTTGGTGGAAGATCATATGTCCAGATCCATTTTGCTATTTAATACCCCTCTGATCATGAGCATGATTATCATTTTTGAGTAGTTACTTTTGTTCTTGAGGTCACGGGAGAAATCTTGTTGCAAGTAATCATGTGAACTTGATATGTGTTCGATATTTTGATGGCATGTATGTTGTTATTCCCTTAGTGGTGTCATGTGAACGTTGACTACATGACACTTCACCATATTTGGCCCTAAGGGAATGCATTGTGGAGTAGTAATTAGATGATGGGTTGCGAGAGTGACAGAAGCTTAAACCCTACTTTATGCGCTATTCCGTATGGGACTGATTTGGATCCAAAAGATTAATGTTATGGTTAGATTTATTCTTAATACTTTTCTCGTAGTTGCGGATGCTTGCGAGGGGATTAATCATAAGTAGGAGGCTTGTTCATGTAAGAACAACACCTAAGCACCGGTCCACCCACATATCAAATTATCAAAGTAGTGAACACAAATGCAACCAACTTGATGAAAAGTGACTAGATGAAATTCCCGTGTACTGATACGTCCATTTTGCATCATGCTTTTATATCGATATTTATTGCATTATGGGCTGTTATTACACATTATCTCGCAATACTTATGCCTATTCTCTCTTATTTTACAAGGTTTGCACGAAGAGGGAGAATGTCGGCAGATGGAATTCTGGGCTGGAAAAGGAGCAAATATTAGAGACCTATTCTGCACAACTCCAAAAGTCCTGAAACTCCATGGAAGTCAGTTTTGGAATATATAAAAAAATATTGGGCCTAGAAAGCACCAGAGGGGGGCCACCGACCATCCACGAGGGTGGGGGTGCGCCCTACCCCCCTGGGCGCCCCCCTGCCTCGTGGCCCCCCTGGAAAGCCTCCGGTGCCCATCTTTGGCTATATGAAGTCTTTCGCCCTGGGAAAAATCATAAGCAAGTTTTCGGGATGAAGCGCCACTACCACGAGGCGGAACCTTGGCGGAACCAATCTAGGGCTCCGGCGGAGTTGTTCTGCCGGGGAAGCATCCCTCCGGGAGGGGGAAATCATCACCATCGTCATCGCCATCGATCCTCTCATCGGGAGGGGGTCAATCTCCATCAACATCTTCACCAGCACCATCTCATCTCAAACCCTAGTTCATCTCTTGTATCCAATCTTTGTCTCAAAACCTCAGATTCGTACCTGTGGGTTGCTAGTAGTGTTGATTACTCCTTGTAGCTGATGCTAGTTGGTTTATTTGGTGGAAGATCATATGTTCAGATCCTTTATGCATATTAATACCCTTCTGATCATGAACATGAATATGATTTGTGAGTAGTTACGTTTGTTCCTGAGGACATGGGAGAAGTCTTGCTATAAGTAGTTATATGAATTTGGTATTCGTTTGATATTTTGATGAGATGTATGTTCTCTTTCCTCTAGTGGTGTCATGTGAACGCCGACTACATGACACTTCAGCATTTTTTGTGCCTAGGGGAAGGCATTGGGAAGTAATAAGCAGATGATGGGTTGCTAGAGTGACAGAAGCTTAAACCCTAGTTTATGCTATGCTTCGTAAGGGGTTGATTTGGATCCATATATTTCATGCTATGGTTAGGTTTGCCTTAATACTTCTTTTGTAGTTGCGGATGCTTGCAAGAGGGGTTAATCATAAGTGGGATGCTTGTCCAAGTAAGGGCAGTACCCAAGCACCGGTCCACCCACATATCAAATTATCAAAGTAACGAACATGAATCATATGAGCGTGATGAAAACTAGCTTGACGATAATTCCATGTGTCCTCGGGAGCGTGTTTTCCTTTATGTAAGAGTTTGTCCAGGCTTGTCCTTTGCTACAAAAGGATTGGGCCACCTTGCTGCACCTTTTTTAATTTTGTTACTCGTTACCCGTTACAAATTACCTTATCACAAAACTATCTGTTATCGATAATTTTAGTGCTTCTAGAAAATACCTTAATGAAAACCGCTTGTCATTTCCTTCTGCTCCTCGTTGGGTTCGACACTCTTACTTATTGAAAGGACTACGATAGACCCCCTATACTTGTGGGTCATCAAGACTCTTTTCTGGCACCGTTGCCGGGGAGTGAAGCGCCTTTGGTAGGTGGAATTTGGTAAGGAAAAATTTATATGGTGTGCTGAAATTTACCGTCACTTGTTACTATGGAAAGTAATCCTTTGAGGGGCTTGTTCGGGGTATCTTCACCCCGACCAGTAGAGCAAAGAGTTGCTCCTCAACCTACTGAACCTACTGAAAATGTTTACTTCGAAATTCCTTCGGGTATGATAGAGAAACTGCTAGCTAATCCTTTTACAGGAGATGGAATATTGCATCCCGATTTGCACCTAATCTATGTGGATAAAGTTTGTGGATTATTTAAGCTTACAGGTATGGCCAAGGATGTTATCAAGAAGAAGGTCTTCCCTTTATCTTTGAAGGGAAAGGCGTTGACATGGTTTAGGCTATGTGATGATATTGGATCATGGAACTACAACTGATTGAAATTGGAATTTCATCAGAAGTTTTATCCTATGCATCTGGTTCATCGTGATCGTAATTATATATATATATATATATATATATATATTTGTCCTCGCGAAGGAGAAAGTATCGCTCTAGCTTGGGGAAGGTGAGGGAGTCCTGGATTAGGGGGTGTTCGGATAGCCGAACTATACCTTCAGCCGGACTCCTGGACTATGAAGATACAAGATTGAAGACTCCGTCCCGTGTCCGGAAGGGACTTTCCTTGGCGTGGAAGGCAAGCTTGGTGATACAGATGTTCAGATCTCCTACCATTGTAACCGACTCTATGTAACCCTAACCCTCTCCGGTGTCTATATAAACCGGAGGGTTTTAGTCCGTAGGACAACATACACATCAACAATCATACCATAGACTAGCTTCTAGGGTTTAGCCTCTCTGATCTCGTGGTAGATCTACTCTTGTATTACCCATATCATCAATATTAATCAAGCAAGACGTAGGGTTTTACCTCCATCGAGAGGGCTCGAACCTGGGTAAAACTTCGTGTCCCTTGCCTCCTGTTACCATCCGGCCTAGACGCACAGTTCGGGACCCCCTACCCGAGATCCACCGGTTTTGACACCGACATTGGTGCTTTCATTGAGAGTTCCTCTGTGTCGTCGCCGTCAGGCTCGATGGCTCCTACGATCATCGATAGCGATGTAGTCCAGGGTGAGACCTTTCTCCCCGGACAGATCTTCGTCTTCGGCGGCTTCGCACTGCGGGCCAATTCACTTGGCCACCTGGAGCAGATCGAAAGCTACGCCCCTGGCCGTCAGGTCAGATTTGGAAGTTTAAACTATACGGCTGACATCCACGAGGACTTGATCCTCGACGGATTCGAGCCACTGCCGAGCGTGCCGCACTGTCCCGATGAGCATGATCTAGCTCTGCCGCCGAACAGTGCCCTGGAGGCCGCACCCGCATCGGCTCCGATCCTTAATTCGGAGCCAACTGCACCGATCCAGGATGGGCGGTTGGACGCTGCCTTGGGGGATGCGATCCCAACGGCGATTGAGCCGAACACCAGCCCCGCACTCCGCGAGACTCATGACTCCAAGGAGCCGGACCCCTTTTCGGACTCCGAACCCTCCGCGCCCCGGCCAATCGAATCCGGTTCGGCGCCGATCATGGAGTTTACTGCCACGGACATCTTTCAGCACTCGCCTTTTGGCAATATTCTGAAGTCACTGAAGCCTCTCTCTTTAGCAGGAGAGCCCTGGCCGGATTGCGGCCAGCAAGGTGGGGATTCGGACGATGAAGAAATTCAAAGCCCACCCACCACCCACTTTGTAGCCACTGTCGACGATTTAACCAACATGCTTGACTTCGGCTCAGAAGACATCGACGGTATGGACGCCGATGAAGGAGACGGTGAAGAACCAGCGCCTATTGGGCCCTGGAACGCCACCTCGTCATATGACGTATACATGGTGGACGCACCAAAAGATGACGACGAGGAGCGGAAGGACGCACCGAAGGCTTGTTCCCTTGAAAATCAGTCAAAGCGGCGACGCAAGCGCCGCCCCAAATCCCGCCTCGACAGAAATAGCGATCACACAGACCCAGCATTGGAGCAGGGCAAACCGCTGCCGGACAACGGCAATTCGGATAATCAAACCGAACAAACAAATCCTATCAAGGATAATGGTCCGGACGACATAACGCCGGACAGACAACCGGAGCAGCAGACTGCCCGTAAAAGGCTTGTTGCCACCGCGAGGAGTCTGAAAAAACAAAAGCAAAGGCTCAAAGCTGCACAAGACACACTCCACATTAGATGGAGCAAAATACTCAACACAGCAGCGAGGTACGGCGACAATCGCCCCTCCAAGAGCTACCCAAAGCGGAAGCTGCTACCCGAACTCGATGAGGAGGCCGCAGACCCCCCACAACCAAATATCAAAGCAGCCACCTAGTCGGATAGACGACCCCTCTACCAACACAGAGCGGCATACAATGCCGCTCACAATACAACACGCGACCCAGGCGAGGGTTCGTACCCAAAGGACGGCGCAACAAGATCCATCTATGGACCACGCAAGCGCCCCCCAGCATACAATGCAACACAACAAGTATCCGAACAACGCGGCACACCCAGCTACAGGGGTGCCGCACACCCCATGTGTTTCACCGATGAGGTGCTGGACCATGAATTTCCAGAGGGATTAAACCCGTAAACATAGAGGCATACGACAGAACAACAGACCATGGGGTTTGGATTGAGGACTATATCCTTCATATCATATGGCTCGAGGAGATGATCTCCACGCCATCAAATATTTACCCCTCAAGCTCAAAGGGCCAGCTCGTCACTGTCTCAAAGGCCTCCCCGAAAGCTCCATTGGAAGTTGGGAAGAGCTCGAAGACGCCTTTTGGGCAAATTTTCAAGGGACTTATGTCCGACCTCCGGATGCGGATGATCTGAGCCATATAACTCAGCAGCCCGGAGAGTCAGCCCGAAAGCTTTGGAATAGGTTTCTTACTAAAAAGAACCAGATTGTCGACTGTCCGGATGCCGAAACCTTAGCGGCTTTCAAGTATAGCATCCGTGACAAATGGCTCGCCAGACACCTCGGCCAAAATAAGCCGAGAACGATGGCCGCATTAACAAACCTCATGACCCGCTTTTGCGCGGGTGAGGACAGCTAGCTAGCCAGATGCAGCACCAGCAACCCCAGTACATTGGAAGTTAGAGATGGAAACGGGAAATCACGGCGCAACAGCAATAACAAACGCCGGAATAAAGAAGACAGCACGAAGGGCACGACAGTAAACGCCGGATTCAAAAGCTCTCGGCCAGGTCAAAAGCCGCCCACTAAAGGCACCAGGGATGAACTGTCCCGCCTCAACAAAATTCTGGACCAAGTATGTCAGATCCACAGTACCCTGGGTAAACCTGGTAATCATACCCACAGAGAATGTTGGGTCTTCAAGAAGTCCGGCAAGCTCAACGCCGTACACAAGGGGGAGGACACACCAAGTGAAGACGAGGACGAGCCCCCCAAGCAAGACACGGGGGAACAAAAGAAATTCCCACCAGAGTCAAAACAGTAAACGTACTACACATGATCAAGGGAAAAAACAATGCGGCACCCCCAGGAAAATATACCCAAGTGTCTGTCACCTCGAAGTCCTGCCAATGGTCGTCTCAACCAATCACTTTCGACCATCGTGATTACTCAGCAAGTATCCGACACGCAGGATGGGCTGCCTTGGTATTAGACCCAGTAATTGGCGGATATCACTTCACACAAGTCTTGATGGACGGCGGCAACAGCCTAAACCTAATATACCAGGATACAATCCGCGAGATGGGGTTAGACCCAACACAAATTCGCCATAGCAGTACTACCTTTAAAGGAGTAACGCCAGGCCCAGGGGCTCGTTGTACGGGCTCCCTCCTACTACAAGTTATATTCGGCTCCCCCGATAACTTCCGTAGCGAGCATTTAACCTTCCACATCGCTCCGTTCCAAAGTGGCTATCAAGCACTGCTCAGGCGCGAAGCTTTCGCTCGCTTTAATGCAATACCACACTACGCCTCCCTCACACTCAAGATGCCCGGTCCACGTGGCATCATTACAGTGCACGGAGATATCAAGCGCTCTCTGCGTGCCGAAGAGAGTGAGGCTGCCTTGGCAGCCGAACATTAAAGACGTCCGGACCAGCGATCGAGTCCGGCGCCGCTATTTACACCGAATAAGTAATCACACCCCTATTCGTCAATACAAGGGGCTCAACGCGCGCAGACAAGTGGTAATTTCTTATCATCTTCAATTATACATGGTTTCTTTAAAAACTATCTTTTTGCACGACAACTCTTTCACTTAACTTCCTCTCTTTTACAGACGATCATCGTGCTACACCCGTCCAGGATACGGCACAACGGAGACATAGGCGCAGACGTGCAGCAGGGACCCGCTCAAAGGATTCTTTTTAGATTAAGACCCTGCGTAAACCTTTTTTACTGTCTCTTGTTGATACATATCCACCGTTGTGAAGGATGCTGACGTCTTGGCATGTGGCCACGCCAGAACAATGCACGTACCTGGACACAAGGGCTTCTTACAAAGGCCATTATTTAGGCCCAGTTTATACCACAAAGACCAAATACCTTAGGGAGTGTTCGGCGTCGCGAGTTTGGCCCTATATGCATCAGCTCCGAATCATTGTCTCTAGTCAAATGTTGGGTTTGCCCGGCTCCTGTGTTTTGGTGCCTTACGTTCCGCTTTACCGGCTAAGGTAGCACTAGGAGAACTACTGCGATTGTGTCCTGGTTCATCCGGATGAGCACCTCAGTAGAGAAAGCCGAAAACTGACTGTCATGATATAGCGTGAGACTGGTCAACCACTCGATGACCTGTGGGAATGTTAGAATTCCTCTGCCTTAATGAAGGGCCGTTTTCCGGCCAGGCATATACGCACCCCAAGATCAGGAGAGTGCGGAGCCACCAGGGGCTATCTAGTAGCCCCACTATCAAACTCCTATGGCTAAGTGAAACTGTTAAAGCATTATAGTCCGGTTGCCTCGCTCGCTCCGCTATCACCTCCTTAATAGGACCAAGACGTTGGGTTAAGTGTGAACATGTGTTTTTCCTAGCACCTCCGCATTATATGCGTGGGGGTTGAAGCCGACGACTGCAATCTTTCAGGTTATACACACGTATACAAAAAACGGCTGCCCAGGAGGCATCATATTACTTTCAGGCAAAAGTATAAAAATAGCCTTATAAAACTCTATAAAAGCATTTCGCTTACAATGAGATTACATATCACTCAAACATAATATTTTTTGAGCACTGGGTCTCTACCAAATATGCACCTTCAAGAACTTCTTCAAAGTAGTGCTCAGCAGCCTTTCGACCTATGGCCGAATCCCGCGCTGCAACATTGGTAGCATCCATCTCCGCCCAGTATGCCTTGACACGGGCAAAGGCCATCTGTGCGCCCTCTATGCACGCCGACCTCTTCATGGCATCAATGCGCTGCATCACATCGAGTAACTGCTGCACCAAGCTGAGATAGCTGTTCGGTTTTGACCCTTCCGGCCATAACTGATCCACAACAGACCTCATGGAGAGTCCGGACAACCTATTTAGTTTGGCCCATTCGGCTAATTGGTCATTCAATGAAAGTGGACGCTCGGGAGTATGGAATTGTCTCCAAAACAGCTGGTCTACTCCACGGTCCGTCTGACCCTGGAAGTACTTGGCCGCATCGGCAGCGCTCGCCGCCAAATCCATATACACATCCTCCGAGCTCCACAGCCGATCCAGGGGGGCATACTGTGGATCTCCGAACTTCCTCCGCAACATAAAGGATTTCCCAGCTACAATATCCTCGGCTTCCCGCAGCTCCTCCTTCTTTGCCCTCATAGCAGAGCGAAGGTCCTTTCTCGTCACAGTAGCCTTCTCAAGGTCCGATGCCTTCGCCTGGTTTTCCTTTTCAAGAACCCGGCAGCGGTCGGCGGTGGCTTTTAATTCTATGGCCATCTTGGCCATCTTGTCTCGGCTCTCGCCATGTGCGGCCTTCTCGGCTTGCAACTCTTCGGCCGCCTTTAAAGCAGCCGCATTACCTAACCTCGCTTGTTCCTTGGCTCGGGCAAGTTCTGCCCGCAAGGCTTCAACATTGGCAGCCCCATCTGCAGTCACAACATATTAAAGATACTGGCATCATGCTACTCTTCCTATGTGACGTTCACCAGATAATGACACTTACCCCGTGCCTCGTCAAGCCTTTTGTTAACAAGCTTGATGTCGGCGTCTGCCGCATCCAACTGCCGTTCTAAATGGGCAAAGTCGCTAGTCCGGCTAGCCACCGGAGCTTCCATCACCTGCACATCGAGGCAGTATGGTTATTACCTGGGAATATGATCCTCTGTTCGTCGTCGTTTCCGACGACAACTAGAGTCTCAGGGGCTACTATCTACACAGGGCACACCTAGTATGTGCAGGACTATCATACATTATTTTACGTACCTCAAACCCTGTCAGTAGACTCATAAAAGCTTTATGCAATCCGCTTTCGGCGGACGAGATTCTCTCCATCACAGTATTCATCAGCACACGGTGTTCATCTGAGATGGCCGCTCGCCCCACCAACTCCCTCAGAACATCCGACCGCACACTAGACGGTGCCGGACTCGTTTGTCTGCTCTCTTCGGGAGCCGGACACTGGGAACTTCGGGGGTCGACAGGATTATCTTCTGGCCTCGCCGGACTCGGAGAGGCCCTCCGCGACGACACTTTAGGGTCGCCCGCTTCCGGAGCGGAGGAGGTGTTTCGCTCTCCATCATCTCTGGAAAAAGATCCCCTGAAGACGTGCTCATTTGAGAGGGGCTAAGGCCTGAACTGCAAAGATACATGCAGTGGTTATCTTCTCAGGAGAAAATATGACATATCTGTACTATTAAGGTATTTTGGGTCACTTATGACTCGTGGGAGGACTGATCCCCCCGCGGACTTTGTGCGGCAACCGCACCCCCCGGGGTAGGACCCTCTGTGGGAGACTTCTTCTCCCGTTTGGAAGCTTCGGCTTCCGAATCCCCAAACGCAATCCTTTTCCTCTTTTGGTCGACTTCCTTCATGGAGACGCTCGCTCCCTCGGCTAGAGCGGCCAGCGTTTGGGGCCCGCGACCGCCCGCATTTTCCTTCAAGGGCTCCGGGCAAGGTGCGGCCTGGAGCATCTTTTCCAATATCGGTTTTTCCAAACCCTCAGGGAGGGGGCCAAGCACCGAATCAACTTCGCCTTCGTTAGCCAGTCCTGTTCAAAAAGCGGACTCTCAGAAATAACTTAGCATCAAAGGAGAGGTAGTACGCTCGGTCGAAAGATGCCTTACCTGTTCGGCGGCGCGGTTGCTGCTCAGGCCCGCGTCCTCGGTGATTTTCGGACACTCCACTTGAGGTCCGAAGAACGACTTGTACATCTCCTCGTGCGTCAGGCCGAGGAAATTTTGAATGGTGCGCGGTCCCTCGGGATTAAACTCCCAAAAGCGAAGAGGCCCGCGTTTGCAAGGCTGGACTTGGCGAACCAGCATAACTTGTGCTACTGCAACCAAACTGAAATCTCCATTAAAGAGATCTTGAATGCGGCTTTGCAGTATAGGCACGTCCTTGGCCGGACCCCAGCTCAATCCTCTGCTAATCCATGACATCAGTTGTGGTGGAGGGCCCAGGCGGAAGACAGGGGCGGCCGCCCACTTGGCACTTCTAGGAGCCGTGATGTAGAACCACTCCTGTTGCCACAATTCAGACACCTCTGGAATGGAACCTTTGGGCCATGCAGCTCCCTTCATCTTGCGTATTGAGGCAACTCCGCACTCCGCATGTTGCCCCTCGATCATCTTCGGTATTACTTCAAAGGTTTTGAGCCATAGGCCAAAGTGAGGGGTAACCTGGAGGAAGGCCTCGCACACAATAATAAATGTCATGATATGAAGAAAGGAGTCCGGAGCTAGATCATGGAAATCTAGCCCGTAGTAAAACATCAAGCCCCTGACAAAAGGATCCAATGCAAGGCCTAGACCTCGGAGGAAGTGGGAGACGAACACGACGCTCTCGTTGGGTTCGGGGGAAGGGACGGCCTGCCCCCGGGGAGGCAGCCGATGCAGAATCTCGGCGGTCAGATATCTGGCCTCCCTCAACTTTTTGACGTCTTCTTCCGTCACCCGTCGGCCTTGAAGGCTAGATCCGGACATGACTGAAGGTTCGGAGCACCTGACCTGAACTTTGGGCGTTTGAGCTTGAGGTGGGGGAAGGATTCGATTGAGCACGGGAGGGAAAAATAAAGGGCCTCATCCCTTTATAAAGAGGGTGGATATCGAGCGTCCTCCCCGTGTCCGTTTGGACTTGCCTATGATCTAGGAGTCCTAGAAGCGGTTGGGTTACCTACGCCCGTATTGATGAGAATCCCGGAATAAGGGGACACGATCTTTGCTTTAACAAGACGTGCCAAGGAAACCGCCTCGCATAACGCGCTAAGATGGGACAGTAAAACAGTTCGAATATAAGCTTGGTCGTGGTGTGATGTCACACTACGGAATACGTCAGCAGATTAGATTTGTGTAAATATTATTCTCTCTATGGCAATATGTGGAAACTTATTTTACAGAGCCGGACACTATCTTTGTGTTCAAAATCTTCTATGAAGTACTTGGAGGAGGAACCCGCCTTGCAATGCCGAAGACAATCTGCGCACCGGGCTCGTCGTCATTGAAGCCTGGTTCAGGGGCTACTGAGGGAGTCCTGGATTCGGGGGTGTTCGGATAGCCGAACTATACCTTCAGCCGGACTCCTGGACTATGAAGATACAAGATTGAAGACTCCATCCCGTGTCCGGAAGGGACTTTCCTTGGCGTGGAAGGCAAGCTTGGTGATACGGATGTTCAGATCTCCTACCATTGTAACCGACTCTATGTAACCCTAACCCTCTCCGGTGTCTATATAAACCGGAGGGTTTTAGTCCGTAGGACAACATACACATCAACAATCATACCATAGGCTAGCTTCTAGGGTTTAGCCTCTCTGATCTCGTGGTAGATCTACTCTTTTATTACCCATATCATCAATATTAATCAAGCAGGACGTAGGGTTTTACCTCCATCGAGAGGGCCCGAACCTGGGTAAAACTTCGTGTCCCTTGCCTCCTGTTACCATCCGGCCTAGACGCACAGTTCGGGACCCCCTACCCGAGATCCACCGGTTTTGACACCGACAGAAGGCTTAAGTCAATGTTATATTCATGCCCCAATCATGAGCTCTAAGGAGAAATTATTATTCAGAACTTTTATGCTCAACTTTCTCGTGATGATCGATCCATGCTTGATACTTCTTGTATTGGTTCCTTTATGAAGAAGACTATTGACTTCTGGTAGGATCTTTTAAAAAGAATTAAATGCAACTCTGAAGATTGGGAACTCGACGAAGGTAAAGAGTCAGGTATTAAGCTCAAGTATGATTGTGTTAAATCTTTTATGAATACTGATGCTTTTCAAAAGTTCAGCACTAAATATGAACTTGACTATGAGATAGTAGCCTCTTTTTGTGAATCATTTGCTAAGTTGATCTCCCTAAGGAGAAGTGGTTTAAATATCACCGCCCTATCAGAGAAGAAATTTAAGAACCGGTAAGGGCTAAAGATGAAACTATTATTTATAATGTTGATCTAGTTGTTCCTACTGCTTATATTGAAAAACCACCTTTCCCTGTTAGGATAAAGGAACATGTTAAAGTTTCAACTGTGGTTAACAGAAGTTATATTAGAACTTCCAAACCTGCTGAACAAATCAAAGTAGAACCTAGTGTTGCTATGGTTAAAGATCTCCTGGTTGAAAATATAGATGGGCATGTTATTTACTTCTTTGATGAAGCTGCTAGAACTTGCCAAAACCAATGAAAAGGATAAACATAAACCCGTTGTTGGCATGCCTGTTATCTCAGTTAAAATAGGAGATCACTGTTATCATGGTTTATGCGACATAGGTGCTAGCGTGAGTTGCTATTCCTTTTACCTTATATCAACAAATTATGAATGATATAGCACCCGCTAAAATAGAAGACATAGATGTTACTATTAAACTTGCTAATAGAGACACCATCACACCACTTGGGATTGTCAGAGATGTTGAAGTCTTGCACGGGAAAATAAAATACCCCACTGATTTTCTTATTCTTGGTTCCCCACAAGATGAATTTTGTCCCATTATCTTTGGTAGACCTTTCTTGAACATCGTTAATGCTAAAATAGATTGCCAGAAGCAAACTGTCGGTGTTAGTTTTGGTGATGAGTCTCATGAGTTTAATTTTTCCAAGCTTAGTAAAAATCATCATAAGAAAGAATTGCCTAGTAAGAATGAAATATTTGATCTTGCTTCTATTGTTGTGCCTCCTACTTATCCACTAGAACAATATTTTCTAGACCATGAAAATGATATGCATCTGCGGCGTGGAGGCATTGTCGGGGCTGCGCGGTCCGGTACCCGGCCAATTCATGGTAACGCGCAGCCTCCTGTGGCCGGATATGCTCAAATCTGACGGTCGGGCTTGACAGTGAGGTGGACAAGAAAATGGCAGCGGGCTATGGCGGGGGATGGGGCAGGGGGGTTAGACATCGAAGTGATCGAGAAAACGGCAAGGGTAAGGGGCGGGGGAGGGGAATAGAAAAAGAGGCGTCTGTGTCGCCGATGGATGGGTTAGGCTAGGATAACGGTACGCATCCCACCCGTCCACATGTGTCTGTTTCGACGCAAACGCATCCAAATTTGGCCTGGAAATGGGTCAAAAGCGGACGAAAAATAAACGATTGTATCTTGGCTCTCGCATGTTGGGCCATATTTTTTGTCCGTTGTCGTTAAAAAGACGCAGCTGGAACATTTGAGGTTGTGTGTTGGAGTTGGCGGCCTTAGGACAACTCCAACGCATGACCACAAACGGACGTCCTTTTGGTCCAGATTTGGTTCGTTTGGCGCGGCAAAATGGACGCCCATGTCTGGTTTGGGCCGTTCGCGTATCAGTGCACCCAACGCACGGCCGCATCCCAAACATTATTCGTGTTGGACTTAGAAAAAACACCCAAAAACATTATTTCTTTTAAAAGGCATTGCAAAATAACTTAAAACATAAATACATTAATTAAACAGTCCACCATTGTCAGGCCCATGCACAGCAGTTAAGATGAAATAAAAAACAAAAAAGAGAATGCGACCACCCCGCGCACCGCGGATGTCATTGCGGACGATGTCGTCTTCACACGCCACCATCCTCGTTGTCGCTATTCAGGTCGATGCAGGGTGGGTCGTCCAAAGGTGGGGCGACGACCCCCAAAATGGGTCAGGTGCATGTTGTGCAGGCTGCGACGGCGACAACGACAGCGGCGTTGACCACAATGCCCATGCATGCTCCTCCGTTGCCTCGTCCTTCACCTAAATCTTCACCTCCTGCTTCACGTCCAGCTCTGGCATGTAGACGTCTCTGGACGACGACAACTCGAGCATCTCCTGCAGGCCCTCCCATTCCTCCTCTTGGCGGCGCTTGTACTCCCGCTCGGAGTCCTTCATGACGGCCTGCACGAGCCGCTCCTCCTCGGTCGTCATGGCGGGAGGCTGCGGGGGCGGCGGTGAAGGGGAGGGAGAGGGCGTCGGTGTCAGGCCGCACATCCGCGCGCGGCAACACGCGCTCTGGGTGGGCTCGATGCATGCACACGAGGCACACTTTGGGACACACGAGGCGGGCTACGAGCACGACCGGGAAAAAAGGTTTGCCGGCGCATGTCGTGCTCGTCCTGGAACCATGTGTCCCAGAGGGGCGAGTCGACGTTGTACATGCGGTCGGCGAGGTGCTGACGCGAAATCCGGGCACGACGACGGGTGACCTATTGGAGGCGGGCATGACCGCTCGCTGGGACGGGGGGAATGGGCACCTGATCTGGGCTCAGATGATACCCATTGGGGACGTGGGCATCTAACCACGACAGTGGGGTGCCGGTCTCCCAGTACTGGCGGCAGATGGCGACATTGATGTAGGGCCGAAAGCGTGGCATGGCCGCGGAAGGGGAGATGGATCAAAAAGATGTCGGCGAAGTGGAGTGGCTGGCCGTGCTTCCAGAAGAGGCAGACGACGACCCCCGCCTCGTGGTCGTGCTTACTCTTCTTGCCGGGGTGCCACTTCCAGAACCCCATGGGTAGTAGGAAGCGAGGTTGGCGGCGGTGCTAGGCTAGGGTTTGCTGTCTGCGAGGGAGGGTTGGAGGGAGCAATGGAGATGATGGGCAAGTGGAAGTGGATGGGGAAGTGAAAGTGGAAATGGAAGTCCACGGCTTCGCCATAAAAAAAAGACATGGCACGGGCGTCTAGCTGGCTGACTGACTGACGGGCCCGCTCATCCGTGTGCATTGACTGAGATAGATGGGAGGTAGTTGAATGGCCAACATGATGGTCAGAGACGGACGATAAGAGACCACGTGCCCATCCGTTCTCTGTCCGTTTGACCGCAAAGTTAAACCAAGTTTATGCCCAGAATGGGACGAGCCAGACCAGAAACAGATGTTTTTTGCGGATAGGGTTGTGCATTGGAGTTGCCTTTAGCCTCCTGGAGTGCGCAACACCTTTCCCGGATACAGCCGGTAATATCAAGAAGTAAATAAAAAGGGATAAACACAAAACATTCAGGAACGACCTAATCAGTTCATCACATTATACTCGAGTAAATCAACGAAGAAGGACGTAAACAAACAAATGCCTATCTCATGTGATGGTTCACGCAGGAACCCTACAACTACAAACTAGAACAATTACAGTTCTTACAAGAAGTTAAACTCAAGGATAAGCACACAAAATTCGAGGAGACCAGACAAGCAAAAATTTCACAATATCTTTTCGAAGGATAAGCACAAACGGAAAGGTGCCATAGCACCCGCGTGCCCCGACACCCTGTTATCCCGCGTGTCCAGTGACTTGAAGATTCGTGCAGAAGAATAGTCAGCAGCAGGCATGCGCATGCGCATGTTAATTAGGCAGCCGTTTTGCAGGGTGTGATCAGGACTGCAGGAGACAGAGTAGGGCCGGTCCTAGGCAGCTGTTTTGCAGGCTGAGCCACTGGTCAGAATTGACAAATTTGACCTCGAAGCGAAAGTATTTCATAAACTAAACTATTTTTAAAAACATTTCACATCGCTGATTTTTTTATGCAGCTCCCAACAGTAAGGCGCTGCATTTTACTGTGCAACTCCTTACAGTTAGGCGCTGCACAGTATAGTGCAGCTCCTTACAGCTAGGCGCTGCACAGTGTGGCGCCTGTGGGTTAGGCGCTGCACGATAAGAGTGTAACGCTTTGCTGTTGGGCGCTGCACATTAGAGGTCAGCTAGGTGAAATACTTTCAAACATAGTTTAGTTTGTGAAATAGTTTCGTCCTGAGATTAAATTTATGTTTTTTGCCGAGTCACTGTATGCATGCGAAAGAGACCTTCTGTTCCGTCCCATCATTGAAAACCATTGGCTCGCCTGCATGTGAAGCTTTATTCTCGTGAATGAGACCGCTGGACAGAGAGGGCGCTTTTCTCTTTCTCAGAGAGGTGCTATGAGAGAGAAGTGAGAGAGGCATTGTGTGTAATCGAAAAAAGAG
The DNA here is from genome assembly GCF_056163025.1 of Triticum urartu. Classification (NCBI taxonomy): domain Eukaryota; kingdom Viridiplantae; phylum Streptophyta; class Magnoliopsida; order Poales; family Poaceae; genus Triticum; species Triticum urartu. Next base: position 151,171,154 of record NC_141879.1, on the reverse strand, counting down.
CAGAGAGAGAGGCGTTGTATGCAAGAGAGAGAAAGGAAAAAGGAGCAGAATAGTTTTGTGTAGCCTGTAGTCAACAGTGTTGTTGTTTTATATTCTACCAAAAAGAAATAGGAGAGAGATGAGGATACTGCAGCCACATTTGTCAGGAACAGTAGTGCCACGGACACTGTTTTTACAATTAGAATAGGGGGAGTAAGGCCAAGGTCTAGACTAGACCCAGGTTTGTTTGTTTTTTATCCCTGTTCCTACGCTTGATGAGCTGCTAACAGAATCATTTACTATAGTGAGGCACACACATCTCGAAGCATCATATTTTAAATGAATGATACAGATAAGAGGGTGCCTGGACACGCGGGATCCAAAAATCCACTCTCACCACCTAAGCACAAAAAATTCACGGAACAGCAAGCAAAAATCATCGACCAGCAACTGCCCGCACCAACTCCATGACGTCAAACTCGAGGAGATCAATCAATTTTTCGGAGTTGGTATGAATGCCCAGCTTTTTACAGAAAGCTTAAAGCAATACAGATCAAGAAATAGGAAAGATAGACAGGCCAAAGTAGCTTAAGACAATCAAAGTTCATCAGGCAAAACTCGAGGAAATCAGTAAAGTTCATGACCAATTTGACCACCAAATTAGTCCAGCACGCCAAACTTAAGAAGATCGACAAGATTACATGACCAATTTCAGCGCCAAATCAGTTCATCATATACCAAACTTGAGGAAATCATCAGAATTTCATGACCAATTTCACCACCAAAGCAAGTTCATCATAATCCCAACTAGAGGAAATTAACAGAGTTCCCCACCAGACCACTGCCTACTCGATCTAAGACGATCAACAAAGCAAAACAAGGAAGAAAGACACCAAACATGACCACATCAACAAGGCGTCTTCCATGAGCACTACCACATCCACAAGGACTACTCGACCTTGACGTGGAAGACGTCCGTGCGCTCCTCCTCCTTGACCTTGAGCAGGGTGACCCAGAGCACGCCATTCTTCATCTCGGCCTTGATCTTGTCCATCTTGTACTCAGCAGCGGGCACCTCGATGCGGCGGTTGTACTTCGGCACCGCGGAGTCGTCGCCGTCGCCGTCCCAGGGCTGCTTCTCGCCCTCGCCCTTGATCACCAGGATGTTCTTGTCCGCGCGCACCTCCACGTGCTCCTTGGTCAGCCCCGGCATCGGCACCTTGAGGTACACCGCGTCGTCGTCCTCCTTGGCCACCCAGCGTCCGAGCCGCGACGCGCCAGCCCCAGCAGTGGAGGAGAGGCCGCCGGTCTGAGATGCGACGTCCTCCATGAGAGACAGCAGACGGGCCATGCTGGTCGGCGCGCCGAGCGGGTCGATCACGTCTGCAGAATCAGCACCAAGGACGGCAAAAGCAGATGAGAACGCTGCGATGTTGATACTTCAGAGCGAAGGCAAGGAAACGGCGCACCACAGTCCACAGGTGGGGAAGGGAAGCATACCCTGCGAGAAGAAGCTGGGGATGACGAGGTCGCGGCCGCTGTAGTCGTCGTCGTCGTCGTAGCGGCTGACCTCCTTGGCCTGGGTGTTGTACGGGCGGCGGGCGGCGGTGACGGCGGGGGAGTGGACCGAGCGGAAGGCCACGGGAGCACCGGACTTGAGGAGGCTGGCCGGCGCGATTTCCTTGCCCTTGCAAGCGACGGCGGAAGCCATGGTCTCTTTCTCCTCTTTCTCTCTCTTCTCTCTCTCGCTCTGTGGTGGGTGATGATTTTGGATTCTTGTGGCTGAGCGAGACGGGGGTGGGAAATGGAGGGAGACGGGGGTTTTGTAAAGGAGGAGCGGGAAGGCTTTCTTGGGGGAGGGGATGGTGAGGAGGGTTTAGAAGCTTCTGGGGAGATCGGATGAGGCCTCGAGCCTTCCAGAACGATCGGGAGACCACAGCTTTACGATTCGTGCTGCTTGATGTACCACGATCGGGGGCCATGGATGAAGGTAATCATTGATCTGCTGTGGTGCGCAAGGCAAGAGAAGTTGCTCTATGTCGAGTAATTTGCTTTCTCTAGTCTGCTTGGCGCTTGGCAATAAAGCAATCAACACCAAACTAAATTCTGTATAATTCTTGTATTACTCAATCAAGGATTACAATCACGGTTGTTCTAAAAAAAAAAGGATTACAATCACGGTTGAGAACGTCCAGAACATCCTGTGAGCCAAATCCAAGCCATATCATAGTTCGGCCTTTAGGCCTATCAAAATTTGCCACCGCGTGACTAGAAGAATTCTGAATCAACACCATTTTCTTGAGAGAATGAACAAATGGCAAATGTACACATTGTGAAAATTCAGGAAATCAACCAAACATGCCTTGACGTCAAGACATGCATGACTTTATTTAATGAGCTGTTATTTAATAAAATTTTCTTTGAAATGTTTTTTTTCCTGTGTTTAAAGTGTAGAGTTTATAACCATGTTCCAACAACTTGATGCCATCGGACATCACACATTTCGGTGGACTCATTACTCATAATGTATTATTATTATTATTATTATTATTATTATTATTATTATTATTATTATTATTATTATTACTAGAAAGATTGAGGGCCCTTTGCTGCACGGTTAGTGTTGTCAGAATTTCATAAATAAAATTATTTGGTTTGGTGTGCGAGGAGATGATGAAGGTTTTTTTTTGTAATTGTGATGGCCTCTTTCTGAAGGAATGATTATGGTTATCTGCAAATTAACCCACATTTATGCGGGAAAGTTTCTTGGAGTGGTGACCACGTGTATTATATTACTGTTATAGGGTATGTATATCGGTATTTTTTTACCAGGTGATCAGAGGATGCGAGACTATGTATTTTCAAAAGTTGGATTGCGCCTTTCCTCCCTTGTGCATCGACATCGTCGGCCACGATTGACCCCAGCGCGAGAGATCTAGGAGCCCGGTTCCTGAGGGGGGGCTCCGTCACGCAGCACTAGCCAAGATGGCTAGGGGTGCTTCGGCCTCACTTCTGGCCATGCTCATGGGGAGGGTTTCGTTGGAGCCCAGGTGTAAGGGCATATTTCTCCCTAAGTGGTTTTGGTGATTGATGACGATGTATTTGCAGACTAATCGTGTGCAGTGGCATTTCAGATATCTCATGTCTAGGCACAAGACGATTCAGTGCCCCTCGGAGCCTATCGAAGACGGCTGTTCTCTTCGTTTCTTTTCGGTGGATTTGAGTCGTAGGAAAGCCATACTATTAAGAGGGGGCCCGCTTCGGAAAGGTTAGGGTGGATCAACACGTACACATCTGTTCCTTTGCACCACCTTTCCTTCGCTTCGATGGAGCACCATCCGTTTATCCATGTATCTGCGATATGAAGGCTGCCAAGTGCTAAAGACTTTGTGGCGTGCGGTAGTACGGCTCATAGGGAGCGGTACTACCGCAGGGCCAGCAGTAGTACCGCTCCCTGTGAGCGGTAGTACCGCTTCCTCTAGCCCTGACGCTGATGCATGCGGAAGTAGGCGCGGATGTAATTTTTTACTTCCGCCCTTACGCAGTAGTACCGCAACGTCTGTCCCGTACTACCGTGTCGGATTTTTGCACAGTTCCAACCTCAGCGGAAGTTGTTACGGAAGTAATTTATTACTTCTGTGCATTTCCATTGTCAGTTGATACCTGCCTTACGGTAGTACCATAGGGGCGCGCAGTAGTACCGCTCCGGCGGTTCTACTGCTCGTTGCCCTGTGCAACAGGCCCTCATCTGGTCTCTACCGCGCAAGCGGTAGTACCGCACCCTGCAGCGGTAGTACCGCAAACCTGTGCGGTAGTACCGCCTCCGTGTGCGGTAGTACCGCGTCACGCAGGCTGAGAGAGGGGATAATGGTTGGATCTTTTCCCCCACTATATAGAGGGGGTCTTCTTCCCCAAGAAGACCACCTCTTCCCTCCCCAAGCTCCATTGTTGTTCAAACCTTCATTTTCGCCCGATCTCTCTCCCTAGCCAATCAAACTTGTTGATTTTCAAGGGATTGGTTGAGAAGGCCCCGATCTACACTTCCACCAAGAGAAATTTGATCCCCCCACTAATCCCTTGCGGATCTTGTTACTCTTGGGTGTTTGAGCACCCTAGACGGTTGAGATCATCTCGGAGCCATATTCCATTGTGGTGAAGCTTCATGGTGTTGTTGGGAGCCTCCAATTAAGTTGTGGAGATAGCCCCAGCCTTGTTTGTAAAGGTTCGGTCGCCGCCTTCAAGGGCACCAATAGTGGAATCACGACATCTCGCATTATGTGAGGGCATGAGGATAATACTGTGGCCCTAGTGGCTTCTTGGGGAGAATTGTGCCTCCACACCGCTCTAACGGAGAAGTACTTCCTCTCAAAGGGAAGGAACTCCAGTAACACATCCTCGTCTTCACCGGCTCCACTCTTGGTTATCTCTTACCTTACTTGTGCAAGCTTATATTGTGTTGTATCCCTTGCTTACTTGTGTGCTTGTTGTTGTTGCATCATATAGGTTGCTCACCTAGTTGCACATCTAGACAACCTATTTTGATGCTAAGTTTAATTTGGTCAAGAAATGCTAAAAATTGTTAGTTGCCTATTTACCCCCCCCCCCCTCTAGTCAACCATATTGATCCTTTCAATTGGTATCAGAGCCTCGTCTCTTTATTAAGGACTTTTCTATCCTAAGAGTATGGTTGGCACCATAGACGAGGGGGAGGAGCACTCCTGTGCAAGTCCGTCCTTGTCTGCGGCCGATGGGGGATCCTCGGTCTCTCGCGAGGAGTTCAATGCGGCTTTGGATACATTGAAAACCTCCATGACGACCGAGGTTAAAGGCATGCTTAAGGAGTTTATTGAAGGTTTTAAATTATCCACCGCACCGTTGGAAGTGGTTAATCCCGCTAACAAGGTGACGGAGGCTAACTCCAATAAGGGGGAAGCTAGTGGTGACCAAGTTCCTTTGCCTAGTGGTAAGAGTGGGAGTGGCATCTTTGCCCGTGTTGAACCTCCCCTTACCTATGGAGGACCGGTTCCCTCCACGCATATGAATCATGTTGGTCCTTGATATGTCTCCGTCGTATCTATAATTTTTGATTGTTCCATGTCAATATTCTACAACTTTCATATAATTTTGGCAACTTTTTATACTATTTTTGGGACTAGCATATTGATCCAGTTCCCAGTGTCAGTTCGTGTTTGTTGCATGTTTTTTGTTTCGTAGAATATCCATATCAAACGGAGTCCAAATGGGATAAAAACTGACGGAGATTTTTTTGGAGTATATATGATTTTTGGGAAGAAAAATCCACGCGAGACGGTGCCCGAGGTGGCCACGAGGCAGGGGGCGCGCCTGCCCCCTGGTCGCGCCCCTGACCCTCGTGGGTCACCTGTAAGGCGGTCGATGCCCTTCTTTCGCCACAAGAAAGCTAATATCCGGATAGAGATCGTGTGAAAATTTCAGCGCAATCGGAGTTACGGATCTCCGAGAATATAAGAAACAGTGAAAGGGAAGAATCTGGGAACGCATAAACAGAGAGAGACAGAGAGACAGATCCAATCTCGAAGGGGCCCTCGCCCCTCCCATGCCATGGAGGCCAAGGACCAGAGGGGAAACCCTTCTCCCATCTAGGGAGGAGGTCAAGGAAGAAGAATACGAAGGGGCCCCCTCTCCCCTTCTCTTCCGGTGGCGCCGGAACGCTGCCGTGGCCATCATCATCACCGTGATCTACACCAACACCTCCGCCATCTTCACCAACATCTCCATCACCTTCCCTCCTCTATCTACAACGGTCCACTCTCCCGCAACCCGCAGTACCCTCTACTTGAACATGGTGCTTTATGCTTCATATTATTATCCAATAATGTGTTGCCATCCTATGATGTCTGAGTAGATTTTCGTTGTCCTATCGGTGGTTGATGAATTGCTATGGTTGATTTAATTTGCTTGTGGTTATGTTGTTGTCCTTTGGTGCCCATCATATGAGCGCGCGCGTGGATCACACCATAGGGTTAGTTGTATGTTGGTAGGACTATGTATTGGAGGGCAAGGGTGACAGAAGCTTCAACCTAGCATAGAAATTGATGCATACGGGATTCAAGGGGGACCAATATATCTTAATGCTATGGTTGGGTTTTACCTTAATGAACGTTAGTAGTTGCAGATGCTTGCTAATTGTTCCAATCATAAGTGCATAGAATTCCAAGTCAGGGATGACATGCTAGCAGTGGCCTCTCCCACATAATACTTGCTATCGGTCTAGTAAAGTAGTCAATTGCTTAGGGGCAATTTCACAACTCCTACCACCACTTTTCCACACTCGCTATATTTACTTTATTGTGTCTTTACTTAAACAGCCCCTACTTTTTATTTACGTAATCTTTATTATCTTGCAAACCTATCCAACAACACCTACAAAGTACTTCTAGTTTCATACTTGTTCTAGGTAAAGCGAACATCAAGCGTGCGTAGAGTTGTATCGGTGGTCGGTAGAACTTGAGGGAATATTTGTTCTGCCTTTAGCTCCTCGTTGGGTTCGACACTCTTAGTTATCGAAAACTGTTGCGATCCCCTATACTTGTGGGTTATCAGTCCTCCTCCTAAGCTTGTGAAAAATGAGGATTTTGCCGCTTGGGTGTATCGCTTTAAACGTCATTTAAATCATAGTTCTACTAATATTTGGAGAATTATTGAGCAAGGTTCCTGTGACGCCCTCGATTCAATCGTACACTAATCATACACACAAATGTGTACGATCAAGATCAAGGACTCACGGGAAGATATCACAACACAACTCTAGACACAAATTAAAATAATACAAGCTTTATATTACAAGCCAGGGGCCTCAAGGGCTTGAATACATAAGGTCGAAAACACAAGAGTTAGCGGAAGCAACAATATCTGAGTACAGACATAAGTTAGACAAGTTTTCCTTAAGAAGGCTAGCACAAAAGTAGCAACGATCGAAAAGGCAAGGCCTCCTGCCTGGGAGCCTCCTAACTACTCATGGTCGTCGGCGGCCTCCATGTAGTAGTAAGCGTTGGCGGTGGCATATGGCTCCTGAGCTCCGACATCTGGTTGCATCAACCGGAAAGAAGAAGAAAGGGGGAAAAGGGGGAGCAAAGAAACCATGAGTACTCATCCAAAGTACTCGCAAGCAAAGATCTACACTACATATGCATCGGTATCAATGGAAAGGGTTGTATCTGTGGACTGGACTGCAGAATGCCAGAAGAGAAGGGGAAAGCCTAGTCTATCGAAGACTAGCATCTTCTGGAAAGCACCATCTTGCAGCAACCAGAGGGAGTAGAGTAGCATAAAGTAAAGTAGTAGAAGTGTTATCAACCTCGGCCAGAGATCCTTCCTCGACTCCCTACGAGAAAGCAATCCCAGAGCCATACTATCCATTTCTCATATCCATGTCTCATCTCAAGTATCCAGTTCTAGTTGTATCGATCGGGATACAACTCCAAGTGTCCGTTACCGTAGGACAGGCTATCGATAGATGTTTTCTTCCCTGCAGGGGTGCACCAACTTACCCACCATGCTCGATTAACTCCGGCCGGACACACTTTCCTGGGTCATGCCCGGCCTCGGCCAAACAATACGCCGCAACCCGACCTAGGCTTAATAGAGAGGTCAGCATGCCGGACTAAACCTATGCCCCCAGGGGTCATGGGCCATCTCCCCGGGAACTCCTGCATGTTGCGTACACAGCTGGTGAGCAGACCTAGCTACCTCCTTCAAAAAGGCAGGTACTTACGCAGTCCAACCCAGCGCGTGCCGCTCAGTCGTTGACGTCTATTAAGCTTCGGCTGATGCATATGACGCAGAACGCCCGTACTATGCCCATGTGATGGTTAGTGCTATCAGGCCAGAGGCCCCTCGGATCAAATATCCAAATCATAGTGGATTAGGAACGCGCGGTAACAAGCAGAGACTCACGAAAGATGTGACCCCGTTGCCCCGTCTCGAGTACTTGCGGCAAGGGCTAAGAATGCCCGGCCACGCCTCGTAAGTATCTCGCGGGCACCCTCCAGGTCAACCCATCTCCACATCACTCGCTATTAAGCTCGCGCGGGTACCCCTCAGGGCCTACCGGTCTATAGTAACATGGTTCAGTGTAAAGTCATAGTAACCATAGTAACTGTGTGTCTGACACCAAGGGGAAAACCCGAGGAATCACCCCCGGTGAATTCCACTCGATGTTATCATCAAGGTGAACGTAAGAGGATCCACCCTCGAGGTTCACACTTGAGGGGTTGCACGACAGAGCCGTAACGGAAGTGGTTAAGGAGGAAATCACCCTCGATGACCTCGACCGTATAGCTACACTATAGAGATCTCATCAGGAGTGATGTAAGAGGTTCCACCCTCGGCACTCGATGGTAACTCTACGGAGTCATACAACTAGGGGAAAGTGATGTGCGGTGCCGGGGCCTGGTCTTCGATCCCGTTGATCGGGTCTTCGACGATGAAGCAGGGGCAAGAAGGACAAGGTGAGGGTCACTGATGGATCACTAACCAACCTATACTAAGCAGTTTAGGATAAGCAGGTAGGTAACAATAAGCAGGTTACAAAAGCAGGCTATGCATCAGAATAGGAGAAAACAGTTACAGTAGCAAAATCTAATGCAAGCATGAGAGAAAGGAAACGGGCGATATCGGCATGATCAAAGGGGGGGCTTGCCTGGTTGCTCTGGCAAGGAGGGGTCGTCGGTGACATAGTCAATCACAGCGGCATCGGCAGCCGCCACGGGGTCTACCGAAGAGAAGAGGGGGGAACAGTAAATATAAGCAAACATAGCATCTCAAAGCATAACATGGCAATAGACAATAGGTTGAGCCGGGAGTGACCTAATGTATGGCTACATGATATAGGTGAAGGGGGAATTCAACCGGGAATGTGTTCCCGGTTCCGGACCTGTGTCAGACGGATGACTGGAGGGGGAATGTTCCGTGTTCATATAGTTAGAGGCATCTGACAGGTAAACGGACTGCGTATTCAGATTCGTCTCGTCCTTCTGAGCAACTTTCATGTATAAAGTTTTTTGATCCGAGCTATGGTTTATTTTCTATGAATTACCGAAGATGTAAACAGTTATTTGGAAATCCCTGAAAATTGGCTAAGTCTGAGAAATCCTCAGTTTTAAACATCACTTGGTTGTTTTCCGAAGGCTATAACTATAGTTCTGTCCATCCTATGGCGTAGTGCCCTTTACCAATTTTTATCACCTTTCCATGATCTAAATGACAGTTTAAAGGTCCTCTACATTAGTGCCCATTTGCATGTCCAAATCTTCGTTTGAAAAGTGCTACTGGATGCCAATTCCATAATCTGTTTTTCAGTTCTTCGAGTTAACAGAACATAGACTTTTGTCATTTTTATAGGAATGAATCTAGGCGACTTTTGTATTTGGTCCAATGCAAAGAATTGGACCCTGCCAAGTGTACTACACGCCCATATAAATTTTATGTATGTTCAAGCTTGTTTTGCTGCTGTTTTGAGGTTGTTCAAGGGATTAACCAACGTTGTTTTATAAAAGCTAGCTGCTGCTACAATAACTGAATGTTACTGTAGCAGCGCTGCACTAGTAGCAGGCAGCAAGCAGGGCAGCAGCGAGCAGCGGCAGCCGGAGGCGGGCGAGGCCAGAAGCGGAGGCGGCCGGAGGTGGGCACGGCCACACTCAACACACACACACACACTACACGCACACACCACACACACAGCATGCACGCACACACCACACACACAGCATGCACGCACACGGGCACGCCGGTGGTCATGACGCTGGCCAGGGGGCGCAGCGAGCGAGCGGCAAGGAGACGCGTAGGTGAAGGGGCAGCGGTGGCCAGCACAGGGGTTGCGCCTGCGCGCGTCCAGTGCGGGACGACGAGGCCATGGCCGGAGCGTGGCTGGCGGCAGCGGGTTCAGCGAGCATGGACCGCGAGGAGCGGAAGGAGGGGCGCGGTCCAGGGGCACAGCAGCGCGAGCTCGCGGGCATCCACGGGCGCGGATGCGACGAGCGCGGGGCCTAGGCACAACCACGACGAACGGCGACTAGCTGCATGGAGGAGCCGAGCTCCGGTGAGGTTTCTAGCGACGGCTACGGGGACGAAACCGCGCGTGAGAAAGAGGGGAAAGGCAGGGGCTTACATCGCGCCTGCAGGTGTGCAAAGATGTGCTCGGGGAAGGCTCGAGGCGGTGGTTCCCGGCGACTGCGACGACGGAGCAGAGGAGGAAGAAGGAGTCGAGGCAGGCGCTTCGGTGGCCGCGACAATGATGGAGGACGGTGGCGACCGTGGCAGAGAAGACGGTTGGTGGCGACGGTTCGAGGGTGTCCTGGCTTGATTTGGTTTCCGGGGCGGACGAAGCTTGCCGCGGCGGGCCTTCTGGACGTACTCCCGCATGCCAGAGATACCGGTGGCCGTGACAACGACGGCGAGGCGGTGACGGCAACACACGAGCGTCGAGCAGGAGAGGCAGGGGCGCGAGAGGGAAAAAAGGGATGCTAGGGTTTCGGGGAGGAGGGGGCCGGTCTTATCCATCTCGGGGTGTCATGGATGCTCGACACGAGCTCATCGGACGCGTGGACGGCCGGCTAGAGTCCAAGGCCATGGCTCTGTCTCTCTGTACAGAAGAAGAAGGAGAAGGTCGTGGTGGGCTTGGGCCATGCTACTGTAGCACTAGGCTTTCCAATGCACAGTGTGCACTTAGCCCCTTCTCTATATTCTCTGTATTAATACTTTGGTAATGTTTTCTACTTAGTTCCCATAGCAAATGAATTTAGGCCAACTTGAAATTTGGCGCATAATTAGTGGAAAATATTTTGAGACAGCACAAAAGTTTTCAAGTGGTTTGGGAAAAATAGAAACATTTGTTTATATTTAAAAGCCCATAATAGTTGCCATTAGACCACTTTATAGTTTCTTAGGGGTTAAAGGGAGAGCCAAATGATGTCGGTTGCCACATGATAATTACCTAGTGAATATTTGCAACCCAACAAACATTTTTGTTTTGACATTTGAAAACTTTAATTGTTTGACTTTAATTTTAAAATTGAATTTGAATTGGTTTTGAAACAAAGTGAGATTAGCAACAGTAACAGTGATGACTTGGCATCATTAGTAGGGGATTACTGTAGCTTGATTATCCGGGCGTTACAAATCTCCTCCACTACAAGAAATCTCTTCCCGAGATTTAAGGGGTGGAGTAAGGGGGAAGACCCGGGAAGGATGGAGCTCAAAACAAGATAGGTAACATTTTGCACGGTCATGATAGCAAGGCAGGTCAGAGAATAGCCTGCCGATTATGTTGGCAACAGCGTTGGTACCAAGGGCGAGGGACAAAGAGAACCATTTCCTGCTCGTAAGAAGAGGCGGACCAATAGGCAAAGTTCTCGTCCATCGATGGTTACCAGAATGTCTTCAACAATAGTAACAGGATCTTACTGACAGAGTTGTACACCGATGTGCTTACTTAAGTAGGGATTTATGTTTGCTCAGACAAGTTAGATTACAAGAAAGGTGAAACAAACAATGGAAAGGAAAATGTGATTATTATGATAATCAGACCAATGGAAAAGAAATATGTTTATACCCAAGTATTAGAGTATAACTTTCCCAAGGAAAGGCAGAGCATGATAGGTCTGCAAGTATTAAACCGTTTAGATAAAGGGGCAAGGAATTTAAGAGGTTTACCCATACAACGGTGTTTGGATAATTGATCAAGAACAGTTAGCATTGCGCTCCCAATGTTCTTGTTGTTGATCGGAGTACCACACACATGCTTCGGGATAGTGTTGACATGGTCATCAGGGAAAGGTCAGACTTCGAATACACAAAGACTCCATCAGAAACAACTTAGAAAATAAGTCATACAATTTCAGCAAGGAAAAGATGAGGGTGTGGCCGACAGGCTCATCAACAATCCATCGACATGTCAAAAAGGATGTATTACCAAAATTATATGATCAAGTTTGTGTTGGGGAAGGCAAGAATGTTGTCGATGATAACATAAATCATCGAGGGGCAAGGATTGTATTTCTCATCATGAATTCGATTGATATCCTGGAAGAGCTCAGAATATTGATGATGATCACGACACCTTTGTCGAGAGATTTCATGAAGATGTAATCGATCGGCGATGACATCCAGTTGAAGGAATGATGAAGCGAAAGGTTATTGGAACCACGGGTATGACACAAACTCGAAATTAAGCTTGCTATTCAAGACAAAATGATATGACGAGGAAAATCGATGTAGGCTTAGCTCATCGTCGAAAATTGTGCTCCAGGAAGAAGGATCAGGTAGCACAGTTAAAATTTATCATGATAATGATATAGCCGAGCAGGCTAGGAATGACTTGAAGGATTATTAAACTCGTAAGCAACGAAAATTACTTAGAGTTGTTGAATCAGAGTGCGGGATCGATTCTCTTATCGGTGTTCTCGAGTGACTAATAACTCAGAACCCCGGGGAAAATCTTAAATCGGTGAGAAGTAATACTAGATGAATATTCATAGAAGCAACTCAATTATTTGATATTCTCGAGATACCAGGGGTAATACTCGAAGGTAGACCATATTAGAGTTTGGACATGTGTAATGATATGCAGAAGGCAAGCACTTCAACTTGTCCGAGAAAGGGGATCAAAGAAGACAATCTTGGTTGGAACCACGATCGCAAAGGCCAAAATCACAAGTACAGGAGCAAATTATACCAAGGGAATAATTATTGTCACGAGAAGCTTCCATGATAAGATCTACATCGTTTCCATGGGCATGAACACAAAGTTCAAGGTCGACTCCCACTCTTCCAATGCATAACCTTTCATTCACTTCTTGCGTTCAATGAAGTTGTAGTGTTGAAATGTTATCAGGCAAAACACCAGAAGAGTATGACTCGTGAAAACTCTCGGGTTCACATGGATTAAGGAAGGCATAGGTTCAACCCATAGGGGCATCTTGGGAACATATACCACAAACTCCACGAGAAAAATAACACAAGCTCGAAGGCAGAGCATGGTTGAGAACGCAAATGATACAATTTACCAAAGGCTTTATGTATCTGAGGAAAGGCCCCAAAAGGTTATTGAATATGAAGGACGTTGTCAGATAAAATCCAACAAAGGATCTGGCGGTCCACATAGGATCTAATGTGGGTATCGGTACTCAACCAGAAGAAGAAAGAATGCAAAGGCTTCGGATTATAGAAACATCTGAATAATTCGATGCTTGGGTACAAAGGAATTATGATTTCAAGATGAAGGATCAGAAGCAGCGGCTCTAATCAAAAGATGAGTAAGTTCAATAGACTTAGAGGTGTACCCGATCAAATCTGGATTGGGCAAGAACCAGCTCATACCTGGAAGGATGTTTGAGCCAGAAAGAAAATTTCCAAGGATTGATTGATGATTGCGAGTATTCGCACACACGCTGAATCCATAGGAACAGAATGACAATCACAAAGAATTTTAAAGAATATTGCTACACATATGGAATTAATCCTAATGCAAGCAGGCAAGGAGAATCAAGAGCAATAGGTTGCAGAGCATTTTGAAAGATCAAATAGCCTTTTCAGGTATTTGGAAAGAAAATGAACAACTGGGGATGAACGAACCTCGGTTAAGTGAATTATCCGCAGTTCAAAAAGAAGCTGCAAAGTACAAGGCACAAAGGATTCTCGGAACAACGGAGAGTACTAGTGGTATCTTGTAATAACAGGAGCAACTAGGGATGAAGGTACAAGTGGCAAGGATGTTATTCAGGGGGGTTATCGATGGTCAGGAACTACAAGGCAATTGGCACAGGGTCTCGAGAAATATCGAGGAGTATCCGCAGAATCTTCTGGTGAAGTAAGCGATCATCGGAAATGTCGGTGCTCTCTAGGAGGAAGTGGGTACGAGAACCTAATGTCAGAGTTAGTAAAATGTTTAACCCTAATAGATGAGAGATCAGAGTCCCAGAGTAAAGACGAGGAATAAAAGATCCTAATACCACCCAATGGCGACGTGGGCCCGTAAGCCACACAGCCAAGTTAGTAAAACAGTTTTGGACGACTAGACTCAACTTCGGCCAAGGAGTTGGAAAGGGGTCTTCCTACAGGCAGTCGGCTCTGATACCAACCTGTGACGCCCTCAATTCAATCGTACACTAATCATACACACAAATGTGTACGATCAAGATCAAGGACTCACGGGAAGATATCACAACACAACTCTAGACACAAATTAAATAATACAAGCTTTATATTACAAGCTAGGGGCCTCGAGGGCTCGAATACATAAGGTCGAATACACAAGAGTCAGCGGAAGCAACAATATCTGAGTACAGACATAAGTTAGACAAGTTTGCCTTAAGAAGGCTAGCACAAAAGTAGCAACGATCGAAAAGGCAAGGCCTCCTACCTGGGAGCCTCCTAACTACTCCTGGTCATCGGCGGCCTCCATGTAGTAGTAAGCGTCGGCGGTGGCATCTGGCTCCTGGGCTCCAACATCTAGTTGCATCAACCGGAAAGAAGAAGAAAGGGGGAAAAGGGGGAGCAAAGCAACCGTGAGTACTCATCCAAAGTACTCGCAAGCAAAGATCTACACTACATATGCATCGATATCAATGAAAAGGGTTGTATCTGTGGACTGGACTGCAGAATGCCAGAAGAGAAGGGGAAAGCCTAGCCTATCGAAGACTAGCATCTTCTGGAAACCACCATCTTGCAGCAACCGGAGGGAGTAGAGTAGCATAAAGTAAAGTAGTAGAATTGTTATCAACCTCGGCCAGAGATCCTTCCTCGACTCCCTACGAGAAAGCAATCCCAGAGCCATACTATTCATTTCTCATATCCATGTCTCATCTCAAGTATCCAGTTCTAGTTGTATCGATCAGGATACAACTCCAAGTGTCCGTTACCGTAGGACGGGCTATCGATAGATGTTTTCTTCCCTGCAGGGGTGGACCAACTTACCCACCACGCTCGATTAACTACAGCCGGACACACTTTCCTGGGTCATGCCCGGCCTCGGCCAAACAATACGCCACAAGCCGACCTAGGCTTAATAGAGAGGTCAGCACGCCGGACTAAACCTATGCCCCCAGGGGTCATGGGCCATCTCCCCGGGAACTCCTGCATGTTGCGTACGCAGCGGTGAGCAGACCTAGCTACCTCCTTCAAAAAGGCAGGTGCTTACACAGTCCAACCCGGCGCGTGCCGCTCAGTCGCTGACGTCTATTAAGCTTCGGCTGATGCATACGACGTAGAACACCCATACTATGCCCACGTGATGGTTAGTCCTATCAGGCCAGAGGCCCCTCGGATCAAATATCCAAATCATAGTGGATTAGGAACGCGCGGTAACAAGCAGAGACTCACGAAAGATGTGACCCCATTGCCCCGTCTTGAGTACTTGCGGCAAGGGCTAAGAATGCCCGGCCACGCCTCGTAAGTATCTTGTGGGCACCCTCCAGGTCAACTCGTCTCCACATCACTCGCTATTAAGCTCGCGCGGGTACCCCTCAGGGCCTACCCGTCTTTACTAACATGGTTCAGTGTAAAGTCATAGTAACCATAGTAAATGTTTTTCTTACACCAAGGGGAAAACCCGAGGAATCACCCCCGGTGAATTCCACTCGATGTTATCATCAAGGTGAACATAAGAGGATCCACCCTCGAGGTTCACACTTGAGGGGTTGCATGACAGAGCCGTAACGGAAGTGGTTAAGGAGGAAATCACCCTCGATGACCTCGACCGTATAGCTACACTATAGAGATCTCATCAGGAGTGATGTAAGAGGTTTCACCCTCGGCACTCGATGGTAACTCTGCAGAGTCGTACAACTAGGGGAAAGTGATGTGCGGTGCCAGGGCCTGGTCTTCGATCCCGTTGATCGGGTCCTCGATGATGAAGCAGGGGCAACAAGGACAAGGTGAGGGTCACTGATGGATCACTAACCAACCTATACTAAGCAGTTTAGGATAAGAAGGTAGGTAACAATAAGCAGGTTACAAAAGCAGGCTATGCATCAGAATAGGAGCAAATAGTTACAGTAGCAAAATCTAATGCAAGCATGAGAGAAAGGAAACGGGCGATATCGGGATGATCAAAGGGGGGGGCTTGCCTGGTTGCTCTGGCAAGGAGGGGTCGTCGGTGACGTAGTCGATCACAGCGGCATCGGCAACCGCCACAGGGTCTACCGAAGAGACGAGGGGGGAACAGTAAATATAAGCAAACATAGCATCTCAAAGCATAACATGGCAATAGGTTGAGCCGGGGGTGACCTAATGTATGGCTACACGATATAGGTGAAGGGGGAATTCAACCGGGAATGCATTCCCGGTTCCGGACCTGTGTCAGACGGATGACTGGATGGGGAATGTTCCATGTTCATATAGTTAGAGGCATCTGACAGGTAAACGGACTGCGTATTCGGATTCGTCTCGTTGTTCTGAGCAACTTTCATGTATAAAGTTTTTCAATCCGAGCTATGGTTTATTTTCTATGAATTACCGAAGATGTAAACAGTTATTTGGAAATCCCTGGAAATTGGCTAAGTCTGAGAAATCCTCAGTTTTAAACATCACTTGGTTGTTTTCCGAAGGCTATAACTATAGTTATGTCCATCATATGGCGTAGTGCCCTTTACCAATTTTATCACCTTTCCATGATCTAAATGACAGTTTCAAGTTCATCTACATTAGTGCCCATTTGCCTGTCCAAATCTTCGTTTGAAAAGTGCTACTGGATGTCAATTCCAGAATCTGTTTTTCAGTTCTTCCAGTTAACAGAACATAGACATTTGTCATTTTTATAGGAATTAATCTAGGCGACTTTTGTATTTGGTCCAATGAAAAGAATTGGACCCTGCCAAGTGTACTACACGCCCATATAAATTTTATGTATGTTCAAGCTTGTTTTGCTGCTGTTTTGAGGTTGTTCAAGGGGTTAACCAATGATGTTTTATAAAAGCTAGTTGCTGCTACAGTAGCTGAATGTTACTGTGGCAGCGCTGCACTAGTAGCAGTCAGCGAGCAGCGCAGCAGCGGAGCAGCGAGCAGCGGCAGCCGGAGGCGGGCGAGGCCAGAAGCGGAGGCGGCCGAAGGTGGGCACGGCCACACTCAACACACACACACACACACACACACTGCACGCACACACCACACACACAGCATGCACGCACACGGGCACGCCGGTGGTCACGACGCTGGCCAGGGGGCGCAGCGAGCGAGCAGCAAGGCGGCGCGTAGGTGAAGGGGCAGTGGTGGCCAGCACAGGGGCTGCGCCTGCGCGTGTCCAGCGCGGGACGACGAGGCCATGGCCGGAGCATGGCTGGCGGCAGCGGGTTCAGCGAGCATGGACCGCGAGGAGCGGAAGGAGGGGCGCGGTCCAGGGGCACGGCAGCGTGAGCTCGCGGGCAGCCACGGGCGCGGATGCGATGAGCGCGGGGCCTAGGCATGACCACGACGAACGACGACTAGCTGCACGGAGGAGCCGAGCTCCGGTGAGGTTTCTAGCGACGGCTACGGGGACGAAACCGCGCGTGAGAAAGAGGGGAAAGGCAGGAGCTTACACCGCGCCTGCAGGTGTGCAAAGATGTGCTCGGGGAAGGCTCGAGGCGGTGGTTCCCGGCGACTGTGATGACAGAGTAGAGGAGGAAGAAGGAGTCGAGGCGGGTGCTCCGGTGGCCGCGACAATGATGGAGGACGGTGGCGACCGTGGCGGAGAAGACGGTTGGTGGCGACGGTTCAAGGGCGTCCTGGCTTGATTTGGTCACCGGGATGGACGAAGCTGGCCGCAACGGGCCTTCTGGACGTACTCCTGCACGCCAGAGATGCCGGTGGCTGCGACAACGACGGAGAGGCGGTGACGGCAACACACGAGCGTCGAGCAGGAGAGGCAGGGGCGCGAGAGGGGAAAAAAGGGATGCTAGGGTTTCGGGGAGGAGGGGACCGGTCTTATCCATCTCGGGGTGTCATGGATGCTCGACACGAGCTCATCGGACGCGTGGATGGCCGGCCAGAGGCCAAGGACATGGCTCTGTCTCTCTGTACAGAAGAAGATGGAGAAGGCCGTGGTGGGCTTGGGCCATGCTACTGTAGCACTAGGCTTTCCAATGCACAGTGTGCACTTAGCCCCTTCCCTATATTCTCTGTATTAATACTTTGGTACTGTTTTCTACTTAATTCCCATAGCAAATGAATTTAGGCCAACTTGAAATTTGGCGCATAATTAGTGGGAAATATTTTAAGACAGTGATAACCCACAAATATAGGGGATCGCAACAGCTTTCGAGCGTAGAGTATTCAGCCCAAATTTATTGATTCGACACAAGGGGAGCCAAAGAATATTCTCAAGTATTAGCAGCTGAGTTGTCAATTCAACCACACCTGGAAACTTAGTATCTGCAGCAAAGTGTTTAGTAGCAAAGTAATATGATAGTCGTGGTAGCGGCAACAAAATAAAAGACAACAAAAGTAATGTTTTTGGTATTTTGTAGTGATTGTAATAGTAGCAGCGGGAAAGTAAATAAGCGTGAACCAGTATATGGAAAACTCGTAGGCACCGGATCAGTGATGGATAATTATGCCGGATGCGGTTCATCATGTAACAGTCATAACATAGAGCGACACCGAACTAGCTCCAATTCATAAATGTAATGTAGGCATGTATTCCGTATATAGTCATACGTGCTTATGGAAAAGAACTTGCATTACATCTTTTGTCCTACCCTCCCGTGGCAGCGGGGTCCTACTGGAAACTAAGGGATATTAAGGCCTCCTTTTAATAGAGAACCGGAACAAAGCATTAACACATAGTGAATACATGAACTCCTCAAACTATGGTCATCACCGGGAGTGGTCCCGATTATTGTCACTTCGGCGTTGCCGGATCATAACACATAGTAGGTGACTATAGACTTGCAAGATAGGATCAAGAACTCACATATATTCATGAAAACTTAATAGGTTCAGATCTGAAATCATGGCACCCGGGCCCTAGTGACAAGCATTAAGCATAGCAAAGTCATAGCAACATCAATCTCAGAACATAATGGATACTAGGGATCAAACCCTAACAAAACTAACTCGATTACATGATAAATCTCATCCAACCCATCACCGTCCAGCAAGCCTACGATGGAATTAATCACGCACGGCGGTGAGCATCATGAAATTGGTGATGGAGGATGGTTGATGATGACGACGGCGACGAATCCCCCTCTCCGGAGCCCCGAACGGACTCCGGATCAGCCCTCCCGAGAGGTTTTAGGGCTTGGCGGCGGCTCCGTATCGTAAAACGCGATGATTTCTTCTCTCTTATTTTTTTCTCTCTGAAAGCAAATATATAGAGTTGGAGTTGGCGTCGGAGGGCATCCAGGGGGCCCACGAGGTAGGGGGGGCCCCCTACCCTCGTGAGAAGGGTGTAGGCCCCTGGTCTTCATCTTTGGCGAGGATTTTTTATTATTTTTTCTAAGATGTTCCGTGGAGTTTTAGGTCATTCCGAGAATATTTGTTTTCTGCACATAAAACAACATCATAGCAATTCTGCTGAAAACAGCGTCAGTCCGGGTTAGTTCCATTCAAATCATACAAGTTAGAGTCCAAAACAAGGGCAAAAGTTTTTGGAAAAGTAGATACGACGGAGATGTATCAACTCCCCCAAGATTAAACCCTTGCTTGTCCTCAAGCAATTCGGTTGACAAACTGAAAGAAAGAAAAACTTTTACAAGCTCTGTTTGCTCTTGTTGTTGTAACTATGTCAAGCCAGCATTCAAGTTTTCAGCATAGATCATAACTAACCACATTTGCAATAATTCTCATGTCTCATAATTACTCATATCAATAGCATAATCAACTAGCAAGTCATAATATAAATCTCGGATGATAACACTTTCTCAAAACAATCATAATATGATATAACAAGATGGTATCTCTCTAGCCCTTTCTGAGACCGCAAAACATAAATGCAGAGCACCTTTAAAGATCAAGGACTGACTAGACATTGTAATTCATGGTAAAAGAGATCAAATCATAGTCATACCCAACATAAATTAACAGTGATGAATGCAAATGACAGCTGTGCTCTCCAGCTAGTGCTTTTTAATAAGAGGGTGCTGACTCAACATAAAAGTAAATGGATAGGCCCTTCGCAGAGGGAAGTAGGGATTTGTAGAGGTGCCAGAGCTCGGTTTTGAAATAGAGATAAATTGTATTTTGAGCGGTATACTTTCATTGTCAACGTAACAACTAAGAGATGGCGATATCTTCCATGCTAAACACATAATAGGCGGTTCCCAAACAGAATGGTAAAGTTTATACTCCCACTCCACCAACAAGCATCAATCCATGGCTTGCTCGAAACAACGAGTGCCTCCAACATACATCAGGTCCCAGGGGGAGTTTTGTTTGCAATTAATTTTGATTTAGTTCGCATAAAGCATGGGACTGGGCATCCCGGTGACCAGCCATTTTCTCGTGAGTGAGGAGCGGAGTCCACTCCTCTTGAGAATAACCTGCCTAAAACGGAAGATAAGGACAGCCTTGGTTGATACATGAGCTATTCGAGCATACAAAACAGAATGTTTATTTGAAGGTTTAGAGTTTGGCACATACAAATTTACTTGGAACGGCAGGTAGATACCGCATATAGGAATGTATAGTGGACTCATATGGAATAACTTTGGGGTTAAGGGATTGGATGCACAAGCAGTATTCCTGCTTAGTACAAGTGAAAGCTAGCAAAAGACTGGGAAGCGACCAACTAGAGAGCGACAACAGCCATGTGCATGCATTAAAATTAATAAACATTGGATGCAAGCATGAGTAGGATATAATCCACCATGAACATAAATATCGTGAAGGCTATGTTGATTTTGTTTCAACTACATGCGTGAACATGTGCCAAGTCAAGTCACTTAAATCATTCAAAGGAGGATACCACCCCATCATACCACATCATAACCATCTCAATAGCATGTTGGCACACAAGGTAAATCATTATAACTCATAGCTAATCAAGCATGGCACAAACAACTATGATCTCTAATTGTCATTGCAAACATGTTTATTCATAATAAGCTGAATCAAGAACGAGGGACTCATCATATTTACAAAAACATAAGAGGTCGAGTTCATACCAGCTTTTCTCATCTCAGTCAGTCCATTATATATCATCATAATTGCCTTTCACTTGCATGACCGAACGGTGTGAATAATAATAAGAGTGTACGTGCATTGGACTAAGCTGGAATCTGCGAGCATTCAATAAACAGGATAAGACAAGGCAATATGGGCTCTGGGTTAAATCAACAATAATGCATATAAGAGCCACTTCAACAATTTAATTATGGTCTTCTCCTACTGACCCCCAAAGAAAAGAAAATAAATAAAACTATTTACACGGGAAAGCTCCCAACAAGCAAAAAGAAGAACGGAAAATATTGTTGGGTTTTCTTTTTAATTATTACTACTACAGCAGAAAAATAAACTACTACTAAATTTTTTGGTTTTTCTTAAGGTTTAACAAACACACAAGAAGAAAGCAGGAAAAATAAAATAAACTAGCATGGATATTATAGTGAAAGAGTATGAGCACCGACATCTAGTAATGAGTGTGTGT
Organism: Triticum urartu; assembly: GCF_056163025.1. Classification (NCBI taxonomy): domain Eukaryota; kingdom Viridiplantae; phylum Streptophyta; class Magnoliopsida; order Poales; family Poaceae; genus Triticum; species Triticum urartu. Next base: position 151,149,574 of record NC_141879.1, on the reverse strand, counting down.
GAACATAAATGTAATGTGAGTGAGAAATACGTACTCCACCAAGCTTAGGCTTTTGGCCTAAGTTGGTCTATGGCCACGGCTGGCCTGGCGGATATCCATAATAATAGTTGTTGGGGTCGTACTGTGATGAGGAACAATAGTTGGGATCATACTGATGTGCAACGGTTATCGCCTGCTGAGCTGCAGCGTGGAGTCAAGCTGCCTCTGCTCTCCTCTCGTACTCTTCTGCCTCCTCTCTAGTAATAACATATCTTCTTTTTGTCTGTGAATCAAAGAAGGCAGGAGCAGGGAGAGTAATACGGAAAACACGTCGTTTATCAAAAATTAAACGATATAAGAGAGGTGATTCAGGCCTCTCGACAAACTGGTGCGAAGCCATAGAGTCATAATCTAAATATGCAGGAGGCAACTCCGTATCACCCTCACAAATGTCTATCTCAAGAAAATGAGCTAAGCGGGTTGCATAAATTCCTCCAAAGAAATCTCCATTATGTCTATTATGATGCAACCTACGAGCTACAATGGCTCCCATATGATAAGATTGGTCTCCTAACACAGCACTCCTAAGAATGCTAAGATCAGGGACACACATATGACATGCTTCATCCTTAGCATTTATGCATCTACTGATGAAGAGAGCAAAATCATGTATAGCAGGAAAGTGAATGCTCCCTATGGTAGCCTGTGTTATATCTCTAGATTCCCCCACAGTTATACTAGCAAGAAAGTTTCTAAATTCAGATTTAGGGGGATCCCTAACACTACCCCATGATGGAAGTTTGCAAGCAGAAGTGAAATCCTCTAAGTCCATGGTATAAGATTTGTCATAGAGATCAAACATGACTGAAGGAGAATTACGCGAAGATGAATACTCAAACCTCCTCACAAAGGAACTTGTGAGATCATGATACTGGGGGCATTTGTTAGCCTCAAAATCCTCAAGACTAGCATTGTGCAAATATGCTTTGAATTCTTCTTTAATTCCCGCACGGTCCATAAAATTTTCCGACGGCCATTCGCAAGGCCGTACTGGAGCGTCTCTTGGTGGATCCTCGTCAGCATCGTGCATAGCAATCCTGGGTCCTTGCTTCTTAGAGGAACCACCTTGGAACATCTTCCTAAGCATATTTTTTTTCTCTGAAAGATTCTGAAATTTTTAGTAACTTCAAACAAAAGTGAACCAACTTCAATAATATTGATAGCAACTACTTCTACAAGTGCCTAGAGCCTATATCAAGCATTAGAACTACTTGGAACCATATAAATTTGACATGCAAGCTCAAGAACATGGTCACCTATGCAGCACAAATTTGCAAAGAATAAAGCACTAGAACAAAAACTAATTGGACCAATGGAGGAGTCACATACCAAGGAAAAATCTCCCCAAGTAGTTTTGCGAGAGGTGCTTTGAGCAAGGAGATCGAAAATCACAACAAAAGTGGTTGGAACTCATGCTTGAGTTGGTTTTTCGGGTTTGTTTGAGACAGAGGAAGAAGATGGGTGCTGGGATAAGTGGAGGAGGGCCACCGTCGGCTCACGAGGCAGGGGGCGCGCCCTAAGGGGGGGCGCCCACCACCCTCGTGGCCAGGTGGCAGCTCCTCCCGCGGTAATTTTTGCACAGTAAATCCTCAAATATTCCCGAAAAAATCATATTAAATTGGCATGTCATTTTGAGGACTTTTATTTTTGGGATATTTTTATATTGCACGGATAAGTCAGGAAACAGACAGAAAAATACTAATTTTACTTTATTTAATATAAATAACAGAAAGTAAAATTGGGGTACAGAAGGTTGTGCTTCTAGTTTCATCCATCTCATGCTCATCAAAAAGAATCCACTAACAAGGTTGATCAAGTCTTGTTAACAAACTCATTTCGATAATCATGAAACCGGAGAAATTTTGAATAACACTAAGTTACCTCAACGGGGATATGCACATCCCCAATAATAAGTATATCATATTTCTTTTTGACAGTAGGAAGAGGAAATTCAAAACCTCCAATTATAATCGATGGAATTTTTCCAATGGAGTTGATACTATAAACTTGAGGTTGTTTCCTCGGAAAGTGTACCGTATGCTCATTACCATTAACATGAAAAGTGACATTGCCTTTGTTTCAATCAATAATAGCCCCTGCAGTATTAAGAAAAGGTCTTCCAAGAATAATAGGCATACTATCATCCTCGGGAATATCAAGTATAACAAAGTCCGTTAAAATAGTAACGTTTGCAACCACAACAGGCACATCCTCACAAATACCAACAGGTATAGCAGTTGATTTCTTAGCCATTTCCAAAGATATTTCGGTAGGTGTCAGCTTATTCAAGTCAAGTCTACGATATAAAGAGAGAGGCATAACACTAACACCGGCTCCAAGATCACATAAAGCAGTTTTAATATAATTTCTTTTAATGGAGCCAGGTATAGTAGGTACTCCGGGGTCTCCAAGTTTCTTTGGTATTCCACCCTTAAAAGTATAATTAGCAAGCATGGTGGAAATCTCAGCTTCTGGTATCTTTCTTTTATTAGTAATGATATCCTTCGTATATTTAGCATAAGGATTTGTTTTGAGCACATCAGTTAATCGCATACGCAAAAAGATAGGCCTAATCATTTCAGCAAAGGGCTCAAAATCCTCATCATCATTTTTCTTGGATGGTTTTGGAGGAAAAGGCATGGGTTTCTGAACCCAAGGTTCCCTTTCTTTACCATGTTTCCTAGCAACAAAGTCTCTTTTATCATAACGTTGATTCTTTGATTGTGGGTTATCAAGATCAACAGCAGGTTCAATTTCTACATCATTATCATTACTAGGTTGAGCATCATCATGAACATCATTATTAATGTTTTCATTAGGTTCATGTTCATTACCAGATTGTGTTTCAGCATCAGACATAGAAATATCATTTGGATTATCAGGTGGTTCAGCAATAGGTTCACTAGAAGTTTGCACAGTTCTATCATTTTTCTTCTTCTTCTTTTTAGAAGAACTAGGAACATCAATATTATTTCTTTGAGAATCTTGCTTGATTCTCTTATGGTGGCCTTCAGGATACAAAGGTTCCTGAGTCATTCTACCAGTTCTAGTAGCCACTCTAATAGCATAATCATTTTTCTTACTATTCATTTCATCAAGCACTTCTTTTTGAGCTTTAAGCACTTGTTCTACTTGAGTGGTAACCATAGAAGCATGTTTTCTAACAAGTTTAAGTTCACCTTTAATATTAGCCATATAATCACCCAAGCATCTAATCATATAAGTATTTTCTTTTAATTGTCTACCAAAATAAGCATTGAAGTCGTCTTGCTTAAACATAAAATTATCAAACTCATCTAAGCACTGAGTAGCAATTTTAGTAGGAGGGACTTCAGCTTTATCATATCTATAGATAGAATTTACCTTTACTACCTGTGTCGGGATATCGGGATCAGGAGGTTCTTCAGTAAATAAAGAATTGAGATCATATGTTTCTTCAACAGGCGGTATATTAAGACCATGTATTTCTTCAATAGGAGGTAAATTCTTAACGTCTTCAGCTTCAATACCTTTCTCTTTCATAGATTTCTTTGCCTCTTGCATATCTTCGGGACTGAGGAATAGAACACCTCTCTTCTTCGGAGTTGGTTTAGGAATAGATTCAGTAATTGGAGCAGGAGCTGGCTCAGGAGGTGCCCAATTATTTTCATTTGTCAACATATTATTCAATAGAATTTCAGCTTCATCCGATGTTCTTTCCCTGAAAAGAGAACCAGCACAACTATCCAGGTAATCTCTGGAAGCATCGGTTAGTCCACTATAAAAGATATCAAGTATTTCAGGTTTCTTAAGAGGATGATTAGGCAAAGCATTAAGTAACTTGAGGAGCCTCCCCCAAGCTTGTGGGAGACTCTCTTCTTTAATTTGCACGAAGTTGTATATTTCCCTCAAAGCAGCTTGTTTCTTATGAGCAGGGAAATATTTAACAGAGAAGTAATAAATCATATCCTGGGGACTACGCACACAACCAGGATCAAGAGAATTAAACCATATCTTAGCATCACCCTTTAATGAGAACGGAAATATTTTGAGTATATAAAAGTAATGTGATCTCTCATCATTAGTGAACAGGGCAGCTATATCATTTAACTTAGTAAGATGTGCCACAATAGTTTCAGATTCATAGCCATAAAACTGATCAGATTCCACCAAAGTAATTATATCAGGATCAACAGAGAATTCATAATCCTTATCAGGAACACAGATAGGTGAAGTAGCAAAACCAGGGTCAGGTTTCATTTTATCTCTAAGTGATTCTTGTTCCATTTAACTAATAACCTCTTAAGCTCATATCTATCTTTGCAAGCTAAAATAGCGGCAGAAGATTCCATATCAAAAAGATAGCCCTCAGGAATAACAGGCATATTTTCATCATCACTATCATCATCGTATTCAGATTCAATAATTTCTTTCTCTCTAGCCCTAGCAATTTGTTCATCAAGAAATTCACCAAGGGGCACAGTAGTATCAGACATAGAAGCAATTTCATCATAAGTATCATGCATTGCAAAAGTGGCATCATCAATAACATGCGACATATCAGAACTAATAGCAGAAGCAGGTGTAGGTGTCGCAAACTTACTCATAACCGAAGGTGAATCAAGTGCAGAGCTAGATGGTAGTTCCTTACCTCCCCTCGTAGTTGAGGGATAGATCTTGGTTTTTGGATCTCTCAAGTTCTTCATAGTGTCCAGCAGATATAAATCCCAAGTGACTCAAAGAATAGAGCTATGCTCCCCGGCAACGGCGCCAGAAATTAGTCTTGATAACCCACAAGTATAGGGGATCGCAACAGCTTTCGAGGGTAGAGTATTCAACCCAAATTTATTGATTCGACACAAGGGGAGCCAGAGAATATTCTCAAGTATTAGCAGCTGAGTTGTCAATTCAACCACACCTGGAAACTTAGTATCTGCAGCAAAGTGTTTAGTAGCAAAGTAATATGATAGTGGTGGTAGCGGCAACAAAAGTAAAGACAGCAAAAGTAATGTTTTTGGTATTTTGTAGTGATTGTAACAGTAGCGGCGGGAAAGTAAATAAGCGTAAACCAGTATATGGAAAACTCATAGGCACCGGATCAGTGATGGATAATTATGCTAGATGCGGTTCATCATGTAACAGTCATAACATAGGGCGACACAGAACTAGCTCCAATTCATCAATGTAATGTAGGCATGCATTCCGTATATAGTCATACGTGCTTATGGAAAAGAACTTGCATTACATCTTTTGTCCTACCCTCCCGTGGCAGCGGGGTCCTATTGGAAACTAAGGGATATTAAGGCCTCCATTTAATAGAGAACCGGAACAAAGCATTAGCACATAGTGAATACATGAACTCCTCAAACTATGGTCATCACCGGGAGTGGTCCCGATTATTGTCACTTCGGGGTTGCCGGATCATAACACATAGTAGGTGACTATAGACTTGCAAGATAGGATCAAGAACTCACATATATTCATGAAAACATGATAGGTTCTGATCTGAAATCATGGCACTCGGGCCCTAGTGACAAGCATTAATCATAGCAAAGTCATAGCAACATCAATCTCAGAACATAATGGATACTAGGGAACAAACCCTAACAAAACTAACTCGATTATATGATAAATCTCATCCAACCCATCACCGTCCAGCAAGCCTACGATGGAATTACTCACGCACGACGGTGAGCATCATGAAATTGGTGATGGAGGATGGTTGATGATGATGACGCCGACGAATCCCCCTCTTCGGAGCCCCGAACGGACTCCAGATCAGCCCTCCCGAAAGGTTTTAGGGCTTGACGGCGGCTCTGTATCATAAAACGCGATGATTTCTTCTCTCTTATTTTTTCTCTCCGAAAGCAAATATATAGAGTTGGAGTCGGCGTCGGAGGGCATCAAGGGGGGCATCAAGGGGGGCGCCCCCCGCCCTCGTGAGAAGGGTGTGGGCCCCCTGGTCTTCATCTTTGGCGAGGATTTTTTTTTATTTTTTCTAAGATGTTCCATGGAGTTTCAGGTCATTCCGAGAATATTTGTTTTCTGCACATAAAACAACATCATGGCAATTCTGCTGAAAACAGCGTCAGTCCGGTTTAGTTCCATTCAAATCATACATGTTAGAGTCGAAAACAAGGTAAAAAGTGTTTGGAAAAGTAGATACGACGGAGACATATCAGACAACACAAAAGTTTTCAAGTGGTTTGGGAAAAATATAAACATTTGTTTATATTTAAAAGCTCATAATAGTTGCCGTTGGACCACTTTATATTTTCTTAGGGATTAAAGGGAGAGCCAAATGATGTCGGTTGCCACATGATAATTACCTAGTGAATATTTGCAACCCAACAAACATTTTTGTTTTTGACATTTGAAAACTTTAATTGTTTGACTTTAATTTTAAAATTGAATTTGAATTGGTTTTGAAACAAAGTGAGATTAGCAACAATAACAGTGATGACTTGGCATCATTAGTAGGGGATTACTGTAGCTTGATTATCCGGGCGATCATTTACCTACTCGAGGACGAGCATGAATTAAGCTTGGGGATGTTGATACGTCTCCGTTGTATCTATAATTTTTGATTGTTCCATGCCAATATTCTACAACTTTCATATACTTTTGGCAACTTTTTATAATATTTTTGGGACTAACATATTGATCCAGTGCCCAGTGCGAGTTCCTATTTGTTGCATTTTATTTGTTTCGCAGAATATCCATATCAAATGGAGTCCAAACGGGATAAAAACTGATGGAGATTTTTTTGGAGTATATATGATTTTTGGGAAGAAAAATCCATGCGAGATGGTGCCCGAGGTGGCCACGAGGCAGGGGGCGTGCCTGCCCCCCTGGGCGCGCCCCTAACCCTCGTGGGCCACCCGTAAGGCGGTTGATGCCCTTCTTTCTCCGCAAGAAATCTAATATCCGGATAGAGATCGTGTTAAAAGTTCAGCCCAATCAGAGTTACGGATCTCTGGGAATATAAGAAACGGTGAAAGGGAAGAATCTGGGAACGCATAAACAGAGAGACAGAGAGACAGATCCAATCTCGGAGGGGCTCTCGCCCCTCCCATGCCATGGAGGCCAAGCACCAGAGGGGAAACCCTTCTCCCATCTAGGGAGGAGGTCAAGGAAGAAGAAGACTAAGGGCCCCCCTCCCCTTCTCTTCTGGTGGCACCGGAACGCTGTCGTGGCCATGATCATCACCGCGATCTACACCAACACCTCCACCATCTTCACCAACATCTCCATCACCTTCCCCCCTCTATCTATAGCGGTGCACTCTCCCGCAACCTGCAGTACCCTCTACTTGAACTTGGTGGTTTATGCTTCATATTATTATCCAATGTTGTGTTGCCATCCTATGATTTTTGAGTAGATTTTCGTTGTCCTATCGGTGGTTGATGAATTGCTATGATTGATTTAATTTGCTAGTGGTTATGTTGTTGTCCTTTGGTGCCCATCATTTGAGCTTGCGCGTGGATCACACCATAGGGTTAGTTGTATATTGATAGGACTATGTATTGGAGGGCAAGGGTGATAGAAGCTTCAACCTAGCATAGAAATTGATGCATACGGGATTCAGGGGGGACCAATATATATTAATGCTATGGTTGGGTTTTACCTTAATGAACGTTAGTAGTTGCGGATGCTTGCTAATTGTTCCAATCATAAGTGCATAGAATTCCAAGTCAGGGATGACATGCTAGCAGTGGCCTCTCCCACATAATACTTGCTATCGGTCTAGTAAAGTAGTCAATTGCTTAGGGGAAATTTCGCAACTCCTACCACCACTTTTCCACACTCGCTATATTTACTTTATTGTGTCTTTACTTAAATAGCCCCTACTTTTTATTTACGTAATCTTTATTATCTTGCAAACCTATGAAACAACACCTACAAAGTACTTCTAGTTTCATACTTGTTCTAGGTAAAGCGAACATCAAGCATGCGTAGAGTTGTATCGGTGGTCGATAGAACTTGAGGGAATATTTGTTCTGCCTTTAGCTCCTCGTTGGGTTCGACACTCTTACCTATCGAAAACTGTTGCGATCCCCTATACTTGTGGGTTATAAGTCCTCCTCCTAAGCTTGTGAAAAAGAGGATTTTGCCGCTTGGGTGTATCACTATAAACGTCATTTAAATCATAGTTCTACTAATATTTGGAGAATTATTGAGCAAGGTTTCTACCCGCACGATCCAAGCAACTTCACTCCTAGATAAGCCGCGGATCATCAATTCAACGAGTTCACTCTCTTCATTCTCCAAGAAGTTATTCCTCCCGAAGATATTGTGCATCTCCGACCTTTCACTATGGCCAAGGAAGCATGGGGGCATGTTGTCTCCTTGTACAAGGGAAGCGCAAGCATTCAATTCTCAAACTATGAAGTGGTGCAAGATGAAGCCGATGAGTTTGCCATGATTGAAGATGAAGAACCTCAAGAGCTTTATCGAAGGTTAACTACTCTCGTGGTCTCACTCTGAGATCATGGGAGCAAGGATACGAATGACAATTGGATCAAGCGCAAGTTTCTCAAGGCCATGATGCCTTACCATAAGGCCATGTCCTCCATCACCCGTCAAAGACCGGACTTCCACGCCTTGTCCTCAAGTGAAGTGTTGGATGAGTTTGTTGCAATGAGGATCTTGGACAAGACCGCTGACAACGCGATGTTGCATGCTCAACTATCAAAGAAGTCCAACCTTGCTTTGAAGGCCAAGGCTAGTGCGGAAGAAGATGATGAAGACGAAGAAGAGGAGAGTTTCCCCGAAGACACCAAATATGCCTATCATGAGCACATGGCTCTTTCTTCACGGCAATTTTGGGGCAACAAGAACACATGGTCCAACTTCAACAAGAGCAACTCAAGTGGCGCCAAGGGCAAGAAACATGTGAGGACGTGCTATAATTGTGGCAATGTGAGTCACTTTGTAGTGGATTCCCCTTACGAGAAGAGGGAAGACAATGGTGGCAAGCTTATCCGAAAAGACAAGGCCAAGTCTTTTGCCAAGAAGAACAACTTCACCAAGAAGAATCCTCCCAAGGGGTTGGTGGCACAAGAGGAGTACAATGAGGATGATGATGATGAAGAAGATGGTGACACGGTTGCCATGGCCTCCGTTGCCATTGCAACAACTCCACGAGTGTCCCTCTTTGATTCAACCAATGAGAACATCACCGCCAAGTGCCTCATGGCTAAAGTCACCAACAAGGTAACCTCCAACATCAAGTCTACCATCACTACTAATCCATCCTTGATGGATTGCATTGATGAAAGTGAGGGGGAGAAGGAGGAGGAGAATGAATTTGAGTCTTTCATGAGTGAGCTCAAAGGTAAAACAAAGAAGCACTTTGTTACTCTCTTGGAACAACTTGGTGAAGCCAATGACATGATCGAGGCTCACGAAGAGACCATCTCTAAGATGGAAGGGCATAGTCGTGACTATGCCGATGAGATTTAGGATCTCCCTAATGCGCTTGAGGAAGAGTGTGGTCATCGTTCGGCTCTTGAGGAGTCACACAACGATGGTCATGCTAAATTAAAGAAATATCTTGATCATGCTCTTGTTCTCTCTCGTGTGCTCAATTCCGAGAAGGCCAAACTTGGAGTTGACCATGCTAGACTCAAGGAGGATTTTGATCTACTTGACAAGGCTCACAAGGCCTTGAAGAGTGTTCATCCTAGCCTCAAAGAGTCTCATGATCAACTCCAAGTGAAGCTAACCAAGGAGAAAGCCACATTTCCTCATATTGTTTTAATTGATAATGAAAATGCTACTCACACTTGTTGTGAGCATGCACATCTTGTGGAGGAGAATGCCAAGTTGAAGGAGCAACTTGAGAAATGCCTTGTGTCTTGCATACAAGGTGAGAAGAACCTCAACGATCTTTTGAGCAATCAAAAGGAAGTTGTGGGCAAGGAGGGGATTGGGTATGCACCCAAGTCCAAGAAGAAGAAGAAGAAGAATGACAAGACCAAACAACTTCCTCCTCTGAAGCAAACATTGTGAAGGAGGGAGAGGGTACTCCTAAGGAGAAGAAGAACAATGCGAAGGGTGGTGGTTTCAAGAAGGGCAATGCCACTCCTTCCAACAAAGTCGGCGACTTTAACCCTTCTTATGTGTTATGTCGTGCTAGTGATGGGCATGTTTATGCCAAATTTGTTGGTTCTTCTTATGAGTACATTGATTGGTCTATTTGGGTTCCTAAGACCCTTGTTGCTAACATCAAAGGACTCATTACAAAATGGGTACCTAAAACCAAGTATTGATCTCTTGTAGGTGTTTGCTTCGGGGGATCATGGTTGCTCGATAGTGGAGCCACAAATCATATGACCGGAAGCAAGGACTTGGTGGTGGACGCGCACAAGGTTTCATCTATGCCCACCAATGTTGAATTGGATGATGCCTCATCTTCTAAGGTATTGGATCTTGGCAAGGTTGTCATTTCTCATGATCTCACGATCGAGAAAGTCATGCTTGTTGAGTCCCTTGCATACAACTTACTTTCTGTTCGTCAACTTGCACTCATGGGCTTTGCCACTTCCTTTGATATTGATTCCGTGGCCCCCTTGTGGAGCAAGAATCTTAAAGTAGCCTTTGTTGGGCATGTCGAGAATGGTCTTTATGTGATTAACTTTTCATAGTGACCCACTAAGACCGTGACATGCCTAATGGCTAAAGTTGATGAGAGATGGCTTTGGCATCGCCGTTTAGCCCATGTCAATATGAGATCTTTGCAAAGTCTTATCAAGGGGGCCATGTCCATGGACTAACAAATGTTATTTTTGCCAAAGATCATGCTTGCAGTGCTTGTATCGGAAGGAAGCTACATGAGAAGGCTCACCCTCCCACGACTATCATCTACTCGACGAGGCCTTTGGAGCTCCTTCACATGGATCTCTTTGGGCCTCCATCCTTTGATAGTCTTGGGGGTAGAAAGTATTGCTTGGTGATTGTGGATGATTATTCAAGATAAACTTGGGTATATTTCTTCAAGAGGAAGAGTGAGACCCAACAAACAGTCATCGAATTTGCAAATGAAGCTCAACATCAACACAATGCAAAGATTTTGATGATAAGAAGTGACAATGGCACCGAGTTCAAGAACTACACCTTGGATGAGTTTCTCAGTGATGAGGGGATCAAGCATCAATATTCCGCACCTTACAACCCTCAACAAAATGGTGTAGCGGAGAGGAAGAACCGGACATTGATGGACGCGAAGGACCATGATGGCGGAGTTCAAGTCTCCGTACAACTTTTGGGCCGCAACCATCAACACCGCTTGTCATGCATCCAATCGGCTCTATCTCTGCAAAGGCTTGAACAAGACTCCATATGATATACTTACCGGCAACAAGCCCAACTTCAAGTACTTCCGGGTGTTCGGTTGTAAGTGTTTCATTCTCAAGAAAGGTGTCCGTTTGTCTAAATTTGAGGCTAGAGCTCATGAGGGCATATTTGTTGGTTATGCTACAAACTCTCATGCTTACCGTGTCCTCAACAAGTCCGTAGGACTCATTGAGGAGACGTGTAATGTGGAGTTTGAGGAGAATAACGGCTCCCACTACAAAAAAAGACACTTCTGTGATGATACGTGTTTGTCATAGTAGGTCACGTTTTCTGTCATGCATGTACATCCATGACAATTTTATGACAGAATCAAGATAGTCATACCTGTGCTGTCATAGAAGTGTTCCATGACATTACCAAAATTATCATCATGGAAGTGTCCACTTCCATGACGATAAATCGTGCGTCATAGAAGTGTTTTCGTCAAGGGTGACCGACACGTGGCATCCATCGTAACGGGACGCTGTTAAGCTACTGGGTCCGGTTTTGGATCCGATAACCCGCTAAAAGAAACGACCAATGCCGATTTTAAACGTGTAAAATTCTCATTGGCTGACGGAACCACGTGTCAGCTCCGCGTTGGCACAGGTGTCACTTATCCAATGGGCGAGATGCGCCTATCATACGTTGACACGTGGACCGGCCTAAAGGTGGCCCATAAAGATTAAATGGGCTGGCCCAACTAAAGGCCCACAAGATTTAGCGGGCCATAATGGTCCGGCCCAGCTAAAGGCCCACAAGATTTTGCAGACCATAATGGGTCGGCCCAGCTAAAGGCCCAACATTCTCAGTTAAGGCCTGTATGGCTAGTGTCAAATCGGCCTGTCAACGACCCGTCCTAAACTTGTCATCATCACGGCCCATGGTCACTTCTGGCCCGTTAACAGTCCGCTAAGAATTTGGGCCGAATTACGGCCCGGTGTGTTTGTGGCCTATTAAAGGTCCTGCTTCATTTGGGCCCATTTATAGGCCATTGAAACTTTTGGCCCATAAACGACAGTGAAGGATATGGGTCATATTCGGCCATGTCTAACATTCAGCCTGTTAGAGGCCCACTATAGATTTGGGCCAATTTCAGCCTGTTGTGACTTTCGGCCTGTTAACGTCGGACGAAATCCATGGGCCATATGTGGCCCAACGCCACATCGGGCCTACTAACGGCCCATATAAAAATGACACTAATCAAGCCTGACCGAACTTCGGCCCTGTTAAAAGCCCGTGTAGTAGGTCGGTGCATTTACGGCCCGTCTGAATTTTGGCCTGTGGACGATCCGCGCTGTAAATGGGCCACCATTTCGGCCTGCTCAGACCAGTGTGTTATTTGGCACAATCAGGGCCCAATCTTACTTTCGGCATGTTAAAGGCCCATGTTTTTATGGGCTCGAGATATTTACACATGTAAATGGCATATTATTACTGAGGGCCTAAATTATGTTTAGGCCTATTAAAGGCCCACTATGGGCACATGCCTAGCAGAAAAATATGAAAGCTTATGCTGATTTGCTGATTTAGGCCCAGATATTTTTAGTGGGCTACATGCAAATTTCGGCCCAGAATTGTTTTTAACTCAATTGGAATGGGACCGACGAATGTTGGCATGTTGGGCTCCTACGAAGCTTTTGGTCGAATACATTACTAAGATAAACCTACACTACACAAAAATAGCATCGTAATTACTACAGCCTTTGGCAGCATCATAAATGTTGTATCACAATAAAATAAATTCCAACCATACAACAAAAGGCTTGTTGGCATAAAGTTTACAGTCCTTGCAGATAAAAGCACCATCAGATGTATAGAAGCACAGATCATTTGACCTGAGTGCTTATGTTCGGGTTGTAGAATCTGATGGAGCAGCACGATCTTCCCCTTTTTTCCGCCATTGCTCTTGAACAACGAAGCAAATTTCTGATAGTCTGGTTTCAAAACCATTCATATCTTCATGACATTTGTCAACCACTATTTTTGTTTACGACACAACGTCCATTAGGGATTGGACTTGTGTCTGGAGCACAGATATATCACTCTATCTACCAAGAAGATTTTGTTCAGTAGACGATTTGGACGAGGTTACCTTGACAACCAACCCAGAATTACGCAGGAAGGTGCTTTTTGCACTGTTTATGGAGAGATACTGACGCACTGCATCGATCAGAATACCCTTAATAATTTTCACAAAAAATAATACCCTTATAATAAGAAGAAGAATATAGCATCCTAGCTAAAAAAAGTTTGGACGCGTCTAGGGAGCAGCTGGCTGCTCCCTAGCGTTTCCTCGCGGCCCTCCAAATATAGTAATTTTATGTCCCCCTGTCCAGGATAGGAAAGTCCCTGGTCCCCCTCCTGATTCCCGTCACCAACCATCGAGCGGGCGAACTTACCTGGTCCTCCCCTTCCCCCGGTCCCTTCCCCACCCATGGGCGTCTCCTTTTCTCCTCACCTAACCGCCCGCCCCATCTTCTTCTCTCCCAAGCCATAAAGGATAGCACACCCCTTCCCCAAACCACTCCCAGATCCAGAAAACCTTCACAACCCTGCAATGGCGGCTCCATTAGGGTTTCTTCTATAGGCATTTCAAGGGAGCTCGTTTTCAGATTGTCTAGGAAAGGCAAAAAAGCACAGCAAAAAGGTCGGATTTAGCTCACTTTCCCCAAGATTTTGTACTTCCTTTCATCCCTATCTCTTGTGTTACTGAAGAACACCATCTTCCCTCCTATTTCCCCATGATTTTTACAAGGCTGCAGTTTTGCAAAAAAATTGTGTAAAAGCTATGATGTTAATCATGTTGAGTTAGATGTTTAGGCAAGTTTCAGCCCCCTGTTTTGGGCAAATCCAGTAGTGTTATGCAGCATCTGGTATCATTTTCTGAAGCAAAAACTATGGATGTTTTTCAACAAGTTTGTTGTTATGATTATGCAAACTTACATGTTGAGATTAAGCCAGAAAAAAGTGAATGTAAAAAGGGGTTGGCTGAAGAAAAACAATGGTAGGCAAGTTTCAGGACTCTGTTTCATATCAACACATGGTAAACAACTATTGATGGATTTTAACAATCTACTAGTGCTTGGAAGAAAAATAAAACCCTAAGTGATATTTCTGGTGTTTTCAATGTTCTTGTTCCATGATTTTTTTTGCTTAGAATGGTCTTGGCAATTTTCACATTCTGTTTACAATTCTGTTGCATATGAACACATTGTAAGCAAGTGCTGATAGTATTGCTGGGGACAAAATATCATACCTTAAGCAAAAATTCTGATTGAGCAAAAATAGTGCTTAGAAGAGGATGAAAAACAATGCTATCATGCTCTATTTACAATGTGTTACAGTTCTATTAATTATTTATGAAATTGTTCTTGGCAAATTACACATTTTGTTTGAGCAAAATTAGTGTTATCATGAAGCAACTAAGTATAAGGTATATACACAACTTTGAAAACTTATGACATGGCAAAATATGAACCTTTTTGTACCTTATAAGACGATGAACACTGAGCTCGGTATGGAAAAGAAGGACAAAAACAAGGCTTTCTCCTAGCAGATCATTTGCTATATGTGAAGCAAAACAATGGCTGATTGGAGCAACTTGCATTATAAGATTAAGAAAAGGCATAATAATGTCCAAGCAACTCCTGAAGAAGCTAGA
The DNA here is from genome assembly GCF_056163025.1 of Triticum urartu. Lineage (NCBI taxonomy): Eukaryota > Viridiplantae > Streptophyta > Magnoliopsida > Poales > Poaceae > Triticum > Triticum urartu. The sequence goes on along the minus strand of NC_141879.1, from coordinate 151,134,555 downwards.
AAAACATTCCTCTTGGTCATTTGTTTCCATTATTCTTTGGTTCAACAGTGAAAATATGAGAAGAATATGAGTATGTGCAACTAAAAAACAAGATATACTGTTGCGTAGTATAATTTACCTTGGTTATAGGATATCCTTCAACATGATCCAAAAAATGTTGGAAAGTTGCCAAGAGACTGTTGCAAATTTATTGGCATTTCATCCTGCAAGAAAAGAAAGGACAAGAAAAGACATATACCAACAACTATCTCAGCTGGAAAACGTTACTTCAACCAATTGTGCAAAAATGTAAACCACATTGAACATAGTGGACATATCCAAAACACAAAAGCTTGCTGCTAGTAGAAGAAAGGTACTGAATATAGCCAAAACATAGGTACTGAATATAGGCTGAATATAAAGGGCAATCGTGCCCATAACTGCTAACTTAAGTTTTTTCTAACACAAAACATGCTCTATTCTCCCTGATTTTGGAGTGGATTACATTCTGAAGACACTCCGAAGTAGCACTACTATGGCAGGAGGCTTGCTTCACCAAATCAATGTTGCATGCGTTTAAGAAAAACAAATAAGAAAATATATTATGATACACAAAAAACAAGCCTATGTTATATGTACAAAATGTTTCATTAGTACAAAAAAGCCACGGATTTCCTGAATATCTTGCCTGACATATATAGTTTGACTTGCCTGGTTATGTGGTTTGGATTGCCTGATAGTGTACTCTGAATTGCCTGGTTATGTTCAATTGTTTCCTTAAAAAACAAGATGAATGCTATCTTGTGAATCTGGTGTGCTTGGGTTGTTGTGTTACTTGCTTGCTTGCATTTGGTACTATCTTGCCTCAACAAGCTAACTTGCTTTAATTTTTCTGGTTGAAAAATGCACAGGTTGAAGATGATTGACCTGTTTGTGGCGTGCTTGCGTGGATGTGTTATTGGCTTGCCTGTATTTACTATGCTACTTGCTTGCAGCATTTTGCTGACTTGCTTTACCTTTTTCATGTTGAAAAAATAAATAGGTTGACAATGATTAACTTGAATGAGGAACCAGATGAAAATAATGGTGATCCTTTGTACTATACGCAACATGCTGCTGGAAATGTAGAATTTGAGGCGGAATCATCTAATCCCCCTATCATGCAAAAAGTCGATGCTACTGCTGCGGAATCAATGGAGACAGATGGGCATTCAAGTCATGGGGGAGGGGCTCTAGGCAGTACACAAGTACCTGCAGCAGTAATAGCTGAGAGTGATGCTCATACCCTTGATGGCACAGGTGCTGCAGGTGATACTGGTGGGAATGTTGGTAATGGTTTGGGTTCTGAAAATGATGATGAAGCTTGGTCACAGCCCAAGGAGCCTTATGTGAGCATGAGGTTTGACACTTTCGAAGATGCCAAGGAGCACTACAATGCATATTCCTTGCAGATTGGTTTTTCAATCAAAATGAATACTTCAAGGAAGGATATGAAAACCGGGGAGTTGATAAAACAACAGTTTGTTTGCAACAAGTTTCGAAAGCCTGATGTCGATGACGGAGGGGCAGAAAAGATTCATGTGGTAGATGACATTGTTGAGCAAACAAAAGATGATGATGAAGATGAGGATATTGTCTTTCTTGATGATGATAGTAAAGCCAAAAGGAGGAGCAAGAAATGAAAAAGAGATAAAATTGTGCAAAATGGTTGCAAAGCTAAGATGGTTGTGAAGCTAAAAGATAGCAGATGGGAGGTGATCTACTTTGTTGGCGAGCACAGCCATGTTTGACTAAGTATTTGCGATCACACCAAGGAATCCCACCAGAAGAAAGGGCCTTCCTTACTCATCTTCATAACTGAAATTTAACTACAGGTTTTAAACCACACCCCACTACAAGAAAAGACACATTCATGACAGTTTGGGCCGAACGAAATTTTTTTCTGTCATACATATGACACTTCTGTGACGATAATTGTGACAAAACCCGGTATCATCATAGATGTGGTGGGCTCCTACTTCTATGACAAAAAAATCATGACAGAAAATGGGCTTTTTGTCCTGGGCGGGCCGGAGACGCAGCTGCATGACATTCTTTGGGCCGTCCATGACGGAAAAAACCGTGGTAGAAGCGATGGGGAGGAAAATTTCGGGGAGTTCCCGGTTACGGTGGGAGGTTGGGGGCCGAGCGATGCGCGTTTCTCTCGTACACGTACGCGCGTGTGTGCGAGGCGTTGGCTCTAACTGAACCCGAGCGAGGCGTTGGGCTCTAACTGAACCCGAGCGATTGCACTGCAGGCTACGCGTTACTGAACCCGAGCGATCGATCGATGGCTGTTAACTGAACCTGATCGAGCGATTCCTTGGCTACCGCTGCTAACTGAAGCCGGTGGATGGTATGAACAGTGAGCGTTGCCGAGGGGGGGGGGGTGGATGAACAGTGAGCGGTGGCGTTGCCTCTGGATGAACAGGACCCCGTGGTGTGGTGGATGGCTGGATGAACAGTAGATGGTGGATGGGTGGATGAACAGGACCCCGTGGTGTGGAGGGCATGATGAACAGTAGACGGCGGAGGGGTGCCCATGGAGGGGTGGTTGAACAGGACCCCGTGGTGTGGAGGGCTAGATGAACAGTAGACGGTGGAGGGGTGGTTGAACAGTAGCCGGTGGAGTAGCGCGCGGTGGAGGCTGGATGAACAGGAGCCCGTGGAGGCTGGAGGAGGTCGACGGTGGATGAACAGTAGCTCGTGGAGGCTGGAGGGGGTCGACGGTGGAGATGAACAGTATCCCATGGAGTCCCGTTTTGCGGTACGCCACACCCCTCCCGATGAACAGGACCCCCGTTTCGACCGTAGCGCTCCAACACAAGTCTGTTTCCTCCGTTTTGCGGTACGCCACACCCCTCCCGATCAACAGGACCCCCGTAGGAGGTCCGTTTCCTCCGTTTTGCGGTACGCCACACCCCTCTCGATCAACAGGACCCCCGTTTCGACCGTTGGAGGTCCGTTTCCTCCGTTTTGCGGTATGCCACACCCCTCCCGATCAACAGGACCCCCGTTTCGACCGTAGGAGGTCCGTTTCCTCCGTTGTGTAGTACGCCAGGCCTCGTTTCCATCGCCTCTTCCATCCAAGCCCTCCCGATGAACACGACCACGCATTCCGTTCCGACCCATGAACACGACGATGATGTTGTTTCTCCATTCCGACCCAACCATGTACACGAGCCCTCGCCGTACGTATGCGCGAGTAGGCGTTCGAGACCCCGCCCGTATGTACACATACGTGGCCGTATTTTCTTTCTTGCACCCTGGCCGCTGTACGTACGTGTACATGCTACGTGCGCGCCTCTACTACGACACGTGCGCGCCTCTACATCCACCAGTATATATGTACGTACATGTTCGCGACCAGAATGACAACACTATGTATGCTTCGACCAGGTGGGTCCCGACTGTCAGGCACTTTCTTGTGTGCGAAGGTGTAGCTGGTGGGTCCCAGCAGTCAGGGGGGAAACGTCTTTTTCACAAAATACGGTGGCCCGTCCGGTGGGTCCCTGCTGTCAGGTGGAGGAATCATTATTTTCCGCGTAATAAGGAGGCACTTCCTTGCTGCCGACATGGACCCAGCTGTCAGCCTCTCCACGTACAGTCCATGTCCGATGGAAGTCGTTCCTTGACCACGTTGACCACGCCACGCCGAGAGCACCAGGGCGGTGGACGACGGCGAGGCCTAGGAAGGGGACGACGCGGAGCTGGTGAAAACGCGGCAGTGGATGCCCACGCGGAGAGGAGTATGAGGGTTCACTCGTTCGGCTGCGGTGTGAGGCTGCCATCGCTGCAGGGCCTGGCCAGCGGTGGGAATAGTAGGGGGCGGTGAGGCCTCCGCGGCAGCACAGCCGGCCACGGGAGGCAGGAGCAGGCGGCACGACCGGCGCTGCTTTGGGCGGCTGGAGAAAGAAGACCAGAGGTTGAAGAGGCACTACAGCCATTGGATGGACATCGTACGGTCACTGGAGCTATAATCGTGCATATTGACTAAGTTGACAAAGCCCCCCATCCCCGACAACTTAGTAGGCCCACAAGTCAGCCTCCCAGCAAGGTGGGTCCCAGCTAGCCGGGGGAGTATTCATTTTTTTGTGCGTAATAAGGAGGCACTTCCGGTGGGTCCGAGTTGACAGCGGGGGGAACGTTTTTTCGCGAAATACGGTGGCCCGTCCGGCGGGTCCCAGCACTCAGGGGGAAACGATTTTTTTGCAAAATACTGGCGGCCCGTCCGGTGGGTCCCTGCTGTCAGGTGGAGGAATAATTATTTTCCGCGTAATAAGGAGGCACTTCCTTGCGGCTGCCGTGGACCCAGCTGTCAGCCTCTCCACGTATAGTATTCTTCTGATGGAATTTGGTCATTGACCACATTGACCACGATGCGCCGACAGCACCACGGAGGTGGACGACGGTGAGGCCTAGGAAGGGGATGACGCGGAGCCAGGGAAGACGCGGCAGTGGATGCCCACGCGGAGAGGAGTACGAGGGTTCACTGGTTCGGCTGCACTGCCGTCGCCGCAGAATGACAGGGGGTGTGGGTGAGTGGAGTGGAGGGATGGCCTGGCCAGCGGTGGGAGTAGTATGGGGGTGGTGAGGCCTCCGCGGCAGCACAGCCGGCCACGGGAGGCAGGAGCAGGCGGCACGACCGGCGCTGATTTGGGCGGCTGGAGCAAGAAGACCAGAGGTTGAAGAAGCACTACGGTCGTTGGATGGACATCGTACGGTCAGTCGAGCTAGAATCGTGCATATTGACTAAGTTGACAAAGCCCTTCGTCCCCGTCAACTTAGTAGGCCCACTATACTGGGTCCCAGCTAGCAGGGGGAGTATTCATTTTTTGTGTGTAATAAGGAGGCACTTCCTTGCGTGCGAAGATATAGCTGGTGGGTCCGAGCTGTCAGCAGCGGTAACGTTTTTTCGCGAAATACAGAGGCCGTTTCGGTGGGTCCCAGATGTCAGGTGGAGGAAATCATTATTTTGCGTGTAATAAGGAGGCATTTCCTTGCGTGCGGCCGTGGACCCAGCTGTCAGCCTCTCCACGTACAGTCCACTTCAGATGCATGTTGGTCGTTGACCATGCTGACCACGCCACACCGAGAGCACCAGGGCGGTGGACGACGGCGAGGCCTAGGAAGGGAACGACACGGAGGCAGGGAAGACTGGGCCGTTGTTTTTGTTTCCCACGCGGAGGGGAGTACGACTGTACGAGGGTTTACTGGTTCGTCTGCCGTCGCCGGAGAATAACAGCAGGTGTGGGTGAGTAGAGGGATGGCTAGGCCAGCGATGGGAGTACGGTGGGGCGGCGAGGCCTGCGCAGCAGCACAGCCGGCCGCGGGGAGGAGGGAGCAGGCAGTCCCGCCGGTGCTTGTTTTGTGCGGCTGGAGCAGGAAGAGCAGAGATTGAAGAAGCACGACGGCCGTTGGATGGACATCCAACAGTATACAGGCCATCTGTGGAAAGCCTCAAATCTGTGGAAAACAGCATACAGCCGATCTGCCATTATTTCAAATAATTTACAGCCCATTTGCTAATTCTTACGGGTTTATTTGGAGCCCATATTCTTTATGTTAGCATTACAGCCCATATTGTGGCCACGGTTAAAAAATTATACGAAATTTTGCATATGTCGGTGCGGTCTGAACTGTTTGTATTCCCGAAATTTTGAGTCACATTCAGACTGATTTTAAAAATAAATGTATATCAATATAAAATCCAATAAATTGTCCACGCATAAAAATCAATGAAATTTAAAATCTCGAAATGAAAAAAAGATATTTGAAAATAATTGCCGGTTTGATGTGTTTTAAAAATGTACAGCCCATTTCTCATTACTGATAGGCCATTTTCTCGGCCAGCCGAATGAAGCTCTCCTCGTCTTGAAAGATTTGCAGCCCAACAGGCCTGATAAAGCGACTTACTTGACAAATCACAAAAAAAACTGGGCTAGCCATTTTCAGAAGAAAAAAAACTACTGGGCTGGTCTGTGGTAAACATAAAAGAAAAGGCTGTCTAGACAGGACAGAGTGTCCCGCACAGCCCAGTTGACACCCTGCTTCCATCTCAAAATCAAATTAGATAAATGCCACTCCAATTATGGCGATTCATAAAAATGCCACTGCAATTTTCAAACTTTGAAAAATGCCACTGCAATTTTTGCAAACTTTGAAAAACGCCACTGCAGTTTGCAAACTTTGAAAAACGCCACTCCAGACTTCGAAAAATGCCACTAGAAATGGCATGAAATGTCATTTTTCAAAGTTTGGAAATTGCAGTGGCATTTCTCGGATACACCAGATTTGGAGTGGCATTTATCAAATTAACCCAAAACAAACATAACTGGGCGAGCTGCTGGGTCCCTGGTGTCAACCGCTCGTTGTGCAATTCTCTCGTTTATTGACTACGTTGACAATGGCATGGGACCCAGATGTCAGAAATCCACTAGGAGGAGCCATTTTTTTATTGGCTTGAAATAAGGAGGCACTTGCTTGCGTACTGCCATGACCTTGGCGGGTCCCTGCTGTCATCCTCTCCACGTACAATCATTTCTTGATTGTGTGCGCGTCAACTTGCTAGGCCCACAAGTCAGCCTCTAAACCTTGGAGGACAAATACAACCCATTTAAAAAAATAACAGCCGATTCCATACGTTCAAACGGAAAGTTCAACATTCAGACCAAAGTAACAGGTCTGATCCACATATAGAGTACTGAACTTCCACGTTGACAACCATCATAGCCAAGTTAACTATCTACTCCCACTAACACTCTAGTAGCGTACAAGTACTAACTTACTCTTAGCTAACTAGACGATGTCGGCCGCCATCTGCTGTCCATGCTAAACGCCGGCACCGGCGTCCTTCGCCTCGCCTCGGACTTGCCAGAGGTGCAATAGGAGGCACTTGCTTGCGTATGAGCTTGTCAGTTTCTTCAGAGGTAGGCATTTTTATTCAAAAAACTGCCACTTTGCATCTTGCGTCACAAATAAAACTGCCATGAGCGCATTTGTAGGCTAGCTAGTGATCGATCAGTAACTTGTAAACACTGAGCGAACAGAAATAAGTAACTGTTAATGCATCTCAATGATTCACAGATCATATACAAATATGTAGCTCCAAAAGCAAAGATCAACCACTTCGGATCTTGCGTCGCAACTAAAACTAACTAGTACGATTCCCATACATAAGATCAACATGTTAATGCATCTCAATGACTCACAGATCATATACAAATATGTAGCTCCAAAGGAAAAGATCTAGAAAAAACATCTGTTCTTCCGACTAACATGGATGCTTCTATTGGCCAACATTCAGTATAGACTGAAAGACAAATTTGTTTGTGAAGTCTACAATTCCTCTTGCAAACATAAGTGGTTTCACCAATAGTTGGAACCATGAGAATGAACCAGACATGATGGAGGAACATGCACTGCAATATGATTTGGTTCCCTCGATCACACTGCGAGACTATTTTCGGAATACAAACTTTAACTTAGGCAAAATGATGTCCATTGTATAATCAGACCAAAGCAATGAAGCACCTAGTGTTGGCCAATAAATAGTACAGTGCTACTTTTCTGCATTCCATGAAGTGACTATCCAATCTTTCTGTGTCTATTTTCAAATGGCACTGCATGTAGTGACTATACTATTCTCTTGTGCAGTTCAACCAAAATTGCGGGCACTTTGTTGGTTTGCCAAATAGCAATGGGCAGACATCTCTATCTGCACAAATATCAAGCAGCTAGTAAACATATACCACACCTTGTATTTTCGGTTTAAACATGTCTCTTCCCTTAGCATCTGTCATGTTCTGCACTGGACAATCTGATACAGTTATGTTTTGCCCTGAAAAATTTCATACTGAATTGATTTGCTGGTTCAGAGCAGAAATATAGCACCTATTCTTCATCAGACCAAGGATATCCATGTTCGCAATGATGGAAGAGGTGAAATCGATACAACCGAAATTAAGCATCCAATCATTGAATCTTGTCCTGCACCTCCAATGTAGGTCCACCCTGCCAATAAATTCACATGCAAACCACTAGTATTACTATCTAATGACAGTACAAAAAGATAGCAAGATAGTAGCAAACCATGTACCTTCGTAATGAAGAGCTCATAGTGCCACCAATTGGATATAAAGGTTGGGAAAAACATGCTCCTAATGTTGAACCAGTTGGACTTTTTGTGCAGTTCCACTAAAATCGAGCATCCCTGTTTGCATAGATATTGAAAGTGTGATTACTCTAAAAGTGGCACTAGTTGAAGCATAGACTCACAAATATAAGCATTCCAATTTCTTAATGGGAAAAGGTAGCAAGACTGTTTTTAACTACCTGTTTAAAGGAATAAATAAAGCAACATCGGCTGATGTGAGGAAGGCATACATAGTTTTTTCTGGAAAAGTGAGCCATTCCTGACCTTTCCTCTTCTTTTAAGCAAATTTTGTGCAGTTCTACTAAAATAAAATGCCATCACTGCCTTGACAATTCAGTGACACTGTACAGAAGGAAATGACTTAACATTACATCATGATGTCAGGTATGTAGTCGATAGGCATTAGAGACAAACATACAGACCTTCTCAAGAGAACAGTCGGAGGAGGAGGTGCCCACTCTTGACCTTTCCTCTTGTCTTCATAATTGTCTGTGCAGTTTAACCAAAATAAAATGACATCAGCACATTGGCATTTTGGTGACACTGTACAAAAAAATTAACTTATCTCATGAAAGTGAGGTATGTAATCTATAAGCATTAACAGTGCAAAAATCTGACGGGAGTAACAAGCTTCATTGTCGGTATACTGGCTGTGCAACAGCATTAGAATGCCTTATAGATGAAAAAGCTTTAATAGATCCACAATCAACAGCTAACCCTGAAATAATCCAGTGACATTAAATGGCATTGCTTAAATTTATGGGTGGCATTAGACTAAGAGCGGCATTAGTTAAATGTGGCATCACTTTAGCAGTAGCATTGCTTGACTTGACTGCTGGCGTTATACTAACAGCAAAAAAAGTGGCAATAAGAGCATGGGAGGCACCAGTACGATGTACCTCCACGGACGTAGAGTGGTGAGGGAGGTATGGTTGCCCAGAGCAACAAATATCCAGGCAGCATATGTGGATTACGGTCCCATTTTTGTTCTCTTTAGCCACCTTTTTCCTATGCGAGGACAACAAACCGATCGACCTGGTCATTCTCTATTGCGTTGTCATGCCTTCCTACCCTTCTTCAACCAAGAGACACGAGACTCGTTCCTTAGCTACTGATTTTCCCCTTTTCAACCTAGATGCGGGTTCGATGCCTACTCTCTTGGACAGTACAGTCTCCCTTCCTTTCCTTATTCAACCCAGACATGGATTAGTCTACATGAAGTAGGGTTTCCTTTAATAGTGCAAATTATGGTTTTCGTCTGTGTGGCCAGCAGAGTAGAGGATAGCAAATTGGGAAGATGGTGGAGTGGAAAAAGATCCACATGCAACGACGTAGCAGATGGGGCAATAGAACAAGGTTATGGCTCGAAAAGAGGTAGCATACCTGAGGGTCGACGGGAAGTGGCTTCGCTCGTGGTCGTCGTCCTCCGCACACACTACGACAGCGAGCTTGGGGACGGAGGCCATCCCGCGCGGGCGCTAGGTCTGAGAGGACGGCCTTGTCGTCAGTGCGTGACCTCGCTCGCCGACGAAGAGTGCGTCAACGCTGCACGTCCTTTTCTTCCCGGGCGGATCTGTGACCACCGGTGAGGAGGGAGAGAGGGGCTGTCTTTTTTAGATCTGGAGAGAGGGTGGTAGTGTGAGAAGCAAGTGGGCAGCCCTTAGCAAGAAAGCACTGAAGCTCCAGCCTATATATATATCTTTTTTATACTACTAGTACTACAGGTGGGGTAGTGGTAGAGTAGTTTGTATTTTCTCTGTGTACAGTACCAGTTAGTCGTGCTTCAAAACTGATCGGCACGCCATTAAAACATAAAGGTCGATAACTAACGCGGCACCTCGGGCCAATGCGGCCAGATCGCATTTTGCACGAGAAATTACACACCATGTTTCATTGACATGTGGTCCCGTTCCAACATATCAGTGAGACGACGGTGAGTAGTAGGAGTATTTCTGAACGGACGTGTAGGCCGGGGCGCCTCTTCGTGAACTGTGGCAAACTCACAACCGTCCACCTACTCTTCGCCTTTCCCTCTCGATTTGGAACTGCTGTCGCATGCTCTTCCTCTCCCTCCTCCATTTTCCTTCAGCCCTTCACCCTTTCTTCTGCCATTGTTCAATCGTCTTCTCCATGGAAGGAACAGGCCGGAAACGACCTCATTATTCTTGCCCCGATTTGAAAGATGACGTGGTGGAGGAACTCCTTAATCGGTGCGACGTCATCACCTCGGCTAGCATGGCAGGTTCGTTCCAGCCCATTCTCGACTCAACTAATAACATCATTGCAAGGAACCCAAGGGTCAAGGAGCGGTTTGATCTCCCCTATCTTCTTCGCCGTGACCCTGATGACTGGCGCCGGCACGACGGAGGCCTCGCCCTGTGCAAGTTGATGCCGCTTGATAATGATACGTGTGATGTTAAGATGCCATCGCTTGAGGTCAAGGCTTGGGCGGGCGCAAATGGAGATTGGGTTGTTTACATTGGGTCCAACTGCGAGTGGGAACTTGTGAATGTGTACACTCGTCACCGGGTTCCACTTCCAAAAATCTCAGCACACTGCCCAGAGGTTGAGCACACCGATAATGTACGCACGTTCAAATATGATCATGGTGACTGTCGTCTACGGAAGATAGCGATTTGTCGAGTTCCCAACCGCTCTTGGAATTACAAAAACTATGATGTTGTTGCTATCTTCGACAAGCTTGTTGCCGTCCTTGATGGTTTCACTCGATGGATATTGCTCAAAAATCAGTTTTTGTACACGGATCACTACTGTGATGCAATTGAATACGAGGGCCTTGTGTTTGCTGCCACCACTCGTGGCATTGTTTTTGCATGGCATCCTCGTTGTTTCGGTACGTTTGTCTTCCACCGTAATTATAATTGTTTCATCCACATGCATGCGGGTTAGCAAGTTTCCCTTTACTAATTAACCTTCTTCTTGTGTTTCCAAGGTCCTGTGAACATCCCACCACCTATACTTGAAGATTTTTATAACCAAGGGGGAGATGACGATGGTGATGATCACGAGCATGAGGACGAGCAGCGCCGATATACTCTGTGGCGCCTGGCAACTAATTCTGATGGATCACCTCTTCTTGTGTGTATACAGCCCACTGATGATGTTACTACTAAGGAAGCAGGTGTAGTCTCCCATGGTCGCACTCTCCGGACCTATTCCAACACCCATTGCATGGTATTCAGGATGGATACTAGGGTGCTAGCGCCAACTCCTTCTCCTTGGCACAGAATTGATAGTCTTGGAGAAAACTCGCTCTTCCTTGGACAAAACTATCCGATGATGGTGAAAGGAGATCCAACTGATGTTGACACATTTATGAGAAGCAACTGTGTCTATACCTCGGACATTTGGGTGGTTCCCTACCCTGGTACTGATATAGTAGGCTGCTTCAGCCTGGATGATCAGTCCTGCGTTGGTCTCCAGATCGACAACGAATGGCTCGTCCCAGAGAATCACTTGTGGTTCAAAGCAAGCGTTTCCAACGCCGCGGAATGGTTGAGTTGAAGTTCATTTCATGGTTTTTATTTGTTGTGTGGTGAAAACTTTAGTATTTATAATGTATCCTCGTTGTTGATGTGGGTTGATGACCTGTTGTACTATGTAATAAAATGATATGCCTGTGATAAACTTACTAAATTTATGAATGGCCTTCGAGTCGCTTCTCTGAGTGAGTGGTGCGACAATGCAAAAAAATATTTTCCGAATACATAATTGTACGTGCATTGCAACAGGTTATCGGATGAGGCCAATCAACAATAGTAGTACACTATTTGTACTAGCTTCACATGCTTCGTGCGTCGGGCGGGTGTTTTTACTGTAGCCATATGTTAATGTGTTCGTTGTACGTAACCAGCACCTCGAATCCTCGATATACTAGCAGTATAGTATATAGTAGGAGTAAGTAGTAGGACTAGTAGGGTGGCATGGGCCAGAACAAGCATTCACGTCCAGGAGTACGGCACACGCCACCACCACGACATCCATATGACACCATATTATTTCTTGGAGTCCGTGCGAGAGCAATCTCTTCAACCTTGTCGTTTCTCTAACTTCAGCCATCGCGCGGCAGGTGAGGTGGGGGTTTGCCGATAGTCGGTTTCCTTAAATGCGGTCCCACTTGTAAGGCCAACTCCAACGCACGACCCCAAACGGACCTCCGTTTTGCACGAACTCCAACAATAATTTTGACTACTCCTGTAGTAAGTTGGATTAGTGCCTTCTCGATGCATTCATTGTTGATCTGCGGAGGCTCGATCTTGCGTGCTTCTTTCTTCTTCGAGTGTAAAGAAGTAGACATTGCTTCCTCGCATCTAGACTCATGTCTAGCCTCTATTCTATACTAGCTAAAAGTGATAGAACATCTACTAAATTGCGCTCTATCAATATATGGATGTACTCTTCTTCCCAATACAAAAACTTGCATCCATTCTACTCCCTCTGTTGCACAATACTACATGCCTTCTATTTGTCAAAATATATATGTATCTAGACATGTCTTAGTATATAGGTACATCCATTTTTGGACAAATGGAAGTCAAGTATTTTGGAACGGAGGGAGTACACAATAAAAATTTTAAGTTAGCACAACTAGTCTAATCCGAGGGCAGAACTGAAGATTTGGTCGGGTTCTTCCTCCTTTTGCCGACACGTGGGACATCCAGCATCCAGGTCGTGTCATGAAAGAAAATAGAGTGGTAGTTGAAGCCACGAGATGTGCATCTTGGGTTAAACTGTAAATAGAATCTTACTACTCTTGAGTAACTCCAAAAGCGGCCACCGAAGATCTTTATTGGATTTTTTTTTCATCACCAGCACATCGAGGTGAAAGATGTGCAGGTTCAGTGGGTCCTATTGCGTTTTCATTGACATGTGGGGCCGCATGTAAGCAAACAGATGATGGGCTCTGCGCGTCCGCTGGCTGGCTGAGAAGAGAGATAGAGGAGGGCTGAGCACGGACTACAGGAAATTTGGTCTACGTACCTCGATATAGGCTCGATATAGTGGGGTGGCATGGGCCATAACTAGCATTCACGTCTAGCAGTACGGCACACGCCACCCACACGAGTCCCATCCGACACCAATTTTCTTGGAGTCCATGCTACAGCCATCTCTTCTCCCTCCCGTCCTCTTTTCTCAGCCATCACGCGGTGGGCGGGGTGGGGGTTTGCCGATAGTCGGTTTGCTCAACTGCGGACCCACTTGTAAGTGAAAATGCAACACCGCACGCATTCCCGCGTGAGCGGCGTGCCGGACCAACCGTGTGGGGGTGTGACACGAACACGGCAGGCTTTTCCTTTTGAACTCGTAACTTGTAAAATTTGGTTCTGTTCCATGGTGCGACCAATAGATAGAAAATAACGATTTTTCCTAGAGTAATGAGAAGTTTGCTTCTGGAGTCGTTCATGCATGGAGTACGTACGAAAATTATGAAGTTGATGCGAAAGGTAAGATAATTACTATAGTATCATATACAACTACATGGATTTGACGGAAGGATAAAAATACATACGGATCCATCAACGTTCAACGACATCCTCACGCCCTAGTGCGCTGGGTCACCAACCGACGTGTGAGGAGCAGCGGCGTTGGCGGCGAGCTCAACGTGCTTCTGAACAGTGTCGTCCAAGGTTGCCCTGCGCTCCAAGAAGGCCAGCGTCCTATCGTCCTCCTCTTGCACGTACTAGTCCTTGTGGACGATTTGCGCATAGACGTGGGTGATTATATCGATGGTGTCTTGCTGCGCCAGGCGCTGCGCGGCGAGCGCGACCTCGAGGTGGACATTCTCCGGCGTGATGGCGGGCAGTCGCAGGGCCACCAGTGCGTCGAAGAGGTTGTTACCATAGTGGCCGTTGAGGGTGGCGGGCATCGCAGAGCCTGGGCGCGTCGGCTGGAGGCTTACGTCAAAGTCGTCCACAAGCTTCTTGACGACGGTGAACTTGTCGAGGAAACCGACGAGGACCTCGTCGAACAAGGATGCGAAGCTGTCGTCCAAGTGGCTCCTCGCTCTGGCTGCCTCAAGCAATACTACCTGCCGGGCCGCAAGCCGGCGTCGTGGACCATCTGGCACAGCCGGCTGATGCTCGCGCTCATCGCCTCCATGGGTCTAGCGTAGCTTCTAGTCAACTGATCTTGCGATTCGAGTGATCACTCGGCCCTTGGTTAGCGTGCGTAGGTGCGTAGAATTTCGTACTACTCCTCGGCCCTCTACTGCACCTGCCTTTGGCTGTATGATAGGTGGGCCAGCCACCCCCTGGGGCCACGTGTCATTCACCTCTTGACCCGTCTCTCACACGCATCCTGCTAGTGTATATACTCCCTCCTTTCCGGTTTATAGGGCTTATCTCAAAATTTTAGTTTTTCCATTTCATAAGGCTCAATTTGGTTGTTTTCCATCACATGTTCAGATTCCAAGGTGTATTAAATCATTGCATGCAAGTACTAAGAGAAAATTGACCAATGCATGTAATTTATGCATGCATGCATTGCAGTTAATGCATTGGTAAACATACTTTTTTGAGGAAAACAAGAGCATTAATTGGGTGCTTTTGCGAACTACAAAAAGTATTCCACCACTCACCATCTACCTTGGTTGGTGAGAATTTTGAATTGAGCTTTATAAACCGGAAAGGAGGGAGTATAGTGGTTTTCTTTTTCTCTCCATATCAACCATTTTATATTGCGTACGTGTCATTCAAGTGTGAAATGATGGTTGCTTCTTCCGACTAACTTACTATGTGATTTGACTTCTCCTTAGTGGCCCCTACACGTACTCCCCCTACGTGTATGCAACAGTCACACGTACACATGGACGCAAAAACGCGCGCGATGCCCTAATGCATGCATGTCCGAGCACACGACGGAACACACACGGTGACGCTCAAGTGCTCAACCTACACGTGCATGCACACACATACTCAGTCAGGGTGAGCTAGTGACCGTATGAACACCGCAAAATATATATATTGAGCGCAATGAGTGTATTATGAAGTCCACTTACCGTATTTTTACAAATATACAGTGATAGACAGTGTATTTATCTCTTTGAAATTAAGCCATGTTAACCAGAGAGGAGGCAGCATGGACTAGCATTACTTTGCGGTGTCCCGTCAACTTGCCGAACGAGGAGAAGGTTGCAGGACGGGAGAAGCTTGCGCGCGGTGGCTCACAGGACAAGGAGAAACTTTTGACTAATGCAAGCTCTCCCTCGCTCAGGCGGTGGACATGCAACAGTTAATTCGGTGTCATATTGCCAGATGTATACTACACTATACTACTAGGAACCGGATGGAGGAGCGTTTGCACTCTTATTATAATTTTAAAATGTGATAAAGCAATCTTCAACACATTTGGTTCTCTTCGAGGGTTCTCGCATGTGATAATGGAAGTTGATTGCATGGAACACTCGCCACAATTCTCGCTTAATTCTGGCTCATATCCTGTTACAAATAGTAGCGCTCAGTAATATTTCCTCTTTTTTTGTTATTCAGCATGTAAACAGGTCAGCAAACCTTGCGGCGCATCTTCGTGCGAACCATGCTTGCTGCACTTTGAATGTGGCCGAGAGCTGGCTTGATGAAACACCTCGCTTCCTACTTTTTTTGGCTTCCTAGTGACCAGTGTCTTGGCTGATCGTCCTAAGAATGCTTATATATGAATAAAGCTCTCTCATTTACCCGCAAAAAAGATTAAGCCATATTAACCGGAAAGGAGGGAGTATGGACTAGCACTACTTTTTGGTGTGTCCCGTCAACTCGCAGAACAAGGAGAAGCTTGCAGGACAAGGTGAAGCTCGCTTACGCCTTTTGACTAATGCAACCTACCCTCGGTGGACATGCATCAGTCCATCCGGTGTCAGATTGTCAGAGGCATACACTGTAGTACCCAACATGCGGAGTATCATCATTGTTCGACTTCACGAAGGGGCGAAGAGCCAAGCACGGTACTAGTACGCGTACTTGGTTTTGCACCTTCATACTACTCCACCCTCCGTCACAGTGTACAGGGCGCGCTTCATTATGATGCATTTCTCTCAATGCATTTCCACCACCAGAGAGACTTTAGACGTGTTTGGTTTAATGCTCAATTAATTAGGGCGTGGTAACCGCAATCAAGTCCACAATTTTCTCTCCATGTACTGTACTACTACGGAGTGCATGCATGTGTGTACCCGGGGTGGAAGCACTGCATGCATGTGTGTACGCATTATTCCCTCTAGTAATAGACGCCGTGCTATAACTACCAATGCTATTTTTCAGGCCGATCGCTAGTCGCCTTGGTCCCACAGATTTTTTTCTTTTTTCTGAAGCGTGCTGTATAAACAGTGACGGATGGAGTAGTATGAGCGGATTCAAAGAAGAGCGTATTGATGGTTGCTTCTTCAGAGCAACTTACAGTGGGAAAGGTGGGGCTTATGATTTGACTGCTCATTACTCACTATTAATGCGGCGCAACGACCGGGCTGAGTCTCCCATGCGGTTGTGCACTACCCCCTCGGTTCTTAAATATACTCCGGAGTATTTGTCTTTCTAAAATATGTTGAAATCTCTGTTAAGACGAATAGAATATTTAGGAACGGAGGGAGTACACATATGAAGCAAAATGAGTGAATCTACACTCTAAAATATGCCCGTTTGAAATTTGTAAAAAGACAAATATTTAGGAACGAAGGAGTATAATTCCGTGCATGGCACATGGACCCAGATGATGAAGAGGCTTCTGGCAATGCTATCAAGCTTCCATCATTTGTTTACATAATTGACGTACTATACAAATAATTTTCCAGCGACATGAAATTGTACAATGGTGTGAGCTTTCAGCTTTTGTTTCGCGTGTCTTGCCATCGATGCTCTTTCAGAAACAATAAAAAACTAACTTCCTTGCTAATGCATGTCAATTATTAGTAGATCAGAGCTAATAATTACATCACAACTGAAGACAAAGTTGTGAGAAAGTTTTAAATTAAAATTGATCCATGCTTTCATTGGCAGCAACGTCCCCCCAGCTCTATCTAAATCAACAAGGCATGTTGGGAAAAAAGTAGCTGTCTGGAGCATGCAACATTCCGATCATTTTGTGCAGTTCCACTAAAATAGAGCTGAGCGTCCCTGTTCCAAAGATATCAAGTGTGATTAGATAATAGAGGACTGCTGATGAAACAATAAACACACAAATAGAAGCCAGTCACATTTGCAGTCTCTCTTAAGACTAACTAGTTGGAGAAGATTAGGCTCGGAGTTGGATGAGGAGGATAGAGCAAAACCAATCTCCCTTTGTGCAGTCGCACTGAAATGTAGAGACGTTGCCCGTGTGACATTTTAGTACAACTGCACAAAACACTCTTAAGAAAAAAGTGATTTGTGCAGTTCACCAAAAGGTCGCAATAGCAACGAGGTGAAATGGATAGCCCTGTTTGCAAAAAAGAGGTAGAAAGGAAACAATTACTGGCCAATAACAGTTGATGACACATGCGACGACAAAAAAGAAGCATATTCCTTGTCCTAAGGGAAGATAACAACACGGTTGTGTTTGTCTAAAACGGTGTGAGGACGAGAAAGCAATATGGAAAGTACACCGGACGAGCTACGTTTTGGGCAAAGAACTATGGAAGATCCACATGCAGCAACGTGGGAAAACGGGCAGTGGAGCAAGGCCGGAGGGGATACCTGGAGGTCGTCGGGATGTAACTAGGTGAGCGGCGGCGGGCGGAATCTGCGAGCAGGTGGCGTAGGCCCTACCGCGCTAGAGCTTGGTCAGAGAGAACGGCGTGTACCGCAGATCAGGACGTGCTACCTCGGCGACATCGAACGGAGAAACAATGCACTTCCTTCCTTTCCCCCGGCGGACGGGATGCGGCTGAATCAGTGACCAATGGTGAGAGAGAGAGGCCACCGCACTCCCTTTCCCCCGGCGGACGGGATGCGGCCGGATCAGTGACCAACGGTGAGAGAGAGAGAGAGGCCACCGGAGCCTTGTGTGAGATACTCTGAAGAGCGGACTACCTTTTCCTCCATAAAAATCATTTTATATTCTGTGTACGTGCCATTGAGCGCTATAACTTTGTTTAAAAATAACACCGCAACGCGTCAAGTCGAACTTTGTTTCATGCACGCGTGGTACACGACCTCCCTAGGTAAACAACCACTATAGGCATTCAAATTAGCACGTGGGCTGCCATTTCGTAAAGAAATGAGCTCCACTGTGTACCCGCGCGGGTGTGGCTGGGCATGAAGCGTGAGTACGTGCATGGTGCACCTATTCTCTTCTTGTATACGTACACCACCTACGTGGGGTTGTGTGAGAGAGATACAAACCTAGAGAGATATAGTGTGTGGATTCTTGAGAGTTTTTTTTCGGGGGGTCAATCAAAAAATTTAACATATGCAATGTGTGTGAAATAGAGTCCTGGATATAACATATATATATAGAGGAGGCGATCCACGAGAAGAGAGTGGAGGTATCAACGGCTTGAGGTGTCTATAGAATCGAAGAGAGGGATGATGATGTGTGTGTGTGTGCGCGCGTGATCGATAAAGAGTGCCATCGAATTTGTGTGTGCCCACGTCAAAGATATAGAATGGCTGGCCTACTGGAATGTGAGATGGGGCATGTGCAGTTTGTCTCTGTGGCATGGATACCTACCTGCAGCGCTCGACTATCGGTGTGTGGTGGGGGAAGAGGGAGGCCCAATTAACTATAGAGGTACAATTGCTGGTATATGTGTGGAGGAGGAGAGAGGCATACCTCATGTATTAAGGAGATCGATCTGCCTCATGTATTAAGGGAGATCGATCGGCATCCATGCATATGTGCAGGAGATGAATAAGGTTGGGAGAGAGACAGAGCTAGAGTGTTGGAGGGGGTGGTAGTGGAGTTGCTTCTAACAAATGGTGGGATAGGCTTGCTAGACAAACGGAGGGCACGCCCGCAATATCAATAAGAGAGGAGATGGCTGCTTGTTGTCTGTGCGCGTGCGTGTGAGAGATGGGTCAGGAGGCATGCACGAATGATGAGGGGGATGATGTGGCTGTCGTAAGTAGACGTAACTACATAGGAAGACCAATCTCCCTTTGTAAGAGAAAGGAGAGATATAACTTGTGAGGTATGCCGATCGATGGGGGGGTAGTTAAAGTCGATCTAGGTATATGTTGGGAGATCGATCGGTATACATGCATGTGTGTGTTAGAAGCAAATGAGGCACGAGGAGAAGGATAGAGAGAGAGGGATGCATGTAGGAGGTGGTACGAGAGGCATACTATATCGAGGGGGAGGAGTGTGCGAGTACGAGAACGATGAAAAGAGTGGTGGGAGTGAGGCATGGACGGTGACAAGAGAAGAGGGGAATCTTGTGTTTGTGCTAGGCACACCTGGCTAGAGAGGCATATCGATCGATGTGTGCCGTAAAGAAGGAGCTGGGGGGCCTACACACACCGTGGGTGAACGACCTAAAGTGAAAACACGAATTTGCGCGATGGAGCTAAAGAATGATCAGGGAGGGTGAGAGGGATGCGGGCGTGTGCATGCACAAGAGAAAGTTAGTGCTAGCTACAAAGATAAGAGGGTTGTGTGGGTGTAAAAGACGAATAGAGATCATATATACTTCATTATAAAAAGCGAATTCGGATATTTGAAGAATTTATCATAGTGTTTAAAACCGACGGATGTGTGAATATATAACAGTGATAAACATGGTGTGGTTATGAACATGGTATACTACATTTAATATATTTTATCTCTACTCTTATAAAAAACGGAGTTGTTGATGATGGTGTGCCTGCCATCCTGCATTATAGGCCGGCTGATTTATATCTGGCGGATAGCAAGGAAACTTTGATGGTTGAAGTTGGCAACAATCATGATTATAGATTTTTATTGAAATAGAGAAACGAATTCAAATTTAGTTCGAATTGCAGCGGTAGTATAGACATTTGGAATGCACTAAAATGTTGGTATGAGTAGGTTACATGCATTATACAGCAAGCGAAAAAATTTAATCAGACATAACATGGATTCATACTCCCTCCTTCCATCTACATAGGGCGTAATGAGATTTTTAAGACCGCCTTTGACTATTGACAAGATTAATAGTACATGACATGCACAATGTGAAAATTATATCATTGAAAGAACCTTTCACAGACGAATTTAACGGTGTGCTTTGTGTAAGTTGCATGTCATATATCATTGCTCTAATATTTGGTCAAAGTTAGCATCAAAAAACGCATTAGGCCCTATATAGATGGAAGGAGGGAGTAGCTTTGAATAGCATTTGTATAGTAAAACGGGGCAAGACTCTCTGTTTGTGTGGTGTGAATAGTTTTATTTTTTTCGTTTTCTTTTTGGTTGAGGGAAGTGCGAATTGATTTGGTACGTACAAGTACAATATTATGACACATTAGGCTTGTCCCTGAAATTCAACCCGCGTCTTGTTATATCCCGAAAATTAAGATATCGTGCTCCCAAAACTGGCGCCTTCACAACCCACGCCTTGCTATCCTGAAATTACAACGTGCGCAAAAACTCCCTCTAGATGCCAAATCCCGACACGCGAAATCCCCCTTCTAACCCCGAGCCGAAATTGCCGCTAGTTCAAATCGGTGGGGGGTACTTTTGTAACACACCCTACATTTTGGACAAGCGCGTTCCTAAGTCATGCTTCACCCCCTCCCATCACCCCCTTTTCACCATTCAAAATCCCAGGCCGCCATAACCTCTCCGCTCCAACCGCGAAACCCCACCCTCCTCCGTCCGCCACGTCACCGCTGCCCAGCCGGAGCCTCTTCCTCGACGACGTCGTCCACCGCAACAGCTCGACGTCCCTCGTCCACCTCCCCGGATGAGGATCCGTCGTCCATCTCGCCGTCCCGCCAGTTCAGCCGCCCCGTCCTCCACCTCCAAGGAGCTGCTCCGATGATCGCCTCGTCTATCGCGGCTGCTCCATCCCCACAGCGCCGCCTTAACCTGCTCCACCGAAACCGCAGCATCCTCATCGACTCCTCGGACGAAGCCGAGGCCTACACGGCGCCACCAAAGAGGTTGTACACTCATCGCATTGCACCTTCTCCTTAACTCAACCTCCTGGCACCGACGGTGCTCCATTCCGCACCCCCATGGAGCGGCTACCTTGAAGCCGGCGCCGCGGGTGACATCTCCACGGCCGCTCTCCCCTAGTGCGAGGCCCCTTCGGCGGCGGCGGCCATACCAGCCAGATCTGCTGCTGCTTCGGCTCTCACTCGATCGCTCGCTCGCCCAGCTGCTGCTGCTGCTCTCCCCCTCGCTCGTGCTGCTGCTCTGCTCCGATTAAGCCACACTTTAGTCGACTGAATCGACTTTTGGGTCAGTCGATTTTCAGAGGTTGGGGGGCTCGCCGGAGTTAAGGAAGAACCACCCGCAGCGGGGACGGGGGCTCGCCGGAGAGGTACCCCACTATCTATCTTAGGGTTCAGGGTGGGGGCGGGGGGCCTAGAGGGCTGGCCGGGGCGGCGGTGGCGAGTTGTTTTAGGGTGGCGAGGCGGCGCTGGGGCTGGCGGTTCGGCCGGTGGTGGCTGGCGGCTCAGGGGGGTGCAGGTTGAAGATGAACTGCAGGCCCTCCCTAAACTACATGTCAAGTGCCTCTCTGCTACCATTGCGTTCAGTTTCGACAGTAGCATTCAGATTCCACAGTAAATTTCAGTTTCGACAGTTAAGTTTAGAGTCAACAGTTTTTACCTCATCTGTTGTAGTCAGGTGGTTTTTGGTGATGTTAATTTTACATCCATTTTACATCATCTATTGGAAATGCTATTAGAATCCCACTTGAGATTGACGATGTCTGTCTTGTGCAGCTTCAGCCTTGACGTCTTACGGCTCACCGGAGCTGCTCCAACGACAGAACGATCCATCACAATAGAGCAGTGCCCTGGACGCCGTCTACAGCTTCCTCAGATCTTCCTCCACACCTCCGACAGCCACCTCTGCCTCAACTGCTTCAGCGACCAACCCAATGATGTTGAGGTCGACACGGCTACAGCAAAGAGGTTGTACACTTGTTGCATCACTTATTACTATACATTCACGTCGATCCATTAGTGCTATTTTGGTTCAACGGAAAAACATTGATCCACTGGTTGTTACCATCACTCTAAATTTCTGCATGCTCTCCTTACATAATCTCACCATATTTTTTTCGTATGCATGTCAGATATTGTACACAGTCATGCTGAACATGTAGAGAAAAAGAGAAAAGTTTTGCGCGGCAATACAATGTCATGCAGACATCGCTCCATGGTGGGTTCAATGGCAAACCCTCCCCACCCCTCTCCAGATTGTAATCCAGAGGAAGATATCTGTTCTGAGGTGGATTCGGACGCCGCTGACCACTCCTATTTACCCCCCAAGGTGTTTGCTCTACCTTGGCATGATGATGTTAGTCATATCATGCATATGTTGCCTTGCAGTGCCTACTTTTGACATCATATATGTCATCTGCTTAGTTTAGACATGTTCTGTAATGCCACCTGTTTAGTTTCTATATCATATATGGGAATTATGCAGTCTCATGTCTTTTAGCCAGCCATAATATATGTGAAATGTGCAAGGCCATCCTGTTTAACCAGGCATCATATATTTGAATGATATCTTGCCCATCCTTTTCTTCATTACATTTCCATTTGTCGACAATGTTTGTACATTAAACTACTCTTCCTGTGAATCAGCCATTTGGGTGGGAGATGGAAAAATCTGGAGTGAAAACAAGGCCTTCAAAAAGACAGTGCTACCTGTCGAAGCAGATCTCTTGTTGGGTCCCGATAGCTCCTCAGAGATGCATTCAGAGACAGATGATCAGTCCTATTCCCCCACTAAGGTGTATGCTCTAGCTTGGCACGGTTATATTGCTCATATCATGTATACGGTGTCTTGCATTGCATAGTTTAGACATCATATACACAATATTCAACACCATGTTCTTAGTTCAGACATCATATCGAATGACCTCTGTTTAGCATATAAATCATATATGTGAATTAAATGATGTGATCCTGATTACTTAGATAACATGTAGGTGAATTATGTCAGGCGATCCTGTTTAGTTATTCATCATATCTTTGAATTATGTTATGCTATGCTATCCAGTTTAGATAGACATCATATATGTGAAATTATGTCATGCTATCCATTTTAGTTAAACAATATACATGTCAACTATTTCATGCCCTTTTTTTCCACACTATCTATTGCATCTGTCTCTCATACAATGTTTGTACATTCAACTATGTTTCCTGTTTATCAGCCATTTGGATTGGAGCGGGTGATGCTAGTATCTAGTGGACTAAAAACACGGTCTTCAAATAAAACAGTGCTACCTCTTGGTGGAGATAGCACCCCGGTTGTACATGCACAAGAACCAACCCTACCACACATAACCCAA
Organism: Triticum urartu; assembly: GCF_056163025.1. Classification (NCBI taxonomy): domain Eukaryota; kingdom Viridiplantae; phylum Streptophyta; class Magnoliopsida; order Poales; family Poaceae; genus Triticum; species Triticum urartu. The sequence continues at coordinate 151,110,958 of NC_141879.1, read as the reverse complement.
ACTCCCGCAGATTGTACCCCTACTACGATGGACAGAGAACCAGCTTCACCCAATCTAACCCCAACCCCAGCCGATAGTAACCCAGTTCCTGTTGACACAGCACCATCTCCACCACAGAGCTCCCAAACAAGAGCAGTTAGTAAGGCAGCTCCAGTGCTCAAAGGGCTAGTACTATCACGGCGAACCCCAACTCCACCAGTTAGTACGCCTATTCCTGTGGAGGAAGCACAACCAGCTAGTCGTAGTTTAGCATCTATCGCATTTGATGTTGTTAAATCGTATGTGCGTATCTTCCCATCTTGGAAATATTATACTGAAGATGAAGGAAAATGCCAGTTGCAGGTGTTTGTCCAGGAGTTATGTGTAAGTAATGTTATTCATGGCAATTACTTTGCTTTGTCCCATATATCCTACCTCCATGATGGTTATAATACAGCAAATTTTCCCATTTTTCTCTATAGAGAAGGACCGATTTGGAAACTTAGGATGAGGTAACCTGTGCTAATACCTCTGCTATCTTCAAGAATGCTTGGTGGCAGTATCGGAATTACCTGAAGAAAACGTACTTCACCGGCAAAGAAACTCATCAAATTCCCTTACGTTCTCCTGAGACACATTTACTGGACGATGACTGGGAATGCCTTGTTCTGTACTGGTCCGGAACCAAGAATGTGGTAAGGTCTATGAGCTCATTTTCTATTTTTAAGTATTATATTCTTGCGTCTTACTGTACTCTGTTCATGTAGAACAAGTGCCTAAACCTGAAGAACAACTGTTCTAATTTAAGATTCCATTGCTACCATAGGACATAGATATATGTTTGTTTGATGCTTTTATTATGTACTAGTACTTGGCAATAGAAGACTTGGTAGTTTAATCCTGTCCACCTTACTAATGAACTGGTTCACCAAAATGAGTTTCATATACTAGTACATGCTAAACTTGTTATGTGTCTGCTTGTTTCTTCTTTTAGAATGCTGACAGGATATTGGGGAAGAGTGCCTTATTAAGCAACGGTAAAGGAAGTAATGCAGATAAGGTTCAGGATAGTGACACATCTTGTCTTGGTTTAGTGTTGGAGTTACTGGCCACTACCGCTTGCACAAGCTATTCAAACTCACTGTCTGAATCAGTTCGGTTTGTTGAGTCTCAACTACAAGCTGAAAGACATCGATCAGCTGTGCTGCGACAAGAAGTGGAAGGACTGCGGAAGTCCCTAGAGCATTCAGATGCATACTTTCTGGTGCAACAGCAAGCGTTGGAGGATTTTAGCGCCAAACAGGACAAAGCTAATCAGCTTGCTAAGCTTATTGCCAGCATGGTGGATACCCAGGATAACGTTTCTTGAGCTCTTCTGAAGTTGTTTCAATTATGCTTTTGTTTTGCTACTGCATTTATTTGCACTGGTGGCCAATTTTGACGGCCAGTGTATATGATATGCTACTTTGTTCCCTATATTTGCACTGGTGGTGAACTTTGATGCCCAGTGGATGTAATATGTGTAATAGCCGTGATAGCCTAGCGTTAGTTGCTTGCTTATTTATTTCCTTGTTGTCTTGTTTATTTGTTTGCTTGTAGTCATTGCAGTTCTTTTTCCGCGGTTAACTAGTGGCTGCAATAACCTATTTTTTAAAACTAGGCCACAATAACCATGGGCTAATATTTACTGTAGTGACACTGGGCCTCCTACGGGCCATAGAAACAGTGGGCCTTTTACGGGCCGTAGAAACAGCAGGCCTTCTATGGGCCGAAGAAACAATGGGCCTTCTACGGGCCGTATCATCAATGGGCCTTATACGGGTCGTATGATCGATTGGCCAAACATGGGCCAATAACAGGCCGCATTATGGCCGTAAACGGTCTAGAGTAGGAATCGTCCGTTCATGGGCCGACCATAATGGGCCATCGTTAATAGGTCGTATTTGATGACGCTATGAAAATGGCCCAACTTATTAACGGGCCGATTGTAACCATGGGCTGAATGACCCACAAGCAGAAAATGACAGTAACGGGCCGTAAGTAAACGAATGTTGGAAATGACCCCAAGAATAAATGGGCTCTGAGAAGGCCGAAAGATAACATGGGCTGGAAATGGCCCAACGGAATAACGGGCCATTAATGGGTATAAAGTGATACACTGTTCATTACGGGCCAGTTTCACCACGGGCCGTTAATGGGTGTAAAGTGATACACTGTTCATTACGGGATGGGCTGAAAGACGTCATGGGCCATACATGGGCCAGAAGTGAAAATGGGCTGGAATCATATTGGATGGCCCAGATGACGCTACTGGGCCTAATTCGGATAGGGCATAATGGGCCTTGGGTTAGCGGGTTGTAAATGGGCTATATGCAAACAAGCCGTTAACAGGCTTTCCATGGGCCGGCCCGCCAGCTTTTGACCAAGTCAAACAGGCCGGCCTTTTCACAGGAATGGGCCTCTGTTGGGCCGTGCCACGTGTCGATGTATCATAGGCGCCTATCTGACCAACTGACGAACTGACACGTGTTTCGTCCGGCCAATAAGAATTTTACACGTGGAAATTTCCCGTTGGTCAGGGCTGTTAATGGGTTATCGGATCCAAAACCCGACCCGGTAGCTTAACGGCGTTCCGTTACGGTGGATGCCACGTGTCGGTCACCCTTGACGAAAGCACTTCTGTGACGCGTGATTTATCGTCATGGAAGTGGACACTTCTGTGATGATAATTTTGGTAATGTCATGGAACACTTCTACGACAGCACAGGTATGACTACTTGGTTCTGTCATAAATTTGTCATGGATGTACATGCCTGACAAAAAAGCGACCTACTCTGACAAACACGTATCATCACGGAAGTGTATTTTTTTTGTAGTGCCCCCTCCCCCTGATACGTCTCCAACGTATCTATAATTTTTGATTGTTCAATGCTATTATATTATCTATTTTGGATGCTTAATGGGCTTTAATATACCTTTTTATATTATTTTTGGGACTAACCTACTAACCAATGGCCCAGTGCAAATTGTTGTTTTTTTGCCTATCTCAGTGTTTCGCAGAAAAGGAATATCAAACGGAATCCAAACGGAATGAAACCTTCAGGAGAGTTATTTTTCAAACAAACATGATCTAGGAGACTTGGAGTGGCCATCAAGAAAGAAGTGAGGAGGCCATGAGGCAGGGGGCGCGCCTAGGGGGCAGGCGCGCCCCCCACCCTCATGGGCCCCTCGCAGCTCCACCGACATACTTCTTCCTCCTATATATACCCATAAACCCCGAAAACATCCGAGAGCACCACGAGACCCTATTTCCACCGCCGCAACCTTCTGTACCCAAGAGATCCCATCTTGGGGCCTTTTCCGGAGCTCCGCCGGAGGCGGAATCGATCCCGGAGGGCTTCTACATCAACACCATAGCCTCTTCGACGATGTGTGAGTAGTTTACCACAGTCCTTCGGGTCCATAGTTATTAGCTAGATGGCTTCTTCTCTCTCTTTGGATCTCAATACAAAGTTCTCCTTGATCTTCTTGGAGATCTATTTGATGTAATTCCTTTTGCGGTGTGTTTGTCGAGATCCGATGAATTGTGGATTTATGATCAAGATTAACTATGAACAATATTTGATTCTTCTCTGAAATCTTTTATGTATGATTTGTTATCTTTGCAAGTCTCTTCGAATTATTAGTTTGGTTTGGCCTACTAGATTGATCTTTCTTGCAATGGGAGAAGTGCTTAGCTTTGGGTTCAATCTTGCGGTGTCCTTTCCCAGTGATAGCAGGGGCAGCAAGGCACGTATTGTATTGTTGCCATCGAGGATAAAAATATGGGATTTATATCATATTGCTTGAGTTTATCCCTCTACATCATGTCATCTTGCCTAATGTGTTACTCTGTTCTTATGAACTTAATACTCTAGATGCATGCTGGATAACGGTCGATGTGTGGAGTAATAGTAGTAGATGCAGAATCTTTTCGGTCTACTTGTTGCAGACGTGATGCCTATATACATGATCATGCCTAGATATTCTCATAATTATGCACTTTTCTATCAATTGCTCGACAGTAATTTGTTTACCCACCGTAATACTTATGCTATCTTGAGAGAAGCCACTAGTGAAACCTATGACCCCTGGGTCCATCTTCCATCATATAAGTTTCCAATTTATTTTACTTTGCAATCTTTACTTTCAATCTATATCATAAAAATACCAAAAATATTTATCTTATTATCTCTATCAGATCTAATTTTCGTAAGTGACCGTGAAGGGATTGACAACCCCTTTATCGTGTTGGTTGTGAGGTTCTTGTTTGTTTGTGCAGGTACTAGGTGATTTGTGTGTAATCTCCTACTGGATTGATACCTTGGTTCTCAAAAACTGAGGGAAATACTTACGCTACTTTGCTGCATCACCCTTTCCTCTTCAAGGGAAAACCAACGCATGCTCAAGAGGTGGCAAGAAGGATTTCTGGCGCCATAGCCGGGGAGATCTACGCACAAGTCAAGACATACCAAGTACCCATCACAAACTCTAATCCCTCGCATTGCATTATTTGCCATTTGCCTCTCGTTTTCCTCTCCCCCACTTCACCCTTGCCGTTTTATTAGCCTCTTTTCCTTTTGCTTTTCTTTCTCCATGGTCGAATCAAAAAGGGCTAAGGGTTCTCTCCCGAGCTTCAGTACTTTGGATAGTCCCTCTGTTCTTTCCAAGATCATAAATAATGATGCTATGGAAAGACCTACCGGGGTTATAAATGAGGGTTTGAATAATTTCGATGAAGATGATCCCAGAATTTTTCTTTATTTACTTGATGAGTCTTTAAAAGATGCTTGGGATAGGTTATTAAGGATCCGAGCCAGCTATATATGTGCCCCAATTTCATATCGAGATATACCTGAAAAGGTTTTTATGTTGGCTTACCCTCTTCATTCAAGCAAGTTTTAGACTCTATTTTTGAAGAAGGTTTTCTTGAGGGGGATCCCATAGATACCTATGAAAAGATGAACACTATATTTGGGCACCCCATGAGTGAGAAGGTTGAATCCACCTCTCTTTTGTGCTTTTATCGAAATGAAATTATCAAAGAAATGAAGTCTAGCTTAGATGCAAATTTCTGTAGCGTGCTTAATCTTTCTTCTACCATTAATGGCCAAGTACTTTCTCAGAATAGAAGGATAAATGCTATAGATAAGAAATTTTCTCTTTTCTTTCGTAATACCAAAGATGGTAATACCTAGATCTATTCTTGTTTTTATTCCTAGCTAGGGGCGTTAAACGATAGCGCTTGTTGGGAGGCAACCCAATTTTATTTTTGTTTCTTGCTTTTTGGTTCTGTTTAGTAATAAATAATTCATCTAGCTTATGATTAGAGGTGGTTTTATGCTTTTAATTAGTGTTTGTGCCAAGTAGAACCTTTGGGAAGACTTGGGGAGAGTTTTTGTGATCTTGCTGTAAAAAACAGAAACTTTAGCGCTCACGAGATTTGCTGCCATTTTTTACTGCAGAGTGCGATTAGGTTGATTATTTTTGCAGATGATTAATAGACAAATTCCTCACGTCCACCAATTTATTTCAAAAATTTTGGGGTTACATAAGTATTCTAAACCTACAGATTGCTACAGATTGTTCTGTTTTTGACAGATTCTGTTTTTCGTGTGTTGTTTGCTTATTTTGATGAATCTATGGCTAGTATCGGGGGTATGAACCATAGAGAAGTTGGAATACAGTAGGTTTAACACCAATATAAATAAAGAATGAGTTCATTACAGTACCTTAAGTGGTGGTTTGTTTTCTTATACTAACGGAGCTCATGAGATTTTCTGTTGAGTTTTGTGTTGTGAAGTTTTCAAGTTTTGGGTAAAGATTTGATGGATTATAGAATAAGGAGTGGCAAGAGCCTAAGCTTGGGTTTGCCCAAGGCACCCCAAGGTAAAATTCAAGGACAACCAAAAGCCTAAGCTTGGGGATGCCCCGGAAGGCATCCCCTCTTTCGTCTTCGTCCATCGGTAACTTTACTTGATGCTATATTTTTATTCACCACATGATATGTGTTTTGCTTGGAGCGTCTTGTATGATTTGAGCCTTTTCTTTTTAGTTTACCACAATCATCCTTGATGTACACACCTTTTGCAGAGACACACATGAATCGGAATCTATTAGAATACTCTTTGTGCTTCACTTATATCTTTTGAGCTAGACAATTTTGCTCTACTGCTTAACTTATATCTTTTTGGAGCACGGTGGTGGTTTTATTTTATAGAAATTATTGATCTCTCATGCTTCACTTATATCATTTTGAGAGTCCTCTAGAACAGCATGGTAATTTGCCTTGGCTATAAAATTAGTCCTAATATGATAGGCATCCAAGATGGGTATAATAAAAACTATCATAAAAAGTGCATTGAATACTATGAGAAGTTTGATACTTAATATCTGCAGCAAAGTGTTTAGTAGCAAAGAAATATGATAGTAGTGGTAATCGTAGCAAAAGGTAATGATAGCAAAAGTAATGTTTTTGGTATTTTGTAGTGATGATAGCAATAGCAACACAAAAGTAAATAAGCGAAGAACAATATATGGAAAGCTCGTAGGCAATGAATCGGTGATAGAGAATTATGCCGGATGCGGTTCATCATGTAACAGTCATAACCTAGGGTGACACAGAACTAGCTCCAATTCATCAATGTAATGTAGGCATGTATTCCGAATATAGTCACATGTGCTTATGGAAAAGAACTTGCATGACATCTTTTGTCCTACCCTCCCGTGGCAGCGGGGTCCTAATGGAAACTAAGGGATATTATGGCCTCCTTTTAATAGAGTACCGGACCAAAGCATTAACACATAGTGAATACATGAACTCCTTAAACTACGGTCATCACCGGGAGTGGTCCTGATTATTGTCACTTCGGGGTTGCCGGATCATAACACATAGTAGGTGACTATAGACTTGCAAGATAGGATCAAGAACTCTCATATATTGATGAAAACATAATAGGTTCAGATCTGAAATCATGGCACTCGGGCCCTAGTGACAAGCATTAAGCATAGCAAAGTCATAGCAACATCAATCTCAGAACATAGTGGATACTAGGGATCAAACCCTAACAAAACTAACTCGATTACATGATAGATCTCATCCAATCCATCACCGTCCAGCAAGCCTATGATGGAATTACTCACGCACGACGATGAGCATCATGAAATTGGTGATGGAGGAAGGTTGATGATGACGATGGCGACGGATTCCCCTCTCCGGAGCCCCGAACGGACTCCAAATCAGCCCCCCCAAGAGGTTTTAGGGCTTGGCGGCGGTTCCGTATCGTAAAACGCGATGAATCCTTCTCTCTTATTTTTTTTCTCCCCGAAAGTGAATATATGGAGTTGGAGTTGAGGTCGGTGGAGCGTCAGGGGGCCCACGACGTAGGGGGGCGCGCCCCCCACCCTCGTGGCTACGGTGTGGGCCCCCTGGTCTTCATCTTTTGCAAGGATTTTTTATTATTTCCAAATAGAAATTCCGTGAAGTTTCAGGTCATTCCGAGAACTTTTGTTTCTGCACATAAATAACACCATGGCAATTCTGCTAAAAACAACGTCAGTCCGGGTTAGTTCCATTCAAATCATGCAAGTTAGAGTCCAAAACAAGGGCAAAAGTGTTTGGAAAACTAGATATGACGGAGACGTATCAACCCCCCCCCCCCCCATGCTTAAACCTTTGCTTGCCCTCAAGCAATTCAGTTAACCAACTGAAAGTGATAAAGAAAAACTTTTACAAACTCTGTTTACTCTTGTTGTTGTAAATATGTAAAGCCAGCATTCAAGTTTTCAGCAAAGATTATAAACTAACCATATTCACAATAACGCTTAGGTCTCATCTTTACTCATATCAATGGCATAATCAACTAGCGAGCAATAATAATAAATCTCGGATGACAACACTTTCTCAAAACAATCATAATATGATATAACAAGATGGTATCTCGCTAGCCCTTTTTGAGACCGCAAAACATAAATGTAGAGCACCTTTAAAGATCAAGGACTGACTAGACATTGTAATTCATGGTAAAAGAGATCCAGTCAAGTCATACTCAATGTAAACTAACAGTAATGAATGCAAATGACAGTGGTTCTCTCCAACTGGTGCTTTTTAATAAGAGGAGGATGACTCAACATAAAAGTAAATAGGTAGGCCCTTCGCAGAGGGAAGCAGGGATTTTTAGAGGTGCCAGAGCTCGGTTTTAAAATAGAGATGAATGATATTTTGAGAGGTATACTTTCATTGTCAACATAACAACCAAGAGATGGCGATATCTTCCATGCTACACACATTATAGGCGGTTCCCAAACAGAATGGTAAAGTTTATACTCCCCCTCCACCAACAAGCATCAATCCATGGCTTGCTCGAAACAACGAGTGCCTCCAACTAAAAAGAGTCTCAGGGGGAGTTTTGTTTGCAATTATTTTGATTTGATTTGCATAAAGCATGGGACTGGGCATCCCGGTGACCAGCCATTTTCTCGTGAGTGAGGAGCGGAGTCCACTCCTCTTGAGAATAACCCGCCTAACATGGAAGATACGGACAGCCCTAGTTGATACATGAGCTATTCGAGCATACAAAACAGAATGTTTATTTGAAGGTTTAGAGTTTGGCACATACAAATTTACTTGGAACGGCAGGTAGATACCGTATATAGGTAGGTATGGTGGACTCATATGGAACAACTTTGGGGTTTATGGGATTGGATGCACAAGCAGTATTCCCGCTTAGTACAAGTGAAGGCTAGCAAAAGACTGGGAAGAGACCAGCTAGACAGCGACAACAGTCATAAACATGCATTAAAATTAATCAACACTGAATGCAAGAATGAGTAGGATATAATTCACCATGAACATAAATATCGTGAAGGCTATGTTGATTTTGTTTCAACTACATGCGTGAACATGTGCCAAGTCAAGTCACTTAAATCATTCAGAGGAGGATACCACCCTATCATACCACATCAGAACCATTTTAATAGCATGTTGGCACGCAAGGTAAACCATTATAAGCTCCTAGATAATTAAGCATCGCATAAGCAACTATGATCTCTAGTTGTCATTGCAAACATGTTTATTCATAATAGGCTGAATCAGGAACGATGAACTAATCATATTTACAGAAACAAGAAAGGTCAAGTTCATACCAGCTTTTCTCATCCCAGTCAGTCCATCATATATCGTCATAATTGCCTTTCACTTGCATGACCGAATGATGTGAATAATATTAAGAGTGCACATGCATTGAACTAAGCTGGAATCTGCGAGCATTCAATAAACAGGAGAAGACAAGGCAATATGGGATCTTGGTTAAATCAACAATAATGCATATAAGAGCCACTTCAACAATTTAATCATGGTCTTCTCCTATCGACCCCCAAAGAAACGAAATAAAACTATTTACACGGGAAAGCTCCCAACAAGCAAAAGAAGAACCGGAAATCTTTTTGGATTTTCTTTTTAATTAGTTCTACAAGCATGGAAATTAAAACTAGCTAAAAGCTACAACTAATTTTTTTTTGTTTTTCTTAAGGTTTATCAAACACACAAGAAGAAAGCATAAAAAGGAAAGAAACTAGCATGGATGATACAATGAAAAAGTATGAGCACCGACATCTAACAATGACTATGTGAACATAAATGTAATGTCGTTGAGAAATATGTACTCCCCCAAGCTTAGGCTTTTGGCCTAAGTTGGTCTATGGCCACGGTTGGCCTGGCGGATATCCATAGTAATAATTGGGGTCGTACTGTGATGCAGCAGTCATTGCATCATGGGCTGCAGCTTGGAGGCGAGCTATCTCAGCTCTCCTCTTATACTCTTCCGCCACCTCTCTGGTTATAAAATATCTCCTTTTTTCCTGAAAGTCAAAGAAAGTAGAAGTAGGGAGAGCGACGTGATAGGTGCGTCGTCTGTCAAAGATTAGTCGATACTGGAGGAACTGATCGTTCCTCTCAACAAACTGATGACGAACCATAGCCTCATAATCCAAATAAGCAGGAGGCAACTCAATATCATCTTCACGTATGGTTATACCAAGAAAATTAGCTATGCGGGTTGCATAAATTCCACCAAAGAAATCTCCATTAAATCTATTAAGATGCAACCTACGTGCAACAATGGCTCCCAAATTATAAGATTTATCTCCTAACACAACACTCCTAAGAATATTGAGGTCAGGGACACACATGTGACATGCCTCATCTTTACCATTAATGCATCTACCTATGAAGAGAGCAAAATAATGTATAGCAGGAAAGTGAATGCTCCCCATGGTAGCTTGTGTTATATCTCTAGATTCCCCCACAGTTATACTAGCAAGAAAATATCTAAATTCAGATTTGCGAGGTTCCCTGACACTACCCCATTGTGGAAGTTTGCAAGCAGTGGTAAAATCCTCTAAGTCCATCGTATAAGATTTTTCATAAAGATCAAACAGGACAGTTGGAGAATTGCATGAAGATGAAAATTCTAACCTCCTCACAAAGGAACTAGTCAGATAGTGGTACTTGCGGCACTTTTCCTCCTCGAAGCTCACAAGATCAGCGTTACACAAATATACATTAAATTCTTCCTTGATTTCCGCTCAATCCATAAAGTCCTATGAAGGCCATTCACAGGGCCGCACTGGAGCGTCCCTTGGTGGCTCATCATCAGCATCACGCATTGCAAGCCTGGGCTCTTGTTTCCTTGAAGGGCCACCTTGGTACATTTTCCTAAACATATTTCTTCCTCTCAAAAATTTCTGAAATTTTTAGTAACTTCAAAAATAAAAGTGAACCAAAGTCAACAATATTGATAGCAACTACTCCTACAAGTGCCTAGAGCCTATATCATGCATCAAGACTACTTGGAACCACATAAATTTGACATGCAAGCTCAAGAACAGGGTCACCTAGGAAGCACAAATTTGCAATGAATAAAGCACTAGAAAAAAACTAATTGGAAAAATGGAGGAGTCACATACCAAGGAACAATCCCCCCAAGCAGTTTTCTGAGAGGTGCTTTAAGAAAGGAGATCGAAAATGGCAGAAAAATGAGCTTGGACTCGGGTTTGAACTGGATAATCGTGTTTGTGGGAGGAAGGAGTGTGTGGGTGCAGGAATAAGTGAAGGAGGGCCACCATGGGCCCACGAGGCAGGGGGCGCGCCCTCCACCCTCGTGGCCAGGTGGATGGCCCCCGTGATGTGTTCTCAGTGTCAAATATTCTCAAATATTCCAGAAAAAATCATATTTAAATTCCAGGGCATTTGGAGAACTTTTGTTTTTGCGGTATTTTTATATTGCACGGATAAATCAGATAACAGACAAAAAATACTTATTTTTATTTTATTTAATATAAATAACAGAAAGTAAAAGGAGGGTACAGAGAGTTGTGTTTTCTAACTTCATACATCTCATGATCATCAAAAGGAATCCATTAACAAGGTTGATCAAGTCTTGTTAACAAACTCATTCTGAATAACATGGAACCGGAGAATCTTCGAATAACACTAGGTTACCTCAACGGGGATATGCACATCCCCAACAATAAGAATATCATATTTCTTCTTGACAGTAGGAAGAGGAAATTCAAAACCTCCAAAAATAATCGATGTAATTTTTCCAATAGAATTGATACTGTGGACTTGAGGTTGTTTCCTCGGAAAGTGTACCGTATGCTCATTACCATTGACATGAAAAGTGACTTTGCCTTTGTTGCAATCAATAACAGCCCCTGCAGTATTGAAAAAGGGTCTTCCAAGAATAATAGACATACTATCATCCTCGAGAATATCAAGAATAACAAAATCCGTTAAAATAGTAACGTTTGCAACTACAACAGGCACATCCTCACAAATACCGACAGGTATAGCAGTTGATTTATCAGCCATTTGCAAATATATTTCAGTAGGTGTCAACTTATTCAAATCAAGTCTACGATATAAAGAGAGAGGCATAACACTAACACCGGCTCCAAGATCACATAAAGCAGTTTTAACATAGTTTCTTTTAATGGAGCATGGTATAGTGGGTACTCCTGGATCTCCAAGTTTCTTTGGTAATTGGTATTCCACCCTTAAAAGTATAATTAGCAAGCATGGTGGAAATTTTAGCTTCTGGTATCTTTCTTTTATTTGTAACAATATCTTTCATTTACTTAGCATAAGGAGTCATTTTAAGCATATCAGTTAATCGCATACGCAAAAAGATAGGTCTAATCATTTCAGCAAAGCGCTCAAAATCCTCATCATCCTTTTTCTTGGATGGTTTGGGAGGAAAAGGCATGTGTTTCTGAACCCAAGGCTCTCTTTCCTTACCGTGGTTCCTAGCAACAAAGTCTCTCTTATCATAACGTTGATTCTTTGACTGTGGGTTATCAAGATCAACAGCAGGTTCAATTTCTATATCATTATCATTACTAGGTTGAGCATCAACATGAACATTATCATTAACATTATCACTAGTTTCAGGTTCATTACCAGATTGTGTTTCAGCATCAGAAATAGAAATATCATTTGGATCCTCAGGTGTTTCAGCGATAGGTTCACTAGGAGCATGCAAAGTCCTATCATTTTTCTTTTTCTTCCTTTTAGAAGGACTAGGCACATCTATATTATTTCTTTGAGAATCTTGCTCAATTCTCTTAGGGTGGCCTTCAGGATACAGAGGTTCCTAAGTCATTCTACCAGTTCTAGTAACCACTCTAACAGCATAATCATTATTCTTAGTATTCAATTCATTGAGCAAATCATTTTGATCTTTAACTACTTGTTCTACTTGAGTGGTAACCATAGAAGCATGTTTACTAATAAGTTTAAGTTCACCTTTGACATTAGCCATATAATCACCCAAGTGTTCAAGCATATCAGCACTGTGTTTTAATTCTCTACCAAAATAAGCATTGAAGTCTTCTTGCTTAACCATAAATTTATCAAACTCATCTAAGGATGGGCTAGAAAACTTAGTAAATGGGATTTCAGCTTTATCATACCTATAGAGAATTTACCTTTACTACCTGTGTCGGGTTATCAAGACCATGTGTTTCTTCAGTAGGCGGTAAATTAATACCATGTATTTCTTTAATAGGAGGTAAATTCTTAACATCTTCAGCTTTAATACCCTTTTCTCTCGTAGATTTCTTTGCCTCTTGCATATCTTCAGGACTGAGAAATAGAACACCTCTTTTCTTCAGAGTTGGTTTAGGAATAGGCTTAGGGAGTGTCCAATTATTTTCATTTGTCAACATATTATTCAATATAATTTCAGCTTCATCTGGTGTTCTTTCCCTGAAAACAGAACCAGCACAACTATCCAGGTAATCTCTAGAAGCATCGGTTAGTCCATTATAAAAGATATCAAGTATTTCATTTTTCTTAAGAGGATGATCAGGCAAAGAATTAAGTAATTGGAGAAGCCTCCCCCAAGCTTGTGGGAGACTCTCTTCTTCAATTTGCACAAAATTATATATATCCCTTAAAACAGCTTGTTTATTATGAGTAGGGAAATATTTAGCAGAGAAGTAATAAATCATATCCTGGGGACTACGCACACAACCAAGATCCAGAGAATTAAACCATATCTTAGCATCACCCTTTAATGAGAATGGAAATATTTTAAGGATATAAAGGTAGAGAGATTTCTCATCATTAGTGAACAGGGTGGCTATATCATTTAATTTAGTAAGATGTCCCACAACAGTTTCAGATTCATAGCCATGAAAAGGATCAGATTCAACCAAAGTAGTTATATCAGGATCAATAGAGAATTCATAATCCTTATCAGTAACACAGATAGGTGAAGTAGCAAAAGCAGGGTCAGGTTTCATTCTAGCATTAAGAGATTGCTGCTTCCATTTAGCTAATAACCTCTTGAGCTCGTATCTATCTTTGCAAGCTAAAATAGCTAAAGCAGCTTCTTTTTCCAAAACGTAACCCTCATGAATAACAGGAGATTCATATTTATTAGGGGGAGAGTCTTCATCATCACTTTCATCAATGTTATCAGTTTCAATAATTTCATTCTCTCTAAACCTAGCAAGTTGTTCATCAAGAAATTCACCAAGTGGCATAGTAGTATCAAGCATAGAAGTAATTTCATCATAAGTATCGTGCATAGCAGAAGTGGCATCATCAATAACATGCAACATATCAGAATGAATAGCAGAAGCAGGTTTAGGTGTCGCAAGCTTACTCAAAATAGAAGGTGAATCAAGTGCAGAGCTAGATGGCAGTTCCTTACCCCTCCTCGCAGTTGAGGGATAAATCTTGGTTTTTGGATCTCTCAAGTTCTTCATAATGATAAGCAGATATAAATCCCAAGTGACTCAAAGAATAGAGCTATGCTCCCCGGCAATGCGCCAGAAAATAGTCTTGATAACCCTCAAGTATAGGGGATCGCAACAATTTTCGAGGGTAGAGTATTCAACCCAAATTTATTGATTCGACACAAGGGGAGCCAAAGAATATTCTCAAGTATTAGCAGCTGAGTTGTCAATTCAACCATACCTGGAAAACTAATATCTACAGCAAAGTGTTTAGTAGCAAAGTAATATGATAGTAGTGGTAACGGTAGCAAAAGGTAATGATAGCAAAAGTAATGTTTTTGGTATTTTGTAGTGATGATAGCAATAGCAACGGAAAAGTAAATAAGCGAAGAACAATATATGGAAAGCTCGTAGGCAATGGATCGGTGATAGAGAATTATGTCAGATGCGGTTCATCATGTAACAGTCATAACCTAGGGTGACACAGAACTAGCTCCAATTCATCAATGTAATGTAGGCATGTATTCCGAATATAGTCATACGTGCTTATGGAAAAGAACTTGCATGGCATCTTTTGTCCTACCCTCCCGTGGCAGCGGGGTCCTAATGGAAAGTAAGGGATATTAAGGCCTCCTTTTAATAGAGTACTGGACCAAAGCATTAACACATAGTGAATACATGAACTCCTCAAACTACGGTCATCACCGGGAGTGGTCCCGATTATTGTCACTTCGGGGTTGCCGGATCATAACACATAGTAGGTGACTATAGACTTGCAAGATAGGATCAAGAATTCTGATATATTGATGAAAACAAAATAGGTTCAGATCTGAAATCATGGCACTCGGCCCTAGTGACAAGCATTAAGCATAGCAAAGTCATAGCAACATCAATCTCAGAACATAGTGGATACTAGGGATCAAACCCTAACAAAACTAACTCGATTACATGATAGATCTCATCCAACCTATCACCGTCGAGCAAGCATACGATGGAATTACTCACGTACGGCAGTGAGCATCATGAAATTGGTGATGGAGGAAGGTTGATGATGACGATGGCGACGGATTCCCCTCTCCGGAGCCCCGAACGGACTCCAGATCAGCCCTCCCGAGAGGTTTTAGGGCTTGGCAGCGGCTCCGTATCGTAAAACGCGATGAATCCTTCTCTCTTATTTTTTTCTCCCCAAAAGTGAATATATGGAGTTGGAGTTGAGGTCGGTGGAGCATCAGGGGGACCATGAGGTAGGGGGCGTGCCCAGGGGGGCAGGCGCGCCCCCCACCCTCGTGGCTAGGGTGTGGGCCCCCTGGTCTTCATCTTTTGCAAGGATTTTTTATTATTTCCAAATAGACGTTCCGTGAAGTTTCAGGTCATTCCGAGAACTTTTGTTTCTGCACATAAATAACACCATGGCAATTCTGCTGAAAACAGCGTCAGTCCGGGTTAGTTCCATTCAAATCATGCAAGTTAGAGTCCAAAACAAGGGCAAAAGTGTTTGGAAAACTAGATACGACAGAGACGTATCATCACTCATGAGTCATTGCACATCCCGGTACACCGCCAGAGGCATTCACATAGAGTCATATTTTGTTCTAAGTATCGAGTTGTAATTTTTCAAGTTATAAGTAAATAAAAGTGTGATAATCATCATTATTAGAGCATTGTCCCATGTGAGGAAAGGGTGATGGAGACTATGATTCCCCCACAAGTCGGGATGAGACTCCGAATGAAAAAAAGAAAGGCCATAAAAAAGAGAAGGCCCAAAAAAAGAAATGAGAGAAAAAGAGAGAAGGGACAATGTTACTATCCTTTTACCACACTTGTGCTTCAAAGTAGCACCATGATCTTCATGATAGAGAGTCTCTTATGTTGTCACTTTCATATACTAGTGGGAATTTTACAATATAGAACTTGGCTTGTATATTCCAATGATGGGCTTCCTCAAAATGCCCTAGGCCTTCGTGAGCAAGCGAGTTGGATGCACACGCTCTTAGTCTCTTTTGTTGAGCTTTTGTACACTTATAGCTCTAGTCCATCCGTTGCATGGCAATCCCTAATCACTCACATTGATATCTATTGATGGGAATCTGCATAGCCCGTTGATACGCCTAGTTGATGTGAGACTATCTTCTCCTTTTTGTCTTTTCCACAACCACCATTCTATTCCACCTATAGTGTTATGTCCATGGCTCACGCTCTTGTATTGCACGAAGATTGAAAAAGTTTGAGAACATCAAAAGTATGAAAAAATTGCTTGGCTTGTCATCAGGGTTGTGCATGATTTAAATATTTTGTGTGGTGAAGATGGAGCACAGCCAGATTATATGATTTTGTAGGGATAACTCTCTTTGGCCATGTTATTTTGAGAAGACATGATTGCTTTGCAAGTATGCTTGAAGTATTATTATTTTTATGTCAATATTAAACTTTTGTCTTGAATCTTTCGGATCTGAACATTTATGCCACAATAAATAAAATTACATTGAGAATTATGCTAGGTAGCATTCCACATCAAAACTTCTGTTTTTATCATTTACCTACTCGAGGACGAGAAGGAATTAAGCTTGGGGATGCTTGATACGTCTCCAATGTATCTATAATTTTTTATTGTTCCATGATATTATATTATTTGTTTTGTATGTTTAATGGGCTTTAATATACATTTTTATGTTATTTTTGGGACTAATCTACTAACCAAAGGCCCAGTGCAAATTGTTGTTTTTTTGCCTATTTCAGTGTTTCGCAGAAAAGGAATATCAAATGGAATCCAAATGGAATGAAACCTTCGGGGGAGTTATTTTTGGAACAAACGTGATCCACGAGACTTGGAGTGGCCCACAAGAAAGAAGCGAGGAGGCCATGAGTCAGGGGGCGCACCCCCCACCCTCGTGGGCCCCTCACAGCTCCACCAACGTACTTTGATACGTCTCCAACGTATCTATAATTTTTCATTGTTCCATGCTATTATATTATCTATTTCGGATGTTAATGGGCTTTATTTTACACTTTTACATTATTTTCGGGACTGACCTATTAACCGGAGGCCCAGCCCAAATTGTTGTTTTTTGCCTATTTTAGTGTTTCGTAGAAAAGGAATATCAAACGGAGTCCAAACGGAATGAAACCTTTGGGAATGTGATTTCTGGAACAAACATGATCCAGTGGACTTGGAGTGGATGTCAAGAAACGAACGAGGCGGCCACGAGGCAGGGGGCGCGCCAACCCCCCTGGGCATGCCTGAAGGAAATATGCCCTAGAGGCAATAATAAAGTTATTATATATTTCCTTATATCATGATAAATGTTTATTATTGATGCTAGAATTGTATTAACCAGAAACATAATACATGTGTGAATACATAGACAAACAGAGTGTCACTAGTATGCCTCTACTTGAATAGCTCGATGATTAAAGATGGTTATGTTTCCTAACCATAGACATGAGTTGTCATTTGATTAACGGGATCACATCATTAGGAGAATGATGTGATTGACTTGACCCATTCCGTTAGCATAGCACTTGATCCTTTAGTTTGTTGTTAGTGCTTTCTTCATGATTTATACATGTTCCTATGACTATGAGATTATGCAACTCCCGTTTACCAGAGGAACACTTTGTGTGCTACCAAACGTCACAACGTAACTGGGTGATTATAAAGGTGCTCTACAGGTGTCTCCGAAGGTACTTGTTGGGTTGGCGTATTTCGAGATTAGGATTTGTCACTCCGATTGTCAGAGAGGTGTCTCTGGGCCCTCTCGGTAATGCACATCACCTAAAGCCTTGCAAGCAATGCAACTAATAAGTTAGTTGCAAGATGATGTATTACGGAACGAGTAAAGAGACTTGCCGGTAACGAGATTGAACTAGGTATTGAGATACCGACGATTGAATCTCGGGCAAGTAACATACCGATGACAAAGGGAACAACGTATGTTGTTATGCGATCTGACCGGTAAAGATGTTCGTAGAATATGTAGGAACCAATATGAGCATCCAGGTTCCGCTATTGGTTATTGATTGGAGACGTGTCTCGGTCATGTCTACATTGTTCTCGAACCCATAGGGTCCGCACGCTTAATGTTTCGATGATAGTTTCATTATGAGTTTATATATTTTGATGTACCAAAGGTTGTTCGGAGTCCCAGATGTGATCATGGACTTGACGAGGAGTCTCGAAATGGTCAAGAAATAAAGATCAATATATTGGATTACTATATTTGGACACCGGAAAGGTTCCGGGTAAGATTGGGACAATACCGGATCACCGGGAGGTTATCGGAACCCCCTGGGAGGTATATGGGCCTTATTGGGCCTTAGTGGAAAGGAGGGGAAAGGAGCAAGGGAGGGGGAGCCCCCCCCCCCAAGCCCAATCCGAATTGGGAGGGGGGCCGGCCCCCCCTTTCCTTCCTCCCTCCTTCCTCTTCCTTCCCTCCCCTACTCCTAATAGGAAAAAGGGGAGTCCTACTCCCGGTGGGAGTTGGACTCCCCCCTTGGGCGCGCCACCCTCCTTGGCCGGCCTGCTCCTCCACTCCTTTATATACGGGGGCAGGAGGGCACCCCAGAGACACAACAATTGATCATTGATCTCTTAGCCGTGTGCGGTGCCCCCTTCCACCATAATCCTCGGTAATATTGTAGCGTTGCTTAGGCAAAGCCCTGCGATGGTAGAACATCAAGATCGTCACCACGCCGTCGTGCTGACGGAACTCTTCCTCGACATTCTACTAGATTGGAGTCCGGGGATCGTCATCGAGTTGAACGTGTGCTAGAACTCGGAGGTGCCATAGTTTCAGTGCTTGATCGGTCGGGCCGTGAAGACGTACGACTACATCAACCGCGTTGTGCTAACGCTTCCGCTTCCAGTCTACGAGGGTACATAGACAACATTCTCCCCTCTCGTTGTTGTGCATCAACATGATCTTGCGTGTGCGTAGGAAATTTTTTGAAATTACTACGTTCCCCAGCAGTGGCATCCGAGCCTAGGTTTTATGTGTTGATGTTATATGCATGAGTAAAACACAAGTGAGTTGTGGGCGATATAAGTCATACTGCTTACCAGCATGTCATACTTTGGTTCAGCGGTATTGTTGGATGAAGCGGCCCGGACCGACATTACACGTACGCTTACGCGAGACTGGTTCTACCGACGTGCTTCGCACACAGGTGGCTGGCGGGTGTCAGTTTCTCCAACTTTAGTTGAACCGAGTGTGGCTACGCCCGGTCCTTGCGAAGGTTAAAACAACACCAACTTGACAAACTATCGTTGTGGTTTTTGATGCGTAGGTAATATTGGTTCTTGCTAAGCCTGTAGCAGCCACGTAAAACTTGCAACAAACAAAGTAGAGGACGTCTAACTTGTTTTTGCAGGGCATGTTGTGATGTGATATGGTCAAGGCATGATGCTAAATTTTATTGTATGAGATGATCATGTTTTGTAACCAAGTTATCGGCAACTGGCAGGAGCCATATGGTTGTCGCTTTATTGTATGCAATGCAATCACCCTGTAATGCTTTACTTTAACACTAAGCGGTAGCAATAGTCGTAGAAGCATAAGATTGGCGAGACGACAACGATGCTACGATGGAGATCAAGGTGTCGCGCCGGTGACGATGGTGATCATGACGATGCTTCGGAGATGGAGATCACAAGCACAAGATGATGATGGCCATATCATATCACTTATATTGATTGCATGTGATGTTTATCTTTTATGCATCTTATCTTGCTTTGATTGACGGTAGCATTATAAGATGATCTCTCACTAAATTTCAAGATAAAAGTGTTCTCCCTGAGTATGCACCATTGCCAAAGTTCGTCGTGCCCAGACACCACGTGATGACCGGGTGTGATAAGCTCTACGTCCATCTACAATGGGTGCAAGCCAGTTTTGCACACGCAGAATACTCAGGTTAAACTTGACGAGCCTAGCATATGCAGATATGGCCTCGGAACACTGAGACAGAAAGGTCGAGCGTGAATCATATAGTAGATATGATCAACATATTGATGTTCACCATTGAAAGCTACTCCATTTCACGTGATGATCAGTTATGGTTTAGTTGATTTGGATCACGTGATCACTTAGAAGATTAGAGGGATGTCTTTCTAAGTGGGAGTTCTTAAGTAATATGATTAATTGAACTTTAATTTATCATGAACTTAGTCCTGGTAGTATTAGCATATCTATGTTGTAGATCAATAGCTCGCGTTTAGCTCACCTGTTTTATTTTTGATATGTTCCTAGAGAAAACTAAGTTGAAAGATGTTAGTAGCAATGATAAGGATTGGATCCGTGATCTGAGGTTTATCCTCATTGTTGCACAGAAGAATTGTGTCTTTGATGCACCGCTAGGTGACAAACCTATTGCAGGAGCAAATGCAGATGTTATGAACATTTGGCTAGCTCAATATGATGACTACTTGATAGTTTAGTGCACCATGCTTAAACGGCTTAGAATCGGGACTTCAAAGACGTTTTGAACGTCATGGACCATATGAGATGTTCCAGGAGTTGAAGTTAATATTTCAAGCAAATACCCGAGTTGAGAGATATGAAGTCTCCAACAAGTTCTATAGCTAAAAGATGGAGGAGAATAGATCAAGCGGTGAGCATGTGCTCAGATTGTCTGGGTACTACAATCACTTGAATCAAGTGGGAGTTAATCTTCCAGATAAAATAGTGATTGACAGAATTCTCTAGTCACCATCACCAAGTTAGTAGAACTTCGTGATGAACTATGATATGCAAGGGATAACGGAAACGATTCCCAAGCTCTTCCTAATGCTGAAATCGACGAAGGTAGAAATCAAGAAAAATATCAAGTGTTGATGGTAGACAAGACCACTAGTTTCAAGAAAAGGGCAAAGGGAAGAAGGGGAACTTCAAGAAGAACGGCAAGCAATTTGCTACTCAAGTGAAGAAGCCCAAGTCTGGTCCTAAGCCTGAGACAAGTGCTTCTACTGCAAAGGGACTGGTCACTAGAAGCGGAACTGCCCCAAGTGTTTGACGGATAAGAAGGATGGCAAAGTGAACAAAGGTATATTTGATATACAGATTATTGATGTGTATTTTACTAGTGTTCATAGAAACCCCTCGGTATTTGATACTAGTTCAGTTGCTAAGAGTAGTAACTCGAAATGGGAGTTGCAGAATGAACATAGACTAGTTAAGGGTGAAGTGACGATGTGTGTTGGAAGTGGTTCCAAGATTGATATGATCATCATCGCACACTCCCTATACTTTTGGGATTAGTGTTGAACCTAAATAAGTGTTATTTGGTGTTTGCGTTGAGCATGAATATGATTTGATCATGTTTATTGCAATACGGTTATTCATTTAAGTAAGAGAATAAATTGTTGTTCTGTTTACATGAATAAAACCTTATATGGTTACACACCCAATGAAAATGGTTCGTTGGATCTCGATCGTAGTGATACACATATTCATAATATTGAAACCAAAAGATGCAAAGTTAATAATGATGGTGCAACTTATTTGTGGCACTGCCGTTTAGGTCATATTGGTGTAAAGCGCATGAAGAAAAACCATGTTGATGGGCTTTTGGAATCACTTGATTATGAATCAGTTGATGCTTGCGAACCATGCCTCATGGGTAAGATGACTAAGACTTCGTTCTCCGGAACAATGGAGCGAGCAACAGATTTGTTGGAAATCATACATACTGATGTATGTGGTCCGATGAATATTGAGGCTCGTGGCAGGTATCATTATTTTCTGATCTTCACAGATGATTTGAGCAGATATGAGTATATCTACTTGAAGAAACACAAGTCTGAAACATTTGAAAAGTTCAAAGAATTTTAGAGTGAAGTGGAGAATCATCGTAACAAAAATAAAAGTTTCTACGATATGATCGCAGAAGTAAAATATTTGAGTTACGAGTTTGGCCTTCAGTTAAAAACAAATGTGAAATAGTTTCACTACTCACGCCACCTGGAACACCACAGTGTAATGGTGTGTCCGAACGTCATAACCATACTTTATTAGATATGGTGTGATCTATGATGTCTCTTACCGATCTACCACTATCGTCTTGAGGTTATGCATTAGAGACAGCTGCATTCACGTTAAATAGGGCACCATCTAAATCCGTTGAGACGACACCGTATGAACTATGGTTTGGCAAGAAACCTAAGTTGTCGTTTCTTAAAGTTTGAGGTTGCAATGCTTATGTGAAAAAGTTTCAACCTGATAAACTCTAACCCAAATCGAAGAAGTGCCTCTTCATAGGATACCCAAAAGAAAATGTTGGGTACACCTTCTATCACAGATCTGAAGGCAATATATTCGTTGCTTTGAATGGATCCTTTCTAGAGAAGGAGTTTCTCTCGAAAGAAGTGAGTGGGAGTGTCGGTGTCAAAACCGGCGGATCTCGGGTAGGGGGTCCCGAACTGTGCGTCTAGGCGGATGGTAACAGGAGGCAGGGGACACAATGTTTTACCCAGGTTCGGGCCCTCTTGATGGAGGTAAAACCCTACATCCTGCTTGATTAATATTGATGACATGGGTAGTACAAGAGTAGATCTACCACGAGATCAGAGAGGCTAAACCCTAGAAGCTAGCCTATGGTATGATTGTTGTTCATCCTACGGACTAAAACCCTCCGGTTTATATAGACACCGGAGAGGGCTAGGGTTACACAGAGTCGGTTACAATTGTAGGAGATCTACATATCCGTATCTACAAGCTTGCCTTCCACGCCAAGGAAAGTCCCTTCCGGACACGGGACGAAGTCTTCAATCTTGTATATTCATAGTCCAGGAGTCCGGCCGAAGGTATAGTCCAGCTATCCGGACACCCCCTAATCCAGGACTCCCTCAGTAGCCCCTGAACCAGGCTTCAATGATGATGAGTCCAGCGCACATATTGTCTTCGGCATTGCAAGGCGGGTTCCTCCTCCAAGTACTTCATAGAAGATTTTGAACACAAAGGTAGTGTCCGGCTCTGCAAAATAAGTTTCCACATATTGCCATAGAGAGAATGATATTTACACAAATCTAATCTACTGACGTATTTCGTAGTGTGACATCACGCCACGGCCAAGTCTTTATTCGAATCGTTTTACTGTTCCTCCTCAGTGCGTTTAGCGAGGCGGTTTCCTTGGCACGTCTTGTCAAAGCAGAGATCGTGTCCCCTTATTCCGGGATTCTCATCAATACGGGCGTGGGTAACCCAACCGCGCCATTGATTATGGCGCTTGGGAGATAAGCGAGTTTTACCAGGCTGGTGGGGACACATAGTTGCGTCCACCCATATAAGGGGATAAGGATCTACCTTTTCATCCATGCCTTCTTCCTCCTCTGCCTATCCATTTCCGTGCACTCAAGCTCCAGCGCCCAAGTCCGCACACCCCACCTCAACCTTCTCCAGCCATGTCCGGAGCGGGAGGCAAGTGGATGGTCTCCTCAGTCACGGAGGGACACATCAAAAGACTGAGGAAGGCCAGATACTTGTCTAACGACATTGCACACCGGCTTCCCGAAGAGGGGCAGCTCATCCCCACCCCTAGGCCCCATGAGAGGGTGGTGTTCCTCCCTCATTTCCTCCGCGGACTGGGCTTCCCTCTCCACCCATTTGTCCGGGGGCTCATGTTCTACTATGGCCTGGATTTCCACGATCTGGCCCCGAAATTTGTCCTCAATATCTCGGCGTTCATCGTCGTGTGCGAGGGTTTCTTCCGCATCCGCCCCCATTTCGACCTATGGCTCAAGACTTTCAATGTCAAGCCTAAGGTGGTGGGCGGCACCCAGGTGGAGTGCGGAGGCGCCATGGTGGGCAATATGCCCAACGTCCTATGGCTCGAGGGCTCCTTCATGGAGTCCCTAAAGGGGTAGCAATCGGGGTGGTTTTACATCACCGAGCCACGCGACCCTGAATGGGTCGTAGCCCCCGAGTTCCGATCCGGACCCCCTACGCGGCTCGCCTCCTGGAAAGAGACGGGCCTGTCGTGGGGTAAAAAAGGAGAGCTTACCGGACTCCAAACATGCGTCCAAACCTTGGTGGACAAGAAGCTCACACTTGTCAACGTAGTCCAGGTTATGCTCATCCGCCGGATCCTCCCGTGTCAACAACGGGCCTTCAACCTGTGGGAGTTCGACCCGGCGCGACACCGAACTCTAAGCAGGCTCTTCGACACGACGTACGAAGATGCCTGGAAGGTGCTTTTCAAGGGCGCCGAGGCCCCCGCATCCGCTACCGAGGATCGCGGATTCAACACACAGCGTCACGCTCGTGCGGTAAGCTGTTTTTACCTTTTACAGGGTATTTAGTTTTTCATAGTTTGACTCCATGCGAGATCTAAGCTCTCTTACCTTTGATAGGATTGGCAGGAGACGTCCGGACAGATCAACTGTCCGGCTCCTTTGCCCGAAGGCCCAGCAGACGCTCGTTTGGCGAAGCTGCTGGTTCTGGCACCCTATGTGGTGCCGGAGAAGAAGGCCAAGAAGAAGGCCACGGGGACTCGAAAGAGTGCCCAGCGCCAGGAGGTGTCGGATTCATCATCCGACGACTCCAAGGCGCACTCCTCCCATGAAGACAAGGAGGAGGAAGAAGAGACCTCTCCCCCTCCAGCGGGGGGAGGGAAGAAAAGGAAGGCCGCCCCAGCTGGGGAGGCCGAAGGGTCTAAGAAGAGGAAGACCCCTCCTCCGGACTACTCCACCAACGCCGACGATGGCGAAGAGGAGTGGCCGCACAGGGCCAAGACCCTAGCGAGATTGTAAGTATCCGGATACCAGAGTGATTCATAGTATTCCCTCATTGCACAGCTTTTCCTTACGTCGAACATGTTTATGCAGTCCACCCAAAGACCGGCTTGACATGTCGTCGAGCGGTTCCCTGGATTCGTCGGATGTGAATTCGCTTCCGACGGCTACCTCCCCCCATCCTACAGACGATGCCAAGGCGGCGTCCCAATAGGTTCCGAGCCAGGAGGAGGTGGTCCTGGAGGCGCTGCAAGGCAACCTCCCGGACTCCAGGCGTGAAGGGGATAGAACCCCCAAGGGTTCCAAGTCCGGCTTTGAGCCGGACACCGTGCCGGAACCTTCAATGGTTCCGGACTCCGGTAGGCAGCCGCCTTCCAAGAGGATCAAGCCTACCGAGCCGGTGACCTCCGTCCAACCGGAGGCACCGGACAATTTGCTGGAGGTGCTTAACGGCGCCTCCATCGACGAGGGGCACCGCACTATTATGAGTGCGGTGATCCAGAAGGTTCAGTCCGCCAAGAGCGGACTGACTGAAGCCTGTGCCAGCCTTCTAACAGGCTTCGAGGTAAGTAAAGAATATGTAAAAATATTACCGCATAGACAGTAGCCCCTGATGCTCTGTTCGGTGTTCGGAAAGAAAAGCCGAATAGAGGATCTAATAATGTTCGCAGGAGTCTAACAAAAGTAAGTCAATATGCGTATGCAGGCTTCGCTGCTAGCATCCGCCGCACTGACTGCGGAGGTGGGCACGTTCAAGCAGAACCTCGAGCGGTCCGAGAACGAGCTCGGCCATGCCAAGAGGCAACTCGAGGAGACGGAAGGTAAGAAATACCTTATTGAAATATGTGAAAGGTGCAATTGCAAAAAGTGACAGGATTAACGCGGCTATTGTAGGGGCCACAACTGAGGTGGCGACCCTTAAGAAAGCGCTGTCCGAGGCCGAGAAGAGGGCGGCCATGGAGCGCACCGAGCGGGGGAAGCATGAGACGCAGGTTGGCGAGGTGCGGCAAGAGCTCCAGGCTCTCATGAAAAAACATGAGAGTTTGGAGCTTGACTCAAAGACGCGAGAGTCTGAGCTCGCGGCGGCCATTGAAGATGCCAAGTCTACAAAGGCCGAAGCCCAGAAGGCCCTCCAGGAGGTTGAGGCAATAAAAAAGATAGCGGCGGGTAAGGCATTCTTTATGCAAAGCAAGCACGTAAAAGTGAATTACTTGTTACTTACCCGAATCCAGAGCTCTCTAGGAGCATTCACAGACTTGCCCCGTAGCGTGTCGGATGCCGCCGCCTTCTACCGAGCCAAGGAGGGGAGCTCGACGGAGAAGGTGTTCTGGTCTCAGTATGCTGAGGCTGAACACCCGGTGCCCTTAAGCGACCAGCTGAAACAGCTGGTCGAGCTCCATAAGGTGGCCGAACAGGCCATGAAGGGCCTCATAGTCTAGCTGTGGCCTGGAGAGGCCATGCTTGGGAACTACTTCGGGCTGGTGAGGCGGCTGGTGGAGGCCTGTCCAAGGCTCGAAGTCATCAAGCGCTCCGTATGCATCGAGGGTGCCCGTAGGGCGCTTGCCCATGTGAAGGTGCACTGGGGCAAGCTGGATGCTGAGAAGCTTGTGAAGGACGGGCCACCGCCGGGCAAGGAGCATCGCAAGCCCGGGATGTATTATGAGGGTGTTTTGAAGGGTGCCCGCCTTGTGGCGGATGAATGTTCCATGGATGTAATTTTTTAGTAAACTAACTCGTTTTGTCCTGTGCGCTGAAAACTTGTTCATGTGCGCTAAACAATGCTTTTTGAATTTAAAATATTACCTTCTGTGCGGCCGTTTATCAAATTGGAGAGATGGCGAGTCGTCGGCTTCTGCCCCCATGGCACGAGTGCTGGGGTGTTCGGGATAAACATGAGCGCTCTTTTTCCCATTCTTGGGTCCTTCGAGGGAGGCGCTCAACACAACGAACAAGGCAATCGGACTATGATGCTTGAACACTCTCACTTAGCCATAGATTTCTATAATTTTAAATTTCGGTGAAGCCCCTAGTGTTCGGAAGACTGAGTTCGGGGCGCTATCCACGCCTAGGCCGGACAAAGCCAACTCCTCGCTCTAAGCGGCATAAGTCTTTAGGGACTCGAAAACCTCTCGAACAGCGACCAGCTCTCGCCTCATCATGACGGTCAGTTTTAGCTTTCTCTACTGAGGTAACTAGCCCAGCTCAACTGGGGCACAATCACAGCAGTTCTCCTAGTGCTACCTTAGCCGATATAACGGAACGTAAGTACCAAAACATAGGAGCCGGGCAAACCCAACTATTGACCCAAGACATGATTCGGAGCCGATGCATATAATGCTATAAGTTCGGGGTGCCACACTTGTGGAAGTGTTCCGACTTCTCACACCATATTGTGGGGTACTTAAGCCCCTGGCGTATTGGCCGTACCAAAGTGTACGGGTGCAACATGTCATTAATGAACATATATTCGTAAAAAAAAGTAATGCAATAATAGACGGAAGCTATGCATTGTTTATTTAAAAAAGCTGCGATCAAAGCAGAATGATACAAATACTGCAATAAGCAAAAGATGGGACTATTTAACATGTCCTTTCCAGGGGCAAGCTGCGGAATGTTATGTGAAACAGGTATACTGCTCGTTATAGAGACCACCTTAGAGTTCCATAGTGCGGTGTAGTTTTCTGCTTCCGTGGTTGTATCGTTTGTGTGGCAATTGTACCGCCGGACAAGCCTTCCGAAGAATGGAGTCCTGAAAATAAGAGAAAATTAAGAAATCGGCAGCCCCTAGTGCGGTTTAAGCCGCGTTTCGGGCGTGCCGTGATGGTGCCCCTCCCCTTTTGCCCATGGTATTTCCAGAGCGTAGTTATGTACGCGCAACACTGGTTTCGCAAGTTCGCGAGGGCTGGGGTTGGGGCCGCATTGCTACGCTTGCTCAGAACGTGCCCGGCGGTCTTGTTGTAGGTTACTCCGGGCGCGCTTGACGGTGTCCAGACGTTTAATGGCCGGACTGGAGAATTCCCTTGAGAGGCTGCTTTGTACTTCCGCTGCGATAGCCGCCGTATGCTCCTCCGTTTGGAGAGAGCGTTCGGTGTTTCCATTGACCGTGATGACTCCTCGAGAGCCTGGCATCTTGAGCTTGAGGTATGCGTAGTGCGGTACGCATTGAACTTGGCAAATGCGGTTCGCCTGAGCAGTGTGTGATAGCCACTGCGGAACGGGACTATGTCGAAGATTAACTCCTCGCTTCGGAAATTATTCGGAGATCCGAAGACCACTTCAAGTGTAACTGAGCCTGTACAGTTGGCCTCTACACCTGGTATGACGCCTTTAAAGGTCGTTTTAGTGGGTTTAATCCTCGAGGGATCGATGCCCATTTTCCGCACTGTATCCTGGTAAAGCAGGTTCAGGCTGCTGCCGCCGTCCATAAGGACTCTAGTGAGGTGAAATCCTTCAATAATTGGGTCTAGAACCAATGCGGCGAATCCGCCATGACGGGTGCTAGTGGGGTGGTCCCTTCGATCAAAAGTGATCGGGCAGGAAGACCATGGGTTGAACTTTGGGGCGACTGGCTCCATCGCGTATACGTCCCTTAGCGCACGCTTCCGCTCCCTCTTGGGGACATGGGTTGCGTATATCATGTTCATGGTCCGCACTTGTGGGGGAAAACCTTTCTGTCCACTGTTGTTCAGCGGCCGGGGCTCCTCCTCGTCATCGCTATGCAGCCCCTTGTCTCTGCTTTCGGCATTTAACTTGCCCGCCTGCTTGAACACTCAACAATCCCTGTTGGTGTGTGTCGGTGTCAAAACCGGTGGATCTCGGGTAGGGGGTCCCGAACTGTGCGTCAAGGCCGGATGGTAACAGGAGACAAGGGACAAGGTGTTTTTTACCCAGGTTCGGGCCCTCTCGATGGAGGTAATACCCTACTCCTGCTTGATTAATATTGATGATATGGGTAGTACAAGAGTAGATCTACCACGAGATCAAGGAGGCTAAACCCTAGAAGCTATGGTATGATTGTTGTGTATGGAGTTGATTGCCTACGGACTACAACCCTCCGGTTTATATAGACACTGGATAGGGTTAGGGTTACATAAAGTCGGTTACAATGGTAGGAGATCTTGAATATCCGCATCGCCAAGCTTGCCTTCCACGCCAAGGAAAGTCCCATCCGGACACGGTACGAAGTCTTCAATCTTGTATATTCATAGTCCAGGAGTCCGGCTGAAGGTATAGTCCAGCTACCCGAACACCCCCTAATCCAGGACTCCCTTAGTAGCCCCTGAACCAGGCTTCAATGACGACGAGTCCGGCACGCAAATTGTCTTCGGCATTGCAAGGCGGGTTCCTCCTCCAAGTCCTTCGTAGAAGATTGTAAACACCAAGAGTAGTGTCCGGCTTTGCAAAATAAGTTTCCACATATTGCCATAGAGAGAATAATATTGACACAAATCAAATCTGCCGACGTATTCCGCAGTGGGTCATCACACTACGTCCAAGTCCTTTACTCGAATCATTTTTACTTTTCCACCTCAGCATGTTTTGCGAGGCGGTTTCCTTGGCACGTCTTGTCAAAGCAGAGATCGTGTACCCCCTTTACGGGATTCTCATCAATACGGACGTGGGTAACCCAACCGCGCCATTTATCACGGTGCTTGGGAGGCAAGCGAGTTTTACTAGGCTGGTGGGGACGCACAACCGCATCCGCCCATATAAGGGGATAAGGATCCACCCTTTTACCTACGCCTTCTTCCTCTTTTGCCTATCCATCTCCTGCGCACTCGAGCTCCAGCGCCCAAGCACGCACTTCCCACCTCAACCTTCTCCAGCAATGTCCGGAGGAGGAGGCAAGTGGATGGTCTCCTCCGTCATGGAGGGCCATGTCAAAAAGCTAAGGAAGGCCGGATACTTGTCCAAAGACATCGCGCACCGGCTTCTCGAGGAGGGGCAGCTTCTCCCCACCCCAAGGCCCCATGAGAGGGTAGTATTCCTTCCCCACTTCCTCCGCGGACTGGGTTTTCCACTCCACCCATTTGTCCGGGGGCTCATGTTTTACTATGGCCTGCATTTCCATGATCTGGCCCCGAACTTCGTCCTCAACATCTCGGCGTTCATTGTCGTGTGCGAGGCCTTCCTCCGCATCCACCCCCATTTCGGCCTCTGGCTCAAGACCTTCAACGTCAAGCCCAAGGTGGTGCGTGGCAGCCAGGCGGAATGCGGAGGCGCCATGGCGGGCAAGATGGCCAACGTCCTATGGCTCGAGGGCTCCTTCGTGGAGACCCTGAAGGGATGGCAATCGTGGTGGTTTTACATCACCGAGCTGCGCAATCCGAAATGGATCGCAACCCCCGAGTTCCGATCCGGACCCCCCACGCGGCTTATGTCCTAGAAAGAGACGGGCCTGTCGTGGGGCGACGAAAAAGAGGTGACCGGACTGCAGACATGCATCCACTCCCTGGTGAGCAAGCCGATCAAGCTCGTTAATGTAGTCCAGGTTATGCTCGTCCGCCGGATCCTCCCGTGTCAACAACGGGGCTTTAATCTATGGGAGTTCAACCCGGTGCAGCACCAAACCCTTAACAGGCTCTTTGACACGACGTATGAAGATGTCTGGAAGGTGCTAACCAAAGGCACCGAGGCTCCCACATCTGCTTCCGAGGACCGCGGATACAGCTCGCAGCGTCACGCTAGCGAGGTAAGCTATTTTCACCTTTTACAAGATGTTAAGTTTTTTCATAGTTTGACTCTATGCGGGATCTAAGCTCCCTTACCTTTGACAGGCTTGGCGGGCGAAGTCCGGATCGATTAACTGTCCGGCTCCCTTGCCCGAAGACCCAGCCCCCGCTCTACTAGCAAAGCTGCTGGTTCCGGCACCTTATGTGGTGCCGGAGAAGAAGGCCAAGAAGAAGAAGGCCACGGGGACTCGAAAGAGTTCCCGGCATATGGTGGTGTCGGACTCGTCGTCCGACAAGTCCGAGACGCACTCCCCCCGTGAAGACAAGGAGGAGGAAGAAGAAACCTCTCCCCCCCCCAGCGGGGGGAGGAGAGAAGAGGAAGGCCGCCCCAACGGGGGAGGCCGAGGGGTCTAGGAAAAGGAAGACCCCTCCGCCGGACTACGCCCCCAACGCCGAAGAGGGCAAAGAGGAGTGGCCAAACAGGGCCAAGCGTCCGGCAAAATCGTAAGTTCGGATATCAGAATAACTCATGATGTTCCTTTGTTACATAGCTTTCCCTAATGTCGAACATAATTATGCAGCCCGCCCCGGGCCGAACTCAATGAGTCGTCGACCGGCTCCCTGGATTCATCGGACGTGAACTCAGTTCCACCCGCTGTCTCCCCCGCACTGCGGACGACGTCGAAGTGGCGTCGCAATGAGCTCAGGGGCAGGAGGAGGTGGTCCTGGAGGAGCCGCAGGGCGACCTCCCGGACCCCAGGAGTAAAGGGGACAAGACCCCCTAGGGCTCCAAGTCCGGCTTTGTGCCGGACACCGCGCCGGAATCTTCAACAGTTCCGGACCGCGGTAGGCGAACTCCTTCCAAGAGGAGCAAGCCTTCTGAGCCGGCGGCCTCCGTCCAACCGGAGGTGCCAGACAATCTGCTCGAGGTGCTTGACGGCGCCTCCATCGACGAGGAGCACCGTACTATTATGAGTATGGTGATCCAGAAGGTTCAGTCTGCCAAGAGCGGACTGAGTGAAGCTTGCGCTAGCCTCCTAATGGGCTTCGAGGTAAGTAAAAATATGTAAAAATATAACCGCATAGATAGTAGCCCTTGATGCTCTGTTTGGCATTCGGAAAGAAAAGCCGAATAGAGGATCTAGTAAATTTCGCAGGAGTCTAACAATAAAGAGTCAATATGCATGTGCAGGCTTCGCTGCTATCCACCGCCGCACTGACTGCGGAGGTGGGTGTCCTAAAACAGGACCTCAAGCGGACCGAGCAAGAGCTCGGCCTTGCCAAGCGGCAGCTCGAGGAAAAAGAAGGTAGGAAATACCTTACAGAAAAAGTGCCTATAGAGAGGCGTGATTGCAAAAAATAACAGGATTGCACTACTTATTATAGGGGCCACGACTGAGGTGGCGACCCTCAAGCAGGCGCTCTCCGAGGCCGAAAAGAAAACGGTCGTGGAGCGCACCGAGCGAGAGAAACTTGGGGCTCGGGTCGACGAGGTGCAGCAAGAGCTTCAGGCTCTGATGAAAAAACATGAGAGTTTGGAGCTTGAGTCAAAGACCCAAGCATCCGAGCTCGCGGCGGCCCTTGAGACTGCCAAGTCTGCCAAGGCCGAAGCCCAGAAGGCCCTCCAAGAGTTGGAGGAGATTAAGAAGATAGCAGCAGGTAAGGCATTCTTTATGCAAAGCAGAAATATAAAAGTAAACTACTTGTTACTTACCCGAATCCGGAGTTCTCCAGGGGCATTCGCAGATCTTCCCCGCAGCGTATCCGATGCCGCCGCATTCTACCGAGCTGAAGAGGGCAGCTCGGCGGAGAAGGTGTTCTGGTCTCAGTATGCTGAGGCCGGACACCCTGTTCCCTTGAGCGACCAGCTGAAACAGCTGGTCGAGCTCCACAAGGCGGCCGAACAGGCCATGAAGGGCTTCATAGTTCGGCTGTGGCCCGGAGAGGCCCTGCCTGGGAGCTACTTCGGGCTGGTGCAGCGGCTGGTGGAGGCCTGTCCAAGGCTCGAGGTCATCAAGCGCTTCGTCTGCATCGAAGGTGCCCGTCGGGCCCTTGCCCGTGCAAAGGTGCACTGGGGTAAGCTGGACGGTGAGAAGCTTGTGAAGGACGGGCCGCCGCCGAGGAAGGAGCATCGCAAGCCCGAGAACTATTACAAGAATGTTCTTGCGGGTGCTCGCCTTGTGGCGGATGAATGTACCAAGGATGTAATTTTTGAATAAACTCGCTCGTTTTTATCTTGTGCGCTGAAAACCTGTTCATAGGCGCTTAATCAATGCTTGTTGAATTTAAAATATTATTTTCTGTGCGGCCGTTTATCAAAAAATTGAGAGATGGCCAGTCGTCGGCTTCTGCCCCCATGCCACTAGTGCTGGGGTGTTCGGGATAAACCTGAGCGCTCTTTTTCCCATAGTTGGGTCCTTCGAGGGAGGCGCTCAGCACAACGAACCAGGCAATCGGACTATAATGCTTGAACACTCTCACTTAGCCATAGAACTTTATAATTTTAAATTTCGGCGAAGCCCCTAGTTCGGAAGACCGAGTTCGGGGCGCTATCCACGTCTTGGCCGGACAAATCCGGCTCCTCGCTCGAAGCGGCATAAGTCTTTAGGGACTCGAAAAAACCTCTCGAACAGCGACCGGTCTCTCGCCTCATCATGACAGTCAGTTTTAGCTTTCTCCACTAAGGTGCTTAACCCAGCTCAACCGGGGCACAATCGCAGTGGTTCTCCTAGTGCTACCTTAGCCGATATAGCGGAACGTAAGGCACCAAAACATAGTAGCTGGGCAAACCCAACTATTGACCCAAATCATGATTCGGAGCCGATGCATATAGTGCTATAAGTTCGGGGTGCCGCACTTGTGAAAGTGTACGGACTTCTCACACCATATTAAAGGGTACTGAAGCCCCTGGCGTACTTCCCGTACCACAGTGTACTGGTGCAACATGTCATTAATGAACATATATAAAAGAGAGTAATGCAGAAAATAGACAAAAGCTATGCATTGTTTATATAAAGGCTATTTATCAAAGCCGAATGATACAAATAGTGCGGTAAGCAAAAGATATTGGACTATTCAGTATGTCCTGACCGGGTGCAGGCCACGGAATTGTATTTAAAATAGGTATACCGCTCGTAACAGAGACCACCTGGGAGTTCCATAGTGCGGCATGGCTTGTCTGCCTCCCTGGATCTTGCATCGTTTGTGTGGCAGTCGAATTGCCGAACAGGTCGTCCGAAGTATGGAGTCCTGAAGGTAAGAAAAAATTAAAAAGAGAATCCGGTAGCCCCTAGTACGTTTTAAGCCGTATTCTGGGCGTGCCGTTATTGTGCCCCTTCCCCTGTGCCCATGGTATTTCAAGGGCGTAGTTATGTACGCGAGGTACTGGTTTCGCTATGTCGCGATAGCTGGGGTTGGGGCCGCATTGCTACGCTTGCTCAGAGTGTGCCAGGCGGTCCTGCTGTGGGTTACTCCGGGCGCGCTTGGCATTGTCTGGCTTTTTAATGGCCGGACTGGAGAATTGCCTGAGAAGGCTACTTCGTACCTCCGCTGCGAGAGCCGCCGTATGCTCCTTCGTACGGAGGGAGCGTTCGGTGTTTTCGTTGACCGTAATTACTCCTCGAGGGCCTGGCATCTTGAGCTTGAGATATGCGTAGTGCGGCACCGCATTGAACTTTTCAAATGCGGTTCGTCCGAGCAGGGCGTGATAGCCACTGCAAAACGGGACTATATTGAAGATTAACTCTTCGCTTCGGAAATTGTCCGGGGATCCGAAGACCACGTCAAGTGTTACTGAGCCTGTACAGTTGGCTTATACACCTGGTATAACGCCTTTAAAGGTCGTTCTTGTGGGCTTAATCCTTGAGGGATCTATGCCCATTTTCCGCACTGTATCCTGATAAAGCAGGTTCAGGCTACTGCCGCCATCCATGAGGACTCTTGTGAGATGAAATCCGTCAATGATTGGGTCGAGAACCAATGCGGCGAAGCCGCCATGACGGATGCTAGTGGGATGGTCCCTTCGATCAAAAGTGATCGGGCAGGAGGACCATGGGTTGAACTTTGGGGGAACTGGCTCTATCGCGTATACGTCCCGTAGCGCATGCTTCCGCTCCCGCTTGGGAATGTGGGTTGCGTATATCATGTTCACCTTCCGCACTTGTGGGGGAAAGCCCTTCTGTCCATTGTTGTTCGGCGGCTTGGGCTCCTCGTCGTCGCTGTGCAGCCCCTTGTCTCTGTTTTCGGCCCTTAACTTGCCTGCCTGCTTGAACACCCAACAATCCCTGTTAGTGTGATTGGCTGGCCTTTCGGGGGTGCCATGTATCTGGCACAAGCGATCGAGTATTCGGTCCAAACTGGACGGGCCCTGAGTATTCTTTTTGAATGGCTTTTTCCACTGACCGGATTTATAGCCTTTGAATCCGGCATTGACTGCCGTGTCTTCATTGCTGTCGCTGTTAACGTGGCGTTTTTGCTTATTCCGACATGTCCTGCCACTTTTGTCCTTGGTATCCGAATTACCGGGGTTCTTTGATAAGTTGTTACTGTGAGCTAGCCAGCTGTCTTCTCCCGCGCAAAAGCGGGTCATGAGTGTCGTGAGGGCTGCCATGGATTTCGGCTTTTCCTGTCCCAGGTGCCGGGCAAGCTACTCGTCGCGGATGTTATGCTTGAAGGCTGCTAGGGCCTCTGCGTCCGGACAGTCGACTATTTGGTTTTTCTTTGTTAGGAACCGTGTCCAGAATTGTCTGGCCGATTCCTATGGCTGCTGAATTATGTGGCTTAAGTCGTCGGCATCCGGCGGTCGCACGTAAGTGCCCTGGAAGTTGTCGAAGAATGCGGCTTCCATTTCCTCCCAAGAACCGATTGAGTCTGCTGGCAAGCTGTTAAGCCAATGCCAGGCCGGTCCTTTAAGTTTGAGCGGGAGGTATTTGATGGCGTGTAGATCATCGCCGCGTGCCATGTGGATGTGAAGGAGATAATCCTCGATCCATACCGCCGGGTCTGTTGTGCCATCGTATGATTCGATGTTTACGGGTTTGAAACCCTCTGGGATTTTATGATCCATTACTTCATTCATGAAGCATAGCGGGTGTGCGGCGCCTCTATACTGGGCTATATCACGACGTAGCTCGGAAGCGCTATGTCTGTTGTGTTCGGCCCGGTCGGATTTGTTGTATCCGGAGTGAAGATCATTGTCACATACCGTAGGGCGCCTGCGTGATCCGTAGATCGATCTTGTTTGTCTTGCCTTATCCTCCAGTATGTCTCGCAGGTCGGGCGCATTTTCCCGTGCCTTAGTTGAGCGGCGTCGGGGCATGGCTTGGGTGGAGGGCCGAGGGGCCTCTCTGTCGCTGCCGCGAGGTGGCCAGTCTGCCATGTCATGCGCTGGTGATGTAGGTGCTTCCTCCTCTGATCGGGGTAGCAGCCTGCGCTTCGGGTAACTCTTGGAGGGGCGTTCGAGTTCATACTCTTCGGCCGTAAGGACTTCAGTCCATCTGTCAGCTAGCAAATCTTGGGCAGCTTTAAGCTGTTGCTGCTTTTTCTTGAGGCTGCTTGCCGTGGCTAAAAGCCTGCGTTTAAAACGCTCTTGTTCGGCGGGGTCTGATGGTATGACGAATTCGTCGTCATCGAGGCTTGCCTCGTCTTCAGAGGGAGGCGTATAGTTATCATCCTCGACCTCTCGGTCTGCCGCTCTCTCATGAGGGCTGGCTTCTCCATCTTCCTGTGCCGAATCTTGCTGAGGTGGGTGTTCTTCGGCGTTATCCGGGGTAGTATTATCTCCCGTGCCGGAATCACCGTTTTTGCTTTGGCGGGATTTAGAGCGGCGCCGTTGACGCCGGCGCTTTGGCTGTTTCTTGGGGGCGTCATCCCCCACTGTTCCATCGCCATCTCCATCTTTTGGAGTATCCACCATATATATGTCATATGACGAGGTGGCCTTCCAGCACCCTATAGGTGCTGGTTCCTGTTCGTCTCCTACATCGTCGTCCATGCCGTCGATATCTTCGGAGCTAAAGTCAAGCATGTCGGTTAGATCGTCGACAGTGGCTACAAAGTGGGTGGTGGGTGGGCTTTGAATTTCCTTATCGTCCGTATCCCACCCTCGCTGACCGTAGTCCGGCCAGGGCTCTCCTGATAAAGAGAGAGACTTAAGAGAGTTCAGGATGTCGCCAAAAGGCAAATGCTGAAAGATGTCTGCGGCGGTGAACTCCATTATCGGCGCCCAATCGGATTCGATTGGCAGGGGCGCGGGGGGTTCGGAGTCCGGGGAGGAGTCCGAATCCTTAGAGTCACGGGCCATGCGGAGTGCGGGGCTGGAGTTCGGCTCGATCGCCTCTGAGATCGTAGCCCCTGAGGCAGCGTCTAACCGCTGATCCTCGATCGGCGCAGTATGCTCCAAATCAATGGTCGAAACCGATGCGTATGCGGCCTCCAAGGCGCTGTTCGGCGGCAGAGCTATATCATGCCCATCGAGACAGTGCGGTGCGCTGGGCTGTGGCTCGAATCTGTCGAAGATCAAGTCCCCGTGGATGTCAGCCGTGTAGTTTAGGCTTCCAAACCTGACCTGATGGCCAGGGGCGTAGCTTTCGATCTGCTCCAGGTGGCCGAGTGAATTGGCCCGCAGAGCGAAGCCGCCGAAGACGAAGATCTGTCCGGGGAGAAAAGTTTCACCCTGGACCGTATCGTCGTTGATGATCAAAGGAGCCATCGGTCCTAAAGGCGACGACACAGAGGAACTCTCAATGAAAGCACCAATGTCGGTGTCAAAACCGGCGGATCTCAGGTAGGGGGTCCCGAACTGTGCGTCAAGGCCGAATGGTAACAGGAGACAAGGGACAAGATGTTTTTTACCCAGGTTCGGGCCCTCTCGATGGAGGTAATACCCTACTCCTGCTTGATTAATATTGATGATATGGGTAGTACAAGAGTAGATCTACCACGAGATCAAGGAGGCTAAACCCTAGAAGCTAGCCTATGGTATGATTGTTGTGTATGGAGTTGATTGCCTACGGACTACAACCCTCCGGTTTATATAGACACCGGATAGGGTTAGGGTTACATAAAGTCGGTTACAATGGTAGGAGATCTTGAATATCCGCATCGCCAAGCTTGCCTTCCACGCCAAGGAAAGTCCCATCCGGACACGGGACGAAATCTTCAATCTTGTATCTTCATAGTCCAGGAGTCCGGCTGAAGGTATAGTCCGGCTACCCGAACACCCCCTAATCCAGGACTCCCTCAGTGTGATTGGCTGGTTTTTCGAGGGTGCCATGTATCTGGCATGAGCGGTCGAGTATTCGGTCCAAACTGGACGGGCCCGGAGTATTTCTTTTGAATGGCTTTTTCCGTTGACCGGGTTTAGAGCCTCTGAATCCGGCATTAACTGACGTATCCTCAGCATTGTCGTTGTTAATGCGGCGCTTTTGCTTGTTGCGACGCGACCTGCCGCTGCTGTCCTTGGTATTCGAATTACCAGGGCTCTTGGTCATGTTATTGCTGCGAGCTAGCCAGCTGTCTTCTCCCGCGCAAAAGTGGGTCATAAGTCTCGTGAGGGCTGCCATAGATTTCAGCTTTTCCTGTCCTAGGTGCCGTGCAAGCCACTCGTCGTGGATGTTATGCTTGAAGGATGCTAGGGCCTCTGCATCCGGACAGTCGACGATTTGATTTTTCTTGGTTAGGAACCGTGTCCAGAATTGTCTGGCCGATTCCTCTGGCTGCTGAATTATGTGGCTAAGGTCATCGGCGTCTGGTGGTCGCACATAAGTGCCCTGAAAATTGTCGAGGAATGCGGCTTCCAGGTCCTCCCAGAAACCAATTGATTCTGCTGGCAAGCTGTTAAGCCAATGCCGAGCTGGTTCTTTAAGCTTGAGTGGGAGGTATTTGATGGCGTGTAGGTCATCACCACGGGCCATGTGAATATGAAGGAGATAGTCCTCGATCCATACCGCGGGATCTGTTGTGCCATCATATGATTCGATGTTCACGGGTTTGAAACCCTCAGGGATTTGATGATCCATTACTTCATCTGTGAAGCATAGTGGGTGTGCGGCACCTCTGTATTGGGCTATATCACGACGCAGCTCAAATGAGCTTTGTCTACTGTGTTCGGCCCGGCCGGATTGGCTGTATCCGGAGTGACGATTACCGTCTCGTGCCGTGGGGCGCCCACGCGATCCGTAGATCGATCTTGTTTGCCTTGCCTTGTCCTCCAATATATCTCGCAGGTCTGGCGCAATTTCCCATGCCTTGGTATTTTTTGAGCGGCGCTGGGGTGCGGCTTGAGTGGAGGGCCGAGAGGCTTCTCTGTCGCGGCCACGGGGTGGCCGATCGGCCGCATCATGCGCTGGTGATGTAGGTTTAGGTGCTTCCTCCTCTAGTCGGGGTAGCAACCTGCGCTTTGGGTAGCTCTTGGAGGGGCGTTCGAGTTCATACTCTTCGGCCGCAAGGACTTCAGTCCATCTGTCGGCTAGCAAATCTTGATCAGCTCTAAGCTGTTGCTGTTTTTTCTTGAGGCTGCTCGCCGTGGCCATAAGCCTACGTTTGAAACGCTCTTTTTCGATGGGATCCTCCGGCACAACAAATCCGTCGTCGTCGAGGCTTGCCTCGTCTTCGGAGGGAGGCATATAATTATCGTCCTCGACCTCTCTGTCTGCCGCTCTCTCATGAGGGCTGGCTTCTCCATCCTCCTGTGCTGAATCTTGCTGGAGGTGGTTGTCTTCGGCACTGTCCGGGGTGTTATTATCTCCCGTGCCGGAATCACCGTTTTTGCTTTGGCGGGATTTAGAGCGGTGCCGCTGACGCCGATGCTTAGGCTGCTTCTTGGAGGGGTCATCCTCCGTTGTTCCATCGCCATTGCCTTGTTTTGGGGTGTCCACCATGTATATATCATACGACGAGGTGGCTTTCCAGTGCCCTATAGGCGCTGGTTCTTGATCGTCTCCTGCATCGGCGTCCATACCGTCGATGTCTTCGTAGTTGAAGTCGAGCATGTCGGTTAAATCATCGACAGTGGCTACGAAGTGGGTGGTGGGTGGGCTTTGAATTTCTTCATCATCCGCATCCCAACCTTGCTGACCATAGCCCGGCCAGGGCTCTCCTAAAGAGAGAGACTTTAGTGAATTCAGAATATCCCCGAAGGGCGAGTGCTGAAACATGTCCGCGGCGGTGAACTCCATGATCGGCGCCCAATCGGGTTCGATCGGTAGGGGCGTGGAGGGCTCGGAGTCTGGAGAGGAGTCCGGCTCCTTGGAGTCACGGGCTTCACAGAGAATAGGGCTGGTGTTCGGCTCGATCGCCGTAGAGATTGCAGCCCCTGAGGCGGTGTCCAACCACCCATCCTCGATTGGCGCAGTTGGCTCCGAATTAAGGGTCGGAGCTGATGCGGGTGCGGCCTCCAGGGCACTGTTCGGCGCGCTTGGCTGTGGCTCGAATCCGTCGTAGATCAAGTCTCCGCGGAGGTCTGCTGTATAGTTTAAACTTCCAAATCTGACCTGACGGCCAGGGGCGTAGCTTTCGATCTGCTCCAGATGGCCAAGCGAATTGGCCCACAGTGCAAAGCCGCCGAATACGAAGATCTATCCGGGGAGAAAGGTCTCACACTGGATCGCATCGCTGTTAATGATCGGAGAAGCCATCGGGCCTAAAAGTGATGACACAGAGGAACTCTCAATGAAAGCACCAATGTCGGTGTCAAAACCGGCGGATCTCGGGTAGGGGGTCCCGAACTGTGCGTCTAGGCGGATGGTAACAGGAGGCAGGGGACACAATGTTTTACCCAGGTTCGGGCCCTCTTGATGGAGGTAAAACCCTACGTCCTGCTTGATTAATATTGATGACATGGGTAGTACAAGAGTAGATCTACCACGAGATAAGAGAGGCTAAACCCTAGAAGCTAGCCTATGGTATGATTGTTGTTCATCCTACGGACTAAAACCCTCTGGTTTATATAGACACCGGAGAGGGCTAGGGTTACACAGAGTTGGTTACAATGGTAGGAGATCTACATATCTGTATCGCCAAGCTTGCCCTCCACGCCAAGGAAAGTCCCTTCCGGACACGGGACGAAGTCTTCAATCTTGTATCTTCATAGTTCAGGAGTCCAGCCGAAGGTATAGTCCGGCTATCCAAACACCCCCTAATCCAGGACTCCCTCAGGGAGGAAAGTAGAACTTGATGAGGTAACTGTACCTGCTCCCTTATTGGAAAGTAGTTCATCACAAAAATCTGTTCCTCTGACTACTACACCGATTAGTGAGGAAGCTAATGATGATGATCATGTAACTTCAGATCAAGTTACTACCGAACCACGTAGGTAAACTAGAGTGAGATCCGCACCAGAGTGGTACGGTAATCCTGTTCTGGAGGTCATGTTACTTGACCATGACGAGCCTACGAACTATGAGGAAGCGATGATGAGCCCAGATTCCGCGAAATGGCTTGAGGCCATGAAATCTGAGATGAGATCCATGTATGAGAACAAAGTATGGACTTTGATTGACTTGCCCAATGATCGGCGAGCCATTGAGATTAAATGGATCTTCAAGAGGAAGACGGACGCTGATAGTAGTGTTACTATCTACAAAGCTAGAATTGTCGCAAAAAGGTTTTCGACAAGTTCAAGGCGTTGACTACGATGAGAGTTTCTCACTCGTATCTATGCTTAAGTCTGTCCGAATCATGTTAGCAATTGCCGCATTTTATGAAATCTGGCAAATGGATAAACAAAATTACATTCCTTAATGGATTTATTAAAGAAGAGTTGTATATGATGCAACCAGAAGGTTTTGTCAATCCTAAAGGTACTAACAAAATATGCAAGCTCCAGCGATCCATCTATGGACTGGTGCAAGCATCTCGGAGTTGGAATATACGCTTTGATAAGTTGATCAAAGCATATAGTTTTATACAGACTTGTGGTGAAGCCTGTATTTACAAGAAAGTGACTGGGAGCACTACAGCATTTTTGATAAGTATATATAAATGACATATTGTTGATCGGAGATAATGTAGAATTATTCTACAAAGCATAAAGGAATGTTTGAAAGGAGTTTTTCAAAGAAAGACCTCGGTGAAGCTTCTTACATATTGGGCATCAAGATCTATAGAGATAGATCAATACGCTTGATAAGTTTTTTCAATGAGTACATACCTTGACAAGATTTTGAAGTAGTTCAAAATGGAACAGTTAAAGAAGGAGTTCTTGCCTGTGTTACAAGGTGTGAAGTTGAGTAAGACTCAAAACCCGACCACGGCAGAAGATAGAGAGAGAATAAAAGTCATTCCCTATGCCTCAGCCAAAGGTTCTATAAAGTATGCCATGCTGTGTACCAGACCTATTGTATACCCTGCCCTGAGTTTGGCAAAGGAGTACAATAGTGATCTAGAAGTAGATCACTGGACATTGGTCAAAATTATCCTTAGTGGAATAAGGATATGTTTCTCGATTATGGAAGTGACAAAAGGTTCATCGTAAAGGGTTACGTCGATGCAAATTTTGACACTGATCCAGATGACTCTAAATCTCAATCTGGATACATATTGAAAGTGGGAGCAATTAGCTAGACTAGCTCTGTGCAGAGCATTGTTGACATAGAAATTTGCAAAATACTTACGGATCTAAATGTGGCAGACCCGTTGACTAAAATTCTCTCACAAGCAAAACATGATCACACCTCAGTACTATTTGGGTGTTAATCACATAGCGATGTGAACTAGATTATTGACTCTAGTAAACCCTTTGGATGTTGGTCACATGTCGATGTGAACTATGGGCATTAATCACATGGTGATGTGAACTATTGATGTTAAATCACATGGCGATGTGAACTAGATTATTGACTCTAGTGCAAGTGGGAGACTGAAGGAAATATGCCCTAGAGGCAATAATAAAGTTATTATATATTTCCTTATATCATGATAAATGTTTATTATTCATGCTAGAATTGTATTAACCGGAAACATAATACATGTGTGAATACATAGACAAACAGAGTGTCACTAGTATGCCTCTACTTGACTAGCTCGTTGATTAAAGATATTTATGTTTCCTAACCATAGACATGAGTTGTCATTTGATTAGCGGGATCACATCATTAGGAGAATGATGTGATTGACTTGAGCCATTCCATTAGCA
This sequence comes from Triticum urartu, assembly GCF_056163025.1. NCBI lineage: Eukaryota > Viridiplantae > Streptophyta > Magnoliopsida > Poales > Poaceae > Triticum > Triticum urartu. The sequence continues at coordinate 151,068,168 of NC_141879.1, read as the reverse complement.
TAGCACTTGATCTTTTAGTTTGTTGTTATTGCTTTCTTCATGACTTATACATGTTCCTATGACTATGAGATTATGAAACTCCCGTTTACCAGAGGAACACTTTGTGTGCTACCAAATGTCACAACATAACTGGGTGATTATAAAGGTTCTCTACAGGTGTCTCCGAAGGTACTTGTTGGGTTGGCGTATTTCGAGATTAGGATTTGTCACTCCGATTGTCGGAGAGGTATCTCCGGGCCCTCTCGATAATGCACATCACCTAAAGCCTTGCAAGCAATGCAACTAATAAGTTAGTTGCAAGATGATGTATTACGAAACGAGTAAAGAGACTTGCCGGTAACGAGATTGAACTAGGTATTGAGATACCGATGATCGAATCTCGGGCAAGTAACATACCGATGACAAAGGGAACAACGTATGTTGTTATGCGATCTGACCGATAAAGATCTTCATAGAATATGTAGGAACCAATATGAGCATCCAGGTTCCGCTATTGGTTATTGACCGGAGACGTGTCTCGGTCATGTCTACATTGTTCTCAAACCCGTAGGGTCCACACGCTTAACGTTACGATGACAGTTTCATTATGAGTTTATATATTTTGATGTACCAAAGGTTGTTCAGAGTCCCGGATGTGAACACGGACTTGATGAGGAGTCTCGGAATGGTCGAGACATAAATATCGATATATTGGACGACTATATTTGGACACCGGAAAGGTTCCGGGTAAGATTGGGACAACACCGGATCACCGGGAGGTTATCGGAACCCCCCGGGAGGTATATGGGCCTTATTGGGCTTTAGTGGAAAGGAGGGGAAAGGAGCAAGGGAGGGGGCGCCCCCCTCCCAAGCCCAATCCGAATTGGGAGGCCCCCCCCCTTTCTTCCTCCCTCCTTCCTCTTCCTTCCCTCTCCTACTCCTAATAGGAAAAAGGGGAGTCCTACTCCTGGTGGGAGTTGGACTCCCCCCTTGGGCGCGCCACCCTCCTTGGCCGGCCCCCTCCTCCACTCCTTTATATACGGGGCAGGAGGGGCACCCCAGAGACACAACAATTGATCATTGATCTCTTAGCCATGTGCGGTGCCCCCTTCCACCATAATCCTCGATAATATTGTAGCGGTGCTTAGGCGAAGCCCTACGACGGTAGAACATCAAGATCGTCACCACGCCGTCGTGCTGATGGAACTCTTCCCCGACATTCTGTTGGATCGGAGTCCGGGGATCGTCATCGAGCTGAATGTGTGCTAGAACTCGGAGGTGTCGTAGTTTCGGTGCTTGATCGGTCGGGCCGTGAAGACGTACGACTACATCAACCGCGTTGTGCTAACGCTTCCGCTTCCGGTCTACGAGGGTACGTAGACAACACTCTCCCCTCTCGTTGATGTGCATCACCATGATCTTGTGTGTGCGTAGGAAATTTTTTGAAATTACTACGTTCCCCAGCAACGCCCTCCCCCTCGTGGGCCCCTCGTGGCTCAACCGACCTACTTCTTCCTCCTATATATGTTCACATACCCTGAAAACATCCAGGAGCACCACGAAACCCTATTTCCACCGCCGCAACCTTCTGTACCCAAGAGATCCCATCTTGGAGCCTTTTCCAGAGCTCCGCCGGAGAGGGCATTGATCACGGAGGGCCTCTACATCAACTCCATGGCCCCTCTGATGATGTGTGAGTAGTTTACCTCAGACCTTCGGGTCCATAGCTAGTAGCTAGATGGCTTCTTCTCTCTCTTTGGATCTCAATACAAAGTTCTCCTCGATTCTCTTGGAGATCTATTCGATGTAATCTTCTTTTTGCGGTGTGTTTGTTGAGATCCGATGAATTGTGGGTTTATGATCAAGTCTATCTATGAACAATATTTGAATCTTCTCTGAATTCTTTTATGTATGATTGGTTTATCTTTGCAAGTCTCTTCGAATTATCAGTTTGGTTTGTGTCGTGGAATTGTCACGGCAGATGTCCTAGTGTGAGGACTTAGCCGCGAGGCCAACGCATCTATGTGGTAGCTTGAGAGAGGTTGAGCGGAATCGAGTGACGCAACACAAGACAAGGATTTAGACAGCTTCGGGCCCCGGGAAACATCATCCGTTAATAACCCTACATGTTGTTTGTGCCTAGATCTCATTATGATCATGAGAGAGTCGCCGCATAAGCCGGCTCCCCCTTTGTGTCTAGCCCTAGATATTGTTTCTTGTTTTTTCTCTTTTGGGAGCCCTGCCTCTCCTTATATATGTTGAAGGGGCGAGTTACATGTGGAGTCCTAGTAGGACTAGGACTAGTCTATCCTTTCTCACAAGTTGAATACAAGTCCGGGTCTTGCTTCCTCGTAAAGGAAATATTCGTCATCCTTTTCCTCTTAAGCCGACCCACCAGAGTATAAGCCGGCCCGCTAGGCCTTGGGCCTGGTCGTCCGTCTGATCCGCCTGCCGGGTCTCCAGTGAGTCACAATGTCTAGGCGGGTTACATGTAAACCGCCATGTCCGGGCGGATCGCCAGTGAGTCGCCAAGCTCCAGCCAGGTCTCCGCTGAGTCGCCAAGCGCGGTCGGGTCATGATTCCATCCGGGTCATACCGCGGGGTATATCCCCGACATTAGCCCCTAGTTTAATTTGGATTTATCCATGTTAAACTAATCCTGTAAAATAAACACAAGAACAAACTTGATAGGTTGTGCTCTAGGTTAAATATTTTCCTGAACCGGCACCTGATTATCTTTAAGTCCTTGTTATTTCCTCCTGGATGCATACTCAAAGATCTTATAGCAAATCTCTTTTAACAGATATGTCCAAACCTTGCCAATGCAAAAATCCAGATACTTCTTTTGAGAAATCTGGGTCAATAGGCCAGCTTCAGAGCCAACTTGCAGACATTGGTATTTTATAGAGAAATATTGTAATAAATAATCCACTTGAATCGGCTTCCAAAACGTCGGCTTAAAAATATTGGTCTTGAAAAAACTCATTTTGACTTTCAGTCGGCTTGTAGAACTTGCCGGTTTATCATTGCCAAAATATCCGGTTTGTAAATATTGATAGCACCGGGTCATAATTGTTGCCAACGCTGGGTCATAGTTATTGGTAACCCCAGGTCAATCTGTTTTACGCAAAACTGGGAATTTGAAGATTTTTTCTCCCTTATATCCATATTACCTGTAGCCCCCAAGTCTTGAGCAGAAACAAAGTGATGTTTTAAGACTTGCTTCAATATAAATACTGCCATTTTGAAGAAATCCATGTTGTTCATCTTAGTCACTAGTAAAGATTGAATACTCCATATATGTAGCCCCCAAGTGCCAGGTTGTCATGCTTGCAGCAACCTGGGACTTGTAATTGCCTTATACTCATAAAAAACTACAACCAGTGTAGCCCCCAAGGGCCGGGTCATTATGCAATAATGAGCAGGGACTTTATAAATATGATCATATAGATTTGAACAACAATGTGTAGCCCCCAAGGGCCGTCTCAGTAAGATAATATTGAGCTGGGACTTTATATATACTTTTTTGAAAAGAACATCATATGATGTAACCCCCCATCATGGGGCTTGAACCCACTTCCACAAGGTTAAGAACTTTGTGCTTTACCAACTGAGCAGTGGACCCTTCAACATAATGGAATAAAACTTGTGTACCTTGAATTGTTGACAGGAGCAATTGGTAGCCCCCAAGGGCCGGCTCATTATGATGTGATGAGTCGGCTCTTCAATAAGGTCAGTAAAATTGTCTTTGCATTAGCCCCCAAGTGCCATGGTGCATGCTGGCAGTGACATGGGACTTGCATATTTGATGTGATCTCAAACTGAATAATGTAGCCCCCAAGTGCTGGGTCGTAAGCCTGCAGCGACTCAGGACTATTCCTTCCATTGTAGAATAAATTATATCCATTGATAAAATAATATCCATTGTGCTGAAGTGACTTGAAAACCTCAATCGTAATATTGGTTATTGATAACCATAATAAAAATCTAGCCATGTTGGCTATTAACGATTTGAATAACCTGGCGGCTCTTGGCCGATGACGATTTAATATGCCTCCATTGTAAACCGGAATTTTTATAACCCGGCGGCTTATAGCCTTTGAGAAAATCAAGAATTGATAACCCTTTTGAGACACAAATTTCAATTTTTGACAATGGGCTGGAACTTAATCATTTATGTAAGTCATAGCTCTGCAAATCCTGCATAGAGTTTAAAAAACATATGCCCTGGCGACTTAACGTCAAAAGCCGGGGCGGGTAACCACCCAAATGTAGTCTTTATCCTGCACACAAGTAAATCACAAGATCCCTTGGCGGTTTATCGCAGGGCGGGTCATAATATCCCACATATAACCAATGTGATATTGAATTTGTATTGCCGGTTTACATGACCTGTGCAGTAAGGGTGATAACCCAATCCTTAGAAGCCAAAACTTCCAAATATATGATGATTGTCACATGCTGGCGACTTATCGTCCAAAGCCAATCCGGGTTTAAACAAAACCACACTTATATGATTCAGATATGAGCAAAAAGTCTCAAAACCCAAAAGATTGTTTGCAAAAACTTAAACCAAATAAAAATTGAGGTTTATGATTCGAATACGATTAGTAAACTGTTCCAAAGGGGTTAAGCTAGGATTCGAATACGATCATGTAGCCCCCGGTGGCTTTGGCGTTGCACCGATCAAGAGGGTACCGACAACTATGTTCTCTTTGGTTCGAATACGACCTATGTTTGAACAGGAAGCCCCCAAATGACCATGAGAGGTTTTTAACGACCCTGATTCAAATACGATCCAAGTCGTACCCAAAAGGGGTTAAGCTATGATTCAGATACGATCAAGAAGCCCCCTAGTGAGTTTGGCTTTGCGCCAATCAAAAGGATTACGACAGCTATGTTCTCTTTAGTTCGAATACGACCTATGTTTGAACAGGAAGCCCCCAAGTGACCATATAAATTCTGGCATCGCGCCGATCAAGAGGGTGCCGACATCTATGCTCGATGAGCAGGAAGCCCCCAAGTGATCATAATAAGATAAGTCGTAAGGCAGGATACCCATGTTTGAATCGTGCATCATGGCAGCAAGTTCTCTTTGGCAACCATTAATTTGTCTGAGAACTCGAACTTGCGAGAGATTAATTCTTTTTGAACCGGAACTTTAAACCGGATTTGAGAGCTTCAAGCTTTGTGGGAAACAGGTTTACCTTGAGCCAGATTGTAAACCAAAGCATCATTGTGAGCCGGAAATTTTTTGACGGCTTTTAAATTTTTACCAATATGGCGGTAGCCTCCGGGACCGGGTTATCTTCCCTCCAATGACCCGGGGTCTTAAATCTCACGATATTTGCTAAGTCATGTCATCGTAGCCTCCGAGTCTCAAGGCGACTTGAGGAGTTGGCTTGAAATTCTTCATAATTAACCGTAATATAGACCGGTTTGAATCCTACATGGGACAACTTGCAAACCGGAGTAATTTCTCTTTTAAAGAAAGAAATATATAATTTATAAAAATATGATGGATGGATTTCACCTGATGCGTCAGATCAGCAATTATCACCGCGGAGTCGATGATCACCATGGTGAAACTGAAAACAATCGCGTCCGAGTCGGCCGCGGGTGCTAACAGATTTTTCATATGTGGCGTTTTAAACCGGTGTGGACGGGAGAGTCGACCGCGGCGTTGTAAACCGGTGCGGTCGCGAGAGACGACCATGACGCTGTAAGCCGGTGCGGTTGTTCGTTGAATAACGATGACCACCTGGGCCAAAAGATATTGGCGTGCCTCCATCTCCGCGGTATAATATCACTTTTTGTCATAAATAATTGCCCTGCATAAACAATATTGCAGACCAAGGCAAAGATAAACTCATTCTTTGACAAAAACAACATGTGTTAATAAATCAAACTTGAATGGATATCACCTGATTAGTTTGGACGACGGATGATCCGTTCATCGCGACGGAGGTGGCTTAGGCAGACCAACGGCTCAATATAGCTCCGGCGGCTCAAGCAGATCGGCAACTTAATATAACCCCGGCGGCTCAAACGGTAAGGGCGGCTCAGCGCGGCTCCGGCGGGTTGATGTAGATTAAGCTGCACGGATGGCGGCTTGCGCACACCCGTTCAACAACAAGTAGGTGCGGATGCCGGCGCATGACGACGCTTAACGCATACTTCATTGGCACAGCATGGCACCATCTTTATAATAAATCATTGTCCTGCACATAAAAATATACAGACCAAAAGTAATTGTTCTCTGATAAAAACAATATGTGTTAAATAAATAGACTCAGATGGATATCACCTGATGTTTGTGAACGATAGATGATAGTAATGCTTCATATGGTCGGGCGAGTTAATTGCGGGCGCGGTAAACCGCGCAGACGGCGAGTTAATCACTGGCGCGGTCCCGGCAAGTGTATATAAACCGGGCCACAAGGACGACGACTTGCGCACGTATTCGTCCGGCAGCACAGCATGGATAATTGTTAGCGCAAAAAATGATGTAAGCGTGCGTCCCTTACGCACACCTTTGTAATGAATATTGATCCTGCGAAAAAATATCACAAACCTAAGTAATTGTTTTTAAACAATTTAACCCATGCTGATAAAATATATGGAACAGATAGCACCTGGTAATTATCAGATGAGCGCAGATGCTGGTAACGCATAATGCCTTGCCCACTGGGACTCCTACCCATTATTGTTGGCAGACTAGTCTTCGAGTCAATATGCACGCATGCACTGCTCCAAGTGCTCCATTATCCCCCAATTTTCTTTCGCTTTGTACCAGTAAGATCAAATCACACCAGCAGGGGGTGCCTTGACAAAGCGGGGGCGAGTCACGGCGCTTTAGGGATGAGATGATGGCGGAGGCGGAGACCGGAGACGCGGCGACGGAGGTAGCGGTGCGAGGCTCTCATCAGCGCTCGTCCGAAGCTGCGGTTCAAGGCCGGAGCGGCGACCCAACGCGGTAGCGACACACGGCAAGGCCGGCCCGGAATTTTGAGGCGGAGACAGAGTCTGGCTAGCGGGCGGCGGATTAGCCGAGGTCGGTGGAAGCGGCGGCTGAAGCGGGCCATGGCGGCGACCGAGAGCCGGGCGGCGGAGGTAGGCTGCGGTGTAGAGGACGGCGATGGCTCTCCGGCGGCGACTCAAGGCCGTCTCACAGCAGAGGAGGCAATAGCAAGGTCGGGGCAACACCGGGGACATGGCAATCCGGGTTGAGCTCGGAGTAAGAGGAGGGCCGCGGCGGCAGAGGCATGCCTGGCTCAATACTGCAGTGACGGAGGCTGAGAACTAGACTGGTTCACGGAGCGACTCATACAGACGGCCTCGCGGCAGGGGGCGGAAATGCCCGGGCGGCACCGCGATACAGGAACAACAAGAAATCAGCTCATAGGAAGCCCACGGTGGCTCGTCGCGGCGAATCTGAGTCGTGGCCGTTGTCTCCCAGTCATGGTTGTCTTCCTCTCCGGGTAGTATTTTTTTCAGCAGCCACGAGGCAGGTCGACTTGGAGGTGGCTTAACACGCTGGAATCTTCCCTTAATGCTTCAAATCTCTTTACGTAATGAATAGAAGTTGATCATGTTCTGATTAGAACTCACGTGCTAGTAATAGCAGTAGCACTACTACTCCAAAATCAAAATAGATCTCGTACAATGTGCAACTATTAGTACTTGGCTGTGATTTCCTTGAACGTAGCAGCAGCAGTGATTCAATCAATCGCTCTTGTCACTGTTTGTTGTTTTTGTTTATTCGGCGAGCAGCCTTAACCAAGAATCCGATCAGGACACATATGACTCGTTGAAGTAGACGTCGTCGTGGTGTTGCTGCAGCACATATTGAACAGTCTTCGGATTCGGCGAGTCGCCGAGCCATGCACGGGGCGGCGCACAGAAACCCTAAAATTTCTTTGTCTCTTATCAACCTTGTATCTGTCAGCTCCAAAGTTTAACCATGACTCCAATCATTAGACAATGGATATTGCTGGCTCTTGTCGGCTCTTCTTTCACCCGACGAATCACGAGCTTCTTGATCCCTGAAGAAATCCCTCCAAGAGCTCAACACTACCGTGCGCAGGTCCCACTGTGGGCGCCAACTATCGTGGAATTGTCATAGCAGATGTCCTAGTGTGAGGACTTAGTCGCGAGGCCAACGCATCTATGTGGTAGCTTGAGAGAGGTTGAGTGGAATCGAGTGACGCAACACAAGAAAAGGATTTAGACAGCTTCGGGCCCCGGGAAACATCATCCGGTAATAACCCTACATGCTGTTTGTGGTAGATCTCATTATGATCATGAGAGAGTCGCCGCATAAGCCGGCTCCCCTTTGTGTCTAGCCCTAAATATTGTTTCTTGTTTTTTCTCTTTTGGGAGCCATGCCTCTCCTTATATATGTTGAAGGGGCGGGTTACATGTGGAGTCCTAGTAGGACTACGACTAGTCTATCCTTTCTCACAAGTTGAATACAAGTTCGGGTCTTGCTTCCTCGTAAATGAAATATCCGTCATCATTTTCCTCTTAAGACGGCCCACCAGAGTATAAGCCAGCCCGCTAGGCCTTGGGCCTTGTCGTCCGTCTGATCCACCCGCCGGGTCTCCAGTGAGTCACAATGTCCAGGCGGGTTACATGTAAACCGCCATGTCTTGGCGGATCGCCAGTGAGTCGCCAAGCTCCAGCCAGGTCTCTGGTGAGTCGCCAAGCCCGGCCGGGTCATGATTCCGGCCGGGTCATACCGCGGGGTATATCCCCGAGAGTTTGGCCTACTAGATTGATCTTTCTTGCAATGGGAGAAGTGCTTAGCTTTGGGCTCAATCTTGCGGTGCTCGATCCCAGTGATACAAAGAGAAACGACACGTATTGTATTGTTGCCATCGAGGATAAAAATATGGGGTTTACATCATATTACATGAGTTTATCCCTCTACATCATGTCATCTTGCTTAAGGCGTTACTCTGTTCTTATGAATTTAATACTCTAGATGCATGCTGGATAGCGGTCGATGTGTGGAGTAATAGTAGTAGATGCAGGCAGGACGGTCTACTTGTTACGGACGTGATGCCTATATACATGATCATACCTCGATATTCTCATAAATATTCACTTTTCTATAAATTGCTCGATAGTAATTTGTTCACCCACCGTAATACTTATGCTATCTTGAGAGAAGCCACTAGTGAAACCTATGGCCCCCGGGTCTATTCTCCATCATACAAGTTTTCAATCTATTTTATTTTGCAATCTTTACTTTCAATTTATATCATAAAAATACCAAAAATATTTATCTTATTATTATTATCTCTATCAGATCTCACTCTTGCAAGTGGCCATGAAGGGATTGACAACCCCTTTATCACGTTGGTTGCAAGGTTCTTATTTGTTTGTGTAGGTACGAGGTGACTCGTGTGTGGTCTCCTACTGGATTGATACCTTGGTTCTCAAAACTGGGAGAAATACTTATGCTGCTTTACTGCATCACCCTTTCCTCTTCAAGGAAAAACCAACATAGTGCTCAAGAGGTAGCAAGAAGGATTTCTGGCGCCGTTCCTGGGGAGATCTATGCCAAGTCAAGACATACTAAGTACCCATCACAACTCTTATCCTTCGCATTACATTATTTTCCATTTGCCTCTCGTTTTCCTCTCCCCCACTTCACCCTTGCCGTTTTATTCGCCTTCTTTTTCCGTTCCCCTTCTCTTTTCCAGTTTGCCTCTTTTGCTTGTTTCTTGTTTGCTTGTGTGTTGGATTGCTTGCTTGTTACGATGGCTCAAGATAATACTAAATTGTGTGACTTTGCCAATACCAACAATAATGATTTTATTAGCACTCCGATTGCTCCTCTTATCGATGTCGAATCTTCTGAAATTAATACTGCTTTGCTGAATCTTTTCATGAAAGATCTGTTTTCTGGCCTTCCTAGTGAAGATGTCGCTACCCATCTAAACAACTTTGTTGATTTGTGTGATATGCAAAAGAAGAAATATGTGGATAATGATATTGTTAAGCTTAAGCTATTTCCGTTTTCGCTTAGAGATCATGCTAAAGCTTGGTTTTCGTCTTTGCCCAAAAATAGTATCGATTCGTGGAATAAATGCAAAGATGCTTTTACCTCTAAGTATTTTCCTCCCGCTAAGATCATCTCTTTTAGAAACGACATTATGAATTTTAAGCAACTTGATCATGAGCATGTTGCACAATCTTGGGAGAGGATGAAATTAATGATACGTAATTGCCCTACACATGGATTGAATTTATGGATGATTATACAAAAAATTTATGCCGGATTGAGTTTTGCTTCTAGAAATCTTTTAGATTCAGCCGCGGGAGGCACTTTTATGGAAATCACTTTAGGAGAAGCTACCAAACTCCTAGATAATATTATGGTTATATATTATCAGTGGCATACGGAAAGATCTACTAGTAAAAAAGTGCATGCAATTGAAGAGATTAATGTTTTGAGTGGAAAGATGGATGAACTTATGAAATTTTTTGCTAATAAGAGTGCTCCTACTGATCCTAATGATATGCCATTGTCTACTTTAATTGAGAATAATAATGAATCTATGGATGTGAATTTTTTTGGTAGCAACAATTTTAGTAACAACGCGTATAGATGTAATTTTAATTCTAGGTCGTTTCCTAGTAATTCCTCTAATAATTATGGTAATTCCTACAACAATTCTTATGGAAATTATAATAATATGCCCTCTGATTTTGAATCTACTATTAAAGAATTTATTAGTTCGCAAAAGAGTTTCAATGCTTTGATTAAAAAAAATTGCTTAAGATTGATGAGTTTGCTAGGAACGTGGATAGAATTTCTCTTGATGTTGATTCTTTGAAACTTAGATCTATTCCACCTAATCATTATATCAATGAGTCTCTCAAATCTATGAGAATTTCCATTGATGAGTGCAAAGGAAAGATCCGCTAGGATGCATGCTAAAAAAGATTGCTTTGTGAAAGCGTGTTCTTCTAGTTTCCATGATAATAAAGATGAAGATCTAAAAGTAATTGATGTGTCCCCTATTAAATCTTTGTTTTGCAATATGAATCTTGATAATTATGGACTAGAGATGAGTCAACTTTAGTTAGAAGGCGTCCCAATGATTCAGAGTTTTTAGATCTTGATGCAAAAATTGATAAAAGTGGGATTGAAGAGGTCAAAACTTTAGATAGCAACGAACCCACTATCTTGGATTTTAAGGAATTTAATTATGATAATTGCTCTTTTATAGATTGTATTTCCTTGTTGCAACCCGTGCTAAATTCTCCTCATGCTTATAGTCAAAATAAAGCCTTTACTAAACATATCGTTGATGCTTTGATGCAATCTTATGAAGAAAAGCTTGAGTTGGAAGTTTCTATCCCTACAAACCTTTATGATGAGTGGGAACCTACTATTAAAATAAATATTAAAGATCATGAATGCTATGCTCTGTGTGATTTGAGTGCTAGTGTTTCCACGATCCCAAAAAACTTTGTGTGATTTGCTAGGTTTCTGCGAATTTGATGATTGTTCTTTAAACTTGCACCTTGCGGATTCCACCATTAAGAAACCTATGGGAAAAATTAATGATGTTCTTATTGTTGCAAATAGGAATTATGTGCCTGTATATTTCATTGTTCTTGATATAGATTGCAATTCTTCATGTCCTATTATTCTTAGTAGACCTTTCCTTAGAACGATTGGTGCAATTATTGATATGAAGGAAGGGAATATTAAATTCCAATTTCCGTTAAGGAAAGGCATGGAACACTTCCCTAGAAAGAAAATTAAATTACCATATGAATCTATTATGAGAGCCACTTATGGATTGCCTACCAAAGATGGAAATACCTAGATCTATCCTTGCTTTTATGCATAGCTAGGGGCGTTAAAAGATATCGCTTGTTGGGAGGCAACCCAATTTTATTTTTATTCCTTGATTTTTGTTCCTGTTTAGTAATAAAAAATTATCTATCCTCTGTTTTGGTTGTGTTTTTTGTGTTTAATTAGTGTTTGTGCCAAGTAGAACCGTTGGGAAGACTTGGGGAAAGTCTTTTTGATCTTGCTGTAAAAAACAGAAACTTTAGTGCTCACGAGAATTGCTTCCATTTTTTACTGGAGAATGATATTTAGTTAATTCCTTTTGAAGATGATTAATAGATAAATTCCTCACATCCAGCAATTTATTTTAGAATTTTTGGGGTTACAGAAGTATTCGAAACCTACAGATTACTACGGACTGTTCTCTTTTTGACAGATTCTGTTTTTCGCGTGTTGTTTGCTTATTTTGATGAATCTATGGCTAGTAATAGAGTTTATGAACCATAGAAAAGTTGTAATACAGTAGGTTTAACACCAATATAAATAAAGAATGAATTAATTACAGTACCTTGAAGTGGTGGTTTGTTTTCTTTTACTACGGAGCTCACGAAGATTTTCTTTTAAGTTTTGTGTTGTGAAGTTTTCAAGTTTTGGGTAAGGATTTGATGGATTGTGGAACAAGGAGTGGCAAGAGCCTAAGCTTGGGGATGCCCAAGGCACCCCAATGTAAAACCCAAGGACACCAAAAATCCTAAGCTTGGGGATGCCCCGGAAGGCATCCCCTCTTTCGTCTTTGTCCATCGGTAACTTCACTTGGAGCTATATTTTTATTCGCCACATGATATGTGTTTTTCTTGGAGCGTCTTGTATGATTTGAGTATTTGTTTTTTAGTTTACCACAACCATCCTTGCTGTACACACCTTTTAGGAGAGACACACATGAATTGGAATTTATTAGAATACTCTATGTGCTTCACTTATATCTTTTGAGTTAGATAATTTTTGCTCTAGTGCTTCGCTTATATCTTTTAGAGCATGGCGGTGCTTCTATTTTATAGAAGTAATTGATCTCTCATGCTTCACTTATATCATTTTGAGAGTCCTTTAGAACAGCATGGTAATTCACTTTGGTTATAAATTTTAAATGCTAAGAGAAGTTGGATGCTTGATAGATGGTTTTGAGATATAAAGGTGGTAATATTAGAGGTGTGCTAGTTGAGTAATTGTGAAATTGATGAATACTTGTGTTGAAGTTGGCAAGTCCCGTAGAATGCACGTATGGTAAATGTTATGTGACAATTTGAAGCATGGGGTGTTCTTTGATTGCTTTCCTTATGAGTGGCGGTCAGGGACGAGCGATGGTCTTTTCCTACCAATCTATCCCCCTAGGAGCATGCACATAGTGCTTGGTTTTCATGACTTGTAGATTTTTGCAATAAGTATGTGAGTTCTTTACGACTAATGTTGAGTCCATGGATTATACGCACTCTCACCCTTCCATCATTGCTAGCCTCTTCGGTACCGTGCATTGCCCCTTCTCACCTTGAGAGTTAGTGCAAACTTCGCCGGTGCATCCAAACCCCGTGATATGATACGCTCTATCAAACATAAGCCTCCTTATATCTTCCTCAAAACAGCCACCATACCTACCTATTATGGAATTTCCGTAGCCATTCCGAGATATATTGCCATGCAACTTTCCACCGTTCCATTTATTATGACACGCATCATCATTGTCATATTGCTTTGCATGATCATGTAGTTGACATCGTATTTGTGGCAAAGCCACCGTTCATAATTTTTTAATACATGTCACTCTTGATTCATCGCAATCCTGGTACACCACCGGAGGCATTCACATGGAGTCATATTTTGTTCTAAGTATCAAGTTGTAATTGTTGAGTTGTAAGAAAATAAAAGTGTGATGATCATCATTAGAGCATTGTCCCATGTGAGGAAAGGATGATGGAGACTATGGTTCCCCCACAAGTCGGGATGAGACTTCGGACGAAGAAAAAAAAGAGAAAAGAGGCCAAAAAAGAAGGCCCAAATAAAAAATGAGAGAAAAAGAGAGAAGGGACAATGTTACTATCCTTTTCTCACACTTGTGCTTCAAAGTAGCACCATGATCTTCATGATAGAGAGTCTCTTATTTTGTCACTTTCACATACTAGTGGGAATTTTTCATTATAGAACTTGGCTTGTATATTCCAATGATGGGCTTCCTCAAATACCCTAGGTCTTCGTGAGCAAGCGAGTTGGATGCACACCCACTTAGTTTCTTTGATGAGCTTTCATACATTTATAGATCTAGTGCATCCATTGCATGGCAATCCCTACTCCTTGCATTGACATCAATCGGTGGGCATCTCCATAGCCCATTGATTAGCCGCGTCAATGTGAGACTTTCTCCCTTTTTGTCTTCTCACACAACATCAATCATCATATTCTATTCCACACATAGTGCTATGTCCATGGCTCGCGCTCATATATTGCGTGAAAGTTGAAAGAGTTTGAAAAGGCTAAGTATGAAACAATTGCTTGGCTTGTCATCGGGGTTATGCATGATGAGAGCATTTTGTGTGACGAAAAAGAAGCATGGACAAACTATATGACTTTGTAGGGATAAGTTTTCTTTGGCTATGGTATTTTGATAAGACATAATTGCTTGATTAACCTACTTGGAGTATTACTCTTTTGTTGAGCTTTCGTACACTTATAGCTCTAGTGCATCCGTTGCATGGCAATGCCTACTCACTCACATTGATATCTATTGATGGGCATCTCCATAGCCCGTTGATACGCCTAGTTGATGTGAGATTATCTTCTCATTTTTGTCTTCTCCACAACCACCATTCTATTCCACCTATAGTGTTATGTCCATGGCTCACGCTCATGTATTGCATGAAGATTGAAAAAGTTTGAGAACATCAAAAGTATGAAACAATTGCTTGGCTTGTCATCGGGGTTGTGCATGATTTAAATATTTTGTGTGGTGAACATGGAGCACAGCCAGACTATATGATTTTGTAGGCACAACTCTCTTTGGCCATGTTATTTTGAGAAGACATGATTGCTTTGCTAGTATGCTTGAAGTATTATCATTTTTATGTCAATATTAAACTTTTTTCTTAAAATTTCGGATCTGAACATTCATGACACAATAGAGAGAAATACATTGAAGAATATTCTAGAAAGCATTCCACATCAAAAATTCTGTTTTTATCATTTACCTACTCGAGGACGAGCAGGAATTAAGCTTGGGTATGCTTTATACGTCTCCAACGTATCTATAATTTTTGATTGTTCCATGCTATTATATTATCTGTTTTGGATGTTAATGGGCTTTATTTTACACTTTTATATTATTTTTGGGACTAACCTATTAACCGGAGGCCTAGCCCAAATTGCTTTTTTTGCCTGTTTCAGTGTTTCGTAGAAAAGGAATATCTAACGGAGTCCAAACGGAATGAAACCTTCGGGAACGTGATTTTTGGAACAAACGTGATCCAGAGGACTTGGAGGGGACATCAAGAAACGAACGAGGCGGCCACGAGGCAGGGGGCGCGCCTACCCCCCTGGGCACGCCCTCCCCCCTCGTGGGCCCCTCGTGGCTCAACCGACCTACTTCTTCCTCCTATATATGTTCACATACCCTGAAAACATCCAGGAGAACCACGAAACCCTATTTCCACCGCCGCAACCTTCTGTACCCAAGAGATCCCATCTTGGGGCCTTTTCCGGAGCTCCACCGGAGGGGGCATTGATCACGGAGGGCCTCTACATCAACTCCATGGCCCCTCCGATGATGTCTGAGTAGTTTACCTCAGACCTTCGGGTCCATAGCTAGTAGCTAGATTGCTTCTTCTCTCTCTTTGGATCTCAATACAAATTTCTCCTCAATTCTCTTGGAGATCTATTCGATGTAATCTTATTTGGCGGTGTGTTTGTCGAGATCCGATGAATTGTGGGTTTATGATCAAGTCTATCTATGAACAATATTTGAATCTTCTCTGAATTCTTTTATGTATGATTGGTTTATCTTTGCAAGTCTCTTCGAATTATCAATTTGGTTTGGCCTACTAGATTGATCTTTCTTGCAATGGGAGAAGTGCTTAGCTTTGGGTTCAATCTTGCGGTGCTCGATCCCAGTGACAGAAAGGGAAACGGCACGTATTGTATTGTTGCCATCGAGGATAGAAAGATGGGGTTTACATCATATTGCATGAGTTTATCCCTCTATATCATGTCATCTTGCTTAAGGCGTTAATCTGTTCTTATGAACTTAATACTCTAGATGCATACTGGATAGCGGTCGATGTGTGGAGTAATAGTAGTAGATGCAGGCAGGAGTCGGTCTACTTGTCACGGACGTGATGCCTATATACATGATTATACCTAGATATTCTCATAATTATTCACTTTTCTATCAATTGCTCGATGGTAATTTGTTCACCCACCGTAATACTTATGCTATCTTGAGAGAAGCCACTAGTGAAACCTATGGCCCCCGGGTCTATTCTCCATCATACAAGTTTTCAATCTATTTTATTTTGCAATCTTTACTTTCAATTTATATCATAAAAATACCAAAAATATTATCTTATTATTATTATCTCTATCAGATCTCACTCTTGCAAGTGGCCGTGAAGGGATTGACAACCCCTTTATCGTGTTGGTTGCGAGGTTCTTATTTGTTTGTGTAGGTACGAGGTGACTCGCGCATGGTCTCCTACTGGATTGATACCTTGGTTCTCAAAAACTGAGGGAAATACTTACGCTGCTTTACTACATCACTCTTTCCTCTTCAAGGGAAAACCAAAGCAGTGCTCAAGAGGTAGCATACTTCTTCCTCCTATATATACCCATTTACCCCGAAAACATCCGGGAGCACCAAGAAACCCTATTTCCACTGCCGCAACCTTCTGTACCCAAGAGATCCCATCTTGGGGCCTTTTCCGGAGCTCCGCAGGAGGGGGGATCGATCACGAAGGGCTTCTACATCAACACCATAACCTCTCCGACGATGTGTGAGTAGTTTACCACAGACCTTCGGGTCCATAGTTATTAGCTATATGGCTTCTTCTCTCTCTTTGGATCTCAATACAAAGTTCTCCTCGATCTTCTTGGAGATCTATTCGATGTAATTCTTTTTGCGGTGTGTTTGTCGAGATCCAATGAATTGTGGGTTTATGATCAAGAATATCTATGAACAATATTTGATTCTTCTCTGAAATCTTTTATTTATGATTTGTTATCTTTGCAAGTCTCTTTGAATTATCAGATTGGTTTGGCCTACTAGATTGATATTTCTTGCAATGGGAGAAGTGCTTAGCTTTGGGTTCAATCTTGCGGTGTCCTTTCCCAGTGACAGCAGGGGCTGCAAGGCACGTATTGTATTGTTGCCATCAAGGATAAAAAGATGGGGTTTATATCATATTGCTTGAGTTTATCCCTCTACATCATGTCATCTTGCCTAATGCGTTACTCTGTTCTTATAAACTAAATACTCTAGATGCATGTTGGATAGCGGTCAATGTGTGGAGTAATAGTAGTAGATGCAGAATTGTTTCGGTCTACTTGTCATGGACGTGATGCCTATATACATGATCATGCCTAGATATTCTCATAATTTTGCACTTTTCTATCAATTGATCGACAGTAATTTGTTTACCCACTGTAATACTTATGGTATCTTGAGAGAAGCCACTAGTGAAACCTATGGCCCCTGGGTCTATCTTCCATCATATAAGTTCCCTATTTATTTTACTTTGCAATCTTTACTTTCAATCTATATCATAAAAATACCAAAAATATTTATCTTATTATCTCTATCAGATCACACTTTCGTAAGTGACTGTGAAGGGATTGACAACCCCTTTATCGTGTTGGTTGCGGGGTTCTTGTTTGTTTGTGCAGGTACTAGGTGACTTGTGTGTAATCTCCTACTGGATTGATACATTGGTTCTCAAAAACTGAGGGAAATACTTACGCTACTTTGTTGCATCACTCTTTCCTCTTCAAGGGAAAACTAACGCATGCTCAAGAGGTAGCACCCCCTACCTTCTAACTTTAAGATCCTGGACATGCCTACTGATTGTGTGTTTCTTGCCCCATCAACAACTGGCTGATTTGCTTGAAACATGTGACTGATTTGCTTCAAACATATGCCTTAGTTGCTTGATAATGCCATTAAATTGCTTATAGCAGTACAAAGAGATAATTTCCGATTTGTTGCTGGATGCTGGACTTGCCTAATGTTTACCTGTTTGTTGCTCAATGCATAGTTCCTTCTTGCTTAGTTGTTTATCTGTAAAACAAATTTGACTGATTTGCTTGAAACATGTGACTGGTTTTTTTTCAAACATATGCCTTAGTTACTTGATAATGCCATTAAATTGCTTACAGCAGTACAAAGAGATAATGCCTGATTTGTTTCTGGATGCTGGACTTGCCTAATGTTTACCTATTTGTTGCTCAATGCATAGTTCCTACTTGCCTAGTTTTTTTATCTGTAAAACAAATTTGGTGTTGACTCTAAACTTGCCTGTGATTACTCTCTTTATAGCTAAAATGTACGATAGTACTTGTTTCTGGATGAGCTCAACTTGCCTATGGTTGAAATTATTGTTGCTCACTAATGCATAGTTAAAAAGTGTTAGAAAGTAGATTACCCCCTGGTTTGTTTTGTGTATTTTGCTCATGTGTTGCCTGACGCATATTGTCGTAGTTGCTTGTATAGCTTCATGAATTGCCTGAGCTTTGCATTTGAGTTACCTTGCTGAAAAAAGAAAAGAAACTATTTTTGATAATGTTTTTGTGTAAAAAAAAGGATTGACCACCATTGTGATTTCATGTCAACAGGTCGTATGATACACATCATGTCAGATTTCTATGGGTCAGAACTCATTGTACCTTATACCACTAAGCACATTACAAACCTCAAGACGGTCTTGAACAAGGATGATACAAAAGAAGGGGATATGATAGAGACAGTTTCTTACTTTAAAGATCAGCAGAGAGAGGATCCAGATTTTTTTACAAGATAAAATATGATGAGAAGGACAGGGTTGAGAATATTAGCTAGGTCGATGGTGCGGCAAGGAAGACCTACGTGGAATCTTATCATGATTGTATCTCCTTTGACACAATGTATATGACTAACATGTACAACATGCCCTTTGCACCATTCATTGGGATTAATAGGCATGGGCAGTCATTCATGTTGGGTTGTGGTTTTGTTAGGCAAGAGTTGGCGTCAAGCTTTGATTGGCTATTCCAGACCTTCCTTGAGGCAATGGATAATGTAGCACCCACCAACATCATAACCGACCAAGACATCGCTATGGCACAGTCAATTAAAAAGATTTTCCCTACAAGTGTGCACCGCTTTTGTCGCTGGCATATTATGAAAAAAGCACAAGAGAAGCTTGGAGCATTGTTGGGGCGAAACCCTGGCTTGTCCAAAGATTTCAACAACTGTGTGGACTTTAGCTTGATGCCAGGGGAATTTGAGGCACGGTGGTGTGAGCTGATGATGAAGTATGAGGCTATGACTGACTCCCACTTCAAGAATCTATACAAATACTGAGAAACATGGGTACCCTGTTACTTCAAGCACCAATTCTTCCCTTTCTTGTAGTCAACTCAACGCAGCGAGGGGTTCAACGTTGTCCGATATGTGAACCCACACAAGTCCATTTTGAGCTTTATGAAGCAATATCAGAAAATCCAAACACACATACTAGTCCGAGAGGGTTCAAAAGATTACAGGACAGGACATTTGCAGACTAAAATGTGGTCATCTTACCCAATAGAGAAGCAGGTGTATAGATCGTATACTAGGGACTTGTACGAGAAGTTTCGTGATTAGTTTCAGTTGACTACAAGGTACAACGTGCGACTGCATGGTGAAAACTTGAATGAGGTTTACCCAAATCAAGAGTGCGTTGCCAAATATGGTTCTAGGGGCTATTTTGTCATGGTGAAAGCTAGTGCTGGAGACTACAGATGTGACTCCTGCAAGATTGAGAGGGACGGCATGCTTTGCTGCCATATCTTGAAAGTTTTCAACCAACTTGTTGTTGATGAAATCCCAGCGCAGTATATACTTAGAAGATGGACACCTTTGGCAATTTCCAATGCACCCCCTGTTGTCGAAGAGCAACCCGATGAGATGCCACCACAGTCGAAGAAGGAACTCAGACATGCAAATTTGATGATGGATTTTGGTAGTCTTGCTCGGGTTGCTAGTGCGTCAGATGTTGCGACGGATATTGTAAAGAAACATATGCGTAGTGCGCGTCATGAAATCAAAAAATCTCAACATGTCAAGGAAGAAGAAACCGGCAGCACCAACAAGTGGGCCCTCTGGTGGTCCTCCACCATCAGCTGGTGGTTCTGCAACACCACCGAGTAACACTCGGGCAACTAGTGGCCCTGCGGTGCGTCCTGCAGGACATGCACAAGCCCCTTCTGGACCTAGGCAGCAGCCACCTACTTCTGCGCCACCACCGAGTAACACTCGGGAAACTAGTGGCCCTGCTATGCGTCTTGACGAACCTGCACAAGCCCCTTTTGGACCTAGGCAGCAGCCACCTACTTCTGCACTGCAGAGAAAAAACGTAGCAATGTTAGCTGGTAACTCTATGAGTGAAGGTGGACATCAACAAGTTACAACGTTGAGGGCTACAACGATGACCAGGGGGGTTGTACCACTGCCCAGGGGGCCTCCAGTACAAAGCTGGTGGCCTGTACAGTAACTGTCAGGATATGTGCCACTAAATAGTGGAGCTGCACCACACCTTTTTAGGGGCTTGACAATGGCAAGGTCTGTGCAAACAGTAAGAGGAGGTGCGCCACAGCTTTTGAGGGATGCAACACTAGCAAGAGGGCATGCGCCACCTCCTATGGGTCCTAGACCAGCAACCTGGCCTGCACCACAACCTATGGGGGCTATTCAACCATCACGGGGGCCTAACGCAGCAAACACAATGTATGCGACTAGTCCTGGCCTTGCACCATCGCCTGGATCATCAGCAACAATTGATGGCGGGTATGGACAGCGTCCCAGTTCTTAAACTACACAAGAAGAAAGTGGCAATGCACTTTCGTCTCCTATTGTGCAAGCTCCTGGTGGACATGCACACCAGCCACTCAGTATTGCATCTCTACATGCAGTTGTTGCGGCCGCGTAAGGTACTACGATGGTTGAACCATAGTTTGGAAGACCTACTACCACACCTGGCCCTGAAATTCCTAGAGACCCTCCAAAATCATCTACAAAAGGTAGAGCAAAGTCAAAAAGAATTCAATCGGCACTTGAGCTGCATCCGAAGAGAAAGAACAAATGTAGCTATTGTGGGTCTGTTAACTACAGTGGTGCAAATTGCACGACCAGATTGGTGTGATGGTCACACAATGACCAGATGGCATTGACAAATTGAACTATTGTGGGTCTGTATGTTTGAACATCCTAAACTATTATTTCTGGTTTATGGCCTCTTGTGAGTAACTTGCCTCAGATTAGAATTTGAATTGCCTGGTTATGAATTTGAGTTGCCTGTTGTGTGCTTTGTATTGCCTGGCAAAAAATCTATACAGGCAATTCTGTAATGTTGAAGATGCAATAATCTCCTGGTTGTGTGATGATCATAATATTTAGGTATCTTCTATGGGTTCTTCTGATTAACTTGCCTCACATTAAAGATTAAATTGCCTGTTTATGCTATTTGAGTTGCCTGGTCCAAGTTCTTATACAGGCAACTCCCCCGACGGTCCAAAATTCACAATGCAAGAAAATTCGCATGCATTTACATGATGTAGTACGCGTGAGGGGAGAAAAAAACTGACCTATGCTAACTTGAGCATGGCTTTCCATGGAGCCTTGTTGTGCCTGTTGTCAACCCATGTGTTGGTCAGTTGTTTCCTGATGTTTGGGACATCCTCAACTGTGAATTTTGGAATAGCCCTTGCCTCCCAATTGTTTGCTAGCGTAAGAGCAAAAACACCACAGTCGAACCTAGACAATATTCAAAAAAAACTTTTCTAGTTAGCTAGTTTACTCTATGTAGTATTTCGTCACTTGTAAAAGTCTGAACAAAAGCAGAGTTTTATGTGAAAAATGGATGCTTACTCAGTTTTTTTGTTTTGGAATGTCGATGTTGGTAAGCCCAAAGTCATCCAACAAGACATGGGAGGTGGCGTAGTGCTCTTCCCATAGAGCCCGAAAACTTGCAACCATTTTCCTTGCGCAAACATCTAGAGTCTTGTTCTGGAGCGACCTCCAAGAATCAAGAACCTCAAAACGTCGGTCCCTTATGTTCACATTAGAAATAAATAATGATTGCATGTAACTGGCTTTGACTTGTCAATGTTCTCTAAAACTGGGAACATAATCTCTTAGAAAAAAACTGGGGTTAGTAAAAAAAGGCAACTTCAAATACTTATACACGTGTATAGGTACTATTGTAAAAAAATAAAACCATGCTAGAGGATGGATGTAAGCAACTTTTTCTATGTGCTCTCGCAAATTAATACGTGGACTGAAGAAGCAAAAGATGCACATGCAAGTTATGCACTTATGTGAGCAACTTGCCAAAAAAAAGATGCATAGGCAAGTTATGCACTTATGTAAGCAACCTGCCAAAAGATGCACAGGAAAGTTATGCAATTATGTAAGCAACTTGCCAGAGAAAGCATTTCATGAGTGTAGGCAACTTGCCCCCCTAAAAATATTTACATTTGTGTGAGAAAGATTTGAGCAAAAAAATGATATATATATATATATAATGCAGTGGTAAGAAACCAAGAAACCATTAACTTACCATGTCTTTACGGTCCAAGCGATTCGACTTCTTGAACCGGGAAATGAGCTCCTTGCCATTCAATTCCATGTTTTGCATCTGAACCTAGTGAAAAAATAATGCGGACATGACCATGACCTGTTATGAAAAAAAAAGAAAAAGAAAGAATCGCAAAACTACAATATTAACTGCTTCGCGTTTTCTTACCGAAAACCTGAGGGGCATCACGAGCTTCTTTGAGTCTAGTGGCAAGTTCATCATTACAGATTCTATGCCAACTTCCATTACATGGCTCAAGACAAAACATTCCTTCTTCATTGAGTTTGCAAGCTCCCTAACTGTGACAAAGTATTTGCCATATTCAATTACCGTTTTGATGTGGATGGATCTCTCCTGAGCTACTACTGCTATAAATCTTGCTGCCTGATCCCACTTCTCCTTGGTTGGAACATTTTAGGTATTTGGTATGCATTTGGTGAGGAAATTCCAACTGAACAGCTTGCGTCAAACTTACTTGCCTTTCCTTCAGCTTCTGCACACGGTTCATATATGCCTTCAAGGTCCAACACATGATCGTCATAAATTATTTCAATGATTGGTTGGGTATGTACTAAAAGTTCCTTGAACTCATGCTCAGCAAATGTGCTTGACCCAACATGTTGATGTGCTCTGTTGTCTACAGATGATGTGGGCAAATCATCTATGCCTAGATCGAAACTTGGTGCCGGGCAGTACTCTCTGTAAAAAGCATTTGATCTTTCGGTGTTCCTTTGCTGAAAATGTTGTTGATCTATATTTGCTGAAGTGTGATTTGTGGAGTTGATTTGGGGATTCATGTTGTTTGGATCAACACACCTTGCAAATAGCTCACTCACATCTAGAACGTTGATTTCTAGTGCATTGGTTGTCTTCCCACTAACACGCATGAACTCATGGTACCACTCCTCCACATCAGAGAAATGGGAAGTGTTCCTCTGGCCAATTGCTTCTATTACTTCTGGAACACTTGTGGCCTCAGGTTGGGCAACCATAGTTGAACAGTCGGGCAATTTTCCTAGGTCTATTAGCAACCTTTGTTCCGAACTTTTTCCCATGGTTACAGCGATGTCGTCTGGTATCCTTTTGATCTCCATACATGACACCGGAGGGATGTTCTCTTTCTCCTTTTCCTGTCCTGCATAATTAAATGCTACAGCCTCAGGTGATGCCTTGAAGTCTTGCACCTTGACCATCTGGATAACATTGGCTGACTGCACCACATTTCCTCGAGACGGAAAAGGCACTTGGCCGTTTAAGTCACCTAGTGGTTGTGTTCCAATATGGTTTTTTGTGCTTACTGCCAGTGTAGGTCCCTTTTTAAGTTGAGATGGTCTTACTTTTGTGGGGGCAAGTGTTCCCTTTGCAAGACATGCATGAAAACCAGATGGTCTTGCTTCCTGCTTGGACTGAGTTCCCAGAATATGTGATCCACTTGCTTGACATTGGGACTACTTTGGAGCTGCCCCTGTAGATACTGCCTCATCTCCATCATTGCCGCACGGTGGTACTGCTGAGCTTGATGGCGTATTCTTTACCAACTGTGTTTTGTCATTCCCATGAATTGCCTCTTTTGTTTCAGAATTTTTCTGTTGTTGCTGCTGAGAAGGACTAGATTTTTTCATGGCTGGCTGCCTTGCCTTTTCCCCTTGGCCATATCCGGAATTTTCTACACGATATGCTTGCGGATGCATTGTTGTTTCATTCATCACAGATGGCTCTAATATGAAACTGACAGTTTTGTTCATCTTCTTTGATGGCGGGAGTGGTGGTAGTTGGTTTTGACAAACTTTCTTTGGTTCTATAACTTCATTTAGAGCACCAATTTCTCATTATTTTCTCGCGAATCGGCTTTGGGCATATTTCCTTAGGGTTGAATGTGAAGACCATGTCCAAGTCTTTTCCCCTCAACATCTCTTCGAACATCCTCCTCACTTCGGTTGCCATGGATATGTAATCAATATCCAACATTTCTTTCATTTCAAAAACAGGGAAGCGTGGTTTTGGAGAAACAGTAGTTTTGAAGTCTGTCATCACAAGGTCTCTGATAGAGATGCTATATGCCTCATCCAGTCCTTTTGGCTTTCTATCTCTCTTCTTTTCAATTAGAAATTACAGCATGCATTGTTCATCATCATTGCTGTCTGGTTTTTCATCTGCGGCATCCTCATCCTCACCGGAGCCACCATTGCCGCCTGAGCCACCGTTGCCACCTCCACTGTCATCATCATCATCATCATCATCATCATCATCCTTTCCCTGCCCATCATCTTCCTTGCCTTTATCGTTCCCATCACCTTCTTCGTCATCATCGTCTTCCTTTCATTCATCCTCTTCTTTTTCATCATCCTCTTCATCTTCATCATCTTCATTGTCCTTGTTTCCATCAGTTCCGTCTTCCCTCCCCATGTCAACACTTGCCCTCTCGTGGTGATCCACCGCTCGTCGTGCTCCCTCACTACTTGGTTTCCCCTTAACGCCACTTTGTTCCTCCTCGTTTACAAAATCATCACCATCATCGTTGTCCAAATTGCCATCGTGATCGCTTTCATCATTACCTTTATCACCACCATCTCCCTCACTTTCACTATCGACTCCCTCGATGTCATCGCTGTCGAAATTAAACGACTCCTCACTTGGTAAGATGTCTCTGCCGGCTGGTACTCGATCACGGCTTCTCTTAGACTGCTACCTGCATGTCTCCATAGTAATAGGATCTATCTCCCTCCCCCCCCCATTCATCTTCATCTATCCTCCCAATCCTAGTCATGAGCTTCCCCACTGCATGTGAAATTATGGAACACATTTCGTGCACCAACCCTGTGAGCTTCTTTTGCTTCTGCAAAACATAAAAGTGGATGGTAGAGAACATGATAAGTACAAATCTTCTATCGAAGAGACAAAAAATGGGTGAATGTACAAATGGGAATGAAAAAGTAAAGAACAATAAGAGGGAAAAATGGCTGCTGGATAACTTATTGTTTTGTCATACGACTCGGGCAATCTTGTGGCAACAAATTTGGTGATATGGTCCATACTTCCAAACAAGCTATCATCCGCACACCGGGAAAACTCCGTCTTGAGCTGGTGGTTTATAGTCAAAGAAGATTAAAAAAATGAGTGACAACAATTCTGGCACTTCCATACCAAAAAATAAGTGGGAAATGAAGAAAATGGCACTACTAATTGTCTGAAATTTCCTGCATCCACTATCCCACTTTCCTGTTGCCTACTATTAGTGGATACTTAAGATTTAGTATGCAGCGAAGATG
The DNA here is from genome assembly GCF_056163025.1 of Triticum urartu. NCBI lineage: Eukaryota > Viridiplantae > Streptophyta > Magnoliopsida > Poales > Poaceae > Triticum > Triticum urartu. The sequence goes on along the minus strand of NC_141879.1, from coordinate 151,042,261 downwards.
TAGGAGTGGTACGCAACTTGCTAGTTTTCAGAACATGAGTTGCTTGTGTTGTTGGAGAAACTTGCTACTTTTCAACATGTAAATTGCACACAAAAAGAGCTAAAAATGCAATGTTTGCCTACTATTCATTTCAAAAAAATGAACTACAACAGCTGTCGTTAGTACCAAAACTTCTTCATGTAACATTATCCAAGTGTGTGCATGACAACAAAAGGTTCAAAGAAGACTGAAAACTACTTGAACCTACTTGAAATATATGTAAAGCAATTGCCCAAAAAATTGTATTAGTTTGCTTGGTCTTTCAAAGTGAATTGGCTACTCTAGCATGGTAGTGTTGCCTAAAAATAATATATCTCCTAAAATAGAAAAATTAAGTTACCCGCAAATTGCCGTATTCTCCCGGAGCCTTCCTATCCTTCTTGATAACTTTGGAAATTAAATCTGAATTCCAAACTGAAACCCTTGGTACCAAGTTCGAGATTGGCTCATCAACATCCAATGAGTCTAGATACAACAGTTGCGTCATGACAAGAAAAAGAACACAAAGTTTAAGTTAGCTAATGATTGCAAAAATAGAAAAAAGAAAAGAAAACAATGGATACTTAAAAAAGCAAAATAGCTTGAAGCACTTACAACGAGGTGGAAAACACAACAACAAACAACCTTCTTGTTGCCATGACCTGAAGTGAATGCAAGCTTTAGTTGATCAACAACAAACTCGCATATATTGCTTTCCATTATTCCATTGGCATCCATGACCGCCGGGAAGCTTTTTGGGGAAATACTTAAACTAGTTGAAGGGGCAAGGAAGCATGAAAAAACAAGAGCTAGCCAAGCGCGAACAAAGTCATCATCATGAGATCCTCCCATATCTTTGATCATCTTGCACCATGCTGTGAGAGTTGGGGAGTTCTTGGGTGTGATATTGTAAATACTCTACATTGCCTTTGTGATTTCAGGCCGATTCTCAAAGCACACCTTCCTGCCCCTATTTGGCAAACCCCATATCCTACGGACACTTGTGGCATCTACAAGAATCTTCCCCTTTCTGGAATGACTATCTGCGAAATCTCAGGGTCGTAATGCTTCATTATCCATTGGCTAAGATCTCCTGGCATGCTACTCGCTGCAAGGTCCAGAATGCCACTAAATTCTTTTCCAATGATGACACTCTTTTGCTTAGGAACCAACTCCTTGTTCAACTTGAAGAGCCTTGTAGGGCTTCCCTGTTACTACGATCCTATTGCACAGAAAAAAACAAAAAAAGGGAATTAGCAAATAATGTTCATCACAGGAAAAGCAACTTAGACAGCATTGATGGGCAACTGTTTAGTAAAACTGAGGCAACTATGCAAATATCTTAGTTCCAACCATCTTCTAGCGTTTTGGTTTTGGAGGTTGGTCGGCATCTGCACCTTCAACATTTGCATTCCCAACATCTGCAGCTTGGCTCTCGTTACTAATAATATCATCAGGACGCTTCCCCCATGCAATAACTATTTTAGTTCTCTGACGATTGTAGCCAATTATTGGTGCACCGCTCTGTGGTTGGAAAACGGAAACCACATAAATCAGTAAAAATGAAAAACAAAATCAGTTATGTACAAAAAGAACATAAAACTTCCTGGGGATGTGCACACCTATGTTTGATGCTCTTCATTGCCATGAGATGCAAGGTCATCATGACTTGATCCAGGAGGTCCATCTTGTTTTGACTTATGACTTGTCCCAGCCATCTATTTTTCTGTTGCGTATATAAAGGACAAACAATGAGCATCATCATAAAAAAGAAAAAAAATGGTTCTGAAAAGACTGTATATCATCCAACAAAGTCATTTGACTAAATTCCTACTAAACTAAGCAAAAAGCAAATTACAAAAAAGTGGACAATGAAAAGGGTTGTAAACTATCTGATTTTCAGTATGTTACAACATTAATACAAACTTAAGTAAAAAATGACTACAAGGAGCAAGAAAAATCAGTTACACATCAGGTGCCTGAAAAAAATTGTGACTACTAGGGAACAGATGATGGCATGTTAGGCAACTGACTCGCAAAATTAGACATTGCACAAATGCACTAGGCTACAGATGATGACATGTCAGGCAACTAACTCACAAAAACTTGAGCAAGCTTGACATTGCACAAATGCATTGGGCAACAGATGATGGCATGTCAGGCAACTGACTCACAAAACTTGAGCAAGCCAGAAATTGCACAAATGCACTAGGCTAGAGATGATGACATGTCAGGCAACTAACTCACAAAAACTTGAGCAAGCCTGACATTGCACAAATGCATTGGGCAAATAGATGATGGCATGTCAGGAAACTGACTCACAAAACTTGAGCAAAAGTCAGGCATTGCACAAATGCACTAGGCAACAGATGAGGGCATGTCAGGAAACTAACTCATAAAACTCAAGCAAGCCTGACAACTGAATCACAAAATTTAAGCGAAGACATATCTGTAAAAAAACGTGGGCGTCAAACCCCAGCACACAACCTCATACACACACATTCAACAAAGGAGCCTACAGCATCAAACATTGCCTTGTTCAAACACAAATAGGTACATTTGTTGCATGTAAAAAAAGGTACAACAATATGAGCAGTTGTTGGGCAAGTCAGCAGATCTACAACCAATGCAGGAGAATGTCCCCCTCCCTCTCCCTCCACACACCACGACACCTACTGAGCATCACCAAGCCTTGAATTCCCCTCGAATCCTATCTCACCAGTACCCAAACCAAATCTAACCGAGTGCTTAATCCATTCCTAATCAGTTAACCTATGCATCAGTTAATCTCTTACAAGGGCAAAATGTACTCATCAATTTCGCCCAAAACTCGGTGGATCTGACAAGCCTACACAATGGGATCGATGAACTGACCTGGGAGGTTTGCTCACGGCGATTTTGCCCTCCGCGCCAACAGCACGGCGATTCTGCTCCTCCACGCCAACAGCACGGCGCAGGCACGCGCGTCGTTCCTCCTCGGCCGCATCTCCGGCACTGTAGCGCCTTCTACCCCTGACTGTTGTGTGCTGTGGTTGTAGTCATATGGCCCCGGTCGCCACCCCGACGCGCACCTGGCCGCTTAACCCCTCCCTTCACGTCGCGCACGCTATCCCTTTCTCACTCCGGCAGAAGACGGTCGCCGAATCGCAGCGACGCCGCCGGCTGCTCTGGATTTGGGGGGATTGAAAGGAAATGGGGTGCGCTCCCTGCGCTCGGGAGCAGTTTCAAAATAGGGAGGAGATGGGAGTAGGGAGGGCAGAAGAACTGGAGGGACCCACGACCACCTAGACACCCAACGGGTCTCGACCCCGACGCCACGACCAGGTGCCACCTGGCGCACGCATCTATAAAAACGAGCGGTTTCACCTGGGAAGCGCGCGGCCATGTGATGTCGATCGGACGGCGCGCGAGCGCGTGTGCTTTGTAAGACTAATGAGCGCAACTGCACTTTTTAGGTTTTAGGAAAAAGGTTAGTACTCATCCATGGTGCCCTAATCGTAAATCAACTAGCGCGAATAGTACAGCTGTGGTCTGCCGATCTTTCTGGGAGACTCAAGGCCCGAACGGATCTCTCCAGAACCTTCTAAACACCCTCCATCCCCTCCCCCAAGAAAGCCCCTTTCCGTTTCGCGCCCCCTCCACCAGAATCCAAAATCATAGGAGATAGAGAGAAGAGAGAGGGGGGGAGAGAGACCATGGCTTCCATCGTCGCTTGCAACGGTGTCGCACTGCTCAGCCTCCCCAAGAAGCTCCTCGCCGAGCCGTCCGCGCCCGGTGTGATCGTGGCCTTCTACGCGCTCCGCACCACCGCGGCCAACCCCCACCTGCAGCACCCAAGGCAAGGAGCCCCGCTGGTACGACGACGACTCAAGCGACGGCGAGGACGAGGACGCCGACACCGGCGATCGCCGCTGGGCCCGCGAGTTCGTCGTCTCCAGCTTCCCCTCGCAGGGTATGTATGCATGCGTCCTCACCCGTCCCCCCTCCCCAGCTGCGTTCCCTCTCCGCGTTCGCGTTTAGCATCGTGAGGCGAATCAGGGTTCTGATCACAACAACTTTTGCCTCTCTTGATTGATTCTGAAGATTAATAGAGTGTTTTCATTCCTTGTATTGAGAGTACATGGAGGGGGGTACATATAGAGTTGCTGGTGCTACAATAGCTGGGGCGTGGAGATGATCGTGGCCTCGATCGTGGGAGGTGAGGGCAGACCGAGTCCACACTCTAATAGCCTCCCGCAGTGTCAGCGGTGGCTTCGACGACGTTGAGACTGGAGCATATGTCGAGGAAGGTCGCGGACGGGAGCCCCTTGGTGAAGATGTCAGTGAACTGCGCCATAGTCGGGACATGGAGAATGCCCTAAAGCTACCCTCTCTCTTACAAAATGAATGTCAATCTCTATATGCTTAGTTCTGCGGTGCTGAACAAGATTAGATGACATGTACACTGCTGACACATTATCACGGTACACAATGGTAGCCTGATGCACTGGACGATGGAGCTCAGTGAGAAGTTGCCGAAGCCAGATAGTTTCAGCCACAGCATGAGCGACCGAGCGATACTCAGCCTCCGCAGACGACCTGTAAACAATGAACTGCCTCTTCGAAGACCATGAAATCAAATTATCACCCAAGTAATCACAATATCCCGAAGTGGAACGACGAGTATCCGGACATCCTGCCCAGTCTGCATCAGAATATGCGGTGAGAGAGGTAGGAGACAAAGGAGTAATGGCAAGTGTCGGTGTCAAAACCGGCGGATCTCGGGTAGGGGGTCCCGAACTGTGCGTCTAAAGCAGATGGTAACAGGAGGCAGGGGACGCGATGTTTTACCCAGGTTCGGGCCCTCTTGATGGAGGTAAAACCCTACGTCCTGCTTGATTAATATTGATGATATGGGTAGTACAAGAGTAGATCTACCACGAGATCAGAGAGGCTAAACCCTAGAAGCTAGCCTATGGTATGATTGTATGTTGTATATGATCTATTGACTAGCCTGGCCTCGGTTTATATAATGCACCAGAGGCCTAGGATAACAAGAGTCCTAGCCGAATACGTCGGTGGGGAGGAGTCCTTGTCTTGATCGCCAAGTCTTGTGGAATCTTCCTTGTATGCGGCAGCTGTCCGAACTGGCCCATGAGTATACGGCCATGGGGGTCCTCGGCCCAATCTAACAGATCGGGAGATGACGTGGTGAGTACCCCCCTAGTCTAGGACACCGTCAGTAGCCCCCTGAACCTGTCTTCAAGTTAGGGACGCTCCTTGATTCTTCTGAACCGTTCTTCATCTTCGGTCGTCGGTCTTGAAAACTGGTTCAACAAATCTTCTCATCTTCGATCTTGAGGATCGCCGAAATGCATTCGACGAGTTCACACGTCGGGTATCCGAGGAGCCCCTTTAAGTTTCTGGCCTTTATCAATGTCTTGTTATTTTTATGCCACACCTCGGGTTTGAAGTTGTTCCTGGGCGGCAGCGTCCTCTTGCGTCCGAGCTCCAACGCCAGACTGCATTCGAGGTATCTTTTGCAGCCGAGCACCAACGCCAGACCGCTTCCCAGCTCTAACGCCGGAATGTATCCGAGCTCCAACGCCGGAATATGTATCCGAGCTCCAACGTCGGACTGTATCCGAGCTCCAACGCCGGACTATGTATCCGAGCTCCAACGCCGAACTGTATCCGAGCTCCAACGCCGGACTATGTATCCGAGCTCCACCGCCGGACTGTATCCGAGGTGTCGTAAATCACCTTGGTTCAAAGAAGTTTGAAGGAGTTTAGCCGAGCTTAATGCCGGAAATGCCCTCTATGGAGCCAGCCACTAGCGCCCGAGCTTTATGCCAAACTGCTTCCGAGGTGGTGCACCACCCCGAATGTGGGCCGATTTTTGTCAATATTTTTGATTGGTGCAATTTATTCTCTGCCGAAATATATAGCCAGTAGCCCTCAAGGTGGGTATCGGTCTAAAACCCGAGATGCACATGAAGGATGACATAAGACCGCTGATCCCAATAGCCGTTGAGACTCAGGTTGATTTGCAAAATCGGTCTGAGGATCAAGTCCTAGCTCGGCAGAATACTTTGAGACACAAAAAGCGGCGTGCTCAGTCCTCGAGACTCAGGTTGGGTGCGGCCGACCAACCTGAGGATCAAAATCTCCTCGGAAACTGTATTACACTTAAAATTTTCTGCATTGGACAGGCAATGCAGTAGCCCCCGAGACACTGGTCGAGTGGCAACACCAGATCAGGGGATCGATGTGCCCCTTTAATATTTGTAAATAATAAGCCCGAAGCCCAGTAGCCCACGAGTCTTAATGCGGGCACGGGTGGCCGAATTAAGGATTGATATCCATAGCAAAATCACAAATTATGTGTAATGACTCTATGTATCCAAGTACTTTACATCATTAATGTTTGGATCCGCATTGTACCAAACTTTGTTGACCGACCATCGGCTTCCACCTCCTCGGCCAATAGCCGAGGAGTGTTTCTCCTACTTTATAAAGCCTTTATGAGGGCAAAGATTTACAACAAACAAGGCAATCTGGCCATGCGGTTTTATAAACAAAGGTACGCAGAGAGATATGTTATATTACTGTTTAACAGAAGAAATGTCTTCCAAAGAAAATAGTCCCGCTATCGGTTCCTTTCTTTGGGTTGTCATGCTAAGCATGATCATGAAACCTCAGCTCCAATGTAAGAGCAAAATATCGAGGATTTAGTTTGGGAGGCCAGTTAATAGCCCCCGGTAGTGTTCGGCGACAGTCGAGGTCAAGCCGCAAACACTTCGGCCATTGTTATGAATGGCCCGTCATTTAACACCGTCATCGGATCGCTGACCAGTTTACGCTTATTGTGACAGTCAGTTTTCGGCTTTCTCCAGTGAGGTGCTTAACCATGTGAGCTGGAAGCACAATCGCAGTGGTTATCCCTTTGCACACCTAGCCGAACAAAGCGAAACGTAGGAGGCAAGCGCACCGGGCAACCCAACTATTGACCGAAGACACAATTCGAAACCGATGCATATATAGCAATATCCGAGAATGTTTTTGCCGAATCTCTAAAGGTGTCTGGCGTTGCACTGCGAGACTTGTGCTGAAAACACACAAATAGTTTAAAAGTGCCACAAGCTTGGAAAACCAAAAAACGTCAGTAAAAACTTGACGTCCGAACAAGATCAAGTGTTCGGTGCCAATCCGAAAATTGGCCTTAGCAAAAGAAGTGCTTCTGTCGTGCTTTAACATGATACATCCTATCTCAAGACTTCAAGTGGGTCAGCCTACGGCTTCAACCTCCTATCCCGAGGGCGGAGTACTTCTCATTAGGCCAGTTTAGCAATCTAAACTTTAGCGGCTTTGAGAGAGAAATTAGGCTCCCCGGCTAGTTACCACATGCTCGTGTTGAAAAAAGGAGTGATAGATAATAATAATAATAATAATAATAATAATAATAATAATAATAATAATAATAAAACTTTGCAACGACTAAGAAGAAGAACACTTATCATAAAATGGCTCATATAAATTTAAGAGCCCCCAAGTGACTTGGGTAAAAGAATGATTGCATGTACCGAAGTACTTATATCATATCTATGTTCAACCGAACTTTAAACGCGTCTTAACCGACCGTCGGCTTCTCCCTCTTTGGTCAAGGACCGAAAAGTGTTATGTACTCCATCTGTCGAGAATATCGACGGTGTTTCCAATAACCAGGCAATCAGGCCATAAGGCTATAACAGACAAAGCGCGCTCAGGGAACTTATGCTATATTACTGCGAAGTGTAAGAAGCATCTTCGAAGAAAATAGTACCCCCATCGATACCTTTCTTCGGTGCTCATTGTTATTATGAGACTTGTGCAATAGATTTTTTGTACTCATGAGTTCCGTTGTGTGCCAACCATCATTGAAAACTATAAGAGCGCTAGCTTTCGGCTTCACCCAGTCTAAGGTCCGACTCGGATGACCCAATCGTGACAATCGCAGAGGTGCTCCCTTTACTCCCTAGCCAAACAATCGGAAACGTAGGGGTAAACACAGGAGCGAGGCAACCCAGCTTGCAAATCGCTTAAGTCAATATGGTGCATATTGTGGCGTAATACACGAACAAGGAACGAAGCCGTAGAAGCATAATCATATGCAAGAGGAAAAGCTTCATGAAGGAAGCTCCCAAATGAATTGGGTATTTGAATTTATGCGTCACAAACAAAGTTTGGACAAGGAAATTTTTTACAAGCAACTTTTTTCCAAAAAAGTATAATGCTTGGTCGAACCGAACACAAGTTAGAAGTTAAAGCTTTGAGCATGAAAGCGACTTAGCTGGTTAATGTGTTCGGTATTGATGACGCGGTCCGAGCTTGATGCGGGACAAGGTTCCATCCCCCAAGCCAGTCCCGAGGTGGCGGAGCGAAGAGCTCGACACGCCGAAGTGGTGACATTCGTCAATGCAGACCGGCAGAGTGATGCCAAAGTCCCCGGATCATTTTCTTGTGCACGAAAAATAGTGCAAATCGGAAATAATAGTAATAATGATAATTAAAAAAATAATTGCATAATAAATAATTTATGCAAAGTGAGTAATAAAAGAAATACGGCCTGGTGCCGAAGTCAATGTCGATGCAGGGCGTCGGCGTGATGCGGTAAAGGCGTGGCAAAGCCTGAATTAACAGGTCGGTCCGAGCTCCAGATGCGGCGTTCGCCGTACGGAAACTGACCGAACCACCATGCGACTGTCGTTAATGCGGCCACCCTTTGATAGACCTGTGTACATATGATGGACAAACTAGAGTAATAATTCCTTGGGAAAAATGAACCCAAACAAGCAAAAAATACTGGGATTAATAGCACCTGGTTTATTTGTTGTAGCAATCCGAAGGAAGGTGCCCATTGTCTGATGGGCGATAAAACAACGGCATGGCAATGCTGGCAAAGGTTGGCTCGCCGAGGCAAAGCCCTCGGTCCAGCTAACGTGACGGAGCTGGTCGGCTAGTGACGCCGAAGTGTCCGGAGTAGGTTGATGAAGAGATAGCGAAGCCCCCGGTCCAGCCGAGATGTCGAAGCCTCGATGTCAGCCGATGAGTCGAAGTAGGTCGGTGTGATGGACACCAGCTTGAAGAAGCAATAGTGTGGCCCTGCCGATGCAGGTCGTGACGTGGTCGATGTCGGCTTGATGAAGCGACCGTGCGGTGATGCCGGTATGCCCGCTCCGTGTAATCCGTGGGGCGGCGATGTTGGTGATGATTTATCCTTCGCGATGTCGGACTCTTGTTCGGCTTGCCGAGATGATGATCCGAAGAAATTGAGCTCGGCTCAACAAAGTGACGACGTGTCTAGCGCAGGTCGGCAGCCGTGGAGCAATATTGCCGGACTGGTTTGGCACCAGCATGATGTTGAAGATCATGTTTAAAAGATTTTAAAGTTAGTGGGATGTGTTCGGCAACAAAACACAATACCCCATACAAAACTTTCTTCAAAAAGGATGTCCGAAATCCCGTTCATAAAAAAGATGAACTCGGGTCGGATTCGTTTTCACGCAGAAAGCAGATCCAAAAAGTAATGCACTAATCGGAAGGTTCCCTGAGTTTGGACGGTCGGATCGAGCTGAAATGTTGAGAGGTGGTAGATATAGGAATTCCGCAGCCGATCAACGGTTGGATCTTCCAAAGGACGTCCGAGCTAGAAGCTGGACACCACGCCCTAAACTCGTCCAGATTCTCATCTAGATTTGACATGGCTCTGGTATATCGTGGATTGCCAGAGATTCCTTCATCGGAACTTGATGAAATTTTCCAGGGTTGTTGTAGACTCAATTCCGCACAATTCCACCAAAGCAATCGTTAAAAAGACACTTGAGGAGGCGGTGGCGGCGGACACAAGTTTGCTGTCCAGAAAAACAGCACGATCGCCCGAGGGCAATGTTGACGTTGAGCCCCCGGGCTCCCTGGATGATTCCTCCATGATCTTGATAGAGATCGGAGTTGATGTTTATAAAGGCCCTCATCCGAACATGACGATCGGAGGTAGGGCACGGTCCTTGGTCAAACCAAGGTGACCAGTCGAGCTGGTGATGAAGATGCCGAAGTCGCAGTTGATCTGCAGGCGAGCCATCAATCTTTTGCCGAACACACAACGGAGCTCTCAATGAAAGCACCAATGTCGGTGTCAAAACCGGCGGATCTCGGGTAGGGGGTCCCGAACTGTGCGTCTAAGGCGGATGGTAACAGGAGGCAGGAGATGCGATGTTTTACCCAGGTTCGGGCCCTCTTAATGGAGGTAAAACCCTACGTCCTGCTTGATTAATATTGATGATATGGGTAGTACAAGAGTAGATCTACCACGAGATCAGAGAGGCTAAACCCTAGAAGCTAGTCTATGGTATGATTGTATGTTGTATATGATCTATCGACTAGCCTGGCCTCGGTTTATATAATGCACCAGAGGCCTAGAATAACAAGAGTCCTAGCCGAATACGCTGGTGGGGAGGAGTCCTTGTCTTGATCGCCAAGTCTTGTGGAATCTTCCTTGTATGCGGCAGCTGTCCGAACTGGCCCATGAGTATACGGCCATGGGGGTCCTCGGCCCAATCTAACAGATCGGGAGATGACGTGGTGAGTACCCCCTAGTCCAGGACACCGTCAGCAAGGCCATGATCAAGTGTACCCTTGAGGTAACGAAGAATGCGTCGAACATGGGTCATATGTGGAAGGCGCAGGTCATGCTTATGCAAGCAGGCCTGCTGTACAGCGTAGGCGATATCAGGTCGTGTAAGGTATTGGAGAGCGCCAGTGATGCTACGATAGAGGGTGGCGTCAGGAAGGGGTTCGCCGGTAGAAGAAAGCTTGGCGCCGGTCTCAGCAGGTGTGCGAGTAGGGTGGCAGTCGGTCATACCAGCTTTGGAGAGCAGCTCAACAGCGTACTGACGCTGAGAAAGGAAGAGGCCCGTAGAGGACCGGGAGACAGCAACGCCGAGGAAATGATGAAGCGGGCCAAGATCTGTCATGCAGAACTCAGCGCGCAGGGAGGCGATGATGTGGTTAAGAAAGGTAGTGGAGGAGGCGGTGAGAACAATATCGTCAACATACAAGAATAAGTAAGCCGTATGCGTAGAGGGGTGGAATATGAAGAGGGAAGAATCGGAGCGGGAGGGAGCAAAACCTAGGCGTTGAATGTAGGAAGCAAAACGTTGAAACCAAGCTCGTGGCGCCTGTTTGAGACCATACAAGGACTTTTGAAGGTGGCGGACGTGGTCAGGAAAGGAAGGATCAGAAAAGCCAAGGGGTTGACGACAGTAGACAGTCTCGTTGATGGATCCGTGCAAAAATGCATCCTTAACATCCAGCTGACAGATAGGCCACGACAAGGAGACGACGAGACTGAGGACGGCGCGGATGGTACTGGGCTTGACAACCGGCGAAAAAGTCTCGTCAAAGTCGACATCGGGTTGTTGAGAGTCACCGCGACAGACCCAGCGAGCTTTGTAGTGAGCGAGCGAGCCATCCGAATGAAATTTGTGGAGAAACACCCATTTATTGGAGACAACATTAGCTCCGGGGACGCGAGGAATGAGAGTCCAGGTGTTGTTGAGGAGGACGTCGTACTCGTCGTTCATGGCCTGAAACCAATGTGGGTCCAGAAGAGCGGCTTTGTAGGAGGTGGGGATGGGAGAGATGGGAGAGGTTGAGGCAGTAAGGTTAAGATGATCGACGGGCCGGCTGAAACCAGCTTTGCTTCGAGTGCGCATGGAATGGGCATTGTGAGGAACGGGAACAGGAACGGCTCAAGTGGTAGCGAGCTAGGGTCGGGCGATGGTGTAGGAGAAGAGGAGGGTGGATCCGGCTGGCGAGGTGGCATGAGTGGAGCAGAGGAATCGGTGGGTGCATGTGGATTGGATGGTACAGAGTTCGAGAGATCCGCAGGACAACAGTTGTCGGGAGTGGGAGAGCTGGGGGCGCGGGATCCGAGAGATTCGGGGGACAGCAGGTGGTGGGTGCGGGAGAGGGATTGGGCGCGAGATCCAGGAGATCCGCGGGACCGGAGATGTCGGGAGCAGGAGCTACGGGACCAGCTGCATGTAGTGGTGGGGTGGTGGTGGGGTCCAGGTGTACATGGCCATGCAGGCCATGCACGTCGATCGCAGGGGATCGTGGAGCGATGGACTGGTGGGGGAAAGCGGCGCGGATAGGTCTGGCGATGTGTGGACGGCAAAGGGGAATGTTGTCTCGTCAAAAGTGATGTGGCGTGAGAGGATTACGCGTCCAGAAGGGATATGAAGGCAGCGATATCTTTTGTGGGAATCTGAAAACCCTAAGAAAACGCAGGGAAGCGATCGTGGAGCTAATTTGTTGGCAGAGATAGCGGACATATTGGGGTAACACAAGCAGCCGAAGACACGAAGATCGGCATAGTTAGGTGGAGTGAGGAAAAGCGAATCGTAGGGAGAATAATGAGGGCAAGTTTTGGTGGGCCGAACGTTGAGGAGGAAAGTGGCATGACGAAGAGCCTCGACCCAATAGCGGGCAGGCATGGACGCCTGAGTAAGGAGAGTGCGGAGAACATCGTTGATTGTACGGAGAGAGCGCTCGGCCTTGCCGTTCTGAGGTGAGGTGTAAGGACAGGAGAAGCGAAGTAAGATACCATGGTGAAGAAAGAAATCATGGTTGCGGGCGTTGTCAAATTCACGGCCGTTGTCACATTGCAAGAATCTGATGGGAAGAGCAAAGTGAGTGGATACATAGTGTTGGAAATAACAAACAGGATATGAACATCAGACTTGGCACGAAGAGGGAATGTCCAGATGAAGTTCCAGTAGTCATCTAACATGACAAGATAATATTTGAAACCGGATACACTTGGTGTGGGTGATGTCCACAAGTCACAATGCAAAAGTTTAAAAGGAAAAGAACTACGTAGCCTAACATGCTTGCCTAGCTGACAAGCGTGACAAAGAGAAGTGTCGTGTGAACTACGAGCGTGAGAAATCTGAAATTCATCGAGAAGATTCGTCGTCGTCGTGCTGTTGGGGTGCCCGAGCCGGCGATGCCACGAGGTGATGGAGGCGAGCATGGCGTGAGGAGGAGGCGTGGGAGTGGTGGCGTCGTGGACAGTGTACAGATCGCCGACTATTGAACCGAGCTAGCTCCTTCTTGGTTCGAAGATCCTTCACAGACAATCTAAAAGGGTCAAATTCAACGAAAACCTGATTGTCAATAGTAAAACGGCGAACGGATATAAGGTTCCTAATGAGAGCGGGAGCGACAAGAACTTCTCTAAGGAGAAGGGGCGAGAGAGAGTGAGAGAGGTAGGAAGTACCGACGCCGGTGACTGGAACAGAGGAGCCGTCTCCGATGGTGATGGAGGGGAACATAACATAGAGATGAAGTGAGGAAAGTGAAGCGCTAGATGCAGACATATGACAGGATGCACCAGAGTCGAAGATCCAATCGTTACCTGCGTCCTAAGTGGTAAGAGAGTTCATGGCAGCGATGAAGGCGGCCTGATCCCAAGCCGACGCGGTCAAGGGTGAAGCAGAGGCGGGCGGTGGTTGAGTTGACGAAGAGGTGCCCGAGGCCGCGTGCTACCAGGGTGGTGGCATGGGGAAGCCGTAGGGGTACGTGGGCGGCGCCGCCTGGTACAGAGGCGCATATGCAGCATAGGCATGCGGTGGTGGACGGGCGCCGAGGAGACCAGGCGCGCCGGTGGAGAGACGGAGGCCTGGAGCCCAGCTGCCGATGTAGGCCGACGGAGCACCATATGGCGAGGGAGCGGACCAGGGCATAGGCCATGCCTGCACCAGCCTAGTCCACAGATCATGCTGAGGACGCCAGGTCGAAGGAGCCGGAGGTGAGGGTGCGGCGGCTGGTGGAGGAGGATTCGATGCAGGGGCAGGCATCGATGAAGAGGACGCCGATCCGGGCTTCGGCAGGCGGTACACCAGGTTTTTGCCCTTGTAGTTGGGGCTGGGGCGCCATCCGGGAGGGGGTTGTGGTGCAGAAGATGGCGGGGGCGGCACCGCAGCCACCGGAGGTGGAGCAGAGCGCGCGGCAGCGGAGAAGCGGGATCAAAGTCGCCTGTTGAGCAAATTGCTCGTCGAGTCCACCCATGAGCACGTGAAGAAGAGGGCGGTCGGCGACCACTTCGCCAAGCTCGCGAAACTCATCGCCGATGGCCTTGATTCACTGGCAGAAGACGCCAACGGGGCGGTCTCCCTGGGTGACCGTGCGAAGCTCGGTGTTGAGGGCGGAGACGCGAGCGTCGTGGTTGTCCTGGAACAACCGATGGAGCTCGATCCAGATGTCGCGAGAAGTTGCGCCATCGATGACCACCAAGTTGAAGAGCTCAGTGGAGATGCGCGTGTACAGCCACTGGATGATGGCTAGATCATCCTTGAGCCAGCGGGAGTCGTGGGGCGCCGGCGACGCATCGCCGGTGATGTGGTGAAGAAGAGAGCAGCGGCCAAGATGTATCTCAAAAAGATGCCGTCAATGATAGTAGTTGTGGCTATGAAGATCGAGCACGATGGGGATAAAGGGGGTGATGTCCGTGATCGTGTCGTTGAAGTTGAGAGAAGGCGGCTGGGAGGTGGGAGGAACGGGAAGGATTGGCTAGGCGCCGTCTTGGGTGGTTGGCTGGCCGCCGTGAGCGGGAAGGATTGGCTGGCCGCCGTCTTGGGTGGTTGGCTGGCCGCCGTCTTGGGTGGTTAGTTCGCCGGAGTTGGTCATGGCGAGCGTGTGTTTGCGGAAGAGGATCGAATATCTGATACCATGAAGATTAATAGAGTGTTTTCATTCCTTGTATTGAGAGTACATGGAGGGGGGTACATATAGAGTTGCTGGCGCTACAACATCTGCGACGAGGAGATGATCGTGGCCTTGATCGTGGGAGGTGAGGGCAGACCGAGTCCACACTCTAACAGATTCCGCAGACGTGCTCGCCCCGGTAGGCATCCCGGGATGCGTGGACCGTCTGTACGCTCTGATGGAGGACGGTGCCGCCCCGCCCGGCCTCTCCTCCGCGGCAGGGGCGCCGCGGCGCGGGTGGTGGGTGGACAAGGACGACGAAGACGCGGTGTACCTGACGGTGCTGATGCTGGGGCTCGGGAAGGAACGCGTGAAGGTGTGGGCGGAGCGGAACATCCTGGTGATCAAGGGCGGGGGCGAGAAGGCGCACCGGAAAGGCGACAGCAACCCCGCGCTGTCAAGGTACAGTCACCGCATCGAGATGCCCGCTGGCGAGTACAAGATGGACAAGATCAAGGCCGAGATGAAGAACTTCGTGCTGAAGGTGACCGTGCCCAAACTGAAGGAGGAGGAGCGCATGGACGTGTTCCAGGTGACGATCGAGTATGGAGGCGAGTCGAGTAGTCGTAGTGGTAGTAGTACTGATGGAAGACGGATCGAGTCTAGTAGTGGTAGTGGTAGTGTTCATGGAGGATGGCCGGCGCGAGAGGATGAGAGATGCCTTGTTGGTGTGGTGACGTTTGGTGTCTTTCTGCCTTGTTTTGCTTCGTCTATCGTCTTGGATCGTGGTTTCTGAGTTCTGATCGACTGGTGGTGAAATTGGTCGGGAACTCTGTTCGTACTCCCTCCATCCGTAAATATTTGTCTTAAAAAGGATAAAATGAATGTATCTACAACTAAAATAAGTCTAGATACAACCATTTTGAGGACAAGTATTTCCGGACGGAGGGAGTATGATGAACTCTTTGGTGGTGAAATTGGTCATGAAGCTTTGTTGATTTCTCATGTTTGACGTGATGAATTGATTTTGGTGGTGAAATTGGTGATGAACTTCTTTTTTCGAGGGATGGTCATGAACTTTGTTGATTACCTCAAGCTTGCACATGATGAACTGAACTGCATTGGTGGTGAAATTGGTCATGGTACTTTGTTGATTTCCTCATGTTTGACGTGATGAACTGATTTTGGTGGTGAAATTGTTGATGAACTTTGTTTTTAGGGATGGTCATGAACTTTGTTGATTACCTCAAGCTTTGCACATGAACTGATTTGGTGGTGAAAGTGGTCATGAACTTTGTTGATTTCCTCAAACTTGCACGTGATGAACTGAACTACTTTGGTGAAACTGGTCATGGAATTTCTGATTTACTCCAGCTTGGCTTGATTAACTTATTTGATGGTGAAATTAGCCATGAACTTGGTTGATTCCCTCAAGTCTGACGTGATGAACTGAGTTAGTAGTGAACGGACTCATTGAAATTCGTGTGTCTATCCTCTGTGTTACTTTTTGTAGGTAGTTGTACTCTTCTTGTGTAAACAGCCATATGAGATGGGCGTTTGTTTATCAGCTCCTTCGTGATTTTCATGGTGACAAACAGAACATGATTGTAACTGTCAAGACACATGACACAAAAATTTAGCACATTCTGGTGTGCACTTGTAACAAAGAAATCGGAAACTCAATGTTGGTGCAATGTTTTCCAGTGCACTGCTCCTCCAAGCTCAAACTTTCATTCAGAAATACCCAGCTAGGAATTCAGCATGTCTCACCTATTCCTCTTATTCTATTTGTATTGGTTTTACCTACACAAGAGGCTTACAAATGCAGCTACATCTAAAGCCCTGCACAGCCGTGTTCTGAACATACTCATCCTCATGCTGCCATCGTGTGATGTCAGATCAACAGAAACTATCTCAGGTGAGATACTACTAGCGTTGAGATGTTTCAACAGAAACTATCCTCTGCTCTTTATTAGTCCTATACTTACAAGAGGTAATAATTATACCCATGCTTACAAACTGCAGTTACATCTAAACCGCTGTACAGCTGCTCCGAACATCTTTGGTGCATTGGCAACTTGTTCTGCGGAAGAGAGCCGGGCCGTGTGTGCCAACGAATCGTTGGACCGTAATGTCAGCTAAGCAGAAGCTCTAATGCTGTGGAACTTTATCAGTATGCACCTCCCTTTCCTCTATGTACCTGGGAATGGTCGCCAGGGGGCAGGGGCGGCGAAGACCGGTTAACTCCATGATCGTGGTTATATGCTGACAATAGAATCGTCATTCGATTGACAAAGGCAATCAGGAAGAGGGTTCTCGTAAAATGCCTCCTCTGACCGAAACCTATCGCTGCCCCTCGTCCCGGACACGGGACCTTTCCGTTTCCGAGGAGAACCTTGTCTGAAGACAGATGAAGAACAGCATAAGAAATACAAACAGTTAAAAATATAGCAAAGGGTCCTTTGGCTCTCATGCCCAGTTCAGTACCTCTTCTGGTGCATTTCTATTATCTTTTGCGATAGCTTTTTGCCTTCATCGAGTAATCCACTGTCAACTTTGTCAAACAAATGAACTAATGCTTTCCTGAGGACAGAAAAAAAATATGAGACCGAGAAGAAGGGAAGGGTGACGCAGCAGCTTTATAGACAAGTGCTAGTTGTTGTTTCACCTGTCAGGACTGATTGTTTTCCTGTGGCCATGGAAACGCCGATGACCGGCAACAGCCCGTGCCATGTTCCCAGAATATGATGGAATAAATACATCACTTTCTACTGAAACGATGTAATCCAAAGCTGCCATTTGAGAAGCGTATTGGCTGAACGGTCGCAGTTCTTCAGCAGAGGCCAGTTTCTCCTGCAAAATGGAGAAGACACAATATGCTGAACAAACAAAAGTCATGTTGTCAAACACTAGGAAAAACAAAATGGCAGTGTTCATACCTTGTTCATCAGAATTGGGAATCGGGATTGCAAATCGACCATATGAGATTCACCTCCATATATCTCCCCTGCAGCTATGTAAACTGGGGTGCTTGATGGATATCCTAGGGCAGAAAGAAACATTCCAACCTCCTTTGGCGTCAGGGGACAATGACCATGTGATCTTTGTTCTAATGGATCAATGTCTTTCACCTTCCAGTAGGTTGTGTTTCCTCTGTAAAAATAGGTGAAGAAGTAAGTCACATAATACTATAGAGTTCTAAAACCAAGAAAGTAAAGACAATGCAATGACTAACAAATCTATTTTAAAGGCCTTGCCTGATCATTGCAAGCTCCTCTGATTCGGTCTCTGACAGACCATACGTACACCCACTAAAAGCAAGCATATCCTTCTCATAGCGTAAATGCAAAGCAATATATGGTCCAAATGCTTTCATCCTCTCCACCAAAAGCTGAAAATTGGTTGATATTATTTGTCAATACATTTATACATTAGAAGTTCGAACTATAATGTTATATTTTTCCCGTGATGGACTTTAGAGAAGGATTTACATTGCCTAAAGCTTCGATTGGGGGAGCAAATCTAAGTGCCTGGAAAAAGGTCCGGCAGCGAAGTTTTTGAATATCAGGAGGGAGGAAGTTGTTTGCAAGGCGAGAATCCGATTTAGCAGCTCGAATAACCTGATACAAATCTTTGATCAGAATAACAGTTCCAAATACTTGCATCCAGTAACTACTGCTTACGGTTGATTAGTACGCAGCCACAAAAGGGCAGTAGTTGTGGAATCCAAACCTGACGGTGCTCCCATAGTGGAGAAATCTCATCCTGATAATAATCTACTCCAGACCAACTCTTGAAGTACCTAACAGATTTTGGTGCTTTCACCAATTCCTTTGGCAACTTTTTCTCAATTATCACATCGTTTGCCAAATAACGTATAAAGTGTTCTTCGTCGAAGACATCCGAAAAGTTGCTGTGTTGAGAAATGAAAAATGGTTGTGTCAGTTTGATCAGTTAAGGCTCAGAGCAAAAACAACCATGCAGTGTCCACCTTTTGTCGAGCCAAAACGATTTCTTATCAAGTTCTGGGATTATAAGTGTAGCCTTGAGTATTCGTGCAACTGCTACCATATCACTGATCTGCCATAAAAATAAGAACAAATCAGTGAAAAATTGGAAGTGTGTGGGAGCTTGCATTTAAAGTGAAGCTTCTCATGATTATGATTGATTGGTAATCAGGGACATGTATACACAAGACAGAAGACAAAACAATGAACATATGCTTCATCTTTCCTATCTTTATCAAGTCACATCACGCTTTTGTTAAGACATTCCTAAGAATAGGAAAAACCTCTAACATGCAAAAGGATATGTTCAAGCCCGCCTAAACAAAACTAGCAAATTCTGTTAACGGATCAAACTCAAAAGGACTTTGCAGGAGTTGATGTTCGTTCTCTCAAGGGATGTATGCTCAAAGAGAACGTATTCACTTTTGGTATCACCTAACAAATCAGGCACCTTTCTTGTCACAAGTATATACAGCTGTCTTGGATGCTATAAATGAAACGTACAAGATAGTGACTGAAGTGATGGCACAAATATGACAATGGCACATTCAAATAATCAACATTTATCATGGCAAAGAAAATGACTGCGACACTCAATGGCACACTAGGACAAGAAATTCAGAAGAGTGCAGAGACAGCATGCACCCCCCAATCATACTCAGGACTTTATCCTGAGTGCAGTTGAGCCATTCATGTCTATTCCACCGATAACTCGGTTGGGCAATAACTGGAGAACTGCGCGCAGCAGCCAGTTTAGTTTCACAGCCGCCAGTTCAAGCTTATGCAGGCATATCGCTAGATGGGGATGAAGCACCAAAACACTGCCCACTGAAGTCGGGTGTCTACACTAGCACCAGAACCACCAGTACGCATTGAATACAGCACCGAAACACTGCCCACAAAGCTGATGATGAAATGCTACAAAACCGTCAACTCTGATCAAACATCCCACATGCACGCACGCTAGTTTCCAGCTTCCCACCACGTAAGTCAAGCATATCTAATGCAAACTGGACCATTATTCCTATGCCACGGCAACTAGGGAATTTTTTACCAGGACGAACCAATGACTCACCCCGGCGCGCATCTGGTTGAGCCCGCCATTGGTGTGTACGAGCAGGTACCCCCTCGATGCCTCCGGACCTGGAAAAACAGGCCGACCAGAATCAGAACGGCCTACCGAGAATGTGCGCCGGGCGGGCGAGATTCTACCGCTAGATTTAAGTGCCAGTGCGCGTACGTCTGTACTCGAGCGACGGCGAGACGCAGGGCACGAACCGGCGCGACGGGGCCGGCAGCCACAGCCTCTTCTCCGGCGCGTCCTCGGCCGCGCCGTCCAGCTGTCAAATCTAGAGATTAATCCCCAATGTCACGGGCTCCCATGTAACAGGATAAAATATACTGGCACAACGGTAAGAGACGCGCCATCGGGCGGCGCACGGCGAGGGAATCACCTTCCGCGCGTGCGGCGAGGCGAGCTGCGGCGGCGCGAACTCCTGCTCCCAGCGCAGCTCCTCGGCCTCCCGCGGCTGCTGCGGCGGCGGCGGCGGCGATCCGTTAGCACACCCCAGAGAGTTTCAATCTGAGAGACGGAAGGGCCACAGAGAGACCCGGAAGTCGCGCGTACCTTGGCCAGGCGGTAGGGCGAGCCGGACGTGGCGGACGCGGAGACGTGGAGCGCGACGGCGAGCAGCGCGGCCGCGGCGGTGACGGCGGCGCCGGCCCCGAGGAGGGAGAGCAGCCACCACCTCACCGCCGCCCGCCGCCCCGCCGACCTCCCCTTGCGCCGCAGCGCCATCTCATCCGCCGACCTCCCAGAAAGCCCCGGCCCCGTGCCGTCGCGCTTTGCTTGGCGCCGCAGCGAGGTAGTCGGCGCGCGTGGTTCGGTTCTGTTTTCCGCGCTGCCCGCCCCAGATGGAGCGAGGTGGGCCGTCAGGTCAGGCCGTGGCGCGCTGGCTTTTTGGTCGCTCCCCGGGAGGCGCTTGCGTGCGGGGCCGACGATGCCTGCTGGCCGCGGTAAAACGGGGGCCGCGCCGGGCGGAGGGAAAGGGGGAGCGCTTCCGAGGCGGAGGGGCGGGGGTTTTGTTGGAGACGGGACGGGACGGAGAGCGGCGGATGGCAATGGCACTCGCCACCTGCCCTGCCCGTCTTAAACCGCAGCGTGGTTCGTGCCAGGGGCGGGGAGGGGGGAGGGGAGTGGGCGGGGCGTGTGTAGTGTAGTGTACGGACGGGTCGCGGTGGTTTTGCGGCGATTAAACCGGTTCGTTATCGGTGCTCTTCGGCGTGGTTTCATGGAGGCTTTTAATTAGTTTCGGCGTAGTGGATGTGGTGCTAAAATTGATGGTAAAGTGATCGTGTCTCCAAATTGTCTTTGTTTGGAGGTGCAAATGTTTATGTCGGTTTTCCTTGGACTGGTTTTTTTAGAGGATTACAGCAACTCTAGCAGATACAGTAAAACCTCGTCGGAACGCTTTCTCCAGCAGATTTACAAGACGGTAAAAAAAAGCCGAACCAGGTCTGGTAAAAATGGTCCGGCCCCTAAAATCTTTAGGGGGGGGGGGGGGGCTTAAACCGCCCCCGATTCCACAATATATGCCGGCACCGGGGCGTTGTAGGGTTCACATCCTCCTCTGCCGCATTTCTTTTACTCCAGCAACAAATATAGCGAGCTCCAGCGAGTTGAGCCACCTGAGGCAAGAGGAAATGTCGTGTGCGGGCGACGAGAGGGGTGGCCAAGGAAGGCTCGGCGGTCGCGGCGGACTTGACGGTGATCCGTCTCGCAAGCGCTGCAACGACGCGGAGAACGGGAGCTCCTCCCTCCCCCACTGGTGGAGGAATGGCGCAAGGAGCAGGCGTGCAAGCGCGGCACCCTCTCACGTAGCGCCGGAGCACGAACGTGGAGGAACTTCAACCGCCTCTATTGTAACGGAGGTTGTGTTGCAGAATTCTTTTTTTTCAGCTTCACCTTTTTGCAACAGAGATGGTGTTGCTAAAAGAACTTTTGCAACATGGATGATGTTGCATAAATTTTTGTAATAAAAGGATGTCGCAGCAGCACCGTCGTCATTGCTATCGCCGTTTTGCAACTCTGCCATTGCTGTAGAAACTCATCGGCGTGCGGCCGCATGTCCTGGCGGGCACGAGCAGCTTCCGCTGCGTGAGGCCAATCCGACGGTGTCGTGACGCTGGTCCTGCGCCCACTTTTGTCGTCGGTGACGAGGACCTCCGGTCGGGATCACGCCCGCGGCAGAGGCAGCGTGGCTCTTCCTATCGGCACCTGGGGTGGCTTCGACGGTGACTGCTCGGGCCTGGCCACCAAGGTCGCCTCGCCGTGGTCGGGGAGGCCACCATTGGCAAAGGTCGTGTTGTCGCCGTTGCCCTCACTCACGGTTCCCTCCTGATGGGTCTGCAACAGTCCGCTTGTTCTGGTGTGCCTTTTGAAACAGGTGCCCAGTTGCAAGAATATATATGTGCCTAGCGTTTAAATGGAGACATAAGGATGATAGGCGAGATGCGGTGTGCGGGCCATGAAGACGCGCGGGCCACTAAAAACCCAACCTTACATTACCCTATATTTGATGGTGACCTCGGAGGCCGTGTCGGGCTGGCCGGCGTCTCCTCTGTCATCGTCGCCGGAGCCGTAATCGGAGTCATCGTCATCGGGCTTCGGGCGATGTAAGGGCGCGGCGTCGCGGCAAGGCTTCCCGGCAGCCACCTGACGCTCACGGATGATCCTCTTTGTTTCTTCCTACGTCATGCGCAGCGCGTCTGCGGCCAACGACGACGTGGGCAGGGAGAGAGGGTGGCGGGCCTTAGAGAAGGCAGCATTGGTGACGATCTCTCTAAGAGACCACACCTCGTTGTACTTGGCCATTTCCCCGTCGAGGCGCAATACCAGTCGCCGAGATCCTCCATGACACCAGAGACGCCCGGTTTTCATGCATCGTGGCAACATGCACAGACCCGATTCTCCACGTCGTCGGATGGCATCGTGATTGCGCCGGCCACCCCCGCCAACCCGTTGTTGGTCTCTCATCAAAGATTGTCCCAAGTTCAAAAACCAATATGCCACTCTAAAGAAGAAAGGAGGGCCGACGGCCGTGGCTGGGAATGGAGGTGTGCTCAAGAGGCCGAGGGGCAAGACCAACTCGGAACGAGAAGCGTGATGTGGCATCTATCACCTTGCAAGAAACTTCGCACGACATGAGGAATCAAAAGGAAGTGAGGGAGGAGAGGAAGCACCAAGGAAAGGAGGAGCAAATGAAGATATATTTGGAGCTTCAAATGAAGAAGCTTAACATGGAGGAGGCTGTTGGGTAACGTAGTAATTTCAAAAAAATTCCTACGCACATGCAAGATCATGGTGATGCATAGCAACGAGAGGGGAGAGTGTGATCTACGTACCCTTGTAGATCGACAACGGAAGCGTTAGCACAGCGTGGTTGATGTAGTCGTACGTCTTCACGGCCCGACCGATCAAGCACCGAAACTACGGCACCTCCGAGTTCTAGCACACGTTCAGCTCGATGACGATCCCCGGACTCCGATCCAGCAAAGTGTCGGGGAAGAGTTCCGTCAGCACGACGGCGTGGTGACGATCTTGATGTACTACCGTCGCAGGGCTTCGCCTAAGCACCGCTACAATATTATCGAGGATTATGGTGGAAGGGGCACCGCACACGGCTAAGAATTTGCTCACGTGGATCAACTTGTGTCTCTAGGGGTGCCCCCTGCCTCCGTATATAAAGGATCAAAGGGGGGGTGCGGCCGGCCAGGAGAGGGCGCGCCAGGAGGAGTCCTACTCCCTCCGGGAGTAGGATTCCCCCCCCCCCTTTCCTAGTTGGAATAGGATTCGGGAGGGGGGAAAGAGGAGAGAGAGAAGGAAGGGGGGCGCCGCCCCCTCTCCTTGTCCTATTCGGACTAGGGGGGAGGGGCGTGCGGCCCAGCCCTGGCCACCTCTCCTCTCTTCCACTAAGGCCCACTAAGGCCCATATACCTCCCGGGGGGTTCCGGTAACCTCCCGGTACTCCGGTAAAATCCCGATTTCACCCGAAACACTTCTGATATCCAAATGTAGGCTTCCAATATATCAATCTTTATGTCTCGACCATTTCGAGACTCCTCGTCATGTCCCCGATCCCATCCGGGACTCCGAACTCCTTCGGTACATCAAAACTCATAAACTCATAATATAACTGTCATCGAAACCTTAAGCGTGCGGACCCTACGGGTTCGAGAACAATGTAGACATGACCGAGACACGTCTCCGGTCAATAACCAATAGCGGAACCTGGATGCTCATATTGGCTCCTACATATTCTACGAAGATCTTTATCGGTCAGACCGCATAACAACATACGTTGTTCCCTTTGTCATCGGTATGTTACTTGCCCGAGATTCGATCATCGGTATCTTAATACCTAGTTCAATCTCGTTACCGGCAAGTCTCTTTACTCGTTTCGTAATACATCATCTCACAACTAACTCATTAGTTGCAATGCTTGCAAGGCTTATGTGATGTGTATTACCGAGAGGGCCCAGAGATACCTCTCCGACAATCGGAGTGACAAATCCTAATCTCGAAATATGCCAACCCAACATGTACCTTTGGAGACACCTGCAGAGCTCCTTTATAATCACCCAGTTACGTTGTGACGTTTGGTAGCACACAAAGTGTTCCTCCGGCAAACGGGAGTTGCATAATCTCATAGTCATAGGGACATGTATAAGTCATGAAGAAAGCAATAGCAACATACTAAATGATCGGGTGCTAAGCTAATGGAATGGGTCATGTCAATCACATCATTCTCCTAATGATGTGATCCCGTTAATCAAATAACAACTCTTTTTGTTTATGGTTAGGAAACATAACCATCTTCGATTAACGAGCTAGTCAAGTAGAGGCATACTAGTGACACTCTGTTTGTCTATGTATTCACACATGTATTATGTTTCCGGTTAATACAATTCTATCATGAATAATAAACATTTATCATGATATAAGGAAATAAATAATAACTTTATTATTGCCTCTAGGGCATATTTCCTTCAGTCTCCCACTTGCACTAGAGTCAATAATCTAGTTCACATCGCCATGTGATTCAACACTAAGAGTTCACATCACCATGTGATTAACACCCATAGCTCACATCGTCATGTGACCTATACCCAAAGGGTTTACTAGAGTTAATAATCTAGTTCACATCATTTATGTGATTAACACCCAAAGAGTACTAAGGTGTGATCATGTTTTGCTTGTGAGATAATTTTAGTCAACGGGTCTGTCACATACAGATCCGTAAGTATTTTGCGAATTCTATGTCTACAATGCTCTGCACAGAGCTACTCTAACTAATTGCTCCCACTTTCAATATGTATCTAGATCGAGACTTAGAGTCATCCAGATCTGTGTCAAAACTTGCATCGACGTAACTTTTTACAACGAACCTTTTGTCACCTCCATAATCGAGAAATATTTCCTTATTCCACTAAGAATAATTTTGACCAATGTCCAGTGATCTACTCTTAGATCACTATTTTATTCCCTTGCTTAACACAGTGTAGGGTATATAATAGATCTGGTACACAGCATGGCATACTTTATAGAACCTATGGCTGAGGCATAGGGAATGACTTTCATTCTCTTTCTATCTTCTGCCGTGGTCGGACTTTGAGTCTTACTCAATTTCACACCTTGTAACACAGGCAAGAACTCTTTTTGACTGTTCCATTTTGAACTACTTCAAAATCTTGTCAAGGTATGTACTCATTGAAAAAACTTATCAAGCGTCTTGATCTATCTCTATAGATCTTGATCCTCAATATGTAAGCAGCTTCACCGAGGTCTTTCTTTGAAAAACTCCTTTCAAACACTTTTTTATGCTTTACAGAATAATTCTACATTATTTCCGATCAACAATATGTCACTCACATATACTTATCAGAAATGTTGTAGTGCTCCCACTCACTTTCTTGTAAATACAGCCTTCACCGCAAGTCTGTATAAAACTATATGCTTTGATCAACTTATCAAAGCATATATTCAAACTCCGAGATGCTTGCACCAGTCCATAGATGGATCGCTGGAGCTTGCATATTTTGTTAGCACCTTTAGGATTGACAAAACCTTCTGGTTGCATCATATACAACTCTTCTTTAAATCCATTAAGGAATGTAGTTTTGTTTATCCATTTGCCAGATTTCATAAAAATACGGCAATTGCTAACATGATTTGGACAGACTTAAGTATCGCTACGAGTGAGAAAATTTCATCGTAGTCAACACCTTGAACTTTGTCAAAAACCTTTTTCGACAAGTCTAGCTTTGTAGATAGTAACACTACTATCAGCGTCCGTCTTCCTCTTGAAGATCCATTTATTTTCTATGGCTTGCCGATCATCGGGCAAATCCATCAAAGTCCATACTTTGTTCTCATACATGGATCATATCTCAGATTTCATGGCCTCAAACCATTTCGCGGAATCTGGGCTCATCATCGCTTCCTCATAGTTCGCAAGTTCGTCATGGTCTAGTAACATGACTTCCAGAACAGGATCACCGTACCACTCGGGTGCGGATCTCACTCTGGTTTACCTACGAGATTCGGTAGTAACTTGATCTGAAGTTACATGATCATCATCATTAGCTTCCTCACTAATTGGTGTATTAGTCACAAGAACAGATTTCTGTGATGAACTACTTTCCAATAAGGGAGAAGGTACAATTACCTTATCAAGTTTTCTACTTTCCTCCCACTCACTTCTTTCGAGAGAAACTCCTTTTCTAGAAAGGATCCATTCTTAGCAACGAATGTCTTGCCTTCGGATTTGTGATAGAAGGTGTACCCATGAGTCTCCTTTGGGTATCCTATGAAGACATATTTCTCCGATTTGGGTTTGAGCTTATTAGGATGAAACTTTTTCACATAAGCATCACAACCCAAAACTTTAAGAAACGACAACTTTGGTTTCTTGCCAAACCATAATTCAGATTGTGTCGTCTCAACGGATTTAGATGGTGCCCTTTTTAACGTGAATGCAGCTGTCTCTAATGCATAACCCCAAAACGATAGTGGTAGATCGGTAAGAGACATCATAGATTGCACTATATCCAATAAAGTACGGTTATGACGATCGGACACACCAGCTGTGGTGTTCCAGGTAGCATGAGTTTGTGAAACTATTCCACAATATTTTAATTGAAGATCAAATTCGTAACTCAAATATTTGTCTCCGCGATCAGATCATAGAAACCTTATTTTCTTGTCACGATGATTTTCCACTTCACCCTGAAATTATTTGAACTTTTCAAATGTTTCAGACTTATGTTTCATCAAGTAGATATACTCATATCTGCTCAAATCATCTGTGAAGGTCAGAAAATAACGATACCCGCCGCGAGCCTCAACACTCATTGGACTGCATACATCAGTATGTATTATTTCCAATCAAGTTTATTGCTCGCTCCATTGTTCCGGAGAACGGAGTCTTAGTCATCTTGCCCATGAGGCATGGTTCGCAAGTACCAAGTGATTCATAATCAAGTGGTTCCAAAAGTCCATCAGTATGGAGTTTCTTCATGCGCTTTACACCGATATGACCTAAACGGTAGTGCCACAAATAAGTTGCACTATCATTATTAACTTTGCATCTTTTGGCTTCAATATTATGAATATGTGTAACACTACGATCGAGATCCAACGAACTATTTTCATTGGGTGTATGACCATCGAAGGTTTTATTCATGTAAACAGAACAACAATTATTCTATGACTTTAATGAATAACCGTATTGCAATAAACATGATCAAATCATATTCATGCTCAACGCAAACACCAAATAACACTTATTTAGTTTCAACACTAATCTCGAAAGTACAGGGAGTGTGCGATGATGATCATATCAATCTTGGAACTACTTCCAACATACATCGTCACCTCACCCTTTACTAGTTTCTGTTTATTCTGCAACTCCCGTTTTGAGTTACTACTCTTAGCAACTGAACCAGTATCAAATGCCGAGGGGTTGCTATAAACACTAGTAAAGTACATATCAATAACACGTATATCTAATATACCTTTGTTTACCTTGCCATCCTTCTTATCCGCCAAATACTTGGGGCAGTTCCACTTCCAGTGACCAGTCCCTTTGCAGTAGAAGCACTTAGTCTCAGGCTTAGGATCAGACTTGGGCTTCTTCACTTGAGCAGCAACTTGCTTGCCGTTCTTCTTGAAGTTCCCCTTCTTCCCTTTGCCCTTTTGTTGAAACTAGTGGTCTTGTCAACCATCAACACTTGATATTTTTCTTGATTTCTACCTTCGTTGATTTCAGCATCACGAAGAGCTTGGGAGTTGTTTCCGTTATCCCTTGCATATTATAGTTCATCACGAAGTTTTACTAACTTGGTGATGGTGACTAGAGAATTCTGCCAATCATTATCTTATCTGGAAGATTAACTCCCACTTGATTCAAGCGATTATAGTACCCAGACAATCTGAGCACATGCTCACTAGTTGAGCGATTCTCCTCCATCTTTTAGCTATAGAACTTGTTGGAGACTTCATATCTCTCAACTCGGGTATTTGCTTGAAATATTAACTTCAACTCCTGAAACATCTCATATGGTCCATGACATTCAAAACGTCTTTGAAGTCCCGATTCTAAGCCATTAAGCATGGTGCACTAAACTATCAAGTAGTTATCATATTGAGCTAGCCAAACGTTCATAACGTCTGCATCTGCTCCTGCAATAGGTCCGTCACCTAGCGGTGCATCAAGGACATAATTATTCTGTGCAAGAATGAGGATAAACCTCAGATCACGGATCCAATCCGCATCATTGCTACTAACATCTTTCAACACAATTTTCACTAGGAACATATCAAAATAAACATATGAAAACAACAACGCGAGCTATTGATTTACAACATAGATATGCTAATACTACCAGGACTAAGTTCATGATAAATTAAAGTTCAATTAATCATATTACTTAAGAACTCCCACTTAGATAGACATCCCTCTAATCCTCTAAGTGATCACGTGATCCAAATCAACTAAACCATGTCCGATCATCACGTGAGATGGAGTAGTTTCATTGGTGAACATCGCTATATTGATCATATCTACTATATGATTTTCGCTCGACCTTTCGGTCTCCGTGTTCCGAGGCCATATCTGTATATGCTTGGCTCGTCAAGTATAACCTGACTATTCCGCGTGTGCAACTGTTTTGCACCTGTTGTATTTGAACGTAGAGCCTATCACACTCGATCATCACGTGGTGTCTCAGCACGAAGAACTTTCGCAACGGTGCTTACTCAGGGAGAACACTTCTTGATAATTAGTGAGAGATCATCTTATAGTGCTACCGTCAATCAAAGCAAGATAAGATACATAAAAGATAAACATCACATGCAATTAATATAAGTGATATGATATGGCCATCATCATCTTGTGCTTGTGATCTCCATCTTCGAAGCACCGTCATGATCACCATCGTCACCGGCGCGACACCTTGATCTCCATCGTAGCATCGTTGTCGTCTCGCCAATCTTATGCTTCCACGACTATCGCTACCGCTTAGTGATAAAGTAAAGCATTACAGCGCGATTGCATTGCATACAATAAAGCGACAACCATATGGCTCCTGCCAGTTGCCGATAACTCGGTTACAAAACATGATCATCTCATACAATAAAATTTAGCATCATGTCTTGACCATATCACATCACAACATGCCCTGCAAAAACAAGTTAGACGTCCTCTACTTTGTTGTTGCAAGTTTTACGTGGCTGCTACGGGCTTAAGCAAGAACCAATCTTACCTATGCATCAAAACCACAACGATAGTTTGTCAAGTTGGTGTTGTTTTAACCTTCGCAAGGACCAGGCGTAGCCACACTCGGTTCAACTAAAGTTGGAGAAACTGTCACCCGCTAGCCACCTTTGTGCAAAGCACGTCGGGAGAACCGGTCTCGCGTAAGCGTACGCGTAATGTCGGTCCGGGCCGCTTCATCCAACAATACCGCCGAACCAAAGTATGACATGCTGGTAAGCAGTATGACTTATATCGCCCACAACTCACTTGTGTTCTACTCGTGCAAATAACATCAACACATAAAACCTAGGCTCGGATGCCACTGTTGGGTAACGTAGTGATTTCAAAAATTTCCTACGCACATGCAAGATCATGGTGATGCATAGCAACGAGAGGGGAGAGTGTGATCTACGTACCCTTGTAGATCGACAACGGAAGCGTTAGCACAACGTGGTTGATGTAGTCGTACGTCTTCACGGCCCGACCGATCAAGCACCGAAACTACGGCACCTCCGAGTTCTAGCACACGTTCAGCTCGATGACGATCCCCGGACTACGATCCAGCAAAGTGTCGGGGAAGAGTTCCGTCAGCACGACGGCGTGGTGACGGTCTTGATGTACTACCGTCGCAGGGCTTCGCCTAAGCACCGCTACAATATTATCAAGGATTATGGTGGAAGGGGCACCGCACACGGCTAAGAATATGATCACGTGGATCAACTTGTGTCTCTAGGGGTGCCCCCTGCCTCCGTATATAAAGGATCAAAGGGGGGGTGCGGCCGGCCAGGAGAGGGCGCGCCAGGAGGAGTCCTACTCCCTCCGGGAGTAGGATTCCCCCCCTTTCCTAGTTGGAATAGGATTCGGGAGGGGGAAAAGAGGGGAGAGAGAAGGAAGGGGGGGGCGCCGCCCCCCTCTCCTTGTCCTATTCGGACTAGGGGGGGAGGGGTGCGCGGCCCAGCCCTGGCCACCTCTCCTCTCTTCCACTAAGGCCCATATACCTCCCGGGGGGTTCCGGTAACCTCCCGGTACTTCGGTAAAATCCCGATTTCACCCGAAACACTTCCGATATCCAAATGTAGGCTTCCAATATATCAATCTTTATGTCTCGACCATTTCGAGACTCCTCGTCATGTCCCTGATCCCATCCGGGACTCCGAACTCCTTCGGTACATCAAAACTCATAAACTCATAATATAACTGTCATCGAAACCTTAAGCGTGCGGACCCTACGGGTTCGAGAACAATGTAGACATGACCGAGACACGTCTCCGGTCAATAACCAATAGCGGAACCTGGATGCTCATATTGGCTCCTACATATTCTACGAAGATCTTTATCGGTCAGACCGCATAACAACATACGTTGTTTCCTTTGTCATCGGTATGTTACTTGCCCGAGATTCGATCATCGGTATCTTAATACCTAGTTCAATCTCGTTACCGGCAAGTCTCTTTACTCGTTTCGTAATACATCATCTCACAACTAACTCATTAGTTGCAATGCTTGCAAGGCTTATGTGATGTGTATTACCGAGAGGGCCCAGAGATACCTCTCCGACAATCGGAGTGACAAATCCTAATCTCGAAATAGGCCAACCCAACATGTACCTTTGGAGACACCTGTAGAGCTCCTTTATAATCACCCAGTTACGTTGTGACGTTTGGTAGCACACAAAGTGTTCCTCCGGCAAACGGGAGTTGCATAATCTCATAGTCATAGGAACATGTATAAGTCATGAAGAAAGCAATAGCAACATACTAAACGATCGGGTGCTAAGCTAATAGAATGGGTCATGTCAATCACATCATTCTCCTAATGATGTGATCCCGTTAATCAAATAACAACTCTTTTTGTTTATGGTTAGGAAACATAATCATTTTCGATTAACGAGCTAGTCAAGTAGAGACATACTAGTGACACTCTGTTTGTCTATGTATTCACACATGTATTATGTTTCCGGTTAATACAATTCTAGCATGAATAATAAACATTTATCATGATATAAGGAAATAAATAATAACTTTATTATTGCCTCTAGGGCATATTTCCTTCAGAGGCTGGCAAGAGGAGGAACCTCAACATGGAGAAGGCCGCCCAATCGAAGAAGCTCGCGATTGAGGCCACCAATGCCTACACCAAAGCAAAAGAGGTGTCGCTAGCAATCATGAGCGTTGACTTGCCCAACATGTCCCCAAAGAGAAGAAGTTGATTCGCGAACCGGCGGAAGGAGATGTTCGACCAGTAGGGCATGAACTAGGGGGGGGGGGGGCTCGGTCTTGGACTATGGCCTTTTCGGAGGCTGGCAAGTGTGCTGGCCGCGGGCTTTGTTGTCGGCGAGAGAACTTGGGGGTTGTTCATTTTAAAGGCTGACTAGTGTGCTAGCCGTGTCTTTGTCGCCGACAAGAGAATTTGGGGGGTTGCTCATTTTAAAGGCTGGCCAGTGTGCCGGGTGATATATTTGTTGCCATCACGAGACCTTGGTGGTTAATCTTTTTGCAGGCTGGCATATGTTTGCCGGTTGCCGACATGAACTACGGATGTAGTGGCAAAATTTTATTTAAAAAAATTTCCAGGTGGAAGGACCAGATGCGGCCGTGCGTCGCATTGAGGAAAACAGCCAGACGTCATCCATTGCCCTACCTAAACGGATAAAATTCGGATAAAACGGACGTCTGTGTCGACGGTTGGAGTTGACCCTATCCTACGTTCCCACACATCCGCTCCTCCGTTCCTCACGAATCGCGTCACGACTGGTTAAAATTCCTCGTTTCTCGGCGTTCTTCCGCGCAAACTTCTCGTGCACACCAGTTATGCTTCAAAAAAAAAAAAAACTCGTGCACCAGTTCCCACGCACGCAACAGCGCCGTGCCACGGCCGACGCCATTTTTGTTTTTTGAGAGAGAGTCAAAACGGCCGACGCCTTCGAAATGTAGCCGTTGCCCGTCCTGGCTACCGCCGCGGCGCGACCCGAGCCGAAAGAGGCCGGCGTGGGGCCGCCCAGGCACAAGCCGATGCCATGCCATGCACCCGCCGGCAGCCGAACACGTACGCACGGGAAAGAAAAGAAGCCGCAACAGAAGAAGGCGATACGATTCCGGGTCCGGCGTCGCTTTTGGAGCCTGAGACGAGAGCCCAAGGTGGAGGACAGATCAGGCCCCGCCCAGTTTCAACAGTCGAGTCTGAGTCGGCGCCGTAGCACGTTGCTTCTGCGCTAACACAGTGTGCAAATCACTTTGCTCCTTCCCGTTCCAACAGGCATCCATCCGCGTGGCCTGATGCTCGGTGCGTGCATGTGGCGCGACACCATCCGTCCGTGGCCCCGGGCTGCCCGCATCGCCCACGGCCGAGACCGCGACACGATGAGCGCCGCCCGGGTCCCCCGGTCTGCTCGACGTGTCTCGCTCTCGCGGCCTAGAGCCTACAGATGGGTTCCATGCAGCTGGCGCCGGTGCGAGCCACGAACGGTCCGGCAGAAAGCCTCGCCGCCCAGGTACGGCCAAGAGGGCGCAATCATATGCGCGTCGGGGTCGTCCTTTTGTCCATTTTCACTTCCCCGTGAAGCGAATGCCGGTAGAATCGGGTAGTACTGCCCTACAGTGACTCTGGCTCTTGTTCTGCTTCCCTTCGCTGCGTGCGACGGTGCAGACACAGTGTCCGGCTGTGTGTGCTCGATCAAGAACGGGACCGCGTGGTGGCTTGGCTTGCTTCGCGCAGCGAGCAGCAGGGGAAGACAGGCCCCGCCTCCCGCTCCCACGCAAAAAAAATATGATCCGGACGCACCGATCTCCAAACGATATCATGCCGCGGCGCCTAGTTTATCACACCACCCGCACCCGACGCGCGTGGCGGTGCGGTGCCGTGCCGTGCCCATCGCGGCGCCCCTTTCTCCGCTCATCCCGAGCTGGCTCGTAAAGCCCACTGTACTCTCTTGTACTCCCTGTGTTTAAAAATATAGTATGCTCACGTTTTTCAAGGTCGAACTTTGACCATAAATTTAACGAACGAGACCGACTGCGGCAGGAGAAAAAGTTACATAATTAAAAACTTTTTTCGAATACGAATTCACTGATATAACTTTTGCTCCCGCCACAATCGGTCTTGATAGTTAAATTTACGGTCAAAATTAAAGCACGGGAATAGAGGAAACACTATATTGTGGAATGGAGGGAGTAGTAGATCTATCATCCGTGGCGCCGCTACTTGCTACGTGGCGAGCCAGCCGCAGCTCCACGTGCTGCTTACAAAGCTACTTACAATCGGATCGCATGCGTGCGTGCCATCGACGTGGACTGTGTTTGACATTTCAACGCGTTCCCTTCAGCATATGCTTGCAGCGCGCGTCCTTGCCGAGGCCGGCGTAGTGGCATGTCCGAGGTATTTAGCAGTCTGCTGCTAGCGATGCACGTGACGCCGTGGGGGCATCGACGAAGAGGCGGATGGGACGCCGCAGTTATCCGCTGGATCTGCAGGCCAGATAACGTTAATTAAGGCAAGTCGGATTTGCGATCCGTGTCGCAATATTGTACCGTACTCCGGCTGGATCGATGCGACGGCCATGCACACACTGACACCACGCCCAATTTCAGGTCAAATGTGAGGAGATGTGGCAGTCTGGCCTGTTAATTCTGGCTTGCAACGGGCCTGGCTCTTCGCCTCGGCAATCGACATGTTAAACCTGGACCATGCTTCCTGCACATGAGGTTGAGGTTTGTGGGCCCTGTTATCTAGTTTGAAACACTATTTACCGATGGGTGGGGCACTTTCTGGCGAAGGTCACGTTCGGTTCGGCAATGATATGCGTCTCTTCTACTGTGGGGAGCCCAGCCCGTGTCTACTCTCGGATCCGGAGAGCACAGAATGCAGTGTAGTGTAGTCCCCCCAGACAGTTCGCCATCTAGACGAGTTGAACTGCGCGGGAGTAGAGTAGAACGCAGATGCGTAATTACCACTCCTAGTGAGATTAATTCACCGGGCATGGAGCAAGGTGACTTCATGATGCTTGCCGCACAACAGCTGGCACCTGCAAAAAAAAAAAAAAAAACTGGTGCCTGCTGCGTGCGTAGCTTGATTGTGAAGACTCACACAGTCAACAAACAGCGTTCTGCAGGGCATAGATCGAATATCACAGCTCAAGGCTCGGTCAGCACAAGAACCCGAAGAGTAGAGAGGAGCTGTAAAACGCAATCGCGAGGCAGGAAGCGACTTTTTTTTTTGAGCAGCAAGAATAGGTGAAAGCGGGCTAGCAGGAGAGGCCAAAAGGTCGCCATGGCGAGGGTGCGTCTGCTTTTGCTTGCGTTGCGATTCCTTTGTAATTATATACTTCCTCTGTTTCGAATTACTCATCGCAGGTATGGATGTATCTAGATGTATTTTAATTTTAAATATATCTATTTCTGCGACGAGAATTTAGAACGGAAGGAGTACTATGAGCTGCTGCAACCCATTTGGTCCGTGCGTGTATGTTTAGGTTAAATCGGATAGACAGGAGGGCCCATGGCCAACGCATCCCAAATTTACGTCCGCTCAATTTTAATCTAGACGCATTTCTAGTCTAAATTTGAGCCATATTTGCATCCACACGAACACGACACATGTTGGCCGCCCAACCAGCAAGGCTGGTCCTATTAAATGGTACACGGGCGTTCGGGCCCGCACGTCATCTATAGAAACCGTCCACGCACGTCCATTTGAAATGCAAGCGTGCGCTGGCACCCTCATCCACTTCTCTCCACACCAGTCCACATCTAGAGCTTGCCCCCCCTCCCCCCCCCACCGTTCGATATGAATCCTAGACGACGACGGCGCCATGGGCCTCTTTAGCAAGCGTGGCAAGCACGACCACGAGGTCGGCTTGTCAAGCGCGACCAGCTATACATCCCCCTGCACCAGGTGTCGTGGTTCTAAGCCTGACAGTGATGTAGGGGGGTACGTATGGAGAGGCGGGATCTTAGCTATGGAGAAGTTGTAAGCACGCAAGGTTTACGAGTTCAGGCCCTTCTCGGAGGAAGTAATAGCCCTACGTCTCGGAGCCCGGAGGCGGTCGACTGGATTATGCGTGTATGAGTTACAAAGGTGCGAACCCTTGTCTCGGAGGGGGGGTGGCTTATATAGAGTGCGCCAGGCCCCCGGCCAGCCCACGTTACCAAGGGTTCAATGTTCATTAAGGCGAGGCGTTACTGGTAACGCTAGTAATAAAGTGCTATGATGACCATAAAAAGCTATTTAATGACCGACCGTTAGCGTGCGGAGTGACTTTAGGTCTCCTGGCTGTCGAGTGGTTGGATCTTGGTCGAGTGTCTTCGAGTCTGTCGAGTGGAACACCTTCAAGTCGATTGAAATGTGATTTCTTCTAGAGATGTCCTCGGATAGGGTAGGTAGGACAGGTCCATGACCCTACCCTAGGTACATAGCTTCATCATTAGCCCCCGAATGGATCGAGGTTTGAATGGGGAAGGATTTGAGAGCTTCTCTGACTCGTTTTTCATGTCGTGAGCATATCTAGTTTCAGATCAACGGGCCTGAGTGATGGCAGCAACTTCCTTTCCAGTTGCCTTGATCCATTCTTAATTCCTCGTCGAGTGGGTTTCTTTACTTGTAAGGCTCCGAGTGATGGTGTGGAGGAGATCCTTGGTCTGACAAGTTATTCGCTGCCCGCGGATTTAGTGGGATCCGAATTTTGGGAAGCGGGCGGGACGGGGGAGGCCACAGTAATCGGACGAGATAGAGCGGAGCCGCCTCGATCCCCGCGCCACCTTTTTCGCCACGTATCGCTCGTGCGGTCGTTGCGGGATTTGACAGGGCCGCCTGGGCCTACCCGTCAGCCACTCGGGAGCGGCCTGATATAAAGCAACTGGACCGGAGTCCCCCGAGCAGTGCATCCCATTACCTCTTCTCTCCCTCACATCCCTCCGCCGTGCTCGCTCTCGCCCTAACACCACCGCACCGCACGTGCCTCGCCGGCGACAATGGGGAGGGAGAAGACAACGGCTCTGGAGCGGGCCAAGAAGGCGATGGCGAAGTCGAAGGGGAAGGCGACCAGCCGGGGCGGATCTTCCTCGCGGTCTGGCCTGCCGAAGGGCTGGATCCAGGGCGACTGGATCCACTCGAGGATCTGCCAAGACGACCTCGACGACTTGGCCGAAGGGGGGCTGATCCCCTACGACGCGGCGCGGCTTCCGGGGAAGGAATCCGAGCCGCAGCCTCGGGAGGTTGAGCGCGTTCTTCTTGCCACCCACGTCGACCGTGGGTTTTCCTTGCCTCCTCATCCTTTCTTCGGAGGGTTTCTGAACTTCTTTGGGGCTCAACTCCACCATTTTACCCCCAACTCAATCGTTTATCTTGCCGCGTCCATTTCCTTGTGTGAGAACTTCTTGGGTTGTCGACCTCACTGGGGTCTTTTCAAGCATATCTTCACTTGTCGCTCCCAGACAGTGAAAAGGGCTAATACGAGTGACGAGAGGACCCAAGTGATCCAGATGTGTGGGGGTCTTGGCATCCAGACGAGGGGAAAAAGCTCCTTTCCGGCCATGATTCTCCCCGATTCAGTTCGCGGATGGCAGTCGACTTGGTTCTACTGCAAAGACCAGTCGACGCCAGGGCAATCGACTGGCCTCCCTCCTTTTACCATGGACCGAGTGGAAAAACCCTCCCCTTTGAAGGTGCTCCCGGAGGAGAAGGAGCACATGCAGGTGCTGGTCGACCGAGTGGTCCAGCTTATTCGCGACGGGGTCACTGGTATGGATCTCTTGGAGGTCTTCCTTCAGCGGCGCATCCAGCCTCTCCAAGCCCGAGACCATCCGATGTGGATGTATTCGGGTCTTGAAGACTCCACTCGGATCCACCCGGAGGAGGTCGATGACGACATGCTGGAGAAGTGGCTGTCTGGCATTACCGGGAATAAGGACAATCCCAGGGGAGCCAGGAGAGTCCCTCCATTCGACCAGTCCCACGCACCCGAGCAGGTCTGATTCTGAGTTTTTGCTTGTAATCTGAGTTCACTCGCGCAGCCATCTGTATTGCGTCGACTGACTTTGTTCTCCCTACTTTCTTTCAGGCCATTATTGAAATGTATTCCATGCCCAACGGGGAGCAAGAGCAAGCTCTGGAAGGCGAGGCGAGTGGCGGCGAAAGCGGCGAGGGGGCTTCCGATGGTGAAGGGGACAGAGGGAGCGACGACTCAAGCGCTGGAGAAGAAGTCGAGTCGCCTCCTCGCAGGGAGAGGCGATCCAAGCTTGACCAAGAACGGCCGAGTGCTCGCGACAAGGCAACTGCTCCGGCTGGTCAGTCTTCGAAGCGCCCTCGGATCTCTTCACCAACCCCGACTGGGAAGGCGCCAAAGCACCCCAAAGTTGCAGAGCCGAAGACTCGGAAGGCGCTGCCAAAGATCAAGATCGATATCCCTGTCGCCTCCGCGTGAGTGTCTCTCCTTGTATTCACTCGACGCTCCGCGCTGTTTGTTTTTCTTGTTTTAACTGGACGAACTTTGGAATTGTTAGCGCTGCCACTTCCAGAACCTCAGCTTACAGGGATGATGATGAGGCGATGGAGGATGCGGTCACTTCTAATTCGGGTATGATTTCTGCCATACTATCTTTTTTTGGTTGATTCAACTGTATCGTGCATCACTAGGTGACGTGCTTTTGGCAATTTGAACCTTGCACAGCTCCCAACATTATTGACCTCCCTGATGATGAAGGAGAGCCCGAGAGGCCTTTGACGAGGAAGAACAGGCGAGCTCCTGCAAGCGGGGCGCTACAGACGACGCCGAGGGCGGAACCAGTTGTTCAGGACACTGGCGACGTCAATCGGGGTCCTGTTACCTTCGCTGAGCCGCTGTCGAGTGCTTTGCCTTCTTCATCAACTGCTCAGGCCCCTGTCGACCCGCCTTCAATTTTTGCGACCCATCGTGTCCCGGAGGACGAGGTGAATGCTGCTAGGGAAGCCATTCGTCAAGCGGGCATTATGATGGAGAAGATGAAGGCGGTGCGGGACGCCAGCCAAGCCACCTATGATGCCTGCTCGGCCCTCCAGAGCAACGTTCAGGTTAGTTGGTTGCCGCTTGTTCTGTTAGGATATGCTACCTGAAGAGTCTTTCCGAAAATCTTTGCATCTGCACACCCACTGGGTGCGTCGATTGAATTCTTGGACTAGTGGGGGCACGTTGAGTGCACCCACTGGGTGTAGTCCCCGAGACTACGGTGGACTGCTGGCAGTCGACTGTAGTCTTAGTATTTTGTCGAATGTATAGTTTGTCTCTTCCACTCGATCTGGTCGAGTGGGATCAGAACCGGTGGGGGCACGCTGAGTGCACCCACTGGGTGTAGTCCCCGAGACTATGGTGGACTACTGGCAGTCGACTGTAGTCTGAGTTCTTTCTCTCTCTTTTTTTGGACTCGACTTCGGCGGGCCGGTCGAGTGGGGTCAGAACCGGTGGGGGCACGCTAAGTGCACCCACTAGGTGTAGTCCCCGAGGCTATGGTGGACTGCTGGCAGTTGACCGTAGTCTTAGTATTTATTGCCTTTGTTGTTTTTCGCTGTAAAATAACTTCTCCCCTTTGACTTCAGAAATCTTGCGATCTTGGAGCTCGCTTTGCTGACTTGGAGAAGCAGCAGATTCAACTGAATCTTGTTCTGGAGCTAGCCAGGACAGAGCTGCAAAAGGCCAGAGACAGCGCCGCAGGTAAGACTATTTTGTTGACTGGTTAGTTTTAGGCTTGAGTACCCTTCTGCTATTTCCGAATCAATCATCATTTCTTTGCAGAAAAACTGAGAGAAGCTCTGGCGAAAAAGGATCAGGACTTGGCTGCTGCCCATAAGGAGGCTGACGACAAGATCGCTCTGGACGAACAGAAGCTGGCTTCGGTCGGCCAGTTAGAAGAAGAGAATACCAGGCTGAAGACCGCTCTAAATGAAGCCAACAGGGAGTGTACACGCTGGAAGAAGGATAACCTCAACCTGAACGAAAAGATGGAAGGCATTGCTCGCAGGAGGGACGATCTGGAGAGCTACTTGAGGAGCCTTGCTAAGAAGTTGTATATCAAGCTTGAAGGTGCACATTTAGTTCCGACTGATTTTTTTTGTGTCGACTCAGTGTATGAAAATTGACTTATCCTTGGATCGTGAATGCAGAGTTTTGCCAGAACTTTGAAGAGGAGACTGGGCGGATCGAACCAGGTTTGGATCCAATCAACTCTCCCGTGAAAGATGAAGCTGCCATGAATTTGCTTCGACTGGAATCTCGCATTGACGGTGCCGTGGACTACTTGGCTCGACTGAAGGTCGCCATGTCACGGATCGACCCGGCACTTTGGCCAGAGGCTACGCTCCAAAATGATCTCAAGTCTCTGATGACTCGTCTTAACGGAATCCCTGACCGAGTGCAGGAGTGGAAGAAGTCTTCTGCTCGGTGCGGCGCTGATGTGGCTCTGTCTTTGGTTCGTGTCCACTGCAAGGAGGTGCGACAAGACAAGCTGGCAGCAATCAAGGTCGCCAACACCCAGAAGCATGACTTCCGAACCTTTATGGAGACTTTCATCGCTGCAGCCACTCGGATAGCCGACGGTGTCGACCTGGATGAGTTCGTCGAGCCTGCCAGCCCTCCTCCCGCAGAGTGAACAAACTCTTATGTCCCACCTTAAATTTGCCTCGGAATGCCGAGTGGTTTTTGTAACCGTTAAACTTTTTCGGGTCGCATGCCCGAGTACCTCGATTCGTGATCCAGAACCTTTAGGATTTTATCTGAACTTGGTTTACCGTTGAATATCTTTATGAATCTCCTGCTGAGTGAACCCAA
Organism: Triticum urartu; assembly: GCF_056163025.1. Classification (NCBI taxonomy): domain Eukaryota; kingdom Viridiplantae; phylum Streptophyta; class Magnoliopsida; order Poales; family Poaceae; genus Triticum; species Triticum urartu. Next base: position 151,001,903 of record NC_141879.1, on the reverse strand, counting down.
CCTTTATTCGAGACAACTTTCTGTATTCGCAGCACAGCTCCGAAGGAGGGGGAAGTAGTCGACCCATGCCTTGTATTTGTGGCGAAGCTCCCCAGGGGCGGGCGGCGGTCGACCCACACCCTGTTACTGCAGAGTGGGACGGAGCGCACATTGTATTTGTGGCGAAGTTCTCCAGGAGAAGGGTGGGGGGGGCAGTCGACCCGTACTTCGTTACTGTAGAGCGGGATGAATCGCGCATTGTATTTGTGGCGAAGCTCTCTAGGAGAAGGTGACAGTCGACCTGCCCCTCGTCGTCCTTGAGGATTGAGATGTGTTTGGGAGAACTTAGGCGAGTACTGGACTGCAGCTAAGCCCCCGAGTGGGAGGATTGCTCTCCACTCGGTAGGGTTTTTTCAAACTTAGGTGAGTGCCTGACTGTAGCTAAGTCTCTAGGTGGGAGAACTTAGGCGAGTACTGGACTGCAGCTAAGCCCCCGAGTGGGAGGATTGCTCTCCACTCGGTAGGGTTTTTTCAAACTTAGGCGAGTGCCTGACTGCAGCTAAGTCTCTAGGTGGGAGAACTTAGGCGAGTACTGGACTGCAGCTAAGCCCCCGAGTGGGAGGATTGCTCTCCAGTCGGTAGGATTTTTCAAACTTAGGCGAGTGCCTGACTGCAGCTAAGTCTCTGAGTGGGAGAACTTAGGCGAGTACTGGACTTCAGCTAAGCCCCCGAGTGGGAGGATTGCTCTCCACTCGGTAGGATTTTTTCAAACTTAGGCGAGTGCCTGACTGCAGCTAAGTCTCTAAGTGGGAGAACTTAGGCGAGTGCTGGACTGCAGCTAAGCCTCCGAGTGGGAGGATTGCTCTCCACTCGGTAGGATTTTTTCAAACTTAGGCGAGTGCCTGACTGCAGCTAAGTCTCTAAGTGGGAGAACTTAGGCGAGTGCTGGACTGCAGCTAAGCCCCCCGAGTGGGAGGATTGCTCTCCACTCGGTAGGATTTTTTTTCAAACTTAGGCGAGTGCCTGACTGCAGCTAAGTCTCCAAGTGGGAGAACTTAGGCGAGTACTGGACTGCAGCTAAGCCCCCGAGTGGGAGGATTGCTCTCCACTCGGTGGATTTTTTCAAACTTAGGCGAGTGCCTGACTGCAGCTAAGTCTCTAAGTGGGAGAACTTAGGCGAGTGCTGGACTGCAGCTAAGCCCCCGAGTGGGAGGATTGCTCTCCACTCGGTAGGATTTTTTCAAACTTAGGCGAAACGGATTCGCAGCTAAGCCCCCGAGTGGGAGGCTGGCTCGCCACTCAGTAGGATTTTTTTCAAACTTAGGCGAAACGGATTCGCAGCTAAGCCCCCCGAGTGGGAGGCTGGCTCGCCACTCGGTAGGAAACTGTTTTTACAAACTTAGGCGAAGCGGATTCGCAGCTAAGCCACTCACTGGGGGATTTCTTACGCAAACAAAAAACAATAATAATCACTGGGAAAATTATAACGCTCTTGTCTTTGATAAATAAACTACAGGAGTTTTTCTTATTACATCTCATCCGAGTGAGAATTTAGGTATAAAAGGGGCGGAGTAGCTCCGCATTCCAGGCTCGTGGCTCATCGATCTGGCGATCGACATTGTAAAGATGATACGCTCCATTATGGAGGACTTTGGTAACGATGAAGGGGCCTTCTCAAGTAGGAGCGGGCTTGTGTGGTTTCTGTTGATCCACTCAGAGGACCAAATCTCCTTCTTGGAAGGCTCGACTCTTCACATTTCTGGCATGGAACCGACGTAAGTCTTGCTGATAAATGGTCGATCGGATCATAGCCATTTCTCTTTCTTCTTCCAGGAGGTCGACTGCGTCTTGCTGGGCTTGTTCTGCTTCATCTTCGGAGTAAAGCTCGACTCAGGGTGCATTGTGAAGTAGATCACTCGGCAGGACTGCTTCCGCTCCGTAAACAAGAAAGAACGGGGTTCTTCCAGTCGACCTATTCGGGGTGGTCCTCAATCCCCACAGAACTGACGGAAGCTCGTCGACCCATGCACCTGCTGCGTGCTTGAGATCACGCATCAGCCGAGGTTTTAGTCCTTTGAGAATCAGACCATTTGCCCTTTCTGCTTGCCCATTCGACTGGGGGTGGGCGACCGATGGGTAGAGTCGGAGCAGCATTGGGATCGGTCGGGTGAATCTGAATTGGCTTCGTTTCACCAGACGACTGAAAAGCTGATTTTGAAGCAGGCTTCTTGGCTCGTAGTAACTCACTCGGATCAGCAGTCTTCTGGTACTCTTGCAGCTCGACCACTGCCATCTGAGCATCAACAATCTTTGAGCCTTTCTGAAAACACTCTTCTGCTTTCTTCCAATTGCATGTAATGGTGATCACACCTTTGGGACCAGGCATCTTCAATTTGAGATACACATAACACGGTCGGGCCATGAAGCGTGCATAAGCCGGCCTGCCCAAAATAGCGTGATAGGCACTCTGGAAGTCTACAACTTCAAATGTCAACTTCTCTTTCCGGTAATTCTTGGCGACCGATGCGTAGTCGACTCGTGTGCCTTGAGAGGCGCAAAAAGCTCTGAACTTGTCTGAATCAAAGTTTGACCCATTGTCAGTGATGATGCTATGCGGGACCCCATATCTGAATGTTAACTCCGTGACGAAACTGATGGTAGTGCAAGCATCAAGATTCTTGATAGGCTTGGCTTCAGTCCATTTGGTAAACTTGTCGACTGCCACAAGCACATGTGTGAAACCGCTCCTGCCTATTCTCAATGGACCAACCATATCCAACCCCCAAACAGTGAAGGGCCAGATGAGTGGAATGGTCTTCAGGGCTGATGCGGGTTTGTGCGACATGTTGGAGTAGAACTGGCACCCTTCACACTTGTCGACTATCTCTTTTGCCATTTCATTTGCTCTTGGCCAGTAAAAACCCGCTTGGTATGCTTTAGCCACAATGGTCCGAGAGGACGCATGGTGACCACAGGTCCCCGAGTGGATCTCATCAAGGATTATCTGACCTTCTTCTGGTGTTATACACTTCTGGCCGACTCCAGTCGCGCTTTCTCTATACAACTGTCCCTTTATGACTGTGAAGGCCTTGGATCGACGGACGATCTGTCGAGCCTCTTCCTCGTCATCCGGGAGTTCCTTTCTCAGGATATACGCGATGTACGGTATCGTCCAGTCGTGGATGATTGCCAAGACTTCCATGATTAGGTCGACCACCGCTGGAATTTCGACTTCAGTCGGATCCGTGGCACTCTTTGGCTGCGGGACTTCATCTGTAAAAGGATCTTCTTGGACTGACGGCGAGTGGATGTGTTCCAAAAACACATTGCTGGGGATGGCTTCTCTCTTGAAGCCTATCTTTGCCAAATCATCAGCTGCTTGATTTTTTAGTCGGGGGATGTGATGAAGCTCTAACCCCTCGAATTTCTTCTCTAACTTTCTTACTGCATTACAATAACCGGTCATAGCTGGACTTCTGACATCCCACTCCTTCATCACCTGATTAACCACCAAATCTGAGTCGCCATAGACCATGAGGCGACGGACGCCGAGTGAAATGGCCATGCGCAACCCATACAAAAGTGCTTCATATTCTGCTTCATTATTGGAGGAATCGAAGTGAATCTGGAGAACATATCTGAGCTTATCTCCTCGGGGGGAAACCAATACTACCCCAGCACCGGAACCATTCAACATCTTAGATCCATCGAAGAACATGGTCCAGTGCTCCGAGTGAACTTGAGTCGGAAGTTGCTGTTCAATCCACTCGGCGACGAAATCTGCAATTGCTTGGGACTTGATAGCTTTCTTTGCCTCAAACTTGATATCTAGGGGAAGGAGTTCAATCGCCCATTTGGCCACTTGACCAGCTGCATCTCTGTTGTGCAAGTTCTCTGACAACGGAGCGTCGCTGACGACTGTAATGGAATGATCAGAGAAGTAGTGGACAACTTTCTTTGTAGTCATGTAAATCCCATATACGAGCTTCTGATAATGAGGGTATCTTTGCTTCGATGGGGTCAAGACTTCAGAAATATAATATACTGGGCGCTGAACTTTGAAGGCCTTTCCTTCTTCTTCCCGCTCGACCGTAAGTACTGTACTGACAACTTGTCCTGTGGCTGCAATGTAAAGCAGTAAAGGCTCCTTGCTGATTGGGGCAGCAAGCACCGGCTGGGTGGAGAGCAGAGCTTTGAGCTCTGCAAATGCTGCATCTGCTTCCGGAGTCCACTCGAACTTGTCAGACTTCTTCATCAGTAGGTAAAGAGGCAATGCCTTTTCACCGAGACGAGAGATGAATCGACTCAAAGCGGCCAAGCAACCTGTAAGCTTCTGGACGTCATGCACACGCACAGGACGCTTCATCCGGAGTATAGTACCAATTTTTTCAGGATTGGCATCGATTCCCCGTTCGGAAACAAGAAAACCGAGTAGCTTTCCGCCTGGAACTCCGAATGTGCACTTTGATGGATTGAGCTTGATATCATACCTCCTGAGGTTGGCAAAGGTTTCAGCAAGGTCAGTCAGCAGGTCGGAACCCTTCCGTGACTTAACCACAATATCATCCATGTATGCCTCCACATTCCGAGTGATTTGGGTGAGTAAACACTTCTGAATCATCCTCATGAACGTGGCTCCGGCATTCTTGAGGCCGAATGGCATGGTAACATAGCAGAAGCACCCGAATGGGGTGATGAAAGCTGTTTTAATCTCATCAGGTCCATACAGACGGATCTGATGGTACCTGGAATAGGCGTCTAGAAAAGACAGTCGCTCACATCCCGCAGTCGAGTCGACTATCTGGTCGATGCGGGGGAGAGGAAAATGATCTTTCGGGCAGGCCCGATTGATATGTTTAAAGTCAATGCACATGCGAAGTGACTTGTCCTTCTTGGGAACCATGACAACATTGGCGAGCCACTCGGAGTGGTAGATTTCTCGGATAAACTCCACCGCTAAAAGCCGAGCTACCTCTTCGCCAATAGCCTTTCTCTTCTGGACGGCGGACCGTCGGAGATGTTCCTTGACAGGTTTTACTTTTGAGTCGATTCTTAGGCGGTGCTCAGCCAGCTCCCTAGGAACACCCGGCATGTCAGAGGGCTTCCATGCGAAGATGTCCCAGTTCTCACGGAGGAACTGGATGAGCGCTTCTTCCTATTTGGAGTCGAGCGTCGTTGAGATGTGAGTCGGAGCAGCATTGGGATCGGTCGGGTGAATCTGAACTGGCTTCGTTTCACTGGACGACTGAAAAGCTGATTCTAAAGCAGGCTTCTTGGCTCGTAGTAACTCACTCGGATCAGCAGTCTTCTGGTACTCTTGCAGCTCGACCACTGCCATCTGAGCATCAGCAATCTTTGAGCCTTTCTGAAAACACTCTTCTGCTTTCTTCTGATTGCCTGTAATGGTGATCACACCTTTGGGACCAGGCATCTTCAATTTGAGATACACATAACACGGTCGGGCCATGAAGCGTGCATAAGCCGGCCTGCCCAAAATAGCGGGATAGGCACTCTGGAAGTCTACAACTTCAAATGTCAACTTCTCTTTCCGGTAATTCTTGGAATCACCAAAAACCACATCAAGGGCAACCTGGCTGAGTGATTCAGCCTTCTTCCCAGGAATGACTCCATGGAAACTCATGTTGCTGGCGCTGAGTCTGGACATCGGAATGCCCATCCCTTTCAATGTCTCTGCATACAATATGTTCAAACCACTGCCACCATCCATTAGGACTTTGGTCAGTCGAGTGCCTTCAACCACTGGGTCGACCACCAGAGCTTGCCTCCCAGGGGTGGAAATATGCGTTGGGTGATCGGACTGGTCGAACGTGATGGCAGTCTGGGACCATTTCAGATAACTTGGTGTCGCCGGAGCAACCATATTCACCTCTCGATTGATGACTTTCAGTCGACTTTTGCTCTCAACACCAGCAAAAATCACCAAGGTGGAATTGACTTGAGGGTATCCGTCGTCACTGTCCTCTTTGTCCTCGACTTTGTCCGACTCCTTTTCCTTACCCTTGGGTTGCTTACCCTGGAACTGTTGGATCAAGAGTCGACACTGTCGAGTGGTATGTTTCGGGTAAATGAAATTACCCTCTTCATCTTTCTTCGTGTGGACGAGACATGGCAAGTCCAACACATCATTTCCGTCCTGGTCTTTAACCTTTTTGGGGTTCCAAGGCCCTTTAGGTTTCCCTTTAAACTTTCCCTGAGTTACGGCCAAGGCTTCCCCGGGAGCAGCTGGCTCGGCTTTCCGCTTCTGTTTCCGATTGGAATTCCCTCCGGTTTCTTGGGCGACTGACTTCAGCTTGCCGCTCCGGAGTCGATCCTCATCTTCACCATTAGCATACTTGGTGGCAATCTCCATCATCCGATTCAGGGACATCTCTCCGGTTCGACCGAATTTCAAGCTCAGTTCTCTGTACTTGACGCCCTCCTTGAAAGCACAAACCGCTTGGTGGTCAGGCTCATTCTCCACCGAGTGATGTAACATGATCCACCTCTGGATGTAATCCCTCAAAGTTTCATTTGGTTTCTGTACACAAGACCGCAGTTCCGTCAGTCCTGCCGGTCGCTTGCACGTGCCTTCGAATGTGGTGACGAACACTCGAGAGAGATCCTCCCAAGTGTAAATGCTGCTAGGCGCCAACTGGTTCAGCCACGCTCTGGCCGAGCCCTCTAACATGAGAGGCAGGTGCTTCATGGCCACTTCATCATTGCCGCCGCCGATCTGGACGGCCACTCAGTAATCTTCAAGCCAAGTATCGGGCTTGGACTCGCCAGTGAACTTACTGACTCCAGTCGCCAACCTGAAGTTGGGAGGAATCACAGCGGCCCTGATGGCTCGACTAAAGCACTCTGGCCCCGATACATGCACTCTGTTGTTGGTAGGGGCATCTCTGTCGTGACCTTCTCGGTGATCCCTGTTCAGGTCGACCAAACCTTGGACGAGAATGGATCTCGCGTCAAAGCCTGGCCCTCTGGGGTTGACTGAAACCCTTCGCCCACCACTATGAGTGCGCCTGTCATCCTGCTGGCGAGGCAAATATGACCCGCTCCTCGGGGGAGGCGTGGGCACTCGACGCCGACCATCACGACCGACTCGGTGTTCATACTATTCATGGTTCCCATACTGGTCACGCCGGTCCCCACGTCCCTCACGCTTCGGGGACGATCTCGGGCTGTGAGCCGACTGGACTGTGTCCGCGGCAACGGATCTGCTGTGAATCCTGTTCCGCGACTAAGAAACAGCGGAATTCTGATCTCCTGATGCCCGGAGCAACGCTCTGATCTGCAGCAAGCCTCTGCCAGCCTCCGACTGGGAAGGCTGAATCGACTCCGCTATGCGGGCTGCAGCTGCTAAATTCTGAATCAGAGTTCGATATACCTGCGGGGGCGGGAAAAGCTGACATCGACTGGATTCGGGAACCCGTTGTCGCGCCCGCTCGTTGAGTTCTCGCTGGAGGTTTTCCATTCGAGCACGCTCGACCAAATTTTCCAGGCGCGCGTCCTCCAAGGCGCGAGCCTCGGGGGTTTCTCCAATGATAGGAGTGTGCAGTGCATCCATGTTCCGGCGGCGAAATTCTTCCCTCTGCAGCGACGTGAGAGGCTCGGGAAGATATTCCTCATGGGGACGCGACGGGTCGCCTCCGCCCGTGCCTCCGTCGGTGCGGGGAAAACCGGGAGGACTGGGTGGTCCATCGGCCATCAGAACCTCCGCCGCCGAATCGCTGCTGCCGCACTTGGATGCGGTCTCTGCGGAGCCAGTCGACAGATCAAATAGGCCGTAGAGGGATTCGTCGGGCTCGATCGCCGCGACTTGAGGGATGGCCGACTGACGGGCCACCGCGTGTCTCACCCACCGCTGAAGTCTCGACCGACCGGAGCGCTTGCGCCGGCGGGAAACGGGGAGGGAGGACAGCACAGGAGCCGACCGGTAAGGGGTCGACGGTTGCCACAGGAGAACGCCGCGGACGCACGCGCGAAAGTGCGTTGCCCCGCAGACAGGGAGTGCGTCCACGTCGAGCGGAGCCTCCTGAAGCCAGGCGGAGTCGTCGGCGATGAACGTGAGCGCGCCGAGACGGATCTCGCGGCCCTCCACCAAAACTCCGTCGAAAACCATGATGATTCGGGTCGGAAAAGATCGCAACTCCTCCAACAAAACGCTAAAACACCGGCCCCACGGTGGGCGCCAACTGTCGTGGTTCTAAGCCTGACAGTGATGTAGGGGGGTACGTATGGAGAGGCAGGATCTTAGCTGTGGAGAAGTTGTAAGCACGCAAGGTTTACGAGTTCAGGCCCTTCTCAGAGGAAGTAATAGCCCTACATCTCGGAGCCCGGAGGCGGTCGACTGGATTATGCGTGTATGAGTTACAGAGGTGCGAACCCTTGTCTCGGAGGGGGGGTGGGGTGTGGCTTATATAGAGTGCGCCAAGCCCCCGGCCAGCCCACGTTACCAAGGGTTCAATGTTCATTAAGGCGAGGCGTTACTGGTAAAGCTAGTAATAAAGTGCTATGATGACCATAAAAAACTATTTAATGACCGACCATTAGCGTGCGGAGTGACTTTAGGTCTCCTGGCCGTCGAGTGGTTGGATCTTGGTCGAGTGATTGCTTCTTGGTTGAGTGTCTTCGAGTCTGTCGAGTGTCTTCGAGTCTGTCGAGTGGAACACCTTCAAGTCGATTGAAAGGTGATTTCTTCTAGAGATGTCCTCGGGTAGGGTAGGTAGGACAGGTCCATGACCCTACCCTAGGTACATAGCTTCATCACCTGGCGCACTTCCATTGGGAGCACCATGTCCCACTATAGTGGTCGAACATCAACCTCCCTCATGGCTGGCATGTCGATCCCAACAGGATTCTGGTGCCCCTAGACACACAAGTTGATCTGTAAGATCGTTCTCTTAGCCGTGTGCGGTGCCCCCTTCCATCATAGTCCTCGATAATATTGTAGTGGTGCTTAGGCGAAGCCCTGCGACAGTAGAACATCAAGATCGTCACCACGCCGTCGTGCTGACGGAACTCTTCCCCGACACTTTGCTGGATCGGAGTCCGGGGATCGTCATCGAGCTGAACGTGTGCTAGAACTCGGAGGTGCCGTAGTTTCGGTGCTTGATCGGTCGGGCCGTGAAGACGTACGACTACATCAACCGCATTGTCATAACGCTTCCGCTGTCGGTCTACGAGGGTACGTAGATCACACTCTCCCCTCTCGTTGCTATGCATCACCATGATCTTGCGTGTGTGTAGGAAAATTTTGAAATTACTACGTTCCCCAACAGTGGCATCCGAGCCTAGGTTTTATGCGTTGATGTTATATGCACGAGTAGAACACAAGTGAGTTGTGGGCGATATAAGTCATACTGCTTACCAACATGTCATACTTTGGTTCAGCGGTATTGTTGGACGAAGCGGCCCGGACCGACATTACGCGTACGCTTACGCGAGACCGGTTCTCCCGGCGTGCTTTACACAAAGGTGGCTAGCGGGTGTCAGTTTCTCCAACTTTAGTTGAACCAAGTGTGGCTACGCCCGGTCCTTGCGAAGGTTAAAACAACACCAACTTGACAAACTATCGTTGTGGTTTTGATGCGTAGGTAAGAACGGTTCTTGCTAAAGCCCGTAGCAACCACGTAAAACTTGCAACAACAAAGTAGAGGACGTCTAACTTGTTTTTGCAGGGCATGTTGTGATGTGATATGGTCAAGACATGATGCTAAATTTTATTGTATGAGATGATCATGTTTTGTAACTGAGTTATCGGCAACTGGCAGGAGCCATATGGTTGTCACTTTATTGTATCCAATGCAATTGCGATGTAATGCTTTACTTTATCACTAAGCGGTAGCGATAGTCGTGGAAGCATAAGATTGGCAAGACGACAACGATGCTACGATGATGATCAAGGCGTCGCGCCGGTGACGATGGTGATCATGACGGTGCTTCAAAGATGGAGATCACAAGCACAAGATGATGATGGCCATATCATATCACTTATATTGATTGCATGTGATGTTTATCTTTTATACATCTTATCTTGCTTTGATTGATGGTAGCATTTTAAGATGATCTCTCACTAATTATCAAGAAGTGTTCTCCCTGAGTATGCACCGTTGCAAAAGTTCTTCGTGCTGAGACACCACGTGATGATCGGGTGTGATAGGCTCTACGTTCAAATACAACGGGTGCAAAAAGTTGCACACGCGGAATACTCAGGTTATACTTGACGAGCCAAGCATATACAGATATGGCCTCGGAACACGGAGACCGAAAGGTCGAGCGTGAATCATATAGTAGATATGATCAACATAGTTATGTTCACCAATGAAACTACTCCATCTCACGTGATGATCAGACATGGTTTAGTTGATTTGGATCACGTGATCACTTAGAGGATTAGAGGGATGTCTATCTAAGTGGGAGTTCTTTAGTAATATGATTAATTGAACTTAAATTTATCATGAATTTAGTACCTGATAGTATCTTGCTTGTTTATGTTTGATTGTAGATAGATGGCCCGTGCTGTTGTTCCGTTGAATTTTAATGCGTTCCTTGAGAAAGCAAAGTTGAAAGATGATGGTAGCAATTACACGGACTGGGTCCGTAACTTGAGGATTATCCTCATTGCTGCTTAGAAGAATTACGTCCTGCAAGCACCGCTGGGTGCCAGGCCTGCTGCTGGAGCAACACCAGATGTTATGAACGTCTGGCAGAGCAAAGCTGATGACTACTCGATAGTTCAGTTTGCCATGCTTTACGGCTTAGAATCAGGACTTCAACGATGTTTTGAACGTCATGGAGCATATGAGATGTTCCAGGAGTTGAAGTTAATATTTCAAGAAAATGCCCGGATTGAGAGATATGAAGTCTCCAATAAGTTCTATAGCTACAAGATGGAGGAGAACAGTTCTGTCAGTGAGCATATACTCAAAATGTCTGGGTATAATAATCACTTGATTCAATTGGGAGTTAATCTTCCAAATGATTGCATCATTGACAGAATTCTCCAATCACTGCCACCTAGCTACAAGAGCTTCCTGATGAACTATAATATGCAAGGGATGAATAAGACTATTCCCAAGCTCTTCGCAATGCTAAAAGCTATGGAGGTAGAAATCAAGAAGGAGCATCAAGTGTTGATGGTCAACAAGACCACTAGTTTCAAGAAAAAGGGCAAAGGGAAGAAAAAGGGGAACTTCAAAAATAACAGCAAGCAAGTTGCTGCTCAAGAGAAGAAACCCAAATCTGGACCTAAGCCTGAAACTGAGTGCTTCTACTGCAAGCAGACTGGTCACTGGAAGCGAAACTGCCCCAAGTATTTGGCGGATAAGAAGGATGGCAAGGTGAACAAAGGTATATGTGATATACATGTTATTGATGTGTACCTTACTAATGCTCGCAGTAGCACCTGGGTATTTGATACTGGTTCTGTTGCTAACATTTGCAACTCGAAACAGGGACTACGGATTAAGCGAAGATTGGCTAAGGACGAGGTGACGATGCGCGTGGGAAATGGTTCCAAAGTCGATGTAATCGCGGTCGGCACGCTACCTCTACATCTACCTTCGGGATTAGTATTAGACCTAAATAATTGTTATTTGGTGCCAGCGTTGAGCATGAACATTATATCTAGATCTTGTTTGATGCGAGACGGTTATTCATTTAAATCAGAGAATAATGGTTGTTCTATTTATATGAGTAAAATATTTTATGGTCATGCACCCATGAAGAATGGTCTATTCTTATTAAATCTCGATAGTAGTGACACACACATTCATAATGTTGAAGCCAAAAGATGCAGAGTTGATAATGATAGTGCAACTTATTTGTGGCACTACCGTTTATGTCATGTCGGTATAAAGCGCATGAAGAAACTCCATACTGATGGACTTTTGGAACCACTTGATTATGAATCACTTGGTACTTGCGAACCGTGCCTTATGGGTAAGATGACAAAAACACCATTCTCCGGTACTATGGAGAGAGCAACAGATTTGTTGGAAATCATACATACAGATGTATGTGGTCCGATGAATGTTGAGGCTCGTATCGTTATTTTCTCACCTTCATAGATGACTTAAGCAGATATGGGTATATCTACTTAATGAAACATAAGTCTGAAACATTTGAAAAGTTCAAAGAATTTCAGAGTGAAGTTGAAAATCATCGTAACAAGAAAATAAAATTCCTACGATCTGATCGTGGAGGAGAATATTTGAGTTACGAGTTTGGTGTACATTTGAAACAATGCGGAATAGTTTCGCAACTCACGCCACCCGGAACACCACAGCGTAATGGTGTGTCCGAACGTCATAATCGTACTTTAGTAGATATGGTGCGATCTATGATGTCTCTTACTGATTTACCGCTATTGTTTTGGGGTTATGCTTTAGAGATGGCCGCATTCACGTTAAATAGGGCACCATCAAATCCGTTGAGACGACGCCTTATGAACTGTGGTTTGGCAAGAAACCAAAGTTGTCGTTTCTGAAAGTTTGGCGCTGCGATGCTTATGTGAAAAAGCTTCAACCTGATAAGCTCGAACCCAAATCGGAGAAATGTGTCTTCATAGGATATCCAAAGGAAACTATTGGATACACCTTCTATCACAGATCCGAAGGCAAGACTTTTGTTGCTAAATTCGGAAACTTTCTAGAGAAGGAGTTTCTCTCGAAAGAAGTGAGTGGGAGGAAAGTAGAACTTGATGAGGTAACTATACCCGCTCCCTTATTGGAAAGTAGTACATCACAGAAACATGTTTCTGTGACACCTACACCAATTAGTGAGGAAGCTAATGATGATGATCATGAAACTTCAGAACAAGATACTACTGAACCTCGTAGATCAACCAGAGTAAGATCCGCACCAGAGTGGTACGGTAATCCTGTTCTGGAAGTCATGCTACTAGATCATGATGAACCTACGAACTATGGAGAAGCGATGGTGAGCATAGATTCCGCAAAATGGCTTGAAGCCATGAAATCTGAGATGGGATCCATGTATGAGAACAAAGTGTGGACTTTGGTTGACTTGCCAAAAGATCGGCAAGCAATTGAGAATAAATGGATCTTCAAGAAGAAGACTGACGCTGACGGTAATGTTACTGTCTACAAAGCTCGACTTGCCGCAAAAGGTTTTCAACAAGTTCAAGGGATTGACTACGATGAGACCTTCTCACCTGTAGCGATGCTTAAGTCTGTCCGAATCATGTTAGCAATTGCTGCATTTTATGATTATGAAATTTGGCAGATGGATGTCAAAACTGCATTCCTGAATGGATTTCTGGAAGAAGAGTTGTATATGATGCAGCCGGAAGGTTTTGTCGAGCCAAAGGGAGCTAACAAAGTGTGCAAGCTCCAGCGATCCATTTATGGACTGGTGCAAGCCTCTCGGAGTTGGAATAAACGCTTTGATAGTGTGATCAAAGCATTTGGTTTTGTACAGACTTTTGGAGAAGCCTGTATTTACAAGAAAGTGAGTGGGAGCTCTGTAGCGTTTCTGATATTATATGTAGATGACATATTACTAATCGGAAATAATATAGAATTTCTGGATAGCATAAAGGGATACTTGAATAAGAGTTTTTCAATGAAAGACCTCGGTGAAGCTGCTTACATATTGGGCATTAAGATCTATAGAGATAGATCAAGATGCCTAATTGGAATTTCACAAAGCACATACCTTGACAAAGTTTTGAAGAAGTTCAAAATGGATCAAGCAAAGAAAGGATTCTTGCCTGTGTTACAAGGTGTGAAATTGAGTAAGACTCAATGCCCGACCAATGCAGAAGATAGAGAGAAAATGAAAGATGTTCCCTATGCTTCAGCCATAGGCTCTATCATGTATGCAATGCTGTGTACCAGACCGGATGTGTGTCTTGCTATAAGTCTAGCAGGGAGGTACCAAAGTAATCCAGGAGTGGATCAGTGGACAGCGGTCAAGAACATCCTGAAATACCTGAAAAGGACTAAGGATATGTTTCTCATATATGGAGGTGACAAAGAGCTCATCGTAAATGGTTACGTTGATGCAAGCTTTGACACTGATCCGGACGATTCTAAATCGCAAACCGGATACGTGTTTACATTAAACGGTGGAGCTGTGAGTTGGTGCAGTTCTAAACAAAGCGTTGTGGCGGGATCTACATGTGAAGCGGAGTACATAGCTGCTTCGGAAGCAACAAACGAAGGAGTCTGGATGAAGGAGTTCATTTCCGATCTAGGTGTCATACCTAGTGCATCGGGTCCAATGAAAATCTTTTGTGACAATACTGGTGCAATTGCCTTGGCAAAGGAATCCAGATTTCACAAGAGAACCAAGCACATCAAGAGACGCTTCAATTCCATCCGGGATCTAGTCCAGGTGGGAGACATAGAGATTTGCAAGATACATACGGATCTGAATGTAGCAGACCCATTAACTAAGCCTCTTCCACGAGCAAAACATGATCAGCACCAAAGCTCCATGGGTGTTAGAATCATTACTGTGTAATCTAGATTATTGACTCTAGTGCAAGTGGGATACTGAAGGAAATATGCCCTAGAGACAATAATAAAGTTATTATTTTATTTCCTTATATCATGATAAAATGTTTATTGTTCATGCTAGAATTGTATTATCCGGAAACATAATACTTGTGTGAATACATAGACAAACTAAACGTCACTAGTATGCCTCTACTTGACTAGATCGTTAATCAAAGATGGTTATGTTTCCTAACCATAGACATGTGTTGTCATTTGATTAACGGGGTCACATTATTAGGAGAATGATGTGATTGACATGACCCATTCCATTAGCTTAGCACCCGATCGTTTAGTATGTTGCTATTGCTTTCTTCATGACTTATACATGTTCCTATGACTATGAGATTATGCAACTCCCGTTTGCCGGAGGAACACTTTGTGTGCTACCAAAAGTCACAACGTAACTGGGTGATTATAAAGGAGCTCTACAGGTGTCTCCAAAGGTACATGTTGGGTTGGCGTATTTCGAGATTAGGATTTGTCACTCCGATTGTTGGAGAGGTATCTCTGGGCCCTCTCGGTAATGCACATCACATAAGCCTTGCAAGCATGCAACTAATGAGTTAGTTGTGAGATGATGTATTATGAAACGAGTAAAGAGACTTGCCGGTAACGAGATTGAACTAGGTATTGAGATACCGACGATCGAATCTCGGGCAAGTAACATACCGATGAAAAAGGGAACAAAGTATGTTGTTATGCGGTCTGACCGATAAAAGATCTTCATAGAATATGTGGGAGCCAATATGAGCATCCAGGTTCCGCTATTGGTTATTGACCGGAGACATGTCTCGGTCATGTCTACATTGTTCTCGAACCCGTAGGGTCCGCACGCTTAACGTTACGATGACAGTTTCATTATGAGTTTATATATTTTGATGTAGAGAAGTTAGTTCAGAGTCCCGGATGTGATAACGGACATGATGAGGAGTCTCGAAATGGTCGAGACATAAAGATTGATATATTGGAAGCCTATGTTTGGACATCGGAAGTGTTCCGGGTGAAATCGGCATTTTACCGGAGTACCAGGAGGTTGCCGGAACCCCCCGGTAACCTAATGGGCCTTAATGGGAATAGTGGAGGAAGAGGAGAGGAGGCCTAGGGGCTGCCGCGCGCCCCTCCCCCCCAAGTCTGAATTGGACAAGGAGGGGGGGGGGCGCCCCCCCTTTCCTTTGTTCCCTCTCTTCCTTCTTCCCCAAGTCCTAATCCAACTAGGGAAAGGGGGGAGTCCTACTCCTGGTAGGAGTAGGACTCCTCCTGCGCGCCTCCTCCTATGGCCGGCCACACCCCCCCTTGGCTCCTTTATATACGGGGGCAGGGGGCACCCCTAGACACACAAGTTGATCTCTAAGATCGTTCTCTTAGCCGTGTGCGGTGCCTCCTTCCACCATAGTCCTCGATAATATTGTAGTGGTGCTTAGGCAAAGCCCTGCGACAGTAGAACATCAAGATCGTCACCACGCCGTCGTGCTGACGGAACTCTTCCCCGACACTTTGCTGGATCGGAGTCCGGGGATCGTCATCGAGATGAACGTGTGCTAGAACTCAGAGGTGGCATAGTTTCGGTGCTTGATCGGTCGGGCCGTGAAGATGTACGACTACATCAACCGCGTTGTCATAACGCTTCCGCTGTCGGTCTACGAGGGTACGTAGATCACACTCTCCCCTCTCGTTGCTATGCATCACCATGATCTTGCGTGTGCGTAGGAAAATTTTGAAATTACTACGTTCCCCAACACCCGCATCCATGGAGGCCACCAAGCAAAGGAGGACGACATCGATGGGCCACTCCCTAGACCTCTCGGAGCCTGGCGCCCTCAGGAGTAGGGGCGGCGACCGGAGCAGCCGTTGGCATGGTAGTGGCGGCCGCCGGCGCGGGAGGCAGGCCGACGAGGGAGGGAGGCATGCGGCCGGCGCGGGAGGCGGGGGCGGCGAGGGACGCTTGCGGCCGGCGTGGGAGGAAGGAGGATCAGAGAGGTCCTTCGGGCATGGGCGTAGTGCGCAACGGTTTTTTTTTTCCGAAAGGGTGCGTGGGTTAATGATCATGGCTTAAGCGTGGCTTGTTGCGTTAAACACGGAGATATTTTAGACCCTTGGATCGGTTCGTGTTATTTGGATCTGCTCCTCTCTTCTTTTTATAGGGGTAGTAGATGGGGCGATCCATTTCGTCCGTCATCGTATGTTGGGTTGACGCGGACATAAAAGCCGGCTCAATGCGCCGATCCAAACAAACGTACGTCCGTTCGTCCGCCTGCCGATCCATTTCCGGCTCAATTTTAAGTAGGATTTGCGTCGGCGTGGACACAAAGCGGACGCGCGCGCTCGCCCTCTTTCCTCTCCAGGCCCGCTGGTTGGTGGCACATTGACCTCTTCACATCCAACAGCACACCGTCGCCGCCTGCTTCGTCGCCGACACCCCCAGCCATTTTTTCCGATAGAACAAGGATACATAAATAGTTCTAGCGTACACAGATAAAATAAAAGACCAACTACTCGTCGTCGCTTTCCGACTCTGACTCGTTAATGTCCTCCTCCGGCGTCTGAATGTAGGCATCAGCATACTGCTCGTCCTCGAAGTACCACCCCGACGTTTCTCGCTTCAGTTTCAATTGAGCGGCCTGCTTCCGCGCACGCTTGTCCTCCCGATAGGCGGCTCGCTTCGTCCTCCTCGCCTCCCTCTTCGTCCTCCTTTGCTTGTAAAACTGGCGCTCGTCGATGATGTCCTGCAAGAAGCATTCGCGCCACACCACCATGGCTTCCACATCCATTTCGGCGATGGTGAGGTGACGCTGCCGCCTCCGATGGACACGACGATCCTCATCGGTGAAAAGCCGTGGGAGAGGCGCCAGATCCTGCGCCCACTGGCTCGACACGTCAGGAAAATTCATCTCCCCACGAGGCCTCAGGAGGCGCCAGGCCACCGCGCCGCGCGGACCGCCTCCTCTACGGTGTCGAAGGTGCCGAGGATGAGGCGTTTCTCGCCAAAACAGATCTCGGAGGAGAAGTCGCCGGAGCGGCGCTCGCAGACTCCGCGAAAATCCGAAGCGCCCAGGCGGCGAATCGACATGATGGCGCAGAGCCGGCGAGGCTAGTGAGAGGGGGCGAGACAAGTGGGCGGCGGACAGAGTGTGGAGGGAGCGCCTTCTTATAACGAGCGTCGGCCGCGGCGCGCGCGAACCTTTCCCGCGCGATGGAGCACCACAACCAGCGCGCGCTAGCCCGATTTTCACCCTCGCGCGCAAACCTTTCCCACGTGCTGGAGCGCCAAAACCAGGGCAACGACATGACTGCTGGCATGATCTACAACGTGCGCGGTCGTGAAATGGGTCGGCGCGTTGGGCGCACCGCTGAACCAAATAAAAAACAGGGCGACGGACGGGTGGCCGATCCAAACAGATAAAAAGCGGACAGAAACGCCGTCCGTTATGTTATCTGTTCAGTGCAATTAAGCAAGAGCTAGCAGAACTTATTTTTTGACAAAAAAGAGCTGGTAGAACATGAACCCTGAGTTTTACGATCACAATATTGCCTCAAAAAATATATACATTTACCAAATTGTATCCTGCCACGTCTGGTTCTGGGATAAAGCCTTTTCCCTAATGCAGCTTGCAAAAATTTTGAGACATTTTTTCACCGCATCCTCTTGTGGGCCTGTGACGATGTTTTCCAGAGGCATGGTGGACAGACCGACCGGAGATCTACGCGGACCATCTATCCTCTCAGTGGGCCGGAGACCTGTCCTTCTCGGACTTTTCCGGACAAAATTATTGTTCTGATCTATGTGGTTAACAAAATCCCGATTTGACCTTGTTTTAAAAAAAATTGATTTTGACCTGTTTGGGTGACGCCAACATCCCTGACGTCTGGGTTGCGAAGCAGACGCCAGGCACCCTGGCGTCTGGCCTCTGGCCCGCACTGCCCGCCTGCCCATTGACCTGTTGACGTGGCAAAGGGGCCAGACGCCAAGGACCCTGGCGTCTGGCCCTGGTAAGTGGATAACGGCGCGGGCCAGCCCACCCATCCCCATCTCATCTTCTCCTGGCGTTTGGGTCAAGAACAGAGGGCTGTTCGTCGCCCCTTCTCTCCCTCCCCCCCGATCTACTCCATTAACCGCTCAAACTCGCAGATCTGACCCCCCAAGCTTCTTTGAGGTATTCTCCCCCATTCCCTCCAATTTGTTTTTGTTTCCCCCTCTCTTGTTGGATGCATTATTTCACATTAGGTGATGTTAGATTAGTAGATGGTTTCTTTGTTTTAGGAAATAGTTTGTAGTTGGTAGATGATTTGGTAGGTAGTGTAGTTTGTAGATGTTTGTAGTTGTCCACCAATAGACATAGTTTGTGATTTTTTTGAATTGTAGATGATGTATGCATGTGCTAGTAAATTAGCTATATGTTGAATATATAGATGGCATAATATTTGTTTGAATCTGAGAAGGCTACTTTGGCAAGCAAAGATATTTAGAAAAAATATTATATGTGTGAAGTGGTATGACAATAAAGTTGAATATATAGATGGCATAATTTTATTTGCAAAAGAGATGATGAAATTTGATGATTGTGTGTGACATGATTTGTTCAATAGAATGGTGGATGATGATTATGAAATTTATTTGATGGTGAAATTTGGTACTCTAGATGATATGTGTGCATATGTAGAAGAAAGAAATGATGTGGTTATGTGTGAGAAGAATGGTGTGTTCATATGGCATAACTTGAAGAAGGAAATAGTATTGTTTGATATTGTTCATGTATTCATAGATGTTTGTGATATTTTTTTAAGATGGCGGATGATGCTGGACCTTGGTATGGCGGATTAATCGATGAGTGGGATAAGGAGCATCGTGCTCGTGCCATTGAGAAGGGAGAGGTAAGAAGCAAGACTTATCAATTTTCGTTGTTTCTCATTTGTGTTCTTGTATTGATTAAAACATCACTTTATTTGCGGCTTGTAGTTGCTATGCGCGTGAGGGGTCATTCCACTGATGACTTTACTTACAACCCGCGGTACGAGCCTTACATTCGGAGATTGGGTCTTCTCCCATTCGTGTTGCAGTTTAAGCGACGCGCTCCGCCGGTGAACCACGCGACGCTGACCGCACTTGTGGATCGTTGGAGGCCGGAGACTCACTCGTTCCACCTTCCATTTGGGGAGATGACGATGACCCTTGAGGACATGGCTATGATAAGCGGCCTTCGTATCAACGGACAAGCTGTTACTGGTCGTGTCAGTGCCGTTAATTGGCGAGAACGGACTGACATTTTAATTGGTGTTCAGCCCGACGCCCCTGAGGAAGGCAAGGCCGATACCGCGAGAGTGAGGCATTCTTGGCTAAAACTGGTCAGAGGAAACACCAATTCATGCCCTCAGGGTGCCAATGACGTGGTTGTGCAGCAGTACGCGCGGGCCTATCTTTGGTATGTACTAACCAAGGTAGTCTTCTCAGATGCAACCGAGAACTCGGCCCTCTGGATGTTCCTGGAGCTACTCAATAACTGGGATACCCAGTATAGCTGGGGTTCGGCCGCACTAGCATATTTGTATCATCAGGTAAGTGATATTTGCAACCATTTAACTTTCATTTGTCATGCGCCTCCATATCTAACATGTTTGTTTGATTGCAGCTTGACTTGGCGTGTCGCAGGAAGGGAGATACATCCTCATTGGCTGGGTTTGTTTGGAGCCTATCCGTGTGGATGTGGGAGCGGATCCCGGTTGGACAGCCCGATATCAAGAACCCCAACATGGCAAACCCACGGGGTAATCATGACGGGCTGCATGATGATGATCCATATCGGCGCCCTACGCTTGCTTACTATTGGGAACAAGTGACATTATACACAGGAAGCTCGCATGTGCGATACAAGTGCTATATGAACGAGCTGGACACCTTGACTACTGAGCAGGTATAGAGAAGTTCGATGAGACCAAATTTAGTCAAGAATGAAACTTGTATCTAACAATGTATCTCTTTGTTTTGCAGGTACATTGGTTGCCTTATATGGAAGATCGTGACTATGATCTTAATGAGATGTGCACGCGTGATAGCCATCTTTGGCGGGCGAGGTGCCCAATGATATGCTTCTTCGCAGTCGAGTGGCACTTTGTAGACCGTGTGGCAAGACAATTTGGAAGAAGACAAGGTATTCCAATTGAGGAGAGCAACGAGGAAACGCTATCTCTGCATCGGTGAGCAAGCATGCCTTGAGTGTGTAGTAGAGCATTGAATAAGTCTATGTTTGCTCATGCTTTGTCCCGTGCATCATTTGTAGGTTCAATCCAAGGAACAATCAGGATATATCGGATTGGTCAAACAAACACCGTGCGTGGATAGAAATTTGGAATCAAAGAGACACGTTAGTGCAATCAGAGAATAGACCTCACAATCAGTCAGCATATCAGAAGTATCAAGTGTGGTATGCGGATCATTACTGGTTAAAGCTAAAGCCTGGTTGGACTCACGAGGAGTGGTCGGAGTTGGTGTCTGAAGACCCGGAGACTGCAGAAGGTTATCATACCTTCAACACAGTTGTGAGAGACACCAGAGGGGCTCACGTTGACTATGCACCGATGCATGATGAAATGGTAGTCTGTTTGACCTATTCTAACAAACTTGCATCATGTTGTCTTCTTTCAAATACATAAGTTTGATGTGTTCATGAATTGCAGGGCAGAGAGTTGCTTCTGTGCGTCAACGATGCCAATGTTGCACTGAGTCATCCACCTGGTGGTGTATTATCTGAGAGGACTCTTAGGAGCACGATGGAGGTGTGGCCAATATATTATAAAAGTTTCTTTTCGTGGATTATTTATTTGCATCTCATATCATAGCATATTTTGTGTTGTTGCAGAAGTTCAAGAAGCGGTTCCATAAGATGGCAGCAATGCTTTCTTGCCATGGTGCTCAGTCCAGTGACGTGTATGCACCTGGTAGTCGCGCCGCCAGAGCTAATAGATGGCGTTATATCCAGAACGATGAGGACATGGAGGAGGAGGTCCATGAAGAGGATCCAACACATCAAGAGGAGCCAACACATCATGAGGAGCATGAGTATGATGCAACACATCAACAAGATCATGAGTATGATGTTGATGCTCCACAACCATCACAGGTTACACAACCGACACAAGGCAATGCTCGCTCTAGGAAAGGCAAAGTCATAGCTAAGACACCAGGCAAGAAAGGTAGAAAGAAGACATGGAACACACAATTCCATAGTCCGGAGTATCCTCATCAGCTTATCCCAACAGGAATGCAAAGATATAAGGCCAACATTGAGGCGGAGGAGGAGGCATACAACGAAGAGGAGGAGGAGGCTAGCGAAGAGGAGGAGCCTACACTTGCAGCACTCATGAAGAGAGGAAGGAGGAAGTGAGCTTCTTGTTTGGAAGTGCATGAACTAGGTGGTGTTTGTATGCATGAACTTGGTGTTGTGGTAAAAACTTTTAAGGTTGTCTTGAATTTGGTGTCTTATGTATGCACTTGGTGTCTTATGTATGCATGAATTTGTCGTGATGAAAAATCTGTGAACTTGTTGTCGTTTGTATGCAAGAATTTGTCGTGGTGAAAGTTCTGTGAAATGTGCTATCTTCTGTGTTCTATGAACCTGTCATATTATTATATATGTGATATCTTCTTGTGTGAAACAACAAGTCCAAAATAATGTACAGGGCCCCAGAAGCCAGGGTCCTTGGCGTTTGGTTTGAAGTCAGGGGACCAGACGCCACGATCCCTAGCGTCTGGTTTGAAGTCAGGGGACCAAACGCCATGATCCCTGGCGTCTGGTGGTCGACTGGAAGCAAAAGCAGAGGCCTGGATAGCAGAAACAGGGCAGCCAGACGCCAGGGTCCATGGCGTGTGGCCCTGGTGTAGTAGTTTTTTTTATTCTGTTCATATTTTGTCACAACATAGTATCGAATTACATAGATATTTTGTTCTAGCAAACACCTATAGTATCGAATGACAAACATTAGTGTTCACATAATAGCAAATGACAAACATTAGTGTTCACATAATAGCAAATGACAAACATAGTTATCACATAATCTCAAATTACACAAATAGTCTCGAATGAAAACTTCATCACATACAATGTCTCGAATGACATAAGTAGTTCATGACCACGATGGTCCACGATAGTTGAAACGACATGAACATCACATATAACTCGGTTTCCTGTAGCAATGCAAGTCAACAACCCTTTTCCATCCCCATTCTTGCAGCATTTCTTGAATCTTGTCATCATCAGTTATGTCAACCAATTTTCTTTCCCCGGGGCCATCTGACTGCTTCCTGCTGACGTAGTACACAAAATCCTCTTCCTTCAACCCTTGCTTCAACATGAATTTAGTCTTCAACCAATCGAAAGTGAGGTCCACTTCACTAACTTGCACAACACATGGAGACAAGCCTTCGACATGAACAATAGGGCTAAGCACCCACTGAGTACCCTTAGCCATCTACAACACACAAATCTCTTAGTACCTAACCTATGATACATTAAACCACGAGGAAAACAAACTAGGGTTTACACAAAGCTATGATACATTAAACCAACCAAAAATGGGGGTGGAGTTGATTTACCTTCTAGTTTCTAAATCCTAAAGATCCAACGGTGAAACCAGACCGATTCATGAGAGATTTGAGGGGGGTTAGGGTACTGGATGAGAGTGAGTGGATGAGAGGTCTAGAGGTGAGAGTGAGTGGAGATGAAAGGAATGAGAGGGGTAGAGGTGGAGATGAATGGATGTGAGGGCTAGAGGTGGGACCAAAGAATCTTATCCACTCGAAATTTGCTCTCTGGATAGGGAGCCAGACGCCAGGGACCTTGGCGTCTGGGTGTGCACACTTACAAATAGGCAAAATGCTCTCTGGATAGGGACCCAGACGCCAGGGACCTTAGCGTCTGGGTGTGTTGCAAACTGGCAAAATGCTCAGACAGATCAGACAGGTGTCTGGTCTCCTGCGTGACCAAAACGAGCCAGACGCCAGGGACCTTGGCGTCTGGTCTGGATAGGGACCCAGACTCCAAGGTGCCTGGCGTCTGGCTCTCTGGATCGGGCATCAGACAGATCAGACAGGTGTCTGGTCTCCTGCGTGACCAAAACGAGCCAGACGCCACGGACCTTGCCATCTGGTCTGGATAGTTTGCACATAATTTCAAATAGGTTGCACACATTTTTAAACATTGGAAATCAAACAAAAATATGAACAAAGTATAGTTTGCACATAATTTCAAATAGGTTGCACATAAGTAGTTCATGACCACACAAGGTCTCAAATAACAAGTTCACACATGATGTCTCAAATGACATAAGTAGTTCATGACCACACACGGTCTCGAATGACAAGTTCATACATTAAACAAAGTCTCGACATTCCATCATCGACGCCAGTGCCTTTCCATTTGTCTACTGAGTAGTACGGGGCCACTTTCCCTTCTTGTCATGTGCCTCGTCCTCCTCTCGTGCATCGCGAGCCCTTGCAAGTTTTCTTGCCCTCTCTTCTTGACGAGCCTCCTTCTCTTTGTGTGCCCTCTCTTGCTCACGCTTCTTGCGCTCGTTCTTCTCCTTCTCACGACGCTCATGCTCCAATCCCCGTGCAAAGGACTCCTCGAACAGGCGCTGCCTTCGTAAGTAATCTCGATGTTGGTCCTCTTGGACATCTTTTGGTACCTCGTGATCTATCCAAGTGAAGTACTTGCAAAGTGGAGGAGGCGACTACATAAAAATCATGTTTTTGTTAATAATATGAGCTCAAACTTGATGAGGTTTTTTGTATGTACACCCAACATACTGGTGGTATGTCATATGCGTTAGTTGGCCTTCGACGATCATGTGCATAGTTGGGAGACACGAAAAACCTTCTACCTTCTATCCATGACTTCTTGCGGTCCGTGGACACCTTCAGCTTGCAAACATCACCACACCAACATGGTGGTGTGGGCACATCCTTCTCCTTCTCCTTGTCCAACCTGTCCTCCATCCACGTCTTCGGCATGTCCTCTTGATCCGCGCACGCCGGCCTCGTGCTGGAACCGGATGAAGCCATGCCTACAAAAAGAACAATTGTTAGCACAAGACACAAAGAGATACATGTGCAAATATAGTAAATCAATAAATGCTAGGAATTGTATGAACAAATAATATACCATTACTATTAGATAAACCATCTGGATTAAGCAAATAACCGAAGGCCGGTCCATTATCAACCATTCCTCTCCGACCACCACCACCTCTAGCACTTGTGCTTCCTCTCCAACCACCACCACCTCTAGCACTTGTGCTTGCTCGACCACCACCTCTAGCACTTGTGCTTGTTGGAAATATGCCCTAGAGGCAATAATAAATTGGTTATTATTATATTTCCTTGTTCATGATAATCGTTTATTATCCATGCTAGAATTGTATTGATAGGAAACTCAGATACATGTGTGGATACATAGACAACACCATGTCCCTAGTAAGCCTCTAGTTGACTAGCTCGTTGATCAATAGATGGTTACGGTTTCCTGACCATAGACATTGGATGTCGTTGATAACAGGATCACATCATTAGGAGAATGATGTGATGGACAAGACCCAATCCTAAGCCTAGCACAAAGATCGTGTAGTTCGTATGCTAAAGCTTTTCTAATGTCAAGTATCATTTCCTTAGACCATGAGATTGTGCAACTCCTGGATACCGTAGGAGTGCTTTGGGTATGCCAAACGTCACAATGTAACTGGGTGGCTATAAAGGTACACTACAGGTATCTCCAAAAGTGTCTGTTGGGTTGGCACGAATCGAGACTGGGATTTGTCACTCCGTGTAAACGGAGAGGTATCTCTGGGCCCACTCGGTAGGACATCATCATAATGTGCACAATGTGACCAAGGAGTTGATCATGGGATGATGTGTTACGGAACGAGTAAAGAGACTTGCCGGTAACGAGATTGAACAAGGTATCGGGATACCGACGATCGAATCTCGGGCAAGTATCGTACCGATAGACAAAGGGAATTGTATACGGGATTGATTGAATCCTTGACATCGTGGTTCATCCGATGAGATCATCGTGGAACATGTAGGAGCCAACATGGGTATCCAGATCCCACTGTTGGTTATTGACCAGAGAGTTGTCTCGGCCATGTCTGCATGACTCCCGAACCCGTAGGGTCTACACACTTAAGGTTCGATGACGCTATGGTTATAGGGAAAGTATGTACGCGGTTACCGAATGTTGTTTGGAGTCCCGGATGAGATCCCGGACGTCACGAGGAGTTACGGAATGGTCCGGAGGTAAAGATTGATATATAGGAAGTATGGTTTTGGCCACCGGAAGTGTTCTGGGCATCACCAGTAGTGTACCGGGACCACCAGAGGGGTCCGGGGGTCCACCAGGTGGGGCCACCAGCCCCGGAGGCCTACATGGGCCAATAGTGGGAAGGGACCAGCCCCTAGGTGGGCTGGGGCACCTCCCACCAAGGCCCAAGGCGCCTCCTAGAGGGGAAGGGGGCAAACCCTAGGGCAGATGGGCCTTAAGGCCCACCCTAGGTGCGCCCCCCTCTCTCCCCCCTTGGCCGCAACCCTAGATGGGTTTTGGGGCTGCCGCCACCCCTAGGGAGGGAACCTAGATGGGGGCGCAGCCCCTCCCCTTCCCCTATATATACATGAGGTATTGGGGGCTGCAAGACACACGAGATCATCTCCCTCTTGGCGCAGCCCTACCTCTCTCCCTCCTCGTCTCTCGTAGTGCTTGGCGAAGCCCTGCTGGAGTTCCGCGCTCCTCCACCACCACCACGCCGTCGTGCTGCTGCTGGACGGAGTCTTCCCCAACCTCTCCTTCTCCCCTTGCTGGATCAAGGCGTGGGAGACGTCACCGGGCTGCACGTGTGTTGAACGCGGAGGCGCCGTGGTTCGGCGCTTAGATCGGAATCAACCGCGATCTGAATCGCTTCGAGTACGACTCCTTCATCTGCGTTCTTGCAACGCTTCCGCTTAGCGATCTACAAGGGTATGTAGATGCACTCTCCTTCCCCTTGTTGCTAGATTACTCCATAGATTGATCTTGGTGATGCGTAGAAAATTTTAAATTTCTGCTACGATCCCCCACAGTGGCATCATGAGCTAGGTCTATGCGTAGTTTCTATGCACGAGTAGAACACAAAGCAGTTGTGGGCGTCGATATTGTCAATTTACTTGCCGTTACTAGTCTTATCTTGATTCGGCGGCATCGTGGGATGAAGCGGCCCGGACCGACCTTACATGTACTCTTACGTGAGACTGGTTCCACCGACTGACATGCACTAGTTGCATAAGGGGGCTAGCGGGTGTCTGTCTCTCCCACTTTAGTCGGATCGGATTCGATGAAAAGGGTCCTTATGAAGGGTAAATAGAAATTGGCATATCATGTTGTGGTTTTGGCGTAGGTAAGAAACGTTCTTGCTAGAAACCTATAGCAGCCACGTAAAAACTTGCAACAACAATTAGAGGACGTCTAAATTGTTTTTGCAGCATATGCCTTGTGATGTGATATGGCCAAAAGGATGTGATGAATGATATATGTGATGTATGACATTGATCATGTTCTTGTAATAGGAATCACGACTTGCATGTCGATGAGTATGACAACCGCCAGGAGCCATAGGAGTTGTCTTAATTTATTTATGACCTGCGTGTCAACTTAAACGTCATGTAATTACTTTACTTTATTGCTAAAGCATTAGCCATAGTAGTAGAAGTAATAGATGACGAGACAACTTCAAGAAGACACGATGATGGAGATCATGGTGTCATGCCGGTGACAACGATGATCATGGAGCCCCGAAGATGGAGATCAAAAGGAGCAAAATGATATTGGCCATATCATGTCACTATTTGATTGCATGTGATGTTTATCATGTTTTACATCTTATTTGCTTAGAATGGCGGTAGCTTAAATAAGATGGTCCCTCACTAAAATTTCAAGAAAAGTGTTCCCCCTAACTGTGCACCGTTGCGAAGGTTCGTTGTTTCGAAGCACCACGTGATGATCGGGTGTGATAGATTCTAACGTTCGAATACAATGGGTGTTGACGAGCCTAGCGTGTACAGACATGGCCTCGGGACACATGCGTAACACTTAGGTTGACTTGACGAGCCTAGCATGTACAGACATGGCCTCGGAACACGGAAGACCGAAAGGTCGAACATGAGTCGTATAGAAGATACGATCAACATGATATGTTCACCATTGATGACTAGTCCGTCTCACGTGATGATCGGACACGGCCTAGTCGATTCGGATCATGTTTCACTTAGATGACTAGAGGGATGTCTATCTGAGTGGGAGTTCATTAAATAATTTGATTAGATGAACTTAATTATCATGAACATAGTCTAAATTGTCTTTGCAAATATGTTGTAGATAAATAGCTCACGTCGCTGCGAGTACGACTCCTTCATCCGCGTTCTTGCAACGCTTCCGCTTAGCGATCTACAAGGGTATGTAGATGCACTCTCCTTCCCCTCGTTGCTAGATTACTTCATAGATTGATCTTGGTGATGCATAGAAAATTTTAAATTTCTGCTACGATCCCCAACAGTGCTTGCTCGACCACCACCTCTAGCACTTGTGCCTGCTCGACCACCACCTCTAGCACTTATGCCTCCTCGACCACCACCACCGTCACCTCTTCCACCTCGTTCACCATCGGTGCCACCTCCACGACTTGTTTTTCTTTTTTTGGTTTTCCTATTCTTGCATGTCCGCTCATTGTGCCCCCCTTCACCGCACACCCCACAGTTGATAGTGTCAGGAGCCTCCATGAAATGACCGCTACCAAATTGTTTCATGCCAGTGTATCCAGCCAGGTCATCCATATCACCCCTGAACCTCGTAGTTCTCCTTCTACCCTTGGTCTCCACCTCCAGAAGAGGGTCTGGCCTAATGTGAGGGCCATGGTACTCAGACCACTGTGATTGGTCCAAGAAAGGGTGAAATCTTGGCGCCCATGTCAACCTAGTAGCTTCCACATGGAACTCTTGCATCCGCACGGTTTTTCCATCACAAACATGTATGTTTCTCGCCTTCGCCGCCGTTACCAAATGCGAGCATGGACAATGATACTTACTAGGCCTCTCGCACTGGCACCACCAAGTCTTCAGACACACCTCAAATGTAGCACCACCATATTGTCTACTGTCTCACGTTGTGCCACCTGGCTCATCAATTTGATAGATCATTTGAATTCCGTCGAATATGATAACTTGTTGCCGTGAAGACTTGCTTGCTTGTAACTGCAACCATTCATCAACCTTTTCCGGATAATCCTTTTTTACCTATCCATTTTGCAGTCTCTTCAGAATGCCTCTGAAAGTACTCATTAAGCTTGAAGAATGTGTACTCCACTATTGCAGTCACCGGTAATGCACGAGCACCCTTCAGCACATTGTTGAAACATTCTACCAGATTGCTCTTCATGTCGCCATATCGCCTACCACCATCGTCATGAGCGCGTGCCCACTTGTGCTTCTCGCTTAAATTCCTAGTTAAGAACTCTTTTCCCCCTTCGTTCACCGCTGCAAAGAGTTTGTTGTACCGAGCATCGAAACCTTGGGTGGTGAAGTCCACACATACATGGGTAAGGTCTTTGCTGAGCTCCTTGCTCTTACATGCCCGGTAAAAGTTGGCCACGAAATGCCTCATGCACCATCTGTGGTGAAGCTTTGGAAATCCTGGAATAACAATGTCCATTGCCTTGAGTATGCCATGGTGCCGGTCCGATATGATGCATACCTCCCTAGCCCCAATCACGTTGTGCCTAACATGACCCATGAACCACTCCCAGTTGTCTTGGTGCTCGGAAGGCACCAAAGCAAATGCACACGGCAACACGTTGTCGTTTGATGAGTGCGCCATTGCTACCATTAGTGTGCCCTTGTATCTACCGGTCAAGAATGTGCCATCTATAGACAAGACCGGACGACAATGCTGAAACGCCTCCACACATTGTCCATAACTCCAGAAGGCATCGTGGAACACTCCCTCGTGATCCTCGACCACATGAAACATGCCCGGGTTCTTATGTGCAATCACGACCAACAACCTTGGGAGCTGGTTGTATGCTTCTTCATAACCACCATACAACATCCTAATAGCATTTGCCTTTGCCTTCCATGCCTTCCCATACTTGACTTCATAACCAAATTGTTTTTTCACCGTCCGCATTAGAAACCTCACTTTCACAGTGGGATCCAAGCCTATGTCTTTCATCGATTTGTATCCGAGATACTCAGATATGAGTTGACGGTGTGTCGTTCGAAGTCATTTAGATGGCGGTTTGCACCTATGAGTGGCAACACAACTTCTTAACACCCATTCTTCGGTTTCTTTAAGCTTTCTTGCATGAACCTTCCATGGGCATCCTTCATGCTCACACTTCACGGTGTAATGCAACTTCATGTCGGAGTGCTCAACATAAATTGGCCTATGGTTCCGAATGGCATAGTCAGCCAACCAAAACTTCAGCATAGGCAAGCTCAGAAATTTCACTCCTTTCTCCAAATAAGCATTCTCGTCCTCATTCTCCACCCTTGGTTCTCCTGGATCCGGGCATGGTGTTGGCTCAATCGCCGTCATTCTCATTCCACCGTCAACAACAGCTTTATGGGCAAGGCTAAGATCTTTAAACAAGTGAGTTCTTTTTTCTAAGCCCGTCAGCTCAAAGTGGATTTGGTTTTCCTCCTTTGTGAATCCATCCTCGTCCAACTGTTCAACTGGAGCCTCGTCATCTGATTCATATGCATATAGACGCCTAAAAGGCAAGTCACGATCCATGTCCTTTTGCGCTATGTACGCATCCAAGTCACCAACATCATTACCATGAAACCCTTCCTCTTGCTCTTCGTCGTCATCATAAGCATCTTCATCCTCTTGAATTACTTCGTCACTAGCAATCTGATGTCTACTACACAACCTTCTTCTTGTAGACGTTGTTGGGCCTCCAAGTGCAGAGGTTTGTAGGACAGTAGAAAATTTCCCTCAAGTGGATGACCTAAGGTTTATCAATCCGTAGGAGGCGTAGGATGAAGATGGTCTCTCTCAAGCAACCCTGCAACCAAATAACAAAGAGTCTCTTGTGTCCCCAACACATCCAATACAATGGTAAATTGTATAGGTGCACTAGTTCGGCGAAGAGATGGTGATACAAGTGCAATATGGATAGTAGATAAAGGTTTTTGTAATCTGAAATTATAAAAACAGCAAGGTAACTAATGATAAAAGTGAGCGTAAACGGTATTGCAATGCGTTGAAACAAGGCCTAGGGTTCATACTTTCGCTAGTGCAAGTTTCCTCAACAATACTAACATAATTGGATCACATAACTATCCCTCAACATGCAACAAAGAGTCACTCCAAAGTCACTAATAGCGGAGAACAAACGAAGAGATTATGGTAGGGTACGGAACCACCTCAAAGTTATTCTTTCCAATCAATCCATTGGGCTATTCCTATAAGTGTCACAAACAGCCCTAGAGTTCATACTAGAATAACACCTTAAGACACAAATCAACCAAAACCCTAATGTCACCTAGATACTCCAATGTCACCTCAAGTATCCGTGGGTATGATTATACGATATGCATCACACAATCTCAGATTCATCTATTCAACCAACACATAGAACCTCAAAGAGTGCCCCAAAGTTTCTACCGGAGAATCGCGATGAAAACGTGTGCCAACCCCTATGCATAGGTTCATGGGCGGAACCCGCAAGTTGGTCACCAAAACATACATCAAGTGGCACGTGGTATCCCATTGCCACCACAGATATCCACGGCAAGACATACATCAAGTATTCTCAAATCTTTAAAGACTCAATCCGATAAGATAACTTCAAAGGGGAAACTCAATTCATTACAAGAGAGAAGAGGGGGATGTGACGCCCTCGATTCAATCGTACACTAATCATACACGTAAATGTGTACGATCAAGATCAAGGACTCACGAGGAGATATCACAACACAACTCTAGACACAAATCAAAAAAATACAAGCTTTATATTACAAGCCAGGGGCCTCGAGGGCTCGAATACATAAGCTTGAATACACAAGAGTCAGCGGAAGTAACAATATCTGAGTACAGACATGAGTTAGACAAGTTTTGCCTTAAGAAGGCTAGCACAAAAGCAACGTTGATCGAAAAGGCAAGGCCT
Source organism: Triticum urartu (assembly GCF_056163025.1). Taxonomy (NCBI): domain Eukaryota; kingdom Viridiplantae; phylum Streptophyta; class Magnoliopsida; order Poales; family Poaceae; genus Triticum; species Triticum urartu. The sequence goes on along the minus strand of NC_141879.1, from coordinate 150,970,218 downwards.
CCTGCCTGGGAGCCTCCTAACTACTCCAATTCATCAGCGGTCATCATGTAGTAGTCGGCTTCCTCCGGGTAGTAGTAATCAGCAGTTGCGTCGTCTGGCTCCTGGGATCCGTCATCTAGTCGCAACAATCGGTTATGGGGGAAAAAGAAGTAGCAAAGCAACCGTGAGTACTCATCCAAAGTACTCGCAAGACTTACATCAGACCTAAACTAAGTATGCAACTATATCAAAGGAATGGGTTGTATTTGTGGACTAAACTGCAGAATGCCAGAAGGGAAGGGGAAAGCCTAGCCTATCAAAGACTAGCATCTTCTGGAAACCACCATCTTGCAGCAACATGAGCGAGTAGAGTAGCATAAGGTAAAGTTGTAGTAATGTTTTCAACCTCGGCCAGAGATCCTTTCTCGACTCCCTGCGAGAAAGCAATCCCAGAGCCATACTATCCAAGTGTCAACACATTCCAAAACTCATCACCATCAAGTTCTCATCACAAGTATCCAGTTCTAGTTGTATCGATCGGGATAAAACTCCAAGTGTCCGTTACCGTAAGACAGGCTATCGATAGATGTTTTCTTCCCTGCAGGGGTGCACCAACTTACCCACCACGCTCGATTAACTCCGGCCGGACACACTTTCCTGGGTCATGCCTGACCTCGGCCAAACAATACACCGCAACCCAACCTAGGCTTAATAGAGAGGCCAACACGCTGGACTAAACCTATGCCCCTAGGGGTCATGGGCCATCTCCCCGGGAACTCCTGCACGTTGCGTACGCGGCCGGTGAGCAGACCTAGCTACCTCCTTCAACAAGGCAGCTAGGGTTGTCCTAACGTGTAAATACAGAGCAAACAATGCATCGCAAGGCATAACATGACGACGGCAGAGCTAGGGTTGCCCTAACGTAGTACTACATGTTGCAGACGGAGGGGATAAACATCCGAGGATCAACTCCCGGTGTTAGGCGGATTTCGGACAGAGGAAAAGAGGGGGAAAGTTCCATGTTCAGCATGCTAGGGGCATGTGACAGATGAACGGATCGCGTTTTTGGGTTCGTTGGATTTTTCTGAGCAACTTTCATATAGAAAACATTTTCATCCGAGCTACGGTTTAAAAGTTACGGATTTTCGAAGTTTAAACCAATTTCTGAATTATTTTAAAACCAGAAAAGGTTTATTTCGTCAGCAGTGATGTCAGCACTGCGTCAACTCTACCGACCAGTCAAACTGACAGGTGGGACCCACCTGTCAGCCTCTCTGTCTAACAGAGGCTTAACTAATCTAACAGGGTTAGTTAGGGGGCGTGGGCCCCAGCAGTTAGTGACTAGTTAGTACTAATTAACTAACTAATTTAACTAACGTTTTAATTAATCATTTTATTTATTAAAAAAAGTTTTACTCGCGGGACCCACATGTCAGCGAGCCAGAGCTACCACGTGGGCAGTTGACTTGGTCAACTGGGCCCGCGGGGCCCGGTAGTCAGCGGCACAATACGTGGGGCCCACTGCCACGCTGGCGCCAGCTCAGCGGGGCCGGCGACTCGTCGGTGGCGATGCCAGAATGCGGCGGAGGCCTCGGGACTCATCGGAAAACGCACTCCGACCACCGTTTTGCGCGCGCGAGGTGGCGTTCGAAAGAGGGGAGCGAGGCGCGTCGCGTGGCGCTAACGGTTGGCCTCAGGAAGACCTAAAACGACGACGGCATGCGGCGAGGCGGACGCCGGAGTTCGGCCATCTCTGCCAACGACGATAGAGGGCACGGGGAGGGGATCTAGCGGCACGAGCAGCCGCGGTGAGGGCACCTGAGCACGTTCGAGTGCTCGGACGAGCAGGTCAACGACCACAACGTCAGCGGCGAGCCTCGCGGCGGAGCTGCGTTCGGGCGGCGACGGGAACGGCGACTACGGCTACTAGGAGTGGCCAAGGAGAGGTGAGGAGGTGCGAAGCTCACCGGGAGGGCACACGAAGGCCCGGCGAGAGGCTTGGGAGCTGCAGAGACGTCGCCGGAGCCGAGGATGAGCGGCGGCGACCGAAGATGTGAACGAAGGCGAACAGAGGCAGCGGGGCTCCATGTCTCCACCTGGTGGCACCAGGACAGGTTGCCGACGGCGGCGAGGCCCGTGGACAAGGCCAGCAGGCACGGGGCCGCCGGTGGCCGCGACAACGACGGATGACGGTGGCGAGGGCGCGTTCGGGCGTGGATGGGGAAACGAGGGAGAGGAAGCGAATGGGGGCTCTGGTGGGGAGAGGGAGAGGCAGAGAAAGTAAGTGGGCGAGTGGGGAGGAAGCCCGAGGCGTCGGGGGGGGGTCTTATCCCTCTCTCGCCGGCGACGGTGAGTGGGTTCGGCGGGGCTACGCCCCTGTTCCGACCCCGGTCGGGGGAACAGGGAAGGGGACGGGCAGGGGGGATCTGGGCTGGCTCGGGTGGGCAACGGTGGGCCGGCCCAGGTGGGCTTGGCCCCAGTGGGGCAGGGACACTTCCCTCTCTCTCCTTTCCTTTTCCCTTTTCCTTTTACTTTTCTTTTTTTAGCTTTTCTGTTTTAGCCATTTTAGGCCACCTTCACATTTTTGCAAAAATGTTGGTTCACCACCAATATTACCAGAAGAAAACTTCCCACATGATGAACATTTTAGTTTTCATGTTTGAGCATTTTGAATTCCACACAAAATTTGAATTTGAATTCAAGTGAATTTGAAAGAGAGAGGACACAAAAATGATCAAGCACTTTTTAGCAAAATAATTAACTGAACCCCAGGGGTTACTGTAGCATCATTACAACGGGGTGTTACAACTCTCCTCCTCTAAAAGAAATTCTTGTCCCGAGAATTAAGAGGTAGAAGGGAACAGGTGGGGGTATTCAGACCGGAGGTTATCTTCGCGCTCCCAAGTGGCTTCATCTTTAGAATGATTTGACCATTGCACCTTGAGGAACTTGGTAACCTTCTGTCGTGTTCGACGTTCAGCTTCTTCAAGAATGCAGATCGATGCTCTTTGTATGTGAGATCATCTTGCACTTCAATCAGTTCCGGATCCACTTCATGTTCCGGATCCTTGAAGCATCATCGGAAAACGCACTCCGACCACCGTTTTGCACGCGCGAGGTGGCGTTCGAAAGAGGGGAGCGAGGCGCGTCGCGTAGCGCTAACGGTTGGCCTCAGGAAGACCTAAAACGACGACGGCATGCGGCGAGGCGGACGCCGGAGTTCGGCCATCTCCGCCAACGGCGACAGAGGGCACGGGGAGGGGATCTAGCGGCACGAGCGGCCACGGTGAGGGGACCTGAGCACGTTCGAGTGCTCGGACGAGCAGGTCAACGACCACAACGTCGGCGGCGAGCCTCGCGGCGGAGCTGCGTTCTGGCAGCGATGGGAACGGCGACTACGGCTACTAGGAGTAGCCGAGGAGAGGTGAGGAGGTGCGAAGCTCACCGGGAGGGCACACGAAGGCCCGGCGAGAGGCTTAGGAGCTGCAGAGACGTCGCCGGAGCCGAGGATGAGCGGCGGCGACCGAAGATGTGGACGAAGGCGAACGGAGGCAGCGGGGCTCCACGTCTCCACCTGGTGGCACCAGGAGAGGTTGCCGACGGCGGCGAGGCCCGTGGACAAGGCCAGCAGGCATGGGGCCGCCTGTGGCCGTGGCAACGACGAAGGACGGTGGCGAGGGCGCGTTCGGGCGTGGATGGGGAAACGGGGGAGAGGAAGCGAGCGGGGGCTCTGGTGGGGAGAGGGAGAGGCAGAGAGAGCAAGTGGGCGAGTGGGGAGGAAGCCCGAGGCGTCCGGGGGGTCTTATCCCTCTCTCGCCGGCGACGGCGAGTGGGTTCGGCGGGGCTACGCCCCTGTTCCGACCCCGGTCGGGGGAACAGGGAAGGGGACGGGCAGGGGGGATCTGGGCTGGCTCGGGTGGGCAATGGTGGGCCGGCCCAGGTGGGCTTGGCCCCAGTGGGGCAGGGACACTTCCCTCTCTCTCCTTTCCTTTTCCCTTTTCCTTTTTCTTTTCTTTTTTTAGCTTTTCTGTTTTAGCCATTTTAGGCCACCTTCACATTTTTGCAAAAATGTTGGTTCACCACCAATATTACCAGAAGAAAACTTCCCACATGATGAACATTTTAGTTTTCATGTTTGAGCGTTTTGAATTCCACACAAAATTTGAATTTGAATTCAAGTGAATTTTAAAGAGAGAGGAGACAAAAATGATCAAGCACTTTTTAGCAAAATAATTAACTAAACCCCAAGGGTTACTGTAGCATCATTACACGGGGGTGTTACATGAGAGGAGAAACATAGGATCCAACTATAATAGTAAAGCTCGCGATACATCAAGATTGTATCATCTCAAGAACACGAGAGAGAGAGAGAGAGATCAAACACATAGCTACTGGTACATACCCTCAGCCCCGAGGGAGAACTACTCCCTCCTCGTCATGGAGAGCACCGGGATGATGAAGATGGCCACCGGTGAGGGGGCCCCCTCCGGCAGGGTGCCGGAACAGGGTCCCGATTGACTTTTGGTGGCTACGGAGGCTTCTGGCGGCGGAACTCCCGATCTATCTTGTGTTCTGGAAGTTTTAGGGTATATGGAGTTATATAGGCAGAAGAAGCACGTCAGGGGAGCCACGGGGGCCCCACGAGGCAGGGGGGCGCGCCCTAGGGGGGTGGGCGCACCCCCACCCTCGTGGGCAGCCCCCGTATATTCTGACGTGGGGTCCAAGTCCATCAGGTGTGTTTCCTTCCAAAAATAACTTCTCCAGTTGATTTCGTTCCGTTTCGACTCCGTCTGATATTCCTTTTCTTCAAAACACTGAAATAGGCATAAAACAGCAAATCTGGGCTGGGCCTCCGGTTTATAGGTTAGTCCCAAAAATAATATAAAAGTGGAAAAATAAAGCCCAATATTGCCCAAAACAGTAGATAATATAGCATGGAGCAATCAAAAATTATAGATACGTTGGAGACGTATCAAGCATCCCCAAGCTTAATTCCTGCTCGTCCTCAAGTAGGTAAATGATAAAAAGATAATTTTTGATGTGGAATGCTAGTTGGCATAATTTCAGTGTAATTCTTCTTAATTGTGGCATGAATATTCAGATCCATAAGATTCAAGACAAAAGTTTAATATTGACATAAAAATAATAATACTCCAAGCATACTAACAAAGCAATCATGTCTTCTCAAAATAACATGGCCAAAGAAAGTTATCCCTACAAAATCATATAGTCTGGCTATGCTCCATCTTCACCACACAAAATATTTAAATCATGCACAACCCCGATGACAAGCCAAGCAATTGTTTCATACTTTTGATGTTCTCAAACTTTTTCAATCTTCACGCAATACATGAGCGTGAGCCATGGATATAGCACTATAGGTGGAATAGAATGGTGGTGTGGAGAAGACAAAAAGGGAGAAGATAGTCTCACATCGACTAGGCGTATCAACGGGCTATGGAGATGCCCATCAATAGATATCAATGTGAGTGAGTAGGGATTGCCATGCAACTGATGCACTAGAGCTATAAGTATATGAAAGCTCAACAAAAGAAACTAGTGGGTGTGCATCCAACTCGCTTGCTCACGAAGACCTAGGGCATTTTGAGGAAGCCCATCATTGGAATATACAAGCCAAGTTCTATAATGAAAGATTCCCACTAGTATATGGAAGTGACAACATAGGAGACTCTCTATCATGAAGATCATTGTGCTACTTTGACGCACAATATATGAGACTCGCTATATCATGGTGCTACTTTAAAGCACAAGTGTGGAAAAAGGATAGTAGCATTACCCCTTTTTATTTATTTTCTTTTTTTTATTTGGCCTTTCCTTTTTTGGCCTTTTTTTATTTGGCCTTTTTTTGGGACAATGCTCTATTGAATGGTGATCATCACACTTCTATTTATTTACAACTCAAGAATTACAACTCGATACTAGAACAAAGATGACTCTATATGAATGCCTCCGGCGGTGTACCGGGATATGCTATGAATCAAGAGTGACATGTATGAAAGAATTATGAATGGTGGCTTTGCCAAAAATACAATGTCAACTACATGATCATGCAAAGCAATATGACAATGATGAAGCGTGTCATAATAAATGGAACGGTGGAAAGTTGCATGGCAATATATCTCAGAATGGCTATGGAAATGCCATAATTGGTAGGTATGGTGGCTGTTTTGAGGAAGGTATATGGTGGGTTTATGGTACCGGCAAAAGTTACACGGTACTAGAGAGGCTAGCAAAGGTGGAAGGGTGAGAGTGCGTATAATCCATGGACTCAACATTTGTCATAAAGAACTCACATACTTATTGCAAAAATCTATTAGTTATCGAAACAAAGTACTACACGCATGCTCCTAGGGGGATAGATTGGTAGGAAAAGACCATCGCTCGTCCCCGACCGCCACTCATAAGGAAGACAATCAATAAACACCTCATGCTCCGACTTTGTTACATAACGGTTCACCATACGTGCATGCTACGGGAATCATAAACTTCAACACAAGTATTTCTGAAATTCATAACCACTCAACTAGCATGACTCTAATATCACCATCTCCATATCTGAAAACAATTATCAAGTATCAAACTTCTCATAGTATTCAACACACTCATAAGAGAATTTTATTATTCTTGAATACCTAGCATATTAGGATTTTAAGCAAATTACCATGCTATTTAAGACTCTCAAAATAATCTAAGTGAAGCATGAGAGTTCATCTATTTCTTCAAAATAAAACTACCACCATGCTCTAAAAGATATAAGTGAAGCACTAGAGCAAATGACAAACTACTCCGAAAGATATAAGTGAAGATCAATGAGTAGTCGAATAATTATGCAACTATGTGAACACTCTCTAACATTTAATAATTTCAGATCTTGGTATTTTATTCAAACAGCAACATGTGGACTTCTAAAATAGGCATAGTAAAGGCTATCAATGCCACTTTTATTGAAATAAAAGATGCTAAACATTATTCTAAGTAACAGCAAGCAAATACTAACAAAATAAATTGACGCTCCAAGCAAAACACATATCATGTGGCGAATAAAAATATAGCTCCAAGTAAAGTTACCGATGAACGAAGACGAAGGAGGGGATGCCTTCCGGGGCATCCCCAAGCTTAGGCTCTTGGATATCCTTGAATATTACCTTGGGGTGCCTTGGGCATCCCCAAGCTTTGGCTCTTGCCACTCCTTATTCCATAGTCCATTGAATCCTTACCCAAAACTTGAAAACTTCACAACACAAAACTTAACAGAAAACTCGTAAGCTCTGTTAGTATAAGAAAATAAATCACCACTTCAAGGTACTGTAATGAACTCATTCTTTATTTATATTGGTGTTATACCTACTGTATTCCAACTTATCTATGGTTCATACCCTCCGATACTACTCATAGATTCATCAAAATAAGCAAACAACACATCGAAAACAGAATCTGTCAAAAACAGAACAGTCTGTAGTAATATGGATCAAACGTATACTTCTGTAACTCATGAAATTCTCAAATAAATTTCTGGACCTGAGGAATTTATCTATTAATCATCTGAAAAAATAATTAACTAAATATCACTCTCCAAATAAAAATGGCAGCAATTCTCATGAGCGCTAAAGTTTCTGTTTTTGACAGCATGATCAACAAGACTTTCCCCAAGTCTTCCCAAAGGTTCTACTTGGCACAAACACTAATTAAAAGCATAAAAACACATCTAAGCAGAGGCTAGATGAATTATTTATTACTAAACAGGAGCAAAAAGCAAGGAATAAAAATAAAATTGGGTTGCCTCCCAACAAGCGCTGTCGTTTAATGCCCCTAGCTAGGCATGATGATTTCAATGATGCTCATATAAAAGATAAGAATTGAAACATAAAGAGAGCATCATTAAGAATATGACTAGCACATTTAAGTCTAACATACTTCCTATGCATAGGGATTTTGTGAGAAAACAACTTATGGGAGCAATAATCAACTTGGATAGGAAGGTAAAACACGCATAACTTCAAAACTTTAAGCACATAGAGAGGAAACTTGATATTATTGCAACTCCTACAAGCATATATTCCTCCCTCATAATAATTTTCAGTAGCATCATGAATGAATTTAACAATATAACCAGCACCTAAAGCATTCTTTTCATGATCTACAAGCATAGAAAATTTACTACTCTCTACATAAGCAAGATTCTTCTCATGAATAATAGTGGGAGTAAACTCAACAAAGTAACTGTCATGGGATTGAAAATTGAAATCAAGATGACAAGTTTCATTGTTATCATTATTATTTAAAGCATATGTGTCATCACAATAATCATCATAGATAGGAGGCATGCTTTCATCATAATAAGTTTGCTCATCAAAGCTTGGGGGACAAAAAATATCATCTTCATCAAACATAGCTTCCCCTAGCTTGTGGCTTTGCATATCATTAGCATCATAGATATTCAAGGAATTCATACTAACAACATTGCAATCATGCTCTCATTCAAATATTTAGTGCCAAACATTTTATAGATTTCTTCTTCTAGCACTTGAGCACAATTATCCTTTCCATCATACTCACGAAAGATATTAAAAAGGTGAAGCGTATGAGACAAACTCAATTCCACTTTTTTATAGTTTTCTTTTATAGACTAAACTAGTGATAAAACAAGAAACTAAAAGACTCGATTGCAAGATCTAAAGATATACCTTCAAGCACTAACCTCCCCGGCAACGGCGCCAGAAAAGAGCTTGATGTCTACAACACAACCTTCTTCTTGTAGACGTTGTTGGGCCTCCAAGTGCAGAGGTTTGTAGGACAGTAGCAAATTTCCCTCAGGTGGACGACCTAAGGTTTATCAATCCGTAGGAGGCGTAGGGTGAAGATGATCTCTCTCAAGCAACCCTGCAACCAAATAACAAAGAGTCTCTTGTGTCCCCAACACACCCAATACAATGGTAAATTGTATAGGCGCACTAGTTTAGTGAAGAGATGGTGATAAAAGTGCAATATGGATAGTAGATAAAGGTTTTTGTAATCTGAAATTATAAAAAAAGCAAGGTAACTAATGATAAAAGTGAGCGTAAACGGTATTGCAATGCGTTGAAACAGGGCCTAGGGTTCATACTTTCGCTAGTGCAAGTTCCCTCAACAATACTAACATAATTGGATCACATAACTATCCCTCAACATGCAACAAAGAGTCACTCCAAAGTCACTAATAGCGGAGAACAAACGAAGAGATTATGGTAGGGTACGAAACCACCTCAAAGTTATTCTTTCCAATCAATCCGTTGGGCTATTCCTATAAGTGTCACAAACAGCCCTAGAGTTCGTACTAGAATAACACCTTAAGACACAAATCAACCAAAACCCTAATGTCACCTAGATACTCCATTTCACCTCAAGTATCCGTGGGTATGATTATACGATATGCATCACACAATCTCAGATTCATCTATTCAACCAACACATAGAACCTCAAAGAGTGCCCCAAAGTTTCTACCGGAGAATCACGATGAAAACGTGTGCCAACCCCTATGCATAGGTTCATGGGCAGAACCCGCAAGTTGGTCACCAAAACATACATCAAGTGGCACGTGGTATCCCATTGTCACCATAGATATCCACGACAAGACATACATCAAGTATTCTCAAATCTTTAAAGACTCAATCCGATAAGATAACTTCAAAGGGGAAACTCAATTCATTACAAGAGAGAAGAGGGGGAGGAGAAACAAAGGATCCAACTATCATAGCAAAGCTCGCGATACATCAAGATCGTATCATCTCAAGAACACGAGAGAGAGAGAGATCAAACACATAGCTACTGGTACATACCCTCGGCCCTGAGGGAGAACTACTCCCTCCTCGTCATGGAGAGCACCGGGATGATGAAGATGGCCACCGGTGAGGGTCCCCCCCTCCGGCAGGGTGCCGGAACAGGGTCCCGATTGACTTTTGGTGGCTACGGAGGCTTTTGGCGGCGGAACTCCCGATCTATCTTGCGTTCTGGAAGTTTTAGGATATATGGAGTTATATAGGCAGAAGAAGCACGTCAGGGGAGCCACGGGGGCCCCACGAGGCAGGGGGGCGTGCCCCCCACCCTCGTGGGCAGCTCCCGTATCTTCTGACGTGGGGCCAAGTCCATCAGGTGTGTTTCCTTCCAAAAATAACTTCTCCAGTTTATTTCGTCCCGTTTCGACTCCGTCTGATATTCCTTTTCTTCAAAACATTGAAATAGGCATAAAACAGCAAATCTGGGTTGGGCCTCCGGTTAATAGGTTAGTCCCCAAAATAATATAAAAGTGGAAAAATAAAGCCCAATATTGCCCAAAACAGTAGATAATATAGCATGGAGCAATCAAAAATTATAGATACGTTGGAGACGCATCACAATCACCTCAACTTCATTTGCTTGGCTAGTTGGTGGTTGGCTAGAAGCATTGGGGGCATACAACTCAACCTCATTTGCTTTAATAGATGGTACACGGGGACATGGTTGGCGATAAGCATTGGGGGCATCAACCACAACCCTATGCTCAACAAGTGGCACCATTGTCCTCTCGCTCATGTCATCCATTGGGGAAGAGACATGTGATACGTCTCCGTCGTATCTATAATTTTTGATTGTTCCATGCCAATATTACTCAACTTTCATATACTTTTTGGCAACTTTTTATATTATTTTTAGGACTAACATATTGATCCAGTGCCCGGTGCTAGTTCCTGTCTGTTGCATGTTTTTGGTTTCGCAGAATATCCATATCAAACAGAGTCCAATCGGGATAAAAACGGACGGAGCTTATTTTTGGAAAATATGGAAAATTTGGGAGGAAAATCAACGCGAACCAGTGCCCGAGGTGGTCACGAGGCAGGGGGCGCGCCCCCTACCCTCGTGATCCCACCATAAGGCGGTTGACGCTCTTCTTTGCCGCAAGAAAGCTAATATTCAGAAAAAAAAATCACGGCGAAGGTTTCAGGCCAATCGGAGTTACGGATCTCCATATATACACGAAACGGTGAAACAGAGCCAGGCGAGAACGCAGAACCAGAGAGAGACAGAGAGATAGATCCAATCTCGGAGGGGCTCTCGCCCCTCCCATGCCATAGGATCCAAGGACCAGAGGGGAAACCCTTCTCCCATCTAGGGAGGAGGTCAAGGAAGAAGAAGAAGGGGGGCCCTCTCCCCCTTGCTTCCGGTGGCGCCGGAGCGCTGCCGGGGCCATCATCAACCGCCATCTTCACCAACAACTTCACCGCCATCATCACCAACTCTTCCCCCTCTATGCAGCGGTGTAACCTCTCTCTTACCCGCTGTAATCTCTACTTAAACATGGTGCTCAACGCTATATATTATTTCCCAATGATGTATGGCTATCCTATGATGTTTGAGTAGATCTGTTTTGTCTTAATGGCTATTTGATGATCGTGATTGGTTTGAGTTGTATGTTTTATTATTGGTGCTGTCCTATGGTGCTCTCCGTGTCGCGCAAGCGTGAGGGATTCCCGCTGTAGGGTTTGCAATATGCTTATGATTTGCTTATGGTGGGTGGCGTGAGTGACAGAAGCACAGACCCGAGTAAGTAGGTTGTTTGCGTATGGGATAAAGGGGACTTGATGCTTTAATGCTATGGTTGGGTTTTACCTTAATGAATCTTTAGTAGTTGCAGATGCTTACTAGAGTTCCAATCATAAGTGCATATGATCCAAGTAGAGAAAGTATGTTAGCTTATGCCTCTCCCTCAAATAAAATTGCAATAATGATTACCGGTCTAGTTATCGATTGCCTAGGGACAAATAACCTTCTTGTTGACAAAAGCTCTCTACTAAAACTAATTTAGTTGTGTCTTTATCTAAACAGCACCTAGCTTTTATTTTCGTGTTCTTTACTTTCTTGCAAGCCTATCCAAAAACCCCTACAAAGTACTTCTAGTTTCATAGATGTTCTAGGTAAAGAGAACGTCAAGCGTGCGTAGAGTTGTATCGGTGGTCGATAGAACTTGAGGGAATATTTGTTCTACCTTTAGCTCCTCGTTGGGTTTGACACTCTTACTTATCGAAAGAGGCTACAATTGATCCCCTATACTTGTGGGTTATCAAGACCTTTTTCTGGCGCCGTTGCCGGGGAGCAATAGCGTGAGGTGAATATTCCCGTGTGTGCTTGTTTGCTTTATCACTAAGTAATTTTTATTTGCTGTTCTTAGTTGTTTCCTATCTTTAGTTATGGGTAGGAAACGCAAAATACCAAAAAAATTAGTTGCACCTACTAAACCAATGGTTGAAGAACCACTCAAAATCTATCACACTGCTGAAGCTTTTTACTTGGATCATCTTCGATCCCTTTGTGCTCGTGCCGAAACCCCAACTAGCTTAGTTGAGGGCAAATCTTTAGATGAGCATGCTTGTTATGTGCAACACCGTATATCTGGAAAAAAGGAAAGTATTATGGGGTCAAATTCAACGTTTGCAATGCTATGCTTGGAATTTATGTGAAATATATGATTTTACTTGTTGTTCTGAAAACCCTAAGAAACACCTTCCCTATCAATGTGAGTTTAGTAATAATGGAATCGTATCTTCGTATGCTAAGGGTGTTTATAATTACTATGATGTTCAACAAATTGCAGAATTTGTTGCTTTTAAGGGTGCTTTTGAAATTGCTTCTTTGATTGAAAAGTATGATGATACTCTTCACAAATCTGAAAATTTTGCCATACTTGAATATTGTTATGAGAATTATGCTTCTAATGCTTATGTTAAACTATATATTGAGGACTACTCCACTGTCCAAGAAGAAACTAATATTTTGCAGGAGTCTATGGAAGAAGAAATTGATGAAAATGTGAGCTCATTGGATGAAAAATATGAGGAGGAGAGCGAAGAACAAAAGGAGGAAGAGCGGATTGATCACCCGTGCCCACCTTCTAATGAGAGTAACTCTTCAACTCATACATTGTTTAATTCCCCTTCGTGCTTATCGAAAGATGATTGCTATGATGACTGTTATGATCCCTATGTTCTTTTGAAATATCCCTTTTTGATGATGCTTGCTATGCTTGTGGCCAAGACGCCAATATGAATGATGCTTATGGAGATGAACTTGCTATAGTTCCTTATGTTAAACATGAAATTGTTGCTATTGCACCCACGCATGATAGTCCTATTATCTTTTTGAATTCTCCCGACTACACTATATCGGAGAAGTTTGCACTTATTAAGGGTTATATTGATGGGTTGCCTTTTATCGTTGCACATGATGATTTTGATAAATATAATATGCATGTGCTTGCTGCTCCTACTTGCAATTATTATGAGAGAGGAACTATATCTCCACCTCTTTATGTTTTCAACACGAAAAAATTGCAAGAAACTGTTTATACTATGCATTGGCCTTTACTTTGTGTGCATGAATTGTTCTTTTATGACATGCCGAGGCATAGGAAGAGAGTTAGACTTCGTTGTTGCATGATATATGTTACTTTGTGCTCACTACTAAATTACAAATCATTGTTAATTAAAATTGGCTTTGATATACCTTGGGATCCGGGTGGATCCATTACTTGAGCACTATATGCCTAGCTTAATGGCTTAAAAGAAAGCGCTGCCAAGGAGACAACCCGGATGTTTTAGGGAGTCATTTATTTCTGTTGAGTGCTTTCATATAGTTTAAAAACAACAAAAATAAAGAGGGGAACCCAAAGCTTTTTCAAAAAGGAAAGTGAAAGTGAGAAAGACAAGCATTGTTGAAGTGGGAGAGCTCCTTGAACTTTGTTCATGCTCACGGCAACTTTGTGAATCTTGATTACAGGAACTTTTCAAGAAAAATAATTATCCCCTTATACAATTCCATTGTATTATAAAAATAATGTGCCAAGGTTTGTCTTTAGGATGTTTACATTTGCTTGATGGTTTGTACGGTGCAGGACAGAAACTTTGGCTGTAGTGCGCGATTTTACATTTTTGGCTGGAACGTCAAATGGTTCTGATTCTTTTTACACTGTATTCCTATACAAATTGTTTATTTTTCCTAATTTTGGTAGAATTTTTAAAGTATCATAAGTATGGTGAATGTTCAGATTGCTACAGACTGTTCTGTTTTAGACAGATTCTGTTTTAATGCATATTTTGCTTGTTTTGATGAAACTATCAATTTAAATCAGTGGATTAAGCCATGGAAAAGTTATATTACAGTAGACACAATGAAAAAAACAAAATATGAATTGGTTTGCAACAGTACTTAGAGTAGTGATTTGCTTTATTATACTAACGGATCTTACCGAGTTTTCTGTTGAAGTTTTGTGTGGATGAAGTGTTCGATGATCGAGAAGGTTTCGATGTGAGAAGAAGGAAGAGAGGGAAGAGCTCAATATTGGGGATGCCCTAGGCACCCCAAGTAAATATTCAAGGAGACTCAAGCGTCTAAGCTTGGGGATGCTGGGGAGGCATCCCCTCTTTCTTCAACAAGTATCTTTATGTTTTCGGATTCGTTTCGTTCATGCGATATGTGCAAGTCTTGGAGCGCCTTTTGCATTTAGGTTTTTCTTTTTCTTTTTATGCAACATGCTGGTATGAGATAGTCCTTGGTTGATTTATAGAATGCTCATTGCTCTTCACTTATATCTTTTGAGTATGGCTTTATAGAATGCTTCATGTGCTTCACTTATATCATTTGAAGTTTGGATTGCCTGTTTCTCTTCACTTAGACAACCACCATTTGTAGAATGCTCTTTTGCTTCACTTATATTTGTTAGAGCACGGGCATATCGTTTGTAGAAAGAATTAAACTCTCGTGCTTCACTTATATCTATTTAGAGAGATGACAGGAACTGGTCATTCACATGGTTAGTCATAAAATCCTACATAAACTTTCAGATCGCTGAATATGACATGTTTGATTCCTTGCAATAGTTTTGCGATATAAAGGTGGTGATATTAGAGTCATGCAAGTCGAGTAATTGTGAAATTGAGAAATACTTGTGTTGAGGTTTGCAAGTCCCGTAGCATGCACGTATGGTGAACTGTTATGTAACGAAGTCGGAGCATGAGGTGTTTATTGATTGTCTTCCTTATGAGTGGCGGTCGGGGACGAGCGATGGTCTTTTCCTACCAATCTATACCCCTAGGAGCATGTGCGTAGTACTTTGTTTCGATGACTAATAGATTTTTGCAATAAGTATGTGAGTTCTTTATGGCTAATGTTGAGTCCATGGATTATACACACTCTCACCCTTCCATCATTGCTAGCCTCTTCGGTACCGTGCATTGCCCTTTCTCACCTCGAGAGTTGGTGCAAACTTTGTCGGTGCATCCAAACCCTGTGATATGACGCTCTGTCACACATAAACCTCCTGATATCTTCCTCAAAACAGCCACCATACCTACCTATCATGGCATTTCCATAGCCATTCCGAGATATATTGCCATGCAACTTCCATCATCATCATATACATGACTTGAGCATTCATTGTCATATTGCTTTGCATGATCGTAAGATAGCTAGCATGACGTTTTCATGGCTTGTCCGTTTTTTTATGTCATTGCTACGCTAGAACATTGCACATCCCGGTACACCGCCGGAGGCACTCATATAGAGTCATATCTTTGTTCTAGTATCGAGTTGTAAGTAATAACAGTGTGATGATCATCATTATTAGAGCATTGACCAAAAAAAGAGAGGCCAAAGAAGCCTAAAAAAAGGGGGGTAAAGAAGCCCGCAAAAAAAGGGGGCAATGTTACTATCCTTTTACCACACTTGTGCTTCAAAGTAGCACCATGTTCTTCATATAGAGAGTCTCTTGAGTTATCACTTTCATATACTAGTGGGAATTTTCATTATAGAACTTGGCTTGTATATTCCAACGATGGGCTTCCTCAAATGCCCTAGGTCTTCATGAGCAAGCAAGTTGGATGCACACCCACTTAGTTTTAGTTTGAGCTTTCATATACTTATATCTCTAGTGCATCCGTTGCATGGCAATCCCTACTCCTCACATTGATATCTATTAATGGGCATCTCCATAGCCCGTTGATATGCCTAGTTGATGTGAGACTTTCTCTCTTTTTTGTCTTCTCCACATAACCCCCACCATCATATTCTATTCCACCTATAGTGCTATGTCCATGGATCACGCTCATGTATTGCGTGAAAGTTGAAAAGATTTGAGAAATGTCAAAGTATGAAACAATTGCTTGGCTTGTCATCGGGGTTGTGCATGATGTGAATGCTTTGTGTGGTGAAGATGGAGCATAGCCAGACTATATGATTTTGTAGGGATGAGCTTTCTTTGGCTATGTTATTTCAATAAGACATAATTGCTTGGTTGGTATGCTTGAAATATTATTGTCTTTATGTCAAAGGATAGATTATTGCTTTTAATCACTCGTGTCTTAATATTCATGCCATAATTAGACATATGATCAAGATTATGCTAGGTAGCATTCCACATCAAAAATTATTATTTTTATCATTTACCTACTCGAGGACGAGCAGGAATTAAGCTTGGGGATGCTGATACGTCTCCATCGTATCTATAATTTTTTATTGTTCCATGCCAATATTACTCAACTTTCATATACTTTTTGGCAACTTTTTATATTATTTTTAGGACTAACATATTGATCCAGTGCCCGGTGCCAGTTCCTATCTGTTGCATGTTTTTGGTTTCGCAGAATATCCATATCAAACAGAGTCCAAACGGGATAAAAACGGACGGAGCTTATTTTTGGAAAATATGGAAAATTTGGGAGGAAAATCAACGCGAACCAGTGCCCGAGGTGGTCACGAGGCAGGGGGGAGCGCCTGCCCCCTGGGCGCGCCCCTACCCTCGTGAGCCCACCGTAAGGCGGTTGACGCTCTTCTTTTGCCGCAAGAAAGCTAATATTCGGAAAAAAATCACCGCGAAGGTTTCAGGCCAATCGGAGTTACGAATCTCCATATATACACGAAACGGTGAAACAGAGCCAGGCGAGAACGCAAAACCATAGAGAGACAGAGAGATAGATCCAATCTCGGAGGGGCTCTCGCCCCTCCCACGCCATAGGAGCCAAGGACCAGAGGGGAAACCCTTCTCCCATCTAGGGAGGAGGTCAATGAAGAAGAAGAAGGGGGGCCCTCTCCCCCTTGCTTCCGGTGGCGCCGGAGCGCTGCCGGGGCCATCATCATCACCGCCATCTTCACCAACAACTTCACCGCCATCATCACCAACTCTTCCCCCCTCTATGCAGCGGTGTAACCTCTCTCTTACCCGCTGCAATCTCTACTTAAACATGGTGCTCAACGCTATATATTATTTCCCAATGATGTATCGCTATCCTATGATGTTTGAGTAGATCTGTTTTGTCTTAATGGCTATTTGATGATCGTGATTGGTTTGAGTTGTATGTTTTATTATTGGTGCTGTCCTATGGTGCTCTCCGTGTCGCGCAAGCGTGAGGGATTCCCGCTGTAGGGTTTGCAATATGCTTATGATTTGCTTATGGTGGGTGGCGTGAGTGACAGAAGCACAGACCCGAGTAAGTAGGTTGTTTGCGTATGGGATAAAGGGGACTTGATGCTTTAATGCTATGGTTGGGTTTTACCTTAATGAATCTTTAGTAGTTGCAGATGCTTACTAGAGTTCCAATCATAAGTGCATATGATCCAAGTAGAGAAAGTATGTTAGCTTATGCCTCTCCCTCAAATAAAATTGCAATAATGATTACCGGTCTAGTTATCGATTGCCTAGGGACAAATAACCTTCTTGTTGACAAAAGCTCTCTACTAAAACTAATTTAGTTGTGTCTTTATCTAAACAGCACCTAGCTTTTATTTTCGTGTTCTTTACTTTCTTGCAAGCCTATCCAAAAACCCCTACAAAGTACTTCTAGTTTCATAGATGTTCTAGGTAAAGCGAACGTCAAGCGTGCGTAGAGTTGTATCGATGGTCGATAGAACTTGAGGGAATATTTGTTCTACCTTTAGCTCCTCGTTGGGTTTGACACTCTTACTTATCGAAAGAGGCTACAATTGATCCCCTATACTTGTGGGTTATCAAGACCTTTTTCTGGCGCCGTTGCCGGGGAGCAATAGCGTGAGGTGAATATTCCCGTGTGTGCTTGTTTGCTTTATCACTAAGTAATTTTTATTTGCTGTTCTTAGTTGTTTCCTATCTTTAGTTATGGGTAGGAAACACAAAATACCAAAAAAATTAGTTGCACCTACTAAACCAATGGTTGAAGAACCACTCAAAATCTATCACACTGTTGAAGCTTTTTACTTGGATCATCTTCGATCCCTTTGTGCTCGTGCCGAAACCCCAACTAGCTTAGTTGAGGGCAAATCTTTAGATGAGCATGCTTGTTATGTGCAACACCGTATATCTGAAAAAGGGAAAGTATTATGGGGTCAAATTCAACGTTTGCAATGCTATGCTTGGAATTTATGTGAAATATATGATTTTACTTGTTGTTCTGAAAACCCTAAGAAACACCTTCCCTATCAATGTGAGTTTAGTAATAATGGAATCGTATATTCGTATGCTAAGGGTGTTTATAATTACTATGATGTTCAACAAATTGAAGAATTTGTTGCTTTTAAGGGTGCTTTTGAAATTGCTTCTTTGATTGAAAAGTATGATGATACTCTTCACAAATCTGAAAATTTTGCCATACTTGAATATTGTTATGAGAATTATGCTTCTAATGCTTATGTTAAACTATATATTGAGGACTACTCCACTGTCCAAGAAGAAACTAATATTTTGCAGGAGTCTATGGAAGAAGAAATTGATGAAAATGTGAGCTCATTGGATGAAAAATATGAGGAGGAGAGCGAAGAACAAAAGGAGGAAGAGCGGATTGATCACCCGTGCCCACCTTCTAATGAGAGTAACTCTTCAACTCATACATTGTTTAATTCCCCTTCGTGCTTATCGAAAGATGATTGCTATGATGACTGTTATGATCCCTATGATTCTTTTGAAATATCCCTTTTTGATGATGCTTTCTATGCTTGTGGCCAAGACGCCAATATGAATGATGCTTATGGAGATGAACTTGCTATAGTTCCTTATGTTAAACATGAAATTGTTGCTATTGCACCCACGCATGATAGTCCTATTATCTTTTTGAATTCTCCCGACTACACTATATCGGAGAAGTTTGCACTTATTAAGGGTTATATTGATGGGTTGCCTTTTATCGTTGCACATGATGATTTTGATAAATATAATATGCATGTGCTTGCTGCTCCTACTTACAATTATTATGAGAGAGGAACTATATCTCCACCTCTTTATGTTTTCAACACGAAAAAATTGCAAGAAACTGTTTATACTATGCATTGGCCTTTACTTTGTGTGCATGAATTGTTCTTTTATGACATGCCGAGGCATAGGAAGAGAGTTAGACTTCGTTGTTGCATGATATATGTTACTTTGTGCTCACTACTAAATTACAAATCATTGTTAATTAAAATTGGCTTTGACATACCTTGGGATCCGGGTGAATCCATTACTTGAGCACTATATGCCTAGCTTAATGGCTTAAAAGAAAGCACTGCCAGGGAGACAACCCGGAAGTTTTATGGAGTCATTTATTTCTGTTGAGTGCTTTCATATAGTTTAAAAACCAATGGTTCCTCACCCGTGTCGGTATTGTTACTCAAGAATGCCTCCTTGTCCATGTAATGAACATTAATAAGTCTCTCCATCTAAAAATAACATGAATGCATTTAAGACTTCAATGAGAATTGGTGTTTATCCAAATACATCTCATTATATCCAAATCATATCAACACTAAATTATTGGTGATGTCCACAAAAGTATCACTAATTAACACACACTAAGCAAAGTTAACCGTAATCACTAACTAACCCTAACCCCCAATCTTTGTACTCAACAAGCATATATTCCTACTACACACCGTGCATATCACTATATTATCAAAGTTAACCAAGCCATTCACACTAACATAAGGGAGAAAACATGAACTAAGGTTCCACCAACATGTATAAAATGCAACCAAAATAACAAGATTTAAAAAAAATTGGATGATTTGGGGGAGATTACCAAGAGTAACAAAGTGATGAAAAAATCCACCTAAAGGATGCACTTTTTGGAGAGGATTTGAGGGTGAGCTTGAGGGGTGGGAGAGAGTGTGAGAGCTCCAAGTGTTCTTCAAGCTCGGGTTGTGGATTGGGGAAAGTGTGTGGGGTGGGTCCCACACACTCTCCCGTGGGTTATCCACTTACCAGGGCCAGACACCAGGGTCCTTGGCGTCTGGCCCCTTTGCCATGTCAGCAGATCAACGGGCAGGCGGGCAGTGCGGGCCAGGGGGCAGACGCCAGGGTTCCTGGCGGCTGGTTCGCAACCCAGACGCCAGGAATGTTGGCGTCACCCAAAGAGGTCAGAATCGTTTTTTAAACAAGGTCAAATCGGAATTTTGTTAGCCTTTTAAGTTATAACAGTAATTTTGTCCGACTTTTCCGGCCTGGCCAGTTTCAGAACGCAGTGACTCGAGGCGGATGCTTCTAAAGGAGAAGAATGCACTAATTATGTAGGGCCTCCTGCTTGAAATCTTAGTGGCACTAGCATCTTCCTTAAGTTTTAGAGAAACTCTCGAATCTTTGTCTTGTTAATAGGATGATCGAAACACTCTCTGTGGGGCGCCAGGTGGAGGTTCTCATATGATTTCTCGTATTGCCAGACCAGTTTTGATGTTACTATGCCATAAACTACCCCCTTCATTCTTAAATATTAGTTTTTTTAGATATTTTACTATAGAGTCTACATTCAGATGTATATGGACATCTTTGAAAGTATAAGTTCACTCATTTTGCTTCGGATGTAGTCTATAGTAGAATCTCTTAAAAGATTTATATTTAGAAAAGGAGGGAGTATGAACCAGGTGGAGTATTTATTTAGCTAGATGGTACTCCCTCCATTTTATAATGTAGTGCTTCCTCTATCTCTGTGCTTCAACTTTGACCGTAAATTTAACTATCGAGACCGATTGCGGCGGGAGCAAAAGCTATATCAGTGAATTCATATTTGAAAGAAGTTTTTAATTATATAACTTTTTCTCCCGCCGCAGTCGGTCTCGTTTGTTAAATTTATGGTCAAAGTTCGACCTTGAAAAGCGCGGGCGCACTATATTTTGGAATGGAGGGAGTACTTGCTACTCTTTCTATCCAGAAAAGCTTGTCCCAAGCTTGTTTTTCAAATGAATGTATCTAGCACTAACTTGATGTTAGATACATCCATTTGAAGGACAATCTTTTTCGGACGAAGGGAGTACTAGTTTTTCTTAAATGGACTCTTACTAGAGTAGGACATTTCGGAGACCGAGCTTCATGGAGCCTTTTATTTTAAAAAATTCAAAATTCATAAATTTCAGTTTAAAAAAATTCAGAAAAAATTACACATGTATGCAAGGATGTAAAGTGTATGTGTGAACATTTTTAGGATGAAATACCTTAAATTGCAAGCTGCACAAAAGAACAAAATCATGGACTTTAAAGATGAACAGTACATATGCTAAAAAAACCCTAGATTTGTCTTTTTTATGTAGCTCACATTTTATTGTATTTTGACCTAAAAATTTACACACATGCAAAATTATGTATCTAGGTATATGCATATTTATTTTCAGATTTTTCTGAAACTGAAAAGGCCTTTATGGAGCTCGGTCTCCGTTTGACATTTTCGCTCTTACTAATTCAATTAGAGTAGCCAACTGACCATAATGCCAAACGATGTTTTTAGGTCAGTGCAAATTTCTGCACCCGCGTTCACAAACCAACCGCAAGGGCTGATGGTTGCAATTTTGTCTCCGGGACTCGAGACCAAACGATCAAAAGTCGCCTCTTGATTTCTAACAGTGTATCCGTACATGTTGATTAGAGACTAATGTGCGCTTCGCTGCGCACTTCTTCACTCGTGGGATTATTATTTTCTTTCTCTAGCAAGTTACTGCATTCCGCAGGTTTGTTTTGGTTGTGTATGTTGGTTTTAATTATGTTATGATGGTGTTTCTTTCATTTGTATATCGAGATATTTGTTGTAAGAGGGGAATGAAGTTGTTAGGCGTGTGGTTATGATGTCCTTATATAAACCGGCCTTGGTGTTAGCCGGTGTTGGTTGTGTGAACCCCTTGAGCTTGAAAGTGCTCTTCTAATCCCAAGCTCACATGCATTTGGATGAACAATAAAATCACCCAAAAATTGGAAAATAGTTTAAAAACTTTGGGCGCGGCACAGGGGAGAAGATGGGGGTTGGCTTCGTGAGTGGGCCCCGCGACCTGGCCCCTGTGGGTTTATAACTGTTCAGCACCTACCGCCGGAGTCTTTGGCGGTAGGGTTGCACAGGCTACCGCCAGGGTCCTCGATGGTAGGTGGATGGCAGGAAACGATGGGCGTTACTAGAGCTGACATGGATAAGTAGGCTATCACCGAGGCTTTAGGCGGTAGGCTATGCAACCCTACTGTCAAAGACCCCGATGATAGATGTTTTTTTTAAAATAGGGTCAATTCCGCTCAAACTTTGCGCAAAGGATCAAAACATCAAATTTGGCATATTGTGGTGGATCTATCATCCATGGCCTCGCTACTTGCTACGTGGTGCGCCAGCCACGGCTCCACGTGCTGCTTACAAAGCTACTAGCTCCGTCCCATAATAGAAGAATGTTTTTAATACTACATTAATTTAAAAAACTCTTATATTACAAGACGAAGGAGTACTTAGGCCAGCCCCACTGCACGACCCATTCTGTCCGGGCCCGTTCGATTAAGGTAAAAGGGACAAACCGGTTGGTCCAGCGCGCGACGGCCCGAACCCATCTGGTTCGTTTTGTGTCCGGGCCGACCCATTTCGAGCGCAAACATGCGCGGGTTTGGGTCGCGATGGACACCAAACGGACGCATCACTTGTCCGCGTTGGGGCCGCGTGGCAGGCGGCCACCTACCTTCCACCCGTCCAAATCAATGCGCACGCACGGGCAGCCCCGCCTGTCATCCGCCCAACCAAACTGTCGCGGTCCTTCTTAAATGGGGAAGCCATGAATCGGTCGTCGTCCACACTCCCACTCCACCCCGCGGCCTGCTCGACATCCGACAGCACCAAAACCCTAGCCTCGAACTCGCCGGCCGGCCGCCTCGCAGCCATGGACTTCTGGAACCACGGCCGCAAGGGGAAGCATGACCGCGAGGCCGGCTCCTCCTCGGGACGCCATCGCGGCTCCGTGAAAGAGGAGGCCGCTTCGTCGTCGCGTCGGGCCCCCACGCCTGCCCCGTTCACCATCGCCCCTAGGGCCGTCGGCGAGCGCGACCTGCAGTACCTGGCCGTTGACGTATGCCGGCGGTACTGGGATACGAGGACGCCGGTCCCGTGGAGTGACGTCCACCTCCCCAACAATTGGCACCTCACCGCCGACCGGGTCCCGTTCCCGCCGATGCCGATGAGCGGCCGTGCGCGGCGCGATGAGATCGAGGGCCGCCGCCGCCTCCTCCCCGACGACCTCTACTACAACGAGAGGTACGCCCCCGACTCCGTGCTCTGGGACACGTGGCTCCAAGATGAGCACGACATGCGGCGCGCGTCCTACTTCACCGACACGGTGTCGGGGCCGCGGCGGCCACGTCGGGAGGCGCGCGGGCATATGCGATTGCGCGGCCTCATGCCCACGGCGTCGCCTTCCCCGTCTCCGTCACCACCTCCACCTCCTCGCATGACAGCGGAGGAGGAGGCCTGTCTCATGGCATGTGTCATGGAGGACTCCATGCGCACGCACGATGAGCGCCAATGGGAGGGCCTCGAGGAGATGACGGCCCTCTTCGCGGCCGGTGACGTCGCCATCCCCGAGCTGGAGATGGTGGCGAAGGAGGAGGTGATGGAGGAGCCGCCAGTGGCCGTGTTCCACCCGGGCCTGGTGGGCCAGCACTGGAGCTGGTCGTGCACGACTCCGGAGATGGCGGACGTCGTGGGGGGTGTGAACTGGTGCCCCACGCCGCCGCGGTCACCGGAGCGAGACGCCTCGCCACAGGAGGAGGTGGTGCAGGCACCTGCTACCTTCCGGCCCGCCGCCCCCGTGCACCACGGATCGCCGGCCCACCTCTGGACGCCGCCGGACCACGTCGACCTCGTCAGCGACGACGACGACACCGGCGGCCACTGAAGACGGTGACGGCCACGACATCGACGGGCGTGGCAGGAGCTCGCGAGCGGCATTTTTTTGTTTTTATGTTAATTATGGCACTGGGCCGTTAAGTGAATCGTGGAACTGAGCCGTTTTATGGCCATGACCCCTTAAATTATTTTTTAAGTTTTTTAACTGCGTTTATTTACTTTTTAAGTCATTTTATTTTTGTTTTTTATGTTTTTTATCACGTCCAACACAGACATGATTTGGGGTGCGGGCGCGTGCTGGGCGCACCCACGACCCAACGGACAGAGGCGTACATGGGCGAACCCATTGCCGCCCAAAAGGGTCAAAATCTGATCAAATCGGACGTCCGTTTGGGGTCATGAGTGGAGTTGGCCTTAGAGCAACTCCAATGGGGCGACCCATTTCGTCCGCCGCCGTCCGTTTGGGTCGGCGCGGACAAAAGAGGCAGCCCAACGCGCCGACCCATACCCAAATCGCGTCCGCTCCGTGTCCGCGCCGACGTATTTGCGGCCCAAATTTGTGCCCCAAATGCGTCGGCGCGGACGAGGAACGGACGCCTCGCACGCCTTCTCACTGTCCGCCGCGTCCCCACCTGGCGGCCGTCCAGCTTCGACGATCAACATTATTTATGACGACCGCCCACCTTGGGCCCATGCGTTAGTGATGGCGGTCGGGCGTGCGGCGGGGCCGTCCTCATCCACTGCCAGTTGCCCCGTCCCAATCTGGCCACCCCTGCCCCCATGCCGGCGACAACCCTAGCCACCGCCAGCATGGGCTTCTTCTCCGGCATCGGCAGCAGCGGCAAGGGCAAGGCCGCCGCCCGTGATTCCCCCTCCCTCCCCGCCCTACCCACGCCGTCGCGCGCTTCCCGGCAGAGGCAACACATCAATGTGCCGGTGCACCAGGCCGAGTGGCACTGGCAGCACCGCGTGCCTCTGCCGTACCCCGACAAGACGCTGCCGCATGACTGGCATTTGGATTTGGAGAGGATCCCAGTGCCGGCGGCGTCGCGGACGGCGAGGGCCCATGCGGAGGAGGTGCGGCGCCGGTGGGCGTTGCTAACGACGGAGCAGCGCGCCTTACCGCATTACGCCGTCGACTCGCCCTACTGGGCTCGATGGTTCGCCTTCGAGCACGAGGAGGCGAGGCGACGCGGCGTCCGCAGCGTCAACCGCCGCCTGCCGCCGCCCCGCTTGTCGTCCGCGACGACGACCAGGAGGACGAGGCCGCCTACCAGGCAGCCATTAAGGAGAGCGAGGAGGAGGAGCGGTGGAAGGAGGCGGATGAGGCGGCTTTCCAGGTTGCCATGGCGGAGGCCATGTCCCTCTCCGCAGCGGGCGACTGCGTCGTGCCGTCGGTGACCCCGCCGTCCCCGCCAAAAGCCAAGCCGGAGGAGCCGGCCCTCCTCAAGTGCTACTCCTGGACCGGAGTAGTGCGCGAGTGGGTCAGCGCTCCGCTGATCTGGCTCGAGGTGATGGAGAAGCAGGAGGCGGCCTACCTCGACCACCGCCGTCGCGTTCGGCTGGCCGAGGAGCGCCGGGAGGGCGAGCGCCTGCAGATGCTCGAGCGCAAGGCCGAAGAGGAGGCGCGCCAGGCCCAGGCAGCGGCGACATAGGCCGATGATACGTCTTCGTCGTATCTATAATTTTTGATTGTTTCATGCCAATATTCTACAACTTTCATATACTTTTGGCAACTTTTTATACTATTTTTGGGACTAACATATTGATCCAGTGCCCAGTGTCAGTTCCTGTTTGTTGCATGTTTTTGTTTCATAGAATATCCATATCAAACGGAGTCCAAACGAAATAAGAACTGACGGATATTTTTTGGAATATATATGATTTTTGGGAAGAAAAATCCACGCGAGACGGTGCCCGAGGTGGCCACGAGGCAGGAGGGCGCGCCTGCCCCCCCTAGGCGCGCCCCTGACCCTCGTGCGACACCCGTACGGCGGTTGGTACCCTTCTTTCGCCGCAAGAAAGCTAATTTCTGGATAGAGATCGTGTCAAAATTTCAGCCCAATCGGAGTTACGGATCTCCGGGAATATAAGAAACGGTGAAAGGGAAGAATCTGGGAACGCAGAAACAGAGAGAGACAGAGAGACAAATCCAATCTCGGATGGGATCTCGCCCCTCCCATGCCATGGAGGCCATGGACCAGAGGGGAAACCCTTCTCCCATCTAGGGAGGAGGTCAAGGAAGAAGAAGAAGGAGGGGGGCTCTCTCCCCCTCGCTTCCGGTGGCACCGGAGTGCCACCAGGGGCCATCATCATCACCGCGATCTACACCAACACCTCCGCCATCTTCACCAACATCTCCATCACCTTCCCCCCTCTATCTACAGCGGTCCACTCTCCCGCAACCCACTGTACCCTCTACTTGAACACGGTGCTTTATGCTTCATATTATTATCCAATGATGTGTTGCCATCCTATGATGTCTTAGTAGATTTTCGTTGTCCTATCGGTGGTTGATGAATTGCTATGATTGATTTAATTTGCTTGTGGTTATGTTGTTGTCCTTTGGTGCCCATCATATGATTGCGCGCGTGGATCACACCCTAGGGTTAGTTGTATGTTGATAGGACTATGTATGGGAGGGCAAGAGTGACAGAAGCTTCAACCTAGCATAGAAATTGATGCATACGAGATTGAAGGGGGACCAATATACCTTAATGCTATGGTTGAGTTTTACCTTAATGAACATTAGTAGTTGTGGATGCTTGCTAATAGTTCCAATCATAAGTGCGTAGAATTCCAAGTCAGGGATGACATGCTAGCAGTGGCCTCTCCCACATAATACTTGATATCGGTCTAGTAAAGTACTCAATTGCTCAGGGGCAATTTCGCAACTCCTACCACCACTTTTTCACACTCGCTATATTTACTTTATTGTTTCTTTATCTAAACAGCCCCTGCTTTTTATTTACGTACTCTTTATTATCTTGCAAACCTATCCAACAACATTTACAAAGTACTTCTAGTTTCATACTTGTTCTAGGTAAAGCGAACATCAAGCGTGCGTAGAGTTGTATCGGTGGTCGATAGAACTTGAGGGAATATTTGTTCTGCCTTTAGCTCCTCGTTGGGTTCGACACTCTTACTTATCCCCTATACTTGTGGGTTATCAAGACCTTTTTCTGGCGCCGTTGCTGGGGATCAATAGCGTGGGGTGAATATTCTCGTGTGTGCTTGTTTGCTTTATCACTAAGTAATTTTTATTTGCTGTTCTTAGTTGTTCTCTATCTTTAATTATGGATATGGAATAGGAAATACCAAAAAAATTAGGTGTACTTGCTATTCATGGAGATGGGGAACCTCCTAAAACCCTCGATGTTGGTTATGTGAAAAATATTATGTACTACTTTAATAATACTGAGAAACCCCCATTCAATTATGTAATGGGAGTAATGTTGGATCAACGTGAATACTTTAGGGATTACCGCTTGACACAAAAAGGGAAACTATTATGGGATCAAATTCATATATTGAAGTGGTATGCTCGGCAAGTATGCTTGAGTTATGATTATACTTGTTGCTCTAGGATGAAGGCTCCACACCTTCCCCTTTTATACAAATTTAACGATAATAAAACCTTGGCTTCTTATGCTAATGGTATATATGATTACTATGATGTGGAACAAATAGAAGAATTTGTTGCTTTTATGGGTGCTTATGAAATTAAATCTATGTTTAAAGAGTTTGAAGATTTTGATGATGCTGTTTATAGACCTGAAAATTTAGCTATCCTGAAATATTGTTATGAGAATTATGAATATAATTACGAAATTAATGCGCTTATTGAGAAAGTCTCCGTTGTCCAAGAAGAGACTAATATTTTGCAGGAATCTATGGAAGAAGAAGTTGATGAAACTGTGAGCTTATTGGATGAAAAAGAAGAGGAAGAGAGCGAAGAACAAAAGGAGGAAGAGCGGATTAGCTACCCGTGCCCACCTTCTAATGAGAGTAATTCTTCAACTCATACATTGTTTAATTTCCCTTCGTGCTTAACGGAAGATGATTGCTATGATGACTGCTATGATCTCGTTTATTCTTTTGAAATATCCCTTTTCGATGATGCTTGCTATGCTTGTGGCCAAGATGCCAATACGAATTATGCTTATGGAGATGAACTTGCTATAGTTCCTTACGTTAAACATGAAATTGTTGCTATTTCACCCACACATGATAGTCCTATTATCTTTTTGAATTCTCCCAACTACACTATATTGGAGAAGTTTGCTCTTATTAACGAATATATTGATGGGTTGCCTTTTATCGTTGCACATGATGATTTTGATGAATATAATATGCATGTGCTTGCTGCTCTTACTTGCAATTATTATGAGGGAGGAACTATATATCCACCTCTCTATGTTTCTAATACGATAAAATTGCAAGAAACTGTTTATACTATGCATTGGCCTTTACTTTGTGTGCATGAATTGTTCTTTTATGACATGCCGATACATAGGAAGAGAGTTAGACTTCGTCATTACATGATATATGTTCCCTTGTGCTCACCACTAAATTACAAATCATTCTTAATTAAAATTGGCTTTGATATACCTTGGGATCCGGGTGGATTCATTACTTGAGCACTATATGTCTAGCTTAATGGCTTTAAAGAAAGCGCTGCCAGGGAGACAACCCGAAAGTTTTAGAGAGTCATTTATTTCTGTTGTGTGCTTTTATAAAGTTTAGAAATAAAAATAATGTGCCAAGGTTTGCCTTTAGGATGTTTACATTTGCTTGATGGTTTGTACGGTGCAGGACAGAAACATTGGCTGTAGTGCGCGATTTTACATTTTTTGCAGGAACGTCAAATGGTTCTGATTCTTTTTGCACTGTCTTCCTATACAAATTGTTTATTTTTCCTAAGTTTGGTAGAATTTTTCAAGTATCAGAAGTATGGTGAATGTTCAGATTATTACAGACTGTTCTATTTTAGACAGATTCTGTTTTTGATGCATAGTTTGCTTGTTTTGATGAAACTATCAATTTATATCAGTGGATTAAGCCATGAAAAGTTGTATTACAGTAGACACAATGCAAAAACAAAATATTAATTGGTTTACAACAGTATTTAG
This sequence comes from Triticum urartu, assembly GCF_056163025.1. NCBI lineage: Eukaryota > Viridiplantae > Streptophyta > Magnoliopsida > Poales > Poaceae > Triticum > Triticum urartu. Next base: position 150,941,008 of record NC_141879.1, on the reverse strand, counting down.
AGTAGTGATTTGCTTTATTATACTAATGGATCTTACCGAGTTTTCTGTTAAAGTTTTGTGTGGATGAAGTGTTGGATGATCGAGAAGGTCTCGATGTGAGAAGAAGGAAGAGAGGTAAGAGCTTAAGCTTGGGGATGCCCGAGGCACCCCAAATAAATATTCAAGAAGACTCAAGCGTCTAAGCTTGGGGATTCCCCGGAAGACATCCCCTCCAATGCCCTAGGTCTTTATGAGCAAACAAGTTGGATGCACACCCACTTAGTTTCAATTTGAGTTTTCATATACTTATAGCTCTAGTACATCCGTTGCATGGCAATCCTTACTCACTCACATTGATATCTATTGATGGGCGTCTCCATAGCCCGTTGATACGCCTAGTTGATGTGAGACTATCTTCTCCTTTTTGTCTTCTCCACAACCACCACTCTATTTCATCTATAGTGCTATGTCCATGGCTCACGCTCATGTATTGCGTGAAAGTTGTAAAGGTTTGAGAACATCAAAAGTATGAAACAATTGCTTGGCTTGTCATCGGGGTTGTGCATGATGTGAGTATTTTGTGTGAAGAAGATGAAGCATAGCCAGACTATATGATTTTGTAGGAATAACTTTCTTTGGCCATGTTATTTTGAAAATACATGATTGCTTTATTAGTAGGCTTGAAGTATTATTGTTTTTATGTCAAATGATAGACTATTGCTTTGAATCACTCGTGTCTTAATATTCATGCCATGATTAGACATATAATCAACATTATGCTAGGTAGCATTCCACATCAAAAATTATCATTTGTATCATTTACCTACTCGAGGACGAGCAGGAATTAAGCTTGGGGATGCTGATACGTCTCCGTCGTATCTATAATTTTTGATTGTTCCATGCCAATATTCTACAACTTTCATATACTTTTGGCAACTTTTTATATTATTTTTGGGACTAACATATTGATCCAGTGCCCAGTGCCAGTTCCTGTTTGTTGCATGTTTTGTTTCCCAGAATATCCATATCAAACGGAATCCAAACGGAATAAAAACTGACGGAGATTTTTATTGGAATATATATGATTTTTGGGAAGAAAAATCCATGCGAGACGGTGCCCGAGGTGGCCACGAGGCAGGAGGGCGCCCCCCCCCCCGGCGCGCCCCTGACCCTCGTGCGCCACCCGTAAGGCGGTTGGTGCCCTTCTTTCATCGCAAGAAAGCTAATTTCCGGATAGAGATCGTGTCAAGATTTCAGCCCAATCGGAGTTACAGATCTCCGGGAATATAAGAAACGGTGAAAGGGAAGAATCTGGGAACGCAGAAACACAGAGAGACAGAGAGACAAATCCAATCTCGGAGGGGCTCTCGCCCCTCCCGTGCCATGGAGGCCATGGACCAGAGGGAAAACCCTTCTCCCATCTAGGGAGGAGGTCAAGGAAGAAGAATAAGGAGGTGGGCTCTCTCTCCCTCGCTTCCGGTGGCACCGGGGGCCATCATCATCATCACTGCAATCTACACCAACACCTCCGCCATCTTCACCAACATCTCCATCACCTTCCCTCCTCTATCTACAGCGGTCCACTCTCCCGCAACCCGCTGTACCCTCTACTTGAACACGGTGCTTTATGCTTCATATTATTATGCAATGATGTGTTGCCATCCTATGATGTCTGAGTAGATTTTCATTATCCTATCGGTGGTTGATGAATTGCTATGATTGATTTAATTTGCTTGTGGTTATGTTGTTGTCCTTTGGTGCCCATCATATGATTGCGTGCGTGGATCACACCCTAGGGTTAGTTGTATGTTGATAGAACTATGTATTGGAGGGCAAGCGTGACAGAAGTTTCAACCTAGCATAGAAATTGATGCATACGGGATTGAAGGGGGACCAATATACCTTAATGCTATGGTTGGGTTTTACCTTAATGAACATTAGTAGTTGCGGATGCTTGCTAATAGTTCCAATCATAAGTGTATAGAATTCCAAGTCAGGGATGACATGCTAGTAGTGGCCTCTCGCACATAATACTTGCTATCGGTCTAGTAAAGTAGTCAATTGCTTAGGGGCAATTTCGCAACTCCTACCACCACTTTTCCACACTCGCTATATTTACTTTATTGTTTCTTTATCTAAACAGTCCCTACTTTTTATTTATGTACTCTTTATTATCTTACAAACCTATCCAACAACACCTACAAAGTACTTCTAGTTTCATACTTGTTCTAGGTAAAGCGAACATCAAGCGTGCGTAGAGTTGTATCGGTGGTCGATAGAACTTGAGGAAATATTTGTTCTGCCTTTAGCTCCTCGTTGGGTTCGACACTCTTACTTATTGAAAACTGTTGCAATCCCCTATACTTGTGGGTTATCAGCCGACATCGCCGTCCTCTGGAACACCGCGTTCCCCTTGGCCAGCCTGCGCTGACGTTGATCGACCTCACCGGCCCCGACGCAGACGACGACGAGGACGCCGAGGGCCGCGCGTCGTCTAGTTTTTAGTTTTTTTGTTAATTAATGTAATATGGACTTTTGTCGGCCTTCGTGTCCGGCTTTTATGTTTAATTAAATTCATGTTAAATTTTTTTTGACACGCCGACAAAATGGATCGGGCCAGCGTTGGCTGCTCGCGCCGATCCAAACACAGCGCCGGACATTTATGTCTGCCGGGCCGACCCAAACAGACAAAAAACAGAAAAAAGAACCGTCCGTTTGGGCCGGTCCGTTGGAGTTGCTCTTAGGCCAACTCCACCGCACGACCCCAATCGTCCGGGTCTGTCCGTTTCAAGTAAAACGGACAAATCAAACGTTCCAACGCGCAACCACATCCTAAAAAAATGTCTGTTTCTGGTCCACCTCGACCCATCCTCGGAGCAAAATTGGTCTGGGTTTGCGTCTAGAACGGACACGGGCAGACGAATCTTGCGTCCTCCTCGTCCGGGACATGTCCTCTCATGTGAGGCCTGACCCACCCGTCATCCTTTCTCTTAAATCTCTCATGGCCCACCACGCCCACCAACCATCCTCTCTCTCCTCTGCTCGACGGGTCGTGGCGCGCGGCGGCCGAGCTCGAAGCGGGCGGAGCGGGGCGAGCAGGCGTCCGCGCGGGCGCAGCGGCGGCCGAGCGAGCGGGGCGGGGCGTGGCGCGGCGGGGCGTGGCGAGGGCGAGGGGCCGAGCGAGCGGGCGGGGCGAGGGCGAGGCGGGGCGTGGCGCGGCCGGCGGCATGGCGGGGCGAGCGCCGCAGGCGCGGGAAGGACGAGGCAAGGGAAGGCGCGGGCGTTACATGGGGCGGCAGGGCCGCGCGGGCGCGGCGGAGCAGGGCGAGCGCCAGCATGGGCATGCAGCGCGGGCGCAGGGTGCAGCGGCGAGCTGCATCGGGCGCGAGCTGCGGCGGGCGAGGCGTGCAGTGCGGGCGCGGGCGTAGGGTGCAGCGGCGAGCTGCATCGAACGCGAGCTGGCAGAGCACGCGCTGGCGGAGGGCGCGGGGCGGAGGGCACGTGGCGGAGCAGGGCGCGCGGGCGTGTTGGGGGGAGGCCGCGGCACGGCGGCCGCGGGCGGCGGCCGCGGCGGCGAGCTGCATCGAGCGCGGAGCAGGGCGCGGCGCGAGCTGCTGCGGGCGAGGTGAAGCGCGCGCTGGCTCGGCGCTGCGGATGGTGACGGGGCGCGGGTGCTAGGGCAGATAATTTGGGATTGTTTGCCGCGTTAGACACCTCCAACTTAATTCGGACATGCATATCCGTTTTAACACCCATTGCCATCCAAACGAATAGAATCCAGATGAAGCGGACGTCTGTTTGGAATCGTGCGGTGAAGTTGGCCTTGCAATCGCATCGCATGTGCACGTACCATCAGTGTGGACTGTGTTTGATATTTCAACGCGTTCAGCATATGCTTGCTGCGAGCGTGGCATGTCCGAGGGATTAGCTACATTTGCAGGCTAGATAATGTTAATTAAGCCAAGTCGGATTTGTGATCCGTGTGACCGGAGTACAGCTGAGTCGATTCGGTGGCCATACACTAATTTCATGTCAAATGTGATGGGATGTGATGATCTAGCCTGTTAATTTTGGCTTGCAACGGGCCTGGCTCCTCGCAAAAAAAAAAACCTGGAGTATGCTTTGCTGCACATGTGGTGTGGGCCCTGGTACTATCCCTTCGTTCCTAAATATTTATCTTTCCAGACATTTTAACAAGTGACTACATACGAAGCAAAATGAGTAAATCTACACTCTATAATATATTTATATACATTCGTATGTTATAGCTCATTTGAAATGTCTAGAAAAACAAATATATTTTTTTGCCAGAAAGAAAGACAAATATTTAGAAAATGAGAGAGTAGTTAGAAACAGTATTGACCGATGGACGGGGGCAGGGGTAGGTACTTTCTGGCGAAGGTTCACGTTCGCCAATGATATGCATCTTTTCTAGTGTGGGGAGAAGCCCAGCCCGTGATCTCTCTCGTGATGTCGGAGTAGGAGACCTACTCTCGTATCCGGAGAGCACAGGATACCAGTGTAATGTAGTCCCCCCAGACAGTTCGCCATTTAGACGAGTAGTAATACTCGAGTGAACTGCGCGGGAGTAGAGTAGAACACAGATGCGTAATTACCACTACTCCTAGTGAGTCCGTCGATGTACCACATGGGTTAATCCACTCCGTCGGCCACTTGCCTCAACTGACTGATTAATTCACCGGGCATGGAGCAAGGTGACTGCATGATGCTTGCGGCACAACAACTGGTACCTGCATGCGTTGCTTGATTATGAAGACTCACACAGTCAACATACAGCATGCTGCAGGGCATCGAATATTACAGTTCAAAACTCGGGCAGCACAGCACGATGAGCAGAGATGAGCCACTTTTTTTGGGCGGGCTAGCCTGAGAGGTCAAAAGGCCCCATGACGATGGTGCCTATGCTTTGCTCGCGTCGCGATTCCTTTGCAATTATGAGCTGCGGCGAAGCAGACCAGCCGATGATGACAGGAAAGGCTGAGACTGAGACCGGAAAAAGAGAAAGGGATACGGTGCTCTGCCGATCGATTTATTGCGAAAGGCAGCGCTCGTCGTGGCCGCGTGGCTGGTTCCAGAAAGTTCAGAGAGGGTGCAGGTTTCAGCCTCAGAGAGGATGCAGAACGTCGTTTATGGGCCAGCAGAACCTACTATTTGTTCAGGGCAACTGGGCAAGAGCTAGCAGAACATTTTTTTCGACAATAAACCTGAGTTGTATGATCATAATAGTGCTGAAGAATCATACATTTACAGAATTGCACCTCGCCACTGCTGGAATACAGCCGTGTTCCGAAATGCAGCTCGCAGAAAAATCGAGACGTTTATTCACTATACACATCTACTTGTGGGCCTGCAATGATGTGTATTCGAGAGACATGTTGGCACTGTTCCGAGATCTGACCGACGGACCATCGTCCCGGTGGGCCTGAGACCTGTCTTTCTGGGACTTTTCCGGCCTGGTCCGGTTTCAGAACACACAGCCTTTAGAGTCGAGGTGGATGCTTCCAAAGGATAGGAATGCACTAATTATGTCGGGCCTCCTGCTTGAAATCTTAGCACTACTTAACATCTTCCCTGAATCTAGAAACTCTGGAATCATGGTCTTATTAGGATGATGGAAACACTCTTTGTGGGGCGCCAGGTTCTCATATCATTTCTCGTATATGTTCAAGCGTTCAGCCCAGTTTTGCTGTTGCTGTGCTACTATAAACCATGGACTAGGTGGAGTATTTATTTAGCTATATGGTTCTTACTACTCCATCATGAATGTTTGCACACAGGTTAAAAACGAATTCCACCATGAATGTTTGCACACAGGTTAAAAACTCATCACTGTTTATCAAAAAATAATTCAGATATGTTTGAATTTATTTACTATTTTTTTCTTCAGATTTTACTTTTCACCTAGGTGCATGTGAGCTCTGGATCAAAAACTTCGTGTTCTTCCCTGAAAGATCTTATTCCACATTGAAACCATGGAGTTGTTGCTATGACTCTCACATGGGCCGTCCCATGAAGCTCTCGCTCCCTCAACTCGGCTCCTTGCTCCGCTCACTTGCTTAGCTCTTTTCCCCCGCTTGCTACACATAAAACTCGAAAAAATGGCTATTGTATTTCACATATTTTAAAACAATTCTTGAAATTTCAAAATGTTGTGAATTAAAAAACTTTTTTAAAAAATATGAGCGAATTTATAAAATGTTTGTGGATTCCAAACAATGTTCAAAAATTTGAAATTTTCAAAAACTATTTTTTATGAATTTTATGTATGTTCATAAATTCAAAAAAATATTGGTGAATTATTAAAAAATATTCATAGTTTTTTTAATTTCCACGAATTTTTATAGACATTAATGAATTAAAATGTAAAAATAGTAACAGAGAAATAACAAACATGGAAAGAAAAAACATTAAAACACAACAGAAAACTTTTAAAACTGGTGAAAAAAACTAGACAATATCCGCTCAAAACGATGAAAAGGTTGGCTAGAGACACACATCCTTACACGTAGAGCCCATAGCATCCGTGCAACCCGGACGCATCAGAAGGCTCCAAATCTAGTATGTTAATGGAGATTCGGCCTGCAATTGAACATGTGTTTCGATTGTCAATGACCGTTGGGTGATGGTGCATGCATCTGCATCCAACAACGTAATGCTTTAGGACAGATCACTAATAGACCTTAAACATCCGGACCTAGCCTATTCAGATGTTTTGTGCCATCCAATGCCATACCACAAATATACGCGAACGCAGCCGAGCCTCCGATATCTCACAAATTAGTTGCAAAGCTAGGGAAGGTTCGCAGGCGTTCGGACCTCCACACGCAGGCCTCTGATACCTCCTGCCGCCCAAAACCCCCATCTGGACCCATGTTGTTCTCACTCCGTTGCATCCGCTCTCTACCAGTCCGACGCCATCACTATGCGCCTTGTGCTCCCTTCCCCGTACCCGGCCACCCAAAACCACTCGCTCTACCTTGGACTCTACATCAAGTAACAACCATTGCTAGAGTTAACCGGATGGTACATCCCACCGGTCAGAACCGTATGCAGTGGGTGGACGTGACGGCTGCCGTGTGTGATACGTCTCCGTCGTATCTACTTTTCCAAACACTTTTGCCCTTATTTTGGACTCTAACTTGTATGATTTGAATGGAACTAACCCGGACTGACGATGTTTTCAGCAGAATTGCCATGATATAGTTTTATGTACAGAAAACAAAAGTTTTCGGAATGACCTGAAACTCCATGGAATATCTTACAATAAATAATAAAAAATCCTCACCAAAGATGAAGACCAGGGGGCCCACGCCCTTGCCACGAGGGTGGGGGGCGCCCCCTAGGGCGCGCCCCCTACCTCGTGGGCCCCTGGAGACCCCCCGACTCCAACTCCAACTCTATATAATAGCTTTCGGGGAGAAAAAAATAGGAGAGAGGAAATCATCGCGTTTTACGATACGGAGCCGCTGCCAAGCCCTAAAACCTCTCGGGAGGGCTGATCTGAAGTCCGTTCGGGGCTCCGGAGAGGGGGATTCGTCGCCGTCGTCATCATCAACCATCCTCCATCACCAATTTCATGATGCTCACCGCCGTGCGTGAGTAGTTCCATCGTAGGCTTGCTGGACAGTGATGGGTTGGATGAGATTTATCATGTAATCGAGTTAGTTTTGTTAGGGTTTGATCCCTAGTATCCACTATGTTCTGAGATTGATGTTGCTATGACTTTGCTATGCTTAATGCTTGTCACTAGGGTCCGAGTGCCATGATTTCAGATCTGAACCTATTATGTTTTCATCAATATATGAGAGTTCTTGATTCTATCTTGCAAGTCTATTGTCACCTATTATGTGTTATGATCCGTTAACCCCGAAGTGACAATAATCGGGATACTTACCGGTGATGACCGTAGTTTGAGGTGTTCATGTATTCACTATGTGCTAATGCTTTGTTCCAGTTCTCTATTAAAAGGGGGCCTTAATATCCCTTAGTTTCCATTAGGACCCTGCTGCCACGGGAGGGTAGGACAAAAGATGTCATGCAAGTTCTTTTCCATAAGCACGTATGACTATATTCGGAATACATGCCCACATTACATTGACGAATTGGAGCTAGTTCTGTGTCACCCTATGTTATGACTGTTACATGATGAACCACATCCGGCATAATTATCCATCATTGATCTGATGCCTACGAGCTTTCCATATACTGGTTTACGCTTATTTACTTTCCCGTTGCTAATGTTACAATCACTACAAAATACCAAAAACATTACTTTGCTTTCGTTACTCTTTTGTTACCGTTACCATCACTATCATATTACTTTGCTACTAAACACTTTGCTGCAGATACTAAGTTTCCAGGTGTGGTTGAATTGACAACTCAGCTGCTAATACTTAAGAATATTCTTTGGCTTCCCTTGTGTCGAATCAATAAATTTGGATTGAATACTCTACCCTCGAAAGCTGTTGCGATCCCCTATACTTGTGGGTCATCAAGGCTAATTTCTGGCGCCGTTGCCGGGGAGCATAGCTCTATTCTTTGAGTCACTTGGGATTTATATCTGCTTATCATTATGAAGAACTTGATAGATCCAAAAACCAAGATCTATCCCTCAACTACGAGGGGAGGTAAGGAACTACCATCTAGCTCTGCACTTGATTCACCTTCTGTTATGAGTAAGCTTGCGACACCTAAACCTGCTTCTGCTATTCGTTCTGATATGTCGCATGTTATTGATGATGCTAGTTCTGCTATACATGATACGTATGATGAAACTACTTCTATGCTTGATACTACTGTGTCACTTAGTGATTTTCTCGAGGAACGACTTGCCAGGGCTAGAGAGATTGAAAATATTGAATCTGATTATGATGATGAAAGTGATGATGAAGAATCACTTGTTATTCCTGAGGGTTATTTATTTGATCAAGAAGCTACTTTAGCTATTTTAGCTTGCAAAGATAGATATGAACTCAAAAGGTTATTAGCTAAATGGAATAAGCAATCTCTAAATGCTAGGATGAGACCTGATCCTGCTTTTGCTACTTCACCTATCTGTGTTACTGATAAGGATTATGAATTCTCTGTTGATCCTGATATAATTACTTTGGTTGAATCTGATCCTTTTCATGGCTATGAATCTGAAACTGTTGTGGCACATCTTACTAAATTAAATGATATAGCCATCCTGTTCACTAATGATGAGAGATCTCGCTACTTTTCTATCCTTAAAATATTTCCGTTCTCATTAAAGGGTGATGCTAAGATATGGTTTAATTTTCTTGATCCTGGTTGTGTGCGTAGTCCCCAGGATATGATTTACTACTTCTCTGCTAAATATTTCCCTGCTCATAAGAAACAAGCTGCTTTAAAAGAAATATACAACTTTGTGCAAATTAAAGAAGATAGTCTCCCACAAGCTTGGGGGAGGCTTCTCAAGTTACTTAATGCTTTGCCTGATCATCCTCTTAAGAAAAATGAAATACTTGATATCTTTTATAATGGACTAACCGATGCTTCTAGAGATTACCTGGATAGTTGTGATGGTTCTCTTTTCAGGGAAAGAACACCGGATGAAGCTGAGATCTTATTGAATAATATGCTGACAAATGAAAATAATTGGGCACCTCCTGAGCCAGCTCCTGCTCCAATTAATGATCCTATTCCTAAACCAACTCCGAAGAAGAGAGGTGTTCTATTTCTCAGTCCCGAAGATATGCAAGAGGCAAAGAAATCTATGAAAGAAAAAGGTACTAAAGCTGAAGATGTTAAGAATTTACCTCCTACTGAAGAAATACATGGTCTTAATTTACCGCCTGTTGAAGAAACATATGATCTTGATCCTTTATTTATTGAAGAACCTCCAGACCCCGATAACCCGACATAGGTAGTAAAGGTAAATTCTCTCTATAGATATGATAAAGCTGAAATCCCTCCTGCTAAAATTGCTAGTCAATGCTTGGATGAATTTGATAATTTTATGTTTAAGCAAGAAGACTTCAATGCTTATTTTGGTAGACAATTAAAACAAGATGCTGATATGATTAAATACTTGGGTGATTATATGGATAATATTAGAGGTGAACTTAAACTTGTTAGCAAACATGCTTCTATGGTTACCACTCAAGTAGAACAAGTACTTAAAGCTCAAAAAGAATTGCTCAATGAGATGAATAGTAAGAAAAATAATTATGCTGTTAAAGTGGCTACTAGAACTGGTAGAATGACTCAGAAACCTTTGTATCCTGAAGGCACCCTAAGAGAATTGAGCAAGATTCTCAGAGAAATAATATTGATGCACCTAGTTCTTCTAAAAGGAAGAAAAAGAAAAATGATAGAACCGTGCAAACTTCTAGTGAACCTATTGCTGAACCACCTGATAATCCAAATGATATCTCTATGTATGATGCTGAAACACAATCTGGCAATGAGCATGAACCTAATGAAAATGTTAATGATGATGTTCATAATAATGCTCAACCTAGTAATGATAATGATGTAGAAATTGAACCTGCTATTGATCTTGATAACCCACAATCAAAAGATCAACGCTATGATAAGAAAAAAATTGTTGCTAGGAAACATGGTAAAGAAAGAGAGCTATGGGTTCAGAAACCCATGCCCTTTCCTACCAAACCATCCAAGAAAAAGGAAGATGAGGATTTTGAGCGCTTTGCTGAAATGATTAGACCTATCTTTTTACGTATGCGATTAACTGATATGCTTAAAACAAATCCTTATGCTAAGTACATGAAAGATATAATTACAAATTAAAGGAAGATACCAGAAGCTGAAATTTCCACCATGTTTGCTAATTATACTTTTAAGGGTGGAATACCAAAGAAACTTGGAGATCCAGGAGTACCTACTATACCATGCTCCATTAAAAGAAACTATATTAAAACTGCTTTCTGTGATCTTGGAGCCGGTGTTAGTGTTATGCCTCTCTCTTTATATCGTAGACTTGACTTGAATAAGTTGACACCTACTGAAATATCTTTGCAAATGGCTGATAAATCAACTGCTATACCTATCGGTATTTGTGAGGATGTGCCTGTTGTAGTTACAAACGTTACTATTTTAACGGACTTTGTTATTCTTGATATTCCCGAGGACGATAGTATGTCTATTATTCTTGGAAGACATTTTCTTAATACTGCAGGGGCTGTTATTGATTGCAACAAAGGCAATGTCACTTTTCATGTTAATGGTAATGAGCATACGGTGCACTTTCCGAGGAAACAACCTTAAGTTCATAGTATCAATTCTATCGAAAAAATTCCATCGATTATATTTGGAGGTTTTGAATTTCCTCTTCCTACTGTCAAGAAGAAATATGATATACTTATTATTGGGGATGTACGTATCCCCGTTGAGGTAGCCTGGTGTTATTCGAAATTTCTCCAGTTTCATGTTAATCGGAATGAGTTTGTTAACAAGACTTGATCAACCTTGTTAGTGGATTCCTTTTAATAAGCATGAGATGGATGAAACTAGAAGCACAACCTTCTGAACCCTCTCTATATTTTCTGTTATTTAGTTGAAATAAAGTAAAAATAAATAATTTTCTGTCTGTTATCTGATTATCCGTGCAATATAAAAATACCTCGAAAATAAAAGTTCTCCAAATGCCCTGAAAATTAAATATGATTTTTTCTAGAATATTTGAGGATTTATGGAACAAAGAACACACCAGGGGGCCAACCACCTTGCCACGAGGGTGGAGGGCGCGCCCACCCCCCAGGGTGCGCCCCTGCCTCGTGGGCCCACGGTGGCCCTCCTCCACTTATTCCTGCACCCATCCTCTTCTTCTTCCTCTCAAAAACACGAAAAACCAACTCATGCATGAGTTTCAGCCCTCTTTGCTGCCATTTTCGATCTCCTTGCTCAAAGCACCTCTCACAAAACTGGTTGGGGAGATTGTTCCTTGGTATGTGACTCCTCGATTGGTCCAATTAGTTTTTATTCTAGTGCTTTATTCATTGCAAATTTTTGCTGCTTAGGTGACCCTGTTCTTGAGCTTGCATGTCAAATTTATATGGTCAAAAGTAGTTTTGATGCATGATATAGGCCCTAGGCACTTGTAGGAGTAGTTGCTATCAATATTATTGAGTTTTCTTCACTTTTATTTTGAAGTTACTAAAAATTTTCAGAATTTTTCAGAGGAAGAAATATGCTTAGGAAAATGTTCAAGGCGGTTCTTCAAGGAAGCAAGGACACAGGCTTGCAATGCGTGATGCTGACGAAGAGCCACCAAGAGATGCTCCAGTGCGTCCTTGTGAGTGGCCTTCTGAAAATTTTATGGATCGAGCAGGAATTAAAGAATAATTTGATGCATATTTGCGTAATGCCGGTCTTGAGGACTTTGAGGCAGACAAATGCCCCCAGTATCATGATCTCACAAGCTCTTTTGTGAAGAGGCACATACCTTATTCCGTTGACGGCTATCCATGCCTACCGGAACCTTGCACCAGCCGAGGAGCCAGAACCGTAACCACAATTTGATCCTTCACGACAGTCTAACTATCAGTGGGATCCGGAGATGATTGCCAGCCAGTGGCAATCGGAGCCTTCTTCTTCCTCATCACAGTACGACCCCAACTATTATTATGGATATCAGCCAGGTCAGCCGTGGCCATAGACCAACTTAGGCCAAAAGCCTAAGCTTGGGGGAGTACGCATTCTCACCGACATTACATTTATGTTCACACACACTCATTGCTAGATGTCGGTGTTCATACTTTTTCATTGTATCATCCATGCTAGTTTATTTCCTTTTATGCTTTCTTCTTGTGTGTTTAATAAACCTTAAGAAAAAACAAAAAAAATAGTTGTAACTTTTAATCAGTTTAATTTCCATGCTTGTAGTAGTAATTAAAAAGAAAACCCAAAAAGATTTTATGTTCTTCTTCTGCTTGTTGGGAGGTTTCCCGTGTAAATAGTTTTTTTTCTTTTTTTTTCTTTGGGGGTCAGTAGGAGAAGACCATGATTAAATTGTTGAAGTGGCTCTTAAATGCTTTATTGTTGATTTAACCAAGAGCCCATATTGCCTTGTTTTCTCCTGTTTATTGAATACTTGCAGATTCCAGCTTAGTCCAATGCATGTGCACAATTATTATTATTCACATCATTCGGTCGTGCAAGTGAAAGGCAATTATGATAATATATGATGTACTAACTGAGATGAGAAAAGCAGGTACGAACTCGACCTCTTTTGTTTTTGTAAATATGATGAGTTCATCGTTCTTGATTCAGCTTGTTATGAATAAACATGTTTGCAATGACAATTAGAGATCATAGTTGCTTGTGCCATGCTTGATTAGCTATGAATTATAATGGTTTACCTTGCGTGCCAACATGTTATTAAAATGGTTATGATGTGGTATGATAGGGTGGTATCCTCCTCTGAATGATTTTAGTGACTTGACTTGGCACATGTTCACGCATGTAGTTGAAACAAATCAACATAGCCTTCATGATATTTATGTTCATGGTGGATTATATCCTACTCATGCTTGCATCCAATGTTTATTAATTTTAATGCATATACATGGCCGTTGTCGCTCTCTAGTTGGTCGCTTTTCAGTCTTTTGCTAACCTTCACCTGTACTAAGCGGGAATACTGCTTGTGCATCCAATCCCTTAAACCCCAAAGTTATTCCAGATGAGTCCACTATACCTTCCTATATGCGGTATCTACCTGCCGTTCCAACTAAATTTGTATTTGTCAAACTTTAAACTTTCAAATAATCATCCTGTTTTGTATGCTCGAATAGCTCATGTATTAACTAGGGTTGTTTGTATCTTCCATGTTAGGCGGGTTATTCTCAAGAGGAGTGGACTCCGCTCCTCACTCACGAGAAAATGACTGGTCACCGGGATGCCCAGTCCCATACTTTATGCAAACTAAATCAAAATAATTGCAAACAAAACTTCCCCTGGGACCTGATGTATGTTGGAGGCACTCGTTGTTTCAAGCAAGCCATAGATTGATGTTTGTTGGTGGAGGGGGAGTATAAACTTTACCATTCTGTTTGGGAACCACCTATAATGTGTGTAGCATGGAAGATATCGCCATCTCTTGGTTGTTATGTTGACAATGAAAGTATACCACTCAAAATATTATTCACCTCTATTTCAAAACCGAGCTCTGGCACCTCTACAAATCCCTGCTTCCCTCTGCGAAGGGCCTATCTATTTACTTTTATGCTGAGTCATCACCCTCTTATTAAAAGCACTAGCTGGAGAGCGCAGCTGTCATTTGCATTCATTATTGTTAATTTATATTGGATGTGACTATGATTGGATCTCTTTTACCATGAATTACAATGTCTAGTCAGTCCTTGATCTTTAAAGGTGCTCTGCATTTATGTTTTGTGGTCTCAGAAAAGGGCTAGCGAGATACCATCTTGTTATATCATATTATGATTATTTTGAGAAAGTGTTGTCATCCAAGATTTATTATTATGGCTTGCTAGTTGATTATGCTATTGATATGGGTAATCATGAGACCTGAGAATTATTGCAAATGTGGTTAGTTATAATCTTTGCTGATAACTTGAATGCTAGCTCAACATATTTACAACAACAAGAGCAAACAAAGTTTGTAAAAGTTTTTCTTTATTTCTTTCAGTTTGTCAACTGAATTGCTTGAGGACAAGCAAGGGTTTAAGCTTGGGGGAGTTGATACGTCTCCGTCGTATCTACTTTTCCAAACACTTTTGCTCTTGTTTTGGACTCTAACTTGTATGATTTGAATGGAACTAACCCGGACTGACGCTGTTTTCAGCAGAATTGCCATGATGTTGTTTTATGTGCAGAAAACAAAAGTTCTCGGAATGACCTGCAACTCCACGGAATATCTTACAATAAATAATAAAAAATCCTCGCCAAAGATGAAGACCAGGAGGCCCACACCCTTGCCACGAGGGTGGGGGGCGCCCCTCTAGGGTGCGCCCCCTACCTCATGGCCCCCCTGGAGACCCCCAGACTCCAACTCCAACTCTATATAACTGCTTTCGGAGAGACAAAATAGGAGAGAAGAAATCATCATGTTTTACGATACGGAGCCGCCGTCAAGCCCTAAAACCTCTCGGGAGGGCTGATCTGGAGTCCGTTCAGGGCTCCGGAGAGGGGGATTCGTCACCGTCGTCATCATCAACCATCTTCCATCACCAATTTCATGATGCTCACCGCCGTGCGTGAGTAATTCCATCATAGGCTTGCTGGATGGTGATGGGTTGGATGAGATTTATCATGTAATCGAGTTAGTTTTGTTAAGGTTTGATCCCTAGTATCCACTATGTTCTGAGATTGATGTTGCTATGACTTTGCTATGCTTAATGCTTGTCACTAGGGTCCGAGTGCCATGATTTCAGATCTAAACCTATTATGTTTTCATCAATATATGAGAGTTCTTGATCCTATCTTGCAAGTCTATAGTCACCTATTATGTGTTATGATCTGTTAACCCCGAAGTGACAATAATCGGGATACTTACCGGTGATGACCGTAGTTTGAGGAGTTCATGTATTCACTATGTGCTAATGCTTTACTCCGGTTCTCTATTAAAAGGGGGCCTTAATATCCCTTAGTTTCCATTAGGACCCCGCTGCCACGGGAGGGTAGGACAAAAGATGTCATTCAAGTTCTTTTCCATAAGCATGTATGCCTATATTCGGAATACATGCCTACATTACATTGACGAATTGGAGCTAGTTCTGTGTCACCCTATGTTATGACTGTTACATGATGAACCACATCCGACATAATTATCCATCATTGATCCGATGCCTACGAGCTTTCCATATACTGATTTACGCTTATTTACTTTCCCGTTGCTATTGTTACAATCACTACAAAATACCAAAAACATTACTTTGCTTTCGTTACTCTTTTGTTACCGTTACCATCACTATCATATTACTTTGCTACTAAACACTTTGCTGCAGATACTAAGTTTTCAGGTGTGGTTGAATTGACAACTCAACTGCTAATACTTGAGAATATTCTTTGGCTCCCCTTGTGTCAAATCAATAAATTTGGGTAGAATACTCTACCCTCGAAAGCTGTTGCGATCCCCTATACTTGTGAGTCATCAGTGTGCAGGATGGATAACGTTCGGCATGGCTTTCCCGACCACATCTACACCAACTAGCTAGCCTTAGCAACATGCCTCTCTCCTTGCGTCCGCCGACTAGAAACCAATATACTGAACCGCCATGATGACTGCAACATGTATAGGCGCACGAACCGAACAAGACACAAATCCGATGACAAGTCCCAATACGCCTGCATCTATTGACAACATGTGCAGTGCATAAACTCTAACAATTAATAACACATGTAGAAAAAGCAACATCCAACAACAACATTTGTCCATGCAACAACATGACGCATTCTGCAACTTTAGAAATCACTCAATAAAGTGCCAAGTTATGCAATTAGCTGGAATAAACCCCAACGATTAAGAATATGCACAAAAAGGGCAATGTCCAACAAAACATTTCTTGAAGCAATGACATTGCACACCATCCCCAGACTGACATCATCGAACGGGCGTGCTTTCCCACTCAATTCATGTTTCCAGTAGACATTTTGTTTGCAATAGCTGCCCCACACATTTCCTTCCACCATCACATGTCTGACAACATCCATGCAGCTCCAGAAAACACGTGTGAAGCCTGGCGTAAACACAGTGTCCAATTCTGCAAGACGATGGAATGCAGAAAAGCTAGGAGCATCAGACAGAAGAAACAGCTTACCTCGAACAATAGGTGCATACGAAGAATAAGGCACAGGCTACCGAGACCTACGACGACGAGGAACACAAAGGACAATGAGCAAGACGAAAAGTCACACCATAGCCAAGAGGAAAACAAATCCGCAGCTCAACTGGCACAGGAGTTAACAGGGCGACGCCACCGCCAACGACAAATAGAGCACATACACAAACCTGTGGTGCTACGAAAAAGTAACAGGGTGTCGGCCACTGCCAAGTAAGCTCGAAGAAGCCCCTGCAAAGTGAAGCGAAGGGAAGCCCACGTCCAACGAACGACATAAAACAACGAATTTAAAGAAAGACTCAACCGACTTAGTAAAAAGACCGAAGTGCCCATAAAACACCCCGACTCGCACAAGCTGAGCACCTCACGGAGGCAACGCTCACACCCGGAGCCGGCTTGCATGAACAAAATAGTCTGGTGGGAAGCAAACACGCTGCGTTCGTGCATACCCAAGTTGGACGAATGAAATAGCCCGACAGGGTGCGACCAAAGGGCACGCCGAGCCGGGTGCACGCATGCCTAGCTCGTGACAACGACACAGCAGGATGTAGGCGACGCACGTGCCTTGCGCGACCGACACATCAGGGTGCGAACAACATGCATGCCGACTCGAGCCCGTACACATTCCCAGCTGGCGCCAGCAACGCAGCCCAACAGTGGGGCGTGTGACGCTCACGGGAGGACCCGACCTGGCCATCACGCGCGGGGCCTCAGGTGAGAGGATGCACACGGGCACGACGAGACGCCTCGCAGAGAGGTGGTTGCAGTAGCATCGAGGCCCATGCGTCATGAACCCCTGAGAAAACCTGGCATGGTTCGAGGCGTCCGCGGGGAACAGATTGTACATAGCACGCCAGGAAGCCAGCTGCGGGAGGCCCCGGCGCAATGGAAGGCGCAGATGGCACTCTCGCCGGCGCAGACTACCAAAAGGCGGGTACTCTACTATTCTTTATAGGAGTAATTACAGACCTAATTTCTATGTACTCCTTCTATCTCAAAATATTGTACTAAATCAAAGACATTTATTTTAAAACGAAGGAAGTACCTACTAAAGCATACTCTTTGTCCGTGCGAGACGCGGCTTGAGATATGCCAGAACCCAGAGTGTCTCACTGATGTTGAAGGTGAGGTCCAATTTGATTTACATTAACATGGTTTGCCTCGAGTTTGGCATCTATCTGATTTGTGCACGCGGAACAACATGCCACTAGTGCCTGCAGCGCAAGTCTTGTTTGACCACTTCTTTATCTGTCATTTATAGCAACAACGTGCATTGCATGCCCGTATTTATATGATCCAGCTGTTAAAAAATATTACTATTTGTTTTAGACCAGCAGAATTACGGATTACTCACTCATTGATACTTGCAATTCAGAGATACAATATATGTATCTTTGGTGTTTTTAAATTTAGAGGTAATTTGTTTTTGTGGGGTAGAGGTAAATATATTATGTTTAATATTAAGGACCATCTAAACTTGTTATGTTTGTAATAAATTTAATTTATTTATATTAGTCAAGATGTGTATCACATGTACTATTTAATTACTATAAATAGTTAGCCATCCACGTGATCCAACACCAGTGTGTAAATTTGGTTGGCGATGGCGACAGCGCAGGGAGTGGATTAGTCAATGCTGAAATGATGTATTTTATATGAAAAAGATGAACTTGTTGTGAATTGATCACATTGGGGTTGGGAGTGGGGTTTGAATGTTTCTGTCTTGATCCGACATATCACATCTGATTGTTTGGAGGTTTTTTTTTCCTCGTTTACACATAGCTTTGATCTTATATAAATTCTCTAGTTGTTCATGGGTTTTCATATGTGCATAAATTGATGTTGCTTGTGTGCATCCTAACTCTGCGGAGGCTGTTTGTGTGCTCATTTTGTTATGTATCATCTTGATGCTTTATTTTAAGTTAATAAAATCTATCCTTTATCAAAAAACATTCAAACAATGATTGAGGCTGTAGCTTAGAGGTCGATATATGGTTTGTGCATGTATATTGTTAGTCCGGCCCACCATCTAGTCATTGTATAGTTGAGGTTGTGGCCCACCTTATATTCCATATATACATGCGCTATGCACCGATTAATACATCGAGTTGCATTGCCAAAATATTCGTTTTCAACATAGTATCATACCTACGATTCTAACCCTAACTCCTGTCGCCGCCGCCGCCGCGATCCCATCGCCGCCGCCGCCACTTCGTGCCGCCGCCGCCGCCGCCGCGTCTCCTCGCCGCCGCCCTCCTGTGTGCCGCCGCCGCCTCGCGCTTCCGCCCGCACCCGTCGCGCCGCTTCACCACGCGTCGCCGCCCTCTCCTCTCGGCCATGGCCTCCCCCGGTTCCACCGGTACCACCCGCAGCCGCCGCACCAACCCCTTCGACGGCCCTGATCCCGTCGTCATCCGTGATCTTAATATCCTCGCTTGGGTTCCCGTCGTCCTCGATCAACTCACCTCCACCTACTATGCCTGGAAGACGTACTTCTTCCTTGTGTTTCGTGAGTACAATCTCCGGGATCACATCGATGGATCCGTGGACTCCCGCTTCATGGAGGACGATGAGGAGTGGACGTCCATCGACGCCATTCTGATCCGCTGGTTCTATACCACCATCTCGAAGGACCACTTGCACACGGTGGTCTCCGCCGATGATGACGCTCACGCCGTTTGGACTAAGCTCAACGGTTTCTTCACCGACAACGCGCTCCAACGCAAGGTTTTCTTGCACGGCGAGTTTTTTGGGTGCCAGCAGTTTGACTCGTCGGTCGACGATTATTGCATGCGCCTCAAGAAGCTTGTCGACGAGCTCCGTGACCTTGGCGAGAAGGTCTCCGACGAGCTCCTCCTCAGCACTCTCATCGCCGGCCTGAACGAAGATTTCGGGAACGCCGCCTCCAACATCCCTCCCATCACCAACCCGACCTTCCCCAAGATCGTCGCGTACCTGAAGCTGGAGGAGAAGAGGATGCGGATGTCGCGCGCCCGGGCCACCCATACGGCTCTCACCGTCGGAACCCGCGGCGGTGCGCCGCCCACCGCTCCGGCTCCCCCGCCGCGGCCCGCCCAGGGGCCCCTCCACGTGCAGCCGCCGCCCGGGTTCTCATATCCCGCGCCGCCGCAGGCCCCTCCGCCCCCCCCCGCCGAGCAGCAGCAGCGTCGGGGCGGGCGTCGCGGCCGAGGTGGCCGCAAGCAGCAGCAGCAGCCAGCTGCCCATGGCGGGGCGCCGCGCCAGCCGCAGCACCCGCTCCCGCCGGCGCCCTGGCAGGCCGGCCAGAATCCCTGGACGGGGGTTGTTCACGCATACTCCATGCCCATACCGCGTGCCCCCGTCTCCGGTGTTTTTGGCGCCCGCCCGGCCCCTCATCAGGTTTTGTACGCGGCTCGTCAGGCGTATCCGCCGGCGCCGCTCTACAGCCCCTCGGCGGCCTATGGGCTGCCTCCGGCCGATGGGCTCGTGGCGCTGCCGCCACAGCCTCTGCCGTCGGCCCCGGCCCTCCCGCCGGCACCATGGGACCCCGCGCTGCTAGCGGCCCTCCACACCGCCCCCACGCCATAGCAGTACACCCGCGGTGGCGACTGGTACATGGACACCGGAGCCACGGCTCACATGGCCGTCAACCCCGGTAACCTTCTTACCACTCACCCTATTCACACTGCTGCTCGCATTACCGTGGGCGATGGTTCCTCCATGCCCATCACTCATGTCGGCCATGCTGCTTTTCCTTCTAACTCCATTCCATTACATCTTTCTAACGTACTCGTTTCACCTGACATCATTAAAAATCTTGTTTCTGTTCGTTCTCTTACACGTGAAAATCTTGTCACCGTTGAATTTGACATGTTTGGCTTTTCTGTTAAGGATGCCCGTACCCGGATGGTGCTCAATCGATGTGACAGCCCCGACGATCTCTACCCGGTCCACTCCTCCACATCCTCCGTCGCTGCACCCATGGCGCTTTCCGCTGGAGTGGACCTTTGGCATGCTCGTCTCGGTCATCCCAACCCTGCCACCCTTCGTCATATTCTTCGCAATTTTTCATTCACGTGTAATAAGATCGACGATCACACTTGTCATGCTTGTCGTCTCGACAAACATACTCATTTACCCTTTAGCACTTCCTCGCATGTTGCTTCATACCCCTTTGAGTTAATTCATAGTGATGTTTGGACCTCTCCTGTTGCAAGTAACACGGGCTATCTCTATTATCTTGTTATCCTTGATGATTTTTCGCACTATGTGTGGACCTTCTCATTGCGGTGAAAGTCGGATTCTGCTGCCACTCTCACCGCATTCTACTCATATGTCTCCACGCAGTTTGGTCGCCCCATTCATGCGTTGCAAACAGACAACGGGAAGGAGTTCGATAATCTTGCAATCCGCAACCTTCTCGCCACACACGGCACAATTTTTCGTCTCACTTGCCCGTACACTTCGCAACAAAATGGCCGCGCTGAGCGCGTGCTTCGCACTCTTAATGACTGTGTTCGCACCCTCCTCTTTCACGCCAACGTGCCACCACGTTTCTGGCCTGACGCGCTCGCCACCGCATCACTACTCCTCAACATCCGTCCCTGTCGCACTCGCGGGAATTTTGCTCCTCATCATCTTCTGTTCGGCACGCCATCTTCCTACACCGAGCTTCGCATTTTCGGTTGCTTGTGCTACCCTAGCATCACTTCCACTACTTCTCATAAGCTCACACCATGGTCCGTGGCCTGTATTTTTCTTGGCTATCCCCCAACACCAAAGGCTACCGCTGCTATGATCCTATCTCACATCGGGTCATCACCTCCCGACACGTTTACTTTGATGAGATGGTTTTTCTGTTTTAGCAGGTACCTTCGGATGTTGCGGCCTTGCCCGCTCCTGGTGACGGCCGCTCGGGCGCTTCTCGCGGGCCGCCTCCTGGCTTTGAGGGTGCCTCCCGTGCCCCGGGTCGAGTTCCTCCCCGGTCGGTTTCCTTCGGGGCTGCACCCCTCCCGGCGCCTGCGACGCCCCCTGCGCCACCATCGGCGCGGGCCTCCTCGGCGCCCCCCGTGCCCTCGCCGGCGGCCTCGCCCGCGGCGGCCTTCCCCGCGCCCTCGCCCGCGGCCTCGCCCGCGGCGGCCTTCCCCGCGCCCTCGCCGGCGGCCTCGCCCGTGGCCTCACCCGCGACATCAGTGGCGGCGGGCTCTTCTTCGTCCTCGCCCGTCGCCCCGGACTCGCTGCCCCGCCCGATGACTCGCTCTCCGGCCGGTACCTTCCGCCCGAGTACGCGGTACACAAGCGATGAGTATCTTCTCGCTGCTTCCGTCTCCGAGCCGTCCCCTCTCCCATCGTCAGCTCCAGCCGCTCTTCGGGACCCTCATTGGCTCACTGCGATGCAGGAAGAGTTCGATGCGCTCCAATGGAACCGCACCTGGCAGCTTGTCCCTCGGCCACCTCGTGCCAACATCATCACGGGCAAGTGGGTCTTTCGGCATAAGACTCGTCCCGACGGGACTCTCGAGCCCTACAAAGCTCGCTGGGTGGTTCGAGGATTTCGGCAACGTGCGGGCGTGGACTTCACCAACACTTTTGCTCCGGTTGTTAAACCGGGCACGATCCGCACCGTGCTTCAGCTGGCCGTCTCCTGAGCTTGGCCCGTGCATCAGTTGGACGTCTCCAACGCCTTCTTGCACGGACACCTCGCCGAGCAGGTGTTCTGTGAGCAGCCCACCGGCTTCGTCGATGCCACACATCCGGACCATGTGTGCTTGCTCTCCCGTTCTCTTTACGGGTTGAAGCAGGCGCCTCGGGCCTGGTATCAGCGCATCGCTGCCTTCCTGTAGACGCTCGGCTTTACATCGACCCGCTCCGACGCGTCCCTGTTCGTGTACCATCACGGGGTTGACACGGCCTACTTGTTACTCTACGTCGACGACATCATCCTGACGGCTTCCACTGTCGCGCTTCTCCAGCGGCTTACTGCTCGTCTTCGCGATGAGTTTTCCCTGAAAGACTTGGGGCCCCTCCACTACTTCCTCGGCATTGAGGTGGTTCGACGGCCAGATGGGTTCTTTCTGCACCAGCAACATTACGCCCATGAGCTTTTCGATCGTGCCGGCATGCTTAACTGCAAGCCTGCTCCCACGCCTGTTGACACCAAGGCCAAGGTTTCAGCTCTGGAAGGCTCTCTTGCATCCGACGCGGCTTTCTATCGCTCCATTGTGGGTGCCTTGCAGTACCTCACTCTGGCGCGCCCCGACTTGCAGTATGCCGTTCAGCAGGTCTGTCTTCACATGCATGCTCTGCGTGACTCTCACTGGACCTTGGTGAAGCGTATCCTCCGTTATATACGCGGCACTACGTCCATGGGACTTACACTGACGGCCTCCGCCTCTACCGACCTCGTCGCCTACTCTGATGCGGACTGGGCTGGCTGCCCGGACAAACGGCGCTCCACTTCGGGGTACTGTGTCTACCTTGGGCCGTCTCTGATCTCTTGGTCTTCCAAGCGACAGCCCACAGTCTCTCGCTCGAGTGCCGAGGCAGAGTATCGGGCAGTGGCTAACGCCGTTGCCGAATGCTCTTGGCTTTGTCAGCTGCTCCAGGAGTTGCTTTGTGATGTTCACAAGGCCACACTCGTCTACTGCGACAACGTCTCCGCCGTGTACCTCTCCGCCAACCCGGTCCATCATCGACGAACGAAGCACATTGAGCTCGACATACACTTTATTCGTGAGCAGGTGGCCCTTGGGCGCATCCGGGTCCTCCACGTCCCGACGGCGCAACAGTTTGCCGATGTTATGACAAAAGGACTGCCTACTTCTGTTTTCGAGGAGTTCAGGTCCAGTCTTTGCGTCTCCGGCGACGCTCGCTTCGACTGCGGGGGGGGGGGGGGGGGGGGGGAGGGGTGGTGGGGTTGGATATATGGTTTGTGTATGTATATTGTATAGTCCGGCCCACCTCCTAGTCATTGTATAGTTGAAGTTGTTGCCCACCTTGTACTCCATATATACGTGCGATATGCACCGATCAATACATCGAGTTGCATTGCCAAAATATTTGTTTCCAACATTAGGAACTGCTTCCCTGTGTGGAACATGCAGCAGAAAAAAAATGATGTTGTTTTTGCGTTTGTTGCTTTGGACCTTATTAGTTCTTGTTATTTGGTTTCTCCCTCTTCCAGGGGAGAGCGGAAAAAATCGAACTTTTTCTTTTTTGAGGATCTAACTTGAACTGTGTAAGCCTGTGGTTTCATTTAATGCAAATGGGGAGTGCTCCCTGTTTTTCTAAAAAAAAAGACATCCAGTGATTCTCGCTGCCATCTGAGTTTTTAGTGAGATCAAATGCCTTGCATTCAGGAAAATATATCCGAAACCCAGGATTTGCATCATTCTTTCACATTCTCGATTGATTATCAAAGAAACTACGAGCGAAGTCGCACCTACACGTACATTTCTTCTTTCTAATAATATTATTAAAGAAACCTTCGCCCGATTTCGTTCAGGCTGCTCACACTCGTTTTCTCGTGCACCTCAGTATTCCCACGTCCTCACGTACCGATTTAGTTTTTTTTGATAACACGTACCAGTTAGCTCGGCTTATTTTTACTCCCTCCGTTCGGAATTATTTGTCGCAGAAATGGATGTATCTAGACGTATTTTAGTTCTAGATACATTCATATCCGAGACAAGTAATTCCGAACGGAGGGAGTACATGCCAGCGACGGCCCGCCCAAGTGACAAGCTCCTGCGTAGCCCTTGATGTCCGCCGTTGCCGCCATCGTTTTGCCCCCTCGTCACCCGCTAGCGCCGCTTTCAGGTCAGCCATTCTTCGGAACCTCCCGCAATCCCATCCGGCTCGCTGGGCGTCCTCGATGGAATCGCTGCGCTCCCAGTTCAAGGGAGCACGCCCTCGCCTCGGCTGAGCGGAGCAACATCCACGTTGTCGTGCTCCTTGCCACTATGTGTCACCGCTTTCATCGTTGTCCATGTGGTGTTATGAGATGGTTGATGCGGGTATGATCATCATTGTAGTTTGCCAATCGCAGATCTTATAGCTTAGTTTTTTTTTCTCGCCTACACATAGCTTTGGTTTATATGACTTTGCTAGTTGTTGGTATGTTATTTTATGTGTATGTGAGTTAGTATTGGCCGTGTGCATCCTACTTGCATAGAGACCGGGCATGTACTCATTGTGTTATGTATCTTCTTGATGCTTCCTTCCGACTCAATAATATTCACCCTTTATAAAAAAAATGTGCCACTGCTTTCGTGCGGGTTGTTAAGTTGTGATTCAAGTACACATAAATGCTAACTTTCGATGGAGCGGAGTGGAGGTCCGTCGCCGGAAGGCTTAGGCACCATTGTTATATATATTCTTTGTAAGCCGTCGTACGGGCTGAGATAATCATTGTAAACCCCGACGTTTGTAATATCTCTTAATATAATGAAGTTTTGTTGACTGGTGCCCATGATTTTTTCCCTTTCTCATTGAAGGAGTTTTTCACATTAAAATCTTTATATCCTTTGTATTGATTTGATCTTCTTCGTTTCTTGCCTGTTTTATCTCTGACACGGGGCTTGGCTTTAATCCTGCTCGCTGCCGTTCTCCTTGGATGCCCCGTGGAGCACGGACGAGCTCATTTTAACGACTGCATCGCCTTGGTTGTCGCGCTATGTCTGGTGTTCGCCCTCCATCATCCATTTCCTCCACCACAATAAGACTCCTATCCTTATCAATCCCATCTCCTTTATAAGGCACTCCCATTGCAGGTGCTCCCGTCCACACCATTGAAGTTTACAGTTTTTGATCAGATTTTGTGATGCACATATGCAGATGGTTGTGGATATAGGCGATTGACCATAATTATGGGCCTAAAGTAGCTTGCAAACAAGATCTATGAAAGGCTGTAAATTGTGAACACGTATCAATCAAGAATGAAGGTACTCCCTCCGGTCATTTTTACTCTGCACATTGGATTTACCGAAAGTCAAACTTTGCTAAGTTTGACCAAATTTATATTAGAAATTATTAGCATCTATAATATCTAATAAATATAATATGAAAATATATTCCAAGATGAATCTAATGATATTGGTGTTGTTATGTGAATGTCTATAATTTTTTATATAAACTTGGTCAAAGTTGGATGAGATTGACTTCGGACAAACTTAATATACAGAGTAAAAAGGACCGGAGGGAGTACTGTCTCCTTTGTGAGCTTGGTGTTAAGCCCTATCAATTTAATATACCTCATGATATTCTGGTGCCTATTTGATCATAAGCCAGTAGCAATTTACGAGCATATAACTATATTATAAAAATACAAAGATATGTCTCATGTTGCAAAGCACGGGTACTCACCTAGCCAAGTAATAAATCAAAGAGTGCGACATTGGCTAGTGATGAATACGGTCCATCTTGAAACAGAAACTGGCTGGAAAAATTACGAACACATGGAGCTGTTACCCGTATAATGCATTAACAACAACACGTTAGTTATCATAATGAGACAACGGAAGTTCCACGAGATCAACTACCTTTGACTCCAATCGTGTCCGTTAGCCACGAGGATAGGCACAACACAATGATACCTCGGGCCAATAATTTCACCCAACGAGCACTCTAATTTTTTTCCGCATGAAACGTTATAGTCCTCTGTATGAGGATAGCAAGCTCCTTGATATGATGATAGCAAGCTCCAACGGGCGCTCTATTCAAGGAGCTTAAAAGTGTTATTATCCCCAGCTAGTGGCGGTTGCGTTGTTGGTTAGCTTACTGAAATAGTGAAGCACAGCTCACCGGAGCAAGCAAATATCTACCTTCTCCAATAAGCTCTGGTCAACCACATGATTGCCTTGTTAATAAGGATATGATTAAAAGGGACGCCATGCCTGCTGATGCCTCATGCATGCACCTACCACAGAATACCTCATCTTGATAACATGATTGGGGCGATACTTTTCCTCTTCCAACTCCCCGTCCCTAGTGCCGCTCCCGCGAGCGGCCCGGGCGGAG
Organism: Triticum urartu; assembly: GCF_056163025.1. Taxonomy (NCBI): domain Eukaryota; kingdom Viridiplantae; phylum Streptophyta; class Magnoliopsida; order Poales; family Poaceae; genus Triticum; species Triticum urartu. Next base: position 150,914,228 of record NC_141879.1, on the reverse strand, counting down.
CCCTAATCCCCGCCGCCGCCACCCCCACCCCCCTCCCCTCCCTCGCCGCCGCCAGCGGACGCCGCCGGGCAAAGCCCGTGCGCGCGTCGGCGGCGGCGGGGTCCCACCCTTCCCTCGAGGCACACCGGCGGCGCGGGACACCCTTCCTCTTGGTGTCAGGCGAATCGGCGGCAGCACGCGTCTGGCCAGTGTCGGCGTGGCCCGACGGTGCTGGTTGGAGCGGGGCGCTGCTCTGGGATGGTGCGGCCTGGCGTGGTCCGACCGGATCTGGCGGCCACGGCCGGCGGCGCTCGGAGGTTGGTGCTGGGTGCTGCTCGGGGGATGCGGCGCGGGCCGGCGGGCTGCGATCGGTCCTCCGGGAGCTGGCGGAGCAGGGACTGGTGGTGTCGTGGCGACTCGCTCCCGGCGGTGGTTGGCTAGCGGCGGGTCGATGGCGCAGGCTGGCGGCGCCCGGAGCGCGGATCCGGGGATCTCGGCCCGGATCTGGTGCGCGTCGGCGCTGGCTGGCGTCCTTGGGGTCCTCACGGCAGGGAGTGCGGCGGTTGTCTCTGGAACCTTGCGTGGGGCGTAGCAGGATGGAGGGTGTAGGTGGTACACCGGCACTGGCGGTGACGGCGGTGCGAGTGCAGCCATGGCGGCGGCGGCGCTGCGAGGCCTTGCCAGGAAGGGTCTTGGCAGGCAGCGGGCGTTCGGTTGCTGCCGTGTGAGGCGTGCGGCGTTGCCTCGGCGGTGTGGGTGCCGGAGTGTGGTTGGAGGTGCGGGTTGGATCCATTCTGGTGGCAGTCCCCTGGCGCGGGTGAAGGCCATCGTGGCGGAACTGGCTTTGCACCGCTCGGTGGTTGCTGCGGCTCCTAGTCGATGTTGAAGGTGATGTCTTTAGGCGTGTTCCCTCGGCAGTGAGGGGGGCTTCGATGGCAAGTTGCTGCGGTGACGGCGGTGCGAGGCATCTGATCGGGACTGGCCGGGATCTTGGAGACGTGGAGATGTTCAGCGCTACAGATGAAAATCCTGTTCGGTTGTGGCCGGACTGGCGTTGATGGCACCTGCGGATGTCATTCACCTTCCTAGAGGCTTCGCCGAGTGCAACACCATCTTCCTCGCGACCTCGTATCGGCAGCTGTCTTCGGGGTGAAAGCCTTGATTCGTAGGATCGGCATGATGGCAACGCCTTTGAAGTTGTTACTCTGTTGGGAGCATTGTGCTGGGAGACTCGAGGTCCCATGATGCGCTCCTCCAGTGTTCACCGCTGTCCGGATCTTTCTCCTCCGGCGCCATGTACGGTCGTCGTCGGTTAATCCAAGGAAGTTGGAGTTGTTGTTCTTCGGAGGTCTTCAGTGTCGGCCGAGACGCTGCGAGGGGCTTGGTGTTGGGTAGGTTTTTTGTGTCGTAGTTGTGTTGTTGTGTTTGGTTGCCTTTGTACGAATCGGGTGTGGAGTTGATCGTCTTTGTTGTTCGCAGCGAGTGGTAGACGTTGTTGTATGTCTCATTTCTCCTTTCTATAAAGATAAGGTACGTAATTTGCAAACCCTTAAAAAAATAACATGATTGTTTCCTTGATATGAACTTAATCTCGAGGAACTATCTTCTTGATTTGACACTAGTAAATTAAGAGTATATCGCTCTATCAGTCTACAGGCTGCTCGACCGATACTTCTCGGATAAAGAAAAGATGCGGCACATATGTCCAAACATACTAATTTTTCTATCAGAAGTTTACAAAAGCACATGGCCCCGTGTATGCTGAAACCATCGCCTGACGACAAATATGAACAGTAGGTTTAATTTGATAGAGATCTTTCTTTCATTGTCAGTGCACAAATTATAGTTAAATTATCCTCGTTGTAAGTTCATTAACATACATGCACCCAATGTTTTAACCTCATATATCCGAACACCATAATTTTTTGCCAGTACATCACGCGTTTGAGTATCTTAGTTGACAAAAGAAACTCAGATTTGTTCAAAGTTTTCTCATATTTCTTTTGAATTTACTGTTCACCAAGATCTGATGAGCCTGCACTCGGAATTGGATATTCGGGTCACGCTATTTTGGAGCATTTCTGTTTCGCTGCACTGTGAATGTCTGCTCTCTATCAGCCGGAGCATGAATAACATACAAACTCAACTGGAGATTTCTATAGGAAAATATTAGAAGCGCTACAAATCACTTTATATCAATCACCGCTCTTTGATATTTGCACGATTTAACTTGTTGTCATTCATCCAACAACTCGCGGTAAAGAAGATCATCCAGCAACTATGCGTCGCGATACATACGGTCAGCAAGTAGATATGCTGACATGTCTATGAATCTCTTCATCGGACTTGTGCAAATATACAATGAGATCACGCTTCCCACGACCTGCCTAACACCATATCAAAAGCAACAAAACCTTTACAATACAAAGCAGACAAGGACAATTCTTTTTGATTAAGTTCAAAGTGTATATTCAATCCTTGTCGTCCAGAATACACGGACCTGTACGGTGCACGCTGCATGGGGTACAGCTCTACCCCACGGTATTCTGAGTATACAATGTAACGGCAACTCCAACACAACAACACGATACATCAAATCGCCGGTCTGTGCCGTGTTGTCCGAATACTTTTGGCCTTCAATGGAGTTAAAAGCATCAGGAGTCCTACAACTTGCACCGAATGTGATGGTTTGGTCCTACAACTTGCATTTTGATCCTACTCAGTCCCAGAACTTGCATCAAATGTACAAATTTGGTCCTGACCAATGAGACGGTGGCATATGGACGCGTGGGTGCCGACCCGGTCAGCGCCCATCATTTTGCAAAGAGCCCCCTGCCTTTGGTTTGAATCTACCCGCGCTACACACGATGGTTCAACATGTCTGAAGCTTGCTCTTGATCCCAGTGCAGTGTCATAGGTTTAACTTTCGTTTGACCCAAAGTTTCTGTATTGATGGATATGTTCTGCTGGATATCTGAGGGTTAATGGATTACAAAGCCATAAAAGGTAACATCTAGAACAAGCCGATTGGATTTGCGGCTGGATCACATAGTATGTAGCTCATATTACATTAATACTAACAAACTTTAAATTATGCAACAGCTTTTATATTACTCATTAAGAAGGATACATCCAACTACTTGTGGGCTTCCATCAGAAATAACAACCTCGCCAGCATTTGCTCTGGCTGCAATAACAAGTCCCGCCAATCCGTAACCAGCTCCAAGTTCAAGCACCCTTTTAGACCTATAATGAGTTTGAAAGGAAAATAATCTGAGAAATATAGCACATAGAGTGAATCTAGTCAAAGCAGCAATAGATGTTTGTATGCTAAAACGAAAATTCAATCCACAGTTCTAGGTAGGAATGTAGGATTCATGAGAGCAGAAAACTATTACAAGGCTAAAGCAGAGACCAAAATATCTGACCCTTGTGATAGTTTTGAGCTCTCATGAATCCTACCTAGAACTGTGCGTTGAAATCTTCCGAATCAGGTTCAGGACAAGTGGAATATCTGTGCAATTTACTTGAACACGAGCAACTCAAGTTACTCAAGCATGTTATGCAATCTGCAAAAGCAAGCGTACTGTTGATAAAGTAAGACGAATTAATCCAAGTGTGTTACATGGGTAAATACACCTCACTACAAACCTGAACATATCTGAATGGTTGATACAGTAGAAGGCAAGGACCTCTTCAGACAGCCAACAACCTTGAAGGAAGAGAAACCATAAAGATAGAAATAGATGAACCGTATCACATGAACATCATAGTGGGTGTAAGAACAACAAAGAATTCAGAGTTATATATGGTGCTATCAGCATCTTCCTTATATTAGTTCCACTTCTGTTAATATGTTGCAGCTAATAATTTTGTATCTTTGGTTCCTTTTATTTATTTCACAGCAGGAGACAACGGCTAATAGTGATTCTTCTGCATAGATAGTTTAATTGAAAAGATATCACCTCAATGTCTCTGTGAAAAGGGGGGAAATCAATTCAATGTAGATTTTCTTTCATCGAGGTAAAATTGTACATTTTTGTTTGGTCAGTCCTCAGGTTCAGTCTCTAACAAAGCAGAGCCACAAGTACAGTTGTATTGATCTTGCAGTAGTCAGAGAAGATTATTTACATATTATACACTAATATTTGATTACTCCATTTTCTAGATGTTTGGAACGGAAGGATGTGCTAATTTACTAGCAGATTTTGGGCATGTACAACTTTCCTTTTTGACCGTACTCTATCCATCTGTTGAGTTATGTGTATTTGCTAAAATGCACAGTGCTCTTATTATAATTGGTTTCGTACCGTCTTATGTTGGTTTATTTACTTGCTTGCTGCATTTACATTTATTTTTTATATTGCAATGCCGCTAAGTTTTCCAAAAGAATTGAAAGGTTCCTTGATTGCAAAGTTTAACGAGAAAAAGGCATCTTATTTCACAACTATGTTGTTGATTGATTTTACATTAGATCTGATTCTGCTTAATATTTTGATATGACACATGATGTTCCAAGTTTTTTTTCTATTGTGCAGGCTTGAAGGAGCAAATGTCCAATTCTCCAGGATGGATAAGGTTTCCTCTTTGTCATATCCTTGTAGTAATTATATGTCCATGATGAAATCTCTTCTTCAGACTGCCTAAAAACTATTGTTGTCTTGTGTCATAATTCATAGGTAAAGGTAAAATCCAATTGTGAGAAAATAAAGCCGTTGACAAGAGGCATTGAGGTTTCCTGAAAGGTCAAGAAAAAGACAACAGTGGCAAGCAAACCCAAATCTTGAATCTTTGATGGGCTCTGCACATCAGATGCTATGGCTGTAAAAAACAGATGCCTCAAGACCCTGGGCTGAGTTTCATGCAATGCTCAAGTGCTTTTTGGGGTAGCGGCAGAATCCATCGTAGGCAACGGGAGGCAAGAAAAATTTGGTCTGACCGGTGGTTGCAAGGCAGAACAATCACTGAGTTGGCTCCTAACTTGATCAAGTTGATCTCCATAAGAGTTGTTAAACATCGAACTGTTGCTCAAGCGCTGAACAGCCAAGGATGGGCAACTGACATCAAAGGATCCCTAACGGTACAAGTGAATTATTGAGTATCTTCAGATCATGTGTTCTTCACAAGTAAATTCAGGTGTTTTTGTGTGTAGTGCGGGTAGATTCAAACTAAAGGCAGGGGCCTCTTTGCAAAATGACGTACGCTGACCGGGTCGGCACCCACGCGTCCATATGGCGCTCTCTCATTGGTCAGGACCAAATTTACACATTTGATGCAAGTTCTAGGACTGGGTAGGGTCAAAATGCAAGTTGTAGGACCAAACCATCACATTCGATGCAAGTTGTAGGACTCCTGCTGCTTTTAACTCCCTTCAATGGTACCCAATTCATCCGGACGCGTCCGAACGTCCAAGTTCCCACAAATTGGAACAAATATTGGAGAGGTTTGCGGGGGGTCCTAACATTCGCTACATAGGCGTCAGACACCCCGGACCCAGCCAAAATGAAGGCAGACTCTGCACATTTGGACAACCCCACCATTATCTCCGTGCGAAAACCCGCGCTACTGCCTCCACTCCAATCGCCGCCTGAGGGAGTCCTGAATTAGGGGGTCTCCGAGCAGCCGGACTATATCCTTTCGCCGGACTGTTGGACGATGAAGATACAAGATTGAAGACTTCGTCCCGTGTCCGGATGGGACTTTCCTTGACGTGGAAGGCAAGCCAGGCAATACGGATGTGTCGATCTCCTCCCTTGTAACCGACTCTGTGTAACCCTAGCCCCCTCCAGTGTCTATATAAACCGGAGAGTTTAGTCCGTAAGACGACATACAATCATACCATAGGCTAGCTTCTAGGGTTTAGCCTCTACGATCTCGTGGTAGATCAACTCTTATAATACTCATATCATCAAGAACAATTAAGAAGGACATAGGGTATTACCTCCATCAAGAGGGCCCGAACCTGGGTAAACATCGTGTCCCCTGCCTCCTGTTACCATCCGCCTTAGACACACAGTTCGGGACCCCCTATCCGAGATCCGCCGGTTTTGACATCGACATTAGTGCTTTCATTGAGAGTTCCACTGTGTCGTCACCATAAGGCTTGATGGCTCTTCCGATCATCGGTAGCGATGCGGTCCAGGGTGAGGTTTTCCTCCCCAGACAGATCTTTGTATTCGGCGGCTTCACACTGTGGGCCAACTCACTTGGCCATTTGGAGCAGATCGAGAGCTATGCCCCTGGCCATCAGGTCAGATTCGGAAACTTAAACTACACTGCCGACATCCGCGGAGACTTAATCTTCGATGGATTCGAGCCCGTGTTAGGTGCGCCGCACAGTCACGATGAGCATGACGTAACTCTGCCGTCGGACAGTGTTGGGAGATCGCATCTGCAACTACTCCGGCCTTCAATCCGGAGCAAATTGCGCCATACAAGGACGGAGGGATAGACCCCGCCATGGAGGCCGCACTCTCAGTGGCGATAGAGCCAGATACTGACTTCACCCCTTACGAGAGCCGTGTCGCCGAACCACTGGATTCACCTCCAGCCACGGACTCCGAGCTGCTTACATCCGTGCCCGTCGAATCCGACTGGGCGCCGATCATGGAGTTCACCTCCGCGGATATCTTTCAGCACTCGGCGACGTGCTAAATTCATTAAGGTCTCTCTCCCTATCAGGAGAACCTTGGCCGAACTATGTCCGGCTAGAATGGGATGCGGACGACGAAGAAATTCGCTGCCCACCCACCACCCACTTAATAGCCACTGTCGACGATTTAACCGACATGCTCGACTTCGACTCCGAAGACATCGACGGTATGGACGACGATGCAGGAGACGAGCAGGAACCACCGCCCACAGGGCGCTGGACCGCTACCTCATCATATGATATATACATGGTGGACACCCCCAAAGAAGGCAATGGCGACGAGACAGCGGAGGATGACACCTCCAAGAAGCAACCCAAGCGCCGACGTCAGCGGTGCCGCTTTAAGTCCCGCCACAGCAAAAGTAGTGATACCGACACAGGAGACAATAACACTCCGGATAGTGGCGAAGACAACCACAATCCCCTCCAGCACGATGTAGAGCCGGAGGATGAACAAGCTAGCCCTCCAGAGCAGGCAGCAGATGGAGAACCGGAGGAGGACAATTACATGCATCTCTCTGAAGACGAGGTGAGCCTCGACGACGAAGAATTTATCATGCCTGAGGATCCCGTCGAGCAAGAACGCTCCAAGCGCCGGCTTATGGCCACAGCAAATAGCCTGAAGAAAAAGCAACAACAGCTTCAAGTTGATCAAGACTTGCTAGCAGACAGATGGACCGAAGTCCTTGCCGCCGAGGAATACGAACTCGAGCGCCCCTCCAAGAGTTACCCAAAACGCAGGTTGCTACCTCACCTCGAGAAGGAAGCATTGAAACCTCCATCACCAGTGTACGATGCGGCTGACCGGGCACCGCGTGGCCGAGTCAGAGAGGCGTTTTAGCCTGAAGTTCAGCCTGCACCCTGCCCCCACTCAATCAAAAATACCAAGGCTCGCGGCAACACACGGGTCCTGCGAGACGTATTGGACAGTAAGGAAAAACTCGGAAGGTCAATATACGGGTCACGGGCACGTGCGCCAACGCGGGACGATGATCGTCACGCCGGATACACCAAAGGTAAATCCGGTCGGGCCGAATACATCAGACAAGACTCATATGAACTGCATCGTGATATAGCCCGACACAGAGGTGTCGCACACCCCCTATGCTTCACTGATGAAGTTATGGATCACGAATTCCCGGAGGGATTTAAACCCGTAAATATCGAATCGTATGATGGTACAACAGATCCCGCTGTATGGATTGAGGATTTCCTCCTTCACATCCACATGGCTCGCGGTGATGATCTACATGCCATCAAGTACCTCCCACTAAAATTCAAAGGACCAGCTCGGTATTGGCTGAATAGCTTGCCAGCAGACTCCGTCGGCAGTTGGGAGGATCTGGAAGACGCATTCCTTGACAACTTCCAGGGCACTTATGTGCGACTACCAGATGCTGATAACTTGAGCCATATAACTCAGCAGCCAGGGGAATCGGCCAAACAATTCTGGACACGGTTCCTGACTAAGAAAAACCAAATTGTCGACTGTCTGGACGCAGAGGCCCTAGCGGCATTCAAGCACAACATCCGTGACTAGTGGCTTGCCCGGCACCTTGGCCAGGAGAAGCCGAAGTCTATGGCAGCCCTCACGACACTCATGACCCGCTTTTGCGCGGGCGGGGATAGATGGCTGGCTCGTAGCAATAACACATCGAGGAATCCGGGCACTTAGGATACCAAAGATGCCAACGGCAGACAACGTCGTAACAGACCAAAGCGTCGCAATAACGGCGATAACACCGAGGATATGGCAGTCAATGCCAGTTTCAGATGCTCTAGATCCGGTCAGCGGAAAAAGCCATTTAAAAGAAGTACTCCGGCTCTGTCCAGTTTGGATCGCATACTGGATCGCTCGTGTCAAATCCACGGCACCCCGACAAGCCAGCCAATCACACCAACAGAGAATGTTGGGTGTTCAAGCAGGCCGACAAGTTAAATGCCGAAAACAGGGACAAGGGGCTGCATAGTGATGACGAGGAGGAGCCCCGGCCGCCGAACACGGGAGGACAGAAGGGGTTCCCCGCACAAGTGAAGACGGTGAACATGATATACGCAACCCACATTCCCAAGAGGGAGCGGAAGCTTGCACTAAGGGACGTCTATGCGATGGAGCCCGTCGCCCCAAAGTTCAACCCATGGTCTGCTTGCCCAATCACCTTTGATCGCAGGGACCACCCCACTAGTATCCGTCATGGCGGATCCGCCGCACTGGTCCTAGACCCCATCATCGACGGATTTCACCTCACTCGAGTCCTTATGGACGGCGGCAGCAGCCTGAACCTGCTCTATCAGGATACAGTGCGAAAAATGGGTATCGATCCCTTGAGGATCAAACCCACCAAAACCACCTTTAAGGGTGTCATCCCAGGTGTAGAGGCCCATTGCACGAGCTCAATCACACTAGAAGTGGTCTTCGGATCACTGGACAACTTCCGAAGCGAGGAGTTAATCTTCGACATCGTCCCGTTTCACAGTGGCTATCCCGCACTGCTCGGACGAACTGCATTTGCAAAATTCAATGCAGTACCGCATTATGCATACCTCAAGCTCAAGATGCCAGGACCTCGGGGGGGGGGGGGTCATAACAGTGAATGGAAACACAGAACGCTCGCTCCGCACGGAAGAGCACACTGCGGCCCTCGCAGCAGAAGCACAAAGCAGCCTTTTAAGGCAAACCACTAATTCGGCGATACAGCCCCCGAACACCTTCAAGCGTGTCCGGAGTAAACTGCAACAGGATCGCCTGGCACGTTAAGAGCTCGCCTAGCAATTCGGCCCCCGTCCCAGTCCCAGTCAAGCGATGAAATCCGTACCACGCGTACATAACTATGCACTAAAAATACCATGGACATAGGCGGGGGCACGATTAGGGCACGTCCCGCAATGCGGCTTAACCGCCCTAGGGGTTGTATACCTTTATCATTTCTTTTCTCTTTCAGGGCCTAACTTTCTGGAAGCCCTTTCCGGTAGTATGATTGCCGCACACTACGGGAAGGAACAACCAAGGCGGCAAGAATCTAAGATGTATCCGGGAACCCCCAAGTGGTCTCTAATAATAATTGATATACCTGCTTTCTACTATACATACGCAGCTTGCCCTTGGATAGGACATTTCGAATAGTCCTACTTTCTGCTTATTGCACTACTTGTACCAGTATGCTTCGACGTATTATTTAAATAACAATGCATAGCATTAGTCTATTATCGCATTATTCATCATTTTTTCCTTATATGTCCATTTACGACAATCCGCACCCGTACATTCGGGTACGGTCAGTACGCCAGGGGCTTTCGTTTACCCCATAATACGGCGCGAGAAGACCGAACACTTTCGATAGTGCGGCACCCCGAACTTATAGCACTATATGCATCAGCTCCGAATCATGTCTTGGGTCAATAGTTGGGTTTGCCCGGCTCCCATGCTTTGGTACCTTACGTTCCGCTATATCGGCTAAGGTAGCGGTGGGAGAACTACTACAATTGTGTCCCGGTTCTTCCGGACGAGCACCTCAGTAGAGAAAGCCGAAAACTGACTGTCATGATAAGGCGAGAGACTGGTCACTGTTCGAGAGGTCTCAAGTCCTTAAAGACCTTTTCCGCTTCGGGTAAGGAGTCGGCCTTGTCCGGCTTAGGCGTGTATAGCGCCCCAAATTCGGCCTTTCGAATACTAGGGGCTTTGCCAAAATTTAAAATTGTAGACTTCTATGGCTAAGTGAGAGTGATAAAGCCTTATAGTCCGATTGCCTGGTTTGTTGCGCTGAACACCTCCCTTGAAGGATCCAAAATTGGGGTAAAGAGTGCTCAGGTTTATCCCGAACACCCCAGTACTAGTTACATGGGGGCAGAAGCCGACGACTGGCCAACTCTCACATTTTATAAACAGCCGCACACAAGGTAATATTTCAAATTAAAAAAGCGTCGCATGGCACGAATGAACTTGTTTCATATTACATGATCACATGAGCATGTTCATTCAAAAATTACATCCCTGGCACATTCATCCGCCACAAGGCGGGAACCCTTCAGGACACTCTCATAATACATCTCGGGGCAGCGATGCTCCTTGCCCTCCGGCGGCCCCTCCTTCACCAGCTTCACGGCGTCCAGATTCGCCCAGTGCACCTTCGCCCGGGCAAAGGCCCTGCGCGCACCCTCGATGCAGACGGACCACTTTATGACTTCAAGCCGTGGGCAGGCATCCACAAGCCGCCTCACCAAACCAAAGTAGCTGCCGGACAGGGGCTCGCCGGGTCACATCCGGACTATAAGGCCCCTCATGCCCTGTTCGGCCGCCTTGCGAAGCTCGACCAGTCGCTTCAGCTGGTTGCTCAAGGGCATTGGGTGTTCGGTCCCAGTATACTGAGACCAGAACAACTTTTCCATTGAGCTCCCCTCCTCAGCTCGGTAGAACTCCGCGACATCCAGTACACTGCGGGGAAGATCTGCGAACGCTCCTGGAGAGCTTCGAACTCGGGTAAGAAAAAGAAAAGTTTCCTTCACATGCTTGCTTTGCATAATGAATGTCTTACCCGCTGCTATCTTCTTCACCGCATCAATCTCCTGGAGGGCCTTGTGGGCTTCAGCCTTGGTGCTCCGGGCGCTTTCGAGCGCCTTCTCAAGCTCGGACTCTCGCGTCTTAGAGTCAAGCTCCAAGGACTCGTGTTTCTTGGCGAGAGCCTCAAGCTCTTGCCGCACCTCGCCTACTCGGGCTTCTTGCTTTTCCCGCTCAAGGCGCTCCTTGGCCGCTTTGTTTTCGGCCTCGGACATCGCCTTCTTCAGGGTCGCCACCTCGGTCATGGCCCCTGGCAAATTCATGATGATCCTATTATTCTACAACCGAACTTATTTTTTAAAGCGTAGACAAGGTATTGCTTACCTTTGCTCTCCTCGAGCTGCCTCTTGATAAGGCCGAGCTCGTTCTCGGATCGCTCCAGGTCCTGCTTCAGTGCAGAGACCTCTGCAGTACGTGCGGCAGCGGCCAGCAGTGAAGCCTGCACATACACATAGATATATTCTGATTAGACTCCTGAGTCATCATTTGATCCTCTATTCGGCCTTTCTTCTCGAACGTCGAACAGAGCATCAGGGGCTACTATCTATGCGGTAATATTTTCTTATATTTTGATTGCTTACCTCAAAGCCTGTTAAGAGGCTGGCGCAAGCTTTGGTCAGTCCATTTTTGGCGGACTGAACTTTCTCGATCACCGCACTCATGATAGTGCGGTGCTCTTCGTCGATGGAAGCGCCGCGAAGCGCTTCCAGCAAGTTGTCCGGTGCCTCTAGATGGACACAGGACACCGGCACGGGCGGCTAGCCCCCTTAACGGGGGATCACCTGCCGGAGTCCGGAACCATTGAAGGTTCCGGTGTAGTGTTCGGCTGGGGGCCGAACTCAGAGCCCGTGGGAGTTTTGCTCCCTTTGCGCCCAGGGTCTGGGAGGTCGCCTCGAGGAACCCCCAGGACCACCTCGGCTCGGTACCTTTTGAGACAACACCTCAACGTTGTCCGTAAGGCGAGGGGTGGAGGCGGTCAGAAAAGAACCGTTGTTCATATCCGACGAGTCCAATGAACCGCTTGACGAAGATACGTCGAGATGAGCTTGGGACGGACTGCATAATCATGTTCGGCATGAGGAGAAGCAGTGCAATAAAACATACCATGAAATACTATGGTGTCCGGATACTTACAACTTCGCCAGGGGCTTGACCCTGGGTAGCCACTCGTCGCCGCCTCCTTCCCTTCTTGGACCCTTCGGCCTCCCCGATTGGGTCGACCTTCCTTTTCTTGTCTCCCCCGGCTGGGGGGGGGGAGAACTTTCCTCCTCCTCCTCCTCGTTTTCTTGGGAGGAGGGCACGTCGGAGTCATCGGACGATGAGTCCGATACAACCTTGCGTCGGAGACCCTTTCGGGTCCCCGTGGCCTTCTTCTTGGCCTTCTTTGCCGGCACCTCGTAAGGTGCCGGAGCCAGCATCTTCGTTAGGAGAGCCTCTGCAGGATCTTCAGGCAGGGGGGCTGGGCAATCGAGCTCCTCCGTTGTCTTTATCCACTCCTGTTAATGACATGGAAGCTTAGATCCCGCACACGATTTAACTAGGGCAAATAAATACCCTGTGAGATACCAAAACTTACCAGATTGGCATGGCGCTTTGCGCTGAGTCCGCGGTCCTCGGTGAGGGAAGGAGGTACCTCGGCGCCCTTGAACAGCACCCTCCAGACGTCCTTGTGCGTCGTGTCGTAGAGCTCTCGCAACGTCTGGTGCTTGGCCGGGTCGAACTCCCACAAATTGAATGCCCGTCGTTGACACGGGAGAATCCGGCAGAAGAGCATGACCTAAACCACATTGACAAGCTTGATTTTCTTGCTCATCATGTTCCTGATGCAGGCCCGGAGTCCGGTCAGCTCTACCGAAGAACCCCAGGACAGGCCCTTCTCTTTCCAGGAAGTGAGCCGCGTGGGGATTCCGGATCGAAATTTGGGGGCCGCCGCCCAGTTGGTGTCGCGCGGCTTGGTGATGTAGAACCACCCCGATTGTCACCCCTTTATGGTCTCCACATAGGATCCTTCAAGCCAGGTGACATTAGGCATCTTGCCCACCATGGCACCTCCGCACTCTGCTTGCTGGCCGACCACCACCTTTGGTTTGACATTGAAGGTCTTCAGCCACAGGCCGAAATGGGGCTTGATGCGGAGGAAGGCCTCGCACACGACGATAAACGCCGAGATGTTGAGGATGAAATTGGGGGCCAGATCATGAAAATCCAGCCCATAGTAGAACATGAGCCCGCGGACAAACGGGTGGAGGGGAAATCCCAGTCCGCGGACGAAGTGGGTAAGAAAAACTACCCTCTCATGGGGTTCGGGCGTAGGGATGATCTGCCCTGCATCTGGCAGCCGGTGCGCGATATCCGCGGCCAGATATCCGGCTTCCCGTAACTTTTTGATGTTCTCCTCCGTAACGGAGGAGACCATCCACTTGCCTCCCGCTCCGGACATGCTTGGAGTGGTTTGAGAAGAAAGACGCGAACTTGGGCACTGGAGCTCGAGTGTGCGAGAATGGGTAAGCAAGTAGGAAGAAGGCGTGGGTAAAAAGAGTGAATCCTAATCCCTTTATAAGGACGGAAGAGGCGATGCGCCTCCCCACTTGCCTGGCAAAATCGCTTATTCCCCAAGCGCCATAATTGATGGCGCGGTTGGGTTACCCATGTCCGTATTGATGAGAATCCCATAATAAGGGGAACACGATCTCTGCTTTGACAAGACGTGTCAAGAAAACCGCCTCGCGATATGTGCGGTACTGGTTGAGAAAAAGGGTTCGAATAATGACCGGGCCATGGCGTGATGTCATGCTGTCAAAACGTGTCAGCAGATTAGATTTGTGGAAATATTATTCTCTCTACGGTGGTATGTGGAACTTGTTTTGCAGAGCCGGACACTATCCTTGTGTTCAAAATCTTTCATGGAGTATTCGGAGGAGGAACCCGCCTTGCAATACCGAAGACAATACTGCGCGCCGGACTCATCATCATTGAAGCCTGGTTCAGGGGCTACTGAGGGAGTCCTGGATTAGGGGGTCTCCGGACAGCCGGACTATATCCTTTGGCCGGACTGTTGGACTATGAAGATACAAGATTGAAGACTTCGTCCCGTGTCCGGATGGGACTCTCCTTGGCGTGGAAGGCAAGCTAGGCAATACGGATGTGTAGATCTCCTCCCTTGTAACCGACTCTGTGTAACCCTAGCCCCCTCCGGTGTCTATATAAAGCGGAGGGTTTAGTCCGTAAGACGACATACAATCATACCATAGGTTAGCTTCTAGGGTTTAGCCTCTATGATCTCGTGGTAGATCAACTCTTGTAATACTCATATCATCAAGAACAATCAAGCATGACGTAGGGTATTACCTCCATCAAGAGGGCCCGAACCTGGGTAAACATCGTGTCCCCTACCTCCTGTTACCATCCGCCTTAGACGCACAGTTCGGGACCCCCTACCCGAGATTCGCCGGTTTTGACACCGACATCGCCGCTCACCGCCCAGCTACCGCCCATTTCGTTATTGTGATAGAGCCGATCGAGACGGTTGCAATAACGTCAGAACCGAAGGACCCATTGGTGGTGGCCATCTGGAAGGTTACCACATGGAACGCAATGGCTGACGTCGCTAGTCAAAGAAGAAGGCGAGCGATGAGGCGGTGGCCGGTCGGCCAACACCTCCTCCGACAAAGCATGTCGTCTGGCTGGTGTTGGTCGTGCAATTGCCTTATCACCCTGGCTGGTGCAACCGCATCTGCCATACTACTTCGCCGCCCAGCAGCTCAGTCTGCAGCAGCAGTCCGTGTCTAGTGACACCTCCTGCCATCACGTGTCATTTAGCATCGACCACAACACGGACTACAACTTTAGAAACCCTCGGTCGCAATTGTCAGCGCTTGTCTATTCTGCTGATGTCGGACGTGTCACTCCCTCACGCTTTGGTTCCCGGTCTCTATTTGTCGAAATGTCTCAACCGGGCGCGCCAACAGACAAAGAGGAGACACTGACGAACATCACCCATGGTAGTGGCGACCACGAAGACTGGCAAGTGGAGGATTTCCATCGAGAGCCAGACACCTAGTAGAAGCACACCTAGATGTCGGACACCCAACAGACACACACCCAGTTGCTGGACATCGACCTACCGGATGACTTCTAGCCGCGAGGTACTGACCGAAAGAAGAAGCTGGGAGAAAATTTCGACATGAAGGAGGATGAATTGTTGGTTCATGTGTGGTTTGCCACAAGCACTGATCCGATTCATTACATGAAGAAAATGGGCAAAACCATTTGGACAAGTGTGCATGTTTGGCTCCATGAGCAACACTATGATCCCTATCGCAAGGAAGTGATCCGTAATCAAAATTCAAAGTCGCTCACTCATCGATGGTACACTATTCAAGAGGCCACCAACAAGTATTGCGTCTTTTACAAACAACTGCAATTCTAGTGGCCAAGTGGCGCAATCATAAGTTTTTTGTTGCTCTATGTGTGGGTCATTTGGCTGGATAGGCAACTTGTTAATCATGTCCTTTTCTTACTAGGTCGTTTGCACGTGCACATTGTTCTTTAGGATGGAGAAGAAGCACTTAGTCTTCATGCATATTGGTTGAAGTTGAATGCGCACCCCAAGTGTCTCAACATCGTTGCTAATTCCGTCAAGACCACCGCCATCGCCAAGTGATCCACCAAAAGGTTGGCTAGGAACTAGGGTACAAAGTGGGAGGAGGATAAGGAGAAGCGAAAAGGAAGGTAGAATGATCATCTTATCCCAGTTTCTTGGAATGGCAACGATAATTTCTAGTAATTGCTTTTCATAAGGAAGGTAGAATGCTCGACTTTTAAATTAATAAAGCCTGAAAAAATTGAGGCACAATGCTTACAACGCATCTCTGAAGCCATACCTGGACCAAAATTCAAGCAAACAAAAGAAAGAAAGAAAGAAAGAAAGAAAAGAAATGCAGCTTGAAACTCGAGCCTGTCATCCACCATTTCAGCCAAGATCAACGAAGCAACACCGGTCTCGAGGGAGGCACGTTCTTATTAGGAACAAGCTCCTTTCACTCTAATTGGTTGAACCTGGACACAACCCCATACGTCTCCACCATTCAAAAAGAGCCCTTGCCCTCTAACCTCAAATCTAAAGATGTTGCACTACCAACATGCAGAGTATTTCACTCTAGAATCCTGAACAAACCATAGGCGAACATGTTGCTGGGGGGGGGGTGCGACAACAGCTCATCACACAAATTGAGAATGTCATGAGATCCATTGTCTCCCATGACATAACCACTCAAAAGACACATGTTGTATGATGATATCGCAAACCTAGAAAACACAACAAATATAGGATGGCCACATCACCACAGAAGGACACGACATGCCATAACAGCAGGCTCTCGCCAACCCTAATGTGCCACTACAGCCGTAGAGGTAAAAAGAAGACTCTACAACCTACATGGTACATGTAGATAAGAGGAAGATAACCAGAGGCCTATAAATCGAATGCACCAAAATTCAAGTGTTGCACCAAACGCTGGTGGTTGTTTCCTGTTGTAAGTGAATGCAATGAAAAGACGCATGGTGAAGTCATAGCTAGAAGTCAACAGAGCCACCACCAACAAACACCAATCACAAGGATCCTTAGCTACCATCCTTGAGATCCACACACATGCTTCTAGGGAGGAAACTGATGCAACAGTCTTGTTGCCGCCCAAATGGCAAGGGTTTTCACCTAGTAGTTGGTTATGTGGACATCCCTGCTCCCCCCTCCCAATCACACCTGCTCAAGAGACTTATGTTTTAGATCTTCCGTTTCTAGGAACTTTTGATAATGCTCATGAGAATATGATAATGCCTAAATCAAATAAGCTTGTATTATGAAGGAATAAAGGAACTTGCATGAACAAGAGGGACATGCACTGTAGCACGAGCAACCGTGGAGATGACAACAAATAAGGAAGGTGTTTTCCATTTTTTTAGCAATATGTGGTATACCCCTTCATAAATACGCACAAAGGGATTGACAAAATATACAGTATAAAAATTCATAATTTCACCTATAATCATTCATAGGTGTCGCGCCACCTCATTTTGGTCCAGCCAATGTAAACTCGGAATACATGAGAAAACTGACTTAGGGTGGTTGCGGTCCTACTCCCGTGGTTGGTCAAAATTTCCCCATGTCCCTCCATAAATACCGCCTCCAGGGCACTGGTTAGACTTAGGTTTTATCTATTTAAGAATTCGCCGTAGCTACAATTCCGTGTACTTCATTTATGCCCAATGACCATGCCAAGATAGGTCGAGAAACCCCATTTTGTTTTGTACTTCATCTATATACGCAGTAACTAGATTGCATTTCATAGTTCTTGTTCTCCGATTGCTTGTAAGTATTAGACTTTGGTGGTCAAGTTCATCATGTGTTTCTCATCAAAATACTGGGACACCATTGTGCCTATCAAAAGGGGAGGTTGGGCCAGGGGGAAACCTCAAATAATCTTCCATGTAGGGATTGTGGTTTTCGTTGCTAGCCTAGGGATCCCTTGGTCCCAACAACCCCACCACTCCCATCCGACCACCAACCATATTCCGTAGAGAGGGCTACATGCACGGATGGGAGTCGGTGTTCTCAGATTTAGCACCATGCCAACACGAGCAAGTGGTGGTGGAGTGAGGGAGTCCTGGATTAGGGGGTGTCCGGACAGCCGGACTATATCCTTTGGCCGGACTGTTGGACTGTGAAGATACAAGATTGAAGACTCCGTCCCGTGTCCGGAGGGGACTTTCCTTGGCGTGGAAGGCAAGATTGGCGATACGGATATGTAGATCTCCTACCATTGCAACCGACTCTATGTAACCCTAACCCTATCCGGTGTCTATATAAACCGGAGGGTTTTAGTCCGTAGGACAACGTACACATCAACAATCATACCATAGGCTAGCTTCTAGGGTTTAGCCTCTTCGATCTCATGGTAGATCTACTCTTGTACTACCCATATCATCAATATTAATCAAGCAGGACGTAGGGTTTTACCTCTATCGAGAGGGCCCGAACCTGGGTAAAACTTCGTGTCCCTTGCCTCCTGTTACCATCTGGTCTAGACGCACAGTTCGGGACCCCCTACCCGAGATCCGCCGGTTTTGACACCGACATTGATACTTTCATTGAGAGTTCCTCTGTGTCGTCGCCGTCAGGCTCGTGGCTCCTACGATCACCAATAACGATGCAGTCCTGGGTGAGACCTTCCTCCCCGGATAGATCTTCGTCTTCGGCGGCTTCGCACTTCGGGCCAATTCACTTGGCCATCTGGAGCAGATCGAAAGCTACGCCCCTGGCCGTCAGATCAGATTTGGAAGTTTAAACTACACAGTTGACATCCGCAGGGACTTGATCTTCGACGGATTCGAGCCACTGCCGAGCGTGCCGCACTGTCCCGACGAGCATGATCTAGCTCTACCGCCGAACAGTGCCCTGGAGGCCGCACCCGCATCGGCTTTGACCCTTAATTTGGAGCCAACCGCGCCGATCGAGGATGGGCGGTTGGACGCCACCTCGGGGGCTGCGATCCCAACGGCGATTGAGCCGAACACCAGCCCCGTACTCCGCGAGACTCGTGACTCCAAGGAGCCGGACTCCTCTCCGGACTCCGAACCCTCCGCGCTCCTGCCGATCGAATCCGATAGGGCGCCGGTCATGGAGTTTACTGCCGCGAACATCTTCCAGCACTCGCCTTTCGGCGATATTCTGAAGACACTAAAGTCTCTCTCTTTATCAGGAGAGCCCTGGCCGAACTACGGTCAGCAAGGTTGGGGTACGGACGATGAAGAAATTCAAAGCCCACCCACCACCCACTTTGTAGCCACTGTCGATGATTTAACCGACATGCTTGACCTCGACTCCGAAGACATCGACGGTATGGACGCCGATGAAGGAGACGATGAAGAACCAGCGCCTATTGGGCCCTGGAACGCCACCTCGTCATATGACGTATACATGGTGGACGCACCAAAAGATGACAACGAGGAGCGGAAGGACGCACCGAAGGCTTGTCCCCTCGAAAAGCAGTCAAAGCGACGACGCAAGCGCCGCCCCAAATCCCGCCTCGACAGAAATAGCGATCACACAGACCCAGCGTTGGAGCAGGGCGAACCGCTGCCGCACAACGGCAATCTGGATAATCAAACCGAACAAACAAATCCTATCAAGGATAATGGTCCGGACGACATAACGCCGGACAGGTACCCGGAGCAGCAGACTGCCTGTAAAAGGCTTGTTGCCACCACGAGGAGTCTGAAAAAATAGAAGCAAAGGCTCAAGGCCGCGTAAGACACACTCCAAATCAGATGGAGTAAAATACTGAAAGTGCGTTATATCGACTAGAGGGGGTGAATAGGATATTTTTATGAAAGTCTTCAGAACATGGGAGTTTTGAAGACAAACGATAAAATTAAACCTATTACCATGCAGCGGAAGGTAGACTACACTAGGCAAACCATAGTCAAGTATTCAATGAAGTGAAAGCACAAAGACTAATAGCAGCTAGGTAGTAAGGATCAGGTAGGAAGATATTGTGAAGCCAAACAGAACACACAGTCACTCAGTGAAGACAAATGATAAAGCAAACATACAATGACTTCACAAGGAGTAACAGTAAGTGAAGTGAAGATGAAACCAGTGACTCGTTGAAGACAATGATTTGTTGAACCAGTTCCAGTTGCTGTGACAACTGTACGTCTGGTTGGAGCGGCTAGGTATTTAAACCTTAGGACACACAGTCCCGGACACCCAGTCCTGAACACGCAGCTCAGGACACCCAGTCCTCACCGTATTCTCCTTGAGCTAAGGTCACATAGACCTCGCCCAATCACTCTGGTAAGTCTTCAAGGTAGACTTCCAAACCTTCACAGACTTCGTTCACTAGCGATCCACAATGTCTCTTGGAAGCTCAGAACGCGACGCCTAACCGGCTGGAGGATGCACAGTCCTCAAGTGTAATAAGTCTTCGGATCACACAGACAAGAAGACTTAAGTGATGCCCAATTCTCTCTGGCTCTGGTGGTTAGGGCTTTATCCTCGCAAGGAATTCTCTCTCAAAAGGTTCGAGGTGGGTTGCTCTCAAACGACAAAAGCCGTACTTTCAATCTGAGCAGCCCCCCGTTTATGGTTGTAGGGGTTGGGCTATTTATAGCCACTTGGCAACCCGACCTGATTTGTCCGAAATGACCCTGGGTCACTAAGGAACTGACACGTGTTCCAACGGTCAGATTTAAAACTCACATGGCAACTTTACTTGGGCTACAAGCAAAGCTGACTTGTCCAACTCTGGACAAGATTCGCTCTCATAGTCTTCACTCGAAGACATAGGTTTTTGGTTTAGGCATCACTTCAGTCATTCTGACTGGTTCTCTTGGACCCCACTTAACAGTACGGTGGTTCCTATGACTCAACACAAAAGAAAAAGAACTACGAAAGATCTAAGTCTTCGAGCTCCATAGGCTTCATATCGTGTCTTCTCTTGTCATAGTCTTCAATGTGAATATCTTCATATACCACCTTTGACTTCAATGTCTTCATACAGTTTTAGGGGGTCATCTCTGGTAGTAAAACCGAATCAATGACGGACTTCTACCTGTGTTATCCTGCAATTCTCACAAACACATTAGTCCCTCAACTAGGTTTGTCGTCAATACTCCAAAACTAACTAGGGGTGGCACTAGATGCACTTATAAATACTCAACACAGCAGCAAGGTACGGCGACAATCGCCCCTACAAGAGCTACCCAAAGCGGAAGCTGCTACCCGAATTCGATGAGGAGGCCTCAGACCCCCCACAACCAAATATCAAAGCAGCCACCTGGTCGGATACACGACCCCTCTACCAACATAGAGCGGCATACAACGCTGCTCACCATACAACACGCAACCAATGCGAGGGCTCGCACCCAAAGGACGGTGCAACAAGATCCATCTATGGACCACGCAAGCGCGCCCCAGCATACAATGCAACACAACAAACATCTGAACAACGTGGTACACCCAGCTACAGGGGTGCCGCACACCCCCTATGTTTCACCGATGAGGTGCTGGACCACGAATTTCTAGAGGGATTTAAGCCCGTAAATATAGAGGCATACGACGGAACAACAGACCCTGGGGTCTGGATTGAGGACTACATCCTTCATATCCATATGGCTCGAGGAGATGATCTCCACGCCATCAAGTACCTATCCCTCAAGCTCAAAGGGCCAGCTCGTCACTGGCTCAAAGGCCTCCCCGAAAGCTCCATTGGAAGTTGGGAAGAGCTCGAAGACGCCTTTCGGGCAAATTTTCAAGGGACTTATGTCCGACCTCCGGATGCGGACGATTTGAGTCATATAACTCAACAGCCCGGAGAGTCAGCCCGAAAGCTTTGGAACATGTTTCTTACTAAAAAAACCAGATTGTCGACTGTCCGGACGCCGAAGCCTTAGCAGCTTTCAAGTATAGCGTCCGTGACGAATGGCTCGCCAGACACCTCGGCCAAAATAAGCCGAGAATGATGGCCACATTAACAAACCTCATGACCCGCTTTTGTGCGGGGGAGGACAGCTGGCTAGCCAGATGCAGCACCAGCGACCCCAGTACATCTGAAGTTAGAGATGGAAACGGGAAATCACGGCGCAACAGCAATAACAAACGCCGGAATAAAGAAGACAACACGAAGGGCACGACAGTAAATGCCGGATTCAAAAGCTCTCGGCCAGGCCAAAAGCCGCCCCCTAAAGGCACCAGGGATGAATTGTCAGCCTCAATAAAATTCTGGACCAAGTATGTCAGATTCATAGTACCCCTGGTAAACCTGCTAATCATACCCACAAAGAATGTTGGGTCTTCAAGCAGTCCGGCAAGCTCAACGCCGTACACAAGGGGAAGGATACACCAAGTGAAGACGAGTACGAGCCCCCCAAGCAAGACACGGGGGAACAAAAGCAATTTCCACCAGAAGTCAAAACAGTAAACGTGTTACACGTAATCAAGGGAAAAAACAATGCGGCACTCCCAGGAAAGTATACCCAAGTGCCTATCACCACGAAGTCCTGCCACTGGTCATCTCAACCGATCACTTTCGACCATCGCGATTACTCAGCAAGTATCCGACACGTAGGATGGGCTGCCCTGGTATTAGACCCAGTAATTGGCGGATATCACTTCACAAAGGTCATGATGGACGGCGGCAGTAGCCTAAACCTAATATATTAGGATACAATCCGCGAGATGGGGCTAGACCCAACACAAATTCTCCATAGCAATACTACCTTTAAAGGAGTAACGCCAGGCCCAGGGGCTCGTTGTACGGGCTCCCTCCTACTACAAGTTACATTCGGCTCCTCCGATAACTTCCGTCGCGAGCATTTAACTTTCCACATCGCTCCGTTTCAAAGTGGCTATCAAGCACTGCTCGGACGCGAAGCTTTCGCTCGCTTTAATGCAATACCACACTACACCTCCCTCACACTCAAGATGCCCGGTCCACGTGGCATCATTACAGTGCATGGAAATATCAAGCGATCTCTGCGCGCCGAAGAGAGTGAGGCTGCCTTGGCCGCTGCACACTAAAGGCGCCCGGACAAACGAAAGCATTCAATAGGTCGTCAAGACCTCAGATACAACTAATCAAGCCCGGCGCCGCTATTTATATGGAAATAAGTGGTCACACCCCTATTTGTCAATACAAGGGGATCAACGCGCGCAGACAAGTGCCAATTTCTTATCATATTGAATTATACATGGTTTCTTTAAAAACTATCCTTTTGCACGATAACTTTTTCACTTAACTTCCTCTCTTTTACAGACGATCATCGTGCTACACCCGTCCAGGATACGGCACAATGGAGATACAGGCGCAGACGTGCAGCAGGGACCCGCTCCAAGGATTCTTTTTAGATTAAGACCCTGCGTAAACCTTTTTTACTGTCTCTTGTTGATACATATCCACCGTTGAGAAGGATACTGACGTCTTGGCATGTGGCCACGCCAGAACAATGCACGTACCTGGACACACGGGGCTTCTTACAAAGGCCACTATTTAGGCCCGGTTTATACCACAAAGACCGAATACCTTAGGGAGTGTTTGGCGTCGCGAGTTTGGCCCTATATGCATCAGCTCCGAATCATTGTCTTTGGTCAAATGTTGGGTTTGCCCGGCTCCTGTGTTTTGGTGCCTTATGTTCCGCCTTGCCGGCTAAGGTAGCACCAGGAGAACTACTGCGATTGTGCCCTGGTTCATCCGGACAAGCACCTCAGTAGAGAAAGCTAAAAACTGACTGTCATGATATAGCGTGAGACTGGTCAACCACTCGATGACCTATGGGAATGTTAGAATTTCTCCGCCTTAACAAAGGGCCGTTTCCCGGCCAGGCATGTAGGCACCCCGAGATCGGGAGAGTGCGGAGCCACCAGGGGCTATCTAGTAGCCCCACTGTCAAACTCCTATGGCTAAGCGGAAGTGCTAAAGCATTATAGTCCGGTTGCCTCGCTCGCTCCGCTATCACCTCCTTAATAGGACCAAGACGTTGGGTTAAGTGTGAATGCGTGTTTCTGTGAGCTCCTCCGCATTATATGCGTGAGGGTTGAAGCCGACAGCTGCAGTCGTTCAGGTTATACACATGTATACATAAACGGCCGCCCAGGAGGCATCATATTACTTTCAGGCAAAAGTATAAAAATAGCCTTATAAAAACTTATCAAAGCATTTCGCTTACAATGATATTACATATCACTCAAATATAATATTTTCTGAGCACCGGGTCTCTATCAAACGGGCACCCTCAAGAACTTCTTCAAAGTAGTGCTCGGCAGCCTTTCGACCTATAGTCGAATCCCGCGTTGCAACATTGGTAGCATCCATTGTTGGAAATATGCCCTAGAGGCAATAATAAATTGATTATTATTATATTTCCTTGTTCATGATAATCGTTTATTATCCATGCTATAATTGTATTGATAGGAAACTCAGATACATGTGTGGATACATAGACAACACCATGTCCCTAGTGAGCCTCTAGTTGACTAGCTCGTTGATCAATAGATGGTTATGGTTTCCTAACCATGGACATTGGATGTCGTTGATAACGGGATCACATCATTAGGAGAATGATGTGATGGACAAGACCCAATCCTAAGCCTAGCACAAGATCATGTAGTTCGTATGCTAAAGCTTTTCTAATGTCAAGTATCATTTCCTTGGACCATGAGATTGTGCAACTCCCGGATACCGTAGGAGTGCTTTGGGTGTGCCAAACGTCACAACGTAACTGGGTGGCTATAAAGGTACACTACGGGTATCTCCGAAAGTGTCTGTTGGGTTGGCACGAATCGAGATTGGGATTTGTCACTCCGTGTAAGCGGAGAGGTATCTCTGGGCCCACTCGGTAGGACATCATCATAATGTGCACAATGTGATCAAGGAGTTGATCACGGGATGATGTGTTATGGAACGAGTAAAAGAGACTTGCCAGTAACGAGATTGAACAAGGTATCGAGATACCGACGATCAAATCTCGGGCAAGTATCGTACCGATAGACAAAGGGAATTGAATACGGGATTGATTAAGTCCTTGACATCGTGGTTCATCTGATGAGATCATCGTGGAACATGTGGGAGTCAACATGGGTATCCAGATCCCGCTGTTGGTTATTGACAGGAGAACGTCTCGGTCATGTCTGCATGTCTCCCGAACCCGTAGGGTCTACACACTTAAGGTTCGATGACGCTAGGGTTGTAAAGGAAGTTTGTATGTGGTTACCGAATGTTGTTCGGAGTCCCGGATGAGATCCCGGACGTCACGAGGAGTTCCGGAATGGTCCGGAGGTAAAGATTTATATATGGGAAGTCCTATTTTGGTCACCGGGGGAGTTTCGGGGTTTATCGGTAACGTACCGGGACCACCGGGAGGGTCCCGGGGGTCCACCAAGTGGGGCCACCTGCCCCGGGGGGGCCACATGGGCTGTGGGGAGTGTTCCTTGGCCTACATGGGCCAAGGGAACCAGCCCCACTAAGGCCCATGCGCCTAAGAGATGGAGAGGGGGTAAACCCTAATGGGATATGGGCCTTAGGGCCCATATTGGTGCGCCTCCCTCTCCCATCCCCTCTTGGCCGCCACCCTTGTTCCCCATCTAGGGATGCCGCCCCCCCTAGGGGTGGGAACCCTAGAGGGGGCGCAGCCCCTCCCCTTCCCTATATATATTGAGGCATTGGGCTGCCCACAACACGCGATTCGATCTCTCG
Source organism: Triticum urartu (assembly GCF_056163025.1). Classification (NCBI taxonomy): domain Eukaryota; kingdom Viridiplantae; phylum Streptophyta; class Magnoliopsida; order Poales; family Poaceae; genus Triticum; species Triticum urartu. Next base: position 150,888,793 of record NC_141879.1, on the reverse strand, counting down.
TTGGTGCAGCCCTGCATCTCTCTCTCCCTCCTCTTCTGTGGTGCTTGGCGAAGCCCTGCAGGATTGCCACGCTCCCCCATCACCACCACGCCGTTGTGCTGCTGCTGGATGGAGTCTTCCTCAACCTCTCCCTCTCTCCTTGCTGGATCAAGGCGTGGGAGACGTCACCGGGCTGCACGTGTGTTGAACGCGGAGGTGTCGTGCGTTCGGCACTTGGTCATCAGTGATTTGAATCATGACGAGTACGACTCCATCAACCCCGTTCACTTGAATGCTTCCGCTTAGCGATCTACAAGGGTATGTAGATGCACTCTCCTTCCCCTCGTTGCTAGTCTCTCCATAGATAGATCTTGGTGACACGTAGGAAATTTTTTGAATTTCTGCTATGTTCCCCAACAGTGGCATCATGAGCCAGGTTTATTGCGTAGATTCTATGCACGAGTAGAACACAAAGTAGTTGTGGGCGTTGATTTTGTTCAATATGCTTGCCGTTACTAGTCTTATCTTGATTCGGCGGCATCGTGGGATGAAGCGGCCCGGACCGACCTTACACGTACTCTTACGTGAGACAGGTTCCACCGACTGACATGCACTAGTTGCATAAGGTGGCTAGCGGGTGTCTGTCTCTCCTACTTTAGTTGGATCGGATTCGATGAAAAGGGTCCTTATGAAGGGTAAATAGCAATTGGCATATCACGTTGTGGTCTTTGCGTAGGTAAGAAACGTTCTTGCTAGAAACCCATAGCAGCCACGTAAAACATGCAAACAACAATTAGAGGACGTCTAACCTGTTTTTGCAGGGTATGCTATGTGATGTGATATGGCCAAAAGGATGTGATGAATGATATATGTGATGTATGAGATTGATCATGTTCTTGTAATAGGAATCACGACTTGCATGTCGATGAGTATGACAACCGGCAGGAGCCATAGGAGTTGTCTTAATTTATTCATGACCTGCGTGTCAACATAAACGTCATGTAATTACTTTACTTTATTGCTAAACGTTAGCTGTAGTAGTAGAAGTAATAGATGACGTGACAACTTCATGGAGACATGATGATGGAGATCATGGTGTCATGCCGGTGACAAGATGATCATGGAGCCCCAAGATGGAGATCAAAGGAGCTATATGATATTGGCCATATCATGTCACTACTATTTGATTGCATGTGATGTTTATCATGTTAATACATCTTATTTGCTTAGAACAACGGTAGTAAATAAGATGATCCCTCATTAAAATTTCAAGAAGTGTTCTCCCCTAACTGTGCACCGTTGCTACAGTTCGTCGTTTCTAAGCACGCCGTGATGATCGGGTGTGATGGATCCTTACGTTCACATACAACGGGTGTTGACGAGCCTAGCATGTACAGACATGGCCTCGGAACACATGCAAACACTTAGGTTGACTTGACGAGCCTAGCATGTACAGACATGGCCTCGGAACACAGAAGACCGAAAGGTCGAGCATGAGTCGTATGGTAGATACGATCAACATGAAGATGTTCACCGATGTTGGCTAGTCCGTCTCACGTGATGATCGGACACGGCCTAGTTGACTCGGATCATGTAATCACTTAGATGACTAGAGGGATGTCTATCTAAGTGGGAGTTCATAAGATAAACTTAATTATCCTGAACATAGTCAAAAGGATTTTGCAAATTATGTCGTAGCTCGCGCTTTAGTTCTACTGTTTAGATATGTTCCTAGAGAAAAATTAGTTGAAAGTTGAAAGTAGCAATTATGCGGACTAGGTCCGTAAACTGAGGATTGTCCTCATTGCTTCTTAGAAGGCTTATGTCCTTAATGCACCGCTCAGTGTGCTGAACCTCGAACGTCGTCTGTGGATGTTGCGAACATCTGACATACACGTTTTGATAACTACGTGATAGTTCAGTTAAACGGTTTAGAGTTGAGGCACCGAAGACGTTTTTTACGTCGCGAAACATATGAGATGTTTCGAGGGCTGAAATTGGGATTTCAGGCTCGTGCCCACGTTAAGAGGTATAAGACCTCCGACGATTTTCTTAGCCTGCAAACTAAGGGAGAAAAGCTCAATTGTTGAGCTTGTGCTCAGATTGTCTGAGTACAACAATCATTTGAATCAAGTGGGAGTTGATCTTCCAAATGAGATAGTGATGTTTCTCCGAAGTCATTACCACCAAGCTGCTAGAGCTTCGTGATGAACTATAATATATCAGGGACATATATGATGATCCTTGAGATATTCGCGATGTCTGACACCACGAAAGTAGAAATCAAGAAGGAGCATCAATTGTTGATGGTTGGTGAAACCACTAGTTTCAAGAAGGGCAAGGGAACAAAGGGATACTTCATGAAACGGCAATTCAGCTGCTGCTCTAGTGAAGAAACCCAAGGTTGAACCCAAACCCGAGACTGAGTGCTTCTGTAATAAGGGGAACAGCCACTGGAGTAGAATTACCCTAGATACTTGGTAGATGAGAAGGCTGGCAAGGTCGATAGAAGTATATTGGATATACATTGTGTTGATGTGTACTTTACTAGTACTCCTAGTAGCACCAGGGTATTAGATACCGGTTCGGTTGCTAAGGGTTAGTAACTCAAAACAAAAGGCTACGGAATAAATGGAGACTAGCTAAAGGTGAGCTGACGATATGTGTTGGAAGTGTTTCCAATGATATGATCAAGCAGCGTACACTCCCTCTACCATCGAGATTGGTGTTTGCGTTGAGCATAGACATGATTGGATTATGTCTATCGCAATACGGTCATTCATTTAAAGAGAATAATGGTTACTCTGTTTATTTGAATAATACCTTCAATGGTCTTACACCTAAAATGAATGGTTTATTGAATCTCGATCGTAGTGATACACATGTTCGTGCCAAAAGATAGTAATGATAGTACCACCTACTTGTGGCACTGCCACGTAAGTCATATCGGTATAAAACGCATGAAGAAGCTCCATGTTGATGGATCTTTGGACTCACTCATTTTTGAAAGGATTGAGACATGCGAACCATGTTTGTTGGTAGATATGCATGAAGAAACTCTATACAGATGGACCGTTTGGACTCACTTGATTTTGAATCACTTGAGACATGCAAATCATACCACATGGGCAAGATGACTGAAAGCCTCGGTTTCAATAAAATGGAACTAGAAAGCAACCTGTTGGAAGTAATACATTTTGATGTGTGCAATCCAATGAGTGCTGAGGCATGTAGTGGATATCGTTATGTTTTTACTTCACAGATGATTTCAGTAGATGTTGAGTATATTTACTTGATGAATCACGAGTCTGAATTATTGAAAGGTTCAAGTAATTTCACTGTGAAGTTGGAAGATCGTCGTGATAAGAGGATAAAAATATCTATGATATGATCATAGAGATGAATATCTGAATTACGAGTTTGGCACAGAATTAAGACATTGTGGAAATTGTTTCAAAACTAATACAACCTGGAACACCATAGTGTGATGGTGTGTCCGAACATCATAACTGCACCCTATTGGATATGATGCATACCATGATGTCTCTTATCGAATTACCACGATAGTTTATGGGTTAGGCATTAAAGACAACCACATTCACTTTAAATAGGGCACCACGTAATTCCGATGAGATGACACCGTATAAACTATGGTTTAGAGAAACCTAAGCTATCATTTCTTTAAAAGTTTGGGGCTGCGACGCTTATGTGAAAAAGTTTCAGGCTGATAAGCTCGAACCCAAAGCGGATAAATGCATCTTCATAGGACACCCAAAACAGTTGGGTATACCTCCTGTCTCAGATTCGAAAGCAATATGGGATTGTTTCTAGAATCGGGTCCTTTCTCGAGGAAAAGTTTCTCTCGAAAGAATTGAGTGGGAGGATGGTGGAGACTTGATGAGGTTATTGAACCGTTACTTCAACTAGTGTATAGCAGGGCACAAAGAGTTGTTCCTGTGGCACCTACACCAATTGAAGTGGAAGCTTATGATAGTGATGATGAAACTTCAGATCAAGTCACTACCAAACCTCGTGGGATGACAAGGATGCGTACTACTTCAGAGTGGTACGTAATCCTGTCTTGGAAGTCATGTTGTTAGACAACAATGAACCTACGAGCTATGGAGAAGCGATGGTGGGCCCGGATTCCGATAAATGGCTCGAGGCCATAAAATCCGAGAGAGGATCCATGTATGAAAACAAAGTGTAGACTTTGGAAGAACTACTTGATGGTCGTAAGGCTGTTAGGTACATATGGATTTTTAAAAGGAAGACGGACAATGATGGTAAATGTCACCATTAAGAAAGCTCGACTTGTCGTTAAGATGTTTTTGACAAGTTCAAGGAGTTGACTATGATGAGACTTTCTCACTCGTAGCGATGCTAAGAGTCTGTTGGAATTATATTAGCGATTACTGCATTATTTATGAAATCTTGCAGATAGGATGTCAAAACATTGTTTCCTCGACGATTTTCTTGAGGAAAGGTTGTATGTGATACAACCGGAAGGTTTTGTCAATCCTGAAAGATGCTAATAAGTATGCAAAGCTCCAGCAATCCTTCTGAGGACTGGAGCAAGCATCTCGGAGTTGGAATGAATGCTTTGATGATGATCAAAGATTTTGGGTTTATACAAAGTTTATGAGAAACTTGTATTTCCAAAGAAGTGAGTGGGAGCACTATAGAATTTCTGATGAGTATATGTTTTAACATATTGTTGATCGGAAATGACGTAGAATTTTTGGAAAGCATATAGGGTTATTTGGAAAGTGTTTTCAATGGAAAACCTGGATTAAGCTACTTGAGCATTGAGCATCAAGATCTATAAGGATAGATCAAAACGCTTAATGGTACTTTCAAATGAGCGCATACCTTGACATGATCTTGAAGTTGTTCAAGATGGATCAGTCAAAGAAGGAGTTCTTGCCTGAGTTGTAAGGTATGAAGTTAAGACTTAAAGCTCGACCACGGCAGAATAGAGAGAAAGGACGAAGGTCGTCCCCTATGCTTAAGACATAGGCTCTACAGTATGCTATGCTGTGTACCGCACCTGAAGTGTGCCTTGCCATGAGTCAGTCAAGGGGTACGAGAGTGATCCATGAATGGATCACAGGACAGCGGTCAAAGTTATCCTTAGTAACTAGTGGACTAAGGAATTTTCTCGATTATGGAGGTGGTAAAAGAGTTCGTCGTAAAGGGTTACGCCGATGCAAACTTTGACACTAAACCAGATTATTCTGAGTAGTAAACTGGATTCGTATAGTAGAACAGTTATTTGGAATAGCTCCAAATAGAACGTGGTAGCTGCATCTAGGAGATGACATAGAGATTTGTGAAGCACACACGGATCTGAAAGGTTCAGACCCGTTGACTAAAACCTCTCTCACAAGCAACATGATCAAACCTAGAACTCTTTGGGTGTTAGTCACATGGCGATGTGACCTGTGAGTGTTAATCACATGGAGATGTGAACTAGATTATTGACTCTAGTGCAAGTGGGAGACTGTTGGAAATATGCCCTAGAGGCAATAATAAATTGATTATTATTATATTTCCTTGTTCATGATAATCGTTTATTATCCATGCTATAATTGTATTGATAGGAAACTCAGATACATGTGTGGATACATAGACAACACCATGTCCCTAGTGAGCCTCTAGTTGACTAGCTCGTTGATCAATAGATGGTTATGGTTTCCTAACCATGGACATTGGATGTCGTTGATAACGGGATCACATCATTAGGAGAATGATGTGATGGACAAGACCCAATCCTAAGCCTAGCACAAGATCATGTAGTTCGTATGCTAAAGCTTTTCTAATGTCAAGTATCATTTCCTTGGACCATGAGATTGTGCAACTCCCGGATACCGTAGGAGTGCTTTGGGTGTGCCAAACGTCACAACGTAACTGGGTGGCTATAAAGGTACACTACGGGTATCTCCGAAAGTGTCTGTTGGGTTGGCACGAATCGAGACTGGGATTTGTCACTCCGTGTAAGCGGAGAGGTATCTCTGGGCCCACTCGGTAGGACATCATCATAATGTGCACAATGTGATCAAGGAGTTGATCACGGGATGATGTGTTACGGAACGAGTAAAAGAGGCTTGCCGGTAACGAGATTGAACAAGGTATCGAGATACTGACGATCGAATCTCGGGCAAGTATCGTACCGATAGACAAAGGGAATTGAATACGGGATTGATTAAGTCCTTGACATCGTGGTTCATCCGATGAGATCATCGTGGAACATGTGGGAGTCAACATGGGTATCCAGATCCCGCTGTTGGTTATTGACAGGAGAACGTCTCGGTCATGTCTGCATGTCTCCCGAACCCGTAGGGTCTACACACTTAAGGTTCGATGACGCTAGGGTTGTAAAGGAAGTTTGTATGTGGTTACCGAATGTTGTTCGGAGTCCCGGATGAGATCCCGGACGTCACGAGGAGTTCCGGAATGGTCCGGAGGTAAAGATTTATATATGGGAAGTCCTGTTTTGGTCACCGGAGGAGTTTCGGGGTTTATTGGTAACGTACCGGGACCACCGGGAGGGTCCCGTGGGTCCACCAAGTGGGGCCACCTGCCCCGGGGGGGCCACATGGGCTGTGGGGAGTGTTCCTTGGCCTACATGGGCCAAGGGAACCAGCCCCACTAAGGCCCATGCGCCTAAGAGATGGAGAGGGGGCAAACCCTAATGGGATATGGGCCTTAGGGCCCATATTGGTGCGCCTCCCTCTCCCATCCCCTCTTGGCCGCCACCCTTGTTCCCCATCTAGGGATGCCGCCCCCCCTAGGGGTGGGAACCCTAGAGGGGGCGCAGCCCCTCCCCTTCCCTATATATATTGAGGCATTGGGCTGCCCACAACACGCGATTCGATCTCTCGTTGGTGCAGCCCTGCATCTCTCTCTCCCTCCTCTTCTGTGGTGCTTGGCGAAGCCCTGCAGGATTGCCACGCTCCCCCATCACCACCACGCCGTTGTGCTGCTGCTGGATGGAGTCTTCCTCAACCTCTCCCTCTCTCCTTGCTGGATCAAGGCATGGGAGACGTCACCGGGCTGCACGTGTGTTGAACGCGGAGGTGCCGTGCGTTCGGCACTTGGTCATCAGTGATTTGAATCACGACGAGTACGACTCCATCAACCCCGTTCACTTGAATGCTTCCGCTTAGCGATCTACAAGGGTATGTAGATGCACTCTCCTTCCCCTCGTTGCTAGTCTCTCCATAGATAGATCTTGGTGACACGTAGGAAAATTTTTGAATTTCTGCTACGTTCCCCAACATCCATCTCCGCCCAATATGCCTTAACACGGGCAAAGGCCATCCATGCGCCCTCTATGCACGCCGACCTCCTCATCGCATTAATACGCGGCACCACATCAAGGACCTGCTGCACCAAGCTGAAATAGCTGTTCGGTTTTGACCTTCCCGGCCATAGCTGATCCACAACAGACCTCATAGAGAGTCCGGACAACCTATTTAGTTTGTCCCATTCGGCTAATTGGTCAGTCAATGAAAGTGGACGCTCGGGAGAATGGAATTGTCTCCAAAACAGCTGGTCTACTCCACGGTCCGTCTGACCCTGGAAGTACTTGGCCGCATCGGCAGCGCTCGCCGCCAAATCCATATACACATCCTCCGAACTCCACAGCCGATCCAGAGGGGCATATCGTGGATCTCCGAATTTCCTCCGCAACATAAAGGATTTCCCAGCTACAATATCCCCGGCTTCCCGCAGCTCCTCCTTCTTTGCCCTCATAGCAGAGCGGAGATCCTTTTTCGTCGCAGCAGCCTTCTCAAGATCCGATGCCTTCGCTTGGTTTTCCTTTTCAAGAACCCGACAACGGTCGGCAGCGGCTTTTAATTCTATAGCCATCTTGGCCATCTTGTCTCGGGTCTCGCCATGCGCGGCCTTCTCGGCTTGCAACTCTTCGGCCGTCTTCACAGCAGCCGCATTACCCAACCTCGCTTGTTCCTTGGCTCGGGCAAGTTCTGCACGCAAGGCTTCAACAGTGGCAGCTCCATCTGCAGTCACAACATATTAAAGATACTGGCATCATGTTGCTCTTCCTATGTGGCATTTACCAGATATTCACACTTACCCTGTGCCTCGTCAAGCCTTTTGTTCACAAGCTCGATGTCGGCGTCTGCCGCATCCAACTGCCGCTCTAAATGGGTAAACTCGCTAGTCCGGCTAGCCACCGGAGCTTCCATCACCTGCACATAGAGGCAGTATGGTTATTTCCTGGGAATATGATCCTCTGTCGTCGTCGTTTCCGACGACAACCAGAGTCTCAGGGGCTACTATCTACACAGGGCACACCTAGCATGTGCAGGATTATCATACATTCTTTTACGTATCTGAAAGCCTGTCAGTAGACTCATAAAAGCTTCATGCAATCCGCTTTCGACGGACGATATTCTCTCCATCACCGTATTCATCATCACACGGTGTTCATCTGAGATGGCCGCTCGCCCCACCAACTCCCTCAGAACATCCGATCGCACACTAGACGGTGCTAGACTCTTTTTTCTGCTCTCTTCGGGAGCCGGACACTGGGAGCTTCGGGGGTCAATGGGATTATCTTCTGGCCTCACTGGACTCGGAGAGGCCCTCCGCGACGACATTTCAGGGTCGCCCATGTCACGACCGGCTTTCCAATAAAATATTTATTGAGAAACCAATCTTTTGAGTCCAGTATGAGAAAAAATTATCCTTACTGGTAGACAAATTCTTGATACAATAAGCCAGTAGCATAAAATATATTACAGGGTCGAGCTACGGCAGCTCAACCAAATTATTACAAGCACGCCAATAATTATACATAATGGCAGACATGACACAGTGGTGTGGAGGCATACTACTGACTCGAGGATAGGGCGGTGGTGGAAAAACACAGCGGGGAGTGAGATACATGACTCTAAAACTGGCATCTCATCGAGCGTCGAGGTGAGGCTCGATGAATTTATTTGGTAGCGGAAGCGGATATAATATAGTGACCAAATCCAGGGTCGCACGAGACTGACTGGGATTCCTCTAGGCGTCGGACTTGCTATCAAACTCTTCATCCATGAGATCGCCTTCGTCAGCATCTGGCCAAATCAACAAGCCAGTGAGTACTTTGAAAGTACTCGCAAGACAGTTCGGACATGAGATATAACAAATGCAGGCATGAATGCGTCACGATTAATTCACCAATGTATATTCAAAAATTAGCATAGCGAAGTAAGTAAAAGGGAAACGGCGGTAGTCCGCCTGAAGTCCCAACAAAACATAAATAAAAACCGATCGGGTGTCTGAAGCAACGCCTCGAAAGGTGAACAAATAAAAATAAGGAAATGATGCCACAGTCAGACGTCTGAGCGACATCGCAGAAAGGGCTTTAAAGGAAATGCCACAGTCGGACGTCTGAGCGACATCACATAAAGGGCTTTAAAAGAAATGCCACGGTCGGACGTCTAAGCGACATCACAGAAAGGGCTTTTATCGAAAGTAAAATATAACAATGCCACAGTCGGACGTCTGAGCGACATCACAGAAAGGGCTTTCATCGAAAGTAAAATATAACAATGCCACAGTCGGACGTCTGAGCGACATCACAGAAAGGGCTTTCATCGAAAGTAAAATATAACAATGCCACAGTCGGACGTCTGAGCGACATCGCAGAAAGGGCTTTTATTCACAAGTAAATAATACTCATAATCAACATTCAATTCATGAAAATAAACGGGTTAGTCCATCCACAGGAATAATCATTTAACCGGAATTAGCACTCATACGATTCACCGGAGTCTCTTTCATCAAAACTGGCACTTGTCAGGATAAGATAATGTTGAACTTGGACATGGAATAGATGATTCAAGGAATATATGACCCTGCAGAGGTTGTACAAAAATTTCCCATAGCCAACGGATTTCCGTAGTCACGAAGGACTAGTTCCGTTTATGGTATTTCGGAAGAAAACACAGCTAACCAGTACACACCCATCCTACCTCTCGATGCTGGGAATCACCCTAGACATCGTCCAAGAAAAACTTTTGAGACGGGGAGATCACAATCTCGAATAGCATGGGATCAAATTTATATACGCGCGCTCTAAGGGGTGCCCCCCTCTCGGTCCCAACCGGAAACACCCATGCCCCCTGACCGGATGACTGGCTTTAATCCAGGGCCATGGAACCATCATCCCGGCCTCTCCTTTTTGGTGTGTACCAGGAAAGCGGTTTGCAACTTACTAAGCCGTATTCCTTGCGGAAAACATGTGGTAGTACAGGGAAGGAAAAAGGAGGAATTGGGTCGATACGGTTTGACACTGTAGTCATATGGTCTGGCATAAGACTGGCATGCTACAACACTGCCATCTTACCCATCCTCATGCCAACACATGGCCATTCATACTCACATCCATCCACTTATGGATCATCGAACTCACTTACCTCATCAATGCATGGAAATAACGTTCATCGGTATGCTCTTCAACATGCCATGAGACTAACTAAAATGCAAAACATGCCAAGACACTCATCATATCAAAAGTTCAAACATGCTTGCCTGGTTCGGAGTAGTCGGAGCCTAGCTCGGTGAAGTTTGCGGTCCCGTCACCTCCTTCGGTATCTACGGTTTAAAGAAAATATATGCGCTATCGTAAATACCACGAGGTGCACAAAAAGTATTCCAAAAATTTTTCAAATAAATATGATAAAAACTAGACAAAAATCTGAAGAGAACAGAAAAAGAATCAATCAAAAATATTATTCTGTTTAAAAGTTATAAAGGTTTTTGTCCAGGGACTCATCTGTAATGAAACAGAAAGTTCCCAAGGGCTAGCTCATAAAAACAGAAAACGTTCCCGTATAGAATACGCCAGCCCAGAGGGGAAAGCGCATTTTGCCCGAAGGCGTTTCCAGAAAACGATTCAATAGAGAGGGCAGAGAGGCTGACGGTGGGGTCCCACTCGTCAGGTTTGAACTTTCAAATGGGGGGGGGACGAAGCTCGTCGGCGCCCGAGAGCCGCGGTGGTCGCCGGCGGCGATCCACGGCGAGGCAGGGAGATCGGAGGGTACCTCCGTGTTCAGGGCACCCTTCCGCGTCGGTTGGTGGTGGTGGTGGTCGCCGGCGAGTACCACGTCGGCGGCGAGCCTTGCTCCGGCGGACGGCGGCTCGGGTGATCGAGGGGCTCGTCGGAGAGAGCTGCAGTGATCAAATTGAGGAGGGGGTTAGGCTTCTGGTAGCTAGAGGGAGTAACCGACGGGGTTTGGGCGCCGGAGACGGCCTCACCGGAGCGAATCGAGGTGGAGGCCGAGGCGGATCGGGGCGGCCGGAGCTAGGGGAGGAGACCTCCTCGAGGTCCTCCTGGTGGCCTGGCGGGGCGTTGGTGAGGTGTAGTGATGATGCGTGCACGAGGGTGAGCTCGGGGGCCCTTTATATAGGCGGTCCGAGGCGGTGGCCGTGAACGGGGGTCTCCGGTGAAGATTACGGCGGCGCAGAGCTTGGTCGGGGGTGCTTAGGGAGTTGGGCGCCATCACGGAGGTCCACTGGCTCCATTTAGGTGCTAACCCGGCTGGGATTTGATGCTTAGGGCGAGCTCGACAGAACGGGGCGGCGCGGGCCCGTCGGCGGCAGGGAGCACGTCCCGTGCTTGCCGGGCCACGGTGACGGTGCCACGGGCGTGCGCTGGCATGCATGGGCCACGCGTAGAGTCAGGGAGCAAAGGGCGGCGCGGAACGGCGTTGAGCCGCCGTTCTTGTTCCCTGTCGGCTGTAACGGGGTTTCGGCCGCCGCAAGACACGCCGGCGCGGGCGGCCAGGGGCGCCACCGACGCCGGGAAGACGCCAAGCGCGCGTGCGGGATGCTCCAGACAGGAGGAAGAGGCGGCGAGGAACGTGCCAAGGGCACTGTGGGCATGTGACTGAACCTCTGTCGAAGATCGACACTAAACTCTGAATCTTTCTGAATTTTGAACAGCAACAGTGCATGCAAGGTGTTCGACAGAATGAATTTTGGCCTCTGGTGATTTTTCCCTGAGCTGATTTTTGGTGGAGTGGCTACTCATTGCTCCAGTAGGCTGCCTGAATTTTTGTGGAATTTTTGGAGAAGTGTAGATATGAATTTCACCAAATTTGGCAAATCTGGTCCAAACTTGCGGAGACTGAATTTTGAAAATTTTGAAAAGGGGAGGAGTGGATCAAGATGGTTCTGGGTTGTGGGTTCAAAGAACTATCTAGGAGAGTTGGTTTGAGGTAAAAACTCAAAAGCAAAAGGGTACTTGCTTTGAAAATCACTCAGGCTCCAAATAATTTTCAGAAATGATTTGAGGGGAAAAATAATTAGAATAAAATCCAAAACTTGCTTGGATGAGTTGGGACAGAGATCTTAGGTTGATTACAAGGAGGAGGGGAGGTTTTGGAGGGGTTTTATCACATGGGCAAAAATACCAAGTCATGGGTGGTTTCCAAGATATGAAAATCCCAAATTTTCATAGAGTTTCTTTTTTAAAAGAAAAAGATTAAACTCCCAAAATAATTTGAGAGGGAACCAACAGAGAAGAAGCTTCAAAAGATCAAATACCATAGTTTGAAGCAAAAAATAAAATTCTTGCCAAAGAAAAGGAAGTTTTTGAGAGGAAGGATTTCTGGAAAAGAAATTTTAAATGCCCTCTTAAAAAAAATTCAGCAAAGTTTTTGATGAAACCAATTAAAATTTTTGAGTGTCACAACACCTACCCCCTTAGGAAAAATCTCGTCCCCGAGATTTCAGCTGATCCTTAAATAAGTATGGATGTTCTGTCCGAAGAAAATCCTCTCTTTCCCAAGTTGCTTCACTTTCGGTGTGATTGCTCCACTGAACTCTGAAAAACTTGATGGTCTTCTGTCGGGTTCTCCTTTCAGACTCCTCTAATATTTTTACTGGGCGTTCCCGATAAGTGAGGTCTGGCTGCACGTCAATGTTCTCATGGGATACTTGCTTCTCTGGTTTGCTTACGCACTTCCTTAATTGAGAGACGTGGAACACGTTGTGAATGTCGGACAAGTCTTCGGGTAAGTCTAGCTGGTAGGCTACAGTGCCTCTTCGTGCCACTATGCAGAATGGTCCAATGAATCTTGGTGCTAACTTCCCTTTAATCTTGAACCGTTGTAGTCCCCTCATAGGTGATACTCGTAGGTACACAAATTCACCGGGTTCAAAATTGACCCCACGATGTTTCTGATCGTAATAGCTCTTCTGTCGGCTTTGAGCGGTCTTGAGTCGGTCCCTGATTAGCTTGACTTTTTCCTCGGCTTCTTTGAGCATGTCTGGGCCGAAGATACGGCTGTCTCCGGTCTCTGACCAATTTAGTGGGGTACGACACCTCCGTCCGTATAGGGCTTCAAAAGGTGCCATTCGCAGGCTGGCCTGGTAGCTGATGTTATATGCGAACTCGGCATATGGCAGACTTTCCTCCCAACTGGTTCCATAGGTGAGGACACATGCTCTCAGCATGTCTTCTAAAATTTGGTTTAGGCGTTCAGTTTGTCCATCAGTCTGGGGATGGTAGGCTGTACTGAAGGCCAATTGAGTTCCCAGAGCCTGTTGTAAATGATCCCAGAATTTCGAGACAAATTGAGTGCCTCGGTCGGATATTATAGTCTTCGGGACTCCATGTAGACAAACTATACGGGAGAGATAAATCCTGGCAAGCTTCTGAGTGTTGTAGGTTGCCTTCACTGGAATAAAATGTGCCACCTTGGTTAATCTATCGGTGATGACCCATATGGCATCATTCCCGTGTCGTGACCGAGGTAGTCCGACAATAAAATCCATCCCTATTTCATCCCATTTCCACTCAGGTATTTTGTTTGGTTGCAGTAGTCCGGCTGGTCTCTGATGTTCAGCTTTTATGCGTTGACAAGAATCGCAACATGCAACGAATGTGGCTATGTCCCTCTTCATACCGTGCCACCAAAATCTTTCCTGAATATCCTTATACATTTTGGTTCCTCCAGGGTGGATTGAATATGGAGTGGTGTGTGCTTTAGCTAGGATTTGCTGTTTGAGGTCTTCTATGTTTGGCACACAGAGTCTGTCTTCGTACCGTAATATTCCATCATCGCCTATGATGAACTCCGAGGCCTTGCCCATACTCACCTTTCTTTTAATTCCTTCAATACTTGGGTGACCGGGCTGAGCTTCTTTAATTCTCTCCACAAGGTCGGGCTTTATTTCCAAGTTTGATATGGTGCCTTCCGTGATCATTGACAAGTTGAGTTTGGCAAATTCTTGTTGGAATTCAGGCCTTAAGCTTTGCAGACTATTTTCGTCGGAGCTGGGGTTCCGACTAAGAGCATCGGCCACTACATTTGCTTTTCCTGGATGATAGTGGATACCAACATCATAATCCTTTACCAATTCCAACCAGCGTCGTTGCCGTAAGTTTAGTTCTGGCTGAGTGAAAATATATTTAAGACTCTTATGGTCCGTGTAAATTTCACATCGATTCCCAAGCAAGAAATGCCTCCATTCCTTAAGTGCATGAATAACTGCTGCCATTTCTGAGTCATGAGTGGGATAATTTTCCTCATGCTTGTGGAGTTGTCGTGAAGCGTATGCGACAACCTTGCCTTCTTGCATCAACACACATCCGAGACCCTTTCTGGACGCATCACAATACACTTCAAAATTCTTGTGTATGTCGGGTACAATTAATACCGGTGCTGTAGTTAATTTCCGTTTTAACTCCTGGAAACTTTTTTCGCAGGCTTCTGTCCATTCAAACTTCTTGTCTTTCTTGAGTAACTGCGTCATTGGCTTGGCTAGGGTGGAGAATCCTTCAATAAATCTGCGGTAATATCCTGCCATTCCCAAGAAACTTCGTACGTCCGTTACGCTGGCTGGTGCCTTCCAGTCAAGTATGGCCCTGACTTTCTCCGGGTCCACTGCGATACCGTCTTGGGTCAGCACGTGGCCTAGAAAGCCTACTTGCCTTAGCCAAAATTTGCACTTGCTGAACTTGGCATACAATTGATGTTTCATGAGTTCTCCTAACACAATCCTGAGATGTTCCGCGTGCTCTTCTGGTGTCTTGGAGTATACTAGAATATCGTCGATGAATACCACAACGAACTTGTCCATATACTTCATAAATACTTTGTTCATGAGGTGAAAAAAATATGCAGGGGCATTAGTTAGCCCAAAAGGCATAACTGTGAACTCATATAGTCCATATCTGGAGGTGAAGGCTGTTTTGGGGATATCTTCTGTTCGTACTTTCAATTGATGATATCCTGACCTTAAGTCAATCTTTGAGAATACCTTGGCCTGAGCGAGCTGATCAAATAAATCTTATTCGTGGCATCGGGTATTTGTTCTTGACTGTGACCATGTTAAGTGCTCGGTAGTCTATGCACAATCTCAGTGTTCCATCTTTCTTTTTGGCAAATAAAATTGGTGATCCCCAAGGTGAGGAGCTGGCTCGAATGTATCCCTTGTCCAGTAATTCCTTTATTTGTTTCTTCAACTCAATCAATTCGGATGGTGCCATTCTGTATGGTTTCTTGTATATGGGGGTGGTTCCGGGTGCTAGCTCAATGCTGAATTCTATTTCTCGGTCCGGTGGCATGCCTGGTAGTTCTTCAGGAAATACATCTGGAAATTCACATACCACTGGAACCTTGCTTAACTCAGAAACGTCCACCTTATTCAATCTCGGCTGCCGGTGTATTTTTCTTTCCTTGGCTGGTACTTTTATTGTCTTCCCGTGGTGATGCGTGAGAATTACGGTCCGGTTGAAACAGTCAATAAAACCCTTGTTGGTGGTTAACCAGTCCATTCCTAGGATGACATCCAGTCCTTTATTTTCCAACACAATAAGATTGGCGTAAAATTTCAATCCTTCGAACTCAATAACCACATTCTGACAGTAACTCTGAGTAACTTGCTGAATCCCAGGGGACTTGATGATCATGGATTTTTCCAAGGGGAACATCGAAAAATTATTTTGCAAAGCAAAACTTTTCGAAATGAATGAGTGAGAAGCTCCAGAATCAAACAAAACCGTTGCAGGTATTGTGTTGACAGGAAACGTACCGAGTACGATATCCGGAGCGTTTTGTGCTTCCTCTTTGGTTACGTGGTTTAGATGACCCTTCCTGTGGTTGTTGTTGGGGTTGAAATTGTTGCGCTTGGGTGCTGAATTATTTCCACCATTGTTTGGCTTCGGGGTCGAGTTCCTTGGCTTGGGGCACTGTTTGGCGTAGTGCCCTTCTTCTCCACAAGCGTAGCAAGTAACACCTGGGCGATATGTGAACTCTTTGTCCCTTGCATGGAAATTCTTGGTTGAGCGTGAGATGTTTGTCGTAGGCTTGTGTGTCCCACCTTTCTGAAAATCTGTCCTGCTTCGGTGGTTGCGCGCAAGAGTAGTCTGGTCTCTTTTTCGCTTGCGTAAATCCTCCAAGCTACGTCTCTCATTTTCCAGAGTAATAGCTTTGTCCACTAGCGTCTTAAAATCTGGGAAAGTGTGAACGACCAGTTGGCATTTAAGCGCGGGTGCCAGACCGTCAAGGAATTTCTCCATCTTCTTGCTTTCAGTCATACGTTCTTCATTGGCGTAGCGGGACAATAGAGTAAATTGACCGTTGTATTCTGACACTGTCATGTTCCTTTGTTTAAGGTCATCGAACTCTCTCTTCTTGATTTTCATAATACTCTTGGGAATGTGTGCACCGCGGAAACCTTCCTTGAAATCATCCCAGGTTATATCATTTTCGTTGGGGTGCATGTGCAGAAAATTCTCCCACCATGATGTAGCTGCTCCTGTGAGATAGTGCGGAGCATATAATACTTTCTCGAGATCTGAACATTTTGCAATAACCAATTTTCTCTCCATATCTCGAAGCCAATCCTCGGCCTCAAGAGGTTTGTCAGTATGAGAAAATGTTTGGGGGCGTGTCTTCTGTAGCTCAGATAACTTGGAATGCTGCTGATACTGTCCATGGTGATTTCCCATGTTGATGACTTGGTTCATCATTTCCCGATGTTGTTGCTAACTCTGCTCATAAAGGCGGCACATTTGTGAAAGTGCCGATTCACTGCCCTGTTGGCTTGACTGTCCCTGAGTGAACTCGTTGCTTGGTTGTGTATCATAATTTTCCTCTGGTGGAGTTGGCATGGAGCGAGTCCAAGGACGAGACATTTTTCACTCTGGGGATATATTTTGTAAAATTCATAAGAAAATCGAAAAGAGTCGCAAAAACGATTCCATAAATGCATAAGGCTGGCAAATAAAAATTAAATAACCAAGCTTACTCATGAAAAACAAATTGATTTGCGCACGGGGAAGGACTGCTCATTACATATCTTACACGCGAGCGGTAATTATACAATAAGCCACTCAGGATATGCGTACATAATCCTGACATGTTATTTAGGCTAGTGCACTTCTCCAGATCCTACATGATGCGCAAACAAGCTACTTCTCACAACCTATGTACATATATACATATCATACAAAGCAGTACATGCATGGCGGCTAAGCGTACTCAGGCGGAGATGTTGACGACCTCCTTTGCCCTGCCGAGGATGAGGCATAGCGAGGCTGGAGACTCGACTTCCTCCTCGCTAATAGGCTCCATACGTGTAGTGTTGCGCTGAGTGGATGGAGCGGGTGCCAGGGGCGGAGCAACACGAATAGGAGTGGGCGCGCAGGGTGGTGCAGTGCACGCTGGAGTGGGCGCAATAACTTGGTTGAACTCTTCGGCAGTAGGCAGGCGACGAGTAGGGGCATAAGATGCTCAGGACGAGACCCAAGTCAGTGGCGGTGCGGTGGGTAGGAGCTCCCTCCTGTTGGCAGCACAGCCATGAACTGAGTCCATGCGGGCAGCCACGAAGTCCTCCACCAGGTTGTCGAAGGCTGCCTCCAGGGCCCGGAGATACTCAATGAGCATCTCAAAAGCCTCGTCTCGTTCTCCTCTGGGGCAGGAGAATGCGTAGTGACAGGTGTAAGGCACATGGCATGGAAGATAACGGTAACGACGAGTCTTCATCACGGGGAGGACATCCCTGAGACGAGCTATCGCCTCGCGGGCTGCCATCTGCATAGCATGCTTCTCCGTAGGCATGGCTCTTCCCAAGAACCGGAAGCGGCGTAACTCACCACGCCCTCCCTTGAACTGCACCGCGACCTGGTGCATGGTCAGACTGTCGTTGACTCGGTGCTGGCAGAGTGTGAAGACTGGGCGCACAGATGGCCCCATCGCGACCTGAACGATGAAGGAAAGAAGCTTGACGAACCCATCGGGCACGTTGGCGAAGGTCTGAGACTCGCAGCTGTTGTCGGCCATCTACAAAAGTAGGCAAAAATTCTGCATGGTCAGATCATAAATTTATGCTGACTGACAGAAAATGACTACAATCAAGAAAATATGAAAAGGCTCAAACATGCTAATAACTAATTAGCGATCGCACCTAGTGGCTTCCTACAGTCAGCCTGGCTCTGGTACCAAGCTTGTCACGACTGGCTTTCCAATAAAATATTTATTGAGAAACCAATCTTTTGAGTCCAGTATGAGAAAAAATTCTCCTTACCGGTAGACAAATTCTTGATACAATAAGCCAGTAGCATAAAATATATTACAGGGTCGAGCTACGGCAGCTCAACCAAATTATTACAAGCACGCCAATAATTATACATAATGGCGGACATGACACAGTGGTGTGGAGGCATACTACTGACTCGAGGATAGGGCGGTGGTGGAAAAACACAGCGGGGAGTGAGATACATGACTCTAAAACTGGCATCTCATCGAGCGTCGAGGTGAGGCTCGATGAATTTATTTGGTAGCGGAAGCGGATATAATATAGTGACCAAATCCAGGGTCGCACGAGACTGACTGGGATTCCTCTAGGCGTCGGACTCGCTATCGAACTCTTCATCCATGAGATCGCCTTCGTCAGCATCTGGCCAAATCAACAAGCCAGTGAGTACTTTGAAAGTACTCGCAAGACAGTTCGGACATGAGATATAACAAATGCAGGCATGAATGCGTCACGATTAATTCACCAATGTATATTCAAAAATTAGCATAGCGAAGTAAGTAAAAGGGAAACGGCGGTAGTCCGCCTGAAGTCCCAACAAAACATAAATAAAAACCGATCGGGTGTCTGAAGCAACGCCTCGAAAGGTGAACAAATAAAAATAAGGAAATGATGCCATAGTCAGACGTCTGAGCGACATCACAGAAAGGGCTTTAAAGGAAATGCCACAGTCGGACGTCTGAGCGACATCACATAAAGGGCTTTAAAAGAAATGCCACAGTCGGACGTCTAAGCGACATCACAGAAAGGGCTTTTATCGAAAGTAAAATATAATAATGCCACAGTCGGACGTCTGAGCGACATCACAGAAAGGGCTTTCATCGAAAGTAAAATATAACAATGCCACAGTCGGACGTCTGAGCGACATCACAGAAAGGGCTTTCATCGAAAGTAAAATATAACAATGCCACAGTCGGACGTCTGAGCGACATCGCAGAAAGGGCTTTTATTCACAAGTAAATAATACTCATAATCAACATTCAATTCATGAAAATAAACGGGTTAGTCCATCCATAGGAATAATCATTTAACCGGAATTAGCACTCATACGATTCACCGGAGTCTCTGTCATCAAAACTGGCACTTGTCAGGATAAGATAATGTTGAACTTGGACATGGAATAGATGATTCAAGGAATATATGACCCTGCAGAGGTTGTACAAAAATTTCCCACAACCAACGGATTTCCGTAGTCACGAAGGACTAGTTCCGTTTACGGTATTTCGGAAGAAAACACAGCTAACCAGTACACACCCATCCTACCTCTCGATGCTAGGAATCACCCTAGACATCGTCCAAGAAAAACTTTTGAGACGGGGAGATCACAATCTCGAATAGCATGGGATCAAATTTATATACGCGCGCTCTAAGGGGTGCCCCCCTCTCGGTCCCAACCGGAAACACCCATGCCCCCTGACCGGATGACTGGCTTTAATCCAGGGCCATGGAACCATCATCCCGGCCTCTCCTTTTTGGTGTGTACCAGGAAAGCGGTTTGCAACTTACTAAGCCGTATTCCTTGCGGAAAACATGTGGTAGTACAGGGAAGGAAAAAGGAGGAATTGGGTCGATACGGTTTGACACTGTAGTCATATGGTCTGGCATAAGACTGGCATGCTACAACACTGCCATCTTACCCATCCTCATGCCAACACATGGCCATTCATACTCACATCCATCCACGTATGGATCATCGAACTCACTTACCTCATCAATGCATGGAAATAACGTTCATCGGTATGCTCTTCAACATGCCATGAGACTAACTAAAATGCAAAACATGCCAAGACACTCATCATATCAAAAGTTCAAACATGCTTGCCTGGTTCGGAGTAGTCGGAGCCTAGCTCGGTGAAGTTTGCGGTCCCGTCACCTCCTTCCGTATCTACGGCATAAAGAAAATATATGCGCTATCATAAATACCACGAGGTGCACAAAAAGTATTCCAAAAAAATTTCAAATAAATATGATAAAAAACTAGACAAAAATCTGAAGAGAACCGAAAAAGAATCAATCAAAAATATTATTCTGTTTAAAAGTTATAAAGGTTTTTGTCTAGGGACTCATCTGTAATGAAACAGAAAGTTCCCAGGGGCTAGCTCATAAAAACAGAAAATGTTCCCGTATAGAATACGCCAGCCCAGAGGGGAAAGCGCATTTTGCCCGAAGGCGTTTCCAGAAAACGATTCAATAGAGAGGGAAGAGAGGCTGACGGTGGGGTCCCACTCGTCAGGTTTGAACTTTCAAATGGGGGGGGGACGAAGCTCGTCGGGGCCCGAGAGCCGCGGTGGTCGCCGGCGGCGATCCACGGCGAGGCAGGGAGATCGGAGGGTACCTCCGTGTTCAGGGCACCCTTCCGCGTCGGTTGGTGGTGGTGGTGGTCGCCGGCGAGTACCACGTCGGCGGCGAGCCTTGCTCCGGCGGACGGCGGCTCGGGTGATCGAGGGGCTCGTCGGAGAGGGCTGCAGTGATCAAATTGAGGAGGGGGTTAGGCTTCTGGTAGCTAGAGGGAGTAACCGACGGGGTTTGGGCGCCGGAGACGGCCTCACCGGAGCGAATCGAGGTGGAGGCCGAGGCGGATCGGGGCGGCCGGAGCTAGGGGAGGAGACCTCCTCGAGGTCCTCCTGGTGGCCTGGCGGGGCGTTGGTGAGGTGTAGTGATGATGCGTGCACGAGGGTGAGCTCGGGGGCCCTTTATATAGGCAGTCCGAGGCGGTGGCCGTGAACGGGGGTCTCCGGTGAAGATTACGGCGGCGCAGAGCTTGGTCGGGGGTGCTTAGGGAGTTGGGCGCCATCACGGAGGTCCACTGGCTCCATTTAGGTGCTAACCCGGCTGGGATTTGATGCTTAGGGCGAGCTCGACAGAACGGGGCGGCGCGGGCCCGTCGGCGGCAGGGAGCACGTCCCGTGCTTGCCGGGCCACGGTGACGGTGCCACGGGCGTGCGCTGGCATGCATGGGCCACGCGTAGAGTCAGGGAGCAAAGGGCGGCGCGGAATGGCGTTGAGCCGCCGTTCTTGTTCCCTGTCGGCTGTAACGGGGTTTCGGCCGCCGCAAGACACGCCGGCGCGGGCGGCCAGGGGCGCCACCGACGCCGGGAAGACGCCAAGCGCGCGTGCGGGATGCTCCAGACAGGAGGAAGAGGCGGCGAGGAACGTGCCAAGGGCACTGTGGGCATGTGACTGAACCTCTGTCGAAGATCGACGCTAAACTCTGAATCTTTCTGAATTTTGAACAGCAACAGTGCATGCAAGGTGTTCGACAGAATGAATTTTGGCCTCTGGTGATTTTTCCCTGAGCTGATTTTTGGTGGAGTGGCTACTCATTGCTCCAGTAGGCTGCCTGAATTTTTGTGGAATTTTTGGAGAAGTGTAGATATGAATTTCACCAAATTTGGCAAATCTGGTCCAAACTTGCGGAGACTGAATTTTGAAAATTTTGAAAAGGGGAGGAGTGGATCAAGATGGTTCTGGGTTGTGGGTTCAAAGAACTATCTAGGAGAGTTGGTTTGAGGTAAAAACTCAAAAGCAAAAGGGTACTTGCTTTGAATATCACTCAGGCTCCAAATAATTTTCAGAAATGATTTGAGGGGAAAAATAATTAGAATAAAATCCAAAACTTGCTTGGATGAGTTGGGACAGAGATCTTAGGTTGATTACAAGGAGGAGGGGAGGTTTTGGAGGGGTTTTATCACATGGGCAAAAATACCAAGTCATGGGTGGTTTCCAAGATATGAAAATCCCAAATTTTCATAGAGTTTCTTTTTTAAAAGAAAAAGATTAAACTCCCAAAATAATTTGAGAGGGAACCAACAGAGAAGAAGCTTCAAAAGATCAAATACCATAGTTTGAAGCAAAAAATAAAATTCTTGCCAAAGAAAAGGAAGTTTTTGAGAGGAAGGATTTCTGGAAAAGAAATTTTAAATGCCCTCTTAAAAAAATTTCAGCAAAGTTTTTGATGAAAACCAATTAAAATTTTTGAGTGTCACAGCCCGCTTCTGGAGCGGAGGAATCCGGAGGAGGCGTTTCGCTCTCCATCATCTCTGGAAGAAGATCCCCCGAAGATGAGCTCATTTGAGAGGGGCTAAGGCCCGAACTGCAAAAATATATGCGGTGGTTATTTCCTCAGAAGAAAAGGATGGCATATCTGTACTACTAAAAGTATTTCGGGTCACTTACGACTCGAGGGAGAATTGATCCCCCCGCGGACTTTGTGCGGCAACAGCGCCCCCCAAGGTAGGACCCTCTGTGGGAGACTTCTTCTCCCGTTTGGAAGTTTCGGCTTCGGAATCCCCGGGCGCAGCCCTTTTCCTCTTCTGGTCGCCTTCCCTCATGGAGACGCTCGCTCCCTCAGCTAGAATGGGCAGCGTTGGGGGCCCGCGTCCGCCCGCATTATCCTCCACAGTATCTTCCTTCAAGGGCTCCGGGCAAGGCGCGGTCTGGAGCATCTTTTCCAATACCGGATTTTCCAAACCCTCAGGGAGGGGGGGCGAACACCGAATCAACTTCGCCTTTTTAGCCAGTTCTGGTCAAAAAGCGAACTCTCAGAAATAGCTTCGTAACGAAGTAGAGAGAGTATGTTCGGCCGGAAGATGCCTTACCTGTTCGGCGGTGCGGTTACTACTCAGGCCCACGTTCTCGGTGATTTCCGGACACTCCACCTGAGGTCCGAAGAATGACTTGTACATCTCCTCGTGCGTCAGGCCGAGAAAATTCTGAACGGCACGCGGTCCCTCGGGATTGAACTCCCACAGGCGAAGAGGCCGGTGTTTGCAAGGCTGGACTTGACGAACCAGCATAACCTGTGTTACTGCAACCAAACTAAAATCTCCATTGAAGAGACCTCGAATGCGGCCTTGCAGTATAGGCACGTCCTTGACTGGACCCCAGCTTAGACCTCTGCTGATCCATGACATCAGCTGTGGTGGAGGGCCCGAGCGGAAAGCGGGTGGGGCCGCCCACTTGGCACTTCTAGGAGCCGTGATGTAGAACCACTCCTGTTGCCACAATTCAGACACCTCTGGGATGGAACCTTTGGGCCATGGAGCTCCCGTCATCTTGCATATTGAGGCACCTCCACACGCTGCATGTTGCCCCTCGACCATCTTCGGCTTCACTTCAAAGGTCTTGAGCCATAGGCCAAAGTGAGGGGTAACCTGGAGGAAGGCCTCGCACACGACAATAAATGATGTGATATGAAGAAAGGAGTCCGGAGCTAGATCATGAAAATCTAGCCCGTAGTAAAACATCAAACCGCTAACGAAAGGATCCAGGGAAAGGCCTAGACCTTGGAGGAAGTGGGAAACGAACACGACGTTCTCGTTGGGTTCGGGGGTGGGGACGGCCTGCCCTCGGGGAGGCAGCCGATGCAAAATCTCGGCGGTCAGATATCTGGCCTCCCTCAACTTCTTGATGTCTTCTTCTGTGACGGAGGAAGGCATCCATCGGCCTTGAAGGCTAGATCCGGACATGACTGGAGGTTCGGAGCACCTGACCTGAACTTCGGGCGTTTGAACTTGAGGTGGGGGAAGGATTCGATTGAGCACGGGAGAGAAAAATAAAAGCCTTGTCCCCTTTATAAAGAGGGTGAATATCAAGCGTCCTCTCCGTGTCCGTTTGGACTTGCCTATAATCTAGGAGTCCTAGAAGCGGTTGGTTTATCCACGCCCGTATTGATGAGAATCCCGGGATAAGGGGACACGATCTCTGCTTTAACAAGACGTGCCAAGGAAACCGCCTCGCGTAACGCGCTGAGGTGGGATAATGAAACGACTCGGATAAAGGCTTGGCCGTGGTGTGTCACGCTACGGAATACGTCAGCAGATTAGATTGGTGTAAATATTATTCTCTCTATGGCAATATGTGGAAACTTATTTTGCAGAGCCGGACACTATCTTTGTGTTCAAAATCTTCTACGAAGTACTTGGAGGAGGAACCCGCCTTGCAATGCCGAAGACAATCTGCGGGCCGGACTCGTCGTCATTGAAGCCTGTTTCAGGGGCTACTGAGGGAGTCCTGGATTAGGGGGTGTCCGGACAGCCGGACTATATCCTTTGGCCGGACTGTTGGACTGTGAAGATACAAGATTGAAGACTCCGTCCCGTGTCCGGAGGGGACTTTCCTTGGCGTGGAAGGCAAGCTTGGCGATACGGATATGTAGATCTCCTATCATTGTAACCGACTCTATGTAACCCTAACCCTATCCGGTGTTTATATAAACCGGAGGGTTTTAGTCCGTAGGACAACGTACACATCAACAATCATACCATAGGCTAGCTTCTAGGGTTTAGCCTCTTCGATCTCGTGGTAGATCTACTCTTGTACTACCCATATCATCAATATTAATCAAGCAGGACGTAGGGTTTTACCTCTATCGAGAGGGCCCGGGCCTGGGTAAAACTTCGTGTCCCTTGCCTCCTCCTGTTACCATCCGGTCTAGACGCACAGTTCGGGACCCCCTACCCGAGATCCGCCGGTTTTGACATCGACATGGAGCTACAACAAGGCTGCACGGGCCATGGCATGCCCAACTTTGTAGCATTTGCTCCTATTATAGCCAACCCATGGGGCCACAAAAGCCAGTCATGAGCAATCTATTGCAGTTTGGCCCACCCATGTTTTTGTTGCAAGCTTCGCCACTGCCAACAAGCACGCCATCCATAGACACCCCACCACCCACTAGCCAAGGAGTTGACCAATCACCGCAGCAGCCACTCGCCACTGGGTCGACACCACCATCTTTAACCAGGGCCGCTACCCCGCTACCCTGATGTCCCAAGCCCTTTGCGAGAGTGGTGAGGGCTTGCAGGTGGCCTTCTTTGGCAGCGGCAAGGGTGGGAGAAAAATAGGGAAGGAGAGGTCGGTTTGAGCTAGTTGTCCCTCCTAGTCACAATAGGAGGGCAACGCGAGGACCGAGCCGCGTCAGTCCTCTCTTGCTTTGGTAATTCTTGATAGACAACAAGTAATTTTTGTTTGCGGGTAATAATTAATACGTCCTAAAAAAACCCTGAGTAAACTGAAATGCACTTGTGCGTGTTCAAGTCTTAGAAATGCGGCGCTGAGTGCACTACTTCCTCCAGAGAGAAATATAAGTGGGGCACGGGTTTCTAACTCTTTAGTTTGACCAAACGAACATTGTGTAACATGCCAAAAAAAATTGTGTTAGTAATTCCATTCAACGAAGAATCCAAAGATATACCTTTTGTGGCATATAGCATATATTTTTCTAGTCAAATTGATAACAGAAAACCGCGCCCGAAAAGAAGTATACTGATATAACTCGCCCAAGAGATTCGGGACAGGTGTGTGTTCGTTTTAACTTGGATCACAATAGCCTTCCTTGAGAAGCATGACATTTGCCAACATTTTTATGGCAATTTCTTCGAACACCCATGGCAATTTCTTCAAAACACATCGCAAATTATGCAAACAAGGGATTTTGCTATGAAATTTGCCGTGTTCCCTTAAGGAATTGCCATGTTCGTGAAAAACGTTCGCGAATGTCATCCCAGCGAACGTTCGCTGAATCATTACCATTTAACTTTATTATGATTTCTTTCCCTTCCGCTCTCTTTGTCTTGTTATTAGGATGGAACGTGTAACTTTTGAAGAAAATCTGGTGCGACCAAGCATCGTCGCTGCTCTTCGTTGCGCCAACAAATCATGCTGTCGACCGGTACAGCGAGCAGGGACTCGAGAAGTTGGTCATCGGTACCCATCAAACGTGACAAACGCGCGCCATAAAATAAGTGTAAAGTAAAATGATTCCATCTTAGCCACTGGCGCCAAATTTGGAGTTAAATAGCCCGGTAGGCGGTAGAGGCTCCAGATCGGAAAGCGCAAGAACACCAGAGCTACGAGCACGCCCGGGAAATCTTGACGGGAGCGAGCTGGGTCTTGTTTCAAATTAAAGGCTCTCCCACTGCTAGCACTAGCTAGAGCTCAAGCGCAGTGCAGGGCACACCCCGTGCGAAGCTAAGCATGTGCAGCCAGGCGGACCCCACGCTGACGTGCCCGCCGCCGTCGCAGGGGCGGCTCATCACGGTGCTGAGCATCGACGGCGGCGGCATCCGCGGTCTCATCCCCTCCACCATCCTCGCCTGTCTCGAGTCCAAGCTCCAGGCACGTCAGTCTGCAGCTCGATTGTCTATAGCTGCATCTTCGTCGTCCTAGATTGATTTTTTTGTGACGTGTATTGTGTTTGATAGGAGCTGGACGGGCCGGACGCGCGCATCGCGGACTACTTCGACGTGATCGCCGGGACGAGCACGGGCGCGCTGGTCACGTCGATGCTTGCTGCGCCGGGCGAGAACAAGCGGCCGCTCTTCGAGGCCAAGGACATCAACACGTTCTACCTCGAGAACGGGCCCAAGATCTTCCCTCAGAGGAGGTACGTACTCACGCACGCACGCACGGTGTCCCTTCTCTTCAGCGGCGATGTTGACGCCGGCGTTGCTTCACGTACGTGCAGGTTGGGGTTCCTGACCCCGATGGCGAACCTGTTCGGCGCCGTGAAGGGTCCCAAGTACGACGGTAAGTTCCTGCACGACAAGATCAAGTGCCTCACCAACGACGTGACCGTCGCCGACACCGTCACCAACATCATCGTCCCGACGTTCGACATCAAGTACCTGCAGCCGGTCATCTTCAACACGTACGAGGCCAAGGTGGACCCGCTCAAGAACGCGCACCTCTCCGACATCTGCATCAGCACGTCGGCGGCACCCACCTACTTCCCGGCGCACTACTTCACGACCCATGACCCCGCGGGCAAGCTGCCGGACCGTGAGTACCACCTCATCGACGGTGGCGTGGCCGCCAACAACCCGACCATGGCCGCCATGTCCATGATCACCAAGGAAGTGTTGCGCCGGAACCCGGACTTCACGCATGGCAAGCCCGCCGAGTACCACAGGTACCTCATCATCTCCATCGGCACAGGGACGGCCAAGCAGGCGGAGAAGTACACCGCGCCAGACTGCGCCAAATGGGGCGTCCTCCGCTGGCTCTATGACGGTGGCTTCACCCCACTTATCGACATTTTCTCCCATGCAAGCGCCGACATGGTCGACATCCACGCTGCTATATTATTCCAGGCTCTCAACATTGAGAAGAACTACCTACGCATCCAGGATGACTCCCTCACGGGCCACACGTCCTCGGTGGATATCTCCACCAAGGCCAACATGGAGGCGCTCATCGGGATCGGCAACATGTTGCTCAAGAAGAAAGTGGCCCGGGTGAACATCGACACGGGGGTGTACGAGCCCGTCGACAATGAGGGCACCAATGAAGAGGCGTTGGCTCACTTTGCCAAGAAGCTCTCCGACGAGCGCAAGCTGCGGCTGAGCCAAACCACCCTCAACTCCCAATAGACAAGAGAACGATTCGAAAGAGAACAGAGACGAATAAAACTAGCTGCTATGCTAGATGGACCGATCTAGAGTTGTAATATATTGTTATTTTTAATGCAATGTTTCGTGAGTAATTATTATTTTTAATCCGACAATATCGTTGTTTAAACTTCAAAAAATATATTTTACCACCTAAAACGATGGATGCAAGTCGGATCAAACAATATCAGGCAACTTGTCTCATGATTATCAGCTTTAAGATTTTTACGAAGTTGGCGACTATCAGCTTTAAGATTTTTCCGAAGTTGGCGACTAATCGGTGGAATGGCATGGCTGATCATGTAGTCCATCTCACTCAAACATCATGCATGGAAGGATGAGATATACTTGATAGGGTTGGTGTCCTACATGAAACTATAAATGAGCTTCACCAAAAAAAGATGAGCAGTGTCATCTTAAAAATCAACTTTAAGAAAGCTTACGATAAAGTCAAGTGACTCAATTCTTCCCTAAACTCTTCGCATGTAGGGGCTCTCACTAAAATGATGCACGTGGGTCGGGAGTTTTGTCTTTGGGATAGTGTCACCATCAGAATAAATGATGACATGAGCAACTACTTCCAAAAGGGACTTCGTCATGGTGTCCCGCTATCCCCTATCATGTTCAACATTGTAGCGGGCATGCTCGATATACTAGTTGTACGCACTAAAATGGTTGGACATATTAGTGGGGTAATTTCTCATCAGTAGAAGATGATCTATCCACTCTATCATATGCCGATAATAACACCATTCTCTTATGGACCATGACTAACCTCAAGTTGCTTTTATGTGCTTTTGAGAAACTTTTCGATCTTAAGTTAGTTCTCATTAGAGTAATTTTTTCTCCTTCAGAGATCGGATATCTTTGGTTGTTGCCTCGGGCAGTTCCCAATTAGGTACATTGGTACTCAAATCCACTACCACGGACTTGGAAATGTACGTGGAAGATTGACTTGAGAAACGCCTTACTAGCTGAAAGAGTAAACTCCTGTCATATGGGGGGTGATTGGTTGAATTAACTTCGTCCTCAACAACATGGTTTTGTACACGGTATCATTCTTACACTTACCAAAAGGGGTCCTGCAGAGGCTGGACTACTTTAAATCCTTACTTTTCTAGCAAAGTGACATACTGACAGTGAAACAAAGAAATATCGGCTTGCTAAGTGGAGTGTCATGTGCCGCCCTAAAATTCAAGGTGGCTTGAGTACTCACGGTCATGAGATAAAAAAAAAGTATTGCACTTCTATGTAAATCGTCAAGCAAACTTTTTAGTGGAGAAGACTTGTGGTAGGAAATCATTTGTTATAAGTACGTGGGATTCAATGTCATTTTTCTCAACTCCACTGGAAACCACGGGACCCCATTTTTGGATTGGCCTGATGAAACCTAATGTTGTTTTTTCAATTTGGTTGTTTCTTTGTCACGGATGGTTCCCAAGTTAGATTCTTGGAGTATACTGATCTTTTACAAGTGCACAGGGTTTGCTTGTAACCTTTTTCAAAGTAAGAGAATCAATTCCCAAAGAGAGATAAGTAAATAGTTTGCTTCATTGCAATATGCCTACAAGTTAGTTGTCGTCTCAAGCAAAGTAATGCGAAAATGGAATATTGCAATAGTGGTCTGACAAGAAATCAAAGTGCGCAAGATTATAAGTAATGAAAAAGCGATGAAAATTGCAGTAGCGGTAAGGCGTTTGATGATCCTCTATGATCCAGTTTTAGATTGTAGAAAGTTCCTTACCTTTTCCCCAAGGTTGTTGACAAAGATGTGCTATGTGATAAAGATTCAAGCAAGTTATTGTTCTCTCAAAATGTTCCAGTTTTCCAGACCTTCAAACAATCTTTTAGGTGTAAACAATGATATGGAAATAGGCATGGAAATTAAGACTTACACTTTAAGCTTTGTACTTGTGCGTGGGATCTCGTCTTGATCTACAACATGGTTCTTTTAGACATCCGTTACGATGTGCTCACAGCGAGATGTAGTGGGGCATGTGTCCAAAGTACATCACGGCCGGTCATGACCTGCATCGACAGTCGGTTGTCCAACTGCTGGCCCTTACCGTATCATAGGGTTACCTCGGTTATTAAGGATTTATCCAAACAAGAGCATTGAGCTTTTAATGACTACACCTCATTTATCCCCAAGGAATTGCTTTTCGCTACCGTACTAATCGCTTGTGTTACTCGTTTCAGAATAGCATTCCACACGTCCTTGTTTCTTGCCTCCTACTTGATCGATCTATGGGATCCCGGGTACCTACAGGGGCCTTAGAACAAGAAGAAGACAAAAGACAACTCCATTGTGAATCACACATACATATAACGTCAATTAAGCAAAGTCTCCAACAACCCCATGCACAAATGCATAGGGTTGCAATGCCTTGCTTCAACCCATTGCCTTACGGAATTATTGACACACATGATCAGATTACAAGAAGAAATCATTGAAGACGACATAAAGATGAATGATTGATTGATAAATAGTCTTACAATGTTGTTGATTGCGATGCACCGATTACAAGTATGGCTATCTCGGGGAGAATGACTATGATGGTGATGCCTATGGAGATGAGATGGGAAATGGTGGCGATAGGGTTTGTGAATGGCTTCTCGTTATCTGTTATCGCTCCGGTCGTCCCTCTTTCACGGATTATGCATTCGACCCTTATAAAGTATGATCTGTTGGATGTCACGGTGCTCCTAAAAGTAATAAAAGAGCGGCGAGGTGAATAAGCGATGCAATCAACAAGTAGATTAAAGCGTTCTCGGAGAGTCTGGGATACTCCCAACGGTATGTGTTTAATGTAATGTATACTATTGCATGGTTCTAGGTGGATATTTAAGCCACCCTTGATGTTTGTAACTGGACGGATCCAGGTACGAAATATGTTCTACTCTAGGTATACTTTGTACCACGCACGGCACTACAATAGTTTTGGCACTCTAGTTCTCACAATGCTAATTAAGGGTTTTCCGTGGACGTGGTCGCTCCAAGGGCTCTTCGTTACTCCACCTTGAATCACCTCTGCACCCTAATCTTTACAACAACAATAATATGCTTCGTGGCCATACAAGATGGAAATGATGAGTGGGCCCTTCACAATTTTCATGAAATCTATTAAAAATCTAGTCTAGTATCTCATATCTTTATAAGCGTTCAGCATCTTTACATACTAAGGGGCATTCATATCCCCGAGAACTAGGGAACTACTCACACATGAAGATAACAGGCATCATACGAATAACGGTGGTGAACATGGATGATAAAACAGAGTAATACACGTAGGGATCCACTAGGGTTCGGTAGTACAACGGAATGGAGATGGAATAGTGTTGATGCCAGCATGGACCCATTAGCACAGACTTGCTTCTCGCGAAGGCACACATTTACTTCCGCGAGAAACACAGTTATGCTTATCGGAAAGGAAAAATATGTGCTTCCACAAGAAGCACAGAAGGGAACAATATGTGCTTCTACGAGAGGCACATTTGCTTCTTGTGGAGGATAGATTTGCTTCCGTGAAAAGCACATATGTGCTTCTCAACAAAAAATAAACAGTGCTTCCATAAGAAGCACATATTTGCTTCTCGTTGAAGCACATATTTGCTTCCGCGAAAAGCAAGCCCTACCCCTCGAAAAAGAGAAAAAAGTGAAAAGTCACAATCGTGCTTTCTACTTCGGTTTTTTCCTTCTATTGTTTTTATGTCATTGGTTTTTTTGTTTCTTTTTTATCAATTTTTTGTTTATTGTTTTTGGGGGCTTTATTTTCATGATTTTTTTTGCCAAAACCTACAAAAGTTGGATCTAGTTTCGAAGATCTCGACGCGAGCAATCTAACAGTTAAAATGACTCAGGATATGGACGCATTGTTCAAGAGATAAAATATTTTGAATAAACAAATCTAAAGGAAAAAAGGAAACACTCTGGTTGCGAGAAGTGGCGCGCATGCAACGCATCATTTGTCTTCGCCTGAGAAGGTAGGAGTGATATTTACGAGGAGCAGCCCTTAATTAGTAATTTCGCCAATCAACCATTTTCTTTGAGCGAAACAGGTTAATTCAGCCGGCGTGGAGCAAGCACTAGAGCTACCGATTTTCTAATAGGAAAGGCCTACGGGCGACGACTCGCGGGCAGGCCCATTAGCGCGCTTGGTTTGCTGCCGTTCATATCGCACATAGGTTATTTCTCTGCGAAATCACTAATTAAGGAGTACTCGTTGCAAAAAACACTTTACTTTTTCAGGTCGCGTTAAGTGGCGCACATACAGCGCGCCACTTGTCGCAACCTAGGAATTTTCCCTTTTTCGTAGATCTGTTTATTTAAAATGTTTTATCTCTTAAACCGTGCGTCCAAATCTCGAACCGTTTTCATCATTGGATTCCTCGCGTCAAGATCTTCAAAACTAGATCCCATATTGATAGGTTTTGACAAAAAAAATTCATGAAAAAACCGAACGCAAAAAACCGGGCGAAAAAACCAAACCGGGAGCACGGTTTTTTTCCTTTCCGAAAGAGGCACGCCCGTGCCTCTCGCGAAATCGCAACCGTGCCTCTCATGGAAGCAAAACCGTGACTCTCGTGGAAGGAAAAAAATAAAAAACGCGTTTTTTTCGTTTTCGAGAGGCACGACCGTGACTCTCTCGAAAGCACAACCGTTCCTCTCGCGGAAGCAAAACCGTGACTCTCGTGAACGAAAAATACTAGAAACGAACATTTTTTGAAACGTGGGAGTATTTTCATCAAATGTGACATACATTTTTTTAATGACACGAAACATTTTTTATATTAGCAAACATATTCTTTTACATTGTATACACAATATTTTTTAAACCACATATATTTTTCGAAACAGCGGAACATTCTTTCATTGTCTTTAACATTAATTTTAAGTTATCAACATTTTCTAAAACCATGCTAACAAATTTTTATACTATGATAAGGCTTTTTACAATTTTTTTAAAAAATTTACTAACTAAAGTTATGTTCTAAATTATATGCACTTATATTAAAATAGAAATAAAAGTAAAATAAGAAGAAAAATGAAATTAGGCTGACGTAGACAGGACGAGCCACATGCTACTGGGCTGGCCCACCATGAAATAAGCGGCATCCATGCACCTCGCTATAAGCAGCACATAGCTGCACCCAAGAACAAGGTGATTGCATAATGCTTACTACACAACAACCACCTAAATGCGAGTAGAAAAACAATGGTGTTTCCAAGAAAGCTCGGTGTATGAGCATCATTCCCATATCTGATGGACCCATCTTCTCTGAGTTGGCCTGAATCGGTCCTTCTAGGACATTTCTGTCATCGTCCAGCTTCAGAATACGCAGGTTTTAGATTTTGAGATGGATGGGGCACCCCTATATCTTACTTATAGCGAGAGGTAGGGCAGCCTCGCGTCAAGCGGAGCCATAGTGGGACAATCAAGCACAGCAATAACGCTTCGCGCAGGCATGACATGGGCTTGCCCACCCCGCTGGCGTCGCACTTTTTTACTTACTTTTCTTTCTATTTTATTTATACTTTAAATGAATATATATTAAAGTTTTAGATTTAATTAAAAAACCGAATCCCGTCAATTTGAAGAAAAAAAGTGTTAACATGGTGTAATTTTTTTATAAAAAATGTTCTTGACATGAAAAAAATTCTTGTGTTTCAAACAAACCAATGTGATTTTTTCATAAATTTTAATACAATGTAAAAAATGATTGTATAGTATAAAAATGTTCTCCCTCCCGTCTGTATTATTTGTCTTAGATTTGAATGTATTCTAACACTAAAACGTGTTTGAATACGTCCATATATAGACAAATCTAAGACAAATAATATGGATCGGAGGAAGTCCCAACAAATAATGTATGTATCATACTAAAGAAATGTTCTCGTGATCCAAAAATAATTTTTGTGACATTTGAAAAAAATATTAAAACAATGTAAAAAAATGTTAGCTTAGTATAGAAAAAAATTATTAACATAAAAATTTTAAAATGTATTTGAGAAAATCATGACAGTGTATTCAAAAAAGTGTTCAAAACATGTATTAAAATTAATATGCACATTGTGTACTTGAAAAAAGCTCCACATATATCAAAAATTGGTTAAATCTGCACTGCAAATGTATAAATTGTACTAAATAAAACTAGATGTTTGCTAAAAAAAGGAAACCCAGTGAAAATCTACAAAGAAACAAAAAGAGAAAGCAAAGAAAACCGAACGGAAAAAGAAAAAATAACAAGAACCAGGAAAGAAAACAAATAATGTTCAAACGCTAGTGGGCGGGCCAATTAGAGGGAAATCGATTGCAAACGAAAAAAATTCTGAATTAAAAAATGTTCTCAAATTCTGAAAAACAATCATGTTTTTGAAAAATGCTTATATACTTGAAAACATTCACCAAATTCTGTAAATGTTCATCGAAAATGGAAAGGAGTTCGTAGATTTGAAAAAACACTAAATTTAAAAAAAAATCATCAAATTTGGGGGAAAATCATTGAATTTGAAAAAAAATCATCAAATTTGAAAATTTTAAAAAATAATCATCAATTTGAAGAAAAAGTTCAGGTATTTGCAAACAATTCGTTGAACAAGAAAGGAAAAAGAAAAAAGGGAAAAAGGAAAGGGAAAGGGAAAAAACAAAAACAAGAAAGAATAAAAGAAGGAAAAAGTTGTAACTTACTGATCCCGCTATGTGGCGGTGTGGTTGCATCACTTATCTCGATGAGGGAGGTCGCTGGTTTGATTGACAATTAGCACACATTTTTTTGTCGGGATTAAAACAAGGAAGAATAAAAGAAGGAAAAAGTTGTAACTTACTGATCCCGCTATGTGGCGGTGCGGTTGCATCACTTATCTCGATGAGGGAGGTCGCTGGTTTGATTGAAAATTAGCACACATTTTTTTGTCAGGATTAAAACACATAAAAGAATCTACATGGGCCGGTCTAGCGTGAGGGCGCTTCGGGCATCTGTTTGCAAAACACACAGTAATGGATGTCTTAAGCGCCAAATAGGAATTGCCTCAAAAGGTCGTGCCTCTGTTCGGGCCGCCCCACGTACAGGCGCCTGCTCTTCATTTGGTTGCAGCTTCCCGGATTTTTAAATGTTTCCTGCGGTTTGCAGTGGTTTTTGTTCTATTTTTATTGTTTCTTTTTCCTTTTTTTTGTTTTTTGTTTTTTGTTCTCTTTTTTGTGTGTTATATAAATAGTTCACCACGTATTACAAAAATGTCCATCGTATTTTAAGAAAATGTTCACCCTGTATTTATGAGAAAGTTGAACATGTGTTATAAAAATGTTCAGCGTACACCACAAAACGTTCAATGTGTATTTAAAAATTGTTTAACATGTATCAGGGAAATGTTCAATGTGTATTTAAAATTTGTTCGGTATATATCACAAAATGCTCTGTGGTCGAATTTTTTTTATTTTTTTATCTGGCATTGCGGTTAGTTCTTAAATGTTCACACGTCTATTAATCAGTAACATTCGATAGCTCAACTGGTAACGAGCAAATACCATCTATCGTACAGGTGCGAGTTGGCTTACTCAACAAATCATCATGTTTTGGTGATTTTACTAGCCCTACGTGAGAGCTCGCTTGTTTGGCGCTAATGAGCGTCAGCTAGGATCTCTCATCTCTCTGCGAGCTCCTATTTGGCGTATGACGCGCCTGCAAACGAGTCAGCACCCCTATTGGGCCCGCCCATGAACGTTGCTAGAACACCCTAGTTTTTCTGTTTCAATTTTTAAAAAGTTCCAAATTTAAAAAACTGAACTTTGGACAAATGTTCCAGAAATTATAAATTTTTGGTCGTTAAGAAATCTTTATTATGTTGAAAAATTTCGTGTATTCAAAGAATATTTGTGTATTTTATAAAAATGTGTGATCTCAAAAAAAAATGGTGTCGCATTAAGCGAGTTGGTAGCAGCTCTCGCTAAAGGTTTTCCATTCCTTCACATAGTATTGGGCCGGCCCATTCATGCACGCATAGCAAGTAAAACTAGCAGAGGAAAGGGGAGAAATAGGGATCGATCCCGGGCGCTGCTAGCCACTCCGCCTAGGTCCCATTCATGGTAACTAGTAGGCCCTGTTTGTTTTAGTTTCGCTTAGATTTTAATCACCTATGGGAATCAACTTCACCACCAAAGTACACTTTGAGATGCTTCAGGAAATTGCACTAAAAATGGCCCAAATCCAGATTCAGCTTCACTGGCAAAACTAATTCCAAAAAGATGTTTGTTTCAGATTCCATATTCGGCTTTACTAGCAAAGCTGAATCTGATCCCAGAATCCAAAACAAATAGGGTCGTGGTGGTGCGTCCTAGTTGAGGCGATTCGAGCCAGTTTTCTTCAAGGTTTTTTTCTTTTTCTTTTGTTTATTTTGTTTTTCTCTCCATTTCTTTCTTTCTTTCTTTCTTTCTTTCTTTACACTTTGTTCTTTTTTCCATTTACAATTTTAATTTGTTGATTTTGCTTTTTGTTTCGGTTTTCTTTGTTCTTTGGTTATTATTCTACATTTCTTGTATGTGTCAGCAATATATTTCTAATACACCTCTAACGTTTTTCCAATACAAATTAAATGCTTTTGTAATGCTTTTTTCAAATACTTGTTGGACTTTTTTTCAAAATTCTTGATTAATATTTTTATATACATGATAAAAAACATCATTTTCCTAATATATGATCAACAGTTTTTCTATACACATTTAAATTTTTTCTGAATGCCTCATTAACATTTATCATATATATATATATATATATAATATTTACAATATTTAATGTAGAAATAAAAATACAAAATAAAGCAAAAAACTAAACATAAAACATCAGGTTGAAAAATAAAAAAGAGGTTATGGCCTACCGCTTGCATGGGCTGCCGATCTCACTTGCCCCTTCAGCGAGTCCGAAGCTGGACTCGCTGAAGGCGGGATATAGGGGCGCCCGCTATATATGGCGTGTGACGCGCTGGCAAATGAGTCAGCGCGCACCCCTATTAGGCCCCCAGCTTTTCTGTTTTCATTTCTTTTTCTTTTTTTCTTTTTTGTTTAATATTTAAAATAATTAAAGATATTGAAAATTTTCTAAATTTCAAAACCTGAACTTTCGAAAAATGTTCCAGAAATCATAATTGTTTTGTGAATTTGAACCAAAAAAAGTGTGAATTCAAAAAATATTCATGGATTTTCGAAAAACACGTGATTTCAGAAGAAAAAAAGGATTCGTGTCTTAAAAATATGTTCATGAATTATATACAATATTAAAAATATTAAAAAAAACTGTTTGCGAATTCCTAAAAATGTTTGCAAATTTTTAGAAAATGTTTAGAACATTTTAAAAATGTTCATTTATTCAAAAAATATTCATGAGTTCAAAAAACGTTCATCAAAAACAAAAAATGTTTATGGATTTCAAAAGTTCTTCACTATTTACAAAAAAAAGTCCGCCTATGCAAAAAATGTGTTCATGAGTTCAAAAAAAATATATGCAATTTCACCAATACGATGAATATTTTATGAATTTGATGAACAGATTTTTAAATTGAAAAATGTTCACCCTGATTTGAAATTTTTCTATGAATTTAAACTATGCACAATTTCAAAAGTATGATGAATTTTTTAAATTCAATAAATAAGCTTTGAATTCCAAAAAAACTTCCTGATTTGAAAAAATTTTCACCAATTTTAAAAAATGTGCCTGGAGTTTAGAAAATGTTCGTGAAATTTGGGAATAAAATAAAATATTTAAAAATTAAAATAAAGAAAAATATAAAAATGAAAATTATATTAAAAGGAAAAATAATAAGAAAAACAAAAAATGTAGAAAGAAAGGAAATGAAAAAAAAAGTAGAAAAAAATTGCATGCATAACCAAAACAATTTGTCTAGGAAGGTTTTAGAACTTTCCCAAAACCAGAATGGATCTAGTTTCAACCGGCCCGGATTTTGTACGTAGCGGGTGCGGGGAGGTACGCGCCAGGTCGCTCGCGGGCGCGAGCGACCTGTGCACCAAATAGGAGAACACCATCTCGCCAGAAGTGAGAAAATTGCATTCATGGCAGGCCTCCTTGGAACCTTCGTATGTGTTTTTTTAAAACAACAAGCACGACTTGGTTTCCCTTCAAGAAACCGCCACAAAGTTTTGTTTTTTTGGAAAGATCCAGCAAATTTGTTGGCTTGATTCAGATTTAGCAGGTAGCAACGGAAGAATAACATGGGGTGGATCCGAAGATCAAAGAAAAAGAAAAGCATCGGCCCTATTGGCAAACCGCCACAAAGTTGCAACAGAATGCCAAAACAACGGAGATTAGCCCAAACCCGGGGCAAGCCTTCATATGTTAAGATCAGCTTAGTGTCACCATGCTACAAACCATGGACCAGACCAGAGTCGCCTAAAAAACTATGGACAAGCGTGTTTAGCTAGAGGCACCTTTACTAATCTGAAACGACCAACTGACCATAGCGCCAACGAGTGTGTCTTCGCCAATTCCCGCACCTGCGTTCACAAATCAATCGAAAGCCCTGATGGTTGCAGTTTTGTCCTCAGGACCCGAGACCAAGCGATCCAAAAGTCATCTCTTAATTTTTCTTGCTGCTAATAACAGGCAGGTGAAACCAACCAACTTGGTGACAGTAGTATATACTACTCCTATCTGTGTACATGTTGATTCACTCTGCAGCCGACTAGCCGAGCATGCGTTTGGATTGTCAACTTACGCTGGGGCGATCTGATTACAGCTCCATCAAATCTGAAGAAAAAGGGACAAAAGATCATACAGCAGAGAAAATTGTCGACTCAGTATTCAAGATCATACAGCATATTCAAGATTTCACAAATTATCGGTACTTCGGCGATCCAAACATGAGCACCATTTAGGACTTCCACTCACCTCTTTCTACAGCTCTACAAACCTTGTTTGCTGCCTACCCTTCACCGTACAGCAGCAGCAGCAACAACAAAGAACAAGTCCCTCCAGCTGCATGCCGGTGCTGCTTATATTGTCCTTACGTTGGTTATCAGTTCCGTTGTGATCGTTCTGCCAAGATTGTACCTGTTTTAGCAACTCTTAACTAATAATGAAGAAAAAAAATTGACTTGAACTCCTAATATCAAAGTCACATTCTTAGGCAGGGAAATTCCACATTGATGTTAGACCTAATAACCGAAACATTGACATGGCCACCACCAAGCAAGGCAATGTAGATCATGTTGTTCTGTAGTCTAAGTGGTCAGTATGTGAGAACTCCAAGCTGTTGAAACCATGGTCGCTTTGAATTAAGAATGCTGATATGATTACGTACGGCTCTGTCAAACCTGAACAGACAAGATAGAAGTTTAGACACCAGAGAAGAAATATTGCATAATAGCGTTGTCACATTGGTAATATTGGTCTCAGCCGAATTTGAAAATATGTGACTGCGAACACCCGCTTCAGTGTGCTTAGACTGGAATGTGTAATACAAGTTTGAATACATAGCCAGACAGAGGCAAGACACCATAAAGAAACGAGACGTGGAAAACTTAAGTAATACAGAATTGGTACATTTGTGTTGTAGGAGTCCTCATACTACCTAGTATATATGCACCTAGCAGTATAACAAACTTCTAGCTTAAAAAGAGTAAAGAAACTCGAGGTATTGCTAGTGAGAACCGACATACTAGCTGCCGACTGCCATCCTAATAGTACATAAATAATGCACACAAGAAAAGAAAGAACACAAAACTGGGTGGTCTTTACAGAATTGCTAATGCACAATCACCTAATAACTACTTAAGTTTCAGTAATTAATAACCTTGTCACATTGGTAATCTTGATTACCGAATTCGAAACAAGTGACTGCAAACACTCGCTTTAGTGTGTTTAGAATTGTAGTTTGCACTCAGGCCAGTCAACATAAAGAAATGAGTCGTGAAGAACTTGAAGTGGTACCTCCATGTTACAGGACAGCACGAAATCATATACTACCCAGACACCTAGCAGTATACCAAACTTCCAACTACAAAACATGGAGAGAAACTGGGGCATTGGTAGCAAGAATCAACGCACTAGCTGCTGTCAGCAATCCAAGTACAAAAATGAGTCCCCAAAAGGAAAGAAAAACAAAACTAGGTGCCCTCTCCAATTCATCTTACAGGATTGCTAATACATAATCGTATGAAAACTCCTTAAGTTTCAGTCAATCATCTCGACCAACATGATTTGTTTTGGGATAAGGAGAAAAACCATGATACTGGGACCTAGGACTGGTGGAGATTGACTGCAATAAATAAGAATTCTATTGCACACATATTTGAGAGTTTATGAGCTAAAAGGAACAAATTATATGTAACTAGGTAGAGGAAGATACATAATAGCATTATCACATTGGTAATATTTATCTAAACTGAATTCGAAACATGTGACTGCAGACACTCGCTCCAGTGTGCCTAGCATCGGAATTTAAATTAAAAGGTTGGAATACATAGCCAGACAGAGGCACATCAACATAAACGAGTCTTGAAAAACTTAATTCCATCCTGGCACAAACTGATGCACATAAAGGAACAAAAAGAAACCTGGTTGTCCCCTCAAATTCATCCTACAAAATTGCTAATACACAATCACCTGGAAACTCTTTAAGATTCATTCAATTATATCAAAACCAATAGGATATGCTCTCAGATTAGGACAACCATCATATCAAGATATCAGAGTGGTGGAGATTGACTGCAATAAAAAAGAATTTCAACTGCATAGTAGAGTTAATTGCAGAAAACTTGTTCACACAACCGACTGTGCTTGTCCAGTTGCGACTTGTCTGTCTGCAGGCAGTCGACAGACAAACAAGGCTTAAGTAAATTTGGAATTAAACCTGTAGGCTCTGGTAGGGTAAAATGGGAGTTCGATGTGCCAGAGTTTATTGCTGGTGATATCATGGGCGCTATGCACCAACTTGTTTCCTACTACTAATAAAGCTCTAGCTTCAAACTCAAAAAAAGAAAAATAGGGACACTCCTTCACTTTCGATAGAATGCAAAGGCTTTTAATGGTTACAATCAACGTGTATTGTATTCATCCTCAACGAGATCATAACTCTAATAAATACTAGTTGAGAAAAAAATGGGACATGGAAATATGCCTCAGCTAGCTAGCTCAACCACAATTGTTGGTCGATTGAAACTGTTAAAGTTCATGATCACACTCACTCTTACGCTGGGACAGCAGCAGCCACATTAACTGAAGCTACAAGCACCATAAAAACTAGAACAACATATACGTGAATATGTAGCTCAGGGTGTTGGCAGCGAGAAACAATACAATCACCTGACAACTCTAAGTTTCAGTCAATCATCTCAACCAATATGATTTGCTTGGAGATTCAGAGCACAACCATGATACTGAGGATCTAACAGTGGTGGAGACAATGACTGCAATAAAGAACAATTTCAGTTGCCCGTGATAAGCACTCCCTTCAATCTTATGAGGTTGATTCAGATAAAACAACATCGCAGGATAACAATTCAGTTGCCTGTGAGCACAAGCTCTTCTTATTTACAGCAGTGACTCAGGATCTTATTTGTGACCATACAGGTTTACCTCGAAACAGCATCGCAAGATAAAATTATACATCTGAAGAAAAAGTGTACAAAATGGGCTGTCTTTGACTTGAGTGGATTTTCTCATGGTGAATCAATTCAAGGTAAACCAGAAATAAAGTTGTATTCCTTCCTACTTTATCTTGATCATCAAAACTACTCCTCTAAAATAACTATAATGACCTGGTATTTTTAGCGATTCCAGATTTCCATCAGGACTCACTCATGCATAAGCTACTTGTAGTGTACAAGATCATTTCTCCTACTAACCCCATTCTCTTTAAAAGGCGACCGAGACAAACAAGACAAGAAACACAATTATGTTCCCGAGCTTTCTAGTTTTCCGATGAGCACAATAAATTAAACAGTACTAAAAAGACAGGAATTACCGATTGCCATAATGAGCATGAAGCAATAGACAAGTCATGTGATAATTATGAAGTGAAGGAGATACTTGGAAGCAATAGAAACTTTACCACTTCATATTCTCCTTGAAGACAACAATGATGGTGGGAAGTTGATATATGTGTATGTCTGATTAGAATAGTGCTGTTTCTCATAAACCCTCTGAAGCTGCAACGTCTTGATATCCATTGAGAAATATCCAACAAGGTGATTATTTAGGGATGATGCTTCTATCCTTGTCAAGAGCAAGTACCTCTGTGTTGCATCTCTGATACAATATTTGTAGCCAGAATCTAGTGAGATTGTCTTCTCCATCTGCCACTGGCTGGGACTCTCGCCTTTGGTCCGTGCAGTGGTATAGCTGAGACTGGATGCAAGTTCACCACGGAAACCAAAGATCCCGAG
The DNA here is from genome assembly GCF_056163025.1 of Triticum urartu. Lineage (NCBI taxonomy): Eukaryota > Viridiplantae > Streptophyta > Magnoliopsida > Poales > Poaceae > Triticum > Triticum urartu. Next base: position 150,846,465 of record NC_141879.1, on the reverse strand, counting down.
CCTGCCTTCCCCGGCCTCCACAATGGCTATACCTTCCTTGCTCCATTCTCCTGGTGGGAGGTCAGCAGCGGAGAACTCCATGTTCGTGGTGTCAAGCAAGAGCAACTTCTTCATCCCGAATTGCACCCAGTCCCAGTAGAAACAGCCATAAGCATAATGGCGCATGGGAATGAAAGGCTGGACCCTTGACATCTCCTCCATGTTGCCCTCGTCAAGGGCCAAATCACTCAAATCCTTGGATGCAGTAGCTCGCCATTGATCGTTGCTGGAAGAGAAGACAAAGGCAGCCAGGCTGGTTTTGCAATACGCCATCAAGATGACTCTGAATGTTGTGTCTCCAGCCGCTGCCTCCTCCTCGCCGAGGGGAACGAGGAAGCGCATGCAGCAGGCTTCGGTTACCGGGGGGAACGGGTGCCCAAGCAAAGCAGCTAGGTCGTGAGGTAGCGGGGGGAGCAGGACGTAGCGCCGGTGCAAGGGGTCGCACACCGCGAGATCTCTGAAGACCGGGGGCTGCCCAAGTTTTCCGGTGCTGCGGGAAAGGAGGACGCGGCCGTCGCGGACGTCCTGCACGGTCCAGCGGCGGTGGTGGGGGAGGAAGGAGAAGGTGAAATCGGCGGCGGCGGCGACCGCGCGGACGGCGGGGGTGGAGGGTAGGGCTGGGTGGAAGCCGTCGCGGTCGAGGAATCCGAGGAGTGGCGGCGCGTGGAGGCAGCGGAAGCAGCGGAGGAAGGACCTGTCGGTGGAGATTCGGCGGAAGGTGGTGCAGACGGCGGAGGCGCGGGCGAGGTCTTGTGGGGTGGGCAGCCGGAGGAAGATCTCGGCGAGGAGCTGGTCGGGCATGTCCGGCATAGGCGACGGCGACGCCATTTTCTTGTTGCTGGTCGTCGCCATTGGATTGGAGTGGGGAACGTAACAGGGCAGAGGAAACCCTCGACGAGAAGGGGAAAGTGACGACATGGCCACATGGGTGGGGGCGTGGGGAGCGTGGGTCGAGTGATGATTTTTCTCTGCGCTGGGCTGCTGGCTGCCCACAGCCCAAATGTGGCTTCACCGGTAATGGCGGGCCCAGCAAGTACAAAGCTGAAAGTTTTTGAAACTAGTCCAGCATTATCGGCAGGTTGCCTCAAAAAAAAAAAGGGTCCAGGATTTATCTCTACGAACCTTCCCTATAAAACAAAATAGCTCCATGAACCTTCTTTGTTTGCGTGTGCGTTCAAAGGCCATATATTCTGTCTATTTGACATTTGACTGTTTTTCAATTTGAAAAAATTTCCTGACCAATCAACACAGTACATCTGTATTAGCAGGAAAATCACCAAAAAAAAAAGAAAAGAGCGCCTAAACGGGTCGGGTAAACATCTCACCTGGTTCGTCCTGGACAAACAAACCCCATCAGGGATCACATGGCACATGCCAGCAAGCTTGCAACGCACGCAGAGACCAAATCCCTCCACAAAACAGGCCCCTCCCCCCTCAACCACTAGACAGATCTCACCTAACAGGGCTAGAACAAATCTGGGAGCCGCCCATGGGAGAGACGGTGTAAATCCCCATGTAAACTAGTCAATTTCTAGTGTAAATCCTAGAATTTACAGTGTAAATCTCCATGTAAACCCAGTTAATTTTCAGTGTAAATCCCAGAAAATTACAGTGTAAATCCCCATTTAAACTAGTCAAAATTCCATTCTAAAGTCTCAGAAAATTACATTGTAAATCCCCATGTAAACTAGTCAAAAATTCCGGTGTAAATCCCAGAAAATTCCAGTGTAAATCCCCATTTAAACTAGTCAAAATTCCAGTGTAAAATCCTAGAAATTACAGTGTAAATCCACATGTAAACTAGTCAAAAATTCCAGTGTAAATCCCAGAAAATTACAGTGTAAATCCCCATGTAAACTAGTCTTGCACCTAGAAAATTGGTAAAAAAATCCCATAAATTCGAGAGTAAAGAAATGATGGAATTACATGAAAAGTATACACTGTTAAATCCCCATAAATTCCAGTGTAAGCATGTAGACAAAAGATGTAGTTACAGTGTAAATCATATAATTCCAGTGTAAATTCTAGGATTACAATGTAAATTCCAGTGAAAGCATGTAGACAAAAGATGTAATTTAGAGTGTAAATCATGTAATTCCACTGTAAGCATGTAGACAAAAGATGTAGTTACAGTGTAAAAAATCCCCATGCAAATCCAGTGTAAATCTAGTCAAAATCAAGTGTAAAATCTTAGAAAATTACAGTGTAAATCCCCATGTAACTAGTCTTGTACCTAGAAATTTCAAGTGTAGATTTCCCATAAATTCTAGAGTAAAGAAAATGGTGTAATTACATTGAAAGTACACTTTACAGAGTAAAAAATGCAGCAAAGACAAATGATGTACTTACAGTGTAAATTACATAGTAAATTAAACTGTAAATGCAGACTTACAGTGTATAACCCCCAGAAATTCCAGTGTGAAATTAAACATGTAAAAATCCAGTGCAAAACTAAGGGTTTTTACACTGTAAGTACCTAGTAAATTGCAGTGCAAAATCCCTAACAAAATACAGGGACTATCTGCTGCCCCTCTCCCAATAGAAAGAAGCATTTCAAAAAATACAGGGACAAAAACAGAACCATCACCCAAAGGTAAAAAAACGAAAAAATAAAAATAAAATGAAAAGTCCAAGATAAAGATTAAGATAGAACTTCAAAAGAGCTTTGTCAAACCCTCCTTGATCACCAGATAATTCCTGCAAAAATATAAAAAAATAAGACAAACCAACATAAATAAATCAACCAACAACTAAAATAGAAATAAAAAATTACCAGAGACACAGGATAAGAACCATCTTCTGCAAACTCATTAGGCACGAAAGGTTCGGCTCCAGAATCTGCACTCTCTAAAGACAATACTAAAGGAACATCCCGACGAGAGGCTTTCCGTAGCTTACCCGTTTAAACCTATAAACAAGAAGGAGGACAAAAAGAAGAAAAGAAGTTAAATAACACTGAAAGGCATCCGATTAAAACATAAAAAACCACTGTAATCTAACTGACAAATACAATACTGAACCATAGAAATTATAGAGCAAAATTGGCGAAAAATAAAGTTAGCTGAAGCATTTGAAAAAGTCCTATAGTACCAATCCAAGTACAGAGAAATTGTTGGGTAAAACTACATTCAAACTACACTTTCAATCCACTGCAATTACACTAGGAGTCGGGGACAATTCACACTGGGATAAAATTACACTGTAAATAAATGTGTAGCTTACACTGTAAACTTGGGACAAATTACACTGTAAAAATTGGATACATTACACTGTAAGTGTAGGACAAATTACACTGTAAATTTGGGACAAATTACACTGTAAACATTGGGTACATTACACTGTAAGTGCAGGACAAATTACACTGTAAACTTGGTACAAATTACCCTAGGATTACACTATAAAAGTTGGCTAGAATACACTGAAAAGTTCTATACATGAAGGGGGGCATGTACATAATCCCCCAACTTCCTTCAGAAAATTACGCTGAATGCGCTGGCACAAATTACACTGAAATTAAACTCAAAAACACATGCCTGCTTGAACTCAAAACATCATACAAACATCTTAGGCACAAAAGCAAGCTACACAGCTGCATACCGCAGCAAGCATCAGGACATAATAGACCAGAACACAAAAATTCACGGAATCACGCACCTACAGGGGGGGGTCACATCTACATAATCCCCCAAACTACAACAACCCGTGGACAGGAGACAGGAAACAACCACCGCATCTGCAACTGCATCAGCGGCGCGGGGAGGTGCACAAATCACGCACCTCCACCTCCAGCAGGGAGTCAACCGTAAAATCATGCATCTATTATGCATCTCCAACTACAGAACAGGTGCTCGGGAAGACACACAAATCACGCATCTCCAACTCCGGCAGGAAGTCAACAAAATCATGCGTCTACAACTACAAGCAGGTGCTCGACGGCACACACAAATCAGGCATCTCCACCTTCAACAGGGAGTCAACAACATCATGCATCTACAACTACAACAATGTGCGAGACGACAGGGACAACATGAACTCACCTAGATCTGGAACCAAACACAAGCAAAAAGCACACGGGCAGAGAGCGAAAGAGAGCGGGAGAGAGGAACAACCAAGCGCGACACCGGGGATCGAAGAAGAAAGGGAACCGAAATCAAAATCGACCGGCAAGAATCGCCATGGACGGAGAGAATCGCCTGCTGTGCTGCGCCGCTCGAGCTCGCCCTCAAGCTTATCGAAACAGAGCGTCCAGAATGGGGAAAGGGGAAAAGACACGCTCTCCCAAATTCAAACAAGACAAAAACCGAACAGAGCCGGGCTGGCGATAACGGGCGGACAGAAAACCGCGCCCGGTAAAAAAGCGGACCCGGAAACGAACCCGAACAAAAAACAAAACCAGCACGAATCTCCACGTAAAAACGGACAGACAACAATTCGAATGACGACGAATTGCAAAACACTCAGCTGTAAAATAGCAAATCCGTATATTTTACACAAAGACAACAAGAAGCTCTGGGTGCATACCTAGCTAACAATACTAGGTAGGCAAGGGGGCGTTCAATATGTGCAAAACAGAAAAGATAAGACATGTCTTTCCCCATTCTGAAAAATAATGTACTACCTATGTACAAACGGTAATTTGTGTGCGCTCCCTAGCCGAATATTTCATCTACAAGTTCAAGGTTAAAAATCAACCTATTCTCACACATATTCCTATCACACAAAATCACCTTTCAAATCAAGGTTGACAATTGTATGATGACCATTCTTATTCGTCCCATTTATAGAGGGACGTCTTCTGTTGATGCCATGTCTATCATCAATCAAAGACCAAAGGTTCCTCGCTGCAAAAAAGACCAAAGGTTCCATTGGTCTTACAGGTAAACAAAAATTTACAAGTTGTTTCTGCAGTTGAGTCATTTACCATACAATAGCAAGATGCTCGTGCGTTGCACGGAACACCAAGATGCATTTGTATAAGTAGTTTATCTTGTGAAAGAAAAGGATGAACGAGGGAAGGCCTTATTTGCAAATGTGAAGAGGGGTGTGGGTATCTTTTTGCAAAATTGCCATAGTTTCCTTCCTATCCATCAGATATAAATCGGACGGTCTATATTGCAGGATGGCAGGCACACCATCATCACCAACTATGTTTTTTATAAGAGTAGATATAAGACAATCACAAATATAACATGGAGACCATTTGCTTTTCTTTATCTATGATTGTTGTGTTTCAATATGTTCAGGCTGCGCCACAGAGACGTTGCCTTTGATTTGCACATTTTTATAGTTTGTGTGCATTACTAACGGATGGAAGGAGGGGGGAAACTCGCCAACAAGGAAGATGGTCGGATATGTATGTCATCCAGGCCAAGGTGGCAGACATAGAAGAAATGGTAGGAAGGATCACAAAATCATTCAGTGGTTGCAAGTAAAGCCCTCAACATGTAGATTTTAAGAATTGTTTTTTCCGTCCATATATTTGCTTTTTGCTCAACAGAAAATAAATTTTGATTTGTCCATCAAGGTACAAATTTCCGTAGATGCATGAGCCATAAGAGAAGATCCATGGGAAGAGGTTTCGAGTTTAATTCGGGATGCATGTGCTTGCTCAAATGTTGGAGCGTTTGGTTTGTGTACAAAGGCGAAGATAGTGCTTATTTCCTTGTAAGGCACGCAAACGTTCTTATCCATGCTATATTTTATATGTCTCAGATTTTGGGTACACGCTTTGCAATATTCCTTTTTTAAACAAGAATATTCCATATTTCCATTGCTTGAAAAAACTCATCTCTCTTGACAACTGAACTAATTAAGGCTAAGGCTGGATTTGATGAGTAGCAAACCTTCACGCCCACACAAAGAGGCCGAGAAAATCGATAGTGCTGCTGGAAATACGGACACCTATATATCACTTGTCAATGTATGATATGTGTCGAAAATGTGTGAAGGAAGCGTGTGTAGACCATAAATCGTCGTTGTTAACTCCATCGTCGTTGATGTGCACCATCCATGCAGGGGCGGAGCCAGGCCGGTAGCAGGCCCCGGGCCGCGTTGAAGAACTGTTACTGGATTTGGGCCTCACATCTTAGTAATGCTCCGGTCACCAAAGGAGTAGGGCCTCATGCCCCGGGCCTAGGCCCCGGGGGCCTGGGGCCTGTCTCCGCCCCTGCATCCATGTCAATTCATTAAGTCTTGAGTAGATAGTGACGCGAGAGGGTGCGGTAATAAAAGAACAACAATAACGTTCTGAACAAACAAAAGAACAATTTATATGAGAAAAATGAATGAAAGGAAGCGTATAAAAATGAGTGTGTCTAGGGCACATCTAGATGTGCTCTAGTTATTGCACATCTAAGTGAGTGAATCAAGCATAAAGAGAAAAAGAAAAAAGAGAAAGAAAATATTCACATGAATCTCAATGTAAGATCAATGACATATGACTTAGATGTGCAATACTTATGGCACATTTAGATGTGCTTTAGCAAAACTGTATAAAAATATATTATTTGTCATCGTCTAATCACTACAAAAAAAGACACATCCGTGACATTTTGGGCCGAACGAAAAAAAATTCTGTCATACATATGACACTTCTATGACGATAATTGTGACAAAACCCGGTATCATCATAGGTGTGGTGGGCTCCTACTTCTATGACAAAAAATCATGACAGAAAATGGGCTTTTCGTCCTGGGCGGGCCGGAGACGCAGCTGCATGACATTCTTTGGGCCGTCCATGACGGAAAAAACCGTGGTAGAAGCGAGGGCGAGGAAAATTTTGGGGAGTTCCCGGTTACGGTGGGAGGTCGGGGGCCGAGTGATGCGCGCTTCTCTCGTACACGTACGCGCGTATGTGCAAGGCGTTGGCTCTAACTGAACCCGAGCGAGGCGTTGAGCTCTAACTGAACCCGAGCGATTGCACTGCAGGCTACGCGTTACTGAACCCGAGCGATCGATCGATGGCTGTTAACTGAACCCGATCGAGCAATTCCTTCGCTACTGCTGCTAACTGAAGCCGATCGATGCTGCCTCGGGGGGGTGGATGAACAGGACCCCGTGGTGTTGCCTCTGGATGAACAGGACCCCGATCGATCGAGCCGGTTGGGGCTGGATGAACAGGATCCCGTGGAGGGCTGGATGAACAGGACCACTCCGTGGAGGGCAGGATGAACAGTAGCCCGTGGAGGGGTGGTTGAATAGAAGCCCGTGGAGAGGGCTGGTTGAACAGTAGCCGGTGGAGTAGCGCGCGGTGGAGGCTAGATGAACATGAGCCCGTGGATGAACAGTCGCACGTGGAGGCTGGAGGAGGTCGACGGTGGATGAACAGTAGCTCGTGGAGGCTGGAGGGGGTCGATGGTGGAGATGAACAGTATCCTGTGGAGTCTCGTTTTGCGGTACGCCACACCCCTCCCGATGAACAGGACCCCCCTTTCGACCGTAGCGCTCCAACACAAGTCCGTTTCGTCCGTTTTGCGGTATGCCACACCCCTCCCGATCAACAGGACCCCCATTTCGACCGTAGGAGGTCCGTTTCCTCCGTTTTGCGGTACGCCAGACCCCTCCCGATGAACAGGGTCCCGTTTCGAACGTGGTTGGTCGAACACAAGGCCGTTTCCTCCGTTCTGCGGTACGCCAGGCCTCGTTTCCATCGCCTGTTCCGTCCAAGCCCTCCCGATGAACACGACGCATTCCGTTGCCTCCCCATGAACACGACGCATTCCGTTGCCTCCCCATGAACACGACGACGACGCTGTTTCTTCGTTCCAACCTAGCCATGTACACGAGCTCTGGCCGTACGTATGCGCGACTAGGCGTTTGAGACCCCGCCTGTATGTAAACATACATGACCGTATTTTCTTTCTTGCACCCTGGCCGCCTCTACTACGACACGTGCGCGCCTCTACATCCACCAGTATATATGTACGTACACGTTCGCGATCAGAATGACAACGCTACGTACACTTCGACCAGGTGGGTCCTGACTGTCAGGCACTTCCTTGCATGCGAAGATGTAGCTGGTGGGTCCCAGCAGTCAGGGGGGCGAAATACGGTGGCCCGTTGATACGTTCATTTTGCATCATGCTTTTATATCGATATTTATTGAATTATGGACTATTCTTTCACTTTATGTCACAATACTTATGACTATTCTCTCTTATTTTACAAGGTTTATATAAGGAGGGAGAATGCCGGTAGCTGGAATTCTAGGCTGGAAAAGGAGCAAATATTAGAGACCTATTCTGCGCAACTCGAAAAGTCCTAAAACTCCACGGAACATCTGAAAAGAAATAAAGAAAAATCCTTGCCAAATATGAAGGCCAGGGGGCCCACACCCTGCTCACGAGGGTGGGGGCGCCCCCCCTAGGGCGCGGCCCCTACCTCGTGGGCCCCCTGGTGGCTCTCCGACGTCCATCTTCTATATGAGGTCTTTCGATGAGAAAAAAATAAGGAGGAACTTTTCAGGACGAGACTCCGCCGCCACGAGGCGGAACCTTGGCGGATCCAATCTAGAGCTCCGGCAGAGCTGTTCTGCCGGGGAGACTTCCCTCTGGGAGGGGAAAATCATCACCATCGTCATCACCAACGCTCCTCTCATCGGGAGAGGGCAATCTCCATCAACATCTTCACCAGCACCATCTCATCTCCAAACCCTAGTTCATCTCTTGCATCCAATTCTTGTCTCAAAGTCCGGGATTGGTGCTAGTAGGTTGCTAGTAGTGTTGATTACTCCTCGTAGTTGATGCTAATTGGTTTAATTGGTGGGACATCATATGTTCAGATCCTATATGCATATTATTACCCCTCTGATTATGAATATTAATATGCTTTGTGAGTAATTACGTTCGTTCCTGAGGACAAGGGACAAGTCTTGCTATGAGTAGTAACGTGAATTTGGTATTCGTTTGATATTTTGATAAGATGTATGTTGTCTAGTCTCTAGTGGTGTTATGTGAACGTCGACTACATAACACTTCACCATTATTTGGGCCTATAGGAAGGCATTGGGAAGTAATAAGTAGATGATGGGTTGCTAGAGTGACAAAATCTTAAACCCTAGTTTATGCGTTGCTTCGTAAGGGGCTGATTTGGATCCACATGTTTCATGCTATGGTTAGGTTTACCTTAATACTTTTGTTGTAGTTGCGGATGCTTGCAATAGAGGTTAATCATAAGTGGGATGCTTGTTCAAGTAAGAACATCACCCAAGCACCGGTCCACCCACATATCAAATTATCAAAGTATCGAACGCGAATCATATGAACGTGATGAAAACTAGCTTGACGATATTCCCATGTGTCCTCGGGAGCGCTACTCCTATTATAAGAGTTTGTTCCGGCTTGTCCTTTGCTACAAAAGGATTGGGCCACCTTGTTGCACTTTATTTACTTTTGTTACTTGTTGCTCGTTACAATTTATCCCGACACAAAACTATCTGTTACCACTTATTTCAGTACTTGCAGAGAATACCTTGCTGAAAACCGCTTATCATTTCCTTCTGCTCCTCGTTGGGTTCGACACTCTTACTTATCGAAGGGACTACGATAGATCCCCTATACTTGTGGGTCATCAAGACTCTTTTCTGGCGCCGTTGCCGGGGAGTGTAGTGCTTTTGGTAGGTGGGATTTGGTAAGGAAAAATTTATATAGTGTGCTGAAATTTACTGTCGAGGGGCTTGTTCGGGGTATCTTCACCCCGTCCAGTAGAGCAAAGAGTTGCTCCTCAACCTACTGAACCTATTAAAAATGAAACTCCTTTTGAATTTCCTTCGGGTATGATGGAAAAACTGCTGGCTAACCCTTTTACAGGAGATGGAACAAAGCATCCTGATGAGCACTTAATATATGTGGATGAAGTTTGTGGATTATTTAAGCTTGCAGGTATACCCGATGATGTTGCTAAGAATAAGGTCTTCCCTTTATCTTTGAAGGGAGACGCATTGATATGGTATAGGCTATGTGATGATATGAGATCATGGGACTATAAAAGATTGAAGCTGGAATTTCATCGAAAGTATTACCCTATGCATCTTGTTCATCGTGATCGCAATTATATATATAATTTCTGGCCTCGCGAAGGAGAAAGCATCGCTCAAGCTTGGGGAGGCTTAAATCAATGTTATATTCATGCCCCAATCATGAGCTCTCAAGATAAATGATTATTCAAAATTTATATGCTCGGCTTTCTGATAACAATCGCATCATGCTCGATACTTCTTGTGCTGGCTCTTTTATGATGAAGACTACTGAATTCAGATGGAATTTATTGGATATAATTAAACGCAACTCTGAAGATTGGGACCTCGACGAAGGTAAGGAGTCAGGTATGACACCTAAGTTTGATTGTGTTAAATCTTTTATGGATACCGATATTTTCCGTAAGTTTAGCACTAAATATGGACTTGACTCTGAGATAGTAGCTTCTTTCTGTGAATCTTTTGCTACTTATGTTGATCTCCCTAAGGAGAAGTGGTTTAAATATCATCCTCCTATAGAAGTAAAAGTAGCTGCACCTATTAAAGTTGAAGAAAAGACTATCACTTATAATGATCCTATTGTTCCTACTTCTTATATTGAGAAACCACCTTTCCCTGTTAGAATAAAGGATCATGCTAAAGCTTCAACTGTTGTTCGTAAAAGCAATATTAGAACTTATACATCTCCTGAGCAAGTTAAAGTAGAACCTAATATTGCTATTGTTAAAGATCTCTTGTCTGATAATATTGATGGGCATGTTATTCAGTTCGAAGGTGAAATTGCTAGAATTGCTAAACCTTGTGATAAAGATAAACATAGACCTGTGGTAGGCGTGCCTGTTATTTCTGTTAAAATAGGAGATCATTGTTATCATGGATTATGTGATATGGGTGCTAGTGCTAGTGTAATACCTATTGACTTATACGAAGAAATTAAGAATGAAATTGCACCTGTTGAGTTAGAAGATATTGATGTCACAATTAAACTTGCCAATATAGATACTATTTCACCAATTGGAATTGTTAGAGATGTTGAAGTCTTGTGTGGGAAAACTAAATATCCTACTGATTTTCTTGTTCTTACTTCTCCACAAGATAGCTTTTGTCCCATTATATTTGGTAGACCCTTCTTAAATACTGTCAATGATACCATATATTGCACAAAGAATGTTGTTACTGTTGGCTTGGATGATATGGTTCATGAGTTTAATTTCTCTAAATTTAGTAAACAACATCGTGAGGAAGAATTACCTAGTAAGGATGAAATTATTGGTCTTGCTTCTATTGCTGTACCTCCTAGTGATCCTTTAGAACATTATTTGCTACACCATGAAAATGATATGTTCATGAATGAAAGAAGGGAAATAGATGAAGTATTCTTTAAACAGGAACCTATTCTGCATCATAACTTGCCTATTGAAATCTTAGGGGATCCTCCTCCACCCAAGGGTGATCCCGTGTTTGAGCTTAAACCTTTGCCTGATAATCTTAAATATGCTTATCTTGATGAAAAGAAGATATATCCTGTTATTATTAGTGCTAACCTTTCAGAGCATGAAGAAGAAAGATTATTGAAAACTCTGAAGAAGCATCGTGCTGCTATTGGATATACTCTTGATGATCTTAAGGGCATTAGTCCCACTCTATGCCAACATAAAATAAATTTGGAAGCAGATGCCAAACCAGTTCGTGATCCTCAACGACGTCTGAATCCTAAAATGAAAGAAGTGGTAAGAAAAGAAATACTAAAGCTTCTGGAGGCAGGTATAATCTATCCCGTTGCTGATAGTGAGTGGGTAAGTCTTGTCCATTGTGTCCCTAAGAAAGGAGGTATTACTGTTGTTCCTAATGATAAAGATGAATTGATTCCACAAAGAATTATCACAGGTTATAGGATGGTAATTGATTTCCGCAAATTAAATAAAGCTACTAAGAAAGATCATTACCCCTTACCTTTTATTGATCAAATGCTAGAAAGATTATGCAAACATACACACTATTGCTTTCTAGATGGTTATTCTGGTTTCTCTCAAATACCTGTGTCGGCTAGAGATCAATCAAAGACTACTTTTACATGCCCTTTTGGTACTTTTGCTTATAGACGTATGCCTTTTGGTTTATGTAATGCACCTGCTACCTTTCAAAGATGCATGATGGCTATATTCTCTGACTTTTGTGAAAAGATTTCTGAGGTTTTCATGGATGACTTTTCCGTCTATGGTTCCTCTTTTGATGATTGCTTGGGCAATCTTGATCGAGTTTTGCAGAGATGTGAAGAAACTAATCTTGTATTGAATTGGGAAAAGTGCCACTTTATGGTTAATGAAGGTATTGTCTTGGGGCATAAAGTTTCTGAAAGAGGCATTGAAGTTGATAAAGCCAAGGTTGATGCTATTGAAAAGATGCCATGTCCCAAGGACATCAAAGGTATAAGAAGTTTCCTTGGTCATGCCGGATTTTACAGGAGGTTCATTAAGGACTTCTCAAAAATTTCTCAGCCTCTGACTAATTTATTGCAAAAAGATATACCATTTGTCTTTGATGATGATTGTGTAGAAGCATTTGAAATACTTAAGAAAGCATTAGTCTCTTCACCTATTGTTCAGCCACCTGATTGGAATTTACCCTTTGAAATTATGTGTGATGCTAGTGATTATGCTGTAGGTGTTGTTCTAGGGCAAAGAGTTGATAAGAAATTAAATGTTATTCATTATGCTAGTAAGACTCTAGACAATGCTCAAAGAAATTATCCTACTACTAAAAAAGAGCTTTTAGCAGTTGTATTTGCTTGTGATAAGTTTAGATCTTATATTGTTGATTCTAAAGTAACTATTCAAACTGATCATGCTGCTATTAAATATCTTATGGAAAAGAAAGATGCTAAACCTAGACTTATTAGATGGGTTCTCTTGGTACAAGAATTTGATTTGCATATTGTTGATAGAAAGGGAGTTGAGAACCCCGTTGCAGACAACTTGTCTAGGTTAGAAAATATTTTTGATGACCCACTACCTATTAATGATAGCTTTCCTGATGAACAATTAAATGTTATAAGTACTTCTCGTAGTACTCCATGGTATGCTGATTATGCTAATTATATTGTTGCTAAGTTTATACCACCTAGCTTCACATACCAGCAAAAGAAAAAGTTTTTCTATGATTTAAGACATTACTTTTGGGATGACCCACATCTTTATAAGGAAGGAGTAGATGGTGTTATTAGACGTTGTGTACCTGAGCATGAACATGAACAGGTCCTACGCAAGTGTCATTCCGAGTCTTATGGAGGACACCACGCTGGAGATAGAACTGCACATAAGGTATTGCAATCTGGTTTTTATTGGCCTACTCTCTTCAAGGATGCCTGTAAGTTTGTCTTGTCTTGTGATGAATGTCAAAGAATTGGTAATATTAGTAGACGTCAAGAAATGCCTATGAATTATTCACTTGTTATTGAACCGTTTGATGTTTGGGGCTTTGATTATATGGGACCTTTTCCTGCCTCTAATGGATACACACATATTTTAGTTGCTGTTGATTATGTTACTAAGTGGGTAGAAGCTATTCCAACTAGTAGTGCTGATCATAACACTTCTATTAAAATGCTTAAGGAAGTTATTTTCCCGAGGTTTGGAGTCCCTAGATATTTAATGACTGATGGTGGTTCACACTTTATTCATGGTGATTTCCGTAAAATGCTTGCTAAATATGATGTTAATCATAGAATTGCATCTCCTTATCACCCGCAGTCTAGTGGTCAAGTAGAGTTGAGCAATAGAGAGCTCAAATTAATTTTGCAAAAGACTGTTAATAGGTCTAGAAAGAATTGGTCTAAGAAACTTGATGATGCATTGTGGGCTTATAGAACTGCATATAAAAATCCTATGGGTATGTCTCCGTATAAAATGGTTTATGGAAAAGCATGTCACTTACCTCTCGAACTAGAACATAAGGCATATTGGGCTATTAAAGAGCTCAACTATGATTTTAAACTTGCCGATGAAAAGAGGTTATTTGATATTAGCTCACTTGATGAATGGAGAACCCAAGCTTATGAAAATGCCAAGTTGTTTAAAGAAAAAGTTAAAAGATGGCATGACAAAAGGATACAAAAGCGTGAGTTTAATGTAGGTGATTATGTATTGCTATACAACTCTCGTTTAAGATTTTTTGCAGGAAAACTTCTCTCTAAATGGGAAGGCCCCTATGTTATCGAAGAGGTCTATCGTTCCGGTGCCATAAAGATCAACAACTTCGAGGGCACAAATCCGAAAGTGGTAAACGGTCAAAGAATCAAACATTATATCTCAGGTAATCCCATAAATGTTGAAACCAATATTATTGAAACCGTAACCCCAGAGGAATACATAAGAGACACTTTCCGGAACGTTTCAGACTCCGAAAAGGAATAGGTATGTGGTACGGTAAGTAAAGCGACTCCAAAACAATTTTCAAGGCAATATTTCTTCGTTTTGGAATATTTAGAAAAATAGAAAAATAAGTAGCAGTCCGGGAAGGACACGAGGGCCCCACGAGGGTGGTGGGCGCGCCCTACCCCCTGGGCGCGCCCCGTACCTCGTGAGCACCTCGTGTGCCTTCTGGACTCCGTTTTCTTGCACGTTACGTATTTTGGTCGGTAAAAATTCATTATATATTCTCCCGAAGGTTTTGACTCCCGTATCACGCAAACCTCCTCTGTTCTTGTTTCGAGCTATTTTCTGTCAGGGTTTTCCAGGCTAGGCATCATATCGTCTCCCTCCTCCAACAATGGTGACAATGATGCTTGGCTAATGAAGATAGATCTGAAGAGGGAAGAACCCACGAAGGTCAACAAGGATGAAAGGATCAAGAAGGCCACGGAGGATCAAGCTCCAGCAGCGAAAGACACCCTCCAAATTGATCATAACCTTCTTACCCCAACTGAGATCGAAGCTTTCAAGATGATTGAGTTAGCTCGTATACAAAACAAGTATCTCACACAAGAAAATATTTTGTTGAAGGAGCATATTGTTGCACTCAAGGGCATTATTCGCAAGCTGGAGGACCTCTTACGCTCGATGTGCGATTATCCGTCACCTCCACCTTCTTCACCAACCAAGGAGATATAATCACATGGGTATGGGCACTCCCCTTGGCAACTGCCAAGCTTGGGGGAGGTGCCCCGGTATCGTATCACAATCACAGCTCCTATCTTTACCATTTTTCTTAGTTTGATCCTATTAGTAGTATCTTGGTCTAGTAGAATAAAGTTTATGGCATGATCTAGTTTTGAGTTTTGCTTTATGATCTCTCTATGCAATCGAGTCCGTGAGCTATCTATAATAAAGAGTAGTGTTGAGTTAAGGGCTTGATTATTTTGCCATGATCTTGGGTGAATAAAAGAAAAGATAAAAAGAATAAAAAGAAACAAAGAGTTCATATTGATCTTATCGAGAGTAATGACTTCGCATAGAAAGAGTATGATGATTAAAAGTTGTTGGGAGTTGGCAAACATAGCTTTGGTCATTGTTGCAATTAATAGGAAGTAATAAGGAAAGAGAGGTTTTCACATATAGATATATTATCATTGACATCTTTTATGATTGGGAGCACTCATTAAAATATGACATGCTAAAGAGTTGATGTTGGACAAGGAAGACAACGTAATGAGTTATGTCTTTCTTATATCTGAGATAAAGTATGTTGTCATGGATCCTATAACTTGTTGAGCTTGCCTTTCCCCCTCATGCTAGCCAAATTCTCAGCACCAAGTAGAAATACTACTTGTGCTTCCAAATACCCTTAAACCAGTTTTGCCATGAGAGTCCACCATATCTACCTATGGATTGAGTAAGATCCTTCAAGTAAGTTTTCATCGGTGCAAAGCAATAAAAATTTCTCTAAATATGTATGATTGATTGGTGTGGGAGAAATAAGCTTTATATGATCTTGTGATATGGAAGTAATAAAAGCGACGGACTACATAATAAAGGTTCATATCACAAGGGGCAGTATAAAGTGACGTTCTTTTGCATTGAGATTTTATGCATCCAACCATAAAAGCGCATGGCAACCTCTGCTTCCCTCTGCGAAGGGCCTATCCTTTATTATTATCTTCTACCTTATATAAGAGTCATGGTGATCTTCACCTTTTCTTTTTCATTTTATCCTTTGGCAAGCTCAGCATGTTGGAAAGAACATGATATATATATATATATCTAATTGGATGTAGGGGAGCATGAACCATTATTGTTGACATTACCCTTGAGGTAAAAGGTTGTGGGGCAAAACTATAAGCCCCTATCTTTCTTTGTGTCCGAGTAAATCTCCGTAACCACAAGTATCGCGTGAGTGTTAGCAATTATGGAGGACTAAATGATAGTTGAGTATGTGGACTTGCTTTTTAGCTCTGACATAGACTCTTTCCGATGTTATGATAAATTGCAATTGCTTCAATGACTGAGATTATAGTTTGTCGGAGCCCAATAAGGTTTATGATTTATACTCTTGCATTGTGAATAGATCATCACTTGAACATAAGTAATCCTATGACAAAATCTATATATGTTGCTGCTATGAGAATAATCATGATGCCCTCATGTCCGTATTTTATTTTTATCGACGCCTCTACCTCTAAACATGAGGACATATCTATTGTTATCGGCTTTTCGCTTGAGGACAAGCGAGGTCTAAGCTTGGGGAAGTTGATACGTCCATTTTGCATCATGCTTTTATATTGATATTTATTGAATTATGGACTGTTATTTCACTTTATGTCACAATACTTATGGCTATTCTCTCTTATTTTACAAGGTTTACATAAGGAGGGAGAATGCCGGTAGCTGGAATTCTGGGCTGGGAAAGGAGCAAATATTAGAGACCTATTCTGTGCAACTCCAAAAGTCCTGAAACTCCACGGAACATCTGAAAAGAAATAAAGAAAAATCATCGCCAAAGATGAAGGCCAGGAGGCCCACACCCTGCTCACGAGGGTGGGGGCGCGCCCCCCCCTAGGGCGCGCCCCCCTACCTCGTGGGCCCCCTGGCGGCTCTCCGACGTCCATCTTCTCCTATATGAGGTCTTTCGATGAGAAAAAAATAAGGAGGAACTTTTCGGGACGAGACTCCGCCGCCACGAGGCGGAACCTTGGCGGATCCAATCTAGAGCTCCGGCAGAGCTGTTCTGCCGGGGAGACTTCCCTCCGGGAGGGGGAAATCATCACCATCGTCATCACCAACGCTCCTCTCATCGGGAGAGGGCAATCTCCATCAACATCTTCACCAGCACCATCTCATCTCCAAACCCTAGTTCATCTCTTGCATCCAATTCTTGTCTCAAAGTCCGGGATTGGTGCTAGTAGGTTGCTAGTAGTGTTGATTACTCCTTGTAGTTGATGCTAATTGGTTCAATTGGTGGAAGATCATATGTTCAGATCCTATATGCATATTATTACCCCTCTGATTATGAATATGAATATGCTTTGTGAGTAATTATGTTCGTTCCTGAGGACAAGAGAGAAGTCTTGCTATGAGTAGTCACGTGAATTTGGTATTCGTTTGATATTTTGATAAGATGTATGTTGTCTAGCCTCTAGTGGTGTTATGTGAACGTCGACTACATAACACTTCACCATTATTTGGGCCTAGAGGAAGGCATTGGGAAGTAATAAGTAGATGATGGGTTGCTAGAGTGACAGAAGCTTAAACCCTAGTTTATGCGTTGCTTCGTAAGGGGCTGTTTGGATCCACATGTTTCATGCTATGGTTAGGTTTACCTTAATACTTTTGTTGTAGTTGCGGATGCTTGCAATAGAGGTTAATCATAAGTGGGATGCTTGTTCAAGTAAGAAGAGCACCCAAGCACCGGTCCACCCACATATCAAATTATCAAAGTATCGAACGCGAATCATATGAACGTGATGAAAACTAGCTTGACGATATTCCCATGTGTCCTCGGGAGCGCTTTTCCTATTATAAGAGTTTGTTCTGGCTTGTCCTTTGCTAAAAAAGGATTGGGCCACCTTACTGCACTTTATTTACTTTTGTTACTTGTTTCTCGTTACAATTTATCCCGTCACAAAACTATCTGTTACCACTTATTTCAGTACTTGCAGAGAATACCTTGCTGAAAACCGCTTATCATTTCCTTCTGCTCCTCGTTGGGTTCGACACTCTTACTTATCGGAAGGACTACGATAGATCCCCTATACTTGTGGGTCATCACCCGTCCGATGGGTCTCCGCTGTCAGGTGGAGGAATAATTATTTTGCACGTAATAAGGAGGCACTTCCTTGCTGCGGCCGTGGACCCAGTTGTCAGCCTCTCCACGTACAGTCCACGTCCGATGGAAGCCGTTCCTTGACCATGTTGACCACGCCGCGCCGAGAGCACCAGGGCGGTGGACGACGGCGAGGCCTAGGAAGGGGATGACGCGGAGCCGGGGAAGACGCGACAGTGGATGCCCACGCGTAGAGGAGTACGAGGGTTCACTGGTTCGCTGCGGTGTGAGTCTGCCGTCGCCACAGAATAACAGGGGGTGTGGGTGAGTAGAGGGATGGCCTGGCCAGCGGTGGGAGTTGTAGGGGGCGGTGAGGCCTCCGCCACATCGCAGCCGGCCACGGGAGGCAGGAGCACGAGGCACAACCGGCACTGGTTTGGGCGGCTGGAGCAAGAAGACCAGAGGTTGAAGAAGCACTACGGCCGTTGGATGGACATCGTACTGTCACTGGAGCTAGAATCGTGCATATTGACTAAGTTGACAAAGCCCTCCGTCCCCGTCAACTTAGTAGGCCCACAAGTCAGCCTGCCACTATACTGGGTCCCAGCTAACAGGGGGAGTATTCATTTTTTTGTGCGTAATAAGAAGGCACTTCCTTGTGTGTGAAGATATAGCTGGTGGGTCTGAGCTGTCAGCGGCGGTAACGTTTTTTCGCAAAATATAGAGGCCCTTTCGGTGGGTCCCTGATGTCAAGTGGAGGAATCATTATTTTGCGCGTAATAAGGAGGCATTTCCTTGCGTGCGGCCATGGACCCAGCTGTCGGCCTCTCCACGTAAAGTCCACTTCAGATGCATGTCGGTCATTGACCACGTTGACCAGGCCGCGCCGAGAGCACCAGGGCGGTGGACGACGGCGAGGCCTAGGAAGGGAACGACACGGAGGCAGGGAAGACTCGGCAGTTGTTTCCCACGCGGAGGGGAGTACGACTGTACGAGGGTTTACTGGTTCGTCTGCCGTCACCGGAGAATAACAGCATGTGTGGGTGAGTAGAGGGATGGCTAGGCCAGCGATGGGAGTACAGTGGGGCGGTGAGGCCTGCGCGGCAGCAGAGCCGGTCGCGGGGAGGAGGGAGCAGGCAGTCCCGCCGGCGCCTGTTTGAGCGGCTGAAGCAGGAAGAGCAGAGATTGAAGAAGCACGACGACCGTTGGATGGCCATCCAACAGTCACTGATTGTGCGTCAACCTTTTTTAGGAAAGCCTCAAATCTGTGGAAAACAGCATACAACCCATCTACCATTATTTCTAATAATTTACAGCCCATTTGCTAATCATTAAGGTTTTTTTGGAGCCCATATTCTTTTTGTTAGCATTACAGCCCATATTATGGCCACGGTTAAAAAATTATACGAAATTTTGCATATTTTGGTGCGGTCTGAACTGCTTTTAATCCCGAAATTTCGACTCACATTCAAACTGATTTTAAAAATAAATGTATATCAATATAAAATCCAACAAATTCTCCACGCATAAAAATTAATGTAATTTCGAATCTTGAAATGAAAAAAAGATATTTGAAACTAATTGCCGGTTTGATGTGTTTTAAAAATGTACAGCCCATTTCTCATTACTGATGGGCCATTTTCTTGGCCAGCCGAATGAAAGCTCTCCTCGTCTTGAAAGATTTGCAGCCCAACAGGCCTCACAAAGCGACTTACTTGGCAAATCACAAAAAACTGGGCTGTGGCCGTGGACCCAGCTATCAGCCTCTCCACGTACAATACTCTTCCGATGGAATGTCGTTGACCACGTTAACCACGCCGCGCCGAGAGCACCAAGGTGGTGGACGACGACGAGGCCTAGGAAGGGGACGACGCGGAGCCGGGGAAGACGCGGCAGTGGATGCCCACGCGGAGAGGAGTACGAGGGTTCACTGGTTTGGCTGCGGTGTGAGGCTGTCGTCACCGCAGGGCCTGGCTAGCGGTGGGAGTAGTAGGGGGCGATGAGGCCTCATCGGCAGCACAGCCGGCCACTGGAGGCAGGAGCAGGCGGTCTCCCCGGCGCTGGTTTGGGCGGCTGGTGCAAGAAGAGCAGCGATTGAAGAAGCAGCAGGACCGTTCGATTCAAATCCAACGGTTACTGCTACTAGAATCGTTTGTTGACTAAGTTGACAAGCCCTGCGTACGCGTCAACTTAGTAGGCCCATAGGTCAGCCTACCAACCGGTGCTCCCCAGATGTCAGTGGGAGGAATCATTTTTTTCGCGTAATAAGGAGGCAGTTGATTGCGTGCGGCTAGGCCAGTGGAGGGAGTAGGGTGGGCCGGGGAAGCTTGCGCGGCATCATAGCAGGCCACAAGAGGAGGGAGCAGGCAGTCCCGCCGGCGCTAGTTTAGGCGGCTGGAGCAGGAAGATCAGAGATTGAAGAAGCACGTCGGCCGTTGGATGGACATCTAAGACTAACTGCTGCTAGAATCGTGTGTTCACTGACAAAGCCTTGCGTAAACAAGTCAGCCTCGAAATCTGTGGCGTGTACAGCCCATTTGCTATTATTTTTATAATTTTTACTCATTTTCTAATTCGTATGGAATTTATTGCACCCCGTTTTCCATTTTTAGAATTGCTGGCCATTTTCTAGTCAGTACCAGGATCAAAAAATTAACTAAATATGTGGGAAATTTTGAAAATTTGTAAATTTTTGCTGGGGAACGAAATATTCTTAATCCAAAAATTAATAGCCATACTAAAACAAATTTAAAAATAAATTAGTACTATGTCATGTTAAATCCAATGAAATACGTATAAGATATCAGTGAAGAACAAAAACAAAAAAGAAACTTATATCCCATTTGCTATAAATTTTTTGGAATTTTCAACCCCTTTTGATATTACTTTTAACAGACATTCACTATACTCTTAAGCCAGGCCGGAATGCATCCCTCCTCGTCTTGAAAGATTTGCAGCCCAGTAATTCGGAGAAAACAAATAGGCCTAGCTTGGGTATTCTTCAAAACGAAATACTGGGCTACCTATTTTCCCAAAGAACTGGTGCATGAGCATTTAGCTTTATTTATTTATTTACTTATTTATGTTTAGGGGACCATGAGCATGTACCTGGGCCGGATTCATGTGAGAGCCTCCCTTCCAGTTAATTATGGGCTTCTCTATTGAGCCTTCATCAGTGGGCTGCATGTTATCAACAAGTGGAAAATGTGTTCCGAGTTTCAAAAAAAGTGTTCCGTACGATAAATAGCATGCGCTACGTACGGTACGGGGCACTAAAGGATCGAACCGTGCAACGACTTCCAAAACATTGTGTTTGTCATTCTAACAACACATTTATTCAACCAACAGATGAAATATACTACTGATTGTACATTGAAAACAGCAGCAGCAGCAACCAGGGCTGGGGGTGCAACAGAAGCAGTAAGCAGGCTAGAAGAGTGAAGACGCAGCTCTCTCTTCCAAACCAAACATCAGCCATCATTACAAAAGGGCTACCAAAAAAGAACAAGTGTATGCATCAAAAAAAATAAAGATCCTATTACACCAAGTGTACGCATCTAACTAACTGGCTCAGTTAGACGTTACTATTTATTTTTTTCGAAATGGAGGAAAAAGAATTGCCTCGCTGATTAATTAAGAAGAAGAGAATTGCCTGGTTAATCTACGGAAAACCGGGCTAAAACCGAAGACGTTACTATTTATTAAGCTGCAGTGGAGTCGCAGATGGAGAAGAGTGGGAAACTTCACTGGTTCGGGTGCGCGGCAACACAGCCGCGGTGCCGCTCACGGGAGACAGGAGCAAGAACAGAGGTTGAAGAAGGAGCACGGCTGTTGGATTAACATCCAACGGTCCAGCTGCTAGAATCATTTGTTGATTAAGTTGACAAAGCCGTGCGTACACGTCCGCTTAGTAGGCCCACAAGTCAGTCACCAAATCTAACGGGTCCCAGCTGTCAACAGGATGAATAATTTTTTTTGCAAAACAAGGAGGCACTTCCTTCCGTGCGAAGATACAACCGGTGGGTCCCAGCTGTCAGGTGGAGGAAACATTTTTTTTTGGCTTAATAAGGAGGAACTTTCCTTGCGTGCGACCATGGACCTTGTGGGTCCCAGCCATCAGGCTCTCCACATAAAGTCCTCTTCCGATGACTCTCTTTTGTTGACCACGCCGCACTGAACGCAGCGAGGCGGTGGACGACGGCGAGGCCCCGGACATGAACGACTCGGAGATGGGAAAACGCGGTAGTGGAGTCACAGATTGAGAGGAGGAGAAGGGTTATAACTGGTTCTGTTGCGGCGTGGGGCTGTAGTTTGTGGAGAATAACAGGAGGTGTCGAGGGGTGGAGGGATAGCCTGGCCGGCGGTGGGGTAGCGCTTCGCAGCGATGCGTGCTAAGTAGAGCCGCTAGCCGCCGGAGGCCGGACCAGGCGGTCCCGGCGACGCTGGAGGAAGAAGACGAGAAATTGAAGGTGCATGCCGGCCATTGGATATAAATCCAATGACTGTGGATGACATAATCATTTGTTGACCAAGTTGACAAAGCCCTCCGTAGGCTTTGACCTATTGGCCCACATGTCAGCCTGCAAAAATGTGGCATATATTTAACCCGTGTTTTCTAGAATGTACAGTCCATTTGCTGGGCCGGGTGAACAAATAATTTCGCGTCAATCAGGCCCATTTATATTTTCTAAGAAATCCCAGCCCATTTGCACTTCCTTGAAATACACGTATTAGATGGGCTCGTTATATATACTCCCTCCGTCCGGAAATACTTGTCATCAAAATGGATAAAAGGGATGTATCTAGATGAGATACATCCCTTATATCCATTTTGATGACAAGTATTTTTGGACGGAGGGAGTATAATGTTATGTTAGAAGGAGCAATTAATATCAAAGAATAAACCGGAGAGGCACATTATATATATAATTAAGAAATTAGCGAGTTATTGCTCAAAATAAAAATGAGCGCGTTATTATTAAATTGGTCCTTAAAATCTTTGCAAGCTTTTGTACGCAATCACCAGGATTTTCCTTGCCTGTGAGTCAAAAACAACCATGATTTTCCTTGCCAACTTCCGTTAAACATTTACTTTTATAAGTTGGGATGTTTTTATAATGTATATATAAGTCTCTATGAAATATACGATAATAGTAATAATATAAATATATATAATGTGGTTAGAAGGGAAAACATAAATTGGATACAACATTACTTTTATAAGAGACTTGCGTTTTATACCCCACAGTAGGCATACTAACAAGTTCACACACAAATACAACAGAAAAGGTAAGCATTCATATCAAACTCAGGTTCACAGGACACGTTCATATCCATAGCCAACATTCACAATCAACAACTCAAAAGATTCATATATACACAAGCTCAGCATATCTATGCATCCAAATGATTGATAGATCACACGACAATATTCATACATAATTTACAAAAAGATTCAGATATACACATGTTCAGTATGTTTATGCATCCAAATGATTGAGATCACAGCCAATATGATCCATAGATAAACTTTAATTACCTAGGGTACAGATTGGTAAATGGTGTTTGATGTCTACTACACAACCTTCTTCTTGTAGACGTTGTTGGGCCTCCAAGTGCAGAGGTTTGTAGGACAGTAGCAAATTTCCCTCAAGTGGATGACCTAAGGTTTATCAATCCGTGGGAGGCGTAGGATGAAGATGGTCTCTCTCAAGCAACCCTGCAACCAAATAACAAAGAGTCTCTTGTGTCCCCAACACACCCAATACAATGGTAAATTGTATAGGTGCACTAGTTCGGCGAAGAGATGGTGATACAAGTGCAATATGGATGGTAGATATAGGTTTTTGTAAACTGAAAATATAAAAACAGCAAGGTAGCGAGCGGTAAAAGTGAGCGTAAACGGTATTGCAATGATAGGAAACAAGGCCTAGGGTTCATACTTTCACTAGTGCAAGTCCTCTCAACAATAATATCATAATTGGATCACATAACTATCCCTCAACATACAACAAAGAGTCACTCCAAAGTCACTAATAATGGAGAACGAACGAAGAGATTATGGTAGGGTACGAAACCACCTCAAAGTTATTCTTTCCAATCAATCCGTTGGGCTATTCCTATAAGTGTCACAAACAGCCCTAGAGTTCGTACTGGAATAACACCTTAAGACACAAATCAACCAAAACCCTAATGTCACCTAGATAATCCAATGTCACCTCAAGTATCCGTGGGTATGATTATACGATATGCATCACACAATCTCAGATTCATCTATTCAACCAACACAAGGGACCTCAAAGAGTGCCCCAAAGTTTCTACCGGAGAATCACAACGAAAACGTGTGCCAACCCCTATGCATAGGTTCATGAACCCGCAAGTTGGTCACCAAAACATACATCAAGTGGCACGTGGTATCCCATTGTCACCACAGATATCCACGGCAAGACATACATCAAGTGTTCTCAAGTCTTTAAAGACTCAATCCGATAAGATTACTTCAAAGGGGAAACTCAATTCATTACAAGAGAGAAGAGGGGGAGGAGAAACATAAGATCCAACTATAATAGCAAAGCTCGCGATACATCAAGATCGTGCCAAATCAAGAACACGAGAGAGAGATCAAACACATAGCTACTGGTACATACCCTCAGCCCCGAGGGAGAACTACTCCCTCCTCGTCATGGAGAGCACCGGGATGATGAAGATGGCCACCGGAGAAGGATCCCCCCAGATTGGTTTTTGGTGGCTACGGAGGCTTCTGGCGGCGGAACTCCCGATCTATTGTGCGTTCTGGAAGTTTTAGGTCACGTAGGTATATATGGGTGCAGGAGGTACGTCAGGGGAGCCATGAGGGCCCCACGAGACAGGGGGCGCGCCCTAGGGGGGCGCCCCCCACCCTCGTGAGCACCTCATTCCTTCCTTGACGTGGGGTCCAAGTCCATCAGGTGTGTTTCCTTCCAAAAATAACTTCTCCAGTTGATTTCGTTTCGTTTCGACTCCATCTGATATTCCTTTTCTTTAAAACACTGAAATAGGCATAAAACAACAAATCTGGGCTGGGCCTCCGGTTAATAGGTTAGTCACAAAAATAATATAAAAATGGATAATAAAGCCCAATATTGCCCAAAACAGTAGATAATATAGCATGGAGCAATCAAAAATTATAGATACGTTGGAGACGTATCAGTGTTCAATCGGAGGTACTTCTTGCTAAAATTAGTTCTTGTACGAGTAAACTTTCGAGTACATAAGAGGCAGCACATACAATCTGAACTTTTCTTGTAGGTTTATCCTCAAATAGTGGCCTCATGCCGAGGGAGGTTTGAGCAACTTGGCCACTACTTTCATCCAACCAGTTTACTGGGTCATCTTGGTCCTGTATCTCGCCAAAATTCTACATTGAAGACGAGAAAGGAGGCGGTTGAGAAAATGAACCACCCAAATTTTTTGTGCAGTTCAACTGAAATGGAGCATCCTTGGCGTGCAGACTGATTAAGTGCCAGATGAATATACGCGTCAACCAACTTGTCTGGAATCTTTAGACTCCATGCCATATAGTTCGCTACCATATGTGCCGATAACCAAAAGGCACAAGTTGGGACCAAAGACTGGACTGCGTTTTTCTGGGCTATGCACCAAGCAATATTTTTGGCGTTCACTCTCCTAACACTTGGAGTTTGACAATTAGTTGATGTTGGTTGATACTCAAATGAATATAGGCACTTCTTGTCAACACCGATGCTTGTCCGAGTGAACTTTGGAGTACATAGCAGCAGCATAAGTACCTGTCCATCTGATCATTTTGTGCAGTTCTACTGAAATCACCCGATGTAATGATTTGCGTGCAAGTTCAGGCTCCAAATTACTCCTTTATGAAATCGGCAAACAGTAGCACAATACCAAATTACCAATACATATGACAGGCATAATAATCAGGATAAAGACCAGTACCAACCTGTGTGAGGTAGCATATCAATTACTATTTCCTTTGACTGGAAGCCGAGATAAGCCAAGTGACTGACAACAAAGGAATAAAGCATGTGGAGTTTAGCGACTGACAGGAAAGGACGGAAGCTATCGAGGCAATGAAGCACCCAAAGTTTTTGTGCAGTTCCACCAAAATTGAGCATCCCTGTTGGCACATATATTGAGAGAGTGAGATTACTGTAATAGTGGGACTAGTTTATGAAACATACACTAACAAATAGAAGCACCCTCATTATCTTAATGGGTAAAGTTGGCAACATAGTAGTCTTGCTTAAAGAGAGGTATTAGTTTATTTAATCAGTGCCAATTAGCTCGACTCAACACTCAAAGCATTGCCATTTATCATAGGTTGCAAAACTTTAACGTGCAAAGATAAAGGAGTTTCTCATGACAGTAGCACGATACAAATAGAGATGACATCAAACTAATATGGATGAAGGCCTTAGGCCCGTACCAACCTGAGAAAAAAGCTTATTCATGTAGTCCCATAAGAGATGATAAAGCACTCACTGGAATCACACAATAGTATATATTTTTGTGCACTTCAAATGTATGGTTGAAATCACTCTTGTTTACCAGTGTTGAGATTATATCGAAAGATTATCAAGAACTTCCAGCAGAGTTAAAGCACTGGCTGGGATACAGTTCATTGTATTGTCTTGTGTAGTTCCATTTAATGTATGATTGGCACAACATGATCCCTGTTTGCACAAGTAGGAACAAGGTGAAACCTTCATTAGCTTAGTGAGAAAGGATAGGGAGACATTGGCATATTACTCAACCAGTAGCATCAAATTCATGATGGACAATACGCAAAACATTGCCTCATTGAACCAATGGCAATAAATTGACATGCAAAACAATAGCACTATTATGTCATGACACTAATAATATTCCCTCCCTGCTCCACCACATGATTCACCTCCATAGACAAACATACACACGTACATGATTCATCATAGGGTCCTACTAAAGATTTGTTTAACTCCAACAGGAAAATTAGGCAGTAATAAATTAGTGGTACTTAAGTACTCCTAATTAATTAAGTGAGACAGCAGAAGTGGAAGGGCTCCCTGGAGGATCGTCTCACATGTAAGGTAGTTGTTGCTGGAGCCCTTGAATGGCCTCGACTGAGGCCTCTGGCTTCAGCAAGACCGCCTTGGCACTGTTTATTCTTCTTCTTCTTCCTCTTCATGCTTTGTTTCTCTTTCTCCTCACCAGTTGGTGAAACCAAGCATGATTGTCCTTCTAATTCAGAATTGGTTTTGTCAGTGAGGGAGTACAAGTGTACTAGTAAAAAACAGCATTATTTTCTCATGGCAGTCGGAAAATAGAGATGAACACATGCATTAAATATCATTCTTACCTAAAGGAAGGTTATGGCACCAATATGGATGATGATGATTGGAACACAGGTCTCCCTTTGTGCAGTTCCACCAAAATGAACCAACTGTTCCATTCTGACATTCCAGTTAAACAACACAAAAGTCACTTCTTTTAAGAAGAGTTTTGTGCAGTGCACCAAAAGTTCACAACAGCAACCAGGTGAATTGGATATCCCTGTTTGCACAAAAAGGCACAGAGGAAACAGTCAGAGTCTCAAACAATTACAGGCAAAAACATTTGTCTAAACTTGTCATGGCTTATAACAGTGGGTGCACCAGCAGTCCAGCACCATGTACGTAAACATGGGCATAAAGTGGTGATTCATAGTTTGTTGCCCCGAGAAACAAACATCCAAGAAACATATCTGGGTTGGTCCCATTTTTGTTCACTCTAGCCACCTACTCCTATGTGTGGATAGCAAATCTACTCCTGGTCATACCACTGTGTACAGCGTTACCCCTATATTTCCCTTTTCGACCAAGAGACCGGTTGGATGACCAGTCTGTACTACTTTCACCCCCTTTCCTTCCTGTTTGTACCAAGTTCGATGTACATACTAAATTCCCCCACCCCCACTTTATTTCTTGTTTGAACCAAGTACTCCCTCCGTCCGGAATTACTTGTCATCAAAATGGATGTGTCTAGAACTAAAATACATCTAGATACATCCATTTCAATGACAAGTATTTTCGGACGGAGGGAGTACAAGATTCGACTCCATGAAGTAGCTTTACCTCTAACAATAGAAGAAGAAAAATATGTGACGTTGGACCATCCGATCGAGAGGGGCTGAGAGGTAGAAAATGATGCACATGCAGCGACGTAGCGAGCTGTGGAAGTAGAGCTAAGGCGGTTTCGAACGAAGATATACCTGAAGGTCGTCGGGATGTGGATAGGTGGGCGGCGGGAGGCCGGATCCGCCCACAGGCAACGACGAAGGGACCGGAGGACCTCCCGCGCCGGCGCTCAGCCAGAGATAACGGTGCGGCCGGCAGTGGGTCTCCTCCCTCGCTGTCGACGACGGCCTAAACGCTGCCCCTCCTCCCCTTCACTGGCGGAGGGGGATACGTCCGGATTTGTAACCAGCGGTGAGGATAGAAAGCCAGTGTTTTTTGAAGGGAGAAAGACAGTGTTACTACCCCTATCTTGTTTAAATCTAGAGAGGATGAGAGTGTGTGAATAGAGCAACCCTAGCAAGCAAGCGCGGAGGCTCCGGCCTATATATACGTAGTGAGCAACCCTAGCAAGCAAGCAACCCCTATCTTCGTCAACTCGTACAAGACCGAGAAATTTGATTACTACAACGCCCTCTCCCTCGCGGACTGAGCTCCGGTGCCTTAACTGCACCTGCCTTTGGCTGGATGACAGGAGGGCCAACCACCTGTTGGGCCCACCTGTCATGGACGCAAAGGCAGGAGCAGTAAGTTGAAGCTTTCGCTATCCCTCCCGCACGAGGTGGACGGACATGCAGCAGTGGATTCGATACTGTAGAAGTAGGAGTAACATCATTATTGTTCGTCTTCTCGAAGAGGCCAAGAGCCAAGCGCAACCCGAACATGGCAGTTGCGAACGCTCACGTGGTGCGGTTCCTTGGAGTACTAGCCAGGCTCTTGCATGAGACAAAATTGCTATTGTTTAACAATTAAAATCCATTATCCATGGGTTGATACTCATTCTGCATAGGTCCACACGCTTAGCACCATTTCCTCCTGGGGTCACCAATGTTTATTTGCTAATTAATAACATTGCATGCAATGAACTAGCCATTGCAAGTCATTAAAAGCATGCACACCTCTCATCTCTTATTGGTTGATATGTCAAGAAACAAGAAACAAGGTAGAAGTTAATGCATCGCGCCTAAGTTTTTTGGGACTATTTGGTTTTCGTAAGATGACTTACACACCTAGATGGAGGGAGTAGTATAGCCCTGTAAACCGGAAAGGAGTATTTGCCTTTCTAGAGATTTCAACAAGTGACTAGACTACACCGTGTGCAGTACTCCCTCCCTTCCGGTTTATAGGGATCAAATCTCAAATCTCATGAACCAAGGCATTTTGCGATTGGAGGAATGTATCTCGTACTTTACAAAACTATATGACTAGCCGCTCTATCTACATGCGGGACATTTCAAAGCATCCGGGCCCGCGTGCCATCCACCAAATCACAGCGAGGTGCTACAGTCGAGACTCACCTGTAACCCCGGTGTGGCCGTCATGACCCATCATATCACAAAACCCACACCTTTACCAGCAGTGGTAAGGTGGCCTCCAAGTTGGACTGGACGAAGCAACCATCATTTCACTGGAACGCTCGTTCAAGCCCTTTCTTCCCTTTGTTGAAGAAAACCTCACTCCAGGCTACTCACTTCTGCCATTTTTATTCTGTATCGACGAAGGAAAGGTGGGCGAATCAGTTATGCTACTATATTTTCATTCCAAGAATCTTCTTTTTGCGAAGCACCGACCGATTCTCACATCCTATTCTTTTCCCGTTTTCATTGTGATTGTGGTTTCCTTTCGATTGCTTTTTGTTTGTCAGTTCATTGATGGATCTTGGAGCACTAGGCAAAGAGTTGCCGGCGGACAACCCACTGGAGACAGCGATCTCCAGGAAGCGAGCACCGACCAACGAGTTGACCATGTTGGCGGGCCAACCCATGGAGATGAAGAACTCCAAGAAACAAGCATTGGCCAAAGAGTTGAGGACGTTGGCGGACGAACTCCTCAAAGGAAGTTGGAAGAACGACAAGGGCCCCATCGTGCCTACCCCAGGAACTCTGATTGCCACCTATGTGAGGCTCAAGACCGAGTTTGAGGAGATAGTCGCCATTGAGAAGTAGTATTCCCCTGGCAAGGTGATGGCCCCCATCGAGGACGAGGAGATGGCCCCCGGAGGGATGAGATCCCCCGGTGAGCTGCACAAGGTAAAAAATAATGGCTTATTACCATAGTTGTGGTTTTTGATTATTTGCAATGTGCTTGCTAATATGTTAGGGTTGTGCAGGTGCCGGTGGACGTCCTTGATGATTCCGATGTCGTGGCCCGTCCTGTTGGCATCGTCCCGGAGATCGATTCCGATGCCGCTGTCCATCCTGTGGACATCACCCCAGAGATCGATTCCGATGTCGCGGTCAGTCCTGCGGACATCACCCCAGAAATCGATTCCCATGCCGCTGTCCGTGTTGTGGTCATTGCCCGAGAGATCGATGACAAGAAATAGTTGGTCGCGCTAATCCTTCAGGGTAGTTTGCATTGCCCTGTGTTTAATTACCAGAACGATGCGTGTTATCAAACCATCTTAGGGCTAGTGCACTGTCTTGTGTGGGAAGATCTTGCTACTTTTGTTTGATAGTGAATCATGCGAACCCTCTCTGAGTTATGGAAACAGATGTATCCTCACCAGCTTTTGATGTAATATATGGCATGATTAGATGTAAGTTTGAACTGTTTATCATATCAGCAGTGCTTGTTTGATGATTCTTGGTGTTAGTAGGCTAGCTACTGTGCGAGCTATAGTACTTGAAAAACACTCACCGAAGAGAAACGTTGGGGTTGATGAGCTCATGGTACGCTTATACTTATCCCTCGTCGATCGACCAATAGCCCTAGCTCCTAAAATTGTAGGCTTAGCGATCGATGACCTAGGCAGGCTAGTTTGGCCTAGTGGGTTTCAGTGATATGACGTGCAACACAAAATCATAGCAATGCAGAGACTTACTCCCTCCCTTCCAAAATAGATGACCTAGGCGGGCTAGTTTGCCCTAGTGGGTTTCAGTGATATGATGTGTTACAGTGCCGTCCAGTCTTCGTGTGTGGTAGCAGTATTGCGGGTACAGTAAGTTTTCTTGAAGAAGCGGAATTCAACGAAGTCATGATGGTTCCTTCGTCCGAACAACTTACAGTGGGAAAGGTTGGGCCTGCAATACGACCGAGGTAGACCAGGATAATTTTGTGCATGGCAGGTGGACCAGGATGGTCGACGTCCCACATGTCGGCAAATGAAAGTATTCTTTCCGATATAGAGGACGAGCAATGAGTATTCATTGTTTATTTTTGATGAAAGCTATTGTCTCCACTGTTACGACGGAGGAGTGTGAAACACGGCAGCCCAGTGAACTTGGCATGTGCACCACTCCCTCCTTCCTCATGTAATGCCCAGGTTACAGCTTTTTCTCACTTTCTCTCTATCTATTTCCTCTCAAATGTTTTTACCTTTCTTTTTAAAGAAACAATTGTTTTATGCCTTTTTTAGAATTATTTTTTTATACCTACGAGCACGTGTAGAGACGGGCTCTTGCAGAGCCCACTCCTTGACTTTGTCAATGCCTATCTCTCCTCCACATAAGGAGTACTACTTGCTATGCATGCATGCGGCGGGCAGCTGGCGTCTTGAGGGGCCAGGGCGGTGAGAGCGGGCTCCGGAAGCGGTCCAGACTCTAGCATAATTTTGGTTTTTACAGTATTTCTTTCTCCATTGATAGGTAGGTCCACGTAGATAGATAAAGAACACGAGCTGATGAGGCGCATGCGAACTGTTTGACTGGTCAACCAGACAAATACGGAGCTATACGCTGAGCCAGTGACCATATAATTGTTGGGTTTTGTAGTAATTTCAAAAAATTTCCTGCGCACATGCAAGATCATGTGATGCATAGCAACGAGGGGGGGAGTGTGATCTACATACCTAGTAGATCGACAACGGAAGCGTTTGGTTGATGTAGTCGTACGTCTTCACAATCCGACCGATCAAGCACCGAAACTACGGCACCTCCGAGTTCTAGCACACGTTCAGCTCAATGACGATCCCCGGACTCCGATCCAGCAAAGTGTCGGGGAAGAGTTCCGTCAGCACGACCGTGGTGACGATCTTGATGCACTACAGCAGCAGGGCTTCGCCTAAACTCCGCTACAGTATTATCGAGGACTATGGTGGCTGGGGGCGCCGCACACGGCTAAGGAATAGATCATGTGGATCAACTTGTGTCTTTGGGGTGCCCCTTGCCTCAGTATATAAAGGATGGAGGAGGAGGAGGCCGGCCAAGGTTGGTGCGGCCAGGATGTGGAGTCCTACGAGGACTCCAAGTCCTAGTAGGAGTCCACCAAGAGGGGAGGAAGGGAGAAGGAAGTGGAGGAGAAGGAGAGGTGGCCGGCCCCCTTTTCCCTAGTCCAATTCGGACTAGAGGGGAGGGGGGCGCAGCAACCCCTTGGCCCTTTCTCCTCTTCCCACTAAAGCCCATCAAGGCCCATTGCTTCTCCCGTAACTACCCGGTACTCCGAAAAATACCCGAATCACTCGGAACCTTTCCGATGTCCGAATATAGTCGTCCAATATATCAATCTTTACGTCTCGACCATTTCGAGACTCCTCGTCATGTCCCCGATATCATCCGGGACTCCGAACTCCTTCGGTACATCAAAACTCATAAACTCATAATATAACTGTCATCGAAACCTTAAGCGTGCGGACCCTACGGGTTCGAGAACAATGTAGACATGACCGAGACATGTCTCCGGTCAATAACCAATAGCGGGACCTGGATGCCCATATTGGCTCCTACATATTCTACGAAGATCTTTATCGGTCAGACTGCATAACAACATACGTCGTTCCCTTTGTCATCGGTATGTTACTTGCCCGAGATTCGATCGTCGGTATTCCAATACCTAGTTCAATCTCGTTGCCGGCAAGTCTCTTTACTCGTTCTGTAATACATCATTCCGCAACTAACTCATTTAGTTGCAATGCTTGCAAGGCTTAAGTGATGTGCATTACCGAGAGGGCCCAGAGATACCTCTCCGACAATCGGAGTGACAAATCCTAATCTCGAAATACGCCAACCCAACATGTACCTTTGGAGACACCTGTAGAGCTCCTTTATAATCACCCAGTTACGTTGTGACGTTTGGTAGCACACAAAGTTTTCCTCCGGCAAACGGGAGTTGCATAATCTCATCGTCATAGGAACATGTATAAGTCATGAAGAAAGCAATAGCAACATACTAAACGATCGGGTGCTAAGCTAATGGAATGGGTCATGTCAATCAGATCATTTACTTAATGATGTGATCCCGTTAATCAAATAACAACTCATTGTTCATGGTTAGGAAACATAACCATCTTTGATTAACAAGCTAGTCAAGTAGAGGCATACTAGTGACACTCTGTTTGTCTATGTATTCACACATGTATTATGTTTCCGGTTAATACAATTCTAGCATGAATAATAAACATTTATCATGATATAAGGAAATAAATAATAACTTTATTATTGCCTCTAGGGCATATTTCCTTCAGTCTCCCACTTGCACTAGAGTCAATAATCTAGTTCACATCGCCATGTGATTTAACAGCAATAGTTCACATCACCATGTGATTAACACCCATAGTTCACATCGATATGTGATAAACACCCAAAGGGTTTACTAGAGTCAATAATCTAGTTCACATTGCTATGTGATTAACATCCAAAGAGTACTAAGGTGTGATCATGTTTTGCTTGTGAGATAATTTTAGTCAACGGGTCTGTCACATTCAGATTCGTAAGTATTTTGCGAACTTCTATGTCAACAATGCTCTGCACGGAGCTACTCTAGCTTATTGCTCCCACTTTCAATATGTATCTAGATCGAGACTTAGAGTCATCCAGATCTGTGTCAAAACTTGCATCGACGTAACCTTTTACGACGAACCTTTTTGTCACCTTCATAATTGAGAAATATTTCCTTATTCCACTAAGGATAATTTTGACCGCTGTCCAGTGATCTACTCTTAGATCACTATTATACCCCCTTGCTTAACACAGTGTAGGGTATACAATAGATCTGGTATACAGCATGGCATACTTTATAGAACCTATGGCTGAGGCATAGGGAATGACTTTCATTCTCTTTCTATCTTCTGCCGTGGAGCGGAAAAGTCAGAAAGCACTCAAGAAAAGAGAGGCCCGCCGCTGCAAGAAAGAAAAGGATGCACGCGCTGCTGCGGAGAGGTCGGCGGAGATCCAAGCACGGTGGGGTGTCGCCGACAAAGCCGGGAAGGAGAACGACGACGTCTGGCCAGCATGTGAGAAGTAGTAGTACTAGTAGTTAGTGTGTGTGTGTGTGTGTGTGTGTGTCTGAGTACGAGCATGTACCAGTACTACTAGTTACTACTGTAGTTTTTAGAGCAAATTACCAGTACATTAGCCTAGACTAAATGGAAAAATTCCTATCCTAAGCATCAAATGGCATCTCTTTCTCTATAGGAATTGAGATGCATGTCATCTCACTTCCTATGATTTTCATATTCCTATCCTATGAACGAAAGGAGGCCTCTGTTGGAGTAACTACTGTAGCTAGCAGTACTGTTGGTACAGTAGTTTTCTTCAAGAAGCGGAATTCAACGATGTCATGATGGTTCCTTCGTCCAAGCAACTTCAAAGTGGGAAGTGGGCCTGTGATTTGACGGCTCATTAGTCATTGTTACTGCGGCGCGACAACCTGGGTGACTCCCTTGGAGTTCTGCGTGCATGGCAAGTGGACCAGGATGGTCGACATCCCACATGTTGGCAAACAGAAGTATTCTTTCTGATATCGAGGAGCAAGGAAACCGCGTGGTATAGTATCAGTGCTGATTGGTTCGCAAAAAAAGTATCACTGCCGATTTATAATTATTTTTTATTTTTGATGAATGCTAGCGTTTCAACTCCTACGACGAAGGGTGCCAAACACGGAACGTGCTGGATGTCCCACACGTCAGCGAAAGGAGTGGGACATGAATAGCGTGGTAGAGCCCAGCGTAAAAAAATAGCGTGGTAGAGCGTCTCCACTTCTTCCACTTTTAGGTCGGAGACCACACATAGTAGTACTTAGTGGTATGAACAATACAAAGTGCGACCTGGAGACAAAGACACGTCTAGTTGGAAGGTCTCGGGGCACATACACGTAAACAAATATAAAAGTTAATATGTGCCTCCAACTAATATAGTAGTAGTAGAGTACTTAGGCACGTACTCCATAACATCACCGTGCATTGCATGTACAACATTTAGTGGTAGTACGTAGTAAGAGACAAATGCCGCCCAAGAGTTCCCTTCTCGACCTACTTTTGGGTGTTTGGTAGAGTGTATGGAGGGTGCATGAGTCTACACTAGTTTAGCACAAATACACTAGAAGCATGCATGAAGAGAGCATGCATGAAGAGGGGTGTTGAGTTGAGCATGCATGAAGAGGAAACAACTATGCTGAGACAAGAACGCAACCAAACACACCCTACATGCCACGCATGTTCATACCATTTGTGCCTTTCTACTTCACTTACTGCGCTACATTACTCAGGTTCGTACGTCCACTCCTGGGTACATGTTTGTCTCGTAGTTCCAGTCCCACGTGTTCTTCATATAGATGGAACGATCCTTGCATAACACGTGCACCTTGATGCTAGATGTCTCACGTGTTGGCAAAAGGATGAACAAAGCTCACGTAAAAAAATAGAGTGGAAGAACATAGATTCCGGACGACCGAGAAGGAGCAAGGAACCTCGTGGTGGAGCATCTGCACTCATAATATTTAATATTATTCAGTGATATAAAATTAACCAATCATCTCCATAGTGGACTGGAAGAGTATGAAACATGGCAGCCCAGTGTAGTATCATACTAGTACATGGCTAACCCACGCTATCACCATATTTCTTGGCTTCCGTGCAACACCTATCTCTAGTAATCCAGCAGCCTGTATTGCTTCTCCCTCCCCGTCTCTATCAAAGTGCGGCGGGCTGGCGTTTCTGCCGTCTATTGAGATTGGTTAACTATCACATGTTAGCGACATGCCAAGATCATTCTAACAAAAATTCCTTGCACGTTTCGTTTTCAAAAAGAAAAAAATCCTTTCACATACAAATTTGCCTGTATGCTTTGAGCAACTTGCATGTCCTATACTGCTCCTGTTTGATACTCTAACTTAGCTAGAGGTTAGACTAACTCATGACTAACCCTGAACTAACTGTAGCCAAAGAGGTGTTTGGATGACAGGGTTAGATTGACAATAAATGCACTTCATGGAGAGAGAAAAGTGATTTTTTAGTGGTCCCAATGAGAACTATCTCCAGTTAGCACCTCTTGGGTGGGATAGTTTTTTTTGGTGGGTTCGGTGCAACTTGCTCCAATTTAAACCCTCATGCTTGGATAGTTTAGGGCTATTTGAGCCCCAACTAGCTCAAACTAACTCTAACCCATGGATCCAAACAGGGCCTATGGCCAGTCTCGACGCGGAGCAGTCGCGTGCACCGGGAAGCGGCGCTCTCTCGGTCGTCGTGCCACTTCAAAGACGGCGCCAGTGAGAGGTTGCCTCCGCTCTGGTCGGGCATTAATGCGGCACTGATGCTCCAGGGCGACGCTGACCGTTTCACGCGGGAAGTGCGCGCTGGCAAGGGAGTATAGGTTTTGAACCGTTTCAGGTGTAGTACTGGTAGTTTGCAAAACTACTCAATTATTGCACTCAGTTTCCTAAGAAATTGTGGTAAAAAACGTTACTCCACAGCCCGCTTCCCTTCTCCTTCCTCTTCCACCGCCCGCGCACGTCCGCGGGAAGCGACCGGTCAACCCTTATATAGGAGTGCTAGCACAAAAAGATGCATGCATGACCACTAAAATTTCCATATTAAAGCGCCGCTCCGGCGGGAGTATGGCGTAGGTTGTTACCTTCGGCCGGCCCATGGCTACCGGGCGACGGCGACCAGAGAAGAGGCGGTGGGAGGGGAATGAATGCAGCTAATGTTTGGGTTCGCCTTCCGGCTCAAATAAATGCGCAGCATCACGTGTACCCGCGGGTGCACAAATTGTAACATATGTGTCTGCTTAAGTGGGCGTCACGTAACTGGTGTGTGTGAGAGAGAGATTCTGAGAGACAGAGTGCGTGTGTGTGACTCTACTCTTTGGACATGTACTCAACCTTTTGCATCGGGATATAAGTATAATGGTATTTACTTTAGCTAGTGATTTACGTGGCCATGTTAACGTGGTTGTGTCAAAAAATGTCACTTCCTGCTCATCATTTACGTTATATAATTACAAGCAAGATTCTCGTGCATTGCACGGAACATCAATATGCATTTTTTTACAGAACACCTGTTGTGATTGACCCATGCAGGAGTAATCCCATGTGTAAAAACTAATGATATCTCAAGAATTTTATCGAAAAACTGGTATCTCGAGAATGTCATCGAAAAAAATGAAAGATGAGAGATAAGGCAAGGAGGAGTGGAGCGTCGTGGTGACTGGTGGTCGGAATGGGCGGAGGCATGGGGATGGACGGCGCCGGCAGGCGGCAGCGGCCACCATGCATGCTAGATTGTTCCAGAGACTTATTCCTTTTTTAGTTGCTGAGCAATGAGGTTGCGAGAGATAATGATGTGGAGAGAGGTGCAGGTATCTTTTGTAAAATTATCATAGTTTGCTTTCTATCCTCAGATATAGATCATATGGTCTGTATTACAAGATGGCAGGCACACCATCACCACCAACTCGTTTTTTATAAGGGTACAGATG
This sequence comes from Triticum urartu, assembly GCF_056163025.1. Classification (NCBI taxonomy): domain Eukaryota; kingdom Viridiplantae; phylum Streptophyta; class Magnoliopsida; order Poales; family Poaceae; genus Triticum; species Triticum urartu. Next base: position 150,808,357 of record NC_141879.1, on the reverse strand, counting down.
ATAAGTTTGCTGACTACTAAAGTAAAGTGGAATTTGTCCATGTTATGCAAGTAAATAAAGGTGATTGTTTATCATACGGGTAAGGTTGGATGAAGGGTGGTAGGAACAAATGCTCCGCCTAGAGCATGTGTGTGTGAGATGGAGTCTTAGTGTGTGTGTGGGGTGTGTGTGAGAGAGAGAGAGAGAGGAGAGAGAGAGAGATGGAGTCTTAGTTTGTGTGTGTGTGAGAGAGGGAGAGAGATGGAGTCTTAGTGTGTGTGTGGGGGGGCGTGCTTGCGTGTGTGTGTGTGTGTGTGTGTGTGTGTGTGTGTGTGAGAGAGAGATGGAGTCTTAGTGTGTGTGTGTGTTGGGGGGGTGCGTGTGTGTGTGTGTCGCGGGGTCCTCTGTGGCGGATATAATTTAAGTGTGCCTGGCTTTCATCATAGAGAGGTGATGTGTATGGCAGAGGCCACCAACGATGGGGTGCGAGAGAGAAAATGCCCGTAGAGAGGGAAGAGAAGGTGTGTGCGCGTGAGAGGAGTCGACTTTGAGAGAATGTGTTTGTTTGAGAGACACCGAGGAAGACTACTATATATCGATGGTGCATGTAGGCGGGAATTAAACTAAGGGATGGTCTTATTGGTTTCGGGGATATAGGGGAAGAGTGAGAGGCGAGGGGGTAACTAGAAGGAGATTGTTAAGTGCGAGTGTGTGTTTTACCCATCCAGGCGGAAGTTATGTGCACAAAAGAGGAGAACGATTCGATGTGGCGTTAGGATTGAGGGTAATTAACTACGTATGGAGACATAGAGACCTTGAACGTGCATGTGTGAGAGGTATACATGTATACGTGGGATGTGTGTGTGTGCGCGTGCGCATGATCGAGATAAAAGAAAGAAGATATAAGTCATAAGATCAACGACATGGGAGAGACGGATCGGTATGACAATATGCATGCATGTGAGAATGCATGGAAGAAGTCCCGACAATTGAGCATGTGTTTTTGTCTTTAAGAGATAGTGGCGTGGGCTGGAGCATGCATCTATGGCGAACAGAGGGAGTGAGGCGCAACGATTGTGCAAAAGAGACCAACCAATAAATGCATATGTATGGAGAGACATATATAGTGTGGGTGATAGGAAGCAAGACTCCGTCCGAGAAAGAAATGTTGACGGAGAAACTATAGATAGATACAGAGATGGAGATGCTAGCTAGAGGGACATCCGCTAGTTTGGGTGTTGGAGATGACCGCCGGGTGGTTCAAAGGGTGAAGTTATATATGTGTGTGAGAGGGCACTTGACTGCATGTAGAGAGAAACATATGTAGTGTGCATGATAGGAATCAAGAGTGAGGACAAGAAAGAAGGTTGATGGAGAAACAGATAAATAGAAAGATAAAGATGCTAGCTAGTGTGCGTTAGAGATAGGAGTCGAGTGGATCAGAAGGCTGGGTTATGTGTGTGGGTGTGAGAGAGATATAGAGAGGGTGCGTGTGAGTCACATACAAACAGATATCAGAGAGAAATGAGATCCAGAGAGACGGAGTTTTGTGTCTGTGAGAGAGAAAGATATTTCACAACGAGAGTGATAGCTAGAGAGACATACGAGGGAACGCAAGATATCTCTAGGGAGAGAGGGTGTGTGTGAGCGACATACAAGAGAACAATGGAGAAATATGAGACCCTGGGAGATAGAGTTTGTGTTTGTGTGTGAGAAAGAGATATTGAAGAGGAAGAGTCGTAGGTTCTCATATCTAAGGAGCGAAAGACATCTCTGTATTAGGGGTGTGCGAGTGGCACACATGGGAATAGTAGAGAGAAATGAGACCTCGGGAGACAAAGTTTTGTGTTTGTGTGAGAGAAAGAGATTCCACATGGAGAATCATAGTTAGAGACACATAGCAGGGAGCGAGATATACTTAGAGAGATAGAGTGATGAAGGTTGAGGGAGAGAGTACCGTCAATGTGTTACGGAGATAAAATATCATTGTCGACATACAGGTAGCACGAGAGATACCTGAGAGACGATGAACGCGTATAGGTCCAGAGAGATAGTCCTATATAAGCATGAATGATAGCTATATGAGACGAATATCTGGATTAAAGGGGATTCAAATATTTAAACTAGAGATCAGGACATCGATAATATCATAACGCAAATTGGTGTATCAAACATGCATATTCATTTGAAATTGGGCACACGTGTAATGTTATATAGTTTATCAATATTGGTGATCCATAAATTCTTCAATTACAAACAATGCATGGTTTATATGCAATTAATGTCTAAACGGCATTACTCTATATGTTGCGTGTGTGAAACACATTATACATGTTTGAGAAGTAAAAAAACACGCATGAAACACACATTAATTGGAGACAGTTAGCGAGGAATGCATACATTGGATTTCAAAATAAAGTGGTTTCAAATATTCGAAAATCCAAATTGATGGATACAACCTTATGAATCTGAGATCATGCTATTTGTAAACCATATTTATGTATAAATGGTGTTGTGCTTTTGAAAGTATATATAAAAAATGATGTATATAGAATGTAATTCCAATTGAAAATGGATCCCGCCCCAAAAAATAGAATACAAACGGGATTCGAATTGAGTTGGCACAGTAAATGTGCACTCTACAAAATTTGAACGAAGGGGGGAAAGTCGCAGTAACCGCCCGAAACCAAAATCTGCGAGATGGAAATCACTACTGCCTATCCCTGCCACGCAAAGCCTATATGCTCGATTTCTATAGGTTTCGATAGGGGTAGGTTTGTAATTTCACCCAAACGTGACGTAACCGCCTCTCACCTGGATTCATACACGGTGGGCGCCAAAACACAGTGTGTCCTCGGCCGAAATCGACTTCCTCCCCGATTCATATTCATACATGGTGGGCGCCAAAAACAAACTCTCTTCGGCAAATATTCGGTGTATGCGAGATTACCGTCCTATCCCCAACCGACTAGTGTTGCTATGATGTAGTAGAAATTTGGAACGGGGGCTAAGTTTGTAAATTTCCTTGCATTTGAGACAAGCGCGCCCTGAATACATGGTTCCCCCCTTCCTCTCTACCTCCCTTTTCCCCATTCGTACTCCATGGGCGCCAAAACACCCTCTCCACCCCACCCTCCTCCGTCCGCCGCCGTCCGCCACCCCATCCACCGCCGTCCTCCTCCACCATGCCGGAGCTGATACCCCGACGCCGCCGTCCATTACAAGAGATCGACCTCTCTCATCCATGACTTCGGACCGGGATTCTTGCATCCCGTCCTCTCGCTTCATCCCCGCCGTCGTCCACCTTGCCGGTGCCGCTCCTACAACCGTCTCATCCACCGCGTCGTGCCACCACCGTCTACCCTCCTAGATCTGCTTCCACGCCGCCGACAGCCATCGCTACCGCAGCACCGTCAAATTCTCAGCAGATGCGTACACGGCGCCGGACCAGAGGCGGTACTCTTTCGTATCTGCTCAACTTATTTGTCGCAGCAAGAAAATAGATCGCCACTGCTTTACTCTGATTTCTTGTCTTGGTTGCGAAGTTGCCTTTGTCTGGTTTGCACCTTCAGATCCGCCATGGCACGCTCAACACCATACTCGCAATGCTTATGGTTTTCCCCTTTTATATTCCACACTAGTTAAATCACAGTAGACTAAATTTCAAAATTGGGTCCGTCGATTTTTCAGAGCTCGCCGGAGTTCGCCGGTGCGATCGAAGGGGCTCGGGTGGGGACAGTGGTTGTGGGGGGCGGTGGTGGGGCCTCACCGAACGAAGAAAACTCGACGCGGGTGGGGGCGGGGGTGGGGGTGGCGGAGGAACACAGGTGGTGGGACCGGTGGTTCGGCCGGCGGCCCGTGCGGTGTTCTGTATGGGAAGCATAGTATGTTCTTTGTCAGGAAGGGGAGCAGGGACATCTGCAGTCAACAGCTGATAGAGCTGGCCTGTACGTGATCACTAGGCTTTCAATTACTAGCGGCAATACAACACCGTAATTTCCAGCTAGTTCCACATTCCTGATTTATATATCCTGGTTATGGTGTACCCCTGTTATGTACACTATGGTTGTTTGGTTTGTGACTAACTTTGCCAAAGATTGCCACACCTAAGGTTAGGCAAGTTTGACCAACTTAGGTGAGTGTTTGGTTCAAGCCACATCTTAGGCAAGCCACACTTGGACCCCACATGACATACACACAAAAAGTGTGGCAAGATTCCCTTAGGCTTGCCAACTTGTGGCTCTCATTTTGATGAACTAACCTTAGTCAAGTTTGGCAAAAATGTGTGGCAAAGTGTGGCAATGCTAGTCCTAAAACCAAACAGCCCCATGATCTTCCTAGTTGCTGTGTGCTCTTATTATCATGGTTTGGCAATAAACTCTCTATACAGTATATTATGAACCTATCATCTGCCAGCTATCCTTACTTCTGGAGCCTATTTTTTGTGTACTTGTGCCATATTATATAAATGCACGCACCATATTACATCACACACAAGCTCTCTCATCAGAATCCAGTGATAGCACACAAGTGTTTACAGGGGCGCCCCTATATTAGAATATCATCTGCATTACAAAGATAATCTCACAACTATTTATGTTTTCATGGTTCTCAGATATTATACACAATTACAGTGAATATTAGAATCCGCGCATCAGAAGAATATTGTGGAACACTGCAATGACTTACAAAATTGGCAGCAAGGCATTGAGTGCCATTCTGGAAGCAATGAAACTCGTACGCTCCCCACATGTTGATTCTTGTTCAGAATATCATCCTAATGACTATTCTAACCTCGAGGAGTCAAAGGCAGATGGCCTGTCCTGTTCACCCATCAAGGTGCCTGTTCTAATTTGGTAAGGTTTTATTGATTGCGCGTATCTTGCATATGTTGTCTTGCATTTCTTCTACTTTATTGCACCGCCATCTGCTTAGTTTACTCATCATATATGTCGAGATGCCATGCCCATCCATTATCAATACATATTCCATCTGTCATCATACCATGTTTTTCCACTCAAATGTTGTTCTTGTGCATCAGACATCAAAAAGGAAGAGGGTGATTGCCGAACCTGAAGGAGCACCAGCAAAGTCCTTGAAAAACGTGGTGGTGCCGGAGAAATCAGACAACACCCCACTTATATTGGCTGTATAACCAGTGACACAAAACGTAGGACCGACTCCAGCAGACTGTACCCATACTTCACTGGCCACACCACTAGCCCCACCACACAGGACCTGCACTCCAGCAAAAGGTATACCGATTTCATTTGCCATAGCACCAGCTGTACCACAGAAAAATCCCACTCCAGCAAAAAGTACAACAAGTCCACCGGCCGAAGACTTATCCCAATTGCAGAGACGGCCAATTCCTGCAGATTGGAACTCCATTCCATTTATTCCCAGTTTAAAAGACAATGCTTTCAATGTTGTTAGGGACTACGTGCATATATTCCCATCATGGGAAGATTATTGTGAAGACAAACACCATTTTCACATCTTCCTGTCCAACTTACATGTAAGTGCTATTATTCATGGTTATTATTTTCCTGTTTTCTGCTGATTGAACACATCAATGATTTACATTACATTGTTGTAACTAGGCGAGGGTCAATCTGGATAGTCATGACGAGCAAAGCTTGCTTGTGCTTTTCAAGGAAGCATTGCAGCAGTATCGGTGTTACCCGAGGAAATCACACTTTGATGGCAAGTCTATAAACGAATTTCTGGTGAAGTCTCCTGTGCTAAATTTAGAAGACATTGAATGGAAAAACCTTGTTATGCACTGGTCTCGTTCTCAGGATGAGGTATTGTCTATGAAATCACATGACAATTTGAACTTCTACTTTTCCGCATGTGCCTTACGGATCTTTTTTGCAGGAAATCTGCTCGAAGAAGAATTCCGGTTTGACAAGAATGACAGGATATCGCAAATATGTTGCCCGCTGCTTTGCTCTTGTTAGTACCTATTGTCCTGTATCACTGTACTTGCATACATACCTGGTTCATTATGTGACAGCAGTATGCATGATAGCTTGCTTATCAATTATTCGCTCCAAATTATCTGATCTGTATGAATGGTTACATTAGTGTAGAATATATCCAATGCCAATGTTTTTTTAGCTCTGCATTGTTCTTGTAAGTACATGCTGTCCTTTATCAGTGTACTTATAATGACAGGTAGTTGTTCATGTACCATCACTCTACAGCTTATTTTCCTTTGCCCTCCATTTTCTACACATCAGATCTATATTTACTCTTACCATAAGGTTGGTACTGAAGAATTTTAGTTGTGCATTGCTCTTGGCTGTACCTTTTGCCTGTATCGCTGCACTTACATTTATAGCTACTTGGTTATGTAGCATCACTCTTCATCTTATCTTAAATATTCTCCATTTTTTCGTATATTATCACATCTATATTTACTCTTAACAAAATGTAGAATAAAGGCAATGCTTTTGAAGAAGATTCTGTGGTAAACTTCTTGAAATGCCCCCCCCCATCAGCATGGACAAGGCCTTTATAGAGCATGTCTTCACCAATAATGTAAGTTTGTCCATCTCAAGCCTGCAAACTCTGTTGTATATATTTGGTTAGGCATGACTGCAACAACTGTTTATTTTTGGTGTTTGCATCAAATTGCTTGTTTAAAGTTTATTATATGTAGTTCATAAACAAAAGTTTGTACTTTCTCAATTTAAGTTTTCAATTGTACAACCAAGTTCCTTCTTCATACCATGTAAATTAAACTATACAGAGCAAGTGATCTTCTTTTGCACTGCATGTATGCTTTTGTTCTTCATCCGTAATCCAGTGGTGTGGTGAACCTACCCACTACAGCACAATGTCATATTCTGCAATATCTTAACTATGAACAATGCCATATCATTCTACTATTATTTAAACCGTCTCTTTATTTGCCAATCTGAAATAGTATAAATTGACAGCACACTAACCATTGATACTTATGAGTTCTTAATCTGTAATCCAGTGGTGTCATGAAGCTGCCAACTCCTTCACAATGTCATTTCCTGCCATGTCTTGACCTGAACAATACCATATTGTGTTAATGCAAATTTAAAGTGTGTCACTTTATTCATCAGTAAGAAATGTGATGAATTGTCAGCACTGATACTTTTATGTGCAAAACCTGTCATCTGTCTGCTTGTTTATCTTTCAGAGTGAGGAAGATATAAGTGTTGAACAAGTGCAGTCTCATCATCTTGCTCAGCTGCTTGCACTGCAGCTCCCCAGCAGGGCTAACCTTTCCTGAACTCTATTGAAGTGCTGTCGGTTTTGTATATTATGTTGTCGGCATGTTTATTTGCACTGGTGGCGATCTTTGATGCCCAGTGTATGTAATCTGCTGTCTGCTTGTGCTTTATTATCATAGTGGCGAACTTTGATGCCCAGTGGATGTAATATGCCGTAATTTCTTTATTGTATAGTCTAGGTTTTTTCTTATTCATGATGCTACAGTTATTTTACTGTATATATATCCTGTCTTCGCAGTAAACCGGCCAAACCATAAAATTATGGTACATAATCGGGCCGTCATGCAATCACGATGTAGGTTGGGCCTGAAACGTGCCGAACAGCTCATGGGCCGGCAACAGCCCAAAATGAACCCCGGCCCATGATTGTGCGAATCAAATCACGGGCTTTTAACTGGCCAAAAAATTGTCTCGGTCCTTGTTTGGCCCAATCAGATATCGGTTGCGAGCAGGCCGGATGCAAACCGGGCCGTAGTTAGGCCCAACTATATGACGGGTTTTTAACAGGCTGAAATTAATATAGGGCCGAAATGTTAAACGGGCCCTTAACAGGGCAAAACTAATATTAGGCCGAATTACTAAGTGGGCCTTTAGAAAGTGGGCCCAAAAGCATAGTGTCCAGTTGACGGGCCGAATCTGATATGGGCCATAATTGAGCCCAAAGCCTCTTAAAGGGCCGGACTTGATCTGGGCCGTAATTTGGCCCAGAACGTGGTAGGCCTTTAACGGGCCGGATCTCATATGGGCCACTATTAGGCCCGGAGTGTGGCAGGCCAATAATGGACCGGATCAAATATGGGCCGGCATTTGGCCCAAAATATGGCAGGCAGTTAATGGGCCGTCCTACTAGGGTCCTCAAAATCTTGTGGGCCTACAGCTGGGCCGGCCCATTAATGTCGGCGAAATCTCGTGGGCCTTTAGCTGGGCCGGCCCATTATGATCCGCAAGAATCTTGTGGGCCTTTACCTAGGCCGGCCCATTACGGCACACAAAAATCTTGTGGGCCTTTACCTGGGCCGGCCCATTATGGCCCGCAAAATCTTGTGGGCCTTTAGCTGGGCCAGCCCATTATGGTTCGTAAAATATCGTGGGCCTTCAGCTGGGCCGGCCCATTATGGTCCGCAAAATCTTGTGGGCCTTTAGTTGGGCCGGCCCATTTAAACTTGTTGGGCTATGCCACGTGTCGACGTATCATAGGCGCCTTCTGTCCAGTGAGTGGATGACATCTGTCCGGACGATGAGCCGACACGTGTTTCCTCTAGCCAATGATGATTTTACACATGGAAAATCCCCATTGGTCGGGGTTGTTAACGGGTTATCGGATCCAAAACCCGACCCGACAGCTTAACGGCGTTCCGTTACGGTGGATGCCACGTGTCGGTCACCCTTGACGAAAGCACTTCTGTGACGCGCGATTTATCGTCATGGAATTGGACACTTCCGTGATGATAATTTTGGTAATGTCATGTAACACTTCTACGACAGCACAGGTATGACTATCTTGATTCTGTCATAAATTTGTCATGGATGTACATGCATGACAAAAAAAGCGACCTACTGTGACAAACACGTATCATCACGGAAGTGTGTTTTTTTTGTAGTGAATGTCTTGAGTAGATAATAGCGCGAGAGGGTTGGTGTGCACCTCAATCTTCTTGCAGCTGTAAGGGCATTTTATCCCTTAGTTGGTTTTGATGATTGATGACAATACTTTTGCGGACTAATCATGTGCATCGAATATTTCAGATATATATTGACTAGGCACAAGATGAGTTGGTTCCCTTCGAAGGCTATGGAAGACGGCGTTTCTCTATGTTTCTTTTCGGTGGTATTGAGTTGTAGGGAAGCCGTACTATTAAGAGGGGGTCCGCGTCGGAAAGGGTGGGTGGATTCATCACGTACACATCTTCCTTTGTACCTCCTTTTATTCTAGCCTTTGGAGCATCCTATGTTTTTCCTTGTCTATGCGAATATTGCTCGTGCTTGCTGAACTAGGGCGTGCGGTAGTACTGCTCCTCAGAGCGGTAGTACCGTCCGCCGGTGCGGTAGTACCGCAAGCGCCCACGGTAGTACCGCTTCTTGGCAAGTGGTAGTACTGTGGCCCGAGTCCAGATGTTTTCACCCTCTCCCTAGTGGGTGGCACCCATCATGGTAGTACCGCGCACTGGGCACGGTAGTACCGTGGTATCTGGCTTAGTTCCGCAAGTATGCGGTAGTAAGGGGCGGATGAAATTTTTTTCATCCGCGCCTAGCACGGTGGTACCGTTGCTGGCTTACGGTACTACCGCGTCGGGTTTTTGCATCGACTCCAACTCTGCGGAAGTAGCCACGGATGTAATTTATTATATCCGTGCCTTCCCATCTCTGATCAGTCCCTGCCTTGCGGTAGTACCGCAAGGGGGCGCGGTAGTACCGCGCCAGCAGTACTGCCGCCCTCTGCCTTAGTGCATTTTGGGTTGTTCTGGTCTCTGTTGCGTGGGCGGTAGTACCGCGGGGCCCTGCAGTAGTACCACGTGCCCCTGCGGTAGTACCGTGCCTCTGGTACGGTAGTACCGCGTTGCGCAGGCTGAGTTGGTGGATAATGGTTGGATTTGTTCTTCTACTATATAAGGGGTGTCTTCTTCCTCTAGTTGAATACCTCTTCCACCTCCAAGCTCCATTAATGCTCTAAGCTCCATTTTCGCCCGATCTCTCTCCCTAGCCAATCAAACTTGTTGATTTGCTCGGGATTGGTTGAGAAGGCACCGATCTACACTTCCACCAAGAGAAATTTGATTCCCCCACCAATCCCTAGCGGATCTTGTTACTCTTGGGTGTTTGAGCACCCTAGACAGTTGAGGTCACCACGGAGCCATAGTCCATTGTGGTGAAGCTTCGTGGTGTTGTTGGGAGCCTCCGATTAAGTTGTGGAGATAGCCCCAACCTTGTTTGTAAAGGTCCGATCGCCGCCTCGAAGGGCACCAATAGTGGAATCACGGCATCTCGCATTGTGTGAGGGCATGAGGAGAATACGGTGGCCCTAGTGGCTTCTTGGGGAGTATTGTGCCTCCACACCGCTCTAACGGAGACGTACTTCCCTTCAAAAGGAAGGAACTTCGGTAACACATCCTCGTCTTCACCGGGTCCACTCTTGGTTATCTCTTACCTTTACTTGTGCAAGCTTATTAGTGTTACTTCTCTTGCTTGCTTGTGTGTTCGTTGATGTTGCATCATATAGGTTGCTCACCTAGTTGCACATCTAGACAACCTACTTTGATGCAAAGTTTAATTTGGTAAAGAAAAGCTAAAAATTGTTAGTTGCCTATTCACCCCCTGTCGGTGTCAAAACCGGCGGATCTCGGGTAGGGGTCCCGAACTGTGCGTCTAGGCCGGATGGTAACAGGAGGCAAGGAACACGATGTTTTACCCAGGTTCGGGCCCTCTTGATGGAGGTAAAACCCTACGTCCTGCTTGATTAATATTGATGATATGGGTAGTACAAGAGTAGATCTTCCACGAGATCAAGGAGGCTAAACCCTAGAAGCTAGCCTATGGCATGATTGTTGTATCATGAAGTTGTCCTACAGACTAAAACCCTCCGGTTTATATAGACACCGGAGAGGGTTAGGGTTACACAAAGTCGGTTACAATGGTAGGAGATCTAAATATCCGCATCGCCAAGCTTGCCTTCCATGCCAAGGAAAGTCCCATCCGGACACGGGACGAAGTCTTCAATCTTGTATCTTCATAGTCCTGGAGTCCGGCTAAAGGTATAGTCCGACTACCCGAACACCCCCTAATCAAGGACTCCCTCAGTAGCCCCTGAACCAGGCTTCAATGACGACGAGTCCGGCGCGTAGATTGTCTTCGGCATTGCAAGGCGGGTTCCTCCTCCAAATTCTTCATAAAAGTTTGTAAACACCAAGAGTAGTGTCCGGCTCTGCAAAATAAGTTTCCACGTATTGCCACAGAGAGAATAATATTAACACAAATCTAATCCGCTGACGTATTCCGCAGCGTGACATCACACTACGGCCAAGCCTTTATTCAAATCATTTTCACTTTTCCACCTCAGCATGTTTTGCGAGGCGGTTTCCTTGGCACGTCTTGTCAAAGCAGAGATCGTGTCCCCTTTATTTACGGGATTCTCATCAATACGGACGTGGGTAACCCAATCATGCCCGTTAGCATGTCTTCTCGATTAAAGGCGAGTCCCAAACGGTTACGGGGAGGGCTCCTGGTATTCAACCTCTTATAAAGAGACCAAGGCCTTACTCCTTTTCTCCAATCTCAAAACAAGTTCGCTCATCGCCTCGAGTTCCAACACCCTAGGCTCCAGATTCCAGGCGCTTCAGACCTTCGACAATGTCTGGTTCCGACCCTCAAGGCCGATGGATGCCCTCCTCCGTCACGGAGGAGGACGTGCTAATGTTGAGAGAGGCTAAGTTCTTGACCGCCGAAATTCTGCATAGGTTGCCTGCTCAAAGGAAGGCTATTCCCAGTCCCCAGCCCGGTGAGAGCGTAGTGTTCATGTCTCACTTCCTTCAGGGGTTAGGCTTCCCGATGGATCCCTTCGTGAAGGGGCTGATGTTCTATTATGGGCTGGAATTTCATGACTTAGCTCCGTAGTACATCCTCCACATTTCCTCATTCATCATTGTGTGTGAAGCGTTCCTCCGTGTTACTCCTCACTTCGGATTATGTCTCAAGACTTTTGGAGTGGAGCCGAAGATGATCGAGGGACGACACGCAGAGTGCGGAGGCGTGTCATAAGTAAGAATGCTGATGCTCCATGGCCCGAGGGCTCCTTTCAAGAGGAGCTCAGCTTGTGGCAACGAGAGTGGTTCTATATCACCGCTCCCAGGAGCGCCAAGTGGGTGGCGCCTCCTGCCTTTCGCTCGGGTCCCCCACCACGGCTAGCGTCATGGGTCAACAAAGGATTAGATTGGGGGTTATCCAAAGACGTGCCCTTGTTGCAGGGCCGCATTAGGGATCTCTTAGAAAGAGACCTCAACCTGGTCAAGGTGACGCAGGTCATGCTGATTCGCCGAACACTGCCCGGCAAACGTCGCTCCCTTCGTCTGTGGGAGTTTAATCCGGAGGGACCACGAGCTCTCCAGCATTTCATGGGCGCAACGCCTGTGGAGATGTATAAAATGTTCTCCGGATCACAAGCAATGTGTCTGGATTTGACCGAGGACGCAAGTTTAAGCTGCAATCGCCCGGATACTCAAGTAAGTAACCTTGTGCCCGGACTCGTTATCCGTAAAATTGTCATAAATTCGCCCCTAAAAGAGCTGTCCTTTTAAACAGGAGTGGATAGCGAAGGCAAAGCTGATCAGGTGCCCGGCTCCCCTTCCTGAGACCAGGCCGGATCCCGTGCTAGTCAGGATGTTGAAGATAGTGCCTTTGGAGGGAAGTGAGGGGGAGGACAAGGAAACTATGGCCTCCTCGAAGGAGGCTGCTCCGAAGGGAAGAACCGACAATTCCTCTCCTAAGGGGAAGAAGAGGGCCGCCTCTGACGACCCGGAGACCATGGCCTCAAAGCGGGGGGAAAAGTCCTCGTCAGAGGGTCCGACACCGGGGAGATCCTCGGCCGAACTACGCCCTCAAAGGGATCAGCCCTCCAGCGAGCCGTAAGTAGAGAAAGATTTTCCTTTAGAGGGATGAGAGAAATCCTTGCTTTTTATCTGAGAAGATTAACCGAAATTTTACTTTGTAGCTCGGACCTCAGCCCTTCTTAGCAGAGCTCGTCTTCGGGGGATCTTCTTCCGGAGATGATGGAGAGTGGAACGCCTCCCCCTGCCGTACCGCCTGGCGAGGTGGGCGACCCTGAGGTGTCGTCGCGGAGGGTTTCTCCGAATCCGGCAGGGGTGGAAGGTAGCCATATGCCCCCCCAAGGTTCTCCGCGTCCGGCCTTTGATGGAGGTCATAGGACGAGTCCGGCACCGTCCGATGCGCGGTCGGAGGAGCTGATGATTCTGCTAGGGTGAGCTTCTATCTTAGAGGAGCACCGTGCATTGATGGGTACAGTGATTGGAAGGATTTCGTCCGCGGAAAGCGGATTGCATGAGGCCGTCAGAAGTTTGCTGACGGATTTTGAGGTACGTTTGATAATGTACTTCTTTGTCAGTTGCGCATAAACAAGATGCGCCCTGTGTAGATAGTAGCCCCTAAGACTCTGTGCGTTGTCAAAATTGACGGCACGCAGAGGATCATAATCCCAGGTCTAAAATGTCGCCTTTGTATACAGGTGGCGAAGTGTCCAGAATCGAGCCGAACTGATGATTTTGCCGAACTAAAGCGGCAACTTGACGTGGCAGATGCCGACATCGCGCTCGTCAACGAGCGGCTTGATGAGGCTCAAGGTATGCAATTCCTCGGGCGGCATCTGGTAAGAGGAGCTTTATGCCAGTATCTTACAATGTGTGTGCTTGACGCAGATGGTGCGGCCGCCGTGGAGAGTCTTCGGGCGGAACTTGCCCGAGCTAAGGAACAAGCCAGGAAAAGTGATGCGGCTGCCGAGAAGGCCCTTGAAGAGCTGAGAGCCGAACAGGCTGCTCACTGCCGAAGCAAGAAGGAGATGGCCGTGATGGCCGCGAAGTTAAAAAGTGCTGCTGACCGTTGCAAGTTTCTTGAGAAAGAAGACCGGGCGAGACAGACGGACTTAGAGAAGGCCGTTGCTGATGCCAAGGACGCTCGCTCTGCGATGAGAGCTGCGAAGGAGGAGCTGCGTCAGGCCGAACAGATTGCGGCTGGAAAGCCCTTTATGCTGCGGAGGAAGTTTTGCGATCCGAAGTTTGCTCCGTTGGACCGGATGTGGAGTGCGGAGGACACCTATCTGGATTTGGCAGCGAGTGCTGCTGATGCGACCGAATACTTTCGAGATCAAGAAGATCGCGAAGTGGAAAGGCTTTTCTGGTCGCAGTTCCAGAATCTAGAGCGTCCACTGGCAGTGGACGATCGTCTGGCTCAATGGGCCGAACTGAATAGATTGTCCGGACTCGCCATTAAGTACGTCATGGGTCATCTGTGGCCGAGGAGATCGGAGCCGAAGAGTTATTTCAGCTTGGTGCAGCAATTCCTTGACACGGTGCCACGTATCAATGCGATGAAGAGGTCAGCATGCATAGAGGGCGCACGGATGGCTCTTGCCCGTGTCAAGACATACTGGGTAGAGATGGAGACCACCATTGTTGCATCCCGCGATTCGGACAAAAGCCGAGTACCCTCCGAGCACCATTTTTAGGAAGTCCTTGAAGGCGCTCGTGTAATAGAGATGCAGTGCTCGAAGGATGCTATGTTCTGATAGCATATGTAATTATAAAGCAATATTTTGATGAATTGTAGTAGCCTTTTATACTTGTGCCTTCAAGTATTTGGAACACCTATTGTGCGGCCGTTTAAAGATATATATATATACAAAATCTGAAAGATTGCAGTCGTTGGCTTCAGCCCCCACGCACATAGTGCGCGGGTGCTCGCAGAAGGCGCATTTTCACACTTAATCCAACGTCTTGGTCCTACAAAGGAGGTGATAGCGCAGCGAGCTAGGCAACCGGACTATAATGCTTTAACACTTTCACTTAGCCATAGGAGCTTGACAATGGGACTATTTAGGCAGCCCCTGGTGGCGATTGCGCTCGCCCGAATTCGGGGCGCGTCTGTGCCTGGCCGGGAAACGGCCCTTCGTTAATGTGGAGGAATCCTACAAATTCCGGAGAGTCATCGAGTGGTTGACCAGTCTCACGCCATATCATGATAGTCGGTTTTCGGCTTTCTCTACTGAGGTGCTCGCCTGGCCGAACCAGGGCACAATCGCAGTAGTTCTCCTGGTGCCGCCTTAGCCGATAGAGCGGAATGTAAGGCGGCCGAACACAGGAGCCGGGCAACCCAACATTTGACCAAAATCATGACTCGGAGCTGATGCATATAAGGCCAAACTCGTGACGCCAAACACTCCCTAAGGTATTCGGTCTTTATGAGAGCGGGCGAGGTAACGCTCTGAGGTATAAGCCCCTAGTGTCCAGGTACACGCAAGAATTCTGACGTGGCCACATGCCAAGACGCCAGCCTCCTCCTTGGTTATAGAACCAGGGGATGTGTATCAACAAGAGACAGTAAAAAAGGTTTACGCAGGGTCTTGATCTGAAAAGAATCCTTGGAACGGGTCCCTACTGCACGTCTGCGCCTGTGTCTCCGTTGTGCCGTATCCTGAACGGGCGCAGCACGACGTTCATCTGTAAAAAGAGAGCAACTAAGTTGAAAATGGGGCGTGCCGAACAAAAGTTATATGAAATAAACAAAGTGTAAAGTAAAATATGAAAAATTGAGCTTTATTGTCTCTTATTTTATACGTGTGAAGCCCCTAGTGCAGGGGTATATGGCCACTAAGCCTTTATCAACGATACTTATGTGCCGGACTCGTCTATCCGTGTCCGTGGTCTTAATGACCTGTTCCGATGTTCTGGCTGGTGAAGCCATTGTATTGTGGGGCTGTTAAAGCGGCCGCACAATCCTCCGCTTGGGGGAGGTGTTCTCACTGCTTCCCCTTTAAGGAGATGATGCCACATGGACCGGGCATCTTAAGCGTAAGAGATGCATAATGCGGTATTGCGTTAAAGCGGGCGAAAGCTTCGCGTCCCAGTAGTGCTTCATAGCGACTTGAGAATGGGACGATGTGGAAAGTCAGCTTTTCGCGACGGAAGTTATCGACAGAGCCGAAAATAACCTCGAGCCGGAGAAAACCCATGCAATGGGTGTCCGGACCTGGCGTTACTCCTTGAAAGGAGGTTTTGCTGTGGCGAATTCTTTTGGGGTCGATCCCCATGTGGCGGATTGAGTCCTGATATATCAGGTTGAGTCCGCTGCCACCGTCCATAAGGACATTTGAAAACTGGAGTCCTCCAATTATTGGATCGAGTACCAGGGCAGTCCAGCCTGGGTTCCTGACACTTCTAGAATAATCCAGATGATTGAAGATGATTGGTTTTGACAACCAGTGGTGGGATTTCTTTGGGATAGGCCGTGGGGCGCGTACCTTTATGGGCG
This sequence comes from Triticum urartu, assembly GCF_056163025.1. Taxonomy (NCBI): domain Eukaryota; kingdom Viridiplantae; phylum Streptophyta; class Magnoliopsida; order Poales; family Poaceae; genus Triticum; species Triticum urartu. The sequence goes on along the minus strand of NC_141879.1, from coordinate 150,792,074 downwards.
CCGCACGTTTTGTTATGTGGAGTAAGTTTACTGTTTTTACTTCTTGTGGGAAATTCTTTTGTTTCCTGGTACTCTGCTTTTGGGGTTCGTCCTCGTCTTCGCTTGGTGTGTCGAGCCCCTTGTGTTCGGCGTTGAGTCTGCCGGATTGTTTGAAAACCCAACAATCTCTGTGGGTATGGTTAGCAGGCTTTCCGGGACTGTTGTGTATTTGACATATCCTATCCAAGATTTTGTTTAGGTTGGATAGGTCGTCCCTGTTATCTTGGAGGGGCGGCTTTTTCTGATTCTGTCGTGAGCTTTTGAATCCGGTGTTGACTGCCGTGCTCTTCTGACTTTTTTCCTTAGTCCGGCGACGGTCCTTATTGCGTCACGGTTTTCCGTTTCCATCCCTAGTTTCGGATGTACTTGGGTCACTGGTGCTGCATCTTGCCAACCAGCTGTCCTCTCCTGCGCAAAAGCGGGTCATGAGGCTTCTTAGTGCGGCCATTGTTCTTGGCTTTTCTTGGCCGAGGTGTCTAGCGAGCCATTCGTCTCGGACATTATGCCTGAAAGCCGCTAAGGCTTCAGTGTCCGGTCAGTCGACTATCTGATTCTTTTTAGTAAGAAATCTATTCCAGAATTGCTGAGCTGACTCTCCGGGCTGTTGAGTTATGTGACTAAGATCGTCTGCATCCGGAGGGCAGACATAGGTCCCTTGAAAATTTGCTCGGAAAGCGTCCAACTTCCGATTGTGTTTTCAGGAAGGCTTTTGAGCCAATGCCGGGCTGGCCCTTTAAGCTTGAGGGGTAAGTATTTTATGGCGTGGAGGTCATCTCCTCTAGCCATATGTATGTGGAGGATATAATCCTCGATCCAGACTCCAGGGTCTGTTGTTCCATCATATGCCTCTATGTTTACAGGTTTGAATCCCGCTGGAAATTCATAATCCAGGACCTCATCGGTGAAACATAGGGGGTGTGCGGCACCCCTGTATTTGGGTGTGCCGGATTCTGATAATGGCTTTATTGCATTGCTTACGAGAGCTTGCTTTCTTGGCCCGTAAATGGACCTGGCTGGGCCATGATGCGAATCCTTAAGTGGGTCGCATGCCGGCTTAAGTGCGGCGCTGCTTGCCGCTTTATGCTGGCCATGGGGTCGTCTATCCGACCGTGTGGCTTTCTCACTTTTGGAATGCGAGGGCTCTAAGGCCTCCTCGTCGAATTCAGGCAGTAGCTTTCTCTTCGGATAGCTTTTAGTGCGGCGACTCTCGCCGTATTTGTCTGCAGTATTGATTACTTTACTCCATCTGATCCTGAGTGCATCTTCCGCAGTTTTTAGCTTCCGCTTCTGCTTTTCAGGCTGCGTGCGGTTGCAACGAGCCGTTTGTGGAGGTTCTTCTGCTTCGTGGGCTTGTCCGGCGTAGGGTCGTCCAGAATGCCATTTTCGCCGGGGGAGGGATGTTCGGTTTCTCTATCCGGGTTGTCCTGTTGGGACGGTTGCTCTAAGGCATGCTCGTCGTCTACCGGCTCATCCTGCTCTATGGCTGGGTCTTTATCGAGGCGGGGCTTGGGTCGGCGTTTACGCTGACGCTTTGATTGTTTTTCGAGAGATCGATCCCTCTTTCCATCCCTGTTTTCCTCGTTGTTGCTTCCTTTAGGGGTATCCACCATGTACACATCGTGAGATGAGGTGGCTGTCCAATGCCCTATAGGCGTTGGTTCTTGGTTGTCTCCTGCATCGTTGTCCATACTGTCGATGTCTTCGGAGTCGAAGTCGAGCATGTCGGTTAAGTCGTCGACAGTGGCTACGAAGTGGGTGGTGGGTGGGTTTTGAATTTCTTCATCATCCGAATCCCATCCTTGCTGACCGTAGTCCGGCCAGGGCTCTCCTGATAAAGAGAGAGATTTTAGAGAATTCAGGATGTCGCCGAAGGGCGAGTGCTGAAAGATGTCTGTGGCGGTGAACTCCATTATCGGCGCCCAATCGAATTCGATCGGCAGGGGTGCGGGGGGCTCGGAGTTCGGAAAGGAATCCGGCTCCTCGGAGTCACGGGCCATGCGGAGTGTGGGGCTGGAGTTCGGCTCAATCGCCTCTGAGATCGCAGCCCCTGAGGCAGCGTCCAACCGCTGATCCTCGATCGGTGCAGTAGGCTCCGAATCAATGGTCGGAACCGATGCGTGTGCGGCCTCCAAGGCACTGTTCGGCGGAAGAGCTATATCATGCCCATCGAGACAGTGTGGTGCGCTTGGCTGTGGCTCGAATCTGACAAAGATCAAGTCCCCGCGGATGTCAGCCGTGTAGTTTAGGCTTCCAAACCTGACCTGATGGCCAGGGGCGTAGCTTTCGATCTTCTCAAGGTGGCCAAGCGAATTGGCCCGCAGTGCGAAGCCGCCGAAGACGAAGATCTGTCCGGGGAGAAAAGTCTCACCCTAGACTGCATCGTTGTTGATGATCGAAGGAGCCATCGGGCCTAAAAGCGACGACACAGAGGAACTCTCAATGAAAGCACCAATGTCGGTGTCAAAACCAGCGGATCTCGGGTAGGGGGTCCCGAACTGTGCGTCTAGGCCGGATGGTAACAGGAGGCAAGGAACACGATGTTTTACCTAGGTTCGGGCCCTCTTGATGGAGGTAAAACCCTACGTCCTGCTTGATTAATATTGATGATATGGGTAGTACAAGAGTAGATCTACCACGAGATCAAGGAGGCTAAACCCTAAAAGCTAGCCTATGGTATGATTGTTGTATGATGAAGTTGTCCTACAGACTAAAACCCTCCGGTTTATATAGACACCGGAGAGGGTTAGGGTTACACAAAGTCGGTTATAATGGTAGGAGATCTTGAATATCCGCATCGCCAAGCTTGCCTTCCACGCCAAGGAAAGTCCCATCCGGACACGGGACGAAGTCTTCAATCTTGTATCTTCATAGTCCTGGAGTCCGGCTGAAGGTATAGTCCGGCTACCCGAACACCCCCTAATCCAGGACTCCCTCACCCCCCCTCTAGTCAACCATATCGATCCTTTCAATTGGTATCAGAGCCTCGTCTCTTTACTAAGGACTTTGCCGTCCGAAGAGTATGGTTGACACCATAGACGGTGTGGAGGAGCACCCCGGTGTGAATCCGATCTCCTCTACGAGTGATGGGGGAACCTCGGTCTCCCGTGAGGAATTCAATGTAGCCTTGGAGAGAAAACCTCAATGATGACTAAGGTTGTAAGCATGTTTACTAAATTCATTGAAGGGCTTAAACTATCCACCGCACCATTGAAAGTGGGTGATCCCACTGACAAGGTGACGGATGCTAACCCCGACAAGGGGGAAGCTAGTAGTGAAAAGGCTCCTTCTTCTGGTGGTAAAAATGGCACCGGCATCTTTGCCCATGTGGAACCACCACTCGTTTATGGTGGAACGATTCCTTCCACTCATTTGAATCATGCCGGTCCTCCCCCTAAGATTGTGAAAAATGAGGACTTTGATTCTTGGGTTTATCGCTTTAAGCATCATTTAAATCATGTGAATACTAATCTTTGGAGAATCATTGAAGAATGTTTCTATCCGCATGACCCAAGCAACTTCACTCCTCGAGAAGCCGCGGATAATCAATTCAATGAGAATGCTCTCTTCATCATCCAAGATGCAATTCCACCCGAAGATCTACCTCATCTTCGGCCATTCGCCTTGGCCAAAGATGCATGGCTTTGTGTTGTCTCTCTCTACTGGGGAAGTGCAAGCATTCAACGCTCCAACTATGAAGTAGTGCAAGATGAAGCCAATGAGTTTGCTATGAAAGAAGATGAAGAACCTTGTGAGCTTTATCAGAGAGTAACCAAACTCGCGGTCTCACTCCGAGATCATGGGAGCAAGGACACGGATGACAATTGGATCAAGCGCATATTCCTCAAGGCAATGATGCCTTACCACAAGGCCATGTCCTCCGTCATTCGTCAAAGGCCCGACTTCCACACCTTGACCTCAAGTGAACTGTTGGATGAGTTTGTGGCTATGAACATATTGGACAAGACCGCCGGCAATGCGGTGCTTCGCTCTCAAAGGGCAAAGAAGCCCAACCTTGCATTGAAGGCCAAGGTTTGTGTTGAAGAAGAAGAAGAGGAAGAAGAGGAAAGCAACCCCGAAGATACAAAGTATGCCTATCATGAACACATGGCACTTGCTTCAAGGCAATTTTGGAGCAAGAAGAACTCGAGGCCAAACTTCAACAAGAACAACTCAAGTGGCACGAAGAGCAAGCAACATGTGAGGACTTGCTACAATTGTGGCAATGTGAGCCATTTTGTTGCGGAGTGTCCGTATGAGAAGAGGGAAGACAATGGTGGCAAGCTCATCCGAAAGGACAAAGCCAAGTCTTTCCCCAACAAGAACAACTTCACCAAGAAGACCCCTCACAAGGCGTTGGTGGTTCAAGAAGAGTACCATGAGTATGATGATGATGAAGAAGATGGTGAGTCGGTTTCCATGGCCCCCGTTGCCATTGCAAAAACTCCACGAGTGTCTCTCTTCGACTCACCCAATAAGAACATCACCGCCAAGTGCCTCATGGCTAAAGCCACCAACAAGGTAACCCCCAACATCAAAACTACCATCACTAATAATCGTTCCTTGACGGATTGAATTGATGAATATGAGGGATCCAATGTGGAGGAAAATGAGTTTGAGTCCTTTATGGGTAAACTCAAGGGTGAATCCAAGAAGCATTTTGTTGCTCTCTTGGAACAACTTGGTGAAGCCAATGACATGATGAAGGCTCACGAAGATACTATCTCCAAGATGGAGGGGCATATTCGTTACTATGCCGATGAGATTTCGGATCTTTCCAATGCTCTTGAGGAAGATTGTGGTCTTCGTTTGGCTCTTGAGGAGTCACACAACGTTGATCACGCTAAGTTAAAGAAAGATTTTGATCACGCTCTTGTTGCCTCTCATGTGCTAAACTCCGAGAAGGCCAAGCTTGGGGTTGATCTTGCTAGACTCAAAGAGGAGTTTGACCTACTTGACAAGGCTCACAAGGTCTTGAAGGGTGCTCATGCTAGCCTCAAAGAGTCTCATGATCAACTTCAAGTAAAACCAACCAAGGAGAAAGCCACTTTTCCTCATATTATGTTAATTGATAATGCAAACCCATGTTGTGAGCATGTGCATCTTGTTGAGGAGAACGCTAAGCTAAAGGTGCAACTTGAGAAAGTTCTTGTGTCTTGCATACAAGGCGAGAAGAATCTCAACGACCTTTTGACCAACCAAAAGGGAGTTGTGGCCAAGGAAGGGATTGGGTACGTGCCCAAGTCCAAGAACAAGAAGAAGAATGACAAGGCCAAACGACCTCCTCCTCTCAAGCAAACTTTTGTGAAGGAGGGAGAGGGTGCTACTAAGGAGAAGGAGAAGAACTCCGTGAGGGGTAGTGATGCCAAGAAGGGCAACGCTTCCATTCCCAACAAAGCCGGCGACTTTAACCCTTCTTATGTATTGTGCCGTGCTAGAGATGGGCATGTTTATGCCAAATTTGTTGGTTCTCCTTATGAGTACATTGAATGGTCGATTTGGGTTCCTAAGACCCTTGTTACTAACATCAAAGGACCCATTACAAAATGGGTACCTAAAACCAAGCATTGATCACTTGTAGGTGTTTGCTTCCGGTGGGGGATCATGGTTGCTCGATAGTGGAGCTACTAATCATATGACCGGAAGCAAGGACTTGGTGGTGGACGTGCAAAAGATTCCATCCATGCCCGCCAACATCGAGTGGGGTGACGCCTCGTCCTCTAAGGTATTGGGACTCAACAAAGTTGTCATTTCTCATGATCTTACGATCGAGAAGGTCATGCTTGTTGAGTCCCTTGCATACAATTTACTTTCCGTTCGTCAACTAGCACTTATGGGCTTTGCCACTTTCTTTGATATTGATACCGTGGCCCTCTTGTGGAGCAAGACTCTTAAAGTAGCCTTTGTTGGGCATGTCGAGAACGGTCTCTATGTGATTAACTTTTCGGAGCGACCCACTAAGACCGCGACATGCCTAATGGCTAAGGTTGACGTGGGATGGCTTTGGCATCGCCGTTTAGCTCACGTCAATATGAGATCTTTGCAAAGTCTTCTCAAGGGGGACCATGTCCGTGGACTAACAAATGTTAGTTTTGCCAAAGATTGTGCTTGCAGTACTTGTATCGAAGGAAAGCTACATGAGAAGGCTCACCCTCCCACGACTATCATCTAGCCGAAGAGGCCTTTGGAGCTCCTTCATTTGGATCTCTTTGGGCCTCCATCCTTTGATAGTTTTGGTGGTAGAAAGTATTGCTTGGTGATTGTGGATGACTATTCAAGATACACTTGGGTATATTTCTTCAGTAGGAAGAGCGAGACCCAACAAACCTTCATCGACTTTGCAAATGAAGCTCAACGACAACACAATACAAAGATCTTGACTATAAGAAGTGACAACGGCTCCGAGTTCAAGAACTACACCTTGGATGAGTTTTTGAGTGATGAGGGAATCAAGCATCAATATTCCGCACCTTATACCCCTCAACAAAATGGTGTAGCGGAGAGGAAGAACCGAACGTTGATGGATGCGGCAAGGACCATGATGGCGGAGTTCAAGTCTCCCTACAACTTTTGGGCCGAAGCCATCAACACCGCATGTCATGCATCTAATCGGTTCTACCTCCGCAAAGGCTTGAACAAGACTCCATATGAGATACTCACCGATAACAAACCCAACCTCAAGTACTTCCGGGTGTTCGGGTGTAAGTGTTTCATTCTCAAGAAAGGTGTCCGTTTGTTTAAATTTGAGGCTAGAGCTTATGAGGGCATATTTGTTGGTTATGCTACAAACTCTCATGCTCACCGTGTTCTCAATAAGTCCACGGGACTTATTGAGGAAACGTGTAACGTAGAGTTTGATGAGAATAACGGCTCCCAAGTGGAGCAAAGTGGTACTTGTGATGTAGGTGATGAAATTCCTCCACAAGCCATAAGAAGAATGGGTGTTGGTCATATCCTACACATTGAGGAACCCCTTGTGGCCGAAGGAGAAGGACAATGTTCCACTCAAGTGGAACCTTCGCCAACCCAAGACCCACACGCTTCCGAAGAACAAAGTGAAGGCCCTCAACCTTAAGAACAAGACCAAGGGCAAGGTCAATCTCAAGATGGTGTTGTAACATCAAGTGATGCCCAAGGCCAAGTTCTCCCCTCCGAGCAGGTTCAAGATCAAGAGCTTCCTCGAGATCAAGAACAAGCTCAAGACGACGCTCAAGATGATCAAGTGACCACTCCTCCTCTCACCCCCGAGGAGGAATTGGAGCATCGTGCCACTAAGATTGCTTCCAAGCTCTCCACCAAGGATCATCTCATGACAAATGTGCTTGGAAGCTTAAGAAAGGGAGTAAGCACTCGTAGACAATTAGCAAACTATTGTGAACATCACGCGTTTGTCTCTTGTGTTGAACCCCAAAAGGTTTATGAGGCGCTCGAAGATCCGGATTGGCTCAATGCCTGATACGTCTCCAACGTATCTATAATTTTTGATTGCTCCATGCTATATTATCTACTGTTTTGGACATTATTGGGCTTTATTATCCACTTTTATATTATTTTTGGGACTAACCTATTAACCGGAGGCCCAGCCCAGAATTGCTGTTTTTTGCCTGTTTTAGGGTTTTGAAGAAAAGGAATATCAAACGGAGTCCAAACGGAATGAAACCTTCGGAAACGTGATTTTCTCATCAGATAAGATCCAGGAGACTTGGACCCTCCGTCAAGAAAGCCACGAGGCGGTCACGAGGGTGGAGGGCGCGCCCCTTGCCTCGTGGGCCCCTCAAAGCTCCACCGACGTACTTCTTCCTCCTATATATATTCACGTACCCCCAAACGATCAGAGACGGAGCCAAAAACCTAATTCCACCGCCGCAACTTTCTGTATCCACGAGACCCCATCTTGGGGCCTATTCTAGAGCTCCGACGGAGGGGGCATCGATCACGGAGGGCTACTACATCATCATCCAAGCCTCTTCGATGAAGTGTGAGTAGTTTACTTCAGACCTATGGGTCCATAGCTAGTAGCTAGATAGCTTCTTCTCTCTTTTTGGATCTCAATACAATATTCTCCCCCTCTCTCGTGGAGATCTATTCGATGTAATCTTCTTTTTGCGGTGTGTTTGTTGAGACCGATGAATTGTGGGTTTATGATCAAGTCTATCTATGAATAATATTTGAATCTTCTCTGAATTCTTTTATGTATGATTGGTTATCTTTGCAAGTCTCTTCGAATTATCAGTTTGGTTTGGCCTACTAGATTGGTTGTTCTTGCCATGGGAGAAGTGCTTAGCTTTGGGTTCGATCTTGCGGTGTCCTTTCCCAGTGACAGAAGGGGCGGCAAGGCACGTATTGTATCGTTGCCATCGAGAATAACAAGATGGTTTTTTTTATCATATTGCATGAAACTATCCCTCTACAGCATGTCATCTTTCTTAAGGCGTTACTCTGTTTTTAACTTAATACTCTAGATGCATGCTGGATAGCGGTCGATGAGTGGAGTAATAGTAGTAGATGCAGAATCGTTTCGGTCTACTTGTCTCGGACGTGATGCCTATATACATGATCATACCTAGATATTCTCATAACAATGCTCAATTCTGTCAATTGCTCAACAGTAATTTGTTCACCCACCGTAGAATACTTATGCTCTTGAGAGAAGCCACTAGTGAAACCTATGGCCCCGGGTCTCTTTATCATCATATCAATCTCCATCACTTTATTATTGCTTTGCTTTTACTTTGCTTTTACTTTTACTTTGCATCTCTATACCAAAAATACCAAAAATATTATCTATCATCTCTATCAGATCTCACTTCCGTAAGTGACCGTGAAGGGATTGACAACCCCTAAGCGCGTTGGTTGCGTTGAGCTATTGTTTTTGTGTAGGTACAAGGGACTTATGCGTAGCCTCCTACTAGATTGATACCTTGGTTCTCAAAAACTAAGGGAAATACTTACGCTACTTTGCTGCATCATCCCTTCCTCTTCGGGGAAATCCAACGCAGTGCTCAAGAGGTAGCAATGCCATGCATGAAGAACTCAACAACTTCGAGCGCAACAAAGTGTGGAGATTGGTGCCAAGGCCAACGGAGAACCACAATATCATTGGAACCAAGTGGATATTCAAGAACAAGCAAGATGCTCATGGGATTATCATTCGCAACAAGGCTCGTTTGGTAGCACAAGGCTACTCCCAAGTCGAGGGTATCAACTACGGTGAAACCTTTGCCCCCGTTGCTCGTCTTGAATCCTTTCGCATGTTGATTGCATATGCTTCTCATCATAACTTTAAGTTTCAACAAATGGATGTGAAGAGTGCTTTCCTTAATGGTCCGTTTAATGAATTGGTATATGTCAAGCAACCCCCCGGGTTCTAGGATCCCTACTTTCCCGATCATGTGTATCAACTCGATAAGGCACTCTATGGCCTTAAACAAGCCCCACGTGCGTGGTATGACCACCTTACCGAGTTGTTACAAGACCGTGGTTTTGAAGTTGGGCTAATCGACCCCACTCTTTTTACTAAGAATGTCAAAGGGGAGTTGTTTGTGTGCCAATTATATGTTGATGATATTATCTTTGGTTCCCCTAACAAAGCTTTCAATGAGGAATTTGCCGCTCTCATGACCTCAAAGTTCGAGATGTCTTCCATGGGAGAGTTGAAGTTCTTTCTTGGATTCAAAGTGAAGCAAATGAGAGAAGGAACCTTCATCAACCAAGCCAAATACACTCAAGAAATTCTCAAGAGATTCAAGCTAAGTGATGTCAAGCCGGCTTCCACTCCCATGCCCACCAAGTGCCAACTTGAAATTGATCCCAATGGTAAAGCGGTGGATCAAAAGGTATATCGCTCCATGATTGGCTCCTTGCTTTACCTTTGTACATCTAGACCGGATATCATGTTGAGTGTGGAAAGTCACTTTGTGGCGGTCAAGAGAATCTTTCGATATTTGGCTCATACCCCAAACTTTGGCTTATGGTACCCAAGGGGAGCAAACTTCAAGCTTGTAGGTTATTCGGACTCGGATTGGGCGGGAGACAAAGTGGATAGAAAGTCCACTTCCGGAGGGTGCCAATTTCTTGGTTGCTCTTTGGTGAGTTGGTCTTCCAAGAAGCAAAGTTGCGTATCTCTCTCGTCCACTGAAGCGGAGTATGTGGCTCCGGTAGTTGTTGTGCACAACTCTTATGGATGAGGCAAACTTTAAAGGATTACGGTGTCATTTGTGACAAAGTGCCTCTTTAGTGTGACAATGAAAGTGCCATCAAGATTTCTCTCAACCCGGTGCAAAACTTCAAGACGAAGCATATTGAGATTCGGTATCACTTCATCCGGGATCACATTAGGCGAGGGGAGATCGAGCTCAACTACGTCAACACCCATGATAACCTTGCAGATATTTTCACGAAGCCTTTGGATGAAGCAAGATTTCGCGAGTTAAAGCATGAGCTAAATATCATTGATTCGAGCAATGTTGCTTGAACCCTTGCACACCCCACCTCACTCAACTTGTTGTCTAATCTAGGTGTAGGCATGGACATAGGGGGAGTGTTGTTCTCTCAATGAACTCTCCCTCCCCCATTATGCATAAAGCGATCAACTCTTTCACATTAGCCATTTTTTATGGTACTTGTGCTTCAAAGACGAGTTTTGGTCATGGGCCCAACGATAATTCTTCGCTGTGCCATACCAATTGACTCAAACATAGGTGGCTCCGGCCACCGCCCTCTCCTTGGAGAATTTGTGTCTCGTTTTTGGTCTGTGTTGTCTCTTGCTTCTCTTCCTTCATGCCGAGCTTGTGCTTGTGCTGTCCTTTGTGTTAGCTCGTTAGTGTGGTCTTTCGCTTGAAGGTTCATTGCTTCGGTGTTCTCTCGGTTGGTTGAAACTGCTCTTTCTTGAGTTCACGGTACTACCACGGCCTGCCACGGTACTACCGCGAGGGGAGCGCGCGGTACTTCCGCACCCAGCGCGGCAGAATTTTTTTCTGCCGCCTGGGGGAGCGGTACTACGGCCTTGGTGCGGTACTTCTGCCCGGGTGGTACTACCGCAATGACGTGCGGTACTACCGCGTGAGAAGTGCATGGTACTTCCACACCCGGCGCGACAACAATTTTTACTACCGCCTAGGGGAGCGGTACTAAAGCCACGGTGCGGTACTTCCGCCCGGGGCGATACTACCGCGATGACGTGCGGTACTACCGTGCGGTCGAGGGGCGTGGGGGGGTTAAACACGGGCAGGGGGAGTTCTAACTCCCCCATACCCATTCGTCTCTCTCCCCACTCCGTCTCTCTCTCTCTCTCGCTCAAGAACGACACCGGAGGTCCTTGCCGGATCTTCGTCTCCGGCCGCTCTCCTCGGATTCTAACCGGTGGGATCGTTCCCCACCACTCCCTCTTGCCATGGAACAAGGTTTCTCCCCAATCCCTTCCTTTTTCTTGTTCGTCTTGTTGTTTTTAGGTTTTGGGGAGATGCAAGTTGTTCGTGCGATTTTAGGTCAAATCTTTGCAAGAGTAGGATATAGGAGAGTGGTTTTGTGTAGTGATGGTACTTGCTATAGTTGTCCCGTGATGGATTTGATCGACCGTAGTACCGCGTGTTGACACGGTTGTGCTCAGATCTCCGTGGCCGTTACGGATCTGCAACCGTGCGGTACTACCTCTCTTCAGGTGCGGTACTACCGCGCGTCCGGTACTACCGCCCTACTAGTGCGGTACTACCGCGTCGCTGGTACTACCGCTCCTTGGAGCGGTACTACCGCACGTGGCGCAACACACGCTACTACCGTTGTCTCAAATCCCTCTTGGGGCACTTCTCACGTGCTATGTCTACTTGTTTCACCCATTTTGTTGTGGTCTTTGCATTGATCCTTCTCGCGTTTCATGCGTGGTTGTTTTGTGGTGTGTGTTTTAGGTGGTGGCTCAGGTGCTCCGGCTCGCCGCTCCAATCCAAGTCGTAACACGGGATCCAAGCGTATGCGCAACTCAGAGGCAGCAGAGTCCGTCCCAGCTGCCGAGTCTGACGGGGAGCGTGCAAGTGACCACTCAGCTTGAGCCACCACTATTGTTGTAGGTGTCCTCTCTGTCTTTTTGGCGTCTTGATACCAAAGGGGGAGAGAATGTAGGATTTGTGAGTTGTGTCGTGTTTGGGTCAGTTGAACTTCGTGTATGTCGTTTGCTTTGGTTTGTGCTTGTGAGTCCTTCTATCATATGGTGTAAGACATATGCACTCTATCGTACCATAGTGAGCTTATTCTATCTTGTGCTTATTTCATTATGCTCTTCCCTATCTTGCTTAGTTTTAGCCTTATTGCAAGATATGCCATGTCTATAAAATATAGGGGGAGTGTTGATCCTAGTATGTGTGCCGTGCAGTCCAAAGCACTCATCGAGATAGCACACATCTAGTGGGAGCCCGTCTATATTTTAGAGACTTGGGGTTTGCCCTTGCTCTTTGCATTATACTCTTGTGCAAATCCCGTGTTGTCATCAATCCACCAAAAAGGAGGAGATTGTAAGGGCATTTTATCCCTTAGTTGGTTTTGGTGATTAATGACAATACTTTTGCGGACTAATCATGTGCATCAAATATTTCAGATATATATTGACTAGGCACAAGATGAGTTGGTTCCCCTCGAAGGCTATGGAAGATGGCGTTTCTCTATGTTTCTTTTCGGTGGTATTGAGTCGTAGGAAAGCCGTACTATTAAGAGGGGGTCCGTGTCGGAAAGGGTGGGTGGATTCATCACGTACACATCTTCCTTTGTACCTCCTTTTCTTCTAGCCTTTGGAGCATCCTATGTTTTCCTTGTCTATGCGAATATTGCTCGTGCTTGCTGAACTAGGGTGTGCGGTAGTACTGCTCCTCAGAGCGGTAGTACCGCAAGCTCCCACGGTAGTACCACATCCTGTCAAGCGGTAGTACTGTGGCTGGAGTCCAGATGTTGTCACCCTCTCCCTAGTGGGTGGCACCCATCACGGTAGTACCGCGCACTGGGCACGGTAGTACCGTGGTATCTGGCTTAGTTTCGCAAGTATGCGGCGGTAAGGGGCGGATGAAATTTTTTTCATCCGCGCCTAGCGCGGTAGTATCGCTGCTGGCTTATGGTACTACCGCGTCGGGTTTTTGCATCGACTCCAACTCTGCGGAAGTAGCCATTGATGTAATTTATTATATTCGTTCCTTCCCATCTCTGATCAATCCCTGCCTTGCGGTAGTACCGCAAGGGGGCGCGGTAGTACCACGCCAGCAGTACTGCCGCCCTCTGCCTTAGTGCATTTTGGGCTATTCTGGTCTCTGCTGCGTGTGCGGTAGTACCGCGGGGCCCTGCGGTAGTACCGCGTGCCCCTGCGGTAGTACCGCGTTGCGCAGGCTGAGTTGGTGAATAACGGTTGGCTTTGTTCTTCTACTATATAAGGGGTGTCTTCTTCCTCTAGTTGACTACCTCTTCCACCTCCAAGCTCCATTAATGCTGTAAGCTCCATTTTCGCCCGATCTCTCTTCCTAGCCAATCAAACTTGTTGATTTGCTCGGGATTGGTTGAGAAGGCCCTGATCTACACTTCCACCAAGAGAAATTTGATTCCCCCATCAATCCCTAGCGGATCTTGTTACTCTTGGATGTTTGAGCATCCTAGACGGTTGAGGTCACCACGGAGCCATAGTCCATTGTGGTGAAGCTTCGTGGTGTTGTTGGGAGCCTCCGATTAAGTTGTGGAGATAGCCCCAACCTTGTTTGTAAAGGTCCGGTCGCCGCCTCCAAGGGCACCAATAGTGGAATCACGGCATCTCGCATTGTGTGAGGGCGTGAGGAGAATACTGTTGCCCTAGTGACTTCTTGGGAAGCATTGTGCCTCCACACCGCTCTAACGGAGACGTACTTCCTCTCAAAAGGAAGGAACTTCAGTAACACATCCTCGTCTTCACCGGGTCCACTCTTGGTTATCTCTTACCTTTACTTGTGCAAGTTTATTAGTGTTACTTCTCTTGCTTACTTGTGTGTTCGTTGATGTTGCATCATATAGGTTGCTCACCTAGTTGCACATCTAGACAACCTACTTTGATGCAAAGTTTAATTTGGTAAAGAAAAGTTAAAAATTGTTAGTTGCCTATTCACCCCCCTCTAGTCAACCATATCGATCCTTTCAGCAGCATTGTGCGCCACATGCCGCAGCGTGCATTGTCTGTGCTTCGCAGCAGCTCGCCTCCTCCACGGCATCTACACGGGGCTGGACGACACCCAGTTTTTCGGTTTCATTTTTTTTGCTGCTTTTTTCTGTTTCTATTTTTCTTCTTTGGAATAATTAGGAATTTAAAAAAATTACTAGTTCCAAAAAAGTGAATTTTGTACAAATGTTCTAAAAATCCAAAAAAACCGGTTTTAAAAAATGTGTATTATGTTAAAAAATTCTCTTTAATTTGGAAAAATAGTGAATTCAATTTTTTTATCAATTTTATAAAAATGTGTGATTTAAAATAATCATGTTTTAAAATGGTTTGTTAACAATGTTTAAAATATTGAAAACAATGGTCAGGAATTTAAAAAATTGCTCTACAATTTTTAAAATTCCTGAATTTAGAAATGTTCACTGATTCAAGAAAATCAAGAATTTAAAAATGTCATCGAAAACAAAAAATGTTTCTGAATTCCAAAAGTTGTTCCTTAATTACAAAAATGTTCTCCTATGCAAAAAACTTGTTTGCGAGTTCCAAAAAATGTACACAATTTAATAAATGTTCATGAAATTCGAAAAATGCTCATGAATTTGAAAAATGATCGCATTTACAGAAATATGATGAACATATTTTGAATTCGACGAACAGATGTTGAAATCAAAAAATGTCCACCCTGATTTGAAAAATGTTTATGAATTTTAAAAATATTCACAATTTCAAAAATATGACGATTTTTTTAATTCGGCAAATACCCAGCCCGATTTGAAAATTTGTTCACTGATTTTAGAAAATCAAAGAAAAATAATAAAAATGAAAAAGGTAAAAAGAAAGGAAATGACAAAAAATGAAAAAGAAAAAGAAAAGCCGCAAGGAGAAACAAAATAAATGATCTGGGAAGGTTCTACAGCCTTCTCAAAACCAAAATTGAGCTAGTTTGGGCAGGCCCAAATTCTATACTAAGCGGGCGTGGTGAGGTACGCGTGCCAAATATGAGAACGCCATCTCGCTATAAGGGAGAAATTTGCATTCATTTGGCGGGCCTCATTGAAACCTTCATATGTTTGTTTTTTTAACCAACATGCCCCATAATCGGTTTCCCTTCAAGAAACCGCCACAAAGTTGCAACAGAATACCAAAACAAGGGAGATTAGCCCAAACCCGGGTCAAGCCTTCATACGTTAAGATCCGTTTAGTGTTTCTGTTTCCATGCATGCTAGAAACCATGGACCAGAGTCGCCTAGAAAACTACGGACAAGCGTGTTTAGCTAGAGGCACCTTTACTAATCTGAATGACCAACACCTGACCATAGCGCCAAACGATGCCTACGAGTGACTGATGGTTACAGTTTTGCCCTCACGACTCAAGACCAGACGATCCAAAGTCATCTCTTAATTTTCCTTACTGCTAATAAGTAATAACAGGTTGGTGAAACCAACCAGCTTGACAGTAGTATATGCATTTTTCTCTTTTTGAGATAGACAGTAGTATATCTGTGCATACATGTTGATTCAGTCCGCAGCCGACTAGCCGAGCATGCGTTCGGATTGTCAACTTACGCCGGGGCGATGAATGATGATGCACTGAGCCCCGTACCTTCCATCCTGCAGCGAGCAACAACCACCGTGTTCTTCTTGACGCGGTCCGTGTTAGCGAAAACACTTGTTAATTGCTCCGCCAAATTACCCGAGAACGACCGTACGCAGAGTACTTATTAGGATGACTGCGTCAGTAGTAGTATGGTTTTTCCTGCAAGGTTGATTGGGCCAGGACATTTTGCTCGTCGGTAGCTTTCTTTTGGACGCGGCCCGGGTGGAGGGAGGAGGAGGCGACCGGGAAGCGGTCCAAGTCCAAAAGGAAAGGGGCTGCGCGCGCGCGTGGGTGTGCAGCGTGCTTACCTCAGCGGGCCGGGGAATCGGGCCCACTCCGGGCCACGTAGGCCGCTGAACCGGTCCGGCCCCACCAACTCCTCCCTCGAGCTGCCTCCGCGCCCACGCTTTTTAACCGGTGGCCTCCTTCCTTTTCATTCCCCGCCACGCCGCACCACCGACCTCGTCCCTCCCGCTCGGCCTCTCCGCTCTCCGCCCATCGACGACGCACGGGAGACGAGGCGGCGGCCGGTGGGAGGAGCGGGGCGGCGAGATGTGGGTCTTCTACCTGATAGCGCTGCCGCTGACGGTGGGGATGGTGGCGGCCACGCTGCGCTACTTCGCCGGCCCCGCCGTGCCGCTCCACGTCCTCGCCACCGTCGGCTACGCCTGGCTCTGCTCCCTCTCCTTCGTCATCCTCGTCCCCACCGACATCTACACGGTGCGATCCCGGCGCCGCCTCCTCTATCTCGGTTTGCTTGCTTGCTTGCTGCTCCTCGCTCGGTGTCGCTGTGCGATTGCTACTGTAGTTGGTAATTGACATTCCGGCGAATCGAGAAACTAGGTTGTTCCTGCCCGTGCGTGCGGATTCGGCATCATCAACTGCCGGTCTGGGAAGTGGCATGGAATTGGGTACTGTGGTGCGCTGTAGAACAGAGATTTTTTATGAGCCGCCAGCGTTCGTGAATCGTGAGTCCATTCATGGCGTGTTGGCGTAGAAGTGAGAATGCGGGGTGTCGCGGTTCGTCGGCGTGTTTGTGATGTTTGTGCTGAAACTTGCAAGCGTGAAATGGGGTTTCACATCCGTAACGCTGTGGATTAAGGAGTTTGCCCTGGTCCTCCAACTTCAGATATTTACCCCCAAAAAATTCGTCGTTACAGTTGGTATATATGTATATTTTTTAGAACAGGTACGGATTTATTCTTGATAGAATTGTAATGTGAAGGCAGGCAAAATGCCGTACTGTTGTTACATTGTACTCATACATGGTTACTGATGTAGACTCTTCTATTCTACTATTGTTCTGTGTTCTGATCTCCTATTCCATTACCTGACTACAGACAATTACCGGCAACCAAAAGGGTGACGTCGGATTCTTTTGGAGCTGGTCTTATTGGAGCTCGTTTGTCCTAGCATGGTATGCTACTGATCACAATAACTTGTGTTGACTCGTGCGCTAACTGGCTAATGATGAGGTGAAAACTTTTTCGAGAAAATGATGAGGTGAAAACTTGAAGTGTCCTTTTCATGACATGTAAGGTCTGAAACTGCTGCCTTGGTTTTCAATTGCCGAATCGGTCAATGGCACATATGCTTAGCCTTCTTGAGCGCACGCTTCTTCGTTGGTTTGTGTAGTTTAATGATTTGACCAAACATTTCGGTCAACTTAACTATATTACATCCTTATCTGAACATGACTGCATATTATATTGACTGTTGGACATCCCTTAACTTCTTTTGGAGCTGGTCTCAATGGAGTATTATCGTAGGCAGCATGACAAAATCCTGTCATTCTTTTTGTTGATGTTGCTCTTTTTCTCCTTAATTTGCGCGATTCCGATTATAGGTACTTACCTCATCTGCCTAATTGCACAATGTTTTTCGGGTGGAGCCCCTTTTTCTTGCAGAACTCTCTTTCCAGTAGTTATGTTGTTTTTCTAAATACAACACTAATTCTCATGTCAAATTATGTTCATCTGAACAGGGCTATCATTCCTACCATTAAAGGCTATGAGGATGCTGGAGATTTCACAGTTAAAGAAAGGCTGAAAACCAGTATCCGAGCGAACTTGCTCTATTATGAAATTGTGGGATCTATCGGCTTTTTTGGAATAGTTTTGATTATAATCATGCATCATGATTGGTATGTACTCATTTTTCGTGTCTCAACTGCGCTTACATATTGTACGACCCATCTAATATCTGTGTGTAGTTCAGACATATGTGAGATTTTTGATTTGAGCTGTTTGGGTCTGCTCTAGTGGAACAAATAGGAACTGTATTATAACTTCTTCAGTCTGAACTTTATCCAGTTTGAACTATTTCAATTCTTCTCACCAATTGTTTTCATGTCTTCATTCCAATTTGTGATCATCGGAGAATAGGTTCAACTTTTTCTTCGCTGAAAGAATGCTATTGTTTGCAGGGGTGGTGCTATCTTGGGCTTTGCTATGGCATGCTCAAATACCTTTGGACTAGTGACAGGTGCCTTTCTTCTTGGTTTTGGCTTGAGCGAAATTCCAAAGGATATATGGAGAAATGCTGATTGGACTCGCCGTCAAAAAATTCTCTCTCACATGGTTGCAAAGATGACTGTAAAACTTGATAATGCTCGCCAAGAATATTGCAACACAATCACTGTATGTACTTCTCTGGGTTCTTAAACTGTCATCTCATGATTATTGCATTCTTCTTAAGGCATGTTCCTTTCCTTGTCTAAGGTTGTTCAAGCCACATCAAAACAAATGTCCAAGCGTGACCCACTAAGGCCTTTTATGGATATTATTGATAATATGCTAGCTCAAATGGTATGGATGCCCAGGTACCGCTATAAATTGATATTTACATATTTTAATTATTCATAATAACTCACAAGCTCAAATCTATTTCTTCAGCTGAGAGATGACCCACTGTTCAAGCTTTCTGGTGGAAACAAACTAGCAGAAAATGATATGGATTATGATACTGACGAGAAAACGATGGCTGCACTTCGACGTCGACTTAGGATAGCTCATGAGGAGTACTGTAGGTGTAAAAGGTACAATATGCTAAACTAGCACATCTTAGTATCTTTTAGTGTGCATTTATGATTAAATTCTTGCAAACAACTCCTAAAGTTCGAAAATAAAATTCACACCCTTGTACAATTTTGTTGCGCTCATTTTCTGTACAATTCCAGACCATATTTTTGCTGCTCTTAATTGTAACTATTTAACCGTACTTGATTGTTTGCAGCAAATATACGACTTCTGTCATGGAAGCCCTTGAACTGGAAGACACAGTGACAAATTATGAGCAACATGATGCAGACGGATGGTACGTATTGACTTCTTACTTTACAGATAAATGGTTGTGTCAAACTGTCAGTTTGTGCATAAATTTGATTGTTAATGTCTTGATACAACTTCTGAGAAATCTTTGAAATATTTTGATTTATGTTTTGCTCTGTTCAACCATATACTGTGGTAACCTATGTCGGGGAGATATGTTGTAGTATTTACACCGCCGCTAAATAGTCAGTTGAAGCGATTACTTGGTCCATCGAGGATGATAGTGGGTATTGCACTGTTGCATATTTGTGAAGCAGGTTTGGTTGGCTTTGTTATCATGTAGGAGAAAGCAGTAAATAACATAATAAACAAATACTGTTTTTTCTCGAACACGCACCCAATTGTGTGCCATTTTGTAGACATTCTTAAAATGTTAGTAAACTATACTTGTTAATATTACCCTCACCACAACAATCAGCATGCATTGCAAGCTGGTTATCAGCTATCTTCATGCCAAATCTTTGGGCCATCAGTTCGAAGCACTGATAACTTACTTTCTGTTTGTTCTTACAGGAAATATGTATCAGATTTAAGGGAAAGTCGATCAGGCACACTAGGATCCTTCCTTGACCATATAGGTATGTTCCTACAATCCAGATTTGGAATATCTTGTCATATCTCTTTACCAGCGTGCCAATTGAAAATGCCTTACATGAGCGAGAATTTTTGGCTCCCAAGTCCCATGGAGTTCGAAATTTCGCAAAATCAAAAACCAATTTTCTAAGTCTCATTTTCTTAAACAAGCACACACAGAGAGAGATGGATGTATAATTAATGTATGTAAATTTTCATAATGAAATACGTCTTGATGTGATCTACAAAAGAAAAATCATCAACTTCTTCAGTGAATAGTATATGTTGCTAGAAATTCATGACTTTGTTTTTATTTTTTTGTGCAGCTCACATCAAAACATATTTCATCATGAAACTTTGCAAACATGTAGTATACATCCCTATATACATGTGTAAGTTTTTTCATAATTATTGAAACATAAAATGATAATTTTTGAAATTTTCAAAATTCGGGCTATATGGCGCCCGAGCTCCATTTGTAATCTCCAACCTTCATAGGATCAGATAATTTCTGTTAGTCAAATGTTGAGCAAAATTGGAGACTAGACCCCACTTTGTCCTCTTAGCCAATCCTCAAAAATATGAACTACAGTATGAGTTGGAGCAATGTTAAAAGCCATGCAAAACAAGCTGAAGGGCAACCAAAAAAGAGGTGTTGAATATAATCTTCCTCCTGATAAAATAAATTACTACCAATCCAAGTTGCTGTTTATTATTATGACTACCCTACTCAAGTACCACAAGAATATTTAAATTTTCAGAGGGAGTTCAAATTTTCAAATTTGTTCGCGATGGAAGTGGAAGTGGGAATTGACTAGAGCCGCATACACAGATTGCACCAAGAAAATCCCACTAGCATGTAGATTCCGCATAATAAAGCTTGAACCGCTCACGCAAGTTAGCATAGGCCCAATACCAATGGATCTTTTACAGAGCTTTCCTACACACCAACAATTTTATGTTAATCTCCCTGGCCTGTCCTAAATTCATGGAACTGACTTGCGAACACCTTCACATTTTCAGAGTTCATTTGGCGCTGTATACTGTTAAACCGACTCCTGAAAGTTCTTTCTGTTCTCCTTGGTTGCATCTCAGCTGCCATATTGTTGGCTGAGGCCACTTTGCTGCCAACTGGTGTCCATTTGTCACTTTTTTCTGTTCTTATAAATGCTGCAGGAAAGCAAGAAATTTTAGTCCAGGTAAGAAATTAATTAATTTAAGTGTGTAGCATTGCCTTGTGTTTGAAGTAGAATCTGAAATATTTCCTCCAGCTTGCAGCCAACTTATGGGAAGTTTGTTATCTATGATCACCGATAATCACCACTTTATTTCTATTCTTATAGCTGTACATATACAGAAAAAAATCAATTCTGTAGAAGGTGCACTTGCCATTAATTTGGAAGAAAAAACACGCAATGACCACATTTAAAAAGTCTGTGGTGTAAACATACTTCTTTTGCAAGACTGTTTAGTCACATGCATATACCTTTACTTGCTTGTACATTCATCATGAAAGAAATGACCTTTGAAATACTAATTTTAACGCTTTGCCTGCTAATACCACTTAACAGGTTGTTGCATTTGCTCCACTGATGTACATGTGCATTTGCACATATTATCCGCTCTTTAGGATAGGGATGATGGTGGTCTATTCACTGACTCCAGGACAAACTAGCTCTGTCAGCCTGCTTATGATCTGCTCGTAAGTCTTCCGGTTTCCTACTATTTGATGTTTCAAGGGCGTCAATCCAACCTTTTTTGCACGCTGTCCTGAGTTTTGCATCAAATGTGTTTTTTCAGAATGGTTGCAAGATACGCACCTGCTATTTCTTACAACTTTCTGAACCTCGTTCATCTTGGTGGTGATGTTAGAACTACTTTTGAGAAGGTAATAGTTTTTGATATGCTCCTTTTCTGCATTGCTTGTTACCACTCTTTTGTACTCCTCCTCATGAATTTGTAGATTTTAAGCAATCCTCCTCATGAATAGGTTTTGTCGATATGTAGGGAATACAAAAGCAGCGATAGTCTTCTATTGTTTTCCATTTTGTTGGAGAAAAAGGGAATTCTAACCAAGAAAGTTACAGGGACATGCAGCTGTTTCTGACAAATTCCACCTATGGCACAAATCTGAGCTCAGTACAAATGAGTAGCACAAAAAAAAATCACCTGCTATAGCGCAAATCATACCCAGACTTTCCATTCAACAGTACTCCCATAGTTCCATTAGCTTTCATTCTACTACAAAATTTGCTCATGGGAAGAAAAAAGAGGATTGGCTACTGTTTACCTTAATAATGTGCAGCAAGTAGTTCTGATATTCTTGTGTCTAGGTGATAACACAGTGTTGGTTCATTTTTGATGCAAAAGTTCAGCTGCTTCCTATTCTACATGCTTACTGTTTACCTGCTAGATAAGCCCTAGTTAACTGCTGGATAAATAATCTCTTGTGCTATTATGCAGAGGATGGGGAGCATTGATGATGCAGTTCCTTTCTTTGGGAGAAACTTCAACAGAATATATCCACTCATTATGGTTGTTTATACTATACTGGTCGCGGGCAATTTCTTCGGCTATCTGTTCGAAATATTTGGAAGCTGGAAAAGGTTCAAATTCTGGACCGAGGAAGAAGAGGATACAAACGGATTTGATCCATCTGGAGTGATGATTCTGCAGAAAGGTAAGTCGCTGCTCATGTATCTTGACGGATATCTTTTCTTTCACTCCACAGTCCACACATGCTTGGTTTTTTTTTTTGTCATACCGCTTGATCTTACACGATTTCAGTACGGTATTCCTTCTGCAAATAATTTTTAACTGAACTGGTAGCAACAAATATATGTTTTTTTTCGAGAAGGGGAGCAGCATAAATAATCTGGTGTTTCCCGTTTGACTGGTCGAACCTTTAATCAATCATTTTTTCTCAGTCAAGCCTGTTGCTGCTCAGTCACTAGCTTAGCTTTTCCTATCAGATGGTATTGCCTGCCTGAATATGATGTGTTTCATCTGCAGAAAGATCTTGGATCGAGCAAGCGCGCAAACTCGGCGAGCAGGTCACTCCATTGGCAAGAAACTTCAGTTCCGTTAGCGAAGACGTTGAATCTGGAACCATGCTACAGGTGTGAATTTTTTTCTCTGGGCGTCTGCTTGTCCACCATGATTGTTAATTCTTAGGGTGCCTGGAGACCTCACTCTCATTTCATACTTCTATCTATCTGTTCTCCACAGGGTGTAGAAAAGTTGGTGGTGATAAAAGCAGCTCCACATTCTCCCAAAAGGGAAGGAGGAGCCCAGTCAAAATATGGTGTCAACGCTGACCACAAATACTCCTCCATCACAGAACAGCCCAGCAGTCAAAAGTCAGTTAAACAAGTGAAAGAGGAAACCCGTTCCACTTCCACCTCTGTTCTGCTCGAAGCAGGGGACTCTGAAAACCCATCTCCTCCTGTTAGTGTGGTGCCAGATTTATCAGCTGGAACCGCGTCGAGATGGGCTTCGATGAAGGCGGGGTTTCGGAGCTTCAAATCGAGCATGAGTGCCAAGAGGCTGCTTCCTTCGAGCCTGTCGCGCACGAGCTCGTCGACGTCGGACTCGCTGGACGAGATCTTCCGGGGGTTGAAACGTCACTCGAGCAACCCACGGGCGGATGTGGAGTACCTTGACGAGGATGACAGCGCCCTCGAAACGGATCGAGCGATTCGATGATCGATGAGGTGGTTTGACATGTCCAAAGTTTTTCCTTTTTTTTTTTGGAACTGTGACATGTCCAAAGTTAGAGTATGAAAGGGAGGTACAGAATGTATAGTCCCTCGGAAATGGTATAGAAGGTATAGAAAAACCTAGGTACGGTATAGGATCCCCGAAGAGAAAACGAAGGGGTAGAATGTGTACATAGGTCACAAATTCGCGTCAAATGGCGAAGGATGTAAACATCAAATTGAAACCAGTTCTGTGATGGTCCCAAAATGGCGAAGGCTCGTCCCTGGTGTTCAAGAAAACAGGTCAGTTGCAAACACTTTTGATGTTTCGGAGCTCTACTAGGTGCTCATCTTTTATTTCTTTCTTTTTTTGCGAAAAGGTGTTCATCGTTTTTGCTTCCTATTTGCCTGCCTCTGAAGCAAAACCAACACGCTTATTCCAACAAAACTGTACAATGTTGACAGGCTCAGCTGTCAGATGCAACCTACGGAGCTAGTGAATCTCGCCAGCACGACAAGGAAACATCCACCAGTTCGATGGCGACGGGGAAACGAACAAACAAACGAACAACGCGATCGAGTCGAACGCAAGCTCTTTCATTGGAGACCGATGATCTGTGCTGTACAAAAATGGACGAGCCATTAGGCTGTCCTTCATTCCATCCACCAAGACTAGTACTCTTCCAACAACCGCGCACCAAACCCGAAAGAAACAGCGAGAAAGACGCCGGATTAGACGAGCAGAGCAGGTGATCCATCCATCCATCCATCCGGCCACGTAGGCTCCGCTCCGGAACAGCACAGCACACGACCCAGAACCAGAAACCAACCAACCAACCGAGCAAATGTCGCTCAACCGACTGGCCGCGCGGCCTCCTGCTCGCCGGAGGTTCAGAACAGCGACGCCGCCCGCTTGTGCGGCGGCGCGGCGGCGGCGCCCTTCTTCACGGACGCCACCGAGCAGCCGTCCCTCCTGTACCAGCTCGCCTGCTGCAGCCGGGTCCAGAAGTTGCCCCTCTTCGCCGGCTTCTTCTCCTCGGCTGGCGCAGTCCCAACCTCCTTCTTGCCGTGGTGACCGCCCGCGGCCGCCTCCGGCACGTCCTGCCGCATCAGCATCCCCAGCCTCGCCCGGCGCGCCTCGCGGCAGGGCGGCGCCGTCTGGGCCGACGCGACGCTCGCCGCCCCGGACGAGGACGCCGACGACGGCTCGGAGGCGGCGGCAGACGCGGCGGCGGAGAGGCGCGAGAGGCGGTCGCTGAGGCAGAAGGGGCAGACGCCGGCCGCGTGCCGGTGGCTCGGGTGCCTCCTGCACCGCGCCGCGTCCGCCTCCTTGGACTTGCCCGCCGCGGCCATGGCGATCCCGTCTAGCTCGGAGGATGCCGGCTGGCTGGAAGACTAACGGTGGCCGTGTGCGCGTGCGCGTGCGCGTGCGCGTGGTGGTGGCGATGGGATGCGGGCGTGTGCGTCGTCCTATTTATTGGCCGTTCTGGCAGCGGGGCGGGGAGCTTCGCGGGTGGTGCCGGGGAGTTGGCCGCGTCGGGCGCCGTACGGTGCCTGGGGGGCGTGGCCGATCGGATGGTGGGGTGAGTGTGAGGCGCGTGTGTGTGATTGGTGGCATGGGCATTTGCCGGATGATTGGCCCCGTTGAGTGCGGCAGTCGGCTGCGGTCAAGAGCTCTTTTTTTTCTCTTTGCAGTCAATAGTTTTTTTTTTTGCGGGGGACAGTCAGGAGCTGTTTAGCCGTAAAAGATCTTGCAAAGTGTTTGTGCTGTTGAGTGGAGGCGTAATGAACAAACTACAACATGATGGCTGAGGAATCAGGAGCATTATCGGCAGGAGATGGCTCCTCCTCCCCCCTCCCCTCCCCGCCGTCCGCTCCCTTGCCCGCAGCGCCGCCCGCCCCCCTGCTGGCGGCCTTCGCTTCCCACTCGCCACGGTACGTCGACCTGGCTCATGCGTCTCTGCGCCTCTTCCTGGGCCTTGGTGACGAGGTCAATCTCGCCCACCTTACACGCCTGCCCGCCTCCTGCTTTGAACCTTCAGATCACCTTCTTTGTCTCGCCATCTCCTCCCCTAAGCTCTGGTTCGATGAACTGTTCGCCGGAGCTCTTCTCCAGGCCTTCATTGGAGGGGCTGCGTGCTGCTTCAACGTGCGCTATCTTCAAGACCAGACCTTCCTCTTCTCAGTCCCGCAGGCCGGGTTTGCGTCAAACCTCCTTCGTCTCCGTTCCATCCACCACCGCCTTTTCTCTTTCTGCTTCCTCCCGGTCTCTTCACCACTGCCACCCTCGCCGACTTTGACTGCTGCTCCTTCCTGCAGATCCCTCTCGGATCTGTTCCTCCTGCATCATGCCACTGGCCTCAAGTTTGAGAATGCCGCCTGGACTCGCCTCAAGTCCTTTGTTACCGTCCCCTCGGCCCCTTCGGCGTCAGCTTGCCGGCTACTAGTCAGCTTCCTCTAGTTCCCCCTCCCTCTCTCGCCTATTCTCTGTGATCTCATCCTTCACTGCATGTTTGGCGGTGATCCTCTGCAGTTTCACTCCGCCCCCGCTGCTGTCGACGAATTCTCCTTCTCGGTTGCCAACCGAGGTGTGGGTGACCTCCTCATCTCGTTTGGTGATCTCTGAAGGCCTGGGATGGATATTCGCTTCTCGATGCCCGAACAAGCCTCCTGCGCCTCGGCAAGCATCGCTCCTCTGGTGCCCCTGGCGGCCAAGGCGATCCGGCTGCATCGAGTGATGACTGACTCGTCTCGGCCTTCGGTTAAGGTTCGTAAATTACGATACGGGTTTAAGTTTCGTTCCCATATCCTGCGTAGTTCTAAGTTACCTGTGGTTCCTCCTCCTTACACCACTTCAAACCCTACAACTCATGCTCTCCTTTGGATAAGTTTTTTTTTCAGCAGTAGCTAAACCAAGTGCATGCATTGTTAAATCGACCCTGGATCATTTCTTCTCGGGTAGTGCTAGCTTTGTCGTCCTTCGCTTCCAGGCTAACCTCTTCCTCACTCTTGTTTCCTCTGGGACATTTTGAATGAAATCACTCAACGGTCGCCTGTCTCTCCCCCTGGTATTACACTAGTCCTCACCTCCTCTTTTCCTGAGGCCCAGTCTGCCTCGGTCCCGTTTTCGGGTCCAACCCCTCGACCAACCTTGGCTGCCAAGGAAACGGGCGTCCCTGCCTCGCCCATGACTTGTGACGATCGCTCCCGTTCGATCCTGGGTAGCACGCCCTTGCTGCCTCCCCCTCCTATTGCCCAGCAACTACTTCGTTTGTTTAACCAAAGCCAGGACAACGCTGTTGTTGCGGCAATGTCCATGCTGGGCACGCGCGAGACGACGAGCGCCGCTGCCATGACATGTCCCCTCCTCCGCTCGAACCCCCACGTCCTAGGTATTCGGGAGTTGATGTAGTCGTACATCTTCACGATCCGACCGATCCTAGTACCGATAGTACGACACCTCCGCGATATGCACACGTTCGGCTCGGTGACGTTCCATGAACTCTCGATCCAGCTGAGTGTCGAGGGAGAGCTTCGTCAGCACGACGGCGTGATGACGGTGATGATGATGCTACCGTCACAGTGCTTCGCCTAAGCACTACGATGATATGACCGAGGTGGATTGTGGTGGAGGGGGGCACCGCACACGGCTAAGGGATCAATGATCAACTTGTGTGTTCTAGGGTGCCCCCTACCCCCGTATATAAAGGAGCAAGGGGGAGGCCGGTCGGCCCTTGGGGCGCGCCAGGAGAGGAGGAGTCCTCCTCCTAGTAGGAGTAGGACTCCCCTTTCCTAGTCCAACTAGGAGGAGGAAGGGGAAAGGAAGGAGAGGGAGAAAAGAGAAGGAAAGGGGGGCGCCGCCCCCCTTCCCTAGTCCAATTAGGACTAGAGGGGAGGGGGCATGCGGCCGTGCCTTGGCCGGCCCTCTCTCTCTCTTCACTAAGGCCCATGTGACCCATTAGTTCCCCCGGGGGTTTCAATAACCCCCCCCCCCCCGGCACTCCGATAATTATCCGGTGACCCCCGGAACTCATCCGGTGTCCGAATATAGTCATCCAATATATCAATATTTATGTCTCGACCATTTCGGGACTCGTCGTCATGTCCGTGATCATATCCGGGACTCCGAACTATCTTCGGTACATGAAAAACACATAAACTCATAATACCGATCGTCACCGAACGTTAAGCGTGCGGACCCTATGGGTTCGAAAACTATGTAGACATGACCAAGACACATCCCCGGTCAATAACCAATAGCGGAACCTGGATGCTCATATTGGCTCCTACATATTCTACGAAGATCTTTATCGGTCAAACCGCATAACAACATACGTTGTTCCCTTTGTCATCGGTATGTTACTTGCCCGAGATTCGATCGTCGGTATCATCATACCTAGCTCAATCTCATTACTGGCAAGTCTCTTTGTTCGTTCCATAATGCAATATCCCGCAACTAACTCATTAGCCACATTGCTTGCAAGGCTTATAGTGATGTGCATTACCGAGAGGGCCCAGAGATACCTCTCCGACAATCGGAGTGACAAATCATAATCTCGATCTATGTCAACTCAACAAACACCATCGGAGACACCTGTAGAGCATCTTTATAATCACCCAGTTATGTTGTGACATTTGATAGCACACAAGGTGTTCCTCCGGTATTTGGGAGTTGCATAATCTCATAGTCGGAGGAACATGTATAAGTCATGATGAAAGCAATAGCAATAAACTAAACGATCATTTATGCTAAGCTAACGGATGGGTCTTGTCCATCACATCATTCTCTAATGATGTGATCTCGTTCATCAAATGACAACACATGTCTATGGTCAGGAAACTTAACCATCTTTGATTAACGAGCTAGTCAATTAGAGGCATACTAGGGACACTCTGTTTTGTCTATGTATTCACACATGTACTAAGTTTTCGGTTAATACAATTCTAGCATGAATAATAATCATTTATCATGATATAAGGAAATATAAATAACAACTTTATTATTGCCTCTAGGGCATATTTCCTTCATCACCATCACTCTGCTCCGCCTGAAGAAACTGACAACTGCACCACCACTCACTACGACCGGCTGGTAAAGATCGAGGCCAAGAACTTCCCTCTTGAGTTGTGGCACCCTCAGGGGGCGAATTTTGTGTTCGGCCACTTTGGCGTGCTCTGCTGCGTCGACCAAAACTCTCTCACTGCCGGTGACTTCACGGCGGTGCGTGCATTCGTTCGTGTCGAAAGCGACAACGACACTCCCGATGGCTGCATCCCCCGCCTTCCTCCTAGCCAGATTGTCGACGTCAAGCTGCGCCATATCAAGACCTGGGGCATCTTTGAGGAGCTTTCTATCCCTCTCGATGATGGCCCCGGCGACAGCAATCAAGGTGGCCCCCATGTCCACGGGGCATGGAGGTGGACCTGTGGTCGCGTTGCTCCCTGCACCGGCTCGCACTCCGCGGACGTCATGCCCCCTCCCCCCGCTACACCGCCAGCTGCGCCTTCCTCGGCCCGTGATAACCCACAAGTATAGGGGATCGCAACAGTTTTCGATAAGTAAGAGTGTCAAACCCAACGAGGAGCTAAAGGTGGAACAAATATTCCCTCAAGTTCTATCGACCACCGATACAACTCTACGCACGCTTGACGTTCGCTTTACCTAGAACAAGTATGAAACTAGAAGTACCTTGTAGGTGTTGTTGGATAGGTTTGCAAGATAATAAAGAGTATGTAAATAAAAAGTAGGGGCTGTTTAGATAAAGAAACAATAAAGTAAATATAGAAAGTGTGGAAAAGTGGTGGTAGGAGTTGCAAAATTGCCCCTAAGCAATTGACTACTTTACTAGACCGATAGCAAGTATTATGTGGGAGAGGCCACTGCTAGCATGCCATCCCTGACTTGGAATTCTATGCACTTATGATTGGAACTATTAGCAAGCATCCGCAACTACTAACGTTCATTAAGGTAAAACCCAACCATAGCATTAAGATATATTGGTCCCCCTTCAATCCTGTATGCATCAATTTCTATGCTAGGTTGAAGCTTCTGTCACTCTTGCCCTCCAATACATAGTCCTATCAACATACAACTAACCCTAGGGTGTGATTCACGCGTGCAATCATATGATGGGCACCAAAGGACAGCAACATAACCATAAGAAAATTAAATCAATCATAGCAATTCATCAACCACCGATAGGACAACGAAAATCTACTCAGACATCATAGGATGGCAACACATCATTGGATAACAATATGAAGCATAAAGCACCATGTTCAAGTAGAGGGTACAGAGGGTTGTGGGAGAGTGGACCGCTGTAGATAGAGGGGGGAAGGTGATGGAGATGTTGGTGAAGATGGAGGAGGTGTTGGTGTATATCGCGGTGATGATGATGATGGCCACGGCAGCGTTCCGGCGCCACCGGAAGAGAAGGGGAGAGGGGGCCCCTTCGTCTTCTTCTTCTTCCTTGACCTCCTTCCTAGATGGGAGAAGGGTTTCCCCTCTGGTCCTTGGCCTCCATGGCATAGGAGGGGCGAGAGCCCCTCCGAGATTGGATCTGTCTCTCTGTCTCTCTCTGTTTCTGCGTTCCCAAATTCTTCCCTTTCACCGTTTCTTATATTCCCGGAGATCCGTAACTTCGATTGGGCTGAAATTTTAACACGATCTCTATCCGGATATTAGCTTTCTTGCGGCGAAAGAAGGGCATCAACCGCCTTATGGGTGGCCCATGAGGGTCAGGGGCGCGCCCAGGGGGGCAGGCGCCCCCCTGCCTCGTGGCCACCTCGGGCACCATCTCACGTGGATTTTTCTTTCCAAAAATCATATATATTCCAAAAAAAATCTCCGTCAGTTTTTATCCCGTTTGGACTCCGTTTTATATGGATATTCTGCGAAACAAAAAACATGTAGCAAACAGGAACTGGCACTGGATCAATATGTTAGTCCCAAAAATAGTATAAAAAGTGGCCAAAAGTATATGAAAGTTGTAGAATATTGGCATGGAATAATCAAAAATTATAGATATGATGGAGACGTATCAGCATCCCCAAGCTTAATTCCTACTCGTCCTCGAGTAGGTAAATGATAAAAAAGATAATTTTTGATGTGGAATGCTACCTACAATAATCTTGATCATGTAATCTAATCATGGCATGAATATTAAGATACGAGTGATTCAAAGCAATAGTCTATCATTTGACATAAAAACAATAATACTTCAAGCCCACTAATAAAGCAATCATGTCTTTTCAAAATAACAAGGCCAAAGAAAGTTATCCCTACAAAATCATATAGTCTGGCTATGCTCCATCTTCACCACACAAAATACTCACATCATGCACAACCCCCATGACAAGCCAAGCAATTTTTTCATACTTTTGACGTTCTCAAACCTTTTCAACTTTCACGCAATACATGAGCGTGAGCCATGGACATAGCACTATAGGTGGAATAGAATATGATGGTGGAGAAGACAAAAAGGAGAAGATAGTCTCACATCAACCAGGCATATCGACGGGCTATGGAGATGCCCATCAATAGATATCAATGTGAGTGAGTAGGGATTGCCATGCAACGGATGCACTAGAGCTATAAGTGTATGAAAGCTCCAACTGAAACTAAGTGGGTGTGCATCCAACTTGCTTGCTCATGAAGACCTCGGGCATTTGAGGAAGCCCATCATCGGAATATACATGCCAAGTTCTATAATGAAAATTCCCACTAGTATATGAAAGTGATAACTCAAGAGACTCTCTATATGAAGAACATGGTGCTACTCTGAAGCACAAGTGTGGTAAAAGGATAGTAGCACTGCCCCTTCTCTCTTTTTCTCTCATGTTTTTATTTTTTTATTTTTTGGTGGGCTTCTTTGGCCTCTTTTATTTTTTTTGTAAAGTCCAGAGTCTCATCCTGACTTATGGGGGAATCATAGTCTCCATCATCCTTTCCTCACTAGGGCAATGCTCTAATAATGATGATCATCACACTTTTATTTACTTACAACTCAATATTACAACTCAATGTCTAGAACAAAGTATGACTCTATATGGATGCCTTCGGCGGTGTACCGGGATGTGCAATGATCTAGCATAGCAATGACATCAAAAAACGGACAAGCCATGAAAACATCATGCTAGCTATCTTTCGATCATGCAAAGCAATATGACAATGAATGCTCAAGTCATGTATATGATGATGATGGAAGTTGCATGGCAATATATCTCGGAATGGCTATGGAAATGCCATGATAGGTAGGTATGGTGGCTGTTTTGGGGAAGGTATATGGTGGGTTTATGGTACCGGCGAAAGTTGTGCGGTACTAGAGAGGCTAGCAACAGTGGAAGGGTGAGAGTGCATATAATCCATGGACTCAACATTAGTCATAAAGAACTCACATACTTATTGCAAAAATCTATTAGTCATCGAAACAAAGTACTACGCGCATGCTCCTAGGGGGATAGATTGGTAGGAAAAGACCATCGCTCGTCCCCGACCGCCACTCATAAGGAAGACAATCAATAAATAAATCATGCTCCGACTTCGTTACATAACGGTTCACCATACGTGCATGCTACGGGAATCACAAACCTCAACACAAGTATTTCTACAATCCACAACTACCCACTAGCATGACTCTAATATCACCATCTTTATATCGCAAAACTATTGCAAGGAATCAAACATATCATATTTAGTGTTCTACAAGTTTTATGTAGGATTTTATGACTAACCATGTGAATGACCAGTTCCTGTCATCTCTCCAAATAGATATAAGTGAAGCAAGAGAGTTTAATTCTTTCTTCAAAAGATATGCCCACGCTCTAACAAATATAAGTGAAGCAAAATAGCATTCTACAAATGGCGGTTGTCTATGTAAAGAGAAACAAGCAATCCAAACTTCAAATGATATAAGTGAAGCACATGAAGCATTCTATAAAGCCATACTCAAAAGATATAAGTGAAGTGCATAGAGAATTCTATAAATCAACCAAGGACTATCTCATACCAGCATGGTGCATAAAATAAAAATGAAAAGTAAATGCAAAAGACGCTCCAAGATTGCACATATCGCATGAACGAAATGAATCCGAAAACATACCGATACTTGTTGAAGAAAGAGGGGATGCCTTCCGGGGCATCCCCAAGCTTAGATTCTTGAGTATCCTTGAATATTTACTTGGGGAGCCTCGGGCATCCCCAAGCTTGAGCTCTTGCCTCTCTTCCTTCTTCTCACATCGAGACCTTCTCGATCATCGAACACTTCATCCACACAAAACTTCAACAGAAAACTCGGTAAGATCCGTTAGTATAATAAAGCAAATTACTACTCTAAGTACTATTGCAAACCAATTAATATTTTGTTTTTGCATTTTGTCTACTGTAGTATAACTTTTTCATGGCTTAATCCACTAATATAAATTGATAGTTTCATCAAAACAAGCAAACTATGCATCAAAAACAGAATCTGTCTAAAACATAACAGTCTGTAATAATCTGAACATTCACCATACTTCTGATACTTCAAAAATTATACCAAAATTAGGAAAAATAAAAAAAATGTATAGGAAGACAGTTCAAAAAGAATCAGAACCATTTGACTTTCCAGCAAAAAATGTAAAATCGCGCACTACAGCCAAAGTTTCTGTCCTGCACCGTACAAACCATCAAGCAAATGTAAACATCCTAAAGGCAAACCTTGGCACATTATTTTTATAATACAATGGAATTGTACAAGGGGATAATTATTTTTATTGAAAAGTTTCTGTAATCAAGATTCACAAAGTTTCTGTGAGCATGAACAAAGTTCAAGGCTAGCTCCCACTTCAACAATGCTTGTCTTTCTCACTTTTGCTTTCCTTTTTGAAAAAGTTTTGGGTTCCCCTCTTTATTTTTGTTGTTTTTAAACTATATGAAAGCACTCAACGGAAATAAATGACTCTCTAAAACTTCCGGGTTGTCTCCCTGGCAGCGCTTTCTTTAAAGCCATTAAGCTAGGCATATAGTGCTCAAGTAATGGATCCACCCGGATCCCAAGGTATATCAAAGCCAATTTTAATTAACAATGATTTGTAATTCAGTGGTGAGCACAAGGTAACATATATCATGTAATGACGAAGTCTAACTCTCTTCCTATGCATCGGCATTTCATAAAAGAACAATTCATGCACACAAAGTAAAGGCCAATGCATAGCATAAGCAGTTTCTTGCAATTTTATCATATTGGAAACATAGAGAGGTGGAGATATAGTTCCTCTCTCATAATAATTGCAAGTAGGAGCAGCAAGCACATGCATATTATATTCATCAAAATCATCATGTGTAACGGTAAAAGGCAACCCATCAATATAATCCCTAATAAGAGCAAACTTCTCCGATATAGTGTAGTTTGGAGAATTTAAAAAGATAATAGGACTATCATGCGTGGGTGCAATAGCAACAATTTCATGTTTAACATAAGGAACTATAGAAAGTTCATCTCCATAAGCATAATTCATATTGGCATCTTGGCCACAGGCATCATCAAAAAGGGATATTTCAAGAGAATCAACGGGATCATAATAATCATCATAGCAATCATCCTTCGGTAAGCACAAAGAGAAATTAAACAATGTATGAGTTGAAGAGTTACTATCATTAGAAGGTGGGTACGTGTAGCTAATCCGCTCTTCCTCCTTTTGTTCTTCGCTCTCCTCATCATCTTTTTCATCCAATGAGCTCACAGTTTCATCAATTTCTTTTTCCATAGACTCCTGCAAAATATTAGTCTCTTCTTGGACAGCGGAGACTTTCTCAATAAGTGCATTAATTTCATAATTTTATTCATAATTCTCATAACAATATTTAAGGATAGCTAAATTTTCAGGTCTATAAACCGAATCATCAAAATCTTCAAACTCTTTAAACATAGACTCAATTTCATAAGCACCCATAAAAGCAACAAATTCTTCTATTTGTTCCACATCATAGTAATCATATATACCTCTAGCATAAGAAGCTAAGGTTTCATTATCATTAAATTCACATGAAAAGGGGAGGTGTGGAGCCTTCACCTTAGAGCAACAAGTATAATCATATCTCAAGCATAGTTGCCTAGCATACCAATTCAATATATGAATTTGATCCCATAATAGTTTCCCTTTTTGTGTCAAGCGGTAATCCCTAAAGTATTCACGTTGATCCAACGTTACTCCCATTACATAATTGAATGGGGTTTTCCCAGGATTATTAAAGTAGTACATAATATTTTTCACATAACTAGCATCAAGGATTTTAGGAGGTTCCCCATCTACATGAGTAGTAAGTACACCTAATTTTTTTGGTATTTCGTGTTCCATATCCATAACTAAAGATAGAGAACAACTAAGAACAGCAAATAAAAATTACTTAGTGATAAAGCAAACAAGCACACACGAGAATATTCACCCCACGCTATTGCTCCCCGGCAACGGCGCCAGAAAAAGGTCTTGATAACCCACAAGTATAGGGGATCGCAACAGTTTTTGATAAGTAAGAGTGTCGAACCCAACGAGGAGCTAAAGGTAGAACAAATATTCCCTGAAGTTCTATCGACCACCGAATTGTTGAGGAAATCGTTAACTGGTAGCTGCTCGGTTGACTGGCGAGTAGGGGATTAATCGGCTAATCGGGAAGTTAATCGGCCATTTAATCAATTAATCGGGTGGTTTTTCAGTTTATCGGCTACTCGGTGACCCTACGAGTAGGGATTAATCGGCAAGTTAACTGGTTAATCGGATGAATTCTTGAATAGGGTGGCACCGATACAACTCTACGCACGCTTGACGTTCGCTTTACCTAGAACAAGTATGAAACTAGAAGTACTTTGTAGGTGTTGTTGGATAGGTTTGCAAGATAATAAAGAGTATGTAAATAAAAAGTAGGGGCTGTTTAGATAAAGAAACAATAAAGTAAATATAACGAGTGTGGAAAAGTGGTGGTAGGATTTGCGAAATTGCCCCTAAGCAATTGACTACTTTACTAGACCGATAGCAAGTATTTTGTGGGAGAGGCCACTGCTAGCATGTCATCCCTGACTTGGAATTCTATGCACTTATGATTGGAACTATTAGCAAGCATCCGCAACTACTAACGTTCATTAAGGTAAAACCCAACCATAGCATTAAGATATATTGGCCCCCCTTCAATACCGTATGCATCAATTTCTATGCTAGGTTGAAGCTTCTGTCACTCTTGCCCTCCAATACATAGTCCTATCAACATACAACTAACCCTAGGGTGTGATCCACGCGCACAATCATATGATGGGCACCAAAGGACAGCAACATAACCACAAGAAAATTAAATCAATCATAGCAATTCATCAACCACCAATAGGACAACGAAAATCTACTCAGACATCATAGGATGGCAACACATCATTGGATAACAATATGAAGCATAAAGCACCATGTTCAAGTAGAGGGTATAGTGTTGGGGAACGTAGAAGAATTTTAAAATTTTCTACGCATCACCAAGATCAATCTATGGAGTCATCTAGCAACGAGGGAGAGAGGAGTGCATCTACATACCCTTGTAGATCGCGCGCGGAAGCGTTCAAGAGAACGGAGTTGATGGAGTCATACTCGTCGTGATCCAAATCACCGATGACCTAGTGCTGAACGGACGGCACCTCCGCGTTCAACACACATACGGTTGGGAAGATGTCTCCTCCTTCTTGATCCAGCAAGGGGGAAGGAGAGGTTGATGAAGATCCAGCAGCATGACGGCGTGGTGGTGGAAGCAACGGTGATCTCGGCAGGGCTTCGCCAAGCGCAGGGAGACGGAGGAGTGTCACGGGAGGGAGAGGGAGAGGCCAGGGGCTTGGGTGCGGCTGCCCTCCCTCCCACCCACTATATATAGGGTCCCTAGGGGGCGCCGTCCCTAGGAGATCCAATCTCCTAGGGGGGCGGCGGCCAAGGGGGTGCCTTGCCCCCCAAGGCAAGGGTGGCGCCCCCCCACCCCTAGGGTTTCCAACCCTAGGCGCAGGGGGAGGCCCAAGGGGGGCGCACCAGCCCACTAGGGGCTGGTTCCCCTCCCACTTCAGCCCATGGGGCCCTCCGGGATAGGTGGCCCCACCCGGTGGACCGCCGGAACCCTTCCGATGGTCCCGGTACAATACCGATTACCCCCGAAACTTTCCCGATGGCCGAAACTTGACTTCCTATATATAAATCTTCACCTCCGGACCATTCCGGAACTCCTCGTGATGTCCGGGATCTCATCCAGAACTCCGAACAACTTTCGGGTTACCGTATACTAATATCTCAACAACCCTAGCGTCACCGAACCTTAAGTGTGTAGACCCTATGGGTTCGGGAGACATGCAAACATGACCGAGACGACTCTCCGGTCAATAACCAACAGCGGGATCTGGATACCCATGTTGGCTCCCACATGCTCCACAATGATCTCATCGGATGAACCACGATGTCGAGGATTCGATCAATCCGTATACAATTCCCTTTGTCAATCGGTACGTTACTTGCCCGAGACTCGGTCGTCGGTATCCCAATACCTCGTTCAATCTCGTTACCGGCAAGTCACTTTACTCGTGCCGTAATGCATGATCCCGTGATCAACCACTTGGTCACATTGAGCTCATTATAATGATGCATTACCGAGTGGGCCCAGAGATACCTCTCCGTCATACGGAGTGACAAATCCCAGTCTCGATTCGTGCCAACCCAACAGACACTTTCGGAGATACCTGTAGTGTACCTTTATAGTCACTCAGTTACGTTGTGACGTTTGGCACACCCAAAGCACTCCTACGGTATCCGGGAGTTGCACAATCTCAT
The DNA here is from genome assembly GCF_056163025.1 of Triticum urartu. Classification (NCBI taxonomy): domain Eukaryota; kingdom Viridiplantae; phylum Streptophyta; class Magnoliopsida; order Poales; family Poaceae; genus Triticum; species Triticum urartu. The sequence continues at coordinate 150,754,868 of NC_141879.1, read as the reverse complement.
GGTCTAAGGAAATGATACTTGACATTTGGAAAAACTACAACAAACGAACTACACGATCTTTGAGCTATGCTTAGGATTGGGTCTTGTCCATCACATCATTCTCCTAATGATGTGATCCCGTTATCAATGACATCCAATGTCCATAGTCAGGAAACCATGACTATCTTTTGATCAACGAGCTAGTCAACTAGAGGCTCACTAGGGATGTGTTGTGGTCTATGTATTCACACATGTATTACGGTTTCCGGATAACACAATTATAGCATGAACAATAGACAATTATCATGAACAAAGAAATATAATAATAACCATTTTATTATTGCCTCTAGGGCATATTTCCAACAGTCTCCCACTTGCACTAGAGTCAATAGTCTAGTTACATTGTGATGAATCGAACACCCATGCAATTCTGGTGTTGATCATGTTTTGCTCTAGGGAGAGGTTTAGTCAACGGATCTGCCACATTCAGGTCCGTATGTACTTTACAAATCTCTATGTATCCATTTTGAACACTTTCACGAATGGAGTTGAAGCGACGCTTGATATGCCTGGTCTTCCTGTGAAACCTGGGCTCCTTGGCAAGGGCAATAGCTCCAGTGTTGTCACAGAAGAGAGTCATCGGGCCCGACGCATTGGGTATGACTCCTAGGTCGGTAATGAACTCCTTCACCCAGACTGCTTCTTGTGCTGCCTCTGAGGCTGCCATGTACTCCGCTTCACATGTAGATCCCGCCACAACGCTTTGCTTGCAACTGCACCAGATTACTGCCCCACCATTCAAAACATACACGTATCCGGTTTGTGACTTAGAGTCATCCAGATCTGTGTCGAAGCTAGCATCGACGTAACCCTTTACAACGAGCTCTTCGTCACCTCCATAAACGAGAAACATATCCTTAGTCCTTTTCAGGTACTTCAGGATATTCTTGACCGCTGTCCAGTGTTCCATGCCGGGATTACTTTGGTACCTTCCTACCAAACTTACGGCAAGGCTTACATCAGGTCTGGTACACAGCATAGCATACATGATAGACCCTATGGCCGAGGCATAGGGGACGACACTCATCTTTTCTCTATCTTCTGTCGTGGTCGGGCATTGAGCCGTGCTCAATCTCGTACCTTGCAATACAGGCAAGAACCCCTTCTTTGACTGATCCATTTTGAACTTCTTCAATATCTTGTCAAGGTACGTACTCTGTGAAAGACCAATGAGGCGTCTCGATCTATCTCTATAGATCTTGATGCCTAATATATAAGCAGCTTCTCCAAGATCCTTCATTGAAAAACACTTGTTCAAGTAGGCCTTTATGTTTTCCAAGAATTCTATATCATTTCCCATCAACAGTATGTCATCCACATACAATATGAGAAATGCTACAGAGCTCCCACTCACTTTCTTGTAAATGCAGGCTTCTCCATAAGTCTGCGTAAACCCAAATGCTTTGATCATCTCATCAAAACGAATGTTCCAACTCCGAGATGCTTGCACCAGCCCATAAATTGAGCGTTGGAGCTTGCACACCTTGTCAGCATTCTTAGGATCGACAAAACCTTCCGGCTGCATCATATACAATTCTTCCTTAAGGAAACCATTAAGGAATGCCGTTTTGACGTCCATTTGCCATATCTCATAATCATAGAATGCGGCAATTGCTAACACGATTCGGACGGACTTCAGCTTCACTACGGGTGAGAAAGTCTCATCGTAGTCAACCCCTTGAATTTGTCTATAACCCTTAGCGACAAGCCGAGCTTTATAGATGGTCACATTACCATCCGCGTCTGTCTTCTTCTTAAAGATCCATTTATTTTCTATGGCTCGCCGATCATCGGGCAAGTCAGTCAAAGTCCATACTTCATTTTCATACATGGATCCTATCTCGGATTTCATGGCTTCCAGCCATTTGTCGGAATCCGGGCCCGCCATCGCTTCTTCATAGTTCGAAGGTTCACCGTTGTCTAACAACATGATTTCTAGGACAGGGTTGTCGTACCACTCTGGTGCGGAACGTGTCCTTGTGGAACTACGAAGTTCAGTAGCAACTTGATCTGAAGTTTCATGATCATCATCATTAACTTCCTCTCTAGTCGGTGCAGGCACCTCAGGAACATTTTCTTGAGCTGCGCCACTCTCCGGTTCAAGAGGCAATACTTCATCAAGTTCTACTTTCCTCCCACTTACTTCTTTCGAGAGAAACTCTTTCTCTAGAAAGGATCCATTCTTGGCAACAAAGATCTTGCCTTCGAATCTGAGGTAGAAGGTATACTGTCGGTGTCAAAACCGGCAGATCTCGGGTAGGGGGTCCCGAACTGTGCGTCTAGGCCGGATGGTAACAGGAGGCAAGGAACACGATGTTTTACCCAGGTTCGGGCCCTCTTGATGGAGGTAAAACCCTACGTCATTCTTGATTAATATTGATGATATGGGTAGTACAAGAGTAGATCTACCACAAGATCAAGGAGGCTAAACCCTAAAAGCTATCCTATGGTATGTTTGTTGTATGATGAGGTTGTCCTACGGACTAAAACCCTCCGGTTTATATAGACACCGGAGAGGGTTAGGGTTACACAAAGTCGGTTACAATGGTAGGAGATCTTGAATATCCGCATCGCCAAGCTTGCCTTCCACGCCAAGGAAAGTCCCATCCGGACACGGGACGAAGTCTTCAATCTTGTATCTTCATAGTCCTGGAGTCCGGCTGAAGGTATAGTCCAGCTACCCAAACACCCCCTAATCTAGGACTCCCTTAGTAGCCCCTGAACCAGGCTTCAATGATGACGAGTCCGGCGCATAGATTGTCTTCGGCATTGCAAGGCGGGTTCCTCCTCCAAATTCTTCATAAAAGTTTGTAAACACCAAGAGTAGTGTCCGGCTCTGCAAAATAAGTTTCCACGTATTGCCACAGAGAGAATAATATTAACACAAATCTAATCTGCTGACGTATTCCGCAGCGCGACATCACACTACGGCCAAGCCTTTATTCGAATCGTTTTCACTTTTCCACCTCAGCGTGTTTTGCGAGGCGGTTTCCTTGGCACGTCTTGTCAAAGCAGAGATCGTGTCCCCCATTTACGAGATTCTCATCAATACGGACGTGGGTAACCCAACCATGCCATTTATCACGGCGCTTGGGAGGCAAGCGAGTTTTACTAGGCTGGTGGGGACGCATAGTCGCATCCGCTCATATAAGGGGATAAGGATCCACCTTTTTACCTACGCCTTCTTCCTCCTTTGCCTATCCATCTTCTGCGCACCCGAGCTCCAGCGCCCAAGCTCGCACTTCCTACCTCAACCTTCTCCAACAATGTCCGGAGCGGGAGGCAAGTGGATGGTCTCCTCCGTCACGGAGGGCCATGTCAAAAGGCTAAGGAAGGCCGGATACCTGTCCAAAGACATCGCGCACCGGCTTCCTGAGGAGGGGCAGCTTCTCCCCACCCCAAGGCCCCACGAGAGGGTAGTATTTCTTCCCCACTTCCTCCGTGGTCTGGGTTTTCCTCTCCACCCATTTTTCCGCGGGCTCATGTTCTACTATGGCCTAGATTTCCACGATCTGGCCCCGAACTTCATCCTCAATATCTCGGCATTTATCGTCGTGTGCGAGGCTTTCCTCTGCATCCGCCCCCATTTCGGCCTCTGGCTCAAGACTTTCAACGTCAAGCCAAAGGTGGTGCGCGGCAACCAGGCGGAGTGCGGAGGTGCCATGGCGGGCAAAATAGCCAACGTCCTATGGCTCGAGGGCTCCTTTGTGGAGACCTTGAAGGGGTGGCAGTCAGGGTGGTTTTTCATCACCGAGCCATGCGATCCGAAGTGGATCGCAGCCCCTGAATTCCGATCCGGACCCCCTATGCAGCTCACGTCCTGGAAGGAGACGGGCTTGTCGTGGGGCGACGAAGAAGAGGTGACCGGACTGCAAAGATGCATCCAGTCCCTGGTGAACAAGCAGCTCAAGCTTGTCAACGTAGTCCAGGTCATGCTCGTCCGCCGGATCCTTCCGTGTCAAGAACGGGACTTCAATTTGTGGGAGTTCAACCCGGCGCAGCACCGAACTCTGAGCAGGCTCTTCGACATGACGTATGAAGATGTCTGGAAGGGGCTAACCAAAGGCGCCGAGGCTCCCACATCCGCCTCCGAAGACCGCGGATTCAGCTCGCAGCGTCCTGCTGGCGAGGTAAAATATTTTCATCCTTTACAGGATGTTAAGTTTTCTTCATTGTTTGACTCTATGCGAGATCTAAACTCCCTCACCTTTGACAGGATTGGCAGGCGAAGTCCGGACTGATTAACCGTCCGGCTCCCTTGCCCAAAGACCCAGCCCCTGCTCTCCTGGTGAAGCTGCTGGTTCCGGCACCTTATGTGGTGCCGGAGAAGAAGGCCAAGAAGAAGAAGGCCACGGGGACTCGAAAGAGTTCCCGGCATATGGTGGTGTCGGACTCGTCGTCCGATGAGTCAGAGACGCACTCCTCCCGTGAAGACGAGGAGGAGGAAGAAGAGACCTCTCCCCCTCCAGCGGGGGGAGGAAAGAAGAGGAAGGCCGCCCTAGTAGGGGAGGCCGAAGGGTCCAAGAAGAGGAAAACCCCGACGCCGGACTACGCCCCCGACGCCGACGAGGACGAAGAGGAGTGGCCGGACAGGGCCAAGCGCCCGGCGAAATCGTAAGTGTTCGGATACCAGAGTAACTCATGATATTCCTTTTGTTGTGCAACTTTCCCTAATGTCGAATATAATCATGCAGCCCGCCCAAGGACGGGCTCGACGAGTCGTCGAGCGGCTCCCTGGATTCATCGGACGTGAATTCAGTTCCGCCCGCTGCCTCCCCCTGTGCTGCGGATGACGCCGAAGTGGCGTCGCGACAAGCTCCAGGGCAAGAGGAGGTGGTCCAGGAGGAGCCGCGAGGTGACCTCCCGGACTCCAGGAGTAAAGGGGACAGGACCCCCCAGGGCTCCAAGTCCGGCTTTAAGCCAGACACCACGCCGGAATCATCAACGGTTCCGGACCGCGGCAGGCGAACTCCTGCCAAGAGGAGCAAGCCTATTGAGCCGGCGTCCTCCGTCCAACCGAAGGCGCTGGACAATCTGCTGGAGGTGCTTAAGGGCGCCTCCATCGACGAGGAGCATCGTGCCATCATGAGTACGGTGGTCCAAAAGGTTCGGTCCGCCAAAAGCGGACTTACTGAAGCTTGTACTAGCCTTCTAACAGGCTTCGAGGTAAGTACAAATATGTAAAAATATTACCGCATAGACAGTAGCCCCTGATGCTCTGTTTGGCGTTCGGAAAGAAAAGCCGAATAGAGGATCTATTAAATATCACAGGAGTCTAACTAAAAAGGAGTCAATATACGTATGCAGGCTTCGCTGCTGGCCACCGCCGCACTGACTGCGGAGGTGGGTGCCCTGAAGCAGGGCCTCGAGCAGACCGAGCAAGAGCTCGGCCTTGCCAAACGACAGCTCGAGGAGAAAGAAGGTAAGAGATACCTTATAGAAAAAAATGCCTATAAGAAGACGCAATTGCAAAAAATGACAGGAGTATACTGCTTATTGTAGGGGCCACAACTGAGGTGGCGACCCTCAAGCAGGCGCTGTCCGAGGCCAAGAAGAGAGCGGCCATGGAGCGCACCGAGCGGGAGAAATTTGAGGCGCAGGTCGGCGAGGTGCAGCAAGAGCTTCAGGCTCTCATGAAAAAACATGAGAGTTTGGAACTCGACTCGAAGACGCGAGCGTCCGAGCTTGCTGCGGCCCTTAAAACTGCCAAATCTGCCCAGGCCGAAGCCCAGAAGGCCCTCCAGGAATTTGATGCGGTGAAAAGGATAGCGGCGGGTAAGGCATTCTCTATGCAAAGCAGACATATAAAAGTAAACTACTTGTTACTTACCCGAATCCGGAGCTCTCCAGGGGCATTCGCAGATCTTCCCTGCAGCGTATCCGATGCCGCCGCATTCTACCGAGCCGAGGAAGGCAGCTCGACGGAGAAGGTGTTCTGGTCTCAGTCCGCTGAGGCCGGACACCCTGTGCCCTTGAGCGACCAGCTGAAGCAGCTGGTCGAGCTCCACAAGGCGGCCGAACAGGCCCTGAAGGGCTTCATAGTTCGGTTGTGGCCTAGAGAGGCCCTGCCTGGGAGCTACTTCGGACTGGTGCGGCGGCTGGTGGAGGCTTGTCCAAGGCTCGAGGTCATCAAGCGCTCCGTATGCATCGAAGGTGCCCGTAGGGCCCTTGCACGTGCAAAGGTGCACTGGGGTAAGCTCGACGGTGAGAAGCTTGTGAGGGACGGGCCGCCGCCGGGGAAGGAGCATCGCAAGCCCGAGAACTATTACAAGGATGTTCTGGCCGGTGCCCGCCTTATGGCGGATGAATGCACCAAGGATGTAATTTTTGAATGAACTCGCTCGTGTTATCCTGTGCGCTGAAAACTTGTTCATATGCACTAAGCAATGCTTGAATTTAAAATATTACTTTCTGTGCGGCCGTTTATCAAAAAAATGAGAGATGGCCAGTCGTCGACTTCTGCCCCCATGCCACTAGTGCTGGGGTGTTCGGGATAAACCTGAGCGCTCCTTTTCCCATGATTGGGTCCGTCGAGGGAGGCGCTCAGCACAACGAACAAGGCAATCGGACTATAATGCTTGAACACTCTCACTTAGCCATAGAACTCTATAATTTTAAATTTCGGCGAAGCCCCTAGTATTCGGAAGACCGAGTTCGGGGCGCTATCCACGCCTTGGCCGTACAAAGCCGGTTCCTCGCTCGAAGCGGCATAAGTCTTTAAGGACTCGAAAAACCTCTCGAACAGTGACCAGTCTCTCGCCTCATCATGACAGTCAGTTTTAGCTTTCTCTACTAAGGTGCTCAGCCCAGCTCAACTGGGGCACAATCGCAGTAGTTCTCCTAGTGCTACCTTAGCCAATATAGCGGAATGTAAGGCACCAAAACATAGGAGCCGGGCAAACCCAACTATTGACCCAAATCATGATTCGGAGCCGATGCATATAGTGCTATAAGTTCGGGGTGCCGCACTTGTGAAAGTGTAAGGACTTCTCACGCCATATTGATGGGTATTGAAGCCCCTGGCGTATTTTTGCCATACCACAGTGTTCGAATGCAACATGTTATTGATAAACATATATATAAAAAGAGGATAATGCAAAAAATAGACAAAAAGCTATGCATTGTTTATAGAAAGGCTGCTATGAAAGCGGAACGATACAAATAGTGCGATAAGCAAAAGAAATTGGACTATTTAACATGTCCTGGCCAGGGGCAGGCCGCGGAATTGTATTAAAAAACAGGTATACTGCTCGCAATAGAGACCACCTGGGAGTTCCATAATGCGGCATGGCTTGTCTGCTTTCCTGGATCTTGTATCGTTTGTGCGGCAGTTGAATTGCCGAACGGGTCATCCGAAGTATGGAGTCCTGAGAGTAAGAGAAAAGAAGAAGAAGAAAAAAAGGAATCCGGCAGCCCCTGGTGTGGTTTAAGCCGTATTTCGGGCATGCCGTGATAGTGCCCCTTCCCCTATGCCCATGGTATTTCAAGAGCGTAGTTATGTACGTGAAGCACTGGTTTCGCTATATCGCGAGGGCTAGGGTTGGGGCCACATTGCTACGCTATCTCAGAATGTGCCAGGCGGTCTTGTTGTAGGGTACTCCGGGCGCGCTTGACAGTGTCCGGCTTTTTGAAGGCCGAACTGGGGAACTGCCTAGAGAGGCTGCCTTGTACTTCTGCTGCGAGCGCTGCCGTGTGCTCCTCCGTTCGGAGGGAGCGTTCAGTGTTCCCATTGACCGTGATTACTCCTCTAGGGACTGGCATCTTGGGCTTGAGGTATGCATAGTGCGGTACCGCGTTGAATTTTGCGAATGTGGTTCGCCCGAGCAGTGCGTGATAGCCACTGCGGAACGGGACTATGTCGAAGATTAACTCCTTGCTTCGGAAGTTATCCGAAGATCCGAAGACAACTTCCAATGTGACTGAGCCTGTACAGTTGGCTTCTACACCTGGTATGACGCCTTTAAAGGTCGTTTTGGTGGGCTTGATCCTCGAGGGATCTATGCCCATTTTTCGCACTGTATCCTGGTAAAGCAGGTTCAGGCTGCTGCCACCATCCATGAGGACTCTTGTGAGATGAAATCCGTCGATGATTGGGTCTAGAACCAATGCGGCGAAGCCGCCGTGGCGGATGCTAGTGGGGTGGTCCCTTCGATCAAAGGTGATCGGGCAGGAGGACCATGGGTTGAACTTTGGGGCGACTGGCTCTATCGCATATACGTCCCGTAACGCACGCTTCCGCTCCCTCTTGGGGATGTGGGTTGCGTATATCATGTTCACCGTCCGCACTTGCGGGGGAAATCCCTTCTGTCCACTATTGTTCGGCGGCCTGGGCTCCTCCTCGTCGTCGCTATGCAGCCCCTTGTCTTTGTTTTCGGCTCTTAACTTGCCTGCCTGCTTAAACACCCAACAGCCCGTGTTGGTGTGATTGGCTGGCTTTTCGGGGGTGCCATGTATCTGGCACAAGTGGTCGAGTATTCGGTCCAAACTGGACGGGCCCTGCGTATTTCTTTTGAATGGCTTTTTCCGTTGACCGGATTTGTAGCCTCGGAATCCGGCATTAACTGCCGTATCCTCGTTGCTGTCGCTGTTAACGCGGCGCTTTTGTTTGTTCTGACGCGACCTGTCGCTTTTGTCCTTGGTATTCGAATTACCAGGGTTCTTGGTTAAATTGTTGCTGCGAGCTAGCCAACTGTCTTCTCCCGCGCAAAAGCGGGTCATGAGTGTCGTGAGGGCCGCTATAGATTTCGGCTTTTCCTGTCCCAAGTGCCGGGCAAGCCACTCGTCACGGATATTATGCTTGAAGGCCGCTAAGGCCTCTGCGTCCGGACAGTCGACTATCTGGTTTTTCTTTGTTAGGAATCGTGTCCAGAATTGCCTGGCCGATTCCTCTGGCTACTGAATTATGTGGCTTAGGTCATCGGCGTCCGGTGGTCGCACATAAGTGCCCTGGAAGTTGTCAAGGAATGTGGCTTCCAGGTCCTCCCAAGAACCGATTGAGTCTGCTGGCAAGCTGTTAAGCCAATGTCGGGCCGGTCCCTTAAGTTTGAGTGGGAGGTATTTGATGGCGTGTAGATCATCACCGCGGGCCATGTGGATATGAAGGAGATAATCCTCGATCCATACCGCAGGATCTGTTGTGCCATCGTACGATTCGATGTTTACGGGTTTGAAGCCCTTAGGGATTTTATGATCCATTACTTCATCTATGAAGCATAGTGGGTGTGCGGCGCCTCTGTATTGGGCTATATCGCGACGCAGCTCGAAGGAGCTTTGTCTGTTGAGTTCGGCCCGGCCGGATTTATTGCTTCCGGAGTGGTGATCACCGTCACGTGCCGTGGGGCGCCTGCGTGATCTGTAGATCGATCTTGCTTGCCTTGCCTTGTCCTCCAGTATGTTGCGCAGGTCGGGTGCATTTTCCCGTGCCTTACTATGCTTGGCGCGGCGTCGGGGCATAGCTTGAGTGGAGAGCCAAGAGGCCTCTCTGTCGCGGCCACGAGGTGGCCGGTCGACCATGTCATGCGCTGGTGATGTAGGTGCTTCCTCCTCTAGTCGGGGTAGCAGCCTGCGCTTTGGGTAACTCTTGGAGGGGCGTTCGAGTTCGTACTCTTCGGCCACAAGGACTTCAGTCCATCTGTCAGCTAGCAAATCCTGATCAGCTCTAAGCTGTTGCTGCTTTTTCTTGAGGCTGCTTGCCGTGGCCATAAGCCTGCGTTTAAAACGCTCTTGTTCGGCGAGATCCTCTGGCACGATGAACTCGTCGTCGTCGAGGCTTGCCTCGTCTTCGGAGGGAGGCGTATAATTATAGTCCTCAACCACTTGGTCCGCCGCCCTCTCGTGAGGGCTGGCTTCTCTGTCCTCCTGTGCTGAATCTTGCTGGAGGGGGTGTTCTTCGGCGCTATCCGGAGTAGTATTATCTCCCGTGCCGGAATCACCATTTTTGCTTTGGCGGGATTTAGAGCGGCGCCGCTGACGCCGGCGCTTGGGCTGTTTCTTAGAGGTATCGTCCCCCGCTATTCCATCGTCATCTCCATCCTTTGGAGTGTCCACCATATATATGTCATATGACGAGGTGGCCTTCCAGTGCCCTACAGGTGCTGGTCTCGTCATCTTGTTCGTCTCCTGCATCGTCGTCCATGCCATCGATGTCTTCGGAGTCGAAGTCAAGCATGCCGGTTAAGTCGTCGACAGTGGCTACGAAGTGGGTGGTGGGCGGGTTTTGAATTTCTTCATCGTCCGTATCCCAACCTTGCTGACCGTAGTCCGGCCAGGGCTCTCCTGATAAAGAGAGAGATTTTAGAGAATTCAGGATGTCACCGAAGGGCGAGTGCTGAAAGATGTCTGCGACGGTGAACTCCATTATCGGCGCCCAATCGGATTCGATCGGCAGGGGCGCGGGGGGCTCGGAGTTCAGAAAGGAATCCGGATCCTCGGAGTCACGGGCCATGCGGAGTGCGGGGCTAGAGTTCGGATCGATCGCCTCTGAGACCGCAGCCCCTGAGGCAGCGTCCTACCGCTGATCCTCGATCGGTGCAGTAGGCTCCGCATCAATGGTCGGAACCAATGCGTGTGCGGCCTCCAAGGCGCTGTTCGGCGCCAGAGCTATATCATGCCCATCGAGACAGTGCGGTGCGCTTGGCTGTGGCTCGAATCCGTCGAAGATCAAGTCCCCGCGGATGTCAGCCGTGTAGTTTAGGCTTCCAAACCTGACCTGATGGCCAGGGGCATAGCTTTCGATCTGCTCAAGGTGGCCAAGAGAATTGGCCCGTAGTGCGAAGCCGCCGAAGACGAAGATCTGTCCGGGGAGAAAAGTCTCACCCTGGACTGCATCGTTGTTGATGATCGAAGGAGCCATCGGGCCTAAAAGCGACGACACAGAGGAACTCTCAATGAAAGCACCAATGTCGGTGTCAAAACCAGCGGATCTCGGGTAGGGGGTCCCGAACTGTGCGTCTAGGCCGGATGGTAACAGGAGGCAAGGAACACGATGTTTTACCCAGGTTCGGGCCCTCTTGATGGAGGTAAAACCCTACGTCCTGCTTGATTAATATTGATGATATGGGTAGTACAGGAGTAGATCTACCACGAGATCAAGGAGGCTAAACCCTAAAAGCAAGCCTATGGTATGATTGTTGTATGATGAAGTTGTCCTACAGACTAAAACCCTCCGGTTTATATAGACACCGGAGAGGGTTAGGGTTACACAAAGTCGGTTACAATGGTAGGAGATCTTGAATATCCGCATCGCCAAGCTTGCCTTCCACGCCAAGGAAAGTCCCATCCGGACATGGGACGAAGTCTTCAATCTTGTATCTTCATAGTCCTGGAGTCCGGCTGAAGGTATAGTCTGGCTACCCGAACACCCCCTAATCCAGGACTCCCTCATATACCCAATAATTTCTTTAGGGTATCCTATGAAGACGCATTTTTCCGATTTGGGTTCGAGCTTTTCAGGTTGAAGTTTCTTGACATAAGCATCGCATCCCCAAACTTTTAGAAACGACAGCTTAGGTTTCTTCCCAAACCATAATTCATACGGTGTCGTCTCAACGGATTTCGACGGAGCCCTATTTAAAGTGAATGCGGCAGTCTCTAAAGCATAGCCCCAAAATGATAGCGGTAGATCGGTAAGAGACATCATAGATCGCACCATATCCAATAGAGTGCGATTACGACGTTCGGACACACCATTATGCTGAGGTGTTCCATGCGGCGTGAGTTGTGAAACTATTCCACATTTTCTTAAGTGCGTGCCAAATTCGTGACTCAAGTATTCTCCCCCACGATCTGATCGCAAGAACTTGATTTTCCTGCCACGTTGATTCTCAACCTTGCTCTGAAATTCCTTGAAACTTTTCAAAGGTCTCAGACTTGTGTTTCATTAAGTAGACATACCCATATCTACTCAAGTCATCCGTGAGGGTGAGAACATAACGATAGCCACCGCGAGCCTCAACACTCATTGGACCGCACACATCAGTATGTATGATTTCCAATAAGTTGGTTGCTCGCTCCATTGTTCCTGAGAACGGAGTCTTGGTCATTTTACCCATGAGGCATGGTTCGCACGTGTCAAATGATTCGTAATCAAGAGACTCCAAAAGTCCATCTGCATGGAGCTTCTTCATGCGTTTGACACCTATGTGACCAAGGCGGCAGTGCCACAAGTATGTGGGACTATCATTATCAACCTTACATCTTTTGGTATTCACACTATGAATATGTGTAACATTACGCTCGAGATTCATTAAGAATAAACCATTCACCAGTGGGGCATGACCATAAAACATATCTCTCATATACATAGAACAACCATTATTCTCGGATTTAAATGAGTAGCCATCTCGAATTAAACGAGATCCTGATACAATGTTCATGCTCAAAGCTGGCACTAAGTAACAATTATTGAGGTTCAAAACTAATCCCGTAGGTAAATGTAGAGGTAGCGTGCCAGCGGCGATCACATCGACCTTGGAACCATTCCCGACGTGCATCGTCACCTCGTCCTTTGCCAGTCTCCGCTTATTCCGTAGCTCCTGCTTTGAGTTAAAAATGTGAGCAACCACACCGGTATAAAATACCCAGGAGCTACTGCGAGTACTGGTAAGGTACACATCAATTACATGTATATCACATATACCTTTAGTGTTGCCGGCCTTCTTGTCCGCTAAGTATTTGGGGCAGTTCCGCTTCCAGTGACCACTTCCCTTGCAATAAAAACACTCAGTCTCGGGCTTGGGTCCATTCTTTGGCTTCTTCCCAGAAGCTTGCTTACCAGGCGCGGCAACTCCCTTGCCATCCTTCTTGAAGTTCTTTTTACCCTTGCCTTTCTTGAACTTAGTGGTTTTATTCACCATCAACACTTGATGTTCCTTTTCGACTTCTACCTCCGCTGATTTCAGCATTGAATATACCTCAGGAATGGTCTTTTCCATCCCCTGCATATTTAAGTTCATCACAAAGCTCTTGTAGCTCGGTGGAAGCGATGAAGGATTCTGTCAATGACCGCGTCATCCGGGAGATTAACTCCCAGCTGAGTCAAGCGGTTATGCAACCCAGACATTTTGAGTATGTGCTCACTGACAGAACTATTTTCCTCCGTCTTACAGCTGAAGAACTTGTCGGAGACTTCATATCTCTCGACCCGGGCATGAGCTTGGAAAACCATTTTCAGCTCTTCGAACATCTCATATGCTCCGTGTCTCTCAAAACGCTTTTGGAGCCCCGGTTCTAAGCTGTAAAGCATGCTGCACTGAACGAGGGAGTAATCATCGGCACGTGACTGCCAAGCGTTCATAACGTCTTGGTTCTCTGGGACAGGTGCGTTACCTAGCGGTGCTTCTAGGACATAATCTTTCTTGGCAGCTATGAGGATGATCCTCAGGTTCCGGACCCAGTCCGTATAGTTGCTTCCATCATATTTCAGCTTGGTTTTCTCTAGGAACGCGTTGAAGTTGAGGACAACGTGGGCCATTTGATCTACAACACATATTGTAAAGATTTTAGACTAAGTTCATGATAATTAAGTTCATCTAATCAAATTACTCAATGAACTCCCACTCAGATAGACATCCCTCTAGTCATCTAAGTGAAACATGATCCGAGTCAACTAGGCCGTGTCCGATCATCACGTGAGACGGACTAGTCAACATCGGTGAACATCTTCATGTTGATCGTATCTTCTATACGACTCATGCTCGACCTTTCTGTACATGCTAGGCTCGTCAAGTCAACCTAAGTGTATTGCGTGTGTAAATCTGGCTTACACCCGTTGTATTCGAACGTTAGAATCTATCACACCTGATCATCACGTGGTGCTTCGAAACAACGAACCTTCGCAATGGTGCACAGTTAGGGGGAACACTTTCTTGAAATTATTACGAGGGATCGTCTTATTTAAGCTACCGTCGTTCTAAGCAAATAAGATGTAAAACATGATAAACATCACATGCAATCAAATAGTGACATGATATGGCCAATATCATTTGCTCCTTTTGATCTCCATCTTCGGGGCTCCATGATCATCGTTGTCACCGGCATGACACCATGATCTCCATCATCATGTCTTCTTGAAGTTGTCCCGTCATCTATTACTTCTACTACTATGGCTAACGCTTTAGCAATAAAGTAAAGTAATTACATTACGTTTATGTTGACACGCAGGTCATAAATAAATTAAGACAACTCCTATGGCTCCTGCCGGTTGTCATACTCATCGACATGCAAGTCGTGATTCCTATTACAAGAACATGATCATCTCATACATCACATATATCATTCATCACATCGTTTGGCCATATCACATCACAAAACACTTGCTGCAAAAACAAGTTAGATGTCCTCTAATTGTTGTTGCAAGTTTTTACGTGGCTGCTATAGGTTTCTAACAAGAACGTTTCTTACCTACGCCAAAACCACAACGTGAATTTCCAATTTCTATTAACCTTCATAAGGACCCTGTTCATCGAATCCGATCCGACTAAAGTGGGAGAGACAGACACCCGCCAGCCACCTTATGCAACTAGTGCATGTCAGTCGGTGGAACCAGTCTCACGTAAGCGTACGTGTAAGGTCGGTCCAGGCCGCTTCATCCCACAATGCCGCCGAATCAAGATAAGACTAGTAACGGCAAGATAATTGACAATATCGACGCCCACAACTGCTTTGTGTTCTACTCGTGCATAGAAACTACGCATAGACCTATCTCATGATGCCACTGTTGGGGAACGTAGCAGAATTTTAAAATTTTCTACGCATCACCAAGATCAATCTATGGAGTCATATAGCAACGAGGGAGAGAGGAGTGCATCTACATACCCTTGTAGATCGCGCGCGGAAGCGTTCAAGAGAACGGAGTTGATGGAGTCATACTCGTCGTGATCCAAATCACCGATGACCTAGTGCCGAACAGACGACACCTCCGCGTTCAACACATGTACGGTTGGGAAGACGTCTCCTCCTTCTTGATCCAGCAAGGGGGGAGGAGAGGTTGATGAAGATCCAGCAGCACCACAGCGTGGTGGTGGAAGCAACGGTGATCTTGGCAGGGCTTCGCCAAGCGCAGGGAGACGGAGGAGTGTCACGGGAGGGAGAGGGAGAGGCCAGGGGCTTGGGTGCGGCTGCCCTCCCCCCCACTATATATAGGGTCCCTAGGGGGGCGCCGGCCCTAGGAGATCTAATCTCCTAGGGGGCGGCGGCCAAGGGGGTGCCTTGCCCCCCAAGGCAAGGGTGGCGCCCCCCCACCCCTAGGGTTTCCAACCCTAGGCGCAGGGGGAGGCCCAAGGGGGGCGCACCAGCCCACTAGGGGCTGGCTCACCTCCCACTTCAGCCCATGGGGCCCTCCGGGATAGGTGGCCCCACCCGGTGGACCGCTGGGACCCTTCCGATGGTCCCGGTACAATACCGATTACCCCCTAAACTTTCCCGATGGCCGAAACTTGACTTCCTATATATAAATCTTCACCTCCGGACCATTCCGGAACTCCTCGTGACGTCCGGGATCTCATCCGGGACTCCGAACAACTTTTGGGTTACCGTATACCAATACCTCAACAACCCTAGCGTCACCGAACCTTAAGTGTGTAGACCCTATGGGTTCGGGAGACATGCAGACATGACCGAGACGACTCTCCGGTCAATAACCAACAGTGGGATCTGGATACCCATGTTGGCTCCCACATGCTCCACGATGATCTCATCGGATGAACCACGATGTCGAGGATTCGATCAATCCGTATACAATTCCCTTTGTCAATCGGTACGTTACTTGCCCGAGACTCGATCGTCGGTATCCCAATACCTCGTTCAATCTCGTTACCGGCAAGTCACTTTACTCGTGCCGTAATGCATGATCCCGTGATCAACCACTTGGTCACATTGAGCTCACTATGATGATGCATTACCGAGTGGGCCCAGAGATACCTCTCCGTCATACGGAGTGACAAATCCCAGTCTCGATTCGTGCCAACCCAACAGACACTTTCGGAGATACCTGTAGTGTACCTTTATAGTCACCCAGTTATGTTGTGACGTTTGGCACACCCAAAGCACTCCTACGGTATCCGGGAGTTGCACAATCTCATGGTCTAAGGAAATGATACTTGACATTCGGAAAAGCTACAGCAAACGAACTACACGATCTTTGAGCTATGCTTAGGATTGGGTCTTGTCCATCACATCATTCTCCTAATGATGTGAACCCGTTATCAATGACATCCAATGTCCATAGTCAGGAAACCATGACTATCTTTTGATCAACGAGCTAGTCAACTATAGGCTCACTAGGGACGTGTTGTGGTCTATGTATTCACACATGTATTACGGTTTCCGGATAACACAATTATAGCATGAACAATAGACAATTATCATGAACAAAGAAATATAATAATAACCATTTTATTATTGCCTCTAGGGCATATTTCCAACATATAGTGGGTTGCGGGAGAGTGGACCGGTGTAGATAGAGGGGGGAAGGTGATGGGGATGTTGGTGAAGATGGCGGAGGTGTTGGTGTAGATCACGGTGATGATGATGATGGCCACGGCAGCGTTCCGGCGCCACCGGAAGAGAAGGGGAGAGGGGGGGCCCTTCGTCTTCTTCTTCCTTGACCTCCTCCCTAGATGGGAGAAGGGTTTCCCCTCTGGTCCTTGGCCTCCATGGCATGGGAGGGGCGAGAGCCCCTTCGAGATTGGATCTGTCTCTCTGTCTCTCTCTGTTTCTGCGTTCCCAGATTCTTCCCTTTCACCGTTTCTTATATTCCCGGAGATCCGTAACTCTGATTGGGCTGAAATTTTAACACGATCTTTATCCGGATATTAGCTTTCTTGCAGCGAAATAAGGGCATCAACCGCCTTACGGGTGGCCCACGAGGGTCAGGGGCGTGCCCAGGGGGGCAGGCGCGCCCCCTGCCTCGTGGCCACCTCGGGCACCGTCTCGCGTGGATTTTTCTTTCCAAAAATCATATATATTCCAAAAAAATCTCCGTCAGTTTTTATCCCGTTTGGACTCCGTTTGATATGGATATTCTGCGAAACAAAAACATGCAACAAACAGGAACTAGCACTGGGCACTGGATCAATATGTTAGTCCCGAAAATAGTATAAAAAGTTGCCAAAAGTATATGAAAGTTGTAGAATATTGGCATGGAACAATCAAAAATTATGGATACGACGGAGATGTATCAGCCCGCGGGGCCGATTTTCCTGCACCCGCTTGTTGGCGGTCCGTTGCTTCCTCCTGCTGCGCAGGCAGTTGACATCAGCTTCGCCTCGGAGGACCAGCCTCTCGGTGAGCTTGACTCCGACCTACCTGTCGCTTCTGAGGAGCTCTCGGTTGCCTCTCCGTCGGTGGTGGTGACCAACTCCTTCTCCTCCCTCGCGCTGCTCGAGGATAACCTCGACACCTGCTCCTCCCCCAGTAATGCCCAACACTCTGACCCCTGCATTTCCTCTCCCACTCAAGATTTGGTCTCTAACCCTCTCCTTGCATCGCCTTTGGTTGTCGCAGCCTCCCTCACCTGCCCGGGCCACAAAGCCACTCTCCGGCGTGTGCATGGTGCTGAGAAGAGGGCCACTGACACAGCCAAGATCCGTAGAAGCCGCCGCCTTGCGAAAAAAGAGGGTGGGGCCTTTATGGACATGACCACCAAAGCCATGCGTGCGAAAACCCACAAGTTGGACCTGCAGCTCGCCTCTGCAGACCTTGTCGCTGCTTTGGATAACTCTGGCCTCACCTGCACGCCGGAGGAGCCCGTCCTCGACATTGTTGTGCTTGCTGCCATTGCCACCATCTACGGTGCCGAGCCGGAGGAAGCGGCTGAGGTGTCCTCCCCCGCGCCATGATCACAGCTTGCTAACCCTGGATGATAGCCCCTCGCCACGGCTGCTTCGTCTCTTCCCGCTTTGGTCGTATCTGCCCTTATGGCAATGGTTTTTCTACTATCTTTCAAAGTGTCTATGTTAGTGCTCCGGGTGTGTCCGGTTGCTGGCTTCATCGCCCCTTTTGTAACCTTAAAATCTATATGGTCTTCGTTATTTCGGTCGTCGTTGCTTCTACTATGTGTCTAGGGCCCCTGCTCTTGGTGGCTGCTAGCGCCTATGTGTAATGTTAAATTTTGCTTCTGTTGCTGGAATGTTTGGGGCCTCGGCCAATCGCAGAAATGCTCGAATGTTCTCTCGGAGCTTCTCGCCATTAATCCTCACGCTTGCTTTCTTCAGGAAACCAAGCTCAATGACACCCCTTCCTCAAACGCAATAGCTTTCTCCCTCGGCCCTTAGATACTTCTTGCTTTCTCCCCTCTAATGGCTCAGCAGGGGGCATGCTTACCGCCTTCTCCTCTGCCCACTTCACGTCTCTTGCTTCCAACTCCGGCCTATACACCCAAACCTCTACCATTTCTTGTCTTGCCTCTCATCACAATCTGATCGTCACGAACGTTTGCACTCTGACTGACCATGCCCTAAAGCAGTCCTTTCTTCAGGAGCTCGCTAACTGTTCCCCGCCTCCCGGCACTCCCTGGCTAATCCTTGGCGACATTAACCTTCTTCGCCACCCCTCTGAAAAGAACACGTCTGGTTTTTGCCAAAATGAGGCAGACATGTTCAATGACTTCATACACTCGTGCGCTCTCATTGAGCTTCCCCTCCTGGATCGTAGCTTTACTTGGTCTAGCAAGAGAGACAAGCCAACTCTTGAAAAAATTGACAGGGTCTTTATTAATACTAATTGGGACCTCCTCTTCCCAAACACCACCTTAGCGTCCTTACCCGCTTCGTCTCTGATCATGTTCCCATTATCATTTTGATCGACTCCGCTATCCCCAGACCCTTGCTTTTCAGGTTTGAAAACAGATGGGCCCTTAGGTCGGCCTGTCACCAAGTAATCCAATCTGCTTGGGACTCAGCCCAGCTGCGATCAACCCACTCTCTCTCCCTGGTGGCTGCGTTTAAACACTCGTGCTTAGATTTAAAAAAGTGGACCCATCTCTCAATCCCTATTAACACCAGGGAGAACAACTGTCGATCTGTCATCACCGTCTTTGATGTTATTGAAGAATCTAGGTTCCTCTCCTTCCCTGAGCTCACGCTCCGCCACGTTGTCATCAAAGTCCTTCAGCGCACTCTCCGGGAAAAGGCTCTTTACTGGATCCAGCGCGGGAAGATTCGCACCATGATTGATGGTGACGAAAATTCTCGTTTCTTTCATGCCTCGTCTTCTGCTCGTCTCCGAACGAACAATATTACTATGTTTGTCTCAAATGGGACCGAATTCTTTTCTCATGCTGACAAATCAGAAATCCTTTCTGACTACTACATGCTACCTCTTGATCACTGCGTTGGTTTTCCCCGAAGAGGAAGGGATTATGCAGCAAAGTAGCGTAAGTATTTCCCTCAGTTTCTGAGAACCAAGGTATCAATCCAGTAGGAGGCTACGCGCGAGTCCCTCGCACCTGCACAAAACAAATAAATCCTCGCAACCAACGCGATAAGGGGTTGTCAATCCCTACACCACCACTTACGAGAGTGAGATCTGATAGATATGATAAGATATTTTTTTTGGTATTTTTGTGATAAAGATGCAAAATAAAGTAAAAGCAAAGTAAAAAAGCAAAGGAAATAACTAAGTAGTAGGAGATTAATATGATGAAGATAGACCCGGGAGCCATAGGTTTCACTAGTGGCTTCTCTCGAGAGCATGAGCATTCTACGGTGGGTGAACAAATTACTGTTGAGCAATTGATAGAATTGAGCATAGTTATGAGAATATCTGGGTATCATCATGTATATAGGCATCACGTCCGAGACAAGTAGACTGACTCCTGTCTGCATCTACTACTATTACTCCACTCATCGACTGCTATGCAGCATGCATCTAGAGTATTAAGTTAATGAAAATAGAGTAACGCCTTAAGCAAGATGACATGATGTAGAGGGATAAACTCATGCAATATGATGAAAACCCCATCTTGTTATCGTCGACGGCAACAATACAATACGTGCCTTGCTGCCCCTACTGTCACTGGGAAAGGACACCGCAAGATTGAACCCAAAGCTAAGCACTTCTCCCATTGCAAGAAAGATCAATCTACTAGGCCAAACCAAACTGATAATTCGAAGAGACTTGCAAAGATAACCAATCATACATAAAAGAATTCAGAGAAGATTCAAATATTGTTCATAGATAGACTTGATCATAAACCCACAATTCATCGGTCTCAACAAACACACCGCAAAAAGAAGATTACATCGAATAGTTCTCCACAAGAGAGAGGGAGAACATTGTATCGAGATCCAAAAAGAGAAAAGAAGCCATCTAGCTACTAACTATGGACCTGTAGGTCTGAGGTGAACTACTCACACTTCATCGGAGGGGCTATGGTGTTGATGTAGAAGCCCTCTGTGATCGATGCCCCCTCTGGCGGAGCTCCGGAACAGGCCCCAAGATGGGATCTCGTGGATACAGAAAGTTGCGGCGGTGGAATTAGGGTTTTGGCTCCGTATCTGATCTTTTGGGGTACGTAGGTATATATAGGAGGAAGGAGTACGTCGGTGGAGCAACATGGGGCCCACGAGGGTGGAGGGCGCGCCTGGGGAGGTAGGCGCACCCCCTACCTCGTGGCCTCCTCTTTTGTGTCTTGACGTAGGGTCCAAGTCTCCGGGTCTTGTTCATTGAGAAAATGACATTCCCGAAGGTTTCATTCCGTTTGGACTCCGTTTGATATTCCTTTTCTTCGAAACCCTAAAACAGGCAAAAAAACAACAATTCTGGGTTGGGCCTCCGGTTAATAGGTTAGTCCCAAAAATAATATAAAAGTGGATAATAAAGCCCAATAATGTCCAAAACAGTAGATAATATAGCATGGAGCAATCAAAAATTATAGATAAGTTGGAGACGTATCAAGCATCCCCAAGCTTAATTCATGCTCGTCCTCAAGTAGGTATAAAAACAGAATTTTTGATGCGGAGTGCTACTTGGCATAATTTTAATGTAATTCTTCTTAATTGTGGTATGAATATTCAGATCGGAAAGATTCAAGATAAAAGTTCATATTGACATAAAAATAATAATACTTCAAGCATACTAACTAAGCAATTGTGTCTTCTCAAAATAGCATGGCCAAAGAAAGTTATCCCTACAAAATCATATAGTCTGGCTATGCTCCATCTTCACCACACAAAATATTTAAATCATGCACAACCCCGAAGACAAGCCAAGCAATTGTTTCATACTTTTGGTGTTCTCAAACTTTTTCAATCTTCACGCAATACATGAGCGTGAGCCATGGATATAGCACTATAAGTGGAATAGAATGGTGGTTGTGGGGAAGACAAAAAGGAGAAGATAGTCTCACATCAACTAGGCGTATCAATGGGCTATGGAGATGCCCATCAATAGATATCAATGTGAGTGAGTAGGGATTGCCATGCAACGGATGCACTAGAGCTATAAGTATATGAAAGCTCAACAAAAGAAACTAAGTGGGTGTGCATCCAACTTGCTTGCTCATGAAGACCTAGGGCATTTTGAGGAAGCCCATCATTGGAATATACAAGCCAAGTTCTATAATGAAAAATTCCCACTAGTATATGAAAGTGATAACATAGGAGACTCTCTATCATGAATATCATGGTGCTACTTCGAAGCACAAGTGTGGTAAAAGGATAGTAACATTGTCCCTTCTCTCTTTTTCTCTCATTTCATTTCATTTTCTTTTTTTATTTGGGCCTTTTCTCTTCTTTTTTTATGGCCTCTTTTCTTTCTCTCTTTTTTAAATTTTATTTTTCGTCCGAAGTCTCATCCCGACTTGTGGGGGAATCATAGTCTCCATCATCCTTTCCTCACTGGGACAATGCTCTAATAATGATGATCATCACACTTTTATTTTTCTTACAACTCAACAATTACAACTCGATACTTAGAACAAAATATGACTCTATATGAATGCCTCCGGCGGTATACCGGGATATGCAATGAATCAAGAGTGACACGTATGAAAGAACTATGAATGGTAGCTTTGCCACAAATACGATGTCAACTACATGATCATGCTAAGCAATATGACAATGATGGAGTGTGTCATAATAAACGGAACGGTGGAAAGTTGCGTGGCAATATATCTCGGAATGTCTATGGAAATGCCATAATAGGTAGGTATGATGGCTGTTTTGAGGAAGGTATATGGTGGGTGTATGATACCGGTGAAAGGTGCGCGGTATTAGAGAGGCTAGCAAAGGTGGAAGGGTGAGAAAAGTGTGTATAATCCATGGACTCAACATTAGTCATAAAGAACTCATATACTTATTGCAAAAATCTACAAGTTATCAAAGCAAAGTATTACGCGCATGCTCCTAGCGGGATAGATTGGTAGGAAAAGACCATCTCTCGTCCCCGACCGCCACTCATAAGGAAGACAATCAAAAAATAAATCATGCTCCGACTTCATCACATAACGGTTCACCATACGTGCATGCTACGGGAATCAAAAACTTTAACACAAGTATTTCTCAAATTCACAACTACTCAACTAGCATAACTCTAATATCACCATCTTCATATCTCAAAACAATTATCAATCATCAAACTTCTCATAGCATTCAACACACTCATAAGGAAGTTCTTTTACTATTCTTGAATTCCAAGCATATTAGGATTATTTAAGCAAATTACCATGCTATTTAAAACTCTCAAAATAATCTAAGTGAAGCATTAGAGACCAATAGTTTCTATAAAACAAATCCACCACCGTGCTCTAAAAGATATAAGTGAAGTACTAGAGCAAAACTATATAACTCAAAAGATATAAGAGAAGCACATAGAGTATTCTAACAAATTCCAAATCATGTATGGCTCTCTCAAAAGGTGTGTACAGCAAGGATGATTGTGGTAAACTAAAAAGTAAAGACTCAAAACATACAAGACACTCCAAGCAAAACACATATCATGTGGTGAATAAAAATATAGCTCCAAGTAAATTACCGATGGAAGTGGACGAAAGAGGGGATGCCTTCCGGGGCATCCCCAAGCTTTTAATTTTTGGTGTCCTTGGATTATCTTGGGGGTGCCATGGGCATCCCCAAGCTTAGGCTCTTTCCACTCCTTGTTCCAAAATCCATCAAAAGAATTCACCCAAAACTTGAAAACTTCACAACACAAAACTCAATAGAAATCTCGTGAGCTCCGTCAGAGAAAGAAAACAAAAGACCACTTCAAGGTACTGTAATGAACTCATTATTTATTTATATTGGTGTTAAACCTACTGTATTCCAACTTCTCTATGGATTATAAACTATTTTACTAGCCATAGATTCATCAAAATAAGCAAACAACACACGAAAAACAGAATCTGTCAAAAACAGAACAGTCTGTAGTAATCTGTAGCTAGCGCAAGATCTGGAACCCCAAAAATTCTAAAATAAATTTCTGGACGTGAGTAATTTATCTATTAATCATATGAAAAAATAATTAACTAAATATCACTTTCCAAATAACAATGGCAACAGTTCTCGTGAGCGCTAAAGTTTCTGTTTTTTTACAGCAAGTGTAACAAGACTTTCCCCAAGTCTTCCCAACGGTTCTACTTGGCACAAACACCAACTAAACACAAAATACACAACCAAAACAGAGGCTAGATAAATTATTTATTACTAAACAAGAGCAAAAAGCAAGGAATAAAAATAAAATTGGGTTGCCTCCAAACAAGCGCTATTGTTTAACGCCCCTAGCTAGGCATAACAAGCAAGGATAGATCTAGGTATTGCCATCTTTGGTAGGCAATCCATAAGTGGCTCTCATAATAGATTCATAAGGTAATTTAACTTTCTTTATAGGAAAGAGTTCCATGTATTTCCTTAATGGAAATTGGAATCTAATATTTCCTTCCTTCATATCAATAATTGCACCAATCGTTCTAAGGAAAGGTCTACGAAGAATAATAGGACATGAAGGATTGCAATCTATGTCAAGAACAATAAAATCTACGGGCACATAATTCCTATTTGAAACAATAAGAACATCATTAATTCTTCCCATAGGTTTCTTAACAGTGGAATCCACAAGGTGCAAATTTAGAGAGCAATCATCAAAATCACGGAAACCTAACAAATCAACAAAGTCTTGGGAATCGTGCAAACACTAGCACCCAAATCACATAAAGCATAGCATTCATGATCTTTAATTTTAATTTTAATAGTTGGTTCCCACTCATCATAAAGTATTCCAGGGATAGAAACTTCAATTCAAGTTTTTCTTCATAAGATTGCATCAAGGCATCAACGATATGTTTAGTAAACGCTTTATTTTGACTATAAGTGTGAGGAGAATTTAGCACGGATTGCAACAAGGAAATACAATCAATCAAAGAGAAATTTTCATAGTTAAATTCTTTGAAATCCATAATAGTGGGTTTAGCAACATCTAGGGTTTTAATTTCTTCAATCCCACTTTTATCAATTTTAGCATCAAGATCAAAAAATTCCGAATTCTTGGAACGCCTTCTAGGTAAAGGTGGATCATATTCAGTCCCATCATTACCAAGATTCATATTGCAAAACAAAGATTTAATAGGGGATGCATCAATAACTTTTAGATCTTCATCTTTATTTTCATAGGAACTAGAAAAACACGCTCTTATAAAGGCATCTTTCTTAGCACGCATCCTAGCGGTTCTTTCTTTGCACTCATCAATGGAAATTCTCATGTCTTTGAGAGACTCATTGATATCATGCTTAGGTGGAATAGATCTAAGTTTCAAAGAATCAACATCAAGAGAAATTCTATCAACGTTCCTAGCCAACTCATCAATCTTAAGCAATTTTTCTTCAATCAAAGCATTAAAATTCTTTTGCGAAGTAATAAATTCTTTAATATTAGATTAAAAATCAGAGGGCATCTTATTATATTTTCCATAAGAATTGTTGTAGGAATTACCATAATTATTAGAGGGATTACTAGGATAAGGCCTAGGATTAAAATTTCCTCTATACGCGTTGTTACCAAAATTGTTCCTACCAACAAAATTCACATCCATAGATTCATTATTATTCTCAATCAAAGTAGACAAGGGCATATCATTAGGATCATAAGAAACACTCTTACTAGCAAATAATTCCATAAGTTCATCCATCTTTCCACTCAAAACATTAATTTCTTCTATCGCATGCACCTTTTTATTAGTAGATCTTTCAGTATGCCATTGAGAATAATTAACCATAATATTATCTAGGAGTTTAGTAGCTTCTCTAAAGTGATTTCCATAAAAGTGCCTCCCGCGGCCGAATCTAAAATATTTCTAGAAGCAAAGTTCAATCCGGCATAAAACTTTTGTATAATCATCCACAAATTTAAACCATGAGTAGGGCAATTACGTATCATTAGTTTCATTCTCTCCCAAGCTTGTGCAACATGTTCATGATCAAGTTGCTTAAAATTCATAATATCGTTTCTAAGAGAGATGATCTTAGCGGGAGGAAAATACTTAGAGATAAAAGCATCTTTGCACTTGTTCCATGAATCAATACTATTTTTTAGGCAAAGACGAAAACCAAGCTTTAGCACGATCTCTAAGCGAAAAAGGAAATAGCTTCAATTTAACAATATCATTGTCCATATCTTTCTTATTTTGCATATCACACAAATCAACGAAGCTATTTAGATGGGTAGCGGCATCTTCACTAGGAAGGCCGGAAAACGGATCTTTCATGACAAGATTCAGCAAAGCAGTATTAACTTCACAAGATTTAGCATCGGTAAGAGGAGCAATCGAAGTGCTAATAAAATCATTGTTGTTGGTATTGGTGAAGTCACACAATTTAGTGTTATCTTGAGCCATCGTGACAAGCAAGCAAACTAATACACAAGCAAATAAAAAGCAAGCAGGCAAAAGGAGGCAAATAGAGAAAGAGAGGGAGGATAGAGAGAGAGGGCGAATAAAACGACAAGGGTGAAGTGGGGGAGAGGAAAATGAGAGGCAAATGGCAAATAATGTAATGCAGGAGATAAGGGTATGTGATGGGTACTTGGTATATTGACTTTTGCATAGACCTCCCCGGCAACGGCGCCAGAAATCCTTCTTGCTACCTCTTGAGCACTGCGTTGGTTTTCCCCGAAGAGGAAGGGATGATGCAGCAAAGTAGCGTAAGTATTTCCCTCAGTTTTTGAGAACCAAGGTATCAATCCAGTAGGAGGCTACGCGCGAGTCCCTCGCACCTGCACAAAACAAATAAATCCTCGCAACCAACGCGATAAGGGGTTGTCAATCCCTACACGGCCACTTACGAGAGTGAGATCTGATAGATATGATAAGATAATATTTTTGGTATTTTTGTGATAAAGATGCAAAATAAAATAAAAGCAAAGTAAAAAAGCAAAGGAAATAACTAAGTAGTAGGAGATTAATATGATGAAGATAGACCCGGGGGCCATAGGTTTCACTAGTGGCTTCTCTCGAGAGCATGAGTATTCTAAGGTGGGTGAACAAATTACTGTTGAGCAATTGACAGAATTGAGCATAGTTATGAGAATATCTAGGCATGATCATGTATATAGGCATCACGTCCGAGACAAGTAGACCGACTTCTGCCTGCATCTACTACTATTACTCCACTCATCGACCGCTATCCAGCATGCATCTAGAGTATTAAGTTAATGAAAATAGAGTAACACCTTAAGCAAGATGACATGTGATACGTCTCTAACGTATCTATAATTTTTGATTGCTCCATGCTATATTATCTACTGTTTTGAATGTTTATGGGCTTTATTATACACTTTTATATCATTTTTGGGACTAACCTATTAACCCAGAGCCCAGTGCCAGTTTCTGTTTTTACCCTGTTTTAGGGTTTCGAAGAAAAGGAAAATCAAACGGAGTCCAATTGAACTGAAACTTCACGGAACTCATTTTTGGAAGGAAAGAAGCCCAGAAGACTTGGAGTGCACGTCGGGGGATTTGCGAGGAGGTCACGAGGCAGGGGGGCGTGCCCACCCCCCTAGGCGCGCCCTCCACCCTCGTGAGCCCCTCGTGGCCCCCCTGGCGTACTTCTTCCGCCTATATATCTCCATATACCCTAAAAACATCCGTGAGCACAATAGATCGGGAGTTCCGCCGCCAAAAGCCTCCGTAGCCACCGAAAGCCAATCTAGACCCGTTCCGGCACCCTGCCGGAGGGGGAATCCCTCTCCGGTGGCCATCTTCATCATCCCGGCGTTCTCCATGACGAGGAGGGAGTAGTTCTCCCTCGGGGCTGAGGGTATGTACCAGTAGCTATGTGTTTGATCTCTCTCTCTCTCTCGTGTTCTTGAGGTGATACGATCTTGATGTATCGCGAGCTTTGCTATTATATTTGGATCCTATGATGTTTTCTCCCCCTCTACTCTCTTGTAATGGATTGAGTTTCCCCTTTGAAGTAATCTTAGCGGATTGAGTCTTTAAAGATTTGAGAACACTTGATGTATGTCTTGCCGTGCGTATCTGTGGTGACAATGGGATACCACGTGATTCACTGGATGTATGTTTTGGTGATCAACTTGCAGGTTCCGCCCATGAACCTATGCATAGGGGTTGGCACATGTTTTCGTTGTGATTCTCCAGTAGGAACTTTGGGGCACTCTTTGAGGTCCTTTGTGTTGGTTGAATAGATGAATCTGAGATTGTGTGATGCATATCGTATAATCATACCCACGGATACTTGAGGTGACATTTGAGTATCTAGGTGACATTAGGGTTTTGGTTGATTTGTGTCTTAAGGTGTTATTCTAGTACGAACTCTAGGGCTGTTTGTGACACTTATAGGAATAGCCCAACGGATTGATTGGAAAGAATAACTTTGAGGTGGTTTCGTACCCTACCATAATCTCTTCGTTTGTTCTCCGCTATTAGTGACTTTGGAGTGACTCTTTGTTGCATGTTGAGGCATAGTGATATGATCCAATTATGGTATTATTGTTGAGAGGACTTGCACTAGTGAAAGTATGAACCCTAGGCCTTGTTTCAACGCATTGCAATACCGTTTACGCTCACTTTTTATCATTAGTTACCTTGCTGTTTTTATATTTTCAGATTACAAAAACTATTATCTACCATCCATATACCACTTGTATCACCATCTCTTCGCCGAACTAGTGCACCTATACAATTTACCATTGTATTGGGTGTGTTGGGGACACAAGAGACTCTTTTTTATTTGGTTACAGGGTTGTTTGAGAGAGACCATCTTCATCCTACACCTCCTACGGATTGATAAACCTTAGGTCATCCACTTGAGGGAAATTTGCTACTGTCCTACAAACCTCTGCACTTGGAGGCCCAACAATGTCTACAAGAAGAAGGTTGTGTATTAGACATCAAAATGATGTAGAGGGATAAACTCATGCAATATGATGAAAACCCCATCTTGTTATCCTCGATGGCAACAATACAATGCGTGCCTTGCTACCCCTACTGTCACTGGGAAAGGATACCGCAAGATTGAACCCAAAGCTAAGCACTTCTCCCATTGCAAGAAAGATCAATCTAGTAGGCCAAACCAAACTGATATTTTGAAGAGACTTGCAAAGATAACCAATCATACATAAAATAATTCAGAGAAGATTCAAATATTGTTCATAGATAGACTTGATCATAAACCCACAATTCATCGGTCTCAACAAACACACCGCAAAAAGAAGATTACATCGAATAGTTGTCCACAAGAGAGGGGGAGAACATTGTATTGAGATCCAAAAAGAGAGAAGAAGCCATCTAGCTACTAACTATGGACCCATAGGTCTGAGGTGAACTACTCACACTTCATCGGAGGGGCTATGGTGTTGATGTAGAAGCACTCCGTGATCAATGCCCCCTCCGGCGGAGCTCTGGGACAGGCCCCAAGATGGGATCTCGTGGATACAGAAAATTGCCGCGGTGGAATTAGGGTTTTGGCTCCGTATCTGATCGTTTGGGGGTATGTAGGTATATATAGAAGGAAGGAGTACGTCGATGGACCAACAGGGGGGCCACGAGGGTGGAGGGCACGCCCCCCTACCTCGTGGCCTCCTCTTTTGTGTCTTGACATAGGGTCCAAGTCTCCCGGATCTTGTTCGTTGAGAAAATCACGTTCCCGAAGGTTTCATTCCTTTTCTTCGAAACCCTAAAACAGGCAAAAAACAGCAATTCTGGGCTGGGCCTCCGGTTAATAGGTTAGTCCCAAAAATAATATAAAAGTGGATAATAAAGCCCAATAATGTCCAAAACAGTAGATAATATAGCATGGAGCAATCAAAAATTATAGATACGTTGGAGACGTATCACTACACAACCCTGCTTGGCTCTCCTTTCCAACCGTCTTGGGCCTTCAATCTCACTGATCTGTATCCCTTGCCCCTCCCTTAGCTCAGATGGCTTGCCGACCCTTTTACTGATGACAAAATTACCAACGCCTTTCTCCACATGAACCAAAATGCTAGCCCTGGGTCGGATGGTTTTGGGCCTGGCTTCTATCAGAAATTCTGGCCCATCATCAGGGGAAAAATAGAAAATTTCTTCCTGGAGTTCCATGCTCTCAATGGTGACATCTCATGTCTTAATCGTGCTCTCATTATCCTACTCCCCAAAACCAATGATGCCCGCTCCCGCTCGGACTTCCGCCCCATCTCCCTCCAAAACTGCCCAATCGAAGGTGTCGCGAAGTTACTAACCAATAGGCTCAAACCTCTAATCCCCATCCTAGTTCATGCGGATCAAACGGGTTTCCTCTCCAGACATAACATTTCAGAGAACTTTCTCTATGTTGTGGATATTCTTCACTGCTGCGCTAAACGGAAAGCCCCCACCTTGGTGGTCAAATTAGACTTCCGAAAAGCTTTTGACTCAGTTTGCTGGTCTTCGCTCCTACATGATACGTCTCCAACGTATCTATAATTTTTGATTGCTCCATGCTATATTATCTACTGTTTTGGACTATATTGGGCTTTATTTTCCACTTTTATATTATTTTTGGGACTAACCTATTAACCGGAGGCCCAGCCCAGAATTGCTGTTTTTTGCCTATTTCAGTGTTTCGAAGAAAAGGAATATCAAACGGAGCCCAAACGGAATAAACCTTTCTGGAACATGATTTTCTTCCCAAATATGACCCAGGAGACTTGGACCCTACGCCAAGGAAGCTTCGAGGTGGGCACGAGGTAGGGGGCGCGCCCTATACCCCCAGGCACGCCCCCCACCCTCGTGGGCCCACCGAAGCTCCACCAACGTACTTCTTCCTCCTATATATACCTACGTACCCCCAAACGAACAGGGACGAAGCCAAAAACCTAATTCCGCCGCCGCAACTTTCTGTATCCATGAGATCCCATCTTGGGGCCTGTTCCGGAGCTCCGCCGGAGAGGGCCGTCATCACGGAGGGCTTCTACATCATCATAGCCTCTCCGATGAAGTGTGAGTAGTTTACCTCAGACCTTCGGGTCCATAGTTATTAGCTAGATGGCTTCTTCTCTCTTTTTGGATCTGAATACAAAGTTCTCCCCCTCTCTCGTGGAGATCTATTCGATGTAATCTTCTTCTTTCTGCGGTGTGTTTGTTGAGACCGATGATTTGTGGGTTTATGATCAAGTCTATCTATGAATAATATTTGAATCTTCTCTGAATTCTTTTATGTATGATTGGTTATCTTTGCAAGTCTCTTCGAATTATTCGTTTGGTTTTGCCAACTAGATTGGTAGCTCTTGCCATGGGAGAAGTGCTTAGCTTTGGGTTCGATCTTGCGGTGTCCTTTCCCAGTGACAGAAGGGGCGGCAAGGCACGTATTGCATCGTTGCCATCGAGGATAACAAGATGGGGTTTATTTCATATTGCATGAATTTATCTCTCTACATCATGTCATCTTGCTTAAAGCATTACTTTGTTTTAACTTAATACTCTAGATGCATGCTGGATAGCGGTCGATGAGTGGAGTAATAGTAGTAGATGTAGAATTGTTTCGATCTACTTGTCATGGACGTGGTGCCTATATACATGATCATGCCGAGATATTCTCATAACTATGCTCAATTATGTCAATTGCTCAACAGTAATTTGTTCACCCACCGTAGAATACTTATGCTCTTGAGAGAAGCCACTAGTGAAACCTATGGCCCCCGGGTCTATTCTCATCATATCAATCTCCATCACTTTAATCTTGCTTTGCTTTTTTACTTTGCCTTTTTACTTTTCACTTTGCATCTCTATACCAAAAATACCAAAAATATTATATCTATCAGATCTCACTCTCGTAAGTGACCGTGAAGGGATTGACAACCCCTAATCGCGTTGGTTGCAAGTAGCTATTGTTTTGTGCAGGTACGAGGGACTTGAGCGTGGCCTCATACTGGATTGATATCTTGGTTCTCAAAAACTGAGGGAAATACTTACGCTACTCTGCTGCATCATCCTTTCCTCTTCAGGGAAATCCAACGCAAGCTCAAGAGGTAGCAAGAAGAATTTCTGGCGCCGTTGCCGGGGAGTCTATGCAAAAAGTCAACATACCAAGTACCCATCACAATCCCTATCTCTCGCATTACATTATTTGCCATTTGCCTCTCGTTTTCCTCTCCCCCACTTCACCCTTACCATTTTATTTGCCCTCTCCTTCTCCTTCTCCTTCCCCTTTTTCCGTTTGCCTTTTTCTTGCTTGCCTTTTGTTTGCTCGTGTGTTGGATTGCTTGTTTGTCGCGATGGCTCAAGATACTACCAAATTGTGTGACTTCACCAATACCAATAATAATGATTTCCTTAGCACTCCGATTGCTCCTCTTGCTAATACTAAATCTTGTGAAATCAATACTGCTTTGTTGAATCTTGTTATGAAAGATCAATTCGCCGGCCTTCCTAGTGAAGATGCCGCTACTCATCTGAATAGCTTCGTTGATTTATGTGATATGCAAAAGAAAAAAGATGTCGATAATGATGTCGTTAAATTGAAGCTATTTCCTTTTTCTCTTAGAGATCATGCTAAAGCTTGGTTTTCATCTTTGCCTAAAAATAGTATTGATTCTTGGAACAAGTGCAAAGATGCTTTTATCTCTAAATATTCCACTCCCGCTAAGATCATCTCTATTACAAACGATATTATGAATTTTAATCAACTTGATCATGAACATGTTGCACAAGCTTGAGAGAGAATGAAATTAATGATACGTAATTGCCCTACTCGTGGTTTGAATTTGTGGATGATTATACAAAAAAAATTATGCCGGATTGAATTTTGCTTCTAGAAATCTTTTAGATTCGGCCGCGGGAGGCACTTTTATGGAAATCACTTTAGGAGATGCTACTAAACTCCTAGATAATATTATGGTTAATTATTCTCAATGGCATACTGAAAGATCTTCTAATAAAAAAGTGCATGCGATAGAAGAAATCAATGTTTTGAGTGGAAAGATGGATGGACTTATGAAATTATTTGCTACTAAGAGTGTTTCTTCTTATCCTAATGATATGCCTTCGTCTACTTTGATTGAGAATAACAATGAATCTATGGATGTGAATTTTGTTGGTAGGAATAATTTTGGTAACAACGCTTATAGAGGGAATTTTAATCCTAGGCCATATCCTAGTAATCCTTCTAATAATTATGGGAATTCCTACAACAACTCTTACGGAAATTATAATAAGATGCCCGCTGAATTTGAGAATAGTTTTAAAGAGTTTATGAATTCACAAAAGAATTTTAATGCTTTGCTTGAAGAGAAATTGCTTAAAGTTGATGATTTGGCTAGGAACGTTGATAGAATTTATCTTGAGGTTGATTCTTTAAAGCTTAGATCTATTCCTCCTAAGCATGATATCAATGAGTCTCTGAAAGCCATGAGAATTTCCATTGAGAGTGCAAGGAAAGAACCGCTAGGATGCGTGCTTCCAAAGATGCCTTTATTAAAGCGTGTTCTTCCAATTCCTATGAAAATCAAGATGAAGATCTAAAATTTATTGATTTGTCTCCTATTAAATCTTTGTTTTGCAATATGGATCTTGATGAAACTGAATATGATCTTCCTTTACCTAGAAGGCGTTCTAAAAATTTGGAGTATTTAGATCTTTATGATAAAATTGATGAAAGTGGGATTGAAAGAAATAAAAACCTAGATGTTACTAAACCCACTATATTGGATTTCAAGGAATTTAATTATGAAAGTTGCTCTTTAATTTATTGTATTTCCTTGTTGCAATCCGTGCTAAATTCTCCACATGCTTATAGTCAAAAGAAAGCCTTCACCGAACATATTGTTGATGCCTTGATGCAATCTTATGAAGAAAAACTTGAGTTGAAAGTGTATATCCCTAGAAAACTCTATGATGAGTGGGAACCAACTATTAAAATTAAAATTAAAGATCATGAGTTTTATGCTTTGTGTGATTTGGGTGCTAGTGTCTCCACTATCCCCAAAACTTTGTGTGATTTGCTAGATTTCCGCGATTTTGATGATTGCTCTCTAAACTTGCATCTTGCGGATTCTACTATTAAGAAACCTATGGGAAGGATTAATGATGTTATTATTGTTGCAAATAGGAATTATGTGCCCGTAGATTTCATTGTTCTTAATATAGATTGCAATCCTTCTTGCCCTATTATTCTTGGTAGACCTTTCCTTAGAATGGTTGGTGCGATTATTGATATGAAGGAAGGGAATATTAGATTTCAATTTCCATTAAAAAAGGGCATGGAACACTTTCCAAGAAAGAAAATAAAATTGCCATATGAAACTATCATGAGAGCCACTTATGGATTCCCTACCAAAGATGGCAATACCTAGATCTATCTTCGCTTTTATGCCTAGCTAGGGGCGTTAAACGATAGCGCTTGTTGGGAGGCAACCCAATTTTATTTTTATTCCTTGCCTTTTGCTCCTGTTTAGTAATAAATAATTTATTTAGCCTCTGTTTTGGTTGTGTTTTCTGTGTTTAATTAGTGTTTGTGCCAAGTAGAACCGTTGGGAAGACTTGGGGAAAGTCTTGTTGAACTTGTTGTAAAAAACAGAAACTTTAGCGCTCACGAGAACTGCTATAATTTTTATTTGGAGAGTGATATTTAGTTAATTCTTTTTGCAGATGATTAATAGATAAATTCCTCACTTCCAGAAATTTATTTTAGAATTTTTGGGATTCCAGATCTTGCGCTAGCTACAGATTACTACAGACTGTTCTGTTTTTGACAGATTCTGTTTTTCGTGTGTTGTTTGCTTATTTTGATGAATCTATGGCTAGTAAAATAGTTTATAATCCATAGAGAAGTTGGAATACAGTAGGTTTAACACCAATATAAATAAATAATGAGTTCATTACAGTACCTTGAAGTGGTCTTTTGTTTTCTTTCTCTGACGGAGCTCACGAGATTTCTATTGAGTTTTGTGTTGTGAAGTTTTCAAGTTTTGGGTGAATTCTTTTGATGGATTTTGGAACAAGGAGTGGAAAGAGCCTAAGCTTGGTGATGCCCATGGCACCCCCAAGATAATCCAAGGACACCAAAAATTAAAAGCTTGGGGATGCCCTGGAAGGCATCCCCTCTTTCGTCCACTTCCATCGGTAATTTACTTGGAGCTATATTTTTATTCACCAACATGATATGTGTTTTGCTTGGAGCGTCTTGTATTATTTGTGTCTTTGTGTTTTAGTGTGCCACAATCATCCTTGTTGTACACACCTTTTGAGAGAGCCATACATGAATTAAAATTTGATAGAATACTCTATGTGCTTCACTTATATCTTTTGAGCGTTATAATTTTGCTCTATGTGCTTCACTTATATCTTTTGAGCTATGTAGTTTTGCTCTATGTGCTTCACTTATATCTTTTGAGCGTTATAATTTTGCTCTATGTGCTTCACTTAGATCTTTTAAGAGCACGGTGGTGGATTTGTTTTAAAGAAACTATTGATCTCTCATGCTTCACTTAAATTATTTTGAGAGTCTCTTAATAGCATGGTAATTTGCTTAATAACAACATGCTTGGTATTCAAGATTTGTGAAACTTTCTTTTGAGTGCATTGAATACAAAGAAAAGATTGAAGCATGATAATTGTTTTGAGATATGGAGGTGATAATATTAGAGTCATGCTAGTTGAGTAGTTGTGAATTTAAAGAATACTTGTGTTAAAGTTTGTGATTCCCGTAGCATGCACGTATGGTGAACCGTTATGTGATGAAGTTGGAGCATGATTTATTTATTGATTGTCTTCCTTATGAGTGGCGGTCGGGGACGAGCGATGGTCTTTTCCTACCAATCTATCCCCCTAGGAGCATGCGCATAATACTTTGCTTTGATAACTTCTAGATTTTTGCAATAAGTATATGAGTTCTTTATGACTAATGTTGAGTCCATGGAGTATATGCACTTTTTCCCATCCTTCCACCATTGCTAGCCTCTCTAATACCGCGCACTTTTCGCCGGTATCATACACCCACCATATACCTTCCTCAAAACAGCCACCATACCTACCTATTATGGCATTTCCAAAGCCATTCTGAGATATATTGCCATGCAACCTTCCACCATTCCGTTTATTATGGCACGCTCCATCATTGTCATATTGCATATCCCGGTACACCGCCGAAGGCATTCATATAGAGTCATATTTTGTTCTAAGTATCGAGTTGTAATTGTTGAGTTGTAAGAAAAATAAAAGTGTGATGATCATCATTATTAGAGCATTGTCCCAGAGAGGAAAGGATGATGGAGACTATGATTCCCCCACAAGTCGGGATGAGACTCCGGACGAAAAATAAATAAAAGAGGCCAAAGAAGCCCCAAAAAAGAGAAAGAAAAGAGGCCATAAAAAAGAGAAAAGGCCCAAATAAAAAAATGAGAGAAAAAGAGAGAAGGGACAATGTTACTATCCTTTTACCACACTTGTGCTTCAAAGTAGCACCATGATCTTCATGATAGAGAGTCTCTCGTTATGTCACTTTCATATACTAGTGGGAATCTTTCATTATAGAAATTGGCTTGTATATTCCAATGATGGGCTTCCTCAAAATGCCCTAGGTCTTCGTGAGCAAGCAAGTTAGATGCACACCCACTTAGT
Source organism: Triticum urartu (assembly GCF_056163025.1). Lineage (NCBI taxonomy): Eukaryota > Viridiplantae > Streptophyta > Magnoliopsida > Poales > Poaceae > Triticum > Triticum urartu. The sequence continues at coordinate 150,718,807 of NC_141879.1, read as the reverse complement.
TTCTTCTTGAGCTTTCATATACTTATAGCTCTAGTGCATCCGTTGCATGGCAATCCCTACTCACTCACATTGATATCTATTGATGGGCATCTCCATAGCCCGTTGATACGCCTAGTTGATGTGAGACTATCTTCCCCTCTTTTTTTCTTCTCCAAAACCACCATTCTATTCCACATATAGTGTTATATCCATGGCTCATGCTCATGTATTGCGTGAAGATTGAAAAAGTTTTGAAAAAGTTAGAGTATGAAACAATTGCTTGGCTTGTCACCGGGGTTGTGCATGATTTAAAATCTTTGTGTGGTGAAGATAGAGCATAGCCAGACTATATGATTTTGTAGGGATAACTTTCTTTGGCCATGTTATTTTGAGAAGACATAATTGCTTTGTTAGTATGCTTGAAGTGTTATTATTTTTATGTCAATATAAACTTTTGTCTTGAATCTTTCGAATCTGAATATTCATATCACAATTAAGAAGATTTGCATTGAAATTATGCCAAGTAGCACTCCGCATCAAAAATTCTCTTTTTATCATTTACCTACTCGAGGACGAGCAGGAATTAAGCTTGGGGATGCCTGATATGTCTCCAACGTATCTATAATTTTTGATTGCTCCATGCTATATTATCTACTATTTTGGACTATATTGGGCTTTATTTTCCCCTTTTATATTATTTTTGGGACTAACCTATTAACCGGAGGCCCAGCCCAGAATTACTGTTTTTTTTGCCTATTTTAGTGTTTCGAAGAAACGGAATATCAAACCGAGTCCAAACGGAATAAACCTTTCTGGAACATGATTTTCTTCCCGAATATGACCTAGGAGACTTGGACCCTACGCCAAGGAAGCTTCGAGGTGGGCACGAGGTAGGGGGGCGCGCCCTATACCCCCAGGCACGCCCCCACCCTCATGGGCCCACCGAAGCTCCACCGACGTACTTCTTCCTCCTGTATATACCTACGTACCCCCAACCGAACAGGGACGGAGCCAAAAACCTAATTCCACCGCCGCAACTTTCTGTATCCACGAGATCCCATCTTGGGGCCTGTTCCGGAGCTCCGTCGGAGAGGGCCGTCATCACAGAGGGCTTCTACATCATCATAGCCTCTCCGATGAAGTGTGAGTAGTTTACCTCAGACCTTCGGGTCCATAGTTATTAGCTAGATAGCTTCTTCTCTCTTTTTGGATCTCAATACAAAGTTCTCCCCCTCTCTCGTGGAGATCTATTCGATGTAATCTTCTTCTTTTTGCGGTGTGTTTGTTGAGAACGATGAATTGTGGGTTTATGATCAAGTCTATCTATGAATAATATTTGAATCTTCTCTGAATTCTTTTTCGTATGATTGGTTATCTTTGCAAGTCTCTTCGAATTATCCGTTTGGTTTGGCCAACTAGATTGGTAGTTCTTGCCATGGGAGAAGTGCTTAGCTTTGGGTTCGATCTTGCGGTGTCCTTTCCCAGTGACAGAAGGGGCAGCAAGGCACGTATTGCATCGTTGCCATCGAGGATAACAAGATGGGGTATATTTCATATTGCATGAATTTATCTCTCTACATCATGTCATCTTGCTTAAAGCGTTACTCTGTTTTTAACTTAATACTCTAGATGCATGCTGGATAGCGGTCGATGAGTGGAGTAATAGTAGTAGATGCAGAATCGTTTCGGTCTACTTGTCACGGACGTGATGCCTATATACATGATCATGCCTAGATATTCTCATAACTATGCTCAATTCTATCAATTGCTCAACAGTAATTTGTTCACACTTATGCTCTTGAGAGAAGCCACTAGTGAAACCAATGCCCCCTGGGTCTATTCTCATCATATCAATCTCCATCACTTTAATCTTGCTTTTCTTTTTTACTTTGCCTTTTACTTTTCACTTTGCATCTCTATACCAAAAATACCAAAAATATTATATCTATCAGATCTCACTCTCGTAAGTGACCGTGAAGGGATTGACAACCCCTAATCGCGTTGGTTGCGAGTAGCTATCGTTTTGTGCAGGTACGAGGGACTTGAGCGTGGCCTCCTACTGGATTGATACCTTGGTTCTCAAAAACTGAGGGAAATACTTACGCTACTCTGCTGCATCATCCTGTCCTCTTCGGGGAAATCCAACGCAAGCTCAAGAGGTAGCACTACACACTCTTCAAATCCGAGGCTTTCCACAGTTATGTTGTGATTGGATTGAAACACTTCTTGCCACAGGCTCCATGGCTGTCATGCTTAATGGCATCCCCGGCTGGTGGATCAAGTGCAAAAATGGCCTCCATCAAGGTGACCCCCTCTCACCTTATCTCTTCATCATCATCGCAGACATTCTGCAGCAAATGATCATCCAAGCATGCCTGGAGGGCAAGCTCCAACACCCTCTCAGCTCTACCCTTCACTGCCCAGTGCTCCAGTACGTGGATGACACTCTTATCCTGGTTAAGGCTACTCCAGATGCGGCAAAACACCTCAAGTCAATCTTCGACAATTTCGCCAACGCCACTGGTCTCCAATTCAACTTCATCAAGACTACCTTCATTCCCTTAAATGTGGACCATGATCAAGCCACGCAAATGGCCTCTGACCTAGCTACGGACATCTCCTCCTTCCCTCAAACTTACCTAGGTCTCCCACTCTCACCACACAAACTCCCTCTGTCTGCTTTCCAACCAGTCATTGATAGATGTGACATTTACCTATCTGGTTGGTGTGCGCTCCTTCTCTCGCGAGGCGGCAAACTAGTTCTGCTCTCCGCTGTCTTGGACAGTCTCCCTACGTATTTCATGCTCTACTTCTCTCTACCTATCAAAGTGCTTGGGGCCATTAATAAACGTAGACGTGCTTTCTTCTGGTCCCAGGACGACACTTGCTCGGGGGACGAAGTGTCTGGTGGCTTGGGACAAGGTCTGTACTCCTCGCGAGGCGGGTGGTTTGGGTGTCAAAAACTTGCGTGCACAAAACTTTTGTCTACTGCTGAAATTTGCTTATAAATTTTTACACTCGTCCAACCTCCCCTGGAAAGACTGGATACTGCATCACTCCCCCGTCCACATTGGGCATGGTGCTAATAGCTCCTTCCTAGCTAAAACTATTTTCAAAAAACTGCAGTGTCTGAGAGAGATCTCCCAGTGCTCCATTGGTAATGGGCACTCCACCTTCTTTTGGTTAGATCGCAAGCTGCAGCCGGAGCCACTGGCTGCTTTCCCTGCTCTTTTTTGTCACCACACTAACCAAAATACCTTGGTAGCCACCATATTACAGGATGGGATCGAACTTGCTCTTCGTAATAGGCTAACCCCTACTGATGTCGCATAACTTGTCTCTCTAAACTCTTTGCTGCAGGACGTCACCACCTTGACGGAACCGGACACGAGGCGCTTGCTTAATGGAAGCTGCTTCACCACGCGCGGGGCCTACGCGGCGCTTGCCTCGCAGCTCACTAATCCCTCTCTCTCGCAGATTTGGGACTCCAAGGTGCCCAAGAAAGTTATGATTTTTGGTTGGCTCTTCTACCTGGACAGGTTGAATACTAGGGCGAATCTCCTCAAGAAGCACATTCTACAAACTGCCATTTGCCCGCGATGTAATAACCAGGTTGAAGACCGTGATCATCTCTTCTTCACTTGCTCGGCGGCCCGACGGATTTGGCGCGCCTTGGGCTTCAGGCCTCGCTTCAACCCCATGGCCGACCTCTTCGCCACTGCTATTCCGGCGGTGCTGCCCTCTTCAGTTCGCTCCTTCATGCTCCTACTCTTCCTATGGAAATTTTGGGATGCCAGGAACAAAAAGGTGTTTCAAAGCTTAGAAAATGATTTTAAAACAACTGTAAAAGCTCTTGAGGCCTTGATTCTTTGGACTCGCCGTCTAAAGACGGCAACCCTAAAGGAACACGCCGGTCTGTGACGTGATTTCCTTTCCTCACGTATATCGTGATCCTTGTAAACTCTTTCTCTTTTTGAAATATATTCACGTGGGGAGCCTTTCCCCCCGGTGACCATTTCAAAAAAAAAAAACAAGCATTGGAGCCCAGGGTATAGTGGCACAGAGGATCCAAAGTCTTGTGCGTGTCGTGCACAGATCATCTGGCTGGAAACCCAGCACTCAGATAGAGTAGCAAAATACTGCCAACTTGGAAAGTGATCGTGCAAATGCCCGCAAAAGAAAAACGTGTTTGCGCAAAAATAATAAGGCCAGGTCGATCGGTCCTGGTTAGAACCGATGGCACAGTCGTACAGAGGACCCAAAGTCCCATGCGTGCCGTGCACAGATCATCGTGGCCCTCGTAGCATCACGCATCTCCACCACCCCGGGCACGCCGCGTTCCGCGTCACCTCAACACACACACACACACACACACACACACACACACACACACACACATGCACGTTACTTCCCCACGGTCGCACCGCCGTCTACGGCACGCCGCGGCGCGCGCGCTGGCACCTGGGAGTCAGTCAGAGTAGAGAGCGCTTCGAGGGACGGTCCGCCTGCTGGCGATAAAGAAAGCGCCGCCCGGCGCGCGTACGGTGTCCCCTCGCTCCCGGACCGCGCGCCCGGGCCACGCGAACGCACAACGGACATAGCAGTGCGCGCGCACGGCGCGCTCTGCAACGGGGCGGCACAGCACCTCATCGTCTCTTGCTCCTACTCTCTGTACACGTGCGTGCGTGCGTGCATGCTTGGTCCCGTCGCCGTCGCCGTCGTCGGACCACCGGTCGCGCGACCCCGCCGGCCCAACCACCCACTGGCGCACCGGTTCGCGTGCGGCCACGCCGGCCCCGATCGACCAACCAAACGCCCACTGGTCCTTTCTTTCAGTTTTCACGGGTCGTCGTCGGCGAACGACCGGGCAACAGTGTGCGCTGCGCACGCCTGCCATGCATGCTCGGCCGCCCTGATCGCTGATCAGGCCCCGGCAGGCGGGCCGGGACGGGCGCTTTCCAGCGCCTCCGTGTCCCCCTGTCGCGCGCCCGCGCTAGGCTGGAGCCTCGGGCGCTTTTGTGAGTCGCGCAGCAGAGCGCCCCGTGCCCGAGGGCGCGCGCGTACTAGCACGTACAGGTACAGGGCGGCGCGGCATGAGCTGCCAGGCGCCTGCTTAAAGCGAGGGAGAACGAATGGCCGGGCCGGGGCGGATGGCCTGGTCGTGCGGGTGCCCCGCAAAGGGCGTGCATGCGTGCGTGCGTGCCAGCGCTGGCGCGAGTAGGTGCGCGGGGCAATAATCCTACCGTGCGCGGGGTGGTTTCTTTGGCTCGTCCGTGCGTTTTTGTATCTAGCACGGGAGCCGGCAGCTGGGATGGTTCTTCCCGAGCATTCCTCGATCCTTTCTTTCTGATTGATTTGAAAAAAGGTTCGCGGTTTCGAAACGGCGTACTCAGAGTGACAGATTGTTGTGGATCGATTGGATGTCTGATGGATGGAATGGATGCCAAATAATGGCATTATTATTGGTGAATGATGATGCTTGTCTGATTAATTTTAGCTTTGTTGGACCATCACGCAAAGCGTGACAAATTCATTTGGACGCATTTCTTTGTTGGTACTTTGATCCAGCTTAAGGCCTAAGCACTGATCCGGATGTGCGCTGGGATCCGGACTGGTTCATCTGCGGCCCCGAGGGTCTCGAACCATCTTCGGCGGCCTCTACGGTGCAACTCTGACAGACACTGCCGGCACACGGCTCTGCATGTTTTCTTTTTTATTATCACACTTCCTGATTTCTTTCTTTTTGCAAGTTGTCCATTTGGCCACCAACTGACTCTGTACGGAGTGTTTAGTACCAGTAGTACAACTGCTGAACGGAGTTGGTTTTGAGGCTAGTGGGCGCTCAAGCATTTCAAAGCAGACGCGCGGTGTTTCTTTACTCCACGAACATGACTCTACCAACAGGATTTTAAAGTACTTTTCTTTGTAACAGGATTTTAAAGTACTTCATGCACCTATCTCCCTCGGTCTACTGCTGCTTCCAAGAAAACAAAGCAGTGTACAGGGATGAAGGACTAGAATTTCTTTTTCTTAGACCTTACCTCAGATACCAAAAACGATGGGGAAGACCGCATGCACGTCTCCTTCCAATGCCCAGATCGTAAAAGCGCCCGCAAATATTACTTCAAATTAGGCCGGGCCGGTTCGGATTTTTGAAATCCCGCAAGCCGGTCTCAAATTAGGAGAGCTCGGGAGAGTGCGCATGTCCGCCACGTCGGACTCCGACACCCATATCCTACTCAAAACCTCGCCCGGCCACTTTTTCAGTATCAAAGCTCGCCCTCTCCGCCTTGATAGCCTATGTACCCGCACATTCTGCCGCCGTCCTCGCCGCCATTGTCGCGATGAATCTGTCGAAGCCCTTCACGATGTTTGTTGTTTTGTGGGACATAGACTAGCTCAGTCACACGGTTCGGACCGCGAAACATCAAGGGCGACACTTGAGAACCGCAAGCACTAAGAAAGAGTGGTCGCTCGGGCCGTAGCTCCGCCTCCACAACGGATCGCATGCCGGTACCGTCCGGGCAACCGCAACCCTGGCCTAGTTCATACCGTCATACTGGTACATCGACCATCTAAACGGCCAGCCCGAGACGTAGTCGCCACAACACTCTGCCATCGGCCACCATACACCGTCAATCTCAACATTTTTTTTCAACCGGGCTTGTCCCCTTTCCACACTTTCATAACGAAAAAACAACGGTCTCAGAGAAAGCTCAAAGGAGGCGGGAAAGGGAGAAAGCAAGGTCAAATCATCGACAAGAAACCCACCACAAGTGCTTGTCATCAAAACACTTGCTACGGGGCAAAAACCCATCGACACCAACCATCCTAATTAACAGTGCACAAGTCGTGCGGGAGCATGAACGTATCATAAACCAACCACTCGCGCAAGAGCGCAAAACGGACATAGACTGATATCTAGCAAGGGCACCCGGCTATATATCATCAACCAATTTGTCGAGGCATCCACCAAAAGACCAAGCAACATTCTTCAACCATCAACCTAATTGAGTCCCTGAGCACCACTGTAAGTGCATCTAGTGCCACCCCTAGTTGGTTTTGGAATATTGACGACAAACCTAGTCGAGGGACTAATGTGTTTGTGAGAATTGCAGGATAACACATGTAGAAGTCCCTCATTGATTCGGTTTTACTACCAGAGATGACCCCTAAAAATGTATGAAGACATTGAAGTCAAAGGTGGTATATGAAGATATTCACATTGAAGACTATGACAAGAGAAGACACTATATGAAGCCTATGGAGCTCGAAGACTTAGATCTTTCCTAATTCTTTTTCTTTTGTGTTGAGTCATAGGAATCACCGTACTGTTAAGTGGGGTCCAGGAGAACCAGTCAGAATGACTGAAGTGATGCCTAAACCAAAAACCTATGTCTTCGAGTGAAGACTATGAGAGCGAATCCTGTCCAGAGTCGGACAAGTCAGCTTTGTTTGTAGCCCAAGTAAAATTGTCGTGTGAGTTTGAAATCTGACCATTGGAACACGTGTCAGTTCCTTAGTGACCCAGGGTCATTTCGGACAAATCAGGTCGGGTTGCCAAGTGGCTATAAATAGCCCACCCCCTACAATCATAAACGGTTGGCTGCTCAGATTGAAAGTACGGCTTTTGTCGTTTGAGAGCAACCCACCTCGAAGCCTTTGAGAGAGAATTCCTTGCGAGGATAAAGCCCTAACCACCAGAGCCAGAGAGAATTGGGCATCACTTAAGTCTTCTTGTCTGTGTGATCTGAAGACTTATTACACTTGAGGACTGTGCATCCTCCAGCCGGTTAGGCGTTGCGTTCTGAGCATCCAAGAGACATTGTGGATTGCCAGTGAACGAAGTCTGTGAAGGTTTGGGAGTCTACCTTGAAGACTTACCAGAGTGATTGGGCGAGGTCTATGTGACCTTAGCTCAAGGAGAATACGGTGAGGACTGGGTGTCCTGAGCTGCGTGTTCAGGACTGGGTGTCCGGGACTGTGTGTCCTAAGGTTTAAATACCTAGCCGCTCCAACCAGACGTACAGTTGTCACAGCAACTGGAACTGGTCCAACAAATCATTGTCTTCAATGAGTCACTGGTTTCATCTTCACTTTCCTTTACTTACTGTTACTCCTTGTGAAGTCATTGTATGTTTGCACTATCATTTGTCTTCACTGAGTGACTGCGTGTTCTGTTTGGCTTCACAATATCTTCCTACCTGATCCTTACTACCTAGCTGCTATTAGTCTTTGTGCTTTCACTTCATTGAATACTTGACTATGGTTTACCTAGTGTAGTCTACCTTCCGCTGCATGGTAATAGGTTTAATTTTATCGTTTGTCTTCAAAACTTCTATGTTCTGAAGACTTTCATAAAAATCGCCTATTCACCCCCCTCTAGTCGATATAACGCACTTTCAATTGGTATCAGAGCAAGCTGCTCCCTTGTTCTGTGTGATTCGGTTTAACCACCTGGAGTTTTAGCTATGTCGACTGCAGGGATAATTAAAGTCTCTGCTGCGTGCCCCGTCTTTGATGGAACTGAATATCCCTACTGGAAGAATAAGATGCACATGCATCTTGAAGCCATTGACGTCGACCTATGGTATGTCGTCGAGAACGGCGTTCCCAAGGCTGGAGAAGGTGTCACTGCTGCTGATGTCAAGAAATTCGTTTAACTGGACTCTACTGCCAAGAATATCATCTGTGGTCATCTGACCACAGGACAGTATGGCCGTGTGAGTGCTTTGAAGACATTCAAGCTGGTCTGGGACTGGCTCTCCAAGGTCAATGAAGGCATCTCAACCCAGAGAGATCAGAGAATCAGTGTCCTTCGCAACCTCTTCAACCGCTTCAAGCGAAATGACAATGAGAATGTCCAGCACACATTTGACCGACTCACTGACATCACAAATGAGCTTCAAGCCCTCGGCGCCACTGAGATTACCAAACACGAAGTCGTCAAGACGCTGCTGAGATCACTTGATAGTTCGTTTGACATCCTGGCCCTGATGATTCAAGAACGTCCTGATTTCAAGTCACTCGATCCGTCTGACATACTTGAGAGGCTCAACACACATGAGTTTCAGCTTTCGGAGAAAAGAGATATCTACGGTCCAAACTATGGGCGAACTCGTGCCTTGAAGGCAAAAGCTGTCTCCTCATCTGAAGAAGAATCTGACAGCAGTTCTGATGATCCTGAAGACATTGGAAGGGAACTTGCTATGCTTGTCAAGAAGTTCCAAAAATTTACCAAGAAGAAAGGCTTCAGAAAGTCTTCCCGATCAAGTTCAAGGAATGATGAAGCTCCTGCTCATGACTACAAGAAGAAAACATGTCACAAGTGCAAGAAACTTGGCCACTTCATCTCTGAGTGTCCACAGTGGAATAATGAGAACAAAAAAAAAGAAGAAGAGCAAGGAATATGACTCTGACGACAAGAAGAAGAATAAATACTCAAAGTCTTCTTCCAAGTCTTTCTCAAAGTCTTCATCACACAAGAAGAGCTCATCTGGCAAGGCACGTGCGTTTGTTGGCAAGAAAATGGATTCAGAGGAGGAGTCTGCTTCTGAGGAGGCGGAGGTGGAGTCTGAGGAGGAATCTGACTCAGGCGTCGCAAGTCTGGCTACAGCATACGTTGCCAAGTCCATCTTCAACACTGAAGACAATGACTTCATCACCGACACCGATGCAAATGATAAGGACTACTCCGCTTCTACCTACTGCTTCATGGCACGCGGTGCCAAGGTAAACACATGCACTACTCACTATCAAACATCTAGTGACGATGACTATGATTGTGGTTCAAAACCTAGCTACAAAACACTTGCTAAAATTGCAACTGAACAACAGAAAGCTATGGAACATATTCAAAAACTGTTAGACAGAAGCGATGATCTGTTAGGTGCTGAAATGACTCGATCTGAATCCTTAATTGAAGACATAAAAATCTTCACGTTAAGTATCAGGAACTTGAAAGTCGTCATGAAACTCTCTCAACAACTCATGAAAAGCTTTCCTATGATTATCTTCAAAGGAAGCAAGATCTTGAGAAATTGGGAGCGGTTCATGAAGATCTTCAAATGAAAAACGAGTCACTTCGCGCCAAACAGATCAGTCCCGCTCAGGAAGGATTTGAACCACCATGTCTTAAATGCATTGAGCGTGATAATGCTACTTCTGTTGCTGAATGTTCTACTGCTACTGTTGTTGCAATATCTTCAACTGTTGATGTGGTAGCTAACCCCTCTGCTGAGGATACCACCGCTATTGCTGATGAGAATGCTAGGTTGAAGACATTGCTTGAAACAGGGATGTACAAAAGTCTTAAAGGGCATCAGACGCTATGTGATGTCCTGAAAAAGCAGATTCTGAACCGAAACCCTAGGAAAGAGGGTGTAGGGTTCGTAAGGAAAATGAATGCAGATGGCTCTTACTGGAAACCTGAGCAGTACCCCAAAACCATGTGGGTTGCTGCAAAGGAACCTTCAGCAGATCCATCCAATCTATCTGGCTTCACTTGTGCTAACCCCATTATCATTGATGAATCCTTTGATGCAAACTATATACTGTTTAAGAATCAGAATGGTGAAGTGTTTGCTAGGTACATTGGTACTAACTGCAGGAATGGACCGCCTATGAAGAAGATCTGGGTTCCGAAAAGGTGTCTGGAGAGTCTTCCTGTGAATGCCATCATGACACCTCATGTGAAGAAGACAAACCTCAGACCAAAGGCTTCATACGGTCCAAAGGCTTCATACAGACAAAGGACTCACCTGAGTCGCACTAACGCAAATGTTTTGCACGGAAACCATACTCGGGCATATGAATATGAGAGCGGTTCATCAAACCGCCATGTTCATAAGACCAAGAACTATTCTACTTATTCTTATGAGTACTATTGTCTGCCTGCAAGACTGTTTGTTAAGGCTTCAAAGCCAAAATTCTCAGATGCTGCACTTAGACTTATTACTTCTAAGCCGCCCTTGATGTGGGTGGCTAAGAAAGCTTAACTCTCTTTTGCAGGGAAAGGTCTCCAGCAGAAAACCAAAATCGTCTGACGCTATTGCTAGGGACCTTAAACATCTTGTAGGGCGCAAGATCAAATGCCCAAATGGTCTTACTATGTACTTCGTACCTGAATCGCTTGCTACTCTCCCTATTAGTCCTAACCTGGATCTAAGCTTTCAACCCACTGGTTCGTCAAATGTTTTTGCTTCACAATGCTCTTGGTGAAGCCTATCCCCCTAACTGCACTGTAGGGTACGACACCAGCGTCTTCAGAATGGATTATTGACAGTGGGTGTACAAATCACATGACTGGCAAAAGAAGTCTTCTTATGGACTCAACCTTACGTCCATCCGACAAGAGCCACATCACATTTGCTGACACTGGTAAAAGTAAGGTATTGGGTCTAGGTAGAGTTGCAATCTCAAGGGATCAACACATGGATAAAGTCATGCTTGTTGAATCCCTTGGCTTCAACTTAATGTCTGTCTCAATGCTTTGCGATTTGAACACGATTGTAATATTTGGAAAATATCGTTGCCTTGTACTAATGGAATCTGACAAGTCTCTAGTGTTTGAAGGGTATCGAAAAGATGATTTGTACGTGGTAGATTTCTCAGCAGGGCCACAGCTTGCAGTATGTCTTCTAGCAAAGGCTTCAGAATGCTGGCTCTGGCATCGGAGGCTTGGACATGCTGGCATGAGGAACCTCCACACCCTTGCGAAGAAGAAGCATGTCATAGGTATCGAGGGCGTCAAGTTCAAGAAAGACCACTTATGCGGTGCTTGTGAAGCAGGGAAGATGACGAGGGCCAAACATCCCTCGAAGACAATCATGACTACTACTCGACCCTTCGAACTGCTTCACATGGATCTTTTCGGTCCCACTCATTACTCAACTCTAACTACTACTGCTTGCCTCTATGGCTTCGTTATTGTTGATGATTATTCTAGATATACTTGGGTGCACATAATCCTTTACAAGACTGAAGTGCAGGATGTCTTCAGACGCTTCGCCAATCGAGCTATGAACAATTTTGGCGCCAAGATAAAGCACATCATAAGTGACAATGGCACTGAATTCAAGAACATTGGCCTTGATACATATCTTGATACCTTGGGCATCACACATGAATTCTCAGCCCCGTGCACGCCACAGCAGAATGGCGTCGTCGAACGCAAAAACAGAACACTAATTGAGATGGCCAGAACGATGCTAGATGAATACAAGACCCCAAGAAAATTCTGACCCGAAGCCATCGATACTGCATGCCATACAATCAATCGTGTTTATCTTCACAAGCTACTGAACAAGACATCTTATGAGCTCCTTACTGGCAAGAAGCCAAATATCAGTTACTTCAGAGTATTTGGCGCAAGGTGCTGGATCAAGGACCCACATCACACCTTAAAATTTGCACCAAAAGCACATGAGGGTTTTATGCTTGGATATGGAAAGGATTCGCACTCCTACAGAGTCTTCAATCTCTTTCATTACAAAGTGGTTGAAACAGTGGATGTGCGGTTCGATGAGACCAAACGGTTCACAAAGAGAGCAGCTGCCAAATGTGCTAGATGAAATTCCATCCAGTGAATCAATCAAGCTAATGGGAACTAGAGAAATTATACCTTCTGAAGCTCATCCTGAAGAAGAACTTATCATTTCAGCACCTGATCAACATGAAGACAATGCTCAGCCTGAAGACATTCCTTCCAACAACGACAATGAACAGCAAGAGCAAAGTCTTCGTCCTGTACATCCTCGCGTTGTCAATGAAGTGCAGATTGAAAGAATAATTGATAGCATCAATGCACCTGGTCCACTCACTCGTTCAAGGGCAACTCAGCTAGCAAATTTCTGTGGGCACTTCGCATTCGTCTCAATAACAGAACCCAAGAAAGTTGAAGAAACCTTCATGGAACCTGAATGGATTCAAGCTATGCAAGAAGAGCTTCAACAGTTTGAGCTGAATAATGTATGGGAACTGGTTAAGCGTCCTGATCCACGAAAGCACAATATAATAGGCACCAAATGGATATACCGCAACAAGCAAGATGAGCATGGTCAAGCTGTCAGAAACAAAGCTCGTCTCGTTGCTCAAGGATATACTCAAGTGGAAGGCATTGACTTTGATAAAACATTTGCTCATGTGGCTAGACTTGAAGCCATACGCATACTGCTGGCCTATGCAAATCATCATAACATACTTTTATATCAAATGGATGTGAAGAGTGCCTTTCTCAATGGCAAGATTGAAGAAGAAGTGTATGTTGCACAACCGCCTGGCTTTGAAGATCCAAAACATCCTGACATGGTATGCAAGCTCAACAAGGCACTGTATGGCCTCAAACAAGCCCCTCGGGCCTGGTATGGCACACTCAAATACTTTCTGAAGAGCAAAGGCTTCATACCTGGTTCCCTAGATCCCACTCTTTTCACGAAGACATATGATGGTGAACTGTTTGTGTGCCAAATATATGTGGATGACATTATCTTCGGCTGCACCAATCAGAAGTACAATGAAGAGTTTGGATATATGATGCAAGAGCAATATCAGATGTCCATGATGGGGGAGCTGAAGTTCTTCCTTGGTCTTCAAATACGACAACAACGCAATGGCATCTTCATATCTCAAGAGAAGTATCTCAAAGATTGCCTGAAGAAGTTCGGTATGCAAGACTGCAAAGGCTTCACAACACCAATGCCAGCCAAACATCATCTGGGTCCTGATGACAATGGTAAAGAGTTCGATCAAAAGTTATACCGCTCCATGATTGGTTCTTTACTTTATCTATGTGCATCTAGGACAGATATTATGCTTAGTGTTTGCATGTGTGCTCGATTTCAAGCGGCATCAAAGGAGTCGCATCACTTAGCTGTGAAGCGAATTCTTAGATATTTGGCTCACACCCCAACTCTAGGATTATGGTATCCAAAGGGCTTAGAGTTTGATCTGATTGGATTCTTAGATGCTGATTATGCTGGTGACAAAGTTGATCGCAAGTCTACATCAGGCACATGTCACTTTCTGGGACGATCACTTGTATGTTGGTCTTCAAAGAAGCAGAACTGTGTATATCTCTCCACTGCTGAATCTGAATAAATTGTTGCTGGATCTTGCTGCGCTCAGCTTCTGTGGATGAATCAAACACTCAAGGACTATGGCATTCATCTGAAGTAAGTGCCACTTTATTGCGACAACGAAAGCGCCATCAAGATTGCCAACAATCCAGTTCAGCACTCGAAGACAAAGCACATTGAAATTCGTCATCACTTTCTCAGAGATCATGTTGTGAAGGAAGACATTGATATCATACACGCCAACACTGAAGAGCAATTGGCAGATATCTTCACCAAGCCCTTGGATGAGAAGAGATTTTGCAAGTTACGGTGTGAGCTAAATATCCTGGAATCCTCAAATGTCCTGTGATCATGCACACATCCTAACCCTTATGCATATTGATGACTTAGATGTGCAACACACGAAGTAAAGTATATTTTCAATCAATAAAGACATACATTCTAAGTGTGAATACATTAATGTGGAATTTGACTTTGGAGCGCCACGATAATTGTGCGCCGTGTCTGGGTCTAATACTTCCTATACGGTGGGTAACGCCACCACCAAACGTTCTATTTTGAAGTGTTTCACTCATGGCGTTACCTTGCAATGTCTTCACATTTGGTTTGGCTTCGATCTCCACATATTTTTATGATTATTTTCACTATGTTGATTATAGATATATATATATATATATACTAGTGTTCTGTCCTCTACAGCATTCACTTATAGCTATGTCTTCGTGTTGAATCTTTTGAACTAAGTGAATGTGATCGGATCCTAACCTCTCTATGCTTTCTATCTCAAACTCTATCTCTCCAAGTCATATGCATTCTATTGAAACTTTCAAATGTCTTCTCTGCGTCCTTGTCAGCAGAAGATACAGAGACAACCATTAAGTCCGTTTTCAATGCTCATTCCTTCACATGAAATCCGGAGAAGTAGGAACGACCACCCGACAATCCAGGCGTGCGTGGGACGTGGAACAAACCCCAAAATTCCGCATAATGGCCACGTATTCCTCAGATGCGAATCACCAGGGGCACCTGTGTAATAGCACAGTGCCGCCCCTGTACCTATAAATACACTCACAACGGTCATTATCTCTTCTTCCACCCTTGCACGAACCCTAGCGCCACCACTAGCCCTCGACGACGCCGGCGACGAAGCGCTTCGCTGCCGCAACCTCTCCGATGCCGTCTTCACGCCGACCGCGGACATCGTCCTCTCCGCCGTCGCCGTAGGTGTCCTCCGTCGCCAAGTTAGGGCACGGAAGATCGAACTGCTCGGCCTCATCTTACACTCCGTCTAGCAGTTCTTAGTGTGGTAAATAAAACTTCCTCTTTTTACAGCACCATTGATCCTATGGATTTGTCACTTTCTACCACAAGCAGTTTCTGTTCACACAAGCTAGATCTCTCTCATACTGCATCTCATAACATGCCTAGTATATTCACTTGTGCTTCACAAAGTAGTTAGATTCCTCACTTGTACTGATCTGTGGATTCGTACAAATCTGGAACCAACTTCTTATCTATGAGTGAATGTCTTCGCACGATGAGGTCAATGTCTTCTAAACTGATTTATCTTCAAAATCTTCTGAGAATGCATATGACCTCTTCCCCTTCCCTTGCACCTTAATGCTGTCACAGGTACATGTCCGTGGGAGAATCCTTTGGTTCTCATAGTCTGCATTCATTTGCAGAATTCTTACAGCATCACATAAATTCTTCCGAAGCCAGTTCCTGTTGGTCCAGCAAACGAAAACCTTTGAAGCCTTTGAACGTCTTGAAGCCTTTCAAGTTAAAGTTTATGGCTTCAGAGAAAGCAGTAAGGAAGGGTGGCAGAAAGCGTCATGGTGAGACCTCCAGAGATCTGCCAGATGAACTCTCAGAAATGTACAAGACAGATCCTGAAGAGGATTACAGTCAGCGCAAGACCCGAATCCAATGGATTCGAAGATATTGGGCAGAACAATGGTTCAAATACAGATTTGTGATCCAGGAGTATGCTGAGAAAAACGCCATCAAGAGATCGTGGGGAGACATCCTATTCAATAATCTTCTACCCAGGTCCAGAGATGAAGCCATTGCTCAAGGCTTCTATCCATGCATGGTCCGTGGACCACAGCCTGCTGATGCACACTCGTCGTCACTGCTATGGTGTCGTGACGACAATCTGTTCAAGCGCAACTTCCAGTTTGCTCAGAACTCAGCGAAGCAGAATAAGAAGACTTTTGGGTTAGACTTCAACCCTGGTCCCTCATCTCCAAGGGCAGATGGCACACGACATGCAGAACCCAATGTCATCGGTCCTTTCGCCTACCTTGAAGGCCTCACCACCTACATCTTGGTTCAAGGGACTGCAGTGAATGAGCCTGCAGCTGACACTGGGTCTGATGACGCGTCTGCAGTGCCGAAGCCAAAGCAGTTGAAGAAGCCAAAAGCTTCAAAGTCGGCCCCTTCACCAAAAATCTCAAGGGCGAAGCCATTGGCAACTGCACCTCCTGAAGACAGTGTGCAGTCTGAAGACTTATCACGCGTCTCCAAGCCCCAGAAGGCCAAGATGCCTCTGTCTCACACTGGCAAAGAGCTAACAGCTGCTGCCATTCTGCGCAATGACGACATTGATCTGTCAAGTGATGAAGATCTTGCAGATGACGCTCTTGAGCAACTCATCAAGAGAAAAAAAGAAACAGAAATCTTCAATGATCTGCCTCTCTTTGATGTCACCATCATCCACAACTTCATTGACGAGTGGTTTGACACGCCAAACATCAGCTTTGAAAATCTGCAGCTACCCATTGGCCTCAGTGTCGCCTTCCAAGGCGCCATTGCTTCAGAACTTGCTATTGCCCAGCGCATTGTTGAACTGAAGCAGAAGATTGACTATGAAAAGGCTCAGTTCAAGAAGCATATGGCCAAGCTCAACGTGCAAGAAGTGAAGAACTTCAAGACAATGATGCACGAGCTCAAGGAAGCCTTTGTGAAGAAGCGTGCAGAAGCTCAGGGTTCGTGTGAGCGCATGAAGACTCTGGCTGACAGATGTGTGCAAGCCTATAATGAGGCTGAGAAGCGCAAGGCACTTAGGCGTCCTGGCATCGACTCCAGGATGGCCGCAAAGAAGAAGAAGAAGCCTGCTATGGCTGAACCTGATGCACCAAGGCAAGAAACAGTTCCGATTGTCTTCCCAACTAGACTGAATGGCTCGAAGCCAAAAAGCCGGTCAACAACTTCAGAGCTCAAGAAGACAAGGACTGCTGAGGCTGAAGCCAGGAAGAGGAAACACTCTGAAGTCTCTCCTACTGCCCCCTCCAAGAAGAAGAGAAAGACCAAGAAAGCTTGGGATGCTTCCACAGAGCCCTTGATAGTTGAACCCATTTCTATGGTCTATCCTGAAGCTGAACGACAACTGACAATCCATGAGCCTGCTTCCACGGAGGCTCATGAAGCTGAAGACATTCCAGCAGCTGATCCCATCGCTGCTGAAGACATTGGTCAACATGACAATGTAGAAGATGGTGCAGTCCTTCCTCAGCATGAAAACAGCGAACTCATCAGTATTGGTCGTCCACTGATACCAATTACACAGGATGCTTCATGGGCGGATCGCCCACAAGAGGAAGAAGACTATGAGGCCCAGCCCACTCCAACTCCACAGGCGTCATCTGCGTTCCGCAGGCTTCACAAAGGTCCAAGGCCTCAAGTCTCTGCTGAAGACATTCCGGCTGCATCAGCCGCAGAAGAAGGAGTCCCACAAGATCCCACTCCCCTGTCCCACCAAGAAGCAGTTCTCCAGAAGAATGTGCTTGTGACTGACCCTCCAGCTAGTCAAGTGGAGGATGAAAATCGTGAGGCTGCCACAACCACCAATAAAGCTAATGTGGAGCCCTCCCCAGCAAAAGCTTCAGAAGACAGCGAAGCCACTAATCCCGCCACTTCTGTTCCTGAGTCTGCTGTCGGTCCCCAGTTCAACTATCATGTTGAGCACAGGCCTCAGGTCCAGAAGCCAATCCCAAGACTGCCAAGGTTTCCAGGTCCTGCATCAGCACCTGGCTCCTTCAACATCAATGACTTCAGGGCAGACAACACGTTCTTCAATAGCTCCAGGAACCCCTACTCAAGGGAAAGGATATCATCTGATCGGTTCTGGAGCTATCCTCAGTGAAGCTATTACTCTTGCATTCTTTACAACCAAGGTCGCATCTTCCCACACAAGCGCCTTGACGTTGAAGCTATAGCTGGTCTGCCCTGTCTGGAAGAAGTTTTAGATTGCTTCAAGGAAGTTGGACTGCTGCCGTTCATTACTGACGAAGAGCATTGGAATGAAGAGCTGCTGCTTCAATTCCATGCCACACTTCACATCAGAGGGTACAGTAGAGATCTGAAGACTTGGGTCCTGAAGTGGATGACTGGCAGCGTTCATCACGAAGCGAATGCATTTGACATCATTGAGCTCACTAGCTTGCCCACTCTTGGCGATCTCTTCGAGCAAGGCTGTCAGCTGCATGCTGAAGCTATTGAGAGCATCTTTCAGCGGCCAGAACCTGATATGAGTCAGATGCTCAGCATGATGAAGCCATTGCCCCAAGATGCTGCTTATCCCACAGAGTTCTTCATTGAAGACCTTGAGTACCTGCCAAGAACCATCTATCACATCATCAGGCGAACTCTCTAGCCTATCAAAGGGCACTCTCCAAATGCCAAGCTTCAGGGTGCAATGAAGACTTTGGTCTTCTATATACTTCATGGCAAATGCTTCAATGCACAGAACTTCTTCATACGCCAACTTGCTGCATCAGGCATTGATCTGTTTGGTTTGAAGTTCTACGCCCCTTGGGTCATGCGGCTGATCAAGCTACACTCCGCCATCTTGTATCAGCTCTCAGCCCGCAACCATCGGATCTTCTTGCCTGATGTGGACATGTCTACTGAAGCCATATATTCTGAGCCTGCCAAGCAACCTCTAAGTCTTCAGAATGCAGAACATCAGAGTTTTACTCAGAACGTTGAAGGAGTTGAAGCAGTTTCTCGGGTGTATCCTTTGGCTGGCACTACACGTGCACCACACCCTGCTTCCACTGAAGCCACTTACAGTGCCACTGCTTCAAGACCCAAGAAGCGCACTCGTGTTCTCAACGACCGAGAGCTTCTTGTGGCTCTACATCAGAAACAGGATAGGCATCATGACTGGCTGAAGCGTCAGATGAAAAGCCTCTTGGTGGATGTTAATTGCACTCGAAATCTTGCCATCAAGAATGCTTTTGTTGCCCATGAAATCTGTCGCCGCGCATGGAAAGGGCTCACGATGATGTGTTCTGAAGCTAATCTTCAAGAGGATGGCTTCACTGAGAGATTCAAGTTTGACTCCACACCTTCTCGAAGGGCCGTGCTGCTAGGAACTTCATCCCTTGAAGACTCTGAGTTCTCTTCCTCTGCTGCCACAGTGACTGCCAGAATTATTGAGGAAGAAGACGATGCTACTTCACCGCCACCTCCTTCAACACCTCCAAGCTCTTCTGCACCGCCAAACAACACCAACAACCCTGCTACTTCACCTACTCCTCATGGGAACGAGTAGAGGCTCTATGTCTTCAAACCTTTTTGTTCATTACTGACAAAAGGGGGAGAAGCATATGAGATTGATAGTCTTCAAGCGGGTCCATATGGACGAGTGCTTTATATTTTGCTTCGTGCTTACAACTCTCATTTTTGCTACATTTTCTTATGAGTTGTAACACTTAAACTAGATGGTCGTCTGCTACTTATTTGCCACCTTGTTTTGCGAAGATAAATTCCGCATGTGCGACGATAAATTCCGCACTTAGCTCATTCTGCAGACGTTCATTTTCCATTATGCATGTCATTATCTTCATATACTTTCACATGCATAGTGGATTGTCATCATAAGTTGAAGTGGATCTCCACAAGTATAACCTGCCATGTGCATTTGCATTCCAAAAGCAAATTAACTCATATGCACATCTTCAGGGGGAGCCCTTGCAACTTATGAAGACAATTCCTTATCCTTTACAATTTCACAGATTATATTCCTCGTTGAAAACTTCAACTAGTTTGTCATCAATCACCAAAAAGGGGGAGATTGTAAGTGCATCTAGTGCCACCCCTAGTTGGTTTTGGAATATTGACGACAAACCTAGTTGAGGGACTAATGTGTTTGTGAGAATTGCAGGATAACACAGGTAGAAGTCCCTCATTGATTCGGTTTTACTACCAGAGATGACCCCTAAAAATGTATGAAGATATTGAAGTCAAAGGTGGTATATGAAGATATTCACATTGAAGACTATGACAAGATAAGACACTATATGAAGCCTATGGAGCTCGAAGACTTAGATCTTTCCTAGTTCTTTTTCTTTTGTGTTGAGTCATAGGAACCACCGTACTGTTAAGTGGGGTCCAAGAGAACCAGTCAGAATGACTGAAGTGATGCCTAAACCAAAAACCTATGTCTTCGAGTGAAGACTATGAGAGCGAATCTTGTTCAGAGTCGGACAAGTCAGCTTTGTTTGTAGCCCAAGTAAAATTGTCGTGTGAGTTTGAAATCTGACCATTGGAACACGTGTCAGTTCCTTAGTGACCCAGAGTCATTTCGGACAAATCAGGTCGGGTTGCCAAGTGGCTATAAATAGCCCACCCCCTACAACCATAAACGGTTGGCTGCTCACATTGAAAGTACGGCTTTTGTCGTTTGAGAGCAACCCACCTCGAAGCCTTTGAGAGAGAATTCCTTGCGAGGATAAAGCCCTAACCACCAGAGCCAGAGAGAATTGGGCATCACTTAAGTCTTCTTGTCTGTGTGATCTGAAGACTTATTACACTTGAGGACTGTGCATCCTCCAGCCGGTTAGGCGTCGCGTTCTGAGCATCCAAGAGACATTGTGGATTGCCGGTGAACGAAGTCTGTGAAGATTTGGGAGTCTACCTTGAAGACTTACCAGAGTGATTGGGCGAGGTCTATGTGACCTTAGCTCAAGGAGAATACGGTGAGGACTGGGTGTCCTGAGCTGCGTGTTCAGGACTGGGTGTCCGGGACTGTGTGTCCTAAGGTTTAAATACCTAGCCGCTCCAACCAGACGTACAGTTGTCACAGCAACTGGAACTGGTCCAACAAATCATTGTCTTCAACGAGTCACTGGTTTCATCTTCACTTCCCTTTACTTACTGTTACTCCTTGTGAAGTCATTGTATGTTTGCACTATCATTTGTCTTCACTGAGTGACTGCGTGTTCTGTTTGGCTTCACAATATCTTCCTACCTGATCCTTACTACCTAACTGCTATTAGTCTTTGTGCTTTCACTTCATTGAATACTTGACTATGGTTTGCCTAGTGTAGTCTACCTTCCGCTGCATGGTAATAGGTTTAATTTTATCGTTTGTCTTCAAAACTTCTATGTTCTGAAGACTTTCATAAAAATCGCCTATTCACCCCCCCTCTAGTCGATATAACGCACTTTCAACCACTGTGGCCAGCAACACATGTCCTCATGAGACTCTTGGCATTGCTCCTCATCATCACCGGCCCTTGCTTCAGCACCTCGCGGTCCTCCATCTTCTGCAAACTTTCCCAATACTGCAAGGATGCACCGTCCATGAACAAAAAATCGAAATGAGTTTTGGGGAGTTTGAATTCAAAGGTCGCACGATTACAACAATTCCAAATCGCCCTACACACAATAGCAAGCCCCACAAAATAGAACTATTCCCCACCCGAAAAGAAAGAGTAGCGCCATGCATAAAATTGCTAGATATTATTAGGGCAGTGGTCCGTGCCAAACGCCCCTAACGTGTGCCACACAACTCTAGCAACAGGGCACATGAAAAACAAGTGTTGTGAGGTCTCTCTCTCTCGCAACAAAACGGACATTTGGGATTCCCAGCCCCGTTTCTTCTTTTCATCACGTCCCTAGTAAGCACAACATCTTGAAATAACTGCCATAGAAGATTTATATGTTTAAAGCCATTCTACTATTCCATATCCAACGATAATCACTTTATAATGAACTATCTAGGAGTTTATAAACTGATTTGGTTGTGAAAGTGCCTTTATTACCAAAGGACCATTTGATAACATCAGAAGTACCATCTAGTCTGAAACTAGTCAACAAGGATCTGACCGCATCCCACTGGGACTGCAGATCTAGTCTCCTTCAAAAGAAACTGGTAACATCAACATGAATGCTTTTGTCAACAGTACAATCTGGGTAGTTACAATTCAAGAACATTTGATGATATTTCTCACAAAAGGGAGATTATTATCAATAGGTTCTTTCCAAACCCTAGGCACATTGCCAGCATGGTCCACCACTTGCCTACCTTTCATAACCGTCTCAACATACACCACCCATTCACAGAGTTGCAGTCGCCTCAACTCATCCGTTTGTCTAGGTCTGACCCGAGTTTGTTATACCTGGCAATAATGATGCTTTATGTCGTTACCTTGTTGAAGGCATTGCTCGAGCTCGGATATGCTCAGACTGGTACTTTAGGGTGAAAACCTAGATTATGGTCTTGTGTGGTTGGATCTGACGATGGCGGCGCTAGTGTCGTTCCCTTCCTGAAGACATTGCTATGGAAGAATCTCGTCGTTCATATGGTGTCATGAGATGATCGGTGAGGATATGGCATTATTGTAGCTTGTCTACGAATAGCTTTGATCTTATATTTTGCTATTTGTTGGCGTGTTTTTTGCGTATGTTGGTATCGACTGTATACATCCTGGCTAGCTATGTAGATGCCATTTGAACGGATCTACCAAATCGATGGATTAGCTATAGCATTGCACTTTTGGGAACTGTAGCATTGTTTTTTTGAGCTTTTTTAAAGGCAATTTTGAGGTAAAACTGTAGCATTGCAGAGTTGAGCTTGAGCACCCGCAAAAAAAAAGTTGAGCACCCGCAGTGCAGCAATTTCCTCAGAGCATCTCCAACAGCAGCGCTAAGCGCCGCGCGCAAAAAACCTGCTTACTGCGCGTGCTGCGGCTGGTTTTGCGCGCCCGCCTGCGCTGGCTCCAGCAGCCGCGGTATAATGTAGCGCGCGCGCCGCTCCAGCAGAGCGCAAAAATATAGCGCGCATGACTCGCCGGGCATTTTGCATATATGATATTTTGAACAAAAATGAATATGTGAAATTTGACACAAACAAGTTGATGAATAAAAGTTCATGCCCACAAGTTCAAAATCATGTCCGCAAGTTCATCCAACCAAGTTCAAATGCAAACTAAAGTTCAAGACATCAAAGACACATCAATCTTCATCTTCCTCGTCTTCGTCTTCGTCCTCATCTTCTGAAGACGACTCTTCCGTCTCCGAAGATGAATCTTCCTCCCTCTCCTCATCACGCACCGCATCACGCACCACATCATGTGAAGCTCCGACGGTGTTGGCAAGATCTTCAACGGCATCTTCATGGGAATGTGTGTGAGAAGGCACATCGAAAGACATTGCACCCATGGCGGCCGGAGGTGCACCCATGCCTCCCATGAGAGAAGCAAAACTCATGCCTCCCATGGCGGCCATAGCGTCGGAGGGTGCTCCAAAGCCACCCATGCCTCCTATGGCGGCCGGAGGTGCACCCATGCCTCCCATGGCGGCCGGAGGTGCACCCATGCCTCCCATGGCGGCCGGATGTGCACCCATGCCTTCCATGGCTCCGAAGCCACCCATGCCTCCCATGGCGCCGAGGCCACCGCCACCCATGGCGCCGAGGCCATCGCCACCCATGGCGCCGAAGCCACCGCCACCCATGGCACCGAGGCCACCGCCACCCATTGCACGAACCAAGACTCTTTTTTGGATCAAGACTTTTGTTGGGCAAGATTGACATACTCTTTTTGCGCCGCATTGAGGTTAGATGTGTCAAAGAAGAGGCGGCGGCACGGGACGGCGCCGGTGCGACGCCACCCGGCGCCGTGGTCATCCGCGGCGGCAAGAAGAGGCTGCGCGCGAGGCCGACGCTCGGCGGAGCTCCGGCGATGGCGACGCCAGCGCTTCCCGCGCTAGGGTTTCCGGCGGCGGCGGGGGGGGGGGGGGGTCGCGGCTGTACAGCGGGGTGAGCGGGGCGCCGGTGTGCGCGTCCATGGGTGGGTGGCAGGGCGCCGGCGCCGGCGCGCGCGGGGCGTAGGACGAGGAGAGGAGATAGTGCGGCGCGAGCGCTCGAGTGTGCCGCGCGTTGTAGCTGGCGCCCGAAATACGCCGCGCGGGTAAGTGTTTTCAACCGCGCGCCCAACCCGTTATAGCGCGCGCGCCATTTTTGCGCGCCCGCTGGAGCAACCCGCCGCGTTGCGCGCGCGCTAAAACGGCCTAATTTACGGCGCGGCGCTAGTTTAGCGCGGCCGTTGGAGATGCTCTCACCCGTGAACCCTCGCGCAAAAGCCCAACAAATGACAGAACAGGGAGTCCCCGAAGCCCATCACGACCCAAGTCTCGGAAAAAAAACCGAGCAGCGGGACCACCGTCCTCTCCCTTCTCTCCTCCGTGACGCCGCGGCCTGACCAGTGACCCCTAGCCGTTTCGCGCGGAAACCCCAAAATCGCCGCCCAAATGCCGCCGCCGGCGCAGCACGAGGAGTTCGACGCCGCCGACGGCGAGGCATCCAAGTACGCAGAGCACGCGCCCAAGCTCGCCGAGTTCCTCTGCAGTTTCCACTCCGACGACCTCCGCCACATCCTCCTCCACCCCGAGTCCACGCTCCACTTCCCCCTCGTCATCGAGTGAGTCCTCCTTCCCCACCCCGCTCCTCTCTTCCTCCCCAAACCCTAACCCCGTCCCGTCCGCTCTCGCAGCTTCGCGGAGCTCCTGGACTTCGACCCCGGCTTGGCCAAAATACTCTACAACGACCCCAAGGGCTTCCTCCCCGACTTCGACAGCGCCGCCCAGCGCGCCCAGGCGAGTAGATCATCCTGCTGCGCGACCGACACCTTCCTTCTCTTCGCTTATATCCCCGCATTTCTCGAGCACTTTTTTGTCTTCGCAGAGTGAGGTGTTGTGCATCCTCAAAAAGTGCGAGGCGCTGGGTAATCCGGACGAGCCGAGGCCGTCTGCCGTGCAGAAGGGGTTCGTGCACGTGCGCGTCAACGTCTGCGGGTCGCCACTGGAATTCCCTGGTGCGCTCACGCACGCGCCTTTTGTGTCCGTTGTAATGCTTGCAAGATTGTTTGGTCACGTGATGTTTCAGTTGTTTAGGGGTTCCCTGATTTGGCGGTGATGCTTTCATTTTTGCAGAGTCGTCGCCGAGCATTGGGAAGGTGAGGGTGAAGCATAGAGGAATTCTGCTGACCTTGAAGGGGACTGTGATCAGGTCAGGAGGTGTGAAGATGATCGAGGGCAAGCGGTGGTACCAATGCAGGAAATGCAACTGCAGGTTTGTGATGCATGTTTCAGGGCTTAATAGCATACTAGTATTGTTGGCTACATATTCGAGCCCTTGCATATTAGTGGCTTGTCAAGCATAACTGTGAATTGCATATTAGCATAATTAAGTAAGTTTAGATTGTGATCTACTGACTAACATGGCTCGGTAGAGGCCTTTCTTAAGAATTTAAAGAAAGTTTCTTCTTGAATTAAAGGTGATACTTGATGGCCGTTTATGCAAGTAATTAAATATTTTTAGTTTTTTTTTCAGATCTAAATATTTTAGTTGTGCTGGCAAGATCGTTGTCATCTTCTGTTACATTGCTGGAGACACTGGCCTATTAATTACCATCTTCTTGTTACATAATCTTGTAAGCTAAAACCTGGGTGAGCACGTCTGCATCCGAGTTTAAGCTTCCCCTGTTTAAAAGCTTGCAGTGTGAGAGGCTTAACTTGTTTAAAAGCTTGCAGTGTGAGAGGCTTAACTTCTTTAAAGCAGCAGCATAGTTTTGAGGATTTTTTTTAGATCATGGTTTTGAGGAAGTGAGACACATTCAGAGATTGCAGACTCCTTAACATACAATGATCTCCTTGTTACTTCTTACAAAGAGTGTTGAGTGCCATGGCTGTATGTTTGTATCATAAAGACACCTGACCTTAATTTATTTGTGTATTGAATAGGTTCCGCTGCTATCCTGAGCTAGAGGCTGGGAATCGTATAACTCTACCTGCATCTTGCCCATCCATGGTATTCCATTTCCTTTTTTTAATCGAAGGTAGTGTGATTTCATTGTGTGAGAAACAGTCTTTGGTTTTCTGGTTCTACCTATATTTGACAATGGTTTTATCCTCGTATGGCCAATGTACATCATCTATTGTTCCTTTTTTACATTTTATAACTGTTCAAGACTACTCAACTTTTGTTGAAGGAGCCACTAATAGTTTTGCTCTTCATTCAGAGTTCAAAAGGTTGTCAAAGTGCTTCTTTCCAATTGATAGGAGATAGCATAACCTGTCATGATTATCAAGAAATAAAAATCCAAGAAAGCGTGCAACTTCTGGATGTTGGGTCTATACCCCGTTCCATGCCTGTGATTTTGATGGATGACCTTGTTGATCTTGTTAAAGCTGGAGGTAAGTAGCTTCTTTAGGGTTTAGGGTTCACTCAATTCTTCTTTTGCTGGAATTGCAATCTAAATGTCCATCCATTGTTGATTTTTTGCGTTCTGTGGCATTGATATTCAGTCAAGTGTGTTCTTTCTCCAGATGATGTCATTGTTACGGGTATATTATCTGCAAAGTGGTCTTCTGATGTTAAGGATGTGCGTTGCAACCTTGATCCTATGTTTATTGCCAATTATGTGAGGTAGTTTATAAGTCGAACTATCCCCTCCGTTTCTTTTTACTTTGCATATTAGTTTTGTCTTAAGCCAAACTTTCTGAAGTTTGACCAAGTTTATAGAAAAAACAACAACATCCATAATACCTAATGAATATCATTAGACCCAGCATGGATTATTTTTTCATATTGTATTTATGTGATACTCCTTCTGATCCAAAATAAGTGTCGCAGTTTTGAACTGGGTACTATAGATGTTGATATTTATTTTGGATCGGAGGGAGTATTATAGATGTTGATATTTTTTAATATTAACTTGGTCAAACTTTACAACGTTTTACTTAGATAAAACTAATATGCGAAGTAAAGAAACTGAGGGAATATGGCTCTTTTCCAACCTAAGCTGTGTAAATTAGTAATAGTAGTTTTCTTCACATTTCTGAAGTTGTTGCAACTCCAGAAAATTTGTTGAATCGCTGTGATGTTTTTTTTAAGTCGTACTATGCTGGTTTTACGTTGAAAAAATATAATGGAACTCTTTTTACGTAATCGATACGTCAACATCTAAATTATTATATGGTCTCATGTGAAGGGACCTCCACAGTTTGTCACCCAAGTCGATGATTTACTTCCATTCATTGCACCATAGTTCCTTTTTGTATCATCTGCAGAACTAGTATGACGCCATGGACATCATCTGCTCAGCACTTCTTGGTTGCTGAGTTCTGAAGTTTGAACAATGTCTTTGTGCTGCGTTATACAGGAGAACTAATGAGCTGAAGTCTGGTATAGACATCCCTGAGGAAATTATCAAGGATTTCGAGCTTTTCTGGGCAGAAAACAGAGCTACTCCACTAGAAGGTGCTCAAGCCCCCCCTCCCCCTCCTCCTTGATGTTTTCCAGATCAGCGGTCCAGATCTTGCGATGAAAAAAATTGGCCTCATAATTTTTTTCCATATCTCTAATTGCATCTAGAGTTTTTTTTTGCCATTTAATCGGTACTACAAGTTATCTATTATTTCTTTTTGTGTATGTAGGAAGAAATAAAATCTTGAAAGGCATTTGTCCTCAGATTTTTGGGTTATTCACGGTAAAGCTTGCAGGTATGCTACTTTGTGTCAGTAAGCTATATTGTTAGTAATTCAGTATTGTTTTTAAGCCTCGTCTGGAAAGAAGTTAATAACTAATTTGTTCTTTTAAGCGTTCCTGTCAAATACTGTTGTCATTTTAACTATTCATGATATATTTAAATTTCAGTTGCTCTTACGTTGATTGGTGGAGTGCAGCATGTTGATGCTTCTGGAACAAAGGTTCGTGGCGAACCACATATGCTTCTTGTTGGTGATCCAGGTACTAATGTTTGTAATGGCACATTTCATTGAGATATGATGAGTATATATGGCATTAAAAATGTCTACACCGACAATATGGTTTAGACTTCTGCAAAGTTTACGTTGTAACTAGACTGAAAGTAGCTCAAGAGAGTGATAAGCCCTCCACTGCCTGCCACGAGAATTAATTACACATTCAAAATTTTGCATTTAGTATATACCTAAGAGACAAAGTACTTCCATATTTCACAGCAACAGCTGAATGCCCTCACGCTGCTGCGGAAATAATTAAAATAAAATCTTGGTCAGTCTTCATCATGACCACAAAAACTGGCTTTGAGATAGAATAACAAGGCAACTTAGTGACTTGCAAATAATAACTAAAACTGCAAAAATAATCATATGTCACATTTGTGCCCACCAGTCATGAATATTTTGGTAATAAATATTTTAGTTTTAGCTGATGATTGCAGATTAGTAGTAAATGCAAGGTCACAAGTGATGATGTTCATACACACTAAGTGACAAACAAATGCAATAAACATATGATAGACTAGGATCCTACTACGGCATATCATTTTGTTTTACCCTTAATTGTTGGAAGGACCCATGGATATGATGGCATGAGAACTAACTCACAGTCTATTTACGAGTGTGTGTAGCCTATGTGGTTGCAATTGTCACTCTTGTGTACCGCATCTAAGATTGGTAAATACTCCCTCCGTTCCCTAATATAAGACCTTTCAGCTATTTCAAAATATTGACTACATACATACTAAAATGAGTGAACATACATACTAAAATGTGTCTAGATACATACGAATCAAGAAAAAGCTAAAAGATCTTATATTAGGGAACGGAGTGAGTATACATTTGAGACAATTGTAATGTGTATTGGTGTTTCACTAAACTCCAGGTACTGGTAAATCCCAGTTTTTGAAGTTTGCTGCTAAATTGAGCAACCGTTCTGTGATTACAACTGGTCTTGGAAGTACCAGTGCTGGTTTGACTGTGACTGCTGTCAAGGATGGAGGTATATATGTTCGACGTTACCATTCCTCTCATCATTATATGTTGAATTTTTGGTGTTGTTTTTCATTTGAAAGTAGCACTAATTTTCTTGGTAGCAATTTTCTTTTGAATTCAATGATAGGTGAGTGGATGCTTGAGGCTGGTGCCCTTGTTCTGGCTGATGGTGGTTTGTGCTGCATAGATGAATTTGATAGGTTGGACTGTTTCTCTGGCTAATTTGCTACCCAGTACCTTTACTCACTAATACAATTAGTGCCCTGCGTCTTATCTGAGATTCAACAGATCCCAGTTCCTGATCACAACTGGCTTGACATTGTGAAAATATTGAGAATGGATTATTATGAAAGTTTATGTCAACATAGTCATATTTGAGATTCCTTGATGGATGGATTATTATGAAAATTTATGTCACATATTCATATTTGAGATTCGTTGATGGATCAGATCCTTGTATATTTAGCTTGAATGATCTCATTTGGACAATAAAAAGAAGATACATGCACTTTACTTGATAACAGCCTCCGCTTCAAATCTCCAATAGCTTGATAATAATCTGCAACCTCCACTTCACCAAAAAATGTGTCCAAAAATTTGCACTGTATGCCCATTTACTCTTATAGTTAATTCTTAGGAACTTCAAAATGTTCATCACAAACACTTTTGACTCCCTCATGTATATGAAGTCTCTCACTTTTCACAGCTGAAATGCCATAGTCCAGGCCTCATTTCAAAAGCCTGTGTGCAATATGGACGCTTGCCTACTCTCATGCTCCTGTACAGTAGACACACACTGTAATGCGGGGTCAGCAGTACAAACTGTGGGACCGCAAGGATTATGCCACACACCAGGATCGCTTGTGGTGGGAGTAGAGATAGGATTGGTGTCCAAGTTTGTTATTACCTTTAATCAGTTTGTTATCTTGAGAAAGCATCCCTTGGATCAGACTAATTTCTTTTTCGGTTTTGATGCCCCTCTGTATAAAGATGCTTGGCCTATGAAACAACAGACACAACAATAATCATCGATCTATCTCCGCTCCCCTCTTCCAAGCAGACACCCCTATAGCTCTGGAGTGCCGTGGCTGCAAGCCCTGGACTCCCGTCGAGTGACTGCTACCAGCCCTAATCCAGGAGCGCAGTGATCTCCCAGACAATATGCATTTGCATTTCAGTTGTTTTATTTGATGTATTTTCCATGCTAAATTGATAGTTCTTTTTATTGGAGTATCGCACGATATGATATGTTATTATTTAACGCTCTTAGCCTTATGCTAAATACAAGACTGTGTTTATGCCTCTATGTTTTATCTGATATAGTTTCCATCTGACATTCTCATTAATAGTATGCGAGAGCATGACAGGACAACAATACATGAAGCCATGGAACAACAAACAATAAGCGTTGCAAAGGTACCATGCCTCTTTCACTCAAAACAGTAATCATTTAATGGGCCATTCATGCTCACTAGCATGCAATTTGATAAAGTATTATCACTTCTTTGCCTTTTCAGGCTGGACTGGTGACAACACTCAGTACAAGGACTACTGTCTTTGGTGCCACTAATCCAAAAGGACAATATGATTCAAATGAATGTACTGCACTTAACATCAGTATAGACATGCTACTTAATAGTAAAAGAACACTTGACAGTATTTCAGGCACCACGTATTTACTTCTGCAGTTCTATATTATAATAGCTCAACATTTAGTCATTTAATCCGTGTTACAGTTGAGACTCGATTCAATAGTGGCATGAACAATAGACTACCACTACAATACCATCACTGTCTTTAACACTGCATATTAGCACACTAGTAAGGTTAATAATTTGATGGTGCAATCAGCTTAATGATATTTTAATCATTGTAATTTCTTTAGGTTCCTTTGAAGGATTTGCGTAACCTTTCGAAACACTTTCCATTTGCAGCCTTATCCGTGAATACAACACTTTCAGGACCATTGTTGAGTAGATTTGATATAGTTCTTGTTCTCTTGGATAAAAAGAACCCTAAGTTGGATGGTATAATTTCATCTCATATATTAGCTCAGGTACGGTTTTATTTCTTTTCTGTTGAGTTTGGTCTCTTGTGTTGCTTCTTAGATAAGCTTACCCCTGTTTGGAAATATGGAAAATGGCCAAATTTCTCTCTATTGCATAATTGGAACATATACAAGATGTGGGCCTCACTATCAACTCTATAAGGATGCACATAATATAGCAGTCTGTCATTTTGGAATACACTGCTCTATTAAGCACTATCTTTTTGAAATTATGTAGAGCACCAAAGCAGAAGAAAACAAGGCCAGTGACCCTGCCGTAAAAAGCACCCAACCTTTGGGTATAAAAGAGTGGACACTCCCCTGTTTGAGAAGGTAGATAGCCAACATGACAGTGTTGAGCTTAGAGACTTGTGCTCAGAAAGACAAATACATGTGTTTCATTATGTTGTACTTAATGCTCAGACTTTTTTGTTGCCTTAGCAAGTGCTATTTTGTCAGGTCATGTATAATAAGCAGCTGAAATTTTCAAGTGTATTTGACTTGTTTGATTGTGCTGTTTACTGCCGAGATTTTATTTTTCATTGTCAATGCTGTATAATGATGCTTGAGTATTCTATAAATCACAGGTATATCCACTATGTAAAACAGCGGTTCAAACCGGTGCTGACAAAGGAAGCAGAAAGTGTTATCTCAGGCTATTATCAGCTTCAGCGGAGAGATGGAACACATAATGCAGGTTAGCAGAACATTTATTTTTCCTTAAGAGAGTTTTGCAGCTGCTGAAAACTTGATTTTGTGCAGCGAGGACAACTGTGCGTATGCTTGAGAGTTTGATAAGGCTGGCACAAGGCATGTTCTGTCATTTCTAGTGGATCTTTTCCCCTTTCAGATATGTTGTCTGATTCACATCTCGCCTCATTCTCACAGTTCTATATTTGTCCATGTCGTAGCACACGCAAGATTAATGTTCAGAAATGAGGTTACACGGCTTGATGCTATTGCTGCCATATTATGCATTGAGTCCTCCATGACAATATCTGCAATCATAGACGGTGATGGAAACGCTCTGAACTCCAATTTCCAAGAGAACCCTGATCAGGAATGTATCCTAAAATATGATTTAGAACCTTATTTATTCAAAATTATTTAAGGTTTAACCAATGAAAACTTGAATGGGCGTTTGCTTAGTGTTTTTTCTTTTGTTTTGCTGTTCTGGCCTATTATCTAGGGTACTGCCATTAGGGCAAACTAGGATATACTTTTCCATTCAATTTTAATTTGAAGTTAAGCAGTATTTTTCTGTTATCTGGCTCGTTGCTAACTTGAAATACTTACATCAAGAAATGCATCGTTGTAACTTTAGATTATGTGGAGTGTGTAGGGTGATAAGCAGTGTTCCCAATGTATTTGTTTGTCTTGACATTTTAATAGATATCAAAGAGGAGCAGAAAATTCGTGACAAGCTTGGGGATTACCTATACTAATATCTGATGCATCAATACGGAGACCAATGAGCGTACACGCATATCATCTGCAGTTCTGCATAGCAATATGATTAGGTGATCCACTCTGGTTTTGAATCATCAACTGCTATGTGTCTTGGCAGTCAATCACAATTGCTAGGTTAGGAAGACTAAATGATACTACTTCCTCTTTAAACTAATGTAAGATTTTTTGGATCACAGAGGGAGTACCAGCATGTCCTGCATACTGGCACAAGGCGTTAACGCCAAATCTGTCAGTGAGTGGTTGAGTTTTTTTTAGCTTGTACCACGGCAAGCTAAAAGAACAAAGTAAGAATAGCTGCTTCTTGAGGAACATGATACGTAAGCTAAAGCAGTTGACATGTAGCTTTTCCCTTGATAAGTGAGATTCAACGAACTGCTACTATTTATGTTTTTGTTTTGGTATGGCACCTGTTTTAATCACCCTTTTGCAGTTTTGTCAGATATGCCAAAAATACATGTAATGATGGTTGCTTACCACTCTGATGAGGATTACACATTATGAATCTTCTCGCTCAAATTGCAGCAAACTGGCTCGTTGAAATCAGGCTATTTCTTTGAATCAATGTCAATCTCGTTTGTTTGTTCTTACATAAATGGAGTGCTAAAGTTTGAAGATGTATACTTCATATGGTTTTACCCGTTGTCTTGTAAATCTCTAACAATTTGGTAGCGCTGACTCTTGTAGTTATGCAACAAGCAAACCATATATAATATATCATTAGTGTTAGAATCCACCGGGTCGTTATTTTTCCTCATTTTGTTCTTTCTATTGTGGATATATTTGCCACTCCCTTGATTGATGAACTAAATATGTTACTACTTGGATCTATGATGCCAGACAACGACTAGAATGGAGTCTGTAGAATCTTAGTTTCTAGAATCCTAAGGCCGTTTTGGCAGGTCTTTGACCGATTAAAGTTCCATTTCAGAGAGAGACGGAAAAAATCAAAATTTATATTTTAAAGTTTCAGAAAAATTCAAAACAAAATTCCACGGTAACTTAATAGATTTCCGCATGAACGTGTAAGAAATATTTTTGAATTTGTTGTGATTTGTAGGCTGTACAAAAAAAAAATCCGGCCCAACAACAAAAAATATTGGCCCATTCTAGAAATACATATTTGTCTTTTTTCTGTACGCCACGTGTGAAAGTATTTGGTTTTGAATTTTTGCACAGATGCAATACACATGTGTGAAAGTGTATACAAACAATTTCAAATCTTTTCACCTTGTGGAAATTTGTATTTTGAAAACGAGCTCCGTGGAGCTCGGCCTCCAAAAGCCCTCACCCGAGGTTCTAGTGCTACAAGCAGTATGGGTGTTGCTACGAATGTACTGTAGCACACCTAAAAGATCTGAACTTTCTTGAAATAAATTGTATGTTGATATGTGTTTATGATTCTATAAAGCTTCAAATCCAATTTGATATGTACATGGAGAACCAACAAGGCAAATTTAGATATGACTATGGCAGTGTCTGAAAGTCTTAGTGGTAGGTGTTAATTTCATTCTTGTAATGGTTTCGGCAATCAATAAGAATGGCCGTGCATCATAATGATGCAGAGCCGGGCGGTTTCAGTCTCTTTTAGGGAGAAAAAAAGTGACATTCATAGTTGGATTTGTCGAGGATGTGGCGTCGAACCGTTGGCTGGGCAGCTGAGGTTGCTGCCAGCCCACCTGAGTTTGAGTCTGGCTCGGACGCGCGGTGCTCGCGGAGTTTCTTCTATAAAAAAATGCCAATGAGGATTAGCCCTTGGATTGGTCTCATTTTTTGATAGTTGGATTTGTCTTTTGTGTAGATCAAGTTTGGTTTGGAATTTTTTGGATTTTTATTTTTATTAGTCGATGATAGTGCTCACTGCATTGAATATTTGGAAGGAGCCTAACGCGAGGGGTTTTGCAGTTTGCACTATGTGGGGCGTCTTTTTTTTTTTTGAAACGTATGTGGGGCGTCTTGGTAGCCAACCATCCAAGATGAATGACGAAACCGGTTGTTCATCGGTACCTTGGGGCCATCAAAAGAAACCTCTTCAACAACAACCGATCGTGACATGTTTCATACGCCACATGAATGAATTATATGAAAAGAAATCACACGTGCAAATCTGCCTACAGATAAATGATCCGACACTCACGTGGCACAGTACAAAGTAGGCAAAAATACGCGACAATGACATGAATGCGATGTAAAAAAAAAATCATAACATAGAATCCAAGGCACCCAACCACCGTGCCAACCACAACAAAAGCTAGTCCCCTCCGTCAAAAGAAACATGGCCTCCTCAACAAACGAGAAACGACTGACACGATCGATGAGCTGATCGACGACATGCAACCTAACGTACAGCACTGCACTGCCTCCACCCTGGCCTCGCCCGTCTAGAAGAGCCCCGCGGCCACAAGCCCGGCAATGGCGCCCAGGCCAGCCACCGCCGTGGCTCTGAGCCCGGTGGCGCCGGATTCCGACTGCTTGGCCGGCGGCGCGAGCACGGTCGCCGGGGTCTTGGGCGTGGCGGCTGGGGTGGACGGGGACGTCGGGGTGGTGGAGGGGGTGTCGGGGGTGTCCGGGGTCGGGGACGCCTTGGGCGGCGAGGCGGCGGCGGCGGCGGCGACGTTGACCACGAGCTTCATGCCGTTGCTGCAGTGGCCGGTGACGCCGCAGATGAAGTAGTGCTTCCCCGCGGTCTTGAGCGCGACGGTGGTGGCGCCGCTGCCGTCGCTGCTGAGCGCGTTGGCGGCGGAGCAGGACGCGTAGTCCGCCGCGCTCACCTCCGCCACGTTGTGCGCCCCGCCGGCGTAGTTGAACACTGTAAATTTTGCCGTGCGAGTTCGTTCATCAGTAAATGCGTGGCAAACTAGACGAAAATGTTACTAGAAAAGTACGTGGCCGGCATGTACTATATACTAACCGAGGGTGTCGCCGACTTTGATCTTCTTGTCGCTGGCCCAGGTGGTGTAGTCCGCGCCGGTGGTCCAGCCGGAGGTGTCGCCGACGGTGTACTTCGCCGCGGTCGCCGTCGACGCGCAGCTCACGAGCAGCAGCGCGGCCAAGGCCAGGCACCTGCCACCAGAACCCATCTCACCAGCACCTGAAGTCCTCAACCAACCTAACCGGAAAAGAGAGAGCAGATTGCACTAGCAGCGTCAAACAGTCAATGCGTTTCTCTCTCTCGACCAATGGATCGACCGATGGCAGAGGCCTGCGGGGGTCAGGGGCTTATATACATGGCATGCACACCGGTTAGCGACGGCGACGTGAGGGACGACGGTGCGCGCGCCGCGGCAGCTGGGAGTTGGTGAGCTCGGTGGTTTCCGTTGGGGTTGGTTGGGGGTAGGAACCACCTTTTCCAACGCCTCCGCGATCGAGTGTCCGCTCGATCGACGGCGTCTAGACATCAAATGTGCCTTAGAAACGACTCTACTCCAGCTAGCTAGCTGGCTACCACTGTCTTCAACGCCAGCTTTCGCGGAAGTAATATCTTCTCTCGATCTTGAGAGGAAAAAAAGGCGCGTGTTTTTCGTGGTCGCAAAGCTTGCCGGAGTGCCAATGCTTAACTAGCTACCATGAGTAGTTACTTTTGGCTGGCCTTTTCAGCTCAGACATCTTTCTCACGTACGATATTCTTGCGATCGAGATCTACAGAGGAGAAGAACGACGCCAACAAAATTGCCATACCAGAAATTATATATTTGCCATCTTTTTGAAGGAGGATCAGTGTACGTGCGTGCGTACGCTGTACGCATCGTTCGGCCAGCTCCACGTACAGTACACTTGTGGTGCTGGATCAGCTGTAAGGTAGAGAGTAATGGCGGTGCAGTTGTAGATACGTTTGGCGAGTGCCGTCTCGGTTCATCGGTCGATTGCTCAAGGTACCTACCTTGTGGATAAGGACGTCTCCAAGCTAGTACTTTCGGATGTTAACAGGCCTAACCAGCAGTAGTAACTCCTAATCGTTTTGTGGAAGCAAAGCCTTTGAGGTGGATACATCCGATTTGCTGGCCTTATAGCAACTGATCGATGGAGAGATATCGAGGCGGCACAGTGAAATGTGGCCGATCAAAACTCCATGGATAAGCCTTCTGTGCTGCCGCTGGTAGAAAAAGGGCCTGTTGTCCCGGTTCGTAAGGGCCTTTTGTCCCGGTTCTGAAACCAGGACTAAAGGGTCGGTACTAATGCCATGTCCCTTTAATCCCGGTTCAATCCAGAACCGAGACAGATGAGCCTGCACGTGGCCTGTGCGCGGAGCCCAGGCAGGAGACCCTTTGGTCCCGATTGGTGGCACCAACCGGGACCAATAGGCATCCATGCGTCAGCATTTCTATGACTGGGGTTTTTGTTTTTTTTTGAAAGGGAGGGGGGGGGGTTTGGGGGGTTTTGGGGGGTTAATTTAGGTGTTTCATATATTGTGTTAGCTAGCTATAATTAATAGAGAGAAGTGTCCTCTCTTATGTCCGTGCTTGGTCGACGCTACGTACTATACATACGTATAGAGAGGACTAGACACGCTAGCTAGTTAGTAAGCAAATGAAGGAAAAAGAAGATCGTCATGAACATATATGCATACAGAGAGAAGTGATATCGACCACCTCTCCTTCTCCGAGAGATTGGTCGAACAACAAGTTCTCGTATATCTATCCGACACTACCGGCTACATATATACAATAATTATCTCTTACAAATATAATCATACGGACTCAGGGTCCACATAGAATTCTCCGTCTTCAGGGATCACGTGGTCAAGAAAGAATGCCGCCAATTCTTCTTGAATTGCTCGCATGCGAGCTGGTGCTAGGAGTTCATCCCGCTTCCGAAACATCTAATTTAAAGAAGGGGGTCAATACATATATATATATGAATGAATGAAACTCAACACAAATGATGGTAATGAAATAAAATTGTGAATGTTGTTATTTACGTACTTCATATTGTTCGTCAGTGTAGCCCCGCTCACAGGTCGTGTGGCGGATGGACTCGCAAACGTAGTATCCACAGAAATCATTCCCTTGTTCCTGCCACAACCACTTTACAAGAAATAGAGGTCAATCAAACTGATAAGCAAGAATGCCAAATGGTATTGATGAAACTAGCGCTTGAATGACTAGTAGATGCGCGGAACATGCTACTGTAGTACTTACTTTCGGGTGTCTAAATTGCAGCTCCTTCGACAGTCCCGGAGCTTTTCTGGTGAATTTTCTCCAAACCCTGCCAGACAAAGAAAACAATTACTTGATATATCAGGAAATGAACAAAGTTGCTGATATGGTGGATAATGATTGATTTAACTTACTTCTCGAGTATTTGAGTCATGTCTGCATAGTCCTGGGGATCTTTTCGTCTTGAGTCTAAGACGATTACTAGTCCCTGCTCAAGCTTAATCTCTAGGAGAATATAGTGAAAACTGCACACGCATGCATAACTCATCAATTACATTACTATAACCTTGACTAATATATAAGGGAAACCGAATACGCACAAGACAGTAACACTCACTTGAAGTTGTAAGGAAAGAGTATTATATCTTTGTTTTCATTTATTACGAACGATCGTAGCAAGTTGGCCTCGGTAGCTGCGGCATGAAATTTAACCCGAGTTGCATCTATGAGATATGTGTTAATGAACCCAATATCACCGACTTGTCTTTTCTTCAATTCGGCGATCTTCAATCTGCATAATATAGTGAGGATGATTATAAATACATGCAATGAAAGAGCTGAGCTATATATAGAGACTTAATGACAAAAGTAGTACTACTTACAGACAGTAGCAGGCGACCGTCGTTTTATCGAGGGCCAATTGATTGAAAAACTGATAGAACTCCTCAAATGGAACAGGCAACAGTTCAATTCCAACGAGGTCATGCTCCTTTTTAACTTTCACATACAAAGTACTCCTCCCCCCAGAGTCTCTGCAGATTTTCAAGTACCAATCATGCAATCTTCGCATCATCGCTGATAGAGATCTTTCATCTTTGACGAGAGGCTTCCCGTACTCGTATCTTTGTATCTGCACGTCCATGGGTTCATAATGTACATCGTCGGGCAGGTAATCTGCAAGATTGCTATAACCAGGCACCATCCTCGAATCATTAGCGACGTTGTGGCTAGGCACCTTGAGCGGGGGGCACGATTGCTTCGCTTGTTCGTCGAGCTGGGCAATTTGTTTCCCAGCTCGTCGTTCTTTCAGCCTTTGATCACTGACAGTACTTCCCGATCGCTCCGCTTCGGCAAATTCCTTTCCAATAATGCGCTCATAGTTTCCTTTCGACGGAGACTTTGATGGTTTTGTCAGGGCAGCCAGAGTGCGCTTCGCTTTCACCGGATCTACCTTCTCCTCCGGAAGTGGATGTCTCTTTGCTTTCAACCCTTGAAACCAGTCATCCACTTCGGTTCGTGCGATCTCGGCGTTCTCCTCCGGGGTCCTCTCGTATGGTAACTTCTCCGGAGTCTTCAGAGAAGGACCGAATCTGTATGTCCTCCCGCCTCTGGTTGTACTGCTAGACGCCGACCGAGCAGACGGAGCAGTTGTCTTCTTTACTTGCTTACGAGGCGGAGGAGAAGGACTACGACGCGCCGGAGCAGCCGGAGCGGCGGCAGGTCTCTTCCGTCCTTGCTGACGAGGCGGAGAAGGAGGAGGCTGGCTGCTCGGGCGCGTCGGCGCATGCGGAGAAGGAGGCGGATGTTGGGGAACGTTGCAGAAAACAAAAATTTTCCTACGGTTTCATCAAGATCCATCTATGAGTTCATCTAGCAACGAGTGATCGGATGCATCTACATACCTTTGTAGATCGCGAGCGGAAGCGTTCAAAGAACGGGGATGAGGTAGTCGAACACGACGTGATCCAAATCACCGGAGATCCTAGCACCGAACGGACGGCACCTCCGCGTTCAACACACGTACGGTCAGCGTAACGTCTCCTTCTTCTTGATCCAGCAAGAGGGAAGGAGAGGTTGAGGAAGATGGCTCCAGCAGCAGCACGACGGCGTGGTGGTGATGGAGCTGCAGTACTCCGTCAGGGCTTCGCCAAGCGCTATGGAGGAGAAGGAGGTGTTGGAGAGGGAGAAGGAGGCAACCAAAGGCATGGATGAAAAAGCCCTCCTTCCCCACTATATATAGGAGGGCCTAGGGGGGCGCCGGCCCTAGGAGATCCAATCTCCTAGGGGGGCGGCGGCCAAGGGAGGTTTCCCTCCCCCCCAAGGCACCTAGGGGTGCCTTCCACTTGTGGGACTCTTCCCCTTTGGAAACCCTAGGCGCATGGGCCCCTTGGGGCTGGTGCCCTTGGCCCATGTAGGCTAAGGCGCACCCCCTTACAGCCCATGTGACCCCCGGGGCAGGTGGACCCACCCGGTGGACCCCCGGGACCCTTCCGGTGGTCCCGGTACAATACCGGTGACCCCGAAACTTGTCCCGATGGCCGAAACAGCACTTCCTATATATAATTCTTTACCTCCGGACCATTCCGGAACTCCTCGTGACGTCTGGGATCTCATCCGGGACTCCGAACAACATTCGGGTTACTGCATATACATATCCCTACAACCCTAGCGTCACCGAACCTTAAGTGTGTAGACCCTACGGGTTCGGGAGACACGTAGACATGACCGAGACGACTCTCCGGCCAATAACCAACAGCGGGATCTGGATACCCATGTTGGCTCCCACATGCTCCTCGATGATCTCATCGGATGAACCACAATGTCGAGGATTCAATCAACCCCGTATACAATTCCCTTTGTCAATCGGTATGTTACTTGCCCGAGATTCGATCGTCGGTATCCCAATACCTCGTTCAATCTCGTTACCGGCAAGTCACTTTACTCGTACTGTAATGCATGATCCTGTGACCAGACACTTGGTCACTTTGAGCTCATTATGATGATGCATTACCGAGTGGGCCCAATGATACCTCTCCGTCATACGGAGTGACAAATCCCAGTCTTGATCCATGTCAACCCAACAGATACTTTCAGAGATACCCGTAGTCTACCTTTATAGTCACCCAGTTACGTTGTGACGTTTGGTATACCCAAAGCACTCCTACGGTATCCGGGAGTTACACGATCTCATGGTCTAAGGAAAGGATACTTGACATTGGAAAAACTCTAGCAAACGAACTATACGATCTTGTGCTATGTTTAGGATTGGGTCTTGTCCATCACATTATTCTCCTAATGATGTGATCTCGTTATCAATGACATCCAATGTCCATAGTCAGGAAACCATGACTATCTATTGATCAACGAGCTAGTCAACTAGAGGCTTACTAGGGACATGTTGGTGTCTGTTATTCACACATGTATTACGATTTCCGGATAACACAATTATAGCATGAATAAAGACAATTATCATGAACAAGGAAATATAATAATAATGCTTTTATTATTGCCTCTAGGGCATATTTCCAACAGTCTCCCACTTGCACTAGAGTCAATAATCTAGTTACATTGTGATGAATCGAACACCCATGGAATTCTGGTGTTGATCATGTTTTTCTCTAGGGAGAGGTTTAGTCAACGGATCTGCTACATTCAGGTCCGTATGTACTTTACAAATATCTATGTCTCCATCTTGAACATTTTCACGAATGGAGTTGAAGCTACGCTTGATGTGCCTTGTCTTCTTGTGAAACCTGGGCTCCTTGGCAAGAGCAATAGCTCCAGTGTTGTCACAGAAGAGCTTGATCGGCCCCGACGCATTGGGTATGACTCCTAGGTCGGTGATGAACTCCTTCACCCAAATTGCTTCATGTGCTGCCTCCGAGGCTGCCATGTACTCCGCTTCACATGTAGATCCCGCCACGACGCTCTGCTTGCAACTGCACCAGCTTACTGCCCCACCATTCAAAATATACACGTATCCGGTTTGTGACTTAGAGTCATCCAGATCTGTGTCGAAGCTAGCGTCGACGTAACCCTTTACGACGAGCTCTTCGTCACCTCCATAAACGAGAAACATTTCCTTAGTCCTTTTCAGGTACTTCAGGATATTCTTGACCGCTGTCCAGTGTTCCTTGCCGGGATTACTTTGGTACCTTCCTACCAAACTTACGGCAAGGTTTACATCAGGTCTGGTACACATCATGGCATACATAATAGAACCTATGGCTGAGGCATAGGGGATGACACTCATCTCTTCTATATCTTCTGCCGTGGTCGGACATTGAGCTGAGCTCAATTTCACACCTTGCAACACAGGCAAGAACCCCTTCTTAGACTGATCCATATTGAACTTCTTCAATATCTTATCAAGGTATGTGCTTTGTGAAAGACCTATGAGGCGTCTTCATCTATCTCTGTAGATCTTGATGCCTAATATATAAGCAGCTTCTCCAAGGTCCTTCATTGAAAAACTCTTATTCAAGTAGGCCTTAATGCTGTCCAAGAGTTCTATATCATTTCCCATCAAAAGTATGTCATCTACATATAATATGAGAAATGCTACAGAGCTCCCACTCACTTTCTTGTAAACGCAGACTTCTCCATAAGTCTGCGTAAACCCAAACGCTTTGATCATCTCATCAAAGCGAATGTTCCAACTCCGAGATGCTTGCACCAGCCCATAAATCGAGCGTTGGAGCTTGCACACCTTGTCAGCATTCTTAGGATCGACAAAACCTTCCGGTTGCATCATATACAATTCTTCCTTAAGGAAACCATTAAGGAATGCCGTTTTGACGTCCATTTGCCATATTTCATAATCATAGAATGCGGCAATTGCTAACATGATTCGGACGGACTTTAGCTTCGCTACCGGTGAGAAAGTCTCATCGTAGTCAACCCCTTGAACTTGTCGATAACCCTTAGCGACAAGCCTCGAGCTTTATAGATGGTCACATTACCATCCGCGTCTGTCTTCTTCTTAAAGATCCATTTATTTTCTATGGCTCGCCGCTCTACAGGCAAGTCAGTCAAAGTCCATACTTCGTTTTCATACATGGATCCTATCTCAAATTTCATGGCTTCTAGCCATTTGTCGGAATCCGGGCCCGCCATCGCTTCTTCATAGTTCGAAGGTTCACCGTTGTCTAACAACATGATTTCCAAGACAGGGTTGCCGTACCACTCTGGTGCGGAACGTGTCCTTGTGGACCTTCGAATTTTAGTAGGAGCTTGATCAGAAGTATCTTGATCATCATCATTAACTTCCTCTCTAGTCGGTGCAGGCACCTCAGGAACATTTTCTTGAGTTGCGCCATTTTCCGGTTCAAGAGGTAATACTTCATCAAGTTCTACTTTCCTCCCACTTACTTCTTTCGAGAGAAACTCTTTCTCTAGAAAGGACCCATTCTTGGCAACAAAGATCTTGCCTTCGGATCTGAGGTAGAAGGTATACCCAATAGTTTCTTTAGGGTATCCTATGAAGACGCATTTTTCCGACTTGGGTTCGAGCTTTTCAGGTTGAAGTTTCTTGACATAAGCATCGCATCCCCAAACTTTTAGAAACGACAGCTTAGGTTTCTTCCCAAACCATAATTCATACGGTGTCGTCTCAACGGATTTCGACGGAGCCCTATTTAAAGTGAATGCGGCAGTCTCTAAAGCATAGCCCCAAAAAGATAGCGGTAAATCGGTAAGAGACATCATAGATCGCACCATATCTAATAGAGTGCGATTACGACGTTCGGACACACCATTACGCTGAGGTGTTCCAGGCGGCGTGAGTTGTGAAACTATTCCACATTTTTTTAAGTGTGTGCCAAATTCCTGACTCAAGTATTCTCCTCCACAATCTGATCGTAGAAACTTGATTTTCCTGTCACGTTGATTCTCAACCTCACTCTGAAATTCCTTGAACTTTTCAAAGGTTTCAGACTTGTGTTTCATTAAGTAGATATACCCATATCTACTCAAGTCATCAGTGAGGGTGAGAACATAACGATAGCCACCGCGAGCCTCAACACTCATTGGACCGCACACATCAGTATGTATGATTTCCAATAAGTTGGTTGCTCGCTCCATTGTTCCTGAGAACGGAGTCTTGGTCATTTTACCCATGAGGCATGGTTCGCACGTGTCAAATGATTCATAATCAAGAGACTCTAAAAGTCCATCTGCATGGAGCTTCTTCATGCGTTCGACACCTATGTGACCAAGGCGGCAGTGCCACAAGTATGTGGGACTATCGTTATCAACCTTACATCTTTTGGTTTTCACACTATGAACATGTGTAGCATTACGTTCGAGGAAGAATAAACCATTCACCATCGGAGCATGACCATAAAACATATCTCTCATATAAATAGAACAACCATTATTCTCGGATTTAAATGAGTAGCCATCTCGAATTAAACGAGATCCCGATACAATGTTCATGCTCAAAGCTGGCACTAAATAACAATTATTGAGGTTTAAAACTAATCCCATAGGTAAATGTAGAGGTAGCGTGCCGACGGCGATCACATTGACCTTGGAACCATTCCCGACGCGCATCGTCACCTCGTCCTTTGCCAGTCTCCGCTTATTCCGCAGCTCCTGCTTTGAGTTACAAATATGAGCAACTGCACCGGTATCAAATACCCAGGAGCTACTACGAGTACTGGTAAGGTACACATCAATTACATGTATATCACATATACCTTTTGTTTTGCCGGCCTTCTTGTCCGCTAAGTATTTGGGGCAGTTCCGCTTCCAGTGACCACTTTCCTTGCAATAAAAGCACTCAGTCTCGGGCTTGGGTCCATTCTTTGGCTTCTTCCCGGCAGCTTTCTTGCCGGGCGCGGCAACTCCCTTG
The DNA here is from genome assembly GCF_056163025.1 of Triticum urartu. Lineage (NCBI taxonomy): Eukaryota > Viridiplantae > Streptophyta > Magnoliopsida > Poales > Poaceae > Triticum > Triticum urartu. Next base: position 150,674,461 of record NC_141879.1, on the reverse strand, counting down.
CCGTCCTTCTTGAAGTTCCTTTTACCCTTGCCCTTCTTGAACTTAGTGGTTTTATTCACCATCAACACTTGATGTTCCTTCTTGACTTCTACCTCTGCTGATTTCAGCATAGCAAATACTTCAGGAATGGTCTTTTCCATCCCCTGCATATTGAAGTTCATCACAAAGCTCTTGTAGCTTGGTGGAAGCGACTGGAGGATTCTGTCAATGACCGTGTCATCCGGGAGATTAACTCCCAGCTGAGTCAAGCAGTTATGTAACCCAGACATAGTGAGTATGTGCTCACTAACAGAACTATTTTCCTCCATCTTACAACTGAAGAATTTGTCGGAGACTTCATATCTCTTGACCCGGGCATGAGCTTGAAAAACCATTTTCAGCTCTTCAAACATCTCATATGCTCCATGTCTCTCAAAACGCTTTTGGAGCCCCGGCTCTAAGCTGTAAAGCATGCCGCACTGAACGAGGGAGTAGTCATCAGTACGTGCCTGCCAAGCGTTCATAACGTCTTGTTCTACTGGGAGAACAGGTGCGTCACCCAGCGGTGCTTGTAGGACATAATCTTTCTTGGCAGCTATGAGGATGATCCTCAGGTTCCGGACCCAGTCCGTTTAGTTGCTGCCATCGTCTTTCAGCTTGGTTTTCTCTAGGAACGCGTTGAAGTTGAGGACTACGTTGGCCATTTGATCTACAAGACATATTGTAAATATTTTAGACTAAGTTCATGATAATTAAGTTCATCTAATCAAATTATTCAATGAACTCCCACTTAGATAGACATCCCTCTTATAGTCATCTAAGTATAACATGATCCGAGTCAACTAGGCCGTGTCCGATCATCACGTGAGACGGACTAGTCAACATCGGTGAACATCTTCATGTTGATCGTATCTTCTATACGACTCATGCTCGACCTTTCAGTCTTCTGTGTTCCGAGGCCATGTCTGTACATTCTAGGCTCGTCAAGTCAACCTAAGTGTTTGCATGTGTAAATCTGTCTTACACCCGTTGTATGTGAACGTTGGAATCTATCACACCCGATCATCACGTGATGCTTAGTAACGAACGAACTGTCGCAACGGTGCATAGTTAGGGGGAACACTTCTTGAAATTATTATGAGGGATCATCTTATTTACTACCGTCGTTCTAAGTAAACAAGATGCAAAAACATGATAAACATCACATGCAATCAAATAATAATAGTGACATGATATGGCCAATATCACATAGCTCCTTTGATCTCCATCTTGGGGCTCCATGATCATCTTGTCACCGGCTTGACACCATGATCTCCATCATCATGATCTCCATCATTGTGTCTCCATGAAGTTGCTCGCCAACTATTACTTCTACTACTATGGCTAACGCGTTTAGCAATAAAGTAAAGTAATTTACATGGCGTTTCTCAATGACACGCAGGTCATACAAAAAATAAAGACAACTCCTATGGCTCCTGCCGGTTGTCATACTCATCGACATGCAAGTCGTGATTCCTATTACAATAGCATGAACATCTCATACATTAAATATAGATCATTCATCATTCATCACAACTTTGGCCATATCATATCACAAAGCACTTGCTGCAAAAACAAGTTAGACGTCCTCTAATTGTTGTTGCAAGTTTTACGTGGCTGAATTAGGGTTCTAGCAAGAACGTTTTCTTACCTACGTGAAAGCCACAACGTGATTTGTCAACTTCTATTTACCCTTCATAAGGACCCTTTTCATCGAATCCGCTCCAACTAAAGTAGGAGAGACAGACACCCGCCAGCCACCTTATGCAACTTGTGCATGTTAGTCGGTGGAACCGGTCTCACGTAAGCGTACGTGTAAGGTTGGTCCGGGCCGCTTCATCCCACAATACCGTTGAAGCAAGATAAGACTAGTAGTGGCAAGAAAGTTGACAACATCAACGCCCACAACAAATTGTGTTCTACTCGTGCAAGAGAACTACGCATAGACCTAGCTCTGATACCACTGTTGGGGAACGTTGCAGAAAACAAAAATTTTCCTACGGTTTCACCAAGATCCATCTATGAGTTCATCTAGCAACGAGTGATCGGATGCATCTACATACCTTTGTAGATCGCGAGCGGAAGCGTTCAAGGAACGGGGATGATGTAGTCGAACACGACGTGATCCAAATCACCGGAGATCCTAGCACCGAATGGACGGCACCTCCGCGTTCAACACACGTACGGTCAGCGTAACGTCTCCTTCTTCTTGATCCAGCAAGAGGGAAGGAGAGGTTGAGGAAGATGGCTCCAGCAGCAGCACGACAGCGTGGTGGTGATGGAGCTGCAGTACTCCGTCAGGGCTTCGCCAAGCGCTATGGAGGAGGAGGAGGTGTTGGAGAGGGAGAAGGAGGCAACCAAAGGCATGGATGAAAAAGCCCTCCTTCCACACTATATATAGGAGGGCCTAGGGGGGGCGCCGGCCCTGGGAGATCCAATCTCCTAGGGGGGCGGCGGCCAAGGGAGGTTTCCCTCCCCCCCAAGGCACCTAGGGGTGCCTTCCACTTGTGGGACTCTTCCCCTTTGGAAACCCTAGGCGCATGGGCCCCTTGGGGCTGGTGACCTTGGCCCATGTAGGCCAAGGCGCACCCCCTTACAGCCCATGTGGCCCCCGGGGCAGGTGGACCCACCCGGTGGACCCCCGGAACCCTTCCGGTGGTCCCGGTACAATACCGGTGACCCCGAAACTTGTCCCGATGGCCGAAACAGCACTTCCTATATATAATTCTTTACCTCCGGACCATTCCGGAACTCCTCGTGACGTCCGGGATCTCATTCGGGACTCCAAACAACATTCGGGTTATTGCATATACATATCCCTACAACCCTAGCGTCACCGAACCTTAAGTGTATAGACCCTACGGGTTCGGGAGACACGTAGACATGACCGAGACGACTCTCCGGCCAATAACCAACAGCGGGATATGGATACCCATGTTGTCTCCCACATGCTCCTCGATGATCTCATCGGATGAACCACGATGTCGAGGATTCAATCAACCCCGTATACAATTCCCTTTGTCAATCGGTATGTTACTTGCCCGAGATTCGATCGTCGGTATCCCAATACCTCGTTCAATCTCGTTACCGGCAAGTCACTTTACTCGTACCGTAATGCATGATCCTGTGACCAGACACTTGGTCACTTTGAGCTCATTAGGATGATGCATTACCGAGTGGGCCCAGTGATACCTCTCCGTCATACGGAGTGACAAATCCCAGTCTTGATCCATGTCAACCCAACAGATACTTTCAGAGATACCCGTAGTCTACCTTTATAGTCACCCAGTTACGTTGTGACGTTTGGTATACCCAAAGCACTCCTACGGTATCCGGGAGTTACACGATCTCATGGTCTAAGGAAAGGATACTTGACATTGGAAAAACTCTAGCAAACGAACTATACGATCTTGTGCTATGTTTAGGATTGGGTCTTGTCCATCACATTATTCTCCTAATGATGTGATCTCGTTATCAATGACATCCAATGTCCATAGTCAGAAAACCATGACTATCTGTTGATCAACGAGCTAGTCAACTAGAGGCTTACTAGGGACATGTTGGTGTCTGTTATTCACACATGTATTACGATTTCCGGATAACACAATTATAGCATGAATAAAGACAATTATCATGAACAAGGAAATATAATAATAATGCTTTTATTATTGCCTCTAGGGCATATTTCCAACAGCGGAGTGCCGCCACATGCTGGAGAAGGAGCCGGTCGAGTGCCCTGATCGTCACTCGCCGGAGGAGGAGGAGTGCCCTGACTTGCCGGAGGAGGAGGAGGAGGCGGAGGCGTCCAGTTCGGAAGGTTGATGAGCTCCTTCCGCCATAGGCATGGAGTCTTCAGAGCAGACCCCAACCTAGTCTCCCCTTCACCGGTAGGGTGGTCAAGCTGGAGGTCCTCAAATCCCTCCGTTATTTCATCCACCATCACCCTAGCATATCCTTCTGGAATCGGCCGGCAGTGAAAAGTTGCGCCGGGTTCAGTAGGATAAACAGAGCCAACAGCCGCCTTGACCTTCAAATTCATCCATTGCGTCATAAGGTGGCAATTTTGAGACTCCGTGATAGCATCCACGGGATAGCTGGCAGGAGTCGTCAAGGCATGCTCCGGCTGAAGCAGCTCGGTGGAAGCCACGCTGCTTCTGCGCTGAGATGGTGGGGTAGCTTCGGGGGAAGCTTCGGCAGTACGTTTGCTGCGATTTGCTTCTCGTTCCTCTATCGCGTCTACCCTTGCTTGCAGCGCCTGCATTTGGGTCTGCTGCACTTTTTTCCTCCTCTCATGGGATTTGTAACCGCCTGCGTCCGGAAACCCAACCTTCCACGGAATGGAGCCTGGCGTGCCTCGTGTCCGTCCAGGGTGCTCAGGATTCCCGAGGGCCATTGTGAGCTCGTCGTTCTCTCTGTCTGGAAAGAACGTCCCTTGCTGCGCTGCTTCGATATACTGCTTAAGCTTCTTGACTGGTATGTCCATTTGATCGTTCGTCCAAATGCACTTCCCTGTTACAGGGTCCAAGGTTCCGCCAGCCCCGAAGAACCAAGTCCGGCAACGGTCTGGCCAGTTAATTATCTCTGGTTCGATCCCTTTATCAACCAGATCATTCTCAGTCTTGGCCCACTTAGGCCGGGCTACGAGGTAGCCACCTGACCCCGTGCGATGGTGATGCTTCTTCTTTGCAGCATTTTGCTTGTTTATCATCGACATCTTCTTACTCTTTTCCGATGTCTTGTGGGCCACAAATGCGGGCCAGTGATCTCTGATCTTCTCATATCTGCCCTTGAATTCTGGTGTCTCATCATTTTCGACAAACTTATTCAGCTCTTTCTTCCACCTCCTGAATAGTTCTGCCATCCTCTTAAGAGCAAAAGACTTGATTAATTGCTCTTTAACTGGGTTCTCTGGATTATCCTCTGGCGGTAGGGTGAAATTTGACTTTAGCTCAGTCCAAAGATCATTTTTCTGCATATCATTGACATAAGACACCTCAGGGTCTTCTGTAGCCGGCTTAAACCATTGCTGGATGCTGATCGGGATCTTGTCCCTAACCAGAACCCCGCACTGAGCAACAAATGCGTTCTTTGTTCGGATGGGTTCAATCGGTTGGCCGTCGGGCGCGATTGCTATGATCTCAAACCTTTCATCCGAGCTCAACTTTTTCTTCGGGCCTCGTCTCTTTACCGAAGTTGTGCTCGATCCGGAGGGCTAGAAAAAAGAACAAAGACTTAATTAATATGTGTACATACCAAAACAATGAATGCATCAATTAGCTAGTCAGCACAGGCTTAACTAATATATATACCTGGCCGGACTCGGTTCGGTCACCGGAGCCGTTATCACGGGTCTCCTTCTTGCACCGGCATTGGGTCACTAGAGCCGTCCTCATGTTCTTCTTCTTGCACCGGCATTAGGTCACCGTAGCCAGCTTCTTCACCCTCTCCTTCCAGACCATCAGTGTCGTTGAGAAACAACGAGACGGCATCACTTCCTTCTACGATTATGTCCCTCAACAACGCTTCTTTTGCTTCGTCTCGGGCGGTGTCCATAGTTTCTACAAATATTTACAACATGGCAATTATTATTCAAACATGACAGATGCATATATTAGTGGCAAACGTAGAACTAGCTACCTAATCATAGTAAGGAATCATATATATTAATTAGTGGCCTCGACGCTGCTTCTCTAGGGTTTGGGGTGGCCTCGACAACACTTCAAGGGTTTGGGGTGGCCTCGACAACACTTCAAGGGTTTGGGGTGGCCTCGAGAACGCTTCAAGGAGGGGGTAATATCGACCCCCCCCCACGTGTTGAAGCTATCGGGAGGGGGTATATATCGACAACAACGACACTACATCTATGTCCCTCGACGACCCTCGTTCCCGATAAAAAAAGAGGAAGAAGAAGAAAAAAAAGAGGAGAAGAACTCCTCTATTCTTTCTTCTCCTCTTTTTTTCTTCTTCCTCTTCTTTTTTTATCCTCTTCTTCCTCTCATGTTCGAGAGGATCGCCGAGGGGTCGGGAGGTTGCCTAGTGTCAAAGGATTCAACAAAACCATGTCTTCATCATTAGGCGAAAGTAACAGGTGCATGATGGTACGAAGCTCTCCAAAGTTATTTTGGAACAGAGTCCTAGATAGGATAATTCGCTTTTTGGTACAAAGTTCAGCAAGAACCTTCCAAATATCGTTATTTGGAAGGCCTTTGCTGAAATTCATACAAAAAGGCAAATTATCCTATCCGGGACACCATTCCAAAATAACTTTGGAGGACTTCGTCATGCCCTGGTTACTTCTGGCTAATGATGAAGCCATGGATTTCTTCAATACTTTGACACTAGGAAACCTCTCTCTCGACCCCTCGGCGATCCTCGACCCCTCGAACCCTCGACGACCCTGGAACCCTTGACCCCTCGGTGATCCTCTTCTTCCTCTCATGTTCGAGAGGATCGCCGAGGGGTCGGGAGGTTTCCTAGTGTCAAAGGATTCAACAAAACCATGTCTTCATCATTAGGCGAAAGTAACAGGTGCATGATGGTACGAAGCTCTCCAAAGTTATTTTGGAACGGAGTCCTAGATAGGATAATTCGCTTTTTGGTACAAAGTTCAGCAAGAACCTTCCAAATATCGTTATTTGGAAGGCCTTTGCTGAAATTCATACAAAAAGGCAAATTATCCTATCCGGGACACCATTCCAAAATAACTTTGGAGGACTTCGTCATGCCCTGGTTACTTCTGGCTAATGATGAAGCCATGGATTTCTTCAATACTTTGACACTAGGAAACCTCTCTCTCGACCCCTCGGCGATCCTCGACCCCTCGAACCCTCGACGACCCTGGAACCCTCGACCCCTCGGCGATCCTCTTCTTCCTCTCATGCTCGAGAGGATCGCCGAGGGGTCGGGAGGTTGCCTAGTGTCAAAGGATTCAACAAAACCATGTCTTCATCATTAGGCGAAAGTAATAGGTGCATGATGGTACGAAGCTCTCCAAAGTTATTTTGGAACGGAGTCCTAGATAGGATAATTCGCTTTTTGGTACAAAGTTCAGCAAGAACCTTCCAAATATCGTTATTTGGAAGGCCTTTGCTGAAATTCATACAAAAAGGAAAATTATCCTATCCGGGACACCATTCCAAAATAACTTTGGAGGACTTCGTCATGCCCTGATTACTTCCGGCTAATGATGAAGCCATGGATTTCTTTAATACTTTGACACTAGGAAACCTCTCATATATATCCATCTATAGCCACATACATATATAAATGGAAAAAAATGCTATGAACAAAAATACATATATATCAATGCATACATCCATGGATCATCATTGCTCATATATCCGTAGTCATATATAAAAACTTTCTGCCTATGAACAAAATAACATTTTTGACATATTTAACACATTCTAAATTTTCCTAACTCTTTTACAACCACAAAAATTACTTCAACTTCATGATAGTACCCACACTCCATTTCACCAAAAACCTTCTGATCCATAGTTTAAATTTTTTAAATTTCATTCAAATGAAATTTGAACCAGATTCAAATTCCTTGCTGAAAACCTATTCTAAACCAATCAAAAAATTCTGAAATTTTGCCATATACACAGAGAACATACATACATATATACATTTTTATAAAAATGCAAACAACAAAAAATCTAAAAAAGGACATTTACACGCTCCTTCTTTTCCTTCTTCTTCCTTCTTCCTCTTTTCTTCTCCAACACAACACTTTTTTTCTTAAATGTTACATATGAACATATAAAGAGCATTATACAGCATATACAGAGCATTATATATACAGTGAACATACATACATCTTAACAAAAAAATGAAAAATAGGCCGCGGTGGTCGGCAACGGCGACGATGGTTGGCGGTGGAGCTTACGGATGGCATGCGGGGACGGCAATGAGAAGGAAAGGGGAGGAGGCAGGGGCTCACAGCGCGGGGAGAGGTCGAGGTCGCCAGCCGAAATCGGTGTGGCGGCGGACGAACGGCCTCGGGGATGAACGGGTCGCGGGAGCCGGCGTGGTGCTTCCCCGGAGCGACGGCGACAACGGGCACGGGGAGGGGTTGGGGCCGGCCTGAGGCAGAGACGGTGGCGCGTGGGGCAGGGATGGCATCAGGGCGACGTGGGCAGCGGTGGCGTCGAGGCGGCGAGGTCGGGGCAGCGGTGGAGCGGGGCGGTGACGGCGTTGGGGCGACACGGTGAGGCGGACGGCGACGGCACGGGGTGGCGCGCGGCGACGGGGGTGGCGACGATGGGCGCGGGCGACGACGGGCACGGGCGACGGGGCAGAGGGCGGCGGGGCAGCGGGAGAATGAGGAACTGAATGAAAATTTCACAAGTGTTTTCTTATATACTGAGACCATTGGTCCCGGTTCGTAGAACCAACCGTGACCAATTATCCCCTTTAGTCCCGGTTGGTGGCACCAACCGGGACCAAAGGTCTCTTTTCAGCAGCCCAAAGGGCGGGAAGCGGAGGCCTTTGGTCCCGGTTGGTGGCACCAACCGGGACTAAAGGGGGGCATTGGTCACGGTTGGTGCCCTTTAGTCCCGGTTGGTGCCACTAACCGGGAGCAATGGCCTTGTGCTGCCCCGCGTCAAAAGTTTAGTACCACCTCGCTAGCTGAGAGAGCTCGAGAGTGGTTTATAAGCGCTGCTGCGCCCACCCTCCCGAGCTCCTCTCAACTGCAGGCTTTCGGGCCTAATCTGTCACTACAATGCCTGTGGGCCTACTGGGCCTGCTGCGGGCCTGAATCCTGGCCCATGGTAGGGTTTCTAGTCGTATTCAGGCCGTGGTGGCCCAGTAGGTGGCATTTTTTTTGTTTTTTTGTTGCTTTATTTATTTTCTTTTGTTTTTTGCTTTATTTTTAATTCTTTATGCTTTTAGTTTTAGAAAAATTATAAACTTTTTGTTAATGCCATTAGTTTTCAAATTTTAAAACACTTTTTTAGTTTTTTTGTTTTCTTTGTTGCTTTATTTATTTTATTTTGTGATTAACTTTACTATAAAAAAATAGTTTTTTCCTGTTTTTTTGATTTGTTTTTTGCATTATTTGTTTTCTTTTGTTTTTTGTTTTAATTTTTAATTCTGTTTGCTTTTAGGTTAGCAAAATTATAAACTTTCTGTTAGTGCCATTAGTTTTCAAATTTGAAAACACTTTTTTAGTTTTTTTGTTTTCTTTGTTGCTTTATTTATTTTATTTTGTGATTAACTTTACTATAAAAATAGGTTTTTCCTGTTTTTTGATTTGTTTTTTGCATTATTTATTTTCTTTTGTTTTTTGCTTTAATTTTTAATTCTGTTTGCTTTTAGGTTAGCAAAATTATAAACTTTCTGTTAATGCCATTAGTTTTAGAAAAAATATAAACTTTCTGTTAGTGCCATTAGTTTTCAAATTTGAATAGTTAAAATTTGAATTCTTTGAAAATTGTTTGAATCACAAGTTTGTGATTAACTTACTAAAAAATGAGAATAGATGCGCTTATAGAGAAAATTCAACCTAAATTCCTAGTAAATTTCTATGAATTTTAGAGAAATTCACTATGAATTTAGGTTAAACTTTTCTCTATTAGGGCATCTATTTTCACTTCGAGAGGAGCTCAACAAGGCAGAGAGGGAAGGGCTTATAAACCGGTGTGAGCCCCCTTCGGTTGGCGAGGTGGGACTAAACTCTGCCCGCAACGAGGACCAACCCTTTAGTCCCGGTTTGTGGCACAAACCGGGACTAATGGTCATGGGCCAGGGGCGAGGAGCAAAATTATAAACTTTCTGTTAGTGCCATTAGTTTTAGAAAGTTGAAAGTTGAAAGTTGGCATGGGCCAGGGACTAATGGTCATGGTATTACGAGGGCCAAACCATAAGACATGAAAGCATTTCAAATGAACTCTGAAAAAGTTGAAAGTTGGGATGGTATCATAATTTCACCCACATAGCATGTGCATGTACAAAACGGACAATGGTAGCATGTTCGTGTGTTACAAAGTTGGCATGGTATCAGCATAATAGTTGCGGGAGAAAGTCTTCACTTTTTCTTCGCTTGTGTCATTTGCTTATTGCGCCGTAACCATGGATAATCTTCATTGTTTATCAGGATGCTTGGGTCAGCCTTGACATTGAAGGGAGGAATTTCATGAAACTTTTCATAATCTTCAGACATGTCTGTCTTGCCGTCCACTCCCAGAATGTCCCTTTTTCCTGAAAGAACTATGTGGCGCTTTGGCTCATCATATGGTGTATTCGCTTCCTTATCTTATCTTTTTCTCGGTTTGGTAGACATGTCCTTCACATAGATAACCTGTGCCACATCATTGGCTAGGACGAACGGTTCGTCAGTGTACCCAAGATTTTTCAGATCCACTGTTATCATTCCGTACTGTGGGTCTACCTGTACCCCGCCGCCTAATAGATTGACCCATTTGCACTTAAACAAAGGGACCTTAAAATCAGGTCCGTAGTCAAGTTCCCATATGTCCACTATGTAACCATAATATGTGTCCTTTCTGCTCTCGGTTGCTGCATCAAAGCGGACATCGCTGTTTTGGTTGGTGCTCTTTTGATCTTGGGCGATCGTGTAAAATGTATTCCCATTTATCTCGTATCCTTTGTAAGTCAATACAGTCAAAGATGGTCCCCTGGACAACAAGTACAACTCATCACAAACAGTGTTGTCACCTCTGAGACGTGTTTCCAACCAACTGCTGAAAGTCCTAATGTGTTGACATGTAATCCAGTCGTCGCACTGCTCCGGGTGTTTGGAGCGCAGACTGTTCTTGTGTTCATCGACATACGGGGTCACCAAGGTAGAGTTCTGTAGAACTGTGTAGTTTGCTTGAGACCAAGAATATCCATCCCTGCATATTATTGAGTCTCTTCCAAGAGTGCCTTTTCCAGTCAGTCTCCCCTCATACCGCGATTTAGGGAGACCTATCTTCTTAAGGCCAGGAATGAAGTCAACACAAAACCCGATAACATCCTCTGTTTGATGGCCCATGGAGATGCTTCCTTCTGGCCTAGCGCGGTTACGAACATATTTCTTTAGGACTCCCATGAACCTCTCAAAGGGGAACATATTGTGTAGAAATGCGGGCCCCAGGATGACAATCTCGTCGACTAGATGAACTAGGACGTGCGTCATGATATTGAAGAAGGATGGTGGGAACACCAGCTCGAAACTGACAAGACATTGCGCCACATCACTCCTTAGCCTTGGTACGATTTCTGGATCGATCACCTTCTGAGAGATTGCATTGAGGAATGCACATAGCTTCACAATGGCTAATCGGACGTTTTCCGGTAGAAGCCCCCTCAATGCAACCGGAAGCAGTTGCGTCATAATCACGTGGCAGTCATGAGACTTTAGGTTCTGAAAATTTTTCTCTGGCATATTTATTATTCCCTTTATATTCGACGAGAAGCCAGTTGTGACCTTCATACTGAGCAGGCATTCAAAGAAGATTTCTTTCTCTTCTTTCGTAAGAGCGTAGCTGGCAGGACCTTTACACTGCTTCGGAGGCATGCCGTCTTTTTCGTGCAAACGTTGCAGGTCCTCCCGTGCCTCAGGTGTATCTTTTGTCTTCCCATACACGCCCAAGAAGCCTAGCAGGTTCACGCAAAGGTTCTTCGTCACGTGCATCACATCGATTGAGGAGCGAACCTCTAGGTCTTTCCGGTAGGGTAGGTCCCAAAATATAGATTTCTTCTTCCACATGGGTGCGTGTCCCTCAGCGTCATTCGGAACAGCTAGTCCATCGGGACCCTTTCCAAAGATTACGTAGTGTAAATCATTGACCATAGCAAGCACGTGATCACCGGTGCGCATGGCGGGCTTCTTCCGGTGATCTGCCTCGCCTTTGAAATGCTTGCCTTTCTTTCGACATTGATGGTTGGTCGGAAGAAATCGACGATGGCCTAGGTACACATTCTTCCTGCATTTGTCCAGGTATATACTTTCAGTGTCATCTAAACAGTGCGTGCATGCGTGGTATCCTTTGTTTGTCTGTCCTGAAAGGTTACTGAGAGCGGGCCAATCGTTGATGGTCACGAATAGCAACGCCTTAAGGTTAAATTCCTCCTGTCTGTGCTCATCCCACGTACGTACACCGTTTTCATTCCACAGCTGTAAAAGTTCTTCAACTAATGGCCTTAGGTACACATCAATTTCGTTGCCGGGTTGCTTAGGGCCTTGGATGAGAACTGGCATCATAATGAATTTCCGCTTCATGCACATCCAAGGAGGAAGGTTATAAATACATAGAGTCACGGGCCAGGTGCTGTGATTGCTGCTCTGCTCCCCGAAAGGATTAATGCCATCCGCGCTTAAAGCAAACCATACATTCCTTGGGTCCTTTGCAAACTCATCCCAGTACTTTCTCTCGATTTTTCTCCACTGCGACCCGTCAGCGGGTGCTCTCAACTTCCCATCTTTCTTTCGGTTCTCACTGTGCCATCGCATCAACTTGGCATGCTCTTCGTTTCTGAATAGACATTTCAACCGTGGTATTATAGGAGCATACCACATCACCTTCGCAGGAACCCTCTTCCTGAGGGGCTCGCCGTCAACATCACCAGGGTCATTTCGTCTGATCTTATACCGCAATGCACCGCATACCGGGCATGCGTTCAGATCCTTGTATGCACCGCGATAGAGGATGCAGTCATTAGGGCATGCATGTATCTTCTCCACCTCCAATCCTAGAGGGCATACGACCTTCTTTGCTGCATATGTACTATTGGGCAATTCGTTATCCTTTGGAAGCTTCTTCTTCAATATTTTCAGTAGCTTCTCAAATTCTTTGTCAGCCACAGCATTCTCTGCCTTCCACTGCAGCAATTCTAGTACGGTACCGAGCTTTGTGTTGCCATCTTCGCAATTGGGGTATAACCCTTTTTTGTGATCCTCTAACGTGCGATTGAACTTCAGCTTCTCCTTTTGACTTTCGCATTGCGTCCTTGCATCGACAATGACCCGGCGGAGATCATCATCATCGGGCACATCGTCTGGTTCCTCTTGATCTTCAGCAGCTTCACCCATTGCAGCATCATTGGGCACATCGTCTGGTTCCTCTTGATCTTCACCAGCTCCCCCCGTTGCAGCATCACCGTATTCAGGGGGCACATAGTTGTCATCGTACTCTTCTTCTTCGCCGTCTTCCATCATAACCCCTATTTCTTCGTGCCTCGTCCAAACATTATAGTGTGGCATGAAACCCTTGTAAAGCAGGTGGGAGTGAAGGATTTTCCGGTTAGAGTAAGACCTCGTATTCCCACATTGAGTGCATGGACAACACATAAAACCATTCTGCTTGTTTGCCTCAGCCGCATCGAGAAACTCATGCACGCCCTTAATGTACTCGCGGGTGTGTCTGTCACTGTACATCCATTGCCGGTTCATCTGCGTGCATTATATATAATTAAGTGTCCAAATTAATAGAAGTTCATCATCACATTAAAACCAAAATGCATACATAGTTCTCATCTAACAACATATAGCTCTCCAGAGCATCTAATTAATTAAACCATACATTGAAACTATGTAAAACATTTCAATGCGAAAACAAATGCGATCATAATCGCAATCAAGGTAACAATTGATCCAACGGCATAATGATACCAAGCCTCGGTATGAATGGCATATTTTCTAATCTTTCTAATCTTCAAGAGCATTGCATCCATCTTGATCTTGTGATCATCGACGACATCCGTAACATGCAACTCCAATATCATCTTCTCCTCCTCAATTTTTTTATTTTTTCCTTCAACAAATTGTTTTCTTCTTCAACTAAATTTAACCTCTCGACAATAGGGTCGGTTGGCATTTCCGATTCACATACATCCTACATAAATAAAATCTATGTCACGTTGGTCGGCATAATTTTCATAAACAATAAATGAACCAATAGTTATAAAGATAATATATATACCACATCCGAATCATAGACAGGACGAGGGCCGACGGGGGAGGATACCAAAACCATCGCACTATATAAGATGCAATAATAAAAGTAAGAAAATAATACAAGTATCTATGTAAACATACAAGTAAGAATATTTTTCCTTTCAGAAAGAAGATAAGAACAAGAGGCTCACCACGGTGGTGCCGGCGATGAGCTCGGCGCGGGTGATCGACGGCGGTGAAGACGGGGACGGGGCGTGACGGACCGCTAAACCTAGACAAATATTATGGAAAATGAAGTTTGGAGGTCGAGCTTGGAGAGGAGAAAGCTTAAGTAGTGTGGCTCGGGCATTCCATCGAACACCTTGTGTGCATAGGAGGTGAGCTAGAGCACCACGAAGCCCTCTCCCCCTCGGCCAGAGAAAAACAGAGCACCGGGGTGCTCTGCTCGCGAGCGAGGGGTATATATAGGCATCTCATTGGTTCCGGTTAGTGACATGAGCCGGGACTAAAGGGGAGCCTTTGGTCCCGGTTCAAGCCACCAACCGGGACCAATGGTGGTGGGCCAAGAGCGAGGCCCATTGGTTCCGGTTTATCCCACCAAGCGGGACCAAAAGGTCCAGATGAACCGGGTCCAATGGCCCACGTGGCCCGGCCGGCCCCCTGGGCTCACGAACCGGGACCAATGCCCCCATTGGTCCCGATTCTGAACTGAACCGGGACTAATGGGTTGACCCGGCCTGGACCAAAGCCCTGTTTTCTACTAATGCAGTGAGATCGATCGATTGGACCCTGAGTAGACGGAGAGGGCCAGAGAATTGGAGAACAAGCTAGCAGCGTGTGGAGGTCCGTCTCCAATCCGGTTGTTGGTGATCACACACCTAACATGGGGCGATTAGGTTTGTTCTATCTATCTACGCTGGGCACAGGTAGAGCTGTCACGTACTTTTGTTTGTTGGTGGCCTTTTTGCTGTTCTTATGCGGGTCACACCTCACATATCCTGACTTGCTCATTTGCTATGAGATTTTGAGTTGCACGAATCAGATTGCATCTCTGAATTGACCACTACTAGTACATGTGCATTCTATTAAGCCCCCTCAACCGTGCGCGCTGCGAGGAACCGCGCGGCCCGACTCCGAACGGCCGCGATGGAGAACTGACCACACTGTTGGAGAAGTCAAACCGTGGGAGATGACGCGCACACGGTTCACCGCAAGTAATCGTGTGCCACGAGGGGTTCCATCGCGCATAGTTCATGAGGGGTTCCATCGCACACAATTCGTCTCTATAAATTGTATGCGCTGCCGTGCACACCATTACTCAGAACGTGTGTGATGTGTGTGCTATCACATACAGACTGAGAAACTAAGCCATGTGCGCACATCATCGCCTCATCGTCTCGCGTTCCCTCCGATACGCCATGCCTCCTCACCTTCCCGACGAACACGTGGTGCCGAATGCCACGTGTTGGCGCCATGTGATGCCGATGCTGATGCGACGACTCCATAATTGCTAGGCGGGGAATTAAACCCTACGACTAGAAACTGATGAAACCAAGACGTGAATGGTTAGCTATTACTAACATGATATTTTTTAAATGTTGATACAATGTAAATTTTTGCATAGTTGAAAAATGTTTTGTGCCATCAAAAAAATGTTCAGTGTGTATTTGAAAAAAATTTACGAAAAAATGCTTAGCATGCATTCAAAAAAATGTTCAAAACATGTATTCGAAAATAGGTACACCATGAAAAATATTCATTGACTTGGAGAAGGCTTATGATAAGATACCGCGAAATGTCATGTGGTGGGCGTTGGAGAAACACAAAGTCGCAGCAAAGTATATTACCCTCATCAAGGACATGTACGATAATGTTGTGACAAGTGTTCAAACAAGTGATGTCGACACTGATGACTTCCCGATTAAGATATGACTGCATCACACTACTAGGAAAAGGGCTATAGATGGAATTGACACTAATGGCGCACCAGACATGTGGTGCGTCACTACTATATACTAATGGCGCACCATGTGTTGGTGCGCCATTAGTAATAAGATTTTTTTTCAAAACTAGTAATGGCGCACCGTGGGAGTGGTGCGCCATTAGTAATTTTTTTTCAAATTTTTTTCCAAACATTTTTTTTTCAAAACTAGTAATGGCGCACCACACCCACGGTGCGCCACTAGTAAATTTTTTTCAATTTTTTTATATTTTTTGAAAACTAGTCATGGCACCATGGGAGTGGTGCGCCATTACTAGTTGAACTCCCACGGTGCGCCATTACTAACTTGGCCCAAAAATTCCCTCGAATGCACACCCCCCCTCCGCCTCCCCCCCCGGACCGCCTTTTCAGTTTAAAAAAAAGAAAATGATGAAAATGTCAAAAAAATAAAAGAAAATAAGTTTCCCATGTGATATGTGATCTAGTTGTTGGGAAAATTTACAAATATGAATTTCGACTTTATTTGCAAAATCTCTTTGGAATTTGTAAAATGGGCATAACTTTTGCATACGAACTCGGATTAAAAAGTTTTCTATACGAAAAATCATCTACTCGAAAAGTTACATCCGAATTTAACCGGGGGAACCCCGTTAAAAATTTTCAAAATCCTCAAAAAACTAACAGAAAAAAGTTACGGGGCTTTTAAGATCTGGAGGCAAAAAAATTCAAAAAATTTCAAACTTACTAGTGGCACACCGTATGCTAGGTGTGCCACTAGTAATAGAAAAAAAATAGTTTCAATTTTTTTCAGATTTTTTTTTCAAAATGTGATACGTAATATGAACGGAAGTTTAAAATATTTTTTCAAAATTTCATCACACTCATGAACATGAACAAAGTTCTAAACATCAACAAGGTTTAATAAGATTGATATGCTAGATATATCAATAAGTGCCTGTGAAGTGAGCTGGTGCTGGGGTTGGAGTAGTGTGAGGATGGGTGACCTTTCGGGAAGTTTAATCACGGAGTGCGATTTGACCTGAGATTAAACATATTGACCCAAGATTAAGCCATAGTGACCCGAGATTAAAAAAATAAAAAAATTATTTTTTAAAAAAAAATTGAAAAAAAAATATTACTAATGGCGCACTTCTATGTGGTGCGCCATTACTAAATCAGATAGTAATGACGCACTACAGGTGCGCTATTAGTATCTGGTATACTAATGGCGCACTAGTGGTGCGCCATTAGTAAAAAATACTAGTGGCGTGGTACTAGTGGCGCACCATTAGTAGGCAAAACTGGTGCGCCACTAGTAGGCCTTTTCCTAGTAGTGTCAGGGGTCAGGTTTGAGCCCTTATCTTTTTTGCATTGGTGATGGATGAGGTCACAAGGGATATACAAGAAGAATCCATGGTGTATACTCTTTGCAGGTGATGTGGTGCTAGTTGACGATAGTCGGACGAGGATAAATAGAAAGTTAGAGTTATGAAGACAAACCTTGGAATCGAAAGGGTTTAGACTTATAGTAGAACTAAAACCGAGTACACGATGTGCGGTTTCAGTACTACTAGGTGTGAGGAGAAGGAGGAGGTTAGCCTTGATGGCCAGGTGGTACCCCAGAAGGACACCTTTCGGTATTTGGGGTCAATGCTGCAGGAGGATGGGGGTATTGGTGAAGATGTGAACCATCGAATCAAAGCCGGATGGATGAAGTGGCGCCAAGCTTCTGGCATTCTCTGTGACAAGAGAGTGCCACAAAAGCTAAAAGGCAAGTTCTACAGGACGGCGGTTCGACCTGCAATATGGTATGGCGCTGAGTGTTGGTCGATTAAAAGGCGACATGTTCAACAGTTAGGTGTGACGAAGATGCGTGTGTTGAGATGGATGTGTGGTCACACGAGGAAGGATCGAGTCCCGAATGATGATATACGAGATAGAGTTGGGGTAGCACCAATTGAAGAGAAGCTTGTCCAACATCATCTGAGATGGTTTAGGCATATTCAGCGCAGGCCTCCAGAAACTCCAGTGCGTAGCGGGCGGCTAAAGCATGCGGAGAATGTGAAGAAAGGGCAAGGTAGATCGAATTTAATATGGGAGGAGTCCATTAAGAGAGACCTAAAGGATTGGAGTATCACCAAAGAGTTAGCTATGAACAGGGGTGCGTCGAAGCTTGCAATCCACGTGCCAGAGCCATGAGTTGGTTGAGATCTTATGAATTTTACCTCTAACCTACCCCAACTTGTTTGGGACTAAAGGCTTTGTTGTTGTGTAGTTTCATGTGTATGGGGAAATGTAAAAATGGGTTAAAAAGATTTATTTTTAAGAAAACCGGTGAAGAAATATAGAAACCGAAAAAGCCATGTAGAAGCTTTAAACCAGTCCAAACCGGTCATAGAAGTTTCCTAAAACTGGCCATATTGGGCTGGTTCATCTAGCGATCGCCTATTAGGCGAGACATAGCATTCACGCACAAAATATGGGAAAAACCTATTGGACGCATATTGCGTCAAACTGTCGACGCACAGAGAGATGCGACTAGCGAGCGATTTTGGGCCAGCCCATCTGTAGCGTCCATACAAGTTCCGGTTATGCTAACCTTCTAGAGCATTCCTAGCCAGTTCTTACTGGTTTTCGGAACCATCTAGAAGGTTCCTGAACCGGTTTTTCATTTTTCCTTTTCTTTTTTTTTTTACTCTTTCTGTTTCTTCTTCTTCCTTTTGCTGGTTCTTTTTACTTTTCTTTTCGTTACTTTTTTCTTTTCTTTCTGTTTTCATTTTCAAGTTAATATCTCTTTTCAACACATTTTCTTTCTTTGGTTTTTATTTCCATATCTGTTTTTTCTTTTTTAAAATATTCAAAAATATTCGTGTTAGAAGAAAATGTTCAGTTTTTAAAAAAATGTTCTCAAAATTCAAAAATTTTTCTTGTTAAATAAACAAAAAAGTTCAAAACTTTCGAAATTCAGAAAAAGTACCAGATTTCAACTTTTTGTTCACGTATTCAAAAAGAATTCACGCTTCCAAATTTGTTCGGGATTTTTCAAAACTGTTCTCCATTTCAAAATTTCTTCTCAAGATTCAAAAAATGTTCGTGCTTTAAAAAATTGTTCGCGCTTCAAAATTTGTTCTCCGTTTCAAAATTTCTTCTCAACATTCAAAAAAATCTATGCTTTAAAACACTGTTCTTTTAAAAAAAATGTTTTGGAAATCCAAAATTTGTTTGCGTTTGTGAAAAAAATCGTATGTTCAAAAAATTACTCAAAATTTGCGTTTTAGACATCTTAAAAAATTACTCAATGTTTGCGTGTTTGAAAAAATGTTCGTGTTTCGAAAATTGTTCGAAGTTTCAAACATTGTTCATGTTATACCAAAAAGTTCGTGTTTTACAAAAAAATTCGGAGCTATAGAAAAATGCCTTCATTATTATTTTTTTTGTTCACGTATACTGACAAAAATAGCATTTACAAAATTGTTTGAATTATTCAAAATTGTTTTCCCTTTCAAAATTTTGTTCTGAATTTTCAAGAATTTTTTCTATTTTAAATTTTTGTTCACCAATAAAAAAATATCACATTCTCAGAAAATGTTCTGGATTTCAAAATTTCTTCATAAATTCAAGAAATGCTCCTGTTTTTAACTTTTGTTCGCAAATTAAAAAATGTTCGGACAATTCAAAAAATGTTTATATTTATTAGCTTTTGTTCACCAATTCAAAAGAAAAGGGAATTTCCAAATTTGTTCACATCATCAAAATGGTCATGTTTTTCAAAATTTGACCCCAAATTCGAAAAATGTTGTGGGGAATTCAAAAACCTGTTCACGTCTTGAACCTTTGTTAGTAATTTTGAAATATGTTCGCGCTTTCAGTTTTTTGTTCCTGTTTTTAGACGTGTGAACATTTTTTTAATATCATGAACAATTGTTTGAATGGTATAAATATATTATATAAATTATGGAAAAATTGTTTAAATTTTCGTATTTTTTACTAAATTGCTTTATTTTTTAGAAGTGAAAAAAAATTAATGCCATGTTTTTTTAATTGTATGAATATTTTTTAATTTTTATAAACAAATTATATTTTGAACTTTTTTTACAGTGCTATAAAATCATTATTAAAAGCGAGCATTTTTTTAAATGTGATGAGCAATTTTTTGAATGCATAAATAATTTTTTACAAATTATACGAACAACTTTTTCACCTTACATTTACATTTTTTTAATTCATGGTGAACTTTAAAAAAAATAATTAACATAATTTTTGAAATAAATATATATATCTTTACCTACTAATAAAGTGGCTATCGCTTCTGGTCGTACGTCATTAGCCATTTTGCTAAAAAGTCCCTGTTATTTTGCACAATTAACCCGCAGTCACGATCTAAGTGAAATAACTGTTCCTCTGGGAAAAAAAGGTTCACCGCATCCCCCCACCCGCACGCCGGCGCTTGCATCGCCCCCACGGCTCCGCCTCGCTTGGCACCGGCCCACCTCGCCGCCGGCCCTCCCCCTCACCTTCTCCCACCTTGCAGCGCCGGCGTGTGCCAGATCCGCCTGCATCCCCCAGCCAACCATCCCCCTCACATCTCATCTCTCTCTCCATGCGGCTCCTCGCTGCGCTACCTGCGGCGGCTGATCCAAACGACGTCCGGCGAATCCCCACCACCACGAAGCACCGCTCGAGGCCCCCTCGCACTCGTGGCGCCCTCTCATACGACTAGATCCGGCGCTCGCGGCCAGTAAAGCTCACCGGCGACCCTCCTCCCATGGCTAGGGTTTCGGGCATCTACTCCGGCGCCGGTGGCCAAGTTGCCCTCCTCTCGTCCGGTGAGTGCATCCCCTCCCCTGGATTCGCCCTCTCCCTCTCCCTTTCTCTAACCTCTGCTCTTCTCTTCCCCTGTAGACGTGGAGGGAGGTACTGTGGACAGCCTTCCTGCTGCTCGGGACGAAGTAGCCATGGAGCTTCCTCCTCCTCCTCTGGCTTCAGGTGAGTTTGTCCGCCGTGATCCATCTAACGGCCAGCGCGATGACCTAGAAAGTAGGACAGGGCCTGGACATGGTAGGTCACAAACATCCATCTATTTTGCCCTCCTGTACATATTTTGATGTTGGATCGGTGTTGTGTTTCAATTGCTAAGAAAGCAGAATAAAAGGGCTATGTTCTGTAGTTAGCAGCTGGACCTAGGCGTCTCCATATCATACCTCCACAAAGAAAATATCATACTAAATCTACTATTATGTGAGTTTGCCCATATGCACAATTTACCTTTTTCCTAACAAGTTCCGATCCTCACCCCTCACTAGCTACTTACTCATGGTGCTGGTCAATGCACTCTATGTGGTAAACTGCTACGAGGCTCTATTCTTTTTCTTCAAAATAAATTACTTTAATTATAAGAGATGGAGTTTTCTCCAGGAATATTTGATTACTGTTTGGTTTGATCAGCTAGGGATACCATATTTTTGAAAAGCAATCAAAATCTGTTTCTGGGTAGATGCACTGCAAAAATACCAGCATCATTAGAACATAAAGATAGGGATGTGCTTAATAATTACCCTCACTGTCCTACTGATAGTTCTCTTTGTTCTTGCAAAGGTGCTTATTAATCCACTGAAACCATGTTATAAGATGCAATTGTTTTATCTCCTGAAAAGCATGAAGATTTGTTTCTTTTAGTAATTAATTGAAACCACCTGTAAGCCTGCAATGAAGCTTCTATTATTTTTGTCTCATCAATTCGGTAGCTATTTTATGCAATGTGTTTTACTTAAATTTCAGCAAAGGGAGCATCTATATTTTGACATATGAACTGGTCTCTTTTTCTTTTCTTGACGGAGCGCACCTGGGCTCTTGAACGGCATTCAATACCCTGGTCATATCCTCAAATTAAGCCAATCTCACCATGGGTCTTATTCGCTGCCACCACCGGCATGTTTCCAGCCGACCACCCAAAGACACTAACTTCATGCAAAATCGCATTGCAGATCGCAGGTGCAGCAGACTTGATCCCCTTAGATTGATCCCACACTTAGGTTTGTCCGATGGTAATCCATGTCGTCATTAGCATGATGCCTTGCAAAGTGGGGCTGACCAGGGTAGTGTCTGTACACAGTGGGTCATAAGCCTCTGCTGCTTTGTCGTACAAGCTATGCTTTTGCTGATGCTGTGTGTTTCACTTCATAATATTTTTCATCAGCATATTCATCATGTCTTACACTACGGTCTCGGCAGGAAGTAGTATACTTCATAATAAAGAGAAAACTGTAGATATGTTTTAAAGGCAGACTGGTCATCGTTTGCTACCAAGATGTGGGCGAGAGCGCGTAATCGATGATAGGCTGAGGAGGCTAAGCCGATATGCAGTGGCTGGTACCTGTTGGATGTCATTGACGGCTAAGTGCAACCTGTGGCACAAGACGCCGACAAAGGGATTCTCAACACCTGCTAAACTGGCCTAAGAATTTGATTGTTATTCTGCTTTAGTTACGGGTACTGTTCTTCTATCCAATTGAATGATTCTCATGTGATGCATGGCTGGGTCTTGGCTTCATATAATATATTTTGGAGCACTCGTTTCAATGGATATGACGGTCTGCAAGTGTAGGATGGCTGATGCTTGCCTTTATATATCTGGATTTTGGTGTTGGTCTGATTGCTCCAGTTTTTACTGTTAGTATACATGCATTAGCATGAAGTAACTAACAAAAAGTTACTATATCATAGGAACTAATATTTTTTAATGCCATACTTATAAGCGATCTAGATAATTCATAGCTGTAATGCCATTTAAATTTCTCAATGCATTGCTTCTGAACAGTTGTCAATAATCATGCCTTTTTGCTTTCTTTTTGCTAGCATCATGTCGATATGGCACTGTGAAAATTGAAGATTTGGTATGGAGTCGCAAAAACTGCAATACTCTCGGTAATGCAGAAAAAACAAAGATTTCATGGTCTTCAACCTTTGTATGTGACTAATGTCCTACCTCTATCACTACTTGCATCATGTTAGTGCATTGTCTATTAACACTTCATTTTATTATTTTCTTTGTAGATTCAAAAGATACATGGATGATTATATGGGTGTGTGGCAAGTATACTGCAATGATGATGATGTTTCGGTTCATCATGATGATGATGGATGCTTTCAGTTTAGTTAAGTTGTAGGAATTTTGTTCCTGTTGGATGATGTTTCTCGGTTAAGGTTTAGTTAAGTTGTAGGTATGTTGATGGATGCTTTCAGTTTAAGTCTGGTTGTCAAGAAAATATTCATTTTTCTGTAGGTCCATGTTTCTTTTGGTGGGATCTATTTAATTTGAAGTACTTCTTTCTACAGAGACAACTTGTTCACAAGGAGTGTGCTTCCTTCTACAGAGACAGCTGGTACACATGGAGGTAGTGAAACACATTCAGAAACACTTGAGATATTTGTCGCATATTGTATTTTTTAAGCTGGTGATTGTTGTTATTGTTTTGCTGCGATTTATTAGATTCTTCTGTGTTGTGCCATGTTTATGCACACATTAACAGTTGGCAAACTCTTATCGTCGATTAATTAGCGATCTCCAGCCAGTTTAGTGATAGAGATGTAATTGGCAGTATCTGATACTGAACAATTTCATTTTGTTTCCACAATTACCACTCCACCAAACTAATTCCCTTACCTAATTATAGTGCAACTAAATTGAGATATTTTTTTCCTTTTATTCTGGGTCCTGTATCCTAAAATGAGTTGCCAAATTATTTGTACAGGGTGGTCAAGGCAATGTCTATTTGTTGTTGTTGGGCCAATATTTGTTTTTGTTCTTTGGTATTGTACTATTTTGTTCAATGAAATACTTCAGAATGACAATGCGACAACATATGTAAACATTCTTTACTACTTTTCTCAGTCTGTGATGAAATCATTGAAAGTTGTAGGCCTTTGTAGCTTTGATGCTAGCTCTTCTGCGGCTGGAGATAAGACTGCTACACTGTTCTTTAATTGTAGGTTGCATCAATGGTAACGCTGGTTTCACAAAAACAAGATTGCTAGGATATGCTGCTTATCATTACGGTGAATACATTATTGTTCCTTTTGTTTGTGGTTTGACAAACCGTTACCAAATGATTTCTACATCGTACATTGTGGCACTCGAAAAGATCCCTCCCATTTCCTGTTAATTTGATGATTTAAGAGATGTTTGACTACTATCATGTCAAGTTGGATGTTTTGCATCATTATTTTTTACTTCCTAATAGCTTACTCTTTATTTCGGAATAATAGATTTTTAACAATCTTTAGCATCACCACCTCACTTATAGAAAGTACTGATATATATGTGTGCCTGATAAATTGTTGCACAAGATTCTGATTTCACCATATATATTCTTTACAAAATACTATCACTTTCTCCTCATTTTTTTAAATTTTCAGGTTGGGTTCGTTACTCGTGGTGGCAAAAAAGATGGCACCTACCTTGTATCTTGTTGGCCAAGGGTAGGAAGGGACACTTTGCAGATGGAAGGGGGTGTTGTAGGGCAGTTACTCTAAAGGAATGAATGGAAAAAGGCAGAGGTGTTTATCATCGAAAACTAAACTTGCATGTACCCATCTTATGTGAATAAGCATGTAACCAGCTTATATCGATATTTTCATTGTAATGGAGACATAAGACACAAGTGACATGTTAAACTCAAATAATATTTTTATTAGTATCTCAAAGCTGGAAATGCACGAGTGTGATATGGTGAGAGAAGAAGAAATACACGAGAATTCGGAACGCATACATTAGACACAATTGGTATTGAACAACTACTCCCTCCGTTCTGAATTACTTGTTAGATACATTCATTTATGCGCGACGAGTAATTTGGAACGGAAAGTGTATTAGATATGCCCCGTAGCAATGTATGGGTGTCTGTCACGCGCTTTTTGCAAACAAAAAAACTCTGTTATCTGTAAATTAACCAACAGTACATGTTTAAGTCACAACCGATTTTTTTTGAATTTTCTCAGAAAACCCCCTGATGTTTCAGTTAATCAACCTGCCGTTCATATTTAAGTCAGCTAAATCCTTTTTTAACATAAAACCCCCTGATTTTTCAGTTAATTAATCCACAATTTATCTAAAATAAAATTAATCATAACTTTTAAACCGTAACTCCGATTGTGATATGTTATATATGAAATTTGATTAGAAAAATATATAGAATCTAAATATGATGTTATTTTTAGCTGTTAAATATTTGTACAATATTATTTTGATGTAAACTTAATCTATAGTGCACGGTCTGGTTTTTTTTCGTACCAGCAATGATTAGAATTGGAAATAAATACCCACTAAAACCAAATAAATACCCACAACCAGATTGAGAGGAAATAAAACATCGATAACAACACATGCACATCTTTGAAAAACCTCGCGTGGAAAAACAACATATTTCTCATTTTATTCCGAACGAGTGTGTGCGCGCGCGCGAGAGAGAGACGCGTTAGGTCTAACCTCATTCAAACGTATTTCTGTTATGTTGGCATTGAGGCTACCGTCGGCAACACAAATATGATGCCATATGAAAATAAAGGACGTGCACCTATTAGGGTCTTGAGTCATGGTTATTGAGTTAATAGCGTGTGTTATTTTCTCTCCCGTTGCAACGCACGGGCTTTTTTGCTAGTATATATATCTCCCCTAATAATAAAAGCATAGAGTGCTTCTGCCCGTACGTCATTAAAATTGCCCCCGAAGTTGGAAAAAAATACCCACCAATGCCACCTATAAGTTATAGAAAACGTTGCACACAGAAAAATTCGGACTGGGCCGGCCCATTTCAGAATATCTAATACTACGCCCAGCGCACAGAAAAAGACACACCTTGCCTGGGCCGACCTATATATGGGTGATCAATTTTTTATTTTTTATTTTTATTTTCTGTCATTGCTTTTTGTCTACTTGAAATAATTTGTGAATTTAAAAAGGTTTCCAAAATTTGGAACCGTGAATTTTAAAATAATATTTAATAAATCATAAATGTTTGCGGCTTTAGAAATTGTTTGTGATTTTTCAAAATATTAGCAAATTTTCTAATAAATGTCCGGAAAATAAACATACTAATGAGTTTTTCTAAAAAAGTTCATGTATTTAAAAATGTTTTAAAATTTCACAAAATTTCATCAATTCAAAAAATATTCATGTATTAGAAAATAGCATAAAATAAAACTGTTCATAAATTCAAATATATGGGTTTTGATTCACAAATATACGCGGATTCAAAAATGTTCACTAATTTAGAAAATTATTTTATCAAATCCCAAAAAAATGTTAGCCGATTCTAGAAATGTTCGCAGATTAAACAAAATGTTTGCATATAATATGTTCATGAATTCAGAAAGCGTTCTTGATTTTACAAAATGTTTGTGAATTTTAAAAAGTTCACAATTTCAAATATGCTCATGAGTTTAAGAAAATATTCATGATTTTTAAAAATTGTTCATGTTTTCACAAAAATGAGAGTGATAGTGTATATCGATGATGTAGTAAGATGTGATCATTGCCATTCGAAATTATGATTTTTTTTCTCTCGTTGGAACGCACGGGCATGTTTACTATATTAATAAAATATGCATTGCTTCTGCCTGTTCACCAGCAGCATTTTTTTACAGAAGACCCCCTTTGTTTTCAGGTAATTAACTCGCTATATCAGTTAAGTGAGAAAACGAACCCTTTTTTACTGTTTTATAAAAAAACCCCTTCTTTTTCTGATAAATAACCCGCACTCCCAGAAAACGCATCGTTTTTGCCTTTTTTCTATAATTAACCCGCATTCCATCTAGAACAAATAATACTTTATCAAAATACATCTTTTAAACCCTAACTCCAATTTTAACATGTTATATATTAAATTTGATTAGAAAAATATGTAGAATATGAATCTGATGTTATTTTACCTGTTAAACATTTTTAAAATGCTATTTAGGGTGCAACCTTAATGAATAGCGCATGATCCATCTTTCTTTGGTATCGACACCGACCCGGATTACAATGAACACCCCATCAAAGCCAAATTGGAGACAGAAGAAACCGTCGATAACCTTGCATGTGCGTCTCGGCAAAATATTGCATGAAAATAAAGCAGATTCTCATCTAATGCCGAGAGAGACGCCTCGGCAATATCTATTGGGGTCTTAGTCATGGTTATTGGGTTAGGGCCGTGCGTTATTTTCTTTTCCCGTTGCAACGCACGGGCTCTTTTGCTATCTTTCCTAATAATAAAGCACGGATTGACTCCGTGGGTTTACCGTCACAATACGCTTCTTTCTGTGAATTTACGCTTTCAGTTTGAATTTTAAACATATACACAAGGCGGTACTAATTTCAACCCACGCTCGATCTTTCGCAACGCACACACCTCACCTATATTGGGCCACATTGTTCCACTGTTGGGCCTTTTCTTATGTGCCACTGAGTCACGCAAGAGGCCCTCCATCTCGAAGGTTGTGGCCAACTGAGCTGGTAAGCTTGTGCGACGAAACACGGTTTGTTATCAAAATAAAGACACTGTCCGTGCACCCCTTGCAGTGCACGACGTGCCGGAAGTACCTGCTGGTCGGGTTGGGCGCGTGTTGCGTGCCGAAGCCGCCCTTGGCCGGGAACGACGCGGAGATCTCAGCGGCGGCCCCTGCCGGCGCCTGCTCCACGACGGCCGGCACGCCTCACCTATATTGGGCCACGTTGTTCCACTGTTGGGCCTTTTCTTATGTGCCACTGAGTCACGCAAGAGGCCCTCCATCTCGAAGGTTGTGGCCAACTCAGCTGGTAAGCTTGTGCGACGAAACACGGTTTGTTATCAAAATAAAGACACTGTCCCTGCACCCCTTGCAGTGCACGACGTGCCGGAAGTACCTGCTGGTCGGGTTGGGCGCGTGCTGCGTGCCGAAGCCGCCCTCGGCCGGGAACGACGCGGAGATTCCAGCGGCGGCCCCCGCCGGCGCCTGCTCCACGACAGCCGGCACGGGCGGCGGCGACATGGTGCTGTGGCCGAAGTAGTAGGGCATGCCGTGGATGGCCCTGTCCATCCACCGCCGATACTCGGCCACCCAGGTGTCCGAGGAGCGGAGGTTGAGGTAGAGCTCCTTGGTGGGCACCTTCTCCCGGAGTAGCATCTCGTTCTGTGACGACAGGAACCCATGTCCTCCCCGAACACCTTGCACGCGTTCTGGTGGAAGTACCAGCTCGGCAGCACCCTCAGCAGCGGCGACCTCGTCGTGGACCCGAACCGGACGAGCAGCATCGACTTCCCCTGCCCCGCCGGCCGGCACAGGAACTGCGCCGAGAAGCACTGCTCCCTGCCGTCCTTGTCCACGAACTTGAGCGTGTTGGTGAGCACGCAGGGCGCCTCGAAGCGGAGCAGGTTGCGGAGGTGCGGCGCGCGCTCGCGCCACCAGTGGCCGGCGAAGCCCCGGGCGGTGCGCTCGGCGACCTCGAAGGCCAGCGGCTGCGCGTCCTCCCACTTGGTTGTCCAGTCGGTGCGGTCGTGCGAGATGGGCACGTGCGCCGGGTCCATGAGGTTCTCCAGCAGGATGGAGTGGTCGTAGGGGAGCTCGTGCACCGTGGACAGGTCCGTGAACCCCGCTCGCGTGTATGGCTCGAAGCACGACAGCTTCTTCGTGTCCGGCGGGCTCGCCGGTGACATCCACACCCACACCACCCCCTGCGAGTCCCGCACCTCATAGTGCGCGCGCACGCGTTCCGCAGGATCTTGGCGCCCTCAGGCAGCTGCATGCACATCGATCAAACGTGAGTTTTCTCATGCGTTTGCACTGACCCAAGAATGAACTTGATTCGAACCTGTGGGAGCTTGACGCACTTGCCCTGGCCGTCGAACTGCCAGCCATGGTAGAGGCACTCCAGCTTGCCATCGACGAGCTGCCCTTCTGAGATCTCCGTAGCCGCTGAGCGGGCCCGATGGAGCGAAGCCCCAAGCCAGCCGATCTGCTCGAAGCTCCGAGAGATCAAAGGAAGCAAATCTGACGCACCGGTGAAGCACCGTATTCAAAGACACCACCTCCATCGTGACCACCGCCTTGACCAGAGGGACGGGGAAAAACACTGTCTACATGTGTGAGGAAGGGGAGAAGAGATGGGGCGATGCAAAATAAGCACAACAACCTGCGTGTGATATTAGTCAGAAATACAACGCCCACACACTCAGCTACTAGAAGAAACTAGTAAAACGCCCGTGCGTTGCTACGGGCTATACTGTATATAAATGAATCAGACAAATTATTGATATTGAAGCTTATTTCTATCTCATACACCAACCTTAAGGTCGACGTCAGGTTCTCGCGATCTAGTGTAGCAACATAAAAACTCCACCCCATGACACACACTTATGTTTTCCTGTCGGACCCTCCCCTTCCGCTCGGTTTTCGCCGTAGTGAGACATTTCTCGCTGGAGCCCTCTCCTTTAAAACGGGATGACGCCCACCTCACCTTCGCCATCGCGGTCTCTCTCCTTCACACCATACTTTCCCACGAAGGGATTGCATTTAGACGTCGAAAAAAATCGATGGCGAGGGAGTCATGGAGGAGGGGTAGAGAACGAACCGGTGAAAGCCAAAAAACCTGCGTACAATGTTCGCTCTGCCTGGGTCATCGAGGAGTCCCCCTGGTAGAGGAGTTTGGGGAGAAGAGGACGGCGACGCGAGGACACGTCGGGAGGATCGCAAGGAAGGCATGCTGGTAGAGGAGATCAGAGAGAAGAGGATGGCAGCGCGAGGACGCCGGGATTATCGCGAGGAGGGCAGGCGATGGGAGGATTGTGTTCACATACACGTTAATGGGCTAGCCCATGCTGTGATGTGATGATGTCAAAGGTGGGCGAAAGATAGGAGTGGTGGGATGAGGTGGAGTGAGGCGAGACTACCAACTAAGACATTAGTAGTAGAGATTACTGAGAGTTGGTATAACATACATAATCCTTATGGAAAATGTTAGGCCGAATCTTTGAGTAAGTGAATCTATATTGTAAACTCCATTGTAGACCATGCATATACATTATTCTCCAGAAGAACTGGTGCAGATTATTTGAAGGAGCTTGATATCCCATATCCCATAGTCCTCGTGTAGTCTTGTATTGAAAGATATAGGTATGTAAGACAATTAGCTTGGAATGAATCAGATAATTAAATGGAAAAGAGAAGAACTGAAATGAGGTAGAACTTCCAATAGGGTCATACTTCATTACTCAGACTAACCAAAAGTTTCAGAACCGAGTTCTTGGAGCTCTTTGTCTTTGAGGTCATCATTCTTTATAATCTAAAACGTGAACATTTGGTTGGTAAAGAACATTACGTGTTAAATATGATATGTTATAGCAAGCCTAATATCAGGACCACCTCTCATGGGCACAATCAACTCCCTAAAGCCTCTTTTTTTTATCAGATGCATAATGCACATCACTTACCGAGGAAGATTTTAGCCTTTCAACATAATAATCGGCATCCCTTGTCAAAGCTCACACCAAAATAACTGCACGTGTAATCATTCTACACTTTGATTGATAGACTGAAAATAAGTACACAAAAGATAGGAGCTACTCACATTCAAACTTCTGCCACAAGCTCGTTGATGGTCATGCCCCTTCAACATGTTCACACGTAGTGCATCAAAAAATAATATTCCTCCAATCAGCCCGTACAGAATGCCTCAAATTGGCATGATAAAACAAATCCAGATTGCATTATTCACTGAAATTATAAAAAATGAAAACATCTCAAACCAATATATATGTAGAACCTGAAATTATATCTTAGGTATCAAAACGACTATACAACCTTCCAAAAAGCGAAGGAGGACCATACATAATACAATACTCCTTTCCAGCGCTTTACGTCGCCCGCCTCCCAATGCATCCCTGGTCATCTCCAAGGCCTACAAGAGGCGCTTCACCTACAGCAGAATTTCGAGATAGGAATCCCTTCTTCACCTACATCAAAATTTCGAGATCCCAACACTATCAGGCTAATACAAAGATCCATGAGAAGTGTGAACGCATCAACGTCTCCGGGTATATGCATGGACCGTACGGGTAACTGATTTGGGAAACGAAGGCGGCGATGCTGGCATGGCCGACGTCACATGATGCATCTATAGTGAGACCGGCGGCGGCCAGCAGTACCGTGGCGGCCCAATTCGATAAGCCCGGCGGTCGAGTACCTGGAAGGCCAGTAGCCCACGCCCACGACGTTGGCAAAGTAGCTCGGGATGGCAGCGGCGAATCGCTGGGTCACCCGTGTCAGTGACCTCGAGGCGCCGTTGACGGAAGGGGAGCTTGTTTCCACTGTCGCAGATCTCCCATGCGACATCAATGGTCGACAGCATCGGTCTCTCTCGATGGACCAGATCTTTCCCTGTCGCGGTATTCGGGGGAGAGGGGGTAGGCAGTGCCAAACAGCGGAGGGAGAGGCTTGACCTGGTAGGTTCTTGATCGGTTTGACAGTTCTTTTTTTTCAAGGATAGCTGAATGCCCTTGCGTTGCTATGGGACATCCAAGATATATATATATATTGATCAATAACCATAAGGTTATTAATTCTACTTCACAAACTTCGACAATGCATGCACATTTTAATTTTCGATCAAAAAACAAAGGTAACAAACTCCTATAACAGTGGATAAAATAGAAGAAATCAGTCTAACTAAAAATACCATGTCTACCTTAGAACGTCTATAATATCAATAAGAAGTCTGCTACAAAACCTACTAACAGGTGGAAAAGGGGCAGCTAGTATCTCTCCAACAAACAAAATCATACCATACAAAATAGATTGCCTGCAGTCAATAAAACAGTAGTAGGGCATCTGAACAAAAAATACATAGGGAAAATGGAACATGTCGTTTCGAAGATTACATCAATCCTGTCAATGTTAACCACAATACTGAAGATAGGCCATAATGGCCACATGACCATCTGCACTGTACTGATAACTGAACTGCGTGTCTTCATTGCTATCATTATAGATTAACATATTTAATTGTTTCAGCACAAAGTTTCCATAATGTCAGGGTAAATTCAAGAATCTTCACACGCACTTAATAGACCATGTAATAGCATGTTGAAAACTATGCAGGAAAAGCATGGTTCCGAGATACTTAAGTCTTGAGGTCAGTCCAGTCTTACCACGAAAATGAAAAGACCATATGATGTCTGGTGCAGCTCCCTATTCATCAGTAGAGAATCCTTTGATTTATTTACATGAAGATTCTTATTGGGCATGGTTGCATCAATCCGAGTATATATACATCTGGATGATTGATTCCACACATGTGGAGCAGATATTGGAGATTATTAAGATTCTAGTTTATTCCAAACTTTATTTATTTTTATCCCAGTTCTAGACTTCTAATGTCTGTGAAAGAAGAAAATCTTGACCGGAACACAAAATGGCAACAATAAGAAAAAGTTATCACCGGAGCAATGCAGTTAAGAGTTCTGGATACCTTTCAGAAAGAAGTGACATATATTAGCTTACTTTATCAGAACAATTCAATCTGCAAATTAGCAAACATGGACATTCCAGTGCATAGTAGTACGAAAAAAGGTGAAAAACAAGTGAACTGTGACACAATGTAACAGCTGAATCAACAAGGACATGTTAGAATGCAAACATATTGGAGATGAGAATTCCATTGACCTCTTGTTGGACTCTTCAAATTAGATCACTGATGGCACTTCCAGCAGCGAGGCTTCCCCACGGCAAGGCATCTTTCTGGCTATTGTAGCTCTGGAGGATTATGCCATCAGTAGATAATCTACCAGGACCTAAGGCTTCTCCATCCGGCCACGGCTGCAGCCACGTCCACATCGCCGTGGATGCTTCGCCATATCCGCCCGGACGATCGCAGGCCATCACCAACCTCTTGTTTAGCCACGATGTCACGGTGGCCACCAAGTGGCTTGAAGCCACAAACGACATGCTTGAGCACACATCGCGATGTTGGGGGCCACACCCGACAGCGACACCATGCAACACATCATGGCGGCGTTCATGGAGGCGTTGGCGCGATGCTAGTCCCGGCATGGGCTGGCCTGTGCAGGGCACTGCTCCTACCCCGTGCGGCGCCCACGCCACCATCGCACCCTATACCATGCAATCAAATTGGCAGATAGAGTGCAAAATAATGGAACAAAATTGACAGAAAGATGAACAATGTGCAAGTAGCAACCTCAAAATACGAGGACTACTCATTTTGAAGTTTCAGAAGAGTTGATCTCAGAAAACTTCAATTGAACGCAAGGCCGAGTAGCAATGTACCCGGATCAGCAGCCTGATTTTTAGATGGTGTAGCTGGCAAATCTTCAGATCTAGTCCCCAAGAAGGAAATCAAGAGCAGATCATGAAGTTAATATACAGAGCTTCCAGAAATCACACATTCACCTACGTCCAAAATGAAGCCTCCACCTGCCAAATGTCCCACAGGCAGTATGTAAGGCAGCGGAATGGATGATCAAATCATAAAACACAATCTAGTATTTACCAGCGATTCAGTATCATGCACGTCGTACTGGATCTCAGAGAGCCTCTGCTTCATCTTGTCTGCTTAGATCTCACCATGTAAGACGAAACCAACAACATTGAATAGAAATAGGCACGGGAAGAGAGGGTGGCGATCTTGGCGAAGACCTCGCAGACGCAGAGTCGCAGTACTGGCGCTCGTAGCCCTGGAACACCTCGCTGCTTATGATTGCTCCTCTTGATCACCTTTCATGGCATGCATTAAAGATAAATGGTAGCTAACCAGACCTTGCCGCTGCCACCGCCGAGAGGAGGTTGAGTAGTCAGCTATTTGCGTAGGTGAAAGCTGCTATGTACGTCCTTGATCCATCGCCCGCCGTCCAGGATCGACCCATGCACACGAGACAATACTGGGCGTGCATCGAAGCAGACTTCATGGCTATGTCCCGGATCCACCGCCCTCTGTCCTGCTTGACCCATCCACATGAATCAACACCGGACGCACCGGCTCGTCATCGATGCCGACGAGCTGTTTCATTGCGAGGTCAAGGGGGACCGCGGAAGGGCCGCACTGGTGCATGTGCTATGTGCTACTCGCTAGCGGCGTCAACTGGGAAGGGGCGGCTAGGGTTTGAACAGGGAGGAGGAGACACGGCTTGCGTGGATTTTTCGTTGCTTGCGTGCGTGGGTATGACGGTTTTGCTGGTTCTTTTGCCGGATCACATGGGGGGGACCACGTAATTAAGAAGAACGAATCACGTTTGGGGTGGAATGTACGCAGGGAAAACCAACAGCGCACGGGGGGGGGGGGGAGGCTAGACGAAGGGTTCGACGACGTAAGACGGGAAACGGAACACTGCGTTTCTTTTAGGTATTATAGGTAATTGCCCGTGCGTTGCTACGGGAGCATCCAATCCTGTTGTTCTACTATGCATGTATATCTTTATGGCACATTCTTGTTGTTCTAACATATATCTTTAGGGCACATCAGGCCACACTGTTGACTTCCTTTTACCATTAAATAATTTCTTCCTCCTACTTTCTCAAGAGTTGCTAATGTAGATGAATTTAAGAATTTTGCATAATGTTTCCCCCAAACAAGCTATTCCGCCTACTTTATCTCACTCTAGCAGGCACTATGTATCCTAGCTTCTAACTCTCTACAAAAGATAGGAAATGAATTGTTCAAACATAACATTATTCAGAAAAGAGCAAAAGCATGATTCTCAGGAAGAATGTATAGCAAATGTTTTACTAATGCTGGTATATTGAACAAGTTCAAGTAATATGACATAAAAATAGAAATGTGCAAGCCAATTGGCGAGGGGAGCCATCTGGTAGATAGTGCACACCATCTTCTCATGTTCTGTAAAAAATTCTTTCATGCCTTCCAGCAACATCTATATCCATGCCTTGTTGCCCAACATCCTTTTCATATATGGCGTAGATCATAATATCTATATCCATCCTTTTCTAATATAGGAGAAGAGGCAAATGTTAATAGACATGCTAAAACAAAAGTTAGTTGTAGAGGTGGGAAATGCATATGCATCCTAGCTGTAGATCCACTGCAGAATATATCCTGGTATGCCAATGAAAGCAATTGTTTTCCTTCGGTGAAGATTTTGTATCCTGCACATGAGCTGCATAATATCGATGGAGCACGAACCATGTAAAGCACATTAATATTTCAAAATGTAAAAGCACTTACCACGTAGCATGGATTATTAACTCTGATTTGTTAAATAAGTACTAAACTTCCTTCTATGAGGATAAGTCATTCGTGATAAAGTGCTAACTTCACTCTAATGAGACTATTGTCAGGTTGAGAGGATACAGAAAACTGAGTTACAAGCATAGAAAAATGAAAAACAAAGCATACTATTGTTTGGACAATTGTACGGTCTGGTCATACGGTAAACTTTTCCTTTCAGAGGAAATATTACACAATTGTCATGGTCTCATGGATCAGTGGAAGTTACTCACAGCAACACACCCAGATTATGGATAGCTAGAATCAAGCCATACATGAACTAAAGACGTGAAAAAAGCCTGGAATTTTGACTTCAGGTTCCATTCATGCTTTCATGTTTCCCGTGAATCTGAATCATCAGCTGTGTAGGGCAGTTTCATATGCACCTGCGATGTCAAGAAAAAATCGTTAAAGGAATAAGATAACAAAAGCTATACTGGATGGAGGCCAACCATGTTATACTCTGGAAGGAGGGTCTAATAGCTAAGGGATATTTTCAGATAATAAGTTTGGCAGTGAAAATTCCAATATCTACATAAAATGTCGTATCAAAGGATTTCATATGGAGGGAGGATTTTGAATATTGGCCTCACGGGAAATAGAGGCGTGAGGTTCTGTTCAACGTGATGGAATGGTAGGACGAACAGAAGCAGCAGCATAGCAGCGTCAGCAATACGGACAGCAGCAGCAGCATAGCGGCAAAATTGCATCTCTCACGCAGCAACGTACATGCATCGGCGCCACAACGCACACCAGCGCGTGGTCACGCACCTTGGCTACATCGCTGCACGAAGAGCAGGCAGACCTCTACCTTGGCCAGTGACCTGCCACCCGAATCCTCTCCTTCCCACGACGGCGACCTGTCTCCCGCATCCTCTCCTCCCCCCAACGGCTACCTCTCCTCTAGTCAGGGCGGCCCCCTCTCTCTCTCCATCACGATTGACTTGATGCACCCATGACGGATCTGGGAGGAGCGAATAAAGGAGAGGATAGAGGGAAGCTAAACAATTAAAAGGAAGGAATAGGAGAGATGTCGTCCGTGATTGGCCCGAATTAATTGTATTATGCATTAACCAAATAAGGTATTAATCCGTGAATTGATTGAATTACCAAATATTGACCGAGAGGAGAGGAAATCGCTGTAGGGTGAGAAAGGATGGACGAACGGGTGGGACGACGTAAGAGGGGAGACGGAACCTTACGGTTCTTTTAGATAAAGTAGAGATGGAGATTAATTAATAATAATAATTATTATTATTAGAGAATTAGAGATTAGAGATTAGAGATTATTTTCTTCCTGAAAATCTATTATTTGTTTCCTAAAGCAAATTGCATTAATGAGAGAGATCCGTTGATTTGGCTAAGGTAGGAAAGAATCTATTATTTGTTTGCTAAAGAAAATTGCATTAATGGGAGAGATCTGTTGATTTGGCTAAGGTAGGAAAAATTTATTATTTGTTTCCTAAAGCAAATTGCATTAATGAGAGAGATTCATTGATTTGGCTAAGGTAGGAAAGAATCTATTATTTGTTTGCTAAAGCAAATTGCATTAATGGGGGAGATCCATTGATTTGGCTAAGGTAGGAAAGAATCTATTATTTGTTTCCTAAAGCCAATTGCATTAATGAGAGAGATTCGTTGATTTGGCTAAGATAGGAAAAAATTTGTTATTTGTTTGCTAAAGCAAATTGCATTAATGGGAGAGATCCGTTGATTTGGCTAAGGTAGGAAAGAATCTATTATTTGTTTCCTAAAGCAAATTGCATTAATGAGAGAGATTCGTTGATTTGGCTAAGGCAGGGAAGTTAGATCCGTGATCTTTTGTCATTAGGAAAGTGTTGAAAATAAACCGTACCGTACTACCAACTCCTCCGTTAAGTTTTTTTTCGCTGGTTAATTTTCGTAGGTTTTTTTGATCGATTGTCTTGGGTGCGATCGGAGGTTGGGCCCTGGAATGCGTGAGGGTGGGTGGGGGCTTCGGTACGCGGTTTTTTCGGTTCGTGGCGGCTCAGTGTAAGGTGGGACGAGGTACCAAAAAAAACCATGGGAGGTGGGACGAAAAAAAACCTGGAAGCGAGACTACCAACTGCTCCATTAGGAGTAGAGACTAGAGAGGAGAGGTGTCCCGGAACATAACTGAGGACCCCAAAAAAAAAATAACAAAGAACCCTTTGGAGATCCCTGCCCATGAGTCTGGTTTTCAGATGACAAATATAATCACAGTTTTAAAATAAAAGGATGTGTCAAAGTTCGGATGCGCTGAAATTATTAGAGCTTGGTTACCTATCTTGATCAAAAGTCAAAAACTTTCAATTAATTGAACGAATTTATGGGTCATCAATATGGTTACATGATACCTTACACACGATTTTAGTTTTCAAGTCTACACTTGAATTGAATATTTCAAGTAAGAATTGAGTATGTAACATTAAAAAATCCTATTTCATAAAAGATAAATCTCAAGAGTCAATTTATATTAAAACTAGAGAGCACGGCCGGCCCAACGGAGCTGAGAGCGCGCGCACGCTCTCCAAACCAGAGGGGCAGAAATAAGGCAGCATGGTGCGAGACGGGAGTTGTGCTACAGATCAATTGGATATAATAAATGGCGCGTTATGGTAGGAGCACGTTTTTTTAAAAAAATGCCCGTTGCAACCCACGGGCATTTGTGCTATAAGAAGGAAAGGAGGGATTTCGGGGATTGAAAGCAAAAAATAGGAAAGTGGAAAGTTGTCCCGTATTAACAAGGAAAGGAGGGATTTGGGGGAAAAAAGTGGGAAGCCAGCCGTCCCGTAAGAGTAAGAAGAAAGTGTCCTAATAAGGAAGAACGGAGAGAACAAAGAAGGAAAGGAGGGATTTTGGGAACTGATAATAAAGAAGGAAAGAGAGGGATTTTTGGGATTGATAAAAAAATAGCCTGGTGATTTTTTGTCATTTGTTTTGTCCCGTAATGAGTTGATTGATCTTTAAAAGATTGTGGGAACAAAGTAAACCAGCTAGAAATCAATCAAAAGTCGTCCCCCTAAAAAAAATTCATCCTCCGCCACTAGCTATCATCCCACGAACGTAGTTTTACCCCGTCCATAACTCGAGAGAAAATTATGTTAGAATTGTTTAACACCTGCAAAAAATTTACTATGTCTAAATCATAATAAAAAATTGTTTATTAATTGTTCATGCACAATAATTTTTTTGATAATTATAATGAAAAAGATAGTACCCGTTAATAACATGTGCTTGATAGTTGGACATGAATAGTGCTATGCTACATAGTCCCTAAACCTAGCCAACATTGGTTCGTGAAAATTTGTGTTACCTCCGTAGTGAAGCAAAAAACATTGTATATTAAAATGGACTCTACTATTTACGGTATAATGCGATATGTTTTGGGCATCACTAAGCAACTCGAACAAAGGCTTGAAGAGATACTCACAACTAGGTAGATATTTCTATGATTTAAATTCCACACACCTTTAGTACACTTCTAAAATACGTTCATATTTTTTCTGCAGTACATATTTTCATGGCAGCATGGAGGATTTCAAAGAGTTTGTTCATGTCATCGTGGCTGACGGTGTGTCGTGGAATGAGAGGGGGTCTTGAGCAATTGGGTTAGGGAAGTGTGGTTTTTTTCACCCAGTGCAACGCACGGGCCCTTTTGCTAGTATATATATATATATATATATTAAAAAATAAAAAATATATGTAACATACCTACGCGCTTGCGTGTGTTTACATGGCAGGGTCTAGCCAATGCCCGTCGCGTTGAGCTAGCACATTACAAATGATGCTTGAGGCGACGTGTGCTTCGTCGTCACAATAAGCGAGACCTAGACGCTCCCCGCATGGACATAGGAGGCATGACGAGAAGGGTGTGACAGCTGGTCAACAAGTACATCACCTCAACATCCTCGAAATTACAAGTTAGTTATCACTGATTCCGATGATACATTTGTGTAGTTTTATCCCTAAACCGCTGTATGGGTGGTGCCTAATAAATTGTATTGGATCTTTTAGTTAACTTCGTTAGATGCATGTAGGGTATATGCAAGATTTAATTACAACGTTACTTAGAAAGTATATAATATATTAGTGCATCTGTAGCAAATCCCCTAAAATTCATATTTAGAGTGAATTTTTCTCGTTTGGAGAATTAATACCTAGCTAGTAGACCCCTCAAATTTATAATCCCTCAAAATTATAGATTTGGACCCCTAAAAAGTCACCCACTAGTCTATTTTTGCTCCTAGAGGGGCAACTCTTAGCAAACTTAGGCAGCCCGCACAGTGGCGAATCCAGTGGGGATGCCGTGGGTGCCCTGGTACCCCCTAAAAATATTCAAATCTTTTTTTATCTAGTAATACATAGTACTTGTTTGTCTAATCTATGGGTATTATAGGATTAGAATGCTAAACTGACAGTTTTTTAAGGTTGCGCACAACACCTTTTTGTGAGTATAAAAGTTGGCACCCCATAGATAAAGTGTTGGAAATATGAGCAATTTACCAAATGATTTTATTAACAGAAATACTAGATAAAGCATGACTAATATAGTAGAGATAAAACAAGTCATGCGTTCTGACAGAGAGAAGGTAAATAGCTTCTGCATATATGAACCGTAGCCTATCATATCTAAAGCAGACAGTAAAGCAAGTAGCATATATGAAGTAGAACCTATCATTTGTAGGACAAGGACTAGAACAAGGAACTGCGGCAGAACCTTTAACAGGAAAGACAAGAACACGTACGGGACAGCAGCAGCAGAAGCGCTGGACTTGGGGTCGGTGTCCTCGCCTGCCATGTCGTCGAGGAGGTCGTGGACGTCGGGGAAGAAGTCGTCGTCGGGGAAGTAGTCGTTGGCGACCGGATCGTCCGTGATGAAGCAGCCAGTGGTCGCGCTGAGCGCTCCCCAAAAATCTTATCACCCTTCTCCCATACAGGCCTCAAAAGGTGCGGTTTCGGAGGCCTACTGTCCCGACCTGCGGTGCACGTCGCAAGACGGGATGGGGAAGAACGTAGCAGCAGCGCAGTGGTCAGAACTTTGTGGCGAGAGGAAGAGGAGCTTCTGTTGTGTCTCTCTGAAGAGGAGCGACCTCTCTTATATAGGCACAGGAGAAGGACGCGAAGAGGCTGCAGCAGGAGGTGAAGCAACGAAGGGAGACGAAGCGAACAGGCAGCGGCCAAAGAGGCGCGCCGTTCGAATTCAGTGTCCATTACAGAAAACGTTTCAACTCCCACGTGACCTTTCGTATACCCGTCGTGCGTGGCAAAAATTTAGATATCGGCTCGGCTCATTCCCGCAACCCGCGGCGCGGCGCGCCGCGCCGCGTCGCATCGCGTCGTGACGAGGCGATGCGTGGCTGGCGAGGCGGGCGGCGGAGGAGGAGCGCGCGTGGACATCCCTCTTGTTCCCATGCTCGTACAAGTGGGGAAAGAACCTCCCTTATAAGAAGGTCCAACTCCCACTAAACTAGCAATGTGGGACTAAACTTTAGTAGTATCCCTTGCCTTGCACAAATGGGCTAAGTGGGCCTCTAGGATTTATTAGGAATTTCTAAAATAGTTATTGGGCTGCCCAAAATAGATTAAATTCTAGCAATCCCCCACCAGATCCCAGAGGCA
This sequence comes from Triticum urartu, assembly GCF_056163025.1. Classification (NCBI taxonomy): domain Eukaryota; kingdom Viridiplantae; phylum Streptophyta; class Magnoliopsida; order Poales; family Poaceae; genus Triticum; species Triticum urartu. The sequence goes on along the minus strand of NC_141879.1, from coordinate 150,633,724 downwards.
CACAGAAATTTGCCTTTGGTTCCAAAACACTGTTTTATATACCGATACTGCAGTGGAGACTGTTAAGTTGAACTTCCACCTAGAACTCTATGCTACACTAGTAAGCAACTTGAACAGTGGACTGAGCCTTGAACTGCAAGTTTTCTGCGAATCTAGCTTCACATAAAGCCTTGACCGATGCGTGGCTATCGTGGATCTTCCCCATGGGTGAAGCTTATGCGTCATACTCCGTGACCTTTCATGAGTTTACTAGAGAGAACCCTACTCTCATAGATTGCGACGTTTGACAATCAGACTCATATAGGTGTGTTCTTCAAAAGATGTTCTGCAGGATAACATCTCTACTTAAATAAGCCACTTAGAACACATTAAGATATACATCAACCTGCCATGCAGATTAGGAGAGTATTGCATCTTCATGGAGTGGTATTGTGAATAGTAAGGATACTCTCCTCTCAGTTGACCAACAACTTGTCTTCCACATCTAATTCACGGGATCTCCGATCACAAAGAATAGGTTACCACTGTGAACAACTCATATTGTGGGTCTCATACCCATCTCCCTCGATGCATTATCTATCACATTACGTGATAGACCCTTGGTAAAAGGATCTGCCAGATTTTTAGACGTTTGGATATAATCCAACGCAATAACTCCGGAGTTTCATTTTTCCTGACAGACTTTAACCTTCTCGGAACGTGTCTTGATGACTTCATGTTATCCTTTGAGCTGCTCACTTTCGTGATCACAGTTTGATTGTCGCAGTTCATAAGGACACCTGGTACAGGTTTCTCAACAACCGGCAAGTCATTCAAGAGCCGGCGAAGCCAATCTGTTTCAACCGTAGCTGTATCTAGTGCTGTGAGTTCTGCTTCCATTGTTGACCTCGTTAAGATGGTCTGTTCGCAAGACTTCCAAGAAACAGCGCCACCTCCATGAGTGAATACATAACCGCTCGTGACCTTTATCTCATCAGCATCTGAGATCCAGTTTGAGTCACTATACCCTTCAAGCACCTTTGGATGTCCGGTGTAGTGATTTGCAGTGCCTTTCAAATAACGCAAAACTCTTTCTAGAGCTTTCCAATGCACATCTCCTGGTTTTGAAACAAACTGACTCGGTTTGCTAACAGCAAAAGAGATGTCAGGTCTTGTAGCACTGGCTAAGTACATAAGGTAGCCAATAATCTGAAAATACTTCAATTGGTCTCTAGCAATTCTTCGATTCTTTTGAAGCAACACACTAGCATCATATGGTGTTGGAGAGGGCTTGCAGTCACTATAGCCAAAGCGACTCAAGATCTTTTCCACATAGTGAGATTGAAGCAATGTAATCCCACCATCATCGTCTCTCAGTGTCGACTACAGCAAAACGTTTCAACTCCCACGTGACCTTTCGTATACCCGTCATGCGTGGCAAAAATTTAGATATCGGCTCGGCTCATTCCCGCAACCCGCGGCGCGGCGCGGCATGGCCAGGCGGGCGGCGGAGGAGGAGCGTGCGTGGATATCCCTCTTGTTCCCATGCTCGTACAAGTGGGGAAAGAACCTCCCTTATAAGGAGGTCCAACTCCCACTAAACTAGCAATGTGGGACTAAACTTTAGTAGTATCCCTTGCCTTGCACAAATGGGCTAAGTGGGCCTCTAGGATTTATTAGGAATTTCTGAAATAGTTATTGGGCTGCCCAAAATAGACTAAATTCCAGCATAAAGGTCTAGGTCCGCCACTGAGCCCGCGCCGTCTCGGCCCTGAGTGTCGTGCCACCATCGCTGAGCTTCAACCCGTCACCGTCGAGGCCCGAAGCCGAAAATGAAGTTGCATGAGCTTGGAGAAGCTGCAGGAGCCCGCTAGTCAAAGCGAATGGTGTTTGTCTTTCACTCGACCCTCTCTCATAAAAATAAATATTAAACACTATATATTTCTTTTTTGCGGGGTATTAAACCCTACATATTTGAATCGAGAGATTTGGAAACACCCCTTGCTGCTCTTTTTTAAAGTAAAACACCCACTCACTTTTTTGAAACGGAGGCAAAAGTTTTGCCTCGTTGATTAGTTAAGAACAAGAGAATTGTCGTTTGTTAATTTACGAAAAATCGGACGAAAATCGACGCCCGCTCACTTTTCAGCTGTGTTATTAAGTTCCATTCCACTTCAACAGGGTACAAAATGTACTACCAGGAGTTCATGACCTTGGCTTGGGGGCCGGGCAAGTTTGGTGTTTTTTCGGTCAAGAGTGCATACCAATTGGGTTTTGAAGAGGCTCACAGGAGTTCGGCAACGGGCTCTAGCTCGCGACCTAACGGCCGGCGCTCTTGTTGGAAGCTCATATGGTCTTCGGATGTTCCTCCTACGGTCCAGAATTTTGCATGGCGGGTTGCTACAAACTCGCTGCCGACATGGTGCAACAAGTACAGGCGTGGACTTGAAACAAGTAACCTTTGTCCGGTATGTGCTAGTGAACCAGAGGACTGCTACCATGCTCTCTGTCGCTGCTCCTTTGCGAGGATCTTATAGGATGCAATGTCTGAAGTTTGGCCTCTCCCATGTTTATCTACCCTGCAAAATAACGGGGATGAGTGGCTGTTGCATGCACTTGAACCACTACAGGAGATTGAGAGATCTGTGTTATTGCTATCCATGTGGAGGGTATGGCATATACGCAATGAGGTCGTACACCATAAACCAGCCCCCGCCTATGGAAGCGTCGAAAAGATTCTTGGTAAGCTATTTGGACTCTCTGATTGGTATTAAAATTGATCTCTCTACTGATCCACGCAAAGGCAAGTCTACCATCACATATGAAAGACGGAGTCCGCATATGATAATGGAAAAAAGGTTACTAAGTGGTCAGCGCCAAAGTCCGGATGGGTGAAGCTTAATACTGATGGGTCTTTTGCGGACGATGGAGCAGCTGGCGCTGAAATGGTCCTACGTGATGATAAGGGAGCGATAATTTTTTCCTCTTGCAGGCAATTATTCTCTTGCCGTGAGGCACTCGAAGCTGAGTTATGTGCCTATATGAAAGGTTTGTCCTTTGCCATTGATTCCCGCCTGTGGAATACGCCCCCTTGCCCCCGCGCCGTCCCCCCCGCGGGCGGCTCGTGCGGCGGCGCCAGATCCCGCCGCGGGCGCCCTCCCCTTCCTCCTCCCGCCTCCGCCACTGGCCGGGACCGCCAGGGCGAAGCTGTTGGGGAACGTAGTAATTTAAAAAATTTCCTACACACACGCAAGATCATGGTGATGCATAGCAACGAGAGGGGAGAGTGTTGTCCATGTACCCTCGTAGACCAAAAGCGGAAGTGTTAGCACAACGCGGTTGATGTAGTCGTACGTCTTCACGATCCGACCGATCCAAGTACCGAACGCACGGCACCTCCGAGTTCTGCACACGTTCAACTCGATGACGTCCCTCAAACTCCGATCCAGCCGAGTGTTGAGGGAGAGTTTCGTCAGCACGACGGTGTGGTGACGACGATGATGTTCTACCGACGTAGGGCTTCGCCTAAGCACCGCTACGATATGATCAAGGTGGATTATGGTGGAGAGGGGCACCGCACACGGCTAAGAGATCCAAGGGATCAATTGTTGTTTCTTTGGGGTGCCCCTGCCCCCGTATATAAAGGAGTGGAGGAGGGGGAGGGCCGGCCCTCTCTATGGCACGCCCTAGGGGAGTCCTACTCCCAGCGGAAGTAGGATTCCCCCTTTCCTAGTAGAACTAGGAGCCCTTCCAAGTAGTAGGAGTAGGAGGGAAGGAAAGGGAAGGGAAAAGGAGAAGGAAGGAAGGGGGCGCCCCCCTCCCTAGTCCAATTCGGACCAGCCCATGGGGAGGGGTGCGGCCACCCTTTGAGGCCTTTCTCTCCTTTCCCGTATGGCCCATTAAGGCCCAATACGAATTCCCGTAACTCTCTAGTACTCCCGAAAATACCCGAATCACTCGGAACCTTTCCGATGTCCGAATATAGTCGTCCAATATATCGATCTTTACGTCTCGACCATTTCGAGACTCCTCGTCATGTCCCCAATCTCATCCGGGTCTCCGAACTCCTTCGATACAACCAAACACATAAACTCATAATATAACCGTCATCGAACTTTAAGCGTGCGGACCCTACGGGTTCGAGAACTATGTAGACATGACCGAGACATGTCTCCGGTCAATAACCAATAGCGGAACCTAGATGCTCATATTGGCTCTTACATATTCTACGAAGATCTTTATCGGTCAAACCGCATAACAACATACGTTCTTCCCTTTGTCATCGGTATGTTACTTGCCCGAGATTCGATCGTCGGTATCTCAATACCTAGTTCAATCTCGTTACCGGCAAGTCTCTTTACTCATTCCATAATACATCATCCTGAAGGAAATATGCCCTAGAGGCAATAATAAAGTTATTATTTATTTCCTTATATCATGATAAATGTTTATTATTCATGCTAGAATTGTATTAACCAGAAACATAATACATGTGTGAATACATAGACAAACAGAGTGTCACTAGTATGCCTCTACTTGACTAGCTCGTTGATCAAAGATGGTTATGTTTTCTAACCATAGACATGAGTTGTCATTTGATTAACGGGATCACATCATTAGGAGAATGACGTGATTGACTTGACCCATTCCATTAGCTTAGCACTTGATCGTTTAGTTTGTTGCTATTGCTTTCTTCATGACTTATACATGTTCCTATGACTATGAGATTATGCACCTCCCGTTTACCGGAGGAACACTTTGTGTGCTACCAAACGTCACAACATAACTGGGTGATTATAAAGGTGCTCTACAGGTGTCTCCGAAGGTACTTGTTGGGTTGGCGTATTTCGAGATTAGGATTTGTCACTCCGATTGTAGGAGAGGTATCTCTAGGCCCTCTCGGTAATGCACATCACCTAAGCCTTGCAAGCATTGCAACTAATGAGTTAGTTGTGGGATGATGTATTACGGAACGAGTAAAGAGACTTGCCGGTAACGAGATTGAACTAGGTATTGAGATACCGACGATCGAATCTCGGGCAAGTAACATACCGATGACAAAGGGAACAACGTATGTTGTTATGCGGTCTGACCGATAAAGATCTTCGTAGAATATGTAGGAGCCAATATGAGCATCCAGGTTCCGCTATTGGTTATTTACCAGAGACTTGTCTCGGTCATGTCTACATAGTTCTCGAACCCGTAGGGTCCGCACGCTTAACGCTACGATGACAGTTATATTATGAGTTTATATGTTTTGGTGTACCGAAGAAGTTCGGAGTCCCGGATGAGATCGGGGACATGATGAGGAGTCTCGAAATGGTCGAGACGTAAAGATCGATATATTGGACGACTATATTCGGACATCGGAAAGGTTCCGAGTGATTCGGGTATTTTTCGGAGTACCGGAGAGTTACGGGAATTCGCCGAGGAGTATATGGGCCTTATTGGGCTTTAGGGGAAAGAGAGAGGAGAGGTTGGGCGCCCCCAAGGCCTAGTCCGAATTGGACTAGGGGGAGGGGCTGCGCCCCCTCCTTCCTTCTCTTCTCCCTTCCCTTGCCTTGACTCCTACTCCTACTACTTGGAAGGGGGGGGGGAATCCTACTCCCGGTGGGAGTAGGACTCCTCCAGGGCACGCCATACGGGCCTGCCCTCTCCCTCCTCCACTCCTTTATATACGTGGCTAGGGGGCACCCCATAGACATAACAATTGATCTCTTGATCTCTTAGCCGTGTGCGGTGCCCCCCTCCACCATAGTCCACCTCGATAATACTGTAGCGGTGCTTAGGCGAAGCCCTGCGTCGGTAGAACATCAACATCGTCACCACGCCGTCGTGCTGACAAAACTCTCCCTCAACACTCGGCTGGATCGGAGTTCGAGGGACGTCATCGGGCTGAACGTGTGCTGAACTCGGAGGTGCCGTACGTTCGGTACTTGATCGGTCGGATCGTGAAGACGTACTACTACATCAACCGCGTTGTGCTAACGCTTCCGCTTTCGGTCTACGAGGGTACGTGGACAACACTCTCCCCTCTCGTTGCTGTGCATCACCATGATCTTGCATGTGCATACGAAAATTTTGAAATTGCTACGTTCCCCAACACATCCCGCAACTAACTCATTAGTTGCAATGCTTGCAAGGCTTATAGTGATGTGCATTACCGAGTGGGCCCAGAGATACCTCTTCGACAATCGGAGTGACAAATCCTAATCTCGAAATACGCCAACCCAACAAGTACCTTCGGAGACACCTGTAGAGCACCTTTATAATCACCCAGTTACGTTGTGACGTTTGGTAGCACACAAAGTGTTCCTCCGGTAAACGGGAGTTGCATAATCTCATAGTCATAGGAACATGTATAAGTCTTGAAGAAAGCAATAGCAACAAACTAAACGATCAAGTGCTAAGCTAACGGAATGGGTCAAGTCAATCACATCATTCTCTAATGATGTGATCCCGTTAATCAAATGACAACTCATGTCTATGGCTAGGAAACTTAACCATCTTTGATTCAACGAGCTAGTCAAGTAGAGGCATACTAGTGACATACTGTTTGTCTATGTATTTACACATGTATTATGTTTCCGGTTAATACAATTCTAGCATGAATAATAAACATTTATCATGATATAAGGAAATAAATAATAACTTTATTATTGCCTCTAGGGCATATTTCCTTCAGTCTCCTACTTGCACTAGAGTTAATAATCTAGTTCACATCGTCATGTGATTTAATATCAATAGTTCACATCATCATGTGATTAACACCCATAGTTCACATCGTCATGCGACCAACACCCAAAGGGTTTACTAGAGTCAATAATCTAGTTCACATTGCTATGTGATTAATACCCAAAGAGTACTAAGGTGTGATCATGCTTTGCTTGTGAGGGAAGTTTAGTCAACGGGTCTGCTACATTTAGATCCGTATGTATTTTGCAAATTTCTATGTCAACAATGCTCTGCGCAGAGCTACTCTAACTAATTGCTCCCACTTTCAATATGTATCCAGATTGAGACTTTGAGTCATCTGGATCAGTGTCAAAACTTGCATCGACGTAACCCTTTACGACGAACCTTTTGTAACCTCCATAATCGAGAAACATATCCTTATTCCACTAAGGATAATTTTGACCAATGTCCAGTGATCTACTCCTAGATCACTATTGTACTCCCTTGCCTAACACAGGGCAGGGTATACAATAGGTCTGGTACACAGCATGACATACTTTATAGAACCTATGGCTAAGGCATAGGGAATGACTTTCATTCTCTCTCTATCTTCCGCCGTGGTCGGGTTTTGAGTCTTACTCAGTTTCACACCTTGTAACACAGGCAAGAACTCTTTCTTTGACTGTTCCATTTTGAACTACTTCAAAATCTTGTCAAGGTATGTACTCATTGAAAAACTTATCAAGCGTCTTGATCTATCTCTATAGATCTTGATGCTCAATATGTAAGCAGCTTCACCGAGGTCTTTCTTTGAAAAACTCTTTTCAAACATTCCTTTATGCTTTGCAGAATAATTCTACATTATCTCCGATCAACAATATGTCATTCACATATACTTATCAGAAATGTTGTAGTGCTCCCACTCACTTTCTTGTAAATACAGGCTTCACCGCAAGTCTGTATAAAACTATATACTTTGATCAACTTATCAAAGCGCATATTCCAACTCCGAGATGCTTGCACCAGTCCATAGATGGATCGCTGGAGCTTGCATATTTTGTTAGTACCTTTAGGATTGACAAAACCTTCTGGTTGCATCATATACAACTCTTCTTTAATAAATCTATTAAGGAATGCAGTTTTATTTATCCATTTGCCAGATTTCATAAAATGCGGCAATTGCTAACATGATTCGGACAGACTTAAGCATAGATACGAGTGAGAAACTCTCATCATAGTCAACACCTTGAACTTGTCGAAAACCTTTTGCGACAATTCTAGCTTTGTAGATAGTAACACTACTGTCAACGTCCGTCTTCCTCTTGAAGATCCATTTAATCTCAATGGCTCGCCGATCTTTGGGCAAGTCAATCAAAGTCCATACTTTGTTCTTATACATGGATCTCATCTCAGATTTCATGGCCTCGAGCCATTTCACGGAATCTGGGCTCATCATCGCTTCCTCATAGTTTGTAGGTTTGTCATGGTCAAGTAACATGACCTCCAGAACATGATTACCGTAACACTCTGGTGCGGATCTCACTCTGGTTTACCTACGAGGTTCGGTAGTAACTTGATCATCATCATTAGCTTCCTCACTAATTGGTGTAGTAGTCACAGAAACAGACTTCTGTGATGAACTACTTTCCAATAAGGGAGAAGGTACAGTTACCTCATCAAGTTCTACTTTCCTCCCACTCATTTCTTTCGAGAGAAACTCCTTCTCTAGAAAGGATCCATCTCAGCAATGAATAACTTACCTTTGGATTTGTGATAGAAGGTGTACCCAACATTTTCTTTTGGGTATCCTATGAAGACGCACTTATCCAATTTGGGTTTTAGCTTATCAAGTTGAAACTTTTTCACATAAGCATTGCAACCTCAAACTTTAAGAAACGACAGCTTAGGTTTCTTGCCAAACCATAGTTCATACGGTGTCGTATCAACGGATTTAGATGGTGCCCTATTTAACGTGAATGCAGCTGTCTCTAATGCATAACCCCAAAACGATAGTGGTAGATCGGTAAGAGACATCATAGATCGCACCATATCTAATAAAGTACGGTTATGACGTTCGGACACACCATCACACTGTGGTGTTCCAGGTGGCGTGAGTAGTGAAACTATTTCACATTGTTTTAACTGAAGGCCAAACTCGTAACTCAAATATTTAACTTCTGCGATCATATCGTAGAAACTTTTATTTTTGTTACGATGATTCTCCACTTCACTCTGAAATTCTTTGAACTTTTCAAATATTTCAGACTTGGGTTTCATTAAGTAGATATACTCATATCTGCTCAAATCATCTGTGAAGATCAGAAAATAATGATACCTGCCGCGAGCTTCAATATTCATCGGACCATATACATCAGTATGCATGATTTCCAACAAATCTGTTGCTTGCTGCATTGTTCCGGAGAACGGAGTCTTAGTCATCTTGCCCATGAGGCATGGTTCGCAAGCATCAACTGATTCATAATCAAGTGATTCCAAAAGTCCATCAGCATGGAGTTTCTTCATGCGCTTTACACCAATATGATCTAAACGGCAGTGCCACAAATAAGTTGCACTATCATTATTAACTTTGCATCTTTTGGTTTCAATATTATGAATATGTGTATCACTACGATCGAGATCCAACAAACCATTTTCATTGGGTGTGTAACCATATATGTAAACAAAACAACAATTTATTCTCTTACTTAAATGAATAACCGTATTGCAATAAACATGATCAAATCATATTCATGCTCAACGCAAATACCAAATAACACTTATTTAGGTTCAACACTAATCCTGAAAGTATAGGGAGTGTGCGATGATGATCATATCAATCTTGGAACCACTTCCAACACACATCGTCACTTCACCCTTAACTAGTCTCTGTTCATTCTGCAACTCTTGTTTCGAGTTACTACTCTTAGCAACTGAACTAGTATCAAATACTGAGGGGTTGCTATAAACACTAGTAAAGTACACATCAATAACATGTATATCAAATATACCTATGTTCACTTTGCCATCCTTCTTATCCGCCAATTACTTGGGGTAGTTCCGCTTCCAGTGACCAATCCCTTTGCAGTAGAAGCACTCAGTTTCAGGCTTAGGTCCAGACTTGGGTTTTTCACTTGAGCAGCAACTTGCTTGCCGTTCTTCTTGAAGTTCCCCTTTCTGCCCTTTGTCCCTTTACTTGAAACTAGTGGTTTTGTTTACCATCAACACTTGATGCTTTTCTTGATTTCTACCTTCATCGATTTCAGCATCACGAAGAGCTTGGGAATCGTTTCTGTTATCCCTTGCATATTATAGTTCATCATGAAGTTCTACTAACTTGGTGATGGTGACTAGAGAATTCTGTCAATCACTATTTTATCTGGAAGATTAACTCCCACTTGATTCAAGCGATTGTAGTACCCAGACAATCTGAGCACATGCTCACTGCTTGAGCTATTCTCCTCCATCTTTTAGCTATAGAACTTGTTGGAGACTTCATATATCTCAACTCGGGTATTTGCTTGAAATATTAATTTCAACTCCTGGAACATCTCATATGGTCCATGACGTTCAAAACGTCTTTGAAATCCCGATTCTAAGCTGTTAAGCATGGTGCACTAAACTATCAAGTAGTCATCATATTGAGCTAGCCAAACGTTCATAACGTCTACATCTGCTCCTGCAATAGGTTTGTCACCTAGCGGTGCATCAAGGACATAATTCTTCTGTGCAGCAATGAGGATAATCCTCAGATCACGGATCCAATCCACATCATTGCTACTAACATTTTTCAACTTAGTTTTCTCTAGGAACATATAAAAATTAAACGGGGAGCAACATCGCGAGCTGTTGATCTACAACATAGATATGCTAATACTACCAGGACTAAGTTCATGATAAATTAAAGTTCAATTAATCATATTACTTAAGAACTCCCACTTAGATAGACATCCCTCTAATCACCTAAGTGATCACGTGATCCAAATCAACTAAACCATAACCGATCATCACGTGAAATGGAGTAGTTTTCAATGAGGAACATCACTATGTTGATCATATCTACTATATGATTCACGCCCGACCTTTCAGTCTCAGTGTTTCGAGGCCATATCTGCATATGCTAGGCTCGTCAAGTTTAACCTGAGTATTCTGCGTGTGCAAAACTGGCTTGCACCCGTTGTAGATGGACGTAGAGCTTATCACACCCGATCATCACGTGGTGTCTGGGCACGACGAACTTTGGCAACGGTGCATACTCAGGGAGAACACTTTTATCTTGGAATTTAGTGAGAGATCATCTTATAATGCTACCGTCAATTAAAGCAAGATAAGATGCATAAAAGATAAACATCACATGTAATCAATATAAGTGATATGATATGGTCATCATCATCTTGTACTTGTGATCTCCATCTCCGAAGTACCGTCATGATCACCATGGTCACCGGCGTGACACCTTGATCTCCATCGTAGCATCGTTGTCGTCTCGCCAATATTATGCTTCCGCGACTATCGCTACCGCTTAGTGATAAAGTAAAGCATTATAGCGCGATTGCATTGCATATAATAAAGCGACAACCATATGGCTCCTGCCAGTTGCCGATAACTCGGTTACAAAACATGATCATCTCATACAATAAATTTTAGCATCATGTCTTGACCATATCACATCACAACATGCCCTACAAAAACAAGTTAGACGTCCTCTACTTTGTTGTTGCAAGTTTTACGTGGCTGCTACGGGCTTAGCAAGAACCGTTCTTACCTACGCATCAAAACCACAACGATAGTTTGTCAAGTTGGTGTTGTTTTAACCTTCACAAGGATCGGGCGTAGCCACACTCGGTTCAACTAAAGTTGGAGAAACTGACACCCGCCAGCCACCTGTGTGCAAAGCACGTCGGTAGAACCAGTCTCGCGTAAGCATACGCGTAATGTCGGTCCGGGCCGCTTCATCCAACAATACCGCCGAACCAAAGTATGACATGCTGGTAAGCAGTATGACTTATATCTCCCACAACTCACTTGTGTTCTACTCGTGCATAACATCAACGCATAAAACCTAGGCTCGGATGCCACTGTTGGGGAACGTAGTAATTTCAAAATTTTCCTACGCACACGCAAGATCATGGTAATGCATAGCAACGAGAGGAGAAAGTGTTGTCCACGTACCCTCGTAGACCAAAAGTGGAAGCGTTAGCACAATGCGGTTGATGTAGTCGTACGTCTTCACGATCCGACCGATCCAAGTACCGAACGCACGGCACCTCCGAGTTCTGCACACGTTCAACTCGATGACGTCCCTTGAACTCTGATCCAGCCGAGTGTTGAGGGAGAGTTTCGTCAGCACGACGGCGTGGTGACGATGATGATGTTCTACCGACGCAGGGCTTCGCCTAAGCACCGCTACGATATGATCGAGGTGGATTATGGTGGAGAGGGGTACCGCACACGGCTAAGAGATCCAAGGGATCAATTGTTATTTCTTTGGGGTGCCCCTGCCCCCGTATATAAAGGAGTGGAGGAGGGGGAGGGCCGACCCTCTCTATGGCGCGCCCTAGGGGAGTCCTACTCCCACCGGGAGTAGGATTCCCCCTTTCCTAGTAGAACTAGGAGCCCTTCCAAGTAGTAGGAGTAGGAGGGAAGGAAAGGGAAGGGAAAAGGAGAAGGAAGGAAGGGGGCGCCCCCCCTCCCTAGTCCAATTCGGACCAGCCCATGGGGAGGGGTGCGGCCACCCTTTGAGGCCTTTCTCTCCTTTCCCGCATGGCCCATTAAGGCCCAATACGAATTCCCGTAACTCTCCGGTACTCCCGAAAATACCCGAATCACTCGAACCTTTCCGATGTACGAATATAGTCGTCCAATATATCGATCTTTACGTCTCGACCATTTAGAGACTCCTCGTCATGTTCCCGGTCTCATCCGGGACTCCGAACTCCTTCGGTACATCAAAACACATAAACTCATAATATAACCGTCATCGAACTTTAAGCGTGCGGACCCTACGGGTTCGAGAACTATGTAGACATGACCGAGACACGTCTCCGGTCAATAACCAATAGCGGAACCTGGATGCTCATATTGGCTCCTACATATTCTACGAAGATCTTTATCGGTCAAACCGCATAACAACCTACGTTGTTCCCTTTGTCATCGGTATGTTACTTGCCCGAGATTCGATCGTCGGTATCTCAATACCTAGTTCAATCTCGTTACCGGCAAGTCTCTTTACTCGTTCCGTAATACATCATCCCACAACTAACTCATTAGTTGCAATGCTTGCAAGGCTTAGGTGATGTGCATTACCGGGAGGGCCCAGAGATACCTCTCCGACAATCGGAGTGACAAATCCTAATCTCGAAATACGCCAACCCAACAAGTACCTTCGGAGACACCTGTAGAGCACCTTTATAATCACCCAGTTACATTGTGACGTTTGGTAGCACACAAAGTGTTCCTCCGGTAAATGGGAGTTGCATAATCTCATAGTCATAGGAACATGTATAAGTCATGAAGAAAGCAATAGCAACAAACTAAACGATCAAGTGCTAAGCTAACGGAATGGGTCAAGTCAATCACATCATTCTCCTAATGATGTGATCCCGTTAATCAAATGACAACTCATGTCTATGGTTAGGACACATAACCATCTTTGATCAACGAGCTAGTCAAGTAGAGGCATACTAGTGACACTCTGTTTGTCTATGTATTCACACATGTATTATGTTTCCGGTTAATACAATTCTAGCATGAATAATAAACATTTATCATGATATAAGGAAATAAATAATAACTTTATTATTGCCTCTAGGGCATATTTCCTTCAGAAGCCCCTCGCGGTGGTTGGCGGCGGGGGACCTCTCCTCCACGTCTTGGTGCTGGTGGGCGCGGGGCCCCCTCCCTGGGCGGTGGCGTCGGGCGTGCACAGGGTCCGGCGCGCGGGGCGGCTCCTTCTCCGGTCGGCAGCGCGCTGCGGTGCTGCGGCGGTGGATGGGGGCTTGGCCCATGGCGACTGTGCCCCGTGGTGGTGGCGGGGGCCCGGCTTCAGTCCTCCGGTTGTGCTGCGGGTGCTCTTCCTTCCCCATCGCGGGTGTGCGGTGGTGTTCCTCGGGCAGCGGTGGTTCCGGCGGCAGCGCTGCGCCGGATGGTGAGGAGGCGGCGGCGCAGCCACTTGGCTGTGGGCTGGCGCGGCGACAGGCGGCGGCGCCCTTCTGGCCCAGATCTGGGCCCTTTTGGGCCCCATCTGGGTCTAGGCGGGCCTGGCCGGCGGCACCGACGGACGGAGGAGCGGCTCGTGCGGGGGGCGCGGATACGCACGATCTCCGCACGACGCGCCACCCCGGTGGGCGGTGGTGGCACCGGGACCCCGCCGGCGCTGATTCTCCACGCCCCGGGCACCCGCATATCCGGCGGGACCGGGTACTCGGCCTCGAAAAGGAGCCGAGGTTCGTCCTCGTGAAGGTGGTGGTGGCCGAAGCCGTTCGCCGCCGCGCCGTCGCCTGGGAATCGTTCGGCCATTTCTTTGATCTGGGACGGCGAGGGGAGAGGGAGGAAGGGGAGAGAGGGCGCGTCGGCGGTGGAGACTCTATGCGTGCCACCGGCGCGCTGGGGTCGGCTTATATAGGCGGAGGCGGCGCGAGCACGCTTGGCTGCCTCGTCTACGTGTGGCATGCGCGGGGACGCGCGTCGTCACGCCTTCACTGCGCCGCCCGTGAGGCATCAATGACGAAGGCTGACCGGCGCGGTAGCGCGCAGCAGTTTTGGCATTGATTTGCCGCGGGAAACGAGGCGATGAGGACGACGGAGCGACGAGAAGCGAGACGAGTCGCTGGCAAGGAGGGCCCGCGGCTCTTTTGCGCCAAAAACGATTCGCTCGGCGCCCCCGAGCGCCCCCCAGCGCGCCGGGTTTGGGTTGGGTCCGTCGGCGCCAATTTCGGCCCGAGCCGGCGAAAATTGGGCCCTTGGGGACGCGACTGGGCCGATTTTTTGACGTCAGCGGCCAAAAAGTCGCCTGGGGGGCCTTGTTGGGGACGCGGCTGGAAATGCTCTTACAAACTGGGGTATTGCTAACCTGATGAGCTTGCAAGATGAAATCTGCTGCTCGATGGAAAAGCAAGACGGCTGCTAGCGCGTGGTGCTATCTGTTTTTGTTTGCTGACCTAGGTGAGATATAATTTATCTTTTGAAGTCAGGTGAGAGAAGAGTTGAAATAAACTTATTTTTCTTCTTCTTAGAGAGCAAGAATGTGGGGTGCATGCTACCCCTGATCACATGTGACTCGTACAGCGTCTATGCTGTTGCGTGAAATGAGGGAAGGCGAGCTTCAGGAGTAGCACATGATGGATCCATACTTCATAATAGTGATAAAGATGGCAGCTTGAGTCATCCAAAAAGCATCTTAGAAAGCGATATATTTCAACAATAGGATGCCGTCAGGGAGGAAGAATAAAAACATGATTAATTAGGACTAGGAGGTACTGATCTGAAGCAATTAGGATATATTTCCAAAAAAGGGATTAACTAAGATTCAAATGGAGAGCCGAAGATATGCAAACGATCGAACTACATCAGAAAACAAACGAGGAAAAAATGCATGCACCTTCACCGTGCATGGAACCGAACAAACGTTGCGTACTTTTCATGGGCTCAGAACCTTTGGCACACGGCCCGAACACTGACGCGGGGCAAGGCGTGCCAGCCTAAGGGCTGGGCCTAATGCCTATTCACATGCAAAAATGGTCCAAGATCATCTCAAAGAGGAAATAAAGTTTAGACATTAAAAATGATGAAAATGCAAAGAGGGAAAGGGGGGTGGAACAGATCCCAATGCTTGCATGTGGCTCGGATAGCACTCTCTGCTAAGAAACACATTAGCGGGGCGAAAACCTATTTCGAGTCCTTTGCCATCCAGAGAAGTGAGCTACCGGTGATCGTGGAAATGGACTCAATTGTGGCGGTGAAGATGATCCAAGCTTCGGAGGTTGACTGATCCATTTACTCGTCCATCATAAAGGAGATTAAATATCTTATGTCTCTTCATGAAGTTTGTATTACTCATGTAAATCGTAGCCAGAATAAGGTTAGTGATAGCCTAATTAATTTTACTCGTATTGAGGGTAGAACTATGACTTGGTTGGGCTCTGGACCTCACGTATCCATAAAGTTGGCTGCGATGGACTGTACAAGTGTGGAGATTGAGTAATACAAGTTTTTTCACCCACAAAAAAAGAGGAGTTCAGGACCGTTAGCCCTAGCACCTGCCTGGTCCTGGCAAGTTGTCGCCAGAGAAGGTCGCTCACCGCGCGTCCGGGTCCAAGTGTGGATTTTTCTTCTCGTGGAAAAAGAACCGATGCCGACCTCGAGTATTTTGCTGTTTTTGAAGAACAAAAGGCATTTTCCTCGGATACGGCCGGGGTGAACGGTGAGCTGAGCTGCTGACTGGCCCGTGTGGCAGACGGCTAGACCAGGTGCCATTGGCAAGCTAGTCTGCCGGTCTGGCTGCGGTCTCGGCACGCTGCAAATGGTAGCCGCCCTTGCTTTCGCATGCAACGATCCGGACGACAGAGGATCTGATCACTGAGGTGAATCACATAGTCGCACGTCCAGACTCGTTCGCTAGGAGCCACAGCCACGTCGCTTGATTGCCAGTTTCGCACCACCGGCCGTACGTATACGTCGTTCTCCTTCTTTTTTGAGAAAACTTTCGATTTATTCGTTAACTGTCAAGTCAAGGTAGTATAAGGAACACTAAAGTAAAATTTATATCCAGATCTGTAGACCATTTAATACGACTACAAATACTGGAGCGAGCCGAAGATACACCACCATCATCACCCCTTCCTCGTCAGAGATGGGCAAACATTATTATAGTAGACAGTCGGGAAGTCGTCGTGCTAAATCCTCATAGGAACAGCGCACCAGAACAGCAACCGTCACCGACGAGGAGAAGTATAGATCGGAAAGATCCAACCTGCAGACACACACGTAGACGAACGAAGATCAGATCCAGTCGGATCCATCAAAGAAAAACGCCGACCGGATCCCACGAGATCCGTCGGAGACAAACCTCCACAGGCCTTCTGACAACGCTTGAAACACCACTGGAATGGGGGCTGGATGGCTAAGGCCTCCTAGGACCAGCGCACCAGAATATCAACCGCCGCCGGTGAAGAGAATTGTAGATCGGAAGGATCCAACCCGCAGACACACACGTAGACGAACGAAAACCAGATCCAATCGGATCCACCGAAGAAAAATGCCGACCGGACCCCACGAGATCCGTCGAAGTAAAACCTTCACATGCCTTCTGACGATGCTTGAACTGGACGGGGCGGACCTCATTTCATCTTTAAGAAGACGTCGTTGCCTCGTCTTTTTGAACATGACACAAACTCTAACAAGACTTAAAAAAGCACCTAAAAAAGGAGATGAGGTGAACCGACAGCGGTGCCGGCGAGAGGCAGAAAACCCTAGATGAGTTTTACACTGCTCGTTGGAGTAGTTGACGGGTCCCCCGTTTTATTGTTCTCGTGTGATGACTGATGAAATTCGTCCTCTTTCCCTACTACGTACGTTCTCCAGGAGTCACGTATGCACCCTCGGTCGATCTATTATTAGGTGCCGTGCGTGTGTGTTCTGTCCAGCGCCACAGATGCTGACTCCAAAGTCCAACCCATGCACCGGCACGCACGACGACGACGCCGGCCGGCACACACACACCAGACGCCGCCACAACGAGACCCTTCCCGGTCGCAAAGCAAGTGAAAGTAACCAGCCACGCACTCCTCGCTCCATCGCTTGCTTCCTGCGCCACTTCGTTTTTATACGCCAGCGCGCGCGCGCGGCACCGAGAAACGCGCCGATGCCGACGCCGACGCCTCGCCGCCATGCGCTGCTGCTCATGGCGCTCGTCCTCGCGGCCGGCGCGGTCGCTCAGGCGGACGACGACCCATGGGACAGGAAGAGCGACGGCGGCGGCGGCGGGAGAGGGGTCGTCTACGGCGGGAGGAAGCCGCCCAGCTTCAGCGCGCCCATGGTGGGGCTCCTCGTGGCGCTCATCGCCACCTTCTTCATCATCGGCTTCTTCTCCATCTACATCCGCCGGTGCGGCCGCGGGAACTCCCCCACCATCCCGGCTGTGGCGTTAATTTGAGAGAGGAGCTATCTTTTGGATTAACTCCTGATCGGCTAGATATCGATTAGAGGTGCTCATACATTATGATATGTAAAAATGTTGTATGCTAAAACACATTGTATTCATGGATCTGTTAACTGTTGCTTCTGTAACTTAATATAAGACGTTTTCCTTGACACTATGATGAACTCTAGAAACGTCTTATACAAAAGTTACGAAAAGCGAATGTTGGACGCCTAATGCAAATATATATTACCCCCCCCCCCCCCCCCCCCCAATCGAGTAGTGCATCTCATATATTTTTTATTTTATTGATGATCAACGTAAATCTCAAAATACGTAGTGGACCTTGTATAGGGCCATTTTTTCACTTGATTATGAGAACTCAATTTGGCGGTGTGAATCCCCGAGAATCGGGCTAGAATCCTAGTCTAACCAAAATCAGCCGAAACCCGATTCAAGCTATGCTGGCCACTCCCTGAAAAGAAAGAGTGAGAGTGAAGCGGATGGTGTCTTTTTTTTTTTGCGGGAAAATCAGAGAGCTTCTTATTCAATAAACGCATTCTTGGGACAGTCAGCCAAAAGGCTGGTCACCAAGAAGCTGGGGGTTTCATCGAGCCAGCTCTCCATAACATTCAATGTGCAAGCATGCTTAGCACATAGATGCGTCGGGAGGTTAGCCGACCGATTTACATGCTGAATATCAAAAGAAGTAAAAGTATTACATAGCTCTCCTATTTCTAGAAGTAAAGGAGCCACAATAGACCGAGCATTGTGGCGAGTTTGCCAGAGTTTCACTAGCTCCAAGCAGTCGACTTCCATAATCACATGCGGGAATCATCGTAGACAAGCAAACCGGACTCCATCTCGCAGGGACAAGCACTCCATCATCAAGGAGTCTCAAACCCCCACATATGGTTTGCACCATGAGCCCAAAAGGGCCGTAGAGGAGCGGGCCACTCCGCCCGCACCACTTCGCCCTTCATCAAAGTTAAGGGCTCCATCGGTCGTGATTTTGATTGTACCCAAGTCAGGCGGCCGCTAGCCGTGACCTGGAAGAGTCGGGGTGTCTTTCATTAGCAGCTGTAAGAGGGAAATAGCTTCATTGATAGATCTCATGGTTGCTATGGGATCCCTCCCCTCGTCTCCATGCTTGATGCGGTTCCTGGAGTGCCAGATGGACCACATAGTGGTAGTGATCTTAGCACGATCATCTGAAGTGAACTGTGGGTGACATGTTATGTCTCGCGCCCACGTATCCGAACGAAGAGGAGGCAGGCGAAGACCTAGCCAAGTCCACGCCTCTTCCCAGAAGCGCTGAGCATGTGGACAATGAATTAGCGCATGCTTCAGATCCTCCTCCATGGAACATCATACCTTGCATTGTCGAACATTTGCAAGATGTCTGTAGTTTAAGGTAGCCTCATCTGGAGAATGCCACGCAAAACTCTCCGCCAGAATACTCTCACTTTAGGAATAACTTTCAATTTCCACAACTATTGATCGTCCGTTGAAGTTTCGGTAGCCGTCCCTTCCTCTTGAGCCAAATGCTTGTTCTGAGTCACGAGAGCGCGGTGTCTTTTTCATTCACCCCTCACTTCTCAAAATTACTCCCTCCATCTGAAAATACTTGTCATCAAAATGGATAAAGGGAGATGTATCTCAAACTATGTCTAGATACATTCCTTTTTATCCATTTTGAAGACAAGTATTTCCGGACGGAGGGAGTACTTATTTAACCCTATATATTTGGATTGAAAGATTTGGATTTGAAAACACCTTTCTCGGAATAGGCTTTCGCGAGCTTTATATATAAAGCAACAGACGAAGAAAGTACACGGCTAATTCCTGTAGTAAGTGTTTATTTTTCTTTACAATTTGTGTTATCTTATCTTTTAGAGTATTGTTGTTGTGTGACCATTTGTGTTTTTGTGATGTATTTCTAAAATATTTATTTTTTTTACGGCTATATATTCATTCAATTATAGTTACATGTGAGCGGATTTCATTTTGAGGCATGTAGAGAATAGTATACTCTTCATGCTAATTAAGTATGCAATTCCAGAGTTTGTCATCAAAACATCTCACATGCATTTCAAGGGCCAATCCAGTTAACAATCAAATAGGTGAATTCATATTCGTGTCATTTCAATTTCCTAATTGAACTAGAATTATAATCAAATTGAATATGAAGCTCTCAGAATATGGACATCCAAACAAAGCATTAGCTAACTTTTCCTACATAATTTGGAACCGGCCACGGTGCATGCGTCCTTCTCGGGTCGACAACCCGAGGTTGTTGCTTTCAAACTCCACACTGCAGTTCCCTTTTTGTTGCGTGTGGCTTGTAAGAGCATCTCTAGCCGCACCCCCAACCGCGCCCCAAGGGCCTTTTTTCGGCGTTGGCGCCCAAAAACCGGCCCAGCCGCGTCCTCAGAGCCCATTTTTGGCCGGTTTGGTCCAAAACTGGCACCGGCGAACCCAGGCCGAACCCGGCGCGCTGGGGGGCGCCCGATGGCGTCGGGGCAATTGGTTTTGGTGCGAACGAACGACAGGCCCACCAAGTCAGCGACCCACGCCTCATCGTCCTCACAACGCCTCATTTCCCGCGGGGAATCAATGCCAAGGCTGCCGCCGGTCAGCCTTCCATTGATTCCTCACGGGCGGCGCGGCACAGCGACGTGCCCCCTTCCGCCACGCGTACACACGACACAACTCCCTGGCCGCTATATAAAGCAGCACCTCCCTCGCCGGAGATGCACCACCCGCCCGCAACCCCCCTCTCTCTTCCCGTGCATAGCCGCCGCCGACGTTCTCTTTCTGCCACCGTAGATGATGGGCGAGAGGTTCCCCAGCGACGGGGCGGCGGCCAATGGCTTCGGCGGCCGCTCGCTGCGCGAGTGGGAGGCCCACCTCCTCCATCAAGCGAACATCCTGGCGCCTCCAGACATGCGCATGCCGGGGAGGTGGAGGCTCAACGCCGGGGGCGTCCCCGTGCCCCCGCTGCCCGACGTCACGTGGCCCGACTACTTCAACGCCAAGGTCGAGCGCGCGTGGGCGTCGCTGACGGAGGAGCAGTGTGGCACCCCAGCTCAGAGAAACCGGAACGTCCCGTATTCCAGCCCAGAGATCGAGGAGAAGTCTTCTGGAATACGGCACTGCTTAGCATAGAACAACTCAGCTCTTTATTACAATCTATACTGGGTACAAGGGGTTACATCGACACGATGACACTATGCTTGCCACTGTTGCTCTATGCAAGCAGCAGAAAAACTCGAAGCAGCGGAATAACTCTAGCAACGGAGCGGATTCCCCCCCGCATCGTCTCTCCCCAGGGCGGCTCGGGCGGCGGCGCCCCCTCCCCCC
The DNA here is from genome assembly GCF_056163025.1 of Triticum urartu. Classification (NCBI taxonomy): domain Eukaryota; kingdom Viridiplantae; phylum Streptophyta; class Magnoliopsida; order Poales; family Poaceae; genus Triticum; species Triticum urartu. The sequence goes on along the minus strand of NC_141879.1, from coordinate 150,612,573 downwards.
GCAACCCACCCTCCCTCTCTTCCCCCCTCCCCGCCGCCGCCAATAGCCCCCGCCGGGCGAAGCCCGCGCGGATCTGGCGGCGGCGGGCTACCGTTCCTCGTGTGGCGCGCTCACGGGCTGGGGGAGCCCCGTGTGGCAGCGACCGGCGTGGCGTGACTCCAGCGCGCGGCGGTTCATCCGGTGGAGGCTGGGGACGGTGGTGTGGAGGCGCTCGCTGCTCCCTCCCGGTGGCCTGCTCCGAATCGGCGGTGTCCCCCTGCTGCGCTCCGTGGGGGTAGGGGTGCTGCTGTGGGTCGACGAGATGCGAACCGGCGGAGGTGTTCTCTGTGAGGCGCGTGTGGTGGTGCTCGCCCTCCCCCTCTCTGCGTGATCTGCAGGCAGATCGGCGTGCCTGCCGGCATGTTCCTGGTTGGGGGCGGTGTGGGCAGGCTGGATCCGGCTGGATTTGGCCTGCGGTGGACCGGATCTGGTCATGTGTGGCGGCGGGCTGCAGTGGACCTTGCTCTGCGGTGGTGAGGAAGCAGTGTATCGCGGTCTACCGGTGCTTCTCGAAGGTGGTCTGCTCACTTGGGCGAAAGCCTCTGCTCTGACCGGAGCCGGCGATGGCGACGCCCGCGGGTGCCGCTTACCTCCTTGGAGGCGTTGCTGTCAAGGTGACTTTCCCTTCGAAGCTCCAGGGGAAACCCTTGTTCCTGGTCCTTCCGGAACTGTCGATGGCGGTGCATTTTTGCGTCGCAATCCTTCTTGAAGGCATCGATTTGGTGGATTTGTGTGGTCGCTGCTCTCTGCGGGTTGGATGGTGGTGGTGGTGCGACTGGCTGGGGTCGACGGTGGTGTGGTCGGTGTCGGTGAGGAGGTGCTGCTTTGCCTACGACTTCTTGGCTTGACCATTCGTTGGAGTGGTTCGATTCTTCCATCAGAAGCCGGGTTAGCGGGGTGGGATCCTCTCTGGACCACCTCGTTCCTGTACGGCACCTCTCCCCTCTACGGAACAACGAAGACGGTGGTGAACTCCACTCTGCAGGGACTCTGGTTGGAACGCTTATCCTAGCTCGCAAACAAAGTATCCACGGCAAACAAGCAATCAAATCCGGCTTGACCTGCAAGCTGGCATGATACGCCAGGTCAGTACATTGAATGTACTTGCAAGCTCACAATAACCAGAAGCATTCAAGACAAACAACAACATGGCAACTATAGGTTAACAAGGATTAACATGATATCATCTAAACAACATGGCATGAACAACATGATACCAATAGCGCAATATAAGCATGGCATTAACATATAAACATGATGATACTAACATGCAACATGATGACACTATCATGCATCAACTTACTCTGCTCGGGGTTACCTCGTAACCATCACATGCATCACTTATCATCCTCGTACATCACACGATCATCTCAGGATCAAATCAAGCTTGGTATAAACAATACCATAGTAATCAATACATGACCACAAGGATGTTGAACTTTACCCGTGATTCTCGCGTAACACCACAAATATCCATAACACGGTATCCTCGATACCACGATGATCCTCTCACGATCACATAAAGATCAAACAACTTCTTTCATCATCGAACCAGGATTGTTATTAAGCACATTATTATTATTATTATTATTATTATTATTATTATTATTATTATTATTATTACTGTTGACCCATAGTGTGACTGACTACGAACTGGGCCCATATTTCCGGGCGTGGCTATCGACAGATTTAACACACACTCTGCAGAGGTTAGCACACTGTACCCACACCACGGAACCCATGGCCTCGCACTCCCATTCGGGTGGACCAATGGTGTTCCGACAAAACCGTCCTACTGCCATGATACTCTCCCAACCACTCCGACTAACTCCCTCTGGGCTAAGTCATGGGTGGCCCCGTGCCTACCAAAGGCATCAACGACCACCATCGTGGCAAAACGGTCCCAAACGGGGACATGAGCTCAAAACCAAACATGGGCACACAAGGCTTATGCCGTCCTACCCGGCCAAGGTAGCGCCCGCGCATAACCTTCCCTCGTTGGAGGCACCGGAGAGAGGCATGACAATGGAGCATTTAACAAACTAAATGCAATGGAGCATGCATAACAACGGTACTCGGAAAAGATGATAGTCATGCACCAAAGGCCATTACCAACATGTACTTCTACCAAGCATGGCAGACGATAGAAATGCTAGGAACTAGTACATGATAACCAGGTGCATAAAAACATATCATGAAAGTGAACACAAATCCATAAGCATCACCGAAACAACGATAACCGTATCAAAGCAATCAGAAATTTATTAAATATTCAAGTTGAAAACCATGGCTACTGCATGACTATCATGCAAGTGGGTGTTGTGGCTTGCCTGGGGATGAAGAAGGCTCCGGGAAGATGTGCGGTGAAGCCGCGGAAAGAATCGCCGGAAAGGGTTCTCTCTCGGAGGGGGCTGATTAGGGTCAAGGGCAAAATGGTCATTTCGAGTATGTCAAACCATAGAGAAAATGATGGGAATGGAATGGGCTCGATGAGACAAAGACATGGGTGTTGGTTTCACCTCAATCGGAGTCTCGAGCAAAAAGTTATAGCCCGACGAAGTCTAGGGACCAATCTGTAAAAATAGTCCTACAAACAGGTCCCTGGCGACTGAAAACAGAAAGCGCATTTAGAGGAATACGCCTTCAGAGCAGAGAAAACATACTCCCAGCTGTAGTTAAATGAAAACATGGTTTCTTATAAAGAAAGCGCATTTCAACAAAACTAAGAGCAGAGTACGCTTTCAGAAGTGGAAAACGTAATACTAGAAATCCGTTTCCACTTATCTGACGTGGCGGGGGCGGGTCAACGCGGGTGGATGCTAGGTGGGGTCACGTGGGGAGTGGGGCCCGCCTGGCCAGGGGAGAAGAGTCAACGCCGACCTCTTCGTCTCCCTCGCACGCTCGCCCGCGCGGGACAGAGGCTAGGGCTGGCGCCTGAAGTCTACTACACAACCTTCTTCTTGTAGACATTGTCGGGCCTCGAAGTGCAGAGGTTTGTAGGACAGTAGCAATTTTCCCTCAAGTGGGTGTGCATCAAAGAAACATATGAAAGCTCATCAAAGAAACTAAGTGGGTGTGCATCCAACTTGCTTGCTCACGAAGACTTAGGGCATTTGAGGAAGCCCATCATTGGAATATACAAGCCAAGTTCTATAATGAAAAATTCCCACTAGTATATGAAAGTGACAAAATAATAGACTCTCTATCATGAAGATCATGGTGCTACTTCGAAGCACAAGTGTGGAAAAAGGATAGTAACATTGTCCCTTCTCTCTTTTTCTCTCTCTTTTTTTGTTTGGGCTTTCTTTTCCCCTTTTTTTATGGCCTCTTATTTATTTATTTATTTATTTATTTTTTATTGTTATTTTTTTTCGTCCGGAGTCTCATCCCAACTTGTGGGGGAATCAAAGTCTCCATCATCCTTTCCTCACATGGGACAATGCTCTAATGATGATCATCACACTTTTATTTACTTACAACTCAAGAATTACAACTCGATACTTAGAACAAAATATGACTCTATGTGAATGCCTCCGGCGGTGTATTGGGATTGGGATGAATCAAGAGTGACAGTATGAAAAATTAAGCATGGTGGCTTTGCCACAAATATGATGTCAACTACATGATCATGCAAAGCAATATGACAATGATGATGCGTGTTATAACAAATGGAACGGTGGAAAGTTGGATGGCAATATATCTCGGAATGGCTATGGAAATGCCATAATAGGTAGGTTTGGTGGCTGTTTTGAGGAATATATAAGGAGGTTTATGTGTGATAGAGCATATCATATCACGGGGTTTGGATGCACCGGCGAAGTTTGCACCAACTCTCAAGGTGAGAAAGGGCAATGCACGGTACCGAAGAGGCTAGCAATGATGGAAGGGTGAGAGTGCGTATAATCCATGGAATTAACATTAGTCATAAAGAACTCACATATTTATTGCAAAAATCTACAAGTTATCAAAACCAAGCACTACACGCATGCTCCTAGGGGGATAGATTGGTAGGAAAAGACCATCGCTCGTCCCCGACCGCCACTCATAAGGAAAGCAATCAAAGAACACCCCATGCTTCAAATTTGTCACACAACGTTTACCATACGTGCATGCTACGGGACTTGCCAACTTCAACACAAGTATTCATCAATTTCACAATTACTCAACTAGCACACCTCTAATATTACCACATTTATATCTCAAAACAACTATCAAGCATCCAACTTCTCTTACCATTTAAAATTTATAACCAAAGAAAACTATCATGATGTTCTAAAGACTCTCAAAATGATATAAGTGAAGCATGAGAGTTCATCTATTTCTATAAAATAAAGCCACCACCATGCTCTAGAAAGATATAAGTGAAGCACTAGAGCAAATGATAAACTACTCCGAAAGATATAAGTGAAGATCAATGAGTAATCGAATAATTATGCAACTATGTGAAGACTCTATAACATTTAAGAATTTAAGATCTTGGTATTTTATTCAAACAGCAAGCAAAACAAAATAAAATAAAATGACGCTCCAAGCAAAACACATATCATGTGGCGAATAAAAATATAGCTCCAAGTAAAGTTACCGATGAACGAAGACGAAAGAGGGGATGCCATCCGGGGCATCCCGAAGCTTAGGCTCTTGGTTGTCCTTGAATATTACCTTGGGGTGCCTTGGGCATCCCCAAGCTTAGGCTCTTGCCACTCCTTATTCCATAGTCCATCGAATCTTTACCCAAAACTTGAAAACTTCACAACACAAAACTTAACAGAAAACTCGTAAGCTCCGTTAGTATAAGAAAATAAATCACCACTTAGGTATTGTTGTGAACTCATTCTAAATTCATATTGGTGTAATATCTATCGTATTCCAACTTCTCTATGGTTCATACGCTCCGATACTACTCATAGATTCATCAAAATAAGCAAACAACACAATGAAAACAGAATCTGTCAGAAACAGAACAGTCTGTAGTAATCTGTATCAAACGTATACTTTTGGACTCAAAAAATTCTCAAATACATTGGTGGACCTGAGGAATTTTTCTATTAACCATATGAAAAAAGAATCAACTTAATCGCACTCTCCAGTAAAAATTGGCAGCAAAACTCGTGAGCGCTAACAAAGACTTCACCCAAGTCTTCCCAAAGGTTCTACTTGGCACAAACACTAATTAAAAGCATAAAAGCACATCTAAACAGAGGCTAGATGAATTATTTATTAATAAACAGAAACAAAAAGCAAGGAACAAAAATAAAATCGGGTTGCCTCCCAACAAGCGCTATCGTTTAACGCCCCTAGCTAGGCATGATGATTTCAATGATGCTCACATAAAAGATAAGAACTGGAACATAAAGAGAGCATCATGAAGAATATAACTAGCACATTTAAGTCTAACCCACTTCCTATGCATAGGGATTTTGTGAGAAAACAACTTATGGGAACAAGAATCAACTTGCATAGGAAGGTAAAACAAGCATAACTTCCGGATTTTAAGCGCATAGAGAGGAAACTTGATATTATTGCAACTCCCACAAGCATATATTCCTCCCTCATAATAATTTTCAGTAGCATCATGAATGAATTCAACAATATAACTATCACATAAAGCATTCTTTTCATGATCAACAAGCATGCAAAGTTGACACTCTTCCAAAATAGTGGGATTAACATTAACTAAAGTCATGACCTCTCCAAACCCACTTTCATAATTATCACAATAAGATTCAACACCCTCCAAAATAGTGGGATCATTACTTCCTAAAGTTGACACTCTTCCAAACCCGCTTTCATCAATATAATCATCATAAATAGGAGGCATGCTATCATCAAAATAAATTTGCTCATCAAAACTTGGGGGACAAAAAATATCATCTTCATCAAACATAGCTTCCCAAAGCTTGTGGCTTTGCATATCATTAGCATCATAGATATCCAAGGAATTCATACTAACAACATTTCAATCATGCTCATCATACAAAGATGTAGTGCCAAACGTTCTATAGATTTCTTCTTCTAGCACTTGAACACAATTATCGGAATCCTTATTCTCACGAAAGACATTAAAAAGATGAAGCATATGAGGTACCCTCAATTCCATTTTTTTGTAATTTTATTTTATAGACTAAACTAGTGATAAAACAAGAAACTAAAAGATTTGATCGCAAGATCAAAAGATATACCTTCAAGCGCTAACCTCCCCGGCAATGGTGCCAGAAAAGAGCTTGACATCTACTACACAGCTGATACGTCTCCAACGTATCTACTTTTCCAAACACTTTTGCCCTTGTTGACTCTAACTTGCATGATTTGAATGGAACTAACCCGGACTGACGCTGTTTTCAGCAGAATTACCATGGTGTTTGAGGGAGTCCTGGATTAGGGGGTCTCCAGACAGCCGGACTATATCCTTTGGCCGGACTGTTAGACTATGAAGATACAAGATTGAAGACTTCGTCTCGTGTCCGGACGGGACTCTACTTGGCGTGGAAGGCAAGCTAGGCAATACGGATATGTATATCTCCTCCTTTGTAACCGACCTTGTGTAACCCTAGCCCCTCTGGTGTCTATATAAACCGGAGGGTTTTAGTCCGTAGGACAACATACAATCATACCATAGGCTAGCTTCTAGGGTTTAGCCTCTCCGATCTCGTGGTAGATCAACTCTTGTAATGAGCATATCATCAAGAATAAATCAAGCAGGACGTAGGGTTTTACCTCCATCAAGAGGGCCCGAACCTGGGTAAAACATCGTGTCCCCTACCTCCTGTTACCATCCGCCTTAGACGCATAGTTCGGGACCCCCTACCCGAGATCCGCCGGTTTTGACACCGACAGTGTTATTTATGTGCAGGAGCAAACATTCTCGGAATGACCTGAAACTTCACGGAGACACTTTTCAGAAAATAAGAAAAATACCTGCCAAAGATGAAGGCCAGGGGGCCCACCGTCTTGCCACGAGGGTGGGGGGCGCGCCCCCTACCTCATGGGCCCCACGTTGCCTCTCTGACTCCAACTCTACCTCCATATATTGAGTTTCGATGAGAAAAAAATCAGAGAGAAGAAATCATCGCATTTTACGATACGGAGCCGCCGCCAAGCCCTAAAACCTCTCGGGAGGGCTGATCTGGAGTCCGTTCGGGGCTCCGGAGAGGGGAATCTGTAGACATCATCATCATCAACCATCCTCCATCACCAATTTCATGATGCTCACCACCGTGCGTGAGTAATTCCATCGTAGGCTTGATGGACGGTGATGGGTTGGATGGATCTATCATGTAATCGAGTTAGTTTTGTTAGGGTTTGATCCCTAGTGTCCACTATGTTCTGAGATTGATGTTGCTAGGACTTTGCTATGCTTAATGCTTGTCACTAGGGCCCGAGTGCCATGATTTCAGATCTGAACCTATTATGTTTTCATCAATATATGAGTGTTCTTGATCCTATCTTGCAAGTCTATAGTCACCTATTATGTGTTATGATCCGTTAACCCCGAAGTGACAATAATCGGGATACTTACCGGTGATGACCGTAGTTTGAGGAGTTCATGTATTCACTATCTGTTAATGCTTTGTTCCGGTTCTCTATTAAAAGGAGGCCTTAATATCCCTTAGTTTCCATAAGGACCCCGCTGCCACGGGAGGGTAGGACAAAAGATGTCATGCAAGTTCTTTTCCATAAGCACGTATGACTATGTTCAGAATACATGCCTACATTATATCAATGAACTGGAGCTAGTTCTATGTCACCCTAAGTTATGATTGTTACATGATGAACCGCATCCGGCTTAATTCTCCATCACTGATCCATTGCCTACGAGCTTTCCATATATTGTTCTTCGCTTATTTACTTTTCCGTTGCTATTGTTATCATCACTACAAAATACCAAAAACATTGCTTTTACTACCGTTATCACTACTATCATATTACTTTGCTACTAAACACTTTGCTGCAGATATTAAGTTTCCAGGTGTGGTTGAATTGACAACTCAGCTGCTAATACTTGACAATATTCTTTGGCTCCCCTTGTGTCGAATCAATAAATTTGGGTTGAATACTCTACCCTCGAAAACTGTTGTGATCCCCTATACTTGCGGGTTATCAACAGCCTTCTTCTTGTAGACGTTGTTGGGCCTCCAAGTGCAGAGGTTTGTAGGACAATAGCAAATTTCCCTCAAGTGGATGACCTAAGGTTTATCAATCCGTGGGAGGCGTAGGATGAAGATGGTCTCTCTCAAACAACCCTGCAACCAAATAACAAAGAGGCTCTTGTGTCCCCAACACACCCAATACAATGGTAAATTGTATAGGTGCACTAGTTCGGCGAAGAGATGGTGATACAAGTGCAATATGGATGGTAGATAAAGGTTTTTGTAATCTGAAAATATAAAAACAGCAAGGTAACTAATGATAAAAGTGAGCATAAACGACGGTGCAATGCTAGGAAACAAGGCCTAGGGTTCATACTTTCACTAGTGCAAGTTCTCTCAACAATACTAACATAATTGGATCATATAACTGTCCCTCAACATGCAACAAAGAATCACTCCAAAGTCACTAATAGCGGAGAACAAATGAAGAGATTATGGTAGGGTACGAAACCACCTCAAAGTTATCCTTTCTGATCGATCTATCATAGAGTTTGTACTATAATAACACCTTAAGACACAAATCAACCAAAACCCTAATGTCACCTAGATACTCCAATGTCACCTCAAGTATCCGTGGGTATGATTATACGATATACATCACACAATCTCAGATTCATCTATTCAACCAACACAAAGAACTTCAAAGAGTGCCCCAAAGTTTCTACCGGAGAGTCAAGACGGAAACGTGTGCCAACCCCTATGCATAAGTTCACGAGGTCACGGAACTCGCAAGTTGATCACCAAAACATACATTAAGTGGATCACGTGATATCCCATTGTCACCACAGATAAGCACACGCAAGACATACATCAAGTGTTCTCAAATCCTTAAAGACTCAATCTGATAAGATAACTTCAAAGGGAAAACTCAATTCATCACAAAAGAGTAGAGGGGGAGAAACATCATAAGATCAAAATATAATAGCAAAGCTCGTGATACATCAAGATCGTGCTGACTCAAGAACACACGAGAGAGAGAGATCAAACACATAGCTACTGGTACATACCCTCATCCCCGAGGGAGAACTACTCCCTCCTCGTCATGGAGAGCGCCGGGATGATGAAGATGGCCATCGGAGAGGGATTCCCCCCTCCGGCAGGGTGCCAGAACGGGTCTAGATTGGTTTTCGGTGGCTACGAAGGCTTCTGGCGGCAGAACTCCCGATCTAGGTTTCTTTCTGGAAGTTTTGGGTTATATAAGAGGCGTTGGAGTCGGGAACAAGGCACGGGGGTCTCCGGGCTGTCCACGAGGCAGGGGGTGCGCCCCCCACCCTCGTGGGCAGCCCGAGACTCTCCTGGCCCAATTCTTTTACTTCCTGGCCTTCTTCTGGTCCAAAAATAAGTTCCGTGAAGTTTCAGGTCAATTGGACTCCGTTTGGTTTTCCTTTTCTGCGATACTCAAAAACAACGAAAAAAACAGAAACTGGCACTGGGCTCTAGGTTAATAGGTTAGTCCCAAAAATCATATAAAATAGCATATAAATGCATATAAAACACCCAAGGTTGATAATATAATAGCATGGAACAATAAAAAATTATAGATACGTTGGAGACGTATCAGCGCCGGTGGCCGTTCGGGCGGCTCCGGCCACCGTTCGTGGCGCCCGGACCACCTACGCGATCGGGAGGACACCGTGCATCCATCCTGACGCAGAACAAACGCCGAGGAGGAGCGGAACGACGGTGCACCACGGAGGCAGAGAGCAACGGCGGCGGCCCATCTTGGGGGCACGTGGCCACGAGTACTCCGGCGCCGAACTGCGGGGTTGGGAAGGTGCACCGGGGTCTGGGTAGACTACTGGTGGTGGAGGAATTGAGGGAGGGGCTCGGGCTCGCTCGGATTCGAGCGGCTAGAGGCGGCGTCCATGGTGGTGATGGCGAGGCAGAGGAGCTCCTCGAGCTCGGGTGAGCAGTCGGGGAGGTCTATCGGAGAGAGGAGAGGAGGCTGGTGAGCTCGGGGGGTCTCGGGGTGGCCTTATATAGGCAGGGGAGGGGTGTGCCGCGCTGTCGTCGCCGCGGACACGTGTGCATGTGCATGAGCTCGGAGGTAGGCGCCGGGGAGGAACAGGGATGAGTTCACGAGTCAGAGGGAGCCAAGAGAGCACAGGGAGGAAGGGACGAGGAGGAAGACGACGGTCGGCGCACTGTGCTCCCGTGGGCGTTCGGCGGCGAGTGTCGGTGAGGAAACGAACGGAGGGGGAGAGGGGTCTAGGGGAACTACGACGATGAGATGAAGACGTTGGACACGGTCACGCACGCGAAGGCAACGAGAGGAGGAGGGGCCCGAGAAAAACTCTACCCAGCTCGCGGCCATGGCATGCCAGGGCAGTGGTCACCGCGTGACCCTGGGAATTCAATGCTCACTGGCGCCCAAATTGGTGTCTAGCGGAAATTCCCTGGTGCCCTTAGTCCAAAGGAAGCAACAACACGGTCCAGGGGTAAAGAAGAGATTTGCACCTAGCTCCAAAATATTGCAACAACAAGGTGTTTGTTGCTGTACATGGTTCACATGAGAGGGGTTAGACTCCGAGATTTGGCACAACATGATTAATCACTAAGGTGATGCTTATTACCAAAAATCAGACTAAGGGGAGAGGTTTGGAGGGTACTTGCTGTAGAAAGTGCCATACTGGCAAAATTAGGTGATTTGTATGATGCACTCATTTGGAGAGGCAAGTTGAGCTGAAATTAGGCATGGCCCAATGATTTGAAGATATGAAGATGTCCAAAAAGTTTCATGCCATTTGGATGAACCAAAATAGCACTTGCTTCATATAGCTTTGCTCAAGACAGAAAATTGTAAAAATTGCACAGGGCAAATGATGTAATTAATTGAGCCAAATTTTGGTGGAGAGTGTTTATATGGATAGGAGAATTCCCTGGAAAATTTTCAGCTTAAATGAAGCAATATAAAATATACTTACTTCACTAACTGAAAATTTGGGCAGAGACAAAGAATTGAAGATGAGCTCACATGGAGGCATTACATGAGCTCAACTTTGGTGGAGGGCTATAATATGATGATATGAAGGACCTTGCAAAACCAATTCCCTTAGACAGGAACTTTGAAAAATTGCTTAGGAATATTTACTAGGCAAATTAAGTTGAATTTTGGCATGGGTAAATTATTTGGACATGAAAAGGTATCCAAGAAGTTTGGGTCAATTGGGCAAAGATAAATGGCACTTGCTTCACAATCTGCCATTCAGGACAGAATAGGAAATAATTAGTTGAGCATGATGGGGAACATGGACAATGAAATATTTTGCCATATTTGAGGAAGATATGACCCAAACAATTTATGAGAGTTATTTGGGAATTTTGGGAGTGATGGAAAGCCTAGGTTGCTTCACAACCTAGGGCAAATTGAGTGATTCCTTTAATGGAAAAGGAATATTCCAATAAAAAGAATATTGGGATTTGGTCCAAAGTGGAAATGGAAAGGTCTTGGGATGGATATGAGGATGACAAGCCACTCTGGAAAGAAAGAAGATGGCATCTTCTTAAGTTTCCATACCACACAACCATGAAGAAAGAAAACTCGGGCAAAAACCTCAGAAAATCAAAAGAAAAGGAAGGGGCCAAAAACCAGGTTGTTACAACTCTTACCCCCTTAAAGAAATCTCGTCCTCGAGATTTTTTTGCTCAGGGAACAAGTATGAATATACTGACTTAAGGAAACCTTTTCCAACTCAGGTATCCTTTTTCCTTTATTGTTGGTCCCACCAAATTTTTATCTGACTGGCTCTGGGTGGTTTGACTCACTGTATCCACATTCTGACAGATCTTACCTGGCTTGTTCATGCTTATACAGGCTCCAATTATTTGAATATCTGCTGCCTTAGCTGAATGTGATAATTTATCATGACTGTAATATATGCATGTCTCACAAACCCGAGAGTGATTTCTGATTGTTGTGTCTGCACTGAGAACCTTCCTTGAAGTGGTGATCAGATTTTCATGATGAACACCCAAGCTCTAACTCCTTGAATTGGGTTTCTTCACTGAATGCAGGTCCTTTTGGTTCCAAACTGTGAGTTGAGGCATAACCATTTCCTGACAGATTCTAACTCATTGCAGAAGTTTCTGAATCATCTTAACTGGCTCCACCTTATGGAGTATCAGATCCGTTCCAAATATTTGACTGTCGCTTGCCGGGGCCAGCATGAAGGGGTATGATCTTATATGATAATATCCACAGAATCGACTGACGGTGGCTTTGACAGACGAAATTTTATTCATGCCAAGCTATCCTTTGGTCATTCTCATGGTTGAGGGCACATGCTTCCAGATTGTTATTCCACATACTGATCACTCATCTTGGGGATGGTAGGCTGTGTGATGCTTAATCATAGTTGCCGGGGTCAAACTATTGAATGGACCCTTAGTCCGACTTGACAGACTCAGATATTCGATACTGACAATTCTAAGCATATGTCATTGACTATGCGGGTTGTCTGGATATGGGTTCCTTACCAAAATTGAGTAGACCCCCTTAGGTGAATATCCATGGTGATCCATACTGACTCAGACTGTCCGAGGTATCTGCACCATGTGAGTCATGCAACCATTTTCATACCTGCATCACCGGTCTTGCTACTCCATTACTGTTTTTCTTGTCTGGGTCCTTGGCTGAAGGAGCAGGGTCATATGGTTTCTCCGTGTGACCATGAGTGCGATATTCTGACAGGCGTACTTGAAAGTGCGTTATATCGACTAGAGGGGGGTGAATAGGCGATTTTTATGAATTCTTCACTGAGGAATTTGCAGGTGAGGAAATTCCTTAGCGAAGAACTACTAGCAGCGGAATAAGTACTCAAAAGTAAACATAACAGAACACAAGCATAGTCATCATGATGAAATGAAGACAAGCACAGAGTACAGAAAGCGTAAACACAGGATAACATAGGATGAAGACAAACAGACTGAAGAAATTGAACTGAGGAAATTAAGAAAGTCTTCAATCAAAGTCTTCAAACACAGATACGAACAAGCACTCAACACAGTTATGAGGAAATGAAAGAGTTGAGGAAATAGAACCAGTGAGCTTGGTGAAGACAATGATTTGGTAGACCAGTTCCAACTGTTGCCTCAGTTGTACGTCTGGTTGGAGCGGCTAGGTATTTAAACCTCAGGACACACAGTCCCGGACACACAGTCCTCACCGTATTCTCCTTGAGCTAAGGTCACACAGACCTCGCCCAATCACTCATGGTAAGTCTTCAGGTGACTTCCGAACCTTCACAAACTTGGTCACTCGGCGATCCACAATTCCTCTTGGATGCTCTAGACCTTGACGCCTAACCGTCTGGAAGAAGCACGGTCTTCAAAGGTAACAAGCGTCGTATCCACGCAGGATCAATCTCTTCAGTGATGCTCAATCACTTGGGGTTTGTAGGTGTTTGGGTTTGGGTTTTCCTCACTTGATGATTTTCGCTCAAAGTCCTCGGAGGATGGGATGCTCTCAAATGATAAGTGTCAGTTTCTCTCGAAGCAGCCAACCAACTAGTGGTTGTAGGGGGTGGCTATTTATAGCCTAGGGAGCAGCCCGACATGATAAGACATAAATGCCCTTCAATGATATGACCGTTAGGTGGGTAGATATATTGGGACAGCTGGCGCATAGCATAGCAACGGTCGGAAATTTGAGTATTAAATTCCTCAGGGCTATCATGTTCCTCACTGTGTAGGAAATCCACACTGGCAAATTCCTAACTCCTCAGTCAGAACAAATTCCTCAAAGACCAGAAGAACTTCATCTCTGTCACTGAAAAATATGACTGAACTGTATGAGATTTCCAATGGCTTCACTCGAAGGGATTGGTTGGTGTAGGATTTTGAGTTGAGCATCACATGGAAATTTTTCCTTAGTATTTCCTCGACCCCCTTTAATAGTACGATGTTTCCTATGACTCAAGAAAGAGAAAATGAAACTACGAAAACGAAAGTCTTCATGCTTCATGTTCCTCGAATGAATACCAAGTCTTCAGGATTGCACCAATTTCTTCACTTACAAAGTCTTCAGAAATTCTTCAGAAATCCAAAGTCTTCAGTCGAAGAAACTCATTTTTAGGGGTCGAATTTCTCTGTAAATATCAAACTCCTCATAGACTTATAGACCTGTGTACACTCAAAAACACATTAGTCCCTTAACCTATAAGTCTTCAATACACCAAAATCACTAAGGGGCACTAGATGCACTTACAATCTCCCCCTTTTTGGTGATTGATGACAATATAGGTTAAGTTTTCCACGGGGATAAACATATGAAGTGTAAATACTGATATTGATGAATTTGATTGCAAGATATAGAAGAACTCCCCCTGAATATGTGCATGATGAGGAATATGCTTTTGCAGCATTGCACACTTGAAGAGTAGAATCATGGAGATCTCCCCCTATATCTTGTAATTCATACACGCATTTGACATATCATAATGAAGAATTTGAAATGCATGATGAAATATGGTGACTGATGTAATTCAGCATGCGTGCATTAACATATATGAGGAATAAGCATGCAGAAAAACACATCAAACGAATCAGAGCACCATCGGGTTTAAGTTTACAACTTGATCCAATAAAGTTTCAGAAGAACGAGAGTTGTAACTTAGCAAATAAAAAACACCCATATAGACAGACCCGCTTGAAGACTAAATCAAAATTCTCCCCCTTTGTCATTGAATGGCCAAAAGGATCAAAAATGAGGACTAATGCCCCTGAAGAATATCAAGTTGATGAAGGAGCGCCAGCGTCGTGGGGTCGTTTGTTGTGGAAGGGCCTGCCGCAGTGTCGTCCAAGTCTTCGTACTCGTCGGTATCGCGTGATGAAGAATATGAGCTGAACACCAAAGAAGGAACCTTTACCTTCTTGAATTTCTTCGGTGGAGGTGCAGACCAGTCAAAATCTTCCTTGAGACCCATTTTCTTGAGATCTTCTTCATCATACAGATGTGATAGAATGGCCCAGGTGCGACCGAAGACTTCACAGAGGTAGTAATGGTTTTTCTTCACTGCATTGTGTGTAGCAGTCATGTTGTGAAGAAATGAACCAAACTGACGCTTAACCCATTTATGGTTTCGATCCACCTTCTGGTGAGGACTAAGCAGAAGCTCACGGTCAGTCATCACACGAGGAGCAGTGGCTTGAGGAGTAATGTAGCGTAGAACTGAAGAATAAGCTCTTCATTCCAATCAACAATGTCAGAGCAAAAGTTGAGGAGGCCTGCATCATGAAGAACACTGAGCACAGGAGAGAAGCAAGGTAATGATTCCATGTCCACGTGAGGAATATGCTCATGGTAAAAGATTTTGTCTTTGTTGAAAAGCAGTGAAGAATAGAAGTTGGCTTGGCTTGCAGTCCAGAAATGCTTCTTCCTTAGACGATCAGAGTCATAAGGATTGTAGTTAGTGAAGAACATGTGCTCGCCGAAGAAATCATCAGCCTTGAATTTCTGCTTCTTTGAGAATGGATCCTTTGGCTTGGGGTGAGGAGTGTTAGTCAATTGCATCACAACCTCTGGGATCTCGATCTGAGGTTCCACAGGCTGAGGAATTTCAGGTGCTGCTTCAGTGGCAGCCTGGGACTTCAATTCTTCATTTACATGATCTTCAACACTATGGCTGGAATTTCTTCATGGACAGATGGTGTGGCATGTGGTTCATCAGATCCCATTTGTACAGTAGTTACTGGGGGGCTGAGGAATTTGGTGCAATGGTGTGAAGAGTGGAGAGTTGGGGTGCTGACTTTTCCAAAATTCATCACTTAGCACAGGTGTGGTACAACCAATGTCCACATCTTCATCTTCCATTTCTTCAACGCCGGCCTCTTCAGCAGTAAATTGAGGCATAGGCGAGGAGACAACTGGTGTTGAAGGGATTGTAT
Source organism: Triticum urartu (assembly GCF_056163025.1). Classification (NCBI taxonomy): domain Eukaryota; kingdom Viridiplantae; phylum Streptophyta; class Magnoliopsida; order Poales; family Poaceae; genus Triticum; species Triticum urartu. The sequence goes on along the minus strand of NC_141879.1, from coordinate 150,596,503 downwards.
CCACTTCAATTTCTTCATCCATCTGCTCTGACGAAGCAGCAGAGGGATTCTCTTCATCGGATTCACTTGGAATAACATATTCTTCATCAAAAGGAACAAGGTCCTTTGATGGCATGGTTGAGATAGGAACATCATCAATGGGGTTTGCAAACGAGCTTGTTAGTGGCTTCATCTTCTTCGGGGCTGAAGAATCTGATGAAGTTGATGCCTTTCTTTTCTTCACTGATGCACGCTCTGCAGCCTTAGTCTTCTTCACATCAGATGCAGATGGAAGGATTGGATTTGGTTTAGGTGCTGGAGGAGCAGAGGAATTGGGTTGAATTTCTTCAGGTACAACTGATGTAGTTGCCCTGACTTCTTCATTTTCTTCAGGCGCACCACTAGTGGATGCCCTGGCAATTTCTTCAGCGGCTGGAATGCAGTCATCAGCCCTGGAACTCATATTTTCTTCAGCAGCCTGATTTTCATCAGCGGTGCTGGAATGTTCTTTAGTCGGCTGAGCAGATGCTTCAGCCTGAGGAATTTCCTGTTGCGTTGGGGCTACAACATTTGAGGTGAAGTTATCAGCAAGTCTCACAAAACGAACCTTGGCTCCAAGCCAATCAGCGCGGTATGCGTCAAATTCATCACTGAGTTTCTTGATCTCAGTTTGAATAGTGACAAGTTCTTCAGTTGTCATAGAGACAACGTTTTTCTTCAGATAGCACTCCTTCTTGTACCGCGCTTTCTTGATCTGCCTGGCCTTCTCAAACTTCCATTTCTCTTCTTGTATGAAGTGAGTCAACATATGACTTTGGCCAGGAGTCAGCTTGAAGTCAGGCATGGGAGTGTTGGGGTCCTTGTGCCAAACATCAATGTATTCGAGGATCAACTTTGGATCCAAAAGTATAGGCACACTTGTGCCCTTGGCTCTAGTGGCCCTGACTTGCTTGTCTCTGATGATTTCGGCAAGTTCTTCATCATCAGCTTCATCATCATCAGAGGGCACTTGGAAAGCAACTTGTTTCTTGTGAGGACTTGGTCGAGGACCTCGTCCAGCAGTAGTCTTCTTCTTCAGAAGAGAGGGAACAGCTGAGGAACTTGCAGAGGCTCCTGAGGCAATAGATATGCCTGTGGTCCTTTGGCACGTGGCGAGATGCACAGGCGGTAAGGATTTGGTCGGAGTAGCTGAAGATTTTGGAGGAGCAGGAGCAGCGTGAGGAATTGGCCGTGAGGACTTTGAGGAATTTGGCCGTGAGGGCATAGCTGAGGAACTTGGCCGTGAGGGCACTGCTGGTGAAGCACTGGGCTTGTGAGCGGGCTTCTTTGGCATGGCCTTCTTCGGCTTTACAAAGGCCTCAACAGCAGCAGCGGCAGCAGAGTCTTTGTTGAATTTCCTCACTGCATCTTTTGCTTGTTTGGACAACTTGGCCTGGTGCTTGGCCCATTCATCAGGATAATCCTCACCGCGCTTGAGGCTGGTGGGATCAGCTATTTGACCATGTACCAACGGAGGTCTTGGGCATGGAGGATTTAGTGTAAATTTCTACATATATTTGGGAGTGACATATATGTACTCCCTCCACTCTCTTGCCCATCTCCTCTCAATTTTTTGAATGCGCACCTTGCGCTGATTTTTATCTTCCTCGAGGGGTGTGCAGTACCCGGCATAGATGTCCTCAGGTATTTCAAAGGCAGTGTTGACCTCAGGCCTCTTTCCTCCTTTCTGTGGCTTCTTACCATCAGCCATTTTCTTCAGTTGAGGAATTTGAACAATTGAATTCTCTGAAGAGGTATGCAACTTTTCTTCGAGGAACGCTGCAAATGAGTTAAGTTGATGAGAACCTAGTGATTCAGTAGCTGACATGAGTACCTGTGAACAGAGTATAGTTGCGAGGAATTTGGAGAGGTCATATGCGTTCTTAGAAGGTTTTTTATAAAGAATAAGTTTGAGGAATTTGACCAGATGAGTCTTGAAGAATTTTGCTAAGCGTTCTTCGTCTTAGGTTCCAGAGATGTATAGATCAAAAATCCACACATTTGAGGAATCTTGAAGAAAAACATAGCTTAGAGAAACGAATCAAGAACAGATGACATGTGAGGTGTTTTAGTGTGTGAAGATATGAAGAAAAACACCTTTGAGGATTTTGTAGAAATCATTCGAATCAAAGAGGGAAGTAAAAGTAACTTTTAATTACCCTGGATGAAGAACGCAACAAACTGGTATGTGGAGATGTGAAGTTCATCAGTGCAGATCTTCCACGCCCTAACTTGGCGGAGGAAGACAGCTATAGCGGCGGCAGAGTGAAGATTTCCGCGGCCGGCGCGAGTACGACAGCGATGAGGTCGAGGAAGTGAAGCTTTTCCTCACCGGCGACGATGATGTAGCGGCGGCGCTAGGGTTTGAGAAGCTCGAGCTGGAGAGAGGTCGAGCAGAGTAAAGGAAGTGAGGAAGGGGAAGGGGGTATTTATAGCCACGGTGAAAAACTGTTCGCCCGAAGAATTTGGATGAACGTGCCGCTGACCCTTCTCATTCGCTTGAGTCTTGACATGTTTCACCCATGTACTGAGAAGTGGAGATCGTGTGCGATCGTGGGTGAATGGATAAGTATATCGTGGGATGCAGAACGGTTTGAGCGGCAAAGCCGAAAATTTAGATAAGATAGGTTTTAAAGTTCCATTCGGAATTTCTTCAGCTGACAAGGACACACTGAAGATTTTGAACGAGTTTCAAATAGAACGCACATGAAGAATTTGTGAACTGATTGGGTTGAGTATAGCATAGAGGGGGAAGGGTCCGATCACATTCACTTAGCAGAAAAACCAACTTGAAGAAATAGCCATAAGTGAATGTTGTAGAGGACATAAACTCATATATATATAGCCAATGAAGAAAAACGACGGAAACAGTGAAGACAATGCAAAGTTGAAGAATTTGAACAACTGAGGAATTTCAACACAAAAAGAACTCAAATTGAGGATTTTCAACTTTTGGTGGTGGCGTGACCCACCGTATAAGAATGATGATTTCAGACACCGCGTACAATTGTCATAGGGTTCTGAGAATCAAATTCTTCGTTAATTTCTTCACACTTAGAGTGTTATTCTTCATTGATTTGAAGAAAAACGTTTCTTCATGTGTTGCACATCTAAGTCATCAATTTTGCATAAGTGTTAGGATGAGTGTCCTTTTCAAAGAACATTCGAAGATTCTAAGATATTTAGCTCACACCGCAACTTGCTAAATCTCATCTCATCCAAGGGCTTTGTGAAGATATTGGCTAGCTGTTCTTCAGTCTTCACATGCTCAATAGAAATGTCGCCCTTCAACACATGATCACGAAGAAAATGATGACAAATCTGAATGTGCTTTGTCTTCGAGTGCTGAACTGGGTTGTGGGCAATCTTGATGGCACTCTCATTGTCACAAAAGAGAGGCACATTCTTCATGTTGATGCCGTAGTCCTTGAGAGTTTGCTTCATCCATAGCAATTGAGAACAGCAAGAACTAGCGGCAATGTACTCAGCTTCAGCAGTAGATAGTGATACGCAGTTCTGTTTCTTCGAGAACCAACATACCAAAGATCGTCCAAGGAAATGACATGTACCAGATGTTGACTTGCGGTCCACACGATCCCCAGCATAGTTAGAGTCAGAATATCCAATGAGATCAAAAGCCGAGCCCTTGGGGTACCATAATCCAAGCGTTGGTGTGTGAGCTAGATATCGAAGAATATGCTTCATAGCCTTATGGTGTGATTCCTTCAGTGTAGCTTGAAATCGGGCACACATGCAAACACTAAGCATAATATCTGGCCTAGATGCACATAAGTACAATAAAGAACCAATCATGGAGTGATATACCTTATGATCGAAGTCAATACCATTTTCATTAGTGCACAAATGGCCATTTGTGGGCATAGGAATTTTGACACCTTTGCAATCTTGCATTCTGAATTTCCTCAGTACATCCTTTAGGTATTTCTCCAGAGATATGAATATGCCATTGCGTTGTTGACGAATTTGAAGACCTAAGAAGAATTTCAATTCTCCCATCATAGACATTTGATATTCTTCACTCATCATATAGGCAAATTCATCACTATAACGTTGGTCAGTACAGCCAAAGATAATATCATCAACATATATTTGGCACACAAACAATTCACCATCATAAGATTTAGTGAAAAGAGTAGGGTCGAGTGAACCGGGTTTGAAGCCTTTCTTCATAAGGAATTTCTTCAAAGTATCATACCACGCCCGTGGGGCATGCTTGAGGCCATAGAGGGCCTTATTGAGTCTGAAGACTTTGTCAGGATGCTTTGGATCTTCAAAACCTGGGGGTTGAGCAACATATAGTTCTTCCTCAAGCTTGCCATTGAGGAATGCACTTTTCACATCCATTTGATATAGAGTGATATCATGATGGTTAGCATAAGCACGTAATATGCGAATAGCCTCAAGTCTAGCAACAGGTGCAAAAGTTTCATCTAAATCAATTCCTTCAACCTGTGTGTAGCCTTGAGCTACAAGTTGTGCCTTATTCCTTACCACAAGGCCATTTTCATCTTGCTTGTTGCCATAGATCCATTTTGTGCCAATGATATTGTGCTTGCGAGGATCTGGATGTTTGACCAGTTCCCAGATGTTGTTGAGCTCAAACTGATGTAATTCTTCTTGCATGGCCTTAATCCACTCAGGCTCCAGAAATGCTTCATCTACCTTAGTGGGCTCTATGATAGAGACAAAAGCATAGTGCCCACAAAGGTTAGATAAATGTGAAGCTTTTGAGCATGTGAGAGGACCTGACGCTTTAATGTCACCGATGATCTTTTCAACTTGCACTTCTTTTGAAACGCGAGGATGAGTTGGTTGTCGTTGAGGAATTTGATCAGCATTTTCTTCAGCACCATTTTCTTCAGTATTTTCTTCAGGTGCATTAGCTTGATGTTCTTCATGTTCTGGAATGAATTCTTCAGCAGATTCTTCAGTGGGAATGACATCCTCAGTAGCCTTGAACTTGATAGTTTCCTCAGGTGCTGGTTCATCTATCACAGAAGGTAGGTGCTCTCTTTGCAAGCCATTAGTTTCATCAAACCGCACATCTACAGTTTCAACAACCTTGTGAAGAACGTTGTTGAAAACTCTGTAGGTGTGCGAGTCCTTTCCGTAACCAAGCATAAAACTTTCATGTGTTTTCGGTGCAAATTTTGAGTTGTGATGAGGATCTCTAACCCAACATTTAGCACTACAAAAAAAAGACACATCCGTGACATTTTGGGCCGAAGAAAAAAAATTATGTCATACATATGACACTTCTATGACGATAATTGTGAGAAAACCCGGTATCATCATATATGTGGTGGGCTCCTACTTCTATGACAAAAAATCATGACAGAAAATGGGCTTTTCGTCCTGGGCAGGCCGGAGACGCAGCTGCATGACATTCTTTGGGCCGTCCATGACGGAAAAAACCGTGGTAGAAGCGAGGGGGAGGAAAATTTCGGGGAGTTCCCGGTTACGGTGGGAGGTCAGGGGCCGAGCGATGCGCGTTTCTCTCGTACACGTACGCGCTTGTGTGCGAGGCATTGGCTCTAACTGAACCCGAGCGAGGCGTTGGGCTCTAACTGAACCCGAGCGGTTGCACTGCAGGCTACGCGTTACTGAACCCGAGCGATCCATCGATGGCTGTTAACTGAACCCGATCGAGCGATTCCTTCGCTACTACTGCTAACTGAAGCCGATCGATGGGATGAACAGTGAGCGTTGCAGGGGGTTTGGATGAACAGTGAGCGGTGGCGTTGCCTCTGGATGAACAGGACTCCGTGGTGTGGTGGAGGGCTGGATGAACAGTAGACGGTGGAGGGGTGCCCGTGGAGGGGTGGATGAACAGGACCCCGTGGTGTGGTGGAGGGCTGGATGAACAGTAGACGGTGGAGGGGTGCCCATGGAGGGGTGGTTGAACAGGACCCTGTGGTGTGGAGGGCTGGATGAACAGTAGACGGTGGAGGGGTGGTTGAACAGTAGCCGGTGGAGTAGCGTGCGGTGGAGGCTGGATGAACAGGAGCCCGTGGAGGCTGGATGAACAGGAGCCCGTGGAGACTGGAGGAGGTCGACGGTGGAGATGAACAGTATCCCGTGGAGTCCCGTTTTGCGCTACGCCACACCCTTCCCGATGAACAGGACCCCCGTTTCGACCGTAGCGCTCCAACACAAGTCCGTTTCCTCCGTTTTGCGGTACGCCACACCCCTCCCGATCAACAGGACCCCCGTTTCGACCGTAGGAGGTCTGTTTCCTCCGTTTTGCGGTACGCCACACCCCTCCGATCAACAGGACCCCCATTTCGACCGTCGGAGGTCCGTTTCCTCCGTTTTATGGTACGCCACACCCCTCCCGATGAACAGGATCCTGTTTCGAACGTGGCCGGCCGAACACAAGGCCGTTTCCTCCGTTCTGCGGTACGCCAGGCCTCGTTTCCATCGCCTGTTCCGTCCAAGCCCTCCCGATGAACACAACGCATTCTGTTGCCTCCCCATGAACACGACGCATTCCGTTACCTCCCCATGAACACGACGACGACGCTATTACTTCATTCCGACCCAGCCATGTACACGAGCCCTCGCCGTACGTATGCGCGAGTAGGCGTTCAAGACCCCGCCCGTATGTACACATGCGTGGCCGTATTTTCTTTCTTGCACCCTGACCGATGTACGTACGTGTACATGCTACGTGCGCGCCTCTACTACGACACGTGCGTGCCTCTACATCGACCAGTATATATGTACGTACACGTTCGCGACCAGAATGACAACGCTAGGTACGCTTCGACCAGGTGGGTCCCGACTATCAGACACTTCCTTGCGTGCGAAGATGTAGCTAGTGGGTCCCAGCAGTCAGGGGGGTGAATCATTTTTTTTGCCCGGACGCACTTCCTTGCGTGCGAAGGTGTAGCTGGTGGGTCCCACCAGTCAGGGGGAAACATTTTTTTCACGAAATAAGGTGGCCCGTCCGGTGGGTCCCCTCTGTCAAGTGGAGGAATAATTATTTTGCACGTAATAAGGAGGTACTTCCTTGCTGCGGCCGTGGACCCAGCTGTCAGCCTCTCCACGTACAGTCCACGTCCGATGGAAGTCGTTCCTTGACCACGTTGACCACGCCGCATCGAGAGCACCAGGGCGGTGGACGACGGGGAGCCGGGGAAGACGCGACAGTGGAAGCCTGCGCGGAGAGGAGTACGAGGGTTCACTGGTTAGGCTGCGGTGTGAGGCTGCCGTCCCCGCAGGGCCTGGCCAGCGGTGGGAATAGTAGGGGGCGGTGAGGCCTTCGTGGCAGCATAGCCGGCGACGGGAGGCAGGAGCATGCGGCACAACCGGCGCTGCTTTGGGCGGCTGGAGCAAGAAGACCAGAGGTTGAAGAAGCACTACGGCCGTTGGATGGACATCGTACGGTCACTGGAGCTAGAATCGTTCATATTGACTAAAGTTGACAAAGGCCCCCATCCCAGTCAACTTAGTAGGCCCACAAGTCAGCCCCCCACCATGGTGGGTCCTAGCTAGCAGGGGGAGTATTCATTTTTTGTGTGTAATAAGGAGGCACTTCCAGTGGGTCCGAGCTGACAGCGGGGGGACCATTTTTTCGCGAAATACGCTGGCCCGTCCGGTGGGTCCGAGCAGTTAGGGGGGAAACATTTTTTTCACGAAATAAGGTGGCCCGTCCGGCGGGTCCCTGATGTAAGGTGGAGGAATAATTATTTTGCGCGTAATAAAGAGGCACTTCCTTACGGCCGCCTGGACCCAGCTGTCAGCCTCTCCACGTATAGTACTCTTCCGATGGAAGTCGGTCATTGACCACGTTGACCACGCCGTGCCGAGAGCACCAGGGCGGTGGTCTGGACGACGGCGAGGCCTAGGAAGGGGACGACGCGGAGCCGGGGAAGACGCAGCAGTGGAAGCCCGCGCGGAGAGGAGTATGAGGGTTCACTGGTTCGGCTGCGGTGTGAGGCTGCCGTCGCCGCAGAATAACAGGGGGTGTGGGTGGGTGGAAGGATGGCCTGGCCAGCGGTGGGAGTAGTATGGGGGCGGTGAGGCCTCCGCTGCAGCATAGCCGGCCACGGAAGGCAGGAGCAGGCGGCACGACCGGTGCTGCTTTGGGCGGCTGGACCAAGAAGACCAGAGGTTGAAGAAGCACTACGGCCATTGGATGGACATCGTACGGTCACTGAAGCTAGAAACGTTTATTATTGACTAAGTTGACAAAGCCCTTGGTACGCTCCAACTTAGTAGGCCCACAGGTCAGCCTCTGAAACAGTGCGCCCCAGATGTCAGGGGGAGGAATCATTTTTTGGGCGGCCGAAGCTAAGAATATCCGAGATTGAAGAAGAAGCACGACATCCGTTGGATAGACATCCAACGGCCACTACTGTTAGAACCATGTGTTGACTATAATAAGTTGGCAAAGCCTTGCATACGCGTCACTTAGTAGGCCCACAAGTGTGTGGCAAAGAACTTATAGCCCATTTGCGTTTTGTAAGAATGTACGGCCCATTTTGGAATTCTAATGGAATTTACAACAACCCATTTACAGTTTGTTAAAAGTACAACCCATTTTCTAGCTAGGACAATGATTAGTAATTTCAACCAACCGTTGAAGACAGAATTCAATAAAATTTCCCACAATTTGATGGGCTCCGAAATATTTTTATCCCGAAATTTCTAGTCAGATTAAATATAAATTTGTATTACGTAAAAATCCAACGAAACATTGCGCGTGCAACAATGAAAATTTAAGATTTTCAAAATCTATAAATAATATTTTATAAACTAATTTCGTGTTTGGTGCATTTTTTATAGCTACTGCCCAGTTTTTATAATTACATCCCATGTATTATTTTTTAAAGCCCATTTTCCTGTTAAGCCTAATGCATCCCTCCTAGGAAAGATTTGCAGCCCAGCGGGGTGGAGAATAACAAGTTGACCTTGCCTGGGTATTCCTCAAAAAGACGTATAGCTGGGCTAGCCATTTTCATCTTGAAAAAATTAGTATCTGGGCTGGATATCTGGCCTGGGCTAGACGGACCACAACCCGCCCAGTTAATACCCTACTCTCCTCTGAACAACAACGAAATCATCACCAAGAAAAACTCTTCAGTGCTCACGCCTCAAAAACACAAATACTGCTCGAGCTGCTTGGTCCCAGCTGTCGGCCACACCTTGTGTAATTCTCTCATTTATATTGACTACCTAGGTTGACAATGGTGTGGGACCGTGATGTCAGGAAACCAGGAGAAAGCAAAAAAATAGTTGTACATAATAAGGAGGCACTTGCGTACGTACGGCTATGGCCCTAGTGGGTCCCTAGTGTCATCTAGTCAAAATAAAGTCATCTCCTAAATCCTCATGTTCGTTGACGATGTTAACAATGCTCGGCGCCAAGGCGAGTGCAACAACTCGAAGGACAACGGAGAGGGTGAAAGTGCGTTATATCGACTAGAGGGGGGGTGAATAGGCGATTTTTATGGAAGTCTTCAAAACGTGGAAGTTATGAAGACAAACGATAGAAATAAACCTATTACCCTGCAGCGGAAGGTAGACTACACTAGGCAAGCCATAGTCAAGTATTCAATAGAGTGAAAGCACAATGACTAATAGCAGCAATGTAGTAAGGATCAGGTAGGAAGATATTGTAAAGCCACACAGAACACACAGTCACTCAGTGAAGACAAAAGATAGTGCGAACATACAATGACTTCACAAGGAGTAACAGTAAGTAAAGGGAAGGGAATATGAAACCAGTGACTCGCTGAAGACAATGATTTGTTGGACCAGTTCCAGTTGCTGTGACAACTCTACGTCTGGTTAGGGCGGCTAGGTATTTAAACCTTAGGACACACAGTCCCGGACACCCAGTCCTGAACACACAGCTTAGGACACCAAGTCCTCACCGTATTCCCCTTGAGCTAAGGTCACACAGACCTCGCCCAATCACTCTGGTAAGTCTTCAAGGTAGACTCCCAAACCTTCACAGACTTCCTTCACTGGCAATCCACAATGTCTCTTGGATGCTCAGAACGCGACGCCTAACCGGCTGGAGGATGCACAGTCCTCAAGTGTAATAAGTCTTCAGATCACACAGACAAGAATACTTAAGTGATGCCTAATTCTCTTTGGCTCTGGGTGGTTAGGGCTTTATCCTCGCAAGGAATTCTCTCTCAAAGGCTTCGAGGTGGGTTGCTCTCAAACGACAAAAGCCGTACTCTGAATCTGAGCAGCCAACCGTTTATGGTTGTAGGGGGTGGGCTATTTATAGCCACTTGGCAACCCGACCTGATTTGTCCGAAATGACCCTGGGTCACTAAGGAACTGACACGTGTTCCAACGGTCAGATTTCAAACTCACACGGCAACTTTAATTGGGCTTCAAGCAAAGCTGACTTGCCCGACTCTGGACAAGATTCGCTCTCAAAGTCTTCACTCGAAGACATAGGTTTTGTTTAAGCATCACTTCAGTCATTCTGACTGGTTCTCTTGGACCCCACTTAACAGTATGGTGGTTCCTATGACTCAACACAGAAGAAAGAGAACTATGAAAGATCTAAGTCTTCGAGCTCCATAGGCTTCATCTGGTGTCTTCTCTTGTCATAGTCTTCAATGTGAATATCTTCATATACCACCTTTGACTTCAATGTCTTCATACATTTTTAGGGGTCATCTCTGGTAGGAAAACCGAATCAATGAGGGACTTCTACCTGTGTTATCCTACAATTCTCACAAACACATTAGTCCCTCAACTAGGTTTGTCGTCAATACTCCAAAACCAACTAGGGGTGGCACTAGATGCACTTACAATCTCCCCCTTTTTGTTGATTGATGACAAACTAGTTGAAGTTTTCAACGGGGAATATAATCTGTGAAATTGTAAAGGATAAGGAATTGTCTTCATAAGTTGCAAGGGCTCCCCGTGAAGATGTGCATATAAGTAATTTGCTTTTGGAATGCAAATGCACATGGCAGGTTGTACTTGTGGAGATCCACTTCAACTTATGACGACAATCCACTATGCATGTGAAAGTATATGAAGATAATGACATGCATAATGGAAAATGGACGTCTGCAGAATGATCTAAGTGCGGAATTTATCATCGCAACACAAGGTGGCAGATAAGTAGCAGACGACCATCGAGTTTAAGTGTTACAACTCAAAGAACCAAATGTAGCAAAACGAGAGTTGTAAGCACGAAGCAAAATATAAAGCACCCGCCCATATGGACCCGCTTGAAGACTATCATCCTCATATGCTTCTCCCCCTTTTGTCAGTAAGGACCAAAAAGGTTTGAAGACATAGAGCATCTACTCGTTCCCATGAGGAGTAGGTGAAGCAGCAGGGTCGTTGGTGGTGTTTGGCGGTGCTGAAGAGCTTGGAGCAGAGTCGAAGCGTGCTGAAGGAGGTGGCGGTGAAGTAGCATCGTCTTCATCCTCGATCACTCTGGCATTCGCAGTTGCAGCAGAGGAAGAGAACTCAGAGTCTTCAAGGGATGGAGTTCGTCGCAGCACTGCCCTTCGAGGAGGTGTGGAGTCAAACTTGAATCGCTCAGTGAAGCCATCCTCTTGAAGATCATCTTCAGAACACATCAGCGTTAGCCCTTTCCATGTGTGGCGAGAGGTTTCATGGGCAACAAAAGCATTCTTGGTGGTAAGATTGCGAATGCGATTAACATCCACCAAGAGGCTTTGCATCTGACGCTTCAGCCAGTCATGATGCCTATCCTGTTTCTGATGTAGAGCCACAAGAAGCTCTCGGTCGTTGAGAACATGAGTGCGCTTCTTGGGTCGTGGAGCAGTTGTACTGTCAGTGGCTTCAGTGAGAGCAGGATGCGGTGCACGTGTAGTGCCAGCCAAAGGATACACACGAGTTACGGCTTCCACGCCTTCAACGTTCTGAGTGAAACTTTGATGCTCTGCATTCTGAAGACTGAGAGGTTCCTTGGCAGGCGCAGGATAGATGGCTTCAATAGACATATCCACATCAGGCCAAAAGATCCGATGGTTGCGGGCCGAGGGCTGATATGAGATAGCGGAGTGAAGTTTGATCAGCCGCATCACCCAAGGGGCATAGAACTTCAAACCAAACAGATCAGAGCCAGATGCAGCAAGTTGGCGAATGAAGAAATCCTGTGTATTGAAGCATTTTCCATGAAGAATGTAGAAGACCAAAGTCTTCATTGCACCTTCCAGCTTGGCATGGGGAGAATGTCCTTTGATTGGCCAGAGAGTTCGCCTTATGATGTGATAAATGGTTCTTGGCAGATACTCAAGGTCTTCAACGAAGAACTCCGTGGGATAAGCAGCATCTTGGGGCAATGGCTTCATCATACTAAGCATCTGACTCATATTAGGTTCAGTCTTCTGAAAGATGCTCTCAATAGCTTCACTATGAAGCTGACAGCCATGCTCGTAGAGATCGCCAGGAGTGGGCAAACCAGTGAGCTCAATGATGTCAAAGGCTTTGGCTTCGTGATGAACGTTTCCTGTCATCCACTCCAGGACCCAAGTCTTCGGATCTCTGCTATACCCGCGGATGTGAAGTGTGACATAGAATTGGAGCAGCAACTCTTCATTCCAATGCTCTTGGTCAGTAACGAACGGCAGCAATCCAACTTCTTTGAAGCAATCCAGAGCTTCTTCCAGACAGGGCAGACCAGCTATGGCTTCAATGTCAAGACGCTTGTGGGGGAAGATGCGACCTTGATTGTAAAGAATGCAGGAGTAATAGCTTCTCTGTGGATAGCTCCAGAACCGATCAGATGATATTCTTTCCCTTGAGTAGGCGTTCCTGGAGTTGTTGAAGAATGTGTTGTCTGCTCTGAAGCCATTGATATTGAAGGAGCCAGGTGCTGATGCAGGACTTGGGAACCTTGGCAATCTTGGGATTGGCTTCTGTACCTGAGGCCTGTGCTCAACATGATAGTCGAACTGGGGACCGACAGCAGACTCAGGAACAGAAGTGGCGGGATCAGTGGCTTCAGTGACTTCTGGTGCTTTTGTTGGTGAGGGCTCCACATTAGCTTCTGCCATGACAGCGTCAGTGGCTTCAGTGGTGTTGGTGGTGGCAGCCTCAAGATGTTCAACCTCCACTTGACGAGCAGGAGGATCGGTCACGATCACGTTCTCCTTGAGAACTGCTTCTTGGTGGGACAGGGGAGTGGCAACTTGTGGGACTTCTTCTTCATCAGCTGATGCAGCCGGAATGTATTCAGTAGTTTCAGCTTCAGACGCAGAGACTGGAGGCCTAGGTCCTTTGCGAAGCCTGCGCAACGCAGGCGACGCCTGTGTAGTTGGAGTTGGCTGGGCCTCAAAGTCTTCTTCCTCTTGTGGGCGATCAGCCCAAGAAGCATCCTGAGCGATTGGCGTCAGAGGACGACCAATGCTGATGAGTTTGCTGTTCTCGAGCTGAGGAAGGACTGCACCATCTTCTACATGGTCATGTTGACCAATGTCTTCAGCAGCATTGGGATCAGCTGCTGGAAAGTCTTCAGCTTCACGAGCCTCTATGAAAGCAGGCTCATGGATTGTCAGTTGGCATTCAGCGTCAGGATGAACCATGGAAATGGGTTCAACTATCAAAGGCTCTGTGGGAGCAGCCCGATCTTTCTTGGTCTTCCTCTTCTTCTTGGAGGGGGCAATAGGAGAGGCTTCAGGATGTTTCCTCTTCCTGGCTTCAGCCTCAGCAGTCCTCGTCTTCTTGAGCTCTGAAGCGGTTGACCAGCTTTTTGGCTTCGAGCCAGTCATTCTAGTTGGGAAGACAATGGGATCTGCTTCCTGCCTTGGTGCGTCAGGTTCAGCCGTAGCGGGCTTCTTCATCTTCTTTGCTGCCATCCTGGGGTCGATGCCAGGACGCCCAAGGGCCTTGTGCTTCTCAGCCTCATTATAGGCCTGCACACATTTGTCAGCCAGAACCTTCATGCGCTCACGCGAACCCTGAGCTTCTGCATGTTTCTTTATAAAGGCTTCCTTGAGCTCGTGCAGCATAATCTTGAAGTTCTTCACCTCTTGCACGCTGAGCTTGGCCATATGCTTCTTGAACTGAGCTTTTTCATAGTCAATCTTTTGCTTCAGTTCAACAATGCACTGGGCGATAGCTAACTCTGAAGCAATGGCGCCATGGAAGGCGACACTGAGGCCAATGGGTAGTTGTAGATCTTCGAAGCTGATGTTTGGCGTGTCAAACCATTCATCAATGAAGTTGTGGATGATTGTTACATCAAAGAGAGGCAGATCATTGAAGATTTCTGCTTCTTCTTTGCTCTTGATGAGTTGCTCAAGAGTGTCATCTGCAAGATCTTCATCACTTGACAGATCAATGGCATCATTGCGCAGAATGGCAGCAGCTGTTAGCTCTTGGCCGGTGTGTGGCAGAGGCATCTTGACCTTCTGGGGCTTGGAGATGCGTGATAAATCTTCGGACTGCACACTGTCTTCAGGAGGTGCAGTTGCCAGTGGCTTCGCCCGTGAGATTTTTGGTGAAGGGGAAGGCTTTGAAGCTTTAGGCTTCTTCAACTTCTTTGGCTTCGGCGCTGCAGGCGCTTCATCTGATTCAACGTCAGCTGCAGGCTCATTCACTGCAGTCCCTTGAACCAAGATATGGGTGATGAGGCCTTCAAGGTTGTAGAAAGGACCGACGACATTGGGTTCTGCATCTCGTGTGCCATCAGCCCTTGGAGTTAAGGGACCAGGGTTGAAGTCTAGTCCCAATGTCTTCTTGTTTTGCTTCGCTGGGTTCTGGGAAAACTGGAAGTTGCGCTTGAACAAATTATCGTCACGACACCATAGTAGTGATGATGGGTGTGCATCAACAGGCTGTGGCCCACGGACCATGCGGGGATAGAAGCCTTGTTCAATGGCTTCATCTCTGGACCTGGGTTGAAGATTCTTGTATAGGATGTCTCCCCACGGTCTCTTGATGGCATTTTTCTCAGCATATTCCTGGGTTACAAATCGGTATTTGAACCATTGTTCTGCCCAATATCTTCGAGTCCATTGGATTCGGGTCTTGCGCTGATTGTAATCCTCTTTAGGATCTGTCTTGTACAGTTCTGAGAGGTCATCTGGCAGATCTCTAGATGTTTCTCCATGACGCTTTCTGCCACCCTTCCTTGCTGATTTCTCTGAAGCCATGAACTTTAAACTGAAAGGCTTCAACACGTTCAAAGGCTTCAAAGATTTTCGCTTGCTGGACAAACAGGAACTTGCTTCGGGAGAATTTATATGATGCTGTAAGAATTCTGCAAATGAATGCAGACTATGAGAACCAAGGGATTCTCCCACGGACATGTACCTGTGACAGCATTAAGGTGCGAGGGAAGGGGAAGAGGTCATATGCATTCTCAGAAGATTTTGAATATAAATCAGTTTAGAAGACATTGACCTCATCGTGCGAAGACATTCACTCATAGATAAGGAGTTGGTTCCAGATTTGTACGAATCCAGAGATCAGTACAAGTGAGGAATCTAACTACTTTGTGAAGTACAAGTGAATATACTAGGCATGTTATGAGATGCAGTATGAGAGAGATCTAACTTGTGTGAATAGAAACTGCTTGTGGTAGAAAGTGACAAAGCCATAGGATCAACGGTGCCGTAAAAAGGAAGTTTTATTTACCACACTAAGAACTACTAGACGGAGTGGGAGATGAGGCCGAGCAGTTCGATCTTCCGTGCCCTAACTTGGCGATGGAGGACACCTACGGCGATGGCGGAGAGGACGATGTCCGCGGTCGGCGTGAAGACGGCGTCGGAGAGGTTGCGGCAGCGAAGCGCTTCGTCGTCGGCGTCGTCGAGGGCTAGCGGTGGCACTAGGGTTCGTGCGAGAGTGGAAGAAGAGATAATAACCGTCGTGAAGTGTGTATTTATAGGTACAGGGGCGGCACTGCGTTATTACATAGGTGCCCCTGGTGATTCGCATCTGAGGAACACGTGGCCATCATACAGAATTTTGGGGTTTGTTCCACGTCCCACACACGCCTGGATTGTCGGGTGGACGTTCCTACTTCTCCGGGTTTCATGTGGAGGAATGAGCATTGAAAGTGGACTTAAGGTTTGTCTTTGTATCTTCTGCTGACAAGGACGCAGAGAAGACATTCGACAGTTTCAATAGAATGCATATGATTTGGAGAGATAGAGTTTGAGATAGATAGCATAGAGAGGTTAGGGTCCGATCACATTCACTTAGTTTGAAAGATTCAACTAGAAGACATAGCTATAAGTGAATGCTGTAGAGGACAGAACACTAGTATATATATATAATCAACATAGTGAAGATAATCATGAAGACATGTTGAGATTTAAGCCAAACCAAATGTGAAGACATAGCAAGGTAACGCCATGAGTGAAACACTTCAAAATAGAACATTTGGTGGTGGCGTTACCCACCGTATAGGAAGTATTAGACCCAGACACGGCGCACAATTATCGTGGCGCTCCGAAGTCAAATTCCACATTAATGTATTCACACTTAGAATGTATGTCTTCATTGATTGAAGATATACTTTACTTCGTGTGTTGCACATCTAAGTCATCAATATGCATAAGGGTTAGGATGTGTGCCTGATCATAGGACATTTGAGGATTCTAGGATATTTAGCTCACACCGTAACTTGCAAAATCTCTTCTCATCCAAAGGCTTGGTGAAGATATCTGCCAATTGCTCTTCAGTGTTGACGTGTATGATATCAATATCTTCCTTCACAACATGATCTCTGAGAAAGTGATGACGAATTTCAATGTGCTTTGTCTTCGAGTGCTGAACTGGGTTGTTGGCAATCTTGATGGCGCTTTCATTGTCGCAGTAGAGTGGCACTTGCTTCAGATGAATGCCATAGTCTTTGAGCATTTGCTTCATCCACAGAAGCTGAGCGCAGCAAGATCCAGCAGCAATGTATTTAGATTCAGCAGTGGAGAGAGATACACAGTTCTGCTTCTTTGAAGACCAACATACAAGTGATCGTCCCAGAAAGTGACATGTGCCTGATGTAGACTTGCGATCAACTTTTTCACCAGCATAATCAGCATCCGAGAATCCAACCAGATCAAACTCTGAGCCCTTTGGATACCATAATCCTACAGTTGGGGTGTGAGCCAAATATCGAAGAATTCGCTTCACAGCTAAGTGATGCGACTCCTTCGGTGCCGCTTGAAATCGAGCACACATGCAAACACTAAGCATAATATCTGGCCTAGATGCACATAGATAAAGTAAAGAACCAATCATGGAGCGGTATACCTTTTGATCGAACTCTTTACCATTGTTGTCAGGACCCAGATGATGCTTGGCTGGCATTGGCGTCGTGAAGCCTTTGCAGACTTGCATACCGAACTTCTTCAGGCAATCTTTGAGATACTTCTCTTGAGATATGAAGATGCCGTTGCGTTGCTGTCGTATTTGAAGACCGAGAAAGAACTTCAGCTCTCCCATCATAGACATTTGATATTGCTCTTGCATCATATATCCAAACTCTTCACTGTACTTCTGATTGGTGCAGCCGAAGATAATGTCATCCACATATATTTGGCACACAAACAGTTCACCCTCATATGTCTTCTTGAAGAGAGTGGGGTTGAGAGAACCAGGTATGAAGCCTTTTCTCTTCAGGAAGTATTTGAGTGTGTCATACCAGGCCCGAGGGGCTTGTTTGAGGCCATATAGTGCCTTGTTAACCTTCTATACCATGTCAGGATGTTTTGGATCTTCAAAGCCAGGAGGTTGTGCAACATACACTTCTTCTTCAATCTTGCCATTGAGGAAGGCGCTCTTCACATCCATTTGATAAAGAAGTATGTTGTGATGATTTGCATAGGCCAGCAGTATGTGTATGGCTTCAAGTCTAGCCACAGGAGCAAATGTTTCATCGAAGTCAATGCCTTCCACTTGAGTATATCCTTGAGCAACGAGACGAGCTTTGTTTCTGACAAATTGACCATGCTCATCTTGCTTGTTGCGGTATATCCATTTGGTGCCTATTATGTTGTGCTTCCGAGGATCGGGACGCTTGACCAGTTCCCATACATTATTCAGCTCAAACTGTTGAAGCTCGTCTTGCATAGCTTGAATCCATTCAGGTTCCATGAAGGCTTCTTCAACTTTCTTGGGTTCTATTATTGAGACGAATGCGAAGTGCCCACAGAAATTTGCTAGCTGAGTTGCCCTTGAACGAGTGAGTGGACCGGGTGCATTGATGCTATCAATTATTCTTTCAATCTGCACTTCATTGGCAACGCAAGGATGTACAGGGCGAAGATTTTGCTCTTGCTGATCATTGTCGTTGTTAGAAGGAATGTCTTCAGGCTGAGCATTGTCTTCATGTTGATCAGGTGCTGAGACGATAAGTTCTTCTTTAGGATGATCTTCAGAAGGTATAATTTCTCCAGTTCCCATTAGCTTGATTGATTCACTGGATGGAACTTCATCTAGCGCATTTGGCATTTGCTCTCTTTGTGAACCGTTGGTCTCATCGAACCACACATCCACTGTTTCAACCACTTTGTAATGAAAGAGATTGAAGACTCTGTAGGAGTGTGAATCCTTTCCATATCCAAGCATAAAACCCTCATGTGCTTTTGGTGCAAACTTTGAGGTGTGATGTGGGTCCATGATCCAGCACCTGGCGCCAAATACTCCGAAGTAACTTACATTTGGCTTCTTGCTAGTAAGGAGCTCATAAGATGTCTTGTTCAGAAGCTTGTGAAGATAAACACGATTGATTGTATGGCATGCAATATCAATGGCTTCAGGCCAGAATTTTCTCGGAGTCTTGTATTCATCTAGCATCGTTCTGGCCATCTCAATGAGTGTTCTGTTCTTGCGTTCGACAACCCCATTCTGCTGTGGCGTGTACGGGGCTGAGAATTCATGTGTGATGCCCAAGGTATCAAGATATGTATCAAGGCCAGTGTTCTTGAATTCAGTGCCATTGTCACTTTTGATATGCTTTATCTTGGCGCCATAGTTGTTCATTGCTCGATTGGCGAAGCGTCTGAAGACATCCTGCACTTCAGTCTTGTAAAGGATTATGTGCATCCAAGTATATCTAGAATAATCATCAACAATGACAAAGCCATAGAGATAAGCAGTAGTAGTAAGAGTTGAGTAATGAGTGGGACCGAAAAGATCCATGTGAAGTAGTTCGAAGGGTCGAGTAGTGGTCATGATTGTCTTCAAGGGATGTTTGGCCCTCGTCATCTTTCCTGCCTCACAGGCACTGCATAAGTGATCTTTCTTGAACTTGATGCCCTCGATGCCTATGACATGCTTCTTCTTTGCCAGGGTGTGGAGGTTCCTCATGCAAGCATGCCCAAGCCTCTGATGCCAGAGCCAGCATTCTGAAGCTTTTGCTAGAAGACATACGACAAGCTGTGGTCCTGCTGAGAAATCTACCACGTACAAATCATCTTTTCGATACCCTTCAAATACTAGAGACTTGTCAGATTCCATTAGAACAAGGCAACGATATTTTCCAAATATTACGATCATGTTTAAATCGCAAAGTATTGAGACAGACATTAAGTTGAAGCCAAGGGATTCAACAAGCATGACTTTATCCATGTGTTGATCCCTTGAGATTGCAACTCTACCTAGACCCAATACCTTACTTTTACCAGTGTCAGCAAATGTGATGTGGCTCTTGTCGGATGGACGTAAGGTTGAGTCCATAAGAAGGCTTCTTTTGCCAGTCATGTGATTTGTACACCCACTATCAATAATCCATTCTGAAGACGCTGGTGTCGTACCCTACAATGCAGTTAGGGGGATAGGCTTCACGAAGAGCATTGTGAAGCAAAAACATTTGACGAACCAGTGGGTTATGAAAGCTTAGATCCAGATTAGGACTAATAGGGAGAGTAGCAAGCGATTCAGGAACGAAGTACATAGTAATACCATTCGGGCATTTGATCTTGCGCCCTACAAGATGTTTAAGTTCCCCAGCAATAGCGTCAGACGATTTTGGTTTTCTGATGGAGACCTTTCCCTGCAAAAGAGAGTTAAGCTTTCTTAGCCACCCACATCTTCAAGGGTGGCTTAGAAGCAATAAGTCTAAGTGCAGCATCTGAGAACTTTGGCTTTGGAGCCCTAGCAAACAGTCTTGCAGGCGGACAATAGTACTCATAAGAATAAGCAGAATAGTTCTTGGTCTTATGAACATGGCGGTTTGATGAACCGCTCTCATATTCATATGCCTGAGTATGGTTTCCCTGCAAAACATTTGCGTTAGTGCGACTCAGGTGAGTCCTCTGTCTGTATGAAGCCTTTGGACCGTATGAAGCCTTTGGTCTGAGGTTTGTCTTCTTCACGTGAGGTGTCATGATGACATTCACAGGAAGATTCTCCAGACACCTTTTCGGAACCCAGATCTTCTTCATAGGCGGTCCATTCCTGCAGTTAGTACCAATGTACCTGGCAAACACTTCACCATTCTGATTCTTAAACAGTTTATAGTTTGCATCAAGGGATTCATCAATGATAATGGGGTTAGCACAAGTGAAGCCAGATAGATTGGATGGATCTGCTGAAGGTTCCTTTGCAGCAACCCACGTGGTTTTGGGGTACTGCTCAGGTTTCCAGTAAGAGCCATCAGCATTCATTTTCCTTACGAACCCAACACCCTCTTTCCTCGGGTTTCGGTTCAGAATCTGCTTTTGAGGACATCACATAGTGTCTGATGCCCTTTAAGACTTTTGTACATCCCTGTTTCAAGCAATGTCTTCAACCTAGCATTCTCATCAGCAATAGCAGTGGTATCCTCCGCAGAGGGGTTAGTTACCACATCAACAGTTGAAGATATTGCAACAGTAGTAGCAGTAGAACATTCAGCAACAGAAGTAGCATTGTCATGCTCAATGCATTTAAGACATGGTGGTTCAAATCCTTCCTGAGCGGAACTGATCTATTTGGCGCGAAGTGACTCGTTTTCATTTTGAAGATCTTCATGAGCCGCTCTCAATTTCTCAAGATCTTGCTTCCTTTGAAGATAATCATAGGAAAGCTTTTCATGAGTTGTTGAGAGAGTTTCATGACGACTTTCAAGTTCCACATACTTAACGTGAAGATTTTTTATGTCTTCAATTAAGGATTCAGATCGAGTCATTTCAGCACCTAACAGATCATCGCTTCTGTCTAACAGTTTTTGAATATGTTCCATAGCTTTCTGTTGTTCAGTTGCAATTTTAGCAAGTGTTTTGTAGTTGGGTTTTGAACCACAATCAGAGTCATCGTCACTAGATGTTTGATAGTGAGTAGTGCGTGTGTTTACCTTGGCACCGTGTGCCATGAAGCAGTAGGTAGAAGCGGAGTAGTCCTTGTCATTTGCATCGGTGTCGGTGATGAAGTCATTGTCTTCAGTGTTGAAGATGGACTTGGCAACGTATGCTGTAGCCAGACTTGCGACGCCTGAATCAGACTCCTCCTCAGACTCCACCTCCGCCTCCTCAGAAGCGGACTCCTCCTCTGAATCCATTTCCTTGCCAACAAATGCACGTGCCTTGTCAGATGAGCTCTTCTTGTGTGATGAAGACTTTGAGGAAGACTTGGAAGAAGACTTTGAGTATTTCTTCTTCTTCTTGTCGTCAGAGTCATATTCCTTGCTCTTCTTCTTCTTTTTGTTCTCATTGTCCCATTGTGGACACTCAGAGATGAAGTGGCCAGGTTTCTTGCACTTGTGACATGTTTTCTTCTTGTAGTCGTGAGCAGAAGCTTCATCATTCCTTGAGCTTGATCGGGAAGACTTTCTGAAACCTTTCTTCTTAATGAATTTTTGGAACTTCTTCACGAGCATAGCAAGTTCCCTTCCAATGTCTTCAGGATCATCCGAACTGATATCAGATTCTTCTTCAGATGAGGAGACAGCTTTTGCCCTCAAGGCACGAGTTCGCCCATAGTTTGGACCGTAGATATCTCTTTTCTCAGAAAGCTGAAACTCATGTGAGTTGAGCCTCTCAAGTATGTCAAATGGATCAAGTGTCTTGAAATCAGGATGTTCTTGAATCATCAGGGCTAGGGTGTCAAACGAACTATCAAGTGATCTCAGTAGTGTCTTGACGACTTCATGTTTGGTGATCTCAGTAGCGTCGAGGGCTTGAAGCTCATTTGTGATGTCAGTGAGTCGGTCAAATGTGAACTGGACATTCTCATTGTCATTTCGCTTGAAGCGGTTGAAGAGGTTGCGAAGGACACTGATTCTCTGATCTCTCTGGGTTGAGACGCCTTCATTGACCTTGGAGAGCCAGTCCCAGACCAGCTTAGATGTTTCCAAAGCACTCGCACGGCCATACTGTCCTTTGATCAGATGACCATAGATGATATTCTTGGCAGTAGAGTCCAGTTGAACGAACTTCTTGACATCAGCAGCAGTGACACCTTCTCCAGCCGTGGGAACGCCGTTCTCGACGACATACCATAGGTCGACGTCAATGGCTTCAAGATGCATGCGCATCTTATTCTTCCAGTAGGGATATTCAGTTCCATCGAAGACGGGGAACACAGCGTAGACTTTAATTATCCCTACAGTCGACATAGCTAAAACTCCAGGTGGTTAAACTGAATCACACAGAACAAGGGAGCACCTTGCTCTGATACCAATTGAAAGTGCGTTATATCGACTAGAGGGGGGTGAATAGGCGATTTTTATGGAAGTCTTCAAAACGTGGAAGTTATGAAGACAAACGATAGAAATAAACCTATTACCCTGCAGCGGAAGGTAGACTACACTAGGCAAGCCATAGTCAAGTATTCAATAGAGTGAAAGCACAATGACTAATAGCAGCAATGTAGTAAGGATCAGGTAGGAAGATATTGTGAAGCCACACAGAACACGCAGTCACTCAGTGAAGACAAAAGATAGTGCGAACATACAATGACTTCACAAGGAGTAACAGTAAGTAAAGGGAAGGGAAGATGAAACCAGTGACTCGCTGAAGACAATGATTTGTTGGACCAGTTCCAGTTGTTGTGACAACTGTACGTCTGGTTAGGGCGGCTAGGTATTTAAACCTTAGGACACACAGTCCCGGACACCCAGT
This sequence comes from Triticum urartu, assembly GCF_056163025.1. Lineage (NCBI taxonomy): Eukaryota > Viridiplantae > Streptophyta > Magnoliopsida > Poales > Poaceae > Triticum > Triticum urartu. The sequence goes on along the minus strand of NC_141879.1, from coordinate 150,573,461 downwards.
CCTGAACACGCAGCTCAGGACACCCAGTCCTCACCGTATTCCCCTTGAGCTAAGGTCACACAGACCTCGCCCAATCACTTTGGTAAGTCTTCAAGGTAGACTCCCAAACCTTCACAGACTTCGTTCACCGGCAATCCACAATGTCTCTTGGATGCTTAGAACGCAACGCCTAACCGGCTGGAGGATGCACAGTCCTCAAGTGTAATAAGTCTTCAGATCACACAGACAAGAATACTTAAGTGATGCCTAATTCTCTTTGGCTCTGGGTGGTTAGGGCTTTATCCTCGCAAGGAATTCTCTCTCAAAGGCTTCGAGGTGGGTTGCTCTCAAACGACAAAAGCCGTACTCTGAATCTGAGCAGCCAACCGTTTATGGTTGTAGGGGGTGGGCTATTTATAGCCACTTGGCAACCCGACCTGATTTGTCCGAAATGACCCTGGGTCACTAAGGAACTGACACGTGTTCCAACGGTCAGATTTCAAACTCACACGGCAACTTTAATTGGGCTTCAAGCAAAGCTGACTTGCCCGACTCTGGACAAGATTCGCTCTCAAAGTCTTCACTCGAAGACATAGGTTTTGTTTAAGCATCACTTCAGTCATTCTGACTGGTTCTCTTGGACCCCACTTAACAGTATGGTGGTTCCTATGACTCAACACAGAAGAAAGAGAACTATGAAAGATCTAAGTCTTCGAGCTCCATAGGCTTCATGTGGTGTCTTCTCTTGTCATAGTCTTCAATGTGAATATCGTCATATACCACCTTTGACTTCAATGTCTTCATACATTTTTAGGGGTCATCTCTGGTAGGAAAACCGAATCAATGAGGGACTTCTACATGTGTTATCCTGCAATTCTCACAAACACATTAGTCCCTCAACTAGGTTTGTCGTCAATACTCCAAAACCAACTAGGGGTGGCACTAGATGCACTTACAGAGGGCCTCGCGGGCCCTATGGATGGTCTGATACATCGCCCGCTACTCATTCAGGAAGCCAGGATCATCGGACACCTATGAGCACCTTCGAGAAACTGAGACGACATGAAACGGTAAGGCCGCGCTTGGGAGCTCTGGTTTATTTCAAACCTGTATTAACATACAAGTGTAATTTACTCGTCATTGAAAAAACGCATAAAATACAGGCGTAACGAAACTGACGGCCCGAGGTCTGTAAGTAAAACCGGAGGGTTACGCGTGTAATTTGGGAGACCAGTGTATATTTTACGAGCACTGCTATATGTACGACATTACCAGACGATACATGCACGACGTGCGTATCATGCCATCCATGGGCAAGGCTGAAACAGCAGCTAACGACTGGATTAGCAATCGTCCGAGTGTCGTTCAACGTTTTTATCGTGTGTCAAGTACTTCTGATATTTTACTAGTCGAAATCGATCAACCAAGCGCCTTCGCCCGAGACCATCTGCTTTAATTTACAAGCGTCAGTTTTACAAGCAGTTTTGGTTGGAAAACGATGATCCAATCACGGCCTAATATCATGAGTTGGTCGGAAGATCATATGGTTTCACATCTAACCTACCCAACTTGTCGTATAGGCTATGAATGAAACATCAGACGATGAACTTCTTAAGCACGGAAACAACAGAAGAGGATGATCTTCTTAACAAGCAAATCACTGGCATTAGATCGACATGCAAAACAATACGAAGCATTATTCTTGGGAGGCACGGTGAACAGCTCGTGATGCCGCATGCCACAACATTCCAAGCTCAACTTTGCAATCAAACACAAGGCCTGGCATTACATAGACAATATTCAGAACAAACTCTTAACACAGGAATATCTCAGCAGAGTAACTATTTACTTCTAAACTGAACACGGGAATAGGAAAAACACTCGATGCTGCTCACAGCAAGGGCGTCCCACTCAAAAATATCAAATGCATGTCTTCTGGCTAACATCAATGAGCAAATTTTGACAAGGTTTTCCAATTCCAATATATTAAACTAACGTCTTCTTGCTAACATCAATGATTAAACTTTGACAAGCTTTTCCCATTCAAAATATGTAATGCCTATGATCGTGGAGTCCTGTCGCTTCTTGCTAACATCAATGATTAAACTTTGACAATCTTTTCCCATTCAAAATATGTAATGCCTGTGGTCGTGGAGTCCTGTCGCTTCTTGTACTTGTTTGGGCACTTCTTGCCCAGGGCACTCCATGTGTTGTTAAATTCCCAATGGTCTCTGCAGACTAGTCATGTTACCGGTGTCTAATATTTATGGCACCGGCTATAGCAATGGAGGGATTCGGTGCCAAACTAAGAAAAGGTCAAATTGGCACCTCTTTTGGCCTACATAGTGGAAGGCCTAATACTCTGTAAAGCTTCTCGGTCATTCCTTCTGTAATGTAGCGCAAACAATGATTGCTTCTTTTTGCAAAGTGGAATGACTAACTGGACCCAGTAATGCAGCAGTTTGCCTTGGACACATTGGCTCCTTTTGTGCAGTTGAACTAAAATCAAAGTCGGAATAAAACCGAGCTTTAATTTTGATATTCCTGTAAGCAAAAAAAGGTATAAGGGAAACAATTACTGAGAAATAACGGTTGATGACTTGTACTCCCACAAGAAAAACATCTACTGATCTACCTTATCTTAATGGGAAACAAAGCAGGAGAGTAGCAATTCTCAATCAGTGTGATTCATTCATATTAACTGAGACATTATCTTAACAATGCCTTGTTTCAAGATGTATAAAGAACGAAAAAGCAGAAAAGTATCATTCCTAAAACAATGCGACAGATTCATTTTAACAGAGACATTATCTTAACAATACCTTGGTTAAACATGTAGAAAGAACTACAAAGCAGGATAGTACCATTTGTAAAACACTGTAAGTCTGTAACTGATATATAATAACAGAGACATTATCTGAACAATACATTTCTTAAACATGTACTCCGGCCGATCCCTAACAGAAATGGTACTCCTGTCGATCCCTAACAAGTGTTTGCAGTTTTGAACTAAGATTCAGTTCCAGGGTAGAGTGAGCACAACAACAGTATGTGCTTCCATCTACTTATAAAGGGGGTGATGCAGAGTTTGTTGTAACAAAGCAACACGCATCATGTCTGGGTTGGTTCCATTTTTGTTCACTACTTAATGGGAAAAAAACAGCAATACAATAGCTTCAATTCAACATTTATTTAAAACAGTACCAATACAAGTAGCACAACATCTCAAAGCACACTGCACAATCATGTGGATGAAGGCCTGTACTGACCTTTCATGAGACCGACAATAATAAAATACGAATCTGCCAACTCGAATAGGAAAGCCAATCTCGTTTTATGCAGTTGCACTGAAATCAAGCAAAGTGTTTCACGTAGCGAAGCAAAATGTCACAATAGCAACAAGTTGAATAGATATCCCTGTATAAACAGAGGCAAAAAAGGAATCAATTACTGGCTAATAAAGGAGGATGAAACATGCGGCCACAAAAATGGTAATCCCGCCAATCCCTAACAAGTGTTGCAGTTTTGAAATAAGATTCAGTAGTTAATTCTGAGAGTGGCATCAATTACTGGCTTATAAAGGGGGTGATGCTGAATTTGTTGTAACAAAGCAACAAGCATCATGTCTGGGTTGGTCCCATTTTTGTTCACTACTTAATGGGAAAAGACAACAATACAATAGCTTCAATTCATTATTTATTTAAAACAGTACCAATACAAGTAGCACAGCATCTCAAAACACACTGCACGATCATGTGGATGAAGGCAAGTACCAACATGTCATGACGCACACAAGATCACATATGAATCTGCCAACACGAATAGGAAATCCAATCTCGTTTTGTGCAGTTGCACAGAAATCAAGCAAAGTGTTTCGCGTAGCGAAGCAAAATGTCACAATAGCAACAAGTTGAATAGATATCCCTGTATAAATAGAGGCAAAAAAGGAATCAATTACTGGCTAATAAAGGAGGATGAAACATGCGGCCACAAAAATGGTAATCCCGCCAATCCCTAACAAGTGTTGCAGTTTTGAAATAAGATTCAGTAGTTAATTCTAAGAGTGGCATCAATTACTGGCTTATAAAGGGGGTGATGCTGAATTTGTTGTAACAAAGCAACAAGCATCATGTCTGGGTTGGTCCCATTTTTGTTCACTACTTAATGGGAAAAGATAGCAATACAATAGCTTCAATTCATCATTTATTTAAAACAGTACCAATACAAGTAGCACAGCATCTCAAAGCACACTGCACAATCATGTGGATGAAGGCCTATACTGACCTTTCATGAGACGACCAACATAAAATACGAATCTACCAACACGAATAGGAAATCCAATCAAGTTTTGTGCAGTTGCACTGAAATCAAGCAAAGTTGCCGGTGTGACATTTAAGTTTTCTATAGCAACAAGTTGAATAGATATCCCTGTTTTAAGAGGCAAAAAAGAAAACAATTACTGGCCAATAAAGGAGGATGAAACATGCGGTCACAAAAGGAAGCATTTCTAAAATGGTTGCATTGATTCATGTTAACAGAGAAATTCTTTTAAAATAGATCAGTAGTTAATTCTGAGATTAACAACAGCAAAATAGCTGCATGGGACATGCCAGCACCATGTGCGTCCACACATATAAATGGGTGATGCAGAGTATGTAGCCAAGCAGCATATATGTGATGGTCCCATATTTGTTCTCTTTGAACCTTCTTCCTATGTGAGGGCAGCAAATCTAGTCGTGCACAAACTACCCGACCCCCCAGTTTCTTTCCCTTTTCAACAAAGAGATCGGTTCCTTAGAGATGTGTGTACTGGGTTACCCCCTTTTTCCCTTTTCGACCTACAAAGCGGCTGGATAGCCAGTCTATACTACTTTCCGCCCCTCCTTTCCTCATTGAACCACGTCCTAGATTCTTGCTCCAGCCCACCGCACCCTTCTTTCCTCTTTGAACCAAGACCTAGATTCGACTAGAGATCGAAAAAGATCCACATGCAGCTAGAGCAACGACGGTTTTAAAGAAACTTATACCTTAGGGTCGTCGGGATGTGCCAAGGCGTGCGGCGGGAGGCTGGATCTGCCCACACTACGTACGACAGCGAGGAAGAAGGGGTCGGTGGCCCTCCCGCACAGGCGCTGGGTGAAAGAGAACAGCGCAGCCGGCAGTGGATTGCCTCCCTCACCGAATGCGATAGAGTGAACGCTACACCTCCTCCCCTTCCCGGTGTGACGGGATACGGACGCCTCCTTCACCAGCTGTGAGGGGGAGAGAGAGACAAGAGGCCAACGCAGTCTTGTTTAGATCTGGTGAAGAGATGGTGAGAGACTGTGAATATAGCAAACCCTAGCAAATGAACGCTGAGCCTCCAGCGTGTAACATATATGTAGTGCGGTGAGCGTGTGGAGAGTGCAAACCCTAGCGAACAGGCGCTGAGGCTCCCGCTTATATATATATATTCTACTGTAGTACGGACTGACCTCCGGTGCCTTCACTGCACATGCTTTTGGCTGTATGACAGGTGAGCCAGCCACATTTTGGGCCCACCTGTCGTAAAACCCTAGCGAAAATTGCACCAACATGAAAGACGACTGGTCTCCAACGCAACCAAGGTGAACTGACGAAGGATATCATCTTTGTGCGTAACAAGCAAACTGCACTGATGGAAGACAGCTTGTTTTTCGTCGAAAATCGATCAGCTTCACCAGCCGACGCAACCATGAGGCGCAACCATGAGCATCGATAGGTCATCGTGGTGATGCATCATCCATTTGGCATCAAGTTTGGGTGAGGCACCTAAGAAGTTTAACAAATCCTCACGGTGGTCTGTTTCTTCTCAGTAATCAAGCTCGAGGAAGGAAGAACCACGTGGCAGAGGACAGTGAGGCGGAACAACAATGGCCATCCAATTTTGTGCAGTTCCACTAAAATTGAGGAAGACATGCCCGGGTATGGAGACACGCATCGCTGTTTCCAAAAATATAAAAAAGGGTTAGCAACGACATCTCAATTGTCAATAAGAATTAATGAAAAGTACACCAACAAATAGAAGCATCATAATTATCTTGATGGAACTAAACCAGGATACCCGAGAAAAAAAGCATTTCTTCATTTAACCAGTGATAGTACTACCACCATATGGACAATGACCGCACAACCACCATGTACTTTTTGTCGAAACAACATGTATACCTCCACCGAGGCATAAATCAGGACAACTTTTCGAGTGGCATTTCCTCTATAATAGTACTAGTAGGTGATGTTGGACCAGCCGACGAACCCTAAGCTACTATGCATGGGGAGCTGGGGAGTAGTCGCATAGAAGAAAACCCGCACGCAGCGACCTGGGGAGCTGGACCAGTACAAGAAGTTATACCTCAGGTGGGCGAGATGTCGTTTAGGCGGGCGGGCAGGATCTGCCCACACGACGGCAGCAAACAAGGGCGCGGAGGATCTTCGTCCGCGCCAGCGCCGGCTCCGAGAGGACGGTGCGCATCGGCTTCCTCCGTCGCCGACGGCGACAACGTCAACGCTGCACCTCCTCACCTCCCGCAGCGGACGGGATTCGGCCGGATCTGTGACCACTGGTGAGGAGAGAGATAGAGTGGACATTGTCATCTTGTTTTGATATGGAGAGGGTGAGAGAGCGAGACGCGAGAAACTCTATCAAACAAGAGGCTATAATGGAGTAAAAAAATCTCTCCATAGCAGCGGTTTTAAATAGAATACACGCGTTCCCGGAAAAAAGAAACGAAAACTGGCGGACAATTTTTTAAGGGTCTGTCTAGGACACATCTAGATGTGACATAGTTATGTCACATATAAGTTGATGTCCACTCTATTTGTGGTCTTTTCCTAGTTTTTTTGTTTCTTGTTGCTACATTATATACTTGTGGGAGCTTAGATGTGATATCCTTAAATAACATCTAGATGTGAATTAGACAAACTGATTTTCTAACGTACCAAGAAAGAAAACTCGATCAAAAACACGCCCCCGCTTCCAGGTCGCGAGAGTCGTCGCGCACACACACATAGACATAGACATGCATATCCATGTTTACGTAAAATTCCATTTTTATCTCCATCTCCAATCATATTTGTCCAACTGGCACATTATTTATGTTGTTAATTATATACGCAGTAATATTAACGTACAACATCTCTTGTTTGCGCACGTCTGGACCGCTGCCACGGCCGGTCCTGACCAACCCGAACCCTCTTCATCACCCGCACGTGCTTCCCACCCGAAACGGTCAGTGCCGCATTCATGCCCGGCCAGAGCGGACACGACCTCTCACTGGCGCCGGCATTGAAGCGGCGCGCCGGCCGAGAGAGCGTCGCCCGCGCCGCTTCCGGGTGCACGCGGCTGCTCCATGTTCAAAGGTCGCAATAGCCGGCTACAACATGCGCGATCTCTTCCAGTTGTAAGTTCTTGGGAGTCCGTGCTACAGCTAGCTGTCCTCCCCCAACTCGTCAATCTCTTCCAGTAGTGCTAGTACTCCATGGCGCGATCCATCGACAAGCAGGCGGGAAAGTTATGGTATACTACTCGGTTTGCGGTGAGTGGCATGCCGAGCGACCGTGTGGGGTCGAGCCATGGAGGAGGGTGAGACACGAACACGACAGACGTGGTTTAAATGTTGGTTTTGCTCGATGGCGCGATCCAACGAAACGAAACGTTGGTTTCTCTCCGTTTCCATTTTTTGTTCGGAAAAACGGAAACTTTTCCACTCCATTTTCATTCCTATTCCAAGTTTGCCTCGTTACAACATTCCATCAAATACAAAGAAAAACTAACACGCATGCTGATGCATCTCAATGATTCACAGATCATAGCCAATATTTACTTCACAACTAAAGAAAAAAGTTGTGAGAGCGTGTACGATAGAAAAACTACTGATGGGGTCACTACGACTTAAACCCTAAACCCTAAACATGATTTAATTTCCTGGCCAGGTAGAACCTGTCGAAGGAAAGACGGCTGGCACCCTCAGATCATACGATGATTTTGTGTAGTTCCACTAAAATCGACCTGAGCATCCCTGATGGCAAAGATATTGAACAAGTGTGACTAGAATAATAGTACTGGCACTAGTTCATGAGACATAAACTCAACACAAGTAGAAGCCGGTAGAAGTAGAGAAAGATCGACATGGAGATGGAGCTACGACAGTGGAGCAAGCCGGCTCCAAAAGGAAGATGGACTACCTGGGACGTCGGGCTGTAGCTAGAAGGGCGGTTGTGACGTGGTATCGGTCCATACCGCGGTGACCCCCTATTGGGACGCACCGACTGTGGGTTTTCTCCCTCGCCGATGTCGACCGCGTCTATGCAGAACATTGTTCCCTTCCCCTAGCTGCGGGATCAGGCCCGTCGTTCTATGCTTGTAAAGAGAGCAACCTAAGCAAGCAGGCTTGTAGCTTAGGCTCCTGCTAGTGTATATATAGTGGTTTTCTTTTTCTCTCCATATCAACCATTTTATATTGCGTACGTGTCATTCAAGAGTGAAATGATGGTTGCTTCTTCCGACTAACTTACTGTGTGATTTGACTGCTCCTTAGTGGCCCCTACACGTACTCCCCCTACGTGTATGCAACAGTCACATGTACACATGGACGCAAAAACGCGCGCGACGCCCTAATGCATGCATGTCCGAGCACACGACGGAACACACACGGTCACGCTCAAGTGCTCAACCTACACGTGCATGCACACACATACTCAGTCAGGGTGAGCTAGTGACCGTATGAACACCGGAATATATATATATATATATATATATTGAGCGCAATGAGCGTATTATGAAGTCCATTGACCGTATTTTTACAAATATACAGTGACAGACAGTGTATTTATCTCGTTTGAAATTAAGCCATATTAACCGGACAGGAGGCAGCATGGACTAGCATTACTTTGCTGTGTCTCGTCAACTTGCCGAACGAGGAGAAGGTTGCAGGACGGGAGAAGCTTGCGCGTGATGGCTCGCAGGACAAGGAGAAACTTTTGACTCATGCAAGCTCTCCCTCGCTCAGGCGGTGGACGTGCAACAGTTAATTCGGTGTCAGATTGCCAGAAGCATACACTATACTACTAGTGCTATTATTGTTCGACTTCCCGAACAGCCAAGCGCAAAGTTTACTATTACTACTACTATAGTCCATAAAGGTACATACTATACTAGTACTGGGAACCGGATGGAGGAGCGTCTGCACTCTTATTATAATTTTAAAATGTGATAAAGCAATCTTCAACACATTTGGTTCTCTTCGAGGGTTCTCGCATGTGATAATGGAAGTTGATTGCATGGAACACTCGCCACAATTCTCGCTTAATTCTGGCTCATATCCTATTACAAATAGTAGCGCTCAGTAATATTTCCTCTTTTTTTGTTATTCAGCATGTAAACAGGTTAGCAAACCTTGTGGCGCATCTTCGTGCGAACCGTGCTTGCTGCACTTTGAATGTGGCCGAGAGCTGGCTTGATGAAACACCTCGCTTCCTACTTCTTTTTTTGCGGGGTACCTCACTTCCTAGTGACCAGTGTCTTGGCTAATCATCCTAAGGATGCTTATATATGAATAAATCTCTCTCATTTACCCGCAAAAAACATTAAGCCATATTAACCAGAAAGGAGGGAGTATGGACTAGCAATACTTTTTGATGTGTCCCGTCAACTCGCAGAATGAGGAGAAGCTTGCAGGACAAGGTGAAGCTCGCTTACGCCTTTTGACTAATGCAACCTACCCTCGGTGGACATGCATCAGTCCATTCAGTGTCAGATTGTCAAAAGCATACACTGTAGTACCCAACATGCGGAGTACCATCATTGTTCGACTTCACGAAGGGGCGAAGAGCCAAGCGCGGTAGTACGCGTACTTGGTTTTGCACCTTCATACTACTCCACCCTCCGTCGCAGTTTACAGGGCGCGCTTCATTATGATGCGCATTTCTCTCAATGCACTTCCACCACCAAAGAGACTTTAGACGCATTTGGTTTAATGCTCAATTAATTAGGGCGTGGTAACCGCAATCAAGTCCACAATTTTCTCTCCATGTACTATACTACTACGGAGTGCATGCATGTGTGTACCCGGGGTGGAAGCACTGCATGCATGTGTGTACGCATTATTCCCTCTAGTAATAGACGCCGTGCTATAACTACCAATGCTATATATTTTTCAGGCTGATCGCTAGTTGCCTTGGTCCCACAGATTTTTTTTTTCTTTTTTCTGAAACGCGCTGTATAAACAGTGACAAATGGAGTAGTATGAGCGGATTCAAAGAAGAGCATATTGATGGTTGCTTCTTCAGAGCAACTTACAGTGGGAAAGGTGGGGCTTATGATTTGACTGCTCATTACTCACTATTAATGTGGCGCAACGACCGGCTGAGTCTCCCATGCGGTTGTGCACTACCCCTCTACTCCAGAGTATTTGTCTTTCTAGAGATTTCAACGAGTGACTACTCAAATATTTGTCTTTTTAGAGATTTCAAATGGACTGGCAGATACGGATGTATATAGACATATTTTAGAGTGTAGATTCACTCATTTTGCTCCGTATGTAGTCACTTGTTGAAATCTCTGTTAAGACGAATAGAATATTTAGGAACGGAGGGAGTACACATACGAAGCAAAATGAGTGAATCTACACTCTAAAATATGCACGTTTGAAATTTGTAAAAAGAAAAATATTTAGGAACGAAGGAGTATAATATTTGTGCATGGCACATGGACCCGGATGATGAAGAGGCTTCTGGCAATGCTATCAAGCTTCCATCATTTGTTTACATAATTGACGTACTATACAAATAATTTTCCAGCGACATGAAATTGTACAATGGTGTGAGCTTTCAGCTTTTGTTTCGCGTGTCTTGCCATCGATGCTCTTTCGGAAACAATAAAAAACTAACTTCCTTGCTAATGCATGTCAATTATTAGCAGATCAGAGCTAATAATTACATCACAACTGAAGACAAAGTTGTGAGAAGGTGTTAAATTAAAATTGATCCATGCTTTCATTGGCAGCAACGTCCCCCCAATTAACTATAGAGGTACAATGGCTGGTATATGTGTGGAGGAGGAGAGAGGCCTACCTCATGTATTAAGGAGATCAATCTGCCTCATGTATTAAGGGAGATCGATCGGCATCCATGCATATGTGCAGGAGATGAATAAGGTTGGGAGAGAGACAGAGCTAGAGTGTTGGAGGGGGTGGCAGTGGAGTTTCTTCTAACAAATGGTGGGATAGGCTTGCTAGACAAACGGAGGGCACGCCCGCAATATCAATAAGAGAGGAGATGGCTGCTTGTTGTCTGTGCACGTGCGTGTGAGAGACGGGTCAGGAGGCATGCACGAATGATGAGGGGGGACGATGTGGCTGTGGTAAGCAGACGTAACTACATAGGAAGATCAATCGCCCTTTGTAAGAGAAAGGAGAGACATAACTTGTGAGGTACGTCGATCGATGGGGGGGGTAGTTAAAGTCGATCTAGGTATATGTTGGGAGATCGATCGGTATACATGCATGTGTGTGTTAGAAGCAAATGAGGCACGAGGAGAAGGATAGAGAGAGAGAGGGATGCATGTAGGAGGTGGTACGAGAGGCATACTATATCGAGGGGGAGGAGTGTGCGAGTACGAGAACGATGAAAAGAGTGGTGGGAGTGAGGCATGGACGGTGACAAGAGAAGAGGGGAAGCTTGTGTTTTTGCTAGGCACACCTGGCTATACAAGCATATCGATCGATGTGTGCCGTAAAGAAGGAGCTGGGAGGCCTACACACACCGTGGGTGAATGACCTAAAGTGAAAAGACGAATTTGCGCGATGGAGCTAGAGAATGTTGAGGGAGGGTGAGAGGGACGCGGGCGTGTGCATGCACAAGAGAAAGTTAGCGCTAGCTACAAAGATAAGAGGGTTGTGTGGGTGTAAAAGATGAATAGAGATCATATATACTTCATTATAAAAAGCGAATTCGGATATTTGAAGAATTTATCATAGTGTTTCAAACCAACGGATGTGTGAATATATATAACGGTGATACACATGGTGTGGTTATGAACATGGTATACTACATTTAATATATTTTATCTCTACTCTTATAAAAAACGGAGTTGTTGATGATGGTGTGCCTGCCATCCTGCATTATAGGTCGTCTGATTTATATCTGGCGGATAGCAAGGAAACTATGATGGTTGAAGTTGGCAACAATCATGATTGTAGATTCTTATTGAAATAGAGAAATGAATTCAAATTTAGTTTGAATTACAGCGGTAGTATAGACATTTGGAATGCACTAAAATGTTGGTATGAGTAGGTTACATGCATTATACAGCAAGCGAAAAAATTTAATCGGACATAACATGGATTCATACTCCCTCCTTCCATCTATATAGAGCGTAATGAGATTTTTAAGATCGCCTTTGACTATTGACAAGATTAATAGTACATGACATGCACAATGTGAAAATTATATCATTGAAAGAACCTTTCACAGACGAATTTAACGGTGTGCTTTGTGTAAGTTGCATGTCATATATCATTGCTCTAATATTTGGTCAAAGTTAGCATCGAAAAACGCATTAGGCCCTATATAGATGGAAGGAGGGAGTAGCTTTGAATAGCATTTGTATAGTAAAACGAGGCAAGACTCTCTCTTTGTGTGGTGTGAATAGTTTTATTTTTTTCGTTTTCTTTTTGGTTGAGGGAAGTACGAATTGATTTGGTACGTACAAGTACAATATTACTACACGTTAGGCTTGTCCCTAAAATTCAACCCGCGTCTTGTTATATCCCGAAAATTCAGATATCGTGCTCCCAAAACTGGCGCCTTCACAACCCGCGCCTTGCTATCCCGAAATTACAACGCGCGCGAAAACTCCCTCCAGCTGCCAAATCTCGACACGCGAAATCCCCCTTCTAACCCTGAGTAGAAAGGGCTGCTAGTTCAAATCGGTGGGGGGTACTTTTGTAACACACCCTAAATTTTGGACAAGCGCGTTCCTAAGTCATGCTTCACCCCCTCCCATCGCCCCCTTTTCGCCATTCGAAATCCCAGACCGCCATAACATCTCCGCTCCAGCCACGAAACCCCACCCTCCTCCGTCCGCCACGTCACCGCTGCCCAGCCGGAGCCTCTTCCCCGATGACGTCGTCCACCGCAACAGCTCGACGTCCCTCGTCCACTTCCCCGGATGAGGATTCGTCGTCCATCTCGCTGTCCCGCCGGTTCAGCCGCCCCATCCTCCACCTCCAAGGAGCTGCTCCGACGATCGCCTCGTCTATCGTGGCTGCTCCATCCCCACAGCGCCGCCTTAACCTGCTCCACCGGAACCGCAGCATCCTCACCGACTCCTCGGACGAAGCCGAGGCCTACTCGGCACCACCAAAGAGGTTGTACACTCATCGCATCGCACCTTCTCCTTAACTCGACCTCCCAGCGCCGACGGTGCTCCATCCCGCACCCCCATGGAGCGGCTACCTTGAAGCCGGCGCCGCGGGCGACATCTCCACGGCGGCTCTCCCCCAGTGCGAGGCCCCTTCGGCGGCGGCGTCCATACCAGCCGGATTTGCTGCTGCTACTCCGGCTCTCGCTCGATCGCTCGCTCGCCCAGCTGCTGCTGCTGCTCTCCCCCTCGCTCGTGCTGCTGATTTGCTCTAATTAAGCCACACTTCAGTTGACTGAATCAAATTTTGGGTCAGTCGATTTTCAGGGGTTGGGGGGCTCGCCGGAGTTAAGGAAGAACCACCCGCAGCGAGGACGGGGGCTCGCCGGAGAGGTACCCCACTATCTATCTTAGGGTTCAGGGTGGGGGCGGGGGCCTAGAGGGCTGGCCGGGGCGGCGGTGGTGAGTTGTTTCGGGGCGGCGAGGCGGCACTGGGGCCGGCGGTTCGGCCGATGGTGGCTGGCGGCTCAGGGGGGTGCAGGTTGAAGATGAACTGCAGGCCCTCTCTAAACTACATGTCAAGTGCCTCTCTGCTACCATTGCATTCAGTTTCGACAGTAGCATTCAAATTCCATAGTAAATTTCAGTTTTGACAGTTAAGTTCAGATTCAACAGTTTTTACATCATCTGTTGTAGTTAGCTGGTTTTTGGTGATGTTAATTTTACATCCATTTTACATCATCTATTGGAGATGCTATTAGAATCCCACTTGAGATTGACGATGTCTGTCTTGTGCTGCTTCAGCCTTGACGTCTTACGGCTCACTGGTGCTGCTCCAATGACAGAACGATCCATCACAACAAAGCAGTGCCCTGGACGCTGTCTACAGATTCCTCAGATCTTCCTCCACACCTCTGATAGCCACCTCTGCCTCAACTGCTTCAGCGACCAACCCAATGATGCTGAGGTCGACACGGCTACGGCAAAGAGGTTGTACACTTGTTGCATCACTTATTACTATACATTCACGTCGATCCATTAGGGCTATTTTGGTTCAACGGAAAAACATCGATCCACTGGTTGTTACCATCACTCTAAATTTCTGTGCTTGCTCTCCTTACATAATCTCACCATATTTTTTCGTATGCATGTCAGATATTGTACACAGTCATGCTGAACATGTAGAGAAAAAGAGAAGAGTTTTGCATGGCAATACAATGTCATGCAGACATCGCTCCATGGTGGGTTCAATGGAAAACCCTCCCCACCCCTCTTTAGATTGTAATCTAGAGGAAGATATCTGTTCTGAGGCGGATTCGGACGCCGCTGACCACTCCTATTTACCCCCCAAGGTGTTTGCTCTACCTTGGCATGATGATGTTAGTTATATCATGCATATGTTGCCTTGCAGTGCCTACTTTTGACATCATATATGTCATCTACTTAGTTTAGACATGTTCTGTAATGCCACCTGTTTAGTTTCTATATCATATATGGGAATTATGCAGTCTCATGTCTTTTAGCCAGCCATAATATATGTGAAATGTGCAATGCCATCCTGTTTAACCAGGCATCATATATTTGAATGATATCTTGCCCATCCTTTTCTTCATTACATTTCCATTTATCGACAATGTTTGTACATTAAACTACTCTTCCTGTGAATCGGCCATTTGGGTGGGAGATGGAAAAATCTGGAGTGAAAACAAGGCCTTCAGAGCAGACAGTGCTACCTGTCGAAGCAGGTCTCTTGCTGGGTCCCGATAGCTCCTCAGAGATGGATTCAGAGATAGATGACCAGTCATATTCCCCCACTAAGGTGTATGCTCTAACTTGGCACGGTTATACTACTCATATCATGCATACGGTGTCTTGCATTACATAGTTTAGACATCATATACACAATATTCAACACCATGTTCTTAGTTCAGACATCATATCGAATGCCCTCTGTTTAGCATATAAATCACATATGTGAATTAAATGATGCGATCCTGATTACTTAGATAACATGTAGGTGAATTATGTCATGTGATCCTGTTTAGTTATTCATCATATCTTTGAATTATGTTATGCTATGCTATCCAGTTTAGATAGACATCATATATGTGAAATTATGTCATGCTATCCATTTTAGTTAAACAATATACATGTCAACTATTTCATGCCCTCTTTTTTCCACACTATCTATTGCATCTGTCTCTCATACAATGTCTGTACATTCAACTATGTTTCCTGTTTATCAGCCATTTGAATTGGAGCGGGTGATGCCAGTATCTAGCGGACTAAAAACACGGTCTTCAAATAAAACAGTGCCACCTCTTGGTGGAGATAGCACCCTGGTTGTACATGCACAAGAACCAGCCCTACCACACATAACCCAAACTCTCGCAGATTGTACCCCTACTACGATGGACAGAGAACCAGCTTCACCCAATCTAACCCCAACCCCAGCCGATAGTAACCCAGTTCCTGTTGACACGACACAATCTCCACCACAGAGCTCCCAAACAAGAGCAGTTAGTAAGGTAGCTCCAGTGCCCAAAGGGCCAGTACTATCATGACGAACCCCAACTCCACCAGTTAGTACGCCTATTCCTGTGGAGGAAGCACAACCAGCTAGTCGTAGTTTAGCATCTATCGCATTTGATGTTGTTAAATCGTATGTGCATATCTTCCCATCTTGGAAATATTATATTGAAGATGAAGGAAAATGCCAGTTGTAGGTGTTTGTCCAGGAGTTATGTGTAAGTAATGTTATTCATGGCAATTACTTTGCTTCGTCCCATACATCCTACCTCCATGATGGTTATAATACAGCAAATTTTCCTATTTTTCTCTATAGAGAAGGACCGATTTGGAAACTCAGGATGAGGTAACCTGTGCTAATACATCTTCTATCTTCAAAAATGCTTGGTGGCAGTATCAGAATTACCTGAAGAAAACGTACTTCACCGGCAAAGAAACTCATCAAATTCCCTTACGTTCTCCTGAGACACATTTACTGGACGATGACTGGGGACGCCTTGTTCTGTACTGGTCCCGAACCAAGAATATGGTAAGGTCTATGAGCTCATTTTCTATTTTTAAGTATTATATTCTTGCGTCTTACTGTACTCTGTTCATGTAGAACAAGTGCCTAAACCTGAAGAACAATTGTTCTAATTTAAGATTCCATTGCTACCATAGGACATAGATATATGTTTGTTTGATGCTTTTATTATGTACTAGTACTTGGCAATAGAAGACTTGGTAGTTTAATCCTGTCCACCTTACTAATGAACTAGTTCACCGAAATGAGTTTCATATACTAGTACATGCTAAACTTGTTATGTGTCTACTTGTTTCTTCTTTTAGAATGCTGACAGAATATTGGGGAAGAGTGCCTTATTAAGCAACGGTAAAGGAAGTAATGTAGATAAGGTTTATGATAGTGACACATCCTGTCTTGGTTTAGTGTTGGAGTTACTGGCCACTACCGCTTGCACTAGCTATTCAAACTCACTGTCTGAATCAGTTCAGTTTCTTGAGTCTCCACTACAAGCTGAAAGACATCGATCAATTGTGCTGCGACAAGAAGCGGAAGGACTGTGGAAGTCCCTGGAGCATTCGGATGCATACTTTCTGGTGCAACAGCAAGCGTTGGAGGATTTTAGCGCCAAACAGGACAAAGCTAATCAGCTTGCTAAGCTTATTGCCAGCATGGTGGATACCCAGGATAACGTTTCTTGAGCTCTTCTGAAGTTGTTTCAGTTATGCTCTTGTTTTGCTGCCGCGTTTATTTGCACTGGTGGCCAATTTTGACGGCCAGTGTATATGATATGCTCCTTTGTTCCCTATATTTGCACTGGTGGCGAACTTTGATGCCCAGTGGATGTAATATGTGTAATAGCCATGATAACCTAGCGTTAGTTGCTTGCTTATTTATTTCCTTGTTGTTTATTTGTTTGCTTGTGGTCATTGCAGTTCTTTTTCCGCGGTTAACTAGTGGCTGCAATAACCTATTTTTTAAAACTAGGCCACAATAACCATGGGCTAATATTTACTGTAGTGACACTTGGCCTCCTACGGGCCGTAGAAATAATGGGCCTTCTATGGGCCGTAGAAACAGTAGGCCTTATACGGGCCGTAGAAACAATGGGCCTTCTACAGGCCGTATCATCAATGAGCCTTATATGGGCCATATGATCGATTGGCCAAACATGTGCCAATAACAGGCCGCATTATGACCGTAAACGGGCTAGAGTTGGAATCGTCCGTTCATGGGCCGACCGTAACGGGCCATTGTTAATAGGCCGTATTTGATGACGCTATGAAAACGGCCCAACGTATTAACGGACCACAAACGGGCCGACTGTAACCACGGGCTGAATTTGGCCCACAAGCAGAAAATGACAGTAAAGGGCCGTAAGTAAACGAATGTTGGAAATGAGCCCAAGAATAAATGGGCTCTGAGAAGGCCGAAAGATAACATGGGCTGGAAACAGACCAACGGAATAACGGGCCGTTAATGGGTATAAAGTGATACACTATTCATTACGGGCCAGTTTCACCACGGGCCATTAATGGGTGTAAAGTGATACACTGTTCATTACGGGCCAGTTTCACCATGGGCCGTTAATAGGCCAAGAGTTACATAGGGCCTCATATGGGTCGAAAGACGTCATGGGCCATACATGGGCCAGAAGGGAAAACGGGCTGGAATCATATTGGATGGCCCAGATGACGCTACTGGGCCTAATTCGGATAGGGCGTAACGGGCCTTGGGTTAGCGGGCTGTAAATGGGCTATATGCGAACATGCCGTTAACAGGCTTTCCATGGGCCGACCCGCCACCTTTTGACCAAGGTAAACGGGTCGGCCTTTTCACAGGAATGGGCCTCTGTTGGGCGTGCCACGAGTCGACGTATCATAGGCGCCTATCTGACCCACTGACGAGCTGACACGTGTTTCGTCCAGCCAATAAGAATTTTACACGTGGAAATTTCCCATTGGTCGGGGCTGTTAACGGGTTATCGGATCCAAAACCCGACCCGATAGCTTAACGGTGTTCCGTTACGGTGGATGCCACGTGTCGGTCACCCTTGACGAAAGCACTTCTGTGACGCGCGATTTATCGTCATGGAAGTGGACACTTCCGTGATGATAATTTTGGTAATGTCATGGAACACTTCTACGACAGCATAGGTATGACTATCTTGATTTTGTCATAAATTTGTCATGGATGTACATGCATGACAAAAAAGCGACCTACTGTGACAAACACGTATCATCACGGAAGTGTATTTTTTGTAGTGTAGCACCAAAGACTTTGAAATAACTTACATTGGCTTTCTTATCAGTGAGGAGTTCATAGGCAGTCTTCTTGAAGAATTTGTGAAGATATACTCTGTTGATGATGTGGCACGCAGTATCAATTGCCTCAATCCAGAAACGACGAGGCATTTTGTATTCATCAAGCATAGTGCGAGCCATCTCAGCAAGAGTCCTGTTCTTGCGCTCCATGATGCCATTCTACTGAGGAGTATAAGGAGCAGATAACTCATGAGTAATACCAAGTTCATCAAGATAGTCATCAAGACCAGAATTCTTGAACTCAGTTCCATTGTCACTTCTGATGTGCTTGATCTCCACACCAAAGTTGGTTGAAGCCCTCGAGGAAAATCGTTTGAAGACTTCCTGCACTTCATGTTTATAAGTAACAATGTGTACCCATGTGTATCGAGAGTAATCATCAACAATAACAAAGCCATACTGAGATGCATCATTTGAGACTGCAGAATAATGGTTAGGACCGAAGAGATCCATGTGAAGCAAGTCAAAAGGACGAGTGGTAGTCATGATAGTCTTCGCTGGATGCTTAGCCTTTGTCATCTTCCCAGCTTCACAGGCTCCGCATAAGTGATCCTTGAGGAATTTTACATTCTCGATGCCAATGACATGCTTCTTCTTCGCAAGCGTGTGCAAATTCCTCATGCCTGCATGACCAAGTCGTCAATGCCAGAGCCAGCCTTCTGAAGCTTTTGCAAGTAGACACACGGCTGGTTGCGGTCCTGTAGAGAAATCAACAATATACAGGTCTCCTCTCCTAAAGCCTTCGAAGACTTTGGAATTGTCAGCTTCCATAACCACAACACAACGGTACTTTCCAATGACAACTACCATATCAAGATCGCAAAGCATTGAGACAGACATGAGGTTGTATCCTAAGGACTCGACAAGCATGACTTTGTCCATGTGTCGATCCTTTGTGATCGCAACCTTACCTAGACCCAATACCTGACTTTTGCCTTTGTCAGCGAAGATGATATGCTTCAGATGCGATGGTGATAAGGGAGCATCCATCAATAGATTCTTGTCACCAGTCATGTGATTTGTACATCCACTATCGAGGACCCACTCAGTGGCTTTGGGTTGATCATCCTGCAGATGAATTAGTGCAACTTACGAACTCATATACTTCATCAGTGAACAATATGACATCAATTCATCAGATCAATTTCATCAAGCAAGAGAACATATAAAGCAGTATGAGGACATGAGAAATGAAAGTTCATTTCTTCATGATTAGCCTGCATACTTTCAGGCACATTCAGGTCTCCAGCAAATTCTTTAGACGATTACGTACGTCTGGAGACCTAACCCTGCAGAAGAGATTAGTTCTTTTTCTTCACCACCCACATCTGAAGGGGTGGCAAAGAGTCCATCACTCTGCGAGCTCCATACGAGAAAGGTGGCATAGAAGCCAGTCCATTTCTTTTCACATAAGAGGGGTTAGGATAAGCATATGAATAAGCAGAGAAATTCTTCGAGGACTTATGAACATAATGATTAGAAGAATAATGCTCATATTCATAGCCCTTAGCTCTTCCCTGCGAAACAGAGTTGTTAGCACGATGATATTCATATGAGGACTTTGATCCTTTTGAGGAATTTGGTACATATGAAGAATTTGATCAGGGGTTCCTATTCTTCATAGGTGGTGTCCTGAGGACATTCACCTAAAGACTTTCAAGGCACCTTTTGGGAACCCATATTTTCTTCATAGGAGGACCGTTCTTGCAGTTAGTGCCAACATATCTAGAAAATATTTCACCATTCTGATTTTTGAACAGTTTATAGTTGGAGTCAAATGACTCATCATCAGAATGAGGAGATTCACAAGCAAAGCCAGATAAGTTAGATGGATCAACTGGAGGTCCCTTTGCAGCAACCCATGAGGTTTTGGGGTACTGCTCAGGCTTCCAATATGTACCATCAGCATTGAGTTTCCTCTCAAAGGCAATACCCTCTTTCCTAGGGTTCCTGTTGAGGGTCTGCTTTTTAAGCACATCACAAAGAGTCTGATGCCCTTTGAGGCTTTTGTACATGCCTATCATGTACAATGCCTTCAGCCTTGCATCTTTAGTGATACTAGCAATGTCCTCATATGAGGAATTAGTGATAGCAGAGGTAGGTGAAGAATTTGAAACATTAGCAGCATTTGAACATTCAGGTGAAGAATTAGCAGATTCACATTCAATGCACTTCAAGCATGGAGGAACAAATTCTTCCTGAGAAGCGCTGATTTGTTGAGCAAGTAATGAATCACGCTCCTTCTGAAGATCTTCATAACTCACTCTTAGCTTTTCAAGATCTTGCTTTCTTTGAAGAAATTCATATGAAAGCTTCTCATGATCAGATAAGAGAGTGTTATCATGATCTTGAAGGGTGTCATACTTAGTATGAAGTCTCTGAAGAATTTCAGCCAAAGCTTTTGACTGATCCATTTCTTCTCCCAACATATCATCGCTCCTATTTAGCATGTATTGAACTTTTTCCAAAGCTCTTTGTTGTTAGTGGCAAGGGAAGCAAGTTTGACATAGCTGGGTCCAAATTCATCACAAGATTCTTCATCACTGGATTCAGATAGATAGCATTCAGTTACCTTAGCATCTTTTGCCATAAGGCATGATGCAGAAGATGATGATTCTAATTCGAATGTCATCGCTTTGAGAGATTCCTTGAAGTCCTCAATCCAAGGATCATGACGGGTTCGATGACCTTCATAGACCTCAGAGAGACGGTCCCAGATAAGCTTCGCATGATCGAGATGCATGATATTCCTGAACTGATTTTGAGACAGACGGGAGCAGATGACATCCTTCGTCGTGAGGTTGAGAAGAGTGTACTTGCGAATGTCATCAGCTTCTGCCATCTTGCACAGATCGGTCAGACCAATCTCAGTGACGGTCCACAGCTCGTTGTTCATTGCCATGAGGCGCTTCTTCATCATGGCTTTCCACTTGGGATACTCGTGACCGTCAAAGATGGGGCATGACATAGTCTTCATTCCTGTGGTCGACATAACTAAAACTCCAGGCGGTTAAACCAAAAACACATAGAACAAGGGAGTACCTTACTCTGATACCAATTGAAAGTGCATTATATCGACTAGAGGGGGTGAATAGGCGATTTTTATGAATTCCTCACTGAGGAATTTGCAGGTGAGGAAATTCCTTAGCGAAGAACTATTAGCAGCAGAATAAGTACTCAAAAGTAAACATAACAGAACACAAGCATAGTCATCATGATGAAATGAAGACAAGCACAGAGTACAGAAAGTGTAAACACAGGATAACACAGGATGAAGACAAACAGACTGAAGAAATTGAACTGAGGAAATTGAGAAAGTCTTCACTCAAAGTCTTCAAACACAGATACGAACAAGCACTCAACACAGTTATGAGGAAATGAAAGAGTTGAGGAAATAGAACCAGTGAGCTTGGTGAAGACAATGATTTGGTAGACTAGTTCCAACTGATGTCTCAGTTGTACGTCTGGTTGGAGCGGCTAGTGTAGCGACCTGACCCGAATGGATCAAGCGCTCTGTGCTCAGGTGTCATCCCTGGATCAGTAATGCTGACACCACACAGTACATCGAAGGATTTATAGCAGAGTGGCAATCACACACTTATTACATCGTTGTCTCAAAAGAGAGCTTATTACAATAAATATGGCTTAAGGCCATCTAGTGTCGATAACAGCGGAAGACTTGGAAGATAAATGGGTCCATCAACTCCAACGGCATCACTGAGTATAGAACCACGACCTAAAAAGCACCTTACTCGTCGTCTGAAAAGTCTGCAACATGAAAGTTGCAGCCCGAAAACGGGTCAGCACATGGAATATGTTGGCAATGTAACACATAGAGAGTAATGGAATGAAACAGCTATACTATATGCATATATGGCTGGTGGAAAGCTCTATGGTTACAGTTTTGCGTAAAGCCAGTTTTTCCCTACTGCAAAGGAATAAATTTATTTAACTATCATGGTGGTTGTTAAACATTGAGAATGGTTGACAGCATTCTCAATCCCAATTAAGTGATTAAAAACCCAACAACATTAGTTAGAAGTAACATGATGAGATACACATGATATTCAAGTACTAGATACTCAAGTTGTCCATAACCGAGGACACAGCTAACCATGATTAGTTTGTTACACTCTGCAGAGGTTTGCGCACTTTTCCCCACATGACTCGATCGCCTCCGTTTGTTTTCTCGCACTACATGGTGTTTGAGAAACGGATGACCGAGACATAGTCTTTCAGAAGCGCTAGCACCTTACATGTGGGGTAGACCGTACCACCTACAACCCCTACATCTGCTAGTCCACCCCGTAAGAGTTCGCACAACTTAGTCAACTATGCCAGAGCCCATAGTAGCATGTGGCTGCACACGGAAGTTTCTAGCATGAATTATCTTATGATCCCTTTGAGCCTGGGTGGCGGTCCAAAAAAAAAGGCAAGTCCTGATAGACATCAGGTGCCTCAATCCACCCAGATGTGTGTTTAAGTGGCCACCTTAGATAAACCATTAAAATTATCAACTCACATCTATCATGGATATCACTCACCCAATCCACGTCTACTAGCATAGCATGGCATAATAAGCAAACGTAGAAGTAACTCCCAAAGGTTTGATAATAATACAGGTAATAGGTACTACCTCATCTACTTCCCATCCCAAAGTTTAATTAGATCCTAATCATGCAATGTGAGAGGATTGATCTAATGCAATAAAACATGGGTTGTAGAAAAGGTATGATCAAAGTGTTACTTGCCTTGCTGATGATCCGCGAGACCTAGGGTTTCGAAGTAACAAGCGGCGCAATCCGGGTAATCTATCGCAGACAAACAACAAGCACACAATAAGTACTCATCTAATGCATAGGTAAAACTCGAACAAGAGAACGAACCAGAAAGTTCAACTTAAGAACTCCGGTTGCAAAGAAAGAACGAACCGAACAAAGAAACGGAAAACAAACGGCGGAAGAAAACAACTTGGTTCTAGCAAGTTGAAACTAGGTCAAATTTTACCGTAGCAAAAACTTGTTTAAGTTGATTAGACGGAACGGCGGTTTCGAAACGAAACTCCAGATGCTTGAATCACCTGATTCCGATAAACGAGCGGGAAGGAAGACTAGAACGAAGATCGGATCTGAGATCACGATCGCGGAATAAAACCGACGAGAAAGAAAACAAAGAGTGGTTAAACGAACGGACGTCGTTAACCGGGGAAAGAATCGGTGATCACGTTCGTTGAGACGAATGGTCCGAAAGAAGAACAAAACCGATCTAGGGTTTCGGAAAAGATCGAAACAAAAACCGGAAAAGAAAACGGAAAAGAAACAGAACGGTTCTCTTAAGAAAAACCGAACCGAGGCGAGGGGTTGCGCGGCTATCTCCGGCGAGGTTCCGACGAGGGCTCCGGCGGCGGCGGCGGCGGCAGCTAGGCGGCAGTGGCGGCTATAGGCGGCAGGGCTGGCGGCTATAGGCGGCGGGGTTGGCGGCTTGGGGTGGAGAGGGGGGGTGCTTTCTTGGCCAAGGGGCAAGGCAAGGGGCGGCGGCGGCTGGAGTCCCGCTGGGGCTCGGCTCGCGCGAGGCTGGGGCGGTGGCGGCTGGCTGGGCCTTGGCCCGGCTGGCCTGGCGCACGGGAGCTGCCCCCTTTTTTTTTAAATCGGTTACGCGCAGAAAAACAAAAGAAAGAAAATCTAAACGAGCTCCAAAATTTCTAAAGTAAATTTTCCCCGACTCCTAAAAATGAGTCGAACAAAATGAACTTTACTCGGGACCTAGAATGCAATTTTGGAAACACGCATTTTTCCCTATCCAAATAAAAAGCAAACAAAACTCCGGCAAAACCAAAATTTGATTTACTCATCAAATCTTCATTTTTCCTAAATTTGGGAAAGTCATATTATTCCCTCTCTCATATTTTTGATGTTGGAAAAATAATTGAAGATGAAATAAATAAATCAAATGATCCTCTTTTCAAATTTGAGAAAACTCTCAAATATGAAAATAACGAAATCTCCAACTCTCTCCGAAAGTCCTTGAGTTGCGTGAAATTTCTAGGATCGACCAAAATGCAAGAAAATATGATATGCATGATGATCTAATGTATAACGTTCCAAATTGCAAATTTGGGATGTTACAAACCTACCCCCCTTAAGATGAATCTCGCCCTCGAGATTCGGGTTGGCTAGAAAATAGGTGAGGGTGGTCCTTGAGCAAATCTTCTTCTCTTTCCCAGGTGGCTTCATCCTCTGAGTGATGGTTCCACTGAACTTTGCAAAACTTGATGACCTTGCTGCGGGTGACTCTGCTGGCATAATCGAGGATCTTGACTGGCTTCTCCTCATATGTTAGGTCATCCTTTAACTGAATTGCTTCAAGCGGCACTGTATCTCTTAGCGGTATCTCCGCCATCTCGGCGTGACATTTCTTCAGCTGAGAAACATGGAATACATCATGAACTCCTGACAGTCCCTCCGGTAATTCCAACTTATAAGCGACTTCTCCCATTCGTTGCAAGATGTTATACGGTCCAACGAAACGCGGTGCTAACTTTCCCTTAACTCCAAAGCGCTTAACTCCTCGAAGTGGGGATACTCGAAGATAAACTCTGTCTCCAGTTTCGTAAACTGTCTCCTTGCGTTTAGAATCTGCGTAGCTCTTCTACCTGGACTGGGCTACCTTGAGCCTATCGCGAATCAACTTAACCTTCCGTTCAGACTCCTTAATCAAATCTGGTCCAAAGAATTGACGGTCTCCAACTTCGTCCCATGACAACGGTGTCCTGCACCTCCTTCCGTATAAAGCTTCGAAAGGTGCCATCTTCAAACTGGTTTGGTAACTGTTGTTACAAGAAAACTCCGCATACGGCAAGTTATCGTCCCAGCTAGATCCATAATCTAGTGCACAAGCTCTCAGCATATCTTCCAAAAATCTGATTGACTCTCTCAGTCTGTCCATCTGTCTGCGGATGAAAAGTTGTGCTGAACTCTAGTCTGGTTCCTAAAGTTTCATGCAACTGATTCCAAAATTTTGAGGTAAATTGGGTTCCTCTATCTGATACAATACTCCTCGGAACTCCATGCAAACAAATGATCCTAGTCATGTATATCTTCGCCAACTTAGCACTGGTGTAAGTGGTCTTAACTGGAATAAAATGTGCTACCTTCGTCAAACGATCAACTACTACCCATATCGAGTCATAGCCTGCTTTCGTCCTGGGTAGTCCTGTGATAAAATCCATGCCTATCTTATCCCACTTCCATTCGGGTATCGGCAATGGTTGTAAAAATCCTGCTGGCTTCTGATGCTCTGCCTTTACTCTCTGACATACGTCACAAACTGCTACATATGCTGCAATATCCTTCTTCATTCCGGTCCACCAGAATGTTTCCTTCAAATCCAAATACATCTTGGTATTCCCTGGGTGAATCGAATACGGTGAATCATGTGCCTCTTGCAAAATCAACTTTCTGATCTCCGGGTCATTTGGCACATAAACACGGTCCTCAAACCATAGGGTATCGTGCTCATCCTCACGAAATCCCTTTGCTTTTCCTTTGCTCATTCTCTCTTTTATAGAAGCAATCTCCTTGTCAGACTTCTGAGCTTCTCTGATTTTATCCATCAATGTTGACTGGATCTCCAATGCTGCTACATAGCCTCTCGGAACTATTTCCAAACGTAGTTCACGAAGGTTTTCTGCTAACTCCTTGGGTATTTTTCCCGTCTTTAGAGTATTGACATGGCTCTTATGGCTCAATGCGTCAGCTACTACATTAGCTTTTCCGGGATGGTAATGCAATCTCATGTCATAATCCTTGATGAGCTCCAACCATCTCCTTTGTCTGAGGTTCAACTCCTTCTGCGTGAAAATGTACTTCAAACTCTTGTGATCCGTGTACACCTCACAATGATTTCCAATGAGGAAATGTCTCCACGTTTTCAATGCATGCACTACGGCTGCTAACTCCAAATCATGCGTGGCATAATTCAACTCATGAGGCTTTAGTTGCCGTGAAGCATACGAAACAACTCTTCCTTCCTGCATAAGCACTGCTCCAAGTCCTCGACGTGAAGCGTCGCAATACACCTCATAATCCTTGGTCTGATCTGGCAAAATCAATACTGGTGAGGTAACCAAGCGTTTCTTCAACTCCTGGAAACTAGCCTCACATTCCTCAGTCCATTTGAACTTAGTATCCTTCTTCAACAATTCAGTCATAGGCTTTGCAATCTTTGAAAAGTTCTCAATGAACCTCCGGTAGTATCCTGCGAGTCCAAGAAAACTCCGGATCTCTCCAACTGTCGTTGGTGCTTCCCATTCGGTTACGGTCTCAACCTTTGTGGGGTCAACTTCTATACCTTCTCCGGATATAATGTGTCCGAGGAATCCAACTTCCTTTAACCAAAACTCACATTTGCTGAATTTGGCGTATAACTGATGTTCCCTTAGTTTCTCCAAAACCAAACGCAAATGTTCCTTATGCTCCTCTTCATTCTTCGAATATACCAGGATGTCATCTATGAACACTACGACGAACTTATCCAAAAACTCCATAAACACTTTGTTCATCAGGTTCATAAAATAGGCAGGTGCGTTAGTCAATCCAAATGACATAACGGTATACTCATACAGTCCATATCTTGTGGTGAATGTTGTCTTAGGTATGTCCTACTCTCGAATCTTCAACTGATGGTACCCTGATCGCAAATCGATCTTGGAAAACACTTTAACTCCTTGCAACCGATCAAACAGATCGTTGATCATTGGCAGTGGGTACTTGTTCTTGATGGTTACTTCATTCAATCCCCGATAATCTACAACCATCCTTAAAGATCCATCCTTCTTTTCCACTAGAAGTACGGGTGATCCCCAAGGCAAAGAACTTGGGCGAATGTAACCTTTATCCAATAACTCCTTAATCTGATTCTTAATTTCCACCAAATCCTTTGCTGGCATCCGGTACGGTTGCTTCGATATTGGGCCTGTACCTGGCAATAACTCAATCAAAAACTCAATGTCTCTATCCGGTGGCATGCCTGGTAATTCCTCAGGAAATACATCAGGAAAATCCTTTACCACTGGTACTTCTTCTTGCACAACTCCTGTTAGGCAGTTTACTTGTGTCCTGTTTGGCACATGCCGGGATACATACTTGATCCTTCTTCCTTCTGGTGTGGTAAGCAAAATTGACTTACTAACACATTCAATGTTCCCTTCATACTTTGATAACCAATCCATGCCTAATATCACATCCAATCCTTGAGATTCCAATACTATTAGGTCTGAGGGAAACACATAGTTACCAATCCTTAATGGTAACCGATCACACCATCGTCTAGCCATAAACTCCGCTCCTGGTGAGCTTACTAACATGGGTGACCTAAGGGCTTGGGTTGGCAGGTTATATTTATCCACAAATCCCCTTGATATGTATGAATGCGATGCACCAGTATCAAAAAGAACGAGTGCGGTAAATGACTTAACCAGAAACTTACCGATTACTGCATCGGGCTGATCTTCAACCTCCTCCACATTAATGTGGTTCACCTGTCCTCTATTGAAAGGGTTCGGCTTCTTCCCAGAGCTTCCATTGCCATTTCCATTCTGGCCTTCAGGACATTCATTGGCATAATGTCTGGTCTTGGAACACTTGAAACAGGTGACTTGACTCAGGTCTCTCTTGGTTGGGGTCGATGGGGTGGTCCAGTTCTGGCCGTTGCTTCCTCCATTCCTATTAACATTCTTGTGGCCATTATGGTTGTGCGAGCTACCTCCTCCATGGGTATGCTGAAACTAAAATCCCGGTTTAGGGGCAAAATGGGGCTTCTGCTGGGCTCCAGAGTTATACTTCCCCTGTCCATACTTCCTCTTACGGTTCTCAATCTGCTGTTGCTTTCCTTCAATCATGATGGCGTGATCTACCAACTCCTGGTAGTTGTTGAAACTTGCTACCATCAACTTCATGCTTAGTTCATCATTCAGTCCTTCCAGAAACTTCTCCTGCTTAGCTGCATCCGTAGCAATGTCATCTAGGGCATAACGTGCTAACTTGCTGAAATCGTCAACGTACTGGCCAACTGTCCTTCCTCCCTGGCGTAAGTTGCGAAACTCACGCTTCTTCAGGGCCATAGCTCCTGCTGAAACATGGGCAGTGCGAAAAGCTTGCTGAAACTGATCCCATGTGACAGTGTCAACTGGGTAAGTGGCTGTGAAATTCTCCCACCATGCTGCCGCGGGTCCGTCAAGCTGGTGAGCGGCAAACTTTACTTTCTCACCATCCGTGCATCCTGCAGTGGTCAACTCCCTTCCGATCTTGCGGAGCCAATCGTCTGCTACTATTGGCTCGGTGCTACTGGAAAACACCGACGGATTCAGCCTAAGGAAACAGGCAAAGTGGTCAACAGGTGGTGGTGGTGGTGGGTTGTTGTTATTGTTCTGTTGGTTCTGGACTAACATCTGCATCAATGGATTCTGTTGCTGGATCAACTGAGTGAGCTCCGGTGGAAATCCATTGTCACGTCTCGGAGGCATCTGAGGGTTTTAGAAAAGATGAGATATAAGAATAGAGTGAGGTCTAAAGGGAAAACACTACCCATATGCACATGAGCAAATGCACACAAAAATCACTTCATTCAATCAAACAAGGGCTTACAATCGGTCTAACTATCGCAAAAGTGCTCGACTATGATGTTTACATGGGGGGATACTACTATTATCTGGTGGTCATCTAGAAATTTGAACCGGTGGAAGACTCCATGATATCTGCTCCTGCTTCGTCTTCAAAGTCGGGTTCACTTGGATCCGAATCGGTGTCGTCGATGATGATGTAGTTGTCCGGACATGCGACGTACTCGTCTTCCTCTTTGGTTGCTAACTTCCTCTTGAGTTCTTCAATCTCCTGCTTAAGATCGCCATTGTGTCTTGCTAGAGCTACGATCTCGTCCATGTAGTCCTTGCGTGTAGACTTCAGTTCTCCTTCTAGCTCGATGATCCTTGCCTTCGCATTCTTCAGCTCTACCATATCATTGCACATCTGGTTCTCGTGGCGTCGAATGTGCTGGTTTAATTCCTGGATGAAAGATGCAATGGATCTATCCTTCTTGGTGCTGACTAACTCCCATTGTTCGTCTCTGCGTCCGCAAATCTGGTAGATAGTGTCCTTAAGGTCTTCTTGATAAACTTCTCCAATGCGTCCCATGGTGATATGAGCTGCCATGCTCTTTCCCAGACTCCAGGTTGGTGCATTGAAAACACTATCTATAGGCTTCGTGATTGGTGCGAATGTCCTTCCCGGAACGTGAGCTTGAATCTTCCAGCGCTCCTCTTCAGGCAGAGTGGCGTTGAAGGTTCCCGTGAAGCTTGGTAATCCAATGTTCAGGTACTTGGTGACTTCCTTCAGGTGAAATCCAAATGGTGTGCCTTCATCCGGTTGAGCGTACTTAATCTTCGCGTGCGTCATCCTAAAAGAGTAGAAAAGATGAGGAGTTAGAAAATGAGAAGAGAATGGTGTTCTATGGCCTTGACTTAGTGGTCGTGTCCTACAGTCAGCGTGTGCTCTGATACCATCTCTGTAGCGACCCGACCCGAATGGATCAAGCGCTCTGTGCTCAGGTGTCATCCCTGGATCAGTAATGCTGACACCACACAGTACATCGAAGGATTTATAGCAGAGTGGCAATCACACACTTATTACATCATTGTCTCAAAAGAGAGCTTATTACAATAAATATGGCTTAAGGCCATCTAGTGTCGATAACAGCGGAAGACTTGGAAGATAAATGGGTCCATCAACTCCAACGGCATCACTGAGTATAGAACCACGACCTAAAAAGCACCTTACTCGTCGTCTGAAAAGTCTGCAACATGAAAGTTGCAGCCCAAAAACGGGTCAGCACATGGAATATGCTGGCAATGTAACACATAGAGAGTAATGGAATGAAACAGCTATACTATATGCATATATGGCTGGTGGAAAGCTCTATGGTTACAGTTTTGCGTAAAGCCAGTTTTTCCCTACTGCAAAGGAATAAATTTATTTAACTATCATGGTGGTTGTTAAACATTGAGAATGGTTGACAGCATTCTCAATCCCAATTAAGTGATTAAAAACCCAACAACATTAGTTAGAAGTAACATGATGAGATACACATGATATTCAAGTACTAGATACTCAAGTTGTCCATAACCGGGGACACGGCTAACCATGATTAGTTTGTTACACTCTGCAGAGGTTTGCGCACTTTTCCCCACATGACTCGATCGCCTCCGTTTGTTTTCTCGCACTACATGGTGTTTGAGAAACGGATGACCGAGACATAGTCTTTCAGAAGCGCTAGCACCTTACATGTGGGGTAGACCGTACCACCTACAACCCCTACATCTGCTAGTCCACCCCGTAAGAGTTCGCACAACTTAGTCAACTATGCCAGAGCCCATAGTAGCATGTGGCTGCACACGGAAGTTTCTAGCATGAATTATCTTATGATCCCTTTGAGCCTGGGTGGCGGTCCAAAAAAACAGGCAAGTCCTGATAGACATCAGGTGCCTCAATCCACCCAGATGTGTGTTTAAGTGGCCACCTTAGATAAACCATTAAAATTATCAACTCACATCTGTCATGGATATCACTCACCCAATCCACGTCTACTAGCATAGCATGGCATAATAAGCAAACGTAGAAGTAACTCCCAAAGGTTTGATAATAATACAGGTAATAGGTACTACCTCATCTACTTCCCATCCCACAGTTTAATTAGATCCTAATCATGCAATGTGAGAGGATTGATCTAATGCAATAAAACATGGGTTGTAGAAAAGGTATGATCAAAGTGTTACTTGCCTTGCTGATGATCCGTGAGACCTAGGGTTTCGAAGTAACAAGCGGCGCAATCCGTGTAATCTATCGCAGACAAACAACAAGCACACAATAAGTACTCATCTAATGCACAGGTAAAACTCGAACAAGAGAATGAACTAGAAAGTTCAACTTAAGAACTCCGGTTGCAAAGAAAGAACGAACCGAACAAAGAACCGGAAAACAAACGGCGGAAGAAAACAACTCGGTTCTAGCAAGTTGAAACTAGGTCAAATTTTACCGTAGCAAAAACTTGTTTAAGTTGATTAGACAGAACGGCGGTCTCGAAACGAAACTCCAGACGCTTGAATCACCTAATTCCGGTAAACGAGCGGGAAGAAAGACTAGAACGAAGATCGGATCTGAGATCACGATCGCGGAATAAAACCGACGAGAAAGAAAATGAAGAGTGGTTAAACGAACGGACGTCGTTAACCGGGGAAAGAATCGGTGATCATGTTCGTTGAGACGAATGGTCCGAAAGAAGAACAAAACCGATCTAGGGTTTCGGAAAAGATCGAAACAAAAACCGGAAAAGAAAACGGAAAAGAAACGGAACGGTTCTCTTAAGAAAAACCGAACCGAGGCGAGGGGTTGCGCGGCTACCTCCGGCGAGGTTCCGATGAGGGCTCCGGCGGCGGCGGGGCAAGGGCGGCGGCGGCGGCAGCAGCTAGAGGCGGCGGCGGCGGCAGCAGCTAGAGGCGGCGGCGGCAGCTAGGCGGCGGCGTCTATAGGCGGCGGGGCTGGCGGCTATAGGCGGTGGGGTTGGCGGCTTGGGGTGGAGAGGGGGGGGTGCTTGGGTATTTATACTAGGAGGGGGGTGCTTTCTTGGCCAAGGGGCAAGGTAAGGGGCGGCGGCGGCTGGAGTCCCGCTGGGGCCCGGCTCGCGCGAGGCTGGGGCGGTGGCGGCTGGCTGGGCCTTGGCCCGGCTGGCCTAGCGCGCGGGAGCTGCCCCCTTTTTTTTAAATCGGTTACACGCGCAGAAAAACAAAAGAAAGAAAATCTAAACGAGCTCCAAAATTTCTAAAGTAAATTTTCCCCGACTCCTAAAAATGAGTCGAACAAAATGAACTTTACTCGGGACCTAGAATGCAATTTTGGAAACACGCATTTTTCCCTATCCAAATAAAAAGCAAACAAAACTCCGGCAAAACCAAAATTTGATTTACTCATCAAATCTTCATTTTTCCTAAATTTGGAAAAGTCATATTATTCCCTCTCTCATATTTTTGATGTTGGAAAAAATAATTGAAGATGAAATAAATAAATCAAATGATCCTCTTTTCAAATTTGAGAAAACTCTCAAATATGAAAATAACGAAATCTCCAACTCTCTCCGAAAGTCCTTGAGTTGCGTGAAATTTCTAGGGTCGACCAAAATGCAAGAAAATATGATATGCATGATGATCTAATGTATAACGTTCCAAATTGCAAATTTGGGATGTTACAGCTAGGTATTTAAACCTGAGGACACAAAGTTCCGGACACACAGTCCTCACTGTATTCTCCTTGAGCTAAGGTCACACAGACCTCGCCCAATCACTCATGGTAAGTCTTCAAGTGACTTCCGAACCTTCACAAACTTGGTCACTCGGCGATCCACAATTCCTCTTGGATGCTCTAGACCTTGACGCCTAACCGTCTAGAAGAAGCACCGTCTTCAAAGGTAACAAGTGTCGTATCCACGCAGGATCAATCTCTTCAATGATGCTCAATCACTTGGGATTTGTAGGTGTTTGGGTTTGGGTTTTCCTCACTTGATGTATTTCGCTCAAAGTCCTCGGAGGATGGGATGCTTTCAAATGACAAGTGTCAGTTTCTCTCGGAGCAGCTAACCAGCTAGTGGTTGTAGGGGGTGGCTATTTATAGCCTAGGGAGCAGCCCGACATGATAAGACATAAATGCCCTTCAATGATATGACCGTTATGTGGGTAGATATTTTGGGACAGCTGGCGCATAGCACAGCAACGGTCGGAAATTTGAGTATTAAATTCCTCAGGGCTATCATGTTCCTCACTGTGTAGGCAATCCGCACTGGCGAATTCCTAACTCCTCAGTCAGAACAAATTCCTCAGAGACCAGAAGAACTTCGTCTCTGTCACTAAAGAATATGACTGAACTGTATGAGATTTCCAATGGCTTCACTCGAAGGGATTGGTAGGTGTAGGATTTTGAGTTGAGCATCACATGGAAATTTTTCGTTAGTATTTCCTCGACCCCCTTTAACAGTATGATGTTTCCTATGACTCAAGAAAGAGAAAATGAAACTACGAAAATGAAAGTCTTCATGCTTCATGTTCCTCGAATGAATACCAAGTCTTCAGGATTGCACCAATTTCTTCACTTACAAAGTCTTCAGAAATTCTTCAGAAATCCAAAGTCTTCAGTCAAAGAACCTCATTTTTAGGGGTCGACTTTCTCTGTAAATATCAAACTCCTCATTGACTTATAGACCTGTGTACACTCAAAAACACATTAGTCCCTTAACCTATAAGTCTTCAATACACCAAAATCACTAAGGGGAACTAGATGCACTTACAGTACTCTTATCCGCATCTTCTAACATGGTAATATTGTTTAACCAGCAGGTTTAGCACCTCTCAAGTTCTGACCGTAGGAAAATGATCATCCGAACCCTTTGTAAGAAATCGGCAAATAAATCAGTAGCCACCAGAACGGTCTTTACAAATCAGATCTGGGACATTACTGAAGTAACTCAACCACGGCTCCAGACGACCGAAAATCAGCTCAAAGCATGAGACCGTGTTGATAAGAAGAACGTGGAAGTTCCCTAAGATGACCGAAAAGAAGCTCAAAGCAAAGGGCCACTGTCACAAAAAGAAACTCAACACTTGTACGAGTCAGCCGGAAAACAGCTCAGAACTTGTGACAGCTGTTGAATAGAGAAATATAAATTCGGCATCCACCTCGGTCGGCCAAAAACAGCTCAGAACCCAGGCGTGGTGCCGTTACCAGAGAAAAGTCGACAAGGGTTCATCAGGATCATATTCCAGGTTCACAGGTACTTGTACAGAGCTCACTGTTGTCGTCAATCTTCATAATCCTTTGTCACACTATGGTGAATATCTAGCTTCCTTCACATATATCTGAGAATCTGATTCCCGAGGCAGACTTGTGTTCTGACTGATTCGTGCTTCTGACCAACTGCTGCGGATCTGATTCTTGCACTGCCATCTGCTGTCAATTCACAATGTACTATCTTGCACGGGAAGTCATCCATATATCGTACTGAGGAAGATGGAGGAATGTTGCACTGGAAGCTTTTCTGGTAGCTTGCGAGGGAAGACTGGGTTGCTTACACCAGAAGCTTCTCATTGTGATAGGCGGACCGATTACCACATATATATCTCATCTTGATATTTCTGTTGTTGGTTACTTGCATGAAACAGGGTTTGCTAGACTATCCTCCTTTCTGAGTATTGAATACATGGCTCATTCTTGCTTTCTTCCAGGTATATCATGTTTCATAATCATCCTCAAAGAAGAATCAAACCTTGCATCTGAACCATACCTTTGACTGATGATATACTGTCGATCTTGCGCACAATTTATCTCCTTGCAGATTTGATCATTTCTGATATGATGAGTGCACACTGAGGGAGACTTGATTATCCGTAATGTTGTGAGGAGTGCACATTAATGCAAACTTGAGACTGACGGTCCATCCAGGATTTCTTTGGCATTCAGACGATACATTCCCAATTTCACTGCAGTCTGCTGATTATTCCATTCTGTTTAGCTGAGTTTCCAAATGTTTGAATTCCTTATTGATTCCTCGGGTCCGGTGTCGGTTGGCGAACAACTTTAATAAGGGGAAAATTTTGTAACACCGAAGGCCCAAAGAAAGAAGCAAAAGAAACGATGAAAACAAAAGCGCACAAAGCATAAAACTAATATTAATAGGGCCAATTCCATTTCCCCCCTAACTTTGTCCCGAACTCATCTTTACCCCTAAATAAAAACAGTGCTCAACTTTGCCCCTCTTCCGTTAGGTGCGCTTATAGAAATGCCCTTCCGTACATTTTCCGTCCAGTCAAAGGCCTTTGACCGTTAGATTTTTCTACACACGCACTTAACGGTCAAAGGCCTTTGACTGGACGGAAAATGTACGGAAGGGTATTTCTATAAACACACTTAACGGAAGAGGGGTAAAGTTGAGCACTGTTTTTATTTAGGGGTAAAGATGAGGTCGGGAAAAAGTTAGGAGAAAAATGTAAATCTCCCATATTAATAATATAATCAAGCAACATCACATATTACTACTACTCACAACAATAATTGCATGCACACCTAAGCATACAAATCTCGCGGAAACTCCGGTATTACGATCTAATATGATGCGGCGGTGTGCACGAAAATGAAATCCATGTGTGGAAGGAATTGGTGTAACCAAGGCTACACCGAGCGTTGGCTGAACTCCAGTTGCACCGAGATGGATACGGAGGCGAGGACGGACTTGGTGATCATGTAGCGAGACACAAAGGTCACGACCACATCATCACCAAGCGTACGAAAGGGGATCATACACGTCCAAAGAATGGAATGACAGGGTAGGATAGCGGAGGGAAAGCAATGCTTACTGGCACTGCCCTTTTCTGATAACAAAGATCAGTAAGGGTGCCAAAGGGACGAGATGAAGAGCACGATTCAAGATAGAGGCAAGTTTATCATCGAAATGATATGGGTGGGTGATGGAAAGATACCGCATGATACCTGAGCATAACTCATGCGAATAGTGTCTGGAACAGTTCGTACCAGGGCATCACTCCGCTGGGACAGAGATGACACCAAACACCGAAGAGCGGGTATGCAAAGAGGAAGGGTGCAGGTAGTGGATCGAAACCGATACCACCTACACTCACCAGATCAACTATTAGCGACTAGATAATAATCTATATGCATGATATGCAACAAAAAAATGCAGCAATCAAGTGCAAAAGACCAACTGGGCTATATACTACCGCATTCTAACGTTCGCGCGGGCTAGGGCGTCCTACAGCCATACCTGCTCTGATACCAAACCTATGGCACCCCGGCTCAGAGAAACTGGAACGCCTCGTATTCCAGCCCAGAGATCAAGGAGAAGTCTTATGGAATACGGCACTGCTTAGCATAGAACAACTCAGCTCTTTATTACAATCTATACTGGGTACAAGGGGTTACATCGGCACGACGACACTACGCTTGCCACTGTTGCTCTATGCAGGCAGCAGAACAACTCGAAGCAGCGGAATAACTCTAGCAGTGGAACAACGAAGATAGTGGTGAACTCCACTCCGCGGGGAGTCTGGCTGGAACGCTTATCCTAGCTCGCAAACAAAGAATCCACAGCAAACAAGCAATCAAATCCGGCTTGACCTGCAAGCTGGCATGACACGCCAGGTCAGTACAGTGAATGTACTTGCAAGCTCACAATAACCAGAAGCATTCAAGACAAACAACAGCATGGCAATTACATGTTAACAAGGATTAACATGATATCATCTAAACAACATGGCATGAACAACATGATACCAATAGCACAATATAAGCATGGCATTAACATATAAACATGATGATACTAAAATGCAACATGATGACACTATCATGCATCAACTTACTCTGCTCAGGGTTACCTCGTAACCATCACATGCATCACTTACCATCCTCGGACATCACACGATCATCTCAGGATCAAATCAAGCTTGGTATAAACAATACGATAGTAATCAATACATGACCACAAGGAGCTTGACCTTTACCCGTGATTCTCGCATAACACCACAAATATCCACAACTCGGTATCCTCGATACCACGATGATCCTCTCACGATCACATAAAGATCAAACAACTTCTTTCATCATCGAACCGGGGTTGTTATTAAGCACATCATTATTATTATTACTGTTGACCCATAGTGTGACCGACTACGAACTGGGGCCATATCCGCGGGCGCGGCTATCGATAGATTTAACACACACTCTGCAGAGGTTAGCACATTGTACCCACACCACGGAACCCATGGCCTCGCACTCCCATTCGGGTGGATCAACGACGTTCCGACAAAACCATCCTACTGCCATGACACTCTCCCGGCCACTCCGACTAACTACCTCTGAGCTAAGTCATGGGTGGCCCCGTGCCTACCAAAGGCATCAACAACCACCATCATGGAAAAACGGTCCCAAACGGGGACATGAGCTCAGAACCAAACATGGGCACACAAGGCTTATGTCGTCCTACCCGGCCAAGGTAGCGCCCGCGCATAACCTTCCCTCGTTAGAGGCATCAACGAGAGGCATGACAATAGACCCAGTTAGGACCCTCCCATAAAGGCAAGTGTGGCTGCACTGGTCAGCTCGATACGATGGCACTATGACTCAGCTAACAGATGTTCAAGTTCGATTACAGTCCGGTTTAACTTGCATATTAATTAGCTAGGTCATATGAAAATAACATGATGCAACTACAATGCATGATACCAACATGAGCAGCGGACATCATCTCCAACCATAAATCATATGTCCGAATGAGCATGAACAAACATGAATAACACAAGCATAACTCTACCATAAGCATAGCATGACCACTAGCATCAGAAATAAATACCATGGCAATAACATAACGATAATACTACCATGCAAGCATTTAACCAACTAAATGCAACGGAGCATGCATAACAACAATACTCGGAACCGACGATAATCATGCACCGAAGGCCATTACCAACATGTACTTATACCAACATGACATACGGTAGAAATGCTAGCAACTAGTACATGATAACCAGGTGCATAAAAACATATGATGAAAGTGAACACAAATCCATAATCATCACCGAAATAACGATAACCGTATCAAAGCAATCAGAAATTTATTAAATATTCAAGTTGAAAACCATGGCTACTGCATGGCCATCATGCAAGTGGGTGTTGTGGCTTGCCTGGGGATGAAGAAGGCTCCGGGAAGATGTGTGGTGAAGCCACGGAAAGAATCACCGGAAAGGGTTCTCTCTCGGAGGGGGCTGATTAGGAGCAAGGGCAAAATGGTCATTTCCAGTATGTTAAACCATAGTGAAAATGGGAACGTAACGGGCTCGATGAGATGAAGACGTGGGCGTTGGTTTCACCTCAATCGGAGTCTTGAGCAAAAAGTTATAGCCCGACGAAGTCCAGGGACCAATCTATAAAAATAGTCCTATAAACAGGCCCCTGGCGGCTGAAAACAGAAAGCGCATTTAGAGGAACACGCCTTCAGAGCAGAGAAAACGTACTCCTAGCCGTAGTTAAATGAAAATACGCCTTCTTATAAAGAAAGTGTATTTCAACAGAACTAAGAGCAGAGTACGCTTTCAGAAGTGGAAGACGTAATACCAGAAATCCGTTTCCACTTATCTGACGTGGCGGGGGCGGGTCAACGCGGGTGGCTGCCAGGTGGGGTCGCGTGGGGAGTGGGGCCTGCCTGGCCAGGGGAGAGGAGTCAACACCGATGTCTTCGTCTCCCTCGCGCGCTCGCCCGCGTGGGACAGAGGCCAGGGACGACGTCGGTGGCCGGAGCCTTCGTGGCGCTCAGACCACCTACGCGATTGGGAGGACACAGCACATCCATCCTGACGCAGAATGAGCGCCGAGGAGGAGCGGAACGGTGGCGCACCACGGAGGCAAAGAGCAACGGCGTCGGCCCATCTTGGGGGCACGCGGCCACGAGTACTCCGGCGCCGAACTGCGGGGTTGGGAAGGTGCGTCGGGGTCTGGGTAGACTACTAGTGGTGGGGAATTGAGGGAGGGGCTCGGGCTCGCTCGGATTTGAGCGGCCAGAAGCGGCGTCCATGGTGGCGATGGCGAGGCAGAGGAGCTCAGGGGGAGGTCTATAGGAGAGAGGAGGGGAGGGTGGTGAGCTCGGGGGTCTCGGGGTGGCCTTATATAGGCAGGGGATGGGTGTGCCGCCCTTTCGTTGTCGCGGACACGTGGCCAGCGCCGCGGACGCGTGTGCACGCGCATGAGCTCGGAGGTAGGCGCCGGGGAGGAACAGGAACGAGCTCACGGGTCAGAGGGAGCCAAGAGAGCACGAGGAGGAAGGGACGAGGAGGAATACGACGGTCGGCGCACTGTGCTCCCGTGGGTGTTCGGCGGCGAGCGTCGGTGAGGAAATGGGCGGAGGGGGGGAGGGGTCCAGGGGAACTGCGACGATGAGATGAAGACGTTGGACACGGTCACGCGCGCGAAGGAGACGAGAGGAGGAAGGGCCCGAGCAAAACGCTACCCAGCTCGCAGCCATGGCATGCCAGGACAGTGGTCACCGCGTGATCCTGGGCATTCAATGCTCACTGGCGCCCAAATTGGTGTCTAGCAGAAAGTCCTGGTGCCCTTAGTCCAAAGGAAGCAACAACACGGCCCAGGGCAAAGAAGAGATTTGCACCTAGCTCCAAAAGATTGCAACAGCAAGGTGTTTGTTGCCGTACGTGGTTCACATGAGAGAGGTTAGACTCTGAGATTTGTCACAACATGATTAATCACTAAGGTGATGCTTATTCCAAAAATCAGACTAAGAGGATAGGTTTAGAGGGTAATTGGTGTAGAAAGTGCCATACTGGCCAGATTAGGTAATTTGGATGATGCACTCATTTGTAGTGGCAAGTTGAGCTGAAATTGGACATGGCCCAATGATTTGAAGATATGAAGATGTCCAAAAAGTTTCATGCCATTTGGATGAACCAAAATAGCACTTGCTTCATATAGCTTTGCTCTAGACAGAAACTTGGAAAAATTGCACAGGGCGAATGATATAATGGATTGAGCCAAATTTTGGTGGAGAGTGTTTATATGGATAGGAGAAATGGCTGGAAAATTTTCAGCTTAAATGAAGCAATATAAAATATACTTGCTTCACTAACTGAAAATTTGGGCAGAGACAAAGAATTGAAGATGAGCTCACATGGAGGCATGACATGAGATCAACTTTGGTGGAGGGCTATAATATGATGATATGAAGGACCTTGCAAAATTTCAACTCATTTGAATATGCCTAGCTTGTACTTCCTTCAAAATCAATTCCCTCAGACAGGAACTTTGAAAAATTGCTCAGGAATATTTACTAGGCAAATTAAGTTGCATTTGGCATGGGGCAATTATTTGGACATGAAAAGGTGTCCAAGAAGTTTGGGGTCAATTGGGCAAAGATAAATGGCATTTGCTTCACAATCTGCCATTCAGGACAAAATAGGAAAATAATTAGTTCAGCATGATGGGAAACATGGACAATGGAATGTTTTGCCATATTTGAGGAAGATATGACACAAACAATTTATGAGAATTATTTGGGAATTTTGGGAGTGATGGAAAGTATAGGTTGCTTCACAACCTAGGGGCAAATTGAGTGATTCCTTTAATGGAAAAGGAATATTCCCAATAAAAAGAATATTGGGATTTGGTCCAAGGTGAAAATGGAAAGGTCTTGGGATGGATATGAGGATGACAAGCCACTCCGAAAAGAAAGAAGAGGTCATCTTCTTCTTTCCAGACCACACAGCCATGAAGAAAGAAAACTCAGGCAAAAACCTCAGAAAATCAAAAGAAAAAGAAGGGACCAAAACCATGCTGTTACAAGCAGCGGGCCCGCCTGAAGTATGCCGCCGGCAACCACCAGGCGTGGACGGCCTACTTCGAGCGCCGACAGGCGGAGCGGCTGGCCTCCACCAACAACGCATCGGTGGTGCGGGGAACGAAGAACAGCGACGGCCGCCGCCTGTGGTGGGGCGCCCCCGGCCACACGCTCCACGCCATCCTCGAGCACCACGAGGGCGACAATGAGCCGCCGTTCACGTACCCTGCCGCCCCAGCCCCCCCGGCCATGAAGTGGGCGTGACTGGAGCTGGAGCGCCAGCGCTGTGCTCTAGAAGAGATCGCCGCTCGGCATCATGGCCGCGACGAGGGAGGCGTCGTCGTTCTCTACGACAGCGACGACGACGCGCCGCCGCCACCGGTCCGCCAGGGCGACTCCGGGCAAGGGTCTAAGAGAGGCGCCGCGTGAAGGAGGAGAAGGACGACGGCGGCGGCGGCGACGACTTTGCCCAGTTCAGCGAGTTCTTCTTGTAGTCGTGGCGGTTGTTTTTTTAAGTAAATTTTAAGTTTGTTGTGTAAAAAACGGTTTAAGTCGCCGAAGTTTATGCCCATTTGCTGAATTATAGCCGAATCTCTTTTGATTTTTTTTAAAACGCCTTCTAGGGGCGACCCTGGGGCCGACGGCTGGGAACTCGATCGGCCCCAAGCCGATTTTAGCGCCGGGTCGTTCCCAAGTTGCGATTTTTCGAGCCCCCCTCCCCCCTGGCTGGAGATGCTCTAAGCTAGACTTGGGGTCGTTTGGTTGACTGTACTTTTCTCCTTGATCTCAATCTTAATTACAGAAATCCATGCAGTCGTCTTGCATAGTTTGAAAAATAATCTGTTTTAT
This sequence comes from Triticum urartu, assembly GCF_056163025.1. Classification (NCBI taxonomy): domain Eukaryota; kingdom Viridiplantae; phylum Streptophyta; class Magnoliopsida; order Poales; family Poaceae; genus Triticum; species Triticum urartu. The sequence continues at coordinate 150,531,454 of NC_141879.1, read as the reverse complement.
TGACGATGAATGTAAAAAAATATGTATTGAACCCTATATTTTCGGATAGAGATTTGAAAACTAGTTTTGCTAAGTCTCAGCCGACTGAGACTTGGTTAAGTCTCAATCGATGCTATATCTGTGCATCTTACATAGAGATAGTGTAAAATTTTATTATGAGTTTTTTCTTTTTCTTTTTCTTTTTTGCATGTTATGTCACTTGACTAAGACTTGATTAAATCTCAGTCGACTGAGACCTAGCCACATCCTTTGAAACACCATTGCTTCTTCTTTTTAAAAGTAATAAACACCCGCACACTTTTTAGCTGTGTCAAGTTTCACTCCAATACAACAGGGTACAAAATGTGCTATCAGGAGTTCGATCAGGACTAGTAGCATATCCCCGCAAAAAAAAGGACTAGTAGCATATGCTCTAGTCCCTGGCAAGTTGTCCTCAGAGAAGGCAGCACGCCTTGTACCCAATTTTTTTCCAATACGGGGACAGGTGTGGAACGAGACAACAGTCGTGATTCGAGCTCAACGGCACCACACCGTGCGTCCGGGTCCAAGTGTGGATTTTTCTTTATTTTCGGGGGAAAAGGAGACTGAGCTGGTCCAAGTGTGGAGTTTTGACTTTGAGTGTTTTTTCTGTTTCTGATGAAGAACAAAAGCCATTTTCGTCGGAGGCGGCCGGGCGGGCGGTGAACTGAGCTGCCGACTGGCCCGTGTGGCAGACGGCCAGACCAGGTCCCATTGGCCAGCCAGTCCGCTGGCCTCGCTGCGGTCTCGGCACGCTGCAAATGGTAGCCGCCCTTGCTTGCGTATGCAACGATCCGGACGACAGAGGATCTGATCGGTGAGGTGAATCGCCGTAGATTTGATCTGAAATCTGAATCTGACAGTCGCACGTCGAGACTGGAACCTGGTGTGTTCGCCCATGAGCCACGGCCACGTCGCTTGCTTTCCAGTTTTGCACCACCGGCCGTACGTACTACGTACGTTCTCCTCGTCGACCTATCTGGTGCCGTGCGTGTGCGCTCTGTCCAGCGCCACAGACGCAGACTCCAAAGTCCAACCCATGCACCGGCACGCACGACGACACCTGGATGGTCGCGGGGCGTGGCAAGAAACCACCGTCCCGGCGCCCCAAACCCAACAAATCCCGACGCCGGCCGTCACACCCCCACCAGACGCAGACGCCACCACAACGAGACGCGTTCCGGTCGCGAAGTATAGTAAACTAGCCACGCACGCCTCGCTCCATCGCCTTGCTTTCTTCCCTCGCCAGTTCGTTTTTATACCCCCCGCGCGCGCCCGCGGCACCGAGAAACGCGCCCACGATGCCGACGCGGACGCGGACGCCGACGCCTGGCCGCCATGCGCTGCTGCTGGCGGCGCTCGTCCTCGCGGCCGGCGCGGTCGCGCAGGCGGACGACGACGACGCGTGGGACAGGAAGAGCGACCACGGTGGCGGGAGAGGGGTCGTGTACGGCGCGAGGAAGCCGCCCAGCTTCAGCGCGCCCATGGTGGTGCTTCTCGTCGCGCTCATCGCCACCTTCTTCTTCATCGGCTTCTTCTCCATCTACATCCGCCAGTGCGGCCGCGGCAACTCCCCCACCATCCCGGCCGCCGCGTTCCTCGTGCTGTCGCGCCAGCAGGAGCAGCAGGAGCAGCAGCAGCAGGCCCGCCCGCGCGGGCTCGACCCCGAGGTGGTCGCCTCGTTCCCCGCCATGACCTACGCCGAGGCGAGGGCGCTCCGGGACAAGGGCGGCGACGACGCGGCCGTGCTCGAGTGCGCCGTCTGCCTCAGCGAGTTCGAGGACGGGGACCAGCTCCGGCTCCTCCCCAAGTGCAGCCATGCGTTCCACCCGGACTGCATCGGGGAGTGGCTCGCCGGCCACGTCACCTGCCCCGTCTGCCGCTGCAGCCTCGCCCCCGAGGAGCCGGTCCCGGCCGCGGCTGAAGAGAACGGCGCCGGTGCGGAGGAGCAGCGGGCGCCGGAGGTGGCCATCGACATGGACCGCGAGGGCGACGGCGAGGCGCAGGAGGAGAGGATGAGAGAGGCGGCGGAGCTGGAGTGGATCGGCAGCCTGCGCCGGGCCGTGCGGTCGCGGTCGGGGCGGCCGTTCTCGCGCGCGCACTCGACGGGCCACTCCCTCTCCGCCCGGTTTGACGGCGACCTGGAGCGGTTCACGCTGCGCCTCCCGGAGCACGTGCGCAGGGACATGGTGGCCGCGGGCGAGGAGAGCCTGCGCCGCACGGTGGCGCGGGACGCCGGCGCGCGGAGCGCGCGGATCGGCCGGTCCGACCGCTGGCCGTCGTTCATCGCCAGGACGTTCTCCTCCAGGGTGCCGTTCTGGGCGGCCTCGAGGAGGGCGCCGGACGCGGAGCCGGTGGGAGCGCCCGCCCCTACGACCCCGACGGCGCCGCCGCTGCCAAGAACCGTCCGTGAGAAGGCGCCGGACGGGCCCGTCGTGGGCTCGGCCACCAACAAGGGGAGCGTGCGGTTCGACTGCCTCGGCGGCAGGGTGGACGGCGACAGCGAGGAGGAGCCGGAGGAGGAGAAGGCGATCGTCCGGCGAGCCTGAACGCGCGCGCGGCGGGATTCGATCGTCGGTCTCGGTGCGCCGCCGTCCACTCTCGGTCGATGGTCGCATCGGAGCACCACCAAACGTCAACGCGCGGCACATACCGCATTAATTAGCGGGTCTCATCAGGAATCAATGCGCGACGAGGATTTGAAAATGAGATGCCGCGGGCTCGTCACTGTCGACGTACGTAGAGGAGTACCCGCCATGGCGCCATGTGATCTTCGTGGAAGAAGCAGCAGCTCATGCGCGCGCACGGAGCACGCACCGCTGAAGAATATGGATTTTTTTTTTGAAAGTGAAGAATTTCTGTTGAAATCTGTTGCCGACTTTGCTTTCGTTTTCTTATTTTTTGTGATATTGGTGGCGTACATAGCGTTGAAAGATTCAGATTTTCATTGCCGTTGAATGAATAAACAGGGGCCGGGGTCAGTCGGTGTGTATACGTTGGTCTTCAAAGATCCCGGTGTGTCAGATTAGATCGGACTAGTTTATGTGCATACCTGATGCGTTCTTTCCTCCATTGGGGGCTTCCATGTTTTCTGCCACTATCTCAGTTCACAAGCAAAAGGCATCCTCACCGTTTTGTGAAGAACCGAATCCTAGACGCGATCTCTTTCTCTCTTTTCTCCCCCTTTTCCATGGTTCCTGTTCCAGTTGAACGCTGATATATCTCTTTTCGTGTCTTTGAAGCTTGTGTGGACGTAGTATGGTGTAAGGATGTGGTGAGTTGTTGACTATTGAGACAAGTGCAATATCAGCAGATTAAACACCGTCTCCGATATATTAGAAGATGTATCTCGGTAGTATCGGCAGATGTTAACGGCGAAAGACTTGCAGTTGCTTGCTCGGTGGAAATACTTTAAGCAACACGGGAAGATATTATATGACACTACCTCGGTCCTAGTTTATTACAGTTCCTATGTAATTTATGTTAAATTTTGATCAAAGATTTAACTGACAATTTTTAGTGCATATTAACAAAAATTATATCGTTGGATTCATATTTGAACATAGTTTTCAATGATATAATTTCGGGTGACATGCGTGAACATTTTGTTAGTTATATTTATGATCAAATTTTGCCACAGATTACAATGAGACCAATAAATCAGGACGGAGGTAGTACCAACCATCATGTTTCAAGACTCAAAATCTCATGTTTTAAAAAAATCCTAAAAAATTGTGACTGTCCACAAGACATGTGTCTAAAATCTCTTAAAATGTTCAAGTACAAAATCTAAGTATACATGGAGAAAAAAAATCACATGTGAATAATGTCATCTTTTTTTCCTTATCTCAATGTGTATTTCGAGTTTGGATCTGAATTTTGTAGCAATGGTAGACATATGTCTTGTAAACATTCACAAAAATAATAATAAAATTACGAAACATGTAAAATTGATTTTTACAACATGGTATCATGTGAGACTCATACTATTTTTTTAATTGAATGAATGCATGTCATGTTTGCCGTGCTTGATTTCCCTCTACTCAGGGCATCTCTGGCCAATCCCAAAAATATGGGGCAAATGCATTTAGTTTTGGGAAATCAACATCCATCTTGCCCATCCTCCATTTCCTTTAGTTGCCAAAAAATAGCTTCTAACTGCCCATGTTTTCCTCTCTGGCCTGTATTTGGGCTAGGAGAGGCAATTCTCATTAAAAAGGTAGGAAAGAGCTCGCGTGCATCTTTGTCCCACTCGCTGCCGCCTTGTCGAACCTCCCCCCCCCCCCCAAAGCACACCCTGTCGCCCATGCCGCATCCCTGCAACTCTACCCCCTCCCTTCGCCATCTTCGAGGAGATTCCAGCGCAATTTTTTCACCTTTTTCGTCTTCCCTTCTTCTTAAGCCACTGCAGCATTTCACCCAACCTCCCCGCCTAGCGGTCCCCCTCCCCGTAGTCCCCAGCCATGGGCAAGGCACCACCACTCGTGGAGGAGCACCTACACAAGAATCATCACTTACAGTACAAAGCAATGTGATCGTCGGCCGCCATCACCGGTTCTGGGGAATTGTTGCATACCAGACGTGTTTGGACGCGCACACAACATCGGATCCGACACATTGAACCCATGCCAAATACCCCAAATCGACCTCCACCCTCGCCCGACCTGCCACCTTCCTCTTGGTTGTGTCCTCTTCTGCGTTGCTCAATGCCCATCCTGCTCCCCCACCCTAGCTTCGTCGTTGTCCCTTCCCGACACAACCTGCAGTGTCGCCACCGCCGTCTCTTTGTACAACTGCAAAAGGATTATAGAATGGATGTGGAGAGGCATCTGCAATTCTCCAAGCTCATTGGGTATTATTCAGGGAGCTACAAATAGTTGGGTTTTGGAAGCATTGTGTGATGTGACAGACTTGTATAATTGTGCACAACATAACCATGGAGGATGAGGGCGATGGGATTGCCCATGGTGATTTTGAAACCTTGGTGTACAGGCCCGCTTCCCTGAACAAGATGCAGATGCAGCACATATTGTCAACTTCCTAGAGATGCAGGGACAATTTTGAGATCAGCTTCAAACTATGCACTATATATAATATTTATAGTTGAACTATGTATTTCTTTTAACTTGAACTACTTATTGTTGTATTGTTGTGCGTTATATTTTATTGTTGTGTATGTCTCTATCGTTCTGTGATCATATGTATGTGCTTGCATTTGCATGGAAATGTGGGATATGGTTGCTGGAACGGGTCCGCCCGCTCCGTGGATGCGTTCGGGTCACACAAGGCAAGTGTGGCTTGAGGCGCTACTGGTCCTCAAATTACTTTTCATTGGGAGATTGGTAGTGCAGAAAATGTCTAATATTCGTTTTTTCTTCATCATTGAATAAACAGAGAAGAGTCGGTGTGCATTTTCACGGGGGGCAGGCGGTGAAGGGAGCTGAAAAGAAAACCAAAGAGTAATCTGGCACGTGTAGATACTAGTCAAAGATTCTTGGAGCTGATTTTTCACACTAGATTATTGTATTGCGCAGGATGCACACGTGATGCATTTTCTCTCCAAACTACTAATCCCTCTGTTTCATAATATAGAAACATTTTTGACACTAATATGCAGGTTAGGGTTTTGTTCTCAAGTACTCCCTCCGTTTCAAATTACTCGTCGGAGAAATGGATGTATCTAGAACTAAAATATATCTAGATACATCCATACATGCGACAAGTAATTCGGAACGGATGGAGTAATTTAGGGGACGCTTTGCATGATTGATGACTTATTACTTTGAAGCTTTGCAGAGTGCCGTTCATTCTCGATCAAGTGTCGATGCATGACTCAACACTGTTTTCGTGAACACTCCTTTTACTCTTTCCATCCAAAACATTAACGTGTGCATCATGGGCGCTCACTGGCTGCATCCACGTCGGACTAGCTAAAGACAAAAAAGAAACAGTCGAAGGAAAAAAAAGCGGAGGGTTCTCTCAGCCTCAGGCCCTCAGCCCCCGACCCTCATCCCTCGATTCATCTCCCTCTCCCTCGTCTGCAGCCGCCGCCGCCGCCACCAGCCTCCTCCCCCGCAGCTGGCGCCCCCCACCCCTTCTCTCCTTCCCTCACCCGCGCCCTCGTCCACTTGGGCCTCGTGGTCGGCCATGGAGGTATGATCCGACCCATGGATGGATGGGGGCGAAACCCTAGACCCACATGCACCCATGGATGCATGGTGATGGGGCGACGGCGGCGGCCTTCTCTTGGCGCTTACTGATGTGGTGGTCCTCGACGCCGGCGATGGGTTGCAGCACGTAGACGCCAAAGGTACTTACGCCCTCCATCCTCCTCCACTCCCCTCACCTCATCTTCTTCTTGTTCTGGATTTGTCGATTTGATTTGTGTGGTTGGTTTGTGCAGGCTGCGGGTGTGACGGAGGAGCACCATGGCGGGCGTGCAGGCCATCTTTCCCTACCAAGTGAGCCCAATCCCTTTCTTTCTCTTGGACAGCTCTGAAGAATTGACATTTGTCAAGAACCTGCAACAGAACCAAAAGAATGATATAAGTATATAACTACTTTGGTGATTCCTTTTAAGATGTCAATGGGACATGAGAGAAAAGATAACTTGTCATTTGAGATGCCCCTAATTCAATTTTATATCGTGTTGAACTTTCTCAAACTATTATGTATATCATCTTAGTAATTGAGCTAAACAAACTGCCATGGTATTATCTGCTGGTTGCAAAATGAAAAAAGCAACACATGCATGAAGAATAGTAGTGAATATTACACATATTACCTCTCATATTTGTTGATCTGACCCTTGGCACCACCCAACGGAGGATGAAGGAAGAGGCCAGCTGCAGCAAAACCATGCTCCACATTCCCTTGCAAAGGAAAAATTCAGAACTGAAGGTGTCCATGCCGGACTGTATGCAGCGTGCGCCTGCGGCACAGCGAGCTCGCCTTTGTACGTAACCGAAGATGTTTAAACTAATCTGTAGTAGAACAAAATTGAATTTCATCATCCTAGACAGAACTAAAATTAACAAGATATTGTTGTTTAAAATTTATTAAAAGATATGTTGTTAGGAACCATCCTTTGGAATCAGAATATTTAGACTAATAACACCAAGATGTAGAGAGCAACTTAGCAAAATTATTGTTAGCAAAGAATAATTTTGTACAATGGAAACTCGTGAGGGTCTAGATCCTCTTTTATCGGGCGACCATTAGAAAAGGTAGATCCTCTTTTAGTTGACAACTATTAACAAAGGTATTGTTAGGCCACGAACATGAGCAAATTGTTTAAACAATTAAGCTGGTTTAATAATTGTATAACTCAGTCCGAACGCATGCCCCACCTGCAAAAGAAAGATACAATTGCTGCAGCTAACTGTTGCAACTGCGTCTATAGAAATCAGAGGAAGCTTATTTAATCAGCCAATTGACAGGTTCAAATTATTGTCAGTGCTAGCCTACTAGGACCAAATGCACGTGCCAATTCATGCCAATAGCTGTAAATCAAAAGAAATAAAAAATAGACTCACCAGTTGCAAATACTCCAGGAATAAAGGCGCAAGCATGGCACTGGGCATGATTTATGTAGTACAGTGATTGGGTGAGAGGGTTTAATTTTCATATTTCTTTCAGACAAACAGATGGAGATTACATGGTAATGTACGTATATGACAAACCCTTATTTTCTGTAAAGTGGTAGTGCAGATGACCAATGTGGTGTGAATTGCACTTTTGCAGATATCTTGTTGATGGCACTATTTTCTGTCACTATAAAAACATAGATTATTGTCACACTGGTTCCTATCGGCGCAATAGCGCCTATTGCTCCGAAGTATGAAGTCGGACCTTTACATTTAAGTAACTCCTTAGTTTGCTTCTCCGACAAAATAATAGTAATTAGTATCATTTTCGGACAATAATGGGACTGCTATCTTTAGGTCCTTCATGACATATGCCACACTGAACATCTTAAGGGCGATGTGTTGTTGTAATATTATGATTGCAAGAACAAATTGTTTTGGGGGTATTTGAATGGAACATTTGACATTTTGAAGGCACAAATAGAAACAAGAACACCATATATGCTCTATAAGGTTTGCTCTGAGTTTTGTGAGTCTCTGAAGATAGGCTTTAAAAGTACTTCATGTGTCCCAACAACTTGTTTTTGATGATGTGCATGACACTTTCAGCAGAAAAGGTAAAGCAAAATCTAGGCACAAATTGACTCTTCCCACCCGTGTACAGATAAAATGTCTAATCTGAAGTAAGGCGTGGATGGGGAATTTGTTTGGCACAAAGTACACTGTGATATGTTTATGTCTCACTTGATCTGTCGAGCATGGATGTATGCGAAGTTCACTTGTATGTTGCACCCTCTGTTAGATCTAGAGTATGACTAGCTAGCTGAATCTTCTATTCATGTCCAGTGCTGAAGTAGAAAATAGAAGGGTGCAGATGAGGAGGCAAGGGCTGACGGCAGCCACAGGAGGAGGTCGGGGTGGTTGAATAATAAGGCATGAGCGACTCCTGCAAGATGTGTCTCGAGCAGATGTCGATGATGAGGCAATGAGAAGACCCTCCTTGTGAGCCCTATCCCTCTCATTTGGCCTCTCGATTTATGGTTCTCAGGCTCCATGTTCCTCTGTTCTTTGTTTGTGGCGATCAGTCTGTTGAAAACACCCACTGCTAATGTTCTTTAGACAGTTATAAGAATGAATCCATACTTTCATAAGAAAAGCTTGCACTTACCAAATAGTTGTCTCAGAGTTGAGAGTGCGAGGAAGATTTGATCACTTGCTGGATGTGGGTTGTTTTAGTATGAACTTAATTAGCACCTCCTAGAAAAATGATGTATGTGATATATTTGAAGCAACACGTGGTGTGGTTTATGAATGAAAAAATGCTGAGATATACCACTTCACCTTATGAATGAAAAAAATGCTGATATATATATATATATATATATATATATATATATATATATATATATATATATATATATGAACAATGCATAGGTAAATAGTGCTGCCACATCATCTTTTAATTGCATCATAAATTATTAAATTTAGTTGTTTTGATAAAATGATTTACAGTGATAACATTTTTGAGTAGGAACGGTTTCACATAATGATAGAAATATGGCATAGTAGGTATCTCGATTCTCTTAGATGCCACTTTTGGTCATGTATGTTTCAACATCCATTTAGTGCCGGTAGAATTATATGATGCAAATAATATTAAGATGTTACTAGACAGTGCACTTTACTGCTGAAAAGAGTGAATATGCTAGGAAATGTTACTTATACCATCCTCATTTCTAGCACAACAGTTGTGTTGTTTACACTTTATAGGTGTTAATAACATTTAGTCAGTCTGCTTTATGATTTTTTTCACCGCCAAATATAATAGTAGCTAAAGTGGCACTGAGAACTTTATGATGACATAAAGTTCCATTGAACCGATTTAAAATTGTGAGCTTGCATATTTGGATATTTTAAATACACTTTCTAGCTTGCTTTGCTTTCCGTTCTAATTTTTTTTCTTTTGGGAACGCTTGTAGGTTGAAAGTCCCCTTGACAGTTTTCTGAAATCACTTGGACTTGAGAAGTATTCTATTACCTTCCAATAAGAGGAGGTTTGACTATTTACCTAAATCTTTGCATTGTTTTTTTTCTTTGGTTGACAATTGTTTTGTTACAGGTTGACATGGCAGTCCTACGTCACATGACTGAAAGTGATCTAAAGGCCTTGAGCATCCTGATGGTAAGTGCATTACATATCATGCTAGATCATGAATTTTGCAAGAATAGGCATTTCTTGGCTTCTCACATCCTTCATCCGAAGAGTAATTTCAGTATGGTCCGGCCGTACTTTGCATAAACTGTAGACTCAACTGTTAAACAAGTACACAGAAGTACTTAGAATGCATCATTTGCTGAGGAACTGGACTGAACCTACTTTACAGAAGGATTGCATGCACTTATATATTTTATCCAATGATATGGCACATATTAATGCCAAGTTCAGTGTAAGTAATTCTTTTGTAAGTCAGCATTCCTATTTGTGCATATGTATATTTTTATTCGAGGCACAAAGGTCAATCTTACGGTGCATGTTCTTTTAGGGTACTGGGAAAAAGAGTACCTTTGCCTTGGAATCGAGAGCGTAGGGAAATGCCCATGGGGTACAATGTAGAAAAGTAGGGAGACGTGGTAGGTTTTTTGCTCATCTGAAGTTAGGCATATATTGTACGGTACATGTACAACAATGTGGGGTCTCTTTTATTGGCATGTTTCTGTCTTGGTAAGCATCCATCAAACGGGTTTAGGTTGGTTAGAACAAGGTGTGGCGGTCAAGAGATGATGATGTAAGATTATTAGACTGTTGTTATTTATCTGGTCTGCATGCATTGACCAGCTGGTTAACTGATACGGCACTGTGTCGGTGAAACTGGGGCAATATTTTCATCATTGTATACTATTGTTACACATGATTTCATAGTTTGCCAAGTATCACAGAATTTGTGGTTGAGTACTTATATCCAAAATCATCGTGTTAGTACTGAAGTTAATTTATGCATTGTTATTGGAGTTGCCTTAATGTTTCCCTTGCTATCAAGATCTACCTGTGCTCTATTTTTAACCATCTAAAATCATGAATAACCTGAGCCATTATCGTCTATCGAATCGCTCATGTAACCTCTAACACTGCAGCTTGTTGCATCACATGCGCCTGTTAATATCTACAATCTATGATGTCATTGCTTTTCTCTTAGAGCTGATCTGTTGTCTGAATGTGTTACATTTGTATTGCTTTCTCTTATAGTTCCAGTCAGGAACTTGCACATACACATATTCTTGTCCTTTTAGCTTGATTTATAAGAATGCACGGTATAATGTGACTGTTTTATCTTGATGTGTTGCATTTGACCATAGATACTGATGTGATAAATAACTATTAAAGATGTAACTTTTATGTGTGCGGCTTCCTTGGCCAACAACAACTTGAGGTGGCACTTACGGGAATGGATCTTGTCATCATCCTTGGTGGACTCCCAATAAAACCAGGAATGACAAGGGATGATCTGTTCAACAAAAGTGCTAGGATTGTTTGCTCAATCTGTGAAGGTGTTGCCAAGAGTGTCCTAATGCAATTGTGAGTTTGATCAGCAACCCTGTGAACTCAACCGCCCCCATTGCTGCGGAGGTTTTCAAGAGAGCTGGAACTTATTATCCCAAGCGTCTCCTTGGAGTGACAACATTTGATGTGGCGAGGCCTAACACCTTTGTGGTATGCAGCCTGAGGAAACTATCTTGAATATCTTCTCTTAAAAAGCTTTTACATGCTCAAGCTCAACATCATGTGCTTAGATACTCTACTTGCAATGCTTATGGCTCTTTCTCATTTACTGTTCCTCTTGTTGCTTTTTTGCAGGCGGAAGTGCTTGGAGTTGATCCAAGAGAAGTCAATATTCCAATTATTGGGACATGCAGGGCCCACTATATTACCCCACCTGTCACATGTATCTTATGGTGTTGTCATCATATTGGGGATGTAATATTTCTTATTAAGAAAAAATCTCTAGCTTCTATGAATATCAACACTTGGACGATGTAAATTTGCTTTAACTTTGCATTCCGGGAACTTGTACTGGACTTCTACATAACCAGTCAGCAAAGAAAGCCAACGTAGATAATTTTCAGGTATTTATTATTATTGTTACTTCAGCAAGATATTTTATAGATATTTTGGACTTACATTCTGATAGTTATGCTGATATCTTGTGTATGTTCAGTTTTCTCGTAGAATTATTTGTTCGGCTTAACAAATCATGTGGCCTTAAAAAGGAAAGACACATTTGGTAGTAATTTTTTTTTCTGTTCGACAAAGAGAGATGTGCAACCCACAAGCCTTCAGTTATCTATGAACAGAAAAAAGGATTGTGGAACTACTAAACCATTTTACTTTCTGCCATTTTTCCTTTTTCTTTATAGTTTATACAATCAAGAATTAAGTATGACAATGGTAATGTGGCACCCATGAAACCAGTTAGTGTATGTTCATATATTTATGCTATATTTGTTGTTCAAGAAAAGCTAAGTACTCATATTATTATGATTGTCGATTCCATTCAACATAAATCCTTACTAGGCAATTCAAATCTCAGCGAATGTGTATTTCACTCCACATGCGCTTATCTTCTTCCAAGTTAATATGAATTCGATTGGACCACCAGAAAATATTTTACTTGCAGTTCCCATTGTTGCAGATATTGGTGTTTCCTGGTTCTTTCTAAATTTATTCATTAGGTAGTCAATGCTTTTCTTATTACTATATTTTGGTCATAACCACATTCTTTAATAGCCACCATAGTAGTACTTCTTAAGTTATTTTTTCTATTTCAGGCAATAGGAGCATACCTTATCTGTTGATTGTTCAAACCAGAATTAGGCATGATTTTGGGTCATCGAGTTACCCCTTTTGCTTTATGAGTGAATACTCTCGTGCTGCATTTTATTACGTGTATTCTTTTTTTTAACGGGCGCTCATTTGGACTGCATATGCACGTTAACAAATATACAAGCAGGATTAGTACTCACAGTTACTCAGATTGGGTGTTAATACAAAACATTCATTATTTACACAGCTATAAGTTTACATTATGCAAATGACAGTAACAAAAATAGTATGACACAAAGGTGATGACCAATCAAGGGAGGTTGTTGATGAGATCAATGACACCAGAGGGACGGACAGGCAGCTGCGAAGCATCTGACGGAGCAGCCGGTGAACAGGAGGAGCAAAGACAGCATCTCTTGCGTCATTGTAAACATCTACTGCTAGCAGAGCTTCAGCCGGTGAACATGAGGAGCTTCATCTCTGTCATTGTAAACTTTCAACTGTTGGCCGAGCATCAACCTCATGCCCCTCAAGTGTACAATTGGTTCTATGCCAGTTTGGTTTTACAATTTTTTGTTGTTATTCATACAATATAGTGTTTAATCTGGTTGGGAATAATCCACCACCCAAAGGCATCAAGGCCTAAAATATTGTTGTTTGTTCAAAGGTTGTTTGATTTGTTATTAGTTGTAAATTCTATTGCTTGCTTATATGTGCATGTTCACCAGCAATTAGAGAAAAAAAGGGTGAAAAGATCGCTTGTCAAGCTGGGACCGCACAAACTTTCTCCCAGAAGGCGCCACCGGGTGACCCCCCAACCCCTAGTGTCTTTAGAAATGCGTGGTTTTAACAATCAGTCTGCAGCTTCACACATGCACACACCGAATCATTGTGTTGACGTAGCAGTGTGTACGTTGGCTCTCTTGAGATAGGTGCGATCTGGTTGGCTCCGATTAAACAACGAGGGCCGTACGCTTTGGAAAAGATAAAAAGAATGCACGTCTCCTTCTAGATGTGCTCCGGCAGACGTTACAGAGGAAGACTTGCAGTGGCTGCTTGATTGAAGGGGCACACGCAACACACATGCACATGTCTAGCTTAGTTGACCTGTACGTGTAAATGCACGACGAGATAACGAAAAGTGACTGCAGAGGCCGAGCTCCACTGAGCTCTATATACATTTCTCAGCCAAAATATCTTTTTCATAACTCAAAAAAATCTGAAAAAATATTTTCATGTAGACATATATTTAAAGTATACGTGTACAAATTTTCATAAACATATGTATTTATATGTGATGTATACAAAAAAAACAAATACACAGATTGAAATAGGCTTTTTCTTTGTTGTATTTGAATCAGATATTTGTCTTTTTTGTGTAGCATGCAAATGATCAAATTAGTTACTGAAAATTTACACATACTTAAAGAATATGCATATGTGTTTGTACAAAAAAAATGGCAATTTTTGAAACTTTTAAATATATTTTAATTTTTTTTTGCAAAACGAGCTCCATGGAGCCCGGTCTTTGCAATGCCACACTCGGCTTTCTTGTCATTGTGCAAAGATCGTGTGCGTGTCGGAGAGAGATGTACCACCCTTTCGGATGCCTCAGTTTTATTTCAGATTTGTCCAGGATAAGCACGAAACGCTGTGTGTGAATTTCGTTTCAAGGACGAGACAATACCGGATAACCATTATCCAATGCCTTTGTGAAGGACCGTTTTTCTTCCGGGGGAATGTGAAGTGTCCGGTTAACTCACGGAATTCTCGGCCCGTGAGAGTTTAATTCATAGACTTAGACACCGGTACTTTTATTTTTCTGAATCTATTTCAGGCCTTTTGATGATATGCGGTCAGTTGGAGGAGACGTTGCTGGAATTTAGTCTATTTTGGGCAGTCCAATAACTATTTCAGAAATTCCTAATAAATCCTAGAGGCTCACTTAGCCAATTTATGCAAGGTAAGAGATACTATTAAAGTTTAATCCCACATTGCTAGTTTAGTGGGAGTTGGACCCGGAAAATGCCATCGGAGGCCGAGCTCCAGTGAGTTCGTTTTTATTTTTTATTTTTCTAGAGCATGAAAATTTTCAAATTTATATTTGAACACACATGCACATGTATACTATGTATATGCAAAATTTCACAGTATTATACGTTTACCTGTGGCCTACATGAAAAAGACAAATACACATTTTTAATGGGCCTTTTATTTTTGTTATTGGGCCAGAAATTTGTTATTTTTGTACAACCTACAAATCACAACATTTTTCGACGAAATTTAACACGTTCTTGCGGAATACATATAAGTTTTCATGATATTTTTTTCAGATTTTTTTTGGAACTTTTAAATACGCTTTTTGATTTCTTTCAAAATACCGAGCTCACTGGAGCTCGGCCTCCAAAAATCCGCACTCGAGTTGGACCTCCTTACAAGGGAGGTTCTTTCCCCACTTGTACAAGCATGAGGACAAGAGGGATATCCATGCGCGCTCCTTCTCGGGATATACTACTTGCTATACTGTCTGCTTTAGATATGATAGGCTACGCTTCATATATGCAGAAGCTATTTACCTTCTCTCTGTCAGAACGCATGACTTGTTTTATCTCTACTATATTAGTCATGCTTTATCTAGTATTTCTGTTAATAAAATCATTTGGTAAATTGCTATTTCCAACAGACGTTCCCTTCGACCAAAAAAGCGTCTATGACGACTTCGTCAGTCTTAAGATATGTGTCGGCTTAGTCTATCGAGGTGCTCATAGGAACAGGGTGTGCGTGGCTGCGATCATGAGGGTGAGTATATGTGCATATGTATGAGCATTTGCATGTATACCGTGCTAAAAAACTCATGGGCGCCTACTAGGGAAGCCAATTTTTTACAGATCAGATCTATTATAAGAAGTTCATTGGAAATACAAAACATGTCAAAAAAATTACATCAAGATATCGAGGCCATTACTGCCGTCAGAACGAGTCGTCAACGCGCCTTTGTCGCCGCTCCCCTACCAGGGCCAATTTGGCCTTGTCGGTGACAGTCGAAAAGTCTTCGTGCACATGCCCCAAGGATCAACGCCCTTGAGCCGCAGTCGTCGCCGTTGAACCCTTGCATGGATCTGAAGCATCCTAACACCAAATCTCGCAACATGACGAGAAACCCTAACCTTGTTGGGGATCGTAGCAGAAATTAAAAATTTTCTATGCATCACCGAGATCAATCTATGGAGTATTCTAGCAACGAGGGGAATAGGAGTGCATCTACATACCCTTGTAGATCGCGAGCGGAAGCGTTCAAGTGAACGGGGATGATGGAGTCGTACTCGCCGTGATCCAAATCACCGATGACCAAGTGCCGAACGGACAGCACCTCCGCGTTCAACACACGTACGGTTGGGAAGATGTCTCCTCCTTCTTGATCCAGCAAGGGGGAAGGAGAGGTTGATGAAGATCCAGCAGCACGACGGCATGGTGGTGGATGCAGCAGGATCCCGGCAGGGCTTCACCAAGCACAAGCGGGGAGGAAAGGTGTTACGGAGGGAGAGGGAGGCGCCAAGAGCAAGGTGCGGCTGACCTCCCTCCCTTCCACTATATATAGGGGCTAGGGGGGCACATGCCCCCTTGGAGATCCCATCTAAAAGGGGGGCCCTGGGGGCAACGGCCCCCTTAGGGTTTCCAACCAGGGGGGCGCATGCCCCCTCGGGGGCAACGGCCCCCTAGGGTTTCCAACCCTAGGCGCCTTGGGCCCTTGGGTGGGGCGCACCAGCCCATCAGGGGCTGGTTCCCACGCCACTTCAGCCCATGGGGCCCTCCGGGATAGGTGGCCCCATCTGGTGGACCCCCGGGACCCTTTCGGTGGTCCTGGTACAATACCGGTAACCCCCGAAACCTTCCCGCTGGCCGAAACTGGACTTCCTATATATAAATCTTTACCTCCAGACCATTCTGGAACTCCTCATGACGTCCGGGATCTCATCCGGGACTCCGAACAACTTTCGGGTTACTGCATACTAATATCTCTACAACCCTAGCGTCACCGAACCTTAAGTGTGTTGACCCTACGGGTTCGGGAGACACGCAGACATGACCGAGACGCCTCTCCGGTCAATAACCAACAGCGGGATCTGGATACCCATGTTGGCTCCCACATGCTCCTCGATGATCTCATCGGATGAACCACGATGTCAAGGACTTAATCAATCCCGTATTCAATTCCCTTTGTCAATCGGTACGTTACTTGCCCGAGACTCGATCGTCGGTATCCCAATACCTTGTTCAATCTTGTTACCGGCAAGTCACTTTACTCGTACCATAATGCATGATCCCGTGACCAACCCCTTGGTCACATTGAGCTCATTATGATGATGCATTACCGAGTGGGCCCAGAGACACCTCTCCGTCATACGGAGTGACAAATCCCAGTCTCGATTCGTGCCAACCCAACAGATACTTTCGGAGATACCCGTAGTGCATAGCCACCCAGTTACGTCGTGACATTTGATACACCCAAAGCACTCCTACGGCATCCGGGAGTTGCACAATCTCATGGTCTAAGGAAATGATACTTGACATTAGAAAAGCTCTCACAAAACGAACTTACACGATCTTTGTGCTATGCTTAGGTTTGGGTCTTGTCCATCACATCATTCTCCTAATGATGTGATCCCGTTATCAATGACATCCCCATGTCCATAGCCAGGAAACCATGACTATCTGTTGATCAACGAGCTAGTCAACTAGAGGCTCACTAGGGACACATTGTGGTCTATGTATTCACACATGTATTACGATTTCCGGATAATACAATTATAGCATGAATAATAGACAATTATCATGAACAAGGAAATATAATAATCATTTTATTATTGCCTCTAGGGCAAATTTTCAACAAACCTCACCTCCCAAGAAGACGGCATTAATCTACATCGGAGCTCCGTAGACTACGTCCAAACAGACGAACTCAAGGAGGATCGAAACCCGGAAGACAAACTCGAAGAAGAAGCGCCGCCATTCGCGCGAGCACCGCATCTGCGAGGACTAAAAAACCATAGCCTAACATACTAACCTGTGCGGAGGCACTAGGATTCTTCTCCCCACCACAGGCCGCCAGAGCAGCTGAGGGGAAGCAAATCCACGGGCTCGCCGGTGAAGTCTGAAGGGGAAACTTTGTCCTGGCCGCCTAGGGTTAAGGTAGGAAACGAGAGATGTGTGTTTGAATCTGGTTATATGTTGTCGCACGATCAAATTTTTTTTGAACACTTTACAAACGCAAGATGCTTATGTAAACACACAGAAACTCATCCATTCCATTTATTTATTTATTTGGCATTTTTGAAATTCTGAGTCCTTCCAATATTTTAACTTTCGAAATTTGTACCCTGATACACTCGATGGCACCGTCGATGCAGACGGGCCCACTCTCATGTGGAGCGGTGCTACAAGCCTGCCCTTGAGCTGCCGCAAGAGACGGCCACCGACACTTCATGGGTCACAGTTGGTGATGCAAGGACCATTGCCAATGTTGCAAGCGACGACGGTGATGTTGCAAGTCCGAGAGAGGGGGGAGGTTGTGAGCCGGTGAGATGAGTTGATGCCGTGAGCCAGGGGCGAGGACATTGCGATGTGGACGAGGAGGGGAAGGTATAGACAAAGGACATGAGTGTTGTTTCCTCCTATTGCGCACTTGGTAGGAGGGCGGTAAGGAACGGCATGAGGAGTGGGTTCCAACGAGGAAGGCAATTCTACGAGAGGGAGGCAATCGATTTGGACGCCCCATCGCTCGTTCGACTCAGCCACAAAAGTATAGCTTGATCAATTTTTTCTTAAAATACGTGCATGCCTTGTAAACCTAAAATGTAGGTGTGGGCATTCTAATCGAGAATCAATCTACATCGAACCAAAAAACCAAGACTGAAATCGAATGAACCAAGACCTAAAAAATTGGTCCGTAATATGATTCTCATTTTTAAAGGACCAAAATCAATTGGGGGAATTCGGTTAACATATGTAGGAAACATCTACAAACCTCCAACGAAACAACACATCAAACATCCCGCCCCCCTTCTGAAGGAAATATGCCCTGGAGGCAATAATAAAGTTGTTATTTATATTTCTTTATATCATGATAAATGTTTATTATTAATGCTAGAATTGTATTAACCGGAAAATTAGTACATGTGTGAATACATAGACAAACAGAGTGTCACTAGTTTGCCTCTACTTGACTAGCTCGTTGAATCAATGATGATTATGTTTCCTAACCATATACATGAGTTGTCATTTGATTAACGGCAGGCCCGGCCCATAGGCCGGGAAAACGGGGCGCCCGCCCTGGGCCCCGAGGAGGCAGGGGCCCCGGGCCAGGTAGTATTCTTGCAGGCAGCCCATAAACTACACGAAAAAAATTGAGGCCCAAGGAATCGATCGTAGTCTGACCCGGCGACTCCTTTGCTTCCTCAATCGCAGGCTCAGCGCCGCCGGCCGCCCCTACCGTGCCTCCCCAATTCCAGTGTCCTGGCCGACCATTAATGATGTGAATTCCCCAATCGGCTCTCCTTCCTTCTCATCGTTGTGCCCGTTCACTTTGGAGAGAGACCATGAGGGTAGATGTTCTCTCCACTGTTTCCAGTAATTATGTTCCTTATTTCAGAGATTCATTGATAAGCTTTGCGCAGGATTCCACATCGCACATCCACCAAATCTACATGGGTCTTCTTCTACTCTTCATTGGATCCAAACGTTGGAGAGTGCTCAGGCAGGAGACTAGAGAAGGGAGAAATTTTGTTCACCTCATGGCGTTGTATTTTTGTTCGTGCTGATTACTGCAGCATATGGATCAAGCCATCTACATCATCATTTCATTTCCAGGTGTTGTTGATCCTTGTATTAACCATTTTTATACAGCTTATTTAGTGACATGTCTTCAAGAAATTAT
Source organism: Triticum urartu (assembly GCF_056163025.1). Classification (NCBI taxonomy): domain Eukaryota; kingdom Viridiplantae; phylum Streptophyta; class Magnoliopsida; order Poales; family Poaceae; genus Triticum; species Triticum urartu. The sequence continues at coordinate 150,512,097 of NC_141879.1, read as the reverse complement.
TTGTCTGCTAGTGGAATCCCAAAAGGGATCAATTGCTAAGTTCTTCAAAACTAGTAATTATTTGAGGGAATCCGCATGTTTTGATCATCATAGTATAAACATGAAATAGTCAGTTTGCTTTGCCATGCCTTATGCAGGATAGCTTGGAACAGGTGAGTTATTATTTCGGTGAAGAATTTTTATGTGAAGAACATGCAGATTGGGGAGGATCCAGAAAAAAATGTAAGTTGTTGCATTAATTTTATATCTCATGGTAACGCAAATGTTTTAAGAAGCAACCAGTTTCGACAAGGCCATTTGTTGTGCAGAAAAAAATGTCCCCATTGACAATTAAGAAATCAATCTTTTGTGGAGCTGTATTGTTTCATTACTATCACGATACAATTCTCTTGATTGATAAATAGTTGTACTGTCAGTCTTAAGAGTCCAAAGATAATCAATCTATGATGTGCATTGGATATTTATTTTAAGCTTTTGTGTTTCAAGAAGGGCCCCTTGTTCTTGTCTTGCCCCTGGGCCACGTATATCTATGGGACGGCCCTGATTAACGGGATCACATCATTAGAGAATGATGTGATTGACTTGACCCATCCATTAGCTTAGCACGATGATCGTTTAGTTTGTTGCTATTGCTTTCTTCATGACTTATACATGTTCCTATGACTATGAGATTATGCAACTCCCGAGTACCGGAGGAACACTTTGTGTGCTACCAAACGTCACAACGTAACTGGGTGATTATAAAGGTGTTCTACAGGTGTCTCCGATGGTACTTATTGAGTTGGCATAGACCGAGATTAGGATTTGTCACTCCGATTGTCGGAGAGGTATCTCTGGGCCCTCTCGGTAATGTACATCACAATAAGCCTTGCAAGCAATGTAGCTAATGAGTTAGTTACGGGATGTAGCATTACGGAACGAGTAAAGAGACTTGTCGGTAACGAGATTGAACTAGGTATTGAGATACCGACGATCAAATCTCGGGCAAGTAACATACCGATGACAAAGGGAACAACGTATAATGTTATGTGGTTTGACCGATAATGATCTTCGTAGAATATGTAGGAGCCAATATGAGCATCCAGGTTCCGCTATTGGTTATTGACCGGAGACGAGTCTCGGTCATGTCTACATAGTTCTCGAACCCGTAGGGTCCGCACGCTTAACGCTCGGTGACGATCGGTAATATGAGTTTACGTGTTTTGATGTACCGAAGGTAGTTCGGAGTCACGGATATGATCAAGGACATGACGAGGAGTCTCGAAATGATCGAGACATAAAGATCGATATATTGGATAACTATGTTTGGACTTCGGAAGGGTTCCGGGCAAGTTCAGATAAATACCGGAGTACCTGGGGGTTACCGGAACCCCCCCGGGGAGTGTAATGGACCTATTGGGCCTTAGTGGGGAAGAGGAGGGGCGGCCAGGGCAGGCCGCGCACCCCCTCCCCCTCTAGTACGAATTGGACAAGGAGGGGGCGGTGCCCCCCTTTCCTTCCCCCTCTCTCCTCCTTCCCTCTCTCCTACTCCTACTCTTGGAAGGGGGAGTAGGACTCCCCTTGGGGCGCGCCTAGGAGGGCCGGCCTCCCCCCTCCTCCACTCCTTTATATACGGGGAGCGGGGCACCCCATATACACACAAGTTGATCATTGATCTCTTAGCCGTGTGCGGTGCCCCCCTGATACGTCCATTTTGCATCATGCTTTTATATCGATATTTATTGCATTATGGGCTGTTATTACACGTTATGTCACAATACTTATGGCTATTCTCTCTTATTTTACAAGGTTTACATAAAGAGGGAGAATGTCGACAGCTGGAATTCTGGGGCTGGAAAAGGAGCAAATATTAGAGACCTATTCTGTGCAACTCCAAAAGTCCTGAAACTCCACGGAATATCTTAAAATAAATAAAGAAAAATCCTCGCCAAAGATGAAGTCCAGGGGGCCCACACCCTGCTCACGAGGGTGGGGGGCACGCCCCCCTACCAGGGCGCGCCCCCTACCTCGTGGCCCCCCTGGTGGGTCTCCGACGTCCATCTTCTCCTATATGAAGTCTTTCGATGAGAAAAAATAGGAAGCAACCTTTCGGGACGAGACTCCGCCGCCACGAGGCGGAACCGAGGCGGAACCAATCTAGAGCTCCGGCGGAGCTGTTCTGCCGGGGAAACTTCCCCCCGGGAGGGGGAAATCATCACCATCGTCATCACCAACGCTCCTCTCATCGGGAGAGGGAAATCTCCATCAACATCTTCACCAGCACCATCTCATCTCCAAACCCTAGTTCATCTCTTGTATCCAATTATTGTCTCAAAGTCCGGGATTGGTGCTAGTAGGTTGCTAGTAGTGTTGATTACTCCTTGTAGTTGATGCTAGTTGGTTTATTTGATGGAAGATCATATGTTCAGATCCTTTATGCATATTATTACCCCTCTGATTATGAACATGAATATGCTTTGTGAGTAATTATGTTTGTTCCCGAGGACAAGGGAGAACTCTTGCTATTAGTAGTCATGTGAATTTGGTATTCGTTTGATATTTTGATAATATGTATATTGTCTAGCCTCTAGTGGTGTTATGTGAACATCGACTACATAACACTTCACCATTATTTGGGCCTAGACGAAGGCATTGGGAAGTAATAAGTAGATGATGGGTTGCTAGAGTGACAGAAGCTTAAACCCTAGTTTATGTGTTGCTTCGTAAGGGGCTGATTTGGATCCATATGTTTCATGCTATGGTCAGGTTTACCTTAATACTTTTGTTGTAGTTGCGGATGCTTGCAATAGAGGTTAATCATAAGTGGGATGCTTGTTCAAGTAAGAACAGTACCCAAGCACCGGTCCACCCACATATCAAATTATCAAAGTATCGAACGCGAATCATATGAACGTGATGAAAACTAGCTTGACGATATTCCCATGTGTCCTCAGGAGCGCTTTTCCTATTATAAGAGTTTGTTCCGGCTTGTCCTTTGCTACAAAAAGGATTGGGCCACCTTGCTGCACCTTATTTACTTTTGTTACTTGTTGCTCGTTACAATTTACCTTATTACAAAACTATCTGTTACCACTTATTTTAGTACTTGCAGAGAATACCTTACTGAAACCGCTTATCATTTCCTTCTGCTCCTCGTTGGGTTCGACACTCTTACTTATCGAAAGGACTACGATAGATCCCCTATACTTGTGGGTCATCAAGACTCTTTTCTGGCACCGTTGCCGGGGAGTGTAGCGCTTCTGGTAGGTGGAATTTGGTAAGGAAAAATTTATATAGTGTGCTGAAATTTACTGTCACTTGTTACTATGGAAAGTAATTCTCCGAGGGGCTTGTTCGGGGTATCTTCACCCCGTCCAGTAGAGCAAAGAGTTGCTCCTCAACCTATTGAACCTATTGAAAATGAAACTCCTTTTATATTTCCTTCGGGTATAATGGAAAAACTGCTTGCTAATCCTTTTACACGAGATGGAACAAAGCATCCCGATGAGCACTTATTATATGTGGATGAAGTTTGTGCGTTATTTAAGCTTGCAGGTGTATCCGATGATGTTGCTAAGAAGAAGGTCTTTCCTTTATCTTTGAAGGAAGACGCATTGATATGGTATAGGCTATGTGATACGAGATCGTGAGACTATAAAAGATTGAAATTGGAATTTCATCAAAAGTATTACCCTATGCATCTTGTTCATCGTGATCGCAATTATATATATAATTTCTGGCCTCGCAAAGGAGAAAGCATCGCTCAAGCTTGGGGGAGGCTTAAATCAATGTTATATTCATGCCCCAATCATGAGCTCCCGAGAGAAATAATTATGCAAAGTTTTTATGCTCGGCTTTCTCATAATAATCAAACCATGCTTGATACTTCTTGTGCTGGCTCTTTTATGATGAAGATTATTGAATTCAGATGGAACTTATTGGATAGAATTAAACGCAACTCTGAAGATTGGGACCTCGACAAAGGTAAGGAATCAGGTATGACACCTAAGTTTGATTGTGTTAAATCTTTTATGGAACTGATATTTTCCGTAAGTTTAGCACTAAATATGGACTTGATTCTGAGATAGTAGCTTCTTTATGTGAATCTTTTGCTACTTATGTTGATCTCCCTAAGGAGAAGTGGTTTAAATATCATCCTCCCATAGAAGTAAAAGTAGCTGCACCTATTAAAGTTGAAGAAAAGACTGTCACTTATAATGATCCTATTGCTCCTACTTCTTATGTCGAGAAACCACTCTTCCCTGTTAGAATAAAGGATCATGCTAAAGCTTCAACTGTTGTACGTAAAAGCAATATTAGAACATATACACCTCCTGGGCAAGTTAAAGTAGAACCTAATTGTGACGCCCCGAGACCGATGCGCCAGGTGTCTTCCAGTTATTCATTGTTGTTGCCTTGTCATTTGTTTGCGTGTTGCATCATGTCTTGTCATCATGTGCATTGCATCATGTTGTTTTCAAAACTTGCATCCGTTCGGGTTTCCCCAGTTCCATCCGTTGTCCGTTTCGAGCTCAGACACACTCACATGCGCCCGCGGCATGTCTGAAATATTATTTTATAAGTGGCCGGGAAATGTTCTCGGAATGGGATGAAAGTTGGCGTGTGGTCTTATTATAGTGTAGATAGACCGCTTGTCAAGTTTCATCGCATTTGGAGTCCGTTTGACGCCCCAACGGATAACTATAGCGGCAATATAGCTGGTCTAACGTCGGACGTTTTCGGTCTCCGAAAACAGTCGCCGGGCCTCCCTCTCTTCTCTTCTCTCAGCTCGAGACCGTCTACACAGTCCTCCTAGGCCCATGCCTACCCCTCTCTCGGTTATGCCCGCGGCCCTTCTCGTGCGCGCATCCGAAAGTTGTCCCGGACCCAACCCGGGCTGTCGCTACCATTGTGTCCGGATCATCCCCTAACGTCTACAAAACTTCACCGTTTTCTCATTTGGACTCCCTAGTTTATTTTCCCGACCGTCCGATCTTGATCGAAGGGATGAGATAGCCCCTAACCTAATCTTCCTGAGATATATATTTGACCAACCCTAAATTCGAGGAGGCTTGTCCCATCATTCCCTTTCGGCCGCCGCCACTCTCCCTAGTTTTCAGCACCACCACAATCGGCAGCTTCCACCTTGCCCCGATCCAAATCCTCCCGCACCACCAAGATCTTCCTCACGCCCGTGCACTGCCTCCCGGCCATTAGGAGCTCAAAGCGCTGCCGCTCCTTGCCGGATCTGCGACTACCCCCTCTGACCTGCTCCGTTCTGGCCAGTCCCCGGCGAATCCACCCCAAGTCTCGCGCCATCACCCGCCGAAGCATGCCACCGGGCCCCTGTTCGCCCCTGTTTCGCTCGTGCTGACCTCGTCAGGTCTTAGCACCCGCAGCCTCGCTTGAGGTCCAGATTGGGAGGAACCTGAGCTTCTCCATCTTCGTGCAGCGCCGACGACCTCGAGCACAGCCTCGCCGGAGCCCCAACAGGAACTGCTCGTCGCCCCTCTCCTTCCTCCCATTCTTCTTCTCCGTGCCTTAATCTCCCTCTCTTCCCTGTGTTCCCCTGCAGGAGAACCAGTCCTTGAACCGTCCCGTGCCGGCGGACCTCGATGGGGACCTCACCCGTACCTGCTCTGCCCCGCGCCTCAGATCCGTGCCCTGCCTCCATTCCCGCATCGTTCCCGCCGTGTCCCTGCTGCGTTGCCGTTCCCTCGCCGGGCCGCCAAGTTCCTCGACTCGCTGCCTCGTCGCCGCAGCAACGTCAGCAGTTCGCCAAGCCCCACAACCGCTCCTCTGTGCGTCCGTTGACCGCATCCCGCGTTAAGGCCCTGCGATCCCAGCCTCTTCCCCGCCTCCAGGTCACTGCCCGCCTCACCGGAGTCCTCCTGCACCGCTCGTATCCGCCGCCGCTGCTGCCTCTCTGAACCTCGTGCCCAGCTGCTGTCTGTTTTGTTCAGTCGAGCAGAGCGCTCGTCCGCGCTGTTGATGCATCGCCTTTCCGCGTGGGCTGCCGCACCCCTGCTTCGCCTCTTTCGCAGCGCCTCCTAGGCCCAGCCGCGATCTGCCAGCCCTGCCTCCCACCAACTGGGCCTCAGCCCACTAGGTGAGGACACCCAGTGCCCTCTGTCCTGTGCAGCCCGGTAGACCAGATCCGGCTCGGCTATTTTTTCCTTTCCCTCCTGACGTTTTTCTCCTTTTATTCCAGTGCATGCATAATTACAGGAATGCCACTATTTTGTTTTGTTAATAACTAAATGTCCATGCGTCTAAATAAAACATGTTATATATGTAAGATGCTTAGAATTTTGTGTAGTTTCATTTTGTGCAACTTTCATCTATATTAAAATTGTTTAAAATGTTTTTTGCATATATTTTCCCATATTGCCATGTAAAACGTTTAATTCATAACTAAATAACCGTAGCTCGGTTTTTAATAAACTTTATATGTAAATGGGGTGGAAAAATGCCTAGTTTAACATGGTGGCCTCACTTTGCATGTTTAACAACTATAAAATATAGTTTAGGGCAGAACAGTACCAAATCTATAATATGCACATGAGGAGTTTCCGGACTTGTTGTTTGTTGTTCCGGCCTCATTTAAACTTGCCTAGAATGTGGTGTTTGTCAATATGCATCCCGATGCATATTGAGCTCCACTTAATTTGTAGGATTGCTTGTGCACTTTGCCATGCCATGCTTCATTAAACCGGACATGCATCATACTCGATTGTGCATCATGCCGTGATTATGTGATGGTTGTTTTCTTTGTTGTTTGTTTCTTTCCGGGTTACTTCTCGCGTTAGCTTCGGTTTCGTTCCGGAGCTGTGAGGATCCGTTCATCTACGTCCGTTTGTCTTCTTCATGGACTCGTTCTTCTTCCTTGCGGGATTTCAGGCAAGATGACCATACCCTCGAAATCACTTCTATCTTTGCTTGCTAGTTGCTCGCTCTTTTGCTATGCCTATGCTGCAATACCTACCACTTGCTTATCATGCCTCCCATATTGTTGAACCAAGCCTCTAACCCACCTTGTCCTAGCAAACCGTTGTTTGGCTATGTTACCGCTTTGCTCAGCCCCTCTTATAGCGTTGTTAGTTGTAGGTGAAGATTGAAGTTTGTTCCTTGTTGGAACATGGAGATGTTGTTCCTTGTCGGAACATGTTTACTTGTTGGGATATCACAATATCTCTTATCTAATTAATGCATCTATATACTTGGTAAAGGGTGGAAGGCTCGGCCTTATGCCTGGTGTTTTGTTCCACTCTTGTTGCCCTAGTTTCTGTCATATCGGTGTTATGTTCCCGGATTTTGCGTTCCTTACGCGGTTGGGTTATAATGGGAACCCCTTGACAGTTTGCCTTGAATAAAACTCCTCCAGCAATGCCCAACATTGGTTTTACCATTTTCCACCTAGCCTTTTCTTTTCCCTTGGGAGTCGCGCTCCTGAGGGTCATCATTATTTTACCCCCCCGGGCCAGTGCTCCTCTGAGTGTTGGTCCAAACTAGAGCCCTGTGCAGCGCCCCCTCGGGGAAACTCGAGGTTTGGTTTTAGTTGTATGGAGAGCTCATTTGAGTGTGCCCTGAGAACGAGATATGTGCAGCTCCTATCGGGATTTGTCGGCACATTCGGGCGGTGTTGCTGGACTTGTTTTATCATTGTCGAAATGTCTTGTAACCTGGCTGCCGAGTCTGATCGGAATGTCTTGGGAGAAGGAATATCCTTCATTGACCGTGAGAGCTTGTGATGGGCTAAGTTGGGACACCCTTGCAGGGATTTGAACTTTCGAAAGTTGTGCCCGCGGTTATGGGCAGATGGGAGTTTGTTAATGTCCGGTTGTAGATAACATGAAACTTAACTTAATTAAAATACACCAACCGCGTGTGTTACCATGATGGTCTCTTCTTGGCGGAGTCCGGGAAGTGAACACGGTGTTGGAGTAATGCTTGACATAGGTTGTTCTAGGATCACTTCTTGATCATAGTTTCTCGATCGTGCTTTGCCTTCTCTTCTCGCTCTCTTTTGCGTATGTTAGCCACCAAATATGCTAGTTGCTTGCTGCAGCTCCACATCATACCTTACCTTACCTATAAGCTTAAATAGTCTTGATCGCGAGGGTGTGAGATTGCTGAGTCCCCGTGACTCGCAGATACTTCCAAAACCAGTGTGCAGGTGCCAATGATATCGTGCAGGTGATGCAACCAAGCTCAAGGAGGAGCTCATTGAAGATCTTGTCGTTTGTGTTGTTTTCGTTCTAGTTGATCAGTAGTGGAGCCCAGTTGGGGTCGATCGGGGATTTGTGTAGCTTTTGGAGTAGTCTTCTTTCATTTTGGTTCCGTAGTCGGACCATGAGTGTATTTGGTTGATGTAATGTTTTATTCCTGTAATTGTGTGAAGTGGCGATTGTAAGCCAACTATGTATCTCTTTCCCTTATGTATTACATGGGTTGTGTGAAGATTACCTCACTTGCGACATTGCTTTCAATGCGGTTATGCCTCTAAGTCATGCTTCGACACGTGGGAGATATAGCCGCATCGAGGGCGTTACAAGTTGGTATCAGAGCCTTCCCCGACCTTAGGAGCCCCCTGCTTGATCGAATCGTTGGCATTGTTGAGTCTAGAAAAATATTTTGAGTCATTTAGGAATTATATATATCGGAGAGTTAGGAATTCTTTTTACTCCTCAGTCCCTTTATCGCTCTGGTAAGGCATCCTAACGTAGAGTTTTGACTCTTCTCTTCTCAAATTTCACTAAATTTTTTAGGATCACGCGGGTATCTTGGAATCGTTCCGATGGTTTTGTGACAAGAACATTGTTCTTGGTGCCTCCTGTCATTTAGGGGTTGTGGCAGTGTCCCGGGGAGTTGAGCTCCGAGGTGTTGTCGTCACAATTTTATCATTGCAGTTCTGGAATACCTGAGTTTAGTTTCGCCGATATCGAAAATCTCTTTTATGCAGTTGTTGGTGAGATAACCTCGACGCCACCCAGTACTGGGGCGGGAGTTCGGGAGTATTGCCATAACTCATATAACAGATGCTTTTCGAAGGTTGAGGTAAACAATTTCCGAAAGTTTCTTGGTTATGTGTTGAAGGATGGATACAGCTGGATGTAGGATTTGCTAGTTTTGGGTGAGATATTATGCTTCCCCTGTATCCCCAACACCTGATTGCATAACCGGAAAGTTTCGGGAGTTTATAAGTGGGAATTCAAGTAGCTCTTAGGATATCTTTCCGACAGATGTATGATATGAAATTGGGGTTCGACATCTAGTGGTCCGCCTATTCACGGTCGGTTTTACAATGGCCTCGTTGTGTCTTAAAGAGTCCTTCGCTATGCCGACTCGGGGACGCTTCGTATGTCATGTGCACTGCCTTGTACATGATGGTGTTGTACGATCGAGCCCGTGTAGGCCCCACCACGAAAACTTCGGACGAAATCTCTATCATATGTTTTTTCTGGCTTATTCTGCAAGCCAACCCTTTGTTTTTGTTTCGAGTAGTGGTATTCGAGTTGCTTCGAAGTCAAATGTTGATTCCATACCTTTCCTAAATGGTGTTCTCATACTCCTATGTGAATACTAATCCCTCATGATAATTGAGATTGTCATGTAAATCCTTTTTCACCGGCGTGTTTCTTTTCAAGTGGATCCGATCGTTTTCAACATTCGCTTGATCAAGTATCAGTTCTTCTCAAGGTGTTTGTTTCATCCATCTCCAAGTTGCCTTTGTTTTTTTTCCCACCCACCCACCCTTTTTTCTTCAAGGACTCGGATTTCTTAGTTCGTTATCCATTTTATGGATATAAAGTCTCTCCATTCCTTTTCCATCAATATTCTTATCCGGTGATTCTCATGAAGATTCTAACGGGGCCTCAAGTTCATCATTCTTCATTCTTTTCATCTCCGGTGGTTTTAAGTCAAGCTTTGTTGATCATACCCTTTCCTCGTTTCAATACCTTCTCATGCCGATGCACCTCATATTCATTCATTTCTCGCTATTCAATTGTTCCGAAGTGCTCAAGCTATCTCAAAGATTCGTGTTTCCACTCTACATTCGTTCAAACTCTTTCTAGGATGTTATCTCATTCAAGCCTTTTAGATCAACCGGTGCAATCTCTCTTCAAAAATCATCAACGGTGTTTCTTTTGAGTGGGCCTTAACCCACATGTCTTTTCCCAGGATCTTACCTGACTCTTCTTATTTTACCGGAGCTTCTCAAATTCTTTTCCAAGCTTGACGTAAGAATGATTTATCATCAGTCAAATGTATTTCTCCAAGATCTTTCAAATTCTTTTCATCATTGGCTCTACCTTTTCTATTATTCATTCTGGAGTGCCTCAACAATTCTTGGTGGTGCTTCTCATCATCATTTATCAACTTTTGAATACCGAAGGAGAGTTTCCCTTCATATCGTGCTCCATTCTCTTCAAGATTCATGGCTCTACCTTCGTGCCATCCTCTCATAATTGTTTTGGTTGTGAGAATTTCTTTTCACCCATCCGAAGCATTTCAAGAGTATTTCAGTTTGTTTTCTACGAAGCCCATCATTTCAGAAGATGTATTCATTCTAGCTTTCAGCTCTCGTTCTCCAAGTCTTACCGGTACTTCATCCAAGTATCCCCTAGTCAGCTCGGGCTCTCTTCGTTCACTTGTATCTAAATCCCCTCAAGCATCTTCGTTCATTTGCTAATCCTTCCCGGTGTTTCTTCATGTTTTATTCATTCTTTTTCAATTCTTACGGTGGTTCGTTAAAGATCTCTCTTCCTTGGTTATAATATCAATTCATTCGTTATGTCATCCTACCGGTGGATCATCGAAGACCTTCTCAAGTTGGCGCTATATCTATCTTAATCTTTTCTATGAGAATAAGTAATATGTCAAGTCCGTTGATTGTCATCAATTTAATTGGTGAAGGATAAGCATAATGTAATTCTTATTCTTGTTTCTTCCAAGTGATTCAATTTCTTATTCCGGAGGCTCATCAAATTCCGATTTAAATTGTTTCATCTTCTCTTTTTCCTGGAGTTCCAACAATTTTAAACTATTTCACCACACAGATTCATCTAAATCGGTACAAGGATTCACCTTGTGTTTTCAACTTCTTTTTCCTTCCGTTTGATCATCCTTTTGTTTACCGGAGTTCTTCATGAAGGTTCTACATGATGGTTCATCAAGGATGTAATTCCTTCTCGAAGTGTTCATCGAGATTCTTTTCTAAGGAGCTCAAGTATTCTTTATCTTGCATTTCAAAGTGCAATTATTTCTACCTTATCATTCGAGCTGGTATTATGCCATTCTTGATAATTTGAGTTCATGTCTCATGATTCACATGTTGTTAAGAATGAGGTATTTTAAATCCATCAATCTCTTCTTTGGATTTACCTTGGGTTATATTTCACCTAAAGTCTTCCCTAAGGTTTGTTGCTATTTATGGTGTTTATAAAGGACCCAAGTTCTTCTTTTATCCTTCCGGCGAGATAAGTTTCTCGCCTCCTCGCCCATATCAATCCAATTTTTTTTCCCATAAGTGGCTGGTTGACACCTTATAATTTGAGATGTATTCCATAAGACCATATCAAGTTTATTCTTTTCGTTATTGGTGTTCCAACAACTCCGTTTGACCCTTCTCCTAAGGATGCCTTTTAAAGCTCAATTGTGACAGAAGTTGGCATTTTCCTCTCCATTCTTTTACTTCAATTATCTATCTTCTATTCCTTCATATGGAGGCATTGTGATGTTGCTCTTTTCTCTCATCATCTCGAATGGTGAGGATCGTGTTCTTTTCTTGCTTATCCATTTAACCGGAGTGTTGTGCCTTTTGCTAAAGTTATCTTCGCCTTATCAAGCTTTGCATCTCTTTTCAACCGGAGTGCTGTCCGAATTTGTTCTTCCTTATTACTCTTCCCTACCGGAGTGCTTTCAACCTTGTTCTTCCTCGTTCCTCTTTCCTAACGGAGTGCTTTCTACTTTTTTCATCTCTGTTGTATTCTTTTCTCGAAATGGCTTAACCTTTGCAAGGTTCTTTGGTTTCACTCGTTTGTCAAAGGAGCAACTTAGATTTACCTCTCCTCTTTCTCTTCCGTTTCCCTCCGGTGCCATTCTAGATCTCGGGACGAGATCCTCTCGTAGTAGTGGAGTGTTGTGACGCCCCGAGACCGATGCGCCAGGTGTCTTCCAGATATTCATTGTTGTTGCCTTGTCATTTGTTTGCGTGTTGCATCTTGTCTTGTCATCATGTGCATTGCATCATCTTGTTTTCAAAACTTGCATCCGTTCGTGTTTCCCCAGTTCCGTCCGTTGTCCGTTTCGAGCTCAGACACACTCACACGCGCCCGCGGCATGTCCGAAATATTATTTTATAAGTGGCCGGGAAATGTTCTCGGAATGGGATGAAAGTTGGCGTGTGGTCTTATTATAATGTAGATAGACCGCCTGTCAAGTTTCATCGCATTTGGAGTCCGTTTGACGCCCCAACGGATAACTATAGTGGCAATATAGCCGGTCTAATGTCGGACGTTCTCGGTCTCCGAAAATAGTCGCCGGGCCTCCCTCTCATCTCTTCTCTCAGCTCAAGACCGTCTACACAGTCCTCCTAGGCCCATGCCTACCCCTCTCTCGGTTATGCCCGCGGCCCTTCTCGCGTGCGCGTTCGAAAGTTGTCCCGGACCCGACCCGGGCTGTCGCTACCGTTGTGTCCGGATCATCCCCTAACGTCTACAAAACTTCACCGTTTTCTCATTTGGACTCCCTAGTTTATTTTCCCGACCGTCCGATCTTGATCAGAGGGACGAGATAGCCCCTAACCTAATCTTCCTGAGATATATATTTGACCAACCCTAAATTCGAGGAGGCTTGTCCCATCATTCCCTTTCGGCCGCCGCCACTCTCCCTAGTTTTCAGCACAACCCCAATCGGCAGCTTCCACCTTGCCCCGATCCAAATCCTCCCGCACCACCAAGCTCTTCCTCGCGCCCGTGCACTGCCTCCCGGCCATTAGGAGCTCAAAGCGCTGCCGCTCCTCGCCGGATCCGCGACTACCCCCTCTGACCTGCTCCGTTCCGGCCAGTCCCCGGCGAATCCACCCCAAGTCTCGCGCCATCACCCGCCGAAGCATGCCGCCGGGCCCCTGTTCGCTCATGTTTTGCTCGCGCTGACCTCGTCAGGTCTTAGCGCCCACAGCCTCACTTGAGGTCCAGATCGGGAGGAACCTGAGCTCCTCCATCTTTGTGCAGCGCCGACGACCTCGAGCACAGCCTCGCCGGAGCCCCAGCAGGAAATGCTCGTCGCCCCTCTCCTTCCTCCCATTCTTCTTCTCTGTGCCTTAATCTCCCTCTCTTCCCCGTGTTCCCCTGCAGGAGCACCAGTCCTTGAACCGTCCCATGCCGGCGGACCTCGATGGGGACCTCACCCATACCTTCTCTGCCCCGCGCCTCGGATCCGTGCCCTGCCTCCATTCCCGCATCGTTCTCGCCGCGTCCCTGCTGCGTTGCCGTTCCCTCGCCGGGCCGCCAAGTTCCTCGACTCGCTGCCTCGTCGCCGCAGCAATGTCAGCAGTTCGCCAAGCCCCACAACCGCTCCTCTGTGCGTTCGTTGACCGCATCCCGCGTCAAGGCCCTGCGATCCCAGCCTCTTCCCCGCCTACAGGTCGCCGCCCGCCTCACCGGAGTCCTCCTGCACCGCTCGTATCCGCCGCCGCTGCTGCCTCTCTGAACCTCGTGCCCAGCTGCTGTCTGTTTTGTTCAGTCGAGCAGAGCGCTCGTCCGCGCTGTTGACGCATCGCCTTTCCGCGTGGGCTGCCGCACCCCTGCTTCGCCTCTTTCGCAGCGCCTCCTAGGCCCAGCCGCGATCTGCCAGCCCTGCCTCCCACCAACTGGGCCTCAGCCCACTAGGTGAGGACACCCAGTGCCCTCTGTCCTGTGCAGCCCGGTAGACCAGATCCGGCTCGGCTATTTTTTCCTTTCCCTACTGACGTTTTTCTCCTTTTATTCCAGTGCATGCATAATTACAGGAATGCCACTATTTTGTTTTGTTAATAACTAAATGTCCATGCGTCTAAATAAAACATGTTATATATGTAAGATGCTTAGAATTTTGTGTAGTTTCATTTTGTGCAACTTTCATCTATATTAAAATTGTTTAAAATGTTTTTTGCATATATTTTCCCATATTGCCATGTAAAACGTTTAATTCATAACTAAATAACCGTAGCTCGGTTTTTAATAAACTTTATATGTAAATGGGGTGGAAAAATGCCTAGTTTAACATGGTGGCCTCACTTTGCATGTTTAACAACTATAAAATATAGTTTAGGGCAGAACAGTACCAAATCTATAATATGCACATGAGGAGTTTCCGGACTTGTTGTTTGTTGTTCCGGCCTCATTTAAACTTGCCTAGATAGGTAGTTATCATTTGCTTTACCCCTTGCCATGTTAATCAACATTTAATATTGTTGGGTACATAAACGAGATCGAACTAAATAACTTGAATGTGGTGTTTGTCAATATGCATCCCGATGCATATTGAGCTCCACTTAATTTGTAGGATTGCTTGTGCACTTTGCCATGCCATGCTTCATTAAATCGGACATGCATCATACTTGATTGTGCATCATGCCATGATTATGTGATGGTTGTTTACTTTGTTGTTTGTTTCTTTCCGGGTTACTTCTCGCGCTAGCTTCGGTTTCGTTCCGGAGTTGTGAGGATCCGTTCATCTACGTCCGTTTGTCTTCTTCATGGACCCGTTCTTCTTCCTTGCGGGATTTCAGCCAAGATGAGCATACCCTCGAAATCACTTCTATCTTTGCTTGCTAGTTGCTCGCTCTTTTGCTATGCCTATGCTGCGATACCTACCACTTGCTTATCATGCCTCCCATATTGTTGAACCAAGCCTCTAACCCACCTTGTCCTAGCAAACCGTTGTTTGGCTATGTTACCGCTCTGCTCAGCCCCTCTTATAGCGTTGTTAGTTGTAGGTGAAGATTGAAGTTTGTTCCTTGTTGGAACATGGAGATGTTGTTCCTTATCGGAACATGTTTACTTGTTGGGATATCACAATATCTCTTATCTAATTAATGCATCTATATACTTGGTAAAGGGTGGAAGGCTCGGCCTTATGCCTGGTGTTTTGTTCCACTCTGGCCTCCCTATTTTCCGTCATATCGGTGTTATGTTCCCGGATTTTGCGTTCCTTACGCGGTTGGGTTATAATGGGAACCCCTTGACAGTTCGCCTTGAATAAAACTCCTCCGGCAATGCCCAACATTGGTTTTACCATTCGCCACCTAGACTTTTCTTTTCCCTTGGGAGTCGCGCTCCTGAGGGTCATCATTATTTTACCCCCCGGGCCAGTGCTCCTCTGAGTGTTGGTCCAAACTAGAGCCATGTGCAGTGCCCCCTCGGGGTAACTCGAGGTTTGGTTTTAGTTGTATGGAGAGCTCATTTGAGTGTGCCCTGAGAACAAGATATGTGCAGCTCCTATCGGGATTTGTCGGCACATTCAGGCGGTGTTGCTGGACTTGTTTTACCATTGTCGAAATGTCTTGTAACCTGGATGCCGAGTTTGATCGGAATGTCTTGGGAGAAGGAATATCCTTCGTTGACCGTGAGAGCTTGTGATGGGCTAAGTTGGGACACCCCTGCAGGGATTTGAACTTTCGAAAGCCGTGCCCGCGGTTATGGGCAGATGGGAATTTGTTAATGTCCGGTTGTAGATAACATGAAACTTAACTTAATTAAAATACACCAACCGCGTGTGTTACCATGATGGTCTCTTCTCGGCGGAGTCCGGGAAGTGAACACGGTGTTGGAGTAATGCTTGACATAGGTTGTTCTAGGATCACTTCTTGATCATAGTTTCTCGATCATGCTTTGCCTTCTCTTCTCGCTCTCTTTTGCATATGTTAGCCACCAAATATGCTAGTCGCTTGCTGCAGCTCCACATCATACCTTACCTTACCTATAAGCTTAAATAGTCTTGATCGCGAGGGTGTGAGATTGCTGAGTCCCCGTGACTCGCAGATACTTCCAAAACCAGTTTGCAGGTGCCGATGATATCGTGCAGGTGATGCAACCAAGCTCAAGGAGGAGCTCGTTGAAGATCTTGTCGTTTGTGTTGTTTTCGTTCTAGTTGATCTGTAGTGGAGCCCAGTTGGGGTCGATCGGGGATATGTGTAGATTTTGGGGTAGTCTTCTTTCATTTTGGTTACGTAGTCGGACCATGAGTGTATTTGGTTGATGTAATGTTTTATTTCTGTAATTGTGTGAAGTGGCGATTGTAAGCCAACTATGTATCTTTTTCCCTTATGTATTACATGGGTTGTGTGAAGATTACCTCACTTGCGACATTGCTTTCAATGCGGTTATGCCTCTAAGTCGTGCTTCGACACGTGGGAGATATAGCCGCATCGAGGGCGTTACACTAATATTGCTATTGTTAAAGATCTCTTGTCTGATAATATTGATGGACATGTTATTCAGTTCGAAGGTGAAACTGCTAGAATTGCTAAACCTTGTGCTAAAGATAAACATAGACCCGTGGTAGGCGTGCCTGTTATTTCTGTTAAAATAGGGGATCATTGTTATCATGGCTTATGTGATATGGGTGCTAGTGCTAGTGTTATACCACATAA
This sequence comes from Triticum urartu, assembly GCF_056163025.1. Taxonomy (NCBI): domain Eukaryota; kingdom Viridiplantae; phylum Streptophyta; class Magnoliopsida; order Poales; family Poaceae; genus Triticum; species Triticum urartu. The sequence continues at coordinate 150,495,482 of NC_141879.1, read as the reverse complement.
TTTATATGAAGAAATTAAGAATGAAATTGCACTTGCTGAGTTAGAAGATATTGATGTCACAATTAAACTTGCCAATAGAGATACTATTGCACCAATTGGAATTGTTAGAGATGTTGAAGTCTTGTGTGGGAAAACTAAATATCCTGTTGATTTTCTTGTTCTTACTTCCCCACAAGATAGTTTTTGTCCTATTATATTTGGTAGACCCTTCTTAAATACTGTCAATGCTACCATAGATTACACAAAGAATGTTGTTACTGTTGGCTTGGATGATATGGTTCATGAGTTTAATTTCTCTAAATTTAGTAAACAACATCGTGAGGAAGAATTACCAAGTAAGGATGAAATTATTGGTCTTGCTTATGTTGCTGTACCTCCTAGTGATCCTTTAGAACACTATTTGCTAGACCATGAAAATGATATGTTCATGAATGAAAGAAGGGAAATAGATGAAGTATTCTTTAAACAAGAACCTATTCTGCAACACAACTTGCCTGTTGAAATTTCAGGAGATCCTCCTCCACCCAAGGGTGATCCCGTGTTTGAGCTTAAACCGTTGCCTGATAATCTTAAATATGCTTATCTTGATGAAAAGAAGATATATCCTGTTATTATTAGTGCTAACCTTTCAGAGCATGAAGAAGAAAGATTATTGAAAACTCTGAAGAAGCATCGTGCTGCTATTGGATATACTCTTGATGATCTTAAGGGCATTAGTCCCACTCTATGTCAACATAAAATAAATTTGGAAGCAGATGCTAAACCAGTTCATGATCCTCAACGACGTTTGAATCCTAAAATGAAAGAAGTGGTAAGAAAAGAAATACTCAAGCTTCTGGAGGCAGGTATAGTTTATCCCGTTGCTCATAGTGAGTGGGTAAGTCCTGTCCATTGTGTCCCTAAGTAGGGAGGTATTACTATTGTTCCTAATGATAAAGATGAATTGGTTCCACAAAGAATTATCACAGGTTATAGGATGGTAATTGATTTCCGCAAATTTAATAAAGCTACTAAGAAAGATCATTACCCCTTACCTTTTATTGATCAAATGCTAGAAAGATTATGCAAACACACACATTATTGCTTTCTAGATGGTTATTCTGGTTTCTCTCAAATACCTGTGTCGGCTAAAGATCAATCAAAGACTACTTTTACTTGCCTTTTTGGTACTTTTGCTTATAGACGTATGCATTTTGGTTTATGTAATGCACCTACTACCTTTCAAAGATGCATGATGGCTATATTCTCTGACTTTTGTGAAAAGATTTGTGAGGTTTTCATGGACGACTTTTCGGTCTATGGTTCCTCTTTTGACGATTGCTTGAACAATCTTGATCGAGTTTTGCAGAGATGTGAAGAAACTAATCTTGTCTTGAATTGGGAAAAGTGCCACTTTATGGTTAATGAAGGTATTGTCTTGGGGCACAAAGTTTCTGAAAGAGGTATTGAAGTTGATAAAGCCAAGGTTGATGCTATTGAAAAGATGCCATGTCCCAAGGACATCAAAGGTATAAGAAGTTTCCTTGGTCACGCCGGATTTTATAGGAGGTTCATTAATGACTTCTCAAAAATTTCTCGGCCTCTGACTAATTTATTGCAAAAAGATATACCATTTGTCTTTGATGATGATTGTGTAGAAGCATTTGAAATACTTAAGAAAGCATTAGTCTCTGCACCTATTGTTCAGCCACCTGATTGGAATTTACCCTTTGAAATTATGTGTGATGCTAGTGATTATACTGTAGGTGTTGTTCTAGGGCAAAGAGTTGATAAGAAATTAAATGTTATTCATTATGCTAGTAAGACTCTAGACAATGCTCAAAGAAATTATGCTACTACTGAAAAAGAGCTTTTAGCAGTTGTATTTGCTTGTGATAAGTTCAGACCTTATATTGTTGATTCTAAAGTAACTATTCACACTGATCATGCTGCTATTAAATACCTTATGGAAAAGAAAGATGCTAAAACTAGATTTATTAGATGGGTTCTCTTTCTACAAGAATTTGATTTGCATATTGTTGATAGAAAGGGAGCTGAGAACCCCGTTGCAGACAACTTATCTAGGTTAGAAAATATTCTTGATGACCCACTACCTATTAATGATGACTTTCCTGATGAACAATTAAATGTTATAAGTACTTCTCGTAGTACTCCATGGTATGCTGATTATGCTAATTATATTGTTGCTAAGTTTATACCACCTAGCTTCACATACCAGCAAAAGAAAAAAAATCTTCTATGACTTGAGACATTACTTTTGGGATTACCCACATCTTTATAAAGAAGGAGTAGATGGTGTTATTAGACGTTGTGTACCTGAGCATGAACAGGAACAGATCCTACGCAAGTGTCATTCCGAGTCTTATGGAGGACACCACGCTGGAGATAGAACTGCACATAAGGTATTGCAATCTAGTTTTTATTGTCCTACTCTCTTCAAGGATGCCCGTAAGTTTGTCTTGTCATGTGATGAATGTCAAAGAATTGGTAATATTAGTAGACGTCAAGAAATGCCTATGAATTATTCTCTTGTTATTGAACCGTTTGATGTTTGGGGCTTTGATTATATGGGACAGTTTCCTGCCTCTAATGGATATACACATATTTTAGTTGCTGTTGATTACGTTACTAAGTGGGTAGAAGCTATTCCAACTAGTAGTGCTGATCATAACACTTCTATCAAAATTCTTAAGGAAGTTATTTTTCCGAGGTTTGGAGTCCCTAGATATTTAATGACTGATGGTGGTTCACACTTTATTCATGGTGCTTTCCGTAAAATGCTTGCTAAATATGATGTTAATCATAGAATTGCATCTCCTTATCATCCACAGTCTAGTGGTCAAGTAGAATTGAGCAATAGAGAGCTCAAATTAATTTTGCAAAAGACTGTTAATAGGTCTAGAAAGAATTGGTCCAAGAAACTTGATGATGCATTATGGGCATATAAAACTGCATACAAAAATCCTATGGGTATGTCTCCATATAAAATGGTATATGGAAAAGCATGTCACTTACCTCTCGAACTAGAACATAAGGCATATTGGGCTATTAAAGAGCTCAACTATGATTTCAAACTTGCCGGTGAGAAGAGGTTATTTGATATTAGCTCACTTGATGAATGGAGAACCCAAGCATATGAAAATGCCAAGTTATTTAAAGAAAAAGCTAAAAGATGGCATGACAAAAGGATACAAAAGCATGAGTTTAATGTAGATGATTATGTATTGCTATACAACTCTCGTCTAAGATCTTTTGCAGGAAAACTTTTCTCTAAATGGGAAGGCCCCTATGTTATCGAGGAGGTCTATCGTTCCGGTGCAATAAAAATCAACAACTTCGAAGGCACAAATCCGAAGGTGGTAAACGGTCAAAGAATCAAACATTATATCTCAGGTAATCCCATAAATGTTGAAGCCAATATTATTGAAACCGTAACCCCGGAGGAATACATAAGGGACACTTTCCGGAATGTTTCAGATTCCGAAAGGGAATAGGTATGTGGTACGGTAAGTAAACCGACTCCAAAACAATTTTTAAGGCAATATTTCTCCGTTTTGGAATATTTAGAAAAATAGAAAAATAAGTAGCAGTCCGGGAAGGACATGAGGGCCCCACGAGGGTGGTGGGCGCGCCCTACCCCCCTGGGTGCGCTCCCCTACCTCGTGAGCGCCTTGTGTGCCTTCCGGACTCCGTTTTCTTGCACGTTACATATTTTGGTCGGTAAAAATTCATTACATATTCTCCCGAAGGTTTTGACTCCCGTATCACGCAAAAATCTCCTATTCTTGTTTCGAGCTATTTTTCTGACAGATCTAGGTTATCATGACGGCCCCAAGCACCTCCAAGGACAAGTTCTTCGAGAAGGTCATCAACCCTTACCTCGCGGAGGTGTTGCGACACCCTCAAACCATTGAGATGCGTGATGGGTTGCTGCACATCCGCGATGAAGAGGGACCAAAGGGGACCGGAAGCATGGAGACGAGGCTTGAAGCAGTGGAGCAACAAGTTTTCAAGTGCTAAAGGATGGTGGAGCGTGGAATCAACGCTAGCCACATGATGCTCGCGGAGTTCACCAACAACTACAAGCCAGATGCCAAGAATACCGAGGAGGCCATCTTCAAGCTACATAAGAAGATCGAGCACCTCCAAGCCCAAGTCTATGACCTTCAAAACCAAAACTGTGAGTATGAATATAGATTCAAAAGAATTAGTTTGGCTGCAGATTTGAGGATTCCGGAGACTCGATCATCTTTCTATGATGGTGAACCTATGCCTTGGAAGATGGATGACAAGCCTGCATCATCAACAACACCTCCACCGTCTCCTCCAACAAAGAAGAATTGAGTATCTGGGTATGGGCCCTCCCCTTGGCAACTGCCAAGCTTGGGCGAGGTGCCCCGGTATCGTATCACAATCACAACTCCCATCTTTACCGTTTTTCTTAGTTCGATCCTATTAGTAGTATCTTGATCTAGTAGAATAAAGTTTATGGCATGATCTAGTTTTGAGTTTTGCTTTATGATCTCTCTATGTAATCGAGTCCGTGAGTTATATATAATAAAGATTAGTGTTGAGTCAAGGGCCTGATTATTTTGCCATGATCTTGGGTGAATAAAAGAAAAGAGAAAAAGAATAAAAAGAAACAACAAGTTCATATTGATCTTATTGAGAGTAATGACTTCACATAGAAAGAGTGTGATGATTAAAGTTGTTGGGAGTTGGCAGACATAGCTTTGGTCATTGTTGCAATTAATAGGAAGTAATAAGGAAAGAGAGGTTTCACATATAGATATATTATCATTGACATCTTCTATGATTGGAAGCACTCATTAAAATATGACATGCTAAAGAGTTGATGTTGGACAAGGAAGACAACGTAATGAGTTATGTCTTTCTTATATCTGAGATAAAGTATGTTGTCATGGTTCCTCTAACTTGTTGAGCTTGCCTTTCCCCCTCATGCTAGCCAAATTCTCAGCACCAAGTAGAAATACTACTTGTGCTTCCAAATATCCTTAAACCAGTTTTGCCATGAGAGTCCACCATATCTACCTATGGATTGAGTAAGATCCTTCAAGTAAGTTGTCATCGGTGCAAAGCAATAAAAATTGCTCTAAATATGTATGATTGATTGGTGTGGGAGAAATAAGATTTATACGATCTTGTGATGTGGAAGTAATAAAGGCGACGGACTGCATAATAAAGATTCACATCACAAGGGGCAATATAAAGTGACGTTCTTTCGCATTGAGATTTTGTGCATACAACCATAAAAGCGCATGGAAACCTCTGCTTCCCTCTGCTAAGGGCCTATCCTTTATTATTATCTTCCACCTTATGCAAGAGTCACGGTGATCTTCACCTTTCCTTTTTCACTTTATCCTTTGGCAAGCTCACCATGTTGGAAAGAACATGATATATATATCTAATTGGATGTAGGGGAGCATGAACCATTGTTGTTGACATTACCCTTGAGGTAAAAGGTTGTGGGGCAAAACTATAAGCCCCTATCTTTCTCTGTGTCCGATTAAAACTCCGTAACCACAAGTATCGCGTGAGTGTTAGCAATTATGAGGGACTAAATGATAGTTGAGTATGTGGACTTGCTTTTTAGCTCTGACATGGACTCTTTCCGATGTTATGATAAATTGCAATTGCTTTAATGGCTGAGATTATAGTTTGTCGGAGCCCAATAATGTTTATGATTTATACTTTTGCATTGTGAATAGATCATCACTTGAACATAAGTAATCATATGACAAAACCTATATATGTTGCTGTTATAAGAATAATCATGATGCCTTCATGTCCGTATTTTATTTTTATCGATGCCTCTACCTCTAAACATGAGGACATATTTATTGTTATCGGCTTTTTGCTTGAGGACAAGCGAGGTCTAAGCTTGGGGGAGTTGATACGTCCATTTTGCATCATGCTTTTATATCGATATTTATTGCATTATGGGCTGTTATTACAAGTTATGTCACAATACTTATGGCTATTCTCTCTTATTTTACAAGGTTTACATAAAGAGGGAGAATGCCGACAGCTGGAATTCTGGGGCTGGAAAAGGAGCAAATATTAGAGACCTATTCTGTGCAACTCCAGAAGTCCTGAAACTCCACGGAATATCTTAAAATAAATAATGAAAAATCCTCGCCAAAGATGAAGTCCAGGGGGCCCACACCCTGCTCACGAGGGTGGGGGGCGCGCCGCCCCTACCAGGGCGCGCCCCCTACCTTGTGGGCCCCCTGGTGGGTCTCTGACGTCCATCTTCTCCTATATGAAGTCTTTCGATGAGAAAAAATAGGAAGCAACCTTTCGGGACAAGACTCCGCCGCCACGAGGCGGAACCGAGGCGGAACCGATCTAGAGCTCCGGCGGAGCTGTTCTGCCGGGGAAACTTCCCTCCGGGAGGGGGAAATCATCACCATCGTCATCACCAACGCTCCTCTCATCGGGAGAGGGCAATCTCCATCAACATCTTCACCAACACCATCTCATCTCCAAACCCTAGTTCATCTCTTGTATCCAATTCTTGTCTCAAAGTCCGGGATTGGTGCTAGTAGGTTGCTAGTAGTGTTGATTACTCCTTGTAGTTGATGCTAGTTGGTTTATTTGGTGGAAGATCATATGTTCAGATCCTTTATGCATATTATTACCCCTATGATTATGAACATGAATATGCTTTGTGAGTAATTGCGTTTGTTCCTGAGGACAAGGGAGAAGTCTTGCTATTAGTAGTCATGTGAATTTGGTATTCGTTTGATATTTTGATAAGATGTATGTTGTGTAGCCTCTAGTGGTGTTATGTGAACGTCGACTACATAACACTTCACCGTTATTTGGGCCTAGAGGAAGGCATTGGGAAGTAATAAGTAGATGATGGGTTGCTAGAGTGACAGAAGCTTAAACCCTAGTTTATGCGTTGCTTCGTAAGGGGCTGATTTGGATCCATATGTTTCATGCTATGGTTAGGTTTACCTTAATACTTTTGTTGTAGTTGCGGATGCTTGCAATAGAGGTTAATCATAAGTGGGATGCTTGTTCAAGTAAGAACAGTACCCAAGCACCGGTCCACCCACATATCAAATTATCAAAGTATCGAACGCGAATCATATGAACGTGATGAAAACTAGCTTGACGATATTCCCATGTGTCCTCGGGAGTGCTTTTCCTATTATAAGAGTTTGTTCCGGCTTGTCCTTTGCTACAAAAAGGATTGGGCCACCTTGCTGCACCTTATTTACTTTTGTTACTTGTTGCTCGTTACAATTTACCTTATTACAAAACTATCTGTTACCACTTATTTCAGTACTTGCAGGGAATACCTTACTGAAAACCGCTTATCATTTCCTTCTGCTCCTCATTGGGTTTGACACTCTTACTTATCGAAGGGACTATGATAGATCCCCTATACTTGTGGGTCATCAAGAATCTTTTCTGGCGCCGTTGCCGGGGAGTGTAGCGCTTCTGGTAGGTGGAATTTGGTAAGGAAAATTGTATATAGTGTGCTGAAATTTACTGTCACTTGTTACTATGGAAAGTAATTCTCTGAGGGGCTTGTTCGGGGTATCTTCACCCCGTCCAGTAGAGCAAAGAGTTGCTCCTCAACCTACTGAACCTATTGAAAATGAAACTCCTTTTATATTTCCTTCGGGTATAATGGAAAAACTGCTCGCTAATCCTTTTACACGAGATGGAACAAAGCATCCTGATGAGCACTTATTATATGTGGATGAAGTTCATGGATTATTTAAGCTTGTAGGTGTATCCGATGATGTTGCTAAGAGGGTCTTCCCTTTATCTTTGAAGGAAGACGCATTGATATGGTATAGGCTATGTGATACGAGGTCGTGGGACTATAAAAGATTGAAATTGGAATTTCATCAAAAGTATTACCCTATGCATCTTGTTCATCGTGATCGCAATTATATATATAATTTCTGGCCTCGATAAGAAGAAAGCATCGCTCAAGCTCGGGGGAGGCTTAAATCAATGTTATATTCATGCCCCAATCATGAGCTCCCGAGAGAAATAATTATGCAAAGTTTTTATGCTCGGCTTTCTCATAATAATCAAACCATGCTTGATACTTCTTGTGCTGGCTCTTTTATGATGAAGACTATTGAATTCAGATGGAACTTATTGGATAGAATTAAACGCAACTCTGAAGATTGGGACCTCGACGAAGGTAAGGAGTCAGGTATGACACCTAAGTTTGATTGTGTTAAATCTTTTATGGATAATGATATTTTCCGTAAGTTTAGCACTAAATATGGACTTGATTCTGAGATAGTAGATTCTTTCTGTGAATCTTTTGCTACTTATGTTGATCTCCCTAAGGATAAGTGGTTTAAATATCATCCTCCCATAGAAGTAAAAGTAGCAGCACCTATTAAAGTTGAAGAAAAGACTGTCACTTATAATGATCCTATTGTTCCTACTTCTTATGTCGAGAAACCACCCTTCCCTGTTAGAATAAAGGATCATGCTAAAGCTTCAACTGTTGTTCGTAAAAGCAATATTAGAACATATACACCTCCTGAGCAAGTTAAAGTAGAACCTAATTGTGACGCCCTGAGACCGATGCGCCAGGTGTCTTCCAGTTATTCATTGTTGTTGCCTTGTCATTTGTTTGCGTGTTGCATCTTGTCTTGTCATCATGTGCATTGCATCATCTTGTTTTCAAAACTTGCATCCGTTCGGGTTTCCCCAGTTCTGTCTGTTGTCCGTTTCGAGCTCAGACACACTCACACGCGCCCGCGGCATGTCCAAAATATTATCTTATAAGTGGCCGGGAAATATTCTCGGAATGGGATGAAAGTTGGCGTGTGGTCTTATTATAGTGTAGATAGTCCGCCTGTCAAGTTTCATCGCATTTGGAGTCCGTTTGACGCCCCAACGGATAACTATAGCGGCAATATAGCCGGTCTAACGTCGGACGTTTTCGGTCTCCGAAAACAGTCGCCGGGCCTCCCTCTCTTCTCTTCTCTCAGCTCAAGACCGTCTACACAGTCCTCCTAGGCCCATGCCTACCCCTCTCTCGGTTATGCCCGCGGCCCTTCTCGCGCGCGCGTCCGAAAGTTGTCCCGGACCCGACCCGGGCTGTCGCTACCGTTGTGTTCGGATCAACCCCTAACGTCTACAAAACATCACCGTTTTCTCATTTGGACTCCCTAATTTATTTTCCCGACCGTCCGATCTTGATCGGAGGGACGAGATAGCCCCTAACCTAATCTTCCTGAGATATATGTTTGACCAACCCTAAATTCGAGGAGGCTTGTCCCATCATTCCCTTTCGGCCGCCGCCACTCTCCCTTGTTTTCAGCACCACCCAATCGGCAGCTTCCACCTTGCCCCGATCCAAATCCTCCCGCACCACCAAGCTCTTCCTCGCGCCCGTGCACTGCCTCCCGGCCATTAGGCTCTCAAAGTGCTAGTAGGTTGCTAGTAGTGTTGATTACTCCTTGTAGTTGATGCTAGTTGGTTTATTTGGTGGAAGATCATATGTTCAGATCCTTTATGCATATTATTACCCCTCTGATTATGAACATGAATATGCTTTGTGAGTAATTACGTTTGTTCCTGAGGACAAGGGAGAAGTCTTGCTATTAGTAGTCATGTGAATTTGGTATTCGTTTGATATTTTGATAAGATGTATGTTGTCTAGCCTCTAGTGGTGTTATGTGAACGTCGACTACATAACACTTCACCATTATTTGGGCCTAGAGGAAGGCATTGGGAAGTAATAAGTAGATGATGGGTTGCTAGAGTGACAGAAGCTTAAACCCTAGTTTATGCGTTGCTTCGTAAGGGGCTGATTTGGATCCATATGTTTCATGCTATGGTTAGGTTTACCTTAATACTTTTGTTGTAGTTGCGGATGCTTGCAATAGAGGTTAATCATAAGTGGGATGCTTGTTCAAGTAAGAACAGTACCCAAGCACCGGTCCACCCACATATGAAATTATCAAAGTATCGAACGCGAATCATATGAACGTGATGAAAACTAGCTTGTAGATATTCCCATGTGTCCTCGGGGGCGCTTTTCCTATTATAAGAGTTTGTTCCGGCTTGTCCTTTGCTACAAAAAGGATTGGGCCACCTTGCTGCACCTTATTTACTTTTGTTACTTGTTGCTTGTTACAATTTACCTTATTACAAAACTATCTATTACCACTTATTTCAGTACTTGCAGAGAATACCTTGCTGAAAACCACTTATCATTTCCTTCTGCTCCTCATTAGGTTCGACACTCTTACTTATCGAAAGGACTACGATAGATCCCCTATACTTGTGGGTCATCACCCCCTCCACCATAATCCACCACGGTCATATCATAGCGGTGCTTAGGCGAAGCCCTGTGCCGGTAGATTCATCATCACCGTCATCACGCCGTCATGCTGACGAAGCTCTCCCTAGACACTCTGCTGGATCGTGAGTTCATGAGACGTCACCGAGCCAAACATGTGCAGATCACGAAGGTGTCGTACCTTCGGTGCTAGGATCGGTCGATCGTGAAGACATACGACTACATCAACCGCGTTGTCATAATGCTTCCGCTTATAGTCTACGAGGGTACGTAGACGATACTCTTCCCTCTCATTGCCATGCATCACCATGATCTTGCGTGTGCGTAGGAATTTTTTTGAAACTACTACGTTCCCCAATAGTGGCATCCGAGTCAGGTCTATGCGTAGATGTTATATGCACGAGTAGAACACAAAGGAGTTGTGGGCGTGGGTATATACATATTGCTTGCCGTCACTAGTTGATTCTTGATTCAGCGGCATTGTTGGATGAAGCGGCCCAGACTGACATTACGCGTACGCTTACGCGAGACTGGTTCTACCGACGTGCTTCGCACACAGGTGGCTAGTGGGTGTATGTTTCTCCAGCTTTAGTTGAATCGGATTTAATGAACAGGGTTCTTTCTGAAGATCAAAAAGCAATCACTATACCGCGTTGTGGTTTTGATGCGTAGGTAAGAATGGTTCTTGCTCAGCCCGTAGCAGCCACGTAAAACTTGCAACAACAAAGTAGAGGACGTCTAACTTGTTTTTGCAGGGCATGTTGTGATGTGATATGGTCAAGACATGATGCTAAATTTTATTGTATGAGATGATCATGTTTTGTAACACAGTTATCGGCAACTGGCAGGAGCCATATGGTTGTCGCTTTATTGTATGAAATACAATCGCCATGTAATTACTTTACTTTATCACTAAGCGGTAGTGATAGTCATGGAGGCAATAGTTGGCGTGACGACAACGATGCTTTGACGGAGATCAAGGTGTCAAAGCCGGTGACGATGGTGATCATGACGGTGCTTTGGAGATGGAGATCAAAGGCACAAGATGATGATGGTCATATCATATCACTTATATTGATTGCATGTGATGTTTATCCTTTATGCATCTTATTTTGCTTAGTTCGGCGGTAGCATTATAAGATGATCTCTCACTAAATTTCAAGTTATAAGTGTTCTCCCTGAGTATGCACCGTTGCTAAAGTTTGTCGTGCCGAGACACCACGTGATGATCGGGTGTGATAAGCTCTACGTTCACATACAACGGGTGCAAGCTAGTTTTGCACACGCATAATACTCGGGTTAAACTTGACGAGCCTAGCATATGCAGATATGGCCTTGGAACACTGGAGACCGAAAGGTCGAGCGTGAATCATATAGTAGATATGATCAACATAGTGATGTTCACCATTGAAAACTACTCCATCTCACGTGATGATCGGACATGGTTTAGTTGATGTGGATCACGTGATCACTTAGATGATTAGAGGGATGTCTATCTAAGTGGGAGTTCTTAAGTAATTTGATTAATTGAACTTTAATTTATCATGAACTTTGTACCTGATAGTATTTTGCATGTCTATGTTGTTGTAGATAGATGACCCGTGCTGTTGTTCCGTTGAATTTTAATGTGTTCCTAGAGAAAGCTAAGTTGAAAGATGATGGTAGCAACTACATGGACTGGGTCTGTAACTTGAGGATTATCCTCATTGCTGCATAAAAGAATTACGTCCTGGAAGCACCGCTAGGTGACAAACCCATTGCAGGAGCAACGCCAGATGTTATGAACACCTGGCAGAGCAAAGCTGATGACTACTCGATAGTTTAGTGTGACATGCTTTACGGCTTAGAACTGGGACTTCAACGATGTTTTGAATGTCATGGAGCATATGAGATGTTCCAGGAGTTGAAGTTAATATTTCAAGAAAATGCCCGGATTGAGAGATATGAAGTCTCCAATAAGTTCTACAGCTACAAGATGGAGGAGAATAGTTCTGTCAGTGAACATATACTCAGAATGTCCGGGTACCACAACCACTTGACTCAACTGGGAGTTAATCTTCCTGATGATAGTGTCATTGACAGAGTTCTTCAATCACTGCCACCAAGCTACAAGAGCTTCGTGATGAACTATAATATGCAAGGGATGGATAAGACGATTCCCGAGCTCTTCGCAATGCTAAAGGCTGCGGAGGTAGAAATCAAGAAAGAGCATCAAGTGTTGATGGTCAACAAGACCACCAGTTTCAAGAAAAAGTTAAAGGGAAGAAGGGGAACTTCAAGAAGAACAGCAAGCCAGTTGCTGCTCAAGTGAAGAAACCCAAGTCTGGACCTAAGCCTGAGACTGAGTGCTTCTACTGCAAAGGAACTGGTCACTGGAAGCGGAACTGCCCCAAGTATTTGGCGGAGAAGAAGGATGGCAAAGTGAAAGGTATATTTGATATACATGTTATTGATGTGTACCTTACTAATGCTCGCAGTAGTGCCTGGGTATTTGATACTAGTTCAGTTGCTAACATTTGCAACTCAAAACAGGGGCTATGGATTAAGCGAAGATTGGCTAAGGACGAGGTGACGATGCGCGTGGGATATGGTTCCAAAGTCGATGTGATTGCCGTCGGCACGCTACCTCTACATCTACCTTCGGGGTTAGTATTAGACCTAAATAATTGTTATTTGGTGCCAGTGTTGAGCATGAACATTCTATCTGGATCTTGTTTGATGTGAGACGGTTATTCATTTAAATCAGAAAATAATGGTTGTTCAAAGTGCTAGTGATCGACTAGAGGGGGGTGAATATGCGATTTTTATGAAAGTCTTCAAAACATGGAAGTTTCGAAGACAAAAAATAGAAATGAACCTATTAACATGCGGCGGAAGGTAGACTACACTAGGCAAGCCATAGTCATGTATTCAAAGAAGTGAAAGCACGAAGACTATTAGCAGCTAGGCAATACGGATCAGGATGGAAGATAGTATGAAGCCAATCAGAACAAACAGTCACATAGTGAAGACAAACAAATAATGCAAGCAGGCAATGACTTCACAAATACCAACTATAAATAAAGATAAGGAAGGGATAGAACCAGTTGCTTGGTGAAGACAAGGATTTGTTGGACCAGTTCCAGTTGCTATGACAACTGTACGTCTAGTTAGGGAGGCTGAGATTCAACTCAGATGACCATGTCTTCACCTTATTCCCCTTGAGCTAAGGACACACAGTCCTCGCCCAATCACTCAGGTAAGTCTTCAAGGTAGACTTCCAAACCTTCACAGACTTCGTTCTCCGGCGATCTAGAATGACTCTTGGATGCTTAGAACGCTATGCCTAACCGGCTGGAGGATTCACAGTCCTCAAGTGTAACAAGTCTTCGGATATCACAGACAGAAAGACTTCAGTGATGCTAACACTCTTTGGCTCTGGGTGTTTAGGGCTTTTTCCTTGCAAGGATTTCTCTCTCAAAGGCTTCGGAGGTGGGTTGCTCTCAAATGACAAAAGCCGTGCACTAACTCTAAGCAGCCACCAATTTATGGTGTAGGGGGTGGGCTAATTATAGCCACTAGGCAACCCGACCTGATTTGTCCAAAATGACCCTGGGTCATGAAGGAACTAACACGTATTCCAACGGTCAGATTTCAAACACACGTGGTAGCTTGACTTGGGCTATAAGTAAAGCTGACTTATCCAGCTCTGGATAAGATTTGCTCTCGTTGTCTTTGCTCGAAGACTTAGGATTTGGTTGAGCATCACTTTAGTCACTTTGACTTTGTTCACTTGGGCCCCACTTAACAGTATAGTGGTTCCTATGATTCAACAAAGAAGAAAATGAAACTACGAAACAACTATGTCTTCGCGCTCCAAAGTCTTCATGCGATGTCTTCTCATGTCATAGTCTTCAATGTGAATATCTTCACATACCACCATTGTCTTCAATGTCTTCACACATTTTTAGGGGTCATCTCCGGTAGGTAAACCGAATCAATGAGGGACTACTACCTGTGTTATCCTGCAATTCTCACAAACACATTAGTCCCTCAACCAGGTTTGTCGTCAATACTCCAAAACCAACTAGGGGTGGCACTAGATGCACTTACAATCTCCCCCTTTTTGGTGATTGATGACAAAATGGTTGAAGTTTTCAACGGGGATAAAAGTATGTGAATTGTAAAGGATTGAGGTATTGTCTTTGTAAGTAGCAAAAAGGCTCCCCCTGAAGATGTGCATATAAGTATTTTGCTTTTGAATGCAAATGCACATGCCAGGTTGTACTTGCGGAGATCCTCTTCTACTTATGAAGACAATTCATCATGCATGAAGGGATATAGCAAAGATAATGACATGCATAATGAAAAATGGACGTCTGCAAAATGACTTCGTGCGGAATTTATCATCGCACATGAGGAATTTATCATCGCATCACATAGTTGACCGAAAAGGTAGCAGACGACCATCAAGTTTAAGTGTTACAACTCAAAGAACCAAATGTATCAAAAGCGAGAGTTGTAAGCACTTGGCAAATGTAGCAAAAGTATAGCAACCACCCATATGGACCCGCTTGAAGACTATCAACTCATATGCTTCTCCCCCTTTTTTCAGTAATGACCAAAAAGGTTTGAAGACATAGAGCTTTCTACTCGTTCCCGTGAGGAGTAGGCAAAGCAGCAGGGTCGTCGTTGAGGTTTGGTGGTGCAGACGAACTTGGTGCAATGTCGATACACACCGAAGTGGGAGGTGGTGAGGTAGCATCATCTTGGTCATCAATGACTCTGGCATTAATAGTTGCAGCTGAGGAAGAATAGTCAGAGTCTTCGAGTGAGGGAGTCCGACGCAAGTGAGCGTTTCATGGAGGAGTGGAATCAAACTTGAATCTCTCAGTGAAGCCGTCTTGTTGAAGATCATCTTCAGAGCTCAGTAGAGTCAGACTCTTCCATGATCGGCGACAGGTTTCATGAGTGACAAATGCATTCTTGGTGGCAAGGTTGCGAATGCAATTGGCATCCACCAAGAGGCTATGCATTTGACGCTTGAGCCAGTCATGATGCTTATCCTGTTTCTGATGTAGGGTCGCTTCCCAGGCCTTTGAGAAATTGTGCTTTCAGTGGCTTCCGTTTGGGTACGAGGGGCACGTGTATTGCCAGCCAAAGGATAAACATGAGTGACGGCCTGAACTCCTTCAATGGGCTGTGTGAAGCTTTGGTGATCAGTATTGTGAAGATAAATAGGCTCTTTGGCAGGATCTGGGTAGATGGCTTTGACAGACAGATCAACCTCTAGCAAGAATATGAGATGATTGCGCGCAGAAGGCTGATAGTTGATAGCAGAGTGAAGCTTGATGAGGCGCATTACCCATGGAGCATAGAACTTTAGACCAAAGATATCTGAGCCAGATGCAGCCAATTGCCTGATGAAGAAGTCTTGAGCATTGAAGCTGATGCCATTGAAGATATAGAAAACCAATGTCTTCATTGCTCCTTCAAGCTTCACTGCAGGAGAATGTCCTTTGACAGGCCATAGAGTTCGCCTGATGATGTGATAAATGGTGCGGGGCAGATACTCTAGGTCTTCGACAAAGAATTCCTTTAGATAGTCAGCGTCATGGGGCAGTGGCTTCATCATGCTAAGCATTTGGCTCATGATGGGCTTTGGCTTCTGGAAGATGCTCTCCAAGGCATTGCGGTGGAGCTGACAACCTGGTTCATAGTGTTCACCAGGAGTGGTCAGGGCAGTAAGCTCAATGATGTCTTGGGCTTTGGCTTCATGGTGTACATCACCTGTCATCCACTCAAGGATCCAAGTCTTCGGATCCCTGTTGTAGCCGCGAATGTGGAGGGTAGCATAAAATTGTAGCAGAAGCTCTTCATTCCAATGTTCTTTGGCAGTCACAAAGTTCAGAAGACCAGCATCACGGAAACAGTCAAGTGCCTCTTACAAGCAGGGCAGTCCAGCAATAGCTTCACTATCGAGACGCATATGGGGAAAGATGTGCCCTTGATCATAGAGTACACATGAATAGTAACTGCGCTGCTGGTAGCTCCAGAATCGATCATATGAAATTCTTGGCTTGGAGTAGGGGTTCTTGGCACTATCAAAGAAGGTGTTGTGTGCAATGAAGCCATTTACATTAAAGGATCCTGGTGAAGTTGTGGTACCTAGAAACCTTGGCAGCCTTGGCTTTGGCTTCTGGACCTGAGGCCGGTGCTCCACATGATAGTCAAATTGAGGTCCGGGAGCAAGCGGAGGAACCAGAATTGGGCAACGGACGGTAACAAGCTGACCATGATCATATGCTTGCTCGATGGTGTGTGGCCTTGGAGGTGGTACAGGAGCAGAGGCATTGGCTTCAGGCTGCAGATTTGCGTCAGGTGCGGCATTAGCTTCAGGTGCATTCACCACATTAGCTTCAGGCGCCACATTAGCTTCGGCCATGACAACGTCATTGGCTTCAGTACTGGTGTTAGTGGCCGCCTAAGTATTTTCAACCTCCACTTGAGTAGCTGGAGGGTCGGACACGTTCTCCTCGAGAACAACTTCAGGGTTGGATGGGGGTGTAGCATGTTCTTCTTCTTCTTGACGGGGGACTTCTTGATCATCGGCTGATGCAATCGGAATGTCTTCAACAGCTTTGGCTTCAGACTCTGAGACGTTCACGGTTGGAGTGGCGTCAGGGAACACTTGTCGTGACACTGAATTGTGGTGCTCTTCTCCTTCTGGAACGCTCGACAGAGTGACTTGTGGCCTTGGTCCTTTGCGAAGCCTGCGGAGTGCGGGCGACACCTTTGGAGAGGGAGTCGGCTGGACCACAAAGTCATCATCTTCAAGCACCGGAGTGGTGGCTTGAGGTGGGGGGGGGTTACTTGGTGATTCTTGACGGGGGGAGTCTTGATGGTGATCAGCCCATGAATCATCCTGAGCAATTGGTGTCAAAGGACGACCAATGCTGATGAGTTCGCTGTTCGTCAGAACAGGCGATGATACCATGTTGTGCTCGATCTGAGGAAGGACTTCATCATCTTCAACATTGTCTTGGGGACCAATGTCTTCAGTTGTGGTGGGGTCAACAGCTGGATCTTCTTCAGCTTCAGGAGCCTCTGTGGTAGCAGGCTCATGAACTATCAACTGGCGCTCACAGTGTTCAGACGCAGGACGAGCCGCTGAGATTGGCTCGACGACAAGGGGCTCTGTGGGAGCAGCCCGATCTTTCTTCTTGGGTTTTCTCTTCTTGGTCGGTGGAGCGTCATCAGTGGTGTTCTTGGTCTTACGCTTACGGGCTTCGGCTTTGGCTGCCCTTGTTTTCTTGAGTTCAGAAGCAGCTGTGGGGACCTTAGGCTTCGAGCCTGTCATACTGGGAGGGAAGACAATGTGGGGTTCTTCCTACCTTGATGCTTCAGCTTGGGCCACAGCAGGTTTCTTCTTCTTCTTGGCAGCCATTCTGGGGTCGATGCCAGGGCACCCCAAAGCCTTGCTTTTCTGCTTCATTATGATCTTGAACACGTTTCTTAGCAAAGTACTTCATTCTCTCTCTTGAACCCTTTGCTTCCTGGCGCTTCTGGTGGAACTGCTCTTTGAGCTCATGCAGCGTCTGCTTGAAGCTTTAAACATCATCCACACTAAGGTTGGCCACATTCTTCTTGAACTGAGCCTTCTCATAATCAATTTTGTTCTTCAATTCAACAATCTTTTGAGCCAGAGCCAGCTCAGAAGCAATGGCACTGTGGAAAGAGACACTGATGCCAATTGGAAGCTCAAGGTCGTCGAGGTTGATGCTGGGGTTTTCAAACCATTCATCTATGAAGTTGTTCAAGATGTCCACATCAAACAGGGGTAGATCATTGAAGATCTCCGCCTCTTCTTTGCTCTTTATCAGCAGCTCAAGAGCGTCATCGCCAAGATCGTCGTCACTTGACAGATCAATGGCTTCATTCTTGTTCCTCAGAACGGCAGCTGGGGTCAGTGCTTGACCAGAAGTTTGAAGGGGCTTCTTCCTCTTCTCAGCCTTGGAGATGCGTGAGAGATTTTCAGACTGCACACTGGCTTCAGGAGGTGCAGTAGCTAGAGGCTTCGCATGCGAAGCTTTTGGTGCAGAGGAGGGCTTTGAAGCCTTTGGTTTCTTCTGCTTTTGTGGCTTGGGAGGAGCAGGCGCTTCATCAGAATCAACGTCATCTGCAGAGTGCTCCACGGCTGCCCCCTGAATAGGAATGTGTGTTATGAGACCTTCAAGGTTGTAGAAGGGCCCGATAATATTGGGTTCAGCATCATAGGTGCCATCATCCCGAGGAGCAGATGGACCTGGGTTGAAGTCTAACCCAAGCGATTTCTTGTTCTCTTTGACAGATGCTTTGGCAAACTGAAGGTTGCGCTTGAACAGATTGTCGTCGCGACACCATAGCAGTGATGATGGGTTGGCATTTGTAGGCTGTGGTCCACGAACCATACAAGGATAGAAACCCTGAGCAGTAGCTTCAGGTCTGTTCTTGGGTTCAAGATTTCGAAAGAGAATATCACCCCAAGGACACTTGAGGGCATTCTTCTCAGCATACTCCTTGGTCACGAACTTGTATTTGAACCATTGCTCGGACCAATATCTTCGAATCCATTGGATTCGTGTTTTGTGCTGATTGTAATCCTCTTCGGGATCAGTCTTGTACAGCTCATAGAGATCTTTAGGCAAATCCTTTGATGTATCCCCACGACGCTTCCTGCCTCCCTTCCTTGCTGACTTATCTGCAACCATGTAGTTCAGACTGAATGGCTTCAAAACTGTCAAGGGCTTCCGTCTGCTGGTCAGACAGGAACTAGCTTCAGGAGAATTGATGTGATGCTATAAGAACTTTGCAAATGAATGCAGACTATGAGAACCAAGGGATTCTCCCACGAACATGTACCTGTGACAGCATTAGAGATGCGAGGGAAGGGGAAGAGGTCATATGGATTCTTAGAAAATTTGGAAGATAAATCAGTTTAGAAGACATTGACCTCATAGTGCGAAGACATTCACTCATATGTTGAGAGTTGGTTCCAGATTTGTACGAATCCAACAATAAGTACAAGTGAGGAATCTAACTACTTTGTGAAGCATAAGTGAATATACTAGGCATGTTATGAGATGCAGAACAGGATAAATCCAAATTTGTAGGGACAGAAACCACTTGTGGTTGAAAAGGATGAATCTATCGGATCAAATGGACAGTAAAAAGAAGGTTTTATTTACCACACGAAGAACTGCTAGATGGAGTAGAGGATGAGGCCGAGCAGTTCGATCTTCCATGCCCTAACTTGGCGATGGAGGACACCTACGGCGACGGCGGAGAAGACGATGTCCACGGCCGGCGTGAGGACGACATCGGTGAGGTCGCGGCAGCTAAGCACTTCGTCGTCAGTGTCGTCGAGAGCTAGCGGTGGCGCTAGGGTTTGTGCAAGAAGGAGAAGTGGAAGAAGAGATAATGACTGGGGTGTGGCGTGTATTTATAAGGACAGGGACGACACATCGTTATTACGTAGGTGCCCCTGGCGGTTCACATCTGAGAGACACGTGGCGAAGATGCAACACTTTGGAGGTTGTTCCATGTTCCCACGCGTGCCAGGATTGTCGGGTGGTCGTTCCCGCTTCTCCGGGTTTCAGGCAAAAAGGATTGAGCATTTAAATCAGATTTAATGTTTGTCTATGTGTCTTCTGCTGACAAGGACACAGAGAAGACATTCGACGGTTTCAATAGAATGCATATGATTTGGATAGATAGATTTGAGACGGGAGCATAGAGAGGTTAGGGTCCGATCACATTCACTTAGTTCAAAAGATTCAAACGAGAAGACATAGCTATAAGTGAATGATGTAGAGGACAGAACGCTAATATATGAATATATCCGAATAAGACCAAATCAATATAGTGAAGATAAACATGAAGACATGTTCATATTGAAAACAAACCAAATGCGAAGACTTTGCAAATGTAACGCCAACAGAAAACACTCCAAACGAAAGTTTGGTGGTGGCTTTACCCACCATATAGGAAGTATTAGACCCAGACACGCCGCACAATTATCGTGGCGCCCCGAAGTCAGATTCCGCGTTAGTGTATTCACACTTAGAGTGTAAGTCTTCATTAATTGAAGATATACGTTACTTCATGTGTTGCACATCTAAGTCATCAACATGCATAAGTGTTAGAATGTGTGTCTGATCACATGGCATTTGAGGATTCCAAGATATTTAGCTCACACCGCAACTTGCAAAACCTTTTCTCATCCAAGGGCTTTGTGAAGATATCTACCAGTTGCTCTTTAGTGTTGACGTGAATGATATCAATATCTTCCTTCATGACATGATCTCTGAGAAAGTGATGACGAATTTCAATGTGCTTTGTCTTCGAGTGCTGAACTGGGTTTTTGGCAATCTTGATAGCGTTTTCATTATTGCAGTAGAGTGGTACTTGCTTCAGATGGATACCATAGTCTTTGAGTGTTTGCTTCATCCATAGAAGCTGAGCGCAGCAAGATCCAGTAGCAATGTATTCAGATTCAGCAGAGGAGAGAGATACACAGTTTTGCTTCTTTGAAGACCAACAAACAAGGGATCGTCCCAGAAAGTGACATGTGCCTGATGTAGACTTGCGATCCACCTTGTCACTAGCATAATCAGCATCCGAGAATCCAACTAGATCAAACTCTGAGCCCTATGGATACCATAATCCTAGTGTTGGGGTGTAAGCCAAATATCGAAGAATTCGCTTCACAGCTAAGTGATGTGATTCCTTTGGTGCCGCTTGGAATCGGGCACACATGCAAACACTAAGCATGATATCTGGCCTAGATGCACATAAATAAAGTAAAGAACCAATCATGGAGCGGTATACCTTTTGATCGAACTCTTTACCATTGGCGTCGGGACCCAGATGACTTTTGGTTAGCATTGGCGTCTGATGTCTACTACACAACCTTCTTCTTGTAGACGTTGTTGGGCCTCCAAGTGCAGAGGTTTGTAGGACAGTAGCAAATTCCCTCAAGTGGATGACCTAAGGTTTATCAATCCGTAGGAGGCATAGGATGAAGATGGTCTCTCTCAAGCAACCCTGCAACCAAATAACAAATAGTCTCTTGTGTCCCCAACACACCCAATACAATAGTAAATTGTATAGGTGCACTAGTTCGGCGAAGAGATGGTGATACAAGTGCAATATGGATAGTAGATAATAGTTTTTGTAATTTGAAAATATAAATACAGTAAGGTAACTAATGATAAAAGTGAGCGTAAACGGTATTGCAATGCTAGGAAACAAGGCCTAGGGTTTATACTTTCACTAGTGCAAGTTCTCTCAACAATAATAACATAATTGGATCACATAACTATCCCTCAACATGCAACAAAGAGTCACTCCAAAGTCACTAATAGCGGAGAACAAATGAAGAGATTATGGTAGGGTACGAAACCACCTCAAAGTTATTATTTCCAATCAATCCGTTGGGCTATTCATATAAGTGTCACAAACTGCCCTAGAGTTCGTACTAGAATAACACCTTAAGACACATATCAACCAAAACCCTAATGTCACCTAGATACTCCAATGTCACCTCAAGTATCCGTGGGTATGATTATACGATATGCATCAGACAATCTCATATTCATCTATTCAACCAACA
Organism: Triticum urartu; assembly: GCF_056163025.1. Classification (NCBI taxonomy): domain Eukaryota; kingdom Viridiplantae; phylum Streptophyta; class Magnoliopsida; order Poales; family Poaceae; genus Triticum; species Triticum urartu. Next base: position 150,473,535 of record NC_141879.1, on the reverse strand, counting down.
CATAGAACCTCAAAGAGTGCCCCAAAGTTCCTATCGGAGAATCACGACGAAAACGTGTGCCAACCCCTATGCATAGGTTCATGGGCGGAACCCGCAAGTTGATCACCAAAACATACATCAAGTGAATCACGTGATATCCCATTGTCACCACAGATACGCACGGCACGACATACATCAAGTGTTCTCAAATCTTTAAAGACTCAATCCGATAAGATAACTTCAAAGGGGAAACTCAATCCATTACAAGAGAGTAGAGGGGGAGAAAACATCATAAGATCCAACTATAATAGCAAAGCTCGCGATACATCAAGATCGTACCACCTCAAGAACACGAGAGAGAGAGATCAAACACATAGCTACTGGTACATACCCTCAGCCCCGAGGGAGAACTACTCCCTCCTCGTCATGGAGAGCACCGAGATGATGGAGATGGCCACCGGAGAAGGATTCCCCCTCCGGAAGGGTGCCGGAACAGGTCTAGATTGCTTTTCGGTGGCTATGGAGGCTTCTGGCGGTGGAACTCCCGATCTATTGTGCTCCCCGATCGTTTTAGGGTATATGGAGATATATAGGCGGAAGAAGTACGTCAGGGGAGCCACGAGGGGCCCATGAGGGTGGAGGGCGCGCCCCCTACCTCGTGGCTTCCTCAAAGCTTCCTTGACGTGGACTCCAAGTCTCCCGGGTTGCTTTCCTTCCAAAAATAATTTCCGTGAAGTTTCAGGTCAATTGGACTCCGTTTGATTTTCCTTTTCTACGATACTCTAAAACAAGGAAAAAACAGAAACTGGCACTGGGCTCTGGGTTAATAGGTTAGTCCCAAAAATAATATAAAAGTGTATAATAAAGCCCATAAACATCCAAAACACATAATATAATAGCATGTAACAATCAAAAATTATAGATACGTTGGAGACGTATCAGCATCCCCAAGCTTAATTCCTGCTTGTCCTTGAGTAGGTAAATGATAAAAACAGATTTTTTTTGATGTGGAATGCTTCTTGGCATAATTTCAATGTAATTCTTCTTAATTGTGGTATGAATTTTCAAATCCGAAAGATTTAAGATAAAAGTTCATATTGACATAAAAATAATAATACTTCAAGCATACTAACTAAGCAATAATGTCCTCTCAAAATAACATGGCCAAAGAAAGTTCATCCCTACAGAATCATATAGTTTAGTCATGCTCCATTTTGGTCACACAAGAATGCTCTCATCATGCACAACCCCTATGACAAGCCAAGCAATTGTTTCATACTTTAGTAATCTCAAACCTATCGACTTTCACGTAATATATGAGCGCGATCCATGGACATAACACTATGGGTGGAATAGAATATGATGATGGGGGTTATATGGAGAAGACAAAAAGGAGAAGATAGTATCACATCAACGAGGCTAATCAATGAGCTATCAAGATGCCCATTGATTGATGTTAATGCAAGGAGTAGGGATTGCCATGCAACGGATGCACTAGAGCTATAAATGTATGAAAGCTCAACAAAAGAAACTAAGTGGGTGTGCATCCAACTTGCTTGCTCATGAAGACCTAGGGCACTTGAGTAGGCCCATTGTTGGAATATACAAGACAAGGTCTATAATGAAAAATTCCCACTAGTATATGAAAGTGACAAAACAAGAGACTCTCTATCATGAGGATTATGGTGCTACTTTGAAGCACAAGTGTGGCAAAGGATAGTAGCATTGTCCCTTGTCTCTTTTTCTCTCATTTTTTGGGGCCTTCTCTTTTTTATGGCCTTTCTCTTTTTTGGGCCTTTTCTTTTTTTATGGCCTTTCTCTTTTTTTATTCCTCACTTGGGACAATGCTCTAGAAAATGATGATCATCACACTTCTATTTATTTACAATTCAATGATTACAACTCAATACTAGAACAAAGTATGACTCTATATGAATGCCTCTAGCGGTGTACCGGGATTGCGATGAATCAAGAGTGACATGTATGAAAAATTATGAACGGTGGCTTTGCCACAAATACGATGTCAACTAAATGATCATGCAAAGCAATATGACAATGATGATGCGTGTCATAATAAACGGAACAGTGGGAAGTTGCATGGCAATATATCTCGGAATGGCTATGAAAATGCCATAATAGGTAGGTATGGTGGCTGTTTTGAGGAAGATATAAGGAGGTTTATGTGTGAAAGAGCATATCATATCACGGGTTTTGGATGCACCAGCGAAGTTTCCACCAACTCTCAATGTGAGAAAGGGCAATGCACGGTACCGAAGAGGCTAGCAATGATGGAAGGGTGAGAGTGCGTACAATCCATGGACTCAACATTAGTCATAAAGAACTCACATACTTATTGCAAAAATCTACAAGTCATCAAAAACCAAGCACTACGCGCATGCTCCTAGGGGGATAGATTGGTAGGAAAAGACCATCGCTCGTCCCCGACTGCCACTCATAAGGAAGACAATCAAAGAACACCTCATGTTTCAAATTTGTTACATAACGTTTACCATACGTGCATGGTACAGGACTTGCCAACTTCAACACAAGCATTTCTCAAATTCACAACTACTCAACTAGCACGACTTTGATATTATTACCTCTATATCTCAAAACAATCATCAAGCATCAAACTTCTCTTAGTATTCAACACACTCATAAGAAAGTTTTTACTATTCTTGAATACCTAGCATATTAGGATTATTTAAGCAAATTACCATGCTATTTAAGACTCTCAAAATAATATAAGTGAAGCATGAGAGTTCATCTATTTCTATAGAATAAAACCACCACCGTGCTCTAAAAGGATATAAGTGAAGCACTAGAGCAAATGACAAACTACCCCGAAAGATATAAGTGAAGATCAATGAGTAATAGAATAATTATGCAACTATGTGAAGACTCTCTAACATTTAATAATTTCAGATCTTGGTATTTTATTCAATCAGCAAGCAAAACTAAATAAACTAAAATGACGCTCCAAGCAAAACACATATCATGTGGCGAATAAAAATATAGCTCCAAGTAAAGTTACCGATGAACGAAGACGAAAGAGGGGATGCCTTCCGGGGCATCCCCAAGCTTAGGCTCTTGGTTGTCCTTGAATATTACCTTGGGGTGTCGTGGGCATCCCCAATATTAGGCTCTTGCCACTCCTTATTCCATAGTCCATCGAATCTTTACCCAAAACTTGAAAACTTCACAACACAAAACTTAACAGAAAACTCGTAAGCTCTGTTAGTATAAGAAAACAAAACACCACTTCAAGGTACTGTAATGAACTCATTCTTTATTTATATTGGTGTTAAACCTACTGTATTCCAACTTCTCTATGGTTTATAAACTCTTTTACTAGCCATAGATTCATCAAAATAAGTAAACAACACATAAAAAACAGAATCTGTCAAAAACAGAACAGTCTGTAGTAATCTGCAACTAACGCAAACTTCTGGAACCTCAAAAATTCTAAAATAAATTGCTGGACGTGAGGAATTTATCTATTAATCATATTCAAAAAGAATTAGCTAAATATCACTCTCCAATAAAAAAATGGCAGCAATTCTCGTGAGTGCTAAAGTTTCTGTTTTTTACAGCAAGATCAACAAGACTTTCCCCAAGTCTTCCCAACGGTTCTACTTGGAACAAACACTAAATAAAACATAAAAACCACATCTAAACATAGGCTAGATAAATTATTTATTACTAAACAGGAGAAAAAAAATCAAGGAACAAAAATAAAGTTGGGTTGCCTCCCAACAAGCGCTATCGTTTAACGCCCCTAGCTAGGCATGATGATTTCAATGATGCTCATATAGAAGATAAGAATTGTAACATAAAGAGAGCATCATGAAGAATATGACTAGCACATTTAAGTCTAAACCACTTCCTATGCATAGGGATTTTGTGATCAAACAACTTATGGGAACAATAATCAACTAGCATAGGAAGGCAAAACAAGCATAACTTTAAAACTTTAAGCACATAGAGAGGAAACTTGATATTATTGCAATTCCTACAAGCATATGTTCCTCCCTCATAATAATTTTCAGTAGCATCATAAATGAATTCAACAATATAATCAGCACCTAAAGCATTCTTTTCATGATCTACAAGCATAGAAATTTTATTACTCTCCACATGAGCAAAATTCTTCTCATTCGGAATAGTGGGAGTATCATAAGAAACTCGAATACTATAAATTGTTTCCACATTAAAAGAGTAATGTTCAGAAAAGGGGTAACCATAATCATGACAAGTTTTATAAATATAATCACTACTTTTTATAGCATAAGTATCATCACAATAATCATCATAGGTAGGAGGCATGCTATCATCATTATAAATTTGCATATCAAAACTTGGGAGACTAAAAATATCAACTTCAATAAACGTAGCATCCCCAAGCTTGAGACTTGCAGCAAATATATTCTCAAAAACATCATCTTCATCAAACATAGCATCCCCAAGCTTGGGCCTTTTCATATCATAAGCATAATCACTCTCATCATTAATAGTATGGATAGCACCAATAGTATAGCAATTATCATATTCTTCCAAGCAAGTGCCAAAAAGATTTTCAAGATCATAAGAAGTATCATTATCTTCCACAATTATATTTTCATGAGGCACAACAGTAATAGGAGCAGCATTATTTGGGGGAGATATCTTTTTACCTCTCTTCCTTTTTCTTTTCTTCTTCTTCACCACATCATGTGTGGGTTCAATCCTCTTTTTGGAGCTCCTTATTAATGAGATTGGTTGAATAGGAGGCTCCTCCTCGTTACCTGATTCATCATAAGAAACAATAGGAGGGTATTGGGAAGTCTCTTCCCTTTCATTTGTGTTCTCTTCATCTTCTATTTGCTTTCTTTTCTTTATGTAATTGGCAATATAAGGATTTTCAATGCAATTCATCGCACAATACATATAAATTTCCTCTAGATCGAAACCAAGAAGTTTATAACGGGCAAATTTTGGAAGATGCTTAGTTATATGTTTCATTTCTTCGTAGCCCATAAGCAAACTAATTTCATTATAATGTGCAAGGGAAATCAAGTCATCACAATTTTTGGACACAATTAGATCATGAAACAATTTGCATCAGATAGCTAGATGACCCTGTTCATTGCAAAGTCCACAAGTACGGCCAAGAAAATTTAAATCTTCAGCACAAACATCTAGCCTTTCTTGCAAAAATTTAGTTTCTAAGTGCTTATGCCTCTTGCAATATCTATCTTCCCTATTTGGTGTGTACTTGCAAACCCAATGCACTCCCCAAAAATTGACATGTTTATAGGGGACATTTTCATCATAACTAGTGAAATCATCATTAGTACCATGGATATTCAAGGAGTTCATACTAACAACATTGAAATCATGCTCATCATTCAAAGATTTAGTGCCAAACATTTTAATGCATTCTTCTTCTAACAATTTGGCACAATTTTGTTTCCCATCATACTCACGAAATGTATTAAAAAGATGAAGCGTATGAGACAAACTCAATTCCATTTTTTTTATAATTTTCTTTTATAAACTAAACTAATTGTAAAACAAGAAACTAAAAGACTCGATTGCAAGATCTAAAGATATACCTTCAAGCACTCACCTCCCCGGAAACGGCGCCATAAAAGAGCTTGATGTCTACTACACAACCTTCTTCTTGTAGACATTGTTGGGCCTCCAAGTGCAGAGGTTTGTAGGACAGTAGCAAATTTCCCTCAAGTGGATGACCTAAGGTTTATCAATCCGTAGGAGGCGTAGGATGAAGATGGTCTCTCTCAAGCAACCCTGCAACCAAATAACAAATAGTCTCTTGTGTCCCCAACACACCCAATACAATAGTAAATTGTATAGGTGCACTAGTTCGGCGAAGAGATGGTGATACAAGTGCAATATGGATAGTAGATAATAGTTTTTGTAATCTAAAAATATAAAAACAGCAAGGTAACTAATGATAAAAGTGAGCGTAAACGGTATTGAAATGCTAGGTGTAACATCCCAAATTTGCAATTTGGAATGTTATACACTAGATCATCATGCATGTCATATTTTCTTGCATTTTTGGTCGATCCTAGAAATTTCACGCAACTCAAGGACCTTCGGAGAGAGTTGGAGATTTCGTTATTTTCATATTTGAGAGTTTTCTCAAATTTGAAAAGAGGATCATTTGATTTATTTATTTCATCTTCAATAATTTTTCTGATATCAAAAATATAAGAGAGGGAATAATATGACTTTCCCAACTTTAGGAAAAAAATGAAGATTTAATAAATAGATCAATTTTGGTTTTGCCGGAGTTTTGTTTGCCTTTTATTTGGATAGGGAAAAATGCGCGTTTTCAAAAATTGCATTTTAGGTCCGGAGTAAAGTTCATTTTGTTCGACTCATTTTAGGAGTCGGGGAAAATTTACTTTAGAATTTTTGGAGCCCGTTTAGATTTTCTTTTCTGTGTTTTTTTGCGCGCGAAACCGTTTAAAAAAAAGGAACTCCCGCAGGCCAGCCGGGCCAAAGGCCCAGCCAGCCGCCGCCCCAGCCTCCCTGTGCGCCAGGCGCAAGCAGCCAGGCCGCCGCCTCTTGCCTCTTAGCCGAGTCCTAGAAGGACTCTAGGCTAGCCCTTTTCCTTTGTTTCGTTTTCCTTTTCCTACTCTATTTCTTGTCCCCTACCCCAAGTCTCTTCTCCCCTCACCAATATAAATACCCCAACACCCCCCCTCTAAACCCATCAAATCAAACCCCAAGCCCCCAAGCCCCATGCCGCGCCCCACCCCGCGCTCTACACCGCCGCCGCGCCACCCCACACCCGCGCCGCCGCACCTTGCCCACGCCGCCGCCGCCCTACGCCACGCCGCCGGAGCCCCTCGCCGGAGGTTGCCCCGCGTCTCTTTTCCTCGGATCGTTTTCTTCTAATCGTTCTGATTCTTTTCTTCTCCTCTGATTCGTTTTCTAGATCGGTTTTTCGTTTCGGTTTTCTTCTCCGAAACTCTAGATCGGATTCGTTTTCTTTTCCGATTTAGTTGCCTTTGGACCGTTCGCCGGACCGTTCGTCCTAACGAACGTGATCACTGGATTCTTCTAGGTTAACGAACGTCCGTTCGTTTACCGTTCTTCGTTTTCTTTTTCGTCGGATTTATTCCGCGATCGCGATCTCAGATCCGATCTTCGTTCTAGTCTTTCTTCTCACTCGTTTATCGGAATCAGGTGATTCAAGCGCCTGGAGTTTCGTTTCGAAACCGCCGTTCCGTCTAATCAACTTAAACAAGTTTTTGCCCCGGTAAAATTTGACCTAGTTTCAACATGCTAGAACCGAGTTGTTTTTCTTCCGCCGTTGTTTTCCGTTTCTTTGTTCGGTTCGTTCTTTCTTTGCAACCGGAGTTCTTAAGTTGAACCCTCTGGTTCGTTCTCTTATTCGAGTTTTACCTGTGCATTAGATGAGTACTTATTGTGTGCTTGTTGTTTGTCTGCGATAGATCACCCGGATTGCGCCGCTTGTTACTTCGAAACCCTAGGTCTCGCGGATCATCAGCAAGGCAAGTAACACTTTGATTATACCTTTTCTACAACCCATGTTTTATTGCATTAGATCAATCCTCTCACATTTCATGATTAGGATCTAATTAAACTGTGGGATGGGAAGTAGATGAGGTAGTACCTATTACCTGTTTATTATGAAACCTTTGGGAGTTACTTCTACGTTTGCTTATTATGCCATGCTATGCTAGTAGACGTGGATTGGGTGAGTGATATCCATGATAGATGTGAGTTGTTAATTAATGGTTTATCTAAGGTGGCAACTTAAACACACATCTGGGTGGATTGAGGCACCTGATGTCTATCAGGACTTGCCTGTTTTTTTTGGACCGCCACCCAGGCTCAAAGGGATCATAAGATAATTCATGCTAGAAACTTCCGTGTGCAGCCACATGCTACTATGGGCTCTGGCATAGTTGACTAAGTTGTGCGAACTCTTACGGGGTGGACTAGCGGATGTAGGGGTTGTAGGTGGTACAGTCTACCCCACATGTAAGGTGCTAGCGCTTCTGAAAGACTATGTCTCGGTCATCCATTTCTCAAACACCGTGTAGTGCGAGAAAACAAACGGAGGCGATCGAGTCATGTGGGGAAAAGTGCGCAAACCTCTGCAGAGTGTATAAACTAATCATGATTAGCCGTGTCCCCGGTTATGGACATTTTGAGTATCTAGTACTTGAATATCATGTGAATCTCATAATGTTACTTCTAATTAATGTTGTTGGGTTTTAATTGTTCACTTAATTGGGATTGAGAATGCTGTCAACCATTCTCAATGTTTAACAACCACCATGATAGTTAAATAAATTTATTCCTTTGCAGTAGGGAAAAACTGGCTTTACGCAAAAACTGTAACCATAGAGCTTTCCACCAGCCATATATGCATGTAGTATAGCTGTTTCATTCCATTACTCTCTATGTGTTACTTTGCCAGCATATTCCATGTGCTGACCCGTTTTCGGGCTGCAACTTTCATGTTGCAGACTTTTCATACGACGAGTAAGATGCTTTTAGGTCGTGGTTCTATACACAGTGATGCCGTTGGAGTTGATGGACCCATTTATCTTCCGAGTCTTCCGCTGTTATCGACACAAGATGGCCTTAAGCCATGTTTATTGTAATAAGTTCTCTTTGAGACAACGATGTAATAAGTGTGTGATTGCCACTCTGCTATAAATCCTTCGATGTACTGTGTGGTGTCAGCATTACTGATCCAGGGATGACACCTGAGCACAGAGCGCTTGATCCATTCGGGTCGGGTCGCGACAGAGATGGTATCAGAGCACACGCTGACTGTAGGACACGACCACTAAGTTAAAGCCATAGATCACCATTCTCTTCTCATTTTCTAACTCCTCATCTTTTCTACTCTTTTAGGATGACGAATGTGAAAATTAAGTACGCTCAACCGGATGAAGGCACACCTTTTGGATTTCACTTGAAGGAAGTCACCAAGTACCTGAACATTGGATTACCAAGCTTCACGGGAACCTTCAACGCCACTCTGCCTGAAGAGGAGCGCTGGAAGATTCAAGCTCACGTTCCGGGAAGAACATTCGCGCCAATCACGAAGCCCATAGATAGTATTTTCAATGCACCAACCTGGAGTCTGGGAAGGAGCATGGCAGCTCATATCACCATAGGACGCATTGGAGAAGTTTATCAAGAAGACCTCAAGGACACTATCTACCAGATTTGCGGACGCCGAGATGAACAATGGGAGTTAGTCAGCACCAAGAAGGATAGATCCATTACATCTTTCATCCAGGAGTTAAACCAGCACATTCGACGCCATGAGAACCTGATGTGCAATGATATGATAGAATTGAAGAATGCGAAGGCAAGGATCATCGAGCTAGAAGGAGAACTGAAGTCTACATGCAAGGACTACATGGATGAGATCGTAGCTCTAGCAAGGCACAATGGCGATCTTAAGCATGAGATTGAAGAACTCAAGAGGAAGTTAGCATCCAAGGAGGAGGACGAGTACGTCGCATGTCCGGACAACTACATCATCATCGACGACACCGATTCGGATCCAAGTGAACCCAACTTTGAAGACAAAGCTGGAGCAGATATCATGGAGTCTTCCACCGGTTCAAATTTCTAGATGACCACCAGATAGTAGTAGTATTCCCCCATGTAAACACAATATAGTCGAGCACTTTTGCGATAGTTAGACTGTTTGTAAGCCCTTGTTTGATTGATTGAAGTGATTTTGTGTGCATTTGCTCATGTGCATTGGGGTAGTGTTTTCCCTTTAGACCTCACTCTATTCTCAATTCTCGTCTTTTCTAAACCCTCAGATGCCTCCGAGACGTGACAATGGATTTCCACCGGAGCTCACTCAGTTGATCCAACAGCAGAATTAATTGATGCAGATGTTAGTCCAGAACCAGCAGAACAACAACAACAACCCACCACCACCACCGCCACCTATTGACCACTTAGCCCATTTCCTTAGGCTGAATCCGCCGGTGTTTTCCAGTAGCACCGAGCCAATAGTAGCAGACGATTGGCTCCGCAAGATAGGAAGGGAGTTGACCACTGCAGGATGCACGGATGGTGAGAAAGTGAAGTTTGTCGCTCACCAACTTGACGGACCCGCGGCAGCATGGTGGGAGAATTTCACAGCCACCTACCCAGTTGACACTGTCACATGGGATCAGTTTCAGCAAGCTTTCCGCACTGCCCATGTTTCAGCAGGAGCTATGGCCTTAAAGAAGCGTGAGTTTTGCAACTTACGCCAAGGAGGAAGGACAGTTGGCCAGTACGTTGACGACTTCAGCAAGTTAGCACGTTATGCCCCAGATGACGTTGCTACGGATGCAGCTAAGCAGGAGAAGTTTCTGGAAGGATTGAATGATGAGCTAAGCATGCAGTTGATGGTAGCCACTTTCAACAACTACCAGGAGTTGGTAGATCGTGCCATCATGATTGAAGGAAAGCAACAACAGATTGAGAACCGTAAGAGGAAGTATGGACATGGGAAGTATAACTCTGGAGCCCAGCAGAAGCCCCGTTTTACCCCTAAACCGGGATTTTAGTTTCAGCACACCCATGGAGGAGGTACCTCGCACAACCATAATGGCCACAAGAATGGTAATGGGAATGGAGGAAACAACGGCCAGAACCGGACCACCCCATCGACCCCAACCAAGAGAGACCTGAGTCAAGTCACCTGTTTCAAGTGTTCCAAGACCGGACATTATGCCAATGAATGTCCCGAAGGCCAGAATGGAAATGGCAATGGAAGCTCTGGGAAGAAGCCGAACCCTTTCAATAGGGGACAGGTGAACCACGTTAATGTGGAGGAGGTTGAAGATCAACCCGATGCAGTAATCGGTAAGTTTTTGGTTAAGTCATTTACCGCACTCGTTCTTTTCGATACTGGTGCATCGCATTCATACATATCAAGGGGATTTGTGGATAAATATAACCTGCCAACCCAAGCCCTTAGGTCACCCGTGTTAGTAAGCTCACCAGGAGCGGAGTTCATGGCTAGACGATGGTGTGATCGGTTACCATTAAGGATTGGTAACTATGTGTTTCCCTCAGACCTAATAATATTGGAATCTCAAGGATTGGATGTGATATTAGGCATGGATTGGTTGTCGATGTATGGAGGAAACATCGATTGTGCTAGTAAGTCAATTTTGCTTACCACACCAGAAGGAAGAAGGATCGAGTATGTATCCCGGCATGTGCCAAACAGGACACAAGTAAATTCTTTAACAGGAGTTGTGCAAGAAGAAGTACCAGTGGTAAAGGATTTTCCTGATGTATTTCCTGAGGAATTACCAGGCATGCCACCGGATAGAGACATTGAGTTTTTGATTGAGTTATTACCAGGTACCGGCCCAATATCGAAGCGACCATACCGGATGCCAGCAAAGGATTTGGTAGAAATTAAGAATCAGATTAAGGAGTTACTGGAGAAAGGTTACATTCGCCCAAGTTCTTCGCCTTGGGGATCACCAGTACTTCTAGTGGAAAATAAGGATGGATCATTAAGGATGGTTGTAGATTATCGGGGATTGAATGAAGTAACCATCAAGAACAAGTACCCACTGCCAATGATCAACGATCTGTTTGATCGGTTGCAAGGAGCTAAAGTGTTTTCCAAGATCGATTTGCGATCAGGGTACCACCAATTGAAGATTCGGGAGCAGGACATACCTAAGACAGCATTCACCACAAGATATGGACTGTTTGAGTATACCGTTATGTCATTTGGATTGACTAACGCACCTGCCTATTTTATGAACCTGATGAACAAAGTGTTTATGGAGTTTTTGGATAAGTTCGTCGTAGTGTTCATTGATGACATCCTGGTTTATTCAAAGAATGAAGAGGAGCATAAGGAACATTTGCGTTTGGTTTTGGAGAAACTAAGGGAACATCAGTTATACGCCAAATTCAGCAAATGTGAGTTTTGGTTGAAGGAAGTTGGATTTCTTGGACATGTTATATCCGGAGAAGGTATAGCAGTTGACCCCACAAAGGTTGAGACCATAACCGAATGGGAATGACCAATGACAGTTGGAGAGATCCGGAGTTTTCTTGGACTTGCAGGATACTACCGGAGGTTCATTGAGAATTTTTCAAAGATTGCAAAGCCTATGACGGAGTTGTTGAAGAAGGACACTAAGTTCAAATGGACTGAGGAGTGTGAGGCTAGTTTCCAGGAATTGAAGAAATGCTTGGTTACCTCACCAGTATTGATTTTGCCAGATCAGACCAAGGATTATGAGGTGTATTGTGACGCTTCACGTCGAGGACTTGGAGCAGTGCTTATGCAGGAAGGGAGAGTTGTTTCGTATGCTTCACGGCAACTGAAGCCTCATGAATTGAATTATGCCACGCATGATTTGGAGTTAGCAGCCATAGTGCATGCATTGAAAACGTGGAGACATTTCCTCATTGGAAATCATTGTGAGGTGTACATGGACCACAAGAGTTTGAAGTACATTTTCACGCAGAAGGAGTTGAACCTCAGACAGAGGAGATGGTTGGAGCTCATCAAGGATTATGACCTGAGATTGCATTACCATCCCGGAAAAGCTAATGTAGTAGCTGATGCATTGAGCCGTAAGAGCCATGTCAACACCCTAGTGACGGGAGAAGTACCAAAGGAGTTAGCAGAAGACCTTCGTGAGCTATGTTTGGAAATAGTTCCGAGAGGCTATGTAGCAGCATTGGAGATTCAGTCAACATTGATGGATAAAATCAGAGAAGCTCAGAAATCTGACAAGGAGATTGCTGCTATACAAGAGAAATTGAGCGAAGGAAAAGCAAAAGGATTTCGTGAGGATGAGCACGACACCCTATGGTTTGAAGACCGTGTTTATGTGCCAAATGACCCGGAGATCAGGAAGTTGATTTTGCAAGAGGCACATGATTCACCGTATTCGATTCACCCAGGGAATACCAAGATGTATTTGGATTTAAAGGAAACATTCTGGTGGACCGGAATGAAGAAGGATATTGCAGCATATGTAGCAGTTTGTGACGTATGTCGGAGAGTAAAGGCAGAGCATCAGAAGCCAGCAGGATTGTTACAACCATTGCCGATACCCGAATGGAAGTGGGATAAGATAGGCATGGATTTTATCACAGGACTACCCAGGACAAAAGCAGGCTATGACTCGATATGGGTAGTAGTTGATCGTTTGACAAAGGTAGCACATTTCATTCCAGTTAAGACCACTTACACCAGTGCTAAGTTGGCAAAGATATACATGACTAGGATCATTTGTTTGCATGGAGTTCCGAGGAGTATCGTATCAGATAGAGGAACCCAATTTACCTCAAAGTTTTGGAATCAGTTGCATGAAACATTAGGAACCAGACTGGAGTTCAGCACAGCTTTTCATTCGCAGACAGATGGACAGACCGAGAGAGTCAATCAGATTTTGGAAGATATGCTGAGAGCTTGTGCACTAGATTATGGATCTAGCTGGGATGATAACTTGCCGTATGCGGAGTTTTCCTATAACAACAGTTACCAAACCAGTTTGAAGATGGCACCTTTCGAAGCTTTATACGGAAGGAGGTGCAGGACACCGTTGTCATGGGACGAAGTTGGAGACCGTCAATTCTTTGTACCAGATTTGATTAAGGAGTCTGAACGGAAGGTTAAGTTGATTCACGATAGGCTCAAGGTAGCCCAGTCCAGGCAGAAGAGCTACACAGATTCTAAACGCAAGGAGACAGTTTATGAAACCGGAGATAGAGGTTATCTTTGAGTATCCCCACTTTGAGGAGTTAAGCGCTTTGGAGTTAAGGGAAAGTTAGCACCGCGTTTCGTTGGACCATATAAGATCTTGCAACGTATGGGAGAAGTCGCTTATAAGTTGGTATTACCAGAGGGACTGTCAGGAGTTCATGATGTATTCCATGTTTCTCAGCTGAAGAAATGTCATGCCGAAATAGCGGAGGTACCGCTAAGAGATACCGTGCCACTCGAAGCGATTCAGTTGAAGGACGACTTAACATATGAGGAGAAACCAGTCAAGATTCTCGATTATGCCAGTAGAGTTACTCGCAGCAAGGTTATCAAGTTTTGCAAAGTACAGTGGAACCACCATTCAGAAGATGAAGCCACCTGGGAGAGAGAAGAAGATTTGCTCAAAGACCACCCTCACCTATTTTCTAGCCAACCCGAATCTCGAGGGCGAGATTCATATTAAGGGGGTAGGTTTGTAACATCCCAAATTTGCAATTTGGAATGTTATACACTAGATCATCATGCATGTCATATTTTCTTGCATTTTTGGTCGATCCTAGAAATTTCACGCAACTCAAGGACCTTCGGAGAGAGTTGGAGATTTCGTTATTTTCATATTTGAGAGTTTTCTCGAATTTGAAAAGAGGATCATTTGATTTATTTATTTCATCTTCAATAATTTTTCCGATATCAAAAATATAAGAGAGGGAATAATATGACTTTCCCAACTTTAGGAAAAAATGAAGATTTAATAAATAGATCAATTTTGGTTTTGCCGGAGTTTTGTTTGCGTTTTATTTGGATAGGGAAAAATGCGCGTTTTCAAAAATTGCATTTTAGGTCCGGAGTAAAGTTCATTTTGTTCGACTCATTTTAGGAGTCGGGGAAAATTTACTTTAGAATTTTTGGAGCCCGTTTAGATTTTCTTTTCTGTGTTTTTCTACGCGCGAAACCGTTTAAAAAAAAGGAACTCCCGCAGGCCAGCCAGGCCAAAGGCCCAGCCAGCCGCCGCCCCAGCCTCCCTGTGCGCCAGCGCCAGGCGCAGGCAGCCAGGCCGCCGCCTCTTGCCTCTTAGCCGAGTCCTAGAAGGACTCTAGGCTAGCCCTTTTCCTTTGTTTCGTTTTCCTTTTCCTACTCTATTTCTTGTCCCCTACCCCAAGTCTCTTCTCCCCTCACCAATATAAATACCCCAACACCCCCCCTCTAAACCCATCAAATCAAACCACAAGCCCCCAAGCCCCAAGCCGCGCCCCACCCCGCGCTCTACACCGCTGCCGCGCCACCCCACACCCGCGCCGCCGCACCTTGCCCACGCCGCCGCCGCCCTACGCCACGCCACCGGAGCCCCTCGCCGGAGGTTGCCCCACGTCTCTTTTCCTCGGATCGTTTTCTTCTAATCGTTCCGATTCTTTTCTTCTCCTCTGATTCGTTTTCTAGATCGGTTTTTCGTTTCGGTTTTCTTCTCCGAAACCCTAGATCGGATTCGTTTTCTTTTCCGATTTAGTTGCCTTTGGACCGTTCGCCGGACCGTTCGTCCTAACGAACGTGATCACCGGATTCTTCTAGGTTAACGAACGTCCGTTCGTTTAACCGTTCTTCGTTTTCTTTTTCGTCGGATTTATTCCGCGATCGCGATCTCAAATCCAATCTTCGTTCTAGTCTTTCTTCTCACTCGTTTATCGGAATCAAGTGATTCAAGCGCCTGGAGTTTCGTTTTGAAACCGCCGTTCCGTCTAATCAACTTAAACAAGTTTTTGCCCCGGTAAAATTTGACCTAGTTTCAACTTGCTAGAACCAAGTTGTTTTTCTTCCGCCATTGTTTTCCGTTTCTTTGTTCGGTTCGTTCTTTCTTTGCAACCGGAGTTCTTAAGTTGAACCCTCTGGTTCGTTCTCTTGTTCGAGTTTTACCTGTGCATTAGATGAGTACTTATTGTGTGCTTGTTGTTTGTCTGTGATAGATCACCCGGATTGCGCCGCTTGTTACTTCGAAACCCTAGGTCTCGCGGATCATCAGCAAGGCAAGTAACACTTTGATCATACCTTTTCTACAACCCATGTTTTATTGCATTAGATCAATCCTCTCACATTGCATGATTAGGATCTAATTAAACTGTGGGATGGGAAGTAGATGAGGTAGTACCTATTACCTGTTTATTATGAAACCTTTGGGAGTTACTTCTACGTTTGCTTATTATGCCATGCTATGCTAGTAGACGTGGATTGGGTGAGTGATATCCATGACAGATGTGAGTTGTTAATTAATGGTTTATCTAAGGTGGCAACTTAAACACACATCTGGGTGGATTGAGGCACCTGATGTCTATCAGGACTTGCCTGTTTTTTTTTTGGACCGCCACCCAGGCTCAAAGGGATCATAAGATAATTCATGCTAGAAACTTCCGTGTGCAGCCACATGCTACTATGGGCTCTGGCATTGCTGACTAAGTTGTGCGAACTCTTACGGGGTGGACTAGCAGATGTAGGGGTTGTAGGTGGTACGGTCTACCCCACATGTAAGGTGCTAGCGCTTCTGAAAGACTATGTCTCGGTCATCCGTTTCTCAAACACCGTGTAGTGCGAGAAAACAAACGGAGGCGATCGAGTCATGTGGGGAAAAGTGCGCAAACCTCGACAGAGTGTATAAACTAATCATGATTAGCCGTGTCCTCGGTTATGGACATTTTGAGTATCTAATACTTGAATATCATGTGAATCTCATCATGTTACTTCTAATTAATGTTGTTGGGTTTTAATTGTTCACTTAATTGGGATTGAGAATGCTGTCAACCATTCTCAATGTTTAACAACTACCATGATAGTTAAATAAATTTATTCCTTTGCAGTAGGGAAAAACTGGCTTTACGCAAAAACTGTAACCATAGAGCTTTCCACCAGCCATATATGCATGTAGTATAGCTGTTTCATTCCATTACTCTCTATGTGTTACTTTGCCAGCATATTCCATGTGCTGACCCGTTTTCGGGCTGCAACTTTCATGTTGCAGACTTTTCAGATGACGAGTAAGATGCTTTTAGGTCGTGGTTCTATACTCAGTGATGCCGTTGGAGTTGATGGACCCATTTATCTTCCGAGTCTTCCGCTGTTATCGACACTAGATGGCCTTAAGCCATGTTTATTGTAATAAGTTCTCTTTGAGACAACGATGTAATAAGTGTGTGATTGCCACTCTGCTATAAATCCTTCGATGTACTGTGTGGTGTCAGCATTACTGATCCAGGGATGACACCTGAGCACAGAGCGCTTGATCCATTCGGGTCGGGTCGCGACACTAGGAAACAAGGCCTAGGGTTCATACTTTCGCTAGTGCAAGTTCTCTCAACAATAATAACATAATTGGATCACATAACTATCCCTCAAAATGCAACAAAGAGTCACTCCAAAGTCATTAATAGCGGATAACAAACGAAGAGATTATGGTAGGGTACGAAACCACCTCAAAGTTATTCTTTCCAATCAATCCGTTGGGCTATTCCTATAAGTGTCACAAACAGCCCTAGAGTTCGTACTAGAATAACACCTTAAGACACATATCAACCAAAACCCTAATGTCACCTAGATACTCCAATGTCACCTCAAGTATCCGTGGGTATGATTATACGATATGCATTAGACAATCTCAGATTCATCTATTCAACCAACACATAGAACCTCAAAGAGTGCCCCAAAGTTCCTTCCGGAGAATCACGACGAAAACGTGTGCCAACCCCTATGCATAGGTTCATGGGCGGAACCCGCAAGTTGATCACCAAAACATACATCAAGTGAATGAAGTGACATCCCATTGTCACCACAGATACGCACGGCAAGAAATACATCAAGTGTCCTCAAATCTTTAAAGACTCAATCCGATAAGATAACTTCAAAGGGGAAACTCAATCCATTACAAGAGAGTAGAGGGGGGAGAAAACATCATAAGATCCAACTATAATAGCAAAGCTCACGATACATCAAGATCGTACCACCTCAAGAACACGAGAGAGAGAGAGATCAAACACATAGCTACTGGTACATACCCTCAGCCCCGAGGGAGAACTACTCCCTCCTTGTCAGGGAGAGCACCGGGATGATGGAGATGGCCACCGGAGAAGGATTCCCCCTCCGGCAGGGTGTCGGAACGGGTCTAGATTGGCTTTCGGTGGCTACGGGGGCTTCTGGCGGCAGAACTCCCGATCTATTGTGCTCCCCGATCGTTTTAGGGTATATGGAGACATATAGGCGGAAGAAGTACGTCAGGGGAGCCACGAGGGGCCCACGAGGGTGGAGGGCGCGCCCAGGGGGGTGGGCACGCCCCCTACCTCGTGGCTTCCTCGAAGCTTCCTTGGCATGGACTCCAAGTCTCCCGGGTTGCTTTCCTTCCAAAAGTAAGTTCCGTGAAGTTTCAGGTCAATTGGACTCCGTTTGATTTTCCTTTTCTACGATACTCTAAAACAAGGAAAAAACAGAAACTGGCATTGGGCTCTGGGTTAATAGGTTAGTCCCAAAAATAATATAAAAGTGTATAATAAAGCCCATAAACATCCAAAACACATAATATAATACCATGGAACAATCAAAAATTATAGATACGTTGGAGACGTATCAGCGTCGTGTAACCTTTGCAGTCTTACATTCCAAACTTCTTCAGGCAGTCTTTGAGGTATTTCTCTTGAGATACGAAGATGTCATTGCTTTGTTGACGTATTTGAAGACCAAGGAAGAACTTCAGCTCACCCGTCATGGACATCTGATACTGCTCTTGCATCATGTGTCCAAACTCATCTTTGTATTTTTTTATTAGTGCAGCCAAAGATAATGTCATCCACATATATTTGGCACACAAACAGTTCACCATCATATGTCTTCGTGAAGAGTGTGGGATCCAGGGAACCAGGTTTAAAGCCTTTGCTCTTCAGGAAATCTTTGAGTGTGTCATACCAAGCACGAGGGGCTTGTTTGAGGCCATACAGTGCCTTGTTGAGCTTGTATACCATATCAGGGTGTTTTGGATCTTCAAAACCAGGCGGTTGTGCAACATACACTTCTTCTTCAATCTTGCCATTGAGAAAGGCACTCTTCACGAAGTCAATTCCTTCAACTTGAGTGTATCCTTGAGCAATGGGACGAGCCTTGTTTCTGACAACTTGACCATGCTCATCTTGCTTGTTGCGATATCTATACTACTATTAAACAAGAAAACATATTCATCGCTACGTGCACCCCCAACACATGTACACAGAACAACGAAAACGAAATACCACCACATGATCAACCTACTTAATTAGATCTAACCTTTCAATATAAAAACTAACCATCACCAAAAAGTACCTTTAGTAATTACCGCAGGCGGACGAAACTCTGCCAACGAACGAGAAGTTCCACACGCCCGCGTCCGGAGAATTCGCGAGGAGGATTTAGCGGGATGGTTTCCTTTATCTGGGTATTTATTAATGGTAAAAAAGGGAGATTAAACGTACTGTTCCTTGATTTTGGGACGTGGGACATTCAGAACGAATTCTTCGGATGAATCCCGTCGTCGCAGGTGTTGTGGTGTTCGGAACTGTAGGCGCGATTTCTTCGGATGAATCTCGTCGTCGCGTCGTGTCCCACCTGCCATACCTCTCTTCCGTCATCTGCCAACTACCCTCATCGTCGTCCTTGCATGCGCCACCCCATCTCCGCCGCCCAGCAAGCACCCTTGGCGATGTGCACACATGCCCATCGATGACCGGGCACCACAGCTCCTTACTCACGCACCACCATGGGTCAGTCTTGGCCACGCATCTCCCCAGCCGCCGCTGCCCACGAACAGCCACGCATGTGCCGCGACACGGGAACGTGGATCCCCCTACCATTTCGAGACCTGAACCGCCTCCCTCGACCACTGCATCGCTGCCGGATCCCCGCGAGAGACCCGCCCGCTGCAGATCCCGCCGGCTGCTTGACCACAGCCCGCCGCCACTTCATTATTGCCGCCGGCCGACGCCCCATGAGGGAAGGAGCCTACACGGGGGCACCAGGCAGCCACCGATCAGCAGCACAATGGCTACAGCAGTGCCCGTCCGCCATTAGCTGTGGCACTATGGTGGGAACGTAGATCCATGGTGGGAAGGCGGATGGATTCCAGAGGAGATGGTCCTGATGGTCGAGGTATTCCAGCCTTCTATGTCTGTGTCACTCATAAAGTTTGACCTCCTCTTCCCCAGTACCTCGCTTATGCTTCTGTCTGATCAGCACCACTACTCCATTTGTGTAGTGACATGTTGTGTTGCAGCCGTGGTGCTCCAGCCTCCAGGGATACCCCTCCGCTGATCAAATGCACAGATGCATGACGCCATCTTACTAGCGCGCACACAAAGGTTAAATCCTATATGCACTTTATTTCTACTTGCAGACATCAAGTTCAGTCAAATATGTCATGGTTAGCTGAATGAAAGGGAAAATTTTCAGAGAAGTGGTGCCCAGATCAAGGACTTTTTTAATTGAGCCATCATGTAAATGTCAAAAATTGAGATGATTCACTTATGTGTGGTGTAAAAGCTATACTTTGGTAGCAGTTTCTTAAGATGTCAGTTTGACTGGTGTGACACAACTGTGCCAAATTGCACTTGAAAATGTATTCTGGGATGTGGTATAACATCATGCTCGAGAAATCATTAACTTCCTATTAATAAAGCAAGCAAAAGCTTTGGGAGAATTATCATCTAATGTTTTGTGTTATGGATCTTTTCATGTTAGGGCACTTCTACCAAATAGTATTTTTTGGATGTGGCACTAAATCATTTGATTGTAACATTGGTGCAAATTAGTTTGATCAATTTCATTTAGAAGATTTCCACGTACACATGCCTTTTCTATTGGTGCTAGGCCAATAGGTACACATTAATATTCATTCTACAGACTAAGTGGTAGTTTGTTACTTTTTGGAAGAGTTGTGGTAAATCCCATGCTCAAAGCATGTCTCACCCTCACATATATGTTCACGCAATACTTTATTGACTTTTTGTCTATTTACAGGTTTGGAAATACGATTTCAGTTGCCTTCATTCAAATGCTCAAGGCTTTGGGTGAGTTATTGCACACCTCCTTTATAATATTGTACTGATTGAGTTAATTTCAATTGCAGTGCATGTGGCAACATTTATAATGGTTGTTCTATCTGATACTGTCAAATTTCTTGAAGACAGTGCGGCTTAGTGTTGGTGTTGTATTTTCATCACATGGCAAGTTCATTTAATGTAACCAGCATTGTCGCGGAAACCCTTAGGCTGGTAATGACACAGGTCACCCCCCAAGAGATGGCATTAACACTGAACCCTATATCTATTACAATCATGCATTACATAGCGCCTTGCATCATCAAGATGCTTTATGCTACTAATACTTTATCTAAAATTCTGAACACTTGCTTAGTATGTGTCTGACTGCTATCATCAAGATTATATTTTCCACTCTTGTAGAAACCTTGTACAAAACAAATATGAGAAATTTCATTTATATCTAACATGATACTTATACTTCTGATTTTGCACACATTTATTTTATCACAGTCAGCCGAGTAGCAGCATGCCAGTTAGGCTCAGAGCAGTGCCGGACAAAGAGACGTCAAGTATCCTCAACCTAAACTAAAGATTGGGTCGGTGGAATTTTAGAGGATCCATAGTGGCGTTGATCCTGAGCTTGTTGCTTTAGACTAAGGAGTGGCTATACAGGTAACGTTTCCACCAATAAATGCACCACACAAGTAAGCTACGGGATTCAGATGACACTCATTTGTTTAGTTAGTTGGATGGAGCGTGGCTTTCACCTAGTTGTAGGTACTAACCAAGGAAAGCCGAGGTTATACCCTTGCTATTTTGTCATTATTTTCAATTTATTATTTGTTGATAGTCTTCCTCTTTATTTTTTGTTTTATGTAAGTTCATCACCGTGCACATGAAAAAAATGATGGATACTTGGAGTTATGTGGGTAATTTGAATAACTATACCTTTTCTCCGTTTCAGCTTTTTGTTTGGAATCTACATTTAGTACAAATGCTGCTGAAGTATACGGAGGAACACAACAACTTCTAAAGCCTTCATGTATTCTTCATGCTTTGTCGGATGTTTCAGTCAAACGATGACATGCAACTAATGTAATTTGTTGTTCGGAAGATTTTGTATATTTGAACACTACTGTTTTCTTGCTATGAAGATTAGCATTTTTTACACGCCCTCTAAAGTAAGTTATCATCTTTTGATTAGTTGTTGGACTACCACCAAGACCATGAACTTGACAAAGATAATGATGATTGCTTTAGTATGTCCATGTGATTTAGTTTGTCTTCATGCCCAACAAACGCTATTATTGGTTCTAAAACTTGTATAATGATGAAAAACATGTAAAATTAGACAACTGTTTTGATAATTTTTTGATGGTAGTTGAGACGTGCGTTGCACGTGCAAACTTACTAGTATCCATTTAGTGTCTATAACATTGTGTTTACGAGGATCAGGACGCTTGACCAGTTCCAACACATTGTTCAGCTCAAACTGTTGAAGCTCTTCTTGCATAGCTTGAATCCATTCAGGTTCCATGAAGGCCTCAGCAACTTTCTTGGGTTCACATATTAAGACAAATGCAAAGTGCCCACAGAAATTTGCTAGTTGTGCAGCTCTTGAACGAGTGAGTGGACTAGGTGCATTGATGCTATCAATTATCCTCTCAATCTGTACTTCATTTGCAACACGAGGATGTACTGGACGAAGATTTTTCCCTTGCTGATCAATGTCATCATTAGGAGGATTGTCTTCAGGTTGAGCATTGTCTTCAGGTTGATTAGGTGCAGAAATGATAAGTTCCTCTTCAGCCTAAGCTTCAGACGGTATGATTTCTCCAGTTCCCATAAGCATGATGGATTCACTAGGTGGAATTTCATCTAGCACATTTGGCAGCTGCTCTCTTTGCGAGCCGTTAGTCTCATCGAACTGCACAGCCACAGTTTCAACCACTTTATAGTGAAAGAGGTTGAAGACTCTGTAGGAGTGCGAATCCTTTCCGTAACCAAGCATAAAACCTTCATGTGCTTTCGGTGCAAATTTTGAAGTGTGATGTGGATCCTTGATCCAGCACCTAGCACCAAATACTCTGAAGTAACTGACATTTGGCTTCTTACTAGTAAGGAGTTCATAGAATGTCTTCTTCAGAAGCTTATGAAGATAAACACGGTTGATGACATGGCATGCAATATCAATAGCTTCAGGCCAGAACTTTCTTGGAGTCTTGTATTCATCAATCATCGTCCTAGCCATCTCAATGAGTGTTCTGTTCTTGCGTTCCACGATGCCATTCTGCTGCGGCGTGTATGGAGCTGAGAACTCGTGAGTGATACCCAAGGTATCAAGATAAGTGTCGAGGTCAGTGTCGATGCCAATGACGTGCTTCTCCTTTGCGAGAGATGCAAGTTCCTCATGCCAGCATGCCCTAGCCTCCGATGCCAGCCAACACTCTAAAGCTTTTACAAGAAGACATACGGCAAGTTGTGGTCCTGCTGAGAAATCTACCATGTACAAATCATCTTTGCGATACCCTTCAAAGACTAGAGACTTGTCAGGCTCCATAAGAACAAGGCAACGATATTTTCCAAAAATCACAATCATGTTCAAGTCACAAAGCATTGAGATAGACATTAAGTTGAAACCAAGGGATTCAACAAGCATCACTTTATCCATGTGCTGATCCTTTGAGATTGCAACTCTACCTAGACCCAATACCTTGATTTTACTAGTGTCAGCAAATGTGATGTGACTCTTGTCAGATAGACGTAAGGATGAGTCCATGAGAAGATTTCGTTCGCCAGTCATGTGGTTAGTGCATCCACTATCAATAATCCATTCTGAAGCAGTTGGTGTCATACCCGTGGCACCACGTGCCATGAAGCAATAGGTGGGAGCGGAGTCGTCCTTGTCATTACCATCAGCGTAGGTGATGAAGCCATTATCTTCAGTGTTGAAGATGGACTTGGCAACGTAGGCTGTAGCTAGACTTGCAATGCCGGAGTCGGACTCCTCCTCAGACTCCACCTCCGCCTCCTCAGAAGCAAACTCCTCGTCTGAATCCATTTCCTTGCCAACAAACGCACGAGCCTTGCCAGATGAGCTCTTCTTGTGTGATGTAGACTTTGAGGAAGACTTGGAAGAAGACTTTGAGTATTTCTTCTTCTTCTTGTCATCAGAATCATATTCCTTGCTCTTCTTCTTCTTCTTCTTCTTGTTCTCATTGTCCCACTGCGGACACTCAGAGATGTAGTGACCAGGTTTCTTGCACTTGTGACATGTTCTCTTCTTGTAATCATGAGTAGAAGCTTCATCATTTCTTGAGTTGGATCATGAAGACTTTCTTCTTGGTGAATTCCTGGAACTTCTTCACAAGCATAGCAAGCTCCAATGTCTTCAGGATCACCAGAACTGCAGTCAGATTCTTCTTCAGATGAGGAAACAACTTTTGCCTTCAAAGCACGAGTTCGGCCATAGTTGGGACCGTAGATATCTCTTTTCTCAGAAAGCTGAAACTCATGTGTGTTGAGCCTCTCAAGTATGTCAGACGGATCGAGTGTCTCGAAGTCAGGGCATTCTTGAATCATCAGGGCTAGGGTGTCAAACGAGCTATCAAGAGATCTCAGGAGTGTCTTGACGATTTCATACTTAGTGATCTCAGCAGCACCGAGAGCTTGAAGCTCATTTGTGATGTCAATGAGGCGATCAAACATGAGCTGAACATTCTCATTGTCGTTTCTCTTGAAGCGGTTGAAGAGGTTGCGAAGGACACTAATCCTTTGATCTCTCTGGGTTGAGACGCCTTCGTTGACCTTGGAGAGCCAGTCCCAGACTAGCTTCGACGTTTCTAGAGCACTCACACGGCCATACTGTCCTTTGGTCAAATGACTATAGATGATGTTCTTGGCAGTAGAATCCAGTTCAACGAACTTCTTGACATCAGCAGGGGTGACACCTTCACCAGTCTTGGGAACGCCATTCTTGACGACATACCAGAGGTCGACATCAATGGCTTCAAGATGCATGCGCATCTTATTCTTCCAGTAGGGATATTTAGTTCCATCAAAGACAGGGCACGCAACGGAGACTTTGTGTCACACCCTAGTTAGTTCAAGCATTAGAGTGTGCATCATGTTTAAATTCCTCTTAAATTTGAAATGGGGAAGACAGAACCCCCGGCACCCCCTGGAAACAACTAGGGTTTACTAAAATTATTTTCAATAAACCTGAAATGCCCTTCTAAAAAGTTCACTCTCTTTGTCTTGGGTTAGAACCTCTAGCAAAATTGGTGCACAATTTTCTAGGTCAACAGAAGGTCATTCAATTAATTCATAAGTATTTGAATTTGGGCATTTAAATGCTATAAAATAATTTAAATGCTCAAATAATTCTGGAAATAAGTGTGGGCTGTTGGAAATTTTCTAAACAGAGCCACAATTATTTTCAGGATTTTTGGAAATGTTTTAGTATTTTTAATAAAGCCCAACAGTTGCAGTTAAATAGAAAAAGAAAACAAATCAGAAAAAGAGAGAGAGGGAGAAGCCCACCTGGGCCTTACCTGTGCTGGCCCGGCCCACCTGGCCTGTGCCAGTCGTCACCCACCTCTACAAGTAGGCAGAGGCGTGTCGCCGGCGCGTGCTCCCGCGGCCACCTCCTGCTTCCACCTTCTGCTGCCTCCTCGTCCCCATCCGAGCGCCACGGAGACGCCCAACACCTCCTTGCACTCCTCCCCTCTCTCCCCCTCGTCTCCCTCACCCTCTCCCGCGATGGCCGAGCGCGATCCTCGCTGCCGTTCGCTGTAGTTGTCACCAGAGCCACCCCCTCGCCTCCCTGACATGCCCGTGAGCTCCGCCTCCATCGTCTACGCCTTCTCGTCGACTCACGCAACGCCGGACGCCTCCAAGCGCCTTCCTGATGCCTTCTTCTTCCTCGGTCCGCCGAGATCACCGGCAACGCCCCGACGACATCCGACCTCCCCCGAGCCCGCTGAGATGCGTTCTGCAACCGCCGTGAGCTACTCTACCGAACCCCCCCCCTCTTCTTTGCTTCGTTTGCTCGCCGTAGACGTCGCCCCCTTGCTCACCGTAGCACGCCGCCGCGCGAGCTCGACGCCGGCGGTACTCCGGTGACCATTTGGTCAAGCGCGGGTGCTTAATGCACTCACTGCACCTCGCAGCGCCTCGCTAGCACGTCCGTTTCCCCCCTAGCTCGCTGCAGCAGCAAAACCACAAACGGCCGAGCTCCGGCCGCCGCCTGGCTTGACGCCGTCGTCGTTCCTGGCCACCCCAGCACCAACCAATGCCACCAATGGATGCGCCACACCGCTAGCTACCCGTAGCACCCACCCGCGCATCGAACCGTGGCCGGAGCAGCGTTTCCGACGCTCTCCGCCGTCTCGGCCTCGCCGGTGGCTCAACGCCGGCGGGACTAACCCCTGCTGACCAGGGGTTTGACCCCAGTTTGACCCCGCCTGAGTCACTGATAGGTGGGGCCGTCTCCTAACTAAATTAGATTAGTTTTAATTAGAGCTAATCACTCTGTTAAAGGTTAATGACATCGTTAACTAACCCTCTCTCACTGACATGTGGGCCCAGGGCCTAACTAATCCCGTTTAGTGCTAACTAAACACTAACTAACTCTGTTAGTTAGCTGAGAGACTGATAGAAGGGGCCCACCAGTCAGGTTTGACCTGGGCTGGCGCCTTTGACCCGCTGACATCACAGTGATGCAGTGCTGACGCATTAATTCAATTACTGGATTTATTCTTTAATAGGAAATTCCAGAAAATAGTCAAAACTTCTAAAAATCATAGAATATCAACCATAGCTCCAAATGCAAAGATTTATATATGAAAAATGATCAGAAAAATTCAATCTATCCATCTGTAATGGTTTCATGCATGACAAAACAAGTTAACCTTGCTGTTTAAGCAGAATAATGTTATGCACTAATAAGGCCATGTTTAATGAGCTAATATCTGAATCTTTGATTCAAATGAGTTCATCCCCTTCTGTTTTAGCTTGCATTAGGCCAAGACACTTTCATCTTGCCATGTCATAGCATGCATCATATTGTTGCATATTGTCATGTGTTGATTATGTTCGGTGTGTCTTTCGTGGTAGGTTCTGCCTCCGAGGATAACCCCGAGTATCCGTCTGAAGGGCAGTACCCTACTACCACTACAACAGGCAAGCAACCCATTGATCATTCCGATACAAAACCATGTTCTCGCTTCTGCTCTTGTTTACTGCATTAAGACAACGCGATTCAAACTGCTGTGTGCTACGGTAGTTGAACCTTTATCCTCTGCATGACCTGTCATTGCCACAGTAACTAGATGAAACCCACTAGCATGTGTAGGAGTTGATTGAGCCATGTATGTGATTCCTACCTTGCTATGCCTGCTATGCTTAGAGTTGTGTCAGGTCTGGTTCATCCGGGTGATGGGCTAGAGTGATATGATTATGTCGGTAATGTGAGGGATGTGTTGAACATGTTTTGGTAAAGGTATCGATGAGAGGCCATGTAGGAGTACATGGTGGGTTGTTTCATTGAGACCGTCCATAAGAACTGAGATCTGTATGCGTGATTTAAGGTTCAGCTACTACCACACATTGGGCCCTGAAATATGACCCCGCTCGACTTACTGACCCCTCTCGTCCTCTCTCCAGGAGTTGCAACTAGTTTCTGGTGTTTGTAGGTTATGTGTTGGCGGCCGTGCGTAGCGCTGACCCTAGGGGTGGGCTATGATGCGGTAGATACACTATGGCCGGGTATGCTGGGCGCCCGTTTGGCGTCTCGGGACTCTGTACACATCGTTTGGGGCCGTTGAGGACACCCCAGCCGGATTCCCTTGCGGATGGAACCTGAATAGGCGATAAACCTGGACTAGAGACTTGTGAGGTTAGTCAGGTCGTGGTCTACACCCACGTCGGTTTTCGCTTGAAGTCTGCCGAGCACATGTCGTGTGCAGACGCTAAGTGGTGGAAACATGTGTGACTAAGTACACCCCTGCAGGGTATAAAACTATTCGAATAGCCGCGTCCGCGGTAAAGGACTACTTGGTTGCCTATACAGTTCATAGACAAGTTAATGGATACTACTAAAAGACTCAAGATAAGTGTGAGTACCGAGGATGGCCCTCTCGTAGGATGACGAGGGAGGATCCCCGGTGGAGTATTGTGTTGGTGAGTAGTGGACTCGTGTGCGAAAACTATTTTACTAGTGGAGTTCCGTAGGATAGCTTAGCCAAGAGTCAAAGCTGGCTTGCTGCAATAACCCCACCACCTTCTTGAGAATGAGCATGTATAGTAGGTTCTGTTGTAAGACTTGTTGAGTACCTTTGTACTCATGTTTGCTTAATTACTGTTTTCAGACGACAACACCGCCCCCTCCGATGGGTTCTACGTAGACCTTGACATCGACGAGTGACTAGCCACCCAGGTGGTGATCCTGGCCATGGAGGGCCCTATGTAGATAGACAGGCTTCGAGAAGCCTTCTTTCTTTCTAGTGTCTGTACTCAGACTAGTTGCTTCCGCTTGTGCTTGTATGATTGTATGACTTGAGTGTCGGGTCTTGTGACCCCTATCTATATGAACATGTTATGTATGGCTCTCTGGAGCCTTTAAATAAAGTACTTGAGTTGTAGAGTTTTGTTGTGATGCCATGTTGTATGTACTCATATCGGGCATATTGTATGTATGATTGAAATGCTTGGTATGAGTGGGATCCGACAATCTAGTTGTTTATCCTTGGCAGCCTTTATTATGGGGAAATGTAGTATAGTGTTCCTCAAGTCATAGTAGTCCGCTACAGCCCGATTCACCGGAGTCCTGCTAGCCCAGCACTACTGCTCAGGACACTTGACTGGCTGGCATGTGTTTCACGTCATTCCTATGTCTGTCCCTTCGGGGAAATGTCACACGGTGACCTCCGAAGTCCTGCCTAGCCTGCTACAGCCCGGGTTCCCGGAGCCCTGTTAGCCCAGTGCTACAGCCCGGAATCACTCGCTGATGACCGACATGCTCGATATGATTCATGTATGCCTGTCTCCATAGGTCTGTGCCGCTTTGGGTTCACGACTAGCCATGTCGGCCCGGGTTCTCTGTCATATGGATGCTAGCGACACTATCATATACATGAGCCAAAAGGCGCAAACGGTCCCGGTCCATGGTAAGGCGACACCCGTGGGATACCGTGCGTGAGGCCACAAAGTGATATGAGGTGTTACCGGCTAGATCGATGTGGCTTGGAATCGGGGTCCTGACACTTTGATTTTCCATGCAGTCGACATAGCTAAAACTCCAGGTGGTTAAATCGAATCACACAAAACAAGGGAGTACATTGCTCTGATACCAATTGAAAGTGCTAGTGATCGACTAGAGGGGGGTGAATAGGCTATTTCTATGAAAGTCTTCAAAACATGGAAGTTTCGAAGACAAACGATAGAAATGAACCTATTAACATGCAGCGGAAGGTAGACTACACTAGGCAAGCCATAGTCAAGTATTCAAAGAAGTGAAAGCACGAAGACTATTAGCAGCTAGGCAGTATGGATCGGGATGGAAGATAGTATGAAGCCAATCAGAACAAACAGTCACACAGTGAAGACAAATAGATATTGCAAGCAGGCAATGACTTCACAAAGACCAACTATAAATAAAGAGAAGGAAGGGATAGAACCAGTTGCTTGGTGAAGACAAGGATTTGTTGGGCCAGTTCTAGTTGCTGTGACAACTGTACATCTGGTTAGGGAGGCTGAGATTCAACTCAGAAGACCGCATCTTCACCTTATTCCCCTTGAGCTAAGGACACACAGTCCTCGCCCAATCACTCAGGTAAGTCTTCAAGGTAGACTTCCAAACCTTCACACACTTTGTTCTCCGGCGATCCACAATGACTATTGGATGCTTAGAACGCGACGCCTAACCGGCTAGAGGATTCACAGTCCTTAAGTGTAACAAGTCTTCAGATCACACAGACAGAAAGACTTCAGTGATGCCTAACACTCTTTGGCTCTGGGTGTTTAGGGCGTTGTCCTCGCAAGGATTTCTCTCTCAAAGGCTTCGGAGGTGGGTTGCTCTCAAACGACAAAAGCCGTGCACTAACTCTGAGCAGCCACCAATTTATGGTGTAGGGGGTGGGCTATTTATAGTCACTAGGCAACCCGACCTGATTTGTCCGAAATGACCCTGGGTCACTAAGGAACTGACACGTGTTCCAACAGTCAGATTTCAAACACACGCGGCAGCTTGACTTGGGCTACAAGTAAAGCTGACTTATCCAGCTCCGGATAAGATTTGCTCTCATTGTCTTCGCTCGAAGACTTAGGATTTGTTTGAGCATCACTTTAGTCACTCTGACTTTGTTCACTTGGACCCCACTTAATAGTATGGTGGTTCTTATGACTCAACAAAGAAGAAAATGAAACTACGAAACAACTATGTCTTCGCGCTCCAAAGCCTTCATGCGATGTCTTCTCATGGCATAGTCTTCAATGTGAATATCTTCACATACCACCATTGTCTTCAATGTCTTCACACATTTTTAGGGGTCATCTCCGGTAGGTAAAACAAATCAATGAGGGACTACTATCTATGTTATCCTGCAATTCTCACAAACACATTAGTCCCTCAACCAGGTTTGTCGTCAATACTCCAAAACCAACGAAGGGTGGCACTAGATGCACTTACAGTTGTTCTATTTATATGAGTAATATCTTTTATGGTCTTGCACCCCTGATGAGTGGTCTATTTTTACTAAATCTTGATAGTAGTGATACACATGTTCATAGTATTAAGTCCAAAAGATGCAGAGTTGATAATGATAGTGCAACTTATTTGTGGCACTGCCGTTTAGGTCATATGGGTGTAAAGCACATGAAGAAACTCCATTCTGATGGACTTCTGGAATCACTTGATTATGAATCACTTAGTACTTGCAAACCATGCCTCATGGCAAGATGACTAAAACTCCGTTCTCCGGAACCATGGAGCGAGCAACAGAGTTATTGGAAATCATACATACAGATGTATGTGGTCCAATGAACATTGAAGCTCGCGGCGGATATCGTTATTTTCTCACCTTCACAGATGATTTGAGCAGATATGGGTATATCTACTTAATGAAACATAAGTCTGAAACATTTGAAAAGTTAAAAGAATTTCAGAGTGAAGTGGAAAATCATCGTAACAAGAAAATCAAGTTTCTACGATCTGATCATGGAGGCGAATATTTGAGTTATGAGATTCAACTTCATTTGAAACAATGCGGAATAGTTTCGCAACTCACGCCACCTGGAACACCATAGCGTAATGGTGTGTACGAATGTCGTAATCGTACTTTACTAGATATGGTACGATCTATGATGTCTCTCACTGAATTACCACTATCATTTTAGGGTTACGCTTTAGAGACAGCTGCATTCACATTAAATAGGGCACCATCTAAATTCGTCGAGACGACACCTTATGAACTGTGGTTTGGCAAGAAACCCAAGTTGTCGTTTCTTAAAGTTTGGGGCTGCGATGCTTATGTGAAAAAGCTTCAATCTGATAAGCTCGAACCCAAATCGGAGAAATGTGTCTTCATAGGATACCCAAAGGAGACTGTTGGGCACACCTTCTATCACAAATCCGAAGGCAAGATATTCGTTGCTAAGAATGGATCCTTTCGAGAGAAGGAGTTTCTCTCGAAAGAAGTGAGTGGGAGGAAAGTAGAACTTAACGAGGTAATTGTACCTTCTCCCTTATTGGAAAGTAGTTCATCACTGAAATCAGTTCCAGTGATTCCTACACCAGTAAGTGCGGAAGCTAATGATGATGATCATGAAACTTCTGATCAAGTTGCTACCAAACCTCATAGGTCAACCAGAGTAAGATCCGCACCAGAGTGGTACGGGAATCCTGTTTTGGAAGTCATGTTAATTGACCATGACGAACCTACGAACTATGAGGAAGCGATGATGAGCCCAGATTCTGCAAAATGGCTTGAGGCCATGAAATCTGAGATGGGATCCATGTATGAGAACAAAGTATGGACTTTGGTTAACTTGCCCGATGATCGGCAGGCCATAGAGAATAAATGGATCTTCAAGAAGAAGACTGACATTGATGGTAATGTTACTGTCTACAAAGCTCGACTTGTTGCGAAAGGTTTTTGACAAGTTAAAGGAATTGACTACGATGAGACCTTCTCACCCGTAGTGATGCTTAAGTCCGTCCGAATCATGTTAGCAATTGCCACATTTTATGATTATGAAATTTGGCAAATGGATGTCAAAACTGCATTCCTTAATGGATACCTTAAAGAAGAGTTGTATATGATGCAACCAGAAGGTTTTGTCGATCCAAAAGGTGCTAACAAAGTGTGCAAGCTCCAACGATCCATTTATGCACTGGTGCAAGCCTCTCGGAGTTGGAATATATGCTTTGATAGTGTGATCAAAGCATATGGTTTTATACAGACTTTTGGAGAAGTCTGTATTTACAAGAAAGTGAGTGGGAGCTCTGTAGCATTTATGATATTATATGTGGATGACAAAGGGAATAATGTATACCGTTATGCGGTTTGACCAATAAAGATCTTCGTAGAATATGTAGGAGCCAATATGAGCATCCAGGTTCCGCTATTGGTTATTGACCGGAGACGAGTCTCGGTCATGTCTACATAGTTCTCGAACCCATAGGGTCCGCACGCTTAACGCTCGGTGACGATCAGTAATATGAGTTTATGTGTTTTGATGTACCGAAAGTAGTTCGGAGTCCCGGATATGACCAAGGACATGACGACGAGTCTCAAAATGGTCGAGACATAAAGATCGATATATTGGATGACTATGTTTGGACTTCGGAAGGGTTCCGGGCAAGTTCGGATAAATACCGGAGTACCGGGGGTTTACCGGAACCCCCCGGGAGTGTAATGGGCCTATTGGGCCTTAGTGGAGAAGAGGAGGGGCGGCCAGGGCAGGCCGCGTGCCCCCTCCCCCTCTAGTCCGAATTGGACAAGGAGGGGGGCTTTCCTTCCCCCTCTCTCCTCCTTCCCTCTCTCCTACTCCTACTCCCAGTGGGAGTAGGAATCCCCTTGGGGTGCGCCTAGGAGGGCCGGCCTCTCCCCCTCCTCCACTCCTTTATATACGGGGAGGGGGCACCCCATAGACACACAAGTTGATCATTGATCTCTTAGCCATGTGCGGTGCCCCATCCACCATAATCCACCTCGGTCATATCGTAGCGGTGCTTAGGCGAAGCCCTGCGTCGGTAGCTTCATCATCACCGTCATTATGCCGTCGTGCTGATGAAGCTCTCCCCCGACACTCTACTGGATCGTGAGTTCGTGGAACGTCACCGAGCCGAACGTGTGCAGATCACGGAGATGCCATACCTTCGGTGCTAGGGTCGATTGATCGTGAAGACGTACGACTATATCAACCGCGTTGTCGTAACACTTCCGCTTACGGTCTACGAGGGTACGTAGAAGATACTCTTCCCTCTCATTGATATGCATCACCATGATCTTGCTTGTGCATAGGAATTTTTTTGAAATTACTACGTTCCCCAACACCTTCGTGATCGAAAAAATCTCTGGTCTACCAAGCCAATCACACAGATGTCGCGCTCCATCTCATTCTCTCCCGACTCGAAGTGGCCAATACAACCCTAGCCACTGTGCCGCTGCAGTGTGCCACCGCGCCACTTCTAGAGCAACGGCTGACTGCTAGAACCCACCACCCTCTGACTCTCTTCTCTATGGCTTTCGTCCTCCTTCGTCTCCGAGGGTCCCGACCGATGACTAGTTTTCTAGTTCCACCCGTGGCGGGCCTAACCAGGATGGGTGACCTGGTGGGTTCGGGGGACGAAAGAGACAAGAAGGACCACGACCACCAAAGGTTGTATTCAATTCCCTGTTCGTCTGTGATATTTCTTGTCGATTCCTTGTTAATCTGCAACCTCTTTGGATGTTCTTTGATGTGCATCGGCTCTGTCAGGTTAAAATCCAAGACCAAACTGAAAATTTGGTCCGGCTAGTGTAGTTTTTGAAAGAACCGTTCGGTCATCATTTTTGCAGAACTGAATTTCCTCAGAAACCGAAGATTTTTTTTTTGAGAAAACTCAGAAACCGAAGATTTTTTTTTGAGTCTAAACATGCTTTACTTTATTAAACCAATAAGTTCATAGGAATACAATTGAGGTCTGGTGGATTGATGAGCCACACATGGCGTCCATGATCCAGACCCAAGGCATGACTAGCGAGGCTATGTGCCTCCTCATTAGTCTCTCTCCCTTCAAACTTGAAGGCACAAAGTTGAAACATCGTGGATGTCTCCATTATTTCCCTCACAACCAGGCCGTACACTCCTCCAGTGTTGTTCGCAATATCCTGGATAACCCCCTTGCAGTCAGATGCTATTAGCACATGCGCAGCTCCCAGATCATTGGCCAGTGCCAGAGCTTCGCGACAAGCTAGCGCCTCTAGAATTGATGAATCAGATATATCCCTGCATCGTATGGCTGAAGCGCCAAGAAACATACCAGTTGAGTCCCTGCAAATTGCACTGAAAGCGCCTCCATTTCCGTGACGCTCCACTGCCCCATCCACCTTTATCTCCACGCACCCAGGTGGCGGTGGGCTCCATGCTTCCCGCCGTTGATGAAGATGTACTGGGCCTGGTCGTAATGGAGATGTCTTTGGTTTGCAATCCTTCAGCTCTCTCAGATATTTCATGATGAAATTGTGTGTCGCTTGTGGACTCTGAAAAATGTGCTCATGCAATGCCTGCCTCTTAGCAAACCAGATCGACCATAGGGTAACCACTGTTTGTGTGAACTCCTCACTGGATAGCATGTCATGCAATGCAAACACCCACCTTTTTGCGTTAGGTTCGACCATACTGTTTAGTGCTTCGACCAGATCGTAATCTTGGAGAGCCCAGACACAATGTGCGACGTTGCAGTGGAGTAGAGAGTGTTGCCAAGAATCTTCAGCACCGTAGAGTCCGCAGCACGTGGTAGTAGACATGTTTCTCTCATGAAGAAGGTCTGCTGTCGGGATGGATTGCTGGGCAAGCCTCCATAGAAAGATTTTGACCTTGGAGGGGACATCTATATTCCACAATTTCGTCCATGCTTTGTGCTCGCCTACTGTGTCCGACGACCTGGCCCTTCCTTCAAGCCAAGCCTCACGTCTCAACTTAGTGTCAATGAGCATCTGGTAGTCCGATCGGACTGAGAATGTTCTGTTCTTTTCATGTACCCACGACCAAAAATCCTCAATATGTCTTGTGCACAAAGGAATTGCCAGGATGGCTTTAGCATCTATGGGAAGAAACACTTCCTCAATAGTGTCCCGATCCCATTCTGCTCCGGGCAAAATCAGCTCCCCAACGTGTTTTGGCGGACTGGCCACCCTGCTCACTATCGGTCGCATATTGGCTAGGCATGGTAGCCAGCTATGCTGCCAAATAAGTGTGGTCTGGCCATATCCAATGCGACGAATGAGTCCTTGGACTAGAACATCACATCCATCCAAAACTGCCCTCCAAATATGCGAGGGAGCGGAGCCGAGATCTGCACTCAAAAATTATCCATTACCAAAATACTTGGCCTTCAGAATACGTGTGCTTAGTGATTCAGGCTACATTAACACACGCCACGCCTGTCTGGCCAGGAGGGCTAGGTTAAAGAGCTCAATATCACGGAAGCCAAGTCCACCACAATATTTTGGACGTGTCATGACACTCCATGAGACCCAATTTAGTTTTCGGTGGCCTTCCTTGCTGCCCCACCAGAATTTCCGAATCAGAGAATTGATATGCTCACAAAGACCACGTGGGAGCTTAAAAAAGACATAGAGTATACCGGTACTGATTGCGCCACAAATTTAATCAATACTTCTTTCCCTCCGGAAGACATAAGTTTCTCCATCCACCCCTTAATCTTGCTCCATACTCTATCCTTTAGGAACTTGAAGGCCCCATTTTTACTATTTCCAACATCAGAAGGCATTCCAAGGTATTTTTCAGAGAGGGATTCATTCGTGATATTCAATGCTTGCTTCACTTCCTCTCTTAAAATATTTGGACACCCCTTACTAAAGAAAACCGATGATTTAGACAGATTAATCCTCTGGCTCGATGCATTACAATAGCTCTCCATTAGAGAGGATAACTCCATAGCTCCGTCGGAACTGGCTTTGACAAACAGTAGGCTATCATCCACAAAGAGTAAGTGGCTAACCGGCGGTGCCGAGGGAGCTACTTGGATTCCACTGAGGTGCGATGATTCCTCTTGTGTTTTTAAGAGGCACGTGAGGCCCTCCGCTGCAAGCAAAAACAGATAAGGAGATATAGGGTCCTCCTGACGGATCCCTCTTGATGGGATGAACTCCTCCAATTTCCCACCATTAAAAAGGACCGAGAATTTTACAGACTTTACCATTCTCATAACCAGATTGATCCAAATAGGAGCAAAGCCCAGCTTACTCATTATAGCCTCTAGGTATGACCATTCCACCCGGTCATATGCCTTCATCATGTCTAGCTTCACAGCACAAAATCTATATCTCTTTGCCTTGTTTCTCTTCATAAAGTGCAGACACTCATAAGCTGTTATAATATTGTCTGTGATCAATCTCCCTGGGACAAAGGCTGATTGTTCTTCAGAGATAATATCAGGTAAGATTTGCTTCAACCTGTTTGACACCACTTTGGAAGCAATCTTGTATAACACATTGCATAGACTAATAGGGCGAAATTGAGACAATTGGGTTGGGTCTTTTACCTTCGAGATCAACACTAAAATTGTTTCATTTATTACCCCCATCTTTTCCTCACCCTGCAGTATGCGCAGTACCACATTGGTCACCTCAGAACCACAGAGCTCCCAATGACGTTGGAAAAAATGAGCCGGGTACCCATCTGGGCCAGGGGCCAGGTACCTCCTTGGGGCTATAAGGGGCTAACAGAGATGCGTTCATTTCCTGGGTTACTTTAACCGGGACTGTATTCAGGATGTATTGCATGCCAGATGTGCCCTCCAAGCTATACAAATTCTTATAGAAGGTATTTGTGAGCTGCACCATCTCTGTTGGATCGTGCATTATAGAACCGTCAGGCCGCTGCAGATTTTTGATTGTGTTCTTTCTTCTCCGCATGCTAGCACGCCTCTGGAAAAACTTTGTATTCTTGTCGCCATCAGTCAGCCAGTCGACATGTGAGCGTTGCTGTTGCATTATCTCCTCCATGTGATATAGCTCTACCAAGTGATCAGAAATTTTTATCTCTACATGTGAAGATGCTAAACGGCGGGGGTCATTCTGCAAAACAGCCAACTCCTTTTTCAGCTTCTTTATTGCCTTGGCCACTAAAAGTGCTAGTTATTGACTAGAGGGGGGTGAATAGGCAATTTTTATGAAAGTCTTCAAAACAAGAGAGTTTCGAAGACAACCGATATAAATGAACCTATAACCATGCGGCGAAGGTAGACTACACTAGGAAAGCCATAGTCAAGTATTCAATGAAGTGAGAGCACGAAGACTAATAGCAGCTAGGCAGTATGGATCAGGATGGAAGATAGTATGAAACCAATCTGAACAAACAGTCACATAGTGAAGACAAATAGACAATGCAAACAGGCAATGACTTCACAAGGACAAACTGTAAATAAAGAGATGGGAAGGATAGAACCAGTGGCTTGTTGAAGACAATGATTTGTTGGACCAGTTCCAGTTGCTATGACAACTGTACGTCTGGTTAGGGAGGCTCGGATTTAACTCAGAAGACCGGCTAGAGGATTCACAGTCCTCAAGTGTAACAAGTCTTCAGATCACACGGACAGAACGCCTTGATCCAGCAAGGGGAGAAGGAGAGGTTGGGGAAGACTCCATCCAGCAGAAGCACGACGGCGTGGTGGTGGTGGAGGAGCGCGGGACTCCAGCAGGGCTTCGCCAAGCACTACGAGAGACGAGGAGGAAGAGGGGTAGGGCTGCGCCAACAGGGAGATTGAATCGCGTATGTATGGCAGCCCAAAACCCCCACTATATATAGGGGAAATGGAGGGGCTGCGCCCCCACCTAGGTTTCCACCCCTAGGGGTGGCGGCCAGCCCTAGATTCCATCTAGGGGCGGCCAAGGGGGGAGAGAGGGGGGGCGCACCACTAGGTGGGCCTTAGGCCCATCTGAGCCTAGGGTTTCCCCTTTTTCCCTTCTCTCTTTGCCTTGGGCCCTGGTAGGGGGGCGCACCAGCCCACCTGGGGCTGGTCCCCCTTCACACTTGGCCCACACAGCCCTCTAGGGTAGGTAGCCCCACCTGGTGGACCCCCGGGACCCTCCTGATGGTCCCGGTACGTTACCGATAGCACCCGAAACTTTTCCGGTGACCAAAACAGGACTTCCCATATATAAATCTTTACCTCCAGACCATTCCGGAACTCCTCGTGATGTCCAGGATCTCATCCGGGACTCCGAACAACATTTGGTAACCACGTATATCTATTCCCTATAACCCTAGCGTCATTGAACCTTAAGTGTGTAGACCCTACGGGTTCGGGAACCATGCAGACATGGCCGAGACAACTCTCCGGTCAATAAACAACAGCGGGATCTGGATACCCATGTTGGCTCCCACATGCTCCACGATGATCTCATCGGATGAACCACGATGTCGAGGATTCAATCAATCCCGTATTCAATTCCCTTTGTCTAGCGGTACGATACTTGCCCGAGATTCGATCGTCGGTATCCCGATACCTTGTTCAATCTCGTTACCGGCAAGTCTCTTTACTCGTTCCGTAACACATCATCCCGTGATCAACTCCTTGGTCACATTGTGCACATTATGATGATGTCCTACCGAGTGGGCCCAGAGATACCTCTCCGTTACACGAAGTGACAAATCCCAGTCTCGATTCGTGCCAACCCAACAGATACTTTCGGAGATACCTGTAGTGTACCTTTATAGCCACCTACTTACGTTGTGACGTTTGGCACACCCAAAGCACTCCTACGGTATCCGAGAGTTGCACAATCTCATGGTCTAAGGAAATGATACTTGACATTAGAAAAGCTTTAGCATACGAACTACACGATCTTTGTGCTAGGCTTAGGATTGGGTCTTGTCCATCACATCATTCTCCTAATGATGTGATCCCCGTTATCAACGACATCCAATGTCCATGGTCAGGAAACCGTAACCATCTATTGATCAACAAGCTAGTCAACTAGAGGCTTACTAGGGACATGGTGTTGTCTATGTATCCACACATGTATCTGAGTTTCCTATCAATACAATTCTAGCATGGATAATAAAAGATTATCATGAACAATGAAATATAATATAATAATAACTAATTTATTATTGCCTCTAGGGCATATTTCCAACAGTCTCCCACTTGCACTAGAGTCAACAATCTAGTTCACATCGCCATGTGATTAACACTCACAGGTCACATCGCCATGTGACCAACATCCAAGAGTCTATTAGACTCAATGATCTAAATCACATCACTATGTGATAAACACTCAAAGAGTTCTGGGTTTCATCATGTTATGCTTGTGAGAGAGGTTGTAGTCAACGGGTCTTGCCATATTCAGATCTCTATGTATTTCGCAAAACTTTATATCGTAGATGCTGCTACCACGTTCCACTTGGAGCTATTCCAAATTGTTGCTCCATTATACGTATCCGGTATCTCTACTCAGAGCTATCCGGATAGGTGTTAAGCTTGCATCGACGTAACTCTTTATGTCGAACTCTTTATCACCTCCATAACCGAGAAACATTTCCTTATTCCTTTAAGGATAATTTTGACCGCTATCTGGTGATCTACTCCTAGATCACCTTTGTACCCTCTTGCCAGACATGTGGCAAGGCACGCATCAGGTGCGGTACTCAGCATGGCATACCGTATAGAGCCTATGACAAAAGCATAGGGGACGACCTTCGTCCTTTCTCTTTCTTCTGCCGTGGTCAAGCTTTGAGTCTTACTCAACTTCACACCTTACAACTCATGTAAGAACCCCTTCTTTGACTGATCTATTTTGAAATCCTTCAAAAACATGTCAAGGTGTGCGTTCTTTGAAAGTATCATCAGGCGTCTTGATCTATTTCTATAGATCCTGATGCCCAATATGTAAGCAGCTTTATCCAGGTCTTCCTTTGAAAATCACTCTTCAAACAACCGTTTATGCTTTCCAGAAATTCTACATTATTTCAGATCAACAATATGTCATCCACATATAATTATCAGAAATGTTGTAGTGCTCCCACTCACTTTCTTGTAAATACAAGTTTCTAGCAAACATTGTATAAACCTAAAAGCTTTGATCACTCTATCAAAACATATATTCCGATTCCGAGATGCTTGCTCTAGTCCATAGAAGGATTGCTGGAGCCAGCATACCTTTTAGCATCCTTAGGATCGTCAAAGCCTTTTATTGTATCACATACAACTTTTCTTACATAACTGGTAAGAAAACTTGTTTTGACATCCATCTCTAAGATTTCATAATCAAAAAATACAGCTAATGCTATCATGATTCCGATGGACTTAAGCATCGCTACGGGTGAGAAATTCTCATCGTAGTCAACTCCTTGAACTTGTGAAAAGACTCTTTCCCACAAGTCGAGCTTCATAGACGGTAACATTACCGCCCACGTCCGTCTTCTTCTTAAAGATCCATTTATCTCAATGGCTTGCCGATCATCGGGCAAGTCCACCAAAGTCCATACTTTGTTCTGATATATAGATCCTATCTCGGATTTCATGGCTTCTAACCATTTGTCAGAATACGGGCCCACCATTGCTTCTCCATAGCTCGCAGGTTCATTGTTGTCTAACAACATGATATCTAAGACAGGATTAACGTACCACTTAGGAGTAGTACATATCCTTGTCGACCTACAGGTTCTATAGCAACTTGATCCGAAGCTTCATGATCACTATCATTAACTTCCTATTCAACAGATGTAGGCGCCACAGAAAACATCCTTCTGTGTTGCGTCACTCTCTGGTTGAAGTGAAGGTTCGACAACCTCATCAAGTTCTATC
Source organism: Triticum urartu (assembly GCF_056163025.1). Classification (NCBI taxonomy): domain Eukaryota; kingdom Viridiplantae; phylum Streptophyta; class Magnoliopsida; order Poales; family Poaceae; genus Triticum; species Triticum urartu. Next base: position 150,432,722 of record NC_141879.1, on the reverse strand, counting down.
TTCCTCCCACTCAATTCTTTCGAGAGAAACTCCTTCTCGAGAAAGGACCCGTTCTTAGCGACAAACAATTTGCCCTCGGATCTGAAATAGAAGGTATACCCAACTGTCACCTTTGGGTATCCTATGAAGATGTGTTTGTCCGCTTTGGGTTCGAGCTTCTCCGGCTGAAGCCTTAAGCATCGCAGCCCCAAACATTAAGAAATGACAACTTTGGTTTCTTGCCAAACCAATGTTCATACGACGTCGTCCCAACGGACTTAGATGGTGTCCTATCTAAAGTGAATGCAGTTGTCTCTAACGCATAACCTTAAAATGAAAACGGTAGATTGATAAGAGACATCATAGATCGCACCATATCTCATAAGGTTCGATTACGATGTCCGGACACACCATAACCTAGTGGTGTTCCAGGTGGCTTCAACTGTGAAACAATTCCACAATGTCTTAAGTGTTTGCCAAACTCATAACTCAGATATTCTCATTGATCAGATCGTAGGAATTTGATCTTCTTGTTATGATGATTCTTAACTTCACTCTGAAATCGCTTGAACTTTTCAAATGTTTCAGACTTGTGCTTCATTAAGTAAATATACCTATATCTACTCAAATCGTCAGTGAAGATGAGAAAATAGCGATATCCACCGCACGCTTCAATTCTCATTGGATCACACGCATCAGCATGTATGATTTCCAACAAGTCACTTGCCCGTTTCATTGTACCTGAAAGCGGGGTCTTAGTCATCCTGCCCATGAGGCATGGCTCGCATGTGTCAAGCGATTCAAAATCAAGTGACTCCAAACATCCATCGACATGGAGTTTCTTCATGCATCTTACGCCAATATGACCAAGCGGCAGTGCCACGAGAAAAAGTGGTACTATCATTATTAACTCTACATCTTTTGGCGTGAACATGTGTATTACCACGACCGAGATTCAATGAACCATTCACATAGGGTGCATGACCATGAAAGGTATCATTCATGTAAACAAAATAACCATTATTCTCTAACTTAAATGAATGACCGTATTGCAATGAACATGATCTAATCATATTCATGCTCAATGTAGACACCTGATAACATTTATCTAGGTTCAATACTAATCCCGAAGGCAGATGGAGCGTGCGATGGTGATCTCATCAACTTTGGAAACACTTCCAACACACATCATCACCTCACCCTTAGCCAGTCTCCGTTTAGTCCATAGCTTTTGCTTCAAGTCACCACTAATAGCAACTGAACCGGTATCCAATACCCAGGTGCTACCGGGAGTACTAGCGAGGTACACATTAATAACACGTATATACTTTGTTGAAGTTTCCAGCCTTCTTATCTACCATGTATTTGGGGTAATTCCGCTACCAGTGACCGTTCCCCTTACAATAGAAGCACTTAGTCTCGGGTTTGGGTTCAACCTTGGGTTCCTTCACTGGAGCGGCAACTGGTTTGCCATCCATGAAGTTTCCCTTCTAGCCCTTGTCCTTCTTGAAACTAGTGGTCTTGTTAAACCATCAACACTTGATGCTCCTTCTTTGATTTCTACCTTTTGCGGTCTTAAGCACCGCGAACAGCTCCGGGATCAACTCCATCCCTTGCATGTCATAGTTCATGACGAAGATCTAGTAGCTTAGTGATAGTGGCTAGAGAACTCTATCAATCACTATCTTATCTGGAAGTTTAACTCCCACTTGATTTAAGTGATTGTAGCACCCAGACATTCTGAGCATATGCTCACTAGCTGAGCTATTCTCCTTCATCTTGTTGGCAAAAGAACTTGTCAGAGGTCTCATACCTCTCAACACGGGCATGAGCCTGAAATCCCAATTTCAGCTCTTGGAACATCTCACATGTCTTATGGCGTTCAAAACGTCATTGGAATACCGATTCTAAGCCATAAAGTATGGTGCACTAAACTATCAAGTAGTCATCAGGATGTGTCTGTCAGGTGTTCACAACATCCACAGACGACGTTGTAGGGGTTTGCACATCGAGCGGTGCATCAAAGACGTAAGCCTTCTGTGTAGCAGTGAGGACACTCCTCAGACTACGGACCTAGTCCGCATCATTGCTTACAATATCTTTCAACTTTAATCTTTCTCTAGGAACGTATTGAAACAAGGAGCTACAACGTGAGCTATTTATCTATAACATATTTGCAAAGACAATTTAGACTATGTTCATGATAATTGAGTTCATCTAATCAAATTATTTAATGAACTCCCACTCAGATAGACATCCCTCTAGTCATCTAAGTGAAACATGATCCGAGTCAACTAGGCCGTGTCCGATCATCACGTGAGATGGACTAGTCAACATCGGTGAACATCTTCATGTTGATCGTATCTTCTATACGACTCATGCTCGACCTTTCGGTCTTCCGTGTTCCGAGGCCATGTCTGTACATGCTAGGCTCGTCAAGTCAACCTAAGTGTTTTTGCTGTGTAAATCTGGCTTACACCCGTTGTATTCGAACGTTAGAATCTATCACACCCGATCATCACGTGGTGCTTTGAAACAACGAACCTTCGCAACGGTGCACAGTTAGGGGGAACGCCTTTCTTGAAATTTTAGTGATGGATCATCTTATTTAAGCTACCGTCATTCTAAGCAAATAAGATGTAAAACATGATAAACATCACATGCAATCAAATAGTGACATGATATGGCCAATATCATTTTGCTCCTTTTGATCTCCATCTTCGGGGCTCCATGATCATCGTTGTCACCGGCATGACACCATGGTCTCCATCATCATGATCTCCATCATCGTGTCTTCTTGAAGTTGTCTCGTCATCTATTACTTCTACTGCTATGGCTAACGCCTTAGCAATAAAGTAAAGTAATTACATGACGTTTATGTTGACACGCAGGTCATAAATAAATAAAGACAACTCCTATGGCTCCTGCCGGTTGTCATACTCATCGACATGCAAGTCGTGATTCCTATTACAAGAACATGATCAATCTCATACATCACATATATCATTCATCACATCCTTTTGGCCATATCACATCACAAGGCATATGCTGCAAAAACAAGTTAGGCGTCCTCTAATTGTTGTTGCAAGTTTTTACGTGGCTGCTATAGGTTTCTAGCAAGAATGCTTCTTACCTACGCGAAAACCACAACGTGATATGCCAATTTCTATTTACCCTTCATAAGGACCCTTTTCATCGAATCCGATCCGACTAAAGTGGGAGAGACAGACACCCGCTAGCCACCTTATGCAACTAGTGCATGTCAGTCGGTGGAACCAGTCTCACGTAAGAGTACGTGTAAGGTCGGTCCGGGCCGCTTCATCCCACGATGCCGCCGAATGAAGATAAGACTAGTAAAGGCAAGCAAATTGACAAAATCGACACCCACAACAACTTGTGTTCTACTCGTGCATAGAAACTACGCATAGACCTAGCTCTGATACCACTGTTGGGGAACGTAGCAGAAATTCAAAATTTTCTACGCATCACCAAGATCAATCTATGGAGTAATCTAGCAACAAAGGGAAGGAGAGTGCATCTACATACCCTTGTAGATCGCTAAGCGGAAGCGTTCAAGTGAACGGGGTTGATGGAGTCGTACTCGTCGTGATCCAAATCACCGATGATCCTAGTGCCGAACGGACGACACCTCCGCGTTCAACACACGTACATCCCGGTGACGTCTCCTACGCCTTTATCCAGCAAGGGGAGAAGGAGAGGTTGGGGAAGAATCCATCCAGCAGCAGCACGACAGTGTGGTGGTGGTGGAGGAGCGCGGGACTCCAGCAGGGCTTCGCCAAGCACTACGAGAGACGAGGAGGAAGAGGGGCAGGGCTGCCACAACAGGGAGATTGAATCGCGTATGTATGGCATCCCAAAACCCCCACTATATATAGGGGAAAGGGAGGGGCTGCGCCCCCACCTAGGTTTCCACCCCTAGGGGTGGCGGCCAGCCTAGATCCCATCTAGGGGCGGCCAAGGGGGGAGAGAGGGGGGGCGCACCACTAGGTGGGCCTTAGGCCCATCTGAGCCTAGGGTTTCCCCCTTTTCCCTTCCCTCTTTGCCATGGGCCCTGGTGGGGGGGGCGCACCAGCCCACCTAGGGCTGGTCCCCCTTCACACTTGGCCCACGCAGCCCTCTTGGGTAGGTAGCCCCACATGGTGGACCCCCGGGACCCTCCCGGTGGTCTCGGTACGTTATCGATAGCACCCGAAACTTTTCCGGTGACCAAAACAGGACTTCCCATATATAAATCTTTACCTCCGGACCATTCCGGAACTCCTCGTGATGTCCGGGATCTCATCCGGGACTCCGAACAACATTCGGTAACCATGTATATCTATTCCCTATAACCCTAGCGTCATCGAACCTTAAGTGTGTAGACCCTACGGGTTCGGGAACCATGCAGACATGGCTGAGACAACTCTCCGGTCAATAAACAACAGCGGGATCTGGATACCCATGTTGGCTCCCACATGCTCCACGATGATCTCATCGGATGAACCATGATGTCGAGGATTCAATCAATCCCGTATTCAATTCCCTTTGTCTAGAGGTACGATACTTGCCCGAGATTTGATCGTCGGTATCCCGATACCTTATTCAATCTCGTTACCGGCAAGTCTCTTTACTCGTTCCGTAACACATCATCCCGTGATCAACTCCTTGGTCACATTGTGCACATTATGATGATGTCCTACCGAGTGGGCCCAGAGATACCTCTCCGTTACACGGAGTGACAAATCCCAGTCTCGATTCATGCCAACCCAACAGATACTTTCGGAGATACCTGTAGTGTACCTTTATAGCCACCCAGTTACGTTGTGACGTTTGGCACACCCAAAGCACTCCTACGGTATCCGAGAGTTGCACAATCTCATGGTCTAAGGAAATGATACTTGACATTAGAAAAGCTTTAGCATACGAACTACACGATCTTTGTGCTAGGCTTAGGATTGGGTCTTGTCCATCACATCATTCTCCTAATTATGTGATCCCGTTATCAACGACATCCAATGTCCATGATCAGGAAACCGTAACCATCTATTGATCAACGAGCTAGTCAACTAGAGGCTTACTAGGGACATGGTGTTGTCTATGTATCCACACATGTATCTGAGTTTCCTATCAATACAATTCTAGCATGGATAATAAACGATTATCATGAACAATGAAATATAATATAATAATAAATAATTTATTATTGCCTCTAGGGCATATTTCCAACACAGCTACTACCACACATTGGGCCCTGAAATATGACCCCGCTCGACTTACTGACCCCTCTCGTATTCTGTCCAGGAGTTGCAACTAGTTTCTGGTGTTTGTAGGTTATGTGTCGGCGGTCGTGCGTAGCGCTGACCCTAGGGGTGGGCTATGATGCGGTAGATACACTATGGCCGGGTATGCCGGGCGGCCGTTTGGCGTCTCGGGACTCTGTACACATCGTTTGGGGCCGTTGAGGACACCCCGGCCGGATTTCCTTGCGGATGGAACCTGAATAGGCGATAAACCTGGACTAGAGACTTGTGAGGTTAGTCAGGTCGTGGTCTACACCCACGTCGGTTTTCGCTTGAAGTCTGCCGAGCACATGTCGTGTGCAGACGCTAAGTGGTGGAAACATGTGTGACGAAGTACACCCCTGCAGGGTATAAAACTATTCGAATAGCCGCGTCCGCGGTAAAGGACTACTTGGTTGCCTATATAGTTCATAGACAAGTTAATGGATACTACTAAAAGACTCAAGATAAGTGTGAGTACCGAGGATGGCCCTCTCGTAGGATGACGAGGGAGGATCCCTGGTGGAGTATTGTGTTGGTGAGTAGTGGACTCGTGTGCGAAAACTATTTTACTAGTGGAGTTCCGTAGGATAGCTTAGCCAAGAGTCAAAGCTGGCTTGCTGCAATAACCCCACCACCTTCTTGAGAATGAGCATGTATAGTAGGTTCTATTGTAAGACTTGTTGAGTACCTTTGTACTCATGTTTGCTTAATTACTGTTTTTAGACGACAACACCGCCCCCTCCGATGGGTTCTACGTAGACCTTGACGTCGACGAGTGACTAGCCACCCAGGTGGTGATCCTGGCTATGGAGGGCCCTATGTAGATAGACAGGCTTCGAGAAGCCTTCTTTCTTTCTAGTGTCTGTACTCAGACTAGTTGCTTCCGCTTGTGCTTGTATGATTGTATGACTGGAGTGTCGGGTCTTGTGACCCCTATCTGTATGAACATGTTATGTATGGCTCTCTGGAGCCTTTAAATAAAGTACTTGAGTTGTAGAGTTTTGTTGTGATGCCATGTTGTATGTACTCATATCAGGCATATTGTATGTATGATTGAAATGCTTGGTATGAGTGGGATCCGACAATCTAGTTGTTTATCCTTGGCAGCCTTTCTTATGGGGAAATGTAGTCTAGTGTTCCTCGAGCCATAGTAGTCCGCTACAGCCCGGTTCACCGGAATCCTGCTAGCCCAGCACTACTGCTCAGGACACTTGACTGGCCGGCATGTGTTTCACGTCGTTCCTATGTCTGTCCCTTCGGGAAAATGTCACGCGGTGACTTCCGGAGTCCTGCCTAGCCTGCTACAGCCCGGGTTCCCCGGAGCCCTGTTAGCCCAGTGCTACAGCCCGAAATCACTCGCTGATGACCGACATGCTCGATATGATTCATGTATGCCTGTCTCCATAGGTCTGTGCCGCTTTGGGTTCACGACTAGCCATGTCGGTCCGGGTTCTCTGTCATATGGATGCTAGCGACACTATCATATACGTGAGCCAAAAGGCGCAAACGGTCCCGGGCCATGGTAAGGCGACACCCGTGGGATACCGTGCGTGAGGCCGCAAAGTGATATGAGGTGTTACCGGCTAGATCGATGTGGCTTGGAATCGGGGTCCTGACAGCGTTGGCATCAGAGCTGGACTGCCTGTAGGTTCGTTGAGCCAAACTGGTCGATGTCGAGTCTAGAAATGCTTTTGTTATATGTAGGGGAATTGATTGTGGGAGGGAACGTAAGGCTCTTTTACTCCTTTAACTTATGCCCTCTGATCTGAGTCATTCTCTTCTCATTCAACGTGGGTTAAGGACTAGGCTCTCTTCTTCTATCAGGTTCACGTGTTACTAATCCATAGTAGCTTATAGGATTGTTGTTACAAGCCTAGTTCAGTTTCTACTATTTTTAGTATGTTGCTAATTGAATCAGAACCTTGATATGATGTTGTTGAGTGGTATTGCAAACTGTTGTGGATGTCTCAAATCCTTTTCTGAGCATTTACAACTGTTATGTTGTCCAATTTTCCCTAGAAATTCTAATGTCTTTGCATTGTGGTTGTGCTTTCAGATGGCCAACCATGCTCAAAACCAAGTGGTTCGCCTGACCCGATGCCTCGACGTGCCCGGTCATACTGCTATGTTAGTCCGGGTAATGATCGAGACGGGTTACCGTTGGTATCCCGAATACACCGTCGAAGAGCAATTCCGAGACTTTAATCAAAGCCAATATTTCTGCACCGTCAGGATATTTCCTTCTTATCCTGGATCTACCGAGCCCCTTCACTGTTCCTATGGACTCGGGGTTACTGTTGAGATGGCTATGCAGGATGCTGCCTATTCCATGATGACCATCATGCGAGTCCGGACTGGCCTGCTTCGGAACACCGACTTCCGTTACATGCCAGCTTCACTTCCGGGAGCGCAAGGGTATCTTCAGGCTATCTATGCTGACTCCACTCAGGAGGAATCATTAACTTGTACCACTGCCGAGATGCTCGAAGATAAGGACCGAGAGAATCGGGCCTTGAGGTTGGAGCTTTTCAATACCCGTGCTGATCATTGGGCCACATTGACTCGGTTTGCACCTGCGGTGCAAGCTGGATGTATGGATACAAGGGATCTGTATCCTGTGAGATCTGCTCTGCCAGACATGGTGGATTGGCGTGATGTGGGAGGCATCACCCCACCCCGCGGTCCTCGCAGGCCACCGTTTATTGCTCCAAGACCTCATCCTAGCCCCTTTGGTCCACAGGCTCCTCAGGACCGTCTGTTCCCGGATGATCACGTTGAACTTCCAGGCTATGGAGGTGACTTCTATGAGGACTACTACGGAGCTGTCTGAGTTAGTAGTAGTACCACTAGTATTGTAATAGTTGTATTTTCACTGTCCTGCGTGACTTGTGGAATATGACTTTGTGTGTAATCAATTCCGGAGGTGTAGACAAATAATGTATAGGAGCTTGGAATGCCTCCGATGAGATGTAACGTCTTTCATCATAGTTGTACTGTAGCCTGGGTTTGTACTAAACTATGTATGATGTGTATGACCGTTGGTATATATATGGCAGTCTTATATTACCATGACATGCGGATGAACATCTCTGCATTCCGTGTTATCCATTACATTCTGCACTTCCTTGCTAAGTTTGAGCCATCCTTATCTAAACCGTTGTCTTGTTTTCTTCTAGGATGGTCAACACCCGCAGCAACCCTGCTGCCTCGGAGCAGGGGGAAGCCAGTGCAGCTAGGGGTGAAAATCTGCCTCACCCGCCTTCTCTGGCCGAAGTGATGCTGGAGGCGGAAAGAAACAAGCGTGAGACTAACCGCCTGCTAGAGCGGATTGAGCAGAACACTACACGCCATCAGCGAAATCACTTGGTGTCAATCAATGACTTTATCAAGCTGTACCCACCAAAGTTTAACCATTCCGTCGAGCCCCTCGACGCGGATGACTGGCTTCGCAGCATCACCCACAAGCTACGTTCTGCCAACGTAGCCGAAGCCGACAACGTTACTTATGCTGCCTATCACCTCAAAGGCCCTGCTAGCCTTTGGTGGGAAAACTTCGAAGCTATGCGCCCGGTTAGTCAAATTACTACTTGGGCTGAATTGAGTGAGGCTTTCCGTGAGCATCACATTCTGGAAGGTCTCATGGATCGCAAGAGGGAGGAGTTCTGCAATTTCACCCAAAGAAGACTGACTGTGGATGCATATAGTCGTGAATTTGGGAATCTGGCACGTTATGCCCCTGAAGAGGTATCTACTGACGCTAAGAAGCAGGCAAGGTTCCGCAAGGGACTTAGCCCTGAGCTTCACCGCGATCTTCGTCTGCACGAGTGCACCTCCTTTCAGAAGTTGGTCAATAAAGCCATCAGTGCTGAGACAGGCCAGACTGATTATGACGCTTCACGCAAGCACTCCCGTGATTTTGGCTCTTCATCCGGCTCTGGAGCTTAGAAGCGCCGGGTGTGGATCCCAACCATGGCACTGCCACCTAGGTTCATCCTGAGGCCATCCTTTGAGGCGCCTCGTCCCAACCAGCAGTTTGCACCGCCCAAGCCCTATGGTGGCCCCGCTGCTAATGCTGCTCCACGCCCCAATGTTGTGACTTGTTTCAAGTGTGGAGAGCCGGGTCACTATAGCCGAGAGTGTCCCCAGAACAACAACCCCAATCAAACAGGGAAGTATGTTGGCCGTGGTAAGCCCGCGGGAAAAACATTCTACGCCAAGCTGGTCACCACTGCACGTGGCCATGTGAACTATGTTTCAGCCGAGGAGGCTCATGAGGATCCTAACGTCGTCCTTGGTACGCTCCTTGTTAACTGCCATCCGGCATCTGCTCTTTTCTATACTGGAGCATCTCATTCATTCATATCCGAGAACTATGCTCGATTGCATAACACGACATTCTGTGACATGCCCTCTACCATGGAAATTCAAACCCCTGGATCTAGATGGCAAACTTCTAGAGTAAGCCATGGGAACGAAATTCTTGTTGATAGACTTGTCTTCCTCGCATCCTTAATAGCTCTCAAGTCCTCGGACATAAACATCATCTTGGGTATGGACTGGATGTCAGCTCATTATGCTAAGATTGATTGTGCCACTAGAACCGTTCAACTTACTCACCCATCGGGCAAGACAGTCAATGTCTTAACTCGAGTGGCCAAGCGCCAGCTTTACTCCCTAAATGCCAACCCCCTTCCAGACCTTGAAGATGTTCCGGTAGTCCGAGCCTTTCCGGATGTCTTTCCAGAAGAACTGCCAGGTGTTCCACCTGACAGGGATGTCGAGTTTGTGATAGACCTTGTTCCAGGAACCGTTCCAATTTCTAGAAGACCCTACAAGATGGCACCCTTAGAACTAGTTGAGCTTAAGAACCAACTCAATGAGTCCTTGAAAAAGGGTTTCATCCGTCCTAGTTCCTCTCCTTGGGCTTGCCCCGTCCTCTTCGTCAAGAAGAAGGATGGAACGGATCGAATGGTTGTAGATTACCGACCTGTCAACTTGGTCACCATCAAGAACAAGTATCCGCTTCCCAGGATCAACGATCTGTATGATCAGCTCACTGGATCCTCAGTCTTTTCCAAGATGGATTTGAGGTTGGGCTACCATCAAATCAAAATCAAAAATGGGGACATTCCCAAAACGGCCTTTGTTACTCGTTATGGCCAATACGAGTACACCGTTATGTCCTTCGGTTTAACCAATGCCCCAGCCACCTTCTCCCGGTTAATGAACTCGGTCTTCATGGAGTATTTGGATAAATTCGTCGTAGTATACCTCGATGACATACTCATCTACTCCAAGAATGAAGAGGAACATGCCGAACATCTAAGGCTGGTATTGATGCAACTTCGAGAGCATCGCCTTTATGCCAAATTCTCCAAGTGTGAATTTTGGTTGCCACAAGTAACCTATCTAGGCCATGTAATCTCTGGTAAGGGTATTGTTGTCAATCCCGAGCGAGTTCAAGCCGTCCTTGATTGGACTCCACCTGAGACGGTCAAGCAAGTTCGGAGCTTCCTGGGCTTAGCGAGCTATTGCCGCCGCTTCGTCGAGAATTTCTCCAAGGTTGCTAAACCTCTAACTGAACTCCTCGAGAAAGATAAAAAGTTCGAGTGGACTCCACAGTGCGAGTTCAGCTTTCAGGAACTGAAAAGACGCCTGACATCTGCTCCCGTACTGGTACCACCAGATTTCTCCAAGGACTTTATTATCTATTACGACGCCTAGCGACAAGGACTAGGTTGCATACTGATGCAAGATCGGCAGGTAATTGCCTATGCTTCACGGCAATTACACCCACATGAGGAAAATTATCCCACACATGATCTAGAGCTTGCAGCTATAGTCCATGCACTTAAAACCTGGCGACATTACCTCCTCGGTAATCTTTGTGAGATCTTCACCGATCACCAAAGTTTGAAATATATCTTCACCCAACCAGATTTGAATCTCAGGCAAAGACGTTGGGTCGAGTTGATCTCGGATTACGACTTAGGAATAACTTACACCCCGGGCAAAGCTAATGTCATGGTTGATGCACTAAGTCGTAAATCCTATTGTAACAACCTAATGTTACAACAAAGTCAACCACTTCTCCATGAGGAATTCCGTAAGCTTAATCTCCACATTGTTCCTCGAGGATTCCTATCCACCCTGGTGGCGAAACCTACCCTTATGGATCAAATCATAGCTGCCCAGAAGCGTGATAAGAGCATATCCCGGATTAAGGAAAACATTGCTAGCGGAGTTGCTAAATGTTTTTCCATGGATAAGCAGGGTGCTGTCTTCTTCGAGAACCGTTTGGTGGTTCCCAAGAAACAACATCTACGCCAGTTGATCCTTAAGGAAGCTCATGAATCCCCTCTCACCATTCATCCCGGTAGTACTAAAATGTATCAAGACCTACGCCAGAGGTTTTGGTGGACTAGGATGAAGAGAGAAATCGCTCAATACATTGCTAATTGCGATGTTTGTCGTCGTGTTAAAGCAGAGCATCAACGGCCTGCTGGCACCCTTCAACCTCTGGCTATTCCTCAATGGAAATGGGATAAAATCAGTATGGATTTCATCACTGGGTTTCCCAGGACCAAGAGAGGGAATAATTCCATCTTCGTCGTGAGCGACCGACTTTCCAAAGTATCCCACTTTCTACCTGTTCGTGAGAGTATCACCTCTAGCCAGCTAGCCGATTTATACATCTCCCGAATAGTGTCTCTTCATGGTGTTCCATTGGAAATTAACTCAGACCGTGGGAGTCTCTTCACCTCTCGATTTTGGGAAAGTTTCCAAAATGCTATGGGAACTCGTCTCTCTTTTAGCACAGCCTTCCATCCTCAATCAAGTGGTCAAGTAGAACAAGTCAATCAAATTCTGGAAGATATGCTCCGAGCCTCTATCATCTCGTTCGGAATGGGTTGGGAGAAATGCCTTCCATTCGCGGAGTTTGCTTACAACAATAGTTATCAAGCTAGCTTGGGCAAGGCTCCTTTCGAAGTTCTCTATGGACGAAAATGTCGAACGCCTCTTAACTGGTCAGAAACCGGGGAAAGACAACTCTTTGGCCCGGATATGATTCAGGAAGCAGAAGAGCAGGTTCGCGTTATTCGTGAGAAATTGAAAACAGCCCAATCTCGTCAAAAGAGTCAATATGATCGTAAACATAAGCTCATGACTTATGAAGTCGGCGAGAAGGCTTACCTTAGGGTTACACCGTTAAAGGGAACCCATCGTTTCGGTATTAAAGGCAAATTGGCTCCTCGTTATATCGGACCCTTTCGCATTCTTGCCAAACGAGGAGAAGTTGCCTACCAATTGGAACTACCTTCGCATCTTTCCAGGGTTCACGATGTCTTCCACATTTCTCAACTCAGGCGTTGCTTCGCGGATCCTATCCGTGGAGTGGACCACGAAACGCTTGATCTACAAGATAACCTCTCATATTGGGATATCCCGTTAGTATCCTTGATCAAGCCGAGCCTACCACTCGACGTCATAATATCAAGTTTCTCAAGGTTCAATGGTCACACCATTCCGAGAAAGAAGCCACTTGGGAAAGGGAGGATCGTCTTCGACTCGAGTACCCCACCTTCTTCCCGGAGGATCCTAAATCTCGGGACGAGATTCTTTTGAGTGGGGGTGAGTTGTCACACCCTAGTTAGTTCAAGCATTAGAGTGTGCATCATGTTTAAATTCCTCTTAAATTTGAAATGGGGAAGACAGAACCCCCAGCACCCCTTGGAAACAACTAGGGTTTACTAAAATTATTTTCAATAAACCTGAAATGCCCTTCTAAAAAGTTCACTCTCTTTGTCTTGGGTTAGAACCTCTGGCAAAATTGGTGCACAATTTTCTAGGTCAACAGAAGGTCATTGAATTAATTCATAAGTATTTGAATTTGGGCATTTAAATGCTATAAAATAATTTAAATGCTCAAATAATTCTGGAAATAAGTGTGGGCTGTTGGAAATATTCTAAACAGAGCCACAATTATTTTCAGGATTTTTGGAAACGTTTTAGTATTTTTTATAAAGCCCAACAGTTGTAGTTAAATAGAAAAAGAAAACAAATCAGAAAAAGAGAGAGAGGGAGAAGCCCACCTGGGCCTTACCTGTGCTGGCCCGGCCCACCTGGCATGTGCCAGTCGTCACCCACCTCTGCCAGTAGGCAGAGGCGTGTCGCCGGCGCGTGCTCCCGCGGCCACCTCCTGCTTCCACCTCCTGCTGCCTCCTCGTCCCCATCCGAGCGCCACGGAGACGCCCAGCACCTCCCTGCACTCCTCCCCTCTCTCCCCCTCGTCTCCCTCACCCTCTCCCGCGATGGCCGAGCGCGATCCTCGCCGCCGTTCGCTGTAGTTGTCACCAGAGCCACCCCTCGCCTCCCTGACGTGCCCGTGAGCTCCGCCTCCATCGTCTACGCCTCCTCGTCGACTCACGCAACGCTGGACGCCTCCAAGCGCCTTCCTGACGCCTTCTTCTTCCTCGGTCCGCCGAGATCGCCGGCAACGCCCCGACGACGTCCGACCTCCCCCGAGCCCGCTGAGACGCGTTCTGCAACCGCCGTGACCTCCTCTACCGATCCCCCCTCTTCTCTGCTTCGTTTGCTCGCCGTAGACGTCACCCCCTTGCTCACCGTAGCACGCCGCCGCGCGAGCTCGACGCCGGCGTCACTCCGGTGACCATTTGGTCAAGCGCAGGTGCTTAACGCACTCACCGCACCTCGCAGCACCTCGCTAGCATGTCCGTTTCCCCCTAGCTTGCTGCAGCAGCAAAACCACCAACGGCCGAGCTCCGGCCGCCGCCCGGCTCGACGCCGTCGTCGTTCCCGGCCACCCCAGCACCAACCAATGCCACCAATGGATGCGCCACACCGCTAGCTACCCGTAGCACCCACCCGCGCATCGAACCGTGGCCGGAGCAGCGTTTCCGACGCTCTCCGCCGTCTTGGCCTCGCCGGCGGCTCAACACCGGCGGGACTAACCCCTGCTGACCAGGGGTTTGACCCCAGTTTGACCCCGCCTGAGTCACTGATAGGTGGGGCCAGCTCCTAACTAAATTAGATTAGTTTTAATTAGAGCTAATCACTCTGTTAGAGGTTAATGACATTGTTAACTAACCCTCTCTCACTGACATGTGGGCCCAGGGCCTAACTAACCCCATTTAGTGCTAACTAAACACTAACTAACTCTGTTAGTTAGCTGAGAGACTGACAGAAGGGGCCCACCAGTCAGGTTTGACCTGGGCTGGCGCCTTTGACCCGCTGACGTCATAGTGATGCAGTGTTGACGCATTAATTCAATTACTGGATTTATTCTTTAATAGGAAATTCCAGAAAATAGTCAAAACTTCTAAAAATCATAGAAAATCAACCATAGCTCCAAATGCAAAGATTTATATATGAAAAATGATCAGAAAAATTCAATCTATCCATCTGTAATGGTTTCATGCATGACAAAACAAGTTAACCTTGCTGTTTAAGCAGAATAATGTTATGCACTAATAAGGCCATGTTTAATGAGCTAATATCTGAATCTTTGATTCAAATGAGTTCATCCCCTTCTGTTTTAGCTTGCATTAGGCCAAGACACTTTCATCTTGCCATGTCATAGCATGCATCATATTGTTGCATATTGTCATGTGTTGATTATGTTCGGTGTGTCTTTCGTGGTAGGTTCTGCCTCCGAGGATAACCCCGAGTATCCGTCTGAAGGGCAGTACCCTACTACCACTACAACAGGCAAGCAACCCATTGATCATTCCGATACAAAACCATGTTCTCGCTTCTGCTCTTGTTTACTGCATTAAGACAACGCGATTCAAACTGCTGTGTGCTACGGTAGTTGAACCTTTATCCTCTGCATGACCTGTCATTGCCACAGTAACTAGATGAAACCCACTAGCATGTGTAGGAGTTGATTGAGCCATGTATGTGATTCCTACCTTGCTATGCCTGCTATGCTTAGAGTTGTGTCAGGTCTGGTTCATCCGGGTGATGGGCTAGAGTGATATGATTATGTCGGTAATGTGAGGGATGTGTTGAACATGTTTTGGTAAAGGTATCGATGAGAGGCCATGTAGGAGTACATGGTGGGTTGTTTCATTGAGACCGTCCATAAGAACTGAGATCTGTATGCGTGATTTAAGGTTCAGCTACTACCACACATTGGGCCCTGAAATATGACCCCGCTCGACTTACTGACCCCTCTCGTCCTCTCTCCAGGAGTTGCAACTAGTTTCTGGTGTTTGTAGGTTATGTGTTGGCGGCCGTGCGTAGCGCTGACCCTAGGGGTGGGCTATGATGCGGTAGATACACTATGGCCGGGTATGCTGGGCGCCCGTTTGGCGTCTCGGGACTCTGTACACATCGTTTGGGGCCGTTGAGGACACCCCAGCCGGATTCCCTTGCGGATGGAACCTGAATAGGCGATAAACCTGGACTAGAGACTTGTGAGGTTAGTCAGGTCGTGGTCTACACCCACGTCGGTTTTCGCTTGAAGTCTGCCGAGCACATGTCGTGTGCAGACGCTAAGTGGTGGAAACATGTGTGACTAAGTACACCCCTGCAGGGTATAAAACTATTCGAATAGCCGCGTCCGCGGTAAAGGACTACTTGGTTGCCTATACAGTTCATAGACAAGTTAATGGATACTACTAAAAGACTCAAGATAAGTGTGAGTACCGAGGATGGCCCTCTCGTAGGATGACGAGGGAGGATCCCCGGTGGAGTATTGTGTTGGTGAGTAGTGGACTCGTGTGCGAAAACTATTTTACTAGTGGAGTTCCGTAGGATAGCTTAGCCAAGAGTCAAAGCTGGCTTGCTGCAATAACCCCACCACCTTCTTGAGAATGAGCATGTATAGTAGGTTCTGTTGTAAGACTTGTTGAGTACCTTTGTACTCATGTTTGCTTAATTACTGTTTTCAGACGACAACACCGCCCCCTCCGATGGGTTCTACGTAGACCTTGACATCGACGAGTGACTAGCCACCCAGGTGGTGATCCTGGCCATGGAGGGCCCTATGTAGATAGACAGGCTTCGAGAAGCCTTCTTTCTTTCTAGTGTCTGTACTCAGACTAGTTGCTTCCGCTTGTGCTTGTATGATTGTATGACTTGAGTGTCGGGTCTTGTGACCCCTATCTATATGAACATGTTATGTATGGCTCTCTGGAGCCTTTAAATAAAGTACTTGAGTTGTAGAGTTTTGTTGTGATGCCATGTTGTATGTACTCATATCGGGCATATTGTATGTATGATTGAAATGCTTGGTATGAGTGGGATCCGACAATCTAGTTGTTTATCCTTGGCAGCCTTTATTATGGGGAAATGTAGTATAGTGTTCCTCAAGTCATAGTAGTCCGCTACAGCCCGATTCACCGGAGTCCTGCTAGCCCAGCACTACTGCTCAGGACACTTGACTGGCTGGCATGTGTTTCACGTCATTCCTATGTCTGTCCCTTCGGGGAAATGTCACACGGTGACCTCCGAAGTCCTGCCTAGCCTGCTACAGCCCGGGTTCCCGGAGCCCTGTTAGCCCAGTGCTACAGCCCGGAATCACTCGCTGATGACCGACATGCTCGATATGATTCATGTATGCCTGTCTCCATAGGTCTGTGCCGCTTTGGGTTCACGACTAGCCATGTCGGCCCGGGTTCTCTGTCATATGGATGCTAGCGACACTATCATATACATGAGCCAAAAGGCGCAAACGGTCCCGGTCCATGGTAAGGCGACACCCGTGGGATACCGTGCGTGAGGCCACAAAGTGATATGAGGTGTTACCGGCTAGATCGATGTGGCTTGGAATCGGGGTCCTGACACTTTGATTTTCCATGCAGTCGACATAGCTAAAACTCCAGGTGGTTAAATCGAATCACACAAAACAAGGGAGTACATTGCTCTGATACCAATTGAAAGTGCTAGTGATCGACTAGAGGGGGGTGAATAGGCTATTTCTATGAAAGTCTTCAAAACATGGAAGTTTCGAAGACAAACGATAGAAATGAACCTATTAACATGCAGCGGAAGGTAGACTACACTAGGCAAGCCATAGTCAAGTATTCAAAGAAGTGAAAGCACGAAGACTATTAGCAGCTAGGCAGTATGGATCGGGATGGAAGATAGTATGAAGCCAATCAGAACAAACAGTCACACAGTGAAGACAAATAGATATTGCAAGCAGGCAATGACTTCACAAAGACCAACTATAAATAAAGAGAAGGAAGGGATAGAACCAGTTGCTTGGTGAAGACAAGGATTTGTTGGGCCAGTTCTAGTTGCTGTGACAACTGTACATCTGGTTAGGGAGGCTGAGATTCAACTCAGAAGACCGCATCTTCACCTTATTCCCCTTGAGCTAAGGACACACAGTCCTCGCCCAATCACTCAGGTAAGTCTTCAAGGTAGACTTCCAAACCTTCACACACTTTGTTCTCCGGCGATCCACAATGACTATTGGATGCTTAGAACGCGACGCCTAACCGGCTAGAGGATTCACAGTCCTTAAGTGTAACAAGTCTTCAGATCACACAGACAGAAAGACTTCAGTGATGCCTAACACTCTTTGGCTCTGGGTGTTTAGGGCGTTGTCCTCGCAAGGATTTCTCTCTCAAAGGCTTCGGAGGTGGGTTGCTCTCAAACGACAAAAGCCGTGCACTAACTCTGAGCAGCCACCAATTTATGGTGTAGGGGGTGGGCTATTTATAGTCACTAGGCAACCCGACCTGATTTGTCCGAAATGACCCTGGGTCACTAAGGAACTGACACGTGTTCCAACAGTCAGATTTCAAACACACGCGGCAGCTTGACTTGGGCTACAAGTAAAGCTGACTTATCCAGCTCCGGATAAGATTTGCTCTCATTGTCTTCGCTCGAAGACTTAGGATTTGTTTGAGCATCACTTTAGTCACTCTGACTTTGTTCACTTGGACCCCACTTAATAGTATGGTGGTTCTTATGACTCAACAAAGAAGAAAATGAAACTACGAAACAACTATGTCTTCGCGCTCCAAAGCCTTCATGCGATGTCTTCTCATGGCATAGTCTTCAATGTGAATATCTTCACATACCACCATTGTCTTCAATGTCTTCACACATTTTTAGGGGTCATCTCCGGTAGGTAAAACAAATCAATGAGGGACTACTATCTATGTTATCCTGCAATTCTCACAAACACATTAGTCCCTCAACCAGGTTTGTCGTCAATACTCCAAAACCAACGAAGGGTGGCACTAGATGCACTTACAGTTGTTCTATTTATATGAGTAATATCTTTTATGGTCTTGCACCCCTGATGAGTGGTCTATTTTTACTAAATCTTGATAGTAGTGATACACATGTTCATAGTATTAAGTCCAAAAGATGCAGAGTTGATAATGATAGTGCAACTTATTTGTGGCACTGCCGTTTAGGTCATATGGGTGTAAAGCACATGAAGAAACTCCATTCTGATGGACTTCTGGAATCACTTGATTATGAATCACTTAGTACTTGCAAACCATGCCTCATGGCAAGATGACTAAAACTCCGTTCTCCGGAACCATGGAGCGAGCAACAGAGTTATTGGAAATCATACATACAGATGTATGTGGTCCAATGAACATTGAAGCTCGCGGCGGATATCGTTATTTTCTCACCTTCACAGATGATTTGAGCAGATATGGGTATATCTACTTAATGAAACATAAGTCTGAAACATTTGAAAAGTTAAAAGAATTTCAGAGTGAAGTGGAAAATCATCGTAACAAGAAAATCAAGTTTCTACGATCTGATCATGGAGGCGAATATTTGAGTTATGAGATTCAACTTCATTTGAAACAATGCGGAATAGTTTCGCAACTCACGCCACCTGGAACACCATAGCGTAATGGTGTGTACGAATGTCGTAATCGTACTTTACTAGATATGGTACGATCTATGATGTCTCTCACTGAATTACCACTATCATTTTAGGGTTACGCTTTAGAGACAGCTGCATTCACATTAAATAGGGCACCATCTAAATTCGTCGAGACGACACCTTATGAACTGTGGTTTGGCAAGAAACCCAAGTTGTCGTTTCTTAAAGTTTGGGGCTGCGATGCTTATGTGAAAAAGCTTCAATCTGATAAGCTCGAACCCAAATCGGAGAAATGTGTCTTCATAGGATACCCAAAGGAGACTGTTGGGCACACCTTCTATCACAAATCCGAAGGCAAGATATTCGTTGCTAAGAATGGATCCTTTCGAGAGAAGGAGTTTCTCTCGAAAGAAGTGAGTGGGAGGAAAGTAGAACTTAACGAGGTAATTGTACCTTCTCCCTTATTGGAAAGTAGTTCATCACTGAAATCAGTTCCAGTGATTCCTACACCAGTAAGTGCGGAAGCTAATGATGATGATCATGAAACTTCTGATCAAGTTGCTACCAAACCTCATAGGTCAACTAGAGTAAGATCCGCACCAGAGTGGTACGGGAATCCTGTTTTGGAAGTCATGTTAATTGACCATGACGAACCTACGAACTATGAGGAAGCGATGATGAGCCCAGATTCTGCAAAATGGCTTGAGGCCATGAAATCTGAGATGGGATCCATGTATGAGAACAAAGTATGGACTTTGGTTAACTTGCCCGATGATCGGCAGGCCATAGAGAATAAATGGATCTTCAAGAAGAAGACTGACATTGATGGTAATGTTACTGTCTACAAAGCTCGACTTGTTGCGAAAGGTTTTTGACAAGTTAAAGGAATTGACTACGATGAGACCTTCTCACCCGTAGTGATGCTTAAGTCCGTCCGAATCATGTTAGCAATTGCCACATTTTATGATTATGAAATTTGGCAAATGGATGTCAAAACTGCATTCCTTAATGGATACCTTAAAGAAGAGTTGTATATGATGCAACCAGAAGGTTTTGTCGATCCAAAAGGTGCTAACAAAGTGTGCAAGCTCCAACGATCCATTTATGCACTGGTGCAAGCCTCTCGGAGTTGGAATATATGCTTTGATAGTGTGATCAAAGCATATGGTTTTATACAGACTTTTGGAGAAGTCTGTATTTACAAGAAAGTGAGTGGGAGCTCTGTAGCATTTATGATATTATATGTGGATGACAAAGGGAATAATGTATACCGTTATGCGGTTTGACCAATAAAGATCTTCGTAGAATATGTAGGAGCCAATATGAGCATCCAGGTTCCGCTATTGGTTATTGACCGGAGACGAGTCTCGGTCATGTCTACATAGTTCTCGAACCCATAGGGTCCGCACGCTTAACGCTCGGTGACGATCAGTAATATGAGTTTATGTGTTTTGATGTACCGAAAGTAGTTCGGAGTCCCGGATATGACCAAGGACATGACGACGAGTCTCAAAATGGTCGAGACATAAAGATCGATATATTGGATGACTATGTTTGGACTTCGGAAGGGTTCCGGGCAAGTTCGGATAAATACCGGAGTACCGGGGGTTTACCGGAACCCCCCGGGAGTGTAATGGGCCTATTGGGCCTTAGTGGAGAAGAGGAGGGGCGGCCAGGGCAGGCCGCGTGCCCCCTCCCCCTCTAGTCCGAATTGGACAAGGAGGGGGGCTTTCCTTCCCCCTCTCTCCTCCTTCCCTCTCTCCTACTCCTACTCCCAGTGGGAGTAGGAATCCCCTTGGGGTGCGCCTAGGAGGGCCGGCCTCTCCCCCTCCTCCACTCCTTTATATACGGGGAGGGGGCACCCCATAGACACACAAGTTGATCATTGATCTCTTAGCCATGTGCGGTGCCCCATCCACCATAATCCACCTCGGTCATATCGTAGCGGTGCTTAGGCGAAGCCCTGCGTCGGTAGCTTCATCATCACCGTCATTATGCCGTCGTGCTGATGAAGCTCTCCCCCGACACTCTACTGGATCGTGAGTTCGTGGAACGTCACCGAGCCGAACGTGTGCAGATCACGGAGATGCCATACCTTCGGTGCTAGGGTCGATTGATCGTGAAGACGTACGACTATATCAACCGCGTTGTCGTAACACTTCCGCTTACGGTCTACGAGGGTACGTAGAAGATACTCTTCCCTCTCATTGATATGCATCACCATGATCTTGCTTGTGCATAGGAATTTTTTTGAAATTACTACGTTCCCCAACACCTTCGTGATCGAAAAAATCTCTGGTCTACCAAGCCAATCACACAGATGTCGCGCTCCATCTCATTCTCTCCCGACTCGAAGTGGCCAATACAACCCTAGCCACTGTGCCGCTGCAGTGTGCCACCGCGCCACTTCTAGAGCAACGGCTGACTGCTAGAACCCACCACCCTCTGACTCTCTTCTCTATGGCTTTCGTCCTCCTTCGTCTCCGAGGGTCCCGACCGATGACTAGTTTTCTAGTTCCACCCGTGGCGGGCCTAACCAGGATGGGTGACCTGGTGGGTTCGGGGGACGAAAGAGACAAGAAGGACCACGACCACCAAAGGTTGTATTCAATTCCCTGTTCGTCTGTGATATTTCTTGTCGATTCCTTGTTAATCTGCAACCTCTTTGGATGTTCTTTGATGTGCATCGGCTCTGTCAGGTTAAAATCCAAGACCAAACTGAAAATTTGGTCCGGCTAGTGTAGTTTTTGAAAGAACCGTTCGGTCATCATTTTTGCAGAACTGAATTTCCTCAGAAACCGAAGATTTTTTTTTTGAGAAAACTCAGAAACCGAAGATTTTTTTTTGAGTCTAAACATGCTTTACTTTATTAAACCAATAAGTTCATAGGAATACAATTGAGGTCTGGTGGATTGATGAGCCACACATGGCGTCCATGATCCAGACCCAAGGCATGACTAGCGAGGCTATGTGCCTCCTCATTAGTCTCTCTCCCTTCAAACTTGAAGGCACAAAGTTGAAACATCGTGGATGTCTCCATTATTTCCCTCACAACCAGGCCGTACACTCCTCCAGTGTTGTTCGCAATATCCTGGATAACCCCCTTGCAGTCAGATGCTATTAGCACATGCGCAGCTCCCAGATCATTGGCCAGTGCCAGAGCTTCGCGACAAGCTAGCGCCTCTAGAATTGATGAATCAGATATATCCCTGCATCGTATGGCTGAAGCGCCAAGAAACATACCAGTTGAGTCCCTGCAAATTGCACTGAAAGCGCCTCCATTTCCGTGACGCTCCACTGCCCCATCCACCTTTATCTCCACGCACCCAGGTGGCGGTGGGCTCCATGCTTCCCGCCGTTGATGAAGATGTACTGGGCCTGGTCGTAATGGAGATGTCTTTGGTTTGCAATCCTTCAGCTCTCTCAGATATTTCATGATGAAATTGTGTGTCGCTTGTGGACTCTGAAAAATGTGCTCATGCAATGCCTGCCTCTTAGCAAACCAGATCGACCATAGGGTAACCACTGTTTGTGTGAACTCCTCACTGGATAGCATGTCATGCAATGCAAACACCCACCTTTTTGCGTTAGGTTCGACCATACTGTTTAGTGCTTCGACCAGATCGTAATCTTGGAGAGCCCAGACACAATGTGCGACGTTGCAGTGGAGTAGAGAGTGTTGCCAAGAATCTTCAGCACCGTAGAGTCCGCAGCACGTGGTAGTAGACATGTTTCTCTCATGAAGAAGGTCTGCTGTCGGGATGGATTGCTGGGCAAGCCTCCATAGAAAGATTTTGACCTTGGAGGGGACATCTATATTCCACAATTTCGTCCATGCTTTGTGCTCGCCTACTGTGTCCGACGACCTGGCCCTTCCTTCAAGCCAAGCCTCACGTCTCAACTTAGTGTCAATGAGCATCTGGTAGTCCGATCGGACTGAGAATGTTATGTTCTTTTCATGTACCCACGACCAAAAATCCTCAATATGTCTTGTGCACAAAGGAATTGCCAGGATGGCTTTAGCATCTATGGGAAGAAACACTTCCTCAATAGTGTCCCGATCCCATTCTGCTCCGGGCAAAATCAGCTCCCCAACGTGTTTTGGCGGACTGGCCACCCTGCTCACTATCGGTCGCATATTGGCTAGGCATGGTAGCCAGCTGTGCTGCCAAATAAGTGTGGTCTGGCCATATCCAATGCGACGAATGAGTCCTTGGACTAGAACATCACATCCATCCAAAACTGCCCTCCAAATATGCGAGGGAGCGGAGCCGAGATCTGCACTCAAAAATTATCCATTAGCAAAATACTTGGCCTTCAGAATACGTGTGCTTAGTGATTCAGGCTACATTAACACACGCCACGCCTGTCTGGCCAGGAGGGCTAGGTTAAAGAGCTCAATATCACGGAAGCCAAGTCCACCACAATATTTTGGACGTGTCATGACACTCCATGAGACCCAATTTAGTTTTCGGTGGCCTTCCTTGCTGCCCCACCAGAATTTCCGAATCAGAGAATTGATATGCTCACAAAGACCACGTGGGAGCTTAAAAAAGACATAGAGTATACCGGTACTGATTGCGCCACAAATTTAATCAATACTTCTTTCCCTCCGGAAGACATAAGTTTCTCCATCCACCCCTTAATCTTGCTCCATACTCTATCCTTTAGGAACTTGAAGGCCCCATTTTTACTATTTCCAACATCAGAAGGCATTCCAAGGTATTTTTCAGAGAGGGATTCATTCGTGATATTCAATGCTTGCTTCACTTCCTCTCTTAAAATATTTGGACACCCCTTACTAAAGAAAACCGATGATTTAGACAGATTAATCCTCTGGCTCGATGCATTACAATAGCTCTCCATTAGAGAGGATAACTCCATAGCTCCGTCGGAACTGGCTTTGACAAACAGTAGGCTATCATCCACAAAGAGTAAGTGGCTAACCGGCGGTGCCGAGGGAGCTACTTGGATTCCACTGAGGTGCGATGATTCCTCTTGTGTTTTTAAGAGGCACGTGAGGCCCTCCGCTGCAAGCAAAAACAGATAAGGAGATATAGGGTCCTCCTGACGGATCCCTCTTGATGGGATGAACTCCTCCAATTTCCCACCATTAAAAAGGACCGAGAATTTTACAGATTTTACCATTCTCATAACCAGATTGATCCAAATAGGAGCAAAGCCCAGCTTACTCATTATAGCCTCTAGGTATGACCATTCCACCCGGTCATATGCCTTCATCATGTCTAGCTTCACAGCACAAAATCTATATCTCTTTGCCTTGTTTCTCTTCATAAAGTGCAGACACTCATAAGCTGTTATAATATTGTCTGTGATCAATCTCCCTGGGACAAAGGCTGATTGTTCTTCAGAGATAATATCAGGCAAGATTTGCTTCAACCTGTTTGACACCACTTTGGAAGCAATCTTGTATAACACATTGCATAGACTAATAGGGCGAAATTGAGACAATTGGGTTGGGTCTTTTACCTTCGAGATCAACACTAAAATTGTTTCATTTATTACCCCCATCTTTTCCTCACCCTGCAGTATGCGCAGTACCACATTGGTCACCTCAGAACCACAGAGCTCCCAATGACGTTGGAAAAAATGAGCCGGGTACCCATCTGGGCCAGGGGCCAGGTACCTCCTTGGGGCTATAAGGGGCTAACAGAGATGCGTTCATTTCCTGGGTTACTTTAACCGGGACTGTATTCAGGATGTATTGCATGCCAGATGTGCCCTCCAAGCTATACAAATTCTTATAGAAGGTATTTGTGAGCTGCACCATCTCTGTTGGATCGTGCGTTATAGAACCGTCAGGCCGCTGCAGATTTTTGATTGTGTTCTTTCTTCTCCGCATGCTAGCACGCCTCTGGAAAAACTTTGTATTCTTGTCGCCATCAGTCAGCCAGTCGACATGTGAGCGTTGCTGTTGCATTATCTCCTCCATGTGATATAGCTCTACCAAGTGATCAGAAATTTTTATCTCTACATGTGAAGATGCTAAACGGCGGGGGTCATTCTGCAAAACAGCCAACTCCTTTTTCAGCTTCTTTATTGCCTTGGCCACTAAAAGTGCTAGTTATTGACTAGAGGGGGGTGAATAGGCGATTTTTATGAAAGTCTTCAAAACAAGAGAGTTTCGAAGACAACCGATATAAATGAACCTATAACCATGCGGCGAAGGTAGACTACACTAGGAAAGCCATAGTCAAGTATTCAATGAAGTGAGAGCACGAAGACTAATAGCAGCTAGGCAGTATGGATCAGGATGGAAGATAGTATGAAACCAATCTGAACAAACAGTCACATAGTGAAGACAAATAGACAATGCAAACAGGCAATGACTTCACAAGGACAAACTGTAAATAAAGAGATGGGAAGGATAGAACCAGTGGCTTGTTGAAGACAATGATTTGTTGGACCAGTTCCAGTTGCTATGACAACTGTACGTCTGGTTAGGGAGGCTCGGATTTAACTCAGAAGACCGGCTAGAGGATTCACAGTCCTCAAGTGTAACAAGTCTTCAGATCACACGGACAGAACGCC
This sequence comes from Triticum urartu, assembly GCF_056163025.1. Classification (NCBI taxonomy): domain Eukaryota; kingdom Viridiplantae; phylum Streptophyta; class Magnoliopsida; order Poales; family Poaceae; genus Triticum; species Triticum urartu. The sequence continues at coordinate 150,407,081 of NC_141879.1, read as the reverse complement.
TTGATCCAGCAAGGGGAGAAGGAGAGGTTGGGGAAGACTCCATCCAGCAGAAGCACGACGGCGTGGTGGTGGTGGAGGAGCGCGGGACTCCAGCAGGGCTTCGCCAAGCACTACGAGAGACGAGGAGGAAGAGGGGTAGGGCTGCGCCAACAGGGAGATTGAATCGCGTATGTATGGCAGCCCAAAACCCCCACTATATATAGGGGAAATGGAGGGGCTGCGCCCCCACCTAGGTTTCCACCCCTAGGGGTGGCGGCCAGCCCTAGATTCCATCTAGGGGCGGCCAAGGGGGGAGAGAGGGGGGGCGCACCACTAGGTGGGCCTTAGGCCCATCTGAGCCTAGGGTTTCCCCTTTTTCCCTTCTCTCTTTGCCTTGGGCCCTGGTAGGGGGGCGCACCAGCCCACCTGGGGCTGGTCCCCCTTCACACTTGGCCCACACAGCCCTCTAGGGTAGGTAGCCCCACCTGGTGGACCCCCGGGACCCTCCTGATGGTCCCGGTACGTTACCGATAGCACCCGAAACTTTTCCGGTGACCAAAACAGGACTTCCCATATATAAATCTTTACCTCCAGACCATTCCGGAACTCCTCGTGATGTCCAGGATCTCATCCGGGACTCCGAACAACATTTGGTAACCACGTATATCTATTCCCTATAACCCTAGCGTCATTGAACCTTAAGTGTGTAGACCCTACGGGTTCGGGAACCATGCAGACATGGCCGAGACAACTCTCCGGTCAATAAACAACAGCGGGATCTGGATACCCATGTTGGCTCCCACATGCTCCACGATGATCTCATCGGATGAACCACGATGTCGAGGATTCAATCAATCCCGTATTCAATTCCCTTTGTCTAGCGGTACGATACTTGCCCGAGATTCGATCGTCGGTATCCCGATACCTTGTTCAATCTCGTTACCGGCAAGTCTCTTTACTCGTTCCGTAACACATCATCCCGTGATCAACTCCTTGGTCACATTGTGCACATTATGATGATGTCCTACCGAGTGGGCCCAGAGATACCTCTCCGTTACACGAAGTGACAAATCCCAGTCTCGATTCGTGCCAACCCAACAGATTCTTTCGGAGATACCTGTAGTGTACCTTTATAGCCACCTACTTACGTTGTGACGTTTGGCACACCCAAAGCACTCCTACGGTATCCGAGAGTTGCACAATCTCATGGTCTAAGGAAATGATACTTGACATTAGAAAAGCTTTAGCATACGAACTACACGATCTTTGTGCTAGGCTTAGGATTGGGTCTTGTCCATCACATCATTCTCCTAATGATGTGATCCCCGTTATCAACGACATCCAATGTCCATGGTCAGGAAACCGTAACCATCTATTGATCAACAAGCTAGTCAACTAGAGGCTTACTAGGGACATGGTGTTGTCTATGTATCCACACATGTATCTGAGTTTCCTATCAATACAATTCTAGCATGGATAATAAAAGATTATCATGAACAATGAAATATAATATAATAATAACTAATTTATTATTGCCTCTAGGGCATATTTCCAACAGTCTCCCACTTGCACTAGAGTCAACAATCTAGTTCACATCGCCATGTGATTAACACTCACAGGTCACATCGCCATGTGACCAACATCCAAGAGTCTATTAGACTCAATGATCTAAATCACATCACTATGTGATAAACACTCAAAGAGTTCTGGGTTTCATCATGTTATGCTTGTGAGAGAGGTTGTAGTCAACGGGTCTTGCCATATTCAGATCTCTATGTATTTCGCAAAACTTTATATCGTAGATGCTGCTACCACGTTCCACTTGGAGCTATTCCAAATTGTTGCTCCATTATACGTATCCGGTATCTCTACTCAGAGCTATCCGGATAGGTGTTAAGCTTGCATCGACGTAACTCTCTATGTCGAACTCTTTATCACCTCCATAACCGAGAAACATTTCCTTATTCCTTTAAGGATAATTTTGACCGCTATCTGGTGATCTACTCCTAGATCACCTTTGTATCCTCTTGCCAGACATGTGGCAAGGCACGCATCAGGTGCGGTACTCAGCATGGCATACCGTATAGAGCCTATGACAAAAGCATAGGGGACGACCTTCGTCCTTTCTCTTTCTTCTGCCGTGGTCAAGCTTTGAGTCTTACTCAACTTCACACCTTACAACTCATGTAAGAACCCCTTCTTTGACTGATCTATTTTGAAATCCTTCAAAAACATGTCAAGGTGTGCGTTCTTTGAAAGTATCATCAGGCGTCTTGATCTATTTCTATAGATCCTGATGCCCAATATGTAAGCAGCTTTATCCAGGTCTTCCTTTGAAAATCACTCTTCAAACAACCGTTTATGCTTTCTAGAAATTCTACATTATTTCAGATCAACAATATGTCATCCACATATACTTATCAGAAATGTTGTAGTGCTCCCACTCACTTTCTTGTAAATACAAGTTTCTAGCAAACATTGTATAAACCTAAAAGCTTTGATCACTCTATCAAAACATATATTCCGATTCCGAGATGCTTGCTCTAGTCCATAGAAGGATTGCTGGAGCCAGCATACCTTTTAGCATCCTTAGGATCGTCAAAGCCTTTTATTGTATCACATACAACTTTTCTTACATAACTGGTAAGAAAACTTGTTTTGACATCCATCTCTAAGATTTCATAATCGAAAAATACAGCTAATGCTATCATGATTCCGATGGACTTAAGCATCGCTACGGGTGAGAAATTCTCATCGTAGTCAACTCCTTGAACTTGTGAAAAGACTCTTTCCCACAAGTCGAGCTTCATAGACGGTAACATTACCGCCCACGTCCGTCTTCTTCTTAAAGATCCATTTATCTCAATGGCTTGCCGATCATCGGGCAAGTCCACCAAAGTCCATACTTTGTTCTGATATATGGATCCTATCTCGGATTTCATGGCTTCTAACCATTTGTCAGAATACGGGCCCACCATTGCTTCTCCATAGCTCGCAGGTTCATTGTTGTCTAACAACATGATATCTAAGACAGGATTAACGTACCACTTAGGAGTAGTACATATCCTTGTCGACCTACAGGTTCTATAGCAACTTGATCCGAAGCTTCATGATCACTATCATTAACTTCCTATTCAACAGATGTAGGCGCCACAGAAAACATCCTTCTGTGTTGCGTCACTCTCTGGTTGAAGTGAAGGTTCGACAACCTCATCAAGTTCTATCTTCCTCCCACTCAATTCTTTCGAGAGAAACTCCTTCTCGAGAAAGGACCCGTTCTTAGCGACAAACAATTTGCCCTCGGATCTGAAATAGAAGGTATACCCAACTGTCACCTTTGGGTATCCTATGAAGATGTGTTTGTCCGCTTTGGGTTCGAGCTTCTCCGGCTGAAGCCTTAAGCATCGCAGCCCCAAACATTAAGAAATGACAACTTTGGTTTCTTGCCAAACCAATGTTCATACGACGTCGTCCCAACGGACTTAGATGGTGTCCTATCTAAAGTGAATGCAGTTGTCTCTAACGCATAACCTTAAAATGAAAACGGTAGATTGATAAGAGACATCATAGATCGCACCATATCTCATAAGGTTCGATTACGATGTCCGGACACACCATAACCTAGTGGTGTTCCAGGTGGCTTCAACTGTGAAACAATTCCACAATGTCTTAAGTGTTTGCCAAACTCATAACTCAGATATTCTCATTGATCAGATCGTAGGAATTTGATCTTCTTGTTATGATGATTCTTAACTTCACTCTGAAATCGCTTGAACTTTTCAAATGTTTCAGACTTGTGCTTCATTAAGTAAATATACCTATATCTACTCAAATCGTCAGTGAAGATGAGAAAATAGCGATATCCACCGCACGCTTCAATTCTCATTGGATCACACGCATCAGCATGTATGATTTCCAACAAGTCACTTGCCCGTTTCATTGTACCTGAAAGCGGGGTCTTAGTCATCCTGCCCATGAGGCATGGCTCGCATGTGTCAAGCGATTCAAAATCAAGTGACTCCAAACATCCATCGACATGGAGTTTCTTCATGCATCTTACGCCAATATGACCAAGCGGCAGTGCCACGAGAAAAAGTGGTACTATCATTATTAACTCTACATCTTTTGGCGTGAACATGTGTATTACCACGACCGAGATTCAATGAACCATTCACATAGGGTGCATGACCATGAAAGGTATCATTCATGTAAACAAAATAACCATTATTCTCTAACTTAAATGAATGACCGTATTGCAATGAACATGATCTAATCATATTCATGCTCAATGTAGACACCTGATAACATTTATCTAGGTTCAATACTAATCCCGAAGGCAGATGGAGCGTGCGATGGTGATCTCATCAACTTTGGAAACACTTCCAACACACATCATCACCTCACCCTTAGCCAGTCTCCGTTTAGTCCATAGCTTTTGCTTCAAGTCACCACTAATAGCAACTGAACCGGTATCCAATACCCAGGTGCTACCGGGAGTACTAGCGAGGTACACATTAATAACACGTATATACTTTGTTGAAGTTTCCAGCCTTCTTATCTACCATGTATTTGGGGTAATTCCGCTACCAGTGACCGTTCCCCTTACAATAGAAGCACTTAGTCTCGGGTTTGGGTTCAACCTTGGGTTCCTTCACTGGAGCGGCAACTGGTTTGCCATCCATGAAGTTTCCCTTCTAGCCCTTGTCCTTCTTGAAACTAGTGGTCTTGTTAAACCATCAACACTTGATGCTCCTTCTTTGATTTCTACCTTTTGCGGTCTTAAGCACCGCGAACAGCTCCGGGATCAACTCCATCCCTTGCATGTCATAGTTCATGACGAAGATCTAGTAGCTTAGTGATAGTGGCTAGAGAACTCTATCAATCACTATCTTATCTGGAAGTTTAACTCCCACTTGATTTAAGTGATTGTAGCACCCAGACATTCTGAGCATATGCTCACTAGCTGAGCTATTCTCCTTCATCTTGTTGGCAAAAGAACTTGTCAGAGGTCTCATACCTCTCAACACGGGCATGAGCCTGAAATCCCAATTTCAGCTCTTGGAACATCTCACATGTCTTATGGCGTTCAAAACGTCATTGGAATACCGATTCTAAGCCATAAAGTATGGTGCACTAAACTATCAAGTAGTCATCAGGATGTGTCTGTCAGGTGTTCACAACATCCACAGACGACGTTGTAGGGGTTTGCACATCGAGCGGTGCATCAAAGACGTAAGCCTTCTGTGTAGCAGTGAGGACACTCCTCAGACTACGGACCTAGTCCGCATCATTGCTTACAATATCTTTCAACTTTAATCTTTCTCTAGGAACGTATTGAAACAAGGAGCTACAACGTGAGCTATTTATCTATAACATATTTGCAAAGACAATTTAGACTATGTTCATGATAATTGAGTTCATCTAATCAAATTATTTAATGAACTCCCACTCAGATAGACATCCCTCTAGTCATCTAAGTGAAACATGATCCGAGTCAACTAGGCCGTGTCCGATCATCACGTGAGATGGACTAGTCAACATCGGTGAACATCTTCATGTTGATCGTATCTTCTATACGACTCATGCTCGACCTTTCGGTCTTCCGTGTTCCGAGGCCATGTCTGTACATGCTAGGCTCGTCAAGTCAACCTAAGTGTTTTTGCTGTGTAAATCTGGCTTACACCCGTTGTATTCGAACGTTAGAATCTATCACACCCGATCATCACGTGGTGCTTCGAAACAACGAACCTTCGCAACGGTGCACAGTTAGGGGGAACGCCTTTCTTGAAATTTTAGTGATGGATCATCTTATTTAAGCTACCGTCATTCTAAGCAAATAAGATGTAAAACATGATAAACATCACATGCAATCAAATAGTGACATGATATGGCCAATATCATTTTGCTCCTTTTGATCTCCATCTTCGGGGCTCCATGATCATCGTTGTCACCGGCATGACACCATGGTCTCCATCATCATGATCTCCATCATCGTGTCTTCTTGAAGTTGTCTCGTCATCTATTACTTCTACTGCTATGGCTAACGCCTTAGCAATAAAGTAAAGTAATTACATGACGTTTATGTTGACACGCAGGTCATAAATAAATAAAGACAACTCCTATGGCTCCTGCCGGTTGTCATACTCATCGACATGCAAGTCGTGATTCCTATTACAAGAACATGATCAATCTCATACATCACATATATCATTCATCACATCCTTTTGGCCATATCACATCACAAGGCATATGCTGCAAAAACAAGTTAGGCGTCCTCTAATTGTTGTTGCAAGTTTTTACGTGGCTGCTATAGGTTTCTAGCAAGAATGCTTCTTACCTACGCGAAAACCACAACGTGATATGCCAATTTCTATTTACCCTTCATAAGGACCCTTTTCATCGAATCCGATCCGACTAAAGTGGGAGAGACAGACACCCGCTAGCCACCTTATGCAACTAGTGCATGTCAGTCGGTGGAACCAGTCTCACGTAAGAGTACGTGTAAGGTCGGTCCGGGCCGCTTCATCCCACGATGCCGCCGAATGAAGATAAGACTAGTAAAGGCAAGCAAATTGACAAAATCGACACCCACAACAACTTGTGTTCTACTCGTGCATAGAAACTACGCATAGACCTAGCTCTGATACCACTGTTGGGGAACGTAGCAGAAATTCAAAATTTTCTACGCATCACCAAGATCAATCTATGGAGTAATCTAGCAACAAAGGGAAGGAGAGTGCATCTACATACCCTTGTAGATCGCTAAGCGGAAGCGTTCAAGTGAACGGGGTTGATGGAGTCGTACCCGTCGTGATCCAAATCACCGATGATCCTAGTGCCGAACGGACGACACCTCCGCGTTCAACACACGTACAGCCCGGTGACGTCTCCTACGCCTTTATCCAGCAAGGGGAGAAGGAGAGGTTGGGGAAGACTCCATCCAGCAGCAGCACGACAGTGTGGTGGTGGTGGAGGAGCGCGGGACTCCAGCAGGGCTTCGCCAAGCACTACGAGAGACGAGGAGGAAGAGGGGCAGGGCTGCCACAACAGGGAGATTGAATCGCGTATGTATGGCATCCCAAAACCCCCACTATATATAGGGGAAAGGGAGGGGCTGCGCCCCCACCTAGGTTTCCACCCCTAGGGGTGGCGGCCAGCCTAGATCCCATCTAGGGGCGGCCAAGGGGGGAGAGAGGGGGGGCGCACCACTAGGTGGGCCTTAGGCCCATCTGAGCCTAGGGTTTCCCCCTTTTCCCTTCCCTCTTTGCCATGGGCCCTGGTGGGGGGGGCGCACCAGCCCACCTAGGGCTGGTCCCCCTTCACACTTGGCCCACGCAGCCCTCTTGGGTAGGTAGCCCCACATGGTGGACCCCCGGGACCCTCCCGGTGGTCTCGGTACGTTATCGATAGCACCCGAAACTTTTCCGGTGACCAAAACAGGACTTCCCATATATAAATCTTTACCTCCGGACCATTCCGGAACTCCTCGTGATGTCCGGGATCTCATCCGGGACTCCGAACAACATTCGGTAACCATGTATATCTATTCCCTATAACCCTAGCGTCATCGAACCTTAAGTGTGTAGACCCTACGGGTTCGGGAACCATGCAGACATGGCTGAGACAACTCTCCGGTCAATAAACAACAGCGGGATCTGGATACCCATGTTGGCTCCCACATGCTCCACGATGATCTCATCGGATGAACCACGATGTCGAGGATTCAATCAATCCCGTATTCAATTCCCTTTGTCTAGAGGTACGATACTTGCCCGAGATTTGATCGTCGGTATCCCGATACCTTATTCAATCTCGTTACCGGCAAGTCTCTTTACTCGTTCCGTAACACATCATCCCGTGATCAACTCCTTGGTCACATTGTGCACATTATGATGATGTCCTACCGAGTGGGCCCAGAGATACCTCTCCGTTACACGGAGTGACAAATCCCAGTCTCGATTCATGCCAACCCAACAGATACTTTCGGAGATACCTGTAGTGTACCTTTATAGCCACCCAGTTACGTTGTGACGTTTGGCACACCCAAAGCACTCCTACGGTATCCGAGAGTTGCACAATCTCATGGTCTAAGGAAATGATACTTGACATTAGAAAAGCTTTAGCATACGAACTACACGATCTTTGTGCTAGGCTTAGGATTGGGTCTTGTCCATCACATCATTCTCCTAATGATGTGATCCCGTTATCAACGACATCCAATGTCCATGATCAGGAAACCGTAACCATCTATTGATCAACGAGCTAGTCAACTAGAGGCTTACTAGGGACATGGTGTTGTCTATGTATCCACACATGTATCTGAGTTTCCTATCAATACAATTCTAGCATGGATAATAAACGATTATCATGAACAATGAAATATAATATAATAATAACTAATTTATTATTGCCTCTAGGGCATATTTCCAACACAGCTACTACCACACATTGGGCCCTGAAATATGACCCCGCTCGACTTACTGACCCCTCTCGTATTCTGTCCAGGAGTTGCAACTAGTTTCTGGTGTTTGTAGGTTATGTGTCGGCGGTCGTGCGTAGCGCTGACCCTAGGGGTGGGCTATGATGCGGTAGATACACTATGGCCGGGTATGCCGGGCGGCCGTTTGGCGTCTCGGGACTCTGTACACATCGTTTGGGGCCGTTGAGGACACCCCGGCCGGATTTCCTTGCGGATGGAACCTGAATAGGCGATAAACCTGGACTAGAGACTTGTGAGGTTAGTCAGGTCGTGGTCTACACCCACGTCGGTTTTCGCTTGAAGTCTGCCGAGCACATGTCGTGTGCAGACGCTAAGTGGTGGAAACATGTGTGACGAAGTACACCCCTGCAGGGTATAAAACTATTCGAATAGCCGCGTCCGCGGTAAAGGACTACTTGGTTGCCTATATAGTTCATAGACAAGTTAATGGATACTACTAAAAGACTCAAGATAAGTGTGAGTACCGAGGATGGCCCTCTCGTAGGATGACGAGGGAGGATCCCCGGTGGAGTATTGTGTTGGTGAGTAGTGGACTCGTGTGCGAAAACTATTTTACTAGTGGAGTTCCGTAGGATAGCTTAGCCAAGAGTCAAAGCTGGCTTGCTGCAATAACCCCACCACCTTCTTGAGAATGAGCATGTATAGTAGGTTCTATTGTAAGACTTGTTGAGTACCTTTGTACTCATGTTTGCTTAATTACTGTTTTTAGACGACAACACCGCCCCCTCCGATGGGTTCTACGTAGACCTTGACGTCGACGAGTGACTAGCCACCCAGGTGGTGATCCTGGCTATGGAGGGCCCTATGTAGATAGACAGGCTTCGAGAAGCCTTCTTTCTTTCTAGTGTCTGTACTCAGACTAGTTGCTTCCGCTTGTGCTTGTATGATTGTATGACTGGAGTGTCGGGTCTTGTGACCCCTATCTGTATGAACATGTTATGTATGGCTCTCTGGAGCCTTTAAATAAAGTACTTGAGTTGTAGAGTTTTGTTGTGATGCCATGTTGTATGTACTCATATCAGGCATATTGTATGTATGATTGAAATGCTTGGTATGAGTGGGATCCGACAATCTAGTTGTTTATCCTTGGCAGCCTTTCTTATGGGGAAATGTAGTCTAGTGTTCCTCGAGCCATAGTAGTCCGCTACAGCCCGGTTCACCGGAGTCCTGCTAGCCCAGCACTACTGCTCAGGACACTTGACTGGCCGGCATGTGTTTCACGTCATTCCTATGTCTGTCCCTTCGGGAAAATGTCACGCGGTGACTTCCGGAGTCCTGCCTAGCCTGCTACAGCCCGGGTTCCCCGGAGCCCTGTTAGCCCAGTGCTACAGCCCGAAATCACTCGCTGATGACCGACATGCTCGATATGATTCATGTATGCCTGTCTCCATAGGTCTGTGCCGCTTTGGGTTCACGACTAGCCATGTCGGTCCGGGTTCTCTGTCATATGGATGCTAGCGACACTATCATATACGTGAGCCAAAAGGCGCAAACGGTCCCGGGCCATGGTAAGGCGACACCCGTGGGATACCGTGCGTGAGGCCGCAAAGTGATATGAGGTGTTACCGGCTAGATCGATGTGGCTTGGAATCGGGGTCCTGACAGCGTTGGCATCAGAGCTGGACTGCCTGTAGGTTCGTTGAGCCAAACTGGTCGATGTCGAGTCTAGAAATGCTTTTGTTATATGTAGGGGAATTGATTGTGGGAGGGAACGTAAGGCTCTTTTACTCCTTTAACTTATGCCCTCTGATCTGAGTCATTCTCTTCTCATTCAACGTGGGTTAAGGACTAGGCTCTCTTCTTCTATCAGGTTCACGTGTTACTAATCCATAGTAGCTTATAGGATTGTTGTTACAAGCCTAGTTCAGTTTCTACTATTTTTAGTATGTTGCTAATTGAATCAGAACCTTGATATGATGTTGTTGAGTGGTATTGCAAACTGTTGTGGATGTCTCAAATCCTTTTCTGAGCATTTACAACTGTTATGTTGTCCAATTTTCCCTAGAAATTCTAATGTCTTTGCATTGTGGTTGTGCTTTCAGATGGCCAACCATGCTCAAAACCAAGTGGTTCGCCTGACCCGATGCCTCGACGTGCCCGGTCATACTGCTATGTTAGTCCGGGTAATGATCGAGACGGGTTACCGTTGGTATCCCGAATACACCGTCGAAGAGCAATTCCGAGACTTTAATCAAAGCCAATATTTCTGCACCGTCAGGATATTTCCTTCTTATCCTGGATCTACCGAGCCCCTTCACTGTTCCTATGGACTCGGGGTTACTGTTGAGATGGCTATGCAGGATGCTGCCTATTCCATGATGACCATCATGCGAGTCCGGACTGGCCTGCTTCGGAACACCGACTTCCGTTACATGCCAGCTTCACTTCCGGGAGCGCAAGGGTATCTTCAGGCTATCTATGCTGACTCCACTCAGGAGGAATCATTAACTTGTACCACTGCCGAGATGCTCGAAGATAAGGACCGAGAGAATCGGGCCTTGAGGTTGGAGCTTTTCAATACCCGTGCTGATCATTGGGCCACATTGACTCGGTTTGCACCTGCGGTGCAAGCTGGATGTATGGATACAAGGGATCTGTATCCTGTGAGATCTGCTCTGCCAGACATGGTGGATTGGCGTGATGTGGGAGGCATCACCCCACCCCGCGGTCCCCGCAGGCCACCGTTTATTGCTCCAAGACCTCATCCTAGCCCCTTTGGTCCACAGGCTCCTCAGGACCGTCTGTTCCCGGATGATCACGTTGAACTTCCAGGCTATGGAGGTGACTTCTATGAGGACTACTACGGAGCTGTCTGAGTTAGTAGTAGTACCACTAGTATTGTAATAGTTGTATTTTCACTGTCCTGCGTGACTTGTGGAATATGACTTTGTGTGTAATCAATTCCGGAGGTGTAGACAAATAATGTATAGGAGCTTGGAATGCCTCCGATGAGATGTAACGTCTTTCATCATAGTTGTACTGTAGCCTGGGTTTGTACTAAACTATGTATGATGTGTATGACCGTTGGTATATATATGGCAGTCTTATATTACCATGACATGCGGATGAACATCTCTGCATTCCGTGTTATCCATTACATTCTGCACTTCCTTGCTAAGTTTGAGCCATCCTTATCTAAACCGTTGTCTTGTTTTCTTCTAGGATGGTCAACACCCGCAGCAACCCTGCTGCCTCGGAGCAGGGGGGAAGCCAGTGCAGCTAGGGGTGAAAATCTGCCTCACCCGCCTTCTCTGGCCGAAGTGATGCTGGAGGCGGAAAGAAACAAGCGTGAGACTAACCGCCTGCTAGAGCGGATTGAGCAGAACACTACACGCCATCAGCGAAATCACTTGGTGTCAATCAATGACTTTATCAAGCTGTACCCACCAAAGTTTAACCATTCCGTCGAGCCCCTCGACGCGGATGACTGGCTTCGCAGCATCACCCACAAGCTACGTTCTGCCAACGTAGCCGAAGCCGACAACGTTACTTATGCTGCCTATCACCTCAAAGGCCCTGCTAGCCTTTGGTGGGAAAACTTCGAAGCTATGCGCCCGGTCGGTCAAATTACTACTTGGGCTGAATTGAGTGAGGCTTTCCGTGAGCATCACATTCTGGAAGGTCTCATGGATCGCAAGAGGGAGGAGTTCTGCAATTTCACCCAAAGAAGACTGACTGTGGATGCATATAGTCGTGAATTTGGGAATCTGGCACGTTATGCCCCTGAAGAGGTATCTACTGACGCTAAGAAGCAGGCAAGGTTCCGCAAGGGACTTAGCCCTGAGCTTCACCGCGATCTTCGTCTGCACGAGTGCACCTCCTTTCAGAAGTTGGTCAATAAAGCCATCAGTGCTGAGACAGGCCAGACTGATTATGACGCTTCACGCAAGCACTCCCGTGATTTTGGCTCTTCATCCGGCTCTGGAGCTTAGAAGCGCCGGGTGTGGATCCCAACCATGGCACTGCCACCTAGGTTCATCCTGAGGCCATCCTTTGAGGCGCCTCGTCCCAACCAGCAGTTTGCACCGCCCAAGCCCTATGGTGGCCCCGCTGCTAATGCTGCTCCACGCCCCAATGTTGTGACTTGTTTCAAGTGTGGAGAGCCGGGTCACTATAGCCGAGAGTGTCCCCAGAACAACAACCCCAATCAAACAGGGAAGTATGTTGGCCGTGGTAAGCCCGCGGGAAAAACATTCTACGCCAAGCTGGCCACCACTGCACGTGGCCATGTGAACTATGTTTCAGCCGAGGAGGCTCATGAGGATCCTAACGTCGTCCTTGGTACGCTCCTTGTTAACTGCCATCCGGCATCTGTTCTTTTCTATACTGGAGCATCTCATTCATTCATATCCGAGAACTATGCTCGATTGCATAACACGACATTCTGTGACATGCCCTCTACCATGGAAATTCAAACCCCTGGATCTAGATGGCAAACTTCTAGAGTAAGCCATGGGAACGAAATTCTTGTTGATAGACTTGTCTTCCTCGCATCCTTAATAGCTCTCAAGTCCTCGGACATAAACATCATCTTGGGTATGGACTGGATGTCAGCTCATTATGCTAAGATTGATTGTGCCACTAGAACCGTTCAACTTACTCACCCATCGGGCAAGACAGTCAATGTCTTAACTCGAGTGGCCAAGCGCCAGCTTTACTCCCTAAATGCCAACCCCCTTCCAGACCTTGAAGATGTTCCGGTAGTCCGAGCCTTTTCGGATGTCTTTCCAGAAGAACTGCCAGGTGTTCCACCTGACAGGGATGTCGAGTTTGTGATAGACCTTGTTCCAGGAACCGTTCCAATTTCTAGAAGACCCTACAAGATGGCACCCTTAGAACTAGTTGAGCTTAAGAACCAACTCAATGAGTCCTTGAAAAAGGGTTTCATCCGTCCTAGTTCCTCTCCTTGGGCTTGCCCCGTCCTCTTCGTCAAGAAGAAGGATGGAACGGATCGAATGGTTGTAGATTACCGACCTGTCAACTTGGTCACCATCAAGAACAAGTATCCGCTTCCCAGGATCAACGATCTGTATGATCAGCTCACTGGATCCTCAGTCTTTTCCAAGATGGATTTGAGGTTGGGCTACCATCAAATCAAAATCAAAAATGGGGACATTCCCAAAACGGCCTTTGTTACTCGTTATGGCCAATACGAGTACACCGTTATGTCCTTCGGTTTAACCAATGCCCCAGCCACCTTCTCCCGGTTAATGAACTCGGTCTTCATGGAGTATTTGGATAAATTCGTCGTAGTATACCTCGATGACATACTCATCTACTCCAAGAATGAAGAGGAACATGCCGAACATCTAAGGCTGGTATTGATGCAACTTCGAGAGCATCGCCTTTATGCCAAATTCTCCAAGTGTGAATTTTGGTTGCCACAAGTAACCTATCTAGGCCATGTAATCTCTGGTAAGGGTATTGTTGTCAATCCCGAGCGAGTTCAAGCCGTCCTTGATTGGACTCCACCTGAGACGGTCAAGCAAGTTCGGAGCTTCCTGGGCTTAGCGAGCTATTGCCGCCGCTTCGTCGAGAATTTCTCCAAGGTTGCTAAACCTCTAACTGAACTCCTCGAGAAAGATAAAAAGTTCGAGTGGACTCCACAGTGCGAGTTCAGCTTTCAGGAACTGAAAAGACGCCTGACATCTGCTCCCGTACTGGTACCACCAGATTTCTCCAAGGACTATATTATCTATTACGACGCCTAGCAACAAGGACTAGGTTGCATACTCATGCAAGATCGGCAGGTAATTGCCTATGCTTCACGGCAATTACACCCACATGAGGAAAATTATCCCACACATGATCTAGAGCTTGCAGCTATAGTCCATGCACTTAAAACCTGGCGACATTACCTCCTCGGTAATCGTTGTGAGATCTTCACCGATCACCAAAGTTTGAAATATATCTTCACCCAACCAGATTTGAATCTCAGGCAAAGACGTTGGGTCGAGTTGATCTCGGATTACGACTTAGGAATAACTTACACCCCGGGCAAAGCTAATGTCATGGTTGATGCACTAAGTCGTAAATCCTATTGTAACAACCTAATGTTACAACAAAGTCAACCACTTCTCCATGAGGAATTCCGTAAGCTTAATCTCCACATTGTTCCTCGAGGATTCCTATCCACCCTGGTGGCGAAACCTACCCTTATGGATCAAATCATAGCTGCCCAGAAGCGTGATAAGAGCATATCCCGGATTAAGGAAAACATTGCTAGCGGAGTTGCTAAATGTTTTTCCATGGATAAGCAGGGTGCTGTCTTCTTCGAGAACCGTTTGGTGGTTCCCAAGAAACAACATCTACGCCAGTTGATCCTTAAGGAAGCTCATGAATCCCCTCTCACCATTCATCCCGGTAGTACTAAAATGTATCAAGACCTACGCCAGAGGTTTTGGTGGACTAGGATGAAGAGAGAAATCGCTCAATACATTGCTAATTGCGACGTTTGTCGTCGTGTTAAAGCAGAGCATCAACGGCCTGCTGGCACCCTTCAACCTCTGGCTATTCCTCAATGGAAATGGGATAAAATCAGTATGGATTTCATCACTGGGTTTCCTAGGACCAAGAGAGGGAATAATTCCATCTTCGTCGTGAGCGACCGACTTTCCAAAGTATCCCACTTTCTACCTGTTCGTGAGAGTATCACCTCTAGCCAGCTAGCCGATTTATACATCTCCCGAATAGTGTCTCTTCATGGTGTTCCATTGGAAATTAACTCAGACCGTGGGAGTCTCTTCACCTCTCGATTTTGGGAAAGTTTCCAAAATGCTATGGGAACTCGTCTCTCTTTTAGCACAGCCTTCCATCCTCAATCAAGTGGTCAAGTAGAACAAGTCAATCAAATTCTGGAAGATATGCTCCGAGCCTCTGTCATCTCGTTCGGAATGGGTTGGGAGAAATGCCTTCCATTCGTGGAGTTTGCTTACAACAATAGTTATCAAGCTAGCTTGGGCAAGGCTCCTTTCGAAGTTCTCTATGGACGAAAATGTCGAACGCCTCTTAACTGGTCAGAAACCGGGGAAAGACAACTCTTTGGCCCGGATATGATTCAGGAAGCAGAAGAGCAGGTTCGCGTTATTCGTGAGAAATTGAAAACAGCCCAATCTCGTCAAAAGAGTCAATATGATCGTAAACATAAGCTCATGACTTATGAAGTCGGCGAGAAGGCTTACCTTAGGGTTACACCGTTAAAGGGAACCCATCGTTTCGGTATTAAAGGCAAATTGGCTCCTCGTTATATCGGACCCTTTCGCATTCTTGCCAAACGAGGAGAAGTTGCCTACCAATTGGAACTACCTTCGCATCTTTCCAGGGTTCACGATGTCTTCCACATTTCTCAACTCAGGCGTTGCTTCGCGGATCCTATCCGTGGAGTGGACCACGAAACGCTTGATCTACAAGATAACCTCTCATATTGGGATATCCCGTTCGTATCCTTGATCAAGCCGAGCCTACCACTCGACGTCATAATATCAAGTTTCTCAAGGTTCAATGGTCACACCATTCCGAGAAAGAAGCCACTTGGGAAAGGGAGGATCGTCTTCGACTCAAGTACCCCACCTTCTTCCCGGAGGATCCTAAATCTCGGGACGAGATTCTTTTGAGTGGGGGTGAGTTGTCACACCCTAGTTAGTTCAAGCATTAGAGTGTGCATCATGTTTAAATTCCTCTTAAATTTGAAATGGGGAAGACAGAACCCCCAGCACCCCTTGGAAACAACTAGGGTTTACTAAAATTATTTTCAATAAACCTGAAATGCCCTTCTAAAAAGTTCACTCTCTTTGTCTTGGGTTAGAACCTCTGGCAAAATTGGTGCACAATTTTCTAGGTCAACAGAAGGTCATTGAATTAATTCATAAGTATTTGAATTTGGGCATTTAAATGCTATAAAATAATTTAAATGCTCAAATAATTCTGGAAATAAGTGTGGGCTGTTGGAAATATTCTAAACAGAGCCACAATTATTTTCAGGATTTTTGGAAACGTTTTAGTATTTTTTATAAAGCCCAACAGTTGTAGTTAAATAGAAAAAGAAAACAAATCAGAAAAAGAGAGAGAGGGAGAAGCCCACCTGGGCCTTACCTGTGCTGGCCCGGCCCACCTGGCATGTGCCAGTCGTCACCCACCTCTGCCAGTAGGCAGAGGCGTGTCGCCGGCGCGTGCTCCCGCGGCCACCTCCTGCTTCCACCTCCTGCTGCCTCCTCGTCCCCATCCGAGCGCCACGGAGACGCCCAGCACCTCCCTGCACTCCTCCCCTCTCTCCCCCTCGTCTCCCTCACCCTCTCCCGCGATGGCCGAGCGCGATCCTCGCCGCCGTTCGCTGTAGTTGTCACCAGAGCCACCCCTCGCCTCCCTGACGTGCCCGTGAGCTCCGCCTCCATCGTCTACGCCTCCTCGTCGACTCACGCAACGCTGGACGCCTCCAAGCGCCTTCCTGACGCCTTCTTCTTCCTCGGTCCGCCGAGATCGCCAGCAACGCCCCGACGACGTCCGACCTCCCCCGAGCCCGCTGAGACGCGTTCTGCAACCGCCGTGACCTCCTCTACCGATCCCCCCTCTTCTCTGCTTCTTTTGCTCGCCGTAGACGTCACCCCCTTGCTCACCGTAGCACGCCGCCGCGCGAGCTCGACGCCGGCGTCACTCCGGTGACCATTTGGTCAAGCGCAGGTGCTTAACGCACTCACCGCACCTCGCAGCACCTCGCTAGCATGTCCGTTTCCCCCTAGCTTGCTGCAGCAGCAAAACCACCAACGGCCGAGCTCCGGCCGCCGCCCGGCTCGACGCCGTCGTCGTTCCCGGCCACCCCAGCACCAACCAATGCCACCAATGGATGCGCCACACCGCTAGCTACCCGTAGCACCCACCCGCGCATCGAACCGTGGCCGGAGCAGCGTTTCCGACGCTCTCCGCCGTCTTGGCCTCGCCGGCGGCTCAACACCGGCGGGACTAACCCCTGCTGACCAGGGGTTTGACCCCAGTTTGACCCCGCCTGAGTCACTGATAGGTGGGGCCAGCTCCTAACTAAATTAGATTAGTTTTAATTAGAGCTAATCACTCTGTTAGAGGTTAATGACATTGTTAACTAACCCTCTCTCACTGACATGTGGGCCCAGGGCCTAACTAACCCCATTTAGTGCTAACTAAACACTAACTAACTCTGTTAGTTAGCTGACAGACTGACAGAAGGGGCCCACCAGTCAGGTTTGACCTGGGCTGGCGCCTTTGACCCGCTGACGTCATAGTGATGCAGTGTTGACGCATTAATTCAATTACTGGATTTATTCTTTAATAGGAAATTCCAGAAAATAGTCAAAACTTCTAAAAATCATAGAAAATCAACCATAGCTCCAAATGCAAAGATTTATATATGAAAAATGATCAGAAAAATTCAATCTATCCATCTGTAATGGTTTCATGCATGACAAAACAAGTTAACCTTGCTGTTTAAGCAGAATAATGTTATGCACTAATAAGGCCATGTTTAATGAGCTAATATCTGAATCTTTGATTCAAATGAGTTCATCCCCTTCTGTTTTAGCTTGCATTAGGCCAAGACACTTTCATCTTGCCATGTCATAGCATGCATCATATTGTTGCATATTGTCATGTGTTGATTATGTTCGGTGTGTCTTTCGTGGTAGGTTCTGCCTCCGAGGATAACCCCGAGTATCCGTCTGAAGGGCAGTACCCTACTACCACTACAACAGGCAAGCAACCCATTGATCATTCCGATACAAAACCATGTTCTCGCTTCTGCTCTTGTTTACTGCATTAAGACAACGCGATTCAAACTGCTGTGTGCTACGGTAGTTGAACCCTTATCCTCTGCATGACCTGTCATTGCCACAGTAACTAGATGAAACCCACTAGCATGTGTAGGAGTTGATTGAGCCATGTATGTGATTCCTACCTTGCTATGCCTGCTATGCTTAGAGTTGTGTCAGGTCTGGTTCATCCGGGTGATGGGCTAGAGTGATATGATTATGTCGGTAATGTGAGGGATGTGTTGAACATGTTTTGGTAAAGGTATCGATGAGAGGCCATGTAGGAGTACATGGTGGGTTGTTTCATTGAGACCGTCCATAAGAACTGAGATCTGTATGCGTGATTTAAGGTTCAGCTACTACCACACATTGGGCCCTGAAATATGACCCCGCTCGACTTACTGACCCCTCTCGTCCTCTCTCCAGGAGTTGCAACTAGTTTCTGGTGTTTGTAGGTTATGTGTTGGCGGCCGTGCGTAGCGCTGACCCTAGGGGTGGGCTATGATGCGGTAGATACACTATGGCCGGGTATGCTGGGCGCCCGTTTGGCGTCTCGGGACTCTGTACACATCGTTTGGGGCCGTTGAGGACACCCCAGCCGGATTCCCTTGCGGATGGAACCTGAATAGGCGATAAACCTGGACTAGAGACTTGTGAGGTTAGTCAGGTCGTGGTCTACACCCACGTCGGTTTTCGCTTGAAGTCTGCCGAGCACATGTCGTGTGCAGACGCTAAGTGGTGGAAACATGTGTGACTAAGTACACCCCTGCAGGGTATAAAACTATTCGAATAGCCGCGTCCGCGGTAAAGGACTACTTGGTTGCCTATACAGTTCATAGACAAGTTAATGGATACTACTAAAAGACTCAAGATAAGTGTGAGTACCGAGGATGGCCCTCTCGTAGGATGACGAGGGAGGATCCCCGGTGGAGTATTGTGTTGGTGAGTAGTGGACTCGTGTGCGAAAAGTATTTTACTAGTGGAGTTCCGTAGGATAGCTTAGCCAAGAGTCAAAGCTGGCTTGCTGCAATAACCCCACCACCTTCTTGAGAATGAGCATGTATAGTAGGTTCTGTTGTAAGACTTGTTGAGTACCTTTGTACTCATGTTTGCTTAATTACTGTTTTCAGACGACAACACCGCCCCCTCCGATGGGTTCTACGTAGACCTTGACATCGACGAGTGACTAGCCACCCAGGTGGTGATCCTGGCCATGGAGGGCCCTATGTAGATAGACAGGCTTCGAGAAGCCTTCTTTCTTTCTAGTGTCTGTACTCAGACTAGTTGCTTCCGCTTGTGCTTGTATGATTGTATGACTTGAGTGTCGGGTCTTGTGACCCCTATCTATATGAACATGTTATGTATGGCTCTCTGGAGCCTTTAAATAAAGTACTTGAGTTGTAGAGTTTTGTTGTGATGCCATGTTGTATGTACTCATATCAGGCATATTGTATGTATGATTGAAATGCTTGGTATGAGTGGGATCCGACAATCTAGTTGTTTATCCTTGGCAGCCTTTATTATGGGGAAATGTAGTCTAGTGTTCCTCAAGTCATAGTAGTCCGCTACAGCCCGATTCACCGGAGTCCTGCTAGCCCAGCACTACTGCTCAGGACACTTGACTGGCTGGCATGTGTTTCACGTCATTCCTATGTCTGTCCCTTCGGGGAAATGTCACACGGTGACCTCCGAAGTCCTGCCTAGCCTGCTACAGCCCGGGTTCCCGGAGCCCTGTTAGCCCAGTGCTACAGCCCGGAATCACTCGCTGATGACCGACATGCTCGATATGATTCATGTATGCCTGTCTCCATAGGTCTGTGCCGCTTTGGGTTCACGACTAGCCATGTCGGCCCGGGTTCTCTGTCATATGGATGCTAGCGACACTATCATATACATGAGCCAAAAGGCGCAAACGGTCCCGGTCCATGGTAAGGCGACACCCGTGGGATACCGTGCGTGAGGCCACAAAGTGATATGAGGTGTTACCGGCTAGATCGATGTGGCTTGGAATCGGGGTCCTGACACTTTGATTTTCCATGCAGTCGACATAGCTAAAACTCCAGGTGGTTAAATCGAATCACACAAAACAAGGGAGTACATTGCTCTGATACCAATTGAAAGTGCTAGTGATCGACTAGAGGGAGGTGAATAGGCTATTTCTATGAAAGTCTTCAAAACATGGAAGTTTCGAAGACAAACGATAGAAATGAACCTATTAACATGCAGCGGAAGGTAGACTACACTAGGCAAGCCATAGTCAAGTATTCAAAGAAGTGAAAGCACGAAGACTATTAGCAGCTAGGCAGTATGGATCGGGATGGAAGATAGTATGAAGCCAATCAGAACAAACAGTCACACAGTGAAGACAAATAGATATTGCAAGCAGGCAATGACTTCACAAAGACCAACTATAAATAAAGAGAAGGAAGGGATAGAACCAGTTGCTTGGTGAAGACAAGGATTTGTTGGGCCAGTTCTAGTTGCTGTGACAACTGTACATCTGGTTAGGGAGGCTGAGATTCAACTCAGAAGACCGCATCTTCACCTTATTCCCCTTGAGCTAAGGACACACAGTCCTCGCCCAATCACTCAGGTAAGTCTTCAAGGTAGACTTCCAAACCTTCACACACTTTGTTCTCCGGCGATCCACAATGACTATTGGATGCTTAGAACGCGACGCCTAACCGGCTAGAGGATTCACAGTCCTTAAGTGTAACAAGTCTTCAGATCACACAGACAGAAAGACTTCAGTGATGCCTAACACTCTTTGGCTCTGGGTGTTTAGGGCGTTGTCCTCGCAAGGATTTCTCTCTCAAAGGCTTCGGAGGTGGGTTGCTCTCAAACGACAAAAGCCGTGCACTAACTCTGAGCAGCCACCAATTTATGGTGTAGGGGGTGGGCTATTTATAGTCACTAGGCAACCCGACCTGATTTGTCCGAAATGACCCTGGGTCACTAAGGAACTGACACGTGTTCCAACAGTCAGATTTCAAACACACGCGGCAGCTTGACTTGGGCTACAAGTAAAGCTGACTTATCCAGCTCCGGATAAGATTTGCTCTCATTGTCTTCGCTCGAAGACTTAGGATTTGTTTGAGCATCACTTTAGTCACTCTGACTTTGTTCACTTGGACCCCACTTAATAGTATGGTGGTTCTTATGACTCAACAAAGAAGAAAATGAAACTACGAAACAACTATGTCTTCGCGCTCCAAAGCCTTCATGCGATGTCTTCTCATGGCATAGTCTTCAATGTGAATATCTTCACATACCACCATTGTCTTCAATGTCTTCACACATTTTTAGGGGTCATCTCCGGTAGGTAAAACAAATCAATGAGGGACTACTATCTATGTTATCCTGCAATTCTCACAAACACATTAGTCCCTCAACCAGGTTTGTCGTCAATACTCCAAAACCAACGAAGGGTGGCACTAGATGCACTTACAGTTGTTCTATTTATATGAGTAATATCTTTTATGGTCTTGCACCCCTGATGAGTGGTCTATTTTTACTAAATCTTGATAGTAGTGATACACATGTTCATAGTATTAAGTCCAAAAGATGCAGAGTTGATAATGATAGTGCAACTTATTTGTGGCACTGCCGTTTAGGTCATATGGGTGTAAAGCACATGAAGAAACTCCATTCTGATGGACTTCTGGAATCACTTGATTATGAATCACTTAGTACTTGCAAACCATGCCTCATGGCAAGATGACTAAAACTCCGTTCTCCGGAACCATGGAGCGAGCAACAGAGTTATTGGAAATCATACATACAGATGTATGTGGTCCAATGAACATTGAAGCTCGCGGCGGATATCGTTATTTTCTCACCTTCATAGATGATTTGAGCAGATATGGGTATATCTACTTAATGAAACATAAGTCTGAAACATTTGAAAAGTTAAAAGAATTTCAGAGTGAAGTGGAAAATCATCGTAACAAGAAAATCAAGTTTCTACGATCTGATCATGGAGGCGAATATTTGAGTTATGAGATTCAACTTCATTTGAAACAATGCGGAATAGTTTCGCAACTCACGCCACCTGGAACACCATAGCGTAATGGTGTGTACGAATGTCGTAATCGTACTTTACTAGATATGGTACGATCTATGATGTCTCTCACTGAATTACCACTATCATTTTAGGGTTACGCTTTAGAGACAGCTGCATTCACATTAAATAGGGCACCATCTAAATTCGTCGAGACGACACCTTATGAACTGTGGTTTGGCAAGAAACCCAAGTTGTCGTTTCTTAAAGTTTGGGGCTGCGATGCTTATGTGAAAAAGCTTCAATCTGATAAGCTCGAACCCAAATCGGAGAAATGTGTCTTCATAGGATACCCAAAGGAGACTGTTGGGCACACCTTCTATCACAAATCCGAAGGCAAGATATTCGTTGCTAAGAATGGATCCTTTCGAGAGAAGGAGTTTCTCTCGAAAGAAGTGAGTGGGAGGAAAGTAGAACTTAACGAGGTAATTGTACCTTCTCCCTTATTGGAAAGTAGTTCATCACTGAAATCAGTTCCAGTGATTCCTACACCAGTAAGTGCGGAAGCTAATGATGATGATCATGAAACTTCTGATCAAGTTGCTACCAAACCTCATAGGTCAACCAGAGTAAGATCCGCACCAGAGTGGTACGGGAATCCTGTTTTGGAAGTCATGTTAATTGACCATGACGAACCTACGAACTATGAGGAAGCGATGATGAGCCCAGATTCTGCAAAATGGCTTGAGGCCATGAAATCTGAGATGGGATCCATGTATGAGAACAAAGTATGGACTTTGGTTAACTTGCCCGATGATCGGCAGGCCATAGAGAACAAATGGATCTTCAAGAAGAAGACTGACATTGATGGTAATGTTACTGTCTACAAAGCTCGACTTGTTGCGAAAGGTTTTTGACAAGTTAAAGGAATTGACTACGATGAGACCTTCTCACCCGTAGTGATGCTTAAGTCCGTCCGAATCATGTTAGCAATTGCCACATTTTATGATTATGAAATTTGGCAAATGGATGTCAAAACTGCATTCCTTAATGGATACCTTAAAGAAGAGTTGTATATGATGCAACCAGAAGGTTTTGTCGATCCAAAAGGTGCTAACAAAGTGTGCAAGCTCCAACGATCCATTTATGCACTGGTGCAAGCCTCTCGGAGTTGGAATATATGCTTTGATAGTGTGATCAAAGCATATGGTTTTATACAGACTTTTGGAGAAGTCTGTATTTACAAGAAAGTGAGTGGGAGCTCTGTAGCATTTATGATATTATATGTGGATGACAAAGGGAATAATGTATACCGTTATGCGGTTTGACCAATAAAGATCTTCGTAGAATATGTAGGAGCCAATATGAGCATCAAGGTTCCGCTATTGGTTATTGACCGGAGACGAGTCTCGGTCATGTCTACATAGTTCTCGAACCCATAGGGTCCGCACGCTTAACGCTCGGTGACGATCAGTAATATGAGTTTATGTGTTTTGATGTACCGAAAGTAGTTCGGAGTCCCGGATATGACCAAGGACATGACGACGAGTCTCAAAATGGTCGAGACATAAAGATCGATATATTGGATGACTATGTTTGGACTTCGGAAGGGTTCCGGGCAAGTTCGGATAAATACCGGAGTACCGGGGGTTTACCGGAACCCCCCGGGAGTGTAATGGGCCTATTGGGCCTTAGTGGAGAAGAGGAGGGGCGGCCAGGGCAGGCCGCGTGCCCCCTCCCCCTCTAGTCCGAATTGGACAAGGAGGGGGGCTTTCCTTCCCCCTCTCTCCTCCTTCCCTCTCTCCTACTCCTACTCCCAGTGGGAGTAGGAATCCCCTTGGGGTGCGCCTAGGAGGGCCGGCCTCTCCCCCTCCTCCACTCCTTTATATACGGGGAGGGGGCACCCCATAGACACACAAGTTGATCATTGATCTCTTAGCCATGTGCGGTGCCCCATCCACCATAATCCACCTCGGTCATATCGTAGCGGTGCTTAGGCGAAGCCCTGCGTCGGTAGCTTCATCATCACCGTCATTATGCCGTCGTGCTGATGAAGCTCTCCCCCGACACTCTACTGGATCGTGAGTTCGTGGAACGTCACCGAGCCGAACGTGTGCAGATCACGGAGATGCCATACCTTCGGTGCTAGGGTCGATTGATCGTGAAGACGTACGACTATATCAACCGCGTTGTCGTAACACTTCCGCTTACGGTCTACGAGGGTACGTAGAAGATACTCTTCCCTCTCATTGATATGCATCACCATGATCTTGCTTGTGCATAGGAATTTTTTTGAAATTACTACGTTCCCCAACACCTTCGTGATCGAAAAAATCTCTGGTCTACCAAGCCAATCACACAGATGTCGCGCTCCATCTCATTCTCTCCCGACTCGAAGTGGCCAATACAACCCTAGCCACTGTGCCGCTGCAGTGTGCCACCGCGCCACTTCTAGAGCAACGGCTGACTGCTAGAACCCACCACCCTCTGACTCTCTTCTCTATGGCTTTCGTCCTCCTTCGTCTCCGAGGGTCCCGACCGATGACTAGTTTTCTAGTTCCACCCGTGGCGGGCCTAACCAGGATGGGTGACCTGGTGGGTTCGGGGGATGAAAGAGACAAGAAGGACCACGACCACCAAATGTTGTATTCAATTCCCTGTTCGTCTGTGATATTTCTTGTCGATTCCTTGTTAATCTGCAACCTCTTTGGATGTTCTTTGATGTGCATCGGCTCTGTCAGGTTAAAATCCAAGACCAAACTGAAAATTTGGTCCGGCTAGTGTAGTTTTTGAAAGAACCGTTCGGTCATCATTTTTGCAGAACTGAATTTCCTCAGAAACCGAAGATTTTTTTTTTGAGAAAACTCAGAAACCGAAGATTTTTTTTGAGTCTAAACATGCTTTACTTTATTAAACCAATAAGTTCATAGGAATACAATTGAGGTCTGGTGGATTGATGAGCCACACATGGCGTCCATGATCCAGACCCAAGGCATGACTAGCGAGGCTATGTGCCTCCTCATTAGTCTCTCTCCCTTCAAACTTGAAGGCACAAAGTTGAAACATCGTGGATGTCTCCATTATTTCCCTCACAACCAGGCCGTACACTCCTCCAGTGTTGTTCGCAATATCCTGGATAACCCCCTTGCAGTCAGATGCTATTAGCACATGCGCAGCTCCCAGATCATTGGCCAGTGCCAGAGCTTCGCGACAAGCTAGCGCCTCTAGAATTGATGAATCAGATATATCCCTGCATCATATGGCTGAAGCGCCAAGAAACATACCAGTTGAGTCCCTGCAAATTGCACTGAAAGCGCCTCCATTTCCGTGACGCTCCACTGCCCCATCCACCTTTATCTCCACGCACCCAGGTGGCGGTGGGCTCCATGCTTCCCGCCGTTGATGAAGATGTACTGGGCCTGGTCGTAATGGAGATGTCTTTGGTTTGCAATCCTTCAGCTCTCTCAGATATTTCATGATGAAATTGTGTGTCGCTTGTGGACTCTGAAAAATGTGCTCATGCAATGCCGGCCTCTTAGCAAACCAGATCGACCATAGGGTAACCACTGTTTGTGTGAACTCCTCACTGGATAGCATGTCATGCAATGCAAACACCCACCTTTTTGCGTTAGGTTCGACCATACTGTTTAGTGCTTCGACCAGATCGTAATCTTGGAGAGCCCAGACACAATGTGCGACGTTGCAGTGGAGTAGAGAGTGTTGCCAAGAATCTTCAGCACCGTAGAGTCCGCAGCACGTGGTAGTAGACATGTTTCTCTCATGAAGAAGGTCTGCTGTCGGGATGGATTGCTGGGCAAGCCTCCATAGAAAGATTTTGACCTTGGAGGGGACATCTATATTCCACAATTTCGTCCATGCTTTGTGCTCGCCTACTGTGTCCGACGACCTGGCCCTTCCTTCAAGCCAAGCCTCACGTCTCAACTTAGTGTCAATGAGCATCTGGTAGTCCGATCGGACTGAGAATGTTCTGTTCTTTTCATGTACCCACGACCAAAAATCCTCAATATGTCTTGTGCACAAAGGAATTGCCAGGATGGCTTTAGCATCTGTGGGAAGAAACACTTCCTCAATAGTGTCCCGATCCCATTCTGCTCCGGGCAAAATCAGCTCCCCAACGTGTTTTGGCGGACTGGCCACCCTGCTCACTATCGGTCGCATATTGGCTAGGCATGGTAGCCAGCTGTGCTGCCAAATAAGTGTGGTCTGGCCATATCCAATGCGACGAATGAGTCCTTGGACTAGAACATCACATCCATCCAAAACTGCCCTCCAAATATGCGAGGGAGCGGAGCCGAGATCTGCACTCAAAAATTATCCATTAGCAAAATACTTGGCCTTCAGAATACGTGTGCTTAGTGATTCAGGATACATTAACACACGCCACGCCTGTCTGGCCAGGAGGGCTAGGTTAAAGAGCTCAATATCACGGAAGCCAAGTCCACCACAATATTTTGGACGTGTCATGACACTCCATGAGACCCAATTTAGTTTTCAGTGGCCTTCCTTGCTGCCCCACCAAAATTTCCGAATCAGAGAATTGATATGCTCACAAAGACCACGTGGGAGCTTAAAAAAGACATAGAGTATACCGGTACTGATTGCGCCACAAATTTAATCAATACTTCTTTCCCTCCGGAAGACATAAGTTTCTCCATCCACCCCTTAATCTTGCTCCATACTCTATCCTTTAGGAACTTGAAGGCCCCATTTTTACTATTTCCAACATCAGAAGGCATTCCAAGGTATTTTTCAGAGAGGGATTCATTCGTGATATTCAATGCTTGCTTCACTTCCTCTCTTAAAATATTTGGACACCCCTTACTAAAGAAAACCGATGATTTAGACAGATTAATCCTCTGGCTCGATGCATTACAATAGCTCTCCATCAGAGAGGATAACTCCATAGCTCCGTCGGAACTGGCTTTGACAAACAGCAGGCTATCATCCACAGAGAGTAAGTGGCTAACCGGCGGTGCCGAGGGAGCTACTTGGATTCCACTGAGGTGCGATGATTCCTCTTGTGTTTTTAAGAGGCACGTGAGGCCCTCCGCTGCAAGCAAAAACAGATAAGGAGATATAGGGTCCTCCTGACGGATCCCTCTTGATGGGATGAACTCCTCCAATTTCCCACCATTAAAAAGGACCGAGAATTTTACAGACTTTACCATTCTCATAACCAGATTGATCCAAATAGGAGCAAAGCCCAGCTTACTCATTATAGCCTCTAGGTATGACCATTCCACCCGGTCATATGCCTTCATCATGTCTAGCTTCACAGCACAAAATCTATATCTCTTTGCCTTGTTTCTCTTCATAAAGTGCAGACACTCATAAGCTGTTATAATATTGTCTGTGATCAATCTCCCTGGGACAAAGGCTGATTGTTCTTCAGAGATAATATCAGGCAAGATTTGCTTCAACCTGTTTGACACCACTTTGGAAGCAATCTTGTATAACACATTGCATAGACTAATAGGGCGAAATTGAGACAATTGGGTTGGGTCTTTTACCTTCGGGATCAACACTAAAATTGTTTCATTTATTACCCCCATCTTTTCCTCACCCTGCAGTATGCGCAGTACCACATTGGTCACCTCAGAACCACAGAGCTCCCAATGACGTTGGAAAAAATGAGCCGGGTACCCATCTGGGCCAGGGGCCAGGTACCTCCTTGGGGCTATAAGGGGCTAACAGAGATGCGTTCATTTCCTGGGTTACTTTAACCGGGACTGTATTCAGGATGTATTGCATGCCAGATGTGCCCTCCAAGCTATACAAATTCTTATAGAAGGTATTTGTGAGCTGCACCATCTCTGTTGGATCGTGCGTTATAGAACCGTCAGGCCGCTGCAGATTTTTGATTGTGTTCTTTCTTCTCCGCATGCTAGCACGCCTCTGGAAAAACTTTGTATTCTTGTCGCCATCAGTCAGCCAGTCGACATGTGAGCGTTGCTGTTGCATTATCTCCTCCATGTGATATAGCTCTACCAAGTGATCAGAAATTTTTATCTCTACATGTGAAGATGCTAAACGGCGGGGGTCATTCTGCAAAACAGCCAACTCCTTTTTCAGCTTCTTTATTGCCTTGGCCACTAAAAGTGCTAGTTATTGACTAGAGGGGGGTGAATAGGCGATTTTTATGAAAGTCTTCAAAACAAGAGAGTTTCGAAGACAACCGATATAAATGAACCTATAACCATGCGGCGAAGGTAGACTACACTAGGAAAGCCATAGTCAAGTATTCAATGAAGTGAGAGCATGAAGACTAATAGCAGCTAGGCAGTATGGATCAGGATGGAAGATAGTATGAAACCAATCTGAACAAACAGTCACATAGTGAAGACAAATAGACAATGCAAACAGGCAATGACTTCACAAGGACAAACTGTAAATAAAGAGATGGGAAGGATAGAACCAGTGGCTTGTTGAAGACAATGATTTGTTGGACCAGTTCCAGTTGCTATGACAACTGTACGTCTGGTTAGGGAGGCTCGGATTTAACTCAGAAGACCGGCTAGAGGATTCACAGTCCTCAAGTGTAACAAGTCTTCAGATCACACGGACAGAAAGACTTCAGTGATGCCTAACACTCTTTGGCTCTGGGTGTTTAGGGCTTTGTCCTCGCAAGGATTTCTCTCTCAAAGGCTTCAAGGTGGGTTGCTCTCAAACGACAAAAGCCGTGCACTAACTCTGAGCAGCCTCCAATTTATGGTGTATGGGGTGGGCTATTTATAGCCACTAGGCAACCCGACCTGATTTGTCCGAAATGACCCTGGGTCACTAAGGAACTGACACATGTTCCAATGGTCAGATTTCAAACACACGCGACAACTTTACTTGGGCTACAAGTAAAGCTGACTCATCCAGCTCTGGATAAGATTTGCTCTCATTGTCTTCGCTCGAAGACATACAATTGTGGTTGAGCATCACTTTAGTCATTCTAACTATGTTCACTTGGACCCCACTTAATAGTACGGTGGTTCCTATGACTCAACAAAGAAGAAAATGAAACTACGAAACAACTCTGTCTTCGCGCTCCAAAGTCTTCATGTGATGTCTTCTCATGTCATAGTCTTCACTGTGAATATCTTCACATACCACCATAGTCTTCAATGTCTTCACACATTTTTAGGGGTCATCTCCGGTAGGCAAACCGAATCAATGAGGGACTACTACCTGTGTTATCCTGCAATTCTCACAAACACATTACTCCCTCAACCAGGTTTGTCGTCAATACTCCAAAACCAACTAGGGGTGGCACTAGATGCACTTATAATCTCCCCCTTTTGGTGATTGATGACAAACTGGTTGAAGTTTTCAACGGGGATAAAAGTATGTGAAATTGTAAAGGATTTAGGTATTGTCTTCGTAAGTAGCAGAAAGGCTCCCCCTGAAGATGTGCATATAAGTATTTTGCTTTTGAATGCAAATGTACATGGCAGGTTGTACTTGCGGAGCTCCTCTTCTACTTATGAAGACAATTTATCATGCATGAAAGGATATAACGAAGATAATGACCTGCATAATGAAAAATGGACGTCTGCAAAATGACTTCGTGCAGAATTTATCATCGCACATGCGGAATTTATCATCGCATCACATAGTTGACCGAAAAGGTAGCAGACGACCATCAAGTTTAAGAAAAGAAAACTACGGAAAGAAAAGAACGAAGGACCTAACCTACCAGGCCACTTGGCCCAACTAACTATAACTGGCCCAGCCCACCCCCTGATTTCCCCTTCCTCATGCTACAGGAGGCAGAGGGGATCGTGGAGGCCATCCATGGCACCCCGGCCAGGTGCCGGCCATCCACGACCTTCCTCGTAGTCTACAAGACCCTGGCGCCCCTTCCCCAAACCCTAATCCCCTCCCTAGCTGCCCCCAGATCCATTTCTCCTCTCCCTCACTCGTCCTCATCTCCGCAGCGATCGCAGTCGCAGCCGTTGCCACGGCTTTGTCGTCCTCGCGACCGTCGTCATCCCCGCGTTGAGCTGGGATGTCCAGGGGCTTCACCACCAACTCCTCCTTCATCTACGCTATTGGGTTGGACCAGGGAGGCCCTGTATGCCCGCCATCGTCATCGTCCCCGTCGCATACATCTCCGTCCGCCATCGTCGATTCCAACAGCTCCAGTCCACCCCCGGCCTCCTCGACCGCGCCCCCGAGCTCGCTGTGAGCTCCTCTCCCGGATCCCTCCTTTGCTTGCTTCAATTTGTCTCCGTTGAGTCCGCAACCGCCTCTGCCGCCGCTGCGGCACCTACTCTGCTCCGTGCACCGCATGCGCCGCTGTCGCACGCCGCCGTGCCGTGCTGCACGTCACCGTTGCCGCGTGCTACCGTTGCTCTGCTGACGCTCGCTACCCGGCTTCCGCTAGCCGCGTCGGCCACGCCCCGCGCTCACCCGTGCATGCCTCGCCTTCCCAGTCGAGCCTGCGCCACGCCAATGCCCACCGCTCTGCTTATACTGCTGCTAGTTAGTCTAGTATGGCTAGCTTTATGAATATTACACTGAGTAACCCGCTGGGTAGCCCCTAAACTGCGGCTAAACAACTGTTAACAGGAGTAAGAATAATATTTGTAGGTAGTACACTTGTCAAAGCTCAAATGTTTCCATTGGACCAAATCAATTTGATGCATGGATTAATTTCTATGAAAATCACAAAATGCTATCTTTTCTAAATAGAGAACAAAATTAACCCCTAGCACTGTGTGTGCGTGTGTTGTGTATGTATGTGTGTTGTGTGTACAGCGTGCGTGTGTGTGGTGTGCGTGTGTGGCCGGCTGGACTCTGTCCACTAATGGCCGGCCCTTGTTAATTAGGCTATGTTTAGCTTAGGATTAGTTTAGTGCTAACTAGCCCTTTTTAGCAAATGACAAGTGGGTCCCATCTAAATAGTTTAGATAAATATTTTGGAAATTATTAAATCAGTGTCATATGGGCCACCACCTCTCCTTTTGACTAGTCACATTGACTTGGTCAATTCGGATTTAAATTAAACACAAAATTCTAGAATATTGTTAAAACTTTGGAAATTCATACCAAAATAACCGTAGCTCGGATGAAAAAGTTTTATATATGAAAAATGATCAGAAAAATGAGATGAATCCGGATACGCAGCCCGTTCATCTGCCACATGTCCCTAGCATAGAAAACCTGCAACCGCCCCCCTCCGGTCCGTCTGTCCGAAAACGTGAAACACTGGGAATACTTTCCCGGATGTTTCCCCCCTTCGTTGGTAGCACCTAGTACTGCGTTAGGTCATCCCTAGCACCGCGTATTACCCTGTTATGCTTTGTGATGCTTTGATTGCTCTATTGTTTATTGTGTTTCCCCTCCGTTATTTATTTACGGTAGGCCTCGAGACCGCGGTTGAACCAGTGATTGCCTACTTCACCTTCGAGGGTCCGGTTTTGTCTGCAGAGCAACCAGGCAAGCCCCCCCTTTGATCACCAAATATCGCCTATTCTTCTCTCTACTGCTTGCATTAGAGTAGTGTAGCATGTTACTGCTTTCCGTTAATCCTATCCTGATGCATAGCCTGTCCTTGCTACTACTATTGTTACCTTTACCTCCAATCCTAATGCTTAGTATAGGATGCTAGTTTATCATCAGTGGCCCTACATTCTTGTCTGTCTGCCATGCTATACTATTGGGCCGTGATCACTCGGGAGGTGATCACGGGTATATACTATATACTTTATACATGATACATGTGATGACTAAAGTCGGGTTGGCTCGAGGAGTACCCGTGGTTGATTCACGAATTGGGGGCTGGAAGGACATACTTTCCCGACGGCCCTCTGTGTGGATCTTTGCGGCGAAGCGACAGGGCAGGTTGAGACCACCTAGGAGAGAGGTGGGCCTGGCCCTGGTCGGCGTTCGCGGTTATTTCAAGATAACACGTTTAACGAGATCTTGGTATTTGATCTGAGTCTAGCCACTGGCCTATACGCACTAACCATCTACGCGGGGACAGTTATGGGCACTCGACGTCGTGGTATCAGCCGAAGCCTTCGTGACGTCAGCGACTGAGCGGCGCGTGCCGGATTGGACTGGAACGCCTGCTAGGCTAGGTCTGCTTCCGGCCGCGTTCGCAACATGCAGGTGTGCAAAGGGCGATGGGCCCAGACCCCTGCGCCATAGGATTTAGACCGGCGTGCTGACCTCTCTGTTGTGCCTAGGTAGGGCTGCGACGTGTTGATCTTCCAAGGCCGGGCATGACCCAGAAAAGTGTGTCCGGCCAAATGGGATCGAGCATGTTGGGTTATGTGGTGCACCCCTGCAGGGAAGTTAATCTATTCGAATAGCTGTGATCTTCGGTAACAGGACGACTTGGAGTTGTACCTTGACCTTATGACAACTAGAACCGGATACTTCATAAAACACACCCTTCCAAGTGCCAAATACAACCGGTGGTCGCTCTCTCACAGGGGGACGAGGGGAGGATCATCGGTTAGGTTTATGCTATGCGATGCAACTTGGTGAACTTACCATCTACTCTCTTCTTCTGCTGCAAGATGGAGGTTACCAGAAGCATAGTCTTCGACAGGATTACCTATCCCCCTCTTATTCCGGCATTCTGCAGTTCAGTCCACATATGATACCATTAATCCATTTGATACCAATGCATACATATCTAGTGTAGCTCCTTGCTTGCGAGTACTTTGGATGAGTACTCACGGTTGCTTTGCCCCCTCTTTTCCCCTTTTCTATACTCGATTGCAGCGACCAGATGATGGATCCCAGGAGCCGGACACCACTGTCGATGACGACTACTACTACTCGGGAGGTGCCTACTACTACGTGCAGCCCGTTGATGACGACCAGGAGTAGTTTAGGAGGATCCCAGGCAGGAGGCCTGCTCCTCTTTCGATCTGTACCCCAGTTTGTGCTAGCCTTCTTAAGGCAAACTTGTTTAACTTATGTCTGTACTCAGATATTGTTGCTTCCGCTGACTCGTCTATGATCGAGCTCTTGTATTCGAGCCCTCGAGGCCCCTGGCTTGTAATATGATGCTTGTATGACTTATTTTATTTGTAGAATTGTGTTGTGATATCTTCCCGTGAGTCCCTGATCTTGATCGTACACGTTTGCATGTATGATTAGTGTATGGTTGAATCGGGGGCGTCACAATCACATAGTGTCAAAAAGGTAGCAGATGGCTGTCAAGTTTAAGTGTTACAACTCAAAACGAACAAATGTATCAAAAGCGAGAGTTGTAAGCACTTGGCAAATGTAGAAGAAGTATAGCAACCGCCCATATGGACCCGCTTGAAGACTATCAACTCATATGCTTCTCCCCCTTTTGTCAGTAATGACCAAAAAGGTTTGAAGGCATAGAGCTTGCTACTCGTTCCCATGTGGAGTAGGTGATGAAGCAGGGTCGACGTTGAGGTTTGGTGGTGCAGACGAACTTGGTGCAGTGTCAATACGCGCCGAAGTTGGAGGTGGTGAGGTAGCATCATCTTGGTCATCAATGACTCTCGCATTAACAGTTGCAGCTGATGAAGAATAGTCAGAGTCTTCGAGTGAGGGAGTCCGACGCAAGTGAGCGTTCCGGGGAGGAGTTGAATCAAACTTGAATCTCTCAGCGAAGCCATCCTGGTGAAGATTATCTTCAGAGCTCAACAGAGTCAGACTCTTCCACGATCGGCGATAGGTTTCATGTGTAACAAAGGCATTCTTGGTGGCAAGGTTGCGAATGCGATTGACATCCACCAAGAGGCTTTGCATTTGACGCTTAAGACGGTCATGATGCTTATCCTGTTTCTGATGTAGAGCGACGAGGAGCTCTCAGTCATTGAGAACACGAGATCGCTTCCGAGGCCTTTGGGCAATTGTGCTTTCAGTGGCTTCAGTTTCGGTGTGAGGGGCACGTGTATTGCCAGCCAGGGGATAAACACGAGAAACGGCCTGAACTCCTTCAATGGGTTGTGAGAAGCTTTGGTGATCAGCATTGTGAAGAGTAACAGGCTCTTTGGCAGGCTCTGGGTAGATGGCTTCAACAGACATATCAATCTCTGGCAAGAATATGAGATGATTGCGTGCGGAAGGCTGATAGTTGATTGCAGAGTGAAGCTTTATAAGGCGCATTACCCATGGAGCGTAGAATTTAGACCAAAGATGTCGGAGCCAGATGCAGCCAGCTGCCTGATGAAAAAGTCTTGAGCATTGAAGTTGATGCCATTGAAGATATAGAAAACCAAAGTCTTCATTGCTCCTTCAAGCTTCGCTGCAGAGGAATGTCCTTTGACAGGCCATAGAGTTCGCCTGATGATGTGATAAATGGTGCGGGGTAGATACTCTAGATCTTCAACAAAGAATTTCGTTGGGTATGTAGCGTCGCGTGGTAGAGGCTTCATCATGCTCAGCATTTGGCTCAGATTAGGCTCTGGCTTCTGGAATATGCTCTCCAAAGCATTCTGGTGTAGTTGACAACCTGGTTCATAATGTTCGCCAGGAGTGGGCAGGGTTGTAAGCTCAATGATGTCTTGGGCTTTAGCTTCATGATGTACATCGCCCGTCATCCACTCAAGGATCCATGTCTTCGGATCCCTGTTGTAGCCACGAATGTGGAGGGTAGCATAGAATTGAAGCAAAAGTTCTTCATTCCAATGTTCTTTTGTTGTCACAAATGGGAGAAGACTAGCATCTTTGAAGCAGTCAAGGGCTTCTTCTAGGCACGGCAGGCCAGCCATGGCTTCGCTGTCTAGACGCATATGAGGGAAAATGCACCCCTGATTGTATAAGATGCAGGAATAGTAACTACGCTACTGATAACTCCAGAATCGATCTGATGAAA
This sequence comes from Triticum urartu, assembly GCF_056163025.1. Classification (NCBI taxonomy): domain Eukaryota; kingdom Viridiplantae; phylum Streptophyta; class Magnoliopsida; order Poales; family Poaceae; genus Triticum; species Triticum urartu. Next base: position 150,372,006 of record NC_141879.1, on the reverse strand, counting down.
TTCTTGGCCTTGTGTAGGGGTTCTTGGCTTTGTCAAAGAATGTGTTGTGTGCCTTGAAGCCATTGACATTAAAGGATCCTGGTGAAGTTGCGGTACCTGGGAACCTTGGCAGTCTTGGCTTAGGCTTCTGGACCTGAGGCCCGTGCTCTACATGATAATCAAATTGCGGACCACCAGCAGGTGGAGGAACCAGAATTGGCCATCTGACAATAATCAACTGGCCACGATCAAATGCTTGCGCGATGGTGTGTGGCCTTGGAGGCGGTACAGGAGCGGTGGCAGTGGTATTGACTTTAGGCTGCAGATTTGCATCAGGTGCAGCATTGGCTTTAGGTTCAAGGACTTCTAGTACCTCACTAGCTTCAGGCGCCACATTAGCTTCAGCCATGACAACGTCATTGGCTTCAGTGTGGGTGTTGGTGGTCGCCTCAATGTTATCAGCCTCCACTCGAGTAGCTGGAGGGTCGGACACGTTCTCCTCGAGAAAAACTTCAGGGTTGGTCGGGGGTGTAGCAACACGTTCTTCTTCTCTTGGTTCTTCTTGTTCATCGGCTGATGCAGCCGGAATATCTTCAGCCGCTTTGGCTTCAGACTCGGGGATGTTCGCAGTAGGAGAGGCTTCAGGAAAGACTTGGCGTGAAACAGATTGGCGCTCTTCTCCTTTCGGAACACTTGACAAAGTGACCTTTGGCATTGGTCCTTTGCGAAGCCTGCGGAGTGCGGGCGACGCCTTTGGAGAGGGAGTGGGCTGGGCCACAAAGTCATCGTCTTCAAGCACCGAAGTGGTGACTTGAGGTGGGGGAGTACTTGGGGATTCTTCTTGACGGGGGGAGTCTTGTGGGTGATCAGCCCATGAGTCATCCTAAGCAATTGGCGTTAATGGACGACCAATGCTGATGATTTCGCTGTTCGTGAGAACAGGCGATGATACCACATTGTGTTCGATCTAAGGAAGGACTTCATCATCTTCAACATTGTCTTAGTGACCAATGTCTTCAGCTGCGGTGGGGTCAACAGCTGGAATATCTTCAACTTCTGGAGCCTCTGTGGAAGCAGGCTCATGAACTATCAACTGGCCCTCATGATGTTCAGATGCAGGACGAGCCACTAAGATCGGCTCGACAACAAGGGGCTCTGTGGGAGCAGCCCGGTCTTTCTTCTTTGTCTTTCTCTTCTTGGTTGGTGGAGCATCATCAGTGGTAGCCTTGGTCTTGTGCTTTCGAGCTTCGGCTTCAGCTGCCCTAGTTTTCTTGAGCTCCGAAGCCACTATGGGGACCTTAGGCTTCGAGCCTGTCATACTGGCCGGGAAGACAATGCGAGGTTCTTCCTGCCTTGATGCTTCTGGTTGGGCCACAGCAGGCTTCTTCTTCTTCTTGGCAGCCATTCTGGGGTCGATGCCTGGTCGCCCCAAAGCCTTGCGCTTTTCAGCTTCATTGTAGCCTTGAACACATTTGGCAGCGAGATTCTTCATGCGCTCACGAGAACCTTTTGCTTCTTCACGTTTCTTGTGGAATGCCTCCTTGAGCTCATGCAGCATGACCTTGAAGTTTTGGACGTCTTCCACGTTGAGCTTGGTCATGTGCTTCTTGAACTGAGCCTTTTCATAATCAATCTTGTGCTTCAGCTCAACAATCTTCTGTGCAAGAGCCAGCTCAGGAGCAATGGCTCCATGGAAAGAGACGCTGAGGCCAATTTGGAGCTGAAGATCATCAAAACTGAGGTCTGGGCTGTCAAACTACTCATCAATGAACTTGTACAGGATCTCCACATCAAAGAGGGGAAGATCATTGAAGATTTCCGCCTCTTGCTTGCTCTTTATAAGCAGCTCAAGAGCATCATCGCCAAGATCGTCGTCGCTAGACAAATCAATGGCTTCGTTCTCGTTCATCAGAATGGCGGCAGGGGTCAATGCTTGACCAGTTGGTTGCATGGGCTTCTTCATCTTGTCAGACTTGGAGATGCGAGAGAGATCTTTAGACTGCACACTGGCTTCAGGAGGTGCAGTGGCCAGAGGCTTCGCCCGCGAGACCTTTGGTACAGAGGAAGGCTTTGAAGCCTTTGGTTTCTTTTGCTTCACAGGCTTCGGTGGTGCAGGTGCTTCGTCAGAATCAGCGTCATCTGCAGAGTGATCCACGGTTGCCCCTTGAACCTGAATGTGAGTGATGAGACCTTCAAGGTTGTAGAAGGGCCCAACAATATTGGGTTCAGCATCGCGTCACTACAAAAAAATACACTTCCATGATGATACGTGTTTGTCACAGTAGGTCGCGTTTTTTGTCATGCATGTACATTCATGACGATTTTATGACAGAATCAAGATAGTCATGTGTTGTCGTAGAAGTGTTCCATGACATTACCAAAATTATCATCACGGAAATGTCCACTTCCATGACGATAAATCGCGCGTCACAAAATTGCTTTCGTCAAGGGTGACCAACACGTGGCATCCACCGTAACGGAACGTCGTTAAGCTATCGGGTCGGGTTTTGGATCCGATAACCCGTTAATAGCCCCGACCAATGGGGATTTTCCACGTGTAAAATCATCATTGGCTGGAGGAAACACGTGTCGGCTCATCGTTGGGACAGATGTCATCCACTCATTGGACAGAAGGCGCCTATGATACGTCGACACATGGCACGGCCCAACAGAGGCCCATTCCTGTGAAAAGGTCGGCCCGTTTGACTTGGTCAAAAGGTGGCGGGACGGCCCATGGAAAGCCTATTAACGGCATGTTTGCATATAGCCCATTTACAGCCCGCTAACCCAAGGCCCATTACGCCCTATCCGAATTAGGCCCAGTAGCGTCATCTGGGCCATCCAATATGATTCCAGCCCGTTTTCACTTCTGGCGCACGTATGGTCCATGACGTCTTTCGGCCCATATGAGGCCCTATGTAACTCTTGGCCTATTAACGGCCCGTGGTGAAACTGGCCCGTAATGAAAAGAGTATCACTTTACACCCATTAACGACCCGTGGTGAAACTGGCTCGTAATGAACAGTGTATCACTTTATACCCATTAACGGCCCGCTATTCCGTTGGGCCGTTTCCAGCCCATGTTATCATTCGGCCTTCTCAGAGCCCATTTATTCTTGGGCTCATTTCCAGCATTCGTTTACTTACAGCCCGTTACTGTCATTTTCTGCTTGTGGGCCAAATTCAGCCTGTGGTTACAGTCGACCCGTTTGTGGTCCGTTAATACGTTGGGCCGTTTTCATAGCGTCATCAAATACGACCTATTAACGATGGCCCGTTATGGTCAGCCCATGAAAGGATGTTTCCAACTGTAGCCCGTTTACGGCCATAATGCGGTCTGTTTGGCCCATGTTTGGCCAATCCATCATATGGCCCGTATAAGGCCCATTGATGATACGGCCCACAGAAGGCCCATTATTTCTACGGCCCATAGAAGGCCCATTGTTTCTACGGCCCGTAGAAGGCCCACTGTTTCTACGGCCAGTAGGAGGCCCGGTGTCACTACAGTAAATATTAGGCCATGGTTATTGTGGCCTAGTTTTAAAAAATAGGTTATTGCAGCCACTAGCTAACCACGGAAAAAGAACTGCAATGACTACAAGCAAACAAATAAACAAGACAACAAGGAAATAAATAAGCAAGCAACTAACGCTAGTCTATCACGGCTATTACACATATTACATCCACTGGGCATCAAAGTTCGCCACCAGTGCAAATATAGGAAACAAAGCAGCATATCATATACACTGGTTGTCAAAGTTGGCGACCAGCGCAAATAAATGCCGCGGCAAAACAAATCCAGAACTGAAACCACTTCAGAAGATCTCAAGAAACAATATCCTGGGTACCCATAATGTTGGCAAGATGCTTAGCAAGCTTATTAGCTTTCTCTTGTTTGGCGCTTAAATCCTCCAGCGCTTGCTGTTGCACCAGAAAATATGCATCTGAATTCTGCAGGGACTTCCTCAGTCCTTCAGCTTCCTGTCGCAGCACATCTGATCGATGTCTTTCAACTTGAAGTTGAGACTCAAGAAGACGAACTGATTCAGGCAGCGAGTTCGAAGAGCTTGTGCCAGCAGTAGTGGCCAGTAACTCGAACACTACATCAAGACAGGACTTTTGGGTTCCCTCACTGTCATCAAGATAGTTTTTATCAGCTTTCTTGGAGACCAACAGGGATGTCTCACTATCTTGAACCTTATCTGCATTACTTCCTTTACCATTGGATAACGCGGTACTATTCTCCAATATTTTGTCCGCATTCTAAAAGGGAAACAAGCAGACACATCACATGTTTACCATGTTGTATATGAAACTCATTTTGGTAAATGAGTTCAGTAGTAAAGTGGACAGGATAACAGCATGAAACAAACATATATCTATGTACCATGGTCACTTTATGGTCTATATCATTCTAGTTTATAAGTGTGGGTAACTATAGAGCAATAACAACACTTGTAATGTGCATGACATGAGAACATAACTGTTTATTCAATTGAAACTGAAATCAACATAGAGCAGGTTACAACAGCAAACCAGTTAAAGAAACAGGTTTAAAACATACCTGTTGTGCCATTGGAGTTTCAATTCTATCCTTCAAATTTGAAAATAGTCGGTATGAGTAAATACAGTAATGCAAGAGCAAAGGAGTATGAACCATAGCTACAGAACTTGACCTAAGAACAAATCTTCTTCTCCTTTAAGCGTTGAGTTGGGATTCGGAGTGGTGGTCCTCGTGTTTGGGCACTGCAGTTCCCTTACTAACTGCTCATGTTTGGGTGCTCTGTGGTGGAGACAGTGTTGTGTCAACTGGAACTGGGTTACTATCTGCCGGGGTTGGGGTTAGAAGGGGTGTATCTGGTTCTCTGTCCAACTGGGTAGGGGTACAATGTGCGAGAGTCTGGGTTATGTGTGGTGGATCTGGTCCCTGGGCAAGTACAACTGTGGTTCTATATGCATCAACTGGTAGCACTATGTTTTCTGAAGACCGTGTTGTTACTCCCTTAGATACTGCCATCTGATACGTCTCCGTCATATCTATAATTTTTGATTGTTCCATGCCAATATTCCACAACTTTCATATACTTTTGGCAACTTTTTATACTATTTTTGGGACTAACATATTGATCCAGTGCCAATTCCTGTTTGTTGCATGTTTTTTGTTTCGCAGAATATTCATATCAAACGGAGTCCAAACGGGATAAAAACTGACGGAGATTTTTTTTGGAATATATATGATTTTTGGGAAGAAAAATCCACGTGAGACGGTGCCCGAGGGGGGCCACGAGGCAGGGGGCACGCCCCTGACCCTCGTGGCCACCCCGTAAGGCGGTTGGTGCCCTTCTTTCGCCGCAAGAAAGTTAATATCCGGATAGAGATCGTGTTAAAATTTTAGCCCAATCGGAGTTACGGATATCCGGGAATATAAGAAATGGTGAAAGGGTAGAATCTGGGAACGCAGAAACAGGGAGAGACAGATCCAATCTCGGAGGGGCTCTCGCCCCTCCCACGCCATGGAGGCCATGGACCAGAGGGGAAACCGTTATCCCATCCAGGGAGGAGGTCAAGGAAGAATAAGAAGAAGGAGGGGGCTCTCTCCCCCTCGCTTCCGGTGGCACCGGAGTGCCACCGGGGGCCATCATCATCACCGCAATCTTCACCAACAACTTCACCACCATCATCACCAACTCTTCCCCCCTCTATGCAGCGGTGTAACCTCTTTCTTACCCGCTGTAATCTCTACTTAAACATGGTGCTCAGCGCTATATATTATTTCCCAATGATGTATGGCTATCCTATGATCTTTGAGTAGATCCGTTTTGTCCTATGGGCTATTTGATGATCAAGATTGGTTTGAGTTGCATGTTTTATTATTGGTGTTGTCCTATGGTTCTCTCCATGTCGCGCAAGCGTGAGGGATCCCCGCTGTAAGGTGTTGCAATACATTTACGATTCGCTTATAGTGGGTTGCGTGAGTGACTGAAACACAAACCCGAGTAAGGGGGTTGTTGCGTATGTGATAAAGAGGACTTGATACTTTAATGCTATGGTTGGGTTTTACCTTAATGATCTTTAGTAGTTGTGGATGCTTTCTAGAGTTCCAATCATAAGTGCATATGATCCAAGTAGAGAAAGTATGTTAGCTTATCCCTCTCCCTCATATAAAATTGCAATAATGATTACCGGTCTAGTTATCGATTGCCTAGGGACAAATAACTTTCTCGTAACAAAAAGCTCTTTACTAAAACTAACTTAGTTGTGTCTTTACCTAAACAGCCCCTACTTTTTATTTACATAATCTTTATTATCTTGCAAACCTATCCAACAACACCTACAAAGTACTTCTAGTTTCATACTTGTTCTAGGTAAAGCGAACGTCAAGCGTGCATAGAGTTGTATCTGTGGTCGATAGAACTTGAGGGAATATTTGTTCTACCTTTAGCTCCTCGTTGGGTTCGACACTCTTACTTATCTAAAGAGGCTACAATTGATCCCCTATACTTGTGGGTTATCAAGACCTTTTTCTAGTGCTTGCTTTATCACTAAGTAATTTTTATTTGATGTTCTTAGTTGTTCTTTATCTTTAGTTATGGATATGGAACACGAAATACCAAAAAATTTAGGTGTACTTTCTGCTCATGGAGATGGGGAACCTCCTAAAACCCACAATGTTGGTTATGTGAAAGATATTATGTACTACTTTAATAATCCTGAGAAAACCCCATTCAATTATGTAATGGGAGTAACATTGGACCAACATGAATACTTTAGGGATTACCGCTTGACACAAAAAGGGAAACTATTATGGGATCAAATTCATATATTGAAGTGGTATGCTAGGCAACTATGCTTGAGATATGATTATACTTGTTGTTCTAGGATGAAGGCTCCACACCTTCCCTTTTCATGTGAATTTAATGATAATAAAACCTTAGCTTCTTATGCTAATGGTATATATGATTACTATGATGTGGAACAAATAGAAGAATTTGTTGCTTTTATGGGTGCTTATGAAATTGAATCTATGTTTAAAGAGTTTGAAGACTTTGATGATTCGGTTTATAGACCTGAAAATTTAGCTATCCTTAAATATTGTTATGAGAATTATGAATACAATTACGATATTAATGCACTTATTGAGAAATTCTCCGCTGTCCAAGAAGAGACTAATATTTTGCAGGAGTCTATGGAAGAAGAAATTGATGAAACTGTGAGCTCATTGGATGAAAAAGATGAGGAGGAGGAGAGCGAAGAACAAAAGGAGGAAGAGCGGATTGATCACTCATGCCACCTTCTAATGAGAGTAACTCTTCAACTCATACATTGTTTAATTCCCCTTCATGCTTACCGAAGGATGAATGCTATGATAATTGCTATGATCCCGTTGATTCTTTTGAAATATCCCTTTTTGATGGTGCTTGCTATGCTTGTGGCCAAGATGCCAATATGAATTATGCTTATGGAGATGAACTTGCTATAGTTCCTTTTGTTAAACATGAAATTGTTGCTATTGCACCCACACATGATAGTCCTATTATCTTTTTGAACTCTCCAAACTACACTATATCGGAGAAGTTTGTGCTTATTAAGGATTATATTGATGGGTTGTCTTTTACTACTACACATGATGATTTTGATAGATATAATATGCATGTTCTTGCTGCTCCTACTTGCAATTATTATGAGAGAGGAACTATATCTCCACCTCTCTATGTTTCCAATACGATAAAAATGCAAGAAATTGTTTATACTATGCATTGGCCTTTACTTTGTGTGCATGAATTGTTCTTTTATGACATGCCGATGCATAGGAAAAGAGTTAGACTTCGTTGTTACATGATATATGTTACTTTGTGCTCACTACTAAATTACAAATCATTGTTAATTAAAATTGGCTTTGATATACCTTGGGATCCGGGTGGATTCACTACTTGAGCACTATATGCCTAGCTTAATGGCTTTAAAGAAAGCGCTACCTGGGAGACAACCCGGAAGTTTTATAGAGTCATTTATTTCTGTTGAGTGCTTTCATATAGTTTAAAAACAACAAAAATAAAGAGGAGAACCCAAAACTTTTTCAAAAAGGAAAGTGAAAGTGAGAAAGACAAGCATTGTTGAAGTGGGAGAGCTCCTTGAACTTTGTTCATGCTCACGGCAACTTTGTGAATCTTGATTACAGAAACTTTTCAACAAAAATAATTATCCCCTTGTACAATTCCATTGTATTATAAAAATAATGTGCCAAGGTTTGCCTTTAGGATGTTTACATTTGCTTGATGGTTTGTACGGTGCAGGACAGAAACTTTGTCTGTAGTGCACGATTTTACATTTTTAGCTGGAACGTCAAATAGTTCTGATTCTTTTTGCACTATGTTTATATGATTTTTTTTATTTTTCCTAATTTTTGCAGAATTTTTCAAGAATCATAAGTATGGTGAATGTTCAGATTATTACAGACTGTTCTGTTTTACACAGATTCTGTTTTTATGCATAGTTTGCTTGTTTTGTCGGAACTATCAATTTATATTAGTGGACTAAGCCATGAAAAAGTTATATTACAGTAGACACAATGCAAAAACAAAATATGAATTGGTTTGCAACAGTACTTAGAGTAGTGATTTGCTTTATTATACTAACGGATCTTACCGAGTTTTCTGTTGAAGTTTTGTGTGGATGAAGTGTTCGATGATCGAGAATGTCTCGATGTGAGAAGAAGGAAGAGAGGCAAGAGCTAAAGCTTGGGGATGCCCGAGGCACCCTAAGTAAATATTCAAGGAGACTCAAGCATCTAAGCTTGGGGATGGCCCGGAAGGCATCCCCTCTTTCTTCAACAAGTATCGGTATGTTTTCGGATTCGTTTCGTTCATGCGATATGTGCAATCTTGGAGCGTCTTTTGCATTTAGTTTTCATTTTTCTTTTATGCACCATGCTGGTATGAGATAGTCCTTGGTTGATTTATAAAATGCTCTTTGCACTTCACTTATATCTTTTGAGTATGGCTTTATAGAATGCTTCATGTGCTTCACTTATATCATTTGAAGCTTGGATTGCCTGTTTCTCTTTACATAGAAAACCGCCATTTGTAGAATGCTCTTTTGTTTCACTTATATTTGTTAGAGCGTGGGCATATCTTTTGTAGAAAGAATTAAACTCTCTTGCTTCACTTATATCTATTTAGAGAGATGACATGAATTGGTCATTCACATGGTTAGTCATAAAATCCTACATAAAACTTGTAGATCACTGAATATGATATGTTTGATTCCTTGCAATAGTTTTGTGATATAAAGATGGTGATATTAGAGTCATGCTAGTGGGTAGTTGTGCATTGTAGAAATACTTGTGTTGAGGTTTGTGATTCCTGTGGCATGCACGTATGGTGAACCGTTATGTGATGAAGTCGGAGCATGATTTATTTATTGATTGTCTTCCTTATAAGTGGCAGTCGGGGACGAGCGATGGTCTTTTCCTACCAATCTATCCCCCTAGGAGCATGCGCATAGTACTTTGTTTCGATAGCTAATAGACTTTTGCAATAAGTATGTGAGTTCTTTATGACTAATGTTGAGTCGATGGATTATATGCACTCTCACCCTTCCACCATTGCTAGCCTCTCTAGTACCACGCAACTTTCGCCGGTACCATAAACCCACCATATACCTTCCTCAAAACAGCCACCATACCTACCTATCATGGCATTTCCATATCCATTCCGAGATATATTGCCATGCAACTTCCATCATCATCATATACATGACTTGAGCATTCATTGTCATATTGCTTTGCATGATCGTAAGATAGCTAGCATGATGTTTTCATGGCTCGTCCGTTTTTTGATGTGATTGCTACGCTAGATCATTGCACATCCCGGTACACCGCCGGAGGCATTCATATAGAGTCATATCTTTGTTCTAGTATCGAGTTGTAATATTGATTTGTAAATAAATAAAAGTGTGATGATCATCATTATTAGAGCATTGCCCCGGTGAGGAAAGGATGATGGAGACTATGATTCCCCCACATCTGGATGAGACTCCGGACTTTAAAAATAAATAAAATAGGCCAAAGAAGCCCACCAAAAAAACAAAAAAATAAGAGAAAAAGAGAGAAGGGGCAATGTTACTATCCTTTTACCACACTTGTGCTTCAGAGTAGCACCATGTTCTTCATATAGAGAGACTCTTGAGTTATCACTTTCATATACTAGTGGGAATTTTCATTATAGAACTTGGCTTGTATATTCCGATGATGGGCTTCCTCACACGCCCGAGGTCTTCATGAGCAAGCAAGTTGGATGCACACCCACTTAGTTTTCAGTCTGAGCTTTCATACACTTATAGCTCTTAGTGCATCCGTTGCATGGCAATCCCTACTCACTCACATTGATATCTATTGATGGGCATCTCCATAGCCCGTTGATACGCCTAGTTGATGTGAGACTATCTTCTCCTTTTTGTCTTCTCCACAACCACCATTCTATTCCACCTATAGTGCTATGTCCATGGCTCACGCTCATGTATTGCGTGAAAGTTGAAAAGGTTTGAGAACGTCAAAAGTATGAAACAATTGCTTGGCTTGTCATTGGGGTTGTGCATGATGTGAATATTTTGTGTGGTGAAGATGGAGCATAGCCAGACTATATGATTTTGTAGGGATAACTTTCTTTGGCCATGATATTTTGAAAAGACATGATTGGTTTATTAGTAGGCTTGAAGTATTATTGTTTTTATGTCGAATGATAGACTATTGCTTTGAATAACTCGTATCTTAATATTCATGCCATGATTAGATATGTGATCAAGATTATGCTAGGTAGCATTCCACATCAAAAATTATCTTTTTTTATCATTTACCTACTCGAGGACGAGCAGGAATTAAGCTTAGGGATGCTGATACGTCTCCGTCGTATCTATAATTTTTGATTGTTCCATGCCAATATTCTACAACTTTCATATACTTTTGGCAACTTTTTATACTATTTTTGGGACTAACATATTGATACAGTGCCCAGTGCCAGTTCCTGTTTGTTGCATGTTTTTTTGTTTCGCAGAATATCCATGTCAAACGGAGTCCAAACGGGATAAAAAATGACGGAGATTTTTTTGGAATATATATGATTTTTGGGAAGAAAAATCCACGCGAGACGGTGCCCGAGGGGGGCACGAGGCAGGGGGCACGCCCCAGGGGGGCAGGCGCGCCCCTGACCCTCGTGGCCACCCCGTAAGGTGGTTGGTGCCCTTCTTTCTCCGCAAGAAAGCTAATATCCGGATAGAGATCGTGTTAAAATTAGATCCCAATCGGAGTTACGGATCTCCGGGAATATAAGAAACAGTGAAAGGGTAGAATCTGGGAACGCAAAAATAGGGAGAGACAGAGAGACAGATCCAATCTCGGAGGGGCTCTCGCCCCTCCCACGCCATGGAGGCCATGGACCAGAGGGGAAACCCTTATCCCATCCAAGGAGGAGGTCAAGGAAGAAGAAGAAGAAGGAGGGGGCTCTCTCCCCCTCGCTTCCGGTGGCACCGGAGTGCCACCGGGGGCCATCATCATCACCGCAATCTTCACCAACAACTTCACCGCCATCATCATCAACTCTTCCCCCCTCTATGAAGCGGTGTAACCTCTCTCTTACCCGCTGTAATCTCTACTTAAACATGGTGCTCAGCGCTATATATTATTTCCCAATGATGTATGGCTATCCTATGATGTTTGAGTAGATCTGTTTTGTCCTATGGGCTATTTGATGATCAAGATTGGTTTGAGTTGCATGTTTTATTATTGGTTTTGTCCTATGGTGCTCTCCGTGTCGCGCAAGCATGAGGGATCCCCGCTGTAGGGTGTTGCAATACGTTTACGATTCGCTTATAGTGGGTTGCGTGAGTGACTGGAACACAAACCCGAGTAAGGGGGTTGTTGCGTATGGGATAAAGAGGACTTGATACTTTAATGCTATGGTTGGGTTTTACCTTAATGATCTTTAGTAGTTGTGGATGCTTGCTAGAGTTCCAATCATAAGTGCATATGATCCAAGTAGAGAAAGTATGTTAGCTTATGCCTCTCCCTCATATAAAATTGCAATAATGATTACCGGTCTAGTTATCGATTTCCTAGGGACAAATAAATTTCTCGTAACAAAAAGCACTTTACTAAAACTAACTTAGTTGTGTCTTTAACTAAACAGCCCCTACTTTTTACTTACGTAATCTTTATTATCTTGCAAACCTATCCAACAACACCTACAAAGTACTTCTAGTTTCATACTTGTTCTAGGTAAAGCGAACGTCAAGCGTGCGTAGAGTTGTATCGGTGGTCGATAGAACTTGAGGGAATATTTGTTCTACCTTTAGCTCCTCGTTGGGTTCGACACTCTTACTTATCTAAAGAGGCTACAATTGATCCCCTATACTTGTGGGTTATCACCATCACGCTCTCCAATTCAAATGGCTGATAAACAAGAAAAGTAATTGAAAGTATAGACATTGTATGATAGACAGGTGCAATGGATAGTGGGGAATAAAAGAGGGCATGAAATAATTCATATTTATGTTATCTAACCAAACAGGATAGCATGACACAATTTCACATATATGATGGCTAACTAAACAGGATAGCATGGCACAATTTCACATTATGATGGCTAACTAAAAAAGATGGAAAGACATAGTTCAAAATATGAGATTATCTAAACAGGATGACATGACATAACTATATAATGTGTTTATTAAATAGGTTGGCATGCCATAATTCACATACATTCATGGATAGAATGCCATAATTCAAAATATGATGAATGTAAACACTAAACAGGATGAGATGATATAACTATATGATGTCTTTATTAAATGGGTTGCCATGCCATAATTCAGATAGATGATGTGTATATAGTATGTAAACATGATGGCATGATATAATTCAAATATATGATTTATATAGTAAGCAAGTAAGCAGATGGCAATCCATATATGATGTAAAAACTAAGCAATGCAATACAACATGCATGACATGGGTAATATAACCCTGCCAAGTTTGAGCATAGACCTCAGGGGGGAAATAGGACTAGTCATCAGTCTATGAATCCTCCTCTAAGGAGCTCTCTGTAACCAGCAAGATGTCTGCTTCAGCAGGTAGCATTGTCTGCTCTGAATACCTTGTTTTCACCCCAGATACTTCCATCACCGCTTCAAATGGCTGATGCACAGGAAGAGTAGTTGAATATACAAACGTTGTCGACAAATGGAACACGTAATACAAAAAAATGATAGCATGATATAATTCACATACATGATGATTGGCTAAACAACATGGCATTGCATAATTCACATATATAATGCCTTTGCAACAAGATAGCATTGTATAATTCACATATATAATGTCTTGCAACAAGATGGCAATGCATAATTCACATATATGGTAATTAGACACTGAACAGGTGGCATTCACACAAAGCATGTCCAAACTAATCAAATGGCATAGCAATGCGAGACACCATACGCACGATATGAGCAACATGACCCTGCCAAGTTAGAGCATACACCTCGGGGGGGGGGGGGAATAGGACTGGTCATCTGCCTCTGAATCCTCCTCTGAGGAGCTATCCGTAACCAGCGAGATATGCGCTTCGTCAGATGGCATAGTCTGCTCTGAAGACCTTGTTTTCACTCCAGAATTTGCCATCACCGTGTCAAATGGATGATGCACACAAAGAGCAGTTGAATGTAGTAACATTGTTGACAAATGTAATATGTAACGAAAAAAGGATGGCTTGATATAATTTACATATAAGATGACTGGCTAAGCAGGATGGCATTGCAAAATTCACATATATGATGCCTGGCTAAACAAGATGGCGTTGCATAATTCACATAAACGATGAATAAACTAAACAGATGGCATTCGCACAAAGGATGTATAAACTAAGCAGATGACATAGTTGATGTATAAAGTAAGCAATGCAAGACACCATATGCATGATATAACCAACATCAGCATGCCAAGTTAGAGTGAAGACCTCAGGGGGTAAATAGGAGTTGTCTTCTCCTTCTGAATCCCCCTCAGAACAGATATCTTTCTCTTGATTACAATCCGAAATGCATGGAGGGGGGCTGCCTTTGCCCCTACCATGGAGCGATGTCTGCATGAAATTTTATTGCCACGCAAGGCTCGTCTCTTTTGCTCTACATGTTCAGTTCCATTGTTTACAATAACTTTCATGCATAGGAATAAAACATAGTGAGATTATGTAAGGAGTGCATGCAGAAATCCAGAGTGATGGTAGCAACCTGTGGATAGACCCAAAACCAATAATAGCAGGCAGATAATGGCTTCAGTTAAAAAATATAGATAATGGCTTCTTTACTGTTTGTTTCCCACCCAACATGAAACTCATAGTAGACACCGGAGATTAACCAGATAGTAGATACATACTATTGATAGCGGCCCCGATATGTACCCCACAACCATTTAAAAACTCAAGTTTGACCATTAGTTTGGAGCTGACTCAGAGTCTAATCGGTGAACAGGATGATAAAGTAGCATGTAATATTAACCGATGCATAACGTAAGCAGACACGAAAGAGTGCGACCTCTCTTGCGGACCTGTGTAGTCCTCGAGGTCATCTGCTCGATTGATGATGGTAATGCAGTTTTCATGGCTGCCAACGGCGGGGAAGAAGATCTGAGGCGGCGAAAGACAGTCTGGAGGCCGGATCCCTGCTGTGCTGGACCCTTCTGTCGTTGGAGCAGCTGAGCTGGGGTGGACGATGGCGCAGCAGGAGCGGGACAAACCACGCAAGGTTTTCTTTGACAACTATCTGTAAGAGAAGTAATTCTGTAAGGGCTCGTTTGAATTGGAGGATTCCAACAATGCAGGGATAGGAAATAGACAGGAATAGGATAGGAATGCATGTGCAAAACAGAGAATTTAAAAATACAGGATTTCTGCCAATCTGGGTGTTTGATTCACAACAATTGGAAGATCACAGGATGCAAAGAAGCATGGTGAGATTAAGTCAAACCACAAGAAAATGTACGGTTATAATGCTATTATGCTACTATCTCTTAGTCTCGTGCTTCATGAATAGGAATTTGAAAAGGAGGACAAGTGAAAATTAAAATTCCTACATTTTTTCTTTCAAGGAGACACTAAAGGAACAAATCCGTGTGCTCAGTGGACAATATATATAACATGTAGAGTAAAAAAGAGATGCAACAAGTGTACAACCTCTTTGGCGAAGCCATGTCGATCTCAGCGTGATTGGGTTGGCCGGTGAGGATGCTCCGACTGACTTTGCTATCAGAGGAGGGGAAGAAGATCTTAGGCGTCTGGAGATGGAGCCCGAGATACTGCTCCGCTGTGATGGAGGGTTTCGTCGTTGGAGCAGCTCCGGTGAGTTGTACGACACTGAGGCTGAAGCGGGACAAGAGAGACAACGAACAACGTTAACCTGAGTGGAATTCTAATAGCATCTCCAATACATGACGTAAAATACATAACAACAAAGTGCTAGATGTAGAATACATCAGCCGCTCATCTCTGAACTTAACTGTCGAAACTGAACTTAACTATCAAAATTAAACTTAACTGTCGAAACTGAATTTTGCTGTCGAAACTGAACGCACTAGCAAGGTGAGGCTACACGTTGGTCGACTGACTTTTTCATCTCTAGTCAGTCGATTTTGCAGCCGTTGGATACGAAATCAAGGGCCTGCGGTTCATCTTCAACCTCCACCCCCTGAGCCGCCAGCCACCGCCGGCCAAACAGCAGCCCCCCCCCTCCCCCCCGCGGCCGGCGGTGCGCCGCCCCAAAAACACTCCCCACCGCTGGTCGCCGCCGCCCCAGCCATCCCTCTAGGCCCCCCCGTGCTGAGCTTTTTCTCTGGCGATCCCCACGCCACCGCCCTGCCAACGCCCCGCCACCGCCCCCATCCTGAACCCTAAGATAGATAGTGGGGTACCTCTCCAACGAGCCCCCCTCCCCGCTGCGGCTGGTTCTTCCTTCACCCCGGCGAGCCCCCCCCCCCCACCCCCTGAAAATCAACTGACCCAAAAGTCGATTCAATCAAATGAAGTGTAGCTAAATCGGAGCAGCATCGCAAGCAAGAGCAAGAGCGAGAGCAGCAGCGCGAGCAAGAGCAATAGCAAGAGCAGACCAGGCAGGGGACCGAGAGCAAGAGCAGAGCAGCAGCGCGAGCGAGAGCTACAGCAGCAACAGCTCCTACTGATGTGGACGTCGCCGCCGAGGGAGCGGCGTCGTGGAGGAAGTGGCCGACGACGCCGCCGTGGATGGAGCCGCGCCGTGTCGGCTTGAGACCGAGTGCCAGCAGCACCGTGAGATCGAATCAAGAAGAAAATGCGGCGATTAGTGTACAACCTCTTTGGTGGTGCCGATTAGGCCGCAGCTTCATCCGAGGAAATGGTGATGATGATGCTCTTCCGGTGGTGCAGGTGAAGACGGCGGTGTGGGAATGGAGGTGGCGCGAAAGACGAGGGGAACGTCGGGGCAGCTCCTTGGAGGTGGAGGACGGGGTGGCTGAACCAGCGGGACGATGAGATCGATGACGGATCCTCATCCGGTATGGTGGATGAGGGACGTCGAGGTGTTGCTGTGGACGACGTCGTCAGGGAAGAGGCTTCGGCTGGGTGGCGGACGGAGCAGGGTGTGGGGTTTCCTCGCGGGTTTTCGCGGCTTCGGTGTACGAATGGGTGGGCGGATGGGATGGCAGTGGGGAACCATGGCTTAGAGACGCGCTTGTCCGAAATGTGGGGTAAGTTACGAAAGTACCCCCACCGATTTGAGGCGGTTCTTTCGGTTCAGGGGTACCACAGGCATTTCACATGTCGGGATTTCACGGGAGGTGGGAGTTTTCGCGTGCGTTGTAATTTCGAAATAGCAAGGCGCGGGTTGATATGGAGGGAGTTGTCGGGGCACAACGAGACAAAGATATATCTTAAATATTTCGGGCTAACAAGGCATGGGTTGAAATTTCCGGACAGGCCTAACATGTATTGTACCAAATCAATGCGCACTACAAATGTCATTCAAAACTTTGAATTCATGTTATGTTCAATTAAAATATTTCGCTACGTGTATAATGCATGCAACCTACTACTCAAATGAACATTTTAGTGCATTCCAAACGTATATACTACCGCTTCAATATGAACTAAATTTGAATTCATTTCTCTATTTGAATAAGATCTATAGTAATGATTGTTGTGAATTCAAAGCATTTGAATTCGTTTCTCTGTTTTAGTAAGATCTACAATCATCATTATTGTCAAGTTAAACCATCGTTTGTGTATTATCTTCACAGCACACTACATGATTAGTCTCGAGTTACATATGAACTATGTGTACTATATGAACTCGAACTAGATTTTTTGAATCCACTTTATTTTGATTTCAAATCACATTACATTTCTAGCTCTAGCTAGATCTTCATAATCTAAACCATGTCTCATATGTATAATGTGTTTATCACATTATGTATGGTGCCCTGCCCCCTACGCCTACAAGTATTTAGATGTGAGTTGCAAACACCACACATTACCACAAATTCAAATAAAATGTGAGAATGTTCGATATATAGTATTGTTTAGATTGTTCGATATTTAGTTGTAAGCTGCAAATGCCACACATTATCACAAATTCAAATAAAATGTGAGATTGTTTGATGTATAGTATGGTTTAGATTGTTCGGCATTTAGCTGTGAGTTGCAAACGTCATGCATTATCACATTATGGTATAACATGTGCACAGCACGTGTATCACCGCTATATTCATGCATGCAATGTTTAAAACACTATGATCTCCTATTCAAATATATGAATCCGCTTTCATATCAAATTATGATCTTTGTTAGTCTCTTACACCCACACAATCCTCTAACCTTTGTAGCTACCACTAACTTTCTCTCGTGCATGCACATGCCCTCCTCGCCCTCCCTCTCCCTCGGCATTCTATCCACCGGGCACATTCATTTTTTTTCTTTAGGTCATTCTCCTAGAGTCTCCACAACTCCTTTCCGACACACAACGATCGATAAACCTCTCCAGTGATGCCTGTCTACAACATACACACACACCTTCAATCTCCTCCTTTATGTGTCCTTGCCTTGTGTCTCTCCTACGGTCAGACACACGTGTAAACTCTCGCCCCTCTTTTCATCGATCTCACAACCGCACACTCCTCCCCCTATCTAGCTAGTAATTGGGCCTCTCGCACCACCTCCTAGCTCCATTCTCTCTGTCTATCCGTCTCGTTGGGCCTTATTTGCCTCTAACAAATGGATGTACACCGACCGATCTCTCGCTATACATATAGCTAGCTAGGTCCTTATAACTCGTTTTTACCCACACGTCAATCGATCTACCTCATTAGTTGTGTCTCTCCCTTCCTCCAACAAACAACAATTGATCTACCGATCTAGTTAGGTTTGCTTACCAAACACATGGTTCCCCTTCATCATCCATGGATGTGTCCCGACAGATCTATCACGCACGGGCACACACAGAAACACATCCCCACTCTTATTGATAACATTGCAGTTCCACCCTCAGTTTGTCTAGTAGGCCTCTCCCACCATCTTCGAGAAGCAACTCCATCACCCATCCAGCACTCTACCCCTCTCCCTCCCTCTCTCTCTCCTCTCTCTCTCTCTCTGCCCCATCATATTTCCCGTCCTTCAGTTATGTATGGATGTCGACCGATCTCCCTCAAGACATAGCTGGGTCTCTCCTTCTCAACACATATACGAGTCGTTCTACCTCTATAGTTAGGCCTCTGCCTACCCCTCCCCCACCCCCTCCCCCCCACACACACACCGATACATCGAGCGCTCTAGTCATGTCTCCCTGCCACACACAAACTTGACATGTGCCCTCTAACGTTCTGGTAGGCCAGTCGCCCTATATCTTTGACTTGCACACACACACACACACACAATTTCGATGGCGCTCTTCATCGATCTCGCACCCGCCCACTTGATCCTCTCTTCGACTCTATCGATAGCTATGACCCGTCCCTCTCTTCTCGTGGATTGCCCGACCCTCTATGTATGATATGGATAGGCCTCCATTTCACACACATTGCATGCAAAATTTTGTTTGAGATGTCATCGACACATATTCCCACAAATAATTCACGAAATCAACCCCCCACCCCACCCCCACCCCAAAACAAAAAACACTCACGAACACGGTTTGTATCTCTCACACACACCCACGTAGGTGGGGGAGGTGCACGAAGAGAAGAGGTGCATGCACGGCGCACGTACTCCTGTCTCTTTCCCAACCACACCCATGCGGGTACACGGTGGAGCTCATTTCTATACGAAAAAGGCAGCCCACGTGGTAATTTGGCACATGTACTGGTTGTCCACTTGGTGGAGGGAGGATCGTCTACCACGGGTGAACAAACAAATTGTGACTTGATGTGTTATGTTAAAAAAGAGGCAAACCATGTGGGGCCTACCTTAGAGGCAAGGCTCTATACACTGGAGTACTTTTGATGTGTCCCATCAACTCGCAGAACGAGGAGAAGCTTGCTCAGTACGCCGTCTCCCTCGTTCCTAAATATAATTCTTTGTAGAGATTTCACCATGAACCACATGTGGATGTATATAGATGCATTTTAAGTGTAGATTCATTCATTTTGTTCTGTATGTAGTGGAATCTCTACAAAGACTTATCTACTAGTAATAGCTAGCCCCCACTACTAGGAATTCTCTATCCTCTCCTTGAGCCACATCATCAAAATTGATGTAGCAGTTAGATGAAGTAAATTAGTCCATAATAGCCGTCTGGTCTAGATGTTGAGAGGCTCCGCACTAAGCCACATGCAAGCATGCAGAAATACCGTGGCACATGCATGTGAGTGGGTTTTTAATCACATCAACATGTCTGCATGCAAGCATGCACCGGTAGCATGCATGTAAGTGAGCTTTTAAGTCCCATTAACATGTCAAAAAGAAAAATATAATCCCATTATGCAGTAGGAGTTGGCTGATCTTTTTTCCTTATGTGGGATGATCTAAATGATGATGGGAGTTTATTTAGTTTGGCTACCACATATGTCATGCGGTTATAGAGTTTTTTTTAGTTCTATGAAATCGATAATTTTGCGCAGAGAGATATATCGTTGTAGCGCGGCAACGCGCGGGGACTCATCTAGTAATATTTAGGAACGGAGGGAGTACTATGTAAAGAGTTAGGTGTCGCACGGTGATAGTGTGAGGTGGGCCATGTAATCACTAAGCCTGTGTGTTTTCACTGCTCTTGCACGCCTCCGCTGTAAGAATAGAGAAAATTGTATTCTAGTAGTAGTACCTCCTTTCACCGAAAGCGTGGGACATCCAGCAGTCCTATCAGCTCAGTAATAAAGACCAATGAGCCGTCAAATCACATAGACCCGACAGTAAGTTGGACGGACGAAGAAAACATCACTCTTGCGCCAGTGAGAGGTCGCGTCCGCTCTGCCCGGGCATGAATGCGGCACCGATTCTTTGGAGCGGCGCTGACCGTTTCGGGCGGGAAGCGCGCGCGGGCGGTGGAGGGGCTTTGGGTGGGCCAGACTGGTCAGGAGCGGGCGTGGCAGCTGTCCGCATGTCCCTACCGGACATGCCCGGAAATGAGAGGATGCACCGACTCTCGCGGCTAAAATCGTACACTACACAACATCTCTCTGTAGGAGTAGGTCGATCTGTCGCTCTCTCTAACACACACATGTTGTTAAACACACACACACACACACACATGCATGCACCTTGGTCCCGTTGCACCTTCTAACATGACTTATTACACCTAGACGGAGGGAGTAGTAAGTATACGAGATACGGTGGCACACTGACTTAAGTCGAATACAAGTGCCCAAAAGTTGTGTGCATGTTATAATAAGGGTTCACTTAAAATAGTATGTGAGCGAACAGAGGGATCAATTGGACAATGTTCCCGAGCAGTAGCGAGATGTGTGAGGTAAGAAACACTGCTGGAGCTTTTAATTTTTCTTATTAATTTGTTTGTTTCACCCTCTGACTGGTGGGACCCAACATACTACGTGGAGAGAGGTAAGGTGACTAAGGCTGCATTATTTCTGCACCACTGTGGATAGTCTTACCACCAAAGCCACATGACACGATTATGATTGAAATCCCAATGACTCCCACACACACACAAAAAACACGGCATGCTTGTCACATGAATGCAGGAATGTATAAAAGGTTATTTCCCTCTCGTTGAACATAACGGGAGGGTTGTGTAGCTGGTTAGCCTGTTCGCTCATCAAACTTGAGGTCTCGGGTTCGATAACTACACTTGAGCATAATTTGTGCCAGGAGGGTTCTTTGACTGGTCAAAATGTTTTCTAGGGTTTGCACGCTTCACACTCTCTCTCTAGTATATATATACACGCTGGAGCCTCAGCGCTTGTAGTTGCTCTCTTCACACTCTCTCGCCCTCTCCCGCTGGAGCCTCAGCACTTGTAGTTGCTCTCTTCACACTCTCTCGCCCTCTCTAGATCTAAACAAGACTTCATTGGCCTCTCTCTCCCCTCACTGCTGCTCAAAGAGCCGGCAGGATCCGTCCGCCGGGAAGGGAAGGAGGCTTAACGTTGTCGTCGTCGGCGAGGGACTACCGGCGCAGCTGTTCACTTTCCACCCAGCGGCAGCGCGGGAGGGCCTCCGACCCCTTCTTCTTCGCCGTCGTCCCGTCGCCCACCGAACCATGCCCCAAGAACCTTAAGGTATAATTTACTTACTCCACATGCATTGCTCTAGCTGCATGTATACCATGAATCTAGGACGTGGTTCAAAGAGGAAAGGAGTGGGGGAAAGTAGTGGGAAAAGTTGTGTATAGCATGAATCTAGGACGTGGTTCAAAGAGGAAATGAAGGGGGAAAGTTGTATAGAATGAATCTAGGATGTGGTTCAAAGAGGAAATGAACGGGGGAAAGTAGTGGGGAAAGTTGTATCGCATAAATCTAGGACGTGGTTCAAAGAGGAAAGGAAGGGGCGAAAGTACTAGTTCAAAAAGGAAAGGAAGGGACAAGGCTGTAGAGTTTGAGCAGGACTAGATTTGCTGCGCTCACATAGGGAAAGGTGTCTAAACATAACAAAACTGGGACCAACACAAATATGCTCCTTGGTTGTTTGTTCTTTGTTGCAACAGATTGTGCATGACCATAGTACGTCGGTAGATGCACATGGTGCTGGTGCGTCCACTGTCCCGTGCAACTCATTAGCTGTTGTTAATCTAAGGCCCTGTTTGGTTAAAAACTCCCTAGTCCCTTCCTGATTGGTTCCAGGGACTAAACATGGACTAGAGGTTATTAAATGACATGCTAAAAGACCATGTTACCCCTAGTAATGAACTAATAGAAACAAGGTGTGATGCATGGCAGGGGCAACTGTTGGAAAAAGTCCCAAAAAGACTCCCTCGGGGTCTTCTTTCTTTAGTCCCAAATGCCCACTTTTAGTCCCTAAAAGTCCCTCCTGTTTGGTTTAGATGGGACTGACACAGAGTTTTTTTAGTCCCTACTCCAAAATGTCCCTGTAAACAAACACCCTCTAATAATGCCGCTGGAAAATTGATGCAATGCCACAATTAAAAGCAAATTACATGTTTAACGAATTTTATTGTTAATATAATCTCTATGTTAATATTAATCGATGCCACCATTTGAGAAATGCTACTATCTTGCTTTCTTTCCCATTTAGATAAGGTAGATGCTTCTTTTTGTTGGCTTCTGTGTCATCCACCGTTATTGACCACTAATTGTTTCCTTTGCACCTCTGTGTAAACAGGGTTATCTACTACCTCGTTGCCATTGTGACCTTTTGTTGCACTACACAAAACACTTTTGTTTTAGGAGTGTTTTGTGCAGTTCAACCAAAATGCTTGATCTTAGTGGAACTGCGCAAGAGGAGATCTTACTTCCTACCCGTTAAGGCGAATTTGGTTCAGATCTTCTTCGTGTGAGTTGTTTGAATTCCGCATCATGAGAGGTCAGTACTAGCCTTCTTTCACATGATTCTGCAGTGTGCTTTCATATGTTGTGCTACTTGTACGATAATGTTGCTTGATTTTAGTGAACTGCACAAATGGAGACAATACTTCCAATCTGTATGTGCACCGTAATATCCCATTGAGGTAAGATAAGGATATTTCACAACTGCTGGCCTGTATTTTGCCGCTTTCATCAGAAAATTAAGTTTAGTACTATACTTGTGCTCCCTAATTGACATGCCAAATCTTACATTGAAGGCAAAGCTTGTCTGTTATTGAAGTGATGAAGGGGAAGAACAAGCGGAAGAAAAACAAAAATCATCTCCCGGTGCTGTAATGAAGCACTGGAACTATGATGACACAAGTAATGATATAGTTTTGCATCTTAATTTATTGCTATGGCTGGAACGAGCAATTGTTTTGCCACTGATTTGATGCCACTCTTAATGTAATATGTAATTATCTCTTCTTGTGCAAACAGGGATCTTCTGTGAAGATACCATATATTTTAGTGGAACTGCACAAGAAGATGTTGGAAACATTAAACTAATCGAGGAGTATATAGTAAGCATGGCCACCATCGTAGATAGCAACAGATGGTTCCAGAGAAGTGCTTCATCTGTATGCTCTACACAATAAGCCTCCTGACAAAGGTTGGTACTCGCCCACTGATTTCATCCATATGATTGAGCTTTGTCATCTCTATTGGTGTTGTGCTACTGTTTAGATACTGTCATGAAAAAGTGGTATTGTCCTTGAGAAGTGCTTCATCTGTGTTGTTTTAAATATTTCCTTCCCTTTTTTTCGAGCAAACAGGGATGCTAGCATTTAGTAGTCCTCTTGTCTTTGCACAACAGGATCATCTTCCTCTGAAGAAGAATATGGAGTACGTGAAGTGACTAGTTCCGATTATGCCAGGATGAAGAAGCCCTGTCTATCTTCTCATCAGAAGGAGCAGTTGAAGGATGGTTACATTACTCCCCACAAGACCAAACTAACTTCAGCTCAGAAGGACTGACAAATCTCCATTTTTTTGTTGTGATGCACGAGTACAATGTTGTTCTAGGATTCTTTCTAGTGAGTTCCATTTTTCTAAAAGTGTGCTCTACATGGACCATTTATGTGCCTGTTGAAACTGTCAATTCATAGTACAGTTTGCTTTATACTAATCACTTTTTTATATTTGTGCAAACAGGGGTGCTCAGCTTGATTTCAATGGGAACTGCACAAAATGTTCATGAATACATCGAATCATTCATTTCCACCACAAGAAAGGAGGTGCCGATAAGTTCAAGGAGTTGCAACATATAAGGGCGAAATCATACAAGCTACGCGTGAATTTGGTTGATTTTGGTGGAACTGCACAAAAAGAACAGGTGATTTATTTAGCACGAGGTGCCATGTCAATGTCCGAACTGATGGCTGTAAGTGCATCTAGTGCCACCCCTAGTTGGTTTTGGAGTATTGACGACAAACCTAGTTGAGGGACTAATGTGTTTGTGAGAATTGCAGGATAACACAGGTAGAAGTCCCTCATTGATTCGGTTTTCTTACCAGAGATGACCCCTAAAAATGTATGAAGACATTGATGTCAAAGGTGGTATATGAAGATATTCACATTGAAGACTATGACAAGAGAAGATATCGCATGAAGCCTGTGGAGCTCGAAGACTTAGATCTTTCGTAGCTCTTTTTCCTCTTCCTTGTTGAGTCATAGGAACCACCGTACTGTTAAGTGGGGTCCAAGAGAACCATTCAGAATGACTGAAGTGATGCTTAAACAAAACCTATGTCTTCGAGTGAAGACTATGAGAGCGAATCTTGTCCAGAGTCGGACAAGTCAGCTTTGCTTGTAGCCCAAGTAAAGTTGCCGTGTGAGTTTGAAATCTGACCGTTGGAACACGTGTCAGTTCCTTAGTGACCCAGGGTCATTTTGGACAAATCAGGTCGGGTTGCCTAGTGGCTATAAATAGCCCACCCCCTACAACCATAAACGGTTGGCTGCTCAGAGTTAGTGTACGACTTTTGTCGTTTGAGAGCAACCCACCTCGAAGCCTTTGAGAGAGAATTCCTTGCGAGGATAAAGCCCTAACCACCCAGAGCCAAAGAGAATTAGGCATCACTTAAGTCTTCGTGTCTGTGTGATATGAAGACTTATTACACTTGAGGACTGTGCATCCTCCAGCCGGTTAGGCGTCGCGTTCTGAGCATCCAAGAGACATTGTGGGTCGCCGGTGAACGAAGTCTGTGAAGGTTTGGGAGTCTACCTTGAAGACTTACCAGAGTGATTGGGCGAGGTCTGTGTGACCTTAGCTCAAGGGGAATACGGTGAGGACTGGGTGTCCTGAGCTGCGTGTTCAGGACTGGGTGTCCGGGACTGTGTGTCCTCAGGTTTAAATACCTAGCCGCCCTAACCAGACGTACAGTTGTCACAGCAACTGGAACTGGTCCAACAAATCATTGTCTTCAACGAGTCATTGGTTTCATCCTTCCCGTCCCTCTACTTACTGTTACTCCTTGTGAAGTCATTGTATGATTGCACTATCTTTTGTCTTCACTAAGTGACTGCGTGTTCTGTTTGGCTTCATAATATCTTCCTACCTGATCCTTACTGCATTGTTGCTATTAGTCATTGTGCTCTCACTTGAATACTTGACTAAGGCTTGCCTAGTGTAGTCTACCTTCCTTTGCATGGAAATAGGTTTATTTCTATCGTTTGTCTTCGAAACTTCCACGTTTTGAAGACTTTCATAAAAATCACCTATTCACCCCCCCTCTAGTCGATATAATGCACTTTCAATTGGTATCAGAGCAAGGTACTCCCTTGTTCTATGTGATTCGGTTTAACCACCTGGAGTTTTAGCTATGTCGACTGCAGGGATAATCAAAGTCTCCGTTGCGTGCCCCGTCTTTGATGGAACTGAATATCCCTACTGGAAGAATAAGATGCGCATGCATCTTGAAGCCATTGACGTCGACCTATGGTATGTCGTCAAGAACCGCGTTCCCAAGGCTGGAGAAGGTGTCACTGCTGCTGATGTCAAGAAGTTCGTTCAACTGGACTCTACCGCCAAGAATATCATTTGTGGTCATCTGACCAAAGGACAGTATGGCCGTGTGAGTGCTTTGGAAACATCTAAGCTGGTCTGGGACTAGCCCTCCAAGGTCAACGAAGGTGTCTCAACCCAGAGAGATCAGAGAATTAGTGTCCTTCGCAACCTCTTCAACCGCTTCAAGCGAAATGACAATGAGAATGTCCAGCTCACGTTTGATCGACTCACTGACATCACAAATGAGCTTCAAGCCCTCGGCGCTACTGAGATCACCAAGCATGAAGTCGTCAAGACACTACTGAGATCACTTGACAGTTCGTTTGACACCCTAGCCCTAATGATTCAAGAACGACCTGATTTCAAGACACTCGATCCGTCCGACATACTTGAGAAGCTCAACACACATGAGTTTCAGCTTTCTAAGAAAAGAGATATCTACGGTCCAAACTATGGGCAAACTCGTGCCTTGAAGGCAAAAGCTGTCTCCTCATCTGAAGAAGAATCTGACAGCAGTTCTGATGATCCTGAAGACATTGGAAAGGAACTTGCTATGCTTGTGAAGAAGTTCCAAAAATTCACCAAGAAGAAAGGCTTCAGAAAGTCTTCACGATCAAGCTCAAGGAATGATGAAGCTTCTGCTCATGACTACAAGAAGAAAACATGCCACAAGTGCAAGAAAACTGGCCACTTCATCTCTGAGTGTCCGCAGTGGGACAATGAGAACAGAAAGAAGAAGAAGAGCAAGGAATATGACTCTGACGACAAGAAGAAGAAGAAATAATCAAAGTCTTCTTCCAAGTCTTCCTCAAAGTCTTCATCACACAAGAAGAGCTCATCTGGCAAGGCACGTGCGTTTGTTGGCAAGGAAATGGATTCAGAGGAGGAGTCCGCTTCTGAGGAGGCGGAGGTGGAGTCTGAGGAGGAGTCCGATTCTGGCGTTGCAAGTCTGGCTACAGCATACGTTGCCAAGTCCATCTTCAACACTGAAGACAATGACTTCACCACCGACACCGATGCAAATGACAAGGACTACTCTGCTCCTACCTACTGCTTCATGGCACGCGGTGCCAAGGTAAACTCATGCACTACTCACTATCAAACATCAAGTGACGATGACTCTGATTGTGGTTCAAAACCTAGCTACAAAACACTTGCCAAAATTACAACTGAACAACAGAAAGCCATGGAACATATTCAAATTAGACAAAAGCGATGATCTGTTAGGCGCTAAAATGACTCGATCTGAGTCCTTAATTGAAGACATAAAAAATCTTCATGTTAAGTATGAGGAACTTGAAAGTCGTCATGAAACGCTCTCAACAACTCATGAAAAGCTTTCCTATGATTATCTTCAAAGGAAGCAAGATCTTGAGAAATTGAGAGCGGCTCATGAAGATCTTCAAAAAGAAAATGAGTCACTTCGCGCCAAACAGATCAGTTCCGCTCAGGAAGGATTTGAACCACCATGTCTTAAATGCATTGAGCGTGAAAATGCTACTTCTGTTGCTGAATGTTCTACTGCTGCTACCGTTGCAATATCTTCAACTGTTGATGTGGGAACTAACCCCTCTACTGAGGATACCACTACTATTGATGATGAGAATGCTAGGTTGAAGACATTGCTTGAAACAGGGATGTACAAAAGTCTCAAAGGGCATCAGACACTATGTGATGTCCTCAAAAGACAGATCCTGTACCGAAACCCTAGGAAAGAGGGTGTTGGGTTCGTAAGGAAAATGAATGCTGATGGCTTTTACTGGAAACCTGAGCAGTACCCCAAAACCACATGGGTTGCTGCAAAGGAACCTTCAGCAGATCCATCCAATCTATATGGATTCACTTGTGCTAACCCCGTTGTCATTGATGAATCCTTTGATGCAAACTATAAACTGTTTAAGAGTCAGAAAGGTGAAGTGTTTGCCAGGTACATTGGTACTAACTGCAGGAATGGACCGCCTATGAAGAAGATCTGGGTTCCGAAAAAGTGTCTGGAGAATCTTCCTGTGAATGTCATCATGACACCACACGTGAAGAAGACAAACCTCAGACCACAGGCTTCATACGATCTAAAGGCTTCATACAGACAGAGGACTCACTTGAGTCGCACTAACGCAAATGTTTTGCAGGGAAACCATACTCAGGCCTATGAATATGAGCGTGGATCATCAAACCGCCATGTTCATAAGACCAAGAACTATTCTGCGTATTCTTCTGAGTACTATTGTCTGCCTGCAAGACTTTTTGCTAGGGCTCCAAAGCCAAAATTCTCAGACGTTGCACATAGACTTATTGCTTCTAAGCCACCCTTGAAGATGTGGGTGGCTAAGAAAGCTTAACTCTCTTTTGCAGGGAAAGGTCTCCAGCAGAAAACCAAAATCTTCTGACGCTATTGCTGAGGACCTTAAACATCTTGTAGGGCGCAAGATCAAATGCCCGAATGGTCTTACTATGTACTTCGTTCCTGAATCGCTTGCTACTCTCCCTATCAGTCCTAATCTGGATCTAAGCTTTCATAACCCACTGGTTCGTCAAATGTTTTTGCTTCACAATTCTCTTCGTGAACCCTATCCCCCTAACTGCATTGTAGGGTACGACACCAGCGTCTTCAGAATGGATTATTGATAGTGGGTGTACCAATCACATGACTGGCAAAAGAAGCCTTCTTATGGACTCAACCTTACGTCCATCCGACAAGAGTCACATCACATTTGCTGACACTGGTAAAAGTAAGGTATTGGGTCTAGGTAGAGTTGCAATCTCAAAGGATCAACACATGGATAAAGTCATGCTTGTTGAATCCCTTGGCTTCAACTTAATGTCTGTCTCAATGCTTTGCGATTTGAACATGATCATAATATTTGGAAAATATTGCTGCCTTGTTCTAATGGAATCTGACAAGTCTCTAGTGTTTGAAGGGTATCGGAAAGATGACTTATACGTGGTAGATTTCTCAGCAGGACCACAACTTGGCGTATATCTTCTAGCAAAGGCTTCAGAATGCTGGCTCTGGCATCGGAGGCTAGGGCATGCCGGAATGAGGAACCTCCACACCCTTGCAAAGAAGAAGCATGTCATAGGCATCGAGGGCGTCAAGTTCAAGAAAGATCACTTATGCGGTGCCTGTGAAGCAGGGAAGATGACGAGGGCCAAACATCCCTCGAAGACAATCATGACAACCACTCGACCCTTCGAACTGCTCCACATGGATCTTTTCGGTCCCACTCATTACTCAACTCTAACTACTACTGCTTGCCTCTATGGCTTTGTTATTGTTGATGATTATTATAGATATACTTGGGTGCACATAATCCTCTACAAGACTGAAGTGCAGGATGTCTTCAGACGCTTCGCCAATCGAGCAATGAACAATTATGGCGCCAAGATAAAGCACATCAGAAGTGACAATGGCACTGAATTCAAGAACACTGGCCTTGATACATATCTTGATACCTTGGGCATCACACATGAATTCTCAGCCCCGTACACGCCACAGTAGAATGGCATCGTCGAACGCAAGAACAGAACACTCATTGAGATGGCCAGAACGATGCTAGATGAATACAAGACCCCAAGAAAATTCTGGCCTGAAGCCATTGATACTGCATGCCATACAATCAATCGTGTTTATCTTCACAAGCTTCTGAACAAGACATCTTATGAGCTCCTTACTGGCAAGAAGCCAAATGCCAGCTACTTCAGAGTATTTGGCGCCAGGTGCTGGATCAAGGATCCACATCACACTTCAAAATTTGCACCAAAAGCACATGAGGGTTTTATGCTTGGATATGGAAAGGATTCGCACTCCTACAGAGTCTTCAATCTCTTTCATTATAAAGTGGTTGAAACAGTGGATGTGCGATTTGATGAGACTAATGGTTCACAAAGAGAACACCTGCCAAATGTGCTAGATGAAGTTCCATCCAGCGAATCAATCAAGCTGATGGGAACTGGAGAAATCATGCCCTCTGAAGCTCAACTTGAAGAGGAACTCATCATCTCCGCACCTGATCAACCTGAAGACAATGCTCAGCCTGAAGAAAATCCCTCTAACAACGACAATGATCAGCAAGAGCAAAATCTTCGTCCTGTACATCCTCGCGTTGCCAGTGAAGTGCAGATTGAGAGAATAATTGATAGCATCAATGCACCAGGTCCACTCACTCGATCAAGGGCAACTCAGCTAGCAAATTTTTGTGGTCACTTCGCATTCGTCTCAATAACAGAACCCAAGAAAGTTGAAGAAGCCTTCATGGAACCTGAATGGATTCAAGCTATGCAAGAAGAGCTTCAACAGTTTGAGCTGAACAATGTATGGGAACTGGTTAAGCGTCCTGATCCTCGGAAGCACAACATAATAGGCACCAAATGGATATACCGCAACAAGCAAGATGAGCACGGTCAAGTTGTCAGAAACAAAGCTCGTCTCGTTGCTCAAGGATATACTCAAGTGGAAGGCATTGACTTCGATGAAACATTTGCTCCTGTGGCTAGACTTGAAGCCATACGCATACTGCTAGCCTATGCAAATCATCATAACATACTTCTATATCAAATGGATGTGAAGAGCGCCTTTCTCAATGGCAAAATTGAAGAAGAGGTGTATGTTGCACAACCGCCTGGCTTTGAAGATCCAAAACATCCTGACATGGTATACAAGCTCAGCAAGGCACTGTATGGCCTCAAACAAGCCCCTCGGGCCTGGTATGACACACTCAAATACTTCCTGAAGAGAAAAGGCTTCATACCTGGTTCCCTAGACCCCACTCTCTTCACGAAGACATATGATGGTGAACTGTTTGTGTGCCAAATATATGTGGATGACATTATCTTCGGCTGCACCAATCAGAAGTACAGTGAAGAGTTTGGATATATGATGCAAGAGCAATATCAGATGTCCATGATGGGAGAGCTGAAGTTCTTCCTCGGTCTTCAAATACGACAGCAACACAACGGCATCTTCATATCTCAAGAAAAGTATCTCAAAGATTGCCTGAAGAAGTTTGGTATGCAAGACTGCAAAGGCTTCACGACGCCAATGCCAGCCAAGCATCATCTGGGTCCTGACGACAATGGTAAAGAGTTCGATCAAAAGGTATACCGCTCCATGATTGGTTCTTTGCTTTATCTATGTGCATCTAGGCCAGATATTATGCTTAGTGTTTGCATGTGTGCTCGATTTCAAGCGGCACCAAAGGAGTCGCATCACTTAGCTGTGAAGCGAATTCTTCGATATTTGGCTCACACCCCAACTCTAGGATTATGGTATCCAAAGGGCTCAGAGTTTGATCTGGTTGGATTCTCGGATGCTGATTATGCTGGTAACAAGGTGGATCGCAAGTCTACATCAGGCACATGTCATTTTCTGGGACGATCACTTGTATGTTGGTCTTCAAAGAAGCAGAACTGTGTATCTCTCTCTACTGCTGAATCTGAATACATTGCTGCTGGATCTTGCTGCGCTCAGCTTCTGTGGATGAAGCAAACACTCAAGGACTATGGCATTCATCTGAAGCAAGTGCCACTCTACTGCGACAATGAAAGCGCCATCAAGATTGCCAACAACCCAGTTCAGCACTCGAAGACAAAGCACATTGAAATTCGTCATCACTTTCTCAGAGATCATGTTGTGAAGGAAGATATTGATATCATACACGTCAACACTGAAGAGCAATTGGCAGATATCTTCACCAAGCCCTTGGATGAGAAGAGATTTTGCAAGTTACGGTGTGAGCTAAATATCTTGGAATCCTCAAATGTCTTGTGATTAGGCACACATCCTAACACTTATGCATATTGATGACTTAGATGTGCAACACACGAAGAAAAGTATATCTTCAATCAATGAAGACATACATTCTAAGTGTGAATACATTAATGTGGAATTTGACTTCGGAGCGCCACGATAATTGTGCACCGTGTCTGGGTCTAATACTTCCTATACGGTGGGTAACGCCACCACCAAACTTTCTGTTTGAAGTGCTTCACTCATGGTGTTACATTAGCTATGTCTTCACATTTGGTTTGGCTTCAATATCAACATGTCTTCATGATTATCTTCACTATGTTGATTATATATATATATACTAGTGTTCGGTCCTCTACAACATTCACTTATAGCTATGTCTTCTTGTTGAATCTTTTGAACTAAGTGAATGTGATCGGACCCTAACCTCTCTATGCTTTCTATCTCAAACTCTATCTCTCCAAATCATATAAATTCTATTGAAACTGTCGAATGTCTTCTCTGCGTCCTTGTCAGCAAAAGATACAGAGACAAACATTAAGTCCGTTTTCAATGCTCATTCCTTCACCTGAAACCCGGAGAAGTGGGAACGACCACCCGACAATCCAGGCATCGTGGGACGTGGAACAACCCCCGATATGCTGCATGACAGCCACGTGCCCATCAGATGTGAATCGCCAGGGGCACCTGTGTAATAACGCAGTGCCGCCCCTGTACCTATAAATACACGCCTCACCACTGTCATTATCTCTTCTTCCACTCTCACACGAACCCTAGCGCCACCGCTAGCCCTCGACGACGCTGGCGACGAAGCGCTTCGCTGCCGCAACCTCTCCGACGCCGTCTTCACGCCGACCGCGGACATCGTCCTCTCCGCCGTCGCCGTAGGTGTCCTCCGTCGCCAAGTTAGGGCACGGAAGATTGAACTGCTCGGCCTCCTCTTCCACTCCGTCTAGCAGTTCTTCGTGTGGTAAATAAAACTTCCTTTTTACGGCCCCGTTGATCCTATAGCTTTGTCACTTTCTACCACAAGCAGTTTCTATTCACACAAGTTGGATCTCTTTCATACTGCATCTCATAACATGCCTAGTATATTCACTTATGCTTCACAAAGTAGTTAGATTCCTCACTTGTACTGATCTCTGGATTCGTACAAATCTGGAACCAACTCCTTATCTATGAGTGAATGTCTTCGCACGATGAGGTCAATGTCTTCTAAACTGATTTATCTTCAAAATCTTCTGAGAATGCATATGACCTCTTCCCCTTCCCTTGCACCTTAATGCTGTCACAGGTACATGTCCGTGGGAGAATCCCTTGGTTCTCATAGTCTGCATTCATTTGCAGAATTCTTACAGCATCATATAAATTCTCCCGAAGCCAGTTCCTGTTTGTCCAGCAAGCGAAAACCTTTGAAGCCTTTGAACGTATTGAAGCCTTTCAGTTTAAAATTCATGGCTTCAGAGAAATCTGCAAGGAAGGGTGGCAGAAAGCGTCGAGGAGAAACATCAAGAGATCTGCCCGATGACCTCTTAGAGCTGTACAAGACAGATCCTGAAGAGGATTACAATCAGCGCAAGACACGAATCCAATGGATTCGACGCTATTGGGCAGAACAGTGGTTCAAGTACAGATTTGTGACCAAGGAA
Source organism: Triticum urartu (assembly GCF_056163025.1). Taxonomy (NCBI): domain Eukaryota; kingdom Viridiplantae; phylum Streptophyta; class Magnoliopsida; order Poales; family Poaceae; genus Triticum; species Triticum urartu. The sequence continues at coordinate 150,338,581 of NC_141879.1, read as the reverse complement.
TATGCTGAAAAGAATGCCATCAAGCGACCATGGGGAGACATCCTCTACAAAAATCTTCAACCCAGGACCAGAGATGAAGCCATTGAACAAGACTTCTATCCCTGCATGGTTCGTGGACCACAGCCTGCGGATGCTGACCCATCGTCACTGCTATGGTTTCGTGACGACATTCTGTTCAAGCGCAAGTTCCAGTTTGCCCAGAACTCAGCAAAGCAGAACAAGAAGACATTGGGACTAGACTTCAACCCTGGTCCTTCTGCTCCAAGGGCTGACGGCACACGTGATGCAGAACCCAATGTCGTTGGTCCTTTCTACAACCTTGAAGGTCTCATCACTCATATCTTGGTTCAAGGGACAGCCGTGAATGAGCCTCCAGATGACGCTGAATCAGATGAAGCGCCTGCAGCGCCGAAGCCAAAGAAGCTGAAGCAGCCAAAAGCTTCAAAGCCTGCCTCTGCACCAAAAATCTCACGGGCGAAGCCACTGGCAACTGCACCTCCTGAAGACAGTGTGCAGTCTGAAGATTTGTCACGCATCTCCAAGCCCCAGAAGGTCAAGATGTCTCTGCCACACACCGGCCAAGAGCTAACAGCTGCGGCCATTCTGCGCAATGATGCCATTGATCTGTCAAGTGATGAAGATCTTGCAGATGACGCTCTTGAGCAACTCATCAAGAGCAAAGAAGAAGCAGAAATCTTCAATAATCTGCCTCTCTTTGACGTGGCCATCATCCACAACTTCATTGATGAATGGTTTGACACGCCCAACATCAGCTTCGACGATCTGCAACTTCCCATTGGCCTCAGTGTCGCCTTCTGTGGCGCCATTGCTTCAGAGTTAGCTATCGCCCAGCGCGTTGTTGAACTGAAGCAGAAGATTGACTTTGAGAAATCTCAATTCAAGAAGCATATGGCCAAGCTCAGCGTGCAAGAAGTGAAGAACTTCAAGAGTATGCTGCACGAGCTCAAGGAAGCCTTTCTCACGAAACGTACAGAAGCTCAGGGTTCTCATGAGCGCATGAAGGTTCTGGCTGACAGGTGTGTACAAGCTTACAATGAGGCTGAGAAGCGCAAGGCCCTTGGGCGTCCTGGCATCGACCCCAGGATGGCTGCAAAGAAGAAGAAGAAGAAGAAGCCCGCTACGGCTGAACCCGACGCACCAAGGCAGGAAGTAGATCCCATTGTCTTCCCAACCAGCATGACTGGCTCGAAGCCAAAAGCCTGGTCAACCGCTTCAGAGCTGAAGAAGACCAGGACTGCTGAGGCTGAAGCCAGGAAGAGGAAACATCCTGAAGCCTCTCCTACTGCCCCCTCCAAGAAGAAGAGGAAGACCAAGAAAGAACGGGCTGCTCCCACAGAGCCTTTGATTGTTGAACCAATTTCCATGGTTCGTCCTGACGCTGAATGCCAACTGACAATCCATGAGCCTGCTTTCACAGAGGCTCATGAAGCTGAAGACTTTCCAGCAGCTGATCCCATCGCTGCTGAAGATATTGGTCACCATGACCATGTAGAAGATGGTGCAGTCCTTCCTCAGCTCGAGCACAGCGAACTCATCAGCATTGGTCGTCCTCTGACGCCAATTGCTCAGGATGCTTCATGGGCTGATCATCCACAAGAGGAAGAAGACTTTGAGGCCCAGCCAACACCAACTCCACAGGCATCGTCAGCGTTACGCAGGCTTCGCAAAGGACCAATGCCTCCAGTCTCTGAGTCTGAAGCTAAAGCTGCTAAAGACATTCCGGCTGCATCAGCCGATGAAGAAGAAACCCCAGAAGCTCCTACTCCCCTGTCCCACCAAGAAGCTGTTCTCGAGGAGAACGTGATTGTGACTAACCCTCCAGCTCGTCAAGTGGAGGTTGAAAATCTTGAGGCTGCCACCACCAACACCACTGAAGCCACTGACGCAGTCGTGGCTGAAGCTAATGTGGAGCCCTCACCCACAAAAGCACCAGAAGTCAGTGAAGCCATTGATCCCACTGCTTCTGTTCCTGCACCTGCTGCCGGTCCCCAGTTCGACTATCATGTTGAGCACAGGCCTCAGGTACAGAAGCCAATCCCAAGATTGCCCAGGTTCCCAGGTCCTGCATCAGCACCTGGATCCTTCAATATCAATGGCTTCAGAGCAGACAACACATTCTTCAATAGCTCCAGGAACCCCTACTCAAGGGAAAGAATATCATCTGATCGGTTCTGGAGCTATCCGTAGTGAAGCTATTACTCCTGCATTCTATACAATCAAGGTCGCATCTTCCCACACAAGCGTCTTGACATTGAAGCAATAGCTGGTCTGCCCTGTCTGGAAGAAGCTCTGGATTGCTTCAAAGAAGTTGGATTGCTGCCATTCGTCACTGACCAAGAGCATTGGAATGAAGAGTTGCTGCTCCAATTCTATGCCACACTTCACATCCGCGGGTATAACAGAGATCCGAAGACTTGGGTCCTGGAGTGGATGATAGGAAACGTTCATCACGAAGCCAAAGCCTTTGACATCATTGAGCTCACTGGTCTGCCCACTCCCGGCGATCTCTACGAATCTGGTTGTCAACTTCACAGTGAAGCTGTGGAGAGCATCTTTCAGAGGCCTGAACCTAACATGAGTCAGATGCTCAGTATGATGAAGCCATTACCCCAAGATGCTGCATATCCCAAAGATTTCTTTGTTGAAGACCTAGAGTATCTGCCAAGGACTATTTATCACATCATAAGGCGAACTCTCTGGCCCATCAAAGGGCACTCTCCACATGCCAAGCTGGAAGGTGCAATGAAGACTTTGGTCTTCTATATTCTTCATGGAAAATGCTTCAATGCACAAGACTTCTTCATTCGCCAACTTGCTGCATCAGGCTCTGATCTGTTTGGCTTGAAGTTCTATGCCCCATGGGTCATGCGGCTGATCAAACTTCACTCCACTATCTCATATCAGCCATCTGCTCGCAATCATCGGATTTTTCTGCCTGATGTGGATATGTCTATTGAAGCCATCTATCCTGAGCCTGCCAAGGAACCTCTAAGTCTTCAGAATGCAGAGCATCAGAGTTTTTCTCAGAACATTGAAGGAGTTGAAGCAGTCACTCATGTGTATCCTTTGGCTGGCACTACACGTGCCCCGCATCCTGCTCTCACTGAAGCCACTGACAGTACAACTGCTCCATGACCCAAGAAGCGCACTCGTGTTCTCAATGACCGAGAGCTTCTTGTGGCTCTTCATCAGAAACAGGATAGGCATCATGACTGGCTGAAGCGTCAAATGCAAAGCCTCTTGGTGGATGTTAATCGCATTTGCAATCTTGCCACCAAGAATGCTTTTGTTGCCCATGAAACCTCTCGACGCACATGGAAAGGGCTGACGCTGATGTGTTCTGAAGATGATCTTCAAGAGGATGGCTTCTCTGAGCGCTTCAAGTTTGACTCCACTCATCCTCAAAGGGCAGTGCTGCGACGAACTCCATCTCTTGAAGACTCTGAGTTCTCTTCCTCTGCTGCAACTGTGAATGCTAGAGTGATCGAGGATGAAGACGATGCTACCTCACCGCCACCTCCTTCAGCACACTTCGACTCTGCTCCAAGCTCTTCTGCACCGCCAAACACCACCAACGACCCTGCTGCTTCACCTACTCTTCATGGGAACGAGTAGATGCTCTATGTCTTCAAACCTTTTTGGTCCTTACTGACAAAAGGGGGAGAAGCATATGAGTTTGATAGTCTTCAAGCGGGTCTATATGGGCGGGTGCTTTATATTTTGCTTCGTGTTTACAACTCTCGTTTTGATACATTTGGTTCTTTGAGTTGTAACACTTAAACTCGATGGTCGTCTGCTACCTATTTGCCATTTTGTGATGCGATGATAAATTCCACATGTGCGACGATAAATTCCGCTCTTAGATCATTTTGCAGACGTCCATTTTCCATTATGCATGTCATTATCTTCACATACCTTCACATGCATAGTGGATTGTCATCATAAGTTGAAGAGGATCTCCACAAGCACAACATGCCATGTGCATTTGCATTCCAAAAGGAAATTACTTATATGCACATCTTCAGGGGGAGCCCTTGCAACTTATGAAGACAATTCCTTATCCTTTACAATTTCACATATTATATTCCCCGTTGAAAACTTCAACTAGTTTGTCATCAATCACCAAAAAGGGGGAGATTGTAAGTGCATCTAGTGCCACCCCTAGTTGGTTTTGGAGTATTGACGACAAACCTAGTTGAGGGACTAATGTGTTTGTGAGAATTGTAGGATAACACAGGTAGAAGTCCCTCATTGATTCGGTTTTCTTACCAGAGATGACCCCTAAAAATGTATGAAGACATTGATGTCAAAGGTGGTATATGAAGATATTCACATTGAAGACTATGACAAGAGAAGATATCGCATGAAGCCTGTGGAGCTCGAAGACTTAGATCTTTGTAGCTCTTTTTCCTCTTCCTTGTTGAGTCATAGGAACCACCGTACTGTTAAGTGGGGTCCAAGAGAACCATTCAGAATGACTGAAGTGATGCTTAAACAAAACCTATGTCTTCGAGTGAAGACTATGAGAGCGAATCTTGTCCAGAGTCGGACAAGTCAGCTTTGCTTGTAGCCCAAGTAAAGTTGCCGTGTGAGTTTGAAATCTGACCGTTGGAACACGTGTCAGTTCCTTAGTGACCCAGGGTCATTTCGGACAAATCAGGTCGGGTTACCTAGTGGCTATAAATAGCCCACCCCCTACAACCATAAACGGTTGGCTGCTCAGAGTTAGTGTACGGCTTTTGTCGTTTGAGAGCAACCCACCTCGAAGCCTTTGAGAGAGAATTCCTTGCGAGGATAAAGCCCTAACCACCCAGAGCCAAAGAGAATTAGGCATCACTTAAGTCTTCGTGTATGTGTGATATGAAGACTTATTACACTTGAGGACTGTGCATCCTCCAGCCGGTTAGGCGTCGCGTTCTGAGCATCCAAGAGACATTGTGGGTCGCCGGTGAACGAAGTCTGTGAAGGTTTGGGAGTCTACCTTGAAGACTTACCAGAGTGATTGGGCGAGGTCTGTGTGACCTTAGCTCAAGGGGAATACGGTGAGGACTGGGTGTCCTGAGCTGCGTGTTCAGGACTGGGTGTCCGGGACTGTGTGTCCTCAGGTTTAAATACCTAGCCGCCCTAACCAGACATACAGTTGTCACAGCAACTGGAACTGGTCCAACAAATCATTTTCTTCAACGAGTCACTGGTTTCATCCTTCCCGTCCCTCTACTTACTGTTACGCCTTGTGAAGTCATTGTATGATTGCACTATCTTTTGTCTTCACTAAGTGACTGCGTGTTCTGTTTGGCTTCATAATATCTTCCTACCTGATCCTTAGTGCATTGCTGCTATTAGTCATTGTGCTCTCACTTGAATACTTGACTAAGGCTTGCCTAGTGTAGTCTACCTTCCGCTGCATGGTAATAGGTTTACTTCTATCGTTTCTGTTCGAAACTTCCACGTTTTGAAGACTTCCATAAAAATCGCCTATTCACCCCCCCTCTAGTCGATATAACGCACTTTAAATGGCAAACCTTGCCCATTCCACAATCGTAGGCATTTGATATTTTGGAATGGGACAACCTTGTCAAATTTTGCTCATTGATTTTAGCAAGACATGCGTTTGATATTTTCGAATGGGACGCCCTTTGTTGTCAGCAGCGTCGATCAATTTTTTCTTTATTCTTTAGTTGTGAAGTAAATATTGCCTCTGACATGTGAGTCGCTGAGATGCATAATCATCGATTGTTTTGAATGTTCTCTATGAATTGCCAGGCCTGTGTGTTTGATTGCAATGTACAGAAATGTTAAAAAGCTGCTCAAACTCTTTGTACTCCTTCTGTTCCTTTTTACTTCGCACATTGTGAAAGTGCATACATTTTTGTATAATATTGGTCAAAGTAGAGATACTTTGACTGCAGACAAAACTTGTATGCAAACTAGAAAGGACCGGAGGGAGTACATGTGAAACTGCTGCAAACGAGGTGATCACCCTGGGAATAATGCTAGTACGTATTGTTTTGCATGTTCATCCAATGCCAGTGATACAGGAATTCGAACTAATCGAAATAAATTCATTCATACACGATCGGATTTCATATAAACATGTCGGATTTCATTACATTTCATACATTCTTCAACTAAAAAAGGGTGTGCTAGAGGTATAATTAATTAACCGAAGCTACCCACCTGTGTCCCACTGAGCCGAACAGAAGCTTCACTGACTTAACTGCAGATGCAGTTGCGTAACTGACATGTGGCCTCTTGGGCCCACGTGTCAGTCAGCCAACTGCACCAGCAGTTAAGTAGAAGCAGCGTTCTTCTCCAGCGCAGCTCTCCGACTCCACGTCGCCGCCAAGAAGCTAACCGGCCGTCAATGGTCAACCCACCTAGCTTGGCTTCAACCGGAGGGTAGCAGCAGTGGCCTTACTTGGACCTGAGCGGCGGCGACCTACCGTGTTCTACTCTTCCTTGTTTTCTATGTGGCGCGGCCTTGTTGGCAGCGGGGCGGGGCCTCGGCGGAGCCGGCGATGTCCTCTATCTCGTTGCTGGCGGGCGGCGCCTCAGTGGAGCGGTGGAAATCCTCCCCCACGTTGCCGGCAGGGTGGGGCCTCGGTTGAGCCGGTGATGTGCTCTGCCTCGTTGTTGGCGGGGCGGGGCCTCGGCGGAGCCGGCGGTGTCCTCTGCCTCGTTGTTGGCACCGTGGGGCCTCGTCGATGCCAGCGGAGTGGGGACTCGTCGGAGCCGGCATTGTCCTCTGCCTCGTCCTCGGTCTCGCCAAACAGTGCCTCGCCCGCTTCATCGCCCTCTTTGCTAGCCTCTTTGTAGGCGGCCGCAGCCTCCGCCACCCGCATGCGGTACCGCCAGCGCTCGAGGCGACCCTTGCGGGCGAAGCGGTACGAGTCGAGCAGCGCCTCCTGCTCTGCCCGCTCTGCGGCGATCTGCTCCTCCGCCTGCAGGTGCTCCTGGAGGAGATGGTGGTTGTAGGGGGCGTCGGCCTGCGCCTCCCAGAACTGCTCCTCACGCATCTACCTCACCCTGTCCATATATTGGGCACGGGCCTCGCCGATGGTCATGGTGCAATGCACTGGCGAGGATGGCGTGGAGGAGGGGGTTGGCGCCAGATCATCGACTATCATGTTCTCCATTGGGACGTCGTCGTCCTCCGGCTGCCTGCCAGCCAGCCGGTCGGTAGCAATGGCTGCCATCTCCTTGTGGTCCGTCGTCTGCCCGTCCCGAAGAGCGCTGGAGCGCAAGGAAGCCATGGTGGGCAGTAGTGGTGCGGACAGGAGAAAGGGAACGGATGCGGATGACTGCAGCTATGGCCGGCACAACAGTTTATATAGCAATGGTGGGCGGGCGGAGGGACGAACGTGTGGCGCCGGAGTAGCTGCCTCGGCAACCGCGCATTATTAATGTGGGCGGCAGATGGACGGACGGACGGCACTTGTGTCGCTTGAAGGCGGAGCAATCGCCTGCACTGGGAAGTGGGGCGGGCGGCGCTGACTGTTTTGGGCAGAAAGCGCGCGGGGGCGAGGAGATGACTTTACTTAGAGAGGATGACAATGGGGACTCACCAGGTCCATAGCCTCACGTACGCAAGTGCCTCCTTATTATATATATATATATAACTATAATTTATTTTGCTTCCTCCTGGTTTCCTGACATCACGGTCCCACACCATTGTCAGCCTATGTAGTAGTCAATAAACGAGAGAATTGCACAAGAAGCGGCCGACAGCTAGGACCAAGCAGCTCGAGCAGTATTTGTGTTTTTGAGGTGTGAGCACTGCAGAGTTTTTCGATGTTTAGCCTAGATATTATTTTTTCTCCTCTGAACAACAACGAAAACATCGCTGCAGGTATTAACTGGGCGGGCTGTGGCCCATCTAGCCTAGGCCAGATATCCACCCCAGATATTAATTTTTTTCAAGCTGAAAATGGCTAGCCCAGCTATACCTTTTTAGGAATACCCAGGCAAGGTCAAGTTGTTATTCTCCGCCCCGCTGGGCTGCAAATCTTTCCTAGGAGGGATGCATTAGGCTTAACAAGAAAATGGGATTTAAGAAATAATAAATGGGATGTAATTATAAAAACTAGGCAGTAACTATAAAAAAATGCACCAAACACGTGATTGCTTTATAAAATATTATTTTTGGATATTGGAAATTTTAATTTCATTAATTGTTGCGAGCGCAATGTTTCGTTGGATTTTTACGTAATATAAATTTATATTGAAATTTTATTTAATCTGACTAGAAATTTCGGGATAAAAATATTTTGGATCCCATCAAAATGTGGGAAATTTTATTGAATTCTGTTTTGAACGGTTTGTTGAAATGGGTTGTACTTTTAACAAACTGTAAATGGGATGTAGTAAATTCCATTAGAATTCAAAAATAGGCTACACATTCTTACAAATCTCAAATGGGCTATAAGTTCTCTGCCACACACTTCTGGTCTTACTAAGTTGACGCATCCCCTAAAAAACAGAGTTGATGCGTATGCAAGGCTTTGTCAACTTATACTCAACACACGGTTCTAGCAGCAGTGGCCGTTGGATGTCCATCCAACGGATGCCGTGCTTCTTCTTCAATCTCGGATATTCTAGCTTCACCCGCCCAAAAAATGATTCCTCCCCCTGACATCTGGGGCGCACCATTTCGGAAGCTGACCTGTGGACCTACTAAGTTGACGTACCAAGGGCTTTGTCAACTTAGTCAATATAAACGATTCTAGCTGCAGTGACCATACGATGTCCATCCAACGGCCGTCGTGCTTCTTCAACCTCTGGTCTTCTTGTCCAGCCGCCCAAAGCAGTGCCGGTCGTGCCGCCTACTCCTGCCTCCCATGGCCGGCTGTGCTGCCGCGGAGGCCTCACCGCCCCCTACTACTCCCACCGCTGGCCAGGCCATCCCTCCACTCACCCACACCCCCTGTTATTCTGTGGCAACGGCAGCGCAGCCGAACCAGTGAACCCTCGTACTCCTCTCCGCGTGTGCATCCACTGCCGCGTCTTCCCCGGCTCCATGTCGTCCCCTTCCTAGGCCTTGCCGTCGTCCACCGCCCTGGTGCTTTCGGCGCGGCATGGTCAACATGGTCAAGGAACGACTTCCATCGGACGTGGACTGTACGTGGAGAGGCTGACAGTTGGGTCCATGGCAAGTGCCTCCTTATTACGCGCAAAATAATTATTCCTCCACCTAACAGCGGGGACGCACCGGATGGGCCATCGTATTTCGTGAAAAAAATGATTCGCCCCCTGACTGCTGGGACCCACGAGCTACATCTTTGCACGCAAGGAAGCGTGTCCGAAAAAAACAACGATTCGCCCCCCTGACTACTGGGACCCACCAGCTACATCTTCGCATGCAAGGAAGTGCATCCGAAAAAAAACGATTCGCCCCCCCGACTGCTGGGATCCACCGGCTACACCTTCGCACGCAAGGAAGTGCATCCGGGCAAAAAAGACGATTCGCCCCCCTGACTGCTGGGACCCAGTAGCTACACCTTCGCATGCAAGGAAGTGCGTCCGGGCAAAAAAAAACAAAACGATTCGCCCCCTGACTGTTGGGACCCACCAGCTACATCTTCACAGGCAAGGAAGTGCCTGACAGTCGGGACCCACCTGGTCGACGTAGCGTTGTCATTCTGGTCCCGAACGTGTACGTACATACTGGTCAATGTAGAGGCGTGCACGTGTCGTAGTAGAGGCGCACACATGTCGTAGTAGAGGCGCGCACGTAGCATGTACACGTACGTACAACGGCTAGGGTGCAAGAAATAAAATACGGCCACGTATGTGTACATACGGGCAGGGTCTCGAACGCCTACTCGCGCATACGTACGGCCAGGGCTCGTGTACATGGCTGGGTCGCAACAAGAAACAGCGTCGTCGTCGTGTTCATGGGGAGGCAACGGAGTGCGTCGTGTTCATGGGGAGGCAACGGAATGCATCGTGTTCATCGGGAGGCAACGGAATGCATCGTATTCATAAGGAGGCAACGGAACGCGTGGGAGCCAACCGGCTGGGTCGGAACGGAATGTGTGGTCGTGTTCATCGGGAGGGCTTGGACGGAACAGGCGATGGAAACGAGGCCTGGCGTACCGCAGAACGGAGGAAACGGACCTCCTACGGTCGAAACAGGGGTCCTGTTGATCGGGAGGGGTGTGGCGTACCGCAAAATGGAGGAAACGGACCTCCTACGGTCGAAACGGGGGTCCCGTTGATCGGGAGGGTTGTGGCGTACCGCAAAACGGACGAAATGGACCTCCTACGGTCAAAACGGGGGTCCTGTTCATCGGGAGGGGTGTGGCGTACCGCAAAATGGGACTCCGCGGGATACTTTTCATCTCCACCGTCGACCTCCTCCAGCCTCCACGGGCTACCGTTGACCTCCTCTAGCCTCCACGGGCTCCTGTTCATCCAGCCACCACCGCGCGCTACTCCACCGGCTACTGTTCAACCACCCCTCCGCCGTCTACTGTTCATCCAGTCCTCCACACCACAGGGTCCTGTTCAACCACCCCTCCACGGGCACCCCTCCACTGCCCACTGTTCATCCAGCCCTCCACACCACGGGGTCCTATTCATCCAGAGGCAACGCCACCGCTCGCTGTTCATCCAACCCCCCCCCCCCCGCAACGCTCACTGTTCATTCAATCGATCGGCTTCAGTTAGCAGCAGTAGCGAAGGAATCGCTCAATCAGGTTCAGTTAACAACCATCGATCGATCGCTCGGGTTCAGTAACGCGTAGCCTGCAGTGCAATCGCTCGGGTTCAGTTAGAGCCCAACGCCTCACTTGGGTTCAGTTAGAGCCCACGCCTCGCACACACGCGCGTACGTGTACGAGAGAAACGCGCATCGCTCGGCCACCGACCTCCCACCGTAACCGGGAACTCCCCGAAATTTTCCTCACCCTTGCTTCTACCACAGTTTTTTCTGTCATGGACGGCCCAAAGAATGTCATGCAGCTACGTCTCCGGCCCGCCCAGGACGAAAAGCCCATTTTCTGTCATGATTTTTTGTCATAGAAGTAGGAGCCCACCACATCTATGATGATACCGGGTGTTGTCACAAATATCGTCATAGAAGTGTCATATGTATGACAGAAAAAAAATTCGTTTGGCACAAAATGTCACGGATGTGTCTTTTTTTTGTAGTGTGTGTGCCGTCGGCACGAGGAGCAGAGGGACCGAGGTTGAAGTCTAACCCTAGTGACTTCTTGTTCTCTTTGGCAAAAGTTTTGGCAAACTGGAAGTTACGCTTAAAGAGATTGTCTTCACGACACCATAACAGAGAGGATGGGTCGGCATTAGCAGGCTGAGGTCCACGAATCATGCAGGGGTAGAAGCCTTGAGCAATAGCTTCGGACTTCGACTTGGGCTGAAGACCTTTGTATATAATATCTCCCCAGGGGCCCTTGATGGCATTCTTTTCAGCATATTCGTCAGTGACAAATTTGTACTTGAACCATTCCTCTGTCCAATGTCTTCGAATCCATTGGATTCGGTCTTGCGTTCTCCATAGGTCTCTTCTGGATCTGACTTGTATAACTCATAGAGATCCGGTGGCAGGTCCTTAGCAGTGTTTTCACAGTGCTGTCTGCCGCCCTTTCTGACCGATTTTTCTGTTGCCATGAAGTTCAGATTGAAAGGCTTCAGAATGTGCAAAGGCTTCCTACTACTGGTCAGACAAGAATTAGCTTCGGGAGAATTGATGTGATGTTGTAAGAACTCTGCAAATGAATGCAAACTATGAGAACCAAGGGATTCTCCCACGGACATGTACATGTGGCAGCATTAGAGATGCGAGGGAAGGGGAAGAGGTCATATGCATTCTCAGAAGATTTTGAAGATAAATCAGTTTAGAAGACTGTTAGTGTCAAAACCGGCGGATCTCAGGTAGGAGGTCCCGAACTATGCGTCTAAGGCGGATGGTAACAGGAAGCAGGGGACACAATTTTTACCCAGGTTCGGGCCCTCTTGATGGAGGTAATACCCCACGTCCTGCTTGATTGTTCTTGATGATATGAGTATTACAAGAGTTGATCTACCACGGGATCGTAGAGGCTAAACCCTAGAAGCTAGCCTATGGTATGATTGCATGTTCTCCTACGGACTAAACCCTCCGGTTTATATAGACACCGGAGGGGGCTAGGGTTACATAGAGTCGGTTACAAGGGAGGAGATCTACATATCCGTATTCCCTAGCTTGCCTTCCACGCTAAGGAGAGTCCCATCCGCACACGGGACGAAGTCTTCAATCTTGTATCTTCATAGTCCAACTGTCCGGCCAAAGGATATAGTCCGGCTGTCCAGAGACCCCCTAATCCAGGACTCCCTCAGTAGCCCCTGAACCAGGCTTCAATGACAATGAGTCCGGCATGCAGTATTGTCTTCGGCATTGCAAGGCGGGTTCCTCCTCCGAATACTCCATAGAAGATTTTGAACACAAGGATAGTGTCCGGCTCTGCAAAACAAGTTCCACATACCATCGTAGAGAGAATAATATTTCCACAAATCTAATCTGTTGACGTGTTTCGACAGCACGATGTTACGTCATGGCCCGGTCTTTATTCGAACCGCTTTTCTAAACGAGCACCGCGCATATCACGAGGTGGTTTTCTTGACACGTCTTGTCGAAGCAGAGATCATGTCCCCCTTATTACGGGATTCTCATCAATACGGACGTGGGTAACCCACTCGTGCCCGTTGGCATGACTCCTCGATTTTAGGCGAGCCCCAAAACGGCCGCGAGGAGGACGCTTGATATTCACCCTTTTTTTATAAAGAGGCCAAGACCTGTCCCTTTTTCCTCTCGCGCTCAATCGAATCCTTCCCCCACCTCGAGTTCCAACACCCCAGGCTCAGGTCAGGCGCTTCGGACCTTAAACCATGTCCTAATCCAACCTCCAAGGTCGGTGGATGCCTTCCTCTGTCATAGAGGAGGACATCAAGAAGCTGAGAGAGGCCAGATATCTGACTGCCAAAATTTCGCACAGGCTGCCTCCCCACTCCCGAACCCAACGAGAATGTTGTGTTCGTCTCTCACTTCCTCCGAGGACTAGGCCTGGCTCTAGATCCCTTTGTTAGGGGACTCATGTTCTACTATGGGCTGGATTTCCATGATCTGGCCCCGGATTCCCTCCTTCACATCTCGTCGTTCATCGTCGTATGTGAGGCCTTCCTCCGTGTTACCCCTCACTTCGGCTTGTGGCTCAAGACCTTCAATGTGAAGCCGAAGATGATCGAGGGGCGGCACGTAGAGTGCGGAGGTTCCGTAATAAGCAAAAGCACAAATGCTCCATGGCCAGAGGGTTCCTTCCCAGAGGTATCTAGTTTGTGGCAGCGGGAGTGGTTTTATATCACAGCTCCCCGAAGTGCCAAGTGGGCAGCCATCCCTGCCTTTCGCTCGGGCCCCCCACCACAACTGACGTCATGGATCAGCGAGGGGCTAAACTGGGGTCCAGTAAAGGATGTGCCGATATTGCAGAGTCGCATCCGAGATCTCATTGAGAGAGACGTCAACCTGGTCACGGTGATGCAGGTCATGCTAGTTCGTAAGGTCCCGCCTTGCAAATGTAGACCTCTCCGTCTGTGGGAGTTCAACCCGGAGGGACCGTGAATCATTCAGCACTTCCTCGGCATGACGCTTGAGGAGATGTACGAGTTGTTCTTCGGATCACAAATAAAGTGTACGAACACCACCGAGGATGTGGGTCTGAGCTGTAATCGCCCGGATACCCAAGTAAGTAATCCCATGGACGAACACACTGTTTCTCTTATTTATCACAACATCATGCTGAAAAGTCACTTTTTGACCAGGACTGGATAACAAAGGCGAAGATGATCAGGTGTCCGCCCCCCTTCCCGAGGGCTTGGCCAATCCAGTACTAGACAGAATGCTGGAGCCGGCGCCTTATCAAGGGCCCTCGAAGGAAGATGAAGGGGGTAATAAAGAGGCCGGAAGCGAGCCTCACTCACTACTCATCCCAACCGGGGGAACGAGCACCTCCGCGAAGGAGGACAACCAGGGAGAAGAATCTAACATCCCCTCTCCCCGGGGAACGAAGAGGACCACCTCTGAAGATCCGGAAACAGAGGTTTCCAAACGAGGGAAGAAATCTTTGCCAGAGGGTCCTGCCCCGGGGGGTACCCCTGCCGCACAGTGTCCGCAAGGGAATCAGCTCTCTACCAAGCTGTAATAATCAAAAAGTACTTCGTAGTGTAACTATCCTACCTTACTTCTGAAGAGAATAACCGAAGCTTATATCTTGTAGTTCGGATCGTAGCCCTTCTCAACAGAGTTCGTCTTCGGGGGATCTTCTTCTGGAGATGATGGAGAGCGAAACACCTCCCCCTGCCACCCCGCCTTATGAGGCGGGCGACCCAGAAGTGTCGTCGCGGAGGGTTTCTCCTGATCCGCCAAGGCCAGGGGGTAATCCCTTGGCCACCCAGAGTCCTCAGTATTTGGCTCCTAAAGAGAGAAACATAAAGAGTCCGGAACCGTATAGTGTGCGGTCGGACGCACTGAAGGATCTTCTGGAGCAAGCGGCCATCTCAGAAGCGCATCGTACACTAATGAGTACTATAGTTGAAAGGATTTCATCCGCTGAAAGCAGATTGCATGACGCTTTTATGAGTCTGCTGAAAGGCTTTGAGGTACGTGACATAGTGTATGTTTTTGACGGTACCGCACACGCTAGGTGTGCCCTATGCAGATAGTAACCCCTGAGGCTCTGGTTGTCATCGAAAACGGCGGCAAACAAAGGATCATAGTCCCAGGTAATAACCAGACCGCCTTTATGTGTAGGTGGCTGAAGCTCCGGTGGCTAGCCGGACTGATGGGTTTGCCGAGCTAAAGCGGCAACTTGATGCGGCAAATGCCGACATCGTGCTTGTCAACAAGCGGCTTGACGAGGCACAGGGTAAGCGATTTCTCTGGTGATCAACGTAAAGTAAGAGGAGCATGATGCCAGTATATTTACTATGTTGTGACTGCAGATGGAGCTGCCACCATGGAGACCCTTCGGGCGGAGCTTTCCCAAGCCAAAGAACAAGCAAGGAATAGCGATGCGGCCGCTCTGAAGGCGGTCGAAGAGCTGAGGGCCGAACAGTCCGCGCATCTCTAGAGCAAGGAAAGGATAGCCAAGATGGCCATTGAGTTAAAAGATGCCGCTGACCATTACCAGCTTCTTGATAAAGAAAGCCGAGCGAGGGTGATGGACCTGGAAAAGGCCATGGTAGCAGCCAAGGAAGCCCGCTCTAAAATCAGAGCGACGAAGGAGGAGTTGCATCAAGCTGCGGATATCGTGGCTAGGAAGCCCTTCTTGCTGCGGACTAAGTTCGGAGATCCGAAGTATGCTCCTCTCAATCAACTATGGAGTTCAGCAGACGCCTACGTGGATTTGGCGACAAGTGCTGCTGATGCGGCCGAGTACTTCAAGGATCAAAAAGATCGCGAAGTGGAAAAGTTGTTCTGGTCACAGTTCCATGCTCCAGTGCGTCCGCTGCTGTTGAATGAGCGAATGGCCGAGTGGGCCGAGCTCCATAGGTTGTCCGGACTAGCCATGAGGTCTGTTGTGGATCATCTGTGGCCGGGAGGGCCAAGGCCGAATAGTTACTTTAGTTTAGTGCAACAATTCCTTGGTGTTGTGCTGCACATCGACGCTATGAAGAGGTCGGCATGCATAGAGGGTACGCGGATGGCCTTTGCCCGTGCCAAGACATATTGGGCAGAGATGGAGGCCACCACTGTTGCAACACAGGGATCGGCCGTGGGCCGAGTGGCTGCCGAGCACTACTTTGAAGAAGTTCTTGAAGGCACTCGTTCGATAGAGGCTCAGTGCTCAAAGAATAGTATGTTCTAGTGACATGTACTCCCATTGTAAGAACAATGTTTTATTGAGTTGTCAAGGCTGTATTTATACTTTTGCCTGAAAGTATTATGATGCCTCCTATGCAGCCGTTTATCTATATATGTATATAACCTGAAAGTTTGCAGTCGTCGGCTTCCGCCCCCACGCATATAATGCGGGGGTGTTCGCCAAAAAACGTGTATTCACACTTGATCCAACGTCTTGGTCCATTAAGGAGGTGGTAGCGCAGCGAATGAGGCAATCGGACTATATTGCTTTAACACTTTCACTTAGCCATAGGAGTTTGACGGTGGGGCTACTATATAGCCCCTGGTACTTCTGCGCTCGTCCGAATACGGGGCGCGTACGAACATGACCGGGAAACGGCCCTTCGTTAATGCGGAGGAATCCCGAAGATTCCGCTGAGTCATCGAGTGGTTGACCAGTCTCGCGCTATATCTTGACAGTCAGTTTTCGGCTTTCTCTACTGAGCTGCTCATCCGGATGAACCAGGGCACAATCACAGTAGTTCTCCCAGTGCTACCTTAGCCGATATAGCGGAACGTAAGGTACCAAAACATGGGAGCCGGGCAAACCCAACATTTGACCAAAGACATGATTCGGAGCTGATGCATATAAGGCCAAACTCGCGACGCCGAACACTCCCTAAGGTATTCGGTCTTTATAACATATGACGGGCTGAATAATGCCCTGAATAATAAACCCCGGGTGTCTAGGTGCGTGCAATATCCTGACATGGCCACATGCCAATACGTCGGCATCCTTCTCGGTTGTATTGAGTATCCGGAGGATGTGAACAACAAGAGACAGTAAAAAAGGTTGACGCAGGGTCTTAATCTAAAAAAAACCTTTGAGCGGGTCCCTGCTGCACGTCTGCGCCTGTATCTCCGTTGTGCCGTGTCCTGGACGGGTGTAGCATGATTGTCATACGCGGGAAGCCCCTGGTACCGTCTAGGGGGGCTTGATCATCAAACCCATCTCATGTATATGTAGTGGTGCACCGGACTCGTCTAACCGTGTCCGTGGTCTTGACAACCTGTCATTTTTTCTGGTTGGTGAGGCCGTCTAGTGCTCGGTGGCTAAAGCCTCCGCACATTCTTCCATGCGTAGAGCGCACTCAGTATTTCCGCTAACTGTGATGGTGCCATGTGGACCGGGCATCTTAACCTTGAGAGAAGCGTAATGCGGGATTGCATTAAAACGAGCGAAAGCCGCTCTTCCGAGTAGTGCTTGATAGCCACTTCGGAATGGAGCGATGTAGAAATTTAACCTTTTGCTTCGGAAGTTGTCGAAAGAACGGAATACAACCTCTAGTAATAGAGAGCCCGTGCAGCGGGACTCTAGGCCTGGTATTACTCCCTTGAAGGTAGTAGTATGGTGGCTTATTTTTGATGGGTCTATCCCCATTTTGCGGACTGTGTCCTGATATATCAGGTTTAGACCACTGCCGCCGTCCATGAGGACTCGTGTGAGATGGTATCCGTTTATTATTCGGTCTAACACCAAGGCAGCCAATCCTTCATGCCGGATGCTTGTCGCGTGATCCCCGCGATCAAAAGTGATCGGGCAGGCCAACCAGGGGTTGAACCTAGGGGTGACGGGCTCTATGGCGCGGTTGTCTCGGAGTGAATGGTTGATTTTCCTCTTCATCACATGGATCATGTTGACTGTTTTAACCTCTAGTGGGAATCTTTTCTGTCCTCCAGCGCTTTGCTGGCGAGGTTCGTCCTCGTCTTCGCTTGGTGTCTCCCCCCCTTGTGTTCGGCGTTTAGCTTACCGGCCTGCTTGAAGACCCAGCATTCTCTGTGGGTGTGATTTGCAGGTTTATCGGGGGTGCCATGAATCTTACATAGTTTGTCAAGAATCTTGTTTAGGCCAGACGGTCCGTCTCTGCTGCCTTTGAAAGGCTTTTTCCGCTGACCTGGTCGAGAGCCCCTGAATCTGGCGTTTACCGCCGTATTATCTAGGCTATCCTCTTTATTTCGACGCTTGCTTTTATTGCGTCGTGGTTTTCCATTGCCACCCCTGACTTCGGATGTGCTTGGGTCGCTGGTGCTATTGCGGGCTAACCAGCTGTCTTCGCCCGCGCAAAAGCGGGTCATGAGACTTGTTAGAGCTGCCATAGTTCTCGGTTTTTCTTGGCCGAGGTGTCTGGCGAGCCATTCGTCTCGGACGCTATGTTTGAAAGCTGCTAAGGCTTCGGCGTCCGAACAGCCAACGATTTGGTTCTTCTTGGTGAGAAACCTGTTCCAAAGCTTTCGGGTGGACTCTCCGGACTGTTTAATTATATGACTTAAATCGTCTGCATCCGGAGGTCGGACGTAGGTCCCTTGAAAATTAGCCCGAAAAGCGTCCTCGAGCTCCTCCCAACTTCTAATTGAGTTTTCGGGGAGGCTTTTTAGCCAGTGCCGAGCTGGTCCTTTAAGCTTGAGGGGCAAGTATTTAATGGCATGGAGATTGTCTCCGCGAGCCATATGGATGTGGAGGATAAAGTCCTTAATCTAGACCCCAGGGTCTGTGGTCCCGTCGTACGCTTCTATGTTCACTGGTTTGAATCCTTCTGGGAATTCATGGTCCAACACCTCATCGGTGAAACATAGGGGGTGTGCGGCACCCCTGTACTTGGATGTACCATGGCGTTCGGACGGTTGTGGTATTTGGTTTTGATTTTGTGCCGGAGCACGCTTCCTAGATCCATAGATGGATCTGGTCGCACCGGATTTTTGGCGCAAGTCCTCATGTACATCGTGTGTTGACTTATGTGCGTATTTGTTATCCGCTCTATCACGGTCATGAGGTGGTGGATCCGGCCGGTTGGTCGTTTCATTATTTGGCTATGTGGGCTCTAAGGCCTCGTCATCGAATTCGGGTAACAGCTTGCGCTTTGGATAGCTCCTTGTGTGGTAACTTCCACCATACTTTGCTTCGCTGTCGAGCACTTTGTTCCACCTACTGTTGAGTGTGTTTTGTGCGGCCTTAAGCCTTTGCTTCTGCTTCTTCAGACTCCTCGCTATGGCAATAGGCCTTCTGCAGAGGTTCTCTTGCTCCAAGTGCGTTTCCGGGATGATGTGTGCATCTTCGTCCAGGCTGTTTTCCTCCCCCGATGGGGTTTGGTGAGGGTTATCCTCGGCGTCGCCGTGTTCGGACGTCGGATCCGTGCTATGTTCGCCGCTTGCAGCTTCATTATGCTCTGCCGCTGGGGCAATGTGGTTGTCGTTTCCTCTAGAGTCGGCTGGAGTGTTGTTTTCTCTTGCGCTGTTATCGCCGTTTTTGCTATGGCGGGACTTGGAGCGGCGCCACTGACATCAGCGCTTGGGTTGCTTCTTGGAGGGGCCATCCTCCGCTGTCTCTTCGCCATTGCCTTCTTTGGATGTATCCACCATGTATATGTCATGTGATGAAGTGGCTGTCCGGCGCCCTGTGGGCGCTGGATCCTGTTCGTCTCCTGCATCTTCGTCCATGCAGTTGATGTCTTCGGAGTCAAAGTTGAGCATGTCGGTTAAGTCGTCGACAGTGGCTACTAAGTGGGTGGTGGGCGGGCAGCGAATTTCTTCGTCGTCCGTATCCCATCCTAGCCGGACATAGTTCGGCCAGGGTTCTCCTGACAGGGAGAGGGACCTCAATGAGTTTAGCACATCGCCGAAGGGCGAGTGCTGAAAGATATCCGGGGAGGTGAACTCCATGATCGGCGCCTAGTCGGATTCGACGGGCACGGATGTAAGCGGCTCAGAGTCTGTCTCCGGAGGTGAATCCAGTGGTTCGGCGACACGGCTCTCGTGAGAGGTGAAGTCAGTATCCGGCTCTATCGCCACTAAGAGTGCGGCCTCCCTGGCGGGGTCTACCCCTCCGCTCTCGGATGGCGTGATTTGCTCCGGATTGACGACCGGAGTAGTTGCAAATGCGATCTCCTAAACACTGTCCGACGGTAGAGTTATGTTGTGCTCGTCGTGACTGTGCGGCGCACCTGACACGGGCTCGAATCCGTCGAAGATCAAGTCTCCACGGATGTCGGCAGTGTAGTTTAAATTTCCGAATCTGACCTGATGGCCAGGGGCGTAGCTCTCGATCTGCTCTAGATGGCCAAGCAAATTGGCCCATAGTGCGAAGCCGCCGAATACAAAGATCTGTCCGGGGAGGAAAACCTCACCCTGGAACGCATCGCTACCGATGATCGAGGGAGCCATCAAGCCTTATGGTGACGACACCGTGGAACTCTCAATGAAAGCACCAATGTCGGTGTCAAAACCGGTGGATCTCGGGTAGGGGGTCCCGAACTGTGCGTCTAAGGTGGATGGTGACAGGAAGCAGGGGACACGATGTTTACCTAGGTTTGGGCCCTCTTGATGGAGGTAATACCCTACGTCCTGCTTGATTGTTCTTGATGATATGAGTATTATAAGAGTTGGTCTACCATGAGATCATAGATGCTAAACCCTAGAAGCTAGCCTATGGTATGATTGCATGTTCTCCTACGGACTAAACCCTCCGGTTTATATAGACACCGGAGGGGGCTAGGGTTACACAGAATCGGTTACAAGGGAGGAGATCTACATATCCGTATTGCCTAGTTTCCTTCCACGCCAAGGAGAGTCCCATCCGGACACGGGACGAAGTCTTCAATCTTGTATCTTCATAGTCCAACAGTCCAGCCAAAGGATATAGTCCGGCTATCCGGAGACCCCCTAATCCAGGACTCCCTCAAAGACATTGACCTCATAGTGCGAAGACATTCACTCATATGTAGAGAGTTGGTTCCAGATTTGGACGAATCCACGAATAAGTACAAGTGAGAAATCTAACTACTTTGTGAAGCATAAGTGAACATACTTGGCATGTTATGAGATTCAGAAAGGGATAGATTCAATGTGTTGGGACAGAAACCACTTGTGGTTGAAAAAGATGAATCTATCGGATCAAAAAGGACTGTAAAAAGAGTTTTTATTTACCACTCGAGGAACTGCTAGACGAAGTAGGAGATGAGGCCGAGCAGATCGATCTTCCGTGCCCTAACTTGGCGACGGAGGACACCTACGGCGACGGTGGAGAAGACGATGTCCACGGCCGGCGTGAGGACGGCGTCGGTAAGGTCACGACAGCTAAGCGCTTCGCCGCCGGCATCGTCGAGGGCTAGCAGTGCGCTAGGGTTTGTGCGAGAAGGAGAAGTGGAAGAAGAGATAATGACTGGGGTGTGCCGTGTATTTATAAGGACAGGGACGGCACAACGTTATTATGCAGGTGCCCTTGGCGGTTCACATTTGAAGGATGTGTGGCGAACATGCAACACATTGGAGGTTGTTCCATGTTCCCACGCACGCCTGGATTGTCGGGTGGTCGTTCCCGCTTCTCCGGGTTTCAGGCAAAAAGGATTGAGCATTGAAAACAGATTTAATGTTTGTCTCTGTATCTTCTGCTGACAAGGACGCAGCGAAGACATTCGACAGTTTCAATAGAATGCATATGATTTGGATAGATAGATTTGAGACGGGAGCATAGAAAGGTTAGGGTCCGATCACATTCACTTAGTTCAAAAGATTCAAATGAGAAGACATGGCTATAAGTGAATGCTGTGGAGGACAGAACACAAATATATGAATATATCCGAATAAGACCAAATCAATATAGTGAAGATAAACATGAAGTCATGTTAATATTGAAGACAAACCAAATGCGAAGACTTTGCATATGTAACGCCAACAGAAAACACTTCAAACAAAAGTTTGGTGGTGGCATTACCCACCGTATAGGAAGTATTAGACCCAGACACGGCGCACAATTATCGTGGTGCTCCGAAGTCAAATTCCGCGTCAATGTATTCACACTTAGAGTGTAAGTCTTCATTAGTTGAAGATATACGTTACTTCGTGTGTTGCATATCTAAGTCATCAACATGCATAAGTGTTAGGATGTGTGCATGATCACAGGACATTTGAGGATTCCAAGATATTTAGCTCACACCACAACTTGCAAAACCTTTTCTCATCCAAGGGCTTTGTGAAGATATCTACCAGTTGCTCTTTAGTGTTGACGTGAATGATATCAATATCTTCCTTCATGACATGATCTCTGAGAAAGTGATGACGGATCTGAATGTGCTTTGTCTTCGAGTGTTGAACTGGGTTGTTGGCAATCTTGATGGCGCTTTCATTATCGCAGTAGAGTGGCACTTGCTTCAGGTGAATGCCATAGTCTTTGAGTGTTTGCTTCATCCATAGAAGCTGAGCGCAGCAAGATCCAACAGCAATGTATTCAGATTCAGCAGTGGAGAGAGATACACAGTTCTGCTTCTTTGAAGACCAACACACAAGTGATCGTCCCAAAAAGTGACATGTGCCTGATGTAGACTTGCGATCCACCTTGTCACCAGCATAATCAGCATCCGAGAATCCAACTAGATCAAACTTTGAGCCCTTTGGATACCATAATCCTAGTGTTGGGGTGTAAGCCAAATATCGAAGAATTCGCTTCACAGCTAAGTGATGCGATTCCTTTGGTGCCGCTTGGAATCGGGCACACATACAAACACTAAGCATGATATCTGGCCTAGATGCACATAAATAAAGCAAAGAACCAATCATGGAGCGGTATACCTTTTGATCGAACTCTTTACCATTGGCGTCAGGACCCAGATGACTTTTGGTTGGCGTTGGCATCATATAACCTTTACAGTCTTGCATTCCAAACTTCTTCAGGCAATCTTTGAGGTATTTCTCTTGAGATATGAAGATGTCATTGCGTTGCTGCCGTATTTGAAGACCAAGGAAGAACTTCAGCTCACCCATCATGGACATCTGATATTGTTCTTGCATCATGTGTCCAAACTCATCACTGTATTTTTGATTAGTGCAGCCGAAGATAATGTCATCCACATATATTTGGCACACAAACAGTTCACCATCATATGTCTTCGTGAAGAGTGTGGGATCCAGGGAACCAGGTTTGAAGCCTTTGCTCTTCAGGAAGTCTTTGAGTGTGTCATACCAAGCACGAGGGGCTTGTTTGAGGCCATACAGTGCCTTGTTGAGCTTGTAAACCATGTCAGGATGTTTTGGATCTTCAAAACCAGGTGGTTGTGCAACATACACTTCTTCTTCAATCTTGCCATCGAGAAAGGCAATCTTCACATCCATTTGATACAGAACGATGTTATGATGATTTGCATAGGCTAGCAATATGCGTATAGCTTCAAGCCGAGCCACGGGAGCAAATGTTTCATCGAAGTCAATTCCTTCAACTTGAGTGTATCCTTGAGCAACGAGACGAGCCTTGTTTCTGACAACTTGACCATGCTCATCTTGCTTGTTGTGATATATCCATTTAGTGCCTATGATATTGTGTTTACGAGGATCAGGACGCTTGACCAGTTCCCATATATTATTCAGCTCGAACTGTTGAAGCTCTTCTTGCATAGCTTGAATCCATTCAGGTTCCATGAAGGCTTCATCAACTTTATTGGGTTCGGATATTGAGACGAATGCAAAGTGCCCACAGAAATTTTCTAGTTGCGTTGCCCTTGAACGAGTGAGTGGACCAGGTGCATTGATGCTATCAATTATCTTCTCAATCTGTACTTCATTTGCAACATGAGGATGAACTGGACGAAGATTTTGCTCTTGCTGATCATTGTCATTGTTTGAAGGATTGTCTTCAGGCTAAGAATTGTCTTCAGGTTGATTAGGTGCAGAAATGATAAGTTCCTCTTCAGGCTGTACTTCAGACGGTATGATTTCTCCAGTTCCTAAGCTTGATGGATTCACTGGGTGGAATTTCATCTAGCACATTTGGCAGGTGCTCTCTTTGCGAGCCGTTAGTCTCATCGAACCACACATCCACGGTTTCAACCACTTTATAGTGAAAGAGGTTGAAGACTCTGTAGGAGTGTGAATCCTTTCTGTAACCAAGCATAAAACCTTCATGTGCTTTCGGTGCAAATTTTGAAGTGTGATGTGGATCCTTGATCCAGCACCTAGCACCAAATACTCTGAAGTAACTGACATTTGGCTTCTTACCAGTGAGGAGTTCATAGGATGTTTTCTTCAGAAGCTTGTGAAGATAAATACGGTTGATGACATGGCATGCAGTATCAATAGCTTTAGGCCAGAACTTTCTTGGTGTCTTGTATTCATCGAGCATCGTCCAAGCCATCTCAATGAGTGTTCTGTTCTTGCGTTCCACGATGCCATTCTGCTGCGGCGTGTACGAAGCTGAGAACTCATGAGTGATGCCCAATGTATCAAGATAAGCGTCGAGGTCGGTGTTCTTGCATTCAGTGCCATTGTCACTTCTGATGTGCTTGATCTTGATGCCATAGTTGTTCATGGCCCGATTGGCGAAGCATCTGAAGACATCCTGCACCTCAGTCTTGTAGAGGATTATATGTACCCATGTATATCTTGAATAATCATCAACAATGACGAAGCCATAGAGACAAGCAGTAGTAGTAAGGGTAGAGTAGTGAGTAGGGTCGAAGAGGTCCATGTGTAGAAGTTCGAAGGGTTGAGTCGTTGTCATGATTGTCTTCGAGGGATGCTTGGCCCTCGTCATCTTTCCAGCTTCACAGGCACTGCATAAGTGATCCTTCTTGAACTTGACGCCCTCGATGCCTATGACGTGCTTCTTCTTTGCAAGAGTATGCAAGTTCCTCATGCCAGCATGCCCTAGCCTCCGATGCCAGAGCCAGCACTCTGAAGCTTTTGCAAGAAGACATACGGCCAGCTGTGGTCCTGCTGAGAAATCTATCATGTACAAATCATCTTTCCGATACCTTTCAAATACTAGAGACTTGTCAGATTCCATTAGAACAAGGCAACGATATTTTCCAGATATCACAATCATTTTCAAACCGCAAAGCATTGAGACAGACATTAAGTTGAAGCCAAGGGATTCAACAAGCATCACTTTATCCATGTGTTGATCCTTTGAGATTGCAACTCTACCTAGACCCAATACCTTGCTTTTACCAGTATCAACAAATGTGATGTGACTTTTGTTAGATGGACGTAAGGTTGAGTCCATGAGAAGACTTCGTTCGCCAGTCATGTGATTAGTACATCCACTATCAATAATCCATTCTGAAGCAGCTGGTGTCATACCCTACAGTGCAGTTAGGGGATAGGCTTCATGAAGAGCATTGTGAAGCATAAACATTTGACGAGCAAGTGGATTA
Source organism: Triticum urartu (assembly GCF_056163025.1). Lineage (NCBI taxonomy): Eukaryota > Viridiplantae > Streptophyta > Magnoliopsida > Poales > Poaceae > Triticum > Triticum urartu. The sequence goes on along the minus strand of NC_141879.1, from coordinate 150,313,528 downwards.
TGAAAGCTTAGATCGAGGTTAGGACTGATAGGACAAATAGCAAGCGACTCAGGAACAAAATACATAATAAGACCATTTGGGCATTTGATCTTGTGCCCTACAAGATGTTTTAGGTCCCCAGCAATAGCTTCAGACGCATTTGATTTTTGGCTGGAGACCTTTTCTTGCAAAAGAGAGTTAAGCTTTCTTAGCCACCCACATCTTCAAGGGTGGCTTCGAAGCAATGAGTCTGAGTGGAGCATCTGAGAACTTTGGCTTTGAAGCCCTGGCAAATAGTTTTGCAGGAGGTGAATAATACTCATAGGAATAAGCAGAGTAGTTTTTGGTCTTATGAACATGACAGTTTGATGAAACACACTCATATTCATAGGCCTGTGTATGATTTCCCTGCAAAACATTTGTGTTAGTGCGACTCAGGTGAGTCCTCTGTCTGCATGAAGCCTTTGGACCATATGAAGCCTATGGTCTGGGGTTTGTCTTCTTCCCTTGTGGTGTCATGATGACATTCACAGGAAGATTCTCCAGACACCTTTTGGGCACCCAAACTTTCTTCATAGGTGGCCCATTCCTGCAGTTAGTACCAATATACCTGGCAAACACTTCACCATTCTGATTCTTAAATAGTTTATAGTTTGCATCAAAGGATTCATCAATGACAAGAGGATTAGCACAAGTGAAGCCAGATAGGGTGGATGGATCCACTGAAGGTTCCTTTGCAGCAACCCGTGTGGTTTTGGGGTACTGCTCAGGCTTCCAGTAAGAGCCATCAGCATTCATTTTCCTTTCGAACCCAACACCCTCTTTCCTAGGGTTTCGGTTCAGAATCTGCCTTTTGAGGACATCACATAGTGTCTAATGCCCTTTGAGACTTTTGTACATCCCTGTTTCAAGCAATGTCTTCAACCTAGCATTTTCATCAGCAATAGCAGTGGCATCCTCAGCAGAGGGGTTAGTTACAACATCAATAGTTGAAGATATTGCAACAGTAGCAGCAGTAGAACATTCAGCAGCAGAAGTAGCGTTATCATGCTCAAGGCATTTAAGACATGGTGGCTCAAATCCTTCCTGAGCGGGACTGATCTGTTCAGCGCGAAGTGACTCGTTTTCCTTTTGAAGATCTTCATGAACCGCTCTCAACTTCTCAAGTTCTTGCTTCCTTTGAAGATAATCATAGGAAAGCTTTTCATGAGTTGTTGAGAGCGTTTCATGACGACTTTCAAGTTCCTCATACTTAACATGAAGATTTTTTATGTCTTCGATTAAGGACCGAGATCGAGTCATTCCAGCGTCCAACAGGTCATCACTTTTGTCTAACAGTTTTTGAATATGTTCCATAGCTTTCTGTTGTTCAGTTGCAATTTTAGCAAGTGTTTTGTAGCTGGGTTTGGAACCACAATCAGAGTCATCTTCACTGGATGTTTGATAATGAGCATTGCGTGAGTTTACCTTGGCACCGCGTGCCATGAAGCAATAGGTGGGAGCGGAGTTGTCCTTGTCATTAGCATCGGCGTCGGTGACGAAGTCATTGTCTTCAGTGTTGAAGATGGACTTGGCAGCTGTAGCCAGACTTGCAACGCCAGAATCAGACTCCTCCTCAGACTCCACCTCCGCCTCCTCAGAAGCAGACTCCTCCTCTGAATCCATTTCCTTGCCAACAAACGCACGAGCCTTGCGAGATGAGCTCTTCTTGTGTGATGAAGACTTTGAGGAAGACTTGGAAGAATGCTTTGAGTATTTCTTCTTCTTCCTGTCATCAGAATCATATTCCTTGCTCTTCTTCTTGTTGTTGTTCTCATTGTCCCACTGCGGACACTCAGAGATGTAGTGACCAGGTTTCTTACACTTGTGGCATGTTCTCTTCTTGTAGTCATGAGTAGAAGCTTCATCATTCCTTGAGCTGGATCATGAAGACTTTCTGAAGCCTTTCTTCTTGGTGAATTTCTAGAACTTCTTCACAAGCATAGCAAGTTCCTTTCCAATGTCTTCATGATCATCAGAACAACAGTCAGATTCTTCTTCAGACGAGGAAACAGCTTTTGCCTTCAAGACGTGAGTTCGGCCATAGTTGGGACCGTAGATATCTCTTTTCTTAGAAAGCTGAAAACTCATGTGTGTTGAGCCTTTCAGGTATGTCAGACGGATCGAGTGTCTTGAAGTCAGGGCGTTCTTGAATCATCAGGGCTAGGGTGTCAAACGAGTTGTCAAGTGATCTCAGGAGTGTCTTGACGATTTCATGCTTGGTGATCTCAGTAGCGCCGAGAGCTTGAAGCTCATTTGTGATGTCAGTGAGGCGATAAAACGTGAGCTGAACATTCTCATTGTCGTTTCTCTTGAAGCGGTTGAAGAGGTTGCGAGGGACACTGGTCCTTTGATCTCTCTGGGTTGAGACGCCTTCGTTGACCTTGGAGAGCCAGTCCCAGACTAGCTTTGATGTTTCCAGAGCACTCACACGGCCATACTGCCCTTTGGTCAGATGACCACAGATGATGTTCTTGGCAGTGGAATCCAGTTGAACGAACTTCTTGACATCAGCAGCGGTGACACCTTCACCAGCCTTGGGAACGCCATTCTTGACGACATACCAGAGGTCGACATCAATGGCTTCAAGATGCATGCGCATCTTGTTCTTCCAGTAGGGATATTCAGTTCCATCAAAGACGGGGCACGCAGCGGAGACTTTGATTATCCCTGCAGTCGACATAGCTAAAACTCCAGGTGGTTAAACCGAATCACACAGAACAAGGGAGTACCTTGCTCAGATACCAATTGAAAGTGCTAGTTATCGATTAGAGGGGGGTGAATAGGTGATTTTTATGAATGTCTTCAAAACATGAGAGTTTCAAAGACAAACGATAGAAATGAACCTATAACCATGCAGTGGAAGGTAGACTACACTAGATAAGCCATAGTCAAGTATTCAATGAAGTGAGAGCATGAAGACTAATAGTAGCTAGGCAGTACGGATCAGGATGGAAGATAGTATGAAACCAATTTGAATAAACAGTCACATAGTGAAGACAAATAGACAATGCAAACAGGCAATGACTTCACAATGACCAACTGTAAATAAAGAGATGGGAAGGATAGAACCAGTGGCTTGTTGAAGACAATGATTTGCTGGACCGGTTCCAGTTGCTGTGACAACTGTACATATGGTTAGGGAGGCTGAGATTTAACTCAGAAGACCGTGTCTTCACCTTATTCCCCTTGAGCTAAGGACACCCAGTCCTCGCCCAATCACTCTGGTAGGTCTTCAAGGTAGACTTCCAAACCTTCACAGACTTCGTTCACCGACGATCCACAATGACTCTTGGATGCTCAGAATGCGACGCCTAACCGGCTAGAGGATTCACAGTCCTCAAGTGTAACAAGTCTTCAGATCACACAGACAGGAAGACTTCAGTGATGCCTAACACTCTTTGGCTCTGGGTGTTTAGGTCTTTGTCCTCGCAAGGATTTCTCTCTCAAAGGCTTCGAGGTGGGTTGCTCTCAAACGACAAAAGCCGTGCACTAACTCTGAGCAGCCACCAATTTATGGTGTATGGGGTGGGCTATTTATAGCCACTAGGCAACCCGACCTAATTTGTCCGAAATGACCCTGGGTCACTAAGGAACTGACACGTGTTTCAACGGTCAGATTTCAAACACACGCGACAACTTTACTTGGGCTACAAGTAAAGCTGACTCATCCAGCTCTGGATAAGATTTGCTCTCATTGTCTTCGCTCGAAGACATAGGATTGTGGTTGAGCATCACTTTAGTCATTCTGACTATGTTCACTTGGATCCCACTTAACAGTACGGTGGTTCCTATGACTCAACAAAGAAGAAAATGAAACTACGAAACAACTCTGTCTTCGCGCTCCAAAGTCTTCATGCGATGTCTTCTCATGTCATAGTCTTCACTGTGAATATCTTCACATACCACCATAGTCTTCAATATCTTCACACATTTTTAGGGGTCATCTCCGGTAGGCAAACCGAATCAATGAGGGACTACTACCTGTGTTATCCTGCAATTCTCACAAACACATTAGTCCCTCAACCAGGTTTGTCGTCAATACTCCAAAACCAACTAGGGGTGGCACTAGATGCACTTACAGCCACGCTCCCGATGGTGGCTCCACTCCACTCCTGCAGCGATGTTGACAAGTCACTCAGCTTGCATCTTAGATCAGTGACAGTTTGGGCATTGGCGGATCCTTTCCACATGGCCTCGAAAGAGCTGCCGAAATCTGCATGCTTCTCCCAGTAACATTCATACCTGAATATCTTTTTAACCGCTTGCACTCTATTCGCCGGCTCCAACTACAGTCGGATTGGACAGTGGTCCGACGAGGCACACGTCTCATGGTGAAGGGTAGCATGAGGATACAGTGAAGACCAATCTGTGTTCGCTAAAGCCCGATCCAACCGAACGCAGTAGTAGCCTCCCCCTGCTGTCTTCTTTTCAAATGTCCACATCTTCCCCTGATACCCAAGGTCGACAAAAGCACATGCATCAATAGTGTCACGGAACCCCTGTATCTGTGAGTGTCTTCTCTCCCCCACCCCCACATGTTCATGCTGATAAAGGACTTCGTTGAAATCCCCGATGCAAAGCCAAGGGAGAGCAGTCGCCGACACTATGGATTTTAGAAGGTCCCAGGTTTTGTAGCGATCACCTACTTGGGCTTCTCCGTACACACAGGTCAATCTCCAATCAACCTGGTTTGGTATGCTGACAGTAGCATCAATATGGTACTCCAAAAAACCAAAAACATCGAGCTTTATTCCATCATTCCAAAACAAACCAATGCCGCCACTGCGGCCTGAACTATTTATTGCATAGGCATGACTGAAACCTAAAGTACCAGCTAAACTTTCAACACGTGCTTTAGAAATTTGGGTCTCTACAATACAGAGCACGGTCGGGGCAAATTGCTTCGCTAGATCGCGAAGCTCTCGAACTGTCGCGGCTTTGCCCACACCGCGACAGTTCTAGCATACGATATTCATTGTGCCCGGCGATCCTCCTCGCGGGAGGTCGCCGATTTTGCATCATTAGGTTTTCCTGGAACTCCTCCCTTCTTCAGGCCGAGGCTATCCTGGTTCACACGGAGTCTCTTCAGATCCTGCTTGGCCGGAGGGCTGGCTAACATGGCCGGCGGCGCTTGTGAGCTTTGTGAGGAAGAGGGAACCACAGGCCTTTTGCGTTTATCCTCCACTTCCACCAAAGCAAGATCTGTATCTTCATCCATCTTCTGTTCTGCCTCATCCTCTTTGGCATGTTCCTTATCAAAACCGCGGCCCGAGCGGCCACCCCGGCGGCCGCCACGACGGCCTATGCCCCGGCCGCCTCCTGGACCTGCTCCAATGTTCATGGTCCATGTAGCTCTCAAGTCCTTGAAGTACAACGCTGAAGGGGGGTGGATCCCATCACCATGCTCTTTGTACACATGCCCTAGGTGACCGAAAACATCACACCAATCGGGTAATCGCTCGTATTTCACACGATAAATCTGCCTTTTCCCATCACGGATCATAGACACAGCATTCTTCAAGGGCTTGTACACATTGATCTTTATCCAGACACGATAAAAATTACCCGTAAAATCTTGCGTCAATGGCTCCTTGAACAGGACCTCCCCTACCCTTGATGCTAAGTCTCCCACGAGATGAGCATACAGGTCTGGCACGTCATGGATTTGTATCCATATATTGATGGTATCCAGGTTGACCTCTGTTGGCTTTGTGATTCCATCATAAGGCGTGATCACGACCGTCCTACATTACACGCTCCCAATCGCCAAGGCAGAAGAATTGCATCGTGTACAAGTTGTCCTTCAGGGGGCGAAACTTGACATCATGAGCCAGATCCCACGCGGCCCTCATGTTCTTGAAGAACCAGTATTGGCTGTACGTCTTATCTATGTGAACCCTAGCCACTGTCATCCATCGCACATCTTCTGGAGGTGCCTGTTTCTCATCAAAGGCGACGTCGTCGAGGTCCTCCTCCCGAAGACCTAACTCAGCCATCATCTTCTCCACATCCGCAGCAGTGTTGGACCCAGACACCTCGGCAGTCTTCGATCCCATCCTGTAGCCAAACTTGAACCCTAACCCGAAAAACAAATTGGACCACCGCAAACGAACCCTATCTCTCTTCTCTCCCCAAGGCGCCGATCAAGGCCGGGTAGCGATGCAGATCGCCCCGTGGTCAGCCCGAATCAAACAGCCAAAGGAGGATCGGAGGAGGGGAGGCAAATCTCGACGGCAGCGACAAGGTCGCCTTCGGGAGGAAAAACCCTAGCGTGAGGGAAAAAAAATTGTCACACTCAGAAACCGAAGATGGAACCGTATTCGCGGCAGAATTCGAACTCGCATATTGGGCCTTGTGGCCGAGCCGCCGAGGCCGTCGAGCTCTCGGGGCTACTCCTTGCCGTGGGCCCGGCTTCATTGTTTGGAGAGAGGGTCGAATCACTCGCCAAGCCGTCGCCGCCGCCGCCGCCCACGCCCTCCCCCTCCTCCTCCCACCGCCGCCCTCTCCTCTCTCCCAGCGGCCCGCGAGTGGAGGCTCCCGCCCTTCCCACCCCCCACGGTTGCCGGCGGGCGCTTGCTCAGGCCCCCTCTCCCATAGCCCTGTCGTACGGCTTCCCCTCCAAACCCTCGACCCCCCTCCTCTGCTCTGCGGCCGCTCTCGCAAAGCGGACGCCGCCGATCGGTGGATGGGCCGGTTCGGGTGGCTCCGGCTCGCGTCGAGGTCCCTCGCGCGCCGCTCCGGCGAGGTAATGCCGGCTCGCGTTCGTTTGCCGCCTTTCCCATTTCCCCGATTTTGGTCGAGGGGCTCTGCAGAGTTGCTGTTGTTCACTTCATTCCCGATTTCCGATTTCTTCCTGCAGGCGTCTGCGCAGAGGAGCGCATGGATTCGGCCGTCTACACGTAATGTCCTTCTGTCTTGTATGATTTCGTGTTAATTCAGTCTGCCTGTAAACTGCCGCCACTTGTAAGTTCGGATAATAGTAAGAGGCAATTCTGATATGCTAAAGATGCCAACCAAAATTGCCCCCCTTCCACGAAATAAAACAAGTTGCTCATGCATGCAGTGGTTGGAAGCAGATTTAAATACCATACCCATTTACTAGCTACTTTTATCACTTCCAATATTAACTTATATGCGAATATTATTTATTTTCTTTGATTCTTACCCATCTCCTTGTGCTATTTTTTTTTGTGGAGAATGCGCACAGCTTGCACCTCTAGTGGTGCTGATAGATGCTATGGTCGATCAACATTTATATCATCTGTGCCGAGCAGGTTCTTTCATTCCACAGGTTGTTTTTCTGTTCTTGTATGAATTGAACTTAATATGGCAATACCCTGTTATTATCCTCATATTGTGGTGAATGCATACACTATTAATCTTTTGTGGGTGCATCTTTAAGGTCAGCGTTATTCGATGGACAAGGACTATTACAAGGTTCTTGGTGTGACTAAAGATGCCTCACAAGATGACATAAAAAAGGCTTTTCAATCTGTGAGTATCTTATCCCAGTTCAGCAAATCTTGAAACCTGACTAGGCTAGCTCACTATTTGTTTGACATGGCCATGCCACTTAGTAAATATCCATATATCAAGCGGTAGTCTCATCCACTTTCTATCATTCAATCATGTGTGATGCTGCTAACTTCAAACAAATCACATAATATTAAAATCATTTGTCTGAAGCATTATTATGGATTGTTTTGGAATATATTTTGTTGACAATGCCAACAATCTATGCAGCAACCGTAAACCATTTTTTCTCTTCTACAAATATATAGCAATTGGGACCAACCTGGGATTCAGATAAGATGAACTAGATTTACTGAACAGTAAACAAGGTAGTTAGGTTTACATTGATGGATTAAATGGAGACAATTAATCTTTTAATCATTGTTAAGTTTTTTTTTGAACCGGGCTACCCCCCTTCCCATTAAGAAGAACGGAAATACATCAGTTCAAAGACTTACAGGAGGAGGGAAAGGAGAGAAGCGAGTCCAAAGCATTACTAGAACCACCGTAGCCGCCCGACATCAGAATGACTACTCTGGGGCAAAAACCTAGCAACACCAAAATAGCAGCTAGTCCTATTACAACTCAGGCAACACAGGAATCATTGTTAAGTAGATTGACCCGTATTTGGAAGTAAATATATACTTTAAGAGGCATTCCCACGATATGGCTACTAGGTTGAAATACGTACAGTTTTCTGATTCTAAAGCTCAAAACAATTTTTCTGTAGCTTGCAAAGAAGTACCATCCAGACACAAATAGAGGAAATACTGCTGCGAAAAGGATGTTTCAGGAAGTAAGAGACGCATACGAGGCAAGTAAGTTACCACCATGTCTTTAGTTTTGATGTTGATTATTATGCCTAAATTAACAGTGCCATATGTTTGTTTTGTTGGTCTCTAGACTCTTCGGGATCCTTCAAAGAGACAGCAATATGATATGGTAATAAGTTGCAACTTGCTGTTAGCACTTTATCCTCTCTCTTTCATGATTTTTTTAGTGGTAGTTTTATATTTTATTTATGGAGCAGCAACATTCCAATTTCTGTTATCTACTATTGAAAGTAAATGGCTCAGTGCATTACTTCTCAAGCTCTTTGAATTTACAATTTGAAGTTTGTGAGTTCCTGTACACATTAAGTTAATGTTATGCTGTAATACTGCAGCTATTTTCTGGAGGGTCAGCTGCAAATTCCACAAGGGGTAGGGGGGAGTTCGATGGATCCTATCAAGATCCATTTTCAAGATTCAACAAACAGAACGACGACCCTTTTGCACAATTCTACAGACAAAATGATGGTCCTTTTTCTAATCAGTTTTACAAAGTATTCTCAGAGGTATTTCATACCTTCCCCTTTTAATTTTACTTCAACGTTTCACATGGGAGTACCATTAATTCTCTTTGTTTTCAGGTTTTCCAGCATGATGTAGATGTACATGCCAGTGACATTGAGGTTCATTCTTCAGATTCTTCTTCTTGCATGTCTAAGTAACAACACCTTTAGTCATGAACTAATCTTATCTCTTGACTTAAGTAGATAGAGCTGAATCTGTCTTTTGGCGAAGCTGCTAAAGGATGTACGAAGGAAGTTCCCTTCAGTGCAAAGAATCTTTGCTACTCATGTGGTTAGTACACATTTAGAGATATTGCTATTCTTATTTATGTTACACCTATCGCTTGTAGTAATTTTGTAGACATCTAGACATTTATGCGGAAATAAATTTGCCAGCAGAGTTAAATGTGAAGTTTCTTCTATTATATTTTGAGATTTTCCTGAACTTATTTGTTTCTCTCTGGCTTTTGTATCTGGGTAGTCTGTTGTAGGCACATAGTATTGAGCTACTGTAATTCAGTTGGTTTTTTCTTTAGCTTAATCAATGAAGGTCAGATTCCATTAGGTTGTCCTGGACTCCTGGTTTGCATTCAGTTCGATGTCACATGATATAAACTACTCCCTCCGTCCCATAATGTAAGACGTTTTTTGACACTAGTGTAGTGTCAAAAAATGTCTTACATTATGGGACGGAGGGAGTAGATAATATCATCATCTATTGGTATCATGGTTTCATCTCCCCCATTACTCTTCCCAAAGCATGTCTAGATGTCAGTTGTATGTAAATGAATAGCTGATAGGTTAAATGAACTGCAAGATAGGTAGGTCTGTGTTTGTGTTTTCTGTTCTCCCGTTTGAATACTGTTACGGAGGTATGCAAATTAATACTTCAATTTTCAGCAGTAGTCAATTTCAAACCATTTCCTAGAGTGGAAAATAACATATGTGGTTACTGTGGGTGCGATGTAATCCGCATGCCAGTAGATCTTTTTATTGGACATAGATTCGACTTATATAACACTAATGTTGGTGATAACTTGCTCTATTATGTAACATTACAATCACATAATATTAAAATGGCAACAAATGCTTGACTTAAAGCTGCAATCTTACTCTTACGTAGTAGTTACTGTCCTAATTTATCCCATGCTTATCTTGCTTTTTTTTGTGAGAAAAACTCCTCATATATGTTCTAATGTAGATGGGAGAGGATACTTGGCCAATGCAAGAAAATATGTTTGCCCTTCTTGTAAAGGTGCAGGAAAAGTAAGTATTTGTTTTTATGCTTTAATTGTTTTTTTGCAAATATCAATGAAGGGTATTGTTTGTAAGCTCTGCACCGGTGGTTTGTGCAGGTTAGTATGTATCCGTTCACATCCATTTGTACTACTTGCAGAGGCTTCGGGAAAGTGATTAAGGTATTGAGTAACATGTAAAGTTTGTCAGATCTTTTAAATCTATCTCACGCATGACGATTTTCACAGGATCACTGCCTAACATGCAAAGGTGCAGGGGTGGTAGATGGTATGAAATATGCAAACGTGATCATTCCAGCAGGTGCTGTGCAGCTAAGCTTCAATAGTTCAATTGTCTTCTGCCGACCAGCTTCTTTCACAGAAATGCCTTCATATGATTATATCTTTGGATTATTTATGAGTTGCTTGCTCTAGAGCCTGTCTTACGTTCTAATACAATTGCCAAAATGTTATAATTTTAGATCATCCTGGAGTTATGTCCTTTGGAGGCGGATCTATCACATGCTATATTCTTGATATTTCTACCATGTTTAATACACAGAAGTTAGGGCTAAAACAATTACATGCCAAAAATCCTGCTGCATCACTATAGTACGCTCATATATGTTGTCTGCGCATTAGTTCTTCCTGAAACTTGACTTGCATAGTTGGTTCGTACATTTCTTTGCGCATATAAGCTTATTCATGAGACATGTGAAACATCAAACATGTTAACTTTCGTAGGCTGGTAGCTGTCCTAGTTCCTAGGTCTTATTTTTCGTCAGTAAGAAGGATACTGCTTCATAGTTGTTTGCAGCCACTGCTTGTTTCTTTCACTTAATTTTTTGTTAGACTGTGAATTTTGTTTTTCTCTTGACTTTACCAAAGATTTGTTTTTGTAGGAGTTGATTCTGGTGATACAATTCATGTACGGGAGGCTGGAAATAGCGGTGGACGTGGAGCCATACCTGGAAGTCTATACATTAAGCTTCGAGTGAGAATATTGTCATACTTTTAATTCTTTATTTCGTATGTCCACTTATTTGTTCTGTAATACTGAGGTTCAGTGGTTCACAACTTCACATGTTTCTGCATTTTAGTTAATCATTCAGATATACTTAATTACTTACTACTGAAAGTGCCAATCTGTAATGAAAAAAATAAGGGTTCTAGAAGCAAATCCAATTTCGTATGAAATTGTTTCGTGACATTTGACATTCTGACCTATTTGGAACAATATTGGTTTTTAATTAATTGAATTTGTGAACTGTAGTTATGCTACCTTTGTTTATTTAAAGATTAAAGATATTAAGACATAATATTTTCCCATTAAACTGTAGCATCAGAAGGTATGTGCTGGCTGAGATGAACAGCAGGTGTACCTGTGTAGGGAGTGTTGAATTTTAGCATTCAATCGAACCACTTTTACAGGGTTTCTCTTGGGGAACTACAAATAGTACCGGTTGATATCTCACTAGTTAGCTATCTTCGATGCTAATATTGCTAGGTGTGCCTGGTGCTGCAATGTGCAGCAGTAGGGCTTTTACTTAATATTGGTGATCTACCCCATCTTAGGTTTGCATTATATATTTTGCTGTAAAATGATATATTTTTTGGGTCATATTGGGTGTGTTGGCTGTTGTATCATCTTGATATATTGATTGAATGAAAATGTCCTTTATCAAAGAAAAGCTACCTCCATAAGCTCCAGCTGCTTATAGTTTATCCAATCATATGAATGTTGAGGCTTTTGTGACCAGCATAATGAATTTCCGTTGCATTGTGTGATTCCTCATCTTTATGCATGTTTGATGCTACTGAACTTGGCATGCCTCTCTATAAGGTGTGGTTTTGTTCTCACAAGTCACGACTAACAAGTACTCCTCTGTAAACTAATATAAGACCGTTTTGTGAGGGAGTAGTTGGTTTGGTGTATGTACCAATGAATTAAAACTATCTGTACAACAGTTGTGCTGCCTGGGGGGCTATTAGCCTCCGCTGTCATGACCTCGTAGAATGATTCTGCTCTACCAGCTCTTTTATATCAAGCAATCCAGCTTTTAATTCTTCCATGAACCATGTATATCGTAGGTAGCAAGTGATCCAGTATTTGTTCGAGATGGTGCTGATGTACATGTGGACAAAAAGATAAGCTTCACACAGGTAGTAGCAATTATCTTTCAGGAACTTCTTTTGTACTGCTGTCCTACTATTTTGCTCCTTTGTAGAGCAAGCTTTTGAAGAATTATCCTATTTCTCAGGAACTGCTTTCCCACTTGTGTCGTGTGACTTTATTTCCATCTGTAGCTTACAGCTTATGCCAAGATTAGTTCATATAATTTATTCTAATTTCTAATTCAGGACAACAATTCATGATATTCGTTTTGAACCTTTGAGAAATGCTGCATAGATGAACCTAGAGAGGTGGAGGAATAAGAAATGATAGTTTGTTAGGTTTTGGAATTGGGAGACATCATTATCATTAGTTCATGACTATTAGCTGTCAAAGTTTTAATGTGGTAGTCTTGTATTAATGAGCATTTGTTGGTGTATGTGGACATTTGAATTTCTGTTGTTAATTGGTGCCTTGGTGTTGGGTTTTTGCTGATCATTTACCTTTCTTGTGTAGGCAATGCTTGGTGGAAAAATCGAAGTACCCACTTTAGACGGTAAAACAGAAATTAAGGTAACAATACCTGGTGGGAAAAAGACATGCATGTATTCCTACTGAGAAAATGTCAAAAGCACTTCAAACTTCTGTTATCATAATATCTTGTATTTTTCATAGCTTAATTAGGCACTTAACCTCCCTGTTGTTATTTTAATGCTTCTAGAGTGGACCGTTTCTAGTTAGAACATCTGGGTCTGGCATGGCTAGATATTTCTTTTGAGAAGCATGTAGCCATCTATTTGTTGAGTGGACATGCTTTTAAGTTCTAGAGAATATCTCTCCCCCCTCTATTTGTTAGTTTAGTTGACATTTGTTGTTATTTATTTTTCAGATACCCAAAGGAGTTCAACCAGGGCAAGTTGTCGTTTTAAGGGGGAAAGGTAGGTTATGCAAATAAACTAATTTAAGTCGGCAGTTTGCTTATTGTCAAGTGCTAACGATAGTAATGTTATCAGGATTGGAATTGCCAAACCAGGCAGGATATTTCGGAGACCAACATGTCCGTTTCAAAATACATTTTCCGTTGTAAGTTGCTTGTATTTTTCTTGATGCCCTTTTTACAGACATTACCCATTGCACTGTTTTGTACAGTGCTATTCTACTTTGCTCATGTATTTGTTCATGAGGTTAAAATGGTTATGTTCGATTCCCTTTCAACTTGCATTCCACGAGAATGGCTTTGCTAATACATTCGGCTTCCATCATATGAAGCAAAGCATAGGATGCATAGATATTCTTCAGGACTGGTTGTGGTAACATGAAGTCAAACTTGTAAGAATATTGTGTTATACTAGCGAGTTTAACTTGCTAGTACTTAGTGAGAGCCATGACATTACTGAGCCTAACCTAGTTACAACTCTTCGTACCATTAATGGTATTAGGTTTTGTGACGGGCAGGATATGAACACTCAAAGTGAAAATATCGTAGTGTGACTTGTGTGAGTAGATTGTTCACATTTCCCTAATGCTTTTGGTGATCTGGTCGGCGCATGAAACTAAAGGAAATGAATGTTAATTAGAACTTGAACTCTGCCCTAGGTGGAAGTAGAAATCCTAGAAGTTCAGTTACTGGCTTTCAGTAAACAATGTTTGAAAGGGATGATTGAAGGCCTCATGATAGTATTAATCCAGCGCTCTGCTACTTTGCACTCCCTCCGTTCGGAAATAGGTGACGCTGTTTTAGATTTCCGGACAGAGGAAGTAGCTTTTATCATTCTATAGGCAGACCACTGGTTATTGAGGTACAATAGTGATGAGACACAACATTCGTCAGCACTTAACGCTTCAATTTGGTTCCTGCTTAGTGCACTTTCAATCACTCTAGGGCTTTACTTGCTCTTGCTTTTCTGTTTAGTTTACGCTAAAGCCTAATTTTTTAGTTTAGCGCATTCAAATGGCCTTACCCTTAATCCTTTGCTTTTTCTGTGTAGTATTTTTATGCTATAGTATACGTCATCAGTACGCTCCATTTTTTTAGATTTATGACAATATCAATTTTTAATCTGCAGGAAAGTTAACGAACGTCAGCGTGCACTGTTGGAAGACTTTGCAGCAGAGGAAGCCACTAAGGAACAGAGTTTTTTTGCAACGGGAAACTGGTAATCAATTGCCTCGCCATTTATTCTGATTATCTTTGACTATCATGGGAAGTTCATGAGATGTAAATTAAAACTGCATGCTTTGTTAATGTTCATGCACTGATTGATGTGTTGACTCTACCTTATTCTGATTGCTCTAGCCTGGTAGGCCTGGTGTGCAAGCGAAGTTTCATCTGTTGCACAACATTCATCGTTCTGTTTTATAGTTTGCATTATATGGTAGTAATAAAGATGAAATTTCAAACAGGCTTTACGAGCAGCTATCTACTGGTTGATACTTACAGGTCGGAGCTTATTGTTGAAAATATGAAGAGCCAAAATTTCATGATCGGGCTTGGTTTTGTCATGCTGATCTATCTGATGCTTAGCAAGGCTGTTAGTTAAGGCTTCGAAGCTGTGCGGTGATATCAAGCAGCAGTGACATCAGAAATTGAATACGGCATTATTACATATGGTCAAGATTCTTTTTTGGCCACGGGAATTTACAATTTTGGAGCTGTGGAGAGGAGGATTACTGGTTCCTGTGAACTTTTTTTTTTGGGAAGGACTGGTTCCTGTGAACTGATAAGTCATACCAAATGATTTATGTGTTCTCCTTTTTCTTGGGGTGGCGATTATCTCATGCTTCAATAAATCGCTAGATTATTGTTAAAGCGCTCCTTAATAGTACACCAGTAATTGTGTTGCACGTAGTTGTTAGATAGGATATTAGTTGCATGTCAATATTACGTGTAATATTAATTGCATGCTAAACATGTTGACGCTCAACATTGAGCAATCTAGGCCATTCGATTGACATGGTTTGATGGGTCAAGATTAATTGGAGCCCTTTGGGTCTTCGACATGTGGATTTGTCTTTGACGCTATAATATATCTTTCTTTCACATGTGAACTGTTTTTTGGCCGTATGTTTATTGTATCAACGTCAATAACAAAAGATACATAAGACATCCTGCCACAAGCATCGTGTAACTTGCTCTTTGCAATGGCGACCCCCCTACAGAAGAAAAGATGCATCATGTTAAACACTTCGTGTGACATGGAAAATGTATTGAATCAAACTGCAGAAGGAAATAATAACAGGATTAAGCAATATGATTGTCAATAGCAATATCAGAGGATTTGTAATTAGAATTGGTATCCTACATTCCTTTAAAATTCCTATAGAACGCACCATTCCATAGAAATTTGGAAATGTTAACGCCCACATGTGTGGGCGTTGACCATCTCGACCACACGCATCCATCACCGTCCAGTACTATATGCACGAATCTTGACACAATCTGGTTGATTTTTTGTGTCACGTAGGACAAGGCATGTGTGTGGCGTGTGACATAGTTCGCCCACACATCCGTTTTACCACACGGAGGGGCCGGTGTGTGGGCGTTTAGTAGTCACCCACACACCAGTTTTCAGGCACGCACAAGGGCTGGTGTGTGGGCATTTGCCATCTCGCCCACACGCCTGTCTCCTCTCCCACACGTAAGCTACTAGTTGCCATGTGTTTTTGCAGCGCACATGGCAACTGCCTCTAGTGTGCTTTATAAGCAGGTGGCAACTCTCTTTTTTTACCCGAGTTGCCATGTGTTTTTGCAGGGTACACGGCAACTGCCTAGTGTGCACGTAAGCAGATGGCAACTGTCTTTTACCGAGTTGCCATGTGTTTTTGCATGGTACATGACAACTGCCCCAACGTGCACGTACATGGCAACTGCCCTAACGTGCATGTAAGCAGATGACAACCCTTTCTTTTTACATGGCAACTGCCCTAGCATGCTTGTGAGCACATGGCAACTCTCTCAACCGCCTAGTATTAGTATGTGGCAACTCCTAAAGTTATGAAATCATGGCAACTACATTAGATCAGACCATACATGGCAACTGCAGCTGAGCAATCATGGCAACTGCAGTTGTCCGACATGGCAATCGTAGTTCAGCGACATGGCAACTGCAGATAAACGAACATGGACGAGGGTCTGGACCATGGCAACTGCGGGCGCGCGGTGGGCGTCACGCGTCGCGTGCGGGACCAGAAGGGTACGAGGCCTGACATACGGGCGTGTGGGCGTTATCAACTTCGCCCACACGCACGCGTGTGAGAGGGTTCAGGAGGGAAAAAAAGATATATATGGGCATTAGTTGTTTTGCCCACACGTAGGTGTGTGGGCTGGTTGCTGTCCATGCCACACGAGGCGTGTGGCACAACTACTCGATACACCACACGTATGGCAGTTATCGGGACCCTAGAAATTTTGGAGGAAAATAAACATGAGGTCCTACATCATGTTTTCTTCTATTTGTGTATACACTTTTCGTGTTTTCCCTGCATGACACCCGAGTGATAATTTTAAATCTTCTCTATAGTTCTATTTGTTGTGGTTTTCCCTATTCCAACGTTTTGAGTTCATGCGTTCCAAACTGGGCCAAATAATTTTTGCTTTTTGGAAGATGCTTCCAACTCAATTGATGGCTCATTCAACGCATGTGCTTGCGTTTTTGTCAAGCAAATGAAGTAGGTAGGTTGGACTAGTAAATTACTCCCTCCGTAACCTACAAGACGTTTTTCTTGGCATTGTTGTAGTGTCAGAAAAATGTCTTATATTAAATTACAGAGGTAGCACTTGGAACTCAGCTGGTAAATCAATCGTCCCCATTCGTATCCCTAGCTCTAGCAGCCGCTCATGGCTCCCCATAAGCCACCTGTCATGACCGGTGGCACCATTACACTCCGCCCTGCCTCCTCTGCTGCCCCGGTCATCCCTCTAACCACACCCGCCTGTTAGAGCATCTCTAGCCGCGCTCTCAACAGGCCCCCCCAAGGCTGTTTTTTAGTCACCTGAATGAGCCTGTTTTTCGCCGGATTGGGCCGAAATTGGCGCCAGCGCACCTAACCCGAACCCGGCGCGCTGGGGGGCGCTTGGGGGCGCCGGCGCGAACGTTTTCGAGCGAAAGAGTGGCGGGACCGACGCGTCAGCGAGACGAAGGCTGGTCGTCCTCATCGTCTCGGTTTTCCCGCGGGGAATCAGTGCCAAGGCTGCACCAACAACGCGCCGACGCCGCAACAACAGCGAGGGCCGCCGCCTGTGGTGGGGCGTCCCGGGCCGCACGCTCAGCGGCGTCCTCGCGCACCTCAAGGGCGGCAACGACCCGCCGTTCGAGTACCCGACCGCTCGGAGCGGCGGCGCGTGGCTGCCGAGGAGGATGATGGGATGGTCATCCTCCTCCCGATCCTCCTCTCACTCCTCCGGCGCGCCGACGTTGGTCAGCGTCAAGCCAGAGCCGTCCGAGACGCCGCTCGGTAGGCGCACCCGCGGCGCCGGCCTCGTCATCAACGACGGCGGTCGTGGCTCCTCCTCCTTGGCCCCTCCTCGCCTGGTCAAGCCGAAGAGGGAGCCAGGGCTGGCAACGGTGAAGCCGGAGCCGGGGCTCGCCGCCGTGAAGCCGGAGCCTGCTCTCGCCGAGGAGGCCGACGAAGAAGAGGCCGCCTTGAAGTGGGCGCGCGAGGACTACGCGCGCATGGAGCTGGACCGCCAGCACCGCGCCCTGGAGGAGATCGCCGAACGCCGCCGCCGTGAAGCAGCGGGGTCGAGCAGCGGCGCCGGCCGTGTCAAGGAGGAGAAGCAGGAGGACGACGCCGGCGACGACTATGCCCTGCTCAGTGCCTACTTCGGCCCGTAGTTTAGGGTTTTTTCCGTCCATTTTATTCATGTAAAAAACGTCTAAATTTCGTCGAAATATGTCGTGTTTGTTGAAATTTGGCCGTGTTTGCTGAAATTTGGCCGAACTGTGGGGACGTCTGGGGCCCGACCTGGGGGTGACGGCTGGGGACGTGCTCGCCCCCACGCCGAAAAAAACGCCGGCTCGCCCCAGCGGCGATTTTGGGCGCGTCTTGGGGGCTCAACGGCTGGAGATGCTCTTAACCCTCAAACTCCCCTCCGCCGGGTCATTCCAGGCCCAGTGTGGATTGTGTTTAAGTGACTGGAGGTTGAAGGCAGCTGAAGAACAAACTGCTTACCAATAATAAGATACCGATTCCTTACGTTCCATTCATAATCCCAGTGCACACTGTTGCACCTGACTGTCCAATAAGACCAGCCAAAGGAGGCTT
Organism: Triticum urartu; assembly: GCF_056163025.1. Lineage (NCBI taxonomy): Eukaryota > Viridiplantae > Streptophyta > Magnoliopsida > Poales > Poaceae > Triticum > Triticum urartu. The sequence continues at coordinate 150,295,050 of NC_141879.1, read as the reverse complement.
CTCCAAAGACCTCCAATTGAGCTTTTCCAAAAGATCGGTATTGAATTTGTGAAGCGTTTGCCACATTCCATTCATTCACCCACTCTCCTGAGTAATGGCATAGAAAAGTCTTTATCAAGAGCAGGATAAACTGAGAAACACCTACAGTTAAATGATAGACCAAAATCCAAATGCCTGTGTGAATTTTTACATTAAGTTGTAATAGTATGCAGGACGTACCGACAAAAACAAGAGGTCCATTTGCGCCGTTCAAGGCCCGCACTTGAGGCAGTCTTTTTTCATAAACAAACTGTATGTTCTCTGTTGCGTTAAGCTTCTCATAATAAGGATCAAACAAATTGTAGTAATGCAAATCAACAACAGTGTTAGTTGGTCCCAGGTCAGCCTGATAAAGCTCCATTGGGTCTGCATTCCCTATCCTCTGGCAGAATATAACATAAGCTGTCTCCGAATAACTTCGTACAATTTTGTAGCCTTTTTTGTAATACGACACAAGAGTATCCAGTGGGACTGCTCCTGCAGAAGGCTCATTCAGAAGCTCGATACCAAGAAGCGAGGGATCGTCTGCATACCTGCAGATAAAGAGACAATACGTCTTGTTACTTTGTTAGAACTGAGAAAATTGTGATAGATAGAATCGCGTTGTTCACATGAAGAAAAAAATGCTAATGAAAATCGAAAACATGGCTCTTTACTTTCATGTATCCCCTCATTAGTGAGCAGATCAGACATTGTTAGTTGTTAAAGTTGTTAACATATGTTCTGAAGTTGCCTTTTTTCGCTTGTTATTCTAGTGACCAAGAGTACATATTGTTGAAAAAGTGCCAAGATGTGCAAATACCTATTGCTACTCATTGTCCACTGCCTTTTTTTTGCAAGATCTTTGAAGTATGAGATAAATTAATCCTTCACAGATCTATGGAGAATGAGAACTGAGTCTTTTTTCCAACTTGGTGATGCCTTTATTTATTTTCGTGGCCTGATGTTACCAATGGCATCATCAAGAAATATTTCGTCCACACAAAGCAAAAACTTCGTAACTAGGAAATAGAGTGAAAGAGTTTCATTTTTTTTAGGGAGAGTGCAAGAGTTAATGTTACCTTTGAGCTAAAAATTTAATGACATCCAGAGTCTTCTGTATGTTAACCTCTGAAGGCCAATCTACTGAACCATCCCTGCTAGCACTGTGCTCCATTCCGTTTTGAGATCCAGGAGCCGCATGAAGATCGATGATGCACTTCAAGCCATAAACCCTGATCTCAAAATCAGATCCACCATATGGTGCAGTCTCAAACTTTAAAGATTTTTTTGTGGGAGTAACAATCAAGAACAGTTTAGAGGCTAGACCTACTGTGCCCAGTAGAATGCTCTATCAAGGTACTCAAGGGAGCCACCAATAAATGGAGCGGGTGGATCAGGATCATACGCAATCCACCATCCAACTGGAATCCTGACTGCATTTATACTGTTTTGCGAGAGGAGAAAGAAATCATTTCCAGTAACAAAGCTCTTTCGGTGTTCCTGCAAATTGTGTAAAATAGCCAATAAACGCTTTTATGGAATAAAGCTCTGCACTACAGACTGGGAGGAGGTGACACAGCTCTGAAATTATGAAACTTACAGTCAAGACCGCTTTTGCCTGCACAGGTCCATACCCATTAGCAAGCTGGTAATCTCCATGCAAGTTGTTGGCAGCTATTGTCATCTGGAATGTTGCCATATCATCACCCCATCCAGGCTGGGAATGATAATTTGAAGTAAGCTGATTGTTATTTGTGACCTGAATAATGGAGTATACATCAACTTTCCTGGTTGCAATGCTGAAGCTTTAGCTAATTAGTTTCATTTCCATAGAAAGGAGTCTGATGAGTGTACATAACTGCTGAAATCTGAAGATCATATCGACAGCATAATCAATACCTGCAAATAGCTCCCATTTGAAAGCTTGATATGAAGCATTGAATTATTCCGTTCGATATAAAATGTTTCGGAGTCTCCTGGTGAATCTGTAGTTGCTGAGATCACATCCTGATTACTTGCTGTCAAGAACTGACCATTGAGGCATCGGAACTGAAATTCACTATCAGAAACTCTCCACAGCTGAAAACAACGCCAAGACAAATGCAATTAGGAACAAACTAAGATATGATTGTTTTATTTGAGTATATATTTATTTTCCCTCAAGTAAGATATATTTATTTCTCACTAAGATGGATGACAGCTCTAGAGGACAAATGTAAAAATAGTGAACTCGTGCAGTTTACTAGAAGTGCACCTTCTTCCACTGGGAAACACACACATACTCCCTCCGTCCGAAAAAGCTTGTCCCAAGTTTATCCCTCAAATGTATGTATCTAGCACTAATCTGGTGCTAGATACATCCATTTGAGAGACAACCTTTTCCGGACGGAAGGAGTACATAGTACAATTCAGCCATCTGCATATTACCAAGCAGTATTTTTTTTCCCTGACCTGTGTAAAAACAGTTCAGTTTTCCCCTTAAGCCCTCGGGTACTACACGGGTCCTTAAACTTCGTGACAGTTCTAAATTAACTAGGTCTTCCTGAGTCGCGTTGGTGAGTTGAAGACCTGATGATCTTCAGGAACCAGAATATTGTCTTTGAAGGTTGAAGAAAATGCTACTCTGTATTGCATTTTCATCTCAGTTCTTTAGAGAAGAACAAAATGGAGCGCTTGAAAAAACAATGACGGCCTAAATGTTGAGGCGAATGCATCTATTCAATGTTGTTTTCTCCAAGATATCCAACAGACAAGATACAGAACCATTCAGCTTCCCAAACAGGCACCAAATGTGTGTATCATCAATTCACTTTCATTCTGCAAGAAACCACTTCCCTTTGGCAGTTTACCTTGAAAGTCTCCCATGTCGAAGCAGCATCCTGGTCCACGGCCACATTTCCACCGCCACCACCAACTGCACTCACGTACTTCTGGAGAGCAACAGACTTGAGCTGCACCTGCACGCCATCCTGAAGCGAATCCGATAGCCACATCACGAGGGGGCAAAGAAAAATGCACAGCACTATATAACAAGCATGGGGGTCCGAGAACAAGAGAGAGGACCTACCAGCATGTCCCCATTTGGGATGCCATCAAACAAGGAAGGCTTGATCCACCCCTCCACCACCAGCCAGCCTCCCAGGTTCACCGCCCTGACCTTGGTGAAGTCGTCCTTGTCTGCAAAGACAAAGCACAACCTAAGCAACCACCAAGACGGCAAGAACAACCGCATCCTTTTAAGCAGTTCCGACTGAGCAATTCTGACCTGATGACGAATGCGACAGTTGGAACACGGACAGAAGACCAAAGATCAGGACGCCGGCGTGGGGGAGCCCCATGCCGGCAATACGTCGAACAGATGGTGTGCGCGTGGACTGGGACTGGGACTGGGGCAGGGGAGGAGGAAGTGGGGCTTGTATAGAGCGAAAGGGACGGGAGATTCCAAGCCCACCGGGGGCGGACACCGAGAGGGGTGTGGCATACTGGCATGGCCGGGGAGGCAGGGAATCTCGCCTTTTGCGCAGTGCTGTTATACCTTCCTTATCGCCAAGTTCATCCTAAGCAATGGTGGAGACGCAAACGAGTAACGAGCACCGCCGCGCCACGCCGGCAGTCAAGCAGCTCGCTTTCGTTTGGGCTGCTTTCTCTGCCGGTAGCTCGCGGCGGCGGTGCGTTGGTGTCAGTACATGACGCAGGTCAGTTAACGCTTCGCGGCTATCGGACGGCCGTCATCGCTCCATCAGCTGTTAGCATCGCTCGACGGCTGTGATCGTTCGGACACTATTCACTATCCAGTTATAAATCCAGCCACTATTCCTGTTTGAGATGTCTTGGTCTTCAGGAATCGATTGCTGTCGCATGTTGGTACATACGGTGGCAACTGGGTAAGAGCATCTCCAGCCGCGCCCTCAACAAGGTCCTTCAGGTGATTTTTCGGTCGTCGGTGTCGAAAAATCGGTCCAGTCATGTATTCAAAGGCCTTTTTTTTGCCGGCTTGGGCTGAAATTGGCGTCGGTGAACTCAGGCCGAACCCGGCGCGCTGGGGGATGCTTGGGGCGCCGGCCGAATCGTTTTTCGCGCGAAAATCGCCGGGCCCTCCTTGGCAGCGACTCGGCTCTTCTCGTCGCTTCGTCGTCTTCATCGCCTCGGTTCCCGCGGCGGAATCAATGCCAAAGCTGCCGCGCGCTGCCGCGCCGGTCAGCCTCCTCCATTGATGCCTCACGGGCGGCGCAGTGAAGACGGGATGACGCGCGTCCCTCGCCCGCCACGCGTACACACGACGGCCACGCGAGCGCCGCCTATATAAGCCGACCCCTCCCGCACCGGTGACGCACAGACTCTCCACCGCCGACGCCCCCGTTCCTCCCTCTCTTCTCGCCGTTTCCAGTTCACCCAATGGCCGAGCGCTTTCCAGGCGACGGCGTGGCAGCGAACTGCTTCGGCCGCCGCCACCTTCACGAGGACGAAACTCGGCTTCTCTATGAGGCCGAGTATCCGATCCCGCCGGACATGCGGGTGCCTGGGGCGTGGAGGATCAGCGCCGACGGGGTCCTGGTGCTACCGCCGCCCACCGGGGCGGCGCGTCGTGCGGAGATCGCCCGCATCCGTGCCTCTCTGCCGCAGGCGGCGAGGGAAGGGCCGAGGTACGTCCCCGACAGCCCGCTGTGCGAGCAGTACTTTCGTCGCCGCTGATAACCCACAAGTATAGGGGATCGCAACAGTTTTCGATAAGTAAGAGTGTCGAACCCAACGAGGAGCTAAAGGTAGAACAAATATTCTCTCAAGTTCTGTCGACCACCGATACAACTCTACACACGCTTGACATTCGCTTTACCTAGAACAAGTATGAAATTAGAAGTACTTTGTAGGTGTTGTTGGATAGGTTTGCAAGATAATAAAGAGTACGTAAATAAAAAGTAGGGGCTGTTTAGATAAAGAAACGATAAAGTAAATATAGCGAGTGTGGAAAAGTGGTGGTAGGAGTTGCCAAATTGTCCCTAAGCAATTGACTACTTTACTAGACTGATAGCAAGTATTATGTGGGAGAGGCCACTGCTAGCATGCCATCCCTTACTTGAAATTCTATGCACTTATGATTGTAACTATTAGCAAGCATCCGCAACTACTAATGTTCATTAAGGTAAAATCCAACCATAGCATTAAGATATATTGGTCCCCCTTCAATCCCGTATGCATCAATTTTTATGCTAGGTTGAAACTTCTGTCACTCTTGCCCTCCAATACATAGTCCTATCAACATACAACTAACCCTATGGTGTGATCCATACGCGCACTCATATGATGGGCACCAAAGTACAACAACATAACCACAAGCAAATTAAATCAATCATAGCAATTCATCAACCACCGATAGGACAACGAAAATCTACTCAGACATCATAGGATGGCAACACATCATTGGATAATAATATGAAGCATAAAGCACCATGTTCAAGTAGAGGGTACAGCAGGTTGCGGGAGAGTGGACCGCTGTAGATAGAGGGGGAAGGTGATGGAGATGTTGGTGAAGATCGCGGTGATGATGATGATGGCCACGGCAGCGTTCCGGCGCCACCGGAGGAGAGGGGCCCCCTTCTTCCTCTTCTTCCTTGACCTCCTCCCTAGATGGGAGAAGGGTTTCCCCTCTGGTCCTTGGCCTCCATGGCATGGGAGGGGCGAGAGCCCCTCCGAGATTGGATCTATCTCTTTGTTTCTCTCTGGTTCTGCGTTTTGTTCTGGCTCTGTTTCACCGTTTCGTATATATATGGAGATCCGTAACTCCGATTGGCCTGAAACCTTCGCCGTGATTTTTTCCGAATATTATCTTTCTTGCAGCAAAAGAAGAGCGTCAATCGCCTTACGACGGAGACGTATCAGCATCCCCAAGCTTAATTCCTGCTCGTCCTCGAGTAGGTAAATGATAAAAAAGATAATTTTTGTTGTGGAATGCTACCTAGCATAATCTTGATCATATGTCTAATCATGGCATGAATATTAAGACACGAGTGATTCAAAGCAATAGTCTATCCTTTGACATTTAAGACAATAATACTTCAAGCATACTAATAAAGCAATCATGTATTTTCAAAATAACATGGCCAAACCGCCAAAGAAAGTTATCCCTACAAAATCATATAGTCTGGCTATGCTCCATCTTCACCACACAAAATATTCAAATCATGCACAACCCCGATGACAAGCCAAGCAATTGTTTCATACTTTTGACGTTCTCAAACCTTTTCAACTTTCACGCAATACATGAGCGTGAGCCATGGACATAGCACTATAGGTGGAATAGAATATGATGGTGGAGGAGACAAAAAGGAGAAGATAGTCTCACATCAACTAGGCGTATCAATGGGCTATGGAGATGCCCATTAATAGATATCAATGTGAGTGAGTAGGGATTGCCATGCAAAGCATGCACTAGAGCTATAAGTGTATGAAAGCTCTAACTGAAACTAAGTGGGTGTGCATCCAACTTGCTTGCTCATGAAGACCTCGGGTATTTGAGGAAGCCCATCATCGGAATATACAAGCCAAGTTCTATAATGAAAATTCCCACTAGTATATGAAAGTGATAACTCAAGAGACTCTCTATATGAAGAACATGGTGCTATTTTGAAGCACAAGTATGGAAAAAGGATAGTAGCATTGCCCCTTCTCTCTTTTTCTCTCATTTTTTTTGTTTTCTTTTTTTCTCTTTTTTTTGGGCCTTCTCTTTTTTTGGCCTTTCTCTCTTTTTTATTTTTTTATTTTTTTGTCCGGAGTCTCATCCCGACTTGTGGGGGAATCATAGTCTCCATCATCCTTTCCTCACTGGGGCAATGCTCTAATAATGATGATCATCACACTTTTATTTACTTACAACTCGATCTTACAACTCGATATCTAGAACAAAGATATGACTCTATATATGATTGCCTCCGGCGGTGTACCGGGATGTGCAATGATCTAGCATAGTAATGACATAAAAAACAGACAAGCCATGAAAACATCATGCTAGCTATCTTACGATCATGCAAAGCAATATGACAATGAATGCTCAAGTCATGTATATGATGATGGTGGAAGTCGCATGGCAATATATCTCGGAATGGCTATGGAAATGTCATGATAGGTAGGTATGGTGGCTGTTTTGAGGAAGATATACGGTGGGTTTATGGTACCGGCGAAAGTTGCGAGGTACTAGAGAGGTTAGCAATGGTGGAAAGGTGAGAGTGCGTATAATCCATGGATTCAACATTAGTCATAAAGAACTCACATACTTATTGCAAAAATCTATTAGTTATCAAAACAAAGTACTACACGCATGCTCCTAGGGGGATAAATTGGTAGGAAAAGACCATCGCTCGTCCCCGACCGCCACTCATAAGGAAGACAATCAATAAATAAATCATGCTCCGACTTTGTTACATAACGGTTCACCATACGTGCATGCTACAGGAACCACAAACCTCAACACAAGTATTTCTACAATCCACAACTACCCACTAGCATGACTCTAATATTACCATCTTTATATCACAAAACTATTGCAAGGAATCAAACATATCATATTCAATGATCTACAAGTTTTATGTAGGATTTTATGACTAACCATGTGAATGACCAATTCCTGCCATCTCTCTAAATAGATATAAGTGAAGCAAGAGAGTTTAATTATTTCTACAAAATATATGTCCATGCTCTAACAAATATAAGTGAAGCAAAAGAGCATTCTACAAATGGCGGTTGTCTATGTATAGAGAAACATGCAATCCAAACTTCAAATGATATAAGTGAAGCACATGAAGCATTCTATAAAGCCATACTCAAAAGATATAAGTGAAGTGCAAAGAGCATTCTATAAATCAACCAAGGACTATCTCATACCAGCATGGTGAATAAAAGAAAAATGAAAACTAAATGCAAAAGACGCTCCAAGATTGCACATATCGCATGAACGAAACGAATCCGAAAACATACCGATACTTGTTAAAGAAAGAGGGGATGCCTCCCCAGCATCCCCAAGCTTAGACACTTGAGTCTCCTTGAATATTTACTCGGGGTGCCTCGGGCATCCACAAGCTTGAGCTCTTGCCTCTCTTCCTTCTTCTCACATCGAGACCTTCTCGATCATCGAACACTTCATCCATACAAAACTTCAACAGAAAACTCGGTAAGACCCGTTAGTATAATAAAGCAAATCACCACTATAAGTACTATTGCAAACCAATTCATATTTTGTTTTTGCATTGTGTATACTGTAATATAACTTTTTCGTGGCTTAATCCACTAATATAAATTGATAGTTTCATCAAAACAAGCAAACTATGCATCAAAAACAGAATCTGTCTAAAACAGAATAGTCTGTAATAATCTGAACATTCACCATACTTCTGATACTTGAAAAATTCTGAAAAAATTAGGAAAAATAAACAATTTATACAGAAAGACAGTTCAAAAAGAATCAGAACCATTTTAAGTTCCAGTAAAAAATTAAAATTCATGCACTACAGCCAAAGTTTCTGTCCTGCACCGCACAAACCAACAAGCATCGTAAACATCCTAAAGGCAAACATTGGCACATTATTTTTATAATACAATGGAATTGTACAAGGGGATAATTATTTTTGTTGAAAAGTTTCTGTAATTAAGATTCACAAAGTTCCCATGGGCATGAACAAAGTTCAAGGACGTCCCCCACTTTCACAATGCTCGTCTCTCTCACTTTCACTTTTCTTTTAGAAAAAGTTTTGGGTTCCCCTATTTATCTTTGTTGTTTTTAAACTATATGAGAGCACTCAACAGAAATAAATGACTCTCTAAAACTTCCAGGTTGTCTCCCTGGCAGCGCTTTCTTTAAAGCCATTAAGCTAGGCATATAGTGCTCAAGTAGTGAATCCACCCGGATCCCATGGTATATCAAAGCCAATTTTAATTAACAATGATTTGTAGTTTAGTAGTGAGCACAAAGCAACATATATCAAGCAATGACGAAGTCTAACTCTCTTCCTATGCATCGGCATGTCATAAAAGAACAATTCATGCACACCTAGTAAAGGCCAATGCATAGTATAAACAGTTTCTTGCAATTTTATCATGTTGGAAACATAGAGAGGTGGAGATATAGTTCCTCTCTCATAATAATTGCAAGTAGGAGTAGCAAGAACATGCATATTATATTCATTAAAATAATCATGTGCAACGGTATAAGGCAACCCGTCAATATAATCCTTAATAAGGGTAAACTTCTCCGATATAGTGTAGTCGAGAGAATTCAAAAAGATAATAGGACTATCATGCGTGGGTGCAATAGCAACAGTTTCATGTTTAACATAAGGAACTATAGCAAGTTCATCTCCATAAGCATAATTCATATTGGCGTCTTGGCCATAAGCATAGCAAGCATCATCAAAAAGGGATATTTCAAAAGAATCATAGGGATCATAACAGTCATCATAGCAATCATCCTTCGGTAAGCGCGAAGGGGAATTAAACAATGTATGAGTTGAAGAGTTACTCTCATTAGAAGGTGGGCACGGGTGATCAGTCCGCTCTTCCTCCTTTTGTTCTTCGCTCTCCTCCTCATATTTTTCATCCAATGAGCTCACAGTGTCATCAACTTCTTCTTCCATAGATTCCTGCAAAATATTAGTCTCTTCTTGGACAGCGGAGACTTTCTTAACAAGTGCATTAATTTCATAATTGTATTCATAATTCTCATAGCAATATTTGAGGATAGCTAAATTTTCAGATCTATAACAAGCATCATCAATATCATCAAACTCTTTAAACATAGATTCAATTTCATAAGCACCCATAAAAGCAACAAATTCTTCTATTTGTTCCACATCATAGTAATCATATATACCTCTAGCATAAGAAGCCAAGGTTTCATTATCATTAAATTTGCATGAAAAGGGGAGGTGTGGAGAATTCATCCTAGAGCAACATGTATAATCATATTCCAAGCATAGTTGTCTAGCGTACCACTTCAATATATAAATTTGATCCCATAATAGTTTCCCTTTTTGTGTCAAGTGGTAATCTCTAAAGTATTCACGTTGATCCAACGTTACTCCCGTTACATAATTGAATGGGGTTTTCTTAGGATTATTAAAGTAGTACATAATATCTTTCACATAACCAGCATCGAGGGTTTTAGGAGGTTCCCCATCTCCATGAGCAGAAAGTACACCTAATTTTTTGTATTTCATGTTCCATATCCATAACTAAAGATAGAGAACAACTAAGAATAGCAACTAAAAATTACTTAGTGATAAAGCAAACAAGCACACACGAGAATATTCACCCCATGCTATTGCTCCCCGGCAACGGTGCTAGAAAAAGGTCTTGATAACCCACAAGTATAGGGGATCGCAATAGTTTTCGATAAGTAAGAGTGTCGAACCCAACGAGGAGCTAAAGGTAGAACAAATATTCCCTCAAGTTCGCTTTACCTAGAGTGTCGACCACCGATACAACTCTACGCACGCTTGACGTTCGCTTTACCTAGAACAAGTATGAAACTAGAAGTACTTTGTAGGTGTTGTTTGATAGGTTTGCAATATAATAAAGAGTACGTAAATAAAAATTAGGGGTTGTTTAGATAAAGAAACGATAAAGTAAATATAGCGAGTGTGGGAAAGTGGTGGTAGGAGTTGCGAAATTGTCCCTAAGCAATTGACTACTTTACTAGACCGATAGCAAGTATTATGTGGGAGAGGCCACTGCTAGCATGTCATCCCTTACTTGGAATTCTATGCACTTATGATTGGAACTATTAGCAAGCATCCTCAACTACTAATGTTCATTAAGGTAAAACCCAACCATAGCATTAAGATATGTTGGTCCCCCTTCAATCCCGTATGCATCAATTTCTATGCTAGGTTGAAGCTTCTGTCACTCTTGCCCTCCAATACATAGTCCTATCAACATACAACTAACCCTATGGTGTGATCCACGCACGCGCTCATATGATAGGCACCAAAGGACAACAACATAACCACAAGGAAATTAAATCAATCATAGCAATTCATCAACCACCGATAGGACAACGAAAATCTACTCAGACATCATAGGATGGCAACACACCATTGGATAATAATATGAAGCATAAAGCACCATGTTCAAGTAGAGGGTATAGTGGGTTGCGGGAGAGTGGGCCGCTGTAGATAGAGGGGGGAAGGTGATGGAGATGTTGGTGAAGATGGCGGAGGTGTTGGTGAAGATCACGGTGATGATGATGATGGCCACGGCGGCATTCCGGCGCCACAGGAGGAGAGGGGGAGAGGGGCCCCCTTCTTCCTTGACCTCCTCCCTAGATGGGAGAAGGGTTTCCCCTCTGGTCCTTGGCCTCCATGGCATGGGAGGGGCGAGAGCTGTAGGGGAACGTAGTAATTTCAAAAAAATTCCTACGCACACGCAAGATCATGGTGATGCATAGCAACAAGAGGGGAGAGTGTAATCTACGTACCCTCGTATACCGACAAAGGAAGCATTATGATAACGCGGTTGATGTAGTCGTACGTCTTCACGGCCCGATCGATCAAGCACCGAAACTACGGCACCTCCGAGTTCTAGCACACGTTCAGCTCGATGACGATCCCTGGACTCCGATCCAGCAAAGTGTCGGGGAAGAGTTCCGTCAGCACGACGGCGTGGTGACGATCTTGATGTTCTACTGTCGCAGGGCTTCGCCTAAGCACCACTACAATATTATCGAGGACTATGGTGGAAGGGGGCACCGCACACGGCTAAGAGAACGATCTTGGAGATCAACTTCTGTGTCTAGGGGTGCCCCCTGCCCCCGTATATAAAGGAGCAAGGGGGGGGGGGCGGCCGGCCCTAGGAGGAGGCGCGCCGGAGGAGTCCTACTCCTACCGGGAGTAGGACTCCCCCCTTTCCCTAGTTGGATTAGGACTTGGGGGGAAGGAGGAGAGGGAAGAAAGGAAAGGGGGGGGGGTGCCGCCCCCCTCCTTGTCCAATTCGGACTTGGGGGGGAGGGGCACGCGGCAGCCCCTAGGCCTCCTCTCCTCTTCCTCCACTAGGCCCATTAAGGCCCATTAGGTTACCGGGGGGTTTCGGTAAACTCCCGGTACTCCGGTAAAATGCCGATTTCACCCGGAACACTTCCGATGTCCAAACATAGGCTTCAAATATATCAATCTTTATGTCTCGAACATTTCGAGACTCCTCGTCATGTCCGTTATCACATCCTGGACTCCGAACAAACTTCGGTACATCAAAATATATAAACTCATAATGAAACTGTCATCGTAACGTTAAGCGTGCGGACCCTACGGGTTCGAGAACAATGTAGACATGATCGAGACATGTCTATGGTCAATAACCAATAGAGGAACCTGGATGCTCATATTGGCTCCCACATATTCTACGAAGATCTTTTATCGGTCAGACAGCATAACAACATACTTTGTTCCCTTTGTCATCGGTATGTTACTTGCCCGAGATTCGATTGTCGGTATCTCAATACCTAGTTCAATCTCGTTACCGACAAGTCTCTTTACTCGTTTCGTAATACATCATCTCGCAACTAACTCATTAGTTGCGATGCTTGCAAGGCTTATGTGATGTGCATTACCGAGAGGGCCCAGAGATACCTCTCCGACAATCGGAGTGACAAATCCTAATCTCGAAATACACCAACCCAACATGTACCTTTGGAGACACCTGTAGAGCTCCTTTATAATCACCCAGTTACGTTGTGATGTTTGGTAGCACATAAAGTGTTCCTCCGGCAAACGGGAGTTGCATAATCTCATAGTCATAGGAACATGTATAAGTCATGAAGAAAGCAATAGCAACATACTAAACGATCGGGTGCTAAGCTAATGGAATGGGTCATGTCAATCACATCATTCTCCTAATGATGTGATCCCGTTAATCAAATGACAACACATGTCTATGGTTAGGAAACATAACCATCTTTAATTAACGAGCTAGTCAAGTAGAGGCACACTAGTGACGTTTTAGTTCGTCTATGTATTCACACAAGTATTATGTTTCCGGATAATACAATTCTAGCATGAATAATAAACATTTATCATGATATAAGGAAATAAATAATAACTTTATTATTGCCTCTAGGGCATATTTCCTTCAGTCTCCCACTTGCACTAGAGTCAATAATCTAGATTATATTGTAATGATTCTAACACCCATGGAGTCTTGGTGCTGATCATGTTTTGTTCGTGAGAGAGGCTTAGTCAACGGGTCTGCAACATTCAAATTCGTATGTATCTTGCAAATCTCTATGTCTCCCTCCTTGACTTGATCGCAGATGGAATTGAAGTGTCTCTTGATGTGCTTGGTTCTTTTGTGAAATCTGGATTCCTTTGCCAAGGCAATTGCACCAGTATGGTCACAAAAGATTTTCATTGGACCCGATGCACTAGGTATGACACCTAGATCGGATATGAACTCCTTCATCCAGACTCCTTCGTTTGCTGCTTCCGAAGCAGCTATGTACTCCGCTTCACATGTAGATCCCGCCACAACGCTTTGTTTAGAACTACACCAACTGACAGCTCCACCGTTTAATGTAAACACGTATCCGGTTTGCGATTTAGAATCGTCCGGATCAATGTCAAAGCTTGCATCAACGTAACCATTTACGATGAGCTCTTTGTCACCTCCATATACGAGAAACATATCCTTAGTCCTTTTCAGGTATTTTAGGATGTTTTTGACCGCTGTCCAGTGATCCACTCCTGGATTACTTTGGTACCTCCCTGCTAGACTTATAGCAAGACACACATCAGGTCTGGTACAAAACATTGCATACATGATAGAGCCTATGGCTGAAGCATAGGGAACATCTTTCATTTTCTCTCTATCTTCTGCATTGGTCAGGCATTGAGTCTTACTCAATTTCACACCTTGTAACACAGGCAAGAATCCTTTCTTTGCTTGATCCATTTTGAACTTCTTCAAAATTTTGTCAAGGTATGTGCTTTGTGAAAGTCCAATTAAGCGTCTTGATCTATCTCTATAGATCTTAATGCCCAATATGTAAGCAGCTTCACCGAGGTCTTTCATTGAAAAACTCTTATTCAAGTATGCCTTTATGCTATCCAGAAATTCTATATCATTTCCGATTAGTAATATGTCATCTACATATAATATCAGAAATGCTATAGAGCTCCCACTCACTTTCTTGTAAATACAGGCTTCTCCAAAAGTCTGTACAAAACCAAATGCTTTGATCACACTATCAAGGCGTTTATTCCAACTCCAAGAGGCTTGCACCAGTCCATAAATGGATCGCTGGAGCTTGCACACTTTGTTAGCTCCCTTTGGATCGACAAAACCTTCCGGCTGCATCATATACAACTCTTCTTCCAGAAATCCATTCAGGAATGCAGTTTTGACATCCATCTGCCAAATTTCATAATCATAAAATGCGGCAATTGCTAACATGATTCGGACAGACTTGAGCATCGCTACGGGTGAGAAGGTCTCATCATAGTCAATCCCTTGAACTTGTCGAAAACCTTTTGCGACAAGTCAAGCTTTGTAGACAGTAACATTACCGTCAGCGTCAGTCTTCTTCTTGAAGATCCATTTATTTTCAATTGCTTGCCGATCATTGGGCAAGTCAACCAAAGTCCACAATTTGTTCTCATACATGGATCCCATCTCAGATTTCATGGCTTCAAGTCATTTTGCGGAATCTGGGCTCACCATCGCTTCTTCATAGTTCGTAGGTTCATCATGATCTAGTAGCATGACTTCCAGAACAGGATTACCGTACCACTCTGGCGCGGATCTTACTCTAGTTGATCTACGAGGTTCAGTAGTATCTTGTTCTGAAGTTTCATGACCATCATCATTAGCTTCCTCACTAATTGGTGTAGGTGTCACAAAAACTGGTTTCTGTGATGTACTACATTCCAATAAGGGAGCAGGTACAGTTACCTCATCAAGTTCTACTTTCCTCCCACTCACTTCTTTTGAGAGAAACTCCTCTAGAAAGTTTCCGAATTTAGCAACAAAAGTCTTGCCTTCGGATCTGTGATAGAAGGTATATCCAATAGTTTCCTTTGGATATCCTATGAAGACACATTTCTCCGATTTGGGTTCGAGCTTATCAGGTTGAAGCTTTTTCACATAAGCATCGCAGCCCCAAACTTTCAGAAACGACAACTTTTGGTTTCTTGCCAAACCACAGTTCATAAGGCGTCGTCTCAACGGATTTTGATGGTGCCCTATTTAACGTGAATGCGGCCGTCTCTAAAGCATAACCCCAAAACGATAGCGGTAAATCAGTAAGAGACATCATAGATCGCACCATATCTAGTAAAGTACGATTATGACGTTCGGACACACCATTACGCTGTGGTGTTCCGGGTGGCGTGAGTTGCGAAACTATTCCACATTGTTTCAAATGTACACCAAACTCGTAACTCAAATATTCTCCTCCACGATCAGATCGTAGGAATTTTATTTTCTCGTTACGATGATTTTCAACTTCACTCTGAAATTCTTTGAACTTTTCAAATGTTTCAGACTTATGTTTCATTAAGTAGATATACCCATATCTGCTTAAGTCATCTGTGAAGGTGAGAAAATAAACGATATCCGCCACGAGCCTCAACATTCATCGGACCACATGCATCTGTATGTATGATTTCCAACAAATCTGTTGCTCTCTCCATAGTACCGGAGAATGGTGTTTTTGTCATCTTGCCCATAAGGAACGGTTCGCAAGTACCAAGTGATTCATAATCAAGTGGTTCCAAAAGTCCATCAATATGGAGTTTCTTCATGCGCTTTACACCGATATGACCTAAACGGCAGTGCCACAAATAAGTTGCACTATCATTATCAACCCTGCATCTTTTGGCTTCAACATTATGAATATGTGTGTCACTACTATCGAGATTTAATAAGAATAGACCACTCTTCAAGGGTGCATGACCATAAAAGATATTACTCATATAAATAGAACAACCATTATTCTCTGATTTAAATGAATAACCATCTCGCATCAAACAAGATCCAGATATAATGTTCATGCTCAACGCTGGCACCAAATAACAATTATTTAGGTCTAATACTAATCCCGAAGGTAGATGTAGAGGTAGCGTGCCGACCGCGATCACATCGACTTTGGAACCATTTCCCACGCGCATCGTCACCTCGTCCTTAGCCAATCTTCGCTTAATCCGTAGTCCCTGTTTCGAGTTGCAAATATTAGCAACAGAACCAGTATCAAATACCCAGGTGCTACTGCGAGCATTAGTAAGGTACACATCAATAACATGTATATCGTATATACCTTTGTTCACCTTGCCATCCTTCTTATCCGCCAAATACTTGGGGCAGTTCCGCTTCCAGTGACCAGTCTGCTTGCAGTAGAAGCACTCAGTTTCAGGCTTAGGTCTAGATTTGGGTTTCTTCTCCTGAGTAGCAACTTGTTTGTTGTTCTTTTTGAAGTTCCCCTTCTTGTTCCCTTTGCCCTTTTTCTTGAAACTAGTGGTCTTGTTGACCATCAACACTTGATGCTCCTTCTTGATTTCTACCTCCGCAGCTTTTAGCATTGCGAAGAGCTCAGGAATAGTCTTATTCATCCCTTGCATATTATAGTTCATCACGAAGCTCTTGTAGCTAGGTGGAAGTTATTGGAGAATTCTGTCAATGACGCAATCATCTGGAAGATTAACTCCCAATTGAATCAAGTGATTATTATACCCAGACATTTTGAGTATATGCTCACTGACAGAACTGTTCTCCTCCATCTTGCAGCTATAGAACTTATTGGAGACTTCATATCTCTCAATCCGGGCATTTGCTTGAAATATTAACTTCAACTCCTGGAACATCTCATATGCTCCATGACGTCCAAAACGTCGTTGAAGTCCCGATTCTAAGCCGTAAAGCATGGCACACTGAACTATCGAGTAGTCATCAGCTTTGCTCTGCCAGACGTTCATAACATCTGGTGTTGCTCCAGCAGTAGGCCTGGCACCCAGCGGTGCTTCCAGGACGTAATTCTTCCGTGCAGCAATGAGGATAATCCTCAAGTTACGGACCCAGTCCGTGTAATTGCTACCATCATCTTTCAACTTTGCTTTCTCAAGGAACACATTAAAATTCAACGGAACAATAGCACGGGCCATCTATCTACAATCAAACATAAACAAGCAAGATACTATCAGGTACTAAGTTCATGATAAATTTAAGTTCAATTAATCATATTACTAAAGAACTCCCACTTAGATAGACATCCCTCTAATCCTCTAAGTGATTACGTGATCCAAATCAACTAAACCATGTCCGATCATCACGTGAGATGGAGTAGTTTCATTGGTGAACATCACTATGTTGATCATATCTACTATATGATTCACGCTTGACCTTTCGGTCTCTGTGTTCCGAGGCCATATCTGTATACGCTTGGCTCGTCAAGTATAACCTGAGTATTCCGCGTGTGCAACTGTTTTGCACCCGTTGTATTTGAACGTAGAGCCTATCACACCCGATCATCACGTGGTGTCTCAGCACGAAGAACTTTCGCAACGGTGCATACTCAGGGAGAACACTTCTTGATAATTAGCAAGAGATCATCTTAAAATGCTACCGTCAATCAAAGCAAGATAAGATGCATAAAAGATAAACATCACATGCAATCAATATAAGTGATATGATATGGCCATCATTATCTTGTGCTTGTGATCTCCATCTTCGAAGCATCGTCATGATCACCATCGTCACCGGCGCGACACCTTGATCATCATCGTAGCATCGTTGTCGTCTCGCCAATCTTATGCTTCCACGACTATCGCTACCGCTTAGTGATAAAATAAAGCATTACAGCGCAATTGCATTGCATACAATAAAGCGACAACCATATGGCTCCTGCCAGTTGCCGATAACTTGGTTACAAAACATGATCATCTCATACAATAAATTTTAGCATCATGTCTTGACCATATCACATCACAACATACCCTGCAAAAACAAGTTAGACGTCCTCTACTTTGTTGTTGCAAGTTTTACGTGGCTGCTACGGGCTTAAGCAAGAACCAATCTTACCTACGCATCAAAACCACAACGATAGTTTGTCAAGTTGGTGCTGTTTTAACCTTCACAAGGACCGGGCGTAGCCATACTCGGTTCAACTAAAGTTGGAGAAACTGACACCCGCCAGCCACCTATGTGCAAAGCACGTCGGTAGAACCAGTCTCGCGCAAGCGTACGCGTAATGTCGGTGCGGGACGCTTCATCCAACAATACTGCCGAACCAAAGTATGACATGCTGGTAAGCAGTATGACTTATATCGCCCACAACTCGCTTGTGTTCTACTCGTGCATATAACATCAACACATAAACCAGGCTCTGATACCACTGTAGGGGAACGTAGTAATTTCAAAAAATTTCCTACGCACACGCAAGATCATGGTGATGCATAGCAACGAGAGGGGAGAGTGTAATCTACATACCCTCGTAGACCGACAGTGGAAGCGTTATGATAACACGGTTGATGTAGTCGTACGTCTTCACGGCCCGATCGATCAAGCACCGAAACTACGGCACCTCCGAGTTCTAGCACACGTTCAGCTCGATGACGATCCCTGGACTCCGATCCAGCAAAGTGTCGGGGAAGAGTTCCGTCAGCACGACGGTGTGGTGACGATCTTGATGTTCTACTGTCATAGGGCTTCGCCTAAGCACCACTACAATATTATCGAGGACTATGGTGGAAGGGGGCACCGCACACGGCTAAGAGAACGATCTTGGAGATCAACTTCTGTGTCTAGGGGTGCCCCCTGCCCCCGTATATAAAGGAGCAAGGGGGGTGCGGCCGGCCCTAGGAGGAGGCGCGCCGGAGGAGTCCTACTCCTACCGGGAGTAGGACTCCCCCCTTTCCCTAGTTGGATTAGGACTTGGGGGGAAGGAGGAAAGGGAAGAAAGGAAAGGGGGGGGGGCGCCGCCCCCCCTCCTTGTCCAATTCGGACTTGGGGGGGGGGAGGGGCGCGCGGCAGCCCCTAGGCCTCCTCTCCTCTTCCTCCACTAGGCCCATTAAGGCCCATTAGGTTACCGGGGGGTTCCGGTAAACTCCCGGTACTCCGGTAAAATGCCGATTTCACCCGGAACACTTCCGATGTCCAAACATAGACTTCCAATATATCAATCTTTATGTCTCGAACATTTCGAGACTCCTCGTCATGTCCGTGATCACATCCGGGACTCCAAAAAAACTTCGGTACATCAAAATATATAAACTCATAATGAAACTGTCATCGTAACGTTAAGCGTGCGGACCCTACGGGTTCGAGAACAATGTAGACATGACCGAGACATGTCTCTGGTCAATAACCAATAGCGGAACCTGGATGCTCATATTGGCTCCCACATATTCTACGAAGATCTTTTATCGGTCAGACCGCATAACAACATACTTTGTTCCCTTTGTCATCGGTATGTTACTTGCCGGAGATTCGATCGTCGGTATCTCAATACCTAGTTCAATCTCGTTACCGGCAAGTCTCTTTACTCGTTTCGTAATACATCATCTCGCAACTAACTCATTAGTTGCAATGCTTGCAAGGCTTATGTGATGTGCATTACCGAGAGGGCCCAGAGATACCTCTCCGACAATCAGAGTGACAAATCCTAATCTCGAAATACGCCAACCCAACATGTACCTTTGGAGACACCTGTAGAGCTCCTTTATAATCACCCAGTTACGTTGTGACGTTTGGTAGCACACAAAGTGTTCCCCCGGCAAACGGGAGTTGCATAATCTCATAGTCATAGGAACATGTATAAGTCATGAAGAAAGCAATAGCAACATACTAAACGATCGGGTGCTAAGCTAATGGAATGGGTCATGTCAATCACATCATTCTCCTAATGATGTGATCCCGTTAATCAAATGACAACACATGTCTATGGTTAGGAAACATAACCATCTTTGATTAACGAGCTAGTCAAGTAGAGGCACACTAGTGACGTTTTAGTTTGTCTATGTATTCACGCAAGTATTATGTTTCCGGATAATACAATTCTAGCATGAATAATAAACATTTATCATGATATAAGGAAATAAATAATAACTTTATTATTGCCTCTAGGGCATATTTCCTTCAAGAGCCCCTCCGAGATTGGATCTATCTCTGTTTCTCTCTGGTTTTGCATTCTGTTTTGGCTCTATTTCACCGTTTCGTATATATATGGAGATCTGTAACTCCGATTGGCCTGAAACCTTCGCCGTGATTTTTTTCCGAATATTATCTTTCTTGCGGCAAAAGAAGAGCATCAACCGCCTTACGGTGGGCTCACGAGGGTAGGGGCGCGCCCTAGGGGGGGCGCCCCCTGCCTCGTGACCAACTCGGGCACTGGTTCTCGTTGATTTTCCTTCCGAATTTTCCATATTTTCCAAAAATAAGCTCTGTCCGTTTTTATCCCGTTTGGACTCCGTTTGATATGGATATTCTGCGAAACCAAAAACATGCAACAGACAGGAACTGGCACTGGGCACTGGATCAATATGTTAGTCCCAAAAATAATATAAAAAGTTGCCAAAAAGTATATGAAAGTTGAATAATATTGGCATGGAACAATCAAAAATTATAGATACGACGGAGACGTATTAGCCGCCACGCCGAGCAGTTCGAGGCCACCAACAGCGTTGTGCCCTCCGTTAGGCTCAAATCCGACGGCCGCCACCGATGGTGGGGCGAGCCCGGGCGCACGCTGGAGGCCGTCTTCGAGTACATCGAGGGCGGCAACACGCCCAGGCTGGAGTACCCCGCTCCCCCTCATTCTCCCGCCGGTGTGGGAGCTCGTGGACGCCGAGATGCATGGACCCGGCGTCCTCCTCCTCGTCCAGACGCTTGTCCGGCTCTCCCTCCCTCCTCCCCGTCAAGCCGGAGCCCCAGGACGCGCCGATCAGCCAGCGTACCCGCAGCTCCGGTGTCCGCATCGCCGAGCCCTCCCCCACCTCTGCCCGGCTCGTCAGGCCGAAGGTGGAGCCCGGCCTCCCCGCGGAGTACGAGGCCATAGTCCGACACGGCTTCTCCGACGAGGATGCCCTAAAGTGGATGCGGGATGACTACCTCCATGACGAGATGGTCCGGCAGCGCCGAGCCCTAGAGGAGATAGCCGCCCGCCAGCGTGGGCGCGAGGACGAGAACGTCGTGGTGATCCTCGACAGCGACGAGGACGAGGACGCCCCCAGTCCGTCCAACCCGCCGCGCGTCGGCCTGGGCAATGGAGCAGCAGGGACGGTGGCCGCGGAGGAGGCGACGACGATGACGATGGCGACGGCGACGGCGACTACACACAGTTCTACAGCCTCCTCGGCATGTAGAGCTTCAAGGGCGGCAGGCGGCGAGGAACGGCGAGGGCGAGGGCGGGTCTAGTAGTGTTTTTTCCTTCTTTTGTAAAATATTTTAAATATGTTATGAACTCATCGAAGTTTGGTTGAACTTGCGCCTTGTTTGTGTCGGATTTTGTTTTTCAAAAAAAAACGTGGGCGCGGCGACTGGGGAGCATCATGCCCCCAACACGCGGTTTAGCGCCGGTACGCCCCCAGGCGGCAATTTTTAGCGCCTCCTGGGGGGCAACGGCTGGAGATGCTCTAAGGGAGAAACTGTTGAACCTCCGCATATTGCTTTTGTAATTCAGATGCTGACTTTGAATTATGGGGCTGTTGTACCCACTAACAAACCACAAGAAATATTATGGGCAAAATCAAGAGTTGTCTACTATAAACTAAACATGGATGTCCTTTCATGAGAATGGAACGAGAGCTGTCGGTGCTGTACTTCGCAACCACTGAGGGGAAGGCGTGGATGGTACTGCGAGCTACCTAAGGATTGTTCTTGATGCTTCCTCGGCGGAGGTCATTGCAGTGTTGAAAGGGATTGAGACGGTCGAGAGTTTAGGGTGCACATAGGTCACTATTGAATTTGGTTATTTCAAATTGATCAATGCATGTAATGGGGAAGCTGGCATCTTCAACACCTATACTGCAATGTTAGCGGTGTGTTTTGCGAAGGCATCGCTGATTGAGGGAATTTCATTTACACACTGCCCAAAAGAAGTGAATAATGTTGCCCACCAATTGGCAGAAAATTCTTATGATCTTAAGTTAGATTTAATTTGGGATGGTGATCCACCCTTTTTCATGTTTCCCTTGTACTACATGATGTATCTCTTTTGATATGAGCAATAAACTTTGAGGGTTTAAAAAAAGCCTCTATATAAGCCATGTGTGGCTAGCTTAGGGCATGCTTGCTATTCTATTTCTGTCGAAAGGCTAGAACAATTATAGATAATAGAGAGATGGCATCTTTGATCGGCCTTGCAGATACATAAATTGCTCTACAATTTGAGTTCTTACTCCTAGATCATAGGTTAAATCGGCTAGGATATGACAAATTGGTATTTAGAGCTAGGTTTTTCTTCCTCGGAGATGACCAGAGATTGGAGAACAACAATTTTTTCCCTCCCTCCTCACCTTGATCCATGGCAGTGGCATGCGCGGGGCAGCATTGGCAGAGGTAGATCCATTCGACGGCAACTCGTTGGGTGGAACTGGTTTCTGGATCACATCGATTTAGTGGTAAAATTTCAGGTTCACGGACGAGTGGTGTTGTTCTTTGGTGGCGCATCCCCTAGGCGGTAGAAAGGATCAGACGAGGAGATCAGGTTGCTGGTACCTCCAATGGTAAAATTCATCTCTCCTCCTTCCGATCAAGGCAATGGGGCGCGACCCGAAGACCTTGGATGATGCGGACTTGCAAGAGGTTCTGACGATGAAGGATGAGTTCATCGCACAACAACATGCAACGTCAAATTTGCGCTCAGAAGTGAATTCACTCAAGGCATATGTTGTTTCCATCCGTTCGTTCCAAGGTGAAATTTATGAACAAGTAGGAGATGTACATCAAGCTGTTTATGAATTAAACAACTAGCTGCTATGAGTACTATTCTCCATACCTTGCAACCTTCTAGATCATGAACAGATAAACAACCAGCTACGGAAGAAAAGAAGCAGATCAAGTCTCCAACACTACAACAAGAGCATAGGGAGCAATAAAATGCAAGAGCAGACCCATTCAGAAGGCAGTTAGAGATAGAAACAGAAACTGGCACACATTGTGATAATTTACCACTCATCAGAACCAATAGACCCTATGTAGCTCCAGGATTTAGAAGACCACATCAACAAGACACTGGGGGCAGGAATCAATCACCATCTGCTTGAACTCATAATCAGGGTTTCACCAATTCAACCAAAGCACAAAGAGACAACTGTGAAAAGTTATTTCAAAACCTATGAGTAGGAAATGAAAACCAAATTCATGAAATCAACTACAAATGGGCCCAAGATGGATTCTCCTAGGTTTGGAGGAGAAGATCCCGTGGGGTGGGTCAGACAGTGTAATAAGTACTTCCAAATGGATGCAGCTCATGAAGACTACAAAGTATCACTGGTACAACTTTCTATCATTGGAGAAGCAGGTATATGGCTTAGGAGATCAGGCTTACTGAAGAAACTACTAACATGGCATGTCTTTTGCAAGGAACTGAAAAAAAAAATTTCAGCATAAGGATCTGATGTCTCACAAAGAAATGCAATACAATAAAGCAGAGCAATCAAGTTGTGGCAGAGTGAACAAAAATCTTTTAGGACCTGATGGCAGAGTTACAAGAGGAGACACCTGAATTACCTGAACTCTATTTTGTCAAGTGTCATATTAATGGATTAAGAGAGAGCACTAAGTTCCAAGTCAGACCCTATAAACACAGAAAATTATTGATGCCTATTGGTTGGCTAGAGAAATTGAGCCTTGTCACCCTCCCAAGAAGAATATGGTTCCTTACAACAACCTTTATTAGAAACAAAATACAGGAATACAACATAGGATTGTTCCATTACAAGTACAACAGCCACACCCTGTGAAACAATTAGAACTTCCCTCTACCCAGTTCCAAAGAGCAAGAAAAGTGGGGGAATGTTGATGATGTGGTGACAAATGGATGCAAGGACACCAGTGCAAATTGGTGCCAAATATTCATCTTATGGAGGAAGATCAAACTGAAACTCAGCAAACTGAACTTGAAGAAGGAGACTTGCAACAACAAAAACAATTAAGGAAATCTACTAAAGTTGCCGTGTGCATTCTGCCCAGGCACTGAGTGGCACATGCTCAAAAGTTACTCCTAGTGTAGTTAGATACTTCAATGGAAAAAGAGAATCACATTGCTAGATACTGGGAGCACCTCATCCTTTGTGAACGCACTATTTTTTGTTTCCTCCAATTGTGCTTTGCCTACTGTTCCTAGAGATATTACAGTGGTAGGTGGAGCGTTGTTATCATCAACTATTGTCAATCCAAATAGTTAAGTACTAATAGCTAAAACCAAGTTCAAGCATACTTTCAGAATTTTGCCTCTTCCCCATCATGATGTGAAACTGGGTTGTGATTGGTTTACACTTGTCAAATCAATTTCTTTTGACATACCAAGGAACTTATTCTCTTTCACTTTGGCTGATGAAACGGCCATATCTACTACCATTGCATTGGTGTTATTACACCTATGGAAATTTAGGCAGAAAAAAGGAGCTTATGGATTTGTCATTCAACTTTACCACTTATAGTTAAAACCAGATATTCAAACTCTAGTTCCTCCGGCTCTTAAGAAGCTATTACAAGAGTAAAATGACATTTTTGCTGAGCCAGATTCTCTCCCTCCTCCAAGAGCACTCGACCACACTATACCCTTGAAACTAGGGTCAATACCACCTAATGTGAGACTATACAGGGTAACCCATATGTAGAAGTAGGAAATGAAGAACCAAGTGAAAGAATTAACTGCCAAACACCTTATCAGGCCTAGCCAAAGCCCATATGCATCTTGAGCTATCTTAGTAAATAAAAATAACTTTACCAATAGATTTGGCATTGATTTTAGAAAAGTGAATGAGCAAGCAATCCGAAATAAATTCCCTATTCATGTTATTGAAGACCTCCTAGATGAGCTATAGGGTGCCAATATTTCTTCCAAACTGGGGTCAAGTTATCATCAGATAATAATGCATGAGCATGATATCCACAAAACTACTTTTACGGCCTATTTTGGGCATTATATTTTTTAGTCATGCCATTTGGACTTTCCAATGCTCCTGGCACATTCCAAGCATTGATGAAAAACATATTTGCACCATTTTTTAAGAAGTGTGTTTTGGTTTTCTTTGATGACATCCCTGTGTACAATTCAGACTTAACTAAACATATGCAACATCTGCAAATGGTGTTCTCAGTACTGACGAAAAATTAGTTGTTTGCCAAGATGTCAAAGTGTGTATTTTATATTCCATAAGGTGAATATTTGGGGCATATCCTCTCTGGAGCTGGGGTTTCTATCGATCCTTCCAAAATCCAAGCAATTGCAAATTGGTCTACTCCTGCAAATGTCAATGAGTTGAGGAGCTTCTTGGGGCTGGCTAGATATTAGAGAATATTTATTAAACACTACGCAATTATGTGCAAGACTCTACATGACATGGTTAATAAGGGCCAGTTTCCATGGACACATACTAAGGAGAAGGCCTTTGAAGCAAGCATTGATCTTTGCTCCTGTATTAGCTCTGCTAGATTTCAACATAACATTTGTGTTAGAAACCGATGCATCTGGCACTGGGATTGGAGCTATGCCAATGCAAAATGCAAGAGCTTTGGCTTACTACAGTGCAAATCCTTGCCCAAGGAATGTTGCCATGTCCACTGAGGGAGTCCTGGATAAGGGGGTGTTCGGATAGCCGAACGATACCTTCAGCCGAACTCCTGGACTATGAAGATACAAGATTGAAGACTTCGTCCCGTGTCCGGAAGGGACTTTCCTTGGCGTGGAAGGCAAGCTTGGCGATGCGGATATTCAGATCTCCTACCATTGTAACCGACTTTGTGTAACCCTAACCCTCTTCTGTGTCTATATAAACCGGAGGGTTTTAGTCCGTAGGACAACATACACAACAACAATCATACCATAGGCTAGCTTCTAGGGCTTAGCCTCTCCGATCTCGTGGTAGATCTACTCTTGTACTACCCATATCATCAATATTAATCAAGAAGGACGTAGGGTTTTACCTCCATCGAGAGGGCCCGAACCTGGGTAAAACTTCGTGTCCCTTGCCTCCTGTTACCATCCGGCCTAGACGCACAGTTCGGGACCCCCTACCCGAGATCCGCCGGTTTTGACATCGACATTGGTGCTTTCATTGAGAGTTCCTCTGTGTCGTCGCCATCAGGAAGGATGCCTCGCCCCGTCTTTAAAGACGGCACCGTTGCTAAGGGAGCTTTGGCTGTCGGCTAAACCCTCCGGCTAGGTGGTTTTCTTATGACCGCCTGTTCGGCTTCTGCACCGACGATGACCTCTCGAGCCATCGAAAACAATCTTCATGTCAGCTCGGAACTCGCCAAGCAGTTAGATCCAATGGAGCTCTCCTCCATAAACGAGCTCTTGGATCGCTTCGCCGCCCTGGGAGTCGCTACAGATTATGACCAGATTGGGCCTAAACCCGATCTGAGAGAGATTAACTCTCCCCAAGTCACCAATCATGTTGCCGTGGTAGAGGGATAGTGCGGTGACCCTTCATCTATCTTAAGGACTCGTTACGTCCGGATTCCTGATCCCTCCAAGCCGGATACCCGCGGAGGGGAGGATATCACTCAAGACCTGAACTTAGAGTCACGCGACGGACAGGATTCATTGGACAACATCCAGGAATCCAAATTTTCGAGTTCGGAAATTTCTCGGCCTCTGAGCCTCAGATGGGGTGAGGCTTCGGATTTAATTCCACCCACCCACCCGAACATTAGCGATCTATCCCAAATTAGGCAAGAGCCCGAAGAAATAGTACATCATTATTGGGCCAGATTCCTCTTGGTTATGAACAGGATAAAGGACTGCCACGAGGAAGACGCGATTTCATTCTTCTGCAATAATTGCACGGACAAGGGAATCCTCAATGCCATAAGTCACCGTGATATTACACGCTTCGCTGACTTGGCGTCCATAGTATGAAAGTACTGTGCGATGGAAAGCGCCTGGAAAACCGAAATAAAATTTTGGGACAATCCGGCCCTGAATGCAAATCCAGTCCGGAATAAAAGGGTGCATCATCGCCAGACACCCGGGTCAAACACCAAAAAGCAAAAACCCTCTATAGGGCATGGAACCGTATTGGAAGGATGGCTTAATGGACCCTGTAAAATTCACAGTACAGAGGACGCCACACCAACTCATAGCCTTAGAGCATGTTGGATACTCCGGCAGGTGGCCAAAATTGGCGAAAATCTCCTAATTCCGGAGGCCACAGAAAGCCACCCCACAGACACCAATACGGTATTAACAGTCTTCGAGACTTTCGCATCAAATAATATGCGAAAAAGGACACTCCACAGCCTTGCCGAAGTCTACCAAGTAGCAACAATAAATCCATGGAGTGACACGGCTATTACCTTTAACGCTAGTGATGAACCTAAATTCCGAACAGCCCGAGCACCAGCCGCATTGGTCCTCAGTCCAATAGTGGACGGCTTTTGTCTTACCAAGGTACTCATGGACGACGGCAGCGGATTGAACCTCATTTATTAGGAAACCCTTCAAAAAATGGAAATAGACTGGAACCGCATTGAGCGAAGCAGCACAACCTTTAGAGGAATAATCCCCAGTCGGGAAGCGCGATGTACAGGAAAAATCACACTAGATGTGGTGTTCGGCACGCCGGATAATTACAGGTCCGAAGAGGTCACGTTCCATGTGGCTCCGTTCAGCAGCGGTTATCACGCTCTGCTAGGGCGGGAAGCGTTTACAATCTTCCAAGCAATACCCCATTACGGGTACATGAAGCTCAAGATGCCCGGGCCCAACGGGATCATCACTCTCGCTAGTGATCCGGACATAGCACTCCGCGCCGAAAACAAGACAGCCGGACTGGCCCTTGAGGCACTATCCGAAGCCCTAGCGGCTGAGGAACTGACTGCGCTGCGCTCCACGGTGAATAGAGACGACGTGGTACTCGACAAAAGATCCAAGTCCACCTCCTTTAAACCGGCGGACGAAATAGTCAAATTCCAGGTCCATCCAACAGACCCCAATAAAACAGCCTCCATTGGGGCACATTTAAACCCTGATGTAGATGCCGCACTACGAGAGTTCCTATGAGAGAACTGGGACATTTTCGCCTGGCACCCTTCAGACATGCCAGGAATCCCACGCAGGCTGGCCGAGCACAGCTTAAATATCCTAAAAGAATTCAAGCCTATTGTAACGCCCCGAGACCGTTGCGCCAGGTGTCCTCCAGTTATTCGCTATTGTTGCCTTGTCATTGCTTGCGTGTTGTGCATTGCATCATGTCATCATGCCATCATGTCATTAATCTTTGCATCTCAACTCAACTAATAAATTACATAGATCGTTGATCTATTTAAATCGAGGGATATTCACAATGGTGATTTCTCTTTGTAACATATTCAAAGTCTCCCAATATTATTAGGGAGCTACAATAAATATTCCATTCATATGGGATCAACCCAAACAAACTTGCATTTCAAATCTATCTCATTTTTTTCAAATATTCTAAGTCCTTGATCCTTCTCCAAATACTTCAATTCCAGTTGTGGCACTTTGAGATTTGTCAAAGTATCTCCATGCCAGTTTCCAACTCAACTTGTATTTATTTGGCCCTCCAAATAAATATTTTGCTTCTATCTCCTTTCTGTAAATAGTAAAGGAAAATCATTTTTTTCCTTCTTTTCTTTTAATCCAGCCTGCTAGGCCTCCTATTTTTTCCCTCCTTTGAGATGGCCCAAGGCCCAGCTAGCACCCTCCCCCTAGGCCTGGCCGATCCCCTCCAAACCCTAGCCCGATCGCTCCCTTCCTCCGTTTTCCCTCTCGCGCCGCCAGGGACACAGGGATAGAGCGCTCGCTCCTGATCCCCTCCTTATCCCCTCGATCTCTCTCTCACCATCTCCCTCGATTCCTCCCCGATGCCCATCTTTCTTCCCGCTCGATCTCTTCCATCTTCGTTCCCGCACGCGCTCGCAGCAGCAGGAGCCCGTTCCCCTCGCCCTTCCTCCCCTCGTCTCCCTCTCCTCTCGTCCGACTCGAGCCAGGGGAGGAGCCCCAGCGCCCAATCCCCTCCAAGCCGCCAGAGACGACCGAGCCTCCCCCGGCGTGCCCCTGCATCGAGCAGCCATAGCTGCGTCGCCGGATCCCGTCCAATGCTGCCATGGATCCCGCAGAACCAGGCCGCGGCCCCGCACCATCTCGTGGACTGCGCCCGCGCCACCGCTTCTCCGCCTCACCCGGAGCTCCAAGTTCGCCGGCCACCGCTGCCGCTGCCGACCTCCGCAGCACCAAGTCCTTCCAGCCGCGAGGCAGTGCCCCCTCGCGCGCCCTTGGTCCTCCCTTCTTCGTCGTGAGCGGCAACAGGAGCGTCGCCGAGCCCTCCCTGCGACCCTGCGACTGCGTTGACCATCAGCTCCGGCTTGCTGTCAGCCACGCCAAGACCCGAGGCTTTTTTTTTGCTGCTTCGCTTTGGAGGCACCAAGATCCTCTCCGACAAGTGCACGACTATGCGGATTGTGCCAAGTACCACGATGTCGAGACCCCTCAAGTTCGACTACATGAAAACGCCAAGTACCCCTATGCGCGAAGATGCCAAGACCGTTTTGGGATCCACCAAGTACCGCTACCGATGGCTCGAACGCCTTCGAAACGTATACCACTTCTGCCGCCTGAACATCTACGGAACGTGTACCACAACCATCGTCGAAGAACCGTGAACGTCTAACGATGACCCTCAAGTTCGTCCACGATTGCTATGTACCACTACCATCGACGCGAACCACTACTTCCACTACGGCATTAGTACAACTACTACCACTACGAACGTGGCGAGAACGTCTACTTCCTCTACTTTGCACCGAACCGATACTCTTCGAAGGTATAACCCCAAGACGACCGTCCGAGAACGTTTGCATGTGTTGTATGAGTTGCACCCTATGTTTGCACCGTGCCTGAGTTGTCACTTGCTCGGTCCTCCTCTTCTGCCGCCAATTCGTGGGTGTCGGTGTCAAAACCGGCGGATCTCGGGTAGGGGGTCCCGAACTATGCGTCAAGGCCGGATGGTAACAGGAGACAAGGGACACGATGTTTTTTTACCCAGGTTCGGGCCCTCTCGATGGAGGTAATACCCTACTCCTGCTTGATTAATATTGATGATATGGGTAGTACAAGAGTAGATCTACCACGAGATCAAGGAGGCTAAACCCTAGAAGCTAGCCTATGGTATGATTGTTGTGTATGGAGTTGATTGCCTACGGACTACAACCCTCCGGTTTATATAGACACCGGATAGGGTTAGGGGTACATAAAGTCGGTTACAATGGTAGGAGATCTTGAATATCTGCATCGCCAAGCTTGCCTTCCACGCCAAGGAACGTCCCATCCGGACACGGGACGAAGTCTTCAATCTTGTATCTTCATAGTCTAGGAGTCCGGCTGAAGGTATAGTCCGGCTACCCGAACACCCCCTAATCCAGGACTCCCTCAGTAGCCCCTGAACCAGGCTTCAATGATGACGAGTCCGGCGCGCAAATTGTCTTCGGCATTGCAAGGCGGGTTCCTCCTCCAAGTCCTTCATAGAAGATTGTAAACACCAAGAGTAGTGTCTGGCTCTACAAAATAAGTTTCCACATATTGCCATAGAGAGAATAATATTGACACAAATCAAATCTGCCGATGTATTCCGCAGTGCGTCATCACACTACGGCCAAGTCCTTTACTCGAATCGTTTTTACTTTTCCACCTTAGCATGTTTTGCGAGGCGGTTTCCTTGGCACGTCTTGTCAAAGTAGAGATCGTGTACCCCCTTTATGGGATTCTCATCAATACGGACATGGGTAACCCAACCGCGCCATTTATCACGGCGCTTGGGAGGCAAGCGAGTTTTACTAGGCTGGTGGGGATGCACAACCGCATCCGCCCATATAAGGGGATAAGGATCCACCCTTTTACCTACGCCTTATTCCTCTTTTGCCTATCCATCTCCTGCGCACTCGAGCTCCAGCGCCCAAGCCCGCACTTCCCACCTCAACCTTCTCCAGCAATGTCCGGAGCGGGAGGCAAGTGGATGGTCTCCTCTGTCACGGAGGGCCATGTCAAAAAGCTAAGGAAGGCCGGATACTTGTCCAAAGACATCGCGCACTAGCTTCCTGAGGAGGGGCAGCTTCTCCCCACCCCAAGGCCCCATGAGAGGGTAGTATTCCTTCCCCACTTCCTCCGCGGACTGGGTTTTCCACTTCACCCATTTGTCCGGGGGCTCATGTTTTACTATGGCCTGGATTTCCACGATCTGGCCCCGAACTTTGTCCTCAACATCTCGGCGTTTATCGTCGTGTGCGAGGCCTTCCTCCGCATCCGCCCCCATTTCAGCCTCTGGCTCAAGACCTTCAACGTCAAGCCCAAGGTGGTGCGCGGCAGCCAGGCGGAATGCGGAGGCGCCATGGCGGGCAAGATGGCCAACGTCCTATGGCTCGAGGGCTCCTTCGTGGAGACCCTGAAGGGGTGGCAATCGTGGTGGTTTTACATCACCGAGCCGCGAGATCCGAAATGGATTGCAACCCCCGAGTTCCGATCCGGACCCCCCACGCGGCTTATGTCCTGGAAAGAGACGGGCCTGTCGTGGGGCGACGAAAAAGAGGTGACCGGACTGCAGACATGCATCCAGTCCCTGGTGAGCAAGCCGATCAAGCTCGTCAATGTAGTCCAGGTTATGCTCGTCCGCCGGATCCTCCCGTGTCAACAACGGGGCTTTAATCTGTGGGAGTTCAACCCGGCGCAGCACCAAACCCTTAACAGGCTCTTCGACACGACGTATGAAGATGTCTGGAAGGTGCTAACCAAAGGCGCCGAGGCTCCCACATCTGCTTCCGAGGACCGCGGATATAGCTCACAGCGTCACGCTAGCGAGGTAAGCTATTTTCACCTTTTACAGGATGTTACGTTTTTTCATAGTTTGACTCTATGCGGGATCTAAGCTCCCTTACCTTTGACAGGCTTGGCGGGCGAAGTCCGGATCGATTAACTGTCCGGCTCCCTTGCCCGAAGACCCAGCCCCCGCTCTACTAGCGAAGCTGCTGGTTCCGGCACCTTATGTGGTGCCGGAGAAGAAGGCCAAGAAGAAGAAGGCCACGGGGACTCGAAAGAGTTCCCGGCATATGGTGGTGTCGGACTCGTCGTCCGACGAGTCCGAGACACACTCCCCCCATGAAGACGAGGAGGAGGAAGAAGAAACCTCTCCCCCCAGCGAGGGGAGGAGAGAAGAGGAAGGCCGCCCCAACGGGGGAGGCTGAGGGGTCTAGGAAAAGGAAGACCCCTCCACCGGACTACGCCGCCAACGCCGAAGAGGGCAAAGAGGAGTGGCCAAACAGGGCCAAGCGTCTGGCGAAATCGTAAGTTCGGATATCAGAATAACTCATGATGTTCCTTTGTTGCACAGCTTTCCCTAATGTCGAACATAATTATGCAGCCCGCCTCGGGCCGAACTCAACGAGTCGTCGAGCGGCTCCCTGGATTCATCGGACGTGAACTCAGTTCCGCCCGCTGTCTCCCCCCACACTGCGGACGACACCGAAGTGGCGTCGCAACGAGCTCCGGGGCAGGAGGAGGTGGTCCTGGAGGAGCCGCAGGGCGACCTCCCGGACCCCAGGAGTAAAGGGGACAAGACCCCCCAGGGCTCCAAGTCTGGCTTTGTGCCGGACACCGCGCCGGAATCTTCAACAGTTCCGGACCGCGGTAGGCGAACTCCTTCCAAGAGGAGCAAGCCTTCTGAGCCGGCGGCCTTTGTCCAACTGGAGGTGCCGGACAATCTGCTCAAGGTGCTTGACGGCGCCTCCATCGACGAGGAGCACCGTACTATTATGAGTACGGTGATCCAGAAGGTTCAGTCTGCCAAGAGCGGACTGAGTGAAGCTTGCGCTAGCCTCCTAACGGGCTTCGAGGTAAGTAAAAATATGTAAAAATATAACCGCATAGACAGTAGCCCCTGATGCTCTGTTTGGCATTCGGAAAGAAAAGCCGAATAG
The DNA here is from genome assembly GCF_056163025.1 of Triticum urartu. Taxonomy (NCBI): domain Eukaryota; kingdom Viridiplantae; phylum Streptophyta; class Magnoliopsida; order Poales; family Poaceae; genus Triticum; species Triticum urartu. Next base: position 150,261,909 of record NC_141879.1, on the reverse strand, counting down.
AGGATCTAGTAAATTTCGCAGGAGTCTAACAATAAAGAGTCAATATGCGTGTGTAGGCTTCGCTGCTATCCACCGCCGCACTGACTGCGGAGGTGGGTGTCCTGAAACAGGACCTCAAGCGGACCGAGCAAGAGCTCGGCCTTGCCAAGCGGCAACTCGAGGAAAAAGAAGGTAGGAAATACCTTACAGAAAAAGTGCCTATAGAGAGGCGTGATTGCAAAAAATAACAGGATTGCACTGCTTATTATAGGGGCCACGACTGAGGTGGCGACCCTCAAGCAGGCGATGTCCGAGGCCGAAAAGAAAACAGCCGCGGAGCGCACCGAGCGAGAGAAACTTGGGGCTCAGGTCAGCGAGGTGCAGCAAGAGCTTCAGGCTCTCATGAAAAAACATGAGAGTTTGGAGCTTGAGTCAAAGACCCAAGCGTCCGAGCTCGCGGCGGCCCTTGAGACTGCCAAGTCTGCCAAGGCCGAAGCCCAAAAGGCCCTCCCAGAGTTGGAGGAGATTAAGAAGATAGCAGCGGGTAAGGCATTCTTTATGCAAAGCAGAAATATAAAAGTAAACTACTTGTTACTTACCCGAATCCGGAGTTCTCCAGGGGCATTCGCAGATCTTCCCCACAGTGTATCCGACGCTGCCGCATTCTACCGAGCTGAAGAGGGCAGCTCGACGGAGAAGGTGTTCTGGTCTCAGTATGCTGAGGCCGGACACCCTGTGCCCTTGAGCGACCAGCTGAAACAGCTGGTCGAGCTCCACAAGGCGGCCGAACAGGCCATGAAGGGCTTCATAGTTCGGCTGTGGCCCGGAGAGGCCTTGCCTGGGAGCTACTTCGGGTTGGTGCGGCGGCTGGTGGAGGCCTGTCCAAGGCTCGAGGTCATCAAGCGCTCCGTCTGCATCGAAGGTGCCCATCGGGTCCTTGCCCGTACAAAGGTGCATTGGGGTAAGCTGGACGGTGAGAAGCTTGTGAAGGACGGGCCGCCGCCGGGGAAGGAGCATCGCAAGCCCGAGAACTATTACAAGGATGTTCTTGCGGGTGCCCGCCTTGTGGCGGATGAATGTACCAAGGATGTAATTTTTGAATAAACTCGCTCGTTTTTATCCTGTGCACTGAAAACTTGTTCATAGGCTCTTAAGCAATGCTTGTTGAATTTAAAATATTATTTTCTGTGCGGCCGTTTATCAAAAAATTGAGAGATGGCCAGTCGTCGGCTTCTGCCCCCATGCCACTAGTGTTGGGGTGTTCGGGATAAACCTGAGCGCTCTTTTTCCCATAGTTGGGTCCTTCGAGGGAGGCGCTCAGCACAACGAACCAGGCAATCGGACTATAATGCTTGAACACTCTCACTTAGCCATAGAACTTTATAATTTTAAATTTCGGCGAAGCCCCTAGTTCGGAAGACCGAGTTCGGGGAGCTATCCACGCCTTGGCCGAACAAATCCGGCTCCTCGCTCGAAGCGGCATAAGTCTTTAGGGACTCGAAAAAATCTCTCGAACAGCGACCGGTCTCTCGCCTCATCATGACAGTCAGTTTTAGCTTTCTCCACTGAGGTGCTTAACCCAGCTCAACTAGGGCACAATCGCAGTGGTTCTCCTAGTGCTACCTTAGCCGATATAGCGGAACGTAAGGCACCAAAACATAGGAGCCAGGCAAACCCAACTATTGACCCAAATCATGATTCGGAGCCGATGCATATAGTGCTATAAGTTTGGGGTGCCGCACTTGTGAAAGTGTACGGACTTCTCACACCATATTAAAGGGTACTGAAGCCCCTGGCGTACTTGCCGTACCATAGTGTACGGGTGCAACATGTCATTAATGAACATATATAAAAGAGAGTAATGCAGAAAATAGACAAAAGCTATGCATTGTTTATATAAAGGCTATTTATCAAAGCCGAACAATACAAATAGTGTGGTAAGCAAAAGATATTGGACTATTCAGTATGTCCTGACCGGGGGAAGGCCGCGGAATTGTATTTAAAATAGGTATACCGCTCGTAACAGAGACCACCTGGGAGTTCCATAGTGCGGCATGGCTTGTCTGCCTCCCTGGATCTTGCATCGTTTGTGCGGCAGTCGAATTGCCGAACAGGTCGTCTGAAGTATGGAGTCCTGAAGGTAAGAAAAAATTAAAAAGAGAATCCGGCAGCCCCTAGTACGTTTTAAGCCGTATTCTGGGCATGCCGTTATTGTGCCCCTTCCCCTGTGCCCATGGTATTTCAAGGGCGTAGTTATGTACGCGAGGTACTGGTTTCGCTATGTCGCGATAGCTGGGGTTGGGGCCGCATTGCTACGCTTGCTCAGAGTGTGCCAGGCGGTCCTGCTGTGGGTTACTCCGGGCGCGCTTGGCAGTGTCTGGCTTTTTAATGGCCGGACTGGAGAATTGCCTGAGAAGGCTACTTCGTACCTCCGCTGCGAGAGCCGCCGTATGCTCCTCCGTACAGAGGGAGCGTTCGGTGTTTCCATTGACCGTAATTACACCTCGAGGGCCTGGCATCTTGAGCTTGAGATATGCGTAGCGCGGCACCGCATTGAACTTTGCAAATGCGGTTCGTCCGAGCAGGGCGTGATAGCCACTGCGAAACGGGACTATATCGAAGATTAACTCTTCGCTTCGGAAATTGTCCGGGGATCCGAAGACCACGTCAAGTGTTACTGAGCCTGTACAGTTGGCTTCTACACCTGGTATAACGCCTTTAAAGGTCGATCTTGTGGGCTTAATCCTTGAGGGATCTATGCCCATTTTCCGCACTGTATACTGATAAAGCAGGTTCAGGCTACTGCCGCCGTCCATGAGGACTCTTGTGAGATGAAATCCGTCGATGATTGGGTCGAGAACCAATGCGGCGAAGCCGCCATGACGGATGCGAGTGAGATGGTCCCTTCGATCAAAAGTGATCGGGCAGGAGGACCATGGGTTGAACTTTGGGGCGACTGGCTCTATCGCTTATACGTCCCGTAGCGCACGCTTCCGCTCCCGCTTGGGAATGTGGGTTGCGTATATCATGTTCACCATCCGCACTTGTGGGGGAAAGCCCTTCTGTCCATTGTTGTTCGGCGGCTTGGGCTCCTCGTCGTCGCTGTGCAGCCCCTTGTCTCTGTTTTCGGCCCTTAACTTGCTTGCCTGCTTGAACACCCAACAATCCCTGTTAGTGTGATTGGCTGGCCTTTTGGGGGTGCCATGTATCAGGCACAAGTGATCGAGTATTCGGTCCAAACTGGACGGGCCCTGAGTATTCTTTTTGAATGGCTTTTTCCACTGACCGGATTTATAGCCTTTGAATCCGGCATTGATTGCCGCGTCTTCATTGCTGTCGCTGTTAACGCGGCGTTTTTGCTTATTCCGACGTGTCCTGCCACTTTTGTCCTTGGTATCCGAATTACCAGGGTTCTTTGATAAGTTGTTACTGCGAGCTAGCCAGCTGTCTTCTCCCGCGCAAAAGCGGGTCATGAGTGTCGTGAGGGCTGCCATGGATTTCGGCTTTTCCTGTCCCAGGTGCCGGGCAAGCCACTCGTCGCGGATGTTATGCTTGAAGGCTGCTAGGGCCTCTGCGTCCGGACAGTCGACTATTTGGTTTTTCTTTGTTAGGAACCGTGCCCAGAATTGTCTGGCTGATTCCTCTGGCTGCTGAATTATGTGGCTTAAGTCGTCGGCATCCGGCGGTCGCACGTAAGTGCCCTGGAAGTTGTCGAGGAATGCGGCTTCCAGGTCCTCCCAAGAACCGATTGAGTCTGCTGGCAAGCTGTTAAGCCAATGCCGGGCCGGTCCTTTAAGTTTGAGTGGGAGGTATTTGATGGCGTGTAGATCATCGCCGCGTGCCATGTGGATGTGAAGGAGATAATCCTCGATCCATACCGCCGGGTCTGTTGTGCCATCGTATGATTCGATGTTTACGGGTTTTAAACCCTCTGGGATTTTATGATCCATTACTTCATTCATGAAGCATAGCGGGTGTGTGGCGCCTCTGTACTGGGCTATATCACGACGTAGCTCGGAAGCGCTATGTCTGTTGTGTTCAGCCCGGCCGGATTTGTTGTATCTAGAGTGAAGATCATTGTCACATGCCGTAGGGCGCCTACGCGATCCGTAGATCGATCTTGTTTGTCTTGCCTTATCCTCCAGTATGTCTCGCAGGTCGGGCGCATTTTCCCGTGCCTTAGTTGAGCGGCGTCGGGGCATGGCTTGGGTGGAGGGCCGAGGGGCCTCTATGTCGCGGCTGCGAGGTGGCCGGTCTGCCATGTCATGCGCTGGTGATGTAGGTGCTTCCTCCTCTGATCGGGGTAGCGGCCTGCGCTTCGGATAACTCTCGGAGGGGCGTTCGAGTTCATACTCTTCGGCCATAAGGACTTCAGTCCATCTGTCAGCTAGCAAATCTTGGGCAGCTTTAAGCTGTTGCTGCTTTTTCTTGAGGCTGCTTGCCGTGGCTAAAAGCCTGCGTTTAAAACGCTCTTGTTCGGCGGGGTCTGATGGTATGACGAATTCGTCGTCATCGAGGCTTGCCTCATCTTCGGAGGGAGGCGTATAGTTATCATCCTCGACCTCTCGGTCTGCCGCTCTCTCATGAGGGCTGGCTTCTCCATCTTCCTGTGCCGAATCTTGCTGAGGTGGGTGTTCTTCGGCGTTATCTAGGGTAGTATTATCTCCCGTGCCGGAATCACCGTTTTTGCTTTGGCAGGATTTAGAGCGGCGCCGTTGACGCCGGCGCTTTGGCTATTTCTTGGGGGCGCCATCCCCCACTGTTCCATCGCCATCTCCATCTTTTGGAGTATCCACCATATATATGTCATATGACGAGGTGGCCTTCCAGCGCCCTACAGGTGCTGGTTCCTGTTCGTCTCCTACATCATCGTCCATGCCGTCGATATCTTCGGAGCTGAAGTCAAGCATGTCGGTTAGATCGTCGACAGTGGCTACAAAGTGGGTGGTGGGTGGGCTTTGAATTTCCTTATCGTCCGTATCCCACCCTCGCTGACCGTAGTCCGGCCAGGGCTCTCCTGATAAAGAGAGAGACTTAAGAGAGTTCAGGATGTCGCCAAAAGGCGAATGCTGAAAGATGTCTGCGGCGGTGAACTCCATTATCGGCGCCCAATTGGATTCGATTGGCAGGGGCGCGGGGGGTTCGGAGTCCGGATCCTCGGAGTCATGGGCCATGCGGAGTGCGGGGCTGGAGTTCGGCTCGATCGCCTCTGAGATCGCAGCCCCTGAGGTAGCGTCTAACCGCTGATCCTCGATCGGCGCAGTATGCTCCGAATCAATGGTCGAAACCGATGCGTATGCGGCCTCCAAGGCGCTGTTCGGCGGCAGAGCTATATCATGCCCATCGAGACAGTGCGGCGCGCTTGGCTGTGGCTCGAATCCGTCGAAGATCAAGTCCCCGTGGATGTCAGCCGTGTAGTTTAGGCTTCCAAACCCGACCTGATGGCTAGGGGCGTAGCTTTCGATCTGCTCCAGGTGGCCGAGTGAATTGGCCCGCAGAGCGAAGCCGCCGAAGACGAAGATCTGTCCGGGGAGAAAAGTTTCACCCTGGACCGTATCGTCGTTGATGATCAAAGGAGCCATCGGGCCTAAAGGCGACGACACAGAGGAACTCTCAATGAAAGCACCAATGTCGGTGTCAAAACCGGCGGATCTCGGGTAGGGGGTCCCGAACTGTGCGTCAAGGCCGGATGGTAACAGGAGATAAGGGACATGATGTTTTTTACCCAGGTTCGGGCCCTCTCGATGGAGGTAATACCCTACTCCTGCTTGATTAGTATTGATGATATGGGTAGTACAATAGTAGATCTACCACGAGATCAAGGAGGCTAAACCCTAGAAGCTAGCCTATGTTATGATTGTTGTGTATGGAGTTGATTGCCTACGGACTATAACCCTCCGGTTTATATAGACACTGGATAGGGTTAGGGTTACATAAAGTCGGTTACAATGGTAGGAGATCTTGAATATCCGCATCGCCAAGCTTGCCTTCCACGCCAAGGAAAGTCCCATCCGGACACGGGACGAAGTCTTCAATCTTGTATCTTCATAGTCCAGGAGTCCGGCTGAAGGTATAGTCCGGCTACCCGAACACCCCCTAATCTAGGACTCCCTCAGTGGGGAACCCGGTTACCGGGATCACCCCACCATCTTGCACGACACGCTCCCGTCACACTTCCTTTTGCACCGGCATCTCAATCGAGTTACCGGAAACCGAGATGTTGCCGTGGCATCATTTTCGGATTCGTTCTCGTGGCTCCCCTTTTTGTTTTCGCCATGATGACAAATGCTCTCATCATGCTCATGTCAACTTTTAATAAAAATTGCATAAGCTTGTTCATGTCATCCGCATCATGATAACAACAATTAAAATGTTTAAATGGTTGTTGCAATAAATTACTAATGCATATGGGGATTTACCGGATTCGTTATTTGTTATATCCGGCCCCATTTAAATTGTTTAGATGGTGTAGTTTTGTTATGCCTCACCTCTTGCCATGTTAATCAACATTTAATATTGTTGGGTACCTAAACATCAGAGAACTAAATAATTATTGTGGTGTCCGTCAATATGCAACTCGTTGCATATTCAGCTCCACTTAATTTGTAGTTTTGTTGGTGCACTTTGCCATGCCATGCATATTTAAACCGGTCATGCATCATACTTGGTTGTGCATCATGCCATGCTTATGTGGTGGTTGTTTACCATGTTGTTTGCTTTCTTTCCGGTGTTGCTTCTTCGGGTTAGTTCCGATAACGCCGTGTCTGTGAGGATCCGTTCGACTACGTCCGTTTATCTTCTTCATGGACTCGTTCTTCTTCCTTGCGGGATTTCAGGCAAGATGACCATACCCTCGAAATAACTTCTATCTTTGCTTGCCAGTTGCTCGCTCTTTTGCTATGCCTATGCTGCGATACCTACCACTTGCTTATCATGCCTTCCATATTGTTGAACCAAGCCTCTAACCCACCTTGTCCTAGCAAACCGTTGTTTGGCTATGTTACCGCTTTGCTCAGCCCCTCTTATAGCGTTGTTAGTTGCAGGTGAAGATTGAAGTTTGTTCCTTGTTGGAATATGTTTTACTTGTTGGGATATCACAATATATCTTATTTAATTAATACATCTATATACTTGGTAAAGGGTGGAAGGCTCAGCCTTATGCCTGGTGTTTTGTTCCACTCTTGCCGCCCTAGTTTCCGTCATATCGGTGTTATGTTCCCGGATTTTGCCTTCCTTAGGCGGTTGGGTTATAATGGGAACCCCTTGACAGTTCGCCTTGAATAGAACTCCTCCAGCAAGGCCCAACCTTGGTTTTACCATTTGCCACCTAGCCTTTTTCCCTTGGGAGTCGCACATCCCAAGGGTCATCTTTATTAAACCCCCGGGCCAGTGCTTGTCTAAGTGTTGGTCCAACCCAGAGCACCGTGCGGGGCCGTCCCTTGGCAACTTGGGTTACATTGGCTCCCGTACGCTTAGCTTATCCGGTGTGCCCTGAGAACGAGATATGTGCAGCTCCTATCGGGATTTGTCGGCATAGCGGGTGGTCTTGCTAGACTTGTTTTACCATTGTCGAGGATGTCTTGTAACCGGGATTCTGAGTCTGATCGGGTCTTCCCGCTAGAAGGAATATCCTTCGTTGACCGTGAGAGCTTGTGATGGGCTAAGTTGGGACACCCCTGCAGGGATATGATCTTTCGAAAGCCGTGCCCGCGATTATGGGAAGATGGGAATTTGTTAATGTCCGGTTGTAGAAAACCTGAAGTTAACCTTAATTAAAATACATCAACCGCGTGTGTAATCGTGATGGTCTCTTCTCGGCGGAGTCCGGGAAGTGAACAAGGTGTTGGAGTAATGCTTGACGTAGGTTGTTATAGGATCACTTCTTGATCATAGTTTTTCGCTCGTGCCTTGCCTTCTCTTCTCGCTCTCATTTGCGTATGTTAGCCACCATATATGCTAGTCGCTTGCTGCAGCTCCACCTCATACCTTTACCTTACCCATAAGCTTAAATAGTCTTGATCGCGAGGGTGTGAGATTGCTGAGTCCCCGTGGCTCACAGATACTTCCAAAACCAGCTTGCAGGTGCCGACGATACCATGCAGATGACGCAACCAAGCTCAAGGAGGAGCTCGATGAAGATCTTGTCCTTTGTGTTGTTTCATTCTAGTTGATCAGTAGTGGAGTCCAGTCGGGACGATCGAGGATCTGTGTAGCATTTGGGGTAGTCTTCTTTTATTTTGGTTCCGTAGTCGGACCTTGATTGTATTTGGATGATGTAATGCTTTATTCATGTAATTGTGTGAAGTGGCGAGTGTACACCAACTATGTATCTCTTTCCCTTATGTATTACATGGGTTGTGTGAAGATTACCTCACTTGCGACATTGCTTTCAATGCGGTTATGCCTCTAAGTCGTGCTTCGACACGTGGGAGATATAGCCGCATCGAGGGCATTACAAGTTGGTAATCAGAGCCATCCCCGACCTTAGGATCCCCCACTGCTTGATCGTTTTTTAGCAGCCGTTGTTGAGTCTAGAAAAATGTTTTGAGTCATTTAGGAATTATATATCGGAGAGTTTAGGAATTCTTTTACTCCCCAGTCCCTTCATCGCTCTGGCAAGGCATCCTGACGTAGAGTTTTGACTCTTCTCTTCTCAAATTTCACTAAAAAAATTTAGGATCACGCGGGTATCTTGGAATCGTTCCGATCGATTTGTGACGAGAACATTGTTTTTGGTGCCTCCTGTCATTTAGGGGTTGTGGCAGTGTCCCGGGGAGTTGAGCTCCAAGGTGTTGTCGTCACAATTTTATCGTTGCAGTTCTGGAATACCTGAGTTTAGTTTCACCGACATCGAAAATCTCTTTTATGCAGTTGTTGGTGGGATAACCTCGACGCCACCCAGTACTGGGGCGGGAGTTCGGGAGTATTGCCATAACTTGTATAACGGATGCTTTTCGAAGGTTGAGGTAGACGATTTCCGAAGGTTTCTTGGTTATGTGTTGAAGGATGGATACAGCTGGATGTAGGATTTGCTAGTTTTGGGTGAGATATTATGCTTCCCCTGTATCCCCAACACCTGATTGCATAACCGGGAATTTTTTTGGAGTTTATAAGTGGGAATTCAAGTAGCTCTTAGGATATCTTTCCGACAGATGTATGATATGAAATTAGGGTTCGACGTCTAGTGGTCCGCCTATTCACGGTTGGTTTTACAGTGGTCTCGTTGTGTCTTAAAGAGTCCTTGGCTATGCCGACTCGGGGACGCTTCGTATGTCATGTGCACTGCCTTGTACATGATGGTGTTGTACGATTGAGCCCGTGTAGGCCCCACCACGAAAACTTCGGACAAAATCTCTATCATATGTTTGTTCCGGCTTATTTTGCAAGCCAATCCTTTGTTTTGTTTTTTTTTGAGTTGTGGTATTCGAGTTGCTTCGAAGTCAAATGTTGATTCCATACCTTTTCCTAAGCGGTGTTCTCATACCCCGATGTGAACACTAATCCTTCATGATCATCAAGATTGTTTTGTCAATCCTTTTTTAACCGGCGTGTTTCTCTTCAAGTAGATCCGATCATTTCAACATCCGCAAGACCAAGCATCAGTTCTTCTCAACGATGTTTGTTTCATCCATCTCCAAGTTGCTTTTGCTTTTTCCCGCCCTCCCTCCCTTATTTCCTTCAAGGACTCAGAATTCTTAATCATTTATCATGTTATTGATGTGAAGTCTCTCCATTTTTTTCCATCAATGCTCTTATCCGGTGATTCTCAGAAAGATTCTAACGGAGCTTCAAGTTCATCGTTCTTCGTTCTTTTTCTTCTCCGGTGGATTCAAGTCAAGTTTTGTTGATCATACCTTTTTCCTCGTTTCAATACCTTCTCATCCCGGTGCACCTCATATTCAGTCAGTTCTCGCTATTCAATTGTTCCGGAGTGCTCAAGATATCTCAGTTCAAGCTATTTCGAGGTCCTATCTTATTCAAGCCATTTAATTCAACCGGTGCAACCTCTCTTTTAAATCTTTTCAATGGTGTTTCTTTTGAGTGGGCCCTAACCCATAGGTCTTTCCCAGGATCTTACCTGACTCTTCTAATTTCCGGAATTATCCTCATATTCATCTCAAAGTTTGACGTAAGAATGATTTATCATTAGTCAAATGCCTTTCTCCAAGATCGGTTAAATTCTTTTCATCGTTGGGTCAACCTTTCTAATTTTCATTCCAGAGTGCCTCAACAATTCATGGTGGTGTTTCAGTCGTCATTCTCAGATTTTGAAGACCGAAGAAGAGTTTCTTTTAAATCTTGCCCCATTCTCTGCCATCCTCTCATAATTGTTTTGATTGTGAGAATTCTTTTCACCTATCCGGAGCAATTCAAGAGTCTTCTCAGTGTGTTATCCGGAGTCCACCAATTCAGGTTTATTCATTCTCAGCTGTCAGTTATCATCCTCCTAATCTTACCGGTGCATCATTCAAATATCCTCTAATCAACTCGTGATTTTTCGTCCACTTGCATCTAAATTCTCTCAAGTTTCTTCATTCATTTCATAATTCTTCCCGGTGTTTCTTTACCTTTTACTTCGTTCTTTTCCAATTCATACGGTGGTTCGTTGAAGATCTCTCTTCCTTGGCTGTCATATCAATTCTTTTGTTCTCTCAAATTATACCGATGGATTCGTGGAAGACCTTCCCAAGTTCATGCTATATATCTCTTCAATCCATTGCAACTGGAATAAGTAGTACGCGAAATCCGTTTCTTGTCATCAATTTAATTGGTGAAGGTTAAGCATAATGTAATTCTTATTCTTGTTTCATCCATATGTTAATCTTTTCTTCCGGAGTTTGTTCACGATGATTAAATTCTTGGTTTCAAGTGCTCGTCTTTCTTTCCCGGAGTTCAAAGCTCTAATTATCACGGAGATCCATCTAAATCATTACAAGGATTCACCTTGTGCTTTCAACTTCTCTTTCTTTCGTTTGATCATTCTTTCATTACCGGAGTTCTTCATGGAGGTCCTACATGATGGTTCATAAAGGATTTAATTCCGTCTAGAAGTTTTTCATTGAGATTCTTTTCCAAGGAGCTCATGCTTTCTTCATCCTGTAATCCGGACTGCAATCGTTTCTCCCTTATCTTTTGAGGTGGTGATATATCATTCTTCATTCACAAGATTGAGATATTTAAATCCATCAACCTATTCATTGGAGTTATCTGGGGTTATATTCCACCTAAAGCCTTCCCTAAGGATTGTTGCTAATTATGGTGCTTATAAATGTCCCAAGTTCTTCATTTACCCTCCCGGTGAAATAGTTTCTTGTCTTCTTGTTCATATCAATCCAATCTTGCTTGGCAGGTTGTCACCTCATAATTTGAGATGTATTCCATAAGACCATATCAAGCTTATTATTTTCGTTGTTGGTTTTCCAACAACTCCGTTCTAACATTTGTTGTAACCATGCTCTCTCAAGATCTTGTTTCCCTTCGTTCCGGAGGCATTGTGATGTTGCTCTCTCCAACCCATCTTCTTGCTTTGTCAGGATCGTGTTCTTTTCGTCCTTATCCTTTTAACCGGAGTGTCATGCCCGCTTTTCGAGATCTTCCCATCCTATCAAGTTTTGCCTCCCTTCTCAACCGGAGTGCCGCCTGAAATCGTTCTTACCCTTTGTGCCATTCTTTGAATAGTTCCGGAGGCAGTGTATTATTGTTTTCATCAAGTATCCCCTCATCTTGTCAAATTCATGTTCAATTCCTTCTATTTACAGTCGGAATGCCGTCCAAATTATATCATTCTTAATCCTTCTCTATCTTGTTTTAACCGGAGTGGTTTCAATATATGTCTTGCCCTTCAACCTCAAGGTTTTTTTCGCAATGTTCTTTGTCCCACTTTTCTAATGGAGTGTTTTCGACTTGGTTCACGTTCGTTGTATTCTTTTCTCGAATCTGTTCAACCTCGCAAGGTTCTTTGGTTTCACTCGTTTGTCAAAGAAGCAACTTAGTTTTACCTCTTCTCTTTCTCTTCCGTTGTCCCTCCGGTGCCATTCTAGATCTCGGGACGAGATCCTCTCGTAGTGGTGGAGTGTTGTAACGCCCCGAGACCGTTGTGCTAGGTGTCCTCCAGTTATTCGCTGTTGTTGCCTTGTCATTGCTTGCGTGTTGTGCATTGCATCATGTCATCATGCCATCATGTCATTAATCTTTGCATCTCAACTCAACTAATAAATTGCATAGATCGTTGATCTATTTAAATCGAGGGATATTCACAATGGTGATTTCTCTTTATAACATATTCAAAGTCTCCCAATATTATTAGGGAGCTACAATAAATATTCCATTTGTATGGGATCAACCCAAACAAACTTGCATTTCAAATCTCTCTCATTTTTTTCAAATATTCTAAGTCCTTGATTCTTCTCCAAATACTTCAATTCCAGTTGTGGCACTTTGAAATTTGTCAAAGTATCTCCATGCCAGTTTCCAACTCAACTTATATTTATTTGGCCCTCCAAATAAATATTTTGCTTCTATCTCCTTTCTGTAAATAGTAAAGGAAAATCATTTTTTTCCTTCTTTTCTTTTAATCCAGCCTGCTAGGCCTCCTATTTTTTTCCCTCCTTTGAGATGGCCCAAGGCCTAGCTGGCACCCTCCCCCTAGGCCTGGCCGATCCCCTCCAAACCCTATCCCGATCGCTCCCTTCCTCCGTTTTCCCTCTCGCGCCGCCAGGGACACAGGGATAGAGCGCTCGCCTCGATCCCCTCCTTATCCCCTCGATCTCTCTCTCACCATCTCCCTCGATTCCTCCCCGATGCCCATCTCTCTTCCTCCTTCGTTCCCGCACGTGCTCGCAGCGGCAGGAGCCCGTTTCCCTCGCCCTTCCTCCCCTCGTCTCCCTCTCCTCTCGCCCGACTCGAGCCAGGGGAGGAGCCCCAGCGCCCAATCCCCTCCAAACCGCCAGAGACGACCGAGCCTCCCCCGGCGTGCCCCTGCATCGAGCAGCCATAGCTGCGTTGCCGGATCCCGTCCGATGCTGCCATGGATCCCGTAGAACCAGGCCGCGGCCCCGCACCATCTCGTGGACCGCGCCCGCGCCACCGCTTCTCCGCCTCGCCTGGAGCTCCAAGTTCGCCGGCCACCGCTGTCGCTGCCGACCTCCGCAGCACCAAGTCCTTCCAGCCGCGAGGCAGTGCCCCCTCGCGCGCCCTTGGTCCTCCCTTCTTCGTCGTGAGCGGCAACAGGAGCGTCGCCGAGCCCTCCCTGCGACCCTGCGATTGCGTTGACCATCAGCTCCGGCTTGCTGTCAGCCACGCCAAGACCCGAGGCTTTTTTTTGCTGCTTCGCTTTGGAGGCACCAAGATCCTCTCCGACAAGTGCACGACTATGCGGATTGTGCCAAGTACCACTATGTCGAGACCCCTCAAGTTCGACTACACGAAAACGCGAAGTACCCCTATGCGCGAAGATGCCAAGACCGTTTTGGGATCCACCAAGTACCGCTACCGATGGCTCGAACGCCTTCGAAACGTATACCACTTCTGCCGCCTGAACATCTACGGAACGTGTACCACAACCATCGTCGAAGAACCGTGAACGTCTAACGATGACCCTCAAGTTCGTCCACGATTGCTATGTACCACTACCATCGACGCAAACCACTACTTCCACTACGGCATTAGTACAACTACTACCACTACGAACGTGGCGAGAACGTCTACTTCCTCTACTTTGCACCGAACCGATACGCTTCGAAGGTATAACCCCAAGACGACCGTCCGAGAACGTTTGCATGTGTTGTATGAGTTGCACCCTATGTTTGCACCGTGCCCGAGTTGTCACTTGCTCGGTGCTCCTCTTCTGCCGCCAATTCGTGGGGAACCCGGTTACCGAGATCACCCCACCATCTTGCACGACACGCTCCCGTCACACTTCCTTTTGCACCGACATCTCAATCGAGTTACCGGAAACCGAGATGTTGCCGTGGCATCATTTTCAGATTCGTTCTCGTGGCTCCCCTTTTCGTTTTCGCCATGATGACAAATGCTCTCATCACGCTCATGTCAACTTTTAATAAAAATTGCATAAGATTGTTCATGTCATCCGCATCATGATAACAACAATTAAAATGTTTAAATGGTTGTTGCAATAAATTACTAATGCATATGGGGATTTACCAGATTCGTTATTTGTTATATCCGGCCCCATTTAAATTGTTTAGATGGTGTAGTTTTGTTATGCCTCACCTCTTGCCATGTTAATCAACATTTAATATTGTTGGGTACCTAAACATTAGAGAACTAAATAATTATTGTGGTGTCCATCAATATGCAACTCGTTGCATATTCAGCTCCACTTAATTTGTAGTTTTGTTGGTGCACTTTGCCATGCCATGCATATTTAAACCGGTCATGCATCATACTTGGTTGTGCATCATGCCATGCTTATGTGATGGTTGTTTACCATGTTGTTTGCTTTCTTTCCGGTGTTGCTTCTTCGGGTTAGTTCCGATAACGTCGTGTCTGTGAGGATCCGTTCGACTATGTCCATTTATCTTCTTCATGGACTCGTTCTTCTTCCTTGCGGGATTTCAGGCAAGATGACCATACCCTCGAAATCACTTCTATCTTTGCTTGCTAGTTGCTCGCTCTTTTGCTATGCCTATGCTGCGATACCTACCACTTGCTTATCATGCCTCCCATATTGTTGAACCAAGCCTCTAACCCACCTTGTCCTAGCAAACCGTTGTTTGGCTATGTTACCGCTTTGCTCAGCCCCTCTTATAGCATTGTTAGTTGCAGTTGAAGATTGAAGTTTGTTCCTTGTTGGAACATGGAGATGTTGTTCCTTGTTGGAATATGTTTTACTTGTTGGGATATCACAATATATCTTATTTAATTAATGCATCTATATACTTGGTAAAGGGTGGAAGGCTCGGTCTTATGCCTGGTGTTTTGTTCCACTCTTGCCGCCCTAGTTTCCGTCATATCGGTGTTATGTTCCCGGATTTTGCGTTCCTTACGCGGTTGGGTTATAATGGGAACCCCTTGATAGTTCGCCTTGAATAAAACTCCTCCAGCAAGGCCCAACCTTGGTTTTACCATTTGCCACCTAGCCTTTTTCCCTTGGGAGTCCCACATCCCGAGGGTCATCTTTATTTTAAACCCCCGGGCCAGTGCTTGTCTAAGTGTTGGTCCAACCCAGAGCACCGTGCGGGGCCGTCCCTTGGCAACTTGGGTTACGTTGGCTCCCGTACGCTTATCTTATCCGGTGTGCCCTGAGAACGAGATATGTGCAGCTCCTATCGGGATTTGTCGGCACAGCGGGTGGTCTTGCTGGACTTGTTTTACCATTGTCGAGGATGTCTTGTAACCGGGATTCCGAGTCTGATCGGGTCTTCCCGCTAGAAGGAATATCCTTTGTTGACCGTGAGAGCTTGTGATGGGCTAAGTTGGGACACCCCTGCAGGGATATGATCTTTCGAAATCCGTGCCCACGGTTATGGGCAGATGGGAATTTGTTAATGTCCGGTTGTAGAAAACCTGAAGTTGACCTTAATTAAAATACATCAACTGCGTGTGTAACCGTGATGGTCTCTTCTCAGCGGAGTCCGGGAAGTGAACACGGTGTTGGAGTAATGCTTGACGTAGGTTGTTATAGGATCACTTCTTGATCATAGTTTTTCGCTCATGCCTTGCCTTCTCTTCTCGCTCTCATTTGCGTATGTTAGCCACCATATATGCTAGTCGCTTGCTGCAGCTCCACCTCATACCTTTACCTTACCCATAAGCTTAAATAGTCTTGATCGCGAGGGTGCGAGATTGCTGAGTCCCCCTGGCTCACAGATACTTCCAAAACTAGCTTGCAGGTGCCGAGGATACCGTGCAGATGACACAACCAAGCTCAAGGAGGAGCTCGATGAAGATCTTGTCCTTTGTGTTGTTTCGTTCTAGTTGATCAGTAGTGGAGCCCAATCGGGACGATCGGGGATCTGTGTAGCATTTGGGGTAGTCTTCTTTTATTTTGGTTCCGTAGTCGGACCTTGATTGTATTTGGATGATGTAATGCTTTATTCATGTAATTGTGTGAAGTGGCGAGTGTACGCCAACTATGTATCTCTTTCCCTTATGTATTACATGGGTTGTCTGAAGATTACCTCACTTGCGACATTGCTTTCAATGCGGTTATGCCTCTAAGTCGTGCTTCGACACGTGGGAGATATAGTCACATCGAGGGCGTTACACCTGTCAAGCAAGCTCTTCGGCATTTTTCCGAACCTAAGAGACAGGCCATGGGAGAAGAGCTAGCAAAGCTATTGGAGGACGGATTCATCAGAGATATAAAACATCCGGACTGGCTCGCAAACCTGGTGATGGTACCAAAGAAGGACAAATCCTGGCGCCTATGCGTTGATTTTAAGGACCTTAACAAGGCTTGCCCAAAGGATCCCTTCCCACTCCCCCGCATCGATCAAATTATCGACGCTACCGCAGGACACGATTCATTGTGTTCCCTCGACGCATATTCCGGCTACCATCAAATCAAGATGGCAGAACCAGACCAAGCCGCAACGGCATTCATCACACCATACGGCCCATTCTGCTTCAACACAATGCCCTTCGGGCTCAAAAACACCGGCGCAACATATCAGCGCATGATTCAGACATGTCTGGCAAACCAGATCGGCAAAACAGTGGAGGCATATGTAGATGATGTGGTCGTCAAAACAAGACATGTCGAATCTCTAGTATGCGACTTGAGGCTCACATTCGATAACCTCCGAACGTACGACATCAAGCTCAACCCGGAAAAATGCGTTTTCGGCGTTCCAGTCGGAAAGCTCTTGGGCTTCATTGTATCCGGTAGAGGAATTGAAGCAAATCCAGCCAAGATCCGAGCTCTATTGCAACTGGATATCCCAAAGGACCTGAAACAAATACAAAAGTTAACCGGATGCGTGGCGGCTCTAAGCCGCTTTATCTCCCGCTTGGGAGAAAAGGCCCTACCCCTTTGCCGCCTCCTTCGGCGTACCAAACACTTCGAATTGACGGATGCAGCCACGGCCGGACTCGACGAAATAAAAGCCATATTGGCAACAAACCCAGTCCTGGCCGCGCCAAATACTGGCGAACCAATGCTATTGTACATTGCAGCAACACATCAGGTTGTAAGCGCAGTACTCGTCGTCGAACGAGAAACGGACGGACACAAATTCCCCCTTCAAAAGCCGGTCTATTATGTGTCCACTGTCCTCACTCCCTGCAAATCACGGTACCCGCATTATCAAAAGATTGCATACGTGGTATTCATGGCATCCCGGAAGCTACGACACTACTTCCAAGAGTGTTTAATAACAGTAGCCTCGGAAGTACCACTTAACGATATTATAAACAACCGTGACGCAACGGGCCGGATTGCAAAATGGGCCATTGAGCTCCTCCCGTTCGACATAACTTATAAGCCACGGCGAGCCATCAAGTCGCAAGTCTTGGCCGACTTCGTCGCAGAATGGACGGAGGCCGAACTTCCTAAAGAGTACGACACATATTCAAATTGGATCATGCATTTCGACGGCTCCAAGATGTTGGCCGGACTGGGGGCTGGCGTCGTTTTGATGTCCCCCACAGGAGACATAGTTCAATACGTACTCCAGATTATGTACACAGACTCCAACAATGCAGCCGAATATGAGGCCCTTTTACATGGTCTCCGGATGGCAGTATCCATGGGCATTCAACGCCTAGAGGTGCGCGGGGACTCGAACCTCGAAATATCCCAAATAAATGGAGACTTCGACGCCAAGGATCCAAAGATGGCGGCTTACCACAATGCCGTCCTAAAAATGTCAGCTCGGTTCGAAGGGCTTGAATTTCTCCACATAGCCCGGGAAAATAATCAGGCGGCAGATGTCCTGGCACGCATCGGCGCAAAACGCGATGTAGTCCCCCCAACATCTTCTTGGAAAGGCTGTTCAAGCCATCCGTAGTATGGGAAGGGGAGCCGCACAACAACAGCCCGGACCCAACCGCACTGCCCGACACTGAACATTCTGACACAATTGGCGGCTCTGCCAATGAAATAACACCTTCAGCCCATGTAATAATGGCCGTCATCGCCCCGTGGACAGAACCATTCCTCACCTACCTTATTAGGCAGGAACTCCCCGAGGACCAAAATGAGGCACGCTGCATAGTGCGGCGATCCAAAGCCTACAAAGTCCACGAGGGAGAGCTTTATAAGAAAAGCACTATCGGAGTCCTTCAAAGGTGCATCTCCGAAGAGGAAGGGCGGAACCTCCTGGCTGAAATTCATGCCGGACTCGGCGGTCATCACGCTGCAGCTCGGTCCCTTGTGAGCAAGGCCTTCCGCACAGGCTTTTACTGGCCGACGGCCTGGGCAGACGCCCAGGACTTAGTCCAACGATGCACCGGCTGCCAGCTCTTTGCAAACCAAAGCCATATGCCACCCACTGCCCTCCAAACTATCCCCATCACTTGGCCCTTCGCGGTCTGGGGGCTTGACATGGTTGGACCCCTTAAAGGCGGAACCCACAAGCAAAAATACTTACTGGTCATGGTGGATAAGTTCACCAAATGGATAGAAGCCAAGCCTGTTAAGACGGCCGAATCCGGACCTGTGATAGACTTTATATTCGGGGTTGTACACCATTACGGCGTCCCCCACAGCATCATCACGGATAACAGCATGAACTTTACGGCCGACGAGGTAAAACTCTGGTGCAAAAACATGGGCATCAAGCTCGATTATGCTTCCGTCTATCACCCACAAACTAACGGCCAGGTCGAACATGCAAATGGTCTTATCATGAGCGGCATCAAACCCAGATTAGTGCGGTCCCTCAAGGAATCTAACACGCACTGGGTAGAGGAGCTCGACTCCGTACTCTGGGGGCTGCGGACCACGCCAAATCGCACCACCGGATACACACCATTCTTTATGGTGTACGGCGCAGAGGCAGTTTTGCCTTGCGACATAATTCATGACTCACCTCGAGTGTGCATGTATGAAGAAAGAGAAGCCGATCTCGATCGGCAGGACAACTTGGACGCATTGGAGGAGGAGCGTGATGTGGCAGAAGCCCGTTCCGCATTCTATCAACAGCAGGCTCGAAGATACCAAAGCAGAGAAGTACGGGCCAAAAATTACAACGTTGGCGAATTAGTTCTACGACTACCGGACAAGAAAAAGGACAAACTCAAGCCCAAGTGGGATGGTCCCTTCATAATTGACCAAGTCCTGACTGGTGGAGCGTACCGCCTGCAGGATGCATCGGATAACCGACTCGAGCCGAACCCATGGAACGCAGCCCGTCTCCGAAGATTCTATGCCTAGCGCCAGACTCTATGTTCGTCTCCTTCCTCTGTCCATTTTTTATATACTTTCTGTCTTACATTCCTCTTCTTCTCTCTCTCTCTCTCTTATAGCCTTTAAAGGCTCATAAAGTGACGCGCTATCCGCGCTCATTAAACCTGGGGGCTTCTTTAAACAGAAGCTTATTTATACGGGCTTCATGCCCAACACATGTGTCACACTTCCACATGTACCTTTTATTCACCATTCTATGCATCCATATGACTTAAGTTTTGGCCAAGCTGGGTTACCTGGCTCCTGTGCTTACCCCTACGTTCCCGATTGTTCGGCTAGGTGGTAAAGGGAGTACCTCTGCGATTGTTACTACCGGGTCAGCCGAACGTGTACCTCAGACTGGGTGAAGCCGAAAGCTAGCGTTCTTAAAGGAATATTCGGTCGGTGAACTAAAGATGATCTTATTTTATTTTATTTATCTATACGCCCCCAGATGTTTTTCCTGCGTTTCTTTTCGCAGCATGGACATGCACCTTAGGGCATGCCTCCCAGGGAAAGGAACCCCTAACGGAACTATTCTCCCTGGAAGATGTTTCTTACTAACCATGTAATATAACATAACTAGTTGGGCACTTGTCTGTTCACGCACTAATGACCCCTATGCCTGGTCTCCATGCATTCCCCGGTTCCTATATAACCGCATGGGAATTCGGACACACTCCGGACCGTCAGGTCCCGAGGCTGAAGCGAAAAGGTCGGCCATGACAAATGATCTACAATCCGGCTAGAAGGCATTATAAATGTCAATTAAATTACATAGTCATTTTGACTGATTGTATTCCTCTTCAATACCATCTCATAGGCTGTCTAATTTATAGTCCTGCTGGGAATACTTTGCGGCCAACTCTACTTGGCCGTATACTATGCTTACAGGGATCTCCTTCCCATCGGGCCCTACAGGACCAACCTCAGCCATGTGGTTGGGGTCAGCCTTTGTGTACCGCGTCTTCACCATGGCCCAGGCCTCCCTAGCGCCTTGACGGCAGGCCGATATCTTCCACAATTGAAAGCGCCGCCGTGCTCCCTTTAGCTTCTCCGCAAGCTCTCCAAGACCTTCGGGCATGGAGACAGATGGCCACAGGGCCTGGGCGACGCCTTGCATCGACTGCCAAACTCGATCGAGCAGTTGCGAGAGCTCGGGAAGAAGGTCACCCGTAGAACCGGGCATCTCCTCTACAGGACGACCTGTTAGCACACCTACAGACATTGCTGTATTAGTCGACTTCCCCGTCGAACTTTCTTTCAAAGGTTCGTTCAAGCACTTACTAAATATGTCGTGCCGAAGCCGCTGATTCTCCTTTACAGAGTCTGACAGCTGGGCACGAACATCTTTCAGCTCGACGCCCAGCTTGGTGTTGGCATCTTGGAGATCGTTCTTCTCCCGCCTCACCTTTGTCAGCACCTTCTCACCAGCCTTTAGCTGGCGTAGGAGGTGTTGCCTTTCTAGATTCAATCCGGCGCCATCTACAATTTCATTTGTCAGATTCGCACCCATGCCGTGCTTCGCAAAATACTTATCTTTCGAAGTGTATATTACCAGAGGGGGTCTCCTTGGGCTCCCCTGCTGCGGCTAGTGCGGCCTCAAGTTGGGCTTTGCACTCTTCCAGCTCCTTGGACAGTAGGGAATTCTTTTTCTGTAAGAACCTGCATAACAAATGATCCTTAAATCAGTTATTCTAACTGTTTCAAGTATCGGGGGCTACTGGTATATATATAATTACCAAAATTTTCTTACCCGTATGTCTTTTACATATTGCTCCATGGCTCTGGCTAGACCATTTTGAGCGGCACGGAGGTACGCATCTCCCGAATAGAAGGCATCTAACGCCCCTTGGGAGAAACAAGCGTCGCAAAGAATTGTCCAGTGACGCTTGTGGTTCATGGCACTCTCCACCTCAGAGTTGGTGGCAGACAATCCATCCACATCCTCCGTCGAAGGAGAGTCTGACGCGCGCCTTGCGTTCGCCTCCGCCTCCGGACCAGGCTTTGGAGCCTGGCTGGTGGAGGCGCGATTGGTAGCCTCTCCGGATATAGTCCGGCGGGGTCTCTTTGTCCTGAAGAGAGCACGAGTGTCAATGTGCCTCGAAGGTATAACACCTGGGATAAGGGGGCGTGCCATACCTTTGCGCTGACATCTCGGTCCGGTCTGCACTTCTTTTCTGCCCACGGGGCCCTGCGGCCCCTCGTTGGCTTGTCGCCACAGGTTCGGCCTTCCGCCTCAAAAACCTCCCCTATAAAGCTCGATTGTAATTAGGAAACTGAAAACACGAGAGGGCGGACACCTATTCGGGGTACTGGGACTTCGATCTCAGTTACCTGGGAGGCCGGGATTAGCCCTGGGTAATCGGCCGTAATGGCCACCAAGGCGTTGTCCTTGCTCAATTGATGGAACACTCCATCAATCAGCTCCACAGATATGTCCGGATCCTCTTGAGACGTCAGATCGAGGGACCGTCCTGGGTCCTTGGGTTGTGGAGGAGGGCTGCTTATTTCCTTAACATCCCGGTGCAGTTCCTGGTTGAAGTCGTCAGACTGGATATTTAACAATGGGAATACAAAACAGATGGGCAAGTAAATACGACCGCTTACCCAGCTTGGGGGATTGTGCATAGAGAATCCACCCTGTGGGTTGACGTGGAGGAATTCCTCCTCTTCTCCCTCATACAAAGTGGACAAGATCTTTAGTAGAGCGGCAGCTGAATCCGGCCCCTTACGGCCGTAGCGGGTGGCGTCGTCCTCCCCGTTGAAGTCCCACATGGGGTGGCTTCTATACTGAAGCGGCTGCACCCCTTGCATGATGCATTCGGCCATAACCCCGATCATGGTTAGTCCGGAATGGGCTAACAATCTTATTCGGCCCATCAGGTAAATGATGTCCCTGTCACTTTCCCTCTGAGGGCTCCATGGACGCCAGCTTAGGCGCTTCTTTAAGGGAGCACTGTCAAATTTAGGGAGGCCGATCCGGACAGGATCCGGCAGCGGGACGTCTTCTATATAAAACCATTCCGAGGGCCAGTCTTCGGACGCCTTCTTTGGGGTTCCGGACAGATATCCGGTCCCGGCGATGCGCCACACTTCGGCTCCGCCCACTTGATACATTGACCCCTCCTTAGAGCGGGGCACAAGGTAGAATAACCTTTTCCATAGCCCGAAATGAGCCTCGACGCCTAAAAACAGCTCGTAGAGGGCTACGAAGCCCGCGATATGCAATACGGAGGCAGGCGTGAGATTGTGTAGCCGGAGGCCGTAGAACTCCAGCAGCCCCTGGAGAAATGGGTGGATTGGAAACCCGGCCCCCTTATTAAATAAGGGACAAGGCATACCCGCTCTCCTTTGGAGGGATTGGGGGCACTCTCCGCTTGCTTTCCGCCGTTGTAGACGGCAAGACCGGCTCGAACCGGGATCATGTAGGCCGGGGGAAGAAATCCCTTGGTCTGGAGCGTCACTAGCTCGCTATGCGGGATGGAGCATCTCTCCCAATATCCAGGCTGAGGGCTGGAAGGGCGAGAGGAGGAGTTGCGACGGCTGGCCATGGTGGAATGGACCTTTGTCGGATGCGCTCTGATGAACACTCGCGAAGGGGGAAGATGTGGTTTGGATCTAAATCCTCGTCCCCTTAAATGGGGCAGCTCATTTACGCGGCTAGGGGTGTGAATGTAAAAGCACTCAGACTTTTCATATTCGTTTGACACGTGGGAAGCGGCCATTATTGGGCGTAGAAGCCAAGGAGCGCAACATCTACAAGAAACCGGACTTTATTCAAGAGGTACACGGAATTTGGGGGAGAACCAGCCTTGCAATGCCGAAGACAATCTGCGCGCCGGACTCATCGTCATTGAAGCCTGGTTCGGGGGCTACTGAGGGAGTCCTGGATAAGGGGGTGTTCGGATAGCCAGACTATACCTTCAGCCGGACTCCTGGACTATGAAGATACAAGATTGAAGACTTCGTCCCGTGTCCGGAAGGGACTTTCCTTGGCGTGGAAGGCAAGCTTGGCGATACGGATATTCAGATCTCCTACCATTGTAACCGACTTTGTGTAACCCTAACCCTCTCCGAGGTCTATATAAACCAGAGGGTTTTAGTCCATAGGACAACATACACAACAGCAATCATACCATAGGCTAGCTTCTAGGGCTTAGCCTCTCCGATCTCGTGGTAGATCTACTCTTGTACTACCCATATCATCAATATTAATCAAGCAGGACGTAGGGTTTTACCTCCATCAAGAGGGCCCGAACCTGGGTAAAACTTCGGGTCCCTTGCCTCCTGTTACCATCCGGCCTAGACGCACAGTTCGGGACCCCCTACCCGAGATCCGCCGGTTTTGACACCGACATCCACTTATAAAAAAGACGCTCTGGCCATTCTAAGCACTCAAAAAGTGGAGGCACTACTTCCTTGGAGCAAAATAGTAATCAAAATTGACCAACAATTCCTGGAGTTTATTACAAACCAAAGGATTACAAAGGCAATCCAACACAAGCTCATGACGAAGTTGCTGGAATTTGACTTCTCTATCTAGTATAAGAAAGGAGTTCTAAATAAGGTGGCAGATGATTTGTCAAGGAAAGTTCACCAGGTTATGGCTATGTGCCTATGTCTAAAACTATATATTCCAATCTAGGCACAAGATTTATCTGAGAGCTACCAACATGACATTTTATACAAACTCATCCTAGAACAATTGTTGTAATAGAACAACACTTCTCCAAGTGATTATTGTCTCCATGCTGGCATCATCAGATTTAAAAGAAAGATTGTGGTAGCTGGTAGGAAGTAACATTGACCTAAGACTGAAGTTATTAAGTGCTTTACATGATTCTCCTATAGGAGGGCACTCTAGAATGAGAGCAACTTACCGCAAAATCAAAACAATATTTTACTGGCTAGGACTGAAGACATTTGTTGAAAACTACACTGCCCAATGTCCTATCCATTAGAGAGCAAAGGGTGAACACTGTCTTGCACCCGACCTATTAGAACCTCTACTAGTAGCTGACATGGCTTGGTAACACATTACTATGGATTTTAAATCTGACGACACCAACATGGATAGAATACTACCAAAACCACCACCACTTAAAATTGCTTTGTCATAGATTATCTACTCTTTGTCATAGAGAACATTGCACAGTTGCAGCCAACACAAATCGACCAAATGTATAAACATGGTAACTTAGATAATCAATTTAACTAGCGAAACATTTGTAATATGCCACAAAAAATATGTGTTCCAAAATTTCATTCAGCGGCGAATCTAAAAAATGTCTTTTATGACATACAACACATTTTCACTAATCAAGTAGAACACCTAAATCCGTGCCTGACTTATATTCTCATCCGGAAGAAGTACATGAAATAAGTTAAACTCATATGTTTTTTTGGTTCACTTTAGGCAGCAATATAACCATTTTTGTTACAAAACATTGATGTTTACTAAAAATATGTGCCCAGTCCCATAAGAAAAATGTGTGCTCGATCCATTTTACATAGACCACAAACTCATTTAACATAAATGAAGCAATAATCCAAAAGTTACTCCCTCTCTAAACAAATATAAGATGTTTTAGATACTTGTCCTGTTTTAGAGACTTGTCCAAGTCTCTAAAACATCTTATATTTGTTTACAGAGGTAGTACATTTTTATGAATTTACTCTTGATGAAATACAAACATTTACTTGAAAATATGCTAAACAGTAGATCCTTAGACATGTAAATGAGATTTATAGATCAATTGGATCTCAAACCTTGGACAATTGCTTGTTTTAGGAGACATTGACATTTTAGAAAAAAAATGTCTACATTAAACCCTAAGCATCCCAAAAATTCCATGGCTGCCACAACTCAATAGTCGTACATTCCATGTTGCTGAAAACAATAATATTGATATGGATAACTGATGGGGAACGCAGTAATTTCAAAATTTTCCTATGCACACGCAAGATCATGGTGATTCATAGCAACGAGAAGGGAAGAGTGTTGTCCACATACCCTCGTAGACCGTAAGCGGAAGCGTTATGAAAACGCGGTTGATGTAGTCATACGTATTCACGATCGACCGATCCTGGTACCGGAAGTACGACACCTCCGCGATCTGCACACGTTCGGCTCGGTGACGTCCCACGAACTCACGATCCAGCAGAGTGTTGAGGGAGAGCTTTGTCAGCACGACGGCGTGATGATGGTGATTATGATGCTACCGGAACAGGGCTTCGCCTAAGCACCGCTACGATATTACCGAGGTGGATTATGGTGGAGGGGGGCACCGCATGTTGGGGAACGTAGTAATTTCAAAAATTTCCCTATGCACACGCAAGATCATGGTGATGCATAGCAACGAGAGGGGAAAGTGTTGTCCACGTACCCTCGTAGATCGAAAGCGGAAGCGTTATCACAACGCGGTTGATGTAGTCGTACGTCTTCACGATCCGACCGATCAAGTACCGAACGCACGACACCTCCGAGTTCAGCACACGTTCCGCCCGATGATGTCCCTCGAACTCCGATCCAGCCGAGTGTTGAGGGAGAGTTTCGTCAGCACGACGGCGTGGTGACGAAGTTGATGTTCTACCGACGTAGGGCTTCGCCTAAGCACCGCTACAATATTATCAAGGACTATGGTGGAGGGGGGCACCGCACATGGCTAAGAGATCAAATAGATCAATTGTTGTGTCTCTGGAGTGCCCCTGCCCCCGTATATAAAGGAGCAAGGGGGGAGGCGGCCGGCCTAGGAGGAGGGCGTACCAAGGGGGGAGTCCTACTCCCACGGGGAGTAGGACTCCTCCTTCCCTTGTTGGAGTAGGAGAGAAGGAAAGAGCGGGAGAGGAACAAGGAAAAGGGGGCTGCACCCCTTGTCCAATTCGGACCAGAGGGGGGGGGGCGCACCTCCTTCCTTTTGGCCTCTCTCCTCTATTCTTGTATGGCCCAATAAGGCCCATATACTCCCCGGCGAATTCCCGTAACTCTTCGGTACTCCGAAAAAATACCCGAATCACTCGAAACCTTTCTGTCATGACCGGTTTTCCAATAAAATGTTTATTGAGAAGCCGATCTTTTGAGTCCAGTATGAGGAAAAATCCTCCTTACTGGTAGACAAAATTCTTGATACAGTAAGCCAGTAGCATAAAATGTATTACAAGGTCGAGCTAAGGCTGCTCGACAAATTATTACAAGCACGCCAATAATTATACATAATGGCGGATATGACACAATGGTGTGGTGGCATACTACTGACTCGAGATAAAAGTGGTGGTGGAATATCACAGTGGAGAGTGGATAATATGACTCCTAAACTGGCAGCTCATCGAGCATCGAGGTGAGGCTCGATGAATTTATTCGGGTAGCGGAAGCGGATATAATACAGTAACCAAATCCAGGATCACTCGAGACTGACTGGGACTCCTCTAGGCGTCGGACTCGCTATCGAACTCTTCATCCATGAGATCGCCTTCGTCAACATTTGGCCAAATCAACAAGCCAGATGAGTACTTTGAAAGTACTCGCAAGACAGTTTGGACATAAGATATAACAAATGCATGCATGAATGCGTCATTAGTAATTGGTGTTGCACATTCAAATTAATAAATTATTGGAACAACATGGTAAGTGAAAAAAAGGAGTCGGGCGGCAGTCTTCCCGAAATCCCAACAAATTAATTGAAAATCCGATCGGGTGTCTGGAGTGACGCCTCGAAGGGTGAACAAATAAATAATCATGCCGCAGTCGGGCGTCTAAGCGACACCACAAAGAGGGCTTATATTGAGAAGAAAATGACATGCGTGCCACAGTCGGACGTCGGAGCGACATCGCAGAAAGGGCTTATATCGCAGGTAAATAACAAGCGTGCCACAGTCGGACGTCTGAGCGACATCACAAAAAGGGCTTATAATGAAAAGTAAATAACAGGCGTGCCACAGCCGGACGTCTGAGCGACATCACAGAAAGGGCTTATATTGAAAAGTAAATAACAAGCGTGCCACAGTCGGACGTTCGAGCGACATCACAGAAAGGGCTTATACTGAAAAGTAAATAACAAGCGTGCCATAGTCGGACGTCTGAGCGACATCACAGAAAGGGCTTATACTGAAAAGTAAATAACAAGCGTGCCACAGTCGTACGTCTGAGCGACATCACAGAAAGGGCTTATACTGAAAAGTAAATAACAAGCGTGCCACAGTCGGACGTCTGAGCGACATCACAGAAAGGGCTTAAATTTCATTATTCATAACTGTTAAGCTCACAACGATATAATACTCATAGGAAATATTCAACACATAATAATAAACGGGTTAGTCCATCCACAGGAATAAGCATTTAACTAGACTTAACACTCATGTGGTTCACCTGAGTTTCTGTCACTGAGACTGACACCGGACAAGATAAGTTGAACACAGTACTTGGACATGGATAAGATGATTCAAGGATTTTTGACTCTGCAGAGTTTGTACTAAATTTCCCACAGCCAACGGATTTCCGTAGTCACGAAGGACTAGTTCCGTTTACGGTATTTAGGAAGAAACACATCTAACCAGTACACACCTATCCCACCTCACGATGCCAGGAATCACCCTAGACCGCGTTCAAGAAAAACTTTGAGACGGGGAGATCACAATCTCGAATAGCATGGGATCAAATTTATATACGCGCGCTCTAAGGGGTGCCCCCCTCTCGGTCCCAACCGGAAACACCCATGCCCCCTGACCGGATGACTGGCTTTAATCCAGGGCCATGGAACCATCATCACGGCCTCTTGATTTGGTGTGTACCAGGAAAGCGGTTTGCAACTTACTAATCCATATCCCTTGCAGAAAACATGTGGTAGTATAGGAAGGGAAAACGGATGGGAACTGGACTGATTCATGTTGACACCGGAGTCAAATAGTCTGGCATAAGACTGGCATGCTACAACACTGCCATCTTACCCATTCTCATGCCAACACATGGCCATGCAAACTCACATCCAACAACTTATGGATTTTCGAAACTCACTTGCCTCAACTTTGCATGCAATATGACATTCATCGAAATGCTCATAAACATGTCATGAAACTACTTAATGCAAACATGCCAATGACACTCATCATATCAAAAGTTCAAACATGCTTGCCTGGTTCAGAGTAGTCGGAGCCTAGCTCGGTGAAGTTCGTGGTTCCGTCACCTCCTTCGGTATCTACGGTGTAAAGAAACATACGCGCTAACATAAATACCGTGAGGTGCACAAAAAAAATATTCCAAATATTTTTCAAATAAATCTGATAAAAAACTAGACAAAAATTTAAAGAGGGCAGAAAAAGAATCAATCAAAGATCATTTTCTGTTTAAAAGTTATAAAGGTTTTAGTCCAGGGACTCATCTGTGATGAAACAGAAAGTTTCCAGGGGCCAACTTATAAAAACAGAAAACGCTTCGTTTGAGAATACGCCGGCCCAGAGGGGAGACGTACTTTGGCAGAAGGCGCCTTCAGAAAACGTTTCGTTTAAAAGAAAAGAGAGACTGACGAGGGGGTCCCACCCGTCAGGTTTGAAATTTCAAACGGGGGGAGGAACAGAGCGCGTCGGCGCCCGAGAGCTGCGGTGGTCGCCGGCGGCGATCCACGGCGAGTTAGGAGGATCGGAGGGTACCTACGTGCTCAGTGTGTTCTTCCGCGTTGATGGGTGGTGGTGGTGGTCGTCGGCGAGCACCACGTCGACGGCGGTCCTTGCTCCGGCGGACGGCGACTCGGGTGGTGTTGGATCTCGTCGGGGAGGGCTGCGAAGGCCAAATTGACGCTGGGGTTAGTTCACTGGGTGCTAGAGGAGGCTACTGACGAGGTTTGGGCGTCGGGGATGGCCTCACCGGAGTGGATCGAGTTGGTGGCCGAGGCGGATCGGGGCGGCCGGAGTTGGGGAAGAAGGGGCCCTCGAGGCTCTTCCAGTGGCTGAGCGGGGTCTGGTGAGGTGGTGGAGATGTGCGGAGTCGAGAGCGAGCTCGGGGGCGCTATTTATAGCCGGCCCGAGGCGGTTGCCGTGAACGGGATAAGTCCGGCGAGTGATTACGGCGGCGCAGTGGCTGGACGGTTGGTTTAGGGCTTGAGCAATGTCTAGACCGAGCACTTAGTCCATCCTGGTGCCTAACTCCGCAAGGCAGGGGCGGTTACGGCCTGTCCCCAACGGAACGGCCGTGTGGCACGTCGGCGGCAGAGAGTGCGCCCTATGCATGCCAGGCCACGGCGACGGTGCAGCAGGGTGTGCTGGCGTGCATGAGGCCACGCGGAGGGCAGGGGTGCGTTGGGCGGCGCCGAACGGCGTTGCGAGCTGGCGCTGTATTCTGTTGGCCGCCACGGGTGGTGCTGCCACCGCAGAAGCCGCCAACTCCGGCGATGCTGACCGCCACTGACGCCTGGAACCAGCCAAGTGCGCGTGCGGCGCTCTGGACAGGGAGGAGGGGCCGTGCACAACGCGCCAGGCGCACAGTTGACAGGTGACCGAACACTGATGAAGAAACGACACTGAAATCTTCTGAAACTCTAATTTTTTCTGAAAGTGTATAGTAACAGTGCTGGCCAGGTGTTCGACAGAATGATTTTGGTATGTGGGAGGCTCTCCTTGAGCTGAATTTTGGTGGGGTGGCCTCTCAGTGCATCTGGGGGCTGCCTGAATTTTGGTGGAATTTTTGGAGAAGAGAAGATATGAATTTCATCAAATTTGACAAATCTGGTCCCTAGGTTCAAAATAAATGACAAAATTGATTTGGGAGATAAAATAATTGAAATAAAATTAAAAAATGGTTTGGACTTGTTGGAACAGAAAGTTTTTGATTGCCCAAAATGGAGGGAGGGGTTTTGGGAAGGTTTTACCACCTGAGGCATGGTAAAACCATGTGTGGTCTCAAAATGAAAGAGGTCCCAAAACTCATAGGATTACTTTTTAAAGAAATAAATAAATTCCAAGGATTTATTTGAGAAGGAAGTTTTCATAATTTAAACACCAGAGTTGAAGAAGATACAAAAAAAGTAAAATCCTTGCCAAGGAAAATAAAAAGTTTTGAGAGAGAGGTTTTAGGAAGAATTTAAATGACCTTCTTCAAATCCAACAAGGTTTTTGCTGAAAACCAAATGAAAATTTTTGGAGTGTCACAACACCTACCCCCTTAGGAAAAATCTCGTCCCCGAGATTTCAGCTGATCCTCAAATAAGTGTGGATGTTCTGTCCGAAGAAAATCCTCTCTTTCCCAAGTTGCGTCACTCTCGGTGTGATTGCTCCACTGAACTCTGAAAAACTTGATGGTTTTCTGTCGGGTCCTCCTTTCAGACTCCTCTAATATTTTTAATGGATGTTCCCGATAGGTGAGGTCTGGCTGTACGTCAATGTTCTCATGGGATACCTGCTTTTGTGGGTTTCTTACGCACTTCCTCAATTGCGAGACGTGGAACATGTCGTGGACATCGGATAATTCTTCGGGTAAGTCTAGCTGGTAGGCTACAGTGCCCCTTCGTGCCACTATACAGAATGGTCCGATGAATCTTGGTGCTAGCTTTCCCTTAATCTTGAATCATTGTAGGCCCCTCATAGGTGATACTCGTAGGTATACAAATTCACTGGGTTCGAATCTGACCTCACGATGTTTCCAATCGTAATAACTCTTCTGTCGGCTTTGAGCGGTCTTGAGTCGGTCCCTGATTAGCTTGACCTTTTCCTCGGCTTCTTTGAGCATGTCTGGGCCGAAGATACGGCTGTCTCCGGTTTCTGACCAATTTAGCGGGGTACGACATCTCCGTCCGTATAGGGCTTCAAAAGGTGCCATTTGCAGGCTAGCCTGGTAACTGTTGTTGTATGCGAACTCGGCATATGGCAGGCTTTCTTCCCAACTGGTCCCATAGGTGAGGACACATGCTCTTAGCATGTCTTCTAGAATTTGGTTTACGCGTTCAGCCTGTCCATCAGTCTGGGGATGGTAGGCTGTACTAAAGGCCAGTTGAGTTCCCAGAGCCTGTTGTAAATGATCCCAGAATCTCGAGACAAACTGAGTACCTCTGTCGGATATTATAGTCTTCGGGACTCCATGCAGACAAACTATACGGGAGAGATAAATCCTGGCAAGCCTCTGAGTGGTGTAGGTTGTCTTCACTGGAATGAAATGTGCCACCTTGGTTAATCTATCGGTGATGACCCATATGGCATCATTCCTGTGTCGTGACCGAGGTAGTCCGACAATGAAATCCATCCCTATTTCATCCCATTTCCACTCAGGAATTTTGTTTGGTTGTAGTAGTCCGGCTGGTCTTTGATGCTCAGCTTTTATGCGTTGACAAGAATCGCAACATGCAATGTAAGTGGCTATATCCCTCTTCATACCGTGCCACCAAAATCTTTCCTGGATATCCTTATACATTTTGGTTCCTCCAGGGTGGATCGAATATGGAGCGGTGTGGGCTTCAGCTAGAATTTGCTGCTTGAGGTCCTCTATATTTTGCACGCAGAGTCTGTCTCCGTACCATAATGTTCCCTCATTGTCTATGACGAATTCCGAGGCCTTGCCCATGCTCACCTTTCTTTTTATGCCTTCTATGCTGGGGTGCCCATGCTGAGTTTCTTTAATTCTTTCCACAAGGTTGGGTTGCACTTCCAAATTTGTTATGGTGCCTTCCGCGACCATCATTAAGTTGAGCTTGGCAAATTCTTGTTGGAATTCAGGTTTCAAGCCTTGTAGACTATTGTCGTCCGAGCTGGGGTTCCGACTAAGAGCATCTGCCACTACATTTGCTTTTCCTGGATGATAGTGGATACCCACATCATAATCTTTTACCAATTCCAACCAGCGTCGTTGCCGTAAATTGAGTTCCGGCTGTGTGAAAATATACTTGAGACTTTTATGGTCAGTATATATTTCACAATGATTCCCAAGTAAGAAGTGCCTCCATTCCTTGAGTGCATGAATGATTGCTGCCAATTCTAAGTCATGAGTGGGATAATTTTCTTCATGCTTGCGAAGTTGCCTCGACGTGTACGCGGCAACTTTGCCTTCTTGCATCAATACGCATCCGAGACCCCTTCGGGATGCGTCACAATACACTTCAAAATTTTTGTGTATGTCTGGCACAATTAGTACTGGTGCTGTCGTTAATTTCCTCCTTAGTTCTTGGAAACTTTTCTCGCAAGCTTCCGTCCATTCAAACTTCTTGTCTTTCTTGAGTAACTGCGTCATTGGCTTGGCTATGGTGGAGAATCCTTCAATAAATCTCCGGTAGTATCCTGCCATTCCCAAGAAACTTCGTACATCCGTTACGCTGGCTGGTGGTTTCCAGCCAAGTACGGCCTTGACTTTTTCCGGGTGTACGGCTATACCTTCTTGGGTCAGTACGTGGCCCAGAAACCCTACTTGTTTTAGCCAAAATTCACACTTGCTGAACTTGGCTTACAATTGATGTTTCCTGAGTTCTCCTAGCACAATTCTGAGATGTTCCGCATGCTCTTCTGGTGTCTTGGAGTATATCAGAATATCGTCGATGAATACCACAACAAACTTGTCCATAAACTTCATAAATACTTTGTTCATGAGGTGAACAAAATATGCGGGGGCGTTTGTTAGTCCAAATGGCATTACTGTGAACTCATACAGTCCGTATCTGGAGGTGAAGGCTGTCTTGGGGATATCCTCTGTTCGTACTTTTAACTGATGGTATCCCGACCTTAAGTCAATCTTCGAGAATACCTTGGCCTGAGCGAGTTGATCAAATAAATCATTTATCCGGGGCATCGGGTATTTGTTCTTGATTGTGACCATGTTAAGTGCTTGATAGTCTATACACAATCTCAGTGTTCCATCCTTCTTTTTGGCAAATAAAATTGGTGAACCCCAAGGTGAGGAGCTGGCTCGAATATATCCTTTGTCCAGTAATTCTTTTATTTGCTTCTTCAATTCTACCAACTCGGATGGTGCCATTCTGTATGGTTTCTTGTATATGGGGGTGGTTCCGGGTGCTAGCTCAATGCTAAATTCTATCTCTCGGTCTGGTGGCATGCCTGGTAGTTCTTCGGGAAATACGTCTGGAAATTCACACACTACTGGAACCTTGCTTAATTCAAAAACGTCCACCTTGTTCAATCTCGGTTGCCGGGATATTTTTCTCTCTTTGGCTGAAACTCTTATTGTCTTCCCGTGGTGGTGGGTGAGAATTACGGTCCGGTTGAAACAGTCAATAAAACCTTTGTTGGTGGTTAACCAATCCATCCCTAGGATGACATCCAGTCCTTTATTTTCCAATACAATAAGATTGGCATGAAACTTCAATCCTTGAAACTCAATAACCACACCTTGGTAGTAACTCTGAGTAACTTGCTCAATCCCAGGGGACTTGATGATCATGGATTTTTCCAAGGGAAACATCGAAAAATTATTTTGCAAAGCAAAACTTTTCGAGATGAATGAGTGAGAAGCTCCAGAATCAAACAAAACCATGGCCGGTATTGTGTTGACAGGAAACGTACCGAGTACGATATCCGGGGCGTTCTGTGCTTCTTCTTTGGTCACGTGGTTTAGATGACCCTTCCTGTGGTTGTTATTGGGGTTGAAATTGTTTCGCTTGGGTGCTGAATTATTGCCACCGTTGTTCGGCTTTGGGGTCGAATTCCTTGGCTTGGGGCACTACTTGGCATAGTGCCTTTCCTCTCCACAAGCGTAGCAAGTAACGCCTGGGCGATATGTGAACTCCTTGTCCCTTGCATGGAAATTCTTGGTTGGGCGTGAGACGTTTGTCGTAGGTTTGTGTGTCCCACCTTTCTGAAAATCTGTCTTGCTTCGGTGGTTGCGCGCAAGAGTAGTCTGGTCTCTTTTTCGCTTGCGGAAATCCTCCAAGCTGCGTCTCTCATTTTCCAAGGTAATGGCCTTATCCACTAGCGTTTTAAAATCTGGGAAAGTGTGCACAACCAGCTGGCATTTAAGCGCGGGCGCCAGACCATCTAGGAATTTCTCCATCTTCTTGCTTTCAGTCATACGCTCTTCGTTGGCGTAGCGAGACAATAGAGTAAACTGACCGTTGTATTCTGGCACCGTCATGGTCCTTTGTTTGAGGTCATCAAACTCTCTCTTCTTGATTTTCATAAGACTTTTAGGAATGTGTGCCCCACGAAAACCTTCTTTGAACTCCTCCCAGGTTATATCATTTTCGTTAGGGTGCATGTGTAGGAAATTTTCCCACCATGATGCAGCTGCTCCTGTGAGATAGTGCGGAGCATATAGTACTTTCTCGAGGTCTGAACATTGTGCAATAATTAATTTTCTTTCCATGTCTAGGAGCCAATCCTCGGCCTCAAGAGGTTTGTCAGTATGAGAAAATGTTTGGGGACGCGTCTTCTGTAGCTCAGATAACTTGGATTGCTGCTGATACTGTCCACGGTGATTTCCCATATTGATGACTTGGTTCATCATTTCCTGGTGTTGTTGCTAACTTTGCTCATAAAGGCGACACATTTGGGAAAATGCTGTTTCACTGTCCTGTTGACTCGACTGTCCCTGTGTGAAATTGTTGCCCGGTTGAGTGCCATAATTTTCCTCTGGCGGAGTTGGCATGGAGCGCGTCCAAGGACGAGACATTTTTCACTCTGGGGATATATTTTGTAAAACTCATAAGAAAGGGAAAAGAGTCGCAAAAATCAATAAATGCACAAAGATGGGAAATAATCAAACGCTCCAGGATTACTCAAGATAAAAGATCGATTGCGCACGGAGAAGGACTGCTCATTACATATCTTACACGCATGCGGTAATTATACACTACATCACTCAGGATATGCGTACATATTCCTGACATGTTATTTAGGCTAGTGCACTTCTCCCAGTTCCTACATGATGCGCAAACAAGCTACTCCTCACAACCTATGTACATATAAACATATTGTACAAAGCGGTACATCGCATGGCGGCTAAGCGTACTCAGTAGAAGATGTTGACGATCTCCTTTTCCCTGCCGAGGGTGAGGCGCAGAGAGGCTGGGGACTCGACCTCCTCCTCACTAATAGGCTCCAGACGTGAAGTGATGCGCCGAGTAGATGGAGCGGGTGCCAGAGGTGGAGTGACACGAACAGGAATGGGCGCAAAGGGTGGTGCAGTGCGGGCTGGAGATGACGCAATGACTTGGTTGAACTCTTCGGTGGTAGGTAGGCGACGAGCAGAGGCGAGTGTGGTAGATGCATAAGATGCTAAGGAAGATACGAAAGTCAGTGGCGGTGCGGTGTGCAGGAGCTCCCTCCTGTTGGCGGCACAGCCATGGACTGAGTCCATGCGGGCAGCCACGAAGTCGTCCACCAGGTTGTCGAAGGCTGCCTCTAGAGCCCGGAGGTACTCAATAAGCATCTCAAAAGCCTCGCCTCGTTCTCCTCTGGGGAAAGAGAACGCGTAGTGACAGGTGTATGGCACATGGCATGGAAGGTAGCGGTAACGACGAGTCTTCATCGAGGGAAGGACATCCCTGAGACGGGCTATCGCCTCGCGGGCTGCCATCTGCATAGCGTGCCTCTCCGTGGGCATGGCTCTTCCCAAGTACCGGAAGCGGCGTAACTCAACACGCCCTCCCTTGAATTGCACCACGCCCTGGTGCATGGACAGACTGACGTTGACCTTGTGCTGGTAGAGTGTGAAGACTGGGCGCATAGATGGCCCCATCGTGACCTGAACGATGAAGGAGAGGAGCTTGACGAACCCATCGGGCACGTTGGCGAACATCTATGACTCGCAGCTGTTGTCAGCCATCTACAAAAGTAGGCAAAAATTCTGAATGGTCAGATCATAAATTTATGCCGACTGTCAGAAAATGACTACAATTGCAAAAATATGAATTAGATCTTATGCTAATAACCGATTAGCGATCGCACCTAGTGGCTTCCTACAGTCAGCCTGGCTCTGGTACCAAGCTTGTCACGACCGGTTTTCCAGTAAAATGTTTATTGAGAAGCCGATCTTTTGAGTCCAGTATGAGGAAAAACCCTCCTTACTGGTAGACAAAATTCTTGATACAGTAAGCCAGTAGCATAAAATGTATTACAAGGTCGAGCTATGGCTGCTCGACAAATTATTACAAGCATGCCAATAATTATACATAATGGCGGATATGACACAATGGTGTGGTGGCATACTACTGACTCGAGATAAAAGTGGTGGTG
The DNA here is from genome assembly GCF_056163025.1 of Triticum urartu. Taxonomy (NCBI): domain Eukaryota; kingdom Viridiplantae; phylum Streptophyta; class Magnoliopsida; order Poales; family Poaceae; genus Triticum; species Triticum urartu. The sequence continues at coordinate 150,225,419 of NC_141879.1, read as the reverse complement.
GAATATCACAGTGGAGAGTGGATAATATGACTCCTAAACTGGCAGCTCATCGAGCATCAAGGTGAGGCTCGATGAATTTATTCGGGTAGCGGAAGCGGATATAATACAGTAACCAAATCCAGGATCACTCGAGACTGACTGGGACTCCTCTAGGCGTCGGACTCACTATCGAACTCTTCATCCATGAGATCGCCTTCGTCAACATCTGGCCAAATCAACAAGCCAGGTGAGTACTTTGAAAGTACTCGCAAGACAGTTCGGACATAAGATATAACAAATGCATGCATGAATGCGTCATTAGTAATTGGTGTTGCACATTCAAATTAATAAATTATTGGAACAACATGGTAAGTGAAAAAAAGGAGTCGGGCGGTAGTCTTCCCGAAATCCCAACAAATTAATTGAAAAGCCGATCGGGTGTCTGGAGTGACGCCTCGAAGGGTGAACAAATAAATAATCATGCCGCAGTCGGGCGTCTAAGCGACACCACGAAAAGGGCTTATATTGAGAAGAAAATGACATGCGTGCCACAGTCGGACGTCGGAGCGACATCGCAGAAAGGGCTTATATCGCAGGTAAATAACAAGCATGCCACAGTCAGACGTCTGAGCGGCATCACAAAAAGGGCTTATAATGAAAAGTAAATAACAGGCGTGCCACAGCCGGACGTCTGAGCGACATCACAGGAAGGGCTTATACTGAAAAGTAAATAACAAGCGTGCCATAGTCGGACGTCTGAGCGACATCACAGAAAGGGCTTATACTAAAAAGTAAATAACAAGCGTGCCATAGTCAGACGTCTGAGCGACATCACAGAAAGGGCTTGTACTGAAAAGTAAATAACAAGCGTGCCACAGTCGGACGTCTGAGCGACATCACAGAAAGGGCTTATACTGAAAAGTAAATAACAAGCATGCCACATTCGGACGTCTGAGCGACATCATAGAAAGGGCTTAAATTTCATTATTCTTAACTGTTAAGCTCACAACGATATAATACTCATAGGAAATATTCAACACATAATAATAAACGGGTTAGTCCATCCACAGGAATAAGCATTTAACCGGACTTAACACTCATGTGGTTCACCGGAGTTTCTGTCACTGAGACTGACACTGGACAAGATAAGTTGAACATAGTACTTGGACATGGATAAGATGATTCAAGGATTTCTGACTCTGCAGAGTTTGTACTAAATTTCCCACAGCCAACGGATTTCCGTAGTCACGAAGGACTAGTTCCGTTTACGGTATTTCGGAAGAAACACATCTAACCAATACACACCCATCCCACCTCACGATGCCAGGAATCACCCTAGACCGCGTTCAAGAAAAACTTTGAGACGGGGAGATCACAATCTCGAATAGCATGGGATCAAATTTATATACGCGCGCTCTAAGGGGTGCCCCCTCTCGGTCCCAACCGGAAACACCCATGCTCCCTGACTGGATGACTGGCTTTAATCCAGGGCCATGGAACCATCATCACGGCCTCTCGATTTGGTGTGTACCAGGAAAGCGGTTTGCAACTTACTAATCCATATCCCTTGCGGAAAACATGTGGTAGTACAGGAAGGGAAAACGGATGGGAACTGGACTGATTCATGTTGACACTGGAGTCAAATAGTCTGACATAAGACTGGCATGCTACAACACTGCCATCTTACCCATTCTCATGCCAACACATGGCCATGCAAACTCACATCCAACAACTTATGGATTTTCGAAACTCACTTGCCTCAACTTTGCATGCAATATGACATTCATCGAAATGCTCATAAACATGTCATGAAACTACTTAATGCAAACATGCCAATGACACTCATCATATCAAAAGTTCAAACATGCTTGCCTGGTTCAGAGTAGTTGGAGCCTAGCTCGGTGAAGTTCGCGGTTCCGTCACCTCCTTCGGTATCTACGGTGTAAAGAAACATACGCGCTAATGTAAATACCATGAGGTGCACAAAAAATATTCCAAATATTTTTCAAATAAATCTGATAAAAAACTAGACAAAAATTTAAAGAGGGCAGAAAAAGAATCAATCAAAGATCATTTTCTGTTTAAAAGTTATAAAGGTTTTAGTCCAGGGACTCATCTGTGATGAAACAGAAAGTTTCCAGGGGCCAACTTATAAAAACAGAAAACGCTTCGTTTGAGAATACGCCGGCCCAGAGGGGAAACGTACTTTGGCAGAAGGCGCCTTCAGAAAATTTTCGTTTAAAAGAAAAGAGAGACTGACGAGGGGGTCCCACCCGTCAGGTTTGAAATTTCAAACGGGGGGAGGAACAGAGCGCGTCTGCGCCTGAGAGCTGCGGTGGTCGCCGGCGGCGATCCACGGCGAGTTAGGAGGATCGGAGGGTACCTACGTGCTCAGTGTGTTCTTCCGCGTCGATGGGTGGTGGTGGTTGTCGTCCGCGAGCACCACGTCGACGGCGGTCCTTGCTCCGGCGGACGGCGGCTCGGGTGGAATTGGATCTCGTCGGGGAGGGCTGCCAAGGCCAAATTGACGCCAGGGTTAGTTCACTGGGTGCTAGAGGAGGCTACTGACGAGGTTTGGGCGTCGGGGATGGCCTCACCGGAGTGGATCAAGTTGGTGGCCGAGGCGGATCAGGGCGGCCGAAGTTGGGGAAGAAGGGCCCCTCGAGGCTCTTCAGTGCCTGAGCGGGCTCTGGTGAGGTGGTGGAGATGTTCGGAGTCGAGAGCGAGCTCGGGGCGCTATTTATAGCCGGCCCGAGGCGGTTGCCGTGAACGGGATAAGTCCGGCGAGTGATTACGACGGCGCAGTGGCTGGACGGTTGGTTTAGGGCTTGAGCAACGTCTAGACCGAGCACTTACTCCATCCTGGTGCCTAACTCCGCAAGGCAGGGGCGGTTACGGCCTGTCGCCAACAGAACGGCTGTGCAGCACGTCGGCGGCAGAGAGCGCGCCCTATGTGTGCCAGGCCACGGCGACGGTGCAGCAGGGTGTGCTGGCGTGCATGAGGCCACGCGGAGGGCAGGGGTGCGTTGGGCGCCGCCGAACGGCGTTGCGAGCTGGCGCTGTATTCTGTTGGCCACCACTGGTGGTGCTGCCACCGCAGAAGCCGCCAACTCCGGCGATGCTCGCCGCCACCGATGCCTGGAACCAGCCAAGTGCGCGTGCGGTGCTCTGGACAGGGAGGAGGGGCCGTGCACAACGCGCCAGGCGCACAATTGACAGGTGACCGAACACTGACAAAGAAACGACACTGAAATCTTCTGAAACTCTGAATTTTTCTGAAAGTGCATAGTAACAGTGCTGGCCAGGTGTTCGACAGAATGATTTTGGTATGTGGGAGGCTCTCCTTGAGCTGAATTTTGGTGGGATGGACTCTCAGTGCATCTAGGGGCTGCCTAAATTTTGGTGGAATTTTTGGAGAAGAGAAGATACGAATTTCATCAAATTTGACAAATCTGGTCCAAACTTGCAGAGGCTGAAATTTGAAAATTTCGAAAAGAAGAAGAGTGGATCTTGATGGTTCTAGGTTGTGGGTGCTAAGGACTATCCAGAGGAGTTGGTTTGAGATCAAAACTCAAAGGTAATATGGTACTTGCTTTGAAAATCACCTAGGTTCAAAATAAATGACAGAATTGATTTGGGAGATAAAATAATTGAAATAAAATTCAAAAATGGTTTGGACTTGTTGGAACAGAAAGTTTTTGATTGCCCAAAATGGAGGGAGGGGTTTTGGGAAGGTCTTACCACCTGAGGCATGGTAAAACCATGTGTTGTCTCAAAATGAAAGAGGTCCCAAAACTCATAGGATTACTTTTTAAAGAAATAAATAAATTCCAAGGATTTATTTGAGAAGGAAGTTTTCATAATTTAAACACCAGAGTTGAAGAAGATACAAAAAAGTAAAACCCTTGCCAAGGAAAATAAAATTTTTTGAGAGAGAGGTTTTAGGAAGAATTTAAATGAGCTTCTTCAAATCCAACAAGGTTTTTGCTGAAAACCAAATGAAAATTTTTGGAGTGTCACACTTTCTGATGTCCGAATATAGTCGTCCAATATATTGATCTTTACGTCTCGACCATTTCGAGACTCCTCGTCATGTCCCTGATCTCATCCGGGACTCCGAACTCCTTTGGTACATCAAAACTCATAAACTCATAATATAACTATCATCGAAGCCTTAAGCGTGCGGACCCTACGGGTTCAAGAACAATGTAGACATGACCGAGACACGTCTCCGGTCAATAACCAATAGCGGAACCTGGATGCTCATATTTGTTCCCACATATTCTACGAAGATCTTTATCGGTCAAACCGCATGACAACATACGTTGTTCCCTTTATCATCGGTATGTTACTTGCCCGAGATTCGATCGTCGGTATCTCAATATCTAGTTCAATCTCGTTACCGGCAAGTCTCTTTACTCGTTCTGTAATACATCATCTCGCAACTAACTCATTAGTTGAAATGCTTTCAAGGCTTAAGTGATGTGCATTACCGAGAGGGCCCAGAGATACCTCTCCGACAATCGGAGTGACAAATCCTAATCTCAAAATACACCAACCCAACAAGTACCTTCGGAGACACCTTTAGAGCACCTTTATAATCACCCAGTTACGTTGTGACATTTGGTAGCACACAAATTGTTCCTCCGGTAAACGGGAGTTGCATAATCTCATAGTCATAGGAACATGTATAAGTCATGAAGAAAGCAATAGCAACAAACTAAACGATCAAGTGCTATGCTAACGGGATGGGTCAAGTCAATCACATCATTCTCTAATGATGTGATCCCATTAATCAAATGACAACTCATGTCTATGGCTAGGAAACTTAACCATCTTTGATTCAACGAGCTAGTCAAGTAGAGGCATACTAGTGACATACTGTTTGTCTATATATTCACACATGTATTATGTTTCCGGTTAATACAATTCTAGCATGAATAATAAACATTTATCATGATATAAGGAAATAAACAATAACTTTATTATTGCCTCTAGGGCATATTTCCTTCACCGCACACGGCTAAGAGATCAATGACCAACTTGTGTCTACAAGGGGTGCCCCCCTCCCCATATATAAAGGAGTGGAGGAGGGGGAGAGGGCCGGCCTCCTATGGCGCGCCCCATGAGGACCCCTTCCAAGTAGGAGTAGGAGAGGAGAAGGAATGGAAAGAAGGAGAGAAGGAAAGGGGGGCGCCCCCTCCTTGTCCAATTCGGACTAGAGGGGCAGGGGGCGCGCGGTTTCCCTGGCCGCCCCTCCTCTTCTCCCACTAAGGCCCATTATGCCCAATATACTCCCCGGGGGGTTCCGGTAACCCCCCGGTACTCCGGTATATGTCCGAAACCTCCTGAAAACACTTCCGGTGTCCGAACATAGTCGTCCAATATATCGATCTTGACGTCTCGACCATTTCAAGACTCCTCGTCATGTCCGTGATCATTTCCGGGACTCTGAACTGTTGGGGAACGTAGTAATTTCAAAAAATTCCTACGCACACGCAAGATCATGGTGATGCATAGCAGTTGGAGGGGAGAGTATGTCTACGTACCCTCGTAGACCAAAAGCGGAAGCGTTTATCAACGCAGTTGATGTAGTCGTACACCTTCACGATCCGTCCTGATCAAGTACCGAACGTACGGCACCTCCGCGTTCAGCACATGTTCAACTCGATGACGTCCTCGCCTTCTCGATCCAGCAAGAGGAGCGAAGTAGTAGATGAGTTCTGGCAGCACGACGGCGTGGTGATGGTGTTGGTGAAGAACAATCTCCACAGGGCTTCGCCTAAGCACTACAAAAACTATGACGGAGGATAAACTAGAGGGGACGGGGTTGTCGGCACACGGTTGGTGTTTCTTGATGTGTCTTGGGTGCTAGCCCTACCCCTCTATTTATATGTTGAGCCTTGGGGTCGAAACTTGGAGGCCTCCACAAAGTCGGTTTCACCCGAAAGGCAAGAGTCCTTCTCGGACTCCAGGGTCAGATGCCAGGGTTCCCGGCGTCTGGACCCAGACGCCATGGACCCTGGCGTCTGGCCCCTGGACTCCGCAAAACTTCCTTTTGCGCTTTCCAAAAACCTTGTGGGTTTTCCCCTTTGGGCCAAATAAAGTGTTCTCGTACCCAAACATTTCGGGAAACATCCGGAACCCCTTCCGATGAATTCCGGAACCCTTCCGGAGACCAAACACTATTATCCCATATATCAAACTTTATCTCCGGACCATTTCGGAGTTCCTCGTCATGTCCGTGATCTTATCAGGAACTCCGAACAACATTCGGTTACCAACATACATAACTCATAAATACTATATCATCAATGAACGTTAAGCGTGCGGACCCTACGGGTTCGAGAACTATGTAGACATGACCGAGACACTTCTCTGGTCAATAACCAATAGCGGAACCTGGATGCCCATATTGGCTCCTACATATTCTACGAAGATCTTTATCGGTCGAACCGCATAACAACATACGTTGTTCCCTTTGTCATCGGTATGTTACTTGCCCGAGATTCGATCGTCGGTATCTCAATACCTAGTTCAATCTCGTTACTGGCAAGTCTCTTTACTCGTTCCATAATACATCATCCCGCAACTAACCCATTAGTTACAATGCTTGCAAGGCTTATAGTGATGTGCATTACCGAGTGGGCCCAGAGATACCTCTCCGACAATCGGAGTGACAAATCCTAATCTCGAAATACGCCAACTCAACAAGTACCTTCGGAGACACCTATAGAGCACCTTTATAATCACCCAGTTACGTTGTGACGTTTGGTAGCACATAAAGTGTTCCTCCGGTAAATGGGAGTTGCATAATCTCGTAGTCATGGGAACATGTATAAGTCATGAAGAAAGCAATAGCAACATACTAAATGATCATGTGCTAAGCTAACGGAATGGGTCAAGTCAATCACATCATTCTCCTAATGATGTGATCCTTTTAATCAAATGACAACTCATGTCTATGGTTAGGAAACTTAACCATCTTTGATTAACGAGCTAGTCAAGTAGAGGCATACTACTGACACTATGTTTGTCTATGTATTCACACATATATTATGTTTCCGGTTAATACAATTCTAGCATGAATAATAAACATTTATCATGAAATAAGGAAATAAATAATAACTTTATTATTGCCTCTAGGGCGTATTTCCTTCAGTCTCCCACTTGCACTAGAGTCAATAATCTAGTTCACATCGCCATGTGATTTAACACCAATAGTTCACATCACCATGTGATTAACACCCATAGTTCACATCGTCATGTGACCAACACCCAAAGGGTTTACTAGAGTCAATAATCCAGTTCACATCGCTATGTGATTAACACCCAAAGAGTACTAAGGTGTGATCATGTTTTGCTTGTGAGAGAAGTTTAGTCTACGGGTCTTCCACATTCAGATCCGTATGTATTTTGCAAATTTCTATGTCAACAATGCTCTGCACGTAGCTACTCTAGATAATTGCTCCCACTTTTGAAATGTATCCAGATTGAGACTTAGAGTCATCTGGACCAGTGAAAAAATTTGTATCGAAGTAACCCTTTACGACGAACCTTTTGTCACCTCCATAATCGAGAAACATATCCTTATTCCACTAAGGATAATTTTGACCGCTGTCCAGTGATCTACTCCTAGATCACTATTGTACTCCCTTGCTAAACTCAGTGTAGGGTATACAATAGATCTGGTACACAGGATGGCATACTTTATAGAAACTATGGCTGAGGCATAGGGAATGACTTTCATTCTCTTTCTATCTTCTGATGTGGTCGGGCTTTGAGTCTTACTCAATTTCACACCTTGTAACACATGTAAGAACTCTTTCTTTGATTGTTCCATTTTGAACTACTTCAAAATCTTGTCAAGGTATGTACTCATTGAAAAAACTTATCAAGCGTCTTGATCTATCTCAATAGATCTTGATGCTCAATGTGTAAGCAGCTTCATCGAGGTCTTTCTTTGAAAAACTCTTTTCAAACACTCCTTTATGCTTTTCTAGAAAATTCTACAATATTTCTGATCAACAATATGTCATTCACATATATTTATTAGAAATGCTGTAGTGCTCCCACTCACTTTCTTGTAAATACAGGCTTCACCACAAGTATGTATAAAACTATATGCTTTGATCAATTCATCAAAGCGTATATTCCAACTCTGAGATGCTTGCACCTTTTGTTAGCACCTTTAGGATCGACAAAACCTTCTGGTTGCATCATATACAACTCTTCTTTAAGAAATCCATTAAGGAATACAGTTTTGACATCCATTTGCTAGATTTCATAAAATGCAGCAACTCTAACATGATTCGGACATACTTTTAAGCATCGATACGAGTGAGAAAATCTCATCGTAGTCAACACCTTGAACTTGTCGAAAACATTTTGTGACAATTCGAGCTTTGTAGATAGTAACACTACTATCAGCGTTCGTCTTCCTCTTGAAGATCCATTTATTCTTAATGACTCACCGATCATCGGGCAAGTCAATCAAAGTCCATACTTTGTTCTCATACATGGATCCCATCTCAAATTTCATGGCCTCAAGCCATTTCGCGGAATTTGGGCTCATAATTGCTTCCTCATAGTTCGTTGGTTCGTCATGGTCTAGTAACATGACTTCCAGAAAGGATTACCGTACCACTCTGGTGTGAACCATACTCTGGTTGTCCTACGAGGTTCGGTAGCAACTTGACCTGAAGTTTCATGATCATCATCATTAGCTTCCTCACTAATTGGTGTAGGAATCACTAGAACTGATTTTTGTGATGAACTACTTTCCAATTCGGGAGAAGGTACAATTACCTTATCAAGTTCTACATTCCTCCCACTCACTTCTTTCGAGAGAAACTCCTTCTCTAGAAAGGATCCATTCTTAACAACAAAATATCCTGCCTTCAGATCTGTGATAGAAGGTGTACCCAATAGTTTCTTTTGGGTATCCTATGAAGACGCACTACTCCGATTTGGGTTTGAGCTTAACAGTTTGAAACTTTTTCACATAAGCATCGCAACCCCAAACTTTAAGAAATGACAGCTTAGGTTTCTTGCTAAACCACAATTCATATGGTGTCATCTCAACGGATTTAGATGGTGCCCTTTTTAATTTGAATGCAGCTGTCTGTAATGCATAACCCCAAAAAGATAGTGGTAAATCGGTAAGAGACATCATAGATTGCACTATATCAAATAAAGTACGGTTATGATGTTCGGACACACCATTACGCTGTGGTGTTCCAAGTGGCATGAGTTTGTGAAACTATTCCACATTGTTTTAATTGAAGACCAAACTCATAACTCAAAAATTCGCCTCTGCGATCAGATCATAAAAACTTTATTTTCTTGTTACGATGATTTTCCACTTCACTCTGAAATTCTTTGAACTTTTCAAATGTTCCAGACCTATGTTTCCTCAAGTAGATATACCCATATCTGCTCAAATCATCTATGAAGGTCAAAAAATAACGATACCCGCCGCAATCCTCAACACTCATCGGACCTCATACATCAGTATGTATTATATCCAATAAGTCAGTTGCTCGCTCCATTGTTCTGGAGAACGGAGTCTTAGTCATCTTTGCCCATGAGGCATGGTTCACAAGCATCAAGTGATTCCAAAAGCCCATCAGTATGGATTTTCTTCATGCGCTTTACACCAATATGACCTAAACAGCAGTGCCACAAATAAGTTGCACTATCATTATTAACTTTGCATCTTTTGGCTTCAATATTATGAACATGTGTATCACTAAGATCGAGATTCAACAAACCATTTTCATTGGGTGTATAACCATAGAAGATTTTATTCATGTAAACAGAATAACAATTATTCTCTAACTTAAATGAATAATCGTATTGCAATAAACATGATCAAATCATATTCATGCTCAACGCAAACACCAAATAACATTTATTTAGGTTTAACACTAATCCCCAAAGTATAGGGAGTGTGCGATGATGATCATATCAATCTTGGAACCACTTCCAACACAAATCGTCACTTCACCCTCAACTAGTCTCTGTTTATTCTGTAACTCCCGTTTCAAGTTACTACTCTTAGCAACTGAACTAGTGTCAAATACCGAGGGGTTGCTATAAACACTAGTAAAGTACACATCAATAACATATATATCTAATATACCTTTGTTCACTTTGCCATCCTTCTTATCCGCCAAATACTTGGGGCAGTTCCGCTTCCAGTGACTAGTCCCTTTGCAGTAAAATCACTTAGTCTCAGGCTTAGGTCCAGACTTGGGCTTCTTCACTCGAGCAGCAACTTGCTTGCCGTTCTTCTTGAAGTTCCCCTTCTTCCTTTTGCCCTTTTCTTGAAACTAGTGGTCTTGTTAACCATAAACACTTGATGCTTTCCTTGATTTCTACCTTCGTTGATTTCAGCATCACGAAGAGCTTGGGAATCATTTCCGTTATCCCTTGCATATTATAGTTCATCACAAAGTTCTAGCAACTTGGTGATAGTGACTAGAGAACTCTGTCAATCACTATCTTATCTGGAATATTAACTCCCACTTGATTCAAGTGATTGTAGTACTCAGACAATCCGAGCACATGTTTACTGGTTGAGCTATTCTCCTCCATCTTATAGGCAAAGTAATGTCAGAGGTCTCATACGTCTCGACACGGGCATGAGTATGAAATACCAATTTCAACTGTTGGAACGTCTTATATGCTCCGTGGTGTTCAAAACATTTTTGAAGTCCCGGTTCTAAGCCGTAAAGCATGGTGCACTAAACTATCAAGTAGTTATCATACCGAGCTTTTGTCAAAACGTTCAAAATGTCTGCATCTGCTCCTGCAATAGTTCTGTCACCTAGAGGTGCATCAAGGATATAATACTTCTATGCAACAATGAGGATAATCCTCAGATCACGGAGCTAGTCTGCATCTTTGCTACTAACATCTTTCAACTTATTTTTCTATAGGAACATATCAAAAATAAAACAGGGGAGCTAAACGCAAGCAATTGATCTACAACATCTGTCACCTAGCAGTGCATCAAGGATATAATACTTATGTGCAACAATGAGGATAATCCTCAGATCACGGAGCTAGTCCGCATCTTTGCTACTAAGATCTTTCAACTTATTTTTCTCTAGGAACATATCAAAAATAAAACAGGGGAGCTAAAAGCGAGGAATTGATCTACAACATAGATATGCTAATACTACCAAGACTAAGTTCATGATAAATTAAAGTTCAATTAATCATATTACTTAAGAACTCCCACTTAGATAGACATCGCTCTAGTCATCTAAATGATCACGTGATCCAAATCAACTAAACCATGTCCGATCATCACGTGAGATGGAGTAGTTTTAAATGGTGAACATCATTATGTTGCATCATTATGTTGATCATATCTACTATATGATTCACGCTCGACCTTTCGGTCTCCAGTGTTCTGAGGCCATATCTGCATATGCTAGGCTCGTCAAGTTTAACCCGAGTATTCTGCGTGTGCAAAACTGGCTTGCACCCGTTGTAGATGAATGTAGAGCTTATCACACCCGATCATCATGTGGTGTCTCGGCACGACGAACTTTGGCAACAGTGCATACTCAGGGAGAACACTTTTATCTTGAAATTTAGTGAGAGATCATCTTATAATGCTACCGTCAATCAAAGCAAAATAAGATGCATAAAAGATAAACATCACATGCAATCAATATAAGTGATATGATATGGCCATTATCATCTTGTGCTTGTGATCTCCATCTCCGAAGCACCGTCATGATCACCATCGTTACTGGCACGACACCTTGATCTCCATCGTAGCATCATTGTCTTCTCGCCAACTATTGCTTCTACGACTATCACTACCGTTTAGTGACAAAGTAAGGAAATTACAGGGCTCTTGCATTGCATACAATAAAGCGACAACCATATGGCTCTTTCCAATTGCCGATAACTCCGTTACAAAACATGATCATCTCATACAATAAATATTGCATCATGTCTTGACCATATCACATCACAACATGCCCTGCAAAAACAAGTTAGACGTCCTCTACTTTATTGTTGCAAGTTTTACGTGGCTGCTACGGGCTGAGCAAGAACCGTTCTTACCTACGCATCAAAACCACAATGATAGTTCATCAAGTTAGTGTTGTTTTAACCTTCTCAAGGACTGGGCATACCACACTCGGTTCAACTAAAGTTAGAGAAACTAACACCCGCCAGCCACCTATGTGCAAGGCACGTCGGTAGAACCAGTCTCGCGTAAGCGTACGTGTAATGTCGGTCTGGGCCGCTTCATCCAACAATACCGCCGAACCAAAGTATGACATGCTGGTAAGCAGTTGACTTGTATCGCCCACAACTCACTTGTGTTCTACTCGTGCATATAACATCTACGCATAAAACCAGGCTCGAATGCCACTGTTGGGGAACGTAGTAATTTCAAAAAAATTCCTATGCACACGCAAGATCATGGTGATGCATAACAACGAGAGGGGAGAGTATGTCTACGTACCCTCGTAGACCGAAAGCGGAAGCGTTTATCAACACGGTTGATGTAGTCGTACACCTTCACGATCCATCCCGATCAAGTACTGAACGTACGGCACCTCCGTGTTCAGCACACGTTCAGCTTGATGACGTCCTCGCCTTCTCGATCCAGCAAGAGGAGCAAAGTAGTAGATGAGTTCCGGCAGCACTTCGGCGTGGTGACGGTGTTGGTGAAGAACAATCTCCGCAGGGCTTCGCCTAAGCACTACGAAAACTATGATGGAGGATAAACTAGAGGGGACGGGGTTGCCGACACATGACTTGGTGTTTCTTGATGTGTCTTGGGTGCTAGCCCTACCCCTCTATTTATATGGTGAGCCTTGGGGTCGAAACTTGGAGTAAAAGCTTCCACAAAGTCGGTTTCACCCGAAAGGCAAGAGTCCTTCTCGGACTCCAGGGCCAGACACCAGGGTTCCCGGTGTCTGGACCCAGACGCTTGGGACCCTGGCGTCTGGCCCCTGGACTCCGCAAAACTTCCTTTTGCACTTTCCAAAAACCTTGCGGGCTTTCCCCTTTGGCCCAAATAAAGTGTTCTCATACCCAAACATTTCGGGAAACATCCAGAACCCCTTCCGGTGAATTTCAGAACCCTTCCGGAGACCACACACTATTACCCCATATATCAAACTTTATCTCCGGACCATTCCGGAGTTCCTCGTCATGTCCATGATCTTATCCGGAACTCCGAACAACATTCGGTTACCAACATACATAACTCATAAATACTATATCGTCAACGAACGTTAAGCGTGCGGACCCTACGGGTTCGAGAACTATGTAGACATAACCGAGACACTTCTCTGGTCAATAACCAATAGCGGAACCTGGATGCCCATATGGGCTCCTACATATTCTACGAAGATATTTATCGGTCGAACCGCATAACAACTGTCGGTGTTCTGGGAACGGGGGTCCCCAGACTTGTCTGCCTGCGGCCCATGGCGTGGCTATGCTGGCAGGTCTATACGACCCATCATCATCAACAAGGCATCCAAGACCCTCGCGAGGGGCCAAGCCTCGCGAGGCAGACAACACAAGACCTCCTCAGGAGCGGCCTCACTAGGCTGCCTCGCGAGGAGCGGAGATATCAAGGCGAGGCGAACCTCGCGAGGCTCTCGTGACGTGAGCCATGATGATCGACACCATGGAGGCATGGAGTACCGATGCATCAGGCAAAGGTTTCCATATCAGTGCAACGAGACCAAGACCAGAAGGACGGCAGGACGGAGGTCACCATGGAGCCCAGGACGGCGTCACCACCAGAACCTTTGGCAGGCGAAGACCACCTTTTGTCAGGATAGCTTGTACTAGCTATCCCCTTTCAAATTGGCCGCCGTTGTTGGCTCCCTTCCTGCTCAACATTTGGGGAGAGGACCAGGGCCTATACAAGTAGGACTAGCCACCACCAAAGGGAGACCCGACCTGATAAAAAGGCCAACCCTTAGCACACCAAGCACAAGAACACCTCAACCTCAGGAGGCTGTTCTTCCCCTTTGTACTGTTCATCATCAGCCCAAGAGGCAATCCACCACCACCGCACTGGAGTAGGGTATTACACCACATCGGTGGCCCAAACCAGTATAAACCTTGTGCCTTTGTGTTGCGAGTGCGTCGAGTTCGTCTGCGAGACCTTAGCGAGCTAGGGCGTAGATCGAAAGGAGGGAAATAATTTCACGCGCACCCCAGAGTTCGAACCTCAAAGGTCTGCCGGAACCCGTGATCCGACAACAACATATGTTGTTCCCTTTGTCATCGGTATGTTACTTGCCCGAGATTCGATCGTCGGTATCTCAATACCTAGTGCAATCTCGTTACTGGCAAGTCTCTTTACTCGTTCCGTAATACATCATCCCGCAACTAACTCATTAGTTACAATGCTTGCAAGGCTTATAGTTATGTGCATTATCGAGTGGGCCTAGAGATACCTCTCCGACAATCGGAGTGACAAATCCTAATCTCGAAATACGCCAACTCAACAAGTACCTTCGGAGACACCTGTAGAGCACCTTTATAATCACCCAGTTACGTTGTGACATTTGGTAGCACACAAAGTGTTCCTCCGATAAACGGGAGTTTCATAATCTCATAGTCATAGGAACATGTATAAGTCATGAAGAAAGCAATAGCAACATACTAAACGATCAAGTGCTAAGCTAACAGAATGGGTCAAGTCAATCACATCATTCTCCTAATGATGTGATCTCGTTAATCAAATGACAACTCATGTCTATGGTTAGGAAACTTAACCATCTTTGATTAACGAGCTAGTCAAGTAGAGGCATATTATTGACACTATGTTTGTCTATGTATTCACACATGTATTATGTTTCCGGTTAATACAATTCTAGCATGAATAATAAACATTTATCATGAAATAAGGAAGTAAATAATAAATTTATTATTTCCTCTAGGGCATATTTCCTTCACGAACTACCTTCGGTACATCAAAACACAAAAACTCATAATACCGATCGTCATAGAACTTTAAGCGTGCGGACCCTACGGGTTCGAGAACTATGTAGAGATGACCGAGACACGTCTTCAGTCAATAACCAATAGAGGAACCTGGATGCTCATACTGGTTCCTACATATTCTACGAAGATCTTTATCGGTCAAACCGCATAACAACATATGTTGTTCCCTTTGTCATCGGAATGTTACTTGCCCGAGATTCGATCATCGGTATCTCAATACCTAGTTCAATCTCGTTACCGGCAAGTCTCTTTACTCATTCCGTAATGCATCATCCCGTAACTAACTCATTAGTCACATTGCTTGCAAGGCTTATAGTGATGTGCATTACCGAGTGGGCCAAAGATACCTCTCCGACAATCGGAGTTACAAATCCTATTCTCGATCTATGCCAACTCAACAAACACCATCGGAGACACTTGCAAAGCACCTTTATAATCACCTAGTTACATGTGACGTTTGGTAGCACACAAAGTGTTCTTCCGGTAATCGGGAGTTGCATAATCTCATAGTCATAAGAACATGTATAAGTCATGAAGAAAGCAATAGCAGTAAACTAAATGATCAAGTGCTAAGCTAACGGAATGGGTCATGTCAATCACATCATTCTCCTAATGATGTGATCCCGTTAATCAAATGACAACTCATGTCTATGGCTAGGAAACTCAACCATCTTTGATCAACGAGCTAGTCAAGTAGAGGCATACTAGTGACACTATGTTTGTCTATGTATTCACGCATGTATTATGTTTCCAGTTAATACAATTCTAGCATGAATAATAAACATTTATCATGATATGAGGAAATAAATAATAACTTTATTATTGCCTTGATACGTCTCCAACGTATCTATAATTTTTGATTGCTCCATGCTATATTATCTACTGCTTTGGGCAATATTGGGCTTTATTTTCCACTTTTATATTATTTTTGGGACTAACCTATTAACCGGAGGCCCAGCCCAGATTTGCTGTTTTATGCCTATTTCAGTGTTTCGAAGAAAAGGAATATCAAACGGAGTCGAAACGGAACGAAATCAACTAGAGAAGTTATTTTTGGAAGGAAACCTACCGGATAGACTTGGACCCTACGTCAGAAGATGAAGGAGGAGCTCACGAGGGTAGGGGCGCGCCCCCCTGCCTCGTGGCCACCCCTTCGGTCCACTGACGTACTCCTTTCACCCATATATACCCACGTATCCTAAAACTTCTAGAACAGACAATAGATCGGGAGTTCCGCCGCCAGAAGCCTCCGTAGCCACTGAAAACCAATCTAGACCCGTTCCGGCACCCTGCCGGAGGGGGCAATCCCTCTCCAGTGGCCATCTTCATCATCCCAGTGCTCTCCATGACGAGGAGGGAGTAGTTCTCCCTCGGGGCTGAGGGTATGTACCAGTAGCTATGTGTTTGATCTCTCTCTCTCTCTCGTGTTGTTGATTTGGCACGATCTTGATGTATCGCGAGCTTTGCTATTATAGTTGGATCTTATGTTTCTCCTCCACCTCTTCTCTCTTGTAATGAATTGAGTTTCCCCTTTGAAGTAATCTTATCGGATTGAGTCTTTAAAGATTTGAGAACACTTGATGTATGTCTTGCCATGCGTATCTGTGGTGACAATGGGATATCACGTGATTCACTTGATGTATGTTTTGGTGATCAACTTGCGGGTTCCGCCCATGAACCTATGCATAGGGGTTGGCACACGTTTTCGTCGTGATTCTCCAGTAGAACTTTGGGGCACTCTTTGAGGTCCTTTGTGTTGGTTGAATAGATGAATCTGAGATTGTTTGACGCATATCGTATAATCATACCCACGGATACTTGAGGTGACATTGGAGTATCTAGGTGACATTAGGGTTTTGATTGATTTGTGTCTTATGGTGTTATTCTAGTACGAACTCTAGGGCTGTTTGTGACACTTATAGGAATAGCCCAATGGATTGATTGGAAAGAATAACTTTGAGGTGGTTTCGTACCCTACCATAATCTCTTCGTTCGTTCTCCGCTATTAGTAACTTTGGAGTGACTCTTTGTTGCATGTTGAGGGATAGTTATGTGATCCAATTATGTTATTATTGTTGAGGGAACTTGCACTAGCGAAAGTATGAACCCTACGCCTTATTTCCACACATTGCAATACCGTTTACGCTCACTTTTATCATTAGTTACCTTGCTGTTTTTATATTTTCATATTACAAAAACCTTTATCTACTATCCATATTGCAGTTGTACCACCATCTCTTCGCCGAACTAGTGCACCTATACAATTTACCATTGTATTGGGTGTGTTGGGGACACAAGAGACTCTTTGTTATTTGGTTGCAGGGTTGCTTGAGAGAGACCATCTTCATCCTACGCCTCCTACGGATTGATAAACCTTAGGTCATCCACTTGAGGGAAATTTGCTACTGTCCTTCAAACCTCTGCACTTGGAGGCCCAACAACGTCTACAAGAAGAAGGTTGTGTAGTAGACATCAAGCTCTTTTCTGGCTCCGTTGCCGGGGAGGTTAGCGCTTGAAGGTATATCTTTAGATCTTGCAATCGAGTCTTTTAGTTTCTTGTTTTATCACTAGTTTAGTTTATAAAAGAAACCTATAAAAAAATGGAATTGAGTTTGTCTCATACGCTTCACCTTTTTAATATCTTTCGTGAGTATGATGGAAAGGATAATTGTGCCCAAGTGCTAGAAGAAGAAATATATAGAATGTTTGGCACTAAATATTTGAATGATGAGCATGATTACAATGTTGTTAGTATGAATTCCTTGAATGTCCATGATGCTAATGATATGCAAAGCCACAAGGTTAGGGAAGCTATGTTTGATGAAGATGATATTTTTTGTCCCCCAAGTTTTGATGAGCAAATTTATTATGATGAAAGCATGCCTCCTATTTATGATGATTATATTGATGAAAGTGGATTTGGAGAGGTCATGACTTTATTTTGTGATGAATCCACTATTCTGGAAGAGGTTCCAATTGATTATGAGAACAAAGTTGCTATCTATGATGATTATTGTGATGACTTGTATGCTTTAAAGAATAATGATAACCATGAAACTTGTCATCTTGATCTTAATTTTCAATCACATGATAGTTATTTTGTTGAGTTTGCTCCCACTATTATTCATGAGAAGAATTTTGCTTGTGTGGAGAGTAGTAAATTTTCTATGCTTGTAGATCATGAAAAGAATGCTTTAGGTGCTGGTTATATTTTTGAATTCATTCATGATGCTACTGAAAATTATTATGAGGGAGGAATATATGCTTGTAGGAATTGCAATAATATCAAGTTTCCTCTCTATGTGCTTAAAATTTTGAAGTTATGCTTGTTTTACCTTCCTATGCAAGTTGATCCTTGTTCCCACAAGTTGTTTGATCACAAAATCCCTATGCATAGGAAGAGGGTTAGAATTAAATGTTCTAGTCATATTCTTCATGATGCTCTCTTTATGTTTCAATTCTTATCTTTTATGTGAGCATCATTGAAATCATCATGCGTAGCTAGGGGCGTTAAACGATAGCACTTGTTGGGAGGCAACCCAACTTTATTCTTGTTTTTGATTTTTGTTCCTGTTTAGTAATAAATAATTCATCTAGCCTCTGTTTAGATGTGGTTTTATGCTTTTAATTAGTGTTTGTGCCAAGTAGAACCTTTGGGAAGACTTTGGGAAAGTCTTGTTGATCATGCTGTAAAAAACAGAAACTTTAGCGCTCACGAGAGTTGCTGCCATTTTTATTTGGAGAGTGATATTTAGTTAATTATTTTTGCAGATGATTAATAGATAAATTACTCATGTCCAGAAATTTATTTGGGAATTTTATGAGTTCCATAAGTATACGTTTGATCCAGATTACTACAGACTGTTCTGTTTTTGACAGATTCTGTTTTTCATGTGTTGTTTACTTATTTTGATGAATCTATGGCTAGTAAAATAGTTTATAAACCATAGAGAAGTTGGAATACAGTAGGTTTAACACCAATATAAATAAAGAATGAGTTCATTACAGTACCTTGAAGTGGTGATTTACTTTCTTATACTAACGGAGCTTACGAGTTTTCTGTTAAGTTTTGTGTTGTGAAGTTTTCAAGTTTTGGGTAAGGATTCGATGGACTATGGAATAAGGAGTGGCAAGAGCCTAATATTGGGTATGACCAAGGCACCCCAAGGTAATATTCAAGGACAACCAAGAGCCTAAGCTTGGGGATGCCCCGGAAGGCATCCCCTCTTTCGTCTTCGTTCATCGGTAACTTTACTTGGAGCTATATTTTTATTCGCCACATGATATGTGTTTTGCTTGAAGCATCAATTTATTTTGTTAGGATTTGCTTGCTGTTATTTAGAACAATGTTTTGCATCTTTTATTTCAATAAAAGTGGCATTGATAGCCTTTACTATGCCTATTTTAGAAGTCCACATGTTGCTGTTTGAAAACAGAAAGTTTACCGCTGTTGCAATAATTCCCTAGAAAAGTCAGAATGTGATAAAATGTTGAAACATTTTGAATATTAATATCTGATAAATTTACTACATTGTGAATTTTCTTTCATAATTTTTGGAGTTAGGGAAGTATGGATGTTGCAGCATTCTTTACAGACTATCCTGTTTAGGCAGATTGCTGTTATGTTTGCATTGTTTGCATATGTTTGCTTCTTTAATGATTCTATTTGAGGATAGAACTATTAAATATGCAGAGGCATTTAGTATGCAATGTTGAATAATAATTTTAGTGATTTGCTACAGTAGAGTATGATAAGGTTTTTGCAATGGTTTGTACTAACTTATCTCAGGAGTCCTTGTTGAGTTTTGTGTGGATGAAGCTTTTGAGATTTAGGGAGACCGTGATATGAGAGGAATTAAGGAGACAAAAAAGCTCAATCTTGGGGATTCCCAAGGCACCCCAAGATAATATTTCAAGAAGTCTAAAGCGTCTAAGCTTGGTGATGCCCCGGTTGGCATCCCAGCTTTCTTCTTCAACAATTATCGGTTAGTTTCGGTTGATCCTAAGTTTTTGCTTCTTCACATGATGTTTGCCATTCTTAGAATGTCATTTTATTTTTCTTTGCTTGCTGTTTGAATAGAATACCAAGATCTGAAATTATTAAATGTTAGAGAGTCTTCACATAGTTGCATAATTATTCGACTACTCATTGATCTTCACTTATATCGTTCGGAGTAGTTTGTCATTTGCTCTAGTGCTTCACTTATATTATTTTGAGAGTCTTAAATAGCATGGTAATTTGCTTAAAATCCTAATATGCTAGGTATTCAAGAATAATAAAATTCTCTTATGAGTGTGTTGAATACTATGAGAAGTTTGATACTTGATAATTGTTTTGAGATATGGAAATGGTGATATTAGAGTCATGCTAGTTGAGTAGTTGTGAATTTGAGAGATACTTGTGTTGAAGTTTGTGATTCCCGTAGCATGCACGTATGGTGAACCGTTATGTGATGAAGTCGGAGCATGATTTATTTATTGATTGCCTTCCTTGTGAGTGGCGGTCGGGGACGAGCGATGGTCTTTTCCTACCAATCTATCCCCCTAGGAGCATGCGCGTAATACTTTGCTTTGATAACTTGTAGATTTTTGCAATAAGTATATGAGTTCTTTATGACTAATGTTGAGTCCATGGATTATACGAACTCTCACCCTTCCACCCTAGTTAGCCTCTCTAGTACCATGCACCTTTCGCCGGTACCATAAACCCACCATTTACCTTCCTCAAAACAGCCACCATACCTACCTATTATGGCATTTCCATAGCCATTCCGAGATATATTGCCATGCAACTTTCCACCGTTCCATTTATTATGACACGCTTCATCATTGTCATTTTGCTTTGCATGATCATGTAGTTGACATCATATTTGTGGCAAAGCCACCGTCCATAATTCTTTCATACATGTCACTCATGAGTCATTGCACATCCCGGTACACCGCCGGAGGCATTCATATAGAGTCATATCTTGCTCTAAGTATCGAGTTGTAATTCTTGAGTTGTAAGTAAATAAAAGTGTGATGATCATCATTATTAGAGCGTTGTCCCACTGAGGAAAGGATGATGGAGACTATGATTCCCCCATAAGTCGGGATGAGACTCCGGACGAAAATAAATAAATAAAAGAGGCCAAAGAAGCCCAAATAAAAAAAGAAAAGAGGCCATAAAAAAGATAAGGCCCAAATAAATAAATAAATAAATGAGAGAAAAAGAGAGAAGGGGCAATGCTACTATCCTTTTACCACACTTGTGCTTCAAAGTCGCACCATGATCTTCATGATAGAGAGTCTCCTATGTTGTCACTTTCATATACTAGTGGGAATCTTTCATTATAGAACTTGGCTTGTATATTCCAATGATGGGCTTCCTCAAAATTCCCTAGGTCTTCGTGAGCAAGCAAGTTGGATGCACACCCACTAGTTTCTTTTGTTGAGCTTTCATATACTTATAGCTCTAGTGCATCCGTTGCATGGCAATCCCTACTCACTCACATTGATATCTATTGATGGGCATCTCCATAGCCCATTAATACGCCTAGTTGATGTGAGACTATCTTCTCCTGTTTTGTCTTCTCCACAACCACCATTCTGTTCCACCTATAGTGCTATGTCCATGGCTCACGCTCATATATTGCTTGAAGATTGAAAAAGTTTGAGAACATCAAAAGTATGAAACAATTGCTTGGCTTGTCATCAGGGTTGTGCATGATTTAAATACTTTGTGTGGTGAAGATAGAGCATAGCCAGACTATATGATTTTGTAGGGATAGCTTTCTTTGGCCATGATATTTTGAGAAGACATAATTGCTTTATTAGTATGCTTGAAGTATTATTATTTTTATGTCAATATGAACTTTTGTCTTGAATCTTTCGGATCTGAATATTCATATCACAAGTAAGAAGAATTACATTGAAATTATGCCAACTAGCATTCCACATCAAAAATTATCTATTTATCATTTACCTACTCGAGGACGAGCAGGAATTAAGCTCGGGGATGCTTGATACGTCTCCAACGTATCTATAATTTTTGATTGCTCCATGCTATATTATCTACTGTTTTGGGCAATATTGGGCTTTATTTTCCACTTTTATATTATTTTTGGGACTAACCTATTAACCGGAGGCCCAGCCCAGATTCATTGTTTTATGCCTATTTCAGTGTTTCGAAGAAAAGGAATATCAAACGGAGTCGAAACGGATCGAAATCAACTGGAGAAGTTATTTTTGGAAGGAAACCTACCGGATAGACTTGGACCCTACGTCAGAAGATGAAGGAGGAGCTCACGAGGGTAGGGGCACTCCCACCCCCCTGGGGCGCGCCCCCTGCCTCGTGGCCACCCCTTCGGTCCACCGACGTACTCCTTTCACCCATATATACCCACGTATCCTAAAACTTCCAGAACAGACAATAGATCGGGAGTTCCGCCGCCAGAAGCCTCCGTAGCCACTGAAAACCAATCTAGACCCGTTCCGGCACCCTGCCGGAGGGGGCAATCCCTCTCCGGTGGCCATCTTCATCATCCCGGTGCTCTCCATGACGAGGTGGGAGTAGTTCTCCCTCGGGGCTGAGGGTATGTACCAGTAGCTATGTGTTTGATCTCTCTCTCTCTCGTGTTGTTGATTTGGCACGATCTTGATGTATCGCGAGCTTTGCTATTATAGTTGGATCTTATGTTTCTCCTCCACCTCTTCTCTCTTGTAATGAATTGAGTTTCCCCTTTGAAGTAATCTTATCGGATTGAGTCTTTAAAGATTTGAGAACACTTGATGTATGTCTTGCCATGCGTATCTGTGGTGACAATGGGATATCACGTGATTCACTTGATGTATGTTTTGGTGATCAACTTGCGGGTTCCGCCCATGAACCCATGCATAGGGGTTGGCACACGTTTTCGTTGTGATTCTCCGGTAGAACTTTGGGGCACTCTTTGAGGTCCTTTGTGTTGGTTGAATAGATGAATCTGAGATTGTGTGACGCATATCGTATAATCATACCCACGGATACTTGAGGTTACATTGGAGTATCTAGGTGACATTAGGGTTTTGATTGATTTGTGTCTTATGGTGTTATTCTAGTACGAACTCTAGGGCTGTTTGTGACACTTATAGGAATAGCCCAACGGATTGATTGGAAAGAATAACTTTGAGGTGGTTTCGTACCCTACCATAATCTCTTCGTTTGCTCTCCGCTATTAGTGACTTTGGAGTGACTCTTTGTTGCATGTTGAGGGATAGTTATGTGATCCAATTATGTTATTATTGTTGAGGGAACTTGCACTAGTGAAAGTATGAACCCTACGCCTTATTTCCACACATTGCAATACCGTTTACGCTCACTTTTATCATTAGTTACCTTGCTGTTTTTATATTTTCATATTACAAAAACCTTTATCTACTATCCATATTGCACTTGTACCACCATCTCTTCGCCGAACTAGTGCACCTATACAATTTACCATTGTATTGGGTGTGTTGGGGACACAAGAGACTCTTTGTTATTTGGTTACAGGGTTGCTTGAGAGAGACCATCTTCATCCTACGCCTCCTACAGATTGATAAACCTTAGGTCATCCACTTGAGGAAAATTTGCTACTGTCCTACAAACATCTGCACTTGGAGGCCCAACAACGTCTACAAGAAGAAGGCTGTGTAGTAGACATCATGCCTCTAGATCATATTTCCTTCAGTCTCCCACTTGCACTAGAGTGATTAATCTAGATTACATAGTATTGATTCTAACACCCATGGAGTCTTGGTGCTGATCATGTTTTGCTTGTGGAAGAGGCTTAGTCAACGGGTCTGCAACATTCAGATCCGTATGTATCTTGCAAATATCTATGTCTCCCACCTGGACTTGATCCCGTATGGAATTGAAGCATCTCTTGATATGCTTGGATCTCTTGTGAAATCTGGATTATTGACTTAGTCCATGGACAAACGGGTGGAGAGGGAATCCCAGCCCACGGACGAAATGTGCGAGAAATACAACCCTCTCATGGGGCTCTGGGGTAGGGACGATCTGTCCTTCGACCGAGAGACGGTGAACGATCTCCCTGGCCAGGTATCTGGCCTCTCGAAGCTCCTTGATGTCTTTCTTCTTGACAGAAGAAGCCATCCACTTGCCACCAACTCCGGATCCGGACATGGTTGGAGTGTTTTCTCTGGCGGGGGAAGCTAGGGCTTGGGCGCTGGAGCTCTAGAATGGATGGACAGAGGAAGGAGAAGGCAGGGGTGAGTGAGGACGAATCCTTATCCCCTTATAAAAGCCGTGAATATCAAACGCCTTCCTTCTCACCTTAAAACTCGCCTACTCCCGAGGGTTGTGTAAATGGCACGGTTGGGTTACCCACGCCCGTATTGATGAGAATCCTGTAATAAGGGGACACGATCTCTACTTTGACAAGACGTGCCAATGGAAACCGCATCTCGAAACATGGGATGGCAGACAAAACGGTTCGATATAGTGACCGGGCAGACGTGATGTCATATTGTGAAAAAAACTATCAGCAGATTTGATTCGTAAAATATTATATTCTCTCTATGATTGTGTGTGGTGTGAGTTACAGGTCCGGATACATCGGTACGACCGAAGACTGTCTTGGAGTTCGGAAAGAAGGGAACCCGCCTTGCAATGCCGAAGACAAATTTGCGCGTCGGACTCCTCGTCGTTGAAGCCAGGTTCACGGGCTACTGAGGGAGTCATGGACTAAGGGGTCCTCGGGCGTCCGGCCTGTTAGCCATGGGCCGGACTAATGGGCTATGAAGATACGAAGACCGAAGACTGCACCCATGTCTGGATGGGACTCTCCTTGGGGTGGAAGGCAAGCTTGGCGACCGGATATGTAGATTCCCTTCTTTGTAACCGACCTTGGGTAACCCTAGATCCTTCCGGTGTCTATATAAACTGGAGGACTTAGTTCGAATGGGAGATATTCATTATCATAGCCACACAAGCTAGACCTCTAGGGTTTAGCCATTAGGATCTCGAGGTAGATCAACTCTTGTAATACTCATATTCATCAATATCAATCAAGCAGGACGTAGGGTATTACCTCCATAGAGAGGGCCCGAACCTGGGTAAACATCGTGTCCCTTGTCTCCTGTTACCATCGACCTTAGACACATAGTTCGGGACCCCCTACCCGAGATCCGCCGGTTTTGACACCGACAATAGGCTTCCAATATATTGATCTTTATGTCTCGACCATTTTGAGACTCCTCGCCATGTCCGTGATCATATCCAGGACTGCGAACTACCTTCGGAACATCAAAACACATAAACTCATAATACTGATCGTCACCGAACGTTAAGCGTGCGGACCCTACGGGTTCGAGAACTATGTAGACATGACCGAGACATGTCTCTGGTCAATAACCAATAGCGGAACCTGGATGCTCATATTGGCTCCTACATATTCTACGAAGATCTTTATCGGTCAAACCGCATAACGGTATACGTTGTTCCCTTTGTCATCGGTATGTTACTTGCCCGAGATTTGATCGTCGGAATCTCAATACCTAGTTCATTCTCGTTACCAGCAAGTCTCTTTACTCGTTCCGTAATGCTACATCCCATAACTAACTCATTAGCTACATTGCTTGCAAGGCTTATTGTGATGTGCATTATCGAGAGGGCCCAGAGATACCTCTCCGACAATCGGAGTGACAAATCCTAATCTCGATCTATGCCAACTCAACAAGTACCATCAGAGACACCTGTAGAGCACCTTTATAATTACTCAGTTATGTTGTGACATTTGGTAGCACACAAAGTGTTCCTCCGGTACTCGGGAGTTGCATAATCTCGTAGTCATAGGAACATGTATAAGTCATGAAGAAAGCAATAACAACAAACTAAACGATCATCGTGCTAAGCTAATGGATGGGTCAAGTCAATCACATCATTCTCTAATGACGTGATCCCATTAATCAAATGACAACTCGTGTCTATGGTTAGGAAACATAACCATCATTGATTCAATGAGATAGTCAAGTAGAGGCAAACTAGTGACACTCTGTTTGTCTATGTATTCACACATGTATCAAGTTTCCAGTTAATACAATTCTAGCATGAATAATAAACATTTATGATGATATAAGGAACTATAAATAACAACTTTATTATTGCCTCTAGGGCATATTTCCTTCAGTCTCCCACTTGCACTAGAGTCAATAATCTAGATTATATTGTAATGATTCTAACACCCATGGAGTCTTGGTGCTGATCATGTTTTGTTCGTGAGAGAGGCTTAGTCAACGGGTCTGCAACATTCAAATTCGTATGTATCTTGCAAATCTCTATGTCTCCCTCCTTGACTTGATCGCAGATGGAATTGAAGTGTCTCTTGATGTGCTTGGTTCTTTTGTGAAATCTGGATTCCTTTGCCAAGGCAATTGCACCAGTATGGTCACAAAAGATTTTCATTGGACCCGATGCACTAGGTATGACACCTAGATCGGATATGAACTCCTTCATCCAGACTCCTTCATTTGCTGCTTCCGAAGCAGCTATGTACTCCGCTTCACACGTAGATACCGCCACGACGCTTTGCTTAGAACTGCACCAACTGACAGCTCCACCGTTCAATAAAAACACGTATCCGGTTTGTGACTTAGAGTCATCCGGATCAGTGTCAAAGCTTGCATCGATGTAACCATTTACAACGAGCTCTTTGTCACCTCCATAAACGAGAAACATATCCTTAGTCCTTTTCAGGTATTTCAGGATGTTCTTGACCGCTGTCCAGTGACGCACTCCTGGATTACTTTGGTACCTCCCTGCTAGACTTATAGCAAGGCACACATCAGGTCTGGTACACAACATTGCATACATGATAGAGCCTATGGCTGAAGCATAGGGAACACCTTTCATTTTCTCTCTATCTTCTGCACTGGTCGGGCGTTGAGTCTGACTCAACTTCACACCTTGTAACACAGGCAAGAACCCTTTCTTTGCTTGATCCATTTTGAACTTCTTCAAAACTTTATCAAGGTATGTGCTTTGTGAAAGTACAATTAAGCATCTTGATCTATCTCTATAGATCTTGATGCCCAATATATAAGCAGCTTCACCGAGGTCTTTCATTGTAAAACTCTTATTGAAGTATCCTTTTATGCTATCCAGAAATTCTATATCATTTCCAATCAATAATCTGTCATCCACATATAATATTAGAAATGCTACAGAGCTCCCACTCACTTTCTTGTAAATACAGGCTTCTCCAAAAGTCTGTATAAAACCATATGCTTTGATCACACTATTAAAACGTTTATTCCAACTCTGAGATGCTTGCACCAGTCCATAGATGGATCACTGGAGCTTGCACACTTTGTTAGCTCCCTTTGGATCGATAAAACCTTTAGGTTGCATCACATACAACTCTTCTTCCAGAAATCCATTCATGAATGTAGTCTTTACATCCATTTGCCAAATTTCATAATCATAAAATGCGACAATTGCTAACATGTTTCAAACAGACTTAAGCATCGCTACAGGTGAGAACGTCTCATCGTAGTCAATTTCTTGAACTTGTCGAAAACCTTTTGCAACAAGTCGAGCTTTGTAGACAGTAACATTACCATCAGCGTTAGTCTTCTTATTGAAGATCCATTTATTCTCGATGGCTTGCCGATCATCGGGCAAGTCAACCAAAGTCCATACTTTGTTCTCATACACGGATCCCATCTCAAATTTCATGGCGTCAAGCTATTTTGCGGAATCTGGGATCATCATCGCTTCCTCATAGTTCATAGGTTCTTCATGGTCAAGTAACATGACCTCCAGAACAGGATTACCGTACCAATCTGGTGTGGATCTTACTCTGGTTGACCTACGAGGTTCGGTAGTAACTTGATCAAAAGTTTCATGATCATCATCATTAGCTTCCTCACTTACTGGTGTAGGAATCACCGGAACTGATTTTAGTGATGAACTACTTTCCAATAAGGGAGAAGGTACAATTACCTCGTCAAGTTCTACTTTCCTCCCACTCACTTCTTTCGAGAGAAACTCCTTCTCTAGAAAGGATCCATTCTTAGCAACGAATATCTTGCCTTCGGATCTGTGATAGAAGGTGTACCCAACAGTCTCCTTTTGGTATCCTATGAAGACACATTTCTTCGATTTGGGTTCGAGCTTATCAGGTTGAAGCTTTCTCACATAAGCATCACAGCCCCAAACTTTAAGAAACGACAACTTTGGTTTCTTGCCAAACCACAGTTCATAAGGCGTCGTCTCAACGGATTTAGATGGTGCCCTATTTAACGTGAATGGAGCCATCTCTAAAGCGTAACCCCAAAACGAAAGCGGTAAATCAGTTAGAGACATCATAGATCGCACCATATCTAGTAAAGTACAATTACGACGTTCGGACACACCATTACGCTGTGGTGTTTCGGGTGGCGTGAGTTGCTAAACTATTCCGCATTGTTTCAAATGAAGACCAAACTCATAATTCAAATATTCTCCTCACGATCAGATCGTAGAAACTTTATTTTCTTGTTACAATGATTTTCCACTTCACTCCGAAATTCTTTGAACTTTTCAAATGTTTCAGACTTATGTTTCATCAAGCAGATATACCCATATCTGCTCAAATCATCTGTGAAGGTGAGAAAATAATGATACCTGCCGTGAGCCTCTATATTCATCGGACCACATACATTAGTATGTATGATTTCCAACAAATCTGTTTCTCGCTCCATTGTTCCGGAGAACGGTGTTTTAGTCATATTGCCCATGAGGCATGGTTCGAAAGTACCAAGTGATTCATAATCAAGTGATTCCAAAAGTCCATCAAAATGGAGTTTCTTCATGCGGTTTACACCAATATGACCTAAACAGCAGTGCCACAAATAAGTTGCACTATTATTATCAACTCTGCATCTTTTGGCCTCAATACTATGAACATGTGTATCACTACTATCAAGATTTAGTAAAAATAGACCACTCATCAGGGGTACATGACCATAAAAGATATTACTCATATAAATAGAACAACCATTATTCTCTGATTTAAATGAATAACTGTCTTGCATCAAACAAGATCCAGATATAATGTTCATGCTCAATGCTGGCACCAAATAACAATTATTTAGGTCTAATACTAATCCCGAAGGTAGATGTAGAGGTAGCGTGCCGACGACGATCACATCGACTTTGGAACCATTTCCCACGCGCATCGTCACCTCGTCCTTAGCCAATCTTCGCTTAATCCGTAGCCCCTATTTCGAGTTGCAAATGTTAGCAACTGAACCAGTATCAAATACACAGGCACTACTGTGAGCATTAGTAAGGTACACATAAATAACATGTATATCAAATATATCTTTCACTTTGCCATCCTTCTTCTCCGCCAAATACTTGGGGCAGTTCCGCTTCCAGTGACCAGTTCCTTTGCAGTAGAAGCACTTAGTCTCAGGATTAGGTCCAGACTTGGGTTTCTTCACTTGAGCAGCAACTGGCTTGCTGTTCTTCTTGAAGTTCCCCTTCTTCCCTTGACCGTTTTTCTTGAAACTGGTGGTCTTGTTGACCATCAACACTTGATGCACCTTTTTGATTTCTACCTCCGCAGCCTTTAGCATTCGAAGAGCTCGGGAATTGTCTTATCCATCCCTTGCATATTATAGTTCATCACGAAGATCTTGTAGCTTGGTGGTAGTGATTGAAGAACTCTGTCAATGACACTATCATCAGGAAGATTAACTCCCAGTTGAGTCAAGTGGTTGTGGTACCCAGACACTCTGAGTATATGTTCACTGACAGAACTATTCTCCTCCATCTTGCAGCTGTAGAACTTATTGGAGACTTCATATCTCTCAATCGGGGCATTTGCTTGAAATATTAACTTCAACTCCTGGAACATCTCATATGCTCCATGATGTTCAAAACATCGTTGAAGTCCCGATTGTAAGCCGTATAGCATGGCACACTGAACTATCGAGTAGTCATCAGCTTTGCTCTGCTAGGTGTTCATAACATCTGGCGTTGCTCCTGCAGCGGGTTTGTCACCTAGCGGTGCTTCCAAGACGTAATTCTTCTGTGTAGCAATGAGGATAATCCACACGTTACGGACCCAGTCTGTGTAGTTGCTACCATCATCTTTCAACTTAGCTTTCTCTAGGAACGCATTAAAATTCAACGGAACAACAGCACGGGCCATCTATCTACAACAACATAGACATGCAAAATACTATCAGGTACTAAGTTCATGATAAATTAAAGTTCAATTAATCAAATTACTTAAGAACTCCCACTTAGATAGACATCCCTCTAATCATCTAAGTGATCATGTGATCCACATCAACTAAACCATGTCCGGTCATCACGTGAGATGGAGTAATTTTCAATGGTGAACACCACTATGTCGATCATATCTACTATATGATTCACGCTCGACCTTTCGGTCTCCAGTGTTCCGAGGCCATATATGCATATGCTAGGTTCGTCAAGTTTAACCCGAGTATTCCGCGTGTGCAAAACTGTCTTGCACCCGTTGTATGTGAACATAGAGCTTATCACACCCGATCATCACGTGGTGTCTCGGCACGACGAACTATCGCAACGGTGCATACTTAGGGAGAACACTTATACCTTGAAATTTAGTGAGAGATCATCTTATAATACTACCATCGATCTAAGCAAAATAAGATGCATAAAAGATAAACATCACATGCAATCAATATAAGTGATATGATATGGCCATCATCATCTTGTGCCTGTGATCTCCATCTCCAAAGCACCGTCATGATCACCATCGTCACCGGCTTGACACCTTGATCTCCATCGAAGCATCGTTGTTGTTACACCAACTATTGCCTCCACAACTATCGCTACCGCTTAGTGATAAAGTAAAGCAATTACATGGCGATTGCATTTCATACAATAAAGCAACAATCATATGGCTCCTGCCAGTTGCCGATAACTGTGTTACAAAACATGACCATCTCATACAATAAAATTTAGCATCATGTATTGACCATATCACATCACAACATGCCCTGCAAAAACAAGTTAGACATCCTCTACTTTGTTGTTGCAAGTTTTACGTGGATGCTACGGGCTGAGCAAGAACCGTTCTTACCTATGCATCAAAAAATCACAACACGGTATAGTGATTGCTTTTTGATCTTCAGAAAGACACCCACTAGCCACCTGTGTGCGAAGCATGTCGGTAGAACCAGTCTTGCGTAAGCATACGCGTAATGTTGGTCTGGGCCGCTTCATCCAACAATGCCGCTGAATCGAGAATCAACTAGTGACGACAAGCAATATGTATATACCCACGCCCACAACTCCTTTGTGTTCTACTCGTGCATATGACATCTACGCATAAACCTGGCTCTGATACCACTATTGGGGAATGCAATAATTTCAAAAAAATTCCTACGCACACGCAAGATCATGGTGATGCATAGCAACGAGAGGGGAGAGTGTCGTCCATGTACCCTCGTAGACCGTAAGCGGAAGCGTTATGACAATGCGGTTGATGTAGTCGTGCGTCTTCATGATCGACCGATCCTAGTACCGAACGTACGTCACCTCCATGATCTGCACACGTTCAGCTCGGTGACGTCCCACGAACTCATGGTCCAGTAGAGCTTCGAGGGAGGGTTTCGTCACCACGACGGCGTGATGACGGTGATGATGATGCTACCGGAACAGGACTTTGCCTAAGCAACGCTACGATATAACCGAGGTGGATTATGGTGGAGGGGGGCACCGCACATGGCTAAAAGATCAATGATCAACTTGTGTGTCTAGGGCTGCCCCTGGCCACGTATATAAAGGAGTGGAGGAGGGGGGAGGGCCGGCCCTCCTATGGCGCGCCCTGGAGGAGTCCTACTCTCACCGGGAGTAGGATTCCCCCCTTCCCTAGTTGGACTAGGAGAGAAGGAAGGGGGAGAGAGGGAGGAAGGAAAGGGGGGCGCCGCCCCCTCCTAGTCCAATTCGGACCAGAGGGAGAGGGGGCGCGCGGCCTGCCCTGGTCTCCTCTCTCTCTCCACTATGGTCCAATAAGGCCCATACATTTACCGCGGGGGGGGGGGGGGGGGTTCCGGTAACCTCCCGGTATTCCGGTAAAATCCCGATTTCACCCGAAACTATTCCGATGTCCAAATATAGGCTTCCAATATATCGATCTTTATGTCTCGGCCATTTAGAGACTCCTCGTCACGTCCGTGATCATATACGGGACTCCGAACTACCTTCAGTACATCAAAACACATAAACTCATAATACCGATCGTCACCGAACGTTAATCGTGCGGACCCTACGGGTTCGAGAACTATGTAGACATGACCGAGACATGTATCCGGTCAATAACCAATAGCGGAACCTGGATGCTCATATTGGCTCCTACATATTCTATGAAGATCTTTATTGGTCAAACCGCATAACGGTATATGTTGTTCCCTTTGTCATCGATATGTTACTTGCCCGAGATTCGATCGTCGATATCTCAATACCTAGTTCAATCTCATTACCGGCAAGTCTCTTTACTTGTTTCATAATGCTACATCCCGTAACTAACTCATTAGCTACATTGCTTACAAGGCTTATTGTGATGTGCATTACCGAGAGGGCCCAGAGATACCTCTCCGACAATCGGAGTGACAAATCCTAATCTCGATCTATGCCAACTCAACAACTACCATCGGAGACACCTGTAGAGCACCTTTATAATCACCCAGTTACGTTGTGACGTTTGGTAGCACACAAAGTGTTCCTCCGGTACTCGGGAGTTGCATAATCTCATAGTCATAGGAACATGTATAAGTCATGAAGAAAGCAATAGCTACAAACTAAATGATCATCGTGCTAAGCTAACGGATGAGTCAAGTCAATCACATCATTCTCTAATGATGTGATCCCATTAATCAAATGACAACTCATGTCTATGGTTAGGAAACATAACCATCATTGATTCAACGAGCTAGTCAAGTAGAGGCAAACTAGTGACACTCTGTTTGTCTATGTATTCACACATGTAGTAAGTTTTCGGTTAATACAATTCTAGCATGATAATAAACATTTATCATGATATAAGGAAATATAAATAACAACTTTATTATTGCCTCTAAGGCATATTTCCTTCACATGGGAGAAGTCTTGTTGTAAGTAATCATGTGAAGTTGGTATTCGTTCAATATTTTGATGATATGCATGTTGTTCTTCCTTTAGTGGTGTCATGTGAACGTCGACTACATGATACTTCACCATACTTGGGCCTAAGGGAAGGCACTGCGGAGTAATATGTTGTTCTTCCTTTAGTGGTGTCATGTGAACGTGTGCTAATCTCGGAGGTGCCGTCCGTTCAGCACTAGAGCAGATTGGATCACGATTGGATCGTGAAGAGTAAGATTACATCAACTGCATTACAATGCTAATGCTTTCGGTCTACAAGGGTATGTAAACACACCACCCTCTCGTTGATTTGCATCTCCTAGATTAGATATTGGGCGTTCGTAGGAATTTTTTTGATTTTCATGCTTCGTTCCCCATCACTCATCCATCGAGGCTTCGTATCTTTGTTACCTAGGACTTCCTTTATTGCTTGACGATCCGTGTAGAATCTGACTTTGGTGTCGGTGATGTAGGGCCTGGATTTTTCACAAGAAAAAATTACCGCATACAACTCCCTATCATTCTTAGCATAATTTGTTTGAGCTTCCGTAAGAGTGTGACTACTAGCATAATAAATAATGTTAAACTTGTTACCTTCCTGCTGGCCCAACAACACACTTACCGCATTGTCATCAGTCTCACACACTACCTCAAAAGGTTGGTCCCAATTCAAAGGTATAATAACGGGTGCATTGAGTAAGGCACAATTGAGTTTCTCAAAAGAAGCCTTGCACTCATCGTTGCACACAAATGAAACACTTTTCTACAAGATATTAGTCAAAGTTTTTGAAATACTAGAGAAATTTTTAATGAAGTGTCTATAGAAACCAACATGTCCAAGAAAACTCCTTATTCCTCTTATGTCTCGAGGGTAAGGGAGCTTCTCTATGGCATCTATTTTTTCCTTATCCACCTCAATACCTTTCTCATATATTTTATGCCTTAGTAGAATACCTTCATTAACCATGAAATGACACTTCTCCCAGTTTAAAACGAGATTGGTGTCCTCACACCTCTGCAAAAACTTTGTCAAGGTTGTAAAGGAAATCATTGAATAAGTCCCATAGACAAAAAATCATCCATGAAAAATTCCATGCTTTCTTCAATTTTTTTGGCAAATATAACATTCATACATCTCTAAAAGGTAGTAGGTGCATTACATAAGCCAAATGACATACGACGATAAGAGTACATACCGAAGGGGCAAGTGAAGGTAGTTTTCTCTTGGTCCTCAGGGTGCACTGCTATCAGTGAGAATCCTGAATATCCGTCTAGGTAGCAAAAGTGGATATGTTTCTCTAACCTTTCTAGCATTTGATCAATAAATGGTAGAGGACAATGGTCCTCGCATGTATCCTTATTAAGTTTCCTGAAATCAATTTACATTCTATACCCAACTATTGTTATAGTGGGGAATAGTTCATTATGCTTATTAGGTACTGATACGTCTCCAATGTATCTATAATTTTTGATTGTTCCATGCTATTATATTATCAACCTTGGATGTTTTATATGCATTTATATGCTATTTTATATGATTTTTGGGACTAACCTATTAACCCAGAGCCCAGTGCCAGTTTCTGTTTTTTTCCTTGTTTTAGAATATCAAAGAAAAGGAAAATCAAACGGAGTCCAATTGACCTGAAACTTCACGGAACTTATTTTTGGATCAGAAGAAGCCCAGAAGACTTGGAGTCCACGTAAGGGAAGCTTTGAGGAGGCCACGAGGTAGGGGGCGCGCCCACCCCCCTGGGCGCGCCCTCCACCCTCGTGGGCCCCTCATGGCTCCCCTGACATACTTCTTCCGCCTATATATCTCCATATACCCTAAAACAATCGGGGAGCACAATAGATCGGGAGTTCCGCCGCCAGAAGCCTCCGTATCCACCGAAAGCCAATCTAGACCCGTTCCGGCACCCTGTCGGAGGGGGAATCCCTCTCCGGTGGCCATCTTCATCATCCCGGTGCTCTCCATGACGAGGAGGGAGTAGTTCTCCCTCGGGGCTGAGGGTATGTACCAGTAGCTATGTGTTTGATCTCTCTCTCTCTCTCTCGTGTTCTTGAGGTGATACGATCTTGATGTATCGCTAGCTTTGCTATTATAGTTGGATCCTACGATGTTTCTCCCCCTCTACTCTCTTGTATTGAATTGAGTTCCCCTTTGAAGTTATCTTATTGGATTGAGTCTTTAAAGATTTGAGACCACTTGATGTATGTCTTGTCGTGTGTATCTGTGGTGACAATGGGATACCACGTGATTCACTTGATGTATGTTTTGGTGATCAACTTGCGGGTTCCGCCCATGAACCTATGCATAGGGGTTGGCACACGTTTTCGTCGTGATTCTCCGATAGGAACTTTGGGGCACTCTTTGAGGTTCTATGTGTTGGTTGAATAGATGAATCTGAGATTGTGTGATGCATATTGTATAATCATACCCACGGATACTTGAGGTGACATTGGAGTATCTAGGTGACATTAGGGTTTTGGTTGATTTGTGTCTTAAGGTGTTATTCTAGTACGAACTCTAGGGCTGTTTGTGACACCTATAGGAATAGCCCAACGGATTGATTGGAAAGAATAACTTTGAGGTGGTTTCGTACCCTACCATAATCTCTTCGTTTGCTCTCCGCTATTAGTGACTTTGGAGTGACTCTTTGTTGCATGTTGAGGGATAGTTATGTGATCCAATTATGTTATTATTGTTGAGAGAACTTGCACTAGTGAAAGTATGAACCCTAGGCCTTGTTTCAATGCATTGAAATACCGTTTACACTCACTTTTATCATTCGTTACCTTGTTGTGTTTATATTTTCAGATTACAAAAAGTATTATCTACCATCCATATACCACTTGTATCACCATCTCTTCACCGAACTAGTGCACCTATACAATTTACCATTGTATTGGGTGTGTTGGGGACACAAGAGACTCTTTGTTATTTGGTTGCAGGGTTGCTTGAGAGAGACCATCTTCATCCTATGCCTCCTACGGATTGATAAACCTTAGGTCATCCACTTGAGGGAAATTTTCTACTGTCCTACAAACCTCTGCACTTGAAGGCCCAACAACGTCTACAAGAAGAAGGTTGTGTAGTAGACATCAGGTACTATAGTAAACTCTCCTTTTTAGGCACACAATGAACCGGACTCGCCCACTTACTTTCAAACACTGGGTATATAATACCTGCATCGAGTAAGCAAACTATTTATTTTCTTACCACCTCTTCATTTTGGGATTCAATTTCCTTTGGTATTCGCGCACTGGTTCAACCCCTTCCTCCATATATATACAATGTGTGCATATGGAGGGGCTTATACCCTTCAAGTCATCCATTGAATACACAAGGGCTTTCTAGTGCTTCCACAGAGTATTAATTAGCCTCTCTTTTTCTTCATCTAAAAGGTTAGCACTTATGATCACAGGATATCTATTTGTTCATCTAAAAATATGCACCTTAATTCGTTTGGTAAAGGTTTTAATTCTGGAGGTGGAAGTTCCTGATCTCCCTTCTTTTCTGGTACTTCGTATTGTTCGTTAGCAACTAGATCTTGTATTGGTGCTTCATTCAGATGTTGATCGATTTCCACTTTAGCTAGGTCTTCAGGGCTCTATTCATAATCAATTAAACTTCTCTCCAATTCATCTTCCGGGATCCCAAAGTAAATTGTAGCCAGTAACACAATAGTTTTCTCTTCATTGTCATCATGCTCTCTTGGTTGGCGGCGGTTTTTAAACCTTGAAAATGAAATTCTCTTACCTCTTCCCCGAACTTGAGAGAGACTGATGACCCAAAACTATATGGGATCAATTGTAGCTCTTTTTGATAAGTAAGAGTGTCAAACCCAATGAGGAGCAGAATGAAATGACAAGTGGTTTTCAGCAAGGGAATGTCTGCAAGTGCTGAAATTCTAAGTAACATAGTAGTTTGATAGCAAGATAATTTGTAACGAGCAAGTAATGACAGTAGTAACAAAACTGCAGCAAGGTAGTCCAATCCTTTTGAGGCAAAGGATAGGCCAAAACGGTCTATTATAGTAAGCAAAGCATTCTTGAGGGTACACGGGAATTTCATCTAGTCACTTTCATGATGTTGATTCGATTCATGTTCGCTACTTTGATAATTTCATATGTGGGTGGAATGGTGCTTAGGTGTTGTTCTTACTTGAACAAACCTCCTACTTATGATTAACCCCCTCACAAGCATCCGGAACTATGAGAAAAGTATTAAGAATAAATTCTAACCATAGCATTAGACTTTTGGATCCAATCGGTCCCTTACGGAATAGCGCATAAACTAGGGTTTAAGCTTCTATCACTCTCACGACCCATCATCTAATAACTACTCCACAATGCATTCCCTTAGGCCCAAATATGGTGAAGTGTCATGTAGTCGATGTTCACATGACACCACTAAGGGAATCACAACATACATACTATCAAAATACCGAACACACATCAACTTCACATGATTACTTGCAACATGATTTCTCCCGTGACCTCAAGAACAAAATTAACTACTCACAAACGATGATCATGCTCAACATTAGAGGGGTATGAAATAGCATATTGGATCTGAACATATAATCTTCCACCAAATAAACCATATAGTAATCAACTACAAGATGTAATCAACACTACTAGTCACCCACAAGCACCAATCACAAGAGATGAACTAGAGTTTGAGATGAGATGGTGTTGTTGAAGATGTTGATGGAGATTGCCCTCCCCAAGATGGGAGAGTTGTTGGTGATGATGATGACGATGATTTCCCCCTTCGAGAGGGAAGTTCCCCCGGCGGAATCGCTCCACCGGAGGGCAAAAGTGCTCCTGCCCAAGTTCCGCCTCGAGACGGCGGCGCTCCGTCCCGAAAGTCCTCTCCTTATTTTTTCTAGGTCAAAATGACTTATATATCAGAAGATGGGAACCGGAGGTGGGCCAAGGGGAGCACATCCCACCAGGGCGCGCCTGGGCTCCCTGGCGCGCCTAGGTGGGTTGTGCCCACCTTGTGGGCCCCCTCTGGTACTTATTGGCTCCAATATTCCTCATATATTCCATAAAAAATCTCCGTAAAGTTTCAGCTTGTTTGGAGTTGTGCAGAATAGGTGGCATGACGTAGCTTTTCTAGGTCCAGATTTCTAGCTGTCGGAATTCTCCCTCTTTGTGTGTACCTTGCATAATATGAGAGAAAAGGCATTAGAATTACTCCAAAAGGCATTATTATGCATAAAGACATCATAAATAATAGTAGGAAAACATGATGCAAAATGGATGTATCAACTCCCCCAAGCTTAGACCTCGCTTTTCCTCAAGCGAAAACCAAAATCGAAAAACATGTCCACATGCTTAGAGAGAGAGGTGTCGATAAAAAAATACGGACATAGAAACATCATGTAGATTATTATAACAACAATAAATTTAAACATAAAACTTTTATCATAGACTTCTCATGAATAAGTAACAATTCATCACACTATCGAAGTATAAAGCATAAACTCTATTAGAAACCAACAAACTATGTTCTCAATCAACTTTGCAACTACAATTCATCATCTTTTCACGAAGGGTCACGTATCGGAGCCTTTAGGCAAGTCCACATACTCAACAATCATATAGTCTTCTATGATTGCTAACACTCATTGCATACACATGAGCAAAACGTTTCAACCGTACACATAGAAAGATAGGGGCTTATAGTTTCACCTCCCAACGTATTCACCTCAAGGGTGACGTCAACAATAATAACTCATGCTACCCATATTCAACTGGACATATGTGCCTAGATCTTTCCTCACCACATGATGCTTGCCAAAGGAGAAAAATAAAAAGGAATAGAGAGAAAAACTTTGGCTCTTGCATAAAAGTAAATACATAAAAGTAAAAGATAGGCCCTTCGCAGAGGGAAGCAGAGGTTGCCATGCGCTTATTTGTTTGTATGCTCAACCCCTTAATGTAAAAGAACGTCACGTTGTATTGCCCCTTGTGATGGCAACCTTTATTGTGCAGTATGTCACTTTTATTATTCACCATCACAAGTTCGTACAACACTCAATTTTCTCTAACACTAAAAGATCTCACACTTTTAGATGCAATTTTTATTGCCTTATTGCACTGATGACAACTTACTTGAAGGATCTGACTAAATCCTTAGGTAGGTATGGTGGACTCTTGAAAATAAGATTTGGGTTTAAGGGTTTTTGGATGCATAAGTAGTCTACTTGGTGCGGAATTTTTGGCTAGCAAAGATAGGGGGCAATCACCACATGTTGAAGGATCTATGACAATATAACTTCTATGTGAATATGAACAAACATAAACCATTATGTTGTCTTCCTTGTCCAACATCAACAATTTTAGCATATAGTATTTTGATGGGGGCTCACAATCACAAAATATTTCCAGGATAGTGTATTTATATGTGAATCTTCTCTTCCCTTATTAATTCTTTCATGAATTGCATCATTGACCAATGCTATGTTTGTCAATCTCTAATAAAATTTCCTACTTATACTTTTCCTTATGTGGTGTCATCACCTACTATAAGATTAGCGTATGGTATTTTTAATTTATTTCCTTTCTTTTTATTTCAACATGAAAGTAAGGAAAGCAAAAACTCAAACTAAACTTTATTATATATCTTGCACACAATTACAAGGATACATCACTAAGCTAACTTTCAAAAAGAAAGGATCGAACTAAACTTTTATTCGTCTAAAGCAAAAGATCAAACTAAAAGTAAGTAAAGGCAAAAGATAGTGGGGGTGATACGATACCGGGGCACCTCCCCCAAGCTTGGCGGAAGCCAAGGGGAGTGCCCATACCCGATACTCAGTTTTATTTTGGTGATGAAGAAGAAGGTGGTGGTGATGATGAAGTAGAGGAGACCCTGTCCTTCAAGATCAAGAGATTCTCCAATCTACGGATGACGCTCCGGAGGAAGATGATGTGCTCTTGATGTAGAATATTTTCACGAGTGATATATTTATTTTGCACATGAACCGTTTCAATAATTCGAAAGGATTCAATCTCAGTCGGGGTAAGATGAGCATAATAAGGTTTAAGGATATCTTCTTCCTCTTCCTCAGCAGGCCAGGCCTGCTCAACCATCGGTGCTTGATCTCCGGTAGTCTCCTTACGCTTGTCCCCTTTGACGGCTTCTACGAGCTCTTCTCTCTTCAACTCGATCTTCATCGACCAAGCATCCTATTCCACGTTGTTGGAGGAAGAAGAAGACATGATGCCTGGCTCAACAGATCTGACCAAAAACAGCAAGAAAAGAGAACAAAAGATTTCTCCGTGATACGGTGGTCAATAGGTTCGGGGGGTATATAAAGATTTTTTATCTTGGGAAACAAGCAAGCTGTAGAAAAACGGAGTCCGGAAGGTACCCGAGGTGGGCACAACCCACCTGGGCGCGCCTGGTGTCTTATGCCCACCAGGGTGCGCTTCCCGGTAGTTTCTTATTTTCCTAATTTTTGTTATTTTCCAAAACAGACATAAAATATTTTTGCGGTTTTTTCGGAGTCAGTTTACCTACTGTATCATGTACCTCCTCTTTTTTACGATTCTGGAGTGTTCTGGAAGGTCTCTTTTATTTATTCTTACGGTGTCAAAGTTTGGATGATATTACTTTCAACATTAATAGGCGTACCTGAGGTATAATGTTTTATTCGTTGACCATTAACAACCTTCGGGTTAGTACCTTCAGCATTATTTATTTTGATAGCTCCAGACAGATAAACCTCCTAGATAACATAGGGTCATTCCCATTTGGAGAGGAGTTTTCCTGCAAAGAATCTAAAATGAGAGTTGTACAAAAGAACATATTCTCCAACTTTAAACTCACGCTTTTGAATTC
The DNA here is from genome assembly GCF_056163025.1 of Triticum urartu. Lineage (NCBI taxonomy): Eukaryota > Viridiplantae > Streptophyta > Magnoliopsida > Poales > Poaceae > Triticum > Triticum urartu. The sequence continues at coordinate 150,184,452 of NC_141879.1, read as the reverse complement.
TTTTATCACGCCATCTTTTAGCTTTTTCTTTAAATAACTTGGCATTTTCATAAGCTTGTGTTCTCCATTCATCTAATGAGCTAATATCAAATAACCTCTTTTCACCAGCAAGTTTGAAATCATAGTTGAGTCCTTTGATTGCTGTAAGTGCATCTAGTGCCCCTTAGTGATTTTGGTGTATTGAAGACTTATAAGTTAAGGGATTGATGCGTTTGTGAGTGTACACAGGTCTATAAGTCTATGAGGAGTTTGATATTTACAGAGAAAGTCGACTCCTAAAAATGAAGTTCTTTGACTGAAGACTTTGGATTTCTGAAGACTTTGAAAGTGAAGAAATTGGTGTGACCATGAAGACTTGATATTCATTCGAGGAACATGAAGTGTGAAGACTTTTGTTTTCTTAGTTTCATTTTCTCTTTCTTGAGTCATAGGAAACACCGTACTGTTAAAGGGGGTCGAGGAAATACTAAGGAAAAGTTTCCAAGTGACGCTCAACTCAAAATCCTACACCTACCAATCCCTTCGAGTGAAGCCATTGGAAATCTCACGCAGTTCAGTCAAATTTGTTCAGTGACAGAGATGAAGCTCTTCTAGTCTCTGAGGAATTTGTTCTAACTGAGGAGTTAGGAATCCGCCAGTGCAGATTGCCTACAAGTGAGGAACATGATAGCCCTGAGGAATTTGATAGTCAAATTTCCGACCGTTGTTGTGCTATGCACCAGCTGTCCTAAAAATATCTTCCCACCTAACGGTCATATCATTGAAGGGCATTTATGTCTTATCATGTCGGGCTGCTCCCTAGGCTACAAAATAGCCGCCCCTACAACCACTAGCTGGTTGGCTGCTCCGTGAGAAACTAACACTTGTCATTTGAGAGCATCCCATCCTCCGAGGACTTTGAGCGAAAATCATCAAGTGAGGAAAACCCAAACCGAAACACCTACAAACCCAAAGTGATTGAGAATCAGTGAAGAGATTGATCCTGCGTGGATCCGATGCTTGTTACCTTTGAAGACTGTGCATCTTCCAGATGGTTAGGCGTCATGGTCTAGAGTATCCAAGAGGAAATTGTGGATCGCCGAGTGACCGAGTCTGTGAAGGTTTGGAAGTCACCTGAAGACTTACCACGAGTGATGGGTGAGGTCTGTGTGACCTTATCTCAAGGGGAATACGGTGAGGACTAAGTTTCCTGAGCTGCGTGTTCAGGACTGGGTGTCCGGGACTGTGTGTCCTCAGGTTTGAATACCTAGCCGCCCTAACTAGACGTACAACTGTCACAGCAGTTGGAACTAGTCTACCAAATCATTGTCTTCACCAAGCCTACTGGTTCTATTTCCTCAACCCTTCCATTTCCTCATTACCGTGTTGTGTACTTGTTCATATCTATTTGAAGACTTTGACTCAAGACTTTCTCATTTTCCTCAGTCTGTTTGTCTTCATCATGTTTATCCCGTGCTTACGCTTTCTGTACTCTATGCTTGTTTTCATTTCATCATGATGGCCATGCCTATGTTCTGTTATGTTTGCATCTGAGTACTTGTTCCGCGCAAGTAGTTCTTCGCTTAGGAATTTCCTTGCCCTGAAATTCCTCGGTGAAGAATTCATAAAAATCGCCTATTCACCCCCCTCTAGTCGACTTAACGCACTTTCAATTGGTATTAGAGCAAGGTACTCCCTTGTTTTGTGTGATTTTGGTTTAACTGCCTGTAGTTTTAGTTATGTCGACCACAAGTATGATCAAGGTTTCTGCTGGGTGTCCTATCTTTGATGGGACGGACTACCCCTACTGGAAGAATAAGATGCGCATGCATCTTGAGGCAATCGGCAACGATATCTGGTACGTTCCCTCTATCACTCCTACCATCAACGCTGCTGTTGTGAAGAGATTCAAGCAACTCGACTCTCAAGCGAAGAACATCATATGTGGCCATCTAAGCAAAGGGCAGTATGGCAGAGTGAGTGCTTTGGAGACAACAAAGCTTATCTGGGACAGGCTGTCCAAGGTCAATGAAGGAGTCTCAACACAGCGTGACTCTCGAGTTGACGTTCTTCGCAATATCTTCAACCGCTTTAAAAGACTCGACAATGAAAATGTTCAGCAAACCTTCAATCGCCTCACTGACATCTCAAATGAGCTTCAAGCACTTGGTGCCACTGACATCACCGACCATGAGGTGGTGAAGAAATTGCTGAGATCGCTTGATTCCTCATTTGATACTTTGGCATTGATGATACAAGAACGTGGAGACTATAAGTCACTTGATCCCGCTGATATCCTCGAGAGAATAAACACTCGTGAGTTCCAGCTTGCTGAGAAGAGAGATCTCTATGGACCAGGTTATGGAAGATCACAAGCTCTGAAGGCCAAGGCAGTGTATGAATCTGAAGGTGAAGATTCTGGTAGTAGCCTTGGTGACCCTGAAGAACTGAGCCAGGAGCTAGCAATGCTCGTGAGGAAATCCCAGAAGTTCTCAAGACGTGGTCGTTTTGGAAAATCCTCAAGCAGTGGTGACTTGAGATCAGATTCCTCATCCCATGATTACAAGAAGAGACTCTGTCACAAATGCAAGAAACCCGGTCACTACATTCAAGATTGTCCTCAGTGGGAAAAGGAATCAAAGAAGAAGAAGTACAAGGACTACAGTTCTGATGATTCAAAGAAGAAGAAGAAATCTTCAAAGTCCTCTTCATTAAAACCTTCAAGGTCTTCATCTCACAAGAAGAGCAGCTCCAAGAAGGCTCGGGCATTCATTGGCAAAGAAATATACTCTGAAGCTGAATCTAAGGAAAATGAGGAAGAGGAGGAGTCTGAGGAGTCAGACTCTGGTGTGGCGAGCCTAGACCTCGCTACCGCTTTCATCAGGAAGTCCATCTTCAACTCTGAGGAAAAGGACCTCCCCAACACTACTGATGATGGCGATGTTGACTACGCTCTCACCTATTGCTTCATGGCAAAAGAATCAAAGGTACTCAAATATCCCTCCTATGAATCAAGTGAGGATGAATCTGATGAAAACCTCAAACCCAGCTATTCTAAACTTGCTAAGATTGCTGTGAAACTGCAAAAGGCTCTGGAAAAAGTTCAAAACATGCTAGATAAAAGCGATGATATGTTGGGTGAAGAAATGGATCGCACTAAAATTTTGACTGAAAATCTTCAGAGACTTCAGTCCAAGTTTGACAATCTTCAAGGTCATCATAACACTGTAACATCCCAAATTTTCAATTTGGAATGTTATACATAGTCATCCATGCATATCATATTTTATTCACATTTCGTCCCGCGATCCTCAAAATCCTAAGCAACTCAAGGACCTTCGGATAGAGTTGGGGATTTCCCGGTTTTCAAATTTGATCTTTATCAAATTTTGAAACGAGGATTTTTGGTTTTAATTATTTTCTCTCCAAAAATATTTCATACAAAAATATATGAGAGGAGATAATATGACTTCTCCAAGATAATTGAAATATTGGACGAAAAATATTAAAATCAAATATCTGTTTTATTTGGATTTTATTGCAATTTTGTTTGCATTAGAAAAATTGCACGTTTTCAAAAATTGCATTTTAGAGCTAAGAAAATGTTCATCTCGTTCTAAATATTTTATTTAGATGGTGAAAATTTATTTTGGCATTTTTAGATTTTTATTTATTTTTCTACGATTTTATTTCGGTCGGCAAAATTATTTTAAAAAATGGTTCCCGCGCCCGACTGGGCCTAAGGCCCAGCCGAGCCAGGCCGCCGCCACCGCCCTCCTCGCGCGCGCCGCCGCCGCCGACTCGGACTAGGAGTCCGAGCCGAACTCCTCTCCGCCGTCGCGCCTTGCCCCCTCCTCCAAGCCGCCCCGCCCCGCCCTTTATATACCTCCGCCCCGCCGCCCCAACACCCCACCGCACCGCGCCGCCAAGCCCGCCGCCCGCGCCGCCTAGCCCGCCGCCTACCCGCCGCCGCCGCTTGCTGAGCGCCGCCGCCCCGCCGCTGCCTCGCCTCGCCTCGCCGGACCTCTCGCCGGTGGTAGCCGCCGCGCCCCGCCGCCAGTTTTTTTAAAAGACCGTTTGGTTTTTTTAGAAACCCTAGATCCGTTTTTTCGGAGGTTCTTCTAGTTAGCGGACGTTTGTCCGAACGTTCGTTTTAACGAACGGTTCTTCGCCTGTTAGATACAGCTAACGAACGCTCATTCGTTAGTCTATTCGTCAGTTTTCTTTTATCGTATTTATTCCGCGATTTTCTCTGATCGCGATTTCTAATCCGATCTTAGTTTCTGTTTATCTTTTCGCTTGTTAGTCGGAATCAGGCGATTCAAGCGCCTAGAGTTTCGTCTCGAAACCCTCTTTCCGTTTAACCAACTCAAACAAGTTTTCTCTACTGTAAAATTTGACCTAGTTTCAGATTAGTAAACAAAGCTTCTTTCTTTCGCCGTTTGAGTTTCGTTGCTCCATTTGATTTGATTCTTTTTGCGAACGGAGTTCTTAATTTGAACTTTCTGGTCAACCTCTTTTATTTGAGTTTTGCTTGCGCATCTTTGCTTGTTGCTTATGTATGTTATTGTTTGCTTGCGATAGAACACCCGGAGTGCGAAGCATGCTACTACGAGTCCCTAGGTTTCACAGATCGTCAGCATCATACCCTTTTATCACCCAGTTTTTATGCATTAGTTCCAATCCTCAAACATTGCATGATTAGGATGTCATTAACTTGTGGGTTGGGAAGTAGTTGATGAGGTAGAACCTACTGCCCTGTTACATTCAAACCCTTGGGAGTTACTCTACGTGTTGCTTATATACTATGCTATGCTATGCTCGTAGACGTGGTTTGGGTTTGAGTGAAATACATGACAGATGTGAGCTTGTTAATTAATGGTTCAACTTAAGGTGGCAACTTAATCAAACAACTGGGTGGATTGAGGCACCTGGAGTACCCAGTGTTGCCTGTATTTTTGGAAATCCCGGAGTACCCGTGTGATCTTCCTATGGACCGCCACCCAGGCTCAAAGGGAACTGAGATGATTCATGCTAGAAACTTCCGTGTGCAGCCACAAGCTATTATGGGCTCTAGCATAGTTGAGTAAGTTACGTGAAGCTCTTGAAGAGGTGGATCAGCAGGTAGTGGGTTGTAGGTTTGGTATGGTCTGCCCGGAGTAGAGAGTTAATGTTTCTGAAAGACTGTGTCTCGGTCATCCGTTTCTCAAACACCCTGTAGTGCGAGAAATCCAACAGAGGAGATCGAGTCTTGTGGGGAAAAGTGCGCAAACCTCTGCAGAGTGTACAATCTAATCATGGTTAGCCGTGTCCTCGATTATGGACAATTCTTGAGTATCTGGTACTTGGGTTATCAAAAGTATCTCATCATGTTTAACTAATATTGTTGGGTTGTTAATCACTTTAATTGGGATTGAGTTGGAGGAACCTTCTCAATGATGTTTCAACTACCATGATAGTTAAATTAAAATCTATTCCTTTGTTGTAGGAAAAAATTGGCTTTTCGCAAAACTGTAACCATAGAGCTTTCCACCAGCCAAATATGCATGTAGTGATAGCATTATTTTGTTCTTGCTCTACTGTGTTACTTTGCCAGCATATTCCATGTGCTGACCCATTTTCGGGCTGCAACGTATTATGTTGCAGACTTTTCATACAAGGAGTAATGTTCGTTAGGTCGTTGCCGTGCAGCTCAGCTATGCCGTTGGAGTTGATGGACTCACTTTATCTTCCAAGCCTTCCGCTGTTATCGTATTAGATGGCCTTAAGCCATATTATTGTAATAAGTTCTCTCTTGAGACGTTCGATGTAATAAGTGTGTGATTGCTACTCTGTTATAAATCCTTCGAGTACTGTGTGTGTCGGCATTACCGATCTAGGGATGACACTGAAGCACGGAGACTTGACCATCTGAGTTCGGGTCGCTACAAACACTCTCTTGTCTGATCATGAGAAGCTTTCTTATGAATTTCTTTAATGAAAGAAAGATCTTGAGCAGTTAAGAGTGAGTTATGAAGATCTTCAGAAGGACCATGATTCATTACTTGCTCAACAAATGAACGCTACTCAGGAAGAATTTATTCCTCCATGTTTGAAGTGCATTGAACGTGAATCTGCTAATTCTTCACCTAAATGCTCAAATGCTTCCATTGCTGCAAATTCTTCAACTGCCTCTACTATCACTAATTCCTCATCTGAGGACATTACTAGTATCACTGATGATGCAAGGCTGAAGGAATTGTATATGACAGGCATGTACAAAAGCCTCAAAGGGCATCAGGCTCTTTGTGATGTGCTTAAAAAGCAGATCCTCAACAGGAACCCTAGAAAAGAGGGTATTGCCTTTGAGAGGAAACTCAATGCTGATGGGATCTACTGGAAACTTGAGTAGTATCCCAAAACCTCATGGGTTGCTGCAAAGGGATCTTCAGTGGATCCATCTACTTTATCTGGCTTTACATGTGAATCTTCATATTCTTCTGATGAGTTATTTGACTCCAACTGTAAACTGTTCAAAAATCATAATGGTGAAGCATTTGCTAGATATGTTGGCACTAACTGCAGGAATGGTCCTCCTATGAAGAAAATTTGGGTTCCCAAAAGGTGCCTTCAAAGTCTTCAGGTGAATGTCATCATGACACCACATGTGAAGAATAGGAACCCCAGATCAAATTCTTCATATGGACCAAATTCTTCATATGGATCCAAGTCCTCATACGGACCAAATTCCTCACGTGGATCAAATTCCTCAAAAGGATCAAAGTCCTCATATGAACATCTTCGTGCTAACCCTTCTGTTTCGCAAGGAAAATCTAAGGATTATGTATATGTGCATCATTCTTCAAATCATTATGTTCATAAGTCCTCAAAGAATTTCTCTGCTGACTATTATGCTTACCCTAACCCTTCTTATGTGAAACAAAGTGGATTGGCATCTATGCCACCTTTCTCTTATGGATCTCGCAGAATGATGAACTCTTTGCCACACCTTTAGATGTGGGTGGTGAAGAAAAAGAACTAATCTCTTATGCAAGGTCAGGTCTCCAGACGAACTTAAACGTCTGAAGAATTTGCTAGAGACCTGAACATGTTTGAAAGGACGCAAGCTAATCATGAATAAATGAATTCTCATTTCTCTCATCCTCATACTGCTTTATCTGTTCTATTGCTTGATGAAATTGATCTGATGAAATTGATATCATATTCTTCATTGATGAAGTATATGAGTTCGTAAGCTGCACTAATTCATCTGCAGGATGATCAACCCAAAGACACTGAATGGGTCCTCAATAGTGGATGTACAAATCACATGACTGGTGACAAGAATCTGTTGATGGAAGCTCCCTTATCTCCATCGCATCTGAAGCATATCACCTACGCTGACAAGGGCAAAAGCAAGGTATTGGGTCTAGGTAAGGTTGCAATCTCAAAGGATCGACACATGGACAAAGTCATGCTTGTCGAGTCCTTAGGGTTCAACCTCATGTTTGTCTCAATGCTTTGTGATCTTGATATGGTTGTTGTCTTTGGCAAGTATCATTGTGTTGTGATCATGGAAGCTGACAAATTCCAAAGTCTTTGAAGGCTTTAGGAGAGAAGATTTGTATATTGTTGATTTCTCTACAGGACCACAACCTGCTACATGTAGACTTGCAAAAGTTTCAGAAGGCTGGCTATGGCATCGATGACTTGGTCATGCTGGGATGAGGAACTTGCACACGCTCGCGAAGAAGAAGCATGCCATTGGCATCGAGGGTATCAAATTCCTCAAGGACCATTTCTGTGGAGCTTGTGAAGCTGGAAAGATGACCAAGGCCAAGCATCCTCAAAGACCATCATGACTACCACTCGTCCATTTGAATTGCTTCACATGGATCTCTTTGGCCCTACTCACTATGCCACATTTACTAATGCTGCATCTTTATATGGCTTTGTCATTGTTGATGGTTATTCTCGATATACACGGGTGCATATCATCACTTACAAAACTGAAGTGCAGAAAGTCTTGAAACGATTTTCCTCGAGGGTTCCAACCAACTTTGGTGTGAAGATCAAGCACATCAGAAGTGACAATGGAACTGGGTTCAAGAACACTGGTCTTGATGACTATCTTGATGAACTTGGTATCGCTCATGAGTTATCTGCTCCATATACTCCTCAACAGAATGGCATCATGGAGCGCAAGAACAGGACTCTTGTTGAGATGGCTTGCACTATGCTCGATGAGTACAAGACGCCTACTCGCTTCTGTCCTAAGGCAATTGACATTGCGTGCCACATCATCAATGGGGTATATCTTCACAAAGTCTTCAAGAAGACCTCATATGAACTCCTCACTGACAAGAAACCCGATGTGAGTTATTTCAAAGTCTTCGGTGCTAAATGTTGGATTAGAGATCCTCATCACAGTTCTAAATTTGCACCGAAAGCACATGAAGGTTTTATGCTTGGTTATGGTAAGGACTTGCACACCTATAGAGTCTTCAACACTTATCACCACAAGGTTGTTGAAACTGTAGATGTGCGGTTCGATGGAACTAATGGCTCGCAAAGAGAGCACCTACCTCCTGTGGCACATGAAATACCTCCTGAGGAATCCATCAAGTTCAAGGCTACTAAGGATGTCATTCCTACCGAGGAATCTGCTGAAGAAGTCATTCCGGAACATGAAGAACGTCATGTTGATGCATTTGAGGAAAATGGTACTGAAGAAAATGCTGATCAAATTCCTAAACGCCAACCAGCTCATCCTCGCGTTGCAAATGAAGTGCAGATTGAGAAAATCATCAGCGACATCAACATTCCAGGTCCTCTCACATGCTCAAGAGCTTCACATTGATCTAACTTTTGTGGGCACTTTGCTTTCGTCTCTATCACAGAGCCCACTAAGATAGATGAAGCATTTCTGGAGCCTGAGTGGATTCAAGCTATGCAAGAGGAATTACATCAATTTGAGTTGAACAACGTCTCAGAACTGGTCAAACGTCCAGATCCTCGCAAGCACAATATCATTAGCACAAAGTAGATCTACCGCAACAAGCAAGATGAAAATGGCCTTGTGGTGAGGAATAAGGCATGACTTGTAGCTCAAGGCTACACATAGGTTGAAGGAATTCATTTCGATGAAACTTTTGCACCTGTTGCTAGACTTGAGGCTATTCGCATATTACTTGCTTATGCTAACCATCATGATATCATGTTACATCAAATGGATGTGAAAAGTGCATTCCTCGATGGTAAGCTTGAGGAAGAAGTATATGTTGCTCAACCCCCAGGTTTTGAAGATCCAAAGCATCCTGACAAAGTCTTCAGACTCAATAAGGCCCTCTATGGCCTCAAGTAGGCCCCTCGGGCGTGGTATGATACTTTGAAGGAATTTCTCATGAAGAAAGGCTTCAAACCCGGTTCATTTGACCCAACTCTTTTCACTAGATCTTATGATGGTGAATTGTTTGTGTGCCAAATATATGTTGATGATATCATTTTCGGCTGTACTGACCAACATTACAGTGATGAATTTACCTATATGATGAGTGACGAATATCAAATATCTATGATGGGAGAATTGAAATTCTTCTTAGGTCTTCAGATTCGTCAACAGCGCAATGGCATATTCATATCTCAGGAGAAATACCTCAGGATGTACTGAGGAAATTCGACATGCAAGATTGCAAAGGAGTCAAAATCCCGATGCCCACAAATGGCCATCTATGCACTGATGAAAATGGTATTGACTTCGATCAAAAGGTATACCGCTCCATGATTGGTTCTTTATTGTATTTATGTGCATCTAGGCCAGATATTATGCTTAGTGTTTGCATGTGTGCCCGATTTCAAGCTACACCGAAGGAATCACACCATAAGGTTGTGAAGCATATTCTTCGATGTCTAGCTCACACACCAACACTTGGATTATGGTATCCCAAGGGCTCGGCTTTTGATCTCACTGGATATTCAGATTCTGACTATGTTGGTGATCGTGTGGACCGCAAGTCAACATCAGGCACATGCCATTTCCTCGGACGATCCTTTGGTCTGTTGGTCCTCGAAGAAATAGAACTGCGTATCACTGTCTACTGCTGAAGCTGAGTACATTGCTGATGGTTCTTGCTGTGCTCAATTGCTGTGGATGAAGCAAACCCTCAAGGACTATGGCATCAACCTGAAGAATGTGCCTCTCTACTGTGACAATGAGAGTGCCATCAGGATTGCTCATAACCCAGTTCAGCACTCGAAGACAAAGCACATTCAAATTCGTCATCATTTTCTTCGTGATCATGTGTTGAAGGGCGACATCGCTATTGAGCATGCGAAGACTGAAGAACAGCTAGCCGATATCTTCACAAAGCCCTTGGATGAGAAGATTTTTAGCAAGTTGAGGTGTGAGCTAAATATCTTGGAATCTTCAAATGTCCTTTGAAAAGGACACACATCCTAACACTTATGCAAAATTGATGACTTAGATGTGCAACACACGAAGTAACGTTTTTCTTCAATCAATGAAGACTAACCTTCTAAGTGTGAAGAAATTAACGAAGAATTTGATTCTCAGAACCCTATGACAATTGTATGCGGTGTCTAAAATCATCATTCTTATATGATGGGTCACGCCACCACCAAAAGTTGAAAATCTTCAATTTGAGTTTTTGAAATTCCTCAGTTGTTCATTTTCTTCATATTTTCAATGCCTTCACTCTTTCCGTTGTTGTTCTTCATTGGCAATATAGATATATATGAGTTTATGTCCTCTACAACATTCACTTATTGCTATTTCTTCAAGTTGCTTGTTCTGCTAAGTGAATGTGATCGGACCCTTCCCCCTCTATGCTAAACTCAACCAAGTCTATTCACAAATTCTTCATGTGTGTTCTATTTGAAACTCGTTCAAAATCTTCACTGTGTCCTTGTCAGCTGAAGAATTTGCGAATGGAACTTTAAACTTATCTAAATTTTCGGCTTTTGCCGCTCAAACCGTTCCACCTTTCATGATATGTTATTCTATTCGCCCACGATCACACACGATCGTCATATCTCTGTACGTGGGTGACACATGTCACGCGAATGAGAAGGGTCAGGGGCACGTTCATCCAATTTCCTTGGGCGAGCAGTTTTTCACTTCGGCTATAAATAACCCCCTCCCTTCCTCACTTCCTTTTTACTCCGCTCGACCTCACTCCCTCGCTCGAGCTCTCAAACCCTAGCGCCGCCACTACTTCCGTCATTGCCAGTGAGGAAGAGCTTCACTGCCTCGACCTCGTCGTCGTCGTACTCGCGCCGGTTGCGGATTTCTTCACTCCGCCGCCGCCGTAGATGTCTTCCTCAGCCAAGTTAGGGTGTGGAAGATCCAACTGACGAGCTTCTAAATCTACTGTTCACAGTTTGTCGTGTTCTTCGTCAAGGGTAATTAAAAGTTACTTTTAGTGCCCTTGTTGATTCTGATATTTTCTTCAAATCTTCAAAAGGTGTTTATTCCTCAAATCTTCACACATTAAACACCTCACATATCATCTGTTCTTGATCTGTTTCTCTAAGCAACATTTCTCTTCAAGATTCCTCAATTGTGTGGATTTTCAAATCTATACAACTCTAGAACCTAAGTCAGAGAACGCTTAGTGAAATTCCTCAAGACTCATCTAGTCAAATTCCTCAAACTTGTTCTTTTTGCAAAAACTTCTGAGAACGCATATGGCCTCTCCAAATTCTTCGCACCTATACTCTGTTCACAGGTACACATGTCTGTTGCTGAATCTCTAGGTTCTCATCAACTTAACTCATTTGCAGCGTTCCTCGAAGAAAAATTGCATACCTCTTTAGAGAATTCAACCGTTCAAAATCCCTAGCTGAAGAAAATGGCTGACGGAAAGAAACCTCAGAAGGGAGGAAAGAAACTGGAAGTCAACACCGCTTTTGAGATCCCTGATGACATTTACAAGGATTATTGCACTCCTGATGAGGCCACACATGGAAAGGAGGACAAAAATCAGCGCAAGGTGCACATACAAAGGATAGAGAGGAGATGGGCACGAGAATGGAGAGAATATAGATATGTCACTCCAAAATATATGAAGAAAATTGCTCTTCACCCTCCTTGCCCAAGACCTCCGTTGGCACCTAGCCAAGAAGCTGATCCCACTAGCCTCAAGCGCGGTGAGGACTATCCTGGTGAATGGGCAAAGCGTCAAGCTAAGTTGGCCAGAGTAGCAAAAGAGGCGGCAAGGAAATTCAATGAAGACTCTGTTGCTGCTGCTACCACTGCTGAGGCCTCTGCTAGCAAGCCGAAGAAGGTCATGCCTAAGAAGCCTGCACACAAGCCTAGTGCCCCTTCTTCTTCAATGCCCTCACGGCCAAGCTCCTCTACAATGCCCTCACGGCCAACTTCTTCTAAGCCCTCACGGGCATTTCCTCAAGCCGCCCCAGTTCCTCAAGTTGCAAAATCTTTAGCTCCTCCGTCAAAGTCCTCAGCACCTGCGCATCTCGCCTCATGCCGAAGGACAACATGCATCTCTATTGCCTCAGGAGCCTCTGCAAGTTCATCGGCTCCTATGCATTCTTCCACTAGCCCCACTTTCCTGAAGACCAAGGCCACTGCTGGAAAGTTGATCCTCGACTTCATCAAATTGTGGCACAAGGACCCCAACACACCTCTGCCTGAGATGAACCTCACTCCTGGTCAAAGTCGTGTATTGTCTGCCTTCATTGATGAAGAGAAATGGAAGTTTGAGAAGGCCAGGCAGCTGAAGAAGGCGCAATACAAGAAAGAGCGCTACCTAAAGAAAAATGTTGTCAATATGACATCTGATGAACTTATGTCTATTCAAACTGAGATCAAAGGACTCAGTGATGAATTCAACGTCTACCGCACAGACTGGCTTGGAGCCAAGGTCAGATTTGTGAAGTTAGCTGAAAACTTCACTACCAATGTTGCAGCTCCAACGCAACAAGAAATTCCTCAGGCTGAAGCATCTGCTCGGCCTACTGAAGAAAATGCCAGCACCGCTGATGAAAATCAGGCTGCTAAAGAAAATGCTACTACCAAGGCTGATGACTGCATTCCAGCCACTGATGAAATTGCTAGGGCAACCACTAGTGTTGCGCTTGAAGAAACTGTCAGGATAGCTGAAGCTTCAACCGCTGTGCCTGAAGAAACTGATCATGCCAGGGCAACTGCATCAGTTGTGCCTGAAGAAACTGAACCAATTTCCTCTGCTCCTCCTGCACCTACACCAAGTCCAATTCTTCCTTCTACATCAGAAGCGAAGAAGACCAAGGTTGCGGAGCATGTAGCTATGAAGAAAAGGAAAGCATCAACTTCATCATACTCTTCAGCTCCGAAGAAGATGAAGAAATTGACCAGCTCGTTTGAAAATCTGATTGATGCTGTTCCAGTCTCAAGCATGCCATCAAAGTAACTTGTTCCTTTTGATGAAGAATACATGATCCCAAGCGGATCCCATGAAGATATTCTTTCTGCTTCTTCTTCAGAGCAGTTGGATGAAGAAATTGAAGTGGATGCAATCCCTTCAACACCAGTTGTCTCATCGTCGATGCCTTAGTTTACTGCTGAAGAGGCCGGCGTTGAAGAAATAAATGAAGATGAGGATGTGGACATTGGGTGCACAACGCCAATGATGAATGATGACTTTTGGGAAAGTCAGCACCCCAATTCTCCTTCGTTCACTCCTCTGCAACAAATTCCTCAGTCCCCGCTGACTACTGAAGTTCAAATGGGTTCTGAAGAACCACACCCCATTCTGTCTATCCCTGAAGAGATTCCAGCCACTAGTGCTGACGAAATTGCTGGTGAAGAATTGAAGACCCAGGCTGCCACTGAAGAAGAAACTGAAATCCTCAGCCTGCGAATCCTGAGATTGCGGTTCCTGAGGTTGTGATGCAACTGATTGATACTCCTCGGCCCAAGCCAAAGGATCCTTTCTCAAAGAAGCAAAAATTCAAGGCTGTCGACTTCTTCCACGAGCATGTATTCTTCACGGACTACAACCCCTATGACTCTACTCATCTTAGAAGGAAGCGTTTTTGGACTGCCAACCAAGAAAACTTCTATTCTTCGCTGCTTTTCAACAAAGACAAAGTCTTCGACCACGAGCATATTCCTCACGTGGACATGGAATCACTGCCTTGCTTCACGCCAGTCCTCAGTGTTCTTCATGACGCTGGACTGCTCAACTTTTGCACTGGCATTGTTGATTGAAATGAAGAGCTAATTCTTCAGTTCTATGCCATGCTGCACTTCATCAGAGAAGCTGAAGATGTGAACTCTTGGGTATTGGAGTGGATGATAGAGAACACTCATTTCAAAGCAACAGCCTCTTAATTACTTCATGCCCTGCCTGTCAGTCCTCCCCTTGAAGCCTCTTAATTACTTCATGCCCTGCCTGTCAGTCCTCCCCTTGAAGGCGCTCGTTGCATATACCATGAACCTGAACTTACTGCTCACTACATGCAAGTGTTGATGAAGCCACTGAAGCCCGGTCAAGCCCCGAGGACCAAATTCCTCGTGAAGGAATTGTTGTTTGTGCCTAGAACTATCTATCGCATTCTAACAAAGACATTGAGTCCTATTAAAGGCCACGATTCAAATGACAAAGAAGTTGTTGGCAACATGAAGAATCTGCTATTCAATATCATACATGGTATTCCTATCAACTATCATGATTTCTTCATGAGGACTCTTGCAAATGTTGCACTCTCTCCATTTGAGTTGAAGCCTTATGCTCCTTGGATTATGAGATTCCTCAGAACAAGGTCTTCACTCAACTACAAGGCTGATTTTTAGAATGACTTCAGTTACCTGCCCCCAATAAAAGTCCTGAAGCGAACATTTTCCTCATCTGATGAAAAGGGCAAGGCTACTGCAATCATTGATGAAGGCATTCGTCCCTTGGATGGTCTGTTCCGCAAAGTTGCATCCTACTCCACCAATGATGACTCCGCCACTCATGAATCTGCTGCGAATGCTTCAAAGCAAAATCCTCAAGGCACAGCTCCAAGGGTGATGACTGATCGTGAGCTTCTCCCCAGTCTTCACCAGAAGGTCGATCACAACTACAAATGGGTTAATCGTCAGTTTGGTTCAAATATTCACAACATGACTGCTACACACAATGTAGTGAAGAAAAACTAGTACTACCTCCATGAAGTCTTCGGTCGCACCTGGGCTATTTTGTCACATCTGTATGGTGAAGATGATCTGAAGCAAATGGGTTTCAAGCAGGACTTTGACTGGTCTCAGCCACCAGCGAAGAAATTCAAGAAGACCAAAGTTCCTTCCTTAGTAGCCAGCTCATATTCTTCAGCACTGATGAACATGAAGACTTGGACGACACTACGGCAGGCCCTACCTCAACAACCGACCCCAACAATGCTGGTGCTCCTTCATCGACTCCGTGATGATATTCTTCAGGGGCGGTAGTCCTCATTTTTTGTCCCTTTTGGTCATTCGATGACAAAGGGGGAGAAATTTGAGTTAGTCTTCAAGCGGGTCTACTTATAAGGGTGTTTTTTCTAAGTTACAACTCTCGTTCTTTTAAAGACTTTGTTGGATCGAGTTGTAAACTTAAAACCCGATGGTGGTCTGATACTTTTGCTGTGTTCTTCTGCATGCTTATTCTTCATATATGTTAATGCACGCATGCTGAATTACATCAGTCACCATATTTCATCATGCATTTCAAATTCTTCATATTATATGTTAAATGTGTGTATGAATTACAAGATATAGGGGGAGATCTCCATGATTCTACTCTTCAAGTGTGCATTGCTTCAAAAGCAAATTCCTCACTATGCACATCTTCAGGGGGAGTTCTTCTATATCTTGCAATCAAATTCCTCAATATCAGTATTTACACTTCATATGTTTATCCCCGTTGAAAACTTAACCTATATTGTCATCAATCACTAAAAAGGGGGAGATTGTAAGTGCATCTAGTGCCCCTTAGTGATTTTTGTGTATTGAAGACTTATAAGTTAAGGGACTGATGCGTTTGTGAGTGTACACAGGTCTATGAGTCTATGATGAGTTTGATATTTGCAGAGAAAGTCGGCACCTAAAAATGAAGTTCTTCGACTGGAGACTTTGGATTTCTGAAGACTTTGAAAGTGAAGAAATTAGTGAGACCATGAAGACTTGATATTCATTCGAGGAACATGAAGCATGAAGACTTTTGTTTTCGTAGTTTCATTTTCTCTTTCTTGAGTCATAGGAAACACCGTACTGCTAAAGGGGGTCGAGGAAATACTAAGGAAAAGTTTCCAAGTGATGCTCAACTCGAAATCCTACACCTACCAATCCCTTCGAGTGAAGCCATTGGAAATCTCATGCAGTTCAGTCAAATTTCTTCAGTGACAGAGATGAAGATCTTCTGGACTCTGAGGAATTTGTTCTAACTGAGGAGTTAGGAATTCGCCAGTGCGGATTGCCTACAAATGAGGAACATGATAGCCCTGAGGAATTTGATAGTCAAATATTCAACCATTACTGTGCTACGCACCAGCTGTCCCAAAATATCTTCCCACCTAACGGTCATATCATTGAAGGGCATTTATATCTTATCATGTCGGGCTACTCCCTAGGCTATAAATAGCCACCCCCTACAACCACTAGCTGATTGGCTACTCCGAGAGAAACTGACACTTGTCATTTGAGAGCATCCCATCCTCCAAGGACTTTGAGCAAAAATCATCAAGTGAGGAAAACCCAAACCCAAACACCTACAAACCCAAAGTGATTGAGCATCACTGAAGAGATTGATCTTGCGTGGATCCGACGCTTGTTACCTTTGAAGACTGTGCATCTTCCAGACGGTTAGGCGTCATGGTCTAGAGCATCCAAGAGGAAATTGTGGATCACCGAGTGACCGAGTCTGTGAAGGTTTGGAAGTCACCTGAAGAATTACCACGAGTGATTGGGCGAGGTCTTTGTGACCTTAGCTCAAGGGGAATACGGTAAGGACTAAGTGGCTTGAGCTGCGTGTTCAGGACTTGGTGTCCGGGACCGTGTGTCCTCAGGTTTGAATACCTAGCCACCCTAACCATACGTACAACTGTCACAGCAGTTGGAACTGGTCTACCAAATCATTGTCTTCACCAAGCCTACTGGTTCTATTTCCTCAACCCTTCCATTTCCTCATTACCGTGTTGTGTACTTGTTCATATCTGTTTGAAGACTTTGACTAAAGACTTTCTCAATTTCCTCAGTTTGTTTGTCTTAATCCTGTTTATCATGTGCTTACGCTTTCTATACTCTGTGCTTGTTTTCATTTCATCATGATGACCATGCCTGTGTTCTGTTATTTTTGCATCTGAGTACTTATTTCGCTGCAAGTAGTTCTTCGCTTAGGAATTTCCTCACCCTAAAATACCTCAGTGAAGAATTCATAAAAATCGCCTATTCACCCCCCCCCCTCTAGTCGACTTAACGCACTTTCAATTGCCCAATATGCTTTATGTTCTAACTGAAGAGGCAAATGACAAGCTTTTCCATAAACTATTTTATAAGGAGACATGCCCATAGGATTTTTCTATGCTGTTCTATAAGCCCAAAGTGCATCATCCAATTTCTTAGACCAAATCTTCCGGGACCTATTGACAGTCTTTTGCAAAATGAATTTTATTTCTCTATTGCTCAGTTCAACTTGACCACTAGACTGAGGATGATAAGGTGATGCAATTCTATGGTTAACATCATACTTGGCAAGCATTTTACAGAAAGCACCATGAATAAAGTGTGAACCACCATCAGTCATTAAATATCTAGGGACTCCAAACCTTGGGAAAAGAACTTCCTTAAGCATTTCAATAAAGGTGTTGTGATCAACACTACTAGTTGGAATAGCTTCTACGCATTTAGTAACATAATCAACAGCAACCAAAATATATGTATACCCATTAGAGGAAGGAAAAGGTCCCATGTAATCAAATCCCCAAACATCAAATGGTTCAACAGCAAGTGAATAATTCATAGGCATTTCTTGACGCTTATCGATATTACCTATTCTTTGACGTTCATCATAGGATAAGACGAACTTACGGGCATCCTTGAAGAGAGTAGGCCAATAAAATCCAGATTGCAATACCTTGTGAGCAGTTATGTCTCCCGCATGATGCCCTCCATAAATTCTAGCCATAGCATTAAACTTTTGGATCCAATCGGTCCCTTACGGAATAGCGCATAAATGAGGGTTCAAGCTTCTGTCACTCTCGCAACCCATCATCTAATAACTACTCCACAATGCATTCCCTTAGGCCCAAATATGGTGAAGTGTCATGTATTCGACGTTAACATGAAACCACTAAGGGAATCGCAACATACATACTATCAAAATATCGAACACATATCAAGTTCACATGATTACTTGCAACATGATTTCTCCCGTGAGATCAAGAACAAAAGTAACTACTCACAAATGATAACCATGCTCAAGATCAGAGGGGTATTAAATAGCATATTGGATTTGAACATATAATCTTCCACCAAATAAACCATATAGTAATCAAGTACAAGATGTAATCAACACTACTAGTCACCCACAAGCACCAATCTATAGTTCCGATACAAAATTGAACACAACAGATGAACTAGGCTTTGAGATGAGATGGTGTTGTTGAAGATGTTGATGCAGATTGCCCTCCCCAAGATGGGAGAGTTGTTGGTGATGATTATAACGATGATTTCTCCCTCTAGGAGGGAAGTTCCCCCGACGGAATCGCTCTGTCGGAGGGCAAAAGTGCTCCTGCCCAAGTTTTGCCTCGAGACGGCGGCGCTCCGCCCCGAAAGTCCTCTCCTTATTTTTTTCTAGGTCAAAATGACTTATATACCAGAAGATGGGCACCAGAGGTCGGCCGAGTGGAACACAACCCACCAGGGCGCGCCTGGGCTCCCTGGCGCACCCAGGTAGGTTGTGCCCACTTGGTGGGCCCCCTCTAGTACTTATTGGCTCCAATATTCCTCATATATTCCGTAAAAAATCTCCGTAAAGTTTCAACTTGTTTAGAGCTGTGCAGAATAGGTGGCATGACGTAGCTTTTCCAGGTCCAGATTTCCAACTGCTGGAATTCTCCCTCTTTGTGTGTACCTTGCATAATATGAGAGAAAAGGCATTAGAATTACTCCAAAAAGCATTATTATGCATAAAGACATCATAAATAACAGTAGGAAAACATGATGCAAAATGGACATATCAGAGACAACTTCCCTTTTACGATCGATATTTGCACCTGCAGTGCTAAGAAAAGGTCTTCCAAATATAATAGGGAAAAATGATATTTAGGACTTTCCATAACAACAAACTCTACTGGGTAAGTAAAGGTTCCTAGAATGACATAGACATCAGGTACTATGCCACAGGGTTTCCTCAAAGTTCATCTGCTAATTTCACCTCCATATCGGTGGGCTGCAAGTCACAAGAATAGATTTCATCATGTAAATTTTGCATAAAGAGTATAAGGTACTACACTAATGGAGGAGCCCATATTGAAAAGCCCAAAATAAGAAGTACTACCAAATGGGCAAGGTACCACTGGTTTACCCGTGTCAGCTACTTTAACACGGCCTTTTACAAAAGATGTTACCTCTTTCTCCATAGTTTCTATTGGTTTTCCCTTCCTTTTCTTCTCCTCTGGCTTCACCTGGATATAACATACACTTTTTACTTTCCTCCATTTTTCTGCACCTTACTCATGTGTCCCAATTATGCCTTTCTCATTGTAAAGGGCAATGCATGCACTAGTTCATATTCATCTTCAATGGGAATTATTGATGATTCTACCTCCAAGGTATCCACAACGACCTCTTCATCGGGATCCTCATCTATGTAACACTCTCATTTTCTTCTTTGGAAGTTCCATATGCTTTGCATAACTTTTAACAAATCGTAAAACAACATCAGGGTCAAGATAAAGTGTATCACTAACCTTGTTAACTCTCCCTGAATTAAGATAAGCTTTTATGCAATCAAAAACTATCTCAACTTTACCCTCTTCTTCCTCATCACTCCCCCAAGCTTCATGTAGCAAGTTTACCATCTAATAATTCCCAAGCTAGTAATAAAAGAACCCGCAGAAGCTAAATCTAATTCTTCTTTGGAATCATCCCAAAGTGCTCCATAAAAGAGATATAACACAAGCCAATCAGGAGTTTATGATGTGGGCAATCATTTAGTAGAGTTCGACACCTTTGACATGCGTTTACCAGACTTTCCCCATGCCTCTGCCGAAAGTTTAAAATCCAACGTCTAGCCTTATAAGACTTCTTAGTCTGATAAGAATGCCGCTGTCAATTTATCCCATGTATCAAAGGTACCTACGGGGTGAGACACTAACAATGTTTTGGCTGCATCAGCCACAGTGTGAGAGAATATCTTAAGTTTCATATCATCTGTGCCAAAAGCATTTAATTTGAATGTCCACATATGTCATAAAAAAATTGCAAATGTTAGTAAGGATCATCACCGTCCTCACCCATCAATTGCTTACTGTGCAATAATTCAAGGGCACTTGGATTCGCCTCATAAGCTACACCGGTGGGGTTGAGACCCAATGTTGTGAACATCTCTTGCATAGGTGGTCCAGTCAGGCACATGGCTTCGATCTGGTAATGGTGCCCGAACTCATCCATGATTGCTCTAAGTCTGTAAACAACTTAGTACGTGTAATTCAAACCAAACTTAAGACGAAGATCAAAAGCGCCCAACTCCCCGACAATGGCGGCAGAAAAAGCTTGATGTCCTGCAAGTGCTCAGAGTTTACTTGTAGCCTTTTCGAAGTAAGAGTATCGATCCCACATGGAGCAGGAATCAACCTTTTGTTTCTTAAAGGATTTAAATAATGTGCCTGCAAGTTGTGAGTTATCCAAAGCGGTGGTGATATAATGGAAATGGTGTAGCGAGCATAAAAGTAAATACTGCAAGAGAAGTAAATAATAATGGTTGCACAAAAGAGTGTTGAAACCAATATGATTAAGGTGTTTCCACGGAGTCTAGATTCCCCACTAGCGTGCTCCTATAGCGGTGCCTAAATACAATGCTACGTCAGATTCCTAAGCCACTTTGCATATTTCTATTTATGGGCTGAGCCGGTACAGATACGTGCATACACGCGGCAGCCCCGTATGTCATATGCCACGATCATTTTTCTCCACTCCGGTTACCAAACGATGATTAAGAGGAAAGAGTCCCCGTGGACACAGCCTATACGCGGTCTCTGTTTTACCGCTGTTGCAATGGTCTGGGACGAAGAGATATAGGGCTTGTCACGCACCTACTTCCACAACCAGCCGGTTCGCCAACAGTAATACCCTTCCGTCCAAAATTGGCATCTGTTGGATGGTCAACTTTACCCAACATCAAGAAGACTATTAACATAAACATGCAAAGAGGATATTAGATCCTAGTGTCAAACAATCTACTACACGCTAGGGTTTGTCCATATCCCTGAGAACTACAAGAACTACTCACACACGAAGGCAACAAACATCATACGAGTGATAACGGTGAACATGAACGGATTACACATGTGACACACAAGTTGATCCACTAGGGTTCTTGATATGTTACGGTGAAAAGAGTGTGAATGATGATGACAATGGTGGTGGTGAAGATGGTGATCTCCTCCTTGCCGATTTCCCCCTCCAGATCACTTCGGAGGCTAGGGTTTCTCATTCGGGACGCGTTTCTGGTGTCTGTGTCCATCTGATCCACGATCCGATTCCACGAGGTGAGAATAGTCGACGAGGCGGTCCTCCTGGCACCTCATACCGCCCATATAAGCGGTCGCGCTCGTATGGTTGGCCGTCTTTGGCTCTGGAGGTGCTGTAAGCGCCTCTTCTTTAGTCCCTTTACTTTATTATTTTATCGTAGAAGATTATCTCATTAAATAACGTGATTCCATCATAATTTCCTAGGAACCCTTCTATATGCGTTTATTTGCTCCAAAAGTGTTTCCTGGGGGAAATGACAAAAAGAAGTGCGCGAAAGCAGCAAAATTTCACAAAGCCTATTATATAGGCACATAATAACCACCAAAATTATCACGTAAATGGGACTCATCAAGCAGCATGGTGGTGGTGCAAGTTCATCGGAGAAAAAACCGGTCATCGGCGGGGCTAGAGGGATGGCCGGGGACAGCAGCAGCACGGCGGTGGGAGGAGGTTTCTGGGCGGGCGAGGCTGCGCGGGAGCGCTGCCGGCCGCGGGTGGTGGTGGCCGGCGGTTCAGCCATTGGTACGTTGGGAGGAGATGGAGGAAGAAGAAGGGCCGCACGCCGTTGGATCTGATCCGACGTCCCAAAACGGTCGACTAACCCTAATTCAAAACTTGGTCGACTTACCTGTGGCCACGCCCATCATTTGTACATGCCCTTCATATACGTATGACCTGCTAGAGTTGCTCTAATTTGCCTGCCCGTCGTCATCAGACCACGCACCCGTGGGCGATGACATGCGTGGCCAAGGCGCACGCTACGCTGGCCGCCACTAGATTTCTAACGCGGATACGCGTAATCAGGACTCCACAAATGCGACAGCTCTTCGTTGCTAGGTGAAGTTAGGTCGGAATCCACCAGTACGCGCTGATGTTTTTCGGTCTCTGATCGAGACGCAAGAGATCTTTCCTGCACACGTTGACCACTCGTCAGTAGCCTCCCCACAGCGCACAGCGCTGTGCCTTCACGCCAGTCCAACTCCAACCTGCGCCACGAGACTCCAAAGTCCAAACCGCTCTCCTCTCCATGCAGATGTCGATTTCACCTCCTGCCTCGTCGCCACGAGCAAATCGGCAGTACAGTAAAATAAGATCGGCAGATACACCAAGTAGGACCTGTCATGGCACGGGGAACAGAGTCAGAGAGACACGGACCGGCCGACGACGCTCACCGTGTGTACGCGGCCGACGGCGACGGCGAGTAGTAATTAAGGTTGAAACACGCCTGAAGAGGGAGACACGTGAGTGAGCAGAGCACGATGGTCGAGCAATTTTCAAGCGCCGGTGCGGCGAACCTTCTCGCTGGCCGCCCACCTGGCCACCTGGCCGGCCCAAGTTGCCGCATGCCACACACCACATGCCGCGAGGAGCAAAGCAGAGAGCAACAGCGATGTGCCGTACGCGGCGCAGGAATGCAGCTATTCCATCCTGGGTGTTCGGTGTTCCCACCTTTGGCCCCCATCCTTTGCCTTGTTTATTGGCAGCTGGCAGGCCGGCCGCGAGAGGAGCTGTCACGGTCCAGGATCCAGAGCCTATATATACGCACAGCTCACCTGAGCTGAGCAAAAGCACTGCATTATTCATCGCTCCGACAGTCGACACAGAGCGAGTCCTCACCCAGAGCAAGCAAGCAAGAAGATCGGGAGGAGGGTCGGAGTTTGATCGCCATTTGATTCGATGGCGCCGGAGTTTGGGTGGTGGCCGATGTCGCCGTGGCTGAGCCCAGGCACGGCGTCGTTCATCTTCTTCAACGTCCTCGTCGGCGCCATCGCGGTCATGTCGTCGTCCCGGGGGCCGGAACCGGCCGCCCGGCGCAAGCTCGTTCGCACGGCCTCGACCGTCGTGCTGGAGAGCCTGCGCTCGATCTCCAACTTCCCCTTCCACTCACTGGGCGACTACAGCGTCGCGTGCTCTGCACCGGCGTCGTCGCAGCTCCACCACATGCAAGCGCAGTACTATAGTGCTATGATCCAAGAGCAAGAAGCGCGGGAGGTGAGCGCGGTGGAGCCCGAGCCGGCATCAGTCGCCCGAGAAGAAGCTGTAGTGGCGGCCGCAACGACCACCTCGCCGCAGAGCGCGCCTGCCGTGGCAGAGGAGGTGAACAGGATGGAGCCCGAGCCAGCGTCAGACGCCCAAGAAGAAACTGTAGCGGCGGCCACAACAACCACCTCGCCGCAGAGCGCGGCACCGGCAGCACTCGACGCGTCAGCGACGGCGACTCAGGGCGAGGTCGAAGACGGGGAGTCCATCAGCTTGGACGAGGCGTACGCGCTGGCGCGCGCAGGGCGGCAGTCCGCCGCCGACACGGTGGCCACGGTGCCGAAGAAGGCCAAGGGACGAGGAGCCTACGGATGCGGGCGGGGAACGGAGGACGTCCAAGGGAAGGCGGAGGTGGACGCGCGGGCGGAGCAGTTCATCCGGCAGTTCCGGGAGGAGCTCAAGCTGGAGCGCATCAACTCCATCCTCAACCACACCCACGCGCTGCGCCGCACCGCCGGGGCACGCTAGCCGACCGGCGCCGCTCGGCCGATCCTCTCGTTTGATCGTGTAGAGAGAGCAGAATATTTCATTTGCTTGTACAGCCATTCATGGGTCATTCCCGCAGAGAATGATGCGACAGCACACAGTTTTGGATTATTTACTGTAACCATATAGTGGCAGGCAGAGAGAACTGTCAAAACATCACATATTAGCAGATGGCACATCTCTCAACATGGTCGACGACGGTCAGTGGCGGAGGCAGAAATGCATATAATTGGACGTTAGGAAGGGCCGTCTGCATATAACAGTAAAAAGATGTCATTGTTCATATGCAGATTATCAAGGAAATTAGGATGTTGGGGAGGGCCCTGGCCCTGGCTGGCCCCTCTTGCCTCCGCCACTGACGACGATACAGCTATACGTAGGTGTATTGCGGTATACCTATTTGCAAACAGATTTACTATTTCACATATAGATGTGAAATAACTATTTCATATAAGCATTCGTTAGAAAGCTGAAGAGAGACAAACGCATCGCTGTTTTCCTCTCGTCCCTGGCGCTGCAACCCTAGCCGTCGTCAGGGGAGGTCGATCTTCCAACGCCGTTCTCCGGCTGCTCCCCTCCACCGGCGATCTCGGTCGTGGTGGTGAGGGGGGGTCGCCGGATCCATGCGTGTGGATCGTTTTTACTCCCTTGTAGTCTAGGTTTTTAGGTTGTTCATAGTCTTTGCTTCGGCGGCGACAATGCCAACACTGAATAAAGATTCTTCGGATCCTTCCCTGATGAGGCCATTGGTCCTATGGTTGGGGATAGATTTGGAAACCAGTCTGTTCAAGTAAGGATAACGTGGCGACGGCATCCTCGTGGTGGACTTGTGTCCTCGGGCTCCGCCGTTGCGACGGCGTTTGCTCCAGCATTGGCTCGAAGCTTGGGAAGTAGTCTAGTAGCAGATGCAGATTGTGGTCTGCAACGACGACATCTGGAAAACGGAGCATGTGCTGGGCTCGTGGTTCGTGGATGGCATGTATGGTTTCCTCCCTCGGCGTTTAGTCGTGGTGGGGGTACCAGATCTGGAGTTTGATGGCGTGTCCGGCGTGTTGCTCCGGTGATGCGGAGCATCCCAAGGTCATCCCCATGGAACTACCTACGTCTCCCACGACACCACTTGGACCAATGACAAAAGCATGAGCCAAGGCTATCGAAGATAAGGTGAACTCACTCCTCTCCGAACTACCACTTTCTATGCATGAGACTTGGCTACTACCTCAAGCGGAAACCCTATGTGTGATCAGGTAGTTGGAGGAAAGCCGTGGATCCGATACACACAACAGACAAGACGGTGAGGACGCCAAGCTCGATGGACAAGGACTGCTCAAAACTCCCAGGCTCCGAACGACCTGCGAACTCCGGACGTCCGACGACCTCCAGGCACCGGACGACCAGCCCTCTCCGGACGACCGGCGCCCCCACACCCGAGCCAAATCACTGGATTTCTGAAGGCCTCCGGACGACAGACGCCTCGGACGTCCGACCCCGACCGGA
The DNA here is from genome assembly GCF_056163025.1 of Triticum urartu. Classification (NCBI taxonomy): domain Eukaryota; kingdom Viridiplantae; phylum Streptophyta; class Magnoliopsida; order Poales; family Poaceae; genus Triticum; species Triticum urartu. Next base: position 150,158,738 of record NC_141879.1, on the reverse strand, counting down.
CGTCTGACCGAAGCCCACCCGAGCCGAATCTACGGAAGTCCGAAGAGCACCGGACGTCCGGACCCTCGCGAGCCTCCGAACGACCGGTAACTCCCGGATGTCCGACGCCTGTGTGTTGTTTGCGTGTTGGGCCACAGCCCATGTACCCCTTCGACCCCTAAGACTATATATAGACCTCCTCCTCCTCTTTTCTAGGGTTAGCAAAGTAGTAGCTCACTAGAGATAGAGCTTTGCTCATCCATTACGGATCTACTCCACGAGAGAGACTGCGGCCCCTCTTTGGAGAAGATCCCCGTGGATTCAAGACCCCCTTTTGGGTGGCCCCATCAAGACCTCCCTTGGAGAAAAACTGGTTACCGTGTATCGTCCTTTGTTGATCGTGGATCATGTATCTCCCTTTGTGTTCATGGATCTAGCACATGTGTGATCATACTTGTTGGTTTGAGTGTTTATCTTGTGTCCCCCTTGTGATTTTCCCTAGTGTTTCCCCTCGTGTTCTTCGCGGGATCCGCTCCTTTCGTGAAAGATCGGCCATATAGGGCTCCACCCTACATCATCTTGGTATCAGAGCCACGTTGATCACGATTTCGAAGCCTCCCCGTTGTGTTTTCTAGCCTTGTTTTGTTGATTTTGTCCCTAATTCGAAAATTCCTCACAAAAATAGCCCCAATTTTTTTGTGATTTGTTGGTGTGATGAAATTTTATGGGATTTGATCTGTGGATTTGCTTCGTCTTGCGTGGATCTAGCTTTTCCCCTTCGTCTCCACCTTTTTCATCCACAAAATCACTCGGATTCGACGGATTTTGACCTCTCCTCCACGAACCCTAGTTGTTCTGCACGTGCCCGAAATTCGCCTAGGCACCAGACGCCCGACCGCCTCCGGATGTCCGACGACCGGACGACCGTCAACCTCCAGACGTCCGTAAAACCCTGACGAAACTGAACTCCCCCCCCCCCCCCGGGAAAATTTCAGCCACCGCCGCACTTCCGCATACACAGCCCCATACCACCACCACTTTCCGCAACCACCATTGCTTACTCGTTTCGCACTCTGATACGCTTTTGCCACTTTGTGCTTTGAGAATTTGAGTTGCGGTTCCGTGTCCTATTGTGTTTCGGCTATTTAGGTACGGTTCGGCATCAACATCACCGCCGCTCATCTTCGACACGGACGCATCATCGACAACAACCACTACACCATTTTGACACCATACCGAAAGCAAGAGCGGTAAACTCATCTTGGTATCGTGATACATCATTCTTGCCATTACATTGATAGCCATCATAGCCTTACTCTTTTGCGTCGCTTACCCATCGAGACTAGCCTTTGAGTATTGCCGGCAACGTGACTTGTGCACATTAGTGATCATACTTCTCATAGCATACATACATATCATTGGTGCATATCATCTCTTGTGTCACAAAGTGTCATCGCATACTCAATTGCTATCTTGGTTTGTGAAGCATTGCATGAGAAAAGAGCTCAAACACAAAGAGCCAAACAAGCTTTTAAGCAAAACGGAAAGATAAGCAAAGAGCTTTTAAGCAACAACCATAGCATCATACAACATTAAGATTGTCATACTAGATCATCTTGGATCATACCATCGGAATACCATACATAGAGCATACTTGGGATAGAAGTTGTTGCATTTTTGCTTAGTAGGTTGTGCACAAGTCTGTTCAAGTAAGGATAACGTGGCGGCGGCATCCTCGTGGTGGACTTGTGTCCTCGGGCTCCGCCGTTGCGACGGCGTTTGCTCTAGCATTGGCTCAAAGCTTGGGAAGTAGTCTAGTAGCAGATGCAGATTGTGGTCTGCATCGACGACATCTGGAAAACGGAGCATGTGCTGGGCTCGTGGTTCGTGGATGGCATGTATGGTTTCCTCCCTCGGCGTTTTAGTCGTGGTGGGGGTACCAGATCTGGAGTTTGATGGCGTGTCCGGCGTGTTGCTCCGGTGATGCAGAGCATACCAAGGTCATCCCCATGGAACTACCTACGTCTCCCACGACACCACTTGGACCAATGACAAAAGCATGAGCCAAGGCTATCGAAGATAAGGTGAACTCACTCCTCTCCGAACTACCACTTTCTATGCATGAGACTTGGCTACTACCTCAAGCGGAAACCCTATGTGTGATCAGGTAGTTGGAGGAAAGCCGTGGATCCGATACACACAACAGACAAGACGGTGAGGACGCCAAGCTCGATGGACAAGGACTGCTCAAAACTCCCAGGCTCCGAACGACCTGCGAACTCCGGACGTCCGACGACCTCCAGGCACCGGACGACCAGCCCTCTCCGGACGACCGGCGCCCCCACACCCGAGCCAAATCACTGGATTTCTGAAGGCCTCCGGACGACAGACGCCTCGGACGTCCGACCCCGACCGGACGTCTGACCGAAGCCCACCCGAGCCGAATCTACGGAAGTCCGAAGAGCACCGGACGTCCGGACCCTCGCGAGCCTCCGAACGACCGGTAACTCCCGGATGTCCGACGCCTGTGTGTTGTTTGCGTGTTGGGCCACAGCCCATGTACCCCTTCGACCCCTAAGACTATATATAGACCTCCTCCTCCTCTTTTCTAGGGTTAGCAAAGTAGTAGCTCATTAGAGATAGAGCTTTGCTCATCCATTACGGATCTACTCCACGAGAGAGACTGCGGCCCCTCTTTGGAGAAGATCCCCTTGGATTCAAGACCCCCTTTTGGGTGGCCCCATCAAGACCTCCCTTGGAGAAAAACTGGTTACCGTGTATCGTCCTTTGTTGATCGTGGATCATGTATCTCCCTTTGTGTTCATGGATCTAGCACATGTGTGATCATACTTGTTGGTTTGAGTGTTTATCTTGTGTCCCCCTTGTGATTTTCCCTAGTGTTTCCCCTCGTGTTCTTCGCGGGATCCGCTCCTTTCGTGAAAGATCGGCCATATAGGGCTCCACCCTACATCATCTTGGTATCAGAGCCACGTTGATCACGATTTCGAAGCCTCCCCGTTGTGTTTTCTAGCCTTGTTTTGTTGATTTTGTCCCTAATTCGAAAATTCCTCACAAAAATAGCCCCAATTTTTTTGTGATTTGTTGGTGTGATGAAATTTTATGGGATTTGATCCGTGGATTTGCTTAGTCTTGAGTGGATCTAGCTTTTCCCCTTCGTCTCCACCTTTTTCATCCACAAAATCACTCGGATTCGACGGATTTTGACCTCTCCTCCACGAACCCTAGTTGTTCTGCACGTGCCCGAAATTCGCCTAGGCACCAGACGCCCGACCGCCTCCGGATGTCCGACGACCGGACGACCGTAAACCTCCGGACGTCCGTAAAACCCTGACGAAACTGAACTCCCCCCCCCCCCCCGGGAAAATTTCAGCCACCGCCGCACTTCCGCATACACAGCCCCATACCACCACCACTTTCCGCAACCACCATTGCTTACTCGTTTCGCACTCTGATACGCTTTTGCCACTTTGTGCTTTGAGAATTTGAGTTGCGGTTCCGTGTCCTATTGTGTTTCGGCTATTTAGGTACGATTCGGCATCAACATCACCGCCGCTCATCTTCGACACGGACGCATCATCGACAACAACCACTACACCATTTTGACACCATACCGAAAGCAAGAGCGGTAAACTCATCTTGGTATCGTGATACATCATTCTTGCCATTACATTGATAGCCATCATAGCCTTACTCTTTTGCGTCGCTTACCCATCGAGACTAGCCTTTGAGTATTGCCGGCAACGTGACTTGTGCACATTAGTGATCATACTTATCATAGCATACATACATATCATTGGTGCATATCATCTCTTGTGTCACAAAGTGTCATCGCATACTCAATTGCTATCTTGGTTTGTGAAGCATTGCATGAGAAAAGAGCTCAAACACAAAGAGCCAAACAAGCTTTTAAGCAAAACGGAAAGATAAGCAAAGAGCTTTTAAGCAAAAACCATAGCATCATACAACATTAAGATTGTCATACTAGATCATCTTGGATCATACCATCGGAATACCATACATAGAGCATACTTGGGATAGAAGTCGTTGCATTTTTGCTTAGTAGGTTGTGCACAAGTCTGTTCAAGTAAGGATAACATGGCGGCGGCATCCTCGTGGTGGACTTGTGTCCTCGGGCTCCGCCGTTGCGACGGCGTTTGCTCTAGCATTGGCTCGAAGCTTGGGAAGTAGTCTAGTAGCAGATGCAGATTGTGGTCTGCATCGACGACATCTGGAAAACGGAGCATGTACTGGGCTCGTGGTTCGTGGATGGCATGTATGGTTTCCTCCCTCGGCGTTTTAGTCGTGGTGGGGGTACCAGATCTGGAGTTTGATGGCGTGTCCGGCGTGTTGCTCCGGTGATGCGGAGCATACCAAGGTCATCCCCATGGAACTACCTACGTCTCCCACGACACCACTTGGACCAATGACAAAAGCATGAGCCAAGGCTATCGAAGATAAGGTGAACTCACTCCTCTCTGAACTACCACTTTCTATGCATGAGACTTGGCTACTACCTCAAGCGGAAACCCTATGTGTGATCAGGTAGTTGGAGGAAAGCTGTGGATCCGATACACACAATAGACAAGACGGTGAGGACGCCAAGCTCGATGGACAAGGACTGCTCAAAACTCCCAGGCTCCGAACGACCTGCGAACTCCGGACGTCCGACGACCTCCAGGCACCGGACGACCAGCCCTCTCCGGACGACCGGCGCCCCCACACCCGAGCCAAATCACTGGATTTCTGAAGGCCTCCGGACGACAGACGCCTCGGACGTCCGACCCCGACCGGACGTCTGACCGAAGCCCACCCGAGCCGAATCTACGGAAGTCCGAAGAGCACCGGACGTCCGGACCCTCGCGAGCCTCCGAACGACCGGTAACTCCTGGATGTCCGACGCCTGTGTGTTGTTTGCGTGTTGGGCCACAGCCCATGTACCCCTTCGACCCCTAAGACTATATATAGACCTCCTCCTCCTCTTTTCTAGGGTTAGCAAAGTAGTAGCTCATTAGAGATAGAGCTTTGCTCATCCATTACGGATCTACTCCACGAGAGAGACTGTGGCCCCTCTTTGGAGAAGATCCCCTTGGATTCAAGACCCCCTTTTGGGTGGCCCCATCAAGACCTCCCTTGGAGAAAAACTGGTTACCGTGTATCGTCCTTTGTTGATCGTGGATCATGTATCTCCCTTTGTGTTCATGGATCTAGCACATGTGTGATCATACTTGTTGGTTTGAGTGTTTATCTTGTGTCCCCCTTGTGATTTTCCCTAGTGTTTCCCCTCGTGTTCTTCGCGGGATCCGCTCCTTTCGTGAAAGATCGGCCATATAGGGCTCCACCCTACATCATCTTGGTATCAGAGCCACGTTGATCACGATTTCGAAGCCTCCCCGTTGTGTTTTCTAGCCTTGTTTTGTTGATTTTGTCCCTAATTCGAAAATTCCTCACAAAAATAGCCCCAATTTTTTTGTGATTTGTTGGTGTGATGAAATTTTATGGGATTTGATCCGTGGATTTGCTTAGTCTTGAGTGGATCTAGCTTTTCCCCTTCGTCTCCACCTTTTTCATCCACAAAATCGCTCGGATTCGACGGATTTTGACCTCTCCTCCACGAACCCTAGTTGTTCTGCACGTGCCCGAAATTCGCCTAGGCACCAGACGCCCGACCGCCTCCGGATGTCCGACGACCGGACGACCGTAAACCTCCGGACGTCCGTAAAACCCTGACGAAACTGAACTCCCCCCCCCCCCCCCCTCGCGGGAAAATTTCAGCCACCGCCGCACTTCCGCATACACAGCCCCATACCACCACCACTTTCCGCAACCACCATTGCTTACTCGTTTCGCACTCTGATACGCTTTTGCCACTTTGTGCTTTGAGAATTTGAGTTGCGGTTCCGTGTCCTATTGTGTTTCGGCTATTTAGGTACGGTTCGGCATCAACATCACCGCCGCTCATCTTCGACACGGACGCATCATCGACAACAACCACTACACCATTTTGACACCATACCGAAAGCAAGAGCGGTAAACTCATCTTGGTATCGTGATACATCATTCTTGCCATTACATTGATAGCCATCATAGCCTTACTCTTTTGCGTCGCTTACCCATCGAGACTAGCCTTTGAGTATTGCCGGCAACGTGACTTGTGCACATTAGTGATCATACTTCTCATAGCATACATACATATCATTGGTGCATATCATCTCTTGTGTCACAAAGTGTCATCGCATACTCAATTGCTATCTTGGTTCGTGAAGCATTGCATGAGAAAAGAGCTCAAACACAAAGAGCCAAACAAGCTTTTAAGCAAAAGGGAAAGATAAGCAAAGAGCTTTTAAGCAACAACCATAGCATCATACAACATTAAGATTGTCATACTAGATCATCTTGGATCATACCATCGAAATACCATACATAGAGCATACTTGGGATAGAAGTCGTTGCATTTTTGCTTAGTAGGTTGTGCACAAGTCTTCGTATCCGCCTATTGTGCAATCATGCTAGTGTCTCTCTAGTGTTGTGCAACAAGAGCATTTTCGTGGATTCCACATTTTGGCTCATCCTTGGTTGCACGACCCCACTTATCTCTTTGCGTGTGTGTTTCCGTGTACCATATTTTGCTTGGTCTACTTGTTGCATTGCAAACTTGCGAATCTTTTCCAACATTATTGAAGCTCACTAACAATTGCATCAAATTTTGTGCCACCATCCTAACCGAGCTCCACCATAAGCTTTTACTTATGTAGGTGTGAGAAATCGACAAGAATTGGTACCAATTGTGCTATTTCCTTGTTCCGCATTGGAGTGATCTTTGATCCATCTTCAACATCGGTCAAGGTACATTTGGTATACGTTCTTCTCTTTCTCCCACTCACATATTTCCCTTGGAATGATGGATAGGCCAAGTACTTCTACCAACCCACTCTTCATCGGGCAAGATGATGGCATGAACTCCTACGTCACAAAGAGCCACCTCTTTGGTGCACAACGTGCTTTGCATCAAGAGCAACAAACAATGAGTGAACGCATCGACAACCTTGCCACCGACTTGCGACTCTCCGCGCAATGCACAAGAGATTACTTCGACCACAAGCTCGACGACCACAAGCAAGAGAGTGACGCGAGAATGGACGAGATTCGTGCTTTGTTGCTCAACCGCTCTTCTTCCACTTCGTCCTCATCAAGACGGAGCCACTCAAGTCGACACTCCGACTACACCATCTCCGGCTCAAGTACACCAACTTCGAACACTCTTTGTCATGCCGCACGCCAAGATCGTCACGCCAACCGCAACCCTCTACATGACAACAACTCTCAAGAACAACGACATCGTCAAAACCAAGCTACCTTTGCGCAAGAACGAGAACGGCAACGACAGTGCCAACACGAAGAGGAAGAGCGAGCGCGTATACACCAAGAAGCACAAGATGCCGAGGCACAACGTCAAGAACAACAAATGCGAGAAGCTCAAGCATTTGAGGCGCAACAAGCCCTTCGAGAATCAAGTCGAGCCATAGCCAACCGAGGCCAACAAGCTCGTGAGCATCAAGAAGCGCTCTGTGATGAAGTCCACGAACGAATATATCAAGCTCGCGTGCATCGTAAAGCTCGACAAGTTCCTCCACAAGCTCGCCAAGAACATCAAGTTCAACAAGAGCAAGAAGACATTGGAAATTCTCCACGATAAGAGCAAGTTGTGAGAGACGATCCTCCTCGTCTAGGACGCCATCATCCCCGTCCCGAACACAATGAGAGCAACGCTACGGCAAGCTAAAGTTCAGCATGCCCAAGTTCAATGGAAGCAATGATCGCGAAGAGTACCTTTCATGGGCATTGAAGGTCGACAAAATCTTCCGCTTGCACAACTATGAAGAAGAGAAGAAGATCGCGATGGCATCCCTTGAGTTTCAAGACTATGTCCTCATTTGGTGGGAACAAGTCATTGAGCACCGAGAGGCAAAAGGTGAACCATCATCACTACTTGGGCGCAAATGAAGGATGTCATGAGATCACGCTTCATGCCTACCTACTACAACCACGACCTCTTCAAGAAACTCCAACTACTCAAGCAAGGAACCAACAGCAGATGATGATGAGAAAACTATGGCAAGTTTCTTGAATGGACTCAATCACCCTATCAAGAAGATCGCCGACTTCCAACCATACTCGAACCTCATCGAGCTAGTGCATCAAGCTACCAAAGCGGAACGTCAAGTGCAAGATGACTTCAAGTATGCCAAGTTCTCATCCAAGTCTTGTGGTTTCTCCAACACCCAAGCTTCAACGACTCCAACACCGTCTACCTCAACCAAGCCTTCTACAAGCAACGTCGACAAGTCGAGTTACAAGAAAGCTTCGACAACCTCAAGTCATCCTCCTACAATGAGCAACTTCAAGCCGAGAGCTTCATCATCATCTACCCCAATCGATGAGACCGTCAAGACAAGTTCCTTCAAATGCTTCACATGCGGAGGCCGAGGCCACAAGTCCTTTGAGTGTACCAACAAGCGGACCATGATCCTCAACGACGATGGTACATACGACTCCATTAGTGAAGGAGAAACGGAAGCACTTGAGCAAGTCGCCATGCACCGGCAAGTGAACGATGAAGAGGAACAAGTCTTTTGTGATGAATATTCAAGTCCCGCTCTCATTGTCTCCAAGGTCTTGACCCTTCAACATCACCAAAAAGAAGACCAAAGATTCCACATATTCCATACCAAGGCCGGCATCAATGGAAGGTCCGTCAAGGTCATCATCAATGGAGGGAGTTGTCATAACTTAGCAAGTGAAGAACTTTGCTCCAAGCTCCAATTGCTCAAGACGGAGCACCCACATCCTTACAAAGTTCAATTGCTAAGTGACTCCGGCACTATCCAAGTCGAGCATAGAGTGCAAGTCTCCTTCAAAATCGGAGCTTACGAAGACACTTTGGAGTGTGATGTCATTCCAATGACCGTTTGCCACCTTCTTCTCGGGCGACCATGGCAATTTGATAAAGGTGTCATCCACAACGGCCGAACGAACCACTACATCTTCAAGATGCAAGGAAGGGAGTATGTACTTCGCCCTATGTCTCCAAGCCAAGTGATCATCGACAAGCAAGCCACCCATCGTGGAGAGAATAGTGAGAGAGAGAGCCACCAAAAAGAGAGTGAGCGCCACAAGCCCAAATTGAGTGCCTCCACGATGAGTGAAAAGAAGAACCTAGTTCTATTTTCCACCAAACGTGAGATAAAAGAAGTGTGTGAGAACCCATCTAGCGTGATACACTATATCCTTTTATGCAAGGACGAGACACCAAAAGCTAACACCTCTCACACTCTACCTTTAGTGTTGTCTTCTCTTTTGCATGAATTCCAAGATGTTTCCCCCGACGAGCTACCTCCGGGACTACCTCCACTACGAGGCATCGAGCACCCATCGACCTCATCCCCGGAGCACCACTTCCAAACAAAGCTCCCTACCACGTCAACCCAGAAGAAACCAAAGAAATACAAAGGCAAGTAAAACATCTCATAGACCATGGACATGTGCGCGAAAGTTTGAGTCCTTGTGCCATTTCGGTCATTCTTGTGCCAAAAAGAGACGGTCGCTTTCGCATGTGTTCCGATTGTAGACCTATCAATGCTATCACCGTTCGCTATAGGTATCCCATTCCACGCCTTGATGATATGCTAGATGAACTTAGTGGTGCCACTATTTTTTTTCCAAAATTGATCTTAAAAGTGGTTACTATCAAATCCGCATACAAGAGGGTGATGAATGGAAAACCGCTTTCAAAACAAAGTTTGGTTTGTATGAGTGGTTAGTCATGCCTATGGGTTTATTGGAAGCACAGGGTACTTTCATGCGTCTTATGCATCATGTGTTTCACCCTTACATTGGTGAGTTTGTTGTGGTCTACTTCGACGATATCCTTGTTTTTAGCAAATCCATCAAAGATCATGTCACCCATATTCAAACCGTTTTGCAAACTCTTCGAAAAGAGTGTCTCTATGCTAACATGGAAAAATGCCTTTTTGACATTGATAAGCTCGTTTTCTTGGGTTTTGTTGTATCCTCTAAGGGTGTTCATGTTGATGACTCTGAGATCAATGCTATTAAAACTTGGCCCCAACCAACCAACTTGCAACAAGTGCGTAGCTTCCTTGGTTTAGCCGGTTTTTACCGTAGGTTTGTGAAGGACTTTAGCACCATTGCTTCACCTTTGCATGCTTTGAGCAAGAAGAATGCACCCTTTGTTTGGGGACCATCGCAAGGTACTGCTTTCAATGAGCTTAAGAATTTTCTTACTCATGCTCCCGTGCTTGCATTACCCAACTTTGACAAACCCTTTGAGATTCATTGCGATGCTAGTGGTAATGGCATAGGAGGTGTGTTAACGCAAGAGAAGCGCCCCATAGCTTACTTTAGTGAAAGACTTTCTGGAGCGCAACTCAATTACCCCATCTATGACAAAAGAGCTTTATGCTTTAGAGCGAGTTTTGCGTGAATGGGAACATTATCTTCGTCCTCATGAATTTTTCATTCATACCAATCATGAAATGCTTAAATACCTTAAGGGTCAAACTAAGTTGAACAAGCGTCATGCTAAGTGGAATGAATTCATTGAGTCATTTCCTTATATAATCAAGTACATCAAAGGCAAGGAAAATATTGTGGCGGACGCTCTTTCCGCATATGCATGCTTGTCACTCAACTTGAATTGGATGTCATTGGCTTTGAGCACATAAAAGACTTGTATGAGCATGATCCTACTTTTTCTATTCCTTATGCCAAGTGTTCGACGCATACCTCTTGGGATCGTTATTACATCAAAGATGGATATCTTATGAGAGCTAACAAACTTTGCATCCCCGAGTCTTCTCTTCGTTTGTTGCTTTTGCAGGAATCTCATGGAGGAGGACTAATGGGACATTTTGGACGCGACAAGACATTCGCTACACTCTTCAAGAACTATTATTGGCCCAAGATGTTCCGCGACGTCAACTGCTTCACCAACCGATGCTCTACATGTCGCAAAGCTAAGTCTAAAGCTCAATCCCATGGCCTTTACATGCCTCTCCCAATTCCATATCAACTATGGGAAGATATTAGCATGGATTTTGTACTTGGATTGCCTAGAACTAGAAATGGAAAGGATTCGGTATTTGTTGTTGTGGACCGATGCTCTAAGATGGCACATTTCATACCATGCAACAAGATAGATGATTATTCACATGTTGCGAATCTCTTTTGTAGGGAAATATTGTGTCTACATGGAGTGCCAAAGACGGTTGTCTCGGACCGCAACGTCAAGTTCCTAAGCTACTTTTGGAAGACCTATGCGTCAAGCTCGGAATCAAGCTACTCTTCTCCACGGCGTACCATCCACAAACCGACGGCCAAACGAAGGTGACCAACCGCACACTCTCCGCTCTACTTCGCGTGCTAATCAAGAAGAACACAAAGGAGTGGGAGGAGTGTCTACCTGTCGGTGTCAAAACCGGCGGATCTTGGGTAGGGGGTCCCGAACTGTGCGTCAAGGCCGGATGGTAACAGGAGACAAGGGACAAGATGTTTTTTACCCAGGTTCGGGCCCTCTCGATGGAGGTAATACCCTACTCCTGCTTGATTAATATTGATGATATGGGTAGTACAAGAGTAGATCTACCACGAGATCAAGGAGGCTAAACCCTAGAAGCTAGCCTATGGTATGATTGTTGTGTATGGAGTTGATTGCCTACGGACTACAACCCTCCAGTTTATATAGACACCGGATAGGGTTAGGGTTACATAGAGTCGGTTACAATGGTAGGAGATCTTGAATATCCGCATCGCCAAGCTTGCCTTCCACGCCAAGGAAAGTCCCATCCGGACACGGGACGAAGTCTTCAATCTTGTATCTTCATAGTCCAGGAGTCCGGCTGAAGGTATAGTCCGGCTACCCGAACACCCCCTAATCCAGGACTCCCTTAGTAGTCCCCGAACCAGGCTTCAATGATGATGAGTCCGGCGCGCAGATTGTTCGGCATTGCAAGGCGGGTTCCTCTCCAAATCTTGTGTACCTGTAGGAATAATGTCTGATTTTTGTAATGTAGTGCTCCTCGGCTTCCACGCCCAATAATGGCCGTCTTCCACGTGTTTAAACGAATGCGAAAAGCCGGGGTGTTTTTACATCCACACCCCTAGCCGTATAAACGAGCCGCCTATTTAACAGGATGGGGATTTAGGTCCAAACCACATCTTCTCCGTTCCGCGAGTTATCATCAGAGCGCTTCCAGCAAAGGTCCATTCCAACATGACCAGCCTCGCAGCTCCTCCCCTCGCCCCTCCGGTCCCAAACCCGGGGACTGGGAGAGTTGCACCATCCCGCATAGCGAGTTAGCGTCACTTCAGGCCAAGGGATTTCTCCCTCAGGCATACATGGCCCCAGTCCGAGCCGGTCTCGCCACCTATAATGGCGGAAAACAAGCGGAGAGCACCCCCAATCCTTCTAAAGGAGAGAGGGTGTGCCTCGTCCCCTATCTAATAAGGGGACTGGGATTTCCAATTCACCCATTTCTCCGTGGGCTTTTGGAGTTCTACGGCCTCCAGCTGCACAACCTCACGCCCGCCTCCGTATTGCATATTGCGGGTTTCGTCGCCCTTTGCGAGCTATTTTTAGGCATTGAGGCTCATTTCGCACTGTGGAAGAGGTTATTCTGCCTGGTGCCCCGTTCTAAAGAGGGGTCTATATACCAAGTGGGCGGAGCCGAAGTATGGCGCATCGCCGGGACCGGATACCTATCCGGAACCCCGAAGAAGGCGTCCGAGGACTGGCCTTCGGAATGGTTTTATATAGATGGCGTCCCGCTACCGGACCCTATCCGGGTCGGTCTCCCTGAGTTCAACAGTGCTCCATTGAAGAAACGCTTGAGCTGGCGTCTGCGGAGCTCTCAGAGAGAAAGCGACAGAGACGTCCTTTACCTGATGGGCCAGATAAGACTGTTGGCTCATTCCGGACTAACCATGATTGGAGTCATGGCCGCATGCATTATGCGGGGGGTGCAGCCACTTCAATATAGAGGCCACCCCATGTGGGATTTCAACGGGGAGGATGACGCCACCCGTTACGGTCGTAAGGGGCCGGCTTCAGCTGCCGCCCTAGTAAAGATCTTATCCTCTTTGTACAAGGGAGAAAAGGAGGAATTCCTCCGCGTCAACCCGCAGGCCGGATTTACCATGTACAATCCTCCAAGTTGGGTAAGTGAACAACTGTGCTTGCCTGTTTGTTTTGTACTCCCACGGTTAGATATGTAGTCTAACGACTTCAATGCAGGAACTGCAACAGGTGGTAAAGGATATAAACAGCCGCCCTCCACAACCCGAGGACCCAGAACGGTCCCTCGATTCGGACTCCGAAGAGGATCCGGACATATCGGTGGAGCTTATCAACGGGGTGTTCCATCAGCTAAGCCAGGACAATACCTTGGTAGCCATCACGGCTGATTACCCAGGGTTAATCCCGGCCTCCCAGGTGACAGAAACCGGAGTCTCATTCCCTTGAGAGAGATTCCACTCTCACGTATTCCGGTGTTTCTGATGACAACCGTGTTTTGCAGGGGAGATTTCCGAGGCAGGAGACCGAACCTGCGGCGGCTAGCCAACGAGGGGCCGCAGGGCCCCGTGGGGCAAAAAGGAATGTAGTCTGGACTGAGATGCCGGCGCAAAGGTATAGCGCACCCTCTGCTTCCCTGGTGTTATTCTGTCCGGGCATATTAACGTTCGTGCTATCTTCAGAACGAAGAGACCTCGCCGGACTATATCCGGAGAGGTTGCCAATCGTGCCTCCACCAGCCAGGCTCCAACGTCTGGCCAGGAAGCGGAGGCGAGCACAAGGCGCGCACCGGACGCTCCTCCGACAGAGGATGCGGACTGGCTGTCTGCCACAAATTCTGAAGTGGAGAGTGCCATGAACCACAGGCGTCGCCGGACAGTTCTACGCGACGCTTGTTTCTCCCAAGAGGCTTTAGATGCCTTTAATTCGGGAGATGCGTACCTCCGTGCCGCTCAAAATGGTTTAGCTAGAGCCACGGAGCAGTATGTAAAAGACATACGGGTAAGAAAATTTTGGTCAAATATATATATACCCGTAGCCCCCGAGACTTGAAACAGTTAGAGCAACTGATTTAAGGATCATTTAATATTCAGGTTCTTACAGAGAAGAATAATGTACTGTCACAGGAGCTGGAAAAGTGCAAGGCCCAACTAGAGGCCGCACTAGCCACAGCAGGGGAGTCCAAAGAGACCCCCTCAGGTAAGATACACTTCAAAAGATTAGTATTGTGCGGTGTGGGTGCAAATCTGACAAATCATGTTGCAGATGGCGCCGGACTCGATCCGGAAAAGCAACAACTCTTACGCCGGCTAAAGGCCGGTGAGAGTACGTTGACAAAGGTGAGGCGAGAGAAGAATGATCTTCAGGATGCCAACACCAGACTGGACGTCGAACTTAAAGATGTTCGTGGCCAGCTGTCGGACTCCACGAAGGAGAATCAGCGGCTTCGACGCGGCATATTTAGTAAGTGCTTGAACGAACTTTGAAAAAAGAGTTCGGCAAGGAAGTCGACTAACAGAGTAATGTCTGTAGGTATGCTCACAGGTCGTCCTGCAGAGGAGATGCCCGGTTCTACGGGTGACCTTCTTCCCGAACTCATGCAACTGCACGAGCGAATTCGGCATGCGATGCGAGGTGTTGCCCAAGCCTTATGGCCTGCCCACTCCATGCCCGAGGGCCTTGGAGAGCTTGCGGAGAAGCTGAAGGGAGCTCGGCGGCGCTTCCGGTTGTGGAAGATATCGGCCTGCCGACAAGGCACTAGGGAAGCCTGGGCCATGGTGAAGACCCGTTTTACGAAGTCTGGCCCAAACCACATGGCCGAGGTCGGACCAGTGGGGCCTGACGGGAAGGAGATCCCTGTGAGCTTAGTATACGGCCAAGTAGAGTTGGCTGCGAAGTATTCCCAGCAGGACTGTAAATTAGACAGCCTGTTAGATGGTATAGAAGAGGAATACAATCAGTCAGAATGACTATGTAATTTTGAATTGACATGTGTAATGCCTTCTAGCCGGATTGTAGATCGTTTGTCGTTGCCCACCTTTTCGCTTCAACCTCGGGACCTGACGGTCCGGAGTGTGTCCGAATACCATAGCCGTTATATAAGAACCGTGGTATGCGTGGAGACCAGGCGTAGGGGTCATTAGTGCTTTATCAGACAAGTGCCCAACTAGTTATGTTATATTACATGGTTAGTAAGAAACATCTTCCAGAGAGAATAGTTCCGTTAGGGGTTCCTTTCGCTGGGAGGCATGCCCTAAAGTGCATGTCCGGACTGCGTAAAAAGACGCAGAAAAAAGCATCTGGGGGCGCATAGAATGAGTAAAAAGATCATCTTTTATCTCACCGACCGAATATTCCCTTAAGAACGCTAGCTTTCGGCTTCAGCCAGTCTGAGGTACACATCCGGCTGACCCGGCAGTAACAATCGCAGAGGTGCTCCCTTTACCGCCTAGCCGAACAATCGGGAACGTAGGGGTAAGCACAGGAGCCAGGCAACCCAGCTTGGCCAAAACTTAAGTCATACCGATGCATATAATGGTGAAAAAAAAGGGTACATGCGGAAGTTTGACGCATGTGTTGGGCGTGAAGCCCGTATAAATAAGCTTCTGTTAAAGAAGCCCCCAGGTTTAATGAGCGCGAGTGGCGCGTCACTAGATGAGCCTTTAAGGGCTATAAAAGAAAAGAGGGGAAGGAGAGAAATGTAAGACAGAAAAATGAAAAAAAATGGACAAAGGAAGGAGACAAACACAGAGTCTGCGCTAGGCATAGAATCTTCGGAGACGGGTGGCGTTCCACGGGTTCGGCTCGAGTCGGTTATGTGACGCATCTCGCAGGCGGTACGCCCCACCAGTCAGGACTTGGTTGATTATGAATGGACCTTCCCACTTGGGCTTGAGTTTGTCCTTTTTCTTATCCGGCAGGCGTAGAACTAGTTCGCCAACATTGTAATTTTTGGCCCGTACTTCTCTGCTTTGATATCTTCGGGCCTGCTGTTGATAAAATGCGGAATGGGCTTTTGCCACGTCACGCTCCTCCTCCAGGGCGTCCAAGTTGTCCTGCCGATCGAGCTCGGTTTCTCTTTCTTCGTACATGCGCACTCTAAGTGAGTCATGAATTATGTCGCAGGGCAGAACTGCCTCTGCGCCGTAGACCATAAAAATGGTGTGTGTCCGGTGGTGCGATTTGGCGTGGTCCGCAGCCCCCATAGCACGGAGTCGAGCTCCTCTACCCAGTGCGTGTTAGATTCCTTGAGGGACCGCACCAGTCTGGGTTTAATGCCGCTCATGATAAGACCATTTGCATGTTCGACCTGGCCGTTGGTTTGTGGGTGATAGACGGAAGCATAACCGAGCTTGATGCCCATGTTTTTGCACCAGAGTTTTACCTCGTCGGCAGTAAAGTTTGTACCGTTATCGGTTATGATGCTGTGGGGGACGCCATAACGGTGTACAACCCCGGATATGAAGTCTATCACAGGTCCGGATTCGGCCGTTTTAACAGGCTTGGCTTCTATCCATTTGGTGAATTTATCCACCATGACCAGTAAGTATTTTTTCCTATCGGTCCCACCTTTAAGGGGTCCGACCATGTCAAGCCCCCAGACCGCAAAAGGCCAGGTGATGGGTATAGTTTGGAGTGCGGTGGGTGGCATATGGCTTTGGTTGGAAAAAAGTTGGCAACCAGCGCATCGTTGGACTAGGTCCTGAGCGTCTGCCCGGGCCGTCGGCCAATAAAAGCCTGTACGGAAAGCCTTGCTAACAAGGGACCGAGCAGCGGCGTGGTGACCACCAAGTCCGGCATGAATTTCAGCCAGAAGGTTCCGCCCTTCCTCTTCGGAGATGCACCTTTGAAGGACTCCGGTAGTGCTTTTCTTATAAAGCTCTCCCTCATGGACTCTATAGGCTTTAGATCGCCGCACTATGCAGCGGGCCTCATTTTGGTCTTCCGAGAGTTCCTGCCTAGTAAGGTAGGCTAGGAATGGTTCTGTCCACGGGGCGATGACCGCCATTATTACGTGGGCTGAAGGTGTAATTTCATTGGCAGAGCCTCCAATTGTGTCAGATTGTTCGACATCGAGTGGTGCGGCTGGGTCCGGGCTGTTATTTGCGGGTTCCCCCTCCCATGCTACGGATGGCTTGAACAATCTTTCCAAAAAGATGTTGGGGGACTGCATCGCGTCTTGCTCTGATGCGTGCCAGGACGTCCGCTGCTTGATTGTTTTCTCGGGCTATATGGTGAAACTCCAGCCCTTCAAACCGAGCTAACATTTTTAGGATGGCGTTGCGGTAAGCTGCCATTTTTGGGTCCTTGGCGTCGAAGTCTCCATTTATTTGGGATATCGCGAGGTTTGAATCCCCGCGTACCTCTAGGCGCTGGATACCCATGGATACTGCTATCCGGAGGCCATGTAGGAGGGCCTCATATTTGGCTGCATTGTTGGAATCCATGTACATGATCTGGAGCACATATTGGACTGTGTCTCCTGTGGGGGACGTCAGTACGATGCCAGCCTCCAGTCCAGCCAACATTTTGGAGCCGTCGAAATGCATAATCCAGTTTGAATATGTGCCGTACTCTTTAGGGAGCTCGGCCTCCGTCCATTCTGCGACGAAGTCGGCCAAAACTTGCGATTTAATAGCTCGCCGTGGCTTATAGGTTATATCGAACGGGAGTGGCCCATTTTGCAATCTGGCCCGTTGCATCGCGGTTGTTGATAATATCGTTGAGTGGTACTTCCGAGGCTACTGTTATGGAACACTCTTGAAAGTAGTGTCGTAGCTTCCAGGATTCCATGAATACCGCGTATACAATCTTTTGATAATGCGGGTACCGTGATTTGCATGGAGTGAGGACGGTGGATACGTAGTAGACCGGCCTTTGAAGGGGGAATTTGTGTCCATCCGTTTCCCGCTCGACAACGAGTACTGCGCTGACAACTTGATGTGTTGCTGCAATGTACAATAACATTGGTTCGTCGGTGTTCGGCGCGGCCAGGACTGGGTTTGTTGCCAATATGGATTTTATTTCATCAAGTACGGCCGTGGCGGCCTCCGTCCACTCGAAGTGTTCGGTGCGCCGAAGGAGGCGATAGAGGGGTAGTGCCTTTTCTCCCAAGCGGGAGATGAAGCGGCTTAAAGCCGCCATGCATCCGGTTAATTTTTGTATTTGTTTGAGGTCCTTTGGGATATCCAATTGTGACAAAGCTCGGATCTTGGCTGGATTTGCTTCAATTCCTCTACTGGATACAATGAAGCCCAAGAGCTTTCCGGCTGGAACGCCGAAGATGCATTTTTCCGGGTTGAGCTTGATGTCATATTTTCGGAGGTTATCGAATGTAAGCCTCAAGTTTTCTACTAGAGATTCGACATGTCTTGATTTGACGACCACATCGTCCACATACGCCTCCACTGTTTTGCCGATCTGATTTGCCAGACATGTCTGGATCATGCGCTGATATGTTGCGCCGGCGTTTTTTAGCCCGAAGGGCATTGTGTTGAAGCAGAATGGGCCGTATGGTGTGATGAATGTTGTTGCATCTTGGTCTGATTCTGCCATCTTGATTTGATGGTAACCGGAGTATGCGTCGAGGAAACACAACAAATCGTGTCCTGCGGTGGCATCGATAATTTGGTCGATGCGGGGGAGGGGGAAGGGATCCTTTGGGCAAGCCTTGTTAAGGTCTTTAAAGTCGACACACAGGCGCCAGGATTTGTCCTTCTTTGGCACCATCACTAGGTTTGCTAGCCAGTCCGGATGTTTTATGTCTCTGATGAATCCGGCCTCCAATAGCTTGGCTAGCTCCTCTCCCATAGCCTGTCTCTTGGGTTCGGAAAAACGCCGAAGGGCTTGTTTGACAGGTTTAAATCCTTTTAGGATATTTAAGCTGTGTTCGGCCAGCCTACGTGGGATCCCTAGCATGTCTGAAGGGTGCCAGGCGAAGATGTCCCAGTTCTCTCGTAGGAACTCTCGTAGGGCGGCGTCTGCATCAGGGTTCAGTCGTGGCCCGATTGAAGCTGTTTTATTGGGGTCCGTTGGATGGACCTGGAATTTGACTATTTCGTCGGCTGGCTTGAAGGATGTGGATTTGGATCTCTTATCGAGTATCACATCATCCCTGTTAACCGTGGAGCGCAGCGCAGTCAGTTCCTCGGCCACTAAGGCTTCGGATAGCGCCTCAAGGGCTAATGCGGCCGTCTTGTTTTCGGCGCAGAGTGCTATGTCCGGATCACTAGCTAGAGTGATAATTCCATTCGGCCCGGGCATCTTAAGCTTCATGTACCCGTAATGGGGTATTGCTTGGAAGATTGTGAATGCTTCTCGCCCTAGTAAAGCGTTATATCCGCTCTTAAACGGGGCCACCTGAAACGTGACTTCTTCGGACCTGTAATTATCCGGCGTGCCGAACACCACATCTAGTGTGATTTTTCCTGTGCAGCGCGCTTCCCGACTGGGGATTATTCCTCTAAAGGTTGTGCTGCTTCGCTCGATGCGGTTCCAGTCTATTTCCATTTTTTGAAGGGTTTCCTCATAAATGAGGTTCAGTCCGCTACCTCCATCCATGAGCACCTTGGTGAGGCAAAAGCCATCCACTATGGGACTGAGGACCAATGTGGCTGGTGCTCGGGCTGTTCGGAATCTAGGTTCATCACTTGCGTTGAAGGTAATAGCAGTGTCGCTCCATGGATTTATTGTTGCAACTTGATAGACTTCGGCGAGGCTGCGGAGTGTTCTTTTTCGCATATTGTTTGATGCGAAAGTCTCGAAGACTGTGAGAATGGTACTGGTGTCCTCGGGCTGGCTTTCTGCGGCCTCCAGAATTAAGAGGTCCTCGCCAATTTTGGCCACCTGCCGGAGTATCCAACATGCTCTAAGGCTGTGAGTTGGTGTGTCATCCTCTGTACTGTGAATTCTACAGGGTCCATCAAGCCACCTTTCCAGTACGGTTCCATGCCCTGTAGAGGGTTTTGGTTTTTTGGTGTTTATCCCGGGTGCACCCTCTTAGTTCGGACGGGATTACTATTCAAGGCCGGATTATCCCAAAACTTTATTTTGGTTTTCCAGGCGCTTTCCATCGCACAGTATTTTTGTACTATGGACGCCAAGTCAGCGAAGCGTGTAATATCACGACGACTTACGGCGTTAAGGATTCCCTCGTCCATGCAATTACTGCAGAAAATTGAGATTGCGTCTCCCTCGCGGCAATCCTTTATCCTGTTCATAACCAGGAGGAATCTGGCCCAGTAATGATGTACTGTTTCCTCGGGCCTCTGCCTGATTTGGGAGAGATCGCTTATGTTTGGGTGGGCGGGTGTCGTTGAATCTGAAACCTCGCCCAATCCAAGATTCGGAGGCCGAAGAGTTTCTGAACTCTGAAGTTCGGATTCTTGGATGTTGTCCAACGAATCTAGCCCGTTGCCTGATCCTAAGCTTAGGTCTTGAGTTACATCCTCCTCTCCGCGGGTATCCGGCTTGGAGGAGTCGGGAATTCGGACGTAGCTAGTCCTTAAAATAGATGAAGGGTCGCCGCACTGCGCCTCTACCACGGCAACGTGGTGGGTGACTTGGGGAGAGTTAATTTCTCTTAGATCGGGTTTAAGCCCAACCCGGTCATAATCCGTAGCGACCCCCAGGGCGGCGATGCGATCCAAGAGCTCGTTTACGGAAGAGAGCTCCATTGGATCTAGCTGCTCGACGAGCTCCGAGCTGACGTGTAGGTTGCTTTTGATGACCCGAGAGGTCACCGTCGGCGCAACAGCCGAACAGGCGGTCATGAGGAAACCACCTAGCCGAAGGGTTTTGCTGACAGCCAAGGCTCCCTTAGCAACGGCGCCGTCTTTAAAGACGGGAGGAGGCATCCTTCCTGATTGTGACAGCACAGAGGAACTCTCAATGAAAGCACCAATGTCGGTGTCAAAACCGGCGGATCTTGGGTAGGGGGTCCCGAACTGTGCGTCAAGGCCGGATGGTAACAGGAGACAAGGGACAATATGTTTTTTACCCAGGTTCGGGCCCTCTAGATGGAGGTAATACCCTACTCCTTCTTGATTAATATTGATGATATGGGTAGTACAAGAGTAGATCTACCACGAGATCAAGGAGGCTAAACCCTAGAAGCTAGCCTATGGTATGATTGTTGTGTATGGAGTTGATTGCCTACGGACTACAACCCTCCGGTTTATATAGACACCGGATAGGGTTAGGGTTACATGGGAGATCTTGAATATCCGCATCGCCAAGCTTGCCTTCCACGCCAAGGAAAGTCCCATCCGGACACGGGACGAAGTCTTCAATCTTGTATCTTCATAGTCCAGGAGTCTGGCTGAAGGTATAGTCCGGCTACCCGAACACCCCCTAATCCAGGACTCCCTCACTACCTATCGCCGAGTTCGCCTACAACCGTGCAAGACACTCAACTACCGGCAAGTCCCCCTTCGAGGTCGTCTATGGATTCAACCCATTGTCCCCATTGGACATTCTTTCTCAACCACTACAAGAGCGCATCAATATGGACGCAAGTGCACGTGTGAACCATCTTAAGAAGGTGCATGAAGATACAAGGCACACCATCGAGCGCCAGGTACAACGACTTGCGACCAAGCTCAACATCAACAAGCACCCCATGGTATTTAACATTGGTGATCTTGTGTGGCTACACCTTCGCAAGGACTCCTTCCCCACTGAACGCAAGTCCAAACTCCTACCACGAGCGGATGTACCTTTCAAGGTGCTTGCATGCTACAACAACAACGCTTACAAGATCAACCTCCCGCGCGACAAGTAAAACGTGAGCGACGTCTTCAATGTCAAGGATCTCTCGCCCTACCATGGTGATGAAGAATTCGATCCGAGGTCGGATCTTTCCCAAGGGGGGGGCGATGATGCGGAGCATCCCAAGGTCATCGCCATGGAACTACCTACGTCTCCCACGACACCACTTGGACCAATGACAAGAGCACGAGCCAAGGCTATCGAACATAAGGTGAACTCACTCCTCTTCGAAGTACCACTTTCTATGCATGAGACTTGGCTACTACCTCAAGTGGAAACCCTATGTGTGATCAGGTACTTGGAGGAAATCCGCGGATCCGATACACACAACAGACAAGACGGTGTGGACGCCATGCTCGATGGACAAGAAGGACTGCTTGAAACTCCCAGGCTCCGGACGACCGGCAAACTCCGGACGTCCGACGACCACCAGGCACCGGACGACCGGCCCTCTCCGGACGACCGGCGCCCCCACACCTGAGCCAAATCACCGGATTTCTGAAGGCCTCCAAACGACCGACGCCCCGGACGTCCAACCCCGAACGGACGTCTGACCGAAGCCCACCCGAGCCAAATCTACGGAAGTCCGAAGAGCACCGGATGTCCGGACCCTCGCGAGCATCCGGACGACCGGTAACTCCCAGACGTCCGACGCCTGTGTGTTGTTTGCGTGTTGGGCCACAGCCCATGTACCCCTTCGACCCCTAAGACTATATATAGACCTCCTCCTCCTCTTTTCTAGGGTTAGCAAAGTAGTAGCTCATTAGAGATAGAGCTTTGCTCATCCATTACGGATCTACTCCACGAGAGAGACCGCGGCCTCTCTTCGGAGAAGATACCCTTGGATTCAAGACCCTCTTTTGGGTGGCCCCATCAAGACCTCCTTTGGAGAAGAACCGGTTACCGTGTATCTTCCTTTGTTGATCGTGGATCATGTATCTCGCTTTGTGTTCATGGATCTAGCACATGTGTGATCATACTTGTTGGTTTCAGTGTTTCTCTTGTGTTCCCCTTTGTGATTTTCCCTAGTGTTTTTCATGTTCTTCACGGGATCCGCTCCTTTCGTGAAAGATTGGCCATATAGATTTCCACCCTACATCACCCGTTCTGGTTCGCTCAATGGCAAAGGCTTCATTTTTGATGAGCCACCTTGAAGGTCTGCAAAGCTGCATATCAGCGATGAAGCCGCGTTGAGCTCGGGTGAGGAGGTGATTCATCATTCTTTTCTTCGATGGCTGCTGTGGTGGTACCGGAGGCAGGTGATGGGTGTTGGTATCAAGCTCAGAGATATTTTGCTATCTTTTCAGTTTTGTCATGTCGGTCTTTACGTGACTTGTACTTTGTTCTTTATTATATGAATGCGACACGTATTTCCATGAAAAAATAACTATGTCACATCTAATCTCTGAGCCGTTGGATCTCGACTATGTAAGATTCGTGCAAACTCAGTTTTCTGTCTCGTGCTCGCTAGCGGGGCGTTGTCTTTTCGTTCGTCGAGACAGGCCGTTGGAGAGCGGATTATCTTCCGTGCATGCACCACTCACACATCATGTCAATGTACTATGAAAGTGTGCTTGACCATGTCAGGTGAATAGAGAATAGTCAAAACCTACTCCTATCATGTTTTGTTTTGTTTTGTGGGCCCTGGACCTGTTTTGTGCAAATTGTTGGCATTGTCGCTATGTCTCGTTGATGTAGGGTAGAACCCTAATCGCCCGATCTTTCACGAAAGGAGCGGATCCCGCGAAGAACACGAGGAACACGAGGGGAAAACGAGGGAAATCATGAGGGGAAACACGAGAGAATCACTCAACCAACAAGAAATGATCACACATGCGCTAGATCCTCGAATACATAAGAGAAGATACACGATCCACAATCAACTAGGGATGATACATAGGTAGCCGGTCTTCTCCGTGAGGAGGTCTTGAATCCACGGGGGGATCTTCCCTTAGAAAGGGGGCTTGAATCCAAAGGGATCTTCTCCGAAGAGGCCGCAGTCTCTCGCACGGAGGAGATCTGATATGGATGAGCGTAGCTCTATCTCTCAAATGAGCTAAACCAACGCTAACCCTAACTAGGAGGAGGTGGAGGAGTATATATAGTCTAGGTCCACGAAGGGGTAAGTGGGAGAGGGATCCATGGGCTTCATGCCCGATCTCTGTACGCAGACAGGTACCGGACGTCCGCTAGGGACCGGTCGTCCGGTGGCTCGTGGGCTTCCGGACATCCGGTAGTCGCCGAACTTCTGCTCACTTTGGCTCGGTTGAGGTGGCACCGGACATCCGGTGGCTGGTGGTCGTCCGGTGTCGTCGGTCTTCCGCTGAATTGGCTCGGGTGTAGATGTACCGGTCGTTCGGTGGGGGCCGGACGTCCCCTCGCTGGGAGGGGTCGGTTGTCTGGTGTCGTCCGGACGTCCGCTCGCTGGAGCTTCTTCGGCAGCTCTTCTTCTTGCCTCTTCGTTTCCATGCTTCCCTCGCGGATGGTGTAGTTGTACACTTGCACTCGCACTCCTCCTCACCGTCCGTAGTGTTCCGACAATACCTATGCATGCACATGGGAGAAGTGTCAAGTAGTATACCATCCTCGAAGGGGTCAAGTGAGCACGTGTAAAGGAGATGATTCACCTTTGTGTATGTGAAGTAGATGTCACATATGTCACTTGCCAAACGGACTCTTGACATGGTGATGTCCATAGGATGCTCCGCATCATCTCCCCTCCCTTGGGAAAGATCCGACCTCGGATCGAAATCCAAATAACCATGGGAAAGAGATGGCGTCGCCGTGTAGGAGTGGTCGATCACCAAGTTCTCGTTATCTTGAAGCTTGAAATGGGCACTCTCCAATGTTGCACCATCTTGGGATTCCTTCAAAAAGAGCAAAGACAACAAACACTTGGAAAAACAAATGTGGTTAGTGTTAGTGCAAAACCAAGCATTCAAGAGGTGATTCACCAAACAAGTGTCGTCATCATGCAAAGCATATGGTTTGACAAAGGATTGTGACATGGCATATAAGCGCATAAATTCAGCACAATCAAAGATATCATGGGGACAAGCATGTAAATGTGAGGTAGTGATGCAAATATGTGTAACAAGAGAATAAGCATCTACCTCAAGATCATAGCAAGCATGGGCAAATTGCTCAATGAAAGGTCTATGGTAGGATAGGAATCATTCACAACACCAAATAAAATGAAGTGTCTAAACACATGGGTCAAGTGCAAGACAATCCAAGCATAATGTGCATTGGGTGTAGTGAATATCGTGTGGCACTCAACACAATGGAAAGAGCAATTGTTCATCATGTGTGACGCAATCAAGGCAAGCATGTAGCAGTCAATGGGACATGGCATATGTGAAGTGATGACATTGTTGCAACCAAACATGTGATAGGAGCAAGTAATCCAAGAATTGGATGCAACACACAAGGCATATATATATCATGATGCATGGAATTGTGAAAATGACAAGTGGAAGCAAGATCTCTAAAATGTGCGCATGAAAGGGGTCCAATATGACAAATAAGTCGCATGGTCCAAGCAACACAAGTAGTATGATCGACAATATGCATGCTCATGGATTGGGGGTTCTCAAAAGAGAAGGATATCACCTTGAAAGCATGTTCTTGTGCGTCCTTCACAATGCCGAAGTACAAGCAAGTGCGATGTAGAATCATCGTGGTAGAAGGTGGTTCGCTCTCAAGAGCTCGGATTGTCAACTCACGTGACGTGGAAGTTGACACGAAGTCCAAGTATCCTACACATGCACACAACAAAAGAAGGAACGTATGTGCATGGTAGATAAACACATCATCCATCATGATGGTTCTCTTCTCTTGCACATAACCATTAGAAGCACAAGTGCGTGAAGAACATGATGCAAAAATGGCAATATTCATGGCACTAGGTATATGGTGCAAAGAGGTAAGACAAGCATGCTTCATAAGGAATATGTCAAAATCTCCAAATATATGTGAGAATGCTATGGGGGCAAACTCATTATCAAGACTAAATGCATAATTGCACTCAATACATGGCAAATCATCTAGCATGAGAGAGGCAACATATGAAGAGATATGACAAGAAGCAATAACAATCATGTCATGCAAACTAGTGGAGCGAAGATGCAACACACTAGAGGAAATCATGGCAATGATGTCATGTGAGTAAATAATAGGCATAGGCAAAGCACATGAAATATCGCAAGCACGAACACAAAGCAAGATCATAGTATAATCATAGGCATGGGGCACAAAGCAAACATGGCAATAATAAGTGATATCTCCACCAAGCTTGCAAATACACATACAAGTATGAGAATCTATCATCACGTGTAATGCAAAGCATGAGTCACGAATGCATGGCAAAAGCATAGTAATGAGCATAGCATGCAAAGTGAACATGGAAAGATGGGCATAGAATATGTAATGGACAATAACCCATAGCCAAGTGATGGTCATGTAGAAGAAATGCGTGAAGTCTTTGCGCGAAGAGAGCGGCGGGAAAGACAATCCATGGGATCCCAAGTCATCATTGCTCTCTAGAGCTCGTTTTGTCAACTTGTGGCATTGCGAGGTTGACAAGAATTCATGGGTACCTACACAAAAGAGACACAAACGGAATAAATTGTGTGTGTGGTAAATGTACACATCATCCATCATGATGTGTATGTGCACGTGAGAGTTAGCACAAGATAAGCATCGCTCAAATAAATTTGATGCATGGTATAAGAACATGTTATCCATCATGAAAGAATAGTTATTGTGTATGACACGATGGGGATGTAAATTGAGCATACAAGTATATGGATCATGCAATGGGTGGGAGTGATCATAATCTCCTAAAATGTATGAGGAAACTATGGGGGTCTCCTCATGTGCAATATTTGAAACATCATATGGAGAAAATGGGCAACACCCAAAACAATGCATATCCGAAGCTAGGTGGTCATGTCATGGCATATGGGATAAATGATGCAAAGGTAGCATGTCAATATCATCACAAGAGAAACAAATGCCAATAACCATAGGCTTGTCATCTATGCCATATGTGCAAATTGGGTTCATTTTAATAGCATATGCATAGTCACTATGAAGAGATTGCAAATATGACATATGATTGATCTCATGCATAGCATATGACAAGTCAAGTGGATTGGCAAACATGATGTGACCGAGAGAATTAGCACAAGAAATCCTATGTAACATGGCATCACAACTAAAAGACTCCACATGGCAATCATCATACTCATCATAAGTGGGTAAATCATCGCATGGGGAAATCATGCTAGCATGAAGCCTGTCAATAGGGGGATCAACATCATGCAAGCAATCAATGTCATGAATGTCCACTAGTGGGACTAGAGCATCACCTTCACCTAGTTACCTTGTTCATTACACTCAATTGATGTAGGTGAGGTGTGAAAGACCAAATGGTGGTCAATATCATCATGTTGATGGAACCATGTGGGGGTGCATCATATTCCACCAAGGCCATCGTCTTGTCCAAAGGGAGGACGAAGTCGTCGTGAATTGGCGCGTCATCATAGATGGGACCTAGCACCAAATGAGAAGACACAACAGAGGTAGAGGTCAAGTTGTTAGTGTTGAAAGTGGCCCCACATGACCTATCAACTATCTCACTCTCTCTATGTGGTGGTTCACTTAGGTCATCATATGTCGCCGTGGTCGAAGGGAAAATCCCATGCTCAACCATCTCGTTGTCGTCGCCATGGATGAAGGCCGAAGATGGCACATCATCACTCTCGCCTCCTAAGATGGAAGCATCATCCTTGCTCGCCACCTTGTCGCTCGCCTCCAAAGCATGGTCCTTGAGGGTCTCCATAGACGTACTCGTCGTTGCACCGTCTTGAAAAAGAGTCATGGAGGACTCGGCATCATCAATGCCACAAAGAGGGATGGCGATGAAGTCGAACTTGGGAGCATCGTCTTGGAGCTCGTCGGGCTTGGACATCTTGGTGGTACTAGCCTCATGCTCGTTCTCATGGAGCTTGGTCTTCGCGAAGTGAGCTTGGGGTGGAGAAGCTTAGGCCTTCATGAGTTCTTGTTCTGCCTTGAGAGCACCAATGTAGTTGTCGTCGAGGGACTTGTAGTTCTCAAGGAAGATCGTCTTGGAGATGTCATTGTGCAATCCCATCATGAAGTGGAACTTCATCGAAATGGGATCGTCCACGCCGGCTCGTCGCAAGGCAATCTTCATCTCCTTGAAGTACTCGTCGATGGACTTGGATCCTTGGATGGTGTTCTCCAATTGGCGTTGAAGTTGTTCCGTGTAGGTTGGAGGCACGAACTCTCACCGCAAAGCTCTCTTCGTCTTGCACCAACTCATGTCGTAGGTCTCCGAAGGTGCGTGAAGCCACCATGTGGACGCATAGTCGAGGAAGTTTCTTGTGGCGCACTTCACTTGATCTTTGGGAGGGACTTGATGTAGCTTGAGGTAGTCATCCATCAAACACTCCCACTCGAGATACTCCTTGGGTTCTTGAGTCCCATAGAAAGGAATCGTGTGGTCGGTGTCGAGGTCGTAGTAGCTCGTGGAAGTCGCGGACTTGAGCTTGGGGAGCTTCTCTTGAGCGTAGTATTGAGGTGCTTGTTGGCGAAGATGACGTATGTCCATAGGCGAAGATGCCTTGAAGTCGCTTGGCGAAGATGCCAAGGGAGATGGTGAATTCATTGAGCAGTTGTTGGTGTTGAGCTCTTGACCTTCACGTCCTTGTTGGTGATGGTGTCGATGCCGATGTGATCTTGCCGGAGATGGTAGCTCGGAGGCATGTGCTCTTGAGCGTCTTCTCGAAGATGAGGAAGACCTCTTGTAGGACTTGATAATGGCTTTGATCTCCTCCATTTGAGCTTGCATCTTGGCGTCGTTGGAGTTGTTCAGGGCATCGAACTCGTCATTGTTGTTGTAGACCGAAGATGAAATGCCTTGCCTATCCATCAATCCAAGAGAAAAATATGAGTGGTAGAAAGAGAAGAACGAATACCAAATGTACCTTGACCGAAGTTGAAAGTGGATCAATGATCACTCCAATGTGGACAAGGAAATAGCACAATTGGTACCAATTCTTGTCGGTTTCTCACACCTACACAAGTAAGGCTTATGGTGGAGCTCGGTGAGGATAGTGGCACAAAAATTTAATGCAAAATGTTAGCAAGAGTCAATAATGTTGAAAGAGATTCACAAATTCACAAGTGAAACAAGTAGACCAATAGCAATATGGGTGGCACACGGAAACGCACACATGGATAGATAAATGGGGTCGTGCAACCAAGGATGAGCACAAAATGTGGAATCCACGGAAAACGCTCGTGTTGCACAACTCAAGAGAGACGCTAGCACGATTGCTCTATAGGCGGATACGACACTTGTGCACAACCTATAAGATGCAAAATGGATAACTTTCTATCCCAAGTATGCTCTGTATGTATGATGTTCCGGTGGTATGATCCAAGATGATCGGATATGACAATCTTATGCAATGTGGTATGATGCTATGGCACTTGCTTACAAGCTTCTTTGCTCTTTCTCTTGTGCTTAAAAGCTTATTCTTTTTTTTGTATATGGCCACTTTGCGAAATGCACAAACCAAGATAGCAATTGTGTATATGCGGGAACAAACTTGAGGCACACGAGATGATATGATACCGATATGGTATGGTATGTATGCAATGTATGGTGTAGATCACTAATGTGCACAAGTAACGTTGCCGGCAATACTCAAATGGCTAGTCTCCATAGGCAAGTGACGCAAAATGGGCTAGGGGTTATCAATGCAATAGCAAGGGAATATACAATGGAGGGATACCACGATACCAAGATGATATGGAATATACAAAACTTTGATGCCAAAGTTCCAAAACTTTGATGGAGTCAAATGATTTTGGTGGTGTTTTTGTGGGAAGGGGGATGTCAAGAGCTTTCCAACGAGCTAAAGAACGCAAAAATCGGATTCCGGATGAATTAGTTATGGACGAAACAAAAATCAGCCGAAGTTGATATCTACAGGTAGCTGATTCCGAAAAAAACGGTCGTCCGGTCGCCGGACGTCCGATCGGGTCAGAAATCCGATGATTTTGCTCGGGTTAGGGGGTTCCGGTCGTCCGGTAAGGTCGGACATCCGGTGGTTCCTGCGGCTCCAGACGTCCGGTGTATCGGGGGCAACTCCAGCTCCGAGATTCGGGACGCGATTTTGGGCGGAATTTGAGGATTTTGGGGTCAAAATTGATGAGATTTCATGGATGAAAGATGGGGGAACTTGGGGAGATGCTAGATCCACTTGAAACCAAGCAAATGCATGGATCAAAATCAACAAAACATCATCAAACCAACAAATCACAAAAAAATTGGGGCTATTTTTGGTGGGGATTTTCGAATTTAGGACGAAATCAAGCAAAAGAAGACTAGAAAATGGTGGGGGAGGCTCCAAAATCATGATCAACGTGGCTCATGATACCAAGATGATGTAGGGTAGAACCCTAATCGCCTAATCTTTCCCGAAAGGAGCGGATCCCGCGAAGAACACGAGGAACACGATGGGAAAACGAGGGAAATCACGAGGGGAAACACGAGAGAATCACTCAACCAACAAGAAATGATCACACATGCGCTAGATCCTCGAATACATAAGAGAAGATACACGATCCACAATCAACTAGGGACGATACATAGGTAGCCGGTCTTCTCCGTGAGGAGGTCTTGAATCCACGGGGGGATCTTCCCTTAGAAAGGGGGCTTGAATCCAAAGTGATCTTCTCCGAAGAGGCCGCAGTCTCTCGCACGGAGGAGATCTGATATGGATGAGCGTAGCTCTATCTCTCAAATGAGCTAAACCAACTCTAACCCTAACTAGGAGGAGGTGGAGGAGTATATATAGTCTAGGTCCACGAAGGGGTAAGTGGGAGAGGGATCCATGGGCTTCATGCCCGATCTCTGTACACAGACAGGTACCGGACGTCCGCTAGGGACCGGTCGTCCGGTGGCTCGTGGGCTTCCGGACGTCCGGTAGTCGCCGGACTTCCGCTCACTTTGGCTCGGTTGAGGTGGCACCGGACGTCCGGTGGCTGGCGGTCGTTCGGTCGCCGGTCGTCCGGTGTCGTCGGTCTTCCGCTGAATTGGCTCGGGTGTAGATGTACCGGTCGTCCGGTGGGGGCCAGACGTCCGCTCGCTGGGAGGGGCCGGTCGTCCGGTGTCATCCGGACATCTGCTCGCTGGAGCTTCTTCGACAGCTCTTCTTCTTGCATCTTCGTTTCCACACTTCCCTCGCGGATGGTGTAGCTGTACACTTGCACTCACACTCCTCCTCGTCGTCCGTAGTGTTCCGACAATACCTATGCATGCACACGGGAGAAGTGTCAAGTAGTATACCATCCTCGAAGGGGTCAAGTGAGCACGTGTAAAGGAGATGATTCACCTTTGTGTATGTGAAGTAGATGTCACACATGTCACTTGCCAAATGGACTCTTGACATGGTGATGTCCATAGGATGCTCCGCATCACTCGTGTAGGACATGTTCTGGTTTCTGTGTGCCTCTATTTTTTTGTCTATGTAGGTTGTATGTGTCCTAAAATCTGAAATTTGTGTTCTTGTATTTTAGACAACATTTTTCTCTCGAGTTTGCTATGCTTTTCTTGTTTGCTAGTAGTTACTTAGTCTCTTTTCCTATCTCCTTCTTTTTCTTGTTTTTCTTATTTCTTATTTATTTTTTCTTCTCTTTTTCTTTTTTCCTTTCTACTTTTCTTGTTTAAATTCATGCATTAAAAAAAGATATGAATTGTCTTTGTCGTTGTGAGTTGCATATCCATCATCAAACGCGCAATTGTAAGTGTTGTCCTTATTCCACAAATGCATATTTTCAACGCGTCTGCAAATTAGGGAACAATAATAATTTGTTTGAAGGGTAGATTCATGTCTTCTACTCGACACAAAATTATAAGCCATCCAACTGCAATTGCACTTCTTAAATATGATCATAACTTTGTGCGGAATGGATAAAAGTGTTTGTGAAAGTTTAGTTGCATGTCCATCACTAGACACGCAACCACAAATGTCGACCTGCCTCGCAACTTTGTCCAGTTTTTCTTTCTTTTTTCTGTTTGTTTTCCATTTTCGTTTCTTTCTTTTTGATTTTGTATTTTTTTTCCTTTTTTCAAAATTGTGAATATGGATTTTGTGGATATTTTTGTAAATTTGGAAAAAATATTTCCTTTTGAACACCTTTCTAGCTCCGTGCATTTTTTACGGTATTGTTGAATCACACCTAGATGATTTTTAATGATGTCACATCTAAGTTTGCCACTGTTTGATTTAGTTTATGTAATTTATGTCTAAGCCTCGAAACCTCGACTCGTTGGTTGTTGTTTGGTTGTCATGCATCCTTTATTGGTTTGTTTGCCTTTGCTTTTATTAGCCCATTATCGAGGTGTGCTGACAGCCAGTTTGTGTGTGTGTGTGTGTGTTTTCTAGATCACGATGTAGTTGTCCGAGTTACAAGCCCACCACTCGACTCACAATTGGAGCCTAGGTTTTTGTTTTTCATCACAGTTGCAGGTCCACCCTTGACTTGCAACTGGGCCCATAGTTTATTTCATCCCAGTTGCATGTCCATCCTTGACTCGTAATTGGGCTCGTAATTGTCCTAGTTACAAGTCCAGCCTTGACTCATACCAGGGCATGTGTTTTATTTTTCATCCTAGTTGCAAGCCCACGCTCGATTTTCAACTAGGCTTGTATTTTGTTCTTGTCCCAGTTGCAAGTCCATTCTCGACTCGCAAATGGTACCATAGTTTTGTGTTGTTGTCCGAGTTGCAAGTTCGCCCTTGACCCGCAACCAGGGTTGTTGTGTGTTTCATCCCAGTTGCAACTCCACCCTTGACTTGCAACTTGGCATGTATTTTGTTTCACCTAAGTTGCAAGTCTACTCTTGACTCGCAACTAGACTTGTACTTTTTTCATCCTAGTTGCATGTCGACCCTTGACTTGCAATTGGGCTCATAATTTTATAGTTGTCGGAGTTGCAAGTCCATCCTCGACTTGCAACTAGGCTTGTGTTTTCTTTTTCATCCTAGTTGCAAGTCCACATTCAACTCATAATTGGCTTTGTAGTTTATTATTATCCTAGTTGAAAGTCCGCCTCGACTTACAAGTGGTATCGTCTAGGATTATAGTTTTTGTCATCTCAGTTGCATGTCCACCCTTAAATTTCAACTGGGCATGTGGTTTCGTATTTGTCCCAGTTGCAATTCCACCCTTGACTCACAACTGGTATATATCGTAGTTTTGTGTAGTTGTCCTAGTTTCAACTCCACTCTCGATTTGCAACTAGGCTCGTATTTTCTTTTTCATTCCAATTGCAAGTTCATCCTTGACTCACAACTGGGACTATAGTTTGTCTTTCATCCTAGTGGCATGTAACGCCCACGATGCGGCTATATCTCCCACGTGTCGAGGCACGACTTAGAGGCATAACCGCATTGTTGTTTTGTCGCAAGAATGGTCATCTTCACACAATCCCATGTAATGAACAAGAAAGGGATAAATAGAGTTGGCTTACAATCGCCACGTCACACAATACTTAAATAATTCATTCGTCATCCAAAATACACACATAGACCGACTACGGTCAAATCCAAAGAAAAGAAGATAACCCCAAATGCTAGATCCCCGATCGTCCCAACTGGGCTCCACTACTGATCATCAGGAAACGAAACATAGTAACGACAAAGGTCCTCGCCGAACTCCCACTTGAATTAGGTAGCATCACCTGCACTGGTATCATCGGCACCTACAACTGTTTGGTAGTATCTGTGAGTCACGAGGACACAACAATCTCAAAACCCGCGAGATCAAGACTATTTAAGCTTATGGGTAGGATGAGGTAATGAGGTGGAGTTGCAGCAAGCACTAAGCAATTATGTGGTGGCTAACATATGCAAATAAGAGTAAGATGAGAAGCTACGCAACGGTCGTGAAGCTAGAAGTGATCAAGAAGTGATCCTGAAACTACTTACGCACAAACATAACCCAAACCATGTTCACTTCCCGGACTCCGCCGAAAAGAGACCATCACAGCTACACACACGGTTGATTCATTTTAATTAAGGCAAGTGTCAAGTTCTCTACAACCGGATATTAACAAATTCAGATCTGCCACATAACCGCGGGCACGGCCCTCGAAAGTTTATACCCTTCAGGGGTGTCCCAACTTAGCCCATCACAAGCTCTCACGATCAACGAAGGATATTCCTTCTCCTGGAAAGACCCGATCAGTCTCGGAATCACGGTTACAAGACATTTCGACAATGGTAAAACAAGACCAGCAAGACCGCCCGATGTGCCGACAAATCCCGATAGGAGTCGCACGTATCTCGTTCTCAGGGCACACCGGATGGGCAAGATGTCGGGTTAGCTGAGACCCTGGTTGCCTAGGGGGCACTGGACATCGCCCAGTTCAGACCAACACTCAGAGGAGCACTGGCCCGGGGGGGTTAAAATAAAGATGACCCTCGGGTTTGCAACTCCCAATGGAAAAGTGTAGGTTGTTAGGCAAATGTAAAACCAAGGTTGGGCCTTACTGGAGGAGTTTTATTCAAAGCGAACTGTCAAGGGGGTCCCATAACCCCAACCACGTAAGGAACGCAAAATCAAGGAACATAACACCGGTATGACGGAAACTAAGGCGGTAAGAGTGGAACAAAACACCGAGCAAAAGGTCAAGCCTTCCATCCTTTGCCAAGTTTATAGATGCATTAATTAAATAAGAGAATATTGTGATATCCCAACATATCCATGTTCCAACATGGAACAACCTGCAAGGCACCTGCAACTAGCAACGCTATAAGAGGGGCTGAGCAAAAGCAGTATCTTAGCCAAACAACGGTTTGCTAGGAAGGTGGGTTAGAGGCTTGACATGGCAATATGGGAGGCATGCTAAACAAGTGGTAGGTAGCGCGACATAGCAATAGAACGATCAACTAGAAACTAAAGATAGAAGTGATATCGAAGGTAATGGTCATCTTGCCTCAGATCCCGCAAGGAATAAGACCGAGTCCATGAAGAAGAAAAACGGACATAGTCGAATGAATCCCCACAACTCCGGAACGAAACCAAAGCTAATGAGAGAAGCAAACCAGAAAGAAGCAAGCAACATGGTAAACACACAAGCATAAACATGTTATGATGCACAACCAAGGATGATACATATCCGGTTTACATATGCATGGCATGTAAAAGTGCACAAACAAAACTACAAGTTAAGTGGAGCTCAATATGCAACGAGATGCATATTGACAAAACACCACATTCCATTATTTAGTTTTCTCTCGTTTAAGCTACTCAACAAGTTTAAATGTTCTTAACATGGCAAGAGGTGAGGCATAAGTAAACTAACTATTTAGTCAAGTTTAAATGAGGCCAGAAACATCAAACAATAATTCCGTAAAATCCCCACATGACATTAGTAATTTAAGCAAACAACAATTTCAAACATTTTAAATGTTGTTATCATGATGCGGATGACATATGCAAGTTTATGCAATTTTATGAAAATGATGACATGAGCATGTTATGAAGCATTTTTCACCATGGTGGAAATAAAGGGTGTCATGGTGACGAATCCGAAAATGGTGCCACGGCAACATATCGGTTCCGATAGCTCATGGAGATACCGATGCAAATGGAAGTGTGGCGGGAGCGTGTCATGCAAGGAAGGTGGGGTGATCCCGGTTACCGGGTTCCCACGAGACGACGGCATGGCAACGAGGAGGGTCATGCAAGCGACAATCTCGGACATGATGCAAACGAGGGCATTTCATACAACTCATCTCATTCATTCATTCATCGCATCGTTGTTCGACTCGGGGGTATACCTTCGAAGCGTGCGTTTTCGGAACTGTTCGGTTTAAATGGGTTGTAGAAGTAGTTGTTCACGCGACGGTAGTGGAAGTAGTCGTTCATGTTCGGGAAGCGGTAGAGGTACGGGTCTTCGACAACGGTCGTTGTTCACGCTCCGAGGTCGTCGGTAGATGTTCTCGCGATCTCGGCGATGGTAGTGGTACACGTTTTTCGTGGATGTTCGAGTCATCGGTAGCGGTACTTGGTGAATCCCGAAACGGTCTTGGCATCTTCATGCATAGGGATACTTGGCGTTTCCGTGTAGTCGGTCTTGCTGGTCCCAGTCTCGCCAACGTAGTTGTACAAGAGCGTCATCGGACTTGTCGAATCCGAACTCTTCGAGGGCCGTCGTGGTACTTGGCGCTTGCGGTCCTGACAACTCGAAGGGGTGCTTGGCGTTCTCGGTCTTGCGGGTCATGGTACTTGGCGTGGAGATAACCATCGGGCTATCGTTCATTGGAAACGAGCTGCACTAGGGAAGATCAAAGCAGCGGCAGCAGCAACAGAGTTGGCCGAAGGGAACGGCTCAGGCAAGAGCTCCATAGCACACGGATGAGGCCGACGGAGATGCAACAGGGGATGGGCGCGGAGGAGGCAGGAAGGCACGGTGGCGACGGACTTGGGGTGCAGGGGCGTGCGGGGTCAGACGCGAAGGAAGAGGAGCGCCTTGGCGCTAGTGAACAGGCAGGAGGCTGATACGTCTCCAACGTATCTATAATTTTTGATTGTTCCATGCTATTATATTATCAACCTTGGATGTTTTATATGCATTTATATGCTATTTTATATGATTTTTGGGACTAACCTATTAACCTAGAGCCCAGTGCCAGTTTCTGTTTTTCCCTTGTTTTAGTGTTTCGTAGAAAAGGAATATCAAACGGAGTCCAAACGGAATGAAACCTTCGGAAAAGTTATTTTTGGAAAGAAAGCAATACAGGAGACTTGGAGTGCACGTCAGGGGATCAACGAGGAGAGCACGAGGCAGGGGGGCGCGCCCACCCCCCTGGGAGCGCCCTCCACCCTCGTGGGCCCCTCGTGGCTCCCCTGATGTATTTCTTCTGCCTATATATATCCATATACCCTAAAACTATCGAGGAGCAGAATAGATCGGGAGTTCCGCCGCCAGAAGCCTCTGTAGCCACCGAAAACCAATCTAGACCTGTTCCGGCACCCTGCCGGAGGGGGAATCTCTCTCCGGTGGCCATCTTCATCATCCCGGTGGTGTGCATGACGAGGAGGGAGTAGTTCTCCCTCGGGGCTGAGGGTATGTACCAGTAGCTATGTGTTTGATCTCTCTCTCTCGTGTTCTTGAGGTGATACGATCTTGATGTATCATGAGCTTTGCTATTATAGTTGGATCCTATGATGTTTTCCCCCTCTACTCTCTTGTAATGGATTGAGTTTTCCCTTTGAAGTTATCTTATCGGATTGAGTCTTTAAGGATTTGAGAACACTTGATGTATGTCTTGGGTGGGATACCCGTGGTGACAATGGGGTATTCTATTGATTCACTTGATGTATGTTTTGGTGATCAACTTGCGGGTTCCGCCCATGAACCTATGCATAGGGGTTGGCACACGTTTTCGTCTTGACTCTCTGGTAGAAACTTTGGGGCACTCTTTGAGGTTTTATGTGTTGGTTGAATAGATGAATCTGAGATTGTGTGATGCATATCGTATAATCATACCCACGGATACTTGAGGTGACATTGGAGTATCTAGGTGACATTAGGGTTTTGGTTGATTTGTGTCTTAAGGTGTTATTCTAGTACAAACTCTAGGGCTGTTTGTGACACTTATAGGAATAGCCCAACGGATTGATTGGAAAGAATAACTTTGAGGTGGTTTCGTACCATACTATAATCTCTTCGTTTGTTCTCCGCTATTAGTGACTTTGGAGTGACTCTTTGTTGCATGTTGAGGGATAGTTATGTGATCCAATTATGTTATTATTGTTGAGAGAACTTGCATTAGTGAAAGTATGAACCCTAGGCCTTGTTTCAACGCATTGCAATACCGTTTGTGCTCACTTTTATCATTAGTTACCTTGCTGTTTTTATATTTTCAGATTACAAAAACCTATATCTACTATCCATATACCACTTGTATCACCATCTCTTCGCCGAACTAGTGCACCTATATAATTTACCATTGTATTGGGTGTGTTGGGGACACAAGAGACTCTTTGTTATTTGGTTGCAGGGTTGCTTGAGAGAGACCATCTTCATCCTACTCCTCCTACGGATTGATAAACCTTAGGTCATCCACTTGAGGGAAATTTGCTACTGTCCTACAAACCTCTGCACTTGGAGGCCTAACAACGTCTACAAGAAGAAGGTTGTGTAGTAGACATCAAGCTCTTTTCTGGCACCGTTGCCAGGGAGGTGAGTGCTTGAAGGTATATCTTTAGATCTTGCAATCGAATCTTTTTGTTTCTTGTTTTAGCACTAGTTTAGTTTATTAAAGAAAACTACAAAAAATATGGAATTGAGTTTGCCTCATACGCTTCATCTTTTTAATATCTTTCGTGAGTATGATGGAAAGGAAAATTGTGCCAAAGTGTTAGAAAAAGAATGCATTAAAATGTTTGGCACTAAATATTTGAATGATGAGCATGATTGCAATGTTGTTAGTATGAATTCCTTGAATATCCATGATGCTAATGATATGCAAAGCCACAAGCTTGGGGAAGCTATGTTTGATGAAGATGATATTTTTTGTCCCCCATGTTTTGATGAGCAAATTTATAATGATGAAAGCATGCCTCCTATTTATGATGATTATATTGATGAAAGTGGATTTGGAGAGGTCATGACTTTATTTAGTAATGATTCCACTATTTCGAAAGAAGTTCCAATTGATTATGAGAACAAAGTTGCTATCTATGATGATTATTGTGATGACTTGTTTGCTATAAATAAGTTCCAATTGATTATGAGATATTACACCAATATGAATTTAGAATGCGTTCACAACAGTACCTAAGTGGTGATTTGTTTTCTTATACTAATGGAGCTTACGAGTTTTCTGTTAAGTTTTGTGTTGTGAAGTTTTCAAGTTTTGGGTGAAGATTCGATGGAATATGGAATAAGGAGTGGCAAGAGCCTAAGCTTGGGGATGCCCAAGGCACCCCAAGGTAATATTCAAGGACAACCAAACGCCTAAGCTTGGGGATGCCCTGGAAGGCATCCCCTCTTTCGTCTTCGTTCATCGGTAACTTTACTTGGAGCTAGTTTTGCTTGCTATTTGAATAAAATACCAAGATCTGAAATTCTTAAATTTTAGAGAGTCTTCATATAGTTGCATAATTATTCGACTACTCATTGATCTTCACTTATATCTTTCGGAGTAGTTTGTTGTTGCTCTAGTGCTTCACTTATATCTTTTTAGAGCACGGTGGTGGTTTATTTTATATAAATTAATGAACCCTCATGCTTCACTTATATCATTTTGAGAGTCTTTAGAACAGCATGGTAGTTTGCTTTGGTTATGAAACTAGTCCTAATATGATGGGCATCCAAGAGGGATATAATAAAAACTTTCATATAAAGTGCATTGAATACTATGAGAAGTTTGATTCCTTATGATTGTTTTGAGATATGGAGATGGTGATATTAGAGTCATGCTAGTGATTAGTTGTGAATTTGAGAGATACTTGTGTTAAAGTTTGTGATTCCCGTAGCATGCACATATGGTGAACCATTATGTGATGAAGTCGGAGCATGATTTATTTATTGATTGTCTTCCTTATGAGTGGCGGCCGGGGACGAGCGATGGTCTTCTCCTACCAATCTATCCCCCTAGGAGCATGCTCGTAGTACTTTGTTTCGATAACTAATAGATTTTTGCAATAAGTATGTGAGTTCTTTATGACTAATGTTGAATCCATGGATTATACGCACTCTCACCCTTCCACCATTGCTAGCCTCTCTAGTATCGCGCAACTTTCTCCGGTAGCTTAAACCCACCATATACCTTCCTCAAAACAGCCACCATACCTACCTATTATGGCATTTCCATAGCCATTCCGAGATATATTGCCATGCAACTTTCCACCATTCCGTTTATTATGACACGCTCCATCATTGTCATATTGCTTTGCATGATCATGTAGTTGACATAGTATTTGTGGCAAAGCCACCGTTCATAATTATTTCATACATGTCACTCATGAGTCATTGCACATCCCGGTACACCGCCAGAGGCATTCATATAGAATCATATCTTGTTCTAAGTATCAAGTTGTAATTCTTGAGTTGTAAGTAAATAAAAGTGTGATGATCATCATTATTAGAGCATTGTCCCAGTGATGAAAGGATGATGGAGACTATGATTCCCCCACAAGTCGGGATGAGACTCCGGACCAAAAAAAGAGGCCATAAAAAAGGCCCAAATAAAAAATAAAAAAATAAAATAAAATGAGAGAAAAAGAGAGAAGGGGCAATGCTACTATCCTTTTACCACACTTGTGCTTCAAAGTAGCGCCATGATCTTCATGATAGAGAGTCTCCTATGTTGTCACTTTCATATACTAGTGGGAATCTTTCATTATAGAACTTGGCTTGTATATTCGTGCTTTGATTGTATGTTGTCCTACTTTGACGCCCAGGATCCGAAAATGGCGGCCTATCGAAACATCGTCTTAAAAATGTCAGCTCGGTTCAAGGGGCTCGAATTTCACCATGTGGCTCGGGAAAACAATCAGGCGGCGGATATCCTCGCCCGCATCGGCGCAAAACGTGATGCGGTCCCCCCCAACATATTTTTGGAAAGGATGTTCAAGCCATCTGTAGTATGGGAAGGGGACACCGGTAACAACAGTCCGGACCCGGCCAAAATACCCGATACCGAACTCTCTGACACAATCGGAGGCTCCGCCACCGAAATAACACCTTCAGCCCACGAAATAATTGCCATTATTTCCCCATGGACAGAACCATTCCTGGCCTACCTAACTAGACAGGAACTTCCGGAGGACCAAAATGAGGCACGCTGCATAGTGCGGCGATCCAAGGCCTAGAGGGTCCATGAGGGAGAATTGTACAAAAAAAGGACTACCGGAATTCTTCAAAGGTGCATCTCCGAAGAGGAAGGGCAGAATCTTTTGGCAGAAATTCACGCCGAACTCGGCGGTCATCACGCCGCAGCCCGGGCTATTATAAGCAAGGCCTTCCGTACAGGATTCTATTGGCCAACGACCCGGGCAGATGCACAGGACTTGGTCCAACGTTGCACCGGTTGCCAGCTCTTTGCAAATCAAAGCCACATGCCACCCACTGCCCTCCAAACAATCCCCATTACATGGCCCTTTGCGGTCTGGGGGCTTGACATGGTTGGACCCCTTAAAGGGGGAACCCATAAAAAAATACTTATTTTTCATGGTGGATAAATTCACCAAATGGATAGAGGCCAAACCTGTTAAAACAGCCGAATCCAGACCGGTGATAGACTTCATATCCGAGGTTGTACACCGTTATGGCGTCCCCCACAGCATCATCACTGATAATGGCACGAACTTCACAGCCGACGAGGTAAAACCCTGGTGCAGCAAAATGGGCATCAAGCTCGATTATGCTTCAGTCTATCACCCACAAATCAACGGTCAAGTCGAGCAAGCAAACGGTCTTATAATGAGCGGCATTAAACCTAGATTAGTGCGCTCCTTAACGGAGTCTAACACACACTGGGTAGAGGAGCTTGACTCTGTACTCTGGGGGCTGCGGACCACGCCGAATCGTAGTACCGGATATACACCCTTCTTTATGGTGTACGACGCAGAGGCAGTCTTGCCCTGTGACATAATTCATGACTCACCTCGAGTGCGCATGTATGAAGAAAGAGAAGCCAAGCTCGATCGGCAGGACAGTCTGGACACCCTGGAGGAGGAGCGCGACGTAGCCAAAGTTCATTCCACATTTTATCAGCAACAGGCTCGCAGATACCAAAGCAGAGAAGTACAGGCCAAAACCTATAACGTTGGCGAACTAGTTCTACGCCTGCCGGATAAGAAAAACAACAAGCTCGATCCCAAATGGGAAGGTCCCTTCATAATTGACCAAGTTCTAACCGGTGGAGCGTACCGACTGCGGGATGCATCGACTAGTTGACTCGAGCCGAACCCATGGAATGCGGCCAGGCTCCGAAGATTCTACGCCTAGCACCGGACTCTGTGTTTGTCCCCTCTCTTTGTCCATTTTTGCATATACATTATCTGTCTTGTTTTTCTTTCTTTCCTTTTTTCTTTTATTACTTCTCTAGGCCTTCAAGGGTCACCTTGTGCCTCGCTTGCACATTACAGATGCGCTAAGCCGCACTCTTCAATACTTGGGGGCTTCTTTCACAGAAGCTTAAATTATTTATCTGGGCCTCATGCCCAACACATGTGTTATACTTCCGCATGTACCTTTTTTCACCATTATATGCATCGATATGACTTAAGTTTTGGCCAAGCTGGGTTGCCTGGCTCTTGTATTTATGCCCTACGTTCCCGTTAATTCGACTAGGGAATAAGGGGAGCACCTCTACGATTGTTACTGCCGGGTCAGCCGGATGTGTACCTCAGACTGGGTGAAGCCAAAAACTAGCGTTCTTAAGGGAATATTCGGTCGGTGAACAAAAGATGATTTTTATTTATCCATATATGCCCCCAGATGTTTTTCCTATGTTTCCTATCGCAGTCCGGACATGCACTTTAGGGCATGATTACCCAGGGAAAGGAACCCTTAACGGAACTATTCTCCCTGGAAGATGTTTCTTACTACCCATGTAATATAATATAACTAGTTGGGCACTTGTCTGATAAAGCACTAATGACCCCTACGCCTGGTCTCCAAGCATACCCCGGTTCTTATATAACTGAGCGGGTATTCGGATACACTCCGGACTATTGGGCCCGGAGGTTGAAGCAAAAAGGTCCACAACGACAAATGATCTACAATCCGGCTAGAAGGCATTATACATGTCACTTTAATTACATAGTCGTGCAGACTGACTAAGTTCCTCTTCTATACCATCCAACAGGCGGTCTAGCTTACAATCCTGTTGAGAATACTTTGCGGCTAATTCTACTTGCCCATAAACTAAGCTAACGGGGATCTCTTTTCCGTTGGGCCCCACAGGTCCGACCTCGGCCATGTGATTTGGGTCTACCTTGGTATACCGCGTCTTCACCATGGCCCAGGCTTCTCTGGCACCCTGTCAGCAGGCTGATATCTTCCATAATCAGAAGCGCCGCCGTGCTTCCTTGAGCTTCTCCGCAAGCTCTGCAACTCCCTCTGGCAGGGAGACGGACGGCCACAAGGCCTGGGCAACACCCTGCATCACCTGCCGAACTTGTTCGTGCAGATGTGACAGCTCGGACAGAAGATCACCCGCAGACCCGGGCATTTCCTCCGCGGGACGACCCGTCAGCATACCTACAGACATAACGCTGTTAGTCGGCTTCTTTGCCGAACTCCTTTAAAAGGATTCGTTCAAGCACTTACTAAAAATGCCACGCCGAAGCCGCTTATTCTCCTTCTCGGAGTCTACAAGCTGGCCCCGAACGTCTTTCAGTTCCACGCTCAGCTTAATATTGTCATCTTGGAGATTATTTTTCTCCCGCCTAACCTCAGTCAGCACGCGTTTGCCAGCCTCTAGCTGTCACATAACATGCTGGTCCTTCGGATTCTCTCCGGATTCATCTGCAACATCTGTTGCTAGATCTGCAGCCATGCCGCACGTTATATGGTAACCATCATTCTTTAAAGTAAATGTTACCAGCAGGTGACTTTTTCGGTTCCTGCAATGCAGCCACAGCAGCCCACAGTTGGGTCTTGCATTCCTCCAGCTCCTGTGACAGCCTAGTATTCTTCTCTGTAAGAACCTGCACAATAAATATGATCCTTAAATCAGTTCTACTAACTGTTTCAAGTCTCAGGGGCTACTGATACATATAAATCTTCAGATTTACTCACCCGTATATCCTTTACATACTGATCCGTGGCTCTGGCTAGACCATCTTGAGTAGCATGGAGGTACGCCTCTCCAGAATTGAAGGCGTCAAATGCCTCTGGCGAGAAACACGCGTCACGGAGTACGGCCCGGCGGCGCCTATGATTCATGGCGCTTTCCACTTCTGAGTTTGTAGCAGATAATCTATCCGCATCCTCTGTAGGGGGATTATCCGGCGCCTGCTCCATATCGGCTTCTGCCTCCATGTCCGGTCCTAGCGCCCGACTGGTGGAAGCG
Organism: Triticum urartu; assembly: GCF_056163025.1. NCBI lineage: Eukaryota > Viridiplantae > Streptophyta > Magnoliopsida > Poales > Poaceae > Triticum > Triticum urartu. The sequence continues at coordinate 150,114,744 of NC_141879.1, read as the reverse complement.
TGATTGGCAGCATCGCCGGACATATTCCGGCGAGCGTTTTTTCTGTTAAAGAAACGCGGGCGTCATTACATTTTGATAAAGACGATAACCACGGAGCGGGGTTTTTCTTATACCTTTGCGCCGGCGTCTCCGTCCTGACCGCCTTCCTTTTTGGCCTGCCCGGCCTCGGTGCCTCTTGTTGGCGAGTTGCTGCGGGTTCGGCAGGGCGTCCTGAATGCCTTCCCTATAAAAGATGCCATGTGTATATGGTGGGTGAAGTGCTTAAAAGGGTATCCTAGTTTTGGAGTTGGGATTTTTGGTTTTTCTTACTTGCGATGCAGGGAGAAGTCCAGGATAGTCGGCCGTAATGGCCACCATGGCATCGTTGCAGCTTAACTGACAGAACTGCCGGTCTATCAGCTCCACGAATATAACCGAATCTTCTTCAAGTCCGAAGTCGAGGGCTCAGTCAGGGTCCTCTGGTTGTGGAGAAGGGTTGCTGACCTCCTTTATGGCTTTTCGCAGTTCCTGCCACAAAGTGGCAAGGAGAATACTTACAACAAAGAGTGCGGGAAAAATGGGAGCAGGGAGATATAACTTACCCAGCTTGGAGGATTGTACATGGAGAATCCATATCGTGGCTTGATGCGGATGAACTCCTCTTCCTCACCCTTGAACAATTCGGACAGAATTTTCGCTAAAGCGGCGGCATTGTCCGGACCCTTAAGCCCGCAGCGGGTGGCGTCATCCGCCCCGTTATAACACCACAAGGGGTGCCCATGGTATTGAAGTGGTTGCACTCCCCGCATTATGCAAATCGACATGACTTCAATTATTGTCAATCCTGATTGAGCCAGTGCTTTGATCCGGTTCATTAGATAGAGGACTTCTCTGTTGTCTTCCACCTGGGGGCTCCGTGGGCGCCAACTTCGGTGCTTCTTCAGAGGAGCATTGTTGAACTCAGGAAGACCCCGCCGAACAGGGTCCGGAAGGGGAACATCCTCCATATAAAACCATTCTGAAGGCCAGTCTTCAGACGACTTCTTTGGGGTACCGGACAGGTATCCGGTATCGGCGATGTGCCATATTTCGGCTCCGCCCACTTGATAAAGTGATCTCCCTGTATGCGAGGGACGAGGCAAAATAGCCTTTTCCACAGCTCGAAGTGAGCCTCGCAGCCCAGGAACAACTCGCAGAGAGCAACATAGCCGGCGATATGTAGAATGGAGGCAGGGGTGAGATTGTGTAATTGGAGGCCGTAGAACTCCAGGAGCCCGCGGAGGAACGGATGAATTGGAAATCCGAGTCCCCTTAGTAAATAAGGAACAAGGCAGACCCGTTCCCCCATGGAGGGACCGAGAAAGCTCTCCGCTTGCTCCCTGCCATTGTAGGTGGCAAGCCCGGCTCAAGCGGGCACCATATATGCCGGAGGGAGAAATCCCTTAGTCTGCAGTTCGACTAATCGACTGTGCGGGACTGAACACCTCTCCAAATCACCGGGCTTAGGGCTACGGGGGCGGGAGGAGGAGCTGCGGAGATCGTCCATGCTGGAATGGATCTTTTCGAAACACGCTCTGATGGATTCTCGCTGGGGGAGGATGGTATGGATCGGATCTAAGAATCCCCATCCCTTTAATAGACAATTTATTTATCTGGCTAGGGGGGGAATGTAAAAACGCCCTGGCGCCTTGTATTCGTTCGACGCGTGGGAGAAAGCCCTTATTGGGCACAGAAGCCAAGAGGTTCAACATTTATGGAGCCGGACACTACTTACGAACACTTGGAGATTGGAGAAGAACCCGCCTTACAATGCCGAAGACAACACTGCGCGCCGGACTCATCGTCATTGAAGCCTGGTTCGGGGGCTACTGAGGGAGTCCTGGATTAGGGGGTCTCCGGACAGCCGGATTATATCCTTTAGCCGGACTGTTGGACTATGAAGATACAAGATTGAAGACTTCGTCCCGTGTCCAGATGGGACTCTACTTGGCGTGGAAGGCAAGCTAGGCAATACGGATATGTATATCTCCTCCTTTGTAACCGACCTTGTGTAACCATAGCCCCCTTCGGTGTTTATATAAACCGGAGGGTTTTAGTCTGTAGGACAACATACAATCATACCATAGGGTAGCTTCTAGGGTTTAGCCTCTTCGATCTCGTGGTAGATCAACTCTTGTAATACTCATATCATCAAGAATAAATCAAGCAGGACATAGGGTTTTACCTCCATCAAGGGGGCCCGAACCTGGGTAAAACATCGTGTCCCCTGCCTCCTGTTACCATCTGCCTTAGACGCACAGTTCGGGACCCCCTACCCGAGATCCGCCGGTTTTGACACCGACAATGGGCTTCCTCAAAATGCCCTAGGTCTTCGTGAGCAAGCAAGTTGGATGCACACCCACTTAGTTTCTTTTTGAGCTTTCATACACTTGCATCCATTGCATGGCAATACCTACTCACTCACATTGATATCTATTGATGGGCATCTCCATAGCCCGTTGATACGCCTAGTTGATGTGAGAATATCTTCTCCTTTTTGTCTTCTCCACAACCACCATTCTATTCCACCTATAGTGCTATGTCCATGGCTCACGCTCATGTATTGCCTGAAGATTGAAAAAGTTTGAGAACATCAAAAGTATGAAACAATTGCTTGGCTTGTCATCGGGGTTGTGCATGATTTAAATACGTTGTGTGGTGAAGATGGAGCATAGCTAGACTATATGATTTTGTAGGGATAGCTTTCTTTGGCCATGTTATTTTGAGAAGACATGATTACTTTGTTAGTATGCTTGAAGTATTATTATTTTTATGTCAATATTAAACTTTTGTCTTGAATCTTATGGATCTGAATATTCTTGCCACAATAAAGATAAATACATGATGAATATGTTAGGTAGCATTCCACATCAAAAATTCTGTTTTTATCATTTACCTACTCGAGGACGAGCAGGAATTAAGCTTGGGGATGCTGATACGTCTCCAACTTATCTATAATTTTTGATTGTTCCATGCTATTATATTATCAACCTTGGATGTTTTATATGCATTTATATGCTATTTTATATGATTTTTGGGACTAACCTATTAACCCAGAGCCCAGTGCCAGTTTCTGTTTTTCCCTTGTTTCAGTGTTTCGCAGAAAAGGAATATCAAACAGAGTCCAAAGGGAATGAAACCTTTGGAAAAGTTATTTTTGGAAAGAAAGCAATACAGGAGACTTGGAGTGCACGTCAGGGGATAAACGAGGAGAGCACGAGGCAGGGGGGCGCGCCCACCCCCCTGGCCGTGCCCTCCACCCTCGTGGGCCCCTCATGGCTCCCCTGGTGTATTTCTTCCGCCTATATATATCCATATACCCTAAAACTATCGAGGAGCAGAATAGATCGGGAGTTCCGCCGCCAGAAGCCTCCGTAGCCACCGAAAACCAATCTAGACCCGTTCCGGCACCCTGCCGGAGGGGGAATCTCTCTCCGATTGCCATCTTCATCATCCCGGTGCTCTCCATGATGAGGAGGGAGTAGTTTTCCCTCGGGGATGAGGGTATGTACCAGTAGCTATGTGTTTGATCTCTCTCTCTCGTGTTCTTGAGGTGATACGATCTTGATGTATCGCGAGCTTTGCTATTATAGTTGGATCCTATGATGTTTTCCCCCTCTACTCTCTTGTAATGGATTGAGTTTTCCCTTTGAAGTTATCTTATCAGATTGAGTCTTTAAGGATTTGAGAACACTTGATGTATGTCTTTCGTGGAATACCCGTGGTGACAATGGGGTATTCTATTGATTCACTTGATGTATGTTTTGGTGATCAACTTGCGGGTTCCGCCCATGAACCTATGCATAGGGGTTGGCACACGTTTTCGTCTTGACTCTCCGGTATAAACTTTGGGGCACTCTTTGAGGTTCTATGTGTTGGTTGAATAGATGAATCTGAGATTGTGTGATGCATATCGTATAATCATACCCACGGATACTTGAGGTGACATTGGAGTATCTAGGTGACATTAGGGCTTTGGTTGATTTGTGTCTTAAGGTGTTATTCTAATACGAACTCTATGGCTGTTTGTGACACTTATAGGAATAGCCCAACGGATTGATTGGAAAGAATAACTTTGAGGTGGTTTCGTGCCCTACCATAATCTCTTCGTTTGTTCTCCGCTATTAGTGACTTTGGAGTGACTCTTTGTTGCATTTTGAGGGATAGTTATGTCATCCAATTATGTTATTATTGTTGAGAGAACTTGCACTAGTGAAAGTATGAACCCTAGGCCTTGTTTCAACGCATTGCAATGCCATTTGTGCTAACTTTTATCATTAGTTACCTTGCTGTTTTTATATTTTCATATTACAAAAATATATATCTACTATCCATATACCACTTGTATCACCATCTCTTCGCCGAACTAGTGCACCTATACAATTTACCATTGTATTGGGTGTGTTGGGGACACAAGAGACTCTTTGTTATTTGGTTGCAGGGTTGCTTGAGAGAGACCATCTTCATCCTACGCCTCCTACGGATTGATAAATCTTAGGTCATCCACTTGAGGGAAATTTGCTACTCTCCTACAAACCTCTGCACTTGGAGGCCCAACAACGTCTAAAAGAAGAAGGTTGTGTAGTAGACATCAAACTCTTTTCTGGCGCCGTTGCCGGGGAGGTGAGTGCTTGAAGGTATATCTTTAGATCTTGCAATCGAATCTTTTTGTTTCTTGTTTTAGCACTAGTTTAGTTTATTAAAGAAAACTAAAAAAAATGGAATTGAGTTTGCCTCATACGCTTCATCTTTTTAATATCTTTCGTGAGTATGATGGAAAGGAAAATTGTGGCAAAGTGTTAGAAAAAGAATGCATTAAAATGTTTGGCACTAAATATTTGAATGATGAGCATGATTGCTATGTTGTTAGTATGAATTCCTTGAATATCCATGATGCTAATGATATGCAAAGCCACGAGCTTGGGGAAGCTATGTTTGATGAAGATGATATTTTTGTACCCCAAGTTTTGATGAGCAAATTTATGATGATTAAAGCATGCCTCCTATTTATGATGATTATATTGATGAAAGTGGATTTGGAGAGGTCATGACTTTATTTAGTAATGATTCCACTATTTCGGAAGAAGTTCCAATTGATTATGAGAAAAAAAGTTGTTATCTATGATGATTATTGTGATGACTTGTATGCTATAAAGAATAATGATATCCATGAAACTTGTCATCATGATTTTTATTTTCAATTGGATTATGCCTCACATGATAGTTATTTTCTTGAGTTTGCTCCCACTACTATTCCGAATGAGAAGAAATTTGCTTATGTGGAGAGTAATGAAATTTCTATGCTAGTAGATCATGAAAAGAATACTTTAGGTGCTGGTTATATTGTTGAATTCACTCATGATGCTACTGAAAATTACTATGAGGGAGGAACATATGCTTGTATGAATTGCAATAATATCAAGTTTCCTCTCTATGTGCTTAAAGTTTTAAAATTATGCTTGTTTTGCCGTCCTATGCTAGTTGATTATTGTTCCCACAAGTTGTTTGCTCACAAAATCCTTATGCATAGGAAGTGGGTTAGACTTAAATGTGCTAGTCATATTCTTCATGATGCTCTCTTTATGTTTCAATTCTTATCTTTTATGTGAGCATCATTGAAATCATCATGCCTAGCTAGGGGCGTTAAACGATAGCGCTTGTTGGGAGGCAACCCAATTTTATTTTTGTTCTTTGCTTTTTGCTCCTATTTAGTAATAAATAATTCATCTATCCTCTGTTTATATGTGGTTTTATGCTTTTAATTAGTGTTTGTGCCAAGTATAACCGTTGGGAAGACTTGGGGAAAGTCTTTTTGATCTTGCTGTAAAAAACAGAAACCATAGCGCTCACGAGAATTGCTGCCATTTTTTATTGGAGAGTGATATTGAGTTAATTCTTTTTGCAGATGATTAATAGAAAAATTACTCAGGTCCACCATTTTATTTGAGAATTTTATGAGTTCCATAAGTACACATTTGATACAGATTACCACAGACTGTTCTGTTTTTGACAGATTCTATTTTCTATGTGTTGTTTGCTTATTTTGATGAATCTATGAGTAGTATTGGAGGGTATGAACCATAGAGAAGTTGGAATACAGTAGATATTACACCAATATGAATTTAGAATGCATTCACAACAGTACCTAAGTGGTGATTTATTTTCTTATACTAATGGAGCTTACGAGTTTTCTGTTAAGTTTTGTGTTGTGAAGTTTTCAAGTTTTGGGCGAAGATTCGATGGAATATGGAATAAGGAGTGGAAGGAGCCTAAGCTTGGGGATGCCCAAGGAACCCCAAGGTAATATTCAAGTACAACCAAACGCCTAAGCTTGGGGATGCCCCGGAAGGCATCCCCTCTTTCGTCTTCGTTCATCGGTAACTTTAGTTGGAGCTATATTTTTATTTACCACATGATATGTGTTTTGCTTGGAGCGTCATTTTATTTTATTTATTTTTACTTTCTGTTTGAATAAAATACCAAGATCTGAAATTCTTAAATTTTAGAGAGTCTTCATATAGTTGCATAATTATTCGACTACTCATTGATCTTCACTTATATCTTTCGGAGTAGTTTGTTGTTGCTCTAGTGCTTCACTTATATCTTTTTAGAGCACGGTGGTGGTTTATTTTATATAAATTAATGAACCCTCATGCTTCACTTATATCATTTTGAGAGTCTTTAGAACAGCATGGTAGTTTGCTTTGGTTATGAAACTAGTCCTAATATGATGGGCATCCAAGAGGGATATAATAAAAACTTTCATATAAAGTGCATTGAATACTATGAGAAGTTTGATTCCTTATGATTGTTTTGAGATATGGAGATGGTGATATTAGAGTCATGCTAGTGATTAGTTGTGAATTTGAGAGATACTTGTGTTAAAGTTTGTGATTCCCGTAGCATGCACATATGGTGAACCATTATGTGATGAAGTCGGAGCATGATTTATTTATTGATTGTCTTCCTTATGAGTGGCGGCCGGGGACGAGCGATGGTCTTCTCCTACCAATCTATCCCCCTAGGAGCATGCTCGTAGTACTTTGTTTCGATAACTAATAGATTTTTGCAATAAGTATGTGAGTTCTTTATGACTAATGTTGAATCCATGGATTATACGCACTCTCACCCTTCCACCATTGCTAGCCTCTCTAGTATCGCGCAACTTTCTCCGGTAGCTTAAACCCACCATATACCTTCCTCAAAACAGCCACCATACCTACCTATTATGGCATTTCCATAGCCATTCCGAGATATATTGCCATGCAACTTTCCACCATTCCGTTTATTATGACACGCTCCATCATTGTCATATTGCTTTGCATGATCATGTAGTTGACATAGTATTTGTGGCAAAGCCACCGTTCATAATTATTTCATACATGTCACTCATGAGTCATTGCACATCCCGGTACACCGCCAGAGGCATTCATATAGAATCATATCTTGTTCTAAGTATCAAGTTGTAATTCTTGAGTTGTAAGTAAATAAAAGTGTGATGATCATCATTATTAGAGCATTGTCCCAGTGATGAAAGGATGATGGAGACTATGATTCCCCCACAAGTCGGGATGAGACTCCGGACTAAAAAAAAGAGGCCATAAAAAAGGCCCAAATAAAAAAATAAAAAAATAAAAAATGAGAGAAAAAGAGAGAAGGGGCAATGCTACTATCCTTTTACCACACTTGTGCTTCAAAGTAGCACCATGATCTTCATGATAGAGAGTCTCCTATGTTGTCACTTTCATATAATAGTGGGAATCTTTCATTATAGAACTTGGCTTGTATATTCCAATGATGGGCTTCCTCAAAATGCCCTAGGCCTTCGTGAGCAAGCAAGTTGGATGCACACCCACTTAGTTTCGTTTTGAGCTTTCATACACTTGCATCCGTTGCATGGCAATCCCTACTCACTCACATTGATATCTATTGATGGGCATCTCCATAGCCTGTTGATACGCCTAGTTGATGTGAGACTATCTTCTCCTTTTTGTCTTCTCCACAACCACCATTCTATTCCACCTATAGTGCTATGTCCATGGCTCACGCTCATGTATTGCGTGAAGATTGAAAAAGTTTGAGAACATCAAAAGTATGAAACAATTGCTTGGCTTGTCATCGAGGTTGTGCATGATTTAAATATGTTGTGTGGTGAAGATGGAGCATAGCCAGACTATATGATTTTGTAGGGATAGCTTTCTTTGGCCATGTTATTTTGAGAAGACATGATTACTTTGTTAGTATGCTTGAAGTATTATTATTTTTATGTCAATATTAAACTTTTGTCTTGAATCTTATGGATCTGAATATTCTTGCCACAATAAAGATAAATACATGATGAATATGTTAGGTAGCATTCCGCATCAAAAATTATGTTTTTATCATTTACCTACTCGAGGACGAGCAGGAATTAAGCTTGGGGATGCTGATACGTCTCCAACGTATCTATAATTTTTGATTGTTCCATGCTATTATATTATCAACCTTGGATGTTTTATATGCATTTATATGCTATTTTATATGATTGTTGGGACTAAGCTATTAACCCAGAGCCCAGTGCCAGTTTCTGTTTTCCCTTGTTTCAGTGTTTCACAGAAAAGGAATATCAAACGGAGTCCAAACAGAATGAAACCTTTGGAAAAGTTATTTTTGGAAAGAAATCAATACAGGAGACTTGGAGTGCACGTCAGGGGATCAATGAGGAGAGCACGAGGCAAGGGGCGCGCCCAGCCCCTAGGCGCGCCTTCCACCCTCGTGGGCCCCTCGTGGCTCCCCTGGTGTATTTCTTCCGCCTATATATATATCCATATACCCTAAAACTATCGAGGAGCGGAATAGATCAGGAGTTCCGCCGCCAGAAGCCTCCGTAGCCACCGAAAACCAATCTAGACACGTTCCGGCACCCTGCCGGAGGGGGAATCTCTCTCCGATGGCCATCTTCATCATCCCGGTGCTCTCCATGACGAGAAAGGAGTAGTTCTCCCTCGGGGCTGAGGGTATGTACCAGTAGCTATGTGTTTGATCTCTCTCTCTCTCGTGTTCTTGAGGTGATAAGGAAAGAGAGGTCTTCACAGATAAATATATGATCATTGACATCTTTTATGATTGTGAGCACTCATTAAAATATGACGTGCTAAAGAGTTGATATTGGACAAGGAAGACAACGTGATGAGTTATGTTTTCTTATATCTGAGATAAAGTATGTTGTCATGGATCCTCCAACATGTTGAGCTTGCCTTTCCCCCTCTTGCTAGCCAAATTCTCGGCACCAAGTAGAAATACTACTTGTGCTTCCAAATACCCTTAAACCAGTTTTGCCATGAGAGTCCACCATATCTACCTATGGATTGAGTAAGATCCTTCAAGTAAGTTGTCATCGGTGCAAAGCAATAAAAATTGCTCTAAATATGTATGATTAGTGTGGGATAAATAAGCTTTATATGATCTTGTGATGTGGAAGTAATAAAAGCGATGGACTACATAATAAAGGTTCATATCACAAGGGGCAATATAAAGTGATGTTCTTTCGTATTAAGATTTTGTGCATCCAACCATAAAAGCGCATGGCAACCTCTGCTTCCCTCTGCGAAGGGCCTATCTTTTATTATTATCTTCTACCTTATGCAAGAGTCATGGTGATCTTCACCTTTCCTTTTTACATTTTATCCTTTGGCAAGCACAGTGTGTTGGAAAGATCCTGATAGATATATCTAATTGGATGTAGGGGCATGAGTTATTATTGTTGACATTACCCTCGAGGTAAAAGGTTGTGGGGCGAAACTATAAGCCCCTATCTTTCTCTGTGTCTGATTAAAAATCCGTAACCACAAGTATTGCGTGAGTGTTAGCAATTATGAAGGACTAGATGATAGTTGAGTATGTGGACTTTCTTTTTAGCTCTGACATAGACTCTTTCTGATGTTATGATAAATTGCAATTGCTTCAATGACTGAGGTTATAGTTTGTTGGTTCTCAATAAGGTTTCTGATTCATACTTTTGCATTGTGAATAGATCATCACTTGAACATAAGTAATCATATGACAATATCTATATATGTTGCTGTTATGAGAATAATCATGATGCCTTCATGTCTGTATTTTATTTTTATCGACGCCTCTACCTCTAAACATGGAGACATATTTATTGTTATCGACTTTCGCTTGAGGACAAGCGGGGTCTAAGCTTGGGGGAGTTGATACGTCCATTTTGCATCATGCTTTTATATCGATATTTATTGCATTATGGGTTGTTATTTCACATTATGTCACAATACTTATGGCTATTTTCTCTTATTTTACCAGGTTTACATAAGGAGGGAGAATGCCGGCAGCTAGAATTCTGGGCTGGAAAAGGAGCAAATATTAGAGACCTATTCTGCACAGCTCCAAAAGTCCTGAAACTTCACGGATGATATTTTCCAAATATATAAAAAAACATTGAGCGCAAGAACTTCACCAGGGGGGCGCGCCCCCCTACCTCGTGGGCCCCCTGGTGGCCCTCCGGTGACCATCTTCTGCTATATGGACTCTTTCGATGGGAAAAAATCATAAGCCACCTTCTCGAACGAAACTCCGCCGCCACGAGGCGGAACCAATCTAGGGTTCTGGCGGGGCTGTTCTGCCGGGGAAACTTCCCTCCCGGAGGGGGAAATCATCGCCATCGTCATCACCAACGCTCCTCTCATCGGGAGAGGGCGATCTCCATCAACATCTTCATCAGCACCATCTCATCTCAAAACCCTAGTTCATCTCTTGTCTCCAAGTCCGGGATTGGTGCTAGTAGGTTGCTAGTAGTGTTAATTACTCCTTGTAGTTGATGCTAGTTGGTTTAATTGGTGGAAGATCATATGTTCAGATCCTATTTGCATATTAATACCCCTCTGATTATGAACATGTTTATGCTTTGTGAGTAGTTACTTTTGTTCCTGAGGACATGGGAGAAGTCTTGCTATTAGTAGTCATGTGAATTTGGTATTTGTTCGATATTTTGATGAGATGTATGTTGTCTCTCCTCTAGTGGTGTTATGTGAACATCGACTACATGACACTTCACCATTGTTTGGGCCTAGAGGAAGGCATTGGGAAGTAATAAGTAGATGATGGGTTGCTAGAGTGACAGAAGCTTAAACCCTAGTTTATGCGTTGCTTCGTAAGGGGCTGATTTGGATCCATATGTTTCATGCTATGGTTAGGTTTACCTTAATACTTTTGTTGTATTTTTGGATGCTTGCAATAGAGGTTAATCATAAATGGGATGTTTGTCCTAGTAAGGGCAGCACCCAAGCACCGGTCCACCCACATACCAAATTATCAAAGTACCGAATGTGAATCATATGAGCGTGATGAAAACTAGCTTGACGATATTCACATGTGTCCTCGGGAGCGCTTTACATCATATAAGAGTTTGTCCAGGCTTGTCCTTTGCTACAAAAAGGATTGGGCCACCTTGCTGAACCTTATTTACTTTTGTTACTTGTTGCTCGTTACAATTATCTTATCACAAAATTATCTGTTACCACTTATTTCAGTACTTGCAGAGAATACCTTGCTGGAAACCGCTTATCATTTCCTTCTGCTCCTCGTTGGGTTCGACACTCTTACTTATCAAAAGGACTACGATAGATCCCCTATACTTGTGGGTCATCAAGAATATTTTCTGGCGCCGTTGCCGGGGAGTGAAGCGCCTTTGGTAGGTGGAATTTGGTAAGGAAAAATTTATATAGTGTGCTGAAATTTACTGTCACTTGTTACTATGGAAAGTAATCATCTGAGGGGCTTGTTCGGGGTATCTTCACCCTGACCAGTAGAGCAAAGAGTTGCTCCTCAATCTACTGAACCTACTAAAAATGAAAATACTTGCTTCGAAATTCCTTTGGGTATGGTAGAAAAACTGCTAGCTAATCCTTTTTTGGGAGATGGAACAAAACATCCTGATGAGCATCTAATATATGTGGATGAAGTTTGTGGATTATTTAAGCTTGTAGGTGTACCCGGAGATGTTGTTAAGAAGAAGGTCTTCCCTTTATCTTTGAGGGGAGATGCATCGACATGGTATAGGCTATGTGATGATATGGAGTCTTGGAACTACAAACGATTGAAATTGGAATTTCATCAAAAGTTTTATCCTATGCATCTTGTTCATCGTGATCGCAATTATATATATAATTTTTGGCCTCGCGAAGGAGAAAGCATGGCTCAAGCTTGGGGGAGGCTTAAATCAATGTTATATTCATGACCCAATCATGAGCTCTCAAGAGAAATGATTATTCAAAAAATTTATGTTGTGGCTTTCTGATAACAATCGCACCATGCTTGATACTTCTTGTGTTGGCTCTTTTATGATGAAGACTATTGAATTCAAATGGGATTTATTGGAAAGAATTAAACGCAACTCCGAAGATTGGGACCTCAACAATGGTAAGGAGTCAAGTATGACACCTATTTTTGATTGTGTTAAATCTTTTATGGATACCGATATTTTTCATAAATTTAGCACTAAATATGGACTTGACTCTGAGATAGTAGCTTCTTTCTGTGAATCTTTTGCTTCTTATGTTGATCTCCCCAAGGAGAAGTGGTTTAAATATCATCCTCCCATAGAAGTAAAAATAGCCGCACCTATTAAAGTTGAAGAAAAGACTATTACTTATAATGATCCTATTGTTCCTACTTCTTATGTTGAGAAACCGCCTTTCCCTGTTAGGATAAAGGATCATGCTAAAGTTTCAACTGTGGTTCGTAAAAGCGATATTAAAACATATACACCTCCTGAGCAAGTTAAAGTTGAACCTAATATTGCTATTGTTAAAGATCTCTTGTCTAATAATATAGATGGGCATGTTATTTATTTCTGTGATGAAACTGCTAGAATTGCTAAACCCCGTGATATAGATAAACCTAGACCTGTGGTAGGTATGCCTGTTATTTTTGTTAAAATAGGAGATCATTGTTATCATGGCTTGTGTGATATGGATGCTAGTGCTAGTGCAATACCTTATTCTTTATACCAAGAAGTTATGCATGGTATTGCACCTGCTGAGATGGAAGATATTGATGTCACAATTAAACTTGCTAATAGAGATACTATTTCACCAATGGGAATTGTTAGAGATGTTGAAGTCTTGTGTGGGAAAACTAAATATCCTGCTGATTTTCTTGTTCTTGGTTCCCCACAAGATAGTTTTTGTCCCATTATATTTGGTAGACCCTTCTTAAATACTGTTAATGCTACCATAGATTGCAAAAGGGATGTTGTTACTGTCAGTTTAGATGATATGACTCATGAATTTAATTTTTATAAATTTAGTAGACAACACCGTGAAAAAGAATTACCTAGTAGGGATGAAATTATTGGTCTTGCTTCTATTGCCGTACCTCCTAGTGATCCTTTAGAACAATATTTGCGAGACCATGAAATGATATGTTGATGAATGAAAGAAGTGAATTAGATGAAGTATTCTTTAAATAGGAACCTATTCTGAAACACAATTTACCTGTTGAAATCCTAGGAGATCCTCCTCCACCAAAGGGTGATCCCGTGTTTGAGCTTAAACCGTTACCGGATACTCTTAAATATGCTTTATCTTGATGAGAAAAAGATATATCCTGTTATTATTAGTGCTAACCTTTCAGAACATGAAGAAGATAGATTATTGAAAACTCTGAAGAAGCACCGTGCTGCTATTGGGTATACTCTTGATGATCTTAAGGGCATTAGTCCCACTCTATGTCAACATAAAATTAATTTGGAAGAAGATGCTAAACCAGTTCGTGATCATCAACACCGTCTGAATCCTAAAATGAAAGAGGTGGTAAGAAAGGAGATACTAATGCTCCTTGAGGCAGGTATAATTTACCCCGTTGCTGATAGTCAGTGGGTAAGCCCTGTCCATTGTGTCCCTAAGAAGGGAGGTATTACTGTTGTTCCTAATGACAAAGATGAATTGATTCCTCAAAGAATTATTACTGGTTATAGGATGGTAATTGATTTCCGCAAATTAAATAAGGCTACTAAAAAGGATCATTACCCCTTACCTTTTATCGATCAAATGCTAGAAAGATTATCCAAACATACACATTTTTGCTTTCTAGATGGTTATTCTGGTTTCTCTCAAATACCTGTGTCGGCCAAAGATCAATCAAAGACTACTTTTACATGCCCTTTTGGAACTTTTGCTTATAGACATATGCCTTTTGGTTTATGTAATGCACCTGCTACCTTTCAAAGATGCATGATGGCTATATTCTCTGACTTTTGTGAAAATATTTGTGAGGTTTTCATGGACGACTTTTCCGTCTATGGATCTTCTTTTGATGATTGCTTGAGCAACCTTGATCGAGTTTTGCAAAGATGTGAAGAAACTAATCTTGTCTTGAATTGGGAAAAGTGTCACTTTATGGTTAATGAAGGTATTGTCTTGGGGCATAAAGTTTCTGAAAGAGGTATTGAAGTTGATAAAGCCAAGGTTGATGCTATTGAAAAGATGCCATGTCCCAAGGACATCAAAGGTATAATAAGTTTCCTTGGTCATGCCGGTTTTTATAGGAGGTTCATTAAGGACTTCTCAAAAATCTCTCGGCCTCTGACTAATTTATTACAAAAAGATATACCATTTGTCTTTAATGATGATTGTGTAGAAGCATTTGAAATACTTAAGAAAGCATTGATCTCTGCACCTATTGTTCAGCCACCTGATTGGAATTTACCCTTTGAAATTATGTGCGATGCTAGTGATTATGTTGTAGGTGATGTTCTAGGACAAAGAGTTGATAAGAAACTAAATGTTATTCAATATGCTAGTAAAACTCTAGACAATGGTCAAAGAAATTATGCTACTACTGAAAAAGAATTCTTAGCAGTTGTATTTGCCTGTGATAAGTTTAGACCTTATATTGTTGATTCTAAAGTAACTATTCACACTGATCATGCTTCTATTAAATATCTTATGGAAAAGAAAGATGCTAAACCTAGACTTATTAGATGGGTTCTCTTGCTTCAAGAATTTGATTTACATATTGTTGATAGAAAAGGAGCCAAGAACCCCGTTGCAGACAACTTGTCTAGGTTAGAAAATGTGCTTGATGACCCACTACCTATTGATGATAGCTTTCCTGATGAGCAATTAAATATCATAAATGCTTCTCATACTGCTCCATGGTATGCTGATTATGCTAATTACATTGTTGCTAAGTTTATACCACCTAGTTTCACATACCAGCAAAAGAAAAAGTTCTTCTATGATTTGAGGCATTACTTTTGGGATGACCCACATCTTTATAAAGAAGGAGTAGATGGTGTTATTAGACGTTGTGTACCTGAGCATGAACAGGAACAGATCCTACGCAAGTGTCACTCCGAAGCTTATGGAGGGCACCATGCTGGAGATAGAACTGCACATAAGGTACTACAATCTGGTTTTTATTGGCCTACTCTCTTCAAGGATGCCCGTAAGTTTGTCTTATCTTGTGATGAATGTCAAAGAATTGGTAATATTAGTAGACGTCAAGAAATTCCTATGAATTATTCACTTGTTATTGAACCATTTGATGTTTGGGGCTTTGACTATATGGGACCTTTTCCTTCCTCTAATGGTTATACACATATTTTAGTTGCTGTTGATTATGTTACTAAGTGGGTAGAAGCTATTCCAACTAGTAGTGTTGATCATAACACTTCTATTAAAATGCTTAAAGAAGTTATGTTTCCAAGGTATGGAGTCCCTAGATATTTAATGACTGATGGTGGTTCACATTTTATTCATGGTGTTTTCCGTAAAATGCTTGCTAAATATGATGTTAATCATAGAATTGCATCCCCTTATCACCCTCAGTCTAGTGTTCAAGTAGAATTGAGTAATAGAGAACTCAAATTAATTTTGCAAAAGACTGTTAATAGGTCCAGAAAGAATTGGTCCAAGAAACTTGATGATGCATTATGGGCCTATAGAACTGCATATAAAAATCCTATGGGTATGTCTCCGTATAAGATGGTCTATGGAAAAGCATGTCACTTACCTCTCGAACTAGAACACAAGGCTTATTGGGCTATTAAAGAACTAAATTATGATTTTAAACTTGCCGGTGAGAAGAGGTTATTTGATATTAACTCACTTGATGAATGGAGAACCCAAGCCTACGAAAATGCGAAGTTGTTTAAAGAAAAAGTTAAAAGGTGGCATGATAAAAGAATACAAAAGCGTGAGTTTAATGTAGGTGATTATGTATTGCTATACAACTCTTGTTTAAGATTTTTTGCAGGAAAACTTCTCTCTAAGTGGGAAGGTTCTTACGTTATCAAGGAGGTCCACCGTTCCGGTGCCATAAAAATCAACAACTTCAAAGGCACAAATCCAAAGGTGGTAAATGGTCAAAGAATCAAACATTATATCTCAAGTAATCCCATAAATGTTGAAACCAATGTTATTGAAACCGTAACCCCGGAGGAATACATAAGGGACACCTTCCGGAACATTTCAGACTCCGAAAAGGAATAGGTATGTGGTACGGTAAGTAAACCGACTCCAAAACAGTTTTTAAGGAAATATTTCTACGTTTTGGAATATTTAGAAAAATAGAAAAAAAATAAGCAGCAGTCCGGAAAGGGCACGAGGGTGGAGGGCGCGCCCTACCCCCCTGGGCGCGCCCCCCTACCTCGTGGGCACCTCGTGTGCTCTCCGGACTCCGTTTTCTTACAGGACACGTATTTTGGTCGGTGAAAATTCATTATATAACCTCCCGGGGGTTTCGACTCCCGTATCATGCAAAACCCTCTTGTTTTTGTTTCGAGCTGTTTTCTGTCAGGGTTGTCAAGGCCAGGCACTATGTCGTCTCCCTCCTACTCCAACCATGAGGGCAGCGATGCTTGGCTAATGAAGATAGAGCTGAAGAGAGAAGAACCTATGGAGATCAACAAGGATGAAGGGATCAAGAAGGCCATGGAGGACCAAGTTCTAGAAACAGAAGACACCCTTCAACTGGATCACAATCTTCTTACCCCAACAGAAATCGACGCCTTCAAGATGATTGAGTTGGCTCGTATACAAAATAAGTATCTCACACGTGAAAATATTTTGTTGAAGGATCATATCATCGCACTCAAGGGCATTATCCGCAAGCTAGAAGACCTCCTATGCTCGATGTGCGACTATCCATCATCAACAACTCCACCTTCTTCACCAACAAGAGAGACATAATCACCTGGGTATGGGCACTCCACTTGGCAACTGCCAAGCTTGGGGGAGTGCCCCGGTATCGTATCACCATCACGTTTATCTTTACCGTTTTTCTTAGTTCGATCCTTTTGGTAATATTTTGATCTAGTAGAATAAAAGTTCTTAGTATGATCTAGTCATGAGTTTTGCTTTATTATCCTTCTATGTAATCGAGTCCTTGAGCTATATAATAAATATTAGTGTTGAGTCAAGGGCTTGCTTATTTTTTCCATGATCCCAAAAAAAAGAAAAAAAAGAGAAAGAAATAAAAAGAAACAAAGAGATCATGTGAGTCTTATGGAGAGTAATGAGCTCACATAGAAAGAGTATGATGAATAAAAGTTATTGAGGGTTGACAAACATAGTTTTGGTCATCGTTGCAATTAATAGGAAGTAATAAAGAAAGAGAGGTCTTCACATATAAATATACTATCTTGTACATCTTTTATGATTGTGAGCACTCATTAAAATATGACATGCTAAAGAGTTGACATTGGACAAGGAAGACAACATAATGGGTTATGTTTTCTTACACCTGAGATAAATTATATTGCCTTGGATCCTCCAACATGTTGAGCTTGCCTTTCTCCCTCATGCTAGCCAAATTCATTGCACCAAGTAGAGATACTACTTGTGCTTCCAAATACCCTTAAACTAGTTTTGCCATGAGAGTCCACCATACCTACCTATGGATTGAGTAAGACCCATCAAGTAAGTTGTCATCGGTGCAAGAAATAAAAATTGCTCTCTAAATATGTATGATTGATTGGTGTGGTGGAAATAAGCTTTATACAATCATGTGATATGGAAGTAATAAAAGCGACAGACTGCATAATAAAGGTCCATATCACAAGTGGCAATATAAAGTGATGTTCTTTCGCATTAGGATTTTGTGCATTTACCCACAAAAGCGCATGACAACCTCTGCTTCCCTCTGCGAAGGGCCTATCTTTTACTTTTATCTACTACATTGCATAAGAGTCATGGTGATCTTCACCCTTCCTTTTTACATTTTATCCTTTGGCAAGCAAAATATGTTGGAAAGATCTTGGTATATATGGCTAATTGGATGTGGGTTTTCATGAACTATTACTGTTGACATTACCCTTGAGGTAAAACGCTGGGAGGCAAAAACTATAAGCCCCTATATTTCTCTGTGTACGATTAAAACCCCATACCCATAAGTATTGTGTGAGTGTCAGCAATTGTGAAAGATTATATGATAGTTGAGTATGTCGACTTGCTGAAAAGCTCTTATACATTGACTCCTTCCTATGTTATGATAAATTGTGATTGCTTCAATGACTAAGATTATAGTTTGTTAGTTTTTAATGAAGTTTACGATTCATACTTGATATTGTGATTGAATTATTACTCTAGTATAAGAAATCATATGACAAGAATTATATAAGTTGTTGTTCTAAGAATGATCATGATGCCCTCATGTCCGTATTTTATTTTTATCGACACCTTCTCTAAACATGTGGACATATTTTTCGATTTCGGCTTTTCGCTTGAGGACAAGCGAGGTCTAAGCTTGGGGGAGTTGATACGTCCATTTTGCATCATGCTTTTATATCAATATTTATTGCATTATGGGCTGTTATTACACATTATGTCACAATACTTATGCGTATTCTCTCTTATTTTACAAGGTTTACATAAAGAGAGAGAATGCCGGCAGCTGGGATTCTGGCTGGAAAAGGAGCAAATATTAGAGACCTATTCTGCACAGCTCCAAAAGTCCTGAAACTTCACGGATAATGTTTTCCAAATATATAAAAAACATTAAGCGCAAGAACTTCACCAGGGGGCACACCCTGCCCACGAGGGTGGGGGGCGCGCCCCCTACCTTGTGGGCCCCCTGGTGGCCCTCCGGTGACCATCTTCTGCTATATGGACTCTTTCGATGGGAAAAAATCATAAGCCATCTTCTTGGACGAAACTCCGCCGCCACGAGGCGGAATCTTGGCGGAACCAATCTAGGGTTCTGGCAGGGCTGTTCTGCCGGGGAAACTTCCCTCTCGGAGAGGGAAATCATCGCCATCGTCATCACCAACGCTCCTCACATCGGGAGAGGGCAATCTCCATCAACATCTTCATCAGCACCATCTCATCTCAAAACCCTAGTTCATCTCTTGTATCCAATTCTTGTCTCCAAGTCCGGGATTGGTGCTAGTAGGTTGCTAGTAGTGTTAATTACTCCTTGTAGCTGATGCTAGTTAGTTTAATTGGTGGAAGATCATATGTTCAGATCCTATATGCATATTAATACCCCTCTGATTATGAACATGTTTATGCTTTGTGAGTAGCTACTTTTGTTCCTGAGGACATGGGAGAAGTCTTGCTATTAGTAGTCATGTGAATTTGGTATTCGTTTGATATTTTGATGAGATGTATGTTGTCTCTCCCCTAGTGGTGTTATGTGAACGTCGACTACATGACACTTCACCATTGTTTGGGCCTAGAGGAAGGCATTAGGAAGTAATAAGTAGATGATGGGTTGCTAGAGTGACAGAAGCTTAAACCCTAGTTTATGTTTTGCTTCGTAAGGGGCTGATTTGGATCCATATGTTTCATGCTATGGTTAGGTTTACCTTAATACTTTTGTTGTATTTGCAGATGCTTGCAATAGAGGTTAATCATAAGTGGGATGTTTGTCCAAGTAAGGGAAGCACCCAAGCACCGGTCCACCCACATACCAAATTATCAAAGTACCGAATGCGAATCATATGAGCGTGATGAAAACTAGCTTGACGATATTCCCATGTGTCCTCGAGAGCGCTTTACATCATATAAGAGTTTGTCCAGGCTTGTCCTTTGCTACAAAAAGGATTGGGCCACCTTGCTGCACCTTATTTACTTTTGTTACTTGTTGCTCGTTACAATTATCTTATCACAAAATTATCTGTTACCACTTATTTCAGTACTTGCAGAGAATACCTTGCTGGAAACCGCTTATCATTTCCTTCTGCTCCTCGTTGGGTTCGACACTCTTACTTATCAAAAGGACTACGATAGATCCCCTATACTTGTGGATCATCAAACCTATTCATAGGGGTTGGCACACGTTTTCGTCTTGACTCTCCGGTAGAAACTTTGGGGCACTCTTTGAGGTTCTATGTGTTGGTTGAATAGATGAATCTGGGATTGTGTGACGCATATCGTATAAACATACCCACGGATACTTGAGGTGACATTGGAGTATCTAGGTGACATTAGGGTTTTGATTGATTTGTGTCTTAAGGTGTTATTCTAGTATGAACTC
Organism: Triticum urartu; assembly: GCF_056163025.1. Lineage (NCBI taxonomy): Eukaryota > Viridiplantae > Streptophyta > Magnoliopsida > Poales > Poaceae > Triticum > Triticum urartu. Next base: position 150,094,248 of record NC_141879.1, on the reverse strand, counting down.
TAGGGCTGTTTGTGACACTTATAGGAATAGCCCAACGGATTGATTGGAAAGAATAACTTTGAGGTGGTTTCGTACCCTACCATAATCTCTTCGTTTGTTCTCCGCTATTAGTGACTTTGGTGTGACTCTTTGTTGCATGTTGAGGGATAGTTATGTGATCCAATTATGTTATTATTGTTGAGAGAACTTGCACTAGTGAAAGTATGAACCCTAGGCCTTGTTTCAACGCATTGCAATACCGTTTGTGCTCACTTTTATCATTAGTTACCTTGCTGTTTTTATATTTTCAGATTACAAAAAGCTATATCTACTATCCATATACCACTTGTATCACCATCTCTTCGCCGAACTAATGCACCTATACAATTTACCATTGTATTAGGTGTGTTGGGCACACAAGAGACTCGTTGTTATTTGGTTGCAGGGTTGCTTGAGAGAGACCATCTTCATCCTACGCCTCCTACGGATTGATAAACCTTAGGTCATCCACTTAAGGGAAATTTGCTACTATCCTACAACCTCTGCACTTGGAGGCCCAACAACGTCTACAAGAAGAAGGTTGTGTAGTAGACATCAGAGGCACGCGATGGAGAAGGACGGCGGGTGACGGTGTCCTGGACTAGGGGGTACTCACCACGTCGTCTCCCGATCTATTAGATTGGGCCGAGGACCCCTGTGGCTGTATACTCATGGGCCAGTTCGGACAACTGCCGCATACAAGGAAGATTCCACAAGACTTGGCGATCAAGACAAGGACTTCTCCCCACCAGCGTATTCGGCTAGGACTCTTGTTAACCTAGGCCTCTGGTGCATTATATAAACCAGGGCCAGGCTAGTCGATAGATCAGATATACACATCAACAATCATACCATAGACTAGCTTCTAGGGTTTAGCCTCCTTGATCTCGTGGTAGATCAACTCTTGTACTATCCATATCATCAATATTAATCAAGCAGGACGTAAGGTTTTACCTCCATCAAGAGGGCCCGAACCTGGGTAAAACATCGTGTTCCCTGCCTCCTGTTACCATTCGGCCTAGACGCACAGTTCAGGACCCCCTACCCGAGATCCGCCGGTTTTGACACCGACATTGGTGCTTTCATTGAGAATTCCGCTGTGTGATCAACAAAAGGATCGATGGCTCGCCTGCAGATCAACTGCGACTTCGGCATCTTCGTTACCAGCTCGACTGGTCACCTTGGTTCGACCAAGAATTGCGCCCCGTGTTCGGATCACCATGTCCGGACGAGGGCCTTCATCAAACATCAACTCCGATCTCTATCAAGATCACGGAGGAATCATCTATGGAGCTCGGGGGCTCAACACCAACATTGCCCTCAAGCGACCGTGCTGTTTTTTTGGACAGCGAACTCGTATCTGCCACCACCTCCTCCTCGAGTATCGCTTTGACGATCGCTTTGTTGGAATTGTGCAGAATTGAGTCTACAACAACCCTGGGAAATTTCGTCGAGTTCCGATGGAGGAATCTCTGGCAATCCACGATATACCGGAACCCTGTCAAATCTAGACAGGAATTTGGATGAGTTTAGGGCGTGGTGTCCAGCTTCTAGCTCGGACGTCCTTTGGAAGATCCAACCGTTTATCGGCTGCGTAATTCCTATATCTACCACCTCTCAAAATTTCGGCTCGATCCGACCGTCCAAACTCCGGGAACCTTCCAATTAGTGCATCACTTTTCGGATCTATTTTCTGCGCGAAAACGAATCCGACCCGAGTTCATCTTTTTTATGAACAGGATTTCGGACATCCCTTTTGAAGGAAGTTTTGTATGGGGTATTGTGTTTTGTTCCCGAACACATCCCACTAACTGTAAGATCTTTTGAACATGATCTTCAACATCATGCTGGTGTCAAACCTGTCCGGCAATATTACTCCATGGCTGCCGACCTACGCTAGACACGGCGTCACTTTGTTGAGCCGAGCTCAACTTCTTCGGATCATCATCTCGGCAAGCCGAACAAGAGCCCGGCATCGCGAAGGATAAATCATCACCAACATCGCCGCCCCATGGATTACACGGAGCGGGCATACCGGCATCGCCGCACGATCGCTTCATCAAGCCGGCATCGACCACGTCACGACCTGCATCGACAGGGCCGCACTATTGCTTCTTCAAGCTGGTGTCCATCACGCCGACCTACTTCGACTCATCGGCTGACATCGAGGCTTCGACATCTCGGCTGGACCGGGGGCTTCGCCATCTCTTCATCAACCTACTCCGGACACTTCGGCGTCACTAGCCGACCAGCTCCGTCATGTTAGCTGGGCCGAGGGCTTTGCCTCGGCGAGTCAACCTTTACCAGCATTGCCATGCCGTCGTTTTATCGCCCATCAGGCAATGGGTGTGCGGAGCGGGTCCCAATTTTAGGAATCACCTTCCTTCGGATTGCTACAACAAATAAACCAGGTGCTATTAATCCCAGTATTTTTTGCTTGTTTGGGTTCATTTTTCCCAAGGAATTATTACTCTGGTTTGTCCTTCATATGTACATAGGTCTATCAAATGGTGGCTGCATTAACGACAGTCGCATGGTGGTTCGGTCAGTTTCCGTACATAGTCCGGCGAACGCCGCACTCGGAGCTCGGACCGACCTGCGAATTCAGGCTTTGCCACGCCTTTACCGCATCACGCCGACGCCCTGCATCGACTTGACTTTGGCGCCAGGCCATATTTCTCTTATTACTCACTTTGCATAAATTATTTATTATGCAACGATTTTTTTAAATTATCATTATTACTATTATCTCCGGTTTGCACTATTTTTTGTGCACAGGAAAATGATCCGGGGACTTCGGCGTCACTCTGCCGGTCTACATTGATCGTGCTATGTCACCACTTCAGCGTGTCAAGCTCTCCACTCTGCCACCTCGGGACCGGCTTGAGGGATGGAACCTTGCCCCGCATCAAGCTCGGACCGCGTCATCAATACCGAACACATTAACCAGCTAAGTCGCTTTCATGCTCAAAGCTTTAATTTCTAATTTGTGTTCGGTTCGACCAAGCATTATACTTTTTTGGAAAAAAGTTGCTTGTAAAAAAATTTCCTTGTCCAGACTTTGTTTGTGACGCATAAATTCAAATACCCCGTTCACTTGGGGGCTTCCTTTATGAAGCTTTTCCTGTTGCATATGATTATACTTGTACGGCTTCGTTCCTTGTTCGTGTATTACGCCATAATATGCACCACATTGACTTAAGCGATTTGCAAGCTGGGTTGCCTCGCTCCTGTGTTTACCCCTACGTTCCCGATTGTTCGGCTAGGGAGTAAAGGGAGCACCTCTGCGATTGTCACGATCGGGTCACCCGAGCTGGACCTCAGACTGGGTGAAGCCGAAAGCTAGCGCTCTTATAGTTATTCAATGATGGTCGGCACACAACGGAACTCATGAGTACAAAAAATCTATTGCACAAGTCTCATAATAACAATGAGAACCGAAGAAAGGTATCGGTGGGGGTATTATTTTCTTCGAAGATGCTTCTTACACTTCACGGTAATATAGCATAAGTTCCCTGAGCGCGCTTTGTCTGTTACAGCCTTATGGCCTGATTGCCTGGTTATTGGAAACACCGTCGATATTCTCGACCGATGGAGTACATAACACTTTTCGGTCCTTGACCGAAGAGGGAGAAGCTGACGGTCAGTTAAGACGCGTTTAAAGTTCGGTTGAACATAGATATGATATAAGTACTTCGGTACATGCAATCATTCTTCTACCCAAGTCACTTGGGGGCTCTTAAGTTTATTTGAGACATTTTATAATAAGTGTTCTTCTTCTTAGTCGTTGCAAAGTTTTATTATTATTTATCACTCCTTTTTTCGACACGAGTGTGCGGTCACTAGCCGGGGAGCCTAATTTCTCTCTCAAAGCCGCTAGAGTTTAGTTTGCTAAACTGGCCTGATGAGAAGTACTCCGCCCTCGGGATAGGAGGTTGAAGCCATAGGCTGACCCGCTCGAAGTCTTGAGATAGGATGTATCATGTTAAAGCACGACAGAAGCACTTCTTTTTTCTAAGACCAACTTTCGGATTGGCACCGAACACTTCATATTGTTCGAACGTCATGTTTTTACTGATGTTTCTTGGTTTTCCAAGCTTTTTGGCACTTTTAAACTATTTGTGCTTTTCCAGCATTAGTCTCGCAGTGCAACGCCGGACACCTTTAGGGATTCGGCAAAAACATTCTCAGATATTGCTATATATGCATCAGTTTCGAATTGTGTCTTCGGTCAATAGTTGGGTTGCCCGGCTCCTGCACTTGCTTCCTACGTTCCGTTTTGTTTGGCTAGGCATGCAAAGGGAGAACCACTGCGATTGTGCTTCCAGCTCACATGGTTAATCACCTTAGTGGAGAAAGCCGAAAACTGACTGTCACAATAAGCGTAAACTGGTCAGCGATCCGATGACTATGACGGGCCATTCATAACATTGGCCGAAGTGTTTACGGCTTGACCTCGACTGTCGCCGAACACTACCGGGGGCTATTAACTGGCCTCCCAAACTAAATCCTCAATATTTTGCTCTTACATTCGAGCTGAGGTTTCATGATCATGCTTAGCATGACAACCCAAAGAAAGGAACCGATAGCCGGACTATTTTCTTTGGAATACATTTCTTCTGTTAAACAGTAATATAACATATCTCTCTGCGTACCTTTGTTTATAAAACCGTGTGGCCAGATTGCCTTGTTTGTCGTAAATCTTTGCCCTCATAAAGGCTTTATAAAGTAGGACAAACACTCCTCGGCTACTGGCCGAGGAGGTGGAAGCCGATGGTCGGTCAACAAAGTTTTGTACAATGCGGATCCGAGCATTAATGACGTAAAGTACTTGGATACATAGAGTCATTTCACATAATTTATGATTTTACTATGGATATTGATCCTTAATTCGGCAACCTGTGCCCGCATTAAGGCTCGGGGGCTACTGGGCTTCGGGCTTATTATTTACAAATATTAACGGGGCACATCGATCCCCTGATCTGGTGTTGCCACCCGACCAGTGTCTCGGGGGCTACAGCATTTCTTGTCCAATGCAGAAAATTTTATGTGCAATATAGTTTCCGAGGAGATTTTGATCCTCAGGTTGGTCGGCCGCACCCAACCTGAGTCTTGAGGACTGAGCACGCCGCTTTTGTGTCCCGAAGTATTCTGCCGAGCTAGGACTTGATCCTCAGGCCGATTTTGCAAATCAACCTGAGTCTCAGCAGCTACTGGGATCAGTGGTCTTATGTCATCCTTCATGTGCATCTCGGGTTTTAGACCGATACACACCTTGAGGGCTACTGGCTATATATCTCGGCAGAGAATAAATTGCACCAATAAAAAATATTGACAAAAAATCGGCCCGTAGTCGGGGTGGTGCACCACCTCAGAAGCAGTCCGACATAAAGCTCGGGCGCTAGTGGCTGGCTCCATAGAGGGCATTTCCGACATTAAGCTCGGCTAAACTCCTTCAACTTTTTTGAACCAAGGTGATATGACACCTCGGATATAGTCCGGCATTGGAGCCTGGACATAGTCCGGCGTTGGAGCTCGGATATATTTCGGCGTTGGAGCTCGGATATACAGTCCGGCGTTGGAGCTCGGATACATAGTCCGGCGTTGGAGCTCGGATACATTCTGGCGCTAGAGCTGGGAAGCGGTCCGGCGTTGGTGCTCGGCTGCAAAAGATACCTCGAATGCAGTCCGGCGTTGGAGCTCGGACGCAAGAGGACCCTGCCTCCCGGGAACAACTTCAAACCCGAGGTGTGGCATAAAAATAAACAAGGCATTGATAAAGGCCGGAAACTTAAAGGGGCTCCTCGGATACCCGACGTGTAAACTCGTCGAATGCATTTCGGCGATCCTCAAGATCGAAGATAAAGAAGATTTGTTGAACCAGTTTTCAAGACCGGCAACCGAAGACGAAGAATAGTTCGGAAGAATCGAGGAGCGTCCCTAACTTGAAGACCGGTTCAGGGGGCTACTGACGGTGTCCTGGACTAGGGGGTACTCACCACGTCGTCTCCCGATCTATTAGATTGGGCCGAGGACCCCTGTGGCCGTATACTCATGGGCCAGTTCGGATAACTGTCGCATACAGGGAAGATTCCACAAGACTTGGCGATCAAGACAAGGACTTCTCCCCACCGGCGTATTCGGCTTGGACTCTTGTTAACCTAGGCCTCTGGTGCATTATATAAACCAGGGCCAGGCTAGTCGATAGATCAGATATACACATCAACAATCATACCATAGGCTAGCTTCTAGGGTTTAGCCTCCTTGATCTCGTGGTAGATCAACTCTTGTACTACCCATATCATCAATATTAATCAAGCAGGACGTAGGGTTTTACCTCCATCAAGAGGGCCCGAACCTGGGTAAAACATCGTGTTCCCTGCCTCCTGTTACCATCCGGCCTAGACGCATAGTTCGGGACCCCCTACCCGAGATCCGCCGGTTTTGACACCGACAGCGGGGACATGCGAGCTCGCGGCTGCCAGCGAGCTTGGCGAGGCGAAGGCGGCGAGGCGGGGCGCGGTGGCCATGGAGGCGAGGACGAGGCCGAAGACACGGGGCCGCATCGGATCTGTCGGAGATGACCACGAACAGAGCAGAGCGGCGACGGGAGCTGCAGGGCGCCGGCGGCGGGTGTGGGTGGCAACGCCATGGGAGCGAGGAGGAGGTCGGGCGCTGGCGCGCGATGGGGACGATGGTTGTGGGTGGCGGCGGCGCACAGGGGAAGATGGGGATCGAGAGGAGAGGAGGGCGCTGGGTGCGAGGGGGACACAGGGCAAGGAAAGAGCGACAACAGTGTCACGAGGGGGGAGGCTGTTGTGCGTGGCCAATGCTCAAGGAGCTCCTCTCTTCGGGCGCTCGGTGACAGGGGGTCTCGCTCCTCTCTCTCTCTCTCTCTGGGTGGCGGTGAAAGGGAGAGGACGAGAGGGAGAGGGTGAGGGGATCGGGAGGATGAGACAGGGGAGGCTGGCGGCGCTGCAAGGAGGATGAGGGAGCGAGCGATCGAGCGTGGGGGGCTAGGGTTAGGAAGGGTTTAGGTGGGCCGTCCTGCTAGGAGGCCCAAGTGGCCAAAGGCCTGGCTGCAAGGTTGTGCTCTCTCTCTCCTTCATATTTCTCATTTTCTGTTTAAAAAATAACCAGAAGTTACAAGAAAAGATCAGGGGGGTAAGGAGAAGAGTATGGAGTATATAAGAATATCCCTGGGATCCTGGGTTTCTGAGATATTTGAATAAAATGCTTTGGCAAAAATTTTTAGAGGTAGAAAAACAACCCAAGTTTGAATTAATTCAAACTTGATGCATTTTTTAACCCAACCAAAACAATTCAGAAATAGATGAGATTTGGCAGAGAGGTAAGTGGCATGGTTCAATAATTATAGGAAAAGAATGAATATTTTTATGTGACAGAAAAATGCCACTTGCAATGAATGGGCAAATTGAAAGAAAGAAGCTAGTGATTGGGTTTCAATTAGATGAGGGATTTGGTGGCAAGAGAAAGATGCAAGTGTGTTTTGGTTGAATCCATAAGAATGGAATATTTATTATAGCTCCTTAATAATATTGGGAGTATATGTTCTAAAGAGAAATCACCATTGTGAATATCCCTCGATTTAAATGGACCGAAAATCCATACGATTTATTTAGTTGAGTTGCAAAAAAATTAATGATATGATACATGATGACATGATGCAATGCACAAACAAACAAATCACATGATGAAACTCGGAATAGTTGGAAGTCTTTTGGAGCGCCGGTCTTGGGGCGTCATATGGCAAGTCCGCTCTTGACTCACAATTAGGGTCGTATTTGTCCCAGCTATAAGTTCACTCTCGACTCACAACTAGTATCGTAGTTTTTTTGTATTTTTCTAAGTTGCAAGTCCATTGACTCACAACTGGGCTCATAGTTTGTTTTGATCCTAGTTGCAAGTACACCCTCAGCTCGCAAATTGTACCGAATTTTTGTTATCGCCTAAGTTTGCAAGTGCGCCCTCGGCTTACAAGTAGCACCACCCTTTTTTTGTTCTAATCTCCTAGTTGCTAGTCCACCCTCTACTTGCAATGGGAACATTTTTTAGCTTTTTTGTAGCCTTAGTACAAGCTCACCCTCGTTTTTGCGAGTAGTTCATACTTATTTTTCTTCGCCCAATTGCAAGTCCACCACCGACTTGCCATTGGGCTCAAAGTTTTTTTTCCGCAACTACAAGTTCACATCAACCTGTAACTGGCGTGAACGACCAATTTTTATGCGAGATACAATTCCATCTTCACCATGCAAAATGTGAGCCCCGACAATGACAGTTACTTATCCACCTTTTTTGTCTCTTTTTAGCTGCTCAACATTGTTTATTTTTTCTTTCTCGGGCCTACCCATTTTTCAAATGTCCCAATTGCAACCCCATCTTTGACCCATTTTGGTTTTTGAAAGATATGCAACAGAGTCGGAGGGACCCAAGTTTTCATGTTTTTTTTTTTGAGAAAACACCACAATTTATATGATTTTTGGTTCCCAAAGCATTGAGCTAGTTCCCCACCTTTCTTCGAAATCTCATAGTTGCATACAAATGAGATACACCATTTTGAGTCTTATCCTTTTGTATATAAGGCTAGTTTCTTCACGAATTTGAAAAATATTCTGGAAATTTAAAAAATGTGTGTTTTCTAAAAATGTGTTCACCACTTAAAAAAATGTTCACATTTAAAAAAATCTAGATTTTTTTAGTTTTCGAACATTGCCCTGATTTCTCATTTTTAGTTGCAACCCCATCTTTCACATTTTTTTTACGTTCAAATAGAACAGTGGTATTGCCATCGGGGTGGGTGTAGCTCCCGCACTGACCAAAAAGCATGGTGTTGTAGCACTCTGTAATAAACAATATTTTTTAACACAATACAGACGCAAGCGCTCATATACACGCGCATACACTCATTTCTATGAACGTACACACACTACCCCTATGAGCACCTTTGAAAGACTGAGCCGACATATAATCTTGAAATTTACGAACCAGAACTTGAATGCTGATGGGCTGGGGATACCATAGTCACTCTAACCATCCAACCACAGGTTGGTTCGTCTTGTAATGAACAATGTTGTTGCCCTCTAGCACGGGGTGGATCAAGCGCGCATGCCACAATATATATTTTCTGGGGATTTTTGCACTGTTCGTTGTCAGTTTGACACTGGGCCGGCATAGTGGAAGAAGCTCCCACCGTTCTGGCTGGCTGCCGTGGGTGAAAAAAACAAAAACAGCAACAAAACAAAACAAAACAAAACAAAACGAACAATAGAATGATGGGGCTGTATTTTATTTGCTAATATGGGATGATGTTATAATTAGATGTGAGGTATTATCTCACATCTAGATGTGACATAGTCGGGCCCATTTGCAAATCGTTGGCGTAACTGATTCATGGGTCATTCCTCAATTTAAAAGTTTTTTAAAGGAATTAAAACCTTAAGTTGGAGAGAGAGGAGAAGTAGAAAAAGGAAGGGCGAATGTGGTTCAAGATGAACCGGGTACAACATGACATACTGTCTGGTCATGTCCAGACACCTCTACTCCATTCCCTCTAGATACATAGATTGTGACACAGCTTCGGTGCCTTAAAGGCACCTGCCTTTGGGTCATTGACATGTGGGCCAGCCACCTGTTGGACCCATATGTTATAGACACAAAGGTAGGTGTCTTAAGACACCGAAGTATCATCCCATAGATTGGGTTTGAGAACATAACAGAACAAACAAACCGATGGATTAAGGGGAAACTACATGGATGAACCGTGGACATATGAACCCAGTTCAGAAAACTCACTTTTAAATGTTAAAAAAAATTAAGGAAAAAATCACGCATACATCTTCATATTCTATGTGCGCGTAGAAAGTTTCAGGGAAAACTACTTTTTTCCTAGACCGCTAGCTTTCAAGCTTTTTTTGTGTCTAGCTGGCTTCGACCGATGCTGGACCGTCTCGCCCGCCATGGGCTGCCGCACTCTGGTGCATCCTGTGCGACCAAGAGGACGAGACCATGCGCCATCTCCTCGTCGGTTGCGTCGTCTTCCGCTCCGTCTGGCATGCCATATTTCACTGGTGCCAACTCACCGTCCAGCCTCCCGACGGTACGGTCGATCTCTTCTAGTGATGGTCCTCGACTCTTCATGCATCCCGGCGAGCCATCGCAAAGGATTGGGATCCCTTATTGCTCTCATTGCTTGGATGATTTGGAAGCAGCGCAACGCCTGCATCTTCGATGGTCTGACACTAACCCATACCCACCTGATGCACACTATACAGGAAGAAGCTAGAGGCCTTTGAATTGTATAAATATGATTTTTCATGAATTTTGTGTTTTTCAAAAACTGGCCTCCATGAAGGCCGAGTTTCAAAAGGCATTTTCGCTTAGCAACATCATATATGTAACCTCATCCCCCTGTACCTGGGGCGGAGCAACTCACTCTATCGATGCTCACCAGCACCCTCTAAGCGTCTTCTAGTGTATGTATGCTCTATGACGGTTGCTACCATGTATTTTCATTCACTCCTCTATCAACAAAATGATACGCATCCTGCGTATCCGTGAAAGAAAACTATTTTTTCTTTGGCCTGTGCAAAAAAGACGCTATTTAAAAGCACTAAAATTCATCTTTTTTCGGAGGCAAAACAAGAGATTTTTTCACGAAACTTTGTACTACGCACACATATTGCAAAGATGTATGCATGGAAATTTGTTTCAATATTTTTGACATTTTAAAACAGGTTTAAAACACATTTTTTAACAGGTTCATATGTACGTCCCAACTCAGGATTTGAGGGTCTTCATTGGAGGTAGTATGTTTTTTGTTTGAACAGTGTTCGGACTGTCCAACCGGAGATGGTCTTATGTGCTTGGAGAATCTTCTGCGTGCTGCATGAACCAAAAGCTTTTTTTAGGGACATGAACCAAAAGCTTCATCCAACTATCCCGGATCTCCCAAAAGAAAGAAAAGACACCAACTACCCGAGTTGCAAATTTCCTTCAGAATTGTCATCTTAGCTCAGTTCAGCCCAAGCATGCCCTGACCTGGGTGCGTACCAGAGTACCAGTAAACACCCTACACTGTCACAGTTAAAAATTGATAACAGAAGGCATTTAAAATGGACAGCTCCGATGTTTTTCCCATATATGTCATCATCATTACAACACGGGGTACGCAATGAACAAGAACAAACACTTCAAACACGTATACAAGCTCGTGAGTGTACCGAACCGAAAGCTCCAAGGGGCACAGCATGAAGGATATGTCTTAAACAGGAGACGCTCAGAGCGGAAGACATCGGGTGGAGAACAGGCGATACCCCTGGGGATGTTACAGGCTGAAGTAACTGAGACTTCCCTCTGATATCTACCTATGGTTGCAACTCACGAGCACCGTCAAGGGCTTCTTGCAGGCTGGACACGGCCTTGTCGTACATCAGGAAACCCATGAACCAGAACTCATGCCCTTCAACCGAGACAACCTGAATGTACTTTTCTGCAGGATTTACTTTGCTCACTGAAGGATTGGCTGTTCTTAGCTGATGAAGAGGAATGACCACCTGTTTTTTTTTGGAAAGGAGAACAGCAATTTAGTACCAAGGATATGCATTAAACATATAACAATTAAGATATAAACTGGATGGAGCTAGCAATGTGTGAAACAAGCATCATCGCTGAAGTGCCCACTTTTTCCTTCTATTTTCCTTAACACATAAAAATTCAAAGATCACTAACTACCATTACCTCTGAACCAATAACACTTTTACCATTCATACGATAAACACTACATGAAATACAAAATACAGACCTAGACAGATGTTACGAAGAAGTGAATAACCCGCACCTTGTAGTAACTCCATTCTGTTTTATTTCCCGCCTTGTAGGAAAGAGGATTGTCACTGCAGAATGCAATTTTAGCTGTAGAAATGTACATAACTCCCATGACAGGACCAGCAGATGTTGATAGATAGCACGCGTAGGACATTTTCAGCTGCTCATCCGGCAGAATCTCGAACGTCTGTTTAAATATTTTTTCATAGCCACCTTCCGCTAAGACCTTTGTTCCTTGAGCAAGCCGTCCCATAGCAGCCTCAGTAAAACTAGGCCCTGTCTTGACTGTTTGAGAGAAAAAGGTTGTACTATCAGACATACAGCATACCATGTTAACAGCGAGTGTAGAAGGTATTAATTACTCCCTCTGTAAAGATATATAAGAGCGTTTAGATCACTAGATCTAGATCTAAACGCTCTTATATTTCTTTGCGCAGGGAGTATTAAACTCATCATATCAACTGTAGTTCTGCCAGTCCAACACATGCGTATATTCCTTGGTGAATACAAGATCATGCAGAACATTGGATTGGACATGTTACAGAAGGCAAGAGATGAAGAGAGATTCTTAACTTAGTATCTACACAGTACCAAAACTTTGTCATTCTATATGTCAAGTTAACGATCTCAAAAAACTTCATTAGGAGGTTATTCAAGATGCAATGATTGTGGGATCCTCATCTTCAGTTGGAAGCATAATCAAACATAGAATATACTGTGGCTGATGCGACAAATGTGCACCCAACTGTATGAAGTCTTGAATCTTCTGTTTGAAATATATTCATGTAGAGAAAGTTTGCTATTTCCATAACAAATGGGCATTTAAAATGTATCACTGATTCTCTGGACTGGAGCTAGATGATTACCCCTAAGCCCCTAACTGGAAGGTTATTACCTAAAGGTAAGTGCAGATCTGATGTTATTGTCCACATGTCACAGATTCTCATTAAGTAATCTCTATTTGTCCAAAGGAACCCGTGCTAATTGCGTATAACAACAAGCTACACATGCAGATGCTGATTTGTATAGGTGAATCGAGTAGTTGATCTCTAGTAAGTTAGCGCTGCTCTTCGTAAACTGGATAAATAGGAGAAACGTCCAATCACTAGTTTTTCCTCTGCATAAATGACTAAGCATACTACATACTGGAAATTCATTATGGTTATTGAATTATTCAAAAGATTAAGAAGGCCACCAGTACAGCTACAAGTTTCACTTTCTCCCTTCTTATTAGTCTGCTGGTACAAAATAAATTAACATGCAAAATCTATTGCTGGCTCTACAGAGCTAGGTGTTTAACCCTAAGCCCCTCAAGAAGGTTGGCATCTAAAAGGTGGGAGCAAATCTAATGTTAATATGGCATGTTTCTCCTTAAGTGGTTTCCATTCTTCCCAAGGAATGTGTGCTGATTTACAGGAAGGACAACCTATATGCATATGCTCATTTGAAATGAAGAATTCATTGGTTAAATCTCTTATACTTAATGCCGATGCGACTATTCCATCAGTAGAAACATCACAAAGTTCAGACATGTGAGGGAACTTGATATAAAGAAGAAACACGCAAAAAATAGCTTTACATGAACAATTAAGTATGCTATCTCCATAAGTATGAAACGATTAATTATTCTATATACTGGAAATTTTATATGGATATTAACTACTCCTAGGAAACAAACACTGAACTATCTGAGAACTCTGATTAAGTACGCTGCGACTATATGCATATGCTTGTTTGAAACGATTAAGTATGCTATATACTGGAAATTTTCTATGGATTACTCCTAGGAAACAAATACTGAACTATCTGAGAACTCTGATGAAGTTTGTCAGCAGAATTTATAAGTTTTGGGGAAATTGGTCACAAGCACGTGCGGCATGTAAAACTACACCCAATAGGGCTCCTTTGATACAAAGGAAATGCATAGGATTTTTACAGGATTTGGATCCTTAGGATTTTTTCCTGTGATGGTCGTTTGATTTGTAGGATTGAAATCCTTAGGATTTTTTCCATAGGATTCATTTATACTACATTTTGGAGGAAACTTTTCATCCACTCAAACTTCTTTGTAGAATTCCTTTGCTTTTCTTGTGCTATCAAACACTTCTCCAAATCCCATAGGATACAAGAGGACATGACACTGTATTCCTACATTTTTCCTATTCCTGCGTTTTGAGAATCCTGAGAATCAAAGAGGCCCTTAGGTACTTTCTTTTCTCATGACAAAGATACTCATCCTTCTCCACCAGCTATTCCAATCCCCACAACTACGCGAAGGAATCTCCTGGGGTTTTACTTTACAACTTTATATTCGGTACTCATCATTTCTTCCATCCTTAAAAAGCTACGAAAAGCCTAGAACCTTGGCCCATGGCACCCAGCCCCGCCCCTCAAGAAATGAATCTCACAAACAAACGAAGAACAAAGTAAAGTATATTCCCTAAGGAAACGTAGGGGGGGTGAGATCTCACAGTGCTGCCACGTGTCGCGGCTGAGGCTCTCGACCATGCTGGTGGTCTCCGCCATGGACTTCCCCCACCTCGACAGCGTGTCCTTCATCGCCTCCACCGCGCCTGCGGCACACCGACACCGAAAACGGGGATCAGGACCGAGAAGTGCTAAACCGAGCGTGGCGGAGGCCGGATCAGCGGGTGGTTACCCTTGGAGGAGGAGGCGGCGGGCCCGCGGGAGACGTACTGGCTGGACTCCGCGGCGGCGGCGGCCGGCACGTAGGTGGGCGACTCGGACGTGAGCTTCTCGCTCCACGTGACGGTCTTGGGATGCTGCTGCGGCTGCAGCTGCACCGGCGCCAGGGCGGGCGCGGACGAGGGCGGATCAGCCGCCTCGGGGGCCGGGGCCGGGTCCGGCGCCGGTGCGGGAGCGGGGGGAGAGGAAGGATCAGGGGTAGACAGCGGGTGCTGGACCTCGGATTGGGGAGCGGCGGTGGGGGAGCCGACGGGCGGCTGCATCTCGGCGGCGGCCGGCTGCATCTGGAGGGTTCTCTTCGGGGGTCTCTCGGGCTTCTTCTGGCAAGCGAGGGGGGAGGGGAAGGGGGAGAGGGAGGAAATGCGTTGCGCGTCTGGGTGCGGCTTCGAGGTGTGGGGAGGTTGGGCAGTAGTGGTGTGGGGGTCAAACCTGTCCGGTTTTCCCTTGTGGGGAAGTGGCAGGACGCACGCACGCGACTCCGCCGCGGTGCTGTGCCGCTGCAACGGGCAAACTGCGGGGCTGTGTTCCTTCCCAAACCTTAGGTCTATTCGTAGGATAGGATTATCATATGAATAGAAATTTTATAGAAAATGAGATGACATGTATCTTAAATTATATGAGTATGAATAGAAAATGAGATGTCATTTGTTTGACATCAAAAGAATTTTTTCATTGAGTCTAGACTCATTTTTACTTTTCTATGAAATGTGGAGGATAGGAACCAATCCTATGTAGGAATAGAAATCTATTTCTAGAAACCAAAGGGATATAAAGGAAAAAATCCTATAAAAATCCTATTTTCTAAAATTTCTATGAAATTCCTCGAAATCAAAGGAGGTCTTAGGATTTTGTTAGAATTTTCCAAATAATAACGCTCACACGTGTGACATGTTTACACATCGTTCATACGCTTTGATCCATGTCGATTCTGTTTTGTACGAATCCTAAAGAAATCTGTTAGAATCTGAGTGCTACATGGGTGTCATCGTGTATGTAGGTGTTGGAGATTTTGTCCACACGTCCCGCAGCACGCAGTTTGCCAGCTGCGCTGTGTGGGTGAACTAGTTTCTGCCCACGCAGCCATCACCTAGTTCACGCGCATGTGGGCGAACTGCTGTTCGCCCACATGACACTCGTACGTTGTTGGATGGCAATTGTAGTTGCGCGTACGTGGCAACTGGTAAACACACATGGCAACTATGATTCGTTGCTAGACGTCAACTGCAGTTGCTCGTACGTGGTAACCAGATAAACACACATGACAACTGTAATTGGTTGAACCACACGTGGCAACTAGATAAACATATATGACAACTATTGTTTGACCATATGTGGCAAGTAGTTAATCACATACGGCAACTACCATAAAATAGACATGGCAACTATAATTAACCAAAACACAGAGAGTTGTCATGCTTTTACAGCTATATTGTCATCTCGGATAACTACATCTGTCATCCCGGATGGCAACTAAATCGTCATCCCGCGGGGTACCTAACGTAGCTGCGCCAGGACGTGTGGGCATATTTGCTTCGTGCCACACGTGCGCGATGGGAATGAGTAGTACTTGTTGGGCGTGTGGCATGAAGTAGCTGCGCCCACACGTGTGAGCAATTCTAATGTTCGCCCCACACAGCCCATGTGGGCTGCCTCCTGCTCATGCCACACACGGTGTGGATGGATGTCTAGTATGCCACACGTGTTGGCGTTATCAGGGCCCTAGAATTTTCTCAAACATTAGGATGCGTTTAGTTACTTGCACAAGTCTTGATCAGGCCCGTTAGATATAAATTTGACTCGTTTGGTTGTTTGCTTTCATTGTTTGGCACGCATCGCATGGACCTTAAATCAGCGCTCAGTTAGGCCTAACGGGAACGGCTGAATCGACTGTTTTCTCCTTGCCAGGCTCGCGACATGCAGAGGAGAGGCATGCCGCGCCGTGCTGATGTGAGGAGGGGATGGCGCGAGCTCTTGCATGGAAAAAGCTACGGCAGGAATTGGGTCACCTCCTGCCTAATTGGACACCCTATTTAGCCTCGTCGGTTAACCGCCAATTTCCCTTGCGCGCTCTCCATCCCGGGCGATTTCGTCGACAACCGATAGGTAAGCGGGCTATCTTCTCCGACGACTTCCGCGTCAACAGCCTGCTCCCCGCTGGCTATAAGTTCTGTCAACCCTTCCCCCCTCGTCATAGCTTTTATCTGTGAGCATCTGCTAGGGATAGATCTATGAGCACTAGTAGCATTACAGAGTGTCGATCTGTGACCATGTAACGTTGTGGTAGATACTGGTGATGGATTGCTAGAACAGTTGGGTTTGGTAGTCCGATTTCATGATGTTTTTTTATTTCGGCTCTGATGATACTATCGTAGATCTGGTTATGTCGTGTAAGTTTGAGCATGTGTAGTGTGGTAGGATGCTAGTATGGTTGATATGTAGCTGTGGTGGTCGAGTTTATATGCTTGGAACTCATTGGTAGCACTCTTGTATGTCTGTGGTATGAATTGTGCTTTGAACTTGGCCAGTGATGATCATACCACATCCACACATGGACATATATGATCTATGTATAGTGTTGTGTCACACTAGTACTGATCCTAACCATTATAGGACATGAGCACGCAAGACTTTAGTCAAGCCATTGTTCTATTGGATCAGTGCATGTTGTCCTATGACAAGGACTTCCAACCTGAGGAGGTGCCTCGGGATTCAAAGGTGTTCGAGGTGCCTGTTCAGCCAACATTTGTGATGGCCATGCCTAATGCTGCAACTATTGCCGCACATAAGGCAACCGTCAAGGCTGGAAAGGAGGTCTCTAGGAGGGGTAACACAATGAAGTGGTAAAATTTCTTGTCCACCTTCCTGCTTAACAAGATGTGTGAGATCATATCCAGTGGGGTGAGGACTGACAAGGGTTTCAAGGAGGTGCACCTGAAAAATTTTGCAAAGCGGATCTTCAATTTATGTGGCCAAGAGGTGACCTCAACCCAGGTGTTCAACCACCTCAAGAAGTGGAGAGCCAAGTGTATCCAATGACCAAGCTGAGAGACCTCAGCGGCACACAATGGGATCAGGACACCTTAACGATTTTGTTGGAGTCTGAGCACTACCAAGGCCACACCATGGTTAGATCAAATATACCACTTTATGCACTAGTTTACCATATTGATCGTGACCATCACAACTAACATCACTAACAATGCTTTGTTTCTGTGTTAGGACCACCCTAAGAATGATGAGTTCCTCAACACTCCCATCAGAACTATACGCAGATGCAACAGATCTTCTTGTATGGGATACAAGCAAGCATGTCATGGGCTCTGGCCAATCGCTCGGTTCGCTTATGCTCGAGTAGCCAGACACCTGGGAGTCAGACACCATCAACGTTGATGTTCCTGAAAAGGCTGGTGATCATGTTCCTGTGCTCGATAGGAAAAGGAAGAGGGATGGGTTGACCAAGGAGGAGCTAACCATGATGGAAATATGCCCTAGAGGCAATAATAAAATGGTTATTATTATATTTCCTAAATCATGATAAAGGTTTATTATTCATGCTAGAATTGTATTGACCGGAAACTTAATTACATGTGTGGATACATAAACAAATACAATCCCTAGTAAGCCTCTACTAGACTAGCTCCTTGATCAAAGATGGTTAAGGTTTCCTAACCATAGATATGAGTTGTCATTTGATAACGGGATCAAATCATTAGGAGAATGATGTGATGGACAAGACCCATCCGTTAGCTTAGCATATGATCGTTCAATTTATTGCTAGTGCTTTCTTAATGTTAAATACATGTTCCTTCGACCATGAGATCATGCAACCCCTAGAGACCGGAGGAATGCCTTGTGTGCTATCAAACGTCACAACGTAACTGGGTGATCATAAAGATGCTCTAAAGGTATCTCCGAAGGTGTCTGTTGAGTTGGCGTGGATCGAGATTGGGATTTGTCACTCCGTGTATCGGAGAGGTATCTCTAGGCCCTCTCGGTAATACACATCACAAGAAGCTTGCAAGCGAAGTGACTAAGGAGTTAGTTGTAAGATGATGTATTACGGAATAAGTAAAGAGACTTGCCGGTAATGATATTGAACTAGGTATAGAGATTCTGATGATCGAATCTCGGGCAAGTAACATACCGACAAACAAAGGGAATCATGTATGTTGTCATAAAGGTTCAACCGATAAAAGATCTGTGTGGAATATGTAGGAATCAATATGGGCATCCAGGTCCCGCTATTAGTTATTGACCGGAGAGGTGTCTCGGTCATGACTACATAATTTCCGAACCCGCAGGGTCGCACGCTTAACGTTCACTGACGCTAGAGTAGTATTGGGATATCCGATGAGTGATACGTCCATTTTGCATCATGCTTTTATGTCGATATTTATTGCATCATGGGCTGTTATTACACATTATGTCACAATAATTATGCCTATTCTCTCTTATTTTACAAGGTTTACATGAAGAGGGAGAATGTTGGCAGCTGGAATTCTGGCTGGAAAATGAGCAAATATTAGAGACCTATTCTGCACAACTCCAAAAGTCCTAAAACTTCATAGAAGTCAGTTTTAGAATATATATAAAATATTCGGTGAAGGAAGCACCAGAGGGGGGGCCACCCACCATCCACGAGGGTGGGGGCGCGCCCCCTGCCTCGTGGGCCCCCTGGCAGGCCTCCGGTGCCCATCTTTGGCTATATGAAGTCTTTCGCCCTGGAAAAAATCATAAGCAAGCTCACGGGACGAAACTCCGCCGCCACAAGGCGAAACCTTGGCGGAACCAATCTAGGGCTCTTGCCGGAGAAACATCACTCTGGGAGGGGGAAATCATCACCATCATCATCACCATCGATCCTCTCATCGGGAGGGGGTCAATCTCCATCAACATCTTCACCAGCACCATCTCATCTCAAACCCTAGTTCATCTCTTGTATCCAATCTTTGTCTCAAAATCTCAGATTGGTACATGTGGGTTGCTAGTAATGTTGATTACTCCTTGTAGTTGATGCTAGTTGGTTTACTTGGTGGAAGATCATATGTTCAGATCCTTTATGCATATTAATACCCCTCTGATTATGAACATGAATATGATTTGTGAGTAGTTGCGTTTGTTCCTGAGGACATGGGAGAAGGCTTGCTATAAGTAGTCATGTGAATTTGGTATTCGTTCGATATTTTGATGAGATGTATGTTGTCTCTCCTTTAGTGGTGTCACGTGAACGTCGACTACATGACACTTCACCATTGTTTGGGCCTAGAGGAAGGCATTGGGAAGTAATAAGTAGATGATGGGTTGCTAGAGTGATAGAAGCTTAAACCCTAGTTTATGCGTTGCTTCGTAAGGGGCTGATTTGGATCCATATGTTTCATGCTATGGTTAGGTTTACCTTAATACTTCTTTTGTAGTTGCAGATGCTTGCAAGAGGGGTTAATCATAAGTGGGATGCTTCTCCAAGTAAGGTTAGTACCCAAGCACTGGTCCACCCACATATCAAATTATCAAAGTAATGAACGCGAATCATATGAACGTGATGAAAACTAGCTTGACGATAATTCTCATGTGTCCTCAGGAGCGTTTTCCTTTATATAAGAGTTTTTCCAGGCTTGTCCTTTGCTACAAAAAGGATTGGGCCATCTTGCTGCACCTTATTTACTTTTATTACTTGTTACCCATTACAAATTACCTTATCACAAAACTATCTGTTACCGATAATTTAAGTGCTTGCAGAGAATACCTTACTGGAAACTGCTTATCATTTCCTTCTGCTTCTCATTGGGTTCGACACTCTTACTTATCGAAAGGACTACGATAGATCCCCTATACTTGTGGGTCATCAAGACACTTTTCTGGCGCCGTTGCTGGAGAGTGAAGCGCCTTTGGTAGGTGGAATTTGGAGATGGAACATTGCATCCCGACTTGCACTTAATCTATGTGGATGAAGTTTGTGGATTATTTAAGCTTGCAGGTATGCCCGAGGATGTTATCAAGAAGAAGGTCTTCCCTTTATCTTTGAATGGAAAGGCATTGACATGGTTTAGGCTATGTGATGATATGGGATCATGGAAATACAACCGATTGAAATTGGAATTTCATCAGAAGTTTTATCCTATGCATCTGGTTCATCGTGATCGTAATAATATATATAATCTTTGGCCTCGCGAAGAAGAAAGCATTGCTCAAGCTTGGGGGAGGCTTAAGTCAATGTTATATTCATGCCCCAATCATGAGCTCTCAAGAGAAATTATTATTCAAATTTTTTATGCTCGGCTTTCTCTCAATACTCGCTCCATGCTCGATACTTCTTGTACTGGTTCTTTTATGATGAAGACTATTGAATTCAAATGGGTTTTACTGGAAAGAATTAAATGCAACTCTTAAGATTGGGATCTCAACAAAGGTAAGGAGTCAGGTATAATCCCTAAGTTTGATTGTGTTAAATCTTTTATGGATACCGATGCTTTTCGTGAATTTAGCACTAAATGTGGACTTGACTCTGAGATAGGAGCTTCTTTTTGTGAATCCTTTGCTACTCATGTTGATCTCCCTAAGGAGAAGTGGCTTAAATATCATCCTCCCATTGAAGTAAAAGTAGTTTAACCTATTAAAGTTGAAGAAAAGACTATCACTTATAATGTTGATCCTATTGTTCCTACTGCTTATATTGAGAAACTACCTTTCCCTACTAGAGTAAAGGATCATGCTAAAGCTTCAACTGTGGTTCGTAAGAGTAATACTAGAACACCTACACCCTCTGAGCAAATTAAAGTTGAACCTAGTATTGATATGGTTAAAGATCTCTTGGCCGATAATATTGATGGGCATGTTATTTACTTTTGTGATGAAGCTGCTAGAATTGCTAGACCAGATACTAAAAATAAACATAGACCTGTTGTAGGCATGCCTGTTATTTCTGTTAAAATAGGAGATCATTGCTATCATGGCTTATGTGATGTGGGTGCTAGTGCTAGTGCAATACCTCATTCTTTATATGAAGAAATTATGCATGATATTGCACCAGCTGAGTTAGAAGGTATTGATGTTACAATTAAGCTTGCCAATAGAGATACTATTTCACCGGTTGGGATTGTTAGAGATGTTGAAGTCTTGTGTGGGAAAGTTAAATATCCTGCTGATTTACTTGTTCTTGGTTCCCCACAAGATGACTTTTGTCCCATTATATTTGGTAGACCCTTCTTGAATACTGTTAATGTTAAGATAGACTGCAAAAGGGATATTGTTTCTGTTGGTTTAGGGGACATGTCTCATGATTTCAATTTTGCTAAATTTCGTAGACAACCCAATGATAAAGAATTGCCCAATAAAGATGAAATTATTGGTCTTGCTTCTATTGTTGTGCCTCCTAGTGATCTTTTAGAACAATGTTTGCTAGACCATGAAAATGATATGTTTATGAATGAAAGAAGGGAAATAGATGAAGTATTCTTTAAACAGGGACCTATTTTGAAACACAATTTGCCTGTTGAAATTCTAGGGGATCCTCCTCCACCCAAGGGTGATCCCGTGTTTGAGCTTAAGCCATTGCCTAATACTCTTAAATATGTTTATCTTGATGAAAAGAAGATATATCATGTTATTATTAGTGCTAACCTTTCAGAGCAGGAAGAAGAGAAATTATTGAAAACTCTGAAGAAGCATCGTGCTGCTATTGGATATACTCTTGATGATCTTAAGGGCATTAGTCCCACTCTATGACAACACAAAATAAAATTGGAAAAAGATGCTAAACCGGTTGTTGATCACCAACGACGGTTAAATCCTAAGATGAAACAAGTGGTAAGAAAAGAAATACTAAAGCTTCTGGAGGCAGGTATAATTTATCCCATTGCTGATAGTCAGTGGGTAAGTCATGTCCATTGTGTCCCTAAGAAGGGAGGTATTACTGTTGTTCCTAATGATAAAGATGAATTGATCCCACAAAGAATTGTTACAGGTTATAGAATGGTAATTGACTTCAGTAAATTAAATAAAGCTACTAAAAGGATCATTATCCTTTACCTTTTATTGATCAAATGCTAGAAAGATTATCTAAACATACACATTTTTTCTTTCTAGATGGTTATTCTGGTTTCTCTCAAATACCCGTGTCGAAAGAGGATCAGGAAAAGACCACTTTTACTTGCCCTTTCGGTACCTTTGCTTATAGACGTATGCCTTTTGGTTTATTTAATGCACCTGCTACCTTTCAAAGATGTGTGACTGCTATATTCTCTGACTTTTATGAAAAGATTGTTGAGGTCTTCATGGATGATTTTTCTGTATATGGAACTTCTTTTGATGATTGCTTAAGCAACCTTGATCAAGTTTTGCAGAGATGTGAAGAAACTAATCTTGTCTTGAATTGGGAGAACTGCCACTTTATGGTTAATGAAGGTATTGTCTTGGGGCGTAAAATTTACGAAAGAGTTATTGAAGTTGATAAAGCTAAAGTTGATGCTTGATACGTCTCCAACGCATCTATAATTTTTTATTGTTCCATGATATATTATCTATTGTTTTGGACATTATTGGGATTTATTATCCACTTTTATATTATTTTTGGGACTAACCTATTAACCGGAGGCCCAACCCAGAATTGCTGTTTTTTTTGCCTATTTTAGGGTTTCGAAGAAAAGGAATATCAAACGGAGTCCAAACGGAATGAAACCTTCGGGAACGTGATTTTCTCACCGAACATGATCCAGGAGACTTGGACCCTACATCAAGAAATAAAGGAGGAAGCCACGAGGTAGGGGGCGCGCCTACCCCCCCAAGTGGACCCTCCACCCTCGTGGGCCCCCTGTTGCTCCACCGACGTACTCCTTCCTCCTATATATACCTACGTACCCCCAAACAATCAGATACGGAGCCAAAAACCTAATTCCACCACCGCAACTTTCTGTATCCACGAGATCCCATCTTGGGGCATGTTCCGGAGCTCCGCTAGAGGAGGCATCCATCACGGAGGGCTTCTACATCAACACCATAGCCTCTCCGATGAAGTGTGAGTAGTTTACCTCAGACCTTCGGGTCCATAGTTATTAGATAGATGGCTTCTTCTCTCTTTTTGGATCTCAATACAATGTTCTCCCCCTCTCTTGTGGAGATCTATTCGATGTAATCTTCTTTTTGCGGTGTGTTTGTTGAGACAGAAACTTCAGCGCTCACGAGAACTGCTGCCATTTTTATTTTAGTTAATTATTTTTGCAGATGATTAATTGATAAATTCCTCACGTCCAGCAATTTATTTTAGAATTTTTGGGGTTCCAGATCTTGCGCTAGTTACAGATTACTACAGACTATTCTGTTTTTGACAGATTCAGTTTTTCGTGTGTTGTTTGCTTATTTTGATAAATCTATGGCTAGTAAAATAGTTTATAAACCATAGGGAAGTTGGAATACAGTAGGTTTAATAACAATATAAATAAAGAATGAGTTCATTATAGTACCTTGAAGTGGTCTTTTGTTTTCCTTCACTAACGGAGCTCACGAGATTTTCTACTTTAAGTTTTGTGTTGTGAAGTTTTCAAGTTTTGGGTAAAGATTTGATGGATTATGGAACAAGGAGTGGAAAGAGCCTAAGCTTGGGGAGGCCCATGGCACCCCCAAGATAATCTAAGGACACCTAAAATCCAAAGCTTGGGGATGCCCCGGAAGGCATCCCCTCTTTCGTCTACTTCTATCGGTAACTTTACTTGGAGCTATATTTTTATTCACCACATGATATGTGTTTTGCTTGGAGCGTCTTGTATGATTTGAGTCTTCGATTTTTAGTTTACCACAATAATCCTTGCTGTACACACCTTTTGAGAGAGCCATACATGATTTGTAATTTGTTAGAATACTCTATGTGCTTCGCTTATATCATTTGAGTTATATAGTTTTGCTCTAGTACTTCACTTATATCTTTTAGAGCACGGTGGTGGATTTGTTTTATAGAAACTATTGATCTCTCATGCTTCACTTAGATTATTTTGAGAGTCTTAAATAGCATGGTAATTTGCTTAAATAATCCTAATATGCTAGGTATTCAAGATTAGTAAAAAAATCTTATGAGTGTTTTGAATACTAAGAGAAGTTTGATGCTTGATAATTGTTTTGAGATATGGAGGTAATAATATCAAAGTCGTGCTAGTTGAGTAGTTGTGAATTTGAGAAATTATTGTGTTGAAGTTTGCAAGTCCCGTAGCATGCACATATGGTAAACGTTATGTAACAAATTTGAAACATGAGGTGTTCTTTGATTGTCCTCCTTATGAGTGGCGGTCGGGGACGAGCGGTGGTCTTTTCCTACCAATCTATCCCCCTAGGAGCATGCGCGTAGTGCTTGGTTTTTGATGACTTGTAGATTTTTGCAATAAGTATGTGAGTTCTTTATGACTAATGTTGAGTCCATGGATTATACGCACTCTCACCCTTCCATCATTGCTAGCCTCTTCGGTACCGTGCATTGCCCTTTCTCACATTGAGAGTTGGTGCAAACTTCGCCGGTGCATCCAAACCCCGTGATATGATACACTCTTTCACACATAAACCTCCTTATATCTTCCTCAAAACAGCCACCATACCTACCTATTATGGCATTTCCATAGCCATTCCAAGATATATTGCCATGCAACTTTCCACCATTCCGTTTATCATGACACATTCATCATTGTCATATTGCTTAGCATGATCATGTAGTTGACATAGTATTTGTGGCAAAGCCACCGTTCATAATTCTTTCATACATGTCACTCTTGATTCATTGCATATCCCGGTACACCGCCGGAGGCATTCATATAGAGTCATCTTTTGTTCTAGCATTGAGTTGTAATCATTGAGTTGTAAATAAATAGAAGTGTGATGATCATCATTTTCTAGAGCATTGTCCCAAGTGAGGAATTAAAGAGAGAGAGAGAGAGAGAAAGGCCATAAAAAAGGGAAGAGAAGGCCCAAAAATAATGAGAGAAAAAGAGAGAAGGGACAATGCTACTATCCTTTGCCACACTTGTTCTTCAAAGTAGCACCATAATCTTCATGATAGAGAGTCTTTTGTTTTGTCACTTTCATATACTAGTGGGAATTTTCATTATAGAACTTGGCTTGTATATTCCAACAATGGGCCTCCTCAAGTGCCCTAGGTCTTCATGAGCAAGCAAGTTGGATGCACACCCACTTAGTTTCTTTTGTTGAGCTTTCATACATTTATAGCTCTAGTGCATTTGTTGCATGGCAATCCCTACTCCTTGCATTAACATCAATCGATGGGCATCTCCATAGCCCATTGATTAGCCTCGTTGATGTGAGACTTTCTCCTTTTTTGTCTTCTACACATAACCCCCATCATCATATTCTATTCCACCCATAGTGCTATGTCCATGGCTCGCGCTCATATATTGCGTGAAAGTTTATAGGTTTGAGATTACTAAAGTATGAAACAATTGCTTGGCTTGTCATCGGGGTTGTGCATGATGAGAGCATTCTTGTGTGACGAAAATGGAGCATGACTAAACTATATGATTTTGTAGGGATGAACTTTCTTTGGCCATGTTATTTTGAGAAGACATAATTGCTTAGTTAGTATGCTTGAAGTATTATTATTTTTATGTCAATATGAACTTTTATCTTGAATCTTTCGGATCTGAATATTCATGCCACAATTAAGAAGAATTACATTGAAATTATGCCAAGTAGCACTCCGCATCAAAAATTCTGTTTTTATCATTTACCTACTCGAGGACGAGGAGGAATTAAGCTTGGGGATGCTTGATACGTCTCCAATGTATCTATAATTTTTGATTGCTCCATGCTATATTATCTACTGTTTTGGACATTATTGGGATTTATCATCCACTTTTATATTATTTTTGGGACTAACCTATTAACCGGAGGCCCAGCCCAAAATTGCTGTTTTTTTGCCTATTTTAGGGTTTCGAAGAAAATGAATATCAAACGGAGTCCAAACGGAATGAAACCTTCGGGAACGTGATTTTCTCACCGAACATGATCCAGGAGACTTGGACCCTATGTCAAGAAATATAGAAGGAAGCCACAAGGTAGGGGGGCGCGCCTACCCCCCAGGCGCGCCCTCCACCCTCGTGGGCCCCCTGTTGCTCCACCGACGTAATCCTTCCTCCTATATATACCTACGTACCCCCAAATTTCAGATATGGAGCCAAAAACCTAATTCCACCGCCGCAACTTTCTGTATCCACGAGATCCCATCTTGGGGCCTGTTCCGGAGCTCCGCCAGAGGAGGCATCCATCACGGAGGGCTTCTACATCAACACCATAGCCTCTCCGATGAAGTGTGAGTAGTTTACCTCAGACCTTCGGGTCCATAGTTATTAGCTAGATGGCTTCGTCTCTCTTTTTGGATCTCAATACAATGTTCTCCCCCTCTCTTGTGGAGATCTATTCGATGTAATCTTCTTTTTGCGGTGTGTTTTTTGAGACCGATGAATTGTGGTTTTATGATCAAGATTATCTACACTATAAAAAAAAGACACATCCCTGACATTTTGGGCCGAACGAAAATTTTTCCTGTCATACATATGACACTTCTATGATGATAGTTGTGACAAAACCCGGTATCATCACAGATGTGGTGGGCTCCTACTTCTATGACAAAAAATCATGACAGAAAATGGGCTTTTTGTCCTGGGCGGGCCGGAGACACAGCTGCATGACATTCTTTGGGCCGTCCATGACGGAAAAACCGTGGTAGAAGCGAGGGGGAGGAAAATTTCGGGGAGTTCCCGGTTACGGTGGGAGGTCGGGGGCCGAGCGATGCACATTTCTCTCATACATGTACGCGCGTGTGTGCGAGGCGTTGGCTCTAACTGAACCCGAGCGAGGCATTAGGCTCTAACTGAACCCGAGCGATTGCACTGCAGGCTATGCGTTACTGAACCTGAGCAATCGATCGATGGCTGTTAACTGACCCCGATCGAGCGATTCCTTCGCTACTGCTGCTAACTGAAGCCGATCGATGCTGCCTCTGGATGAACAGTGAGCGTTGCGGGGGGGGGGGGGGGGTGGATGAACAGTTCCTGGTGGGGGTGGATGAACAGGACCCCGTGGTGTTGCCTTTGGATGAACAGGACCCTAATCAATCGAGCCGGTTGGGGCTGGATGAACAGGACCCCGTGGAGGGCTGGATGAATAGGACCACCCCATGGAGGGCAGGATGAACAGTAGACGGTGGAGGGCAGGATGAACAGTAGCCCATGGAGGGGTGGTTGAATAGGAGCCCATGGAGAGGGCTGGTTGAACAGTAGCCGGTGGAGTAGCGCGCGGTGGAGGCTGGATGAACAGGAGCCCGTGGATGAACAGTCGCAGGTGGAGGCTGGAGGAGGTCGACGGTGGATGAGTAGTAGCTCGTGGAGGCTGGAGGGGGTCGACGGTGGAGATGAACAGTATCCCGTGGAGTCCCGTTTTGCGGTACGCCACACCCCTCCCGATGAACAGGACCCCCGTTTCGACCATAGCGCTCCAACACAAGTCCGTTTCGTCCGTTTTGCGGTACGCCACACCCCTCCCGATGAACAGGACCCCCGTTTCGACCGTAGGAGGTCAGTTTCCTCCGTTTTGCGGTACGCCAGGCCTTGTTTCCATCGCATGTTCCGTCCAAGCCCTCCCGATGAACACGACGCATTCCGTTGCCTCCCCATGAACACGACGCATTCCGTTGCCTCCCCATGAACACGACGCATTCCGTTGCCTCCCCATGAACACGACGACGACGCCGTTTCTCCGTTCCGACCTAGCCATGTACACGAGCCCTGGACGTACGTATGCGCGAGTAGGCATTCGAGACCCCGCCCGTATGTACACATACGTGGCCGTATTTTCTTTCTTGTACCCTGGCCGCTGTACGTACGTGTAAATGCTACGTGCGCGCCTCTACTATGACACATGCGCGCCTCTACATCGACCAGTATGTACGTACACGTTCGCGACCAGAATGACAACGCTACGTACGCTTCGACCAGGTGGGTCCCGACTGTCAGGCACTTCCTTGCCTGCGAAGATGTAGCTGGTGGGTCCCAGCAGTCAAGGGGTGAATCATTTTTTTTGCCCGGACGCACTTCCTTGCGTGCGAAGATGTAGCTGGTGGGTCCCAGCAGTCAGGGGGAAATGTTTTTTTTCACGAAATACGGTGGCCCGTCCGGTGGGTCCCGCTGTCAGGTGGAGGAATAATTATTTTGCATGTAATAAGGAGGCACTTCCTTGCTGCGGCCGTGGACCCAGCTGTCAGCCTCTCCACGTACAGTCCACGTCCGATGGAAGCTGTTCCTTGACCATGTTGACCACGCCGCGCCGAGAGCACCAAGGTGGTGGACGACTGTCGGTGTACTAGAGTAGGGGTACCCTAGTATCCCGAACTTGTGCACGGGCAGTCGCAGCATCCCGCGGCAAGGCTTGCCGGGTGACCGCCAAGGTCCTCCGTGGTTCCTTTGGAGCCATTCAAGAACAAAGTATCCAAGTCAAGACCCCGGCAAGAGGAGCTTGCCGGGAAGGCCAACCAAGGCACTTCAAGACCCTGGCAAGAGGAGCTTGCCGGGAAGGCCAGCCAAGGCATTTCAAGGAACTTGCCGTGGCGCGCCACGCGTCCCGGCAAGGCCCGGTGAGCGACAAGCTCCCGGACGCGACAAGACAACGACCGCGGCAAGGCATTTGCCGCAGTAAGCCACCACTCTATGTTCGCGCTCCAGCACATCCACCAACGTGTCGCTCTGGGACCCTTCCCAGTGTACGTGGCAGGAGGCTGTGCAGCCAGCGGTGAGCGGTGGCAAGCGGCGCTGACAAGATTGCCATCGTGGCGAGCGGTGGCGTTCCTGACGGTCCCTTTTACACTGTTTAGGCGACGCAGACGGGCATTTAATACCCTTGTCCCCTGCCGTCAGGGTTAGGTATGATACACTGTAGCAGGTAGCTGTACCTACCGCAGCACCTTTCCATTTTTACCCCTGTCTGCGCTGCCACCTGTCGGTGACCCCTTGAGCATATAAAAGGAGGCCCATGCGCAACGTAGAGGGGGTTAGCTAGTTCGGAGAACACTCACGCTCGGTCTCGTTAGCTGCTGGTGTGTACTGTAGCACTCCGCGCTCCCAAGCAAGAACTCAATACAAACCACAAAGCAGGAGTAGGGTTTTACGCATCCGTGCGGCCCGAACCTGGGTAACTGCTCGCGTGCTTCGCCTTGATCTGCTCTTTGTACGACCTCCGCCCCCGCCGAACCGAAAGGGACTCGGTCCGCCGGTCCCATAGGTGTTCGTGGATCAGTCCCCCGACATCTTTGGCGCGCCAAGTAGGGGGCGTCGAAGTTGTGTGAACCAGATCCGGCGTGCACGCGAGCTAGATCTTCATCATCTTCATCGACATGCCACCGAAGAAGAAGGCTTCGGAGGCGGCTGCTCCGTCCGCCCCGCTACCGCCGGAGTAAACGGCTGATGGGGCGGACGCCGGCGGAAGAACGGGCGTCGACGAGGGGGCTCACGGTGCTGCCAGGTCCAAGAACAAGGCTGCGCTGCCCATTGGCGGCGTAGCCGGCTCCCACAACGACCGGGCGCACTCCAAGACCTCGGCGTCCGTACATGCACCGCGCCCATCCCAGGAGGCGCGGGACCGGCAGCGTCATGGTACTCACGGTACCATGCGTTTGCTGGACCAAGATCGAGCTGGTGGATCTCGGAGTGCTCAAGACCAGCATGCACGCCAACATGCTGGCGCGAGCGAGGCACGATCGCCTGGACGGGACACTGCTCCTTCTAACGAAGTTAGAAGTCCGAGCATATCCCGCTCCTCGCACCGTTCGCCACCACCACCCGCCACTGCAGCAGAAGCTTTGGCGCGAGCTCAACTGCTCCTGGACTACCCTCCAACGGCAGACAAGATCGACGATTGGAGGGCCACCATTCAGAGTCTCATCGGCTTCGCCAACGGCGACACCCAGCGGCAGCCGAGCACGTCGCAGCCGCAGCCAGTCAGCCAGGCATGAGCCGGTGGCGACAAGACCGGTGAGGGTGCAACCACTGTGCACTCTCCGCCCCGAAGGCCAAGATCGCCGACTCGCCGGATCCACCTCGACAGCGACTCCACCGCGTCATCAGATCCGCGAGCTCGTCGTGATCAACGCCAAGTTCTTCACGAACGATGGCAAGAATACACTCGTACTCGCATCGAGCGCCGAAGAGAAGCGTGACGTCAATCAGACCAGCGTGCTGGGCCCTCTGTCGACTTGCACGCGCCAGGGGAACCAGGCGACTTGCCGTACGCGGTAGGTTGCCCTGCGTTCACTCATGAGCTGCGGCAAGTCCAGTGGCCCAGCATGAAGAATTTCAAGCCAGACGTACCAGAGAAGTACGACGGCAAGTCGCATCCGTCGGAGTTCCTCAGCATCTACACCATCGCGGTGCATGCTACCGGGGGACGGGACGACAAGATCCTTGCCAACTACTTCCCGCTGGTGCTCAAACCCAACGTCAGGTCCTGGCTCATGCACTTGCCGGACAACACCATATCCTCCTGGGCAGACCTATGCCATCAGTTTGTCGGCGCCTTTACAGGCGGCCACAAACCTCATGGCCAAGAGAGTGACCTTCATCTGCTCGCCCAGAAGGAAGGAGAGCCCCTGCGCAAGTATATTCAGAGATTCAGACATGTGCAGTACAACATCCCAGATGTCCACCCTGCCGCGGTCATCAGCGCGTTCCATCAGAACGTGCGTAACCGCAGGATGCGGGAGGAGATGGCGATGTGCAAGATCAGAGACGTCAGTGAGCTGTATGCCCTGGCCGACAAGTGTGCACGTGCTGAGGAAGGGAGGAAACTCCCCGGAGAGAATGCAGGAGCAGGAGGATCTGACAGCGAGGATGCTGCCCCGGCAAAGAAAAACCGGCGGCGGAACAGGAAGAAGAAAGGCAAAGATGTGCTAGTCGTTGAGCAGTCCGGCAACGAAGGTGGTGCCAAGAAAGCCAAAGTTGGTAGCTCCGGCAAGGAGATTGCCGCATGCACCAACTGCCAGGCTGTGGCAGTCGCCGACAAGCAGTATTGCAAGATCCACCGCACCAAGGGCCATGACCTCCGGAGCTGCAAGAAGGTCGAGCAGCTTGTCCAGCAACAAAAGGCTGAATACGAGCGACGAGACAAGGAGAGGGCCCAAGGAGGCACTGGAGAATCTAGCAAGAAGCGCGCCGGCCGGGGAGGACGCCGCGGCAAGGCCAAGCAGTGGCAAGGAGACAGACCTCCCCGCAGCCGCGACAAGGATGAAGATGACGACGACGACGAAGACATGGATGATGTCGATACCAGCGAGCAGGAGTTCCAGAAAGCCACAGAGGTCTTGTGCGTTGACGGCGGTGCTTCTCTGCATACTTCACACCACCAACTCAAGTAGTGGGTGCGGGAAGTCAATGCAGCGGAACCACCTCTCGAGTCACGCAAGCTTCTGAAATGGTCCAGCACGCCTATCATCTTTGATATTGAGGACCACCCTGATCGCACAACTGCGGTCGGGTGCTTGCCGATGTTGGTTTCACCAACTATCCGCAACCTCAAGGTCACTAAGATGCTAGTTGACGGCGGGGCCGGCTTGAACCTGATCTCCTCCGCTGTACTCCAGAAACTCCAGATCCCTGACAGCGAGCTTGAAGAGACCGGCCCATTCCAAGGAATCAACCCGGGAAGGAGCAAGCCAAAGGGGAAGGTCACGTTGCCAGTAACATTTGGCAGCGAGCTCAACTTCAGGACTGAGAGGGTCACTTTTGACGTTGCCGATATTCCATTGCCTTACAATGGGATACTTGGCCGTCCAGCACTCGCCAAGTTCATGGTAGCCTCTCACTACGCATACAACATGCTGAAGATGCCAAGCCCGATAAGCGTCATCTCTGTCCCCGGCGACAAGAAGGATGCTCTTATCTGCGCCGACAAGATCTACCAGGAAGCGGCAGCTGCAACAGACCGCAAGTCACTTGCCGCTGAAGCTCCCGGGGGGAAGAAGAAGACCAAGTCCGGCAAGAGTTCTGATGCCCACTCCGGAAAGCGCACCTCTTCGGAGTGCTGCGCCGCCGTCGAGGACGCACCATCGAGCTCTACCGGCAAGTGTAAGAAGACAATGGCAGCTCCGCCAGAGACGAAGAAGGTGTCCGCCAAGGAGGACGGCACTGGTGGTACCTTCACCATCAGTGCCACTCTCGACCCTAAATAGGAAAGCGCGCTCATTGCTTTCCTATGGGCGAATGTCGACGTGTTTGCGTGGCAACCGTCTGACATCCCCGGTGTTCCCAGGAAAGTAATTGAGCACCACCTTGCCGTTTGTCCTCATGCGCGGCCCGTCAAGCAGAAAGTTAGGAAGCAAGCAGTGGAGCGTCAAGAATTTATCGCAGAAGAGATCAAGAAATTGGAAGCAGCAGGCCTTGTCAGAGGAGTGCTCCATCCTACGTGGTTGGCCAATCCTGTAGTCGTGCGCAAGGCGAACGGGAAATGGAGACTTTGTATCGATTTTACCGATGTTAACAAAGCTTGTCCCAAAGACCCATTTCCTTTGCCGCGCATTGACCAGATTGTTGACTCCACAGCCGGATGTGATTTGCTTTCATTTCTTGATGCATACTTAGGATACCATCAGATCTTCATGGCAGAAGAGGATGAGGAGAAGACCGCATTTATTACTCCATGTGGCACGTACTGTTTCATACGGATGCCTTTCGGATTAAAAAATGCTGGTTCAACATTTGCAAGAGTAGTCCATGTCGCTCTTGAGCCACAAATACACAGAAATGTGGAAGCCTATATGGATGACATAGTGGTCAAGAGCAAGGACAAGGCAACTCTGGTCCAAGATTTAGACGAGACCTTTGCAAATCTGCGCAAGATCAGCCTCAAGCTCGACCCAGAGAAGTGTGTGTTTGGAGTTCCCTCCGGCAAGCTTCTCGTGTTCTTCGTGTCTCAGCGGGGAATTGAAGCTAATCCCGACAAGATCAAGGCCATTGAGCAGATTGAAGCACCAAAGCGCGTCAAGGACGTACAAAGACTTGCCGGTTGCGTGGCTTCTCTCAGCAGGTTTATCTCTAGGTCTGCTGAGCGCGCCCTGCCATTTTTCAAATTATTGAAAAAGGCAGGTCCAATGAAATGGACTCCGGAAGCGGAGGCTGCGCTGCAAGACTTGAAGAGATACCTGTCCTCCCCTCCAATACTTGTCGCACCTAAGCCACAAGAGAAGTTGCTGCTGTACATAGCGGCAACCAATCAAGTGGTTAGTGCTGGGTTAGTAGCAGAGAGGGAGGCAGATGACGAGCCAGCAACCACGGCAAGCGCATCCAGCGACAAGCAAGGGGCTTCCCCGGCAAGCTCTGGTCCAGACAAAGATGGATCTGCGCAGATGCACAAAGAGATACAGAAGAAAATGGTGCAGCGCCCAATTTACTTTGTCAGTTCCCTTCTGCAGGGGGCTAGGTCACGGTACTCTGGCGTACAGAAATTGCTTTTCGGCCTTCTCATGGCCTCGAGAAAGCTGCGCCATTACTTCCAAGCACATGAGATCACAGTTGTTACTCGCTTTCCGCTGAAGAGGATACTACAGAATCCAGAAGCGACAGGCAGGATTGTTGAGTGGGCACTGGAACTGTCAAGCTTTGGCCTCAAGTTTGAGAGTACTTCAACTATCCAGAGCAGAGCATTGGCAGAATTTATAGCAGAATGGACACCAACACCAGATGAAGAAATTCCAGAAACGAGCATCCCCGTCAAGGAAGCAAGCAAAGAGTGGCTGATGTACTTTGATGGTGCCTTTTCGCTGCAAGGCGCCGGCGCTGGCGTGCTGCTTGTCGCACCCACCGGAGAGCACCTCAAGTACGTAGTCCAGATGCACTTTCCCAAGGAGCAAGCAACAAACAATACTGCAGAGTATGAAGGCTTGCTTGCCGGTCTCAGGATTGCGGCAGACCTTGGGATCAAGAAGCTCATTGTCAGGGGTGACTCACAGCTTGTCGTCCGCCAAGTGAACAAGAACTATCAGAGTCCGTTGATGGAAGCCTACGTCGACGAAGTGAGAAAGCTAGAAGAGCACTTTGACGGCCTACAAATGGAGCATGTTCCAAGAGCTCAGAACGCCATTGCCGATGGCCTGTCAAAGTGCGCCGCACTTAAGTTACCTGTGGAACCAGGGATCTTTGTGCTCAAGCTGACTCAACCGTCTGTAACACCATCAACTGGACAGAGCAAGAAGAGGAAGTTGATTTCTGGTGACTATTTTCCGGCAGAGCTTCCCGAAGCCGCCGCCAAGAAGGTCCCCAAGATCAACGCTAAAAGCGCTGAGGAGCAATATGCTCCGGCAAGCCCTAGGGTTTGTTCCGTTGAAGCAGAAGCTCCCGATAAGTTTTGCTCCGGCAAGCTTGTCGGGGAACGTCAAGCTCCGACAGAGCCGCAGGTTCTCGCCGTAGAAGCGGATGTTCCCGCAACAGCTGAGATCAACACCAAGAGTGCTGAGGAGCAATATGCTCCGGCAAGCCCTAGGGTTTGTTCTGTTGAAGCAGAAGCTCCCGACACGTTTTGCTCCGGCAAACTTGCCGGGGAGCGTCAAGCTCCGGCAGAGCCGCAGGTTCTCGCCGTAGAAGCGGATGTTCCCGCAGCAGCAGATTTGCCTTTAGTCCTTGTTGTCGAGCCACAAGCTCCAGCATGGGCACAGCAGATTGTCCGTTTCCTTCAAACAGGAGAACTTCCCGAAGAGCAAGAAGAAGCGGAAAGAGTAGCCCGGCAGTCAAGTATGTACCAGTTTGTCGACAAGACACTGTACATAAGAAGACTCAACGGTGTGAAATTGAAGTGTATTCACCGGGAAGACGGACAAAAGCTGTTGGCAGAGATACATGGAGGCATATGTGGTCACCACATTGGCGCGAGAGCACTTGTCGGCAAAGCATTCCGGCAAGGTTTCTTTTGGCCGACAGCCCTCCAGGATGCAACTGCACAAGTAACCAAGTGTGAAGCGTGCCAGTTCCATTCCAAGCAGATACATCAACCAGCTCAAGCTCTCCAGATGATCCCTTTATCCTGGCCATTTTCGGTCTGGGGGCTCGACATCCTCGGCCCCTTCCCCCGAGCAGTCGGGGGCTTTGAGTACTTGTACGTTGCAATCGACAAGTTCACAAAATGGCCGGAAGTAGAACCAGTGAGGAAGGTGACAGCACAGTCAGCAGTCAAGTTCTTCAGGTCGATTGTTTGCCGCTTCGGGATTCCTAACAGGATAATCACCGACAACGGCACGCAATTCACGAGCCGCACCTTCATGCAATACGTCCAAGATCTTGGCGCCAAGGTCTTCTTCGCTTCTGTTGCTCACCCGAGAAGCAACGGTCAAGCGGAGAGGGCAAATGCTGAAGTGCTGCGCGGGCTCAAGACCAGGACTTTCGACAGGCTGCACAAGTGCGGGAAAAACTGGATCGAGGAGCTGCCGGCGGTTCTTTGGTCGATCAGAACGACGCCAAATCGAGCCACTGGACAGACACCTTTCGCTCTAGTCTATGGAGCAGAGGCAGTTCTCCCCACGGAACTCGTATACGGGTCACCTCGAGTGCTCGCTTATGATGAGCTTGAGCAAGAGCAGCTGCGACAAGATGACGCGCTGCTCCTTGAGGAAGACCGTCTTTAGGCTGCTGTACGAGCTGCTCGCTATCAGCAAGCTTTGCGCTGCTACCATAGCCGCAAAGTTAATGCCAGAAGTTTCGAGGAAGGCGACCTTGTTCTTCGGCATGTTCAGTCCGCCAAGAATTCCAGCAAGTTGACGCCAAAGTGGGAAGGCCCTTACCGGGTGAAACGAGTCACTAGGCCTGGCGCTGTCCGCCTTGAGACCGAAGATGCCATTCCGGTGAGCAATTCCTGGAACATTGAGCATCTTCGTAAGTTTTACCCATAAGGCGCGGTTGCCGGAACCTGTTCCTGCAACCACCTTTTGTACAAGTCTTACCGCTGTTGCATGTAATCCTTTGTACAAAGCCGGGCGCAGACCCCGTGCATAAGTAAAGCTCATGTGCTCCGCACATCTTGTCAAATTCATGCTTTCTATTTTTTGCATGTGTTATCTGACACTTTGTGCAGCACCTACTCCCCAGTAAGCAATAATGAGCCGTAAGGCTCCATATCTTTATTTTCTCTTCTTTCTTTTTTCAAGGAAAGGAAGATTCCCTCGCCCACAAGTTTGCCGGGGGGGAAAGGAGAAGATAATAGTATGGACCAGGCGTCGTTCAAGAAAGCTTCGCCTTGCCGGGAAGCAAACAACAGAAAAGCTAAGTTGCCAAAGTTTGAGCAATCAGATTTTTAAAATTTTTAAGTTATCTCCCTTGAACGACCGCGCTTTGTATGGAAAACCTGTGCGCGGAGGAACCAACTCGTAGCTAGTTGCGCCCTTACTTTGTTTCGAGTCCGCTCAACAACTTAAGTGAGCCGCGACTAGTTGCGACAAGGTTTCTTGTCGGTAGCAGCACCGCCAGCAGGCTGCTGACGTTCCGCACTCAGCGCTCGCGGCTAAGGTGCCTGTACCGGCAAGTTCCCTAAAAGCGTAGGGCTAAAACATACAGAGGGAGGAATCAAGTAAAGGGAATAACATTGCAATCATTACCCAGAATAGAGCTATATTACAAGATAGCTTGTCGCGGCTCTAACGGATTGTTTTCGTAACATGATAAACAGCGACAAGGAAAGAAGAAACAGGCGGCCTAGTCTACGCGATCGCCTTCGATCCTCTTGATCCCGCTCACCTTGTCCACAATGGGTGCGACAAGGGTCTTGAGCGCCTCCAGATCAGCATCCGGCGGCAGGGTCTTGAGGACGTTGGTGAGGTTGAGGCCCGGATTGCGGAAGGCCACCTTCACCAACACTTTCTGAAGAGCTCCCGCGCAGATCTTGCGCGACTCGTCGGCCAGCTGCTTTGGGATCTTCTCCCGGAGCCGCCGAAGGGCCGTCGCCACGCCTTTGAAGAACAAGACGAGCTTGGCGCTGGGTTGGAGGTTCTCGTCGGAGGGATACCCGAGATCCTCCATCCCCAGCTGCGCCAACTCCCTGTCAATGTCTGTGGCAGCACTCACGAGGCTCTCCGTCCAGTGCTCCACATTTTCCCTGAAAGCGTTCTGGGTGGCGGCAACACTCTCCAGCAGCGCCTTGTCGGCCTTGATCTCTTCTTTCAAGGCCGCCTCCTGCTTCTTGGCGCCGTCCAGAGTCTTGGTCAAAGCGGTCAGCTTCAACTCAAGATTCGCGTTGGAGTCCTTGGCGGCGCTGAGCTCTTTGCTCTTCTCGGCGAGATCGGCCTCCAGCTGCGCCACCTTCGTCTCCAGCTCCTTCTTGGCGGCCTCGGCGGCGGCGGCAGCATCCTCTGCTTGCTTGAGGGCTCCACCGAGTTTTTCCTCGCACACGGCAAGCTCCTCCTCGTGGGCGTCAAGATTGACCTTCCGCTGCGCCAGCTCGCCCTCCTCCGCGGATAGCTTCACAGCGGCAAGCCGCTGTTGCTCTTCGACTTCAGCCTTCTCGAGGAGGAAGGCCTTCTGCGCTTCGACAAGTTGCTCTCGCTCCTCCGCCAGGGACCGGAGAGCTTCCTGGTGTAGACCCCGGAGCTCCTCCACGCGCTTCTCAATATCTGCTCCCGCCTTCGCGACAAGCGCCTCGCAGGATTCCAGCTTGGCTTGCCGCGCGCGGTAGAGCGACAACAACTTCCGCAGCAGCCGCTCTTCCTCAGGCTCGTTGCTGCTGCTGCTCGGCGCGTCAACCAGCGTCAGCCCCGCCGAGGCAAGCACTTCCCCGTCGAAGATCTCTCCCTCGACCGGCGCCCTGGAGCTTGACGCCCAGGGGAGGTTGATGAAGACGTCATCGCCGGCCTTCAAGTATACGCCTGGCTGGGGCTCTTCGGAGCCAGGCGCTGCGGCAGCGGCGGACGGGTCGGCGGTCGGTGTAGCGCCTGGCGCTCCTGCGGCCTCAGGGCCGTCAGTGCAATCGCCGGACCCCTCGCCAATTGCTGCGGCGGCAGCCTTGGCGGCCTCTGCGCCGGCGGGATCGCCAGCACCGGCTGCTTCTTCAGCGACAACCTCGGTCTCCATCTGCTCCGCAGCAGATGGGTCTGACAGCCGGAAAAGGGAGAAGAGTCAAGCAAAAACCCAAGAAGCTCAAAAGAAGAAGAACCCAAGGGAAGCCCTGCAGCGAAAGGATTACCTGTGCCGGGTCCTGCAGTCGTGGTCTCTGCCGTCGGGGGGCCGCTGGTGCTGTCCCTTGCCGGAGACTTCTCCCTTATCGGAAAACTCTCCCTTGCCGGAGAGCTCTCTCTTGTCGGGGGATTCTCCCTTGGCTCCTGGTGGGGCTGCTCTGCTCCTACACAAACCAGCAGTTAGATATCAGCAAAAACAGAGTATCCATGCGCACCTCACAGCGGAAAGCAAACCATATACTTACGCTGGGGGCTACTCTGGAGAGAAGTTGTCGGGTCCGGCAAGGTTGTCTCGGGCGCACCCCCCGCTGTCGCAGTAGGTTCGTCCTTGATGACAATCACCGGGACCTTGGCTCTCTTTGCTGCTCTCTGGGCCAGAGTCCTAAAAAGGAACAAGTTCAGAGCAAAGAAAATGAGATACAAGACAAACAGCAAGAATTGAAGAACTGCAAGTACAACAAGAGAAGCTTACTCTTCTTCTTCTTCCTTGTCGGAGCTGAACGCCGAGAAGTCGAAGTCCGGCGTGCGCCCGACGCGAGGAGGCGGAGGAGAAGCTTCCCTTGGACGCTTGGCGGGAGCAGTGGCGGCGGTCTGAGACGACCCCGCTCCGGCTGCCGGCGCGGCGCGGGCAGCGGCAGGAACTGAAGCGGTGGTCCAGCTAGACCCCGCTCTAGTTGCCGTCGCAGCATGAGGCGCTCCCGCGGCAACGGTGTTTGCCGCGGTGGAGCGTGTCACGCGGCGCGGCGACTGTTGACCCGCTTGCCGCTCCGCTACGTCACCGGCCTTGCGGAGACGCCTTCTTGGTGGGGATGGAGGCTCTGCTTGCGGCGAGCTGCCCGAAGACGAAGTGGAAGACGAGTTGATCTCCAGCGAGCCGCTCGTATCCTTGGCGGGCTTGCTCGACTCGACGTTCTGCCCGGCAAGCTCTTTCTCGCCGGCAGGCTCCCTTCGCTCGGCACGGCTTGCCGCCTCTGCTGCATCTGCCTCCTCCACGGTGAATCCAAATTCGCCCGCGGCTGCGGCTGCCGCCGCCTCTTCCAGCCTGGTGGCGATGAGTGCCATCTCCGCATCGGTGGTGTCGCGGGTGAGGCTATCCTTCTCGTCGGAGCGGATCGGCACTTCTACCAAGTCATCGAAGAATTGCTGCACGACGTCGTCAGCAGGCTCTTGCCAAGTTGGCACAATCCCATGCGAA
Organism: Triticum urartu; assembly: GCF_056163025.1. Taxonomy (NCBI): domain Eukaryota; kingdom Viridiplantae; phylum Streptophyta; class Magnoliopsida; order Poales; family Poaceae; genus Triticum; species Triticum urartu. The sequence goes on along the minus strand of NC_141879.1, from coordinate 150,054,304 downwards.
TCGCACAGCGGCATCATTGCACGGATGCGGTCGAGCGCAGAATTGTTGCACAACGGAACGACACCCCCAGGCAACCTGAACACTTCGGGATGTTGGGGGTCATACTTGAACAATTCTTGGAGCATCGCGTTGAGCTCCAGAACAGTAAAGTTGTAGTTGAGGCCCGGCCGCAGCCTCATGATATCCGCCGCATTCTTGAACTCCCAAGTGGGTCTCCCCCGTTCTTGCAGGGGGGCGATGCGGTGGCGAAGAAAATCTGCGCCAACGGCGCCTACAGTGAGCCCGGCAAGCCTGAGGTGCAGGATCCGGGTGACAGCAATCTTCAGCCTGTCGTCTTCCGGGGCCACGTCACTCCAATCGCTGCCGCGTGCTACTGGGGTTTGGCGTCGGGTGGTGAATGGCTGCGGGTTCTCCTCGTCAATCCAGCACCAGTCTGCCCTCCACTCCTCCCACTTGCCGCGGAATTCTCCCTCCAGATAAGTTTCCTTCTTGCCGGCCCTTGAGATCCAGGCGATTCCGCCGGATAGAGGCTCTCCTCTCTCTACTCGGGGTATGAAGAAGTGGCGAAAGAGGGCTACATTGGGATGGACTCCGACAAAGTTTTCGCAGAGATGTGCGAAAACTGCCATGGTCAGAACGGCATTGGGGGTGAAGTCAAGGAGGTGGAATCCATAGGTATTCATGATGTCGCAGAAGAATTCAGAGAAAGGCGGGCAGAGCCCGCAGTAGAAGAACAAGGCAAAGAAAGGATATCCATTTGGGGCCTTCTTCCAAGCGGCGGCGGGAAGTACCTTCATGCGCGGATGCGCTCGCGTCTCCGCCGACCAGAAGAGGTAGTAGTTCTCCCTCAGCTCCCTCGCGGCAAGCTTGGGGGGGAAGACCGCCCGCTCCTTTCGCAGCGCCGCAAGCCGCTGCGCCTCGGTCGACTTCACGACCTTCCCCTTGTCGGCTTTTGGAGCCATGGCGGAAGTGGTGGAGGAGGTCGACGACGTTGGTGATGCTGGTGGCAATGGGGGGCGGAGCGCTGCTCTCTTTCGGCTTTGGGAAGATGAGGGAGCGGCGGAGATTTCTGAGATTGGAAGCAGCAATTGGCGAATGGGCGGACTGCCCCTGTTTCCCCTGCTTATAAGGAGGGAGGGGGCAGACGTTCCGCATTTCCGAATAAAGTAACCACCTACGATCTCTCCCACGACGCCGCATTCAACGCGTGCCGTTCGGGGAGGGCGCGGTGGATACGGAGAGAGATACGGCATAACCTAGGCCGCGCATGCCCGTGCCCTGTTTTGGGCCTGGCCCAACAGCACTTGGCACCGTGTATGGCCCAGGCCCGGGGGCTCCTGTCGATGTACTAGAGTAGGGGTACCCTAGTATCCCGAACTTGTGCACGGGCAGTCGCAGCATCCCGCGGCAAGGCTTGCCGGGTGACCGCCAAGGTCCTCCGTGGTTCCTTTGGAGCCATTGAAGAACAAAGTATCCAATTCAAGACCCCGGCAAGAGGAGCTTGCCGGGAAGGCCAACCAAGGCACTTCAAGACCCCGGCAAGAGGAGCTTGCCGGGAAGGCCACCCAAGGCATCTCAAGGAACTTGCCGCGACGCGCCACGCGTCCCGGCAAGGCCCGGTGAGCGGCAAGCTCCCGGACGCGACAAGACAATGACCGCGGCAAGGCGTTTGCCGTGGCAAGCCACCACTCTGTGTCCGTGCTCCAGCACATCCACCAACGTGTCGCTCTGGGACCCTTCCCAGCGTACGTGGCAGGAGGCTGTGCAGCCAGCGGTGAGCGGTGGCAAGCGGCGCTGACAAGATTGCCGTCGTGGCGAGCGGTGGCGTTCCTGACGATCCCTTTTACATTGTTTAGGCGACGCAGACGGGCATTTAATACCCTTGTCCCCTGCCGTCAGGGTTAGGTATGATACACTGTAGCAGGTAGCTGTACCTACCGCAGAACCTTTCCATTTTTACCCCTGTCTACGCTGCCACCTGTCGGTGACCCCTTGAGCATATAAAAGGAGGCCCATGCGCAACATAGAGGGGGTTAGCTAGTTCGGAGAACACTCACGCTCGGTCTCGTTAGCTGCTGGTGTGTACTGTAGCACTCCGCGCTCCCGAGCAAGAACTCAATACAAACCACAAAGCAGGAGTAGGGTTTTACGCATCCGTGCGGCCCGAACCTGGGTAACTGCTCGCGTGCTTCGCCTCGATCCGCTCTTTGTACGACCTCCGCCCCGCCGAACCGAAAGGGACTCGGTCCGCCGGTCCCATAGGTGTTCGTGGATCAGTCCCCCGACAACGACGGCGAGGCCTAGGAAGGGGACGACGCGGAGCCGGGGAAGACGCGACAGTGGATGCCCACGCGTAGAGGAGTACGATGGTTCACTGGTTCGCTGCGGTGTGAGGCTGCCGTCGCCGCAGAATAACAGGGGGTGTGGGTGAGTAGAGGGATGGCCTGGCCAGCGGTGGGAGTAGTAGAGGGCGGTGAGGCCTCCGCCACATCGCAGCCGGCCACGGGAGGCAGGAGCTCGAGGCACGACCGGCGCTGGTTTGGGCGGCTGGAGCAAGAAGACCAGAGGTTGAAGAAGCACTACGGCCGTTGGATGGACATCGTACGGTCACTGGAGCTAGAATCATGCATATTGACTAAGTTGACAAAGCCCTCTGTCCCTGTCAACTTAGTAGACCCACAAGTCAGCCTGCCACTATACTGGGTCCCAGCTAACAGGGGGAGTATTCATTTTTTTATGCGTAATAAGGAGGCACTTCCTTGCGTGCGAAGATATAGCTGGTGGGTCCGAGCTGTCAGCGGCGGTAACGTTTTTTCGCAAAATACAGAGGCCCTTTCGGTGGGTCCCTGATGTCAGGTGGAGGAATCATTATTTTGCGCGTAATAAGGAGGCATTTCCTTGCGTGCGACCGTGGACCCAGCTGTCGGCCTCTTCACGTAAAGTCCACTTCAGATGCATGTCGGTCGTTGACCATGTTGACCAGGCCGCGCCGAGAGCACCAGGGCGGTGGACGACGACGAGGCCTAGGAAGGGAACGACGCGGAGGCAGGGAAGACTCGGTAGTTGTTTCCCACGCGGAGGGGAGTACGACTGTACGAGGGTTTACTGGTTCGTGTGCCCTCGCCGGAAAATAACAGCAGGTGTGGGTGAGTAGAGGGATGGCTAGGCCAGCAACGGGAGTATGGTGGGGCGGTGAGGCCTGCGCGGCAGCAGAGCCGGCCGCGGGGAGGAGGGAGCAGGCAGTCCCGCCGGCGCCTGTTTGAGCGGCTGGAGCAGGAAGAGCAGAGATTGAAGAAGCACGACGGCCGTTGGATGACCATCCAACAGTCACTGCTTGTGCGTCAACCTTTTTTTAGGAAAGCCTCAAATCTATGGAAAACAGCATACAACCCATTTGCTAATTCTTAAGGTTTTTTTGGAGCCCATATTCTTTTTGTTAGCATTACAGCCCATATTGTGGCCACGGTTCAAAAATTATACGAAATTTTGCATATTTCGGTGCGGTCCGAACTATTTTTAATCCCGAAATTTCGACTCACATTCAAACTAATTTAAAAAATAAATGTATATCAATATAAAATCCAACAAATTCTCCACGCATAAAATTAATGTAATTTAAAATCTCGAAATGAAAAAAAAGATATTTGAAACTAATTGCCGGTTTGATGTGTTTTAAAAATGTACAACCCATTTCTCATTACTGATGGGCCATTTTCTCGGCCAGCCGAATGAAAGCTCTCCTCGTCTTGAAAGATTTGCAGCCCAACAGGCCTGACAAAGCGACTTACTTGGCAAATCACAAAAAAACTGGGCTGTGGCCGTGGACCCAACTGTCAGTCCATTTATTTTTTAGTCCATTTGGTGGGCTGGGTGAAACAATGATGTAGCATCTATGCATCCCATTTAAATCCCATTTGCATTTTTCTCGAAAGCCACGGACTTGCTGGGCTGGGTGAAAAATATCATGTTGGGCTAGACGGAGAAATGTTATAAAAACATAAACACATGATTGCACGTCAGTAAAATCTTTGCAAGCTTATGTACGCAATCACTAGGAGTTAACTTGCCAAGTTATATATAAACAATTATTATAATTATTTTGTAAGAACTTTTAACTTACGAAATAAAATATCATTTTAATTTGATGAGTTAATAGTACGTGGGGTATTATTATTTTTTAGGCTAGACGTGGGACAGTTGAGTTGGTTCTAGGGGAAAGTACTGGGAGAAAAACTCAGTTTACATCGAAAAAGAAAGTGGGAGAAAATTCAGAGACCTGTTGGGTACACCTGAGGAGGGGAATATGTTGGGAGGAAGGAGATTCAAAGCACGACAGCCGAGTGAACTAGTTTTTTTACGGACAAGTGAACTAGTTTACATACATAAGCAAATTGCTACTAAAAAATCAATCAGGTTAATGGGTTCTTAAAAGAAATATTTCGGACAAAACAGATAATTACGACACATAGGCTAATGCATGAAACACTCACATGATAAAGGTGCTTATTGTTGGAAATATGCCCTAGAGGCAATAATAAAAGCATTATTATTATATTTCCTTGTTCATGATAATTGTCTTTATTCATGCTATAATTGTGTTATCCAGAAATCGTAATACATGTGTGAATAATAGACACCAACATGTCCCTAGTAAGCCTCTAGTTGACTAGCTCGTTGATCAACAGATAGTCATGGTTTCCTGACTATGGACATTGGATGTCATTGATAACGAGATCACATCATTAGGAGAATGATGTGATGGACAAGACCCAATCCTAAACATAGCACAAGATCGTATAGTTCGTTTGCTAGAGTTTTCCAATGTCAAGTATCTTTTCCTTAGACCATGAGATCGTGTAACTCCCGGATACCGTAGGAGTGCTTTGGGTGTGCCAAACGTCACAACGTAACTGGGTGACTATAAAGGTATACTACGGGTATCTCCGAAAGTGTCTGTTGGGTTGACACGGATCAAGACTGGGATTTGTCACTCCGTATGACGGAGAGGTATCACTGGGCCCACTCGGTAATGCATCATCATAATGAGCTCAAAGTGACCAAGTGTCTGGTCACGGGATCATGCATTACGGTACGAGTAAAGTGACTTGCCGGTAACGAGATTGAACGAGGTATTGGGATACCGACGATCGAATCTCGGGCAAGTAACATATCGATTGACAAAGGGAATTGTATACGGGGTTGCTTGAATCCTCGACATCGTGGTTCATCCGATGAGATCATCATGGAGTATGTGGGAGCCAACATGGGTATCCAGATCCCGCTGTTGGTTATTGACCGGAGAGTCGTCTCGGTCATGTCTACATATCTCCCGAACCCGTAGGGTCTACACACTTAAGGTTCGGTGACGCTAGGGTTGTAGGGATATGTATATGCAGTAACCCGAATGTTGTTCGGAGTCCCGGATGAGATCCCGGACGTCACGAGGAGTTCCGGAATGGTCTGGAGGTAAAGAATTATATATAGGAAGTGCTGTTTCGGTCATCGGGACAAGTTTCGGGGTCACCGGTATTGTACCGGGACCACCGGAAGGGTCCCGGGGGTCCACCGGGTGGGTCCACCTGCCCCGGGGGCCACATGGGCTGTAGGGGGTGCGCCTTGGCCTACATGGGCCAAGGGCACCAGCCCCAAGGGGCCCATGCGCCTAGGGTTTCCAAAAGGGAAGAGTCCCACAAGTGGAAGGCACCCCTAGGTGCCTTGGGGGGGAGGGAAACCTCCCTTGGCCGCCGCCCCCCTAGGAGATTGGATCTCCTAGGGCCGGCACCCCCCTAGGCCCTCCTATATATAGTGGGGGAAGGAGGGCTTTTTCATCCATGCCTTTGGTTGCCTCCTTCTCCCTCTCCAACACCTCCTCCTCCTCCATAGCGCTTGGCGAAGCCCTGACGGAGTACTGCAGCTCCATCACCACCACGCCGTCGTGTTACTGCTGGAGCCATCTTCCTCAACCTCTCCTTCCCTCTTGCTGGATCAAGAAGAAGGAGACGTTACGCTGACCGTACGTGTGTTGAACGCGGAGGTGCCGTCCGTTCGGTGCTAGGATCTCCGGTGATTTGGATCACGTCGTGTTCGACTACCTCATCCCCGTTCTTTGAACGCTTCCGCTCGCGATCTACAAAGGTATGTAGATGCATCCAATCACTCGTTGCTAGATGAACTCATAGATGGATCTCGGTGAAACCGTAGGAAATTTTTTTGTTTTCTGCAACGTTCCCCAACAGTGGCATCATGAGCTAGGTCTATGCGTAGTTCTTCTTGCGCGAGTAGAACACAATTTGTTGTGGGCGTAGATGTTGTCAACTTTCTTGCCGCTACTAGTCTTATCTTTCTTCAACGGTATTGTGGGATGAAGCGGCCCGGACCAACCTTACACGTACGCTTACGTGAGACCGGTTCCACCGACTAACATGCACTAGTTGCATAAGGTGGCTGGCGGGTGTCTGTCTCTCCCACTTTAGTTGGAGCGGATTCGATGAAAAGGGTCCTTATGAAGGGTAAATAGAAGTTGACAAATCACGTTGTGGCTTTCACGTAGGTAAGAAAACGTTCTTGCTAGAACCCTAATTCAGCCACGTAAAACTTGCAACAACAATTAGAGGACGTCTAACTTGTTTTTGCAGCAAGTGCTTTGTGATATGATATGGCCAAAGTTGTGATGAATGATGAATGATATATATGTGATGTATGAGATGTTCATGCTATTGTAATAGGAATCACGACTTGCATGTCGATGAGTATGACAACCGGCAGGAGCCATAGGAGTTGTCTTTATTTTTGTATGACCTGCGTGTCATTGAGAAACGCCATGTAAATTACTTTACTTTATTGCTAAACGCGTTAGCCGTAGTAGTAGAAGTAATAGTTGGCGAGCAACTTCATGGAGACACGATGATGGAGATCATGATGATGGAGATCATGGTGTCATGCCGGTGACAAGATGATCATGGAGCCCCAAGATGGAGATCAAAGGAGCTATGTGATATTGGCCATATCATGTCACTATTATTGTTTGATTGCATGTGATGTTTATCATGTTTTTGCATCTTGTTTACTTAGAATGACGGTAGTAAATAAGATGATCCCTCATAATAATTTCAAGAAGTGTTCCCCTTAACTGTGCACCGTTGCGACAGTTCGTTCGTTTCTAAGCATCATGTGATGATCGGGTGTGATAGATTCCAACGTTCACATACAACGGGTGTAAGACAAATTTACGCATGCAAACACTTAGGTTGACTTGACGAGCCTAGCATGTACAGACATGGCCTTGGAACACAGAAGACTGAAAGGTCGAGTATGAGTCGTATAGAAGATACGATCAACATGAAGATGTTCACCGATGTTGACTAGTCCATCTCATGTGATGATCGGACACGGCCTAGTTGACTCGGATCATGTTATACTTAGATGACTAGAAGAGGGATGTCTATCTAAGTGGGAGTTCATTGAATAATTTGATTAGATGAACTTAATTATCATGAACTTAGTCTAAAATTATTTACAATATGTCTTGTAGATCAAATGGCCAACGTAGTCCTCAACTTCAACGCGTTCCTAGAGAAAACCAAGCTGAAAGACGATGGCAGCAACTACACGGACTGGGTCCGAAACCTGAGGATCATCCTCATAGCTGCCAAGAAAGATTATGTCCTACAAGCACCACTGGGTGACGCACCTGTTCTCCCTGTAGAACAAGACGTTATGAACGCTTGGCAGGCACGTACCGATGACTACTCCCTCGTTCAGTGCGGCATGCTTTACAGCTTAGAGCCGGGGCTCCAAAAGCGTTTTGAGAGACATGGAGCATATGAGATGTTTGAAGAGCTGAAAATGGTTTTTCAAGCTCATGCCCGGGTCGAGAGATATGAAGTCTCCGACAAATTCTTTAGCTGTAAGATGGAGGAAAATAGTTCTGTTAGTGAGCACATACTCACTATGTCTGGGTTACATAACCGCTTGACTCAGCTGGGAGTTAATCTCCCGGATGACGCGGTCATTTGACAGAATCCTCCAGTCGCTTCCACCAAGCTACAAGAGCTTTGTGATGAACTTCAATATGCAGGGGATGGAAAAGACCATTCCTGAGGTATTTGCTATGCTGAAATCAGCAGAGGTAGAAGTCAAGAAGGAACATCAAGTGTTGATGGTGAATAAAACCACTAAGTTCAAGAAGGGCAAGGGTAAAAAGAACTTCAAGAAGGACGGCAAGGGAGTTGCCGCGCCCGGCAAGCAAGCTGCCGGGAAGAAGCCAAAAAATGGACCCAAGCCCGAGACTGAGTGCTTTTATTGCAAGAAAAGTGGTCACTGGAAGCGGAACTGCCCCAAATACTTAGCGGACAAGAAGGCCGGCAAAACAAAAGGTATATGTGATATACATGTAATTGATGTGTACCTTACCAGTACTCGTAGTAGCTCCTGGGTATTTGATACCGGTGCAGTTGCTCACATTTGTAACTCAAAGCAGGAGCTGCGGAATAAGCGGAGACTGGCAAAGGACGAGGTGACGATGCGCGTCGGGAATGGTTCCAAGGACAATGTGATCGCCGTCGGCACGCTACCTCTACATTTACCTACGGGATTAGTTTTAAACCTCAATAATTGTTATTTAGTGCCAGCTTTGAGCATGAACATTGTATCGGGATCTCATTTAATTCGAGATGGCTACTCATTTAAATCCGAGAATAATGGTTGTTCTATTTATATGAGAGATATGTTTTATGGTCATGCTCCGATGGTGAATGGTTTATTCTTCCTCGAACGTAATGCTACACATGTTCATAGTGTGAAAACCAAAAGATGTAAGGTTGATAACGATAGTCCCACATACTTGTGGCACTGCCGCCTTGGTCACATAGGTATCAAACGCATGAAGAAGCTCCATGCAGATGGACTTTTAGAGTCTCTTGATTATGAATCATTTGACACGTCCGAACCATGCCTCATGGGTAAAATGACCAAGACTCCGTTCTCGGGAACAATGGAGCGGGCAACCAACTTATTGGAAATCATACATACTGATGTGTGCGGTCCAATGAGTGTTGAGGCTCGCGGTGGCTATCGTTATGTTCTCACCCTCACTGATGACTTGAGTAGATATGGGTATATCTACTTAATGAAACACAAGTCTGAAACCTTTGAAAAGTTCAAGGAATTTCAGAGTGAGGTTGAGAATCAACATGACAGGAAAATCAAGTTTCTACGATCAGATCGTGGAGGAGAATACTTGAGTCAGGAATTTGGCACACACTTAAGAAAATGTGGAATAGTTTCACAACTCACGCCGCCTGGAACACCTCAGCGTAATGGTGTGTCCGAATGTCGTAATCGCACTCTATTAGATATGGTGCGATCTATGATGTCTCTTACCGATTTACCGCTATCTTTTTGGGGCTATGCTTTAGAGACTGCCGCATTCACTTTAAATAGGGCTCCGTCGAAATCCGTTGAGATGACACCGTATGAATTATGGTTTGGGAAGAAACCTAAGCTGTCATTTCTAAAAGTTTGGGGATGCGATGCTTATGTCAAGAAACTTCAACCCGAAAAGCTCGAACCCAACTCGGAAAAATGCGTCTTCATAGGATACCCTAAAGAAACTATTGGGTATACCTTCTACCTCAGATCCGAAGGCAAGATCTTTGTTGCCAAGAATGGATCCTTTCTAGAGAAAGAGTTTCTCTCGAAAGAAGTAAGTGGGAGGAAAGTAGAACTTGATGAAGTATTACCTCTTGAACCGGAAAATGGCGCAACTCAAGAAAATGTTCCTGAGGTGCCTGCACCGACTAGAGAGGAAGTTAATGATAATGATCAAGATACTTCTGATCAAGCTCCTACTGAAATTCGAAGGTCCACAAGGACACGTTCCGCACCAGAGTGGTACGGCAACCCTGTCTTAGAAATCATGTTGTTAGACAACGGTGAACCTTCGAACTATGAAGAAGCGATGGCGGGCTCGGATTCCGACAAATGGCTAGAAGCCATGAAATCCGAGATAGGATCCATGTATGAAAACGAAGTATGGACTTTGACTGACTTGCCCGTTGAACGGCGAGCCATAGAAAATAAATGAATCTTTAAGAAGAAGATAGACGCGGATGGTAATGTGACCATCTATAAAGCTCGGCTTGTCGCTAAGGGTTATCGACAAGTTCAAGGGGTTGACTACGATGAGACTTTCTCACCGGTAGCGAAGCTAAAGTCCGTCCGAATCATGTTAGCAATTGCCGCATTCTACGATTATGAGATATGGCAAATGGACGTCAAAACGGCATTTCTTAATGGTTTGCTTAAGGAAGAATTGTATATGATGCAGCCAGAAGGTTTTGTCGATCCTAAGAATGCTGACAAGGTGTGCAAGCTCCAACGCTCGATTTATGGGCTGGTGCAAGCATCTCGGAGTTGGAACATTCGCTTTGATGAGATGATCAAAGCGTTTGGGTTTACGCAGACTTATGGAGAAGCCTGCGTTTACAAGAAAGTGAGTGGGAGCTCTGTAGCATTTCTCATATTATATGTAGATGACATACTTTTGATGGGAAATGATATAGAACTCTTGGAGAGCATCAAGGCCTACTTGAATAAGAGTTTTTCAATGAAGGACCTTGGTGAAGCTGCTTATATATTAGGCATCAAGATCTATAGAGATAGATCAAGACGCCTCATAGGTCTTTCACAAAGCACATACCTTGATAAGATATTGAAGAAGTTCAATATGGATCAATCTAAGAAGGGGTTCTTGCCTGTGTTACAAGGTATGAAATTGAGCTCAGCTCAATGTCCGACCACGGCAGAAGATATAGAAGAGATGAGTGTCATCCCCTATGCCTCAGCCATAGGTTCTATTATGTATGCCATGTTGTGTACCAGACCTGATGTAAACCTTGCCGTAAGTTTGGTAGGAAGGTACCAAAGTAATCCTGGCAAGGAACACTGGACAGCGGTCAAGAATATCCTGAAGTACCTGAAAAGGACTAAGGAAATGTTTCTCGTTTATGGAGGTGACGAAGAGCTCGTCGTAAAGGGTTACGTCGACGCTAGCTTCGACACAGATCTGGATGACTCTAAGTCTCAAACCGGATACGTGTATATTTTGAATGGTGGGGCAGTAAGCTGGTGCAGTTGCAAGCAGAGCGTCGTGGCGGGATCTACATGTGAAGCGGAGTACATGGCAGCCTCGGGGGCAGCACATGAAGCAATTTGGGTGAAGGAGTTCATCACCGACCTAGGAGTCATACCCAATGCGTCGGGGCCGATCAAGCTCTTCTGTGACAACACTGGAGCTATTGCTCTTGCCAAGGAGCCCAGGTTTCACAAGAAGACAAGGCACATCAAGCGTCGCTTCAACTCCATTCGTGAAAATGTTCAAGATGGAGACATAGATATTTGTAAAGTGCACACGGACCTGAATGTAGCAGATCCGTTGACTAAACCTCTCCCTAGAGCAAAACATGATCAACACCAGAATTCCATGGGTGTTCGATTCATCACAATGTAACTAGATTATTGACTCTAGTGCAAGTGGGAGACTGTTGGAAATATGCCCTAGAGGCAATAATAAAAGCATTATTATTATATTTCCTTGTTCATGATAATTGTCTTTATTCATGCTATAATTGTGTTATCCGGAAATCGTAATACATGTGTGAATAATAGACACCAACATGTCCCTAGTAAGCCTCTAGTTGACTAGCTCGTTGATCAACAGATAGTCATGGTTTCCTGACTATGGACATTGGATGTCATTGATAACGAGATCACATCATTAGGAGAATGATGTGATGGACAAGACCCAATCCTAAACATAGCACAAGATCGTATAGTTCGTTTGCTAGAGTTTTCCAATGTCAAGTATCTTTTCCTTAGACCATGAGATCGTGTAACTCCCGGATACCGTAGGAGTGCTTTGGGTGTGCCAAACGTCACAACGTAACTGGGTGACTATAAAGGTATACTACGGGTATCTCCGAAAGTGTCTGTTGGGTTGACACGGATCAAGACTGGGATTTGTCACTCCGTATGACGGAGAGGTATCACTGGGCCCACTCGGTAATGCATCATCATAATGAGCTCAAAGTGACCAAGTGTCTGGTCACGGGATCATGCATTACGGTACGAGTAAAGTGACTTGCCGGTAACGAGATTGAACGAGGTATTGGGATACCGACGATCGAATCTCGGGCAAGTAACATATCGATTGACAAAGGGAATTGTATACGGGGTTGCTTGAATCCTCGACATCGTGGTTCATCCGATGAGATCATCGTGGAGTATGTGGGAGCCAACATGGGTATCCAGATCCCGCTGTTGGTTATTGACCGGAGAGTCGTCTCGGTCATGTCTACATATCTCCCGAACCCGTAGGGTCTACACACTTAAGGTTCGGTGACGCTAGGGTTGTAGGGATATGTATATGCAGTAACCCGAATGTTGTTCGGAGTCCGGATGAGATCCCGGACGTCACGAGGAGTTCCGGAATGGTCCGGAGGTAAAGAATATATATAGGAAGTGCTGTTTCGGTCATCGGGACAAGTTTTGGGGTCACCGGTATTGTACCGGGACCACCGGAAGGGTCCCGGGGGTCCACCGGGTGGGTCCACCTGCCCCGGGGGCCACATGGGCTGTAGGGGGTGCGCCTTGGCCTACATGGGCCAAGGGCACCAGCCCCAAGGGGCCCATGCGCCTAGGGTTTCCAAAAGGGAAGAGTCCCACAAGTGGAAGGCACCCGTAGGTGCCTTGGGGGGGAGGGAAACCTCCCTTGGCCGCCGCCCCCCTAGGAGATTGGATCTCCTAGGGCCGGCGCCCCCCCTAGGCCCTCCTATATATAGTGGGGGAAGGAGGGCTTTTTCATCCATGCCTTTGGTTGCCTCCTTCTCCCTCTCCAACACCTCCTCCTCCTCCATAGCGCTTGGCGAAGCCCTGACGGAGTACTGCAGCTCCATCACCACCACGCCGTCGTGCTGCTGCTGGAGCCATCTTCCTCAACCTCTCCTTCCCTCTTGCTGGATCAAGAAGAAGGAGACGTTACGCTGATCGTACGTGTGTTGAACGCGGAGGTGCCGTCCGTTCGGTGCTAGGATCTCCGGTGATTTGGATCACGTCGTGTTCGACTACCTCATCCCCGTTCTTTGAACGCTTCCGCTCGCGATCTACAAAGGTATGTAGATGCATCCGATCACTCGTTGCTAGATGAACTCATAGATGGATCTCGGTGAAACCGTAGGAATTTTTTTTGTTTTCTGCAACGTTCCCCAACACTTATAAACAGATAAAGTACAACATCTAGACCTTCCTGGCACGCTTGATCATGATGCTGCAGCTGTCCGTGTACTCGTCGGTTACGGGAAGCAGACACGCCCTCATGTCCAAGATCTGCATGTGCATGTCGTAGCATGTGTATGCGCCCTTGGCCGCGTAGGTTATGTAGGCTAGATTCAGAGGTACCTCCCACGTGTTCAGGTCGTCTTCTTTCATGTTGGCGTATCAGGGGTCGATGATGGTCTCAGCGAGGTCAACCACGGAGTCCTTCTCCTGCCCGTTACTGATGATCTTGTATTGCTTCTGGATGTCGACAAGCTTGTTCCACCAGATGGCCGAATCGTCGCGTTCTTCCTTCTCTCCACCGTAGCGAAGGTGCAGTCGGCGCTGCCGATGAAACGGGCGAATGCTCCAGAACCTGGTGCAGCCATAGGACTGAGGCGAGGCAGAGCTTCACCGAGTCCGTAGCATTGGTGTACATCACATTCAACTTGGTGCAGCCATAGGACTGAACGGCGAACTCAAAGGGGAACTCCTTGCTGAAGTCCATATCCAGCAGGCTCACCCCTTGGATCGCCATTGGAGTCTCTTCGAGTGAACGAGTGTGTAGGCGGCGGCAGCAGTTCGTTTTTCAGCTCTTGGGGAACTAGATTCAACAGTAAGCTCAGTGTGTACAAGCGACAACAGTTACTACCCCTCCCTCGTCCGCTGCACGCCCGACAGAAGATGCACCCTCGGCCACACGTCGGTTCATGAGTAGGTCTGTATTGGTACTGTAATAACAGGAGTTAGTGGTCACTTTACTTAAATTTAATTAGCTTTAATAGAAATTTGTACTTAAAACAAGCAATGCATTCGCTCGTTCTATCGGTGCCACAGGATCAACATGCACAACAATTAGAATTATTATTCTTAGGTCGCACACGATCATCACATTTGTCGCACTTTCACAAAGATAATACTACCGAGTTTGAACTATTTGTTATGGTTGTTGTCCTCTGCATCATCATGCCATGTTTCCCAGCTTGCAAGATTCAGAACCAACAAATAAGATCCAAATAATAAGTACAACAAAGATGCCTACACATCTCATCGATTCCCAGCTTGCAAGATTCAGAACCAACAAATAAGATCCAAATAATAAGTACAACAAAGATGCCTACACATCTCACTGATTCCCAGCTTGCAAGATTCAGAACCAACCCATCAGAGCCTTTTGATAAAGTGAATATCGGGATTAAATCCATCTTGGATAGCCATGTCATACAATCGAAGAACTTGGCGAATGCTCTTGACCGTCACAACATCTGTAGTTGAGTATTCCTGTTTGCACAACATGTTTGCACAGCACAAACAAGGAGACATGAGAGCATGATTTCGCTTTAATAGCGGCCTCCTTGAACTCAACCTCCATCTCTACTTGGATGAGGTCTGCTTGGAGTTCCATGATTCAATTCATGCGCCTTTTTCTGCAGTTCACCTGAAATGAAGCAAAGATTACATCATTCAGCTAGCAAGAAGTACTTGCTCTTGTGAGCTGGCAGGTTCTTCTTTAGTAGTTGCACTAAAATTGAGGAACATTAAGGTTGGCTGTCCGGCTCATGTAAGGTGCAACTATAATTTTCTTATCCTTTTGTGTAGTTCCACTAAAATAAAGTGCCATTGTGGTGACAGTGACGGCTCCATCTTGCAAAGGCTAATAAAATGTTGCACGAGATTACCAGCAGAACTTGACGGAGATTTTGGAAACTCCAATCACCATTTTGTGAAGTTCCACCAAAATTGAGAGATGTTGCCCACGTGACATTTTAGTTGAACTGCACAAGACACTCATTCCAAAAAAGTGTTTTCTGCCGTTCACCAAAAGGTCACAATAGCAACAAGGTGAAATGGATATCCCTATCTGCACAAAAAGATAGAAAGTAAACAGTTGTTGGTCAATAAGAATATACGAAACATATACAAAATGAAAAGAAGCATCTTAATTATGTTCATGGCAATCACGCAAGGACAATAGAAATTTTAAAACGCCAGCAATGCTTCATGTTACCAGAAGCATTACGATCAACAATGAGATTCCTCAAATATGGGATTACTTTAATGGTGGCTGAGGGAGTCCTGGATTAGGGGGTCTCCGGACAGCCGGACTATCTCCATTGGCTGGACTGTTAGACTATGGATACAAGATTGAAGACTTCGTCTCGTGTCCGGATGGGACTCTACTTGGCGTGGAAGGCAAGCTAGGCAATACGTATATGGATATCTCCTCCTTTGTAACCGACCTTGTGTAACCCTAACCCTCTCCGATGTCTATATAAACCGAAGGGTTTTAGTCCATAGGACAACAATCACAACATACAATCATACCATAGGCTAGCTTCTAGGGTTTAGCCTCTCTGATCTCGTGGTAGATCTACTCTTGTACTACCCATTTCATCAATATTAATCAAGCAGGACGTAGGGTTTTACCTCCATCAAGAGGGCCTGAACCTGGGTAAAACTTCGTGTCCCCTGCCTCCTGTTACCATCCGGCCTAGACCCACAGTTCGGGGGCCCCTACCCGAGATCCGCCGGTTTTGATACCGACATTGGTGCTTTCATTGAGAGTTCCTCTGTGTTGTCGCCGTTAGGCTTGATGGCTCCTACTATCATCGATAGCGATGCGGTCCAGGGTGAGACTTTTCTCCTCGGACAGATCTTCATATTCGGCGGCTTTGCACTGCGGGCTAATTCGCTTGGCCATCTGGAGCAGATTGAAAGCTATGTCCCTGGCCATCAGGTCAGATTTGGAAGTTTGAACTACACAGTCGACATCCACGGAGACTTGATCTTCGACGGATTCAAGCCACAGCCGGGTGCGCCGCACTATCGCGATGGGTATGACCTAGCACTACCGCCGAACAGTACCCCAGATGCCGCGCCCGCATCAGCTCCGACCCTTAGTTCGGAGCCAACTGCGCCAATCGAGGACGGGTGGTTAGACACCGCCTCAGGGGCTGCAGTCTCAACAGCGATCGAGCCAAACACCAGCATAATCCTCTGCGCAGCCCGTGACTCCAAGGTGCCGGACTCTTTTTCTGACTCCGAACCGCCCACGCCCTTGCCAGTCGAATCCGATTGGGCGCCGATCATGGAATTCACCGCCGCAGATATCTTTCAGCACTCGCCCTTTGGCGACATTCTGAATTCACTAAGGTCTCTCTCTTTGCCAGGAGAGCCCTAGCCGGATTATGGCCAACAGGATTGGGATGCGGACGACGAAGAAATTGGACGCCCACCCACCACCCACTTCGTAGCCACTGTCAATGATTTAACCGACATGCTGGACTTCGACTCCGAAGACATCGACGGTATGGACGACGATGTAGGAGACGAACACGAACCAGCACCTATAGGGCACTGGAAAGCCACCTCATCATATGACATATACATGGTGGATACACCCAACGAAGGCAATGGCGACGAGATAGCGAAGGATGACCCCTCCAAGAAGCAACCCAAGCGCCGACGTCAGCGGCGCCGCTCTAAGTCCCGCCAAAGCAAAAGTGGTGATACCGGCACAAGAGATAATAATACTCCGGATAATGCCGAAGACAACAACAATCCCCTGCAGCAAGATTTAGAGCAGGAGGATGAAGGAGCCAGCTCCCCCGAGAGAGCGGCAAACAGAGAGAAGGAGGATGATCACATGCCCCCCTCCGAAGACAAGGCAAGCCTCGGCGACGATGAATTCGCCGTCCCAGAGGATCCCGTCGAACAAGAGCGCTTCAAGCGCCGGCTTATGGCCACGACAAATAGCCTGAAGAAAAAGCAGCAGCAGCTTCAAGCTGATCAAGATCTGCTAGCTGACAAATGGACTGAAGTCCTCGTGGCCGAGGAATATAAACTCGAGCGTCCCTCCAAGAGTTACCCAAGGCGCAGGTTACTTCCCTGACTGGAGGAAGAAGTGTATGATATGGCTGATCGGCCACCTCGTGGCCGCGATAGAGAGGCATTCCAGCCAAAAGCTCAGCCTCCACCCCAACGCCATTCAAATAAAAAGGCATGGGGAGATACGCCAGACCTACGAGACATATTGGAGGACAAGGCAAAGCATTCAAGATCGATCTATGGATCACGAGGGCGCACCACTCTGCGAGACAACAAACATCATGCCGGATACAGTAAAAGCAAATCCGGTCGGGCCGAACACAACGGGCAAGACCCATTCGAGCTGCGTCGCGATATAGCCCAATACAGAGGCGCCGCACACCCCTTATGCTTCACATATGAAGTAATGGAACATCAATTCCCAGAAGGTTTCAAACCTGTAAACATTGAATCATACGACGGCACAACAGACCCCGCAGTATGGATTGAGGATTTTCTCCTCCACATCCACATGGCCCACGGTGATGACTTACACGCCATCAAATACCTCCCATTAAAGCTCAAAGGACCAGCGCGGGATTGGCTTAATAGATTGCCAGCGGACTCCATTAGCTGTTGGGAAGATCTAGAAGCCGCATTCCTCGACAACTTTCAGGGCACTTATGTGCGACCACCAGACGCCGATGACTTAAGCCACATAATTCAGCAGCCAGAAGAGTCGGCCAGACAATTCTGGACTCGGTTCCTTACAAAGAAAAATCAAATCATCGACTGTCCAGATGCGGAGGCCTTAGCAGCTTTCAAGCACAATATCCGAGACAAGTTGCTAGCCCGGCACCTTGGTCAGGAAAAGCCGAAATCTATGGCAGCTCTCACGACGCTCATGACCCGCTTTTGTGCGGGAGAAGACAGCTAGCTGGCTCACAGTAATAACATATCAAAGAACCATGGTACCTCAGATACCAAGGACGGCAATAGCAGGTCACATCACAACAAGCATAAGCGCCGCATTAACAGCAAAAATACTGAGGATACAACAGTCAATGCCGGATTCAAAGGCTCTAAACCCGGTCAGTGGATAAAGCCATTCAAACCAAGTACGCCGGGTCCGTCCAGCTTGGACCGTATACTCGATCGCTCGTGTCAAATACACGGCACCCCAGACAAGCCAGCCAATCACACCAACAGGGATTGTTGGGTGTTCAAGCAGGCCGGCAAGTTAATTGCCAAAAACAAGGACAAGGGGCCGCATAGCGATGACGAGGAGGAACCCCGGCAGCCGCACACTGTAGGACAGAAGAGGTTTCCCCCGCAAGTGCGGATGGTGAACATGATATACGCAACCCACATCCCCAAGAGGGAGCGGAAGCGTGCGCTCAGGGACGTATATGCGTTGGAGCCAGTCGCCCCAAAGTTCAACCCTTGGTCCTCCTGCCTGATCACCTTCGATCGCAGGGACCACCCCACTAGTACCCGTCATGGCGGATTTGCTGCACTGGTCCTAGACCCAATCATCGATGGATTTCACCTCACTCGAGTCCTTATGGAAGGCGGCAGCAGCCTGAACCTGCTTTATCAGGACACAGTGCGCAAAATGGGTATAGACCCCTCAAGGATCAAACCCACAAAAACGACCTTTAAGGGCGTCATTCCAGGTGTAGAAGCCCATTGCATAGGCTCAATTACACTGGAAGTGGTCTTCGGATCCCCGGATAACTTCCGAAGCAAAGAGTTAATCTTCGATATAGTCCCGTTCCGCAGTGGTTATCACGCGCTGCTCGGGCGAACCGCATTTGCTAGATTCAATGCGGTACCGCATTATGCATACCTCAAGCTCAAGATGCCAGGACCCCGCGGAGTTATTACAGTCAATGGAAACACAGAGCGCTCCCTCCGAAAAGAGGAGCACACCGTGGCCCTCGCAGCAGAAGCGCAAAGCAGCCTCTCAAGGCAATCAACCAGTTCGGCGTTTCAAAGCCCGGAAACCTCCAAGCGCGCTCGAGGCAATTGGCAAATAGACCGCCTGGCGCGATTTGAGCTCGCGTAGCAATACGGCGGCCACCCCAATCCCAACCCAACGGTGATATTCGTGCCGCGCGTACATAATTACGCATTAAAAATACCATGTGCACATGTGGGGAGGGGGGGGCACAACTGCGGCACGCCCCAAAACGCGGCCTAAACCGCACTAGGGGCTTCCCGTTTGGTTATTTTTCTTTTTCTTTCAGGACCTTAATCTCTGGAAACACTGTCCGACAGCTCTGTTGCCAAATACATGATGCAGCAACCAAGGAGGCAGCCCTTGGAAGGGACATAGTCCTACTCTTTGCTTATCGCACTATCTGTATCACCCTGCCTTAACGTAATTTTTTAATAAATAATGCATGACATTACGACTATTATTGCATTCTTGTTATATATATATCTATGTGTTCATTAATGATGCCTTGAAACCGTACACTCTGGTACGGCCAATACACCAGGGGCTTACGTACCCCACAATGCAGTGTGAAAAGTCCGAACACTTTC
This sequence comes from Triticum urartu, assembly GCF_056163025.1. NCBI lineage: Eukaryota > Viridiplantae > Streptophyta > Magnoliopsida > Poales > Poaceae > Triticum > Triticum urartu. The sequence goes on along the minus strand of NC_141879.1, from coordinate 150,034,636 downwards.
ACAAGTGCGGCACCCTGAACTTATAGCATTATATGCATCAGCTCCGAATCATGTCTTTGGTCAAATGTTGCGTTTGCCCGGCTCCTATGTTTTGGTACCTTACGTTCCGCTCTATCGACTAAGGTAGCGCTAGGAGAACTACTGCGATTGTGCCCCGGTTCTGTCAGGCTGAGCACCTCAGTAGAGAAAGCTAAAACTGACTGTCATGATAAGGCAAGAGACTGGTCGCTGTTCGGCGAGGTTTTTCAAGTCCCTAAAGACTTATGCCACTTAGGGCGAGGGGCCGGCCCTGTCCGGCTTACAGGCGTGTATCGCGCCCTGAATTCGGCCTTCCGAATACCAGGGGCTTCGCCAAAATTTAAAATTATAGAATTCGCTGGCTAAGTGAGAGTGATAAAGCAATATTAGTCCAGTTGCCTTGTTCGTTGTGCTGAGCACCTCCCTCGAAGGACCCAAATATGGGAACAAGAGTGCTCAGGTTTATCCCGAACACCCCAGCACTCGTGGCATGGGGGCAGAAGCCGAGGACTAGCCATCTCTCAGATTGGATAAACAGCCAAACAGAAGCTAATATTTTAAATTCAAACAAGCGTTGTATAGCGCATATGAAACATGTTTTCATAAATACAGGATAAAATGAGTGAGTTTACTCAAATATTACATCTTTCGAGCACTCATCCGCGATGAGACGGGCACCCGGCAGAACACCCTCGTAGTAAATCTCAGGGTGGCGGTGCTCCTTGCCCTCCGGCGGCCCCTCCTTGACCAGCTTCACAACGTCTAGCTTGACCCACTGCAATTTCACACGGGCAAAAGCCCGGCGTGCACCTTCAATGAAGACGGATCGCTTGACGACCTCCAGCCGTGGGCAGGCATCCACAAGCCGCCTCACCAGGCCGAAGAAGCTGTTCGGAAGGGCGTCGCTAGGCCACAGCCGGACTATAAAGCCCTTCATGGCCTGATCGGCCACCTTATGTAGCTCAACCATCTGCTTCAGCTGGTCGCTCATCGATACCGGATGTTCGGCCTCAGCATACTAAGACCAGAATAGCTTCTCTGTCGAGCTTCTGTCCTCGGCCTGGTAAAATCGTGCGGCATCGGACACACTGCGGGGCAAATCTGTGAATGCTCCTGAAGAGCTCTGGATCCGGGTAAGTAATCAGTAATTTACTTTTACATGCTTGCTTTGCATATAGAAAGCTTTACCCGCCGCTATCTTCTTCATTGCGTCGATCTCCTGGAGGGCCTTCTGGGCCTCGGCCTTGGCACTCTTCGCACTCTCAAGGGCCGCGGCAAGCTCAAACTCTCGCGTCTTCGAGTCAAGCTCCAATGCCTCGTGCTTTGTCATGAGAGCCTGGAGCTCTTGCTGCACCTCGCCCACCCGAGCCTCGTGCTTCTCTCGCTCGGTGCGCTCCTGGGCTGCCTTATCTTCGGCCTGTGATAGCGCTTGCTTCAGGGTCGCCACCTCGGTCGTGGCCCCTAACAAACATACAATGACCATGTCATTTGCCAATCGCGTCCTTTTTCTCATATATACATATCTATAGACGGGGTATTACTTACCCTTGTTCTCCTCGAGCTGCCTCTTAGCAAGGCCGAGCTCTTTCCGGGACCCCTCGAGGGCCTCCTTCAGTATGGCGACCTCCGCAGTTAGTGCGGCGGACGCCAGCAGCGAAGCCTGCATATGCATATTGACACACTTATATTAGACTCCTGCGATATTATTTGATCCTCTGTTCGGCTTTTCTTTGTGAACACCGAACAAAGCATCAGGGGCTACTGTCTATGCGGTAATATTCCTACTACATTTTAAAACACTTACCTCAAAGCCTGTTAGAAGGCTGGCACATGCTTCAGTCAATCCGCTCTTGGCGGACTGAACCTTCTGGATCACCACACTCATAATAGTGCGGTGCTCCTCGTCGATGGAAGCGCTGCGAAGCGCTTCCAGCAGATTGTCTGGTGCCTCTGGATGGGCAGAGGTCACCGGCACAGGCGTCTGGCCCCTCTTAGAAGGAGGCCACCTGCCCGTGTCCGGAACCGCTGGAGGGTCCGGCACGGTGTTCGGCTGAGGGCCGAACTCGGAGCTCTCGGGGGCCCCGTCCCCGCGGCTCCCAGAGTCCGGAAGGTCGCCTTGAGGTGCCTTCGGGACTGTCTCCCCTTGATCCGGTGCCTCTTGAGACAACACCTCGTCGTCGTCGGCAGGATGAGGGGAGGTGCCGGTCGGGACTGGATCGCTATCCATGTCCGATGAGCCCAGGGAGCCGTCCGATGATACCCTAATATTGGCTCGTGGCGGCCTGCGTAATTATGTTCGGCGATTAGGGAAAGCAGTGCGACAAAGGAATCCTATGAGTTACTCTAGTATCCGAACACTTACGATCTCCCCGGGGGCTTGACCCTGGGCAACCACTCGCCTTCGCCTTCATCAGCGGTGGTGGAACTGTCCGGAAGGAGAGTCCTTCCCTTCTTGGACCTTCTGGCCTCCCCGGTTGGGGCGGCCTTCCTTTTCTTGTCTCCCCCAATTGGTGGGGGAGCATCTTCTTCCTCTTCTTCCTCGTCTTCGGGGAAAGAGTGCGCCGCAGAGTCATCAGACGGCGAGTCCAACGACGCCTGGCGTCGGGAACTCTTTCGAGCTCCCTTGGCCTTCTTGGTCTTCTCCGGCACCTTATAAGGGGCCAGAGTCAGCATCTTCGTCAAAAGAGCATCTGCGGGGCCTTCGGGCAAGGGAGCCGGACAGTCGATCTGTCCGGCCATCTTCTGCCAGTCCTGTCAAAGGTACGGGAGTTTAGATCCCATATAGAGTCAATCTATATAAAAAACAAGTATCATGTAAAAGGTAAAGCAGCTTACCGCACTGGCTTGGCGCTTCGCGCTGAATCCGCGATCCTCAGTGATAGGGGGAGGGACCTCGGCACTTCTGAATAGCACCCTCCAGGCGTCTTCATGAGTTGTGTCGAAGAGCCTGTTCAGAGTTTGGTGCTACGTCGGATTGAACTCCCACAAGGTGAATTCCTGTTGTTGGCATGGGAGTATCCGGCGGATGAGCATGACTTGGACTATGACCAGCTTGAGCTTCTTGTCCAACATGTTTTGAACACATGTTTGGAGTCCGGTCAGCTCCTTCGAACTACCCCAGGACAGGCCCTTCTCTTTCCAGGAGGTGAGCCGCATGGGGATGCCAGATCGGAACTCGGGGGCCGCTACCCATGCGGGGTCGCGCGGCTCGGTGATATAGAACCACCCCGATTACCACCCCTTTATGGTTTCCACAAAGGAGCCCTCGAGCCATGTTATGTTGGGCATCTTGCCCACCATGGTGCCTCCGCACTCCACCTGGCGGCCGCCCACCACCTTCGGCTTGACATTGAAGGTCTTCAGCCACAAGCCGAAGTGGGGCTTGATGCGGAGGAAGGCCTCGCACACGACGATAAACGCCGAGATGTTGAGGATGAAGTTCGGGGCCAGATCGTGGAAATCCAGGCCGTAGTAGAACATGATCCCTCGAACGAAGGGATGGAGAGGGAATCCCAGTCAGCGGAGGAAATGGGTGAGGAATACTACCCTCTCATGGGGCCTGGGGGTGGGGATGAGCTGCCCCTCATCTGGGAGCCGGTGCACGATGTCGTCGGGCAGGTATCCGGCTCTCCTTAGTTTCTTGATGTCTCCCTCCGTGACAGAGGAGACCATCCAATTGCCTCCCGCTCTGGACATGGTTGGAGAAGGTTGAGGCGGAAGTGTGGGCTTGGGCGCTAGAGCTCGAGTGTGCGAAAACGGATGAGCAAAGGAGGAAGAAGGCGTGGATAGAAAGGTGAGTCCTTATCCCTTTATATGGGGGAACGAAACTAAGCGTCCCCACTTGCCTGGTAAAACTCGCTTATCCCCCAAGCGCCGCAATTGATGGCGCGGTTGGGTTACCCACGCCCGTATTGATGAGAATCCCGTAATAAGGGGACGCGATCTCTGCTTTGACAAGACATGTCGAAAAACTGCCTCGCGTTATGTGCGGGGCTGGTTAAAAGAAATGGTTCGAATAATCACCGGGCCATGACATAACGTCATGTGGCCAAAACAAGCCAGCAAATTAGATCTGCAAAAATATTATTCTCTCTACGGTGGAATGTGGAACTTATTTTGCAGGGTCGGACACTATCCTCGTATTCAACTTCTTCTGTGATATATTTGGAGAAGGAACCCGCCTTGCAATGCCGAAGACAACACTACGCGCCGGACTCATCATCATTGAAGCCTGGTTCAGGGGCTACTGAGGGAGTCCTGGATTAGGGGGGTTCCGGACAGCCGGACTATCTCCATTGGCTGGACTGTTAGACTATGAAGATACAAGATTGAAGACTTCATCTCGTGTCCGGATGGGACTCTACTTGGCGTGGAAGGCAAGCTAGGCAATACGTATATGGATATCTCCTCCTTTGTAACCGACCTTGTGTAACCCTAACCCTCTCCGGTGTCTATATAAACCGAAGGTTTTAGTCCGTAGGACAACAATCACAACATACAATCATACCATAGGCTAGCTTCTAGGGTTTAGCCTCTCTGATCTCATGGTAGATCTACTCTTGTACTACCCATATCATCAATATTAATCAAGCAGGACGTAGGGTTTTACCTCCATCAAGAGGGCCCGAACCTGGGTAAACCTTCGTGTCCCCTGCCTCCTGTTACCATCTGGCCTAGACGCACAGTTCGGGACCCCCTACAAGAGATCCGCCGACTTTGACACCGACAGTGGCATTGCTTGTTTACCAGACACAGTAAATCAACAACAGCTAAAGAGTTGGTTTAAGGGCATGGGACCGTGGGGACACCAGGACACTCAGCAGCGTAAAGGAGCAACTTACTTATCATACTGGGGAAAATAGCAGGAGTGCCATTGTACTATGTGAGGGCAGCAAATCTAATCCTGGAGACCTTTTACTATGTGAGGGCAGCAAATCTAATCCTGGAGACCTTTTACTATGTGAGGGCAGCAAATCTAATCCTAAGACCTTTTACTATGTGAGGGCAACAAATCTAATCCTGGAGACCTTTTACTATGTGATGGCAGCAAATCTAATCTTGGACATACTCTATTGACTTGTCCACCAGCCGCCACTTTATATCCTTTTTTCAACCAATAATAGATTTGTTCCTTATCCAGTTTGTACTGCGTTTTCCCATTATTTCCCTTTTCAACCAAGAGACCGGTTGGGTATCCGGTCTCTACTACTTTCACCATATTATTTCCTCTTTGAATCAAGTCCTAGATTCATGCTACAACTTTTCCCCCTTTCTTCATTGTTTGAACAAAGCCCTAGATTCGAATGCATGAAGTAGCTTTACCTCTAATAATACTAAAAATTTAGGTGGCTTTGGAAGAGCTGATGGGAGTAGAAAAAGATGCACATGCAGACACGTGGGGAGCTGGGGCAGTTGAGCAAGGCCGCTTTCGAAGAACTTATACCTGAGGGTCGCCGGGATGTCGGCTGCGGCAGGTCGGATCTGCGGACAATACGACAGGGAGGAAGAAGGGTCGAGGACCTCCCGAGCCGACCATGTGTCGGAGAGAATGGCACTGGCAGAGGATCGGGCCCCTCCGGCAGCTGTGGGTTTCCTCCCTCGGCGGCGATGACCGCGTGAACGATGCACCTTTTAGTCCTCTACACACACCGGCCGAAGGGATCCGACCGGATCTGTGACCAGCGGTGAGCAGAGAGAAAATGTCGCTACCACTGTCTTGTTTATATCTAGAGAGGATGAGAGAATGAAGAGAGCAACCCTAGTAAAGCAAGCGCTCAGGCCCCTGCGTCCATATATAGTGGAGTGATTATCTTTTTTCTCTCCACAACAAGCGTTTTAATTTGTGTACGCGGCATTAAAGAAAAGAAACTCTGTATTTAAGGTGACTACTGTACGACTCCTACTTACTACTAGTAGTACTACAATATTGTTCACTTGTGCTCCCCGCCCCTCCATTCATTGAACAACCCCAAGGGTGAATAAACATACAGTAAGTATTGTATTTATATAGAACGAACAAGATCAAACTGCTTTCGCATAGTTAAAAGTTGAGGGCGGGGCTTTTCCCGGGTAGTACGCGCGGAAGTTTTCGGGTAGGGCCAGAAGACTATTGTAATTTTTTTTAAAAACTTCAAGACGGCCACATAGCATGGAGCCGACCCCAACGATTTTAAGCTTACAGGCACGGTACATGCTATCCTAGACTACTATACACATGAAACTGCCACACGAGCGTCCAGGCTGCGCTTGGCTCTTCGCCTCTTCGGGAAGTCGAACAATGATGGAATACTACTGCACTGGAGGAGTACTACAGTACGCTTCTGGCCATCTGACACCGATTGAACTGCTGCATGTCCACCGCGTGCGGGAGGGAGAGAGTGTAGCGAAAGCTTCTCCTAGTCTTGCCAGCCACCACGCTCATGGGCGAGGGAGGGACGCTCCTGCCTTTGCGTGTATGACAGGTGGGCCCTACAGGTGTGTGGCCAACCTGTCATACAACCAAAGGCACGTGCAGTTAAGTCCGCGAGGGAGAGGATACTCAAACTTCTCGTTGATGTACGAGTTGACGCGACACATCAAAGCACTGCACTCGATATATTTCAATAATTTGCGTGTGTGACTCCCAGATGCAGAGGCGGGGGGTCATCATCCTCCTTTTCGAGAAAAAATAGATGCATGTGTGAGAGGACGAGTGCGTGCGTGCACCTCTTCTCTTCCTGTATAACATACTACTAAACTCAGAGTACAAGTTTTTGTGGGTGGCACGATGGTGCGTGCGAGAAGTCCCGAGAGATAGGTTTAATGCATTAATTGCAATGCATGCATGCATAAAGTACATGCATTGGTCAATTTTCTCTTAATACTTGCGTGCAATGATTTAATGCACCTTAGAATCTGAACATGTGTTTGGGACAACCAAATTGAGCCTTATAAAATGGAAAAACAAAAATTCTGAGATAAGCAATATAAAACCGGAAAGGAGGGAGTAGAAAAAGAAGTACTCCATCTGGGAATATTGCCGCACTTCGAAACTAGAACCGTCAATAAATTTTGAGCTTGCGTCTCGTCACATTCCAAATTACTCCACGCTATATTGAATTGCAAACCTGTTCACACCGATCACAACCTAAACGGTTTCCCACATAGGAGTGTATTAGTACTCGGTTATAAAAACTAGTATGCTAAGATGACTGCACATTCCTCCTCAACTCCTCATGCACAAAAACAAACAAGTCATTCAGCATCCTTCCCTTGCGTCTGCCATGGCCAGCGTGAGTTCTGGGTCGAGAGATTGCCACCAGGGAGAGGCGAGCATGGAAGTGGAAGCACGAGAGATGTCCCGCCTCACTGCGAGAGCAGCCGACATGTCCCGCCGCGTGGAAGTAGTAGCACAGAGGTCCCGCCGTGCCGCTGAAGCAGCACAGAGGTCCCGCCGCACCGTCGATGCAGTAGACTGGTCCGGCCGTGCTGCGGAAGCAGCTGAGATGTCCCGCCGTGCCACGAATGCAGTAGAGATGTCCCGCCGTGCCGCGGCGGCCTGGGAAAATTTCTCGCGGGCACGCGACGACTGTTACAGGCGCATGCATGTGATCGTCCATAGCCGGATGGATCAGATCTCCGGCTTGGCGAGGTTGCAGGATGACATGATAGCCTCATTTGAACAGGCTACCGGCGTCATCCGGCAACTAAGGGAGGGCAATGAGAGGCTCTGGGCCGAGCGCGACCTGCTGAGGGAGAAGATCATCCGAAATGTAGACCTGCAGGAGGAGACTAGTGCCTTGTTAAAGAAACTTATGGACGAGAATGACATGCTCCGCAATGAGCGCCAAAGGCTGGTGGAGGAATCCATGGATGTTCTCAAGCAGCATCTTGAGGTCATGAAAGAGCTCATTGCCGCTCGCCGCGGAGACTAGTTTCCTGGTTTCTTTTGATGTAATAATCGGTTTAGGATGTGGATTGTGTCGTCGGTTGTGAAATGTTGGGTTCTAGCGCGGATGTTTGGCCTTTGTTGGCCTCTTGGGATGTTGTGATTTCAATCTGGTAGCTTTTAGTCCTTCGTGTTAGGCTGGAGTTGTGCTGAACTTCTTGTGAATTGTGGTGGTTTTCAGTAATGAAAATCGGAAGGGGCAAGCCCTTCTTTGATCAAAAAAAATTTAATCGTCCTTATATATTCATCAGTCTTGCTATAAGTCGCAGTAGATGCTATATAGGTCCGTCGGATCTTACATCAAGATCCGTGCTTCCAGATTTTCTTTTCTCTCTCTTAAATCTCAGTCGAGTGAGACATAGCCACGCCATTAAACAGAGGCTCGGGCGCCATTAATGGAGACCTTGGGAGAGAGGTGGACGGCAGATGGAGGTCAAAGGGCTCTCCTCCCGATAAGCACGCGCAGGGGTCTGATCGCACGCCTCTCGTACTCAAATAGCTACCCTGCACGTCACCTCCTAGCTAATAAAAAAGGGGACGCGTGGCGGCACGTAAATGGTACTAGTAAGTAGAACGCCCATGGTTTCAATAATACTTGTGTTTCCGATTGTAACGTGACATCACTTCTTCCAAAATGACTTTGTTGATTGTTAATTTGTGCGGCTTCGCAAATCGGACTGCAAATTTACCACAGCATGTTGGTGCCATGTCATGGCACCAAGCCAAGTTTCATTATTTTCATGCGTGTTTTGGATTTACAAGAATTAAAAAAACTAAGTTTCTCAATGTTTCCAACCCAGCCACGACACCCAGAATTTTGAATTTCATTTCCATTTCTTGCATGGAACCTAGAAATTTACCCGAGGACACACATGTGATTTTTCAACCAACTTCGGTGCACTGGAACATGTGCTTGTATTTCAAATTTGAATTATGCACACAAAGGTGACACGTTCCCTCCCAGAACCACGAGCCTTCTTGAGAGAAGCTCCGATTTGCAAGAAGCTTATACCAAAATTTGTTCCTATTCGGCCAATTTTTTTACCACGGCATGGTACTACCATGACACGACACCATGCCAAGTTTCATGATTTTAAAACCAAGTTTCTCAATGTTATCGATCGAGCCACGATGCCCAGATGTTTGAATTTTATTCTCATTTTTTGCATGGGACCTACTCCCTCCTTCCATCTATATAGGGCCTAATGTGTTTTTCAAGACAACCTTTGACTATTGACAAGATTAATAGCACATGAGATATATACTATGCAAATTATATTATTGGAAGCTCCTTTGACATACAAAATTGAAGGTATGCTTTGTGTAAGTTGCATGTCATATATTATTGCTCTAATGTTTGGTCAAAGTTAGCCTCGAAAAACGCATTAGGACCTATATGCATGAGAGGGTCGACTTCGAGAGAACGTGTTTGTTCGAGAGACACCGAGGAAGACTACTATATATCGATGGTGCATGTAGGCGGGAATTAAACTAAGGGATGGTCTTATTGGTTTCGGGGATATAGGGGAAGAGTGAGAGGCGGGGGGGGGGGTAGCTAGAAGGAGATTGTTAAGTGTGAGTGTGTGTTTTACCCATCCAGGCGGAAGTTATGTGCACAAAAGAGGAGAACGATTCGATGTGGCGTTAGGATTGAGGGTAATTAACTACGTATGGAGACATAGAGACCTTGAATGTGCATGTGTGAGAGGTATACATGTATATGTGGGATGTGTGTGTGCGTGCACGCATGATCGAGATGAAAGAAAGAAGACATAAGTCATAAGATCAACGGCATGGGAGAGACGGATCAGTATGACAATATGCATGCATGTGAGAATGCATGGAAGAAGTCTCGACAATTGAGCATGTGTTTTTGTCTTTAAGAGATAGTGGCGTGGGCTGGAGCATGCATCTATGGCGAGCAGAGGGAGTGAGGCGCAACGATTGTGCAAAATAGACCAACCTATAAATGCATATGTATGGAGAGACATATATAGTGTGGGTGATAGGAAGCAAGACTCCGTGCGAGAAAGAAATGTTGACAGAGAAACTATAGATAGATACAGAGATGGAGATGCTAGATAGAGGGACATCCGCTAGTTTTGGTGTTGGAGATGACCGTCGGGTGGTTCAAAGGGTGAAGTTATATATGTGTGTGAGAGTGCACTTGACTGCATGTAGAGAGAAACATATGTAGTGTGCGTGATAGGAATCAAGAGTGAGGGCGAGAAAGAAGGTTGATGGAGAAACATATAAATAGAAAGATAAAGATGCTAGCTAGTGTGCGTTAGAGATAGGAGTCGAGTGGATCAGAAGGCTGGGTTATGTGTGTGTGTGTGAGAGGGATAGGGAGAGGGTGCGTGTGAGTCACATACAAACAGATATCAGAGAGAAATGAGATCCAGAGAGACGGAGTTTTGTGTCTGCGAGAGAGAAAGATATTTCACAACGAGAGTGATAGCTAGAGAGACATACGAGGGAACGCAAGATATCTCTAGGGAGAGAGGGCGTGTGTGAGCGACATACAAGAGAACAATGGAGAAATATGAGACCCTAGGAGACAGAGTTTGTGTTTGTGTGTGAGAAAGAGATATTGAAGAGGAAGAGTCGTAGGTTCTCATATCTAAGGAGCGAAAGACATCTCTGTATGAGGGGTGTGCGAGTGGCACACATGGGAATAGTAGAGAGAAATGAGACCCCGGGAGACAAAGTTTTGTGTTTGTGTGAGAGAAAGAGATTCCACATGGAGAATCATAGTTAGAGACACATAGCAGGGAGCGAGATATACTTAGAGCGAGATAGAGTGATGAAGGTCGAGGGAGAGAGTACCGTCAGTGTGTTACGAATATAAAAGATCATTGTCGACATACATGTAGCACGAGAGATACCTGAGAGACGATGAACACATATAGGTCCAGAGAGATAGTCCTATATAAGGATGAGTGGTAGCTATATGAGACGAATATCTGGATTAAAGGGGATTCAAATATTTAAACTGGAGATCACGACATCGATAATATCATAACGCAAATTGGTGTATCAAACATGCATATTCATTTGAATTTGGGCACACGTGTAATGTTATATAGTTTATCAATATTGGTGATCCATAGATTCTTCAATTACAAACAATGCATGGTTTATATGCAATTAATGTCTAAACGGGATTACACTATATGTTGCGTGTGTGAAACACATTATACATGTTTGAGAAGTAAAAAAAAACCCGCATGAAACACACATTAATTGGAGACAATTAGCGAGGAATGCATACATTGGATTTCAACATAAAGTGGTTCCAAATATTTGAAAATCCAAATTGATGGATACAACCTTATGAATCTGAGATCATGCCATTTGTAAACCATATTTATGTATAAATGGTGTTGTGCTTTTGAAAGTATATATATAAAAAATGATGTATATAGAATGTAATTCCAATTGAAAATGGATCCCGCCCGAAAAAAATAGAATGCAAACGGGATTCGAATTGAGTTGGCCGGTAAACGTGCACTCTGCAAAATTTGAACGAAGCGGGGAAAGTCGCAGTAACCGCCCGAAACCAAAATCTGCAAGATGGAAATCACTACTGCCTATCCCTGGCATGCAAAGCCTATATGCTGGATTTCTATAGGTTTCGATAGGCGTAGGTTTGTAATTTTAGCCAAACGTGACGTAACCGCCTCTCACCCAGATTCATACACGGTGGGCGCCAAAACACAGTGTGTCCTCGGTCGAAATCGACTCCCTCCCCGATTCATATTCATACACGGTGGGCGCCAAAAACAAACTCTCACCGGCAAATATTCGGTGTATGCGAGATTATTGTCCTATCCCCAACCGACTAGTGTTGCTGTGATGTAGTAGAAATTTGAAACGGGGGCAAAGTTTGTAAATTTCCTCGCATTTGAGACAAGCGCGCCCTGAATACATGGTTCCCCCTTCCTCTCTACCTCCATTTTCCCCATTCGTACTCCGTGGGCGCCAAAACACCCTCTCCACCCCACCCTCCTCCGTCCGCCGCCGTCCGCCACCCCATCCACCGCCGTCCTCCTCCACCATGCCGGAGCTAATACCCCGACGCCGCCGTCCATTACAAGAGATCGACCTCTCTCATCCACGGCTTCGGACCGGGATCCTTGCATCCCGTCCTCTCGCTTCATCCCCGCCGTCGTCCACCTTGCCGGCTCCGCTCCTACGACCGTCTCGTCCACCGCGCCCCGCCACCACCGTCTACCTCCTAGATCTGCTTCCATGCTGCCGACAGCCATCGCTACTGCAGCACCATCAAATTCTCAGCAGATGCGTACACGGCGCCGCACTAGAGGCGGTACTCTTTCGTATCTGCTCAACTTATTTATCGCAGCAAGAAAATAGATCACCAGTGCTTTACTCTGATTTCTTGTCTTGGTTGCGAAGTTGCCTTTGTCCGGTTTGCACCTTCAGATCCGCCATAGCACGCTCAACACCATACTCGCAATGCTTATGGTTTTCCCCTTTTATATTCCACACTAGTTAAATCATAGTAGACTAAATTTCAAATTTGGGTCAGTCAATTTTTCAGAGCTCGCCGGAGTTCGCCGGTGCGATCGAAGGGGCTCAGGTGGTTGTGGGGCCTCGCTGAACAAAGAAAACTCGACGCGGGTGGGGGTTGGGGTGGGGGTGGGGGTGGCGGAGGAACACAGGCGGTGGGGGCCGGTGGTCCGACCGGCGGCCAGTGCGGTGTTCTGTATGGGAAGAATCAGAGACGAGGAAGAAGAAGGGTTAGGAGACGTAGGATCTTCATCCAACCGCCTGAAATGGCCGAGAGACAGCTAGGAGTTGCATTCTTAATGCGCTCTGGTTCATCATGTGTGGGCACTGCGCAACCAACATTTTATTATCCAAAATCTTCTTGCTCTTCTTTACCATGTTCCTCTTTCGTTCTTCTTTAATATGTACTCTCTCCGTTCCTAAATACAAGTCTTTGTATAGATTCCACCATGGACTACATATGGAGCAAAATGAGTGAATCTACACTCTAAAATGTACATGGATACATCTGTATGTGATCCATAGTGGAAATCTCTACCAAGACTTATATTTTGGAATGGAGGGAGTATGATAGTAGTACAATATGTTCCTTGTACTGAAGATGAGCAGGGACATTTGCAGTGTAGAGGTCTATACGGTCGGTTGTGATGGACACTTTGAGCCTCTTTGATCCGTAGGATCTTGTAAACATAGGAATAGGATTTGTAGTGGCCTGTCCACTTGAATCCTATAAGAATAGCAAGGAAATGCGGGGAGCTGTGTCGCCTTTGAGAGTTACATTGATATTAACAGTACCGCACCTTCACTTGAAGAGAGCTGGTATCCGAAGCCTTTCTAGCCGTACCGGCAATACTAGCACATATATTCTAGCAAGTTCCACTTTGCTGATTTTACTCTAATGCTTAAGGTTTTCCCGTTATATCTACACTATGATTTGTGTAGCTGCTTTGTGTCACACTAGCAGCAGTCCACTCTTGAAGCTAAACACTGCAATGACTTACAAAACTAGATGACAACCCGCGCGTTGCTGTGGGAATAAATGCTAAAAATAGAAATAGCAATAACCATAATTGAACATTTTTTCAACATTTTTTCAAATAGGTGTTCAAATAACAAAACATCTTGAGGAAATTTATGTTAGGGGGAAAACTTGAAACATGGAAAACTAATATTGATATGCTCTAAAATCATGATTAGTAGTAAAACATTGGTATTACGTGACAATACAAAAAGTAAACTGCCATAAATAGTAGAATATGTTATACTTTGTGTTAAAATACATGGATGAAACATTCATTAGCCAAAGAAAATATGGTATCAACAAATGTACATACTATACATATATCAAAGTGTGTCTCCACCCAAAACACAAACTACGATTAATTTAGCATCTTAGTGACACAAAGAAGGGTTCAAATGTTAGAACAATACAATAGTCAACATGTATGGGAAAATCACGATTTGTTTTCGTATGAGTGCGCACATTAAAATCCTGACGGAATATGATTCTCATAGTCCTCTTAATCACCATGTCTCTTAAGTACATATTTGCAAGCTTTATCTTACTAAGAAAAGTGCTAGATGCAAACAAATGCCAGCAAGAAGTGTGTCTTTCTTAAACATTCAGCAAGAACCGTCTTAGCATAACAACCTTTTATGCTTGATTCCTATTTCCCCTGCATGATAAGACAAAAGGGTAGAACAAATACATGGTAGAGATAAAGACTGGTGATCCTACCTACATGGTAGAGTAAATAAATTTGATTGTAGTAAATGCGACAAATCATTGTTTCTTAATCCTTTATGTAGGATTCTTTCTTGAATGGTCGATTTAGGTTGTACCAGACAAAAGGAAATCCACATAGAAGTAACACAGCATAGAGGCAGAACTTTTGAGGCCAAATCAAGATACACCTACGCACCTTGATGAACATGGTAATCAAACAATTTAGCATTTGTAATCCCCGCCTAGTTAATGCCAACCGTTGCTGGAGCAAAATCAGTGACGACCCCCATGTTACAGCCCCTACAAAGAGAGAGAGAGAGAGGAAGATGGGGGGAGCACAGGAAGAGGTGCAGCTCACTGATGTTAGCCTTCATCCGCTTCTTTTCACGCTCAGCTCCATGAAGAAGCGTTTGATGTGTAGCAAGTAGTACCAAGAAGGCATGGGGACCTGCAAAGAAAATAAAAATAAAGAGCATGAACTAACAGATCCTGGTTCAAAAATTAGCAAACAAAATATATGAAGGTCAACAGAAAGGCATGGAACGACCAAAAGCTGATCCAAAAATACGTAAACAGAACTCTTTCAAGGACAAAAAGTAGAGCTGCCACTAATAGTACTCGGCAACATCGGGAACTAAAATCAATCCTCCTCCCCATAATAACAATAGCACAATAGGTACAAGGATTTGAAAGTACATCACATCAACGTTCTAAGTAGATATAATTGGCTGTAGAGGACAGGCAAAATATAAAATGACGGAAGCAGACCGACGTAAGAAAAAGAGGCACCTTCTGGTTGCCCGCGACCGCGCTTCAGCTATATCGACCTGCACCAGACCTGGCTGCTGCTCGGCACCGCCGACGGATTGATCTGCGCTGACCGTGAATCAGCTTACCTTAACCACTATCAAATTGCACTACACGGTGGGTTAAGGAAAAAAAAGCAAAATCTGAAGGTAGAAGGCTGAGACGCTAAGTAGTAGAGGCGTGGGCATTAGTTGCAATACCTGGCCGGCCTCTCCACCCGCCTCTTCATCTCCCAGTCCAAAAGGAAGACATCACATGACTTTTGTACAATTGATCAGACCCTGATAAAACTGGGCTTTGCTATCCGAAGGACGCTACAGGGCGCCACACCTATTCCCAATGGGAACAGAACTGTAGTCTGAGAGAGAGGAAAAGCGGCACCACCGCCGCCATGTCCACAATTCTACAGGGCACCATACCAGTTCACACCAGGAACGAAATCATAGCCGCAGAGAGCCTAGATAGCTGGCAGATGCGCTGAAGACCAGCGGCCATGCCGGGGGACCAGATCACATGCCGAGATTGCCTCTTTTCTATTCTAGCCGCCGCACCGTATTGTTGCCAAGGGAAAGATCGGTCCTTTATTTAGGGAAGAGAGAGAGAGAGATGGAAAGGGAGAGATATATACATGTGGGGAAAGATGGTTGAGTTTTCTTTACTGAGACGATCAGGCTTCTTTGTTCTAGCATGAATCGACCATTGGGTTCTGTCCGTCATTTAACTACGGGAATAGAGCGACAACGCCACATGTTTAAACATTAATAGAAATTGGTTAAAAAGGAAGAATAATTGATGATGTGGAAAATTGATGAGGTGGACTACCTGCATGTTAAGAGAATGCCTTGTAGTGGGGAGCAACTTCTTAAGAATGGTAGATTGGCACCAAGGCATTGAGTGCCATTCTGGATGCAATGAAACTCATATGCTCCCCACCTGTTGATTCTTGTTCAGAATATGATCCTAATGACTATTCTAACCTCAAGGAGTTAAAGGCAGATGTCATGTCCTGTTCACCCATCAAGGTGCCTGTTCTAATTTGGCAATGTTTTATTGATTGCGGGTATCTTGCATATGTTGTCTTGCATTTCTTCTAATTTGTTGCACCGCCATCTGCTTAGTTTACTCATCATATATGTCGAGATGCCATGCCCATCCATTATCAATACATATTCCATCTGTCATCATACCATGTTTTTCCACTCAAATGTTGTTCTTGTGCATCAGACATCAAAAAGGAAGAGGGTGATTTGCCGAACCTGAAGGAGCACCAGCAAAGTCCTTGAAAAACGTGGTGGTGCTGGAGAAATCAGACAGAACCCCACTTATATTGGCTGTACAACCAGTGACACAAAACGTAGGACCGACTCCAGCAGACTATCCCATACTCCATTGGCCACACCACTAGCCCCACCACACAGGACCTACACTCCAGCAAAAGGTATACCGATTTCATTTGCCATAACACTAGCTGTACCATAGAAAAATCCCACTCCAACAAAAAGTACAGCAAGTCCACTGGCTGAAGACCTATCCCAACTGCAGAGACGGCCAATTCGTACAGATTGGAACCCCATTCCATTTATTCCCAGTTTAAAAGACAATGCTTTCAATGTTGTTAGGGACTACGTGCATATATTCCCATCATGGGAAGATTATTGTGAAGACAAACACCATTTTCACATCTTCCTGTCCAACTTACGTGTAAGTGCTATTATTCATGGTTATTATTTTCCTGTTTTCTGCTGATTGAACACATGAATGATTTACATTACATTGTTGTAACTAGGCAAGGGTCAATCTGAATAGTCATGACGAGCAAAGCTTGCTTGTGCTTTTCAAGGAAGCATTGCAGCAGTATCGGTGTTACCTGAGGAAATCACACTTTGATGGCAATTCTATAAACGAATTTCCGGTGAAGTCTCCTGTGCTAAATTTAGAAGACATTGAATGGAAAAACCTTTTTATGCACTGGTCTCGTTCCCAAGATGAGGTACTGTCTATGAAATCACATGACAATTTGAACTTCTACTTTTCTGCATGTGCCTTACGGATCTTTTTTGCAGGAAATCTGCTCGAAGAAGAATTCCGGTTTGACAGGAACGACAGGATATCGCAAATATGCTGCCCGCTGCTTTGCTCTTGTTAGTACCTGTTGTCCTGTATGACTGTACTTGCGCACATACCTGGTTCATTATGTGACAGCAGTATGCATGATAACTTGCTTATCAACTGTTCTCTCCAAATTATCTGATCTGTATGCATGGTTACATTAGTGTAGAATATATCCAATGCCAATGTTTTTTTAGCTCTGCATTGTTCTTGTAAGTACATGCTGTCCTTTATCAGTGTACTTATAATGACAGGTAGTTGTTCATGTACCATCACTCTGCAGCTTATTTTCCTTTGCCCTCCATTTTCTACACATCAGGTCTATATTTACTCTTACCATAAGGTTGGTAATGAAGAAGTTTAGCTGTGCATTGCTCTTGGCTGTACCTTTTGCCTATATCACTGCACTTACATTTATAGCTACTTGGTTATGTAGCATCACTCTTCATCTTATCTTAAATATTCTCCATTTTTTCGTATATTATCACATCTATATTTACCCTTAACAAAATGTAGAATAAAGGCAATGCTTTTGAAGAAGATTCTGTGGTAAACTTCTTGAATTGCCCCCCCATCAGCATGGGCAAGGCCTTTATAGAGCCTGTCTTCACCAATAGTGTAAGTTTGTCCATCTCAAGCCTTCAAACTTTGTTGTATATATTTGGTTAGGCATGACTGCAACAAATGTTTATTTTTGGTGTTTGCATCAAATTGCTTGTTTAAAGTTTATTATGTAGTTCATAAACAAAAGTTTGTCCTTTCTCAATTTAAGTTTTCAGTTGTACAACCAACTTCCTTCTTCATACCATGTAAATTAAACTATACAGAGCAAGTGATCTTCTTTTGCACTGCAAGTATGCTTCTGTTCTTCATCCGTAATCCAGTGGTGTGGTGAACCTACCTACTACAGCACAATGTCATATTCTGCAATGTCTTAACTATGAACAATGTCATATCATTCTACTATTATTTAAACCGTCTCTTTACTTGCCAATATGAAATGGTATAAATTGACAACACACTAACCATTGATACTTATGAGTTCTTGATCTGTAATCCAGTGGTGTTGTGAAGCTGCCAACTCCTTCACAATGTCATTTCCTGCCATGTCTTGACCTGAACAATACCATATTGTGTTAATGCAAATTTAAACTATGTCACTTTATTCGTCAGTAAGAAATGTGATGAATTGTCAGCATTGATACTTTTATGTGCAAAACCTGTCATCTGTCTACTTGTTTATCTTTCAGAGTGAGGAAGATATAAGTGTTGAACAAGCGCAGTCTCATCATCTTGCTCAGCTGCTTGCGCTATAGCTCCCCAGCAGGGCTAACCTTTCTTGAACTCTATTAAAGTGCTGTCGGTTTTGTATATTATTTTGTTGGCATGTTTATTTGCACTGGTGGCGATCTTTGATGCCCAGTGTATGTAATCTGCTGTCTGCTTGTGCTTTATTATCACAATGGCGAACTTTGATGCCCAATGGATGTAATATGTCATAATTTCTTTATTGTATAGTATAGTTTTTTTCTTATTCACGATGCTGCAGTTATTTTACTGTATATATATCCTGTCTTCGCAGTAAACCGGCCAAACCATAAAATTACGGTACATAATCAGGCCGTCATGCAATCACGATGTAGGTTGGGCCTGAAACATGCCGATCAGCTCACGGGCTGGCAGTAGCCCGAAATGAACCTCGGCCCATGATTGTGCGAATCAAATCACGGGCTTTTAATAGGCCGAAAAATTGTCTCGGTCCTTGTTTGGCCCAATCAGATATCGACTGCGAGCAGGCCGGATGCAAACCGGG
The DNA here is from genome assembly GCF_056163025.1 of Triticum urartu. Lineage (NCBI taxonomy): Eukaryota > Viridiplantae > Streptophyta > Magnoliopsida > Poales > Poaceae > Triticum > Triticum urartu. Next base: position 150,015,703 of record NC_141879.1, on the reverse strand, counting down.
CCGTAGTTAGGCCCAACTATATGACGGGCTTTTAATAGGCTGAAATTAATATAGGGCCGAAATGTTAAACGGGCCCTTAACAGGCCAAAACTAATATCAGGCCGAATTACTAAGTGGGCCTTTAGCAAGTGGGCCCAAAAGCATAGTGTCCAGTTAACGGGTCGGATCTCATATGGGCCACTATTAGGCCCGGAGCATGGCAGGCCATTAATAGACCGGATCAAATATGGGCCGGCATTTGGCCCAAAACATGGCAACCAGTTAACGGGCCGACCTACTAGGGTCCATAAAATCTTGTGGGCCTACAGCTGGGCCGGCCCATTAATGTCGGCGAAATCTCATGGGCCTTTAGCTGGGCCGGCCCATTATGATCCGCAAGAATTTTGTGGGCCTTTACCTGGGCCGGCCTATTATGGCACACGAAAATCTTGTGGGCCTTTACCTGGGCTGACCCATTATGGCCCGCGAAATCTTGTGGGCCTTTAGCTGGGCCAGCCCATTATGGTCCACAAAATCTCGTGGGCCTTTAGCTGGGCCAGCCCATTATGGTCTGCAAAATCTTGTGGGCCTTTAGTTGGGCTGGCCCATTTAAACTTGTTGGGCCGTGCCACGTGTCGACGTATCATAGGCGCCTTCTGTCAGTGAGTGGATGACATCTGTCCCGACGATGAGCCGAAACGTGTTTCCTCTAGCCAATGATGATTTTACACGTGGAAAATCCCCATTGGTCGGGGCTGTTAATGGGTTATCGGATCCAAAACCTGACCCGATAGCTTAACGACGTTCCATTACGGTGGATGCCACGTGTCGGTCACCCTTGACGAAAGCACTTCTGTGACGTGCGATTTATCATCATGGAAGTGGACACTTCCGTGATGATAATTTTGGTAATGTCATGGAACAGTTCTACGACAGCACAGGTATGACTATCTTGATTCTGTCATAAATTTGTCATGGATGTACATGCATGACAAAAAAAGCGACCTACTGTGACAAACACGTATCATCACAGAAGTGTATTTTTTTGTAGTGCTATGAACAATATTTGAATCTTCTCTGGATTCTTTTATGTATGATTGGTTATCTTTGCAAGTATCTTTGAATTATCAGTTTGGTTTGGCCTACTAGATTGATCTTTCTTGCAATGGGAGAACTGCTTCGCTTTGGGTTCAATCTTGCGGTTTCCTTTCACAGTGACAGTAGGGGCAGCAAGGCACATATTGTATTGTTGCCATCGAGGATAACAAGATGGGGTTTTGATCATATTGCATGAATTTATCCCTCTACATCATGTCATCTTGCTTAAGGCGTTACTTTGTTTTCATGAACTTAATACTCTAGATGCATGCTGGATAGCAGTTGATGAGTGGAGTAATAGTAGTAGATGTAGGCAGGAGTCGGTCTACTTGTCTCGGAAGTGATGCCTATATACATGATCATACCTAGATATTCTCATAACTATGCTCAATTCTGTCAATTCCTCAATAGTAATTCGTTCACCCACCGTAAAATACTTATGCTCTTGAGAGAAGCCACTAGTGAAACCTATGGCCCCCGGGTCTATCTTCATCATATTAATCTTCCAATACTTAGTTATTTCCTTTGCTTTTTTACTTTGCTTTTATTTTACTTTGCATCTTTATCAAAAATACCAAAAATATTATCCTATCATATCTCACTCTCGTAAGTGACCATGAAGGGATTGACAACCCCTTATCGCGTTGGTTGCGAGGAGTTATTTGTTTTGTGCAGGTACGAGGGACTTGCGTGCAGCCTCCTACTGGATTGATACCCTGGTTCTCAAAAACTGAGGGAAATACTTACGCTACTTTTCTGCATCATCCTTTCCTCTTCAAGGAAATCCAACGCAGTGCTCAAGAGGTAGCAAGAAGAATTTCGGGTGCCGTTGCCGGGGAGGTTCGCGCAAGTCAAGATTTGACTCCCGACAACGAGCCATTTCTGGCGCCGTTGCCGGGGAGTCTACGCAAAAGTCAACATACCAAGTACCCATCACAACCCTTATCTCCCGCATTACATTATTTGCCATTTTCCCCTTGTTTTCCTCTCCCCCACTTCACCCTTATCGTTTTATTCGCCCTCTCTCTCTATCCTCCCTCTCTTTCTATATTTGCTTCTTTTTGCCCGCTTGCTTTTTGTTTGCTTGTGAGTTGGATTGCTTGCTTGTCACGATGGCTCAAGGTAACACTAAATTGTGTGACTTTACCAATACCAACAACAATGATTTTATTAGCACTCCGATTGCTCCTCTTACCGATGCTGAATCTTGTGAAATTAATGCCGCTTTGCTGAATCTTGTCATGAAAGATCCGTTTTTCGGCCTTCCTAGTGAAGATGCCGCTACCCATCTAAATAGCTTCGTTGATTTGTGTGATATGCAAAAGAAGAAAGATGTGGACAATGATATTGTTAAGTTGAAGCTATTTCCTTTTTCGCTTAGAGATTGTGCTAAAGCTTGGTTTTCGTCTTTGCCTAAAAATAGTATTGATTCTTGGAACAAGTGCAAAGATGCTTTTATCTCTAAGTATTTTCCTCCCGCTAAGATCATCTCCCTTAGAAACGATATCATGAATTTTAAGCAACTTGATCATGAACATGTTGCACAAGCTTGGGAGAGGATGAAATTAATGATACATAATTGCCCTACTCATGGTTTGAATTTGTGGATGATTATACAAAAAATTTATGCCGGATTGAATTTTGCTTCTAGAAATCTTTTAGATTCGGCCGTGGGAGGCACTTTTATGGAAATCACTTTAGGAGAAGCTACTAAACTCCTAGATAATATTATGGTTAATTATTCTCAATGGCATACTGAAAGATCCACTAATAAAAAGGTGCATGCGATAGAAGAAATTAGTGTTTTGAGTGGAAAGATGGATGAACTTATGAAATTATTTGCTAGTAAGAGTGTTTCTTCTAATCCTAATGATATGCCCTTGTCTACTTTGATTGAGAATAATAATTAATCTATGGATGTGAATTTTGTTGGTAGGAATAATTTCGGTAACAACGCGTATAAAGGAAATTTTAATCCTAGGCCTTATCCTAGTAATCCCTCTAATAATTATGGTAATTCCTACAACAATTCTTATGGAAATTATAATAATATGCCCTCTGATTTTGAATCTAATATTAAAGAATTTATTACTTCGCAAAAGAATTTCAACGCTTCGATTGAAGAAAAATTGCTTAAGATTGATGATTTGGCTAGGAACGCTGATAGAATTTCTCTTGATGTTGATTCTTTAAAGCTTAGATCTATTCCTCCTAAGCATGATATCAATGAGTCTCTAAAAGCCATGCGAATTTCCATTGATGAGTGCAAAGAAAGAACCGCTAGGATGCGTGCTAAGAAATATGCCTTTATAAGAGCGTGTTCTTCTAGTTCCTATGAAAATAAAGATGAAGATATAAAAGTTATTGATGTGTCCCCTATTAAATCTTTGTTTTGCAATATGAATCTTGATAATGATGGGACTGAATATGATCCACCTTTACCTAGAAGGCGTTCCGAAAATTCGGAGTTTTTAGACCTTGATGCTAAATTTGATGAAAGTGGGATTGAAGAAACTAAAACCCTAGATGTTTCTAAACCCACTATTTTGGATTTCAAGGAATTTAGTTATGAAATTTTCTCTTTGATTGATTGTATTTCCTTGTTGCAATCCGTGCTAAATTCTCCTCATGCTTATAGTCAAAATAAAGCGTTTACTAAACATATCGTTGATGCCTTGATGCAATCTTATGAAGAAAACCTTAAGTTGGAAGTTTCTATCCCTAGAAAATTTTATGATGAGTGGGAACCAACTATTAAAATTAAGATGAAAGATCATGAGTTATATGCTTTATGTGATTTGGGTGCTAGTGTCTCCACGATTCCAAAGACTTTGTGTGATTTGTTAGGTTTCCATGATTTTGATGATTGCTCTTTAAACTTGCACCTTGCGGATTCCACTATTAAAAAACCAATGGTAAGAATCAATGATGTCCTTATTGTCGCAAATAGAAATTATGTGCCTATAGATTTTATTGTTCTTGACATAGATTGCAATCCTTCATGTCCTATTATCCTTGGTAGACCTTTCCTTAGAACGATTGGTGCAATTATTGATATGAAGGAAGGAAATATTAGATTCCAATTTCCGTTAAGGAAAGGCATGGAACACTTTCCTAGAAAGAAAATTAAATTACCTTATGAATCTATTATGAGAGCCACTTATGGATTGCCTACCAAAGATGGCAATACCTAGATCTATCCTTGCTTTTTATGCCTAGCTAGGGGCGTTAAACGATAGCGCTTGTTGGGAGGCAACCCAATTTTATTTTTATTACTTGCCTTTTGCTCCTGTTTAGTAATAAATAGTTTACCTAGCCTCTGTTTTTGCTGTGTTTTTTGTGTTTAATTAGTGTTTGTGCCAAGTAGAACCATTGGGAAGACTTGGGGAAAGTCTTGATATCTTGCTGTAAAAAACAGAAACTTTAGCGCTCACGAGAACTGCTGCCATTTTTATTTGGAAAGTGATATTTAGTTATTTTTTTCAGATGATTAATATATAAATTCCTCATGTCCAGCAATTTATTTTAGATTTTTTTGGGTTCCAGATCTTGCGCTAGTTACAGATTAGTACAGACTATTCTGTTTTTGACAGATTCAGTTTTTCGTCTGTTGTTTGCTTATTTTGATGAATCTATGGCTAGTAAAATAGTTTATAAACCATAGAGAAGTTGGAATACAGTAGGTTTAACACCAATATAAATAAATAATGAGTTCATTACAGTACCTTGAAGTGGTCTTTTGTTTTCTTTCGCTAACGGAGCTCACGAGATTTTCTACTTTAAGTTTTGTGTTGTGAAGTTTTCAAGTTTTGGGTAAAGATTTGATGGATTATGGAACAAGGAGTGGCAATAGCCTAAGCTTGGGTATGCCCATGGCACCCCCAAGATAATCTAAGGTGTAAGTGCATCTAGTGCCACCCCTAGTTGGTTTTGGAGTATTGACGACAAACCTGGTTGAGGGACTAATGTGTATGTGAGAATTGCAGGATAACACAGGTAGAAGTCCCTCATTGATTCGGTTTTCCTACCAGAGATGACCCCTAAAAATGTATGAAGACATTGAAATCAAAGGTGGTATGTGAAGACATTCACATTGAAGACTATGACAAGAGAAGACATCGCGTGAAGACTATGGAGCGCGAAGACTTAGCAGTTTCGTCGTTCTGTGTTTTTCTTTGTTGAGTCATAGGAACCACCGTACTGTTAAGTGGGGTCCAAGAGAACCAGTCAGAATGACTGAAGTGATGCTTAACCAAAATCCTATGTCTTCGAGTGAAGACAATGGGAGCAAATCTTATCCAGAGTTGGATAAGTCAGCTTTGCTTGTAGCCCAAGTAAAGTTGACATGTGTGTGTTTGAAATCTGACCGTTGGAACACGTGTCAGTTCCTTAGTGACCAAGGGTCATTTTGGACAAATCAGGTCGGGTTGCCTAGTGGCTATAAATAGCCCACCCCCTACAACCATAAACGGTTGGCTGCTCAGAGTTAGTGTATGGCTTTTGTCGTTTGAGAGCAACCCACCTCGAAGCCTTTGAGAGAGAATTCCTTGCGAGGATAAAGCCCTAACCACCCAGAGATAAAGAGTGTTAGGCATCACTGAAGTCTTCCTGTCTGTGTGATCTGAAGACTTATTACACTTGAGGACTGTGAATCCTCCAGCCAGTTAGGCGTCACGTTCTGAGCATCCAAGAGTCATTGTGGATCGCCGGTGAACGAAGTCTGTGAAGGTTTGGGAGTCTACCTTGAAGACTTACCAGAGTGATTGGGCAAGGACTGGGTGTCCTTAGCTCAAGGGGAATAAGGTGAAGACATAGTCTTCTGAGTTGAATCTCAGCCTCCCTAACCAGACGTACAGTTGTCACAGCAACTGGAACTGGTCCAACAAATCATTGTCTTCAACGAGTCACTGGTTTCATCCTTCCCTCTCCTTTACTTACGGTTGGCCCTGGTGAAGTCATTGTATGATTGCATTATCTTTTGTCTTCACTGAGTGACTGCTTGTTCTGATTGGCTTCACACTATCTTCCTATCTGATCTAAACTGCCTAGCTGCTATTAGTCATTGTGCTTTCACTTCATTGAATATTTGACTATGGCTTGCTTAGTGGAGTCTACCTTCCGCTGCATGGTAATAGGTTTATTTCTATCGTTTGTCTTCAAAACTTCCATGTTTTGAAGACTTTCATAAAAATCGCCTATTCACCCCCCCTCTAGTCGATCACTAGCACTTTCAATTGGTATCGGAGCAAGGTACTCCCTTGTTCTGTGTGATTCGGTTTAACCACCTGGAGTTTTAACTATGTCGACTACAGGGATAATCAAAGTCTCCGCTGCATGCCCAGTCTTCGATGGAACTGAATATCCCTACTGGAAGAATAAGATGCGCATGCATCTTGAAGCCATTGATGTCGACCTATGGTATGTCGTCAAGAATGGCGTTCCCAAGGCTGGTGAAGGTGTCACCGCTGCTGATGTCAAGAAGTTCGTTCAACTGGACTCCACTGCCAAGAACATCATCTGTGGTCATCTGACCAAAGGACAGTATGGCCGTGTGAGTGCTTTGGAAACATCTAAGCTAGTCTGAGACTGGCTCTCCGAGGTCAATGAAGGCGTCTCAACCCAGAGAGATTAGAGAATCATTGTCCTTCGCAACCTCTTCAATCGCTTCAAGAGAAATGACAATGGGAATGTCCAGCTCACGTTTGATCGACTCACTGGCATCACCAATGAGCTTCAAGCCCTCGGCGCTACTGAGATCACCAAGCATGAAGTCGTCAAGACACTCCTGAGATCACTTGACAGCTCGTTTGACACCCTAGCCCTGATGATTCAAGAACGTCCTGACTTCAAGACACTCGATCCGCCTGACATACTTGAGAGGCTCAACACACATGAGTTTCAGCTTTCTGAAAAAGAGACATCTACGGTCCCAACTATGGGCGAACTCGTGCCTTGAAGGCAAAAGCTGTCTCCTCATCTAAAGAAAAATCCGATAGCAGTTCTGATGATCATGAATACATTGGAAAGGAGCTTGCTATGCTTGTGAAGAAGTTCCAAAAATTCACCAAGAATAAAGGCTTTAGAAAGTCCTCACGATCAAGCTCAAGGAATGATGAAGCTTCTACTCATGACTACAAGAAGAGAACATGCCACAAGTGCAAGAAACTTGGCCACTACATCTCTGAGTGTCCACAGTGGGACAATGAGAACAAGAAGAAAAAGAAGAGCAAGGAGTATGATTCTGACGACAAGAAGAAGAAGAAATACTCAAAGTCTTCTTCCAAGTCTTCTTCAAAGTCTTCATCACACAAGAAGAACTCATCTGGCAAGGCTCGTGCATTTGTTGGCAAGGAAATTGATTCAGAGGAGGAGTCCGCTTTTGAGGAGGCGGAGGTGGAGTCTTAGGAGGAGTCCGATTCTGGCGTGGCAAGGCTGGCTATAGCCTATGTTTCCAAGTCCATCTTCAACACTGAAGAAAATGACTCCGTCACCAACGCCGATGCTAATGACAAGGACAATTCCACTCTCACCTACTGCTTGATGGCACGTGGTGCCAAGGTAAACTCACGCACCACTCACTATCAAACATCAAGTGAAGATGACTCTGACTATGGTTCCAAACCCAGCTACAAAACACTTGCTAAAATTGCAACTGAACAACAGAAAGCTATGGAGCATATTCAAAAACTATTAGACAAAAGCGATGACCTATTAGACGCTGAAATGACTCGATCTCAGTCCTTAATTGAAGACATAAAAAATCTTCATGTTAAGTATGAGGAACTTGAAAGTCGTCATGAAACGCTCTCAACAACTCATGAAAAGCTTTCCTATGATTATCTTCAAAGGAAGCAAGATCTTGAGAAATTGAGAGCGGCTCATGAAGATCTTCAAAAGGAAAACGAGTCACTTCGCGCCAAACAGATCAGTTCCCCTCAGGAAGGATTTGAACCACCATGTCTTAAATGCCTTGAGCATGATAACGCTACTTCTGTTGCTGAATGTTCTACTACTACTACTGTTGCAATATCTTCAACTGCTGATGTGGTAACTAACCCCTCTACTGAGGATGCCACTGCTATTGCTGATGAGAATGATAGGTTGAAGACATTGCTTGAAACAGGGATGTTCAAAAGTCTCAAAGGGCATCAGACATTATGTGATGTTCTCAAAAGGCAGATCCTGAACCGAAACCCTAGGAAAGAGGGTGTTGGGTTCGAAAGGAAAATGAATGCTGATGGCTCTTACTGGAAACCCGAGCAATACCCCAAAACCACATGGGTTGCTGCAAAGGAACCTTCAGCGGATCCATCCACCCTATCTGGCTTCACTTGTGCTAATCCCATTGTTATTGATGAATCCTTTGATGCAAACTATAAACTGTTTAAGAATCAGAATGGTGAAGTGTTTGCCAGGTATATTGGTACTAACTGCAGGAATGGGCCGCCTATGAAGAAAGTCTGGGTGCCGAAGAGATGTTTGGAGAATCTTCCTGTGAATGTCGTCATGACACCACACATGAAGAAGACAAACCCCAAACCACAGGCTTCATACGGTCCAAAGGCTTCATACAGACAGAGGACTCACCTGAGTCGCTCTAACGCAAATGTTTTGCAGGGAAACCTCACTCAGGCCTATGAATATGAGCGCGTTTCATCAAACCGCCATGTTCATAAGACCAAGAACTACTCTGCTTATTATTATGAGTACTATTGTCCACCTGCAAGACTCTTTGCTAGGGCTCCAAAGACAAAGTTCTCAGATGCTGCACTTAGACTCATTTCTTCGAAGCCACCCTTGAAGATGTGGGTGGCTAAGAAAGCTTAACTCTCTTTTTGCAGGGAAGGGTCTCCAGCTGAAAACAAAAATCGTCTGAAGCTATTGCTGGTGACCTTAAACATCTTGCAGGGCGCAAGATCAAATGCCCAAATGGTCTTATTATGTATTTTGTTCCTGAGTCGCTTGCTACTTGCCCTATCAGTCCTAACCTTGATCTAAGCTTTCATAATACACTTGCTCGTCAAATGTTTTTGCTTCACAATTCTCTTCGTGAAGCCTATCCCCCTAACTGCACTGTAGGGTACGACACCAGCTGCTTCAGAATGGATTATTGATAGTGGGTGTACTAATCACATGACTGGCAAGCGAAGTCTTCTTATGGACTCAACCTTACGTCCATCTAACAAAAGTCACATCACATTTGCTGACACTGGTAAAAGCAAGGTACTGGGTCTAGGTAGAGTTGCAATCTCAAGGGATCAACACATGGATAAAGTCATGCTTGTTGAATCCCTTGGTTTCAACTTAATGTCTGTCTCAATGCTTTGCGATTTAAACATGATTGTGATGTTTGGAAAATATCATTGCCTTGTTCTAATGGAATCTGACAAGTCTCTAGTTTTTGAAGGGTATCGGAAAGATGATTTGTACATGGTAGATTTCTCAACAGGACCACAACATCCCGTATGTCTTTTAGAAAAAGCTTCAGAATGCTGGCTCTGGCATCGAAGGCTGGGGCATGCTGGCATGAGGAACCTGCACACTCTTGCAAGAAAGAAGCATGTCATAGGCATCGAGGGCGTCAAGTTCAACAAGGATCACTTATGCGGTGCCTGTGAAGCAGGAAAGATGACGAGGGCCAAGCATCCCTCGAAGACAATCATGACAATGACTCAACCCTTTGAACTACTCCACATGGACCTTTTCGGTCCCACTCATTACTCAACTCTTACTACTACTGCTTGTCTCCATGGCTTTGTCATTGTTGATGATTATTCAAGATATACTTGGGTGCATATAATCCTCTACAAGACTGAAGTGCAGGATGTCTTCAGACGCTTTGCCAATCGAGCCATGAACAACTATGGCGTCAAGATAAATCACATCAGAAGTGACAACGGCACTGAATTCAAGAACACTAGGCTAGATACATATCTTGATACTTTGGGCATCACTCATGAATTCTCAGCTCCATACACGCCACAGCAGAATGGCATCGTCGAACGCAAGAACAGAACACTTATTGAGATGGCCCGGATGATGCTTGATGAATACAAGACTCCAAGAAAATTCTGGCCTAAAGGCATTGATACTGCATGCCATATCATCAACTGTGTTTATCTTCATAAGCTTCTCAACAAGACATCCTATGAGCTTCTTACTGGCAAGAAGCCAAATGTCAGTTACTTCGGAGTATTTGGTGCCAGGTGCTGGATCAAGGATCCACATCACACTTAAAAATTTGCACCGAAAGCACATGAAGGTTTTATGCTTGGATATGGAAAGGATTCGCACTCCTACAGAGTCTTCAACCTCTTTCACTATAAAGTGGTTGAAACTGTGGATGTGCGGTTCGATGCGACTAACGGCTCGCAAAGAGAGCACCTGCCAAATGTGCTAGATGAAGTTCCATCCAGTGAATCAATCAAACTTATGGGAACTAGAGAAATCATACCATCTGAAGCTCAGCCTGAAGAGGAACTTATCATCTCCGCACCTGATTAACCTGAAGACAATGCTCAGCCTGAAGACAATCCTTCTAATGATGACAATGATCAGCAAGAGCAAAATCTTTGTCCTGTACATCCTCGTGTTGCAAATGAAGTACAGATTGAGAGAATAATTGATAGCATCAATGCACCAGGTCCACTCACTCGTTCAAGGGCAACATAGCTAGCAAATTTCTGTGGGCACTTCGCATTCGTCTCAATATCTGAACCCAAGAAAGTTGATGAAGCCTTCATGGAACCTGAATGGATTCAAGCTATGCAAGAAGAGCTTCAACAGTTTGAGCTGAATAATGTATGGGAACTGGTTAAGCGTCTTGATCCTCGTAAGCACAATATAATAGGCACTAAATGGATATATCGCAACAAACAAGATGAGCATGGTCAAGTTGTTAGAAACAAAGCTCGTCTCGTTGCTCAAGGATACACTCAAGTTGAAGGGATTGACTTCGATGAAACATTTGCTCATGTGGCTAGGCTTGAAGCCATACGCATACTGCTGGCCTATGCAAATCATCATAACATTCTTCTACATCAAATGGATGTGAAGAGCGCTTTTCTCAATGGCAAGAGTGAAGAAGAAGTGTATGTTGCACAACCACCTGGCTTTGAAGATCCAAAACATCCTAACATGGTGTACAAGCTCAACAAGGCACTGTATGGCCTCAAACAAGCCCCTCGGGCTTGGTATGACACACTCAAAGACTTCCTGAAGAGCAAAGGCTTCAAACCTGGTTCCCTCGACCCCACTCTCTTCATGAAGACATATGATGGTGAACTGTTTGTGCGCCAAATATATGTGGATGACATTATCTTCGGCTGCACCAATCAAAAATACACTGACGAGTTTGGATACATGATGCAAGAGCAATATCAGATGTCCATGATGGGTGAGCTGAATTTCTTCCTTGGTCTTCAAATATGCTAGCAATGCAATGACATCTTTATATCTCAAGAGAAATACCTCAAACATTGCCTGAAGAAATTTGGGATGCAAGATTGCAAAGGCTTCACGACGCCAATGCCAGCCAAACATCATCTGGGTCCCGACGACAATGGTAAAAAGTTTGATCAAAAGGTATACCGCTCCATGATTGGTTCGCACGGGCTAGTGATCTACACATTTGTAAATTTATTATGGAAATCTTCTGTCTAATTAAACCTTTAATATGCTTGGCCAATAGGAACTTGTTCCTAGAAAAGGATTAGTACAATATAACTGTAGGTATGCACACTGTCATCCAAACATTGTAATAGTGCATTATATAAAACAATTTATGTTACATTTGTGTAGCACAAAACTTTCCAATCTTGGCTCATAAATATGCTAACCTAATTAAATTAATCAGGATTCAATCCAAAAGAAAAAGGACAACAACCAATATAAGTTATCAGTATCACTTAATTTTGAATGATATTTTAGTTGTGATAACAAAAAATACGTTTGACGACTTTGACTTCATAGTTGGATAACTAATTTACAATCAATGACTTTTCTACAGAAAGTAAACTACTAATGTATAAGAAAATCAACATCCATGTTATGTTAGTTATCACTACTATGTCACCCTCTATATGTTACTTAACCGAATATTCGATTGAACCTTATGAAAATTATTTCACTTTCGAGATATTTCATTAAAAAAACTGTAGATCAACATTTTTCCAAAATGAACAGTTCTTTTTGCATAAGGATAAACATGCATTGCTTTCTTTAAATAATTGTTAGCTCTTCTGAAGCCAATGCTTTACTAAGATTTCAGTCCTACTCAACTTCATCCTAACAGATGTACGGAGGATGAATTGAGTAGGCAATAGTCTATGTGGAAAAAATACATGGTATTTATTGCAAATATAAATTAGTTTAAACATGAATTATATTTTTATGAGATATTAATTCCTTTACACGTACAAAAAAAATTGGCGACTGGGGTTTTCTATTTTTCTCAGACGGCAACATATTATGTTTGCCTTGCCTCTAGTACTAATTTTTATACTCCAATACAAACTACTAATTACGTAAAACAATAAATCGCTAGTAAAGAAAAATAAATCATGGAAAATAGATGCATGTAGCGTGACATACATGATTTTGCAAACAGACCACTGAATACTTCTCAATCGGATCACCTAATAGCCACTTGTTTAATACGACTGTTGTTACTGAACTATTTCTTACTCTACAGAAGATAACACATTTTTCTTTGCCTAAGGTCAGAATTTAATAATTTGAACATATATTAATGTGGTCTACGATTGAATGAAAGGAAACATATGTTCAGACCCATTCAGTGAAGGCTTCAGCTTCGGCAAGACTTTCAAAACTTGTAAGTTGCAGCCACATGAAGCATCGGCATAACATAACTGCCACCACACGAACAGCTCAATCGATGAATCTACCATTGTTGTCTATGTGCGACTTCTCGGTCGACAATGCTACAATGGCTAGATGACCTACCATGCTGCATCAATCTTGAGTATCGACATAGCCAACATCATAAACGCCAACTACAGGACCGATGTGATCGTCACCAAGGACATTAGCAAATGATGCACATGCTGGACTTGACGGATGTCTACTGGAGAACTTCATCGTCGTTTTGATCAGTCGTGGTGGATGGACTCAGCTTGGCTAAGAATTTTGTGGTGGCCGTTTATAGCAAGACTGAAGGTGCTGTGAAAAGGAGACTGTTGTACATGACAAAGGAGGAGACAGTAGCATATGCGTGGCAGGTGAAAAGATAGAACCACAGAAGCGTGTGAGGTACTTTGACGACCGCACGGCCCGATTGTTCTGATGTAGATCCTCCCTTCTGCAGCATCATCAACAATGCGGCTGTTCCTTCTGATTAAACGTTTAAACTACCGTCAATGAACCCTCTTCTCTGATACATGGTATGCACAGCAGAATCAATCAGCCAAGATTGTTCTGTACGTGTGTGTTCAAATTATTAGAGTCAACTTTCTGCAACGATCGATCAAGCAAATATTGAACGTCAAGTTTGAGTACGTGCATGCTGCTGTTGTACAATAGCACAGGCTAGTAGTAATGTAAGAGCAGAAATCAGCTTGCTTCGCTGACTCTTCATTGTTGTTTCCGAAAACACTCTAGCATGAGGATGTGCTAACTGATTGTATGCATAAACAAATTTGCACCCTTAATCACAAAGTATATCTTCCAAATAGGTTTGGCATCTAGAACGAACATGAACCTGTGTTTGGACTTCGATGGGGCAAGAGTTTGGTTGAAGCTAGAGCGGAAATCAGATTGCTTTCGTCGACTCTTCGTTGTTGTATCTGAAAACACTCTAGCGTGAGGATGGGGCGATGTGCTATCTCATTTTAAGCATCAACTAATTTGCATCCTTTAATCACAAAGTATCTTCCAAATAGGATTGGCATGAAGAACAAACATGAACCTGAGTTTGGACTTCGATGGGGCTAGAGGACCACCACCATCCCACATCATGACCTTAAGCAGGCGTCAACCCCCTGTCATCCAACTATCAAGAACAGCTTGAATTTATCCTGCTGGATGTTCCTGCTGCTGGATCCATCCTTCTTGCCTGTAGGTGGGTTAGGGGTTGTTACTGCTGGATCCCACCCTGCATCTAGCCAGAGGCAGCGGAGTTTGGAGTAGCCAAGGAGGGTAGGAGCATGCCCTACATCTTTACAAACCCTAGCTCCAGGTACGGTGGATAACTTGGAGGCGATGCATACTGGATTGTAGTTTAGTTGGGACCTCCTGCTCTGCCGCATCAATCAACATGGATAGCAGCCAATGCATCGTGGTTGTGACGTCCTCGTCCATATGGTCTTTGAGATTGTAGAAGTACGGAAGAAGGAGGATGTGGAGGACCAGCGCATTGGGGAGGATGAGGAGGAGCGTATTGGGAAGGATGAGAAGGACCAGCACATCGGATCACACGTGGATATCTCGATCTGCAGAGCGGGAAGTTTCTCAAGATCTTGGAAACCATAGGATTCGGTGGTAGACCTGCTAAAATTTCAGTTTTTTTAGTCTATCCTAGATTGAATGTGGAGTATATATAGAGTCCAATAGTGAAAGGGTTTGTTTTTCCCAGGATTGAATCATGCATGCTATATAGAGTACGTGAAGGATTATGGGAGTTCTCTGAAAAAGAGAAAAGAGTGTCTGGGTTCCTAGATTGAATCCAACCATGAAAGGATTATGTGAGTTTTCTGAAAAAAACATTACATAGGTTAATCTAAACCGTAATATATAATTCGGTCCCACTAAATAAACGCCTCCTATTTTCTGATGAGATTTTCTTCTTCTGTTTAGTTTGAGATTGATCCCTCTAAGAAAAAAATGGAGATTGATGAGTTTTTTATTCTGTTTTCTGGTTGATCTACACCGTAATAATTCGGTCCCACCAAATCAATGGCTCGTAAATTCTAATTAACGTGGAATTTTCTAGGGAGTCTAGGATTAGTATAGTAATAGATAGATAGATAGATAGATAATAGATAGATAGATAGATAATAGATAGATAGATAGATAGATAATAGATAGATAGATAGATAGATAGATAGATATACTTGGGTGCATATAATCCTCTACAAGACTGAAGTGCAGGATGTCTTCAGACGCTTTGCCAATCGAGCCATGAACAACTATGGCGTCAAGATAAAGCACATTAGAAGTGACAACGGCACTGAATTCAAGAACACTGGGCTAGATACATATCTTGATACTTTGGGCATCACTCATGAATTCTCAGCTCCGTACACGCCACAGCAGAATGGCGTCGTCGAACGCAAGAACAGAACACTTATTGAGATGGCCCGGATGATGCTTGATGAATACAAGACTCCAAGAAAATTCTAGCCTGAAGCCATTGATACTGCATGCCATATCATCAACCGTGTTTATCTTCATAAGCTTCTCAACAAGACATCCTATGAGCTTCTTACTGGCAAGAAGCCAAATGTCAGTTACTTCAGAGTATTTGGTGCCAGGTGCTGGATCAAGGATCCACATCACACTTCAAAATTTGCACCGAAAGCACATGAAGGTTTTATGCTTGGATATGGAAAGGATTCGCACTCCTACAGAGTCTTCAACCTCTTTCACTATAAAGTGGTTGAAACTATGGATGTGCGGTTCGATGCGACTAACGGCTCGCAAAGAGAGCACCTGCCAAATGTGCTAGATGAAGTTCCATCCAGTGAATCAATCAAACTTATGGGAACTGGAGAAATCATACCATCTGAAGCTCAGCCTGAAGAGGAACTTATCATCTCCGCACCTGATCAACTTGAAGACAATCCTTCTGATATGACAATGATCAGCAAGAGCAAAATCTTTGTCCTGTACATCCTCGTGTTGCAAATGAAGTACAGATTGAGAGAATAATTGATAGCATTAATGCACCAGGTCCACTCACTCGTTCAAGGGCAACACAACTAGCAAATTTCTGTGGGCACTTCACATTCGTCTCAATATCTGAACCCAAGAAAGTTGATGAAGCCTTCATGGAACCTGAATGGATTCAAGCTATGCAAGAAGAGCTTCAACAGTTTGAGCTGAATAATGTATGGGAACTGGTTAAGCGTCCTGATCCTCGTAAGCACAATATAATAGGCACTAAATGGATATATCGCAACAAACAAGATGAGCATGGTCAAGTTGTCAGAAACAAAGCTCGTCTCGTTGCTCAAGGATACACTCAAGTTGAAGGGATTGATTTCGATGAAACATTAGCTCATGTGGCTAGGATTGAAGCCATACGCATACTGCTGGCCTATGCAAATCATCATAACATTCTTCTGCATCAAATGGATGTGAAGAGCGCTTTTCTCAATGGCAAGAGTGAAGAAGAAGTGTATGTTGCAGAACCACCTGGCTTTGAAGATCCAAAACATCCTGACATGGTGTACAAGCTCAACAAGGCACTGTATGGCCTCAAACAAGCCCCTCAGGCTTGGTATGACAAACTCAAAGACTTCCTGAAGAGCAAAGGCTTCAAACCTGGTTCCCTCGACCCCACTCTCTTCACGAAGACATATGATGGTGAACTGTTTGTGTGCCAAATATATGTGGATGACATTATCTTCGGCTGCACCAATCAGAAATACACTGACGAGTTTGGATACGTGATGCAAGAGCAATATCAGATGTCCATGATGGGTGAGCTGAAGTTCTTCCTTGGTCTTCAAATACGCCAGCAACGCAACGACATCTTTATATCTCAAGAGAAATACCTCAGAGATTGCCTGAAGAAATTTGGGATGCAAGATTGCAAAGGCTTCATGACGCCAATGCCAGCCAAACATCATCTGGGTCCCGACGACAATGGTAAAAAGTTCGATCAAAAGGTATACCGCTCCATGATTGGTTCCCTGCTTTATTTATGTGCATCTAGGCCAAAAATCATGCTTAGTGTTTGCATGTGTGCCCGGTTCCAAGCGGCACCAAAGGAATCACATCACTTAGTTGTGAAGCGAATTCTAAGATATTTGGCTCACACCCCAACACTAGGATTATGGTATCCAAAGAGCTCAGAGTTTGATCTAGTTGGATTCTCGGATGCTGATTATGCTGGTGACAAGGTGGATCGCAAGTCTACATCAGGCACATGTCATTTTCTGGGTCGATCACTTGTATGTTGGTATTCAAAGAAGCAGAACTGTGTATCTCTCTCCACTGCTGAATCTGAATACATTGCTGTTGGATCTTGTTGCGCCTAGCTTCCATGGATGAAGCAAATACTCAAAGACTATGGCATTCATCTGAAGCAATTGCCACTCTACTGCGACAATGAAAGCGCCATCAAGATTGCCAACAACCCAGTTCAGCACTCGAAGACAAAGCACATTGAAATTCGTCATCACTTTCTCAGAGATCATGTAATGAAGGAAGATATTGATATCATACACGTCAACACTGAAGAGAAATTGGCAGATATCTTCACAAAGCCCTTGTATGAGAAGAGGTTTTGCAAGTTATGGTGTGAGCTAAATATCTTGGAATCCTCAAATGTCCTGTGATCAAGCACACAGCCTAACACTTAAGCATGTTGATGACATAGATGTGCAACACACGAAGTAAAGTATATCTTCAATCAATGAAGACTTACATTCTGAGTGTGAATACATTAATGTGGAACTCGACTTCAAAGCGCCACGATAATTGTGCGCCGTGTCTGGGTCTAATACTTCCTATACGGTGGGTAACGCCACCACCAAATTCTTCTGTTTGAAGTGCTTTACTCATGGCGTTACATCTGCTATGTCTTCACATTTGGATTGTCTTCAATTTCAACTTGTCTTCATGATTATCTTCACTATGCTGATTTGATTGTCTTCTGATATATACATATTTGTGCTCTGTCCTCTACAACATTCACTTATAGCTATGTCTTCCTTGTTGAATTTTTGAACTAAGTGAATGTGATCGGACCCTAATCTCTCTATGCTCTCTATCTCAACCTCTATCTGTCCAAGTCATATGCATTCTATTGAAACTGTCGAATGTCTTCTCTGCGTCCTTGTCAGCAGAAGACACAGAGACAAACATTAATCCGTTTTCAATGCTAAATCCTTTCACCTGAAACCCGGAGAAGTGGGAACGTACACCCGACAATCCAGGCGTGCGTGGGAACGTGGAACAACCTCCGATGTGTTGCATGATAGCCACGTGTCCTTCAGATGTGAATCACCAGGGGCACCTGTGTAATAACACTGTGCCATCCCTATCCCTATAAATACATGCCTCACCATAGTCATTATCCTTTCTTCCACCCTCGCACAAAACCCTAGCGCCACCGCTAGCTCTCGACGACGCCGGCAACGAAGCGCTTAGCTGCCACGACTTCACCGACGCCGTCCTCGGTCTTCGTCCTCTCCTCCGCCGCCGTAGGAGTCCTCCGTCGCCAAGTTAGGGCATGGTGGATTGAACTGCTCGGTCTCCTACTCTTCCCATCTAGCACTTCATCGTGTGGTAAATAAAACTCTCTTTTTACCATCTTGTTGATCCTAAGAGATTCATCAAGTTCACCGAAAGTGGTTTCTGCCTACTCAATGTTAGATCTATCCTGTCTGTATCTCATATAATGCCTAGTATATTCACTTAAGCTTCATAATGAGTTAGATTCCTCACTTGTACCTATTCCTGGATTCGTACAAATCTAGAACCAACCCCAAACACATAAGTGAATGTCTTCGCACTATGAGGTCAATGTCTTCAAACTGATTTACCTTCAAAATCTTCTGAGAATGCATATGACCTCTCCCCTTCCCTCGCATCTCTAATGCTATCACAGGTACATGTCCGTGGGAGAATCCCTTGGTTCTCATAGTCTGCATTCGTTTGCAGAATTCTTACAGCATCACATTAACTCTCCCGAAGCCAGTTCCTGTTTGACCAACAATCGGAAGCCTTTGAACGTGTTGACGCCATTCAATTTGAAGTTCATGGTTACAGAGAAATCAGCAAGGAAGGGTGGCAAACAGCGTCGAGGGGGAACATCAAGAGATCTGCCTGATGACCTCTCAGAGCTGTACAAGACAGATCCAGAAGAGGATTACAATCAGCGCAAGACACGAATCCAATGGATTTGAAGATATTGGGCCGAACAATGGTTTAAATACAAGTTTGTGACCCAGGAGTATGCTGAGAAGAATGCCATCAAGAGTCCTTGGGGTGACATTCTCTTCTGAAATCTTCAACCCAAGACCAGGGCTGAAGCCAGAAAGAGGAAAAATCCTGACGCTTCTGATGTCGCTCCCTCCAAGAAGAAGCGCAAAACCAAGAAAGATCGGGCTGCTCCCATAGAGCCCCTTGTTGTCGAGCCCATCTCGGTTGCTCGTCCTAACTCTTCGCATCAAGAACGACGGATGATAGTTCATGAGCCTGCTTCCATAGAGGCTCCTGAAGCTGAAGACTTTCCAGCAGTTGACCCCACCGCCGGTGAAGACATTGGTCACCATGACAATGTTGAAGATGATGTAGTTCTTCCTCAGATCGAGCACAACTTGGTATCATCGCCTGTTCTCATGGACAGCGAACTCATCAGCATTGGTCGTTGTCGGTGTCAAAACCAGCGGATCTCGGGTAGGGGGTCCCGAACTGTGCGTCTAGGCCGGATGGTAACAGGAGACAAGGGACACAATGTTTTACCCAGGTTTGGGCCCTCTTGATGGAGGTAAAACCCTACGTCCTGCTTGATTAATATTGATGATATGGGTAGTACAAGAGTAGATCTACCACGAGATCAAGGAGGCTACACCCTAGAAGCTAGCCTATGGTATGATTGTTGTATGATGAAGTTGTCCTACGGACTAAAACCCTCCGGTTTATATAGACACCGGAGAGGGTTAGGGTTACACAAAGTCGGTTACAATGGTAGGAGATCTTGAATATCCGCATCGCCAAGCTTGCCTTCCATGCCAAGGAAAGTCCCATCCGGACACGGGACGGAGTCTTCAATCTTGTATCTTCGTAGTCCTGGAGTTCGGCTGAAGGTATAGTCCAGCTACCCGAACACCCCCTAATCCAGGACTCCCTCAGTAGCCCCTGAACCAGGCTTCAATGACAACGAGTCCGGCGCGCAGATTGTCTTCGGCATTGCAAGGCGGTTCCTCCTCCAAATTCTTCATAAAAGTTTGTAAACACCAAGAGTAGTGTCCGGCTCTGCAAAATAAGCTTCCACGTATTGCCATAGAGAGAATAATATTAACACAACGGCCAAGCCTTTATTCGAATCATTTTCACTTCTCCACCTCAGTGTGTTTTGCGAGGCGGTTTCCTTGGCACGTCTTGTCAAAGCAGAGATCGTGCCCCCTTTGTTTACGGGATTCTCGTTAATACGGACATGGGTAACCCAACCGTGCCACTTATCACGGCGCTTGGGAGGCAAGCGGGTTTTACTAGGCTGGTGGGGACGCATAGTCGCATCTGCCCATATAAGGGGATAAGGATCCACCTTTTTACCTACGCCTTCTTCCTCCTTTGCCTATCCATCTTCTGCGCACCCGAGCTCCAGTGCCCAAGCCCGCACTTCCTACCTCAACCCTCTCCAACAATGTCCGGAGCGGGAGGCAAGTGGATGGTCTCCTCGGTCACGGAGGTCCATGTCAAAAGGTTAAGGAAGGCCGGATACTTGTCCAAAGACATCGCGCACTGGCTTCCTGAGGAGGGGCAGCTTCTCCCCACCCCAAGGCCCCATGAGAGGGTAGTATTTCTTCCCCACTTCCTCCACGGACTGGGTTTTCCTCTCCACCCATTTGTCCGCGGGCTCATGTTCTACTATGGCCTAGATTTCCATTATCTGGCCCCAAACTTCATCCTCAATATCTCGGCGTTTATCTTCGTGTGCGAGGCTTTCCTCTGCATTCACCCCCATTTCGGCCTCTGGCTCAAGACCTTCAACGTCAAGCCAAAGGTGGTGCACGGCAACCAGGCGGAGTGCGGAGGTGCCATGGCGGGCAAAATTGCCAACGTCCTATGGCTCGAGGGCTCCTTTGTGGAGACCTTGAAGGGGTGGCAGTCAGGGTGGTTTTACATCACCGAGCCATGTGATCCGAAGTGGATCGCAGCCCCTGAATTCCGATCCGGACCCCCTACGTGGCTCACGTCCTGGAAGGAGACGAGCTTGTCGTGGGGCGACGAAGAAGAGTTGACTGGACTGCAAAAATGCATCCAGTCCCTGGTGAACAAGTAGCTCAAGCTTGTCAACGTGATCCAGGTCATGCTCGTCCGCCGGATCCTTCCGTATCAAGAACGGGACTTCAATTTGTGGGAGTTCAACCCGGCGCAGCACATCACTCTGAGCAGGCTCTTTGACACGATGTACGAAGATGTCTGGAGGGGGTTAACCAAAGGCGCCGAGGCTCCCACATCCGCCTCCGAAGACCGCGTATTCAGCTCGTAGCGTCCTACTGGCGAGGTAAGATATTTCCATCCTTTACAGGATGTTATGTTTTTTCATAGTTTGACTCTATGCGTGATCTAAACTCCCTCACCTTTGACAGGATTGGCGGGAGAAGTCCGGACAGATTAACTGTCCGGCTCCCTTGCCCAAAGACCCAGCCCTTGCTCTCCTAGAGAAGCTGCTGGTTCCGGCACCTTATGTGGTGCCGGAGAAGAATGCCAAGAAGAAGAAGGCCACGGGGGCTCGAAAGAGTTCCCGGCATATGGTGGTGTCGGACTCGTCGTCCGACGAGTCTGAGACACACTCCTCCCGTGAAAATGAGGAGGAGGAAGAAGAAACCTCTCCCCCTCCAGCGGGGGGAGGAGAGAAGAGGAAGGCCGCCCTAGTAGGGGAAGCCGAGGGGTCCAAGAAGAGGAAAACCCCTCCGCCAGACTACGTCCCCGACGCTGACGAGGACGAAGAGGAGTGGCCGGATAGGGCCAAGCATCCGACGAGATCTTAAGTGTTCAGATACCAGAGTAACTTGTGATATTCCTTTTGTTGCACAGCTTTCCCTAATGTCGGATATAATCATGCAGTCTGCCCAAGGACGGGCTCGACGAGTCGTCGAGCGGCTCCCTGGATTCATCGGACGTGAATTCAGTTCCGCCCGCTGCTTCCCCCTGTGCTGCGGATGACGCCGAAGTGGCGTCGCGACAAGCTCCGGGGCGAGAAGAGGTGGTCCAGGAGGAGCCATGAGGCGACCTCTCGGACTCCAGGAGTGAAGGGGACAAGACCCCCCCTGGGCTCCAAGTCCGGCTTTAAGCTGGACACTGCGCCGGAATCATCAACGGTTCCGGACCGCGGTAGGCGAACTCCTGCCAAGAGGAGCAAGCCTATTGAGCTGGCGTCGTCCGTCCAACCAGAAGCGCCAGACAATCTGCTGGAGGAGCTTAAGGGTGCCTCCATCGACGAGGAGCACCGTGCCATCATGAGTACGGTGGTCCAGAAGGTTCGGTCCGCCAAAAGCGGACTGAATGAAGCTTGTGCTAGCCTTCTAACAGGCTTTGAGGTAAGTAAAAATATGTAAAAATATTACCGTATAGACAGTAGCCCCTGATGCTCTATTTGGCGTTTGGAAAGAAAAGCCGAATAGAGGATCTATTAAATATCACAGGAGTATAACTAAAAAGAAGTCAATATACGTATGCAGGCTTCGCTGCTGGCCATCGTCGCACTGACTGCGGAGGTGGGTGCCCTGAAGCAGGGCCTCGAGCGGACCGAGCAAGAGCTCGGCCTTGCCAAACGGCAGCTCGAGGAGAAAGAAGGTAAGAGATACCTTATAGAAAAAATTCCTATAGGAAGGCGCAATTGCAAAAAATGACAGGAGTATACTGCTTATTGTAGGGGCCACAAATGAGGTGGCGACCCTCAAGCAGGCGCTGTCCGAGGCCGAGAAGAAAGCAGCCACGGAGCGCGCCGAGCGGGAGAAATTTGAGGCGCAGGTCGGCGAGGTGCGGCAAGAGCTTCAGGTTCTCATGCAAAAACATGAGAGTTTGGAGCTCGACTCGAAGATGCGAGCGTCCAAGCTTGCTGCGGCCCTTAAAACTGCCAAATCTGCCAAGGCCGAAGCCCAGAAGGCCCTCCAGGAATTGGATGCGGTGAAAAAGATAGCGGCGGGTAAGGCATTCTATATGCAAAGTAGACATATAAAAGTAAACTACTTGTTACTTACCCGAATCCGGAGCTCTCCAGGGGCATTCGCAGATCTTCCCCACAGCGTATCCGATGCCGCCGCATTCTATCGAGCCGAGGAAGGCAGCTCGACGGAGAAGGTGTTCTGGTCTCAGTATGCTGAGGCCAGACACCCTGTGCCCTTGAGCGACCAGCTGAACCAGCTGGTCGAGCTCCACAAGGCGGCCGAACAGGCCCTGAAGGGCTTTATAGTTCGGCTGTGGCCTAGAGAGGCCCTGCCTGGGAGCTACTTCGGACTGGTGCGGCAGCTGGTGGAGGCTTGTCCAAGGCTCGAGGTCATCAAGCGCTCCGTCTGCATCGAAGGTGCCCGTAGGGCCCTTGCCCGTGCAAAGGTGCATTGGGGTAAGCTGGACGGTGAGAAGCTTGTGAAGGATGGGCCGCCGCCGGGGAAGGAGCATCGCAAGCCCGAGAACTATTACAAGGATGTTCTTGCTGGTGCCCGCCTTGTGGCGGATGAATGTACCAAGGATGTAATTTTTGAATGAACTCGCTCGTGTTATCCTGTGCGTTGAAAACTTGTTCATATGCGCTAAGCAATGCTTGAATTTAAAATATTACTTTCTGTGCGGCCGTTTATCAAAATATTGAGAGATGGCCAGTCGTCGGCTTCTGCCCCCATGCCACTAGTGCTGGGGTGTTCGGGATAAACCTAAGCGCTCTTTTTCCCATGATTGGGTCCATCGAGGGAGGCGGTTAGCACAACGAACAAGGCAATCGGACTATAATGCTTGAACACTCTCACTTAGCCATAGAACTCTATAATTTTAAATTTCGGCGAAGCCCCTAGTATTCGGAAGACCGAGTTCGGGGCGCTATCCACGCCTTGGCCGGACAAAGCCGGTTCCTCGCTCGAAGCGGCATAAGCCTTTAAGGACTCGAAAAACCTCTCGAACAGCGACCGGTCTCTCGCCTCATCATGACAGTCAGTTTTACCTTTCTCCACTGAGGTGCTCGGCCCAGCTCAACTGGGGCACAATCGCAGTGTTTCTCCTAGTGCTACCTTAGCCGATATAGCGGAACGTAAGGCACCAAAACATAGGAGTCGGGCAAACCCAACTATTGACCCAAATCATGATTCGGAGCCGATGCATATAGTGCTATAAGTTCGGGGTGCCGCACTTGTGAAAGTGGACGGACTTCTCACGCCATATTGATGGGTACTAAAGCCCCTGGTGTATTTTGCCGTACCACAGTGTACGGATGCAGCATGTTATTAATAAACATATATATAAAAAGAGGGTAATGCAAAAAATAGACAAAAAGCTATGCATTGTTTATAGAAAGGCTGCTATGAAAGCGGAACGATACAAATAGTGCGATAGGCAAAATAAATTGGACTATTTAACATGTCCTGGCCAGGGGCAGGCCGCGGAATTGTATTAAAAAACAGGTATACTGCTCGCAATAGAGACCATCTGGGAGTTCCATAATGCGGCGTGGCTTGTCTGCTTCCCTGGATCTTGCATCGTTTGTGCGGCAGTTGAATTGCTGAACGGGTCGTCCGAAGTACGGAGTCCTGGGAGTAAGAGAAAAAAAGAAGGAATCCGGCAGCCCCTGGTGCGGTTTAAGCCATATTTCGGGCGTGCCGTGATAGTGCCCCTTCCCCTGTGCCCATGGTATTTCAAGAGCGTAGTTATGTACGCGAAGCGCTGGTTTCGCTATATCGCGAGGGCTAGGGTTGGGGCCGCATTGCTACGCTAGCTCGGAACGTGCCAGGCGGTCTTGTTGTAGGGTACTCCGGGCGCGCTTGACAGTGTCCGGCTTTTTGAAGGCCGAACTGGAGAACTGCCTAGAGAGGCTGCTTTGTACTTCTGCTGCGAGCGCTGCCGTGTGCTCCTCCGTTCGGAGGGAGCGTTCAGTGTTCCCATTAACCGTGATTACTCCTCTAGGGCCTGGCATCTTGAGCTTGAGGTATGCATAGTGCGGTACTGTGTTGAATTTTGCGAATGCGGTTCGCCCGAGCAGTGTGTGATAGCCACTACGGAACGGGACTATGTCGAAGATTAACTCCTCGCTTCGGAAGTTATCCGGAGATCCGAAGACCACTTCCAGTGTAACTGAGCCTGTACAGTTGGCTTCTACACCTGGTATGATGCCTTTAAAGGTCGTTTTGGTGGGCTTGATCCTCGAGGGATCTATGCCCATCTTTCGCACTGTATCCTGGTAAAGCAGGTTCAGGCTGCTGCCGCCGTCCATGAGGACGCTTGTGAGATGAAATCCGTCAATGATTGGGTCTAGAACCAATGCGGCGAGGCCGCCGTGACGGATGCTAGTGGGGTGGTTCCTTCAATCAAAGGTGATCAGGCAGGAGGACCATGGGTTGAACTTTGGGGCGACCGGCTCCATCGCATATACGTCCCGTAACGCACGCTTCCGCTCCTTCTTGGGGATGTGGGTTGCGTATATCATGTTCACCGTCCGCACTTGCGGGGGAAATCCCTTCTGTCCACTGTTGTTCGGCGGCCTGGGCTCCTCCTCGTCGTCACTATGCAGCCCCTTGTCTTTGTTTTCGGCTCTTAACTTGCCTGCCTGCTTGAACACCCAACAATCCCTGTTGGTGTGATTGGCTGGCTTTTCGGGGGTGCCATGTATCTGGCACAAGCGGTCGAGTATTCGGTCCAAACTGGACGGGCCCTGGGTTTTCTTTTGAATGGCTGTTTCCGTTGACCGGATTTGTAGCCTCGGAATCCGGCATTAACTGTCGTATCCTCGTTGCTGTCGCTGTTAACGCGGCGCTTTTGCTTGTTCCGACGCGACCTGTCACTTTTGTCCTTGGTATTCGAATTACTAGTGTTCTTGGTTAAGTTGTTACTGCGAGCTAGCCAGCTGTCTTCTCCCGCGCAAAAGCGGGTCATGAGTGTCGTGAGGGCTGCCATAGATTTTGGCTTTTCCTGTCCCAGGTGCCGGGCCAGCCACTTGTCACGGATATTATGCTTGAAGGCCGCTAAGGCCTCTGCGTCCGGACAGTCGACTATCTGGTTTTTCTTTGTTAGGAACCGTGTCCAGAATTGCCTGGCCGATTCTTCTGGCTGCTGAATTATGTTGCTTAGGTCATCGGCGTCCGGTGGTCGCACATAAGTGCCGTGGAAGTTGTCAAGGAATGCGGCTTCCAGGTCCTCCCAAGAACCGATTGAGTTTGCTGGCAAGCTGTTAAGCCAATGCCGGGCCGGTCCCTTAAGTTTGAGTGGGAGGTATTTGATGGCGTGTAGATCATCGCCGCGGGCCATGTGGATATGAAGGAGATAATCCTCGATCCATACCGCAGGATCTGTTGTGCCATCGTACGATTCGATGTTTACGGGTTTGAAGCCCTCAGGGATTTTATGATCCATTACTTCATCTGTGAAGCATAGTGGGTGTGCGGCGCCTCTGTATTGGGCTATATCATGACGTAGCTTGAAGGAGCTTTGTCTGTTGAGTTCGGCCCGACCGGATTCATTGCGTCCGGAGTGACGATCACCGTCACGTGCCGTGGGGCGCCTGCGCGATCCGTAGATCGATCTTGTTTGCCTTTCCTTGTCCTCCAGGATGTCGCGCAGGTCGGGTGCATTTTCCCGTGCCTTAGTATGCTTGACGCGGTGCCGGGGCATGGCTTGAGTGGAGGGCCAAGAGGCCTCTCTGTCGCGGCCACGAGGTGGCCGGTCGGCCATGTCATGCGCTGGCGATGTAGGTGCTTCCTCCTCTAGTCGGGGTAGCAGTCTGCGCTTTGGGTAACTTTTGGAGGGGCGTTCGAGTTCATACTCTTTGGCCGCAAGGACTTTAGTCCATCTATCAACTAGCAAATCCCGATCAGCTCTAAGTTGTTGCCGCTTTTTCTTGAGGCTGCTTGCCGTGGCCATGAGCCTGCGTTTAAAACGCTCATGTTCGGCAAGATCTTCTGGCACGACGAACTCGTCGTCGTCGAGGCTTGCCTCGTCTTCGGAGGGAGGCGTATAATTATCGTCCTCAACCTCTTGGTCCGCCGCCCTCTCGTGAGGGCTGGCTTCTCTGTCCTCCTGTGCCGAATTTTGCTGGAGGGGTGTTCTTCGGTGCTATCCGGAGTAGTATTATCTCCCGTGCCGGAATCACCGTTTTTTGCTTTGGCGGGATTTAGAGTGGCGCCGCTGACGCTGGCGCTTGGGCTGTTTCTTAGAGGTATCGTCCACCGCTGTTCCATCGCCATCTCCATCCTTTGGAGTGTCCACCATATATATGTCATATGACGAGGTGGCCTTCCAACGCCCTACATGTGCTGGTTCTTGTTCGTCTCCTGCATCGTCGTCCATGCCGTCGATGTCTTCAGAGTCGAAGTCAAGCATGTCGGTTGAGTCGTCGACAGTGGCTACGAAGTGGGTGGTGGGTGGGTTTTGAATTTCTTCATCGTCCGTATCCCAACCTTGCTGACCGTAGTCCGGCCAGGGCTCTCTTGATAAAGAGAGAGACTTTAGAGAATTCAGGATGTCGCCGAAGGGCGAGTGCTGAAAGATGTCCGCGGCGGTGAACTCCATTATCGGCGCCCAATCGGATTCGATCGGCGGGGGCGCGGGGGGCTCGGAGTTCGGAGAGGAATCTGGCTCCTTGGAGTCACGGGCTATGCAGAGTGCGGGGCTGGAGTTCGGCTCGATCGCCTCTGAGATCGCAGCCCCTGAGGCAGCGTCCAACCGCTGATCCTCGATTGGCGCAGTGGGCTCCGAATCAATGGTCGGAACCGATGCGTGTGCGGTCTCCAAGGCGCTTTTCGGCGGCAGAGCTATATCATGCCCATCGAGATAGTGCAGCACGCTTGGCTGTGGCTCGAATCCGTCGAAGATCAAGTCCCCGCGGATGTCAGCCTTGTAGTTTAGGCTTCCAAAACTGACCTGATGGCCAGGGGCGTAACTTTCGATCTGTTCAAGGTGACCAAGCGAGTTGGCCCGCAGTGCGAAGCCGCCGAAGACGAAGATCTGTCCGGGGAGAAAAGTCTCACCCTGGACTGCATCGTGGTTGATGATCGAAGAAGCCATCGGGCCTGAAAGCGACGACACAGAGGAACTCTCAATGAAAGCACCAATATCGGTGTCAAAACCGGCGGATCTCGGGTAGGGGGTCCCGAACTGTGCGTCTAGGCCGGATGGTAACAGGAGACAAGGGACACAATGTTTTACCCAGGTTCGGACCCTCTTGATGGAGGTAAAACCCTACGTCCTGCTTGATTAATATTGATGATATGGGTAGTATAAGAGTAGATCTACCATGAGATCAAGGAGGCTACACCCTAGAAGCTATCCTATGGTATGATTGTTGTATGATGAAGTTGTCCTACGGACTAAAACCCTCCGGTTTATATAGACACCGGAGAGGGTTAGGGTTACACAAAGTCGGTTACAATGGTAGGAGATCTTGAATATCCGCATCGCCAAGCTTGCCTTCCACGCCAAGGAAAGTCCCATCCGGACACGGGACGGAGTCTTCAATCTTGTATCTTCATAGTCCTAGAGTTCGGCTGAAGGTATAGTCCGGCTACCCGAACACCCCCTAATCCAGGACTCCCTCAGTCGTCCTCTGACACCAATTGCTCAGGATGCATCATGGGCTGATCACCCACAACAACAAGAAACCCCTAGTACTCCCCAATAACAAGTCACCCCACCAGTGCAAGAAGAAGAGGATGACTTTGAGGCCCAGCCAACTCCATCTTCACAGGCGTCGCCAGCGTTACGCAGGCTTCGCAAAGGACCAAGGCCCCAAGTCCCTCTTTCGAGCGTTTCAGAAGGAGAAGTGCACCACCAATCTATTGCATGTCAGGTGTTCCCCGGAGCCACTCCTACTGTGAATGTCTCCGAGTCTGAAGCTAAAGTTGTTGAAGAAAATCCGGCTGCATCAGCCGAAGAGAAACAAGCAGAAGAACGTGTCCCTACTTCCCCCATCACCGAAGAAGTTGTTCCTGAAGTGAACGTGTCAGTGCCCGACCCTCCAGCTCCTCAAGTAGAGGTTGAGAATCCTGAGGCTGCCACCACTAACACCACTGAAGCCAATGATGTGGTCATGGCTGAAGACAGTGTGGAGCCTGCACCTAACACTGTGCCAGAAGCCAATGAAGCCAATGATGCACCTGCAACAGATGTGCAGCCTGACGCCTCTGTTGATGCCACTGCTCCTGTTCCGCCACCAAGGCCACATACTATTGAGCAAGCATACAACTATGGTCAGCTCATCACTATCAAATGGCCTCTTCTTGTTCCTCCACCTACTACTGGTCCCCAATTTGACTATCACGTCGAGCGCAGGCCTCAGGTTCAGAAGCTAATGCCAAGGCTGCCTAGGTTTCCAAGCACTCATCTGCACCCGGATCATTCAATATCAATGGCTTAAAAGCACACGACACCTTCTTCAATAGCGCCAAGAACCCCTACTCTAAGGCAAGAATATCTTCTGATCGGTTCTGGAGCTATCAGCAGCGCAGTTATTACTCATGCATCTTATACAATCAAGGTCGCATATTTCCCCATAAGCGTCTTGACACTGAAGCCATAACTGGTCTGCCCTATTTGGAAGAAGCGCTAGATTGCTTCAGAGAATCTGGCTTGTTGCAGTTCGTCACTGACAAGGAGCACTGGAACGAAGAATTGCTGCTCCAATTCTATGCCACTCTTCATATTCGTGGCTACAACAGGGATCCGAAGACTTGGGTCCTTGAGTGGATGACAGGCAATGTTCATCACGAAGCCAAAGCCTTTGATATCATTGAGCTCACTAGCCTGCCCACTCCAGGAGATCTTTATGAACCTGATTGTCAGCTTCAGAGTGCTGCTATGGAAAGCATTTTTCACAAGCCTGAACCCAACATGAGTCAGATGCTTAGCATGATGAAGCCTTTGCCTCCAGATGCTAAATATCCTAAGGAGTTCTTTGTTGAAGACCTTGAGTATCTGCCGCACACTATCTATCACATCATAAGGCGAACTCTCTGGCCCATCAAAGGACGTTCTCCACATGCAAAGCTAGAAGGTGCAATGAAGACTTTGGTCTTCCATATTCTTCATGGCAAAAGCTTCAATGCACAAGACTTCTTCATCCACCAACTTGCTGCATCCGGATCTGATCTCTTTGGCTTGAAGTTTTACGCTCCATGGATTATGCGTCTGATCAAACTACACTCAGCTGTCACCTATCAGCCCTCTGCTCGCAATCATCAGATTTTTCTGCCTGATGTCGATATGTCAGTTGAAGCCATCTATCCTGAGCCTGCCAAGGAGCCCCTTAGTCTTCAGAATGCTGATAAGCAAAGTTTCTCTCAACACATTGAAGGCGACCTAGCAGTCACTCGTGTTTATCCTCTGGCTAGTACTACCCGTGCACCTCATCGTGCCCTCACTGAAGCCACTAAAAGCACCATTGCACAACGGACCAAGAAGCAATCTTGTGTTCTCAATGACCGAGAGCTTATGGTTGCCCTTCATCAAAAACAGGATAAGCATCATGACTGGCTGAAGCGCCAAATGCAAAGCCTCTTGGTGGACGTAAACAGGATTCGCAATCTTGCCACCAAGAATGCCTTTATCGCCCAACACCTCCAAGAAGGACCTTGCTGCGGTGTACTCCGTCTCTTGAAGACTCTGAGTTCTCCTCCTCTGCTGCAACAGTGAATGCACGTGTCATCGATGATGAAGATGATGCTACTTCACCACCTTCGGCGCGAATCACCACTGCACCGAGTTCGTCTACACCGCCAACCAACTCCGACGACCCTGCTGCTTCACCAACTCTTCATAGGAACGAGTAGGTGCTCTATGTCTTCAAACCTTTTTGGTCCTTACTGACAAAAGGGGGAGAAGCATATGAGTTTGATAGTCTTCATCATATTTTGCCTAGTGTTTACAACTCTCGCGTTTTGATACATTTGGTTCTTTGAGTTGTAACACTCAAACTCGATGGTCGTCTGCTACTTATTTGCTTTTCTGTGATGCGATGATAAATTCCGCATGTGTGACGATAAATTCCGCACTTAGATCATTTTGCAGACGACCATTTTTCATTACGCATGCCATTATCTTCGTTACATCATATCTTGCATAATGAATTGTCATCATAGGTTGAAGAGGATCTCCACAAGTACACCCTGCCATGTGCATTTGCATTCCTAAAGAAAATTACTTATATGCACATCTTCAGGGGGAGCCCTTGCAACTAATGAAGACAATACCTTATCCTTTACAATTTCAAATATTTTATTCCCCGTTGAAAACTTCAACCAGTTTGTCATCAATCACCAAAAAGGGGGAGATTGTAAGTGCATCTAGTGCCACCCCTAGTTGGTTTTGGAGTATTGACGACAAACCTGGTTGAGGGACTAATGTGTATGTGAGAATTGCAGGATAACACAGGTAGAAGTCCCTCATTGATTCGGTTTTCCTACCAGAGATGACCCCTAAAAATGTATGAAGACATTGATGTCAAAGGTGGTATGTGAAGACATTCACATTGAAGACTATGACAAGAGAAGACATCGCGTGAAGACTATGGAGCGCGAAGACTTAGCAGTTTCGTTGTTCTGTGTTTTTCTTTGTTGAGTCATAGGAACCACCGTACTGTTAAGTGGGGTCCAAGAGAACCAGTCAGAATGACTGAAATGATGCTTAACCAAAATCCTATGTCTTCGAGTGAAGACAATGAGAGAATATCTTATCCAGAGTTGGATAAGTCAGCTTTGCTTGTAGCCCAAGTAAAGTTGCCGTATGTGTGTTTGAAATCTGACCGTTGGAACACGTGTCAGTTCCTTAGTGACCAAGGGTCATTTCGGACAAATCAGGTTGGGTTGCCTAGTGGCTATAAATAGCCCACCCCCTACAACCATAAACGGTTGGCTGCTCAGAGTTAGTGTATGGCTTTTGTCGTTTGAGAGCAACCCACATTGAAGCCTTTGAGAGAGAATTCCTTGCGAGGATAAAGCCCTAACCACCCAGAGCCAAAGAGTGTTAGGCATCACTGAAGTCTTCCTGTCTATGTGATCTGAAGACTTATTACACTTGAGGACTGTGAATCCTCCAGCCGGTTAGGTGTCGCGTTCTGAGCATCCAAGAGTCATTATGGATCGCCGGTGAACGAAGTCTGTGAAGGTTTGGGAGTCTACCTTGAAGACTTACCAGAGTGATTGGGCAAGGACTGGGTGTCCTTAGCTCAAGGGGAATAAGGTGAAGATGCAGTCTTCTGAGTTGAATCTCAGCCTCCCTAACTAGACGTACAGTTGTCACAGCAACTGGAACTGGTCCAACAAATCATTGTCTTCAACGAGTCACTAGTTTCATCCTTCCCTCTCCTTTACTTACGGTTGGCCCTGGTGAAGTCATTGTATGATTGCATTATCTTTTGTCTTCACTGAGTGACTGCTTGTTCTGATTGGCTTCACACTATCTTCCTATCTGATCTAAACTGCCTAGCTGCTATTAGTCATTGTGCTTTCACTTCACTGAATATTTGACTATGGCTTGCTTAGTGTAGTCTACCTTCCGCTGCATGGTAATAGGTTTATTTCTATCGTTTGTCTTCAAAACTTCCATGTTTTGAAGACTTTCATAAAAATCGCCTATTCACCCCCCTCTAGTCGATCACTAGCACTTTCATAAGGACACCTAAAATCCAAAGCTTGGGGATGCCCCGGAAGGCATCCCCTCTTTCGTCTACTTCTATCGGTAACTTTACTTGGAGCTATATTTTTATTCACCACATGATATGTGTTTTGCTTGGAGCGTCTTGTATGATTTGAGTCTTTGCTTTTTAGTTTACCACAATCATCCTTGCTGTACACACGTTTTGATAGAGCCATACATGATTTGGAATTTGTTAGAATAATCTATGTGCTTCGCTTATATCATTTGAGTTATATAGTTTTGCTCTAGTACTTCACTTATATCTTTTAGAGCACGGTGGTGGATTTGTTTTATAGAAACTATTGATCTCTCATGCTTCACTTAGATTATTTTGAGAGTCTTAAATAACATGGTAATTTGCTTAAATAATCCTAATATGCTAGGTATTCAGGATTAGTAAATTTTTTCTTATGAGTGTTTTGAATACTAAGAGAAGTTTGATGCTTGATGATTGTTTTGAGATATGGAGGTAATAATATCAAAGTCGTGCTAGTTGAGTAGTTGTGAATTTGAGAAATGCTTGTGTTGAAGTTTGCAAGTCCCGTAGCATGCACGTATGGTAAACGTTATGTAACAAATTTGAAACATGAGGTGTTCTTTGATTGTCCTCCTTATGAGTGGTGGTCGGGGACGAGCGATGGTCTTTTCCTACCAATCTATCCCCCTAGGAGCATGCGCGTAGTGCTTGGTTTTTGATGACTTGTAGATTTTTGCAATAAGTATGTGAGTTCTTTATGACTAATGTTGAGTCCATGGATTATACGCACTCTCACCCTTCTATCATTTCTAGCCTCTCTTCAGTACCGTGCATTTCCCTTCCTCACATTGAGAGTTGGTGCAAACTTCGCTGGTGCATCCAAACCCCGTGATATGATACGCTCTTTCACACATAAACCTCGTTATATCTTCCTCAAAACAGCCACCATAACTACCTATTATGGCATTTCCATAGCCATTCCGAGATATATTACCATGCAACTTTCCACCATTCTGTTTATCATGCCACATTCATCATTGTCATATTGCTTAGCATGATCATGTAGTTGACATAGTATTTGTGGCAAAGCCACCGTTCATAATTCTTTCATACATGTCACTCTTGATTCATTGCATATCCCGGTACACCGTCGGAGGCATTCATATAGAGTCATATTTTGTTCTAGCATCGAGTTGTAATCATTGAGTTGTAAATAAATAGAAGTGTGATGATCATCATTTTCTAGAGCATTGTCCCAAGTGAGGAATTAAAAAGAGCGAGAGAAAGGCCATAAAAAAGGGGAAGAGAAGGCCCAAAAATAATGAGAGAAAAAGAGAGAATGGACAATGCTACTATCCTTTGCCACACTTGTGCTTCAAAGTAGCACCATAATCTTCATGATAGAGAGTTTTTGTTTTGTCACTTTCATATACTAGTGGGAATTTTCATTATAGAACTTGGCTTGTATATTCCAACAATGGGCCTCCTCAAGTGCCCTAGGTCTTCGTGAGCAAGCAAGTTGGATGCACACCCACTTAGTTTCTTTTGTTGAGCTTTCATACATTTATAGCTCTAGTGCATCTGTTGCATGGCAATCCCTACACCTTGCATTAACATCAATCGATGGGCATCTCCATAGCCCATTGATTAGCCTCGTTGATGTGAGACTTTCTCCTTTTTGTCTTCTACACATAACCCCCATCATCATATTCTATTCCACCCATAGTGCTATGTCCATGGCTCGCGCTCATATATTGCATGAAAGTTTATAGGTTTGAGATTACTAAAGTATGAAACAATTGCTTGGCTTGTCATCGGGGTTGTGCATGATGAGAGCATTCTTGTGTGACGAAAATGGAGCATGACTAAACTATATGATTTTGTAGGGATGAACTTTCTTTGGCCATGTTATTTTGAGAAGACATAATTTCTTAGTTAGTATGCTTGAAGTATTATTATTTTTATGTCAATATGAACTTTTATCTTGAATCTTTCGGATCTGAATATTCATGCTATAATTAAGAAGAATTACATTGAAATTATGCCAAGTAGCACTCCGCATCAAAAATTCCGTTTTTATCATTTACCTACTCGAGGACAAGCAGGAATTAAGCTTGGGGATGCCTGATACGTCTCCAACGTATCTATAATTTTTGATTGCTCCATGCTATACTATCTACTGTTTTGGACATTATTGGGTTTATTATCCACTTTTATATTATTTTTGGGACTAACTCATTAACCGGAGGCCTAGCCCAGAATTGCTGTTTTTTTGCCTATTTTAGGGTTTCGAAGAAAAGGAATATCAAACGGAGTCCAAACGGAATGAAACCTTCGGGAACGTGATTTTCTCACCGAACATTATCCAGGAGACTTGGACCCTACGTCAAGAAATAAAGGAGGAAGCCACGAGGTAGGGGGGCGCGCCTACTCCCCCAGGCGCGCCCTCCACCCTCGTGGGCCCCCTATTTCTCCACCGACGTACTCCTTCCTCCTATATATACAGGCAGGAGTCGAGATAGCGGTCGATGAGTGGAGTAATAGTAGTAGATGCAGGCAGGAGTCGGTCTACTTGTCTCGGATGTGATGCCTATATACATGATCATACCTAGATATTCTCATAACTATGCTCAATTCTGTCAATTGCTCAACAGTAATTTGTTCACCCACCGTAAAATACTTATGCTCTTGAGAGAAGCCACTAGTGAAACCTATGGCCCCCGGGTCTATCTTCATCATATTAATCTTCCAATACTTAGTTATTTCCTTTGCTTTTTTACTTTGCTTTTATTTTACTTTGCATCTTTATCACAAAAATACCGAAAATATTATCCTATCATATCTATCAGATCTCACTCTCGTAAGTGACCGTGAAGGGATTGACAACCCCTTACCGCGTTGGTTGCGAGGAGTTATTTGTTTTGTGCAGGTACGAGGGACTTGCGTGCAGCCTCCTACTGGATTGATACCTTGGTTCTCAAAAACTGAGGGAAATACTTACGCTACTTTGCTGCATCATCCTTTCCTCTTCAAGGAAATCCAACGCAGTGCTCAAGAGGTAGCAATGCTATTAAAAGATGCCGTGTCCTAAGGACATTAAAGGTATACGAAGTTTCCTTGGTCATGCCGGTTTTTATAGGAGGTTCATTAAAGACTTCTCAAAAATTTCTAGGCCTCTGACTAATCTTTTACAAAAAGATGTTCCTTTTGTCTTTGATGATGATTGTGTAGAAGCATTTGAAATACTTAAGAAAGCCTTGATTTCTGCACCTATTGTTCAGCCTCCTGGTTGGAATTTACCCTTTGAAATTATGCGTGATGCTAGTGATTATGCTGTAGGTGCTGTTTTAGGACAAAGAGTTGGTAGGAAATTAAATGTTATCCAATACACTAGTAAAACTCTAGAGAGTGCCCAGAGAAATTATGCTACTACTGAAAAGGAATTTTTAGCAGTTGTATTTGCTTGTGATAAGTTCAGACGTTATATTTATGATTCTAAAGTAACTGTTCACACTGATCATGCTGCTATTAATTATCTTATGGAAAAGCAAGATCCTAAACCTAGACTTATTAGATGGGTTCTCCTCCTACAAGAATTTGATTTGCATATTATTGATAGAAAGGGAGCTGAGAACCCCGTTGCAGACAACTTGTCTAGGTTAGAGAATGTTCTTGATGACCCACTACTTATTTATGATAGCTTTCCTGATGAACAATTAGCTGTCATAAATGCTTCTCGTACTGCTCCATGGTATGCTGATTATGCTAATTACATTGTTGCTAAATTTATACCACCTAGTTTCACATACCAGCAAAACAAAATGTTTTTCTATGATTTAAGACATTACTTCTGGGATGACCCACACCTTTATAAAGAAGGAGTAGATGGTGTTATTAGACGTTGTGTACCTGAGCATGAACATGAATAAATCCTATGCAAGTGTCACTCCGAGGCTTATGGAGGACACCATGTTGGAGATAGAACTGCACATAAGGTATTGCAATCCGGTTTTTATTGGCCTACTCTCTTCAAGGATTCCCGTAAGTTTGTCTTGTGATGAATGTCAAAGAATTGGTAATATTAGTAGACGTCAAGAAATGCCTATGAATTATTCACTTGTTATTGAACTATTTGATGTTTGGGGCTTTGATTATATGGGACCGTTTCCTTCCTCTAAGGACTATACACATATTTTAGTTGTTGTTGATTACATTACTAAGTGGGTAGAAGCTATTCCAACTAGTAGTGCTGATCATAACACCTCTATTAAGATGCTTAAAGAAGTTATTTTTCCGAGGTTTGGAGTCCCTAGATACTTAATGACTGATGGTGGTTCACATTTTACTCATGGTGCTTTTCATAAAATGTTTGCTAAGTATGATGTTAATCATAGAATTGCATCTCCATATCATCCACAGTCTAGTGGTCAAGTAGAACTGAGTAATAGAGAGCTTAAACTAATTTTGCAAAAGACTGTTAATAGATCTAGAAAGAATTGGTCCAAGAAACTTGATGATGCATTATGGGCATATAGAACTGCATACAAAAATCCTATGGGTATGTCTCCATATAAAATGGTCTATGGAAAAGCATGTCACTTACCTCTTGAACTAGCACATAAGTCATATTGGGCCATTAAAGAGCTCAATTATGACTTCAAACCTGCCGGTGAGAAGAGACTATTTGACATTAGCTCACTTGATGAATGGAGAACCCATGCCTAGGAGAATGCCAAACTGTTTAAATAAAAAGTTAAAAGATGGCATGACAAAAGGATACAAAAACGTGAGTTTAATGTAGGTGATTATGTATTGTTATACAACTCTCATTTAAGATTTTTTGCAGGAAAACTCCTCTCTAAATGGGAAGGTCCTTACGTTATCGAGGAGGTCTATCGTTCCGGTGCTATAAAAAACAACAACTTCAAAGGCACAAATCCCCAAGTGGTGAACGGTCAAAGCATCAAACATTATATCTTAGATAATACTATAAATGTTGAAACTAATGTTATTGAAACCGTAACCCCGGAGGGGTATATAAGGGACACCTTCTAGAACGTTTCAGCCTCCGAAAAGGAATAGGTATGTGGTGCGGTAAGTAACCGACTCCAAAACAGTTCTAATAGCATTTTTTCTCCGTTTTGGAATATTTAAGAAAATTGGAAAATAAGAAGTAGTCCAAAAGGACACAAGGTATCCACGAGGGTGGAGGGCACGCCCCCTGCCTCATGGGCACCTCGTGTGCCTTACGGACTCCGCTTTCTTGCACGGTACTTCTCTTGGTCGGTAAAAGTTCATTATATAATCACCTGAAGGTTTTGACCACCATACCACGCAATTATCCTATGTTTTTGTTTCGAGCTGTTTTCTACCAGAATTGTCAAGGCCAGGCATCATGTCATCCCCTCTCCTCCAACAATGAGGGCGACGATGCTTGGCTAATGAAGATAGAGCTGAAGAGAGAAGAACCCGGGGAGATCAACAAGGATGATAGGATCAAGAAGGCCACGGAGGATCAAGCTCCGACAGCAGAAGAAGAAGAAGAAGACATCCTTCAACCTCATTATAATCTTCTTACCCCAACAGAGATTGAAGCTTTCAAGATGATTGAGTTAGCTCGCATACAAAACAAGTATCTCACACGTGAAAATATTTTGTTGAAGGAGCATATCACCGTACTCAAGGGCATTATTCGCAAATTGGAGGATCTCCTATGCTCGATGTGCTACACTACATCATCAACAACTCCATCATCACCACCTCCGAAGAAAGAGTCATAAACTCATGGGTATGGGCACTCCCCTTGGCAATTGACAAGCTTGGGGGAGTGCCCCGGTATCGTATCACCATCACACTTTTATCTTTACCGCTTTTCTTAGTTCGATCCTTTTGGTTATATCTTGATCTAGTAGAATAAAGTTTTAGTATGATTTAGTTTTGAGTTTTGCTTTATGATCCTTCTATGTAATCGAGTCCGTGAGCCATTGCTACCTCTTGAGCACTGCGTTGGTTTTCCCTCGAAGAGGAAGGGATGATGCAGCAAAGTAGCGTAAGTATTTCCCTCAGTTTTTGAGAACCAAGGTATCAATCCAGTAGGAGGCTACGCGCGAGTCCCTCGTACCTGCACAAAACAAATAAATCCTTGCAACCAACGCGATAAGGGGTTGTCAATCCCTACACGGCCAATTACGAGAGTGAGATCTGGTAGATATGATAAGATAAGATTTTTGGTATTTTTATGATAAATATGCAAAGTAAAATAAAAGCAAAGTAAATAGCAAAGGAAATCACTAAGTATTGGAAGATTAATATGATGAAGATAGACCCAGGGGCCATAGATTTCACCAGTGGCTTATCTCAAGAGCATAAGTATTCTACGGTGGGTGAACGAATTACTGTTGAGCAATTGACAGAATTGAGCATAGTTATGAGAATATCTAGGTATGATCATGTATATAGGCATCACGTCCGAGACAAGTAGACCGACTCCTGCCTGCATCTACTACTATTACTCCACTCATCGACCGCTATCCAGCATGCATCTAGAGTATTAAGTTATTGAAAATAGAGTAACGCCTTAAGCAAGATGACATGATGTAGAGGGATAAAATCATGCAATATGATGAAAACCCCATCTTGCTATCCTCGATGGCAACAATACAATACGTGCCTTGCTGCCCCTACTGTCACTGGGAAAGGACACCGCAAGATTGAACCCAAAGATAAGCACTTCTCCCATTACAAGAAAGATCAATCTAGTAGGCCAAACCAAACTGATAATTCGAAGAGACTTGCAAAGATAACCAATCATACATAAAAGAATTCAAAGAAGATTCAAATATTATTCATAGATAGACTTGATCATAAACCCACAACTCATCAGTCTCAACAAACGCACCGCAAAAAGAAGATTACATCGAATAGTTCTCCACAAGAGAGGGGGAGAACATTGTATTGAGATCCAAAAAGAGAGAAGAAGCCATCTAGCTAATAACTATGGACCTGTAGGCCTGAGATGAACTACTTACTCTTCATCAGAGGGGCTATGGTGATGATGTAGAAGCCCTCCGTGATCGATGCCCCCTCCGGCGGAGCTCCGGAACAGGCCCCAAGATGGGAACTCATGGATACAGAAAGTTGCGGCGGTGGAATTAGGGTTTTGGCTCCGTATCTGATCATTTGGGGGCACGTAGGTATATATAGGAGGAAGGAGTACGTCGGTGGAGCAATAGGGGGCCCATGAGGGTGGAGGGCGCGCCTTGGGGGGGGGGGGTAGGCGCGCCCCCTACCTCGTGTCCTCCTCTTTTGTGTCTTGACGTAGGGTCCAAGTCTCCTGGGTCTTGTTCGGTGGGAAAATCACGTTCCCGAAGGTTTCATTCCGTTTGGACTCCATTGGATATTCCTTTTCTTCAAAACCCTAAAATAGGCAAAAAAACAACAATTCTGGGCTGGGTCTCCGATTAGTAGGTTTGTCCTAGAAACAATATAAAAGTGGATACTAAAGCCCAATAATGTCCAAAACAGTAGATAATATAGCATGGAG
This sequence comes from Triticum urartu, assembly GCF_056163025.1. Lineage (NCBI taxonomy): Eukaryota > Viridiplantae > Streptophyta > Magnoliopsida > Poales > Poaceae > Triticum > Triticum urartu. The sequence goes on along the minus strand of NC_141879.1, from coordinate 149,975,363 downwards.
CAATCGAAACTTATAGATACTTTGGAGACGTATCAAGCACCCCCAAGCTTAATTCCTGCTCGTCCTCGAGTGGGTAAATGATAAAAACAGAATTTTTGATGCGGAGTGCTACTTGGCATAATTTTAATGTAATTCTTCTTAATTGTGGTATGAATATTCAGATCCGAAAGATTCAAGATAAGAGTTTAATATTGACATAAAAATAATAATACTTCAAGCATACTAACAAAGCAATCATGTCTTCTCAAAATAACATGGCCAAAGAAAGTTATCCCTACAAAATCATATAGTCTGGCTATGCTCTATCTTCAAAACAAAAAGTATTTAAATCATGCACAACCCCGATGACAAGCCAAGCAATTGTTTCATACTTTTGACATTCTCAAAACTTTTTCAATCTTCACGCAATACATGAGCGTGAGCCATGTACATAGCACTATAGGTGGAATAGAAGGGTGGTTGTGGAGAAGACAAAAAGGGAGAAGATAGTCTCACATCAACTAGGCGTATCAACGGGATATGGAGATGCCCATCAATAGATATCAATGTGAGTGAGTAGGGATTGCCATGCAACGGATGCACTAGAGCTATAAGTATATGAAAGCTCAAAAAGAAACTAAGTGGTGTGCATCCAACTCGCTTGCTCACGAAGACCTAGGGCAATTTGAGGAAGCCCATCATTGGAATATACAAGCCAAGTTTTATAATGAAAAATTCCCACTAGTATATGAAAGTAACGAAATGAGAGACTCTCTACTATGAAGATCATGGTGCTACTTTGAAGAACAAGTGTGGTAAAAGGATTGTAGCATTGTCCCCTCTCTCTTTTTCTCTCATATGTTTTTATTTGGGCCTTTTCTCTTTTTTTATGGCCTCTTTTCTTTCTCTTTTTTTATTATTTTTCGTCTGGAGTCTCATCCCAACTTGTGGGGGAATCATAGTCTCCATCATCCTTTCCTCACTAGGACAATTCTCGAATAATGATGATCATCACAATTTTATTTTCTTACAACTCAACAATTACAACTCGATACTTAGAACAAAATATGACTCTATATGAATGCCTCCGGTGGTGTACCGGGATATGCAATGAATCAAGAGTGACACGTATGAAAGAATTATGAATGGTGGCTTTGCCACAAATACGATGTCAACTACATGATCATGCTAAGCAATATGACAATGATGGAGTGTGTCATAATAAACGGAACGATGGAAAGTTGCATGGCAATATATCTCGGAATGGCTATGGAAATGCCATAATAGGTAGGTATGGTGGCTGTTTTGAGGAAGGTATATGGTGGGTGTATGATACCGGCGAAAGGTGCGCGGTATTAGAGAGGCTAGAAAAGGTGGAAGGGTGAGAAAAGTGTGTATAATCCATGGACTCAACATTAGTCATAAAGAACTCATATACTTATTGCAAAAATCTACAAGTTATCAAATCAAAGTATTACACGCATGCTCCTAGGGGGATAGATTGGTAGGAAAAGACCATCGCTCGTCCTCGACCGCCACTCATAAGGAAGACAGTCAAAAAATAAATCATGCTCCGACTTCATCACATAACGGTTCACCATACGTGCATGCTACGGGAATCACAAACTTTAACACAAGTATTTCTCAAATTCACAACTACTCAACAAGGATAACTCTAATATCACTATCTTCATATCTCAAAACAATTATCAAGCATCAAACTTCTCATAGCATTCAACACACTCATAAGGAAGTTCTTTTATTATTCTTGAATTCCAAGCGTATTAGGATTATTTAAGCAAATTACCATGCTATTTAAGACTCTCAAAATAATCTAAGTGAAGCATGAGAGATCATTAGTTTCTATAAAACGAATCCACCATGGTGCTCTAAAAGATATAAGTGAAGTACTAGAGCAAAATTATATAGCTCAAATGATATAAGTGAAGCACATAGAGTATTCTTAAAAATTCCAAATCATGTATGGCTCTCTCAAAAGGTGTGTACAGAAAGGATGATTGTGGTAAAATAAAAAGCAAAGACTCAAATCATACAAGACGCTCCAAGCAAAACACATATCATGTGGTGAATAAAAATATAGCTCCAAGTAAAGTTACCGATAGAAGTAGACGAAAAGAGGGGATGCCTTCCGGGGCATCCCCAAGCTTTGGATTTTAGGTGTCCTTAGATTATATTGGGGGTGCCATGGGCATACCCAAGCTTAGGCTCTTTCCATAATCCATCAAATCTTTACCCAAAACTTGAAAACTTCACAACACAAAACTTAAAGTAGAAAATCTCGTGAGCCCCGTTAGCGAAAGAAAACAAAAGACCACTTCAAGGTACTGTAATGAACTCATTCTTTATTTATATAGGTGTTAAACATACTTTATTCCAACTTCTCTATGGTTTATAAACTATTTTACTAGCCATAGATTCATCAAAATAAGCAAACAACACACGAAAAACAGAATCTGTCAAAAACAGAACAGTTTGTATTAATCTGTAGCTAGCGCAAGATCTGGAACCCCAAAAATTCTAAAATAAATAGCTGTACGTGAGGAATTTATCTATTAATCATCTTCAAAAAGAATTAACTAAATATAATTTTCCAAATAAAAATGGCAGCAGTTCTCGTGAGTGCTAAAGTTTCTGTTTTTTACAGCAAGATTAACAAGACTTTCCCCAAGTCTTCCCAATGGTTCCACTTGGCACAAACACTAATTAAACACAAAAAACACAAACTAAACAGAGGCTAGATAAATTATTTATTACTAAACAGGAGCAAAAGGCAAGGAATAAAAATAAAATTGGGTTGCCTCCCAACAAGCGCTATCGTTTAACGCCCCTAGCTAGGCATAAAAAGCAAGGATAGATCTAGGTATTGCCATATTTGGTAGGCAATCCATAAGTGGCTCTCATAAAAGATTCATAAGGTCATTTAATTTCATTTCTAGGAAAGTGTTCCATGCCTTTCCTTAACGGAAATTGGAATCTAATATTTCCTTCCTTCATATCAATAATTGCACCAATCGTTCTAAGGAAAGGTCTACCAAGAATAATAGGACATGAAGGATTGCAATCTATGTCAAGAACAATAAAATCAACGGGCACACAATTATTATTTGAAATAATAAGAACATCAGTAATTCTTCCCATAGGTTTTTCCTAATAGTGGAATCCGCAAGGTGAAAATTTAGAGAGCAATCATCAAAATCACGGAAACCTAACAAATCGCACAAATTCTTTGGAATTGTGAAAACACTAGCACCCAAATCACACAAAGAATAGAATTCATGATATTTAATTTTAATTTTAATAGTTGGTTTCCACTCATCATAAAGTTTTCTAGGGGATAGAAACTTCCAATTCAAGTTTTTCTTCATAAGATTGCATCAAGGCATCAACGATATGTTTAGTAAACACTTTATTTTGACTATAAGCGTGAGGAGAATTTAGCACGGACTGCAACAAGGAAATACAATCAATCAAAGAGCAATTTTCATAATTAAATTCCTTGAAATCCAAAATAGTGGGTTTAATGACATCTAGGGTTTTAATTTCTTCGATCCCACTTTCATCAATTTTAGCATTAAGATCTAAAAACTCCGAATTCTTGGAACGTCTTCTAGGTAAAGGTGGATCATAATCAGTCCCATCATTATTAAGATTCATATTTCAAAACAAAGATTTAATAGGTGACACATCAATAACTTTTAGATCTTCATCTTTATTTTCATAGGGACTAGAAGAACACACACTTATAAAGGCATCTTTCTTAGCACGCATCCTAGCGGTTCTTTCTTTGCACTCATCAATGGAAATTATCATGGCTTTGAGAGACTCATTGATATCATGCTTAGGTGGAATAGATCTAAGTTTCAAAGAACCAACATCAAGAGAAATTCTATCAACGTTCCTAGCCAACTCATCAATCTTAAGCAATTTTTCTTCAATCAAAGCATTGAAATTCTTTTGCGAAGTGATAAATTTTTTAATATTAGATTCAAAATTAGAGGGCATATTATTATAATTTCCATAAGAATTCTTTTAGGAATTACCATAATTATTAGAGGGATTACTAGGATAAGGCCTAGGATTAAAATTTCCTCTATACGCGTTGTTACCAAAATTGTTCCTACCAACAAAATTCACATCCATAGATTCATTATTATTCTCAATCAAAGTAGACAAGGGCATATCATTAGGATCAGAAGAAACACTTTTCCTAGCAAATAATTTCATAATTTCATCCATCTTTCCACTCAAAACATTAATTTCTTCTATCGCATGCACCTTTTTATTAGTAGATCTTTCAGTATGCCATTGAGAATAATTAACCATAATATTATATAAGAGTTTAGTAGCTTCTCCTAAAGTGATTTCCATAAAAGTGCCTCCCGCGGCCGAATCTAAAAGATTTCTAGAAGCAAAATTCAATCCGGCATAAAATTTTTGTATAATCATCCACAAATTCAAACCATGAGTAGGGCAATTACATATCATTAATTTCATCCTCTCCCAAACTTGTGCAACATGTTCATGATCAAGTTGCTTAAAATTCATAATATTGTTTCTAAGGGAGATGATCTTAGCGGGAGGAAAATACTTAGAGATAAAAGCATCTTTGCACTTATTCCATGAATCAATACTATTTTTAGGCAAAGACGAGAACCAAGCTTTAGCACGATCTCTAAGAGAAAAAGGAAATAGCTTCAATTTAACAATATTGTTATCCACATATTTCTACTTTTGCATATCACACAAATCAACGAAGCTATTTAGATGGGTAGCGGCATCTTTGCTAGGAAGGCCGGAAAACGGATCTTTCATGACAAGATTCAACAAAGCAGTATTAATTTCACAAGATTCAGCATCGGTAAGAGGAGCAATCGGAGTGCTAATAAAATCATTGTTGTTGGTATTGGTAAAGTCACACAATTTAGTATTATCTTGAAACATCGTGACAATCAAGCAAACTAACACACAAGCAAACAAAAAGCAAGTGGGCAAAAAGAGGCAAATAGAGAAAGAGAGGGAGGATAGAGAGAGAGAGAGGGCGAATAAAACGGCAAGGGTGAAGTGGGGGAGAGGAAAACGAGAGGCAAATGGCAAATAATGTAATGCGAGAGATAGGGATTGTGATGGGTACTTGGTATATTGAATTTTGCGTAGAATCCCCGGCAACGGTGCCATAAATCCTACCTCTTGAGCACCGCGTTGGTTTTTCCCCGAAGAGGAAGGGATGATGCAGCAAAGTAGCGTAAGTATTTCCCTCAGTTTTTGAGAACCAAGGTATCAATCCAGTAGGAGGCTACGCGCGAGTCCCTCGTACCTGCACAAAACAAATAAATCCTCGCAACCAACGCGATAAGGGGTTGTCAATCCCTACACGGCCACTTACAAGAGTGAGATCTGATAGATATGATAAGATAATATTTTGGGTATTTTTATGATAAAGATGCAAAGTAAAATAAAAGCAAATGAAATAGCAAAGGAAATTACTAAGTATGGGAAGATTAATATGATGAAGATAGACCCGGGGGTCATAGGTTTAACTAGTGGCTTCTCTCAAGAGCATAAGTATTCTATGGTGGGTGAACGGATTACTGTTGAGCAATTTACATAATTGAGCATAGTTATGAGAATATCTAGGTATGATCATGTATATAGGCATCACGTCTGAGACAAGTAGACCGACTCCTGCCTGCATCTACTACTATTACTCCACTCATTGACCGCTATCCAGCATGCATCTAGAGTATTAAGTTATTGAAAACAGAGTAACGCCTTAAGCAAGATGACATGATGTAGAGGGATAAACTCATGCAATATGATGAAAACCCCATCTTGTTATCCTCGATGGCAACAATACAATACGTGCCTTGCTTCCCCTACTGTCACTGGGAAAGGACACCGCAAGATTGAACCCAAAGCTAAGAACTTCTCCCATTGCAAGAAAGATCAATCTAGTAGGCCAAACCAAACTGATAATTCGAAGAGACTTGCAAAGATAACCAATCATACATAAAAGAATTCATAGAAGATTCAAATATTATTCATAGATAGACTTGATCATAAACCCACAATTCATCGGTCTCAACAAACACACCGCAAAAAGAAGATTACATTGAATAGTTCTCCACAAGAGAGGGGGAGAACAATGTATTGAGATCCAAAAAGAGAGAAGAAGCCATCTAGCTAATAACTATGGACCCGTAGGTCTGAGGTGAACTACTCACACTTCATTGGAGGGGCTATGGAGATGATGTGGAAGCCCTCCATGATCGATGCCCCCTCCGGCGGAGCTCTGGAACAGGCCCCAAGATGGGATTTCATGGATACAGAAAGTTGCGGCGGTGGAATTAGGGTTTTGGCTCCGTATCTGATGGTTTGGGGGTACATAGGTATATATAGGAGGAAGGAGTACGTCGGTGGAGCAACAAGGGGCCCACGAGGGTGGAGGGCGCGCCTGGGGGAGGGGGGGGTAGGCGCGCCCCCTACCTCGTGGCCTCCTCTTTTGTGTCTTGACGTAGGGTCCAAGTCTCCTGGGTCTTGTTCGGTGAGAAAATCACCTTCCCGAAGGTTTCATTCCATTTGGACTCCGTTGGATATTCCTTTTCTTGAAAACCCTAAAATAGGCAAAAAAACAGCAATTCTGGGCTGGGCCTCCGGTTAGTAGGTTAGTCCCAAAAACAATATAAAAGTGGATAATAAAGCCCAATAATGTCGAAAACAGTAGATAATATAGCATGGAGCAATCAAAAATTATAGATACGTTGGAGATGTATCAGCCATATATAATAAAGATTAGTGTTGAGTCAAGGGCTTTAACATCTTGCTATGATCTTGAGGGAATAAAAGTAAGAATAAAAAGAAATAAATAGATCATATTGATCTTATGGAGAGTAATGACTTCACATATAAAGAGTATGATGAATAAAAGTTGTTGAGAGTTGACAAGCATAGTTTTGGTCATCGTTGCAATTAATAGGAAGTAATAAAGAAAGAGAGGTTTTCACATATAAATATACTATCTTGGACATATTTTATGATTCTGAGCACTCATTAAAATATGAGATGCTAAAAAGTTGACGTTGGACAAGGAAGACAACGTAATGAGTTATGTTTTCTTACATATGAAATAAATTATATTGTCATGGATCATCCAACATGTTGAGCTTGCCTTTCCCACTCATGCTAACCAAATTCTTTGCACCAAGTAGAGATACTACTTGTGCTTCCAAACATCCTTAAAACCAGTTTTGCCATGAGAGTACACCATATCTACCTATGGATTGAGTAAGATCCTTCAAGTAAGTTGTCATTGTTGCAAGCAATAAAAAATGCTCTCTAAATATGTATGATTTATTAGTGTGGAGAAAATAAGCTTTATACAATCTTGCGATGGACTGCATAATAAAGGTCCATATCACAAGTGGCAATATAAAGTGACATTCTTTTGCATTAAGATTTCATGCATCCAACCATAAAAACACATGACAACCTCTGCTTCCCTCTGCGAAGGGCCTATCTTTTATTCTTGTCTTATACTTCATACAAGAGTCATGGTGATCTTCACCTTTCCCCTTTTACATTTTATCCTTTGGCAAGCACTGTGTGTTGGAAAGAACCTGATATATATAGCTAATTGGATGTGAGTTTTCATGAACTATTATTGTTGACATTACCCTTGAGGTAAAAGGTTCGGAGGCAAAACTATAAGCCCCTATCTTTCTCTGTGTCCGATTAAAACTTCATTCCCATAAGTATTGTGTGAGTGTTAGCAATTGTGAAAGACTAAATGATAGTTGAGTATGTGAACTTGCTGAAAAGCTCTTATATTGACTCTTTCCAATGTTATGATAAATTGCAATTGCTTCAATGACTGAGATTATAGTTTGTTAGTTTTCAATCAAGTTTCTGATTCATACTTGAAATTGTGAATGAATTGTTATTTTAGCATAAGAAATCATATGACAATATATATAGTGATACTATTCATCACTCAGGGTGCAGAATAAGTTATTCTTCACCCGACGTAATCTTACGACCGCTTCATAAATAAATTACGTTTGAAATACAAATAATTATATTTATATTGATTCACTACATAAAATTTGATATAAGAAAACAAAAAAATACGTTATAAGACTAGAAATATCACATTTTATGTATGTTTTACGTTCATAATTTTACCTAACATAAAATATTTTTTACGGTGATTATACTTTTTCTTACGTTCTCTTTTTACGTATGAAATAAGCCAAAATTTATGGAACCTAAAAATACGGTGCATTGACGTCAAGATAGAGAGGGGTGAAGAATAACTATTCCTCACCGAGGGTGACGAATAGCGCGACCCTATATATATATGTTGTTCTAAGAATGATCATGATTCCCTCATCTCCGTATTTTATTTTATCGACACCTCTATCTCCAAACATGTGGACATATTTTTCGATATCGGCTTCCGCTTGAGGACAAGCGAGGTCTAAGCTTGGGGGAGTTGATACATCCATTTTTCATCATGCTTTTATATCTATATTTATTGCATTATGGGTTGTTATTACACATTATGTCACAATACTTATGCCTATTCTCTCTTATTTTACAAGGTTTACACGAAGAGGGAGAATGCCGGCAGCTGGAATTCTGGGCTGGCAAAGGAGCAAATATTAGAGACCTATTCTGCACAACTCCAAAAGTCCTGAAACTTCACGGAAGTCAGTTTTAGAATATAGAAAAAATATTGGGTGAAGGAAGCACCAGAGGGGGGCCACCCACCATCCACGAGGGTGGGGGCGCGCCCCCTGCCTCGTCGGCCCCCTGGCAGGCCTTCGGTGCCCATATTTGGCTATATGAAGTCTTTTGCCCTGGAAAATATGATAAGAAAGCTCATGGGACGAAACTCCACCGCCATGAGGCAGAAGCTTGGCGGAACCAATCCAGGGCTCCTGCGGAGCTGTTCTGACGGGGAAACATCCCTCCAGGAGGGGGAAATCATCACCATCGATCCTCTCATCGGGAGGGGGTCAATCTCCATCAACATCTTCACCAACACCATCTCATCTCGAACCCTAGTTCATCTCTTGTATCCAATCTTTGTCTCAAAACCTCAGATTGGTACCCGTGGGTTGCTTGTAGTGTTGATTACTCCTTGTAGTTGATGCTAGTTGGTTTACTTGGTGGAAGATCATATGTTTAGATCCTTTATGCATATTAATACCCCTATGATTATGAACATGAATATGATTTGTGAGTAGTTACGTTTGTTCATGAGGACATGGGAGAAGTCTTGCTATAAGTAGTCATGTGAATTTGGTATTCATTCGATATTTTGATGAGATGTATGTTGTCTCTTATCTAGTGGTGTCACGTGAACGTCGACTACATGACACTTCACCATTGTGGGCCTAGAGGAAGGAATTTGGAAGTAATAAGTAGATGATGGGATGCTAGAGTGACAGAAGCTTAAACCCTAGTTTATGCGTTGCTTCGTAAGGGGCTGATTTGGATCCATATGTTTCATGCTATGGTTAGGTTTACCTTAATACTTCTTTTGTAGTCGCGGATGCTTGTAAGAGAGGTTAATCATAAGTGGGATGCTTGTCCAAGGAAGGGCAGTACCCAAGCACCGGTCCATCCACATATCAAATTATCAAAGTAACGAACTTGAATCATGTGAACGTGATGAAAACTAGCTTGACGATAATTCCCATGTGTCCACGGGAGCGTTTTCCTTTATATAAGAGTTTGTCCAGGTTTGTCCTTTGCTACAAAAAGGATTGGGCCATCTTGCTGCACCTTATTTACTTTTATTAATTGTTACCCGTTACAAATTACCTTATCACAAAACTATCTGTTACCGATAATTTCAGTGCTTGTAGAGAATACCTTACTGGAAACCGCTTATCTTTTCATTCTGCTCCTCGTTGGGTTCGACACTCTTACTTATCGAGAGGACTACGATAGATCCCCTATACTTGTGGGTCATCAATGAGTGGTAACCAAATGTTGTTCGGAGTCCCGTATGAGATCCCGGATGTCATGAGGAGTCTCGGAATGGTCGAGAGGTAAAGATTTATATATGGGAATTCATATTTTGGGTTCCGAAAAGAAGTGCAGTATTTTCGGTATTGTACCGGGAAGCTTCTAGAAGGTTTCGGAGGATTCCGGAGGGGTCCGGAAGTCAACAAGTGGGTCCGCCATGACCCAAGGGCTAGCATGGGCTGCGGGGAGGTGCCCTGGTCTTATTGGGCTAGGCGCACGAAGTCCTCAAAAGCCCATGTGGCTAGGGAAGGCAAAAAAGGAAGGAGTCCTAGTAGGAATAGGATTGGACTTGGAGTCCAAGTCCTCTTCCCCTTAGCTGCGCCCTAGGGCTTGGAGGGGCTATTTCCCACACCCCTCTACCTATATATAGAGGGGAGGGGTTCCCCAAGAGGACACACCAAGCCCTTGGCGCCCCTCTCTCTCCCGTTACTCTGTAGTTCCACCGCCTCCTCCCGGCGACGCTTAGCGAAGCGCTGTCGGTACTCCACCACCACCATCACCACCACACCGTCGTGTTGGTTGTGATACCTTCTACTTATCATCTCTTGCTTGCTGGATCAAGAAGGAGGATATGTCATCGAGCCGCACGTGTGCTAAACTTGGAGGTGCCGTCTGTTCGGCACTAGATCGGTTGGATCGTGATCGAATCGCGAAGAGTACGACTACATCAACTGCGTTGATAAACGCTTCCGCTTATGGTCTATGAGGGTACGTAGACACACTCTCCCCTCTCGTTGCTATGCATCTTCATGGATAGATCTTGTGTGTGCGTATAATTTTTTTTGTTTTCCATGCAACGTTTCCTAATAGTGGTATCAGAGCCAAGTCTATGCGTAGATGATATGCACGAGTAGAACACAAAGAGTTGTGGGCGGTGATAGTCATACTTCTTACCACTAACGTATTATTTTGATTTGGCGGTATTGTGGGATGAAGCGGTCCGGGCCAACCTTACATGTCCACGCACACGAGACCGGTTCCACCGACTGACATACAACTAGTTTTGCATAAAGGTGGCTGGCGGGTGTCTGTTTCTCCTACTTTAGTTGAATCGAATTTGGACGTGGCCGATCCTTGAAGAAGGTTAAAACAACAAACTTGATGAAACACCGTTGTGGTTTTTGCGTAGGTAAGAACGGTTCTTGCTAGAAGCCCGTAGCAGCCACCTAAAACTTGCAACAACAAAGTAGAGGACGTCTAACTTGTTTCTGCAGAACATGTTGTGATGTGATATGGTCAAGATATGATGTGATATATGTTGATGTATGATATGATCATGTATTGTAATATCGACAACCGACAGGAGCCTTAGGGTTGTCTCTTTATTGTATGAAGCGCAAGCGCCATGTAATTGCTTTACTTTATCACTATGCATTAGCGATAATTATAGAAGCAATAGTTGGCGTGATGACCTCGATGCAATGACGCTATGATGGAGATCTAGGTGTCAAGCCGGTGACGATGGAGATCATGACGTTGCTTCGGAGATTGAGATCAAAAGCACAAGATGATGATGGCCATATCATGTCACATATTTTGATTGCATGTGATGTTTATCTTTTATGCATCTTATTTTGCTTAGAACGACGGTAGCATTATAAGATGATCCCTTCACTAAATTTCAAGGTAAAAGTGTTCTCCCTGAGTATGCACCGTTGTGAAAGTTTGTCGTTTCGAGACACCACGGGATGATCGGGTGTGATAGACTCTACGTTCACATACAATGGGTGTAAGCTAGATTTACACACACGGAATACTTGGGTTAAACTTGACGAGCCTAGCATGTACACACATGGTCTCGGAACACTGAAGACCAAAAGGTCAAACATGAGTCATATAGTACATATGATCAATATGGAGATGTTCACCATTGATGACTACCCCATCTCATGTGATGATCAGACATGGGTTAGTTGATTTGGATCATGCATCACTTAGACAACTTGAGGGATGTTGTTTTAAGTGGGAGTTCATTAGTAATTTGATTAATTGAACTTAATTTATCATGAACTTAGTCATAATAGTTTTGCATATCTATGTTGTAGATCAATAGCTCGCGATATAGCTCCCCTATATTTTGATATGTTCCTAGAGAAAACTAAGTTGAAACATGATAGTAGCAATGATGTGGACTGGGTCCATGATCTGAGGATTATCCTCATTGCTGCATAGAATAATTATGTCCTTGATGCACCACTAGGTGACAGACCTATTGCAGGAGACTATGCAGATGTTATGAACGTTTGGCAATCTCGATATGATGACTGCTTAATAGTTTAGTGCGCCGTGCTTTACGTCTTAGGACCGGGACTTCAAAAATGTTTTGAACGCCATGGAGCATATGAGATGTTCCAAGAGCTGAAATTGGTATTTCAGATTCATGCCCGTGTCGAGAGGTATGATACCTCTGACAAGTACTTTGCCTACAAGATGGAGGAGAATAGCTCAACCAGTGAACATGTGCTCAGAATGTCTGGGTACTACAATCGCTTGAATCAAGTGGGAGTTAATCTTCCAGATAAGATAGTGATTAACAAAGTTCTCTAGTCACTATCACCATGCTACTAGAACTTTGTGATGAACTATAAAGGGATGACAAAAACGATTCCCGAGCTCTTCGCGATGCTGAAATTGGCGAAGGTAGAAATCAAGAAAGAGCATAAAGTGTTGATGATTAACAAAATCACTAGTTTCAAGAAAAAGGGCAAGGGAAAGAAAGGGAACTTCAAGAATAATGGCAAGCAAGTTGCCACTCCCGGGAAGAAGCCCAAAGCTGGACCCAAGCCTGAAACTGAGTGCTTCTACTGCAAAGGGAATGGTCACTGGAAGCAGAACTGCTCCAGATACTTGGCGGATAAGAAGGATGGCAAAGTAAACAAGGTATATTTGATATACATGTTATTGATGTGTACTTTACTAGTGTTTATTGCAATCTCTTGGAATTTGATACCGGTTCAGTTGCTAAGATTAGTAACTCGAAATAGGAGTTGAAAAATAAACAAAGACTAGTTAAAAGCGAGGTCACGATGTGTGTTGGATATGATTCCAAGGTTGATATGATCACAATCGCACACTCCCTATACCTTCGGGATTAGTGTTGAACCTAAATAAATGTTATTTGGTGTTTGCGTTGAGCATGAATATGATTAGATCATGTTTATTGCAATATGTTTATTCATTTAAGTGAGAGAATAATTGTTGTTCTGTTTACATGAATAAAACCTTCTATGGTCATGCACCCAATGTGAGTGGTTTATTGAATCTCGATCGTAGTGATACACATATTCATAATATTGATGCCAAAAGATGCAAAGTTGATAATGATAGTGCAACATATTTGTGGCACTACCGTTTAGGTCATATTGGTGTAAAGTGCATGAAGAAACTCCATGCAGATGGACTTTTGGAATCACTTGATTATGAATCATTTGATACTTGTGAACCATGCCTCATGGGAAAGTTGACTAAAACTCCGTTCTCCGGAACAATGGAGCGAGCTAATGACTTATTGGAAATAATACATACCGATGTATGCAGTCCGATGAGTGTTGAAGCATGAGGCGGGTACCGTTATTTTCTGACCTTCACAGATGATTTGAGTAGGTATGGGTATATCTACTTAATGGAACACAAGTATGAAACATTTGAAAAGTTCAAAGAATTTTAGAGTGAAGTGGAGAATCATTGTAATAAGAAAAGTTTCTACGATCTGATCACAGAGGTGAATATTTGAGTTACGCGTTTGGCCTTCATTTAAAATAATGTGGAATTGTTTCACAATTCACGCCATCTGGAACACCACATCGTAATGGTGTGTCTAAATGTCATAACCGTACTTTATTAGATATGGTGCGTTCTATGATGTCTCCTACCAATTTACCACTATAGTTTTAGGCTTATGCATTAGAGACAACTGCATTCACATTAAATAGGGAAAAGTCTAAATCCGTTGAGACGACACCGTATGAACTATGGTTTGGCAAGAAACCTAAGTTGTCATTTCTTAAAGATTGGGGTTGCGACACTTACGTCAAAAGGTTTCAGCCTGATAAGCTCAAACCCAAATCGTAGAAGTGCATCTTCATAGGATACCCTAAGGAAGCAATTGGGTACACCTTCTATCACAGATCCGAAGGCAAGATCTTCATTGCTAAGAATGGATCCTTTCTAGAGAAGGAGTTTCTCTCGAAAGAAGTGAGTGAGAAGAAAGTAGAACTTGATGAGGTAATTGTACCTTCTCTCGAATTGGAAAGTAGCGCATTAGAGAAATTTGTTCTCGTGATGGCTACACCAACTAGAGAGGAAGCTAATGATGATGATGAAACTTCAGATAAATTTACCACTGGACCTGGTAGGTTGAACAGAGCACGTTCTGCACCAGAGTGGTACGGTAATCCTGTCCTGGAAGTCATGTTATTAGACCCATGACGAACCTATGAACTACGAAGAAGCTATGATGAGCCTAGATTCCGATAGATGGCTTGAGGCAATGAAATCTGAGATAGGATCCATGTATGAGAATAAAGTGTGGACTTTGGTGGAATTTCCCAATGATCGGCAAGCCATTGAGAATAAATGGATCTTCAAGAGGAAGATGGACGCTGATGGTAATATCACTGTCTACAAAGCTCGACTTGTCGCAAAAGGTTTTCGACAAGTTCAAGGGGTTGACTATGATGAGACCTTCTCACTCGTAGCGATGCTTAAGTTAGTCTAAATCATGTTAGCAATTGCCGCATTTTATAATTATGAAATCTGGCAAATGGTCGTTGAAACTGCATTCCTTAATGGATTTCTTAAAAAAGAGTTGTATACGATGCAACCAGAAGGTTTTTTCGATCCTAAAGGTGCTAACAAAGTGAAGCTCTAGCGATCCATCTATGGACTAGTGCAAGCATCTCGGAGTTGGAATATACGCTCTGATGAGGTGACCAAAGCATATGGTTTTATACAGACTTATGGTGAAGCCTGTATTTACAAGAAAGTGAGTGGGAGCTTTGTAGCATTTTTGATATTATATGTGGATGCCATATTGTTCATTGGAAATAATATAGAATTTTTGGATAGCATAAAAGAATATTTGAATAAGAATTTTTCAATGAAAGACCTCGGTGAAGCTGCTTACATATTAGGTATCAAGATCTATAGAGATAGATCAAGACGCTTGATAAGACTTTCACAAAGCACATACCTTGATAAAGTTTTGAAGAAGTTCAAAATGGACCAGTCAAAGAAAGGGCTCTTGCTTGTGTTACAAGGTGTGAAGTTGGGTAAGACTCAAAGCCCGACCAGGACAGAAGATAGAGAGAGAGAATGAAAGTCATTCCCTATGCCTCAGCCATAGGTTCTATAAAGTATGCCATGCTGTGTACCAGACCTATTGTGTGCCTTGCCATGAGTTTGGCAAGGGGGTACAATAGTGATCCAGGAGTAGATCACTGGACATCGGTCAAAATTATCCTTAGAGAACTAAGGAAATATTTTCTCGTTTATGGAGGTGATAAAGAGTTTGTTACAAAGAGTTACGTCGATGCAAACTTTGACACCAATTCGGATGACTATGAGTATTAATCTGGATACATATTGAAAGTGGGAGCAATTAGCTAGAGTAGCTCCATGCAGAGCATTATAGACATAGAAATTTGCAAAATACATACGGATCCGAATGTGACAGACCCACTGACTAAACTTCTCTCACAAGCAAAACATGATCACACCTTAGTACTCTTCGGGTGTTAATCACATGGCGATGTGAACTAGATTATTGACTCTAGTAAACTCTTGGGTGTTGGTCACATGGCGATGTGAACTATGGGTGTTAATCACATGGCGATGTGAACTAGATTTTGACTCTAGTGCAAGTGGGAGACTGATAGAAATATGCCCTAGAGGCAATAATAAAATGGTTATTATTATATTTCCTAAATCATGATAAAGGTTTATTATTCATGCTAGAATTGTATTGACGGGAAACTTAAATACATGTGTGGATACATAAACAAATACTAGTCCCTAGTAAGCCTCTACTAGACTAGCTCGTTGATCAAAGATGGTTAAGGTTTCCTAACCATAGACATGAGTTGTCATTTGATAACGGGATCACATCATTAGGAGAATGATGTGATGGACAAGACCCATCCGTTAGCTTAGCATATGATCATTCAGTCTATTGCTAATGCTTTCTTAATGTCAAATACATCACTACAAAACAAACACATCTATTACATTTTGGGCCGAACAATTTTTTTCTGTCATGCTTATGACACTTCTATGACGATAATTGTGACAAAACCCGGTATCATCATAGATGTGGTGGGCTCCTACTTCTATGAAAAAATGGGCTTTTCATCCTGGGCAGGCCGGAGGCGCACCTGCATGACATTCTTTGGGCCGTCCATGACAGAAAAAATCATGGTAGAAGCTAGGGCGAGGAAAATTTTGGGGAGTTCCCGGTTACGGTGGGTGGCCGGCGCCGAGCGATGCACGAAAGTTTGCGCATTTCTCTCGCACACGTACGCGTGTGTGTGTGAAGGAGTTGCGCTCTAACTAAACCCGAGCGAGGCGTTGGGCTCTAACTGAACCCGAGCGATTTCACTAGCTACGTTACTGAACCCCGATCGATCCCTTGATATTAACTGAACCCAAGTGATTCCTTCGGTACTGCTGCTAACTGAAGCCGATCTAAGCTGCCTCTTGATGAATAGTTCCCAGCGGGGGTTGGATGAACAGTTCCCGATGGGGGTTGGATGAACTGTTCCTGGTGGGTGTTGGATGAACAGGATCCTGTGGTAGTAGAGGTCATTGCCGCTGGATGAACATGGCCCCAATCAAGGAGGTGGGGGTGGATGAACAGTAGCCGGTGGAGGGACCCCATACTTGGATGGCTGGTTAAACAGGACCCCGTGGAGGGCTGTTTGAATAGTAGCAGATGGAGGCTAGATGAACAGGACCCCGTGGAGGGCTGGATGAACAGTAGCCGGTGGAGGCTGATGAACAGGACCTCGTGGATGAACAGTAGCTGGAGGAAGTCGACCGTGTTTGAACAGTAGCAGGTGGATGCTGGAGGAAGTCGACGATGGATGAACAGTAGCTCGTGGAGTCCTGCTTTGTGGTACGCCACACCCCTCCCGATGAACAAGACCCTGTTTCGACCGTAGGCGCTCCAACACAAGTCTATTTCCTTTGTTTTGCGATACGCCACACCCCTCCAGATCAATAGGACCCTGTTTCGACCGTACGCGGTCGAACACAAGTCCGTTTCCTCTGTTTTGCGGTACGCCAGACCCTTCCTGATGAACAGGACCCCGTTTTGACCGTACGCGGTCGAACAGAAGGCCGTTTCCTCCGTTCTGCGGTATGCCAGACCTCGTTTTGGCTGTTCCGTCCAAGCCGGTTGGCTCCCGATGAACAGGCGATGTCATTTACTCCATTTCGACCCAGCCGGTTGGCTGCCGATGAACATGATTAGTCACTGTACGTGTTAGAGACCCTGCCCGTTTGTACGTACGTAGTCGTATTTACTATCTTGCAGTGTGGTTGTACGTACGTGTACACGATATAGACAGGACTGCGTGACATGCTACGTTGACGCCTCTACTTCAACACGTGCCGCTCCTTACTCGGCCATGGTACGTCGCTGCAGAGAGACCGATCGACCGCTATGTACATACACATTCGCGGCCGGACAGATAACGCTACCTTCGCTTCAACCTGATGTGTCCCAGCTGTCAGGGGGTAAGAAGGCAGTTCCTTCCGTGTGAAGAAAAAGCCGGTGAGTCCCAACTGCTAGGGGAACGTTTTTTTCGCGAAATACAGAGGCCCTTCCGGTAGGTCTGAGGTGTCAGGTGGATGAATCATTATTTTACGCGTAATAAGGAGGCACTTCCTTGCGTGTGGCCATGGACCCAGCTGTCAGCCTCTCCACTTACAATACTCTTCTGATGACCGTCGTTTTTTGACTGCGTTGGCAACGCCGTACCGCCCGAGAGCACCAAGGAGGTGGATGACGGCGCGACCTAGGAAGGGAATGACCTGGAGCCGGGGAATACGAAACAGTGGATGCCCACACGAAGGGGAGTATGAGGGTTGACTTCTTCGGCTACGGTTTGAGGCTGCCATCTCTGGAGAATAGCAGGGGGTGTGGGTGAGTAGAGGGAAGGCCTGGCCAACGGTGGGAGTAGGGTGGGGCGGTGAGGCCTGATACTTCTCCAACGTATCTATAATTTTTTGATTGTTCCATGCTGTTATATTATCTATTTTGGATGTTTTATATGCATTAATATGCTATTTTATATTATTTTTGTGACTAACCTATTAACCTAGATCCCAGTGTCAGTTCCTGTTTTTTCGTTTTTAGAGTTTCGTAGAAAAGGAATACCAAATGGAGTCCAAACAGAATGAAACTTTCGCGATGATTTTTCTTGGACCAGAAGACACCCAAAGGACTTGGAGTACATGTCAGGGAAGCCACAAGGCACCCACAAGGACGGAGGGTGCGTCCCCACCCTTGTGGGCCCCTCGTGACTCCATCGACCTATTTCTTCCGCCTATATATATTCTGAAGTACCCAAAACCTTCCAGGAGAGCCACGAAACCACTTTTCCACCCGCCGCAACCTTCTGTGCCCATGAGATCCCATCTAGGGGCCTTTTCCGGCGTCCTGCTGAAGGGGGACTCAATCACGGAGGGCTTCTACATCAACACCATTGCCTCTCTGATGAAGCGTGAGTAGTTTACCACAGACCTACGGGTCCATTGCTAGTAGCTAGATGGCTTCTTCTCCCTCTTTGATTCTCAATACCATGTTCTCCTCGATGTTCTTGGAGATCTATTCGATGTAATACTTTTTTGCGGTGTGTTTGCCGAGATCCGATGAATTGTGGATTTATGATCAACTTATCTATGAATATTATTTGAATCTCCTCTGAATTCTTTTATGCATAATTTGATATCTTTGCAAGTCTCTTCGAACTATCGATTTGGTTTGGCCAACTAGATTGGTTTTTCTTGCAATGGGAGAAATGCTTAGCTTTGGGTTCAATCTTGCGGTGCTTGATCCTAGTAACAGAAGGGGAACCGACACGTATTGTATTGTTTCCATTAAGGATAACAAGATGGGGTTTTCATCATATTGCTTTAAAGAATCTTAGGGAAAAGGATCTTAGGGAAAAGGAACCCATAATTAATGAAAAGATAGATCAAGAAACCCACAGTAGGAGTTACTTTAAAGAATCTTAGGTAAAAGGAATCCATAGTTAATGAAAAGTAGGAGTTACTTTAAATAATCTTAGGGAAAAGGAACCCATAGTTAATGAAAAGATATTATTAAGGAACCAATTGCTAAAACTAATCCAAATCTTCCTCTTACTAAAATTTCCAAGTTTTCTTATGTTCCTAAGAATAAGGGTGAATCTTCTAGTAAGGAAAATGAAGATCTCAAAACAATAAGTGTTCATCCCATTTTTTTGATATTATTAAGGAACCAAATGCTAAAAATGAATTTATTGATTTCTTGCCTAGGAGTTTGATTATTAATAAAATTAAAGAACCTCCTAAGGGTTATAGGTGCGAGATTGAAGAATTGCATGCCATAGATGATAATACTTAGATCTATTCGTGTTTTTATGCCTAGCTAAGGGTGTTAAACAATAGCGCTTGTTGGGAGACAACCCAATTTTATTTTTGTTCTTGATTTTTATGTCCTATTTTGCATTAAGTAATTTATCTAGCCTATAGTTAGATGTGTTTTTTTATGTTTTAATTAGTGTTTGTGCCAAGTAAGACCTTTGGGATAGCTTGCGGTGATAGTTGATTTGATCTTGCTGAAAAATAGAAACTTTTGCGCTCAGGAGATTAGTTTTCATTTTTAGCAGAAGAGTGATAAATACTGATTCTTTTTGCAGAAGATTAATGAACAAATTGCTCATGTCGTCCCCATTTTTCAGGATTTTTGGAGTTACAGAAGTATTCGAAATCTCCATGTTGCTACACACTGTTCTATTTTCGACAGATTCTGTTTTTCGCGTGTTGTTTGCTTATTTTGATGCATCTATGGCTAGTATTGGGGGTATGAACCATGGAAAATTTTGAATACAGTAGATATTGCACCAATATAAATAAATAATGAGTTCACAACAGTACCAAAAGTGGTGAGTTATTTTCTTATACTAACAGAGTTTATGAGATTTTCTGTTGAGTTTTGTGTTGTGAAATTTTCAAGTTTTGGGTAAGGATTTGATGGAATATGGAATAAGGAGTGGCAAGAGCCTAAGCTTGGGGATTCCCAAGGGACCCCAAGGTAATATTCAAGGACAACCAAGAGCCTAAGCTTGGGGATGCCCCGGAAAGCATCCCCTCTTTCGTCTTCGCCTATCGGTAACTTTACTTGATGCTATATTTTTATTCACCACATGATATGTGTTTTGCTTGGAGCGTCTTGTATGATTTGAGTCTTTACTTTTTAGTTTGCCACAATCATCCTTTCTGTACACACCTTTTTAGAGAGACACGCATGAATCATGATTTATTAGAATACTATATGTGCTTCACTTATATCTTTTGAGCTATAGGCAAATTTGCTCTAGTTCTTCACTTATATCTTTTTAGAGAACGGTGGTGGTTTTATTTTATAGAAATTGATGAAATCTCGCACTTGACTTATATTATTTTGAGAGTCTTTAAAAACAGCATGGTAATTTGCTTTGGTTATAAAATTATTCCTAATATGATAGGTGCCGGGGTACTGATCCACGGGCACCTATGGGACCGGCGGACCGGGTCCCTTTCGGTTCAGCGGGGGCGGAGATCGTGCAAAGAGCGGATTGAGGCGATGCACGCGAGCGATTTACCCAGGTTCGGGCCGCACGGATGCGTAAAACCCTACTCCTGCTTTGTGGTTTGTATTTCTTTCTTGCTCGGGAGTGCGAAGTGCTACAGTACACACCCGCAGCTAACAAGACCGAGCGTGAGAGTTCAAACTAGCTCCTCCCCTTCCGTTGCACACGGGCCTCCTTTTATATGCTCAAGGGGTTACCGACAGGTGGCAACGGAGGTAAAGGGCAAAAATGGAAAGGTGCTGTGGTAGGCACAGCTACCTACTACAGTGTATCATACCTAACCCTGATGGCAGGGGACAAGGGCCTTAAATGCCCGTCTGTGTCGCCTAAACAGTGTGAAAAGGGACCGCCAGGGACGCCACCGTTCGCCACGATGGCGACCTTGTCAGCGCCGCTTGCCACCGCACGCCGCTGGCTGCACAGCCTCCCGCCACGTATGCCTGGAATGGCCCCAGAGCGACACGTTGGTGGATGTGCTGGAGCGCGGGCCCAGGGAGGTGGCTTGCCGCGGCAAGCGCCTTGCCGCTGTCGTTGTCTTGTCGCGTCCGGGAGCTTGTCGCTCACCGGGCCTTGCCGGGGTCTTGGGATGCTTTTGTTAGCCTTCCCGGCAAGCTCCTCTTGCCGGGGTCTTGTCTTCTTGGCTTGGACACTTTGTTCTTGAATGGCTCCAAAGGAACCACGGAGGACCTTGGCGATCACCTGGCAAGCCTTGCCGCGGGATGCTGCGACTGCCCGTGCACAAGTTCGGGATACTAGGGTACCCCTACTCTAGTACACCGACAGGAGCCCTCGGGCCTGGGCCATACACGGTGCCGAGCGCTGTTGGGCCAGGCCCAAAACAGGGCACGGGCACGCGCGGCCTAGGTTACGCCGTATCTCTCCCCGTATCCGGCGATCATCTTCTTGGTCTCTGGCGAAGCTGCCATTGTCTTCTTATACTTGCTGGTGGAGCTCGATGGTGCGTCCTCGACGGCAGCGCAGCACTCCGAAGAGGTGCGCTTGCCGGAGTGGGCATCAGAACTCTTGCCGGTCTTGGTCTTCTTCTTCGATCTTGCAGTACTGCTTGTTGGTGCCGTCCTGCTTGTCGGCGACCGCCACAGTCTGGCAGTTGGTGCATGCGGCAATCTCCTTGCCGGAGCTACCAGCTTTGGCTTTCTTGGCGCCACCTTCGTTGCCGGACTGCTCAATGACTAGCACATCTTTGCCTTTCTTCTTCCTGTTGTTCCGCCGCCGGTTTTTCTTCTTTTCTTGTCGCTGCTGGTCATGTTATGAGAACAATCTGTTAAAGCCGCGACAGGCTACCTTGTAATATAACTCTATTCTGGGTAATGATTGCAATGTTATTCCCTTTACTTGACTCCTTGCTTTGTATGCTTTTACCCTACGCTTTTAGGGAACTTGCCGGCGCAGGCACCTGAGCCGCGAGCGCTGAGTGCGGGACGTCAGCAGCCTGCTGGCGGTGCCGCTGCCGACAAGAAACCTTGTCACAACTAGTCGCAGCTCACTTAAGTTGTTGAGCGGACTCGAAACAAAGTAAGGGCGCGACAACTAGTCGCAGCTCACTTAAGTTGTTGAGCGGACTCGAAACAAAGTAAGGGCGTGACAACTAGTCGCAGCTCACTTAAGTTGTTGAGCGGACTCGAAACAAAGTAAGGGCGCCACTAGCTACGAGCTGGTTCCTCTGCGCACAGGTTTTCCATACAAAGTGCGGTCGTTCAAGGGAGATAACTTAAAAATTTAAAAAATCCGATTGCTCAAACATCTTTTATGTTGTTTGCTTCCCGGCAAGGCGAAATTCTTGAACGACGCCTGGTCCATACCCTTTTCTTCTCCTTTCCTCCCCGGCAAACTTGTGCGCGAGGGAACTTTCCTTTCCTTGAGAAAAAAGAAAGAAGAGAAAATAAAGATACGGAGCCTTACGGCTCGTTATCACTTACCGTGGAGTAGGTGCTGCACAAAGTGTCAGATCATATATGCCAAAAAATAGAGAGCACGAAATCGACAAAATGTGCGGAGCACATGAGCTTTACTTATGCACGGGGTCTGCTGCTGCGGGAACATCCGCTTCTACGGCGAGAATCAGCGGCTCTGCCGGAGCTTGACGTTCCCCGGCAAGCTTGCCGGAGCAAAACTTGTCGGGAGCTTCTGCTTCAACGGAACAAACCCTGGGGTTTGCCGGAGCAGACTGCTCCTCAGCGCAAGGCAAATCTGTTGCTGCGGGAACGTCCGCTTCTATGGCGAGAACCTGCGGCTCTACCGGAGCTTGACGTTCCCCGGCAAGCTTTCCGGAGCAAAACTTGTCGGGAGCTTCTGCTTCAACGGAACAAACCCTGGGGTTTGCTGGAGCGGACTGCTCCTCAGCGCAAGGCAAATCTGTTGCTGCGGGAACGTCCGCTTCTACGAGGAGAACCTGCGGCTCTGTCGGAGCTTGACGTTCCCCGGCAAGCTTTCCGGAGCAAAACTTGTCGGGAGCTTCTGCTTCAACGGAACAAACCCTGGGGTTTGCCGGAGCGGACTGCTCCTCAGCGCTCTTGGCGTTGATCTTTGGGACCTTCTTGGCGGCGGCTTCGGGGAGCTCTGCCGGCAAATAGTCAGCAGAAATCAACTTCCTCTTCTTGCTCTGTCTAGTTGCTGGCGTTACGGACGAGGAGCGGGATATGCTCGGACTTCTAACTATGTTAGAAGGAGCAGTATCTCGTCCAGGCGACCGTGCCTCGCTCATGCCAGCATGCTGGCGTGCATGCTGGTCTTGAGCACTCGGAGATCCGCCAGCTCGATCTTGGTCCAGCAAACGCATGGTACCGTGAGTATCATGATGCTGTCGGTCCCGCGCCACCTGAGATGGGCGCTGTGCGTGTACGGACGCCGAGGTCTTGGAGTGCGCCCGGTCGTTGTGGGAGCCGGCTATGCCGCCGATGGGCAGCGCAGCCTTGTCCTTGGACCTGGCAGCACCGTGAGCTCCTCCGTCGACGCCCGTTCTTCCGCCGGCGTCTGCCCCACCAGCCGTTTGCTCCGGCGGTGGTGGGCTCGGCGCAGACGTAGCAGCTGCCTCCGAAGCCTTCTTCTTCGGCGGCATGTCGATGAAGATGATGAAGATCTAGCTCGCGTGAACGCTGGATCTGGTTCACACAACCTCGAAGCCCCCTACCTGGCGCGCCAAAGATGCCGGGGTACTGATCCACGGGCACCTATGGGACCGGCGGACCGGGTCCCTTTCGGTTCAGCGGGGGCGGAGATCGTGCAAAGAGCGGATCGAGGCGATGCACGCGAGCGATTTACCCAGGTTCGGGCCGCACGGATGCGTAAAACCCTACTCCTGCTTTGTGGTTTGTATTGATTTCTTGCTCGAGAGCGCGAAGTGCTACAGTACACACCCGCAGCTAACAAGACCGAGCGTGAGAGTTCGAACTAGCTCCTCCCCTTCCGTTGCACACGGGCCTCCTTTTATATGCTCAAGGGGTTACCGACAGGTGGCAACGGAGGTAAAGGGCAAAAATGGAAAGGTGCTGTGGTAGGCACAGCTACCTGCTACAGTGTATCATACCTAACCCTGATGGCAGGGGACAAGGGCCTTAAATGCCCGTCTGTGTCGCCTAAACAGTGTGAAAAGGGACCGCCAGGGATGCCACCGTTCGCCACGATGGCGATCTTGTCAGCGCCGCTTGCCACCGCACGCCGCTGGCTGCACAGCCTCCCGCCACGTATGCCTGGAATGGCCCCAGAGCGACACGTTGGTGGATGTGCTGGAGCGCGGGCCCAGGGAAGTGGCTTGCCGCGGCAAGCGCCTTGCCGCTGTCGTTGTCTTGTCGCGTCTGGGAGCTTGTCGCTCACCGGGCCTTGCCGGGGCGCGTGGTGCGCCGCGGCAAGTTCCTTGCAATGCCTTGGGTGGCCTTCCCGGCAAGCTCCTCTTGCCGGGGTCTTGGGATGCTTTTGTTAGCCTTCCAGGCAAGCTCCTCTTGCCGGGGTCTTGTCTTCTTGGCTTGGACACTTTGTTCTTGAATGGCTCCAAAGGAACCACGGAGGACCTTGGCGATCACCCGGCAAGCGTTGCCGCGGGATGCTGCGACTGCCCGTGCACAAGTTCGGGATACTAGGGTACCCCTACTCTAGTACACCGACAGGAGCCCCCGGGCCTGGGCCATACACGGTGCCGAGCGCTGTTGGGCCAGGCCCAAAACAGGGCACGGGCACGCGCGGCCTAGGTTACGCCGTATCTCTCCCCGTATCCGGCGATCATCTTCTTGGTCTCTGGCGAAGCTGCCATTGTCTTCTTATACTTGCCGGTGGAGCTCGATGGTGCGTCCTCGACGGCAGCGCAACACTCCGAAGAGGTGCGCTTGCCGGAGTGGGCATCAGAACTCTTGCCGGACTTGGTCTTCTTCTTCGATCTTGCAGTACTGCTTGTTGGTGCCGTCCTGCTTGTCGGCGACCGCCACAGTCTGGCAGTTGGTGCATGCGGCAATCTCCTTGCCGGAGCTACCAGCTTTGGCTTTCTTGGCGCCACCTTCGTTGCCGGACTGCTCAATGACTAGCACATCTTTGCCTTTCTTCTTCCTGTTGTTCCGCCGCCGGTTTTTCTTCTTTTCTTGTCGCTGCTGGTCATGTTATGAGAACAATCTGTTAAAGCCGCGACAGGCTACCTTGTAATATAACTCTATTCTGGGTAATGATTGCAATGTTATTCCCTTTACTTGACTCCTTGCTTTGTATGCTTTTACCCTACGCTTTTAGGGAACTTGCCGGTGCAGGCACCTGAGCCGCGAGCGCTGAGTGCGGGACGTCAGCAGCCTGCTGGCGGTGCCGCTGCCGACAAGAAACCTTGTCACAACTAGTCGCAGCTCACTTAAGTTGTTGAGAGGACTCGAAACAAAGTAAGGGCGCGACAACTAGTCTCAGCTCACTTAAGTTGTTGAGCGGACTCGAAACAAAGTAAGGGCGTGACAACTAGTCGCAGCTCACTTAAGTTGTTGAGCGGACTCGAAACAAAGTAAGGGCGCCACTAGCTACGAGCTGGTTCCTCTGCGCACAGGTTTTCCATACAAAGTGCGGTCGTTCAAGGGAGATAACTTAAAAATTTAAAAAATCTGATTGCTCAAACTTTGGCAACTTATCTTTTCTGTTGTTTGCTTCCCGGCAAGGCGAAATTCTTGAACGACGCCTGGTCCATACCCTTTTCTTCTCCTTTCCTCCCCGGCAAACTTGTGCGCGAGGGAACTTTCCTTTCCTTGAGAAAAAAGAAAGAAGAGAAAATAAAGATACGGAGCCTTACGGCTCGTTATCATTTACCGTGGAGTAGGTGCTGCACAAAGTGTCAGATCATATATGCCAAAAAATAGAGAGCACAAAATCGACAAAATGTGCGGAGCACATGAGCTTTACTGATGCACGGGGTCTGCTGCTGCGGGAACATCCGCTTCTACGGCGAGAATCTGCGGCTCTGCTGGAGCTTGACGTTCCCCGGCAAGCTTGCCGGAGCAAAACTTGTCAGGAGCTTCTGCTTCAACGGAACAAACCCTGGGGTTTGCCGGAGCAGACTGCTCCTCAGCGCAAGGCAAATCTGTTGCTGCGGGAACGTCCGCTTCTACGGCGAGAACCTGCGGCTCTGCCGGAGCTTGACGTTCCCCGGCAAGCTTTCCGGAGCAAAACTTGTCGGGAGCTTCTGCTTCAACGGAACAAACCCTGGGGTTTGCCGGAGCAGACTGCTCCTCAGCGCAAGGCAAATCTGTTGCTGCGGGAACGTCCGCTTCTACGGCGAAAACCTGCGGCTCTGCCGGAGCTTGACGTTCCCCGGCAAGCTTTCCGGAGCAAAACTTGTCGGGAGCTTCTGCTTCAACGGAACAAACCCTGGGGTTTGCCAGAGCGGACTGCTCCTCAGTGCTCTTGGCGTTGATCTTTGGGACCTTCTTGGCGGCGGCTTCGGGGAGCTCTGCCGGCAAATAGTCGGCAGAAATCAACTTCCTCTTCTTGCTCTGTCCAGTTGCTGGCGTTACGGACGAGGAGCGGGATATGCTCGGACTTCTAACTATGTTAGAAGGAGCAGTATCTCGTCCAGGCGACCGTGCCTCGCTCATGCCAGCATGCTGGCGTGCATGCTAGTCTTGAGCACTCGGAGATCCGGCAGCTCGATCTTGGTCCAGCAAACGCATGGTACCGTGAGTATCATGATGCTGTCGGTCCCGCGCCACCTGAGATGGGTGCTGTGCGTGTACGGACGCCGAGGTCTTGGAGTGCGCCCGGTCGTTGTGGGAGCCGGCTACGCCGCCGATGGGCAGCGCAGCCTTGTCCTTGGACCTGGCAGCACCGTGAGCTCCTCCGTCGACGCCCGTTCTTCCGCCGGCGTCTGCCCCACCAGCCGTTTGCTCCGGCGGTGGTGGGCTCGGCGCGGACGTAGCAGCTGCCTCCTAAGCCTTCTTCTTCGGCGGCATGTCGATGAAGATGATGAAGATCTAGCTCGCGTGAACGCCGGATCTGGTTCACACAACCTCGACGCCCCCTACCTGGCGCGCCAAAGATGCCGGGGTACTGATCCACGGGCACCTATGGGACTGGCGGACCGGGTCCCTTTCGGTTCAGCAGGGGCGGAGATCGTGCAAAGAGCGGATCGAGGCGATGCACGTGAGCGATTTACCCAGGTTTGGGCCGCACGGATGCGTAAAACCCTACTCCTGCTTTGTGGTTTGTATTGATTTCTTGCTCGGGAGCGTGAAGTGCTACAGTACACACCCGCAGCTAACAAGACCGAGCGTGAGAGTTCGAACTAGCTCCTCCCCTTCCGTTGCACACGGGCCTCCTTTTATATGCTCAAGGGGTTACCGACAGGTGGCAACGGAGGTAAAGGGAAAAAATGGAAAGGTGCTGTGGTAGGCACAGCTACCTGCTACAGTGTATCATACCTAACCCTGATGGCAGGGGACAAGGGCCTTAAATGCCCGTCTGTGTCGCCTAAACAGTGTGAAAAGGGACCGCCAGGGACGCCACCGTTCGCCACGATGGCGATCTTGTCAGCGCCGCTTGCCACCGCACGCCGCTGGCTGCACAGCCTCCCGCCACGTACGCCTGGAATGGCTCCAGAGCGACACGTTGGTGGATGTGCTGGAGCGCGGGCCCAGGGAGGTGGCTTGCCGCGGCAAGCGCCTTGCCGCTGTCGTTGTCTTGTCGCGTTCGGGAGCTTGTCACTCACCGGGCCTTGCCGGGGCGCGTGGTGCGCCGCGGCAAGTTCCTTGCAATGCCTTGGGTGGCCTTCCTGGCAAGCTCCTCTTGCCGGGGTCTTGGGATGCTTTTGTTAGCCTTCCCGGCAAGCTCCTCTTGCCGGGGTCTTGTCTTCTTGGCTTGGACACTTTGTTCTTGAATGGCTCCAAAGGAACCACGGAGGACCTTGGCGATCACCCGGCAAGCCTTGCCGCGGGATGCTGCGACTGCCCGTGCACAAGTTCGGGATACTAGGGTACCCCTACTCTAGTACACCGACAATAGGCATCCAAGAGGGATATAATAAAAACTTTCATATAAAGTGCATTGAATACTATGAGAAGTTTGATTCCTTATGATTGTTTTGAGATATAAAGATTGTGATATTAGAGTCATGCTAGTGAGTAGTTGTGAATTTGATAAATACTTGTGTTAAAGTTTGTGAGTCCCGTAGCATGCACGTATGGTGAACCGTTATGTGATGAAGTCGGAGCATGATTTATTTATTGATTGTCTTCCTTATGAGTGGCAGTCGGGGATGAGCGATGGTCTTTTCCTACCAATCTATCCCCCTAGGAGCATGTGCGTAGTACTTTGTTTCGATGACTAATAGATTTTTGCAATAAGTATGTGAGTACTTTATGACTAATGTCGAGTCCGTGGATTATACACACTCTCACCTTTCCGCCATTGCTAGCCTCTCTTATACCGCGTAACTTTTGCCGGTACCATAAACCTACCATATACCTTCCTCAAAACAGCCACCATACCTACCTATTATGGCATTTCCATAACCATTCCGAGTTATATTGCCTTGCAACTTTCCACCATTCTGTTTATATGACACGCTCCATTATTGTCATATTGCTTTGCATGAACATGTAGTTGACATCGTATTTGTGGCAAAGCCACCATTCATAATTCTTTCATACATGCCACTCTTTATTCATTGCTGATCCCGGTACACCGCCGGAGGCATTCATATAGAGTCATATTTTATTCTAAGTATCGAGTTGTAATTCTTGAGTTGTAAGTAAATAAAATTGTGATGATCTTCATTATTAGAGCATTGTACCATGCAAGGAAAGGTTGATGGAGAGTATGATTCCCCCACAAGTCGGGATGAGACTCCGGACGAAAAAAAAGAGGCCAACATATTGAGAGAAGGCCCAAATAAAGAAAGAGAAAAGTGAGAAGGGGCAATGCTACTATCCTTTTACCACACTTGTGCTTCAAAGTAGCACCATGATCTTCATGATAGAGAGTCTCCTATGTTGTCACTTTCATATACTAGTGGGAATTTTCAATATAGAACTTGGCTTGTATATTTCAATGATGGGCTTCCTCAAATTGCCCTAGGTCTTTGTGAGCAAGTGAGTTGGATGCACACCCACTTAGATTTCTTTTTGAGCTTTCATAAACTTATACCTCAAGTGCATCCGTTGCATGGCAATCCCTACTCACGCACATTGATATCTATTGATGGGCTTCTCCATAGCCCGTTGATATGCCTAGTTGATGTGAGACTATCTCCTTCTTTGTGTCTTCTCCACAACCACCTTCAATTCCACCCATAGTGCTATGTCCATGGCTCACGCTCATGTATTGTGTGAAAGTTGAAAAAGTTTGAGAACATCAAAAGTATGAAACAATTGCTTGGCTTGTCATCGGGGTTGTACCTGATTTAAATATTTTGTGTGATGAAGATGGAGCATAGCCAGACTATATGATTTTGTAGGGATAAGCTTTCTTTGGCCATGTTATTTTGAGAAGACATAATTATTTTGCTAGTATGCTTGAAGTAGTATTGTTTTTATGTCAATATTATACTTTTGTATTGAATCATATGGATGTGAACATTCATGCCACAAAAAGAGAAATTACATGGATAAATATGTTAGGTAGCATTCCACATAAAAATTCTGTTTTTATCATTTACATACTCGAGGACGAGCACGATTAAGCTTGGGGATGCTTGATACGTCTCCAACGTATCTATAATTTTTTATTGTTCCATGCTATTATATTATCTATTTTGGATGTTTTATATGCATTAATATGCTATTTTATACTATTTTTGGGACTAACCTATTAACCTAGACCCCAGTTAGTTATGTTTTTTTTCTTGTTTTAGAGTTTCGTAGAAAAGGAATACCAAACGGAGTCCAAATGGAATGAAACTTTTGCGATGATTTTTCTTGGACCAGAAGACACCCAGAGGTCTTGGAGTACATGTCAGGGAAGCCATGAGGCATCCACAAGGACTAAGGGCGTGCCCCCACTGTAACGCCCCGGATATAACTTTCTCAATTTGTACTCCAACTCTTGCCGTTTCCGGCGTTAAGTTATATTTATTTCCCGGGTTCGTGTCTTTGTCTCCGTGTGTTGTTTTCTTTGTCATGCATCTCATATCATGTCATTGTGTGCATTGCATTTGCATACGTGTTCATCTCATGCATTCGAGCATTTTCCCCATTGTTCGTTTTGCATTCCGGCGCTTCGTTCTCCTCCGGTGGTCATTTCTAGCTTTCTTTCGTGTGTGGGGATTAAACATTTCCGGATTGGACCGAGACTTGCCAAGCGGCCTTGGTTTACTACCGGTAGACCGCCTGTCAAGTTTCATATCATTTGGACTTCATTTGATACTCCAACGGTTAACCGAGGGACCGAAAAGGCCTCGTGTGTGTTGCAGCCCAACACCCCTCCAATTTGGCCCAAAACCCACCAAACTCTGCTCCATGTCCTAGAGCGTTCGATCACGATCGCGTGGCCGAAAACCGCACCTCATTTGGACTCTCCTAGCTCCACTTATGCCTATAAATAGACCCCCCCCCGTTTTTCGGATCTCCTCCCCCCTCGAAACCCTAATTTCTCCAGATCCGCCACGCCTCCCACCGACGGACACATCCGATTCGGGCCTGACGTGTCCGCCCCGCCGCCGCCGCCACTCCCACGCCGCCAAGTGGCAGCCCCTCGCCCCCGCGCCGCGCGGCCCGCGAGCCCGTCCCCGGCCCCCGAAGCCCATCGGATCCCGCCGCCGCCTGGGTGCCGCGCCGCCCGACCAGCCTCGCCGCCCGCCGCCGCCTACCGCTGCCGCCGCCGCCAACCGCTGCCGCCGCTGCCGCCGCCTACCACTGTCGCACCGCCCGCCGCCTCCAGCCGCCGCCGCGCGCCGCCCGCCGCGTCCCGCCGCCTGCCGCGCCGCCCAGCCGCCGCCGAGCCGCCTCCCGTCGACGGCCGAGCCGCCCACCATCGCCGGACCGCATCGCCGCCGCCGCCGGCGACCTCCCTCCGGCCGCCGTCGTCCTCTCCGGTGAGGTCCGGTGGATCGGGACGAGATCCACCGGGATCTCATCCAAACGCCCTCGCCTCGCCCGGATCTCCTCATCCTGGGACCTCTCCGTCCCGGTTTGACTTTTTCCGGAGAGGTTGTTTTTTTTGTCTAAGTCCCAGAAATTCCAGTCCATTTGCATGTGTTCGCGGCTCCATAACTTTGCATCCGTAGCTCCGATTCATGCATATAGTATATCAAAATGTTCGCCTCGACGAGTACATCATTTCATTCCATTGCATCATTTTCATTTGAGCTCACCTTGATGCCCGAAATGCTGTTAGAAGGAGGCCTCGTGAGTTAATTGTCAGATCTGCTAGTTCATCTTAGACTTTTGTCATTTTTGCCATGATTATTGTGTGCATGCTATGCCTGTGAGTCCTTCATATGTTTTGCTAAGGATTTTGTCTTATTTCCAGACGTGCAACCCATGCATTTTTAGGATGTGTGTGGTGACTTGTGCAAGCTTGCAAAGTGAGGCACCCGGTAATTCTGTTTTCAGGGACTTAGTAGTTTTCACTAAGTCTGGGATTATTTAGTTCATGCTGCCTTATGTTTTAGTTGTTTCCTAGTGATCCGTGCCTCTTTTGAGGATGATCAGTAAGGGAGTTTTGTTAATCTTGTTATGCTCTATCCATCCATGTCTTTGTTTGCAATTATGGAGCACCCTAACTTGAGTCAATCGAGCTCTACTTTTGCTTCGTTGTGAATCTGGGCAGATCGTCAACTTGTTTGCGATTTTGCCGATGTTGTTGTAGTTGATCCGTGCATGCTATGCCATTGTTCTTGCCATGTATAGCTAGCATTTTGTGCCTTCTTAATGGATGTATGCTTGCCTTACCATGACTTGCACCGTGGTGAGTGCATCGAGCTCGTTTACGTGCCTTCGTGAGTTATATTTCGGCATGTCTCAGTTTTCACTAAGTCTGAAAACTGATTGTGTTTTAGCTATGTTCATGTGCCCGTTAGTATATTTTGTGAACCCTTTTGGCCCCAGGTCACTTTGGGTCTTTTGTTAAGCTTGTTGAGTAGCTCCATGCCATGTTCTTACTTGTCATAATCAGATTATGTATCATGTTGTTTTTCTGCTCCGAAGAGGGCTTCGTGATCTGAAATTTCAGACAAGTGTTAATTTCACCAAGTCTGGAATCTGTTTTGCATTTGCGTTTTTGCCATGCTTGTTTGAACCTCATAATGGATGAATTGGCCGTGGCTCAGTGCTAGTCTTTTTTTAAGCATCTTGTGTGCATCCCTGCCATGTATTTTGTTGTCATGTTTGCTGGCTGTAGCATGTTCATTTCATTGCATTTAGATGCCTACTTGCTGTAAATCGCAGACCGCTGTCATTTTCAAAACGCTTGCCATTTCCAAACCGTAACTCCGATTCCAATGATCTTTATATCGTTTTCAAGAGATTTCATCCCCTCTTTCCAGTGGCACCCTTAGAATTCCAAGTTGAGGCCAGGTTCATGCATTTCCTTTCATATCTTGCATTTTTGCATCCCGCATCGCATCCCGCATAACATATCATCATTGCATCGTATCGCTTGATCCTTGCACGTGGTTGATTTTATCCTTGTTGCATGTTTGTCTTGTTTGGGTAGATCCGGGAGACGAGTTCGCTACCGAGGAGCCCGTTGAGTTTGCTTGTGAGGATCCAGTCAACTCTGACAACTGTGCAGGCAAGATGATCATACCCTCGAAATCACTACTATCTTTGCTATGCTAGTTTGCTCGCTCTTTTGCTTTTCCAATGCTACGATGCCTACCTTTTTCTTGTCAGCCTCCCAATTGCCATGTCAAACCTCTAACCCACCTTGTCCTAGCAAACCGTTGATTGGCTATGTTACCGCTCTGCTCAACCCCTCTTATAGCGTTGCTAGTTGCAGGTGAAGATTGGAGGCGTTCCTTGTTGGAACATTTATTTACTTGTTGGGATATCATTATATTGCTATGTTATCTTAATGCATCTATATACTTGTTAAAGGGTGGAAGGCTCGGCCTCTCGCTTAGTGTTTTGTTCCACTCTTGCCGCCCTAGTTTCCGTCATATCGGTGTTATGTTCCCGGATTTTGCGTTCCTTACGCGGTTGGGTTATAATGGGAACCCCTTGATAGTTCGCCTTGTTTAAAGCTTTTCCATCAATGCCCAACATTGGTTTTACCATTCGCCACCTAGCCTATTTTCCCTTGGGTTACCGGAGCCCAAGGGTCATC
The DNA here is from genome assembly GCF_056163025.1 of Triticum urartu. Classification (NCBI taxonomy): domain Eukaryota; kingdom Viridiplantae; phylum Streptophyta; class Magnoliopsida; order Poales; family Poaceae; genus Triticum; species Triticum urartu. The sequence goes on along the minus strand of NC_141879.1, from coordinate 149,941,761 downwards.
TTATTTTAAACCCCCCCGGGCCAGTGCTCCTCTGAGTGTTGGTCCAAACTAGAGTCCTGTGCAGCGCCCCCTCGGGGAAACTCGAGGTTTGGTTTTAGTTGTATGGAGTGCTCATCTGAGTGTGCCCTGAGAAAGAGATATGTGCAGCTCCTATCGGGATTTGTCGGCACATTCGGGCGGTGTTGCTGGTCTTGTTTTAACCTGTCGAAGTGTCTTGAGTTACTGAGATACCGAGTCTGATCGGAACGTCTTGGGAGGAGGTCTATTCCTTCATTGACCGTGAGAGCTTGTCATGGGCTAAGTTGGGACTCCCCTGCAGGGATTGAACTTTCGAAAGCCATGCCCGCGGTTATGGGCAAATGGGAATTTGTTAATGTCCGGTTGTAGATAACTTGAACCTTAATTAATTAAAATGAATCAACTGAGTGTGTTACCGTGATGGCCTCTTCTCGGCGGAGTCCGGGAAGTGGACACGGTGTTGGAGTAATGTTTGCGCAGGTTGCTCTCTAGTTTCTCGCTCGCGCTTTGCCTCCTCTTCTCGCTCTCTTTTGCGAATAAGTTAGCCACCATATATGCTAGTCGCTTGCTGCAGCTCCACATATATTTGCCTATCCTTCCTATAAGCTTAAATAGTTTTGATCGCGAGGGTGCGAGATTGCTGAGTCCCTGTGGCTCACAGATACTATAACTCTAGATGCAGGTCCAGGTGTTTCCGCTCCAGGTGACGAGTACGAGCTCAAGTGGGAGTTCGACGAGGACTCTCAGCGTTACTACGTGTCTTTTCCTGACGATCAGTAGTGGTGCCCAGTTGGGGGTGATTGGGACCGTGTCGCTTGTTGGGTTCTCTTCTATTTTGGCACCGTAGTCGGGCCATGAGTGTTTTGGATGATGTAATGTTATTCATGTTCTTGATTGATGTGGCGAGTGTAAGCCAACTATGTTCTCCCCTTTATTATTCATATTACATGGGATGTTGTGAAGATTGCCTAACTTGCGACATATGCCTTCAATGCGATTATGTCTCTAAGTCGTGCCTCGACACGTGGGAGCTATAGTCGCATCGAGGGTGTTACAAGTTGGTAATCAGAGCCTTCCCCGACCTTAGGAGCCCCATTGCTTGATCGTTTTAGCGGCCGAGTTGTGTCTAGAAAAATGTTTTGAGTCTTTAGGAATTATATATCGGAGAGTTTAGGAATTCTTTTTACTTCCCAGTCTCCTCATCGCTCTGGTAAGGCATCCTGACGTAGAGTTTTGACTCTTCTCTTCTCAAATTTCACTAAAAAAAATTTTAGGATCACGCGAGTATCTTGGAATCGTTCCGATGGCTTATGATGAGAACATTGTCTTGGTGCCTCCTGTCAAGGGTTTAGTGGAAGTGTCCCAGGGAGTTGAGCTCTGAGGTGTTGTCATCATAATTTTATCGTTGCAATTCTGGAATACTTGAGATATGTTCGCCGACATAGAAAATCTCTTTTATGCAGTTCGTTGGTGAGATAACCTCGACGCCACCCAGTACTGGGGCGGGAGTTCGGGAGTATCGCCATAACTTGTATAACGGATGCTTTTCGAAGGTTGAGGTAGATGGTTTCCGAAGTTTTTCTTGGTTATGTGTTGAAGGATGGATACAGCTGGATGTAGGATTTGCTAGTTTGGGTGAGATATTATGCTTCCCCTGTATCCCCAACACCTGATTGCATAACGGAAAGGTTCGGGAGTTTCATAGGTGGGAATTCTAGTAGCTCTAGTTCTTCTTCCACGGATATTGGTTTGAGATTGGGATTTCTTACCGATTATTCGTTCTTGATCCATACCTTGTTGATTTATTGATCTACCTTAATTCTACGTGGCTTCTCAATTTATGGATATGTGACCAATTGAAGAGGAATGCATTCGTTCATTTTGTTCGGATGTGAAGACTATATGTTGCAATTTTCATTCCGTTGGATTCAGCTTCAATATTTATCTGTCAATGTGCTAATGGTGGTCAACCTCTTCAGGATGGCTCCTCCAACACGCACGACTCCGAATCCTGATCCGCCACCACCTCCACCTCCTCCAGAGGCGTGGCAAGCTGTGATGGCCGCAACCAATGCAAACACACAGCTGATCATGCAAATTCTTCAAGAGCGCAATCAAGGCAGTCAAGGGAATCAAGGCAGCAATCAGAGTCACTTTGCTACACTCAACCAGTTCCTTGCTAACGGGCCAAAGACTTTCAGCAATTGTGTTGAGGCAACCGATGCTGACGATTGGCTTGTGGATCTGTGTAAGCATTTCGAGTGCAGTAACGTCAGGCCTGAGGACTTTGTTAAGTTCGCTCCCTTCCAACTCAAAGATCAAGCTGCAGAATGGTTCCAGCAGTACAAGGACTCCAGAGGTGGACGTGTTATCACTTGGGATGATTTCCGTCGAGATTTCCGAGCTCATCATATTCCACAGAGCATGGTTGAAAGCAAGCGTGAGGAATTCCGCAACCTGAAGCAAGGCTCTTTGTTTGTCTATGACTACAACAAGTTGTTCCAGAAGCTCGCCCGCTTTGCCAAGCAGGACGTGCCTGATGAGAAGAGCATGATATATCAGTTCAGGGGTGGTCTCAGAGAAGATATTCATCTCGCTCTTGTCCTCTTTGAGCCCTTGAGGTATGATGAGTTCTACAACATGGCACTGAAGCAAGAGGCTGCTCAGTTGAGGTGCGATGCTTCCAAGAAGCGAGTCAGAGATGTTACTCCTTCTTCCTCTACTCAAGTGGCCAAGCAGCAGAAGTTTTGGCTTCCTCCTCCTCCGTTCCGTCAGCCGTATCAGCAGAAGAGCAAAGGTGACAGTGGTTCTTCCCACCCACCCAACCCTGGCTTTCAGAACAAGACTTCGTCTCAAGCTCCAAGATCGAGTGCTCCGTGTCACCGTCCGCTTTCAGAGGTCACGTGCAACAAGTGCCAACAGAAGGGTCACTATGCCAACAAGTGTCTCAACCAGAGGCGTCTTCCTCCTCCTCCTCCTGTCAGATCGGCAAGTACAGTTGTGGTCAAGCATAATCCCAAGCATGCCAAGGTCAATTTGATGAATGCAGCTCAGGCAGAGGACTCGTCAGATGTGATAATGGGTAACCTTCCTATTAATGATATTCCTGCAAAAGTTCTTTTTGACACGGGTGCATCGCATTGCTTCATTTCCAAACCTTTTGCATCAAAGTATGAGTGTGATTATCAGTATCTGCAAAGTTCCTTGCAAATTGTGTCACCGGGCAAGCAGATGACAACTAACACCTGCGTCCCTGAGGTTACTATCACATTGGGTGACTACAAGTTCCTTTCTTCCCCAATTGTTCTCGGTAACTCAGATATTGATCTTATTCTCGGAATGGATTGGCTTTCTAAGCACAAGGCACATATTGATTGTGCTGCCAGGCAGATTCAATTGACTCATTCGTCTGAGGATGTAATTGTCTTTGCCGCTCGGGATAATACCATTCGTCTGTTTTCTCTCAATGAGAAGGGTGAATTGGACGCAATTTACAAATTCCAGTCGTTTGCGAATATCAAGACGTCTTTCCAGAAGAGCTCCCAGGAATGCCTCCGCACCGGCCAGTTGAATTCGTTATTGAACTTGAGCCTGGCACGGAACCTGTGTGCAAACGTCCTTACAAGCTCGGACCTGAAGAGTTGAAGGAGCTGAAGAAGCAACTCGATGAGCAAGAAATAATGGGTCTCATCCGGCCTAGTTCTTCTCCGTGGGGTTGTGGTGTTATTTTTGTGAAGAAGAAGGATGGAACGGACCGACTTTGTGTTGATTACCGTCCAGTGAACAAGAAGACCATCAAGAACAAATACCCACTTCCCAACATCAATGAGCTGTTCGAACAACTCAAAGGTGCCCAAGTATTCTCCAAGCTTGATCTCCGTATGGGTTATCACCAGATTCGCATTCGTGAAGAGGATATTCCCAAGACAACATTCAGAACAAGCTTTGGTTCATATGAATACACTGTCATGTCTTTTGGCCTCGCCAACGCTCCTCCGACGTTCTCTCGCATGATGAACATCATCTTCAATGCCTACACCAATGACTTCGTTTTGGTCTATCTCGATGACATTCTGGTTTTCTCGAAGAACAAGGAAGATCATGCCAAGCACTTGCGTTTGGTTCTTGATAAGCTCAGGGAACATCAGTTCTACGCCAAGTTCTCCAAGTGTGAATTTTGGCTCGATGAGGTTCTTTATCTTGGTCATATCATCTCTGCCAAGGGCATTGCCGTGAATCCTGAGAAGGTGTCCGCAATTGTGAATTGGGAACCTCCTCAGAACGTGAAGCAACTCTGCAGTTTCCTCGGTCTCGCAAGCTATTGCAGAAGATTCGTTGAAAACTTTTCTAAGATCGCGAAGCCTCTCTCTAATCTTCTTCAGAAGCACGTCAAGTACGTTTGGTCTCCGGAGTGTGATATTGCTTTCAACACTTTGAAAGAGAAGTTGATCACTGCTCCAGTTTTGACTCCGCCTGATGAATCCAAGCCGTACGAGGTCTTTTGTGATGCCTCTCTCCAAGGTCTTGGCGCAGTATTGATGCAAGAGAAGAAAGTTGTTGCTTATACATCTCGCCAGTTGAAGCCTAATGAGAAGAACTACCCCACTCATGATCTCGAGTTGGCGGTAGTTGTGCATGCTCTGTTGACTTGGAGACATCTTCTTTTGGGAAGAAAAGTGGATATTTTCACTGATCACAAGAGTCTCAAGTACATCTTCACTCAGCCTAATCTCAACCTCAGGCAAACTCGATGGGTCGAAATGATTCAAGAGTATAATCCAAGTATTGAGTATACTCCAGGCAAGGCCAATGTAATTGCTGACGCTTTGAGTAGAAAGGCTTACTGCAACAGTTTGATTCTTAAGCCTTATCAACCCGAGCTTTGTGAAGCTTTCCGCAAACTTAATCTGCAAGTTGTTCCTCAAGGTTTCCTCGCCAACCTTCAAGTCTCTCCTACCTTAGAAGACCAGATTCGTCAAGCCCAGCTTCTTGATGCTATGGTGAAAAAGGTGAAGATTGGGATTGCCAAGAGTCAGTCCAAGTACAAGTGCTACCGCCTTGATGACAAGGACACTCTCTTCTTCGAGGATCGTATTGTTGTACCCAAAGGTGACCTCCGTCAAGTGATCATGAACGAGGCTCACAATTCTCTCCTCTCCATCCACCCTGGGACTACGAAGATGTATCAGGACCTCAAGCAAGCTTATTGGTGGACTCGAATGAAGCGCGAGATCGCTCAATTCGTAAATGAATGTGATGTCTGCAGAAGAGTGAAGGCAGAACACCAAAGGCCAGCTGGTCTCCTCCAACCTCTTTCCATTCCAGAATGGAAGTTTGACCACATTGAGATTGACTTCGTGACTGGGTTTCCAAAGTCCAAGCGTGGCAATGATGCTATATTCGTTGTCATCGACAAACTCACCAAAGTGGCTCACTTTCTGCCTATCAAAGAGTCGATCACTGCAGCTCAATTGGCGGAACTCTATACCTCTCGAATTGTCTCTCTGCACGGTATTCCTCAAGTGATATCTTCAGACCGTGGCAGCATCTTTACCTCCAGGTTTTGGGATTCTTTTCAGAAGGCCATGGGCACCAACATCCGCTTCAGCACTGCTTTCCATCCTCAAACAAGCGGTCAAGTCGAGCGTGTCAACCAGATTCTTGAAGATATGCTCAGGGCTTGTGTGATCTCCTTCAGCATGAAGTGGGAGGATTGTCTTCCTTATGCTGAATTCTCCTACAATAACAGTTTTCAAGCAAGTTCGGGCAAGGCCCCATTTGAAATTCTGTATGGCAGGAAGTGCTGTACCCCTCTCAACTGGTCTGAAACCGGTGAACGTCATCTTTTGGGTAATGACTTAATCACAGAAGCAGAAGAAATGTGCAAAGTCATTTGTGATAACCTCAAAGCAGCCCAATCCCGCCAGAAGAGCTACTATGATAGTAAGCACTGTGATTTGGCTTTCGAGATCGGAGATCATGTTTACCTCCGCGTCTCTCCTATGAAAGGCACTCGTCGCTTCGGTATCAAAGGGAAGCTTGCCCCTAGATACGTGGGACCTTTCAAGATTGTCAGCAAGAGAGGCGACCTCGCCTATCAACTCGAGCTTCCTTCAAACTTTGCAAATGTTCATGACGTGTTCCATGTCTCTCAGCTTCGAAAGTGCTTCAAGACTCCTGACCGCACCGTCAACTTCGAGGACATTGAGCTCCAAGAAGATCTCTCTTATCGTGAGCACCCAGTTGCTATTCTTGAAGAGACTGAACGCAAGACTCGCAACAAGTCAATCAAATTCCTCAAAGTCCGGTGGTCACACCATTCCGACCGTGAAGCTACCTGGGAACACGAGGATCACCTCCGTTCTGAGTACCCGGCGTTCTTTCAGTCCTAGATCTCGGGACGAGATCCTTTCGTAGTGGTGGAGTGTTGTAACGCCCCGAATATAAGTTTCTCAATTTGTACTCCAACTCTTGCCGTTTCCGGCGTTAAGTTATATTTATTTCTCGGGTTCGTGTCTTTGTCTCCGTGTGTTGTTTTCTTTGTCATGCATCTCATATCATGTCATTGTGTGCATTGCATTTGCATACGTGTTCATCTCATGCATTCGAGCATTTTCCCCATTGTCCGTTTTGCATTTCGGCGCTTCGTTCTCCTCCGGTGGTCATTTCTAGCTTTCTTTCGTGTGTGGGGATTAAACATTTCCGGATTGGACCGAGACTTGCCAAGCGGCCTTGGTTTACTACCGGTAGACCGCCTGTCAAGTTTCGTATCATTTGGACTTCGTTTGATACTCCAACGGTTAACCAAGGGACCGAAAAGGCCTCGTGTGTGTTGCAGCCCAACACCCCTCCAATTTGGCCCAAAACCCACCAAACTCTGCTCCATGTCCTAGAGTGTTCGATCACGATCGCGTGGCCGAAAACCGCACCTCATTTGGACTCTCCTAGCTCCACTTATGCCTATAAATAGACCCCCCCGTTTTTCGGATCTCCTCCCCCCTCGAAACCCTAATTTTTCCAGATCCGCCACGCCTCCCGCCGACGGACACGTCTGATTCGGGCCGGACGTGTCCGCCCCGCCGCCGCCACCACTCCCACGCCGCAAAGTGGCAGCCCCTCGCCCCCGCGTCGCGCGGCCCGCGAGCCCGTCCCCGGCCCCCGAAGCCCATCGGATCCCGCCGCCGCCTAGGTGCCGCGCCGCCCGACCGGCCTCGCCGCCCGCTGCCGCCGCCGCCTACCGCTACCGCTGCCGCCGCCGCCTACCACTGTCGCGCCGCCCGCTGCCTCCAGCCGCCGCCGCGCGCCGCCCGCCGCGTCCCGCCGCCTGCCGCGCCGCCCAGCCGCCGCCGAGCCGCCTCCCGTCGACGGCCGAGCCGCCCACCATCGTCGGACCGCATCGCCGCCGCCGCCGGCGACCTCCCTCCGGCCGCCGTCGTCCTCTCCGGTGAGGTCCGGTGGATCGGGACGAGATCCACCGGGATCTCATCCAAACGCCCTCGCCTCGCCCGGATCTCCTCGTCCCGGGACCTCTCCGTCCCGGTTTGACTTTTTCCGGAGAGGTTGTTTTTTTTGTCTAAGTCCCAGAAATTCCAGTCCATTTGCACGTGTTCGCGGCTCCATAACTTTGCATCCGTAGCTCCGATTCATGCATATAGTATATCAAAATGTTTGCCTCGACGAGTACATCATTTCATTCCATTGCATAATTTTCATTTGAGCTCACCTTGATGCCCGAAATGCTGTTAGAAGGAGGCCTCGTGAGTTAATTGTCAGATCTGCTAGTTCATCTTAGACTTTTGTCATTTTTGCCCTGATTATTGTGTGCATGCTATGCCTGTGAGTCCTTCATATGTTTTGCTAAGGATTTTGTCTTCTTTCCAGACGTGCAACCCATGCATTTTTAGGATGTGTATGGTGACTTGTGCAAGCTTGCAAAGTGAGGCACCCGGTAATTCTGTTTTCAAGGACTTAGTAGTTTTCACTAAGTCTGGGATTATTTAGTTCATGCTGCCTTATGTTTTAGTTGTTTCCTAGTGATCCGTGCCTCTTTTGAGGATGATCAGTAAGGGAGTTTTGTTAATCTTGTTATGCTCTATCCATCCATGTCTTTGTTTGCAATTATGGAGCACCCTAGCTTGAGTCAATCGAGCTCTACTTTTGCTTCGTTGTGAATCTGGGCAGATCGTCAACTTGTTTGCGATTTTGCCGATGTTGTTGTAGTTGATCCGTGCATGCTATGCCATTGTTCTTGCCATGTATAGCTAGCATTTTGTGCCTTCTTAATGGATGTATGCTTGCCTTGCCATGACTTGCACCGTGGTGAGTGCATCAAGCTCGTTTACGTGCCTTCGTGAGTTATATTTCGGCATGTCTCAGTTTTCACTAGGTCTGAAAACTGATTGTGTTTTAGCTATGTTCGTGTGCCCGTTAGTATATTTTGTGAACCCTTTTGGCCCCAGGTCACTTTGGGTCTTTTGTTAAGCTTGTTGAGTAGCTCCATGCCATGTTATTACTTGTCTTAATCAGATCATGTATCATGTTGTTTTGCTGCTCCGAAGAGGGCTTCGTGATCTGAAATTTCAGACAAGTGTTAATTTCACTAAGTCTGGAATCTGTTTTGCATTTGCGTTTTTGCCATGCTTGTTTGAACCTCATAATGGATGAATTGGCCGTGGCTCAGTGCTAGTCTTTTGTTAATAATCTTGTGTGCATCCCTGCCATGTATTTTGTTGTCATGTTTGGTGGCTGTAGCATGTTCATTTCATTGCATTTAGATGCCTACTTGCTGTAAATCGCAGACCGCTGTCATTTTTAAAACGCTTGCCATTTCCAAACCGTAACTCCGATTCCAATGATCTTTATATCGTTTTCAAGCGATTTCATCCCCTCTTTCCAGTGGCACCCTTGGAATTCCATGTTGAGGCCAGGTTCATGCATTTCCTTTCATATCTTGCATTTTTGCATCGCGCATCGCATCCCGCATAACATATCATCATTGCATCGTATCGCTTGATCCTTGCACGTGGTTGATTTTATCCTTGTTGCATGTTTGTCTTGTTTGGGTAGAGCCGGGAGACGAGTTCGCTACCGAGGAGCCCGTTGAGTTTGCTTGTGAGGATCCAGTCAACTCTGACAACTGTGCAGGCAAGATGATCATACCCTCGAAATCACTACTATCTTTGCTATGCTAGTTTGCTCGCTCTTTTGCTATGCCAATGCTACGATGCCTACCTTTTTCTTGTCAGCCTCCCAATTGCCATGTCAAACCTCTAACCCACCTTGTCCTAGCAAACCGTTGATTGGCTATGTTACCGCTTTGCTCAGCCCCCCTTATAACGTTGCTAGTTGCAGGTGAAGATTGGAGGCGTTCCTTGTTGGAACATTTATTTACTTGTTGGGATATCATTATATTGCTATGTTATCTTAATGCATCTATATACTTGGTAAAGGGTGGAAGGCTCGGCCTCTCGCTTAGTGTTTTGTTCCACTCTTGCCGCCCTAGTTTCCGTCATATCGGTGTTATGTTCCCGGATTTTGCGTTCCTTACGCGGTTGGGTTATAATGGGAACCCCTTGATAGTTCGCCTTGTTTAAAGCTTTTCCAGCAATGCCCAACATTGGTTTTACCATTCGCCACCTAGCCTATTTTCCCTTGGGTTACCGGAGCCCAAGGGTCATCTTATTTTAAACCCCCCCGGGCCAGTGCTCCTCTGAGTGTTGGTCCAAACTAGAGTCCTGTGCAGTGCCCCCTCGGGGAAACTCGATGCAGCGCCCCCTATGGAGCGCTCATCTGAGTGTGCCCTGAGAAAGAGATATGTGCAGCTCCTATCGGGATTTGTCGGCACATTCGGGCGGTGTTGCTGGTCTTGTTTTAACCTGTCGAAGTGTCTTGAGTTACCGAGATACCGAGTCTGATCGGAACGTCTTGGGAGGAGGTCTATTCCTTCGTTGACCGTGAGAGCTTGTCATGGGCTAAGTTGGGACTCCCTGCAGGGATTGAACTTTCGAAAGCCGTGCCCGCGGTTATGGGCAGATGGGAATTTGTTAATGTCCGGTTGTAGATAACTTGAACCTTAATTAATTAAAATGAATCAACTGAGTGTGTTACCGTGATGGCCTCTTCTCGGCGGAGTCCGGGAAGTGGACACGGTGTTGGAGTAATGTTTGCGCAGGTTGCTCTCTAGTTTCTCGCTCGCGCTTGGCCTCCTCTTCTCGCTCTCTTTTGCAAATAAGTTAGCCACCATATATGCTAGTCGCTTGCTGCAGCTCCACATATATTTTCCTATCCTTCCTATAAGCTTAAATAGTTTTGATCACGAGGGTGCGAGATTGCTGAGTCCCTGTGGCTCACAGATACTATAACTCCAGATGCAGGTCCAGGTGTTTCCGCTGCAGGTGACGAGTACGAGCTCAAGTGGGAGTTCAACGAGGACTCTCAGCGTTACTACGTGTCTTTTCCTGACGATCAGTAGTGGTGCCCAGTTGGGGGTGATTGGGACCGTGTCGCTTGTTGGGTTCTCTTCTATTTTGGCACCGTAGTCGGGCCATGAGTGTTTTGGATGATGTAATGTTATTCATGTTCTTGATTGACGTGGCGAGTGTACGCCAACTATGTTCTCCCCTTTATTATTCATATTACATGGGATGTTGTGAAGATTGCCTAACTTGCGACATATGCCTTCAATGCGATTATGTCTCTAAGTCGTGCCTCGACACGTGGGAGCTATAGTCGCATCGAGGGTGTTACACCCACCCTTGTGGGCCCCTCGTGACTCCACCGACCTATTTCTTCCGCCTATATATTCTCAAATACCCCAAAACCTTCCAGGAGAGCCATGAAACTACTTTTGCACCACTGCAACCTTCTGTACCCGTGAGATCCCATCCAGAGGCCTTTTCCGGCGTCCTGCCGGAGGGGGATTCGATCACGGAGGGCTTCTACATCAACAAGATTGCCTCTCCGATGAAGCATGAGTAGTTTACCACAGACCTACATGTTCATATCTAATAGCTAGATGGCTTCTTCTCTCTCTTTGATTCTCAATACCATGTTCTCCTTGATGTTCTTGGAGATTTATTTGATGTAATACTTTTTTGCGGTGTGTTTGCCGAGATCCAATGAATTGTGGATTTATGATCAGCTTATCTATGAATATTATTTGAATCTCCTCTGAATTCTTTTATGCATGATTTGATATCTTTGCAAGTCTCTTCGAACTATCAATTTGGTTTGGTCAACTAGATTGGTTTTCCTTGCAATGGGAGAAGTGCTTAGCTTTGGGTTCAATCTTGCGGTGCTCGATCCTAGTGACAGAAGGGGAACTGACACGTATTATATTGTTGCCATCGAGGATAACAAGATGGGGTTTTCATCATATTGCCTGGGTTTATCCCGCTAAATCATGTCATCTTACTTAATGCGTTACTCTATTCTTATGAACTTAATACTCTAGATGCAGGCAGGAGTCGGTCGATGTGTGGAGTAATAGTAGAAGATGCAGAATCGTTTCGGTCTACTTGATACGGACGTGATGCCTATATTCATGATCATTGCCTTAGATATCGTCATAACTTTGCACTTTTCTATCAATTGATCGGCAGTAATTTGTTCACCCACCGTGATATTTTCTAACTTGAGAGAAGCCTCTAGTGAAACCTATGGCCCCGGGGTCTATTTTGCATCATATAATCTTCTATTTCCCATCATATAAGTTTCCGATCTATAATTTTAGTTTCCTGTTTACTTTCTTTGCAATCTTTTACTTTCCGATCTATAAACCAAAAATAGCAAAAATATTACTTTACCGTTTATCTTCTATATTAGATCGCACAATGCAAATAACCGTGAAGGGATTGACAACCCCTTTGTTGCATTGGGTGCAAGTTGGTGTTTGTTTGTGAAGGTATTTGGTGGCTTGTGCATTATCTCTTATTGGATTGATACCTTGGTTCTCAAAAGCTGAGGGAAATACTTACTCTACTTTGCTGCACCACCCGTTCCTCTTCAAGGGAAAAACCAACGCAAGCTCAAGAGGTACAAGGCCTGCGTGGCAACACAGCTGGCCACGGGAGGCTGGAGTAGGCAACACGGCCAGCGCTAGTTTGAGTGGCAGGTGATGAGGACATAGACCTGGGGTAGGGTAATAGGCCTGACCTATATGTCTTATCCAAGGTCATTGTCTTAGAACAAAGAATCTCAAGAGATGACAAGGAGGGCCCAACAAAGGTGTCGAGTACAATCCACTTGACCTAATAGTCACTCGGAGACTCCTCCTTCTTTGGGTCACTCGACCACACAATCATTCGACCATACAAGAATCCATTCGACCTGTTTGAAGACCAGGATTTGTCGAGAACAGCAGCGAGCAAGCGTCCACTCTGTAACCTTTAAGGCCATTAAGGCATTTAAGGCTACCGTTACCAGTAACCTCATCTCTTTATGTACCTTAAACTCCTTGTAACATGGGCTGGCTGGGGTCCTGGCGCACTCTATATAAGCCACCCCCTCCACTGAGACAAGGGTTGGCACCCCCTGTAAACACACAAACACATAATCCAGTCGACAGCCTCCGGGCACCGAGACGTAGGGCTGTTACTTCCTCTGCGAAGGGCCTGAACTCGTAAAAATCGTGTGTACAACTTCACCATAGCTAGGATCTTGCCTCCTCATACCTACCCCCATTCTACTGTCAGTCTTAGATCCACGACAGTTGGCGCCCACCTTGGGGCGGGTGTCTTAGCGACTTTCTGGTGGAGTTGCAATTTTTCCGATTCTCATCGTCATGGTTTCCGCCGGCGGACTAGTTGAGGGCTGCAAGATCCATCTCGGCGCGCTCGTGTTCATCATCGACGACTGCGCCTGGCTCCAGGAAGCTCCACTCGACGTCGATGCGCTCCCCGTCCACGGGGTGACGCACTTTTGCGCGTGCATCCGCGGCGTCCTTCTCCGGCAACCGTCGACCTAGTATTGGTCGGTTCCTATGGTGTCCTCATCCCCGCCACTCGTCGGCACAAGCGTTCCGGTCGGTCGCGGCTCCAGCGGTGGGTGAGGCATGAGGTGGCCCACCAGTCGACCACCTCACATGTCGCGGCAATCGAGCCCGACGAAACTCTCTACGGTCTGTTCGACTCGCTCCATCGAGACCGCATCCTAATGCGATAGCAGCGATCCCGCAACAGAAGTCTTGATGGTCGATGGACCACCCAGCCCTCCTGGCTTCCCCCGCAATGATGGTGGCGATGGCGACGGTGATCCGTCGCGCGTTCACGAGGAGTACCGCCCCGAGCCCTTTTCTTCTCAGCGGAGGGAAGAGGTTCGCCGCCGCAACATGGATGCACTTCACACTCCTATCGTTGGAGAAACTCCCGAGGCCCGGGCCTTGGAGGAAGCGTGCCTGGCCAACTTGGTTGAGCGCACTCGACTGGAGTACCTGCAGCATGCACTCAACGAGCATGCTCGGCAGGGGATCCCCGAATCCAGTCGACGACAGCTTTTTCCACCTCAAACTCAGGTATACCGCACTCCGATCCAAAATCTTACAGCCGCAGCCCGAATAGCAGAGTCAATCCAGCCTTCCCAGACGGAGGCAGGCAGGGGTTTGATGCAGATCCAAGCCTTGATTGGGCCAGCTGGAGAACAGAATACAGCAGTATCTCAGTCGCGGAATAGGATTCATAGCAGGTCCGTGGTGGCGGACACAGTCCAGTCGGCTCATAGCCCAATATCGCCTCCGCGGCGTGAGGGACGCGGGCACCGGCAGGATCAGTACAGAGACCGCGAGCAGTATGATCACCGACTCGACCACGATGATCATCGTCGAGTGCCCACGCCTCCTCCGAGGAGTGGGTCATACGTGCCTCAGCGGCAGGATGACAAGCGCCCCCACAGCGGAAAGCAAAGAGTACCAGTCGACCCAAGGGAGCCATGCTTTGATGCGAGATCTATTCTCGTTCAAGGTCTGGCTGACAGGAACATAGTGCATAGAGAAGGTCATGACAGAGATTATCCGACTGGCAGCAGAGTGCACGTTTCCAGTCCCGAGTGTTTCAGCAGAGCCATCAGGGCCGCAGTGATTCCTCCCAACTTTAGGTTGGCGATTGGAGTCAGCAAGTTCACCGGTGAGTCTAAGCCTGACACTTGGCTTGAAGATTACCAAGTGGCTGTGCAAATTGGTGGTGGCAATGATGAAGTGGCAATGAAGCACCTCCCTCTCATGTTGGAAGGCTCGGCCAGGGCGTGGCTGAACCAATTAGCACCTGGTAGCATATACAGTTGGGAAGAACTCGCCAGAGTGTTTGTTAGAACTTTTGAGGGTACTTGCAAGCGACCAGCAGGGTTGACATAATTGCAGTGTTGTGTACAGAAACCGAATGAAACCTTGAGAGACTATATCCAGAGATGGATCTCATTACACCATACAGTGGAGAATGTGTCAGATCACCAAGCAATTTGTGCCTTCAAGGAAGGCGTTAAGTATCGGGAGTTGAATCTGAAATTCGGTCGGACAGGAGATATGACTTTGACTCGGATGATGGAGATTGCCACCAAATACGTTAACGGCGAAGAGGAAGACCGACTCCAGAGTGGCAAGCACGAAATAGTCGCCTAGGACACCGTTGAAGGTACTTCCAATCGGAAACAGAAGCGTAAGGCCGAGCCAGTTGCTCCTGGTGAGGCCTTAGTTGTGGCTCAAGGAAAGTTCAAGGGGAAGCCCAAAGTGCCCTGGAATCCCAAGAAAGTGAAAGATCAAGACGAAAATGATGTGTTGGATTTGCCATGTCACATTCACACCAAGAAAGATGAAGAGGGCAATTTGATTTATCCCAAGCACACCACTCGACAGTGTCGACTCCTGATCTAGAAATTCCGAGAGAAGCAACCCAAGGAGAAGGAAAAGGAGTCGGACAAGGATGAGGACAAGGAAAAGGATGATGACGGTTTTCCCAACGTCTACTCCACTCTTATGATTTTTTTTATGTTGAGAGCAAAAGTCGATTGAAAGTTATCAACAGAGAAGTGAACATGGTTGCTCCGACAACACCAAGTTATTTGAAGTGGTCCCAGACTGCCATCACATTCGACCAGTCTGACCATCCAGCACGTATAGCCACCCCTGGGAGGCAAGCGTTGGTGGTCGACCCAGTTGTTGAAGGCACTCGACTGACTAAAGTGCTGATGGATGGTGGTAGCGGCCTGAATATCCTTTATGCTGAAACCTTGAAGGGAATGGGGATTCCGATGTCCAACCTCGGCGAAAGTAATATGAGTTTCCATGGCATTATACCCGGCAAGAAGGCTGAATCACTCGGCCAGATCGCCCTTGATGTGGTTTTCGGTGATTCCAAGAATTACCGCAAAGAAAATTTGACATTTGAAGTAGTGGATTTCAAGAGTGCTTATCATGCCATTCTGGGTAGGCCTACCTATGCACGTTTCATGGCTCGACCGTGTTACGTATACCTCAAATTGAAAATGCCTGGTCCCAGAGGAGTGATCACTATCACCGGCAATCGGCAGAAAGCAGAAGAGTGCTTCCTGAAGGGCTCAAAAATTGCCGATGCTCAAATGGCGGCAGTCGAAATGCAAGAATACCAGAAAAATGCAGATCCGAATGATTTGCTGCGCTCCAAGAAGCCTGCCACTGATTCTGCATTTCAGTCGTCCGTTGAAACCAAGCCGATTCATATTCACCCGACCGATCCTAATGCTGCTCCTACTCATATTTCTACTTCACTCAACAGCAAATAGGAAGAAGCGCTCATACAGTTCCTCTGTGAGAACTGGGACATCTTTGCATGGAAACCTTCTGACATGCCGGGTGTACCCAGGGGATTGGTTGAGCATCGTTTGCGAGTCGACCCGAAGGTAAAACCAGTCAAAGAACATCTTCGACGGTCCACCGTATAGAAGAGAAAAGCAATTGGTGAGGAAGTGGCTCGGCTCCTGGCAGCTGAGTTCATCCGCGAGATTTACTACTCCGAGTGGCTCGCCAATGTTGTTATGGTCCCCAAGAAATACGACTCACTTCTCATGTGCATTGACTTCAAGCATATCAATCGGGCTTGCCCGAAAGATCATTTTCCTCTCCCTCGCATCGACCAAATTGTCGATTCGACTGCGGGGTGTGAGTGTTTGTCTTTCCTAGACGCCTATTCCGGGTACCATCAGATCCGACTATATGGACCTGATGAGATAAAAACAGCTTTCATCACTCCATTCGGGTGCTTTTTTATGTCACCATGCCATTCGGTCTCAAGAACGCTGGGGCCACATTCATGAGGATGATTCAGAAGTGTCTGCTCACTCAAATCAGTCGGAATGTGGAAGCATACATGGATGACATTGTGGTCAAGTCGCGCAAAGGTTCCGACCTGCTGACTGACCTTGCTGAAACCTTTGCCAACCTGAGAAGATATGATATCAAGCTTAACCCATCAAAGTGTACTTTCGGAGTTCCTGGCGGAAAGTTACTCGGCTTCCTCATTTCGGAACGAGGGATCGACGCGAACCCAGAGAAAGTTGGTGCTATACTCCGGATGAAGCGCCCTGTGCGCGTGCATGATGTCCAGAAGCTTACTGGTTGTTTGGCCGCCTTGAGTCAATTCATTTCTCGCCTCGGTGAAAAGGCATTGCCTCTTTACCGACTGATGAAGAAATCTGACAAGTTTGAGTGGACTCCTGAAGCTGATGTAGCGTTTGCAGATCTCAAAGCCCAGCTTTCCACCCAACCAATGCTCGCTGCCCCAATCAGCAAAGAGCCTTTACTGCTTTACATTGTAGCCACTGGACAAGTTGTCAGTACAGTACTCATGGTCAAGCGGGAAGAAGAAGGAAAAGCCTATAAAGTTCAGCACCCAGTATACTATGTTTCTAAAGTTTTAACTCCATCCAAGCAAAGATATCCACATTATCAGAAGCTTGTTTATGGGATTTACATGACCATGAAGAAGGTTGCACATTATTTCTCTGGTCACTCCGTTACAGTCGTCAGCCATGCACCATTGTCAGAAATTCTGAACAACATAGATGCAACTGGTCGAGTGGCAAAATGGGCAATTGAACTCCTTCCCTTGGATATCAAGTTTGAGGCAAAGAAAGCTATCAAGTCCCAGGCAATAGCGGATTTCCTCGCCGAGTGGATCGAACAGCAACTGCCGACTCAGATTCACTTGGACCACTGGACCATGTTCTTTGATGGATCCAAGATGCTGAATGGTTCTGGTGCTGGGGTGGTATTGGTATCCCCCCGAGGTGACAAGCTCAGCTATGTTCTCCAAATTCATTTCGATTCCTCCAACAACGAAGCTGAATATGAGGCACTTTTGTACGGGTTGCGTATGGCCATTTCACTCGGCGTCCGTCGCCTCATGGTCTACGGCGACTCAGATTTTGTGGTGAATCAAGTAATGAAGGAGTGGGACGTTAGAAGCCCAGCTATGACTGGCTACTGCAATGCGGTGAGAAAGTTAGAAAAGAAGTTTGAGGGTTTAGAACTGCACCATATACCCCGACTGAAAAATCAAGCAGCAGATGATTTGACGAAGATAGGTTCCAAGAGAGAAGCCATTCCCAGTAATGTGTTTTTGGAGCATATTCATACACCTTCAGTCCAGGAAGATCCTTTCACTAAAGAGCCCCCGCAGCCAAAGAGCACCGCTGATCCGACTAAAGTCGAAGTCCCGGCCATGGTCGACTTGATCATGGAGGTTTTGGTCATCACTTCCGACTGGACAGTGCCGTACACTGCGTACATCCTCAGGAAGGAACTCCCAGAGGACGAAGAAGAGTCCCGGTAGATCATCCGCCGATTCGAAGCTTTTACTGTGATAAGAGGGCAGCTGTTCAGAGAAAGTGTGACTGGAGTCAGCCAGAAATGAATAACACCAGAGGAAGGTTGAGTGATCCTCAACGACATCCACTCGGGGACCTGTGGTCACCATGCGTCCTCTCGGACCATTGTGGCCAAAGCATACCGAGCAGGATTTTATTGGCCACGGGTAAATGAGATGGCATAAGAAATAGTCGACAAATGTGAAGGTTGCCAGTTTTACTCCAACATGCCTCACAAGCCCGTGTCAGCCCTGAAGACCATTCCACTCATCTGGCCCTTCGCTGTTTGGGGTTTGGACATGGTTGGACCTCTGAAAACGGGTAGGAGTGGCTTTACTCATGTACTCCTGGCAGTTGACAAATTCACCAAATGGATTGAAGCCAAACCTATCAAAGGTCTTGAAGCCAGTACTACGGTCAGTTTCATCAGAGAGTTAACATTCAGATATGGTGTTCCGCACAGCATCATCACTGACAACGGCTCGAACTTCGATTTGGATGAGTTTAGAGCCTTCTGTGCTTCCCAAGGCACTCGAGTCGACCATGCTTCAGTCACCCATCCCCAGTCGAATGGACAAGCTGAAAGAGCAAATGGGTTGATCCTCAAAGGACCAAAACCCCGACTGATGCATGATCTCAAGCATGCGGTAGGCGCCTGGGTCGATGAACTTCCGTCAGTACTTTGGGGTTTGAGGACGACTCCGAATCGGTCGACTGGTCGAACTCCATTCTTCTTGGTCTATGGAGCTGAAGCTGTGCTTCCGAGTGACTTGCTTCACAATGCACCCAGAGACGAGCTTTTCTCAGAAGATGAAGCAGAACAGGCTCGGCAAGACGCAGTTGATCTCCTGGAAGAGGAAAGAGAGATGGCTCGGATCCGATTGACCATTTATCAGCAAGACCTGCGTCGATTCCACGCCAGAAACGTGAGGGGTCGAGCATTTCAGGAAGGAGACTTGGTTCTTTGAGTGGATTAATAGAAACCACACAAGCTCGCCCCTACTTGGGAGCGTCCTTTCATCATCACCAGAATGCTCCACAATGGAGCGTACCACCTCTACAACGTCGAGCATAAGAAAGACGAGCCACGCGCTTGGAATGCAGAGTTGCTCCGCCCCTTTTACACTTAAGCATTCAAACTGTTGAGATGTAATAAGAAATATCCCTTAATTTGATTATCAAAGACACGGTTTTACAGTCTCATAAATGATCGTTGTTCTTTTTTTCTTCTAAATCCCCCAGTGGGTGCCTTATATGCGAATCCGTTTCGCCTAAGTTTAACAAATCCTGCCCAGTCGTGAGCAAGCCTCTCACTCGGGGCTTAGCTGCGAACCCGTTTCGCCTAAGTTTGAAAAATCCTACCGAGTGGTGAGCAAGCCTCTCACTCAGAGGCTTAGGTGCAGTCCAGTACTCGCCTAAGTTTGAAAAATCCTACCGAGTGGTGAGCAAACCTCTCACTCGGGGGCTTAACTGCAGTCCAATACTCGCCTAAATTTGAAAAATCCTATCGAGTGGTGAGCAAGCCTCTCACTCGGAGACTTAACTGCAATCTAGTACTCTCATAAGTTTGAAAAATCCTACCGAGTGATGAGCAAACCTCACCCTCGGGGGCTTAGCTGCAGTCCAGTACACACCTAAGTTTTAAAAATCCTATCGAGTGATCAACAAACCTCACACTCAGGGGCTTAGCTGCAGTCCAGTACTCGCCTAAGTTTGAAAAATCCTACCGAGTGGTGAGCAAGCCTCTCACTCGGGGATTAGCTGCGAATCCGTTTCCCCTCAGTTTGAAAAATCCTTACGAGTGGTGAGCAAGCCTCTCACTCGGAGGCTTAGCTGGAGTCCAGTACTCGCCTAAGTTTGAAAAATCCTACGGAGTGGTGAGCAAACCTCTCACTCGGGGGCTTAGCTGCAGTCCAGTATTCGCCTAAGTTTGAAAAATCCTACCAAGTGGTGAGCAAGCCTCTCACTCGGAGGATTAGCTGCAGTCCAGTACTCGCCTAAGTTTGAAAAATCCTATCGAGTGGTGAGCAAGCCTCTCACTCGGAGGCTTAGCTGCAGTCCAGTACTCACCTAAGTTTGAAAAATCCTACCCAGTGGTGGGCAAGCCTCTCACTCGGGGGCTTAGCTGCAGTCCAGTACTCGCCTAAGTTTGAAAAATCCTACCGAGTGGTGAGCAAGCCTCTCACTCGGAGGCTTAGCTGCAATCTAGTACTCGCCTAAGTTTGAAAAATCCTATCGAGTGGTGAGCAAACCTCTCACTCGGGGGCTTAGCTGCAATCCAGTATTCGCCTAAGTTTGAAAAATCCTACCAAGTTGTGAGCAAGCCTCTCACTCGGAGGCTTAGCTCCAGTCCAGTACTTGCCTAAGTTTGAAAAATCCTACCGAGTGGTGAGCAAACCTCTCACTCGGGGGCTTAGCTGCAGTCCAGTACTCGCCTAAGTTTGAAAAATCCTACCGAGTGGTGGGCAAGCCTCTCACTCGGAGGCTTAGCTGCAGTCCAGTACTCGCCTAAGTTTGAAAAATCCTACCGAGTGGTGAGCAAGCCTCTCACTCGGAGGCTGAGCTGCAGTCCAGTACTCTCCTAAGTTTGAAAAATCCTACCCAGTGGTGAGCAAGCCTCTCACTTGGGGTCTTATCTGCAGTCTAGTACTCGCCTAAGTTTGAAAAATCCTACCGAGTGGTGAGCAAGCCTGTCACTCGGAGGCATAGCTGCAGTCCAGTACTCGCCTAAGTTTGAAAAATCCTACCGAGTGGTGAGCAAGCTCTCACTCGGAGGCTTAGCTGCACTCCAGTACTCGCCTAAGTTTGAAAAATACTACCAAGTGGCGAGCAAGCCTCTCTCACTCAGGGGCTTAGCTGCATTCCAGTACTCACCTAAGTTTGAAAAATCCTACCGAGTGATGAGCAAACCTCACACTCTGGGGCTTAGCTGCAGTCGAGTACTCGCCTAAGTTTAAAAAATCCTACCGAGTGATGAGCAAACCTCACACTCGAAGGCTTAGCTGCAATCCAGTACTCGCCTACATTTGAAAAATCCTACTGAGTGGTGAGCAAACCTCACACTCGGGGGCTTAGCGGCATTCCAGTACTCGCCTAAGGTTTAAAAATCCTACCGAGTGATGAGCAAACCTCACACTCTGGGGCTTAGCTGCAGTCCAGTACTCGCCTAAGTTTAAAAAATCCTACCGAGTGATGAGCAAATCTCACACTCGGGGGCTTAACTGCAGTCTAGTACTCGCCTAAGTTTAAAAAATCCTACCAACTGATGAGCAAACCTCACACTCGGGGGCTTAGCTGCAGTCCAGTACTCGCCTAAGTTTAAAAAATCCTACCAAGTGATGAGCAAACCTCACACTCGGGGGCTTAGCTGCAGTCCAGTACTCGCCTAAGTTTAAAAAATCCTACCAAGTGATGAGCAAACCTCACACTCGGGGGCTTAGTTGCAGTCCAGTACTCGCCTAAGTTTGAAAAAACACCCCTATCCGCAAGGACGACGAGGTGCAGGTCGACTGCAATCCTCTCCTCGGAGCTGCGCCACAAGTACATCGTGCGCTCCATCCCTATCTGCAAGGACGACGAGGTGCAGGTCGACTGCAATCCTCTCCTCGGAGCTGCGCCACATGTACAACGTGCGCTCCATCCCTATCCGCAAGGACGACGAGGTGCAGGTCGACTGCAACCTTTTCTTTGGAGCTGCGTCACAGATACAAAGATTATTCCGAGTGAAGAACAAGTTCCACTCGAAGGCAAACCCAATCATATTCGGAGATAAACCAAGTTCAGATAAATCCCAAATTTCCGAACCACGGATCCAAAGTACTCGAGCATCAAGCCCAAAGAAGTGTAACGATTACACAATCACTCGGCTTTCTGAGGCAAATAAAGGTGAAGCATAATGTTTTTGGTCACTCATCAGGAGGAGGGCTGGTTGGATCGCAAAAACTGTCAAGGTCTATGCTGTCTGCGATGTGAGTGGCGGCATCAAGGAAAGTGTCCGTGAAGGACTGGAAAGTGTGCCTTTTTGTGTTAGAAACCTTGAGCTCCGCCAGCTTGTCTTCTTTGACATCCTTGCAGTGCGCTCGAACTAGGAACAGGGCGACATCAGCGCCGCAGCGAGCAGATGACTTCTTCCATTCTTGCACTCACTTAGGTATTTGATTCAGTCGGGCCACCAGAGACTTGAGGTCTTGAGACAATTCTGCTTGAGGCCAGAGTTCAGCATCAACCCGAGTCATCGCCACCTTCAGGCGGGCAAGATAAGCAACTGCACTGTCCATGCGTGATTCCAACCGCAACACATTCATTGCGATGTCATCTTTGACTGGGCAATTTATGGGGTCGAGACCCGTCTCGACCCGTCCATTTTCCGCTTCAAAGTCCCGGCAAAGCTTTGCACAGTCGGATGAATGGTGAGTTGACAATATAATAAGACCTGTCAATCGACCATAACAAGTTAGTCGAACATCAGTACCTTCATGTTTTAAGACCAGTTGAGCAGCAATCTGGCCCAAATAAGACTCCGACTCGCCCTTCTTGGCTTTGAGGCTCCCAATCTCGTCAGACAGCTTGTCCTTGTCCTTCTTCAGTCGCTCGACCTCCCGATTGGCGTCAGAGACAATAGTCTTCAGTTTGGAGTTCTCTTCTTCTAACTTGCCGACTGAAGCAAGCTTCTTGTCAGCAAGTGTTGTTTTCTCTCGCGCCTCCTTCTATGAGGCAGCAAGATCCAGATCCTTCTTCTCCAGAACCTGCTTCATTTTCTCTAAAGAAATAACATTCTTCAGACAAGCTTGGAGTTAACGGTTTTCACTACGTACATCTGCTCGAGTGAAATCACTCGGTTCAAAAAATGGAAAGGAAAAGTGCCAGTCATAAGATGGACAGTTGTCGAATGGTTACCTCCCATGGCAGCTACTTCGTCACGAGCAGTCTTGAGATTCTTATTGGCCAATTCCAAATCAAGGTTGAGGCTTATTTGCTGCTTGTTCAGTGTAGAAAGTAGAGCCCCAAGATTACAAGATTTCTACAGTCAATATATGAGACATATCAGTCGACAGAAACAAAAAAGCATCACAGTGAAAGTTACTCTAAGACTACCGCCGAATCAAACATTCAACGGCAGTCTCGGGGACTACACCCAGTGGGTGCACTTAGCGTGCCCCCACTGGTTGGATTCAACACTCGGCATGGTCTGCCCAGCTTGAGTCAAAAAAAGAGAGCGAAGACAGTTGTTCTCAGACCATAGTCTTAGGGACTACACCCAATGGGTGCACTTAGCGTGCCCCCACTAGTTCAGATTGTCACTCCACATGACCCGCCCAGACCGAGTGAGAAAATTCAGATTTGGGTGCACTTAGCGTGCCCCCACTGGTTCAGATTGTCACTCGACATGACCCGCCCAGATCGAGTGAGAAAATTCAGATTTTTAGACCATAGTGGAAAGCCCGCAGTCGACTATGGTCTCGGGGACTACACATAGTGGGTGCATTCAGCGTGCCCCCACTAGTTCAAAAATCCAAGTCGACTGAAGTGGAAGACCTATACGACTTTAGGGCAGACAAACCCCAGTGGGTGGATGAGAAGTAAGCTCAGTCGGAAAACCAACTAACCTGGACATTGGTCTGCAGAGCAACGCCGGCGTTGAAAGCCACCTGACTGGCCTCATGCACCACTTTCATCTGTCCCATCACAAGATTCAACTGAAGAAGAGATTCCTTGGCGGCACTCGGTGGGTCGTTTGGAGTTTGGTACGTAGTGAAAAGAGATGATGGCAGAACAGTCAAAGCACCCGCTGGGTCTGATGTGTGGAGTTGTACTGGAGCAGCAGGGGTCTAAGTAGCTGACCCTGATGGACAGTCAGTCGACAACGGGATAGCGAAAGTGACGTTGGTGCGAGCCGGATCTATGGATCGCTCCACCGCCATCCCAGGCATCAGTGTCGACTGAGGAACCTGAACCTCAGGCGCTTTCCTGCTCAGTCTGTGGTCCCTCCTCCTCCTTTCCCTCAGAGGCACTTCTTCTTCTTCATCGTCCGAAAGCACAACAACATCTCTTGGAGCTGCGGCAAACAAGAAAAGTCAGAGAGATGACTAACGAACAGTCCAGTCGACCGACTAAATTCGAGTCGGGCACACTTACTGGCTTTGGAGGTAGCTGCGTCGTCGGTTTTCTCGTCATCCGGGACCTTGTCAATATCCGTATCAGTCGCGGCGGAGGCTGGGATGGAAAAGTTCATCATCCACTCAGTCAGGACAGGAGAATCAGTCGAAGCAAAGAAACACGGGAAGAACATTTACCCAGAAGCAACAGGAACATCCATCTTGATCTTAGGCAAGGTCTTCCGGGCCTTCGAGGGATTGATCTTGGGCTGCTTGATGACTTTCTTGTTGGAAATATGAGTAAATTACTACGAGATTTAATCTGAATAAAAAGATAAATCATGACTATAGTAACAGAGATTAAACTAATCATGCGAGCTAGCATAGCAGATGAACATATCACATCTATGGCACATACTAGAAACATGAATTCTACCATGATCCCGAACAGGAAGGATAGAATCACATACGGTGCAGCAGGAGCAGCACCGCCGGCGTTGACGTTGTCGCCCATGTCGTCGAGGATGAGGTTGTCGAGGTCGGGGAAGAAGTCATCGTTCGCGAAGTCATCGCTGCCAGCAGTCGCGCGAGTGCGCTCCCCAAAAACATGATCGCCCCTCTCCCGTACAGGATCACGAGAGGCGGGGTTCCGGAGGCCTGCTGTCCCTTCTCCTGGTGCACGCCGAAAGGAGGGATGGAGAAGACTTGCTTGGCGGTGCAATGATCTGGAACGGTGGTGAGAAACCATACGAAGCGGCGGCGGCGGCTAGGGTAGATGTCTGCCTGACTATATAGTGCGGGCCGGGGTCGGTCGTGGGAGTAAACCCCACGTCCGAGTCGTCACGATCCAAGAGAGTCAGAAATGGTTCAGTAATTAATGCATCCGTTAATTATTAATTATTGACTCAATAATTTTTCCCGAGCAGCAAAAATATAGACAACGTGCATAGCTCTATCCTCGGCTCGGCTCAATCCCGCAACCCGCGGCGCATCGTGACGAGGCGAGGCAAGGCGAGGCATGGCATGGCGACACGAGCGAGGAGGAGGAGTGAGCATGTAGGTCTCCTCTTCTCATGCTCATACAAGTGGTAGAAGAGCTTACCTTATAAAGAGGTGCAACTCTCTCTCAACTTCTGGGGTGGGACTAAACTTTAGCCTCACTCACTCCACTCACATGTGTGCATGAATGGGCCAAGAGAATTTCAGAATTTTAGTTGGGCTTTGGGCCAAAGGCCTACTAGAAAAATTCAACATTTCTCAGCCAGCTCTGGAGTCGAAGACCGAGCGCGCTTTTGAGTTGGAACGCTCGAGGCCACAGTCTTACCGCGCCTGCCCATGGGATCATGGCGTTGCTTGGATCGACGTTTGATACGTCTCCAACATATCTATAATTTTTGATTGCTCCATGCTATATTATCTACTGTTTTGGACATTATTCGGCTTTATTATCCACTTTTATATTATTTTTGGGACTAACCTATTAACCGGAGGCCCAGCCCAGAATTGCTGTTTTTGCCTGTTTTAGGGTTTCAAAGAAAAGGAATATCAAAGAGAGTCCAAATGGAATGAAACCTTCGGGAACGTGATTTTCTCACCGAATACAACTCAGGAGACTTGGACCCTACGTCAAGCCAGCTAACAGGAGCCCACGAGGTAGGGGGCGCGCCTACCCCCCCCCCCCCAGGCGCACCCTCCACCCTCGTGGGGCCCCTGTTGCTCCACCGACATACTTATTCCTCCTATATATATCCACGTACCCCCAAATGATCAGAACAAGAGCCAAAACCCTAATTCCACTGCCGTAACTTTCTGTATCCACGAGAAACCATCTTGGGGACTGTTCTGGAGCTCCGTCGGAGGGGGCATCGATCACGGAGGGCTTCTACATCAACACCATAGCCTCTCCAATGAAGTGTGAGTAGTTTACTTCAGACCTACGGGTCCATAGTTAGTAGCTAGATGGCTTCTTCTCTCTTTTTGGATCTCAATACAATGTTCTCCCCCTCTCTTGTGGAGATCTATTCGATGTAATCTTCTTTTTGCGGTGTGTTTGTTGAGACCGATGAATTGTGGGTTTATGATCAAGTCTATCTATGAATAATATTTGAATCTTCTCTGAATTCTTTTATGTATGATTGGTTATCTTTGCAAGTCTCTTCCAATTATCAGTTTGGTTTAGCCTACTAGATTGATCTTTCTTGCAATGGAGAAGTGCTTAGCTTTGGGTTCAATCTTGCAGTGTCCTTTCCCGGTGACAGTAAGGGCAGCAAGGCACGTATTGTATTGTTGCCATCGAGGATAACAAGATGGGGTTTTCTTCTTATTGCATGAGTCTATCCCTCTACATCATGTCATCTTGCTTAAGGCGTTACTCTGTTTTTAACTTAATACTCTGGATGCATGCTGGATAGCGGTTGATGAGTGGAGTAATAGTAGTAGATGCAGGCAGGAGTCGGTCTACTTTTCTCGGACGTGATGACTATATACATGATCATACCTAGATATTCTCATAACTATGCTCAATTCTGTCAATTGCTCAACAGTAATTTGTTCACCCACCATAGAATACTTATGCTCTCGAGAGAAGCCACTAGTGAAACCTATGGCCCTCGGGTCTATCTTTATCATATCAATCTCCTACTACGTAGTTATTTACTTTGCTATTTACTTTGCTTTTATTTTACTTTGCATCTTTATCATAAAAATACCAAAAATATTATCTTATCATATCTATCAGATCTCACTCTCGTAAGTGGCCCTATAGGGATTGACAACCCCTATTTGCGTTGGTTGCGAGGATATTTGTTTTGTGCAGGTACGAGGGACTCGCGCGTAGCCTCCTACTGGATTGATACCTTGGTTCTCAAAAACTGAGGGAAATACTTACGCTACTTTGCTGCATCATCCCTTCCTCTTCGGGGAAAACCAACATAGTGCTAAAAGAGGTAGCAACGTTCCGAACAAGGCGATGAGTCAACTACTTCCTCGTCGTCTGACTCGTCGCTCTCATCTTCATCATCGTCGTCTGGTGACTCCCATTCACCGCTCTCCTCCGCGCTGTCCTCGCCCTCATGGTCCTGCTCCAGAGTTTTTTCACCATTGGACATTGAGTACATCTTTGTGTAAATCTACAAGACAAGAAGTCAAGTGGAAATCATTCGGATTAACAAATAGTCGGAAAATGCATTCAAATGCAATCGGTCATTTCGGCCAAACCTTGTCTGGCTGGTTGCTGTTGTTGAAAGGGTCGACTCTCCTGGCACCCCTGGGGTTGTCCTTGTTCTCGGTGATGCTCGTTAGCCATTGAGCCATTGTTTCGGCCGACACCTCCTCTAGATGAACCCGAGCGGTGTCGCCAGCGCCGGAGTACATCCACATGGAATGGTCACGGGCCTGGAGCGGTTGGATGCGCCGACTAAGGAACACCTCCAACAAATCCATGCTGGTGACGCCTTGGTTGATCAGCTGGACCACCCTCTCGACCAGCATGCCAGTCTCCGCCTTCTCCACGGCGGTCACTTTCAACGAGGAAGGAGTCTGAACACGATCGAAAGAAAAAGGAGGAATTCCAGTCGACTGGCCAGGAGTCATGATATCCTTGCAGTAGAACCAAGTCGACTGCCAGCCTCTGACCGACTCAGGAAGGGTCATCGGAGGAAAGGAACTCCTTTTCCTCTTCTGGATACCCAAACCCCCACACATCTGGATAACGTGGGTTTTCTCGTCCTTCGAGTTTGCTTTCTTCACTGTCTGGGATCGGATGGTGAAAATGTGCTTGAAAAGAACCCAGTGCAGTCGACACCCCAAGAAATTCTCGCACATGGACACGAACGCAGCAAGATACGTGATGGTGTTGGGAGTGAAATGATGGAGTTGGGCCCCGAAGAAATTCAAGAAACCCCGGAAAAAAGGATGCGGAGGAAGCGAGAAACCACGGTCGACATGAGTAGCAAGCAAAACGCACTCACCCGGCCGCGGCTGCAGCTCCGTCTCCCCCTCCGGCAACCAGGCAGCCTTATGGACGATCAGCCCTGACTCGGCCAACTCATCCAAATCCTCTTGCCGAATCGAAGATCGGATCCAACCTGGCGGTAGCCCCGAGCACGATGAAGATCCCCGATTCGTCTTCTTGCCCTTCGCCGGCCCCGTCACCTTCTTCGCGCGTTCCAGCGCCGCCGTCTTTTCCTTTCCCATGGCGGCGGAGCGGCGGCGTCGAGAGTGGAGAAGCCGGGTGCGGTGGTGGAGCAAGAGGAAGAAGAAGGAGAATGGACGCGCACAGTGCAGAGGTCTCGGCATCGCCGCTTTTAAAGGCCCACTTCCGAGTGGCTGACGCGCGGGCCCGGGTGACCCTGTCAAATCCCTCAACAGTCGCACGCGAGATACGTGGCGGAAAAGGTGGCGTGGAAATCGAAATGTTCCTGTTTATCCAGTCCGCTTACCACGGCGCGCTCCGTCCGGCGCGCTTCCCCCAAAATTTCGAATCCCGCTTAATCTGGGATCCGCCGCAACCAGTCATGCCAAAGATTTCCCGTCAAAGACAACACTCGACAGCTGATGTTATAAAACCAATCGGCAATTTCTGAACCGATCAAGGCGACTGAAACGAAGCCGAAATTCCAACACTGACCTCTGCTCAGAAGTGAATAGTTGGGAAACACAAGAGTCAAGACAAGATCAACTTCAACCTTCTTTTCACTCGGACCTCAATCCATTCGGGGGCTAATGATGAGGACATAGACCTGGGTAGGGTAATAGGCCTAACCTATATGTCTTATCCAAGGTCACTGTCTTAGAAGCAAAGAAGCTCAAGAGACGACAGGGAGGGCCCAACAAAGGTGTCGAGTACAATCCACTTGACCTAACAGTCACTCGGAGACTCCTCCTTCTTTGGGTCACTCGACCACACGATCATTCAACCATACAAGAATCCATTCGACCCGTTTGAAGACCAAGAGTCGTCGAGAACAGCAACGGGTAACGTCCACTCTGTAACCTTTAAGGCCATTAAGGCATTTAAGGCTACCGTTACCAGTAACGCCATCTCTTTATGTACCTTAAACTCCTTGTAACGTGGGCTGGCTGGGGTCCTGGCGTACTCTATATAAGCCACCCCCTCCACTGAGACAAGGGTTGGCACCCCCTGTGTTGGGGATATTACTACTGGACGTAAACCGGCCAGGGGTAGCCGGATTAACCTTATGAAGATTAGAAGCCCATGAAGCCGTAAGAATGAAGGCGCTTTATGAAGGCCCAAGGCCCAGAGGCGAGTTAAGGCATGTAGATGTAAACCGACTTTGTTATGTAACTTGCATTATAAGATAGGAAGGATAGAGACCGAACCGGACACGTTTATGATCTGGCTTCGGGACTCTGTAAACCGGTGGGTGTCAACCTATGTATATAAAGGGATGACCCGGCAGCGGTTCAGGGACAACAGACAACAACTCGAGAGCCAGACAAAGCGGATTCACTCCCTGGCCTTCGAAACCCAAGCAGTACCAATCACAACTAGACGTAGGCTTTTACCTTCATCGAAGGGGCCGAACTACTATAAATTCCCCATGTCCCCTTGTCCGGTTTAACCACTTTAAGCTAACCCATTGCGATGGCTCCACGACTAAGTCCTTTCACAAGGACATCTACCGTGACAAACCCACGACAGTTGGCGCCCACCGTGGGGCTATCGCACGATGGTTTCGAGTTCTTGAAGGGCAGCTTTGATGGACTCAAGGGATACGCTATGGGCCGGATGACGAAGAGTCGTCGCGCCAAGCTCTACATCAACAACGCGGGATGGGGTCCCGAGGCCGATTCAATTGAATACGGGTATTGGGTCCCCTTTGGTGGGATTCACGTCTTCATCGGCAAGATTGGCGAACTGGCCCCTGAGCCGGACATCTGCACCGACATCATCGAGATGGCTCAGCGTGCAAGCCCTTCGCCGGTTCAGCCCGTGGCGAAGCATGTTTTCGTAGGCCTCATCCATGGAGCAGAGTACGAGGACGGACCGGCGTCCGATGGAGAAACCATTGTCTGCTCCGACGACGAGTCTTCTAGAGAGACCGAATCGCTTTATTAGTTGCAGGATGGCCGGATTAGCGGAGGATCCGAGGGCAACAGTATTCTGGACTCCCCTGATCTGCCAAACCGGGCCGCTATCTTCATGGCCGGTACACAATCGGCACCTCATTCGTCAGCTGCCGCAGCAATACTCTCTGGTTCAACAACGGCCATGCCGGCAGGGGCAGGAAGTTCTGCGCCGCCTCCGGCTCAAGTCCTGTCTGACTTGTTTGACGCTTTGGCAACATTGATGGCCGCAGAGGTGGATGCAGCAGCCCGAGATCAGCACAACATGGAGATTGCAAAGGTGAAGGATCAGATAGCTCAGGCTAAAGCGGACCTAGCGGCAGAGAACGCTAGGATGGCTATAGAGCGGGCCGAGTTGGAAGCCCAGGCCTACCGGATTAGACTGGATCAGAATGCTTCCGAAGAAGTCATGAGAAGAATGTACCGATCGCATCTCCCGTCGGGTTACGAGCCACGAAATCTCTTCAATATGCCAGGAGCAGGAACTAGTAACCAGCCAATATTAAACCAGACGGAGGTGCCAGGAACAGGAGCGCCGGTCCAGCCACGCACGATGGACCCGCTTCGTCAGAACAACATTGTGCCACAGTATGTACCAACACCTCCCGGGCATTACTCCAACCCATTGGACAACATTGTGGCCGCCGCTTCACGCTTGGCAGCCCTCCCAACCGATGACGAATCACCAGTTGCGATTGAGGCACGTCGGGCCAGAGATCTCCTTCAAATAGTGCTAAATCAGCAGCAGGCATATTCGCACAGTCGTGAGAGGATTCATTCCACCCCCCCCCCCCCCGTCCAAGCAGGAACTACAACAGGCACGTTGAGGATGAACCGGCTGTATCAAGAAGCGCACGTCACCGTAATCCGCCGCGGGGGCACAACCCGGCAGGGGGAGGTGCTAATGCGCAGGATTTGGTAGACCATGGTCGCGCACGTCGAGAGGCCGAGTTAGCAGCTCTGCACGGAGCCCGTCAACCTACTCTGGTTCACCCTACCGCTTCAGTGGAGCTAGGTGTGGTGTTCAGTTCCTTAAGGGTGCCGTGTCTTACCCCCTCTTTGCGTAATGTGAAACTTCCCAAGGATTTCAAAGGACCTCGTAAGGTACCCAATTATACCGCCGATCTACAGCTAGAGGCATGGGTTGAAAGCTATGAGATGGCAATGGAGATGCTAGATGTGGATGAGGCGGTAAGTGCTAAATACTTCACCATGATGTTGGAAGGAACAACTCGTACTTGGTCGAAGAGCTTACCAACTAATTCTGTCGGATCATGGGCCGAATTAAAGCACCGGTTTATCCAGAACTTCAAAGATACTTGTAAGCAGCCCATGTCAATTGTGGATCTGGCCGCTTGTGTCCAAGAAGAGGGGGAGTCCATGACCCATTGGGTCAAGTGGGTCTTAGCGATTTTGCATTCATCGGATCGTATCAATGCGGATACCGCAGTGCTAACGTTGGAGGGCAATTGCCGTTTTCTGCCGCTCAAATAGAAGTTAGGAAGGCTCAAACGCCACTGTAATGATATGTCAACGCTTATGGCCGCTTTGGTTAAGTACGCCGATTCAGATAATACAAAAGACCCTGACTCAGAGGAGGACAAATCAGGGAAAGGGAAAAAGAACGGCAACGCCAAGGGTTAGCAGCATAATCCGGCAGGCCATGGGAACAGTGGTAAGTGCAAAGCCGACAACAGCTTGGACTTTGTCGCTGTCGGTGTCAAAACCGGCGGATCTCAGGTAGGGGGTCCCGAACTGTGCGTCTAAGGCGGATGGTAATAGGAGGCAGGGAACACGATGTTTTACCCAGGTTCGGGCCCTCTTGATGGAGGTAAAACACTATGTCGTGCTTGATTTATTCTTGATGATATGAGTATTACAAGAGTTGATCTACCACGAGATCAGAGAGGCTAAACCCTAGAAGCTATCCTATGGTATGATTGTATGTTGTCCTACGGACTAAACCCCTCTGGTTTATATAGACACCGGAAAGGGCTAGGGTTACACAAGGTCGGTTACAAAGGAGGAGATATCCATATCCGTACTTCCTAGCTTGCCTTCCACGCCAAGTAGAGTCCCGTCCGGACACGAGACGAAGTTTTCAATCTTGTATCTTCATAGTCCAACCGTCCGGCCAAAGGATATAGTCTGGCTGTCCGGAGACCCCCTAATCCAGGACTCCCTCAGTAGCCCCTGAACCTGGCTTCAATGACGACAAGTCCGGCACGCAGTATTGTCTTCGGCATTACAAGGCGGGTTCCTCCTCCGAATACACCACGGAAGAATTTGAATACAAGGATAGTGTCCGATCCAGCAAAATAAGTTCCACGTGCCACCGTTGAGAGAATAATATTTCCACAAATCTAATCTGCTGACTTGTTTTGGCAACATGACATTATGCCATGGCCCGGTGATTATTCGAACCGTTTCCTTTAACTAGCCGCACATAACGCGAGGCAGTTTTTTGACACGTCTTGTCAAAGCAGAGATCGTGTCCCCCTTATTACGGGATTCTCATCAATACGGGCGTGGGTAACCCAACCACGCTTAGCACTCCTAGATTTTAGGCAAGCCCCAAACGGCCATGAGGAGGACGCTTGATATTCACCCTCTTTATAAAGGGTCAAGGTTTTTACTTTTTTCCTCCCGTGCTCAATCGAATCCTTCCCCTGCCTCAAGTTCTAATACCCAAAGCTCAGGACAGGTGCTTTGGACCTTCAATCATGTCCGGATCCAGCCTCCAGGGCCGGTGGATGCCCTCCTCCGTCACGGAGGAGGATATCGGGAAGCTGAGGGAGGCAAGATACTTGACCGCCGAAGTCTCGCATCGGCTGCCCACCCGAGGGCAGGTCGTCCCTACTCCTAAACCCAACGAAGACGTCGTGTTCATCTCCCACTTTCTCCGAGGACTAGGCTTCACTCTGGGTCCCTTCGTTAGGGGTTTGATGTTTTATTATGGGCTTGATTTCCATGATCTAGCCCCGGATTCCTTCCTCCACATCTCGGCATTTATTGTCGTATGTGAGGCCTTCCTCCGCATTACCCCTCACTTCGGCCTGTGGCTCAAGACCTTTGATGTGAAGCCGAAGACGGTCGAGGGGCAGTATGCAGCGTGCAAAGGTTCATTAATAAGCAAGATTGCTGGAGCTTCGTGGCCAAAAGGTTCCTTTCCAGAGGTGTCCGGATTATGGCAAAGGGAGTGGTTCTACATCACCGCTCCCTGAAGTGCCAAGTGGGTAGCTCCCCCATCTTTCGCTCGGGCCCCCCACCACAACTGATGTCATGGATCAGCAGGGGGCTGAGCTGGGGTCCAGCCAAGGACGTTCCCATACTGCAGAGCCGCATCCGGGATCTCTTCGAGGGAGATTTTAGTTTGGTTATGGTAGTGCAAGTCATGCTGGTTCGTCAAGTCCGGCCTTGTAAACGCCGGCCCCTCTATTTATGGGAATTCAACCCAGAAGGACCGCGCGCTATTCAGAATTTCCTCGGCCTGACGCACGAGGAGATGTACCAGTCATTCTTCGATCTCCAGATAGAGTTTCCGGATACCTCCGAGGACGTGGGCCTGAGCAGCAACCGCACCGTGGCCCAAGTAAGTAATCCTCTAGCCGAACACATTGTCTTTCTTTTATCATGACATCATTCTGAAGGATCGCTCTTTGAACAGGACTGGATAGCAAATGTGAAGATGATCCGGTGTTTGGCTCCCCTTCCCGAAGGCTTGGACAATCCGGTGATGGAAAAGATGCTCGAGCCAGCACCTTGCCTGGTGCCCGCAAAGGAAGATGAAGGGGGAATGAAGAGGGCCAAAGCAGGCCTCCACCGCTATCTGTTCCAACTGAGGGAACGAGCGTCTCCTTGAGGGAGGATAGCTAAGAGAAGGAGTCTGACATTCCTTCGCCCCGAGGGAAGAAGAGGACTACCACTGATGATCCGGAAACCAAGGTTTCCAAACGGGAGAAGAAAACTCCACCAGAGGGTCCTGTCTGGGAGGGCGCTTTTGCCGCACAAAGTTCGTGTGGGGATCAGCCCCCTAACGAGTCGTAAGTGATCAAAATTTACTAGATAGCAGAAATATTCTACCTTACTTCCAAGGAAACTAACCGAAGCATTTATCTTGCAGTTCGGATCTTAGCCCTTCTCAACAGAGCTCATCTTCAAGGGACCTTCTTCCAGAGATGATGGAGAGTGAAACGCCTCCCCCGGACTCCCCCGCTCAAGAAGTGGGCAACCTTGAAGTGTCGTCACGGAGGGCCTCTCCGGATTCAGTGAGGATAGAAGATAATCCCATAGTCACCCAAAGTCCCCAGCATCCGGCTCTTTAAAAGGGCAGACAAAAGAGTCCGGCACCGTCTGGTATGCGGTCGGGCGTACTAAGGGATCTGCTGAAGCGAGCGACCATCTCGGAAGAACACCGTGCATTGATGGGTATGGTGATGGAAAGGATTTCGTCCGCCGAAAGCGGGTTGCATGACGCCTTTATGAGTCTACTAACGGGCTTTGAGGTACGTAAAATGATATACCTTTGTGATGGTGCCACACGTTTTTAGGTGTGCCCGGTGTAGATAGTAGCCCCTGAGACTCTGGTTGTCACCGAGAACGGTGGCAAATAGAGGATCGTAGTCCTAGGTAATAACCATACCGCCTTTATGTGCAGGTGGTGGAAGCTCCGGTGGCTAGCCGGACTCATGAGTTTGCCGAACTAAAGCGGCAACTGGATGCGGCGGATGCCGGCATCGAGCTTGTTAACAAGTGGCTTGATGAGGCACAGGGTAAGTGATATTTTCTGGTAAATGTCACATAGTAAGAGTAGCGTGATGCCAGTATCTTAATATGTTGTGACTGCAGATGCAGCTGCCACTTTGGAGACCCTTCGGGCGGAACTTGCCTGAGCCAAAGAACAAGCAAGGAGTAGTAATGCAGCTGCTTTGAAGGCGGCCAAAGAGTTAAGAGCCGAGAAGGCCATGCATTGCGAGAGCAAAGAGAAAATTGCCAAGATGACTATAGAGTTAAAAGATATTGCCGACCGTTGTTAGGTCCTTGAAAAAGAAAACCAAACGAAGGGGACAGACCTCGAAAAGGCCACGATGGCGACCAAAGACACCCGCTCTGCCATGAGTGCGAAGAAGAAGGAGCTACGTGAAGCCAGTGATATTGTGGCTGGGAAGCCCTTTTTGCCGCGGAGGAAGTTCGGAGATCCGCGGTACACCCCTCTGAATCGGCTGTGGAGTTCGGCAGACGCATATCTGGATTTGACGGCGAGTGCTGTCCATGCAGCCGAATACTTCCGAGATAAAACAGATCTTGAAGTGGACAAGCTATTCTGGTCGCAGTTTAACGTTCCAGAGCGTCCGCTTCCGCTAACTAATCAGCTTGCCGAATGGGCCGAACTCAATAGATTGTCCGAACTTTCCATGAGGTCCGTCATAGATCATCTGTGGCCGGAAAAACCGAAGCCGAACAGCTATTTCAGCTTAGTGCAGCAGTTCCTTGGTGCGGTGCCGCGCATCAATGCGATGAAGAGGTTGGCGTGCATAGAAGGCTCGCGAATGGATTTTGCCCGTGTCAAAGCATACTGGGCGGAAAATGGATGCTACCACTGTTGCGGCGCAAGGTTCGGCCATAGGCCAAGTGGCTGCCGAGCACTATTTTGAAGAAGTTCTTGAGGGTGCTCGTTTGATAGAGGCCCAGTGCTCGAAGAATATTATGTTTGAGTGACATGTATTCCCATTGTAAAAACAATGTTTTATTAATTTTATCAAGGCTGTATTTATACTTTTGCCCGAAAGTATTGTGATGCCTCCTGTGCGGCCGTTTTATTTATACATGTGTATAACCTAAAAGATTGCAGTCATTGGCTTCAGCCCCCACGCATATAATGCGGGGGTGTTCGCAGAAGACGCGTATTCACACTTAATCCAACGTCTTGGTCCTACTAAGGAGGTGAGAGCGCAGCGAACTAGGCAACCGGACTATAATGCTTTAGCACTTTCACTTAGCCATAGGAGTTTGACAGTGGGGCTACTATATAGCCCCTGGTGGCGCCGCACTCACCCGAGTTCGGGGTGCGTACATGCCCGGCCGGGAAATGGCCCTTCGTTAAGGCGGAGGAATTCTAGGATTCCGATTGGTCATGAGTGGTTGACCAGTCTCGCGCTATATCATGAGTCAGTTTTTGGCTTTCTCTACTGAGGTGCTCCTCCGAATGAACCCGGGCACAATCGCAGTAGTTCTCCTGGTGCCACCTTAGCCGATAGAGCGGAACGTAAGGCAGCAAAACACAGGAGCCGGGCAAACCCAACATTTGACCCAAGACATGATTCAGAGCGGATGCATATAAGGCCAAACTCACGACGCCGAACACTCCCTAAGGTATTCGGTCTTTATGGTGTAAACCGGGCCTAAATAGTGCCCTTTGTAAGGAGCCCCTAATGTCCAGGTACTTGCATTGTTCTGACGTGGCCACATGCCAAGACGTCAGCATCCTTCTCAATTGTACTGAGAATCCGAGGGATGTGTATCAATAAGAGACAATAAAAAAGGTTGACGCAGGGTCTTAATCTAAAAAGAATCCTTGGAGCGGGTCCCTGCTGCAAGTCTGCGCCTGTCTCCGTTGTGCCATATCCTAGACGGGTGTAGCACGATCGTCATCTGTAAAAGAGAGGAACTTAGGTGAAAAGTTGTCGTGCAAAAAGGTGCGTTTAAAGAAACCATCTACAGTTCGAGATGAGTAAAAATTGCCACTTGTCTGCGTGCATTGAGCCCCTTGTATTTGTAATAGGGGTGCGGCCATCAAACATGTATGAATTTCCTATAGCTGCGCTGGACTCGTCTAACCGTGTCCGTGGTCTTGACGACCTATCGAATGCTTTAGTTGGTGAGGCCGTTTTAGTGTGCGGCTGCCAAGGCAGCTGCACTCTCTTCGGCCCACAGGGATCACTCAATATTTCCATTTACTGTAATGATGCCACGTGGACCGAGCATCTTAAGTGTGAGGGAAGCGTAATGCGGTATTGCATTAAAGCGAGCGAAAGCTTCGCGTCCAAGTAGTGCTTGATAGCCACCTTGGAACGGAGCAATGTGGAAGGTTAAATTTTCGCTACGGAAATTATCGGGGAAGCCGAATATAACCTCTAGTAGCAGGGAGCCCGTGCAATGAGCCCCTGGGCCTGGCGTTACTCCTCTAAAGGTAGTGTTTTTGTGGCGAATTTTCGTTGGGTCGATCCCCATTTTGCGGATTGTGTCCTGATATATCAGGTTTAAGCTGTTGCCGCCGTCCATCAGGACTCATGTGAAGTGGTATCCGTCAATTATTGGATCTAATACCAAGGTAGCCCACCCTGCGTTCCGGATACTTGCTGAGTAATCCTGATGGTCGAAGGTGATCGGTTGAGACGGCCGGTGGCAGAACTCCGTGGTGATAGGCCCTTGGGCATGTTTGTCTGGGAGTGCCGCTTTGCTTCTCCCCTTTATCACGTGTAACACATTTACTATTTTGACTTCTGGTGGAAATTTCTTCTGTTCCCCAGTGCTTTGCTTGCGAGGCTCATCCTCATCTTCGCTTGGTGTGTCCTGCCCTTATGTTCGGCGTTGAGCTTGCCCGACTGCTTGAAGACCCAACATTCTCTGTGGGTATGATTTGCAGGTTTATCGGGGGTGCTATGGATCTGACATATTTGGTCCAGAATTTTGTTTAAGCTGGACAGTTCATCTCTGGCGCCTTTAGAGGGCGGCTTTTGCTGACCTGGCCGAGAGCTTCTGAACCCGGTGTTTACCGTCGTGCTCTTCGGGCTGTCTTAGTTATTCCGGCGCTTATTATTTTTGCTGCGTCATGATTTCCCATTTCCATCTCTAACTTCGGATGTACTTGGGTCGCTGGTGCTGCATCGGGCTAGCCAGCTGTCCTCGCCCGCGCAAAAGCGGGTCATGAGGCTTGTTAATGCTACCATTGTTCTCGGCTTTTCTTGGCCGAGGTGCCTGGCAAGCCATTCGTCTCGGACGTTGTGCTTAAAGGCTGCCAAGGCCTCGGCGTCTGGACAGTCGACTATTTGATTCTTTTTAGTAAGAAACCTGTTCCAAAGCTTTCGGGCTGACTCTCTGGGCTGTTGAGTTATATGACTTAGATCGTCTGCATCCGGTGGTCGGACATATGTAACTTGAAACTTTGCCCGAAAGGCGTCTTCGAGCTCTTCCCAGCTTCCAATGGAGCTTTCGGGGAGGCTTTTCTGGCCCTTTGAGCTTGAGGGGTAAGTACTTGATGGCGTGGAGATCATCCCCTCGAGCCATATGGATATGGAGGATATAGTCCTCAAGCCAGACCCCAGGGTCTGTTGTTCCGTCGTATGCCTCTATGTTTATGGGTTTGAATCCCTCTAGAAATTCATGGTCCAGCACCTCATCGGTGAAACATAGGGGGTGTGCGGCACCCATGTATCTGGGTGTACCGTGGTATTCGGATGTTTGTTGTATTGCATCGTATGCTGGAGCGCGCTTGCGTGGTCCATAGATGGATCTGGTTGCGCCGTCCTTTTGATGCGAGCCTTCGCGTGGGTCGCGCATTGGCTTATGTGCGGCGTTGTTCGCCACTTTATGTTGGCCGTGAGGTTGTCTATACGGCTGGATGGCCATTTTAATGTTTGGTTGCGGGGGATCTAAGGCCTCCTCATCGAATTCAGGTAGCAACTTCCGCTTCGGGTAGCTCTTGGTGTGGCGATTACTACCGTACTTTGCTGCTGTGTTGAGTACTTCACTCCATTTTATTTTGAGTGTGTCTTGTGCAGCCTTGAGCCTTTTCTTATGTTTTTTCAGACTCCTTGCCATGGCAACAAGCCTTTGGTGGCATTACGTTGCTCCTGGCGCCTGTCCGGTATGATGTCGTCCGGACTGTTATCTTCGACGGGGTTGGGTTGTTTGGCTTGATTTTCCCTGTTACTGTGGTCGGCCAATGGTTCACCCTGCTCTAATGCTGGGTCTATGTGATCGTTATTTGTGCCGGGGTGGGATTTGGGGCGGCGCTTACGCCGCTGCTTTGACTGCTGCTCGAGGGAACCACCCATCGCTGCGTCCTTCCGTTCCCCGTCGTTATTTTCTTTGGGTGTGTCCACCATGTATACGTCATGTGATGAAGTGGGCATCCGGTGCCCTATGAGCAGTGGTTGTTCTTTGACTCCTGCATCATCGTCCATACCGTCGATGTCTTCGGAATCGAAGTCGAGCGTGTCGGTTAAGTCATCGATAGTGGCTACTAAGTGGGTGGTGGGTGGGGGCGAATTTCTTCGTCATCCGCATCCCAATCCTGCCGGACGTAGTTCGGCCAGGGTTCACCTGACAAGGAGAGAGACCTTAATGAGTTCAGTATGTCGCCGAAGGGCGAGTGCTGTAAAATATCCGTGAAGGTAAACTCCATGATCGGCTCCTAATCAGATTCAATAGGTACGGGCGCAGGCTGTCCGGAGTCCGTGGCTGGAGAATGATCCAGCAGTTTGGCAACACGGCTCTCATGAAGGGTAAGGTCAATATTCGGCTCGATCGCCGCTGAGGGTACAGCCTCCGTGACGGGGTCCATCCACCCGTCCATGGATGGTGCAACTGGCTCCGAATTGAGGCTCGGGCCGGCTGCCGGTGCGACCTCCTGAAAACGGTCTGATGATAGAGCTAAATCGTACTCATCATGACCGCGTGACGCACAAGGCAGGGGCTCGAATCCGTCGAAGATCAAGTCTCCACGAATGTCGGCCATGTAATTTAAGCTTCCAAACCTGACCTGGTGGCCAGGGGCGTAACTTTTGATCTGCTCCATATGGCCAAGCGAGTTGGCCCGCAGTGCGAAGCCGCCAAGCACAAAGATCTGTCTGGGGAGAAAAGTCTCACCCCGGACTGCGTCGCTATCAATGATCGTAGGAGCCATCAAGCCTAACGGCGACGACAAAGAGGAACTCTCAATGAAAGCACCAATGTCGGTGTCAAACCGGCGGATCTCGGGTAGGGAGTCCCGAACTATGCGTCTAAGGCGGATGGTAATACGAGGCAGGGAACACGATGTTTTACCAAGGTTCGGGCCCTCTTGATGGAGGTAAAACCCTACATCCTGCTTGATTTATCTTGATGATATGAGTATTACAAGAGTTGATCTACCACGAGATCGGAGAGGCTAAACCCTAGAAGCTAGCCTATGGTATGATTGTACGTTGTCCTACGGACTAAAACCCTCCGATTTATATAGACACCGGAAAGGGCTAGGGTTACACAAGGTCGGTTACAAAGGAGGAGATATCCATATCCGTACTGCCTAGCTTGCCTTCCACGCCAAGTAGAGTCCCGTCCGGACACGAGACGAAGTCTTCAATCTTGTATCTTCATAGTCCAACAGTCCGGCCAAAGGATATAGTCCGTCTATCCGGAGACCCCCTAATCCAGGACTCCCTCAGTCGCTAACACCAATGCTCAGGAGAATG
Source organism: Triticum urartu (assembly GCF_056163025.1). Lineage (NCBI taxonomy): Eukaryota > Viridiplantae > Streptophyta > Magnoliopsida > Poales > Poaceae > Triticum > Triticum urartu. The sequence goes on along the minus strand of NC_141879.1, from coordinate 149,901,278 downwards.
GCCAGCGCCGTAAGGGAAAGCAGCCCCAAAGGGGCGGAGGTTCAGGCCCCAATTTGGAGCGCCTGTTAAATCAACCCTGTCCAAAGCATGGATCAAAGGAGAAGCCAGCGTCGCATCTTTGGAAGGATTGTTATATCATGCGAGATTTCAAGAACTCCAATATGTTCCAGTATGATAATGGCCCGCCCGGCGGTTCAGGAGGCGGTTTCCATGGGCCGGGTTACGGAGGTGGTAGTTCCGGTTCAGGATTTCAGGGTAATCAAACCGGACACATCAATCAAGGGCACCAAGGAAACCAGGGAGGTTACAACCATCAGGGGAACCAGCAGCAGCAGCAATAGTCGGATTATTAGAGCAATTCTAAGTAGCTAAATAGTGGGCAATATCATGTCTTCACCACTAGCTTGTGTAAGCATGATCAGAAGCTTCACAAGAGGGCAGTAAACTCTATTGAACCGGCAGTGCCTCAGTATTTGTGCTGGTCTGAGCAGCCCATTTTGTGGAGTAGAGAGGATCACCTACCCCGGGTTGACAATCCGGGTCACTTGGCCTTAGTGGTGGCCCCTCAAGTTGGGGGATACAAGTTCACTAAGGTACTCATGGACGGGGGAAGTAGTATCAACATTCTATATTATGATACATACCGCCGTATGGGGTTGACAGATAAGAATCTTAAACCGTCAAGTACCGTTTTTCATGGTGTGGTACCTGGCAAGTCTGCATATCCAGTGGGCAAGATAGCCTTAGAGGTGGCTTTTGGAGATGATTATGACTCAAGGTCAAAAACATTGACTTTTGAGGTGGTGAAAATCGAAGGTCCGTACCACGCATTGTTTGGGCGGCCAGCTTATGCTAAGTTCATGGCGAGGCCGTGTTATGTTTATCTACAACTTAAAATGCCAGGTCATAAGGGGACTATCACAGTACATGGGAGCAGAAAGATCGCTTTGGAGTGTGAGGAAGGTGATGCGGCTTATGCTGAGTCGGTTTGTGCCACGGAGGAGTTGAAGTTCTATAAGGAGCAAGTTGATCCGTCAAATATGACCTCTCTGAAAAAGCCAACTACGGAACATGATCCGGCGTTGAAATTTAAATCGGCCACAGATACTAAGATGGTTGATTTTGTTCCTGATGATTCATCCAAGCAGTTCAGCATCAGCGCTAACCTGGATCCCAAATAGGAAAGCGCGCTCATTGAGTTCATCCGTGAGAACCGGGACATCTTTGCATGGAAACCTTCTGACATGCCAGGTGTACCGAGGGAACTCGCTGAGCACACACTTAACATTGATCCTAAGTTTAAACCGGTCCGGCAGTTTCTTCGCCGCTTCAATGAAGAAAGGTGCAAGGCTATTGGTGAGGAGGTAGCTTGGTTGTTGGCCGCGGGCTTTATTGTGGAAGTCTTTCACCCAGAGTGGTTGGCTAATCTGGTGTTGGTTCTTAAGAAAAACGACACTTGGCGTATGTGTGTGCATTACACAGATTTGAACAAGGCTTTCCCTGCAGACCCCTTTGCCCTCCCTCATATTGATCAGATCATTGATGCTACGGCAGGATGTGACCGTTTGTGTTTTCTGGATGCTTATTCTGGTTATCATCAGATCAAAATGGCAGTTAAGGACTAGGAGAAGACAGCTTTCATAACTCCCGTTGGAGCCTTCTGCTATGTCGCCATGCCCTTTGGACTAAAAAGTGCCCAGGCGACTTATCAGCGCTGTGTTCAGAATTTCCTTCATAAGCATATTGGGCGCAATGCATATGTGGATGATATTGTGATAAAATCCAGGAAGGAGCAAACATTGATAGATGATTTTAGAGAAACTTTTGACAACCTCCGGGTTTACAAGATGATGCTCAATCCAGAGAAGTGTGTCTTTGGTGTCCCGGCAAGCAAGCTCTTGGGTATTCTGGTGTCAAACAGAGGCATTGAGGCCAATCCGGAAAAAATTTCAGCAATTACATCTTTGGCTAAACCGGCGTGTATCAACAACGTTCAACGCTTGGCTGGACGGATTACGGCTTTGAGCCGGTTTATCAGTCGTCTTGGGAGAAGGCTATCCCTTTATATCAGATGCTCAAGAAAACAGATGATTTTGTCTGGAGCGAGGTAGCTGATAAAGCGTTTGAGGATCTGAAGAGGCAGTTAGCTGAACCACTGCTTGCAGCACCGATCGATAAGGAGCCGTTATTGCTATACGTGGCTGCTAATGCCCGAGCTGTTAGCGTGGCTATTGTGGTGGAGCGCAAGGAAGCGGGCAAGGAATATCTGGTTCAACGGCCAGTTTATTATATCAATGTGGTGCTCATTGAATCGAATCAGAGGTATCCACATTGGCAGAAGCTGGTGTATGGAGTGTTTATGGCAAGCCGGAAGCTTAAACACTATTTTCAGGGTCATCCTATCACAGTAGTCAGTTCAGCCCCTCTGGGATTTATCATTCAAAACAGAGAAGCAACGGGCCGGATTGCCAAATGGGCTATCGAGCTTGGACCTCACGGGCTCAAATACATACCTCACACAGCGATCAAATCCCAAGCACTCTGGACTTCATCAATGATTGGACGGAGTTGCAGGCACTAGAGGAAAAACTAGATAACACGTACTGGACTATTCACTTTGATGGATCCAGACAGTTGGAGGGCTCGGGGGCTGGAGTCATATTAACTTCTCCACAAGGTGACAGGTTTTGTTATGTCCTCTGTTTAATGTTCCCTTGTACTAACAATGTAGCTGAATATGAGGCCTTACTCCATGGTCTTCGGATGGATAAAGAGATGAACTTAAGCCGAGTTAAGTGCTTTGGGGATTCAGATTTGGTAGCCCAATAGGTGTCTGGCACTTGGGATTCAAAAGACCCACTCATGGCTGCATATCGACGAGAGGTGGACACAGTAGCTGGTCACTTCAAGGGTTATCAGGTGGACCATATAGACCGGTGAAAGAATGAAGCGGCGGACGCTTTAAGCCGCCTTGGTTCTCAGCGTAAACCAGTCCCACCAAATGTCTTTCTTGACGTGCTGCATAATTCGTCGGTTAAAGTGCCAACAGAGGAGGAGTTGGCTATTCCTGACACGGAGGCTCAATTGGTGGCAGCTTTGCATGTTATACCGGATTGGACAATCCCATACCTGGCTTACATGAACCGGGGCGAGTTACCACAGGATGAAACCTCGGCCCGGCAGATAATCTGGCGTTCCAAATCGATGACTATAGTCAACGGAGAATTACATCGTTACAGCATTTCAGGGGCAATTCAGCGTTGTGTTTCTCCTCAGGAGGGTTGTGAGATTTTACGAGAAATACATGAAGGGGATTGTGGTCACCACGCCGTTTCAAAGTCCTTGGTGGCGAAAGCTTTTCGCCACGGTTTCTATTGGTTAACAGCCCATGCTGATGCTGAGAATTTAGTCAAACGATGTGACGGTTGTCAAAAGTTTGCATGCTGTGCTCATATTCCAGCTCAGGAGCTGAGGATGATTCCAATGACATGGACTTTTGTGACTTGGGGGCTTGATATGGTTGGACCCTTTAAGCGTTCCAAGGACAAAAAGACCCACTTATTAGTGGCCGTTGATAAATTCACCAATGGGTAGAAGCAGAGCCAGTCAGTAAGTGTGATGCGGCCACGACGGTTCAATTCATCAAAAAGGTGATATTCCGGTTTGGCTTTCCACACAGTATTATAACTGATAATGGTACTAATCTGTCAAAGGGAGAGATGGAGGAATTTTGCCAACGTGAGCACATCCGGCTTGATATAGCATCGGTGGCTCACCCCAATCTAATGGTCAAGCGGAGAGGGCAAATCAAGAAATTTTGAGAGGTATTAAACCCCGGCTTATGGTTCCTTTGAAGCGGACACCGGGTTGTTGGGTGGAGGAATTACCTTCTGTGCTATGGAGCATCAACACCACACCTAACAGATCGACGGGTTACACACCTTTCTTCATGGTTTATGGAGCAGAGGCAGTTCTCCCCAGTGACATCCGTCACGACTCGCCCCGTGTGACAGCTTATGTTGAAGCAGATAATGAGACGACACGTCAAGATTCCCTGGACTAGTTAGATGAGGAGCGTGATCTTGCAGCAGCATGTTCGCCGATTTATCAACAGGATCTCCGACATTATCAAAGCCGCCGGGTTAAGACCAGAACCTTTCAACAGGGCGATTTGGTGCTCCGGCTCATCCAGGATCAAACTGATATGCACAAATTATCCCCACCTTGGGAAGGACCTTTTGTGGTCAGCAAGAATCTGCACAACTGGTAATACTACCTCATTGATGTTCGAGAGCACAAAGACTCACGTAAATCGGAGGAGGAGACCAAGCGGCCGTGGAACATAGCTCTTCTTCGGTCTTATTATACTTGAGCCATAGGCTCTTCATATGTACATATTTATGACAATGTATATATTATATAATAAACCGGAGCCTCTATTAAAGCGGGGTCTCTGTTCTTTTTACATCATGTGTGTGCTTACAAGAGTTTCTACTGACAAAGCGGAGTTTTTGTTAAACCGGTCTCTGCAGCTGCACGGATATAAAGAAAATCACTAGGGGGCTTGGTCATATCTGAACCATAGCTACACCTCTTGATCGGTTTGAAACCACAAAGGGATATCACTAGGGGGCTTGGTTGTTATCACACCATAGCTACACCTCTTGATATGTGTTAAGCCAAAAAGGGGCCAAAGAGAGTGTTGCATAAAGCACAAACTCAAACATAGGCACCCACTGAGCACAGCTCACAAAGTTATTTGGGGGCTCTTTGTGCAAAAGCAACAAAGAGTTTGGAAGGACCCTTGTAATTGGCTATCAAGCCACGGCTTGGAAGCCTGGTGTATTCACCTAAAACCCTGGGTTAACCTGCCTTCATCAAGTAAGCCACTCCTGTCCAGGTAATCCTGGTATGACCCGCAGAATGTTTGACAAGTCAATCTTATATTGACCCTGAACTTGTCAAAGTTAAAACGACGATTGGTTAATTGGAGGACCATCTTAAAAGGCTTTGTTAAATGGTTTAACTCAGAGGCCTGTCAGCCCATGAAAAGCCTCGATTTGGAGCCTGGCAGCTCGTAAAAAGCCTTGCATATTTCTTTTTTGAATAATATTTGTTAAGTTTTTTATGACTTTATTGAGGTTCATAATGTCTTCTGATAAACCAGTGTCCTTGACCCGGCTTGGCTCTCAACTGCAAGTTGTCAGTACATGATCAGTTATAAACCGGCGTTCGTTACCCCGGTCTGGTTTTGACTAACAAGTTGCCAGTGTTATAAGGAAAACCCGGTGTTTATTATATACCGGTACGGTTTATTATCATAATCCGGCCAATTAAGGATGGAGTTATCACTGCTCCGGATTGGTGTTTACACCTTTATCATACAAGCAGTTGGTCAGCCAACGAGGTATGTTACACATGTTATTTTTATATACAAACTTTGATTACCCATCCAAGTATTGTCTATTCTTGGGCATCATGACCCGTCCAGTGGTAAACCACTAGGACACAGTTCACGTTCTTGTATCCAGGAACACAATTCATATGGGATAAGCATAAATATATCCCAAAAGGTGGAGCAAGTTTTCACATTATCAAAGCGTCACAAAACATGCTCGATGGCATGACAGATCAATGAGTTTTTGCTATCCTATTACATGAAGATTTCAAATGGCTCCAATTGAATAGTTGTTTTTAAGCATTGGCACACAATGGTTGGTAAACCGACGGCCGGTTTAAGATGCTTCATCTGGACGGTTTGATGGTTGAGGGTCAGTTGGTACGATCACTTCTTCTTCATCCCTCCCCAGATGCTGGAAATCAACCGTCGACCAATCCATTCCAGTTAACGCTTGAAACACAGCCTCTTCATGGATAAGGCTGGAAGGGTTAATATCAGGAGCATAGGTATGCTTATGAATTGGAGGTACAAGTTCTTCGACTTCATGGATTTCGGCAGGCCGTCTCTTCCCTTCAGCATCATAAGCCGGTTGGAAATGAGACAAGTCTGTGTCCTCTGCCAGCTTGCTAGCTATTGGGCGCATTTCTTTGGTCAGCCTTCGAAGGTCATCATTGTCGAAGTTTGAACTGTCCTCTTTCACACCTGGATATCCTTTGATGATGTCCTCCACTTCAAGATCTGGAATCCATGCCTTGGCTTGGATCAATGCGGTTAATGCTCCTGCTCTTGCAGCTGCCTTCTTCAGTTCAGTAATCTGGGCTGGTAACATGGCCAGCTTCTCAAGAGTTTCCTTTATCAGTGATGGCGCCGCTTTATTGTAAGCCGCAGTACAAATCGCACGCTGGGACCCATAGTACAGCTGTTCAATAAGGGTATAGGCCGCTTTAAGCTTCATCCGCATATCTGTGCCCAGATGAGCAATACGAGTACCTGTTACGGTCTAAAATCAGCGTTCTGGTCAATGATAAGGTTTCGTGGATTGGACAGACTGCATAAAGAGATACTTACCAAAGATAGTGGAAGTCATGGCGTTTATTTGCCATTTCAACCCAGTTAGTTCATCCACAACTGGTTTCAGGGCCGCTTCAGCATCTTCAGCTCTTTTGGTTAAACTGGATTTCTCGATTTCCCAGTCAACACGATCTTTGTTAAAAGACTCTTTCAGCTTTTCCATCGCTTCCAGGGCCTTGGTCAGCTCCTCCTTAGCTTTCGCAGCTTCTGCTTGTTGGGACCTCACATTCTCTTGCAAATCAGCAGTCCGGGCATCTCTATTGCTTAGTACGGCCTACAACAATGAAGAAATGTCAAACAACAGGATATATATTTTCTAAAGTACAAAGCTTATAACAAGTTATGCACTTCGTACTTGGGGGCTAATGCCTATTTGCTCTGATTCACTACATCTTTTATAAAGTCTCCAGAACAATGCAAGCATTATCCTTGACACTTGGGGGGCTAACGTCCATCTGTTCAAAACGGACGCATGGATTAAAACCCGGATTACCTTGCAAAGCTAAACCGGCCTTTGGGGGCTACGCCGAGGAAAGCTATATCATTACATTGGTAAGGTATCGGCCTTGGTTTTCACTAAGGACTTAACATTTTGAGGGTCAGTGGGAGAGACTTAAAGTATTGCAAAGACCCGGTTCATGATTAACATCATAAAACGGCCCTTGGGGGCTACTTGGGCTGGCATACCAACTTTGGAATCAAGAAGTAAAGGGAGATAAAAAAATACCTCATAGTGTTCCTTCATCAAATTCACTAAACCGGCTTCATAGTCACGGTTTGAGTGCAGACGGTTTAAGAAACCAGAGTGAAGCTCTTCAGTGTTGAGATGGGCATAACTTGATAAGTCAGTACTCCATTTGCCCTTTTCCCTAGCAGCACGCTCTTCTTTGGCACTACGTTGGGCCAAGATTACGGGATGGCCAGGAGAGCTATGGCCCATGCCAGTAACGATAACTTCATCCCCTTGGCCTTGAGTGGTTTTTGCGGGTGATGACGGAGTTTCAGTGTCTCTCATCGGACTAGCCCGGTTTGGAGCTGCCAGTTCAGTGTCAGGCACGACAGGGTCAACTTCTGGTGGTTCATCAGTATTCCGATATTGAAGGGGCAGTTCATCAGAGGCGGCTTCAGGATGAGGACCCTCCGGTTCACGAGTTTGGTCCGGTTCACCTCTCTGCTCTTCTTCAAAAACTGCCTGGTCTTCTGATGGATTGTTGACCTGAGCTTTCTTGCTGGGTCTGGCTTTGGCTCTGTAAATAAATTAAAAGAGGGTTAGCATCTTATTCAAGATTTGTAACGCATTGGACGGAGTTTGAAAACTTACCCAACCACAGTTTTTAGAGGAGGGAGTTGGGTTGCTGTTGACTCACCAGAGGATGAGGGAGGTGTCACCTGATAATTTGAATCGGATGGATTAAGAGGTTGTCTGAAATAACCTGCCTTGGGATAAGAATGGTCAGAAGTGGAAGAGACCTCAGACCGGTGCTTCCGAACCGGGGTATCAGGTAGACCGGCCGAAGTGACCTGTTGGCCACTGTGCCGTGTTGTCCAGCGAGCTACATGCTGTTGTGTCTTCAAAATAAATGTTGGGTCCAAGTAAGCAAGAAGATGAGAAAAGCTTACTTTCCGGACTGCCTGACGGGTTTTTTGTGTTGGCATAGAGTCTGAACCGGAGGAAAGGGTAATTACCTCTACATCATTAGCTTGGCTGCCTTCTACGTCCTCCTGATAAAGATCATTGTTAATGAGGTGCATGAAAAGGGAGCCAAGTGAGTCAAGTTCTACCTCAACTTCCGGATCATCAGCATCGTCATCAAGTTCCATGTTGATCCGGTCAGCCGTTTTCCGCTTCGAGGTCCGCTCTACGGCTTTGGTTTTGGGACGAGATGGTTTGACCGCTTTATCCCCGGTTGGCTTTACTGCTTTATCTATGGATTTCCGTTTCTAGAAGGGATCATCACCCTATTCATACATAAACAGAAGAAGGATTACAAGTTGAACAAGTTAAAGATATCAAAGATGAAAAGGAAGTATAGTGCTTACAGCAGGCAGTTTGTTCTTGGTATAGAAGGGGTTTAAGCTGGTTTGACTACAAACTAATTCCGATTCATTCAAAATTTTCTTTACGCTTTCAGTGACCTCTTCATCAGTCACCTGAATGTTGATATGGCGTTGAGGGTCTTCAGCATCACCGGTGTACTCACACATTAAACCGGGGCGCTGACTTAGCGGCAAGATGCTCCAAGATATCCAACAGCTCACGAAATCAATGCCCCTTAAACCATTGGCCATAAAAGCCCGGAGTTTGGCAAGTTCAGGGGCATACTTGGCCCGTTCTGCAGAATTTAAGTGTTGCGGCATTGGATGGGTGTTGGAAAGCCAGTGATCACGATAGCCTGGAAGGGGATTTTCATCTTCAGGAGAAGTATCTCTGCAGTAAAACCAAGTCTGGTTCCATTCCTTAGGATGGCTGTGCAGTTTGGCATGAGGGAATTCAACTTCCTTCCGCTTTTGAATGGAAACACCACCAAGTTCAGTGTTGGGACCATTTACAAATTCTGTGCGCCAGTTCAGATGAAAGAAGTCCCGGAACAGTTCAGCAGTCGGTTCCTCTTGTAAATACACTTCACAGAAGACCTGGAAGTTGCATAGATTGGACATCGAGTTGGGTCCGATATCTTGAGGATGGAGTTGGAAACTGGCAAGCACATCACGGTAGAACTTTGACCCTGGAGGTTTGAAACCACAGCCTATGTGGTTGACAAAGACCACAACCTCGCCCTACCTTGGGGTTGGAGGATTTTTTGTCCCTGGAACTCGCCATTTGATTTCTGTTTTCTTAGGCAAGGTGCCAATGATGACCATCCCGTTCAACTGTTCCTCGGTGACCCGGGAACGAGCCCAATTGCAAGCGGCAAACTGTTTGGCCATTGTGAAACAAAAAGCTGGAAAAGAAATGTCGGTTTACAAATCATTCACGGTGGTATACAAGATGCAGTGGAATAAAGATATACAGGTATGTGAAATTGCATAAACCGGAGACATATACAATAGTGAATGGCAAGGTCATATCAAGGTCATGCATGTGTTGTTAAACCGGACTATTACAATCAACATAAAGAAGGTTTGCCGGTTTACTAGGGGACTAATGGTATGAGATAGATTGTTTTACAAAGATAAACCGCCTATTTGGTACAGAGGATACAGATCTAAGGCGAAAAGGGTTAAGTAAGGAAAAACAAGTTTCACAGGATCACATGGGAATTTTGGATCTACCGAAGACATAAAGGCAAAAATATTTTGACCTAAAAAGGGTAGGACCCGAAACAGTTTATGAAGGACTATATCAGTTTTTGCGCATAAGAGTTTGTGGTGGTAACAGAAGATTAGCCACGGCAAGAGATACGTCAAGCATGAAGTGTTCATCTATAGACTAAGGAGGAACAGGGAAGAACAGCACCGAAGCACTGATGAACTTCAGAGAACTGCGAAGAACAAGGAAACCCTAGACAGATCTACAAGGGGGAAAGAAAAAGACTTACAGTGATTGTTGAAGCAACAGAGGAACGCCGCAGTTCTTTGGTAACGGTCAGGTTGATGCAGCGGCCTTTGTCGAAGCAGAGGAGAAGCTCGGTGACGGCGGCGGCGCTCAGGGGCAGAGGGGTCGCGAGGAGGAAGAAGCGAACGAGATGAAGGGGAAAAATAATAAGGACCCGTGGCCCTATTTATAAGGCAACGCGATAAAGTGACAAGTGCGGGAATCGAGGAGCTCAAAAATGGATAGTTAATAATGATGTCACCTCGATGACTGGATATGCATTAATGAAGGGAATCTTCAGCCTCAACAGATAGATGACGTCAGGACGGTTTATCATGATCCTGGAGTATGACGTCACGGCGGTTTACAAAATCTAGGTGAAGATACAAAGGAGGAGTTTTTCTAAGTATTGAAGATTGACATGAACAAGTTCAAACCAATCTGGGGCCTAATGTTGGAGATATTACTACTGGATGTAAACCGGCCAGGGGTAGCCGGATTAACCTTATGAAGATTAGAAGCCCATGAAGACATAAGAATGAAGGCGCTTTATGAAGGCCCAAGGCCTAGAGGCGAGTTAAGGCCCGTAGATGTAAACCGACTTTGTTATGTAACCGACTTTAGGAAGGATAGAGACCGAACCGGACACGTTTATGATCCGGCTTCGGGACTCTGTAAACCGGCGGGCGTCAACCTATGTATATAAAGGGACAACCCGGCAGCGGTTCAGGGACAACAGACAACAACTCGAGAGCCAGACAAAGCGGATTCGCTCCCTGGCCTTCGAAACCCAAGCAATACCAATCACAACTAGACGTAGGCTTTTACCTTCATCGAAGGGGCCGAACTAGTATAAATTCCCCATGTCCCCTTGTCCGTTTTAACCCCTTTAAGCTAACCCGTTGCGATGGCTCCACGACTAAGTCCTTTCACAAGGACATCTGCCGTGACAAACCCACGATACCCTGTAAACACACAAACACATAATCCAGTCGACCGCCTCCGGGCACCGAGACGTAGGGCTGTTACTTCCTCCGCGAAGGGCCTAAACTCGTAAAACTCGTGTGTACAACTTCACCATAGCTAGGATCTTGCCTCCTCATACCTACCCCCCATTCTACTGTCAGTCTTAGATCCACGACAGGAGGAGCAAGAAGAACAGAAGTTGAAGAAGCACGACGACCGTTGGATGGACATTGTACGGTCATCGCAGCTAGAAATATAGAGGCCCTTCCGGTGGGTCCCAACTGTCAAGAGGAGGAATCATTATTTTGCGCATAATAAGGAGGCACTTCCTACACACAAAAAAGAAGGCACTTCCTTGTGTGCAGCCGTGGACCCAGCTGTCAGCTCTCCACACACAGTCCTCTTCCGATGGATGTCGTTCGTTGACCACGTCATGCCAAGAGCACCAAGGAGGTGGACGACGCCGAGGCCAAGTAAGGGAATGAGCTGGAGCCGAGGAAGACTAAGCAGTTGTTTCCCACTCGGAGTGGGTACGAGGATTTACTTGTTCGGCCGCAGTGTGAGGCTGCCGTCACTGGAGAATAACATGAGGTGTAGGTGAGTAGAGGGATATCAAGGCCAGTGATGCAAGTATGGTGGGGCCGCCAGGCCTGCCTGGCAGCATAGCCGGCCACGGGAGGCGGGACCAGGCTGTAACGCCCCAGATGTTACTTTCCATATTCGTAACTCCAACTCTTGCCATTTCCGGCTATGTGATATAAGATTCCCTTCGTGGTTGGGTTTTGTCTTTCATTTTGCATTTTTTTTCATGTCATGCATTTCATCTCATGTCATCATGTGCATCTCATTTGCATTCGTGTTCGTCTCATGCATCCGGTCATTTTCCCTGTTGTCCGTTTCGCAATCTGACACTCCCACATGCACTCGTTGCACCCCTCTAAATATCGTTTTGTGAGCAGGGTAAAAACGTTCTCGGAATGGGTCAAGATTTGTCGAGTGGCTTTGGTATATCACCGGTAGATCGCCTGTCAAATTTCGTTCCATTTGGAGGTCGTTTGATGCCCCAACGGTTAACTGGGTAACCACAAAAGCCCCTCTCTCTTTGCAGCCCAGCACCCCTTCATAACAGCCCACTAGCCCATCTAAATCCCCTCCATGCTCTCTGTCATTGGATCACAATCGTGTGGGCGAAAACCGCACCTCAGTTGGACTCTCCTAGCTCCCTCTACCTATTTAAACACCCCCCCCCGAAATTCGTGGATGAACCCTAGTCTTCTTCCTGCTCGCGCCGCCGGACACATCCACCCCCACGCCCGGACATGTCCGCACCGCGTCCGCACCCAATCAAAAACCGCCACCTGTCCCTACGCCGCCCTCCGCCGCCGTGACCCGCGAGGCCCACGGCCGGCCCGCCCGCACCCGCGTCGGGCCCGAGCTGCGCCCCCGCGCCCCGCCGTATCCCCGCGCTGCCGTCTCCTTGCCCCAGCGCCGCCGCACGCCGGCGAGCGCTGCCACCCGCGCCTCGCTGCCTCTGCCGCACCGTACCTCCCTGCGCCTCCCTCTGCCGCCTCCATCACCTCACCGCCGCCGCTGCCCACACCACCGCGCGCCACCTTGCATCGCCACCCGCCGGCGCCGCCCTGCACCATCGGATCCGCCACACCTTCGCTCGCCACCGGCGCTGCTCGCCTCCGCGCCGACCTCACCCACCACCGGATCTGACCGGTATGGACCCGAATCCGCCGCCTCTACCTCGCCCGGCGCCGACCCTCCGCGCCTGCCCGCTCGCCGAAGCCGAAGGTCCGTCCCGCCGCCGCCATGGCCTCGGGCCTCCTCTGCGCCAATTTGGACGCCGCCATCCCAGAACCCCGTCATCCACCGAACCGAACGCCTCCACCCCGCCGCACCGCTTCGTCCAGTTGAACCCCACCGTCCAGTTTTCCTCAAGGTATACAATTCTGCAAAGTCTCTAACATTTTTATGCCAGGTTCATCATGTCATATCTCCATGTCTGTAGCTCTGTTTGATGCATATTATATATTGAAATGTTTGTCTCATGATGCTCTTCATGTTAGTGGCATTTGCATGCATGTTACTGTCCATATTGGTGCCATTATCCTTGTTGAAAAAGTGCTATATGATGTCAACTACTGTCTGTTAATAGAACTTGATGATTTGTCATTTTCGTTGCATTTTGTGTGTGCATCCTATGAGCATGATGTCTACATGTTTTCTAAGCTCCATCATGCCATCTTTACAGGGGTGCAAGTCTTGTATTTGTTTGATCTATGTGGTGACTAGCACAAGCATGCAAAGTAGTCTTCGTAATGTTGATGTTTTCAGACACAGTCATTTTGCTAAGTCCTTTTCCTGTTACATTTTGATGCCATGTAAACTTGTTGCTACCATGAGATCCATGCACATTTTGAGATAGTTCACTAAGAGTGTTTTCAAGATGTGATATTGCGCTATCCATTCATGCCTTTGGTTGCAATTATGGAGTAGTGTATCATGTCATTACCATGCTCTACTTTTGCTAAATATTATTCCTGGCAGATTGTTAACATGTTAATCAATATTGCCATGTGTTTTGCTAGTGATCCATGCATCCTATGAACTTGCTCTTGCCAGTTTTAGCTTCTTGAACATGTATACTTTATGTTGGTTACCTTGTCATGCCAAGAAATGCCTTGCTCTAAGTGAATTGAGCTTGCAAATTTGTTGTCTGAAACTGTTAATATAACTTTCCATGTTTGCATGGGTGCCACATCTCTTTCCATGCCTCTTTGGTTAAAGTTCAGTAAGGGAGTTTTGTTCTATGTCTTCAGTACTAGTATGTCGTGCCTTTGTTTGCCAAGATATGTTCCTGTAGCATGTTGTTTGTTTGCTCTAAACATTGCTTCCTGAAGTTGTTTTTGACATGTTAGTATTTTCTCTAAGTCTGTGAAGCTGATATCTTTTGCATTTTTGCCATGCTATTTTGGGCATGTTCTAGTGAGAACTAGTAGGAGCTTAGTATTCATGTTTTGAAGAGCTTCATGTGTACTTTATGCTCATATGCTTTGTTGCTATGTTGGAATGCTTTAGCTTAGTTTATTGTTGCATTCTATGTGCTATCATGCTGTTAATCGCAGATTTGCATCATCCTTGTATTGCTTGTCATTTGCAAACCGTGCATCCATTGCCGGTGATCCTTATATCGATTTCAACCAAAATCACCCCATCTTTCCAGCGGCAAACTTGGTTTGCCAAGTTGATGCCTCATTCATCTTTTCCCTTCTAGAGTACCCATATGCATTGCACGTCATATTTTGCATTCCATGCCATGTCTTGCATCATGTTGCTTGTGCATTGCACCGTGATTGATTGTTGTTCCATTGCATGTGTTCTTGCTTTGGGTAGAGCCGGGATATGAGTACGTGAACGAGGAACCTGTTGAGTACGCTAACTAGGAGCAAGCTTTCGACAACTCAGAGAACTTTGCAGGTAAGATGACCATACCCTCGATATCACTTCTATCTTTGCTTGCTAGTTGTTCGCTCTATCGCTATGTCGCGCTACCTACCACTTGTTATATCATGCCTCCCATATTGCCATGTCAAGCCTCTAACCCATCTGCCTAGCAAACCGTTGTTTGGCTAAGTTACCGCTTTTAGTGTTGTTAGTGTTGTTAGTTGCAGGTGAAGTTGAAGTTTGTTCCATGTTGGAACATGGTTATGTTGGGATATCACAATACCTCTTATTTTAATTAATGCATCTATATACTTGGTAAAGGGTGGAAGGCTCGGCCTTATGCCTGGTGTTTTGTTCCACTCTTGCCGCCCTAGTTTCTGTCATACCGGTGTTATGTTCCTTGATTTTGCTTTCCATACGCGGTTGGGGTTATGGGACCCCCTTGACAGTTTGCCTTGAATAAAACTCCTCCAACAAGGCCCAACCATGGTTCTACATTTTCCTAACAACCTATAACCTTCCCTTGGGTTCTGCAGACCCGAGGGTCATCTTTATTTTAACCCCCCTGGGCCAGTGCTCCCCCGAGTGTTGGTGTGAACCGAGTAGACTGCGGGGCCACCTCGGGGAAACTTGAGGGTTGGTTTTACTTGTAGGATGTCTCATCCGGTGCGCCCTGAGAGATATGTGCAGCTCCTATTGGGATTTGTCGGCACATTCGGGCAGCTTTGCTGGTCTTGTTTTACCATTGTCGAAATGTCTTGTAACTGGGATTCCGAGACTGGTCGGGTCTTTCTGGGAGAAGGAGTATCCTTCGTTGATCGTGAGAGCTTGTAATGGGCTAAGTTGGGACACCCCTGCAGGGTATAAAATTTCAAGAGCCGTGCCCGCGGTTATGTGGCAGATGGGAATTTGTTAATATCCGGTTGTAGAGAACTTGACACTTGACTTAATTAAAATGAATCAACCACATGTGTAGCCGTGATGGTCTCTTTTCGGCGAAGTCCGGGAAGTGAACACGGTCTTGGGTTATGTTTGAACGTAAGTAGTTTCAGGATCACTTCTTATTCATTTCTAGCTACACGACCATTGCGTAGCTTCTCATCTTACTCTTATTTGCATATATTAGCCACCATATTTGCTTAGCGCTTGCTGCAGCTCCACCTCTTACCTTATCCTACTCATAAGCTTAAATAGTCTTGATCTCGCGAGTGTCAGATTGCTGAGTTCTCGTGACTCACGGATACATCCAAACAGTTGTAGGTGCCGATGATACCAGTGCAGGTGATGCTACCGAACTCAAGTGGGAGTTCGACGAGGACCTTGGTCGTTACTAAGTTTCGTTTCCTGATGATCAGTAGTGCAGACCAGTTGGGATGATCGGGGATCTAGCATTTGGGGTTTATCTTCCTTTTATTCGGATTTGACCGTAGTCGGTCTATGAGTGTATTTCGGATCATGTATGAATTATTTATGTATTGTGTGACGTGGTGAGTGTAAGCCAGCTCTATTTATCCATGTCTTGTTCATTACATGGGATGTTGTGAAGATGACCCTTCTTGCGACAAAACCACTATGAGGTTATGCCTCTAAGTCGTGCCTCGGCACGTGGGAGCTATAGCCGCATCGTGGGTGTCGGTGTCAAAACCGGCGGATCTCGGGTAGGGGGTCCCAAACTATGCGTCTAGGCCGGATGGTAACAGGAGGCAGGGGACACGATGTTTTACCCAGGTTCGGGCCCTCTTGAAGGAGGTAAAACCCCACGTCCTGCTTGATTGATATTGATGATATGGGTAGTACAAGAGTAGATCTACCACGAGATCAGAGAGGCTAAACCCTAGAAGCTAGCCTATGGTATGATTGTATGTTATGGTTGTTGTCCTATGGACTAAAACCCTTCGGTTTATATAGACACCGGAGAGGGTTAGGGTTACACAAGGTCGGTTACAAAGGAGGAGATATCCATATCCGTACTGCCTAGCTTGCCTTCCACGCCAAGTAGAGTCCCATCTGGACACGAGACGAAGTCTTCAATCTTGTAGCTTCATAGTCTAACAGTCCGGCCAATGGAGATAGTCCGGCTGTCCGGAGACCCCCTAATCCAGGACTCCCTCAGTAGCCCCTGAACCAGGCTTCAATGACGATGAGTCCGGCGCGCAGTATTGTCTTCGGCATTGCAAGGCGGGTTCCTTCTCCGAATACGTCACAGAAGAATTTGAGTACGAGGAGAGTGTCCGACCCTGCAAAATAAGTTCCACATACCGTGTAGAGAGAATAATATTTTCGCAAATCCAATTTGCTGACTCGTTTTGGCAGCATGACGTTGTGTCATGGCCCGGCGATTATTCGAACCGTTTTTCTTCAACCAGCTCCACACATAACGCGAGGCGGTTTCTTGACACGTCTTGTAGAAGCAGAGATCGTGTTCCCCCAATTACGGGATTCTCATTAATGTGGTCGTG
Organism: Triticum urartu; assembly: GCF_056163025.1. Taxonomy (NCBI): domain Eukaryota; kingdom Viridiplantae; phylum Streptophyta; class Magnoliopsida; order Poales; family Poaceae; genus Triticum; species Triticum urartu. The sequence continues at coordinate 149,884,393 of NC_141879.1, read as the reverse complement.
GGTAACCCAACTGTGTCTAGGACTCCTAGATTATAGGCAAGTCCTAAACGGCTACGGAGAGGACGCTTGATATTCACCCTCTTTATAAAGGGACAAGGTTTTCGCTTTTTCCCTCTTGTGCTCAATCGAACCCTTCCCTCGCCTCGAGTTCTAACACCCAAAGCCCAGGTTGGGTGCTCCGGATCTTCAATCATGTCCGGATCCAGCCTTCAAGGCCGATGGATGCCCTCCTCCGTGATGGAAGAGGACATCAACAAGTTGAGGGAGGCCATATACCTGACCGCCGAGGTTTCGCATCGGCTTCCTGCTCGAGGGCAGGTCGTCCCTACTCCCGAACCTAACAAGAACGTCGTGTTCGTCTCCCACTTCCTCCGAGGCCTAGGCCTCACTCTGGATCCCTTCGTCAGGGGTTTGATGTTCTATTACGGGCTAGATTTCCATGATCTAGCTCCGGACTCCTTTCTCCACATCTCGACATTTATTGTCGTGTGTGAGGCCTTCCTCCGCATTACCCCTCACTTCGGCTTGTGGCTCAAGACCTTTGAAGTGAAGCCAAACATGATCGAGGGGCAACATGCAGCATGCGGAGGTGCATCAATAGGCAAGATGGCAGGAGCTCCATGGCCGAAAGGTTCCTTTCCAGAGGTGTCTGAATTATGGAAGCGGGAGGGATTTTACGTCACAGCTCCCAGAAGTGCCAACTGGGCGGCTGCCCCCGCTTTCCGCTCGGGCCCCCCACCACAACTGATGTCATGGATTAGCAGAGGTCTGAGCTGGGGTCTAGCCAAGGACGTGCCTATATTGCAAAGCCGCATCCGAGATCTCTTCGAGGGAGATTTTAATTTGGTTGCGGTAATACAAGTTATGCTGGTTCGTCAAGTCCAGCCTTGCAAACGCCGACCCCTTCGCTTGTGGGAGTTCAACCTAGAGGGACCGCGTGCCATTCAAAGTTTCCTCGGCCTGGCGCACGAGGAGATGTACAAGTCATTCTTCGGATCTCAAGTAGAGTGTCCGGATATTACCGAGGACGTGGGCCTGAGTAGTAACCGCGCCGCCGAACAAGTAAGAAATCCTCTAGTTGAACACACTATCTTTTATTCGTCATGAAGTTATTTTTGAGAGTTCGCTTTTTGACCAGGAGTGGCTAACAAAGGAGAAGATGATTCGGTGTTTGGCCCCCCTCCCTGACGGTTTGGAAAATCCGGTATTGGAAAAGATGCTCGAGGTCGCACCTTGCCCGGAGCCCTCGAAGGAAGATACGGGGGGAATAATACGGGCGGACACGGCCCCCCATCGCTGCCCGTTCCAACCGAGGGAATGAGTGTCTCCAAGAAGGAGGATAACCGGGGGAGGAAAAGGACTGCTTCCGAGGATTCGGAAGCCGAAGCCTCCAAACGGGAGAAGAAGTCTCCCACAGAGGGTCCTGCCTCGGGGGGTGCTTTTGCCGCACAAAGTCCGCGGGGGGATCAGCCCTCCAACGAGTCGTAAGTGATCCAAAATAGTTTAATAGTAAAGGTATGCTATCTTTTTTCTGAGAAAATAACCACCGCATATATCTTGCAGTTCAGGCCTTAGCCCCTCTCAGCTGAGCTCGTCTTCGGGGGATCTTCTTCCAGAGATGATGGAGAGCGAAATGCCTCCCCCGGACTCCTCCGCTCAAGAAGCGGGCGACCCCGAAGTGTCGTCACGGAGGGCCTCTCCGGATCCGGTGAGGCCAGAAGATAACCCCATAGACCCTCGAAGTCCCCAGCGTCCGGCTCCCAAAGAGAGCAGACAAAAGAGTCCGGCACCGTCTGGTATGCGGTCAGACTTTCTGAGGGAGCTGGTGGGGCGAGCAGCTATCTCAGAAGAACATCGTACGCTGATGGGTACGGTGATGGAGAAAATTTTGTCCGCCGAAAGCGGATTACATGAAGCCTTTATGAGTCTACTGACAGGCTTTGAGGTACGTGAGATAATATGTGATAGTACTGCACATGTTAGGTGTGCCCTGTGTAGATAGTAGCCCCTGAGACTCTGGTTGTCGTCGAGAGCGGCGGCGAACAGAGGATCATATTCCCAGGAAATAACCAGACTACCCCTATGTGCAGGTGGTGGAAGCTCCGGTGGCTAGCCGGACTAGTGAGTTTGCCAAATTAAAACGGCAACTGGATGCGGCAGACGCCGACATCGAGCTTGTTAACAAGCAGCTTGACGAATCACAGGGTAAGTAATGTTTTCTGGTAAATGTCACACAATAAGAGTAGCATGATGCCAGTATCTTTAATATGTTGTGACTGCAGACGGAGCTGCCACCATGGAGACCCTTCGGGCGGAACTCGCCCGAGCCAAAGAACAAGCGAGGATTAGTAATGCGGCTGCTTTGAAGGCGGTCAAAGAGTTGAAAGCCGAGAAGGCCGCGCATTGCGAGATCCAAGAGAAGATGGACAAGATGGCCGTAGAATTAAAAGACACTGCCAACCGTTGCCGGGTCCATGAAAAACAAAACCGAGCGAAGGCAACGGACCTTGAGAAGGCCACGATGGCGGACAAAGACACCCGTTCTGCTATGAGAGCAAAGAAGGAGGAGCTGCGGGAAGCCGGGGATATTGCGGCTGGGAAACCCTTCATGTTACAGAGGAAGTTCGGAGATCCACGGTATGCCCCTCTGGATCGGCTGTGGAGTTCGGCAGATGCATATATGGATTTGGCAGCGAGTGCTGCCGATGCTGCCAAGTACTTCCAAGGTCAGACAGATCGTGAAGTGGACAAGTTGTTCTGGTCACAATTCAATGTTCCAGAGCGTCCGCTTTCATTGACTGACCAGCTAGCCGAATGGGCCTAACTGAATAGGTTGTCCAGACTCGCCATGAGGTCCGTTGTGGATCAGCTATGGCCGGAAAAGCCAAAGCCGAACAGTTATTTCAGCTTAGTGCAGCAGTTACTTGGTGCGGTGCCGCGCATTAATGCGATGAAGAGGTCGGCGTGCATAGAAGGCTCGCGGATGGCCCTTGCCTGTGTTAAAGCATACTGGGCGGAGATGGACGCTACCACTGTTGTGGCGCAGGGTTCGGCCATAGGCCGAGTGGCTGCCGAGCACTATTTCGAGGAGGTTCTCGAGGGTGCTCGTTTGATAGAGGCCCAGTGCTCGAAGAATATTATGTTTGAGTGATATGTATTCTCATTGTAAACACAATGCTTTTATGAAGTTCTATAAGGCCATGTTTATACTTTTGCCTGAAAGTGGTATCATGCCTCATGTGCGGCCGTTTATGTACACATGTGCATAACCTGAAAGATTGCAGCCGTCGGCTTCAACCCCCACGCATATAATGCGGAGGTGCTCGCAAAAAACGAGTGTTCACACTTAACCCAACGTCTTGGTCCTATTAAGGAGGTGATAGCGTAGCGAACGAGGCAACCGGACTATAATGCTTTAACACTTTCACTTAGCCATAGGAGTTTGACAGTGGGGCTACTAGATAGCCCCTGGTGGCTCCGCACTCTCCCAATCGCGGGGTGTGTACATGCCTGGCCGGAAAACGGCCCTTCATTAAGGCAGAGGAATTATAACATTCCGATAGGTCATCGAGTGGTTGACCAGTCTCACGCTATATCATGACAGTCAGTTTTCGGCTTTCTCTACTGAGGTGCTCGTCCGGATGAACCAGGGCACAATCGCAGTAGTTCTCTTGGTGCTACCTTAGCCGATAAAGCGGAATGTAAGGCACCAAAACACAGGACCCGGGCAAACCCAACATTTGACCAAAGACAATGATTCGGAGCTAATGCATATAAGGCCAAACTCGCGACGCCGAACACTCCCTAAGATATTCAGACTTTGTGGTATAAAACCGGGCCTAAATAGTGCCCTTTGTGAGAAGCCCCTTGTGTCCAGGTACGTGCATTATTCTGACATGGCCACATGCCAAGACGCTAGCATCCTTCCCAATTGTGCTGAGAATTCGGTGTATGTGTATCAACAAGAGACAATAAAAAAGGTTTACGCAGGGTCTTAATCTAAAAAGAATCCTTGGAACGGGTCCCTGCTGCACGTCTGCGCCTGTGTCTCCGTTGTGCCATATCCTGGACGGGTGTAGCACGATGATCATCTGTAAAAGAGAGGAACTTAGGTGAAAAAGATAGTTTTTAAAGAAACCATGTATAACTAAAAATGAGTAGAAATTGCCGCTTGTCTGTGCGCGTTGAGCCCCTTGTATTTGTAATAGGGGTGTGGCCATCCATCCGGTACAAATTACATATAGCAGCGCCGGACTCATCTAACCGTGTCTGTGGTCTTGACGACCTATCAAATGCTTTAGTTGGTGAGGCCGTTTTTAGTGTGCGGCTGCCAAGGCAGTCGCATTCTCTTCGGCGCGTAAAGATCGCTTGATACTTCCGTTCACTGTAATGATGCCGCGTGGACCGGGCATCTTGAGCGTCCGGGAAGCGTAATGTGGTATTGCATTAAAGCGAGCAAAAGCTTCGCGTCCAAGTAGTGCTTGATAGCCGCTTTGGAACGGAGCGAAGTGGAAGGTTAAATGTTCGCTACGGAAGTTATCGGGGAAGCCAAATATTACCTTTAGTAGCAGGGTGCCCGTGCAATGAGTCCCTGGGCCTGGCGTTACCCCTATAAAGGTAGTATTGCTATGGCAAATTTTCGTTGGGTGTATCCCCATTTCGCGGATTGTATCCTGGTATATCAGGTTGAGACTGCTGCCACCATCCATCAGGACTCGTGTGAAGTGCTATCCGTCGATTATTGGGTCTAATACCAGGGCAGCCCATCCTGCACGCCGGATACTTGCTGAGTAATCACGATGGTCTAAAGTGACCGGTTGAGACGACCAGTGGCAGGGCTCCACGGTGATAGGCCCTTGGGCATATTTTTCTAGGAGTGCCGTTTTGTTTCTCCCCTTGATCACGTGTAACACGTTTACTGTTTTGACTTCTGGTGGAAATTTCTTTTCTTCCCCAGTGTCTTGCTTGAGAGGCCCATCCTCGTCTTCGCTTGGTGCATCCTCCCCCTTGTGTACGGCGTTGAGCTTGCCAGACTGCTTGAAGACCCAACATTCTCTGTGGGTATGATTAGCGGGTTTACCAGGGGTGCTATGGATCTGACATATTTGGTCCAGAATTTTGTTTAGGCTGGACAGTTCGTCTCTGGCGCCTTTAGAGGGCGGCTTTTGCTGACCTGGCCGAGAGCTTTTGAATCCGGCGTTTACTGCCGTGCTCTTCGTGTTGTCCTGTTTATTCCGGCGTTTTTTATTGTTGTTGCACTGTGATTTCCCGTTTCCATCTCTAACTTCAGATGTACTGGGTCGCTGGTGCTGCATCTGGCTAGCCAGCTGTCCTCACCCGCGCAAAAGCGGGTCATGAGGCTTGTTAATGCTGCCATTGTTCTCGGCTTTTCTTGGCCGAGGTGTCTGGCAAGCCATTCGTCACGGACACTGTGCTTAAAAGCTGCCAAGGCTTCGGCGTCCGGACAATCGATGATTTGGTTCTTTTTAGTAAGAAACATTTTCCAAAGTTTTCGGGCTGACTCTCCGGGCTGTTGAGTTATATGACTCAAATCGTCCGCGTCCGGAGGTCGGACATAAGTCCCTTGAAAATTTGCCCGAAAAGCGTCTTCGAGCTCTTCCCAGCTTCCAATGGAGTTTTCGGGGAGGCTTTTAAGCCAGTGACGAGCTGCCCTTTGAGCTTGAGGAGTAAGTACTTGATGGCGTGGAGATCATCTCCTCGAGCCATATGGATATGGAGGATATAGTCCTCAATCCAGACCCCAGGGTCTGTTGTTCCGTCGTATGCCTCTATGTTTACGGGTTTGAATCCCTCTGGAAATTCATGGTCCAGCACCTCGTCGGTGAAACATAGGGGGTGTGCGGCACCCCTGTATCTGGGTGTACCGCGTTGTTCGGATGTTTGTTCTGTTACATCGTATGCTGGGGCGCGCTTGCGTGGTCCATAGATGGATCTGGTTGCGTCGTCCTTTTGGTGCGAGCCCTCACGTGGATCGCGTATTGGCTTGTGGGTGGCGTTGTTTGCCGCTCTATGTTGGCCATGAGGTCGTCTATCTGGCCAGATGGCCGTTTTTATTTTTGGTTGTGGGGGGTCTGAGGCCTCCTCATCGAATTCAGGTAGCAACTTCCGCTTTGGGTAGCTCTTGGTGGGGCGATTGCCGCCGTACTTCGCTGCTGTGTTGAGTACTTTGCTCCATCTGATTTGGAGTGTGTCCTGTGCAGCCTTGAGCCTTTGATTCTTCTTTTTCAGACTCCTCGCGGTGGCAACAAGCCTTTGACAGGCATTCTGCTGCTCCGGGTGCTTGTCCGGCGTTATGTCGTCCGGACTATTATCGTTGATAGAATTGGTTTGTTCGGTTTGATTCTCCGTATTGCCGTGGTCTGGCAGTGGTTTTCCCTGCTCCAACGCTGGGTCTGTATGATCGTTATTTCTGCTGAGGAGGGATTTGGGGCGGCGCTTGCACCGCCGCTTTGACTGCTTCTTGAGGGAATAAGCCTTTGGTGCGTCCTTCCGTTCCTCATCGTCATCTTCTTTTGGTGTGTCCACCATGTATACGTCATATGATGAGGTGGTCATCCAGCGCTCTGTGGGCGGTGGTTCCCCTTCGCCTCCCGCATCGTTGTCCATACCGTCGATGTCTTCGGAGTCGAAGTCGAGCATGTCGGTTGAGTCGTCGAAAGTGGCTATTAAGTGGGTGGTGGGTGGGCGTCGAATTTCTTCGTTGTCTGCATCCCAATCCTGTTGGCCATAATCCATCCAGGGCTCTCCTGACAAAGAGAGAGACCTTAGTGAATTTAGAATGTCGCCGAAGGGCGAGTGCTGAAAGATATCCGCGGTGGTGAATTCCATGATCAGTGCCCAATCGGATTCGATTGGCAGGGGCGCGGATGGTTTGGAGTCCGGAAAAGAGTCCGGCACCTTGGAGTCACGGGCTGCGCAAAAGGTTAGGCTGGTGTTCGGCTCGATCGCTGTTGAGACTGCAGCCCCTGAGGCGGTGTCTAACCACCCGTCCTCAAGTGGGAGTTCGACGAGGACCTTGGTCCTTACTATGTTTCGTTTCTTGATGATCAATAGTGGAGCCTAGTTGGGACAATCGGGGATCTAGCATTTGGGGTTTATCTTCCTTTTATTCGGATTTGACCGTAGTCGGTCTATGAGTGTATTTCGGATCATGTATGAATTATTTATGTATTGTGTGACGTGGCGAGTGTAAGCCAGCTCTATTTATCCATGTCTTGTTCATTACATGGGATGTTGTGAAGATGACCCTTCTTGCGACAAAACCACTATGCGGTTATGCCTCTAAGTCGTGCCTCGGCACGTGGGAGCTATAGCCGCATCGTGGGTGTCGGTGTCAAAACCGGCGAATCTCGGGTAGGGGGTCCCGAACTGTGCGTCTAGGCCGGATGGTAACAGGAGGCAGGGGACACGATGTTTTACCCAGGTTCGGGCCCTCTTGAAGAAGGTAAAACCCTACGTCCTGCTTGATTGATATTGATGATATGGGTAGTACAAGAGTAGATCTACCACGAGATCAGAGAGGCTAAACCCTAGAAGCTAGCCTATGGTATGATTGTATGTTATGGTTGTTGTCCTACGGACTAAAACCCTTTAGTTTATATAGACACCAGAGAGGGTTAGGGTTACACAAGGTCGATTACAAAGGAGGAGATATCCATATCCATACTGCCTAGCTTGCCTTCCATGCCAAGTAGAGTCCCATCCGGACACTAGACGAAGTCTTCATAGTCTAATAGTCCGGCCAATGGAGATAGTCCGGCTGTCCGGAGACCCCCTAATCCAGGACTCCCTCACTGGGTGTTACACAGGCAGTTCCACCGGTGCTGGCTTGGGTGGCTTGAGCAGGAAGATCTGAGACTGAAGAAGCACGATTGCCGTTAGATTGACATCTAATGGTGTGACATTGGTAGAGTCGATTGTTGAGTAAGTTTCTTTTTTTGAGAAACCTTGTGTACGCATGAACTTAGTAGGCCCACAAGTCAGCCTCCAAATCAGTGGCAGACAACATAGAGCCCTTTTGCTATTTTTTTAATAATTTACAACTCATTTGCTAATTCTTAAGGAATTTAGTACAACCCATTTTCTGCCCAGGACCACGGTGAAAAGGTTCAACCTTATTTTGCATTTGTCGGTGGAGTTTGAAATGTTTTAATCCAGAAATGATAAACATTTATTTTTTAAGAACTTATTGATTTGCCAAAAAAATATCATTTTGTTTCTGTAAGCTAATAAGACGTGGGACAATTGAGTTGGTTTAAGGGAAAACCAGTGGTAAAAAAATCAGCGCTCGGAGGGAAAAAATAAATAAATAAGGATGTAAATATGAAAAGGTAACTTTTTGTATTTTTAATATAATAATACGTGTATATGAACTAATAATACTACAGGTAGACATTAGAAAACGGAAGTAGGACATGGCGTTCCAAGAGGAAAATAGAATTGGGCCGTGTGTTTGATTCAGTAAAAAAAAACTGCCTGCGGATGTTCTAAGATGAAATATAACTATGCTGGCGGGCCAGAGGCCAGTAGATACCTGCTAGATCTTTGTGTCATGTTGTCATCATGGGTTGGGCCTGTTAAAAACAAAACCAAGCCTGGGCAGTCTACAGCCCAGTTGAAACTTGTTCGACCTGAAAAAACAATATACCTGCTGGATCCCAGTTATCAGTTTGTACTTGCAGAATTCTCTCGTTTATTGACTACGTTGAAGACTTCATGGGTTTCACCGTCTTACACTTCAGCATTATTTTTCCATCGTGATAATAAGTGCATGCACTTGCTTGCGTACGGCCATGGACCTGCTGGTTCTGTACGGTTAGGCTATATATGGACAGCCATCTTGTGGTTCCACCGACGAATTTCATGCAAACCAGATGGTTTTTAGTGAAAGCGGACTAAATTCATTGCATTTTGCATATTTATTTTCATTTTGGAATGTTTTACATCTTTCAAGTAATAATAACATACTAGGCATTTTTTAGTCCATGGGAGGCGCTTCACGATCGAGGTCGCGACACTTAACTGTTCTGAAAGGCCCAAATCCATTGCTCCTCTCTTTTAACAATTTGCAACCGGGCTTGGCATGCCACAACCTAGTTCCGACATGCTGCGTCCAACTATCAGCCCGTGAAAACGGATGGATCCCCTGCGTACTTCGAAGATGTAAAAAATTTGGAGAACTGGGAATTCGGACGGTAGGTGCTTATGCTACCCATCAAATTAAAATCAGGTGCCTGAAAATTCATTTCGAAACAAATGATTCAGCTTTATATCCATGTTGACCCTCGACATGATGGTTGGAAGCAAATGCCAAGTTCATACCGAAAGATCGTTAACAACAATACCAACTTGCAGACGACCAGGTAGTACAAGTACCAATACCAAAGTAACTTATAATCTTCTTAGTCCTGGCCCTAGTGTTCGTCTGGTAGAAAATCTTGCAGAGGACCAGCATCCGCTCCTTCTCTTGGTCCAGGTCCCCGAGGTGGTACTGGTGCATGACCTAGTTGGTCCTCTGCTTGTCGAAGTTCTTGTTGGTGTGCAGCACCAGAACCTTTTTGCTGCCCGTCTGCCGGCCGTTGACCATCACCGGCAAGGTATTGCCGGTCTTGTGCCACATCATGTGCATGCCGCACTCCAACTGTATCTTGAGACACGTCCACGTGTCCCTTTTGAATGCCCTGGAGTTGCACTGGAAGAAATGCTTGCTTAGGCCACTTACTGTGATACCTGCAATATTGTCGAATACTGGTTTTAGTGTACGTAGTTGGCATTTTCATAACATCTTGGGCATGTTGCAGTCACTTGTTTCACTTTTTATTAACTATCAAATTGTAATTGCTTCACTAGGTTTGTGTATAAAATGAAAAATAAAGCTATAAAAAAGGAATATGTTTGTGCAAGTAGACGGCCAATCGGTGTCTCGCCTAGAAGTTTCTCGGGATGGGTGTAGCATATGCCGCGCTCGCTGTCGATGGTTGGTATGAACAAATCAATGAGAGGGTGAGATCTCATGCTGTCAGCACTCACTTTGGCCTCAAGGTGCTCGATCAGCTCTTGATCCGCGGGATCGAACTTGACGCCAGCCGGCAGCACCGACCAATCCTTCTTGGACTTGCATCGGTTAATTCCAGTTATATGGTACTCAATGTATGATCCATCGACTGTTTTAAGTGAATGATGAAAGATTTCAACAGATAAGTGGTCCTCCAAATCTGAAGTCCACAATACCCGAACACGCTGCCGGACTCTTGTGTCACCTCACGCGCAGCGTGTTGTCACGTCAATTCAATGTGAGGATATGATGAAGAATTTGACCGATGTATACTAGTACTACTACTGTACTACTTACTAGTCGTATTTAGTGTCACATTTTAACCATAAGTTTAACTAACAAAATGTCAATGCATGTCATCGAAAATTATACCATTGGAAACTATGTTCAAATACGAATCAAACGATATAATTTTTTGTGACGTGCATTAACATTTAGTTAGTTAAATTTATGGTCAAAATTTGACACAAATTACGAAAGGGACCAATAAAATAGAAGAGAGGTAGTAGTAAGAGTAGCGCAATATACGGTATAGAGTAATAGTACAAATTTAAAAATGGAGTAAGAAGTTACAAGGCTATGCGACAGACTTTGTAGGATACATGAGTAACACAAAATATAATTGCCATTGGACAACACTTTCACCAACAAATACGCACTTGAAGCCTATATATATAGACACACACACACACACACACGCACATAAACACTATTCTGATCACGGGATGAGAATATTATTCTGATCACAACCTGACCTGCCCCGGCAGTAGTACGTTGAACTTCTCCCAGTGGTAGGTTGAGCTTCCGCAAACATTGCCCAAATGGGGCTTGCAATATACCATTGGAAAGCTGTCGACACGAGTATCATGACTCAGGTTAAATTTTTGGCAAAATGTAAGCGGTTTAAGAGCAGTTTTGAAAACCGTTTTTTCACACAAAAAATGTGAATCGTATTTTTGATCGCATTTCTAAACCATTTATCAGAATGATGCAAATAATATGGCGTTGGAAAACCGCTGCCAAACCGCTCCTTCCACATGTTGAAAGTTTTCTCTAATTCCCTATGGGTAAAGAGTAATTTGGAAAATCATAAAATTTCGGAAACCGAACAGCCGAGTTTGTATTTTTGATGCCATTTCTAAACGGCTAATATAATTGAGGCAAATGATATGGCGTTGGAAAGCTTATGAAAATGCGCTACTTTTTCATGTTAAAAGGTTTTTCTAATTTTGAACAGTTTAAAAGTAATTTAGAAAACGATACAAGTTCCACCGAGTTTGTATTTTCGAGCTAATGTTTTAACCATACATCCGAATACAACAAATGATATGGCGTTGGAAAGCTTGAGAAATGCGGAACTTTTTGGTATATATTGTTTCTCCCAATTTATTACGGTTTTAAGTCAATTTTAAAAATGGCTAAAAATGAATTTTTCACCGTAATTTCTACAAACTTTATCGGAATGAGGAAAATAATATACCGTTGAAAAGCTACGGAAAATTTGAAACTTTTTGTATGTAAAGTTTTCTCTAATTCCCAGCCGTTTTCAAGTAATTTAGAATATGGAGAGATCATGATTTCCGCCTTTATCGCGAAATAGATTCTTCAAAAATGCACTGCGTGAAGTACTTGAACTTCTGTGGTAATTTGAACTTCACTCTATTTTGTGACGTGATGTTTTTTGCCCGTAACTTCCAGACCACTTACCAGAATTGAGCAAATGATATACCGATGAAAAGCTGTTGAAAACATGCAACTTTCCCGTGTTGATCAGTTTTTCATACTGGCGACGGTTTTAAAAGTTTTTCATCTGTAATTCATTCAGTGTGGTAGTTGAACTTCCTGCTGTTTTCACATTGAACTTCTGTGATGTATTTTTTGTAATTTTCTCATCGATTCGTCAGCGTTACATAAATGGTATTCATTTTGTACAAACCTCTTTTACAATAAATTTTTTAACTTTCTCCGGCCGAAGACTTGAACTTATAACAACAAAAAAATTGGACCTTTTAATTCATTTTTCTCAAATTAAACACACACCATGTAGTACATGAACTTTTATTTTTATAATTTGAGTGTTTTTTGAAATCAAATTGCTCCCGAATAATAACTAGAACTTCTTTTTGGATTGAGAGAATAATTTTAAAACACAAAAAAAAAGGAAATACAAGGTGAGCCTCTCTCGTAAGAATTTTTGAACTTCCCTGGACAGAGCACGTGAACTTCTCGCAACAAACCTGTTAAGCTTTTTGTTTCCAATTATTTTATTTTTGATCTAAAACGCATTCCGTGTAGTAGTTGAACTTCCCGTTGTTTTCACCTTGAACTTCTATCATGTATTTTTGTTCAACCTCTCTCACAAGAATTTTTGAACTTTCTCAAGCCGAGCGCTTGAACTTCTAGCAACAAAACTTTTAGCCTTTGCTTTTTCATTCTTTTTTTAATACAAAATGCACACCGTGTAGTACGTGAACTTATCACAGTTATCAATCTAAACTTCTCTCGGTTAGGTGAAAATATCTGAGTTTTTTATACACATCGAACCACTCTACCTTTTTTTATTTTGAACTTCATTGTGTATTTTTAGAAATGTGAAATTTGGAGGGTTTTTAGAAACATTTAACTTCTTCATTATTTCAAATTGAACTTATTGGTTTTATTCTTTAGTAACTAGAAAAAATTGAATTTTCAAATAAAATCAAATTGCTCCGCTTTTTCCAATTAAACTTCTTGGTTTTATTCTCTAGTAACGAGAAAACCTGAGTTTTTTACATGCATTGAACTACTCCATTTTTTAGAATTGAACTTCTTGGATTTAATCTTTAGTATTGGGAAAAATTCCCAAAATGGCATTGTTTCTTGTTTTTGTTTTTTGAGCTTCTAAATCCTAGGTTTTAATATACTTTGAACTTCTATGTTATTTTAATTTGAGCTTCACATATTTTATGTTTTGAGTAAAGAATTGTGTTTGATTTTAAAGTAAACATCGAATTTGACTTTTTTCTATTTTTGAACTTCATGGTTGATTCTTTAATAACGCCGGATATTTTAGTTTCTTAATGGTAAAATCCTAGATTTTTTTCATAAACATCGAACCACTCGTTATTTTAGTTTGAACTTCTATTTATTTGAAAAACAGAAAAATTCTTTTTTTTCAAACCCTTTTTTAGTTTTTACTTTTTTTAATTTGAACTTCCTCATTTTATTCTTCAGTAACGAGAAAACATTGAGGTTTTTATATACTACAAACTTCTCTGTTATTTTAAATTGAACTTCTTTAGTCATATTCTTAAAAAATATATTTTTTAAATAAGCATCAAACTTTTGTTTAAAATTAAACTTAATACTTTTATTTTTCCTAGAAACGAAAATAATTTAAGTTTTTTGTATACATCAAACTACTCCTTTATTTTAATTTGATCTTCTTCATTTTATTCTTTGGTAACAAGGAAATTTTGACTTTTTTACTAAATATTGAACTTCTCTATTTTTCTAATTTGGACTTCTTGGTTTATTTTTGTTAGTAACAGAAATACCCTTGTTTTTGTAGCAAACATTTGAACCGATTCGTTAGGAAGGTCAAGTCGGCCATCGCTAGAAGGTCGCAAGTTGATGTTGATCCATAGGAGCACCAAATCGCCGCTAGAGAAGGAAGAGTGGTGTGTTGTCATTATCACTGGGGTGGGTTACTAAGTTAAACACCCTAACTTTTCTTTTTCTGTTCTGCAGAATGCAAGTGTGAATAACTTGACAACATGATGTACAAAGAGTGTCAGTGTTCCAGAAAATATACTTAACATACTTTTGACCTTCACGAATAAAACATTTTGACCTTCAACCCCTTTTTTGGTTCCAACAACCGACTAAACTAGGCAAAAACATATAATTATTTTTCGTTGCAGCTGAACTGATACACCAGGCAAAGCCGGCCTGCAACAGTGGCCAATTTTTCAGATAGATAGACACAAAACATCTGTTTTATGCACTGGAGTTTTGCTATGGACACCTGAATATTTTTTTCCTTTTGCACAAAGTACAGTACGAAGAATCATCACATTTCACAAAGTTCATTTAACCAAAAGATTGTGGGCACACGGACTCGCAAACGGGAGGTGCACCATATTTTTTAGGAACACCAAGCTTGAGCGATAGTGGAAAGGAAGAATCATAAACTAAAGAGTATATTGATCAAAGTGTTTCACGTACACACAATAGTCCATAAGCTTTTTAGATAACAACATGTTGCCGTAGAAGTTATCTAATCAATTATGAAGTTAAGAAATGAAAAATAAGAGAGGAAAAACATGTCTGAATATACTAAAAAACATCTCTGGACCTTCACATCCACATCACTCTGAACTTCAGTCCTCCTTCAAACCGCAAACTTTTTCTTGGTACACATATGTGACCTTCTCCTGTTTATTCATTTGAACTTCTTTTCAAGACAAAAAATTCTAGCGTCAATTTTCCTAACATATAAAATGGTAGACAAACAAACTCATTAGCAAAAACAGATGGTGGGCAGAATATTATTCCACGTTATCCACATATGTACACAAGTTGCTACTTTCATGTAATTTTTCAAATACAAGCAGACAAAAAACCATCGAAGCACCATACTCTTTGACCATTTTCTGCTAAGTAGCTATACTGATGCATTCTTTTTCCATTTTCTTTGACTCTTCAAATTTGTGCCTACAAGAACAATACAAGGACTAAACTGACAGAATTAGAGTTTCAGAACTAAATGAAAGTTGCAACATGCTCCACCGCATGAGCAGAAGAAGAACCAGTGGAGCTCATTGCGTGTTGGTGCATCCACCAGTTGCTAAAGAAATGAGCATGACATGAATTTGCTAATGGAGTGAAACAATAATACAACTAAACATATAGATACAGCTGAACTTCAGACACTGTCTACCCATGATGCCATCATAGTGGAGAGAGAAGGGAGATAGTGCTCGGTCGATGCGCTGATGGAGCAGAGTGTAGGCGCGCTGGAGGAGGGTGAGGCGTAGCAGAGGGTATGTCACACCAGAAGCGAGGGCAGGTCGCGCCAGAGCAAAGGGAAGTTCGCACTGAAGCGGTGAACCTCTCTCACACAGTGGCAGACGGGGGGGAAGGCCATGAACGGTGGCATGCCCTCTGCTACATCAGGCGGAGGTGGTTTGCGTCACTGGAGGTTGGACGGGAAGGCGCCCGTGGTCGGGCGGAGCAGCGAGGAGGAGCTGAGCGATGTCGGGGGCAGCCTAGGTCCCAGGGGAGGCCGGCGGCGTACCAGAGGTAGGTGACGGGATCGCGTGCCGGTGCTTCATGGCGGGAGGTGGCGTCGGGGTCGCACGTCGGTGCTTGGTGGTGGCAGGCGGCGGTGGGATCAGTCCCGGGCGGATCCGGGGGAAGGAGGCGGTCCGGTCGCCAGATCCGAGGGCGGTGGTGTCGCGATGGCCGGATCCCGGGGAGGGAGCGGTGCGGCGGCCGGATTTAGGACCGGTGGTGGCGCGGTGGCTAGTTCCAGGGAAGGGGAGGGGGCGGCGCGGGAGGTGCGGGAGTGGGTGGGTTTTCTTTTTTTTCTCCATGGCTTCGGGAGTTCGGGAACGCCTCTTCGGGCCCTATATAGAGCGTTGTGATCCAAATAGTTATTTTGATCACGGGATTAGAATAGTGCCACTATATACATATGTATATGTATATATATATATGGCTTCTACACATCATCTCCATCATCATTATCAGTACATCCTATGAAAGTGACACTACAAAAAAGACACATCCGTAACATTTTGGGCCAAACGAATTTTTTTCTGTCATGCTTATGACACTTCTATAACGATAATTGTGACAAAACCCGGTATCATCATAGATGTGGTGGGCTCCTACGTCTATGACAAAATATCATGACAGAAAATGGGCTTTTCGTCCTGGGCGGGCCGGAGACGCAGCTGTATGACATTCTTTGAGCCGTCCATGACGGAAAAAATCATGGTAGAAGCAAGGGCGAGGAAAATATCGGGGAGTTCCCAGTTACGATGGGTGGTCGGGGGCCGAGCAATGCGTGTTTCTCTCGTACACGTACGGGCGTGGGTGCGAGGCGTTGGGCTCTAACTGAACCCGAGCGAGGCGTTTGACTACTGAACCCGAGCGATTGCACTGTAGGCTATGCGTTACTGAACCCGAGCGATCGATCGATGGCTGTTACCTGAACCTGATCGAGCGATTCCTTTGCTACTGCTACTAACTGAAGCTGGTCGAACCTGCTACCTCTTGATGAACAATGAGCGTTGTTGGGGGGTTGGATGAACATGACCCCGTGGTAGTAGACGTCGTTGCCGCTGGATGAACAGGACCCCGATCGAGCCAGTTGGGGGTGGATGAACAGGACCCCGTGGAGGGCTGAATGAACACGACCCTGTGGAGGGCTGGTTGAACAATAGCCGGTGGAGGGCTGGATGAACAGTAACCCGTGGAGGGGTGGTTGAACAGGACCCCATGGAGAGGGCTGGTTGAACAGTAGCCGGTGGAGGAGCGATGGAGGCTGGATGAACAGGAGCCCATGGATGAACAGCCGCTGGTGGAGGCTGGAGGAGGTCGACGGTGGATGAACAGTAGCCCGTGGAGGCAGTCGACAGTGGAGATGAACAGTATACCATGGAGTCCCTTTTTGTGGTACGCCACACCCCTTCCGATGAACAAGACCCCCGTTTCGACCGTAGCGCTCCAAGATAAGTCCATTTCCTCCGTTTTGCGGTACGCCACACTCCTCCTGATCAATAGGACCCTTTTTCGACTGTAGGAGGTCCAAGAAAAGTCTGTTTCCTCCGTTTTGCAGTACGCCAGACCCCTCCCGACGAACAGGATCCCGTTTCAACCGTGGACAGTCAAACACAAGGTCGTTTCCTCTGTTCTGTGGATGCCAGGCCTCATTTCGATCGGCTGTTCCGTCCAAGCCGGTTGGCTCCCGATGAACACGACGACGACGCAGTTTTTCTGTTTAGAGCCAGCCATCTACACGAGCCCTGGCCGTATGTATGCGCGAGTAGGCGTTCGAGACCCCGCCCATATGTACATATGTGGCCATATTTACTTTCTTGCACCCTGGCCGTTGTACGTACGTGTACACGATATTAACGGGACTGCGTGACATGCTACATGCGCACCTCTACTACAATACGTGCCCTTCCTTACACGGCCACGGTTCATCGCTGCAGCCCACAGACAGACCGATCGACCAGTATGCATGTACACGTTCACGACTAGAATGACAATGCTACGTACGCTTTGACCAAGTGGGTCCCGACTGTTAGGCACTTCCTTGCGTGCGAAGACGTAGCTGGTGGGTCCTAGCAGTCAGGAGGGAAATGTTTTTTTCACGAAATACGATGGCCCGTCCGGTGGGTCCCTGCTGTCAGCTGGAGGAATCATTATTTTGCGCGTAATAAGGAGGCACTTCCTTACTGTGGTCGTGGACCCAGCTGTTAGCCTATCCATGTATAGTACTCTTCCGATGAAAGTCGTTCGTTGACCACATTGACCACGCCGTGCCGAGAACACCAAGGCCGTGGACGACGGTGAGGCCTAGGAAGGGGACGACACGGAGCCGGGGAAGACGCGGCAGTGGATGCCCACGCGGAGAGGAGTACGAGGGTTCACTGGTTCGGCTTCGGTGTGAGGCTGCCGTCGCCGCAGGGCCTGGCCAGTGATGGGAAGTAGTAGGGGGTGGTGAGGCCTTCGCGGCAGGACAGCCGGCCATGGGAGGCAGGAGCAGGCGGTACGACCGGCGCTGCTTTAGGCGTCTGGAGCAAGAAGACCAGAGGTTGAAGAAGCAGTACGGCCGTTGGATGGACATCGTATGGTCACTGGAGCTAGAATCATTCATATTGGCTAAGTTGACAAAGCCCTCCATCCTCATCAACTTAGTAGGCCCACAAGTCAGCCTCCCACTATGCTGGGTCCCAGCTAGCAGGGGGAGTATTCATTTTTTGTGCGTAATAAGGAGGCACTTCCTTGCATGCGAAGATATAGCTAGTGGGTCCGACCTGTCAGCAGGGGGAACATTTTTTCAAAATATAGAGGCCCTTCCGGTGGGTCCCAGATGTCAGGTGGAGGAATCATTATTTTGCGCGTGATAAGGAGGCATTTCCTTGTGTGCGACCGTGGACCCAGCTGTCAGCCTCTCCACGTACAGTCCACTTCTGATGGATGTCGTTCATTGACCATGTTGACCACACTGCGCCGAGAGCACTAGGGTGGTGGACGACGATGAAGCCTAGGAAGGGAACGACATGGAGTCGGGGAAGACTCGAAGTGGTTGCCCACGTGGTGGGGAGTACGAGGGATTACTGGTTCGGCTGCCATCGCCGGAAAATAACAGGACGAGTGGGTGAGTAGAAGAATGGCCTGGCCAGCAATGGAGTATGGTGGGGCGGTGCGGCCTGTGCGGTAGCACAGCCGGCCACGGGAGGTGGGAGCAGGCAGTCCCACCCGCGCTGGTTTGGGCGGCTGGAGCAAGAAGATCAGATATTGAAGAAGCAGCACAGCCGTTGGATTAACATCCAATGGTCACTGCTACTAGAATCGTTTGTGGACTAAGTTGACAAAGCCTTTCATACACGTCAACCTAGTAGACCCACAAGTCAGCCTCCAAATCGGTCCCAAACAGCATATAGCCCGAAATTTCTAGCCAGATTCAAATTAATTTAAAAACTAAACATACCTTAATTTAAATCCAATGAAATTTTACCCGCACAAAAACAATGAAATTTAAAATATCAAAATCCGAAAGAAAAAAAGTATTTTGGAACTAATTGCCTGTTTGCTGTATTTTTTTCATTTTACAACCCATTTATTATTACTTATATTTCATTTCTTATTTCTTATAGCCCATTTTCCGGGCAAAATGCATCCCTCCTCGTCTTGAAAGATTTCCGGCCCAGCAGGGCGTAGAAAAGCAAGTAGGCCTACGTTGGTTACTCTGCAAAAAACAAAATAGCTGGTCTAGCCATTTTGAGAAAGGAAAAAAGAAAACTGGGCTGGTCATGTGCTAAACATATGAAATAAAAGCCTGGGCTAGACGGGCCATATCTCCCGCACAACCCATTTGATACGCTTCTCCATCCCGAAAAAAACAAAAATATTGCGCGCTGCTGGGTCCCTACTATCATCCTCACCATGTATAGTGACCTCCTTATTCCTCTCGGTTGTTGACCATGTTGACAACACTGGAGGGCGGCGCCGCGGCGAGCGAACAAAGGCAGAGGATGATGGGGAGGCCTCAGACGGGAACGAACAGGAGCCGGGGAAGATGCATAGAGTTTTAGGGTGCTATGTGGCCATGATGCGTGCGCTGCAGCACAGCCAGTCGTGGGAGGCGGGAGCAGGCGGTCCCGCCAGTGCTGGTTTGGCTTTGGCAGCTGGAGGAAGAAGAGAATGAAGAAACACGACAAACGTTGAATGTTAATCCAACGGTCAAGGTTGGCATAATCGTTTGTTGACTAAGCCGACACCAAGTAGCATAATTTTTTATATATAGGAAGAAAATAAAAATTGGGCTCGTTCGCCTGATAACATTCCCGAAACTACGACCGTTCGATCTTGCATCACAACTAAAACTGCGAGGAAAATGCGTTCGTCTGTCGTCCTCCTCCCAGGGAACGCTCGCCACATAAGTGACTAGCACCCTTGGTTTTCAACCGAGAGGTCTTGGGTTCGAGTCCCAGGAACTCTCAATTTTGTTCTCCTTCCTTCCTCGCAAAAAGAAAGAAAATTAGAGACTTGAGAAGGCGTACAGGAGAAGCTAGTGTACTAGTAAAGAGACATTGCTGAGTTTTAGAAAAAAGAAAGACGTGCTCCTGTAGCTGGTTCGAATCCAAACCTAGACTATGACCATATATGGTGCTATGCTACTTTGCAAGTAATGAAACTGACATATCCAACGTTCGCTTCTCCTCTTCTCTACTTACTCTGCCTAGCATCAGTAGCTCTGGCCGCAGCAACCTTGTCCGCTGGCTGCTCGTCCACCTGCTCTTCAGCAGGCAACAACCATATATGCGCCAAGTCCCCACCCGTACCATTGCCTGTGGGTCTCATCACACCCCCGCCGGCGCATGCACCGCAGCCGGTTGCTCATCGCAACCCGCTGCCGTTGGTGTGGTGCCACTGCTACAAATCACGCAGAGTCATCGGTCGTGTCTTAGCCACAATCCTCAACCCTGGCCGAGTCTTCTACAAATGCCCAAATCATGGGGTAATAATATGTTTAAGTGTTGTTTTGCTGCTTTCAGTTGCTGATTCTTTTAATAGTTTTGTTGATGATCTTCCAATTTGATTCGTGCAGAAAAGGGAAGATTCGTGTGATTTGTATTTCTGGGAAGTTGCTGATGTGGGGGAATGCAACTAAACTGATTATTTGGTTAGCCGAGGAATCCCAATACCAACACGTTGGGGTGTTGGACATGTAACTGAAGGAACGACAGAAGAGGAAGAAGCAGAGCAGAAGGTTAAAGATGCAGTTCCTCTGATCATGGCCAAGCAACAACTACTGAATGGCCTTGATAGCAATGAGGAGATGAAAGAGCTTGTGAAGATAATGGGCAAAATCGGTGTGCTCTGTAGGATGATTGTCTCTTTATTTGCAGTGTATGTAGCACTTGTGATGTATTCAATGGCTATGACATGATCACTTTGCTGAAACTAGTAATGAATGAAACCTGTGTAGTAGGCTGGGCGTAGTGTTGTGAACATCTAATGATTTCTATTAACGGAAATCGGGGGGTATCCCCTTTTGCTCATAAATAAATAAATAGTAGAGGCCCTTTTGGTAATAAATAAATAAATTAGCAAAGGCCCTGTCAGGGCAGCTTTGTTCCCATTCAAAGACGTCGAGCAAATTGCAGTCCAACAGCAAACTATGTCATCAAATTCAAGTTTCAAAGCCAAATACGAGTACAACTAAACAACAATGTCATCATATTTTAGTCGTCATACAATCATCAAACACAAATCAACATACATAACAAGTGATGTTCTCACACCAAAATACTAAACAACACGTTCATCAAGTTTCAGTTGTCATAGCAAACAAAATTTCACATAGTAGATAAAAAACATCTTCTGACAGGCAAATACGACAAAAGCAATCTAATCATCATCCGCAGCAGTAGCATCAACATCTTCACCATGTGTATCAGTCTGAATTGTAATTCCCCACAGTGTCATCTTCTTCTTCATCCTCAATGTACTCGAGCCTTGGATTCTTCTTGATCAACTCTTGTATGTCCACATCACGACTGGTAATCTTTTCACCAGCGTCATTGACGTGATGGTCCTCAAAGATATTAGGAACATCTGTGGAATCTTGTACATCAGGAGCAGTTTAAGCATCATCTTGTTGTGCAACTTCATTAAACAAATTCCTCTGATCAAACCTTTGCAATACTCTCCAGTCATCGCTATGTGCAAATGTGTCTTCCAAGCAAAATATTTGTGTTGCTTGATTTGCCAAAATAAAAGGCTCGTTAGACTGGTACGCCGCCTTGACATTGATGGATTTGAAATAATCGTCAACTCTGGGTTTTGCGATCCTGGAAAACAGGTTATACCAACGACAACACAATAGAACCACACCCCGATGATCCTCGAAACTGGAGATATACTGTAACTGAACAATGTCTGTTATGTTAGCATACATTTCAGTTGTCTCTTTGTCGTACGTATCCATGGTCCTGATGGCACTGTTTTGTGTCTTCCTGCCTTCGTCACGTGCAAGTGTGTTGTAGCGCACATCTCGAATAACGCAAGATTCATAAAGTCTTACCAGAGTATCAGGACCCATTGCTAGTGCGTAAATGGCATCATCAACTGCCTGCCCATCCTCCCGCATCTTCTTAACCTATGGTTAGAAAATAGACAACCTGATCATCTAATGTACTCAATATATTAAAAAAACTGACAGTGTAATTCAAAACCTTACATGGCTCTTGAACCATTTCGCAAATCCTGCTATAACCAGTTTGTCAATGTTTCTTGGATTTTGCGGTAGTAACTCCTTTTTGTAGATGCTACACAACATAGTGATCGCGTCAAACATCTAAATATATAAGAATGTGCTGCAAGTTTAGTAGATTACGATGTATAAGATGCAGTACTGAGCACTTACTTGATATAAGGTAGCATCTCAGGACAGTTATTCAACACATACCAAATCATTTTGTCCAAATCTTTAAGTTTGTCCTCTTGTCGACTCTTCCCTGTAACTCAAACAGAATAATCGAAAACATTGAGCCCAGGATTGTCTTCACCCACCTCTTTGCTAAGCTGATTAGCTATTTTAATGTATTTTGAGTAGAATGTCAACGCTTCTGTAGCAATGTTAGCCTCTGCAATGGAACCCTCGGGTCTAGCTCTGTTCCTAACATAGCCCTTGAAAGTGCCTAGCCGCCTTTCAATAGGGTACATCTAGCCATACTGTCCTAGACCTCTAAGTACTGCCTCATCAGGTAGATGAACAACCAAATGCACCATCACATCAAAGAAGGCTGGAGGATATGTCTTCTCAAGGTCGCATAGGATAGTTGGTATCTTGTCTCTAAGATGCTCCAAAGCATCTATCCTGATATTTCTACTTTAGAGTTCCCTGAAGAATTGTCCCAACTCTGTAACTGCTCTATATAAGTCAGGACGGCCCAATCCTCTAAGGATAACAGGTAAAACCCTTCGAAGTAGGACGTGGCAGTCATGAGTTTTCAACCCTTGTACCTTGTTTCCATCTACACTGACTCTCCTTTCAGGGTTGGAAGCAAATCCATGTGGGAATCTCACACGTGACAGGACCTCATAGAATTCTTTTCTTTTTACCTTGTCCAAGACGTACACAGCTGGTGCCATATCCCGTGGTTTACCTTCATCTTCCACCTATAAATCCTTTCTGATACCCAGGTTTGTCAAATCAATCCTGGATTTTAAGGTATCTTTTGTCTTGCCTTCAATATTAAGAAGTGTGCCGATAATGCTGTCACATATATTTTTCTCGATGTGCATCACATCAAGATTATGCCGCAGATCCAAATCTTTCCAATACTCCAAGACCCACAAAGTAGACCTGCGGGTAAACAATAATCTCTCTTTTGCCCTGCCATGCTTACTTTTCCCGCTACCATTACCAGGATGGTTTCCTGGTGTAATATGCCTGGCCTTCTCTAATTCCACTTGCAACTCATCGGCGGTGAGCCTCTTTGGCACATCACGGTTTTCATGCTTTGCATTGAACACATGTCTTCAGTATTTTGTAGGATGCGGCTTGTCCTTGGCAAGGAAACGGCGGTGTCCAATTGTAACACCCTGGATGTAACTTTCCCAATTTGTACTTCAACTCTTGCCGTTTCCGGCGTTAAGTTATTTTATTTTCTCGGGTTCGGGTCTTTGTCTCCGTGTGTTGTTATCTTTGTCATGCATCTCATATCATGTCATCATGTGCATTGCATTTGCATACGTGTTCATCTCATGCATTCGAGCATTTTCCCCGTTGTCCGTTTTGCATTCCGGCGCTTCGTTCTCCTCCGGTGGTCATTTCCAGCTTTCTTTCGTGTGTGGGGATTAAACATTTCCGGATTGGACCGAGACTTGCCAAGCGGCCTTGGTTTACTACCGGTAGACCGCCTGTCAAGTTTCGTACCATTTGGACTTCGTTTGATACTCCAACGGTTAACCGAGGGACCGAAAAGGCCTCGTGTGTGTTGCAGCCCAACACCCCTCCAATTTGGCCCAAAACCCACCTAACTCTGCTCCATCATCTAGAGCGTTCGATCACGATCGCGTGGCCGAAAACTGCACCTCATCTGGACTCTCCTAGCTCCCTCTATGCCTATATATACACCCCCTCCCGAAAATCAGGACGAAACCCTAGATCCACTCATCCTCGCACGCGCCGGAAAAAATTCCTGCCGACGGACATTGTCCAGTCCGCCTCCCCGCCGCCATGTGGCACTCCGCCGTTCGCCGCCGCCGGATCCCGCCGCACCGGCCCGCGCGGGGCCCTCCCCGGCCCGCGCGCCGCCGCCGCCGCCCTTTCTCCTCCTCCTGCGCCGCTCGCCGGCCCCGCCGCCTCCTCCGAGCAGTCGCCGGCCGCCGCGCCTCCCCGCCACCTCCGCCCGGCCGCCGCCTCGACCGCGCCGTCCCCGCAGCTTCGGTGGCCGCGCCGCCCGGCCGCCGCCGCCCGGCCGCCGACACCGCCTTCCGCCGCCGCCTCGCCGTCCTCTCCCGGGCCGGCAAGCCCTCCGGCCATCTCCCTCCTCCGGCGAGCTCGATCCGGCGATCCTCGTCTTCCGCGCTCGGCCGATCTAGATCTAAGTCCTCGGGTTGACTTTTCCCTCAGAAACCCTAGCTCATGTTGCATACTTTAACCTGCCGTAACTTTGCATCCGTAGCTCCGATTCATGCATATAGCATATCAAAATGTTCATCTCAGAGAGTGCATCATTTCATTCCATTGCATCATTTTCATTTGAGTTCATATTGATGCCCGAAATGCTGTTAGAAGAGGGCTACTTGAGTTAATTGTCAGATCTGCTACTCCATTTAGGTTTTTGTCATTTTTGCCATGATTAATGTGTGCATGATATGCCCTGATGCTCTACATATGTTTTGTTAGGGGTTTTGTGATCTCTCCAGAGGTGCAACCCATGTATTTTTGTGATGTGTGTGGTGACTAGTGCAAGCTTGCAAAGTGGTGCACTTGCTAATTCTGTTTTCAGGGACTTAGCATTTCCACTAAGTCCTTGAACTGTTTATCTCATATGGCCATATGTTCATGTTGTTTCCTAGTGATCCGTGCCTCTTTTGAGGATGATCAGTAAGGATGTTTTGTTAATATTGTAGTGCTATATCCATCCTTGTCTTTGTTTGCAATTATGGAGCACCCTAGCTTGAGTCAATCGAGCTCTACTTTTGCTACTTTGTGAATCTAGGCAGATTGTCAACTTGTTTGCAATTTTGCCGATGATGTTGTAGTTGATCCGTGCATGCTATGTTATTGTTCTTGCCATGTCTAGATTGCATTTTGTGCCTTCTTGATGGATGTATGCCTAGCTTGTCATGACTTGCACCGTAGTGAGTGCATCGAGCTCGTAAACATGCCTACTTGAGTTATGTTTCAGCATGTGCTAGTTTTCACCAAGACTGAGAACTGATTATGTTTTTGCTATGTTCATATGCTTGCAATTGTATTTTCTGATCCCTTTTGGCTCAAGGTCACTAAGGGACTTTTGTTAAGCTCTTTGAGTAGCTCCATGCCATGTTTTACTTTGCCATGTTCAGGTCCTATAGCATGTAGTTTTGTTGCTCCGAAGAGTGCTACCTGATCTGAAATTCCAGACAAGTGTTAATTTCATTAAGTCTGAGATCTATTTGCCATATGCATTTTTGCCATGCTTGTTTGAACCTGTTAATGGATGAATCGGCCGTAGCTCAGTGCTAGACTTTTGTTAAGCATCTTGAATGCATCCCTGCCATGTATTTTGTTGTCATGTTTGGATGCTGTAGTATGTTCATCTCATTGCATTTAGATGCCTACTTGCTGTAAATCGCAGACCGATGTCATTTTTGAATCGCTTGCCATTTCCAAACCGTAACTTCGATTCCGGCGTTCTTTATATCGTTTTCAAGTGATTTCATCTCATCTTTCTAGTGGCATACTTGGATTTCCAAGTTGATACCAGGTTCATGCATTCCTTGTCACATCTTGCATATGCATCCCGCATCGCATCCCGCATAGCATATTATCTTTGCATCATTTTGTTTGAGCTTGCACGTGGTTGATTGTGTCCCTGTTGCTTGTTTGTCTTGTTTGGGTAGAGCTGGGAGACGAGTTCTCTAACGAGGAGCCCGTTGAGTTTGCTTTCGAGGATCCAGTCAACTCTGACAACTGTGCAGGCAAGATGATCATACCCTCGAAATCACTACTATCTTTGCTATGCTAGTTTGCTCGCTCTTTTGCTATGCCAATGCTACGATGCCTACCACTTGTTTTCAAGCCTCCCAAATTGCCATGTCAAACCTCTAACCCACCATGTCCTAGCAAACCGTTGTTTGGCTATGTTACCGCTTTGCTCAGCCCCTCTTATAGCGTTGCTAGTTGCAGGTGAAGATTGGAGGCCGTTCCTTGTTGGAACATTTATTTACTTGTTGGGATATCATTATATTGATATGTTATCTTAATGCATCTATATACTTGGTAAAGGGTGGAAGGCTCGGCCTCTCGCCTAGTGTTTTGTTCCACTCTTGCCGCCCTAGTTTCCGTCATATCGGTGTTATGTTCCTGGATTTTGCGTTCCTTACGCGGTTGGGTTATAATGGGAACCCCTTGATAGTTCGCCTTGATTAAAGCTTTTCCAGCAATGCCCAACCTTGGTTTTACCATTTGCCACCTAGCCTTTTCTTTCCCTTAGGTTCTGCAGACTCAAGGGTCATCATTATTTTAACCCCCCACCCCCGGGCCAGTGCTCCTCTGAGTGTTGGTCCAAACCGTCAGCCGCCGGTGGCTACCAGGGGCAACTCTGGGCTGGCCTACCGGAAGTTTGGACAATATGAGTGTGCCCTGAGAAAGAGATATGTGTAGCTCCTATCGGGATTTGTCGGCACATTCGGGCGGTGTTGCTGGTCTTGTTTTAACCTGTCGAAATGTCTTGAAGAACCGAGATACCGAGTCTGATCGGAACGTCTTGGGAGGAGGTCTATTCCTTCGTTGATCGTGAGAGCTTGTCATGGGCTAAGTTGGAACTCCCCTGCAGGGATTTGAACTTTCGAAAGCCGTGCCCGCGGTTATGGGCAGATGGGAATTTGTTAATGTCCGGTTGTAGATAATTTGAACTTTAACTTAATTAAAATGAATCAACTGGGTGTGTTACCGTGATGGCCTCTTCTTGGCGGAGTCCGGGAAGTGGACATGGTGTTGGAGTAATGTTTGCGCAGGTTGTTCTCTAGTTTCTCGCTCGCGCTTTGCCTCCTCTTCTCGCTCTCTTTTGCGAATAAGTTAGCCACCTTACTTGCTAGTCGCTTGCTGTAGCTCCACATATTAACCTTGCCATACCTTTCAGCTTAAATAGTCTTGATCGCGAGGGTGCGAGATTGCTGAGTCCCTGTGGCTCACAGATTACTATTACACCAGATGCAGGGCCTGATGATTCCGCTCCAGGAGACGCATTTGAGCTCAAGTGGGAGTACGACGAAGACTCTCAACGTTACTATGTTTCCTTTCCTGATGATCAGTAGTGGTGCCCATTTGGGGGTGATCGGGACCGTGTCGCTTGTTGGGTTCTCTTTTATTTTGGCGCCGTAGTCGGGCCATGAGTGTTTGGATGATGTAATGTTATTTATGTACTTGATTGACGTGGCGAGTGTAAGCCAACTATGTTATCTCCCCTTTATGATTTATATTGCATGGGATCATGTGAAGATTGCCTAACTTGCGACATATGCCTTCAATGCGATTATGCCTCTAAGTCGTGCCTCGACACGTGGGAGATATAGTTGCATCGAGGGTGTTACACCAATATGTAACAGATCTTGGTAAGTATTGTTTATGACAGGGATTCCTGTCATAGTGAACACATGCATTGTAACCATGGGTCGCTCGCCCTGACATAGTGCCCAAAGCCGGATAATCATGGATGCACCAAATTATAACAACACGCAGAAAGAAATCAGCTGGTGGGCTGCTATATAGGTCTCAAGTGAGAACACCCCTCCATAGTTGTTGAAGTTCCTCCACAAGAGGCCGCATGAATAAGTCAAAATCATTTCCAGGACTTTTTGGACCTGGGATGAGCAAGGCCATCATGTAGTTTGATTATTTGGTGCAGACATTTGGAGGCATGTTGTAAGGGATAACAAGCACTGGCCACATGCTATATGTGGCGTTCTGGTGGCCAAATGGGTTAAATCCATCTGAAGCTAAGCCAAGTCTAATGTTTCTCGGATCAGTAGCAAACTTTTTTTGTTTCTGATTGAAGCTTTTCCACTCACTACCATGGGATTGATGGCTCGTTACATTCTGATCTCTGTACTCCTGGTTCCCAGAATGCCACAGTACATCCTCTCTTGTTTCAGCATCATGAAACAACCTCTGCAATCTTGGTACAGTTGGAAAATGTCTCAGAACATTATGAGGAATCCTCTTCACGGCATCGCCATCTTTGCATCTTGATGATTTGCATTTCGGGCATTCACTTAAGTTGGCATAATCCTTCCAGAATAGAACATAATTATTCTTACAAACATGGATCACATCAT
Source organism: Triticum urartu (assembly GCF_056163025.1). Taxonomy (NCBI): domain Eukaryota; kingdom Viridiplantae; phylum Streptophyta; class Magnoliopsida; order Poales; family Poaceae; genus Triticum; species Triticum urartu. The sequence goes on along the minus strand of NC_141879.1, from coordinate 149,856,039 downwards.
ATCCAATTCCAACTGCACAAAGGAAATTCTTCATTTTACTGTAGGTGTGTGGCAGTTCAGACGCATCTGGGAAAGATTTGCGGAAAGCAACCAACATCGCATCGAGTGATTTGTTGGTAATCCGTTCAGATGTCTTCACCTGAAGAAAGGTGACCATAGCTGAGAATACTAACAGCTTATTTCCAGGGGTGACAGCCACGTTGCATTGCTCCAACATGCGGGCCCACCATTTTTCTTCTGTAGGTGAAAGTTCACGAAATGCATGAGCATTTCGTAGCATTGTTTCAATGTTGGTGAAACTCACTAGCTCCGCCACCACCACCTCCTCCTCCTCTTCCAACCAAGCATCAGGCAGATCAAGATAGTGATCTGATGCTTCCACGTAGTCAGTAACATTGACGTTCATAGCTTCACCATGATGAACCCACCTAGTATATGTGACCGACATCCCATACAAGTGTAGATGATTTTGCATACTTGACTGGGGTCTTGTAACAGAATTCATACAACTGCTACATGGGCAGAGCACATCTGATTTCGGACCACCATACTCAACTGCGATAAAGTTCATGAAGTTTTCAACCCCCTCGACATATGCAGCAGAGAATCTTTGAGCAGAAGTTATCCAAGTCATGTCCATCTATTAGACATACAAATTAGTTCTTCTACTAGATATTACAGGAAAACATATATGCTTTTTTATGAAGTCTAGAAAAAAAATACCTAGGTCAATGTCTAAAGCTATGGCAAGATATTTGGACGAGCAGATCTAAGTAACGAAATATATGCAAAGCTAATTCAACAAACATATTTGAGTGCTAAATTATGGCAGTCTGTTTCAGCAGTCAATGAGGCCGAGCACACAACCATCAAAGTATCGAAGGCCGTCGCAACAACAAAGGTCGAGTATAAAACGGTATAGTGCTATTTCACCTAACATATTGGCTACTAGACCATCGCAGTCTATGTCACAATAAATATATGGCAGGATATTTTAGCAACTAATCGGGCTTGGCATGCCATCTCAGCTAAGTAGATTGAGTGCAGAACAGGGAAAGGAAGCTTCTTAAGCAGAGCATATTGACTATAAACTACTTCAGCAAACAGTGAGATTAACAGCGTCTATCAGCTAACATTCAGTGCTACACCGACATGCACGGGGCCTCAGTCTAGAATGCGCGTGCCGGCGGAGAAGCTGACCGCCGTGCGTCTCCACACAAACGTCGCCAGCAGTGGCGGCGCTGACCGCCGTGCGCCTCCACAAGAACGTCACCAGCGGTGGCGGTGCGGCTAAAGGACGACAGTCTATGAGAGCATACTGTGGGGGCGAGAGGATCGCCGTGCGTCCCCTCGATGAACCACGGTGCCGACATATCGGCGCGGCGGGGAGGGCGGCTTTGGCACTGCGAATGGAGTGGAGGGGGACGGGGCAGAGGGGGGTTTGGGGAATATTATTGGCTAGTTGGCCGAAGGGCGGTTGAATTTGGGATTTGGGGGGGATTTTTTGGGGGATTTTCGCGTGGTGGGCGGGGGGAGTTTGGCGCATGGTCGGTTTCTCCAAGTGCAATCCCACGTGTCAGTGAAGAGGCAAGCCGAAGCGTGTTCCGTTTGTGTGAGGCGTGTGCAGGACCGAACGTGTGTGGGGTGCAATGCGATCGCGACAGGGGTGTTATGAGTGTACCTCCTTTTTACTTTTTAAACTAGGTGCTTCGCCCCCTTAGTGCTTCGCGCGATCCATCAATACTACTACTAGTAATCCGGTAATCCTGACTAAAACGGCGCGGCCGGGTCTTTTCCCGTGTGATATGCTGGGCGGTTGGCTTAGTTGGGTTTTTAGGACGAGTAATGCCACACCTACGTAATCCCAATTACGTAATTAACGTAATATGAAACGTGTGAGCTGTTGATTGTATATTGGGGGGAGGGGCCCACCACCATGAAAATCAGGGAGGAGAGAGAGGCAATTTACGTTAACCCTTTCATAGGTTCCCGTAGATGTAGAAAGATGTGAAATGCGTGAATGTGTAGTGGACATACTATTGGAGTGCCTAAGATAAATTTTGTATGTAGACCTATGTGTTTATTTACTTCGCATGTTAGCTTTGTCTCAGTTCAATAAAAAGCAGAGTTGGTGATGACGGTGTGCCTGCCATCCTGCAATATAGGATGTCCGATCTATATCTAACGGATAGGAAGGAAACTATGACAATTTATCCGCACTCCTCGCCACATATGCAGATACGGCCTTCCCTGGTTCATCCTTTTCTCCCACAAGATATTGATGTTCCGTGCAATGCACGGACATCTTTCTAGTACTCCTACAATATACTATATTATTGTGAAAGTTCATATACACCGGCCGAGATTAATGCAAACACGGCAGATTTTCATTATATTTCGAACTTCTATAGGACAGAAAAGTGAAATAAACCCGGCCCTATACCTATTCTATGGCGGGGACCGACGTCCTCCATCTGTGATATCCATGTACGGGGGCAGGGTTCAAGACCCGTGAAGTGAAGGCGCGGTCTCCAGCAAGGAAGAGTAGAACACGGGAGACGGACCGGCCAGTTGGCACACCATGCCCTGCCGCCTCCCATGCCCTACTCTTCCTCGGAGGAGTCCCTGACCTTGGCGATGCCGGATGTTGGACGGCGGCAAGTAGGACGTGTGGCTGACGGTGCTCCCGTTGTCGGCTGCCAGCGTGGCCACCGCTTGTGCGGTCGCGTCCATGTCCGGCTATGACGCTATTGTGTCGCGAGCGGCGACCTCGAGCTTCATCCCCGAAGACAAGCTCTCTCGTAGAGCGTTCACACTCACGGTCATGGATGATGTGGTGCCAGGTAGAAGGACGATGCGCTATGGTGTGGAGGTTAGCTGGGTGTTGCCGCTTTAAGTAGCACATTCCGATGAGGCCAAGCGTCCGGGTGTGTCATTAAGTCACCGGAGTTGGTTCCTCGGGCATCGAGCCTCTTAACGACGGCATATGGACAGACAACATGAATGCGGGCAGCTGGCGCCAGCTAGGAACGCACCACGCGACAGCGCGTGGGACGAGGGTTTTTGGTGTGCCAGGGTAGACAGCTGCGATCCCCACATGCGATCCCCACATGTCATTGAAAAATCAAGACGGCCCGGCATGGTCTCAGGTCCTGGGGATGCAGTTGGCCGCGCTACACCACTCCCCGGATGCGTCGCGGCGCGCACGCACTTCGGCGCCCCATGCATCCTCGATGAGCCGGGTGTTGATCTGCTGGTTGTGCGACAGCGCAAACGCCACCCTCGGCACACTGAAACCGACCGTGTCCAGCGACGATGAGCGTGTTGCTCACCGTGGTCGCCGTGTCCAGAGGCGATGCTGGAGCTGCGCCACATTGCTGGCCCCCATGACCCACATGAACGGTTGCCAGTGGCGAGGAGGTCGTGGGCCAGCTCCTCCATTGGACTAGTCTATGCCACGTCGTCCCGATAGGTGTGCCCCACATGTCGGTTTCCCTGTTTTCTCGGCCATATTCAAGCGTCAGTGCTCCGCGTTGCGCATTAGGCGCAGAACAGGTGGTTTTTTTGCCCTGGTTCAAATGTGGTACATTACCTAGTTGTTACCCTAGCCCCAAGTGTGGTGGTTTTGTGTATGGTACCACCCTTTTCCTTTTTCAAGTAGTGAAGCGTAACACTTGATTAAGTAGCCGGATGGTGTGCTAAATGTAGGTGTCCGACTGTTTGAAAGAATAATTGAGGTGTGCCTGGTCCTTGCCCGCATTTACAGGTCCAACTTACCATGTTCCGGCAGTAGTAACTATACTAGTCCATGCGTACTCCCTCTGTTTTTATTTACTCCGCATTTTAGCTTTGCTCAAAGTCAAACTTTGTAAACTTTGACAAAGTCAGAAATAATAACATATACAATAACAGATCAATATCATTAGATTCATTATTGAATATACTTTCACATCATATAGATTTGCTATTGTAAATGTTCATATTTCTATGCTTACTAGCAAGATGCTCGTGCGTTGCACGTAACATCAAGATGCATTTGTATGACTAGTTTATCTTGTGAGAGAAAAGGATGAACGAGGGAAGGCCTTATTTGCAAATGTGGAGAGGTGTCTTGGTACCTTTTTGCAAAATTGCCATAGTTTCCTTCCTATTCATCAGATATAAATCGGACGGCCTATATTGCAGGATGACAGGCACACCATCATCACCAAGACGGAAGGGAAAACGAGACAACTTATTGTTTATTTGAGTCGTTCTAGTATAATCACGTGGCGTTGCTTATTTCTCATTCCTCTCCAACCCACTTCTCCATCGATCATGCCGCCCTCCGGCCGAGTCCATCCTCCCGCATGCCTCATTTGAACATTCCGCCAAGTATCATTCACATGTGGGCCTAGACCATGCTTGTATTTCCAATGTTGTAATTTGTCCGACATGCATACAAACAAACGGTTTGTTTAAAGTTTCACTTTACCTCCACTACATGCCGCTTCCCGTCTTAGTTTTGACATCCCATTCGGTTCATGCCCCGACACATCTTAACAAGATCGATTGTGTGTCATGCAAGGAGATAAAGGTTTGGTCTATTTCTATGATAGAAATGACCCGCGGGGGGGTCTGTGGGGATCAGAGGGAGTATATTGTACGTTCATAAGCGAAACGAACATATTGTACCCACCCTAGTCCTCTTTCAATCGATCTCCAGACCCCGAGATGAAATCGAGAGAGAACGAGTGGGTGCATGTGTGATACCTAAGGCGGATTCAAAATTTTGAACCGGTGATCATAGCATCCGCAAATCATATATAAAGGGTATTCAATGTTCGTTTCACTTTTGAATGTACAATATACTCCCTCCGATCCTTTCTAGTTTACATATAAGTTTTATGTGTAGTCAAAGTATCTCTACTTTGATCAAACTTACAGAAAAAAGTATCAATATTCAACAACGCCCAATCAATATTGTTAGATTCGTACGTACTCCTAGATTTGTATTCAAACAGAGATGGTCTCCAATTTGTTTTGAACCACGTGAATGTGCTTGTTCTCACACATGCTCTTCCTACTAGGATTTCTCCATGTATAGCCAGTCCAATAGTAACTTTTTAAGCTCCATGTCCAATACTACTAGTGGAGTACTGGCAACATCTATAGTAGAGTATGCATTGCTCATAGTACTCCCTCCTTCCATTTATATAGGGCCTAAGAGCAAGTACAGTAGTGGGCTTATAGCCCACTTACATGGCACTTTTGCCTATGTGGAGGAGAGAGATGTGAAAAAGTAAGGGGAGTGAGCTCTCATGCAAGAGCCTAGATATATATGCATTCCAAGGTAAATGCAATAAATATGAAGAAAGAGATAGAGAGGAGATGGAAAAAAGTACTAATACAATAGCCAACCTTATATATTTTTTAACGGGAAATAGCCAACCTTATAGCCCACACTACTGTATGAGTGAATATAGATGATGGCTATAGATGACATGGCAGTTCCTTATAGCCATTAGCTGGCTATATTATTAACCATGCTCTAATGCATTTTTCAAAACCGCCTTTGACTATTGACAAGATTAATAGTACATGAGATGTATAATGTGAAAATTATATCATTGGAAGCTCCTTTCACATACGAATTTGACCGTATGCTTTGTGTAAGTTGCATGTCATATATTATTACTCTAACATTTGGTCAAAGTTAGCCTCGAAAAACGCATTAGGCCCTGTGTAGTAGATGGAAGGAGGGAGTAGTAGTGGAAGTGGACCCTCTGATGTAGGTATCCCTGCCTTACCCTCCCTTTCGGTCACTTACTGGCGAACCCCATGCTTGCTAGGCCCCGCATGTAAATTACTCAATGGGTTCGGCCACGTCAGGGGATCCTCATCCGTAGTATACTCCCTCTGTTTTATTTAATCCGCATAAAACGGAGGGAGCGGTAGTATAAATGACGCGGGCTAGGGAGGGGGAGGGACGTCGATTTGCTCTCAACTGCGGTCCCATAAGCGAGAAAAAATGCAAGACGAAGCACGTTCCATTCGGTGAGCGACGTGGAGGGTCTAGCGTGCCGGGGTGCAACGCAAACACAACAAGAGCAATGTACAGTCAAAACCAATTGACCGGTCGTCACTGGAACCACTATTCACACCAGAACCTTTGCTGATCGGCCTACGCCAACCACTGCCCAAAACCACACCTCCTCTCCAGCCCATTCCCCCACGTTTCAATCCCCTAGCCCGCATCAAGTGTCCCCTAGTTCACCGGAAAGCCATGGTGCGCCGCAAGATCACGTACTAAAAGATCCTGACACCAGAGCGCCGCACAGAAATCGCGGCGGCGGTCGGCACCACAGACCTCTGTTCCCAAGCTCGCTTTGCGGCGCGCCAATCCCCGAGTTCTCTGGATCCAAGCTACAAGGAGGAGGAAGCCGATCCAATGTTCATGGCGGAGGTCACGGCGCAGAAGGCCCCCGATGGGTATGAGATGATGGATGTCGACTTCGTGTCGGTGTTTGGGCCCCCCATGGTGCAGGCGGACCAGCGGTTCAACCTGGCAATACTAAAGGAGGACCGGGAGGCAGAGGCTCAACTCGACGCGGAGCGTGCGCATGCCGCTGCCATCAAGGCTCTCCTGCAGGCGGAACCGGATGTCGTGGATGTGAACCGGGCGGCGGAGGCTCAACTTGACGCGGAGCACACGGATGCCGCTACCATCGAGGCCCTCATGCAGGCGGAACCGGACGTCCTGGACTTGAATCGGGTAGCGGAGGCTCAACTCAACACGGAGCGCGCAGATGCCACTGCCATCGAGGCCCTCCTGCAGGCGGAACCAGACGTCCTAGACTTGAACTGGGTGGTGGAGGCTCAACTTGACGCGGAGCGCGCGGATGCCGCTGCCATCGAGGCCCTCCTGCAGGCGGAACCGGACGTCCTGGACTTGAACCGGGCGGTGCTCTCGTCCGTGCAGAGCGCTTGCACGCTCCGCGTGAATGAGTAGCTGGAAGCCGAGGACAACCACGTTGCAAAGACACACGTCAGCAGCTACGGCTGGATCGCGCCGGCAGCCAAAGACGATGAGGCCGTCTCGTTCCATGAGCAGTGATAGTTTTTCTTTATGTTGTTGTTTTTAGGGATCTTTTGTTGTGTAAAAACAATATTATTATGCAAGTCGCCTGACTTTCATCATTTGGGCCAATCTTCCATTTCAGGCGGTTGGATGAATATCCTACGTCTCCTAACCCTTCTTCCTCATCTCTTCTTCTTCCCCAACAGACCGCCCCACGGGCCGTACGGATCCTCCCCAACATGCAGTTGGATAAACATACTGTATGAATGAAAATTATGTGTCAGCGGTAGGATGGTTGAGTTTCGTTTGATCACATGCGGTAGCACGTATCAATGAGGGTGCGTTCCCTTGGTTGGGTTTGCGGCGTGCAGGAGCGACTGTGTGAGGGTGCGGTGTGACCGCAACAGCCATGCGCAAGTGTACCTCCTTTTCATTTTGAAAACTTTAGGAAAGCTTGGCAAAAATGTGTGGAAAAGTATGGCAATGCAAGGCCTAGACCCAAACAGGATACAAGTACGTACGTACTAGGAGTACTAGTGTTAAAAAATAAAGGCGGGGTTCCTTCGCGGGATTAATCGATACAAATCCTCGTTTGACGTATCAATTAATTTATATTTTTATCCAAAGCCCAAAGAGCTAACCATCTCACTCCTCATCGCTTGATTAGTGCAGTGCCATGCAAACCAACCTTCTCACTTCCGCATGCATGCAAGGGTATATTAATGTCCTTGGTTGCTAGTACGAAGCAAACCCCATCAATTTTGCCTTCATTAGTGTTAGTGGCCTTTTGCAAATTGTAATTTTGATATAGTGGCCTTGTGTACAAAAAAATGGCGGTAGTAACTATTTGACTTCCTTCCCCATTGCGGTGATGTCGACGATATATCAGACGTTGTGGTTTGGCGAAGTGCGTTCGACGGAGAACACCATTGAGGGAGACCACGGTAAGTCGTTCGCAAGTGCCGCCTGCAAGCCGGGACAACCTCCTTATTTTCATCCAGGAAGTCCATTGAACCAAAGGACGCGTAAATGTACTAGTACTACTAGTACACAATAGCGTCGTCCGTCCAGCTTAGTGCGGTGAGGTGGTTTCTTGAAGAATACGATGGAGAAGCGGAGTCGGCAAAGAGTGAAATGATGGTTTCTTCGTCCGTGCTTTTTTATTTGATGCCTCACTACTTTATGATTTGTGATAGAAGGGACAGGGGAGTAGACTCTGTGCTCTATACTATACATGCATCCATGCACGGGAGAAAGAGGAGAGGCGTTGCATTTTTCTATTCCTTCAATAAATCGATCAGGGAGCTTCGGCTCCATCTTTTTGGCTTTGGAAGCACCGTCCACAATGGTTACCATCGATGCCAAAAGCTATTTTCACATTTGGCTACACATTATGGATGCCCTTAACCTTACCACTTAGTTTTGCTCCTGTGTGCTATCTATACAAATCTCAATTATATTGATCTAAAAAATTATAGAATCAAGATTAGTAAAAAGGAGGTGATTTTGCAACGCGGATGGCGGGGGAGGTTTCTTATTTTTAGAGGACGTTGGCCTGGCGGTTTTCTAACATGAGGTACCACGTGTCAGTGCTTTATCAAGCTGATCCGCGTCCCACATGAGGCACAACAACGACAGAAGCAACACGTGGTTAACTTGAAGAAGATGAGGGAGAAGCAGATTCAGCAACGAGTGAAATGATGGTTGCTTCGTCCCTCCAACTTATTTTTTTAGCATTATTACTTCGTCCCTCAAACTTAACTGTGGGAAAGGTGCAGCTTTGTGATTTGACGCCTCATTGCTCATTACTACGCCGGCGCCATGACTGGGGTGCTTCACCCCTACTGCTCTGCATTGTATTTCGGTATGGCATGCGGACCCGGTCGCTTGATGTCCCACATGTCGCGAGAGGGATGAGAACATTTATGAAAGCGAGTGCTCCACTCTTACGATGGAGGAGTACACGACACGGCGGCCCAGTGAACTGTTACTTGTACTATATAGTACTATAGTACTATAGTTTTGCTGTTTCGCATGATCCATCGATACAAACCCGATTAAACAGGAAAGGGCGGGATTTTTCCCGCGCGGTAGATGATACTGGCCATACATTTCAACAGCAATTTTAATGTATGCAAACTGAATAATTAAGTAACAATATGATATCTAGTAAAACTAAAAACACATATGATTTATTGTGTTAGAGTGTAGTAGTAGTGTTGTATTGCATAGTTGTTAGATGTAACATGTGAGAACGTGTAGAGATGTAGTTTTGGAGGGCCTACAGAGAGAAAAGTGTAATAGGGTCACTAGACTTCAGAATACGCTCATTACGGTCACTATATATGTTTTGCGGTGATTATACGGTCACTTGCTCACCGTTCAGCATCGGATTGCACTCTGTTGACTGGCCAAATAGTATGCGTACCACCATGTTGACTACTTAAATTGACCATGTTCCTTGTGGGTCCCACCTGTCAGTTCGCATAGGGAAAAGGTCAGATAAACACAAATTTACGCAGGCGCGACAAGACTCCAACCCATGCGCGGGAACCACCTGGTTGTGTATGTGTCTGTCAAGGCCTGATGTGTGTGCATGCACGTGTAGGTTGAGCACTTGAGCGTGAGAGTGTGTGTTGGTCGTGTGGTGTGTGCATGCATGCGTGCGTGTGTGCGTGTGAGTGTTGCATGCGTGGCTGCGTGTGTACGTGTGAGTGTTGCGTGCGTGCGTGGCTGCATTGTGTTTGTGTGAGTGTTGCGTGCATGCAATTCGTATGCATGCGTACGTGTGTGTATAATCACCACACCAACTCCTGTGTGTTAAAACAGACGGCTCAGCATACCAATACAAGGCCACCTTGTCCGTTGTGCCCGCGGTCATGACTTCGAACCACCATCCAATATTTTTTTGTCGTTTGTTTTCATTCTTACTAGCAAGATGCCCGTGCGTTGGACGTAACATCAAGATGCATTTGTATGACTAGTTTATCTTGTGAGAGAAAAGGATGAACGAGGGAAGGCCTTAGTTGCAAATGTGGAGAGGTGTGTGGGTACCTTTTTTGCAAAATTGCCATAGTTTCCTTCCTATCCGTCAGATATAAATTGGACGGCCTGTATTGCAGGATGGCAGACACACCATCATCGCCAACTCTGTTTTTTATAAGAGTGTAGAGTATATACAAGCCGACAGGTGGGCCCAATGGTAGTGAGATAATGTGATGCAACACTACAGGTGCCATGTCGAGCGTTTAACTGGTCAACTAGTCGTGTCTTGAGCAAATACAGAGCTGTACGGTGAGCCCGTGACTGTATAATAACCAAAAAACATAAATGGTGACCGTAATGAGTGGATTCTGAAATCCAATGTACGTATTGTGCTTTCACTTCAAATACAATGATCTTCACTGTATATATCGCGAGAGAAACATGAAACATGTGTGAATGTGCTGGGGGCATACTTTTAGAGGACCTAGAGATAGTTTGTGTGCGTACGTGAAAGGGGCGTAGAGGGGGTGTATGCGATGGAGAGAGAGATGTTCTTTGTTTCTCTTTATTATGACTAACTTTATATATAGTATAAAATATAAAAATTCATAGTGTGGAATAAATATAATTGTGGGCACCATGCAATGCAAATTAACGTTCATACTCCTCCGTATAACTTTGTAATGTTGTATATATGTAGAAATTCTAAAATACTTTTTTGGCCACACTTTATTCAAAAGGAGTGTTGTATGCGAAATAAACGTGAAGAGAGGGCTTTTTAGATCAATGGGGTACGTGATGTAACATGTGTGAATGTGTAGTTGATGTATTTGGCAGGGTCTAGAGAGGTATATGTGTGTATTCTGTATTCGAGAGAGGCATGGATAGAGGGGCCGGCGGGGAGGAGGGGGCATGGGAGAGATAGTATGAGAAGTGAGAGAGTTCTAGAGAGAGAGAGACGAATATGATGTCACGGCGAGAGATGCCCTTGAGTGTGTATATGCAAGGGGCAGGGGATAGAGGCACGAGGAGAATTTTTTTGTGTGGTGTCTATGTTGGTATGTGTGGGTGTGAGAAGATAACAAGACCTGGGGGCAGAGGGTCTGTCATCGGGTGAGGTCCGGTGGGTCGAGGTGAGGCCCTTGGTTCGGTTTCGTCCTGTGCCACATTGGTCGGCCCATGACGCATTTAGGGAGACCCATTGATGACTAGTCATACAAGACAAAGATAGCAGAATCGTGAAGGACTCTGTGTCCACTGACAAAGCCGACTAGGATTTGTAACTCTAGGTCCTCGTACTAAGGTAACCCCTTATCTCTGATATTACTATTCATCCAACCTAACTTAAAGGGGCATCCTATAGAATGCTCTGCTAGAATCATACTCGTCGATTAGGAAGAGAGGTGTGAGACAATGCATGAGAGATAGGCCTAAAGATAATGTGCGTACAGGAGACACGTAGGAAGGTCTATGTATATAGAATGGGTTGATGGGGATTGTGCGTGTGTATGCTTGTGAGAGGAAGAGTGCTTGTGATAAAGGTTAGTGAAAACAGTCATAAATGGTTACGAGAGGGAGGGAGGGTTATATCGAGAGCATGTCTGCAAGAAAGACACCTCGGGAGAGAGTGTGTGAGCATGTGTGAGAGACCACCGATGGAGAGTCAAACTACACGTAAAAGACTGATGTACACATTTATTAAAGATATAGATTGTATCCAAATATTAGGATGGGATCATGATATTTGCAATTCGCATAAGGAACGGTCATTGATCCATTAGACATCTTGATTATATCGAATTTGAGCATGTCTATGTTATTATTCGACATAATTGATCCACATAGTTAGTATTTTGGACTCCAGATAATCCATCGCTTTAGCAATCGAATATAAACGTGAGTATAGTTCATGTTGTGTGTGTAAAGCACATTATACATACAAAAGTTACATGATGAATATTATAAATAGCTAGCTATGAACTAGCATACATTTGAATTCAACTTAAGGTGGTTTAAAAATTTCGAATTCAACATGAAGTCCATTCAATTATTTGAATTCAATATCATGGCATTTGTAAATTATACCTAAATTATGGGGGCACCAATCTTTGCTCTGCTTTTGTACATAATAGCATATATAGTCATGTACAAAATAGATTCAAATTTAGCTCCTCCATTCTAAAATAATCGTAGTTATAGGATTTTCAAGTGTCAAAATTTCAAAAAGAAGCGGATAATTTAATGAGGTTTTCAAACATACAAGGTCAAATTTAACGTTGTCTATTTAGGTCAATCCTCAAACTAAAAGAGTACTCTAAACGTGAATGCTTCTGTTTTAAAATTTCAAACGAAGCGCCAAAAGAGCCTCTACTCACCCAAAACCGCGTGAGACCAATGTTTGGTAGTAGAAGGAAATTACTTTTCTAACTCCGACCCGTGAAAGCTTCCGGCCCGACGTCCAAAGGTCAAAACCGGGGCAGGTTTGTAGCTTCATCTAGACGCCATGCAACCGCCTCCGAAAAACATTCATACAAAATGGCCGCCTAAGTACACATGTGCGCGGCCAAAATCGCTCCCTCCCACTATTTGGGACACCTAGATTACCATCCTACCCCCGACCCGCAGTAGGTCCAAAATTTAAGAGGGGGGCAAAGTTTGTACTTTCCCCAAATTTCAAACAAGCGTGTCCCATATGTTCAAAAAAGACAAAAACAAGCGCGTCCCAGACCAAAACATGGTTCTCCCTTAGCTCCCCCCATCCAATTCCCCATTCGTACTCCGTGGGCGCCAAAACTACCTCTCCACCAACCTCAAAACCCCGACGTCCTCCATCCGCCACCCCCTCCCACCCATCAACCGTGGCCCTCCTCCATCATGCCGGAGCTGATACCCCGACGTCGTCGTCCACCGCAACCTCAACCGCAACACCCTCCACGGCTAGTAGTTGAAGCCGAGGTCGAGCTGTCCATACCCGAGCCAGTTCAACCACGCCGTCCTGCACCTCACCACTGCTGCTCCAACTTCGCTACCGTCTACCGCACCGAAGTTGTTCCTACTACGCCGTCCTTCGCCGCCTCGGATCTTCATCCCCTCCGCCGACATACGGCCACGGCAACACAGTCAACAATTTGGCCATGGGTTCGTCCAAGGCTGCACCCTCCTCCAAAACATCGGTTCCCCTGGCAAAAAGAAGAAAATCGCCGCGACATATGGGGGACACAACACTGGCAACCAGAAATGGTACTCCTCTTCCCTTATTCGTGCAAATCTTACGTGTCTGCTTGCACGATATTCATCCCACAGAAGACACTAGTTGACCGCTTCTTCCTGATACTAGATGTTCCTAGTAACTCATGATGCACAAGGTTTCTCCTCATATACTATTTCACCTTAGCTAGAGGTCCGTCGCCCCTTGGATTTCAATTCCTAGTCAGTTGATTCCCAATTAACGAAAGCATTCCCCGGCGTAACAGGCGCTAGTCCGCCTATTACGCCGGGGAAGCAGCGCCTCAGTGTTTATCTTAGGGGTGTGTGGAGCCTAGAGCTGCTGGCACCTGATCTAGAGGTCGGCTGAGATTAAAGGGATAGCCTGGGGGCGCTGCCAAGCATGGCGGTGGTGTGAGGTCGAGGGGAGGACGGGGTGGCGGAGGCAGGGTTCTAGGCCGGTGGTCGCTGGCGGTTCGAGAAAGATCGTCAACAGTGACTGGTGGGAGGTAGACAAAGGCCATCTGCCCATTCCTTATAGATCGGACGATTCATAAAAAATCGTCTGACCTATTTATTTTTAGTTGACTGTTATTTTGATAGGACCACATGTGGTGGTGTGCTGGAGGAGTACCTCCATTTCCCAGCCATCCCTGTGCTCATATATTACAAAATCATATAGAGTAGAATCTAATTTTGTTTGCCATGAAATGTTGTAGAGCTATCATATGTCTCCTGTCATTTATTTTTCAGCCACCTGCTATCTGCTACTTTTACAGTGCACTAGTTCTGCACACACTTCACCCATACTCTCACTATTGTGTTTTCATGCAAGGGTATTTCAGACTCTGCTGCCTTGACAGAAGCAGAAAAGAAAAGAGAGAAGTCGCTCCAGCTTGGTACGTGGCTAGGCCAGACACGCTTCAGCACTTTAAAGGGTGTAGTGTCAGCAGATGGAGACGGTAAACGTAGCTCTAGAGTTGATGATCTCGCTCGCAATGAACCACCATCCTAGGTGCCTGCTTTAACTTCGTAGTGTCATATGTGGTTACATGTTGCATATGGTGTCTAGCTTTCATTCGACAGGCCGAAGTTGGTCTTTATTAAGATAAGGAAAGATATTTTTTACATAAACCACCATCCCGGGAGCACCAGAAGACAAATAGCTAGTCAGGTCACTGGCCGAGCCAGCAACAAGCCCAGCACGGACATACATCACCTGGAAGCCAACTAAAAATCCACGATGGTGGCGAAGCAGCCAGCCTCCCACCAGGCTCTCAGGTCCTCGATGATCATGCTCACCACTCCAGCCGGATGTCTAGCTTGTATTGCTTCCAATTTGGTTAAATTGCATCTACTTAGCTTACACATTATACCTTTGAATATGACATGCCTTCCTGTTTTTGGTACATACTAGTACATTTGTCTATTAACCATGTTCTTACATCAAACTAATGTTCTTGTGTATCCCTCATCAATCACTTATGATGAGACAGTCACCCCAGTGGGTTACTTTGAGAAAAGATCCTATTTTGAAGAATGCAGTGTCAGCCTCCCCACATGATTCTCAAGAAATAGTAAGGCTAGATGAAGATAGTGAACGCAGCTCTGTAGTTGATGACCGCATTTCCCCTACACCAGCATCGCAGGTGCTTTCTCTAACTTGGCAGCGTGATATGTGGTTGCATGTTGCATATGGTGTCTAGACTGCAATTCTTCCAATTTGGTTAAATTGCATGTGTTATTCTGCTTAGTTTATACATTATACCTATTAATGTGACATGCCTTCCTGTTTTTAGTACATAGTACATCTGTCTATTAAGCATGTCCTTACATAAAACTATTGTTTTTTGTATCCCGCATGAATCAATATGACGAGACACCTTTAGTATATGCAGTGTGATATTGGTTGCATCTTTCATATGATTTATAGCATGCGCTGGTTCTAATTTGTTGAAACGCCATTTATGATGGGACGCTTTTAACTTGGTAGAGTCATATTGGTTGCATCTTTCATGTGGTGTCTAGCTTGCATTGCTTCTTATTTGTTGAAATAGCTTCTGCTTAGTTTACACAAACAGTTGTGAATATGCCATGTCGTCCTATTTTTCGTACATATTCCATCCTAGTATCATGTGTTTGCCTTACATCAAAGTAGTGATTGTCAGTACCATGCGCGAATGGGTTCTGAAGAGTGAATTTTATTGCTTTTTCTTGTCGGTTTTACTTGACAATTCAAAATCAATAAAGCAGAGGGAAAGTAGCAAGGCAGCGGATATAGGTGCTCCTTCCAAACGGAGGGCCTCTATAGATTCTACTCCGCCACCCCCCAAGAAGATTTTCAAGACAACACATGCATAGACACTCAACATAGCTGTGTTGATGATGAGCACGTCTCCCCTAGTGCACCATCACAGGTGCTCCCTCTAACTTGGCACTGTTATATGTGGTTGCATGTTATGTATGATGTCTAGCTTGTATTGCTTCTAATTTTGTTGAATTCCATCTGCTTAATTTACGCATTATACTTGTGAACAAGACACGTGTTCCTATTTCTAGAACATACAATATCTATCTATCACACCATGTTCTTACATCAAAGTACTACTGTTGTGTAACCTGCCACAATCACTTATCATAAGACACATTTGACTTGGGAGTGTGATATAGGTTACATCCTGCATTCTTTTCTAGCTTGTACTACTTCTAATTTGTTGAAATGACACTTATGACGAGACAGTTTTAACTTGGTAGAGTGATATTCGTTGCATCTGTCATATGGTGTCTAGCTTTCATTGCTTCTAATTTGTTGAAATGCCTTGTCCCTAGTATACACATCATAAGCTGTGAATATGCAATGTTGTGAATATGCAATGGCACTAATGACGAGAGACCTTTAACTTGATAGTGTGATGTTGTTTGCATCTTGCATATGATTTATTTCTTGTACTGCTTCACATTTGTTTAAACACCATTTATGACGAGACATTGTTAACTTGGCAGAGCGATGTTTGTAGCATCTTTCATATGGTGTCTACCTTCCATTGCATTGCTTCTAATTTAGTGAAATGTCTTCTGCTTAGTTTACACATCATAGTTCTGGTTATCTCATGTCATCTTGTTTTTCGTACATATTACATCCTCCTATCATGTGGTTGTCTAACATCAAAGTTTAGTTCATATGTATCATGCATCAATTTGTTCTGAAGAACTAAATTGTTATTCCTTTTTCTTATCGGCTTGACTTAACATGGCACAGAGAAAGAGGAAGGAACACAGAATGACAGGGAAAGGGAAGCAGAAGAATCCTGCAGATTCTGCTGGTACTAATGGTGCAATAGAAGGTCAAAGTCCAGTGGAAAATTGTATAAACAGGGTATCCTGTGCTACACGAGCTGCAGAACAAGCCAAACAGAAACCAATAGCTGCCACCAAACAAGCAGAGACCACCCTAGTTGTTGCAACACCTTCCACAGTACCACCAGCTACATGAGTTACTCATTGGTCAACTCAGCTAGCAGCACGTTCCCAAGCTCCCTTGCCACCTGACACTACTTCTGAAGCACTCTTGACACAAGACGATTTGGCAAGATCAGATGAACTTTGTGAGCTTCAACAGCAAGAAGGTAGTTGCTGGAGTCAAGTTACAGTTGCATGCTTCTTTATATGTAGTCTCAAAGTTTGATGTACACTAACACTTCCGATGTTCGTTGTTGGACTAGCACCTAGGCGCAAGAGGAAACAAACATCAGGGATAATGCTCGATAGGTTAACTAAATCTAGAGGAGGAAGAATGGAGATCCGTTTTGAGGCGGGTTTAAAAAGGCCACATGATGCTACAGAGTCAGTCAAGTTAGTATCAAAGGCAGCGGTTTCCTTTAGGTGTCATGTACGTATCCTCCCAACATGGATTCAGTACAGGAATGAAAAAGATGAAACCCAGTTCAACACCACCCTCGACCATTTATCTGTAAGTATGGTTATGTATGGAAACTAGTAATATCATCTTGCTCTGTCCCATACTTCCTAGGTCTCTGATAATCAGACTCCCAGAATTTTCAACAGATGAGGTTCAAGTTGGATAGCCAAGATGATGCAACCATACAAGCTTGCACCCATGTTTTCAAGTCTTCTCTACGACAGTATCGGTATAACTTGAGGAAAACTCACTTTGAAGGCAAGGCTAACAATGAACTTGCCCAAACATCTCCAGTGGAAAATATATCGGATGAAGACTAGAGAGGCCTCGTTAAACACTGGTCTGATCCAAAGTATCAGGTACATTATATATATGTGATCAGATCACATGTTGAAGTCCTATTTACGCATGTGCCTCACAAATCTATCTTCTTGTAGGTGAACTATTCAAAGAACAAGGCCAACCATACGAAAGTGAAATTCCAACAGACAACAGGATCTCATAGCTATATTGCACACTGTGAGGCTCTTGTAATTAGCTGATGTTTCACTCTTTTCGCTGTACCATATTATCAGATCTATATTGACATGTTCCAAATGCAGAGGAAAGCCCGCAACGACCAAAAAGTACTTGAACCAATTGCTATGGAAATCTTTAAGGACTATCACACCAGCAAGACAAAGGGCATGACTACACCAGTCAAAGCCGCTGTTGTAAGTCCTTAATCCTCATGCCTTTTAACTACTACTTACTCTGACTAGTGCATTGAACTGCATGGTTTGCAGCCAATGTCTATTACTCTCAATTTTATACACAATTTTCTTAGCGTATCATTGCACCTTACAAGGTTTAAAAGAGAGGAGTGATGTTCCTTTGATCTTGATCTATAATCTAGTTCTGTGCTAGACTTGCCCACGCAATGTTACAATTGCCTGTTTGTCTATTCTCAGTTTTTTTGTGATATGAATGATGTCATACTATGCTTAACGTATTATAAACTTTGTCTCTTTATCCTTAGCTATCAATACAATGTGAAGAAATAGATAATACATTAGCCATGGTACATGGTCATATGTTTGGAACTTGGTTTTATTATGTACTTTGCAGTAAAATACAACTAATATTTTCCATGGGTTCACAAGAATAAGTTCTGTATATAGACCAAAGCTATTTTGTTTGGTTTTGCTGCCTCCTTAATATCTTCAGTTCTGGTACTACTAATGTAAAAAAACTCAACTTTTCAGCAAGCTATGGAAAAAATGGTGGAACTGCCACCTTCAGAAGGTGGCGAGGCAACTATAACCGCAATGTCAGCTCTTGCAGCAGTGGGTCAGTACCTGTCCACTAACAGTGCCAAAAGCATGTTCCTACGTAATACTGGGTTGGTTGTTAAGGCAATATCGTCCAAACTGCATCATGATCAAGATATGCAAGCTCAAAACAATGCTATATCTATGCTCTAGACACAAGTCCATTCCCTAACAGAGACCCTTTGTGAAACAAGGACAGACATTGTTTGATGTCGTTGATATGCATGGTTTTAAAACCAGACTATCAGACATTTTCTATGTTGTTCAGGAGCCTAGGAGAAGTGATGGCGAAGGTTATGGTGCTCCATCGGACAATACAACATGAAAACATAACAGTCAGGTCAAATGAACTGAGCTTCTGAACTTCTGGTGGTGCATTTATCTGCCAGACTGTTAACTTTTATGCCAACCTTCCTTTTGTTTTATAGTTGTAATTTGTTTTGTTGTGATACAAAATTTGTTCTTAACATGCAGCCACCGGCTGAAGAAAACAGCAAGCCATTTTTGTATAGTGTAGGGTGTTCCCTATATTTGCACTGGTGGCGATCTTTGATGGCCAGTGGATGTAATCTGTGCAATCGCCTTAATAGCCTAGCCTTAGTTTCGGGCTTATTTATTTCCTAGCCTTCTTTTTCCCTGGTTTGCTAGTGGCTGCAACAACCATGGGCCATATACGGACCGTGGTAACCTTGACGTTGCTACAGGCCGTAGGATCCATGGGCCTCCTACGGGCCGTGCTACCTCTTTTAGCACTGCGTTGGTTTTCCTCGAAGAGGAAAGGATGATGCAGCAAAGTAGCGTAAGTATTTCCCTCAGTTTTTTAGAACCAAGGTATCAATCCAGTAGGAGGCTACACGCAAGTCCCTCGTACCTGCACAAAACAAATAAATCCTCGCAACCAACGCAAATAGGGGTTGTCAATCCCTATAGGGCCACTTACGAGAGTGAGATCTGATAGATATGATAAGATAATATTTTTAGTATTTTTATGATAAAGATGCAAAGTAAAATAAAGGCAAAATAAATAGCAAAGTAAATAACTAAGTAGTAGGAGATTGATATGATAGAGATAGACCCGGGGGCCATAGGTTTCACTAGTGGCTTCTCTCAAGAGCATAAGTATTCTACGGTGGTTGGACAAATTACTATTCAGCAATTGACAAAATTGAGCATAGTTATGAGAATATCTAGGTATGATCATGTATATAGGCATCACGTCCGAGACAAGTAGACCGACTCCTACCTGCATCTACTACTATTACTCCACTCATCGATCGCTATCCAGCATGCATCAAGAGTATTAAGTTAAAATAGAGTAACGCCTTAAGCAAGATGACATGATGTAGAGGGATAGACTCATGCAATATGAAGAAAACCCCATCTTGTTATCCTCGATGGCAACAATACAATACGTGCCTTGCTACCCTTACTGTCACCGGGAAAGGACACTGCAAGATTGAGCCCAAAGCTAAGCACTTCTCCCATTGCAAGGAAGATCAATCTAGTAGGCTAAACCAAACTGATAATTCGAAGAGACTTGCAAAGATAACCAATCATACATAAAAGAACTCAGATAAGATTCAAATATTATTCATAGATAGACTTGATCATAAACCCACAATTCACCAGTCTCAACAAACACACCGCAAAAATAAGATTACATCAAATAGATCTCCACAAGAGAGGGGGAGAACATTGTATTGAGATCCAAAAAGAGAGAAGAAGCCATCTAGCTACTAACTATGGACCCGTAGGTCTGAAGTAAACTACTCACACTTCATCGGAGAGGCTATGGTGTTGATGTAGAAGCCCTCCGTGATCGATGCCCCCTCCGGCGGAGCTCCGGAACAGGCCCCAAGATGGGATCTCGTGGATACAGAAAGTTACGGCAGTGGAATTAGGGTTTTGGCTCCGTATCTAATCATTTGGGGGTACGTGGGTATATATAGGAGGAAGAAGTACGTCGGTGGAGCAACAAGGGGCCCACGAGGGTGGAGGGCGCGCCTGGGGGGCAGGCACACCCCCTACCTCGTGGCCTCCTGTTGATTGGCTTGACGTAGGGCCCAAGTCTCCTAAGTTGTATTCGGTGAGAAAATCACGTTCCCGAAGGTTTCATTCCGTTTGGACTCCGTTTGATATTCCTTTTCTTCGAAACCCTAAAACAGGCAAAAAAACAACAATTCTGGGTTGGGCCTCTGGTTAATAGGTTAGTCCCAAAAATAATATAAAAGTGGATAATAAAGCCCAATAATGTCCAAAACAGTAGATAATATAGCATGGAGCAATCAAAAATTATAGATATGTTGGAGACGTATCAAGCATCCCCAAGCTTAATTCCTGCTCGTCCTCGAGTAGGTAAATGATAAAAACAGAATTTTTGATGCGGAGTGCTACTTGGCATAATTTTAATGTATTTCTTATTAATTGTAGTATGAATATTCAGATCTGAAAGATTCAAGACAAAAGTTCATATTGACATAGAAAATAATAATACTTCAAGCATACTAACAAAGCAATTATGTCTTCCCAAAATAACATGGCTAAAGAAAGTTATCCCTACAAAATCATACAGTCTGGCTATGCTCTATCTTCACCACACAAAATATTTAAATCATGCACAACCCCGATGACAAGCCAAGCAATTGTTTCATACTTTTGACAAGCCAAGCTATGATAAACGGAATGGTGGAAAGTTGCATGGCTCTATATATGATTGCCTCTGGCGGTGTACCGGGATGTGCAATGATCTAGCGTAGCAATGACATAAAAAATAGACAAGCCATGAAAACATCATGCTAGCTACCTTACGATCATGCAAAGCAATATGACAATGAATGCTCAAGTCATGTATATGATGATGGTGGAAGTCGCATGGCAATATATCTCGGAATGGCTATGGAAATGTCATGATAGGTAGGTATGGTGGCTGTTTTGAGGAAGATATACAGTGGGTTTATGGTACCGGCGAAAGTTGCGAGGTACTAGAGAGGTTAGCAATGGTGGAAAGGTGAGAGTGCGTATAATCCATGGATTCAACATTAGTCATAAAGAACTCACATACTTATTGCAAAAATCTAGGAAAAGACCATCATGCATGCTCCTAGGGGGATAGATTGGTAGGAAAAGACCATCGCTCGTCCCCGACCGCCACTCATAAGGAAGACAATCAATAAATAAATCATGCTCCGACTTCATCACATAACGGTTCACCATACGTGCATGCTACAGGAATCAAAAGCTTCAACACAAGTATTTCTCAAATTCAAAACTACTCAACTAGCATGACTTTAATATCACCATCTCCATGTCTCAAAACAATTATCAAGTATCAAACTTATCATAGTATTCAACACACTCATAAGAGAATTTTTATTATTAATCTTGCATACCAAACATATTAGGATTTTAAGCAAATTACCATGCTATTTAAGACTCTCAAAATAATCTAAGTGAAGCATGATAGATCAATAGTTTCTATAAAACAAATCCACCACCGTGCTCTAAAAGATATAAGTGAAGCACTAGAGCAAAATTATATAACTCAAAAGATATAAGCGAAGCACATAGAGTATTCTAACAAATTCCAAATCATGTATGGCTCTCTCAAAAGGTGTGTACAGCAAGGATGATTGTGGTAAACTAATAAGAAAAGACTCAAATCATACAAGACGCTCCAAGCAAAACACATATCATGTGGTAAATAAAAATATAGCTCCAAGTAAAGTTACCGATAGAAGTAGACGAAAGAGGGGATGCCTTCCGGGGCATCCCCAAGCTTTGGCTTTTAGGTGTCCTTAGATTATCTTGGGGGTGACATGGGCATCCCCAAGCTTAGGCTCTTGCCATGCCTTGTTCCATAATCCACCAAATATTTACCCAAAACTTGAAAAATTCACAACACAAAACTTAAAGTAGAAAATCTCGTGAGCACCGTTAGCGAAAGAAAAACAAAAGACCACTTCAAGTTACTGTAATGAACTCATTATTTATTTATATGGGTGTTATACCTACTGTATTCCAACTTCTCTATGGTTTATAAACTAATTTACTAGCCATAGATTCATCAAAATAAGCAAACAACACACGCAAAACAGAATCTGTCAAAAACAGAACAGTCTGTAGTAATATGTAGCTAGCGCAAGATCTGGAACCCCAGATATTCTAAAATAAATTGCTGGACGTTAGGAATTTATCTATTAATCATCTGCAAAAAGAATTAACTAAATAGCACTTTCCAAATAAAAATGATAGCAGTTCTCGTGAGCGCTAAATTTTCTGATTTTTACAGCAAGTTCAACAAGACTTTCCCCAAGTCTTCCCAACGGTTCTACTTGGCACAAACACTAATTAAACACAAAAAACACAACCAAAACAGAGGATAAATAATATATTTATTACTAAGCAGGAGCAAAAAGCAAGGCATAAAAATAAAATTGGGTTGCCTCCCAACAAGTGCTATCATTTAACGCCCCTAGCTAGGCATAACAAGCAAGAATAGATCTAGGTATTGCCATCTTTGGTGGGCAATCCATAAGTGGCTCTCATAATAGATTCATAAGGTAATTTAATTTTCTTTCTAGGAAAGTGTTCCATGCCTTTCCTTAACGAGAATTGGAATCTAATATTTCCTTCCTTCATGTCAATAATTGCACCAATCATTCTAAGGAAAGGTCTACCAAGAATAATAGGACATGAAGGATTGCAATCTATGTCAAGAACAATAAAATCTACGGGCACATAATTCCTATTTGCAACAATAAGAACATCATTAATTCTTCCGATAGGTTTCTTAATAGTGGAATCCGCAAGGTGCAAGTTTAGAGAGCAATCATCAAAATCATGGAAACCTAACAAATCACACAAAGTCTTTGGAATCGTGGAAACACTAGCACCCAAATCACATAAAGCATAACATTCATGATCTTTAATTTTAATTTTAATAGTTGGTTCCCACTCATTATAAAGTTTTCTAGGGATAGAAACTTCCAATTCAAGTTTTTCTTCGTAAGATTGCATCAAGGCATCAACAATATGTTTAGTAAACACTTTATTTTGACTATAAGCATGAGGAGAATTTAGCACGGATTGCAACAAGGAAATACAATCAATCAAAGAGCAATTTTCATAGTTAAATTCCTTGAAATCCATAATAGTGGGTTTAGCAACATCTAGGGTTTAATTTCTTCAATCTCACTTTTATCAAATTTAGCATCAAGATCAAAACATTCAGAATTCTTGGAACGCCTTCTAGGTAAAGGTGGATCATATTCAGTCCCATCATTATCAAGATTCATATTGCAAAACAAAGATTTAATAGGGGACACATCAATAACTTTTAGATCTTCATCATTATTTTTATAGGAACTAGAAGAACACGCTTTTATAAAGGCATCTTTCTTAGCACGCATCCTAGCGGTTCTTTCTTTGCACTCATCAATGGAAATTCTCATGGCTTTGAGAGAATCATTGATATCATGCTTAGGTGGAATAGATCTAAGTTTCAAAGAATCAACATCAAGAGCAATTCTATCAACGTTCCTAGCCAAATCATTAATCTTAAGCAATTTTTCTTCAATCATAGCATTAAAATTCTTTTGTGAAGTAATAAATTCTTTAATATTAGAATCAAAATCATAGGGAATCTTATTATAATTTCCATAAGAATTGTTGTAGGAATTACCATAATTATTAGGGGAATTACTAGGATAAGGCCTAGGATTGAAATTTCCTCTATATGCGTTGTTACCAAAATTGTTCGTCCCAACAAAATTCACATCCATAGATTCATTATTATTCTCAATCAAAGTAGACAAGGGCATATCATCAGGATCAGAAGAAACACTCTTATTAGCAAATAATTTCATAAGTTCATCCATCTTTCCACTCAAAACATTAATTTCTTCTATCGCATGCACCTTTTTATTAGTAGATATTTCAGTATGCCATTGAGAATAATTAACCATAATATTATCTAGGTGTTTAGTAGCTTCTCCTAAAGTGATTTCCATAAAAGTGCCTCCCGCGGCCGAATCCAAAAGATTTCTAGAAGCAAAATTCAATCCGGCATAAAAAATTTGTATAATCATCCACAAATTTAAACCATGAGTAGGGCAATTACGTATCATTAATTTCATTCTCTCCCAAGCTTGTGCAACATGTTCATGATCAAGTTGCTTAAAGTTCATAATATCGTTTCTAAGAGAGATGATTTTAGCGGGAGGAAAATACTTAGAGATAAAAGCATCTTTGCACTTATTCCATGAATCAATACTATTTTTAGGCAAACACGAAAACCAAGCTTTAGCACGATCTCTAAGCAAAAAAGGAAATAGCTTCAATTTAACAATATCATTATCCACATATTTCTTCTTTTGCATGTCACACAAATCAATGAAGCTATTTAGATGGGTAGCGGCATCTTCACTAGGAAGGCCGGAGAACGGATCTTTCATGACAAGATTCAGCAAAGAAGTATTAATTTACAATATTCAGCATCGGTAAGAGGAGCAATCGGAGTGCTAATAAAATCATTGTTGTTGGTATTGATGAAGTCACACAATTTAGTATTATCTTGAGCCATCGCGACAAACAAGCAAACTAACATACAAGCAAACAAAAAGCAAGCGGACAAAAAGGGCAAATAGAGAAAGAGAGGGAGGATAGAGAGAGAGAGGGCGAATAAAACAGCATGGGTGAATTGAGGGAGAGGAAAACGAGAGGCAAATGGCAAATAATGTAATGCGGGAGATAAGGGTATGTGATGGGCAACGTATCTATAATTTTTGATACCTCTTTTAGCACTGCGTTGGTTTTCCCCGAAGAGGAAGGGATGATGCAGCAAAGTAGCGTAAGTATTTCCCTCAGATTTTGAGAACCAAGGTATCAATCCAGTAGGAGGCTACACGCAAGTCCCTCTTACCTGCACAAAACAAATAAATCCTCGCAACCAGCCCAAATAGGGGTTGTCAATCCCTATAGGGCCACTTACGAGAGTGAGATCTAATAGATATGATAAGATAATATTTTTGGTATTTTTATGATAAAGATGCAAAGTAAAATAAAGGCAAAATAAATAGCAAAGTAAATAACTAAGTAGTAGGAGATTGATATGATAGAGATAGACCCGGGGGCCATAGGTTTCACTAGTGGCTTCTCTCGAGAGCATAAGTATTCTACGGTGGTTGGAAAAATTACTGTTGAGCAATTGACACAATTGAGCATAGTTATGAGAATATCTAGGTATGATCATGTATATAGGCATCACGTCCGAGACAAGTGGACCGACTCCTGCCTGCATCTACTACTATTACTCCACTCATCGACCGCTATCCAGCATGCATCTAGAGTATTAAGTTAAAACAGAGTAACGCCTTAAGAAAGATGACATGATGTAGAGGGATAGACTCATGTAATATGAAGAAAACCCCATCTTGTTATCCTCGATGGCAACAATACAATACGTGCCTTGCTGCCCTTACTGTCACCGGGAAAGGACAACGCAAGATTGAACCCAAAGCTAAGCACTTCTCCCATTGCAAGAAAGATCAATCTAGTAGGCCAAACGAAACTGATAATTCGAAGAGACTTGCAAAGATAACCAATCATACATAAAAGAATTCAGAGAAGATTCAAATATTATTCATAGATAGACTTGATCATAAACCCACAATTCATCGATCTCAACAAACACACCGCAAAAAGAAGATTACATCAAATAGATCTCCACATGAGAGGGGGAGAACATTGTATTGAGATCCAAAAAGGGAGAAGAAGCCATATAGCTACTAACTATGGACCCATAGGTCCGAAGTAAACTACTCACACTTCATCTGAGAGGCTATGGTGTTGATGTAGAAGCCCTCCGCGATCGATGCCCCCTCCGGCGGAGCTCCGGAACAGGCCCCAAGATGGGATCTCGTGGATACAGAAAGTTACGGCGGTGGAATTAGGGTTTTGGCTCTGTATCTGATTGTTTGGGGGTACGTGGGTATATATAGGAGGAAGAAGTACGTCGGTGGAGCAACAGGGGGCCCACGAGGGTGGAGGGCGCACCTGGGGGGGCAGGCGCTCCCCTACCTCGTGGCCTCTTGTTGATTGTCTTGACGTAGGGTCCAAGTCTCCTGAGTTGTATTCGGTGAGAAAATCACGTTCTCGAATGTTTCATTCCGTTTGGACTCCATTTGATATTCCTTTTCTTCGAAACCCTAAAACAGGCAAAAAACATCAATTCTGGGCTGGGCCTCCGGTTAATAGGTTAGTCCCAAAAATAATATAAAAGTGGATAATAAAGCCCAATAATGTCCAAAATAGTAGATAATATAGCATGGAGCAATCAAAAATTATAGATATGTTGGAGACGTATCAGGCCATCGATAAATGGGCCTCCAACAGGGTCGTAGAATCGGTGGGCCTCGGGTTGTCGGATAAATGGGTCTACATGGGCCGTAAACGGGCGTAATTGGTATCGGCCCAGCACGGTAACGGGCCGTTAATAGGCCGGAGGACAGCAAAGGCTTAATTCTGTCACAGGCATAACGGGTCGATAAGGGGCTAGAATATAGGACGGGCTGGAAACGGCGCAACGGGTTAACATGCCACAAACGGGCCAACTGTTGCCACGGGCCAAATTTGGCCCATTAGGGGAACAGGCCAGTAACGGGCCGGAAGTAATCGAGGACCGGAAAGGATTCCAAGAACGTATGGGCCATCAGTAGGCCGAAAGCTTACATGGGCTGGAAACGGCCCATGTGAATCATGGGTCGTTAATGGGTACAAAGAAATTTATTGTTCATTATGGGCTAGAGTCACCGTGGGCCTCTAAAGGTCCTAAATATACAAAATGCCTCCTATGGGCCGAAAGACGTTGTGGGCCATACAGGGGCCAAAAGTGAAACGGGCTGGTGTTATATTCGACGGCCCACATGACGTTGTTGGGCCGATTTTGGGTAGGCCCTAACGGGTTGTGAGTTACTGGGCCATAAAATGGGCTATTTGCGAAGAGACCATTAACATGCTTTTCATGGGCCAGCCCGCTAAATTTTAACCAAGTCAAACGGGCTGGCCTTTGTAAGCTAAATGGGCCAGTGGTGGGTCGTCGCACATGTCGACATATCATAGGCGCCTATCTGACCCACTGACGAGCTGACACGTGTTTCCTTCGGCCAATCAGAATTTTACACGTGGAAAATCCCCATTGGTCTGGGCTGTTAACGGGTTATTGGATCCAAAACCGGACCCGATAGCTTAACGGCGACCCATTACGGTGGATGTCACGTGTTAGTCACCCTTGACAAAAGCACTTCTATGACACGCGATTTATCGTCATGGAAGTGGACACTTCCATGATGATAATTTTGGTAGTGTCATGGAACACTTCTACGACAACACATGTATGACTATCTTGATTCTGTCATAAAATCGTCATGGATGTACATGCATGACAAAAAATGTGACCTACTGTGACAAACACGTATCATCACGGAAGTGTATTTTTTTGTAGCGTGAGTTAGGATGCACTTGATCCCAGAAAGGTATCTATCCTTCAAATTAACAACAGTACATAATATCCAACAAAAGAGGGTCATGCTACAGCAGTAGGATACATGGCTCAGTCTAGATATCAGTACGAATCAAGTTGTTCATATTTGCTGTTGGCATGAACCACATCGCCGCATGTCGGGTTTGCAAAAGCCATTCATCGCATGGAAGTTTGATGCCTTTCACACACTGAAGATTATCTAGCAACAGGCTATGTTGCGAATCTTTGGATATGGTGATTCATGAAACCCATGGTACGATGTGTAAACACAGTTCCCCCTGGCAAATGGAAGTTGCATAGCACGGTAATCATCGCCGGTGATATGATCGATGATCGGTTGGATGATCGGATAATTGAGCCCGAGGAACATGGAGTGGTTGCCGAGGCTGTAAACCCCCCTCCAGTTGAATACCCCTGGCCCAACGGAGCTGGGATCTTTCTCGAACACGAAGCAGCCATAGCCATCACAGTCACGGACGCCCCAGGCATTGTACTGCATGTGGTTTGATGAAATGGTTTGGTCAATTTAGTAAATGCGAATTAGCATCAAATGACCGTCATTAGTTGAACGAGCGATAAACCACCACCCATGGACTGGTAAGATTCCAGGTCCTAGAATCATGAAGGCCAGCGCATTTGCGTCTGCTGCAACAGATCAAATTGGAGACCAAAAGTACAAAAATATACAATCATGTTTAGAGTATATGTGGAATTAAGATTATTATAACAGTGACACATATCATAAGTAGAGAATTGCAATGCTGTGGTCGTAATCATACCCCAAGTTAAAAAAAATAAGCCAATGGCTTTCATATTCTAGCAATATGTCATGGTTCAAAGATCATGTAACAATGAGAGGAAAACAACTATGACAGGGCCTACCCATATTCTACCAGAACACTTATAAAAATCATGGAAATGAGAGTAACATATAGCAATCATGAGGTTATACTCATAATATCTATTCTAACAATCATTAGATGCCAATTGTTCTCATATCAACTCTATCAATAACATGTGTGGTCATAAAAATCTAGGAAATGAGAGGAACATATATCAATGATGTGGTTATAGACATACTATCTATTCTAAATTTGTAACAATCAATAGGAAGTCGTATTCATAAGGTAAAGATGAGATGAGATAGAACAATTACACGACGATAGATTCCACCAGTATAGGCAGCCAATCTGTGCGTCGACCGCGTAAACTATGCCATCGTGCACTATAGCATCAGAGAGAAATGGAGGCTGAACAGGATTGACGATGAGCCATGATGTCCACTACGCAACCTTCTTCTTGTAGACTCGTGTTGGGCCTCCAAGCGCAGAGTTTTGTAGGACAATAGCAAATTTCCCTCAAGTGGATGACCTAAGGTTTATCAATCCGTGGGAGGCATAGGATGAAGATGGTCTCTCCCAAACAACCCTGCAACCAAATAACAAAGAGTCTCTTGTGTCTCCAACACACCCGATACAATGGTAAGTTGTATAGGTGCACTAGTTCGGCGAAGAGATGGTGATACAAGTGCAGTATGGATAGTAGATATAGGTTTTTGTAATCTGAAAATATAAAAACAGCAAGGTATCAAGTGGTAAAAGTGAGCGAATACGGTATTGCAATGCTTCTAGACAAGGCCTAGGGTTCATACTTTCACTAGTGCAAGTTCTCTCAACAACGATAACATAGTTAGATCATATAACAACCCCTCAACGTGCAACAAAGAGTCACTCCAAAGTCACTAATAGCGGAGAACAAACGAAGAGATTATTGTAGGGTACGAAACCACCTCAAAGTTATTTTTTCTGATTGATCTGTTGGGCTATTCCGATAAGTGTCACAAACAGCCCTAGAGTTCATACTAAAATAACACCTTAAGATACACATCAACCAAAACCCTAATGTCACCTAGATACTCTAATGTCACCACAAGTATCCGCGGGTTTGATTATACGATATGCATCACACAATCTCAGATTCATCTATTCAAACCAACACAAAGAACTTCAAAGAGTGCCCCAAAGTTTCTACCAGAGAGTCAAGACTAAAACGTGTGCTAACCCCTATGCATAAGTTCACAAGGTCACTGAACCCGCAAGTTGATCACCAAAACATACATCAAGTGGATCACGTGAATACCCCATTGTCACCACAGATAAGCACATGCAAGACATACATCAAGTGTTCTCAAATCCTTAAACACTCAATCCGATAAGATAACTTCAAAGGGAAAACTCAATCCATTACAAGAAGGTAGAGGGGGAGAAACATCATAAGATCGAACTATAATCGCAAAGCTCACAGTACATCAAGATCGTGCCAAATCAAGAACACGAGAGAGAGAGAGAGAGATCAAACACATAGCTACTGGTACATACCGTCGACCCCGAGGGTAAACTACTCCCCCCTCGTCATGGAGAGCACTGGGATGATGAAGATGGCCACCGGTGATGATTTCCCCCTCCGGCAAGGTGCCGGGACAGGGTCCCGATTGGTTTTTGGTGGCTACAGAGGCTTGTGGTGGCGAAACTCCCGATCTAGGTTCTGTTTTGGAGGTTTGGCGATATATAAGAGGTGTTGGCGTCGAGAACAAGTTAGGGGGTCCACGAGGGGCCCACAAGGTCAGAGGGCGCACCTGGGGGGTAGGGCGCGCCCTCCACCCTTGTGGAGGCCTCACGGCTCTTATGGCCCAGCTCTTTTGATTCGGGGGCTTCTTTTGGTCCAAAAACAATCATCGTGAAGTTTCAGGTCAATTGGACTCCGTTTGATATTCCTTTTCTGCAAAACTCAAAAACAAGGGAAAACATAAACTGGCACTGGGCTCTAGGTTAATAGGTTAGTCCCAAAAATCATATAAAATAGCATATAAATGAATATAAAACATCCAAGATAGATAATATAATAGCATGGAACAATCAAAAATTATAGATACGTTGGAGACGTTTCAAGCCATAACCATGTATGGCGACCGGATTCCAGGTAGACTAGTCCCATGTCGAACAAGGGCAATGAGCTTGTAATCCATGCAGTCTTCTGATGGTGTGGGCACTTCGCAGATTACAACCTTCAGCAAATGGAGGTCGCACCAAAAGCTCGACGCGTCTCATGCATAGTAGGCAGGAGTGTCTGGCGGGCCGCGAGGCTCGATGGCGGCGGTATCCAATGATGGAAGGGTGATCTCTTATTGGGTGTAGATATCCACGATACGCCATGGACTATCGGGTTGGTGGATGAGGACGATCCAGTTGTCCTTCATGCCCGCCCAGTAGTGGCCGCGCATGAAGGACATGTGGACGGGTAGTGGTAGCATGTCGAGGGGCACCACGGAAACCTCCAGAGGATCGTCAAGTCGGTGTATGGGCCACCTGCGAGGATCGGGCATCAGCAAGCAGGGTGTCTTGAAAAGGGCCGGTTGGTTGCAGATGAGTAGACGGTACAAAGACACCGAGCATGTGGCCAGACGAACGGTGCTGAGCAGGTCCATACGATTACAGATCTGCTCCAAGAGAACATCGGGGAGGGAATTCCAATCACGGCTCTGCGTGTCAGTCGGTTCTGCCAAAGGTTTTTTAGGGCGCCGAGTGATTGGGGTTTTCGGTGCCTGCGAGCGAGCAGGGAAGTGGATTCGGGCGGGCGAGCGAGGAAGATGGTGTGTGTGGACGAGCAATGAGCGGGAGGATATGGTACGCGCGAGCTACCAAGGAAGATGGCGCGGGCGGGCGAGCAGTGAGCGGGGGGGCATGGTGTGCGGCCGACGATGGGGAAGAGAGGAGGAAGAAGAAGAGAGGAGGAAGAAGAGGGAAAGACGGGGTAGAAAGTGCATTAAATCTCAATTCTACTAGTACTACTGCCAGGATATATTGTCCTTCGGAGTGTAAATAGTTAAGCCGATGTCATGTGGGTATACCTCAAGAGGGCCCATATGTCAGTTAATGGAAGGGAGAGGTGTGTAGGCGTATTTGCGGAAGCATGCTCCACTGGCAAACATGATGTCAATATTGGGCAAGGCTAATTTAGTAACACCAACACGCTGGTTCAGCTTATTAATTAAGTGTCCCGTCTGCTACAGCGTGTATTGTCACTTCGCTGTGAAGACTAGTTGAATAGTTCTCTCTGACCGAGATGGGGAATAATGGATCGCCAAGACTTCCTATCTACAGTATCCCTATGCCTCTACTCTCATCATGTCCAACAAGATGAAACATTGGCCAAGGCACCCGACGCCAATAATGTAGGAGTACTAGTAGTATTTTGTGTCAAACTTTGACCATCTATTTAACTAATAAAATGTTAATGCATTTCACCAAAAATCATATCATTGGATTTGTATTTGAACATAGTTTTTAATGGTATAGTTTTTTATGACATGCATTGACACTTTGTTAGTTAAATTTATGGTCAAAATTTTACACTAAGTACGAAGGGGACCATTAAACCAGGACGGAGGTTTATATACAGGTCAATAAAAAATCATCAACCAAGGTAGTAGTAAATGATGAGTGCCCGAAGAATTTTTTCCGAAAGTACTCAATAATGGGCTCGTTTTCCTCATGAAAATTATGTTTATGAACGTATTAATTGGAATGCACGCGTGAGGAACAAATGACCAGAACTTTTACATGCATTGGTGAGTTTTCTCTTAATTCTTGCATGCAACGTTTTAATGAAGCTTGAAATATGAACATGTCAATGGAAGGGACTAAAAGCCTCATGCATGCATGCATGCAACATGCAACACACACACATACACATGCACACACGCAACACTCACACGTACACATGCACACACGTAACACTCACGCATCCATGCGGCACACGGCACACAACGCAACACACACACTTATGCTCAAGTGCTTAACCTACTCCCTCTGTGCATGAAAGATTGTAAATATAGAGATTTAGACATTGACCAACAGGAACCGGAACTTCATGGCATAAATAACGCCCAAAAGTAGGAGACTTATGTGTGCATGCGACCATTGAGAGAAGAAGATTAAATGAAGGTTGTTGCATGATGTAACTAAGGATAGACATGTAGCCTATAGCTAGAGCACAAGTTGGTGCATTTGTCAATCAATATTGATTAGATTAAAGGCTAAATGCATTGGAAGTGTAGATGTACACTCTTTGTTGGAAGACTGAGAGAGTACACGTGCATGCACTCACATACACAGCCAGGGTGGTTCGTGCACAAGGGTTGGACTCCTGTCGCACCTGCATAAAGTTTTGTTTAACTGATTTCTTTGCTCTGCCAACTGACAGGTGGGACCCAGAAACCAGGTGTCAATTTAACCAGTCAACAAAGTGCCACCTCAACTATGTGGCCGGTCAGCAGGGTGCAATACGGTGCTCTATGATACGTCTCCAACGTATCTATAATTTATGAAGTATTCATGCTGTTATATTATCATTCTTGGATGTTTTACAATCATTTTATAGCAACTTTATATCATTTTTTGGGACTAACCTATTGACCCAGTGCCCAGTGCCAGTTGCTGTTTTTTGCTTGTTTTTTACATCGCAGGAAATCATATCAAATGGAGTCCAAACACACGAAACTTTTTGGAGATTTTTTTATGGATCAGAAAACCCAGGATGGGCCAGAGCAGCACCTGGGGGTGCCCCGAGGGGGGCACAACCCACCAGGGCACGCCTGGGGGCCCAGGCGCGCCCAGGTGGGTTGTGCCCACCTCAGTGGCTTCCCGCACCCCCTATTTACCCTATAAATTCCGAAAAATTCCAAAACCCTTGGGGGTGAACCTAGATCAGAAGTTCCGTCGCCGCAAGGCTCTATAGCTGATAACCCACAAGTATAGGGGATCGCAACAGTTTTCGAGGGTAGAGTATTCAACCCAAATTTATTGATTCGACACAAGGGGAGCCAAAGAATATTCTCAAGTATTAACAACTGAGTTGTCAATTCAACCACACCTGGAAACTTAATATCTGCAGCAAGTGTTTAGTAGCAAAGTAATATGATAGTAGAGGTAACGGTAGCAAAAGGTAACGGTAGCAAAAGTAATATTTTTGGTATTTTGTAGTGATGATAACAATAGCAACGGAAAAATAAATAAGCGAAGAACAATATGTGAAAAGCTCGTAGGCATTGGATCGGTGATGTAGAATTATGCCGGATGTGGTTCATCATGTAACAGTCATAACATAGGGTGACACAGAACTAGCTCCAATTCATCAATGTAATGTAGGCATGTATTCCGAATATAGTCATACGTGCTTATGGAAAAGAACTTGCATGACATCTTTTGTCCTACCCTCCTGTGGTAGCGGGGTCCTAGCGGAAACTAAGGGATATTAAGGCCTACTTTTAATAGAGTACCGGACCAAAGCATTAACACATAGTGAATACATGAACTCCTCAAACTACGGTCATCACCGGGAGTGGTCCCGACTATTGTCACTTCGGGGTTGCTGGATCATAACACGTAGTAGGTGACTATAGACTTGCAAGATAGGATCACTAACTCACATATATTCATGAAAACATAATAGGTTCAGATCTGAAATCATGGCACTCGAGCCCTAGTGACAAGCATTAAGCATAGCAAAGTCATAGCAACATCAATTTCAGAACATAATGGATACTAGGGATCAAACCCTAATAAAACTAACTCGATTACATGATAAATCTCATCCAACCCATCACCGTCCGGCAAGACTATGATGGAATTACTCACGCACGGCGGTGAGCATCATGAAATTGGTGATGGAGGATGGTTAATGATGACGATGGGGACGGATTCCCCTCTCTGGAGTCCCGAACGGACTCCAGATCAGCCCTCCCGAGAGAGTTTAGGGCTTGGCGGTGGCTCCGTATCGTAAAACGCGATGAATCCTTCTCCCTGATTTATTTCTCCCCGAACACGAATATATGGAGTTGGAGTTGAGGTCGGTGGAGCTCCAGGGGGGCCACGAGGCAGGGGGCGCGCCCCCACCCTCGTGGCTAGGGTGTGGGCCCCCTGGCCTTGATTCTTTGCGAGTATTTTTTATTATTTCCAAAAATAATCTCCGTGGAGTTTCAGGTCATTCCGAGAACTTTTGTTTCTGCGCATAAATAACACCATGGCAATTCTGCTGAAAACAGCGTCAGTCCGGGTTAGTTCCATTCAAATCATGCAAGTTAGAGTCTAAAACAAGGGCAAAAGTGTTTGGAAAAGTAGATACGATGGAGACGTATCAACTCCCCCAAGCTTAAACCTTTGCTTGTCCTCAAGAAATTCAGTTGACAAACTGAAAGTGATAAAGAAAAACTTTTACAAACTCTGTTTGCTCTTGTTGTTGTAAATATGTAAAGCCAGCATTCAAGTTTTCAGCAAAGATTATGAACCAGCCATATTCACAATAACTCTTAGGTCTCATGTTTACTCATATCAATGGCATAATCAACTAGCGAGCAATAATAATAAATCTCGGATGACAACACTTTCTCAAAACAATCATAATATGATATTACAAGATGGTATCTCGCTAGCCCTTTCTGAGACCGCAAAACATAAATGCAAAGCACCTTTAAAGATCAAGGACTGACTAGACATTGTAATTCATGGTAAAAGAGATCCAACCAAGTCATACTCAATGTAAACTAACAGTAATGAATGCAAATGACAGCGGTGCTCTCCAACTAGTGCTTTTTAATAAGAGATGATGACTCAACATAAAAGTAAATAGATAGGCCCTTCGTAGAGGGAAGCAGGGATTTGTAGAGGTGCCAGAGCTCGATTTTGAAATAGAGGTGAATAATATTTTGAGCGGTATACTTTCATTGTCAACATAACAACCAAGAGATGGCAATATCTTCCATGCTACACACATTATAGGCGGTTCCCAAACAGAATGGTAAAGTTTATACTCCCCCTCCACCAACAAGCATCAATCCATGGCTTGCTCGAAACAACAAGTGTATCCGACTAAAAACAGTCCCGGGGAGTTTTGTTTGCAATTATTTTGATTTGATTTGCATAAAGCATGGGACTGGGCATCCCGGTGACCAGCCATTTTCTCGTGAGTGAGGTGCGGAATTCACTCCTCTTGAGAATAACCCGCCTAACATGGAAGATACGGACAGCCCTAGTTGATACATGAACTATTCGAGCATACAAAACAGAATGTTTATTTGAAGGTTTAGAGTTTGGCACATACAAATTTACTTGGAACGGCAGGTAGATACCGTATATAGGTAGGTATGGTGGACTCATATGGAACAACTTTGGGGTTTATGGGATTGGATGCACAAGCAGTATTCCCGCTTAGTACAAGTGAAGGCTAGAAAAAGACTGGGAAGCGACCAGCTAGAGAGCAACAATAGTCATGAACATGCATTAAAATTAATCAACACTGAATGCAAGCATGAGTAGGATATAATGCACCATGAACATAAATATCATAGAGGTTATGTTGATTTTGTTTCAACTACATGCGTGAACATGTGCCAAGTCAAGCCACTCGAATCGTTCAAAAGAGGATAGCACCCTATCATACCACATCACAACCATTTTAATAGCATGTTGGCACGCAAGGTAAACCATTATAAGCTCCTAGCTAATTAAGCATGGCATAAGCAACTATAATCTCTAATTGTCATTGCAAACACGTTTATTCATAATAGGCTGAATCGGGAACATTGAACTAATCATATTTACAAAAACAAGAGAGGTCGAGTTCATACTAGCTTCTCCCATCTCAATTAGTCCATCATATATCGTCATAATTGGCTTTCACTTGCATGACCGAATGATGTGAATAATAATAACAGTGCACGTGCATTGGACTAAGCTGGAATCTACAAGCATTCAATAAACAGGAGAGGACAAGGCAATATGGACTCTTGGTTAAATCAACAATAATGCATATAAGAGTCACTTCAACAATTTAATTATGGTCTTCTCCTATCGACCCCCAAAGAAAAGAAAAGAAATAAAACTATTTACATGGGAAAGCTCCCAACAAGCAAAAGAAGAACATGAAATCTTTTTGGTTTTCTTTTTAATTACTAGTACAAGCATAGAAATTAAAACTAGCTAAAAGCTACAACTAATTTTCTTGGGGTTTTTTTCTTGAGATTTATCAAACACACAAGAAGAAAGCATAAAAAAGAAATAAACTAGCATGGAT
Organism: Triticum urartu; assembly: GCF_056163025.1. Lineage (NCBI taxonomy): Eukaryota > Viridiplantae > Streptophyta > Magnoliopsida > Poales > Poaceae > Triticum > Triticum urartu. The sequence goes on along the minus strand of NC_141879.1, from coordinate 149,818,894 downwards.
ATTACAATGAAAAAGTATGAGCACCGACATCTAGCAATGAGTGTGTGAACATAAATGTAATGTCGGTGGGAAATACGTACTCCCCCAAGCATAGGCTTTTGGCCTAAGTTGGTATATTGCCACGGATGGCCTGGCGGATATCCAAAGTTGTAGTTGGGGTCATACTGAGATGCAGCAGTCATTGCATCGTGGGCTGCAGCTTGGAGGCGAGCTATCTCAGCCCTCCTCTTATACTCTTCCGCCTCCTCTCTGGTTATAAATTATCTCCCTTTTGCCTGAAAATCAAAGAAAGTAGAAGCAGGGAGAGCGACGTGATAGGTGCGTCGTCTGTCAAAGATTAGTCGGTACTGGAGGAACTGATCGTTCCTTTCAACAAAATGATGACAAACCATAGCCTCATAATCCAAATAAGCAGGAGGCAACTCAATATCATCCTCACGTATGGTTATACTAAGAAAATTAGCTATACGGGTTGCATAAATTCCACCAAAGAAATCTCCATTAAATCTATTATGATACAACCTACGTGAAACAATGGCTCCCAAATTATAAGATTTATCTCCTAACGCAGCACTCCTAAGAATACTGAGGTCAGGGACACACATGTGACATGCTTCATCCTTACCATTTATGCACCTACCTATGAAGAGAGCAAAAGAATGTATAGCAGGAAAACGAAGGCTCCCTATGGTAGCTTGTGCTATATCTCTAGATTCCCCCACAGCTATATTAGCAAGAAAATCTCTAAATTCAGATTTGCGAGGTTCACTAGCACTACCCCATTGTGGAAGTTTGCAAGCAGTGGTAAAATCCTCTAAGTCCATTGTATAATAATTTTCATAGAGATCAAATAGGACAGTTTGAGAATTGCGTGAAGATGAAAATTCAAACCTCCTCACAAAGGAACTAGTGAGATAGTGGTACTGACGGCACTTTTCTGCCTTGAAGCTCACAAGATCAGCGTTACGCAAATATGCGTTAAATTCTTCCTTAATTCCTGCTCGATCTATGAAGTCCTCTGAAGGCCATTCACATGGCCGCACTGGGGCGTCCCTTGGTGGTTCATCATTAGCATCACGCATTGCAAGCCTGGGTCCTTGCTTCCTTGAAGGACCACCTTGATACATTTTCCTAAACATATTTCTTCTGAAAAATTTCTGAAATTTTTAGTAACTTCAAATAAAAGTGAACCAAACTCAACAAAATTGATAGCAACTACTCCTACAAGTGCCTAGAGCCTATATCATGCATTAGAACTACTTGGAACCATATAAATTTGACATGCAAGCTCAAGAACATGGTCACTTAGGCAGCACAAATTTGCAATGAATAAAGCACTAGAACAAAAACTAATTGGACCAATGGAGGAGTCACATACCAAGGAAAAATCCCCCAAAGCAGTTTTGTGAGAGGTGCTTTGAGCAAGGAGATCGAAAATCGCAGCAAAATGAGCTAGAACTCGTGCTTGAGCTGGATGGTGATTTTTTTGGGAGGAAGAAGAAGTATGTGGGTGCAGGAATAAGTGGAGGGGAGCCACCATGGGCCCACGAGGCAGGGGGCGCACCCTGGACCCTCGTGGCCAGGTGCTTGCTCCCCCTGCTGTGTTCTCAGTGCCAGATATTCTCAAATATTCCAAAAAATCATATTAAATTGGTAGGGCATTTGGAGAACTTTTATTTTCAGGGTATTTTTATATTGCATGGATAATTCAGAAAACTGGCAGAAAATACTATTTTTACTTTATTTCAACTAAATAACAGAAAGTAAAAGGAGGGTACAGAAGGTTGTGCTTTCTAAATTCATCCATCTCATGCTCATCAAAAGGAATCCACTAACAAGGTTGATCAGGTCTTGTTAACAAACTCATTCCGAGTAACATGGAACCGGATAATTTTCTAATAACACTAGGTTACCTCAACGGGGATATGCACATCCCCAACAATAAGAATATCATATTTCTTCTTGACAGTAGGAAGAGGAAATTCAAAACCTCCAAAGATAATCGATGGAATTTTTCCAATAGAATTTATACTGTGGACTTGAGGTTGTTTCCTCGGAATGTGTATGGTATGCTCATTACCATTAATAGAAAAGTGGCATTGCCTTTGTTGCAATCAATAACGGCCACTGCAGTGTTCAAAAAGGGTCGTCCAAGAATAATAGACATACTATCGTCCTCTGGTGTATCAAGAATAACAAAGTTCGTTAAAATAGTAACGTTTGCAACCACAACAGGCACATCCTCACAAATACCGACAGGTATAGCAGTTGATTTATCAGCCATTTGCAAAGATATTTCGGTCAACTTATTCAAATCAAGTCTACGATATAAAGAGAAAGGCATAACACTAACACCGGCTCCAAGATCACATAAAGCAGTTCTAACATAGTTTCTTTTAATGGAGCATGGTATAGTTGGTACTCCTGGATCTCCTAGCTTCTTAGGTATTCCACCCTTAAAAGTATAATTAGTAAGCATGGTGGAAATTTCAGCTTCCGGTATCTTTCTTTTATTAGTAACAATATCTTTCATGTACTTAGCATAAGGATTCAGTTTAAGCATATCAGTCAAACACATACGCGAAAAGATAGGTCTAATCATTTCAGCAAAGCGCTCAAAATCCTCATCATCCTTTTTCTTGGATGGCTTAGGAGGAAAAGGCATGGGTTTCTGAACCCAAGGCTCTCTTTCCTTACCGTGTTAGGGTGTGGGCCCCTGGCCTTGATTCTTTGTCAGTATTTTTTATTATTTCCAAAAATAATCTCCGTGGAGTTTTAGGTCATTCCGAGAACTTTTGTTTCTGCACACAAATAACACCATGGCAATTCTGCTAAAAACATCGTCAGTCCGGGTTAGTTCCATTCAAATCATGCAAGTCGGAGTCCAAAATAAGGGGAAAAAGTGTTTGGAAAAGTTGATACGACGGAGACGTATCAATAGCCACCGAAAACCAATCTAGACCCTGTTCTGGCACTCTGTTGGAGGGGGAAATCATCACCGGTGGCCATCTTCACCATCCTGGCAGCCACCACGATGAGGAGGGAGTAGTCCCCCCTCGGGGCTGAGGGTTTGTACCAGTAGCTATGTGTTTAATCTCTCTCTCTCTCGTGTTCTTGAGATGTCATGATCTTGATGTATCGCGGGCTTTGTTAATATAGTTGGATGATGTCCACTACACAACCTTCTTCTTGTAGACGTTGTTGGTCCTCCAAGTGCAGAGGTTTGTAGGACAGTAGCAAATTTCCCTCAAGTGGATGACCTAAGGTTTATCAATCCGTGGGAGGCGTATGATGAAGATGATCTCTCTCAAACAACCCTGCAACCAAATAGCAAAGAGTCTCTTGTGTCCCCAACACACCCAATACAATGGTAAATTGTATAGGTGCACTAGTTCGGCGAAGAGATGGTGATACAAGTGCAATATGGATGGTAGATAAAGGTTTTTGTAATCTGAAAATATAAAAACAGCAAGGTAGCAAGTGGTAAAAGTGAGCGTAAACGGTATTGCAATGCTAGGAAACAAGGCCTAGGGTTCATAATTTCACTAGTGCAAGTTCTCTCAACAATAATAACATAATTGGATCATATAACAATCCCTCAACATGCAACAAAGAGTCACTCCAAAGTCACTAATAGCGGAGAACAAACGAAGAGATTATTGTAGGGTATGAAACCACCTCAAAGTTATCCTTTCTGATCGATCTATTCAAGAGTCTGTAGTAAAATAACACGAAGCTATTCTTTCCGTTCAATCTATCCTAGAGTTTGTACTAGAATAACACCTTAAGACATAGATCAACCAAAACCCTAATGTCACCTAGATACTCCAATGTCACCTCAAGTATCTGTGGGTATGATTATACGATATGCATCACACAATCTCAGATTCATCTATTCAACCAATACAAAGAACTTCAAAGAATGCCACAAAGTTTCTACCGGAAAGTCAAGACGAAAACGTGTGCCAACCCCTATGCATAAGTTCACGAGGTCACGGAACTCGCAAGTTGATCACCAAAACATACATCAAGTGGATCACGTGATATCCCATTGTCACCACAGATAAGCCCATGCAAGACATACATCAAGTGTTCTCAAATCCTTAAAGACTCAATCCAATAAGATAACTTCAAAGGGAAAACTCAATCCATTACTAGAGAGTAGAGGGGAAGAAACATCATAAGATCCAACTATAATAGCAAAGTTCGCGATACATCAAGACCGTGCTGAATCAAGAACACTAGAGAGAGAGACAGAGATCAAACACATAGCTACTGGTACATACCCTCAGCCCCGAGGGAGACCTACGCCCTCCTCGTCATGGAGAGCGCCGGGATGATGAAGATGGCCACCGGAGAGGGATCCCCCCTCCGGCGGGGTGCCGGAACAGGTCTAGATTGGTTTTCGGTGGCTACAGAGGCTTGCGGCGGCGGAACTCCCGATCTAGGTTTCTTTCTGGAAGTTTTGAGTTATATAAGAGGTGTTGGAGTCGGGGACAAGTCAGGGGTGTCCCCGAGGTGGCCACGAGGCAGGGGGCGCACCCAGGGGGTTGGGCGCGCCCCCCACCCTCGTGGTGGCCTCGGGACTCTTCTGGCCCACCTCCGGTACTCCGTGGGATTCTTCTGGTCCAAAAATGATCTCCATTAAATTTCAGGTCAATTGGACTCCGTTTGCTTTTCCTTTTCTGCGATACTCAAAAACAACAACAAAACAAAAACTGGCACTGGGCTCTAGGTTAATAGGTTAGTCCCAAAAATCATATAAAATAGCATATAAATGCATATAAAACATCCAAGGTTGATAATATAATAGCATGGAACAATCAAAAATTATAGATACGTTGGAGACGTATCAAGCATCCCCAAGCTTAATTCCTGCTCGTCCTCATGTAGGTAAATGATAAAAACAGAATTTTTGATGTGGAATGCTACCTAACATAGTTATCCATGTAATTCTCTTTATTGTGGCAAGAATATTCACATCCATAAGATTCAAGACAAAAGTTTAATATTGACATAAAAACAATAATACTTCAAGCATACTAACAAAGCAATTATGTCTTCTCAAAATAACATGGCCAAAGAAAGCTATCCCTACAAAATCATATAGTCTGGCTATGCTCTATCTTCATCAGACAAAATATTTAAATCATGCACAACCCCGATGACAAGCCAAGCAATTGTTTCATACCTTTGATGTTCTCAAACTTTTTCAATCTTCATGCAATACATGAGCGTGAGCCATGGACATAGCACTATAGGTGGACTAGAATGGTGGTTGTGGAGAAGACAAAAAGGAGAAGATAGTCTCACATCAACTAGGCGTATCAACGGGCTATGGAGATGCCCATCAATAGATATCAATGTGAGTGAGTAGGGATTGCCATGCAATGGATGCACTAGAGCTATAAGTGTATGAAAGCTCAAAAAGAAACTAAGTGGGTGTGCATCCAACTCGCTTGCTCACGAAGACCTAGGGCATTTTGAGGAAGCCCGTCATTGGAATATACAAGTCAAGTTCTATAATGAAAGATTCCCACTAGTATATGAAAGTGACAACATAATAGACTCTCTATCATGAAGATCATGGTGCTACTTTGAGGCACAAGTGTGGTAAAAGGATAGTAGCATTGCCCCTTCTCTCTTTTTCTCTCATTTTTTTGTTTTTTTTGTTTTCTTGGGCCTTCTCTTTTTTTCTCTTTTTTTCGTTCGGAGTCTCATCCCGACTTGTAGGGGAATCATAGTCTCCATCATCCTTTCCTCACTGGGACAATGCTCTAATAATGATGATCATCACACTTTTATTTGCTTACAACTCAAGAATTACAACTCGATACTTAGAACAGAATATGACTCTATGTGAGTGCCTCCGGTGGTGTACCGGGATGTGCAATGAATCAAGATTGACATGTATGAAAGAATTATGAATGGTGGCTTTGCCACAAATACAATGTCAACTACATGATCATGCAAAGCAATATGACAATGATGGAGCATGTCATAATAAACGTAGCGGTGGAAAGTTGCATGGCAATATATCTTGGAATGGCTATGGAAATGCCATAATAGGTAGGTATGGTGGCTGTTTTTAGGAAGGTAAATGGTGGGTTCATGGTACCGGCGAAAGTTGTGCGGTACTAGAGATTCTAGCAATGGTGGAAGGGTGAGAGTGCGTATAATCCATGGACTCAACATTAGTCATAATGAACTCACATACTTGTTGCAAAATCTATTAGTGATCGAAACAAAGTACTATGCACATGCTCCTAGGGGGATAGATTGGTAGGAAAATACCATCGCTCGTCCCCGACCGCCACTCATAAGGAAGACAATCAAGAAATAAATCATGCTTCGACTTCATCACATAACGGTTCACCATACGTGCATCCTACGGGAATCACCAACTTTAACACAAGTATTTCTCAAATTCACAACTACTCAACTAGAATGACTCTAATATTACCATCCTCATATCTCAAAAGAATCATCAAGTATCAAACTTCTCATAGTATTCAACGCACTTTATATGAAAGTTTTTATTATACCCATCTTGGATGCCCATCATAGTAGGACTAATTTTATAACCCAAGCAAATTACCATGCTGTTCTAAAGACTATCAAAATAATATAAGTGAAGCATGAGAGTTCATATATTTCTTCAAAATAAAACCACCGCCGTGCTCTGAAAAGATATAAGTGAAGCACTAGAGCAAATGACAAACTACTCCAAAAGATATAAGTGAAGATCAATGAGTAGTCGAATAATTATATAACTATATGAAGACTCTCTAACATTTAATAATTTCATATCTTGGTATTTTATTCAAATGGCAAGTAAAACAAAAGAAAATGAAATGACGCTCCAAGAAAAACACATATCATGTGGTGAATAAAAATATAGCCTCAAGTAAAGTTACCGATGAACGAAGACGAAAGAGGGGATGCCATCCGGGGCATCCCCAAGCTTAGGCTCTTGCCACTCCTTATTCCATAGTCCATCGAATCTTTACCCAAAACTTGAAAACTTCACAACACAAAACTTAATAGAAAACTCATAAGCTTCGTTAGTATAAGAAAGCAAATCACCACTTAGGTACTGTAATTAACTCATTATTTATTTATATTGGTGTTAAAACTACTGTATTCCAACTTCTCTATGGTTCATACCCCCTGATACTAGCCATAGATTCATCAAAATAAGCAAACAACACACGAAAAATAGAATCTGTCAAAAACAGAACAGTCTGTAGCAATCTGTAGGTTTAGAATACTTACGTAACCCAAACAATTCTGAAATAAATTGGTGGGCGTGAGGCATTTTTCTATTAATAATATGCAAAAAGAATCAACCTAATCGCACTCTCCAGTAAAACAATGGCAGCAAATCTCGTGAGCGCAAAAGTTTCTGTTTTTTACAGCAAGATCACCTAAACTTCCCCCAAGTCTTCCCAAAGGTTCTACTTGACACAAACACTAATTAAAAGCATAAAACCACATCTAAACAGAGGCTAGATGAATTATTTATTACTAAACAGGAACAAAAGGCAAGGAACAAAAATAAAAATTGGGTTGCCTCCCAACAAGCGCTAACGTTTAACGCCCCTAGCTAGGCATGATGATTTCAATGATACTCACATAAAAGATAAGGATTGAAACATAAAGAGAGCATCATGAAGAATATGACTAGCACATTTAAGTCTAACCCACTTCCTATAAATAGGGATTTTGTGAACAAAACTTATGGGAACAATAATCAACTAGCATAGGAAGGCAAAACAAGCATAACTTCAGAACTTTAAGCACATAGAGAGGAAACTTGATATTATTGCAATTACTACAAGCATATGTTCCTCCCTCATAATAATTTTCAGTAGCATCATGAATGAATTCAACAATGTAACCATCACATAAAGCATTCTTTTCATGATCTACAAACATAAAAAATTTACTACTCTCCACATAAGCAAAATTCTTCGCATTCAGAATAGTGGGAGTATCATAAGAAACTCGATTACTATAAATTGTTTCCACATTAAAAGAGTAATGTTCAGAGAAAGGGTAATCGTAATCATGACAAGTTTTATAAATATAATCATCACTACTTTTTATAGCATAAGTATCATCACAATAATTATCATAAGTAGCAACTTTGTTCTCATAATCAATTGGAACCTCTTCCAAAATAGTGGATTCATCACTAAATAAAGTCATGACCTCTCCAAATCCACTTTCATAATTATCACAATAATATTCAACATCCTCCAAAACAGTGGGATCATTACTTCCTAAAGTTTACACTCTTCCAAACCCACGTTCATCAATATAATCATCATAAATAGGAGGCATGCTTCCATCATAATAAATTTGCATATCAAAACTTGGGAGGTTAAAAATATCATCTTCATAAAACATAGCATCCCCAAGCTTGGGACAAACATTAATTGCAGCAAATAAATTCTCAAACATGACATTTTCATCAAACATAGCATGCCCAAGCTTGGGCCTTTTCATATCATAAGCATAATCACTATCATCATTAATAGTATGGATAGCACCAATATTATAGCAACTATTATCATCACAATGAGTAGTAGGAGAAACATCATTTGAGAGGGATGCCTTTTTACCTTTGCTTCTCCGTCTTCTCTTTTTCTTCTCCACATCATGTGTGGGTTTAATCTTCTTTTTGGAGCTCCTTATTAATGAGATTGGTTGAATATAAGGCTCCTCCTCGTTACCTGATTCATCATAAGAAATAATAGGAGGATATTGGGAAGTCTCTTCCCTTTCATTAGTATTCTCTCCATCTTCTATTTGTTTTCTTGTCTTTATGTAATTGGCAACGTAAGGATTTTCAATGCAATTCACCGCACAATACATATAAATTTCCTCTAGATCAAAATCAAGAACATTATCGAGGGCAAATTCTGGAATATCCTTAGTTATACATTTCATTTTTTCATAACCCATAAGCAAACTAAGTTCATTATGATGCGCAAGGGAAATCAAGTCATCACAATTTTTGGACACGATTCGATCATGAAACAATTTGCATTGGATATTTAAATGACCATGTTCATTGCAAAGTTCACAAGGATGGCTAAGAAAATTTAAATTTTCAGCACAAACATCTAGCCTTTCTTGCAACCATTTAGTTTCTAAATACTTATGCCTCTTGCAAAATCTATCTTCCCTATTTGGTGTGTACTTGCAAACTATATGCACTCCACAACGACATGCTTATAAGAGACATTTTCATCATGACTAGTGAAATCATCATTAGTACTATGGGTATTCAAAGAGTTCATACTAACAACATTGCCATCATGCTCATCATCCAAAGATTTAGTGCCAAACATTTTAATACATTCTTCTTCTAACACTTTGGCACAATTATCGAAATCCTTATTTTCATGAAAGACATTAAAAAGATGAAGCATATGAGGTACCCTTAATTCCATTTTTTGTAATTTTCTTTTATAGACTAAACTAGCGATAAAACAAGAAACTAAAAGATTCGATTGCAAGATCTAAAGATATACCTTCAAGCGCTAACCTCCCCAGCAAAGGCACCAGAAAAGAGCTTGATGTCTACTACACAACCTTATTCTTGTAGACGTTGTTGGCCCTCCAAGTGCAGAGGTTTGTAGGACAGTAGCAAATTCCCTCAAGTGGATGACCTAAGGTTTATCAATCCGTGGGAGGCGTAGGATGAAGATGGTCTCTCTCAAACAACCCTGCAACCAAATAGCAAAGAGTCTCTTGTGTCCCCAACACACCCAATACAATGGTAAATTGTATAGGTGCACTAGTTCGGCGAAGAGATGGTGATACAAGTGCAATATGGATGGTAGATAAAGGTTTTTGTAATCTGAAAATATAAAAACAGCAAGGTAGCAAGTGGTAAAAGTGAGCGTAAACGGTATTGCAATGCTAGGAAACAAGGCCTAGGGTTCATAATTTCACTAGTGCAAGTTCTCTCAACAATAATAACATAATTGGATCATATAACAATCCCTCAACATGCAACAAAGAGTCACTCCAAAGTCACTAATAGCGGAGAACAAACGAAGAGATTATTGTAGGGTATGAAACCACCTCAAAGTTATCCTTTCTGATCGATCTATTCAAGAGTCTGTAGTAAAATAACACGAAGCTATTCTTTCCGTTCAATCTATCCTAGAGTTTGTACTAGAATAACACCTTAAGACATAGATCAACCAAAACCCTAATGTCACCTAGATACTCCAATGTCACCTCAAGTATCTGTGGGTATGATTATACGATATGCATCACACAATCTCAGATTCATCTATTCAACCAATACAAAGAACTTCAAAGAATGCCACAAAGTTTCTACCGGAAAGTCAAGACGAAAACGTGTGCCAACCCCTATGCATAAGTTCACGAGGTCACGGAACTCGCAAGTTGATCACCAAAACATACATCAAGTGGATCACGTGATATCCCATTGTCACCACAGATAAGCACATGCAAGACATACATCAAGTGTTCTCAAATCCTTAAAGACTCAATCCGATAAGATAACTTCAAAGGGAAAACTCGATCCATTACAAAAGAGTAGAGGGGGAGAAACATCATAAGATCCAACTATAATAGCAAAGCTCATGATACATCAAGACCATGTCGAATCAAGAACACGAGAGAGAGAGAGAGAGAGAGAGATCAAACACATAGCTACTGGTACACACCCTCAGCCCCGAGGGAGAACTACTCCCTCCTCGTCATGGAGAGCGCCGGGATGATGAAGATGGCCACCAGAGAGGGATCCCCCCCCTCCGGCAGGGTCCCGGAACGGGTCTAGATTGGTTTTCGGTGGCTACAGAGGCTTGCGCCGGCGGAACTCCTGATCTAGGTTTCTTTGTGGAAGTTTTGAGTTATATAAGAGGTGTTGGAATCGGGGAAAAGTTAGGTGGGTCCCCGAGGCGGCAACAAGGCAGGGGGCACGCCCAGGGGGGGTAGGGTTCGCCCCCCACCCTCGTGGTGACCTCGGGACTCTTCTGGCCCACCTCCGGTACTCCGTGGGCTTCTTCTGGTCCAAAAATGATCTCCGTGAAATTTCAGGTCAATTGGACTCTGTTTGGTTTTCCTTTTCTGCGATACTCAAAAACAGAATCTGGCACTGGGCTCTAGGTTAATAGGTTAGTCCCAAAAATCATATAAAATAGCATATAAATGCATATGAAACATCCAAGGTTGATAATATAATAGCATGGAACAATCAAAAATTATAGATACATTGGAGACGTATCATTGGATCATATGGTGTTTTCCCCCTCTCTATCTTCTTGTGATGAATTGAGTTTTTCCCTTTGAGATTTCGTTGTTATCAGATTGAATACTTTTATGGATTTGAGAGCACTTGATATATGTCTTTCATATGAATACTCGTGGTGACAATGGGGTATCATATTTATTCACTTGATATGTGTTTTGGCATTCAACTCGCTGATTCCCGCGGTGACATTGGGGTAATCTATGCATAGGGGTTGATGCATGTTCTCGTCTTTTGTTTCTCCGGTAGAAATCTTGGGGCACTGTTTGAGGTTCTTTGTGTTGGATTGAGTATTACGAATCTAAAATTATTTGGTGTTATTTTAGTACGAACTCTTGGATAGATCGATCGAAAAGAATAGCTTCGAGGTGGTTTCGTACCCTACAAACGATTTCTTCTTATGCTCTCCACTAGATAGGAATTTTGGAGTGATTCTTCGTTGCATGTTGAGGGATGGTTATATGATCCAATTATATTAGCATCGATGAGAGATTGCACTAGCGAAAGTACGGACCCGAGGCCTCATTTTCAAGCATTGCAATACCGTTTTTATGCCCATTTACTATTTGCTACCTAGCTGTTTTTATTTATTCATATTATAAAAATATATTTCTACCATCCATATTACACTTTTATCACCATCTCTTCGCCGAACTAGTGCACCTATACAATTTGCCATTGTATTGGGTGTGTTGGGAACACAAGAGATTTCTTGTATTTGGTTGCAGGGTCGTTTGAGAGAGACCATCTTCATCCTACACCTCTCACGGATTGATAAACCTTAGGTCATACACTTGAGAGTAAATTGCTACTGTCCTACAAAACTCTGCACTTGGAGGCCCAACACGTGTCTACAAGAATAAAGTTGCGTAGTAGACATCAAGCTCTTTTCTGGCGCCGTTGTCGGGGAGGTGAGTGCTTGAAGGTATATCTTTAGATCTTGCAATTGAATCTTTTAGTTTCTTGTTTTATCACTAGCTTGGTTATAAAAGAAAACTACATAAAATTGGAATTGAGGTTGCATCATATTATTGATCATCTTTATAATATCTTTCTTGAAAATGATAGATCGGAAAATCATTCTCAATTGTTAGAAGAAGTCAATAAAATGTTTAGCACAAAATATATAAATGATGAGCATGATTGCAATGTTGTTAGTATGAATTCCTTGAATATCCATGATGTTAATGATATGCAAAGCCATAAGCTTGGGGATGCTATGTTTGATGAATATGATATTTTTAGTCCCCCAAGATTTGATGTGCAAATTTGTTATAATGATTGCATGCCTCCTATTTATGATGAATTGATTATTATAATGATGAAAGTGGATTTGGAGAGGTCATGACTTTGTTTAGTGATGAATCCACCATTTTGGATGAGGCTTCAATTGACTACGAGAACAAAGTTGCTATTTATTATGATTATGGTGATGACATGTATGCTATAAAGAATAATGATAACCATGAAACTGGTCATCATGATTTTAATTTTCAATCACATGATAGTTAATTTGTTGAGTTTGCTCCCACTACTATTCATGAGAATAAATTTGTTTATGTGGAGAGTAATAAAATTTGTATGCATGTGGATCATGAAAAGAATGATTTATGTGATAGTTATATTGTTGAATTCATTCATGATGCTACTGAAAATTCTTATGAGAGAGGAACACATGTTTTTACATATTGCAATAATATCAAGTTCCCTCTCTATGTGTTGAAAATCTTGAAGTTATGCTTGTTTTGCCTTCCTATGCTAGTTGATTCTTGTTCCCAAAAAGATATTTGTTTAAAAAAATCCCTATGCATAGGAAGTGGGTTGGGCTTAAATGTTCTTGCCATGTGATTCATGATGCTCTCTTTATGTTTCAATTCTTATCTTTTATGTGAGCATCATTGAAATCATCATGCCTAGCTAAAAGGCATTAAAGAAAAGCACTTGTTGGGAGACAACCCAACACTTTTACCTACTGTTTTTGTGTGTTCAAATGATTAGGCTACTCTAGCAATCATGTTTTATTGCTTTTGTTTGAATAAAGTGCCAAGTAAGACCTTTGGGATAGCTTACGGTGATAGTTGATTTGATCTTGCTGAAAAACAGAAACTTTTGCGCTCAGGAAAACAATTCTCATTTTTAACAGAAGCGTGATAAAATGATGATTCTTTTGCAGAAGATTAACAGAAAAATTTCCCAGGTTTTCCTAATTTTACAAAATTTGTGGAGTAACATAAGTATGGTTGGAGTACAGATCACTACAGACTGTTCTGTTTTTGACAGATTCTGTTTTCAATGCATAGTTTGCTTGTTTTCTAGTTTCCATGGCTTATATTGCTCAATATAAATTGTGGAGATGATATGCTACAGTAGGCATTGTGTAAGAACAATTATGAATCTTGTCTTTGACAGTACCAAAATTGAAATGGTTTGCTCTTTATCATACCAACCTATCTCACAAAGTTCCGTTAAGTTTTGTGTGATTGAAGTTTTTAAGTTTTTGGTGAGATGTGGATATGTGGAGAATAAAGAGTGACAAGACCTAAGCTTGGGGATTCCCAAGCCCCCCAAGGTAATATTCAAGTCATATCCAAGCAACTAAGCTTGGGGATGCCCCGGAAAGCATCCCCTCTTTCGTCTCCAATATTATCGGTAACCTCACTTGGAGCTATGTTTTCATTCGTCACATGATATGAGTTTAACTTGGAGAGTCATTTTATTTTGTTAATATTTACTTGTTGTTATTTATAATAATATGTTTCATCTTTCTTTTCAATAAAAATACCAAGGATAGCCTTTGCCATGCTTATTTTAGAAGTCTATATGTTGTTGTTTGAAAACAAAAAGTTTATCGATGTTGCAAAAAATCCCTAGAAAAGTCAGAATGTGATAAAATGCTAAAACATTTTGAAAAATAAGCTTTGATAAATTTTCTACAGTTTGGTAAATTTTCATAATTTTTGGAGTTTAAGAAGTATTGATACTCTTGCATTCTTTATAGACTGTACTGGTTTGGTAGATTGCTGTTATGTTTGCATATGTTTGCTTGTTTAATGATTCTATTTGAGGATAGGAGTATTAAATATGCAGAGGCATTTAGTATGCAATGTTGAATAATAATTTTAGTGATTTTCTACAGTAGAGAATGATAAGGTTTTTGCATTGATTTATACTAACTTATCTCACGAGTTCTTGTTGAGTTTTGTGTGGATGAAGCTTTTGAGATTTAGGAAAACCGTGATATGAGAGAAATTAATGAGACACAAAAGCTCGAGCTTGGGGATGCCCAAGGCATCCCAAGATAATATTTCAAGAATTCTCAAGCATCTAAGCTTGGGGATGCCCCGGTAGGCATCCCACCTTTCTTCTTCAACAATTATCGGTTAGTATCAGTTGAGCCTAAGCTTTTGCTTCTTCACATGATGTGTGCTATTCTTCAAATGTCATTTTATTTGTTTTTGCTTTCTGTTTTAATAAAGTACCTAGATCTGAAAGTTTTTAAATAAAATAGAGTCCTCAAATAGTTGCCATGGAGGCTAAGTAAGCGGTATTCACATCCCGTCAAGGAAGCTCTTTTATATGGAATTGCTCTAGTGCTTCACTTATATCTTTTTGAGCATGATGTGCTTTAGTATTTTTGAATAAATTCTCTCTTGCCTCACTTAAATTAATTTGAGATAAAGAAATATTATGCTCATGATCTTCACTTATATTTGTTTGAGCTTATCAAAATCAACACATGAAAATTAGTTCCAAAGTGATAGATATCCAAGAAGGATCTAATAAAAACTTTCATGAAAATCATTGGACAAAATAAAATTGAGTATGAGTAATAGTTTTGACATATGATGATGTGATATGTGAGTCATCTTGATGAGTAATTATGCTTTACTAAGAATATTGGTGTTAAGGTTTGTGATTCCCTATTAAAGCACGAAAGTCAATAGTTGTGCAATGAAATTACATCCTACTTGTGGTGCATTATTCGGTGTTAATTATGCTCAATGCTCGTCTATGAGATTATTCGTTTCTTGGTTGGTCGCTTCTCAATCTTTTGCTAGCATTCATTTTGCACTAAGTATGATCACTACTTGTGCATCCAAAATCCTTTAAACCAGTTTTGCCACATGAGTCCACTATACCTACCTATATGCGGTATTCTCTTGCCGTTCTAAGAAAATTTGTGTGTGCCATCTCTAATTTTCAAAATAAATTTATCTTTTGTGTGATCGTACCGCTCGCGAGGCGGTGAGGGGTGGCCAATATTTTCCATGCTAGATGTGTTATTCTCACGACGAGTGTTTATTCACTTGTCTTTGCACGAGAGTAAGCCAAAGGTAATAGGGATGCCTAGTCCCGAAATGAAAAATGAATTTACTTTATGTTTTCAAATAATAAATTCCTTGGAAAGTGTTGGTATGGAGGGCACCCGTGGATACAGTTAGCCATGGAAAGTGAAAGTATGGTGAAAAAAGGAATAAACTTTATTTTCTGTTTGCGAACCGCCAATGATATATCTAGCATGGAAAGTGTTGGGAGCTCTAAGTCGTTTTTGTTGGTGGAAAAAGTATGCCTCTCAAAATGTTTTTATCTCTAAATTTTAGCTTTGAGCTCTGGCACCTCTACAAATCCCTACTTCCCTCTGCGAAGGGCCTTTCTTTTACTTTATGCAATTTTTATTTTTAATTTGAGTCTCCATCTTCTCTTATAAAGCACCAACTAGAAGGCACTATGATCGTACTTGAGCATTGGGTGTAGCTAATATATGAGTGTGTTTCATGAATGGATCAATGATTGAGCATGATGGGCAAGGGATAATTTATTTTAGTGTTGATATTTTGAAAGACATGGTTGCTTGTTGATATGCTTGAGTATTTAAGTTATCATGTCAAAACTAGACTATTGCTTCGAACAATATAAAATTCCAAATGTCCATGCTAGAAAGAAAAGAATATTAGATGACATGTTAGGCAGCATTCCACATCAAAAATTATGTTTCTATCATTTACCTACTCGAGGACGAGCAGGAATTAAGCTTGGGGATGCTGATACGTCTCCAACGTATCTATAATTTTTATTGTTCCATGTTGTTATATTATCATTCTTGGATGTTTTATAATCATTTTATAGTCATTTTATATCATTTTTTGGGACTAACCTATTGACATAGTGCCAAGTGCCAGATGATGTTTTTTGCATGTTTTTTACATCACAGAAAATCAATATCAAACGGAGTCCAAACACCGCGGAACTTTTTGGAGAATTTTTATGGACCAAAACACCCAGGATGAGACAGAGCAGCACCTGGGAGGTGCCCCGAGGGGGGCAACCCACTAGGGCACGCCTGGGGGCCCAGGCGCGCCCAGGTGGGTTGTGCCCACCTCGGTGGCCTCCTGTACCCCTTCCTTGCACTATAAATTCCCAAATATTCTGAAACCCTTCGGGGTTAACCTAGATCAGAAGTTCCGCCTCCACAAGGCTCTGTAGCCACCGAAAACCAATCTAGACCCCATTCCAGCACCCTGCCGGAGGGGGGAATCATCTCCGGTGGCCATCTTCATCATCCCGGCGGCCACCACGATGAGGAGGGAGTAGTCCACCCTCAGGGCTAAGGGTTTGTACCAGTAGCTATGTGTTTAATCTCTCTCTCTATCTCTCTCTCATGATATATACTGTGGGTTTTGTTAACATAGATGGATCATATGATGTTTCTCCCCTCTATACTCTTGTTGTGATGAATTGAATCTTTACCCTTTGAAGTTTTGTCTTATCGGATTGAATATTTAGATATGAGAACACAAGATGTATGTCTTGCAGCATGAATACTTGAGGTGACAATTGGGTATCATATTGATTCACTTGATGTATGTTATGGCACTCAACTTGCAGATTCCCGAGGTGACATTGGGGTAATTTATGCATAGGGGTTGATGCATGTTTTTATTATCTTTTCTCCGATAGAAAATTTGGGGTCTCCTTGTAGTTCTTTGTGTGAATTGAATATTATGATCATGAAGTTGTTTGATGCATATCGTAGAATTAACTCATGGATACTCGTGATGACATTGGAGTATCTAGGTGACATTAGAGTTGGTTGATGTGTGTCATATGGTGTTATTTTAGTATGAACTCTTGATTAGATTGATCGGAAAGAATAGCTTGCATTATTTTAGTATGAACTCTAGGATAGATTGACCGGAAAGAATAGCTTTGAGGTGGTTTCGTACCCTACAAACAATTTCTATCTTTTGTTCTCCGCTAATAGGAACTCGGGAGTGATTCTTTATTGCACTTTGAGGGATAATCATATGATCCAACTATGTTAGCACTGTTGAGAGATTGCACTAGTGAAGGTACGGACCCTAGGCCTCATTTTCAAGCATTGCAAAACCGTTTTTGTGCCCGTTTACTATTTGCTACCTTGCTGTTTTTATTTATTCAGATTATAAAAATATATTTCTCCCATCAATATTACACTTATATCACCATCTCTTCGCCGAACTAGTGAACCTATACAATTTGCCACTGTATTGGGTGTGTTGGGGACACAAGAGATTTCTTGTATTTGGTTGCAAGGTCGTTTGAGAGAGACCATATTCATACTACACCTCTCACGGATTGATAAACCTTAGGTCATCCACTTGAGGGAAAATTGCTACTGTCCTACAAAACTCTGTGCTTGGAGGCCGAACACGTGTCTACAAGAACAAAGTTGTGTAGTAGACATCGACGATGTCAAGACCTCCAGAAGGAGCAGCCTCCTTAGGCTGGCTCCTGAGGAGCAGAGATTTCTATGTAAGCCCTCACCTCATGAGGATCGGATGACTCAAACCATGATGACCAAGGCCAGGCGGGCGCCAGCGGGTGCAGTACGACAGTTTCCTCTTTGGTTCTAAAGAGGCAAGCGCAGGCGCGGAGTCCTGAGGAATCAACCAAAGGTTTCCATTTCCATGCAACATGACCAAGACCGCCAGGACGGCAGGACGGAGGTCATCGCCGAGCCCACCACGGTGGCACGACCAGAAGCTTTGCAGGTGAAGACCACCCTTCGTCAGGATAAGATGTACTAGTTGTCTCCCTTTGAATTTGGCCGTTGTGGGATCCCTTCCCGCCTTTGTTTTGGGGGAAGAGGACCAAAGCCACTATAGGTATAACCTAGCCAGCACCATAGAGGGGGATCTGGATCCAGAGCATCCGCACCTCCACCAGCTCACACAAACACAAGAACATACCTCCTGAGGTTGTTCCTCCACTGTACTAGTTCATCCTCAGCCCACCTCGAGGCCAATCCACCATAGAGCAGGAGTAGGGTATTACACCGCAAGGTGGCCCAAACCTGGGTAAACTGCCCTGTTCCATTTCCTTCTAGTTCATCAAGCTAGGCCGCACGGTCGATGAGTAGGCAGACTGAGGAGGTTGAGTTCTTCACACGCACCCCAGAGTTCGAATCTATCTTGGGTTTGCGGAGCCCTGAATCCAACAACAAGAAATTGAGTGGGAGCTCTGTAGCACTTCTAATATTATATGTGGATGGCATATTGTTGATTGGAAATGATGTATAATTTCTGGATAGCATAAAAGGATACTTGAATAAGAGTTTTTCAATGAAAGACCTCGGCGAAGCTGCTTATATGTTGGGCATCAAGATCTATAGAGATAGATCAAGACACTTAATAGGACTTTCACAAAGCACATACCTTGACAAAGTTTTGAAGAAGTTCAAACTAGATCAGTCAAATAAAGGGTTCTTGCCTATATTGCAAGGTGTGAAATTGAGTCAGACTCAATGCCCGACCACTGCAGAAGATGGAGAGAAAATGAAAATCATTCCCTATGCCTCAGCCATAGGTTCTATCATGTACGCTATGCTGTGTACCAGACTTGATGTGTTCCTTGCCATAATTGTGGCAGGGAGGTACCAAAGTAATCCAGGAGTGGATCACTGGACAGCGGTCAAGAACATCCTGAAGTACCTGAAAAGGACCAAGGATATGTTTCTCGTTTATGGAGGTGACAAAGAGCTCGTTGTAAATGGTTATGTTGATGTTAGTTTTGACACTGATCTGGATGACTCTAAGTCACAAACCAGATATATATTTATTTTGAATGGTGGAGCTATTAGTTGGTGCAGTTCCCAGCAGAGCGTCGTGGCAGGATCTATGTTGTGAAGCGAAGTACATAGCTTCTTCGGAAGCAACAAATGAAGGAGTCTGGATGAAGGAGTTCATATCTGATCTAGGTGTAATACCTAGTGCATCAGGTCGAATGAAAATATTTTGTGACAATACTGGAGCAATTGCGTTAGCGAAGGAGTCCAGATTTCACAAAAGAACAAAACATGTCAAGAGACGCTTCAACTCCATCTATGATCAAGTCAAGGAGGGAGACATAGAGATTTGCAAAATACATACGGATCTGAATGTAGTAGACCCCTTGACTAAGTCTCCTTCACGAGCAAAACATGATCAGCACCAAGACTCCATGGGTGTTAGAATCATTACAATGTAATCTAGATTATGGACTCTAGTGCAAGTGGGAGACTGAAGGAAATATGCCCTAGAGACAATAATAAAGTTGTTATTTTATATTTCCTTATTCATGATAAATGTTTATTATTCATGCAAGAATTGTATTGATCGGAAACCTAAATACATGCATGAATACATAGACAAACAATGTGTCCCTAGTGAGCCTCTACTTGACTAGCTTGTTGATCAAACATGGTTAAGGTTTCCTAACCATGGGCACGAGTTGTTATTTTATAACGGGATCACATCATTAGGAGAATGATGTGATGGACAAGACCCATCTGTTAGCTTAGCATATTGATCGTTCAGTTTTATTGCTATTGATTTCTTAATGTCAAATACATATTCCTTCGACTGTGAGATTATGCAACTCCCGAATACCGGAGGGATGCCTTGTGTGCTATCAAGTATCACAACGTAATTGGGTGATCATAATGATGCTCTACAGGTATCTCTGAAGGTGTTTGTTGAGTTGGCATAGATCGAGATTAGGATTTGTCACTCTGAGTATCGGAGAGGTATCTCTGGGCCCTCTCGGTAATACACATCATAAGCTTGCAAGCAAATGACTAAGGAGTTCATCACGAGGTGATGTATTACGGAACGAGTAAAGAGACTTGCCGGTAACGAGATTGAACTAGGTATGCAGATACCGACGATCAAATCTCGGGCAAGTAACATACCGATAGACAAAGGGAATAACGTATGTTGTCATAATGGTTCGACCGGTAAAGATCTTCGTAGGATATGTAGGAGCCAATATGAGCATCCAGGTTCCGCTATTGGTTATTGACCGAGAGGTGTCTCGGTCATGTCTACATAGTTCTCGAACCCGTAGGGTCCGCACACTTAACGTTCGATGGTGATATTGTATTATATGAGTTATGTGATTTAGTGACTGAATGTTGTTCGGAGTCCCAGATGAGATCATGGACATGATGAGGAGTCTCAAAATGTTTGAGTGGTAAATATTGATATATATATATATATAGGACGATAGTATTCAGACACCGGAAGTGTTCTGAAGTGTATCGGGTATTTATCGGAGTACTGGAGGGGTTACCGGAACCTGAGAGGGGAGCACACCAGCCCACAAGGGGTGGCACCCCCCCTATGGTAGGAGGCCGAATTGGGAGAAGGAAAAAGGGGGTTCGGCCCCCTTTACTTTCTCTCTTCCCCCTTCCCTTTCTTCTCCCATGAAATAAGGCAAGGGGCGCCACTTGGGGAAACCCTAAGTAGGATTCGGATCCTACTTGGGGCACACCCTGGCTGCCTCCCCTCTCCCTCCCACCTATATATATGTGGGGGCGCCCCTAGCACACACCATACAATTGCCTAGCGGTGTGCAGCGCCCCCTCCACCATTTACTCCCACGGTCATATCTTCGTAGTGCTTAGGCGAAGCCCTACGATGATCACTTCACCATCACCGTCACCACGCCATCGTGATGACGGAGCTCATTGCTACCTCTTGAGCACTACGTTGGTTTTCCCTTGAAGAGGAAAGGGTGATGCAGCAAAGTAGCGTAAGTATTTCCCTCAGTTTTTGAGAACCAAGGTATCAATCTAGTAAGAGATCATGCTCAAGTCCCACGCACCTACACAAACAAATAAGAACCTCGCAACCAATGCGATAAAGGGGTTGTCAATCCCTTCACGGTCACTTACAAGAGTGAGATCTGATAGATATGATAAGATAATTTTTTTGGTATTTTTATGATAAAGAGAAATAAAGATGGAAAGTAAAATAAACGGCAAAGAAAGTAACTAAGTGTTGGAAGATTAATATGATGAAAGATAGACCCGGGGGGGCATAGGTTTCACTAGTGGCTTCTCTCAAGAGCATAAGTATTACGATCGGTAAACGAATTACTATTGAGCAATTGATAGAATTGAGCATAGTTATGAGAATATCTAGGTATGATCATGTATATAGGCATCATGTCCGAGACAAGTAGACCGAAACGATTCTGCATCTACTACTATTACTCCACACATCGACCGCTATCTAGCATGCATCTAGAGTATTAAGTTCATAAGAACAGAGTAATGCTTTAAGGAAGATGACATGATGTAGAGGGATAAACTCATGCAATATGATATAAACCCCATCTTTTTATCCTCAATGGCAACAATTCAATACGTGTCGGTTCCCTTTCTGTCACTGGGATCGAGCACCGCAAGATTGAACCCAAAGCTAAGCACTTCTCCCATTGCAAGAAAGATCAATCTAGTAGGCCAAACCAAACTGATAATTCGAAGAGAATTGCAAATATAAACCAATCATACATAAAAGAATTCAGAGGAGAATCAAATATTGTTCGTAGATAATCTGGATCATAAACCCACAATTCATCGGATCTCGCCAAAGACACCACAAAATAAGATTACATCGAATATATCTCCAAGAAGATTGAGGAGAACTTTGTATTGAGATCCAAAGAGAGAGAAGAAGCCATATAGCTAATAACTATGGACCCGTAGGTCTGAAGTAAACTACTCACACATCACCGGAGAGGCCATGGAGTTGATGTAGAGGCCCTCTGTGATCAATGCCCCCTCCGGCGGAGCTCCAAAAAAGGCCCCAAGATGGGATCTCTCGGGTACAGAAGGTTGCGGCGGTGGAATTAGGTTTTCGTGGTGCTCCTGGATGTTTGGGGGGTACGTGGATATATATAGGAGGAAGAAGTACGTCGGTGGAGCAACGAAGGGCCCACGAGGGTGGAGGGCCCGCCCAGGGGGTAGGCGCGCCCCCTGCCTCGTGGCTTCCTCCGTTGTTTCTTGACGCCCACTCCAAGTCTCCTGGATCACGTTTGTTGAGAAAATCATGTTCCCGAAGGTTTCATTCCGTTTGGACTCCGTTTGATATTCCTTTTCTTCAAAACCCTAAAATAGGCAAAAAAAACAACAATTTGGGTTGGTCCTCCGGTTAGTAGGTTAGTCCCAAAAATGATATAAAAGTTTAAAATAAATCCCATTGACATCCAAAATAGATAATATAATAGCATGGAGCAATCAAAAATTATAGATACGTTGGAGACGTATCACTCATCTACTACCGCGAGAACTTGTTGGATCAAGAAGGCGAGGGACGTCACCGAGATGAACGTGTGCAGAACTCAGAGGTGTCGTACGTTCGGTACTTGATCGGTCAGAGCTAGTAGAAGTTCGACTACATCAACCACGTTGTCAAACGCTTTCGCTTATGGTCTACGAGGGTACATAGACACACTCTCCCCCTCGTTGATGTGCATCTCCATGGATAGATGTGTGTAGAATTTTGTTTGTTTTCCATGCAACATTTCCCAACACAAGCAACCATGTCTTTCAAAATATCAACACTAAGGAAAGCTATCCCTAGCCCATGATGCTCAATCATTGATCCATCCATGAAACACACTCAAATATTAGCTATATCCAATGCACAAGTATGATCATAGTGTTCCCTAGTTGGTGCTTTGTAAGAGAAGATGGAGACTCGATACAAATAAAAATTGCATAAAGTAAATAGATAGGCCCTTCGCAGAGGGAAGCAGAGATTTGTAGAGGTGCCAGAGCTCAAAGCTTAGATTGAGATATAAAATATTTTGGGTGGCATGCTTTTCCCTTCAATAAAAACGATCGAGAATTCCCAATACTTTCCATGCTAGATCAATTATAGGCAGTTCCCAAACATAAAATAAAGTTTATTCCTTTTTACACCATTCTTTTACAATACATGGCTAGCCGTATCCACGGGTGCCCTCCATACCAACACTTCCCAAGGAATTTATTATTTGACAACATAAATAAAAAATCATTTCAGGACTGGGCATCCCTATTACCTGCCACACTCTCGTGCAATGACAAGTGAATAAACACTCATCTTGAGAATAAAATATCTAGCATGGAAAATATTGGCCACCCCCTTTCGCTTCATGAGCAGTACGGGCACACAAAAAGGAAATTTATTTTTAATATTAGAGTTGGCACATACAAATTTACTTGGAACGACATGGAAATACCGCATATAGGTAGGTATGGTGGACTCATTTCGCACAACTTGGTTCAATGGGTTTGGATGCACAAGCAGTATTCCCGCTTAGTACTAATGGAGGCTAGCGAATGAAAATGAGCATTAAACATAACTAACACCAAATAATGCACCATAAGTAGGATGTAACTTCATTGCATAACTATTGACTTTCGTGCTTGCATAGGGAATCACAAAGCTTAACACCAATATTCTTACTAAAGCATAATTACTCACCAATATGACTCACATATTATTATCTCCATATCGCAAAACTATTACAAGGAATCAAGTATATAATATCCAATGATCTTCATGAAAGTTTTTATTATATCCCCCTTGAATATCTATCACTTTGGGACTAATTTCATATATTACATTGCTACTAACAAGCTCTCAAACAAATTTAAGTGAAGATCAAAAGCATAAGCATTTCTTCAAAATTTTCATCTCGCAAAATAATATAAGTGAAGCATGAGAGGATTTCTTCAAAATAAATTACTAACTCTCAAATTGATCTAAGTGAAGCATGAGAGTATTTCTTCAAAACTAAAGCACCACTGTGCTCAAAAAGGTGTAAGTGAAGTACTAGAGAAATTCCATAGCTCAAAAAAATTTAAGTGAAGCACATAGAGCAATTCTAAAAAATTGATGACCCACAAGTATAGGGGATCTATCGTAGTCCTTTCGATAAGTAAGAGTGTCAAACCAAACGAGGGGCAGAAGGAAATGACAAGCGGTTTTCAACAAGGTATTCTCTGCAAGCACTAAAATTATCGGTAAAAGATAGTTGTGTGATAAGATATTTCGTAATGGGTAACAAGTAACAAAAGTAACTAAGGTGCAGCAAGGTGACCCAATCCTTTTTGTAGCAAAGAACAATCCCGGACAAACTATTATATAAAGCAAAGCGCTCCCGAGGACACATGGGAATTACTGTCAAGCTAGTTTTCATCATGCTCATAAGTTCGCATTCGTTACTTTGTTATTTAATATGTGGGTGGACCGGTGCTTGGGTGCTTCCCTTCCTTGGAAAAGCCTCCCACTTATGATTAACCACTCTCACAAGCATCCGCAACTATGAAGGAAGAATTAAGATAAATCTAGCCATAACATGAAACATATGGGTCCAAATCAGGCCCTTACGAAGCAACGCATAAACTAGGGTTTAAGCTTATATCACTCTAGCAACCCATCATCTACTTATTGCTTCCCAATGCCTTCTCCTAGGCCCAAATCATGGTGAAGTGTCTTGTAGTTGACGTTCACATAACACCACTATAGGAAAGACAACATACACATCTCATCAAAATATCGAACGAATACCAAATTCACATGATTACTTATAACAAGACTTCTCCCATGTCCTCAGGAACAAACTTAACTACTCACAAAGCATGTTCATGTTCATAATCAGAGGAGTATTAATTATCATTAAGGATCTGAACATATGATCTTCCACCGTATAAACCAACTAGCATCAACTACAAGGGGTAATCAACACTACTAGCAACCCTCAGGTACCAATCTAAGGTTTTGAGACAAAGATCGAATACAAGAGATGAACTAGAGTTTGAGAGGAGATGGTGCTGGTGAAGATTTTGATCGAGATTGACCCCCTCTCGATGAGAGGATCATTGGTGATGACGACGGCTTCGATTTTGTAACATCCCAATTTTCAATTTGGATGTTATACATAGGTCATCATATGCATATCATATTTATTTTGCATATTTGGTTGTGATCCTAGAAATCTTAAGCAACTCAAGGACCCAAGGAGAGGGTTGGGGATTTCATAAATTTTCATATTTGAATTTTATCAAATTTGAAAAGGGGATCATTTTGATTTTAATATTTTTTCTCTCCAATTATTTCCAATATTAAAAATAAAAGAGAGAAGATAATATGACTTCTTCCAAAGAAAGGAATATTGGAGAAGAAAATTTAAAATCAATAAAATTTATTTGCTATTTTATTTTAATTTAGAAAAATATGCATTTTTCAAAATTGCATTTTTAGGCCAGAAAAATGTTCACTTTGTTCTAAATAATAGGTTTAGACGGCGAAAATTGTTCGTGGCATTTTTAGAATTTTTTTTATAATTTATTAGGATTTTCTTCGGGCAAAATTTTATATTTTAAAAAGGAAAGTTTCCCGCCCGACTGGGACGAAGGCCCAGCCGAGCAGGCCGGCCCACAGCGCCGCGCCGCCTCCCTCTCCGACTCGGGACAAGAATCCCAAGCGCCACCGCTGCCGTGTCCGGCTCGGACACGAGCCCCCCCTTCCCTCCCCCCTTGCCCTTTAAATAGCGCTGCCACCCCGCCGCCTCCTCACCCCACCCCGACAGCCGTCGCCACCAACCGCAGCGCCGCCGCCGCCCTCCGTCTCCTCGTCGCCGCACCGCCGCCCTGCCCGCAGCCCCGCGTCGCCGCCCAAGCCACCGTTCGCCGGAACCGTGCCGGATCCCGTCGTTGCCGCCGGCGATTTTTCTCCGGTTAACCGGTAAAAACCCGAACAGGTTTTTCTTCCGTTTTTTTAGAAGTTAGGGTTTTATTTCGGTTTTCCCGTTGGATCTAAGTTGCAGACGTTCGTCCGTTATTACTCTATAGCGAACATTTTCGTTCATTAGGGTTTCATAGCGAACGTTCGTCCGTTAGGGTTTTTCTTTTATTTTATTTTTCGGCCAGGGACCTATCCATGATTATTTTTTATCACAGATCAGTCCCTAATCTTCAAACCCTCGCAACGTTTTGCTCGCTTGTCCAAATCCAGTGAAACCAACGCCAAAATCTTTGTCTTGTTCCCCCCTTTCTAGATAACCAACTTGAACATGGTTTTGACAATTTAAAATTGGGTTCCAAGGAGATTTGAATTCGAACTTCTTTTGATCATAGTTTGAGTTTCGTAGCTCTGATTTGGTTGATTCCTTTTTGTAAAATTGAAGCTTTTTAGTTTGAATCTTTTCACTTGAGTTTTACCTTGCATCATGCTTGATTGCTTATGTATGCTATTGTTTGTTCACGATAGAGTTTCCGGAGAGCGAAGCGTGCTACTACGAGTCACTAGGGTTTTCAGATCGTCAGCAAGGCAAGTAACACGTTGATCATCCTTATTACCCAGTTTTTATGCATTAGTGTCAATCCTCAAACATTTCATGAGTAGGATCTATTTAATATGTGGGTTTTGGGAAGTAGTTGTTGAGGTAGTACCTATTGCCCTTTTATTCAAACCTTGGGAGTTACTACGTTATGCTTATTATACTTTGCTATGCTATGCTCGTAGACGTGGTTTGGTTTGAGTGATTCATGACAGTTGTGAGCATTATTATGAACTAAGGGTTTTACTTAAGGTGGCTACTTTAACACACATCTGGGTGGATTGGTTTGTGGTCACCTAGGGAAATCCAGTGTTGTCCAAAGGAGAATCCCGGGGTATCCGTGTGATTTTTCCTATGGTTCGCCACCCAAGCTCAAAGGGATCATTATGTTATTCATGCTGGAAACTTCCGTGTGCAGCCACAAGCCATTATGGGATCTGGCATAGTTGAGTAAGTAGTGGGAATCCTTTCCATGATGGGCTAGCAGATGTAGGGGATTGTAGGTGTACCGGCCTATCTATCGGTTAAGGGAACCTCTTCGGAAAGACTGTGTCTCGGTCATCCGTTTCTCAAACATCATGAAGTGCGAGAAATACAATGGAGGAGATCGAGTCTTGTGGGGAAAAGTGCGCAAACCTCTACAGAGTGTATAAACTAATCATGGTTAGCTGTGTCCCCGGTTATGGACATCTTGAGTATCTGGTGCTTGAATTACTATGTTGATCTCATCACTTTACTTAATTAATGTGTTGGGTTAATGATTATTAATTTTGGGATTAAGATGGGGTTACCATTCTCAATGTTTTTCAACCAACTTTGTAGTTAAATAAAATATATTCCTTTGTTGTAGGGAAAAACTAGCTTTATGCAAATGATAATCATAGAGCCTTCACCAGCCATATATGCATATAGTTATAGTTGTTACTTGTCCATTGCTCTATAGTGTTATCTTGCCAGCATATTCCATGTGCTGACCTACACAGGCTGCAACGTATTATGTTGCAGAGTTTTCAGACGAAGAGTAAGGTGCAGTAGGTCGTTGTCGTGCACTCAGCTATGCCATTGGAGTTGATGGACTCATTTTACCTTTGAAGCTTCTGCTGTTATCTCCATTAGATGGCCTTCAGCCATATTATTGTAATAAGTTCTAGCTTTGAGACATTCGATGTGATAAGTGTGTGATTGAACTCTGTTATAAATCCTTCAAGTATTGTGTGTGTCAGCATTGCCGATCCAGGGATGACACTTATACACAGAGATTTAACCATTTGAGGTCGGATCGCTACAAGATGGTATCAGAGCACACGCTGACTGTAGGACGCAACCACTAAGATAACCCATAGGACACTCTTCTCTACTCATTTCTGAATCTTCTCCACTTTCTACCCTATAGATGGCGGACCCAAGGAACAAGTTTGCTCAACCGGATGAAGACAGCCCTTTTGGACGACACTTGAAGGAACCTACTAGATACCTGAACATCAGAATACTGAGCTTCACCGGGACCTACACTGCCACTCTACCTGAAGAAGAGCGTTTGACAATTTGAGTACATGTTCCAGGAAGGCACCCCTTTTGGACGACACTTGAAGGAAGCTACTAGATACCTGAACATCGGAATACCGAGCTTCACCGGGACCTACACCGCCACTCTACCTGAAGAAAAGTGTTCGCACACGAAAACATCACCGTGTACCCTCGACGCCGGGGGTGATGCACCGCAGCTCGCGTCAAAGGAGGTCCAACCGGCAGCGCGATACGCAGGACAGCCGGCAGACGCTTTTGTAGACCCGAAGCCCCGCTTACCCGGGAGGGACCCCATCAGGGCTCGCGGCGGCTATGGGCTGCTCCAGGTCGATTCGCTCGCCCCTAGAGCCTCGTGATTCCGCAGCCCTCCGGTATGAAGAACTAGAGAAGAACGAGAAGAAAGATACAAGGGAGAGATAAAAAGTACATGAACACGAAAAAGTAGTAGATGTGTTTATTCGATTGGTGTTGTTTCAATCGGCCGTCACCCCCAACATATATAAGAGGCGGCTGGACTTCCCGTACAAGCAAAGGATTTATCTAGACTTTCCTTACAAGAAAATTACATCAATTCACGTCAAAACCCTAGTCAAATTCGGACTGGTTTTATCCGAACTTTCCAAAACTGTTCGGTTTAAACTGGCTGTACTTTGAGGGTCCTTTTGTGGTGACAAACGACCTCGGATGGAAACGAGCCCAAAAGTAATCTTGACCGTTTCGACGAGCCGAACAACTTTCATGTTGAACGTTTTTTCATCAGAGGTCATCTCGAGGGTCAAATCGCTCGTGCAAGACAGCTAATTATTCACGCAGCACATCAGACATACCCACATATGCGTCTGCTTCCGGGCGTCATATTTTTGCTCACTGGAGGGTCGCGCTGTGCGGGCTCTAACTTTTGCATATGACCTCGGATTGAGACAATCTTTATATCAAAATCGATCGTTTCGACGAGACAAAGACAACTCATGTAGATCAGTTTTCAATATGGGGCAGTCTTGGGGGCGTAATCAGCCGAATAGTGTTCTGAATACAAAATCTAAATACTTCGAACACAACTTTGGCCTTAGAGATTAGACCGGATGACTATGGCCCAAATATCAAAAAAATTTACTTTTGACGATACGGAACTTTCTCACTTTGAGCACTTCTCCATTTGAGGCCATCTTAATTAAGTTCTTCGCCGTGCCAAAATCTGGTGTCAACACATGCCCCCCTGTTTTTCGGCAAACTTGTGTGCCAAAAAATAACTTGCACGATGCTTTTCCTAAGGACGATGTCAACACTCCATCAGCCATTTTATGTGCTTAGGACGATAAGTATATATCGGCCATTTGGATTAGCAACAAAAGTAAAGCTAATCAAACATATGATGATTTGGTAATACCCTTTCATGATGTAAGAAATTATATTGCATCCATGGTTTAAAATAAGCCCATTGAGGGTAACCAATCATACCTGATGAGAAATTCCATGGCATAGGCATCAATGACATTGTTGAAGAAAATGGATAATGTGTGGACCGAAGATGTTGAAACCTTCGGCTTGGTCCTTCATAGTTTTCACTCTTTTCCTTCTTCACATTTGCCGCACTCCTTGTAAAGGAAGCTTGCACATAATTCTTATTTTGAATACTTCCTTTGGGAACCCATGCCATATTCCTTTCTTCAAGTTCTTGTGCACTAAGTTTTTGTAATTTCTTCTTTTGCCAATATGATAAGCCGAGTGGGCACCCTGGCCGTGATTTTGTTTGAAGCAATGGCAATTCTTGTTTTACCATGTGCACTCTCAACTTCTTCTCTTCAGATTTGGTACTTGATTGACTTGCCTCATCGCCATTAGTAGCCAATGTCAATACTTTAATTGGCTCCTTCTCATTTGAGATCAAATCTGAAGTAGCACTCTTACGGCCATCTTTTTTAGCACGATAAATTTGTTTGACCACCTCTTTATTGTCCCTTGAGATCCGGACCGATTCCTTATGATTGAAACGGTCTTTGACATGTGATTGTTCAAATGTTGATCTTTTTGGAGCCGCATAATGTTTGTGAGATGGTCTAAAATAAGATGAAGAATGTGCCCTTGTATCATACTTGTCCCACGATGGATATGGATTTACATGATCATAGGAAGGTATCCATGGCATTGGCATTGGCGGCACAAAATATGGATATGAATATACCGCATTAGAATTCTCATTTTGCCAATACCAATCCTCGGGTTTGCGCCTAGGGGGTGATCTTGATGCTTTTCCATTAGTTGGCCGATAAGCACTTTTCTCTTCACTCTTCTTTTGATATTTATCTAATAATTTTGCAAAAGTGACCTTGGATTTCTTGCACTTGTGCTTATTGCGGCCTTTATCTCCTTTGTCTTGACTTGCATCGATCTTTGGATTTTCTTGTTGCCCCCCAGTCCTTGGCGTCTTCATTGTATCTTCGATAGAACTCATGCCTTCAAGAATATTTTCATTGTGCTCTTGAACAACTTTTTTACTTGAAAGCTTGATCCCATCACCTGTAGTTTTTACCTTCTCATCTTTAAAGGAATCGTCTTGAAGCAGTCGATTCAAAAACCTTTTTCCATTAGGACCAATCAGAATAGGCTGGTCATCCCTTGGTGTTTCAACAAATTTTAATCGTCCTTTGTCAATGGCCGATTTAACTATTTGACAAAACATGTTGCAATCCTCAAAATTATGCTTGGACGAATCATGCAACTTGCAATACATTCGTCCTTGGATTGATGGCTTCACATGGTGATCAAGAACTTTAATGTAATTATTTTTTAGCAACAAATCAAATATTTGATCACACATGCTTGAATTGAAGGTATACTTCTTATTTTCTAGCCGATCTTGGTGTGCAAACGGCTTTGGAGTTGAGCAAACGAATGGTTCAGATTTAGAATCTCCCCATTCGGCTATGCATTGTGTTTTACACCCTATCTCCGATGTATTTGGATAAGATATTATATTAGCATCGGATTTTTCAAAAGAATTTGACCTTGGCTTTAAATTTCTGAAACGAAAATAGTTAGAATACACATGTCTCAATTGAGACCAAGTGCAAGCCAAGTAAGAAACAAGCAAAGCTACCCAATTAGATATGAAATTTTGATAAAGCAATGGGGAAAACTTTGGCTGCAATAATAGGTCACTATCGGTCTTTATAAATGGCACAATAGACTGACTGATATGTTCTATAACAGTTTTATTGCTAACAAGTAAATTTCCCTTCGTCATTGATCTTTCAAAATTACTTATGAGAATTTCTCTTATAGAAGCATCAACAATAAAGCTGCGACCAAATCGTAAGATAGGTAAATCACTTGCCAGACATACCTTTTCAAACACATTGGGAGAGCATGATGGTTGCGTTACTTGAACGATAGGTTATTCCTCTTTCGAATAGCTCCCCAACACCTTTTCATCCTGTTTTTCTAGAATAGATTCGGCATACATAATATTTGATTCGGTCTTTTCAATAGCCGAATTAACTTTATTATCCGAATCACCATCTTTTTTGATAATTCTATCCACACCCAATGCTTTCTCTTTCTGGCATAATCTAGCTTGGATTGCAGTAGAATTAATAGGCTTTCCCTCTTTTATTAATTTATGTAGAATAACATTGCATTCATCCCAAAAAGACGTAAGATTTTTCTTAATGACCCAATTTGGATAGAATTGCCCCCCGACACTTTTAGACTCTTTCGGCAACGATATGTCACCGAAATTCTGTAATTGTGTTGGGGGGACATGATATGACACGGTAGTAGGTGAAGGCATTTGTGCTCCTATAGAAGTTTCACTTATTCGGCTATGACCATGAAGGTGGGGAGCCGAATTATGGACATCAACAGTTGCGTATGGTGCCAGAAAATTAGTAGCATGAGGTGTAGCATATGATGTTTGAGGGTAATTGACCGAATAACTAGTAGTAGCATGGCCAATTCCCCTATCCACCGGCACATTTGGATTAACAAACTGCAAGTTATTTGCCGATGAATAAAAAGTTGAAACACTTTGTTGCATCCTATTGGAAGTTCCTACATGGGGTATCTCAACTTGATTAACCGAACTCATCATGTTGTTCATCGGCATATAGATTTGTGGGGTTGCCGATGCATGGGAGTTGGGATACATATGTTGCATGTTGCTGAAATTATATGAAGTTGAATCATGAAGATTATTCTCAATCGGCTGTTGCACATAATTAGATACATTATTGATAAAACTAGGGCTAGCCGATACATTATGGTCATTAGACGATCTAGCAACAACATATGCATTATTTGCATCTACATAAGTGAAGTGGGTATTCATATTACCTTTGTAGATGTCAAACCCTAGATGACGATCTCTTCGTAGCAAGAACGGGCCGGAGACCGTTCAACGCTTCGTCCCAGCGGAGTCACCAAAAAGTGTGTTCGCACACGAACACATCACCGTGTACCCTCGACGCTGGGGGTGATGCACCGCAGCTCGCGTCGAAGGAGGTCCGACCGGCAGCGCGATACGCAGGACACCCGGCAGACGCTTTTGTAGACCCGAAGTCCCGCTTACCCAGGAGGGACCCCGTCAGGGCTCGCGGCGGCTATGGGCTGCTCCAGGTCGATTCGCTTGCCCCTAGAGCCTCGTGATTCCGCAGCCGTCCCGCATGAAGAACTAGCGAAGAACGAGAAGAAAGATACAAGGGAGAGATAAAAAGTAGATGAACACGAAAAAATAGTAGATGTGTTTATTCGATTGGTGTTGTTTCAATCGGCCGTCACCCCCAACATATATAAGAGGCGGCTGGACTTCCTGTACAAGCAAAGGATTTATCTAGGCTTTCCTTAAAAGAAAATTACATCAATTCACGTCCAAAACCCTAGTCAAATTCGGACTGGTTTTATCCGAACTTTCCAAAACTGTTCGGTTTAAACTGGCTCTATTTTGAGGGTCCTTTTTGTGGTGACAAACGACCTCGGATAAAAACCAGCCCAAAAGCAATCTTGACAATTTCAACGAGACGAAAAACTTTCATGTTGAACGTTTTTTCATCGAAGGTCATATCGAGGGTCAAATCATTCGTGCAAGACAGCTAATTATTCACGCAGCACATCAGACATACCCACTTATGTGTCTGGTTCCGGGCGTCATATTTTTGCTCATTGGAGGGTCGCGCTGTGCGGGCTCTAACTTTTGCATATGACCTCGGATTGAGACGATCTTTATATCAAAATAGATCATTTCGACGAGACGAAGATAATTCATGTAGATCAGTTTTCAATATGGGGCAGGCTTGGGGGCATAATCAGCCGAATAGTGTTCTGAATACAAAATCTAAGTACTTCGAACACAACTTCGGCCTTAGAGATGAGACCGGATGACTATGGCCCAAATATCAAAGTTTTCCTTTTGACGATACGGAACTTTCTCACTTTGAGCACTTATCCATTTAAGGCCATCTTAATTAAGTTCTTCGCCATGCCAAAATCTGGTGTCAACAAAAAGCGCTGGACAATTTGAGTGCATGTTCCAGGAAGGACTTTCACCCCAGTTACCGAGCCCATAGAGTTTTGCTTTGATGCACCGACCTGGAGTCTAGGAAAGATCGTGGCAGCTCACATCGCCATGGGACGCATTGGCGAAGTATACCACAAGGATCTTAAGGACACCATCTACCAGATATTTGGACGTCGATATGAGCAATGGGAGATGATCAGCACCAGGAGGGACAAGTCCATTGCAGCCTACATCCAGGAGTTAAACCAACACATTCGCCGTCAGGAGAACCAGATGTGCACCAGCATGATAGACCTGAAGAAGGTGATGACCAGGAACATGGAGCTAGAAGAGGAACTCAAGTCTACACGCGATGGATATGAAGAGGAAATTGCATTACTACTGGAGAAGAATGAAGACCTGAAGAAGAAGCTAGGAGTATTCATGGGAGACCATGCGCCAGGAGAGGACAACCATCCCGAGGACTACATCATCGTCGACGACACCGACTCCAACCCCGACAGTGATGATGATTATGAAGACGAAGCTGGAGCAGATATCATGGAGTCTTCTTCCGATCAAAATTTCTAGTCGACCACCATATTACCAGTAGTATTCCCCCATGTATATAGTAGTAGTCCGAGTATTTTGTAACGGTAGCTAGATCGATGGTATGCCCTTGTTTGAATTGAGTGGTGTGATATGAATGTGTTTGTCTCATGTGCATACGGGTAGTGATTTCTCCTTAGACCCCACTCTATTCTAATCTATCCCCTCTAAACCTATCAGAAGCCTCCGAGACGTGACCCCGGATTTGTCTTTCCACTGGAGCTCACCCAGTTGATCCAGCAGCAGAATGCCTTGATGCAGCTACAAGTCCAGAACCAAGGCAACAACAATAACAACCCACCGCCACCACCTCCAGTTGACAACTTAGCCCGTTTTCTGAGGTTGAATCCGCCGGTGTTCTCTAGTAGCACTGCGCCGATTGTTGCTGATGACTGGCTCCGCAGGATTGGAAGGGAGCTAAGCACCGCAGGTTGCACAGATGCTGAGAAGGTGCGCTTTGCTGCACATCAATTGGATGGCCCACAACCTCATGGTGGGAGAATTACACAGGCACTTTTCCCATAGCCAATGCCACATGGGATCAGTTTCAGCAAGCTTTCAACACAGCCCATGTCTCTATGGGAGCAATGAATATGAAGAAGCGTGAGTTTCGCAACTTACGCCAGGGAAATCGTACTGTGGGGCAGTATGTGGATGAGTTTAGCAAGTTAGCTCGCTATGCCCCAGATGATGTGGCCACAGATGTCGCGAAGTAGGAGAAGTTTATGAAAGGGCTGAATGATGAGATGAGTATGCAGTTGATGGTGGCAACATTTAATAACTACTAGGAGTTGGTAGACAGGGCCCTTATGATTGAAAGCAAACAACAGCAGATAGAGAGCCGCAAACGGAAGTATGGACAGGGGAAGTACAATTCTAGAGCTCAGCAGAAGCCTCGCTTCACCCCTAACTCTGGAGGTTACACCCATAACCATGGAGGTCATACTCACAATGGAGGAAGCTCACATAACCACAGTGGGCCTAAGAATGGAAATGGGAATGGAGGAAGCAGCAGCCAGAACCGTCCCAATCCAGCAACACCCGCTAAGAAGGACCTGAGTCATGTCACCTGTTACAAGTGCGGGAAGACTGGACACTACGCCAATGATTGCTCGGAGTTGAAGAACGGTAATGGAAATGGAAACTCTGGGAAGAATCCCAACCCTTTCACCAGAGGACAAGTGAACCACGTTAACGTGGAGGAGGTTGAAGAACAGCCAGATGCAGTTATAGGTAAGTTTTTGATTAAGTCATTTACTACAATAGTTCTTTTTGATACTGGTGCATTGCATTCATACATATTAAGGGAATTTTTGGATAAATATAAGTTGCCCACCAAAGTTCTTAAGACACCTATGTTAGTAAGCTCACCTGGAGCGGAGTATATGGCTAGCAGTGGATGTTTTCATATGCCATTGACCATAGGTAGTCATGTTTTCCCCTCGGACCTAATAATTTTGGAGTCACAAGGATTGGATGTGATATTAGGCATGGATTGGCTATCCATGTATGGAGGAAATATTGATTGTGCTAGTAAGTCAATTCTACTCACCACCCCGGAGGGAAAAAGGATCAAGTATGTGTCTAGGCATGCGTCAAGGAGGACCCAAGTAAATTCTCTCTCGGGAGTTGTTCAGGAAGAAGTGCCTGTTGTGAAGGATTACCCAGATGTATTTTGATACGTCTCCATCGTATCTATAATTTTTGATTGTTCCATGCCAATATTATTCAACTTTCATATACTTTTTGGCAACTTTTTATATTATTTTTGGGACTAACATATTGATCCAGTGCCCGGTGCCAGTTCCTGTCTGTTGCA
The DNA here is from genome assembly GCF_056163025.1 of Triticum urartu. NCBI lineage: Eukaryota > Viridiplantae > Streptophyta > Magnoliopsida > Poales > Poaceae > Triticum > Triticum urartu. The sequence goes on along the minus strand of NC_141879.1, from coordinate 149,782,519 downwards.
TGTTTTTGGTTTCGCATAATATCCATATCAAATGGAGTCCAAACGGGATAAAAACGGACGGAGCTTATTTTTGGAAAATATGGAAAATTTGGAAGGAAAATCAATGCGAACCAGTGCCCGAGGTGGTCACGAGGCAGGGGGGCACGCCTGCCCCCCTGGGCACGCCCCCTACCCTCGTGAGCCCACCGTAAGGCGGTTGATGCTCTTCTTTTGCCGCAAGAAAGCTAATATTCGAAAAAAAAATCATGGTGAAGGTTTCAGGCCAATCGGAGTTACGGATCTCCATATATATACGAAACGGTGAAACAGAGCCAGGGAGAACACAGAACCAGAGAGAGACAGAGAGATAGATCCAATCTCGGAGGGGCTCTCGCCCCTCCCACGCCATGGGAGCCAAAGACCAGAGGGGAAACCCTTCTCCCATATAGGGAGGAGGTCAAGGAAGAAGAAGAAGAAGGGGGGCCCTCTCCCCCTTGCTTCCGGGTGGGTGGCGTGAGTGACAGAAGCACAGACCCGAGTAAGTAGGTTGTTTGCGTATGGGATAAAGGGGACTTGATGCTTTAATGCTATGGTTGGGTTTTACCTTAATGAATCTTTAGTAGTTACAGATGCTTGCTAGAGTTCCAATCATAAGTGCATATGATCCAAGTAGAGAAAGTATGTTAGCTTATGCCTCTCCCTCAAATAAAATTGCAATAATGATTATCGGCCTAGTTATCGATTGCCTAGGGACAAATAACTTTCTTGTTGACAAAATCTCTCTACTAAAACTAATTTAGTTGTGTCTTTATCTAAACAGCCCCTAGCTTTTATTTTCGTGTTCTTTACTTTCTTGCAAGCTTACCCAAAAACACCTACAAAGTACTTCTAGTTTCATACTTGTTCTAGGTAAAGCGAGCGTCAAGCGTGCGTAGAGTTGTATCGGTGGTCGATAGAACTTGAGGGAATATTTGTTCTACCTTTAGCTCCTCGTTGGGTTCGACACTCTTACTTATGAAAGAGGCTAGAATTGATCCCCTATACTTGTGGGTTATCAAGACCTTTTTCTGGCGCCGTTGCCGGGGAGAAATAGCGTGGGGTGAATATTCTCGTGTGTGCTTGTTTGCTTTATCACTAAGTAATTTTTATTTGTTGTTCTTAGTTGTTCTTTATCTTTAGTTATGGATATGGAACACGAAATACCAAAAAATTAGGTGTACTTGCTACTCATGGAGATGGGGAACCTCCTAAACCCTCGATGTTGGTTATGTGAAAAATATTGTGTACTACTTTAATAATCCTGAGAAAACCCCATTCAATTATGTAATGGGAGTAACGTTGGATCAACGTGAATACTTTAGGGATTACCGCTTGACACAAAAAGGGAAACTATTATGGGATCAAATTCATATATTGAATTGGTATGCTAGGCAACTATGCTTGAGATATGATTATACTTGTTGCTCTAAGGTGAAGGCTCCACACCTTCCCTTTTCATGTGAATTTAATGATAATGAAACCTTAGCTTCTTATGCTAATGGTATATATGATTACTATGATGTGGAACAAATAGAAGAATTTGTTGCTTTTATGGGTGTCGGTGTCAAAACCGGCGGATCTCGGGTAGGGGGTCCCGAACTGTGCGTCTAGGCCGGATGGTAACAGGAGACAAGGGGCACAATGTTTTACCCAGGTTCGGGCCCTCTTGATGGAGGTAAAACCCTACGTCCTGCTTCATTAATATTGATGATATGGATAGTACAAGAGTAGATCTACCACGAGATCAAGGAGGCTAAACCCTAGAAGCTAGCCTATGGTATGATTGTTGTATGATGAAGTTGTCCTACGGACTAAAACCCTCTGGTTTATATAGACACCGGAGAGGGTTAGGGTTACACAAAGTCGGTTATAATGGTAGGAGATCTTGAATATCCGCATCGCCAAGCTTGCCTTCCACGCCAAGGAAAGTCCCATCCGGACACGGGACGGAGTCTTCAATCTTGTATCTTCATAGTCCTGGAGTCTGGCTGAAGGTATAGTCCGGCTACCTGGACACCCCCTAATCCAGGACTCCCTCAGTAGCCCCCGAACCAGGCTTCAATGACGACGAGTCCGGCGCGCAGATTGTCTTCGGCATTGCAAGGCGGGTTCTTCTCCAAATTCCGTGTACCTGCTGAATAATGTCCGATTTTCATAATGTAGCGCACCTTGGCTTCCACGCCCAATAATGGCCGTCTTCCACGTGTCAAACGAATGTGAAAAGTCGGGGTGTTTTTACATTCACACCCCTAGCCGCGTAAACGAGCCACCTATTTAATGGGATGGGGATTCAGATCCAAAACACACCTCCTCTCCGCGAGTAATCATCAGAGCGCCTCCAGCAAAGGTTCATTCCAACATGGCCAGCCGTCGCAGCTCCTCCTCTCACCCTTCCAGTCCTAAACCTGGAGACTGGGAGAGGTGCTCCATCCCGCACAGCGAGCTAGTGTCGCTTCAGGCCAAGGGATTTCTCCCTCAGGCCTATATGGTCCCGGTCCGAGCCGGACTCGCCACCTATAATGGCGGAGAGCAAGCGGAGAGCACCCCCAGTCCCTCCAAAGGAGAGCGGGTGTGCCTCGTCCCTTATCTAGTAAGAGGACTTGGATTTCCAATCCATCCATTTCTCCGTGGGCTTATGGAGCTCTACGGCCTCCAGCTACACGATCTCACGCCCGCCTCTATATTGCATATCGCGGGCTTCGTCGCTCTTTGCGAGCTATTCTTGGGTGTTGAGGCTCATTTCGTGCTATGGAAGAGATTATTCTGTCTGGTGCCCCGCTCTCAAGAGGGGTCTATATATCAAGTGGGCGGAGCCGAAGTGTGGCGTATCGCCGAGACCGGATATCTATCCGGAACCCCAAAGAAGGCGTCCGAGGACTGGCCTTCGGAATGGTTTTATATAGATGATGTCCCACTACCGGACCCTATCCGGGTCGGTCTCCCCGAATTCAACAGTGCTCCCTTAAAGAAACGCCTGAGCTGGCGTCCGCGGAGCTCTCAGAGAGAAAGCGACAGGGACGTCCTTCGCCTGATGGGCTGGATAAGACTATTGGCTCATTCGGGACTAACCATAATTGGAGTCATGGCTGCATGCATTATGCGGGGGGTGCAGCCGCTTCAATATAGAGGCCACCCCATGTGGGATTTTAATGGGGAGGATGACGCCACCCGTTACGGTCGTAAGGGGCCAGCCTCAGCTGCCGCTCTAGTAAAGATCTTATCCTCTTTGTACAAGGGAGAAGAGGAGGAATTCCTCCGCGTCAACCCATAGGGCGGATTTAGTATGCACAACCCCCCGAGTTGGGTAAGTGAACAATTGTGTCTGCCCATCCGCTTTATATTCCCATGATTAAATATGTAGTCCAACAATTTCAACGCAGGAACTGCGTCAGGAAGTAAAGATATAAACAGCCGTCCCCCACAACCCGAGGATCCAGAACGGTCCCTCGATCCGGACTCCGAAGAGGATCCGGATATATCAGTGGAGTTGATTGACGGGGTGTTTCATTAGTTAAGCAAGGACAATACCTTGGTGGCCATTACGGCTGATTACCCAGGGTTAATCCCGGCCTCCCAGGTAACAGAGAGCGGAGTCTCGTCCCTTTGAGAAGGAATCCATTCTCACGCATTTCAGTTTTCCTGACAACGACCATGTTTTGCAGGGGAGGTTTCCAAGGCGGGAGGCCGAACCTGCGGCGGCTAGCCAACGAGGGGCCGCAGGGCCCCATGGGGCAAAAAGGAATGTAGTCCAGACTGGGATGCCGGCGCAAAGGTATAGCGCATCCTCTTTTTCCCTGGTGTTATTTCTTCAGGGCATATTAACGTTCGTGCTATCTTCAGGACGAAGAGACCTCGCCGGACTACATCCGGAGAGGTTGCCAACCGCGCCTCCACCAGCCAAGCTCCAACGCCTGGCCCGGAAGCGGGAGCGAACACGAGGCGCGCACCGGACGCTCCTCCGACAGAGGATGCGTATAGGCTGTCTGCCACCAATTCCGAGGTGGAGAGTGCCATGAACCACAGGCGTCGCCGGACAGTTCTTCGCGACGCTTGTTTCTCCCGAGAGGCATTAGATGCCTTCAATTCGGGAGATGCGTACCTCCGTGCCGCTCAAAATGGTTTAACCAGAGCCACGGAGCAATATGTAAAAGACATACGGGTAAGAAAAGTTTGGTAAATATATATGTATATACCAGTAGCCCCCGAGACTTGAAACAGTTAGAGTAACTGGTTTAAGGATCATTTGTTATGCAGGTTCTTACAGAGAAGAATACCGTACTGTCCCAGGAGCTGAAAGAGTGCAAAGCCCAACTGGAGACCACACTAGCCGCGGCAGGGGAGCCTAAAGAGACCCCCTCTGGTAAGATACACTTCGAAAGATTAATATCTTGCAAAGTGCGGCGTGGGTATGAATCTGCCAAATCATATTGCAGATGGCGCCGGAATGGATCCAGAGAGGCAACAACTCTTACGCCGGCTAAAGGCCGGTGAGAGTATGTTGACAAGGGTGAGGCGGGAGAAGAATGAGCTTCAGGATGCCAACACCAAGCTGGACGTTGAGCTTAAAGATGTTCGTGGCCAGCTGTTGGACTCTACTAAGGAGAATCAGCGGCTTCGATGCGGCATATTTAGTAAGTGCTTAAGCGAATCTTTGAAAGAAAAGAGTTCGGTGAGGAAGTCGACTAACAGAGTAATGTCTGTAGGTATGCTAACGGGTCATCCTGCAGAGGAGATGCCCGGTTCTACGGGTGACCTTCTTCCCGAGCTCTAGCAACTGCACGAGCGAGTTCGGCAGGCGATGCGAGGCATTGCCCAAGCCTTATGGCCTTCCCACTCCATGCCCGAGGGCCTTGGAGAGCTTTCGGAGAAGCTTAAGGGAGCTCGGTGGCGCTTCCGGTTGTGGAAGATATCGGCCTGCCGACAAGGCGCTAGGGAGGCCTGGGCCATGGTGAAGACGCGGTACATGACGTCTGACCCAAACCACATGGCCGAGGTCGGACCTGTGGGGCCTGACAGGAAGGAGATCCCTGTAAGCTTAGTGTACGACCAAGTAGAATTGGCCGCAAAGTATTCCCAGCAGGACTGTAAGTTAGACAGCCTATTAGATGGTATTGAAGAGGAATACAATCAGTCAGAGTGACTATGTAATTTTTAATTGACATGTGTAATGCCTTCTAGCCGGATTGTAGATCGTTTGTCGTTGCCGACCTTTTCGCTTCAACCTCAGGACCTGACGGTCCGGAGTGTGTCCGAATACCCCACCGGTTATGTAAGAACCGGGGTATGCATGGAGACCAGGCGTAGGGGTCATTAGTGCTTTATCAGACAAGTGCCCAACTAGTTATGTTATATTACATGGTTAGTAAGAAACATCTTCCAGAGAGAATAGTTCCGTTAGGGGTTCCTTTCTCTGGGAGGCATGCCCTAAAGTGCATGTCCGGACTGCAAACGCAGGAAAATCATCTAGGGGCATATACATAAATAAGTAAAAAAAAGGTCATCTTTTAGTTCACCGACCGAATATTCCCTTAAGAACGCTAGCTTTCGGCTTCATCCAGTCTGAGGTACACATCCGGCTGATCCGGCAGTAACAATCGCAGAGGTGCTCCCTTTACCACCTAGCCGAACAATCGGGAACGTAGGGGTAAGCACAGGAGCCAGGCAACCCAGCTTGGCCAAAACTTAAGTCATATCGATGCATATAATGGTGAAGAAAAGGTACATGCGGAAGTTTGACATATGTGGTGGGCGTGAAGCCCGTATAAATAAGCTTCTGTTAAAGAAGCCCCCAGGTTTAATGAGCGCGAGTAGCACTTCACTTGAGGAGCCTTTAAGGGCTATAAAAGAGAAGAGGGGAAGGAGAGAAATGTAAGACAGAAAATGTAAAAAATGGACAGAGGAAGGAGACAAACACAGAGTCCGGCGCTAGGCATAGAATCTTCGGAGACGGGCTGCGTTCCATGGGTTCGGCTCGAGTCGGTTATCCGACGCATCTCGCAGGCGGTATGCTCCACCAGTCAGTACTTGGTCAGTTATGAAGGGACCTTCCCACTTGGGCTTCAGCTTGTCCTTTTTCTTGTCCGGCAAGCATAGAACTAATTCGCCAACGTTGTAGCTTTTGGCCCGCACTTCTCTGCTTTGATATCTTCGGGCCTGCTGTTTATAGAATGCGGAACAGGCTTTTGCCATGCCGCGCTCCTCCTCTAAGGCGTCTAGACTGTCCTGCCAATCGAGCTCGTCCTCCCTTTCTTCGTACATGCGCACTCGAGGTGAGTCAAGAATTATGTCGCAGGGCAAGACTGCCTCTGCGCCGTACACCATAAAAAATGGTGTGTATCCGGTGGTGCGGTTCGGCGTGGTCCGCAGCCCCCAGAGTATGGAGTCGAGCTCCTCTACCCAGTGCGTGTTAGATTCCTTGAGGGACTGCACTAATCTGGGTTTGATGTCGCTCATGATGAGACCATTTGCACATTCGACCTGACCGTTAGTTTGTGGGTGATAGACGGAAGCATAATCGAGCTTGATGCCCATATTTTTGCACTAGAGTTTTACCTCATCGGCCGTAAAGTTCGTGCCGTTATCGGTGATGATGCTGTAGGGGACGCCATAATGGTGTACGACCCCGGATATAAAGTCTATCACGGGTCCGGATTCGGCCGTCTTGACAGGCTTGGCTTCTATCCATTTGGTGAACTTATCCACCATGACCAGTAAGTATTTTTTCTTGTGGGTTCCGCCTTTAAGGGGTCCCACCATGTCAAGCCCCCAGACCGCGAAAGGCCAAGTGATGGGGATAGTTTGGAGGGCGGTGGGTGGCATATGGCTTTGGTTTGCAAAAAGCTGGCAACCGACGCATTTATGAACCAAGTCCTGAGCGTCCGCCCGGGCCATCGGCCAATAAAAGCCTATACGGAAAGCCTTGCTTACGAGGGACCGGGCTGCGGCGTGATGGCCACCGAGTCCGGCATGAATTTCAGCCAGCAGGTTCCGCCCTTCCTCTTCGGAGATGCACCTTTGAAGGACTCCGGTAGTGCTTTTCTTGTAAAGTTCTCCCTCATGGACTTTATAGGCTTTAGATCGCCGCACTATATAGCGTGCCTCGTTTTGGTCCTCTGGGAGTTCCTGCCTAGTGAGGTAGGCTAGGAATGGTTCTGTCCACGGGGCGATAACGGCCATTAGTACGTGGGCTGAGGTTGTTATTTCATTGGCAGAGCCTCTGATTATGTCAAATTGTTCGGCGTCGGACAGTGCGGTTGGGTCCGGATTGATATTGCCATGTTCCCCTTCCCATACTACGGATGGCTTGAACAGCCTTTCCAGGAAGATGTTAGGGGGGACCGCATCGCTTTTTGCACCGATGCGTGCCAGGACGTCTGCCGCCTGATTGTTTTCTCGGGCTATATGGTGAAATTCGAGCCCTTCAAACCGAGCTAACATTTTGAGGACGGCATTGCGGTAAGCTACCATTTTTGGATCCTTGGCATCGAAGTCTCCATTTATTTGGGATATCGCGAGGTTCGAATCCCCGCGCACCTCTAGGCGTTGAATGCCCATGGATACTGCCATCCGGAGACCATGTAAAAGGGCCTCATATTCGGCTGCATTGTTGGAGTCCGTGTACATAATCTGGAGTACATATTGAACTGTGTCTCCTGTGGGGGACGTCAAAACGACGCCGGCCCCTAGTCCGGCCAACATTTTGGAACCGTCGAAGTGCATTATCCAGTTTGAATATGTGCCGTACTCTTTAGGGAGTTCGGCCTCCATCCATTCTGCGACGAAGTCGGCCAAAACTTGTGACTTGATAGCTCGCCGTGGCTTATAAGTTATGTCGAACGAGAGGAGCCCGATGGCCCATTTTGCAATCCGGCCCGATGCTTCTGTGATTGAACACTCTTGAAAGTAGTGTCGTAGCTTCCGGGATGCCATGAATACCGCATATGCAATCTTTTGATAATGTGGGTACTGTGATTTGCATGGGGTGAGGATAGTGGACACATAGTAAACCGGCTTTTGAAGGGGGAATTTGTGTCTGTCCGTTTCCCGCTCGACGACGAATACTGCGCTGACAACTTGATGGGTTGCTGCAATGTACAATAGCATTGGTTCGCCGATGTTTGGCGCGGCCAGGATGGGGTTTGTTGCCAATATGGCTTTTATTTCCTCGAGTCCGGCCATGGCGGCGTCCGTCCACTCGAAGTGTTCGGTGCGCCGAAGGAGGCGATAGAAGGGTAGTGCCTTTTCTCCCAACCGGGAGATAAAGCGGCTTAGAGCCGCCACGCATCCAGTTAATTTTTGTATTTGTTTGAGGTCCTTTGGGATATCCAATTGTGACAACGCTTGGATCTTGGCTGGATTTGCTTCGATTCCCCTACCGGATACAATGAAGCCCAAGAGCTTTCCGGCTGGAACGCCGAAAACGCATTTTTCCGGATTTAGCTTGATGTCATATGCTCGGAGGTTGTCAAATGTAAGCCTCAAGTCGTCTACTAGAGATTCGACATGTCTTGTTTTTACGACCACATCATCCACGTATGCCTCTACTGTTTTGCCGATCTGGTTTGCCAGACATGTCTGAATCATGCGCTGATATGTTGCACCGGCGTTTTTGAGCCCGAAAGGCATTGTGTTGAAGCAGAATGGGCCGTATGGGGTGATGAATGCCGTTGCGCCTTGGTCTGACTCGGCCATCTTGATTTGATGGTAACCGGAGTATGCATCGAGGAAGCACAACGAATCGTGTCCTGCAGTGGCATCAATAATTTGATCGATGCGGGGGAGGGGGGAGGGATCCTTTGGGCAGGCCTTGTTGAGGTCTTTGAAGTCAACGCACAGGCGCCAGGATTTGTCCTTCTTTGGTACCATCACCAAGTTTGCTAGCCAGTCCGGATGTTTTATATCTCTGATGAATCCGGCCTCCAATAGTTTGGCTAGCTCATCTCCCATTGCATGTCTCTTGGGTTCAGAAAAACGCCGAAGGGCTTGTTTGACAGGTTTGAATCTTTTTAGGATATTTAAGCTGTGTTCGGCCAGCCTGCGTGGGATTCCTGGCATGTCCGAAGGGTGCCATGCAAAAATGTCCCAGTTCTCCCGTAGGAATTCCCGCAGTGCGGCGTCTACATCGGGGTTTAATTGTGCCCCGATGGAAGCTGTTTTATTGGGGTCCGTTGGATGAACCTGGAATGTGACTATTTCATCCGCTGGTTTAAAGGAGGTGGACTTGGATCTTTTGTCGAGTATCACATCGTCCCTGTTTATCGTGGAGCGCAGCGTAGTCAGTTCCTCAGCCGCTAGGGCTTCGGACAGTGCCTTAAGGGCCAGTGCGGCTGTCTTGTTTTCGGCGCGGAGTGCTATGTCCGGATCACTAGCGAGAGTGATGATTCCGTTCGGCCCGGGCATCTTGAGCTTCATGTACCCGTAATGGGGTATTGCTTGGAAGATTGTAAACGCTTCCCGCCCCAGCAGAGCGTGGTATCCGCTGCTGAACGGGGCCACTTGGAATGTGACCTCTTCGGACCTATAATTATCCGGCGTGCCGAACACCACATCTAGTGTGATTTTTCCTGTACAACGTGCTTCCTGACTGGGGATTATTCCTCTGAAGGTTGTGCTGCTTTGCTAAATGTAGTTCAAGTCTATTTCCATTTTTTGAAGGGTTTCCTCATAAATGAGGTTCAATCCGCTGCCTCCATCCATGAGTACCTTGGTGAGGCGAAAGCCGTCCACTATAGGACTGAGTACCAATGCGGTTGGTGCTCGAGCTGTTCGAAATTTAGGTTCGTCGCTGGCATTAAAGGTAATAGCCGTGTCACTCCATGGGTTTATTGTTGCTACTTGATAGACTTCGGCAAAGCTGCGGAGTGTTCTTTTTCGCATTTTATTTGATGCGAAAGTCTCAAAGACTGTTAATACTGTACCGGAGTCCCTGAGGTGGCTTTCTGCGGCCTCCGGAATTAGGAGATCTTCGCCCCTTTTGGCCACCTGCTGGAGTATCCAACATGCTCTAAGGCTATGAGTTGGTGTGGCGTCCTCTGTACTATGAATTTTACAGGGTCCGTTAAGCCATCCCTCCAGTACGGTTCCATGCCCTGTAGAGGATTTTGGTTTTTAACCCGGGTGTCTGATGATGATGCACCCTTTTATTTTGGACGGGGTTTCTATTCAGGGCCGGATTGTCCCAAAATTTAGTTTCGGTTTTCCGGGCGCTTTCCATCGCACAGTACTTTTGTACTATGGACGCCAAGTTAGCGAAGCGTGTAAGATCAGGACGACCTGTGGCGTTGAGGATTCCCTTGTCCGTGCAATTATTGCAGAAGATTGTGATTGCGTTTTCCTCGCGGCAGTCCTTTATCCTGTTCATAACCAGGAGGAACCTTGCCCAGTAATGATGTACTGTTTCTTCGGGCTTTTGCCTGATTTGGGATAGATCGCTTATGTTCGGGCGGGTGGGTGGAATTAAATCCGGAACTTTACCCAATCTAAGACTCAGAGGCCAAGGAGTTTCCGAACTCTGAGGTTCGGATTCTTGGATGTTGTCCAGTGAATCTAGCCCGTTGCCTGATTCTAAGTTCAGGTCTTGAGTTACATCCTCCCCTCCGCGGGTATCCGGCTTGGAGGGATCTGGAATCCGGACGTAGCTAGTCCTTAAGATAGATGAAGAGTCGCCGCACTGTGCCTCTACTACGGCAACGTGATGGGTGACTTGGGGAGAATTAATTTCTCTTAGATCGGGTTTAAGCCCAACCTGGTCATAATCCGTAGTGACCCCCAAGGCGGCGATGCGATCCAAGAGCTCGTTTACGGAAGAGAGCTCCATTGGATCTAACTGCTCGACGAGTTCCGAGCTACCGTGAAGATTGCTTTTGATGACCCGAGAGGTCACCGTCGGTGCAACGGCCGAACAAGCGGTCATGAGAAAATCGCCTAGCCGGAGAGTTTGGCCGACAGCCAAGGCTCCCTTAGTAACGGCGCCGTCTTTAAAGACAGGAAGAGGCATCCTTCCTGATTGCGACGACACAGAGGAACTCTCAATGAAAGCACCAATGTCGGTGTCAAAACCGGTGGATCTTGGGTAGGGGGTCCCGAATTATGCGTCTAGGCCGGATGGTAATAGGAGACAAGGGACATAATGTTTTACCCAGGTTCGGGCCCTCTTGATGGAGGTAAAACCCTACGTCCTGCTTGATTAATATTGATGATATGGATAGTACAAGAGTAGATCTACCACTAGATCAAGGAGGCTAAACCCTAGAAGCTAGCCTATGGTATGATTGTTGTATGATGAAGTTGTCCTACGGACTAAAACCCTCCAGTTTATATAGACACCGGAGAGGGTTAGGGTTACACAAAGTCGGTTATAATGGTAGGAGATCTTGAATATCCGCATTGCCAAGCTTTCCTTCCACGCCAAGGAAAGTCCCATCCGGACACGGGACGGAGTCTTCAATCTTGTATCTTCATAGTCCTGGAGTCCGGCTGAAGGTATAGTCCGGCTACCCGGACACCCCCTAATCCAGGACTCCCTCAATGGGTGCTTATGAAATTGAATCTATGTTTAAAGAGTTTGAAGATTTTTATGATGCTGTTTATAGACCTGAAAATTTAGCTATCCTGAAATATTGTTATGAGAATTATGAATACAATTACGAAATTAATGCGCTTATTAAGAAAGTCTCCGTTGTCCAAGAAGAGACTAATATTTTGCAGGAATCTATGGAATAAGAAGTTGATGAAATTGTGAGCTCATTGGATGAAAAAGATGAGGAGGAGAGCGAAGAACAAAAGGAGGAAGAGCGGATTAGCTACCCGTGCCCATCTTCTAATGAGAGTAAATCTTCAACTCATACACTGTTTAATTCCCCTTCGTGCTTACCAAAGGATGATGCTATGATGATTGTTATGATCCCGTTGATTCTCTTGAAATATCCCTTTTTGATGATGCTTGCTATGCTTGTGGCCAAGATGCCAATATGAATTATGCTTATGGAGATGAACTTGCTATAGTTCCTTATGTTAAACATGAAGTTGTTGCTATTGCACCCACGCATGATAGTCCTATTATCTTTTTGAATTCTCCCAACTACACTATATCGGAGAAGTTTGCACTTATTAAGGATTATATTGATAGGTTGCCTTTTACCGTTGCACATGATGATTTTGATGAATATAATATGCATGTGCTTGCTGCTCCTACTTGCAATTATTATGAGAGAGGAACTATATCTCCACCTCTCTATGCTTCCCACATGATAAAATTGCAAGAAACTGTTTATACTATGCATTGGCCTTTACTTTGTGTGCATGAATCGTTCTTTTATGACATGCCGATGCATAGGAAGAGAGTTAGACTTCGTTGTTGCATGATATATGTTACTTTGTGCTCACTACTAAATTACAAATCATTGTTAATTAAAATTGGCTTTGACATACCTTGGGATCCGGGTGGATCTATTACTTGAGCACTATATGCCTAGCTTAATGGCTTTAAAGAAAGCGCTGCTAGGGAGACAACCCGGAAGTTTTAGGGAGTCATTTATTTATGTTGAGTTCTTTCATATAGTTTAAACACAAGAAAAATAAAGAGGGGAACCCAAAACTTTTTTCAAAAAGGAAAGCGAAAGTGAGAAAGACAAGCATTGTTGAAGTGGGAGCTAGCCTTGAACTTTGTTCATGCTCACAGAAACTTTGTGAATCTTGATTACAGAAACTTTTAAATAAAAATAATTATCCCCTTGTACAATTCCATTGTATTATAAAAATAATGTGCCAAGGTTTGCCTTTAGGATGTTTACATTTGCTTGATGGTTTGTACGGTGCAGGACAGAAACTTTGGCTGTAGTGCGCGATTTTACATTTTTAGCTGGAACGTCAAATGGTTCTGGTTCTTTTTGCACTATCTTCCTATACAAATTGTTTATTTTTTCTAATTTGGCAGAATTTTTCAAGTATCAGAAGTATGGTGAATGTTCAGATTGCTACAGACTGTTCTGTTTTAGACAGATTCTGTCTTTGATGCATAGTTTGCTTGTTTTGATGAAACTATCAATTTATATCAGTGGATTAAGTCATGAAAAAGTTATATTACAGTAGACACAATGCAAAAACAAAATATGAATTGGTTTGCAACAGTACTTAGAGTAGTGATTTGCTTTATTATACTAACGGATCTTACCGAGTTTTCTGTTGAAGTTTTGTGTGGATGAAGTGTTCGATGATTGAGAAGGTCTCGATGTGAGAAGAAGGAAGAGAGGCAAGAGCTCAAGCTTGGGGATGCCCGAGGCACCCCAAGTAAATATTCAAGGAGACTCAAGCGTCTAAGCTTGGGGAAGCTGGGAGGCATCCCCTCTTTCTTCAACAAATATCGGTATGTTTTCGGATTCGTTTCGTTCATGCGATATGTGCAAGTCTTGGAGCATCTTTTGCATTTAGGTTTTTATTTTTCTTTTTATGCACCATGCTGGTATGAGATAGTCCTTTGTTGATTTATAGAATGCTCTTTGCACTTCACTTATATTTTTTGAGTATGGCTTTATAGAATGCTTCATGTGCTTCACTTATATCATTTGAGGTTTGGATTGCATGTTTCTCTTTACTTAGACAACCGCCATTTGCAGAATGCTCTTTTGCTTCACTTATATTTGTTAGAGCACGGGCATATATTTTGTAGAAAGAATTAAACTCTCTTGCTTCACTTATATCTATTTAGAGAGATGACAGGAACTGGTCATTCACATGGTTAGTCATAAAATCCTACATAAACTTGTAGATCACTGAATATGATATGTTTGATTCCTTGCAATAGTTTTGCGATATAAAGATGGTGATATTAGAGTCATGCTAGTGGGTAGTTGTGGATTGTAGAAATACTTGTGTTGAGGTTTGTGATTCCCGTAGCATGCACGTATGGTGAACCGTTATGTAACGAAGTCGGAGCATGATTTATTTATTTATTGTCTTCCTTATGAGTGGCGGTCAAGGACGAGTGATGGTCTTTTCCTACCAATCTATCCCCCTAGGAGCATGCGCGTAGTACTTTGTTTCGATGACTAATAGATTTTTGCAATAAGTATGTGAGTTCTTTATGACTAATGTTGAGTCCAATACGCACTCTCACCCTTCCACCATTGCTAGCCTCTCTAGTACCGCGCAACTTTCGCCGGTACCATAAACCCACCATATACCTTCCTCAAAACAGCCACCATACCTACCTATTATGGCATTTCCATAGCCATTCCGAGATATATTGCCATGCAACTTCCATCATCATCATATACATGACTTGAGCATTCATTGTCATATTGCTTTGCATGATCGTAAGATAGCTAGCATGATGTTTTCATGGCTTGTCCGTTTTTTGATGTCATTGCTACGCTAGATCATTGCACATCCCGGTACACGGCCGGAGGCATCCATATAGAGTCATACTTTGTTCTAGACATTGAGTTGTAATATTGAGTTGTAAGTAAATAAAAGTGTGATGATCATCATTATTAGAGCATTGCCCCAGTGAGGAAACGATGATGGAGACTATGATTCCCCCATAAGTCGAGATGAGACTCCGGACTTTACAAAAAAATAAAAGAGGCCAAAGAAGCCCAAATAAAAAAAGGCCAAAGAAGCCCACCAAAAAATAAAATAAAAAATGAGAGAAAAAGAGAGAAGGGGCAGTGCTACTATCCTTTTTCCACACTTGTGCTTCAAAGTAGCACCATGTTCTTCATATAGAGAGTCTCTTGAGTTATCACTTTCATATATTAGTGGGAATTTTCATTATAGAACTTGGCTTGTATATTCTGATGATGGGCTTCCTCAAATGCCCGAGGTCTTCATGAGCAAGCAAGTTGGATGCACACCCACTTAGTTTCAGTTGGAGCTTTCATACACTTATAGCTCTAGTGCATCTGTTGCATGGCAATCCCTACTCACTCACATTGATATCTATTGATGGTCATCTCCATAGCCCGTTGATACGCCTAGTTGATGTGAGACTATCTTCTCCTTTTTGTCTTCTCCACAACCACCATTCTATTCCACCTATAGTGCTATGTCCATGGCTCACGCTCATGTATTGCGTGAAAGTTGAAAAGGTTTGAGAACGTCAAAAGTATGAAACAATTGCTTGGCTTGTCATCGGGGTTGTGCATGATGTGAATATTTTGTGTGGTGAAGATGGAGCATAGCCAGACTATATGATTTTGTAGGGATAACTTTCTTTGGCCATGTTATTTTGAAAAGACATGATTGCTTTATTAGTAGGCTTGAAGTATTATTGTCTTTATGTCAAAGGATAGATTATTGCTTTGAATCACTCGTGTCTTAATATTCGTGCCATGATTAGACATATGATCAAGATTATGCTAGGTAGCATTCCACATCAAAAATTATCTTTTTTATCATTTACCTACTCAACGACGAGCAGGAATTAAGCTCGGGGATGCTGATACGTCTCCGTCGTATCTATAATTTTTTTATTTTTCCATGCCAATATTATTCAACTTTCATATGCTTTTTTGGCAACTTTTTATATTATTTTTGGGACTAACATATTGATCCAGTGCCCAGTGCCAGTTCTTGTCTGTTGCATGTTTTTGGTTTCGCAGAATATCCATATCAAACGGAGTCCAAACGGGATAAAAATGGACGGAGCTTATTTTTGGAAAATATGGAAAATTTGGAAGGAAAATCAACACGAACCAGTGCCCGAGGTGGTCACGAGGCAGGGGCGCGCCTGCCCCCCCCCCTGGGCGTGCCCCCTACCCTCGTGAGCCCACCGTAAGGCGGTTGACGCTCTTCTTTTTCCGCAAGAAAGCTAATATTCGAAAAAAAATCACGGAGAAGGTTTCAGGCCAATCGGAGTTACGAATCTCCATATATATACGAAACGGTGAAACAGAGCCAGGGAGAACGCAGAACCAGAGAGAGACAGAGAGATAGATCCAATCTCGGAGAGGCTCTCGCCCCTCCCATGCCATGGGAGCCAAGGACCAGAGGGGAAACCCTTCTCCCATCTAGGGAGGAGGTCAAGGAAGAAGAAGAAGAAGGGGGGCCCTCTCCCCCTTGCTTCCGGTGGCGCCGGAGCACTGTCGGGGCCATCATCATCACCGCCATCTTCACCAACAACTTCACCGCCATCATCACCAACTCTTCCCCCCTCTATGCAGCGGTGTAACCTCTCTGTTACCCGCTGTAATCTCTACTTAAACATGGTGCTCAATGCTATATATTATTTCCCAATGATGTATGGCTATCCTATGATGTTTGAGTAGATCTGTTTTTTCCTAATGGCTATTTGATGATCGTGATTTGTTTGAGTTGTATGTTTTATTATTGGTGCTGTCCTATGGTGCTCTCCATGTCGCGCAAGCGTGAGGGATTCCCGCTGTAGGGTTTGCAATATGCTTATGATTTGCTTATGGTGGGTGGCATGAGTGACAGAAGCACAGACCTGAGTAAGTAGGTTATTTGCGTGTGGGATAAAGGGGACTTGATGCTTTAATGCTATGGTTGGGTTTTACCTTAATGAATCTTTAGTAGTTGCGGATTCTTGCTAGAGTTCCAATCATAAGTGCATATGATCCAAGTAGAGAAAGTATGTTAGCTTATGCCTCTCCCTCAAATAAAATTCCAATAATGATTACCGGCCTAGTTATCGATTGCCTAGGGACAAATAACTTTCTTGTTGACAAAATCTCTCTACTAAAACTAATTTAGTTGTGTCTTTATCTAAACAACCCCTAGCTTTTATTTTCGTGTTCTTTACTTTCTTGCAAGCTTACCCAAAAACACCTACAAAGTACTTCTAGTTTCATACTTGTTCTAGGTAAAGCGAACGTCAAGCGTGCGTAGAGTTGTATCGGTGGTCGATAGAACTTGAGGGAATATTTGTTCTACCTTTAGCTCCTCGTTGGGTTCGACACTCTTACTTACCGAAAGAGGCTACAATTTATCCCCTTTACTTGTGGGTTATCATATTTCCAGAGGAATTACCAGGCATGCCACCAGATCGAGACATAGAGTTCTTGATAGAGTTGTTGCCAGGCACCGAACCAATATCGAAGAGACCGTATCGGATGCCCGCAAATGATCTGGAGGAAATTAATAAGCGGATTAAGGAGTTATTGGAGAAAGGATATATCCGACCAAGTTCATCACCGTGGGGAGCCCCAGTACTCTTAGTTGAGAAGAAGGATGGATCTTTGAGAATGGTTGTTGATTATCGGGCGTTGAATGAAGTGACGATCAAGAACAAGTATCCACTACTGATGATCAATGATCTGTTTGACCAGTTGCAAGGAGCTAAAGTATTCTCCAAGATCGATCTTTGATCAGGATACCACCAGTTGAAGATTCGAGAACAGGATATACCTAAGACGGCTTTTACCACAAGGTATGGGCTATATGAGTACACAGTCATGTCATTTGGATTGACTAATGCCCCTGCCTATTTTATGAGTATGATGAACAAGGTGTTCATGGAGTTTTTGGATAAGTTTGTTGTGGTGTTCATTGATGATATTTTGGTGTACTTGGAGAATGAAGAGGAACACAAGGAACACTTGCGTTTAGTTCTCAAGAAGCTCAGGGAACGTCAGCTATATGCTAAGTTTAGCAAGTGTGAGTTTTGGTTTAAGGAAGTTGGATTTCTTGGACATGTTATATCAGGAGAAGGTATAGCCGTAGACCCTACCAAGGTTCAGTCTGTCGCTGAGTGGATGGCACCCACCTCAGTTGGAGTGATCCAAAGTTTTCTAGGACTCTCATGATATTATCGGAGATTCACTGAAAATTTTTCCAAGATTGCGAAACCCATGACAGAGTTGTTGACGAAGGACACCAAGTTCAAATGGATTGAGGATTGTGAGGCCATTTTTCAGGAGTTGAAGAAACGTTTGGTTACAGCCCCAGTACTAATTCTTTCGGATATACGCAAAGATTTCCAAGTGTATTGCGACGCTTCTCACTTGGGACTTGGAGGTGTACTTATACAAGATGGAAGAGTTGTTTCGTATGCCTCACGGCAGCTTCGACCTCATGAGTTGAATTATGCCACCCATGATTTGGAGTTAGCAGCCGTAGTGCATGCGCTCAAGACCTGTAGAGATTTTCTGATTAGAAACCGTTGTGATGTGTACACGGATCACAAGAGTTTGAAGTACATTTTCACACAGAAGGAGTTGAATCTCGGGCAGAGGAGATGGTTGGAGCTCATAAAGGATTATGATATGAAATTGCATTATCACTCAGGCAAGGCCAATGTCCTAGCAAACGCCTTCAGCCGCAAAAGTTATGCAAATACCCTTGTAAGCGGAGGATTAACGTAGGAGTTAGTAGACGATCTCAAGGAACTTCGTTTGGAGATAGTTCCAAGAGGTTTTGTTGCAGCAATGGAGGTTCAGTCTACATTATTGGGAAAGATTCGAGAAGCTCAGAAGGATGATAAGGAAATTGCGGAGATAAAAGAGAAGATGAGCAAAGGAAAAGCCAAAGGTTTTCGTGAGGATGAGCACGAGACTTTATGGTTTGAGGATCGGGTATATGTGCCCAATAATGCGGAGATCAAGAAGTTAATACTTCAGGAAGCTCATGACTCGCCATACTCGATTCACCCCGGAAACACCAAGATGTATTTGGATTTGGAGGAACATTTCTGGTGGACCGGTATGAAGAAGGATATTGCCGAGTATGTAGCAGTACGTGATGTATGTCAGAGAGTGAAGGCAGAACATTAGAAGCCAGCAGGATTATTACAGCCTATGCCGATACCTGATTGGAAGTGGGATAAACTTGCATGGATTTCATCACTGGATTACCCAGGACCAGATCAGGATATGACTCAATCTGGGTAGTAGTTGATCGCTTGACCAAAGTGGCTCACTTTATCCCCGTGAAAACCACATATACAAGTGCGAAGTTGGCCAAGATATATATGACTAGGATCATATGTCTGCATGGAGTTCCGAGGACCATCGTATCAGATAGAGGGACACAGTTTACCTCGAAGTTTTGGAATCGGCTACACCAGACTTTGGGTACTAGGCTAGAGTTTAGTACAGCCTTTCATCTGCAGACCGATGGACAGACAGAGAGAGTCAATCAGATTCTGGAGGACATGTTGAGAGCGTGTGCACTAGATTATGGATCTAGTTGGGACGATAATTTGCCCTATGCGGAGTTCTCATATAAAAACAGCTATCAAGCTAGTTTGAAGATGGCCCCTTTTGAAGCTCTGTATGGAAGGAGATGCAGGACACTGTTGATGTGGGATGAAGTTGGAGACCGCCAGTTGTTTGGACCAGATTTGATCAAAGAGTCTGAAGAGAAGGTTAAGTTTATCCGGGATAGACTGGAGATAGCTCAGTCCAGGCAGAAGAGTTATGCCGATACAAAACGCAAGGAGGTAGTCTACGAGATTGGAGACAGAGTGTATCTTCGTGTATCACCACTGCGAGGAGTTAAACGATTTGGAGTTAAGGGAAAGTTAGCCCCGAGATTTGTAGGACCATACCGAGTTCTGGAACGTATGGGAGAAGTTGCCTACAAGTTCGAGTTACCCGAAGGATTGTCATGAGTTCATGATGTGTTTCACGTTTCCCAGTTGAAGAAGTGCCATGCTGAGATGGTCGATATTCCTCTAAGAGATATAGTGCCCCTGGAAGCGATTCAGTTGGAGAGTGATCTGACCTACGAGGAGAAACCCGTTAAGATTCTCGAGTTTGCCAGCCGAGTTACACACAGCAAGGTTATCAAGTTTTGCAAAGTTCAGTGGAGCCACCATACCGAGGATGAAGCCACCTGGGAAAGAGAAGAAGACATACGGAAAGACCACCCGCACCTATTTTCTAGCCAACCCGAATCTCAAGGGCGAGATTCATCTTAAGGGGGGTAGGTTTGTAACATCCCGATTTTCAATTTGGATGTTATACATAGGTCATCATATGCATATCATATTTATTTTGCATATTTGGTTGTGATCCTAGAAATCTTAAGCAACTCAAGGACCCAAGGAGAGAGTTGGGGATTTCATAAATTTTCATATTTTAATTTTATCAAATTTGAAGAGGGGATCATTTTGATTTTAATATTTTTTTCCCTCCAATTATTTCCAATATTAAAAATAAAAGAGAGAAGATAATATGACTTCTTCAAAAGAAAGTAATAGTGGAGAAGAAAATTTAAAATCAAATTAAAATTTTATTTGGATTTTATTTGAATTTAGAAAATATGCATTTTTGAAAATTGCATTTTTAGGCCAGAAAAATGTTCACTTTGTTCTAAATAATAGGTTTAGATGGTGAAAATTGTTTCTGGCATTTTTAGAATTTTTTTATAATTTATTAGGATTTTCTTCGGGCGAAATTTTATTTAAAAAAAAAGTTTCCCACCCGACTGAGCTGAAGGCCCAGCCGAGCAGGCCGGCCCGCAGCGTAGCGCCGCCTCCCTCTCTCACTCGAGACAGGAGTCCCAAGCGCCGCCGCCGCCGTGTCAGGCTCAAACACGAGCCGCCGCGCCCCGCCCCCCCTCCCCCCTCGCCCTTTAAATAGCGCCGCCACCCCGTCGCCTCCTCACCCCACCCCGACAGCCGCCGCCACTAACCGCAGCGCCGCCGCCGAGCCCGCCGCTGCTGGTGCTGCGCCGCCGCTCGTAAGCCGCCGCCCTGCCCGCAGCCCCGCGCCGCCGCCCAAGCCGCCTTCGCCGGAGTCGCGCCGGATCCCATCGGTGCCGCCGGTGATTTTTCTCCGGTTAACCAGTAAAAACCCGAACCGTTTTTTCTTCCGGTTTTTTTAGAAGTTAGGGTTTTCTTTCGGTTTTTTGGTTGGATCTAAGTTGCGGACGTTCATCCGTTATTTCTCTGTAGCGAACATTTTCGTTCATTAGGGTTTCATAGCGAACGTCCGTTTGTTAGGGTTTTTCTTTTATTTTATTTTTCGGCTAGGGACCTATCTGTGATTATTTTTCTCATGGATTAGTCCCTAATCTTCAAACCCTCGCAACTTTTTGCTCGCTTGTCCAAATCCAGTGAAACCAACGCCAAAATCTTCATCTTGTTCCCCCCTTTCCAGATAACAAACTTGAATATGGTTTTGACAATTTAAAATTTGGTTGCAAGCAGATTTGAGTTCGAACTTCTTTTGATCGTAGTTTGAGTTTTGTAGCTCCGATTTGGTTGATTCCTTTTTGCAAAATCAAAGCTTTTCAGTTGAACTTTCAGTTTGGATCTTTTCATTTGAGTTTTACCTTGCATCATGCTTGATTGCTTATGTATGCTATTGTTTGTTCACGATAGAGTTTCCGGAGTGCGAAGCGTGCTACTACGAGTCACTAGGGTTTTCAGATCGTCAGCAAGGCAAGTAACACTTTGATCATATTCCTTATTACCAAGTTTCTATGCATTAGTCTCAATCCTCCAACATTGCATGAGTATGATCTATTTAACATCTGGGTTTTGGGAGGTAGTTGTTGAGGCAGTACCTATTGCCCTTTTATTCAAACATTGGGAGTTACTACGTTACGCTTATTATACTTTGATATGCTATGCTCGTAGACGTGGTTTGGTTTGAGTGATTCATTACAGTTGTGAGAATTATTATGAACTAAGGGTTTTACTTAAGGTGGCTACTTTAACACACATCTGGGTGGATTGGTTTGTGGGCACCTGGGGAATTCCAGTGCTGTCCAAAGGAGAATCCCGGGGTATCCGTGTGATTTTTCCTATGGTTCGCCACCCAAGCTCAAAGGGATCATTATGTTATTCATGCTGGAAACTTTCGTGTGCAGCCACAAGCCATTATGGGCTCTGGCATAGTTGAGTAAGTAGTGGGAATCCTTTCCATGATGGGCTAGCATATGTAGGGGATTGTAGGTGTACCGGCCTATCTATCGGTTAAGGGACCTCTTCGGAAAGACTGTGTCTCGGTCATCCGTTTCTCAAATATCATCAGTGCGAGAAATACAATGGAGGAGATCGAGTCTTGTGTGGAAAAGTGTGCAAACCTCTGCATAGTGTATAAACTAATCATGGATAGTCGTGTCCCCGGTTATGGACATCTTGAGTATCTGGTGCTTGAATTACTATGTTGATCTCATCACTTTACTTAATTAACTTGTTGGGTTAATGATTATTAATTTTGGGATTGAGATGGGGTTACCATTCTCAATGTTTTTCAACCAACTTTGTAGTTAAATAAAATATATTCCTTTGTCGTAGGGAAAAACTAGCTTTATGCAAATGATAACCATAGAGCCTCCACCAGCCATATATGCATATAGTTATAGCTGTTACTTGTTCATTGCTCTACAGTGTTATCTTGCCAGCATATTCCATGTGCTGACCTACACAGGCTGCAATGTATTATGTTGCAGAGTTTTCAGACGAAGAGTAAGGTGCGCTAGGTCGTTGTCGTGCACTCAGCTATGCCATTGGAGTTGATGGACTCATTTTACCTTCGAAGCTTCCGCTGTTATCTTCATTAGATGGCCTTCAGACATATTATTGTAATAAGTTCTCTCTTTGAGACATTCGATGTAATAAGTGTGTGATTGAACTCTGTTATAAATCCTTCAAGTACTGTGTGTGTCAGCATTACCGATCCAGGAATGACACTTATACACAGAGATTTGACCGTTTGAGGTCGGATCGCTACAGATTTCCCCCTCTCGGAGGGAAGTTTCCTCGACAGAATAGCTCTGTTGGAGCCCTAGATTGGTTCTGCCCAAGTTCCGCCTCATGACGGCGATGCTTCAGCCCGAAAGCTTCCTTCTGATTTTTTTTCCAGGTCAAAACACACCATATAGCAGAAGATGGGCACCGGGGGCCTGCCAGGTGGCCCACAAGGTAGGGGCGCGCCCTCCACCCTTGTGGATGGAATGTGGCCCCCCTCTGGTGCTTTATCCGCCCAATATTTTTTATATATTCCAAACTAATTCTCCGTGAAGTTTCAGGACTTTTGGAGTTGTGTAGAATAGGTCTCTAATATTTGCTCCTTTTCTAGTCCAGAATTCCAGCTGCCAGCATTCTCCCTCTTCATGTAAACCTTATAAAATATGAGAGAAAAGGCATAAGTATTGTGATATAATGTGTAATAACAGCCCATAATGCAATAAATATTGATATAAAAGCATGATGCAAAATGGATGTATCACAAATCATAGCATCATTATGGCTCTCTCAAATAGGTGTGTCCAGCAAGGATGATTGTGACAAACTAAAAAGCAAAACAAGCAAATACTCATACAATACAAGACGCTCCAAGCAAAACTCATGATATGTGACGAATAAAAATATAGCTTCAAGTGAAATTACCGATGGTCATTAGAAAAAAGGAGGGGATGCCTTCCATGGCACGCCCAAGCTTAGTTGCTTGGTTCTCCTTGAATATTACCTTGGGACCATGAGATCATGTCACTCCCGGATACCGGAGGAATACCTTGTGTGCTATCAAACATCACTTCCTAACTGGGTGATCATAAATGTGCTCTACAGGTATCTCCGAAGGTGTCTTTTGGGTTGCATAGATCGAGACAGGAATTTGTCACTCCGTGTGATGGAGAGATATATCTGGGCCCTCTCGGTAATACAACATCATAAGAAGCTTCATGTGACTAATGAGTTTGGTCATGGGATCTTGTATTATGGAACGAGTAAAGAGACTTGCCAATAACGAGATTAAACTAGGCATGGAGATACCGACCATAGAATCTCGGGCAAGTACCATATTGCCAGACAAAGGGAATTACATACGGCATTAACTGAATCCATGACATCGTGGATCAACCGATAAATATGTTCATTGAATATGTGGGAATCAATATGGGCATCCAAGTCCCGTTGTTGATTATTTACCGAAGAGGCCTCTTGGTCATGTCTGCAATATGGGAATCCAAGTCCCGCTATTGATTATTGACCGGAGAGGCCTCTCGGTCATGTCTGCATGATGCTCGAACCTGTAGGGTCGCATGCTTAACGTTCTATGACGCTAGCGTGGTATTGGGATATTTATAATGGTAACCAAAGGTTTTTCGGAGTATCGTATGAGATCCCAGACATCATGAGGAGCTCCGAAATGGCCCGGAGGTAAAGATTTATATATGGAAAGGTGTTGTCAGGGTTCTAGGAAAAGTTCATTTTTTCGGTATTGTACCGGGAAGTCACCGGAAGGTTCCAGAGGGGGCCAAAAGTCCCTCGAGGGTTCCACCACGTCCCATAGGCTAGCATGGGCTGTAAGGAGGTGCCCTGGCCTTACTGGGCCAGGCGCACCAGCCCCTACAAGGCCCATGCGCCTAGGGGGAACCCTAGAAGGGAGGGCCTCCACTTGGCTTGGAGGGCACTCCTCCCCCTTGGACGCTGCCCCCTCCCTTGGAGGAGGGGATAGGGCTAGCCGGCCCCTCCCTCACCCTTATATAAAGGGTGGAAGCACAAGGGGGATAGACCCTTCTCCTAGTCGTTGTCCCTTCCCGTCTCTCCCATCTCCTCACCCCGGTGTCGCTTGGTGAAGCCATGCCGGTACTCCACCACCACGTCAGCGTGCTGGTTGTGATCCCATCTACTTCTCCCCCTTTGCTTGCTGGATCAAGGAGGAGGAGAAGTCACCAAGCCGCACGTGTGCTAAACTCGGAGGTGTTGTCCGTTCGGTGCTAGATAGGTTTGGATCGTTATTAGATCGTGTAGAGTACGACTATATCAACCGCGTTATACACGCTTCCGCTTTTGGTCTACAAGGGTATGTAGACACACTCCCATGTCATTGTTATGCATAGATGTCTACTACGCAATTTTATTCTTGTAGACACGTGTTGGGCCTCCAAGCGCGGAGTTTTGTAGGACAGTAGCAATTTTCCCTCAAGTGGATGACCTAAGGTTTATCAATCCGTGGGAGGCGTAGGATGAAGATGGTCTCTCAAACAACCCTGCAACCAAATAATAAAAAGTCTCTTGTGTCCCCAACACACCAAATACAATGGTAATTTGTATAGGTGCACTAGTTCGGTGAAGAGATGGTGATACTAGTGTAGTAATGATAGTAGATATTGATTTTTGTAATAGGAACAATAAAAAATAGCAAGGTAGCAAGTAACAAAAGTGAGCACAAACGGTATTGCAATGCTTTTAAAACAAGGCCTAGGGTCCGCATTTTCGCTAGTGCAATCTCTCAACAATGCTAATCTAATTGGATCACATAACACTCCCTCAACATGCAATGAAGAATCACGCCAAAGTTCCTATCTAGCGGAGAACATAAGAAGAAATTTTTTGTAGCTATTCTTTCCGATCGATCCATCCAAGAGTTCGTACTAAAATAACACCAAGTTATTCTTTCCGGTCGATCTATCAAGAGTTCATACTAAAATAACACAAGTTATTCTTTCCGATCAATCTCTCAAGAGTTCGTACTAAAATAACACCAAAGCAAATTCATATTCATAATACTCAATCCAACACAAAGAACCTCAAAGAGTGCCCCAAGATTTCTACCGAAGAAACAAAAGACGAGAACGTGCATCAACCCCTATGCATAGATTACCCCAATGTCACCTCGGGAATCCGCGAGATGAGTGCCAAAACAAATATCAAGTGAATCAATATAATACCCCATTGTCACCACGGGTATTCATATGCAAGACATATATCAAGTTCTCTCAAATCCATAAAAGTATTCCATCCAATAACAACGAAATCTCAAAGGAAAAATCAATTCATCACAACAAGATAGAGAGGAGAAAACATCATATGATCCTGCTATATTAACAAAGCCCGTGATACATCAAGATCGTAACATCTCAAGAACATGAGAGAGAGAGAGAGAGAGATTAAACACATAGCTACTAGTACAAACCCTCAGCCCCGAGGGTGGACTACTCCCTCCGCATCATGGTGGCTACCGGGATGATGAAGATGGCCACCGGTGATGATTTCCCCCTCCGGTCGAGTGCTGGAACAGGGTCTAGATTGGTTTTTCGTGGCTATAGAGTCTTGCGTCGGCGGAACTTCTAATCTAGGGTTACCCTGAGGGTTTTTGGAATATTTGGGTATTTATAGGGCGAAGAGGCGGTGCGGGAGGCCATCGAGGTTGGCGCAGCTTACCAGGGTGTGCCTGGGCCCCTAGGCACGCCCAGGTGGGTTGTGCCCCCCTCGGGGCACCCCTCTGGTACTTCCTTGGCCCATTGGTGGTCTTCTGGTCCAAATAAATCTCCAAAAAGTTTTGCTGTGTTTGGACTCCGTTTGGTATTGATTTTCTGCTATGTAAAAAACGAGCAAAAAACAGCAACTGGCACTGGGCACTATGTAAATAGGTTAGTCCCAAAAAACGATATAAAGTTGCTATAAAATGATTGTAAAACATCTAAGAATGATAATATAATAGCAGGAATACTTCATAAATTATAGATACATTGGAGACGTATCAACATCCCCAAGCTTAATTCCTACTCGTCCTCGAGTAGGTAAATGATAAAAGAAATAATTTATGAAGTGTTAATGCCAGCAAAGTGCATAAGTTTGATCAATGATAATTTCAATCACTTCTCCTAGCATCATAACAGCAATTCTTTCTCATAAAACTTCTCATGTTAAAGTAGCAACCTATTCACATGTTAAGGTTCAAACAATGAATTCTCTTGAAACTCAACAACCTATATTCTTAGTCACCAAACAATTGCAATTCAACTTATTCAACAGAATCTAAGTAAGAGATCCACATACTCAATCATATATAGTCTTCCATGATTGCTACTACTCAAAGCATATTCTTAGAACAAATGGCATCCATCAAACACAAAGAAAGATAGGGGCTTAATATTTCGCCTCCCAACTCATTTATCATAGAGATAATTGTCAACAATAATAAATCATGATCAAATATATTTGACTGGTCATATGTGCCTAGGTCTTTCCCCACCACATGATGCTTGCCAGCTAGAGAATAATTGAGGTTGAATGAGGATTGAAAGCACAAGTGCTCCCTAGGTGGTTTTGATAATTGATGACAACATATCTCTTGTTGGACTAACATTTCTATCTAGCATGTTTCAGATAAGTTCAACAATGGAGTGGCATGGACTAAAGGTTGTGGGAACTCCTTCAAGATGCTAAGGACAAAGGATTGGCTAAAGCTTCAAGCTCAAGACTCTTCATTTTACATTTTAGTGATCCAAGATCACATTGAGTCCATAGGAAAAGCCAATACTATCAAGGAGGGATGAGGTGTTGCTTAATGAGCCTCTTGCTTCATGTGCTTAGTGATATGCTCCAAAACCCTCAACTACTTTCCCATATCCACATATGACCTAAACCCTAAGCCAAACTCGGACCTACCGATTCTTTCTATCCGGCGCCACCGAGTTTCACTTGTCATAAGCCACTGCCAAACCCTAGCAATTCGGTTCTACCGATAGGGATCTCGGTCTCACCGAGATGGGATTGCAAACTCTCTGTCTCCCTTTCGTAACTTTTCGGTCTCACCGAAAGAGCGAATCGGTCCCACCGAGATTGCAATGTAAATTCGGTGTTTCCTTTTCGTAACTTTTCGGTCTCACCGAAAGAGCAAATCGGTCCCACCGAGTTTGCCTGACCAACACTCTGGTTAGCTTATTACCAAAATCGGTCCCACCGAGTTTGTGTAATCGGTCTCACCGAGATTACGTTATGCCCAAACCCTAACCATATCGGTCCTACCGAGTTGCATGTCAGTCCCACCGAAAATCTCTAACGGTCACTAGGTTTACCTTTTCGGTCCGACCGAGTTTGTTGATTCGGTCCCACCGAGATTGGAAAACTGTGTGTAACGGTTGGATTTTGTGTGGAGGCTATATATACCCCTCCACCTCCTCTTCATTCGTGGAGAGAGCCATCAGAACACATACACAATTCCAACTCATATGTTCTGAGAGAGAACCACCTACTCATGTGTTGAGACCAAGATATTCCATTCCTACCATATGAATCTTGATCTCTAGCCTTCCCCAAGTTGCTTTCCACTCAAACCTTCTTTCCACCAGATCCAAATCCTATGAGAGAGAGTTGAGTGTTGGGGAGACTATCATTTGAAGCACAAGAGCAAGGAGTTCATTACCTACACACCATTTGTTACTTCTTGGAGAGTGCTGTCTCCTAGATTGGCTAGGTGTTACTTGGGAGTCTCCGACAAGATTGTGGAGTTGAACCAAGGAGTTTGTAAGGGCAAGGAGATCGCCTACTTCGTGAAGATCTACCGCTAGTGAGGCAAGTCCTTCGTGGGCGATGGCCATGGTGGGATAGACAAGGTTGCTTCTTCGTGGACCCTTTGTGGGTGGTTGCTTCTTCGTGGACCCTTCGTCGGTGGAGCCCTCCGTGGACTTGCGCAACCGTTACCCTTTGTGTGTGGAGCCCTCCGTGGACTCGCGCAACCGTTACCCTTCGTGGGTTGAAGTCTCCATCAACGTGGATGTAGGATAGCACCACCTATCCGAACCACGGGAAAAACATCCGTGTCTCCAATTGCGTTTGAATTCTCCAAACCCTTCCCCCTACATTCTTGCAAGTTGCATGCTTTACATTCCACTGCTCATATACTCTTTGCATGCTTGCTTGATATGTATTGTGAATGTTGAAATTATGCCTAAACTCCACTTAAACCGAAAAAGCTTAAAAATTGCAACTTTAGCATTAAGTGTCTAATCACCCCCCCCCCTCTAGACACATCTACTTCTAGATCCTACAAGTATGTATACTATTGACTCTTTGCATAAAAGTAAATACTAAAAAGTAAAAGATAGGCCCTTCGCAAAGGGAAGCGGAGGTTGTCATGCGCTTTTTATTTGGATGCCCAAGCTCTTAATGCAAAGGAACTTCACATTATATTGCCCCTTATGATAGCAACCTTTATTATGCAGTCCGTCGCTTTTATTACTTTGCCATCACAAGTTCGTACAACGCTCAATTTTTCCTTACAGTGAAAGATCAAACATATTTACGAGCAATTTTTATTGCTTTATGCACCGATGACAACTTACTTGAAGGATCTTATTCAATTCATAGGTAGGTATTGTGGACACTCATGGCAAGATATTGGGTTTAAGGATTTTTGGATGCACAAGTAGTATCTCTACTTAGTACAAATTTTTGGCTAGCAAAAGATCCTAGGCAAACACCACATGTTGGAGGATCCATAACAATATAACTTCTATGCAAATATACCCAAACATAACTCATTACGCTATCTTCCTTGTCCAACTTCAACTAACTTGCTCAAGTTTGAAAATAATTAATGGGTATTCACAATCATATAATATGTCCAAGATAATATATTTTCATGTGAAAGTTCTCTTCCATATACTAATCATTCATGAATTGCTTGTATGACCAATATTGTGATTGCCAAGCTTCAGAAGATTTCACTTTCTAAACCCAATGTGAAGCTACCACTAGGCATGATATAATTTCAACTTCATGATATTCAATTCATTCAACAATTTAATCATAGGACATAAGTGAAGCACAAGAGTAAATGACAAACTACTCCAAAAAGATATAAGTGAAGATCAAGCGAGTAGTTAAGTAAATGGGTAGCTATTTGAGGACTCTCTCTTATTTAAAAACTTTCAGATCTAAGTATTTTATTAAAACAGCAAGAAAAAACAAAATAAAATGACATTCTAAGAATAGCACACATCATGTGAAGAAGCAAAAACTTAGGCTCAACCGATACTAACCGATAATTGTTGATGAAGAAAGGTGGGATGCCTACCGGGGCATCCCCAAGCTTAGATGCTTGAGACTTCTTGAAATATTATCTTGGTATGCCTTGGGCATCCCCAAGCTTGAGATTTTGTGTCTCCTTAATTCCTTTTATATCACGGTTTCCCTAAATCTTAAAATCTTCATCCACATAAAACTCAACAAGAACTCGTGAGATAAGTTAGTATAAGCCAATGCAAAAACCTTATCATTCTCTACTGTAGAAAATCACTAAAGTTATTATTCAACATTGCATACTAAATGCCTCTGCATATTTAATACTCCTATCCTCAAATAGAATCATTAAATAAGCAAACATATGCAAACAATGCAAACATAACAGCAATCTGCCAAAACAGTACAATCTGTAAAGAATGCAAGAGTATCAGTACTTATTTAACTCCAAAAATTATGAAAATTTACCACACTATAGAAAATATATCAGATCTTATTATGCAAAAAGTTTCAGCATTTTCTCACATTCTAACTTTTCTAGGAAATTTTTGCAACAGTGATAAACTTTCTGTTTTGAAATAGCAACATGTAGACTTGCAAAATAAGCATAGTGAAGGCTATCATTGCCACTTCTATTGAAATAAAAGATGCAAAACATTATTCTAAATAACATCAAAAAAATCCTAGTAAAATAAAATGATGCACCAAGCAGAACTTATAGCATGTGACGAATGAAAATATAGCTTCAAGTGAGGTTACCGGTAATGTTGGAGGCGAAAGAGGGGATGCCTTCCGGGGCATCCCCAAGCTTAGTTGCTTTGGATCTTCCTTGGATATTAACTTCGGGTGCCTAAGGCATCCCCAAGGGTCTTGTCACTCCTTATTCTCCTCATATCGATATCTCACCCAAAACTTGAAAACTTCGATCACACAAAACTTAACGGAACTTCGTGAGATAGGTCAGTATGATAATGAGCAAACCATTCACTTTGGTACTGTCAAAGACAAGATTCATAATTGTTCTCACACAATTCTTATTGTATAATATCATTTCCACAATTTATATTGAGTAATTTAAGCCATAGAAACTAGGAAACAAGCAAACTATGCATTGAAAACAGAATCTGTCAAAAACAGAACAGTCTGTAATGATGTGAACAACAACCATAATTATGCTACCCAAAAAATTCTAAAATATTGGGACAACCTGAGAAATTTGTATATAAATCTTGGGCAAAAATAATCAGGATTTTATCACGCTTATGTAAAAAATCAAAATTATTTTACTGGGCGCAAAAGTTTCTGTTTTACAGCAAGATCAAATCAACTATCACCATAGACCATCCCAAAGGTCTTACTTGGCACTTTATTGAAACAAAAGTTGTAAAACATGATCACTATAGTAGCCTAATAATGTGAACACACAAAAACAATAGGTAAAAGTGTTGGTTGTCTCCCAACAAGTGCTTTTCTTTTATGCCTTCTAGCTAGGCATGATGATTTCAATGATGCTCGCATAAAAGATAAGAACTGAAACACAAAGAGAGCATCATGAAGCACATGGCAAGCACATTTAAGTCTAACCCACTTTATATGAATAGGGATTTTGTGATCAAACAATTTATGGTGACAAGAATCAACTAGCACAGGAAGGCAAAACAAGCATAACTTCAAGATTTTCAACACATAGAGAGGAAACTTGATATTATTGAGATATGTAGAAGTATATGTTCCTCTCTCATAATAATTTTCAGTAGCATCATGAATGAATTAAAAAATATATCTATCACATAAAGAATTATTTTCATGATCCACAAGCATAGAAATTTTATTACTCTCCACATAAGCAAATTTCTTCTCATTCATACTAGTGGGAGCAAACTCAACAAAAGAAATATCATGTGATACTTGATTGGCATAATCATATTAAACATTAAAATCATGATGACAAGTTTCATGATTATCATTATCTTTATAGCATACATGTCATCACCATAATCATCATAGATAGCAACTTTGTTATCATAGTCAATTGAAGCCTTTTCCAAAATGGTGGATTCATCACTAAATAAAGTCCTGATCTCTCCAAATCCACTTTCATCATTGTAATCATCATAAATAGGAGGCATGCAATCATTATAACAAATTTTAACATCAAATATTGGGGGACTAAAAATATCATCTTCATCAAATATAGCATCCCAAAGCTTATGGCTTTGCATATCAATAGAATCATGGATATTCAAAGAATTCATACTAATAACATTGCAAGCATGATCATCGTTCAAAGATTTTTGGTCAAGCATTTTATAGAATTCTTCTTCTATCAATTGAGCACAATTTTCCTTCCCATCATTTTCACGAAAGACATTATAAAGATGAACAATATGATGCATCCCATATTCCATTTTTTTGTAGTTTTCTTTTTATAAACCAAACTAGTGATAAAACAAGAAACTAAAAGGTTCAATTGCAAGATCTAAAGATATACCTTCAAGCACTCACCTCCTCGGCAACGGCGCCAGAAAAGAGCTTGACGTCTACTACGCAACTTTATTCTTGTAGACACGTGTTGGGCCTCCAAGCGCAGAGTTTTGTAGGACAGTAGCAATTTTCCCTCAAGTGGATGACCTAATGTTTATCAATCCGTGGGAGGCGTAGGATGAAGATGGTCTCTCTCAAACAACCCTGCAACCAAATAATAAAAAGTCTCTTTTATTCCCCAACACACCAAATACAATGGTAATTTGTATAGGTGCACTAGTTCGGCGAAGAGATGGTGATACAAGTGTAGTAATGATAGTATATATTGATTTTTGTAATAGGACCGATAGAAAAAGCAAGGTAGGAAGTAACAGAAGTGAGCACAAATGGTATTTCAATGCTTTGAAAACAAGGCCTAGGGAACGTACTTTCGCTAGTGCAATTTCTAAAACAATGCTAATCTAATTGGATCACATCACAATCCCTCAACATGCGATGAAGAATCACTCCAAAGTTCCTATCTAGCGGAGAACATAAGAAGAAATTGTTTGTAGCTATTCTTTCCGATCGATCTATTCAAGAGTTCGTACTAAAATAACACCAAGTTGTTCTTTCCGGTCGATCTATCAAGAGTTCGTACTAAAATAACACAAGTTATTATTTCCGATCGATCTATCAAGAGTTCGTACTAAAATAACACCAACGCAAATTCATATTCATAATACTCAATCCAACACAAAGAACCTCAAAGAGTGCCCCCAAGATTTCTACCGGAGAAACAAAAGACGAGAACATGCATCAACCCCAATGCATAGATTACCCCAATGTCACCTCGGGAATCCGCGAGTTGAGTGCCAAAACACATATCAAGTGAATCAATATAATACCCCTTTGTCACCACAGGTATTCGTATGCAAGACATATATCAAGTGCTCTCAAATCCATAAAAGTATCCAATCCGATAACAACGAAATCTCAAAGGGAAAACTCAATTCATCACAACAAGATAGAGAGGGGAAAACACCATATGATCCGACTATATTAACAAAGCCCGCGATACGTCAAGATCATGAGATCTCAAGAACACGAGAGAGAGAGAGAGAGAGAGAGAGAGATTAAACACATAGCTACTGGTACAAACCCTCAGCCCTGAGGGTGGACTACTCCCTCCGCATCATGGTGGCCGCCGGGGTGATGAAGATGGCCACCAGTGATGATTTTCCCCCTCCGGTCGAGTGACGGAACGGGGTCTAGATTGTTTTTTCGTGGCTACCGAGGCTTGCGGTGGCGGAACTTCTGATCTAGGGTTACCCCGAGGGTTTTTGGAATATTTGGGAATTTATAGGGCGAAGAGGCGGTGCGGGGGGCCACCGAGGTGGGCACAACCCACTAGGGCGCGCCTGGGCCCCTAGGTGCGCCCAGGTGGGTTGTGCCCCCTTGGGCACCCCTCTGGTACTTCCTTGTCCCATTGGTGGTCTTTCGGTCCAAAAAAATCTCCAAAAAGTTTCGCTGCGTTTGGACTCCGCTTGGTATTCATTTTCTGCATGTAAAAAACAAGCAAAAAACAGCAGCTGGCACTGGGCACTATAAAGTTGCTACAAAATGTTTGTAAAACATCTAAGAATGATAATATAACAGCATGAGTACTTCATAAATTATAGATACGTTGGAGACGTTGGAGACGTATCATGCATCTCCTAGATTGGATCTTGGGTTTTTGTAGGATTTTTTATTTTCATGCTTCGCTCCCCATCATATTTGTGTTGGATGTCATTCATCATATAACAGTCACAACCTAGAGCAACACACAATAGATCCAATTTATCAATGTAATGTAGGCATGTATTCGTAAATAGTCATAAGTGCTTATAATGAGAACTTGCATGACATCTTTTGTCCTACCCTCCCGTGGCACCAGGCCTACAAGGAAATCTAAGGGATATTAAGGCTTCCTTTTAATAGAGAACCAGAACAATGCATTAACACATTGTGAATACCTAAACTCATAATACGATCATCACCGGAGTGAATCCCAATTGTTGCCACTTTGGGGTTTGCGAATCATAACACATAATAGGTGCATACAACTTGCAAGATAGGATCCAAAACACACTTATATTCATGAAAACATAATTGGTTCAGATCTGAAATCATGGCACTCGGGCCCTAGTGACCAGCATTAAGCATAGCAACATCAATCTCAGAACATAATGGATATTGGGGTCAAGCCCTAACAAATTGACCCAATTACATGACAAATCTCATCCATCTCCATCATCGTCCATCATCATGAAGTTTTTTATGAAGAAGTGTTGGTGATGATGATGGCAATGAACCCCCCCCCTTTCTAGAGCCCCGAACGGACTCCAGAATAGCCCTCCCGATGAAGAACAGGAGGTGGCGGCGGCTCCATATCGTAAAACACGATGAAACTTCTTCTCTTATTTTTCTCTCAGGGAAACATAATGTATAGTGCTGGAATTAGGTCAGACGGAGCCAGGTGAGCCCTACAAGGCATTAGGGCGCGCCCTGGGTGGTAGGCACACCCTGCTGCCTTGTGGGCAACTGGTGGCCCCCCTCTGGTGGATCATAATTCCAGTATTTTTTTTATTTTCAATAAAAAATCGCCAGAAAGTTTTGTTTGATTCCGAGAACTTTTATTTATGCACAAAAACAACACCATGGTAGTTTTGCGGAAAACAACATCAGTTCGGGTTAGTTTCATTCAGATCATGCTAATTAGAGTCCAAAACAAGAGTAAAAGTGTTTGGAAAAGTAGATACGATGGAGACGTATCACCACACAACCGAGCTCTCTTCCCTACCTCCGGCCGATAACAAATCTTCTGCTCCTATTGCCCCCACAACACCAAACCTGCGGCGCCGGCGGTGTGGCAGTTGTGAGGACGAATCAATGGCTCATTCGCGCCCGGAGCAGACGTTTCCGCCCTGCAATAAGGCCCCATGCAAAGCTCCGAGACAGATCCATGGCGGCGGCGTCCACGCGCCCGTGGGAAGGAATGGCAACCTGCCAGCTCAATAATTGGTGGGCAAGATGCGGTGGAGGGCGAGGGAACAACTTGATGGAGCAGGGTGGCCAGGTGTAGCAAGAGCGATGGCGAGATGCGGCGACGACGACGACAAAATGGAGGGTGCAAGCTCAAATGTCCCTCCTGCCAAGTCACGTGATAGATAGAGAAAACAACAAATCAGGGGGGATTGAACATGTGTGGCAGGAGGGCCAAAATATACCGCTCCCCCCCCATAAAAAATAGGATGGACCATTTTGCGGGACCAGCGCGGGACGATTTTTCTCCCCGGTCACGTAAAATGGCGGTTATTATAGCGGCCGAGCTGTTCGCGGGATCTGCTAGAGATGCTTACGCAAGTGGACCTGTATTTGAAAAATATTTAACATGTATTTAAAAATATGTTCAATGTGTATTTACAAAATGTTTACTTAGAAAAAAATATTCATTATGTATTTTAAAAGGGACTTTTACATCTGTGCCCTTTACTCGAACCTACTACTCAGATTTACTCCTAATTTTGAAGCATGCTCAAATTTGCCCCTCTGCCATTAGGTGTCCTTACAGAAATGCCCTTTCGTGCCATTACCGACCGGTAAAAGGGCTTTGACCATCTATAGGACGTTTGCTAGACATTTTGCCACGGTTTCCATGTGTCACTTACATGCGGGACCCATTCAAAGAAAACATTAAAAAAACTCTTTCTCTCACCCTTCTCTCACACTTACATGTGGGCCCCATCCATAAAAAGAAAAAATAAAATTAGATAAGACTGGTCAAAGTAAATATAGGGCCCAAATGTCATTGACTTATTATTATTTTCTAAAATATATTGCTTTAGTTAAGAGTGTATTAGACCGAGGGTTGCCAGCGACGACCAAATTCTACGGCGGAAGCATGCGTGAAGACGACCGAGGAAACGAGGCCATAGCCCTTGGTCTACCGCGTCTAGGGATGGCTTCTTCAAACCATATGGTCGCTCGAGCTAACGGTGACGACCATTCCTGTGGCGGCTCTGGGCGGCACAAATGACTATGCGAGAGGGTGGGAGAGGGTAACAGGGTCTGTGAGATTTTGTAGCTCACTAGGATCACGATGGCGATGCCTCTGAGGTTCAAGGAAGACCAGAGCGAGGAATTCGACGGCGGCCATGGCGGGGCTCGGAGCTCGTGGAGAAGAAGGCCTGAGATCATGTGTTTATTCTGGAGAACGCCCATGTCTTCTGTGGTACCTTAGGATCCTCGGGGAGAGGCAGGGATTGGCCGGAGGGCTTCAATGGCGTCGCATCGATGGCGGCGATCTGAGGTGGGTGTGTCTAGTCCAATTAGTAGGCTGGTAGGATGAGGGCATATCGTAAGAGCTTCCTGGCGAGGTGGGGGCGCTTCGGGTTGCCGTTGGCCACGTGCCTGACAGAAGACGGCGACGGGGCAATCTCCCACATGCTTGCTGGGAGGGCTAGAAGGTAGGAGAGAGACCAAGGGCGATGGCGGTTGGTCGGTATGTTGTCTACAGCGTTTGTGGCGTCAAAGGAGGCCACTAGCGGTGGTGGCGCATGTTCAGGAATCGGGGTTCGCCGGAGTTGAATGGACGTCGTGAGGTAGAGAGAGAGAGGTTTCCCTTTTATTTTTTATTATTTTTATTTTTCTTGTTTGTCCCCACATGTAATTAAAAAAGAGTGGTAAGAGTGTTTTCTATTTTTTTTCTATTGTCGAGGGGACCCAGATGTAAGTGTGTGTGCGAGAGAGAGCGGTGAGAGAAAGAGTTTTTTTCATTTTATTTTTTTGACTGGATCCCGCATGTAAGTGATACATGGAGACATGGTCAAAATGTCTAGCAAACGTTCTGCAGACAGTCAAAGCCCTTTGACCAAACAGTAACGAACACGGAAGGACATTTCTATAAGCACACCTAACGGCGGAGGAGCAAATTTAAGCATGCTTCGAAATTAGGGGTATATTTGAGTAGTGGATTCGAGTTAGGGGCACAAATGTAAAAAATCACATTTAAAAAATATTAAACATGGATAAAAAATTGTCAATGTGTTACAAAAAATGTACAATGTGTATTCAAAAAAATGTTCAACGTCTATTATAAAAAACGTCTATCATTTATCTAAAAACAAGTTTAAGGTGAATTAATAATAATTTAACGCGTATTCAAAAAATAATCAACGTGTATTTGAATAATTGTTAACATCTATTCAGAAAGAATGTTCAAACATGTATTTAAAAATATTCATCATGTACTCAGAACATGTTCAACACGTATCAATAAATGTTCAGCGTGCACACAAAATATGTACAACATGTTTCTGTGAAACAAATCCTCGATGAAAACTGTAAACAAAAACGCACAAAAAGAACAGAGAAAAAAACAAGTGGAACCTTTCCAAAATCGGTGAAAAGTTCTGACCACCTTCACATAACTGCTTCACTGGACCAGCCCACTAAGATGACACAACATCTATCTATATCTATATACCTACTATTAAAGGGAATAGGTATTCTTGGTTTGGTTCAGTCCAACTATTAAAGGGAATAGATATTCTTGGTTTGATTCAGTCCTTTTCATTTCGATGGGTCTTTTATGGGCTTCATAGAATCCGAGAAAAATAATTAGGTTAAAATAAATTAACATTATGGGAATTTAAACATGACTTCATGTCTGGATCTTCAATGCAACAACCTATGCGTCATTCACAACTCGCTCTAAATATATGAGTGTCAGTCCTCGTGTTTAAGCGAATGAGCTAATTAAAAAAAGGATTGTGGACTTAAATAAAATATTTAAACGGACGTGGTTAATTGAAAAAGGGACTATGGGTAAACTGGTGAACTAATTAAAAGAAAAATTGTGGTCTTAATAAATAGAATTTTCAAATAGATGAGGCTAATTAAAGGAAGGACTTGAGGTAAAAAGGTAGGATAGTTAAAAAGAAGCCTGTGTAT
This sequence comes from Triticum urartu, assembly GCF_056163025.1. Lineage (NCBI taxonomy): Eukaryota > Viridiplantae > Streptophyta > Magnoliopsida > Poales > Poaceae > Triticum > Triticum urartu. Next base: position 149,744,379 of record NC_141879.1, on the reverse strand, counting down.
GCTTCAATGTGTTGGGGATATTAAATTAGAGAAGGAAGGATTTGATTCCCGACTAAAACGGGTGAGGACGTCACGGTAACTAAAGGAAGGATTATACTTAGATGGAATCGGTGGGAGATTATGCCCAACAAAGAAAATATGAACACGGCTAAATTGCATCATATTTTTTATGTTCATTTTGTAGAAGGAGCGTTCAAGCATTTTTTTCCATAGTGAATCCAGTGCTGTGGGACATTATACTTGCACAAAACATCAATTTTTCCCGTTGCAACGCACGGGCATATGTGCTAGTCGAGTGCCAAAAGCAAGAGGGAGGTAAGTCTCACAATAAGTGAGATATATGCACCTCTCGCTTTTTCTGTTTTTTTATATTTTAGTTTTCTTACATTCTCTTTTCATTTCATATTTAGTTTTTATTATTCTTATTTTTTGACTTTTCTTATTTTTTCTGTTCCTATTTTTGAAACATACGTCTACTTTTTTAATACATGTAGTACATCTTTCGTATGCATGGGGAACTTTTTTGGATACACATTGATAAATTTTCAAATACGTTTTTGAACATTTTTCCTGAATGCATGTTAAATATTTTCTAAATACACATTTTTGGATATTTTATTTCATTGTGTGATAAATATGTTTTAAATTATGCGAACATTTCATTTCATCTTATATATTTTTATAAAATGCCCCAAAAATATTTTTATGATGTTTGAACATTTTTCAATGTCATATTCATGTTTTGAGGGTATGAAACACTTTTTGAATTACATGATTTTTTTAAATTTATAAACATTTTTAGAAAAAAAGATAAGAATATTTTCTCTGATAAGCATGAACATTTTTTCAATGCCACATTTTTTTGTATGGTATAAACATTTTTTTGAATGATACAAAGATTCATTTTTAAATGGTTCAACCATTTTTTAAAATTGAGATAAATTAAATCTCAAACATGTATAGTTTTTGGTATAGAAAGAAAATTAAAAAGTAACCAAAAAAAATGGAAACGTTCATAGCAACTAATAAACCGTCCCATTGGAGCGTAGCTTGAGGCAACTGTTGAAGTGTCTCACTGCGGGTGAGACATATCGCTTCCCTAACATAGTATTCAACACTCAAGTCGACAAATATATTTTTTAGGAAGGCCAAACTTTATTACTCAGAGTTTACAGAAAAGGGATACAAACTAGGTCATGGGGACGGTCTAGCCAAGTATGGCATCCCTCACCTAAAGAACGAGAGAATTTAGCCAGTGCATTGTGCTTCATAGTTCGATGCTCTCCCCTCGTAACAAAACTTGCAATTGTACCCTAATGATCTATGCTTTATTTCGGTTATAATTTGTCTGTAGCTCTTTATTGAAATTATAATAATATTTTTTTGTACCTTCCTCCACTCCCTTTAAAGATATCATCCGCCACTTGCTTTGAATCTCTTGCGATCACAATGTTGTGTAGGACAAGATCATTTCCAAGACATAGACCCTCCCTACAAGCAATTGCTTCTAGAGCTGCAACATCTCGGACCCTCATGCACTACTAGAGTAAAAGAATCAAGATAACTCTCGGCTACGTCTCAGCCAACTGTTGTTGCTACCCCTCTTATTCTTGATCTTGTAAGCCCAATGTCCACACGAATTTTAGCATATCATTTAGGGGGTGATTTGATGCAGGTTGTAATAACTCTTCTTGCTGCGTTAGACCCCCCCCCCCACTGTAAGTGCATCTAGTGCCACCCCTAGTTGGCTTTGGAGTATTGACGACAAACCTGGTTGAGGGACTAATGTGTTTGTGAGAATTGCAGGATAACACAGGTAGAAGTCCCTCATTGATTTGGTTTTCCTATCAGAGATGACCCCTAAAAATGTATGAAGACATTGAAGTCAAAGATGGTATGTGAAGACATTCACATTGAAGACTATGACAAGAAAAGACATCGCGTGAAGACTATGGAGCGTGAAGACTTAGTTGTTTCGTCGTTCTTTTTCTTCTTTGTTGAGTCATAGGAACCACCGTACTGTTAAGTGGGGTCCAAGTGAACCAGTCAGAATGACTGAAGTGATGCTTAACCAAAAATCCTATGTCTTTGAGCGAAGACAATGAGAGCAAATCTTATCCAGAGCTGGATAAGTCAGCTTTGCTTGTAGCTCAAGTAAAGTTGTCGTGTGTGTTTGAAATCTGACCGTTGGAACACGTGTCAGTTCCTTAGTGACCCAGCGTCATTTCAGAAAAATTAGGTCAGGTTGCCTAGTGGCTATAAATAGTCCACCCCCTACAACCATAAACGGTTGGCTGCTCAGAGTTAGTGCATGGCTTTTGTCATTTGAGAGCAACCCACCTCGAAGCCTTTGGGAGAGAATTCCTTGCGAGGATAAAGCCCTAAACACCCAGAGCCAAAGAGTGTTAGGCATCACTTGAGTCTTCCTGTCTGTGTGATCTGAAGACTTATTACACTTAAGGACTGTGAATCCTCCATCCGGTTAGGCATCGCGTTCTGAGCATCCAAGAGTCATTGTGGATCGCCGGTGAACGAAGTCTGTGAAGGTTCGGAAGTCTACCTTGAAGACTTACCAGAGTGATTGGGCGAGGACTGGGTGTCCTTAGCTCAAGGGGAATAAGGTGAAGACACGGTCTTCTAAGTTGAATCTCAGCCTCCCTAACCAGACGTATAGTTGTCACAGCAACTGGAACTGGTCCAACAAATCATTGTCTTCAACGAGTCACTGGTTTCATCCTTCCCATTCCTTTACTTACTGTTGGCTCTAGTGAAGTCATTGTATGATTGCATTATCTTTTGTCTTCACTAAGTGACCGCTTGTTCTGATTGGCTTCACACCATCTTCCTACCTAATCTATACTGCCTAGTTGCTATTAGTCATTGTGCTTTCACTTCATTGAATACTTGACTATGGCTTGCTTAGGGTAGTCTACCTTCCGCTGCATGCTAATAGGTTTATTTCTATCGTTTGTCTTCGAAACTTCCATGTTTTGAAGACTTTTCTAAAAATCGCCTATTCACCCCCCCCCTCTAGTCGATCACTAGCACTTTCAATTGGTATCAGAGCAAGGTACTTCCTTATTCTGTGTGATTCGGTTTAACCACCTGGAGTTTTAGCTATGTCGACTACAGGGATAATCAAAGTCTCCTCTGCGTGCCCAGTCTTCGATGGAACTGAATATCCCTACTGGAAGAATAAGATGCGCATGCATCTAGAAGTCATTGATGTCAACCTATGGTATGCCGTCAAGAATGGCGTTCCCAAGGCTGGTGAAGGTGTCACCGCTGCTGATGTCAAGAAGTTCGTTCAACTGGACTCCACTGCCAAGAACATCATCTATGGTCATCTGACCAAAGGATGGTATGGTCGTGTGAGTGCTTTGGAAACATCTAAACTAGTCTGGGACTGGCTCTCCAAGGTCAACGAAGGCGTCTCAACCCAGAGAGATCAGAGAATCAGTGTCCTTCGCAACCTCTTCAACCACTTCAAGAGAAATGACAATGAGAATGTCCAGCTCATGTTTGATCGACTCACTGACATCACAAATGAGCTTTAAGCCCTCGGCGCTGCTGAGATCACCAAGCATGAAGTCGTCAAGACACTCCTGAGATCACTTGACAGCTCGTTTGACACCCTAGCCCTGATGATTCAAGAACGTCCTGACTTCAAGATACTCGATCCGTCTGACATACTTGAGAGGCTCAACACACATGAGTTTCAGCTTTCTGAGAAAAGAGACATCTAAGGTCCCAACTATGGGCGAACTCATGCCTTGAAGGCAAAAGTTGTCTCCTCATCTGAAGAAGAATCTGACAGCAGTTCTGATGATCCTGAAGACATTGGAAAGGAGCTTGCTATGCTTGTGAAGAAGTTCCAAAAATTCACCAAGAAGAAAGGCTTCAGAAAGTCTTCACGATCAAGCTCAAGGAATGATGAAGCTTCTGCTCATGACTACAAGAAGAGAACATGCCATAAGTGCAAGAAACCTGGCCACTACATCTCTGAGTGTCCGCAGTGGGACAATGAGAACAAGAAGAAAAAGAAGAGCAAGGAGTATGATTCTGACGACAAGAAGAAGAAGAAATACTCAAAGTCTTCTTCCAAGTCTTCCTCAAAGTCTTCATCACACAAGAAGAGCTCATCTGGCAAGGCTCGTGCGTTTGTTGGCAAGGAAATGGATTCAGAGGAGGAGTCCGCTTCTGAGGAGGCGGAGGTGGAGTCTGAGGAGGAGTCTGATTCTGGCGTTGCGAGTCTGGCTACAGCATACGTTGCCAAGTCCATCTTCAACACTGAAGACAATGACTTCATCACCAACACCAATGCAAATGACAAGGACTACTCCGCTCCCACCTACTGCTTCATGGCACGCGGTGCCAAGGTAAACACATGCACTACTCACTATCAAACATCCAGTGAAGATGACTCTGATTGTGGTTCCAAACCCAGCTACAAAACACTTGCTAAAATTGCAACTGAACAACAGAAAGCTATGGAACATATTCAAAAACTATTAGACAAAAGCGATGACCTGTTAGACGCTGAAATGACTCGATCTCAGTCCTTAATTGAAGACATAAAAAATCTTCATGTTAAGTATGAGGAACTTGAAAGTCGTCATGAAACGCTCTCAACAACTCATGAAAAGCTTTCCTATGATTATCTTCAAAGGAAGCAAGATCTTGAGAAATTGAGAGCGGCTCATGAAGATCTTCAAAAGGAAAATGAGTCACTTCGCGCCAAACAGATCAGTCCCGCTCAGGAAGGATTTGAACCACCATGTCTTAAATGCATTGAGCGTGACAACGCTACTTCTGTTCCTGGATGTTCTACTGCTGCTACTATTGCAATATCTTCAACTGTTGATGTGGTAACTAACACCTCTGCTGAGGATACCACTGCAATTGCTGATGAAAATGCTAGGTTGAAGACATTGCTTGAAACAGGGATATACAAAAGTCTCAAAGGGCATCAGACACTATGTGATGTCCTCAAAAGGAAGATCCTGAACCGAAACCCTAGAAAGGAGGGTCTTGGGTTCGAAAGGAAAATGAATGCTGATGGCTCTTACTGGAAACCTGAGCAGTACCCCAAAACCACATGGGTTGCTGCAAAGGAACCCTCAGTGGATCCATCCACTCTGTCAGGCTTCAACTATGCTAATCCCATTGTTATTGATGAATCCTTTGATGCAAACTATAAACTGATTAAGAATCAGAATGGTGAAGTGTTTGCCAGGTATATTGGTACTAACTGCAGGAATGGGCCACCTATGAAAAAAGTTTGGGTGCCGAAAAGGTTGTTGGAGAATCTTCCTGTGAATGTCGTCATGACACCACAAGTGAAGAAGACAAACCCCAGACCACAGGCTTCATATGGTCCAAAGGCTTCATACAGACAAAGGACTCACCTGAGTCGCACTAATGCAAATGTTTTGCAGGGAAGCCATACTCAGGCCTATGAATATGAGCGCGTTTCATCAAACCGCCATGTTCATAAGACCAAGAACTACTCTGCTTATTCTTATGAGTACTATTGTCCACCTGCAAGACTTTTTGCTAGGGCTCCAAAGCCAAAATTCTCAGATGCTGCACTTAGACTCATTTCTTCGAAGCCACCCTTGAAGATGTGGGTGGCTAAGAAAGCTTAACTCTCTTTTGCAGGGAAAGGTCTCCAGCCGACAATCAAATACGTCTGAAGCTATTGCTGGGGACCTTAAACATCTTGTAGGGCGCAAGATCAAATGCCCAAATGGTCTTATTATGTATTTTGTTCCTGAGTCGATTGCTACTTGCCCTATCAGTCCTAACCTCGATCTAAGCTTTCATAATCCACTTGCTCGTCAAATGTTTATGCTTCACAATTCTCTTCATGAAGCCTATCCCCCTAACTGCACTGTAGGGTACGACACCAGCTGCTTCAGAATGGATTATTGATAGTGGGTGTACTAATCACATGACTGGCAAGCAAAGTCTTCTCATGGACTCAACCTTACATCCATCTGACAAAAGTCACATCACATTTGCTGACACTAGTAAAAGCAAGGTATTGGGTCTAGGTAGAGTTGCAATCTCAATGGATCAACACATGGATAAAGTCATGCTTGTTGAATCCCTTGGTTTCAACTTAATGTCTGTCTCAATGCTTTGCGATTTAAACATGATTGTGATGTTTGGAAAATATCATTGCCTTGTTCTAATGGAATCTGACAAGTCTCTAGTCTTTGAAGGGTATCGGAAAGATGATTTGTACATGGTAGATTTCTCAGCAGGACCACAACTTGCCGTATGTATTCTAGCAAAAGCTTCTGAATGCTGGCTCTAGCATCGGAGGCTAGGGCATGCTGGCATGAGGAACCTGCACACCCTTGCAAAGAAGAAGCATGTCATAGGCATCGAGGGCGTCAAGTTCAAGAAGGATCACTTATGCGGTGCCTGTGAAGCAGGAAAGATGACGAGGACCAAGCATCCCTCGAAGACAATCATGACAACGACTCAACCCTTCGAACTGCTCCACATGGATCTTTTCGGTCCCACTCATTACTCAACTCTTACTACTACTGCTTGTCTCTATGGCTTTGTCATTGTTGATGATTATTCAAGATATACTTGGGTGCATATAATCCTTTACAAGACTGAAGTGCAGGATGTCTTCAGACGCTTCGCCAATCGAGCCATGAACAACTATGGCGTCAAGATCAAGCACATCAGAAGTGACAATGGCACTGAATTCAAGAACACTGGCCTAGATACTTATCTTGATAGTTTGGGCATCGCACATGAATTCTCAGCTCTATACACGTCGCAGCAGAATGGCGTCGTGGAACAGAAGAACAGAACACTTATTGAGATGGCCCGGACGATGCTTGATGAATAAAAGATTCCAAGAAAGTTCTGGCCTGAAGCCATTGATATTGCATGCCATATCATCAACCGTGTTTATCTTCACAAGCTTCTGAACAAGACATCCTATGAGCTCCTTACCGGCAAGAAGCCCAATGTCATTTACTTTAGAGTATTTGGCGCCAGGTGCTGGATCAAGGATCCACATCACACTTCAAAATTTGCACCGAAAGCACATGAAGGTTTTATGCTTGGATATGGAAAGGATTCGCACTCCTACAGAGTATTCAACCTCTTTCACTATAAAGTGGTTGAAACTGTGGATGTGCGGTTCGATGAGACTAACGGCTCGCAAAGAGAGCACCTGCCAAATGTGCTAGATGAAGTTCCATCCAGTGAATCAATCAAACTTATGGGAACCGGAGAAATCATACCATCTGAAGCTCAGCCTGAAGAGGAACTTATCATCTCTGCACCTGATCAACCTGAAGACAATGCTCAGCTTGAAGACAATCCTTCTAACGATGACAATGATCAGCAAGAGCAAAATCTTCGTCCTGTCCATCCTCGTGTTGCAAATGAAGTACAGATTGAAAGGATAATATATAGCATCAATGCACCAGGTCCACTCACTCGTTCAAGGGCAACACAGCTAGCTAACTTCTGTGGGCACTTCGCATTCGTCTCAATATCTGAACCCAAGAAAGTTGATGAAGCCTTCATGGAACCTGAATGGATTCAAGCCATGCAAGAAGAGCTCCAGCAGTTTGAGCTGAATAATGTTTGGGAACTGGTTAAGTGTCCTGATCCTCGCAAGCACAATATAATAGGCACTAAATGGATATATCGCAACAAGCAAGATGAGCATGGTCAAGTTGTCATAAACAAAGCTCGTCTCATTGCTCAAGGATACACTCAAGTTGAAGGGATTGACTTCGATGAAACATTTGCTCCTGTGGCTAGGCTTGAAGCCATACGCATACTGCTGGCCTATGCAAATCATCATAACATTCTTCTGTATCAAATGAATGTGAAGAGTGCTTTTCTCAATGGCAAGATTGAAGAAGAAGTGTATGTTGCACAACCGCCTGGCTTTGAAGATCCAAAACATCCTGACATGGTGTACAAGCTCAGCAAGGCACTGTATGGCCTCAAACAAGCCCCTCGGGCTTGGTATGACACACTCAAAGACTTCCTGAAGAGCAAAGGCTTCAAACCTGGTTCTCTCGATCCCACTCTCTTCACGAAGACATATGATGGTGAACTGTTTGTGTGCCAAATATATGTGGATGACATTATCTTCGGCTGCACTAATCAGAAATACAGTGAAGAGTTTGGATATATGATGCATGATCAATATCATATGTCCATGATGGGTGAGCTGAAGTTCTTCCTTGGTCTTCAAATACGTCAGCAACGCAGCGGCATCTTTATATCCCAAGAGAAATAGCTCAAAGATTGCCTGAAGAAATTTGGAATGCAAGACTACAAAGGCTACACGACGCCAATGCCAGCCAAACACCATCTGGGTCCCAACGACAATGGTAAAGAGTTCGATCAAAAGGTATACCGCTCCATGATTGGTTCCTTGCTTTATTTATGTGCATCTAGACCAGATATCATGCTTAGTGTTTGCATGTGTGCCCGGTTCCAAGCGGCACCAAAGGAATCGCATCACTTAGCTGTGAAGCGAATTCTCAGATATCTGGCTCACACCCCAACACTACGATTATGGTATCCAAAGGGCTCAGAGTTTGATCTAGTTGGATTCTCGGATGCTGATTATGCTGGTGACAAGGTGGATCGCACGTCTACATCAGGCACATGTCATTTTCTGGGACGATCACTTGTATGTTGGTCTTCAAAGAAGCAGAACTGTGTATCTCTCTCCACTGCTGAATCTGAATACATTGCTGCTGGATCTTGCTGCGCTCAGCTTCTATGGATGAAGCAAACACTCAAAGACTATGGCATTCATCTGAAGCAAGTGCCACTCTACTGTGACAACGAGAGTGCCATCAAGATTGCTAACAACCCAGTTCAGCACTCGAAGACAAAGCACATTGCAATTCGTCATCACTTTCTCAGAGATCATGTCATGAAGGAAGATATTGATATCATACACGTCAACATTGAAGAGCAATTGGCAGATATCTTCACAAAGCCCTTGGATGAGAAGAGGTTTTGCAAGTTACGGTGTGAGCTAAATATCTTGGAATCCTCAAATGTCCTGTGATCAGGCACACATCCTAACACTTAAGCATGTAGACGACTTAGATGTGCAACACACGAAGTAAAGTATATCTTCAATCAATGAAGACTTACATTCTGAGTGTGAATATATTAACGTGGAATTTGACTTCGGAGCGCCACGATAATTGTGCGCCGTGTCTGGATCTAATATTTCCTACACGGTGGGTAACGCCACCACCAAAAAATTTCCCTTTGAAGTGTTTTTCTCATGGCGTTACATTTGCAAAGTCTTCGCATTTTGTTTGTCTTCAATGTTAAATTGTCCTCATGTTTATCTTCAACATACTGATTTGGTTTCCGTCCTCTACAGCATTCACTTATAGCTATGGCTTCTTACTGAATCTTTTGAACTAAGTGAATGTGATTGGACCCTAACCCCTCTATGCTTCTTTCCTAAGTCTATCTATCCAAATCATATGCATTCTATTGACAATGTCAAAATGTCTTCTCTGCATCCTTGTCAGCAAAAGACACAGAGACAAACATTAATCCGTTTTCAATGCTAAATCCTTTCACATGAAACCTGGAGAAGTGGGAACGACCACCCGACAATCCAGGCGTGCGTGGGAACGTGGAACAACCTCCGATGTGTTGCATGATAGCCACGTGTCCTTCAGATGTGAATCGCCAGGGGCACCTGTGTAATAACACTGTGTCGTCCCTATCCCTATATATACACGCCTCACCACAGTCATTATCCTTTCTTCCACTCTCGCACAAACCCTAGCGCCACCGCTAGCCCTCAACGATGCCGGCGACGAAGCGCTTCGCTGTCGCGACGTCGCTGACGTCGTCTTCACGCCGACTGCGAACATCGTCTTCTCCGCCGTCACCATAGGTGTCCTCCGTCGCCAAGTTAGGGCACGGAAGATTCGAACTGCTCGGCCTCCTCTTCCACTCCGTCTAGCAGTTCTTCGTGTGGTAAATAAAACCTCCTTTTTACGGCCCCTTTGATCCTATAGATTCATCATTTTCTACCACAAGCAGTTTCTATTCACACAAGTTGAATCTATTTCATACTGCATCTCATAATATGCCTAGTATGTTCACTTATGCTTCACAAAGAAGTTAGATTCCTCACTTGTACGTATTCGTGGATTCGTACAAATCTGGAACCAACTCTCTATCTATGAGTGAATGTCTTCGCACTATGAGGTCAATGTCTTCTAAACTGATTTATCTTCAAAATCTTCTGAGAATGCATATGACCTCTTCCCCTTCCCTCGCACCTTAATGCTGTCACAGGTACATGTCCGTGGGAGAATCCCTTGGTTCTCATAGTCTGCATTCATTTGCAGAATTCTTACAGCATTATATAAATTCTCCTGAAGCCAGTTCTTGTCTGACCAGTAGACGAAAGACTTTGACAGCTTTGAAGCCTTTCAGTTTAAACTTCATGGCACTAGAGAAATCTGCAAGGAAGGGTGGCAGATAGCGTCGTGGCAACACCTCAAGAGATTTGCCTCCTGACCTCTATGAGATGTACAAGACAGATCCAGAGGAGGACTACAATCAGTGAAAAACTCGAATCTAATGGATTCGAAGATATTGGGCAGAACAGTGGTTCAAGTACAAGTTCGTGACCAAGGAGTATGTTGAGAAGAATGCCATCAAACGACCATGGGGAGACATTCTATACAGAAATCTTCAACCCAGGTCCAGAGCTGAAGCCATTGAAAAAGGCTTCTATCCTTGCATGGTCCGTGAACCACAGCCTGCAGATGCAGACCCATCTTCATTATTGTGGTGCCGCGACGATAATCTATTCAAGCGCAACCTTCAGTTTGCCAGGAACTCGGCCAAAGAGAACAAGAAGTCACAAGGCTTAGACTTCAACCCAGGTCCCTCTGCTCCTCGTGTCGATGGCTCCCGCGAAGCTGAACCCAATCTTGTTGGGCCCTTCTACAACCTGGAAGGCCTCATCACTCATATTATGGTTCAAGGGGCAGTCGTGGATCAACCTATAGACGATGCTGAATCTGATGAAGCGCCTGCACCACCGAAGCCAAAGAAACTGAAAAAGCCTAAAGCTTCAAAGCCTGCTCCTGCACCAAAGGTCTTACAGGCGAAGCCTCTGGCCACTGCACCTCCTGAATTCAGTGTGCAGTCTGAAGATTTGTCACGCATCTCCAAGCCCTCCAAAGTGAAGATGCCCTTGCAACCCACTAACCAAGAACTGACCAATGTTGCTATTCTGCGCAATGACGCCATTGATCTGTCCAGCGACGACGATCTTGGTGATGATGCTCTTGAGCAGCTGATCAAGAGCAAGCAAGAGGCAGAAATCTTCAATGACCTTCCTCTCTTTGATGTTGAAATCATCAACACATTCATTGATGAGTTGTTTGACAGCCCAAATGTTAGCTTTGATGATCTTCAGCTTCCGATTGGCCTAAGCGTCGCCTTCCATGGAGCCATTGCTGCTGAGCTGGCTCTAGCTTAGAAGATTGTTGAACTGAAGCATAAGATCGATTATGAAAAGGCTCAGTTCAAGAAGCACGTGGCCAAGCTCAACGTTGAAGACATTCAGAACTTCCAGACCATGATGCATGAGCTTAAGGAAGCTTTTCGAACCAAACGCGAAGAAGCCAAGGGCTCACGTGAGCGCATGAAGGATCTTGCCGCTAAATGTGTCCAAGGATACAATGAGGCTGAAAAGCGCAAGGCCTTGGGGCGAACAGGGATCGACCCCCGAATGGCGGCCAAGAAGAAGAAGAAGCCAGCTGTGGCAGAACCTGAAGCACCAAGGCAGGAAGTACATCCAATTGTCTTCCCAGCTAGTATGACAGGCTCGAAGCCTAAGGTCCCCACAGTGGCTTCTGAACTGAAGAAAACATGGGCTGCTGAAGCTAAAGCCAGAAAACGCAAAACCAAGGGCACTACTGATGATGCTCCTCCAACCAAGAAACGCAAAACCAAGAAGAGAGATCGGGCTGCTCCCACAGAGCCCCTTGAGGTCGAGCCAATCTCAGTGGCTCGTCCTGCGTCTGAAAATCAAGAACGCCAAGTGGTACTTCATGAGCCTGCTTCTCCAGAGGCTCCTGAAGCTGAAGACAATCCAGCTGTTGACTCCACCGCAGCTGAAGACATTGGTCCTCACGACAATATTGAAGATGATGAAGTCCTTCCTCAGATCGAGCACCAATTGGTATCATCTCCTGTGCTCACACACAGCGAACTCATCAGCATTGGTCGTCCTCTGACGCCAACTGCTCGGGATGCATCATGGGCTGATCACCCACAACGACAAGACACTCCAAGCTCTCCCCAACCGCAAGCTACCCCACCAGTGCAAGAAGACGATGACGTTGAGGCCCAGCGCACTCCATCTCCACAAGCGTCGCCAGCATTACGCAGGCTTCGCAAAGGACCAAGGCCCCAAGTCACTCCCACTATGCACGTGTCTGAGTCTGAAGCCAAAATGGCTGAAGATATTCCGGCTGCATCAGCCGATGAAGAAGAAGCACCAAGAGTTGAAAGAGTTGCTACACCCCTGTCCCACCAAGATGTTGTTCTCGAGGAGAACGTGTCCGACCCTCCAGCTCTTGAAGTGGAGGTTAACAACCCTGAGGCGGCCACCAACTTCACCGCTGAAGCCAATGACGTCGTCATGGCTGAAGCTAATACGGTGCCTGAAGCTACTGCGGTGCCAGAAGTCCAAGCATCTGAAGCCACTGTTGCACCCGAAGTCAATGCTGAAGCACCTGAGGTACAAGCACCTGAACCCAATGTGGCCCCTGAAGCCCATGAAGACAATGCCAATGCTCCTGTTCCCCCTCCAAGACCTCATACAATTGAGCTAGCATTTGATCGTGGTCAACCTGTTATGGTCCGCTGGCCCGTTCTGGTTCCTCCACCTGCTGCAGGTCCACAATTTGAGTATCATGTCGAGCACAGACCTCAAGTCCAAAAGCCCAAGCCAAGACTTCCACGATTCCCAGGCACTGCCACTTCTCCTGGGGTCTTCAATGTGAATGGCTTCGTGGCACATAACACCTTCTTCAACAGCTCCAAGAACCCTTATACCAGACCTCACATTTCATCAGATCGGTTCTGGAGCTATCAGCGGCGCAGCTACTATTCTTGCGTCCTATACAATCAAGAGCGCATATTTCCACATATGCGCCTTGACTCTGAAGCTATAGCTGGCCTGCCCTGCCTTGAAGAAGCGTTGGATTGCTTCAGAGATGCTGGTCTGTTGTAGCTTGTCATAGATAAGGAGCACTGGAATGAAGAGCTTCTGCTATAGTTCTATGCAACTCTCCACATTCGAGGCTACAACAGGGATCCAAAGACTTGGGTCCTTGAGTGGATGATAGGCAATGTCCATCATGAAGGTAAAGCTCTTGATATCATTGAGCTCACAGGCCTGCCCACTCCTGGTGAATACTATGAACCAGGTTGTCAACAACACCAAAATGCCTTGGAAAGCATCTTTCAGAAGCCAGAACCCAACATGAGTCAAATGCTGAGCATGATGAAGCCTCTGCCTCACGACGCTGAATACCCATCTGAGTTCTTTGTTGAATACCTAGAGTACCTGCCTCGCACCATTTACCATATCATCAGGAAGACTCTATGGCATGTCAAAGGACATTCATCTGCAGCGAAGCTTGAAGGAGCAATGAAGACTTTGGTTTTCTATATATTTAATGGCATCAGCTTCAATGCTCAAGACCTCTTCATCAGGCAGTTGGCTGCATCTGGCTCCGACATCTTTGGGTTGAAATTCTATGCTCCATGGGTCATGCGTCTTATCAAACGTCACTCTGCCTTCAACTATCAGCCATCTGCGCGCAATCATCTCATATTCTTGCCAGAGGTTGATCTGTCAGTTGAAGCTATTTACCCAGAGCCGGCTAAGGAACCCCTTTATCTTCACAATGTTGATCACCGAAGCTTCACCTAGCCTATTGAAGGAGTTCCAGCAGTTTCTCGTGTTTATCCTCTTGCTGGTAACACACGTGCCCCTCGCTCTCAGACTGACGCCACTGGTAGCACCATTGCGCAAAGGCCTCGAAGACGGTCTCGTGTCCTAAATGACCGAGAGCTTCTCGTCGCGCTGCATCAGAAACAGGACAAACATCACGACTGGCTTAAGCGTCAGATGCAAAGCCTCTTGGTGGATGTCAACCGCATTCACAATCTTGCCACCAAGAATGCCTTTGTCACTCATGAAACCTGTCGGAGGTCGTGGAAGAGTTTGACCCTACTCAGTGCTGAAGCTGATCTGCAAGACGATGGCTTCACCGAACGGTTCAAGTTTGACTCAACTCCTCCCAGAAATGCTCACTTGCGTCGGACTCCCTCACTTGAAGACTCTGACTACTCGTCCTCGGCTGCGACCGTAAATGCTAGAGTAATCAACGACCAAGATGATGCAACTTCACCTCCTCCAACTCCAGCGCGTGTCGACACTGCACCAAGTTCCTCTGCACCACCGGATCTCAACAACGACCCTGCTGCCTCGCCTGCTCCTCATGGGAACGAGTAGGTGCTCTATGTCTTCAAACCTTTTTTGGTCCTCACTGACAAAAGGGGGAGAAGCATATGAGTTGATAGTCTTCAAGCGGGTCAATATGGGTGGTTGCTTTACTTTTTGCTACTTTTTCCAAGTGCTTACAACTCTCGTTTTCGATACGTTTGGTTCTTTGAGTTGTAACACTTAAACTCGATGGTCGTCTGCTACTTATTTGCTATTCTGTGATGCGATGATAAATTCCGCTTGTGCGATGATAAATTCCGCACTTAGATCATTTTGCAGACGTCCATTTTCCAGTATGCATGTCATTATCTTCATTACATCATATCATGCATGATGAATTGTCATCATAGGTTGAAGAGGATCTCCACAGATACAACCTGCCATATGCATTCGCATTCCAAGAGCAAATTACTTATATGCACATCTTCAGGGGGAGCCCTTGCAACTTATGAAGACAATACCCTATCCTTTACAATTTCACATATTTTATTCCCCGTTAAAAACTTCAACCAGTTTGTCATCAATCACCAAATAGGGGGAGATTGTAAGTGCATCTAGTGCCACCCCTAGTTGGTTTTGGAGTATTGACGACAAACCTGGTTGAGGGACTAATGTGTTTGCGAGAATTGCTGGATAACACAGGTAGAAGTCCCTGATTGATTCGGTTTTCCTACCAGAGATGACCCCTAAAAATGTATGAAGACATTGAAGTCAAAGGTGGTATGTGAAGACATTCACATTGAAGACTATGACAAGAAAAGACATCGCATGAAGACTATGGAGCGCGAAGACTTAGTTGTTTCGTCGTTCTTTTTCTTCTTTGTTGAGTCATAGGAACCACCGTACTGTTAAGTGGGGTCCAAGTGAACTAGTCAGAATGACTGAAGTGATGCTTAACCAAAAATCATATGTCTCCGAGCGAAGACAATGAGAGCAAATCTTATCCAGAGCTGGATAAGTCAGCTTTGCTTGTAGCTCAAGTAAAGTTGTCGTGTGTGTTTGAAATCTGATCGTTGGAACATGTGTCAGTTCCTTAGTGACCCAGGGTCATTTCGGACAAATCAGGTCAGGTTGCCTAGTGGCTATAAATAGCCCACCCCCTACAACCATAAACGGTTGGCTGCTCAGAGTTAGTGCACGACTTTTGTCGTTTGAGAGCAACCCACCTCGAAGCCTTTGAGAGAGAATTCCTCGCGAGGATAAATCCCTAAACACCCAGAGCCAAAGAGTGTTAGGCATCACTTGAGTCTTCCTGTCTGTGTGATCTGAAGACTTATTACACTTGAGGACTGTGCATCCTCCAGCCGGTTAGGCGTCGCGTTCTGAGCATCCAATAGTCATTGTGGATCGCTGGTGAACGAAGTCTGTGAAGGTTCGGAAGTCTACCTTGAAGACTTACCAGAGTGATTGGGCGAGGACTGGGTGTCCTTAGCTCAAGGGGAATAAGGTGAAGACACGGTCTTCTGAGTTGAATCTCAGCCTCCCTAACCAGACGTACATTTGTCACAACAACTGGAACTGGTCCAACAAATCATTGTCTTCAACGAGTCACTGGTTTCATCCTTCCCATTCCTTACTTACTGTTGGCTCTAGTGAAGTCATTGTATGATTGCATTATCTTTTGTCTTCACTGAGTGACCGCTTGTTCTGATTGGCTTCACACCATCTTCCTACCTGATCTATACTGCCTAGCTGCTATTAGTCGTTGTGCTTTCACTTCATTGAATACTTGACTATGGCTTGCTTAGGGTAGTCTACCTTCCGCTGCATGATAATAGGTTTATTTCTATCGTTTGTCTTCGAAACTTCCATGTTTTGAAAACTTTTCTAAAAATCGCCTATTCACCCCCCCCCCCTCTAGTCGATCACTAGCACTTTCACCCACTCACGTTCTTCACAGTGGTTTCCCCAAGCTCCGAATAAATCTATATACAAAAAGTTTAGTCGGGGTGGACTTTGGAATTCCACCTCATGGGTTGCCTTCCTTCTCACCCACCATATGGCCCATAGAGTCACTGCTAGCCTGATAAATACATCGTGTGAGAGAGACTCAATCATAGTAAACAACCAAATTTTAGCACTTGGTTCTATAGTTGATATCATATGCTCAAGTAGTTCGTCATCGACTATCGCCCCGACGTTCCGCTCCAATGTGCTTCAAATGAGTCAAGTTCGAGCGAATTGAAGTTGGCTCAACTCAACTCATATTACAATTAGAGCGAGCTCAAACTGAGTGAAGCTCAAGACCGAGTTGTAGAACATGACTCGTGTTCAACTTGTAATGATCTCGAGTCGATCTCGAGCTAGTTTCGAGCAAAATGAGATGGTAAAAATTATAAATCTATGGGAATTATTCGAACTAGATACAACACAACATGCCATAATAAAGAACTAAAAATATTATTCCAATCAAAATGATGGTGCATATGCTGGGAACTTTTGCCAAAAGCAACTTGACATTTAACACATAGTCGACTACGTACCATAATTTGACCTAAATCTTCTCCGCACTTCATTAAGTTTTTATGTTTGCTGGTAAATAAATTGGAGAAATCATGGACAACATATATGTTGACAAATTATCGTATTTCCATTTAATATATGACATGGTCATTTAACATAATAATATTATGTCGAGCTATCGAGCTAAAATTGAGCGAGCCAATATTGGCTCAAGATGGGCTTGTTTCTTCATCGAGCTACATAAAGTGTTCAAACTCAGCCTGTTTCTTTTCAAGTCGATATCGAGTCGATCCAAAAGACGAGTCGATCTCGAACGGCTCATGAGCCTTGAGCTTTTCTTGCAGCTCCACGCTCCATTGAACACTCTACCAATGAGTGTCTCCATAAATTCTCGAACCCACGGAGCCCACAAGTATTTGTATCCGCCGTGTTTCGGTGGCAACGAACATCTTGCGTCGGTAGTGACTGCTTAGCCAACCTCCGCAAGAACATTTTCCATGAGGATACATCATTTCCCACAGTTGAAGGCACAACATTCTCATTGAGCGAAGCCTCTCTCCTGGTCCTTGTAGACACTAGCATTTTATATGCAGAACGGACGGTGTAAGCCATTCTTCTTAAAATTCCACAAATAGATTTTTTTAAACAAAATTCCACAAATAGATATTGCATCATTTAACACTTAATGCATCGAAACAGAATAGACATGCGGTGCGTGGTGTGCCAGCCCATGTAAGCATCCAGTAGTTATTAAGCCTTTTATATTTTCATTGTGGGTTTCTGTTCTTCTTTTTTTGCTCCTTTTTATTGGTTTAAACATAATAAACCATGAAAATTTCAAACATTGAGTGGGCATAACGTATTTTAGAAATAGTGAATATTATATATGTGATAAACAATGAATGTTTTGTAAACGAAATTAAAAAAATGATTTTTATACACAAAACTTGAACATTTTTTAGTGAATGTTTCTGTAAGAAAAAATTGTAAAATTTAATAATCAAAAATAAAATAAGTAAAACAGGAAGAAGAAAAATAACTGAAAAGAATAAGAATAAAAACTAGACTAAGGGCCAATTTGGTTCGTGTCCTCGTGCTATTCTGCCTGGCCTCAAGCGTGCCTGGGAATCACTTTGAAGGCCAGGCGCGTATTCAAGTGACGCGCGTGTGCGTCCAGGAGCTGCGGCTTCGCTTAAGCGACTCCCCACTTGGGCCGGCCCATGTACGGATTCCTGTGCCTTTTTTCCTTCGCTGTTTGTTTTCTTCGATGCTTCTGCCGGTTTTTTTTTCGTTTTTCTTCAGCAGTTTTTTGCTTCCAGTTTTTCACTGTTTGTCCGGTTTTCTGTTGTTTTGTTCCGTTTTTTTATTTTTCTGTTTTGGTTCTTTTTTACGTTATTTTTATTTTTTGTTTCTGTTTTCTCTCTTTATTTGCACATTATATAAAATGTTTACAGGCATTACAAAACTTTTCATTGTATTAAGGAAAATGTTCATTGTATATTATGAAAATTGTTCAACTTTGCATATAAAAATGTTCATCGTATATTATGAAATTGTTCAACTTTTTTTACTAAATGTTCAACGCGTATTCGACAATTGTTCAGCACATATATTTATATTTTTCAAAAATGTTCATCGTATATTAAGAAATGTTGATCGTGTATTATTTAAAATGTTCAATGGATATCACAAATGTTCAATGTATGTTTCTCTAAAAAAATTCAAAAGATTACGATACTTATTGTGTCGCGCCTGAAGTTTATCACCAGAAATTGCTAGCTATATTTGTTAGTAGGACTCATTCACTAGAGGTAAGTTGAGAGTTCGAATTCTCGTTGGTGCATAATTTTTTGGTTATTTTTTTACTTGACTAGAGCTCGTTTACCTCCTAATGGGCCAGCCCATTTGCTCCGCCTTCAGCGAAGGCTCCGCAATTTGTCGCTGGCGGGCGGCCAATAGGAGCTCCCTTCAAGCGCTTGATGGCTGCCTGGGCTATAAAATACAGTGGATACTTCTAGTAGATGACCCCATAAACTGTCTTTTCTAGTACTAATAGCTTCCCAGGCCAGGCTAGAATCAAACATTTGTCATGCTAGGCTGCCTAACCAGACAGAAAAATATCGAACTTCCATGTCCACGCCAAGCACCATTATTGCTCAGACATGAGGATCAGTTTAGTTTGCTTCCTCGCGTCTTTGCGCCTGGCCTAGAGCTTGCCTGATAGTAGCCTGCAGATTGTTTGGATTGTGTCCTGAGTAAGAAACAGCTTGCCTGGCCTGAAGCATCTGTCATATTAATTTTTCGTTGGTGCATAATCTTTTGGTTATTTTTTTAATTGCCTGGAGCTCGTTTACCTCTTAATGGGCCAGCTCATTTGCTCTTCCTTCAGCGAAGGCTCCGCAATTTGCCGCTGGCGGGCGGCCAATAGGAGCTCCCTTCAAGTGCTTGGTGGCTGCCTGGGCTATAAAGTACAGTGGATACTTCTAGTAGATGACCCCATAAACTGTTTTTTCTAGTACTAATAGCTTCCCGGGCCAAGCTAGAACCAAACAATTGTCATGCTAGACTGCCTAACCAGACAGAAAAAAATCGAGCTTCCATGTCCACGCCAGACACCATCATTGCCCCGGCATGAGGGTCAGTTTGGTTCGCTTCCTCACGTCTTTGTGCCTGGCCTGGAGCTTGTCTGATACTAGCCTGCAGATTGTTTGGATTGTGTTCTGAGTAAGAAAAAGCTTGCCTAGCCTGGAGCATCTTTCATATTAATTTCTCATTGGTGCACAATTTTTTAGTTATTTTTTACTTGCCTGGAGCTCGTTTACCTCCTAATGGGCCAGCCCATTTGCTCCGCCTTTAGCGAAGGCTCCGTGATTTGCAGCTGGCGGGCAGCCAATAGGAGCTCCCTTCAAGCACTTGATGGCCTGGGCTATAAAGTACAGTGGATACTTCTAGTAGATGACCCCATAAACTGTTTTTTCTAGTACTAAGAGCATCTCCAACAGCCGCGCTAAACTAGCGCCGCGCCGCAAATTAGGCTGTTTTAGCGCGCGCGCAACGCGACGGATCGCTCCAGCGGGCGCGCAAAACGGCGCGCGCGCTATAACGGGTTGGGCGCGCGGTCGAAAACACTTAGCCGCGCGGTGTATTTCAGGCGCCCGCTGCAGCGCGCGGCACACTCCAGCGCTCGCGCCCGCACTTCCTCTCCCACTTCCACCCCCCGTCCGGCCGCGCCGCCGCCGCCCGCCCCCCCCCCCCCCCCCCCCCCCCGACGACCGTTCAGACTTCCCCGGCCTATCCCCACGCGCCCGCGCTTCCACCCCATCCCCTCCTAGTCCCGCCGGCGCTCGCGCGCCTCCGTCGTCCGAGGAACAGCGCCCGAGCGCTCATGTAACACCCTCGATGCGACTATAGCTCCCACGTGTCGAGGCACGACTTAGAGACATAATCGCATTGAAGGCATATGTCGCAAGTTAGGCAATCTTCACAACATCCCATGTAATATGAATAATAAAGGGAAGATATAGTTGGCTTACACTCGCCACGTCAATCAAGTACATAAATAACATTATATCATCCAAACACTCATGGCCCGACTACGGCGCCAAAATAAAAGAGAACCCAACATGCGACACGGTCCCGTTCACCCCCAACTGGGCACCACTACTAATCATCGGGAAAGGAAACATAGTATCGTTGAGAGTCTTCGTCGAACTCCCACTTGAGCTCACACGCGTCTCCTGGAGCGGAATCATCAGGCCCTGCATCTGGTGTAATAGTAATCTGTGAGCCACGGGGACTCAGCAATCTCGCACCCTCGCGATCAAGACTATTTAAGCTTATAGGTATGGCAAGGTAAAATATGAGTGGAGCTGCAGCAAGCGACTAGCAAGTGTGGTGGCTAACTTATTCGCAAAAGAGAGCGAGAAGAGGAGGCAAAGCACGAGCGAGAAACTAGAGGGGCAACCTGCGCAAACATTACTCCAACACCGTGTCCACTTCCCGGACTCCGCCGAGAAGAGGCCATCACGGCAACACACTCGGTTGATTCATTTTAATTAAGTTAAGGTTCAAGTTATCTACAACCGGACATTATCAAATTCCCATCTGCCCATAACCGCGGGCACGGCTTTCGAAAGTTCAATCCCTGCAGGGGAGTCCCAACTTAGCCCATGACAAGCTCTCACGGTCAACGAAGGAATAGACCTCCTCCCAAGACGTTCCGATCAGACTCGGTATCTCGGTAACTCAAGACACTTCGACAGGTTAAAACAAGACCAGCAACACCGCCCGAATGTGCCGACAAATCCCGATAGGAGCTGCACATATCTCGTTCTCAGGGCACACTCAGATAGGTCAAGCTACAAGTAAAACCAACCCTCAAGTTTCCCTGAGGTGGCCCCGCAGGCTGCCCGGTTCGTACCAACACTCAGAGGGAGCACTGGCCCAGGGGGGTTAAAATAAGATGACCCTTGGGCTCCGGTAACCCAAGGGAAAAAGAGGCTAGGTGGCGAATGGTAAAACCAAGGTTGGGCATTGCTGGAAAAGCTTTAATCAAGGCGAACTATCAAGGGGTTCCCATTATAACCCAACCGCGTAAGGAACGCAAAATCCGGGAACATAACACCGATATGATGGAAACTAGAGCGGCAAGAGTGGAACAAAACACTAGGCGAGAGGCCGAGCCTTCCATCCCTTACCAAGTATATAGATGCATTAAGATAATGTAGAAATATAATGATATCCCAACAAGTAAATAAAGGTTCCAACAAGGAACGGCCTCCAATCTTCACCTGCAACTAGCAACGCTATAAGAGGGGCTGAGCAAAGCGGTAACATAGCCAATCAACGGTTTGCTAGGACAATGGTGGGTTAGAGGTTTGACATGGCAATTTGGGAGGCTTGCAAGCAAGTGGTAGGCATCGTAGCAATGGCATAGAAAAAGAGCGAGCAAACTAGCATAGCAAAGATAGTAGTGATTTCGAGGGTATGATCATCTTGCCTGCACAGTTGTCAGAGTTGACTGGATCCTCAAAAGCAAACTCAACGGGCTCCTCGTTAGCGAACTCGTCTCCCGGCTCTATCCAAACAAGACAAACAAGCAACAAGGACACAATCAACCACGTGCAAGAACAAGCAATATGATGAAATGATGATATGCTATGCGGGATGCGATGCGGGATGCAAAATGCAAGATATGACAGGAAATGCATGAACCTGGCCTCAACTTGGAATTTCAAGGGTGCCACTGGAAAGATGAGGTGAAATCGCTTGAAAACGATATAAAGAACGCCGGAATCGGAGTTACGGTTTGGAAATGGCAAGCGTTGCAAAAATGACACCGGTCTGCGATTTACAGCAAGTAGGCATCTAAATGCAACGAAATGAACATGCTACAGCACCCAAACATGACAACAAAATACATGGAAGGGATGCACACAAGATGCTTAACAAAAGTCTAGCACTGAGCTATGGCCAATTCATCCATTAGGAGGTTCAAACAAGCATGGCAAAAACGCAAATGGTAAAACAGATCTCAGACTTCGTGAAATCAACACTTGTCTGGAATTTCAGATCATATAGCTCTCTTCGGAGCAACAAAACAACATGCTACAGGACCTGAACATGACAAAGAAAGACATGGCATGGAGCTACTCAACAAGTTTAACAAAAGTCCCTTAGTGACCTTGAGTCAAAAGGGATCACAAAATATACTAACAAGCACACGAACATAGCAAAAACATAATCAGTTTTCAGACTTAGTGAAAACTGGGACATGCTGAAACATAACTCATGAAGGCATGTTTACGAGCTCGATGCACTCACCACGTTGCAAGTCACGGCAAGACAAGCATACATCCCTTAAGAAGGCACAAAATACAAGCTAGACATGGCAAGAACAATGGCATATCATGCACGGATCCACTACAATAACATCGGAAAATCGCAAACAAGTTGACGATCTACCCGGATTCACAACGAAGTGAAAGTAGAGCTCGATTGACTCAAGCTAGGGTGCTCCATAATTGCAAACAAAGACATGGATGGATAGAGCATTACAAGATTAACAAAACTCCCTTACTGATCATCCTCAAAAGAGGCACGGATCACTAGGAAACAACATGAACATATGGCATCGTGAACTAAACAATCCCAGGACGGTGAAATTACCAAGTCCCTGAAAACAGAATTAGCAAGTGCACCTCTTTGCAAGCTTGCACAAGACACCACATACATCCTAAAAATACATGGGTTGCACCTCTGGATAGATGACAAAACCCTTAACAAAACATATAAAGAACTCACGGGCAGATCATGCACACATTAATCATGGCAAAAATGACAAAAGTGCTAAATGAAGTAACAGATCTGACAATTAACTCACGAAGCCCTCTTCTAACAGCATTTCGGGCATCAAGATAAGCTCAAATGAA
The DNA here is from genome assembly GCF_056163025.1 of Triticum urartu. NCBI lineage: Eukaryota > Viridiplantae > Streptophyta > Magnoliopsida > Poales > Poaceae > Triticum > Triticum urartu. The sequence continues at coordinate 149,720,907 of NC_141879.1, read as the reverse complement.
AATGATGCAATGGAATGCAATGATGTACTCTCTGAGATGAACATTTTGATATGTTATATGCATGAATTGGAGCTACGGATGCAAAGTTACGGAGCCGCGAACATGAGCATATGAGCTAAAATATCTGGGACTTAGAGAAAAAACAACCCTTAGATCTGGATCTAGGGTTTACTGTTCACGGCACGGAATCCGAGGACGGCGGCGCGGCTCGCCGGAGAAGTGGAGGACGGCGGCGGCCGGGGTTGGAGGCGCCGGATCCGGCGAGGGGAAGGTCGCCGGTGGCCGGGCCGGAGCTGGGCCGGCCGGGGCGAGGGGCGGCGCGGCGCGGTGTCCCGGCCGCGGCCGGCAGGCTCGGCGGGAGGCGGCGGAGTGCGGCAGGCGGCGGCCGGTGGAGGAGGCAGGCGGCGAGGCGGCGGCGGCGCGAGGCGGCGGGGAGCGGGAGTGGGCCGCGGGGGCCGGAGCTGGGCTCCCGGGCCGCGGCGGCTGCTGGCGGTGGAGCGCCACGTGGCGGCTCCCGGTTGGGTCGGCGGCGATGTCCGGCGCGGGGCGGACAAAGTCCGGCCGCGCGAGGTGGAAAATTTAGGGTTAGGGGGAGAGGATCCGCGAATTTGAATGGGGATGTATATATAGACATAGGAGGAGCTATGAGAGTCCAAATGAGGTGCGGTTTTCGGCCACGCGATCGTGATCGAACACTCTAGGACATGGAGCAGAGTTTGGTGGGTTTTGGGCCAAATTGGAGGGGTGTTGGGCTGCAAAACACACGAGGCCTTCTCGGTCCCTCGGTTAACCGTTGGAGTATCGAACGAAGTCCAAATGGTACGAAACTTGACAGGCGGTCTACCGGTAGTAAACCAAGGCCGCTTGGCAAGTCTCGGTCCAATCCAAAAATGTTTAATCCCCACACATGAAAGAAAGCTAGAAATGACCACCGGAGGAGAACGAAGCGCCGGAATGCAAAACGGACAACGGGGAAAATGCTCGAATGCATGAGACGAACACGTATGCAAATGCAATGCACATGATGACATGATATGAGATGCATGACAACGACAACAACACACGGAGACAAAACCCGAACCCGAGGAAATAAATATAACTTAACGCCGGAAACGGCAAGAGTTGGAGTACAAATTGGGAAAGTTACATCCGGGGTGTTACAGCTCGCTGCCGCGCCGCGCCCGCAAGGTGTTTGACAAAACGCCTTGCCGGGGTACTGATCCACGGGCACCTATGGGACCGGCGGACCGAGTCCCTTTCGGTTCGGCGAGGGCGGAGGTCGCGCAAAGAGCGGATCGAGGCGAAGCACGCGAGCAGTTACCCAGGTTCGGGCCGCACGGATGCGTAAAACCCTACTCCTGCTTTGTGGTTTGTATTGAATTCTTGCTCGGGAGCGCGAAGTGCTACAGTACACTTCAGCAGCTAACGAGACCGAGCGTGAGTGTTCGAACCAGCTAACCCCCCCCCTCTATGTTGCGCACGGGCCTCCTTTTATATGCTCAAGGGGTCACCGACAGGTGGCAACGTAGACAAGGGCAAAAAAGGGAAAGGTGCTGCGGTTGGTACAGCCACCTGCTACAGTGTATCATACCTAACCCTGACGGCAGGGGACAAGGGCCTTAAATGCCCGTCTGCATCGCCTAAACAGTGTAAAAGGGACCGTCAGGGACGCCACCGCTCGCCACGGCGGCAATCTTGTCAGCGCCGCTTGCCACCGCTCACCGCTGGCTGCACAGCCTCCCGCCACGTACGCTGGGAAGCGTCCCAGAGCGACACGTTGGTGGATGTGCTGGAGCGCGGGCACGGAGTAATGGCTTGCCGCGGCAAGCGCCTTGCCGCGGTCGTTGTCTTGTCGCGTCCGGGAGCTTGTCGCTCACCGGGCCTTGCCGGGACGCGTGGCGCGCCGCGGCAAATTCCTTGAGATGCCTTGGGCGGTCTTCCCGGCAAGCTCCTCTTGCCGGGGTCTTGAGGTGCCTTGGTTGGCCTTCCCGGCAAGCTCCTCTTGCCGGGGTCTTGACTTGGATACTTTGTTCTTGAACAGCTCCAAAGGAACCACGGAGGACCTTGGCGGTCACCCGGCAAGCCTTGCCGCGGGATGCTGCGACTGCCCGTGCACAAGTTCGGGATACTAGGGTACCCCTACTCTAGTACACCGACAGGAGCCCCGGGGCCTGGGCCATACACGGTGCCGAGCGCTGTTGGGCCAGGCCCAAAACAGGGCACGGGCACGCGCGGCCTAGGTTACGCCGTATCTTTCTCCGTATCCACCGCTCCCTCCCCGAACGGCACATGTTGAATGCGGCGTCGTGGGAGAGATCGTGGGTGGTTATTTTATTCGGAAATGCGGAACGTCCGCCCCCTCCCTCTTTATAAGCAGGGGAAACGGGGGCAGTTCGCACATTCGCCCGTTGCTGCTTCCAATCTCAGAAATCTCCGCCGCTCCCTCGTCTTCCCAAAGCCGAAAGAGATCAGCGCTCCGCCCTCCATCGCCACCAGCGCCACCAACGCCATCAATCTCCTCCACCACTTCCGCCATGGCTCCAAAAGCTGACAAGGGGAAGGTCGTGAAGTCGACCGAGGCGCAACGGCTCGCGGCGCTGCGGAAGGAGCGCGCAGTCCCCCCCCCCCAAGCTTGCCGCGAAGGAGCTGAGGGAGAACTACTACCTCTTCTGGTCGGCGGAGACGCGAGCGCATCCGCGCACAAAGGTACTCCCCACCGCCGCTTGGAAGAAGGCCCCAAATGGATACCCCTTCTTCGCTCTGTTCTTCTACTGCGGGCTCTGCCCGCCTTTCTCTGAATTCTTCTGTGACATCATGAATACCTATGGATTCCACCTCCTTGACTTCACCCCCAATGCCGTTCTGACCATGGCAGTTTTCCCACATCTCTTCGAAAACTTTGTCGGAGTCCATCCCAACGTAGCCCTCCTTCGCCACTTCTTCATCCTCAGAGTAGAGAGAGGAGAGCCTCTATCCAGCGGAATCGCCTGGATCTCAAGGGCCGGCAAGAAAGAAACCTATCTGGAGGGAGAGTTCCGCGGCAAGTGGGAGGAGTGGAGAGCAGATTGGTGCTGGATTGACGAGGAAAATCCGCAGCCATTCACCACCCGGCGCCAAACCCCAGTAGCACGCGGCAGCGATTGGAGTGACGTGGCCCCGGAAGACGACAGGCTGAAGATTGCCGTCACCAGGATCCTGCGCCTCAGGCTTGCCGGACTCACCGTAGGCGCTGTTGGCGCGGACTTTCTTCGCCGCCGCATTGCCCCCCTGCAGGAACGGGGGAGACCCACTTGGGAGTTCAAGAATGCGGCGGACATCATGAGGCTGCGGCCGGGCCTCAACTACAACTTCACAGTTCTGGAGCTCAACACGATGCTGCAGGAGCTCTTCAAGTATGACCCCCAACATCCCGAAGTTTTCAGGTTGCCAGGGGGCGTCGTTCCGTTGTGCAACAATTCCTCGCTCGACCGCATCCGTGCAATGATGCCAGAGTGCGACTCGCATGGAATTGTGCCAACTGGGCAGGAGCCTGCGGACGACGTCGTGCAGCAGTTCTTCGATGACTTGGTAGAAGTGGCGATCCGCGCTGACGAGAAGGACGGCCTCACCCGCGACACCACCGACGCGGAGATGGCACTGATCGCCACCAGGCTGGAAGAGGCGGCGGCAGCCACAGCCGCGGGCGAGTTTGGATTTACAGTGGAGGAGGCAGATGCAGTAGAGGCGGCAAGCCGTGCCGAGCGAAGGGAGCCTGCCGGCGAGAAAGAGCTTGCCGGGCAGAACGTTGAGTCGAGCGAGCCCGCCAAGGACACGAGCGGCTCGCTGGAGATCAACTCGTCTTCCACTTCGTCTTCGGGTAGCTCGCCGCAAGCAGAGCCTCCATCCCCGCCAAGAAGGCGTCTCCGCAAGGCCGGTGACGTAGCGGAGCGGCAAGCGGGTCAACAGTCGCCGCGCTGCGTGACACGCTCCACCGCGGCAAACACCGTTGCCGCGGGAGTGCCTCATGCTACGACGACAACTGGAGCGGGGCCCTCCCGGACCACCGCTTCTGCTCCTGCCGCTTCTCACGCCGCGACGACAGCTGGAGCAGGGTCGTCTCAGACCGCCGCCGCTGCTCCCGCCAAGCGGCCAAGGGAAGCTTCTCCTCCGCCTCCTCGCGCCGGGCGCGCGCCGGACTTTGATTTCTCCGCGTTCAGCTCCGACGAGGAAGAAGAAAAAGAGTAAGCTTCTCTTGCTGCTTGTCTTGTATCTCACTTGCTTTACTCTGAACTTGTTCCTTTTCAGGACTCTGGCCCAGAGAGCAGCGAAGAGGGCCAAGGCCCCGGTGATTATCATCGAGGATGAACCCACGGTGACAGCGGGGAGCGCACCCGAGACAACCTTGCCGGACCCGGCAACTTTTCTCCAGAGCAGCCCCCAGCGTAAGTATATGGTTTGCCTTCCGCTTGTGAGTTGCGTATGGATACTCTGTCTTTGCTGATATTTGATTGCTGACTTGTGTAGGAGCAGAGCAGCCTCACCAGGAGCCAAGGGAGAATTCCCCGACAAGGGAGATGTCGGTGTACTAGAGTAGGGGTACCCTAGTATCCCGAACTTGTGCACGGGCAGTCGTAGCATCCCGCGGCAAGGCTTGCCGAGTGACCGCCAAGACCCTCCGCGGCTGCTTTGAAGACCATCCAAGAGCAATGTACTCAAACCAAGGCCCCGGCAAGAGGAGCTGGCCGGGAAGGAAACAAAACCCCGGCAAGAGGAGCTTGCCGGGAAGGCCAACCAAGGCATACCAAGAAGACTTGCCGCGACGCGCCGCGCGTCCCGGCAAGGCCCGGTGAGCAACAAGCTCCCGAACACGACAAGACGACGACCGCGGCGAGGAGCTTGCCGCGGGAAACCCCCACTTCGCGCCCGCGCTCCGGCACACCCGCCAACGTGTCGCTCTAGGACCCTCCCAAGCACACGTGGCAGGAGGCCGTGCAGCTAGGGGTGCGCGGTGGCAAGCAGGCGCTGACAAGATAACCATTGTGGCAAACGGTGGCGTCCCTAGCGGTCCCTTTCGGCACTGTTTAGGCGACACAGACGGGCAGTTAATGCCCTTGTCCCCTGCCGCCAGGGGTAGGTACGATACACTATACAGGTAGTTGTACCAACCACCACTCTTCCGTTTTTGCCCTTTTGTCTACGTTGCCACCTGTCGGTGACCCCTTGAGCATATAAAAGGAGGCCCGTGTGCAACAGGGGGGGAGTTCGAACACTCACGCTCGGTCTTGCTAGCCGTCGGTGTGTACTATAGCACTCCGCGCTCCCGAGCTAGAAATCAATACAAAACCACAAAGCAGGAGTAGGGTTTTACGCATCCGTGCGGCCCGAACCTAGGTAAATCGCTCGCGTGCTTCGCCTCGATCTGCTCTTTGCACGACCTCCGCCCCCGCCGAACCGAAAGGGACCCGGCCCGCCGGTCCCATAGGTGCCCGCGGACCAGCACCCTGGCATCTTTGGCGCGCCAGGTAGGGGGGTCGAAGTTGTGTGAACCAGATCCGGCGTTCTCGCGAGCTAGATCTTCATCATCTTTATCAGCATGCCGCCGAAGAAGAAAGTTTCAGAGGCAGCTGCTCCGTCCGCGCTGAGCCAGCCACCACCGGAGCAAACGGTTGGTGGGGCAGGCGCCGGCGGAAGGACACGCATCGACGAGGGAACTCACGGTGCTGCCAGGTCCCAGGACAAGGCTGCACTGCCCATCGGCGGCGTAGCCGGCTCCCACAATGACCGGGCGCACTCCAAGACCTCGGCGTCCGTGCATGCACCGTGCCCATCTCAGGAGGCGCGGGACCGGCAGCGTCATGGTACTCACGGTACCATGCATTCGCTAGATCAGGATCGAGCTGGTGGATCTCAGAGCGCCCAGGACCACCATGCACGTCAACCTGCTGGCGCGAGCGAGACACGGTCGCCTGGACGAGATACTGCTCCTTCTAACGTAGTTAGAAGTCCGAGCATATCCCGCTCCTCGCACCGTTAGTTATCTCCCTTGAACGACCGCACTTTGTATGGAAAACCTGTGCGCGGAGGAACCTACTCGTAGCTAGTTGCGCCCTTACTTTGTTTCGAGTCCGCTCAACAACTTAAGTGAGCTGCTAGCGCCCTTACTTTGTTTCGAGTCCGCTCAACAAATTAAGTGAGCTGCTAGCGCCCTTACTTTGTTTCGAGTCCGCTTGACAACTTAAGTGAGCTGCAACTAGTCGCGACAAGGTTTCTTGCCGGTAGCGGCACCGCCAGCAGGCTGCTGACGTTCCGCACTCAGCGCTCGCGGCCCGGGTGCCTGCACCGGCAAGTTCCCTAAAAGCGTAGGGCAAAAACATACAGAGGAAGGAATCAAGTAAAGGGAGTAACGTGAGGAAGGCAACCTTGTTCTTCGGCGCGTTCATTCCGCCAAGAATTCCAACAAGTTGATGCCGAAGTGGGAAGGCCCTTACCGGGTGAAACGAGTCACTAGGCCTGGCGCTGTCCGCCTTGAGACCGAAGATGGCGTACCAGTGAGCAACTCCTGGAACATCGAGCATCTTCGTAAGTTTTACCCGTAAGGCGCGGTTGTCGGACCCCGTCCGGTAACCACCCTTTTGTACAAGTCTTGCCGTTGTTGCATGTAATCCTTTGTACAAAGCCGGGCGCAGATCCCGTGCATAAGTAGAGCTCATGTGCTCCGCACATTTTGTCAATTTTATGCTTTCTATTTTCTGGCATATATGATCTGACACTTTGTGCAGCACCTACTCCACGGTAAGCAATAACGAGCCGTAAAGCTCCATATCTGTATTGTCTCTTCTTCCTTTTGAAAGCAAGGTTCCCCCTCGCCCACAAGTTTGCCGGGGGGGGGAAGGAGAAGACGATGGATGGTATGGGCCAGGCGTCGTTCAAGAAAGTTTCGCCTTGCCGGGAAGCAAACAACAGAAAAGATAAGTTGCCAAAGTTTGAGCAATCAGATTTTTTAAATTTTAAGTTATCTCCCTTGAACGACCGCACTTTGTATGGAAAACCTGTGCGCGGAGGAACCAACCCATAGCTAGTTGCGCCCTTACTTTTCTTCGAGTCGGTTCAACAACTTAAGTGAGCTGCCAGCGCCCTTACTTTGTTTCGAGTCCGCTCAACAACTTAAGTGAGCCGCTAGCGCCCTTACTTTGTTTCGAGTCTGCTCAGCAAATTAAGTGAGCTGCAACTAGTTGCGGCAAGGTTTCTTGCCAGTAGCGGCACCGCCAGCAGGCTGCTGACGTTCCGCACTCAGCGCTCGCGGCTCGGGTGCCTGCACCGGCAAGTTCCCTAAAAGCGTAGGGTAAAAGCATGCAAAGCAAAGAGTCAAGTAAAGGGAATAACATTGCAAATAATACCCAGAATAAAGTTATATTACAAAGACAGCTTGTCGCATCTCTAATAGATTGTTTTCATGACATGATGGGCAGCGACAAGAAAAGAAGAAATGAGCGGCCTAATCTACGCAATCGCCTTCGACCCGCTTGATCCCGCTCACCTTGTCCACAATGGGTGCGACAAGGGCCTTGAGCTCCTCCAGATCAGCTTCTGGCGGTAAGGACCTGAGGATGTTGGTGAGGCGGAGGCCCGGATTGCGGAAGGCCACCTTCATCAACACTTTCTCGAGGGCTCCCGCGCAGATCTCGCGCGACTCGTCAGCTAGTTGCTTGGGGATCCTCTCCCGGAGTCGCTGAAGGGCTGTCGCCACGCCCTTGAAGAATAGAATGAGCTTGGCGCTGGGTTGGAGGTTGTCGTCGGAGGAATACCCGAGATCCTCCATCCCTAGTTGCGCCAGCTCCTTGTCGATGTCCATGGCGGCATTTACATGGCTCTCCGTCCAGTGCGTCACGGTTTCCCTGAAGGCGTTCTAGGCGGTGGCAGCGCTCTCCAGCAGCGCCTTGTCGGCCTTGATTTCCTCCTTCAAGGCCGCCTCCCGCTCCTTGGCACTGTCCAGAGTCTTGGTCAAAGTGGTTAGCTTCAACTCAAGATCCACGTTGGAGACCTTGGCGGCGCTGAGCTCCTTGCCCTTCTCCGAGAGATCGGCCTCCAACCGCGCCACCTTCGTCTTCAACTCCTCCTTGGCGGCCTCAGCGGCGGCGGCGGCGTCCTCCGCTTGCTTGAGGGCTCCGCCAAGCTTCTCTTCGCGCGAGGCAAGCTCCTCCTCGTGGGCGTCGAGATTGACCTTCCGCTGCGCCAGCTCGCCCTCCTCCGCGGCTAGCTTCACAGCGGCAAGTCGCTGGCGCTCTTCGGCTTCGGCCTTCTCAAGGAGAAAGGCCTTCTGCGCTTCAACGAGCCGCTCCCGCTCCTCCGCCAGGGATCGGAGGGCTTCCCGGTGGAAACCCCCGAGCTCTTCCGCGCGCTTTTCAATGTCTGCCCCTGCCTTCGCGACAAGTGCCTCGCGGGACTCCAGCTTGGCCTATCGCGCGCGGTAGAGCGACATCAACCTCCGCAGCAGCCGCTCTTCTTCGGGCTCGTTGTTGCTGCTGCTTGGCGCGTCGACCAGCGTCAACCCCGCGGAGGCAAGCACTTCTCCGTCGAAGATCTCCCCCTCGACCGGCGCTCTGGAGCTTGATGCCCAGGGAAGATTGATGAAGACGTCGTCGCCGGCCTTCAAGTAGATGCCCGGCTGGGGCTCCCCGGAGCTTGGCGCTGCGGTTTTGGCGAACGGATCGGTGGTCGGCGTAGCGCCTGGCGCTCCTGCGGCCTCTGGGCCGTCAGTACGATCGCCAGATCCCCCGCCAGTTGTCGCGTCGGCAGCCTTGCCGGCCCCTGCGCCAGCGGCATCGCCGCCACCGGTTGCTTCGTCGGCGGCGACCTCGGTCTCCATCTGCTCCGCAGCGGATGGATCTGACGGCCGGAAAAAGGGGAAGAGTCAAGCAAAATCCAGCAGAAACTCATAAAGATCAAGAAAAGAAGGATCCAAGAGAAGTTTTGAAGCAAGGGGAGTACCTGCACCAGGCTCTGCGGTCGTGGTCTCCGTCGTCGGGGGGCGGCTGCTGTCCCTCGCCGGAGAACCCTCCCTTGCCGGAGACTTCTCCCTCACCGGGAAGCCTTCCCTTGCCGGAGAATTCTCCCTTGTCGGGGGATTCTCCCTTGGCTCCTGGTGGGGCTGCTCGGCTCCTACACAAATCAACCAGCAGATATCAGCAAAGACAAGTACCCATGCACGCCTCGCCGCGGAAAATAATTCACACACTTACGCTGGGGGCTGCCATGGAGGAAAGTCGCCAGCTCCGGCAAGGTTGTCTCGGGCGCGCCACCTGTTGTCGCAGTGGGCTCGTCCTCGATGTCGACCACCGGGGCCTTAGCTCTCTTTGCCGCTCTCTGGGCCAGAGTCCTAAAGAGGAACAGATTCAGGGAAAAGCAAGTGAGAAACAAGACCAACAGCAAGAGTTGAAGAAATGCAAGTGCAACAAGAGAAGCTTACTCTTCTTCTTCTTCCTCGTCGGAGCTTAACGCGGAGAAGTCGAAGCCCGGCGCGCGCCGGGCGCGAAGAGTCGGAGGAGAAGTTTCCCTTGGCCGCTTGGCGGGAGCAGTGGCGGCGGTCTGAGACGACCCCGCTCCGGCTTTTGGCGCGGCGTGAGTAGCGGCAGGGACTGAAGCGGTGGTCCGGCTAGACTCCGCTCCAATTGCCGTCGTAGCATGAGGCGCTCCCGCGGCAACGGTGTTTGCCGTGGTCGACCGTGTCACGCGGCGTGGCGACTGTTGGCCCGCTTGCCGCTCCGCCACATCACCAACCTTGCGGAGGCGCCTTCTTGGTGGGGATGGAGGCTCTGCTTCTGGTGAGCTGTCTGAAGACGAGGTGGAAGAAGAGTCGATTTGCAACGAGCCGCTCGTGTCCTTGGCGGGCTCGCTCGGCTCGGTGTCTTGCCCGGCAAGCCCCTTCTTGCCGGCAGGCTCCCCTCGCTCGGCACGGCTTGCCGCTTCTGCTGCATCGGCCTCCTTCGAAGTGAACCCGAACTCGCCCGCGGCTGCGGCTGCCGCTGCCTCCTCCAGCCTAGTGGCGATGAGCGCCATCTCCGCATCCGTGGTGTCGCGGGTGAGGCCGTCCTTCTCGTCGAGGCGGATTGGCACTTCCACCAAGTCGTCGAAGAATTGCTGCACGACCTCGTCTGCAGGCTCCTGCCAAGTTGGCACAATCCCGTGCGAGTCGCACTCCGGCATCATTGCACGGATGCGGTCGAGCTCGGAATTGTTACACAAAGGCACGACGCCCCCCGGCAACCTGAACACCTCGGGATGCTGGGGGTCATATTTGAACAGCTCCTGCAGGATCGCGTTGAGCTCCAGGACTGTGAAGTTGTAATTGAGGCCTGGTCGCAGCCTCATGATGTCTGCCGCGTTCTTGAACTCCCAAGTGGGCCTCCCCTGTTCCTGCAGGGGGGCGATGCGGCGGCGAAGGAAGTCTGCGCCAACAGCGCCAACAGTAAGCCCGGCAAGCCTCAGGCGCAGGATCCTGGTGACGGCAATCTTTAGCCTGGCGTCCTCCGGGGCCATGTCACTCCAATCGCTGCCGCGTGCTACTGGGATTTGGCGTCGGATGGTAAATGGCTGCGGGCTCTCCTCGTCAATCCAGCACCAATCAGCCCTCCACTCCTCCCACTTGCCGCGGAATTCTCCCTCCAGATAGGTCTCCTTATTGCCGGCCCTTGAGATCCAGGCAATCCCACCGGACAGAGGCTCTCCTCTCTCTACTCGGGGTATGAAGAAGTGGCGGAAGAGGGCTACGTTGGGAAGGACTCTGACAAAGTTTTCGCAGAGGTGTGCGAAAACCGCCATGGTCAGGACGGCATTGGGGGTGAAGTCAAGGAGATGGAATCCATAGGTGTTCATGATATCGCAGAAGAAATCAGAGAAGGGCAGGCAGAGCCCGCAATAGAAGAACAATGCGAAGAAGGGGTATCCGTTCGGAGCCTTCTTCCAAGCGATGGCGGGGAGTACCTTTGTGCGCGGATGCGCGCGCGTCTCCGCCGACCAGAAGAGGTAGTACTTCTCCTTCAGCTCCTTCGCGGCAAGCTTGGGGGGGAAAACTGCCCGCTCCCTCCGCAGCGCCGCGAGCCGCTGCGCCTCGGTCGACTTCACGGCCTTCCCCTTGTCGGCTTTTGGAGCCATGGCGGAAGTAGTGGAGGAGGTCGACGGCGTTGGTGGTGCTAGTGGCGATGGGGGGCGGAGCGCTGCTCTCTCTCTCAGCTTTGGGGAGGCAAGGGAGCGGCGGGGATTTCTGAGAATTGGGAACGGCAACGGGCGAGTGGGCCAACTGCCCCTGTTTCCCCTGCTTATAAAGGAGGAGGGGGCGGACGTTCCGCATTTCCAAATAAAATAACCACCCACGATCTCGCCCACGACGCCGCGTTTGACGCGTGCCGTTCTGGGCGTGCGCGGTGGAAGCGGAGAGATATGCGGCGTGACCTAGGCTGCGTGTGCCCGTGCACTATTTTGGGCCTGGCCCAACAGCGCTCGGCACCGTGTCTGGCCCAGGCCCGGGGGCTCCTGTCGGTGTACTAGAGTAGGGGTACCCTCGTATCCCGAACTTGTGCACGGGCAGTCGCAGCATCCCGCGGCAAGGCTTGCCGAGTGACCGCCAAGACCCTCCGCGGCTGCTTTGAAGACCATCCAAGAGCAATGTACTCAAACCAAGGCCCCGGCAAGAGGAGCTGGCCGGGAAGGAAACAAAACCCCGGCAAGAGGAGCTTGCCGGGAAGGCCAACCAAGGCATACCAAGAAGACTTGCCGCGACGCGCCGCGCGTCCCGGCAAGGCCCGGTGAGCGACAAGCTCCCGAACACGACAAGACGACGACCGCGGCGAGGAGCTTGCCGCGGGAAACCCCCACTTCGCGCCCGCGCTCCGGCACACCCGCCAACGTGTCGCTCTAGGACCCTCCCAAGCACACGTGGCAGGAGGCCGTGCAGCTAGGGGTGCGCGGTGGCAAGCAGGCGCTGACAAGATAACCATCGTGGCAAACGGTGGCGTCCCTAGCGGTCCCTTTCGGTACTGTTTAGGCGACACAGACGGGCAGTTAATGCCCTTGTCCCCTGCCGCCAGGGGTAGGTACGATACACTATACAGGTAGTTGTACCAACCACCACTCTTCCGTTTTTGCCCTTTTGTCTACGTTGCCACCTGTCGGTGACCCCTTGAGCATATAAAAGGAGGCCCGTGTGCAACGGGGGGGGAGTTCGAACACTCACGCTCGGTCTTGCTAGCCGTCGGTGTGTACTGTAGCACTCCGCGCTCCCGAGCTAGAAATCAATACAAAACCACAAAGCAGGAGTAGGGTTTTACGCATCCGTGCGGCCCGAACCTGGGTAAATCGCTCGCGTGCTTCGCCTCGATCTGCTCTTTGCACGACCTCCGCCCCCGCCGAACCGAAAGGGACCCGGCCCGCCGGTCCCATAGGTGCCCGCGGATCAGCACCCCGGCAGGAGAATTCTCCGGCAAGGGAGGGCTTCCCGGTAAGGGAGAAGTCTCCGGCAAGGGAGAGCGCCAGCGGCCCCCCGACGGTGGAGACCGCGACTGCAGAACCCAGCACAGGTACTCCTCTTGCTTCAAAACTTCTCTTGGGTTCTTCTTCTTTTTGTTGGATTTTTGCTTGACTCTTCCCCCCTTCTCGGCTGTCAGACCCATCAGCTACAGAGCCGATGGAGACCGAGGCTGCCGCCGAAGAAGCGGCCGGTGCTGGTGATCCCGCCGATGCAGAGGCCGCCAAGGCTGCCGCCGCAGCATCTGGCGAGGGGTCCGGCGATCGCACTGACGGCCCTGAGGCCGCAAGAGCGCCAGGCGCTACACCGACCGCCGACCCGTCCACCGCTGCCGCAGCGCCAGGCTCCGGAGAGCCCCAGCCAGGCGTCTACCTGAAGGCCGGCGAAGGCATCTTCATCAACCTCCCCTGGGCGTCGAGCTCCAGGGCGCCGGTCGAGGGAGAGATCTTCGACGGGGAAGTGCTCGCCTTCGCGGGGCTGACGCTGGTTGACGCGCCAAGCAGCAGCAGCAACGAGCCCGAAGAGGAGCGGCTGCTGCGGAAGTTGATGTCGCTCTACCGCGCGCGGCAAGCCAAGTTGGAATCCCGCGAGGCGCTCGTCGCGAAGGTGGGAGCAGATATCGAGAAGCGCGCGGAAGAGCTCGGGGGTTTCCACCGGGAAGCCCTCCGATCCTTGGCGGAGGAGCGGGAGAAACTTGCCGAAGCGCAGAAGGCCTTCCTCCTCGGGAAGGCTGAAGTCGAAGAGCAACAGCGGCTTGCCGCTGTGAAGCTATCCGCGGAGGAGGGCGAGCTGGCGCAGCGGAAGGTCAACCTTGACGCCCACGAGGAGGAGCTTGTCGCGCGCGAGGAGAAACTCGGCGGAGCCCTCAAGCAAGCGGAGGACGCTGCCGCCGCCGCCGAGGCCGCCAAGAAGGAGTTGGAGACGAAGGTGGCGCAGCTGGAGGTGAATCTTGCCGAGAAGGGCAAAGAGCTTAGCGCCGCCAAGGACTCCAATGCAGGTCTTGAGTCGAAGTTGACTGCTTTGACCAAGACGCTGGACGGCGCCAAGAAGTAGGAGGCGGCCTTGAAGGAGGAGATCAAGGCCGAGAAGGCGCTGCTGGAAAGTGTCGCCGCCACCCAAAACGCTTTCCGGGAGACTGTGGAGCACTGGACGGAGAGTCTTGTGGTTGCCGCCACAGACATTGACAAGGAGTTGGCGCAGCTGGGGATGGAGGATCTCGGGTATCCCTCCAACGAGAACCTCCAACCCAGCGCCAAGCTCGTCTTGTTCTTCAAGGGCGTGGCGACGGCCCTCCAGCGACTCCGGGAGAGGATCCCGAAGCAGCTGGCCGACGAGTCGTGCAAGATCTGCGCGGGAGCTCTTCAGAAAGTGTTGGTGAAGGTGGCCTTCCGCAATCCGAGCCTCAACTTCACCAACGTCCTCAAGACCCTGCCGCCGGATGTCGATCTGGAGGCGCTCAAGGCCCTTGTCGCACCCATTGTGGACAAGGTGAGCGGGATCAAGAGGATCGAGGGCGATCGCGTAGATTAGGCCGCCCATTTCTTCTTTCCTTGTCGTTGTTTGGCATGTTATGAAAACAATCTATTAGAGCTGCGACAAGCTATCTTTGTAATATATTTTTATTCTGGGTAGTGATTGCAATGTTATTCCCTTTACTTGATTCCTCCCTTTGTATGTCTTTTTACCCTACGCTTTTAGGGAACTTGCCGGTGCAGGCACCTGAGCCGCGAGCGCTGAGTGCGGGACGTCAGCAGCCTGCTGGCGGTACCGCTACCGGCAAGAAACCTTGTCGCAACTAGTTGCAGCTCACTTAAGTTGTTGAGCGGACTCGAAACAAAGTAAGGGTGCAACCAGCTACGAGTTGGTTCCTCCACGCACAGGTTTTCCATACAAAGTGCGGTCGTTCAAGGGAGATAACTTAAAAAATTTAAAAATCTGATTGCTCAAACTTTGGCAACTTAGCTTTTCTGTTGTTTTCTTCCCGGCAAGGCGAAACTTTCTTGAACGACGCCTGGTCCATACCATTATCTTCTCCTTTCCCCCCCGGCAAACTTGTGGGCGAGGGAACCTTCCTTTCCTTGGAAAAAAGAAAGAAGAGAAAATAAAGATATGGAGCCTTGCGGCTCGTTACTGCTTACCGGGGAGTAGGTGCTGCACAAAATGTCAGATAACACATGCAAAAAATAGAAAGCATGAAAATGACAAAATGTGCGGAGCACATGAGCTTTACTTATGCACGGGGTCTACGCCCGGCTTTGTACAAAGGATTACATGCAACAGCGGCAAGACTTGTACAAAAGGTGGTTGCCGGAACAGGTTCCGGCAACCGCGCCTTATGGGTAAAACTTACGAAGATGCTCAATGTTCCAGGAGTTGCTCACCGGAAAGCCATCTTCGGTCTCAAGGCGGACAGCGCCAGGCCTAGTGACTCGTTTCACCTGGTAAGGGCCTTCCCACTTCGGCGTCAACTTGTTGGATTTCTTGGCGGACTGAACACGCCGAAGAACAAGGTCGCCTTCCTCGAGACTTCTGGCGTTAACTTTGCGGCTATGGTAGCGGCGCAAAGCTTGCTGGTAGCGAGCAGCTCGCACAGCAGCCTGAAGACAGTCTTCCTCAAGGAGCAGCGCGTCATCTTGTCGCAGCTGCTCTTGCTCGAGCTCATCATAAACGAGCACTCGAGGTGACCCGTATACGAGTTCCGTGGGGATAACTGCCTCTGCTCCATAAACTAGAGCGAAAGGTGTCTGTCCAGTGGCTCGATTTGGCATCGTTCTGATCGACCAAAGAACCACCGGCAGCTCCTCGATCCAGTTTTTCCCGCACTTGTGCAGCCTGTCGAAAGTCCTGGTCTTGAGCCCGCGCAGCACTTCAGCACTTGCCCTCTCTGCTTGACCGTTGCTTCTCGGGTGAGCAACAGAAGCGAAGCAGACCTTGGCGCCAAGATCTTGGACGTATTGCATGAAGGTGCGGCTCGTGAATTGCGTACCGTTGTCGGTGATTATCCTGTTAGGGATCCCGAAGCGGCAAACAATCGACCTGAAGAACTTGACTGCTGACTGTGTTGTCACCTTCCTCACTGGCTCCACTTCCGGCCACTTTGTGAACTTGTCGATTGCAATGTACAAGTACTCAAAGCCCCCAACTACTCGGGGAAAGGGGCCGAGAATGTCGAGCCCCCAGACCGAAAATGGCCAGGATAAAGGGATCGTCTGGAGAGCTTGAGCTGGTTGGTGTATCTGCTTGGAATGGAACTGGCACGCTTCACACTTGGTTACTTGTGCAGTTGCATCCTGGAGGGCTGTCGGCCAAAAGAAACCTTGCCGGAACGCTTTGCCGACAAGTGCTTTTGCGCCAATGTGGTGACCACATATGCCTCCATGTATCTCTGCCAACAGCTTTTGTCCGTCTTCCCGGTGAATACACTTCAATTTCACACCGTTGAGTCTTCTTCTGTACAGTGTCTTGTCGACAAACTGGTACATACTTGACTGCCGGGCTACTCTCTCCGCTTCTTCTTGCTCTTCGGGAAGTTCTCCTGTCTGAAGGAAACGGACAATCTGCTGCGCCCATGCTGGAGCCTGCGGCTCGACAACAAGGACTAAAGGCAAATCTGCTGCTGCGGGAACATCCGCTTCTACGGCAAGAACCTGCGGCTCTGCCAGAGCTTGACGTTCCCCGACAAGCTTGCCGGAGCAAAATTTGTTGGGAGTTTCTGCTTCAACGGAACAAACCCTAGGGCTTGCCGGAGCATCTTGCTCCTCAGCGCTCTTGGTGTTGGTCTCAGCTGCTGCGGGAACATCCGCTTCTACGGCGAGAAGCTGCGTCTCTGCCGGAGCTTGACGTTCCCCGACAAGCTTGCCGGAGCAAAACTTATCGGGAGCTTCTGCTTCAACGGAACAAACCCTGGGGCTTGCCGGAGCAGACTGCTCCTCAGCGCCTTCGGCATTGATCTTAGGGACCTTCTTGGCGGCGGCTTCGGGAACCTCTGCCGGAAAATAGTCACCAGAAATCAACTTCCTCTTCTTGCTCTGTCCAGTTGATGGTGTTACGGACGGTTGAGTCAGCTTGAGCACAAAGATCCCTGGTTCCACAGGTAGCTTAAGTGCGGCGCACTTTGACAGGCCATCGGCAATGGCGTTCTGAGCTCTTGGAACATGCTCCATTTGTAGGCCATCAAAGTGCTCTTCTAGTTTTCTCACTTCGTCGATGTAAGCTTCCATTAACGGACTCTGATAACTCTTGTTTACTTGGCGGACGACAAGCTGTGAGTCACCCCTGACAATGAGCTTCTTGATCCCAAGGTCTGCCGCGATCCTGAGACCGGCAAGCAATCCTTCATACTCTGCAGTATTGTTTGTTGCTTGCTCTTTGGGAAAGTGCATCTGGACTACGTACTTGAGGTGCTCTCCGGTGGGTGCGACAAGCAGCACGCCAGCGCCGGCGCCTTGCAGCGAAAAGGCACCATCAAAGTACATCAGCCACTCTTTGCTTGCTTCCTTGACGGGATGCTCGTTTCTGGAATTTCTTCATCTGGTGTTGGCGTCCATTCTGCTATAAATTCTGCCAATGCTCTGCTTTGGATAGTTGAAGTACTCTCAAACTTGAGGCCAAAGCTTGACAGTTCCAGTGCCCACTCAACAATCCTGCCTGTCGCTTCTGGATTCTGTAGTATCCTCTTCAGCGGAAAGCGAGTGACAACTGTGATCTCATGTGCTTGGAAGTAATGATGCAGCTTTCTCGAGGCCATGAGAAGGCCGAAAAGCAATTTCTGCACACCAGAGTACCTTGACCTAGCCCCCTGCAGAAGGGAACTAACAAAGTAAACTAGGCGCTGCACCATTTTCTTCTGTGTCTCCTCGTGCATCTGTGCAGATCCATCTTTGTCGGGACCAGAGCTTGCCGGGGAAGCCCCTTGCTTGTCGCTGGATGCGCTTGCCGTGGTTGCTGGCTCGTCATCTGCCTCCCTCTCTGCTACTAACGCAGCACTAACCACTTGATTGGTTGCCGCTATGTACAGCAGCAACTTCTCTTGTGGCTTAGGTGTGACAAGTATTGGAGGGGAGGACAGGTATCTCTTCAAGTCTTGCAGCGCAGCCTCCGCTTCCGGAGTCCATTTCATTGGACCTGCCTTTTTCAATAATTTGAAAAACGGCAGGGCGCGCTCAGCAGACCTAGAGATAAACCTGCTGAGAGCAGCCACACAACCGGCAAGTCTTTATACATCCTTGACGCGCTTTGATGCTTCAATCTGCTCAATGGCCTTGATCTTGTCGGGATTGGCTTCAATTCCCCGCTGAGACACGAAAAACCCGAGAAGCTTGCCGGAGGGGACTCCAAACACACACTTCTCTGGGTTGAGCTTGAGGCTGATCTTGCGCAGATTTGCAAAGGTCTCGTCTAAATCTTGAATCAGAGTCGCCTTGTCCTTGCTCTTGACCACTATGTCATCTATGTAGGCTTCCACATTTCTGTGTATTTGTGGCTCCAGAGCGACATGGACTACTCTTGCAAATGTTGAACCAGCATTTTTTAAACCAAAAGGCATCCGTACGAAACAGTACGTGCCACATGGAGAAATAAATGCGGTCTTCTCCTCATCCTCTTCTGCCATGAAGATCTGATGGTATCCTGAGTATGCGTCAAGAAATGAAAGCAAATCACATCCGGCTGTGGAGTCAACAATCTGGTCAATGCGCGGCAAAGGAAATGGGTCTTTGGGACAAGCTTTGTTAACATCGGTAAAATCGATACAAAGTCTCCATGTCTCGTTTGCTTTGCGCACGACTACAGGATTGGCCAACCACGTAGGATGGAGCACTCCTCTGACAAGGCCTGCTGCTTCCAACTTCTTGATCTCTTCTGCAATAAACTCTTGGCGCTCCACTGCTTGTTTCCTGACTTTCTGCTTGACGGGCCGTGCATGAGGACAAACGGCAAGGTGGTGCTCAATTACTTTCCTAGGAACACCGGGGATGTCAGACGGTTGCCACGCAAACACGTCGACATTCGCCCGCAGGAAAGCAATGAGCGCGCTTTCCTATTTAGGGTCGAGAGTGGCACTGATGGTGAAGGTACCACCAGTGCCGTCCTCCTTGGCGGACACCTTCTTCGTCTCTGGCGGAGCTGCCATTGTCTTCTTACACTTGCCGGTGGAGCTCGATGGTGCGTTCTCGACGGTAGCGCAGCACTCCGAAGAGGTGCGCTTGCCGGAGTGGGCATCAGAACTCTTGCCGGACTTGGTCTTCTTCTTCCCCCCGGGAGCTTCAGCGGCAAGTGACTGGCGGTCTGTTGCGGCTGCAGCTTCCCGGTAGATCTTGTCGGCGCAGATAAGAGCATCCTTCTTGTCGCCAGGGACAGAGATGACGCTTATCGGGCCTAGCATCTTGAGCATGTTATATGCGTAGTGAGAGGCTGCCATGAACTTGGCGAGTGCTGGACGGCCAAGTATCCCATTGTAAGGCAATGGAATATCGGCAACGTCAAATGTGACCCTCTCAGTCCTGAAGTTGAGCTCGCTGCCAAATGTTACTGGCAACGTGACCTTCCCCTTCGGCTTGCTCCTTCCCGGGTTAATTCCTTGGAATGTGCCGGTCTCTTCAAGCTCGCTGTCAGGGATCTGGAGTTTCTGGAGTACAGCGGAGGAGATCAAGTTCAAGCCGGCCCCGCCGTCAACTAACATCTTAGTGACCTTGAGGTTGCGGATAGTTGGTGAAACCAACATCGGCAAGCACCCGACCGCAGTTGTGCGGTCAGGGTGGTCCTCAATATCAAAGATGATAGGCGTGCTGGACCATTTCAGAAGTTTGCGTGACTCGACAGGTGGTTCTGCTGCATTGACTTCCCGCACCCACTGCTTGAGCTGGCAGTGCGAAGTATGCAGCGAAGCACCGCCGTCAACGCACAAGACATCTGTGGCTTTCTGGAACTCCTGCTCGCTGGTCTCGACATCATCCATGTCTTCGTCGTTGTCGTCGTCTTCATCCTTGTCGCGGCCGCGGGGAGGTCTGTCTCCTTGCCGCTGCTTGGCCTTGCCGCGGCGTCCTCCCCGGCCGGCGCGCTTCTTGCCAGATTCTCCAGCGCCTCCTTGGGCCCTCTCCTTGTCGCGTCGCTCGTACTCAGCCTTTTGTTGCTGAACAAGCTGCTCGACCTTCTTACAGCTCTGGAGGTCATGGCCCTTGGTGCGGTGCATCTTGCAGTACTGCTTGTCGGTGCCGTCCTGCTTGTCGGCGGCCGCCACAGCCTGGCAGTTGGTGCATGCGGCAATCTCCTTGCCGGAGCTACCAACTTTGGCTTTCTGGGCGCCACCTTCTTTGCCGGACTACTCAACAACTAGCACATCTTTACCTTTCTTCTTCCTGTTCCGCCGTCGGTTTTTCTTTGCCGGGGCAGCATCCTCACTGTCAGATCCTCCTGCTCCTATATTCTCTCCGAGGAGTTTCCTCCCTTCTTCAGCACGTGCACACTTGTCGGCCAGGGCATACAGCTCACTGACGTCTCTGATCTTGCACATCGCCATCTCCTCCCGCATCCTGCGGTTACGCACGTTCTGATGGAACGCACTGATGATCGCGGCGGGGTGGACATCTGGGATGTTGTGCTGTACACGGCTGAATCTCTGAATATACTTGCGCAGAGGTTCTCCTTCCTTCTGGGCGAGTAGATGAAGGTCGCTCTCTTGGCCATGAGGCTTGTGGCCGCCTGTAAAGGCGCCGACAAACTCATGGCATAGGTCTGCCCAAGAGGATATGGAGTTATCCGGCAAGTGCATGAGACAGGACCTGACGTTGGGCTTGAGCACCAGCGGGAAGTAGTTGGCAAGGATCTTGTCATCCCGTCCCCCGGCAGCCTGCACCGCGATGGTGTAGATGCTGAGGAACTCCGACGGATGCGACTTGCCGTCGTACTTCTCCGGTATGTCTGGTTTGAAATTCTTCATACTGGGCCACTGGACTTGCCGCAGCTCACGGGTGAACGCAGGGCAACCTACCGCGTACGGCAAGTCGCCTGGTTCCCCTGGCGCATGCATGTCGACAGAGGGCCCAGCGCACTGGTCTGATTGACGTCGCGCTTCTCTTCGGCGCTCGATGCGAGTACGAGCGTCTTCTTGCTGTCGTTCGTGAAGAACTTGGCGCTGATCGCGGCGAGCTCGCGGATCTGACGACGCGGTGGAGTCGCTGTCGAGGTGGATCCGGTGAGTCGGCGATCTTGGCCTTCGAGGTGGAGAGTGCACAGAGGTTGCACCCCCACCGGTCTTGTCACCACCGGCTCGTGCCTGGCTAACTTGCCGCGGCTGAGACGTGCTCGGCTGCCGCTGAGTGTCGCCATTGGCGAAGCCGATGAGACTCTGGATGGTGGCCCTCCAGTTGTCGATCTTGTCCGCTGTTGGAGGGTAGTCAAGGAGCAGTTGAGCTCGCGCCAAAGCTTCTGCTGCAGTGGCGGGTGGTGGTGGCGAACGGTGCGAGGAGCGGGATATGCTCGGACTCCTAACTATGTTAGAAGGAGCAGTATCTCGTCCAGGCGACCGCGCCTCGCTCGTGCCAGCATGTTGGTGTGCATGCTGGTCTGGAGCACTCCGAGACCTACCAGCTCAATCTTGGTCCAGCAAACGCATGGTACTATGAGCACCGTGACGCTGCCGGTCCCGCACCTCATGAGATGGGCGCGGTGCATGTACGGACGCCGAGGCCTTGGAGTGCGCCCGGTCGTTGTGGGAGCCGGCTACGCCGCCGATGAGCAGCGCAGCCTTGTCCTTGGACCTGGCAGCACCGTGAGCTCCCTCGTCGACGCTCGTTCTTCCGCCGACGTCCGCCCCATCAGCCGTTTGCTCCGGTGGTAGCGGGGCGGACGGAGCAGCCGCCTCCGAAGCCTTCTTCTTCGGCGGCATGTCGATGAAGATGATGAAGATCTAGCTCGCGTGCACACCGGATCTGGTTCACACAACTTCGACGCCCCCTACCTGGCGCGCCAAAGATGTCGGGGTACTGATCCACGGGCACCTATGGGACCGGCGGACCGAGTCCCTTTCGGTTCAGCGGGGGCGGAGGTCGCGCAAAGAGCGGATCGAGGCGAAGCACGCGAGCAGTTACCCAGGTTCGGGCCGCACGGATGCGTAAAACCCTACTCCTGCTTTGTGGTTTGTATTGAATTCTTGCTCGGGAGCGCGAAGTGCTACGGTACACTTCAGCAGCTAACGAGACCGAGCGTGAGTGTTCGAACCAGCTAACGCCCCCTCTATGTTGCGCACGGGCCTCCTTTTATATGCTCAAGGGGTCACCGACAGGTGGCAACGTAGACAAGGGCAAAAAAGGGAAAGGTGCTGCGGTTGGTACATCCACCTGCTACAGTGTATCATACCTAACCCTGACGGCAGGGGACAAGGGCCTTAAATGCCCGTCTGCGTCGCCTAAACAGTGTAAAAGGGACCGTCAGGGACGCCACCGCTCGCCACGGCAGCAATCTTGTCAGCGCCGCTTGCCACCGCTCACCGCTGGCTGCACAGCCTCCCGCCACGTACGCTGGGAAGGGTCCCAGAGCGACACGTTGGTGGATGTGCTGGAGCGCGGGCACGGAGTAATGGCTTGCCGCGGCAAGCGCCTTGCCACGGTCGTTGTCTTGTCGCGTCCGGGAGCTTGTCGCTCACCGGGCCTTGCCGGGACGCGTGGCGCGCCACGGCAAATTCCTTGAGATGCCTTGGGCGGTCTTCCCGGCAAGCTCCTCTTGCCGGGGTCTTGAGGTGCCTTGGTTGGCCTTCCCGGCAAGCTCCTCTTGCCGGGGTCTTGACTTGGATACTTTGTTCTTGAACGGCTCCAAAGAAACCACGGAGGACCTTGGCGGTCACCCGGCAAGCCTTGCCGCGGGATGCTGCGACTGCCCGTGCACAAGTTCGGGATACTAGGGTACCCCTACTCTAGTACACCGACACGCCTACAAGGTATGTATTGCTCAAACTTCATGAATTTGATGCATGTTTTGAATTGTAGTTTTTATAGTATAGTATTGAACATTGTAGATGAGTTCGTCGTATGATTCTTCCGAAGAAGAATTTGATATGGAAGAGGAGGAGGATCTTGCAATGATCCTGGCTATGCATATATAAAAAAACCCGAAGCACGGTGGTTCGGTTATGGGTCGGCAGAAAATTTGGAGGGATAGGACCGATGCCCACAACAGATTGATCAGGCATTATTTTGTGGAGAATCCCATATACCCCGAGTCGTATTTTCGTCGCCGGTTTAGGATGAGCACCGAGTTGTTCAGGCGCATTGCAGAGAAACTAGCAAGCCATGACCGTTTTTTTCAGCAAAGGAGGAATGCCGCCGGAGAGCTCGGGCATAGCACCTTTCAGAAGGTGACAGCCGCTTTGCGTATGTTGGCATACGGTATACCGGCTGATCTTGTTGATGATCACTTGGCTATGGGTGAGAGCCAAGCCATCATGTGTGTCAAGCGCTTTGCAGTGGGAATTGTGCAAGTGTTTGGCGAGGAGTATTTGAGATCTCCCAATGCTGAAGACGTCGCAAGGCTATTGGCGATGAACAAAGCTCGCGGTTTTCCTGGCATGCTTGGCTCAATAGATTGCATGCATTGGAGTTGGAAGAATTGTTCAAAGGCATGGCATGGGCAATTCCACGGCCAAAAAAAGGGTTCCACTATAATCCTTGAAGCGGTGGCCGATCAGGAGACTTGGATTTGGCATGCATTCTTTGGAATGACTGGATTTTTGAATGACATCAATGTTGTCAACCGGTCACCACTGATGAATAAGATTGCAAACGGTGAGTTTCCACCGGTGCAGTTTGTAGCAAATGGCCGTACGTACAACTATGGCTATTATCTAGCGGATGGCATCTATCCAAAATGGCAAACCTTCGTGAAGCCGTTGAAAAAGCCGGAAGGTAAGAAAAATCTTGACTTCCACAATGCTCATGCGGCGGCTAGAAAAGATGTGGAGAGAGCATTTGGGATTTTGCAAGCCCAATTTGCTATTGTGAGAGGACCGGCTAGATTTTGGGATCAAAAAATGCTTTGGTACATCATGCACGCTTGTGTGATCATGCACAGCATGATCATCGAGAATGAGCGTGGCCAAGATTTAGACTACTCACAGTATGAGCTCTTGGGATATCCCGTGCGAGTGCGACGGGGGGCTGAAAGGGTAGCCCCTTTTATTGCCTCCTATCATGCCATTCGGCGTCCCGCAACGCACAATGAACTTCAGAATGATTTGATTGAAGAGTGGTGGGCATGGCATGGACGACAAAGAGCATAATGATATCTACATTCGACATTGTATTGTTCAGGAACTATTTGTTGTGTTTATTGCATTTATTGTACTGAACGATAAACTATTTGTTTGAGTTGTAATGATAACGAAATTGAACTATTTATTGTTGATTTATTTTGTTTGTTTGATCATTTTTGCTCATAATACATGTATATGTGGTTTGTGCGGTGCGCGCGTGCTGTATTTTTGCGTTCTGCTGGATCGGCGCGCGCGACTGCATTATAGTGCGGCTGCTGGAGCCAGCGCAGGCGGGCGCGCTAAACCAACCGAAGCGCGCGCAGCAAACAGGTTTTTTGCGCGCGGCGCTTAGCGCGGCTGTTAGAGATGCTCTAATAGCTTTCCAGGCCAGGCTAGAACCAAACAGTTGTCATGCTAGGCTGCCTAACCAGACAGAAAAATATCGAGCTTCCATGTCCACGCCAGGCACCATCATTGCCCAGGCATGAATCTGTGGACAGAAACCAAACTAGCTCTAAAACTTTCCGCAAACCGACAAGACCCAAAACCGGGAAAGCACTACTGCTACTTGGGCCGGCCGCAATTCCTCACTCATTTGTATTTGCCCAACAATGTGCCACAGTGAAAGACCACGAGAACTATTTCTCGCTCATAGTGAGATCAGCTTCTGGCTTGCCTGAAACTTTTTTGTCTACTGTACAATACTGACCAAGCCCGTTCTGAGCGCTCGCTCGCTAGTTTGCTCTTGCGCACTCACTCGTAGTTGTGTTCGATCCATTTTCTCTTCCTTTTTAGTTTATTTTTGTTTTTCTTTCGGGTTTTTTGTTTCTTCATCTGTTTTCTTCATAGTTTTTCTTTTTCCTTTGTTTTTTCACTAGTTTTCTTCATTTTATTCCTGGTTTTTTCTCGGTTTCACTTTTTTTTGCTTTTCCTTCTTTCTTCATTTTTGGTTTTCTTTGGGCTTCTTTGTATTTCTTTGTTTCTTTTTCTGCTTTCATTTTTTGCATTGGTTTTCTTTAGTTTTCATTATTATTATTTTTATTTGGTTTCTCCGTTTTTCTATGTTTCTTTGTCAGTTTTCATCGGTTTCTTTTTTGTTCAACATATGTTTAAAAAAATCAGTACACATTCAACATTTATCGCATACATCAAAAACATATTTATACATATGTTCACATTTTCCAAATACATGATTAATATTTTTTCAAAACTTATATTTTTTTACGAATAATTTTTTCTATACGCAATATACATTTTTGGTATATATCTAATCATCTGTCAATGCACGTTTAACATCTTTAAAATACAAGATTAACATTTTCTGAGTAAATGGTCCATATTTTTCAATACAAGGTGAACATTTTTAATGGCAATAAACACCATTTCATACATAATGTACATTTTCTGTATATGCCAGGAACATTGTTTGATAGATGGTTAACTTTTTAAAAACGGAATCAACTTTTTTTAAGTATATGATTTTGATGTCTACTTTTATTTAATGTACATTGTACCTTTTTCGTATATAGGTACATTTTTTATACATGTTTAAAATAATTTTAATACACGATCACCATTTTTTCATACACATTATATTTTTTGGTATATTTTTTATCTATATGTCAAACGTTTTTATACACATTTAACATTTTTCGAATGCTGGATTAACATTTTAAAATACTTGATTAATATTTTCAAATGCTTGATTAATATTTTGTAATAGATGATCAAATTTTTCATATACATTGTGTATTTTCTGCATACATTTTTCGTATACATGAGAAACATGTTTTCTATTCATATTTCACATGTAACATACTGGCACAGAAAAAAACTGACTTTGTGGCTTCTGACCTGTGGTGTCCCGCACGCCTAGGCCAGCACATCTCGCGCTCTCTTTCAGGCGAGGCTGCCCTACGCCTCGCTATAAGCAAGACATAGGTGCGCCCGTAAGCGATGGCCGAGATTGTGTGTAGCTTGAAGCGAACCCAAAGTGGCATCACCTGCAGAGCCATGTAAGTGGACCAGCCCAGTTCGGGACGTGAGCACGCACACATTTTGACATGTGTGACTGTTTTGTCTTGTTATATATTGTGTTTTCTTTCGAGTTTTCCGGTCCCTCTCCAGTTTTTCCAGGCTTTTTTCCCTGTTTTTTATCTATACGAAAAAATTACAAGATGTATGGAAAATGTTCACAAATAATGTTAAACATGTGCAGAAAATGTTTCTGATGTGTACGAAAAATGTACAGTTCATAAAAAAGTAGACATCAAAAGGATATATTTGCGAAAATTATTAATTATGTCTGTAAAGTATTTAAACATGTATTAAAAAATGTTGGTACTGGATAAAAAAAGTAGAGGTCGATGAGTAAGAGGATGGCATCAATTGCATCTATTCGGTCTGGTGCGGTTAGTGTTTGTCCACGTCACCGGTGGAGATGATGTTATGGTGTGTTTTTATTTTTCACTCATATCTCTTTCCAATGAAGCTTAGACATAAACAGACTTCATGAACTTGTGAGGTTTGTGTCCCCCTACTCTCCATAGGAGTTGGGATTATACTCTCGTCCATTTTGGCACCTCCTTCTTCAATGCGGCAATCTGCTCATGACGTGTCGTCAAGCGATGCAGAAGCAAGGTGGGGGTATTTTCTTCAAACACTTTATTACTTGTAATTTGTTGTTTTTGGAAGGAAATTATTGTAGATTTTCTGTACTCCCTTTGTTTAAAACTAAGTGTTGCTGATTTAGTACAAGTACAACTGTACTAAATCAACAACTCATTTTGAGACAGAGAGAGTAGTATGTTTGGCCATGTGCCTTCTGCCAAATATGATAAGTGGTGTGATGCTTTACAGGAGATCGAGAGGAGGAATGAGATCAAATGGCCACAAGGTACTCCCTAATATAAGATTTTTTTTGGGGGGTGCGGAAGTTTTGGAGGCCGAGCTCCAATGAGCTCGGTATTTTGAAAATATCAAAAAACATATTTAAAAGTTTCAAAATATCTGAAAAAAAGTCTATGGATTCCGGCCCAATGACAAAAATAAAAGGCCCATTAAAAAAAGCATGTTTGTTTTCTGTACGCCACATGTAAAAGTATAATGATGTGAGAATTTGCACATACGTAGTATACATGTGCACATGTGTTCACAAATAAATTTGGATTTATTCACACCATTTTTTTTTGAAAAAGAGCTCACTCGAGCTCGGCATCCGTTGGCATTTTTTTTACACTATCATAGTGTCAAAAACGCCTTATATTTTGATCATAGTGTCAAAAAGCGGCTTATATTATATTTTGATACAAAGGGAGTAAATAATACCGGTAGAAACTGATACGAGTAAAAACAAGAGAGATGTAAATGAATCCAACCAGTACCAATTTCCATAATGATCAAACCTTATATACAACTGGAGGGGATGCAAGTAGAGGGGTGCGTCCACTCGAGGGGGGCGAGGGAACCGTCATGACCGTTGCCAGATTGGCAAAGCACTTGCAGTTACACAAGAGAGGATTATCTCCTTAATAACAATATTAATTAAATTTTAACACTCCCCCTAATCCTTGCTCATCCTTGTGAATGATCATCCTTGAAATACTCTCCTCAAAAAACCCGGCGGGAAAAAATATGAGGAGATATGCATAATATGTCATGAAAACTCCTTCCAAAAACCAAGTGGGAAAATAAGGAGAAAATGACATGTCACAATGCTTGTATTACTATTTCCTCATTAAAAACCTTCTATGAGAAACCATTCAGGAAAAACTCATAAAAGAAAAGAGTACAATATCTAAGATCCAAAGATTTTAAACAGGTTATCATATGGGAGTACACTCCCCCTGAACCTTGCATTCACAAAGTCATATCATACCAACCTCTTTAATAGAATTCTAGAATGAAGAACTTGATAAAGACTTTATGAACAAATCATCGAAATTATCACATGACTTTATTTGCAAGATATTTAGCTCCCCGTTTCTTTGCAACTCCTGGAGCTAAAAAATCCAGAGCAATACACATTGTAATGTTGCTCTTTATAACCTATCTAAATCTGTGTAATACAAACAACATTATCTTCATAGATAATAGTGGGTAGTTCCAATGAACCAATCCCTCTTGAACTTTCAACAAAGTTCATCATTCTGACAAAGTCACATACATCTATGTGATGATTCATACAAATCAATAATTTCAGAATGACTAGTGGATGCAGCCACTAAAGTTTGTCTTCTTGACATCCGAGAGAAGGTCACACCTTCATTCAAGGAGACAAAAACCAGTCTGTGATCTAGGATTATGGGGGGGTGATATAAACCCAGCATCACAATATCCAACCATGGTCATATCTTGTTTTTTTCTCATAGAATGAACCAAGATCTCGTGTCCAAAAGCTATATGAAATTATACTTCACACCAACCCAATACCTTTTATTGGTGATGCATTATGTCTAACCAATCAATTCACTGCAAATAATATACCAGGCCTGGTGCAATTGCTAGATACATTAGTGCTCTCATTACACCGAGATATGGAAACTCAGGTCCAAATATCTCTTCATCACTGCCCTTAGGTCTTAATGGGTTTAATCTCTATCCAGAGATCTGACAACCATAGTTATTGATGGATATGATTTATCCATATTGAAGTATTCAAATATCTTATGGATAAATGTGGACTGATGAACAAGTATTCCCAAAGGAATACACTCAAGTTCCAAACACGAGCAAAGTTTGGTCTCGAACAAATCTTTCATATCATACTCCGTCTTAAGATGATTTGCCGGTTTCATGTACTTGTGTAGTTCCAATGATATTCAGATCATTAACATACACAGAAACAATAGAAAATCCTGCTTCAGATTTCTTCATGAACATACATGAGCAATCATCATTGTTTGAGTAATCCTTCTAACAAAGGAACTCACTCAGCCGGTTATACCACATCCATCCCGACTACTTCAAGCCATAAAAGAACTTCTGAAGCTTTACGCAACACATGTTGCGATTTAATTCGAAATCTTCATCTTCATTCCCTTAGGGGCTATCATATAGATATTCAAATCAAGTGACTCATACAACTACGTAGTCACAACATCCATCGGTTGGATATGAAAATTCATTATTCGCTACCAGTGACATCAAATATCGGAACGTTACTCCACTCATAATAGGAGATTATGTGTCATCTTAAACGATGACGGGTCTCTGCGTGAACCCCCATGCTACAAGCCTCGCTTCATGTCTCACCACCTCATTGTTTTCATTCCTCACATGAACAAAAACCCATTTTCTCCCCTAGGAAACAAATTCAGAGGAGTGGATATTACTGATCAGGTCAATACCCCCTCTTCTTTAGAGCGAGCGCCTCCTCAATTGTTGCCTTCCTTTGGATCAACCAGAGCGTCTAAGACACTCAGTCATGCATGGGCTTAAGTTCTAGATCCAATCCAAGGTATTTTGCAATTCTTGAGGAGAAATAAATGTTGACATAATGTAGTCTTTATTATATGATTCTTCCGGATCCATATACATAGTGGAGATTTCATCAATACCTTTTGACTCTTTGTGATTTCCCACGACAACTGAGTGAAGGTCTTCCGATGTCCCAACACCAAATTTGTGTGCGCACTCATGCTGGGGTCCTGGATGTGTCCAACATCCTTCAGGTGTCCTTCAACCCTAGGTTGAATATCAACATGAAGTTGACCTGCATTTACTGTTTGAGGATTCCTCATTCCCCTTGGACGAGGCCAAGTGGACCGATGGGTCACATCCTCTCTTCCTGACACATTCATTATGGGAACATTTTACTTTGTGACACCTTTATACTCAGTAAATGCAACTGACAGATTATTTGCGGTACTTTGCAAATTTAGAAACTTCTGAACCTGTAGTTCAGATTCATTCATACGTGGACCAAAGGACTAGATGTCTATTACCATCTCATTCTATTTCCTGGCATTCAATGTGGTTCTTATCTCCCCTTAATGCCGGAAAAATGATCAAAATACAAACAACGTACCGGGCCATAAACAAGTCTCATTCAAGAGACTTTAGGTACTTTATGATTGACGGAGAATTGTACCTCACATAGATCCCCATTTATCTATGAGGGCCCATATATGTATGTTGCGGTGGTGAAATCGGTGCGTATCCAATGCAACCGAATTATCGCAGATGAGAAATACTTGATGATTTTCACGTACTAACTGCAAGGGGAGACCATATAATATGCAGTTGGTCGAATTTGTATGAACTATGCAGTATGTCAAACTGCATGTGCCCAACTAAATGTTGGGAGACTATAATTCAGTAGGAGCTATCTTGATATCAACTTAATCCTCTTGATAAGTGGGTATGTACACAAAGTACCAATATGCTGCACAGTTATGCCTAAATGTAGGTAGTAACCATCAAATGCTCATGAACTAACTTCCATAGCATTATCCATTCTGATGGATTTATCCCGTGCTTGGGGTGATTTACTCTCAAATTAATGATCTGAGCAATCATGTTTGTAAAAGCATGGTTCCATATAAAAGTAAGACACACATTGGACCATCTTACCGATGCATTCGAAAGCACTATGGAATATCTGAATATTCCATATAACGGTTGAATTGGATCACACATATCTCCTATCGAAGGAAATCTAGTGGCACATCATTTCTCATAATATAGCATGGCCATGCGATTAATCTCCCAGTTACACATTTTGTGCATACAAAAACTGGCGAAATAGGTAAAATTGACACCCGTTAGATTGTGTCCAATGGAACCATCAATAATTTTCTCATTGCCCCAACACCGGGATGACCAAGGCAACCATGCCATATCTTGAACTTACCAAGATTCTAGAAAATTATCTTATATGCCCAAAGCATATCCAATTTAATGTATCTATAGTACAATCCAAAATATAGAGAGGACATTTGCTCTAGGATTTCTTGCAAATCCCTTGAGCCGAGTCATGAGTAGGCTTCCAACCTCACTCACTTCATGAGTTTCAACATAGAAACCAATGTGGATATCTTTAAAACTCAGCAAGGTACGAGTAGAATCTTGAGAGATGTAAATAAATCCAACCAGTATCAATTTCCTTAATGATCAACCCTTACATACAACTGGAGGGGACGCAAGTAGAGGGGCGCATCCACTCGAGGGGGGGGGGGGGGGCGAGGGAACAGTCGAGACCGTTGCCAGATTGGCAACGCACGAGCAGTTACACAAGAGAGGATTATCTCCTTAATAACAATATTAATTAAATTCTAACATCTCCCAAATAACTATTCATAAGTCAGTTCGCTAAACATCGTCCTGAATACAAAACTCGTACGATAACAAAAGAGGACAAAGATTTTGAAAAATGGCCAGTGTGTAAAGTAAATTAAACTCAAAAACCAACAACTTTTTAGCTCTGCGGAACAATAATATCCACTCTCCAACCCCGCAAAAAATAGTCCACTCTCCAAACAAAAACCCAGATCGGCATGCCGACTTTTGGCCCCTGGCGCCCTACGACCCTGACTAAACGAAAGAACGTGTCGTCCGAACTCAGCCCGACGTCCCTTCGACGTCCCGGAACGGCGCCGGTGATTTGAACGATCTGCCCTGATCTGACCTCTGATCACGCATGCCCAGTCCACCGTCAAGCGCACACGCACATCTCGTCTTTTCATTCCGCGACGCAGAGCGATCAGCGCGTCCAGATCGCCGCCGGGCCCCGGAGCGCCGGTCCAGGCGACCTCTCTGCAAACAGTAACCACCCCGGCCGGCCTTAACCCCCGTCGTCCACCTACGCAATGGCATCAGGGCCGGCCGGCCAAAGGACAGGGAGAAAAGGACGGCGAGCACCGCACCGACCGTCTCACGCTCTTTATCTATTCCCTCTGGCGAGCCGCAGCATAGGGTCCCCGGGCCGATCGATCGGGCACCGGCTAGTGGCGCAGGTGCTCGCCCGGCAACTTGCAAGGTGATACCCACCGCCGGCCAGCACGGCCGCACGTACCCTCGCCCCCGGTGACGCGGTGGTCGGTCGTGGGCTGTGCTTGATAAATGAATAATTTAACACGGAAGGCACGTACGTACTGCTGCCTAGCCGTACGTACATGAGACGGTAGAGACGCCGCCCCAACGATCGGGGTACGTGCGTGCGCGCGTGCAGTACGCGAAGACGTCGCCGTCGCCCTCGCGTGCACAGGGGCACCCAGCCACGTACTGCCGCGGAACTCGGCGCCGGTCATCGCCGCCTAGCTAGCTAGTGTTGCTCAACAGTGAGCTATCTGCTGTTTTCTTCCGGAGAGCATCCGGCCATGAACAGAGACGGAACACAGAGGGCAGGCAGGGAGCGTGTTTTTTGACCGTGAACAGGGACGGGACACGGAACGCATGCGACATGTCGAACGCTCTGGCCTCGACGTGGACTGTTGCTGCTGCTCACCTCTCTCTCAAGTGAATCTCAAGCCAGACCGGTCGATCGGTGCAGTGCGGTGTAGACGACCGTGGCGGTGGGTCACGAATGAGCGGCTTGATTCGATCGCTGCTTCAGGATGAGGACGAACGAGGTAGGTCGCTGCATCGGCGGATCGTGTGAGCCGACAGGGCCGGGCGCGCGCGTGCGAGAGCTGACGGCCGGCCGTCGATCGCCTCTGTTCCGCACAGGCGGAGCGCCGACCCACCACCGCGAGGTGCCCTGCCCGCGGTGAGCCGGGGCCCGGGGCCAAGAGCGCGCGGGCGGTACGTGTGTGACGCGCGGCGCGCGCGCGCACGCGCGCAGCTGTCCGCGAGGGCACCCGGGTCATGTCAACTGTCAAGCCTCGTTGCTTGTCCTTTGCGTTCTGATTTTATTTGGCCTGCCTACTACTACATCACCGTCGTGAATCTCAGGCAGACCTGTTTACCGCACAGAGCTACCAATCGCCGCGTGCCAGATCCTTGGCAGAGATCACAAAAACTGCAGATCGGATGGCCTGTTTCGTAGAAATGAGATTCCATTATAGCAACTCCAACGGACCGACCCAAACGGACGGCGATTTCATTCGTTTTTTATTCGTTTGGATCGGCCAGACGTACTTTGCTTCCGCATTTGGATCAGCGCGTGTGCCCAACGCTGGTCTGAACCCATTTGAACGACGAAAAAAAAATGAATGTATGCATATTAAAAAAAAACAATACATATTAATTAAACATTAAAGCCGGCCACGAAGGCCGGCAAGAGTCCACGTTCCACGTGTCCACATTTACATTTAAAAAGAATAAAAACAGCCTAAACTACGAGGTGGCGCGCTGCCCTAGGCGTCGTCGTCGTCGGCGCCGTCCCGGCCCAGGCGAACGCCGTGTTTCAGAGTGCCGTCATGTCGGGCTGGGCCGACGCGCGCGCGCGGGGGGGGGGGGGGGGGGGGAGTGCGGCTGCCTGTGCAGCCGCGGCCTGGAGTGCCTCCTCCTCGGCCGCTACTCCTCCTCGAGGTCGCGCTCGAGCATTTCGAGGTACTCGCCGTCGCGGCGCTCCTCGGCCACCCTGATCTTGCGCCAGTGCTCGAGGTACGCCTGCTCCTGCGCCGGCGTCGCTCCCATCCAGACCGGCGGCGCGCGTACCCACTCGCGCACTACTCCCGTTCAGGAGTAGCGCTCGATGCGGGACGGCGGGGCCACCGACGGCACCACGCTATCACCTACGCCATTGCCGCCTCGTATCGAGCCTCCTCTTCCACCGCCTCCACCCTGCGCCGCTCATCCTCCTCGCTCTCCCGGCAGACGGCCGCAAGGGCCGCCTGGTCCTCCTCGCGGACGACGAGCGCCGGTGGCGGCGATCTCTTGTCGACCTCGCGCACGCCCCGTCGCCTCGCCTCCTCGTGATCGAAGGCGAACCAACTCGCCCAGTTGGGCGAGTCGGTTGCGTAGGTGGGGTCACGACGCTGCTCCGGCGTCAGCAGCGCCCGCCGGCGCCGCACCTCCTCCGCGTGAGCACGAGCCGACCGCGGCGGCGCCGGCACTGGAATCCTATCTGGATCCAGATGCCAGTCGTGCGGCAGCGTCACGTCGGGATACGGCAGAGGCTGACGGTGCTGCCAGTGCCACTCCGCCTGGTGCACTGGCACGTTCACGCGCTGCCTCTGCCGGCGAGACGCCGGCGCCGAAGGAAAGGGGTGGCGGGGGACTTGCCCTTGGCCTTGCTACCGCTGGCGCCGGATAAGAGGCCCATCTCGCTGTGGTTGTGGTGGCTAGGGTTTACCGGCGACGAGGGAGCAAAGGATGGCGGATGTGGACGGCGAGTTTGGATGAGGACGGCCCCGCCGCACGGCCGGCTTAAAAAAGGACGAGCGTCGTCGCTGACGCGTGGGTCCGTCGTCATAAATTAAGCTGACCGCGTGGGCAGCGGGTAGTTGGACGACCGTCATGTGGGGACGCGGCGGACAGCGGGAAGGCGCGCGAAGCGTCCGTTCGACGTCCGCACCGACGCATTTGGGACGCAAATTTGGGCCGCAAATGCGCCGGCGCGGATGCGACACGGACGTGATTTGGGTTTGGGTCGGCCCGTTGGGCCGTCACTTTTGTCTACGCCGACCCAAACGAACACAGGCGGATGAAATGGGTCGGCCCTTTGGAGTTGCTCTTATATCTCACTTCTTACTTCTTAGGTACTGTAAGTAGTAAAACTAGTTGGCCCGAGAGTGGCGTTTTGGAACATGGGAGCGTGCGCTCCTGGTTTTAAAATATGTTTTAAATATATTTTGAAATGGCAAAAAAATTTCAAACAAAATTTGGCGTGTAAATCTCGATATTCTACATGCTCACAAAGTCGTTTCGCAAAAAACCGACAATTTATGGCCCTGTTTGGATCCTTAAGTTAGAGTTAGTTTTAGTTAGTTGGGGCTCAAATAACCCAAAAGGATTCAAACATGATGGGTTAGTTTGGGTTAGTTGTATCTAACCCACTCAAAAAACTAGCCCACACTAGAGGAGCTTATTTGGGTTAGTTTTCTTAGGCCCACTAAAAAAATAGTAAAAAAACTTACCCCTCCTGCACCAGATCCCTTCTTCCCACCCACCTTGCATGACTCCTCCCCATCGCGCCGCTCGCCCAAGCGCAGCGCCGCGCCACCGCAACCCCGGGAGCGCCCTCCTGCGGCCCCGCTCGCCCTCCTCGGGTTGCCGCTCGTGCCGCTCCCTCGTCACCGGCCGCCGCTCGCGCCTCTCTTTCCTCACCAGCCGTCGCTCGCCCTCCTCCGGTCGCCGCTCACCCTCCTCCGGCCGCCGCTCGCCCTCCTCCTTGCTCAGGTGCTCTGGTTGCTCTGGCTGCTAGATGGCCAATCTATTTCATGAATTTCTGTAATTTCGTTAATGTGCTCTGGTTGCTAGATGGCCAATCTATTTCATGAATTTCCTGAAGAAGGAAGACTATTATACATGCAATGTTGAGTGTGCTTTGTGCTATTGTTTAGATTCAGGTGGTGAAGGAAAGCAAACCTTCATGCTTATTATTGTCCTAATTAAGTGACTTGTGATGCTTGGATTTTATAGGATACTTTGTACCTCAATTCCTTTTGCTGCGTTTCGTATTCTACTATCATTGCTAAACGGTTGCAATACAGGCATGTGAACAAAGGTGGGGACTGAGGTTGTTCTTTGTTATTTCTATTTACTTACATTGCTTTGCCTAAAATGAAAGTACTCATGTCCTGTGTATCACAATCGTTGTTATAAAATGCTTATGTAAAAGTGGAACCGCATGCTTGTCTGGCGACTTGTATATTTGAGTGGGACATCTCATTTGTATGAACAAAATAAAATTTATCATGTTTTGGACCCTTGATTTGTAAAGATCGTTTGTTTATGTCAATTGTGAGTGGGAGGAGGCCACACAAGAGCCGGCCACACCAAATCCGGCAGGAAATAGGGTCTAGAGTAGTCAAATGATTGAGAAAGAGTATTTATTTTCAATCTAATTCAAACATCTCTTTGGTTTGAGTTAGTTCAGGGTTAGAATCTAACTCTAACCTCTAACTGAGTTAGAGTATGCAAACAGGGCCTATGTGTCGCGTGTGAAAATGAAAAAATCTGGTGTTAAAAAACGCTTTTCACAAGACATCTTTTTGTCTTTTTTGCATAAGCCACAAAAAATGGCGGTTTTTTTCGAAACTTGGCGTACACATATATAATATCAAGATGTATGCATCAAATTTTTATTTAAAATTTTTCACACTTTAAAATATACTTTTCGCGGGCAGGAGCGTGCGCTCTGGGGAGCACCAACGGATTTCCGCAGTTGGCCCGTTCTTCATTTTGAGAAAGTTGCCATGGCTTTTGTGACATTCCTGAAAGGGAAATAACGGGGGTGCAATGTTAGCATTTTCGGCCGCCCACGTGAATTTCGGGCTTTCAGTGATGCCAATACATGCACCTTGGATGGGAATGTGAACATTTTGCCATGCTACTTTTGACATATGGGATGGGATCTCAAAGAGGAAAGGACGCCCTTTTGCCAAGAGTTGAATTTTGTTGTTGTTCTTTTTTTCAGGCAACACATGTCTCAATCGTAAAATAAAGAGTAAGGTTCAAACCACACAGATGTCGACCTGACAAACTGAAATGACAACAGAACCCTACCAATAGCCAAAAAATGCAATCAAAAAGAAAATTACAATCAAGATTGAAGAACCCCTTCAGTTTGATGCCAATAACCGTCACCTGACTCCGGCACCACTACAACAGCCACAAAAAATGGGACAAAAAAGAACTCCTTACCCGAGCCCGGCGCGGCTCCATCATCGACATGCAGTTATTCAGACCTCCAAATTAGCTCGTCAAAGATGAAGCCATTATCGTTGAAAACAATTTGGCGGGGGCAACACCCCTGACACCATCAAACTTCAGATCTAACACCACCGCGCGACAACATCAGAGGAGGAAACCCGACCCGCCAGTCTTTAACCACGAATCCACCGTCTTTCAGTTGCCGCCAACCTAGATCACTGTCGGCACCCGCTCCTAAACAACCTCTCGTGCTCCGTGTTGCTGCTAGCGAACATCGTCGTGGCGGCGGAGTCCGAGGACGCAAGTCCACCACAAGGATGTCATCGACGCCACACCACCTGCGGTTGAGCAGACTAGTTTCCAAACCCATCATCGACCATAGAGCAAAACGCCTTGTCGAGGAAGGATCTCGAGCTTCTTTATACAATGCATCCATTGTCGTCACCTAAGCAAG
Source organism: Triticum urartu (assembly GCF_056163025.1). Classification (NCBI taxonomy): domain Eukaryota; kingdom Viridiplantae; phylum Streptophyta; class Magnoliopsida; order Poales; family Poaceae; genus Triticum; species Triticum urartu. The sequence continues at coordinate 149,683,953 of NC_141879.1, read as the reverse complement.
ATGTCAAATGACCAAAAATCTAAGCTGCAAGGGCCCTAAAACCTAAGCTACACGATCCACACACGTGGGATTCGCCACCCCCCCTCCTCACCACTGACAACTGAGAGGACGACGTCGAAGGCTAGTCTCTGTTGGTGGGATCGCCTTTTTTCTCAAGAAGAAAGAAAACCGGAATAAGCAATGAATCTCGAGTGCAAAAAAAAATGTTGTTCAACTAGCAATGTGGCCCTCGAAAGTGTAAGGGCTCGCCTGTAGAGTATTCAACTCATCCGAAAAGTAAAATTATGATTTCAGAGATACTGAAAATATGGAGTTCTACAGAATAAAGTTTATAGTCACTTTAAATATCATTTTAAGTAGATATTACCCACGGTAAATATTTTGAATCATTATGACTTATGCATGAATGATTATTATAAAATATCACATATGAGGGACCTTTTGTGCTTTGTTAATTAATAGCGAATTACCGAGAGGTTTCCCTCGCGGTTTCAGGCGTCCAAAAAATATATTATGAAATATTGAAAATTATCATGTCAGCGCATTCTACAACACCGTCTAGTTGAAGCACGTAGTGGTATTTCAATCTACTTTTATGCTCTTCCTTCTATTCACCGCTATTTGATTAAGATGTTCATAACTCTCACTTACATGTATTTGTTCTGTCATGTAACATGACTAACGACTAAGTTACTTGGGTGTAGCATGGCTATGTGGCTCAGATGTCACGTAGTATAAACAATTTATTTCATCACTAGTTTACTACTCCCTACAATCTATATTGATTGTCGTTGATTTAGTAGAAGGGGTACATATTTTGAACCAAATAATCTTTTATGGCTACGTCACCACCAATTCCGCTCAGTTGATCATCAGTACTCTTTAGTGTCATCGTCATAGTCCTTTAAATAGTAAACAATTACTATATAGACAACACAAAAATGTACTCGTATTTGAATACATGAACTCATATCCAAAGGATATTTTTCTGAAAGTTTAGACCCAAAGAAAATTCTCCTTTCAATCAAGACTTATCAATGTTGAACATTCTCAAGTGGAAACCTCCTAAGAATAAATATGGCACATATTGTTTTAAAGTCCCCTTAACTAATTAGTTTTTATATTATGTTGTTGATATATAATACACACCCTTATTGGTGGCTTCATCTCATCAGCTTCCAATATGTCAGGATTGATACTTCTACACTGAACTCATCATTCTACCCAATTACCGATCGATAAACCTCCAAGGCTCCAACTATATGTTCGTCTTCTACTTGATCTCTCTTTGTCATTGTTGACTCCAAGTACACAAGTAGGTTATGGATAGTTGTGGCGTCTAACTAAAATCAAACTGCAAAAACACCACTTATATTCAAATGGGCCTTTTGAGAGTGATTTGTAAGATCATAAGGATCACTTAACATTGAAAATATGAGTATTATTTTGTTCAGCCGTGGGAGCCCGCGATCCAGCCTTCTTGCACAATAAACTCCTCCGTCTTTTAGCTGGTGTGTTGCTTTGGGCACAAAAAAAATATTGGAAAAAGCTTATGTTGTGGTAATTTTGACTGGAGCAAATAATTTACTTTATTTCTTTCTTCGTTCCTTACATAAGACAACGAAGAACATAATATTGCCAATGTGTAGAAAATTGTACGTAGATCCTGACTAAAATGGGTTAGGGAAGTTAGTTGTTCTAGATTTTGAAAGTACACCTCATGTATAGTAACAATGTTACATGTTTGTTTCATTTCAGGTACTTTAACCCATATCAATTTTAGAGGATGTTCCATAATAAAAGTAAGTCGTAGATACAATTTTTGCGTGTATCTTTTAATTTTGAACCCATCAGTACACATGGCTAGATGGATTTCATGCTTGTAAATCAACCTGCATTTAGGTTCTACACAAAAAAGTGTTTTGTTGTTGTTTTGCAAACGAACTAGCATAAGGTTTTTAATGAGGCACAATAATACTTTCACAAACCCTAGTTACTGGAAATGTACCAGGATAGCTAAGTATAGCATGCATCAAAATTAAATTCCTTTAATTTGAAATTGAAGGAATTCCAAAGCCTCGAAATTAATTAAAAGGGAGAACCCTAATAAAAAGTCCAAAACAAAATAATCCAAAATGCATGAGCTCATATAATTTACATGGATCCCACCCTATTTTCTGGGATTATTAAAGAATATTCTTTGGATATTGGAATTAATCCATAGGTATTTGAAGTTGGTATACATTCATAGAAAATACAAAATATAAACAAAAAAATCTTGAAATATGTATTATGCACTTGGAAAGGTTCATTTCTTCCAGACATCCTACCACCCAGGGTAGTTACTCCACATGTCCCATATATCATGTGGTAGTATATATACTACTTTATCATCCTAAAAATTATCATATACTATATCTAAGGTGTTTCATAGCAACTTATATGAAAAATTGCATGTGAGTCCATAATTTTTCATAAATTTTGAAAATACCTTCATATATGTACGTATAAAACAATATACTAAAAAAATAGTACATACTACCTAAAAAGTAGGATATATATACTACGATATATTCTTATATACTACATACTACACATAAATACTTTCGGTTCTGATAGATACTATACACAACATACAAAAACTAACGTGAGGGTAACTACCACTGGTGGTAGGAAACATTTATCCTATACATGGCCTGGCCCAGCTCGTCCTGGAGGGCCATGGTCGTCTTCTTCCTATCGATAGGAGGATGAGAAGGCACGTGTGTGATGCGTGCGGCCGACCAGCGCTACATCCTGCTTCCGTCAACATTGGAGGATGGATTAGGATGCTACACAACCCTGTGGAACTCTCTCTCTCTCTCTCTCTCTCTCTCTCTCTCTCGGTTACTCCCCTACCCATCTCGGTCTCTAACTTCCTAGCAAGATCCAGCAAATCTTGTTACACTTGGGGTTGTATGGAACGCTAGACGGTTGTTGTTTTTCGGGAGCATCCAAGTCGTGTGATTGTGCCCCGGGCTCGTTTATAAAGGTTGGAGCTCGCCCCAAGAGCTACCCCTGGTGGAAGATAACTTAAAGATTCGTTGTTTGAGGTTCTCGGAGAAGAAGGTGAGACATTCATTGGCGTGGGAGAATTCTTTGTTCCCACCTCCCCGACGAAGATTAGCACACCTCCAAGTGTGTGAACTTCGGATTACATCACTGTCTTCACCACTTTTGGTTGTCTCTTAACCCCAACTTTATTTTTTGTTATTACTTGCTTGTGTATTGCCTTTTGCGTACCCTGCTAGCTTGTTGTAACACATCATATAGGGTTGTACTACCTAGTTGCATTTCTAGTGAACTTATATTCTCATGTTAGTCTCCAAAAGCAACTAAGAAAAGAATTTAATCTGGTAGTCACCTATTTACCCCCCCTTCTAGTTGATATTTATGACATCTTTGATCCTTCAATTGGTATTAGCGCAAGATCTCTCTCTTGTTGTTTAACTTCACCTCTATAGAGAGCAAAGATGCCCGAAGAGAATGTCGAACTCGAGTTGAAAATTTTGGAGTTAGAAAGGAAGCATGATGTACTTGATCAAAGGACATCAAGCCAACCACCGCGCCGAACACTGTCTGTAATGAGATTGATAAGGAAGCCTACACTCAACTAAGGCATCTCTACCATGTACTTCCACACGACACTCATGTTATTGATATAGCCCTCCACCTACTCTTGCTTCTAAGAATTATGTTTGTTGGGAAGTCTTGATGAGTTATCATCTTTATGGTGCCAATTATGGGCTTTGGGAAATAATCATGGGTGGTTACTCCCCTGTGGATCGTTCTAATCAACTCCCTGGAAACAAGGGCTAGGCAATTTAACTTTCTTGCTCTGTATATGATTACTAAGAGTGTTGATCCGGTCATCTACAATCACATTCGCATCTACTCTACGATACCACAAAGGGGGCTTGGGGGTGCTCTCGAGAGATTGCACCAAGGTAACTCAAATCTCAAGACATCCAACCTTACCGTATTGAAGAGCAAGACAGATTTATTTGCTACGACGAACGGAGAAACACATATTATGTATATCTCCTCATATTTTTCACATGTTTTTCGAAAGAGACTTTGAACGAGAAAATGTATGATAATAAGGATGGACAGTGATTAGGAGGGGTGTTGAGAATTACTATTTAAGATGATTCATGCATGTACTAACCACTCGCGGTTTCTTACTCACACCTCTCCTGTCATGCCTCTGTATTCTAAAACTAAATCCTAGTGCAACATTCCCGTCAAGCCATGTCACCCAAAAAAAGAACAATTTTAAGATTATATCATGAATCAATCAAGTTCATTAACTGTTGGCGGTTCAACCTACAAACTGTCACGCCCCTTGGTAAAGAGATGATGAAAAGATGTCTCTACGGGGAAGACTCATCCGTTGGTGAAAAGGCGCCCCTTTGTGAAAACAACACATCCCTTGATATCTCCATGAAATGATGTCTTTTCATGAAAAATCGTATTAGAGAAAAATATATATGAAAAAACATAATAATGGTTAGATTAACACGTCACACAAAAAACATATTTTGTAACTTCCCAAAGGATGAGTTCAGTAACATTGCATTAACTGGGCTAGAAAACTAGCATATCAAAATTAAAATTTAATTTGTATATACATTTCAACAACATTTAAATTTGGCAACTCTATACTCCAAAAATAACAAAATGTTACATATAAATATTTTAAGTAAACTCATTAAAACTACTCCATCCGTTCACAAGTGTAAAATGTTCTAACTTTTCTTCCTGAATCGGATGTATATATTTTATTCAATGTGTTTGTTCACTCATTTTCAGTCCATTTGCAGTCCATACTGAGATATCCAAAACACCATATATTCGTGATGGAGGGAGTATATAATAACCCAGTTAATATATACTAGCATACATCTATTGTTACACAGCCTTTGGGAGGGTATAAAACTATAAATACCCACATCAACGAATAGAACAAACAACGGTTCACTATTACCCCCTTCATTCATGAATATAAGATGTTTGGATATTTGAATACACACTAGATATATACTGAAATGAATGAACAAACACAACAAAATCCGTCCATGTACATTCGGTTCACAAAAAAGATTACTCCCTTCGATCCGTATTTAATCGTCGCTGATTTACTAAAAAGTTGTAGTAGTACTAAACCGTGAACGGAGGAGTACCTTTTCATTCAACGTTTGTTTTTACATAAAAAACAAGGCAGAACACACGATACGTGCAGGGGGGTAAACGGTGCTAAGGTGCCACGGCGGACCTGTAGCGAGTGAAAACAGATCATGTTTATCTACTCAAAAAAAGCACTCTCAAAGCTGAGACGAAGCTGGAGTAGAAAAGAAGAGGCTCGTCTGGAATCAGCGCCAACTCTCCCCGATCTCGCACCGGCCACCGTCGCGCTGGCGCCGCTGCATAGCTCGGGCCGCGCCGCGCGCGTGCGTGTAGCATTGATCGCGGCGCAGCCCATGGAAGGAACGATCCGGGCCTTTGCAACGGGAAACCACGTCACCACCGCGCCGTGGTCACCGCCCTCCCGGCACAGTCACAGCTCACAGGCACCAGCAGTACCACGCACGCACCCACGTACAGGGCGACGCTGTCCCGCGGGGTCACTCGCGGCCGTGGGGATGCGCCGTGGTCCCGCGCTGGCTCGTCTCGTCCCGTGCGGAGCCAAAAGGGAGCGGCCGAGAAAAGGCGCGGCAGGTGCCCCGCTTTCCCCCCCTCGCCGGCCAGTGGATCTTCCAGCCCAGACACGCAGGCCGGGAAAAGGATAGGAAAGCGGGCTCCCTCCCTCCCCTCCGTAGACCAGCTGTGGAATATTTCTCAAAGGAAAAGAAAAATGTGGAATCTAATTGACTGTAGCCAATTCTTCTTCCTTTTTTTTTTGCAGGGTAGCCAATTCTTCAGCGCTTGGTGAATGTGCTTTGGATCCAATATTACGTTTATAATAGCTTATTATTATTATTTTTGGCTGGGATTTCGGCAGTGAGAACATATGCCACCCTCCCTCTCCTATGTTAAGTTTCGAGATAAATAAAAGCGAAATCGTTTCCTCACCTATCCTTCAGTTAGCGCAAGCTCTCCCCTTCAACCTTCGTTGACGAGTTCATGGATTCGCCGCCTTCCCTCGCTTCGACGACCGGCGGGTAGGGGAATTCTTGTGCCTCCACTTTCATTAGTAGTTTAGGTTAGGGTTTTCAATCCTTGCAGGTGCTGTTTTTGGTGGATGGCGCCGCCTATTCTTCTCTGAATTCATCTTTCAGGATCCGATCCTCCTTGAGATACGGTGTCAGATGCTACACATCAATTCGAGGCTTCAATGGCGATGACTGCAGTTTCAGGCCGCTGGTCCTTAGTGACACAATTCCCTCGCTGTCATCGAGCTCTGATAAGAAAGCGACGACGATGGCTAGTTCTTTATTTTGTTTGAGGTGCTTTGTATTTTCATGAACCTTTATAAATGATTTGAATCTTTTTCGCAAAAATATTATTTTTAGATAAAATCTGTCATACGGTAAACTCTTCTGCATACATTGAACTCTTCTGGAAAACGATAGGAAAGCAGGCTCCCAACCCTTCGTTGATCAGCTATGGAATATATTTCTCAAAGGAAAAAAATGTGGAAGACTGTAACCAATTTTCTTTGCATGGTAATACATGTTTTTATATCATAAGGATCAAAATACAAGTCACATAAGGACCGACATAACAAAACTGAAAAGATAGCATAACATCTCTGAGCTTGACACCAACGCCCGTCACCTGTCTCCAGCACCACCACTGCAACCACCGAAGAAAGAATGACGGATCACCTCCTCACCGAGATCCACGCGGCTCCATCGCTGATATGCAGCTTTGCGGACCTCCAATGTGGCTCATCAAAGTGAAGCCCTTGCCGTTGAACGAATCAGACCGGGGCAACACTCCGGACACGCCATCAAACTTCAGATCTGACACCCCACCATGACTAAGACGCCGAAGAGGGAAACCATACCTGTCATCCACGAACCCCGAATCCCGCACACGTTCCGTTTTTCAAATGTCGTCGATGCAAACCACAATCTGCATCCACTCCTGGACTGTAACCAATTCTAATACTTTTTATTTTTTTTTGCGGGTGAGAATTCTAATTCACTCGCTGAATGTGCTTTTGGATCTTATGTTAGAGTTTTATAAGTTTTTGTTTTAGTGTGAGATTTTGGCAGTGGGAATATATGCCACCCTCCCTCTCATACGTTAATTTTCGAGGGGATAAACCAGTGGTACAGTAAACTATTCTTGTACAGTATACTGTAAAAAAGCCACAAAGGTACATAGAAAGTACACAAAGGTACGCCTACACTTGGCAACCGTAGCGCTACCCTCTGCCGAAATACTCTACTAGTAGTACTCTGCTGGAAGAGAAAAATAATAATTAAAATTGGTTCCTCCCTCCGTCCCCCGTCCACCTCCCCTCTCCGATCTAATCATTATTTAATCCTTTTCCAGTCTCACATGAGCACTTGCCCCCAGCCCCAGCCCCAGCCCCAACCCCCACCTCCACCCCTCTCCGATCCCCCAACCACCGCCACCACCGCCTCCGATCCCATCCCCACCCCCCTCCTCCTCCTCCCCCGCCTCCGGCATGAGCGGGGCGGCGGAGGAGGCGGACTCGCCGCCTACGCACATGTCCGAGGACTCCTCCCCGGGCTCCTCCTCCTCCTCCGGCGGCAGGCGGACGCCGGATCTGAGGGGCGGCGACAACGGCGGCGGCCCGCGCTCCTCCTCCTCTGCCCCGCCCGACCAGGTCCTGGACAACGTGCTGGAGAGCGTGCTGGAGTTCCTCACGGCGGCCCGCGACCGCAACGCCGCCTCGCTCGTCTGCCGCTCCTGGTACCGCGCCGAGGCGCAGACGCGCCGCGAGCTCTTCATCGGCAACTGCTACGCCGTCGACCCGCGCCGCGCCGTCCAGCGCTTCCGCGCCGTCGCCGCCGTCGTGCTCAAGGGCAAGCCGCGCTTCGCCGACTTCAGCCTCCTCCCCGACGGCTGGGGCGCCAACGTCAAGCCCTGGCTCGAGGCGCTCGGCCCCGCCTACCCGTGCCTCGAGCGCATCTGCCTCAAGCGCATGACCGTCACCGACGACGACCTCGGCCTCGTCGCGCGCTCCTTCCCGGGCTTCAAGGAGCTCTCCCTCGTCTGCTGCGACGGCTTCAGCACCCTCGGCCTCGCCGTCATCGCCGAGCGTTGCCGGTACTTATGTCCCAGCCAAACTCCCTTTTTGTCTTGCATAGCTTGCTGTCGACGCATTCCCGTTGACTTCGGGTTGACGCTGCGATTGGGATTGAAAGCTGCTGGAGGTTTGAATCTTTGCAGCCTTCTCGCTCTCGCGGCCGCGCGGTTCTCTAGTTCTATGCACGTGTGGTGTGCCATTCTTTAGCTTGTTGTCCAATGTTTTGCTGCTAGATTTCCCCAGCATATTTTTTGGGTTGACGGCCCCATGAATGAACTCAAAATATATCTTGACGTGCTAAGTTTGATACGTATTCGTACCAATGATGCTTGCGCTTGTGGTTTATTCCACTGACTCAAGGCGTTAAAACATAATCCTTTATTTCGTTAGTGCCCGTTGACGAGAAAATTAAATCCTGGGTAGGGAATATCGCAGTTCATATATTTAGTACTACCTGAAACTTTTAATGGGTCCTTGTTAGCAAACTCCCTCTGTCTGTAATACTACCTCCGTTTCAGTTTATAAGTCCTACGCGTATACCTAGGTTGCCAATTTTATCACCTTAATATAAACTATATAACACAAAAATTATACGGTTTGAAAATAGAGCATCTGAAGTTTATATTGGTATATTTTTTGTAATATATGACTTGTATTAAGTTGGTCAAATTAACGACCTAGGGGCACGCGCACGCCCTGTAAACTGAGAGAGAGGTAGTAGACAATTTGGTAGTATTCCGTTGCATTTGTGGCAATCCAGTTTGTACTCCCTCCTTCCAAATATGTAGAGCCCATCAAATTTTTAGCCTAACTTTTGTCCACTTATTTGACCAACATAATATGAGTTATATGTCACTGAAAGTATGTCATTTAATTCGTATCCGAAAGTTTAGTGGTATAATATTCGGGGCATACAACTTGTATTTTCTTACTCAAATTCATGGTCAAAGTTAGGCTCAAAGTTTGATGGCTGCCTTACATATTTGGAAAGAGGGGGTAGCTTAATGCTTATCTACTTCAGCAGCTCCCAGACTTGGAAGTCTCCAGACTCCAGATGTGCTTGTTTCTCTTGCTTGGCTTCAGTTTATAAAGGAGTGGAGTCGAGTGTGGCATCTAATCGACTGATGTACTTAATACTTGTGTAGGCACCTGAGGGTTCTGGATCTGATCGAGGACTATGTGGATCAGGAGGACGAAGCAGTGGACTGGATCTCCAAGTTCCCAGTGTCAAACACATCCCTAGAATCCCTCATGTTTGACTGCGTTGCTGTCCCATTCAACTTTGAGGCCCTAGAGGCCCTTGTGGCACGCTCACCCTCTCTTCGCCGGCTGCGTGTGAACCACTACGTTTCGGTGGAGCAGCTACGCCGTCTCATGGCACGGGCTCCGCAGCTCACACACCTTGGCACTGGGGCCTTTCGTCCTGAGGCTCCACAAGGTGGAGGCATGTCGGTGTCTGAACTCGCACCCTCTTTTGCAGCCTCAACGTCTATAGTCTGCCTCTCTGGGTTTCAGGAGGTCAACCCTGAATACCTTCCAGCAATCTACCCAGTGTGTGGTAATCTCACCTCCCTTAACGTTAGCTTCGCGAGCCTAACTGCTGAGGATCTGACACCAGTCATTCGCCAATGCCACAAACTTCAGACATTCTGGGTAGGTCCATACTCTTATTTGTTTTACCATGGTAGTCTAATTCATGTTACTTTTTCTTTTCATTTGTACTAAACTGCATCTGGTTTAGGTTCTTGATACTGTGGGTGATGAAGGCCTCAGGGCTGTGGCTGAGACATGCTCTGATCTTCGTGAGCTGCGAGTATTTCCGCTGGATGCCACCGAAGACTCTGATGGGTCTGTGTCAGATGTTGGGCTTCAGGCTATATCCGAAGGTTGCCGAAAGCTTGAATCCATACTTTACTTTTGCCAGCGGATGACAAATGCTGCGGTCGTAGCTATGTCCAATAACTGCCCTGACCTTGTGGTATTCCGTCTTTGCATCATGGGTCGCCACCGCCCTGATCGTATTACTGGGGAGCCCATGGATGACGGCTTCGGCGCGATAGTGAAGAACTGCAAGAAACTTACTAGGCTCTCAGTCTCTGGCCTGCTCACTGATACGGCATTTGCATACATTGGGCAATATGGCAAACTAATAAAGACTTTGTCTCTTGCCTTCTCGGGGAACAGTGACCTGTCGCTTCAGTTTTTGTTCGAGGGATGCACTCGGTTACAGAAGCTTGAGGTCAGAGATAGCCCATTCAGTGATAGGGGACTGCTTTGTGGTTTGGATTATTTCTACAACATGAGGTTCCTGTGGATGAATTCATGCAGGCTAACCATGAGGGGTTGTAGAGAGGTAGCTCAGCGGATGCCTAACTTGGTTGTTGAAGTAATGGAGGAGCAAAATGAGGATAAGGTGGAAACAGAGACTGTTGATAAGTTGTACCTGTACCGCTCACTAGCAGGGCCAAGGGGTGATGCACCGCCATTGGTGAAAATTTTGTAGTCATCGCTTATTTTGTGGGAGTTTGGTGGTGATCCGAAGCAGAACTTTTCTTGTCCTACTGGACCTGCTCATCCTTGTTCTGTTATTCCTGAACGAGAGCTGGTCGTTTTGTGTTCTTGATCAAGTTAACTGGAGCCAGTGGACGGAAGTTTCCTGTGGAGGGTTTTCATGATTCCACAGGACGCAACAATGTATTATTCACTGGACCGAAGGAGCACCGGCATTGCTTACGCCTCACGAATTCACAATTGTTCTCATGATGAGGCGGCATTTGCTGTTGAAGCAGTTTGGGTACCTCACTACATGTGTATCATCTTGATCAGCATCTGCTATGCCGGGAGCAGTTGAAGACAAGGGAATCAGATTCCGGCCTCGCGTCGATCCCAGTATTGCAGCACAGATGAGCAGGGGCTGATTGCACTCAAGAGTCCAGTTAGCGCTTCTGTTTCATCCATCCAGACAGAGGAGTGGGCATGCCAATGTGAATTCCACTCTGCTACCATCCATGTACTTGTGCTTAGAAGATGACTATGGTAAAAGAAAGCCTCCCCTTTGTTTGTACTTTGTAGCCTCCCTCGAGACATTGTTGTTTTTGTAGACCCTCCCCCTTGTAGGCCATTATTATTATTATCTCTTGTTACATTCAACTTTGCCTCGCCTTTATTATGATGAGAACTACCCAAGGAGTTGAAACTCTATTATCAGCAAATTTTGTTCTTTCATCCTACTACTACCACAACTATCATGCTGCTTGCCAACTGTCATAGCCACCCCTCATTGTTGCCACTACTAACATAACATGGCTCTTGCCTAGAGCACCGGCATCTTTGCTGCAATGAGTGCCCAGGCAGGCCTTGTCAGTTGCCATTGGCATCATGAGGCCAGGCCCTACCAATGATTTGATCTTTTACATACATAGACACACAATCCCTTGTTAATTAGCGTCACATGTCCTGCCTGTGGCGCCCAACCTGGCACTTGCCATCTGCTCCCCTCATTTTTCCTCTGTCATCCCCCTGTCACCCGGCCGTTGTTTTCTCCCGGAGCCCGCCCTGTCGCCGCCCGCCACTGATAATCGGAATCTCATGGAGTCGCGAATGGTTTAAGATGCAAGCCTCACCTGCCCGGCGGTTGGCGGCATGTGCCGCTGCTCCCTGGGGCCGCTCGACGCATCTCGCGTCGCTTGTTGTTTACTTGCAGATTTGCCATACATTATGGGCGTCTGACTCGGTTCGGTGGCCTGGCCACCACTTCAACTCGGATCTGGATCGATCACGCTATTGTTTATGCCGCAAGCCCAGCTGGCCTGCCCTTGTTCGCTTGCGATCGACCGATCTGATGGAACCGAATCAGTCGGAATCAGGTGCCCAGCCGGCCAAAACGGCTTGGCCACCGACCGAACGATGGCCGAACGGGTGCTTTTGTGGCGTGGCGAGGGATGGGCGATCGGAATAGCGCGCCTACGCGGGCGGCTAGACGTTGTAGGAGTACGTCCGTCGCGGCGTGTGCGTGCGTGCTACTGCTGGCACGTCAACGTCGCCGTCTCCCTCCCTCGAAAGGTGATGGGATGGGAGCAGTGGGCGGCAGGGCAGGACGCGCGTAGGATCCGGGCTTTCGAATCTGATGAGGTCTCGTCTTTTCTCACGGGGCCGGCCTTCAATGGCGCTGTGCCTGGCGTAGCGGTACGGCCAATGATGGCTTTTGACATCTATGGATGACGCCGGGTGTTGGACTGAGATCCATCAACGCGCCGTCCCTGAGGCCAACTCCACCGCACGATCTTTGGGACTGCTCCGCTTCACAAAAATCGGTTTCGCTTCACTAAATTCACTTTAAAGCAGTTTCATCTAAAAGTTATAGTACTATCAAAGAGAATGTTTGGCTGCCATCTAGCTCCATCTTTAAAAATGAGAAATTTGATGGAAAGGATCTATTTGATTGGTTGAGGGGAGGAAACGAAGGGGTATCCACTTACTGGTGGCAGTGGTGGGTAATTTTCACCTAACTCCAGCTTCTAGAGTTTTTTGAAGCACCCTTTGAAGAGCTTCATAAAAAACTGGGAGTTGTATCCCAAATTCTAGTTTTTTTGCGGAGCGGCATATCGTGGAGCTACCCTGTTTGGCTTGTGTTTTCTGTAGCGGAGCTGAATTTTAAGGAGTAGAGCAGTCCCAAACAGGCTCTTAAATCTATACCCATTTTGTCCGGATTCTGTCCGTATGGGGTAGAAATAGAGAGAACAAACGTCGGACAGAGGCCGCACAAACTCGCTGCGCCCAACGCTGCTACCCTAAATCTATACCCATTTTGTTCGGATTTTGTCCGTATGGTGGGCCAGGTAGAGAAAAGGAGAGTGACATGTGGGGTTGAGGCAGATACAGACGGACGACGAGGACGCGAAGACGTCCGTTTTGGCCCCAAACCGAGAGCAACTTTGATCTGGAAATGGGGTAAAAGCGGACACAGACCGGACGAAACGTCTGTATGCTCCCATGCATTGGGTCGTTCGGTTTGTCCGTTTTACCCCAAACAGACACAAATTAACGATTTGGGGTAGAAATGGGTCACGCGCTGGAGTTGGCCTGAGAGCATCTCCAGTCGTTGGCCCCTCATGCCAACTCCATCGTGCGACCCCAAACGAACGTCCATTTTGTCCGGTTTCTGTCCGTTTGGGTAGGGCAATGGGGTCGTGTCCGGGTGTGTTCTGGGATGCGGTGGCCGTGCGCCCAGCGCGCGGCCACATCCATTTGCCCCATCCTGTCCGTCAGGGCTAAAAATACCCATATTTTCATCAAAACTAGTTTTCCAACCCAAAATATTTGTCTGAAAATTAAAATAGTTTCACAACCCAATTGAAATTGTCTTTAATAAAATAGTTTTACAACCAAATCAAAATTGTCTCGACTGAATATAAAATGGACCAATACATCTATTAGTTACCAATGTGATCCCACACGTGCTCAACCAAGTCATTTTAAAGATTCAAATGAGTGTGCCAATCACGCATCTCATGGTGGAATTGGGCAAATTGTTCAAATATGGCCGGGTCTTAGTGCAGAGGCTCAATATTTTCACCTTGATAATCAAATCCTTGGTCGAAGATACTCTCATCACGCTCGTCCTCGACGATCATGTTGTGCATGATCACACAAGCAGTCATCACCTTCCAAAGCTTCCTTTCACCCCATGACAGTGCAGGGTTTCGAACGATACCCCACTGGGATTGAAGCACACCAAAAGCACGTTCCACATCCTTTCTAACACTCTCTTGTATTTGGGCAAATCTGTTTCTCTTCTCACCTTGGGGTTTCGAGATTGTCTTCACAAAAGTTGACCACTGAGTATACCATCTGCTAGATAGTATCCCATGTTGTACTGGTGGTCGTTGATCTCAAAGTTGACAGGTGGGGAGTGGCCTTCTGCAAGCCTCGCGAAGACTGGAGAACGCCGCAGCACGTTGATATCATTGTGAGAACCTGCCATGCCGAAGAAAGAATGCCATATCCAAAGATCCTGCGATGCCACTTTTCTTATATGACAATGCACCCGTTGACATGCCCCTTGTACTGGCCCTGCCAAGCAAATGGACAGTTCTTCCACTCCCAGTGCATACAATCTATGCTGCCAAGTATGCCTGAAAAGCCTCTAGCTGCGTTGGTCGCCAACAATCTCTCTGTATCAGCGGCAGTTGGCTGCCTCAAGTACTCTGGGCCAAACACCTCGATCACAGCCTGGCAAAACATGTACATTGACATCAGACATGTCTCACTCATACGCACATACTCATCTACCAGATCGCCTGGAATTCCATATGCAAGCATGCGGATGGTCGCGGTGCATTTCTGGTAAAAGGAGAATCCAAGCTTGCCAAGGGCATCCGTCTTGCACTCGAAGTATGGGTCATGAGCAACCACTCCTTCTCGGATACGATTGAACACATGCCTTGCCATTTGAAAATGTCAACGGAATTTATCCGGCTTGAAGAGCGGGGTGTTGGCAAAGTAATCAACATAGAGCAGGGCGTGGCCTCTCTCCCTGTTGCGGTTCAGGTTGGGAGCACGGCCAGGGACTGACCCCCCCTGTACTGTGGAAGCTACCGTTGAATGTGGTCGTGAACGACCAGTGCAACCACCACAAGATTTTCATCATCCGACGACGAATCGTCCGATGAACAAAGGAAGTGATGGAAGAAAAAGTCGTCTCCACTGTCCATACCTTTGTGGGAAAAATGCCAAACACCTTGCGGTCGTGGTGGCGAAGAGGCCGCGATGATCACCTCGACGCAGCAGGGGTGGTTGCCGGCCGACTACTGGCCGCTCTGGAGCTCTCGTCGGAAGCTGCCGAGGCCGCCGTGGTGCGTCGCCGGCGGTCCTGTCCCCTCTGTGGCCGGCAAAGATGGCGACGGCCAAACCTCCGATCGACGGCCAAAACTATGGCGAAAGCACGGGCGTGGTGGCAGCCATGTCGAGAAGTGGTTTGGTAGGGACGACCGAAGGCTGCGCGGTGAGGAGGCGGCCGGAGAATAGTGGCCGCGTGGGGCGGGGGAGAGAGGGTGGAAGCGTTGGGAGCGGAGGGACTGCTAGTGTCCCCGACAGGCGGGCCACGGGGGGGACAAGGGTGTGCGTCCAGGCTGTCCGCGCGCGTCCGTTTCACCCCAAACAGAGCGCAAGTTTGGGCCGGGGATGGGTCGAAAACGGACGGAATCCGGACATTTGTCCGTTTGAGGCCGCATGCTGGGCCGCGCTATTTGTCCGTTTTACCCCAAACGGACGGGGCCGGACAGGATAGGGTCGCGTGGTGGAGTTGGCCTCATGCGGCGATTTTACGAGCCCCTGGAGGCGAGCTGGCGCTAAAATCGGCGCGGGGGCAAGCGGGTTCCCAGCCGCTCGCCCTAGGGTCGCCCCAGACGCGTTTTTTTAGTTTAAGAAAATCAGAATTCGGCAAAGTTCGGCTAAAATTCGGCAAACTTGACATTCATATTCAACATGTTCGGCGTTTATATATATATATATATATATATATATATATATATATATATATATATATATATATATATTAAAAAAACATCTACGGGGTGAAGAAGTCGATGAGCGCGGCGAAGTCGCCGAAGTCGTTGCCGGCCTTCTCCTTCTTGATGGGGACGCCGCCGTTGCTGAGCCTCCACCCCATCGGCCCGGTGCGCATGTCCGGCGGCGCCGAGATGTTGGCCTCGAAGAGAAGCCACGTCTCGTCCTCCTAGAGCGAGTGGCGGCCAAAGCCATTGGCCGCCGCGGAGTCGCCGGGGAAGCGTTCAACCATTTAGAGGGGAAGGGGAAGGGGAGGAAGGGGAGAGCGGCAGAGCTCGACGACGTGCGGGAGGGACGGCGGTTGGTTGGGCTCGACGGACTTGGGCTGGTGTGGCCAGCGGCAAGGGGAAGCCTCTGGTTTTATAGCCCTGGTTGTGTGAACGCGTGGCGAAAGGGGAGGCGTCGCCGCGCCAGCCAGCCCATGATGCGCCGCCCGTGAGAAATCAATGGCAAGGCTGACCGGCGGAAGCCTTGCCATTGTTTCCCTGCGGGAAATCGAGGCGTTCTGGGAAAGACAAGGCGTGTGCCGCTGACTCGACGGGCCCATCGCGCTTTAGCACCAAAACCCTCGCCCCGGCGTCCCCGAGCGCCCCCCAGCGCGCAGGGTTCGGCTTGGGTTCGTCGACGTCGATTTTGGCCCAAGCCGGCGAAAAACGGGGTCCTGGGGGCGCGACTGGGCCGATTTTTGGGCGCCGGCGTGGCAAAAACGCCTAAGGAGGGCCTGTTGGGGACGCGGCTGGAGATGCTCTGAAGCCAACTCCAACACGTGACCCCATCACGTCTGCGCACGTCTGTTTGTGAGACAGAGCATGCCTTCCAACGTGTGGCCGCAAACGGACCGTCGTTCGTTTTCTGTCCGCTTTCGACCCTTTCGTGGCCCAAGTTTGGGCCAAGTTTGCGGCTGAACGGATGCAAATGGCATATGCCCTTGTCCTGCCCTAGCCCGTCCGTCGGGGAGAGAGATACATAGTTGGCTTACAATCGCCACTTCACACAACCCATGTAATACATAAGGGAAAGAGATACATAGTTGGCTTACAATCGCCACTTCACACAAACACATGAATAAAGCAATACATCAACCAGTTACAATCAAGGCCCGACTACGGAGCCAAAATAAAAGAAGAACCCCAGATGCGACAAGGTCCCCGATCGACCCCAACTGGGCTCCACTATTGATCAACTAGAACGAAACAACACAAAGGACAAGATCTTCATCGAGCTCCTCCTTGAGCTTGGTTGCGTCATCGGCACGGACTCATCGGCACCTGCAAGCTGGTTTTGGAAGTATCTGTGAGCCACACGGACTCAGCAATCTCGCACCCTCGCGATCAAGACTATTTAAGCTTATGGGTAAGGTAAAGGTATGAGGCGGAGCTGCAGCAAGCGACTAGCATATATGATGCTAACATACGCAAAAGAGAGCGAGAAGAGAAGGCAAAGCACGTTCGAGAAATCTATGATCAAGAAGTGATCCTAAAACAACCTACGTCAAGGATAACTCCAACACCGTGTTCACTTCCCGGACTCCGCCGGAAAGAGACCATCACGGTAACACACGTTGTTGATATATTTTAATTAAGGTCAACTTCAGGTTTTCTACAACCGGACATTAACAAATTCCCATCTGCCCATAACCGCGGGCACGGCTTTCAAAAGTTCAAAACCCTGCAGGGTGTCCCAACTTAGCCCATCACAAGCTCTCACGGTCAACGAAGGATATTCCTTCTAGCGGGAAGACCCGATCAGACTCGGAATCCCGGTTACAAGACATTTCGACAAGGTAAAACTAAACCAGCAACACCGCCCGAATGTGCCGACAAATCCCGATAGGAGCTGCACATATCTCTTTCTCAGGGCACACCGGATTGTCCAAACTTCCGGTAGGCCAGCCCAGAATTGCCCCTGGTGGCCACCGGCGGCTGACAAGTTGGACCAACACTCAGAGGAGCACTGGCCCAGGGGTTTAAAATAATGATGACCCTTGGGCGCGCGACCCCCAAGGGAAAAGAAAAGGCTAGGCGGCAATGGTAAAACCAATGTTGGGCATTGCTGGAAGAGTTTTATTCAAGGAGAACTGTCAAGGGGTTCCCATTATTACCCAACCGTGTAAGGAACGCAAAATCCGGGAACATAACACCGATATGACGGAAACTAGGGCGGCAAGAGTGGAACAAAACACCAGGCATAAGGCCGAGCCTTCCACCCTTTACCAAGTATATAGATGCATTAATTAAATAAGATATATAATGATATCCCAACAAGTAAACATGTTCCAACAAGGAACAACAACTCCATGTTCCAACAAGGAACATACTTCAATCTTCATCTGCAACTAACAACGCTATAAGAGGGGCTGAGCAAAGCGGTAACATAGCCAAACAACGGTTTGCTAGGACAAGGTGGGTTAGAGGCTTGGTTCAACAATATGGGAGGCATGATAAGCAAGTGGTAGGTATCGCAACATAGGCATAGCAAAAGAGCGAGCAACTAGCAAGCAAAGATAGAAGTGATTTCGAGGGTATGATCATCTTGCCTGAAATCCCGCAAGGAAGAAGAACGAGTCCATGAAGAAGTCAAACGGACGTAGGCGAACGGGTCCTCACAAACACGACGTTACCGGATCCAACCCGAAGAAGCAAACACCGGAAAGAAGCACACAAGATCTTTTTCGGGTTAGCTTCAATGCCTCTTTCAGAAACCAGAAAACCCAAGAGCTTGCCTCCTGGCATGCCAAAATCACACTTCGCCGGGTTAAGCATCATCTTGTAGACCCGGAGATTGTCAAAAGTTTCTTTCAAATTGTCTATCAGGGTTTCTTTCTTCCTTGACTTCACCACAATACCATCCACATAAGCATGAACATTGCGCCCAATCTGATCATGAAGGCAATTTTGCACACATCGCTGGTAAGTCGCTTGGGCACTCTTGAGCCCAAAAGGCATAGCCACATAACAGAAGGCTCCAAAGGGAGTAATGACAGATGTTTTCTCCTGGTCCTTAACTGTCATCTTGATCTGATGATAACCAGAGTAAGCATCCAAAAAGCTCAAATACTCACAACCCGCCGTAGCATCAATGATCTGATCAATACGGGGGAAGCGAAAGGATCAACCTGGCAAGCCTTGTTTAAGTCTGTGTAATCCACACACATACGCCAAGTACCGTTTTTCTTAAGTACCAACACCGGGTTAGCCAACCACTCAGGATGAAAAACTTCAACAATAAACCCAGCCGCAAAGAGCCGGACCACTTCTTCACCAATAGCCTTGCGCCTTTTTTCATCGAAACAGAGAAGGAATTGCTTGACCGGTTTAAATTTTAGATCAATATTAAGAGTGTGTGCTTTACAAAACAAGTCATAAACATATGGCGGTTCACCCTCTTGGGCCTTAAGTCGCCACTGGGTCTTGGGCCGTCAATGGGTTTGTATGATCCGCCATCATCATGAATAAGCCGCCAGCGGTATGACCCAGCCCCTCCTGGGCGGTTCATATCCAGTAGTTATATCCCCAACATGCCCCCTCGGTCCAGCTGCACCCCTGCCCCTCTCGTCCTGAGCCGCCGCTGCCATTTTCCCCAGACGTGCCGCTGTGCAACTCGGCCACGCGCTCGCTCCTACCCTTGTCGCAACCCTATTGAGTTACCCAAACCCGGCCACCTGATAGCGCACCCGGTGATTGGATTTGGAGCGGATCCGACCGGACTTGATCTCACCCGGCTGCGGGAGGCCGCGACGTGCCATGGACTGGCCGGGCACCGGGCCAAAAAGCCATGGCAAGGCCGCATGCAGGTACTGACTCCACCTCTGGCCGTTCGGATCTACCCCGTCGGCGGTTCGTCGGCAAGTACATGAACAGCCGTCGTCCGGGCTCGGTGCTGGTCCAAAGGCTCGTCGGCGCATCGTTGTCACTCATATAATGCGACGACTGCCCAATGAAGTTCTTGGTTTGGCCGATGGCGTTGTCGCCGGAATGCCGGTCGTCAGGCGTAGGCACAAATCGCCGAACATAAGAATGGGAGAATGCTCAAAGCAAGTCTATTGGCGACTAGTGCCATGAAACTACAGTCCCAAGCTGATCCATCTTCTCGACCCTGCCTGTCAAAAAATCTCAGCCTGCCCACGGTACGAACAACTACAAATTAACCATAGTTTTTCATGGGTGGGGTGACATAAGAGCATCTACAACCGGTTTTAGCAAATCCGGCCCTTCAGACGCCCGCGAACACGTCCGAACGCGTTGGTGGACACTGACCGGACACGTCTCAAATTAGCCACTTCGCATCCTTCGCTCTCATATTTCATCCCTATATTCATACAAAACATGCAAAAGTAATCCTACGTACTACATCTACGTGCTACCCCTAGTTACTCTTTGTTGTCCGAGATGTCCATGGCGATGGTGCGGGACGTCGGCTGGACGGGCGGGTAGGAGGGCTCAGACTCATCCTCTTCCTACTCGACCTCATCCATGTAAGCGAACATCTCCGCCTCGTCCGCGGCCTTGCGCCTCCATCTCCTGCCGGCAACGGCGTCTTGCCTCCGCAGTCGACTTCGACCCGAGGGAATCGAGGATAGCCTGCTGCTCCGCCTGCAGATCCCCGTCGTCTGCGTCCCCCACATCCTCCTCCTCCGGCCCATCCTGATCCACTGCATCCGGAGGAAGCCCCGCGGCGACTCGGGCTTCGCACCTTGCCCGGATCTGCTCAAGGAGTTCGAGCCGGCGCTCCGGCGTCAGAAAGGGCGCGCTCCTTACCCGACGGCGTGGGGGCATGGCTACTAGGTGGACGGGTGGAGTGGAAAGTGGCGGTGGCGGCAGACAGGAGGAGAAAGATGTGGATGGATGGTAGGGTTTCGATGCCACCAGTCGACTTAAATAGTCGATCAATGCACTATGCGGCCCGCCGGAGCTGCGCCACGCGGCGCCCCCGGTCCAACGGAGGAGACGAGTTTCGGACCACCGGGTTTGAGGGCGTTTCCGACTAGGACTCTTCCGTCAGTCCGACGTGACGGGCGTGCCCGACCGCGCCGGGGCGCCCCATATCCGCCTCATTTTTGGGCTGAATATGGGGGGTGTCGGTCAGTCCGGGCGTTTGATGGCTATTTGAAAGGTCCGTCTGAATTAAAAAATCATGATCGAGCAGTGATCGGTCAGTTTGTCCGAGCGTATGGGGCGGATTTGAGAGGTTCGGTTGTAGATGCTCGGAGCAACGTCTGTCTCGCGGCCGCGGGAGCGACGCGCCGATGACGCGCAGCGCATCGTCGCGGGTCGGATGGATCGGCAAGCAAGGGACTCGTCTCTTTTCACTAACTAGTAATCATGCCCGTGCGTTGCAACGGGCCCGATAAATACGGCTCAAAACCCCCACAATTCAACGTCTTCTATTTCAACATGGTGTCCCACCTGTGTCACCACTTGTCTTAGTCCCTCACCGACACCGTGTCACCACTTTTCTTAGTCCCTCACCACCGGCGATTACCGCAGTGTCCTCTAATCACAACATGTCTGGACTTCGTCAATCCCAGCCATTGCGACACACATGTCATTAACGTGCAATCACAATGGAATGTTTAAAACATTAAAAACTAATCTTGTCGAGCTGGACATGAGGATCGCTCTCCGCAAGCTATTCCCTACACTTGGTCTCACGCATCCCGCTACAGTGACAACATGGAGGCCGTCGTGGAAAGTAGCACCCTGAGTAGGGTGTCATTGGCGGCCATCGCAGTGCTTCACTACCATGAGCGGGATCAAGGACCTGGTTTGTGGAGGGTCACTCAAAGTCTGATCTGTTGTGCATTGTTGATGGGTGCCAACGGCCGAACCGGGGATTGGTCATCACACTCTAGCACGCGGCTTTCATGAGCCCCTTCCTACACCGACTTGTAATTATGAAAATTTATAATGACGGTGGGCTTCGCCCTAGTCTCATCTAGCAGAAGACCCGTGTGTTGCTATAGGCAAAAGGTGAAAAATATCTCCGCATGCACCATCGAAAGCGTCAAAATCATCTACTTTTTGCCTCTTTGTTGACCATTATGCGGTTCACCGATCTAAGCTCCATCCTGCGGAGACACGATGTTGAGTGAGAGGATGCATCAATGTCGACGGTCAGGCATGCACCTCTCGCAAAAGTGAATTGGAAGTAGATGGCATGCAAGGGTAGGTTGACGACAGCAGCTGGCAGAAACTTCGAATATGGAGCAAGGATAAATAGACAATCAAGTCATGGTCTCCTTTTCTCTCTTATTACTAACTAACTAATTCAAATTTTTTTACATTTATCAAAAAAAACATCTTAAGAAACAAATACCCTTTCCTATTGATTTTAGCTCTAAAGCTTTTTGTTGCCTCAAACTCACTGACCTATATTGAACCATTCAATATATAGCACACCATTTTTTGGGGAGCGGATATATACTCCTAGAGTCTATGCCTCCATTTTTCTATGGTTCTCATTGACTGATAACTACACATCAAGTGCACCTTGATACTGGTAGCAACTGGTCGCGCACTCCCACACTCGTTTTTTTATTATAGGGCCAAGATGATACGATCGAAAATAATTCAAGCCCTATATCTGCACAACAAGATGTAACAGAACGTCCTTTCATTTCATTGATCAAAGCATATTTGTAATCACTCAATTCATAGTTTTGAACATGTCAATGGCAGGACTGACACGTCCAACAATCATGCATATGTTGTCAACTCTCCGCTTCGATGGCGGTGGCTAGGTCAACCTAGGTGCTAGGTGAGGAGACCATCATACGCAGTGCCAGTTCCTAGAGGGCATCCGAGGAGGCCGGAGAGGCTTGCCTCAGGCAGGAGCCTAGAGACGTCGTCCCATGCCCGGCAACGCCAGCCACTGCATTTCCTCGCTTGACAACTCGGCATTCTTTAAACAGCCTGAAATAATTCGTAGTGTCATTAAAGACTGAAGTAAAGTTTGATTTAAAAGTTTCTTCAGTGCTATATTTACCACTGGTATGAGTAAACCTTAGCAATAAATTAATATGGTCGGTAAGATACATATGATTTTTCAGTAAGAATTCACCCTTCCAAAGCACGAAACTTGCAGATTGCCACCCATCTTCAGTCACACTTGAGACCAGAGAGACTGAAATTGAAGGCGCTGGAATAGACCTCATCTTCCTGGAGGTAAGAGTTATTCAAGAGCTCACTTGCAGGAAGTCTTTCATCTACAGGAGCTAGACAGATTTCTATGAAATTCTACTTGTGTTCCTGACTCTAAGTTATACCTACTGAAGTATTTTAGCAGTAAACATTATGTTAGCGTCAGACTTACATAGTTGCTTTCGAAGAGCAAAAAGTTTAACGCAGCTGTATTAGCAGGTCAAAAGTAACACCCGTTAACTCCATAATCCTAAATCTCAAGAAAAGACTCACCAAAAAAAGAAATAACATGTAATAAACTGTTACCAGGAGTCCAGCATCGAGGACATCGCCTTTTGAAGAACAAATGCCAAGTGTATGTGAGCTAAATATACTTATACAGATCTAGGGGATACGATGAGACTATGCTTCCAAGCACAGAAAGAAGTACATGATCGGCAATGGCACAAACAAATCTGCACATAGTAAATAATCTGATACAGTATAGACTATACACCAAGGGAAAGCGGAACAAAGCGATTCACAAAATGTACAAACTTTACTCTACAGGCTCTGCAGGCTATAAAATCAGAACATATATATACTCAGGTGCAGATTCTTCAAAATAACTTCAATTGGTTGCACCTTTTCTCAGATCAAATACAAATAGTAGCTGCATTTGTGTAGAACAAAGAATGAAGCATTCATAGCTTAGCTGCCCTTTGCTTCAGTTAAACAATACATGCTAGCTTGCTTGATGGTTGTGCCCAAAAAATCCAGAGTGAACAACTCTGAACCTGGCTCTAGCTAAAAGAACAAAATCATTGGCTTAGGTAAGCTTTACTCAGGTTGCTTGATAGTTGTGCCCCAAAAATTCAGTCAATAACTCTGAACCTGACTCTAGCTAAATTACAGACACTGTGACATGAGTAGCAACCTGAGTAAAGCTTACCTAAAAGAATAACATCACAGAGGCCTCTCACCAAGGACCCGGGAAGCATGCGTAAAACTGATGCTCCTTTCCATAGGAGAAATATAAGTGAACTGACAATCAACTATTCTAGTCATCCATGCTTATATATAGTATAAAAATATGGTGAGTTCAGAAATTAATCTTTTCTTTAAAACTAAACAAAGAAGGAAAAGAAACATACATGTGCGACCGATCGAATAGGGAAGACATGGCATAATTGTTGTATGCATGTACCCAGCAGTGGGCGTTTCAGGCACCCTGCAGGTAATTTTGTTGGACACTTATCCATTAACAGGAGCATCAACAATGGTACGGAGCAGGAACCGTGGCTATGAACAGACCTTGCAATGAATCTCGGTGGAGGCAGCGTCGAGCGCAGAGATTGTGCATGTGACCGCAGACGATGTGAGCACGGCCCAGTTGCAGTGATGCAGGGAGGATGCGAAGGGCAGCGGTGTGCTGCTGGATTGACAGAAGAGGCTGCGAATAGCACAGGGTTCAGCAAGGGGATTGGAATACCCAAGCAACTCATTGTATTGCCAGTGAAGCGTTCTAGTGCCGTAAAGTCTAATGCGCCTGCATTTTAACACAATGGTTGTTAGTACACGACTAAAATAAATTTTTAAACAAAGTAACCTGAGAGTGTATCCACAGTAAATAGAATAGGTATATTTTCACAGATCCGTAGCTGTCAGAAAAACACAATGTCACACACCTTTGACACTTTGCTTTTTCCATTGATGCAATAATGTCGCCAGACCATATAGTCGCCGATCTTCACTGTTCCATCAGGACTATTTATGAATATATTATCACACTTTAAGTCGCTATGTATATTCGTTGGCGCCGGACTCTAATGATATTCCAGCCCTGTCAATATCTGTATTGGCCATCGTCTCATAGCTTTCATACCCACTTTCTTGTGCTTCCTACAGAACCTGGTCATTGTTTCAAATTTCAGCAATCAAAATGTATTGAATAGAAGGGCGATAAGAGTGAAATCTATCTGTGGTTAACTTTCTAGATGCATTTAAGATGTGCGGCCAATCCCAATCTAATTTCCTTTGCACAAGAACAGACTCCGGTGTAGTTAATACGACACCAAATTAATAAGTACGTCAACTTGTAAACAAAATGGGTAATCCATAATAGAATCAGGCAAAGTATTACGAACGCTCCCCGGTAGGAAGAGACATATGAGTTGTGCTAAAGAAAAAGGGACATACTGCCTCGCATGCGAGATGTGCAGGGCTCTGTGATGATGTTAACTGTATTCTTGTTCTCACCAACCCATTAGGTGAACAACTCCTGAATGTTCTTGTCCCTCGGCGTCTTCAACAGCTGGATCTCCATACTCATTTGTTCTATCTTCTCTGAGGAACTCATGACAGAATCTTCAATCTATGTTTAGCTCCATGTCACCTCATCACCCTCCAGCATATCGAAGGTTTAATAGCTATTGGCACAATATACATTAAGGAACACGTGGTGAGCAATTTCCAGTCTTACATGGCCACTGATAAATTCCAACCCAAAAACGGAACTGAAATGTTTAAACTTGATTAAAAAAACTGGGGTTTATTATAGGCTATAGGTTTGAATTTGGAGTCTAGCAGGCATACTAATAATGCAGCAAAGCGAATCAGATGAGCAAAATTAAATACGTTTTCCATGAATTTGTTGAGGTTCACTAAAAGCATGAAATTCATCAGTGGATATTGTAGAATTCAAGCATGAAAGGTCGCACTTCATAGATGATTGGCTGAAAACAAACGTGTGAAATCACACTCTAGACAATGGTCAATGACACAGATACGTAGAAAAAACACCAGATAGTTCAATTGAAAGATACACTGTGTTGGCCACGGGCGCCTCATGGCTTGGCTCGGCTTGTTCGCCTCCTCCAGAAGCAGGAGGACCTCGCCCAGGCGGGCGTTGCTCCAGTACGCACCTATGCCCGGCTTGGGAGCCCGTGGCCTCGGCGGACCTAGGACGCTCAGGATCCACGACGGCGCTCCCGTACGCTCCTACGCCCGGGTTGGGAATCGGGAGCTCATGGCCTCGCTGGAGTTTCGTCCAGGCTGCGGGGGCACGCACACAGGGCCCATCTCCGTCGAGCACAACCAGTGCATCCGCTTGCGGTCCAGCGCGGCAACCCGCGTTGGTCCGGAGGCGGCGCTCCGGTGGCGGTCCGGCATTGGAGATCCAACGACCATGGCTTCCGCTTCCTGTGAAGGGGGGGAGAGAGAGGGATGTGAGAAATAGAACCAGAGGAAGGGAGGGAAGAAGGAGAGGAGGGCAGGGCGGCGCGTTGGTCCGGCGGCGGCGCTCCGATGGCCGGCCGGCGCGGGGCGGCGATCTGGCATGGAGGTCCAGGGCCATGGCTTCCGCTTCCTGCGAAGGAGAGAGAGAGGGGGATGTGAGAAATAGAACAAAAGGGAGGGGAAGGAAGAAGGAGAGGAGGGCATGGCGGCGCGTTGGTCCGGTAGCGGAGCTCCGGTGGGCGGCGGCGCGGGGCGGCAGGGAGGCACGGGCGCGAGCCGCCCGCGCGTGGAGGCGCTGGTTGCGGTCGGCGGCGGCGGACACGGGCAAATGCGGCAGGGTGTTTTTTGTCAAAACGGTTTTATCAGATCCACTTAAACAGGACTGCGGGTTTATTTCAAAGTAATATAGGGGCTCTTTCGCAAAAACACCGACGACGTACGACCAGAGGCGACCGCTGGTTTATTATTATATATATATAAATAGGGAAAGATTAGGGAAAGATTGAAACGTACGAAACCATCAGTGCGCTGCTGCATATGTTACCACCCACCCGCCCCGCTGTTAAGCCGACTCGTCGCTTCGTCCCTCTGCGATGCATGCTGCTATGTGCGGTCGCTCTCTCCGGTCAGCTCCATCCACGACGCGGACCCTTTTTTCAAACCTATTCGAAATCTGACTCTGTTTGAATTTTTTTCGAGATCTGACTTTTGAATTCGTTGTACAGTCGTGCGTGCGTGCGTGCGTATGTACGTAACGTACTGCCGCTGCTTGATGATTCTCGTTGCGTGGTCGTTGACACCCGGCCATCCGTCTACGTCTATCACCGGACAGTTGTGCAGGTGGTTATTCTGGTGGCTGTTTCTTGTGCGCTCGAGATTTCTACCGTGCCAAAATGGTGCACAAGTGCGCGCAGGTAGCTGGGGAGGTTGGTGCACAATTGTATCTCAAGTTCTCAATAACCGAATAGATTCTTTCGCCCTAGAATGCACCGTGGACAATAAAGGAAGTTCCCCAATTTCCCATTCGAGCCAGTAGCGACGTACTATCATAAGTATCATTGCATGTCAACAATGAGCAAGTTCAGTGAGACAGACAGCATGTGCCAACCTAACTTCATCATCCGACAATCCATGAAGACGAGCCGAATATCTCGGCATATCACGTGGATGGTTTCCCTGTATAATTCCTGTCCAGGTGCTGAGCCCTACCGTATCCAGCGTTATCCTCAGACCAAAAAAGTTATATCCCTCTTGCCCTCTTTGTTTCGCACCAATCAATCAGCCGGACCGTACATATGCAAAACAGTGAAACCACCGCACTCCGTCAACGGAATCATAATGCTCTTCTGTCGGCTAGCTGAAAACAACCATAAATAAACTCGATCGATCAGCCTGCACTGTTTGGGGTTGACGCGCGTAACAAAAAATCACCTCATGGTTGGGCAAGGAGCCGATCGATCGATGGAGTTTATTCGTTAGGTGAGATGCCAAGCTAAGACGTTAATTAGGAGTGTCGTGTCGTGACACCAAGCTAAATGAAACAGTCTAAGTAGGACAGAACAACGACTTTATTAGCAAACAAAACAAACTTGGATTGCAGGCTCGTCGCTGTCGTAGACTTTCATTCGATTGAAGATGTACTCCCTTCATTCGGAAATACTCGTCATAAAAATAAATACAAATGAATATATTTAAAACTAAAATACATCTAGATACATTTATTCTTTGAACAAGTATTTCGGACGAAAGAAGTATTTTCTTCTGACAGAAGCGTAATAAAAGCGGGCAGAGTTCTTCACGGCATGCATACTTGCAAAAGCTATTCCTGCAAAACCCTAGATAGACTTCAAGGTATCCACGCGCGCGATGATCGATCTGACGACGCCGCCACCGCGGAGAAGGAAGCCAATCGGAACTCCAAGCAGGTCGTCTCTCCTTTATACGAGTCAGACAGCCAGAGCCGGAGCTCACAAGTTTAGTGCCAAAAGTGGGTTAATGTAGAAAGAACTATTAGCATGGAAATGAATGCATTCCGCACTAATAATGGTCCCTTAAGTGGTTGTTATAGCCTTGTCTAGTTGGTGCACGAGTAACATGGCGGCGCCGTTCCTAGTGTGCTTGCTTTACACGGAGATTAGTTGCTTTCCGGCGGCGAAAATCGTACTCGCCCGGCCGGGCGTGGTGTACCATGACCGTGATGGGAGGACGTGAGGATCATGCAAGGGTTGTAAAAGTTGAGGCTAAAGCGTATGCAATTAAGCAGGGACGCGTGCATGTTATATAAGAGCAGAAGATTAGAGAGAAGGTTAGACGGTTAGGGCTGTGGATTGATCTACAAGGAAACTAGCTAAATCGAATCAGATCTCAACAGCCCCAACCTATCCTAACACGGTTACAACAAACACACGCACACAATCTATAGCTATATACGGTTTATAGATACACCGTATTATACAATGCTTGACACTACCCCTTAATCACAACTTATGTAAGTTGATATTGTGTCGAAAAGCTGCCAGCTGCCTCAAAGAAAGGGGTTTAGTAAACCCATCTGCAACCTGATCACCCGTAGGGACAAACCGAACATTCAACAGTTTATTGGCCACCCGTTCTCGAACAAAGTGATAGTCTATCTCTATATGCTTTGTTCGAGCATGTAAAATAGGATTAGCAGTCAAATATGTAGCACCAAGGTTATCACACCAAAGTGATGCAGCTCGAGGATGATGAAGACCCAATTCTGTCAACATATTCTGCACCTAAATAATCTCAGCAGTTGCATTAGATAAGGCTTTATACTCAGCCTCCATGCTTGATCTGGATACAGTAGCTTGCTTACAAGCACTCC
Organism: Triticum urartu; assembly: GCF_056163025.1. Taxonomy (NCBI): domain Eukaryota; kingdom Viridiplantae; phylum Streptophyta; class Magnoliopsida; order Poales; family Poaceae; genus Triticum; species Triticum urartu. Next base: position 149,654,921 of record NC_141879.1, on the reverse strand, counting down.
AGAAAACTAGATTACTTCCAAGAAATACTGCAAAACCTCCTGTAGACCTTCTGTCATCAGGACAACCTGCCCAGTCAGCATCAGAAAAAGCACTGACAAGCATGGAGTCAGACTTGCAAAGTTTAAGTCCAAGACCCTGCGTTCCTTGAAGATATCTAAGAATCCTTTTGACTGCAGTCCAATGAACAGAAGTGGGAGCGTGTAAGAACTGATAAACCTTATTAACTGCATAAGAAATATCTGGCCGAGTAAAAGTAAGGTACTTTAGCGCTCCCACAACACTCCTGTACCGAGTAGAGTCATCTTGTGCAAGTAGTTCCCCATCATGAAGAGACAACTTTTCAAAGAGAGACAAAGGTGTAGGCAAAGATTTGCAACCTGTCATCCCAATGCGCTGAAGGATTTGTTGAACATATTTCTCTTGTGACAACAGAATACCACTTGCAACCGGCTTCACCTCAATTCCAAGAAAAAAATGTAGACGCCCTAAATCCTTGAGCGCAAAATCCATACATAAGTCCTTGAGAAGGGACTCAATTGCTGCAGGAGAGGAACTTGTAACAACAATATCATCAACATGGATAAGCATAAATATGATGATTACATGCCGACGATAAAAGAACAATGAGGTATCTCCTTTTGACGCAATAAACCCAAGAGACTGTAACTTGAAATACAAACGAGAGTACCAAGCTCGGGGTGCATGTTTCAAACCATATAGGGCCTTACCAAGCTTGCAAACATGATGTGGTGAGCTTGAATTAACATACCCAGGGGGTTGCCTCATAAAGACTTCATTTTCCAGAACACCATGCAAAAACGCGTTCTTTACATCTAGTTGTCAAATGCACCAATTTCTAGAGACTTCAACTGAGAGGATTAACCTAATGGTGGCAGCCTTCACTACAGGACTGAAAGTATCTTCATAGTCAAGTCCATGCCTTTGTTTGAAACCTTTGGCAACCAAACGAGCCTTGTACCTGTCAATGGTGCCATCAGACTTTCTCTTTATTTTGTACACCCATTTGCAGTCAATCACATTGCTACCCCTGACTGGTGGAACCAAATGCCAGCTTTTGTTGTCCATGAGAGCCAGGTATTCCTCATCCAAGCTTCACGTACATTCTTTGGTTCACCTATGGCATAAAAATACCCCCAACAAACACAGCCATCTTTATAAACTTTGGGTTTAATAATACCACTTTGTGACCTGGTTTGCAGACGCACGGGGGGAGGCAGAGCCGGTTGTGCGGCTTGAAGTTGCAGTCGATTTTGGGAAGCGGAGATGGCAGAGTCGGACGCAGCCTCAGAAGATCCAGACCCAACCACAGCAGATCCCGAGGCGAACTCCTGTGGCGAGCCAGCGAGATCCAGCGCAACCGCCCGTGGGAAACTGCCACTTGGCAGATCCTGACTGGCCGCTGGAGACTGCAACGACGGGAGCACGCCTGAGCCCGCACGCACCGCATCAGGACCGCCACGTGGGTCACCCTAAGCCACAGAAGTAGGCCGACCAAGGGCATGTGAGGGTGGCCCGCTTGTCCTCGGCGGAGATGACGACCGACCGGGGGACAACGCGACAGAGGGCCTGCCTGGCCGCCCGCCTGACGCGTCTGGCGACGCTGATCCCGCGGTAGATTGCGCTGCCGCTGCGTCAGGAACCGATCCCGAGGAGATACTCCCTCATGTTGACACACGAACACGTCATGTGTACCCTCAACGCCGGGGGTGATGCACCGCAGCTCACGTCGAAGGAGGCCTGACCGACAATGCGATACACAAGACAGTCGGCGGGCGCTTTTGCAGACCCGAAACCTCGCGCACCCGGGAGGGACCCCGTCAGGGATTGCGGCGGCTATGGGTTGCCCTAGGTCGATTCGCTCGCCACTAGAACCTCGGGATTCGCAGCTCTCAAACTCGAGGAACAGCGAAGAACGAGAGAGAAAAACGGTGGGGGGATAAAACGTAGATGAAAAAGTAGTATATTGATTTGTTCGATTGTGTGTTGTTTCAATCGGCTGTCACCCCCAACATATATAAGAGGCGGCTGGACTTCCCGTACAAGCAAAGGATTCATCTAGGCTTTCCTTACAAGAAAATTACATCAATTCACGTCCAAAACCCTAGTCAAATTCGAATTGGTTTTATCCGAACTTTCCAAAACTGTTCGGTTTAAACTGGTCGTATCTTGCGGGTCTTTTTTGTGGTGGCAAACAATCTTGGATGGAAACGAGCCCAAAAGCAATCTTGACCGTTTCGACGAGACAAGCAACTTTCATGTTGAACGTTTTATTATCAGAGGTCGTCTTGAGGGTCAAATCGGTCGCGCAAAACAGGCTATTCCCTCGCGCTACTCATCAGACATGTGTCTGGTGGGGCGCGCCATATCTCGCCTCGTGATAGGCGGCACTCCGATTGCTCTAACTTTTGCATACGACCTCAGATTGGGATGATATTTATATCAAAATCGATCATTTTGACGAGACGCACAACTTCCGTGTAGAATACTTTTCCATCCTAGATTATCGAAATAACCTTTTGAGCCCATCTTCAACTTCTCGTGGGATTGACTATCACAGCCTCCACCCCGGCAAGCTTTCCACCCGGGCAAGCTTTCCACACCGGCAAGGTTTCTACCCGGCAAGCTTTCACATCGGCAAGGTTTTACCCTGGCAAGGTTTCTACCCCGGCAAGGGTTCCTCCCCGGCAAGGTTTCTTCCCCGGCAAGATTTCTCCCCCGACAAGATTTTCATTCAGCCGGCAAAGTTTTCATCCCGGCAAGGTTTTTACCACGGCAAGGTTTCTACTCCGGCAAGCCTCTACCCCGGCAAGGTTTCCACCCGGGCAAGGTTTCCATTCAGCCGGCAAAGGCCAAATAACTCACACAACCCATCAGACACTTCCTAGGTGGGTGTCTGGTCCCTCGCGTCACTTTTTCACTCAGGGCCAGCCCGTGAAGTGTTGCCTCTAACTTTTGCATACGAACCCGGATTCTTGACCATGCCAAAATCTGGTGTCAACACATGCCCCCCTGTTTTTCGGCAAAGCTTGTGTGCCGAAAAATAACTTGTACTGTGTTTGTTCTAAGGACGATGTCAACACTCCACCGGCCATTTATTTTTCTTAGAGCGATAATTATGTATCGGCCATTGCCTGTTTAGGCTTCTTGCCACACACTCGGGTGGTATTTCTTCAAGTATTTTCCATTGAGAGCTCGAGGTAACAATGCCCCTTGTATGCATTCCACCAAATATGAATTTCCGGGAACTATTCTTGCGATCCTAAAAAGATCTTCCCAACTTGGAGACCACTTCCCAAATTTTCTATCTTTTGAACCAATCGGTAGAATCACTTTTCCACATGAGATCGCCAACTTGAAAATTCTTCAACTTGACTTTCTTATTCTAAGCACTTGCCACCCTCAACTTGTCTCTCTCTATGGCCTTCAAAGCAGCCAAACGTTTATCGGCAACTTCGTCAATGTTGTCCATCATTAAGTTATAAAAGTCCACCGTCGATAAATCATTTTGCTTGGCTATTCTTAAAGCATTCAAATTTACTTCCACCGGTAAAACAACCTCTTGACCATATACTAGCTCATATGGAGTCACCTTCGTAGCACCATGCCTTGAGATCCTATGTGCCCACAAAGCCTCAGACAGCAACTCATGCCATCTCCTTGGATTATCCTCAATCTTCTTCTTGATGAGTTTGATTAAAATTTTATTGCTAGACTCAGCTTGTCCATTGGCTTGAGCATAATATGGAGAGGAATTGAGCAACTTTATGTTATAAGATTCGGCAAATTCTCTGACTTGGTGTGACATAAAAGATGAGCCTTGATCTGTAGTCAACATTTGAGGAATACCGAATCTATGAATAATATGCTCGGCTATGAATTTAATTACCTCCGAATGTGTCATGTTCTTGAGAGGTACTGCTTCAGACCATTTAGTGAAATAATCGGTTGCCACCAATATGAACCGATGCCCCTTTGAGGAAGACAGATGAATTTGTCCAATAAAGTCTAAACCTCATCCTCTGAAAGGCCACAACTTGATAATGGGATGTAACATAGCAGCAGGAGCCAACTGAATATCACCAAATTTTTGACAAGCTTCACATCCTTTGTAATATCTGAAGCAATCATTAATCATAGTCGGCCAATAAAATCCAGCACGTCGTAGCAACCATTTCATCTTGGGAGCCGACTGATGAGTGCCACAAATACCTTCATGGACCTCCCCCATAGCAACTCTCGCTTGGTCCTCGTCCAAGCAGTTTAGAAGAACATCATCAACCGTTCGGCGATAGAGACCATCATCTCTCATTGTGTATTTAAAAGCCATATGCCGAACAGCCCTGTCCACCCTTCTACTAGGATCACACAAATAATCAACAATGGGTTTTCTCCAGTCTTGATTTTCTCCTGTATTGAATATTTCATCAGTGACCAAAACGGTGGGCTCCGGTTCATCCTCCCCTATGTTGGCAAGACTAGACATCGGCTTTTCAGAAATATGAGACATGTCACGATCAACGTGATAGCCGGATGCTTGTTGTGCCAACTCATTTGCTTTCCAATTGTCATGTCTAGATATATGAGCAATGCTAAAATAATCCAAACTAGAAATTATATCTAGACATTTATCAAGGTAAACATTAAGCGATTCGTCAAAACATTGAGAGACTTCGAATATTTGTTGCACTACTAATAACGAATCACCATAAGCCTCAATATGTGTAACACCTATAGCAAGTAACATCTTTAGGCCGAATAATAATGCCTCATATTCGGCCTGATTGTTTGTACAAAAATATTCTAAGCGGCATGAGGCTTCAAAAACAGCACCATGAGGAGATATGTAAACAATACCAACACCTTGGCCATTGCTACAAACCGAACCATCAAAATATAATCTCCACGGTACTAGTGAGACAAGGTTTATATCAACATCATGCTTGTCATCAATCCGATGTTCAACAATAAAATTAGCAATGATTCGGCCTTTCATGGATTTTAGAGATTCATAAGCCAAATCATATTCAATCAAAGCATAAGTCCATTTGCCAATTCTACCACTGAGAATTGGTCCATGCAACATGTATTTAATGACATCGGTCTGACAGGCTACTATGCAAGCACTCGGCACTAAATAATGTCTCAATTTTGTGTAAGCATAATATAAACATAGACATAATTTTTTAATAAATGTATACCTTGTCTCGGCTTCCAATAAGCGGCGGCTCAAATAAGTGATGGCATGCTCTTTTCCTTCGGTTTCTTGAGTCAGAACAACACCAAGAACTCCTTCCTCTGCTGCAATGTAAAGCCCGAAGGGCTCCCTATGCTTGGGTGCTTTCATCACCGGAGGAGTGCACAAATAATTCTTGATCATATCAAATGCTTCTTGCTGTTTTGCTCCCCAAGTGAAATCAGCATCATTCTTTAATCGAAGGATAGGAGTAAACGCATCAACCTTCCCCGACAGAATAGCTATGAACCTCCTCAAGTAATTGACCTTGCCAAGGAACTTTTGCATATCTCTCTTGCATGTTGGAGCCTCTACTTTCTGTATGGCCTCTATCTTTTTGGGATCAATCTCTATGCCATCTTCATGGATAATGAAACCCAAAAACTTGCTAGCCGATACGCCGAATGCACACTTCAAAGGATTCATTTTTAGTCCATACTTTCTCATTCTTTCAAAGGCTAAACGCAAATCAGCCAAGTGAGACTCAAAAGCATCCGATTTGAAAACAATATCATCAATATAAACCTCAAGTATGACACCGAGTAAATCATGAAAAATCAAATTCATAGCCCTTTGATATGTGGCGCCAGCATTTTTTAATCTGAATGTCATCACTGTCCACTCGAATAAACCAAAAAAACCAAGGCAACGAAAAGCTGTCTTGGACATGCCCTCTTCGGTCATAAAAATTTGATTGTATCCGGCATTACCATCTAAAAATCTAATAACCTTATGTTCAGAGGCATCATTAATAAGCATATCGGCTATTGGCATGGGATGCTCATCTTTGGGTGTAGCCCTATTCAAATCTCTGAAGTCAATGCACACCCTCAACTTGCCGGATCCTTTCTTCTCCACTGGGACAATGTTAGAAATCCACTCGGCATACCTGCAAGGCCTAATAAAATTAGCTTTAAGCAAATGACCGATCTCTTCCTTGATCCAGGCATACTTTTTGGATTAAACTTTCTGGCCGATTGTTTGTATGGTCTAAAACCGGCCTTTATAGGTAACCGATGCTCCACTAGCTGTCGGCTTAAACCTGGCATCTCATGATATTCCCATGCAAAGCAACAAACATATTCTTTCAACAGCTCGATCAACTTAGTCTTATGATCGGCTCTTAAATTTTCATTTACAAATGTCGTCCTAAAAATTGAACAATCTCCTATATCTATCTCTTCTAATGGATCGACCGATGTAAAACCTTGTCCTAATTTATCCATATCATCCAGTGGCGGATCCAGGATTTGAAGTTAGCCGGGGCGGACATTTAAAGAAAATAAAAAATCAAAGCCATGATGTAATCAACACAATAAATTCGCCAATTGGTCAGCAATCGAACAAGACAATCAAAGGAAATTATTTTAAGTAGTTTCATTTATTCTAAAGAACTACAACTCCCGTTGATTGAATCTTCCCTTCTTTATCCCAAAAATATCCAACCATCGAGTCCACTAGGTACTTATAACGTGTAAAGAAATTCATATTGACATAAATCTTAACATGATATGACACTTGTTCGGATAAAAGATAAGGAACGAAGATTGGGGGAGAAAAGAACATGCTGCTTGCTTCCCTCCGTTGAAGGCTCGCTTGCAGTTTTGAGCGGGGCGCACGACTATGGCACTGGTGATGTTGTTGCCTCCCATGCGAACAACGCGTTGAGGCACCATCGGTTCTGACCCGGGCAGCTCTGCGGCGAGGCGAGCCGGCGGTGGAGGGCTAGATCCCTGTTTTCTCGATCGATCATGATTGGGGAGGTTAGACGAATTGAGAACATAAGGCTCAAGGGTGTGCACAGTTAGTGGGCTCCTTTTTAACTGGGCCTTTACTATCTGTGACTCACTAGCTAGCCCATTTCCTATGCGAATTGTTATCTCTCATCGTCTTCTTTCTCGACTGAACTTAGGACGGAAACAAAACGGTTGGAACAGAGAGCTCTATCCCATGGCGGCCATGGGCCAAATTAGCAGGGGAGGTACCCTAAGTCACAAAATTTTACTCGGGGCGGCCGCCCCTACACGACCCCACACTGGCGCCGCCCCTGATATCATCTAACTCTTCTATGGACTCATACATATCACTCTCATTGGACCGATATTCTACAAGTCGCTTTTGTAACCACTCTAAGTTAGGATCCATTTAAACATATCATACCTTGGAGCCGATTGCATTCAGTCGGCTTTAAAGAGACGTGCACGAAACCATTCTTGGTCGTGCTGAGAAAATCGAACTCTCACAAGTCACGTCCCGTCAAGCAAGTAGCATTTGGGTGTTGCCAATCCACCGACGCCTCAGCCAAAGCACTGGCCGAGTTATCCGCATGAATGACTTCCACTTCATCATCAACCCACTGGATCAAAAATTGGTGCATAGTAGATGGCACGCATTGGTTTACATGAACCCAATCACGGCCTAATATCACATTGTAGTTACCTTGCACTTCGGCAACAAAGAATGCGGTAGCCAAAGTTTTACTTCCCACTGTGAGCTCCACATACATCACACCTTTGGCTTCAGTTTTCTCTTTGCCTTCAAATCCATTGAGCACCATGTTGGTCTTTATCAACTCTTCATCATGCAGCCCCAATTTTCTGAAGACCGAATACAGCATAAGATTCACCACAGCACCACCATCAACAAGCATCTGAGTGAGCGGTGATCCATTGATATGACCTCTGAGATATAACGGTTTCAGATGCGTTACTGGGTCTTTTGGCTTCTCAAATATTGCGTTTTTAGGGCCAAAATCCAGCTGGGCCACTTCCCCTTCCTCATCTACAGCATGAAACTCGGCAGGTAAGTAATATACCATATTGATATCCATACCTTCATGAACCGGCGTCGACTCATAGTCCAACATATCATACTCTTCAAGTGCATCCACCGATTCTGAAATCGGTTCGAGTGAAGAAGTAAGAAGTGTCGCAGACGATGTAATAACTGTCGCATCGTCCTCCTTTGGTGGCGCAGGTGCTGCCGCGATAGGTGTAGAAGCCACTGTATCTTGTGTTTGTTTAGGCCTCCACAGTTGCTTTGCAGGTAACATGGGCCGAGTGTCATTGAAGAACTTATCCCTTTGCTTCTCGGCCTCTTGTTCTTTCATCTCTTGACTCCTTAACCTCTGTAATTTCTTCTTTTGTGTCTTTGTTAGCCCTGGAGGACACCACTTTGGCTGAGTATACTTAGGATCTCTCATCTTTACTTGGCCGGTGCTTGCTTCATGGTCATTAGCCGAGTGCTTTGGCGCGATAGCAAGTATCGGCTCAGTCGGATTGCTATGCATAATCGGCTGCTATATGGTGAATGTTTCGGTGCCCAAGATGAGTGAGACGGCATTGATTTTTTCCTTGCCTTTGCTTGACTCGACTGTTGCAGCACTTGGCGACTTAACACGCCATTCTTGCTTGCCGACCCTCTTTTGATTATCTTGCACTGGCCGATCGACACCATTGTTCAAACGGCCTCGTGTGGGATAAAAAAGTCTCTCATGAACGGGCCTCCTTGTTTCTGCCCAACCCGGATGAAAAGCATAAGGGGCCATTGGGGGCTGCCACCATCCTCCATTGAAATCTCCCATGTAGTATGGCACATAGGGGGGTGGCGGCATCCATGGTCCCGGCGCCCACGACCCATATGGCCTTACATGATGATGAAAATCTTCCCGAGGAGGTGACCTTGAGCGTTTCAAATTTGATGACCGGTCAGAGATAGAACCGTTTCCTTGACTGACATACTTGGACAACAACATATCAAAAGTTGGCTTGATTTTCTTGCGCTGCACTTTAACTTCATTCCTCTTCCACTTGCCAACTTCTGGACTCTTGGGTTTGATAAATTTAACATGAGTATTTCCTGCACTTGCGGTTGCCCCCCGAGTGTAGGATTCTTGATGGTGATTTTGATCACTTCCTTGCCATCGGGCTGTTTATCAAGCACACCTTGTCTCCCCAAGACCTTGTCGCCCTCCTTGTCTTTCCTGGGCTCACCAATAATGACATTAGCTTTATTAGCAGATTGATCAACCTCTGGCTGAATGAGTAGCTTCTTCCCATCCAAATCCATGGTATTCATTGGAAAAGGTTGTTTATCAACTTGCATCTCAGAAAAGTTCAATCGTCCGTCATTAATGGCCGATTGTATCTGTCGTCAAAAAACATTGCAATCATTAGTAGCATGAGAAAAAGAATTATGATACTTGCAATAAGCACGCCGTTTCAGCTCTTCAAATGGCGGTAAAGTATGAGATATTCTAATAATCTCAGCCTGCAGCAAAGCATCAAATATTCTATCACACTTAGCAATGTTAAAAGTAAAATTCATCTCTTCATCATGATTCTTATGAATCGGTTTCAGATCATTGCAAGTAAAGGGTTTCGCTTTAGATGGCCAAACAAATTCAGTAGCAAAAATGTCACCCTCATCGTCCGAGTGATCACTATTATATTCGACCATATTCATCTTTGGACGATCGGCTTTGTATCTATGCACTTCCTTGAGATCTTTGCTTCGGCTTTCCTGAGCCAAAGCCCTTTGTAAGACTTGGTTGGTATTTAAGAACTCATAGCCTTCTAGATTTTCTCTAATGGGAGTTCTTAAACCACTCAGTACTAAGTCCGCCAAGTCCCTTTCGGTTATCACCAAACTAAAACACCATTTTTTTGTTTCTCTGAATCTCTTGATGTAATCGGAGACTGATTCATCATGCTTCTGCTTAACCGATGTTAGATGTGACAAGTTGAGTTCATTATTGCCGCTATAAAAGTGATCATGAAATTTCTGCTCTAGTTGTGACCAAACTCAAATGGAACCATGTGGTAAAGAAGAAAACCATGAAAATGCGGTACCGGTTAATGATAAAGGAAATAAACACACTTTCAATTCATTCAATGAGCCTGCCTCACCCAATTGTGCTAAATATTGACTAGCATGCTCCCATGTGGTTTTTGTGCCTTCTCCATTAAATTTAACAAAATCTAGAATTTTATATCCTGGAGGGCACTGGATGGCATCAATGTACTCGGGGTATGGCTTTTGGTAAATCCGATTCCGAGGTAGCTCAACTCCAAAATTCTCTCGAAGCATCTTAGCCATCTCCTCTCTAAGATTAGCTAGACCATCATCCATAGTGGACGATGCAGCTTGTGGCAGTGGCATAGAAGGAGTAGGGTTACTAACTGTAGGTAAAAATTGTGGCATATATGTCGAACCATAGTTCGGTAATGGCCGAATGGTTGTAGTTGTAGGTAGGGTTTGGTTCGGCATTGCCACCGAACCCGGCATGCTCATGATGGGACTAATGGGTGCAGCCACAATATGATTTGTTTGAGTAGGATAATAAGTCATCGGCATGGGAGGCACCGACGAAATAGGTAAAGTCAGATTAGGGTTTTGCACACTAGCAATTATACCACCATTACCACTAGATGATTGAGATATATTCTTCTGAGCATTAGTATTTTCTATGAAAGTTTGATAGACTAAATTGTTACCATCAGCAATACGACTCTCAATCTCAGCCCACTGCTCAGGAGAAAAGGTAGTACTTACAGGGGTTTTAACCTGCTCGGCTTGAAGAGGGGGAAACTTGATTTCTTCAATCGGAGTGATGTTGCCTTGGCGATCCTTCTTGAATTTTGCAAGGAACTCCTGCAGGTCCTTCTCCTCGCGTGCCTTCTTGTACTCCCCATAGACTTGGCAATGACCGCCCGATATCTCATAAAGACTTGGCTTAATGATGTTATCAGCGTCTACCTCAGATGGCTTGGGAAGATCGGACATGGTGGATGATGACGATTGATCTTCTTTCCTCAGCGGAGTCGCCAAAAAGTGTGTTGACACACGAACACGTCATGTGTACCCTCAACGTCGGGGGTGATGCACCACAGCTCATGTCGAAGGAGGCCTGACCGACAGCGCGATACGCAAGACAGTCGGCGGGCGCTTTTGCAGACCCGAAACCTCACGCACCCGGGAGGGACCCCGTCAGGGATTGCGGCGTCTATGGGTTGCCCTAGGTCGATTCGCTCACCCCTAGAGCCTCAGGATTCGCAGCTCTCAAACTCGAGGAACAATGAAGAACGAGAGAGAAAAATGGCGGGGGGATAAAACGTAGATGAAAAGTAGTATATTGATTTGTTCGATTGTGTGTCGTTTCAATCGGCCGTCACCCCCAACATATATAAGAGGCGGCTGGACTTCCCGTACAAGCAAAGGGTTCATCTAGGCTTTCCTTACAAGAAAATTACATCAATTCACATCCAAAACCATAGTCAAATTCGGGTTGGTTTTATCCGAACTTTCCAAAACTGTTCGGTTTAAACTGGCTGTACCTCGCGGGTCTTTTTTGTGGTGGCAAACGATTTCGGATGGAAACCAGCCCAACAGCAATTTTGACCGTTTCGACGAGGCGAACAACTTTCATGTTGAACGTTTTCTTATCAGAGGTCCTCTTGAGGGTCAAATCGGTCACGCAAAACAGGCTATTCCCTCGCGCTACCCATCAGACATGTGTCTGGTGGGGCGCGCCATATCTCGCCTCGTGACAGGGCGGCACTCCGATTGCTCTAAATTTTGCATACTACCTCGGATTGGGACGATCTTTATATCTAAATCGATCATTTTGACGAGACACACAACTTCCGTCTAGAATACTTTTCCATCCAAAATCATCTGAATAACCTTTTGAGCCCATCTTCAACTTCTCATCGGATTGACTATCACAGCCTCCACCCGACAAGCTTTCCACCCGGGCAAGCTTTCCACACCGGCAAGGTTTCTACCCGGCAAGCTTTCACACCGGCAAGGTTTTACCCCGGCAAGGTTTCTACCCCGGCAAGGGTTCCTCCCCTGCAAGTTTCTTCCCCGGTAAGATTTCTCCCCCGACAAGATTTTCATTCAGCCGGCGAAGTTTTCATCCCGGCAAGGTTTCTACCACGACAAGCCTCTACTTGTAAGTGCATCTAGTTCCCCTTAGTGATTTTGGTGTATTGAAGACTTATAGGTTAAGGGACTGATGCGTTTGTGAGTGTACACAGGTCTATAAGTCCATGAGGAGTTTGATATTTACAGAGAAAGTCGGCCCCTAAAAATGAAGTTCTTCAACTGAAGACTTTGGATTTCTGAAGACTTTCTGAAGATTTTGAAAGTGAAGGAATTGGTGTAATCCTGAAGACTTGGTATTCATTCGAGGAACATGGAGCATGAAGAATTTTGTTTTCGTAGTTTCATTTTCTCTTTCTTGAGTCATAGGAAACACCGCACTGTTAAAGGGGGTCGAGGAAATACTAAGGAAAAATTTCCATGTGATGCTCAACTCAAATCCTACACCTACCAATCCCTTCGAGTGAAACCATTTGAAATCTCATATAGTTCAGTCATATTCTTCAGTGACAGAGACGAAGTTCTTCTGGTCTTTGAGGAATTTGTTCTGACTGAGGAGTTAGGAATTCATCAGTGCGAATTGCCTACACAGTGAGGAACATGATAGCCCTAAGGATTTTGCTACTTAAAATTCCGACCATTGATGTGCTATGCGCCAGGTGTCCCAAATATCTACCCACCTAACGGTAATATCATTGAAGGGCATTTATGTCTTATCATGTCGGGCTGCTCCCTAGGCTATAAATAGCCGCCCCCTACAACCACTAGCTGGTTGGCTGCTCCGAGAGAAACTGACACTTGTCATTTGAGAGCATCCCATCCTCCGAGGACTTTGAGTGAAAATCATCAAGTGAGGGAAACCCAATCCCAAACACCTACAAACCCAAAGTGATTGAGCATCACTGAAGAGATTGATCCTGTGTCGATCCGACGCTTGTTACCTTTGAAGACTGTGCATCTTCCAGACGGTTAGGCGTCATGGTCTAGAGCATCCAAGAGAAAATTGTGGATCGCCAAGTGACCAAGTCTCTGAAGGTTTGGAAGTCATGTGAAGACTTACCACGAGTTATTGGGCGAGGTCTCTGTGACCTTAGCTCAAGAGGAATATGATGTCTACTACACAACCTTCTTCTTGTAGACGTTGTTGGGCCTCCAAGTGTAGAGATTTGTAGGACGGTAGCAAATTTCCCTCAAGTGGATGACCTAAGGTTTATCAATTCGTAGGAGGCGTAGGATGAAGATGGTCTCTCTCAAGCAACCCTGCAACCAAATAACAAAGAGTCTCTTGTGTCCCCAACACACCCAATACCATGGTAAATTTTATAGGTGCACTAGTTCGGCGAAGAGATGGTGATACAAGTGGTATATGGATAGTAGATAAAGGTATTTGTAATCTGAAATTATAAAAACAGCAAGGTAACAAGTGATAAAAGTGAGCGTAAACGGTATTGCAATGCTAGGAAACAAGGCCTAGGGTTCATACTTTCACTAGTGTAAGTCCTCTCAACAATAATAGCCTAATTGGATCACATAACTATCCCTCAACATGCAACGAAGAGTCACTCCAAAGTCACTAATAGCGGAGAACGAACGAAGAGATTATGGTAGGGTACGAAACCACCTCAAAGTTATTCTTTCCAATCAATCCGTTGGGATATTCCTATAGGTGTCACAAACAGCCCTAGAGTTCGTACTAGAATAACACCTTAAGACACAAATCAATCAAAACCCTAATGTCACCTAGATACTCCAATGTCACCTCAAGTATCCGTGGGTATGATTATACGATATGCGTCACACAATCTCAGATTCATCTGTTCAACCAACACAAAGGACCTCAAAGAGTGCCCCAAAGTTCTACCGGAGAATCGCGACGAAAACGTGTGCCAACCCCTATGCATAGGTTCATGGGCGGAACCCGCAAGTTGATCACCAAAACATACATCAAGTGAATCACGTGATATCCCATTGTCACCACAGATACGCATGGCAAGACATAAATCAAGTGTTCTCAAATCTTTAAAGACTCAATCCGATAAGATTACTTCAAAGGGGAACTCAATTCATTACAAGAGAGAAGAGGGGGGGAGAAACATAAGATCCAACTATAATAGCAAAGCTCGCGATACATCAAGATCGTGCCAAATCAGGAACACGAGAGAGAGAAATCAGACACATAGCTACTGGTACATACCCTCAGCCCCGAGGGAGAACTACTCCCTCCTTGTCATGGAGAGCACCGGGATGATGAAGATGGCCACCGGAGAAGGATTACCCCCTCCGGCAGGGTGCCGAAACAGGTCTAGATTGGCTTTTGGTGGCTACGGAGGCTTATGGCGGCTGAACTCCCGATCTATTGTGCTCTCGGGTGTTTTTAGGGTATATGGAGATATATAGGCGAAAGAAGTACGTCAGGGGGGCCACGAGGGCCTCACGAGGGTGGAGGGCGTGCCTAGGGGGGTGGGTGTGCCCCCCTGCCTCGTGACCTCCTCGCTGATCCCCCGACGTGCACTCCAAGTCTTCTGGGCTTCTTTCCTTCCAAAATGAGTTTCGTGAAGTTTCACGTCAATTGGACTCCATTTGATTTTCCTTTTCTTCGAAACCCTAAAACAGGGTAAAAACAGAAACTGGCACTAGGCTCTGGGTTAATAGGTTAGTCCCAAAAATGATATAAAAGTATATAATAAAGCCCATAAACATCCAAAACAGTAGATAATATAGCATGGAGCAATCAAAAATTATAGATACGTTGGAGACGTATCAGCATCCCCAAGCTTAATTCCTGCTCGTCCTCGAGTAGGTAAATGATAAAAACAGAATTTTTGATGCGGAGTGCTACTTGGCACAATTTTAATGTAATTCTTCTTAATTGTGGCATGAATATTCAGATCTGAAAGATTCAATACAAAAGTTCATATTGACATAAAATGATAATACTTCAAGCATACTAACAAAGCAATCATGTCTTCTCAAAATAGCATGGCCAAACAAAGCTATCCCTACAAAATCATATAGTCTGGCTATGCTCCATCGTCACCACACAAAATATTTAAATCATGCACAACCCCGATGACAAGCCAAGCAATTGTTTCATACTTTTGATGTTCTCAAACTTTTTCAATATTCACGCAATACATGAGCGTGAGCCATGGACATAGCACTATAAGTGGAATAGAATGGTGGTTGTGGAGAAGACAAAAAGGGAGAAGATAGTCTCACATCAACTAGGCGTATCAACGGGCTATGGAGATGCCCATTAATAGGTATCAATGTGAGTGAGTAGGGATTGCCATGCAACGGATGCACTAGAGCTATAAGTGTATGAAAGCTCGAAAAGAAACTAAGTGGGTGTGCATCTAACTTGCTTGCTCACGAAGACCTAGGGCATTTTGAGGAAGCCCATCATTGGAATATACAAGCCAAGTTCTATAATGAAAGATTCCCACTAGTATATGAAAGTGATAACATGAGAGACTCTCTATTATAAAGATCATGGTGCTATTTTGAAGCACAAGTGTGGTAAAAGGATAGTAACATTGTCCCTTCTCTCTTTTTCTCTCATTTTTTATTTTTTTATTTGGGCCTTCTCTTTTTTCATGGCCTCTTTTTTTTGGGCTTCTTTGGCCTGTTTTTTTCGTCCGGAGTCTCATCCCGGCTTGTGGGGGAACCATAGTCTCCATCATCCTTTCCTCACTGGGACAATGCTCTAATAATGATAATCATCACGCTTTTATTTTCTTACAACTCAAGATTTATAACTCGATACTTAAGACAAGATATGACTCTATATGAATGCCTCCGGCGGTGTACCGGGATGTGCAATGACTCATGAGTGACAAGTATGAAAGAATTATGAACAGTGGCTTTGCCACAAATACTATGTCAACTACATGATCATGCTAAGCAATGTGACAATGATGGAGTGTGTCATAATAAACGGAACGGTGGAAAGTTGCATGGAAATATATCTTGGAATGGCTATGGAAATGCCATAATAGGTAGGTATGGTGGTTGTTTTGAGGAAGGTATATGGTGGGTTTATGGTACCGGCGAAAGTTGCGCGGTACTAGAGAGGCTAGCAATGGTGGAAGGGTGAGAGTGCGTATAATCCATGGACTCAACATTAGTCATAAAGAACTCACATACTTATTGCAAAAATCTATTAGTTATCGAAACAAAGTACTACGTGCATGCTCCCAGGGGGATAGATTGGTAGGAAAAGACCATCGCTTGTCCCCGACCGCCACTCATAAGGAAGACAATCGATAAATAAATCATGCTCCGACTTCATCACATAACGGTTCACCATACGTGCATGCTACGGGAATCACAAACTTCAACACAAGTATTTCTCAAATTCACAACTACTCAACTAGCATGACTCTAATATTACCATCCTCATATCTCAAAACAATCATCAAGTATCAAACTTCTCTTAGTATTGAACACACTCATAAGAGAATTTTATTATTCTTCTTGTATACCTAACATATTAGGATTATTTAAGCAAATTACCATGCTATTTAAAACTCTCAAAATGATATAAGTGAATCATGAGAGTTCATCTATTTCTACAAAATAAAACTACCACCATGCTCTAAAAGATATAAGTGAAGCACTAGATCAACAACAAACTACTCTGAAAGATATAAATGAAGATCAATGAGTAGTCGAATAATTATGCAATTATGTGAAGACTCTCTAACATTTACTAATTTCAGATCTTGGTACTTTATTTAAACAGCAATGAAAACTAAATAAAATGACATCTAAGAATAGGAAACATCATGTGAAGAAGCAAAAACTTAGGATCAACCGAAACTAACCGATAGTTGTTGAAGAAGAAAGGTGGGATGCCAACCGGGGCATCCCCAAGCTTAGACGCTTGAGACTTCTTGAAATATTATCTTGGGGTGCCTTGGGCATCCCCAAGCTTGATCCTTTGTGTCTTCTTAATTCCTCTCATATCACGGTCTCCCTAAACCTCAAAAGCTTCATCCACACAAAACTCAACAAGGACTCGTGAGATAAATTAGTATAAACCATTACCAAAACCTTATCATACTCTACTGTAGCAAATCACTAAAAGTATTATTCTACATTGCATACTAAATGCCTCTGCATATTTAGTAGTCCTATCCTCAAATAGAATCATTAAAGAAGCAAACATATGCAAACAATGCAAACATAACAGCAATCTGCCTAAACAGGATAGTCTGTAAAGAATGCAGCAACATCCATACTTACCTAGCTCCAAAAATTATGAAAGAAAATTTCCACTGTAGTAAATTTATCAGAGCTTAATATTCAAAAGGTTTCAAAATTTTATCACATTCTGAATTTTCTAGGGAATTATTGCAACAGCGGTAAACTTTCTGTTTTCAAACAGCAACATGTGGACTTCTAAAATAGGCATAGTAAAGACTATCAATGCCACTTTTATTGAAATAAAAGATGCAAAATATTGTTCTAAATAACAGCAATAAAATCCTAACAAAAAAATTGACGCTCCAAGCAAAACACATATCATGTGGTAAATAAAAATATAGCTCCAAGTAAAGTTACCGATGAACGAAGACGAAAGAGGGGATGCCTTCCGGGGCATCCCCAAGCTTAGGCTCTTGGATATCCTTGAATATTACCTTGGGGTGCCTCGGGCATCCCCAAGATTAGGCTCTTGCCACTCCTTATTCCATAGTCCATCGAATCCTTACCCAAAACTTGAAAACTTCACAACACAAAACTTAACAGAAAACTCGTAAGCTCCGTTAGTATAAGAAAATAAATCACCACTTCAAGGTACTGTAATGAACTCATTATTTATTTATATTGGTGTTAAACCTACTCTATTCCAACTTCTATATGGTTTATAAACTATTTTACTAGCCATAGATTCATCAAAATAAGTAAGCAACACATGAAAAACAGAATCTGTCAAAAACAGAACAGTCTGTAGTAATCTGGATCAAACGTATACTTCTGGAACTCAGAAAATTCTAAAATAAATTTCTGGACCTGAGTAATTTATCTATTAATCATCTGAAAAAAGAATTAACTAAATATCACTCTCCAAATAAAAATGGAAGCAATTCTCATGAGCGCTAAAGTTTCTGTTTTTTACAGCATGATCAACAAGACTTTCCCCAAGTCTTCCCAAAGGTTCTACTTGGGACAAACACTAATTAAAAGCATAAAACCACATATAAACAGAGGCTAGATGAATTATTTATTACTAAACAGGAGCAAAAATCAAAGAACAAAAATAAAGTTGGGTTGCCTCCCAACAAGCGCTATCATTTAATGCCCCTAGCTAGGCATGATGATTTCAATGATGCTCACATAAAAGATAAGAATTGAAACATAAAGAGAGCATCATGAAGAATATGACTAGCACATTTAAGCCCAACCCTCTTCCTATGCATAGGGATTTTGTGAGCAAACAACTTGTGGGAACAAGGATCAACTTGCATAGGAAGGTAAAACAAGCATAACTTCAAAATTTTAAGAACATAGAGAGGAAACTTGACATTATTGCAATTCCTACAAGCATATGTTCCTCCCTCATAATAATTTTCAGTAGCATCATGAATGAATTCAACAATATAACCGGCACCTAAAGCATTATTTTCATGATCTACAAGCATGCAAAATTTACTACTCTCCACATAAGCAAAATTCTTCTCATGAATAATAGTGGGAGCAAACTCAACAAAATAACTATCATGTGATTGAAAATTAAGATCAAGATGACAAGTTTCATGGTTATCATTATTCTTTAAAGCATACGTGTCATCACAATAATCATCATAGATAGGAGGCATGCTTTCATCATAATAAATTTGCTCATCAAAACTTGGGGAACAAAAAATATCCTCTTCATCAAACATAGCTTCCCCAAGCTTGTGGCTTTGCATATCATTAGCATCATGGATATTTAAGGAATTCATACTAACAACATTGCAATCAGGCTCATCATTCAAATATTTAATGCCAAACATTTTATAGATTTCTTCTTCTAGCACTTGAGCACAATTGTCGGAATCCTTATTCTCACGATAGATATTAAAAAGATGAAGCGTATGAGACAAACTCAATTCCATTTTTTATAGTTTTCTTTTATAAACTAAACTAGTGATAAAACAAGAAACTAAAAGACTCGATTGCAAGATCTAAAGATATACCTTCAAGCACTCACCTCCCCGGCAACGGCGCCAGAAAAGAGCTTGATGTCTACTACACAACCTTCTTCTTGTAGACGTTGTTGGGCCTCCAAGTGCAGAGGTTTGTAGGACAGTAGCAAATTTCCCTCAAGTGGATGACCTAAGGTTTATCAATCCATAGGAGGCGTAGGATGAAGATGGTCTCTCTCAAGCAACCCTGCAACCAAATAACAAAGAGTCTCTTGTGTCCCCAACACACCCAATACAATGGTAAATTGTATATGTGCACTAGTTCGGCGAAGAGATGGTGATACAAGTGGTATATGGATAGTAGATAAAGGTATTTGTAATCTGAAATTATAAAAACAGCAAGGTAACAAGTGATAAAAGTGAGCGTAAATGGTATTGCAATGCTAGGAAACAAGGCCTAGGGTTCATAATTTCACTAGTGTAAGTCCTCTCAACAATAATAGCATAATTGGATCACATAACTATCCCTCAACATGCAACGAAGAGTCACTCCAAAGTCACTAATAGCGGAGAACGAACGAAGAGATTATGGTAGGGTACAAAACCACCTCAAAGTTATTCTTTCCAATCAATCCGTTGGGATATTCCTATAGGTGTCACAAACAGCCCTAGAGTTCGTACTAGAATAACACCTTAAGACACAAATCAATCAAAACCCTAATGTCACCTAGATACTCCAATGTCACCTCAAGTATCCGTGGGTATGATTATACGATATGCGTCACACAATCTCAGATTCATCTATTCAACCAACACAAAGGACCTCAAAGAGTGTCCCAAAGTTCTACCGGAGAATCACGACGAAAACGTGTGCCAACCCCTATGCATAGGTTCATGGGCGGAACCCGCAAGTTGATCACCAAAACATACATCAAGTGAATCACGTGATATCCCATTGTCACCACAGATACGCACGGCAAGACATACATCAAGTGTTCTCAAATCTTTAAAGACTCAATCCGATAAGATTACTTCAAAGGGGAAACTCAATTCATTACAAGAGAGAAGAGGGGGAGGAGAAACATAAGAGCCAACTATAATAGCAAAGCTCGCGACACATCAAGATTGTGCCAAATCAAGAACACGAGAGAGAGAGAGAGAGAGATCAAACACATAGCTACTGGTACATACCCTCAGCCCCGAGGGAGAACTACTCCCTCCTCGTCATGGAGAGCACTGGGATGATGAAGATGGCCACCGGAGAAGGATTGCCCCCTCCGGCAGGGTGCCGGAACGGGTCTAGATTGGCTTTCGGTGGCTACGGAGGCTTCTGGCGGCGGAAATCCTGATCTATTGTGCTCTCAGATGTTTTTAGGGTATATGGAGATATATAGGCGGAAGAAGTACGTCAGGGGGGGCACGAGGGGCTCACGAGGGTGGAGGGCACGCCCAGGGGGGTGGGCGCGCCCCCCTGCCTCATGACCTCCTCGCTGATCCCCCTACGTGCACTCCAAGTCTTCTAGGCTTCTTTCCTTCCAAAAAAGAGTTCCGTGAAGTTTCAGGTCAATTGGACTCCGTTTGATTTTCCTTTTCTTCGAAACCCTAAAACAGGGTAAAAACAGAAACTAGCACTGGGCTCTGGGTTAATAGGTTAGTCCCAAAAATGATATAAAAGTGTATAATAAAGCCCATAAACATCCAAAACAGTAGATAATATAGCATGGAGCAATCAAAAATTATAGATACGTTGGAGACGTATCAGAATACGGTGAGGACTGAGTGTTCTGGACCGCGTGTTCAGAACTGGGTGTCCGGGACTTTGTGTCCTCAGGTTTAAATATCTAGCCGCCCTAACCAGACGTACAACTGTCACAGTAGTTGGAACTGGTCTACCAAATCATTGTCTTCACCAAGCTACCTGGTTCCATTTCCTCAACCCTTTCATTTCCTCATTTCTGTGTTGTGTGCTTGTTCATACCTATTTGAAGCCTTTGACTGAAGACTTTCTCTATTTCCTCAATTCAATTTCTTCAGTCTGTTTGTCTTATCCTGTGTTATCCTGTGTTTACGCTTTCTGTACTCTGTGCTTGTTTTCATTTCATCACGAAGACCATGCTCATGCACTATTATGTTTACTTCTGAGTACTTATTCCGCTGCAAGTAGTTCTTCACTCAGGAATTTCCTCACCCGCCAATTCCTCAGTGAAGAATTCATAAAAATCGCCTATTCACCCCCCCTCTAGTCGATATAACGCACTTTCAATTGGTATCAGAGCAAGGTACTCCCTTATTCTGTGTGATTTTTGTTTAACCACCTGGAGTTTTAGTTATGTCGACCGCAGGTATGATCAAGGTTTCTGCTGGGTGTCCTACCTTCGATGGGACGGACTATCCCTACTGAAAGAATAAGATGTGCATGCATCTTGAGGCAATTGATAACGATCTCTGGTACATTGTGGAGAATGGTGTTCCCTCTGTCACTCCCACCATCAACGTTGCTGATGTGAAGAGATTCAAGCAACTCGACTCTCAAGCAAAGAATATCATATGTGGCCATCTGAGTAAAGGGCAGTATGGCAGAGTGAGTGCTCTAGAGACAACTAAGCTTATCCGGGACAGGCTGTCCAAAGTCAATGAGGGAGTCTCAACACAGCGTGACTCTCGAGTTGACGTTCTTCAAAATCTCTTCAACCGCTTCAAAAGACTCGACAATGAAAATGTTCAGCAAACCTTCGATCGCCTCACTGACATCTCAAATGAGCTTCAAGCACTTGCTACTGCTGATATCACCGACCATGAGGTGGTGAGGAAATTGCTGAGATCGCTTGATTCCCCATTTAACACCTTGGTATTGATGACATACGAACGTGGAGACTATAAGGCACTTGATCCCGCTGATATCCTCGAGAGACTAAACACTCATGAGTTCCAGCTTGCTGAGAAGAGAGATCTCTATGGACCAAGTTATGGTAGATCACGAGCTCTGAAGGCCAAGGCAGTATCCGAATATGATGGTGAAGATTCTGACAGCAGCCTTGGTGACCCTGAAGAACTGAGCCAGGAACTAGCAATGCTCGTGAGGAAATTCCAAAATTTCTCAAGACGTGGTCGTTTTGGTAAATCCTCAAGAGGTGGTGACTTGAAATCAGATTCCTCATCCCATGATTACAAGAAGAGACTCTGACATAAATGCAAAAAAACCTGAACACTACATTTAAGATTGTCCTCAGTGGGAAAAGGAATCAAAGAAGAAGAAGTACAAGGATTAAAGTTCTGATGATTCAAAGAATAAGAAGAAATCTTCAAAGTCATCGTCATCAAGACCCTCAAAGTCCTCATCTCACAAGAAGAGCAGCTCCAAGAAGGCTCAAGCATTCATTGGCAAGGAAATGGATTCTGAGGCTGAATCTGAGGAAAATGAGGAAGAGGGGGAATCTGAGGAGTCAGACTCTTGTGTGGCGAGCCTAGTCCTCGCTACCGCATTCGTCAGCAAGTCCATCTTCAACTCTAAAGAAAAGGACCTCCCCAACACTACTAATGACGGCGATGAGGACTACGCTCCCACCTATTGCTTCATGGCAAAAGGCTCAAAGGTACTAAAATATCCCTCCTCTGAATCTAGTGAGGATGAATCTGATGAAAACCTCAAACCCAGCTATTCTAAACTTGCTAAGATTGCTGTGAAACTGCAAAAGGCACTTGAAAAGGTTCAAAATATGCTAGATAAAAGCGAGGATTGGGCGAGGAAATGGATCGCACTAAAATCTTGATTGAAAATCTTCAGAGACTTCAGTCTAAGTCTGACAGTCTTCAAGGTCATCATAACACTCTCCTATCTGATCATGAGAAGCTTTCTTATGAATTTCTTCAAAGAAAGATGATCTTGAGCAGTTAAGAGTGAGTTATGAAGATCTTCAGAAGGAGCGTGATTCATTACTCGCTCAACAGATCAGCGCTACTCGGGATGAATTTGTTCCTCCATGTTTGAAGTGCATTGAACGTGAAACTGCTAATTCTTCACCTGAATGCTCAAACACTTCCATTGCTGCAAATTCTTCAACTGCCTCTGCTATCACTAATTCCTCATCTGAGGACATTGCTAGTATCACTAATGATGCAGGGCTGAAGGAATTGTATATGACAGGCATGTACAAAAGCCTCAAAGGGCATCAGGCTCTTTATGATGTGCTTAAAAAGCAGATCCTCAACAGGAACCCTAGGAAAGAGGGTATTGCCTTTGAGAGGAAAATCAATGTTGATGGGACCTACTGGAAACCTGAGCAGTATCCAAAAACCTCATGGGTTGCTGCAAAGGGACCTTCAGTGGATCCATCTACTTTATCTGGCTTTACATGTGAATCTTCATATTCTTTTGATGAGTCCATTGACTCCAACTATAAGCTCTTCAAAAATCAGAATGGTGAAGTATTTGCTAGATATGTTGGCACTAACTGCAGGAACGGTCCTCCTATGAAGAAAATCTGGGTTCCCAAAAGATGCCTTGAAAATCTTCAGGTGAATGTCATCATGACGCCACCTGTGAAGAATAGGAACCCCAAATCAAATTCTTCATATGGACCAAATTTTTCATATGGATCTAAGTCCTTATACGGACCAAACTCCTCACATGGATCATATTCCTCAAAAGGATCAAAGTCCTCATATGAACATCATCGTGCTAACCCGTCTGTTTCACAGGGAAGATCTAAGGATTATGGATATGTGCATTATTCTTCAAATCATTATGTTCATAAGTCCTAGAAGAATTTCTCTGCTTACTCTTATGCTTACCCTAACCACTCTTATGTGAAACGAAGTGGATTGACATCTATGCCACCTTTCTCTTATGGAGCTCGCAGAATGATGAACTCTTTGCCACCCCTTCAGATGTGGGTGGTGAAGAAAAAGAACTAATCTCTTATGCAGGGTCAGGTCTCCAGACGAACTTAATCGTCTGAAGAATTTGCTGGAGACCTGAATATGCTTGAAAGGACGCAAGCAAATCATGAAGAAATGAATTTTCATTTCTCACGTCCTTATACTGACTTATCTGTTCTATTGCTTGATGAAATTGATCTGATGAATTTGATACCATATTGACTGCTGAAGTATATGAGTTCGTAAGTTGCACTAATTCATCTGCAGGATGATCAACCCAAAGCCACTGAGTGCGTCCTCGATAGTGGATGTACAAATCACATGACTGGTGACAAGAGCTTATTGATGGACACTGCTTTATCTCCATCACATCTGAAGCATACCACCTACGCTAACAAAGGCAAAAGCAAGGTATTGGGTCTAGGTAAGGTTGCAATCTCAAAGGATCGACATATGGACAAAGTCATGCTTGTCGAGTCCTTAGGGTTCAACCTCATGTCTGTCTCAATGCTTTGTGATCTTGATATGGTTGTTGTCTTTGGCAAGTATCATTGTGCTGTGATCATGGAAGCTGACAATTTCAAAGTCTTTGAAGGCTTTAGGAGAGGAGATTTGCATATTGTTGATTTATCTACAGGACCACAACCTGCTACATGTCTACTTGCAAAAGCTTCATAAGGCTGGCTATGGCATCGACAACTTGGTCATGCTAGCATGAGGAATCTACACACGCTCGCAAAGAAGAAGCATGTCATTGGCATTAAAAATGTCAAATTCCTCAAGGATCACTTATGCGGAGCATGTGAAGCTGGAAAGATGACCAAGTCCAAGCATCCAGCGAAGACTATCATGACCACTACTCGACCATTTGAATTGCTTCACATGGATCTCTTTGGCCCTACTCACTATGCCACATTTACTAATGTTGCATCTTTATATGGCTTTGTCATTGTTGATGATTATTCTCAATATACATGGGTCCATATTATCACTTACAAAACTGAAGTGCAGGAAGTCTTCAAACGATTTTCCTCGAGGGCTTCAACCAACTTTGGTGTGAAGATCAAGCACATCAGAAGTGATAATGAAACTGAGTTCAAGAACACTGGCCTTGATGACTATCTTGATGAACCTGGTATTACTCATGAGTTGTCTGCTCCTTATACTCCTCAGCAAAATGGCGTCGTGGAGCGCAAGAACAGGACTCTTGTTGAGATGGCTCGCACTATGCTTGATGAGTACAAGACGCCTCCTCGCTTCTGGCCTGAGGCAATTGATACTGCGTGCCACATCATCAACAGGGTATATCTTCACAAATTCTTCAAGAAGACAGCATATGAACTTCTCACTGACAAGAAACCCAATGTGAGTTATTTCAAAGTCTTCGGTGCTAAATGTTGGATTAGAGACCCTCATCACAGTTCTAAATTTGCACCGAAAGCACATGAAGGTTTTATGCTCGGTTATGGTAAGGACTCGCACACCTACAGAGTCTTCAACACTTGTCACCATAAGGTTGTTGAAACTGTAGATGTGCGGTTCGATGAGACTAATGGCTCGCAAAGAGAGAACCTACCTCCCGTGATAGATGAAATACCTCCTGAGGAATCTATTAAGTTCGAGGCTACTGAGGATGTCATTCCTACTGAAGAATCTGCTGAAGAAGTCATTTCAGAACATGAAGAACATCATGCTGATGCACCTGAGGAAAATGGTGCTGAAGAAAATGCTGATCAAATTCCTCAACGACAACCCGCTCACCCTTGCATTGCAAATGAAGTGCAAATTGAGAAAATCATCAGCAACATCAACATTCCAGGTCCTCTCACACGCTGAAGAGCTTCACATCTATCTAACTTTTGTGGGCACTTTGCTTTCGTCTCTATCACAAAGCCCACTAAGGTAGATGAAGCATTTCTAGAACCTGAGTGGATTCAAGCTATGCAAGAGGAACTACATCAATTCAAGCTCAACAACATCTGGGAACTGGTCAAACGTCCAGATCCTTGCAAGCACAATATCATCGGCACAAAGTGGATCTAACGCAACAAGCAAGATGAAAATGGACTTGTGGTGAGGAATAAGGCACAACTTGTAGCTCAAGGCTACACACAGGTTAAAGGAATTGATTTTGATGAAACTTTTGCACATGTTGCTAGACTTGAAGCTATTCGCATATTACTTGCTTATGCTAACTATCATGATATCATCTTATATCAAATGGATGTGAAAAGTGCATTCCTCAATGGTAAGCCCGAGGAAGAAGTATATGTTGCTCAACCCCCAGGTTTTGAAGATCCAAAGCATCCTGACAAAGTCTTCAGACTGAATAAGGCCCTCTATGGCCTCAAGCAGGCCCCACGGGCGTGGTATGATACCTTGAAGGAATTCCTCATGAAGAAAGGCTTCAAACCCGGTTCACTTGACCCAACTCTTTTCACTAAATCTTATGATGGTGAATTATTTGTGTGCCAAATATATGTTGATGATATTATCTTTGGCTGTACTGACTAACGTTATACTGATGAATTTGGTTATATGATGAGGGAGGAATATGAAATGTCTATGATGGGAGAATTGAAATTCTTCTTAGGTCTTCAAATTCGTCAACAACGCAATGGCATATTCATATCTCGGGAGAAATACCTCAAGGATGTACTGAGGAAATTCGGCATGCAAGATTGCAAAGGAGTCGAAATCCCTATGCCCACAAATGGCCATCTATGCACTGATGAAAATGGTATTGACTTTGGTCAAAAGGTATACCGATCCATGATTGGTTCTTTATTGTACCTATGTGCATCTAGGCCAGATAGTATGCTTAGTGTTTGCATGTGTGCCCGATTTCAAGCTACACCGAAGGAATCACACCATAAGGCTGTGAAGCATATTCTTCGATATCTAGCTCACACACCAACACTTGGATTATGGTACCCCAAGGGCTCGGCTTTTGATATCATTGGATTTTTAGACTCTGACTATGCTGGTGATCGTGTGGGCCGCAAGTCAACATCTGGCACATGCCATTTCCTCGGACGATCCTTGGTCTGTTGGTCCTCGAAGAAACAGAACTGCGTATCACTATCTACTGCTGAAGCTGAGTACATTGTTGTTGGTTCTTACTATGCTCAACTACTATGGATGAAGCAAACTCTCAAGGACTACGGCGACAACGTGAAGAATGTGCCTCTCTACTGTGACAATGAGAGTGCCATCAAGATTGCTCATAACCCAGTTCAGCACTCGAAGACAAAGCACATTCAGATTCTTCATCATTTTCTTCGTGATCATGTGTTGAAGGGAGACATCTCTATTGAGCATGTGAAGACTGAAGAACAGCTAGCCGATATCTTCACTAAGCCCTTGGATGAGAAGAGATTTAGCAAGTTGCGGTGTGAGCTAAATATCCTAGAATCTTCGAATGTTCTTTGAAAAGGACACTCATCCTAACACTTATGCAAAATTGATGACTTAGATGTGCAACACATGAAGAAACATTTTTCTTCAATCAATGAAGACTAACACTCTAAGTGTGAATAAATTAACGAAGAATTTGATTCTCAGAACCCTACGACAATTGTACGCGGTGTCTGAAATCATCATTCTTATACGGTGGGTCACGCCACCACAAAATGTTGAAAATTTTCAATTGAGTTTTTCCTCAGTTCTTTGAAATTCCTCAATTGTTTTTCAACTTGCATTGTCTTCACCATTTCAATCGTTTTTCCTCATTGTCTATATATGTATATATGAGTTTATGTCCTCTACAACATTCACTTATAGCTATTTCTTTATATTGTCTTTTTTGCTAAGTGAATGTGATCGGACCCTTCCCCCTCTATGCTATACTCAACCTAATCTATTCACAAATTCTTCATGTGCGTTCTATTTGAAACTCGTTCAAAATCTTCACTGTGTCCTTGTCAGCTGAAGAATTTGCGAATGAAACTTTTAACTTATCTTGTCTAAATTTTCGGCCTTGCTGCTCAAACCGTTCAACATCCCGCGACAACACTTATCCATACACCCACGATCTCACACGATCTCCACTTCTCAGTACGTGGGTGACACATGTCAAGTGAATGAGAAGGGTCGGGGGCACGTTCGTCCAATTTCTTCAAACGAACAGTTTTTTCACCGTGGCTATAAATACCCCTTCCCTTCCTCACTTCACTTTTACTCCGCTCGTTCTCACTCCATCTCGAGCTTCTCAAACCCTAGCGCCGCCGGTATTTCTTCGTCGCCAGTGAGGAAGAGCTTCACTGCCTCGACCTCGTCGCCGTCATACTCGCGCCGGCTGTGAATTTCTTCACTCCACCGCCACCATAGATGTCTTCCTCTGCCAAGTTAGGGCGTGGAAGATCAGAACTGATGAACTTCACATCTACACCTCTCAGTTCGTCGTGTTCTTCGTCCAAGGTAATTAAAAGTTACTTTTACTGCCCTCTTTGATTCAAATGATAACTACAAAATCTTCAAAGGTGTTTATTCTTCAAATTTGTCAGATACTGAACACCTCACATGTTATATGTTCTTGATTCATTTCTCTAAGCTATATTTTTCTTCAAGATTCCTCAATTGTGTGGATTTTCGATCTATACAACTCTGGAACCTAAGACAAAGAATGTTTAGTAAAATTCTTTAAGACTCATCTGGTCGAATTCCTCAAACTTGTTCTTTTTGAAAAACCTCTGAGAATGCATATGGCCTCTCCATATTCCTCGCAACTATACTCTGTTCACAGGTACTCATGTCAGCTGCTGAATCACTATGTTCTCATCAACTTAACTCATTTGCAGCATTCCTCGAAGAAAATTTGCATACATCTTCAGAGAATTCCATTCTTCAAATTCCTCATCTGAAGAATATGGCTGATGGAAAGAAGCCACAGAAGGGAGGAAAAAGGCCTGAGGTCAATACTGCTTTTGAGATCCCTGATGATATATACAAGGACTATTGCACTCCTGATGAAGCCAAGTTTGGTAAGGAGGACAAAAATCAGCGCAAGGTGCGCATTCAAAGAATAGAGAGGAGATGGGCAAGAGAGTGGAGGGAGTACAAGTATGTTACTCCCAAGTACATGAAGAAATTCGCTCTCAATCCTCCATGCCCAAGACCTCCATTGGCACCTGGACAAGAAGCAGATCCCACCAGCCTCAAGCATGGTGAGGATTATCCTGATGAATGGGCCAAGCGCCAGGCCAAGTTGGCCAGACAAGCAAGAGAAGCAGTGAGGAAATTTAATGAAGACTCTACTGTTGCTGCTGCTGCCACTGTTGAGGCCTCTGCATGCAAGCCAAAGAAGGCCATGCCAAAGAAGCCTGCTCACAAGCCAAGTGCTTCACCCTCAATGCCCTCACGGCCAAGTTCCTCAGCAATGCCCTCATGGCCAGACTCTTCAAAGCCCTCAAGGCCAACTCCTCATGCTGCTCTCGCTCCAAAGTCCTCAGCTCCTCCACCAAAGTCCTCAGCTGCTCCAACCAAATCCTCAGCACCTGCGCATCTCGCCATGTGCCGAAGGACAGCGGGCATCTCTATTGCCTCAGGAGCATCCGCTAGTTCCTCAGCACCACTACATTCTCCAACTGGTCCCACTCTGTTGAAGACCAAAGCAACTGTTGGACGAGGCTCTCGACCAAGTCTTCAAAAGAAGCAAGTCGCTTTTCACGTGCCGTCCGATGAAGACGAAGATGATGATGACGAACTTGCAGAAATCATAAGACACAGGTAGGTCAAGGCCGCTAGAGCCAAGGGCACAAGTGTGCCTCTGCTTTTGGATCCAAAGTTGATCCTTGAGTACATTGATCTATGGCACAAGGACCCCAACACTCCGATGCCTGACTTCAAGTTGACTCCTGGCCAAAGTCATATGTTGACTCACTTCATACAAGAAGAAAAATGGAAGTTTGAGAAGGCCAGGCAGATCAAGAAAGCGCAATACAAAAAGGAGCGCTACCTGAAGAAAAACGTTATCTTTATGAGAACTGAAGAACTTGTCACTATTCAATCTGAGATCAAGATACTCAGTGATGAATTTGACGCATACCACGCTGATTGGCTTGGAGCCAAGGTCCATTTTGTGAAACTCACTGATCAATTCACTTAAAATGTTGCAGTCCCAACGCAACAGGAAATTCCTCAGGCTGAAGCATCTGCTCAGCCTACAGAAGAAAATGCCAGCACCGCTGATGACAATCAGGCTGCTGAACAAAATGTTGATTCCAGGGCTGATGACTGCATTATAGCCACTGAAAAAATTGCCAGGGCAACCACTAGTGTTGCTTGATGACCCACAAGTATAGGGGATCTATCGTAGTCCTTTCGATAAGTAAGAGTGTCGAACCCAAAGAGGAGCAGAAGGAAATGATAAACAGTTTCCAGCAAGGTATTCTCTGCAAGTACTGAAATAAGTGGTAACAGATAGTTTTGTGATAGGATAATTTGTAACGAGCAACAAGTAGCAAAAGTAAATAAAGTGCAGCAAGATGGCCCAATCCTTTTGTGGCAAAGCACAAGTCTGGAAAAACTCTTATATGATGTAAAGCGCTCCCGGGGACACATGGGAATATCATCAAGCTAGTTTTCATCACGTTCATATGATTCGCGTTCGGTACTTTGATAATTTGGTATGTGGGTGGACCGGTGCTTGGGTGCTGCCCTTACTTGGACAAGCATTCCACTTATGATTAACCTCTATTGCAAGCATCTGCAAATACAACAAAAGTATTAAGGTAAACCTAACCATAGCATGAAACATATGGATCCAAATCAGCCCCTTACGAAGCAACACATAAACTAGGGTTTAAGCTTCTGTCACTCTAGCAACCCATCATCTACTTATTACTTCCCAATGCCTTCCTCTAGGCCCAAATAATGGTGAAGTGTCATGTAGTCGATGTTCACATAACACCACTAGAGGGGAGACAACATACGTCTGATACATCTCCAACGTATCTACTTTTCCAAACACTTTTGCCCTTGTTTTGGACTCTAACTTGCATGATTTGAATGGAACTAACCCGGACTAACGTTGTTTTCAGCAGAATTACCATGGTGTTATTTATGTGCAGGATCAAACGTTCTCGGAATGACCTGAAACTTCACGGAGACACTTTTCAGAAAATAAGAAAAATACCGGCCAAAGATGAAGGCCAGGGGGGCCACTGTCTTGCCACGAGGGTGGGAGGCACGCCTGCCCCCCTAGGGCACGCCCCCTACCTCGTGGGCCCCCTGTTGCATCTCCGACTCCAACTCCAACTCCATATATTGAGTTTCGATGAGAGAAAAAATCAGAGAGAAGAAATCATCGCGTTCTACAATACGGAGCCGCCGGCAAGCCCTAAAACCTCTCGGGAGGGCTGATCTGGAGTCCGTTCGCGGCTCCGGAGAGGGGAATCCGCCGCCATCATCATCATCAACCATCCTCCATCACCAATTTCATGATGCTCACCGCCGTGCGTGAGTAATTCCATCGTAGGCTTGCTGGACGGTGATGGGTTGGATTGGATCTATCATGTAATCGAGTTAGTTTTGTTAGGGTTTGATCCCTAGTGTCCACTATGTTCTGAGATTGATGTTGCTATGACTTTGCTATGCTTAATGCTTGTCACTAGGGCCCGAGTGCCATGATTTCAGATCTGAACCTATTATGTTTTCATCAATATATGAGTGTTTTTGATCCTATCTTGCAAGTCTGTAGTCACCTATTATGTGTTATGATCCGTTAACCCCGAAGTGACAATAATCGGGATACTTACCGGTGATGACCGTAGTTTGAGGAGTTTATGTATTCACTATGTGTTAATGCTTTGTTCCGGTTCTCTATTAAAAGGAGGCCTTAATATCCCTTAGTTTCCGTAAGGATCCCGTTGCCATGGGAGGGTAGGACAAAAGATGTCATGCAAGTTCTTTTCCATAAGCACGTATGACTATATTCGAAATACATGCCTACATTATATCAATGAACTGGAGCTAGTTTTGTGTCACCCTAGGTTATGACTGTTACATGATGAACCGCATCCGGCATAATTCTCCATCACCGATCCATTGCCTACGAGCTTTCCATTAGTTGTACCTTTTAATTAGTTTACTTTCCATGCTTGTAGTAGTAATTAAAAAGAAAACCCAAAAATATTTCATGTTCTTGTTTTGCTTGTTGGGAGCTTTCTCGTGTAAATAGTTTTATTTCTTTTCTTTTCTTTGGGGATCGATAGGAGAAGACCATAATTAAATTGTTGAAGTGGCTCTTATATGCATTATTGTTTATCTAACAAAAGAGCCCATATTGCCTTGTCTTCTCATGTTTATTGAATGCATGCAGATTCTAGCTTAGTCCAATGCACGTGCACTATTATTATTATTCACATCATTCGATCGTGCAAGTGAAAGGCAATTATGATGTTATATGATGGACTAGCTGAGATGAGAAAAGCTGGTATGAACTCGACCTCTTTTGTTTTTGTAAATATGATTAGTTCAACGTTCCTGATTCAGCCTATTATGAATAAACATGTTTGCAATGACAACTAGAGATCATAGTTTCTTATGCCATGCTTGATTAGCTATGAGTTATAATGGTTTACCTTGCATGCCAACATGCTATTGAGATAGTTATGATGTGGTATGATAGGGTGGTATCCTCCTCTAAATTATTTAAGTGACTTGACTTGGCACATGTTCACGCATGTAGTTGAAACAAAATCAACATAGCCTTCACGATATTTATGTTCATGGTGGATTATATCCTACTCATGCTTGCATTCAGTGTTGATTAATTTTAATGCATGTTCATGACTATTGTCGCTCTCTAGCTGGTCGCTTCCCAGTCTTTTGCTAGCCTCCACCTGTACTAAGCGGGAATACTGCTTGTGCATCCAAACTCCCTAAACCCCAAAGTTATTCCACATGAGTCCACTATACCTACCTATATATGGTATCTACCTGCCTTTCCAAGTAAATTTGTATGTGCCAAACTCTAAACCTTCAAATAAATATCTCGTTTTGTATGCTCGAATAGCTCATGTATCAACTAGGGCTGTCCGTATCTTCCATGTTAGGCGGGTTATTCTCAAGAGGAGTGGACTCCGCTCCTCACTCATGAGATAAATGGCTGGTCACCAGGATGCCCAGTCCCATGCTTTATGCAAACTAAATCAAAATAATTGCAAACAAAACTCCCCCTGGGACTCTTGTTAGTTGGAGGAACTCGTTATTTCGAGCAAGCCATGGATTGATGCTTGTTGGTGGAAGGGGGAGTGTAAACTTTACCATTCTGTATGGGAACCGCCTATAATGTGTGTAGCATGGAAGATATCGTCATCTCTTGGTTGTTATGTTGATAATGAAAGTATACCGCTCAAATATTATTCACCTCTGTTTCAAAACCGAGCTCTGGCACCTCTATAAATCCCTGCTTCCCTCTGCAAAGGGCCTATCTATTTACTTTTATGTTGAGTCATCACCCTCTTATTAAAAAGCACCAGTTGGAGAGCACCGTTGTCATTTGCATTCATTACTGTTAGTTTACATTGAGTATGACTTGACTGGATCTCTTTTACCATGAATTACAATGTCTAGTCAGTCCTTGGTCTTTAAAGGTGCTCTGCATTTATGTTTTGCGGTCTCAGAAAGGGCTAGCGAGATACCACCTTGTTATATCATATTATGATTGTTTTGAGAAAGTGTTGTCATCCGAGTTTTATTATTATGGCTTGCTAGTTGATTATGCTATTGATATGAGTAACTTGAGACCTATGCGTTATTGCGAATGTGGTTAGTTATAATCTTTGCTGAAAACTTGAATGCTGGCCTTACATATTTACAACAACAAGAGCAAACAGAGTTTGTAAAAGTTTTTCTTTATCACTTTCAGTTTGTCAACTGAATTGCTTGAGGACAAGCAAAGGTTTAAGCTTGGGGGAGTTGATACGTCTCCAATGTATCTACTTTTCCAAACACTTTTGCCCTTGTTTTGGACTCTAACTTGCATGATTTGAATCGAACTAACTCGGACTGACGCCGTTTTCAGCAGAATTACCATGGTGTTATTTATGTGCAGGATCAAACGTTCTCGGAATGACCTGAAACTTCACGGAGACACTTTTTAGAAAATAAGAAAAATACCTGCCAAAGTTGAAGGCCAAGGGGCCCACTGTCTTGCCACGAGGGTGGGGGCGCGCCTGCCCCCCTAGGGCGCGCCCCCTACCTCGTGGGCCCCCTGTTGCGTCTTCGACTCCAACTCCACCTCCATATATTGAGTTTCGATGAGAAAAAAATCAGAGAGAAGAAATCATTGCGTTTTATGATACGGAGCCGCCGGCAAGCCCTAAAACCTCTCGGGAGGGCTGATCTGGAGTCCGTTCGGGGCTCCGGAGAGGGGAATCCGTCGCCATCGCCATCATCAACCATCCTCCATCACCAATTTCATGATGCTCACCGCCATGCGTGAGCAATTCCATCGTAGGCTTGCTGGACGGTGATGGGTTGGATGGGATCTATCATGTAATCAAGTTAGTTTTGTTAGGTTTGATCCCTAGTGTCCACTATGTTCTGAGATTGATGTTGCTATGACTTTGCTATGCTTAATGCTTGTCACTAGGGCCCGAGTGCCATGATTTCAGATCTGAACCTATTGTGTTTTCATCAATATATGAGTGTTCTTGATCCTATCTTGCAAGTCTGTAGTCACCTATTA
This sequence comes from Triticum urartu, assembly GCF_056163025.1. Classification (NCBI taxonomy): domain Eukaryota; kingdom Viridiplantae; phylum Streptophyta; class Magnoliopsida; order Poales; family Poaceae; genus Triticum; species Triticum urartu. The sequence goes on along the minus strand of NC_141879.1, from coordinate 149,620,080 downwards.
TGTGTTATGATCCATTAAGCCCGAAGTGACAATAATCGGGATACTTATCGGTGATGACCGTAGTTTGAGGAGTTCATGTATTCACTATGTGTTAATGCTTTGTTTCGGTTTTCTATTAAAAGGAGGCCTTAATATCCCTTAGTTTCCGTAACGACCCCGCTGCCACGGGAGGGTAGGACAAAAGATGTCATGCAAGTTCTTTTCCATAAACACGTATGACTATATTCGGAATACATGCCTACATTATATCAATGAACTGGAGCTAGTTCTGTGTCACCCTAGGTTATGACTGTTACCTGATGAACCGCATCCGGCATAATTCTCCATCACCGATCCATTGCCTACGAGCTTTCCATATATTGTGCTTCGCTTATTTACTTTTCCGTTGGTATTGCTATCATCACTACAAAATACCAAAAATATTGTTTTTACTACTGTTACCTTTTGCTATCGTTATCCCCACTATCATATTACTTTGCTACTAAACACTTTGCTGCAGATATTAAGTTTCCAAGTGTGGTTGAATTGACAACTCAACTGCTAATACTTGAGAATATTCTTTGGCTCCCCTTGTGTCGAATCAATAAATTTGGGTTGAATACTCTACCCTTGAAAACTGTTGCGATCCCCTATACTTGTGGGTTATCAACATCTCATCAAAATATCAAACGAATACCAAATTCACATGACTACTAATAGCAAGACTTCTCCCATGTCCTCAGGAACAAAAGTAACTACTCACAAAGCATAAACATGTTCATAATCAGAGGGGTATTAATATGCATATAGGATTTGAACATATGATCTTCCACCAATTAAACCAACTAGCATCAACTACAAGGAGTAATTAACACTACTAGCAACCTACTAGCACCAATCCCGGACTTGGAGACAAGAATTCGATACAAGAGATGAACTAGGGTTTTGAGATGAGATGGTGTTGATGAAGATGTTGATGGAGATTGCCCTCTCCCGATGAGAGGAGCGTTGGTGATGATGATGGCGATGATTTCCCCCTCCGGGGGGGAAATTTCCCCGGCAGAACAGCTCCACCAGAGCCCTAGATTGGTTCCGCCAAGGTTCCGCCTCGTGGCGGCGGAGTTTCGTCCGAGAAGATGGCTTATTATTTTTTTCCCATCGAGAGACTCCATATAGTAGAAGATGGCCACCGAAGGGCCACCAGGGGGCCACGAGGTAGGGGGGCGCCCAGAGGGGTAGGGCGCGCCCCCCACCCTCGTGGGAAGGGTGTGGCTCCCCTGGTGAGGTTCTTGCACTCGGTATTTTTTATATATTTGGAAAACATCATCCATGAAGTTTCAGGACTTTTGGAGCTGTGCAGAATAGGTCTCTACTATTTGCTCCTTTTCCAGCCCAGAATCCCAGCTGCCGGCATTCTCCCTCTTTATGTAAACCTTGTAAAATAAGAGAGAATAGGCATAAGTATTGTGACATAATGTGTAATAACATCCCATAATGCAATAAATATTGATATAAAAGCATGATGCAAAATGGACGTATCAACTCCCCCAAGCTTAGACCTTGCTTGTCCTCAAGCGAAAAGCCGAAATCGAAAAATATGTCCACATGTTCAGAGATAGAGGTGTCGATAAAAATAAAATATGGACATGAGGGCATCATGATCATTCTTAGAGCAGCAACTTACATAATTCTTTGTCATATAATATCTGATGCTAGAGTAATAATTCAATCACAATATCAAGTAGGAATCGTAAACTTCATTGAAAACTAACAAACTACAATCTCGGTCATTGAAGCAATCGCAATTTATCATAACATTGGAAAGAGTCAATGTATAAGAGCTTTTCAGCAAGTCCACATATTCAACTATCATATAATCTTTCACAATTGTTGACACTCACGCAATACTTATGGGTATGGAGTTTTAACCGGACACAGAGAAAGATAGGGGCTTATAGTTTTGCCTCCCAACGTTTTACCTCAAGGGTAATGTCAACAGTAATAGTTCATGAAATCTCACATCCAATTAGCCATATATACCAAGATCTTTCCAACATATTGTGCTTGCCAAAGGATAAAATGTAAAAAAGAAGGGTGAAGATCACCAAGACTCTTATGTAATGTAGGAGATAAAAGTAAAAGATAGGCCCTTCGCAGAGGGAACCAGAGGTTGTCATGCGCTTTCATGGTTGGATGCACAAAATCTTAATGCGAAAGAATGTCACTTTATATTGCCACTTGTGATATGGACCTTTATTATGCAGTCTGTCGCTTTTATTACTTCCATGTCACACGATCGTATAAAGCTTATTTTCTCCCACACTAATAAGTCATACATATTTAGAGAGCAATTTTTATTGCTTGCACCGATGACAACTTACTTACAGGATCTTACTCAATCCATAGGTAGGTATAGTGGACTCTCATGGCAAAACTGGTTTAAGGGTATTTAGAAGCACACGTAGTATCTCTACTTAGTGCGATGAATTTGGCTAGCATGAGGGGGAAAGGCAAGCTCATCATGTTGGAAGATCCAAGACAATATAGTTTGTCTCAGATGTGAGAAAACATAACCCATTATGTTGTCTTCCTTGTCCAATGTCAACTCTTTAGCATGTCATATTTTAATGGGTGCTCACAATCATAAAAGTTGTCCAAGATAGTATATTTATATGTGAAGACCTCTCTTTCTTTATTACTTCCTATTAATTGCAACGATGACCAAGACTGTGTTTGTCAACCCTCAACAACTTTTATTCATCATACTTTTTCTATGTGAGCTCATTACTCTCCATAAGACTCACATGATCTCTTTGTTTCTTTTTATTTCTTTCTCTTTTCTTTTATTCCTTTAGGATCATGGCAAAATAATCAAGCCCTTGACTCAACACTAATCTTTATTATATAACTCACAGAATCGATTACATAGAAGGATAATAAAGAAAAACTCACAACTATATCATACTAAGAAGTTTTATCTACTTGATCAAGATATTACCAAAAGGATCGAGCTAAGAAAACGGTAAAGATAAAAGTGATGGTGATACGATACCGAGGCACTCCCCCAATCTTGGCAGTTGCCAAGTGGAGTACCCATACCAGATGATTATGTCTCCTTTGTTGGTGAAGAAGGTGGAGTTGTTGATAATGGATAGTCGCACATCGAGCGTAGGAGGTCTTCTAACTTGCGAATAATGCCCTTGAGTGCGATGATATGGTCCTTCAACAAAATATTTTCACGTGTAAAATACTTGTTTTGTATACGAGCTAACTCAATCATCTTGAAAGCTTCAATCTCTGTTGGGGTAAGAAGATTGTGATCAAGTTGAAGGGTGTCTTCTGTTGCCGGAACTTGGTCCTCCATAGCCTTCTTGATCCCTTCGTCCTTGTTGATCTCCATGGGTTCTTCTCTCTTCAGCTCTATCTTCATTAGCCAAGCATCGTTGCCCTCATGGTTGGAGGAGGAGGGAGACGGCATAGTGCCTGGACTTGACAACCCTGACAGAAAACAACTCGAAACAAAGACAGGAGATTTTTGCATGATACGGGAGTCAAAACCCCCGGGAGATTATATAATGAATTTTTACCGACCAGAATACGTGTCGTGTATGAAAACGGAGTCCGGAGAGCACACGAGGTGCCCACGAGGTAGGGGGCGCCCAGTAGGGTAGGGCGCGCCCTCCACCCTCGTGGAGCCCTCGTGTCCTTCCCGAACTGCTGCTTATTTTTCTATTTTTCTAAATATTCCAAAACGGAGAAATATTGCCTTAAAATTGTTTTGGAGTCGGTTTACTTACCGTACCACATACCTATTCCTTTTCGGAGTCTGAAACATTCCGAAAAGTGTCCCTTATGTATTCCTCCGGGGTTACGGTTGCAATAACATTGGTTTCAAAATTTATGGGATTACCTGAGATATAGTGTTTGATTCTTTGACCGTTTACCACCTTCGGATTTGTGCCTTCGAAGTTGTTGATTTTTATGGCACCGGAACGGTAGACCTCCTCGATAACGTAAGGACCTTCCCATTTAGAGAAGAAGTTTTGCTGCAAAAAATCTTAAACGAGAGTTGTATAGCAATACATAATCACCTACATTAAACTCATGCTTTTGTATCCTTTTTTCATGCCATCTTTTAACTCTTTCTTTAAACAACTTGGCATTTTCGTAGGCTTGGGTTCTCCATTCATCAAGTGAGCTAATATAAAATAACCTCTTCTCACTGGCAAGTTTAAAATCATAATTAAGTTCTTTAATATCCCAATAAGCCTTGTGTTCTAATTCGAGAGGTAAGTGGCATGCTTTTCCATAGACCATTTTATACGGAGACATACCCATAGGATTTTTGTATGCAGTTCTATAGGCCCATAATGCATCATCTAGTTTCTTGGACCAATTCTTTCTAGACCTATTAACAGTCTTTTGAAAAATTAATTTGAGTTCTCTATTACTCAATTCTACTTGACCACTAGACTGAGGGTGATAAGGAGATGCAATTATATGATTAACATCATACTTAGCAAGCATTTTACGGAAAGCACCATGAATAAAATGTGAACCACCATCAGTCATTAAATATCTAGGGACTCCAAATCTTGGAAAAATAACTTCTTTAAACATTTTAATAGAAGTGTTATGATCAGCACTACTAGTTGGAATAGCTTCTACCCACTTAGTAACGTAATCAACAACAACTAAAATATGTGTATATCCATTAGAGGAGGGAAAGGGTCCCATATAGTCAAAGCCCCAAAAATCAAATGGTTCAATAACAAGTGAATAATTCATAGGCATTTCTTGATGTCTACTAATATTACCAATTCTTTGACATTCATCACAAGATAAGGCAAACTTACGGGCATCCTTAAAGAGAGTAGGCCAATAAAAACCAGATTGCAGTACCTTATGTGCAGTTCTATCTCCAGCATGGTGTCCTCCATAAGCTTCGGAGTGACACTTGCGTAGGATCTGTTCCTATTCATGCTCAAGTACACAACGTCTAATAACACCATCTACTCCTTCTTTATAAAGATGTGGGTCGTCCCAAAAGTAATGCCTCAAATCAAAGAAGAACTTTTTCTTTTGCTGGTATGTGAAACTAGGTGGTATAAACTTAGCAACAATGCAATTAGCATAATCAGCATACCATGGAGCAGTACGAGAAGCATTTATGACATTTAATTGCTCATCGGGAAAGCTATCATCAATAGGTAGTGGGTCATCAAGCACATTTTCTAACCTAGACAAGTTGTCTGCAACAGGGTTCTCAGCTCCTTTTCTATCAACAATATGCAAATCAAATTCTTGTAGCAAGAGAACCCATCTAATAAGCCTAGGTTTAGCATCTTTCTTTTCCATAATATATTTAATAGCAGCATGATCAGTGTGAATAGTTACTTTAGAATCAACAATATAAGGTCTAAACTTATCACAAGAAAATACAACTGCTAAGAATGCTTTTTCAGTAGTAGCATAGTTTCTTTGAGCATTGTCTAGAGTTTTACTAGCATATTGAATAACATTTAGTTTCTTATCAACTCTTTGTCCTAGAACAGCACCTACAGCATAATCACTAGCATCACACATAATTTCAAAGGGTAAATTCCAATCAGGTGGCTGAACAATAGGTGCAGAGATCAATGCTTTCTTAAGTATTTTAAATGCTTCTACACAATCATCATCAAAAACAAATGGTATATCTTTTTGTAATAAATTAGTTAGAGGCCGAGAGATTTTTGAGAAGTCCTTAATGAACCTCCTATAAAAACCGGCATGACCAAGGAAACTTCTTATACCTTTGATGTCCTTGGGACATGGCATCTTTTCAATAGCATCAACCTTGGCTTTATCAACTTCAATACCTCTTTCAGAAACTTTATGCCCCAAGACAATACCTTCATTGACCATAAAGTGCCACTTTTCCCAATTCAAGACAAGATTAGTTCCTTCACATCTTTGAAAAACTCGATCAAGGTTGCTCAAGCAATCATCAAAAGAAGATCCATAGACGGAAAAGTCATCCATGAAAACCTCACAAATCTTTTCACAAAAGTCAGAGAATATAGCCATCATGCATCTTTGAAAGGTAGCAGGTGCATTACAAACCAAAAGGCATACGTCTATAAGCAAAAGTACCGAAAGGGCATGTAAAAGTAGTCTTTGATTGATCTTTGGCCAACATAGGTATTTGAGAGAAACCAGAATAACCATCTAGAAAGCAAAATTGTTTATGTTTAGATAATCTTTCTAGCATTTGATCGATAAAAGGTAAGGGGTAATGATCATTTTTAGTAGCCTTATTTAATTTGCGGAAATCAATTACCATTCTAGAACCTGTAATAATTCTTTGAGGAATCAATTCATCTTTATCATTAGGAACAACAGTAATACCTCCCTTCTTAGGGACACAATGGACAAGGCTTACCCACTGACTATCAGCAACGGGATAAATTATACCTGCCTCAAGGAGCTTTAGTATCTCCTTTCTTACCACTTCTTTCATTTTAGGATTCAGCCGGCATTGATGATCACAGACTGGTTTAGCATCTTCTTCCAAAATAATTTTATGTTGACATAGAGTGGGACTAATGCCCTTAAGATCATCAAGAGTATACCCAATAGCAGCACGGTGCTTCTTCAGAGTTTTCAATAATCTCTCTTCCTCATGCTCTGAAAGGTTAGCACTAATGATAACATGATATATCTTTTTCTCATCAAGATAAGCATATTTAAGAGTATAAGGTAACGGTTTAAGCTCAAAAACGGGATCACCCTTGGGTGGAGGAGGATCCATTAGGATTTCAATAGGTAAATTATTTTTTAGAATAGGTTCCTGTTTAAAGAATACTTCATCTAATTCCCTTCTTTCATTCATAAACATATCGTTTTCATGGTCTAGCAAATATTGTTCTAAAGGATCACTAGGAGGTACGGCAATAGAAGCAAGACCAATAATTTCATCCTTACTAGGTAATTCTTCTTCACGGTGTTGTCTACCAAATTTAGAAAAATTAAATTCATGAGTCATATCATCTAAACCGACAGTAACAACATCTCTTTTGCAGTCTATGGTGGCGTTAACAGTATTTAAGAAGGGTCTACCAAATATAATGGGACAAAAGCTATCTTGTGGGGAACCAAGAACAAGAAAATCAGCAGGATATTTAGTTTTCCCACACAAGACTTCAACATCTCTAACAATTCCCATTGGTGAAATAGTATCTCTATTGGCAAGTTTAATTGTGACATCAATATCTTCCATCTCAGCAGGTGCAATATCATGCATAACTTCTTTGTATAAGGAATAAGGTATTGCACTAGCACTAGCACCCATATCACATAAGCCATGATAACAATGATCTCCTATTTTAACAGAAATAACAGGCATGCCTACCACAGGTCTAGGTTTATCTTTATCACGGGGTTTAGCAATTCTAGCAGTTTCATTACAGAAATAAATAACACGCCCATTAATATTATCAGACAAGAGATCTTTAACAATAGCAATATTAGGTTCAACTTTAACCTGCTCAGGGGGTGTATATGTTTTGATATTGCTTTTACGAACCACAGTTGAAGCTTTAGCATGATCCTTTATCCTAACAGGGAAAGGTGGTTTCTCAACATAAGAAGTAGGAACAATATGATCATTATAAGTAATAGTCTTTTCTTCAACTTTAATAGGTGCAGCTACTTTTACTTCTATGGGAGGATGATATTTAAACCACTTCTCCTAGGGATATCAACATAAGTAGCAAAAGATTCACAGAAAGAAGCTACTATCTCAGAGTCAAGTCCATATTTAGTGCTAAATTTACGAAAAATATCGGTATCCATAAAAGATTTAACACAATCAAAACTAGGTGTCATACCTGACTCCTTACCATTGTCGAGGTCCCAATCTTCAGAGTTGCGTTTAAGTCTTTCCAATAAATTCCATTTGAATTCAATAGTCTTCATCATAAAAGAGCCAGCACAAGAAGTATCAAGCATGGTGCGATTGTTACCAGAAAGCCGAGCATAAATTTTTTGAATAATCATTTCTCTTAAGAGCTCATGATTGGGGCATGAATATAACATTGATTTAAGCCTCCCCCAAGCTTGAGCGATGCTTTATCCTTCGCGAGGCCAAAAATTATATATACAATTGCGATCACGATGAACAAGATGCATAGGATAAAACTTCTAATGAAATTCTAATTTCAATCGTTTGTAATTCCAAGACCTCATATCATCACATAGGCTATACCATGTCGATGCATCTCCCCTCAAAGATAAAGGGAAGACCTTTCATTTTCATATTCATTTTCAGTAGGCTGAATAGGTTGAGGAGCAACTCTTTGCTCTACTGGTAGGGGTGAAGATACCCCGAACAAGCCCCTCAGAGGATTACTTTCCATAGTAATAAGTGACAGTAAATTTCAGCACACTATATAAATTTTTCCTTACCAAATTCCACCTACCAAAGGCGCTTCACTCCCTGGCAACGGCGCCAGAAAAGAGTCTGGATGACCCACAAGTATAGGGGATCTATTGTAGTCCTTTTGATAAGTAAGAGTGTCGAACCCAACGAGGAGCAGAAGGAAATGATAAGTGGTTTCCAGCAAGGTATTCTCTGCAAGTACTGAAATAAGTGGTAACAGATAGTTTTGTGATAGGATAATTTATAACGAGCAACAAGTAGCAAAAGTAAATAAAGTGCAGAAAGATGGCCCAATCCTTTTGTACCAAAGGACAAGCCTAGACAAACTCTTATATGATGTAAAGCGCTCCCGAGGACACATGGGAATATCATCAAGCTATTTTTCATCACATTCATATGATTCGCGTTCGATACTTTGATAATTTGGTATGTGGGTGGACTGGTGCTTGGGTGCTTCCCTTACTTGGAAAAGCATCCCACTTATGATTAACCTCTATTGCAAGCATCCGCAAATACAACAAAAGTATTAAGGTAAACCTAACCATAGCATGAAACATATGGATCCAAATCAGCCCCTTACGAAGCAACGCATAAACTAGGGTTTAAGCTTCTGTTACTCTAGCAACCCATCATCTACTTATTACTTACCAATGCCTTCCTCTAGGCCCAAATAATGGTGAAGTGTCATGTAGTCGACGTTCACATAACACCACTAGATGAGAGACAACATACATCTCATCAAAATATCGAACGAATACCAAATTCACATGACTACTAATAGCAAGACTTCTCCCATGTCCTCAGGAACAAAAGTAACTACTCACAAAGCATAAACATGTTCATAATCAGAGGGGTATTAATATGCATATAGGATCTGAACATATGATCTTCCACCAATTAGACCAACTAGCATCAACTACAAGGAGTAATTAACACTACTAGCAACCCACTAGCACCAATCCCGGACTTGGAAACAAGAATTGGATACAAGAGATGAACTAGGGTTTTGAGATGAGATGGTGTTGATGAAGATGTTGATGGAGATTGCCCTCTCCCGATGAGAGGAGCGTTGGTGATGATGATGGCGATGATTTCCCCCTCCGGGAGGGAAGTTTCCCCGGCAGAATAGCTCCGCCTGAGCCCTAGATTGGTTCCGCGTCGTGGCGGCAGAGTTTCGTCCGAGAAGATGGCTTATTAATTTTTTTCCCATCGAGAGACTCCATATAGCAGAAGATGGCCACCGAAGGGCCACCAGGGGGGCCACGAGGTAGGGGGGCGCCCCCCCCACCCTCGTGGGAAGGGTGTGGCCCCCCTGGTGAGGTTCTTGCGCTCAGTATTTTTTATATATTTGGAAAACATCGTCCGTGAAGTTTCAGGACTTTTGGAGCTGTGCAGAATAGGTCTCTAATATTTGCTCCTTTTCCAGCCCAGAATCCCAGCTGCCGGCATTCTCCCTCTTTATGTAAACCTTGTAAAATAAGAGAGAATAGGCATAAGTATTGTGACATAATGTGTAATAACAGCCCATAATGCAATAAATATTGATATAAAAGCATGATGCAAAATGGGCGTATCATTATGCCTGAAGAAAGTGAAGATGTCAGGGCAACTGCAACAGTTGCGCCTGAAGAAATTCAACTGGATTCCTCTGCTCCTCCTGCACCCACACCAACTCCGATCCTTCCATCTGCATCAGATGTGAAGAAGACCAAGGCTGCAGAGCGTGCAGCTGTGAAGAAAAGGAAGGCATCAACTTCATCTGATTCTTTAGCCCTGAAGAAGATGAAGTCATTGACTAGCTCATTTGACAACCCAATTCATGATGTTCCTATCTCAACCATGCCATCAAAGGACCTTGTTCCTTTTGATGAAGACTATGTGATTCCAAGTGAATCCGATGAAGAGAATCCTTTTGCTGCTTCGTCAGAGCAGTTGGATGAAGAAATTGAAGTGGATGAAAACCCTTCAACCCCAATTATCTCATCGCCCATGCCTCAGTTCACTGCTGAAGAGGCCGACGTTGAAGAAATGGATGAAGAAGTTGATGTGGACATTGGATGCACCACGCCAGTGCTGAATGATGACTTTGGGGAAATTCAGCACCCCAATTCTCCATTGTTCACTCCTCTGCAACAAATTCCTCAGTCCCCACTGACTACTGAAGTACAAATGGGATCTGAAGAACCTCGTGCAACTCCGTCCATCCATGAAGAAATTCCAGCCACTAGTGCTAATGAAAATGTAAATGAAGAATTGAAGTCCCAGGCTGCCACTGAAGAAGTACCTGAAATTCCTCAGCCTGTGGAACCTGAGATCAAGATCCCTGAGGTTGTGATGCAATTGACTGACACTCCTCACCCCAAGCCAAAGGATCCCTTCTCGAAGAAGCAAAAATTCAAGGCTGATCACTTCTTTGGTGAACATGTATTCTTCTCTGACTACAATCCTTATGACTCTGCTCATCTTAGGAGGGAGCGCTTCTGGACTGCCAGCCAGGCCAATTTCTATTCTTCACTACTCTTCAACAAGGACACAATCTTCTACCATGAGAATATTCCTCATGTAGACATGGAATCATTGCCCTGTTTCACTCCTGTGCTCAGTGTGCTTCATGACGCAGGCCTCCTCAACTTTTGCTCTGACATTGTTGATTGGAATGAAGAGCTCATTCTTCAGTTCTATGTGACAATGCACATCACCGGTGATCCTGAAGACATCAACACCTGGGTCTTGGACTGGATGACCGATAATACCCATTATAAGGCACCGGCCTCTGAATTGCTTCACGCCCTGCCCATCAGTCCACCCAGTGAAGGAGCTCGCTGCCTGTACCAAGAATCTGAACTCACTGCTCATTACATGCAAGTGTTAATGAAGCCTCTGAAGCCCGGTCAAGCCTCAAGGACTAGATTCCTCGTAAAGGACTTACTCTATGTGCCCCGAACAGTCTATCGCATTCTGACGAGGACAATGATTCCCATCAAAGACCACGACTCATCTGATGAGGAAATAGTTGTCATCATGAAGAATCTGCTATTCAACATAATTCATAGCATTCATATCAATTATTATGATTTCTTCATGAGGACTCTGGCAAATGTTGCACTCTCTCCGTTTGAGTTGAAGCCTTATGCTCCTTGGATTATGAGATTCCTCAGAACAAGGTCTTCACTCAACTACAAGGCTGATTTTCAGAATCACCTCAGCTATCTGCCCCCGATTGAAGTCCTCAAGCAGACTTATACCTCAGCTGATGAAAAGGGCAAGGCACCTCTGGTCATTGATGAAGGCATTCGTCCATTGGATGGTCAGTTTCACAAAGCTGCATCTTACTCCACCAATGATGACTCTGCCACTCATGATTCTGCTGTGAATGCACCCAAGTCTACTCCTCAAGCCACAGCTCCACGTGTGATGACTGACCGTGAGCTGCTTCTTAGTCTTCACCAGAAGGTGGATCGAAATCATAAATGGGTTAAGCGTCAGTTTGGTTCTATTCTTCACAACATGACTGCTACACATAATGCAGTGAAGAAAAACCATTACTACCTCCATGAAGTTTTCGGTCGCACCTGGGCTGTCCTATCACATCTGTATAGTGAAAGAAGATCTGAAGAAAATGGGTCTCAAGGAAGATTTTGACCGGTCTGCACCTCCACCGAAGAAATTCAAGAAGGTCAAGGTTCCTTCTTTGGTGACCAGCTCATATTCTTCATCGCGTGATACCGACGAGTATGAAGACTTGGACGACACTGCTGTAGGCCCTACAACAACAAACGACCCCAACAACGCTGGCGCTCCTCCATCAATTTGATATTCTTCTGGGGCGTTAGTCCTCATTTTCAACCCTTTTGGTCATTCGATGACAAAGGGGGAGAAATTTGAGTTAGTCTTCAAGCGGGTCTACCTATATGGGCTTTTTTCTAAGTTACAACTCTTGTTCTTTTGAAGACTTTGCTGGATTGAGTTGTAATCTTAAATTCTATGGTGGCCTGATACTTTTGTTGTGTTTTCCTGCATGCTTATTCCTTGTTAATATTAATGCACGCATGCTGAATTGCATCAGTCACCATATTTCATCATGCATTTCAAATTCTTCATATTATATATTAAATGTGTGTATGAATTACAAGATATAGGGGGAGATCTCCATGATTCTACTCTTCAAGTGTGCATTGCCTCAAAAGCAAATTCCTCACTATGCACATCTTCAGGGGGAGTTCTTCTATATCTTGCAATCAAATTCCTCAACTCCAGTATTTACACTTCATGTGTTTATCCCCATTGAAAACTTAACCTATATTGTCATCAATCACCAAAAGGGGGAGATTGTAAGTGCATCTAGTGCCCCTTAGTGATTTTGGTGTATTGAAGACTTATAGGTTAAGGGACTGATGCGTTTGTGAGTGTACACAGGTCTATAAGTCCATGAGGAGGTTGATATTTACAGAGAAAGTCGACCCCTAAAAATGAAGTTCTTCGACTGAAGACTTTGGATTTCTGAAGATTTTGAAAGTGAAGAAATTGGTGTGATCCTGAAGACTTGGTATTCATTCGAGGAACATGGAGCATGAAGACTTTTGTTTTCGTAGTTTCATTTTCTCTTTCTTGAGTCATAGGAAACACCATACTGTTAAAGGGTGTCGAGGAAATACTAAGGAAAATTTTCCATGTGATGCTCAACTCAAATCCTACACCTACCAATCCCTTCGAGTGAAGCCATTGGAAATCTCATACAGTTCAGTCATATTCTTCAGTGACAGAGACGAAGTTCTTCTGGTCTCTGAGGAATTTGTTCTGACTGAGGAGTTAGGAATTCGCCAGTGCGGATTGCCTACACAGTGAGGAACATGATAGCCCTGAGGATTTTGCTACTTAAAATTCCGACCGTTGTTGTGCTATGCGCCAGCTGTCCCAAAATATCTACCCACCTAACGGTCATATCATTGAAGGGCATTTATGTCTTATCATGTCGGGCTGCTCCCTAGGCTATAAATAGCCGCCCCCTACAACCACTAGCTGGCTGGCTGCTCCGAGAGAAACTGACACTTGTCATTTGAGAGCATCCCATCCTCCGAGGACTTTGAGTGAAAATCATCAAGTGAGGAAAACCCAATCCCAAACACCTACAAACCCAAAGTGATTGAGCATCACTGAAGAGATTGATCCTGCGTGGATCCGACGCTTGTTACCTTTGAAGACTGTGCATCTTCGAGACGGTTAGGCGTCATGGTCTAGAGTGTCCAAGAGAAAATTGTGGATCGCCAAGTGACCAAGTCTGTGAAGGTTTGGAAGTCACCTGAAGATTTACCACGAGTGATTGGGCGAGGTCTGTGTGACCTTAGCTCAAGGGGAATACGGTGAGGACTGAGTGTTCTGGACCGCGTGTTCAGAACTGGGTGTCCGGGACTTTGTATCCTCAGGTTTAAATACCTAGCCGCCCTAACTAGACATACAACTGTCACAGTAGTTGGAACTGGTCTATCAAATCATTGCCTTCACCAAGCTACCTGGTTCCATTTCCTCAACCCTTTCATTTCCTCATTTCTATGTTGTGTGCTTGTTCATATCTATTTGAAGACTTTGACTAAAGACTTTCTCGATTTCCTTAGTTCAATTTCTTCAGTCTGTTTGTCTTATCCTGTGTTATCCTATGTTTACGCTTTCTGTACTCTGTGCTTGTTTTCATTTCATCATGAAGACCATGCTCATGCACTGTTATGTTTACTTTTGAGTACTTATTCCGCTGCAAGTAGTTCTTCACTCAGGAATTTCCTCACCCGCAAATTCCTCAGTGAAGAATTCATAAAAATCGGCTATTCACCCCCCTCTAGTCGATATAACGCACTTTCACTACCACGGCAAGGTTTCCACCCCGGCAAGGTTTTCATTCAGCCAACAAAGGCCAAATAACTCATGCGACCCATCAGACACTTCCTAGGTGGGTGTCTGGTCCCTCGCGTCACTTTTTCACTCAGGGCCAACCCGCGAAGCGTTGCCTCTAACTTTTGCATACGAACCCGGATTCTTGACCATGCCAAAATCTGGTGTCAACACCGCCCGAATTAGCTCCGGGAGCTGCGCCCAGATCCTTTGCGGCATGCATACCTTGCTGCATAAAATCAAGATTATTTCCACCCGTTTCTTCACTAATTTCTTGCCCTGTTCCCTGCACACTTTCAGCATGATTATCGTCAAATGTATTAGATATTGACATAGGGCCCGCAGCTGAATCTACTCCTTGAAGGAAGCTAGATGGCAGAAGATGAGGAGGCAAAAGGACAAGTTCCTTGCGAAGTTGTGCGCCGGCATTGGAATGGAGTTTAGCAAACGGAAAGACTTGTTCATCCAAAACAACGTCGCGAGAAATATAGACGCGTTCGGAGGAAATACCGAGACATTTATATCCTTTGTGAAGACCACTATAACGCAAGAAGGCACATTGCTTGGAGCGAAACTCAAGCTTGTGCTTGTTGAAAGGGCGCAAATTGGGCCACACGACACACCCAAAAATGCGAAGGAAGGTATAGTCTGGTTTAGTACCAAAGAGACGTTCTAGGGGAGTTTGATTTTTGATAACTCTACTAGGAACACGATTGATAAGGTAGACAGCGGCGAGGAACGCTTCGTCCCAAAATTTCAGTGGCATGAATGCATGAGCCAAAAGGGAGAGACCAACTTCCACTATGTGCCTATGTTTTCTTTCAGCGGCTCCATTCTGTTGATGGGCATGGGGGCATGACACATGATGAACAATGGCAATGCGCTCAAAGAAGGAGTTTAACCTTTGGTATTCAACTCCCCAGTCTGTTTGCATATCAAGAATTTTACGATTGAAAAGACGTTCAACATGAGCTTGAAAGAGGTGAAATTTCTCAAACACATCAGATTTATTTTTGAGCAAATAGATCCAACTAAACTTGCTGAAATCATTAATAAGACTGACATAGTACTTTTGTCTGCCTACATAAATGGGTCTAGGATCCCAAACGTATGAATAAATAAGCTCTAAAGGAGCTTTGGACTCACTAGTTGAACGAGAATAAGGTAGCTGATGGATCTTGGCCATCTGACATGCATCACAAACTAAAAGATGGTCTTATTTATTTGACACGGGAAGATTGAAATCTCGAAGAATTTTCTGGACTACCGGAAGGGAGGGATGCCCTAAACGCTTGTGCCACCGAGATGTGGATGGTGTGGTTGCTGCAAGCACTTGACCTTGAGGAGCACTCTGCCGCCCGATCACAGGGAACACACGCCATCTACTCTTGTTTTGAAGGATGGTTCTCCGGGTAGCCTGATCCTTGACAAGAAAAGTTTCAGGGTGAAGTTCAATAAGCACATCGTTATCTTTCATAAGTTGATAAGCAGAAAGGAGGCTTTTTTTTGGCACTAGGGACATTGAGGATGTTTTTCAAGTTCAAGGAGCCAGAGGGAGTAGATAAAACTGAATGGCCAATATGTGCAATATCCATACCTTGACCGCTAGCAGTGTGAATTTGTTCATTGCCGGTGTAGCGGTCGCGAACGGTCAGTTTCTCCAACTCTCCGGTGATATGATCTATAGCACCTGTGTCAAGATACCAATTGGTATCTACGCCATATGAGTGTGCTGCATTGGCAGCGCGATGTTGGCCGCCGCCACCGTCGTCGCCGCCATTGTTTCCGCCACCACCACCACCTGCAGGGTTGCAGACGTTGTTGTTGTAGCTCTTGTCGTAACGCTTTCTGCAGCGCCACGCTCCATGGCCTTCCTCTTTGCAGATCTGGCAGCGTTCGCGATCACCGTGATCACCACCTTGCTTGCGCGGCGCGTCACCAGAGGAGCCACCGCCGGAGGTCGTTGTAGCGAGGGGCCCCGGAGTTGTTGTTGTAGCCGCCACGTCCGCCGCCGCTGTCGCCTCCACGGCTGAAGTTGCCCCCGCGGTCTCCGTCACAGGATGCAAGGTTGGCCGAGTGGTTGGGGAAGAAAGTCGCCTGCTGGGCTGCGATGTGGCCCTCAGCCGCTAGGAGCAACGAAAAAAGCTCAGTGAGCCCGATCTGTTGGTCCATGGTAGCGCGCGTAGAGATGGCAGAAACGAAGCCGTTGTAGTCAGGTTTGTGTACCAGGCCTTGAAGAATCTGGTCGACGAGATCATTTTCTCCAAGAGGCTTCCCGGCGGCTGCGAGCTCATCAGCGATGCCCTTCATCTTGGTGAAGTAGGCTGCTGCCGAGAGATCCCCCTTGCGTGTGTTCCCTAGGGCAGACCGAAGCTGGATGGTGTGTGCCCTGGACCGCAATGAAAAACTCTGGACCAAAGCTTGCTAGATACTAGCAGACGTGGTGTGGTTCGAGACTGGCATGAGAACATCGCGTGAGAGAGAGGCAATCAGGAACGTGAGCACCTGTTGATCCTGCGTTACCCAAATGGCATACTCGGGGTTGGGCGTGGTGACGGTCTCCTTCTTTCCGTCAGCGATTTCCTGCTCAGAGAGAAGGAAGGCGTTCGACTCCTTGATCGAGCCATCAAGGTAACCCATCATACATGCCGCTTTGATATACGGCAGGACTTGCGCCTTCAAGGTAGCCCATCATACCTGCCGC
Organism: Triticum urartu; assembly: GCF_056163025.1. Lineage (NCBI taxonomy): Eukaryota > Viridiplantae > Streptophyta > Magnoliopsida > Poales > Poaceae > Triticum > Triticum urartu. The sequence continues at coordinate 149,603,092 of NC_141879.1, read as the reverse complement.
TTTGATATGCGACAGGACTTGAGAGGAGGAAGACGACATGACCTAGATGCGTTGGAAGGGAGAGGTTCTGTATACCATGTGAATGCTGAGGCTAAAGCATATGCAATTAAGCAGGGACGCGTGCATGTTATATAAGAGCACAAGATTACAGAGAAGGTTAGGCGGTTAGGGCTGTGGATTGATCTACAAGGAAACTAGCTAAACCGAATCAGATCTCAATAGCCCTGACCTATCCTAACACGGTTACAACAAACACACGCACATAATCTATAGCTATATATGGTTTATAGATACACCGTATTATACAATGCTTGACAAGGGTCAGTTCCAGGCGCCGTTCTCACCTCTCGCCCATCCATAGTTGGTTGCGTACCACGGCAAACGTCTCGCTCTATTTGCAATCGCGATGGGAGGACACACAGAGGGCCTGCTTCAGTATCTACACAACACAAGCATGAAGGAGGGGCTGGGTCAGAAGTCAACAATGGTACACCTACGTAAACTAACGTAACAGCTTAGGTGTCTTTTTTCTGTTGGAGGAAATTAGGAGAGGAACCCCACCCAGTTGAAATCAGGGGGCGGAGGGATTAGTAGTTGGTCAAGTTACATAACCGTACCTAGGTTCTTTTCGTAAGTGTAGCATTTTGGTTAGATGTTGCCCCATAGAGGATTCTTATACATAGATCGCACATACTCTCTCTCTCTCTCTCTCTCTCTCTCTCTGAATCACCATTGGAAGAGTTCCCCACGGATGCCAAAGCCAAGAGTCCCCCCTTAATGGATCAAGCTAACGGCTGCGGCAATTTTGATGATGTGAAAACACATATGTTAAAATGACCAGTGAAATTTTTAAACAGGAGAGAAACTAGTGGGGAATGTTTCTGCAAGCCGTAAATATCAAAATAGGGAGAAGAAAGAATAACAGTTGAATGAATAAAACAAGGGCCACGCTACGCGTCGGCCGGTGGATCTTTTTAAAAGATCCACCGCCTCACGAGCTGTAGGATCTAGCAGATTTAGTGACCGAGCGTCATCCTCTATTATTGCATCACGGGCCGTGTTGCGGAAAATTTCTGCAACACTGGTCATGTTACGGAAATTTTTGCAACACGGGTCAAGTTGCAGATTTTTTTTGCAACACATGTCTTGTTGCAAAATAATTGTTTTTGCAACAGAAGTTCTGTTACAGTTTTTTCCGGCAACAGAGGCCTTGTTTCGAAAAAGAAATTGCAACAAGCGTTTTGTTACAGATTTCTTTTGCAACATTGATCTTGTTGTAGGATTATTTCTACAAAACAACACTCGTACGGTAGTCAAATCGTGCCAAGATTTGCAACAACCCCAATGTTGCAGAAAACGGGTGCCTGAAAATGCCTTTGTGCTGAGCTCGGGCATAGTAATCCAGCACCATGCGACCTGGAAAGGGACATAGAGGCTGCAAAGTTAGAGGAGAGGGAGAAGGAGGAGAGAGGGGAAGAGGAGAAGATGTAGAAGAAGAGGAGACGGGCGCATAGTGTCTCACCGGTGTGGCGGTGGCAGGAGCATGGCGGGCACTCGGGATCCAGCTGCGGAGAAGAACAAGTACAGGGAGAAGATAAGGATGTGATATTGTAGACTTTTCTAGAGACAAGGAGATAAGGCCTAGGCCAAGAGGACACATGGCCATTGTAGAAGGCGACGGAAGGAACACACCGATCCGTCGGTTGAACACAAACTTTTCCCATAAAACAAAGATGGGTGGTTCTCAAAAAGTGGTGGATCATATTTTGCGCATAGGTTGGGGAATAGCAACGTAATGCATACCCCTGACCTGAGAGCATCTCCAGCCGCGCCCCCAACAAGGCCCCCCAGGCGATATTTCGGCCGTCGGCGCCGAAAAGTCGGTCCAGTCGCGCCCCTAAAGGCCCTTTTTTCTTCGGCTCAGGCCGAAATTGGTGCCGGCGGATCCAGGCCGAACCCGGCACGCTGGGGGGGCGCTTGGGGGCGCCGGCCGAATCATTTTTGGTGCGAAACTCGGAAGGCTCTCCTTGGCAGCGACTCGTCTCTTCTCGACGCTTTGTCGTCCTCATCGCCTCGGTTCCCGTGGCGAATCAATGCCAAAGCTGTCACGCGCTGCCGCGCCGGTTAGCCTCCTCCATTGATGCCTCACGGGCGGCGCGGTGAAGACCGGATGCCGCGCGTCCCTCGCCCGCCACGCGTAACACGGCGGCCATGCGTACGCGCGGCGCCTCCGCCTATATAAGCCGCCCCCCAGCGCGCCGGTGACGCACAGACTCTCCACCGCCGATGCCCCGTTTCTCCCCGTCTCTCCCTCTCCTCTCGCCGTTCCGGTTCAACCATGGCCGAGTGTTTCCCAGGCGACGGCGAACGGCTTTGGCCGCCGCCACCTCCACGAGGACGAAGCTCGACTCCTTTATGAAGCCGAGTATCTGGTCTCGTCGGACATGCGGGTGCCCGTGGCGTGGAGGATCAGCGCCGGCGGGGTCCTGGTGCTACCACCGCCCACCGGAGCGGCGCGGCATGCGGAGATCGCGCGTATCCGCGCCTCTCTGTCGCAGGCAGCGAGGAAAGGCCCACGGTACGTCCCCGACAGCCCGTTGTGGGAGCCCTACTTCCGCTGCCGCCACGCCGAGCAGCTCGAGGCCACCAACGACGTCGTGCCCTCCGGTAGGCTCAACTCCGAAGGCCGCCACCGATGGTGGGGCATGACCGGCCGCACGCTGGAGGCCGTCCTCGAGTACATCGAGGGCGACAACACGCCCAGGCTGGAGTACCCTGCTCCTCCGTCCTTCTCCCGCCGGTGTGGGAGCTCGTGGACGCCGAGGCGCATGGACCCGGGGGCGTCCTCCTCCTCGTCCGGCCACTCGACCGGCTCTCCCAGCCTCCGCCCTGACAAGCCGGAGCCCCAGGACGCGCCGGTCAGCCACCGCACCCGCAGCTCCAGTGTCCGCATCGCCGACTCCTCCCCCACCTTTGTCCGCCTCGTCATCGTCAGGCCGAAGGCGGAGCCCAGCCTCCCCGCGGAGTACGAGGCCATTGTCCGGCGCGGCTTCTCCGACGAGGAGGCCCTAAAATGGGCGCAGGACGACTACCTCCGTGACGAGATGGTCCGGCAGCGCCTAGTCCTGGAGGAGATAGCCGCCCGCAAGCGTGGGCGCGAGGACGAGCACGGCGTGGTGATCCTCGTAAGCGACGAGGACGCCCCCGGACCGTCCAACCCGCCGCGCCAACCTGGGGAAGGGTGCAGCAGGGACGGCGGCCGCGGAGGAGGCGACGACGACGACAACGGCGGCGGCGACTACACAAGTTCTACATGCTCCTCGGCATGTAGAGCTTCAAGGGCGGCGGGCGACGAGGAGCGGCTAGGGCGACGGCGGGCCGCGGCGAGTAGCGTTTTTTCTTTTCTAAAAAATATTTTAAATATGTATGAACTCGTCGAAGTTTGGATAAATTTACGCCTACTTTGTAGTTTTCAAATAAATTATAGGCACCGCGATTGGGGGCATCATGTCCCAGCACGTCCCTAAGGGACGATTTTTAACGCCTCGAGGGCCAACGGGTGGAGATGCTCTGAGCGTGCTGCTTTCATTGCGCTCTCTCCGGTCAAAGCCTCGATCCACGACGCGGGGGCCTCCCGTCTCTCGCCGCGCCACGGCAGCCTCCGGCCGACAGAGCTCCCTCGTACAGTCGTGCGTGCCTACGTACGTACGTACTCCCACGTGGTTGCTGGCACTGAGCCATCCGTCTAGGTCTATAACCGGACAGTCACCCGCGGATAGTAACGCGGCCTGCGTGCACCATAATTTTTGTTGTGCCAGTGCGTCACAGGTCAGGGATATCTTTCGCTTCTTAAAACGAGGCCAGGATGACATGTAGTCAGTGGCGGAGCTTGCAGCCCAAACATGGGCGGGCCAACAAGAAGAACATAGCTGATGGGCTGCTGTTTTAAGGCCCAAGATTAGATGTATACTGTATAAAACTTCATGGGCTGGGCGGGCAATGGCCCATTCAGCCTTGCTGAAGCTCTTCCAGTGCATGTAGTGTTGATTTTTCGGAAGTGGGTCCTCTAACATTAAGGAGGAAAGTCACCTAAGCTACAGTACAATCTAGTGCAAAGCAAAGAAGGAAAGTCACAGGCACTGTAGCAAATAATGTAATTATCTACTGTAGCAGGTTATGTGTGTGGTTACTGTTCATGTAAATAAATTTAAAATTAATTTTATTGCATCATAATTTTGTTTGTATGTATTTTTTGTAAATGTATACAATAGATTTGTAATTTGCAAATTGATTCAAGTCATTTTAGTCTTAATCATATGAATGTGAAGGAGGAAAGTTAGAGAATTGTAGCTTAGGTGACTTCTCTTCTTGATGTTAGAGGATCCACTTCCTGATTTTTCTGCTACGAAAATTTCTCAAGTCCAATCCGCTTCTGCCTCGAGGTCTATCTTCCTAAAAAAGGAGTATTTATAAGATCCCTTCATAGTCTCTTGTAACCCAATAAAATCCACCTCATTGGGAATGGGTTCCCTCGAGGGGGAAGTCGGGAGGTATTCTGTGTGGCCTCAATAAAGATAAATTTGATGTTCTCGGATCTAAACAGGGACAATACATCCTGTAAATGGACTTGTTTGATAAAAACAAGAAATGTAGTTGGTCTCTTCTAATAGTATATGGTGCTGCTCATGATGAGCATAAACCTGAATTCATCGCAGAATTATCCTCATTGTGTCATAATATTAAAACACCATATTTGGTGGGGGGGGGGGGACTTCAATATTATTCGCCACAGTGGTGAGAAAAACAAAAAAACACCCCTATCTCATTTTTCAGATGTTTTTAACTCTGTTATCCACCTGCTTGGTTTAAGAGAAATTCACATGGCTGGGGGTGCTATACGTGGTCCAATAAGCAGGAAAACCCAACCCTTGAAAAATTGGATAGAGTGCTGATGTCTCCGGAGTGGGAAGACTTATTTCCCCTCGCTTCGGTGAGCAAACTAGTTAAGGAATTATCTGACCACAATCCCCTACTATTGGATGGTGGGGTTGCCTCATCTAGAGCACCAGGGAATAGGTGCTTCAAATTTGATAATGTTTGGATTAATAATCCAGAGTTCCTTCCCTTAGTGGCTGATATTTGGGCTAGGCCAGTGTATACTATTAACCCCATTGATGTCCTAAACATTAAACTGAAGAGGTGCAAGAAATTCTTCAAAGGTTGGGGGTCCAATGTATTTGGGCATAATAAGATCAAGAAGAGACTTATCAAACTTGAGTTGCAAGAGTTGGAGGCGATTGAAGAGTCCACTGGGCTGTGTGGGGAGACTTACACTAGGAAGCTCGATATCCTAGTAGAGCTCAACGAGATGTATGTAGAAGAAGAGCTTCATTGGCACCAATTCTCTAACGAGAGATGGTTGTTGAAAGGAGATAATAACACTGACTTTTTTCATAAAGTAGCTAATGGGCGTCGCAGGAAAAACTCCATGAAATCTCTTGAGTACGGATCTGTGACTATAGAAGGGACCAAAAACTTGTTGTCCCATGCCACAGAGTATTATAAAACCCTTTTTGGGCCGGCTCTGGGTAACCTTTGCCATATCGATGCAGACTTATGGTCTCAGGAAGAGAGCATGACATATGCTGATAATGAAGACTTAACTCGACCTTTCTCTCTTGAGGAGATTAAAAAAGCCCTTTTTGATATGAGATCCAACCGGGCCCCTGGTCCGGATGATATCCTTGTTGAGTTCTATCAACATTGCTGGGAGGTGGTTGCCCCAGATCTTTTCTGTCTTTTCGAGTGGTTTTATGAAGGCAAGTTGGACGTGCAACGTCTAAACTACAGCATTATAACTCTTTTACCCAAATTGGCAGATGCTACAAAAATCCAGCAATATAGGCCAATTTTCTTACTTCGTTGCCCCTATAAACTCATCACCAAAGCTATGGATATTAGAGTAAGCAAATATGCCTATAAGCTGTTTAGTGTCCAGCAAAATGCTTTTATTAAAGGGAGACACATTGTTGATGGTATTCTCTCCCTGCAAGAAGTGTTGCATTATACTCATATCAAAAAGTAAGTGGGTGTGATCCTTAAACTTGATTTTGAAAAGGCCTATGACAAAGTTAATTGGGATTTTTTGCTTGACTGCCATGAGAAGCGTGGGTTTAACTCTAAGTGGTGTGGGTGCGTCTCTCAAATCCTTAAGAACGGCACGGTGAGTGTCAAGATTAACGATGAGATCGGCCCTTATATACAAAGTGCTAAGGGGGTACGACAGGGTGACCCTCATTCCCCCTTCCTATTCAATATGGCGGCTGAATGTCTGACTAAAATGGTGCTTTCAGCACAAAAAAACGGCCTCATTAAGGGTTTGGCGGCTGATCTTATTGACGGAGGTGTTGGTATCCTCCAATATGCGCATGATACAGTGGTATGTTTTGAACATGACATTGATAAAGCTATCAATGTTAAAATTTTGCTTTACCTATTTGAGCTCATGTCAGGATTGAAAATCAATTTTGACAAAAGTGAGATTTTACTATCGGAGGGGATAACGAGACTGACTTAGTATATGCGGACATGTTTAATTGTCAAGTGGGCACACTGCCCATGAGATATTTGGGTGTCCCTGTTACATATTCTACCCTTAAGAACATAGAATTGGATTTCCTGGAAGGTAAGATGATTAAAAAACTAGATGCCTGGATTGCTTATGCAGCATCATCAGGAGCCAGACTTACTCTATTGGGGTCCAACCTGGATGGGATTCCATCTTATCTTATGTCGATGTTTCTTTTCAATAAAACTTTTATTGAAAAAATGAATAAACATCGCAGACGATTTTTCTAAAGGAAAAAGAACAAGAAACATGGATACCATATGGTGAAGTGGGATAGAGTATGTCGTTCTAAGAAGATTGGGGGTTTGGGGATCAAGGATCTTCATAAGCAGAACATTAGTCTGCTTGTTAAATGGTGGTGGAAGCTTGAAACAGGCGATGGCATGTGGCAACGGATTGTGAGGGATATATACTTTAGAAACAAAACAGTAGCTAATATACGGACCCGTTTCTCGGATTCTCCAAGTTGGAAAGCTATCATGAAAGTCAAAGACACATATATGGCTGGAAGGAAAGTTAATATCAATAGTGGTAACCTGGCAAGAGTCTGGCACGATCCTTGGGTGAATGATACAGTTCTATGTGAGCGCTTCCCAGATCTATTTAGTATTTGCCATGACCAAGAATGCACTGTTGCTTCCTGAGTTGCAAACGACTATAATCTGGGTTTTAGATGCAGATTGTTTGGAGAGTTGAATGACCAATGGACTTGGATGGTTGAGAAAGTCAGGCAGCTGACTTTGACTAGCTCTCCGGATACTATCTCATGGAAATATAATAGTAAAGGAAAATTTACAACTAAGTCGGTTTATGAATGGCTAGAAAAGAACCTATCTGGCCCCAACTATAAGTGGGTGTGGAAGGCTCATATCCCTCTAAAAATTAAAATTTTCTTATGGCAGCTTTTTCAAAATGTTGTGCTTACAAGAGACAATATGCGGGCTAGGCAGTGGCCTGGGGATCCTACTTGTTCTTTTTGTACAAATATTGAAACAGCGAACCATCTATTCTTTAATTGCCCACTTGCCCGCACAGTTTGGGGCGTACTGGGAATGCCGGGTGGAGCATCTTGCTGCCCCCGATCGCTGTGGCAAAGTTGTGCGTGGCTGTATAGGTTTTTTCCAGGAGGGGAAAAGTTTTATATGATGATTATCGCTGCTGTTTGCTGGGGGATCTGGATCCTTCGAAATAAAGTCACTTTTGATAAACATATTCCTCGCACTCCGTTGGAGGCTGTTTTCACTGCATGCTCTTTTATGTTATATTGGGCAGGTTTACTTAAAGAAGATGACAAGGTGAAGTTCCAGACGGGTGTGAAGAGATTGGCTCAGGCGGCTGCTGCATTGGCGGATAGATCCTTTCCTCGTGGCAGACTCCTTCTCGGCGACAACGACGGGATCCAGATCGGCTAGCTGAGCTCCGTTGGTGTTTTATGATTTGGCTTACCACTGGGGTCTGATGCCCGCTGGTTATGGCGTCTTTTGGTAATATTTTGTCGCGGCAAAACCTGTTAGCCAGTAGTCTTATCGTTGAACTCGTTTTCAGTTGGGTAGTTGCTTGTGAGTGCCATCAGGTTTTCGCCCCACGGCGGATGGTCCGCTCTAGGATCATCATGCAGTGGTTTTCCTGTTGGTGCACCAGCTCGCTCTTCCCCTTTCAGTCTCCTTTTGCGTTTCTCAGTGCGGTTCTAGTTCCCCTTGTGGGTTGTGGTTAGTCGGCAAAAACTTGGATACTGACTGATGTATTTCCGTTGATTGAGAAATTAATGGAAAGGGGTGAGAGCCCGGTTGAAAAAAAATGATTTTTCCGCCGAGCCCTACACACCGGAGCAGAGGGAGTAGTTATTTTGGCAGCTGCCGTCTCTATTTTCTTGTGCCCTCGTGATTTCTCCCGTGCCAAGTGGTGTCTCTTTTTGCACAATTTTGTCTCAAAGTTCACAATAAGGCTAGTCATAGTGGGGGTAACTTAGGTGGTGTTTGGTTCTCTAGTACTAGGACTTTTTCTAGTCCCAACTAAAAAGTCCCTAATCCCTACAAAGTCTCTCCATGTTTGTTTTCAAAGACTAAAAAGTCTCTAGTCCCTTCCTAAGGTTATTAAATGACCATGTTGCCCCTAGTATATAGAAAAATAACAATCAAACAACATCATGGGGTGGCGAGCCAATGGGTGCATGGAGGGGCATTGTTGGAAAAGTCCCAGAAAGTCTCCAAAAGACTCTCCTTGAGAGTCTTCTTCGTTTAGTCTCAAATGCCTAGTTTAGTCCCTAAAAAGTCCCTCCCGTTTGGTAAAAAGTCACTAAGAGGGACTTTTTCTGGTCCCTACACAAAAAAGTCCTTGGAAACAAACGCCCCCTTAGGTAATAACATAGCGTACTTCGAAAAAATTCTACTTATGTGACAAGTAATTAATGAGAGGTGATAACATAATATGTTACTGTAACATAACGCTTTTTAAGACAAGACGAGTCTACGAGCTAATAAATGAAGCCATCTAAAATACTACTAGTATGTTACTTTGCATTATGAATATAGTAACTTAGACTAATGTCATATACATGACACTAGTCTAAGTTACTCCTCACTATGACCAGCCTAACCGAATAGATTGTTTCACCCGAGAATGCACCGTGGACAATAAAGGAAGTTCCCCAGTGTCCCATTCGAGCTAGCAGCGACGTACCATATCATTGCATTGCATGTCAACAATGAGCAAGTTCAGTGAGACAGACAGCATGTGCCAAGCGTCCATGAATGAGCCGAATATCTCGACATATCATGTGGATGGTTTCCCCTGCATAATTCATGTCCAAGTGATGCGGTCAACTCCAACGCGTGACCTCATTTTATCCGATTCCGTTTGTTTGAAGTAAAAAGAACAAATTGGTCGACCGAGCGCACGACGGTCCGGACTCATCTGGTCCGTTTTGTATCCAGACCGATCCATTTCGAGCGCAAACATACGTCGGGTTTGGGTCGCGGCAGACATCAAACGGACGCGCGACTCGTTCGCGTCGGGGCCGCGTGGCAGACGGCCACCTACCTTCCACCTGCCCACATCAATGCGCACGCGCGGGTGGTCCCGTCTGTCATCTGTCCAGGCGAACGGTCGCGGTCCTTCTTAAATAGGAACCCATGGACCGGTCGTCGTCCACACTGCCCCACTCCACCCCACGGCCTCCTCGAAACCCGACAACCCCGAACCCTAGCCTCGCTTCGAACTCGCCGGCCGGCCACCTCGCAGCCATGGGCCTATGGTACTATGGCCGGAAGGGGAAGCACGACCGCGAGGCTGGCTCCTCGTCGGGGAGTCGTCGTGGCTCTGTGAAGAAGGAGGAGCCCGCATTACCACTGCGTCGGGCCCCCACGCCGCCTGCGTTCTTCATCGCGCCCACGGCCGCTAGCGAGCGCGACCGACACTACATCGAGGCTGCCGTATGCCGCCGCCATTGGGAGACGAGGACGCCGCTACCCTGGAGCGACGTCCACCCCCCCAACAACTGGCACTTGTCGGCCGACCGCGTGCCGATCCCGCCGGTCCCGCTGAGCAGCCGTGCGCGCCGCCAGGAGATCGAGCGCCGCCGTCGCCTCCTCCCAGACGACCTCTACTACAACGAGAGGTACGCCCCCGACTCGCCCCTGTGGGACACTTGCTTCCAGGATGAGCACGACATGCGGCGGGCGTCCTTCTTCGTCGGCACGTCGACGGGGCCGCGGCGGCCACGTGAGCACCGAGCGGCTGCTCCCCAGGCGCGCGGGCGTACGCAGGTGCGCAGCCTCACGCCCACCCCGTCGTCGTCGCCATCTCCATCGCCACCACCACCTCCTCGCATGACAGCGGAGGAGGAGGCCCGTCTCATGGATGGCTCCATGCAGACGCACGACGAGCGCCAATGGGAGGGCCTCGAGGAGATGACGACCCTCTCCGCGGCCGGCGACGTCACCATCCCCGAGCTGGAGATGGTGGCGAAGGAGGAGGTGATGGAGGAGCCGCCGGTGGCCGCGTTCCACCCGGGCCTGGTGGGCCAGGGGTGGAGCTGGTCATGCACGGCAGAGCAGATGGTGGCTGCCGTGGGGGGCGTGAACTGGTGCCCCACGCCGCAGCGGTCACCGGAGCGGGACGCCTCGCCACGGGAGGAGGTGGTGCAGGCACCTGCCACCTTCCAGCCCGTCGTTCCCGTGCACCACGGACCGCCGGCCCACCTCTGGACGCCGCCGGACTACGTCGACCTTGTCAGCGACGACCACGACACCGGCGACGGCCACGGCATCGACCGGCATGGCAAAAGCGTGCAGGCGGCTTTTTTTTTTCATTTTTATGTTAATTATGCTACTGTGCCGTTAAGTGAACTGTGGAACGGGCCGTTTTGTGGCCATGACCCCTTAAGTTATGTTTTAAGTTTTTTTAGCTGTGTTTATTTACTTTTTGAAGTCATTTTATTTTAGTTTTTCTGTTTTTTATCACGTCCAACACGAACATGATTTGAGGTGTGGTCACGCACTGGGCGCACCCACGATCCAACGGATAGAGGCAGACATTGACAAACCTATTGCCGTTCCAAAAGAACAAAATCCGGCTAGACCGAACATCCGTTTGAGGTCGTGGAGTTGGCCGGAGCCCTTCCGTATCCAGCGTTATCCTTTTCTTTTGAGGAGTATCCAGCGTTGTCCTTAGATCAAAAAGTTGTCTCTTTTGTCCTCTTGGTTACTTTCGCACCAATCAATCAGCCGGACCGTACATATGCAAAACAGTGAAACCACCGCACTCCGTCAACGGAATCATAATGCTCTTCTGTCGGCTAGCTGAAAACAACCATAAATAAACTCGATCGATCAGCCTGCACTGTTTGGGGTTGACGCGCGTAACAAAAAATCACCTCATGGTTGGGCAAGGAGCCGATCGATCGATGGAGTTTATTCGTTAGGTGAGATGCCAAGCTAAGACGTTAATTAGGAGTGTCGTGTCGTGACACCAAGCTAAATGAAACAGTCTCCACACATCGATATCTACTACTAGCACCGCTAAACAGACTTAAGTACTTTCTCCGTTTCGAATTACTTGTCGCACGTATGAATGTATTTAGATGTATTTTTGTTCTAGATACATCCATTTCAACGACGAGTAATTTGAAACGAAAAAAGTAGGACAGAACAACGACTTTATTACCAAACAAAACAAACTTTCAATTCGATTGGAGATGAATCTTCTTCCGGTGGAAGCCTAAGAAAAAGCGGGCAGAGTTCCTCACGGCATGCATACATGCAAAAGCTATTCCTGCAAAGCCCTAGATAGATTTCAAGATATCCACGCGTCACCATGATCGATCTGACGATGACACCAACGGCGCACCGCGGAGAAGGAAGACAACCGGAACTCCAAGCAGGTCGTCTCTCTGTACAAGTCAGAGCCAGAGCGCACATGTTTAGTGTATGTCAAAAGCGGGCTAATGTAGAAAGAACTAGCATGGAAATGAACGTACCAATAAAAGTCCCTTTCAACTCAAAAAAGAATGTCCCTTCAGTGGTTGTAGCTTTGCTTTACACAGAGATTAGTTGCTTTCCGGCGGCGAAAATCGTACTCGCCCGGCGTACCATGCCCGCGATGGGAGGACGTGAGGATCATGCAAGGGTCAGTTCCAGGCGCCGTTCTCACCTCTCGCCCATCCATAGTGGGTTGCGTACCGCGGCAAACGTCTGGCTCGATTTGCGATCGCGATGGGAGGACACACGGAGTATGTACACAACGCAAGCACAAAGGAGCGTCTGGGTCAGATGTTTTTTTTGAACATGTTGCATGGTAGATGATTCGTATGCGTAGATCTCATCCAACAGATGTTTTTGTTAAGGAATCACCGTTGGAAGAGTTCTCTCACCTGGATATATTACTCAAAAACGGCCAAAGCCAAGAGTCGCCTCTTAATGGATCAAGCTAACGGCTACAACAATTTTGATCATGTGAAAACACATATGTTAAAATGACCAGCGTTTTTTCTAATCCGTGGGGAAAGTTTCTGCCAGGCGTAAATATCAAAACGGGAAGAAGAAAGAATAACGCCTGAACGAATAAAACATAGGTGGGTGGTTCTCAAAAAGTGAAGGATCCTATTTAGAGCATAGGCCGGGGAGTAGCAACGTAACACATAACCTCGACGCGGGCGTGCTGCTTCCATTCAGAATAACCATCATCACATTTACCAGAATCTTCAAAAGTAAGCTCAACTTGATGCCCTGGCACAACAAGCTGAACTTGGTCAAAAGAACAAGATCCATAACATAAAAAAGGCCCCTTCACACTTTTTTTGAAATTCAGACATTTTTTGAATTTCATGTCCATTTTGGAAATTTGATACATTTTTTGAAATCCAGGAATGATTAACAAATTCATGAAGATTTTTAGAATTCATGATCTTGTTTGAAATTTGTTTTTTTAGAAATCCCGAACACTTTTTCGAATTTGGGGTTCATGAATATTTTTGAAGTTTAAAAAAGGAAAAAAAAGAGAAAAGCTGGGGCGCCCGGCCCCGCACTTGGGCCGGCTCAAAGTGCGAGCGGGAGGGAGGTTTGGGTACGCGTTTGATCGTTGCGCGCCTCGTACGGCGGGAATAGGTCTCTCCAAAAGTTTGCACTGGCGCGCCCGCGCTGGTTCTCTCTCAATTTCGTTTCCACAAGCCCAAACAAATAGCAGTTCCTTTTTAACCTGGCTGTAGAGACACTCTCGAAAATGGTTCTTAATGCACAAAAAGAGAAAATGCTGACGGGCTTAGCACCTGACTTGATTGGGGGGGGGGGGGTGTGTGGCTATCCTGCAATATGCAGATGACACTGTAATATGTTTTGAACATGATAAGGAAGCGGCTGTGAATCTGAAGCTTCTATTGTACCTGTTTTAACTTATGTCAGGACTGAAGATCAATTTTATGAAAAGCGAAATCCTCTGTGTCGATGGGGATGATAGTACCCTTTCCTTTTATGCTGATCTCTTTAATTGTAGTATTGGACATTTTCCAATGAAATACTTGGGAGTCCCAGTCAGTTTCTCTTCTTTGCGTAGCATAGACTGGGATTTTATGGATGAGAGGTTCCTTAAATGCTGTGAATCCTGGATTGGTAATGTAGCATCTTCGGGTGGGAGGCTCATCCTTCTCAATTCCTCATTAACTAGCATTGTCTTTTACTACATGTCTATGTTCCTTCTTCCTAAAGGGGTGATTGAGAAACTGGATAAACACCGTAAGCTGTTCTTTTGGCAAGAACATGAGGGGCGTAAACGATACCATCTAGTGAGATGGAATAGAATTTGTAGATCCAAAAAGAAAGGGGGATTGGGAGTCAAGGATCTTCATAAACAGAATTTAAGCCTCCTCACCAAGTGGTGGTGGAAGCTGGAAACTAAACAAGGGCTATGGCAGGATGTGATCCGGGCCAAGTACTTTAAGCAAGACACGGTGACCTCTGTCAAAACTAAATTCAATGACTCGCCAATCTGGAAAGCAATCATGAAAACTAAAAATTACTACCTGGCTGGCAGAAAAGTGAATTTACAATCTGGAGATCTTGCTAGACCGTGGGTTGATCCAGTTGGCAATGAACCTCCTCTCCAGTTGCAGTTTCCTATAATTTATGATATTTGCAATGATTAGGATATCACGGTTGCTAAGTTCAGGGAAGGGGTGGAGGAAAAAAACTTTTTTAGAAGGCAACTCCACCCTCCCATGCTTGAGCAATGGAGTAATATCAAATCTATAGTGGGGACTTGGCCGATGACTGGCGAAGCCGACCAACTGGTCTGGACCTTGGGGAAGAAAAGTAGGTTTACTACGAAATCTGTTTATGAATATTTGGAAAGAAATGTGGCGGGGGCAAACTACAAGTGGATATGGAAAGCAAAATTTCCCCTTAAAATTCAAATTTTCCTTTGGCAACTGTTTCAGGATGCTATCCTAACTAGAGATGTGATGAGTAGACGAAAGTGGCTGGGAAATCCTGCCTGCTCCTTCTGTGCGGAGAGAGAAATATCCCAGCATCTCTTCTTCACTTGCCCTGTGGCCAGAGTCCTCTGGAGGACTGTAGGCTGTGTACTGGGTACGGATCTGTGTCCAAGTAACATTTGGCAGTACTATTCATGGGCTTACATGTTTTTACCTGATGGGGAGAAATTTTATACCTTTGGTCTAGCAGGTTTCTGTTGGGCGATGCGGATTAATCGTAACAGTGTTACCTTTGAGTCTAAACACATGAGGTCGCCTTTTGATGTGGTTTACTCTGCATGTGGTTTTCTTAACTACTGGGCAGGTTTGATGACAGGAGATGATCGAGAGATGATGGAGCGCGGAGCCAAGATGCTGAGGACCAATGCATCGAACATGATGCGGATCTGTGCAGCGCCGAGGGGAACCTCAAACTGAGAGCTGAAGCGTTTGCTGCTGATAGATAGTTCGTTTGCTCCTGCGTGAGTGCTTAACTATATCTGGAAAAATAGTCCTTTCGCCCCTGCGTGGGCTCATGATTTATGTCTGGAGTAACCTTCCTAAAACTTGTTGGAATTCTCCTGGTTAGAGTTAGTCGGCTGGTTTTAGGGTGTCATTGGGTTTTCGCCCAATGGTGAGCTGCTCGATGACGAGTGTTCATTGTGGGTTTCCCAGCGGTGCTTTGAGCTCGCTTCCCCTTTATAGATCTTCTTTTGAACTCTTAAAACTATTTGTATTTTCGTTATGCTAAGTAATGAAAAGGGGTTATGCCGGGCTCAAAAAAAAAACAAATAGCAGTTCATCAAAAGTAAAACCGAAAAATAGCCCCAAACTACTAGGTCTCCGCTAACCTTCCCCCATGGCTCGCAAGCGCCGCCGCGCGGAGCAGCGCACGCCGGCGCCACCTCCGCCTCCGCCCCTTCGGACTAAACCGTCTCAGCGGCAACCGGTGGTCGTCTTCGCCCACGGCGCCGGCGCCCCCTCCTCCTCTGATTGGATGACCCGGTGAGCTCCCTTTCTCCGTCTGTTCTGCAGCACGCGATTCATGGATCTGTTGTGGCCAGTATGCTTCTCTTCGGTAGAATGCCCCATTTGCGTGAGAAACTCCACCTTCATAAAATCAGTCCAACTGAGGATTCCAGTTTGTATACACATCTGATCTGTGCTTGGTATCTGCATATTTATGTTTAATAACTGACAAGACAATTGATTCTTCCAGCTGGAAGGAGATGGTGAAAGATGCCCTGGATGCCGTTGAAGTGGTGACATTCGACTATCCATGTGAGTTTGTTCGATTCACTCTTCTGCTAATCATTCCATTTTTACCCGAAGGTCCAGTTCTTAATTCTTGACCCATGTTCACTTGATGGTTGACGAATTAATCAAGCAACAACACCGCAGATATGTCAGGTGCTAAACGGAGGCCTCCCCCAAAGGCGGACAAGCTCGTCGACCACCATCTCAGTGTGGTGAAGGATGCTGTAGCAGAGCATCCTGGTCACCCGCTTGTTCTTATGGGGAAGTCTATGGGTTCGAGGTAACATTTGGTGATGTGATAATGTTGTTGCTTGTGCATCTTTTTGGTGTTGTGTTATATGATCTGACTTCTGAGGACACTTATGTGATGCTTAAACATTCTCAGGGTCAGCTGCATGGTAGCCAGCTCCGATGATATCAGTGTTTCTGCAGTCATTTGCTTGGGTTATCCACTGAAGGTATCCCCACTTTACTGTGTGTACTTAGTATTTGGGTTGCTTCTTGGACTGTCTCCTTGTTGAATTGTTGTGCCTGTCTTATTCAAAGGTCAACTATAACACACACCGAAATGGATTAGGATCTCCATCAGAATTTAATTGTTGCAGAATTCAACCATTTATGCACCTATATGGTTGTTGTATACAGATCTGCATGCTATTGTTTCTCATTTTTTGCTACAACTATGCAGTGACTTTTTTATATGATAATTCACTGTCATTTTGTATACAGACAATTCACTTTCTCAGATAGAATCACAAACTAAAGAAGCTGTTCCTTTTGTTTTGCATCTTTGCTTTCTTTGACAGGGAGTGAAAGGGGCACTGAGAGACGAGCTACTGAAGCTGATGGTTCCAACAATGTTTGTGCAGGTACTTTCTTTGTTTTCTGATAAATATGCGCAGTGAAAATTTTAGGGATTGTTTGGAAAGCATCATCTGATAGGAAATTTATGGCAAACAGTTCAATTCAGACAAGAATATGAAAAATTTCGTGTTCCAAACAGGGTGTAAATAGTAAATTTTAGAATCTTGACTTGCGGTGGGTGTGTTCACAGGGCAACAAAGATGGCCTATGCCCCTTGGACAAGCTTGAGTTAACTCGGAAGAAGATGACCTGCAAGAATGAACTGCATGTTGTTGATGGTGGTGACCACTCTTTCAAAGTCAGCCAAAAATACCAAAAATCTGCTGGAATAAGTCAACATGATGCTGAATTAGAAGCTGTTAAAGCAATTGGACAGTTCGTCCAGAACTCCATCGCAGAAAGCTTAACCTAGCTGTTCCTTCGAAATTTTCTTATAACATCTAATGGTAGGTTCCTGATCCTAAGATTCTGGCCTTTTCTAGGGGAAAGATTCTGGCTTTTCAATGGTCTAATATGTGATCATGTACTTGGTTTGGTGACTGGTTACATGTAAAACAATGCTATTGTCCCCCCTGAAATGTAATATGCTTGTAATTATTTGTGTTGTTTTTATCATGGAACACCCTTTTGCCTTGCACCGTGCCTTTTCCATGATTGAGAAAAACTGCATCGAATATTCATACATAAACTTGCTCTTGCTGCTTATCTATGAATATATCAGTGGCAAGTTTCCTCTATGAATCGTAACTAGAATCTGATAACCACCTCAATTTTTTTTTCTTAGAAAGGATCAGTACAATGGTTACAGTATCACATCCCTTGCTGTATTTGCAAAAGGAGTAACAGACGTGCCAGTACCATGCAGATTGCTTAATTCCTCTTATCGAAATTATCACAAGCGCAGTACCATGCATCTTGCTTAATTCCTCTGTCATGGCAATTAGGACCGTCTTTCGATGTATTTTGACAAAATCATCCTTTACTGTGGCTTTCCGTTGCATCATCAGCTGGATCGAGCAGCAGCAACTACTGTTCAAGAATGTACAAAATTAAATGAAGTAACAATACAGCATAAATTAGGCAGCCCAGAATGAAGTTACGATACAGCATAAATAAATTAGATGAAGCACTACTGACATTACCGGCAATGAACACATGCAGGCTGAATCCTCACCATACTATCGGATATGTAGCATCGATCCTAGCAGTTCGTCGAGATCGAAATCATCCATGCCCAAACAAGCAAACTGAAGAACAGAAACATGAAACGAAATTTCAGTACAAATAACAAAAGATGAGATCAGTTTTTTTGATAGTAAAGAAAGGGCGATCAGTGCTCCTCCCCATATTTCACCCACCTTAGACATGAACTGATCGAGGTCGAAGGGGTCGTCGCTCTGCTCCGGCTCGTCGAAGTCGAACTCCACTGGCCTCTCCCTCTTGCCGGCCGCTGCCCGTACAGGTGCTCCTCCGGAGGACCCCTCGTCCGGTTTGTTCCGTATCAGGAAGGCCTCCTTCTCCGCGGCGTCCAGCGCCTCGGCGAGCCTGCCGAAGTTGCGGACTATCTGATCGTCCAGCGTCCCCACGCCAGCCGACGACGCCGGTTGCCGCTTGCCGGGGTTCTTCCGGTTGTCAACGCAGGGCGGGGCCTTCCAGTCGTCTTGGTCCCTCCGTGGGAGCGGCCGAGGCGGCGAGCTCCGCACCGGCCGCGACCGGGATGGGCGAGGCAGCGGCCGGCTGAACCTGCGCTTGTGCTGCGCCAGTGGGTCGAACGGCATCTCCGCCGGCCCTGAGTTGAACGCCGTGGACTGCCGTGCTGGATCGTACTTGACGAAGGTCGCGCGGACACGCTTGCGCGGGTGGATGCCGTGCAGCATGGCATAGAAGCGGCGGACGTGGAGCATCAACTCCTCCATGTCGGCTTTCGTCAGGGTGGTAATGGCCTCCTCGACGGCGATGGCGTCGGCCTCGGCGTCGCCGGGGAAGGAGCACGGGGATGCGGATTCCATGGTGAAACTGGGGCTTTGGCAGTTCGGGATCACCGGACGCCGAGATATATCAGAGGGAACGAGCCGGCTCGACTTCGTTACAAAAACGGCAATCCACGAGGCCTACACTTGTTCGGATCACTCTAACTTCAATCCAAGCCAAACTCCGATTCGGGGATGAACACTCCACACATTGGAGGAGAGCTCCTAATGGGCGAAGACTACTTCTTTTTAGTAACTGTAGAATAATTGTTTGGTGCAAGACGATGGTATCCACCTCATCATGGGTGTTCATATATAACATGTCCAGGGGTATGTTCGTCTTTGTCCATGACTAGAACCCTAATTATAATTATAGAGTACATACTCGAGCTACAGACGGGATAACTATACGAATCACCTATATGTACACACGAAATGAATACAATCATCTGTCAACACCCCCTCCGTATTCAAAGCGTCGTGTCTTGCGAAGATTGGACCGGAACTCCTCAAAAGTGGATGCCGGCAAGCCTTTGATCATGATGTCAACGAACTGCTGCGTTGTGGGAACATAAAGAACTCAAATCTTCCCAAGAGCAACCTGTTCGTGATGTGGCACGCTCAATACCAATCACACTTGGTACACCTAGTACATCGACTATGCTGAGTCGTTGATAAGTATGGAGCATCAACGACGAAGCCTTAAGGAAGATACCAAATATGGAGCACTTCCTCCTAACGAAGTTGCACTAGAGATTTCTGTTCCCCAGCCAGGATGCTATGAAAGCACCATGGCTAGACAAAGACATGAAGAAGATAAACAACAGAGCCATGAGCAAGTTTTGCAATGCCCCTGGAAAGTAAGGGTGAAATGAGCGATCGCCAAAAAGAACCCTGCTTCGATATTGTTAAGTTAAATACGACAATTAGGGAAGAGCAATTCGAAATATTGAAGGCGACTTGCACTGCCGAACCTGCCAAGGAAAAGTCGGAGTACATGAAGGGGCTTCAGGAAAGGAACACATAGAACCACCGCCTCGGAAGCCGTAGTTACTTGGGCAAGAGGCACATATGGGCCAAGGAGGATGCGTAACGTGAAAGTCTGGGGCTCCCAGACCCCTTGGTGGAGTTCACCGTCCCGCAGGAGCATGACTTCATCATGGCCCGGAACACTTGGGACCCGATAAATAAGGTTTTCGAAACAGACACGCCCTCGAGGGAGTTCATGAGACTACTGGTAATTATTATACCACCTTATTTTAGCTTCTAATCATTTCGACTACAATTTAGTCACATTTGTAAACGATCCACATTCCTTCTGCAGAAAGAGCAAGATAGGCTTGCAGACGGAAGCGATTCGTTCTCTTAGTCATCGGCGAGACCCAAGTGGGACACCCCTTTCAAACGGGCCTTGAACATAATGAAAGGACTCCTGGTGGACAAGCGGCCGTCGTGTGGATGTGTGCACGCCGTCGGAGGCGGCGCCACGTGGAAGTACTACTACCATGAGGGCGTGTAGGCGAGAAGGCATAGATGGAAGTTAAATGAAGTGAACATCGACGAGAAGGTTGCAATTGCGGTCGAGAAGAAAGTAGTTGAGACCAAAGAAGCGATACGACCTGAGTTGGTCCGTGAGGCAGTCAATGCAGCATTAGCTGCCTGCAGAAATGAATTTGTAGCTTCGGTTAATAGCTTGATTCTGGCTGGTATCGAATGGACAAAGCAAAGTCCAGATGAAATGGCAGCGGACTTTCCCCTTGTGAGCTACGTTGGAATAAGTCAGAGAACATCGCAGCAGTACCTGCTCACGCAACCACACCTGCTCATCCACAGTTGCTTCAGCTCGCATCTTTGTGTTGCTGCTACTAAGGATAGAACGATGGAGTTTATTCATATTAATTGAGTTTACTTTGTCTACATCATGTCATTGTTCTCCAAGCATTACTCTGTTTTTACTTAATACGTAGGGAGGCAAGCATAGAAGTGCTCTTGAAGTGGAGTAATAGTAATAGGTGCAGGCAGGAGTCAGCCTATTTGCTTATGGATGTGATGCCTATATACACATGATCATTGCTGTGAAAATCGCATAATTATTCGATATTCTATTAATTTCCCAATAGTAATTTGTTTACCCACCATATGCCTTGCCATGGGAGATGCCACTAGGGAACACTACGGCCTCATGTCTATTCACTCATACATTTACAAACGCTACTACTACCTTGTTGCCATTATTTGTGTTTTATTTTATTTTGCAATTTACAATTATCAACAATTATCTACACACCTTATTTGCTTGTAAATAACGAGATCAAGGGGATTGACAACCCTCTTGCCCGCATTGGGTGCAAGTTGTTTGTTTCTTTGTGTGCACTCGGTGAAGACGGTTGATGATTGGTATTCCTATTGGTTCGATAAACCTTGGTTTTATAACTGAGGGAAATGCTTACCCGCATTGTGCTGCGACAACCCATTCCTCTTCACGGAAAACCCAACGCAGATCACAGTCATCATACTCCCAGTGGGGTATGTTTTTGTCCATTACGTGACATGTTATTCCCAATGGTATGTCACTGTCCGTTAGGTGACTGTTACTCCCAATGGTATGTTACTGTCCATTAGGTGACTGTTACTCCCAATGGTATGTTATTGTCCATTACGTGACATGTTACTCCCAATGGTATGTCACTGTCCATTAAGTACATGTTAGTACCAATGGTATGTTACTCTCCATTATGTACATGTTACTCCCAATGGTATGTTACTGTTACTACCAGCGGTGGTGGAAAGCTGAAGAGGACGGAGTGAGTATTCCTCCGGTGTAGCGGTGCGAGTGTGAGGCATCCATTTGCCCGGGCAGAGAGCCGTGCGACTGTGTGAGCCAATGGCATTGCCCGAGAGTAATTATTACGCATCAGTTCCGTACGTAAAACTTTGACTCAGGAACGAAGCTTGTCTCACACAATAGGGCAACATCTTGTTGCATTGGGCGGTGAGCATCTTCAATAGATGATGTAGATGTATAAATAAAACCTTTTTATAGTTTCAACGTAGAAAATGCTGGTCCAATAGATGATGTAGATGTATAAATAACACATTTTTAGAGTTTCAAGGTAGAAAACGCTGCTCCAATAGATGAAGTAGATGTATAAATAACACCTTTTACGGTTTCAAGGCAGGAAACGCTGCTCCAATAGACGATGTACATGTATAAATAACAGTTTTCTTATAGTTTCAAGGCAGAAAATGTTTCTCCAATAGATGATGTACATGTAAAAACAATTATATCACACCCTCCAAGTGATGTCCATAGATGTGCCCATGTCAGGCTTGAGCAAATCATGAGATACAATTGTGATTGGGATAGGCTCATTTTCATATTCTGCATTATTGCCTAAAATTGCTTCATCGTCATTTGCACCTATTTGTCCTCATCCACAGTACATGTCCATGATGAGCTGCATCATGACGTCGCGCTTTCATCTCCCAGCTACTTTCAACATCCTGCTGCCATCTCCACCTCTAGCTTTCGGGTTGAGCGAGTGCTTGCCACAGTACATGCTGATGATGAGCTGCATCATGAGTGCGACAAGATGAGGTCATTGATGGGCTTCAGAAAGCCAATGAGCATGTTCAACAACAGCTGTCCGAACCCAAAATCCTATCTCAGAAAGCCAATGAGCATAGTAAGATGTTGAGCATCAGCTCTCGGAATCCAAAAAGTGTCACATTGAAGAACTTCAGAAAGCATATTAGCATGGTGTACAAAATTTGAGTTGATTCCTAGGAAGTCGAGAAAATCACTTGCCTACAAAAACTGGTTGACGCGGAGGAGGCCGCCGACTACCACCGACAATACATGTCCATGATGAATTGCATCATGACGTCGCACTTTCATCTCCCAGCTACTTTCAACATCCTACTGCCACCTGCACGAGAGCAATATCGTTGCTGAGATATGTTCTCTGATCTTTCTGCACGAGAACAAACCAGACCCAATTGTTCATGGAGATCTTATAAATGCGAACAG
This sequence comes from Triticum urartu, assembly GCF_056163025.1. NCBI lineage: Eukaryota > Viridiplantae > Streptophyta > Magnoliopsida > Poales > Poaceae > Triticum > Triticum urartu. Next base: position 149,580,380 of record NC_141879.1, on the reverse strand, counting down.
GAGCGGCTTGACGCGGAGGAGGCCGCCGACTACCGCAGTGTCTGGAGCAGGAGCGGCTCGACGCGGAGGAGGTCGCCGACTACCGCCGTGTCTGGAGCAGGAGCGGATCGACGTGGAGGAGGCCGCCGACTACCGCCGTGTTTGGTACCTAGGTTTGTCCGACTACCGCCGTGTTTGGGACCAGAGGCATCTGGTTTACACCGAGACTTTTGAACATTGAGATTTGTTGGGTCGCGGAGGCGAATTTCCCTTAAATCTTTTGCGACCGAGATTGCAAAGACATCCCCCAATTATGTATTCAGTGCCTTAGCAATTTGCAACCAAGATTGCAAAGAAACCCCCCAATTCTGTATTTAGTGCACTACAAAAAAATACACTTCCGTGATGATACGTGTTTGTCATAGTAGGTCGCTTTTTTTCTCATGCATGTACATCCATGACAAATTTATGACAGAATCAAGATAGTCATACCTGTGCTGTCGTAGAAGTGTTCCATGACATTACCAAAATTATCATCACGGAAGTGTCCACTTCCATGACAATAAATTGCGTGTCACAGAAGTGCTTTCGTCAAGGGTGACCGACACGTGGCATCCACCATAACGAAACACCGTTAAGCTATTGGGTCGGGTTTTGGATCCGATAACCCGTTAACAGCCCCGACCAATGGGGATTTTCCACGTGTAAAATCATCATTGGCTGGAGGAAACACGTGTCGGCTCACCGTTGGGACAGATGTGAACCACTCATTGAACGGAAGGCGCCTATGATACGTCGACACGTGGCACGGCCCAACAGAGGCCCATTCCTGTGAAAAGGCTGGCCCGTTTGACTTGGTCAAAAGCTGGCGGGCCGGCCCATGGAAAGCCTGTTAACGACCTGTTCGAATATAGCTCATTTACAGCCCGCTAACCCAAGGCCCGTTACACCCTATCCGAATTAGGCCCAGTAGCGTCATCTGGGCCATCCAATATGATTCCAGTCCGTTTTCACTTCTGGCCCATGTATGGCCCATGACGTCTTTCAGGCCATATGAGGCCCTATGTAACTCTTGGCCTACTAACGGCCCGTGGTGAAACTGGGCCGTAATGAACAGTGTATCACTTTACACCCATTAATGGCCCGTGGTGAAACTGGCCCGTAATGAACAGTGTATCACTTTATACCCATTAATGTCCCGTTATTCCGTTGGGCCGTTTCCAGCCCATGTTATCTTTCGGCCTTCTCAGAGCCCATTTATTCTTGGGCTCATTTCCAGCATTCATTTACTTACGGCCCGTTACTGTCATTTTCTGCTTGTGGGCCAAATTCAGCCCGTGGTTACAGTCGGCCCGTTTGTGGTCCGTTAATATGTTGGGCCGATTTCATAGCGTCATCAAATACGACCTATTAATGATGGCCCGTTATGATCGGCCCATGAACGGACGATTCCAACTCTAGCCTGTTTACGGCCATAATGCAGTCTGTTTGGCCCATGTTTGGCCAATCGATTATACGGCCCGTATAAGGCCCATTGATAATACGGCCCGCAGAAGGCCCATTGTTTCTACGACCCGTAGAAGGCCCATTGTTTCTACGGCCCGTAGATGGCCCACTGTTTCTACGGCCAGTAGGAGGCCCAGTGTCACTACAGTAAATATTAGCCCATGGTTATTGTGGCCTAGTTTTAAAAAATAGGTTATTGCAGCCACTAGCTAACCACGGAAAAAGAACTGCAATGACTACAAGCAAACAAATAAACAAGACAACAAGGAAATAAATAAGCAAGCAACTAACGCTAGGCTATCACGGATATTACACATATTACATCCACTGGGCATCAAAGTTCGCCACCAGTGCAAATATAGGGAACAAAGCAGCATATCATATACACTGGTTATCAAAGTTGGCGACCATCGCAAATAAACGCCGTAGCAAAACAAATCCAGAACTGAAACCACTTCAGAAGATCTCAAGAAATAATATCCTGGGTACCCATAATGCTGGCAAGATGCTTAGCAAGCTTATTAACTTTCTCTAGTTTGGCACTTAAATCCTCCAGCGCTTGCTGTTGCACCAGAAAATATGCATCTCAATTCTGCAGGGACTTCCTCAGTCCTTCAGCTTCCTATCGCAGCACATCTGATCGATGTCTTTCAACTTGAAGTTGAGACTCAAGAAGACGAACTGATTCAGGCATCGAGTTCAAAGAGCTTGTGCCAGCAGTAGTGGCCAGTAACTCGAACACTACATCAAGACAGGACTTTTGGGTTCCCTCACTGTCGTCAAGATAGTTTTTATCAACTTTCTTGGAGACCAACAGGGATGTCTCACTATCTTGAACCTTATCTGCATTACTTCCTTTACCATTGGATAACGCGGTACTGTTCTCCAATATTTTGTCCGCATTCTAAAAGAGAAACAAGCAGACACATCACATGTTTACCATGTTGTATATGAAACTCATTTTGGTAAATGAGTTCAGTAGTAAAGTGGATAGGATAACAACATGAAACAAACATATATCTATGTACCATGGTCACTTTATGGTCTATACCATTCTAGTTTTTGTTGCCAAATCAAGATAGAGACACAGTTCAAATAATATTTGTTAAGACAAAGCAGAATAGACAGAATATAAGTGGGGGTAACTATAGAGCAATAACAACACTTGTTATGTGCATGACATGAGAACATAACTGTTTATTCAATTGAAACTGAAATCAACATAGAGCAGGTTACAACAGCAAACCAGTTAAAGAAACAGGTTTAAAACATACCTGTTGCGCCATTGGAGTTTCAATTCCATCCTTCAAATTTGAAAATAGTTGGTATGAGTAAATACAGTCATGAAAGAGCAAAGGAGTATGAACCATAGCTACAGAACCTGACCTGAGAACAAATCTTCTTCTCCTTTAAGCGTTGAGTTGGGATTCGGAGTGGGCAACTGGAACCGGGTTACTATCTGCCGGGGTTGGGGTTAGAAGGGGTGTAGCTAGTTCTCTGTCCAACTGGGTAGGGGTACAATCTGCAAGAGTCTGGGTTATGTGTGGTGGATCTGGTCCTTGGGAAAGTACAACCGTGGTTCTATCTGCATCAACTGGTAGCACTATCTTTTCTAAAGACCGTGTTGTTACTCCCTTAGATACTGCCATCACGCTCTTCAATTCAAATGGCTGGTAAACAAGAAAAGTAATTGAAAGTATAGACATTGTATGATAGACAGGTGCAATGGATAGTGGGGAATAAAAGAGGGCATGAAATAATTCATATTTATGTTGTCTAACCAAACAGGATAGCATGACACAATTCACATATATGATGGCTAACTAAACAGGATAGCATGACACAATTTCACATTATGATGGCTAACTAAAAAAGATGGAAAGACATAGTTCAAAATATGAGACTATGTAAACAGGATAACATGACATAACGATATGATGTGTTTATTAAATAGGTTGGCATGCCATAATTCACATACATTCACGGATAGAATGCCATAATTCAAAATATGATGACTGTAAACACTAAACAGGATGAGATGATATAACTATATGATGTCTTTATTAAATGGGTTGCCATGCCATAATTCAGATAGATGATGTGTATGTACTATGTAAACATGATGGCATGATATAATTCAAATATATGATTTATATAGTAAGCAAGTAAGCAGATGGCAATCCATATATGATGTAAAAACTAAGCAATGCAAGACAACATGCATGACATGGGTAATATAACCCTGCCAAGTTTGAGCATAGACCTTAGGGGGAAAATAGGACTGGTCATCAGTCTCTGAATCCTCCTCTGAGGAGCTCTCTGTAACCAGCAAGATGTCTGCTTCAGCAGGTAGCATTGTCTGCTCTGAATACCTTGTTTTCATTCCATATACTTCCATCATCGCTTCAAATGGCTGATGCACAGGAAGAGTAGTTGAATATACAAACGTTGTCGCCAAATAGAACACGTAATACAAAAAAATGATAGCATGATATAATTCACATACATGATGATTGGCTAAACAGCATGGCATTGCATAATTCACATATATAATGCCTTTGCAACAAGATAGCATTGTATAATTCACATATATAATGTCTTGCAACAAGATGCCAATGCATAATTCACATATATGGTAATTAGACACTGAACATGTGGCATTCACACAAAGCATGTCTAAACTAATCAAATGACATAGCAATGCGAGACACCATACACACGATATGAGCAACATAACCCTGCCAAGTTAGAGCATACACCTCGGGGGGGGGGATAGGACTGGTCATCTGTCTCTGAATCCTCCTCCGAGGAGCTATCCGTAACCAGCGAGATATGCGCTTCGTCAGATAGCATAGTCTGCTCTGAAGACCTTGTTTTCACTCCAGAATTTGCCATCACTGTGTCAAATGGCTGATGCACACGAAGAGCAGTCGAATGTAATAACATTGTTGACAAATGTAATATGTAACGAAACAAAAGGATGGCCTGATATAATTTACATATAAGATGACTGGCTAAGCAGGATGGCATTGCAAAATTCACATATATGATGCCTGGCTAAACAAGATGGCGTTGCATAATTCACATAAACGATGAATAAACTAAACAGATGGCATTCGCACAAAGGATGTCTAAACTAAGCAGATGACATATTTGATGTATAAAGTAAGCAATGCAAGACACCATATGCATGATATAACCAACATCAGCATGCCAAGTTAGAGCGAAGACCTCAGGGGGTAAATAGGACTTGTCTTCTCCTTCTGAATCCCCCTCAGAACAGATATCTTCCTCTCGATTACAATCCGAAATGCGTGGAGGGGGGGTTGCCTTTGCGCCTACCATGGAGCGACGTCTGCATGAAATTTTATTGCCACACAAGGCTCGTCTCTTTTGCTCTACATGTTCAGTTCCATTGTTTACAATAACTGTCACGCATAGGAATAAAACATAGTGAGATTATGTAAGGAGTGCATGCAGAAATCCAGAGTGATGGTAGCAACCTGTGGATAGACCCAAAACCAATAATAGTAGGCAGATAATGGCTTCAATTAAAAAATACAGATAATGGCTTCTTTACTGTTTGTTTCCCACCCAACATGAAACTCATAGTAGACACCGGAGATTAACCAGATAGTAGATAGATACTATTGATAGCGGCCCCGATATGTACCCCACAACCATTTAAAAACTCAAGTTTGACCATTAGTTTGGAGATGACTCAGAGTCTAATCGGGGAATAGGACGATAAAGTAGCATGTAATATTAAGTGATGGATAACGTAAGCAGATACGAAAGAGTGCGACCTCTCTTGCGGACATGTGTAGTCCTCGAGGTCATCTGCTCGGTTGGTGATGGTAGTGCAGTTTTCATGGCTGCCAGCGGCAGGGAAGAAGATCTGAGGCGGCGAAAGACAGTTTGGAGGCCGGATCCCTGCTGTGCTGGACCCTTCTGTCATTGGAGCAGCTGAGCTGGGGTGGACGACGACGCAGCAGGAGCGGGACAAACCACGCAAGGTTTTCTTTGACAACTATCTGTAAGAGAAGTAATTCTGTAAGGGCTCATTTGAATTGGAGGATTACAACAATGCAGGGATAGGAAATAGACAGGAATAGGATAGGAATGCACGTGCAAAACAGAGAATTTAAAAACACATGATTTCTGCCAATCTGGGTGTTTGATTCACAACAATTGGAAGATCACAAGATGCAAAGAAGCATGGTGAGATTAAGTCAAACCACAAGAAAATGTACGGTTATAATGCTATTATGCTACTATCTCTTAGTCTTGTGCTTCATGAATAGGAATTTGAAAAGGAGGACAAGTGAAAATTAAAAGTCCTACGTTTTTTCTTTCAAGGAGACACTAAAGGAACAAATCCGTGTGCTCAGTGGACAATATATATAACATGTAGAGTAAAAAAGAGATGCAACAAGTGTACAACCTCTTTGGCAAAGCCATGTCGATCTTAGCGTGATTGGGTTGGCCGGTGAGGATGCTCCGGCTGACTTGGCTGTCGGAGGAGGGGAAGAAGATCTTAGGCGTATGGAGATGGAGCCCGAGGTACTGCTCCGCTGTGATGGAGGGTTTCATCGTTGGAGCAACTCCGGTGAGTTGTACGACGCCGAGGCTGAAGCAGGACAAGAGAGACAACGAACAACGTTAACCTGAGTGGAATTCTAATAGTATCTCCAATACATGACGTAAAATACATAACCACAAAGTGCTAGATGTAAAATACATCAGCCGCTCATCTCTGAACTTAACTGTCGAAACTGAATTTAACTGTCGAAACTGAACTTAACTGTCGAAACTGAACTTAACTGTCAAAACTGAATTTTGCCGTCGAAACTGAATTTTGCTGTCGAAACTGGACGCACTAGCAAGGTGAGGCTACACGTCGGTCGACTGACTTTTTCATCTCTGGTCAGTCGATTTTGCAGCCGTTGGATACGAAATCAAGGGCCTGCGGTTCATCTTCAACCTCCACCCCCCTGAGCCGGCCAAATAGCAGTCCCCCGCCGCTCCGCCCGCCCCGAAAACACTCTCCACCGCCTGTCCGCCGCCGCCCCGGCCATCCCTCTATCCCCCCCCATGCCGAGCTTTTTCTCCGGCGATCCCCACGCCACCGCCCCGCCAACGCCCCGCCACCGCCGGCGACCACCGCCCCCATCCTGAACCCTAAGATAGATAGTGGGGTACCTCTCCGGCGAGCACCCCTCCCCACTGCGGCTGGTTCTTCCTTCACCCCGGCGGCATCAGAGTGAAGTGTAGCTAAATCGGAGCAGCATCGCAAGCAAGAGCAAGAGCGAGAGCAGCAGCGCGAGCAAGAGCAGACCAGGCAGGGGACCGAGAGCAAGAGCAGAGCAGCAGCGCGAGCGAGAGCTAAATCAGCAGCAGGTCCTACTGATGTGGACGTCGCCGCCGAGGGAGCGACGCCGTGGAGGAAGTGGCCGGCAACGCCGCCGTGGATGGAGCCACGCCGTGTCGGCTCGGGACCGAGCACCGGCAGCACCGTGAGATCAAATTAAGAAGAAAATGCGGTGATTAGTGTACAACCTCTTTGGTGGCGCCGATTAGGCCACAACTTCATCCGAGGAAACGGTGATGATGATGCTCTTCCGGTGGTGCAGGTGAAGACGGCGGTGTGGGAATGGAGGTGGCGCGAAAGACAAGGGGAACGTCGGGGCAGCTCCTTGGAGGTGGAGGACAGTGTGGCTGAACCGGCGGGACGATGAGATCGGTGACGGATCCTCATCCGGTACGGTGGATGAGGGACGTCGAGGTGTTGCTGTGGACGACGTCGTCGGGGAAGAGGCTCCGGCTGGGTGGCGGACGGAGCAGGGTGTGGGGTTTCGTCGTGGGTTTTCGCGGCCTCGGTGTATGAATGGGTGGGCGGATGGGATGGCAGTGGGGAACCATGGCTTAGAGACGCGCTTGTCCGAAATGTGGGGTAAGTTACGAAAGTACCCCCACCGATTTGAGGCGGTTCTTTCGGTTCAGGGGTACCACAAGCATTTCGCATGTCGGGATTTCATAGGAGGTGAGAGTTTTCGCGCGCGTTGTAATTTCGGAATAGCAAGGCGCGGTTTGAGATGGAGGGAGTTGTTGGAGCACAACGAGACAAAGATATATCTTAAATATTTCGGGCTAACAAGGCGCGGGTTGAAATTTCCGGACAAGCCTAACGTGTACTGTACCAAATCAATGCGCCCTACAAATGTCATTCAAAACTTTGAATTCATGTTATGTTCAATTAAAATATTTCTCTACGTGTATAATGCATGCAACCTACTACTCAAATGAACGTTTTAGTGCATTCCAAACGTATATACTATCGCTTCAATATGAACTAAATTTGAATTCGTTTCTCTATTTGAATAAGATCTACAGTAATGATTGTTGTGAAGTCAAAGCATTTGAATTCGTTTCTCTGTTTTAATAAGATCTACAATCATCATTATTGTTAAGTTAAACCATCGTTTGTGTATTATCTTCACAGCACACCACATGATTAGTCTCGAGTTAGATATGAACTATGTGTACTATATGAACTCGAACTAGATTTTTTGAATCCACTTTATTTTGATTTCAAATCACATTACATTTCTAGCTCTAGCTAGATCTTCATAATCTAAACCATGTCTCATATGTATAATGTGTTTATCACATTATGTATGGTGCCCCGCCCCATACGCAAGTATTTAGATGTGAGTTGCAAACACCACACATTACCACAAATTCAAATAAAATGTGAGAATGTTCGATATATAGTATTGTTTAGATTGTTCGATATTTAGTTGTAAGCTGCAAACGCCACACATTATCACAAATTCAAATAAAATGTGAGATTGTTTGATGTATAGTATGGTTTAGATTGTTCGGCATTTAGCTGTGAGTTGCAAACACCATGCATTATCACATTATGGTATAACATGTGCACAGCACGTGTATCACCGCTATATTCATGCATGCAATGTTTAAAACACTATGATCTCCTATTCAAATATATGAATCCGCTTTCATATTAAATTATGATCTTTGTTAGTCTCTTACACCCACACAATCCTCTAACCTTTGTAGCTACCACTAACTTTCTCTCGTGCATGCACACGCCCTCCTCGCCCTCCCCCTCCCTCGGCATTCTATCCACCGGGCACATTCATTTTTTTTCTTTAGGTCGTTCTCCCAGAGTCTCCACAACTCCTTTCCGACACACACCGATCGATAAACCTCTCCAGTGATGCCTGCCTACAACATACAAACACACCTTCAATCTCCTCCTTTATGTGTCCTTGCCTCGTGTCTCTCATACGGTCAGACACACGTGTAAACTTTCGCCCCTCTTTTCATCGCTCTCTCACAACCGCACACTCCTCCCCCTATCTAGCTAGTAGTTGGGCCTCTTGCACCACCTCCTAGCTCCATTCTCTTTGTCTATCCGTCTCGCTGGGCCTTATTAGCCTCTAACAAATGGACGTACACCGACCGATCTCTCGCTATACATATAGCTAGCTAGGTCCTTATAACTCGTTTTTACCCACACGTCAATCGATCTACCTCATTAGTTGTGTCTCTGTTGGAAATATGCCCTAGAGGCAATAATAAAAGCATTATTATTATATTTCCTTGTTCATGATAATTGTCTTTATTCATGCTATAATTGTGTTATCCGGAAATCGTAATACATGTGTGAATAATAGACACCAACATGTCCCTAGTAAGCCTCTAGTTGACTAGCTCGTTGATCAACAGATAGTCATGGTTTCCTGACTATGGACATTGGATGTCATTGATAACGAGATCACATAATTAGGAGAATGATGTGATGGACAAGACCCAATCCTAAACATAGCACAAGATCGTATAGTTCGTTTGCTAGAGTTTTCCAATGTCAAGTATCTTTTCCTTAGACCATGAGATCGTGTAACTCCCGGATACCGTAGGAGTGCTTTGGGTGTACCAAACGTCACAACGTAACTGGGTGACTATAAAGGTATACTACGGGTATCTCCGAAAGTGTCTGTTGGGTTGACACGGATCAAGACTGGGATTTGTCACTCCGTATGACGGAGAGGTATCACTGGGCCCACTCGGTAATGCATCATCATAATGAGCTCAAAGTGACCAAGTGTCTGGTCACGGGATCATGCATTACGGTACGAGTAAAGTGACTTGCCGGTAACGAGATTGAACGAGGTATTGGGATACCGACGATCTAATCTCGGGCAAGTAACATACCGATTGACAAAGGGAATTGTATACGGGGTTGCTTGAATCCTCGACATCGTGGTTCATCCGATGAGATCATCGAGGAGCATGTGGGAGCCAACATGGGTATCCAGATCCCGCTGTTGGTTATTGACCGGAGAGCGATCTCGGTCATGTCTACATGTCTCCCAAACCCGTAGGGTCTACACACTTAAGGTTCGGTGACGCTAGGGTTATAGGGATATGTATATGCAGTAACCCGAATGTTGTTCGGAGTCCCGGATGAGATCCCGGACGTCACGAGGAGTTCCGGAATGGTTCGGAGGTAAAGAATTATATATAGGAAGTGCTATTTCGGGCATCGGGACAAGTTTCGGGGTCACCGGTATTGTACCGGGACCACCGGAAGGGTCCCGGGGGTCCACCGGGTGGGGCCACCTGTCCCGGGGGGCCACATGGGCTGTAGGGGGTGTGCCTTGGCCTACATGGGCCAAGGGCACCAGCCCCAAGAGGCCCATGCGCCTAGGGTTTCAAGGAGGGAAGAGTCCTAGGAGGGGAAGGCACCTCCTAGGTGCCTTGGGGAGGAGGGATTCCTCCCCTTGGCCGCACCCCCCTAGGAGATTAGATCTCCTAGGGCCGGCGCCCCCCCCCTTGGCCCTCCTATATATAGTGGGGAGATGGAGGACTTCTCACCTTGATCTTTGGTGCCTCCCTCTCCCTCTCCAACACCTCCTCCTCCTCCATAGTGCTTGGCGAAGCCCTGCCAGAGTACTGCAGCTCCATCACCACCACGCCATCGTGCTGCCGCCGGAGCCATCTCCCTCAACCTCTCCTCCCCCCTTGCTGGATCAAGAAGGAGGAGACGTGGCTGTTCCGTACGTGTGTTGAACGCGGAGGTGCCGTCCGTTCGGTGCTAGGATCTTCGGTGATTCGAATCACGTCGAGTACGACTCCCTCATCCCCGTTCTTTGAACGCTTCCGCGCGTGATCTACAAAGGTATGTAGATGCAATCCGATCACTCGTTGCTAGATGAACTCCTAGATGGATCTTGGTGAAACCGTAGGAAATTTTTTGTTTTCTGCAACGTTCCCCAACAGTCTCTCCCTTCCTCCGACAAACAACAATTGATCTACCGATCTAGTTAGGTTTGCTTACCAAACACATGGTTCCCCTTCATCATCCATGGATGCGTCCCGACAGATCTATCACTCAGAGGCACACACAGAAACACATCCCCACTCTTATTGATAACATTGCAGTTCCACCCTCAGTTTGTCTAGTAGGCCTCTCCCACCATCTTCGAGAAGCAACTCCATCACCCATCCAGCACTCTACCCCTCTCCCTCCCTCTCCCTCTCTCTCTCTCCTCTATCTCTCTCCCATCATATTTCCCGTCCTTCAGTTATGTATGGATGTCGACCGATCTCCCTCAAGACATAGCTGGGTCTATCCTTCTCAACACATATACGAGTCGTTCTACCTCTATAGTTAGGCCTCTGCCTACCCCTCCCACCACCCCCTCCCCCCCACACACACCGATACATCGAGCACTCTAGTCATGTCTCCTTGCCACACACAAACTTGACGTGTGCCCTCTAACGTTCTGGTAGGTCAGTCACCCTATATCTTTGACTTGTACACACACAATTTTGATGGCTCTCTTCATCGATCTCGCACCCACCCACTTGATCCTCTCTTCGACTCTATCGATAGCTATGACCCCTCCCTCTCTTCTCATGATTGCCCGACCCTCTATGTATGATATGGATAGGCCTCCATTTCACACACATTGCATGCAAAATTTTGTTTGAGATGTCATCGACACATATTCCCACAAATAATTCACGAAATCAACCCCCACCCCACCCCCACCCTAAAACAAAAAACACTCACGAACGCGGTTTGTATCTCTCACACACATCCACGTAGGTGGGGAACATGCACAAAGAGAAGAGGTGCATGCACGGCGCACGTACTCCCGTCTCTTTCCCAACCACACCCGCGCAGGTACACGGTGGAGCTCATTTCTGTACGAAAAAGGCAGTCCACGTGGTAATTTGGCACGTGTACTGGTTGTCCACTTGGTGGAGGGAGGATCGTCTACCACGGGTGAACAAACAAATTGCGACTTGACGTGTTTTGTTAAAAAAGAGGCAAACTATGTGGGGCCTACCTTAGAGGCAAGGCTCTATACACTGGAGTACTTTTGATGTGTCCCATCAACTCGTAGAATGAGGAGAAGCTTGCTTAGTACGCCGTCTCCCCCGCCCATGGGCGCGGTGGCTCGCATGATGAGGTGAAGCTTGCTTACTACGCCTTACGCCCGCTCCCTCGCCCATGCGCGCGGTGGCTCGCAGGACGAGGAGAAAAATTTACTACTCCCTCCGTTTACTCCTCGTCCCTACTACCTTGGTTATAGAGATTATATCATATTGTTTGGAATATATATGTCCTTTAGTAGATTTCAATATGAACTACTAGTACATACTCCAAACACTGATGTATATAGACGTATTTTAGAGTGTAGATTCACTCATTTTGCTCCGTATGTAGCACTCTCCCTCGCCCCTCGACCCTCGCCCAAGTGGTGGACGTGCAGCAATTCATTCGGTCTCATATAACCAGAACGATATATACTGCACTACCATTATTGCTCGACTTCCCGAAGAGGCGAAGAGCCAATCGCAAGGTCAATATTTTGGAGATGCCAAGCGCAAGGTTATAGGAGAACGAGTAGTAGGTGCCGCATCATTTATAAATAAAGTTTTTTTTCTTTAGTGGCACGTACGCAATATGATAGGTTCATATGGAGAGAAAAGGAGTACATAGTCAGGACGGGCCAGCCTACACGGTTGCTTGCTGGGTTTGCTCTCTTCACACTCTCTCGCACAAAACGACTGTGGCCACATCTCTAACATCCCGGCGGATCACGTCCGCTTGGGGAAGGGGTGGATGCTTAGTGTAGATGCGGTGGCCGTCGCCGACGGCGAAAACCCACTGTCGGCACGTCCCGATCAAGGGTCCCCGCCGTTCTCTCTCACAAAGCCGGTGAGGTTGCCTTCGTCCCTTGCTCACTGACGCGACGTGGGCAGTTGCCGCCTCCCGCCGCCCTCCTCAAGGTTGAGCTACGTCCCTCAGGTACAACTCCCTTTATAGCCGGCTTGCACCACTGCTCCAGCTGCCCACATCACTCCCTGTGGATATTTCTCTACTTCTTTTCCCCGCACATACCTCTACTGGCTTCTACGTACTGTATTTGTGATGAGTTTATGTCTCATCAACTAGTCCCAGTAATCTTATTCTAATCATGCTTGTTCAATTTCTTTGCCACAGGGATGCTCATCTCGATTTTGGTGAAACTGCACAAAATGATCCGATGGTCAAAAGGTTGCAAACTTCATTTATTAGGAAGCTCGAACGTTGCGAGCAAATTGAAGCCTGGTCAGGGTTCATGGTTCAAGGGCTAGGGACTGCATGGATCGTTTTTTTCTTTAGCTGCCTCTGTTCCAAAATAAATGTCAACTTTAGTAGTAGTACAACTTTGTACTAAAGTTTGCAAAAAGTTGAGAAACTTATTTTGGAACGGAAGGAGTACATATTTTCTATGATCTGTCAATCATTGAGATGCAATAGCATGCATGTTAGTATCCTTTGTATTTGATGAAATGTTGCAACGGGCAACCTTGGACGCAAGATACATGTAACAGAAGCTGGAAGCTTCATAGCATTGTACAAATTTATCTTGCTGATAAATTACAGTACGTACTATACTAGTACTTCCTCCGTTCCTAAATATAAGTCTTTGTAGAGATTTCACCATGAACCACATGTGGATGTATATAGATGCATTTTAAGTGTAGATTCATTCATTTTGTTCCGTATGCAGTGGAATCTCTACAAAGACTTATATCTACTAGTAATAGCTAGCCCCCACTACTAGGAATTCTCTATCCTCTCATTGAGCCACGTCATCAAAATTGATGTAGCCGTTAGATGAAGTAAATCAGTCCATAATAGCCGTCTGATCTTGACGTTGAGAGGCTCCGCACTAAGCCACATGCAAGCATGCAGAAATACCGTGCCACATGCATGTGAGTGGGTTTTAAATCACATCAACATGTCTGCATGCAAGCATGCACCGGTAGCATGCATGTAAGTGAGCTTTTAAGTCCCATTAACATGTCAAAAAGAAAAATATAATCCCATTATGCAGTAGGAGTTCGGGAGTTGGCTGATCTTTTTTCCTTACGTGGGATGATCTAAATGATGATGGGACTTTATTTAGTTTGGCTACCACATTTGTCATGCGGTTATAGAGTTTTTTTTGTTCTATGAAATCGATAATTTTGCACAGAGAGATATACCGGTGTTCCGCGCCAACGCGCGGGGACTCATCTAGTAATATTTAGGAACAAAGGGAGTACTATGTAAAGAGTTAGGTGTCGCACGGTGATAGTAGTGTGAGGTGGGCCATGTAATCACTGAGCCTGCGTGTTTTCACTGCTCTTGCACGCCTCCGCTGTAAGAATGGAGAAAATTGTAATCTAGTAGTAGTAGTATACCTCCTTTTGCCGAAAGCGTGGGACATCCAACAGTCCTACCACCTCAGTAATAAAGACCAATGAGCCGTCAAATCACATAGACCCAACAGTAAGTTGGACGGACGAAGCAACCATCACTCTTGCGCTAGTGAGAGGTCGCGTCCGCTCTGCCCGGGCATGAATGCGGCACCGATTCTTTGGAGCGGCGCTGACCGTTTCGGGCGGGAAGCGCACGGGGGCGATGGAGGGGCTTTGGGTGGGCCAGGCTGGTCAGGAGCGGGCGTGGCAGCTGTCCGCATGTCCCTATCGGACACGCCCGGAAACGAGAGGATGCACTGACTCTCGCGGCTAAAATCGTACACTACACAACATCTCTCTGTAGGAGTAGGTCGATCTGTCGCTCTCTCTAACACACACATGGTGTTAAACACACACACTACACACACACACACGCACGCGCGTGCGCACGCATGCACCTTGGTCCCGTTGCACCTTCTAACGTGACTTATTACACCTAGACGGAGGGAGTAGTAAGTATACGAGATACGGTGGCACACTGACTTAAGTCGAATACAAGTGGCCAAAATTTGTGTGCATGTTATAATAAGGATTCACTTAAAATAGTACGTGAGCGAACAGAGGGATTAATTGGACAGTGTTCCCGAGTAGTAGCGAGATGTGTGAGGTAAGATACACTGCTGGCGCTTTTAATTTTTCTTATTAATTTGTTTGTTTCACCCTCTGACTGGTGGGACCCAACGTACTACGTGGAGAGAGGTAAGGTGACTAAGGATGCATTATTTCTGCACCACTATGGATAGTCTTACCACCAAAGCCGCATGACATGATTATGCTTGAAATCCCAATGACTCCCACAACAAAAAAAAACACACGGCATGCTTGTCACACGAATGCAGGAATGTATAAAAGGTTATTTCCCTCTCGTTGAACATAACGGGAGGGTTGTGTAGATGGTTAGCCTGTTCGCTCACTCTCTCGCCCTCTCCCGCTGGAGCCTCAACGCTTGTAGTTGCTCTCTTCACACTCTCTCGCCCTCTACAGATCTAAACAAGACTTCGTTAGCCTCTCTCTCCCCTCACTACTGCTCAAAGAGCCGGCAGGATCCGTCCGCCGGGAAGGGGAGGAGGCTTAACGCTGTCGCCATCGGCGAGGGACTACCGGCGCGACTGTTCACTTTCCACCCAGCGGCCGCGCGGGAGGGCCTCCGACCCCTTCTTCTTCGCCGCCGTCCCGTCGCCCACCGAACCACGCCCCAAGAACCTTAAGGTATAATTTACTTACTTCACATGCATTGCTCTAGCTGCATGTATACCATGAATCTAGGATGTGGTTCAAAGAGGAAAAGAGTGGGGGAGAGTAGTGGGAAAAGTTGTATATAGCATGAATCTAGGACGTGGTTCAAAGAGAAAATGAAGGGGAAAAGTTGTATAGCATTAATCTAGGACGTGGTTCAAAGAGGAAAGGAATGGGGGAAAGTAGTGGGGAAAATTGTATCACATAAATCTAGGACGTGGTTCAAAGAGGAAAGGAAGGGGCGAAAGTACTAGTTCAAAAAGGAAAGGAAGGGACAAGGCTGTAGAGTTTGAGTAGGACTAGATTTGCTGCGCCCACATAGGGAAAGGCGTCTAAAGATAACAAAACTGGGACCAACACAAATATGCTCCTTGGCTGCTTGTTCTTTGTTGCAAAAGACTGTGCATGACCACAGTACATCGGTAGATGCACATGGTGCTGGCGCGTCCACTGTCCCGTGCAACTCATTAGCTGTTGTTAATCTAAGGCCCTGTTTGGTTTAAAACTCCCTAGTCCCTACCTGCTGGGTTCCAGGGACTAAACATGGACTAGAGGTTATTAAATGACATGCTAAAAGACCATGTTACCCCTAGTAATGAACTAATAGAGACAAGGTGCGATGCGTGGCAGGGGCAACTGTTGAAAAAAGTCCCAAAAAGACTCCCTCGGGGTCTTCTTTCTTTAGTCCCAAATGCCCACTTTTAGTCCCTAAAAGTCCCTCCTCTTTGGTTTAGATGGGACTGACATGGAGTTTTTTAGTCCCTACACCAAAATGTCCCTGTAAACAAACACCCTCTAATAATGCCGCTGGAAAATTGATGCAATGCCACAGTTAAAAGCAAATTACATGTTTAACGAATTTTATTGTTAATATAATCTCTATGTTAATATTAATCAATGCCACCGTTTGAGAAATGCTACTGTCTTGCTTTGTTTCCCATTTAGATAAGGTAGATACTTCTTTTTGTTGGCTTTTGTGTCATCACTACTAGGAAAAAGCTTTTTAATGATGGGATATTTGGTCGTTAAAAGATAGATTGTGGTCGCTAAAAGTCATTAACGACCACAAAATGGTGGTCGGTATAGGCTCCGTCGTTAAAAGTAATAACGACCACCCTTTCCCGTCGTTATTTTGTAACGATGGGACAACGTGTCGTCGTTAATTCTGAGAAAATAACGACCACAATTTTGGTATTAACAACCACTTTTGTCATCGTTAAAAAGCATTTTACCATCCATTTCACAATTTTGATTTCCTTTAATGATCCATCTCAATTGGTACAATCAACGGCTTCATGTTGCATGCAACTTTTCATGATTGGCAAGCACACCAATCATGCACAAAAAATTTCGAACAGTTAAAGTGTTATAACATGTTTTCATTAACCAAAACCATAAATATTGAACAAGATCCTCACATACACTGCTGTAGTTGAAACACCATTTAGAAAATATGAACGAACAACACTTTGTAGACAACCATTGTATTTGTTCATCTGTAACTAAAAAACAAACACAACAGGAAAATATAAATATATCATTTTCTTTGTTATCTTCAGCCACGTCACACCATCATATGTCTTTGTATTCAAGTGCATATCATTCTTCACCAAAAATTGATGCCTCGTGATGCTTGTATTACGATGGACTGTAAAAAAACATAGTGATTTATAAGTCAATATATATAAACAAATTCACAAAAAGGACAATATCATATATGAAGAAGTTTGCACGTGCATTAAGTTTAGACCAGATAAAAATGTATACTATGCCTCATAGCTCAGACGCATCTCAATGCAAATTCTTTTTATTACTCCTTATGTGACAAAGACAAAGTATTCTAAAGAAAGATTAAACGGTGTGTCTCTTGTCTAATTTGCCCAAGACTTGAGTTATAATATTTCTCGGCAAAGAGTTTTTAGCTTTCTTGGTTGCTGGCATATACCCAACAAATAACACTGAACATTATTCTCCTCTACTAAAAAAGAATACTATTGTGCTGGATAATAAGTGATATACATCGTAACCTGGACATCACAGCTAGTGAAGGAACAAGTCAATGCGCTGATTCTAAACGTGAAACAGACACGAACAGAAAGTCAGGACATACATTTATATGTGTACATCAAACTTTTATTGCTTAGATATATCATCAAACAACAAATTCATAAGAAGGAATGAATCTCCCATTCAAAATAGAAATTTCTTCACACAGGCTATGGGTAACAAGCGGGTGAATATATTCCATTATATCTACCAAAATCTAAAAAGATGGCTTGGATGATAAGCTTGTAGATCTAACGACACTGGTACATATTCTAATATAAAGTTGAAATAAACGATGTTAACTCTGTTTTGCATTGGCCAACACAAATGGAAACAATCTAAAATTTTAGCACAAGAAAAAAGGAAAGGAAAACAAGACAAACCTCATGTGTGTAATTTCGAAGTGACAATGGATTACGTGCCCACCAGCAACCCATCCACGCATTGGAGCCCACTTCAAGGTTTTACAGACTCGTACGAAGTACGGCTATGCCGCCTTCCCTAAAAAAAAGTACGGCCGTGCCGCCGCGACCAGAACAGCCGGTGATGCGCCCATGGCTCTGGCAACCACGTGGGCCCAGGCGTCTCCTTCGCCCAACCGGTCCTCAACGTACCGCTGTAGCTCCTCCTGAGGCGAGTCCCGGCAGCGGACGATGTCGATTTCCCGCTGTATCTCATCCCACGGCGGTGCTCGGCGGCGGACGGCGTGTGTCTCGTTGGTAGCTCCTCCCATAACGAGTGCTTGCGACGGGCAACATCGCTTGCCTGCTGCACGTCCGCCCGTGCCAGTGCTCGGCGGCGAAGGTGGTGGCTCCCCTGCGCAGAAACAAACAGATCACGATCGGGTCAAAGGGAAAACAGAGGAGATGGCCAGAGGAAAAGAAGCGTAGGGGATGGGATCATAAAAGATCTGTTTTTCCGTTGGAGGGTTATATCCAATGAATAATATAATTTGCGCCAAGAAAATACTGTATTTTATTATATATGAGGACTAAATTAGGCATTGGAGAGATGAGATCGGAACGATAACAACCACACACATGACATAGTGTTTGCTTTTCCTTTTTGAGGGGTGACGTGGTGATTGCTAAGGGTAGTTCGTAGTTCGGTCGTGCGATTTGCGCCCCGTGGAGTCTTGCTCTGAGTCTAACGAACAAGCCTTTTTCGGTATGGTCGTTAATAATAGACTTTCTAGTAGTGCATCCACCGCTATTGACCACTAATTGTTTCCTTTGCACCTCTGTGTAAACAGGGTTATCTGCTTCACCTCGTTGCCATTATGACCTTTTGTTGCACTGCACAAAACACTTTTGTTTTAAGAGTGTTTTGTGCAGTTCAACCAAAATGTCACACCGACAACGTTGCTTGATTGCTTGATCTTAGTTGAACTGCACAAGAGGAGATCTTACTTCCTATCCGTTAAGGCGAATTTGGTTCAGATCTTCTTCTTGTGAGTTGTTTGAATTCCGCATCATGAGAGGTCAGTACTAGCCTTCTTTCACATGATTCTGCAGTGTGCATTCATATGTTGTGCTACTTGTATGATAATGTTGCTTGATTTTAGTGAGCTGCACAAATGGACATAAGACTTCCAATCTGTATGTGCACCGTAATATCCCATTGAGGTAAGATAAGGATATTTCACAACTGCTGGCCTGTATTTTGCCACTTTCATCAGAAAATTAAGTTTAGTACTATACTTGTGCTCCCTAATTGACATGCCAAATCTTACATTGAAGGCGAAGCTTGTTTGTTATTGAACCAAGTGATGAAGGGGAAGAACAAGGGGAAGAAAAACAAAAATCAACTCCCGGTGTTGTCATGAAAAAGTGGTATTGTCCTTAAGAAGTGCTTCATCTATGCTGTTTTAAACATTTCATTTCCTTTTTTTCGAGCAAACAGTGATGCTAGCATTTAGTAGTCCTCTTGTCTTTGCACAACAGGATCATCTTCCTCTGAAGAACAATATGGAGTACGTGAAGTGACTAGTTCTGATTATGCCAGGATGAAGAAGCCTTGTCTATCTTATCATCAGAAGGAACAGTTGAAGGATGGTTACATTACTCCCCATAAGACCAAACTAACTTCAGCTCAGAAGGACTTGCAAAATCTCCATTTTTTTGTTGTGATGCGCGAGTACAATGTTGTTCTAGGATTCTTTCTGGTGAGTTCCATTTTTCTAAAAGTGTGCTCTACATGGACCATGTATGTGCCTGTTGAAACTGTCAATTCATAGTACAGTTTGCTCTATACTAATCACTTTTTTGTATTTGTGCAAATAGGGGTGCTCAGCTTGATTTCAATGGGAACTGCACAAAATGTTCATGAATACATCGAATCATTCATTTCCACCACAAGAAAGGAGGTGCCGATAGGTTCAAGGCGTTGCAACATATAAGGGCGAAATCATACAAGCTACGCGCGAATTTGGTTGATTTTGGTGGAACTGCACAAAAAGAACAGCTGGTTTATTTAGCACGAGGTGCCATGTCAATGTCCGAACTGATGGCAAACCCTGCCCATTCCACAATCGTAGGCATTTGATATTTTGGAATGGGACAACCTTGTCAAATTTTGCTCATTGATTTTAGCAAAACATGCGTTTGATATTTTCGAATGGGACGCCCTTGCTATCAGCAGCGTCGATCAATTTTTTCTTTATTCTTTAGTTGTGAAGTAAATATTGCCTCTGACATGTGAGTCACTGAGATGCATAATCATCGATTGTTTTGAATGTTCTCTATGAATTGCTAGGCCCGTGTGTTTGATTGCAATGTACAGAAACGCTAAAAACCTGTTCAAACTCTTTGTACTCCTTCTGTTCCTTTTTGCTTCGCACATTGTAAAAGTGCATACTTTTTTGTATAAGATTGGTCAAAGTAGAGATACTTTGACTGCAGACAAAACTTGTATGCAGACTAGAAAGGACCGGAGGGAGTACATGTGAAACTGCTGCAAACGAGGTGATCACCCTGGGAATAATGCTAGTACATATTGTTTTGCATGTTCATCCAATGCAAGTGATATAGGAATTCAAACTAATCGAAATAAATTCATTCATACATGGTCGGATTTCATATAAACATGCCAGATTTCATTACATTTCATACATTCTTCAACTAAAAAGGGGTGCGCTGGAGGTATAATTAATTAACCGAAGCTACCCACCTGTGTCCCACTGAGCCGAACAGAAGCTTCAGTGACTTAACTGCAGGTGCAGTTATGTAACTGACATGTGGCCTGTTGGGCCCACGTGTCACTCAGCCAACTGCACCAACAGTTAAGTAGAAGCAGCGTTATTCTCCAGCAGAACTCCCCGACTCCACGTCGCTGCCAAGAAGCTAACCGGCCGTCAATGGTCAACCCGCCTAGCTTGGCTTCAACAGGAGGGTAGCAGCGGTGGCCTTACTTGTACCCGAGCGGCGGCGACCTACTGTGTTCTACTCTTCCTCGTTTTCTGTGTGGCGCGGCCTCATTCGCAGCGGGGCGGGGCCTCGGCGGAGCCGGCGGTGTCCTCTGCCTCGTTGTTGGCGCCACGGGGCCTCAGCGAAGCAGGGCCTCGTCGACGCCAGCGGAGCGGGGACTCGTCGGAGCTGACATTGTCCTCTGCCTCGTCCTCGGTCTCGCCAAACAGCGCCTCACCCGCTTCATCGCCCTCTTTGCTAGCCTCTTTGTAGGCCGCCGCAGCCTCCGCCACCCGCATGCGCTCCCGCCAGCGCTCGAGGCGGCCCTTGCGGGCGGAGTAGTACGAGTCGAGCAGCGCCTCCTGCTCCGCCCGCTCCACGGTGATCTGCTCCTCTGCCTGCAGATGCTCCTGTAGGAGATGGTGGTTGTAGGCGGCGTTGGCCTGCGCCTCCCGGAACTGCTCCTGACGCATCTGCCTTACACTGTCCATATATTGGGCACGGGCCTTGCCGATGGTCATGGTGCAATGCACTGGCGATGATGGCGCGGAGGAGGGGGTTGGCGCCGGATCGTCGACTACTATGTTCTCCATTGGGACGTCGTCATCCTCCGGCTGCCTACCGGCCAGCTGGTCGGCAGCAATGGCCGCCATCTCCTTGTGATCCGTCGTCCGCCCGTCCCGAAGAGCGCTGGAGCGCGAGGAAGCCATGGTGGGCAGTAGTGGTGTGGACAGGAGAAAGGGAACGAATGCGGATGACTGCAGCTATGGCCAGCGCAACAGTTTATATAGCAATGGTGGGCGGGCGGAGGGACGGACGTGTGGCGCTGGAGTAGCCACCTCGGCAACCGCGTATCATTAATGTGGGCGGCAGATGGACGGACGGACGACACTTGTGTCGTTTGAAGGCGGAGCAATCGCCTGTACCGGGAAGCGGGGCGGGTGGCGCTGACTGTTTCGGGTGGAAAGCGCGCGCGGGCGAGGAGATGACTTTACTTGGAGAGGATGACAATGGGGACCCACCAGGTCCATAGCCTACGTACGCAAGTGTCTCCTTATTATATATATATGTATAAAACTATAGTCCCTCCATCTAGGTGAATAAGTCGTATTAGAAGGTGCATCACGACCTAGGTGCAAGCAGATTGGTGAAAAAGAAGAATATTTCTCTCTTCTAAACACAACATTTAATCACAGCAGTTAAGAGGATGCCTTATTAGATACCCATGCAGGCCATCGTAATTCATAGCATGCAAAGCGCTTTTATTTCTTGCCTAATAACCGCATGGACGTGCTGCATGCATTGGTCCTTGCCCGAGCAAAAAAAGGGAGGAAAGGGGTTTCCACGAGAAACAACGAGGCAGAGGTGGAAGCGCTCGCTGGAGTTATTTATTTTGCTTCCCCTGGTTTCCTGACATCACGGCCCACACCATTGTCAACCTATGTAGTACTAGTCAATAAACGAGAGAAGTGCACAAGAAGCGGCCGACAGCTGGGACCAAGCAGCTCGAGCAGTATTTGTGTTTTTGAGGTGTGAGCACTGCAGAGTTTTTCGATGTTTAGCCTAGATATTAATTTTTCTCCTCTGAACAACAACGAAAACATCGCTGCAGGTATTAACTGGGCGGGCTGTGGCCCGTCTAGCCCAGGCCATATATCCAGTCCAAATATTAATTTTTTTCAAGCTGAAAATGGCTAGCCCAGCTATACTTTTTTTAGGAATACCCAGGCAAGGTCAAGTTGTTATTCTCCGCCCCGCCAGGCTGCAAATCTTTCCTAGGAGGGATGCATTAGGCTTAACAAGAAAATGGGCTTTACGAAATAATAAATGGGATGTAATTATAAAAACTGGCCAGCAACTATAAAAAAATACACCAAACACGTGATTACTTTATAAAATATTATTTTTGGATATTGAAAATTTTAATTTCATTAATTGTTGCGAGCGCAATGTCTTGTTGGATTTTTACGTAATATAAATTTATATTAAAATTGTATTTAATCTGATTAGAAATTTTGGGATAAAAATACTACGGATCCCATCAAAACGTGGGAAATTTTATTGAATTCTGTTTTAAACGGTTGGTTAAAATGGGCTGTACTTTTAACAAACTGTAAATGGGCTGTAGTAAATTTCATTAGAATTCAAAAATGGGCTACACATTCTTACAAATCTCAAATGGGCTATAAGTTCTCTGCCACACACTTCTGGCCTTACTAAGTTGACGCGTCCCCTAAAAAAACAGAGTTAACGCTTATGCAAGGCTTTGTCAACTTATAGTCAACACACGGTTCTAGCAGCAGTGGCCGTTGGATGTCCATCCAACGGATGCCGTGCTTCTTCTTCAATCTCGGATATTCTAGCTTCACCCGCCCAAAAAATGATTCCTGCCCCTGACATCTGGGGCACACCGTTTTGGAAGCTGACCTGTGGGCCTACTAAGTTGACGTACCAAGGGCTTTGTCAACTTAATCAATATAAACGATTCTAGCTGCAGTGACCGTACGATGTCCATCCAACGGCCGTAGTGCTTCTTCAACCTCTGGTCTTCTTGCTCTAGCCGCCCAAAGTAGCGCCGGTTGTGCCGCCTGCTCCTGCCTCCCGTGGCCGGCTGTGCTGCCGTGGAGGCCTCGCCGCCCCTACTATTCCCACCGCTGGCCAGGCCCTGTGGCGACGACAGCCTCACACCGCAGCCGAACGAGTGAACCCTCATACTCCTCTCCGCATGGGCATCCACTGCCGCGTCACCGGCTCCGCGTCGTCCCCTTCCTAGGCCTCACCGTCGTCCACCGCCCTGGTGCTCTCGGCGCGGCGTGGTCAATGTGGAATGAACGACTTCCATCGGACGTGGACTGTACATGGAGAGGCTGACAGCTGGGTCCACAGCGGCAGCAAGGAAGTGCCTCCTTATTACGCGGAAAATAATGCTTCCTCCACATGACAGCAGGGACCCACCGGATGGGCCACCAGTATTTTGCGAAAAAATCGTTTCCCCTTGACTGCTGGGACCCACCGGACAGGCCACCGTATTTCGCAAAAAAAAGTTCCCCCCGCTGTCAGCTTGGACCCACCGGAAGTGCCTCCTTATTACGCACAAAAAATGAATACTCCCCTGGCTAGCTGGGACCCATCTTGCTGGGAGGCTGACTTGTGGGCCTACTAAGTTGACGAGGACAAAGGGCTTTGTCAACTTAGTCAATATGAACGATTCTAGCTCCAGTGACCGTACGATGTCCATCCAATGACCGTAGTGCTTCTTCAACCTATGGTCTTCTTGCTCTAGCCGCCCAAAGCAGCGCCGGTCGTGCCGCATGCTCCTGCCTCCCGTGGCCGGCTGTGCTGCCGCAGAGGCCTCACCGCCCCTACTATTCTCACTGCTGGCCAGGCCCTGCGGCGACGGCAGCCTCACACCGCAGCCGAACCAGTGAACCCTCGTAGTCCTCTCCGCGCGGGCTTCCACTACCGTGTTGTCCCCTTCCTAGGCCTCGCCGTCGTCCACCGCCGTGGTGCTCTCCGCGCGGCGTGGTCAACGTGACTTCCATCGGAAGAGTACTGTACGTGGAGAGCCTGACAGCTGGGTCCACGGCCACAGCATAGTTTTTTTGTGATTTGCCAAGTAAGTCGCTTTGTCAGGCCTGTTGGGTTGCAAATCTTTCAAGACAAGGAGAGCTTTCATTCGGCTGGCCGAGAAAATGGCCCATCAGTAATGAGAAATGGGCTGTACATTTTTAAAACACATCAAACCGACAATTAGTTTCAAATATCTTTTTTTTCATTTCAAAATTTTAAATTACATTAATTTTTATGCGTGGAGAATTTGTTGGATTTTATATTGATATACATTTATTTTTAAAATCAGTTTGAATGTGAGTCGAAATTTCGGGATTAAAAACAGTTCGGACCGCACCGAAATATGCAAAATTTCGTATAATTTTTTAACCGTTGCCACAATATGGGCTGTAATGCTAACAAAAAGAACATGGGCTCCAAAAAAAACCTTAAGAATTAGCAAACGGGCTGTAAATTATTAGAAATAATGGTAGATGGGCTGTATGATGTTTTCCACAGATTTGAGGCTTTCCTAAAAAAAGGTTGACGCACAAGCACTGACTGTTGGATGTCCATCCAACGGCCGTCGTGCTTCTTCAATCTCTGCTCTTCCTTCTCCAGCCGCTGAAACAAGGGCCGGTGGGACTACCTGCTCCCTCCTCCTCGCGACCGGCTATGCTTCCGCGCAGGCCTCACCGCCCGACCGTACTCCCATCGCTGGCCTAGCCATCCCTCTACTCACCCACACCCGCTGTTATTCTCCGGCGACGGCAGACGAACCAGTAAACCCTCGTACAATCGTACTCCCCTCCGCGTGGGAAACAACTGACGAGTCTTCCCTGCCTCCGTGTTGTCCCCTTTCTAGGCCTCGCCGTCGTCCACCGCCCTGGTGCTCTCAGCACGGCGTGGTCAACGTGGTCAAGGAACGACTTCCATCGGACGTGGACTGTACGTGGAGAGGCTGACAGCTGGGTCCACGTCCGCAACAAGGAAGTGCCTCCTTATTACGTGGAAAATAATGATTCCTCCACCTGACAGCTGTGACCCATCGAACGGGCCACTGTATTTCGTGAAAAAACGTTTTCCCTTGACTGCTGGGACCCACCAGCTACATCTTCGCATGCAAGGAAGTGTGTCCGAAAAAAAAAACGATTCGCCCCCTGACTGCTGGGACCTACCAGCTACATCTTCACAGGCAAGGAAGTGTCTGACAGTCGGGACCCACCTGGTCGAAGCATACGTAGCGCTGTCATTTTGGTCGCGAACATGTACGTACATATATACTGGTCGATGTAGAGGCGCGCACGTGTCGTAGTAGAGGCGCGCACGTGTCGTAGTAGAAGCGCACACGTAGTATGTACACGTACGTACATTGGCCAGGGTGCAAGAAAGAAAATACAGCCACGTATGTGTACATACGGGCGGGGTCTCGAACGCCTACTCGCGCATACGTACGGCCAGGGCTCGTGTACATTGCTGGGTCGGAACGGAGAAACAGCGTCGTCGTCGTGTTCATGGGGAGGCAACGGAATGCGTCGTGTTCATCGGGAGGGCTTGGACGGAACAGGCGATGGAAACGAGGCCTGGCGTACCGCAGAACGGAGGAAACGACCTTGTGTTCGATCGGCCACGTTTAAACGGGATCCTGTTCATCGGGAGGGGTCTGGCGTACCGCAAAACAGAGGAAATAGACCTCCTACGGTCGAAATGGGGGTCCTGTTGATCGGGAGGGGTGTGGCGTACCGCAAAACGGACGAAGCGGACTTGTGTTGGAGCGCTACGGTCGAAACGGGGGTCCTGTTCATTGGGAGGGGGTGTGGCGTACCGCAAAACGGGACTCCACGGGATACTGTTCATCTCCACCGTCGACCCCCTCCAGCCTCCACGAGCTACTGTTCATCCATCGTCGACCTCCTCCAGCCTCCACCTGCGACTGTTCATCCACGGGCTCTTGTTCATCCAGCCTCCACCGCGCGCTACTCCACCGGCTACTGTTCAACTAGCCCTCTCCACGGTTCAACCACCCCTCCACGGGCTACTGTTCATCCTGCCCTCCACTGTCTACTGTTCATCCTGCCCTCCACGAGGTGGTCTTGTTCATCCAGCCCTCCACGGGGTCCTGTTCATCCAGCCCCAACCGGCTCGATCGATCGGGGTCCTGTTCATCCGGAGGCAACACCATGGGGTCCTGTTCATCCACCCCCACCGGGAACTGTTCATCCACCCCCCCCCCCCCGCAACGCTCACTGTTCATCTAGAGGCAGCATCGATCGGCTTCAGGTAGCAGCAGTAGCGAAGGAATCGCTCGATCGGGTTCAGTTAACAGCCATCGATCGATCGCTCGGGTTCAGTAACGCGTAGCCTGCAGTGCAATCGCTCGGGTTCAGTTAGAGCCCAACGCCTCGCTCGGGTTCAGTTAGAGCCAATGCCTCGCACACACGCGCGTATGTGTACGAGAGAAACGCGCATCGCTCGGCCCCCGACCTCCCGCCGTAACCGGGAACTCCCCGAAATTTTCCTCCCCCTCGCTTCTACCATGGTTTTTTCCATCATGGACGGCCCAAAGAATGTCATGCAGCTGCGTCTCCGGCCCGCCCAGGACGAAAAGCCCATTTTCTGTCATGATTTTTTGTCATAGAAGTAGGAGCCCACCACATCTATGATGATACCGGGTTTTGTCACAATTACCGTCATAGAAGTGTCATATGTATGACATAATTTTTTTTTCGTTCGGCCCAAAATGTCATGGATGTGTCTTTTTTTTGTAGTGGTGCCTTAGCAATGGATGGCATTGACGCGGAGGAGACCGCCGATTACCGCCATGTTTGGTACGTAGGTTTGTCCTACTACCGCCGTGTTTGGGACTAGAGGCATTTGGTTTACACCGAGACTTTTGAACACTCAGATTTGTTGGGTCGCGAAGGCGAATCGCCCTTAAATCTTTTGCGACCGACATTGCAAAGAAATCCCCCAATTATGTATTCAGTGCCTTAGCAATTTGCAACCGAGATTACAAAGAATCCCCGCAATTCTGTATTTAGTGCCTTAGCAATGGATGGCATCAACGTGGAGGAGGCCGCCGACTACCGCCATGTCTGGGACCTAGTTCAACAAGAGTTGCAACAAGTTAAAGCGCAACAAGATGAGATAACTGATGGGCTTCAGAAAGCCAATGAGCATGTTTAACAGCCGTTGTCTGAATCCAAAAGGCATCATATTGAGGAACTTCAGAAAGCCAATGAGCATAGTAAGAATGTTGAGCAACAGCTCTCGGAATCCAAAAAGTGTCACATTGAAAAACTTGAAAAAGCATATTAGCATGGTGTACCAAATTTGAGTTGATTCCAAGGAAGTCGAAAAAATCACTTGCCTACAAAAATTGGTTTAAGTGAGACCAAACGGTCCTTCCCTAAGCTTGCGAGTTTTTGACCATCTCTAAACTATCCCAAATTTGTCTCACGTGGTGGCATGTAGGTCATAGAAAGGATTATTAGAGAATTGCCCTCTGTTGTGTTGGTGGCCCACATGTGACTTGCCACAGTACATGTCCATGAACTTTCGTCTGAGTGCGCTTGATGTTTTTGCCCTCCTCGTTCAGGAACACGAGGCTTTCGGGTCCAGCGAGTGCTTGCCACAGTACATGCCCATGAGAGCTGAATCATGACGTCATGCTTTCATCTCCTAGCTACTTTCAACATCCTGCTACCACCTGCACCTCTAGCATTCAGGTTGAGCGAGTGCTTGCAGCAACACATGCCGATGATGAGCTGCATCATGATCGCAACAAGATGAGGTCACTGATGAGCTTCAGAAAGCCAATGAGCATGTTCAACAACAGCTGTCCGAATTCAAATCCTATCTCGTAAAGCCAATGATCATAGTAAGAATGTTGAGCATCAGCTCTCGGAATCCAAAAATCATCACATTGAAGAACTTCAGAAAGCATATTAGCATGGTGTACAAAATTTGAGTTGATTCCGAGGAAGTCGAAAAAATCACTTGCCTACAAAAAATGGTCGACGCGGAGGAGGCCACCGACTACCACCGATAGTACATGTCCATGATGAGCTGCATCATGACGTTGCGCTTTCATCTCCTAGCTACTTTCAACATCCTACTGCCACATGCACGAGAGCAACGTTGTTGCTGAGATATGTTCTCTGATCTTTCTGCACGTGAATAAACCAGACCCAATTGTTCATGGAGATCTTATAAATGCGAACAGTAGCGGCTTGACGCAGAGGAGGCCGCCTACTACCGTAGTGTCTGGAGCAGGAGCGACTCGACGCAGAGGAGGCCGCCGACTACCACCGTGTCTGGAGCAGGAGCGGATCGACGCGGAGGAGGCCGCCGACTACCGCGTCTCTGGTACGTAGGTTTGTCCGACTACCGCCGTGTTAGGGACCAGAGGCATTTGGTTTACATCGAGACATTTGAACATTGAGATTTGTTGGGTCGCGGAGGCGAATTGCCCTTAAATCTTTTGCGACCGAGATTGTAAAGAAATCCCCCAATTATGTATTCAGTGCCTTAACAATTTGCAACCAAGATTGGAATGAAATCACCCAATTCTGTATTCAGTGCCTTAGCAATGGATGGCATCGACGCGAAGGAGGCCGCCAACTACCGCCGTATCTGGGACCTAGGCCAATGAGCATGTTCAACAACAGCTGTCTGAATCCAAAAGGCATCATATTGAGGAACCTCAGAAAGCTAATGAGCATAGTAAGAATGTTGAGCATCAGCTGTCGGAATCCAAAAAGAGTCACATTGAAGAACTTCAGAAAGCATATTAGCATGGTGTACAAAATTTGCGTTGATTCCGAGGAAGTCAAAAAAATCACTTGCCTACAAAAACTGGTCGACGCATAGGATGCCGCAGACTACCACCTAATACGTCTCCGTCGTATCTATAATTTTGATTGTTCCATGCCAATATTCTACAACTTTCATATACTTTTGGCAACTTTTTATACTATTTTTGGGACTAACATATTGATCCAGTGCCCAATGTCGGTTCATGTTTGTTGCATGTTTTTTGTTTCGCAGAATATCCATATAAAACGGAGTCCAAACGGGATAAAAACTAACGGAGATTTTTTGGAACATATATGATTTTTGGGAAGAAAAATCCACGCGAGACGATGCCCGAGGGGGCCACGAGGCAGGGGAGCCGCCCTAGGGGGCAGGCGCGCCCCTGACCCTCGTGGCCACCCCGTAAGGCAGTTGATGCCCTTCTTTCTCCGCAAGAAAGATAATATCCGGATAGAGATCGTGTTAAAATTTCAGCCCAATCGGAGTTACGGATCTCCGGGAATATAAAAAACGGTAAAAGGGTAGAATCTGAGAACGCAGAAACAGAGAGACACAGAGAGACAGATCCAATCTCGGAGGGGCTCTCGCCCCTCCCACGCCATGGAGGCCATGGATCAGAGGGGAAACCCTTCTCCCATCTAGGGAGGAGGTCAAGGAAGAATAAGAAGGAGGGGGGCTCTCTCCCCCTGGCTTCCGGTGGCATCAGAGTGCCACCGGGGGCCATCATCATCACTGCAATCTTCACCAACAACTTCACCGCCATCATCACCAACTCTTCCCCCCTCTATGCAGCGGTGTAACCTCTCTCTTACCCGCTGTAATGTCTACTTAAACATGGTGCTCAACGCTATATATTATTTCCCAATGATGTATGGCTATCCTATGATGTTTGAGTAGATCCGTTTTGTCCTAATGGTTATTTGATGATCGTGATTGGTTTGAGTTGCATGTTTTATTATTGGTGTTGTCCTATGGTGTTCTCCGTGTCGCGCAAGCATGAGGGATCCCTGCTGTAGGGTGTTGCAATACGTTCATGATTCGCTTATAGTGGGTTGTGTGAGTGACTGAAACACAAACCCGAGTAAGGGGGTTGTTGCGTATGGGATAAAGAGGACTTGATGCTTTAATGCTATGGTTGGGTTTTACCTTAATGATCTTTAGTAGTTGCGGATGCTTGCTAGAGTTCCAATCATAAGTGCATATGATCCAAGTAGAGAAAGTATGTTAGCTTATGCCTCTCCCTCATATAAAATTGCAATAATGATTACCAGTCTAGTTATCGATTGCCTAGGGACAAATAACTTTCTCGTAACAAAAAGCTCTTTACTAAAACTAACTTACTTGTGTCTTTACCTAAACAGCCCCTACCTTTTATTTACGTGCTCTTTATATTCTTGCAAACCTATCCAACAACACCTAAAAAGTACTTCTAGTTTCATACTTGTTCTAGGTAAAGCGAACATCAAGCGTGCGTAGAGTTGTATCGGTGGTCGATAGAACTTGAGGGAATATTTGTTCTGCCTTTAGCTCCTCATTGGGTTCGACACTCTTACTTATCGAAAACGGTTGCGATCCCCTATGCTTGTGGGTTATCACCACCGACAGTACATGTCCATGATGAGCTGCATCATGATGTCGAACTTTCATCTCCTAGTACTTTCAACATCCTACTGCCACCTGCATGAGAAGAAAAATCCACGGAGATTTTTTTTGGAATATATATGATTTTTGGGAAGAAAAATCCACGCGAGACGATGCTCGAGGGGGCCACGAGGCAGGGGGCGCGCCCCTGACCCTCGTGGCCACCCCGTAAGGAGGTTGATGCCCTTCTTTTGTCGGGTTTCGTAGTAATTTCAAAAAATTTCCTACGCACACGCAAGATCATGGTGATGCATAGCAATGAGAGGGGGAGTATGATCTACATACCTAGTAGATCGACAACGGAAGCGTTTGGTTGATGTAGTCGTACGTCTCCACGATCCGACCGATCAAGCACCGAAACTACGGCACCTCCGAGTTCTAGCACACGTTCAGCTCGATGATGATCCCCGGACTCTGATCCAGCAAAGTGTCGGGGAAGAGTTCCGTCAGCATGACGGCATGGTGAAGATCTTGACGTACTACTGCTGCAGGGCTTCGCCTAAGCACCGCTACAATATTATCGAGGACTATGGTGGCTGGGGGCGCCGCACACGGCTAAGGAATAGATCACGTGGATCAACTTGTGTGTCTCTGGGGTGCCCCTGCCTCCGTATATAAAGGACTAAAGGGGGAGGCGGCCGGCCAAGGAGGGCGCGCCAGGAGAGTCCTACTCCCTCTGGGAGTACGATCCCCCCCCAATCCTAGTTGGAATAGGATTCGCGGAGGGGGGGAAAGAGAGAGAGGGGCCGGCCCCCTCTCCTTGTCCTATTCGGACCAAGGGAGGGGAGGGGCGCGCGGCCCATGTAGGGCTGCCTCTTCTCTTTTCCACTAAGGCCCATCATGGCCCATTTAGCTCCCGGGGGTTCCGGTAACCTCCCGGTACTCCGGTAAAATCCCATTTCACCCGGAACACTTCCGATATCCAAACATAGGCTTCCAATATATCAATCTTTATGTCTCGACCATTTCAAGACTCCTCGTCATGTCCGTGATCACATCCGGGACTCTGAAAAAACTTCGGTACATCAAAATGTATAAACTCATAATATAACTGTCATCGTAACCTTAAGCGTGCGGACCCTACAGGTTCGTGAACAATGTAGACATGACCGAGACATGTCTCTGGTCAATAACCAATAGCGGAACCTGGATGCTCATATTGGCTCCTACATATTCTACGAAGATCTTTATCGGTCAGACCGCATAACAACATACGTTGTTCCCTTTGTCATCGGTATGTTACTTGCCCGAGATTCGATCGTCGATATTCCAAATACCTAGTTCAATCTCGTTACCGGCAAGTATCTTTATTCGTTCTATAATACATCATCCCGCAACTAACTCATTGGTTGCAGTGCTTGCAAGGCTTAAGTGATGTGCATTACCGAGAGGGCCCAGAGATACCTCTCCGACAATCGGAGTGACAAATCCTAATCTCGAAATACGCCAACCCAACATGTACCTTTGGAGACACCTGTAGAGCTCCTTTATAATCACCAAGTTACGTTGTGACGTTTGGTAGCACACAAAGTGTTCCTCTGGTAAACGGGAGTTGCATAATCTCCTAGTCATAGGAACATGTATAAGTCATGAAGAAAGCAATAGCAACATACTAAACGGTCGGGTGCTAAGCTAGTGGAATGGGTCATGTCAATCAGATCATTCACTTAATGATGTGATCCCGTTAATCAAATAACAACTACTTGTTTATGGTTAGGAAACATAACCATCTTTGATTAACGAGCTAGTCAAGTAGAGGCATACTAGTGACACTTTGTTTGTCTATGTATTCACACATGTATTATGTTTCCAGTTAATACAATTCTAGCATTAATAATAAACATTTATCATGATATAAGGAAATAAATAATAACTTTATTATTGCCTCTAGGGTATATTTCCTTCAAGTAGAGGCAATTGCTAACATGATTCGGACAGACTTAAGCATCGCTACGGGTGAGAAGGTCTCATCGTAGTCAATCCCTTGAACTTGCCGAAAACCTTTTGCGACAAGTCGAGCTTTGTAGACAGTAATATTACCGTCAGCGTCAGTCTTCTTCTTGAAGATCCATTTATTCTCAATTGCTTGCCGATCATCGGGCAAGTCAACCAAAGTCCATACTTTGTTCTCATACATGGATCCCATCTCAGATTTCATGGCTTCAAGCCACTTTGCGGAATCTGGGCTCACCATCGCTTCTTCATAGTTCGTAGGTTCGTCATGGTCAAGTAGCATGACCTCCAGAACAGGATTACCGTACCACTCTGGTGCGGATCTCACTTTGGTTTACCTACGAGATTCGGTAGTAACTTGATCTGAAGTTACATGATCATCATCATTAGCTTCCTCACTAACTGGTGTAGGTGTCACAGAAACAGTTTTCTGTGATGCACTACTTTCCAATAAGGGAGCAGGTACAGTTACCTCGTCAAGTTCTACTTTCCTCCCACTCACTTCTTTCGAGAGAAACTCCTTCTCCAGAAACTTTCTGAATTTAGCAACAAAAGTCTTGCCTTCGGATCTGTGATAGAAGGTGTATCCAATAGTCTCCTTTGGATATCCTATGAAGACACATTTCTCCGATTTGGGTTCGAGCTTATCAGGTTGAAGCTTTTTCAAATAAGCATCGCAGCCCAAACTTTCAGAAACGACAACTTTGGTTTCTTGCCAAACCACAGTTCATAAGGCGTCGTCTCAACGGATTTTGATGGTGCCCTATTTAACGTGAATGCGGCCGTCTCTAGAGCGTATCCCCAAAACGGTAGCGGTAAATCAGTAAGAGACATCATAGATCGCACCATATCCAGTAAAGTACGATTACGACGTTCGGACACACTATTACGCTGTGGTGTTCCGGGTGGCGTGAGTTGCGAAACTATTCCACAATTTTTCAAATGTACACCAAACTCGTAACTCAAATATTCTCCTCCACGATCAGATCGTAGAAACTTTATTTTCTTGTTACGATGATTTTCAACTTCACTCTGAAATTCCTTGAACTTTTTCAAACGTTTCAGACTTATGTTTCATTAAGTAGATATACCCATATCTGCTTAAATCATCTGTGAAGGTGAGAAAATAACGATATCCACCACGAGTCTCAATATTCATCGGACAACATACATCTGTATGTATGATTTCCAACAAATATGTTGCTCTCTCCATAGTACCGGAGAACGGCGTTTTAGTCATCTTGCCCATGAGGCACGGTTCGCAAGTACCAAGTGATTCATAATCAAGTGGTTCCAAAAGTCCATCAGAATGGAGTTTCTTCATGCGCTTTATACCGATATGACCTAAACGGCAGTGCCACAAATAAGTTGCACTATCATTATCAACTCTGTATCTTTTGGCTTCAACATTATGAATATGTGTATTACTACTATCGAGATTTAACAAGAATAGACCACTCTTCAAGGGTGCATGACCATAAAAGATATTACTCATATAAATAGAACAACCATTATTCTCTGATTTAAATGAATAACCGTCTCGCATCAAACAAGATCCAGATATAATGTTCATGCTTAACGCTGGCACCAAATAACAATTATTTAGGTCTAATATTAATCCCGAAGGTAGATGTAGAGGTAGCGTGCCGACTGCGATCACATCGACTTTGGAACCGTTTCCCACGCACATCGTCACTTCGTCCTTAGCCAATCTTCGCTTAATCCGTAGTCCCTGTTTCGAGTTGCAAATATTAGCAACAGAACCAGTATCAAATACCCAGGTGCTACTGCGAGAATTAGTAAGGTACACATCAATAACATGTATATCACATATACCTTTGTTCACCTTGCCATCCTTCTTATCCGCCAAATACATGGGGCAGTTCCGCTTCCAGTGACCAGTCCGCTTGCAATAGAAGCACTCAGTTTCAGGCTTAGGTCCAGGTTTGGGTTTCTTCTCTTGAGTAGCAACTTGCTTGCCGTTCTTTTTGAAGTTCCCCTTCTTCTTCCCTTTGCCCTTTTTCTTGAAACTAGTGGTCTTGTTGACCATCAACACTTGATGCTCCTTCTTGATTTCTACCTCCGCAGCTTTCAGCATCGCGAAGAGCTCGGGAATAGTCTTATTCATCCCTTGCATATTATAGTTCATCACGAAGCTCTTGTAGCTTGGTGGCAGTGATTGGAGAATTCTGTCAATGACGCAGTCATCCGGAAGATTAACTCCCAACTGAATCAAGTGATTATTATACCCAGACATTTTGAGTATATGCTCACTGTCAGAAATGTTCTCCTCCATCTTGCAGCTATAGAACTTATTGGAGACTTCGTATCTCTCAATCCGGGCATTTTCTTGAAATATTAACTTCAACTCCTGGAACATCTCATATGCTCCATGACGTTCAAAACGTCGTTGAAGTACCGATTCTAAGCCGTAAAGCATGGCACACTGAACTATTGAGTAGTCATCAGCTTTGCTCTGCCAGACGTTCATAACATCCGGCGTTGCTCCTGCAGCAGGCTGGCACCCAGCGGTGCTTCCAGGACGTAATTCTTCTGTGCAGCAATGAGGATAATCCTCAAGTTACGGACCCAGTCCGTGTAATTGCTACCATCATCTTTCAACTTTGCTTTCTCAAGGAACGCATTAAAATTCAACGGAACAACAGCACGAGCCATCTATCTATAATCAAACATAAACAAGCAAGATACTAATCAGGTACTAAGTTTCATGATAAATTTAAGTTCAGTTAATTACCTAAAGAACTCCCACTTAGATAGACATCCCTCTAATCCTCTAAGTGATTACGTGATCCAAATCAACTAAACCATGTCCGATCATCACATGAGATGGAGTAGTTTCATTGGTGAACATTTTTATGTTGATCATATCTACTATATGATTCACGCTCGACCTTTCGGTCTCCGTGTTCCGAGGCCATATCTGTATATGCTTGGCTCGTCAAGTTTAACCTGAGTATTCCGCGTGTGCAACTGTTTTGCACCCGTTGTATTTGAACATAGAGCCTATCACACCCGATCATCACGTGGTGTCTCAGCATGAAGAACTTTCGCAACGGTGCATACTCTGGGAGAACACTACTTGATAATTTAGTGAGAGATCATCTTATAATGCTACCGTCAATCAAAGCAAGATAAGATGCATAAAAGATAAACATCACATGCAATCAATATAAGTGATATGATATGGCCATCATCATCTTGTGCTTGTGATCTCTATCTCCGAAGCACCATCGTGATCACCATCGTCACCGGCACGACACCTTGATCTCCATCGTAGCATTGTTGTCGTCTCGCCGAGCTTGTGCTTCCACGACTATCGCTACCGTTTAGTGATAAAGTAAAGCATTACAACGCGATTGCATTGCATACAATAAAGCGACAATCATATGGTTCCTGCCAGTTGCCGATAACTCGGTTACAAAACATGATCATCTCATACAATAAAATTTAGCATCATGTCTTGACCATATCACATCACAACATGCCCTGCAAAAACAAGTTAGACGTCCTCTACTTTGTTGTTGCAAGTTTTTACGTGGCTGCTACGAGCTTAAGCAAGAACCAATCTTACCTACGCATCAAAACCACAACGATAGTTTGTCAAGTTGGTGCTGTTTTAACCTTCGCAAGGACCGGGCGTAGCCACACTCGATTCAACTAAAGTTGGAGAAACTGTCACCCGCAAGCCACCTATGTGCAAAGCACGTCGGGAGAACCGGTCTCGCGTAAGCGTACGCATAATGTCGGTCCAGGCCGCTTCGTCCAACAATACCGCCGAACCAAAGTATGACATGCTGGTAAGCAGTATGACTTATATCGCCCACAACTCACTTGTGTTCTACTCGTGCATATAACATCAACATATAAAACCTAGGCTCTGATGCCACTGTCGGGTTTCGTAGTAATTTCAAAAAATTTCCTACGCACACGCAAGATCATGGTGATGCATAGCAACGAGAGGGGGAGTATGATCTACATACCTAGTAGATCGACAACAGAAGCGTTTGGTTGATGTAGTCGTACGTCTCCACGATCCGACCGATCAAGCACCGAAACTATGACACCTCCGAGTTCTAGCACACGTTCAGCTCGATGACGATCCCCGGACTCTGATCCAGCAAAGTGTCGGGGAAGAGTTCCGTCAGCACGACGGCGTGGTGACGATCTTGACGTACTACTGCTGCAGGGCTTCGCCTAAGCACCGCTACAATATTATCGAGGACTATGGTGGCTGGGGGCGCCGCACACGGCTAAGGAATAGATCACGTGGATCAACTTGTGTGTCTCTGGGGTGCCCCTGCCTCCGTATATAAAGGACTAAAGGGGGGAGGCGGCCGGCCAAGGAGGGCGCGCCAGGAGAGTCCTACTCCCTCTGGGAGTACGATTCCCCCCCCCAATCCTAGTTGGAATAGGATTCGCGGAGGGGGGAAAAGAGAGAGAGGGGCCGGGCCCCTCTCCTTGTCCTATTCGGACCAAGGGAGGGGAGGGGCGCGCGGCCCATGTAGGGCTGCCTCTTCTCTTTTCCACTAAGGCCCATCATGGCCCATTTAGCTCCCGGGGGGTTCCGGTAACCTCCCAGTACTCCGGTAAAATCCCGATTTCACCCGGAACACTTCCGGTATCCAAACATAGGCTTCCAATATATCAATCTTTATGTCTCGACCATTTCGAGACTCCTCGTCATGTCCGTGATCACATCCGGGACTCCGAACAAACTTCGGTACATCAAAATGTATAAACTCATAATATAACTGTCATCGTAACCTTAAGCGTGTGGACCCTACGGGTTCGAGAACAATGTAGACATGACCGAGACACGTCTCTGGTCAATAACCGATAGCGGAACCTGGATGCTCATATTGACTCCTACATATTCTACGAAGATCTTTATCGGTCAGACCGCATAACAACATACGTTGTTCCCTTTGTCATCGGTATGTTACTTGCCCGAGATTCGATCGTCGATATTCCAAATACCTAGTTCAATCTCGTTACCGGCAAGTCTCTTTACTCGTTCTGTAATACATCATGTGCATTACCGAGAGGGCCCAGAGATACCTCTCCGACAATCGGAGTGACAAATCCTAATCTCGAAATACGCCAACCCAACATGTACCTTTGGAGACACCTGTAGAGCTCCTTTATAATCACCAAGTTACGTTGTGACGTTTGGTAGCACACAAAGTGTTCCTCTGGTAAACGGGAGTTGCATAATCTCATAGTCATAGGAACATGTATAAGTCATGAAGAAAGCAATAGCAACATACTAAACGGTCGGGTGCTAAGCTAGTGGAATGGGTCATGTCAATCAGATCATTCACTTAATGATGTGATCCCGTTAATCAAATAACAGCTACTTGTTTATGGTTAGGAAACATAACCATCTTTGATTAACGAGCTAGTCAAGTAGAGGCATACTAGTGACACTTTGTTTGTCTATGTATTCACACATGTATTATGTTTCCGGTTAATACAATTCTAGCATGAATAATAAACATTTATCATGATATAAGGAAATAAATAATAACTTTATTATTGCCTCTAGGGCATATTTCCTTCATCTTTCTCCGCAAGAAAGCTAATATCCGGATAGATATCGTGTTAAAATTTCAGCCCAATCGAAGTTACGGATCTCCGGGAATATAAGAAACGGCGAAAGGGTAGAATCTGAGAACGCAGAAACAGAGAGAGACAGAGAGACAGATCCAATCTCGGAGGGGCTCTCGCCCCTCCCACGCCATGGAGGCCATGGACCAGAGGGGAAACGCCTCTCCCATCTAGGGAGGAGGTCAAGGAAGAAGAAGAAGGAGGGGGGCTCTCTCCCCCTCGCTTCCGGTGGCATCGGAGTGCCACCGGGGGCCATCATCATCACCGCAATCTTCACCAACAACTTCACCGCCATCATCACCAACTCTTCCCCCCTCTATGCAGTGGTGTAACCTCTCTCTTACCCGCTGTAATATCTACTTAAATATGGTGCTCAACGCTATATATTATTTCCCAATGATGTATCGCTATCCTATGATGTTTGAGTAGATCCGTTTTGTCCTAAGGTTATTTGA
Source organism: Triticum urartu (assembly GCF_056163025.1). Classification (NCBI taxonomy): domain Eukaryota; kingdom Viridiplantae; phylum Streptophyta; class Magnoliopsida; order Poales; family Poaceae; genus Triticum; species Triticum urartu. Next base: position 149,541,337 of record NC_141879.1, on the reverse strand, counting down.
TGATCGCGATTGGTTTGAGTTGCATGTTTTATTATTGGTGCTGTCCTATGGTGCTCTCCATATCGCACAAGCGTGAGGGATCCCCGCTGTAGGGTGTTTCAATACGTTCCTGATTCGCTTATAGTGGGTTGCGTGAGTGACTGAAACACAAACCCGAGTAAGGGGGTTGTTGCGTATGGGATAAAGAGGACTTGATGCTTTAATGCTATGATTGGGTTTTACCTTAATGATCTTTAGTAGTTGCGGATGCTTGCTAGAGTTCCAATCATAAGTGCATATGATCCAAGTAGAGAAAGTATGTTAGCTTATGCCTCTCCCTCATATAAAATTGCAATAATGACTACTGGTCTAGTTATCGATTGCCTAGGGACAAATAACTTTATCGTAACAAAAAGCTCCTTACTAAAACTAACTTACTTGTGTCTTTACCTAAACAGCCCCTACCTTTTATTTACGTGCTCTTTATATTCTTACAAACCTATCCAACAACACCTACAAAGTACTTCTAGTTTCATACTTGTTCTAGGTAAAGCGAACATCAAGCATGCGTAGAGTTGTATCGGTGGTCGATAGAACTTGAGGGAATATTTGTTCTGCCTTTAGCTCCTCGTTGGGTTCGACACTCTTACTTATCGAAAACAGTTGCGATCCCCTATACTTGTGGGTTACCACCACCGACAGTACATGTCCATGATGAGCTGCATCGTGATGTCGAACTTTCATCTCCTAGTACTTTCAACATCCTACTGCCACCTGCATGAGAGCAACTCGTTGTTGAGATATGTTCTCTGATCTTTCTGCATGAGAACAAACCAGACCCCATTGTTCATGCAGATCTTATAAATGCGAACATGAGCGGCTCGACGCGGAGGAGGCTGCTGACTACCGCAGTGTCTGGAGTAGGAGCGGCTCGACGTAGAGGAGGCCGCCGACTACCGCCGTGTCTGGAGCAGGAGCGGATCGACGCGGAGGAGGCCGCCAACTACCATCGTGTCTGGTACCTTGGTTTTTCCGACTATTGCTATGTTTGGGACCAGAGGCATTTGGTTTACATCGAGACTTTTGAACATTGAGATTTGTTGGGTCGCGGAGGTGAACTGCCCTTAAATCTTTTGCGGCCAAGATTGTATAGAAATCCCCCAATTATGCATTCAGTGCCTTAGCAATTTGCAACCGAGATTGCAAAGAAATCTCTCAATTCTGTATTTAGTGCCTTAGCAATGGATGACATCGACGCGGAGGAGGCTGCCCACTACTACCGTATCTGGGACCTAGGCCAATGAGCATGTTCAACAACAGGTGTCCGAATTCAAAGGCGTCATATTGAGGAACTTCAGAAAGCCAATGCGCATAGTAAGAATGTTTAGCATCAGCTCTCGAAATCCAAAAAGTGTTGAAAAATTACGCCGGAGAACAAGTACGACTATGCCTGATGTCTACTACACAACCTTCTTCTTGTAGATGTTGTTGGGCCTCCAAGTGCAGAGGTTTGTAGGACAGTAGCAAATTTCCCTCAAGTGGATGACCTAAGGTTTATCAATCCGTAGGAGGCATAGGATGAAGATGGTCTCTCTCAAGCAACCCTGCAACCAAATAACAAAGATTCTCTTGTGTCCCCAACACACCCAATACAATGGTAAATTGTATAGGTGCACTAGTTCGGCGAAGAGATGGTGATACAAGTGGTATATGGATGATAGATAAAGGTTTTTGTAATCTGAAAATATAAAAACAGTTGGGGAACGTAGTAATTTCAAAAAAATTCCTACGCACACGCAAGATCATGGTGATGCATAGCAACGAGAGGGGAGTGTGTGATCTACGTACCCTTGTAGACCGACAGGGGAAGCGTTGTGACAACGCGGTTGATGTAGTCTACGTCTTCACGATCCGACCGATCCAAGCACCGTTACTCCGGCACCTCCGAGTTCTTGGCACACGTTCAGCTCGATGACGATCCCCGGGCTCCGATCCAGCAAAGCGTCGGGGAGGAGTTCCGTCAGCACGACGGCGTGGTGACGATCTTGATGTTCTACCGTCGCGGGGCTTCGCCTAAGCACCGCTACAATATGACCGAGGTGGAATATGGTGGAGGGGGGCACCGCACACGGCTAAGGAACGATCACGAAGATCAACTTGTGTGTCTAGAGGTGCCCCCCTGCCCCCGTATATAAAGGAGCAAGGGGGAGGGGGCGGCCGGCCTAGGAGGGGGCGCGCCAAGGGGAGTCCTACTCCCACCGGGAGTAGGACTCCTTCCTTCCTTGTTGGAGTAGGAGAAGGGGAAAGAGGGGGAGAGGAAGAAGGAAAAGGGGGCTGTGCCCCTTGTCCAATTCGGACCAGAGGGGGGGCGCAGGCCTCCTTCCTTTTGGCCTCTCTCCTCTATTCCCGTATGGCCCAATAAGGCCCATATACTCCCCGGCGAATTCCCGTAACTCTCCGGTACTCCGAAAAATACCCGAATCACTCGGAACCTTTCCGATGTCCGAATATAGTCGTCCAATATATCGATCTTTATGTCTCGACCATTTCGAGACTCCTCGTGATGTCCCCGATCTCATCCGGGACTCCGAACTCCTTCGGTACATCAAAACTCATAAACTCATAATATAACTGTCATCGAAACCTTAAGCGTGCGGACCCTACGGTTCGAGAACAATGTAGACATGACCGAGACACGTCTCCGGTCAATAACCAATAGCGGGACCTGGATGCCCATATTGGCTCCTACATATTCTACGAAGATCTTTATCGGTCAGACCGCATAACAACATACGTTGTTCCCTTTGTCATCGGTATGTTACTTGCCCGAGATTCGATCGTCGGTATCTTAATACCTAGTTCAATCTTGTTACCGGCAAGTCTGTTTACTCGTTCCATAATACATCATCTCACAACTAACTCATTAGTTGCAATGCTTGCAAGGCTTATGTGATGTGCATTACCGAGAGGGCCCAGAGATACCTCTCCGACAATCGGAGTGACAAATCCTAATCTCGAAATACGCCAACCCAACATGTACCTTTGGAGACACCTGTAGAGCTCCTTTATAATCACCCAGTTACATTGTGACGTTTGGTAGCACACAAAGTGTTCCTCCGGCAAACGGGAGTTGCATAATCTCATAGTCATAGGAACATGTATAAATCATGAAGAAAGCAATAGCAACATACTAAACGATCGGGTGCTAAGCTAATGGAATGAGTCATGTCAATCACATCATTCTCCTAATGATGTGATCCCGTTAATCAAATAACAACTCTTTTGTTTATGGTTAGGAAACATAACCATCTTCGATTAATGAGCTAGTCAAGTAGAGGCATACTAGTGACACTCTGTTTGTCTATGTATTCACACATGTATTATGTTTCCGGTTAATACAATTATAGCATGAATAATAAACATTTATCATGATATAAGGAAATAAATAATAACTTTATTATTGCCTCTAGGGCATATTTCCTTCAGTCTCCCACTTGCACTAGAGTCAATAATCTAGATCACATCGCCATGTGATTTAACATCAATAGTTCACATCTTTATGTGATTGGTTCACATCTCCATGTGACTAATACCCAAAGGGTTTACTAGATTCAATAATCTAGTTCACATCGCTATGTGATTAAGACCCAAAAAGTGATCATGTTTTGCTTGTGAGAGAAGTTTAGTCAACGGGTCTGCCACATTCAGATCCGTATGTATTTTGCAAATTTCTATGTCAACAATGCTCTGCACAGAGCTACTCTAGCTAATTGCTCCCACTTTCAATATGTATCCAGATTGAGACTTAGAGTCATCTGGATTAGTGTCAAAACTTGCATCGACGTAACCCTTTACGACGAACCTTTTTGTCACCTCCATAATCGAGAAACATATCCTTATTCCACTAAGGATAATTTTGACCGCTGTCCAGTGATCTACTCCTAGATCACTATTGTACTACCTTGCCAAAATCAGTGTAGGGTATACAATAGATCTGGTACATAGCATGGCATACTTTATAGAACCTATGGCTGAGGCATAGGGAATGACTTTCATTCTCTTTCTATCTTCTGTCGTGGTCGGGTTTTGAGTCTTACTCAATTTCACACCTTGTAACACAGACAAGAACTCTTTCTTTGACTGTTCTATTTTGAACTACTTCAAAATCTTGTCAAGGTATGTACTCATTGAAAAAAAACTTATCAAGCGTCTTGATCTATCTCTATAGATCTTGATGTTCAATATGTCAGCAGCTTCACCGAGGTCTTTCTTTGGAAAATTCCTTTCAAACACTCCTTTATGCTTTGCAGAATAATTCTACATTATTTCCGATCAACAATATGTCATTCACATATACTTATCAGAAATGTTGTAGTGCTCCCACTCACTTTCTTGTAAATACAGGCTTCATCGCAAGTCTGTATAAAACTATATGCTTTGATCAACTTATCAAAGCGTATATTCCAACTCCGAGATGCTTGCACCAGTCCATAGATGTATCGCTGGAGCTTGCATATTTTGTTAGCACCTTTAGGATTGACAAAACCTTTTGGTTGTATCATATACAACTCTTCTTTAATAAATCTATTATGGAATGCAGTTTTGTTTATCCATTTGCCAGATTTCATAAAATGCGGCAATTGCTAACATGATTCGGACAGACTTAAGCATAGATACGAGTGAGAAACTCTCATCGTAGTCAACACCTTGAACTTGTCGAAAACTTTTGCGACAATTCTAGCTTTGTAGATAGTAACACTACTATCAGTGTCCGTCTTCCTCTTGAAGATCCATTTATTATCAATGGCTTTCCGATCATCGGGCAAGTCAACCAAAGTCCATACTTTGTTCTCATACATGGATCCCATCTCAGATTTCATGACCTCAAGCCATTTTGCGGAATCTGGGCTCACCATCGCTTCTTCATAGTTCGTAGGTTCGTCATGGTCAAGTAGCATGACCTCCAGAACAGGATTACCGTACCACTCTGGTGCGGATCTCACTCTGGTTTACCTACGAGATTCGATAGTAACTTGATCTGAAGTTACATGATCATCATCATTAGCTTCCTCACTAATTGGTGTAGTAGTCACATGAACAGATTTCTGTGATGAACTACTTTCCAATAAGGGAGAAGGTACAATTACCTTATCAAGTTCTACTTTCCTCCCACTCACTTCTTTCGAGAGAACCTCCTTCTCTAGAAATGATCCATTCTTAGCAACGAATGTCTTGCCTTTGGATCTGTGATAGAAGGTGTACCCAATAGTAACTTTTTGGGTATCCTATGAAGACACACTTTTCCGATTTGGGTTTGAGCTTATCAGGATGAAACTTTTTCACATAAGCATTGCAACCCCAAACTTTAAGAAACGACAACTTTGGTTTCTTGCCAAACCACAGTTCATACGGTGTCGTCTCAACAGATTTAGATGGTGCCCTTTTAACGTGAATGCAGCTGTCTCTAATGCATAACCCCAAAACGATAGTGGTAGATCGGTAAGAGACATCATAGATTGCACTATATCCAATAAAGTACGGTTATGACGTTCGGACACACCATTATGCTGTGGTGTTCCATGTGGCATGAGTTTGTGAAACTATTCCACATTGTTTTAATTGAAGACCAAACTCGTAACTCAAATATTTGTCTCCGTGATCAGATCATAGAAACTTTATTTTCTTGTCACGATGTTTTTCCACTTCACTCTGAAATTCTTTGAACTTTTCAAATGTTTCAGACTTATGTTTCATCAAGTAGATATACCCATATCTTCTCAAATCATCTGTGAAGTTCAGAAAATAACGATACTTGCCGTGAGCCTTAACACTCATCGGACCGCATACATCAGTATGTATTATTTCCAATAAGTCAGTTGCTCGCTACGGAGAACGGAGTTTTAGTCATCTTGCCCATGAGGCATGGTTCGCAAGCATCAAGTGATTCATAATCAAGTGATTCCAAAATCCCATCAGCATGGATTTTCTTCATGCGCTTTCCACCAATATGACCTAAACGGCAGTGCTACAAATAAGTTGCACTATCATTATTAACTTTGCATATTTTGGTTTCAAATTTATGATTATGTGTATCACTACGATCGAGATCCAACGAACTATTTTCATCGGGTGTGTAACCATATAAGGTTTTATTCATGTAAACAGAACAACAATTTATTCTCTTACTTAAATGAATAATCGTATTACAATAAACATGATCAAATCATATTCATGCTCAACGCAAACACCAAATAACACTTATTCAGGTTCAACACTAATCCCGAAAGTATAGGGAGTGTGCGATGATGATCATATCAATCTTGGAACCACTTCCAACACACATCGTCACTTCACCCTTAACTAATCTCTGTTTATTCTGCAACTCCCATTTCGAGTTACTAATCTAAGCAACTGAACTAGTATCAAATACTGAGGGGTTGCTATAAACACTAGTAAAGTACACATCAATAACATGTATATCAAATATACTTATGTTCACTTTGCCATCCTTCTTATCCGCCAATCACTTGGGGTAGTTCCGCTTCCAGTGACCAGTCCCTTTGCAGTAGAAGCACTTAGTCTCAGGCTTAGGACCAGACTTGGGCTTCTTCACTTGAGCAGCAACTTGCTTGCTGTTCTTCTTGAAGTTCCCCTTCTTCCCTCTGCCCTTTTCTTGAAACTAGTGGTCTTGTCTACCATCAACACTTGATGTTTTTCTCGATTTCTACCTTTGTCAATTTCCGCATTACGAAGAGCTTGGGAATCGTTTCCGTTATCCCTTGCATATCATAGTTCATCACGAAGTTCTACTAACTTGGTGATGGTGACTAGAGAATTCTGTCAATCACTATCTTATCTGGAAGATTAACTCCCACTTGATTCAAGCGATTGTAGTACTCAGACAATCTGGGCACATGCTCACTAGTTGAGCGATTCTCCTGCATCTTTTAGCTATAGAACTTGTTGGAGACTTCATATCTCTCAACTCGGGTATTTGCTTGAAATATTAACTTCAACTCCTGGAACATCTCATATGCTCCATGACGTTCAAAACGTCTTTGAAGTCCCGATTCTAAGCCATTAAGCATGGTGCAGTAAACTATCAAGTAGTCATCATATTGAGCTAGCCAAATGTTCATAACGTCTGCATCTGCTCCTGCAATAGGTTCGTCACCAAGCGGTGCATCAAGGACATAATTCTTCTGTGCAGCAATGAGGATAAACCTCAGATCACGGATCCAATCCGCATCATTGCTACTAACATCTTTCAACACAATTTTCTCTAGGAACATATCAAAATAAATACAGGGAAGCAACAACGCGAGCTATTGATCTACAACATAATTTGCAAAATACTACTAGGACTAAGTTCATGATAAATTTAAGTTCAATTAATCATATTACTTAAGAACTCCCACTTAGATAGACATCCCTCTAATCCTCTAAGTGATCACGTGATCCAAATCAACTAAACCATGTCCGATCATCACGTGAGATGGAGTAGTTTCAATGGTGAACATCACTATGTTGATCATATCTACTATATGATTCACGCTCGACCTTTCGGTCTCTGTGTTCCGAGGCCATATCTGTATATGCTTGGCTCGTCAAGCATAACCTGAGTATTCCGCGTGTGCAACTGTTTTGCACCCGTTGTATTTGAACGTAGAGCCTATCACACCCGATCATCACGTGGTGTCTCAGCACGAAGAACTTTCGCAACGGTGCATACTCAGGGAGAACACTTCTTGATAATTAGTGAGAGATCATCTTAAAATGCTACCGTCAATCAAAGCAAGATAAGGTGCATCAAAGAAAAACATCACATGCAATCAATATAAGTGATATGATATGGCCATCATCATCTTGTGCTTGTGATCTCCATCTTCGAAGCACCGTCATGATCACCATCGTCACCGGCGCGACACCTTGATTTCCATCGTAGCATCGTTGTCGTCTCGCCAATCTTATGCTTCCACGACTATCGCTACCGCTTAGTGATAAAGTAAAGCATTACAGCGCGATTGCATTGCATACAATAAAGCGACAACCATATGGCTCCTGCCAGTTTCGATAACTTGGTTACAAAACATGATCATCTCATACAATAAAATTTAGTATCATGTTTTGACCATATCACATCACAACATGCCCTGCAAAAACAAGTTAGACATCCTCTACTTTGTTGTTGCAAGTTTTACGTGGCTGCTACGGGCTTAAGCAAGAACCAATCTTACCTACGCATCAAAACCACAACGATAGTTTGTCAAGTTGGTGCTGTTTTAACCTTCGCAAGGACCGGGCATAGCCACACTCGGTTCAACTAAAGTTGGAGAAACTGTCACCCGCTAGCCACCTTTGTGCAAAGCACGTCGGGAGAACCGGTCTCGCGTAAACGTACGCGTAATGTCGGTCCGGGCCGCTTCGTCTAACAATACCGCCGAACCTAAGTATGACATGCTGGTAAGCAGTATGACTTATATCGCCCACAACTCACTTGTGTTTTACTCGTGCATATAACATCAACACATAAAACCTAGGCTCGGATGCCACTGTTGGGGAACGTAGTAATTTCAAAAAAATTCCTATGCACACGCAAGATCATGGTGATGCATAGCAACGAGAGGGGAGAGTGTGATCTACGTACCCTTGTAGACCGACAGCGGAAGCGTTGTGACAACGCGGTTGATGTAGTCATACGTCTTCACGATCCGACCGATCCAAGCACCGTTACTCCGGCACCTCCGAGTTCTTGGCACACGTTCAGCTCGATGACGATCCCCGGGCTCCGATCCAGCAAAGCGTCGGGGAGGAGTTCCGTCAGCACGACGGCGTGGTGATGATCTTGATGTTCTACCGTCGCGGGGCTTCGCCTAAGCACCGCTACAATATGACCGAGGTGGAATATGGTGGAGGGGGGCACCGCACACGGCTAAGGAACGATCACGAAGATCAACTTGTGTGTCTAGAGGTGCCCCCCTGCCCCCGTATATAAAGGAGAAAGGGGGAGGGGGTGGCCGGCCTAGGAGGGGGCGCACCAAGGGGAGTCCTACTCCCACCGGGAGTAGGACTCCTTCCTTCCTTGTTGGAGTAGGAGAAGGGGAAAGAGGGGGAGAGGAAGAAGGAAAAGGGGGATGCGCCCCTTGTCCAATTCGGACCAGAGGGGGGGCGCAGGCCTCCTTCCTTTTGGCCTCTCTCCTCTATTCCCGTATGGCCCAATAAGGCCCATATACTCCCCGGTGAATTCCCGTAACTCTCCGGTACTCCGAAAAATACCCGAATCACTCGGAACCTTTCCGATGTCCGAATATAGTCGTCCAATATATCGATCTTTACGTCTCGATCATTTCGAGACTCCTCGTCATGTCCCCGATCTCATCCGGGACACTGAACTCCTTCGGTACATCAAAACTCATAAACTCATAATATAACTGTCATCGAAACCTTAAGCGTGCGGACCCTACGGTTCAAGAACAATGTAGACATGACCGAGACACGTCTCCGGTCAATAACCAATAGCGGGACCTGGATGCCCATATTGGCTCCTACATATTCTACGAAGATCTTTATCGGTCAGACCGCATAACAACATACGTTGTTCCCTTTGTCATCGGTATGTTACTTGCCCGAGATTCGATCGTCGGTATCTTAATACCTAGTTCAATCTCGTTACCGGCAAGTCTCTTTAGTCGTTCCGTAATACATCATCTCACAACTAACTCATTAGTTGCAATGCTTGCAAGGCTTATGTGATGTGCATTACCGAGAGGGCCCAGAGATACCTCTCCGACAATCGGAGTGACAAATCCTAATATCGAAATACGTCAACCCAACATGTACCTTTGGAGACACCTGTAGAGCTCCTTTATAATCACCCAGTTATGTTGTGACGTTTGGTAGCACACAAAGTGTTCCTCCGGCAAATGGGAGTTGCATAATCTCATAGTCATAGGAACATGTATAAATCATGAAGAAAGCAATAGCAACATACTAAACGATCGGGTGCTAAGCTAATGGAATGGGTCATGTCAATCACATCATTCTCCTAATGATGTGATCCCGTTAATCAAATAACAACTCTTTTGTTTATGGTTAGGAAACATAACCATCTTCGATTAACGAGCTAGTCAAGTAGAGGCATACTAGTGACACTCTGTTTGTCTATGTATTCACACATGTATTATGTTTCCGGTTAATACAATTCTAGCATGAATAATAAACATTTATCATGATATAAGGAAATAAATAATAACTTTATTATTGCCTCTAGGGCATATTTCCTTCAAAAACAGAAAGGTAACTAATGATAAAAGTGAGCACAAACGGTATTGCAATGCTAGGAAACAAGGCCTAGGGTTCATACTTTCACTAGTGCAAGTCCTCTCAACAATAATAACATAATTGGATCATATAACTATCCCTCAACATGCAACAAAGAGTCACTCCAAAGTCACTAATAGCGAAGAACAAACGAAGAGATTATGGTAGGGTACGAAACCACCTCAAAGTTATTCTTCCCAATCAATCCGTTGGGCTATTCCTATAAGTGTCACAAACAGCCCTAGAGTTCGTACTAGAATAACACCTTAAGACACAAATCGACCAAAACCCTAATGTCACCTCAAGTATCCGTGGGTATGATTATACGATATGCATCACACAATCTCAGATTCATCTATTCAACCAACACATAGAACCTCAAAGAGTGCCCCAAAGTTTCTACCAGAGAATCACGACGAAAACGTGTGCCAACCCCTATGCATAGGTTCATGGGAGGAACCCATAAGTTGATCACCAAAACATACATCAAGTGGATCACGTGGTATCTCATTGTCACCACAGATACGCACGACAAGACTTACATCAAGTGTTCTCAAATCTTTAAAGACTCAATCCGATAAGATAACTTCAAAGGGAAAACTCAATCCATTACAAGAGAGTAGAGGGGTGGAAGAAACATCATAGGATCCAAATATAATAGCAAAGCTCACGATACATCAAGATCGTATCACCTCAAGAACACGAGAGAGAGAGAGAGAGAGAGAGATCAAACACATAGCTACTGGTACATACCCTCAGCCCCGAGGGAGAACTACTCCCTCCCCGTCATGGAGAGCACCGGGATGATGAGGATGGCCACCGGAGAGGGATTCCCCCTCCGGCAGGGTGCCGGAACGGGTCTAGATTGGTTTTCGGTGGCTACGGAGGCTTCTGGCGGCGGAACTCCCAATCTATTGTGCTCCCCGATCGTTTTAGGGTATATGGAGATATATAGGCGGAAGAAGTACGTCAGGGGAGCCACGAGGGTGGAGGGCGCGCCCAGGGGGGTGGGCGCGCCCCCTGCCTCATGGCTTCCTCGTTGCTTCCCTTACGTGGACTCCAAGTCTCCTGGGTTGCTTTCCTTCCAAAAAAATAAGTTCTGTGAAGTTTCAGGTCAATTGGACTCTGTTTGATTTTCCTTTTCTGCGATACTCTAAAACAAGGAAAAACAGGAACTGGCACTGGGCTCTAGGGTAGTAGGTTAGTCCAAAATCATATAAAATAGCATATAAATGCATATAAAACATCCAAGGTTGATAATATAATAGCATGGAACAATCAAAAATTATGGATACGTTGGAGACGTATCAGCATCCCCAAGCTTAATTCCTGCTCGTCCTCGAGTAGGTAAATGATAAAACAGAATTTTTGATGTGGAATGCTACCTAACATATTTATCCATGTAATTCTCTTTATTGTGACAATAATATTCAGATGCATAAGATTCAAGACAAAAATTTAATATTGACATAAACATAATAATACTTCAAGCATACTAACAAAGCAATCATGTCTTCTCAAAATAACATGGCCAAAGAAAGCTATCCCTAAAAAATCATATAGTCTGGCTATGCTCCATCTTCACCACACAACATATTTAAATCATGCACAACCCCGATGACAAGCCAAGCAATTGTTTCATACTTTTGATGTTCTCAAACTTTTTCAACCTTCACGCAATATATGAGCATGAGCCATGGATATAACACTATAGGTGGAATAGAATGGTGGTTGTGGAGAAGACAAAAAGGAGAAGATAGTCTCACATCAACTAGGCGTATCAATGGGCTATGGAGATGCCCATCAATAGATATCAATGTGAGTGAGTAGGGATTGCCATGAAACAGATGCACTAGAGCTATAAGTGTATGAAAGCTCAAAAAGAAACTAAGTGGGTGTGCATCCAACTTGCTTGCTCACGAAGACCTAGGGCATTTTGAGGAAGCCCATCATTGGAATATACAAGCCAAGTTCTATAATGAAAGATTCCAACTAGTATATGAAAGTGATAACAAAAGAGAATCTCTATCATGAAGATCATGGTGCTACTTTGAAGCACAAGTGTGGTAAAAGGATAGTAGCATTGCCCCTTCTCTCTCTTTCTCTCATTTTTTTATTTTTTTATTTGGGCCTTCTCTTTTTTTATGGCCTCTTTTTTTGGGGGCTTCTTTGGCCTCTTTTTTTTCGTCCGGAGTCTCATCCCGACTTGTGGGGGAATCATAGTCTCCATCATCCTTTCCTCTCTGGGACAATGCTCTAATAATGATGATCATCACACTTTTATTTTCTTACAACTCAAGAATTACAACTCAATACTTTGAACAAGATATGACTCTATATGAATGCCTCCGGCGGTGTACCGGGATGTCCAATGACTCATGAGTGACATGTATGAAATAATTATGAACGGTGGCTTTGCCACAAATACAATGTCAACTACATGATCATGCATAGCAATATGACAATGATGAAGCGTGTCATAATAACGGAACGGTGGAAAGTTACATGGCAATATATCTCGGAGTGGCTATGAAAAATGCTATAATAGGTAGATATGGTGGCTGTTTTGAGAAAGGTATATGGTGGGTTTATGGTACCGGCGAAAGTTGTGCGGTACTAGAGAGGCTAGCAATGGTGGAAGGGTGAGAGTGCGTATAATCCATGGACTCAACATTAGTCATAAAGAACTCACATACTTATTGCAAAAATCTATTAGTTATCGAAACAAAGTACTATGCGCATGCTCCTAGGGGATAGATTGGTAGGAAAAGACCATCGCTCGTCCCCGACCGCCACTCATAAGAAAGACAATCAATAAATAAATCATGCTCCGACTTCATCACATAACGGTTCACCATACGTGCATGCTACAGGAATCACAAACTTCAACACAAGTATTTCTCAAATTCACAACTACTCAACTAGCATGACTCTAATATCACCATCTTCATATCTCAAAACAATCATCAAGTATCAAACTTCTCATAGTATTCAATGCACTTTATATGAAAGTTTTTATTATACCCCTCTTGGATGCCCATAATATTAGGACTAAATTCATAACCGAAGCAAATTACCATGCTGTTTAGGACCCTCAAAATAATATAAGTGAAGCATGATAGTTCATTAATTTCTATAAAATAAAACCACCACTGTGCTCTAAAAAGATATAAGGGAAGCACTAGAGCAACGACAAACTACTCAGAAAGATATAAGTGAAGATAAATGAGTAGTCGAATAATTATGCAACTATGTGAAGACTCTCTAACATTTAATAATTTCAGATCTTGGTATTTTATTCAAACAGCAAGTAAAGCTAAATAAAATAAAATGACGCTCCAAGCAAAACACATATCATGTGGCGAATAAAAATATAGCTCCAAGTAAAGTTACAGATGAACGAAGACGAAAGAGGGGATGCCTTCCGGGGCATCCCCAAGCTTAGGTTCTTGGTTTTCCTTGAATATTACCTTGGGGTGTGTTGGGCATCCCCAATCTTAGGCTCTTGCCACTCCTTATTCCATAGTCCATTGAATCTTTACCCAAAATTTGAAAACTTCACAACACAAAACTTAACAGAAAACTCGTAAGCTCCGTTAGCTAAAGAAAACAAAACACCACTTCAAGGTACTGTAATGAACTCATTATTTATTTATATTGGTGTTAAACCTACTGTATTATAACTTCTCTATGGTTTATAAACTCTTTTACTAGCCATAGATCCATCAAAATAAGTAAACAACACATGAAAAACAGAATCTATCAAAAACAGAACAGTCTGTAGTAATCTGGATCAAACGTATACTTCTGGAACCCAAAAAATTCTAAAATATATTTCTGGACCTGAGTAATTTATCTATTAATAATCTGCAAAAAGAATTAACTAAATAGCACTCTCCAATAAAAAATTGCAGCAAATCTCTTGAGCGCTAAAGTTTCTGTTTTTTACAGCAAGATCAACAAGACTTTCCCCAAGTCTTCCCAGCGGTTCTACTTGGCACAAACAGTAAATAAAACATAAAAACCCAATCATAACAGAGGCTAGATAAATTATTTATTTCTAAACAGGGGCAAAAAGCAAGGAACAAAAATAAAGTTGGGTTGCCTCCCAACAAGCGCTATCGTCTAACGCCCCTAGCTAGGCATGATGATTTCAATGATGCTCACATAAAGGATAAGAATTGAAACATAAAGAGAACATCATGAAAAATATTACTATCACATTTAAGTATAACCCACTTCCTATGCATAGGGATTTTGTGAGCAAACAACTTGTGGGAACAAGAATCAACTTGCATAGGAGGGTAAAACAAGCATAACTTTAAAACTTTAAGCACATAGAGAGAAAACTTGATATTATTGCAATTCCTACAAGCATTCTTTTCATGATCTACAAGCATAGAAATTTTATTACTCTCCACACAAGCAAAATTATTCTCATGAATAATAGCGGGAGCAAACTCAATAAAATAATTATCATGTGAGGCATAATCCAATCGAAAACTAAAATCATGATGACAAATTTCATGGATATCATTATTCTTTATAGCATACAAGTCATCACAATAATCATCATGGATAGCAACTTTGTTCTCATAATCAATTGGGACCTCTTCCAGAATAGTGGATTCATCACAAAATAAAGTCATGACCTCTCCAAATCCACTTTCATCAATATAATTATCATAAATAGGAGGCATGCTTTCATCATAATAAATTTGCTCATCAAAACTTGGGGGACAAAAAATATAATCTTCATCAAACATAGATTCCCCAAGCTTGTGGCTTTGCATATCATTAGCATCATAGATATTCAAGGAATTCATACTAACAACATTGCAATCATGCTCATCATTCAAAACTTAGTGCCAAACATTTTAATGCATTATTCTTCTAACACTTTGGCACAATCTTCCTTTCCATCATAATCACGAAAGATATTAAAAAGATGAAGCGTATGAGGCAAACACAATTCCATATTTTTTGTAGTTTTCTTTTATAAACTAAACTAGTGCTAAAACAAGAAACAAAAAGACTCGATTGCAAGATCTAAAGATATACCTTCAAGCGCTAACCTCCCCGGCAACGGCGCCAGAAAAGAGCTTGATGTCTACTACACAACCTTCTTCTTGTAGACATTGTTGGGCCTCCAAGTGCAGAGGTTTGTAGGACAGTAGCAAATTTCCCTTAAGTGGATGACCTAAGGTTTATCAATCCGTAGGAGGCGTAGGATGAAGATGGTCTCTCTCAAGCAACCTTGCAACCAAATAACAAAGAGTCTCTTGTGTCCCCAACAAACCCAATACAATGGTAAATTGTATAGGTGCACTAGTTCGGCGAAGAGATGGTGATACAAGTGGTATATGGATTATAGATAAAGGTTTTTTTAATCTGAAAATATAAAAACAGCAAGGTAACTAATGATAAAAGTGAGCACAAACGGTATTGCAATGCTAGGAAACAAGGCCTAGGGTTCATACTTTCACTAGTGCAAGTCCTCTCAACAATAATAACATAATTAGATCATATAACTATCCCTCAACATGCAACAAAGAGTCACTCCAAAGTCACTAATAGCGGAGAACAAATGAAGAGATTATGGTAGGGTACGAAACCACCTCAAAGTTATTCTTTCCAATCAATCCGTTGGGCTATTCCTATAAGTGTCACAAACAGCCCTAGAGTTCGTACTAACACCTTAAGACACAAATCAACCAAAACCCTAATGTCACCTCAAGTATCCGTGGGTATGATTATACGATATGCATCACACAATCTCAGATTCATCTATTCAAAAAACACATAGAACCTCAAAGAGTGCCCCAAAGTTTCTACCGGAAAATCACGACGAAAACGTGTGCCAACCCCTATGCATAGGTTCATGGGAGGAACCCGCAAGTTGATCACCAAAACATACATCAAGTAAATCATGTGGTATCTCATTGTCACCACAGATACGCACGGCAAGACATACATCAAGTGTTCTCAAATCTTTAAAGACTCAACCCGATAAGATAACTTCAAAGGAAAAACTCAATCCATTACAAGAGAGTAGAGGGGGGAAGAAACATCATAGGATCCAAATATAATAGCAAAGCTCGCGATACATCAAGATCGTATCACCTCAAGAACACGAGAGAGAGAGAGAGAGATCAAACACATAGCTATTGGTACATAACCTCAGCCCCGAGGGAGAACTACTCCCTCCTCGTCATGGAGAGCACCGGGATGATGAAGATTCCCCCTCCGGCGGGGTGCCGGAACGGGTCTAGATTGGTTTTCGGTGGCTACGGAGGCTTCTGGCGGGCGGAACTCCCGATCTATTGTGCTCCCCAATCGTTTTAGGGTATATGGAGACATATAGGCGGAAGAAGTACGTCAGGGGAGCCGCGAGGGTGGGGGGCGCGCCGAGGGGGGTGGACGCGCCCTCCTGCCTCATGGCTCCCTCGTTGCTTCCCTTACGTGGACTCCAAGTCCCCTGGGTTGCTTTCCTTCCAAAAAATAAGTTCCGTGAAGTTTCAGGTCAATAGGACGCCGTTTGATTTTCCTTTTCTGCGATACTCTAAAACAAGGAAAAAACAGAAACTGGCACTGGGCTCTAGGTTAATAGGTTAGTCCCACAAATCATATAAAATAGCATATAAATGCATATAAAACATCCAAGGTTGATAATATAATAGCATGGAACAATCAAAAATTATAGATACGTTGGAGACGTATCAATGCCCTGCCTATTTTCGCCATCTGAAATAGAGAGCGCAACAGAAAATTTCAGCGGTTCACTCAAGATCAGAGAATATGGGTTTGTCTCTGTGTACCGATGTGACCTCCGAAATACAAAAGTTGAGATTATGATGATCATACCTAATGATTTGCAAGGACGCTCATAATTTGCCCAAGAGGTATGTTTAGCATCAGCTCTTGAAATCCAAAAAGTGTTACGTTGAAGAACTTCATAAAGCAAATTAGCATGGTGATAATGTTCAGCATCAACTCTTGGAACCAAAGGGGTGATGTAACCAACTTCGGTCCAAACATGACCTTTTGCTAAAATAACATGATACTGCACTCAAAGAGGTTGAAAAATTACGCCGGAGAACAAGTACGGCGATGCCCTGCCCGTTTTTTCCATATGAACTGGAGCGCGCAACAGAAAATTTCTATGGTTCACCAAGATTAGAGAATGTGGGTTTGTCTCTGTGTACCGATGTGACCTCCGGAATACAAAAGTTGAGATAAAGGCGGCCGACCCAGAATGCGGAAGGTGTCGGTGCTCCTGCCTCACGAGCGAACAGACGGACCAGGGAAGGTGCCGCGCGGGCGCGATTGCCTTGCTGGAGAAGGGAGGATGATTGGCGGCAGCGGGGAGTTCAGGTGGCGGCGAGTGGGGGAGCGAGGTGTAGCCGTGGCAGGCGGCGGCGTGTCTCTGTGGTTGGGGATTGGGAATTCCTCCGAAGACAAAAACACTGTGCGACACAATGAGGTGTAATCTTCCGAGTGGCAAGATATTCTGGGTCTATGTATGTAGGGTCCTCCACAGGCTGCTTGGTGCTTTTGCTCTTAGGTTCGTTTAATAGATGAGAGATACCGAAGCCACTAAGTTTCCTGATTAAGTTAGCATCAAGGAGAATGTTGGTGGGCTTAAGATTTCCATGAACAATTGGGTCTGGTTTGTTCTCATGCGGAAAGATAAGAGAACATGTCACCTAGCTGTAGCTGCGCATTTATACGATGACTTCTTCTGCATCAAGCGCGACATCGTGATGCAGCTCATCATCAACATGTACTTTGGCAAGCACTCGCTCAACCCGAAAGCTAGAGGTGCAGGTGGCAGCAGGATGTTGAAAGTAGATGGAAGATGAAAGCGCGACATCATGATGCAACTCATCATGGACATGTACTGTGGCAAGCACTTGCTCGACCTGAAAGCCGTCGTGTTCCTAATCTCAACTTTTGTATTCCGGAGGTCACATCGGTACACAGAGACAAATCCACATTCTCTAATCTTGAGTGAACCTATGAAATTTTCTTCCTGAATGGGAGAACAGATACAGAGGTTGGGGATGATCTCCCGGTGTTGATGGGGATAACTGGACATCGGTGATGTATTTTTTATGTTCATTTACTAGATGAGAGATACTGAAGCCACTAAGTTTGCTGACTAAGTTAGCATCAAGGAGAATGTTGGTGAGCTTAAGATCTCCATGAACAATTGGGTGTGGTTTAGTCAGCAAACTTAGTGGCTTTGGTATCTCTCATCTATTAAATGAATCTAAGAGCAAAAGCACCAAGCAGCCTGTGGAGGACCCTACATACATATACCCAGAATATCTTGCCACTCAGAAGATTACACCTCATTGTGTCGCACATTGTTTTTGTCTTCGGAGGAATTCCCAATCCCCAACCACAGAGACACGCCTCCGCCCGCCACGGCTACACCTCGCTCCCCCACTCGCCGCCACCTTAACTAGCCGCTGCCGCCAATCATCCTCCCTCCACTGGCAAGGCTATAGCGCCCGCGCGACACCTTCCCTGCAACGTCCGTTCGCTCGTAAGGATATCGCACCCGCGCGACACCTTCCCTGCTTTGTTCGTTCGCTCGTGAGGCAGGAGCACCGACACCTGCCGCATTCTGGGTCGGCCGCCTTAATCTCAACTTTTGTATTCCGAAGGTCACATCGGTACACAGAGACAAACCCACATTCTCTAATCTCGAGTGAACCACTAAAATTTTATGTTGCGCTCTCTAGTTCAGATGGCGAAAACGGACAAGGCATCGCCATACTTGTTCTCCGGCATAATTTTTCAACCTCTTTGAGTGCAGTATCATGTTCTTTTAGAAAATGGTCATGTTTGGACTGAAGCTATTTTCAACGCTCTTTTGATTCCAAGAGTTGATGCTGAACATTATCACCATGCTAATTTGCTTTCTGAAGTTCTTCCATGTAACACTTTTTGGATTCCGAGAGGTGATGCTCAACATACCTCTTGTGCAAATTGTGAGTTTCCTTGCAAATCATCACATGTGATCACCTTAAGCTCAACTTTTGTATTTCGGAGGTCACATTGATACACAGAGACAAAACCACATTCTCTGATCTTGAGTGAACCACTGAAATTTTCTGTTGCACGCTCTAGTTCAGATGGCGAAAACTAGCAGGGCATCGCCGTACTTGTTCTCTGGCGCAATTTTTCAACCTCTTTGAGTGCAGTATCACGTTCTTTTAGCAAATGGTCATGTTTTGACGCTTTTTGGATTCCGAGAGCTGTTGCTCAACATTCTTACTATGCTCATTGGCTTTCTCAAGTTCCTCAATATGACGCCTTTTGGATTCGGACAGCTGCTGTTGAACATGCTCATTGACTTTCTGAAGCCCATCAGTGACCTCATCTTGTCACGCAAGTTTTTCACCATACACGATGGTAGTCGGCGGCCTCCTCCACGGTGATGCAATCAATTGCTAAGGCACTGAGAAGGAACTATCTGGATCTGTTTGGCATTATAGGAGACCACTATAAACGAAGGAAAAACCTCCTCCGTTTAATGGTAGATGAACACGACGCCAAGAAGAAAGCAGCTTTTCAGTAGAATCGTGGCTCTTGCCGCCGCTGCCTCTTCCAGCTGAGATGGTGGCAATGGTTTTTACTTCATTCGACGATTTTCGCCATGTCTTCTTAAACTGTTACATCTTTGGTCGTTAGTCCTTGTGTCGGCGAGTGTGGTTGTCAAGCCTTCCTCCTTATTGTCATAAGTAACTTCTCTAGACTGTTTTAATTGTAATATGTACTCCAGAACCTGGTCAGCCAATGATGCAAAGGCTGACGCATTAATGTAAGAACATATGCTAATAAGCTTAAGTTTGATGGCTCTTTAGTGCTGGTATGGTTGTAGTTTCTTGCTCTTGTCATGCGCAAGTTTTGTTTGTGACCACATGAGTAAGTAGTTTCAGATTTACTTAAACTGCATTTGTTTGTGTACACTTATATTACCGACGGTAGAGGCAACGCTTAGCAATTGCGGGTAGGAAAATGCAGTTTTGGCGAGCGAGGGCAGGGATGGGAGGCGGCGGAGGATCTCGGTGAGCATGTCATCGCCGAGCGACAGGAGGGGACGTAGTTATTTTCCATGAAACATACAGAGAGGTGTCGTCACCTTGAAAGTCCAATCTAGGGCTTCTGCAGCCCGGCGAAATGCCCAAGTATGGGAAGAAAGCAGGGGAGGTTCAAAAAATAGGGCCACGTCTCAACGCTGACTTGGGAATTTTGTCAGTGTTCTTGCTTGCGGGATTGAGACTGGTCGTTCATTCTAGTCAACCTTGATCAAAGAACAGCTAATCTGAATTGTTTATTATCATTTCTTACTTGCGACCAAGTATATTACCGCATCATGCCAACAGGCAATAGCAATTAGTACACAGTTGTTTGACCTGGACAATAGGCACATGTCAAGCATAAGGCAGCAACGCAACATAAGGCAGCAACGCAGTAACTAACATATGTCTGCCGCTTTCGTTTCACTGTGTGCATGTTCAGGCGGCAAATCACTTTAGACAAAGTTGCTTGCCCACTTCTTTGCAATACTGCACTTGCGTTAGGAAAACTCTTCATTTTGTTCTCCTAAATCAACTTTCTTGTGTCGCTTCTAAGTGTGGATGCATCTTCAGGTTTGTACCATTCCCTGCCACACTAAATCAAAAGCAGGGGTAAATAAATGAGTTAGAAATTAAAAAAATATCCATTGTTTAGCCTTCCCCCAAATTGTGAAAAGAATGTGGATATTTGGCTAACCTAGAAGTTATCATCGAAGTCCTCAATGATTTTCTTCATGTGGAATAGCATCAATATGCCACAATCATAACCATTGGTCTGTTTTGGAACCTGACATCACTAGACTTTTAGAGCCTGTGTCAAAGTCTTGATGCCAGGTTCTAGCAAGCTTTGACACATGCTCTAACAGTCTTGTGATGCCATGTTCCAAAATAGACCAATGGTTATGATTGTGGCATATTGATGCTATACCACATGAAGAAAATCATTGAGGACTTCGATGATAACTTCCAGGTTAGCCAAATATCAACATTTTTTGACAATTTGGGGGGAGGCTAAACAATGGATATGTTTTTTAGTTTCTAACTCATTTATTACCCTTGCTTTTGATGTAGTGTGGAAGGGAATGGTACAGACCTGAAGATGCATCCGCACTTAGAAGCGACATAAGAAAGTTGATTCAGGAGAACAAAATGAAGAGTTTTCCTAACGACAAGTGAAGTATTGCAAAGAAGTGGGCAAGCAGCTTTGTCTAAAGCGATTTGCCGTCTGAACATGCACAGAGTGAAACAAAAGCGGCATACATATGTTAGTTATTGCGTTGCTGCCTTATGCTTGGCATGTGCCTATTATCCAGGTCAAACAACTGTGTACTAATTGATATTGCCTGTTGGCATGATGATGTGGTAATATACTTGGTCGCAAGTAAGAAATGGTCATAAACAATTCAAATTAGTTGTTCTTTGATCAAGGTTGACTAGAATGAACAGTCGGTCTCATACCTGCAAACAAGAACAACACTGGAAAAAAATACCTAAGTCAACATTCAGACGTGGCCCTATTTTTTCAACCTCCCCTGCTTTCTTCCCATACCTTGGCATTTCGCCGGGCTGCAGAAGCCCTAGATTGGACTTTCAAGGTGACGACGCCTCTCTGTATGTTTCGTGGAAAATAACTCCATCCCCTCCTGTCTCTCGGCGATGACATGCTCACCTAGATCCTCCGCCTCCCTGCCCTCGCTCGCCAAAGCTGCCTTTTCCTGTCCGCGATTGCTAAGCGTCGCCTCTATCGTCGCCAATATAAGTGTACACAACCAAATGCAGTTTAAGTAAATCTGAAACTACTTACTGATGTGGTCATAAACAAAACTTGCGCATGACAAGAGCAAGAAACTAAAACTATACCAGCACTAAAGAACCATCAAACTTAAGCATATTAGCATATGTTCTTACATCAATGCGTTAACCTTTGCATCATTGCCTGACTAGATTCTGAAGTACATATTAGAATTAAAACAGTCTGAACCAGCAATAAGGAGGAAGGTTTGACAGCCACACTCGCCGACACAAAGACTAACGACCAAAGACATAACAGTTTAAGAAGACATGGCGAAAAATGCCGAATGAAGTAAAAAAGCATTGCCACCATCTCAGCTGGAAGAAGCAGCGGCAGCAAGAGGCACCATTCTACTAAAGAGTTGCTTTCTTCTTGGCGTCTTCATCTACCATTAGACGGAGAGTTTTTTTCCTTTGTTTATAGTGGTCGCCTATAATGCCAAACAGATCCAGATAATTCCTTCTCAGTGCCTTAGCAATGGATGGCATCGACGCGGAGGAGGCCGCCGACTACCGCCGTGTCTGGGACCTAGGTCAACAAGAGTTACAACAAGTTAAAGCGCGACAAGATGAGGTCACTAATGGGCTTCAGAAAGCCAATGAGCATGTTCAACAGCAGCTGTCCGAATCCAAAAGGCGTCATATTGAGGAACTTGAGAAAGCTAATGAGCATAGTAAGAATGTTGAGCATCAGCTCTCGGAATCCAGAAAGCATCAAAACATGACCATTTGCTAAAAGAACGTGATACTGCACTCAAAAGAGGTTGAAAAATTACGCTGAAGAACAAGTACGGCGATGCCATGCCAGTTTTTGCCATCTGAACTAGAATGCACAACAGAAAATTTCAGCGGTTCACTAAAGATCAGAGAATGTGGGTTTGTCTCTGTGTATCGATGTGACCTCCGAAATACAAAAGTTGAGATTAAGGTGATCAGACCTAATGATTTGCAAGGACCTCACAATTTGCACAAGAGGTATGTTGAGCATCAGCTCTCGAAATCCAAAAAGTGTTACATCGAAGAACTTCAGAAAGCAAATTAGCATGGTGATAATGTTCAGCATCAACTCATGGAATCAAAAGAGCGTTCTAACCAGCTTTAGTCCAAACATAACCATTTGCTGAAAGAACGTGATATTGCATTCAAAGAGGTTGAAAAATTACGCCGGAGAACAAGTACGATGATTCACTGCCCATTTTCGCCATCCGAACTAGAGCGTGCAACAGAAAATTCCAATGGTTCACTCAAAACTAGAGAATGTGGGTTTGTCTCTGTGTATAGATGTGACCTCCAGAATACAAAAGTTGAAATTAAGGCGGCCGACCCAGAATGCGGCAGTTGTCGGTGCTCCTGCCTCACGAGCGAACGAACAAAGCAGGGAAGGTGTCGCGCGGGTGCGATATCCTTGCCGGATTTCTTTGCCATCAATGATCTAAATACCTGCATCGTCACTTGATGAATTCATCGATAATATGCAACATAATATAGTTGAGCAACACGAAGCGAAAAAGTTAGCAAATAGAAGCAACATAAGAAATGACGAAGTTCATCATACCCAAACTAATTAACTAGAGTGATCTACGCTAGTTGAGGAGGATGGTATACATCACAAAGTTTCGTCGTGCATAAATTCAAAGTTTCTTCATAGAGAAAGTGGTGACTAAATGGACACATTGGCATCGTCAATCACTCTAACATGTCGTGCCATCCATCTAAATCAGAGAGGAAGCACCCGAGCTATGTGAAAGGTATTAGGCCGAGACGCTAAGTGGCTACATGTGTTCGGATGTCAACCCACTATACTGGCCCTCCTTCGGAGAACATCCCTATTTTATATTCGACCTCCTTTCATGATGATTAGGGCAAGTTCATGCTGGATGTG
The DNA here is from genome assembly GCF_056163025.1 of Triticum urartu. Lineage (NCBI taxonomy): Eukaryota > Viridiplantae > Streptophyta > Magnoliopsida > Poales > Poaceae > Triticum > Triticum urartu. Next base: position 149,517,274 of record NC_141879.1, on the reverse strand, counting down.
ATAAAACTCAGCTCGGAGTCAATGATCCAGTATGTTTCCTAGTTTCTTGGACCATTGCAGAATGTTGGCATTGCCGAAAGTAGGTGACATGCGAAGTTTTTGTTGTCGATCCCTTCTGTACTCCAGCATGTGGTGGATGACGTAGAATCCATCACTAGGACTATCATTCGGTTGCTGGATGTAGCAGAAGTCGGTCTTATGGCCGAAACACGGCGCATGATTCTTTGTCTTCTTGACCATGATATCTCCACCCCATGGTCGTAGCTTATGGTAGCACTGTCGAGAACACTCTTTATGTGTGTGTAATCCTTTTTCTTTATGTTCTTTGACGAGTCCAAGTAAAGAGCGTGGGAGAATCGGGTGTAAAGAATGATGAGGACGGCGCGCTCCTCACTGCACAAAATAAGTACACCTCAAATTAGCGACGCACCCCTCAAAGGAATGATTAAAATTTACAAAATTGTATATGTGTCACAAAGGATATCTGTGGATCACTTACATGGGATGATAAGGCAGGAGAATCGTCTCCTTGTCCTTATTGGCGACCATCAAGTCGGTGATGTAGTTCCTCGCATATTCACGATGCTCTGGGCAGACTGTCAAGAAGTCCTCGTGCATAAAGTACGGGCCTACGACTAAGATATAGGATATTTGGTCGCGCCTGATGATGTAGTTCATGTACATGGCATAAAGGCGGCGAGACATAAAATTCAAGTTCGTCATGTGAAACATGTCGAAGAGGTAATCAAATCAAAGGAAGAACTTATCTAGGAGGAATGTCTGGACATACAACCTTTGATGCGACATGTTAACCGCGTAGAGTGGTTATCCTGAATTTTTTGATGCAAAGGCTTTTCTCTCTCGACAGCACATCGTCATGAAGTCTGCTTAGATCATCGTCTATGCCCTCTAGCACTGCCTCAGGTAGGATTGGATCACCGGCGACATGGGATTTTGGCGCACTTTTGATAGGTACACTGCTTGCAACCGAGGCTGCGGAGGCGGCTGGCTGATAGAAGCAGCTCTGGTGCTAGTAGGGCCTTTCTTTGGTCTCTTCCTATGCTTCTTGGGTAGCGGAAGTGGGCCTGACATAACATCTCTGACCACCGCCCCCAATGTTGTCGAGCTTAGCACTGCACAGCCCTCACGTTGTTGATGCTAGGTTGAGGCGGCATGTGGAGGCGTGTCCTGCGAGGTTTGCATGAAGAGTGACTTCTTGCTATCAGCCTTAAGATGTTCCTGCACCGACAAATCAGTCATCAACTCATCATGCTCATAGCCTGAGTCATACTGCTGAGCCACCAATCCTCTGTCGTCATAGCCGGTATTGAGAAAACCGGAGAGGGTCATCATCCTCGTCCATGACATCATCAATTTCTTCTTCGATGGGGGTGATGTCATCAGCCACTAATGGAGCCTCTTCCTCACGTTGTCCGCTATCACCCGATATGGCAGGCGTCGTTAATTGGGTAGGTGGGGTGATCTTCATAACTTGTTGAGGTGTTGTCATTGGTGTACTCCTGGCCTCCTCCACACTTAGGAGACTCTAAGACCACAACAACATCCAACTCTTGCAATCACCAAGCCGCGTTGGGGTCTCACCGTCACGGAGGAGCCAAACTCTCGTGGTTCGCCTTGACACTGGCCAGGGAAACCTTGAAGACGCCATGGGGCAACGGTCGGCTGTGGAATGAGCATTCCTTCAGCTTCACTACCATTGCCTTTCCCACGCCCACCTTCCGGCTATTAATGGTGTACAATATGGTGCACAGGGTCTCGTCGGCCCATGAAGACATGTCTGCGACGTCAGACATCCAAAAGGCAACAGAAACAGAAGATTATATATATGTTGAAGAGGGCCAGTGTGACACGTAGTTACAATGAGGGCGTCGGGCTCAGCCAAAGACAAAGCCCCACCAAGAACGCTAGAGACGGGGGGTGGACTGCTATGAGCAGGTGTAGGAGCATGTGCGGCTACGTGATCAGGTGCTGGCACGACATTCTTCGAGTTGCTCTCGACATAGTTGGGGAAGGGAAAGTCTGCTGCCCCTTTATCTGGATTTTGCTTCGTCCATTCGTTAATAGCCGAAATCAAGCTATCAACCGAAGTTACAAATTCATATCTGGAGGCTGCTAACGCTGCATTGACTGCCTCGCGGACCAACTCAGGTCGTATCGCTTCTTTGGTCCCAACTGTTTTCTTCTCAACCGGAATCGCAACCTTCTTGTTGATGTTCACTTCATTTAACTTCCATCTCTGCCTTCTCTCTTCCACCTCCTCATGGTAGTAATACTTCCATGTGGCGTCGTCTCTGACGGCGTGCACACGTCCATACGACAACTTCTTGTCCACCGGGAATCCTTTCATTATGTTCAAGGACCGGTTGAAAGGGGTGTCCCACTTGGGACTCACCGACGACTCAAACGACGAGTCACTTTCGACTGCAAGCCTGTGTTACTCTTCCTGCAAATGGAACATGGATCATTTACAAATGTGACTAAACATGTAGTCGAATTGATCAGAAGGTAAAATAAGGTGGTAAAATAATAAGTACTAATAGTCTCATGAACTCCCTCGTGGGCGCATCCGTTTCAAAAACCTTATTTACCGGGTCACAAGTGTACCTGGCCATGATGAAGTCATGCTCATGCGGGACGGTGAACACCGCCAAGGGGTCTAGGAGCCGCAAACTTTCATGTTCCGCGTCCTCCTTGGGCCATATGTGCCTCTTGCCCAAGTAACCATGCTTTTGAGGCGGTGGTCCCCCGTGTTCCTTATTCGAAGCTCATTCATGTGCTCCGACTTTTCCTTGACAACTTTGGCAGTGCAAGTCGCCTTGAATATTTCAAATTGCTCTTCCGAAATTGTCTTATTTTCCTTAACAATCTTGGTCTAGGGTACTTTTTTGGCGATCGCTCGTTTCACCCTTACTTTCTAGGCGGACAACACGTTAAACTTGCCCATGGCTCTGTTGTTTATCTTCTTCGTGGATTTGTCTAGCCACGATGCTTTTGTATCATCCCGGTCGGGGAACAGGAATCGCTGGTGCAACTTCGTCAGGAGGAAGTGCTCCATATTTGGTATCTTCCTTAAGGAATCATCGTTAATGCTGTCGGTTTCCCGTAGGATGGATTCTATTTGATTGCCATAGCATTTGCGCGCTTTCTCAGGCTCTGATGGCTCTACCACGTCTAGGTGTTGCAGCACTACTAAGTTTGCTCTGTCAAAGTCGTTGCATCGACCCTTGTGGTCCACATGCAATTCCCTCCGCCCGTACGTGTGACCTTCTCCTCCGAGACTCCCAAGGTGCTTGTTGACGGGCAAACCAACAACATGGTTTTCGACACCTAGATAATTCTCGCAAAAGGAGATGCACTTTTGGGTCAGATAGCCCTGGACGATGCTTCCATCCGAACGAGACATGTTACGAACGAATCCTTTGATGACCCCATTCATCCTCTCGAATGTCATCATCCTGTGAAGTAATGGCGGCCTTAGGTTGATGATGTCGTCCACAACGTGGGCACATGGATGCACAAGACGTCAGAGAACACGGGCGGGAAGTAAATCTCAAGATCATTTAGACAACGGTCTCTTCCTATAGCCTTCAGAGCTGCTTCACACTGATCGACTTTCAAGAGATAACTTCGAAAAAGTTACAGAGACCAGTAAGCGTCTCACGAACGTGCTTCTCTAGTATCCCTCTAAGGGAACCGGAAGGATCTGCATCATCATCACATGACAGTCATGATACTTCATCCCGCTGAACCTTTTCTTCTTGGTGTCTAGAAATCTACTTATCTTCCCACAGTAACCGAAACTAGCTTTGATTCCGGTAAGACACTTGAAGAATTGATCGATCTCCTTCGGACTTTAGGTGAAGCAAGAAGGGGGGCAATAATTCTCCTCCTTCTTGTTGACTTTTTTGCCCGTGTCCCCCATCTCCGTCTCCGTCTCCTCCGACTTTTTACAGGGCAGCATGTGAAGATCTACCATGATGTCAAATCTACCAAGTCTCTTCTTGGTCTTCTCCGGCATGTTCGTCAGTGTTGGAAGCAAGATCTCTAGGACATTATTCATGATATGCATTTGAACAAGATAATGAGGCATGTCGAGTTTGGGCCAATACTCCAAGTCCCAGAAAACAAACCTCGTTTTCTATACCTTCAGCAGTGGCTCTGGCGCCTTTTTCATTATTCCCGTCGTGGGGCACTGTTCCTAGTTTTTCAACAACGACTCACCGATTTCGGTGTCGCTCCTCTTACGTGTAGGTCCTAGATGGTCAACCTCACCATTGAATAGATCTCCATGGTTTCTCCACGGGTCATCCTTCTCGAGCCATCTTCGATGCCCCATGTACACGATTTTTCTAGACCCGCCATCTTTCGTTAGCGGTTGAGACATTGTATCATCCATGCACCTGGTGCATCTGCAATATCCGTGGCACACCTGGACTATGAAATATCCGTAACCGATATAGTTGTGCACCGTCATCATCAACGCGACTCTCATATAGAAATATTCACTGTTGCTAGCGTCCCACGTCTTGGTCGGTGTTTTCCATAATGTGTCTAACTCCTCTTTCAGTAGCCCCAGATACATATTAATATTATTTCCCGGTTGTTTTGGCCCTTGAATCAACATGCTCATGTGTATGTACTTTGACTTCATGCACAACCAGTGGGGGAGGTTGTACATCCATACAAACATGAGCCATGTGCTATGGTTGGTCTTCTGGTTGCCAAATAGATTCATGTCATCGTTACTCGTGCCAAGCACGATGTTCCTTGCATCATATTTGAAATACCATTATTCGGTGTTGAATGCTCTCCACTGGCTAGCATCTGCGAGGTGTCTCAGCTTCGGATCATCTCCGTTGTCGGGCTTCACCCTCTCCGCGTGCCAGCGCATGAGCTTTGCTCACTTAGGATTAATGAAATAACGCTGTAGACGGGGAGTGATCGATAAGTACCTTACAACTATCTGAGGAGATTTCTTTTCGGCCTTCTTGTATCGAGAAGCATTGCACACCGGACAGCTGGTTTTTCCGTGTGCTCCTTTTGATAAATGATGCAATCATTGATGCATGCATGGTATCTAATGTGCGGCGGATCAAGAGAGCACACGACCTTCTTAGCCTCAACGACACTAGTAGGACACAGGTTCCCACCGGGAAGAACTTTATTATGTAGATACTTCAAATGCTCATCGAGGCTTGCGTTTGTCCATTCTTTTTTTACCTTCGTCTTTAAAAGTTCAAGCGCGAAACTCAAGCGGGTCACGTCGAGATCGCAACCGTCATACAATGGAGTCTTTGAGTCTACCTCTAGTTGCACCAGCTTGGCCTCCTCTCTATAAGCAACTCTGTCGCTAGTCCTATTCTTGCGAAGCAGGTCTCGAACATGAGGGTTCTGCACGACTGAACTTAGTAGCAACAAAGACTGCAGCGTGTCTGCTTCTTCTCTGTCGTGTCCGACCTCTTCTCTGCCACCATATCCGGCGCCCTCATCTTCAGGTCCATCATCGTCATCTCTTCGTCTAGCCCCATGTTGTTATTGCCTGCCATGTGGACGTCCCCATCATCATCTTCACTTATCCACCGAGCATATCCATTCATGAAACCATGCATGAGCAGATGCACCTTCAAACCGCCACTCTCAAAGGGGTCCAACATGATGATGCCTTTACATCTTCTACACGGACATAAAATCCCAATCCGGTTATTTGCATACATGCCGTGCACCGTGGATCGCAACCATCTTTCCAACACCCTTCCACTGACCTTCCCTAAAAATAGGGCATATAGAGTTTGCCCGAAATTCGCCAAAACAGAAATAAATCGACATTTCAGAAAACATAAGCAAATCATGTCACGCATAATTCGACAAATACACATAGGCGGCAAGTCATGCCACACGCACAATTGCCATCATAACGCAAACACACATATTTCCATTCTTGCAAAGCACAACTTTTTACTCACCTATCCCGAGAGGGAGAGAGAGAGATAGAGATCGAGCACACGATAGATGAGGCTGGTGTCGCTACCTATATATAGGGATCATCGAAAGTGGACAAAGATGGCTTACTTCTAAAATGGGTAGATCTAGTTGGGAGGAGATGCTCTACCTAAATAATGGGGAGGGAGAGAGAGCTAGCTAGTGAGACAAATATAGGAGTGGGGAAAGGGAAGGAGGGAGAGACAAATAAAGTGAGGAAGAGAGGAAGAGGCCATCAACAGAGGAGATGGTGGAGGGGGCATTAATGAGAGAAGAGAGGTATGAGAAGGAAGATAAAAAATTAAATGAACCAAGTGAGGGAGGTAGATGAGGGAGAGGGGAAATGGGGAGGGGAGGGTGGGAAAAGGTGACAGCTACGCCTAGCAGCGCGAGTTAGGTGCCAGTGCTACTGCTAAAGGACATAGCAATAGTGCCATGTCGGGGGCCACCGCTGCTGTTAAGTGGCCCCACCTGCTAGCATTGTGCACACATAATGGTAGCGGTGTGCCCTGGACACGCGCTACTGTTATAATATTAGTAGTAGCGCTGCTTTTTGTCAAACGTGTTACTACGAGTAGCCCTGATGGGTGAGGAGGGGACAACTTAGAAGTAGCACTGGGTGGCACGCTAGCGCTACTACTACAGACTTACCTGTAGCGCTGGTTCAGGCCCGACGTGTGATAGTCAGGCTTATTAGGGATGATAGACTACTCATATCAATAGTGAATTCCTTCTTTTCCGGGAGCCCATTCGGACATAACTCCAAAGTTAAGCGTGCTCAGCTTGGAGTAGTTTCAGGATAGGTGACCGACCGGAAAGTTGCTCTCAGCTGCCCACGAGTGAGGACAAAGTGCGCAGAAAAGACTAGTATTGATCTTTGAGGCCAGTCTAGATCCCGCCAGGAGTAACGACCACCGGCGGGTGTGTCCGGGGCGTTACAAGTTGGTATCAGAGCCGACCCTCGCGGTTACACGGATGTTTGCGAACAAGTGCACGGCCATGTTATGCATGACATTTGTCACCCGTCATGGCACACGGCATGGCACATGTGCCGGACTGGAAGCACAGACGTATGTGCCAAGAGGGAACGTTCCTCTGGCCCGACGAGGACATCAGTTCCTTTGAGTGGGGGTGTATGTGATAGTCAGGCTTATTAGGGATGATAGACTACTCATATCAATAAGGAATTCCTTCTTTTCCGGGAGCCCATTCGGACAGAATCCAAAGTTAAGCGTGCTCAGCTTGGAGTAGTTTCAGGATGGGTGACCAACTGGGAAGTTGCTCCCGGGTGCGCACGAGTGAGGGCAAAGTGCGCAGAAAAGACTAGTATTGATTTGTGGGGCCAGTTTAGATCCCGCCAGGAGTAACGACCACCGGCATGTGTGTCCGGGGCGTTACACGACGCTACTGCTACCATTATCCCACGCTTCTATAAGGTTTCTCCTAGTAGTGATATATATCACTTCGTTCTATCCCCAAAGACTTGCAATTCTTATGTCTTGGATTTGAATCAAAAGATCAAGAAAGACTGCACCAAATTGAAGTTGGTTTTGGATGAAGGTCTCTTAGAGTTTGAGACCAGGGTAGCAGGAGCGATAAACCCATATTTCAAAAAGAAAAAACATCTTGGTCTTGGTATGCTTCGCCCACAATACAATCTTTTGTTGTGTGCAACAACAAACCGAGAGAAGTTTTTTGTCTGTCTACTATGTCATGAACCATATAGTTGATTACACGCGGAAGCATACATCCTTCACAAGAAAGGGCGATGTCACCAATGGGGCAGGGGGTAAACCCTTGCTATTATTACACTAGTTGATAGTCGAGTAGAGTTTAGATGGACCCAGAGCACCCTTGCGACCATCATCAACAACACTATCATCAGCAACGCTGAGATGTACTATGAACCCCTTGACTAGCAATGGTATCGACAGAACCGACAACATAGCGACTAGCTTGACTCGACGACGTACATGAAATGAAGGACACTAACCATTTACTCATGTTATTTTCTAGAAAAACAATGGTCTTTTCTAGAAAACAAAGGTCTTTTCTAGAACAACAATGTTCGTGTTGGAAACCTTGGTCTAAACTAGACTTGGTAGACTTACCATACCTTTTGTGTCAGTCAGAACTTAATAAATTCCATAAATCATGATGACTCTAGCACGATAGCAAAATGAGCCCTTTGGCTCACAGATAACGCCATGGTAGAAAATTATCCCTTTGTTCCTTAAATGTTGGCATCATTTGCTATGTAATCTTCTTATATAGGTTCATGTGTTATGTTAATTTGGTGTCTATGCATGCTCACATTATTCTTTTTAGATTCATCGACTCCAACTTCAACAGTTCCGGGTCTTTGCCCCATGATCGAGCTACCACTATGAAATGCCCAGTCCTTTTACGAATTTGGGATGTGAAATGCATATGCTTGTAACTCAATGACTTAAATGTATTGTGTGAATTGAACATGTAGATGCATATGTTGCAACTTGGATTCATGTAAATGTGTTACATGATAACCTTCATTATTTAATTGCATAATACTTTTCATATTTCTATACTTATGAATTGTGCAAATGCTGCCAAGGCAGCAAAAAATGTTGTCGTGCCAGTATTTTCTTTGCCCCGCAAAACAAACTAGCAGCGTGTTCTCAAGGATGCATGCTACCTACGAGTTAATAGACTAGCAGCATGTGAGCTGCGGGCACGCTACATGTTTTCCCTTCCACCGGCCGCGTTTGCGTTGACCACGTGTCACTAGTGTCAGATAGCCTAGCAGCATGAACGTGGTACAAACACCACTAGCTAGTAACATAATAGTCAGATGCGCAATGCACTATGCTAGTGGTAACATATTAGCCGTGTGCAAGCCACACACTGCTAATAGTACCTTAGCACCCGTGTCGTACTGGCGGCATGGCACCTGAATGTGGCTAGTGCGCCGTGTTGCACACAGCTAATATGGGGGTTATGTACTAGTGATAGGGGCCGACGACCGCGCGCTCTTGCTTGTCAATGCATGTCAAGTTGTTGTTGCTGACCATCTAAGAGGTGGAGTAACTGATTAGAGAGTGTTTTGTTTGGCTAGCCCAATGTTGAATCCTTCTATTAACATGTTCTAAGTTGTACGTTAGCTTCACTCTTCCGATTTCCTCATGGCCTAGCTTGGGAGTGTTAAGAAAAGGAACATTGGGTTGGTCGGTGCATGTGTCGAGAGAGAAGGGTGCTTCATGCTCCTTGGTATTTGCTCTGGCTTGGGATGGCATGGGAAGCTGCATGCACCTTCTCACGCGTTGTCCCGCTCGATCCGAGTGAGGCCTGGTCGGCCTATCAGTGTCGTTTGTGTCATCCTAGGCCGTGTTTGCTTGCACAAGACAGGCACCTGCTTCGGTGTGTGACAGTCAGTTGTGCATGTCTTGTCCGAATACCCTGTTGCATATGCACTCGACTTAATGTGCTACGAATGTGCGTGTGAAACATCGAGTTAACATAAGCAGAGTGGAACAATCTTTTTAGACAGATACAAAAGTGAGCGGCGGCGGACGAGTCGGTATGGGCAAGTAGATGGTCATAAGGCTACGAGGAGTGGCTGTACGAGCAGCTTGGCTGGAAAAATTTGCTACGAGTGCCACAGTCATGCGGGGGATCATGTTCACGGGCCTACCCTTTGGTCGCACGTATCATCAGCCGAGAAAGTTCGATGGGACCACATGGCGGACGGGTTGGGCACTCGCCCGACATCATTATGTTTGGGACGGTGCCTCCTTGTCGCTAACCCTCTGCCTATGTTATTTATGGTTTATAATATGCGGTGATGCATGATACTTTTGCTTTTGTGTTTTCCCCATATTTTTCTTCGACACTTCCCCTTCTGCCTTTCGCCCATAATATACTTCCAGGCTAGCCGAGTCCTGCCACCTTAGTTGTCACGTGTAGGCAGGAAACAGAAGGCAACAACTGATTTCGTTAGGTTAGCCGACAAGGGTGTTGGATCTAGAAAGCCCGCCTACTCACCCAGTGCCACCAAGGGAAGTGGTTGCCTTCACTGGTGATCAAGTGAAACTAAATAGGCTCGCCATGTTTGGCTACATTTCATCGCAGGCGGTGGCTGCTTGGCGTGCCAGAACTAGGGGCATTCCTCAACCATAGAGGTCTTGTTGGTGCCTCAGGATGCCGAGCAAGTGGTGTTGCTTCCTTTCGTGCTGCGAGGGATGTCTCTATCCCTCCATGATTTATTTTGTGGGTTAGTCTTCTTCTATGTCCTCTAGCTGCATCACCTTGTCCCTAATGGAATCCTCATTGTTTTCTTCATTGCATTTTGTCAGTGTTTATTGGGGACTCAGCTGCATCTTGGCTTGTGAGGAAGTACTTCCATTTAAAGGCACACAGTACGACGACCATCTATGAGAGTTTAGTTGTACTCTCATACAAGTGTGGGAAATGAAAAATACTTCGATCTGTGGTCGCCTGGCTCTGTGAAGATATGGCAGCAAGGTTGGTTCTACTTTCCCGACACCTTGATTGGCGGCGAGAAGATGGGGGTGTGACCATTCTTGTGTAATCGACATGTGCGGTGGAGGTCTTGGGGCGAGCTGATGGATCTCAAGGCATCTGAGGAGACACAAATCCTTGATGGGGTAGTGGAGGCCCTTGCGAAAAGCAGCCTTGCTAGCAAACATATCTTGGTTAGTTGGATGGGTAGGCGGATCCAACTGCTCCGCACAAGGGAATGTCTGATGTACGAGGATTTGACTGCGATGGTGAAAGCCTACTACGATCATAAGACACTGGAAGAAATGGACCCTTCCCTGGTGAAGTGGAATTCCTAGAGTTCCGATTAGGTCCCCGCATTGTTTTGTACTCGTCCAAAAATGAGGGCATGAGAGTTAGTATCCGGATGCGTCTTCTCTTTTTTCCTTTGCCTTTCTCTTACCTATTGAAAATAATCCAATTATTTTTTCTCTTGCAGAGATTCAAGGCATTTGTTTGTATTCCACCGCTTTAAGAGGGCAACATGGCAGATGATAAGGTGTGTTTGCTGGACCCAATAGGCATGAAGAAAGGAACACTAGAAAATGGCAGAGACTATGCCCACATGGTGGGATAAAATGAAGACGATGATGTCGAGAGGTTGTTTTAAGTATATAGCGCACCTCCTAGATTGTGATGAGGTGAATGGTGGTGATAAGGCATGGATGAAGCAACCTCCTAAACAGAGACATGGAGCAAATGACATTGGCTCGCTGAATCCCATTGTAGATGGTGTTCAGACATCATCGAAAGGCTCAGGCAGCGTGTCTTCCATGCAGGGAACTAGGTCGGAGGCAAACACTACAAAATGTGTGCTATTTTGTGACAAAAATCCTAGTGACAGGCAAAAAAGTGATCACCTAAGATCATTTTCCGTGACGGTTTTTGGTCCCAACTCATTTCCTCCTAGAGTACTGCCCTGGGAAACTACGATGAAGTTCTTGCCTGATTTTAGCCGATGCATTTGACCGTGACTAGGTATGTGCATATTCTACGATGATTTTTAGCGTCACAAAAAATGTTCAGCGAATAGAGATTAAAAAAATGGTGCGGCGGGGTTCAAACATAGTTCTGAATTTTTCTGCCAGAGGAGATTTTGAACATTAGAATCAAATTTGTAGGGGTTATGAGTTGAAATGCTCATATTGAAATCCATTGAAATTTTCTAGTACTTGCTCTCATTTTACTAAACCATGAAATTATATACTCCCACCGTTACATAATGTAGTCATCTAGATTTTTTTTGAAAAGGCAAACCCTAGATCGAGCTCTACACGACCAAGGCGTCAACAAGCGCATGGGTGTCCTTACCTGTGCAGGCGCCGGTGGGAGGATTAAGGGAATGGAGAGGCTAGGATTAGGGCGACGAGTATGGCATGTTTATAGGCTCTAGGGAGGAGCTCCGGTCATCAAATCAATGCTGTCGACGTGGCTCCTCTAGATGCTCTACTATACAGGGAGAAGGCGATGAAACAGAGGGGGGTCAACGCTGGTGGGATGGCTTTGGCTCAGAGGTAAGTGGGTTGCATGGCCAGGAGGTAAGTTGGGCTGCAGCCTAGGCTTCTCTCTCCTCTAATTCTTTCATTTTTCTCTTTTCTTCAAACGAAAAACTTGCGAGAAAATAAAAGCAAGGGTAGAGATGGAATTTGGCAGAGATGGAGATATTTCTAGAGTCCTGGATTTATGCCCAATTTAAAAAATGCCATGATAATTTCAAAAACTACAAATTAAACCAAGCTTGAATTTGATTCAAACTTGAGAATGAATTTTGAATCTGCCCATAACATTTGCAAACAAGCAAAACTTGGTGGAGTCGGTCATAGGGGTTTTAGGAATATAGCGAACATTTATTGGAATCAGGAAAAATGTCACTTGAGATAAATAGATAAAATGAAAGAAAAGAAACTAGGATGGGGTTTTGGACTAGATGGTGGTTGAGTTGGTTTGGTGGCAAGAGCAAGAGGCAAGAGGCAAGATGAAGGTGAGAAGGAGTATCACACAAGATCAGAACACAATTAAATGTGCCACAACAAAGCAATGATGATTATGATGCATGATGCAAAAAAATGAAACACACATTATATAGCATGCAAGCATGAAGATAATAGAAACTAATGGGGGTCTCAGTCTTGGGTTGTCACAACCCGTATGTGAGAAACATTGACTAGTCAAACATGGTGGAACTGTTGTTAGTGATGGATTTATCATCATCGAAAACTATGATGAGGGATAAACCGTGCATCTAAGGTGACAATACTGCAAGTATGAGGAGATTGAGTAAAGCAGACTAGCCATGTGATGTTGTCTTGGTGTCATGCAAGAAATACCGATGGTTTTTAGGTGCTAATGTTGTAGTTATATGCTTAATGCTCTGCTTATGCAATTATGCATGTGTATGACGCTTATGCAATGGGTTGAGACACCATTTGTGTGTAAATGGATTGTGTCTAAATGCATTCCTTATATGGTTCTTCGTATAACTTACTTGACTTGTTTGTCGGGGTAGACTTTTGCTCGGTGGGCACAACGGGTCATCGATAAGTTTATAGGTAAAAACAACCTTTAGATAGTCATTGATACAAACGCAATTCGAACGTTGGGCTTCCTTTTGCTTCTGTTCTCCTAATGGGTTGCCGGGTCATGCCACTACCTCTTATCATCCCGCCCACTTGGTTGGAGGGTTACCGGGTCATGCCACTACCTTTTGATTTTGGGATGTGAGTTCAGTCTTTGAATGATGCGGTCTGGACAGATGGCGCATTCTGCCATGTCTTCCCATCCTTCGAGCGTTTGGTCTTGTCAGACATAATGCTTTGCAATGTCTGCCCGGCCTCTGATCATCGCGGCTGCTTAGATGACGTCTTTTCCCATGTCTGCCATGACTTTGACCCTTGTGGGCTGGCCGTTTGCATGCATGCTGCATATGTTCGCTGATCACGCTCTCCTGTGGCCCATGGCTCGTACATCATCTAGTCGATTCGTATAGTTCTTTCTGCCCCTGTGGTTCCGAGTGGGGATGCCCGTTTCTGACGGTTCAAATTATTTTCCCTAGGGGGTGTGGTCAAACATAATTGCTTGTAGACAATTCCTAAAAGATACCATTCAAATAGTTCACCTAAGTTCTTGTTGCATCCAGTTGGGCTCAGTTGTCCGGTATTTGGACTATGTGGTCTGCCGAGATGCCCCAAGTCTCCTCAATTGTTCCGAGCAGGAGTCCCAGGTTCCGATGGTTTAGGTCATGTACCGTGGGGGTGCGATCAGCCTTTCATCACCTCGACTGCTGGGTTGCCCTGGCTGGCGAAAGGAAATGTCTAATGACCATCATTGTGTGTTGTTGGTAAATATACATGGCAAATACAAACACAATACAAACATAACCACTCTCAGACCATTCGTGAGAAACATCCTTCAATTTTTTTGAAAGATCCAACTAATGGCTGGCATATATTGCTAATAATCAAAGAGCACGCGGGAATACAAAAGTGGTGTTCGATCTAGTGATCAAGGAGATTAGAACAAAGAAAATAAAAAAATTCATCCGTCGGGCGATAGAGGATTTGAATTTTTCACGGCGAGTCCCCGAACGGGTGCTCTAAATGGGTCGCCCTGCTTGGCGCCAAAAATCAAGAGTCCTTCTCATGCTTGTTGTAATCTCTGTCAAACTGGCCACTTTGCCTCTGAAAGTGCACTCGTTTTGCTGGTGCCAAATTTTCCCTAGAATCACGACGATCATCATTTTTACTACCCCGTTGATCATTTTTGTTGTGATCTCAGCTGGCTTTGTTTTACTCTTACAGTTGTCCGGGTGTAGGGAGTTGCAACCAAACCCCCCAACAGCTTTGGTCCAAACTGAAACTGAGAAGGGGCACTTCCCAAAAAAAAGGTGTTCAGAGCTTTCTAAATTCCTTAAACACAGCTGGCAAAAATACTCGTTTGGCTAGCCTCACCTCAGGAGGCGATCATTGCACCGTAACATGTTCTTGAGTAGCAGCCAGACAAAAACCTTGAGACAAGGAGTTGACCACGTCTGCCAAAACAGTTATTTGAAGTTTGCCATGATCAGCCCATGAAACTGACTTTTGTATGAGGAGCTTGTGGAGAAAATTCCCGAGGCCTCATGGCTCCACTTGATTGTGTCCCAGAGCTGGTCGTTTAGCTGTATGTCTTTTTCCAGTAAGCCATCTTTGCAATCTGATCATCTCAGGCTAGAGAGGTTGGGTGTTGTCGTGGGCTAGATCGCCGTTCCAAGTTCCATCTGCAAGAGCTGCTTTCAATGTCCCGTTCTTCCTTCTAGAATGCTTGAACAACTCTAGATATTCCATCTTCAAGGTGCCAGTCCCAGTCCAGGAGCAGTTCCATAAGGTGGCCATTTCTCCGTTACCCAAATAATTCACCTAAAGTTTTGATAGTATTAGTTGCTTCGCTTCTTGGCTATAATTGGTCTTTGCACCAATGTTGCAATGGGTCATCTTGTATATATAATGTTGCTTGAGTTAGATGATTAATTCAGTGTTCTTAGAGATAAAACACTTTGTGCATTCTTGGATTTCTACGTGTGCGATGGCGAATATTGCCTACGTGGTGTTGGTCAATTCATCATGCGTGCAGACTAAGACCTTCGGTGAATGACTTAAATAGTTTTAGGACTAAAATATGCAGTTTTATAGATTTAGAATTAAATTAGACACACTTCCGATTGTTTTAGGACTTATGATGCATTTTACTCTTTCGAATATGTGCAATCTGAAAACTGTATGTTATTTTCTACCAATCAAAAACAATTGGAGTCCTAGCTTTCGCATTTCCAACTAGATGCTTGCAAGCATCAAGAACTAAAATGTTTACCTTCACTTGTTGAGTTGACCGTACGACTAGTTGTACGTAACGAATGGATAGTAGGTCAAATTAGATGGTCATAATACCATTGTCAACTGTAACCATCGAGCCATCTTTTTTAGCCAACAATACTTCTTCAAAAGTAGGAGATAACTTTCTTGGACATTACTTTTGTCACTATTGACGAGATGGTGGGCCAAATTTCAAAAGGAATACTATTTTGTAAAACATGTCCAAGAAAGTTGCTTAAGGACAAGAGGATATTCATAATAGTTTCATCCAATTTCATTTCATAGAAATTTATCTTTAGGGCCCTTTATGTATGGGTTCTTTAAACAACAAAATATTGTCGGGTCTTCTAACGAGAGGATAGACCATTCTTAATGTAGTGATTTTCTCCCAAATGTGGTGGTTTTTTAAATAACTTTTTTCCTTGAAACGTGTTTTGCATCTCAATGAAGCCTGGACATTTTTTTGATAGAGGTCTACACTTATATCCAAAATAAGAGTGCAAACAAAACTGCTTATGCTTTCTTTGGTTCATAGAAAGGCTTATTACAGGAATAGAAAACTTGTAGAAAATAAGATGACATATATCTCAAATCCTATGAGTATGATTAGGAAAAGAGATGTCATTTGGTTCATCATAGGAATTTTTCCATTGAGTCTAGACTATACCTGGCCATCTGTCAGGTCAGGTCGGGCCTACCAAAGCCCGATGCAAAAAACTGAGGCCCAAGCCCAGCCCATCACGCTAAAAGCCCATTGGGCCTCAGGCCGGGCCTCTTCGTTAACGCGCGAATACGATGTATCCAGGCCCGGCCCGACCCAGCCATCGGGCTTGAAATCTAGGCCCAAGCCCGGCCCATGGACAAGATCAGGCCAGGCCGGGTCGAGCTTTTTTGGGCCGGGTCAGGTCGACCGGGCCGGGCTGCCCATGGCCAGGTCTAATCTGGATAGGAACCAATCCTATGTAGGAATAGGAATCCATTCCTATGAACCAAAGAGCTTTAAAGGAAAATTTTCAACAAGAATCCTATCCTATATAATTCCTTTGAAATTCCTCCAAACCAAAGGAGGCCTTAGTGCGGGCGATTAACAAAAATTAATGTTGACACTACAAATCAAGGGGTAATCCACTACGATTGTGTTTGATGGAATAACTAGATAAAGTAGTACTACCTCCCGTCCAAAAATAAGTGTCGGTGGGAGTACGCAAGGAGAATATCACGGGTGGAACAATAATTCAGAAAATTGCAGAGTTTGTAATCCATTGATGCAGTAGCCCCTGGTTCCGACATTTCTGCTATCTCATTTCTACAGTATATTGCCGGGAGCAGGGGCAAGCCGGGCGGGCTGACACTAAAATCCTTTGATGACCATAGAACTATGACACTATTTGATAGTTTCACTAGTGGCTGGGGCGCCACCTGGTGGCGCCTCTAGAGGCAAGATTGTGCGTGCTAATCAAGCTGCCACATTTGTTAACATGATTGTATCACACTAGGCTTAGTTTAGTGAGAAGACAAACAACCCAAATGATATGGCAACAGAAATGCGTTACAGGCAATGCACATACACAAATGCATCTTCCTGCTGGGAAAAATAAGACAGCATTACAGAAATGCATAAAGGACAGTGCACATGTATAAGAGAGCTTTCTCTACAGCCACCAGCAATGCCACTGTCGCAAAGAACACCAACTCCGCCTGTGATGCGAGATTGTGTTAAGTACATGAGCTGAACCTTTGTCTATAACAGAATAATTGTCCACTTCAAAAAGTACAAAATGTCACTCTGAATCCTAGCAATAATCTGTACATGCTACTTTTTTCACAATGAATAGCTTACTAACCGATTAGCTGCCCATCATTCATAATAATGTGTACATCTCTCGTGGGAGTTCTTCGCCATTTCTCTTTTACTTTCGGAAGTGTCTGGGCAGACAGTACACAGAAATATCTGTCAATAATCTGCAATCTAAAACCAAATCAAACATCAGAAGGAAGCCGCCGTTCATGGTGCCAAAGTCTCGGCTCGATTAACCAACAATGTTTGAAGCAAAGACCTAATATTGGGCATGCTGAAACTTTTAATGGAGGGAGTAATAAAGTTCCCGCCTAACCCGACTAATGTATCGGCAGTGCAAGAGTTGATAATACAACTGTAACTGAATATGCATGACAAAAGGTAAACATGCCATGATTCAAGGGCACAGAAATCAAATTAAGAGTTGATAATGGTTGTATGGAGTACTTGATTATAATCATTTCTGGAACAATACCCTGAGAAGAGAACAAGTATGTGCAAGTACAGCTAGAACAAAAATCGATGGAGGATATCTAACCTTTGTATTTATATGCCCTGTAGAAGTCTGAATTGGATTGTCAATTACTCTTGCTTGATTCATAGACAAGTCCCAAAGCTTGAACGAGTTGTCAGTGGAACCAGATACTATGGTCGATGCATCTACATACTCGACATAGCTTTTAGTCTTTGTGTGGCCAATAACGAGCTCGTATGCCGAAATTCATTATTATGCATTAAAAAGTGTAAAAGACGAGGGAGATTGACAGTAAAACGTATACATACACAGCAGTACCAACGTGAAGAGGAGAGACATTAGGAAGGTGCGTGACAGCGTGAGGTAGATTCCCAAGCGTAAGTATTTTCTCATGTAAACTCTAATCAGTACTACAACTAAGACATCGAGTCAAACATTTTAGCATTGAGTCATCTGAATATAAAAATAATTTTCCAAAACATTTGAAGATTCAAACATTTTAGGCCACACTAATGCATCGAGCACTGTACATATACCAAGATAAAAGGGGGCACTCTACTCTAGACAAACATTTCTAATCCTTTGAAATGCTTGCATGTTCTAGTGCACCTCTGAAATGACACCAAAGGAATAGGAAACAGAAGAACAATGATTACCAAATAATCTCAAAGCTTGCATGTGATGAATGGGTGCCTCAATCCGCCGAATAGGCAGCGACGGAGTCAATGCCTGCAAGCTAGTGAGGAGCACCAGCAAACCACTGTGAGAAAAAGAAGGGAAAAACAAGCAGTGGAAGGAAACAAGTACATAATGTTCACCCTACCTAAGCAATACACCTAAGTTTACTAATCAAGACATTCACTTACAACAAAGGCCATTCAACAGCTCCAAAAGTCACAAGCCAGAACAAAAGGATGTCAGGTAAGAAATCGTATAACATCCAATTTACTATTACCAATTTCCTTCTTCTTTCTTGTGATGAAATTCACCCAATTCAAGAGATTGCGAACTAATCTCACCAATCCCATGACTCAAGTTACCAATCCATTTATACTTTTTTGTGAGAGGCGTGTTTTAAATAGTTGGCATCCATCTTTTTGAATTCAATATTACCATCTAACCTTCCGTGGTCAGACATGATATACAAGTTGAAAGTGAAATAGTTTTCCACTTGGATCGTCTAGTAGTCTTGATCAGATTTTACCTACAAGAGGAGTCGTCAGTAAGATAGGAGTTGCCAACAATCATTAATACATACTCCCTCCTTAAAGAAATATAAGCCCTCCGTAAAGAAATATAAGAGGGAGTAATCACTGACTACGTACCTAGAAATTTGACTTCTGATATGTCTTTAAGGCACACATATATCTTCAACCGAAGCAAAACCACATACATATACAGATGTATCTTAGTAAGAACCATCCATCTCCAACTACATCATCAACTGTATCCTGACATAAATCATCAACTCTGGTCAGAACAAAAGGTCCCGATGTATAGCCTATCTAAATTGATATAAGATCAAACGAAATAAATCTGTGCAAAAATCAAACACTAATCATACTCCACTCAGAGATAATCACATAGCCGAACAAGCGCCCCTTCCGCGTAGCTTAATGGGTTTGATAGCCGAGTATCAGAATATGAGATTCATTGGCAGAGTATGAACCACAAAAAATATTTAGAACTGACAAAAGAAAGGGGATAATATTGCATAATTTTCACCTTTTAAGAGTGCCACCTCATTACAGACATGAACTTTACATGAATTAAAAAGGATTGGTTTCTTTGCTTTAGTTTATCCCCTGTAGAAATATAATCAGTGGCGGAGCCAGGATTCGAGTATAGGGGGGGCCGAGTACATATATTGATCTAATCTCGTTGGTAATTACTCATCGCTGCTACTAAAATTGTCGATCATTGGGGGGGGGGGGGGGGGGGGGGGCAGGCCCCTGCTCGTCCCCCCTGGCTCCGCCCCTGAATATAATGATACATCTACTAATAAATCTAATGGTTCCAATAAATTGTTTTTTTCTGGTTGACAACATGGAAAGTTGTGTCTGAAGTCTGAACTACAACTATAAGGAAATTGATTAAAAGGTGAACAATCATCTACAAAAACATGCATCTATACAGTGCAACAACTGAATGTGTTGTTGCATCTGCTCCAACTTCTTGCTCTCATGCTGAAGTTATCGGTATGTATATACAATAAAATCTATGAAATAGAGACAGCAGAACCTTAATTCCTATAGTATGTAGACATTTGAAGCAAGCAAGTAGCTAACAAATAACTGAATATGAAGCTCCACAGGTCATCTGTTGATCCTGACAACTCGTGGCTTTCTGTTACCTATGGGCATCTACAAAAAGTAATTTTCTTCTAGTATACTACTACCTTGCTTGGCTTAGCAAGTTATATTGGAGGAATCAAGAAGGTACATACATGAGATGAGTTTTGAAGAAGGATGACCTCACCTGGCTGAAGGCGCACTGCAAGACGAGGGTTCCTTGCCCCTGGTGGCCTCGACGATCTCCGGCAGCTGGTCCGCGAAGCCGTCGCGAGCGTAGTGATGCGACCCGGCAATCTACGCATCACAGATCCTCTCCTTTTTCCCACAGAAACCCCAAAGCACCCACTGCAGACTAAAGGATTGGATTCATAGAACACACACTGATTAGCAACGAACACACACATGGAATTGCAGCGGCAGAGGAGGGAGAAAGATAAGATACGTGCACGCCAGGAGATGAGGAGGAGAGAAGTGGAGGGGCCGGCGCTAGGAGATTTCGAAAGAGAACACCACTGGTTCTCCAGATCGCGCCCGGCCGCCGCGCCGACTTCGCTCTGATTTGCGCCGATCTGCCGCCGGCCACTCTGCTCCTCTGCGGTCGTTGTTGCGGCGAAGGATGGGGATGGGAGGACCGAAGGAGGCGGTGGCGGCAACCCTAGCTGGAGCTGGGAGGAGAAAAGGAAAGACAGCGCTGGATGTGGGCTGCGACTGCGAGGGCGCCGGCGTTCTGTTTCTTTCCTCCGTCGGTACAGTAAAATTGCGACAGTAAAAATTGCCTAGGTGGATAGCGCGAGCGTACGCCCATGATGCGCACCTTGTTGTTTTGGATGTCTGGCCCGTGGGTGGCCTGGGGCCTAGGCCGGTCATGGCTCCGCCACTGGCCGGAGTAATGAGATTTCCAATATGCTCGTAGTATTTTTCTATCTTTTTTTTAGAACGAAGGCTCGCGATGAGCCCGGCTTTGAATTAGCAAAGCCATCAACCGGCCAGGAATTACAACATAGGAACAAACACAACGGCCGAACGATACAAGGGAGCACCCTAGGAAGCTTACAACTCAACGCCGAATACTAGCTCAAAACAAAAAGAGAAGCCCAAGCTAGTACACGCCGCCGACCGCAGCAAACAAGAACCGAGAATTGCGAGCAGCATGAGCACAACGAGGACCTGCAGAAACAGAGTGGAGTTGTGGACATGATCGAATCCAAGGTTGGAGGAAATCAAGCATCTTCCTTTGCTCTCGCCGTAGAGGGACCCTTCCCTCTCGCCTTGGATCGAAAGGCGCCGCCGACGGACATGAGAGACGCTCACCCTAGAGCATGAGAGATGCCGTCCTCGAGTCCTGGAACAGTCACAGAGCACATCCTCCTAGGACATGAGCACGCCTCATCTGACACACCGAAGCAACCTAGGACACCTGAAAAACAGCGGGAAAGCCACCGGGAGGAGCCACTGAAGGACGAGCAGCAAGGACATCAGGAGAGGCCGCAGAACGACGAGGAGCAGGAGTCGTCGGCCGCTGAAGAGAAACACCGGGCGTCCACGGCCAGGGACGTGCTGCTACTGCCGGGAAGAGGAACCCTATCCCCTACCGCCGGATCGCAGACGCCGTACCGCCGGAGCTGAGCTAGACACGCCACCGCCAAGGAGCACCGCACTTGAGGGGAGCAGGGACAGACTTCCCTGCGAGCCAGATCAACCACTGCCACTTGATAACCAAGGCCGCCCAAAAACTCCACCTTTGTCGCCCCTCACCCGAACGCACACTCCCCAGGCGGCGCCTCCAAGGAGGGCACGAGCGCAGCGCGCCGTCACCGCCCAATCCAAGAAGGATTTTGGGCTTTCACCCGGGAGGGGAGCGGGGGTGGATAGGGTTGGGATCTCAGCTGCACCTCCAAGGAGGAAGGGCGGCGCCCAAGGGCATCACTGCTGCCGGGCCGGACCAGCCGACCAGTGGTTTCCCACGGTCCCAAAACCGCACCACCGGGCACCCATCCACACCAATCCGGCGACCGAAGCTGCTGGAACCGGCAAGGATGAGGGAGCTGAAGGGGAGGGGAGTCGAACCTCAGGTCTGACGAGGAGGGGGATCTCCACGCCGCGGCCACCACCCGCCGCCGTCCCACCACCCGCGTGGTCGGGAACGCCGGCTAGGACCACCCACGGACGCCGCCAGCCGGGAGGGCGCCGCCGCCGCGCCAAGGGTCGCCGCCCCAGATCCAGAGTCCTCCGCCAGGAACGGAGCTAGCAGGGCCTCGCCGCCACCGTCACCGGCGACCGTGCATGGCTTGCCGGCGGCCACCTCGTGTGGTGACGAGGGGGAAGGAGGTGAGGGGTGGCGGCGCTGGGCGGAAACCCTAGTCGCCTCCCGAGTCGCCCGAGCGGACGACGCGGGGGCTGCGGGGGCTGCGGGGGGGGGGGGGGGGGGGGCGGGCCGGTGGCTGTACTGCTGCTCGATCGTTTGATCAAACTCTCAACTGAACCGTCAGTATTTTTCTATCTACCAGTATACACGTTTGCTATTCTCAAACAATTGAGAAATAGCTACTGCTCAATGGATGCTATAGCACGCAGATTATGTGCGGATGAATTGAGTGTCTTACTTAGCTTGTTTTGTACCCATAAAATCAGGAATATATGCGTCTCCAAATTATCACTAACATCAATATATTTTGGATTACGCAGGAAACAATTGGGCTATCTCGACAAAGGAACAAAAGTACCTTGTAAAAGATCTGTGGGGAAGATGGAGCCTGATCAAAGCAATGACAATATTTTTGAGCCGCAACCCTGGGAGGATGAGCGCGTTCTTCTTGCCACCCACGTCGACCGTGGGTTTTCCTTGCCTCCTCATCCTTTCTTCCGAGGGTTTCTGAACTTCTTTGGGGCTCAACTCCACCATTTTACCCCCAACTCAATCGTTTATCTTGCCGCGTTCATTTCCTTGTGTGAGAACTTCTTGGGTTGTCGACCTCACTGGGGTCTTTTCAAGCATATTTTCACTTGTCGCTCCCAGACAGTGAAAAAGGCTAATCCGAGTGACGAGAGGACCCAAGTGATCCAGATGTGTGGGGGTCTTGGCATCCAGACGAGAGGAAAAAGCTCCTTTCCGGCCATGATTCTTTCCGATTCAGTTCGCGGATGGCAGTCGACCTGGTTCTACTGCAAAGACCAGTCGACGCCAGGGCAATCGACTGGCCTCCCTCCCTTTACCATGGACCGAGTGGAAAAACCCTCCCCTTTGAAGGTGCTCCCGGAGGAGAAGGTGCATGTGAAGGTGTTGGTCAACCGAGTGGTCCAGCTCATTCGTGACGGGGTCACTGGTATGGATCTCTTGGAGGTCTTCCTTCAGCGGTGCATCCAGCCTCTCCAAGTCCGAGACCACCCGATGTGGATGTATTCGGGTCTAGAAGACTCCACTCGGATCCACCCGGAGGAGGTCGATGACGACACGCTGGAGAAGTGGCTGTCGAGCATTACCGGGAACAAGGACAATCCCAGAGGAGCTAGGAGAGTTCCCCCATTCGACCAGTCGCGTGCACCAGAGCAGGTCTGATTCTGAGTTTTTGCTTGTAATCGGAATTCACTCGCGCAGCTATTTGTATTGCGTCGACTGACTTTGTTCTCCCTGCTTTCTTTCAGGCCATTATTAAAATGTATTCGATGCCCAACGGGGAGCAAGAGCAAGCTCTGGAAGGCGAGGCGAGTGGTGGCGAAAGTGGTGAGTGGACTTCCGATGGTGAAGGGGATGGTGGAAGTGACGACTCAAGTGATGGGGAGGAAGTCGAGTCGCCTCCTCGCATAGAGAGACGATCCAAGCTTGACCACGAACGGCCGAGTGCCCGCGACAAGGCAACTGCTCAGGATGGTCAGTCTTCGAAGCGTCCTCGGGTCTCTTCACCAACCCCGACTGAGAAGGCGCCAAAGCACCCCAAAGTTGCAGAGCCGAAGACTCGGAAGGCGCTGCCAAAGATCAAGATCGATATCCCTGTCGCCTCCGCGTTAGTGTCTCTCCTTGTATTCACTTGACGCTCCGCGCTGTTTGTTTTTCTTGTTTTAACTGGACGAACTTTGGAATTGTTAGCGCTGCCACTTCTGGGACCTCAGCTTATAGGGATGATGATGAGGTGATGGAGGATGCAGTCACTTCTAATCCGGGTATGATTTCTGCCATACTATCTTTCTTTGGTCGATTCAACTGCATCGTGCATCATTGGGTGACGTGATTTTGGCAATTTGAACTTTGTACAACTCTCAACATTATTGACCTCCCTGATGATGATGAAGAGCCCGAGAGGTCTTTGACGAGGAAGAGTAGGCGAGCTCCTGTAAGTGAGGCGCTGCAGTCGACGCCGAGGGCGGAACCAGTCGTTCAGGACACTGGTGACGTCAATCGGGGTTCTGTTACCTTCGCGGAGCCCCTGTCGAGTGCCTTGCCTTCTTCTTCGATTACTCAGGCCCCTGTCGACCCGCCTTCACTTTTTGCAACCCATCATGTCCCGGAGGACGAGGTGAATGCTGTTAGGGAAGCCATACGCCAGGCGGGCATTATGATGGAGAAGACGAAGATGGTGCGGGACGCCAGCCAAGCCGCCTATGATGCCAGCTCGGCTCTCCAGAGCAATGTTCAGGTTAGTTGGTCGCCGCTTGTTCTGTTAGGATATGCTATCTGAAGATTCTTTCCGAAAATCTTTCCATCTGTACACCCACTGGGTGTGTCGATTGAATTTTTGGACTAGTGGGGGCACGCTGAGTGCACCCACTGGGTGTAGTCCCCGAGGCTATGGCGGACTGCTGGCAGTCGACCGTAGTCTTTGTATTTTGTCGAGTAAAACCGAACTGGTAGTTTGTTTCTTCCGCTCGATCCGGTCGAGTGGGATCAGAATCAGTGGGGGCACGCAAAGTGCACCCACTGAGTGTAGTCCCCGAGACCGCGGTCGACTGTGGTCTGAGTTCTACTTTGTCTCTCTTTTTTTTGAACTCGACTCCGGCGGGCCGGTCGAGTGGAATCAGAACCGGTGGGGGCACGCAAAGTGCACCCACTGGGTGTAGTCCCCGAGACTACGGTGGACTGCGGGCAGTCGACTATAGTCTTAGTATTTGTCGTTTTTGCTATGGAATAATTTCTCCTCTTTGATTTCAGAAATCTTGTGATCTTGGAGCTCGCTTCACTGATTTGGAGAGGCAGCAGATTCAACTGAAACTTGGCTTGGAGCTGGCCAGGACAGAACTACAGACGATCAGAGACAGCGCCGCTGGTAAGACAAGTTTGTCGAATGGTCAGTTTTCAGCTCGAGCATCCTTCTGCTATTTCTGAATCAATCATCATTTCTTTGTAGAAAAACTAAGGGAAGCTTTGGCGAAAAAAGATCAGGATTTGGCTGCTGCCCAGAAGGAGGCTGACGACAGGACCGCTCTAGCCGGACAGAAGCTGGCTTCAGTCGGCCAGTTGGAAGAAGAGAATACCAGGCTGAAGACTGCTCTGAATGAAGCCAACAGGGAGTGCGCACGCTGGAAGAAGGAAAACCTCAACCTGAGCGAAAAGATGGAAGGCATCGCTCGCAGGAGGGACGATCTAGAGAGCTGCCTGAGGAGCCTTGCCAAGAAGTTGTATATCAAGCTTGAAGGTGCACATTTAGTTCCGACTGATTTTTTTTGTGTCGACTCAGTGTACGAAGATTGACTTATCCTTGGATCGTGAATGCAGAGTTTTGCCAGAACTTTGAAGAAGAGACTGGGAGGATCGAACCAGGTTTGGATCCAATCAACTCTCCAGTGAAAGATGAAACTACCATGAATCTGCTCCGACTGGAATCTCGCATCGACGGTGCCGTGGACTACTTGGCTCGACTGAAGGTCGCCATGTCACGGATCGACCCGGCACTCTGGCCAGAGGCTACGCTCCAAAACGATCTTGAGTCTCTGATGGCTCGACTTAACGGAATCCCTGACCGAGTGCAGGAGTGGAAGAAGTCTTCTGCTCGTTGTGGCGCTGATGTGGCTCTGTCCTTGGTTCGTGTCCACTGCAAGGAGGTGCGACAAGACAAGCTGGCCGCAATCAAGGTCGCAAACACCCAGAAGCACGACTTCCGAACTTTTATGGAGACCTTCATAGCTGCCGCCACTCGGATTGCCGATGGCGTCGACCTGGACGAGTTCGTTGAGCCTGCCAGCCCTCCTCCCGCGGAGTGAACAAACTCTTGTGTCCTACCTTAAATTTGCCTTGGAATGCCGAGTGGTTTTTGTAACCATTAAACTTTTTCGGGCTGCATGCCCGAGTACCTCGATCCGTGATCCAGAACCTTTAGAATTTTATCTGAACTTGGTTTACCGTTGAATATCTTTATGAATCTCCTGCTGAGTGAACCCAATCTTTATTCGAGACAACTTTCTGTATTCGCAGCGCAGCTCCGAAGGAGGGGGAAGCAGTCGACCCATGACTTGTATTTGTGGCGAAGCTCCCCAGGGGCAGGCGGCGGTCGACCCACACCCTGTTACTGCAGAGTGGGACGGAGCGCACATTGTATTTGTGGCGAAGCTCTCCATGAGAAGGTGGCAGTCGACCCATACTTCGTTACTGTAGAGCGGGATGAATCGCACATTGTATTTGTGGCGAAGCTCTCCAGGAGAAGGTGGCAGTCGACCTGCCCCTCGTCGTCCTTGAGGATTGAGATGTGTTTGGGAGAACTTAGGCGAGTACTGGACTGCAGCTAAGCCCCCGAGTGAGAGGATCGCTCTCCACTCGGTAGGATTTTTTCAAACTTAGGCGAGTGCCTGACTGCAGCTAAGTCCTCAAGTGAGAGAACTTAGGCGAGTACTGGACCGCAGCTAAGCCCCCGAGTGGGAGGACTGCTCTCCACTCGGTAGGATTTTTTCAAACTTAGGCGAGTGCTTGACTGCAGCTAAGTCCTCAAGTGAGAGAATTTAGGCGAGTACTGGACTGCAGCTAAGCCCCCGAGTGGGAGGACTGCTCTCCACTCGGTAGGAATTTTTCAAACTTAGGCGAGTGCCTGACTGCAGCTAAGTCCTCAAGTGAGAGAACTTAGGCGAGTACTGGACTGCAGCTAAGCCCCCAAGTGGGAGGACTGCTCTCCACTCGGTAGGATTTTTTCAAACTTAGGCGAGTGCCTGACTGCAGCCAAGTCCTCAAGTGAGGGAACTTAGGCGAGTACTGGACTGCAGCTAAGCCCCCAAGTGGGAGGATTGCTCTCCACTCGGTAGGATTTTTTCAAACTTAGGCGAGTGCCTAACTGCAGCTAAGTCCTCAAGTGAGAGAACTTAGGCGAGTACTGGACTGCAGCTAAGCCCCCGAGTGGGAGGATTGCTCTCCGCTCGGTAGGATTTTTTCAAACTTAGGCGAGTGCCTGACTGCAGCTAAGTCCTCAAGTGAGAGAACTTAGGCGAGTACTGGACTGCAGCTAAGCCCCCGAGTGGGAGGATTGCTCTCCACTCGGTAGGATTTTTTCAAACTTAGGCGAGTGCCTGACTGCAGCTAAGTCCTCAAGTGAGAGAACTTAGGCGAGTACTGGACTGCAGCTAAGCCCCCGAGTGGGAGGATTGCTCTCCGCTCGGTAGGATTTTTTCAAACTTAGGCAAAGCGGATTCGCGGCTAAGCCACCCACTAGGGGATTTCTTACGCAAACAAAAACAATAATGATCACTGGGAAAATTATAACGCTCTTATCTTTTGATAAATAAACTACAAGAGTTTTTCTTATTACATCTCATCCGAGTGAGAATTCAAGTATAAAAGGGGCGGAGTAGCTCCGCATTCCAGGCTCGTGGCTCATCAATCTGGTGATCGACATTGTAGAGGTGGTATGCTCATTGTGGAGGACTCTGGTGACTATCAAGGGGCCTTCCCAAGTAGGAGCAAGCTTGTGTGGTTCCTGCTGATCCACTCGAAGGACTAAGTCTCCTTCTTGGAAGGCTCGGCTCTTCACGTTTCTGGCATGGAATCGATGCAAGTCTTGCTGATAGATGGTCGATCGGATCAGGGCCATTTCTCTTTCTTCTTCTAGGAGGTCGACTGCGTCCTGCCGGGCTTATTCTGCTTCATCTTCTGAGTAGAGCTCGACTCTGGGAGCATTGTGAAGCAGGTCACTCGGTAAGACTGCCTCGGCTCCGTAGACCAGAAAGAATGGGGTTCTTCCGGTCGATCGATTCGGGGTTGTCCTCAATCCCCAAAGGACTGATGGGAGCTCGTCGACCCATGCACCTGCTGCGTGCTTGAGATCGCGCATCAATCGGGGTTACAGTCCTTTGAGAATTAGGCCATTTGCCCTTTCTGCTTGTCCATTCGACTGGGGGTGAGCGACCGAAGCATAGTCGACCCGAGTGCCCTGAGAGGCGCAAAAGGCCCTGAACTTGTCAGAATCAAAGTTTGACCCATTGTCCGTGATGATACTGTGCGGAACTCCATATCTGAATATCAACTCTCTGATGAAACTGATAGCGGTGCAAGCATCGAGATTCTTGATAGGCTTGGCTTCAATCCATTTGGTGAACTTGTCGACTGCTACCAGCACATGAGTGAAGCCGCTCCTGCCTGTTCTCAGTGGCCCAACCATGTCCAGCCCCCAAACAGCGAAGGGCTAGACGAGTGGAATGGTTTTCAGGGCTGACGCGGGCTTGTGCGGCATATTGGAGTAATACTGACACCCTTCACATTTGTCGACTATCTCTTTAGCCATCTCATTGGCCCTTGGCCAGTAGAACCCCGCTCGGTATGCTTTAGCCACAATGGTTCGAGAGGATGCATGATGACCACAGGTCCCCGAGTGGATATCGTCAAGGATCATCCGACCTTCTTCTGGTGTGATACACTTCTGGCCGACCCCAGTCGCGCTTTCCCTATATAATTGTCCCTTTATGACTGTAAAGGCCTTGGATCGATGGACGATCTGTCGAGCCTCTTCATCGTCTTCTGGGAGTTCTTTCCTTAGGATGTACGCGATGTACGGTTCTGTCCAGACGGGAGTGATAACCAGCACTTCCATTATCAGATCGACCATAGCTGGAACTTCAACTTCAGTCGGATCCGTGGCGCTTTTTGGCTGTGGGGCCTCTTCCGTGAAGGGATCCTCCTGGACTGATGGTGTGTGGATGTATTCCAAAAACACATTGCTGGGAATGGCTTCTCTTTTGGAACCTATTTTTGCCAAATCATCAGCTGCTTGATTTTTCAGTCGGGGTATGTGATGAAGCTCTAACCCCTCGAATTTCTTCTCCAGCTTTCTCACTGCATTGCAATAACCAGTCATGGCTGGACTTCTGACATCCCACTCCTTCATCACCTGATTAACCACCAAATCTGAGTCGCCATAGACCATGAGGCGACGGACGCCGAGTGAGATGGCCATGTGCAACCCATATAAAAGTGCTTCATATTCTGCCTCGTTATTGGAGGAATCAAAATGGATTCGAAGAACATATCTGAGTTTATCTCCTCTAGGGGAGACCAACACCACTCCGGCACCGGAACCACTCAGCATCTTGGAGCCGTCGAAAAACATAGTCCAATGCTCCGAGTGAATCTGAGTCGGCAGCTGCTGTTCAATCCACTCGGCGATGAAATCTGTGATTGCTTGGGACTTGGTAGCTTTCTTTGCCTCAAACTTGATATCAAGGGGAAGGAGTTCAATCGCCCATTTTGCCACTCGACCAGTTGCATCCCTGTTATGCAGGATCTCTGATAATGGAGCGTCGCTGACGACTGTAATGGAATGATCAGAGAAGTAGTGAGCAACTTTCTTGGTGGTCATATAAATCCCATATACAAGCTTCTGATAGTGAGGATATCCTTGCTTTGATGGGGTCAAGACTTCAGAAATATAATATACTGGGCGCTGAACTTTGAAGGTTTTCCCTTGTTCTTCCCGCTCGACCGTAAGTACCGTACTGACGACTTGTCCTGTGGCTGCAATGTAAAGCAGCAAAGGCTCTTTGCTGATTGGGGCAGCAAGCACCGGCTGGGTGGAGAGCAGAGCTTTGAGCTCTGCAAACGCTGCATCAGCTTCGGGAGTCCACTCGAACTTGTCGGACTTCTTCATCAATCGGTAAAGAGGTAATGCCTTTTCACCGAGACGAGATATGAATCGACTTAGGGTGGCCAAACAACCAGTAAGCTTCTGGACGCCGTGCACTCGCACAGGGCTTTTCATTCGGAGTATAGTGCCAACCTTTTCTGGATTGGCGTCGATTCCCCGTTCGGAAACGAGAAAGCCGAGTAACTTTCCGCCAAGGACTTCGAATGTACACTTTGATGGATTAAGCTTGATATCATACCTCCCGAGGTTGGCAAAGGTTTCAGCAAGGTCAGTCAGCAGGTTGGAACCCTTCCATGACTTGACCACAATATCATCCATGTATGCTTCCACATTCCGACTGATTTGAGTGAGTAAACACTTCTGAATCATCCTCATGAATGTGGCTCCAACATTCTTGAGGCCGAACGGCATGGTAACATAACAGAAGCACCCGAATGGAGTGATGAAAGCTGTCTTGATCTCGGCAGGTCCATACAGACGGATCTGATGGTATCGGAATAGGCGTCTAAGAAAGACAGTCGCTCACATCTCGCAGTCGAGTCGACTATCTGGTCGATGCGGGGGAGAGGAAAATGATCTTTCGGGCTGGCCTGATTGATATGTTTAAAGTCAATGCACATGCGAAGTGACTTGTCCTTCTTGGGGACCATGACCACGTTGGCGAGCCACTTGGAGTGGTAGATTTCTCGGATGAACTCCGCTGCTAAGAGCCGAGCCACCTCTTCGCCAATAGCTTTTCTCTTTTGGACGGCGGACCATCGAAGATGTTCCTTGACAGGTTTTACTTTTGAGTCGACTCTCAGGCGGTGCTCAGCCAGCTCCCTGGGAACACCTGGCATGTCAGAAGGCTTCCAGGCGAAGATGTCCCAGTTCTCACGGAGGAACTGGATGAGCGCTTCTTCCTATTTGGAGTCGAGTGTTGTCGAGATATGAGCCGAGGCGGCGCTGGGGTCGGTCGGGTGGATGTGAGCTGTCTTCGTGTCGCCAGTCGACTGGAAAGCTGACTCTGTAGCGGGCTTCTTGGCTCGCAACAGATCACTCAGGTCTGCAGTCTTCTGGTATTCCTGCAACTCCACCATTGCCATCTGTGCGTCGGCGATCTTCGAACCCTTCTAAAAACATTCTTCCGCTTTCTTCCGATTGCCCGTAATGGTGATCACACCTTTGGGGCCAGGCATCTTCAATTTGAGATACACGTAACATGGTCGGGCCATGAAGCGTGCATAAGCCGGCCTGCCCAAAATAGCGTGATAGGCACTCTGGAAGTCTACAACTTCAAATGTCAATTTTTCTTTGCGGTAATTCTTGGAATCACCGAAAACCACATCAAGAGCAATCTGGCCGAGTGATTCAGCCTTCTTCCCAGGAATGACTCCATGGAAGCTCATGTTGCTGGCACTGAGTCTGGACATCGGAATGCCCATCCCCTTCAACGTCTCAGCGTATAATATGTTTAAACCACTGCCACCATCCATCAGGACTTGGGTCAGTCGAGTGACTTCAACAACTGGGTCGACCACCAAAGCTTGCCTCCCAGGGGTGGCGATGTGCGTTGGGTGGTCGGACTGGTCGAATGTTATGGCAGTATGAGACCATTTCAGGTAACTAGGTGTCGCCGGAGCGACCATATTCACCTCTCGGTTAATAACTTTCAGTCGACTTTTGCTCTCAACATCAGCAAAAATCATCAGGGTGGAATTGACTTGAGGATATCCGTCATCACTGTCCTCTTTGTCCTCGACCTTGTCTGACTCCTTTTCCTTTCCCTTGGGCTGCTTGCCCTGGAACTACTGGATCAAGAGTCGACACTGCCGAGTGGTATGTTTCGGGTAAATAAAATTACCCTCTTCATCTTTCTTCGTGTGGACGAGACACGGTAAGTCCAACACATCATTTCCCTCCTGGTCTTTAACCTTTTGGGGGTTCCAAGGCCCTTTAGGTTTCCCTTTAGACTTTCCTTGGGCCAAAGCTAAGGCTTCCCCGGGAGCCGCCGTCTCGACTTTCCGCTTCTGTTTCCGACTGGAATTGCCTCCGGTTTCTTGGGCGACTGACTTGAGCTTGCCACTCCTGAGTCGATCCTCATCTTCGCCGTTAGCGTACTTGGTGGCAATCTCCATCATCCGATTCAGGGACATATCTCCGGTTCGACTGAATTTCAAATTCAGTTCTCTGTATTTGACGCCTTCCTTGAAGGCACAAACTGCTTGGTGGTCAGGCACATTCTCCACCGAGTGATGTAACGTGATCCATCTCTGGATGTAATCCCTCAAAGTTTCATTCGGCTTTTGCACACAAGACCGCAGTTCCGTCAGTCCTGCTGGTCGCTTGCATGTGCCTTCAAATATGGTGACGAACACTCGGGAGAGATCTTCCCAAGTGTAAATGCTGCTAGGTGCTAGCTGGTTTAGCCACGCTCTGGCCGAGCCCTCCAACATGAGAGGCGGCTGCTTCATGGCCACTTCATCATTGCCGCCGCCAATCTGGACGGCCACTCGGTAGTCCTCAAGCCAAGTATCGGGCTTGGACTCGCCAGTGAATTTACTGACTCCAGTCGCCAACCTGAAATTGGGAAGAATCACAGCAGCCCTGATGGCTCTACTAAAGCACTCTGGCCCCGAAATATGTACTCTGCTGCTAGCAGGCGCATCTCTGTCGTGGCCTTCCCGGTGAGCCCTGTTCCTGTCGACCAGACCTTGGACGAGGATGGATCTCGCGTCAAAGCCTGGCCCTCTGGGGTCGACTAGAATCCTTCGCCCACCACTATGAGGGCGCCTGTCATCCTGCTGGCAGGGCACATACGACCCGCTCCTCGGGGGAGGCGTGGGCACTCAACGTCGACCGTCACGATCGACTCGGTGATCATACTGCTCATGGTTCCCATACTGGTCACGCCGGTCTCCACGTCCCTCACGCCTCGGGGGCGATCTTGTTGGAAATATGCCCTAGAGGCAATAATAAATTAGTTATTATTATATTTCATTGTTCATGATAATCGTTTATTATCCATGCTAGAATTGTATTGATAGGAAACTCAGATACATGTGTGGATACATAGACAACACCATGTCCCTAGTAAGCCTCTAGTTGACTAGCTCGTTGATCAATAGATGGTTACAGTTTCCTGACCATGGACATTGGATGTCGTTGATAATGGGATCACATCATTAGGAGAATGATGTGATGGACAAGACCCAATCCTAAGCCTAGCACAAGATCGTGTAGTTCATATGCTAAAGCTTTTCTAATGTCAAGTATCATTTCCTTACACCATGAGATTGTGCAACTCCCGGATACCGTAGGAGTGCTTTGGGTGTGCCAAACGTCACAACGTAACTGGGTGGCTATAAAGGTACACTACAGGTATCTCCGAAAGTGTCTGTTGGGTTGGCACGAATCGAGACTAGGATTTGTCACTCCGTGTAAATGGAGAGGTATCTCTGGGCCCACTCGGTAGGACATCATCATGATGTGCACAATGTGACCAAGGAGTTGATCACGGGATGATGTGTTACGGAACGAGTAAAGAGACTTGCCGGTAACGAGATTGAACAAGGTATCGGGATACCGACGATCGAATCTTGGGCAAGTATCATACCGATAGACAAAGGGAATTGTATGCGGGATTGATTGAATCCTTGACATCGTGGTTCATCCGATGAGATCATCGTGGAGCATGTGGGAACCAACATGGGTATCCAGATCCCGCTGTTGGTTATTAACCGGAGAGTTGTCTCGGCCATGTCTGCATGACTCCCGAGCCCGTAGGGTCTACACACTTAAGGTTCGATGATGCTAGGGTTATAGGGAAAGTATGTACGCGGTTACCGAATGTTGTTAGGAGTCCCGGATGAGATCCCGGACGTCACGAGGAGTTCCGGAATGGTCCGGAGGTAAAGATTAATATATAGGAAGTATGGTTTTGGCCACCGGAAGTGTTCCGGGCATCACCGGTAGTGTACCGGGACCACCGGAGGGGTCCGGGGGTCCACCTGGAGGGGCCACCAGCCCCGGAGGCCTACATGGGCCAATAGTGGGAAGGGACCAGCCCCTAGGTGGGTTGGGGCGCCTCCCACCAAGGCCCAAGGCGCCTCCTAGAGGGGAGGGGGCAAACCCTAGGGCAGATGGGCCTTAAGGCCCACCCTAGGTGCGCCTCCTCTCTCTCCCCCCTTGGCCGCAACCCTAGATGGGTTTTGGGGCTGCCGCCACCCCTAGGGAGGGAACCCTAGATGGGGGCGCAGCCCCTCCCCTTCCCCTATATATACTTGAGGTATTGGGGGCTGCAACACACACGAGATCATCTCCCTCTTGGCGCAGCCCTACCTCTCTCCCTCCTCGTCTCTCGTAGTGCTTGGCGAAGCCCTGCTGGAGTTTCGCACTCCTCCACCACCACCACGCCGTCGTGCTGCTGCTGGACGGAGTCTTCCCCAACCTCTCCTTCTCCCCTTGCTGGATCAAGACGTAGGAGACGTCACCGGGCTGCACGTGTGTTGAACGCGGAGGCGCCGTGGTTCGGCGCTTAGATCGGAATCAATCGCGATCTGAATCGCTACGAGTACGACTCCTTCATCCGCGTTCTTGCAACGCTTCCGCTTAACGATCTACAAGGGTATGTAGATGCACTCCCCTTCCCCTCGTTGCTAGATTACTCCATAGATTGATCTCGGTGATGCGTAGAAAATTTTAAATTTCTGCTACGATCCCCAACAGTGGCATCATGAGCTAGGTCTATGCGTAGTTTCTATGCACGAGTAGAACACAAGTTGTTGTGGGCGTCGATTTTGTCAATTTACTTGCCGTTACTAGTCTTATCTTGATTCGGCGGCATCGTGGGATGAACCGGCCCGGACCGACCTTACACGTACTCTTATGTGAGACTGGTTCCACCGACTGACATGCACTAGTTGCATAAGGTGGCTAGCGGGTGTCTGTCTCTCCCACTTTAGTCGGATCGGATTCGATGAAAAGGGTCCTTATGAAGGGTAAATAGAAATTGGCATATCACGTTGTGGTTTTCGCGTAGGTAAGAAACGTTCTTGCTAGAAACCTATAGCAGCCACGTAAAAACTTGCAACAACAATTAGAGGACGTCTAACTTGTTTTTGCAGCATATGCCTTGTGATGTGATATGGCCAAAAGGATGTGATGAATGATATATGAGATGTATGAGATTGATCATGTTCTTGTAATAGGAATCACGACTTGCATGTCGATGAGTATGACAACCGGCAGGAGCCATAGGAGTTGTCTTAATTTATTTATGACCTGCGTGTCAACATAAATGTCATGTAATTACTTTAATTTATTGCTAAAGCGTTAGCCATAGTAGTAGAAGTAATAGATGACGAGACAACTTCAAGAAGACACGATGATGGAGATCATGGTGTCATGCCGGTGACAACGACGATCATGGAGCCCCGAAGATGGAGATCAAAAGGAGCAAAATGATATTGGCCATATCATGTCGCTATTTGATTGCATGTGATGTTTATCATGTTTTACATCCTATTTGCTTAGAACGACGATAGCTTAAATAAGATGATCCCTCTCTAAAATTTCAAGAAAAGTGTTCCCCCTAACTGTGCACCGTTGCGAAGGTTCGTTGTTTCGAAGCACCACGTGATGATCGGGTGTGATAGATTCTAATGTTCGAATACAACGGGTGTTGACGAGCCTAGCATGTACAGACATGGCCTCGGGACACATGCGAAACACTTAGGTTGACTTGACGAGCCTAGCATGTACAGACATGGCCTCGGAACACGGAAGACCAAAAGGTCGAACATGAGTCGTATAGAAGATACGATCAACATGAGATGTTCACCATTGATGACTAGTCCATCTCACGTGATGATCGGACACGGCCTAGTCGATTCGGATCATGTTTCACTTAGATGACTAGAGGGATGTCTATCTGAGTGGGAGTTCATTAAATTAATTTGATTAGATGAACTCAATTATCATGAACATAGTCTAAATTGTCTTCGCAAATATGTTGTAGATAAATAGCTCACGTTGTAGCTCCCTGTTTCAATACGTTCCTATAGAAAGATTAAGTTGAAAGATATTGTAAGCAATGATGCAGAATAGGTCCGTAGTCCGAGGAGTGTCCTCACTGCAACACAGAAGGCTTGCGTCTTTGATGCACCACTCGATGTGCAAACCCCTACAACGTCGTCTGTGGATGTTGTGAACACCTGACAGACACATTCTGATGACTACCTGATAGTTTAGTGCATCATACTTTACGGCTTAGAATCGGGATTCCAATGACGTTTTGAACGCCATAGAACATATGAGATGTTCCAAGAGCTGAAATTGGATTTCAGGCTCATGCCCGTGTTGAGAGGTGTGAGACCTCTGACAAGTTCTTTTGCCAACAAGATGGAGGAGAATAGCTCAGCTAGTGAGCATGTGCTCAGAATGTCTGGGCGCTACAATCACTTAAATCAAGTGGGAGTTAAACTTCCAGATAAGATAGTGATTGATAGAGTTCTCTAGCCACTATCACTAAGCTACTAGATCTTCATGATGAACTATGACATGCAAGGGATGGAGATGATCCCGGAGCTGTTCGCGGTGCTTAAGACCGCAAAAGGTAGAAATCAAGAAGGAGCATCAAGTGTTGATGGTTTAACAAGACCACTGGTTTTAAGAAGGGCAAGGGCTAGAAGGGAAACTTCATGGATGGCAAACCAGTTGCCGCTCCAGTGAAGGATCCTTTCATTCAACCCAAACCCGAGACTAAGTGCTTCTATTGTAAGGGGAACGGTCACTGGTAGCGGAATTACCCCAAATGCATGGTAGATAAGAAGGCTGGCAACTTCAACAAAGTATATACGTGTTATTAATGTGTACCTCACTAGTACTCCTGGTAGCACCGAGGTATTGGATACCGGTTCAGTTGCTATTATTGGTGACTTGAAGCAAAAGCTACGGACTAAACGGAGACTGGCTAAGGGCAAGGTGACGATGTGTGTTGGAAGTGTTTCCAAAGTTGATGAGATCACCATCGCACGCTCCATCTGCGTTCGGGATTAGTATTGAACCTAGATAAATGTTATCAGGTGTCTACGTTGAGCATGAATATGATTAGATCATGTTCATTGCAATACGGTCATTCATTTAAGTTAGAGAATAATGGTTATTCTGTTACATGAATGATACCTTTCATGGTCATGCACCCTATGTGAGTGGTTCATTGAATCTCGGTCGTGGTAATACACATGTTCACGCCAAAAGATGTAGAGTTAATAATGATAGTACCACTTCTCGTGGCACTGCCGCTTAGGTCATATTGGCGTAAGATGCATGAAGAAACTCCATGTCGATGGATGTTTGGGGTCACTTGATTTTGAATCACTTGACACATGCGAGCCATGCCTCATGGGCAGGATGACTAAGACCCCGTTTTCAGGTACAATGAAACGGGCAAGTGATTTGTTGGAAATCATGCATGCTGATGCGTGTGATCCAATGAGAATTGAAGCGTGCGGTGGATATCGCTATTTTCTCATCTTCACTGACGATTTGGGTAGATATAGGTATATCTACTTAATGAAGCACAAGTCTGAAACGTTTGAAAAGTTCAAGCGATTTCATAGTGAAGTTAAGAATCATCATAACAATAAGATCATGTTCCTACGATCTGATCAAAAGGGGATTTTCTGAGTTATGAGTTTGGCAATCACTTAAGACATTGTGGAATTGTTTCACAGTTGAAGCCACCTGGAACACCACAAGGTAATGGTGTGTCCGGACATCGTAATCGAACCCTATGAGATATGGTGCGATCTATGATGTCTCTTACCAATCTACCATTTTCATTTTGAGGTTATGCGTTAGAGACAGCTGCATTCACTTTAGATAGGACACCATCTAAGTCTGTTGAGACGACGTCATGAACATTGGTTTGGCAAGAAACCAAAGTTGTCGTTTCTTAATGTTTGGGGCTGCGATGCTTAAGGCTTCAACCGGAGAAGCTCGAACCCAAAGCGGACAAACACATCTTCATAGGATACCCAAAGGTGACAGTTGGGTATACCTTCTATCTCAGATCCGAGGGCAAATTGTTTATCGCTAAGAACGGGTCCTTTCTCGAGAAGGAGTTTCTCTCGGAAGAATTGAGTGGGAGGAAGATAGAACTTGATGAGGTTGTCGAACCTTTATTTCAACCAGAGAGTGATGCAACACAGAAAGATTTTTTCTGTGGCGCCTACGTCTGTTGAATAGGAAGTTAATGATAGTGATCATGAAGCTTCGGATCAAGTTGCTATCGAACCTCGTAGGTCGACAAGGATATGTACTACTCCTGAGTGGTACAGTAATCCTGTCTTAGATATCATGTTGTTAGACAACAATGAACCTACGAGCTATGGAGAAGCGATGGTGGGCCCGTATTCCGACAAATGGTTAGAAGCCATGAAATCTGAGACAGGATCCATGTATCAGAACAAAGTATGGAGTTTGGTGGACTTGCCCGTTGATCGGCAAGCCATTGAGATAAATGGATCTTTAAGAAGAAGACAGACGTGGGCGGTAATGTTACCATCCATGAAGCTCGACTTGTGGGAAAGAGTCTTTTCACAAGTTCAAGGAGTTGACTACGATGAGAATTTCTCACCCGTAGCGATGCTTAAGTCCGTCGGAATCATGTTAGCATTAGCTGTGTTTTTCGATTATGAAATCTGACAGATGGATGTCAAAACAAGTTTTCTTACCAGTTTTCGTAAGAAAAAGTTGTATGTGATACAATAAAAGGTTTTGTCGATCCTAAGGATGCTAAAAGGTATGCTGGCTCCAGCGATCCTTCTATGGACTAGAGCAAGCATCTCGGAGTCAGAATATATGCTTTGATGGAGTGATCAAAGCTTTTAGGTTTATACAATGTTTGCTACAAACTTGTATTTACAAGAAAGTGAGTGGGAGCAATACAACATTTCTGATAAGTATATGTGGATGACATATTGTTGATCCAAAATAATGTAGAATTTCTGGAAAGCATAAACGGTTGTTTGAAGAGTGATTTTCAAAGGAAGACCTGGATAAAGCTGCTTACATATTGGGCATCAAGATCTATAGAGATAGATCAAGACGCCTGATGATACTTTCAAAGAACACACACCTTGACATGTTTTTGAAGGAGTTCAAAATAGATCAGTCAAAGAAGGGGTTCTTACCTGAGTTTATAAGGTGTGAAGTTGAGTAAGACTCAAAGATTGACCACGGCTGAAGAAAGAGGAAGGACGAAGGTCGTCCCCTATGCTTTTGTCATAGGCTCTATACAGTATGCCATGCTGAGTACCGCACCTGATGTGTGCCTTGCCACATGTCTGGCAAGAGGGTACAAAGGTGATCTAGGAGTAGATAGCCAGATAGCGGTCAAAATTATCCTTAGAGGAACAAGGAAATGTTTCTCGGTTATGGAGGTGATAAAGAGTTTGACGTAAAGAGTTACGTCGATGCAAGCTTAACACCTATCCGGATAGCTCTGAGTAGAGATACCGGATACGTATAATGGAGCAACAATTTGGAATAGCTCCAAGTGGAACATGGTAGCAGCATCTACGATATGACATAAAGTTTTGCGAAATACATAGGGATCTGAATATGGCAAGACCCGTTGACTACAACCTCTCTCACAAGCATAACATGATCAAACCCAGAACTCATTGAGTATTAATCACATAGTGATGTGAACTAGATTAGTGACTCTAGTAAACTCTTTGGATGTTGGTCACCTGGCGATGTGACCTGTGAGTGTTAATCACATGGCGATGTGAACTAGATTATTGACTCTAGTGCAAGTGGGAGACTGTTGGAAATATGCCCTAGAGGCAATAATAAATTAGTTATTATTATATTTCATTGTTCATGATAATCGTTTATTATCCATGCTAGAATTGTATTGATAGGAAACTCAGATACATGTGTGGATACATAGACAACACCATGTCCCTAGTAAGCCTCTAGTTGACTAGCTCGTTGATCAATAGATGGTTACAGTTTCCTGACCATGGACATTGGATGTCGTTGATAATGGGATCACATCATTAGGAGAATGATGTGATGGACAAGACCCAATCCTAAGCCTAGCACAAGATCGTGTAGTTCGTATGCTAAAGCTTTTCTAATGTCAAGTATCATTTCCTTAGACCATGAGATTGTGCAACTCCCGGATACCATAGGAGTGCTTTGGGTGTGCCAAACGTCACAACGTAACTGGGTGGCTATAAAGGTACACTACAGGTATCTCCGAAAGTGTCTGTTGGGTTGGCACGAATCGAGACTGGGATTTGTCACTCCGTGTAAACGGAGAGGTATCTCTGGGCCCACTCGGTAGGACATCATCATGATGTGCATAATGTGACCAAGGAGTTGATCACGGGATGATGTGTTACGGAACGAGTAAAGAGACTTGCCGGTAACGAGATTGAACAAGGTATCGGGATACCGACGATCGAATCTTGGGCAAGTATCGTACCGATAGACAAAGGGAATTGTATGCGGGATTGATTGAATCCTTGACATCGTGGTTCATCCGATGAGATCATCGTGGAGCATGTGGGAACCAACATGGGTATCCAGATCCCGCTGTTGGTTATTAACCGGAGAGTTGTCTCGGCCATGTCTGCATGACTCCCGAGCCCGTAGGGTCTACACACTTAAGGTTCGATGATGCTAGGGTTATAGGGAAAGTATGTACGCGGTTACCGAATGTTGTTCGGAGTCCCGGATGAGATCCCGGACGTCACGAGGAGTTCCGGAATGGTCCGGAGGTAAAGATTAATATATAGGAAGTATGGTTTTGGCCACCGGAAGTGTTCCGGGCATCACCGGTAGTGTACTGGGACCACCGGAGGGGTCCGGGGGTCCACCTGGAGGGGCCACCAGCCCCGGAGGCCTACATGGGCCAATAGTGGGAATGGACCAGCCCCTAGGTGGGTTGGGGAGCCTCCCACCAAGGCCCAAGGCGCCTCCTAGAGGGGAGGGGGCAAACCCTAGGGCAGATGGGCCTTAAGGCCCACCCTAGGTGCGCCTCCTCTCTCTCCCCCCTTGGCCGCAACCCTAGATGGGTTTTGGGGCTGCCGCCACCCCTAGGGAGGGAACCCTAGATGGGGGCGCAACCCCTCCCCTTCCCCTATATATACTTGAGGTATTGGGGGCTGCAACACACACGAGATCATCTCCCTCTTGGCGTAGCCCTACCTCTCTCCCTCCTCGTCTCTCGTAGTGCTTGGCGAAGCCCTGCTGGAGTTCCGCGCTCCTCCACCACCACCACGCCGTCGTGCTGCTGCTGGACGGAGTCTTCCCCAACCTCTCCTTCTCCCCTTGCTGGATCAAGGCGTAGGAGACGTCACCGGGCTGCACGTGTGTTGAACGCGGAGGCGCCGTGGTTCGGCGCTTAGATCGGAATCAACCGCGATCTGAATCGCTACGAGTACGACTCCTTCATCCGCGTTCTTGCAACGCTTCCGCTTAGCGATCTACAAGGGTATGTAGATGCACTCCCCTTCCCCTCGTTGCTAGATTACTCCATAGATTGATCTCGGTGATGCGTAGAAAATTTTAAATTTCTGCTACGATCCCCAACAGATCTCGGGCTGTGAGCCGACTGGACTGTGTCCGCAACAACGGATCTGCTGTGAATTCTGTTCCGCGACTGAGAAACAGCGGAATTCTGATCTCCTGCTGCCCGGAGTAACGCTCTGATCTGCAGCAGGCCTCTGCCAGCCTCCGACTGGGAAGGCTGAATCGACTCCGCTATACGGGCCGCAGCTGCTAAATTCTGAATCGGAGTCCGATATACCTGCGGGGGCGGGAAGAGCTGACGTCGACTGGATTCGGGAACCCGTTGTCGCGCCCGCTTGTCGAGTGCTCGCTGGAGGTTCTCCAGTCGAGTGCGCTCGGCCAAGTTTGCCAGGCGCGCGTCCTCCAAGGTGCGAGCCTCGGGGGTTTCTCCAACGATAGGAGTGTGCAGCGCATCCACATTTCGGCGGTGAAGTTCTTCTCTCTGCAGCGACGTGAGAGGCTCGGGAAGATACTCCTCATGGGGACGCGACGGGTCGCCTCCTCCCGTGCCTCCGTCGGTGCGGGTAAAACCGGGGGACTGGGCGGTCCGTCGACCATTAGAACCTCTGCCGCCGGATCGCTGCTGTCGCACTCGGATGCAGTCTCTTCGGAGCCAGTCGACAGGTCGAACAGGCCGTAGAGGGATTTGTCGGGCTCGATCGCCGCGACTTGAGGGATGGCCGACTGACGGGCCACCGCATGTCTCACCCACCGCTGAAGTCTCGACCGACCGGAGCGCTTGCGCCGGCGGGAAACGGGGAGGGAGGACAACACAGGAGCCGACTGGTAGGGGGTCGACGGTTGCCGCAGGAGAACGCCACGGACGCACGCGCTAAAGTGCGTTGCCCCGCGGACAGGGAATGCGTCCACGTCGAGCAGAGCCTCCTGAAGCCACGCGGAGTCGTCGGCGATGAACGTGAGCACACCGAGACGGATCTCGCGGCCCTCCACCAAAACTCCATCGAAAACCATGATGATTCGGGTCGGAAAAGATTGCAACTCCTCCAACAAAACGCTAAAACACCTGCCCCACGGTGGGCGCCAACTGTCGTGGTTCTAAGTCTGACAGTAATGTAGGGGGGTAAGTATGGAGAGGCGAGATCTTAGCTATGGAGAAGTTGTAAGGACGCAAGGTTTACGAGTTCAGGCCCTTCTCGGAAGAAGTAAAAACCCTACGTCTCGGAGCCTGGAGGCGGTCGACTGGATTATGTGAGTATGAGTTACAGGGGTGTGAACCCTTGTCTCGGAGGAGGGGTGGCTTATATAGAGTGCGCCAGGACCCCGGCCAGCCCACGTTACGAAGGGTTCAATGTACATTAAGGCAGGGCGTTACTGGTAACGCTAGTAATAAAGTGCTATGATGACCATAAAAGCTATTTAATGACCGACCGTTAGCATGCGGGGTGACTTTAGGTCTCCTAGCCGTCGAGTGGTTGGATCTTGGTCGAGTGATCGCTTCTTGGTCGAGTGACTTCGAGTCTGTCGAATGGAACACCTTCAAGTCGATTGAAAGGTGATTTCTTCTAGAGATGTCCTTGGGTAGGGCAGTTAGGACAGGTCCATGACCCTACCCTAGGTACATAGCTTCATCAGTCGGCACACGGCTTGGTGTTTCTTGATGTGTCTTGGGTGCTAACCCTACCCCTCTACTTCTATGTTGAGCCTTGGGGTCGAAACTTGGAGTAAAAGCCTCCACAAAGCCGGTTTCACCCAAAAGGCAAGAGTCCTTCTCGGACTCCAGGGCCAGACGCCAGGGTTCTCGGTGTCTGGACCCAGACGCCAGGGACCCTGGCGTCTGGCCCCTGGACTCCGCAAAACTTCATTTTGCGCTTTCCAAAAACCTTGTGGGTTTTCCCCTTTGGCCCAAATAAAGTGTTCTCGTACCCAAACATTTCGGGAAACATCCGGAACCCCTTCCGGTGAATTCCGGAACCCTTCCGGAGTCAAAACACTATTGTCCCATATATCAATCTTTATCTCCAGACCATTCCGGAGTTCCTCGTCATGTCCGTGATCTTATCCCGATCTCCAAACAACATTCGGTCACCAACATACATAACTCATTGTACTATATCATCAACGAACGTTAAGCGTGCGGACCCTACGGGTTCGAGAACTATGTAGACATGACCGAGACACCTCTCTGGTCAATAACCAATAGCGGGACCTGGATGCCCATATTGTCTCCTACATATTCTACGAAGATCTTTATCGGTCAGACCGTATAACAACATACGTTGTTCCCTTTGTCATCGGTATGTTACTTGCCCGAGATTTGATCGTCAGTATCTCAATACTTAGTTCAATCTCGTTACCAGCAAGTCTCTTTTCTCGTTCCGTAATACATCATCCCGCAACTAACTCATTAGTTGCAATGCTTGCAAGGCTTATAGTGATGTGCATTACCGAGTGGGCCCAGAGATACCTCTCCGACAATCGGAGTTGACAAATCCTAATCTCGAAATACGCCAACCCAACAAGTACCTTCAAAGACACCTGTAGAGCACCTTTATAATCACCCGGTTACGTTGTGACATTTGGTGGCACACAAAGTGTTCCTCTGGTAAACGGGAGTTGCATAATCTCATAGTCATAGGAACATGTATAAGTCATGAAGAAAGCAATAGCAACAAACTAAACGATCAAGTGCTAAGCTAACGGAATGGGTCAAGTCAATCACATCATTCTCCTAATGATGTGATCCCGTTAATCAAATGACAACTCATGTCTATAGTTAGGAAACTTAACCATCTTTGATCAACGAGCTAGTCAAGTAGAGGCATACTAGTGACACTCTGTTTGTCTATGTATTCACACATGTATTATGTTTCCGGTTAATACAATTCTAGCATGAATAATAAACATTTATCATGAAATAAGGAAATAAATAAAAACTTTTATTATTGCCTCTAGGGCATATTTCCTTTAGGCTGTGTTCGGTTGAGAGGGATTCAAAGGGGGTTTGACAGGGATTGAAGTGGATTTAATCCCTTGCAAGTCAAACCTCCCCAAATCCCCTCCAATCCTCTTGTGGAGGGGTGTAACCGAACAAGGCCTTAGTTATATGACCAAAATACCCATAGTCCCACATGTGAGCTCTCTCTATCTATGGTAAGTGTGGGTCCCACTTGTCAAGAGTAAGCAAGC
Source organism: Triticum urartu (assembly GCF_056163025.1). Lineage (NCBI taxonomy): Eukaryota > Viridiplantae > Streptophyta > Magnoliopsida > Poales > Poaceae > Triticum > Triticum urartu. Next base: position 149,472,560 of record NC_141879.1, on the reverse strand, counting down.
GAATAATTATAGAGGAAAATAAAAACGTTGTTGGGGATTGAGTGGGACCCACACTTTATCATACTGAGATAGAGGAAAAGTTGACATGTTGGTCCATGTGTATTTCTGCCATTATAACATGGTAAATGTGTTTTGAGCTGACAATAATGTTGTCTAATGGAATCTTTAAGCATACGCCTAATAAAGCAATGTCATTTTTTAGCAATTAAAATTCCTAGTGACAAAACGAAGTAGTGAAACACAACCGGTGGTATAAATGATAAAAGCCCTAAAATAAAAGACAAACCTTATGAAAACAAAGAGAACAGATGAAAAAAATAAATAAAACACAGGAAAGGACAGGGAAGTGAAAACAAATTAAAACATAAGAACCTTGATGAAAAATGTAAAGAAAACACATAGAAAAAAACAAAAAACCAACAAAGATTGATAGAAGACAACAAAGAAAGTACACAGTCAAACTTGAACTTGTACAACTAGTGTACAACAGAAGAAGAGAAGAAAAATAAATCAAGAGAGTGACTGCAGCGATTGTGCAAGCTAAAACCCACTAATGGGCCAACTAATATGTGCGGGCGCTAGTGGCGAGCGAGAGCTACATCTCGCATTAGGCGAGAGATAACTATAGTGGTGTAATACCGAACAATCACGCATCCGTGCATGTGAATTGGGTCGGCCCACCGAGCTGCTCGATAGCTTCCCCCCTGCTATGAGAATACTGAACCAATTTTTTATGTGCATCTTTTTAAGGCATTCTATCGCCGCACCCTCCCCTCGGCCTCCCCCACCGCCGTTGCTGGCCACCGCCCTAGCTATCCCTCTAAGCCCCACACCACCGGTGAAAACCTCAGGCAATCTCCCCTCCCCCCCCCCCCCCTTCCTCTAAGATAGATAATAGAGTTGCAACTTCCCCATAGTGAGGCCATGGCTTCCCCCTAAGAAAGATAGTGGGGTTGCTCTTACCCGACAACATTTTTTCTTCTCCGGCAAGAGGTCCAGCATGAAGAAAGGAAGGAAGAAGGTGACTGGCGCGATAAAAAAAATTCAGATACCTGGAAAATAGCAAAACCATAAAAGTTTAGGTGTTTGTTTGGACTTGTGCAAAAACCCAAACAAAAAAGTGTCATAGCCATCACATGAGCATGCCATAGACGGTTGAGATACATTCCAAATATGGTTAAGAAGCACCAAATACACAGCGTGATAGCCGTCACAAGGACATGCTGTGGACAGCTGAGAGGCATTCCAAAAATGATGGCAGCACATATGTATGCTCAACAAAAAAACATGTTTGCATAAGTAAGCCCAAACAGATACAGTAGGACCGTAGGCCGTAGCTGTGACAAACACATGCTCCGGACACAGGTGTGCTGCATGCAATTCATGGTTGGTAGAGACGCATCTCAAAAAGAACGGTCAGTAGTAGAAACGCACAGGTGTACATAAATAAACCGCGACAAAAGTCGGCATGGCTACCCTCCAAACGCAGTAGCAACGAGCAGGCACACATAAGCGTCACATGGACATGCTACGTCAGTTTAAGAACACTCCAAAGACAGTAGAAACACACTTACACACACTGACACACACACACACACACATAAAACTCTTCTAAAAACAAGAAAGGCAAACGAAACAGTAGGAGCGCCGGTGTATATATAGAGCGCCGCGAAAGCATCGCCCTCACAGCCTCGGCAGACACTCGAACTGCGGCGGAACAAAGCTGACGCAATGGCGGCCTTGCTCTGCATCAGCACCCCCGCCGCCGCCGCCCTTCCCCACCTCCCGCGCGGACGCGCACCCCCGTGCGACGTCGCGCTCGCCGCTCCGGTGCCTGCCCGTCTCTCCCTCCGCCGCCGCGGCCTCCCAACTACAGGTCTAGTTCGGGAACAGAACAGGACGTTCTCACGCTCGTCGGATTTACCGGCCGAACGGATGGAAGCCTAACCTGAGGATTCTTTTGTTGTGGCGGTGTGTTTTTGCAGGGCTGCGCTGCTCCCGCACGGAGGTGGGGGTTACGGATGCAATAAGGATGGCCGCGGCCACGCCGTTCGGGCACAACCTGGTGGCGGTGGACATCGTCGGTGACGAGGTGGCTGCCGACAAGGTGACTTCCCTGCTTTGCACGTGACTTGTTTGTTGTATTGCGTCAAAGGTACTTTTGTGGCTATGTTTAGACGGGGGGCGGGGGAGTTGTTGTGGATCTTGGCGTGGAGTTACACAGAAAGAAATACAGAATAGCTACATGTCAGTCACCTGACTTTTGAATTTGGGGCAGTCGATTTCGCTAGAAGGGAGAAACAGCCGGAGGGGAGGAAGAAACTCGCCGGAGGAGAGGAAGAAGCTCGCTGGCAGGCTACCCCACCATCTATCTTAGGGTCGGGGTGGGGGAGATGGCACGGCGGTGGTGCAAGTTCGCCGGAGAAAAACCTGTCATAGCCCGAGGCTAGAGGGATGGACGGGGGCGGGGGCAAGACATGCGGTGGGGGCGGTTTAGGGGACGGCGGTGCGGCGAGGCGGTCGTAGGGGTGGCAGCAGGCGACCCGGCCAGTGGCAACATGCGGCGGAGGAAGAAGAACACGGGCGATCTGTTTTTAGGAAGAAGGAAGAAGACGTAATCTAGACTGTTTCTTTTTTATCTAACGCTTGAGATTGATCCTGACAAAATCAACTGTCCCAAAGGGAAATTTTAGTCGACCGGCTCCTTGGCATTCCCAAAAAAATATTGTAATTTAATTTTGATTATTATTATTCCCTCCGTTTCTAAATATTTGTCTTTCTAGAGATTTCAACAAGTGAGTACATACGGAGCAAAATGAATGAATCTACACTCTAAAATATGTCTATATACATCCATATGTGGTAGTCCATTTGAAATCTCTAAAAAGACAAATATTTAGGAACGGATGGAGTATTATATACTCCTACAATTGAGCTAGTAAGGTTGTGAACATGTTTAGAAGGATGAGCTCGCAAAAAAAATGTTTAGAAGGATGAATTTGTGAGTCCTAAATTTTGCAAGGCAATAAAACAGCTTAACCTTACTAAAGCCTCTACAATTTATAGTTTTCAGTAGAAACATGAATTTGTGCATCCCACTAGGCTGTATATCATTTGCAGAAACAAATTAATATGATTTGTTATACATTATTTCTTTGCACATGTGGTTGATTCTTCTAATTGTTTGTTGAAAAGCTCCAGTTGGGCTTCAAGGAGATGGCCACATATGTCATATATGGCACCGGTGCTTTCTTTGCCGGATGGGTTTTGTCCGCTGTTGTTTCAGCAATTGACTCCATCCCCTTGGTCAGTAGCCATTAGATCTCTGCATGAATGTAAAATTCTTTCTGCCATCTTAGATCTTTAACTAAATGTGATATTGCCCTCAGCTCCCAAGAATACTGGAGATGGTGGGCCTCGGATACACGGTTTGGTTCAGCTCACGGTATCTTCTTTTCAAGGTATGTATCTATTTGCTTCATAAGTACTTTCTTTTGGTGTGCACTCTACTATGTTCAACCTTTTCACCACTTATTTACCACTTGCAGGAAAACAGAGAGGAATTGTTTGCCAAAGCTTATGATCTCAAAATGAGAATTGTTGGATCCGGCGATGCATGATGTGTTCACATATGGTTGGGCAGCTGAGTGTAATAACTTCTCTCTTTTTGGGAGAAATACTAAGTTGTGTGTTTCAACCATATGTTACTGAGTTTGTGATGTAGTGTTCGTTATGTTTGAACTATTCGGCGAAAAATGTATGTCATGCTTTCTAGAGAAAAATGTGGTGTATGTGATAACTGGAATAAGCAAGTAAGACCCATGTAGGACATGGAGGCTAGGCCAAATAATCCCAACATTGCCCCTTTTATGCAGAGCAAACATGAAACTTATGGGAGGTTGGTATGATATGGTGTCTATGGTTTATCCAACCCAGAGGTAGTCTATGGTGTGTATGGTTTATCCAACCCAGATGCAATCGTAGCCTATTTTAGGAATTAGGCCTAAGGATGTAAATCGGTAAGTAAAGAAGCCCGCATATAACTAAATCCAAATATATTGTATATTAATTTTATCTTGATGACACCGAAATTTTTGCTAGTCCTAACAAAGACAAGCTCTTGGCCCTGTGCCACATCCTCGATGCTTTAGTCGGAGCGACTAACCTTAGAACAAACCCACTCAAGATGGAGGTCTTCCCCTTTTGTCATGACCACATTGACCTTGTTGACACACTATTTGTTTTTCTAGCTAGATTGGCTTCCTTCCCGGCAAATATTTTGGTCTCCCCCTTCGCTTCAGTGTCTTCGCCGGGTGGACTTACAACCAACCGCTCATCCACAAGTTCAGAGCCTGATTACTTCTATGAACTAGATAATACCACACATGTTGTAGCGGATTTGAATATATGGTTTCTAAATATTGTGTAGAATAATAATTCAAACATTACGATTTAAACTATGTGAAAGATTTCCGCATAAGCAAAAAAATAGCATGAAAAATTGTGCAGGTCACAATTAAATGCAATGTGATTTAAAATCCACTTAGAATGCACTAACACACATTGTATGGTAGAGGATTCCCATGTGTAGCTCTAGAGGAAGGGACGGCTACAAGTACCTCACAGACTGATGCACAGATGTGGAAGCGATTATGGAAGCTCAAGGTTTTGCCAAAAGTGCGTGTATTCTGGTGGCGAGTTGTGCGGGAAATATTACCAGATGAATGCACTCTGAAGCGTAGACATATACAAGAAATTGGAAGATGCAAAGTGTGTTTGGCAATGGATGAGGATTTGATGCACGCTCTAGTGCATTGCCCCCATGCAAAAATGTTCTGGGAAGAAGCCTATGATTGGTTGGGTGTACGCCGGCCTCGGCTTCATCCCGATACGTGGGCGCGAGACATCTTGTCTGACCCACAGTTCACGGATATGCAAAGGTCTCAGATGATTTCTGTTATGTGAGCGATCTGGCATTCAAGAAACAGAATTACACATGATGGAGAGAAGCTGGACCCAGTAACGACTATTAGGCGGATCAAGGATGATCTGGCCGTGTTGGATATACCCCAAGCTGCGGCTGCTATACTACCAGGATACGGTTGGATTCCTCCGGATCCAGGTGTGATTAAGATTAATACAGATGCAGCAATGAGTTTGGTCTCGGCAAGGTGTGGTGCAGGGGGAGTTGCTCGTTCTGACGAACGCTTGCTGGGTTCTTGGAGTAAACCTCATCATGGGGTTACAGATCCGTTCATTGGTGAAGCACTAGCGCTGAGAGATGGTGTTATTTTTGCAAGTTTGCGCGGTTTTTCACACGTGATCATGGAGACCGACTGCGTGGAGGTAGTGAACCTCTGGACATCTCACCACAGTAATCGCTCTGCTGTGGCACCTTTACTTGTAGAAATTGGAGAGCTAGCGGCAATTTTTACTTCTTTTCGTATTCAACATGTAAGTAGGTCAGCCAACGTACCGGCCCATCTTTGTGCTAAGCATGCATGCTCACTGATGGTAACCGAGAGTTGGACTGACACTGGGCCTTCATTCCTGCTCACTAGCCTAATGGCTGATGATGGCAGGTTTTCTTCAGTTGAATAAAGCTCTCAAGTTTTGAACGCAAAAAAAAAAAGACGGAGCCGTAGGAAATGACGGATACATATCAGTCCAGGATCGCCATGTTCCGTTGGTACAGGTGCGTAAAGAGTCGTGCTATGCACACGACATTCTTTGGACAATGCATGGACGATAAAAAAATCCGGCCGGACATATGCATGATTGAACAGGGCACTGGCCGCAGGATTTAGATGTCGTGCATAGATCGGCCAGTTGTATCGTGCATGCAGCAGTTTCGGTGCGTAAATACTCACTACTAGGGAAAAGGCTAGCAGCAGCGCGGGGTGGTGCGCTACTGATAAGGCGCTATAGCTAACGAATAGCAGTAGCGTGCCTTCACCCACGCTACGGCTAAATCGACTTAGTAGCAGCGAGTTCCAGGAGGAGCGCTGCTGGTAATTAGTAGTAGCGCTTCTCTCTGCCCGCGTTGCTACTATTATTTCGTATTTTATTTCTTTTTTATTTCATGTTGTATTCGTACACCTTTACACAAATTTTCATACAACAGGAATTTACAAATTGTTTTTACATCATAATGAGTTATTACATCACGGGGTGAAAGAACCGTGTGGACTAGTTTCAAGTGGACGGACATCCACTTGAAACTAATCCGCGATTCTTTCACCCAATGATATAATAAATATCATTAACAACTTATCATCATCATCATCATATCATTGGTCACTAATCGTAATCACAAGTACTCTTGACATCTTCAACTCTAACACATTGTATCACATAATAAACATATTGTACCTCATAGGACCTACTACATTTTCGTAGGACCTACTATATTCTCTAAGGTAAAATAGCAAAAAACAAGATAGCCCCTCGCTCTCCATTATGGAGAATGCAGATTATCCTGTCTTCAATTCTTGCCTTTCGCTTAATGTTGCTTCCAAGAATCTCCTTACGAATGTCCAAACATTTTTTCCACTCTTTGATTAGCATGTGTTCACCGGTTTCAGAAATTCGATATGCACAGGTGAGATCCGTATGATGACCGCTGTAGGTTCAGAACTTCAAGGCGACCATTGTAATACATCAGATGAGACACACAATCTATCGGGATTTTCTGTTGAAAAATATAGTAATAACTTCGTAGTTAGCAATGATGTACTAGTTTTAGAAGTATGCAAAAGATGCACGGATGTCGTAATAGTAAAATATCTTACCAGGGTATCTCCATAGAAGTTATCGTGGTTCAACACGTGCACTAGTGGCACGTATTCACCATAATTTGGAGGAGTTCGATAATAGGTATTGTAATTCTCAAAAAAAGTACAATAAGCAATCAGATGATTTTTCTCCTTATAAGTTAATTCGGAGCCATCAGTGTAGTGGGTTTTGTCTACCATCTTCTGCATATTCTTTGAAGATTCAAAATAAGCTGTCAATGGAAATAAGCTGTCAACTATTTTGAAATAAATAATATAAATTAGTTAATAACTATGTTTGAGAAACTCACATTGCGGTAGAATCGGAAGCGTATCAACAAGGACCCAAATGTCCATATTGTCTTGCTCGATGTCAGGATTACCAAGATCCATGCTGACAATCATACCCTCATAAAAATCATACATTTTGCAAAGTGCTTCCCAATTTTGGCAACCAAAATGGGTTACGCTCTGAGAATTGTACAGATTTACTTCAAAATCGATATCATGATGGGTCCTTAGGTGTATTTTCTTTGTTTGAAAATTTTCATGGTCTTCAAACCCATCCTCTCCAAGACATAGCGTCTTGCATGACATGGGATAAGCTAGTCGAATTGTAAAAGATGAAAATTAGACGTTGAAATAGTTGAAGTCATGCTTAATTACGAAAAAAACACTTGTCGTTGTTGCGTACCGTTTCAACATCGAAGGTCTCCTCGAGCTTAATACTGAAGCGCCGATCTTCATCCAGCTGAACGAACCTGTCGCACATACCTCGATCATCGTGGCACCAACTGCACTCCCCCGGGAGACTGTCGTCGTCCGAGTACGACATTTCCTACGTTCATAATTCAAAAATTAAACTTGTACATATTCTAGCACAAGTCATGCCAGAATTCACGAAAAAATCCGGCATGACCTTTGCTAAAAAAGGACATATCGAGCGCCTGAAATTTGCCGGAACGGAAATTAATCAACACTCCGGAAAAACATAGGCCACTCGGAGGTGTAACCAAAACATGAAATAATTGCTTAAACTAAAAAATAACACCAAATATGGCATGTTCAACTAGTTCTATTAATTCAACTAGTTCTATTAATTCAACTAGTTCTTACTAAATATAAACTTAGTATAAAAAGAAAAAAACTAGTTCTTTCTAAAAATGAAGTAGTTCAACTAGTTATTAATTTACTTACTATACTAGTTCAACTAAAACTTAACTAGTTCAACTAAAACTAAACTAGTTCTATTAATTCAACTAGTTCTTACTAAATATAAACTTACTATAAATAGAAAGAAACTAGCACATCTACTACTACTAATTAACATCTAACTACTACATCTACTACTGTTAATTATACAACTAGTTTACCATCACTACTAGTAATTAATATCCACTACTTCTAAAAATCATTATCTATGAACCCTAAATTAACATCTACTACTACTAAAATCATCTACTAACTAAGCAAAGAGAGAGGGGGTTGGGGAGGGGTGGGGGGCTTACAGAGGGAGAGACGGTGGTGGGGAGGTGCTCGGCGACGGAGGGGCGGCGAGGGCGGGCTCGGGATCGGGAGGGCGGCGGTCCTGGGCGGCAGGCTCGGCGGGCTCGGTCGAGGGCGGCGACGGTGAGGTCGAGGGCGGCGACAGTGTGGTCGAGAGCGGCGGCGGTGAGGTTGAGGGCGGGCGGCGGCGGCGTGAGGGCGCAGGCGCGCTCGGGCTCGAGCGGTGGCGACAGGGAGTAGGGGAACATGTCGGTGGGGGGGAAAGGAGGACTTAGCGAAATTTTGATGCGAGGGGTGGTTAACTCGAACTAGCAGTAGCGCACGTACAGAAAACGCGCTATAGCTAACTTATCTACAGCGCGTTTTGGGGAAAACCGGTACTGCTAATGGAAGCAGTTATTTCTTTTGTTTAGTGAAAATATCAAAAATATACATTGGTCATCATTGATCTTTTTGTGTATAATCTAAATAGTCAACATGAATCCTCACTGTATCTGTATAGGTACAGGCGAGGATTCATATTGCAACCACAAATCATACACATATAGTTCAATGAAGACCAAGTGCTCGAGATAGGTTGAGAAGCAACATATTTAAGGTGGTAAACACCTTGTTTGCTTAGCAGTATGGGACTAAACTTAATTAGTTACGGTCATACTTACCAGCAGCGAGTTTTGAGCAAAACCGCTGCTACTAAGTTCTTTAGCAGTAGCGCGTCCACGGGAAGGGCGCTACTACTATATCTATCCTGGAGGCAACACCGTGGCAATTATAGTAGTAGCGCTCTTTTCACCTAGAGCGCTACTGCTACTCAATCATTAGCAGCGCTCTTTTCTAAAGCTCGTTGCTGCTAATTAGCAGTAGCGTCTGTTTTTAGACCGCGCTGCTGCTAAGATTCTGTGTATAAGGTTTTTTCTAGTAGTGACTGTATATAACAACGTCCGTCCGGTGCATCTGTTACACTGACACCGTGCGTGGAATGGATAAGTCTCCATGGTGACCCGACCGACACTACAAAGTAAATGCAAATCTGTAGTCTCCCTTGGGACGCCGCCTAAGGCGAGGAGCTCTTGGCGATGGAGATGGCGACCGGGAGGCGATGGAATCGAGTTCTTGTCAGATCCAGTCGACAGGTAAACTTTGGCAACCCAATTATCTGATATCGGTGACAGGTACAAGTTATAGGTGGTAAATTTATTCGAATGATTTTTATTTTGAGATAGATTTCCCCTGTCGGATCTGGCCTGTGCAGATGCGCCTCTGGCCCATGGTGCAAGCCAAGCTTTAGTATGCGCGCCTGCTGAATCCAGCATTGGCGATGCCGGGGGTGCCGCACTGGACTTACAAATGGAGTTGAACAGCACTTGCGAGGGGATTGCTCTGTCCGCACCGGCGTCCGAGCAATCTACAGGCGGAGACAACCCTCAAGCCCCTGGTTGGACTAAAATGTACAAGTCCACGGCATTTTGTTTCTCGTTCAATCATAGCTCTAACTGCTAATTTCTTGTTACGATATTTGAACCATGTTTATCATACCGGCTGCTATACGGCCATGCCATCTACTCATGATGGGATTAAACATACATTACTGAAAAGCATAAATCTGTATGATGCAGAATCCGTATGGGGCGTGCACCTGATGAACGACCCCCATGTGCTGCCAGGATGAGTGCGTTGGAAATGGCATTGCCAAGTTATGCAGAAAAGAAAACTGAAACTGTCATAGTTCCTGCTCTGGGAAGCAACTTCGATACACTGGGGGAAGCCTATGGTTACTACAATCTATATTCATGGGAGGTCGGCTTTGGAGTAAGATATGGCAAACGCCGGCTAAATGTCGAAAAAGAACACAATGCATGCAGGAGATAGTTTGTGGCTGCTCTTTAAGTAATTATTTCACTTCACTAGCACATATCCCCATCTAGGTGTGAATACATGTATAACAAAAACTGAAACATGACACTCAAACAGAAAGAAAATAAGTGCCTCCCCTGTTTCATGTCATTTCTACATTACTCAATGCTTACATTGTAAAAAAAACTAACTAAAATTCCTACTGCACGTAAAAAAAGACAAGATCACTGCGGGCAATGCATGAAGGTCGATGGTATATTCATCCAATTCTACTCCAAGGATCCATGATTCCAATTCAAAAAGTGAAGACTACTGCTTATCAATACATTACCTCCGACGTCTGCAATCGGATCCGATCCGTTGTGCTGCATTTTGCTGATAATCACGTGCCCCCTGGCAAAGTGTTATCGCCTGAACACCAAGAGAGGTGCAAAGCTCTTGTTAATCAGATTTGTGGCAATCTAGATGCAGCTGCTACTGTTATGTACAAGGAGTTCACAAACAGGATTGCCGAGGCAGAAAATGCTCGCTTGAAAATCAACATGTGCATCTAGCTCCAAGCCCCTTGGTCAGCGCCAAGACAGCGCTTGTTGTTACCCAATGTTCGTTCCCATCGAAAACTCACTTTTGACTTGAATACATTGGTATCAAACAAAAGTTACTAACTGCTTGTGTCTGCCCTCCTCGCTTTTTACAGGTAGGCCAGCAGAGCAGAGTCGCGCACCTTCAACCCAGAGTCATGAAGAAGCATTAGCAGAAGCACGCAGAGGAAAAGAGAACTGCACTGGAGCCCCAGATTCCACACCAAGATTCATAACACCTGAGTCATGTTGGTTTCCATTTGATTGCCATTGGCACTTGTACACACATGCTCAATATTTAACCTCCACGCTTGTTGATACATCCCTGCAGACACAGCTTCCTCCAGAATCACCACTTGCAAATGCATGCGCACACACTCTTCTCCAGCTTGCTGGAATAGTCTCTCAAACATGTACTTAACAACTCATCACCACTCACATCGTCTCATGATTTTTTTAAAAAAATGAAAGAAACACCACTATGATCATGTGCTCTGAATATCATTCCAGCAAAGGATCAACAACTTCAGTATGTTGAGGAAACTCCTGAAGCTAAGCTGCCAGCACCTACCCTTCCTGGAGCCGCGCAAAACCTGATTGCAATAAATGCCACCTGCCCCTTGCGCCTTGTGCTCTCTGTTTCACTAACATGCCTTCTGACGATGATTCTGCACACACGGGTTAGCAATCTCATGCAAGCTGTGTTTTATTTCTAGCACCTCTCCTAAAGTTTCAAACTATATCTAAGCATTCTGTCCACACTGTTTTTATGGCTGCAGCTATGCTGATATCACCCCGGTACCCACGGACACCTTACCATTTACGGAGCCGGAAGTATGTCACTGTCACAGATGTCACAAAAAAGCCTACCTGGACAATGAAACGTCCAAGGTCAAATGTTGTAAACATGGTAGACCCTAAGAGATAGAAAACATCAGAATTACCTGCTGTTGATCATCTCCCTGACATTGGAGAACGCAGATCAACACCTCCCTGACACTGGAGGACGCAGATCAGCACCTCCCTGACATTGGTATCAAACAAAAGTTACTAACTCCAGCCGCCTGCCCGCCCTGCATCTGACCTGGCCCGACTTGGCCAACTACAGGAGTTGCTCCTCCAAGACCAAGAGTGGCGACATGGGCCGCGTAGGCCTCCTCCCACCTGTAGAAATCACATCCACCCCCTGACGGCTGCCATGGATTCAGAAGAAAACATACATCGTCAGAACCTGACCAACTAAACATCAGGAAAAAAAAAGCCAAAATCCCATCCAAGATACTGTACTTACATTGTGATTCCGGCACTTGTCGAAACGCTGGCTGGCATTCTGCCCGCGCTACGCTACGTATGTCACCACGTTCCTCCCGCAATCCGGACAAGGCACGACTGACAGAGCACCTTGGTCAACACCTGGATCTGCCATCTTTGCAAGCTACGGTTATATCTGCTTCGATTTGGGATATGGTAAAGGAAGTTGTGCGGCGCGGCTAGGGTTTCGTCTCTCGATTTGGGGATCGAATGGGGAACAGACAAGCAAGAACCCGTGGGTTGCATTAAATACATCCGATGGGCCGCCCATCAGAAAATTGTGCAACACCCGCTACCGGCCGTTCCCGTACTTTCGGTATAGGTACAGGACCGGGAACAAACGTCACGTTAGAAAACACCGTCAACCCTCCTCTCGCGTCGGCAACAACGTTGACTCCCACGGCGTCTCTTGCCCGTCACGTACGTGCATTAAACTCTCCTTAACCGCCAACTGCAATACGGCATGCACCTCGCATCTCCAGCGGATCGAACGCGCGACGATAGCGAGAGCGCGTGAGCTCGTCCACGCCGAACAATTTTCGGCAGATGCTTAATTAGATACTTTTGCTATAGATAAAACTATAGATGTTCAAGAAAAATCTGGCATATTTTTATACACATATAAAAGGAGTTTATTGAGTAGTCATCGGCCCATCGCAGGTTTCATTACTTTTCTTCATTAAAAAGGAATTGTGAATGACCGATTCGTCATTGATAGCATTAAACCCTAAAAGGAGGGATATATTGTGATAATAGTGGCAGATCAAACAAGAACTTGATGTCTTGATGAAAACATTTCTCTAAGAGCTTTGCATGGTAGATGCCCTAACTTTGTAGCAATATTGCCAAGTAGTAAGCCCACGCCGGGTAATCTAAAATAGCAAGCTTAGTTAAAAAAATAACTGATAACAACTAAAACTTTTTGCCTCTGTTTTAAAGAAAAGCGTGCTTAGTTACATCCAGATGCTAATAACCAATTCGATCGAGTCTGTGCATAAAATCATGGCATAGTTGGATCTGCTAGAGGAGAATTAACAAAGTCTTATCTAACTCCTACACTATTTTTTGCGGGAAAAACTTTCAAACTATTCATCATCTGGCAAGGCAGTACAAAGAACACTAGAAGTAAAATTTACATTCAGGTCCGTAGACCGCCTAGCAACGACTACAAACACTGGAGCGAGCCGAATGTATTCCGCCGCCATCGCCCCTCCATCACCGGAGGGCAGGAGACATACTTGTTTCTCAACCTGTGTATTGTCATCAAACATGGACGCCATACATTGTCACCTAGCACACACGGTATGAACCTCCATATCCGCATTTTGTCGGTCATCTGATACCCTCTTCTTTTCAATTCCCTTTCAGCAACCAAACTGTTTTGAACTTGAATTTGTATATAGGGTTGTAAAAGCTCCATCTTCCCCTTCTGCCAGAGTAGTAAAAGAGTTGTATGATCAGACTCAGCCTGAAGCAAAATTACCAAAAAAAAGCAGATGCGCAGATTGTTGCTAGAGGAAGATCCAAAGATTTCCGGCAGACATGATCGGCCGTGCCGCCTGTTTCAAGCTGCGACCTGCGACCGCCGGCAGGCAGGTATGTGGTGCGTGCGCTGCCTGTGGCTGTGGTAGCACGTTCACCCAACGGCCAACGCCCCGGCGCCTTCAGTTTCAGTTCGCGCCTGCCCACCCCGCGGCCGCCGCTGACCACACACAAACCTCGCGGCGAATCCGCCGATCTCCTCCCCCCCCTCCTTCCCGAGAGGCTGAGGCGGCGGCGATCGACAAGCACCCCCTCCGCCGCCGGCGGCCATGAAGCCCCCGCCCCTGCCGGCGCCCGCCAGAGCCCCGCCGCTCCCGTGGATCTCCCCGCTCCAGTACCGCAGCCCCACCCGCGCCGCGCCCGCCTCCCCGCCCCCGCCCCCGCCGCCGCCCTCCTCTCCCCCGCCGCGCCGCGTCGACCACCCGGACCTCGCGCGCCTCATCGCCTCCTCGCAGTCCGGGCAGCGCGCGCTCGACCTCTTCAACGCCGCCGCGGAGCAGCGCGGGTTCTCGCACACCGCGTCCACCTTCTCCGCGCTCCTCATCCGCCTCGCGCGCGCCCGCCTCCCGTCCGCCACCACCGCCGTCCTCCGCCGCGCCGCCTCCGCGCCCTGCCGCTTCCTCGAGCCGCACCTCCTGCCGCTCCTCCGCCTCCTCCCGCCCGACCACGCCCTCGCGCTCCTCCGCCTCCTGCCGTCGCTCCTCCACCGCCGCCGCGTCTCGCACAAGGCCCTCGCCGTCTGCCTCGACCGCCTCGTCTCCTCCCGCTGCCCCGACGTCCTCGCCGACCTCATAGCCGACCTGCGCGACCCCCGGAACAAGTACCTCCCCGCTCCCAACACCTGCGTCTACAACATCCTCATCAAGCACTACATCAAGAACGGCGACTCCGAGACCGCCTTCAGGGTGCTCGATGAAATGCGTGAGTACACCTGCGGCGATGTGAGGCCAAACCTGGTCACCTATTCGACATTGTTGGGTGGGCTCTGTCGTGCTGGTAAGATGAAGGAAGCGTTTGAGCTATTCGAGGGGATGATCGAGAAAGACCACATCGTGCCGGACCAGCTGACATACAATCTGATCATCGACGGATTCTGCCGTCTGGGGCAGGTGGAGAAGGCACGGACAATCTTTGGATTTATGAGGAAGAATGAGTGTGAGCCAAATGCTTTCAACTACGCAACTCTTATAAATGGACACTGCAAGAAAGGGGAAGTGGAGGATGCAAAGCTGGTGTTCGAGGAGATGAGGACTGCTGGGGTGGAACCAGACGCCGTCAGCTACACGGCATTGATCGGGTGCCTTTGTAGACATGGGACTGTCGATGAGGGGATCAATCTTCTGATGGAGATGAGGGAGAAGGGATGCAAGGCTGATGTTGTCACATACAATCTGCTGCTTGAAGGGCTGTGCAAAGATGGGCGGATGGCAGAAGTGATGGACTTGCTTGGGAGGTTGCCAGAGGAAGGAGTTCAGTTGAACGTCGCAAGCTATCGGATTGTGATGAATACTCTATGCTCAAGTGGAGATATGGAGAAGGCCGTTGGCTTGCTGGGATTAATGCTCAGAAGAGGGTTTTTGCCGCACTATGCAGCCTCAAACAAACTTTTGATCGGTCTGTGCGATGTTGGGCGAGTGGCAGATGCGACAGCTGCATTGTATGGATTGGCCAAATTTGGGTTCATGCCAGAGGCTAGTTGTTGGGCAAAGCTGATTGAGGCTGTGTGCCGGGACAGAAAACTTAGGAGATCTGTTGAGCTTCTGGATGTCTTAATTACGGGAGGGTGAACAAGTTACCTCAGTGCAGCATGGGTTACTTTGGCCGATTTTTTACCTGAAGTAGGATACAAATCAGGTATGAAGATCGCTCGAAACGGAGTGATGGCACATTGAAGGGATCACTTTCACATAAGATGATCAGGCTTGACCCCAAATGGCGAACAAGATGCAGTCCAGGAAATAACTCAAAAGGGTCGTTTGATCTGCAACAGGACCTTGCGTACAATCAAACTTGGACAAGGATGGCAACCTGAGCCAATTTGCGATACATCCACAACCATTCATTCTGATTTGGGGAGGGGGGCATTTGAGGGTGGGCACAGGACATTGACTACTTTGATGTTTTCGTGCCCGTAGTAAAAATAATTTGCATCATCTCTGGCCGAGGAGACCGAAGATGCAAAAACCATGTGGAAGACTGGTGCTCATTCCCCGTATTCGTTGGTGCGTTTTTTCTACTATTCTTGAAGACATTTAGCTGACTTGCTGTTCACCGATGTTCAGATCACCGAAACCAATGTTATGAATTGCATCCACTGTATCTCACTCGTGCTAAATGTTCTTGTGCTATCATTCTCTGCACTCTTCAGCCAAAATGTTCTCATCCATATATATGATTGTAGTTTTTTGCTTCAGTACATGTTTTTGTTTTTGTTGTAAATGCCGGTTATGAGGCAGATAATTATGTGTAAGATGGATAAATTTTCCTTGGTTGGCTTCATGTTACTATTCATTTCAGAACTCGAACTCTCATGAAAGGCTTCAAGCCAAATGTTCTCTTTTGACATCACTTTATTTGTTACAGCAACTTCAAGCCAAATGTTCAGTTGAAACTAGAACAGAGGGCCTTTTTAGGAGTAGAAATGAGAGATTGACACACCGGCTACTCCTGGACTAACAGCCCCTCATTCTCATTACATCCTCCACTAATTTGTAGCAACACACGCCACAGTTCACACACACACACACACACACACACACACGCACTCCCTACTTTATTCAAGCACCGAGTCATGCATAAATAGCGTATCACGCAACACAGTTTACACCACACGACACATATGAATGCAACAATTGTGATAACTTACAAGCAGCAAGTATAACAAATGATTAAGAAGAAGAAGACGGCGGCGAAGGCCGTGGACGCCATGGATAGCCGGCGAGGAGGGGGCGGGCGGTCAGTCACGGCAGACGGAGCTCTTGGGCTTGACGATGAACTTCATCTGGCCGGCGGTGCAGTGGAGGCCTTGGCGCTCGCCGCAGACGAAGTAGTGCATCTTGCGCTTCTTGAGGACGAACTCGAAGCCCGCGCCGGCGCCCTCCGTCACGCCGGCCACCAGCTTGGCCGTCTTGAGGTTGCAGGACTGGTAGTCGGCCAGGTTCCGCATCATGTACACGCTGTGCGCGTGCGTCGTCGCGTTCGGCGGGTCGTAAGTGAACACTGCACACCCAGCATCCAAACAACCAAGATATGTTATCCGGTCAATATTTATGTGACTTGGAGTAAAAGCCAGTGCCGCCCTCGTGAGATGAGAGCCAGGGTGTTCGGTACAAATGTGCAGTGCTCAGTGTCTAGTTTAGTTCCTGATGTGTACTATATAAGATGAGTTTTTCAACATACCATCAAAAAAAAAAGATGAGTTTTTCAACAGAAGAAAAAGGTTGTGAGGTCCCTCGTATATACTCTCTCTATCTAAGTACTCCCTCTGTAAAGAAATATAAGAGCGTCTACGAGGGTAGTAAATATTATTTTGAGGCGCTCTTATATTTCTTTTAGGGGGGAGTAAATATTATTCCGAGGCGCAGAGTAGCTTAGTTAACTGAATCTTTAGCAACTTCGGTTAAACAGTGACAATTTTGTTGTTGCTTAAAACTTGACGTACGTTGCGGTTTTTTTTATTTTTTTGCAGTTCGTTAGTGTGACAAATATGGCAAGGTAAAGTGCTTTAAAAGGCTGATTGCAAAAAAAATGCTCTAAAAACCAAGACTGAACTCAGATCAGAGAAAGCAAGTATACGTCAGTACTACATAGTATAATTGCGTACCGAGGCTGTCGTCCTGGAAGAAGGGGCCCTTCCTGATGACCCAGTCGGTGTAGTTGTACCCCCACGTCCACCGCGCCGCGTCGCCGACGACGAACCGCTCCGCCCGGCACGCCTCCGGGACGACGAGCACCAGCGCCAGCAGCACGAGCACCGCCGCCGTTGCCATCCTCGCCTCCATCTCTCAACCAGGGACAAGCTAGAGCACCGCACCTGCTAGCGGCAGCACGTACTCAGCTTGCTCGCCGGCCACTGGATGCTCTGGCTGGCCTGGTTTGTGATGAGCATGGCATGGCTTGGGTATAAATAGGGAGGAGGGACGGGCCGGTCGATCATGGCGTTGCGTCGGAGTGCAGGCCGGGCTCGCCCGGCCAGCGCAGCACGGGGGCGCGTGATGATGGCGCCAGTTGACTCTTGTAGCCGGGACGAGAGGTTCCATCAGCTCGACAGAACCCTGGGACTGGAGGAATTCTCTTCTCGGGTCATTGTTTACTTGTCTGGGCCACACGATTAGAGAAAAGCGGGCGTTGCACTTGGGGAGGGTCGCGCTTGGGGTTGGTCGACCGCAGCGTTGGTGCGCCATTAGCGACCTGGGCGTGCGTGCTTAGTGGCAGGGCGTGTCTTTGGGGGTTGGTGGACGCCACTGGCCGGCTGTGTGGAACTTGGTAGTAACATCTAGCTTAGCTACTGTCCACTTTGATAATGCATTGTCATCTGATCTCTGGTCACTTCTACGGAGCCGTCCCCGTAGGCGTACGCAGGGTCATCGGCACAGCATGGCCATGATTATTACGGTGGTGGATTATTACTGTGGAGGGTTAGCTAGGGTGGCGCGAGATGATTAAGTGAGCGCGTGATTGGTCCATGTACGTACGCTTGTCTGTTTATTTGACAGCAAAGTAGATACCACTTACTCTAAACTACTTACCCTGCTAGTAGTATATGTACTACTCCCTCCGTTCCTAAATACTTGTCTTTCTAGGCATTTCAACAAGTGACTACATACGGAGCAAAATGAGTGAATCTACACTTTAAAATATGTCTACATACATCCGCATATAGTAATCATTTAAAATGTCTAGAAAGACAAATATTTAGGAACAGAGGGAGTACATGCGTGCTTCACGATCGCGTCATGCTGAGTGGCGCTTCGAGCAAGTGCTCAACGTGTGGTGGTCAATGAACTAACCCTAGCTAGTGCTGTAGTATTGGTTCGGTAAGTATAGACATGCATAAACTAGTACTCCACGACCACCGTCAAACGGCCGATCGCTTTGCTACCACTCTACGTAAGGGTCAGCCTGCGGTCAAGATGGCGCGAATTCGTCGCCGGCCGCCCACCTTTGCTGGGACTAACCGTATCGCATGCGCGGGAGACCCCGTGGATCGGTCGATCGCTTACCTTGAATCGGCCGTCGAGAAAGAACGAAAAGCTTACCTTTGAATGGATGGTTAAAATGCGTGCATGCTTCCGCTAAGTTTAACTTTGGGGTTCAGTCAGAGAAGCTGAGCAATGCGTGCACGCTCCAGCGAATTAGCTACTCCCTCCATTCCAAAATATAGTGCACCCGCGTTTCTCGAGGTCGAATTTTGACCATAAATTTAACGAACGAGACCGACTGCGGTGGAAGAAAAATTTACATAATTAAAAACTTTTTTCGAATACGAATTCACTGATATAACTTTTGTCCCCGCCGCAATTGGTCTTGATAATTAAATTTACGGTTAAAATTGGAGCACGGGAATAGAGGAAGCACTACATTATGGAACGGAGGGAGTATCAATCATAGCTTAGCTACAATTGTTTCCTTGGGGACGATAAAATAATTTAAAGATCAGTTTTGCTAAGTCTCGGTCGACTAAGACTACGTTATGTCTTAATCGATGCTATCACTTGACTGACTCAATCGACTGAGACCTAGCCACATCCTTTGAAGATTCTAGAAATTCTAGCTTAATTCTATATTTATTCTCAGCCTCTGCATCTGCATTGTTTCAGGGTCAACTTGGGCTGCATCTGTTCGAGTTCAATTATGCAGAGCACTCGAGTGCTCCGGCCACACAAATGTCACGGGCGTGCGACATACGCTCTTGCGCTACTGCATACAGGTCGGCGGGAGAGTACTGCAGGCCTGCAACATTCATGAAATCATGAGTACGTTTCCTGCACACACAAAACACACATATCCAAATTTCCCTTCGGTTTTGACATGCTACGCCGCGCTAGTACTATCTGTTCACCGGTGACCACCTGCAAGTGTATATGTAGCTTAGCGGCGCGCTGTGCGCGGTATACGTAGCTTGGAAGACAAGATCAAAAGATGAGCGGCCTGAATGATCAATTATACTAGTCGCATGATGTATGCTCGGTTGGCTCTTTCGGGACCGGCCATTTGGAAAGCGTAACTGCGTAAGGATATACACACCCATTCCGTGCTTTTTCAGGTGTTTAATCGCATTCCCTCTTCTCCTCGACCACCCACGACCGGCTTCGCGATTTTTTTTGTTTCCTGGAATATCATGACCCCTTTCGCACTTCATCTGCTTGTGAGATTTTTTTAACACTGTGCAAACGTAGATGCTCATGAAGTCGTCACAGATGACTTCGTAGACGACGTGAATGTCTCCTTTCACTGAACGCAAATCGTCGGAATGCCTAAAGTGAATTCTGGGTGTGATTTGAGGACCGTGCCAAGCTTTCTTTTTCTTTACCTTTTCTTTACAACTCTACAACGATGAATAATCCATAACTAATGTATAAACTATCATGTTCGATGTCGTTTTAAAATATAAGATGTATTAGTGTTAAAGACGTCAAACTTATCCACATCTGACCAAATTTATAGAGATTTTTTTTCAGTGTCACCGCTCATAACTCCCCAAACTGAAAATTTACCTGCAAATTTATAGAGAGCAGGACGTCTCATAACTCCCCCTCTCTCTCGTGTCACCACTCACTCCCTTTCACACCACGCTTCCTCGCTCTCCTCTCACCGCCCGTTGCTCTCCTCTCCTCTCCTCCGACAAGTCATCCGCCGTCGCGCCGTCCGCTGACCCCCATCAACGCCTGCAACAACCGCATCCACGAGTGGTGGGTTGCCGGCTTGGCGAACTCCAGGGTCGATCTCATGCGGGCTCCGCGCGCGCCGTCTCCTCTCTACACCAGGCTGCCTCGTCTGGCCAATGGGGTGCCGGCCGCTCCGGCTCCGTCGTCTTTTTCGGACCTCGTGGTCCTGGGTTTGGTGGCGCCGCCAGAGGGGGTGGCCATTGCGCCGCTGCTCGGAATCCCTGTGGGTGGGGGGAGGTTTACCCCCATCAGAGGGTTTTCTTCGGGCAGCGCGGCAGGCCCATGGACGACGACGCCCTCCTCCTCGACCACGCGCGTGGCCACGAGCACCAGGCCAATGCCGACAGCCATCGGCATTGGCGGCGGCTCCTCCTCTTCGCCCGCCATCTCCTTCTCGCCGGGGATTTCTCCCTGACCGGTGTACGCTCGAGCTCCACCCGCTCCGGTAAGAACCAAATCTCCCCTCTGCTCGTAGATTTGTAGATTAGGGTTTTCATCATTAGCATGCCAATGAATCAATTGGATTCGATTCAAATCGAATCGAATTGATTAGATTCGATCCCTTCTTGTGTGGTATTGTTCATTAGGCAGGTAGTGTTCATGTTTTTTTTGTTGTGCATGGTTAGTAGTGTTCATAGGCATGCAAGATTGGTGTGTGTTTAATGTTCATGCTTAGTGCTTAGTGCTCATGATGTACAATGTGTTCATGGGCATGGTAGATAGGTGTTGTGTTTGATGTTCATGCTTAGTGCTCATGGGAAATAATGTGTTCATGATGCTAGTCATATTGGTGTTGTCTTTGATGTTCTTGCTTAGTGTTTATGTGCATGTTATCTAGATTGGTGTGTGTTTGATGTTCATGCTTAGGGTTCATGGGCATGCTAGCTATATTGGTGTTGTCTTTGATGTTCCTGCTTTGTGTTCATGATGCTTGTTCTATGTTTGATGTTCATGCTTAGGGTTCATGGGCATGCTAGCTAGATTGGTGCTGGAATGGAAATGCTATGTTGCATGATTTTGTCATGTGCATGGTTTTCATGGTAGGTAGGACCAATGTGTTTGCTGCTTTAGGTACTGGTACAAATGTAGCATGCTACCAATGCCATGTTACTAATCCATGTCATCTTACCTGACAGGACCGGAGGAGGAGCCCATGTCGTCGCCGACGCTGAGGCCGCCGTGGACTTCATCCCCACAAACCGCTGGCTCAAGAGGGTGAATCTGTCTGGCAAGGTCGCCTTCATGTGCCTGCCACGTTCAAGGGGACGATCTCCTAGGACCGGTCACGAGGAGGGGTCCCGAGAGCCGCTTTGCTTTTACGTGCAAATCAGGGGCGAGGAGGATCTTGCCATGCTCGTCATCCCTCCAGTTCATGGAGGTGATGAAGGAGTGGCTGACGGTCAAGCTCCCGCGCGTCGTCAGGCTCTCAGCGAACAAGTGGTACGAGTTTTGGGTTCAGATACAGAACTTCGAGGGGCATATGGTGCTTGGTACAGAACTTCGAGGGGAAAATGGTGCTTGGCCAGGGCTGGCAGTACTTCTGCCGCCGCCATAGGATCGTCCCCGGCGACCTCGTCGTGCTGCGCATCTCCGGCCTAGGCCTCAAAGGTCCAAATCTACAACCACGACAGTTTCATCGGATGCAAGGTGCGCTACAGTAGGCACAACTACATCGGTGACCTTGCTTTCGCCCTATGAATTTGTAGTTAGTTTGCTGCGGTGATGGGAGAACTTGTTGTGAACTTGTTAATATGTTGTCTAGGGTTCAGCACCCTGTGGTGAAGCAGGGGGTATGGGATGCCCCTTCTGTCTTTAAACTTATGCTTGCTAGCAATATGCATGTTTAGTTGCTTGTTTATGTGTTGTTAGTTGTTGTTTATGTTATGGCGTTGCTAGAAGGAGGGCGCGAGAGGGCCGGCCGGGGGCCTTTTGCCCACGGCCGGGAAAGGTGGAAGGGATTTCCTTCTTAATTCTTGCTTGATTGGATTGATACATCTCCTCTCTTTATATAGAGAGGTTTACTTGACTCCCAAGCAAGGCTTACTTGACCCCTAAGCAAGCGACCATTATCTCTAATTAACCCTAAGACAAACGGGCTATACCGCCAGCCCAGGCCATTAGGTCCATTACGTACTCTAACACTACACCCCACCTGGACATGCAGCTTGTCCTCGAGCTGCGGCCTAACCAACTTATAACCATGACTCGACGCAACACAGACCTAACACCTAAAAACAAGCCTTTTACATCTCGGCTTGTTTTATTACCCTCAACATGAAATGGACTGGGATGATTTATTTTGGACCTCTTAACAAAAAGTGGATACCATCCGCACGTCGGACGTGCACGTGTACAGCCACCTGGATCCCATGGACACCATTTGGACAAAAGGAGTGCATGTGTATGGCCACCTGGAAGTGGTCGCAAGAGCGACCAGCAGAGGCGCCCTCGCAGTGGCCGGCGGCGGAATGCAATGGTGCTACGCGGTGCGCTCTTGTCGGTGACACCATGCCTTCTCCCCGCCGGACGGTTGTTGGTCGGCACCGCACATAGAAGAGTGGAGGGCTGCCGATGGAGAATGTCGAGGACGGGTGCGCCTCCCCAACCGCCGATGTGAAAGAACATGCGGTGCCCTCATGTTTGGTTTTGGTAATTAATGACAATCTCTATGGACTAATGTTGCCTTGAGTTATATTTGAAGGTTTTGTCCATAGGCTTTTCTTGGAGTACATGTGTTGGTTTCAAGGAGAGTTTGTGTCGACCAAGGTGCTATTCAAGGAATTACCTAAAGATTGGTCTTGTGAGAGGTCGATCAAGACTAAGTTAAAGAGTGAATCAAGTTGATCAACCCACAAAACGTAGAAGATGTACCGAGAGGGATCAAGTGATCCCATGGTATGGTAAGCATTGTCAATTACGCTTTGTGTACTAACCCATGGTCTTTGTGAGGGTTCTTTGTGGGGTTAGGTTGCGGTGTGCAAGTTCAAGTGGAGCACCACGAAGAGATCAAATGCTTGAAGCTTGCTGTCCTTTGTGGTGACAATGGACCTGTGAAGATGTGCGGAAGAGTAGCTCACCCATAGTAGAGTATGGGGGAGCAATCAACTAGTCTTCATCGAGTCAACACAATCAAGAAAGGTTGCGGTGTGCAAGTTCAAGTGGAGCATCACAAAGAGATCAAATGCTTGAAGCTTGCCGTCCTTTGTGGTGACAATGGACTTGTGAAGATGTGCGGAAGAAAGGCTCACCCATAGTGAAGTATGGGGAAGCAATCAACTAGTCTTCATCGAGCCAACACAATCAAGAAAGGTGGTCCAACTTGAGGAAGTCAAGATCGTCATCATCTAGCTCAAGTGGACCATGTGCAAGGCAAAGGTTTGCCCTTGATAGGTTTTCTATTTTACCGGTCTCATGATGGTAGTTGGGAGACCGGGTTATAGGATCGATTGCCGTACTATCAAGGGGGGCTCTCGATGAGTAGCTTGATCGTATCGTTCATAGAGAGCTCAAACCATTGCATCCTTGCATCATCTTTCTTGGTTCTTGTTTGGTTCTCTTTGTGAGTCTTAGAGCTTACGGTCATCTTGTTGACAAGCTTGAGTTCATCGAAAACGGAGTTCGCTTGCATCTTCTATGATGTTTTCGATGTTGGAGGTTTTGCCGGTTCTTCTCGGTTGGAGGTTGCACTCCTCTTGTTGCACTCCTCGCTGTTTTGATGCTACTCGTCGTCTTCTTTCCAACAAGCTTGAGTTTGCTCAATTCGGAGCTCATATGCAGAAGTTATGGCAGTTCTGATTTTCTTGAGTGTGGTTTTTGTCAGGGTCCCAGCGGTAGTACCGTGGTACCCAGCGGTAGTACTGCTGAGGAGTCACAAGCAGCAGTACCGCTCCGCAGCGGTAGTACCGGCGGTGACTCCGCAGCAGTACTACCGTTGGCTTACCAGGTCCCTACCGCGTCGATTCGAGGGGTCTTTTTCTGTGTCGGATTGTGCGGTACCTCACTGCGGCAGTAGTGCGGCAGTACCGCTCCTTAGCGGCAGTACCGCCCTTCCTCCGTGGTAGTACCGCCGATTCCCTCTTTCCCTTTACCCTTCGTTCTGTGCGGCAGTACCGCCGAAGGGTGCGGTAGTACCGCCTAACCCAGCGGTAGTACCGCTGTCTCCTACGGTACTACCGCCCCAAGATTCATGTTTTGTTGCTCCTTTTCCCTGTTTCTTCCGCCTGAGCGGTAGTACCGCTCATGGAGCGGTAGTACCGCTCGTGTGCGGGCTGAGCACATAACGGTTGGATTTTCCCCCTCCTATAAAAGGGGGTCTTCTTCCCCATTGAACCTTATCCTTAGAGCTCGTGTTCTTCCCCCATTGTTGACCTTCTTCGAGCTTGCTAACTCTCAATCCCTCTATGGTTTCTTGCTAGTTTTTGAGGGAAAAGAGAGAGGAGATCTAGATCCACATTTCCTCCAATCACTTTCTCCTCTATGTGAGGGGAACTCCCTGGATCTAGATCTTGGAGTTCTTTGTGTTCTCTTTCTTGTTCTTCCTCTCATTTTCCTCCCTAGCATTAGTTGCTTCGGTGAGATTTGAGAGAGAAGGACTTGGGCACTCCGTGTGCCCTTGCCATTGCATTTGGTGCATCGGTTTGAGTTCTCCATGGTGATACGTGGAAGTTACAAGTTGAGAAGCTTATTACTCTTGGGTGCTTGGTACCCTTGAGCTTGTTCCTCTTGGGTGCTTGGGCGCCCTAGACGGTTGTTGGTGTTCGGAGCTCAATCATTGTGGTGTAAAGCTCCGGGCAAGCATCGGGGTCTCCAATTAGGTTGTGGAGATCGCCCCGAGCAATTTGACGGGTTCCGGTGACCGCCCCCAAGGGTTGCCAAAGTGTACGGGTTCGGTGACCGCCCCCAAGGGTTGCCATTTGTACGGGTTCGGTGACCGCCCTCAAAGGTCCCTTAGTGGAATCACGGCATCTTGCATTGTGCGAGAGTGTGAGAAGATTACGGTGGCCCTAGTGGCTTCTTGGGGAGCATTGTGCCTCCACACCGCTCCAAACGGAGATTAGCATCCGCAAGGGTGTGAACTTCGGGATACATCGTCGTCTCCTCGTGCCTCGGTTATCTCTTACCCGAGCCCTTTTCTTATGCACTTTACTTTGTGATAGCCATATTGTTTCTTGTCATATATCTTGCTATCACATAGTTGCTTATCTTTCTTAGCATAAGTTGTTGGTGCACTTAGGTGAGCCTAGTTGTTTTAGGCTTTGTGCTTGGCAAATTAACCGCTAGGTTTATTCCGCATTTGTTCAAGCCTATACCGTAATTATTTTAAAATGCCTATTCACCCCCCTCTAGGCGACATCCACGATCTTTCACGATGTCGTAGATTTTGAGGGCGCTGTCCGTGGGAAAACAGCATGCCCAAGATCCCCGACGCAGCGGACGAGATCGAGGTCCTTTGCGCAGCGAAGCGCAATTGGGAGGAGCGGCAGCTGCAGACCACGCAACTCCCGCACACGCCGACGCGCTAGGAGGCCGCGTGCAGCAGCCTGCAGCCTCACCGCCGCCGACACATGGCGGATAGTGATCCAAGCTGGAAGCGATGACGGCGACGGCGGGAACTTGATCTGCTGGATGGGGACGCCCTGGGGAAGCGGTGATGGCTACGACGGGAACTTGATCTGGTGGATCGGGACTCCCGTCGGCGCGGTCGATGCGGGGCCGGAGCTGACCGGCAATGGCTGCTGCAGTTGCAGCGGCTGCTGCGGTGGAGCGCCGGGCGCGGCGGAGGTCGCCAGGAGCGGTGGCTGCCACTGCAGCCAGGGCGGAGCGGTGGTGCCGGTGGATGGCAGCTGCTGCAGCGGCCCGGTGAGCGTGGCGGAGGCCACCTGGTGCGGCGGCTGCCACGGCAGCCAGGACGGGGAAGTGGATGGCAGCTGCAGCGGCTGCTGTAGCAGCCCGGCGAGCGCGGCGAGGGCCGCCTGGTGCAGCGGCTACCACGGCAGCCATGGCGGCGCAGCCGGGTGCGGCCCGTAGGACCCGGCCAAGAACAGGCGGATCTCCTGGACCGCCTGTGTTAGGTCCCGCAGCACCTCGGACACCTTCTCCGGGGTGAGGACGACGGGGGCGGGCGCGACGGAGGATCCCGGCACGGGCAGGAGCGGGGCGACGGTCGTGGTGGTCGCCGGAGGCGACGAGGTGACCGGCAGCGGAAGAGACGGGTTGGGCGACGGTGAAGACATGATCGAACCGAAGCTAGCTGATACCAAATTGTTATGGCGCTGCGAGAAGGAGGGCGCGAAAGGGCTGGCCGGGGGCCTTTTGCCCACGGCCGGGCAAGATGGAAGGGATTTCCTTCTTAATTCTTGCTTGATTAGATTGATACATCTCCTCTCTTTATATAGAGAGGTTTACTTGACTCCCAAGCAAAGCTTACTTGACCCCTAAGCAAGCGACCCTTATCTCTAATTAACCCTAAAACTAACAGGCTATACCGTCAGCCCAGGCCATTAAGCCCATTACATACTCTAACAGTTTACCTGCTAGTTTATGTGTTCTTAGTGCTCTGCGTGCTGTTGTGCCTAATGTGGTTGTAAGGCCACCGCATTTGAATGAGGTGAACAAAACACAAACGTGTATGCAGCCAAACAAGCGTGGTTTGCATCTGCTCACCCCTTAAGCACAAATGCGGGCAACCAAAAGTCGGCTTTAAAGCGACCATTGATGCAATGCAGGCAACCAAACAACATATAGATATTGGTTTTTGAGCCTCTTGGTTTGTTATCTGTTTTTGATTGGTTTTTGAGCCTCTTGGTTTGTTGTGTGTTTTTGCTGAACCAGACTCTGGTGAGATGTGCGTGTCTGCTGAGATGTGGTTACGCAGGCACTAATCACTCTAGGCAACAAACACATCCCATATGAACCCCAGAAGATACATAGATGAGGGGCTGGTGGAGTGGAGGGGTCTTATCAAATGGCATATATCTAGCAACATACGAAACCCACAAAATGGGCATAGCCAACATGTTGGAAGAACAATATGGGTACAAACGGGGATGCCAAAACGCAGCGGCGTGGGCCGAGGCCGAGCACATGCACCAGGTGAAAACCCCACTGCGAAAGAAAGAAAATTACGGCAAAAGCACTGCGGCGTTTGGCAGCAGGCATGTGTGGCAGACAAAAGGCACATACATCACAAGAGAAAAAGGCAAACGACGCACAGAAAAGCAGCAACGGCCAGGCTTGACCACAATGGGACCAAACAAGAGGAAAAGTCTACTGGCAATCTGGCATGCATGCCTTGCTGCAGCAAACATCTGAAGCAATGCTCTGCTCAGTTCCAGTGTCTCAGGTTTTCTCTCAGGGCAGCATTGACTACCACTTTTTCCCCTGTATTTTTCAAAATGTTGGGAGACAGCCTCCCCACAAATAATCCTCTAATTTTTTTTCCAACGCATAAGCATCCTTTGGTGTGCATCAGCAAAACTATGCCACAGAAGAAGAGCACGAGGTTCTGTTTTACGGCATATTAACTAGGACGACGACCTTTTCCACGGAAGTTCGAGTATGTATCCCAGAATAAGCTACCAAAAGTTCTGCCGGGGCGAGGAAACTACGGATCAATCCTTCTCCTACAAGAGTAGGAATGAAAATAAACGTTAGCATCTTCGCATGCCTGGGGCAGAAATTGAACGGCTACTCGAAAAATTACTTAGCCGTTCTTGTTCTCCTCTGATTTTCCTTAAGGTTGGAACATCCTGGCGTACGCCTTGCGCTCCTTATCTCTCCTGTTGGAGATCTGTGAAAGTTTGCGAGGAGTTGGTAACGATTAACATTTTTATTCAGATATTAGGTTCACCACGAAATCAAGACTGACCTTCTTCTTTGCAGCAGCCAGCTCGCGTTTAATTGCTCCTGCGGGTTGCAAAACAAATTCATTAGATACCCGGTTGCGGAAAGGACCGACGATGAAGAGAAAAGAGGCAAACCATCGTTCGGCTCCAAGTCCAATGCATGCTGGAAGCTCTCCACCGCTGCATCAATGTCATTAAGTGCTATGTGTGCCTGCAGATCACATTCAAGTGACCATATATCAACAAGTGGTAACAGTACGGCGCATATTATTGCTGTTGACTGATTTATGTAGAAGGCATGGAATATATTGTTCGACTAAACTGCACATACTTAAGAAATCAGCATTCACATCCATCAAGTGTCGGAAACAAATAATCTAAACATGAAGCAACAAAAGTGAACTTGAACACAATTCTCTTTGGGTTGTTTTTTCTTGGGAATGTCAAAATAAGAAGCTACTAATTGCTTCTGAGGTAACAGTCTCAGTTCCAAAGTATTGAATTGTGACTGGCGGCTTCATGGTCTCGAAAAAGCGACGGAAAATATCATGGAATCTACCCTACATCGTCTTTTTACAACAACAACAACAACAACAACAACAACAACAACTAAGCCTTTAGTCCCAAACAAGTTGCGGTAGGCTAGAGCTGAAACCCGTAAGTTCGAAACCAACTCATGGTTCTGGCATAGATAACTTCCACGCGCCCCTGTGTCTTTTTGGTTTTATAAAATATAAATATATGTCTATAGTAGACTCTAAACGAAATTCAAAAATATATTAGTTCAGAAGGTATTTATATATTTTACACTAAGATACTAAGTCTAGAATTAACAGAAATACATGTCCAAATGACCATTCCATGACAACCATACCACAATGTTCTTCGTAAGCATATCCTTACTACAAAATATAATGTTGGACTGTCCGACTATTATAAAGGAATTTGATGAGGTCTCTTGATAGGTTTCCATGTAGTCAAGGCTTATAAGAGATGGATTTAGACATTAGATGAAGACCTATTGCTAGCTATGAGCTACTGCAAATAGTGGAGCTACTCGGAGGAGCCTCATATGTGTAGTTATATAGCTAAACATCAATCTATATAGTTTGGGGTCCAAAAATATGTGGGGCCACTATGTCTAGCTATTGAGAACACTGCTCAAATTCAGATTTTATTTAACAAAAAATTATTATACGCACTATATAGGCTTGTCACCATGTTGGAACATTTTTCTAAACAACAAAGAGTGTATAACCTTACATTGTGCATGTCAGATTCAAGTTAAGATATCTTAACTGGAGAGGGTAAATATTGTTAAGCACTACAAATAAGATGAGACCTTGGAAATGTGAAAAGAGCCATTCAAGAGAATGAACTATTCCAGGTGAAGAACTTAGAGCCACTATACTACTAAGGGCAATACAAACCTGTCCTTGTCGGAAAAAGGCCTTAGCATTGCCCTCTGTTTCACGTAGCGCAAAATCTGCATCCAACAAAGCACCCTTCAAATCTCCCAGCTTCATTTTGCATGCCTGAAGAAATCACCTCAGTTTCAGGAAACAAGCAACAAGGTGTACCAGGGTGTGCAATGTTTATTAGATTACTTAAAAGATTATCAGACAATAATAAATCATATCTATCATATGTTTCTGAGTTGGTAAACAGGAATTAACAAAATTGTTGCCGATGTACGGTTGAAAGGGTTCACACTGCTGCAGGAGAGAATAGCAATTGACTGGCAACAATTCTTTGACAACAGTACAATAAAGCATGAATATAAAGCTACTTGCATAATATGCAGGAGAAAGAAGTGTACAGTGCTGGCAAAGTAAATGGAAAGCAATGAACAACATTGATGATTGGAGTTTACACTTCTACAGAACACTACAATTCTACGAACTCCATGTACAGGCTTATTTATTCACAAGGTACTCAAGGACTAATCTATAGTTGGCTTTACATCGCAACTTGAAGGGAGACAACCTAGAGCTCTGGGCAACAGGTAATCAGACTACCAGAGACATGAGCCATGTAGCACTCTATCTAGCTTAAGTTATGTAACTCCCCAAGAGCTTGCTAGATGCTACAAGCCAACAACCATGTGCCTAAGTGAGCAGCTAGTCAAGATAGTATTAACTATGCGGTTTTCTCAGATAAAAGAATAGGAGATACACATCCAGCAAAGTAATTAACTTACAGAGCTATTCGTGAGTATTATGGACTTGGTCTTCCGCAGTGCTGAGCTCTTCTCTGCATATCAAGACATGTTCATAATACTAATAAGTACCGTGCGACAGAACCAACAAAAAAATGGAGCAATTGTAGTGCAGAACAGAAACAGTAAAATTTGCCTTCATCTATCTCTTCTTTCTCCCAGCAAACATCCAAGTAGCGCAGAGCTTTCCTGTACTTCCTCAGGGCCGTCTTATAATCCTGTTTCTGTAGAGAGTAGACGAACTAGCTTTAACTTTAGGTACCCAGATAGGGAAATACAACATTAAATGTGTGCAAAACTAGGTTAGCTCAGAGCACTAATAATGAAATATCTATGAAACGCATACAAGAGTCGTGACTGTGATGCTAAGTATATCTTATATGTCGCAGGATATGCTTGACAAAGAAAGTGAAAACTTATTCTCAAGTGAGATCCCATACAAGAATGAGAACTCAATATTATCAGCTAGATTAAGTCCAAATGTAGATAAAGGTGGATGTTCATATCACAGAAAGTGGAGGGTATAAATGCTAACTACAAAAACTCCAGGGTCTTTTGCAGAGCCACTAGTTCAAGCCAAATGTACACAAATGCTAAGTTGCTGACTACAAAAAATCCAGGGTCTTTTGTAAAGTGTCTGTGGATTTGACAAAGGCTGATCTGAGCAATCAACATTCAATCTAATAATTAAAATTGTTGGTTTTAAATCCTATCTAAAAGATAAACGGGTTAGAATAGCACTCCCTCTGTAGAGAGGGAGTATCACCCACTGCAGTAAACATTGTTGCGAAAATTGAGCACGCATCTGAGATAAAGGCAAACTAGTAAAGTTTAGTCTGGAAATGTGGAAATACCACTAACCTAAACAAAATAAGATATAGCTTAGCTAGGACAGAAATTACCTTGAAATTATCATTCCCAAAAGCCTTAGCAGACTCCACAGCTTCCATCCACCATGAAACCTCCGTAGGCTTCTCATCGAGATCATTTGGCCAGTCAGGATACATGTCACCATCCTTGAAAAAGTTCACAACTCCATCATCTGCACCTTCAGGAAGTTCCCCACATTCAGCAATTACGGCATCAACTGTGGGACGGTCGGCTTCTCCTACAGGAATGTGCTCACAAGAGCGAACCACACCCATTCCCTTTATTACTCTCGCAAAAACTACATGCTTCCCATCTAAATGAGGTGTTCTGGTGGTAGTGATGAAAAATTGAGATCCATTTGTGTTGGGGCCAGAATTAGCCATAGATAATATTCCCTTCCTCTCATGCTTTAAAATAAAATTCTCGTCCTCAAATTTCGATCCATAAATCGACTCCCCTCCTGTTCCATCACCAGCAGTAAAATCTCCACCTTGTACCATAAAACCTTTGATAATGCGATGGAAGTACGATCCCTGCAAGAATAGCAATTACCAAAGATGTGTCAAGTGCTTACTGTGAAGAACTAGCAAGCGAAACAGTGCAGCATAAACAATTCTGCAAACGTCAAACTTTCATCATGACTTTTGTTGGTTGAAATCGGAAAATGGAAAATAGAAAAAAATAGTTTTCATCACAAATGAACACCGATAAATTCCATCCATTAGGAAGAAGGATGATCGATAATATCCATCATGCACTTTCAGAATCCATATCCACATGCACATCACACAGCTTCCAACAGGTGAGCAGAAAGAAATCAGTCGGCACCTCTGCACTTAAGCACTCCTCAGTTCTCACGGATCACTGTTCTCATTAGCATAAGTTTCACTCAGGTTGAGTGCCGAAGGCCAAACAGTTATGCTAAGCACGTCCCAACCAACAATTTTATCCTCACTTTATGCAAGAACAATGACCGAAACATAAATCAAAATGAGTGGCAAACCAAATCATGATACAGTGATGGCGCCTGTCTCTTCCAAAAGGCTACAAGGCCAGCTACGCGACGAATGTTGATTTCTCAAAATCGACCTGGTATGTTTTCGGTTGAAAATAAAGAGGAACAGTGGTTTGCACTAAGCTGGCCTGTCAATGGAATATTTTGTGATGAAAGTACCACATGTACAAGAACCTCCATGTGATCTAATCACTGCATTGTAAGGCTGATAGCAAATCATTGCCTATTCATACACAGATTTACGAGCACTGTAGCATCACGAGGCAGACGTGCCAACTTTTAAGTGGGAAAGAGGAGTGTATTTTCCAGGTTCCGACAAGCACATGTCTGCACACAAAAGCTACCACGTGATGGTACTTATAGGTTAATATATGCATTGTGCAATTTTGGAATGAAGTCAAAAGGGAGGGGGCCCTTGTTAACAGTGGCAGGACTTGTGGTAGCAGTGTTAACTGCACATCAAAGGACACGAATTGTTTTTTTTGTCAGGCAAAGGACAGGATTTGACATCACAGGGAAAGTAATAGTACTTACTTTCTGAGTACAAAGGAAAAAGTAGGCACTGGTCCGGCTAGGTTAGAGCATAGATTGAGCATATCCAGACATGTGACAAAAGGGGGCGATATTTACAAAGACGGGTTCCAATTATCAGCAGGAGCAGCTGTGTAATTACACGGGGAGCAAATCCCTCCCGACAAAAACGAAGCCTCTGAAGAAATAAGAGTGCAGACCATACGAAATCCGGGTCAAAACCCTATACTAAACTGTCAATTGAATCAGAAAAAGCACTTTTCGCTGAAAAAGCTAACAGGAGCAGACAAATCGCACCAAAACTCAGATGTTCCTGCACTAAACAGCACAATTATTATGCAAGCTACTCCCAACCAGACGAAATTGCATTTTCCACCACCGGAATCACCCGGCAACAGTGCCGAAGGAATCAAATCAGAAGGTGCTCTAATCAGTCAGCACTCAACACACTGACCTTATAGTGAAGCGGCTTGCCGGAGGCGCCGACGCCCTTCTCGCCGGTGCAGAGCGCGCGGAAATTCTCCGCCGTCCGCGGGACCACGGACGCGTACAGCTCTATGACGATCCTCCCCTCCATCTCGCCGCCGATGGTGATGTCCATGAAGCACCTCGGGTTTTTCACCTCCGCCGCCGCCGCCGCTGGGGCCGGCGCTGCGCCCTCGCCTCCGCCCTCCATTGCTCCGAAGAAGGGACCGGAGATCAAACCCTAGCCCGGGTGGAGCTTGTCGGGGTGCGGCGGAGGCGGCGGTGGTGGTGGCGCTCGTCGGTTACCACGGGAGAATAACGGCGAGAAGCGCGTCTGGGCACGAGGGGGTGGACCGAGGGGGGTGGGGTTGGGGGCTAGGGTAAAGTTTTCCGGTCCCGGAGTTTTATCGGGTAGGTGTGGGTTTATCGGGTCCTCGCTGAGGGCAAAATAGTCTATTGCAACATGGACGGCTTTCAGCGTACCTCGGCATCTGGGCCGGCCCGGCCCATGCCTAAACGTGCCTCTAGGCACGGCCTGCAGCGGCACGCGTGCCCGGCCTTTCAGCACACCCCTAAAAAACGTTTAACATTTTATGGCCTAATTATTTCAAAAAAAATATTTAAGAGAAAACAGAAAATTTAGAAGAAAAAAATAAAATCAAAAAATGAGGCAAAGTTCATATGGGACAAATTTTGAGTTTCATATGGGACACAAAATCATCCGGTTGATTTGAACACTTTTCCTTTTAGGCGGCTGCTACGAATAAGGAAATCATCCGCCTTACCAGTCGTCCGATTTGGACCAGCTGGCCGTTCGATTGTAGCACAAACTAGTCTTTCTTCTCTGCTCTTCCATCCATCAGACGCAAAATCCATCATATGTATCCCCCAGCAGCAGCTTCCATGGCAGCACCGTCGGCCCTCCATTGCAACCCAGACCAAGTTCGACGACTCTCCGGCGTGCTTCACTGCAACTCCGGCGGAGCTCCATTGCAACCCCGACCAAATTTCAACGACCCTCCGTCGCGCTTCATTGCAACTACGGCGGCGCTTCTTTGGAACCCCGACCAAGTTCCGACGACCCTCTGGTGTGCTTCACTGCAGCTCCGGCGCGCGTCACTACAACTCCGACATGTTTCACTGCAGCTCCGGCGGCGCTCCATTGCAGCCTAACGAACCCGTCGACGCTTCATTGCAGCCCCGGCGGCGCCCTCGATGTTTCACTACAGCACCACACCGGCACGGCGGGCTCCATCGCAGCACCCCGCCGGTGGAGCTTCACTTCAAACGTCACCACCACGCATTGGTTCTCCATTGCAGCACCGGCTGCCCCCGCCGTGCTCCATCGAAGCACCCGATGGCCTCGGGGAAGCTTCACTGGAGCACCACCACCGGCACGATGGTGCTCCATCGCAGGGCGACGGCGACGTGGTTGCTACGACGGCGATGGGTGGATGCTGCACGGCGGCGACGGGATGCTGCGACGTATCACGCGATGGTGACGGTGATGCGATGGTGATGGCGGATGCTTCATTGCCCCTTCCTGGCAGCAGCAGGTGGCAGCAGCGCGCGATTGACGTTCCGGTGGTCGCCGGGCAGAGTGCAAAGGATAGAGCCACGTGAAAGGAAAAGGGGGAGAAGATGAGGGAGGGGACGAGTGGAAGAGAGAGCGCCGGAAGGGATAAGATGGGAAAGAAAGCGGTGGGCTCACGGGGGCACGTGGCGAGTGTCGAGACGGCTTATAGCGACAGAAAATCATCCGGTTGATTTGAACACTTTTCCTTTTATTAGTGGCTGCATCGTTAAAGCCTTCTGTCCCTCTGAAGGAAAAAAAGTATAAAGTCACGCTCTAATTAAAAAAACAAAAAAAACAAAAAGATGAAAGAATAACAAAGAAAAAGAAAAGTTGCAAAGAATACAACTATTCTTCCGGTTCTTCTTCATGAATGGCGATATTTTTTTAACATGGATGGGAGTCTTTAGTTATCGCCAGTGTGTTGGGCTCTCCTTCTTGCCAGTTTCCATCTTTGACAGTCATTAGTGTTTCCACCAAATTCACTAGTTCTTCTCTCCTCAAGTATTCTTCCAACTAGACTAAAAGCAGAGTCCGATAATACCATTGAGACAAATAGTGTCGTAGATTTGTCACGCCAAATGTCCTTAGTGTGAGGACTTTAGTCACGAGGCCAACGCACCTATGTGGTAGTTTGAGAGGGGTTGAGTGGGACGAGAGACGCGGGGTTTTTTACCCAGGTTCGGCCCCTCACGGCGGAGGTAAAATCCTACATCCTGCTTCATTGATATTGATGATAATGATCACGATTATAAGGGTGCTCTATCTCGAGAGCTATTGATTTGTCTGTCTAGACTTGTCCAACTTGTCCCTCTTGGGTTCCCTGCCCCTCCTTATCTAAGTTGAAGGGGCGGGTTACAAGACTAGTCCTAGTAGGATTAGGATTACTCTATTACAAATGGAGTCCTAGTCTTGCTTTCTTTGTAAGGGAATATTCCTTACGCTTTCCTCTTAAGCCGGCCTACCATGACATAAGCCGACCTTCCATGAACCGCCTTTTGGGCCACCAGGTCTTGTCGCTCCTCTGACCCGCCTGTCGGGTCACCAATGAGTCACCAAGCTCGGTCGGGTCATCAGTGAATGGAGAGATCCGTGCGGGTCACTTAGTGAGTCGCCAAGTCAGGACGGGTCGCCAGTGAGTCGCCAAGTCAGGGCGGGTCGCCGGTTAGTCGCCAAGTCCGGCCTGGTCATACTTTTGGCCGGGTCATACCGCGGGGTATATCCCCGATAGATGCCGATAACACACTCCGTGCTAATATGGAAAGCATCGGATATGTAAGCTTGTGGCCATGCTACCACTGTGGTATGTTGAACTCGTCATCATTATCAGTAGAACTGATCTTGTCGCCGCCAGGAGCAAACATAAAAAAG
Organism: Triticum urartu; assembly: GCF_056163025.1. Lineage (NCBI taxonomy): Eukaryota > Viridiplantae > Streptophyta > Magnoliopsida > Poales > Poaceae > Triticum > Triticum urartu. The sequence goes on along the minus strand of NC_141879.1, from coordinate 149,436,219 downwards.
GAATTGGCTCAAAGAAAAGAATTCTTGCCAATTGATAGAATTGATGAAAATAATAATGATTTAGAGAGTGAAACTGCTTCGATTGATAAAACCAAATCGAATAGTATATGTTCTGAATCCATCAAATTCAAAGAGTCAAGCATCATTGATAAAGGGCATGGAAAGCATAGCAAAGCAACTGTGCTTGATTTTTTTGGAATCAAGGGGACCTTCTTCCTACCCTATGAGCTCTATGTCATAGAAGTTGACGAGCATCAAGAGAAAGAATGTGTAGTCGAACGAAGTTCGGTTGACAAAACCACCAAACTGATGAGGCACGGGATCCAGAAAATAAAGATGACAAGGCGTTGGGGAGTCATCAGAAGGCAGAGCAAGATATTGTTCAAGTCATGTGACCATCATGCTCTCCCAACATATTTGAAGATGTATGTCTAACAAGTAATTTACCAATTTTCAGATTTGGTCACAACTTTGTTGTTGATACACCATTTGAAAAATTCTCATAAGCAATAATTGTTGGGGAACGTTGCAGAAAACAAAAATTTTCCTACTCATTTCACCAAGATCCATCTAGGAGTTCATCTAGCAACGAGTGATCGGATTGCATCTACATACCTTTGTAGATCAGCGCGGAAGCGTTCAAAGAACGGGGATGAGGAAGGTGTACTCGACGTGATCCAAATCACCGATGACCAGCGCCGAACGGTCGGCACCTCCGCGTTCAACACACGTACGGGACGGGAGACGTCTCCTCCTTCTTGATCCAGCAAGGGGAAGGAGAGGTTGATGAAGATCCAGCAGCACGACGGCATGGTGGTGGATGCAGGGCGTCACAGTAGCAGGGCTTCGCCTATGCTACAAGAGGGAGACGTAACGGGAAGAGAGGGAGGCGCCAGGGGCTGGGGTATGAAGTCCCTCCTCTCCCTCACTATATATAGGAGGGCCAAGGGGGGGGTGCGCAGCCTAGGAGATCCAATCTCCTAGGTGCGGCTGCCAAGGGGAGGTTTCCCTCCCCCCCAAGGCACCTCGAGGTGCCTTCCATCACTTGGACTCTTCCTTTGTGGAAACCCTAGGCGCATGGGCCTATAGGGGCTGGTGCCCTTGGCCCATATAGGCCAAGGCGCACCCCCTACAGCCCATGTGGCCCCCCGGGACAGGTGGCCCCACCCGGTGGCCCCCCGGGACAGGTGGCCCCACCCGGTGGGCCCGCGGGACCCCTCCGGTGGTCCCGGTACAATACCGATAACCCCGAAACTTGTCCCGATGGCCAAAACAGCACTTCCTATATATAATTCTTTACCTCCGGACCATTCCGGAACTCCTCGTGACGTCCGGGATCTCATCCGGGACTCCGAACAATATTCGGGTTACTGCATATACATATCTTCACAACCCTAGCGTCACCGAACCTTAAGTGTGTAGACCCTACGGGTTCGGGAGACAAGCAGACATGACCGAGACGACTCTCCGGTCAATAACCAACAGCGGGATCTGGATACCCATGTTGGCTCCCACATGCTCCACGATGATCTCATCAGATGAACCACGACGTCGAGGATTCAATCAACCCCGTATGCAATTCCCTTTGTCAATCGATATGTTACTTGCCCGAGATTCGATCGTCGGTATCCCAATACCTCGTTCAATCTCGTTACCGGCAAGTCACTTTACTCGTACCGTAATGCATGATCCCGTGACCAGTCACTTGGTCACTTTGAGCTCATTATGATGATGCATTACCGAGTGGGCCCAGTGATACCTCTCCGTCATACGGAGTGACAAATCCCAGTCTTGATCCATGTCAACCCAACAGACACTTTCGGAGATACCCGTAGTCTACCTTTATAGTCACCCAGTTACGTTGTGACGTTTGGTATACCCAAAGCACTCCTACGATACCCGGGAGTTACACGATCTCATGGTCTAAGGAAAAGATACTTTGACATTGGAAAACTCTAGCAAACGAACTATACGATCTTGTGCTATGTTTAGGATTGGGTCTTGTCCATCACATCATTCTCCTAATGATGTGATCTCGTTATCAATGACATCCAATGTCCATAGTCAGGAAACCATGACTATCTATTGATCAACGAGCTAGTCAACTAGAGGCTTACTAGGGACATGTTGGTGTCTGTTATCCACACATGTATTACGATTTCCGGATAACACAATTATAGCATGAATAAAGACAATTATCATGAACAAGGAAATATAATAATAATGCTTTTATTATTGCCTCTAGGGCATATTTCCAACAGTCTCCCACTTGCACTAGAGTCAATAATCTAGTTACATTGTGATGAATCGAACACCCATGGAATTCTGGTGTTGATCATGTTTTGCTCTAGGGAGAGGTTTAGTCAACGGATCTGCTACATTCAGGTCCGTATGTACTTTACAAATCTCTATGTCTCCATCTTGAACATTTTCACGAATGGAGTTGAAGCGACGCTTGATGTGCCTTGTCTTCTTGTGAAACCTGGGCTCCTTGGCAAGTGCAATAGCTCCAGTGTTGCCACAGAAGAGCTTGATCGGCCCCGACGCATTGGGTATGACTCCTAGGTCGGTGATGAACTCCTTCACCCATATTGCTTCATGTGCTGCCTCCGAGCCGCCATGTACTCCGCTTCACATGTAGATCCCGCCACGACGCTTTTCTTGCAACTGCGCCAGCTTACTGCCCCACCATTCAAAATATACACGTATCCGGTTTGTGACTTAGAGTCATCCAGATCTGTGTCGAAGCTAGCGTCGACGTAACCCTTTACGACGAGCTCTTCATCACCTCCATAAACGAGAAACATTTCCTTAGTCCTTTTCAGGTACTTCAGGATATTCTTGACCGCTGTCCAGTGTTCCTTGCCGGGATTACTTTGGTACCTTCCTACCAAACTTACGGCAAGGTTTACATCAGGTCTGGTACACAGCATGGCATACATAATAGAACCTATGGCTGATGCATAGGGGATGACGCAGGCAAGAACCCCTTCTTAGATTGATCCATATTGAACTTCTTCAATATCTTATCAAGGTATGTACTTTGTGAAAGACCTATGAGGCGTCTCGATCTATCTCTATAGATTTTGATGCCTAATATATAAGCAGCTTCTCCAAGGTCCTTCATTGAAAAACTTTTATTCAAGTAGGCCTTAATGCTGTCCAAGAGTTCTATATCATTTCCCATCAAAAGTATGTCATCTACATATAATATGAGAAATGCTACAGAGCTCCCACTCACTTTCTTGTAAACGCAGGCTTCTCCATAAGTCTGCGTAAACCCAAACGCTTTGATCATCTCATCAAAGCGAATGTTCCAACTTCGAGATGCTTGCACCAGCCCATAAATCGAGCGTTGGAGCTTGCACACCTTGTCAGCATTCTTAGGATCGACAAAACCTTCCGGCTGCATCATATACAATTCTTCCTTAAGGAAACCATTAAGGAATGCCGTTTTGACGTCCATTTGCCATATTTCATAATCGTAGAATGCGGCAATTGCTAACATGATTCGGACGGACTTCAGCTTCGCTACTGGTGAGAAAGTCTCATCGTAGTCAACCCCTTGAACTTGTCGATAACCCTTAGCGACAAGCCGAGCTTTATAGATGGTCACATTACCATCCGCGTTTGTCTTCTTCTTAAAGATCCATTTATTTTCTATGGCTCGCCGTTCAACGGGCAAGTCAGTCAAAGTCCATACTTCGTTTTCATACATGGATCCTATCTCGGATTTCATGGCTTCTAGCCATTTGTCGGAATCCGGGCCCGCCATCGCTTCTTCATAGTTCGAAGGTTCACCGTTGTCTAACAGCATGATTTCCAAGACAGGGTTGCCGTACCACTCTGGTGCGGAACGTGTCCTTGTAGACCTTCGAATTTCAGTAGGGGCTTGATCAGAAGTATCTTGATCATTATCATTAACTTCCTCTCTAGTTGGTGCAGGCACCTCAGAAACATTTTCTTGAGTTGCGCCATTTTCCGGTTCAAGAGGTAATACTTCATCAAGCTCTACTTTCCTCCCACTTACTTCTTTCGAGAGAAACTCTTTCTCTAGAAAGGACCCATTCTTGGCAACAAAGATCTTGCCTTCGGATCTGAGGTAGAAGGTATACCCAATAGTTTCTTTTGGGTATCCTATGAAGACGCATTTTTCCGACTTGGGTTCGAGCTTTTCAGGTTGAAGTTTCTTGACATAAGCATCGCATCCCCAAACTTTTAGAAACGACAGCTTAGGTTTCTTCCCAAACCATAATTCATACGGTGTCGTCTCAATGGATTTCGACGGAGCCCTATTTAAAGTGAATGCGGCAGTCTCTAAAGCATAGCCCCAAAAAGATAGCGGTAAATCAGCAAGAGACATCATAGACCGCACCATATCCAATAGAGTGCGATTACGACGTTCGGACACACCGTTACGCTGAGGTGTTCCAGGCGGCGTGAGTTGTGAAATTATTCCACATTTTCTTAAGTGTGTGCCAAACTCGTGACTCAAGTATTCTCCTCCACGATCTGATCGTAGAAACTTGATTTTCCTGTCACGTTGATTTTCAACCTCACTCTGAAATTCCTTGAACTTTTCAAAGGTTTCAGACTTGTGTTTCATTAAGTAGACATACCCATATCTACTCAAGTCATCAGTGAGGGTGAGAACATAACGATAGCCACCGCGAGCCTCAACGCTCATTGGACCGCACACATCAGTATGTATGATTTCCAATAAGTTGGTTGCTCGCTCCATTGTTCCTGAGAACGGAGTCTTGGTCATTTTACCCATCAGGCATGGTTCGCACGTGTCAAATGATTCATAATCAAGAGACTCTAAAAGTCCATCTGTATGGAGCTTCTTCATGCGTTTGACACCTATGTGACCAAGGCGGCAGTGCCACAAGTATGTGGGACTATCATTATCAACTTTACTTCTTTTGGTACTCACATTATGAACATGTGTAGCATCACGTTCGAGATTCATAAAGAATAAACCATTCACCATAGGAGCATGACCATAAAACATATCTCTCATATAAATAGAACAACCATTATTCTCAGATTTAAATGAGTAGCCATCTCGAATTAAACGAGATCCCGATACAATGTTCATGCTCAAAGCTGGCACTAAATAACAATTATTAAGATTTAAAACTAATCCCGAAGGTAGATATAGAGGTAGCGTGCCAACGGCGATCACATTGACCTTGGAACCATTCCTGACGCGCATCGTCACCTCGTCCTTTGCCAGTTTCCGCTTATTCCGCAGCCCCTACTTTGAGTTACAAATGTGAGCAACTGCACCGGTATCAAATACCCAGGAGCTACTACGGACACTAGTAAGGTACACATCAATTACATGTATATCACATATACCTTTTGTTTTGCCGGCCTTCTTGTCTGCTAAGTACTTAGGGCAGTTCCGCTTCCAGTGACCGCTTCCCTTGCAATAAAAGCACTCAGTCTCGGGCTTGGGTCCATTCTTTGGCTTCTTCCCGGCAGCTTGCTTGCCGGGCGCGGCAACTTCCTTGCCGTCCTTCTTGAAGTTCTTTTTACCCTTGCCTTTCTTGAACTTAGTGGTTTTATTGACCATCAACACTTGATGTTCCTTCTTGACTTCTACCTCCGCTGATTTCAGCATTGAGAACAACTCAGGAATGGTCTTTTGCATCCCCTGCATGTTGAAGTTCATCACAAAGCTCTTGTAGCTTGGTGGAAGCGACTGGAGGATTTTGTCAATGACTGCATCATCCGGGAGATTAACTCCCAGCTGAGACAAGTGGTTATGTAACCCAGACATAGTGAGTATGTGCTCACTGACAGAACTATTTTCCTCCATCTTACAGCTGAAGAACTTATCGGAGACTTCATATCTCTTGATCCGGTCATGAGCTTGAAAAACCATTTTCAGCTCTTCGAACATCTCATATGCTCCATGTCTCTCAAAACGCTTTTGGAGCCCCGGCTCTAAGCTGTAAAGCATGCCGCACTGAACGAGGGAGTAGTCGTCAACACGTGTCTGCCAAGCGTTCATAACGTCTTGGTTCTGTGGGACGGGAGCTTCACCTAGCGGTGCTTGTAGGACATAATCTTTCTTGGCAGCTATGAGGATGATCCTCAGGTTCCGGACCCAGTCCGTATAGTTGCTGCCATCGTCTTTCAATTTGGTTTTCTCTAGGAACGCGTTGAAGTTGAGGACTACGTTGGCCATTTGATCTACAAGACATATTATAAAGATTTTAGACTAAGTTCATGATAATTAAGTTCATCTAATCAAAATATTAATGAACTCCCACTTAGATTAGACATCCCTCTAGTCATCTAAGTATTACATGATCCGAGTTAACTAGGCCGTGTCCGATCATCACGTGAGACGAACTAGTCAACATCGGTGAACATCTTCATGTTGATCGTATCTTCTATACGACTCATGCTCGACCATTCGGTCTTCTGTGTTCCGAGGCCATGTCTGTACATGCTAGGCTCGTCAAGTCAACCTAAGTGTTTGCATGTGTAAATCTGTCTTACACCCGTTGTATGTGAACGTCTGAATAAAACACCCGATCATCACGTGGTGTTTTGAAACAGCGAACTGTCGCAACGGTGCACAGTTAGGGGGAACACTTCTTGAAATTATTATGAGGGATCATCTTATTTACTACCGTCGTTCTAAGTAAACAAGATGCAAAACATGATAAACATCACATGCAATCAAATAATAAACGTGACATGATATGGCCAATATCACATAGCTCCTTTGATCTCCATATTGGGGCTCCATGATCATCTTGTCACCGGCTTGACACCATGATCTCCATCATCATGATCTCCATCATCGTGTCTCCATGAAGTTGCTCGCCAACTATTACTTCTACTACTAAGGCTAACGCGTTTAGCAATAAAGTAAAGTAATTTACATGGCGTTTCTCAATGACACGCAGGTCATATAAAAGAATAAAGACAACTCCTATGGCTCCTGCCGGTTGTCATACTCATCGACATGCAAGTCGTGAATCCTATTACAATAGCATGAACATCTCATACATCACATATAGATCATTCATCATTCATCACAACTTTGGCCATATCATATCACAAACCACTTGCTGCAAAAACAAGTTAGACGTCCTCTAATTGTTGTTGCAAGTTTTACGTGGCTGAATTAGGGTTCTAGCAAGTACGTCTTCTTACCTACGTTAAAGCCACAACGTGATTTGTCAACTTCTATTTACCCTTCATAAGGACCCTGTTCATCGAATCCGCTCCAACTAAAGTGGGAGAGACAGACACCCGCCAGCCACCTTATGCAACTAGTGCATGTTAGTCGGTGGAACCGGTCTCACGTAAGCGTACGTGTAAGGTTGGTCCGGGCCGCTTCATCCCACAATACCGCTGAAGCAAGAAAAGACTAGTAACGACAAGAAAGTTGACAAATCTACGCCCACAACAAATTGTGTTCTACTCGCGCAAGAAGAACTACGCATAAACCTGGCTCTGATACCACTGTTGGGGAACGTTGCAGAAAACAAAAATTTTCCTACTCGTTTCACCAAGATCCATCTAGGAGTTCATCTAGCAACGAGTGATCGGATTGCATCTACATACCTTTGTAGATCACGCGCGGAAGCGTTCAAAGAACGGGGATGAGGAAGGTGTACTCGACGTGATCCAAATCACCGATGACCAGCGCCGAACGGTCGGCACCTCCGCGTTCAACACACGTACGGGACGGGAGACGTCTCCTCCTTCTTGATCCAGCAAGGGGAAGGAGAGGTTGATGAAGATCCAGCAGCACGACGGCATGGTGGTGGATGCAGGGCGTCACAGTAGCAGGGCTTCGCCTATGCTACAAGAGGGAGACGTAACGGGAAGAGAGGGAGGCGCCAGGGGCTGGGGTATGAAGTCCCTCCTCTCCCTCACTATATATAGGAGGGCCAAGGGGGGGTGGTGCGCAGCCTAGGAGATCCAATCTCCTAGGTGCGGCTGCCAAGGGGAGGTTTCCCTCCCCCCCAAGGCACCTCGAGGTGCCTTCCACCACTTGGACTCTTCCTTTGTGGAAACCCTAGGCGCATGGGCCTATAGGGGCTGGTGCCCTTGGCCCATATAGGCCAAGGCGCACCCCCTACAGCCCATGTGGCCCCCCGGGACAGGTGGCCCCACCCGGTGGGCCCGCGGGACCCCTCCGGTGGTCCCGGTACAATACCGATAACCCCGAAACTTGTCCCGATGGCCAAAACAGCACTTCCTATATATAATTCTTTACCTCCGGACCATTCCGGAACTCCTCGTGACGTCCGGGATCTCATCCGGGACTCCGAACAATATTCAGGTTACTGCATATACATATCTTCACAACCCTAGCGTCACCGAACCTTAAGTGTGTAGACCCTACGGGTTCGGGAGACAAGCAGACATGACCGAGACGACTCTCCGGTCAATAACCAACAGCGGGATCTGGATACCCATGTTGGCTCCCACATGCTCCACGATGATCTCATCAGATGAACCACGATGTTGAGGATTCAATCAACCCCGTATGCAATTCCCTTTGTCAATCGATATGTTACTTGCCCGAGATTCGATCGTCGGTATCCCAATACCTCGTTCAATCTCGTTACCGGCAAGTCACTTTACTCGTACCGTAATGCATGATCCCGTGACCAGACACTTGGTCACTTTGAGCTCATTATGATGATGCATTACCGAGTGGGCCCAGTGATACCTCTCCGTCATACGGAGTGACAAATCCCAGTCTTGATCCATGTCAACCCAACAGACACTTTCGGAGATACCCGTAGTCTACCTTTATAGTCACCCAGTTACGTTGTGACGTTTGGTATACCCAAAGCACTCCTACGATACCCGGGAGTTACACGATCTCATGGTCTAAGGAAAAGATACTTTGACATTGGAAAACTCTAGCAAACGAACTATACGATCTTGTGCTATGTTTAGGATTGGGTCTTGTCCATCACATCATTCTCCTAATGATGTGATCTCGTTATCAATGACATCCAATGTCCATAGTCAGGAAACCATGACTATCTATTGATCAACGAGCTAGTCAACTAGAGGCTTACTAGGGACATGTTGGTGTCTGTTATCCACACATGTATTACGATTTCCGGATAACACAATTATAGCATGAATAAAGACAATTATCATGAACAAGGAAATATAATAATAATGCTTTTATTATTGCCTCTAGGGCATATTTCCAACAATAATGAGATAACAATGAAGAATGTTATTTTGCTTGTTAGTAATAAAATTGTTATGAAGCACATTGGTCAACACATTGAACCATTCAGAAAGACTAATAGTGAAAATTTATTACAATCAAAGCTTTCCCCATTGTTTATCTATAGTTTATGTCTACATGGGTAGCTTTGCTTGTTTCATACTTGGCTTATATTTGGTCTCGAATGAGACATGTGTGTTACAACTACCTTTGTCTCGGAAACATAAAAGCCAAAGGTTTGAATATTTTTGAGAAATCCAATGATAGTACAATTTCTCATTCAAAGACATCGGAGAGAGAATGCAAAACACAATACGTAGCCGAATGGGGTAATGTAAAATCTGAACTATTCGATTACTTAGTTCCAAAGTTGTTCTCACAATAAGACCGACCAAAGATTAATAAGTATAACTTGAACTTGAGCATGTGTGATCATATCTTTGATTTACTACTACAAAATGATTACATTGGAATTCTTGATCACCATGTAGAGACATCAATGCAAGGCGAATGCATTGCAAGTTGCATTCATTACATCATAATTTTGAAGACTGCAACATGTTTCATCAAAAAGTACAATTAGCCATTACTAAAAGGATGTTTGAAATTTGTTGAAACACGAATGAATGGCCAATCTAGTCTGATTGGTCAAGATGGAAAAACACTAATGTATCAACTACCTCAAGATGATTCATTTTAAGATGAGGAGGTACAAACCGTGCAAGATGGGATCCAACTTTCATGTAAAGAAATCGTTCAATTGTACAATGAAGATATTCTTGAAGGTGGGAATCCAATCAAAGTTAAAATAAAGACACCAAGAACCGGGGCAGCAAGCAAACCCAAAGGTCGATGCAAACAAAGCCAAACAAGACAAAGGCCAGAATAAACAGAAGCCCAAAAAACCCAAAGCTGCTTTCACAAAGTTATTAGAGAAATGTCAAAAGATGAGTGAAGAGAAAATGGTAAGAAGTCAAGATCGCCCCCTGGGCGCAAGTTTGAGCACCGACATCGGTAAAAGGGAGAATTTTAATGTTAACATGTTTATATCCTCCTTTTGGGTCGTCGATGCCAATGCCATGGATACCTAACAATGCTAATTTTTATCCATCTTCATAATGAGATAAGTTCATCAAGGGCTCATTCTCCATGTTATTTTAGACCATCTCGTCGGTGAAGGAAATATGCCCTAGAGGCAATAATAAAGTTTTTATTTTATATTTCCTTATTCATGATAAATGTTTATTATTCATGCTAGAATTGTATTGATTGGAAACCTTAATACATGTGAATACATAAACAAACACCGTGTCCCTAGTGAGCCTCTACTAGACTAAATCGTTGATCAAAGATGGTTAAGGTTTCCTAACCATGGACATGAGTTGTCATTTGATAACAGATCACATCATTAGGAGAATGATGTGATGGACAAGACCCATCCGTTAGCTTAGCATAATGATCGTTCAGTTTTATTGCTATTGCTTTCTTCATGTCAAATACATATTCCTTCGATTATGAGATTATGCAACTCCCGGATACCGGAGGAATGCCTTGTGTGCTATCAAACGTCACAACGAAACTGGGTGGTTATAAAGATGCTCTACAAGTATCTCCGAAGGTGTTTGTTGAGTTGGCATAGATCGAGATTGGGATTTGTCACTCCGAGCATCGTAGAGGTATCTCTGGGCCCTCTCGGTAATACACATCATAAGCTTGCAAGCAAACGACTAAGGAGTTATTCACGAGGTGATGTATTACGGAAGGAGTAAAGAGATTTTCCGGTAACGAGATTGAACTAGGTATGAAGATACCGACGATCAAATCTCGAGCAAGTAACATACCGATGGACAAAGGGAATTACATATGTTGTCATAACGGTTCGACCGATAAAAATCTTCGTAGAATATGTAGGAGCCAATATGGGCATCTAGGTTCCGCTATTGGTTATCGACAGGAGAGGTGTCTCGGTCATGTCTACATAGTTCTCGAACCCGTAGGGTCCGCACGCTTAACGTTCTATGACGATATAGTATTATATGAGTTATGTGATTTGTTGACCGAATGTTGTTCGGAGTCCTCGATAAGATCACGGACATGACGAGGAGTCTAGAAATGGTAAAGAGGTAAATATTGATATATAGGATGATAGTATTCGGACATCAGAAGTGTTTCGGGGGGGGGGGGTATCAGGTACTTGTCGGGTCACCGGAAGGGGTTCCGGGCACCCCCGACAAAAGATATGGGCCTTATGCGCCAAGAGGGGAAACGCACCAGCCACAAGGGGCTGGTGCACCCCCCCATATGGGCCGGCCAAGGTGGAGAAGGAAAGGGGAAGGAGGAAAGGAAAGAGAGGGAATAGGATTCCCCCTTCCTTTCCCCTTCCCCCTCTTTCCTTTCCCCTTCGACAAATAAGGCAGGGGGCGCGCCACTTGGGAGGACCCCAAGTAGGATTCAGCCTACTTGGGGCGCCTCCTGGCCGCCTCCCCTCTCCCTCCCACCTATATATATATGTAGGGAGGCGCCCTAGCACATCCCAGACAATTGTTTAGCCGTGTGCGGCGCCCCCTCCACCGTTTACTGCCCCGGTCATATTTTCATAGTGATTAAGCGAAGCCCTGCAAGGATCACTTCACCATCACCGTCACCACGCCGTCGTGCTGACGGAACTCATCTACTACCTCGACGTCTTGCTGGATCAAGAAGGTGAGGGACGTCACGGAGCTGAACGTGTGCAGAACGCGGAGGTGTCGTATGTTAGGTACTTGATCGGTTGAAGCGCGAAGAAGATCGACTATATCAACCGCGTTAAGAAACGCTTCCACTGATGGTCTACGAGGGTACGTAGACACACTCTCTCCCCCTCGTTGCTATGCATCTCCATGGATAGATCATCGCGTGTGCATACAAAAAAAATGTTTTCCATGCAATGATTCCCAACAGTCGGAATTATGCAGCTCCAAGAAAACCAAGATTTGATGAGCAATCAAATATCAGAGACCGTTTCAAGCAAGAATCGATCTGGAGCACACGAAAGAGGAAAGATGTGGTCAAGCAAGTATATTGCATTAAAAAAGATGGTATTGAGAGTACTAATTTAGATTTGATGTTAAAAGATAAGAGCTAGTGAAAGAGTTGACATTGTCTACAAAAGGCAAAGGAGTGAAGCAGTCAATTGTTGAACATCAAGATGCCAAATCTGAACAAGAGGAGTTGAGAGTGCACAATGTCGAAAAAGAATTGCCATTGGTTGAAACAGAATCAAGAGCGAGGAACCCAATCGGATTATCAATTTGGTAAAACAAAAGATTGCAAAAGTTTAGTGCACAAGAACTGGAAAAGAACTTGGCATGGGTTCCTAAGGGAAGCGGTCGAAACAAGAATGATGCGCAAGCTTCTATTTCAAGAAGTGCAACAAAAACAAAGAAGGATAATAATAGAAGTGATAAACTATTAAGCTGAAGGTTTGCATTACCAAATTAAAGTATTCGGTTAGCGCATCATCCATATTCTTCAACCATGACATTTATGCAAAGGCCATGGAATTCATTCTCAGGTATGATTGGTTATCTTTCATGAGTTTATTTTGATCCATGTATGCAATACAATTTCTTACGTTATGAAATTATATTGCCAAATCATTATACATTTGATCAGCTACAATTTTATTGTTGATCCAAAGGGTCAAAATACTTGATTCATTATTTCATTTGTTTTTTGGCTATACATGCTTTGGTGGATGAAGTTTACATGAACCTTATGGTAATGACCGATATTTATCTATCGTCCTAAGAATATATCTAAGCATGGCTGGTGTGACATTCTAACATCGTCGCTAGTTTGATCAGAGACTAAGATAAGGTATGCATCCATTGAAAACTATGCTTATATCATTTGCATGGAGTTGAGAAATTATAATCGATGACATTCAATATATGTTGCATAGACCAATTCAGAGTTGCGGAATTCATGAGTGGGTTTATGCTTTGGCGGAATATGAATTTGGCTCATTAATTTTTAGATTCTGTGAAAGGCCAAGTCGTTGATAGTTTTGTTGTTGAGCATCGAACTGACTTGATGCATGATATCGATATTAAACTTGTCTCTCTAGTATCATGGAGATTATATTTTAATGGTTCAGTTTGCAGCAATCAGTGGCTGAATATGCATTGTTTTGTTCATTTTGAAGTTTTTGCTTGCTATAAGTGCTACAAATATTGAGACTCCCGTTGATTTGTTTTTAGTAGTACAAAAATTGGGATTATCAGTGTTTTGACAAATCACTTATTATTTATCTTCATATGTGTCTAGATATAATTTCCACCTTGGATATATTTAGGATTGCTCATATATCTAGACATGCAAATTTAAGAGCGAATGAGTTGGCACGACAAGCATCTGGCTAACGTGTTGATCATGATGTATTGCATATCTACAATAGTGAATGCTTGGTCTCGTGGACATATGTAAGGCCGAACCGGAGCCCACCACCTAAGCCACTAATGAAAAAAAATGTGCAGGTGAAAGCATGATTGAAAGAAGCTCATTATCGATTACCTACGAAATCCTACGAAAGGGTATACCATGCAATTCATTGGATGACCTTGTGATGCACATTATTATTTTTAATTTTATTGTCAGACTATTAAATGTATTCTTTTCAAGTGCTTGGGTGAAAACTAAGTGAGGACTTGAGGAAGTTCCACCCAAGTTTGCATCAAAAAAGGTTCAAGGAAGCAAGGTCGGTATACAATTATCACCCTGAGCATAAATATGGCCTGTATAGACCGATCGTCTTAAGCACATATAAAATGGCCTGGAACAAACTCGGTGGAAGTAATTTTTGTCATGCTAGCTTTGCCAAAATAAGGGGGGGGGGATATGTTGATGCTGAAAAGTGGCACAATTGTAAAGAATGGCTTGAAGCCATAGAAAGATGAGATCAATTTGAAGATTGGAAAACCCTCTATGCAATGAGAAAATCAGATATAAAGATGGTCCAAAACGGAGCTTTGATGCAGAAATTGTGATGAAATCATATATGCATGTGTTGGCACTAGATTATGGCATGTGAGAGAACACAATTAAGATGACTTCAATGAAAAAGTGCTCAACATGAAAAATCTTTGTATCGTCGAAACGAACAATTTTGATATTTTAATCATCTTCGTTCGAGAACATATGCAAAATTTACAGTTAAGACTATGCGCTGCAGTAGCAGACGACCGGACCGATGTCTGGCCCAAGGCTTGATGAAAGGTCTGTACATCCGGGGTATTATCCGGAAGAACAACAAAAGATTGAAAACTGACCGGGTGGTATGGCTTGGAACCCGAACAATTCGGGAATCATACGACTTTGAATCCAAACATCCGGCCAAAAGCTTCCGTTTTCTTTGCTGCAAAAGTTAGGAAATGGGACAAAACACACCCAAGATGACCTCAAATCGAAAAACGTTCAACATGTAAGTTGTTAGTCTAGCCAAACGGATAAATATGCTTTTGGGGTCGTCTTCATCCGAGGTCATATGCGAATTCTACAGACCGAAAACGGTGTCGTTGTAGGAAAAACTAGGCATGGCCGGATTGGAAGGCGGACGTCTTACCCGAGGGTCATAACCAGTCCGAGTTAGGTTGAGTTTGGCAATTTGTACGAAAATTCAAGCCCTTTTCTTGTACGAGAGTCCAGCCGCCTCATTATGAATGAGATGTGATGGTCGATTGAACAACACATAGTCGATCAATCCGTCCAGCACTTTCAATCTTTTACCTTCTTTTTATCCTAGGTTTCTTATTCTTCATTCTTCGTGTCCAACGACAGCGCTTCATGAAGCCCTAGGGATGATCCGGTCAACCTAGGGTAGCCCATGGTTGCAGCGCATCCTGACGGGATCCGTTCCGGGCGCGCATGATTCAAAGTTCTCACAAGCCTTCACCGGCGTGTCTGGCTATTGCGCTTCTGGTGAAGCTCCTTCGATGACGTGTCCTGTGTACAGTCATGTGTAACGCGCTCGATGGTGACTCGTCTGCGAACAGGGTTGGCCAAGTTGTCTGTATCTCCGGATTAGTTAGAGTTGCCAAACAAGGATTTATTATATCAGACCGTTTTGCTAGCTTATAGAGATTGCCGTCTGCATATTCTCTCTGTCTAAAACAACCCCCAGAGAAAGTGAAAACTCTGTGGCGTGTGTGTCTCTAGATCCCATTCGCGCCGTCGTAGCCTCCTTGAACGCAGAACTTCGCCCCGTGCCCCCATTCACTGGCCGGCCTGCCATGCCACCGTCGTTCGGTCGTTCCCATGGCTTTTTCTATGGAGTCTCACTCGGCGGAGAAAGGCCCGCGTCGGCTCCACCGCCCGCCCTGCCTGCCCGGCTGCCCCTGCCTCTCGGGCGCCGTGATTTGGCCTCACGCTGTCCTGACTTCCCAAGCTATTCTGCCTCCTCCTCCCCCAAATCTGGTCTCCGCCCACGTCGGGTCGCTGTCCCGTCGCCTGGCGGAGCGGCGCGGGACGTCGACGGCACACGGCGGTCGGCGCCCCCACCGACCGGGCCCCCACCCCGTGGTGGCCACTCTCGGCGCGGCGCGTAGCGTAGACCGTCGTCGCCAGCCTTTCTCTCGGGTTCCTGCGCCGCGGCGCGATCGACCATGCGGCGGGCACGCGCGGCCGTCCTGCAATTATTGGGGTCTGGCTTGGATTTCTTGGCCGCGCACAGTCGAGAGAGTCAAGGCCATTGTTGAGTGCAGTTATCGACTTATCGTGGTGGCCCGGGAGCTCGGTGCGGTTGCAGACTTGCAGGGTTGCAGTTATCGTATTGTCTGGTTCGTTCTTGACGCGAAGAGATTCAGATGAAGCAGTGAACGCCTCGCCGACTCTATCTCGTAATATAAGACGTTTTATGATACTAATATAGTGTTAAAAATGTCTTACATCATGTAACGAATGAAGTACATTTTTCGGAATGAGCCACCTAATGGACGACGCAAGTGCCAGGAAAATATCAGGTGCTTCCAAGCTTTAGATGCTACGGTGATATAAGTTTCTAGGCTATTAGATCTCTGATCCAATGACAACTAAACAGTTTTTGTACTTGTGCACAATTTCGAAACTCTTTAAGGCTTTTTCATTAAAAAAATAAGGTCAGAGGAGCTCGTATCACCGTAGCATACAAGATTTGGAAACACAACCTCTCCCATTTGCAACAAAAGCGCGAGTAGGTGGTGCTCTGGCCCCACCCCACACGATCAAGGTCTACAAGTTTCTTCTAGAACAATTCGTCAAGCTTTATTACTCAGAAATACTCTTCTGTACTTGGTGATCTGAGAAGTCTTATATTGGTTTACAGAGGGAGTAGTTTGTACATGAGTGATAGTCATATCATGAGTTTATAGCAACCAAAGCGTATCTACCTTGAGCTAAAGATGTACAAGTAAACTTGGTTAGATTTTTTTTCTGAGAAACTTTCAGTCTATTCATTTTCAATCATAACAGTACAAAGCACAACAGAGATGATAAAAAAAACAACCAGGTTTGTAGACCACCTAGCGACGACTACAAACAATGGAGCGACCCGAAGGTGCATCGCCGTCATCGCCCTTCCGTCGGTGGAGCTGGACAAACCTCGTTGTAGTAGACAGTCGGGAAGGATCAATCGGGAATGTTCGTTTTGCTAAGACCCCATAGGACCAGCGCACCAGAGCAACAACAATCGCCGATGAAGAAACTCGTAGATAAGAAGGATCAAACCTGCAAACACCACACCAACGAATGAAGACCGGATCTAAACAGATCCATCGAATACCAGCATCAATCGAATCCCACGAGATCCGAAGGAGACACACCTCCACACCCCCTCTGATGACACCAGGCGCACCATCGAGATGGGGATAGAACGCGTGAGACATTATGCCTACAGAGGGACATTACCGCCGCCACACAGCCCAATCACTACATTGAACCAAACAAGAACAAGACAAGGGTCCCTCCCGCCGGCAGGGGACCAAGGCCCTCCGCGCCTCCATGGCCTAGAGGCCATTGGAGATGAGGCGGACTAGCAGCGACGCTGACAAGAGGAGGAGAAAAGCGTGGGATCTTTTCTTGTTGAGGAAGAAAAAGAAGGCCTTTCCACTTGTTCTTTTTTCTATGTTTTTAAAAGGGTGTAAAAGCCACGGATGGTGACCCTCATCCGTCTATTTTTTCACTTTTCTTTTTTCTATGTTTTTCCTATTGGTTTTTATTTCGGGTTTTTGGTTTATTTCTTTTTTTGTTTGATTTTTTCTTTTTTCCTAATTTTCAATTTTATCTTTATTATTATTAGTATCATTATTTTCTTATGTAAAAAACTTGATAATTTTAAAACATAGTTCATTTTTAATACATATAAAATATTTTCTTGATACACGCTGAGTATTTTTCAGATGCATGTCAAAACTTTGTCAAATTCACAATAAATATTATTTAAATACACTATGAACATTTTTATACACATGTTGAACATTTTTTAACTTAATGAACATATTTTTTAAAAATGTTTTAACATTTTTTAAATGCCATGAAATACTTTTTTCTCAATGCTACAAACATTTTCTGAGAATTATGCAAACGTTTCTTTGCATTTCATGAACATATTAGAAAAATATGATGAACATATTTTAAAACATGTGAATACTTTCTAAATTCTTGGCCATTTGTTTTATTATCCCAATAATAAATTAGTAAACATTTTTTAGATTTCATGACCATTTTTAAATACATGATGAACATTTTAAATATATGACTAGTATTATTTTAACAGAACACACTTTATAAAAACACAATGGGGTTTTTTATGTTGGGAAAAACATTAAACACCTGATAATTTTTCTAGTACATGCTAAACCTTTTTAATAAATTTAGTACAGTAATATGTTTTCAAAACATATTTTTCATAAACATTTTATAAGATGTATAAAAATGATGAAATAAAAGACCAGCCAAATCAGATGTGTTACATAGTATGCAAAAACTAAACTAGCAATAAGACATGCTCATGGGATAAAACCGGTAGAGGCGAGACCACCGTGGGACTTGCTACATGCAAGATCTAGCCAAATCACTAGTTAAGGGGTAGCCCTTGCGAAAATTACTTTCATCTTGTGTGCATGTGATAAATGACACACTACATGTACGACACTTGCCACAACCTAGGAGTTTTGCGCTTTTATTATAGTTTTTTAAAATTATCTCTCGAACCATGCGTTCAAATCATGAAAGGGTTTCATTGTTGGGTTTTCGGGACGAGATATTCGAAACTAGGTCCTACATTAATAGGTTTTGGATGAACTGTCTTCCCTAAAAAAACCAAAAGAAACTAGAAATACAAAAAGTGAAAACAGAAGAAAAAAAGAAAAACATAAAACACGAAAATAAACATAAACCATGAAGCACAATTGTGCTTTTCACTTTTTCAAGGAAGCACACTTGTGCTTCTCACTTTTTGGGAAAGCGCGGGTGTATTTCACACGGAAGCGTAGAGCTGTAACATCCCAAATTTTCAATTTGAAATGTTATACACTAGATCATCATTCCATATTATATTTATTGCATTTTGGTTGATCCTAGAAATTTTTCGCAACTCAAGGACCCTCGGAGAGAGTTGGCGATTTCGTTATTTTCATATTTGAGTTGTCTCAAATTTTGAAACTAGGATCTTTTGATTTTATTTATTTTATCTTCAATTATTTCTATCACAAAAAATATGAGAGAGGGAATAAAATGACTTTCCCAAAATAAAGAAATATTGAGGATTTAATAAAAAAATCATTTAAGGTTTTATTTGGTTTATTTGCTATTTTATTTGAATTTAGGAAAAATTCGCGTTTTTAAAAATTGCATTTAGGCCCCAAATAAATATTCCTCCTGTGCGGCTTGATTTTAGAAGCCGGGGAAAATTTATTTCAGGATTTTTGGAGTCAGTTTAGTAGTATTTTTGTTTTTTTTCCGAGTGTAAGTTTTAAAAAAACCGTCCGAACCGACCTATGGGCCGTACTAGGCCCGGACTCCTCCAGGCCTCAGCCTTTATAAGCCGTCGGCCCACTCCGGGCCGAAACCCTAGCCGCCGCCCGCCCCGAGCCCCACGCCCGCCCCCCGCCGTCGCCTTCCGCCGCAGCCGCCGCGCCCGACGCCGCCGCCGCCCCGCACCCTCGCCGCCGCCGCGCCCGACGCCGCCGCCCCGCGCCGCCCCGCCGGACCCCGCCGCCGCCGGAGCCGCCGCCGCCTGTCTCGCCGCCGATTCGCCGAGGTTGACCCGCTGGTTTTGTTTGGTTTTTTTAGTTCGGTTTTTTTCTTTAGATCGATTTTTTCGGTTTAGGCTAATTAGCGAGCGTTCGCTCGTTCGTTCGTTTTAACGAACGCGTTCTTCGTTTAGATTCAGTTAACGAACGTTCATTCGTTAAACTGTTCGTCGTTTTTTTTTTCTCGGATTAAATCCGCGATTTTTCTGATCGCGATTTCTGATCCGATTTTCGTTTTAGTCTAACTTTTCGCTCGTTTATCGGAATCAGGCGATTCAAGCGCCTGGAGTTTCGTTTCGAAACCCTCTTTCCGTTTAGCGAACTTAAACAAGTTTTTGCCACTGTAAAAATTGCCTTAGATTCAGAATAATAAACGAAGCCTGTTTCTTTTGCCGTTTGTCTTTCGTTACTTCGTTCGATTTGATTCTTTTGCCAACTAGAGTTCTTAAGTTGAACTTTTTGGTTAGATCTCTTATTTGAGTTTTACCTATGCATTAGTTGAGTACTTATTGTATGGTTGTTTGTTTGCGATAGAGTACCCGGAGTGCGCCGCTTGCTACTTCGAATTGCTAGGTTTCCCGGACCATCAGCAAGGCAAGTAACACTTTGATCATGTTTTTCCCTCTACCCAGTTTTATTGCATTAGATCAATCCTTACACATTGCATGATTATGATCTAATTAAATTGTGGGTTTGGGAAGTAGTTGTGGTAGTACCTATTACCTGTTTATTATCAAACCTTTGGGAGTTACTTCTACGTTTGTTTATTATGCCATGCTATGCTAGTAGACGTGGATTGGGTGAGTGTATCCATGACAGATGTGAGAATGTTAATTAATGGTTTATTTAAGGTGGCAACTTAAACACACATCTGGATGGATTGAGGTACCTGGGTATTCCAGGATTGCCTGTTTTCTTTATGGACCGTCACCCAGGCTCAAAGGGATCATGAGATTATTCATGCTAGAAACTTTCGTGTGCAGCCACAAGCTATTATGGGCTCTAGCATAGTTGACTAAGTCGTGCGAACTATTACAGTGGTAGACTAGCAGATGTAGGGGATGTAGGTGGTACGGTCTACCCATCGTAAGGTGCTAGCTCTTCTGAAAGACTATGTCTCGGTCATCCGTTTCTCAAACACCATGTAGTGCGAGAAATCCAACGGAGGAGATCGAGTCTTGTGGGGAAAAGTGCGCAAACCTCTGCAGAGTGTATAAACTAATCATGGTTAGCCGTGTCCCCGGTTATGGACATCTTGAGTATCTAGTACCTGGGTTATCATGTGAATCTCAACATGTTACTATAAATTAACTTTGATGGGTTTGTTTAATGATGATGCTTAATTGAGATTGAGAATGCTATTAACCATTCTCAATGTTTAACAACCACCATGATAGTTAAATAAATTTATTCCTTTGCAGTAGGGAAAAATTGGCTTTACGCAAAACTGTAACCATAGAGCCTTCCACCAGCCAAATATGCATATAGAATAGCTGTTTCATTCCATTACTCTCTATGTGTTACATTGCCAGCATATTCCATGTGCTGACCCGTTTCGGGCTGCAACGTTAATGTTGTAGACTTTTCAGACGACGATTAAGGAGTTTTAGGTCGTGGTTCTATACTCAGTGATGCCGTTGGAGTTGATGGACTCACTTATCTTCCAAGCCTTCCGCTGTTATCGTTATTAGAAGGCCTTAAGCCTTATTTATTGTAATAAGTTCTCTATTGAGACACTCGATGTAATAAGTGCGTGATTGCTACTCTGTTATAAATCCTTCAAGTACTGTGTGGTGTCAGCATTACTGATCCAGGGATGGCACCGGAGCACAGAGATTAGACCGTTTGAGGTCTGGTCGCTACAAGATGGTATCAGAGCACACGCTGACTGTAGGACACGACCACTAAGCTAAAGACCTAGATCACTACTCACACTCTTCTCTTTCTGACTCCTCCTCTTCTCTACTCTTTTAGGATGGTGGACGCAAGGAATAAGTTCACACAGCCGGATGAAGATACACCTTTTGGACGTCATTTGAAGGAAGTCACTAGATATCTGAACATAGGAGTACCAAGCTTCACCGGAACCTACAACGCCACTTTACCTGAAGACTAGCACTGGATGATTCAAGTTCAAGTTCCAGGAAGGACGGTCACGCCAGTCACTGAGCCCATATAGTTTTCTTTTGATGCACCAACTTGGAGTCTATGAAAGAGCTTGGCAGCTCACATCGCCATGGGACGCATTGGAGAAGTCTACCGCAATGATCTCAAGGATACTATCTACCAGATTTGTGGGCGCCGAGATGAGCACTGGGAGATGATCAGCACCAAAAAGGATAGATCAATTGCAGCTTTTATCCAGGAATTAAACCAGCACATTCAACGTCAAGAGAACCAGATGTGCGCCGACATGATAGATCTGAAGAAGGCAAGGACAAGAATCCAGGAACTGGAGGAAGAACTCAAGGCTACTCGTGAAGATTATGAAGAGGAAATTGGAGTATTAGTGGATAAGAATGCCGACCTAACAATGAAGATTGGAATATTTATGAGAGGCCCTACACCGGTAGATGAAGACGAAGAACCCAAGGAGATTCGCCCGGAAGACTACATCATCATCGATGACACCGACTCGGATCCAGATGATAGCGATGATGACTACGTTGATGAAGCTGGAGCAGATATCATGGAGTCTGCAACCGAAGAATATTTCTAGTAGACCACCTCATCAGTAGTAGTAGTCCACCATGTAAATATTATAGTCCGAGCACTTTTGCGATAGTTAGATCGATTGCATGCCCTTGTTTGATTGATTGAATGAAGTGAATTGTTTGCTTTTGCCTCATGTGCATATGGGTAGTGTTTTCTCTTTAGACCCCCTCTATTCTTAAATCTCATCTTTTCTAAAGATACCCTAGATGCCTCCGAGACGTGACCCCGGATTTACCTTCCCACCGAAGCTCACCCAGTTGATCCAGCAACAGAACACCTTGATGCAGTTACTAGTTCAGAATCAGAATCAAGGGAACAACAACAACAACCCACCACCACCACCACCACCTGTTGATCACTTAGCCCGTTTTCTTAGGCTGAACCCGTCGGTGTTTTCCAGTAGCACCGAGCCGATAGTAGCAGATGATTGGCTCCGCAAGATAGCTAGAGAGTTGACCACAGCAGGATGCACAGATGTGGAGAAGGTGAAGTTTGCCGCACATCAGCTTGAAGGACCCGCAGCATCATGGTGGGAGAATTTCACAGCCACTTTCCCTGTCGATACTCTCACATGGGACCAGTTTCAGCAGGCTTTTTGAACTGCCCATGTTTCCGCAGGAGCTATGGCCATGAAGAAGCGAGAGTTTCGCAACTTGCGCCAAGGAGGATGGACAGTTGGCCAGTATGTGGAGGACTTTAGTAAATTAGCACGTTATGCCCCAGATGACGTTGCTACGGATGCAGCAAAGCAGGAGAAGTTTCTGGAAGGATTAAATGATGAGTTGAGCATGCAGTTGATGGTAGCAACCCTCAACAACTACCAGGAGTTGGTAGTTCGCGCTCTTATGATTGAAGGAAAGCAGCAGCAAATTGAGAATCGCAAGAGGAAGTATGGACAAGGAAAGCACAATTCAGGAGCTCAGCAGAAGCCACGTTTTACCCCTAGACCAGGAGGACATTTTCAGCATACACATGGAGGAGGTAGCTCGCACAACCACAATGGCACCAAGAATGGTAATGGGAATGGAGGAAGCAATGGCCAGAACCGCCCCAACCCATCGACCCTAGCGAAGAGAGACCTGAGCCAAGTCACTTGCTTTAAGTGCCAGAAGACCGGAGATTATGCCAATGAATGTCCTGAATCACAGAATGGAAATGGCAATGGAAGCTCTGGGAAGAAGCCGAACCCTTTCAACAGGGGACAGGTGAACCACGTTAATGTGGAAGAGGTTGAAGAGCAGCCGGATGCAGTAATCGGTAAGTTTTTGGTTAAGTCATTTACTGCACTCGTTCTTTTTGATACTGGTGCATCGCATTCATACATATCAAGGGGATTTGTGGATAAGTATAAACTGCCAACCCAAGCCCTTAGGTCACCCATGTTAGTAACCTCGCCTGGAGCAGAATATATGGCTAGTCTATGGTGTGGTCGGTTACCATTAAGGATTGGTAACTACGTATTTCCATCAGACCTAATAGTGTTGGAATCTCAAGGATTGGATGTGATATTAGGTATGGGTTGGTTGTCAAAGTATGAAGGAATATTGAATGTGCCAGTAAGTCAATTTTTCTTACCACCCCAGAAGGGAGAAGGATCAAGTATGTATCCCGACATGTGCCAAAGAGGACTCAAGCAAATTGTTTAACAGGAGTTGTGCAGGAGGAAGTACCAGTAGTGAAGGATTTCCCCGATGTATTTCCAGAAGAATTGCCAGGCATGCCACCGGATAGAGATATTGAGTTTCTGATTGAGCTTTTGCCAGGCACAGGGCCAATATCAAAGAGACCATATAGGATGCCTGCAAAGGATTTGGTGGAAATTAAGAAACAAATTAAGGAGTTACTGGATAAAGGATACATTCGCCCAAGTTCTTCACCTTGGGGATCGCCAATACTTCTAGTAGAAAAGAAGGATGGATCGTTAAGGATGGTTGTCGATTATCGAGGATTGAATGAAGTAACCATCAAGAACAAATACCCAGTACCGATGATCAATGATCTGTTTGGTCGATTGCAAGGAGCTAAGGTATTTTCCAAGATCGATCTGCGATCAGAATACCACCAGTTGAAGATTCGGGAACAGGATATACCCAAGACGGCTTTTACCACCAGGTATGGGTTGTACGAGTATACCGTTATGTCATTTGGTCTGACTAACGCACCTGCATATTTTATGAACATGATGAACAAAGTGTTTATGGAGTTCTTGGATAAGTTCGTCATAGTGTTCATTGATGATATCCTGGTTTACTCAAAGAATGAGGAGGAGCATAAGGAGCATTTGCGTTTGGTTCTTGGAAAGCTCAGAGAACATCAGTTATATGCCAAGTTTAGCAAATGTGAGTTTTGATTGAAAGAAGTTGGATTTCTCAGACACGTTATATCCGGAGAAAGTATAGCAGTAGATCCCAATAAAGTTGATACCGTGATCAAGTGGGAAGCACCAACCACAGTTGAAGAGATCCGGAGTTTTCTTGGACTCGCAGGATACTACCGGAGGTTTATTGAGAATTTCTCAAAGATTGCGAAGCCTATGACAGAGTTGTTGAAGAAGGATACCAAGTTCATATGGACCGAGGAATGTGAGGCTAGTTTTCAGGAGTTGAAGAAACGTTTGGTTACCTCACTAGTGTTGATTTTGCCAGACCAGACCAAGGATTATGAGGTGTATTGTGACGCTTCACGTCGAGGACTTGGAGCAGTACTTATGCAGGAAGGAAGAGTTATTTCATATGCCTCATGACAGCTTAAGCCTCATGAGTTGAATTATGCTACGCATGATTTGGAGTTAGCAGCCGTAGTGCATGCACTGAAGACTTGGAGACATTTTCTGATTGGAAACCATTGCAAGGTGTACACGGATCATAAGAGTTTGAAGTATATTTTCACACAGAAGGAGTTGAATCTCAGACAAAGGAGATGGTTGGAGCTCATCAAGGATTATGATATGAGATTGCATTATCACCCTGGAAAGGCCAATGTAGTAGCTGACGCGTTGAGCCGTAAGAGCCACGTCAACACCTTAATGACGGGAGATTTACCAAGGGAGTTAGCCGAAAATCTTCGAGAGCTTTGTTTGGAAATAGTTCCGAGAGGCTATGTAGCAGCATTGGAGATTCAGTCTACGTTGATGGATAGGATCAGAGAAGCCCAAAAGACTGATAAGGAGATTGCCGAGATAAAGGAGAAAATGAGCAAAGGAAAAGCTAAGGGATTTCGTGAGGATGAGCACGATACCCTATGGTTTGAAGACCGTGTTTATGTGCCAAATGATACGGAGATCAGGAAGTTAATTTTACAAGAGGCCCATGATTCACCATATTCGATTCACCCAGGAAATACCAAGATGTATTTGGATTTGAAGGATATTTTCTGGTGGACCGGGAATGAAGAAGGATATTGCGGAATATGTAGCAGTTTGTGATGTATGTCAGAGAGTAAAAGCAGAGCATCAGAAGCCAGCAGGATTGCTACAACCATTGCCGATACCCGAATGGAAGTGGGATAAGCTAGGGATGGATTTTATTACATGATTGCTCAGAACACGTTCAGGCTATGACTCGATATGGGTTGTAGTCGATCGTTTGACAAAGGTAGCTCATTTCATTCCAGTGAAGACTACCTATACCAGTGCAAAGCTGGCAAAGATATACATGACCAGGATCGTATGTCTGCATGGAGTTCCAAGGAGCATTGTATCAGATAGAGGAACCCAATTTACCTCAGAGTTCTGGAATCAGTTGCATGAAACTTTG
Source organism: Triticum urartu (assembly GCF_056163025.1). NCBI lineage: Eukaryota > Viridiplantae > Streptophyta > Magnoliopsida > Poales > Poaceae > Triticum > Triticum urartu. The sequence goes on along the minus strand of NC_141879.1, from coordinate 149,410,255 downwards.
GGTACCATACTGGAGTTTAGCACAGCTTTCCACCCGCAGACAGATTGACAAACTGAGAGAGTCAATCAGATTTTGGAGGATATGCTAAGAGCTTGTGCGCTAGATTATGGATCTAGTTGGGATGAGAATTTTCCATATGCGGAGTTCTCTTACAACAACAGCTATCAATCCAGTTTGAAGATGGCCCCTTTTGAAGCCTTGTACGGAAGGAGGTGCAGGACCCCATTGTCCCGGGATGAAGTTGGAGACCGCCAATTGTTTGGACCGGATCTGATAAAGGAATCTGAACAAAAAGTGAAATTAATTCGCGACAGGCTGAAGGTATCTCAATCCAGGCAGAAGAGTTATGCAGATTCTAAACGCAAGGAGACAGTTTACGAAGTCGGAGACCGAGTTTATCTTCGAGTATCACCACTTCGAGGAGTTAAGCGCTTTGGAGTTAAGGGAAAATTAGCGCCACGTTTTGTAGGCCCATACAAAGTTTTGGAGCGTATGGGAGAAGTAGCCTACAAGTTGGAATTACCCGAAGGATTGTCGGGAGTTCACGACGTGTTCCATGTATCCCAGTTGAAGAAGTGCCACCCAGAGATGGCTGACATACCGCTGAGAGATACGGTACCACTGGAAGTGATTCAGTTGGACAGTGATTTGACCTATGAGGAGAAACCAGTTAAGATTCTAGAGTATGCCAGTCGAGTCACCCGCAGCAAGATTATCAAGTTTTGCAAGGTTCAGTGGAGCCACCACACAGAGGATGAAGCCACCTGGGAACGAGAGGAAGAATTGCTGAAAGACCACCCTCACCTATTTTCTAGCCAACCCGAATCTCGAGGGCGAGATTCATCTTAAGGGGGGTAGGTTTGTAACATCCCAAATTTTCAATTTGGAATGTTATACACTAGATCATCATTGCATATCATATTTATTGCATTTTGGTTGATCCTAGAAATTTTTCGCAACTCAAGGACCCTCGGAGAGAGTTGGGGATTTCGTTATTTTCATATTTGAGTTGTCTCAAATTTTGAAAATAGGATCTTTTGATTTTATTTATTTTATCTTCAATTATTTCTATTACAAAAAAATATGAGAGAGGGAATAAAATGACTTTCCCAAAATAAAGAAATATTGAGGATTTAATAAAAAATCATTTAAGATTTTATTTGGTTTATTTGCTATTTTATTTGAACTTAGGAAAAATGCGCGTTTTTCAAAATTGCATTTAGGCCTCAAATAAATGTTCATCCTGTGCGGCTTGATTTTAGAATCCGGAGAAAATTTATTTCGGAATTTTTGGAGTCCGTTTAGTAGTCCTTTTGTTTTTTTCCGAGCGTAAGTTTTTTTTAAAAAAAAACGTCCGAACCGACCTACGGGCCGTGCTAGGCCCGGACTCCTCCAGGCCTCAGCCTTTATAAGCTGCCGGCCCACCCCGGGCCGAAACCCTAGCCGCCGCCCGCCCCGAGCCCCGCGCCCGCGCCGCCGCCGCCTTCTGCCGCCGCCGTCGCGCCCGCCGCCGCCGCCCCGCACCCTCGCCGCCGCCGCCGTGCCCGACGCCGCCGCCCCGCACCCTCGCCGCCGCCGCGCCCGACGCCGCCGCCCCGCACCCTCGCCACCCCGCCGGACTGTTGGGGAACGTAGTAATTTCAAAAAAATTCCTACACACACGCAAGATCATGGTGATGCATAGCAACGAGAGGGGAGAGTGTGATCTACGTACCCTTGTAGATCGACAACGGAAGCGTTAACTTGGTTGATGTAGTCGTACGTCTTCACGGCCCGACCGATCAAGCACCGAAACTACGGCACCTCCGAGTTCTAGCACACGTTCAGCTCGATGACGATCCCCGGACTCCGATCCAGCAAAGTGTCGGGGAAGAGTTCCGTCAGCACGACGGCGTGGTGACGATCTTGATGTACTACTGTCTCAGGGCTTCGCCTAAGCACTGCTACAATATTATCGAGGACTGGTGGAAGGGGGCACCGCACACGGCTAAGAATATGATCACGTGGATCAACGTATGTCCTTAGGGGTGCCCCTTGCCTCCGTATATAAAGGGTCAAAGGGGGGGGGGCGGCCGGCCAAGAGGAGGCGCGCCAGGAGGAGTCCTACTCCCTCCGGGAGTAGGACTCCCCCCCTTTCCTAGTTGGAATAGGATTCGCGGAGGGGGGGAAAGAGGAGAGAGAGGAGGAAGGGGGGCCGGCCCCCTCTCCTTGTCCTATTCGGACCAAGGGGGGGAGGGGCACGCGGCCCATCTCTGGCCACCTCTCCTCTCTTCCACTAAGGCCCACTAAGGCCCATATACCTCCCGGGGGGGTTCCGGTAACCTCCCGGTAATCCGGTAAAATCCCGATTTCACCCGGAACACTTCCGATATCCAAACATAGGCTTCCAATATATCAATATTTATGTCTTGACCATTTCGAGACTCCTCATCATGTCCGTGATCACATCCGGGACTCCGAACAACCTTCGGTACATCAAAACGCATAAACTCATAATATAACTGTCATCGAAACCTTAAGCGTGCGGACCCTACGGGTTCGAGAACAATGTAGACATGACCGAGACACGTCTCCGGTCAATAACCAATAGCGGGACCTGGATGCCCATATTGGTTCCTACATATTCTACGAAGATCTTTTATCGGTTAGACCGCATAACAACATACGTTGTTCCCTTTGTCATCGGTATGTTACTTGCCCGAGATTCGATCGTCGGTATCCTATACCTAGTTCAATCTCGTTACCGGCAAGTCTCTTTACTCGTTCTGTAATACATCATCCCGCAACTAACTCATTAGTTGCAATGCTTGCAAGGCTTAAGTGATGTGCATTACCGAGAGGGCCCAGAGATACCTCTCCGATAATCGGAGTGACAAATCCTAATCTCGAAATACGCCAACCCAACATGTACCTTTTGGAGACACCTGTAGAGCTCCTTTATAATCACCCAGTTACGTTGTGACGTTTGGTAGCACACAAAGTGTTCCTCTGGCAAACGGGAGTTGCATAATCTCATAGTCATATGAACATGTATAAGTCATGAAGAAAGCAATAGCAACATACTAAACGATCGGGTGCTAAGCTAATGGAATGGGTCATGTCAATCAGATCATTCAACTAATGACGTGATCCCGTTAATCAAATAACAACTCTTTGTCCATGGTTAGGAAACATAACCATCTTTGATTAACGAGCTAGTCAAGTAGAGGCATACTAGTGACACTCTGTTTGTCTATGTATTCACACATGTATTATGTTTCCGGTTAATACAATTCTAGCATGAATAATAAACTTTTATCATGATATAAGGAAATAAATAATAACTTTATTATTGCCTCTAGGGCATATTTCCTTCACGGACCCCCCCGCCGCCTCGCCGGAGCCGTCGCCGCCCGTCTCGCCACCGAGTCGCCGAGGTTGACCCGCCGGTTTCGTTCGGTTTTTTTAGTTCCGTTTTTTTTCTTTAAATCGGTTTTTTCGGTTTAGGCTAATTAGCGAGCGTTCGCTCGTTTGTTTGTTTTAACGAACGCGTTCTTCGTTTAGATTCAGTTAAAAAACATTTGTTCGTTAAACTGTTCATCGTTTTTCTTTTTCTCGGATTAGATCCGCGATTTTTCTGATCGTGATTTCTGATCCGATTTTCGTTTTAGTCTAACTTTTCGCTCGTTTATCGGAATCAGGCGATTCAAGCGCCTGGAGTTTCATTTCGGAACCCTCTTTCCGCTTAGCCAACTTAAACAAGTTTTTGCCACTATAAGAATTGCCTTAGATCCAGAATAGTAAACAAAGCCTGTTTCTTTTGCCGTTTGTCTTTTGTTGCTTCGTTCGATTTGATTCTTTTGCCAACCAGAGTTCTTAAGTTGAACTTTCTGGTTAGATCTCTTATTTGAGTTTTACCTGTGCATTAGTTGAGTACTTATTGTATGGTTTTTTGTTTGCGATAGAGTACCCGGAGTGCGCCGCTTGCTACTTCGAATCGCTAGGTTTCCCGGACCATCAGCAAGGCAAGTAACACTTTGATCATGTTTTTTCCTCTACCCAGTTTTATTGCATTAGATCAATCCTTACACATTGCATGATTAGGATCTAATTAAATTGTGGGTTTGGGAAGTAGTTGTGGTAGTACCTATTACCTATTTATTATCAAACCTTTGGGAGTTACTTCTATGTTTGCTTATTATGCCATGCTATGCTAGTAGACGTGGATTGGGTGAGTGTATCCATGACAGATGTGAGAATGTTAATTAATGGTTTATTTAAGGTGGCAACTTAAACACACATCTGGGTGGATTGAGGTACCTGGGTATTCCAGGATTGCCTGTTTTCTTTATGGACCGCCACCCAAGCTCAAAGGGATCATGAGATTATTCATGCTAGAAACTTCCGTGTGCAGCCACAAGCTATTATGGGCTCTAGCATAGTTGACTAAGTCATGCGAACTCTTACAGTGGTAGACTAGCAGATGTAGATGGTATGGTCTACCCAGCGTAAGGTGCTAGCGCTTCTGAAAGACTATGTCTCGGTCATCCGTTTCTCAAACACCATGTAGTGCGAGAAATCCAACGGAGGAGGTCAGAGCACTTATCGTTGTGGCATGTCGGTCGGGGAATAACCCCGAGCGCTTCACGTCTCGAAAACGCCGTCTTCAGGCGACGCTGTCGAAGAAGACCGACAGATTCGCCAACCATCAGACACAAACCCATTACCGGAGAGGTTGTCACCTACTGTTCGTCACCATCGCCATCCGAAGCGGTATCCGCTACCTCACCGACAACACCTCTAAACAATAGATCCACCACACAGGAGTAATGGCAGAAAACAACTCCCTTCGATCCATCGACATCATCGCACAACACGCCGTCGAGATGTGGCTGGGATCGGGGAACAATTATTCCCAACGTCCCGCTGCCATCCAAAACGTCGACCAAGAAATCTACAATCCTATCCCTAACTAGAAACCAGGATTGAAATACCAGGGTTCCCTCCCCCAGCCGTTGCCGGAGCGGTGAACGGAGGGGAAGAGAACCCCTGGCCTTGGCGGCGTAGTGAGGGGGGAAACCGTTGCTGCCCTTTTCTCTCTGAAGAGAACTAGAGAAGGCACGAAGGAACCGTTCCATCAAAGAAGGGCTGGTTACCACGAACTGGGTAAAGGATAAAGAGAAAAAAGGGTAACACGACACAAGTGATACATTATTCTAGTGATTTGCGCTCTACTATGTGAACTAGAGGTCGTGAGTTCGACATGTCGTTCCTGCACACATTTTGTGAATTTTAAATAGAAAAAAAATTCTAAATGGGTCGGCCCAGCCCGGATGGGGTGTGTGCGCCAGTTGGCAAAATTGTCTTTAGCCGGCATTAAAGGCGCCAAATAGGGTTTGCCGTGCAGACCTGCAATTCAATTGCAGAACAAGATTTGGGCCATCATGAATGAGCCTTTTGTTCTATGGGTTGTGTCCTAAACCTTTCAAAGGGAATTCCATGGGCTCGAGTTTCGCTCCGTGTGCCCTTGTTCAGTGGACGAACGATTGTCATTCCTCCGGTACCCATGACCCGATGAAATTGTACCGAGGCACATATGAATGCATCATTGTCTCAACTCTCAAGAAAAAAAAAACATATGAAGGCATTGGCCGCGGCTGCCGCGAATACGATCAATGAAAGATAAGTAGCTATTTAATCGTATATATATATATAATGGACGAGACATGGAGAAGAAACATATAGAACAATATATTTTAGGGAAATGTTCTGTCCCGGCTGATCAATCTGGCATCACGCCAAGCATTGGGTCAAACCAGATCATTCGTCCCACAGTTCCCGCAACAAAGTGGTGAATGATTTCGGAGATGCGACGGTCGACCTTAAATATGTGTGCTCTCCCTTATAGTTGGAGTATGAAAAAATTGGTCATGTGCCACGGAAACTTGAAGAAGAAGAAGACACAGAGTCGAGACCCTCGATAGAAGAAATGATGTACCTCCCATGATCGGTAGAAGAATTATTCTCTAGAGTTGTTGAGTCAAACTGTTGCAACTGTTACCTGATACGTTGTAGTTTTCTTTTGTTTTTCTGTGATCCAGAGACTTGTTTATGTTGAAAACACATAATATTTCTTCTGCAATTATGTTTTGATTTTGATGAGATAATAATTTGAAAATGTTGTAAATATATGATGATCTCTTTTTTTTTGTGAATATATACGATGCTTTCTCTGATATGTTGCAGCCACAAAAATAAAATGTAGCACATCTTGAAAAAGAATTGTTGCAATTAACAGTCAGACTCTGCACAAGACTAGAATGATGTTGCCGTGAATCAAGTCTCATCAACCCGTGCTCTTATATCATAAATAATGGAGGGGAAGCGTCCGATGAGCCAGAAGTAGCCGTCGGTCACCACCACCTTCTTGAAGTTCTTGTCCGCCATGAAGAAGTCGAGGCACCTCTTCTTCAGCTCCGGGCAGTTGTGCATTTCAGCGTAACCCATGGTAGTAGCGACCGTCTCCACCGACACGCTCTCCCACAGCTTCTGGGCGCAGAGGAGCTTCAGTCTGCCAAGATCGTACCGGTCGGCCGCCGCAAGCACACGCTGAAACAGCTCGGTCGTCTCCGAACTCTCCGAAGAGCTTGGAAGCTCCTCGTCCGTGGGCAGCCCGTCCGTGTACATGAACCGAAGCAGAATTCTGAACGTCGACGGCTCGATGTCGTGCAGGGTGATGCATGGCATCGCGGCCTCCGCCATGGACCCGAAGAGCTCCGCCCTGAACACCGGCGAGCGGGCGGCGAGCACGGCCCGGTGCGCGCGGAACGTCTCGCCGGCGACCGAGAAGGAGACGTCCGAGCCGTCTGCGCGGTCGAGCAGGCGCCCGAGATGGTCGCCTATGTCGGACGCCGGGACGGGGACGGGGTCGTCGCCGCGCACAAGCACGGCCCCGCACACCAGCGTGGCCGCGCCGTGCGCCGCGAAAAGTGGGTCCACGTCGCTCCGCATGAAATGGAACCAGCCATGGACGTCCACGTCATCGGAGGTCTTCTCCTGCGTAAACGTGGACCGCTTTGCTCTGAGCGGTGGTGCGCCGTCGTCTCCGCCCGTCAGGAAGGCGTCGAATTCGACCTTGACGCTCCTGGATTTGCTCTCCAGCCGCAGGGCGACGGAGAGGTCGCCGTCGTCTCTGTGCCCCGTCCCGCGCGGATGGCATCCTATGCGCAGGACGTGCTGCCCTACGCTGAGGGTTTGGAAGAGATACAAGTCGCTTTTCGGGTCAAGCCTGAAGTCTGCGAAAATGGAGTCCACCACCATGGCGTGGGGTTCAGACTTTTGGCCTGCGACGGAGAAGGTTAGATTTTTTGTCACCAGGAGCACTGGATGGAGACGCTTGGAGACCCCAACCGCCGGCGGAGCACACGCTTCGGCTCGCCGTTTCAGTTCAACGCGCTCCGGCTGGGTTTACACACGACGTTTACGCGGCACCTGCAACAGCCCACAGATAACTGCTCATACCCTTTATCTACGAGCCAAAAAAGACCATAAGAGAACATGTAATGTAGTGAGCATATAGTGTGAGCCAAAAGTGGAGTCAATTTTCAAATGAAATACCCAGAACAAAAAATTTCCTTTTTTGAATGGCCTGATTATATATTTTAGGCTGATTGGCGCATAATACTAACAGTGGCCATTTAGGTGTGCAAAATAACCATAATTAATTTCTTTTGAGAAGTGAAGTGTTGAAGGAAATAACCATATTTTTGTTGATTGTATGTGTGCACTCTTTAACAATTATGTACAATCTAATGCTTTCCTAGGACATGTGTACAATCTAATACTATGTCAATTGTATGATTGCCCTGCAATATAATGGTTAGATGATCTAACAAAAACAAAAATATATAACTACATAATTGAAAAAAAAAATCTAGGAAGACCACCCAACTCGGTTAAACAGGCGGACCAGATGATCAGGAATGCGACATGAGTCCCAGCAAAGGCAGCTAAGAATTGATTTTATTGCCAAGTGTATTGTTAACTACTGCTAGACAAGTACTAGGTCGTAATAATTTCTTCATAAAAAATACTGCACTGACTGGTACTCCCTCTGTAAACAAATGTAATAGCGTTTAGATCACTATTTTGATGATCTAAATATAAAAGTATTTCTTTACGGACGGAGTAGTAGAGTACCTTGAAAACAAAGGGAGACTGGCGGATGGCTAGCACGGCAGAAGCATGAGCTTCGATCACCGCCGCTTATGGTCTGGATGGAATCCTAGCCCCCGGCGGGCGGCGCAGAGCGAGGGAGCAACGAGGCGGCGAGCGGCGAGCGGCGAGCGGCGACAAAGCAAGTCGGCAGAGAGATTGGTCGATCTGCTTTCAATTCTCGACGGACTCAACGTGACAAATCTAGCAGACGAGAGCCCGACCTACACGGAAGATCAAACCTAAGCTAGGACGGACTGTAAACTAAGATGGGCCTATTTTGTTTGCCAGTTCGCCTTCGATGTGTATACGGAATCGTAGTATTACGAGTTTGGGCTTTAAGGGATCTCCGCTAAACGGTACGCGGTGAATATGTTTAGCGTGTAATTAATCACATACCAAATATTAACATTATCACATAATTAATACAAAAATAATGTCCTACCGAATATCCGCGTTGAATTATATATGTCTAATCTATAACCCACTTCTCTCACCCATGAATTATAGACCCAACACTCAAGCATTGGCATGCAGGGAGGGGCAAACCCTATTTAGCGCCTCGGGTTAAAGGCAATTTGTCAACCGGCGCACATGCCCTATCCGAGCTGGGCCGGCCCATTAATTTTTTTTTTTGCTATTTTAAATTTAAAAAGTTGTGCTGGAACGACGGGTCAAACTCACAACCTCTAGTTCACAAAGTAGAGCGCAAACCACTGGAACAACAAATTACTTGTGTCATGTTACTCTTTTTTTTCCCTTTTATCCTTTACCCAGTTTGAAACAATCGGCCCTTCTTTGACGGAACGGTTCCTTCGTGCCTTCTCTCGTTCTCTCCAGGAAGAAAAGTGAAACAACAACCCCCCTCACTACGCTGGCGAGGCCGAGGGTTCTCTTCCCCTCCGTTCGCCGCTCCGGCGACAGCTGGGGAGGGAACCCTAGTTTTTTTTGTCTTGGTTTATAGTTAGGGATAGGATTGTAGATTTCTTCGTTAGTGTTTTGGATGGCGGCGGTGTTGACATTGGGAATAATTGTTCCCCGATCCCAGCCACATCTCGACGGTTTCATGTGTGACGATAACGATGGATTGAAGGGATTTGTTTTCTGCCATTACTCCCATGTGGTGGATCTGGTATTCAGAGGTGTTGCCGGCGAGGCGGCGACTGCCGCTTCGGATGGTGATGGCGACGAGCAGAAGGTGACGACCTCTCCAGTACAGGGTTTGTGTCTGATGGTTGGCGAATCTGCCGATCTTCTTTGAGAGCGTCACCTGAACACGGCGTTTTCAAGACCGGAAGCGCTCGTGGTTGTTCCTCGGCCGACATGCCACATTGATAAGTGCTCTGCTATTCATGGCGAAGCCCATGAATAAGCTAGGAGGGAGACCTGAGCACACAAGAGTTGGATTCTACCTCAAATGAAAACTCTATGCATTATTGGGTACCAAGAAGAAGCCCATGAAGAAGCTAGGAGGGAGACGTGAGCATACAAGGGGAAGGAGAAGGAAGAAGGGCACGAAGGAGTGGAGCCACTGGACACCCCGGGTGCCCGGCCTCCCCAGCTTGGGTGCTGCCCGCCGCCCCGGGTGCCGACCACCCTGCTGGGCGCTGTCCCTCACCTCTGGGTGCCCTGGCTCTTCTACCACAGGGACTGGTCCTCCTCTGACCCGTCCGGGTGCCCGGGCCTTCGACCCCCAGGTGCCCCCCCCTCATTGGCGCCTATCTCTGACCGGTCCGGGTGCCCCGACCACTTTACCTCGGGTGCCCGGACTCCACCGAATATGCCTGCGCGCATTTAGAGTTAAAAGACCCATGTACCCATGTTTCCCCCAATTTCGTCCCTAGACTATAAGTACCCCTCACCTAGCTTGTTCTAGGGGATAGCAAAGTATTTGAGAGACATGAGAGAGCTTTGCTCTTTGTATCCCCTCCTCTTGGAGATCAAGACCCCTCTTTGGGAACAATCCTTGTGGATTATCAAGGCCTCCTCTTGGAGAAGATCAACATCAAGTCCTCACCTCCTTGGAGTGGGAAGAACTCTACCCTAGTGCTATTTTCCTTGAATTGTTCCTGTATGCTTGTGGATCTCATGTATGCTACTCTAGTGGATGTGTGATTTGGGTATGTTTGAGTGATTTTCCCCTTGTGTTCTTGTGTGTTCATCACTTTTCCCCCTCCAAGTGTGAAAAGATCCCCCCTAGGGTTTCACCCTACAACATCTTGTCTACATCATGTCATCTTGCTTAAGGCGTTACTCTGTTCTTTCATGAACTTAATACACTAGATGCATGATGTATAGCGGTCGACGTGTGAAGTAATAGTAGTAGATGCAGAATAGTTTTGGTCTACTTGTCTCGGACGTGATGCCTATATACATGATCATTGTGTCGGATATCGTCATAATTTTTGCTCTTCTGTTAATTGCCTAACAGTAATTTGTTTACCCACCGTATGTTATTTTTATGAGAGAAGCCTCTAGTGAAAACTATGGCCCCAAGTCTATTTTCTATCATATATTAAAACCAAAAATATCTCGCTGCAATTTTTTTATTTTGTATTTTGGTTTGATCTATCTATCAAAAACTATATCATTTAATCTCGCTCGTAACCGTTGAGGGATTGACAACCCCTCTACTTGTTGGGTTGCAAGTATTTGTTGTTTATGTGCAGATAATGTTTATATACTGTTGCTTGGTTCTCCCACTGCATTGATAACCTTGGTTCCATAACTAAGGAAAATATTTATCTCTATTGTATTGCATCATCCTTTCGTCTTCGAGGAAATCCCAACGCAGCTCACAAGTAGCATTGATCAAGGCGGTGGCCCAAGCAATCCCTGTCTATTCAATGCCATGCTTCAGGCTTCCCATGGGTATTTGCGAGAGTATAAAGTCAATGATCCGCCGGTTTTGGTGGGGTGCAAAAAAAGAAAAATAACACCTTGCTGGATTTCATGAGATGTGTGCACCAAGCCAAAGTCGTTGGGAGGTCTTGGATTTCGGGATATGAAGCTATTTAATTTATCTCTTGTAGCAAGACAAGCTTGGCGCCTGATCCAAGCACCCCTTACTTTGAGTGCAAGAATTTTGAAAGCAAAATACTTACCCAATGATTCTTTTCTTGAGGCATATTTGGGTTCTAACCCATCACAGATTTGGAGGGCGGTGCTAGATGATCGAGATGCTTTGGCTCATGGCCTAATAAGCAGAATTGGGACTGGTGAGAAAACAAAAAAAATTGAGCACAACTGGATCCCTCGGTCTGGACTGATGAGACTTTGACTTCTTTGGTACATGATAAGCCAGTTTTTGTTTCAGAATTAATAGACAGCTCGTCAGCTGCATGGCGTGAGGACAGGGGCCGAGAAGTTTTCCTCCCAGTTGATGCAGATTTAATCTTGGGATTCCCACTATGTACCAGACGAGTGGATGATTTTTGGGCATGGGGAGAGGATGATCGAGGAGTGTTTCCAGTCAGCTCAGTTTACAAATTTCTGCTGCGAACAAAGTTGCAAGGGGAGTCACTGTTACAGCATACTGGAAGCCACTTTGATTCAGTTAGAGAGGAGCGGGCATGGACAGCTCTTTGGAATATTAAGGTTCCTTCAAAACTGAATTTTTTTCTATGGAGGTTGTGCCATGAATCTCTTCCAATAGGAGACTTACTCCATCACCGCAACATTTCTACCTCCCTAGTATGTGCTTTATGCTCTGCGCAAGACAGTTGGAAGCATGCTCTTATTGATTCTGTGATGGCGAGGAGCGTTTGGTCTCTATCTTCAGAGGAGACAGTGGAGTGCATGTGCAGCGATTTGTCAATGAATGCAAAGTGTTGGCTGTTTTCAATGCATGAAAAATTGGCGCAGGATGAGCCCACTCGTATGACAGTGACTTTGGCAATTTGGCGAGCCAGAAGGAAACCTATCTATGAGGAGATCTTCGAGAGTCCATTTGCTACAAATCTTTCATCATTTTTTTCCAAAAGGACCTTCAGATTATTGCTAAAGAAGCACCAGTGGGATCCGGGGCTACTAGTGTTCGTAATGCTACGTGGATCCCTCCACTGGGCGGTCTAGTAAAAATGAACGTGGACGAGGTTGTATCACAAGAGGATGCGTTTGGAGCTGCAGCAGTGGTGTGCAGAAACGAAAGGGGAGAGTTCCTAGGAGCATCATCGGTTATATTCAGATTTGTTGCAGACCCAACTACCCTCGAAGCTCTGGCTGTCCGTGAAGGACAAGCACTTGCCGAGGACCTGTATGTCCAGGTCCAGCGAATTCACATTGCAAGTGACTGAAAGACGGTGGTGAACGACATCAAGCAAAATTTCGTGGCAAAGTAATACTATCGTACAAGAAATCATAGACCGATCTACGGGTTTTGCTGATTGTAATATCGTTCATGAGTTTAGGATCTCGAATTTCGAGGATCACAATCTCGCTAGGCATTCTTTAACTCTCGGGTTTGATCGCCCTGTTTGGTTAGGTCAACCTAGAGAGCTTCAAGTAAACATTATGGAGGATGAATAAAAGCTTAGCGAGAGTGCCACTTGATTCTTTGAGCGAATTCTAATCTAAACCGAAGATCTGCACCTGTGAAATCTCAGATTTTGGTAGCCTCCAATTTCTCCTTTCATAAGGCACAAAACTGTAAAAAAATAGCTCGATAAGTAGATCATGTGTTCATCACGGATTGACACTATCATCTATTAAAATATATAAATAAAACATTACAATAAGAAAATTAATTATGGTGTTGTGGTGTAGCTGGCTATCACATCAGTCTAACACACTGAAGGTCTCCGGTTCAATCCCGGGCGATGCCACATTTTTCTAAATATATTTTTAAGCTTTTTTGCCCTGCCTCAGCGAATTGCAAATTCACTAACACGCTTACGCTTCATCATAAAATAAGTACACATAGCCGTAGCAGGCACATACATAGTTTGCACGAATGATACATGTCGCTACAGAGCAAGACAAGAAGATACGCTACAAGTTCAGTGACTGAATTCCCAGGCATAAAGGTGGACAACTGCGCCGTGCAAACGGAGACATAAAACGACAACTCGATCGGGTTAAACTGATCTGGCTTCTACTATGGGACCATTCCAGCCAGCCTATCTTGGAGTGATTCCCCATAGCATTTCACATCTTCTCTCTACCAAGGCAACTCATGGTGGCCTCCCCACGGTCCTTACTTCCAAGGTAACCTGTTCAGTGAATAAGAATCTGCCACATTTCAGAATTGATGATATAAACTGTTGGTAACTCAGTCAGGTGACAGACACACATTGGTTCCCTCAAAAATAAAAACCGACAAACACACATTGAAATTAGAGCTGTCAGACTCATCTCCAGTTATCAGAGCTAACTACTCCCTCCGTCCCATAATAGTACTCCCTCCGTCCCAAAAGTATAGTACAGAGGGAGTACAAAATATACAATTTGGGAACGGAGGGAGTAACTACTATATATATTTTTTCTCATGTCGCAGATTCTATGAAGGCATTTTGAGACTAGCATATGATCAGGATAAAGATGATGAGCAAGGGTTTCTGGACGAAACTCACGCTAGTTTCAGGGATATATCAGAACCGTCATCATTGTCCTGTGAGCTTCCCGAATGTACTGCCGTCATCACAGAGTCAGATGAATGAGCATCTTCAGGGACAACATTTTCGGCTTCGGCAACGGCCGTGCTAGCAGTTGGCACCTCATGCATCTACATCCAAGCACACGAACATGATGTAAATGTGTACTCTGCCACCTCAACTTTTATTGGACTTTTGTTCAAGCTGCACTTCTTATAAAGATTGATTAAGTGCAGGACTACGAATGCATCTAAAATCTTATTACTTGGTTTTTCAAGCGCATATTTTCCTCTGCCAGCTGTGTTCCCTACAAGGAAAAGAGAAATTACATTATCAAATGTTCACCTTGTAGAAGTACACCAAAAATATTCTCAAAACCAATAAACTTAATCTAGTCAATTTTGTGTTGCTGAATAGTTTATAATAAAAATAATGCAATCAGGGAGCAACTCCATTGACTGTGTTGGTGGTAAAAGAATAATTTCTTCCACTTAAATAAATAATAAAATTTTAAAACCACACATAAAGGGATATATTGCTGATAACATTTCATTCAATATACAACAACAACAACAACAACAACAAAGCCTTTAGTCCCAAACAAGTTGGGGTAGGCTAGAGGTGAAACCCACAAGATCTCGCAACCAACTCATAGTTCTGGCACATGGATAGTAAGCTTCCACATGCCCCTGTCCATGGCTAGTTCTTTGGTGATACTCCAGTCCTTCAGATCTCTCTTTATGAACTCCTCCCATGTCAAGTTCGGTCTACCCCAACCTCTCTTGACATTATCAATATGGGAAAGAAAAAAGAGTCCACTTGTCGATTTGCCTCTTGTTTAACATGTACTGTGCCAATTTTAGGTATTGTCTTGTTGCACATGACATGCACATCTACTACTTCCACATGTATATTCATATCATTCTCCATCTCTGTGCATACTGCAAGGGCATTCCCTATGAATCTATGAGAATTGGAATTAACAATTTAATTTCCCTACTAATGGGCTCTATTAGCAATAGTCAATATAAATTAAGGTCACTTGAGAGTTCAGCAATCAGCAACATATGTCATACACAATATTATTCACTATAAATTAAGGTTCTTAGCATGCAACATTTTCAAACAAATTTTTTTGAACCAGTTCAAACAATTAATTTCCTACATGCCTGCAACAATTCAGGTAACTGCCATAAAACCCATTCGACTCCATTACATACATGTATATCTAATACTCCCTCTGTAAAGAAATATACATGTGTAAGTAGTTTGATAATTTGCCTGACATACATGATCCAAAAAAGGAACTGCGCAATCTGCTGCCAAAAGCCTAAATAAACAATAGAGATCATTCCTCACCTTTTGTTGGAGGTCACTAATTTGTTGCATGAATTGCCGGTCCTGCAGACACATATATCATGTGAAACAATTGGCATAGTGCCTGCACAATCAAAACCAAGCTGAAGGAGAAAGAGATGTCACCCTACCTTTGTACAAAGCACCCTCTGCAATCCTGTTTCGAGATTCTTTTCCATCTGCTGCAACTCACCGACACTCAGTCCGTCAAGTTCCTCACCTCTCATGTGTCTATAATATAGAGCATGGCATTAACCGTTAATATTTCAGCCGCTTTGTAGTTAACAACTTATAGTTAATCACACAAATCCAGGATGGGAACAGAACATAACCTAAGTCCAAGACTTGCTTCTGCGAGTTGTTCATTCAAACTGTCATACTTGCAGTGCTCTAACTGAAAAGATAATACATCTGTAACTGTTATCATTTTCGTTAGGAATAGTATAAATATGCATGTAAAAAAGAAAATAAATGTGTAATTCTTATGAGATATGTGCAATGTTAAATTGGAGGATCATGGAAATAATAATAAATAACGAAAATGTCTTATTTGACAAAATGTTTCAAAACAATAATGAAATGATACAAGAAAATTTTGAAAAAGAATACAGTTCCAGGCTAGGAACTGGCTAGTGGGCCAGAAAATAGGACCCAAGGCAGGTATATACTTCACTATTCCATCCATGCACATTATCTCTCCTTAGTGTGCTCCAAGAAATTAGGTGCCAGTGCAAGATTTTTTTATTAGTATCATTTAACGTTTACAAATGATTGGCAAAGGACATTTTTAATTAGCCAACTATGGAAAGAAGTATAGAGTTCATATTACTCTTTGAAAAAAAATGTAAATGTATGTGGGGTCACTAGGTTCTCCACACAAATCTTTCCATTTAATAATTCCTAGTTAATTACATAACTTTTTGCTCTCTTTTTTACAAAAAAAAATGCTATACATACATTTAAATCAATAGCCGGCTGCTGATCAGATTTCCCCAGGTTCTTTGAATGAGTACTATACTTGTCAATGATCTCGTTCATACTGTTCACCAAACCAAAATCACATCAGAATTTACACAAATATACAGTTTATCAGGAAATTAATAATGTATATAAAAATAGTAATACAAGCAAGATTCTGTACAAAAGTGTTTGAAGGTACACCAGCATATAATGTAGTATTAATTGATCAGGGGCATATCATATTAACTTTATACAGTATCATGTGTTCAAGGTACTCCCTCCTTCCCAAAATATAAGGCGTGATTGACTTTGCACGGTCTTTGATGCACGACTTTGACTAATATATCCCAAAGTACATGGATTAAACATGTATAAATGGTATCGTCGTATTTATCTTTCAAAACAATTTTATTTCATATGTCTGTATACTAATTTTGCAGACATATAATACATGAAAATCATAGTCAAAGTTGTGTAACGAAGACCAGAAAAGTCAATCAGCGCCTTATATTTTGGGAAGGAGCTAGTACATAAGAGGAATAACCTGCAAATCACACACACATATATAGTAGTGAATTGTCCAGAAGTATCCAACTGAAATAATTAAGATATTATCCACTTGTTCAGAACTGATAAACTCGTTTTTCTCTCGTATATATATCATATATAATCTATCTCATATCACATGCATAGAAATGAGGATTTCAAAGAGTTAATTTTTTTTATAGTATATATAAAGCACTGAATTCTTATCCTCTTTTGAAGCTAGGGGTGTCCAACATTCCAAAGGTCATTTTATAGTATGATGTAAAAAGTATCCATGATACTTAATTATTAGTTTATCTTCTTAAGTAAAAAGGGTTATGTTCAAGCTATTTGGAACTGTGTAACATCTTGTACAAATGGATGGATTTTGAATGGTTCGATCTGAAACATAAAATTGTATTCTCAAGCCAATAACAACAATAAAATAATTGGAGGCTGCGCATTGCTGGGTACCATGCATAAAATGGATGCAATAGCATCTAATATGCTTAAAGCTAGAGATGTGAATGCCTGTATTTAAAGTGAAATACATGGCCGCACATATATGTGCCTTTATATATGTTAGCACAGTTACTTTTTCCCCGGAAAAAAGAAGAAGCCAGAGTTACTTCTGAGAAAGTAATGTCATCAGAAAGATGGTACGTAAACAAATTTCTGATTAGATCTATAGGAGTCTTGATTGTAAAGACTTAATTAGGGGCACTTTTATAGAATAATACTTCTTGGTATAACTTTTGTATTAAGTCAAATTTAAACTAAATACCAACACTTTAACCAAGAAATATTCCTCTTCCAAGCATGTCCTTAAGGTGCATGGTACAGCCACAAACTCAAAGTACTTAATTGTTCTATGCATACATGATTCGGTTAGGGTTTGTTTAATTTGGTACATAGATCTTCTCAAATTCATATTGGATAACACATTGCATAGCAGATTTTTATTCATAACAGGAGCACAGCCTCCCAGTTTCATTAGTGCAATCGTGCATACAGCACCAAGCGACAAAACTGCCAGGCATCAATCAAATATTATAAGAGGATGACGCAATTAACGAAAAATTATTATAAGAAAATGTGTGTGCCTTTCTTCTTCGACTAGTTATGGTAGACTATTAGAAATCACCAATGACATGTCAAAGTTTGGCAAAGGAATAGCATATGGTTCCATAAGCACTTCCATCACTGCTTATACTTAAATGTTAAATGCAACTCTCCCTTTTCCTCGGCAAAACCATGCCAAGTGGCAAATATCACCTCTCACTCAAACAAATCCCAACAGTGCATTCGGCTCCAACATGAATGCCGTAAAAGAATTGCACAAACCGTTCCCTAAAACCATGTACAATGCAAGGTGCTTGTAAAAATAAACCGGTTTTTTCTTAATCACCATTGCTTTCTATATATATAGAGGTGCCTAGCGTCCGTGTTATACAAATAAGAATAGGTGCTTAAGTAAAATCAGATCATTTTCACAAGCATCTCCTCTAGGCATGCATCTTGCATTGTACTCCCTCCGTAAACTAATATAAGAGCGTTTAGATCACTAAAATAGTGATCTAAACACTCTTATATTAGTTTACAGAGGGAGTACAAGCTTACAGAAAGTACATACAATTATATTATATATAATTAACCTGCTTTCGAGTACCAAGAGGAAATTGTCAAGAAAAAAATTAGGACAACCTGCCGGTACACAAGGTTATGATTACGCAACACATGCAGCAGAGCCACGATGCTGGTAGTACTTGAAATGTTATTTTTCTCTGGTAGTATCGGAACAGACAATAGTGGTAAGCGCCCAAATCCCATAAATGTAACCCAATAGCAACAACCTAGGAGTAGCCCAAGAAAAACTACTACTCTTATCCTACTGCTAGTGGAGGAGTACGTACTACTCTATCAGTCTATCCACGGCTGCACAGAGCACGAGAGCTCAGCCCAGAGGGAGGGGAGCTCTTTGCACGCAGGCATGGTATGCATACGGCATGCCGCCACCACATGAAATCACAGGTACGTACGGGCGTGCACGAGCTGCAGAGACGCCTTTTGCTGCCACCCCACGCGCCGATCCAGATTCCGGAGAGCCACGGATAGGCTTCCGGCTTACAGTATTTTACTAAAAGAAGGCGAAAGAACACGCGAGTGACCGGAGGACACCAGCGTGTTCCCCGGCGTAGGACACGCGAACGGATCGAGCAAAAGAGGTGGAGATCGATCTGGTACTGTGCCGAAACTACAGTGAAAAAATTCCCCATTTCTCCGGAATCGAGCCCGGCCGGATCGGTGCAAAGGACGGAGGCCGTGAGGATCTTTAGCCATGATGAGTAGAAAATGGTGGCTCTTCGTAGCATCATGTGATGACATCGTAACCGAATCCGAAACCTAGAAGCGGAGGAGGAAATCAGGCCGGTGGGTGGCGGTGCGGGAAGGGTGGGGAACCCTAGCTAGCCCGTGCAGCAAGAGGATCCCGAATCCGCATCGAGTCGGGGACACGAGAAGAACGGACAGATCTGGAGTAAGAGAGAAAAGATAGAATGGAGAAGGTAGAAGAACACATGTGTATGCGTGTGTGAGATGGGAGATGGGGGTGAGAGGGCGGGGAGGAAAGAGAGGAGAGGCGAGGGTACGTGCCTGGAGCTGGCGAACTGGGAGAGCTTGCCGGTGGAGGAGAAGACGACGAGCGCGACGTCGGCGTCGCAGAGCACGGCGAGCTCCTCGGCCTTCTTGAACAGCCCGCGCCTCCGCTTGGAGAAGGTCACCTGCCGCGCCGCCGCGCTCTCTATCCGCCGTATCGCCCGCCTCTCCCGCGCCATCTCGATCCGCCCTGCCTGAACCGCTCCCAGCTGCTCCGGCGCCGCCGTCCTCCTCCCTCCTCCTGCTCAGCCGCACGAACAAACAAACAAACAAACAAACAAAGGAGCACCGGCTGGCTAGATTTTTACCCTCTGCCGCGCCCGCGTGTGTGCGCCTAGTATATAAACGGCGCCCCGCCAATGGGAGGAGGAGGGGGAGCGACGGGAAAGGTGAGGGAGGGAGGGAGAGGTCTCGCTCGCCCGCCCGCTCGCCTCCCCTCCCCGGGGCCGCGGCGTACGGTGCGCTCCCATTGGCCGGCGGGGGGAGCCCGAACAGTAAGCTGGCGGTTAAACAAATCGGGGGCGCGACCGGGCCCGTGCCCCCGCACGCTCCACCTGGCCGCGCCGGTCGTTGTTTATATATTATTTTATGGTATACCTATATAGGCCGGGAAAATCTCCGCCGCACGGCAGGTCGGCACGGCCGGTCCTTTTCCTCCCCCAGGAGCTACGACGACGACGGGTGTGGGAGCGAATTAAAGGCGGTCCCGATTAGGAAAGGAAGGGTGGCGGAGGGGAGGGGCGGGTCGGAACAGTACTGGCCGTGGCAGGCCCGCGCGCGTGCGGCGGCCGCCGGGCTAGATTCCCTGTTCCGGCGCGGGATCGCCGTGCATGTGGCAGGGTCCGCGCCCCCAGCCAGCGCAGGTACTCCTCCAATTCGGGTGCTTTTTCTTGCTTTTTTTGCACGTCACAGCTTGGCCCGGGCTTATCATCGTCGCCGTGAACAGTTGCGGGTGGTTAGCTTGATTAATCACTCGGCTGGTTGGGGTGTCGGGTCGCGCTGATTAATTAATCTTACTACTAATCTCATGCCTGTTGGGTGGTGCCGATTGATGGGACGTGGTGGAGTGGGACGGGTCGTGGAGGGAACAGGAGGGGTGACCGATGGATTCGTGGGTGCAGGGGATCTCTGTGCGGGGGGCCGTGGCGTGCGTCGCCTCTTGCCGCGAGAGGTGCGGTGTTTTCTCATGCTCATTGGCCTAGCGCCCCTAGCCATGGCGTGTGAGCACTGTGGATAAACAGTAGGGCAGAGCTTTTCACGCACTCTCATGGACAGCTGTGCCCTACAGTCCAAAGACGGAGGGAGGGCCGCCTTGTCAGCTGAAGCTTCTCTTGCGAATTTTCTTTCTTTCTCTTGTCAACTCGGTTAGATATCGTCTTTGCGTGCTAGGCATTGTATGCTTTTCTGTGAGAACGATTATTAATTTTTTGAAAGCGATTGATGGAGCTGGAATTTCTGGCGTAAAGAGTGGTTGCTCAAGGCAAAGTACACTTTCCTGATGAGCATCTTCTTGGATCTGTTTAAGAGTTTTTTTTTGCGAAATATCTAAACCTTTTATGAAAATTCATCGGAAGTTAAAGCACCTCAAACATAGTACAAATTACATCAAGGTCTCTAAACCACCAAACGACTATCACCGCCACCAGAATGAGCCGCTGAGGTGCTACCATCGTTGTTTCTGTACTGGAGCCAGCATGACATTGTGAATGACAACCGGAAATCTTCATACACGTGCCTCTAAGGGCCAACACCATGGAGTAATGGTCATCCCTGCTGAACCCTTGAATTGATCTAAAGTGTCTAACACTAGATCTCGTCATTGTGCACGTACGGCCAGAAATCCTAACATTGCCGCCCAAAGGAGACGGCAGGAATTCATGCTGGAGCTTCGTTGACTTCGTCCTGACGAATACACTTAAGCACAATCGAAGTCCGAAAATATCAACTCGAAGATGAAGCGTTGACATATGTATGAGTGACGCCCTACGAAGACTAAAATCCCTAAGAGCATTTCCAACAGGCACGCAACGCGCGGCGCGCTAAAAAGCGTTTACAGCCTTCATAGCCAGTTTTTGCGCGCCGTGGAGCGCTGGCTCCAGCGGCCGCTGCAAAAAATTGCACGCGCGCTGGCCCTGCAGACGCGCTATATTTCTTCTCCTTCTACTCCGACTCGATACACATTCGGCTTCGACTCGATACGATAGACAGGCATAGATAAAAGGTACATAGATAGATAGATAAAACGATACATAGATGTTCATAGCCTCCTCCTATGATAGATAAAATGATAGATAAAAAACTACTCGTCGTCCTCCACCTCCTCTGACTTCCGCCTCGGTGATGTCCTCCTCCGACGTCTCAATGAAGGCGTCAAGGTACCGATCATCGTCGGAGTCCCAGGACGACGCAACTCCTAGGTCGATGTTGAATTGAGCGCCCACCTTCCCCATATGCCTGTCCTCGTGATAGGCGGCTCGCTCCACCCTCCTCTCCGCCCTCCTTTACGCGTAGAACTGGGGCTCTTTGATAAAATTGAAGGAAATATGCCCTAGAGGCAATAATAAAAGTTTTTATTTATTTCCTTATTTCATGATAAATGTTTATTATTCATGCTAGAATTGTATTAACCGGAAACATAATATATGTGTGAATACATAGACAAACAGAGTGTCACTAGTATGCCTCTACTTGACTAGCTCGTTGATCAAAGATGGTTAAGTTTCCTAACCATAGACATGAGTTGTCATTTGATTAACGGGATCACATCATTAGGAGAATGATGTGATTGACTTGACCCATTCCGTTAGCTTAGCACTTGATCGTTTAGTTTGTTGCTATTGCTTTCTTCATGACTTATACATGTAGATTATGCAACTCCCGTTTACCAGAGGAACACTTTGTGTGCCACCAAATGTCACAACGTAACTGGGTGATTATAAAGGTGCTCTACAGGTGTCTCTGAAGGTACTTGTTGGGTTGGCGTATTTCGAGATTAGGATTTGTCAACTCCGATTGTCGAAGAGGTATCTCTGGGCCCACTCGGTAATGCACATCACTATAAGCCTTGCAAGCATTGCAACTAATGAGTTAGTTGCGGGATGATGTATTACGGAACGAGAAAAGAGACTTGCTGGTAACGAGATTGAACTAGGTATTGAGATACTGACGATCAAATCTCGGGCAAGTAACATACCGATGACAAAGGGAACAACGTATGTTGTTATACGGTCTGACCGATAAAGATCTTTGTAGAATATGTAGGAGACAATATGGGCATCCAGGTCCCGCTATTGGTTATTGACCAGAGAGGTGTCTTGGTCATGTCTACATAGTTCTCGAACCCGTAGGGTCCGCACGCTTAAAGTTCGGTGACGATCGTAATTAGGGTTTTTGTGTTTTGATGTACCGAAGGTTGTTCGGAGTCCCGGATGTGATCACGGACATGACGAGGAGTCTCGAAATGGTCGAGACATAAAGATTGATATATTGGAAGCCTATATTTGGATATTGGAAACGTTCAAGGAAGGGGGGGGGCGCCCCCCTTTCCTCTTTCTCCCTTCCTCCTTCCTTTTCCAACAAGGCAAGAGGGGGGAGTCCTACTCCCGGTTGGAGTAGGACTCCTCCAGGCGCACCCATAGGGCCGGCCGCACCTCCCCTCCTCCCTCCTTTATATACTGAGGCAAGGGGGCATCCCATGACACACAAGTTGATCCTCGTGATCGTTCCTTAGCCGTGTGCGGTGCCCCCTTCCACCATATTCCACCTCGGTCATATCGTAGAGGTGCTTAGGCGAAGCCCTGCGTCGATAGAACATCATCACCGTCATCACGCCGTCGTGCTGACGAAACTCTCCCTCAACGTTTTGCTGGATCGGAACTCGAGGGACGTCACCGAGTTGAACGTGTGCAGAACTCGGAGGTGCCGTACGTTCGGTACTTGGATCAGTCGGATCGGGAAGACGTACGACTACTTCCTCTGCGTTGTGTCAACACTTCCATTGCCGGTCTACGAGGGTACGTAGACAACACTCTCCCCTCTCGTTGCTATGCATCACCATGATCTTGCGTGTGCGTAGGAATTTTTTTGAAATTACCACGTTCCCCAACAGTGGCATCCGAGCCTAGGTTTTATGCGTTGATGTTGTGCACGAGTAGAACACAAGTGAGTTGTGGGCGATATAAGTCATACTGCTTACCAGCATGTCATACTTTGGTTCGGCGGTATTGTTGGATGAAGCAGCCCGGACCGACATTACGCGTATGCCTACGCGAGACTGGTTCTACCGACGTGCTTTGCACACAGGTGGCTGGCGGGTGTCAGTTTTTCCAACTTTAGTTGAACCAAGTGTGGCTACGCCCGGTCCTTGCGAAGGTTAAAACCGCACCAACTTGACAAACTATCGTTGTGGTTTTGATGCGTAGGTAAGAACGGTTCTTTCTAAGCCCGTAGCAGCCACGTAAAACTTGCAACAACAAAGTAGAGGAAGTCTAACTTGTTTTTGCAGGGCATGTTGTGATGTGATATGGTCAAGACATGATGCTAAATTTTATTGTATGAGATGATCATGTTTTGTAGCCGAGTTATCGGCAACTTGCAGGAGCCATATGGTTGTCGCTTTATTGTATGCAATGCAATTGCGCTGTAATGCTTTACTTTATCACTAAGCGGTAGCGATAGTCGTGGAAGCATAAGATTGGCGAGACGACAACGATGCTACGATGGTGATCAAGGTGTCGCGCCGGTGACAATGGTGATCATGAAGGTTCTTCGGAGATGGAGATCACAAGCACAAGATGATGATGGCCATATCATATCACTTATATTGATTGCATGTGATGTTTATCTTTTATGAATCTTATCTTGCTTTGATTGACGTTAGCATTATAAGATGATCCCCCACTAAATTATCAAAGTATAAGTGTTCTCCCTGAGTATGCGCTGTTGCGAAAGTTCTTCGTGCTGAGACACCACGTGATGATCGGGTGTGATAGGCTCTACGTTCAAATACAACGGATGCAAAACAGTTGCACACGTGGAATACTCAGGTTTAACTTGATGAGCCTAGCATATAACAGATATGGCCTCGAAACACGGAGACCGAAAGGTCGAGCGTGAATCATATAGTAGAGATGATCAACATATTGATGTCCACCATTGATACTACTCCATCTCACATGATGATCGGACATGGTTTAGTTGATTTGGATCACGTGATCACTTAGAGGATTAGAGGGATATCTTTCTAAGTGGGAGTTCTTAAGTAATATGATTAATTGAACTTAAATTTATCATGAACTTAGTACCTAATAGTATCTTGCTTGTCTATGTTTGATTGTAGATAGATGGCTCGTGCTGTTGTTCCATTGAATTTTAATGCGCTCCTTGAGAAAGCAAAGTTGAAAGATGATGGTAGCAATTACACGGACTGTGTCCGTAACTTGAGGATTATCCTCATTGCCGCACAGAAGAATTATGTCCTGGAAGCACCGCTAAGTGCCAAGCCTGCTGCAGGAGCGACACCAGATGTTATGAACGTCTGGCAGAGCAAAGATGATGACTACTCGATAGTTCAGTGTGCCATGCTTTACGGCTTAGAACCGGGTCTTCAACGACGTTTTGAACGTCATGGAGCATATGAGATGTTCCAGGAGTTGAAGTTAATATTTCAAGCAAATGCCCGGATTGAGAGATATGAAGTCTCCAATAAGTCCTATAGCTACAAGATGGAGGAGAATAGTTCTGTCAGTGAACATATACTCAAAATGTCTGGGTATCATAATCACTTGACTCAACTGGGGGTTAATCTTCCTGTTGATAGTGTCATTGACAGAGTTCTTCAATCACTGCCACCAAGCTACAAAAGCTTTGTGATGAACTATAATATGCAAGGGATGAATAAAACTATTCCTGAGCTCTTCGTGATGCTAAAAGCCGCGGAGGTAGAAATCAAGAAGGAGCATCAAGTGTTGATGGTCAATAAGACCACCAGTTTCAAGAAAAAGGGCAAAGGGAAGAAGAAAGGGAACTTCAAGAAGAACAACAAACAAGTTGCTGCTCAGGAGAAAAAACCCAAGTCTGGACCTAAGCCTAAGACTGAGTGCTTCTACTGCAAGCAGACTGGTCACTAGAAGCGGAACTGCCCCAAGTATTTGGCGGATAAGAAGGATGGCAAAGTGAACAAAGGTATATGTGATATACATGTTATTGATGTGTACCTTACTAATGCTCACAGTAGCACCTGGGTATTTGATACTGGTTCTGTTGCTAACATTTGCAACTTGAAACAGGGGCTACGGATTAAGCGAAGATTGGCTAAGGATGAGGTGACGATGCGCGTGGGAAATGGTTCCAAAGTCGATGTGATTGCGGTCGGCACGCTACCTCTACATCTACCTTCGGGATTAGTATTAGACCTAAATAATTGTTATTTGGTGCCAGCGTTGAGCATGAACATTATATCTGGATCTTGTTTGATGCGAGACGGTTATTCATTTAAATCAGAGAATAATGGTTGTTCTATTTATATGAGTAATATCTTTTATGGTCATGCACCCTTGAAGAGTGGTCTATTTTTGATGAATCTCGATAGTAGTGATACACATATTCATAATGTTGAAATCAAAAGATGCAGAGTTGATAATGATAGTGCAACTTATTTGTGGCACTGCCGTTTAGGTCATATCGGTGTAAAGCGCATGAAGAAACTCCATACTGATGGACTTTTGGAACTACTTGATTATGAATCACTTGGTACTTGCGAACCGTGCCTCATGGGTAAGATGACTAAAATGCCGTTCTCCGGTACTATGGAGAGAGCAACGGATTTGTTGGAAATCATACATACAGATGTATGTGGTCCAATGAATGTTGAGGTTCGTGGCGGATATCGTTATTTTCTCACCTTCACAGATGATTTAAGCAGATATGGGTATATCTACTTAATGAAACATAACTCTGAAACATTTGAAAAGTTCAAAGAATTTCGGAGTGAAGTTGAAAATCATCGTAACAAGAAAATAAAGTTTCTACGATCTGATCGTGGAGGAGAATATTTGAGTTACGAGTTTGGTCTACATTTGAAACAATGCGGAATAGTTTCGCAACTCACGCCACCCGGAACACCACAGCGTAATGGTGTGTCCGAACATCGTAATCATACTTTATTAGATATGGTGCGATCTATGGTGTCTCTTACTGATTTACCGTTATCATTTTGGGGTTATGCTTTAGAGACGGCTGCATTCACGTTAAATAGGACACCATCGAAATCCGTTGAGACGACGCCTTATGAACTGTGGTTTGGCAAGAAACCAAAGTTGTCGTTTCTGAAAGTTTGGGGCTGCGATGCTTCTGTGAAAAAGCTTCAACCTGATAAGCTCGAACCCAAATCGGAGAAATGTGTCTTCATAGGATACCCAAAGGAGACTGTTGGGTATACCTTCTATCATAGATCCGAAGGCAAAACTTTTGTTGCTAAATTCAAAGTTTTTTTAGAGAAGGAGTTTCTCTCGAAAGAAGTGAGTGGGAGAAAAGTAGAACTTGATGAGGTAACTGTACCTGCTCCCTTATTGGAAAGTAGTACATCACAGAAACCGGTTTCTGTGACACCTACACCAATTAGTGATGAAGCTAATGATAATGATCATGAAACTTTAGATCAAGTTACTACCGAACCTCGTAGATCAACCAGAGTAAGATCCGCACCAGAGTGGTACGGTAATCCTGTTCTGGAAGTCATGCTACTAGATCATGATGAACCTACGAACTATGAAGAAGCGATGGTGAGCCCAGATTCCACAAAATGGCTAGTAGCCATGAAATCTGAGATGGGATCCATGTATGAGAACAAAGTGTGGACTTTGGTTGACTTGCCCGTTGATCGGCAAGCAATTGAGAATAAATGGATCTTCAAGAAAAATACTAACGCTGACGGTAATGTTACTGTCTACAAAGCTCGACTTGTTGCAAAAGGTTTTCGACAAGTTCAAGGGATTGACTACGATGAGACCTTCTCACCCGTAGAGATGCTTAAGTCTGTCCGAATCATGTTAGCAATTGCCGCATTTTATGATTATGAAATTTGGCAAATGGATGTCAAAACTGCATTCCTAAATGGATTTCTGGAAGAAGAGTTGTATATGATGCAACCAAAAGGTTTTGTCGATCCAAAGGGAGCTAACAAAGTGTGCAAGCTCCAGCGATCCATTTATGGACTGGTGCAAGCCTCTCGGAGTTGGAATAAATGCTTTGATAGTGTGATCAAAGCATTTGGTTTTGTACAGACTTTTGGAGAAGCCTGTATTTACAGGAAAGTGAGTGAGAGCTCTGTAGCATTTCTGATATTATATGTGGATGACATATTATTGATTGGAAATGATATAGAATTTCTGGATAGCATAAAGGGATACTTGAATAAGAGTTTTTCAATGAAAGACCTCGGTGAAGCTGCTTATATATTGGGCATTAAGATCTATAGAGATAGATCAAGACGCTTAATTGGACTTTCACAAAGCACATACCTTGACAAGGTTTTGAAGAAGTTCAAAATGGATCAAGCAAAGAAAGGGTTCTTGCCTGTGTTACAAGGTGTGAAGTTGAGTAAGACTCAATGTCCGACCACCGCAGAACATAGAGAGAAAATGAAAGATGTTCCCTATGCTTCAACCATAGGATCTATCATGTATGCAATGTTGTGTACCAGACCTGATGTGTGCCTTTCTATAAGTCTAGCAGGGAGGTACCAAAGTAATCCAGGAGTGGATCACTGGACAACGGTCAAGAACATCCTGAAATACCTGAAAAGGACTAAGGATATGTTTCTCGTATATGGAGGTGACAAAGAGCTCATCATAAATGGTTACGTTGATGCAAGCTTTGACACTGATCCGGACGATTCTAAATCGCAAACCGGATATGTGTTTTTACTGAACGGTGGAGCTGTCAGTTGGTGCAGTTCTAAACAAAGTGTCGTGGCGGGATCTACATGTGAAGCGGAGTACATAGCTGCTTCGGAAGCAAAAAATAAAGGAGACATAGAAATTTGCAAGATACATACGGATCTGAATGTTGCAGACCCGCTGACTAAGCCTCTTCCACGAGCAAAACATGATCAGCACCAAGGCTCCATGGGTGTTAGAATCATTAATGTGTAATCTAGATTATTGACTCTAGTGCAAGTGGGAGACTGAAGGAAATATGCCCTAGAGGCAATAATAAAGTTATTATTTATTTCCTTATATCATGATAAATGTTTATTATTCATGCTAGAATTGTATTAACCGGAAACATAATACATGTGTGAATACATAGACAAAAACAGAGTCACTAGTATGCCTCTACTTGACTAGCTCGTTAATCAAAGATGGTTATGTTTCCTAACCATAGATATGAGTTGTCATTTGATTAACGGGATCACATCATTAGGAGAATGATGTGATTGACTTGACCCATTCCGTTAGCTTAGCACTTGATCGTTTAGTTTGTTGCTATTGCTTTCTTCATAACTTATACATGTTCCTATGACTATGAGATTATGCAACTCCCGTTTACCGGAGAACACTTTGTGTGCTACCAAACGTCACAACGTAACTGGGTGATTATAAAGGTGCTCTACAGGTGTCTCCGAAGGTACTTATTGGGTTGGCGTATTTCGAGATTAGGATTTGTCACTCCGATTGTCGGAGAGGTATCTCTGGGCCCTCTCGGTAATGCACATCACTCAAGCCTTGCAAGCATTGCAACTAATAAGTTAGTTACAGGATGATGTATTATGGAACGAGTAAAGAGACTTGCCGGTAACGAGATTGAACTAGGTATTGAGATACCGACGATCGAATCTCGGGCAAGTAACATACCGATGACAAAGGGAACAACGTATGTTGTTATGCGGTCTGACCGATAAAGATCTTCGTAGAATATGTAGGAGCCAATATGAGCATCCAGGTTCCGCTATTGGTTATTGACCGGAGACGTGTCTCGGTCATGTCTACATAGTTCTCGAACCCGTAGGGTCCGCACGCTTAAAGTTCGGTGACGATCGTAATTAGGGTTTTTGTGTTTTGATGTACCGAAGGTTGTTCAGAGTCCCGGATGTGATCATGGACATGACGAGGAGTCTCGAAATGGTCGAGACATAAAGATTGATATATTGGAAGCCTATATTTGGATATCGGAAACGTTCCGGGTGAAATCGGGATTTTACCGGAGTACCGGGGGGTTACCGGACCCCCCGGGGGTTATTGGGCCTACATGGGCCATAAGGGAGAAGAGGAGGGCCGGCCAGGGCAGGCCGCGCGCCCCCTTC
This sequence comes from Triticum urartu, assembly GCF_056163025.1. NCBI lineage: Eukaryota > Viridiplantae > Streptophyta > Magnoliopsida > Poales > Poaceae > Triticum > Triticum urartu. The sequence goes on along the minus strand of NC_141879.1, from coordinate 149,380,672 downwards.
CCCCCTAGTCCGAATAGGACAAGGAAGGGGGGGGGGGGGCGGCGCCCCCCTTTCCTCTTTCTCCCTTCCTCCTTCCTTTTCCAACAAGGCAAGAGGGGGGAGTCCTACTCCCGGTTGGAGTAGGACTCCTCCAGGCGCACCCATAGGGCCGGCCACACCTCCCCCTCTCCCTCCTTTATATTCTGAGGCAAGGGGGCACCCCATGACACACAAGTTGATCCTCGTGGTCGTTCCTTAGCCGTGTGCGGTGCCCCCTTCCACCATATTCCACCTCGGTCATATCATAGCGGTGCTTAGTGATGTCTACTACACAACCTTCTTCTTGTAGACGTTGTTGGGCCTCCAAGTGCAGAGGTTTGTAGGACAGTAGCAAATTTCCCTCAAGTGGATGACCCAAGGTTTATCAATCCGTAGGAGGCGTAGGATGAAGATGGTCTCTCTCAAGCAACCCAGCAACCAAATAACAAAGGGTCTCTTGTGTCCCCAACACACCCAATACAATGGTAAATTGTATAGGTGCACTAGTTCAGCAAAGAGATGGTGAAACAAGTGGTATATGGATAGTAGATATAGGTTTTTGTAAACTAAAAATATAAAAATAGCAAGGTAGCGAGTGGTAAAAGTGAGTGTAAACGGTATTGCAATGATAGGAAACAAGGCCTAGGGTTCATACTTTCACTAGTGCAAGTTCTCTCAACAATAATAACATAGATAGATCATATAACGAGCCCTCAACATGCAACAAAGAGTCACTCCGAAGCCACTAATAGCGGAGAACAAACGTAGAGATTATGGTAGGGTACGAAACCACCTCAAAGTTATTCTTTCAAATCAATCCGTTGGGCTATTCCTATAAGTGTCACAAACAACCCTGGAGTTTTTACTAGAATAACACCTTAAGATACAAATCAACCAAAACCCTAATGTCACCTAGATACTCCATTGTCACCTCCAGTATCCGTGGGCATGATTATACGATATGCATCACACAATCTCAGATTTATCCAACCAACATAAAAGTATTTCAAATAGTGCCCCAAAGTTTCTACCGGAGAATCAAGAACGTGTGCCAACCCCTATGCATAGGTTCATGGGCGGAACCCGCAAGTTGGTCACCAAAACATACATCAAGTGGCACATGATATCCCATTGTCACCACAGATAAGCACGGCAAGACATACATCAAGTGTTCATAAAAGACTCAATCCGATAAGATAACTTCAAAGGGGAAACTCAATTCATCACAAGAGAGTAGAGGGGGAGAAAAAACATAAGATCCAACTACAATAGCAAAGCTCGGGATACATCAATATCATGCCATAGATGGAACACGAGAGAGAACACGAGAGAGAGAGATCAAACACATAGCTACTGGTACATACCCTCAGCCCCGAGGGTGAACTACTCCCTCCTCGTCATGGATAGCGCCGGGATGATGAAGATGGCCACCGGAGATGGATCCCCCCTCCGGCAGGGTACCGGAAAGGGGTCCCGATTGGTTTTTCGTGGTTCTGGAGGCTTGCGGCGGCGGAACTCCCGATCTAGTGTCTGTTCTAGAAGTTTTAGGGTATATGGAGTTATATAGGCAGAAGAAGCATGTCAGGGGAGCCACGGGGGCCCCACGAGGCAGGGGGCGCGCCCTAGGGGGGTGGGCGCGCCCCCCACCCTCGTGGTCAGCTCCCGTATCTTCTGACGTGGGGTCCAAGTCCATCAGGTGTGTTTCCTTCCAAAAATAACTTCTCCAGTTGATTTCGTTCCGTTTCGACTCCGTCTGATATTCCTTTTCTTCAAAACACTGAAATAGGCATAAAACAGCAAATCTGGGCTGGGCCTCCGGTTAATAGGTTAGTCCCAAAAATAATATAAAAGTGGATAATAAAGCCCAATATTTCCCAAAACAGTAGATAATATAGCATGGAGCAATCAAAAATTATAGATACGTTGGAGACGTATCAAGCATCCCCAAGCTTAATTCTTGCTCGTCCTCGAGTAGGTAAATGATAAAAACAGAATTTTTGATGTGGAGTGCTACTTGGCATAATTTCAATGTAATTCTTCTTAATTGTGATATGAATATTCAGATCCGAAATATTCAAGACAAAAGTTCATATTGACATAAAAATAATAATACTTCAAGCATACTAACAAAGCAATGATGTCTTCTCAAAATAACATGGCCAAAGAAAGTTATCCCTACAAAATCATATAGTCTGGCTATGCTCCATCTTCCCCACACAAAATATTTAAATCATGCACAACCCCGATGACAAGCCAAACAATTGTTTCATACTTTAACATTTTCAAAACTTTTTAAATCTTCACGCAATACATGAGCGTGAGCCATGGATATAACACTATATGTGGAATAGAATGGTGGTTGTGGAGAAGACAAAAAGAGGGAAGATAGTCTCACATCAACTAGGCGTATCAACGGGCTATGAAGATGCCCATCAATAGATATCAATGTGAGTGAGTAGGGATTGCCATGCAACTGATGCACTAGAGCTATAAGTATGTGAAAGCTCAACAAAAGAAACTAAGTGGGTGTGCAACCAACTCGCTTGCTCAAGAAGACCTAGGGCATTTTGAGGAAGCCCGTCATTGGAATATACAAGCCAAGTTCTATAATAAAAAATTCCCACTAGTATATGAAAGTGACAAAATGAGAGACTCTCTATCATGAAGATCATGGTGCTACTTTTAAGCACAAGTGTGGTAAAAGGATAGTAGCATTGTCCCTTCTCTCTTTTTCTCTCATTTTTTTTATTTATTTGTTTGGGCCTTTTCTCTCTTTTTTACGGCCTCTTTTTTTCTCTTTTTTTTATTTTTCGTCCGGAGTCTCATCCCGACTTGTGGGGGAATCATAGTCTCCATCATCCTTTCCTCACTTGGGACAATGCTCTAATAATGATGATCATCACACTTTTATTTTTTTTTACAACTCAACAATTACAACTCGATACTTAGAACAAAATATGACTCTATATGAATGCAATGACTCATGAGTGACATGTATGAAAGAATTATGAACGGTGGCTTTGCCACAAATACGATGTCAACTACATGATCATGCTAGCAATATGACAATGATGGAGCGTGTCATAATAAATGGAACGGTGGAAAGTTGCATGGCAATATATCTCGGAATGGCTATGGAAATGCCATAATAGGTAGGTATGGTGGCTGTTTTGAGGAAAGTATATGGTGGGTGTATGATACCGGCGAAAGGTGCGCGGTATTAGAGAGGCTAGCAATAGTGGAAGGATGGGAAAATGTGCGTATAATCCATGGACTCAACATTAGTCATAAAGAACTCATATACTTATTGCAAAAATCTACAAGTTATCAAAGCAAAGTATTACGCGCATGCTCCTAGGGGGATAGATTGGTAGGAAAAGACCATCGCTCGTCCCCGACCGCCACTCATAAGGAAGACAATCAATAAATAAATCATGCTCCGACTTCATCACATAACAGTTCACCATACGTGCATGCTACGGGAATCACAAACTTCAACACAAGTATTCTTTAAATTCACAACTACTCAACTAGAATGACTCTAATATTATCACCTCCATATCTCAAAACAATTATCAAGCTTCAAACTTATCTTAGTATTCAACGCACTCAAAAGAAAGTTTCACATATCTTGAATACCAAGTATATTAACATTAAGCGAATTACCATGCTATTAATGACTCTCAAAATAATCTATGTGAAACATGGGAGTTCATCTATTTCTTAAAAATAAAACTACCACCATGCTCTAAAAGGTATAAGTGAAGCACTAGAGCAAACAACAAACTACTCCAAAAGATATAAGTGAAGATCAATGAGTAGTCGACTAATTATGTAACTATGTGAAGACTCTCCCATTTAATAATTTCAGATCTTGGTATTTTATTCAAACATCAAGCAAAGCAAAACAAAATGACATCTAAGAATAGCAAACATCATGTGAAGAAGCAAAAACTTAGGATCAACCGATACTAACCGATAGTTGTTGAAGAAGAAAGGTGGGATGCCAACCGGGGCATCCCCAAGCTTAGACGCTTGGGACTTCTTGAAATATTATCTTGGGGTGCCTTGGGCATCCCCAATCTTGAGCTTTTGTGTCTCCTTAATTCCTCTCATATCACGGTCTCCCTAAATCTCAAAAGCTTCATCCACACAAAACTCAACAAGGACTCGTGAGATAAGTTAGTATAAACCATTGCAAAAACCTTATCATACTCTACTATAGAAAATCACTAAAATTATTATTCAAAATTGCATACTAAATGCCTCTGCATATTTAATAGTCCTATCCTCAAATAGAATCATTAAAGAAGCAAACATATGCAAACAATGCATATATAACAGCAATCTGCCTAAACAGGATAGTCTGTAAAGAATGCTGCTACATCCATACTTCCCTAGCTCCAAAAATTATGAAAGAAAATTCCCACTGTAGTAAATTTATCAGAGCTTAATATGCAAAAAATTTCAACATTTTATCACATTCTGAATTTTCTAGGGAATTATTGCAACAGCGGTAAACTTTCTGTTTTCAAACAGCAACATGTATACTTGTAACATAGGCATAGTAAAGGCTATCAATGCCACTTTTATTGAAATAAAAGATGCAAAACATTGTTATAAATAACAGCAAGCAAATTATAACAAAATAAATTGACGCTCCAAGCAAAACACATATCATGTGGCGAATAAAAATATAGCTCCAAGTAAAGTTACCGATGAACGAAGACGAAGGAGGGAATGCCTTCCGGGGCATCCCCAAGCTTAGGCTCTTGGCTATACTTCAATATTACCTTGGGGTGCCTTGGGCAACCCCAAGATTAGGCTCTTGCCATTCCTTATTCCATAGTCCATCGAATCCTTACCCAAAACTTGAAAACTTCACAACCAAAACTTAAAGTAGAAAACTCGTGAGCTCCGTTAGCGAAAGAAAACAAAAGACCACTTCAAGTTACTGTAATGAACTCATTATTTATTTATATTGGTGTTAAACCTACTGTATTCCAACTTCTCTATGGATTATAAACTATTTTACTAACCATAGATTCATCAAAATAAGTAAACAACACATGAAAAACAGAATCTGTCAAAAACAAAACAGTTTGTAGTAATCTGAATCAAACGTATAATTCTGGAACTCATAAAATTATCAAATAAATTGCTGGACCTGAGTAATTTATCTATTAATCATCTTCAAAAATAATTATCTAAATAGCACTCTCCAAATAAAAATGGCAGCAATTCTCGTGAGCGCTAAAGTTTCTGTTTTTTACAGCATGATCAACAAGACTTTCCCCGAGTCTTCCCAAAGGTTCTACTTGGCACAACCACTAATTAAAAGCATAATAACACATCTAAACAGAGGCTAGATGAATTATTTATTACTAAACAGGAACAAAAACCAAGGAACTAAAATAAAATTGGGTTGCCTCCCAACAAGCGCTATCGTTTAACACCCCTAGCTAGGCATGATGATTTCAACGATGCTCACATAAAAGATAAGAATTGAAACATAAAGAGAGCATCATGAAGAATATGACTATCACATTTAAGTCTAACATACTTCCTATGCATAGGGATTTTGTGAGCAAACAACTTGTGGGAACAATAATCAACTTGCATAGGAGGGCAAAATAAGCATAACTTCAAAATTTTAAGCACATAGAGAGGAAACTTGATATTATTACAATTCAAAGAAGCATATATTCCTCCCTCATAATAATTTTCAGTAGCATAATGAATGAATTCAACAATATAACCAGCACCTAAAGCATTCTTTTCATGATCTACAAGCATGCAAATTTTATTACTCTCCACATAAGCAAAATTCTTCTCATGAATAATAGTGGGAGCAAACTCAACAAAATAACTATCATGTGATTGAAAATTAAGATCAAGACGACAAGTTTCATGGTTATCATTATTCTTTAAAGCATACATGTCATCACAATAATCATCATAGATAGGAGGCATGCTTTCATCATAGTAAATTTGCTCATCAAAGCTTGGGGGGCAAAAAATATCATCTTCATCAAACATAGCTTCCCCAAGCTTGTGGCTTTGCATATCATTAGCATCATGGATATTCAAGGAATTCATACTAACAACATTGCACATGCTCATCATTCAAATATTTAGTGCCAAACAATTTAGAGATTTCTTCTTCTAGCACTTGAGCACAATTAGCCTGTATTTACAAGAAAGTGAGTGAGAGCTCTGTAGCATTTCTGATATTATATGTGGATGACATATTATTGATTGGAAATGATATAGAATTTCTAGATAGCATAAAGGGATACTTGAATAAGAGTTTTTCAATGAAAGACCTCGGTGAAGCTGCTTACATATTGGGCATTAAGATCTATAGAGATAGATCAAGACGCTTAATTGGACTTTCACAAAGCACATACCTTGACAAGGTTTTGAAGAAGTTCAAAATGGATCAAGCAAAGAAAGGGTTCTTGCCTGTGTTACAAGGTGTGAAGTTGAGTAAGACTCAATGTCCGACCACCGCAGAAGATAGAGAGAAAATGAAAGATGTTCCCTATGCTTCAACCATAGGCTCTATCATGTATGCAATGTTGTGTACCAGACCTGATGTGTGCCTTGCTATAAGTCTAGCAGGGAGGTACCAAAGTAATCCAGGAGTGGATCACTGGACAGTGGTCAAGAACATCCTGAAATACCTGAAAAGGACTAAGGATATGTTTCTCGTATATGGAGGTGACAAAGAGCTCATCGTAAATGGTTATGTTGATGCAAGCTTTGACACTGATCCAGACGATTCTAAATCGCAAACCGGATACGTGTTTTTACTGAACGGTGGAGCTGTCAGTTGGTGCAGTTCTAAACAAAGTGTCGTGGCGGGATCTACATGTGAAGCGGAGTACATAGCTGCTTCAGAAGCAGCAAATAAAGGAGACATAGAAATTTGCAAGATACATACGGATCTGAATGTTGCAGACCCGCTGACTAAGCCTCTTCCACGAGCAAAACATGATCAACACCAAGGCTCCATGGGTGTTAGAATCGTTACTGTGTAATCTAGATTATTGACTCTAGTGCAAGTGGGAGACTGAAGGAAATATGCCCTAGAGGCAATAATAAAGTTATTATTTATTTCCTTATATCATGATAAATGTTTATTATTCATGCTAGAATTGTATTAACCGGAAACATAATACATGTGTGAATACATAGACAAAAACAGAGTCACTAGTATGCCTCTACTTGACTAACTCGTTAATCAAAGATGGTTATGTTTCCTAACCATAGACATGAGTTGTCATTTGATTAACGGGATCACATCATTAGGAGAATGATGTGATTGACTTGACCCATTCCGTTAGCTTAGCACTTGATCGTTTAGTTTGTTGCTATTGCTTTCCTCATAACTTATACATGTTCCTATGACTATGAGATTATGCAACTCCCGTTTACCGGAGGAACACTTTGTGTGCTACCAAACGTCACAACATAACTGGGTGATTATAAAGGTGCTCTACAGGTGTCTCCGAAGGTACTTATTGGGTTGGCGTATTTCGAGATTAGGATTTGTCACTCCGATTGTCGGAGAGGTATCTTTGGGCCCTCTCGGTAATGCACATCACTCAAGCCTTGCAAGCATCGCAACTAATAAGTTATTTACAGGATGATGTATTATGGAACGAGTAAAGAGACTTGCCGGTAACGAGATTGAACTAGGTATTGAGATACCGACGATCGAATCTCGGGCAAGTAACATACCGATGACAAAGGGAACAACGTATGTTGTTATGTGGTCTGACCGATAAAGAACTTCGTAGAATATGTAGGAGCCAATATGATCATCCAGGTTCCGCTATTGGTTATTGACCGGAGACGTGTCTCGGTCATGTCTACATAGTTCTCGAACCCGTAGGGTCCGCACGCTTAAAGTTCGGTGACGATCGTAATTAGGGTTTTTGTGTTTTGATGTACCGAAGGTTGTTCGGAGTCCTGGATGTGATCACGGACATGACGAGGAGTCTCGAAATGATCGAGACATAAAGATTGATATATTGGAAGCCTATATTTGGATATCGGAAACGTTCCGGGTGAAATCGGGATTTCACCGGAGTACCGGGGGGTTACCGGAACCCCCCGGGGGGTTATTGGGCCTACATGGGCCATAAGGGAGAAGAGGAGGGCCGGCCAGGGCAGGCCGCGCGCCCCCTTCCCCCCTAGTCCGAATAGGACAAGGAAGGGGGGGGGGCGGCGCCCCCCTTTCCTCTTTCTCCCTTCCTCCTTCCTTTTCCAACAAGGCAAGAGGGGGGAGTCCTACTCCCGGTTGGAGTAGGACTCCTCCAGGCGCACCCATAGGGCCGGCCACACCTCCCCCTCTCCCTCCTTTATATACTGAGGCAAGGGGGCACCCCATGACACACAAGTTGATCCTCGTGATTGTTCCTTAGCCGTGTGCGGTGCCCCCTTCCACCATATTCCACCTCGGTCATATCGTAGTGGTGCTTAGTGATGTCTACTACACAACCTTCTTCTTGTAGACGTTGTTGGGCCTCCAAGTGCAGAGGTTTGTAGGACAGTAGCAAATTTCCCTCAAGTGGATGACCCAAGGTTTATCAATCCGTAGGAGGCGTAGGATGAAGATGGTCTCTCTCTCAAGCAACGCTGCAACCAAATAACAAAGAGTCTCTTGTGTCCCCAACACACCCAATACAATGGTAAATTGTATAGGTGCACTAGTTCGGCGAAGAGATGGTGAAACAAGTGGTATATGGATAGTAGATATAGGTTTTTGTAAACTGAAAATATAAAAACAGCAAGGTAGCGAGTGGTAAAAGTGAGCGTAAACGGTATTGCAATGATAGGAAACAAGGCCTAGGGTTCATACTTTCACTAGTGCAAGTTCTCTCAACAATAATAACATAGATAGATCATATAACGAGCCCTCAACATGCAACAAAGAGTCACTCCGAAGCCACTAATAGTGGAGAACAAACGTAGAGATTATAGTAGGGTACGAAACCACCTCAAAGTTATTCTTTCAAATCAATCCGTTGGGCTATTCCTATAAGTGTCACAAACAACCCTGGAGTTTTTACTAGAATAACACCTTAAGATACAAATCAACCAAAACCCTAATGTCACCTAGATACTCCATTGTCACCTCAAGTATCCGTGGGCATGATTATACGATATGCATCACACAATCTCAGATTTATCCAACCAACATAAAAGTACTTCAAATAGTGCCCCAAAGTTTCTACCGGAGAATCAAGAACGTGTGCCAACCCCTATGCATAGGTTCATGGGCGGAACCCGCAAGTTGGTCACCAAAACATACATCAAGTGGCACATTATATCCCATTGTCACCACAGATAAGCACGGCAAGACATACATCAAGTGTTCATAAAAGACTCAATCCGATAAGATAACTTCAAAGGGGAAACTCAATTCATCACAAGAGAGTAGAGGGGGAGAAGAAACATAAGATCCAACTACAATAGCAAAGCTCGGGATACATCAAGATCGTGCCATAGATGGAACACGAGAGAGAACCCGAGAGAGAGAGATCAAACACATAGCTACTGGTACATACCCTCAGCCCCGAGGGTGAACTACTCCCTCCTCGTCATGGATAGCGCCGGGATGATGAAGATGGCCACCGGAGATGGATCCCCCCTCCGGCAGGGTACCGGAAAGGGGTCCCGATTGGTTTTTCGTGGTTCTGGAGGCTTGCAGCGGCGGAACTCCCGATCTATTGTCTGTTCTAGAAGTTTTAGGGTATATGGAGTTATATAGGCAGAAGAAGCATGTCAGGGGAGCCACGGGGGCCCCACAAGGCAGGGGGCGCGCCCTAGGGGGGTGGGCGTGCCCCCCACCCTCGTGGTCAGCTCCCGTATCTTCTGACGTGGGGTCCAAGTCCGTCAGGTGTGTTTCCTTCCAAAAATAACTTCTCCAGTTGATTTCGTTTCGTTTCGACTCCGTCTGATTTTTCTTTTCTTCAAAACACTGAAATAGGCATAAAACAGCAAATCTGGGCTGGGCCTCCGGTTAATAGGTTAGTCCCAAAAATAATATAAAAGTGGATAATAAAGCCCAATATTGCCCAAAACAGTAGATAATATAGCATGGAGCAATCAAAAATTATAGATACGTTGGAGACGTATCACTTAGGCAAAGCCTTGCGTCGATAGAACATCATCACCGTCATCACGCCGTCGTGCTGACGAAACTCTCCCTCAACGTTTTGCTGGATCGGAACTCGAGGGACGTCACCGAGTTGAACATGTGCAGAACTCGGAGGTGCCGTACGTTCGGTACTTGGATCGGTCAGATCGGGAAGACGTACGACTACTTCCTCTATGTTGTGTCAACACTTCCGTTGCCGGTCTACGAGGGTACGTAGACAACACTCTCCCCTCTCGTTGCTATGCATCACCATGATCTTGCGTGTGCGTAGGAATTTTCTTGAAATTACTACGTTCCCCAACAAACATCCCGCCGGAAGCGTTCGCGCCATAGCGCCAAGGCTTCCCCGTCCATCTCGGCAAGGCCGAGATAGCGCTCCCACCTCTGGTTGTCGCGACGATTCTCATCGGTGATAAGCCACAGGAGAGGCGCCAGCTCCCGCGTCGGCACCTTCGGAAAGTTCATGTCCCTACGAGGCCGCCGGAGGCACCACGCCGCCGCGTCATATGCGCGGGCGGCCTCATGGGCGGTGTCGAAGGTGCTGAGGCCGAGGTGCATGTCGCCGAACCGGATCACGGCGGAGAAGGCGCCGGAGGGGCGCGTGCGGATGTCGTGGTAGCCCGAAACTCCTCGGCGGCGCGGCGGCATGGTGGCGCGGCGGCGGCAAGGTGAGAAAGCGGCAGAGGGAGCAGGGAGAGAGCGGCAGAGGGTGCGTGGCGAGGTGGAGAGCGGTAGGAGGGCGTGTGGCGGGCGCTGCATTTATAAGGCGCGCTGAAGGCCCTGCGCCAAAACTAGTGCGCACCGGCCGCTTTTTCGCGCGCGCCTAAGTTTCCCGCCACCGCTGGAGCGCGCGAAACCGCCCCGCGCGCGCTAACACCTCCTTTTACCGCGCGCGCGTTTTTTGCAGCCACTGTTGGAGATACTCTCACATAAGCTACTAGCTAGAGCCGAGGCACCAGAATTCCCCTCTGCGCCACCAACCGCTGAAGCGGCAGGCAAAGGGGAGGAGAATCCACGGGGTAGCCGGTGGATCTTGGAGCAGAGGAGAATTTTGCCCTAGCCACATTTGCGTGAGGGAAAGGAAAATACACCCACTTATTATTGCTTAAGGAGTTATCTTGAGGTTGTAAATTGGATAAAATGTAAATGTTTGGAGGGACAACTTGTTACTAGTGGGAATTCAATCCTCAAAATTACAGATAAAAGGAATAGATTAAGGCTGAAATAGGTTTCTGAATTATTTGTTCCCAATACAAGGAAATGAGATGAAGAAATAGTCAAGCATCATTTTTTATCTTCTTGATGCACATGCAGTCTCTGGGTCTTCATATACCTTCTCTGTCAAATGAGGATTTTGTAGTTTGACATTATAAGTACATTGATTTTTTCTCTAATAGGAGTGCTTATAACATATATTTTTTCTGAAACCACCATATATTAACTCAAAATAAGTTTCTACAATCTCATTAGATTCAGATGGAAGGAAGAATTTTGCAATATCGTGTGCCACTGTCGAAAACCAGGCTCCGGGGACCCTAAGGTTCGAACTCTGGGGTAAGCTCCTTCTGCCTCTTTGTCCTTATCAACAATCAAACCATGGTGTGACTATAGCGAGAGCGAGCTAGATAGGACGAACCGGTGGCACAGCGGTTACCCAGGTTCGGGCCACCTTGCGGTGTAAAATCCTACTCCTGCTTGGTTGGGATTGCTAGAGAGAGAGAAAGAGAGAGAGAGAGTACAAAGGTTGGGGCTCAAGTGGTTGACGGATCGATATCCTCTACAGTGGCACCTTGCCCTCCTTTTATATTGTCTTGGTCCTCTTCCCCCGAAAACCTCAGGCGAGAAGGATTGCCACACAACGGCAAGTTTGAAAGGGGACAAGGGCACAGTCTATCCTGACTAAAAGTGGTATTCACTGCAAAGCTACCATCCATGACGCGCGGGTGAGCTTGAGAATGACCACCGCACTGCGGCTCGTCGTCCTGGTCTTCTTTCACCGATCGGGCAACCTTTGGGGGTTGCTTTGGGAGTTGGAATGCACCTTGCTCCCTTAGCACAAAAGGGGAAATCTTCTTCATCCGCGCCTGCTGGCACAGCTTCTGCCGTCGTTCGTGTTGCGCGCGTCACCCGCATGGTGGGCACGGGGCCGCGCGATCGAGCTGAACATCCCTTGACTTGCTTGCCTCAAGGAGGGTGCCTCGGGAGGCTGCCTTGCGAGAGGGCCTCGTGAGGCGCTCGGTGATGCCACTACGTCTTCACTGCTAGCTCACCCCCTCGACAGGGGACCTCAGGAGGCCAGGGTTGTAGGGGAACATAGCATGCAATTTCAAAAAAAATCCTACGATCACGCAAGATCTATCTAGGAGATGCATAGCAATGAGATGGGAAGAGTGTGGCCACATACCATCATAGACCGAAAGCGGAAGCGTTAGGTTAACGCGGTTGATGTAGTCGAACGTCTTCACGATCCAACCGATCCAAGTACCAAACGTACGGCACCTCCGTGTTCAGCACACGTTCAGCTCGATGACGTCCCTCGAGCTCTTGATCCAGTAGAGGGTCGAGGGAGAGTTCCGACAGTACGACGGCGTGATGCCGGTGATGGTGATGTGATCCGTACAGGGCTTCGCCTAAGCACTACGACGCTATGACCGCAGGAGTAAACTGTGGAGGGGGGCACTGCACACGGCTAAGAAACAACTGTTGTGCCTTTGGGGTGCCCCCCTGCCCACGTATATAAAGGAGGGGGGAGGAGGAGACGGCCCAAGGGGGGCGCGCCAAGAGGGAGGAGTCCTACTAGGACTCCGTTCCTAGTAGGATTCCCCCCCTTTCCTTCCAACAGAGAGGGGGAAAGGGGAAAGACAAGAGAAGGAGAAGGAAAGAGGGGGGCCGCGCCCCCTCCCCTTGTCCAATTCGGATAGGGAAAGGGGGGGGGGAGCCACCTCCCGTGGCCTGCCTCCTCTCCTCCACTATGGCCCATTAGGCCCATTAACTTTCCCGGGGGGTTCCGGTAGCCTCCCGGTATTCCAAAAAATCCCCGAACCTTATCGAAACCATTCCGGTGTCCGTATATAACCTTCCAATATATCAATCCTTACCTCTTGACCATTTCGAGACTCCTCGTCATGTCCGTGATCTCATCTGGGACTACGAACAAACTTCGGTCACCAAAACACATAACTCATAATACAAATCGCCATCGAACATTAAGCGTGCGGACCCTACGGGTTCGAGAATTATGTAGACATGACCGAGACACATCTCCGATGAATAACCAATAGGGGAACCTGGATGCTCATATTGGCTCCTACATATTATACGAAGATCTTTATTGATCAAACCGCATAACAACATACGTTATTCCCTTTGTCATCAGTATGTTACTTGCCCGAGATTCGATCGTTGGTATCATCATACCTAGTTCAATCTCGTTACCGGCAAGTCTCTTTACTCGTTCCGTAATGCATCATCCCACAACTAACTCATTAGTCACATTGCTTGCAAGGCTTATAGTGATGTGCATTACCGAGAGGGCCCAAAGATACGTCTCCGATATACGAAGTGACAAATCCTAATCTTGATCTATGCCAACTCAACAAACACCATCAGAGACCCCTGTAAAGCATCTTTATAATCACCCAGTTACATTGTGACGTTTGATAGCACACAAGGTGTTCCTCCAGTATTCAGGAGTTGCATAATCTCATAGTCAAAGGAATATGTATAAGTCATGAAGAAAGCAATAGCAATAAAACTAAACGATCATAATGCTAAGCTAACAGATGGTCTTGTCCATCACATCATTCTCTAATGATGTGATCCCGTTCATGAAATGACAACACATGTCTATGGTCAGGAAACTTAACCATCTTTGATTAACAAGCTAGTCAAGTAGAGGCATACTAGGGCCACTCTGTTTTGTCTATGTATTCACACATGTACTAAGTTTTTGGTTAATACAATTCTAGCATGAGTAATAAACATTTTTCATGATATAAGGAAATATAAATAACAACTTTATTATTGCCTCTAGGGCATATATCCTTCAGTCTCCCACTTGCACTAGAGTCAATAATCTAGATTACATAGTAATGATTATAACACCCATGGAGTCTTGGTGCTGATCATGTTTTGCTCGTGAGAGAGGCTTAGTCAAGCGTCTGCAACATTCATATCCGTATGTATTTTGCAAATATCTATGTCTCCCTCCTTGACTCGATCATGGATGGAATTGAAGCGTCTCTTGATGTGTTTGGTTCTCTTGTGAAATCTGGATTCCTTCGCTAAGGCAATTGCTCCAGTATTGTCACAAAAGATTTTCATTGGACTCGATGCACTAGGTATTACACCTAGATCGGATATGAACTCCTTCATCCAGACTCCTTCATTTGCTGCTTCCGAAGCAGCTATGTACTCCGCTTCACACGTAGATCCCGCCATGACGCTCTGCTTGGAACTGCACCAACTGACAGCTCCACCATTCAATATAAATACGTATCCAGTTTGTGACTTAGAGTCTTCCGGATCAGTGTCAAAGCTTGCATCGACGTAACCATTTACGACAAGCTCTTTGTCACCTCCATAAACGAGAAACATATCCTTAGTCCTTTTCAGGTATTTCAGGATGTTCTTGACCGCTATCCAGTGATCCACTCCTGGATTACTTTGGTACCTCCCTGCTAAACAACAATGCACACATCAGGTCTGGTACACAGCATTGCATACATGATAGAACCTATGGCTGAGGCATAGGGAATGACTTTCATTTTCTCTCTATCTTCTTCAGTGGTCGGGCATTGAGTCTGACTCAACTTCACACCTTGTAACACAGGCAAGAACCCTTTCTTTGACTTATCCATTTTGAACTTCTTCAAAACTTTATCAAGGTATGTGATTTGTGAAAGTCCAATTAAGCGTCTTGATATATCTCTATAGATCTTGATGCCCAATATATAAGCAGCGTCACCGAGGTCTTTCATTGAAAAAAATCTTATTCAAGTATCCTTTTATGCTATCCAGAAATTTTGTATTATTTCCAATCAACAATATGTCATCCACATATAATATTAGAAATGCTACAGAGCTCCCACTCACTTTCTTGTAAATACAGACTTCTCCAAAAGTCTGTATAAAACCATATGCTTTGATCACACTATCAAAGCGTATATTCCAACTCTGAGAGGCTTGCACCAGTCCATAAATGGATCACTGGAGCTTGCACACTTTGTTAGCACCTTTAGGATCGACAAAACCTTCTCGTTGCATCATATACAACTCTTCTTTAAGATATCCATTAAGGATTGCAGTTTTGACATCCATTTGCCAAATTTCATAATCATAAAATGCGGCAATTGCTAACATGATTCGGACAGACTTAAGCATCACTATGGGTGTGAAGGTCTCATCGTAGTCAACTCCTTGAACTTGTCGAAAACCTTTCATAACAAGTTGAGCTTTGTAGACAGTAACATTACCGTCAGCGTCAGTCTTCTTCTTGAAGACCCATTTATTCTCTATGGCTTGCCGATCTTCGGGCAAGTCAACCAAAGTCCACACTTTGTTCTCATACATGGATCCCATCTCAGATTTCATGGCCTCAAGCCATTTCACGGAATCTGGGCTCATCATCACTTCCTCATAGTTCGTAGGTTCATCATGGTCAAGTAACATGACTTCTAGAACAGGATTACCGTATCACTCTGGTGTGGATCGTACTCTGGTTGACCTACGAGGTTCGGTAGTAACTTGATCTGAAGTTTCATGATCATCATCATTAGCTTCCTCACTGATTGGTGTAGGAATCACTGGAACTGATTTCTGTGATGAACTACTTTCCAATTCGGGAGAAGGTACAATTACCTCATCAAGTTCTGCTTTCCTCCTACTCACTTATTTCGAGAGAAACGCCTTCTCTAAAAAGGATCCATTCTTAGCAATGAATATCTTGCCTTCGGATCTATGATAGAAGGTGTACCCAACAGTCTCCTTTGGATATCCTATGAAGAAACATTTCTCCTATTTGGGTTCGAGCTTATCAGGTTGAAGCTTTTTCACATAAGCATCGCAGCCCCAAACTTTAAGAAACGACAGCTTAGGTTTGTTGTGAAACCACGGTTCATATGGTGTCATCTCAAAGGATTTAGATGGTGCCCTATTTAACGTGAATGCAGCCGTCTCTAAAGCATAACCCCAAAACGATAGTGGGAAATCGGTAAGAGACATCATAGATCACACCATATCTAATAAAGTACGGTTACGATGTTCGGACACACCATTACGCTGTGGTGTTCCAGGTGGCATGAGTTGTGAAACTATTCCACATTGTTTCAAATGAAGACCAAACTCATAACTCAAATATTCACCTCCACGATCAGATCGTAGAAACTTTATTTTCTTGTTACGATGATTTTCCACTTCACTCTGAAATTCTTTGAACTTTTCAAATGTTTCAGACTTATGTTTCATTAAGTAGATATACCCATATCTTCTCAAATCATCTGTGAAGGTTAGAAAATAATGATACCCACCATGAGCCTCAATACTCATCAGACCGCATACATCAGTATGTATTATTTCCAATAAGTCAGTTGCTCGCTCCATTGTTCTGGAGAACAGAGTCTTAGTCATCTTGCCCATGAGGCATGGTTCGCAAGGGTCAAGTGATTCCAAAATCCCATCAGCATGGAGTTTCTTCATGCACTTTACACCAATATGACCTAAACGGGAGTGCCACAAATAAGTTACACTACCATTATTAACTTTGCATCTTTTAGCTTCAATATTATGCATATGTGTATCACTACAATCGAGATTCAACAAAAATACACCACTCATCAAGGGTGCATGACCATAAAAGATATTACTCATATAAATAGAATAACCATTATTCTCTGATTTAAATGAATAACCGTCTCGCATCAAACAAGGTCCAGATATGATGTTCATGCTCAACGTCGGCACCAAATAACAATTATTTAGGTCTAAAACTAACCCCGATGGTAGATGTAGAGGTAGCGTGCTGACGGCAATCACATCGACTTTGGAACCATTTCCCACGCGCATCGTCACCTCGTCCTTAGCCAATCTTCATTTAATCCGTAGCCCCTATTTCGAGTTGCAAATATGAGCAACAAGACCAGTATCAAATACCCAGGCGGTACTACGAGCATTAGTAAGGTACACATCAACAACATGTATATCAAATATACCTTTCACTTTGCCATCCTTCTTATCCCCCAAATACTTGGGGCAGTTCCGCTTCTAGTGACCAGTCCCTTTGTAGTAGAAGCACTCAGTTTCAGGCTTAGGTCCAGACTTGGGCTTCTTCCCGGGAGCAACAACTTGCTTTCTATTCTTCTTGAAGTTCCCTTTCTTCCCTTTGCCCTTTTTCTTGAAACTAGTGGTCTTGTTAACCATCAACCCTTGATGCTCCTTCTTGATTTCTACCTCCGCAACCTTTAGCATCACGAAGAGCTCGGGAATTGTCTTTTCCATCCCTTGCATATTATAGTTCATCACGAAGTCTTTATAGCTTGGTGGCAGTGATTGAAGAACTCTGTCAATGACACTATCATCAAGAAGATTAACTCCCAGCTAAGTCAAGTGGTTATGGTACCCAGACATTATGAGTATGTGTTCACTGACAGAACTATTCTCCTCCATCTTGCAGCTATAGAACTTGTTGGAGACTTCATATCTCTCAACTCGGGCATTTTCTTGAAATATTAACTTCAACTCCTGGAACATCTCATATGCTCCATGACGTTCAAAACGTCTTTGAAGTCCCGATTCTAAGCCGTAAAGCATGGCATACTAAAGTATTGAGTAGTCAGTAGCTTTGCTCTGCCAGACGCTCATAACGTCTAGAGTTGCTCCTGCAGTGGGTCTTGCACCTAGCGGTGCTTCCAGGACGTAATTCTTCTGTGCAGCAACGAGGATAATCCTCAAGTTACGGACCCAGTCCGTGTAGTTGCGACCATCATCTTTCAACTTAGCTCGCATTAAAATTCAAGGGAACGGTAGCACAGGCCATTGATCTACAACAACATAGATATGCAAAAACTATCAGGTACTAAGTTCATGATAAATTAAAGTTCAATTAATCATATTACTTAAGAACTCCCACTTAGATAGATTTCCCTCTAGTCATCTAAATGATCACGTGATCCATATCAACTAAACCATGTCCGATCATCACGTGAGATAGAGTAGTTTTCAGTGGTGAACATCACTATGTTGATCATATCTACTATATGATTCACGTTCGACCTTTCGGTCTCAGTGTTCCGAGGCCATATCTGCATATGCTAGGCTCGTCAAGTTTAACCCGAGTATTCTACACGTGCAAAACTGGCTTGCACCCGTTGTATGTGAACGTAGAGCTTATCGCACCCGATCATCACGTGGTGTCTCAGCACAACGAACTGTAGCAACGGTGCATACTCAGGGAGAACACTTGTACCTTAAAATTTAGTGAGGGATCATCTTATAATGCTACCGCCATACTAAGCAAAATAAGATGCATAAAGGATAAACATCACAAGCAATCAAAATATGTGACATGATATGGCCATCATCATCTTGTGCCTTTGATCTCCATCTCCAAAGCACCGTCATGATCTCCATCGTCACCGGCTTGACACCTTGATCTCCATCGTAGCGTCGTTGTCGTCTCGCCAACTATTTCTTCTATGACTATCGCTACCGCTTAGTGATAAAGTAAGCAATTACATGGCGATTGCATTTCATACAATAAAAGCAACAACCATAAGGTTCCTGCCAGTTGCCGATAACTTTTACAAAACATGATCATCTCATACAACAATTTATATCTCATCACGTCTTGACCATATCATATCACAACATGCCCTGCAAAAACAAGTTAGACGTCCTCTATTTTGTTGTTGCAAGTTTTACGTGACTGCTACGGGCTTCTAGCAAGAACCGTTCTTACCTACGCATCAAAACCACAACGATTTTTCATCAAGTGTGTTATTTTAACCTTCAACAAGGACCGGCCGTAGTCAAACTCGATTCAACTAAAGTTGGAGAAACAGACACCCACCAGCCACCTATGTGCGAAGCACGTCGGTAGAACCAGTCTCATGAACGCGGTCATGTAATGTCGGTTCGGGCCGCTTCATCCAACAATACCGTCGAATCAGAGTAAGACGTTGGTGGTAAGCAGTATGACTATTAACGCCCACAACTCTTTGTGTTCTACTCGTGCATATCATCTACGCATAGACCTGGCTCGGATGCCACTGTAGGGGAATGTAGCATGCAATTTCAAAAAAAAAATCCTACGATCACGCAAAAGCTATCTAGGAGATGCATAGCAACGAGACGGGAAGAGTGTGTCCACGTACCCTCGTAGACCGAAAGCGAAAGCGTCAGGTTACCGTGGTTGATGTAGTCGAACGTCTTCATGATCCAACCAATCCAAATACCGAACGTATGACACCTCCGTGTTCAGCACACGTTCAGCTCGATGACGTCCCTCGAGCTCTTAATCCAGTAGAGGGTCGAGGGAGAGTTCCGACAGTATGACAGAGTGATGATGGTGATGGTGATGTGATCCGCGCAGGGCTTCACCTAAGCACTACGACGCTATGACCGGAGGAGTAAACTGTGGAGGGGGGCACCGCACACGGCTAAGAAACAACTGTTGTGCCTTTGGGGTGCCCCCTGCCCACGTATATAAAGGAGGGGGATGAGGAGGCCGGCCCAAGGGGGGCTTCAAGAGGGGGGAGTCCTACTAGGACTTCGTTCCTAGTAGGATTCGCCCCCCTCCCCTTTTCCTTCCAACGGAGAGGGGGGAAGGGGAAAGGCGGTAGAAGGAGAAGGAAAGAGGGGGGTGCACCCCCTCCCCTTGTCCAATTCGGATTGGGCAAGGGGGGCGCGATAGGCCCATTAACTTTCCCGGGGGGTTCCGGTCGCCTCCCGGTACTCCGAAAAATCCTCAAACCTTATCGAAACCATTCCAATGTCCGTATATAACCTTCCAATATATCAATATTTACCTCTTGACCATTTCGAGACTCCTCGTCATTTCCGTGATCTCATCCGGGACTCCGAACAAACTTCGGTCACCAAAACACAAAACTCATAATACAAATCGTCATCAAACGTTAAGCGTGCGGACCGTACGGGTTTGAGAACTATGTAGACATGACCGAGACACATCTCTAGTCAATAACCAATAGCGAAACCTGGATGCTCATATTGGCTCCTACATATTCTACGAAGATCTTTATCAGTTAAACCGCATAACAACATACGTTATTCCCTTTGTCATCGGTATGTTACTTGCCCAAGATTCGATCATCGGTATCATCATACCTAGTTCAATCTCGTTACCCGCAAGTCTGTTTACTCGTTTCGAAATGCATCATCCCGCAACTAACTCATTAGTCACATTGCTTGCAAGGCTTATATTGATGTGCATAACCGAGAGGGCCCAGAGATACCTCTCCGATATACGAAGTGACAAATCCTAATCTTGATCTATGCCAACTCAACAAACACCATCGGAGACACCTGTAGAGCATCTTTATAATCACCCAGTTACCTTGTGACATTTGATAGCACACAAGGTGTTCCTCCGGTATTCGGGAGTTGCATAATCTCATAGTCAGAGGAATATGTATAAGTCATGAAGAAAGCAATAGCAATAAAACTAAACCATCATAATGCTAAGCTAACGGATGGGTCTTGTCCGTCACATCATTCTCTAGTGATGTGATCCCGTTCATCAAATGACAACACATGTCTATGGTCAGGAAACTTAACCATCTTTGATTAACGAGCTAGTCAAGTAGAGGCATACTAGGGACACTCTGTTTTGTGTGTGTATTCACACATGTACTAAGTTTCCGGTTAATACAATTCTAGCATGAATAATAAACATTTATCATGATATAAGGAAATATAAATAACAAATTTATTATTGCCTTTAGGGTATATTTCCTTCAAGGGTCTCACAAGGGATTTTTGGCGCCTACCGGTGGGCCCCTTACTGGGCCTACGCTATCCTCCATGTCCTGAGCCGAAGGCAGACGGGCCTAGATACCCTGGTTCCACAAGCCCGACAACCACCCCATTTGGATCTATCTTGATTTTCTCCAATTTGAAACCGGGAACAAAATTCACCACTCCTCGTGCCTCCTTCTTCAGATGGATCAAAATTCATGTCAAAACTATCACTCAAGAGCAGGTTACTTAATTTTATCCATCTTGAAACTGGGAAACAGATTCACCACTCCCAGAGTCTCCTTCAGATGGACCAAAACTCCTATCAAAACCATCGCTCAAGAGCAGGCTACTTAATTATCTCCATCTTGAAACTATTTAACAAATTCACCACTCCCTAAGCCTCCTTATTCATATCGATGAAAGCTAGCTTATCAAAAACCTCGAGAATATGTTACTTGATTTTCTACATCTTGGAACTAGGCAGTAAATTCACCACTCCCTGAACCTCCTTCAAATGGATCAGAGTTGTCCTGTCAAAACAATCGCTCGGGGCAGATTACTTAATTTATCAAACTTGAAACTGGGCAACAAATTCACCACTCCTTTAGCCTCCTTCTTTTGATGGATCAAACTTGGCATGTCAAAACTGTCGCTCGAGAGCAGATTAAACATAAAGAATATAGTATGTATCTAGAATGACCTGCATCTGCAAAGGAACAACAATATATAAGCTTACCGAACATGCCGACATTCTAGCGTACTCCACGTTGAGACAACTAGGAACAAAATCCCAAGTAAATGGAGAACGTCTCCACTGGAACCCCGAACCACCACTCCAAGGCTTTCCCATGCCAAAATTAACAACAAAGCTCGCATCCACATTAATTTTAATCAGGTCGAGTGAAATCAACGACAAAGTCTGCCAAACACTACACTCTACTTTTAATTCTTGGAAAAAATAATGATTCAAATTGTTATTGCTCTTAAGGATCCAAGTTTTTACGGATCTTCGAGAATATAAAAAACGGTTTTCGCCAGAAACAGAAGAGAACAGAGAGAGAGAGAGGCCCAATCTCGGAGGGGCTCTCGGCCCTCCGGGCACCATGGAGGCTAAGGACAAGAGGGAGAACCTCTCCCCATCTAGGAGGGAGGCCATGTAGGAGCAAGCCGGAGGAGGAGCCTCTCTTCCCCTCTCTCGATGGTGCCAGAGTGCCGCCGGGGGAACCATCGCCGCGGTAATCGTCTTCATCAACATCTGTCTTCATCACCTACCTCATCTTTTTTCGGTGGTCCACTCTCCCGCACCCCGATGTAATAATCTACTTGAACATAGTGTTTTATGCCACATATTATTATCCAATGATATGTTCCCATCCTATGATGTTTGAGTATATTTATTTTGTCCTTTGGTTGATTGATGATCTCGATTGGTTTGAGTTGTATGTTTTATTTTGGTGTTGTCCTATGGTGCCTTCCGTACCGCACACATGTGGGGGATTCCCGTTGTAGGGTTTTGTAATACGTTCATGATTCACTTATAGTGGGTGGCTATAGTGACAGAATCTTACACCCAAGTAAGGGAATTGTTGCATATGGGAGCAAAGGGGACTTGATACTTGATGCTATGGTTGGGTTTACCTTCATGATTTCTAGTAGTTGTGGATGCTTACTAGAGGTCCAATCATAAGTTCATATGATTCAAGCACAGGAAGTATGTTAACTCATGTCTCTCCCTCATATAAAATTGCAATAATGATTACCGATCTTGTTATCAATTGCCTAGAGGATAATTTCACACAGAGATCCATCATTATTCCACACTCACTATTTGTAACATATTCTAACTTTGTGTTGATAAAACCTATTTTTATATTTTAGCTCTTCAATATCATGCAAAGCTATCCTCTTTATACCCACAACGTAGTTTTATTTCTTGTTTCTAGATAAAAACAAATGCTCAGTATACGTAGAATCGTATCAGTGGCAGATAGGACTTGAGATAATATTGATCTTACCTTATCTCCTTGTGCGTTCGAAACTCCATACTTACCACTTCCATCTTTGAAAATTTCTACGATGATTCCTTGCACTTGGGGATTATCAGCAAGGTATTGTGAACTATGGAATTCACTATTCTGGGTACCCGATGGTACTTGAGGGGTATAGTGATTCGAATTGGGTATCTGATGGTGATGAGATGAAAGCTACAAGTGGATATGTCTTCACACTTGGTGGTGGTTCTGTTTTCTGAAAGTCTTGCAAGCAGACGATCTTAACGAGATCGACTATGAAAGCAGAACTCACAGCATTAGACACGTCATGCGTCGAAACAGAATGACTTCAAGAGCTTTTTAATGGATTTGCCAGTGGTTGATAAGCCAGTCCCAGCTATCTTTATGAACTGTGACAATCAAACAGTGCCAAGGCTAAGAGTTCAAAGGACAACATGAAATCCACAAAAGCACGAAAAAAGAAGATTAAAATCTGTCAGAAAATCGAGAAACTCTGGAGTGACAGTGCTGGATTATATCCAGACCACTAAAAATCTAGCAAATCCCTTCACGAAAGGGCTATCGTGGATTGTGATAGAAAATGCATCGAGGGAGATGGGCATGAGACCCACGTAAGCCGCCATGGGCGTAACCCAACCTATGTGATTAGAGATCCCATGAATTATGACCTGCGAAAACAACCTAGCGGTCAACTAAAGAGACTACCCTTACTAACCCACTGCGTTGGAGATGCAATACTCTCGTAATCTATAAGGCAGGCTGACTTTTGTCTCAATGTGTTCCAAATCTTGTGTAAGCCCGACTGCTAGTCAACAATATATGAGGTTGGGTAATTTCTAGGAAGCTCGTGAGAAGGTAAGGAGTATGACTAATAAGCTCCACCCGTGGGGTTTAGCCTTCAGCGGCCACGTATCAGCTAATAATAAGCGAAACTTCTGCACGCCAAACTGACAATTCAAGGTATAGTCCATTGTTCAGCTGTGAAGAAGCCTAATCCTGTTGCTCTAGGTGGAAGTTCAACTTGACAGACTCCACTAAAAATTCTGGTATATCAAACATTGTTTGAAACAGTTGACAAACTTATGTGCCTCGAGATCTGGTGGGGGATTGTTGGATTATAGATGGGCTTAGGCCTATATAAGACAATAATCCCTGGTTAATCTCTAAGGCCCATTTAGATGCATGACAAGTGATAGGAAGTTTAGTACCATACTGATAGTGGAGTGAGAGTGAGACCCCTTTATAAAGGCTGCTCTACCACATGCCATTGGGAGCTTGGGAAGATGCGTTGTACATGTGTGCTCCTCCTCCTTCGCCACCCGCGCGCCCCGCCTAAGCCGTTGGACCGTGGGCTGTTCGCAGACTCGGTCGTGGCCCAGGCCCGTCTACCCAACGACCTATATAAGAAGGCACTAGCCAGTAGAGTGACCTAGTTCATGTTGGGAAACGTTGTATGGAAAACAAAAAAAAATTCTACGCATATGCAAGAGCTATCCATGGAGATGCATAGCTACGAGAGGGGGAGAGCATCTTCATACCCTTGAAGATCGCTAAGCGGAAGCGCTTATCAATGCGGTTGATGTAGTCGTACACCTTCACGATCCGACCCAATCAAGTACCGAACATACGGCACCTCCGTGTTCAGCACACGTTCAGCTCGATGACGTCCTCGCCTTCTTGATCCAGCAAGAGGGACTAAGTAGTAGATGAGTTTCAGCAGCACGACAGCGTGGTGACGGTGTCGGTGAAGAACAATCTCCGCAGGGCTTCGCCAAGCACGATGAAAACTATGACGGAGGATAAACTAGAGGGGACGGGGTTGCTGGCACACGGCTTGGTGATTCTTGATGTGTTCCAGGTGCTAGCCCTGCCCCTCTATTTATATGTTGAGCCTCGAGGTCGTAACTTGGAGAAAGAGCCTCCTCAAAGTCGGTTTTGCCTGCAAGGAAGAGTCCTTCTCGGACTTCCAGGACCAGACGCCATAGTCCTTGGCGTTTGACCCAGACGCCATGGACCTCGGCGTCTGGCCCAGTGCCAAACGCCAGGGTCTCTGGCATTTGGCCCCCTGGCCTCCGCAAAATTCCTTCTGCACCGACTTAAAGCCTTGTGGGCCTTACCCCCTGGCCTAACCATATCATCATATATATCAATCTTTACCTCCGGACCATTCCGGAGCTCCTCGCCGTGTCCGTGATCTTATCCGGAACTCCGAACAACATTCGGTTACCAACATACATAACTCATATAATACTATATCGTCAACGAGCGTCAAGCGTGCGGACCCTACGGGTTCAAGAACTATGTAGACATGACCGAGACACCTCTCCGGTCAATAGACAATAGCGGAACCTGGATGCCCATATTGGCTCCTACATATTCTACGAAGATCTTTATCGGTCGAACCTTATAACAACATACATAATTTCCTTTGTCCATCGGTATGTTACTTGCTCGAGATTCGATCGTCGGTATCTTCATACCTAGTTCAATCTCGTTACTGGCAAGTCTCTTTACTCGTTCCGTAATACATCATCTTGTAACTAACTCATTAGTCATTTGCTTGCAAGGCTTCATGATGTGTATTACCAAGAGGGCTCAGAGAAACCTCTCCGATACTCGGAGTGACAAATCCTAATCTCGATCTATGCCAACTCAACAAACACCTTCGGAGATACCTGTAGAGCATATTTATGATCACCCAGTTACGTTGTGACGTTTGATAGCACACACGGTATTCCTCCGGTATCCGGGAGTTGCATAATCTCATAATTGAAGAAATATGTATTTGACATGAAGAAAGTAATAACAATAAACTGAACGATCATTATGCTAAGCTAACGGGTGGGTCTTGTCCATCACATTATTCTTTTAATGATGTGATCCCGTTATCAAATGACAACACATGTCCATGGTGAGGAAACCTTAACCATCTTTGATCAACGAGCTAGTCTGGTAGAGGCTTACTAGGGACGCAGTATTTATTTATGTATTCACACATGTATTTAAGTTTTCGATCAATACAATTCTAGTATGAATAATAAACTTTTATCATTAATAAGGAAATATAAAATAACAACTTTATTATCGCCTCTAGGATATATTTCCTTCAGTTCAGTTCACTAACTCCCTCTTGCACAATTCTAGCCGTCATCTACTGATCCTCTCTCTGTGCTGCTTCCAGCGATCCCATCCCGACGACCGCGCGCACGGTTGGTCGAGAGAGCAGGTGCCTCCGGAACCTTGTCGTTCGAGACCCGGCCCGGGAAAACGGTAATAAGGTTTTTGCGGGAGAGTCTTGACGCGACTTCTCCCAATCCGTCCCCGCCTCTGTTTGTCTCTGCTTCCACTACTTCCCTTGCATCGACTCCATGGCTGACGACGAAGCCGGCAAGAAGAAGGCCTCAATCGATGCCAAGGCTGTCGCTGCCGCCGCTGTGTTGGCCTGGCCAACCGGAAGGTATGCATGACTCATTCATCCCCTATTTACTCGTTCATGTGTGGTTGTATATATGTTTGTTCATAGATGTTTTGATGTACGATACATGCTCACATGCTTAGGTATCAGTATGAGATGCATATCGTATTTGCCATGTTTACTGTATACTCATATATTAGATTAGTCGAGAAAATGTTAATATTTCCATCGATCCTCTCGCTGCCGCATGTAGCAAGCTGTTTGCTCCCATGTGGTACCGGTGGAACCAGAAAAAACACAACGAAGTTGGACAGTAGACCAGCTTCAGTTTCATGTGAGGAGGCTGACTGCAGAATCTGCAGAATTTCGCACGCCCAAACCAAGGTCCAAGCTGCGCAAACACAGAGGTGCAAGTGTCCGTCCACCGGTGGGAGTGATTAAAGTGAACACGGACGCGGCGCATTCCCAGCGATGGCGACGTAGTTTTTTTGAGAGTCAAAGCATAGCTTTCTTACGTGAACGAGTTCGGCATATCGCCTAGTACAACTCCAGCCAGGCGAAGTCCCAGCCGACTCGTCTAGGTTTCCTTAGCCTCTCGCCGGCGCCGCCGTTGGTCCGCTTCGTCTCCTATGGTTTTAGAACCATGAAGGCGCGGCGGATCCCGGCACTTGCCGGCGAGAGGGCTTCGTTTTTACGTGTTTTTTTCTGTTTTATTAGAGTTTGTGTCATGTTCAGGAAGATGAGGCAGGGGTGATTTTTTAAAGATGGAATAAAGTTCTTCTCACTTAGCCTCTGTCCTGGTGGTGCTTCTAGCATCTTTAGAGGGCGTGTGGAGGTGTGTCTCCGACGGATCTTGTGGAATTCGGTCGGCGTTTGTCTTAGATGGATCCGCTTGGATCCGGTCTTTGTTCTTCTATGTCAGTATGTCTGCAGGTTAGATCCTTCCGATCTACGATTCTCTTAATCGGCGGCGGTTGCTGTTCTGCTGTGTTGGTCCTATTGGGCCTTAGCACGACGACTTCCCGACTGTCTACTACAACAAGGTTTGTCCGACTCCGATGATGGAGAGGCGATGACAGCGGCGCGCCTTTGGCTCGCTCTAGTGATTGTAGTCGTCGCTAGATGGTCTACGGACCTAGATGTATTTTTTACTTCCGGTGTTCTTTGTATTACTTTGACAGTGATAAATAGATTGGAAGTTTTCTCGCAAAAAAAAGAGATGCCGAAAAAACATCCCAGATACGAGGTTCATTAGCATTACAACTATAACCAAGCTTTGCAAGCCCATGCGCATCACCATTAACCTCCCTCCTACACGCAGTAACATCACATATTGAGAACCATAGCCGCGTTTGGATCTTCAGGTCCTCCAGGGCTGAAGCGTAAGCAGACAAGCTTGGTGCCGTTTGTCGTAGGGCCGCTTGCAGGAGCTGGGAATCAGTCTCGATACAAATTCGGATCGCCCCAAGATGTGAAGCTAGCTCCACTGGTTCCGCTGCCGCTTGTAGCTCTGCCGCGAACGCATCAGATACATGCTCAGCTTTGCCAGTCATGCATGCTAATACCTCCCCGGTATGGTCTGGTGCAACAACCCTCCAAGCAGACTCCAAGCTCCCTGGCACATGAGCCCCATCAATATTAAACTTCAGCACATCTTCTTCAGGTGGCCTCCATTTTCCTTTCTCCTTTGGTGGATTTTGCTTATGTTTCCCGACAACTTCCCAATATTCCATGGCGGCCACGTATGTGCTGTGGCGATCTCCTCTGGCCGTACCCTTCCTTCGTTCTTTCTGATGCGGTTCCTCTCATTTCACCACTCCCACCAGAAGTACAAAATCTGCACACGGTCCTCCATCTTCAGTGACCAAAGATGATCCATGACAGGTTCCACTGAATTATTGGCCTCTAGCTTCATTCTGACAGCTTCCGTTCCCATGACTCGCCACACTGCCTTCACCTCCTTGCATCGTACAATAAATGTCCTCCGATGGCGACGTAGTTTTTGAAGCTGCGGACGCCTTGCACGCTGATGGAACAATTGCCCGCGCCCCTCCGTGAAGCCTGCAGACCATCACGGCATTGAGAAGCCTGGTACTCAAACAGGCCCTCGCCTTCACTGCGTATGATAATGCGAGCCCTGGGTCAGCTTTCCAGGGACATCAAATTCCTTCTGGAGACAAGTTTTATCTAGTTATATAAAGTGTCCAGTATAGGCCCGGAGCATGTAACAAGCCTGCTCATTTTCAAGCAGCTTTGGGTGTGGGTAAAGTGGCCGATGACCATCATATACGGGTCTGTTTGATGTAGCAAATGCTGTGGCCAGCAATTCATCAGGAGTTTGAAAACCACAAACTGGCCTTACATAGCTATAAAGGATCAAGTCCAAGTGTACATTCAGAAAATGGTCTGCACCTTCCCAGCTCAGGAATTACAAATCTCTACTTATCATTTGCAATACAACATGCCATTAGCATGCCAGTAATTTTACCTGATTGATGGCACAATCTCATTGAAATCTTGCTAATTTTACTTGATTGACGGCACAATCTCATTGAAATCTTGGTCTTTTTGCTGGCCCTTGATCAATGATGGGGTCAATTGCAGGAGGCAATGGCTCCGAGGCCAACAGATCATCTGGCCCTTTCTCTTGTTCTGATGGGACATAACCATCCGGAAAGGGTGGAGGGGGAGGAGCAGGAGGCAGCTGCCAAGAAAGATGTCAAAAGTCCAGAGTAATTAGTAAATGGTTGACAAGGAGGTTCATGAACACACTTGGGAGTAAGATACAGCAGCAGAACTCGCATAAGGTGCATCAGACACAACTTTCTTGGGGACACACAATATGCATCAGTACATCTCATGTGCCTAGTGCACCGTATGTCTCCCCAATTTGCTTTTGCGTAACGGCCACCATCATGTTATCTAAAAATGATGTTTTGCTATCTAAAAATGATGTTACCTTTCGTTGCAAAGACATGAGGATGTGATCCACTCGTTTCAACTCCTTCAAGTCAATTGTTTCCTTTTGGGCCTTTGATTCAGAAGCTGCCGCATCAGCCTCTGTTTCCGCTGTAAATAACAAAACAAAAATTCCAGTTATGCTACTTTTGTTTCGCAACTTGCAGTAAATAAAAAGAATTGTAACATAAAAAGAATTAAAATGTAAGTTGTGAAGTACAGCAGCGGCAAGGAACCAATTTCCTGCAGGTGATCTTGCATGAACAACGCCAAAGTGCTAACTATCATTATTACAGATTATCAAAATTCGAGATAAGTAGTAGTTCAATCAACAATCTGTAATGCTAAATTTTATTTGTTTCAAACAGTGTATCCGTTCACATGGACTCAAACTTTATCTGGTAACTTCCAACCTACAAACAAAAACAAATTTCTTTGAACAGTTAAGCATATAAACTCCAATAACATAGAGAGAAATAGATATAAGAAAACCGGCGACAAAAAATAATGAATTATCTCTACTACATTGAAGGGGAGTTTGTTGGTTTCGCTTCCACCCCTCCCACCAATTTTTTTTCAAAACCATGCGATAACCCTCATTAAGTTTTTTTTTCAAACTGACCCCCACCTCCTTTTTTCTGGGAAAAGAAATCCCGTGAAAAACAATCAACAGAAATCAAATAAATCGCCAATAGCAAGAAATCTCTTGGAAGCAAACAACAAAATCAACTCACGTAGTTATACGTACACAATCCCAATCACATCATATCTTTGTTTACCTTCGCCGATGGATTCCATCCCCACAGCATATCTCAATCTCAACCCAATAAAAAATTTCCTACGTTGAACCACTAGAATAAAGTTGCCCCTGTTGCAACGACGGGTATTTAGCTAGTATTCCATTTTATTCTTGGAGCTTTACTCTTAGAAAACAAAAATATTGCCTATATCTAATTTTTTACCTGCAGAACTCATAATTTTGCAAAATATACGACTAAAAGTTGCAAAAGGCCATTTAACTAAAAGTTGCAAAAGACCATTTAACTAAAAGTTGCAAAACCTATGCACAAAATCTCATTTCCATTCATAATAATAATAAGAATTGTCCATTTAACCCAAATTTTTGCCTTTGTGCCGCCACCTACTGCTGGCTGCAAACACACCAGCTATAGCTGCACATGCCATAGCATAATAAACGGCTATCACACACTGATCAGTGTTAACTGCAGTTGACGAACCATGTTATAGAAACCAGATTCCCCAGAATTATGGATCCTGCTGGTACCAGATTTCAGAAATTGATAGGTTTTGGAGAATAACAGCGGTTTAATCAAGGCTAGAAACTGAAGCTTGACCGAAGAACTTAACAGAAATGAACTTTATTACTGAGTGAATAGAGCTTCAGAAAATCTGAACCCCTAGCCCAGTCAAAACAGAGTAAGCAATCTTTGGAGAGAAAGGGTAAATTGGCTATTTGAAATTAGTTTAACCATGGAAATCTGTCAAGAAACCAAAAAGGAACTTGAATTTTTTTTCTTTCACGAAGGAGTAAGGAATTAAATTCGGGACCGCTGAAAAGAAAATAGAGATGACTTTAGAGTTAGCATCTTTTAGGTCAACCTGCTGATTCTGAAACTTTGCTGCTAGGCATAAATCTCAACTCCTCTAGAAAATGAATACTTTTTTGTGAACCTAATGACGAACCAATTACTGCATTATCCTGACCAATTGTACCACTGCTTGTTAGTTTCATTCTTCCAGTCACGAACTACAATGCATAAAATCAGCTGGATGCTCAATACAAGTATATATTTCGCAGGCGATACAATAACTGGCCAAAACTACATCATGCATAAGTGATGTTTATTCAAGTAAG
Organism: Triticum urartu; assembly: GCF_056163025.1. Taxonomy (NCBI): domain Eukaryota; kingdom Viridiplantae; phylum Streptophyta; class Magnoliopsida; order Poales; family Poaceae; genus Triticum; species Triticum urartu. Next base: position 149,349,248 of record NC_141879.1, on the reverse strand, counting down.
AAAAAGGGTAAAAGAAGAGGTAAAGAAGTGGATAAAATGTGAAGACCATACCATTACCAATCTTCTCCAATTTTGAGCATGCCGTAGAAAATGCTTTTGATATGTGATGCATAGCCCTACTCTGAAATGCCACAGGAGCAGAAAAGGGGAAACATTAATCAACCTAACACTCTGCAACTCGGATTGGCAAAATCACAGAAAAATTGTGCGAATGAAATAGCTCAACAATATACCACATTGCCATCGTTGTCAGTGAGTGAACTATAGAACCTCACTGCAGAATTTCTGAAAAAAAAAAGAATAAAAGGCTCTGGAGCTTTACTATGCGGGAGGCGAAAACGCTGCCAAGCAGGGGCGCCTGGTAGATGGAGCCGTCGAGGATGTAGTAGGCGAGCAAGGCGTCAGACTTCTCGGCGTTCGTCCTCTTCTGCTTGCGCATCACGAACAGGTGCGGCTCCATCACTTCGCTCAGCACGTACTCCAGCCCGGTCATCTTCCTGCGACCACCACAAGGAACGGAGCAATGAGTGACCCTCGCTACCGGCGAATTGGGCAGCGAGAGAGGAGGAGCGGGGAGGGGGAGCTAGGGTTTTACGTGAGCTGGGACATGTCGAGGGGGTGGATTTGGCGCGAGCGGAGGGACTCGTTGTTGCAGGTGATGTCGTAGAAGGGGGAGAGGGCGAAGTAGTCGAAGACGAGGTTGCGATCCAGCGGGTAGGTGTTGAGCCACAGCTGGTCGCGGAAGCAGATCCCCGTCATGTCCGTCCCCGGCGGGGGCGGGAGCGCCGCCGGGCCGTCGGCCGGCGGCGGTGGGGGCAGCGGCGTCGCTGACATCGCCCGGCAACAAAATCCCCAAGGGGCACCGCCGAAGTGCAGTTATGTGAAGATGCTGCGGGATCTGGGTCGCTGGCTCGCCGCTGCTGTGTGCCGGTAGGGTCGTGCCGTCGTGGGTCGGCTTCGGCCGACTCGCCGAGTCGCCGCGCTGCTGTGTGGGAGGCGGCTGATGCGCGTGCCGGCGGCCGGTGGGCGGCACCGCGGCGGACGGCGGCTGTTGCGACGGTGCCCGGTGGCGGCTGAGCGCTGCGTGCGTGCCGTGAGCTTGGGCTATGGGCTGCTGCGTGCTGTCTGCTGCTGTGCGCAGTGGTCAGAGTGTGGGCTGGGCCTAGGTATAATTTCTCTTTCTCCAGCGCTGGGCGGGCCACCGGCCCAGGTTGGCGGGAGCTCCTATATAGCGCTGTAGGCGCCGGTTCGCGTCGCTGGCGCCTGCACGGACCCGAACTGGGCCGGGCCAGGAAACGCAGCCAGGCACAGCGAGGTTTATAGATCGCAAAATTTTCTCAAAAAAAAAAAGATCGCAAAAAAAGCAGCAGAGTCAGGATTCGATCTCTGACCGCCACCGCAGTAGCATTCGAACTCAGCCACTACGCCGACCTTAGTATGCTGTTTATTTTAGGGACAAAAAATCTTTAGTATATACCCAGACTGTTATACTTATTATTTTATGATAAAATGAAAAGAAAAAGGAAATGAATGGACAATATAAAAAAGTGAATTTCAAAGAAAGTTCATAAAATTGAAAAGGTTCGTAAAAACTGAAAAAATATCATGAATTTGAGAAAACTTCAAATATTTGAAAAAAGTTCGCAAAATTTAGGATGAAGTTCATGAAAATTCAAAAAAAAAGTTCACAATTTTGGAAAAAGTTCACCCATATTGAAAATAGTTCACCCATATTGAACAAAAAGTTCACCAACTTTAAAAAGTTCATCGACTTTGAATAAAAAAGTTCATCAAATTTGAAAAAAAATAGTTCAATGGTTTTGAAAGAAGTTCGTTGATTTTGAAAAAGTTCATTGATTTGAAAATAGTTCATCGAAATTGAAAAAAAGTTCATCAATTTTGAAAAATAGTTTGTTGATTTTGAAAAAAAAAGTTCATGAAAATTGAAAAAAGGTTAATCAAATTTGAAAAAGTTCATAGAATTTCAAAATAGTTCATCGAATTCAAAGGGGTGCAGGGGGAACCTGGTCGTACAGAAAGGAAAGAAACAGAATACAAAAAAGGAAAAAGGAAAAAAAGAAAAAGAGTGAATAAAAGAGAGGAAAGTTCGTAAATTTTCAGAATCGGCTGCATGTTGGGGTGGTAACAGAAGCATGTAGCCACGGGTGAGGTATGAGGTTCGAGTAGCAACGTAGTCCATTACTTCCTCCGTTCGGAATTACTTTCATCGGAAATGAATATATCTAGACTAAAAACATAAAAGAAAAAACTCAGGCACCCCTACATGGGCCGGCCCAGCACGGAGCGCTGCAGGCGCCAGTTTGCGAAATGCACACAAACGGGCGCCTGCAGCGCTAAATAGGAAATGCCCAAGTTGGCCCTCATTTTTTTTGAGTGCTACCACACATGCCTCCGACAAACTAACCCTACCCAAAACCCTTTCCCCACTCGTGCCCTTTCCCGTCTGAAGCGTCAACGCCGCATTCGGACCAGAGCGGACGCGACCTCTCACTGGAGCCAGCATTAAAGCGGCGTGCCAGCCGAGAGCGTCATTTGCACCGCATCCTGGTGCACGCGCCTTCTCCGCGTTCAAATGATAAACCGTTCGTCTGCCTCCCTTCGTTAATCATGTTCGGTAGCCGAGAAACCTACTCCAACGCCGCCCGTCCATCTGTCTGCCGATCACTATTAACGCCACCAGGTCTGCCATCCGCCTGTTATTTAAACGCCCGGGCCAACAACAGCGGCATCCAACCTCCTCCGCTCCCTGCCTCCTCTCGGTACCACACCCGACGTGGCCTCCTCGAGCTCCGAAGGCCTGCATGCGGGACAACCTCTCGTCTGAATTAAAGAAGGAGATAGCCGCCACTGCGGCCGACAGGCGGACGAGCTCTCCAATGGCCAGCGTTGCGGATGATCCGGTGCCACCATCCTCGTCATCCCATGTAGACATCGCCATGGGCGAGGTGCGGGCTCACTACACCGATGTGGTGTTGGAAGGATGGGAGGCCACGTTCAGTAGCACAGATCTACCAGGCCTACAACCTTCACCTTTTCCGCGAGCACAAGCACATGGAGGAGCAACTCGCCACCGCCACGGGCATCATGACAGCTGTAGACATGGACGAGCAGGAGGCTCTGCTCCTATCCTACCACTGCGCCCGCGACATCCGTCGTGAGCGCTTGCAGTACCGTCTCCTACAGACGGAGAAAGAAAGCCACATTTCAAGAGATTGACGAGGCGGCGAATGAAGTGTACAACAAGGACGAGGATGACGTCGCCAGCTCTGCATCGGTCGCGTCCTCCACCATGACAATGAAGCAGGCACATTCGCGGGCACCGCCGGCAACAAGGAAGCGTAGAGCATGGAAGGACGTCGGCACTCGGTTCCCACGAAGTCCATCACTTCTCCCCTTTCGTTGAAGCTAAGCTTTGGTGTGCTCATCATCATCGTTCGATTAGCCACTTGCTGGTTTTCGCGGAGGCTGGGCTTCATTTTCCGGGGCTCATGGTCGTCCGACGAGTTGGTAGACATGGGAAGCGTGTAGGGGCAATCATTAGACTAGTGTTTAGTCCAAATATATCGAAAACAAAATGCATGTGCTCCGATTTGGATGAAGATTAGTCGTTTTAAAAAAAACATCCAGGTTTTAATTAAATTCATCTGTTTTGTTTAAATTTGCATCAAATTTGTTTAGTTCCGATAAATTCCATTCGAAAAGTCTCCGGACATTTGCGGATGTGGTTGGATGGCTAGCTCCCGCATCAGTGTTTGCCGACTGCTCCCCATCGGCCCGGCCCCCATAGCCGGCTCTCGCATCAGTATCTACACACATTTGTAGGCCTTTTAAATTGAGATATTCACAATTTTTTTAAAAATCCTCATTAAAAAAATTCTAAATTTTAAAAAATGTTCATGAAATTAGAAATATAAGAGTAAAAGAATAAGGAACCAAAAAAATCAAAAGATAGAAAAAAAATTCAAGGTTCTAGAACCTTCCCAAACCGGTGTGAAGGAAAACAAAGAAATAGGCGGCGAGCAGCTCTGATTGTCCATGTTAGGGGAATAGGATCCCCAATATCCGTTGGAGCTTCCGGAAGCGCGTGAAAATATTTTTTGAAATGTCAAGAAAAATTCAATAAAAAATCTATGTGGTTCTTTGTCACATCCAAGTGCTACATATAAATTTGTAGGCAAAAAAATTTAAACATTTTGATCTTTGCAAAAAAAAAACCACCAAACGTCATTCCAGAATGTCATGCTAAATTTGTTTTTCTTTTCACCAGGGAAACACCGCTGCTCGTTTTGCATGAATCTTTTTAAGGATGTTTGCGACACTAACACGATCATCTAAAAAATCAGAATTTTTAATAATATTATAATATTTTTTTTGTTTACTATTCACGCGGAAGCCCGCGCTCCAGGGAGGCAAAACGCCATTCGATAGGATCCACCATTCAACGGTCGCACCGCGGTTTGACAGTCCCGATTGACGGTCGGACATGCATGCATGCATGGTTGTTTCCCTTGGAATCGATTGCGTCGTCGATCAGGTCTCCCGGGTGCCACAAATCTCAGCACGACTTTCATTTCCTCACGCGTTGACGAGCTTTGCTCGTTCCTGCTACAAAAACGAGCCACTACTATCGCTCACAACAATAACGTCAAAATAGAACGAACATGGCAAAAGGAAAAACGTCAAAATAGAACCAACATGGCAGCTCCATGCATCCAGATGAGGCGAAAACAGGAATGGATGCATGCATCGACCCACCACACGTTCCAAAAGCCCCTCGTGTGTTTTCTGATTGATTTTCCAGAAGTTGCACCTACGTCGTACGTGCTTGGATGGACTAATTATTAATCCCGTGGGCGGTTGGCGCAAAGGGTTAAAGGCTTTGAGCCTTTGACGCTGTCGTCGTCGCATCATGCATGGCAGCGACCAACCAACGGTTAATAGCAAAAATACAGTTTTGCTAAAGCATATCTAAATGTGTCATAAGTATTGCACATCTAAATCCTATATTATTGATCTTACGTTAAGATTTGTGTGGATATTTTCTTTTTTTTTTCTTTTCCTCTTTGTGCTTGATTCACTTACTTGGATGTGCAATAATCAAAGTACATCTAGATGTGTCCTAGACACTCCCAAATAAATAAATTAATCGATCTAGGGGCAACTGCATGTGCATGGGAGGCTTCTGCCAAAGCCTCCACTTTCCATAGCGATTGCCGATTATAACTTTGACAAGAAGCTAATCATATGTATGGAACCATGCACATCAGCACACGCATCGTCGACCGGGCTCGATCTTGTCGCCCATACGTACGATCTATAAATACCTCGTGCGTCTGCTTGGAGTTGCCATCATCGGTCCATTCCATCCCACACATTAGTTTCCACATTTGCTCAAGCAGCAGCTTCATAACTTGTGGCTCGCTTCTTAACTAATCTCCGACGGTTCACGGTCGAGCTGAGCAGAGCTCGGTGAGTGGCGACGGCCGTCGGCCGGCGATGGGTATGGCTAAGATACCGGTGGTGCTTTGGTTACTTGGGGCGGTGTTAGCGCTGGGAGTTTCCGTTAGCCCCGCTCAGGGCGCCAAGACTCGCTACCACGATTTCTTTGTAAGTCTGCTTGCATTTATTCCCATTCATTTCTATCTAGTAATATCAATTTCTCTTAATTAACATGTACACATGCCATCTCAGCATATGATCATAAACTTACTTGTGGCGTTCGTGCATCCTGTTTGGCAGATTAAAGAGAGCAACCACACGAGGCTCTGCAAGGAGAGGACCGTCCTCACCGTGAACGGGCAGTTCCCCGGCCCCGCCATCTACGCGCGCAAGGGCGACCTCGTCATCGTCAACGTCTACAACCAAGGCGATAAAAACATCACCATCCACTGGTAAGTTATAGTTAGCCTGGCTGCCGGCCGTTCATTGCATATAACCATCAGAAAACCTATCTTCTGACGTGACATATGTGTACACAGGCATGGTGTTGACCAGCCACGCAACCCGTGGTCCGACGGGCCGGAGTACATTACCCAGTGTCCCATCCGCCCCGGCGGCAACTTCACCTACCGGGTCATCTTATCCGAGGAAGAGGGTACGCTCTGGTGGCACGCGCACAGCGACTTCGACCGCACCACAGTCCATGGCGCCATTGTCATCCACCCCAAGCTCGGAACCACCTTCCCTTTCAAGAAGCCACACAAAGAGATACCCGTCATCCTTGGTATATTCATTACTTCCATCCATGCTTATCTTGAAGCCAAGTTGTCGTTGCTTGAATGTCGTTAACGTGATATGTTCCATCTCATGCATGCAGGTGAGTGGTGGAATGCTGACGTGAACCATCTGCTCGAGGAGGCGCAGCGGAACGGCGGCGAGATCAACATCTCGGACGCGAACACCATCAACGGACAGCCGGGAGACCTGTTCCCGTGCTCCAAGGCCGGCACCTACAAGATACCGGTGCAGCACGGCAAGACGTACCTGCTCCGGATCATCAACGCGGGGCTCTCCAACGACCTCTTCTTCAGCGTCGCCGGGCACAACCTCACCGTGGTCGGCACCGACGGCCACTACACTAAGCCGTTCGCCGTCAAGCACATCATGATCGCGCCAGGTCAAACCATGGACGCGCTTCTCGAGGCCAACCGCGCCGATGGCGGTCGGTACTACATGGCCGCGAGGACATTCGCGTCCAACCTCAACATCGAGGTCAACAACAGCACCGCCACCGCCATCGTGGAATACATGGACGACGCACCGGGACGTATGGCCCCGCCGGAGTTCCCTACAAACCTTCCGGGCGTCAACGACATCGACTCGGCGACGGCATACACGGCGCAGCTCCGGTCGCTGGGCAGCAAGGACCACCCAGTGGACGTGCCGAGGCAGGTCGACGAGCGCATGCTCGTCACCATCGCCGTCAACGTGCTCCCCTGCGCGCCCAACGAGACGTGCGGGGGCCCCGACGGCAACCGCCAAGCGGCGAGCCTCAACAACGTCAGCTTCGTGAACCCGTCCGTCGACATCCTCGGAGCCTACTACCGCTCCGTCCGTGGCGTGTTCGACACAGACTTCCCCAACAAGCCGCCCTTCTTCTTCAACTTCACGGACGTCGACAACGACCCCGTCGAGCGCTGGGCCACCAAGCGCGGCACCAAGGTGAAGGTGGTGGAGTACGGCGCCGTCGTGGAGGTGGTGTTCCAGGACACCTCCATCCTTGGCGCCGAGAACCACCCCATGCACCTGCACGGCTTCACGTTCTACGTGGTAGGGAGAGGGTTCGGTAATTTTGACGAGCAGAAGGACCCGGCCACCTATAACTTGGTCGACCCGCCGCACCAGAACACCGTCTCCGTGCCCAAAGCTGGCTGGGCCGCAATCCGATTCCGCGCGGCGAATCCTGGTGAGTTTAACTTTATATTCAGCTTTTGGGCTATGCCTGTGAAATTCGTTGGAGCGAACTAATCAAGTGCCAATCTCTAATGTTTTGTGTATGTGCTCTTTCTTAGGTGTCTGGTTCATGCATTGCCATTTTGATCGCCATGTGGTGTGGGGAATGAGCACCGTCTTCATCGAGAAGGATGGCAAGGCTCCTGAAGCTAAAATGATGCCTCCGCCTCCCAACATGCCTACCTGCTAAATAATCCACATGCAAAATGGCGGACATATGCAGTACAATCAAGCCAATAAATTGTTTAGTTGACTGATTTTTATCATTGATTTATTATATTGTTTATCATTTAAGCATAGTGTGTGAAATACACGGGCCAGCTGAGGCCCATGTGACTAGAAGTTGAGTTTTCTATTCGTTTGGCTGGATGGGAAAAGTAATTTTCTTTATTGGGTAAATGTTCTTGTTGTTCAATACCTATATATGAATTAAGAATATTTCGTTATGGTATGGATTCCGGTTATACGCATTGTCTTAGTTTCTTGTACAAAAGGTTTGCACTTTTGCATCATGGAGTTCAAGCAATAGTTCTAAAAGGGCTCATCATTTCTCTAGTAAAAACCACTCGCTACACCCCTTCTCAAGCAATAATTCTAAAACGGCTCATCATTCCGGTTATAGGTATGTTCGGTAACAAGTTTTGGGCATCTGTTACATAAAAAGTCGCGTATTGACCAAAATGAAGATTTATCGTACTAAGACAACCCAGCGCATTAAATATGCACGAAAGGCTCCTAAGACCTCCTTTGATTCATAGGATAGAAATATTGTAGGAATAGGAACTTCATAGAAATTGAGATGACATGCATCTCAATTTCTGTAAAGAAAGAGATGTCATTTGATGTATAGGATAGGAATTTTTCATTGAGTCCAGGCTAATACTTTTTTCCTTTGAAATGCGTAGGATTGGACCTATCCTACATAGAAATAGCACTAAAAAAAAGACACATTCGTGACATATTCGGCCAAATGAAATTTCTTTCTGTCATACTTATGACACTTCTATGACAATAATTGTGACAAAACATGGTATCATCATAGATGTGGTGGGGTCCTACTTCTATGACAAAAAAACATGACAGAAAATGGGCTTTTCGTCCTGAGCGGGCCGGAGACGCGGCTGCATGACATTCTTTGGGCTGTCCATGACGGAAAAAATCGTGGTAAAAGCGAGGGCGAGGAAAATATCGGGGTGTTCCCTGTTACGGTGGGTGGTCGGGGCCGAGCGATGCGCGTTTCTCTCGTACACGCACGCGCGTGGGTGCGAGGCGTTAGGCTCTAACTGAATTCGAGCGATTGCACTGCAGGTTACGCGTTACTGAATCCGAGCGATCGATCGATGGCTGTTAACTGAACCCGATCGAACGATTCCTTCGCTACTGCTGCTAACTAAAGCCGATCGATGCTGCCTCTGGATGAACAGTGAGCGTTGCTGGGGAGTTTGGATGAACAGTTCCCGATGAGGGTGGATGAACAGGACCCCGTGGTGTTGTCTCTGGATGAACAGGACCCCGATCGATTGAACCGGTTGGGGCTGGATGAACAGGACCCCGTGGAGGGCTGGATGAACAGGACCACCCCGTGGAGGGCGGGATGAACAGTAGACGGTGGAGGGCTGGATGAACAGTATCCCGTGGAGGGGTGGTTGAACATGAGCCCGTGGAGAGGCTTGTTGAACAGTAGTCGGTGGAGTAGCGTGCGGTGGAGTCTGGATGAACAGGAGCCCATGGATGAACAGTCACAGGTGGAGGCTGAAGGAGGTCGACGGTGGATGAATAGTAGCCCGTGGAGGCTGGAGGGGGTCGACGGTGGAGATGAGCAGTATCCCGTGGAGTCCCGTTTTGCGGTACGCCACACCCCTCCCGATGAACAGGACCCCCGTTTCGACCGTAGCGCTCCAACACAAGTCTGTTTCCTCCGTTTTGCGGTACGCCACACCCCTCCTGATCAACAGGACCCCCGTTTTGACTCTAGGAGGTCTGTTTCCTCCGTTTTGCGGTACGCCAGACCCCTCCCGATGAACATGATCCCATTTCGAACGTGGCCGGTCGAACACAAGGCCGTTTCCTCCGTTCTGCGGTATGCCAGGCCTCGTTTTCATCGGCTGTTCCGTCCAAGCCCTCCCGATGAACACGACGACGCATTCCGTTCTGACCCAGCCGGTTGGCTCCCCATGAACACGATGACGACGCAGTTTCTCTGTTCTGACCCAGTCATGTACACGAGCCCTGGCCGTACGTATGCGCGAGTAGGCGTTCGAGACCCTGCCCATATGTACGTACGTGGCCATATTTTCTTTCTTGCACACTGGCCGTTGTACGTACGTGTACATGCTACGTGCGCGCCTCTACTACGACACGCGCGCGCCTCTACATCGATCGGTATGTACGTACACGTTCACGATCAGAATGACAACGCTACGTACGCTTCGACCAAGTGGGTCCCGACTGTCAGGCACTTCCTTGCATGCGAAGATGTAGCTGGTGGGTCCCAGCAGTCAGGGGGGCGAATCGTTTTTTTGCCAAGACGCACTTCCTTGCGTGTGAAGATGTAGCTGGTGGGTCTAGCAGTCAGGGGGAAACCTTTTTTCGCGAAATACGGTGGCCCGTCCGGTGGGTCCCCGCTGTCAGGTGGAGGAATAATAATTTTTCACGTAAGAAGGAGGCACTTCATTGCTGCGGCCGTGGACCCAGCTGTCATATTCTCCACGTACAGTCCACGTCCGATGGAAACCGTTCCTTGACCACGTTGACCACGACGCGCCAAGAGCACCAGGGCGGTGGACGACGGCGAGGCCTAGGAAGGGGACGACGCAGAGTCGGGGAAGACGCGACAGTGGAAGCCCGCGCGGAGAGGAGTACGAGGGTTCACTGGTTCGGCTGCGGTGTGAGGCTGCCATCACCGCAGGGCCTGGCCAGCGGTGGGAATAGTAGGGGGAGGTGAGGCCTCTGTGGCAGCACAGCCGGCCACGGGAGGCAGGAGCATGTGGCACGACCGGCGCTGCTTTGGGCGGCTGGAGCAAGAAGACTAGAGGTTGAAGAAGCACTACGGCCGTTGGATAGACATCGTACGGTCATTAGAGCTAAAACCGTTCATATTGACTAAGTTGACAAAGCACTCCATCCCCGTCAACTTAGTAGGCCCACAAGTCAGCCTCCCACCAAGGTGGGTCCCGACCAGCAGGGGGAGTATTCATTTTTTTGTGCATAATAAGGAGGCACTTTCGATGGTTCTGAACTGACAGCGGGGGGAACGTTTTTTCGCGCAATACGGTGGCCCGTCCGGTGGGTCCCAGCAGTCAGGGGGGAAAGTTTTTTTTCATGAAATACGGTGGCCCATCCGGTGGGTCCCTGCTGTTAGGTGAAGGAATCATTATTTTCCACGTAATAAGAAGGCACTTCCTTGCTGCGGTGGTGGACCCAGCTATCAGCCTCTCCACGTACAGTCCACGTCCGATGGAAGCCGTTCCTTGACCACGTTGACCACGCCGCGCCGAGAGCACCAGGGCGATGGACGACGGCGAGGCCTAGGAAGGGAACGACGCGGAGCCGGGGAAGACACGACAGTGGAAGCCCGCGAGGAGAGGAGTATGAGGGTTCACTGGTTCGGCTGCGGTGTGAGGCTGCCATCGCCGCAGAATAACAGGGGGTGTGGGTGAGTAGAGGGATGGCCTGGCCAACGGTGGGAGTAGTAGGGGGCGGTGAGGCCTCCGCGGTATCATAGCCGGCCACGGGAGGCAGGAGCACGCGGCACGACCGACGCTGCTTTGGGCGGCTGGAGCAAGAAGACCAGAGGTTGAAGAAGCACTACGACCGTTGGATGGACATCGTACGGTCACTGCAGCTAGAATCGTTTATACTGACTAAGTTGACAAAGCCCTTGGTACTTGTCAACTTAGTAGGCCCACAGGTCAGCCTCCGAAACGGTGCGCCCAGATGTCAGGGGGAGAAATCATTTTTTGGGCGGCTGAAGCAAGAATATCCGAGATTGAAGAAGAAGCACGACATCCGTTGGATGGACATCCAACGGCCACAGCTGCCAGAACCGTGTGTTGTTGACAAAGCCTTGCATACGCGTCAATTTAGTTTTTTAGGGGACGCGTCAACTTAGAAGGCCCACAAGTGTGTGGCAGAGAATATATATCCCATTTGCAATTTGTAAGAATGTACAACCCATTTTCTAGCTAGGACAACGATTAATAATTTCAACCAACCGCTTAAAATAGAATTCAAAAAAATTCCCACATTTTTATGGGAACCGAAATATTTTTATCCGAAATTTCTAATCAAATTAAATATAATTTCAAAATAAAGTTGTATTACGTTAAAATCCAACGAAATATTGCGCGTGCAACAAGTAATAAAATTAAAATTTCAAATTTCAAAAATAATATATTTTTAAAACTAATTACGCGTTTGGTGCATTTTTTATAGTTACTGTCCAGTTATTATAATTACATCCCATTTATTATTTCTTAAAGTCCATTTTCTTGTTAAGCCTAATCCATACCTCCTAGGAAAGTTTGCAGCCCAGCGGGACGGAGAATAACAAGTTGACCCAGATATTGTGTACAACTGTCGGCCCAGTTGCATTGCTGATATTGAGAAAAAAGGCATGTGTAGTAAGTACAACCTAACATGGCTACTCAGCCCACATTCAGCGACGCCGGAAAGGCCCAAACAAGGCTTCTGTACAACCTTTCTAAGTCAGTGAGCTCAATTAATAACTTAAGAAAAAAGTTAGATTACAGTGAAACCTAATTAAAAGTTGTCACGAGCAAAGAAATAATTCAACGGGTCCCACTTGTGCGTGTGTGTGTGTGATAGAGAGAGACCCATCGGTCGATGCTCGTAAATACATCTTTCTCAGCCATATGCATTGCTGATGCTCATTAAAAACTTATATAGTTGACACAATCATATAGAACATCATAGCACACTGAACTTGCATACAAAAATTTGACACAGGCTGCACAATCAGGATGGAAGCAGTGGATCGCTACGGGTAGGGCTATGTTGAAACCAACGAACTTGTACATAACGGTTCATCCCTTGAATGCTGTGCAAAGAAAACAGACAGACAACACAATAAGTTCTGCTAGCACATTAAGTTGACGTACAACCCTTTCTAAAAAAGTTCAGGCACAAAATTAGAACATGTCACAATCAAATGTACTGGCACATCAGTGCTTCACACCCATAGCTCGGATTTAACTAGTATCTGACAAGATTCAGTTGTTACCTCAAATTGAAGCACATCCAGGTAGCCAGCCCTGCCTCTTCTCCCAAAGAAGCAATGGCCTCCACCGCGCGATGTAGTAGGCCCTGTGCCATCCATCGTTCCGAGCAACACGGGGAAAGTCTGACGTTGACTTATGTAATGGACGTCATCGACGGACCCTGGCACCAGTGGCGGCGGCAGGACTTCGATTGATGGATTGACCACTTCTTCAACATGCACGAACACTCGATACAGGTACATCCCTAACGTGGTCCGCGGCGGCTTTGGTGGTGACGAATAGTACAACCCCGGTTCCTGCACCAGTATCTCAACACCTCACCTTCGGTATGGTGGACGGCTTCTTCATCCATGCCATAACCGTCAGAGCCCAGCTGTCTGGAGGAACAAACATACTTACTAGCTCACCTCCAAGGTCGTTGATAAGCTCATTCATGGACTCGTTGTTCCAAGCACGTCGAGGCATGCCGTGGAAGGTAATCTTTGTTAAAAACTCAAGCTCAGAGGGCACCGAGCCCCATCCTGGGTGCCACCGATCAAAGGTCACCAGCGCGCCATCGCAGAACAAACGCCGAGAAGATTCGAACACACGACTGCAGTCGAAAGTTGTCCGGAACCTGACAAAGAAATCATCCGGTGGCAGACAGACTTCGACGAGCAAGTCACTTATTTGGATGCTGTGTGCAATGCCAAGAGCTTTGACAAGGTCGTCCGGCGAGACGGGAGGCCGGTCGCCATTGATGGTTAGCATCAGCACTTTGCCGGCAAATTGGTCATCAAGCGCCGCCATGCCACTGTTGAGCGACATCACGCAGTGACCGAAGGCATGACGGACCTTAGGATCTCCGGCTCGGAGATCCGCGTTGACCGGCGACATGATAGTGAGCTTGAGTACAGGGAGTACAGGAGGGGGATTTGGGGGAACTGGAGTAGGAATCGAGATTCCAGAGGTGGGGGAGGGGCGGGAGATTGGGGATGAAAAGGTAGCTTGAATTTTGAACACGTGCCAATATGCTCTCGGCGCGCAAGCGCACGAAAACACCAGTGGTGCCCACATGTCGGCCTAAGAGTCCTTATTCTTTCTTTTTTGGAGAGCCCGACCTTTTTTAGGATCTTTTGAGAGCCTGTCCTGAGAGTCATAATTGACCTGTTTGGCATTGCGTTACTACTCGACCCATATTCAACGACACCTCACTGGCCCAAACAAGTGTACATCATCGAAAAGACACTGAGCTCAAATTATATAACTTGAAAAAAGGAGATACACTCTGAACACTAGAGAATGGTGATGCCCTCATTTAGCCCACCAGTAGTTTGAGACAATAAACAGTTCTAAACAACGAAATATACAACATTCAAACATTGACTAGTGACTACTACTGACATAAACAACAAGACATGATAGTTCATAAGAAGTCTTGCTACACCACCAAAACGCACCCATCTGCAGCGCTCAGACTCTCGTGATCCAGACGAGAATGACATTCTAAACAGAGGCAACTATTACATAGTAAGAGTGACATAGATGAGGATGACCAAATGACAAGGAATATGCATAACAAAAGAAAGAACTAACCATCCAGAACAAGCAGCAAAGACAACAAAGTCATTCGAAGAGATGATCCAAAACCATCATAATTTGCAGCCCCGCATCAGCGACCAATGATCCGGAGACACAAGTACTCCACCCTTTCAACGCAACAGCCCAATTACCTATCAACCTGAAGGCTTGAACCACATTGCTGCCTGCCGTAATTGAGACATCCAAGGATCAAAGTTAATCCAGATGCCTTTGTCATTCTCACCTTCTTTTGGTTGCAGGCTGTATCATTGACAATCAGGGGAGTTTGCTCCCGAACTCCTAGCGCTTGCCGTGTAGACACAGTTTTCCATAGCAAACAGAGCCTCTCTGCCATCAAGGTCCTTGCCAACGGTGATCTCCTGGTTAATCGGATAATTGAGTCCGAGAAACAGAGAGTGTGAACCAAGGCTGTTTACCCGCCTCCAACTAAAAAATCCTGAAGGCCCCAACAAGCTGGCATCCTGCTCATAGACGTAGCAGCCACTGTCCAGATGCTCACGTATTTCACGGTGCTTGTATACAGTGGGGTTTTTGCAATATAACTTTTCCAGCTCATGTGTCCGAATGATCATCAGTCTTTTGCCGTCATTTGATCGAGCGAGGAACGAGTTGTGCTTCCCTGTTTTTGGCAAAGGTGGTGTGATTACAAAGGGCAGTAACTGTAGGGACACTGCATCATATCAAAAAGGACATGCATTGTTAATGTAAGATCAACATTGTTCAGAGTATGAGTAGGATAATTCAAGAAAAAACATTGATATGTCCCTGTTGGAACTGGGAGGAAAATACAGGGAAATGTATACAGGGTTCGAAAATATAGAAGTGCCATGCATGGTTATACTCATGTTATCTCGCAATTGATTCTTCACAGGAAACTACCATGTCATGCATGTTATGGAATCATGTTCTATCCTCACAAACAAATTCTTCAAGGTAACTAACAGACCATGCATTGTTATATACTCGTGTTCCGTGGGCAAAATTTTTGTGAGGATATTATTCTAGCCATTGATTGTTGAAGGGCGAATATAGGTATGTACACATGGTAAGCATTACAGGATTTCACTACTTCCAAATATAGAGTTCTCCATATGCACATCTACTTCCCTAATGTATGTTTAGATGAAACCAACAGTGTGGTGCATGTTTCTACATCATGAAAATGAGGAAACCAACATGGCCATTGATACACACTCATATTTAGTAGTAGTATATAGATTACTGTAAAATAAGGAGAATATCCATATATTCTTAATCGTTTGATTATTCAGGGGGTATAAATTGGCTGTAATGACATGATCACAATCGCATGAATTAACTCATTCCAAATATAGCTGATTTTCGGCGTCTCTAATACATTGCCATGGTTCTACTCAAATTCTACTCAAACAGGGATATGCCAATCATCACAAAAAGTTCAAACAATGTCATGGCGTCATCATTAACATGAGATGGAAACAACTTACACGCACCGTCCCAGCAATACATGGTGCCATATGCTTTGTCGATTGCGTAGATGATGCCATTGTGTTCAATAGCATCACAGAAGTGTGTATCAAATTTGACGATGATCCACTACGAGCTGAGTTGTCTCGAGCTAAAGAAGGCACCGGCGTAAAGATAGGCGAGTCCGCGGTCGAACAAGGCAATTAGCTTGAAGTCTGCGTAATTCACATATCATGTGGGCACTTGGCAGATTACAATCTTCTGCAAAACAAGGTCCGTACAAATGACCTGGTAATCTAGATGACTGGGACTGCGATGGTAAAACTCTATATAATCCAACGGAGGAAGGATAATCTCATGGGAGGTCTGGAAGTTCATGAGCACCAACTTTTTACCGTCTTCTCTGAAGGCAGCCATCCAGTGGGAGTTCATGCCGACCCAGTGCATACCTGCCAAGAAGTTTCAGGTGATGGTGATCGGATCGAAGTCGAGGGAAATTATGTATGGCGACCCACTACATACCTGCAAAGAAGTTTCGTCTAATGGAGATCGGATTGAAGTCGAGGGGCATCATGTACGCCTCCGTATCATGGTGAGCCAATCTCGCAAGACCAGATAGCAGCAAGCAGGGTGTCTTGAAAAGCTTTGGCCTTGCTTCGATGATGGCCGTGTGCATGCCCCTCGAGCATGCAGCCAGCCGCAGGGCACTCAACATATCCATACACGAACAACAGAGGTCGAGGATGTCACTGGGGAAATTGCTCCAATCGCGGCTCATATGGATCCTGCACGGTTCACGTTCAGCCATGGTTGAGTTTGGAAGGTGGGGTTTTGGGGGGCTTGATTTACGGGGGAGAAGGCTGTCGGTGCTGGAGCGGCTAGCGAGGGAATAATGGTACTGGGGGAGGCGAGCGAGGCGAGGGTATGCAGGGGCACAATGAGATAATGAAGAGTGACCTCGGGATCTCTGGCGAGACGGAGATGGAGATGGAGTGGTGCTAGGGGAGAGGGAGACGAGGCGAGGCATGCTATATAGCAGCGGTGACAGTGACTGAACAGTGCACAAGGTGAGGCTGACTTTGGTAATCCGGACACGCCGCCTGGACTGGAGTCACCTCGGGTGCAGGGTCTTGTCACTTCACTGTGAGGACCAGATGAATAATAGTATTTTGACCATCAAGTGTACCACAGTTGTACTACTACTAGTAGTAGGAGTAGTAGGAACATGAGTACACTCCCGTGCTAGCATGCCTTTGGGTTCTCTTCATCCTCCAGCTATCATCCATATTGCGAGCAAAACCAATTCTCCTGCATGCAGAAGCGCAAAGAAGGACTTTTCTTTTTTTGAGGATAACCGCACATTCCTTAACCGTAGTAGGAACATGAGTAGTACTCCCTCCGGTCCTCTTTTGTCTGCGCATAACTTTTTCAGTATTTCTCTAATTAGTCTGCGTATATACCATTTTGCATGCGCCCATTTCCCTCCATGCCCCGCATTCACATCATTAATTAACGTTCGCATGAGCAGCTGCAGCCAGACTCCAGCCAATAAACTGCACCATATGAGTGGGCCATTTTGTGCGTGTGGAGAGAGAAAAGGCAACCGAAGAGCCCGTCCAATCCATTGCATGCAGCTGTCAAACCACCGCAGCTCTTCTCATGCATGTGCATAACTTCTCCCATTTACTTCTCCATCGGGAACCGTTTTTCCTCGTGTTTTTAACTACTCCTTGATCTTCATTTGCATCCAAACCACACTGCATTCACATTGTTTTAACCTCTTCACATCCTCCTGGAGTAATTCCGAAGCCCCTATAAATAATCTTCTTCTTCAGTTAGACTAGCCATCTAATCCTAATTCTCCAAACCATAGCCCTCCAGTCCAGCGGTTCCAAATGGCGAAAGAGATCAAGATGTAGGTTTTTAGCGTCCAACATGTCCTCGTTGAAGGCTCATTGAGCATAGTTGCCACAGTCACCGACCACCCAAGGGTTGTTCGGAAGTGGATCAACAATGTATCCAACTCCCTCCAAAAGGTGGAGATGAATGTCATCGGTCTCGACGCAGAGTACACGGAGCGTGCCACTGTGAAGATCCAACGCGCCGCTGTCCTTCAGCTGTGCCTCAAATATGATGTTTTGGTGTACCACATCATACATGCGCCCTCAATACCAGGTGAGATTCACGATTTCTTGTCTCGAGAGGACATATACTTCTATGGGGCAGCCATCACAGGGGACAAATAGAAGTAGGAGCCATACAACCTTGATTTGAAAAGCATCGCTGACCTACAAACCAGAATAAAAATTCCTGTAGAAGATTGTGATAAACCGACACCATCCCTATTCAACGTAGAAAATTTTGTGCTCGGAACAAATCTTCAGAAGGGTGACGATGTCGGCGTCATGGGAACGGGGGTCCCCAGACTTGCCTGCCTGCGGCCTGCTGCGTGGCTAAGCCAGCAGGCCGTACAGCCTACCTTCATCAACAAGGCATCCAAGACCCTCGCGAGGGGCCAAGCCTCGCGAGGCGGACGACACAAGACCTCCTCTGGAGTGGCCTAGTCAGGAAGGCTCGCGAGGGGCGGAGATATCAAGGCGAGGTGAACCTCACGAGGCTCTCGTGACGTGAGCCATGACGATCAACACCAGGTGGGCGCCAGCGCGCACAATGTCCTTGTTTCCTCTTTGGTGCTAAGGAAACTAGCGCATGCGAGGAGTACCGAGGCACCAGCCAAGACCAGAGGGACGGCAAGGCGGAAGTCATCGTGGAGCCCAAGACGGCGTCACCACCAGAGCCTTTGGCAGGCGAAGACCACTTTTGTCAGGATAGCTTGTACTAGCTGTCCCCTTTCAAATTTGCCCGCCATTGTTGGCTCCCTTCCCGCTCAAGATTTTGGAAGAGGACCAGGGCCTCTATAAGTAGGACTAGCCACCACCATAGGCAAGAGGAGGACGAGATCTGAGATCACTCTCACCCACACAAGTTAGCCAAGCACAAGAACACCTCAATCTCAGGAGGTTGTTCTTCCCATTTGTATTGTTCATCATCAGCCCAAGAGGCAATCCACCACCACACTGGAGTAGGGTATTACACCACAACGGTGGCCCGAACCAGTATAAATCTTGTGTCTTTCCGTGTTGCGAGTTCGTTGAGTTCGTCCGCGAGATCTTAGCGAACTAGGGCGTAGATCAGTGGGAGGAAAAGACTTCGTGCGCACCCCAGTGTTCGAACCTTAAGGGTTTGCTGGAACCCCACATCCGACATTTGGAGCGCTAGGTAGGGGGGCGCCAGAGCTTCTTCTCCGAGAACCGACTTGCATACGCTCGGCGGCTGCTATGTCCGACAACCCAAGAGCTGACTCCGACCGCTGGGCGGCCTGGCTAGCCCGATCGGCGCCGCCCGCCTATGAAGACCTCAACCCTACGCTCCAGGCGGCACGAGCGCCGTCCAACCCGGCGGGGCGCGGGCGACGCGGTGGGGCGTCACCTACCCCCACTCCACGGCAAGTGCGGGCCGCAGCCAGAGCAGCAAGCCACGCCGCAGCGATGGCGCCGCTCTCACGGCGGGAGCAAGCAAACATGCGGGCAGCACTCACCATGGCAAGGGAGCTGCTGCGGTGCCGGCTGATGGAAAGCGGCCGGGACACACTGCTGGAGCGCGTTGCCGAGTTGCTGGACGCGGCGGCCTCGGGAGCCCCGCCCTTCTGCCATCAGCTTTCTCCTCAGGCCTCTACGGGGATTCTCGGCGGGCTACGCCGCCACCACGCACCATCAGGCACGCCAGGGGGCTTCGTCAACGCCAGCATGGCCGGCGGCACCGGGGGCTCTACCACCCCCACACCGCCTGCAACAAGCATGGGCACAAGCGTCGCCTTCCATGGCCCAAGTGGGATGCCGCGCTATCACCCCCAGGACGTCACGCTGGGCCGGGCGACATGGAGTGTGGGGCACCACGGCGAGGTGTTCGGGGTAACAGCCCCAGAAGCCTATGTGCCCCGCATGATGGACCAGGAGTACACGCCGGAGGACGACCCCGGCTCGTTCGTTGGAGAAGATTGGAAAGAAGGGACGCTAGGAGTCGAGGCCTTCCAGGAGCTGCCGGGGAACCACCACGACCGCGCGTGCGACGACCACTACAGGGTACCCCTAATCCCTCAGGAGCAAGCTTACGCTAACCATGAGTCGTAGGAGGAGCAGGTCACCGCAGCGGCAGGCGGCCGGCCCCAGCTTGACGCCCCCTGGCAGCGGGAGGATCGCGTTGGGGGCTGAAGGAGAGGGGCCGGGAGCCAGGCCCCTCCCCAAAGCTTACAAGGCCAGGGGATACCCGGAGGTAGGCCATCTGCCGAGGAGGCTTCGATGACCCTTCCCTCGGCAACGGACCTGTGGTTGCCGAGGGAACCGCTGGCGTCCCCTTTACCTCCTTTGTGTCGTCCTGGTGACCGGTCGGCACAGAGGAGGTCAAGGGTGGCGCAAGGCGGGGCCCTCGTCTGGCGATATGAAGCAAGGTCGGTTCCTGTGAAGAAGGCCCAGTGCCTGTGAAGCTCACCGCCCATGACACTCTCACGTAATACTTAGTTGGGACTGTACACGCCCCGGAGTCTCAGGAGCGCCGGCCTCAGGCCCTGGGTCTCCCTCCCACGCCTAGTGGCAGCACTTAGCTCCGCGCTGGTGAGAAGACTTGAACACCTGAAGACTAGACTAGGTGCCGGACGCGACCTTTTGCTTTGGATCTCTCTTTCTGTGGCTTTGATTTCTGGATCTGGATTTAAGTTGAAGCTGAATTTTTATCGATGCGCGCGGGGGGTGCCTTTTCTCGTTCGAGCCATTTCTCGCCTTCTGGATCTCATTTGGTTTGGGACTCATGTCCATTACCTTTCCCTCGCAAGCTCCTCGTGAGCTGGACTGCGCAAAGCGCACACTCGTCAAGCATGCGTCAGCGCTGCGGCTGGCGCTCACCTCTTGAGGGGCCCCCTCAGACGGAGCGATAAGCTCCACAGGATTCTCAGAAGCTCATCGCTTCACGACCCAGCCCGGAGCCGGTGCTGACTAAGGTAAACCACGACGAGAAGCTCGCCCCCGGCCTCACGAGTTCACGAGGACACATACCCACATCGCATAGGAAAGTAAAAACTTCAATTTGCTTACACGAGGGGATCCCCCTCTCAAAATGCTCTTACAAGTCTTCCAGGGCCGCGCCCGAGTTCTGCATGCAGGATGAAACAACAGGAGAACATGGGATCAACCAGAAATAATATCACTCGCTACATCACCCGCGGACGCGTCACTCTCGTCATCGTCATCTTCGTCGGCGTCAGCGCCGCCGTCCGCGACGCCCCCATCACTGTCGTCAACCACGTCGCCTTCGTCTGTGACGACCACCACCGCATCATCCTCCAAGGTGAAGGCCCTGACCAACGCGTCCACATGGTCCTCTACCCAACGCGCCAGGTCGCCCCGGACGGCCGTGGGTACGGGGGCAATGGCGGCGTCGAAGTCAAAGTTGGGGTCGGCATTCAGAAGGTGGCTGAGAACACGGGAGAAGGCGCGTTGAAGCAGGCCATGACCCCTTTCCTCCACAAGCTGGTGAGCTCTGGCAGATCGAGCCTCCAGGCGCGTCACCACCTCGGTAAAGAAGGTCAGGTGGCTGGCATAGTCGTTCGAGTGGGGGGCCGGAGCATTCTCGTCGCAGATATAACCCAGGGCAGTGTTGGCCCTGTTCCGGAGGCCTTGAAGCATAGGAGCATGCTCGCGCTCCAGTGTCCGGCGCTGGAGCACCTCCTCCCTATTTTGCCGTGCGATGGCCTCGGCACCATCGACCCGGTTCCAGAGAGAAAGCAGCTCGGCGCGGGCGGAGGCCAAGTCCGCCTGCGCCGTAACCAGGGCGGCGGCTGTGGCCTCCGCACGCCTCTCGGCCTCATCCAGCCTAAGCCTGAGGGCGGCAGCTCTGCCCGCATCCTCCATACCTGCGAGCTTCAGCTTCGAGTCGTACATGCCCTCCAGATCTGCGCGAACCTCGACCACCCGGCGATTGATCTCCTCCACGACTCCAGCCTCGCGAGCCCCGACGGTGTCTTCTGCTTGAGCAACTTGACGCTCCCTCATCTCCAGTTGCTCGAGCTCGAGGCTGCGCTCCACGGCTTCCAGGGCCAGCGTCCCCTCATGCTTCCGGACCTCCTCTTCCTCCGCGGGCGTCCCCCTCAGTGATGCAAGAGCAGCCCCACGCGCCTCCACCTGCTGCTCGAGGGACGCGCTCTAGGCCTGGAGCCCCCACGCGCTCTCTTCCGCTGCCTCGCGATGGCGATCGGCCTCGCGAGCCTCTTCCAAGGCTCACGAGCGGGATTCATGGGCGATATTGAGGGACGCCTCGGCCTTCGCATTCTCGAGGTCGCGCTGGTAGCGACCGAGGTTGATGGCCACTTTCAGCTTGCGTCGCTCCTCCACCAACTGGAGACCTACAGCCTCAAGACGCGAATCGACACCAGCAAGCTCTTCACCAAGGCGGCCCATCGCCTCCTGGAAGAGCTCATGACAAACCATGCTCTGCCCGCACTCGAGCTCGAACGATTGACCCGCCTTGTCCTCCACCTCGGGGGTAGCGGTTGGAGCATCAAGTGGCGCGGCACCTCCCGACGGGAGGCTGGGGGCTGGCGCCGCGCCTGCCGTTAGCCCGTCCTCGCGAGGAGCCCAAGCTGATCAGGGCTCGCCGCTTGAAGAGGAACTGAATATCGAGGTCAACCAACGACTGTTCATGAGCAGGGGAGGAGTCTTGGGCACGCCCGCCGAGCTCCACACCAGGCCGTGGTGGAGGGGCAGCCGAACCGTGGACTCAGCGCGCCACGAAGGCGAGGACACTCCCCCGACCGACCCTGCTCCAAAGGCGGCAGGCCGGCCAGGAACACTCAAGGTTGATGGGGGAGTTGATGAAGGAGGAGGCGGCCTCTCGGAAGACGCAATAACTTCAACGGAAGGAGCCATGAAAGACAGCCATCAGGATAAGAAGACCACACGCAGGAAGCCACGGCAATAAGATGCTTACATGTCAATGGTGATGTACTTCTGTCGCTTCAATGGCCCGAAGATATTGCTGCCACTGGGGGATCCCTTCCTCTTGCGGAGCTCCTTGAAGTCCACACAAAGATGACCAAAGCGCTAGACGTGACGGCCGGTGCGTGGCGGAGCCGAAGAAGAACCAAGAGGGATGGCTTCAGAGGAGCCCGATCGTGGCGAACAGCCCTGCGCCCTCTCACTGCAACCTCCCGAGGCTCCTGGAGCCTCAGCCTCGGGAGCCGCATGCCGCGTCTCCTCAGCAACCAACGCCTCGGTAGGGGGGTCGCAGGTCCCCGAGGACGACACCCCAGGATCACCGCTCATCACGTGCTCCTCGGCACTTGAGCCGTCGGCCCCCGTTGGAGCTCGTCCCCCCCACACCATCATCTGGGGCGAGCTCGGCACCGGCGGCAGGGAGGGGGACCACGATGACGGGGTTCTTGCGGGGCCCCGTCAAGCCGACTGGGCGCAACCCCCACTCATCAAAGGAAGGCATGTTCGCGGCAAATGTGACTTTGTTCTCGCAGCGGTACAACAGGCATCTGTTCCTGGGTATCTCATCCGGTAGAGGGACACCTGATAGGACCGTGAGCACTATTTGCCATGCCGCAAGAGGAAGCCGCTCCTCCTGAAACCTCATGTTGTCCTGGCTGCGGAGCAAGTCCCACATCGGGCGGGAGTGGCGCTGAAGTGGAGCGACTCGACGCCTGACAAACTCCCTCACCACCATGGGCGCAGCCACACCGAGGTGTTGGAAATATGCCCTAGAGGCAATAATAAAATGATTATTATTATATTTCCTTGTTCATGATAATTGTCTATTATTCATGCTATAATTGTGTTATCCGGAAATCATAATACATGTGTGAATACATAGACCATAACATGTCCCTAGTAAGCCTCTAGTTAACTAGCTCGTTGATCAATAGATAGTCACGGTTTCCTGACTATGGACATTGGATGTCATTGATAACGGGATCACATCATTAGGAGAATGATGTGATGGACAAGACCCAATCCTAAGCATAGCACAAGATCGTGTAGTTCGTTTGCTAGAGCTTTTCCAGTGTCAAGTATCATTTCCTTAGACCATGAGATCGTGTAACTCCCGGATGCTGTAGGAGTGCTTTGGGTGTACCAAATGTCACAACGTAACTGGGTGACTATAAAGGTATACTACAGGTATCCCCGAAAGTATCTGTTGGGTTGACACGGATCGAGACTGGAATTTGTCACTCCGTATGACGGAGAGGTATCTCTGGGCCCACTCGGTAATGCATCATCATAATCAGCTCAATGTGACCAAGTGTTTGGTCATGGGATCATGCATTACGGTACGAGTACAGTGACTTGCCGGTAACGAGATTGAACGAGGTATTGGGATACCGACGATCGAATCTCGGGCAAGTAACGTACCGATTGACAAAGGGAATTGTATACGGGATTGATTGAATCCTCGACATCGTGGTTCATCCGATGAGATCATCGTGGAACATGTGGGAGCCAACATGCGTATCCAGATCCCTTTGTTGGTTATTGACCGGAGAGTCGTCTCGGTCATGTCTACGTGTCTCCCGAACCCGTAGGGTCTACACACTTAAGGTTCGGTGACGCTAGGGTTGTAGAGATATTAGTATGCGGTAACCCGAAAGTTGTTCGGAGTCTCGGATGAGATCCCGGACATCACGAGGAGTTCCGGAATGGTCCGGAGGTGAAGATTTATATATAGGAAGTCCAGTTTCGGCCATCGAGAAAGTTTCGGGGGTAATCGGTATTGTATCGGGACCACCGGAAGGGTCCCGGGGGTCCACCGGGTGGGGCCACCTATCCCGGAGGACCCCATGGTCTGAAGTGGGAGGGGAACCAGCCCCCGGTGGGCTGGTGCACCCCCCATGGGCCTCCCCCTGCGCCTAGGGTTGGAAACCCTAGGGGTGGGGGGCGCCCCACTTGGCTTGGGGGCAAGTCCCCCCCTTGGCCGCTGCCCCCCCTTGGAGATCCCATCTCCTAGGGCCGGCGCCCCCCCTAGGGGCCCTATATATAGTGGGGGGAAGGGAGGGCAGCCGCACCAAGTCTCTGGCGCCTCCCTCTCCCCACGTAACACCTCTCTCTCTCGTTGGAGCTTGGCGAAGCCCTACCGAGATCATCGTTGCTTCCACCACCACGCTGTCGTGCTGCTGGATCTCCATCAATCTCTCCTTCCCCTTGCTGGATCAAGAAGGAGGAGACGTCTTCCCAACCATACGTGTGTTGAACGCGGAGGTGCCGTCCGTTCGGCGCTAGGTCATCGGTGATTTGGATCACGACGAGTACGACTCCATCAACCCCGTTCTCTTGAACGCTTCTGCTCGCGATCTACAAGGGTATGTAGATGCACTCCCCTCTCCCTCGTTGCTAGATGACTCCATAGATTGATCTTGGTGATGCGTAGAAAATTTTAAAAGTCTGCTACGTTCCCCAACAGTGGCATCATGAGCTAGGTCTGTGCGTAGTTTTATGCACGTGTAGAACACAAGTTGTTGTGGGCGTTGATTTTGTCAATTTACTTGCCGTTACTAGTATTATCTTGATTCGGCGGCATCGTGGGATGAAGCGGCCCGGACCGACCTTACACATACGCTTACATGAGACTGGTTCCACCGACTGACATGCACTAGTTGCATAAGGTGGCTAGCGGGTGTCTGTCTCTCCCACTTTTGTCGGATCGGATTCGATGAAAAGGGTCCTTATGAAGGGTAAATAGAAATTGGCATATCACGTTGTGGTTTTGGCGTAGGTAAGAAACGTTCATGCTAGAAACCTATAGCAGCCACATAAAAACTTGCAACAACAATTAGAGGACGTCTAACTTGTTTTTGCAGCATGTGCCATGTAATGTGATATGGCCAAAAGGATGTGATGAATGATATATGTGACGTATGAGATTGATCATGTTCTTGTAATAGGAATCACGACTTTCATGTCGATGAGTATGACAACCGGCAGGAGCCATAGGAGTTGTCTTAATTTGTTTATGACCTGCGTGTCAACATAAACGTCATGTAATTACTTTACTTTATTGCTAAACCGTTAGCCATAGTAGTAGAAGTAATAGATGACGAGATAACTTCATGAAGACACGATGATGGAGATTATGGTGTCATGCCGGTGACGATGATGATCATGGCGCCCCGAAGATGGAGATCAAAAGGAGCAAATGATATTGGCCATATCATGTCACTATTTGATTGCATGTGATGTTTATCATGTTTTTGCTTCTTATTTGCTTAGAACGACGGTAGTAAATAAGATGATCCCTCACAATAATTTCAAGAAAGTGTTCCCCCTAACTGTGCACCGTTGCTAAGGTCCGTTGTTCCGAAGCACCACGTGATGATCGGGTGTGATCAGCTCTAACGTTCGCATACAACGGGTGTAAGCCAGATTTACACACGCAATACACTTAGGTTGACTTGACGAGCCTAGCATGTACATACATGGCCTCAGAACACGGAAGACCGAAAGGTCGAACATGAGTCGTATAGAAGATACGATCAACATGAAGATGTTCACCGATGATGACTAGTCCGTCTCACGTGATGATCGGACACGGCCTAGTTGAATCGGATCATGCATCACTTAGATGACTAGAGGGATGTCTATCTGAGTGGGAGTTCATTAAATAATTTGATTAGATGAACTTAATTATCATGAACTTAGTCTAAAATATTTGCAACATGTCTTGTAGATCAAATGGCCCATGCTAATGTTGCCCTCAACTTCAACGCGTTCCTAGAGAAAACCAAGCTGAAAGACGATGGCAGCAACTACACGGACTGGGTCCGTAACCTGAGGATTATCCTCATAGCTGCCAGGAAAGCATATGTCCTTGATGCACCGCTAGGTGAAGCACCTATTTTCCCTACAGAACAAGACGTTATGAACGCTTGGAAGACACGTAGTGATGATTACTCCCTGGTTCAGTGCGGCATGCTTTACAGCTTAGAACCGGGGCTCCAAAAGCGTTTTGAGCAACACAGAGCATATGAGATGTTCCAAGAGCTGAAAATGGTTTTCCAAGCTCACGCCCGGGTCGAGAGATATGAAGTCTCCGAAAAGTTCTACAGTTGTAAGATGGAGGGGAACAGTTCTGTCAGCGAGCACATACTCAAAATGTCTGGGCTGCATAACTGCTTGTCTCAGCTAGGAGTTAATCTCCTAGATGATGCGGTCGTTGACAGAATCCTTCAGTCGCTCCCACCTAGCTACAAGAGCTTTGTGATGAACTTCAATATGCAGGGGATGGAAAAGACCATTCCTGAGGTATATTCAATGCTGAAATCAGCAGAGGTGGAAATCAAAAAGGAACATCAAGTGTTGATGGTGAATAAAACCACTAAGTTCAAGAAAGGCAAGGGTAAAAAGAACTTCAAGAAGGACGGCAAGGGAGTTGCCGCGCCCGGTAAGCAAGCTGCCGAGAAGAAGTCAAAGACTGGACCCAAGCCTGAGACTGAGTGCTTTTTTTGCAAGGGAAACAGTCATTGGAAGCGGAATTGCCCCAAGTACTTAGCGGAAAAGAAGGCCGGCAATACCAAAGGTATATGTGATATACATGTTATTGATGTGTACCTTACCAGCGCTCATAGTAGCTCCTGGGTATTTGATACCGGTGCAGTTGCTCATATTTGTAACTCAAAACAGGAACTGCAGAATAAATGGAGACTGGCGAAGGACGAGGTGACGATGCGTGTCGGGAATGGTTCCAAGGTCAATGTGATCGTCGTCGACACGCTACCTCTGCATTTACCTACGGGATTAGTTTTAAACCTCAATAATTGTTATTTAGTACCAGCTTTGAGCATGAACATTGTATCTGGATCTTGTTTAATGCGAGATGGCTACTCATTTAAATCTGAGAATAATGGTTGTTCTATTTATATGAGAGACATGTTTTATGGTCATGCCCCGCTGGTCAATGGTTTATTCTTATTTAATCTCGAACGTGATGTTACACACATTCATAGTGTGAATGCCAAAAGATGTAAGGATGATAATGATAGTCCCACATACTTGTGGCACTGCCGCCTTGGTCACATTGGTGTCAAACGCATGAAGAAACTCCATGCAGATGGACTTTTGGAGTCTCTTGATTATGAATCATTTGACACGTGCGAACCATGCCTCATGGGTAAAATGACCAAGACTCCGTGAGGGAGTCCTGGATTAGGGGGTGTCCTGATGGCCGGACTATACCTTCAGCTGGACTCTTGGACTATGAAGATACAAGATTGAAGACTCCGTCCCGTGTCCAGAAGGGACTTTCCTT
The DNA here is from genome assembly GCF_056163025.1 of Triticum urartu. Taxonomy (NCBI): domain Eukaryota; kingdom Viridiplantae; phylum Streptophyta; class Magnoliopsida; order Poales; family Poaceae; genus Triticum; species Triticum urartu. Next base: position 149,321,157 of record NC_141879.1, on the reverse strand, counting down.
GGCGTGGAAGGCAAGCTTGGCGATACGGATATGTAGATCTCCTACCATTGTAACCGACTTTGTGTAACCCTAACCCTCTCCGGTGTCTATATAAACCGGAGGGTTTTAGTCCGTAGGACAACATACACAACAACAATCATACCATAGGCTAGCTTCTAGGGTTTAGCCTCTCCGATCTCGTGGTAGACCTACTCTTGTACTACCCATATCATCAATATTAATCAAGCAGGACGTAGGGTTTTACCTCCATCGAGAGGGCCCAAACCTGGGTAAAACTTCGTGTCCCTTGCCTCCTGTTACCATCCGGCCTAGACGCACAGTTTGGGACCCCCTACCCGAGATCTACCGGTTTTGACACCGACATTGGTGCTTTTATTGAGAGTTCCTCTGTGTCGTTGCCATCAGGAAGGATGCATCACCCCGTCTTTAAAGACGGCACCGTTGCTAAGGGAGCTTTGGCTGTCGGCCAAACCCTCCGGCTAGGTGGTTTTCTTATGACCGCCTGTTCGGCTTCTGCGCCGACGATGACCTCTTGAGCCATCGAAAACAATCTTCATGTCATCTCGGAACTCGCCGAGCAGTTAGATCCAATGGAGCTCTCCTCCATAAAAGAGCTCTTGGATCGCTTCACCGCCCTGGGAGTCGCTACCGATTACGACCAGATTGGGCCTAAACCCGATCTGAGAGAGATTAAATCTCCCCAAGTCACCTATCACGTTGCCGTGGTAGAGGGACAGCGCGGTGACCCTTCATCTATCTTAAGGACTCGCTACGTCCGGATTCCCAATCCCTCCAAGCCGGATACCCGCGGAGGGGAGGATATCACTCAAGACCTGAACTTAGAGTCAGGCGACGGGCTGGATTCATTGGGAAACATCCAGGAATCCAAATTTTCGAGTTCGGAAATTCCTCGGCCTCTGAGCCTCAGATGGGGTGAGGCTTCGGATTTAATTCCACCCACCCACCCCAACATAAGCGATCTATCCAAAATCAGGCAAGAGCCCGATGAAACAGTACATCATTACTGGGCCAGATTCCTCCTGGTTAAGAACAGGCTAAGGGACTGCCGCGAGGAAGACACAATCTCAATCTTCTGCAATAATTGCACGGACAAGGGAATACTCAACGCCATAAGTCGCCGTGATATTACACACTTCGCTGACTTGGCGTCCATTGTACGGAAGTACTGCGCGATGGAAAGCGCCTAGAAAACCGAAATCAAATTTTGGGACAATCCGGCCCTGAATACAAACCCAGTCCTGGCCACGCCAAACATTGGCGAACCAATGCTATTATACATTGCAGCAACACATCAGGTTGTAAGCGCAGTGCTCGTCGTCGAACGAGAAGCGGACGGACACAAATTCCCCCTTCAAAAGCCAGTCTATTATGTGTCCACTGTCCTCACTCCCTGCAAATCACGGTACCCGCATTATCAAAAGATTGCGTACGCGGTATTCATGGCATCCCGGAAGCTACGACACTACTTTCAAGAGTGTTCAATAACAGTAGCCTCGGAAGTACCACTTAACGATATTATAAACAACCGTGGCGCAACGGGCCGGATTGCAAAATGGGCCATTGAGCTCCTCCCGTTCGACATAACTTATAAGCCACGACGAGCCATCAAGTCGCAAGTCTTGGCCGACTTCGTCGCAGAATGGACGGAGGCCGAACTCCCTAAAGAGTACGACACATATTCAAATTGGATCATGCATTTCGACGGCTCCAAGATGTTGGCAGGACTAGGGGCCGGCGTCGTTTTGACGTCCCCCATAGGAGACACAGTTCAATACGTACTCCAGATTATGTACACGGACTCCAACAATGCATCAGAATATGAGGCCCTTTTACATGGTCTCCGGATGGCAGTATCCATGGGCATTCAACGCCTAGAGATGCGCGGGGACTCGAACCTTGCAATATCCCAAATAAATGGAGACTTCGATGCCAAGGATCCAAAAATGGCAGCTTACCGCAACGCCATCTTAAAAATGTCAGCTCGGTTCGAGGGGCTTGAATTTCACCATATAGCCCGGGAAAATAATCAGGCGGCAGATGTCCTGGCACGCATCGGCGCAAAACGCGATGTAGTCCCCCCAACATCTTCTTGGAAAGGCTGTTCAAGCCATCCGTAGTATGGGAAGGGGAGCCGAACAATAACAGCCCGGACCCAACCGCACTGCCCGACACCGAACATCCTGGCACAATCGGAGGCTCTGCCAATGAAATAACACCTTCAGCCCATGTAATAATGGCCGTCATCGCCCCGTGGACAGAACCATTGCTCGCCTACCTTACTAGGCAGGAACTCCTCGAGGACCAAAATGAGGCACGCTGCATAGTGCGGCGATCCAAAGCCTACAGAGTCCACGAGGGAGAGCTTTATAAGAAAAGCACTACCGGAGTCCTTCAAAGGTGCATCTCCGAAGAGGAGGGGCGGAACCTCCTGGCTGAAATTCATGCCGGACTTGGCGGTCATCATGCTGCAGCTCGGTCCCTTGTAAGCAAGGCCTTCCGTACGGGCTTTTATTGGCCGACGGCCCGGGCAGACGCTCAGGACTTAGTCCAACGATGCACCGGTTGCCAGCTTTTGCAAACCAAAGCCATATGCCACCCACCGCCCTCCAAACTATCCCCATTACTTGGCCCTTCGCGGTCTGGGGGCTTGACATGGTTGGACCCCTTAAAGGCAGAACCCACAAGCAAAAATACTTACTGGTCATGGTGGATAAGTTCACCAAATGGATAGAAGCCAAGCTTGTTAAGACGGCCGAATCCGGACCGGTGATAGACTTTATATCCGGGGTTGTACACCGTTACAGCGTCCCCCACAACATCATCACTGATAATAGCACGAACTTCACGGCCGACGAGGTAAAACTCTGGTGCAAAAACATGGGCATCAAGCTCGATTATGCTTCCGTCTATCACCCACAAACTAACGGCCAGGTCGAACGTGCAAATGGTCTTATCATGAGCGGCATCAAACCCAGATTAGTGCGGTCCCTCAAGGAATCTAACACGCACTTGGTAGAGGAGCTCGACTCCGTACTCTGGGGGTTGCGGACCACGCCAAATCGCACCACCGGATACACACCATTCTTTATGGTGTACGGCGCAGAGGCAGTTTTGCCTTGCAACATAATTCATGACTCACCTCGAGTGCGCATGTACGAAGAAAGAGAAGCCGAGCTCGATCGACAGGACAGCTTGGACGCATTGGAGGAGGAGCGTGATGTGTCAAAAGCCCGTTCCGCATTCTATCAACAGCAGGCTCGAAGATACCAAAGCAGAGAAGTACGAGCCAAAAATTACAACGTTGGCGAATTAGTTCTACGACTACCGGACAAGAAAAAGGACAAACTCAAGCCCAAGTGGGAAGGTCCCTTCATAATTGACCAAGTCCTGACTGGTGGAGCGTACCGCCTGCGGGATGCATCGGATAACCGGCTCGAGCCGAACCCATGGAACGCAGCCCGTCTCCGAAGATTCTACGCCTAGCGCCGGACTCTGTGTTCGTCTCCTTCCTCTGTCCATTTTTTATATATTTTCTGTCTTACATCTCTCTTCTTCTCTCTCTCTCTCTCTCTCTCTTATAGCCTTTAAAGGCTCATAAAGTGACGCGCTGTCCGCGCTCATTAAACCTGGGGGCTTCTTTAAACAGAAGCTTATTCATACGGGCTTCATGCCCAACACATGTGTCACACTTCCGCATGTACCTTTTATTCACCATTATATGCATCGATATGACTTAAGTTTTGGCCAAGCTGGGTTGCCTGGCTCCTGTGCTTACCCCTACGTTCCCGATTGTTCGGCTAGGTGGTAAAGGGAGCACCTCTGCGATTGTTACTGCCGGGTCAGCCGGACATGTACCTCAGACTGGGTGAAGCCGAAAGCTAGCATTCTTAAGGGAATATTCGATCAGTGAACTAAAGATGATCTTTTTTATTTTTATCTATACGCCCCCAGATGTTTTTCCTGTGTTTCTTTTCGCAGCATGGACATGCACCTTAGGGCATGCCTCCCAGGGAAAGGAACCCCTAACGGAACTATTCTCCCTGGAAGATGTTTCTTACTAACCATGTAATATAACATAACTAGTCAAACACTTGTCTGTTCACGCACTAATGACCCCTATGCCTGGTCTCCATGCATTCCCCGGTTCCTATATAACCGCATGGGAATTCGGACACACTCCGGACCGTCAGGTCCCGAGGCTGAAGCGAAAAGGTCGGCCATGACAAATGATCTACAATCCGGTTAGAAGGTATTATAAATGTCAATTAAATTACATAGTCATTTCGACTGATTGTATTCCTCTTCAATACCATCTAACAGGCTGTCTAATTTATAGTCCTGCTGGGAATACTTTGCGGCCAACTCTACTTGGCCGTATACTAAGCTTACAGGGATCTCCTTCCCATCGGGCCCTACAGGACCGACCTCGGCCATGTGGTTGGGGTCAGCCTTTGCGTACCGCGTCTTCACCATGGCCCAGGCCTCCCTAGCGCCTTGACGGCAGGCCGATATCTTCCACAATCGGAAGCGCCGCCGTGCTCCCTTTAGCTTCTCCGCAAGCTCTCCAAGACCTTCGGGCATGGAGACGGATGGCCACAGGGCCTGGGCGACGCCTTGCATCGCCTGCCGAACTCGATCGAGCAGTTGCGAGAGCTCGGGAAGAAGGTCACCCATAGAACCGGGCATCTCCTCTGCAGGACGACCTGTTAGCACACCTACAGACATTGCTCTGTTAGTCGACTTCCCCGCTGAACTTTCTTTCAAAGGTTCGTTCAAGCACTTACTAAATATGTCGCGGCGAAGCCGCTGATTCTCCTTCACGGAGTCTCACAGCTGGGCACGAACATCTTTCAACTCGACGCCCAGCTTGGTGTTGGCATCTTGGAGATCGTTCTTCTCCCGCCTCACCTTTGTCAGCACCTTCTCACCAGCCTTTAGCTGGCGTAGGAGGTGTTGCCTTTCCGGATTCAATCCGGCGCCATCTGCAATTTCATTTGTCAGATTCGCACCCATGCCGTGTTTCGCAAAATACTTATCTTTCGAAGTGTATATTACCAGAGGGGGTCTCCTTGGGCTCCCCTGCCGCGGCTAGTGCGGCCTCAAGTTGGGCTTTGCACTCTTCTAGCTCCTTGGACAGTAGGGAATTATTTTCTGTAAGAACCTGCATAACAAATGATCCTTAAATCAGTTATTCTAACTATTTCAAGTCTCGGGGGCTACTGGTATATATATATAATTACCAAAATTTTCTTACCCGTATGTCTTTTACATATTGCTCCGTGGCTCTGGCTAGACCATTTTGAGCGGCACGGAGGTACGCATCTCCCGAGTTGAAGGCATGTAACGCCCCTTGGGAGAAACAAGCGTCGCGAAGAGTTGTCCGGTGACGCCTGTGGTTCATGGCACTCTCCACCTCAGAGTTGGTGGCAGACAACCCGTCCACATCCTCCGTCGGAGGAGCGTCTGGAGCACGCCTTGCGTTCGCCTCCGCCTCCGGACCAGGCTTTGGAGCCTGGCTGGTGGAGGCACGATTGGCAGCCTCTCCGGATATAGTCCGGCGAGGTCTCTTTGTCCTGAAGAGAGCATGAGTGTCAATGTGCCTCGATGGTATAACACCTGGGATAAGGGGGCACGCCATACCTTTGCGCTGACGCCTCGGTCCGGACTGCACTTCTTTTCTGCCCACGGGGCCCTGCGGCCCCTCGTTGGCTTGTCGCCATGGGTTCGGCCTTCCGCCTTAAAAACCTCCCCTGCAAAGTTCAGTTGTAATCAGGAAACTGAAAACACGAGAGGGCGGACACCTATTCGGGGTACTGGGACTTCGATCTCAGTTACCTTGGAGGCCGAGATTAGCCCTGGGTAATCGGCCGTAATGGCCACCAAGGCGTTGTCCTTGCTCAATTGATGGAACACTCCATCAATCAGCTCCACAGATATGTCTGGATCCTCTTGAGAGGCCGGGTCGACGGACCGTCCTGGGTCCTCGGGTTGTGGAGGAGGGCTGCTTATTTCCTTAACAGCCCGGCGCAGTTCCTGCGTTGAAGTTGTCAGACTGAATATTTAACAATGGGAATAGAAAACAGATGGGCAAGTAAATACGACCGCTTACCCAGCTTGGGGGATTGTGCATAGAGAATCCACCCTGTGGGTTGACGCGGAGAAATTCCTCCTCTTCTCCCTTATACAAAGTGGACAAGATCTTTAGTAGAGCGGTAGCTGAATCCGGCCCCTTACGGCCGTAGCGGGTGGCTTCGTCCTCCCCGTTGAAGTCCCACATGGGGTGGCTTCTATACTGAAGCGGTTGCACCCCCCTCATAATGCATTCGGCCATAACCCCGATCATGGTTAGTCCGGAATGGGCTAACAATCTTATTCGGCCCATCAGGTAAATGATGTCCCTGTCACTTTCCCTCTGAGGGCTCCATGGACGCCAGCTTAGGCGCTTCTTTAAGGGAGCATTGTCGAATTCAGGGAGGCCGATCCGGACAGGATCCGGCAGCGGGACGTCTTTTATATAAAACCATTCCGAGGGCCAGTCTTCGGACGCCTTCTTTGGGGTTCCGGACAGATATCCGGTCCCGGCGATGCGCCACACTTCGGCTCCGCCCACTTGATACATTGACCCCTCCTTAGAGCGGGGCACAAGGCAGAATAACCTTTTCCATAGCCCGAAATGAGCCTCGATACCCAAAAACAGCTCGCAGAGGGCTACGAAGCCCGCGATATGCAATACGGAGGCACGCGTGAGATTGTGTAGCCGGAGGCCATAGAACTCCAGGAGCCCCCCGGAGAAATGAATGGATTGGAAATCCGAGCCCCCTTATTAAATAAGGGACGAGGCACACCCGCTCTCCTTTGGAGGGCTTAGGGGCACTCTCCGCTTGCTCTCCGCCATTATAGATGGCAAGGCCGGCTCGAACTGGGACCATATAGGCCGGGGGGAGAAATCCCTTGGTGCGGAGCGTCACTAGCTCGCTATGCGGGATGGAGCATCTCTCCCAATATCCAGGATGAGGGCTGGAAGGGCGAGAGGAGGAGTCGCGACGACTGGCCATGGTGGAATGGACCTTTTTCGGATGCGCTCTGATGAACACTCGCGAAGGGGGGAAGATGTGGTTTGGATCTAAATCCTCGTCCCCTTAAATAGCTCAGCTCATTTACGCGGCTAGGGGTGTGAATGTAAAAACACTCAGACTTTTCATATTCGTTTGACACATGGGAAGCGGCCATTATTGGGCGTATAAGCCAAGGAGCGCAACATCTACAAGAAACCGGACTTTATTCAACAGGTACACGGAATTTGGAGGAGAACCCGCCTTGCAATGCCGAAGACAATCTGCGCGCCGGACTTATCGTCATTGAAGCCTGGTTCGGGGGCTACTGAGGGAGTCCTGGATTAGGGGGTGTCCGGATGGCCGGACTATACCTTCAGCCGGACTCCTGGACTATGAAGATACAAGATTGAAGACTCCGTCCCGTGTCCGGAAGGGACTTTCCTTGGCGTGGAAGGCAAGCTTGGCGATACGGATATGTAGATCTCCTACCATTGTAACCAACTTTGTGTAACCCTAACCCTCTCCGGTGTCTATATAAACCGGAGGGTTTTAGTCTGTAGGACAACATACACAACAACAACCATACCATAGGCTAGCTTCTAGGGTTTAGCCTCTCCGATCTCGTGGTAGATCTACTCTTGTACTACCCATATCATCAATATTAATCAAGCAGGATGTAGGGTTTTACCTCCATCAAGAGGGCCCGAACCTGGGTAAAACTTCGTGTCCCTTGCCTCCTGTTACCATCCGGCCTAGACGCACAGTTCGGGACCCCCTACCCGAGATCCTCCGGTTTTGACACCGACACTCCGTTCTCTGGAACAATGGAGCGAGCAACCAACTTATTGGAAATCATACATACTGATGTGTGCGGTCCAATGAGCGTTGATGCTCATGGTGGCTATCGTTAGGTCCTCACCCTCACTGATGACTTAAGTATATATGGGTATGTCTACTTAATGAAACACAAGTCTGAGACCTTTGAAAAGTTCAAGGAATTTTCAGAGTGGGTTTGAGAATCAACGTGACAGGAAAATCAAGTTCTTACGATCAGATCATGGGGGAGAATATTTGAGTCACGAATTTGGCACGCACTTAAGGAAATGTGGAATAGTTTCACAACTCACGCTGCCTGGAACACCACAGCATAATGGTGTGTCCGAACATTGTAATCGCACCCTATTGGATAATCTATGATGTCTCTTACCGATCTACCGCTATCATTTTGGGGTTATGCTATAGAGACTACCACATTCACTTTAAATAGGGCTCCGTCGAAATCCGTTGAGATGACACCGTATGAATTGTGGTTTGGCAAGAAACCTAAGCTGTCGTTTCTGAAAGTTTGGGGATGCGATGCTTATGTCAAGAAACTTCAACCTGAAAAGCTCGAACCCAAATCGAAAAAATGTGTCTTCATAGGATACCCTAAAGAAACTATTGGGTATACCTTCTATCTTAGATCTGAAGGCAAGACATTTGTTGCCAAGAATGGATCCTTTCTAGAGAAAGAGTTTCTCTCGAAAGAAGTAAGTGGGAGGAAAGTAGAACTTGATGAAGTATTGCCTCTTGAACCGGAGAGTGGCGCAGCTCAAGAAATTGTTCCTGAGGTGTCTGCACCGACTAGGGAGGAAGTTAATGATGATGATCATGAAACTTCAGATCAAGTTGCTACTGAACTTCGAAGGTCCACAAGGACGCGTTCCGCACCAGAGTGGTACGGCAACCCTGTCCTGGAAATCATGTTGTTGGACAATGGTGAACCTTCAAACTATGAAGAAGCGATGGCGGGCCCAGATTCCGACAAATGGCTGGAAGCCATGAAATCCAAGATAGGATCCATGTATGAAAATTAAGTATGGACTTTGACTGACTTGCCTGTTGATCGGCGAGCCATAGAAAATAAATGGATCTTTAAGAAGAAGACAGACGCGGATGGTAATGTGACCATCCATAAAGCTCGGCTTGTCGCTAAGGGTTATCAACAAGTTCAAGGGGTTGACTACAATGAGACTTTCTCACCAGTAGCGAAGCTGAAGTCCGTCCGAATCATGTTAGCAATTGCCTCATTCTATGATTATGAGATATGGCAAATGGACGTCAAAACGGCATTCCTTAATGGTTTCCTTAAGGAAGAATTGTATATGATGCAGCCGGAAGGTTTTGTCGATCCTAAGAATGCTGACAAGGTGTGCAAGCTCCAACGCTCAATCTATGGGCTGGTGCAAGCATCTCGGAGTTGGAACATTCATTTTTATGAGATGATCAAAGCGTTTGGGTTTACACAGACTTATGGAGAAGCCTGCATTTACAAGAAAGTTAGTGGGAGCTCCGTAGCATTTCTCATATTGTATGTGGATGACATACTATTGATGGGAGATGATATAGAATTCTTGGAAAGCATAAAGGTCTACTTGAACAAGTGTTTTTCAATGAAGGACCTTGGAGAAGCTGCTTATATATTAGGCATCAAGATCTATAGAGATAGATCGAGATGCCTCATTGGTCTTTCACAAAGTACATACCTTGACAAGATATTAAAGAAGTTCAATATGGATCAGTCTAAGAAGGGGTTCTTGCATGTATTGCAAGGTATGAGATTGAGCACAGCTCAATGCCCGACCACGACAGAAGATAGAGAAAAGATGAGTGTCGTCCCCTATGCCTCGGCCATAGGGTCTATCATGTATGCCATGCTGTGTACCAGACCTGATGTAAACCTTGCCGTAAGTTTGGTAGGAAGGTACCAAAGTAATCCCGGCATGGAACACTGGACAGCGGTCAAGAATATCCTGAAGTACTTGAAAAGGACTAAGGATATGTTTCTCGTGTATGGAGGTGACGAAGAGCTCGTCGTAAAGGGTTACGTCGATGCTAGCTTCGACACAGATCTGGATGACTCTAAGTCACAAATTGTATACGTGTATATTTTGAATGGTGGGGCAATCAGCTGGTGCAGTTGCAAGCAAAGCGTCATGGTGGGATCTACATGTGAAGTGGAGTACATGGCAGCCTCGGAGGCAGCACAAGAAGCAATCTGGGTAAAGGAGTTCATTACCGACCTAGGAGTTATTCCCAATGCGTCGGGCCCGATGACTCTCTTCTGTGACAACACTGGAGCTATTGCCCTTGCCACGGAGCCCCGGTTTCACAGGAAGACCAGGCATATCAAGCGTCGCTTCAACTCCATTCATGAAAATGTTCAAAATGGAGACATAGATATTTGCAAAGTGCATACGAACCTGAATGTCGCAGATCCGTTGACTAAACCTCTTCCTTGAGCAAAACATGATCAACACCAGAACTCTATGGGTGTTCGATTCATCACAATGTAACTAGATTATTGACTCTAGTGCAAGTGGGAGACTGTCGGAAATATGCCCTAGAGGCAATAATAAAATGATTATTATTATATTTCCTTGTTCATGATAATTGTCTATTATTCATGCTATAATTGTGTTATCCGGAAATCATAATACATGTGTGAATACATAGACCATAACATTTCCCTAGTAAGCCTCTAGTTAACTAGCTCGTTGATCAATAGATAGTCACGGTTTCCTGACTATGGACATTGGATGTCATTGATAATGGGATCACATCATTAGGAGAATGATGTGATGGACAAGACCCAATCCTAAGCATAGCACAAGATCGTGTAGTTCGTTTGCTAGAGCTTTTCCAGTGTCAAGTATCATTTCCTTAGACCATGAGATCGTGTAACTCCCGGATGCCGTAGGAGTGCTTTGGGTGTACCAAACGTCACAACGTAACTGGGTGACTATAAAGGTATACTACAGGTATCCCCGAAAGTATCTGTTGGGTTGACACGGATCGAGACTGGAATTTGTCACTCCGTATGACGGAGAGGTATCTCTGGGCCCACTTGGTATGCATCATCATAATGAGCTCAATGTGACCAAGTGTTTGGTCACGGGATCATGCATTATGGTACGAGTAAAGTGACTTGCCGGTAACGAGATTGAACGAGGTATTGGGATACCGACGATCGAATCTCGGGCAAGTAACGTACCGATTGACAAAGGGAATTGTATACGGGATTGATTGAATCCTCGACATCGTGGTTCACCCGATGAGATCATCATGGAACACGTGGGAGCCAACATGGGTATCCAGATCCCGCTGTTGGTTATTGACCAGAGAGTCGTCTCGGTCCTGTCTACGTGTCTCCCGAACCCGTAGGGTCTACACACTTAAGGTTCAGTGACGCTAGGGTTGTAGAGATATTAGTATGCGTTAACCCGAAAGTTGTTCGGGGTCCCGGATGAGATCCCGGACGTCACGAGGAGTTTCGCAATGGTCCGGAGGTGAAGATTTATATATAGGAAGTCTAGTTTCGGCCATCGGGAAAGTTTTGGGGGTAATCGGTATTGTACCGGGACCACCGGAAGGGTCCCGGGGGTCCACCGGCTGGGGCCACCTATCCCGGAGGGCCCCATGGGCTGAAGTGGGAGGGGAACCAGCCCCTGGTGGGCTGGTGTGCCCCCCATGGGCCTCCCCCTGCGCCTAGGGTTGGAAACCCTAGGGGTGGGGGCGCCCCACTTGGCTTGGGGGGCAAGTCCCCCCCTTGGCCGCCGCCCCCCCTTGGAGATCCCATCTCCTAGGGCCGGCGCACCCCCCTAGGGGCCCTATATATAGTGGGGGGAAGGGAGGGCAGCCGCACCAAGTCTCTGGCGCCTCCCTCTCCCCACGTAACACCTCTCTCTCTCTCGTTGGAGCTTGGCGAAGCCCTGCCGAGATCACCGTTGCTTCCACCACCACGCCATCGTGCTGCTGGATCTCCATCAACCTCTCCTTCCCCTTGCTGGATCAAGAAGGAGGAGACGTCTTCCCAACCGTACGTGTGCTGAACGCGGAGGTGCCGTCCGTTCGGCGCTAGGTCATCGGTGATTTGGATCACGACGAGTACGACTCCATCAACCCCGTTCTCTTGAACGCTTCCGCTCGCGATCTACAAGGGTATGTAGATGCACTCCCATCTCCCTCGTTGCTAGATGACTCCATAGATTTATCTTTGTGATGCGTAGAAAATTTTAAAATTCTGCTACATTCCCCAACACGAGGTCCTTCAACCACCTCAGCTTGGCCCAGATGGGGGCAAGGCAGGGGCTCGTGAGCTTCTGATGACCCCAGCCGGAGTTTAGAATAGCAGGCCCCACCGGAGCTTGGAGCAGAGGGTTGAGCACGCCGGCATCAACAAACACCCATCGAGTACGGAACTCGCTCGTGGATGAAGGAAGCTCTAAGTCGATCCCCACGCCTGCCGTCGCAGCCATGGCCAGGAAGCCCACGCACCCCGAGCTCTGCCGGGGACCAGTGAGATGCAGCGAGAAGAAGTGGCGGAAGAGTGCCACGGAAGGAGCGATGCCCACCATGGCCTCGCACAAGAAGGCGAAGACAACAAGAAGGGTCACAGATTGAGGGTCGAGATGGAGCATGTGGATCTGATAGTGCTCGAGCACCGCATTGAAGAAAGCGGAGAAGGGAGGAATCAGGCCAGCCCAGAGGGCCTCAATGAAGATCGGAACCTCGGTGACCGCCCGAGCCATGCGAGTACGAGACGCGGGCCAAGCTTCCATCGCTCCCCACTCGTTGAAACCAGAGGCAAGCATGGGGCGCACCTTGTCCATGGCCTCGTCGTTGAGCACCCGGGGCCGGCCGAGCGCCGACTCGAAGGATGGAGGCGCAGTTGGCGAGGACAGAGGTTTCTTCCACTTCTCGGCTTGTTTCGGCGCCATGGCGGAGAAGCAGGCGGAGCGCAATCAGATTGGGAGGACGGAGCAGGGCCTCAAGGAAGCAGGGAGATTGGAAGAGTCAGGTGCGGCGAAGGAAGAATAACTGAGTGATAAGCAGGGGCCGTATAGCCAGGCGGATTCAAGGGCAGCGTGGGGAAGTAGAGATGCCCACGTCTAATCAGCCTCCACACGTCAACCGAGGCCATAGGCTTTTGGGGCCCGCAGTGCTCCATACTTGGCCCTTGGCCTCGCCGCGGAGCCAAGCTCGAGAGCACCTTGGGCCCGGGGGCTACTATCAGCGTCCTGGGAACGGGGGTCCCCAGACTTGCCTGCCTGCGGCCCACTGCATGGCTAAGCCAGCAGGCCGTACGGCCCACCTTCATCAACAAGGCATCCAAGACCCTCGCGAGGGGCCAAGCCTCGCGAGGCGGACGACACAAGACCTCCTCTGGAGCAGCCTAATCAGGTAGGCTCGCGAGGGGCGGAGATATCAAGGCGAGGCGATCCTCACGAGGCTCTCGTGACGTGAGCCATGACGATCAACACCAGGCGGGCGCCAGCGCGCACATCGTCCTTGTTTCCTCTTTGGTGCTAAGGAAACCAGCGCAGACGAGGAGTACCGAGGCACCAGGCAAAGGTTGCCATTTTGGTGCAACAAGACCAAGACCTGAGGGACGGCAAGGTGGAGGTCATCATGGAGCCCAAGATGGCATCACCACCAGAGCCTTTGGCAGGCGAAGACCACTTTTGTCAGGATAGCTTGTACTAGCTGTCCCCTTTCAAATTTGCCCGCCATTGTTGGCTCCCTTCCCGCTCAAGATTTGGGAAGAGGACCAGGGCCTCTATAAGTAGGACTAGCCACCACCATAGGCAAGAGGAGGACGAGATCTGAGATCACTCTCACCCACGCAAGTTAGCCAAGCACAAGAACACCTCAACCTCAGGAGGCTGTTCTTCCCATTTGTATTGTTCATCATCAGCCCAAGAGGTAATCCACCACCACACTGGAGTAGGGTATTACACCAGAACGGTGGCCCGAACTAGTATAAATCTTGTGTCTTTTCGTGTTGCGAGTTCGTCGAGTTCGTCCGCGAGATCTTAGCGAGCTAGGGCGTAGATCGGTGGGAGGAAAAGACTTCGCGCGCACCCCAGTGTTCGAACCTTAAGGGTTTGCCGGAACCCCACATCCGACAGATGAGACGCTGGCATTAAGGTCATCTGGATGGGAGAATTATCCCTTGACGTACGAGCGGATAAAATATGCTGCCCTCAATGCCCGTGTGAGTTTCGAGATAGCCGCAAGGTCTAAAGAGCTTGTTGCGAAGCCGTCTCCCACGAAAATGAGAACACGAAGAAGAAGAAGAAGAATATGCTGCACCGGCAGCAGGGCATTATGGATGGATGAACTATTTCCTCTCTTGTAAAAAATATATTCACTCTCTATGTATATTGATATAGATGGACTATTTCGTTGGTGTGCATGTCTTTGGAACAAGTAGTAGCGTGGGTCCGCTTGACTATAAGGAACTATTTATCCGCCTAGCTTTCTCTACTACTCCTTCCAGTGATCGGTATGCAATGCATGTGTCCGTAGACATGACAACTTGTCCATGGAAGTTCAACTACGGTGACCATCACGTTTCATCCACTGCCACTCGCGATTCCCACGACGCCGCTCCAACCCACGGCACCACGTCCCCCGACATGCGCCTCACCCCTCTCGGCCGCACCACCCCTCTGCCTTTGTGTGCATGACATGTGGGCCACCTTAAATGCGGAGAGCATCATGTTTCTACCACAGCCACATGTGATTCCCATGACGCCGCATGAACCCATGACACCACACGTCCCCCGACCTGTGGCTCACCCCTCTCGGCCCCACTGCCCCTCTAAATTTGAATTTGAAACTTATAAAACGAAAAGATTCAAAACAAATAAACTGGGAGAGAGGGAGTATATCGTAGGATGTGTCCCATACGAAACAAGTCCCCTGGTTTGTCATCACGGAAAATCAAGATGCATTTGTATGAGTAGTTTATCTTGTGAGAGAAAAGGATGAACGAGGGAAGGCCTCTAGAGATAGAGATAGACACTACTACTACCAATGTGTTGGCTCGTGCGTTGCAATGGATCCAAAGTAGTAGAATAATACTTGTTCACGTGCTTGAAATATAAACACTCTAGTTTTGATATACATGTGTCAGCAGACATGACAGCTTGTCCATGGAAGTTGAACCACGGCGACCATCACGTTTCTTGTTTCTACCACTGCCACACCCACACGTGATTCCCACGACGACGCTCCAACCCTACCTGTAAGCACGACGTCCCCCGGCGTGGACATGGATCCTCTGACGTGGCTATCACTGCCTTACCCTGCCTTTCCTTCGCTGACTGGTGGGACCCACACTTGTGGGTCCCACATGTCAGTGATAGAATGGTAGGATTGTTCACGTTAGGGGATCCTCATCCCCCGACGAGCGCCTCATCCCTCTCAGCCCCACCGCTTCTATGCCTTTGTGTGCATGACATGCGGGCCAGCTGAACTGCGGCGACCATCAACTTTCTACCACAGCCACACCCGATTGGACGTGGTTTACCTGCTCCGCTGCTGTGCTCCGATCCGTACTCCCACACCATCGAATTTTCATCCAGCGGCTGTGACACATTTCGTCCCGGGCATCAATCCTCAGCTAAGTACTTCTGTACTATAGGTAGTACCCGCCGGTGTGGCCATCTACGCCTCGCAACGCCCCGAGGCCCAGCTGTGGCACCCTCGCCACGGCCACACCACCACCGGCCGGTTCATCTCGAATGAGTGAGTCGCGAACCACACCACCACCATGAGAATGACATGTGGGCCAGCCGCATTTAAGGTCCGCATGTCATTGACTCATAGGCCGGGCACTAAGCCACTGAAGTTCGGTCCCGTGGGCCCCGAGAGGGAAATGTAACTCCTGCGGCAGGCCTTGTGGTGCTCCCGCAGTACGAGCTCGTGCCAAACCCGGAATTTGTTTCTTATACTACCAACTACTAGTAAGATACACGTGCATTGCATGCATGAGATTCTGGTGGTTTGTGCATTATGCTTCTACATGTGGAGTCTTCTAGATTCTACATGTGGCAAAATCTGGTGGAATCTAGATGATATCCAACAGCCAGTAGTGCCCGGATTTGCCATCTTTGTACCGTCGGATTAGCTTCATCCAACGACCAACTTTCAAAGTTATGGTTTTGTTTGCAGCCTAAGGTTGCCACACCTAAGCTTAGGTGTGCCACAAGTGTGTTTGGTTGCGTTCTCGTCTCAGCATAGTTGTTCCCTCTTCATGCATGCTCAACTCAACACCCCTCTTCATGTATGCTCTCTTCATGCATGCTTCTAGTGTATTTGTGCTAATCTAGTGTGGACTCATGCACCCTCCATACACTCTACCAAACACCCAAAAGTGGGTCGAGAAGGGAACTCTTGGGATCATGCACCCTTCATACACCCTACCAAACACACCAGGCATGTGTTTGGTTCATTGCTACACTTGTGGCTTGCCACACTTTTCTAGCTACATGGTTCACATGTCATAGACTCAACTTCTTGCCAAATCTTGCCACACTTGTGGTGGATATTTTGTTAGCCACATTTTTTGTGGCAGACACACTTTGCCTAGGCTTAGTTGTGGCAAAGTTAGTCATCAATGAAGTTCAACCATGGAGTCTTCTAGATTCTACATGTGGCAGAATCTGGTGGAATGTAGATGATATCCAACGGCCAGTAGTGCTCGGATTTGCCATCTTTGTACCGTCGGATTGGCTTCATCCAACAACCAACTTTCAAAGTTATTCACACACTATATAGGGGGTATAGATATAGATGTGCCGGCCCGTTGCAATGGATCCAAAGTATATCTATTTAGTGGAGTGCACTCTAAACACATTATCTATTTATTTTTCTCTAACCTTTCGTAGCCATGCAACCAAGCCACATAAGCTTCATGGGTGCCCCCACATCATATTATTCATACTCCCTCCGTTCCATAATGTAGTGCCTATAGATTTTTTAAGAAGTCAAACCTCACAAACTTTGACCAAGTTTGTGGAGAAAAATATTTACATCTAGAGTGCGAAACATATATCACTAGATTCATCATAAGATGTAGTTTCACATTATATATTTTTGGTATTGTAAATATAAATATTTTTCTCTACAAACTTGGTCAAAGTTTGTAAAGTTTGACTTCTCAAAAAATCTATATGCACTACATTATGGAACGGAGGGAGTACTACGTTGACTGAAAAAAAGATAAATCACCCAAAACAAGATCTTCCCTTTTTTTTCCTACGATGTTGTGCCATGCACGTACCTACTAGTTGTATAGTGGCAGTACTAGTTGTAGAGTACTACAAACTTGGTACTAGTAGGAGTAGAGTAGTATGGAATGCTCCTACTCTATCAATGAGCCCCATCTGACACCAAATTTCTTGGCTTCCGTGCTACAGCTAGATCTTCCCCTCGTTTTTGTTTTCCAACTCGGCGGCGGGCGGGGTGCGGTTTGCCAATAGTCGGTTTGCTCAATGGCGGTCCCACATGAAAGTGAAAATGCTAGGCAACACGCCTTCCCTAAGCTATGTGTCGTGCCGGACGGGCCGTGGAGTACTCCCGATTCCCGGGCGTGTGTGGGGGAGTGCGACGCGAACGCGGCAGGTCTTTTCCTTTTACTAGCAATGTGCCCGTGCGTTGCGACGGATCCAAAGTAGTAGAATAGTAGTAGTTGTTCACAAACTTGAAAGAAATCACTCTTGTTTTGATATACTCCTAATATATTACTCCCTTCATTCCTAAATATTTGTCTTTTTAGAGATTTCAAATGGACTATCACATACGGATTATATAGACATATTTTGAAGTGTAGATTCACTCATTTTGCTCCGTATGTAGTCACTTATTGAAATCTCTAGAAAGACAAATATTTAGGAATGGAGGGAGTAATTTTCACTCAAAATATATTTATCAGGCTATTTTGATGAGGTGAGGGAGGGATGTGGTTGCTTTCAAGATAATAAGGGGTTTTCTGCAAATTGGAGCAGAGAAGTGGGCTATTGTTGCAAAAATGCCACAACTTACCTCACAGCCGTTAGATGCAGATCTAATGGTCAGAAACGACGGATGGCAGACACGCCACCATCACCAATTGAGTCTTTTATAGGAGTATATATTTCTCAGGCTGTTTTGATGAGGTGAGGGAGGGATGTGGTTGCTTTCAAGATAATAAGGGGTTTTCTGCAAATTGGAGCAGAGAAGTGGGCTATTGTTTAAAAAATGCCACAACTTACCTCACAGCCATTAGATGCAGATCTAATGGTCAGAAACGACGGATGGCAGACACACCACCATCACCAACTGAGTCTTTTATAGGAGTAGGAGTAGAGAAACATGTATAAATTGTAACATTTTGGTTTTGCTCCTTGGCACCATCGATAGATAGAAATAACGATTGGAAACGCTAGGGCGGGGCTATTTCCGCCAGATAAGCAGGGTACGTAGTAGCTAGGTTGGCGCATCGTCGGTTTGGTCACACGCGGTCCGACATTTTGTAGTGTTTCTAGCAAGATGCCCGCGCGTTGCACGAAGTTGATGGAAAAGGTAAGCATAACTTATAAATTGACAGATGGAGTACTAGTTACAGTGATGCATATAATTAAGCAAAGGGATCGCACATGTCGGTATTGACTGGAACGAGAATGCAACAGCACAATAAGAATTAAGGCCACGGTGATGATGCGATCGCAGTGGTGGTTACAGAAGGCAAGAAGAAAGATGCATCCATCAACATATGACCTCCTCCTCCTCAACTTAGTGCGTCGGGCCACCGAACGACGGCTAAGGAGCAGCGGCTTTTGTGGCGAGGTCGAGGTGCTTCTCAGCAAAGGCATCCAAGGCTTCCAGCCGGTTGAGGAAGGCCAACGTCATAGCGTCCTCACTGGCCTTGTAGATACCTATGTACATGATTTGCTCATACACGTGGATGTGTAGGTTGACGAATTCTTGCAGGGCGAGGCGCCTTGCGGCGAGCGCGACCTCCAGGTGGACATTCTTCTTGGCATCGGCGGGCAGTCGCAGGGCCACCAGTGCTTGAAAGAGGTTCTGGCCATGGAGGCCGATTAGGGTGGCAGGCAATGAGGAGCCCGGGCGCGCGGGCTGGAGGAGTATGGTGATGTCATCTGCGAGCTTCTTGAGGACGGTGAACTTGTTGGTGGTGGCAACAATCATCTGGTCCAACTGAGAGTCGTAGTTGGCGTCGACGGTGGCCATCTACCAGCCGGTCTCCAACACCGTCTGGAGACGATCCTCGGCGCCATGCCGCAGGCCGACGTCGTGGACCATCTGGCACAGCCGCTGGCCGCTCGCGCGCATCGCCACCATGGGTTTGGAGTGAGCTCTTTTGCGCTTAGTGTAGGTGCTTAGGCAAATGCTTAGGTGCGTACGATGTGGTAGATGCATTGGAATGGAGGGGCACCTTTATATGAGGGCAAACTGCGTTGCATTCACATCGTGCAGCCTCTTTTCCCGGTCCTCCTCCCATTACTTCCCTCATGCATTAATAGAAGGAGGATTGATTGGCCGTTCAACATTTCGGGAACCGCCACTCCCTCCCTCGTCTGCATTAAAGCCATATCAGGAACTGCGCCACCCGCTGTCAAATCGAATAGTACCGCGCTGCCCGCTGCATGCCCGGCTGAACACACCTCCCCGCCTCCATCAAACCCCTCCGTTAAACCCGCATGCAAACCGAGAAACCTAGTCCGGCCACACGTCTGTTCATGAGCGGGCCGGAATTAAACGCAACACCGACCGAGCTCCTCCCGCCCGCCCTCAGTTTAAACGAGGCCAGACGTCGGCCAAGCTCCTACCGTCCGCCCTCTATTTACACGAGGCCAGACAGACAGCGGGCAAGAATCGCAACCCTCCCCCGCCCCCCATCTCCTTCTTCAACATTTTCTCCACTCTTCTGATGGCTTCCGAGGAGCCGTTCTCCGGCATATTACCCGGCTGGGTGGCCCGCCGAGCCCTCCGGATACGGGCGAGGCCGCTCGGTGCTTCACCAACCTCGCTTGGCTCGGCGGAGACAGTTGCCGCCCCAAGCAGGCGCATGGTTCAGCAGCTCGCCGCTCTAGTTCAGCTCGATGAGGAGTGGCGAGTTGCTCCACGCCGGTACAGGCGTCATCGCCGCCGCGTCGTACCGCACCACCAGTGTCTGCAGTGCCGCGCCTCCTGTGCCTATGGCAACGCCATGTAGGCAGAGACAGAAGCCGGGTGCATGGAGAGCGACGAGTCGGTGGCTAGCTTCTCCGTGTCCGCCGCCGTCATCGAGGAGAAGTAGAACACGGGAGGCCGCCGCCACTTGGGTCCCATGAAGGCCACCGCCGAGGCGACGATTGCGCATTCAGGTGGTTTCTTTGCTTCTTCGTCTCTTCTGAGGACCTTCGTCGACCCCGCAAAGTGTCTATCGGACATGAGGAAGACAAAGGGATCCGCGGGCGGCCATTTAGATTATGTACTCCCTCTCCAGCTGGCGGGAAATTTTTGTTCTAAGAATGGATAAATTGTATGTATCTATAACTAAAATAAGTCTAGATGCATCCATTTCTAGGACAAGTATTTCTGGACGGAGGGAGTATTAATTATACCAAGTGAGCCGGATTGGCACCGCTTAGTTCATGTAAATGTAATGAAATCCATCATGTTTATATGAAGATCCGGCTTTTTTATACGAAATCCTTCATGCTTATATGAAAGCAGTCCGTGTTTGCACGAATTTCATCTGGTTGGTTAGAGTTGTGAAAATGTATGCCGCTGGCGTTTGATGTCGTCCTCCACGGAAGGAAGCGGGAGGAAATTTGCCGGTTGCCGTTGGAGATGCTCTTATGCTGGAAATAATAGAGTGACATCCAATTCATTTGAGTTAATTGCATGTATGATTGTCTCTCTATAAAAAGATAATTGCATGTATAGTGTACACGTGACTTGCAGGGTGGCTACAGCTTCGTACAAAAAGTTAAAAAGAAACAAGTCCATCCTTAATCTTGTATTCTAAGTACTCTGTGGGTTCCGCTGTCAGTACAGTAGCGAAATAAGTATATATTAAATAAGTAATATGTTATCGCGTTGCGAGTATCCGGCGCTAACCAGTCCTGCACATTTTTGTTGTACACCATGCTGGAGATATATCTCCATGTCTACTCTTATACTCCATCCGTTCCTAAATATTTGTCTTTTTCAGATTTCAAATGGACTACCACATACGGATGTGTATGTAGACATATTTTAGACTGTAGATTCACTCATTTTGCTCCATATGTAGTCACTTGTTAAAATCTCTAAAAACACAAATATTTAGGAACAGAGGGAGTAGAAAACAGAGTTGGTGATGATGGTGTGCGTGCCATCCTGCAATATAGGCCGTCGGATTTATATCTAACGGATAGGAAGAAAACTATGGAAATTTTGCAAAAATATACCCACACCCTCTCCACGTTCGCAAATACGGCCTTCCCTCGTTCATCCTTTTCTCTCACAAGATAAACTACTCGTACAAATGCATCTTGATGTTCTGTGCAACGCACGGGCATCTAGCTAGTTTCTTTTAAAATAGTTATTGCGATAATTGGGTTGAAGTGATATATTTTATGTCTTCCCCGAATGATTTCAGATTCACTAGTAGTAACAAAGAAAATGTTGCCTTGTTAATTAACAGAAAACATGGTGAAAACTATCACATGAGGCCGGTAAAAACGAGGCACACTGGGTTCAGCGTCATCGTCACTACAGCTGTGCGTGTGCGAGAAGTCTACATATCGAGGGGGCTACTGAGCGAGGCACAGAGACACAATGTTCGAGAGAGAAACCAATTGATAGATTACAATTAGATCGAGTTGTCACCCTTATACTGTCATTGTTGGGGTGGGGGTGGGGAGGGGGAGGGAGAGAAAGACGTATCGAGAGTGTGCGCGGTAGGCACAGAGGCACAACTAGCAAGTGTGTGTGTGTGTATGTGTGTGTGTTTGAAAGAGGAGTAGATAGATTACTATCAAGATCGAGGTGCCGCCCTACTCCTTCGGTGTCGGGTAGTGTGTGCGCGTGTGTGTGTTTGAGAGAGAAGCCAGTCGATAGATTAGTATCAAGATCGAGGTGTCACCCTACTCCTTCGGTGTTGGGAAGTGTGTGTGTGTGGTTGTGTGGGCGTGGGTGTGTGTGTCGGGAGGGGGGCAGTGACACTCACATATCCCTACTCTTATAAAAAAACAGAGTTGGTGATGATGGTGTTCCTGCCATCCTGCAATATAGGCCATCCGATTTATACCCGACGGATGGGAAGGAAACTGTGGCAATTTTGCAAAAAGATACCCACACCCCTCTCCGAATTTGCAAATAAGGCATTCCCTCATTCATCCTTTTCTCCCACAAGATAAACTACTCATACAAATGCATCTTGATGTTCGGTGCAATGCATGGGCATCTTGCTAGTAGGGAGAAGGAGTTTGCGTGACACATATCTGGCTATATTAAGGGATAGGTAGATAGCATTTGTGCGAGGCATACTTAAAGCATCACGAAGATAAACAAAATTGTATGCATGCAAGTGCCGGAAAAAATGAAGCGAGAAACAATGTGTGTGTGTACGCGCGCGCACGTGTGTGTGTGTGAGAGAGAGAGGGAGAGGGGGAGGGAGAGAGAGAGCGAAATCTCAAAACAAAAGGTGCTCTGCTAGAATCCCATTGTATGTATTGATATGGTTCCGGAACTCGAGTTAACCTCAGGCATATGTGTGAGAGACATTATTATACTTTGAGACATTTGTCACAGCCTCAGATCAGCTCTTGTTTGACTTTGCTTGCTCATCACGTCATCATGTGTATTTCCCAAAGAAAACTTGAAATGGGGATATTGAAACCCTAGCACTAAATGAATTCAACTAGGTTCAGTGAACCCAAAATTCCTTTGAAAATGTTCATGATTTTTTATAAAGGTGAAAACCTCTGCCAAAAATGATGCCAATATTTTTTAGGCCATTCTGGATTTTTGAATAACCCATATTGTATTTGAATTGGGGCAGTTAAATACTATTAATATTTTTAAATGCTCCAACGATTCTGAAAATAGTTAAGGGCCTCTGTAATAATTAACTTAATGCCCACAATTATTTTCAGGATTTATTAAAATGATTTGGGTTATACACTAAATCAAAACAAAATAACAAGAATAGAAAAACAGAAACAGAACTAGAACGAGAGAGAGAGAATACCTGGCCAAAACCAACCTGGCTGGCCGAGGTCCTGTGCAGCCCACCTACGCGGCCCGCTACTGTGCTGCCCAGCTGCCAGTCGTCTTCCCCGCCGCGCCAGGAGGACGCGGGCGTGTGCCCGACGCGCGCCGGCCACCTCCTGCCTGCCTGCGTGCACCCCCCCCCCCCCGACGCCCTGGACGACTCTGGCATCGCCACGTAACCCCTGGACCCTCTCTCACTCTCTCTCGTCCTCCTCTCCTCCTCTGTCTCTCTCTCCCGCTATCGCCATGACCGCCCGAGAATGCCGACGAGCACCCCGCGACCATCGGCCACCCCTCGCCCTGCCGTTGAGCCCAGAGGCTCAGCCGCAACCTCTTCTCCCTCCTCGCCGAGCTACACAAGCCAGGACGGTCCCATGACGACGCTTGTGGCCTTCTTCCCCGACCACGGCCGCCAGATGCCGCCGTCCGATTCGCCGTCTCCGTCGCCTCCCCGAGTCTGCCGAGCTCCGCTTCAACCTCGCCGTGAGCTCCTCTACCGAACCCCTCTCTTCCCCGCCTCTTTTGCACCGCGTGGCCCTAGTTTCACCGGAGCCGATAGCTCCTCGCCGCCGGCCATGCCGCCACCGCGGCTACAGCCGCGCAAGCTCGCCTCCGAGCACGTCAACGCACTTAGGGAGTCTCCAGGAGCTCGAATCACCCCCCCGTTAGGCCTGCCCTGCACCGTAGCCGCAAACCCATGCACACTCGAACTCCGGCGCCGCTGCAAGCTCACTTCCGGCGAGCTCCGTCCAACCCCGCACCTCCCATTGGTCTCCCTAGATGCGCACGGGCACATGCTATCCTCTGGTGCCCCTGGCGCGTTGATCCATCGCCTCTGGCGAGTTCTGAGCGAACTCCGCCGCGGTTCGAGGTCACCGCCGGCGAGACTCCGGCGACTGTCGACGTGGCCACCTAGTTAGCCTTAATCACCCCCTAATTAACCTCCTGACCCACTTACATGTGGGCCCAGTGCCTGAACTAATTAGTTTAACTCTCTGTTAGATTAGCACTAATTTCAGTGGGCCCCGCTTGTCAACTTTTACTTGGCAACATCAGCTTTGACCAGGTCCCACCTGTCAGCCTCTGTAGCTGACTATGTGTCACTGACTAGTGGGCCCTACTGGTCAGGTTTGACCTGGAGGCGCACAGTTGACCAGCTGACGTCACAGTGACACAGTGCTGACGCAAAAACTCAAATTCTCGATTTAACTTAATTCAGGAAATTCCAGAAAATGCCCAAAACTTCTAAAAATCATAGAAATTCAACCATAACTCCAAATGAAATAATTTATATACGAAAAATTATCAGAAAAATATGAAGAATCTGTTTATGGCATTCTCATGCATGTTTGAACAACTTACATCCACTGTATATGACAATTTGAATCAATGGTATTTGAAATGCCTCATGTGGAGTTGAAATTTGAATGTAGTGTTCAAACCAACTCCATTTAAATCGTTGCTAGCTGCATTAGCTCAAATCACATCATATTGCCATGTCACATTCATGCATCATATTGTTGCATTGCATTGATTGTGTTTCCTCTCTGTTGCCGGTAATTGTCCCCTCTCAGTAGACGTTGCTTCGATGACACCGATGGAGAACTATACTATCTTTGGAAGTGTCAGGCAAGCACAAACCCCTTGTTCATTCCGATACAATCCCACTCTCTTGCTCCTACTCTCTTTTACCGCATTAGGACAACAACGATTCAACTGTTACATGTTGCGGTAGTTGAACCCCTTTCGTCTGCATGACATGTCATTGCTACAGTAAATGGATGAAACCCACTAGCATGAGTAGGAGTTGTTTGAGCCCTGATGTGCCTACTCATTCATGCTTGTTTGTCATGCCTGCTATTGCTTAGAGTTGTGTCAGGTCTGATTCATCGGGGATGAATTGGAAAGTTGTGAACATGTCCTTCTGTGTGTGAGCTAAGTGTGTTGAACACGATTTGGTAAAGGTATCGATGAGAGGCCATGTAGGAGTACATGGTGGGTTGTTTCATTGGAACCGTCCTTAAGCACCGAGATCTGTATGTGTGATTTAAGAATCAGCTACTACCACGCATTGGGCCCGGAACCAATGGACCCTCTCGGCTTCTTAACCACCCTAGTTCTCTGTCCAGGAGTTGCAACTAGTTTCTGGTGTTTATAGGATATGTGTTGGTGGCCGTGCGTAGCGCTGACCCTAGGGGTGGGCTATGATGCGGTAGATACACCGTGGCCGGGCATGCCGGGCGCCCGATTGGTGTCTCGGAACCCTGTACACATTGTCCGGGGCTGTATGTGGAAACCTCGGCCGGACTCCCTGCGGATGGAACCTGGATAGGCGATAAACCTGGACTAGAGACTTGAGTGTTTAGGTAGGCCGTGGCCGACACCCTCGTTGGGCTTCCACTTGAAGGTTGCCGAGTACATGTCATGTAAACGGCGGTAAGTGGTGAGAGTGTGTGTGAAGAAGTACACCCCTGCAGGGTTAACATCATCTATTCGAATAGCCGCGTCCGCGGTAAAGGACTACTTGGTTGCCTATACAGTTCATAGATAACTTGAAGTGGATACTCTAAAACTCGCAAGATAAGTGTGAGTGATATGGATGGCCTTCTCGTAGGGAGACGGGAGGGGATCCATAGTGGTGTATTGAATGGTGAATATGTGGACTCGTGTGCGCCATCTCAAAAGAGTTGCTTGAAGTCGTAGTTCAGGTTAGCCACTGAGTCAAAGCTGGCTTGCTGCAGTTAAACTCCACCACCCCCTTGTTGATACCGATGCATATGTAGTTAGTTCTGATGTATGTCTTGCTGAGTACATTTGTACTTACGTTTGCTTAATTTATGTTTTGCAGAGAGACGTCAGTCTCGCTAGTAGTTCCATGTGGACTCCGACGTTTAGCTTGCTACCTCAGCTACGATCTTGTGCCCTCAGCAGGATCTGGTAGATAGTCAGGCTTCTTAGCCTTTTTCATTTGTAGGTGTCTGTACTCAGACATGTTAAGCTTCCGCATGTGTTTTGATTTGTATGCTATGATTGATGGGTCATGAGACCCATGTTTGTAATATCTCGCTCCTCGGAGCCTAATGAATAAATACTTGAGTCGTAGAGTTATGTTGTGATTCCATGTTGTATTTACACATATCGGGCATATTGTGTGTATGATTGAAATGCTTGGTATGTGTGGGATCCGACAATCTAGTTGTTTATCCTTGGCAGCCTCTCTTATGGGGAAATGTAGTCTAGTGCTTCCATGAGCCATAGTAGTCCGCTACAGCCCGGTTCACCAGAGTCCTGGTAGCCCA
The DNA here is from genome assembly GCF_056163025.1 of Triticum urartu. Taxonomy (NCBI): domain Eukaryota; kingdom Viridiplantae; phylum Streptophyta; class Magnoliopsida; order Poales; family Poaceae; genus Triticum; species Triticum urartu. The sequence continues at coordinate 149,294,708 of NC_141879.1, read as the reverse complement.
GCACTACTCCTCAGGACACTTGACTGGCCGGCATGTGTTTCACTTCGTTCCTGTGTCTGTCCCTTCGGGGAAATGTCACGCGGTGACATCTGGAGTCCTGCCTAGCCTGCTACAGCCCGGGTTCCCGGAGTCCTGTTAGCCCAGTGCTACAGCCCGGATTCACATGCTGTTGACCGACATGCTCGATGTGATTCATGTATGCCTGTCCCCATAGGTTGGTGCCGTTTTGGGTTCACGACTAGCCATGTTGGCCCGGGTTCTCTGTCATATGGATGCTAGCGACACTATCATATACATGAGCCAAAAGGCGCAAACGGTCCCGGCCATGGTAAGGCGACACCCGTGGGAATACCATGCGTGAGGCCACAAAGTGATATGAGGTGTTACCGGCTAGATCAATTGACTTGGAATCGGGGTCCTGACAGCTTTGGTATCAGAGCCTGACTACCTGTAGGATTACCAAGCCAAACTGGTCGAAGTTGAGTCTAGAAATGCTTTAGTTATGTAAGGGAATTGATTGTGGAAGGGAACATAAGGCTCTTTTTACTCCTTTACCTTATGCCCTCTGATCTAAGTCATTCTCTTCTCTTCTACGAGGATTAAGAACTAGGCCTTCTCATCTATCTATCAGGATGATGAGTTACTATGTTAGAGACTTATAGGATTGCTAGTTTCAAGCCTCAGTTTCGGTCCTACTACTTCCGTATGTTGATAGTTGATCTCGGAACTTTGATATTGTGATGTTGAGTGGTTATGCCACCATTTTGCAGGATGTCTCAAATCATTTTGAGCATTTACAGCTGTTATGTTGTCCGAGTCATCCTAGGTTTCTACATAGTCTGATGCATTTGCAAATCCATTCTTTCCGTTCCCGCTGTCCCTTTGGGCCAGATTAACCACACTAGCCATTGTGTTGAGGTACCACTGCCTCAGCATTTATGTTGGAGCTATTATTATGACCCTAGGTGTCTTTGAGAACCACTCAGTAAGCTAGCAATGTTTTGTGTTCCCAGTGTGATGATTCTGGTCCCCATTCTTGAAAGCATCCCGTGATGCCATCTAGTTAGTAGGCCTTCTATTTCTGGGTTCTTAAGCCCAAGATTCACCCTACTTACCTCGTCTTGATAGTGTTTGCTAGTTCCTTTAGGATGTTAGTAACCTTTGAGATAGTCCTCGAGGTCTGTGGTACAACGGTCTTCCAATACCATGAACCAATATGGCAGGAGTTCTCTTGAACCAAAAGATCACAACAGGAGTGCTCTCGATGAGTTCTCCATTCTATATTGTGACTCTACCAATTCAACATTTCTGCATGGGTTATCCGGAAGAAATAACATGCTAATCCATGCATCCGTAACTCGGAAAATTATATGTTCCTTTGAGTTGTCCTTCTTTAGTTGTATTCTGACCCTCGTCCATCAATTGTTGGTCAAGAGTAGTTGTGCATTGGTGTTATTGATGCCTATTATTCATGTGATCCGTCAAGCCATTCTATTCCGGAATGACTAGGAGAAACAAACTCCAGTACCTCATCCACATCTAGGATTGGGTCAAAGCAGTTGTATTCCGCAGATCAAAGTGCCAATCCAGTCTTTGATTCTGTTCTACCCTGAAGTATTGCCCTCTTTATGTCAGGAATATCATAGGAATTGCACAACCTCCTATGAACTCTTGATACAGTGATACTTCTCGCCATCATTATTCATTCCTCGGTCCCGTGTTGTTGTAGCCGGAATGCCGACAAGTAAACTGTGATGTGTGAAATCAATACTCCTAGCAACCCTGTTGCTTGGTAGATAATGGACAATAGTCTTATCCTTAGCGTGTTGATTATTAAATCATCACCCTAAGGTTTATCGTGCTACCTAGTCCTATTTCCGGTGCACCTTTCGATCAATGAGTTAGGATAGTGTCAACCCTTGCTTATTTGATCATATAGTCTTGCTCTGAAAAGCAAGATTGTTCTCGAGCTTAGTAACATATCAGTGGTTCGTGATTTTCTGGATATCTTCTTGGAAGTGTTACCAGGTTGTCACCTGACCGCTATGTTGAGTTCGTGATCAAGTTGGTTTCTGGCAAACCACCCCTTCTCCAAGAATCTGTGTTGGATAACCCTGAGCTAGTTGGTTAAGCTAAACAACAACTTGGAGAGTTGGAAGATAAAAAGCTTTGCCATATTTGGTTCTTTCTGAAGGGTTATCTTTGTGTTTGTGTGTGTTGAAGAAAGATGATATCTTCACCGATTGGTCCTCGTGATCATTTGTTGGATCTATTGCCTTGTCAAGACTTTTACTTGAGTATGGGCTATCGTCAACTCAAAACAGAACCAACGATGTTCGTAATGTTGTCTTACTCGTGGTTGATCCCTCGAGCATACAACATTACATCTTTGGTCTGACCAATGCTATCACCGTGTTTACATGATGGTGGAAGTCCAGTGATATGGAAGCTCCGATGAGTTGTTGTTGAGCCCATCAGCAGCATTTTGTCTCCCCCATGATTCATGTTGAACATTACACTAGTATTGGAAACTTTGTAAGCATTGCCTTCATATTCCGTTCATGAGGTATACGTCTGGATGAAAGGAGTGACCTCCTCTAATTCACGTGCATTTGATGTAAGTTGCCACCGTGAATTCGAGAAAGTTTGTTTTTGCTTCCTTCGGAACCATCCCAAGTCAGCCATGCATATGTGCGAAGTATTCTATGGTTGAAGACTTGCAACCTTCAGCCCATATGTATTCCCTAGCACCCCAAGCCACTGATTGATTTTCTCAAGGAAAAGGAGTTGCTGTGCAAATACTAGTTCATGCACAAGACTTCGATATCCTCATTGATGGTGCCCCACCTGAACTCGGTAGTGTTTTATTATAAGACTACTACGTGGTCATGCTTGTCTGGGACAGTGTGTTCACTTGTATGTAGCAGAACCAGCTCATGTTTTGGATCTTGCTATCTTAGTTCATTCCTTGAGAATCTCGCAACGCCATCTCGTTGAATTGTGTTGCAAACTTTCTCTTCAGACAGGCTGAGTCTGAAGTATCCTATCACCAATCGAATCTGAATCTCAGGCAGATATGATGGTTGGAACATTCCCAATAGTTGCATTTTGTTCCCAGCTTGCACCGCCATTGTGCCAATTCCCCATAGGCTGCCCTTCTTGGTAGTTGCTGTCCAGTATCATCTTCAAAAGAGGACTTACCATGGGTCCCATCCATTTCTGATGATAAGCAAAAATCATCTATTGCGTTGTCTTCAACAAGGTAGTCCACATCATCCATCCTAGTCTGAGTATGCCACTCCTTCGAACTCTTCCAGACGATCGTTTGAGAATTGCCTTAGGCTGGTATAGAGAGTTTCAATGATCTTTGTATCAAAAGTAATTCTTTTTGCCACCTAAGTGAATAGTTCTATGAGTCACCTTCCCTAAGGTGCTCCGTTATGGAATCATGTCAATTATCCCCTCGCTACTTTGGAACCATGCACCATCTAACTACTGGGTGGAATTATTGCCTACCAGTTTGAACCCTTGACATCTATCTCTTCCCATCACCCTGATGTGTGTTTTGTGTCTCAACTCAAGAGGTGGTCTATGTCTCATTCCATGAGTTGTTTGTCAGTTGCTCGATCTTCGAGAAGATCGGTTCTTCTAGAGTTTTTCCTTTCTTCTAGTTGTCATGTTGGATGTAGTTCTCAAAGCAAGACGTCGAGATCAAGGTGATGCAATGAGTCAACACCCTCGAAAAAGACATCTGGATCGTGAAGATTGTGTTAGCTTGTGTTCCTCTGTCTTCTTACCTCACGACTTGAATCTCGGGACGCGGTTCTTGTTTAGTGGGGGTGAGCTGTCATAGCCTTAGATCAACTCTTGTTTGACTTTGCATGCTCATCATGTCATCATGAGTATTTCCCAAAGAAAACTTGAAATGGGGATGTTGAAACCCTAGCACTAAATGAATTCAACTAGGTTCAAATAAACAATATTTTCAATGAACCCAAAATGCCCTTGAAAATGTTCATGATTTTTGATAAAGGTGAAAACCTCTGCCAAAAATGATGCCAATATGTTTTAGGCCATTCTGGATTTTTGAATAACCCATATTGTATTTGAATTGGGGCAGTTAAATACTATTAATATTTTTAAATGCTCCAACGATTCTGAAAATAGTTAAGGGCCTCTGTAATAATTAACTTAATGCCCACAATTATTTTTAGGATTTATTAAAATGATTTGGGTTATAAACTAAATCAAAACAAAATAACAAGAATAGAAAAACAGAAACAGAACTAGAACGAGAGAGAGAGAGAGAGAGAATACCTGGCCAAAACCTACTTGGCTGGCTCAGGTCCTACGCGTCCCGCTACTGTGCAGCCCAGCTGCCAGTCGTCTTCCCCGCCGCGCCAGAAGGACACGGGCGTGTGCCCGACGCGCGCCGTCCACCTCCTGCCTGCCCGCGTGCACCCCCCCGGACGCCCTGGACGACTCTGGCATCGCCACGCGACCCCTGGACCCTCTCTCACTCTCCCTCGTCCTCCTCTCCTCCTCTGTCTCTCTCTCCCGCGATCGCCGTGACCGCCCGAGAACGCCGACGAGCACCCTGTGACCACCGGCCACCCCTCGCCCTGCCGTTGAGCCCAGAGGCTCAGCCGCAACCTCTTCTCCCTCCTCGCCGAGCTACACAAGCCAGGACGTCCCATGACGACGCATGTGGCCTTCTTCCCCGACCACGGCCGCCGGATGCCGCCGTCCGATTCGCCGTCTCTGCCGCCTCCCCGAGTCTGCCGAGCTCCGCTTCGACCTCGCCGTGAGCTCCTCTACCGAACCCCTCTCTTCCCCGCCTCTTTTGCACCGCGTGGCCCTAGTTTCACCGGAGCCGATAGCTCCTCACTGCCGGCCATGCCGCCACCGCGGCTACGGCCGCACAAGCTTGCCTCCGAGCATGTCAACGCACTTAGGGAGTCTCCAGGAGCTCGAATCACCTGCCCGTTAGGCCTGCCCTGCACCGTAGCCGCAAACCCGTGCACACCCAAACTCCGGTGCCTCCGCGAGCTCACTTCCGGCGAGCTCCGTCCACCCCCGCACCTCCCATTGGTCTCCCTAGATGCGCACGGGCACAGGCTATCCTCTGGTGCCCCTGGCGCATCGATCCGTCGCCTCTGGCGAGTTCCGAGCGAACTCCCCCGCGGTTCGAGGTCACCGCCGGCGAGACTCCGGCAACTGTCGACGTGGCCACCTAGTTAGCCTTAATCACCCCCTAATTAACCTCCCGACCCACTTACATATGGGCCCAGTGCCTGAACTAATTAGTTTAACTCTCTGTTAGATTAGCACTAATTTCAGTGGGCCCCGCTTGTCAACTTTGACTTGGCGACGTTAGCTTTTACCAGGTCCCACCTGTTAGCCTCTGTAGCTGACTATGTGTCACTGATTAGCGGGCCCTACTGGTCAGGTTTGACCTGGAGGTACCCAGTTGACCAGCTGACATCACAGTGATGCAGTGCTGACGTAATAACTCATATTCTGGATTTAACTTAATTCAGGAAATTCCAGAAAATGCCCAAAACTTCTAAAAATCATAGAGATTCAACCGTAACTCCAAATGAAATAGTTTATATATGAAATATTATCAGAAAAATATGAAGAATCTGTTTATGGCATTCTCATGCATGTTTGAACAACTTACAGCCACTTTATATGACAATTTGAATCAATGGTATTTGAAATGCCTCATGTGGAGTTCAAATTTGAATCTAGTGTTCAAACCAACTCCATTTAAATCGTTGCTAGCTGCATTAGCTCAAATCACAGCATATTGCCATGTCACATTCATGCATCATATTGTTGCATTGTATTGATTGTGTTTCCTCTCTGTTGCCGGTAATTGTCCCCTCTCAGTAGACGTTGCTTCGATGATGTGATCGATGACACCGATGGAGAACTATACTATCTTCGAAAGTGTCAGGCAAGCAAAAACCCCTTGTTCATTCCGATACAATCCCACTCTCTCGCTCCTGCTCTCTTTTACTGCATTAGGACAACAACGATTCAACTGTTACATGTTGCGGTAGTTGAACCCCTTTCCTCTGCATGACCTGTCATTGCTACAGTAAATAGATGAAACCCACTAGCATGAGTAGGAGTTGTTTGAGCCCTGATGTGCCTACTCATTCATGCTTGTTTGTCATGCCTGCTATTGCTTAGAGTTGTGTCAGGTCTAATTCATCGAGGATGAATTGGAAAGTTGTGAACACGTCCTTCTGTGTGTGAGCTAAGTGTGTTGAACATGATTTGGTAAAGGTATCGATGAGAGGCCATGTAGGAGTACATGGTGGGTTGTTTCATTGGAACCGTCTTAAGCACCGAGATCTGTATGTGTGATTTAAGAACCAGCTACTACCACGCATTGGGCCCGAAACCAATGGACCCTCTCGGCTTCTTAACCACCCTAGTTCTCTGTCCAGGAGTTGCAACTAGTTTCTGGTGTTTATAGGATATGTGTTGGCGGCCGTGCGTAGCGCTGACCCTAGGGGTGGGCTATGATGCGGTAGATACACCGTGGCCGGGCATGCCGGGCGCCCGATTGGTCTCTCGGAACCCTGCACACATCGTCCGGGGCCGTATGTGGAAACCTCAGCCGGACTCCCTGCGGATGGAACCTGGATAGGCGATAAACCTGGACTAGAGACTTGAGTGTTTAGGTAGGCCCTGGCCGACACCCTCGTTGGGCTTCCGCTTGAAGGTTGCCGAGTACATGTCGTGTAAACGGCGGTAAGTGGTGAGAGTGTGTGTGAAGAAGTACACCCCTGCAGGGTTAACATCATCTATTCGAATAGCCGCGTCCGCGGTAAAGGACTACTTGGTTGCCTATACAGTTCATAGATAACTTGAAGTGGATACTCTAAAACTCGCAAGATAAGTGTGAGTGCTATGGATGGCCTTCTCGTAGGGAGACGGGAGGGGATCCATTGTGGTGTATTGAATGGTGGATATGTGGACTCGTGTGCGCCATCTCAAAAGAGTTGCTTGAAGTCGTAGTTCAGGTTAGCCACTGAGTCAAAGCTGGCTTGCTGCAGTTAAACTCCACCACCCCCTTGTTGATACCGATGCATATGTAGTTAGTTCTGATGTAAGTCTTGCTGAGTACATTTGTACTCACGTTTGCTTAATTTATGTTTTGTAGAGAGACGTCAGTCTCCCTAGTAGTTCTGTATGGACTCCGACGTTTAGCTTGCTACCTCAGCTACGATCTTGTGCCCTCAACAGGATCTGGTAGATAGTCAGGCTTCTTAGCCTTTTTCATTTGTAGGTGTCTGTACTCAGACATGTTAAGCTTCCGCATGTGTTTTGATTTGTATGCTATGATTGATGGGTCATGAGACCCATGTTTGTAATATCTCGCTCCTCGGAGCCTAATGAATAAATACTTGAGTCGTAGAGTTATGTTGTGATGCCATGTTGTATTTACACATATCGGGCATATTGTGTGTATGATTGAAATGCTTGGTATGTGTGGGATCCAACAATCTAGTTGTTTATCCTTGGCAGCCTCTCTTATGGGGAAATGTAGTCTAGTGCTTCCATGAGCCATAGTAGTCCGCTACAGCCCGGTTCACCGGAGTCCTGCTAGCCCAGCACTACTCCTTAGGACACTTGACTGGCCGGCATGTGTTTCACTTCGTTCCTGTGTCTGTCCCTTCGGGGAAATGTCACGCGGTGACATCCGGAGTCCTGCCTAGCCTGCTATAGCCCCGGTTCCCGTAGTCCTGTTAGCCCAGTGCTACAGCCCGAATTCACACGCTGCTGACCGACATGCTCGATGTGATTCATGTATGCCTGTCCCCATAGGTTGGTGCCGCTTTGGGTTCACGACTAGCCATGTCGGCCCGGGTTCTCTGTCATATGGATGCTAGCGACACTATCATATACGTGAGCCAAAAGGCGCAAACGGTCCCGGCCATGGTAAGGCGACACCCGTGGGAATACCGTGTGTGAGGCCACAAAGTGATATGAGGTGTTACCGGCTAGATTGATGTGACTTGGAATCAGGGTCCTGATAACATTAGTGGCTATGGGTGGGCGGAATTAAAGGGGTGGGCGTGTTCGACAGAGAGAGCGTGTGTGTTTCTGTGTGAGAGACTTGTAGGATGGGGTAGAAAGACGAATTCTAACCTTGACGGAGGGAGAGAAATATATGAACTGCGCATGTGTGATTCTGATGCCCACAGGGAAATGAGATATGTATGCGTGTGAGAGATATTGCACAATTCATTCATGTATCACTATCTACGATTGTGGACGTGCATCGCTTGAACATAAATCAATATCTACTTCGTATCGTGGCCAAAGGTACAATATCGATTCAACGCTATAAAGATTGGACACTCACGTATCGCATTTTTTTCTATTTAAATAAACCTTTTCAGTTGTGCATGCTGATGAAAACACGAACCTGGGGTAGGGTAATAGGCCTGACCTATACGTCCTACCTAAGGTCCTTATCCTATGAACAAATGAAATTCAAGAATCAGAAGAAGGGATCCAGCAAAGGTGTCGAGTGAAGTCCACTCGACCTACCATTCACTTGGAGATCTCTCTTTATCCAGGTCACTCGACCATGAAACCACTTGACATATAAGAAGACCTAAAGCCGCTCTACGCAGCAACGGTCGGGTATTTACTCATATATTTAATGATCATTTGTAGCACTTCAATACAGGCATTACCTGTAACGCCACCCCTTTATGTACATTGAATCCTATGTAACGGAGGGGAGCTGGGGTCCTGGCGCACTCTATATAAGCCACCACCCTCCTCTGGGACAAGGGTTTGCACCCCCTGTAACACACACGCTCATAATCCAGTCGACCGCCTCCGGGCTCCGAGACGTAGGGCTATTACTTCCTCTAAGAAGGACCTGAACTTGTTACATCTGCGTGTACAACTCCTCCATAGCTAGGATCTTGCCTCTACATTCCTACCACCCATTCTACTGTCAGACTTAGAACCACGACAGTTGGCACCCACCTTGGGGCAGGTGTCTTACCGATTTGTTGGAGAAGTTGCAATTTTTCCGATCCCCTTCATCATGGTTTTAGGAAGAGGTTTGGCTGAGGGCCGCGAGATCCGTCTCGGCGCACTCGTGTTTGTCGCCGACGACTCTGCTTGGCTTCAGGAGGCTCCACTCGACGTCAACGCACTCCCCATCTGCGGGGCAACGCACTTTTGCGCGTGCGTCCATGGCATCCTCTTGCGGCAGCCGTCGACCCAGTATCGGTCAGCTCCAGTAGCTTCCCCCCTTCCCGCAGCCCGCCAGAGCAAATGTTCCGGTCGGTCGAGGCTTCAGCGGTGGGTGAGGCATGTGGTGGCTCGCCAATCGGCCAGCCCCAGGTCGCGGCGATCGAGCCCGACGAAACTCTCTACAGCCTGTTCGACCTATCGACTGGCTCCGTAGAGACTGCATCCGAGTGCGGCAACAGGGACCCCGCGGTGGAAGTTTTGATGGTCAATGGACCACGTAGTCCTCCTGGCTTCACCCATGAAGACGGAGGTGATGGTGCAGACGATCCGTCGCGTGTCCACGAAGAGTACCGACCCGAACCCCTCTCTTCACAGAGGAGGGAGGAACTTTGCCATCGGAACATGGATGCACTTCACACTCCTATCGTTGGAGAAACCCCTGAGGCCCAGGCCTTGGAGGAGGCGCGCCTGGCCAACTTGGCTGAGCGCACTCGACTAGAGAACCTCCAGCGCGCACTCGATGAGCATGCTCGGCAGCGTGCTCCCGAATCGAGTCGACGTCAACTTTTTCCACCTCCGACTCACGTATACCGAACTCCAATCCAGAATCTTGCAGCTGCGGCCCGAATAGCGGAGTCAATTCAACCTTCCCAGTCAGAAGCTGGTCGAGGTTTGGTGCAGATCCGGGCTTTGCTTCGAGCCGCGGGAGAGCAGAATACAGTAGTATCTCAGTCACGAAATAGGATTCACAGCAGATCCGTAGTTGCAGACACAGTCTAGTCGGCTCACAGCCCGATATCGCCCCTGAGGCGTGAGGGACGTGGAGACTGACGAGATCAGTACAGAAACCGTGAGCAGTATGATCACCAACTCGATCACGATGATCGTCATCGAGGGCCCACGCCTCCCCCAAGGAGTGGATCATACGTGCCTCGGCAGCAGGATGACAGACGCCCTCACAGTGGTGGGCGAAGGATTCCAGTCGACCCCAGGGAACCAGGATTTGATGCGAGGTCTATCCTCGTTCAAGTTCTGGTCGACAGAAACAGAGCTCACAAAGAAGGCCCTGACAGAGATTTTCCAACCAGTAGTAGAATGCATGTCTCAGGCCCAGAGTGCTTCAGCAGAGCCATCAGGTCTGCGGTGATTCCTCCCAACTTCAGATTGGCGACTGGAGTCAGTAAGTTCACTGGTGAGTCCAAGCCATACACTTGGCTCGAGGATTACCGAGTGGCTGTACAGATCGGTGGCGGCAACGATGAAGTGGCCATGAAGCATCTTCCTTTGATGCTAGAGGGCTCGGCCAGGGCGTGGCTGAATCAGTTAGCTCCTGGTAGTATTTATACTTGGGAAGATCTTGCTCGAGTATTTGTCAGAACATTTGAAGGTACTTGCAAGCGGCCAGCAGGGTTGAAAAAATTACAGTGTTGCGTTCAGAAACCGAATGAAACTTTGAGGGATTATATCCAGAGATGGATCACGTTGCACCACACAGTGGAGAATGTGTCAGATCACCAAGCAATTTGTGCCTTCAAAGAAGGCATTAAGTATCGGGAGTTGAATCTGAAATTCGGTCGGACAGGAGATATGACTCTGACTCGGATGATGGAGATTGCCACCAAGTACGCCAATAGTGAAGAAGAAGACCGACTCCGGAGTGGTAAGCACAAAGCAGTCGCCCACGAAACCGGAGGAGGAAACTCCAGTCGAAAGCAGAAGCGCAAAGCCTAGCCAGTCGCTCCTGGTGAAGCCTTAGCCGTGACTCAGGGGAAGTTCAAGGGGAAACCTAAAGGACCGTGGAACCCCAAGAAGGTAAAAGATCAAGATGGAAATGATGTGCTGGATTTACCATGCCACATTCACACCAAGAAAGATGAGGAGGGTAATTTCATTCACCCAAAGCATACCACTCGACATTGTCGACTCCTAATCCAGCAATTCCGGGAGAAACAACCCAAGGAAAAGGAGAAGGAAGAAGACAGAGTTGAGGATGAGGAGGAGGACGATGATGATTTTCGCTGATGTTGAGAGTAAGAGTCGACCGAAAGTCATCAATAGAGAAGTAAATATGGTCGCCCCGGTGACACCCTGTTATTTGAAGTGGTCTCAGACTGCCATTACATTCGACCAGTCCGATCACCCGGTGCACATAGCCACCCCTGGGAGGCAAGCGTTGGTGGTCGACCCATTGGTCGAAGGCACCCGATTGACTAAGGTTCTAATGAATGGTGGCAGTGGCCTGAATATACTGTATGCGGAGACGTTGAAAGGAATGGGCATTCCGATGTCCAGACTCAGTGAAAGCAATATGAGTTTCCATGGAGTCATTCCAGGCAAAAAGGCTGCATCACTCGGCCACATTGCTCTCGACGTGGTTTTCGGTGATTCCAAGAATTACCACAAAGAAAAGTTGACATTTGAAGTTGTGGATTTCCAGAGTGCTTATCACGCTATTCTGGGCAGGCCAGCTTATGCACGTTTTATGGCTCGACCATGCTATGTGTACCTCAAACTGAAGATGCCTGGTCCTAAGGGCGTGATCACTATCACTGGCAATAGAAAGAAGGCAGAAGAATGCTTCCAGAAGGGCTCGAAGATCGCCGATGCGCAAATGGCAGTAGTGGAATTGCAGGAATATTAGAAAAATGCAGATCCGAGTGATTTGCTGCGAGCTAAGAAGCCTGCCACAGATTCAGCATTTCAGTTGTTCGGTGAAACGAAACCGATTCATGTTCACCCGACTGATCCCAATGCTGCTCCGACCCACATTTCAACAACACTCGACTCCAAATAGGAAGAAGCGCTCATCCAGTTCCTCCGTGAGAACTGGGACATCTTTGCATGGAAACCTTCTGACATGCTAGGTGTTCCCAGGGGACTGGCTGAGCATCGTTTGCGAGTCGACCCAAAAGTGAAACCAGTCAAAGAACATCTTCGACGGTCCGCCGTACAGAAGAGGAAGGCAATCGGTGAAGAAGTGGCTCGGCTTCTGGAAGCTAAGTTTATCCGAGAGATTTACCACTCCGAGTAGTTAGCTAATGTTGTCATGGTCCCAAAGAAGGACAATTCACTTCGCATGTGCATCGACTTCAAACATATCAATCGGGCCTGCCCGAAAGATCACTTTCCTCTCCCTCGCATTGACCAAATAGTCGACTCGACTGCGGGGTGCGAGCGTTTGTCCTTTTTAGACGCTTATTCCGGGTACCATCAGATCCGTCTGTACGGACTCGATGAGATAAAAACAGCTTTCATCACCCCATTTGGATGCTTCTGTTATGTCACTATGCCATTCGGTTTGAAGAACGTTGGAGCCACATTCATGCGGATGATTCAGAAGTGCCTGCCCACTCAGATCAGTCAGAATGTGGAAGCATACATGGATGACATTGTGGTCAAGTCACGTAAAGGTTCCGACCTACTGGCTGACCTTGCTGAAACCTTTGCCAACCTCAGAAGGTATGATATCAAGCTTAATCCATCAAAGTGCACGTTTGGAGTTCAGGCGGAAAATTACTCGGTTTTCTCGTTTTCGAACGAGGGATCGACGCTAACCTAGAGAAAGTGGGTGCCATACTCCGGATGAAACGCCCTGTGCGTGTGCATGATGTCCAGAAGCTTACTAGTTGTTTGGCCGCCCTAAGTCGATTCATTTCTCGCCTCGGTGAAAAGGCACTGCCCCTTTACCGATTGATGAAGAAGTCAGATAAGTTCGAGTGGACTCCTGAAGCTGATGCAGCATTTGCAGAGCTTAAAGCCCTGCTTTACACCCAGCCAGTGCTTGCTGCCCCAATCAGCAAAGAGCCTTTTCTGAAGTTTTGACCATGAAGTAAAGCATACCGAGCTGGATTTTATTGGCCACGAGCAAACAGAATGGAGAAAGATATAGTCGACAGATGTGAAGGCTGCCAGTTCTACTCCAATATGTCGCACAAACCTGCATCAGCCCTGAAGACCATCCCACTCGTCTGGCCCTTTGCTGTTTGGGGATTGGACATGGTTGGTCCACTGAGGACTGGTAGGAGTGGCTTCACTCATGTGCTTGTAGCCGTCGACAAGTTTACCAAATGGATCGAAGCCAAGCCTATTAAGAATCTTGAAGCTAGTACTACTGTCAGCTTCATCAGAGAGTTGATTTTCATATATGGGGTTCCGCACAACATCATCACTGACAACGGATCAAACTTCGATTCTGATGAGTTCAGAACCTTCTGCGCCTCACAAGGCACACGAGTCGACTATGCTTCGGTTGCTCATCCCCAGTCGAATGGACAAGCAGAAAGAGCAAATGGCCTGATTCTCAAAGGACTGAAACCCCGACTGATGCGAGATCTCAAGCACGCAGCAGGCGCCTGGGTTGATGAACTTCCATCAGTTCTCTGGGGATTGAGGACAACTCCCAATCGGTCGACTGGTCGAACTCCATTCTTCTTGGTCCATGGAGCCAAAGCTGTTCTACACCGTGACTTGCTTCATAATGCTCCACGAGTTGAGCTCTTCTCTGAAGATGAAGCAGAACAAGCTCGGCAAGACGCAATCGGCCTCCTAGAGGAGGAAAGAGAGATGGCCTTGATCCGATCGACCATTTATCAACAAGACTTGCGTCGATTCCACGCTAGACACGTGAAGGGTCGAGCCTTTCAAGAGGGAGACTTGGTTCTTCGAGTGGATCAACAGAAACCACACAAGCTCGCCCCAGCTTGGGAAGGCCCCTTCATTGTCACCAGAGTGCTCCACAATGGAGCATGCCACCTTTATAGTGTCGAGCACAAGAAGGACGAGCCACGGGCTTGGAACGCGGAGCTGCTCCGCCCCTTTTATACTTAAGTATTCGTTCGAATAAAATGTAATAAGAAATACCATTGTAATTTACAGTCCTCTGGCACGGTTGTTGTTGCTTTTGTTTATGTCTGAAAACCCCCAGTGGGTGACTTAGCCGTGAATCCGTTTAGCCTAAGTTCGACAGAAAATCCTACCGAGTGGTGAGCCAGCCTCCCACTCGGAGGCTTAGCTGCGAACCCGTTTCGCCTAAGTTTTCAAAATCCTACCGAGTGGTGAGCCACCCTCCCACTCGGAGGCTTAGCTGCAGTCCAGTACTCGCCTAAGTTTCAAAAATCCTACCGAGTGGAGAGCAATCCTCCCACTCGGAGGCTTAGCTGCAGTCCAGTACTCTCCTAAGTTTGAAAAAATCCTACCGAGTGGTGAGCAATCCTCCCACTCGGGGGCTTAGTTGCAGTCCAGTACTCGCCTAAGTTTGAAAAATCCTACCGAGTGGAGAGCAATCCTCCCACTCGGGGGCTTAGCTGCAGTCCAGTACTCGCCTAAGTTTGAAAAAATCCTACCGAGTGGAGAACAACCCTCCCACTCGGAGGCTTAGCTGCAGTCCAGTACTCGCCTAAGTTTGAAAAAATACTATCGAGTGGTGAGCTACCCTCCCACTTGGGGGCTTAGCTGCAGTCCAGTACTCGCCTAAGTTTGAAAAATCCTACCAAGTGGAGAGCAATCCTCCCACTCGGGGGCTTAGCTGCAGTCCAGCACTCGCCTACGTTTGAAAAAATCCTATCGAGTGGTGAGCAATCCTCCCACTCGGGGGCTTAGCTGCAGTCCAGTACTCGCCTAAGTTTAAAAAATCCTACCGAGTGGAGAGCAATCCTCCCACTCGGGGGCTTAGCTGCAGTCCAGTACTCGCCTAAGTTTGAAAAATCCTACCGAGTGGAGAGCAATCCTCCCACTCAGGGGCTTAGCTGCAGTCCAGCACTCGCCTAAGTTTGAAAAAATCCTACTGAGTGGAGAGCAACCCTCCCACTC
This sequence comes from Triticum urartu, assembly GCF_056163025.1. Classification (NCBI taxonomy): domain Eukaryota; kingdom Viridiplantae; phylum Streptophyta; class Magnoliopsida; order Poales; family Poaceae; genus Triticum; species Triticum urartu. The sequence goes on along the minus strand of NC_141879.1, from coordinate 149,279,663 downwards.
GGGGGCTTATTAGCTGCAGTCTAGTACTCGCCTAAGTTTGAAAAATCCTACCGAGTGGAGAACTCCCACTCGGGGGCTTAGCTGCAGTCCAGTACTCGCCTAAGTTCGAAACACATCCCTATCCGCAAGGACAACGAGGTGCAGATCGACTGCAACCTTCTCCTTCGGAGCTACGCCACAAGTACAATGTGCGCTCCATCCCTATCCGCAAGGACGACGAGGTTCAGGTCGACTGCAACCTTCTCCTTCGGAGCTACGCCACAAGTACAATGTGCGCTCCATCCCTATCGGCAAGGACGACGAGGTGCAGGTCGACTGCAACCTTCTCCTTCGGAGCTATGCCACAAGTACAATGTGTTCCATCCCTATCCACAAGGACGATGAGGTGCAGGTCAACTGCAACCTTCTCCTTCGGAGCTACGCCACAAGTACAATGTGTGCTCCATCCCTATCCGCAAGGACGACGAGGTGCAGGTCGACTGCAACCTTCTCTTTCGGAACTATGCCACAAGTACAATGTGCACTCCATCCCTATCCGCAAGGACGACGAGGTGTTGGTCGACTGCAATGCATGCTCCGTCCCTATCCGCAAGGACGATGAAGTGTAGGTCGACTGGAGTCACCACCTCAGAGCTGCATCTCAAGCACAAAGATTATTCCGAGCGAAGAACAAAGTCCACTTGAAGGCAAATACAAGCATATTCGGAAATAAACCAAGTTCGGATAAATCCTAAAGTACCGGACGACGGATCAAAAGTATTCGAGCATCAAGCCCGAAGGAGTTTAACGGTTACATAATCACTCGGCATTCCAAGGCAAATAAAAGTGAGGCATAATGTTTTTTCGGTTACGCATCAGGAGAAGGACTGGCTGGGTCGCAGAAACTGTCAAGGTCAATTGTAGGATCTAGAAGTAGATGTGTCTAGAGGGGGGGTGATTAGACACTTAGTGCTAAAGTTGCAATTTTTAAGCTTTTTCGGTTTAAGTGGAGTTTAGGCACAATTTCAACACACACAATACATATCAAGCAAGCATGCAAAGAGTATATGAGCAGCGGAATGTAAAGCATGCAATTTGCAAGAATGTAAAGGGAAGGATTTGGAGAGATCAAACGCAATTGGAGACACGGATGTTTTTCCCGTGGTTCGGATAGGTGGTGCTATCCTACATCCACGTTGATGGAGACTTCAACCCACGAAGGGTAACGGTTGCGTGAGTCCACACAGGGCTCCACCCAAGGGCAACAGTTGCGCGAGTCCACACAGGGCTCCACCCACGAAGGGTCCATGAAGAAGCAACCACCCACAAAGGGTCCACGAAGAAGCAACCTTGTCTATCCCACCATGGCCATCGCCCACGAAGGACTTGCCTCACTAGCGGTAGATCTTCACGAAGTAGGCGATCTCCTTGCCCTTACAAACTCCTTGGTTCAACTCCACAATCTTGTCGGAGGCTCCCAAGTGACACCTAGCCAATCTAGGAGACACCACTCTCCAAGAAGTAACAAATGGTGTGTAGGTAATGAACTCCTTGCTCTTGTGCTTCAAATGATAGTCTCCGCAACACTCAACTCTCTCTCATAGGATTTGGATTTGGTGGAAAGAAGATTTGAGTGGAAAGCAACTTGGGAAGGCTAGAGATCAAGATTCATATGGTAGGAATGGAATGTCTTGGTCTCAACACATGAGTAGGTGGTTCTCTCTCAGAACATATGAGTAGGAATGGTGTGTGTGTTCTGATGGCTCTATCTTCGAATGAGAAGGAGGTGGAGGGGTATATATAGCCTCCACACAAAATCCAACCGTTACACAGTTTTCCAATCTCGGTGGGACCGAATCAGAAAACTCGGTCTGACCGAAATAGTAAATCTAGTGACCGTTAGGAATTTCGATGGGACTGACATGCAACTCGGTAGGACCGATTCGGTTAGGGTTTGGGCATAACGTAATCTCGGTGAGACCGATTACGCAAACTCGGTGAGACCGAATTTGGTAATTAGCTAACCAGAGAGTTGGTCAGGCAAACTTGGTGGGACCGATTTGCTCTTTCGGTGAGACCGAGTGGAACTCGGTGAGACCGAAAAGTTACAAAGGGGAAACACTGAGTTTACATTGCAATATCAGTGGGACCGATTGCATATCTCGGTGGGACCGAGAATATTGCAATGGGTAACAGAGAGTTTGCAAGCCCATCTCGGTGAGACCGAGATCCTTATCGGTAGAACCGAATTGCTAGGGTTTGGCAGTGGCTAATGACAAGTGAAACTCGATGGCGCCGGATAGGAAGAATCGGTAGGACCGAGTTTGGCTTAGGGTTTAGGTCATATGTGGATATGGGAAAGTAGTTGAGGATTTCGGAGCATATCATTAAGCACATGAAGCAAGAGGCTCATTAAGCAACACCTCATCCCTCCTTGATAGTATCTGCTTTTCCTAAGGACTAAATGTGATCTTGGATCACTAGAATGTAAAATGAAGAGTCTTGAGCTTGAAGCTTTAGCCAATCCTTTGTCCTTAGCATCTAAGGAGTTCCCACAACCTTTAGTCCATGCCACTCCATTGTTGAACCTATCTGAAACATGCTAGATAGAAATGTTAGTCCAACAAGAGATATGTTGTCATCAATTATCAAAACCACCTAGGGAGCACTTGTGCTTTCATCAATGCTGTCTACAATGCGAGTGGCGGCCTCAAGGAAGGTATCCATGAAAGACTGGAAAGTGTGCCTCTTCGTGTTAGCAACCTTGAGTTCCGCCAGCTTGTCTTCCCTGACGTCCTTGCAGTGCACTCGGACCAAAGACAACGCGACATCAGCACCACAGCGAGCGGATGACTTCTTCCATTCTTGCACATGCTTGGGGATTTGATTCAGTCGAGTCATCAAGGACTCCAGGTCTTGAGACAGTTCCACCTGAGGCCAGAGTTCAGCATCAACCCAAGTCATCGCAGCTTTCAGGCGGGCAAGATAAGCAACCGCACTGTCCATACGAGATTCCAACCGCAGCACGTTCATCGCAACATCATCCTTGACTTGATAGTTTATGGGATCAAGACCCGTCTCGACCCGCCCAGTTTCTGCTTCAAAGTCTTGGCAAAATTCTGCACAGTCGAGTGAATGGTGAGTCGACTGTATAATTAGACTTGGTAGTCGACATAAATAAGACAGATTAATCAGTACCTTCAAGTTTCAAAACCAGCTTTGTAGCAAGCTGGCCCAGATAAGACTCCAGTTCGCCATTCTTGGCCTTGAGACCCCCAAGCTCGTCGGTCAGTTTCTCCTTGTCCTCCTTCAGTTGCTCGACCTCCCGATTGGCGTCGGAAACAACAGTCTTCAGCTTGGAGTTTTGTCTTCTTCTAACTTGCCGACTAAAGCAAACTTCTTGTCAGCAAGTGCTGTTTTATCGCACGCCTCCTTCTATGCTGAAGCAAGATCCAGATCCTTCTTCTCCAAAGCCTGCTTCATTTTCTCTAAATAAACAACACTCTTCAGACGGGCTTGGAGTTGGAAGTTTTCACTACGTACATCTGCTCGAGTGGAGTCACTCGGTTCAAAAAATGGAAAGGAAAAGTGCCAGCAGTGGGATATACAGTTAGCGATTGGTTACCTCCCATGGCAGCTACTTCGTCATGAGTGGTCTTGAGATTCTTCTTGGCCAATTCCAGATCAAGGTTGAGGTTGATTTGCTGTTTGTTCATTGCAGAAAGCTGAGCCCCAAGATCACAAGATTTCTGCAGTTAAAGCCATATCAGTCGACAGAGATAAAAGACATCACAATGATAGCTACTCTAAGACTACCACCGAATCAAACATTCAATGACAGTCTCGGGCACTACACCCAGTGGGTGCACTTAGTGTGCCCCCACTGATTTTGTAAAAAAAAGAGAGAGAGGTTCAGATTCTCAGACCATAGTCGATTGCCCGCAGTCAACTATGGTCTCGGGGACTACACCCAGTGGGTGCACTCAGCGTGCCCCCACTAGTTTTGGTTCCACTCGGCATGGCCTGCCCAGTTCGAGTTGCAAAAAAACAAAGTTCCTATTCTGAGACCATAGTCGACTGCCCGCAGTCAACTCTGGTCTCGGGGACTACACCCAGTGGGTGCACTCAGCATGCCCCCACTAGTGCAAAGATTCAGCTTGAATCGACACAAAGAAACATACAATTTCAAAACAGTCACACCCCATTAGGTGATCAGACAAGAAATATGGTCGATCGGAAAATCAACTAACCTGGACATTGGCTTGCAGAGCAGCTCCGCCGTTGAAGGCTATCTGACTAGCCTCATGCAGCACTTTCATTTACCCCATCACAAGATTCAACTGAAGAAGAGCTTCCTTGGCAGCAGCCGGTGGATCGTCCGAAGTTTGATATGCAGTAAAAAGTGATGAAGGTAGAGCAATCGAAGAAGCCGCCGAATCTGAGGCAGGGAGTTGTATCGGTGCAGCAGAAGTCTGAGCAGCTGATCCTGAGGGGCAATCAATCGACAGAGGAACGGCGAAGGTGATGTTGGTTCGAGCCGGATCCGTCAATCGCTCGACCGTCGTCCCAGGCGTCACAGTCGAACGAAGAACCTGGACTTCAGGCGCCCTCCCGCCCAGTTCCTTGTCCTTCCTCCTCCTCCCTCTCAGCTGTACTTCTTCTTCATCGTCCGGGAGCACAACAACGTCTCGTGGAACTGCAATAAACAGAGAAAGCCATAAGGATAATTGACAAACCGACCAGTCAACCTAATGAATTCGAATCAGGCAGACTTACTGGCTTTTGAGGTGACGGCGGCGTCAGCTTCCACGTCGGCTGGAGTCTTGTCAATATCCATATCAGTCGCAGCAGAGGTCGGGCTATATAGGTTCATCATCCACTCGGTCAGAACAAGAAAAACCGGTCGGAACAGGAAATCGGTCGGAAGAAGTAAATACGAGAAGAACGTTTACCCAGAGGCAACATGGACGTCCATCTTGATTCTAGGCAAGGTCTTCCGAGCCTTCGAAGGATTAATTTTGGGCTTCTTGGTGACCTTCTTAGTCAATTCTGGAGTCGAGGACCGGGCGCGCTTTTGAGATGGATCATTCGACGCCACAGCTTTGCCACGCTTGCTCGCGGGATCATGGCGCAGCTTCGATCGACGTTCCGAATGAGGCGATGAGTCGGCCACTTCCTCATCGTCCGACTCGTCGCTCTCATCTTCATCATTGTCAGCAGGGAACTCCCACTCGCTGCTCTCCTCGGCACTGTCCTCGCCCTCTTGGTCTTGCTCCAGAGCTTGTTCACCATTGGGCATTGAATACATCTCCGTGTAGATCTGCGAAACAAGGGACTGATCATAAGTCAGTCGGATCAACAGTCAGTCAGAAAATACGTTCAAAAACTCAGTTATGATGACCAGACCTTATCTGGCAGATTGTTGTTGCTGAAAGGGTCGAATCTCCTGGAACCTCTGGGGTTGTCCTTGTTTCCGGTGATTCCCATCAACCACTCGGCCACTGTTTTGGCCTCCACCTCCTCCGGATGAACCCGAGCAGTGTTGCCAGCCCCGGAGTACATCCACGTGGAGTGGTCACGAGCTTGGAGAGGTTTGATCCATCGACTGAGGAACACCTCGAGCAGATCCATACCGGTGACACCTTGGTTGATCAGTTGGACTACTCTCTCGACTAGCATGCCTGTCTCCGCCTTCTCCGCAGCGGTCACTTTCAATGAAGATGGAGTTTGAACACGGTCAAAAGAGAAAGGGGGAGCCCGGTCGACTGGCCTAGGGTCACAATATCCTGGCAGTAGAACCAGGTCGACTGCCAGCCCCTGACCGACTCCGGAAGTGTCATCGGGGGAAAAGAACTCCTCTTCCTCTTCTGGATGCCCAGACACCCACACATCTGAATAACATGGGTCTTCTCATCGTTCGAGTTCGCTTTCTTCACAGTTTGGGATCGGATGGTAAAAATGTGTTTGAAAAGACCCCAGTGCGGTTGGCACCCCAGGAAATTGTCACACATGGAGACGAATGCAGCAAGATATGTGATGGTATTGGGAGTAAAATGGTGGAGTTGGGCACCAAAGAAATTCAGGAAACCTCGAAAGAAGGGGTGTGGTGGAAGCGAGAAGCCGCGGTCGACATGAGTGGCGAGCAGAACACACTCACCCGGTCGCGGCTGCGTCTCCGCTTCCCCCCTCGGCAAACGTGCAGATTTATGGACGATCATCCCTAACTCTGCCATATCATCCAAGTCCTCCTGCCGAAGCGAAGATCGAATCCAATCTCCTTGGATCCAACCCGACGGCAGCCCCGAGCGCGATGAAGACCCCCAATTCATCTTCTTGTTCTTTGCCGCCCCCGTCGCCTTCTTCGCACGCTCTAGAGCCGCCGTTTTGTCCTTCCCCATAGCGGTGGAGCTGCGGTGTCGAGAGCGGTGGGGCTGGACGGAGTGGAGATGCGAGGGGAAGAAGAAGGGAAATGGACGCGCACAGTGCAAATGCCTCGACCTCGCCGCTTTTAAAGGCCTGCTTCCGAGTGGCTGATGCGTGGGCCCGAGCGATCTTGTCAAATCCCCCCAATAGTCGCACACGGGATATGTGGCGAAAAAGGTGGCGCGGAAATCGAAACATCCTATTTATCTACTCCACTTACCACGGAGCGCTCTGCCTGGCACGCTTCCACCAAAATTTTGAATCCCGTGAAATCCGGGATCCTCTACAACCGATGACGCCAAAGATTTCATGTCAAAGATGTCACTTGACAGATGTCATTGTATAGGCCAGTCGGCAATTTCTGAATCAATCAAGGTGACTGAAAGAAGCCGAAGTTCTAACAACTGGCCTCCACCGGGAGATGAAGACAAGGCAAAGCTAGAGCAGAAGCAAGGTCAACTCCATCCTTCTTTTTTCACTCAAACCTCGATCCAGGGGGGGCTAATGATGAAGACACGAACCTGGGGTAAGGTAATAGGCCTGACCTATACGTCCTACCTAAGGTCCTTATCCTAAGAATAAAAGAAGTTCAAGAATCAGATGAAGGGATCCAGCAAAGGTGTCGAGTGAAGTCCACTCGACCTACCATTCACTCGGAGATCTCTCTTTATCCAGGTCACTCGACCATGAAACCACTCGACATATAAGAAGACCTAAAGCCGCTCTACACAGCAACGGTCGGGTATTTACTCATATATTTAATGATCATTTGTAGCACTTCAATACAGGCGTTACCTGTAACGCCACCCCTTTATGTACATTGAATCCTATGTAACGGAGGGGAGCTGGGGTCCTAGCGCACTCTATATAAGCCACCCCCCTCCTCTGGGACAAGGGTTTGCACCCCCTGTAACACACACACTCATAATCCAGTCGACCGCCTCCGGGCTCCGAGACGTAGGGCTATTACTTCCTCTAAGAAGGGCCTGAACTCGTTAAATCTGCGTGTACAACTCCTCCATAGCTAGGATCTTGCCTCTACATTCCTACCCCCCATTCTACTATCAGACTTAGAACCACGACACATGCCAAAGTTACAGTGATGTTTCTTCAAACAACCAATGTAGCTATCATGTACATGCACCATTGTTACTCTTGCATTCTAAATCATTAGTCTTGGATGATTTAAGGTTCTATTATGAAGTAACATATGTAATATTCATATATGAATTCAACGGGTACGCAATTTATGAAATGGAGGCTATGTAATCATATGAGGTAACACTTTTAAGTAGCGGACTACAATATCCATTTCTTTTTGTGTGCCTCTACACTAACACGTCAATGCATTATGTTTAAAGTAAATAACCAATTGCACTAAATTATCTATTTACACGAGAAATACATAGGCTGAGCGTTTGATCCCTTTTTTTGTGAATGCGCCACTAAAGCGATTGGCCGCGCCCGTGTGAACGTCCAAGTTATCGGCGCATCATCCCGAGTTATTGTCTTTTTTCTAGGGTGGACTTCAGACCAGTTATTAACTACTGATGCGTGCCCCATGTACACAGTCTCGCATGACCTTCCCGCTAGCACGGTCCAAAATTAGTTGAAACTGGATACGAACGATCCCGCGGGCGGCAAAATCTCCCGCCTCCTTCTAAAATTTCCGCCACCTTAGTCTTTAGCACGCAAAATTCCCCTTTTGTCCTTGGTGCACGGAAACCAACAGTTACAATACCGCCCTCATCTACATAATAGGTTGGGGCTCCTTTGGTAACTTCCGGTTCCCCCCACTACACGACACCCCCATTTCCTCTCCCCTCCCGCAAAAATGACTAACTCCACAGCACCAGAGCATCTCACATCACGCCGTCTGTACTTCATCGGCCTTTCTCCCCTCCCCTCTCGAAACCCTAGACTGCTTGTCCACCGGCGTACTAGAGCTAACACCTCTGTTTCGCAGGGAAAGGCTAAGGATTATGGATATGTGCACTATTCTTTAAATCATTATGTTCATAAATCCTCGAAGAATTTCTCTGCTTACTCATATGCTTACCCTAACCCCTCATATGCAAAACGAAGTGGATTAGCATCTATGCCACCTTTCTCTTATGGAGCTCGCAGAATGATGAACTCTTTGCCACCCCTTCAGATGTGGGTGGTGAAGAAAAAGAACTAATCTCTTATGCAGGGTCAGGTCTCCAGACGAACCTAAACGTCTGAACAATTTGCTGGAGACCTGAATATGCTTGAAAGGACGCAAGCTAATCATGAAAAAATGAATTTTCATTTCTCACGTCCTCACATTGCTATATTTGTTCTATTGCTTGATGAAATTGATCTGATGAAATTAATTTCATATTCTTCACTAATGAAGTATATGAGTTCGTAAGCTGCACTAATTCATCTGCAGGATGATCAACCCAAAGCCACTGAGTGGGTCCTCGATAGTGGATGCACAAATCACATGACTGGTGATAAGAATCTATTAATGGACGCCCCCTTATCTCCATCGCATCTGAAGCATATCACCTACGCTGACAAAGCCGAAAGCAAGGTATTGGGTCTAGGTAAGGTTGCAATCTCAAAGGTTCGACACATGGACAAAGTCATGCTTGTCGAGTCCTTAGGGTTCAACCTCATGTCTGTCTCAATGATTTGTGATCTTGATATGGTTGTTGTCTTTGGCAAGTATCGTTGTGTTGTGATCATGGAAGCTGACAATTCCAAAGTCTTCGAAGGCTTTAGGAGAGGAGATTTGTATATTGTTGATTTCTCTATAGAACCACAACCTGCTACATGTCTACTTGTAAAAGCTTTAGAAGGCTGGCTATGGCATCTACGACTTGGTCATGCTGAGATGAGGAACTTGCACACGCTCGCAAAGAAAAAGCATGTCATTGGCATCGAGGGTTTCAAATTCCTCAAGGACCATTTGTGTGGAGCTTGTGAAGCTAGAAAGATGACCAAGGCCAAGCATCCCTCAAAGACCATCATGACTACCACTTGTCCATTTGAATTGCTTCACATGGATCTCTCTGGCCCTACTCACTATGCCACATTTACTAATGCTGCACCTTTATATGGCTTTGTCATTGTTGATGATTATTCTCGTTATACACGGGTGCATATCATCACTTACAAAACTGAAGTGCAGGAAATCATCAAATGATTTTCTTCAAGGGCTTCAACAAATTTTGGTGTGAAGATCAAGCACAGCAGAAGTGACAATGGAACTGAGTTCAAGAACACTGGTCTTGATGACTATCTTGATGAACTTGGTATTGCTCATGAGTTATCTGCTCCTTGTACTCCTTAGAAAAATGGAGTCGTGGAGCGCAAGAACAGGACTCTTGTTGAGATGGTCCGCACTATGCTTGATGAGTACAAGACGCCTCCTCGCTTCTGGCCTGAGGCAATAGATACTGTGTGCCACATCATCAACAGAGTATATCTTCACAAATTCTTAAAGAAGACTGCATATGAACTCCTCACTGACAAGAAACCTAATGTGAGTTATTTCAAAGTCTTCGGTGCTAAATACTGGATTAGAGATCCTCATCACAGTTCTAAATTTGCACCGAAAGCACATGAAGGTTTTATGCTTGGTTATGGTAAGGATTCGCACACCTACAGAGTCTTCAACACCTATCACCACAAGGTTGTTGAAACTATAGAGTGCGGTTCGATGAAACTAATGGCTCGCAAAGAGAGCACCTACCTCCTGTGATAGATGAAATATCTCCTGGGGAATCCATTAGGTTAAAGGCTACTGAGGATGTCATTCCTACCAAAGAATCTGCTGAAGAAGTCATTCCAGAACATGAAGAACATCATGATGGTGCACCTGACGAAAATGGCTCTGAAGAAATGCTGAGCAAATTCCTCATCATCAACCAGCTCATCCTCGCGTCGCTAATGAAGTGCAGATTGAGAAAATCATCAGCGACATCAACGCACCAGGTCCTCTCACACGCTCAAAAGCTTCACATTTATCTAACTTTTGTGGGCACTTTGCTTTCGTCTCTATCACAGAGCCCACTAAGGTAGATGAAGCATTTCTGGATCCTGAGTGGATTCAAGCTATGCAAGAGGAATTACATCAGTTCGAGCTCAACAACATCTGGGAACTTGTCAAGCGACCAGACCCTCGCAAGCACAATATCATAGGCACAAAATGGATCTACCGTAACAAGCAAGATGAATATGGCCTTGTGGTGAGGAATAAGGCACGACTTGTAGCTCAAGGCTACACATAGGTTGAAGGAATTGATTTCAATGAAATGTTTGCACCTGTTGCTAGACTTGAAGCATTTCGCATATTACTTGCTTATGTTAACCATCATAATATCATCTTATATCAAATGGATGTGAAAAGTGCATTCCTCAATGGTAAGCTTGAGGAAGACGTATATGTTGCTCAACCCCCAGGTTTTGAAGATCCAAAGCATCCTGACAAAGTCTTCAGACTCAATAAGGCCCTCTATGGCCTCAAGCAGGCCCCTCGGGCATGGTATGATACTTTGAAGGAATTCCTCATGAAGAAAGGCTTCAAACCCGGTTCACTTGACCCAACTCTTTTCACCAAAGCTTATGATAATGAATTATTCGTGTGCCAAATATATGTTGATGATATCATCTTTGGCTATACTGACCAACGTTACAATGATAAATTTTCCTACATGATGAGTGAAGAATATCAAATGTCTATGATGGGAGAATTGAAATTCTTCTTAGGTCTTCAGATTCGTCAACAGCGTAATGGCATATTCATATCTTAGGAAAATACCTCAAGGATGTATTGAGGAAATTCGGCATGCAAGATTGCAAAGGCGTCAAAATCCCTATGCCCACAAATGGCCATCTATGCACTGATGAAAATGGTATTGACTTTGATCAAAAGGTATATCGCTCCATGATTGGTTCTTTATTGTATTTATGTGCATCTAGGCAAGATATTATGCTTAGTGTTTGCATGTGTGCCCATTTTCAAGCTACACCGAAGGAATCACACCATAAGGCTGTGAAGCATATTCTTCGATATCTAACTCACACTCCAACACTTGGATTATGGTATCCCAAGGGCTCGGCTTTTGATCTCATTGGATATTCAGACTCAGACTATGCTGGTGATCATGTGGACAACAAGTCAACATCAGGCACATGCCATTTCCTCGGACGATCCTTGGTCTACTGGTCTTCGAAGAAACAGAACTACGTACCACTTTCTACTGCTGAAGCTGAGTACATTGCTGCTGGATCGTGTTGTGCTCAATTGCTATGGATGAAAGAAACTCTAAAGGACTACGACATCAATGTGAATAATGTGCCACTCTATTGTGACAATGAGAGTGCCATCAAGATTGCTGATAACCCAGTTCAGCACTCGAAGACAAAGCACATTCAGATCCGTCATCACTTTCTTCATGATCATGTGTTGAAGGGCGACATCTCCATCGAGCACGTGAAGACTGAAGAACAGCTAGCTGATATCTTCACAAAGCCCTTGGATGAGAAGAGATTTAGCAAGTTGCGGTGTGAGCTAAATATCTTAGAATGTTCGAATGTCCTTTGGAAAGGACACACATCCTAACACTTATGCAAAATTGATGACTTAGATGTGCAACACATGAAGTAACGTTTTTCTTCAATCAATGAAGACTAACCCTCTAAGTGTGAAGAAATTAACGAAGAATTTTATTCTCAGAACCCTACGATAATTGTACGTGGTGTCTGAAATCATCATTCTTATACGATCGGTCACGCCACCAACAAAAGTTGAAAATCTTCAATTTGAGTTTTTCTTCACTTTTGAAATTCCTCAGTTGTTCAAATTCTTAAACTTTGCAATATCCTCACTGTTTCCATCGTTTTTCTTCATTGGCTATATAAATATATGAATTTATGTCCTCTACAACATTCACTTATTGCTATTTCTTCAAGATGTGTTTTCTGCTAAGTGAATGTGATTGGACCCTTCCCCCTCTATGCTAAACTCAACCCACACTGTTCACAAATTCCTCGTTCTATTTGAAACCCGTTCATAATCTTCATTGTGTCCTTGTCAGCTGAAGAATTTGCGGATGAATCATTAAAATTTTCATATCTGAATTTTCGGCTTTTGCCGCTCAAACCATTCCACATTCCACGATAATACTTATCTATTCACCCACGATCTCACATGATCTCCACCTCAAAGTACGTGCGTGACACATGTCACACGGATGAGAAAGGTCAGGGGAACGTTCATCCATTTTCCTCAGAGGAGCAGTTTTTCACCATGGCTATATATACCCCTTCCCTTCCTCAGTCTGTTCCGCTCAAACTCACTCCTTCGCTCGAGCTCTCAAAACCTAGCGCCGCCGCTACTTCCATCATCGTTGGTGAGTCTGCGGATTTCTTCACTCCGCCCCGCCATAGCTATCTTCCTCTGCCAAGTTAGGGCATGGAAGATCTGGACTGACGAACTTCCAATCTACATTTCTAGTTTGTCGTGTTCTTCATCAAGGGTAATTAAAAGTCACTTTTACTGCCCTTATTGATTCTAGTGATTTCGTCAAAATCTTCAAAAGGTGTTTATTCTTCAATCTTCACACTCTAAACACCTCACACAAACATTTGTTCTTGATTTGTTTCCTAAGCCATATTTTTCTTCAAGATTCCTCAATTGTGTGGATTTTTAATCTACACAACTCTGGAACCTAAGTCAAAGAATGCTTAGTGAAATTCCTCAAGACACATCTGGTCAAATTCCTCAAACTTGTTCTTTTTGCAAAAACTTCTGAGAACGCATATGACCTCTCCAAATTCTTCGCACCTATACTCTGTTCATAGGTACACATGTCTGCTGCTGAATCACTAGGTTCTCATCAACTTAACTCATTTGCAGCGTTCCTCAAAGAAAAACTGCATACCTATTCAGAGAATTCAACTGTTCAAAACCCTCAGCTAAAGAAAATGGTTGATGGAAAGAAACCTCAGAAGGGAGGAAAGAAGTTGGAAGTCAACACTGCATTTGAAATCCCTGAAGACATCTATGCAGGGTATTGCACTCCAGATGAGGCAATTCATGGAAAAGAAACAAAGAATGAGCGCAAAGTGCGCATTCAGAAAATAGAGAGAATATGGGCCAGAGAATGGAGGGAGTACAGATATCTGACACCCAAGTACATGAAGAAATTCGCTGTACACCCTCCATGCCCAAGACCTCCCTTGGCACCAGGCCAAGTTGCTGATCCCTCAAGCATTAGACGAGGTGAGGAATTTCCTGCTGAATGGGCCAAGCGTCAAGCTAAGTTGGCCAAAGTAGCAAAAGAGGCAGTGAAGAAATTCAATGAAAACTCTGCTGCTGCTGCCACTGCTGAGGCCTCTGCTAGCAAGCCCAAGAAGGCTATGCCTAAGAAGCCTGCACATAAGCCCAGTGCTTCTTCTTCAATGCCCTCACGGCCAAGCTCTTCAGCTAAGCCTCACGGCCAATCCCTCAAGCTGCCCCAGTTCCTCAAGTTCCAAAACCCTCAGCTCCTCCGGCAAAGTCCTCAGCACCTGTGCATCTTGCCTCGTGCCAAAGGACCACAGGAAAATCTATTGCCTCAGAAGCCTCTACAAGTTCTTCAGCTCCTCTGCATTCCTCAACTGGCCCCACATTGCTGAAGACCAAGGCCACTGCTGGATGAGGCACTAGACCCAGTCCTCAAAAGAAGCAGGTCGCCTTTGAAGTACCGCCCTTTGATAACAAAGCTGATGATGATGAACTCACGGAAATCATCAGAGACAGACAATAGAGGGCCGCTAGAACCAAATGAAGTGAAGTTCCTCTCCTACTGGATCCTAAGTTGATCCTTGAATACATTGATCTCTGGCACAAGGACCCCAACGCTCCTATGCCAGACTTCAAGCTGACCTCTGGCCAAAGTCATAGGCTGACTGCCTTCATAGGCAAAGAAAAATGGAAGTCTGAGAAGGCCAGGCAGCTGAAGAAAGCGCAGTACAAGAAAGAGCGCTATCTGAAGAAGAATGTTGTCAAGATGACAACTGATGAACTTGTGGCTGTTCAAGATGAGATCAAAAGCCTCAATGATGAATTTGATGCCTACCATGCTGACTGGAAGGGGGCCAAAGTCAGATTTGTAAAATTGGCAAAGACATTCACCCCCAATGTTGCTACTCAAACGCACATTGAAATTCCTCAGGCTGATGCATCTGCTCAGGCGACTGAAGAACATGCCAGCACCGCTGATGAAAATCAGGCTACTGAAGAAAATGAGAGTACCAGGGCTGATGATTGCATTCCAGCCGCTGATGACATTGCAAGGGCAACCACTAGTGTTGCACCTGAAGAACAAGCCAGGCCAGCTGAGGCATCAACCACCGAGCCTAAAGAATCTGAACCAACCAGGGCAACTGCATCAGTTGCGCCTGAGGAAACTGAACATATTTCCTCTGCTCCTCCTGCACCAACAACAAGTATAGTTCTTCCTTCTGCATCAGAAGTGAAGAAAACGAAAGTTGCGGAGCGAGCAACAGTGAAGAAAAGGAAAGCATCTACTTCATCTCAGTCTTCAGCACCGAAGAAGATGAAGAAATTGACCAGCTCTTTTGAGAATCCGATTGATGCTATTCCTGTTTCAAGCATGCCATCAAAGGAACTCGTTCCTTTTGGTGAAGATAATGTGATCCCAAGCGGATCGAATAAAGACGTTCCTTCTGCTGCTTCTTCAGAGCATTTGGACGAAGAAATTGAAGCGGATGATATCCCTTCAACTCCAATCATCTCATCGCATATGCCTTAGTTCACAGTTGAAGAGGCAAGCGTTGAAGAATTAAATGAAGAAGATGAAGACGTGGATATTGGGTGCTCCAATCTAGTGCTAAATGATGACTATTGGGATCATCTGCACCCCAACTCTCCGGTATTCACCCGTCTACAACAAATCCCTCAGTCCCCTGTGCACACTGAAGTTCTTATGTGCTCTGAAGAACCTCGTATTCCTGAAGAAATTCCAATCACTAGTGCTGATGAAAATGCTACTAAAGCAATTCCAACCACTAGTGCTGATGAAACTATTGATGAAGAAATGAAGAACCAGGCTGCAACTGAAACTGAAACTGAAATTCCTCAGCCTGTGGTTCTGAAGAACGTAATTCCTGAGGCTGTGATGACTTTGACAGACACTCCTCACCTCAAGACGAAGAATCCCTTCTCCAAGAAGCAAAAATTCAAGGCTGCTGACTTCTTCCATGAGCACGTATTCTTCACAGATTACAACCCATATGACTCTTCTCGTCTTCGAAGGAGGCGTTTCTGGACTACCAGCCAAGTCAACTTCTATTCTTCACTGCTTTTTGATAAGGACAAAGTATTTGATCATGCAAATATTCCTCATGTGGACATGGAATCTCTACCTTGCTTCACGCCAGTCTTCGGTGTTCTTCACGATGCTGGACTTCTCAACTTCTGCACAGATATATGTGATTGGAATGAAGAACTAATTCTTCAGTTCTATGCAGCGCTGCACATAACAGGAAATGCTGAAGATGTGAACTCTTGGGTATTGGACTGGATGACAGAGAATACTCACGTCAAAGCACCGGCCTCTGAATTGCTTCATGCCCTGCCTGTCAGTCCTTCCCTTGAAGGTGCATGTTGTATATATCATGAACCTGAGCTTACTGACCATTATATGCAAGTGTTGATGAAGCCGCTGAAGCCCGGTCAAGCCTCAAGAACCAAATTCTTCGTGAAGGAATTTTTGTATATACCACGGACTGTATATCACATCTTGTCCAAGACTTTGAGTCCAATCAAGGGCCACGACTCTAATGAAGAAGAGGTCATTGGTATCATGAAGAATATGCTATTCAACCTCATCCATGGAATACCTGTCAACTACCATGATTTCTTCATCAGGACTCTGGCAAATGTAGCTTTGTCCCCTTTTGAGTAGAAGCCTTACGCTCCCTGGATTATGAGATTCCTCAGATCAAGGTCCTCAATCAACTACAAGGCTGATTTGCAGAATCACGTCAGCTACTTGCCCCCAATAGAAGTCCTCAAGCGGGCATTTTCCTCAGCTGATGAAAAGGGCAAGGCTGCTGCTATTATTGATGAAGGCATTCGTCTGTTGGATGGTCAGTTCCGTGAAGCTGCATCATATTCCACCAATGATGACTCTGCCACTCATGACTCTGCCGCCAATGCCTCAAAGCAAAATCCTCAAGGCACAGCTCCAAGGGTGATAACTGATCATGAGCTTCTCCTCAGTCTTCAACAGAAGGTCGATCGCAACCACAAATGGGTTAAGTGTTAGTTTGGTTCTATTCTTCACAACATGACTGCTACACACAATGCAGTGAAGAAAAACCACTTCTACCTCCATGAAAATAGCACATGGGCTGTTCTGTCTCATCTCTATGGCGAAGAAGATCTGAAGCAAATGGGTTTCAAGCAGGACTTTGAATGGTCTCAACCACCAGCGAAGAAATTCAAGAAAACCAAAGTTCCTTCCTTGGTAGCCAGCTCATCTTCTTCATCGCGTGAGACTGATGAGCATAAAGATTTGGACGACACTGCGGCAGGCCCTACCTCAACAACTGACCCCAACAATGCTGGCGCTCCTTCATCGACTCAGTGATGATATTCTTCAGGAGCGTTAGTCCTCACTTTTTGTCCCTTTTGTTCATTCGATGACAAAGGGGGAGAAATTTGAGTTAGTCTTCAAGCGGGTCTCTTTATAAGGGCGTTTTTTTTTCGAAGTTACAACTCTCGTTCTTATGAAGATTTATTGGATCGAGTTGTAAACTTAAACCCGATGGTGGTCTGGTACTTTTGCTATGTTCTTCTGCATGCTATTTCCTCATATATGTTAATGCACGCATGCTGAATCACATCAGTCACCATATTTCATCATGCATTTCAAATTCTTCATATGATATGTTAAATGCGTGTATGAATTACAAGATATAGGGGGAGATCTCCTTGATTCTACACTTCAAATGTGCATTGCTTCAAAAGCAAATTCCTCACTATGCACATCTTCAGGGGGAGTTCTTCTATATCTTGCAATCAAATTCCTCAATATCAGTATTTACACTTCATATGTTTATCCCCGTTGAAAACTTAACCTATATTGTCATCAATCACCAAAAAGGGGGAGATTGTAAGTGCATCTAGTGCCCCTTAGCGATTTTGGTGTATTGAAGACTTATATGTTAAGGGACTAATGCGTTTGTGAGCGTACACAGGTCTATAAGTCTATGAGGAATTTGATATTTACAGAGAAAGTCGACCCCTAAAAATGAATGTCTTCGACTGAAGACTTTGGATTTATAAAGACTTTATGAAGACTTTGAAAGTGAAGAAATTGGTGTGACCGTGAAGACTTGATATTCATGCGAGGAACATGAAGCGTGAAGAATTTTGTTTTCGTAGTTTCATTTTCTCTTTCTTGAGTCATAGGAAACACCGTACTGTTAAAGGGGGTCAAGGTAAAACTAAGGAAAAGTTTCCAAGTGATGCTCATCTCAAAATCCTACACCTACCAATCCCTTTGAGTGAAGCCATTGGAAATCTCATACAGTTCAGTCAATTTCTTCAGTGACAGAGATGAAGTTCTTCTGGTTTCTGAGGACTTTGTTCTGACTGAGGAGTAAGGAATTCGCCAGTGTGGATTGCCTACAAGTGAGGAACATGATAGCCCTGAGGAATTTGATAGTCAAATTTCTGACCGTTGTTGTGCTACGCACCAGTTGTGCCAAAATATCTACCCACCTAACGGTCATATCATTGAAGGGCATTTATGTCTTACCATGTTGGGCTGCTCCCTAGGCTATAAATAGCCGCCCCTACAACCAATAGTTGGTTGGCTGCTCCGCGAGAAACTGAGACTTGTCATTGAGAGCATCCCATCCTCCGAGGACTTTGAGCGAAAATCATCAAGTGAGGAAAAACCCAAAACCCCAAACCAAACACCTACAAACCCAAAGTGATTGAGCATCACTGAAGAGATTGTTCTTGTGTGGAACCGACGCTCGTTACCTTTGAGGACTGTGCATCCTCCAGACGGTTAGGCGTCATGGTCTAGAGAATCCAAGAGGAAATTGTGGATCGTCGGGTGACCGAGTTTGTGAAGGTCTGGAAGTCACCTGAAGACTTACCACGAGTGATTGGATGAGGTCTGTGTGACCTTAGTTCAAGGAGAATATGGTGAGGACTGTGTGTCCGGGACTGTGTGTCCTTGGGTATAAATACCTAGCCGCTCTAACCAGACTTACAACTATCACTGCAGTTGGAACTGGTCTACCAAATCATTGTCTTCACCAAGCTTACTGGTTCTATTTCCTCAACCATTTCATTTCTTCAGTACTGTGATGTGTACTTGTTCATATCTGTTTGAAGACTTTGACTGAAGACTTTCTCAATTTTCTCAGTTCAATTTCTTTAATCTGTTTGTCTTCATCTTGTTTTATCCTGTGCTTATGCTTTCTGTACTCTGTGTCTGATTTCATTTCATCATGATATCCATATGTATGTCATGTCATGTATGCATCTGAGTACTTATTCCGCTCCAAGTAGTTCTCCGCTTAGGAATTTCCTCACCCTGAAATTCCTTAGTGGAGAATTCATAAAAATTGCCTATTCACCCCTCTCTAGTCGACTTAACCCACTTTCAGGCCTTAATATCCCTTAATTTCCAATAGGACCCCGCTGCCACGGGAGGGTAGGACAAAAGATGTCACGCAAGTTCTTTTCCATAAGCACGTATGACTATATTCGGAATACATGCCTACATTACATTGATGAACTGGAGCTAGTTCTGTGTCACCCTATGTTATAATTGTTGCATGAGGAATCGCATCCGTCATAATTATCCATCATTGATCCATTGCCTACGAGATTTTCACATATTGATCTTTGCTTAGTTACTTTTCCGTTGCCACTGTTACGATTGCTACAAAAACTGCTACTGTTACTTTTGCCACCGTTACCGTTACTTCCATACTACTTTGCTACTAAATACTTTGTTGCAGATATTAAGTCTTTCAGGTGTGGTTGAATTGACAACTCAACTGCTAATACTTGAGAACATTCTTTGGCTCCTCTTGTGTCAAATCAATAAATTTGGGTTGAATACTCTACCCTCGAAAACTATTGTGATCCCCTACACTTGTGGGTTATCACGACTATTTTCTGGCGCCGTTGCCGGGGAGCATAGCTCTATTCTTTGAGTCACTTGGGATTTATATCTATTGACCACTATGAGGAACTTGAAAGATGAAGGAACTAAGATTTTTCCCTCAACTACGAGGGGGGTAAGGAACTGTCATCTAGCTCTACACTTGATTCAGCTTCTGTTTTGAGTAAACTTGCGACACCTAAACTGTCGGGGATATACCCCGCGGTATAAACCACCGGATGTATGACCTGGCTGGAGTTTGGCGATTCACAGGCGACCTGCTTTGACCTGGCGGTTTACGATTCATTACTAATCCGGCAGGCAGGTCAGAGGAGTGACAAGACCCGGTGGCCCAACGGGCGATTCATGAAAGGCCGGTTCATGTTATGGTGGGCCGGTTTAAGAGGAAGACATAAGGAATATTCTCCTACAGAGGAAGCAAGACTAGGACTCCACTTATAATAGATTAGTCCTAATCCAATTAGGACTAGTCATGTAAACCGCCGCTTCAACATATATAAGGAGGGGCAGCGCTCCTCAAAGAGGGAGAGAAAAAGGAGAAACAATCTCTAGGGCTAGACACAAAGAGCCGGTTTACCGGCGACTCCCTGGTGATGATAACGAGACCTAGCCTCAAACAGCATGTAGGCTTGTACCGGATGATGTTTCCCGGGGCCCGAAGCTGTCTAAATCCCTGTCTTGTGTTGCGTCTCTCGATTCCGCTAAACCCCTCTCAAGCTACCACATAGATGCACCGGCCTCACGACTAAGTCCTCACACTAGGACATCTGACGTGACAATTCCACGACAGTTGAAGCCTACCGTGGGGCAAGGCGCACAGTGGTGTTGAGTTCTTGGAGAAATCTCTCTCAGGGATCAAGAATCTTACAAACGGCCGGATGACGAAAGACGGTGCAGAGGATCTACATCAACTCTAAAGTTCGTCACTCAAAAATATGAAAAAGCTCAGGCGACAACACAGGTCACGTAGAGTTCGTCGTGGTCGAGACCGACAAGAGTTTCCGTCGGATCAAACATACTATATTGCAATATTCCGTCGAAACCGCCGCCACAATTGCTACGGTCGAGTCCGATTGCGGCTGCCTTTTGACGTCTACATCAGCTGTTGTTGACCGAAGGATCAAGTCCAATCTGCCGCTACTATTCCGAGGCGTGGAGACCGAAGCCTACAAATCAATCCACAAGTACCACTGTACGTAGGAAGGAATCCATAGTAATCAGCACGTACTACTCCAATTAGTACACTGGCTCGTAAAGTCATCTAGTATAAGATAAGATTTTTCATCTACGGTTGCTACGTGCACACGAGGAAAACCACCTGGATTGTATTGTTTTCTGTACATAGATCGATTGACTGATAACTTCTGTCGTCTGGTCATGACAAAAGTTTGAAGCTTGCCACATATCAAGCCGGCGAATCCACCCTGCTATCTGGGCATCATGGTCTATGCCGGCCCGCCAAGGCGCGCAGCAACATCTGTCTGCAACGGAATACCCGGGACGAACATGCAGCCCGCCGTCCCTATGTCCGGTTTATATCAACATGTTGAAAGGAGCCTAAGTGTTCGGCTACAAGTCGCCGCTCGAAGGTTGCACATGGTTGCTCGCCGCCCTAGTGGTCCCTGTCAACTTCAACGTGCCGGGAGGAACAGAACAAGAGTTAACTACACCGTCAGTACATAGGCGTTGGCGGTTTTGGATGGAGCAAAAAAAAATGCTGGCATGCTCTTGCACTGTGTACATACTACATGGAGCGAAAGTGCTGCTTTTTCCATCACGTCAAAGGATCAAAGTCCAATTGATCTGGAGTTCAACTAGCACTACCACATACACACATGTGAAGCTAGCAAATCAGTGGGCAAGAGGCCCGACCGATCAGCAAACCAAGTCGCCGCCAACACAACTGCTTTTGCTATCTCTGTGGTCTCAAGACGACGCCTCCGTCTCGCCTCTACAGACCGCCGAATGACCAGTCCTACTCTACCGGTGCCCTTTCCTTGAAGACCACCGAGGGCGTGACCCGCCGGTGCCTCTCCTTGAACCGCCGCGGTGTCGGTCCGCTTGAATCCTAAACCGCCCCACGTGTCTCACTACTCCGGGTCGCCCTCCGCCTCGCCGGTTTACGACCGCGGGTGCAGCCTCGACTCCCTGGTTGTCTCAACCCGTATCAGCTGCCGTTTGACGCGCCCATGACCTGCTGGAGCAGGTTCCTGCGACTTTACCCGCGCCGCCTCAATCACCCCTGCCGAGGCTCAGCCGCGCTGTTTCAAGCCGCCCACCTTCCGAGTCTTCCACGCTGTCACGTCGCTCTCGCGACCTCGCCGCCGAACCGATGTACATCGAACTGGCGCATCCAGCAATGATGACCACGGGCCATGGTTTCACTTTCCATCGCGGCAACCCGCCTTCAGTTTCGGCCGCAAGTCACCGTAAACCTCCGTCGCCCCTTGCCGGGTCAACCGCTCGCTGGCGTGCCTCCGTCGACCGGCCTCAAGTCACCTCCCCCACAACCCGGACTCCTCCTTGAAGGCCAGCTGTCTTGCGCCAGAGTACTACAGCCACGGCCGCGCCGCGTTAAACTGTCGTTTGTGACAACCATGGCGTCAAACCGGCCTGCTACCATCACCACATTATTAAACCGACAGACCTGTTTTTCTGCTTCTGAGCTGACTCCGATCCATCATCCCTGCTACATGCTGAAGTTGCCGCTGCCCTGGCCGCTTCGCCGGTTTCAAGCCATCCGCCTCTCCGGTTCACCTTGCCGGATTAACACCACGCGGCTGGAGTGTGGTTCAACCCGCCGTCTGCCTCGTGCCCGGGTTAACACCACGCCACTGAAGATCGCCGACCCCACGCCCGTGGACTCGCTGGCCTGCCATGCCACCCGGTTACCACGCCTCGTCCCGGCAACCTGCCCTGGCCGCTTCACCGGCTGCGCCCGAGCCACGCGGCTATGAATTGCTCCGCCTTGAGCCGCTGCCGGATCATCATTTATCCGAATATGTCAGGTGATATCTTTCTAAACTTATTTTATCAGCATATATTGTTTCTATCAAAGAACAAAATTACTTTGATCTGTATATTTTTATATACAGGATAATTATTCACTACAAATGTGATTTATACCACGGGAATGAAGCACGGGCTGATAATGTTCCGCCCGGCGATAGTCCGTGACATATTACCCGTTGAATGGATGCACACAAGTCGCCGCCCTTGCGGCCCGGTCTACATCGACTTGCCGGGATCGCGTTTGATCGCTGTTCAATGGACGTGCACAAAGCCGCCGCCTCTGCGGACCCGGTCTACATTAACTCGCCCGTCTGTGCCGGTTTACAACACCGGTGCCGATTTTCCCCGTCCGCACCGGCTTGCAATGCCATGACATGCGGCCGACTCATCTGTCCAAGCTGCTTCTGATGTTGCGGTCATCTTTGCTGTCCGTCTCTCGCGGCCTGGTCTACATCAACATACCGGGCCGCACCTGTCTGCATGAGTTGTTTATTGAGTATGAGCAAGTCGCAGCTTGAGTAGCCCGGTTTTCTTTCAAACAAAATGGAGGCAAATTGTCATATACTGTCAACCGCTGTCTGCACTGGGTGGTCCAATGGGCAGGCGCACAAGTCGCCGCCACTACAGTTTGGTTAACTTCAAATCGCCAGTTGGAAGGAACCATTGGCCGAGTTGCTGACACGGCTCATACGGGATCATCTATAACCCGCCGCAGTCACCTCAACCTTTTGTGGATTCGCATCGTGCTATCAGCGCCAATGATATACAAGTTATGCCGGTTTATATCACGGTCAAATATGGAGAGTCTCAAGCCAACTCCTCGAGTCACCTTTGAGACTCGGGGGCTACGATGACATGACTCAGCAAATCTTGCCAGTTTCAGCAAATTTAAGAAACCTAGGACGATGGAGGGAAAGATAACCCGGTCCCGGAGGCTACTGTTATATTGATGAAAATTTAAAGGCCGTCAGAAAATTTCTGGCTCAGAAAGTATATAACAGTTACAAAATCCCAGCTCAATGAAGAAGTTCCGGGTCATCAGAAAGGATTCTGGTTTAAAATCCGGCTCAAGGGAAGTCAGTCTCACTAAAGCTCTCAAATATCCGGTTTACAATCCGGTTCAAGGGAAATCTATACTCCCACAAAGCTTTGAAGCTCTCAAATCCGGTTTAAAAATGTCCGGTTCAAAAAGGAATTAACTTCTCGCAAGTTCGAGTTTAAAGGCCGTCAGAAAAATTCCGGCTGAAAATGAAGATTCCGGTTTAAGATCCGGTTCAAGGAAAAGATGTCTCCCATAAAGCTCTGACGCTGTCAATATTTGGTTCAAAATCCCGGTTCAAAAAGAATTTATCTCTTGCAAAAAGTTAAATGTTGCCGAAGAGGACCTGCTGCCATGATGCGCAGTTCAAACATGGGTATCATGCTTTATTGGCTTATCATATTATTGATCATTTGGGGACTTGGTCGTATCCGAACCATAGCTACACCTCTTGATCGGCGCAATGCGACAACATCACTTGGGGGCTTGGTCGTATCCGAACCATAGTCACACCTCTTGATCGGCTCAAAGCCAAATTACTCCGGGGCCAAAAAGAGTGTTGTAAAATAACAACTCAAACATATGCACCCACTGAGCACATATCAAAATGTTACTTGAGGATTCTTTGCTGTCGAAATGAACAAAGAATCTACACTTGTAATAGGCTATCAAGCCATGGCTTGGAAGCCTTGTGTATACACCTAAAACCCCGGGTTAGCCTGCCTTTTTAAGTAAGTTACTCCGCCCAGGTAAACCTGGTATGACCCATCGAACTTTGACAAGTTACTCTAATAAGACCCTGAACTTGTCAAGTTAAAATGATGATTGGTTAAGGATTGAGGACCATCTTAAAAGGCTTTGTAAAATGGCTTAACTCAGTGGCCCGGCAGCCCATGAAAAGCCTCAAATTTGGGGCCTGGCAGCCCATGAAAAGCCTCGACTACAAGGGTTTCATTTGCTTTTATTTGCTAAGTTTTTCTCCTTGGATGAGATTTCTACTATTTTGATAAACCGGTGTTCATCAACCCGGCTCGGCTTTCAACTACAAGTTGTTAGTACATGATCAATTATAATTCGGCGGTTATTAACCCGGTCTGGTTTCGACTACAAGTCGCCAGTGTTATATATGGATAATCCGGTGTTTATCACAACCCGGTACGATTTTATCATAAACTGGCACATCATGAAAGGAGTTATCATTACTCAAGATTGGGGTTATCACTCTTACTACAAAAAGTTGGTAAACTAATGATGTGATTCAATGTCACAGGTAAGATATATTACATATTTGATTATTCTTAAGTGCAGCCTTGGTTATAAACCCGGGTTATATGTTGGGCATTATGACCCGTCCGGCGGTAAACCGCCAGGACACTTTAAACTTGTTGTATGCAGAAACAGGTTGAATAAAGTATGATTATAAATCACCGGTGTTTATTAACCCGACCTGGCTTTGGACTATAACTCGCCAGTATGATGATAAATTATCCGGTGTTTATTAACCCAGCCTCGCTTGGGACTATAAGTCGCCAGCATATATTTGGATTGCGCCATTGGAATCATGCGCTCATAAATCATTGGATTATATTATTCAAATCTTCAAATAGCCACCATGGCTGGATTTTATTATGGTTATCAATAACCAGTATTATGATTGAGGTTTTCAAAGTCGCTTTAGCGCAATGGTTATTATTTTATCAATGGATATGATTTATTCTACAATTGAAGGAATAGTCCCGAGTCGTTGCAAGCTTACGACCCGGCACTTGGGGGCTACATTATTCAAAGTTGAGATTATATTAAATATGCAAGTCTCTTATCGCTGCAAGCATGCACCATGACACTTGGGGGCTAATGCAAAGTCATTTTTATTAGTTTTATTGAAGACCTGACTCATCATATCATGATGAGATGTCCCTTGGGGGCTACCAATTGCTCCTATCAACAATTCAAGGTACACAAATTTTCATCTATCATTGAAGGATCCACTGCTCGGTAAAGCACAAAGCTCTCAACCTTGTGGACGTGGGTTCAAGCCCCATGATGGGAGTTACATCATATAATGTTATTCACAATGAAGTATATATAAAGTCCTGGCTCAATATTATCTTACTGAGCCGGCCCTTGGGGGTAACACGTTCCTTCTTGAATCTACATACAAAGTCCCTGCTCATTATTGCATAATGACCCGGCCCTTGGGGCCTATACCGGTTGAAGTTTTTTGAGCATCAGGCAATGACAAGTCCTAGGTTACTGCAAGCATGACAACCCGGCACTTGGGGGATACGTAATATATGGAATCTTCAGTTGTGACTAATGACTGAGATGAACAATCTGGATTTCTTCAAAGTTGCAACATTTATATTGAGGCAAGTCTTAAGCCATCACTTTGTACTGCTCAAGACTTGGGGGCTACAGGTATTATATTATTATCGAATAAATCTTTTCAAATTCTCTGTTTGAGCAAACCAGTTTGACCCAGCGTCACCAATCATTATGACCCTGTGGCTGCAACCCGGCGTCATCAATAATCATGAACCAGCGTTGGCAACAATCATGAACCGGCGCTGGCAACAATCATGACCCAGAATTATCAGTTTTTATAACTCGATGATTTTGGAAATCATAGATCGGCAAGTTCTATATTTTCAAGCCGACTGAATATCAGTTGAATATTTGAAGACCAATATTTTTGTCAAGTCGGAGCATTGAAGGCCGAGTCAAATGTATTCTTTATTTATAATATTTTTTCTACAAGCAAATTGATTATGAAGCTGGTCTACTGACCCGGATTTTCAGAAGGAAGAAATGACAAGGACTTAAGGATGATCAAGTACCGGTTTATAAGAATATTTAACCCGGAGCGCAACCTGTCAAATTCATTCTTGTGTTTATGTTGCAGGATAAGTTTAACATGGATAAATCCAAATTAAACTGGGGGCTAATGTCGGGGATATACCCCATGGTATAAACCGTCGGATGTATGACCCGGCTGGAGTTTAGCGATTGACAGGCGACCTGCTTTGACCTGGCGGTTTACGATTCATTGGTAATCCAGCAGGCGGGTCAGAGGAGCGATAAGACCCGGTGGCCCAACGGGCGGTTCATGAAAGGCCGGCTCATGTTATGGTGGGCCGGTTTAAGAGGAAGACATAAGGAATATTCTCCTACAAAGGAAGCAAGACTAGGACTCCACTTGTAATAGAGTAGTCCTAATCCAACTTGGACTAGTCATGTAAACCGCCCCTTCAACATATATAAGGAGGGGCAGGGCTTCCCAAAGAGGGAGAGAAAAAGGAGTAACAATCTCTAAGGCTAGACACAAAGAGCCGGTTTACCGGCGACTCCCTAGTGATGATAATGAGACCTGGCCTCAAACAGCATGTAGGGTTGTTACTGGATGATGTTTCCCGGGGCCCGAAGCTGTCTAAATCCATGTCTTGTGTTGCGTCTCTCGATTCCGCTCAACCCCTCTCAAGCTACCACATAGATGCGTTGGCCTCACGACTAAGTCCTCACACTAGGACATCTGACGTGACAATTCCACGACATAAACCTACATCTATTATTGATTCTGATATGTCGCATGTTATTGATGGTGCCACTTCTGCTATGCATGATGCTTACAATGAAAGTACTTCTATGCTTGATAATACTGCGCCATTAGGTGAATTTCTTGATGAACAACTTGCTAGGGTTAGAGAGAATGAAATGATTGAAACAGATAATATTGATGAAAGTGATGATGAAGATTCTCCCCCTAGATATGAATTGCCTGATGTGCCTGAGGGTTATGTTATGGATGAAGAGACTGTTAGAGACCTTTTTGCTTGCAAAGATAGATATGATCTTAAGAAACTGTTAGCTAAGCTGAAAGAAAAGTCTTTGAATGCTAGAATGAAATATGACCCTGCTTTTGCTACTTCACCTATCAGTATTTCTGATAAGGATTATGATTTCTCTGTCGATCCTGAGTTAATTACTTTGGTTGAATCTGATCCTTTTTATGGCTATGAATCTGAAACTGTTGTGGCACATCTTACTAAATTAAATGATATAGCCACCCTGTTCACTCATGAGGAAAAAATTCATTACTACTATATCCTTAAGTTATTTCTGTTCTCATTAAAGGGTGATGCTAAAACATGGTTCAATTCTCTTGCTCCTGGTTGTGTGCGTAGTCCCCAGGATATGATTTATTACTTCTCTGCTAAATATTTCCCCGCTCATAAGAAACAAGCTGCCTTAAGGGAAATATATAATTTTGTGCAAATTGAAGAAGAGAGTCTCCCACAAGCTTGGGGGAGGCTTCTCCAATTACTTAATGCTTTGCCTGATCATCCTCTCAAGAAAATGAAATACTTGATATCTTTTATAATGGACTAACTGATGCTTCCAGAGACCACCTGGATAGTTGTGCTGGTTGTGTTTTCAGGGAAAGAACTATTGAGCAAGCTGAATTGCTATTGAATAATATATTGAGTAATGATAATGATTGGACACTTCCTGAACCAACTCCTAAGCCAACTCCGAAGAAAAGGGGTATTCTATTTCTCAGTCCTGAAGATATGCAAGAAGCAAAGAAATCTATGAAGGAAAAGGGTATTAAAGCTGAAGATGTTAAGAATTTACCACCTATTGAAGAAATATATGGTCTTGATAACCCGACATAGGAGTAATGGTAAATTCTCTCTATTGATTTGATGAAGGTGATATCCCTCGTAATAAGTCTGCTAGCCAATGTTTGGATGAGTTTGATAATTTTATTGTTAAACAAGAAAACTTCAATGCTTATGTTGGTAGACAATTGAAATGTAATGCTTATATGATTGATCACTTGAGCGATTATATGTCTAGAGTTAAAGGTGACCTTAAACTTATTAGTAAACATGCTTCTATGGTCACCACTCAGGTAGAACAAGTGCTTAAAGCTCAAGATGATTTGCTCAATGAATTAAATAATAAGAAAAATGATAATGCTGTTAGAGTTATGACTAGAGGGGGTAAAATGACTCGGGAACCTTTGTATCCCGAGGGCCACCCTAAGAGAGTTGAGCAAGATTCTCAGAGAACTAATGTTGATGCACCTAGTCCTCCTAAGAAGAAGAAAAAGAAAAATGATAGGACTTTGCATGCTTCTAGTGAACCTGTTGTTGACACACCTGGGAATCCCAATGACATTTCTATTTCTGATGCTGAAACACAATCTGGTAATGAACATGAACCTAGTGATAATGTTAATGATGATGTTCATGTTGATGCTCAACCTAGCAATAATAATGATGTAGAGATTGAACCTGCTATTGATCTTGATAACCCACAATCAAAGAATCAACGTTATGATAAGAGAGACTTCGTTGCTAGGAAGCGCGGTAAAGAAAGAGAACCATGGGTTCAGAAACCCATGCCTCTTCCTCCTAAACCATCCAAGAAAAAGGATGATGAGGATTTTGAACGCTTTGCTGAAATGATTAGACCCATCTTTTTGCGTATGCGTTTGACTAATATGCTTAAAATGAATCCTTATGCTAAGTATATGAAATATATTGTTACAAATAAAAGAAAGATACTGAAAGCTGAAAGTTCCACCGTGTTTGCTAATTATACTTTTAAAGGTGGAATACCAAAGAAACTAGGAGATCCAGGAGTACCAACTATACCATGCTCCATTAAAAGAAACTATGTTAAAACTTCTTTATGTGATCTTGGAGCCGGTGTTAGTGTTATGCCTCTCTCTTTATATCATAGACTTGATTTGAATAAGTTGACACCTACTGAAATATCTTTACAAATGGTCGACAAATCAACTGCTATACATGTCTGTATTTGTGAGGATGTGCCTGTTGTGGTTGCAAATGTTACTATTTTAATGGACTTTGTTATTCTTGATATTCCCGAGGACGATAGTATGTCGATTATCCTTGGTAGACCCTTTTTGAATATTGCAGGGGCTGTTATTGATTGCAACAAAGGCAATGTCACTTTTCATGTTAATGGTAATGAGCATACGGTACACTTTCCGAGGAAACAACCTCAAGTCCACAGTATAAATTCTATTAGAAAAATTTCAATGGTTACTATTGGAGGTTTTGAATTCCTTCTTCCTACTGTCAAGAAGAAATATGATATTCTTATTATTGGGGACATACATATCCCCGTTGAGGTAACCTAGTGTTATTCGAAAATTCTTCGGTTTCATGCGATTCGGAAAGAGTTTGTTAACAAGACTTGATCAACCTTGTTTGTGGATTCCTTTTGATGAGCATGAGATGGATGAAGTTAGAAAGCACAACTCTCTGTACCTTCTTTTTACTTTCTATTATTTAGATTAAATAAAGCAAAAATAGTATTTTCTGTATGTTTTCTGAATTATCCTTGCAATAAAAATACCCTAAAAATAAAAGTTCTCCAAATATCTTGGAAATGAAATATGTTTTTTTGTAGAATATTTAAGAATATCTGGCACTGCGAACACACCATGGGGCCCCACCATTTGGCCACGAGGGCACAGGGCACGCCCACCCCCCTAGGACGCGCCCCTGCCTCGTGGGCGCCACGTGGACCCCCTCCACTTATTCTAGCACCCACTCACTTCGTCTTCCTCCAGAAAAAATCCTCCCATATCTCAAACCCGTGTTCTAGCTCATCTTGCTGCCATTTTCGATCTCCTTGCTCGAAGCTCCATTCACAAAACTGTTTGGGCGGATTGCTCCTTGGTATGTGACACCTCCAATGGTCCAATTAGTTTTTGTTCTAGTGCTTTATTTATTGCAAATATTTGCTGCTTAGGTGACCCTGTTCTTGAGCTTGCATGTCAAATTATGTGGTCCCAAGTAGTTCTAATGCATGGTATAGACTCTAGGCACTTGTGGGAGTAGCTGCTATCAATCTTGTTTAGTTTCGTTCATTTTTATTTTGAGTCACTAAAATTTCAGAAATTTTTCAGAGAAAGAAAAATGTTTAGGAAAATGTACCAAGGTGGTTCCTCAAGGAAGCAAGGACCAAGGCTCGCGATACGTGAGTCGGATGATGAACCACCGAGGGAAGCTCAAGTGCGGCCTGGTGAATGGCCGTCGGAAGAGTTTATGGTCTAGGCAGGCATCA
This sequence comes from Triticum urartu, assembly GCF_056163025.1. NCBI lineage: Eukaryota > Viridiplantae > Streptophyta > Magnoliopsida > Poales > Poaceae > Triticum > Triticum urartu. Next base: position 149,248,910 of record NC_141879.1, on the reverse strand, counting down.
AGAATGAATTTGACGCATATGTGCGAAATGCTAATCTAGAGGACTTCGTGTCAGATAAGTGCCTACAATACCGCTACCTAACTGATTCCTTTGTGAGGAGGTTTAAATTTGCATCATCGCGCAACTCTCACACTGTTCTATTTGATCTTTATGATAAATCATATACCATGGACCTAGAAGATTTTAATACTGCCTGTAAACACCTGCTGTGGGGCAATGTTAGTGAACCTCGCAAATCTGAATATAAAGACTTTCTTGCTAGTATCACTATGGGGGAATCTAGAGAAATCACACAAGCTACCATAGGGAGCATTCATTTCCCTTCCATACATTATTTTGCTCTCTTTATAGGTAGATGCATTAACGGTAAAGATGAAGCTTGTCACATGTGTGTTCCAGATCTTAGTGTCCTCAAGAGTGCGGTATTAGGTGATAAACAATATAACTTGGGGGCCATTGTTGCACGGAGGTTGCATCTTAACGGTACAAGAGGAGATTTGTTTGGTGGAATTTATGCAACTCGTGTAGCTAATTATCTTGATGTACCCATACATGAACATGATATGGAGTTGCCTCCTGCTTATCTAGATTATAATGCTATGGTTCGCCATCAGTTTCTTGAGAGGAATGAACAGTTCCTCCAGTACCGACTAATCTTTGACAAACGGCACACTGTCCATATTACCCTCCCTGCTCCTACTTTCTTTAACTTTCAAGAAAAAGGGAGATATGTTATAAACAGGGAGGAGGCAAACGAGTATGAGAGGAGTACGAAAGCAGCTGCCTCCGAGCTGCAACTCTTGAGGCAGTAGGTGCTGCATCTCAGTACAACCCCAGCTACGACTTTGGATATCCACAGGCCAGTCGTGGGCATAGACCAACTTAGGCCAAAAGCCTAAGCTTGGGGGAGTACGTATTTCTCACCAACATTACATTCATATTCACACACTCATGCCAGTTGTCAGTGCTCATAGTTTTTCATTGTACTATACATGCTAGTTTATTTTATTTTCAAAGCCTTCTTCTTGTGTGTTTGAAAAACCTTAAGAAAAACTAAAAAAATAGTTGTAGCTTTTAGCTAGTTTACTTTCCATGCCTGTAGTAGTAGTAATTAAAAAGAAAACCCAGAAAGATTTCTCGTTCTTCTTTTGCTTGTTGGGAGCTTTCCCGTGTAAATAGTTTTATTTCTTTTCTTTGGGGGTCGATAGGAGAAGACCATGATGAAAATATTGAGTGGCTCTCATTTGCATTATTGTTGATTTAACCAGGAGCCCATATTACCTTGTCTTCACCTTTGTATTAAATGCTTGCAGATTCCAGCTTAGTCCAATGCACGTGCACTATTATTATTATTATCCACACTGTTCGGTCGTGCAAGTGAAAGGCAATAATGATGATATATGACGTACTAATTGAGATGAGAGAAGCTGGTATGAACTCGACCTATCTTGTTTTTGTAAATATGATTAGTTCATCGTTCCTGATTCAGCCTATTATGAATGAAACATGTTTGCAATGGCAATTACAGATTATAGTTGCTCATGCCATGCTTAATTTGCTAGGAATTTATAATGGTTTAACTTGCGTGCCAACATGCTATTAAAATGGTTGTGATGTGGTATGATAGGGTGGTATCCTCCTTTGAATGATTCGAGTGGTTTGACTTGGCACATGTTCACGCATGTAGTTGAAACAAAATCAACGTAGCCTCCATGATATTTATATTCATGGTGATTTATATCCTACTCATGTTTGCACTCATTGTTGTTTAATCTTAATGCATGTTCATGACTATTGTCGCTCTCTAGTTGGTCGCTTCCCATTCTCTTTCTAGCCTTCACTTGTACTAAGCGGGAATACTGCTTGTGCATCCACTTCCATAAACCCCAAAGTTATTCCATATGAGTCCACCATACCTTCATATATGCGGTATTTACCTGCCGTTCCAAGTAAATTTGTATGTGCCAAACTCTAAACCTTCAAATGAAATTCTGTTTTGTATGCTCGAATAGCTCATGTATCAACTAGGGTTGTCTATATCTTCCATGCTAGGTGGGTTATTCTCACGATGAGTGGACTCCGCTCATCACTCACAAGAAAAGGGCTGGTAACTGGGATGCCCAGTCCCATGCTCAAATCAAATCAAATTAATTGCAAACAAAACTCCCCCAGGATTGTTGTTAGTTGAAGGCACCCACTGTTTCAGGAAATCCATGGATTGATGCTTGTTGGTGGTGGGGGAGTATAAACTTTACCATTCTGTTTGAGAACCGCCTATAATGTGTGTAGCATGGAATTGAGATCTCTTGGTTGTTATGTTGACAATGAAAGTATGCCACCCAAAATATTATTTATCTCTGTTTCAAAACTCGAGCTCTGGGACCTCTGCAAATCACTGCTTCCCTCTGCGAACGGCCTATCTATTTAATTTTATGTTGAGTCATCACCCTCTTAGTAAAAAAGCACCAGTTGGAGAGCACCGATGTCATGTGCATGCATTGCTATTAATTTACATTGAGTATGACTATGATTGGATCTCTTTTACCATGAATTACAATGTATAGTCAGTCCTTGATCCTCAGGGGTGCTCTGCATTTATGTATTGCGGTCTCAGAAAGGGCTAGTGAGATACCATCTTGTTGTATCATGTTATGATTGTTTTGAGAAAGTGTTGTCATCCGAGATTTAATATCATTGCTCGTTAGTCGATTATGTCATTGATATGAGTAAACATGAGACCTAAATGTTATTGTGAATTTGGTTACTTCATAATCTTTGCTGAAAACTTGAATGCGGGCTTTACATATTTGAAACAACAAGATCAAACAGAGTTTGTAAAAGTATTTCTTTATCACTTTTTAGTTTGTCAACAGAATTGCTTGAGGACAAGCGAAGGTTTAAGCTTGGGGGAGTTGATACGTCTCCAACGTATCTACTTTTCCAAACACTTTTGCCCTTGTTTTGGACTCTAACTTGCATGATTTGAATGGAACTAACCCGGACTGACGCTGTTTTTAGCAGAATTGCCATGGTGTTATTTTTGTGCAGAAATAAAAGTTCTTGGAATGACCTGAAAATCCACAGAGACACGTTTTGGAATTAAAGAAAAAATATTGGCGAAAGAATCAGCATCAGGGGGCCCACACCCTGTCCACGAGGGTGCAGGCCCCCCCTAGGGCGCACCCCCTGCCTCGTGGGGCCCCTGGGATTCCATCGACCTCAACCCCGACTCCATATATTCACTTTCGAGGAGAAAAAAAATCAGAGAGAAGGATTCATCGCGTTTTACGATACGGAGCCGTAGCCAAGCCCTAATATCTCTCGGGAGGGCTGATCTGGAGTCCGTTCGGGGCTTCGGAGAGGGGAATCCATCGACGTCGTCATCATCAACCATCCTCCATCACCAATTTCATGATGCTCACCGCCGTGCATGAGTAATCCCATCGCAGGCTTGTTGGACGGTGATGGGTTGGATGAGATTTACCATGTAACCGAGTTAGTTTTGTTAGGGCTTGATCCCTAGTATCCATTATGTTCTACGATTGATGTTGCTATGACTTTGCTATGCTTAATGCTTGTCACTAGGGCCCAAGTGCCATGAATTCAGATCTGAACCTATTATGTTTTCAAGAATATATGTGAGTTCTTGATCCTATCTTGCAAGTCAATAGTCACCTACTATGTGTCATGATCCGGCAACCCAGAAGTGACAATAATCGGGACCACTCCCGGTGATGACCGTAGTTTGAGGAGTTCATGTATTCAATAAGTGTTAATGCTTTGGTCAGTACTCTATTAAAAGGAGGCCTTAATATCCCTTAGTTTCCAATAGGACCCCGCTGCCACGGGAGGGTAGGACAAAAGATGGCATGCAAGTTCTTTTCCATAAGCACGTATGACTATATTCAGAATACATGCCTACATTACATCGAAGGTGTTTGTTGGGTTGGCATAGATCAAGATTAGGATTTGTCACTCCGTGTATCGGAGAGGTATCTCTGGGCCCTCTCGGTAATGCACATAACTATAAGCCTTGCAAGCAATATGACTAATGAGTTAGTTACAGGATGATGCATTACAGAACGAGTAAACAGACTGGCCGGTAACGAGATTGAACTAGGTATGATGATACCGACGATCGAATCTCGGGCAAGTAACATACCGATGACAAAGGGAATGACGTATGTTGTTATGCGGTTTGACTGATAAAGATCTTCGTAGAATATGTAGGAGCCAATATGAGCATCCAGGTTCCGCTATTGGTTATTGACCAGAGATGTGTCTTGGTTATGTCTACATAGTTCTCGAACCCGTAGGGTCCGCATGCTTAACGTTCGATGACGATTTGTATTATGAGTTATGTGTTTTGGTGACTGAAGTTTGTTCGGAGTTCCGGATGAGATCAGGGACATGACGAGAAGTCCCGAAATGGTCGAGAGGTAAAGATTCATATATTGGAAGGTTGTATTCGGATATCGGAATGGTTCCGAGTGATTCAGGTATTTTACCGGAGTACCAGGAGTTACTGGAACACCCCGGGGGAATATTGGGCCTTAGTTGGCCTTAGTGGAGAGAGAGGAGGGCCACAAGGGGTGCCCCCCCATGGCAGTCCAATTTGGACTAGGCGGGCTGCGCCCCCTTTCCCTCTCCTTCCTTTTCCCTCCGGCGGAGAAAGGAAAAGGGGGGGCAAATCCTACTAGGACTAGGAATCCTAGTAGGACTCCCCCATAGCGCGCCCCTCCTGGCCGCCGGCCTCTCTCCTCCCCTCCTTTATATACGTCGGCAGGGGCACCCCAAAGGGACATCAATTGTTCTCTTAGCCGTGTGTGGTGCCCCCCTCCACAATTTACTCCTCCGGTCATAGCTTCGTAGTGCTTATGCGAAGCCCCGTGCGGATCACATCACCAACACCGCCACCACACTGTCGTGCTGACGGAACTCTCCCTCGACCCTCTGCTGGATCAAGAGTTCGAGGGACGTCATCGAGCTAAACGTGTGCTGAACACGGAGGTGCCGTACGTTTAGTACTTGGATCGGTTGGATCATGAAGACGTTCGACTACATCAACCGCGTTAACCTAACGCTTCCGCTTTCGGTCCACAAGGGTACATGGACACACTCTCCCCCTCTCGTTTCTATGCATCTCCTAGATGGATCTTGCATGAGCGTAGGAAATTTTTTGAAATTGCATGCTACGTTCCCTAACAGGTTCGTCGGCGCGGATCGCGTGCGGGCGGCGCGGCTGGGCACGCTCCACGGTGAATTTGAGCTGTTACGCATGGCGGACGGCGACACGCTGGATGGGTTCACCGCCAAGCTGGGTGCCATGGCGGTGCACTTCGCCGGGCTTGGATCAACTCTGGAGTACAGCACGCTAGTGAAAAAGCTGCTCGACTCCGTGCCGGATTGCCTGTACGCGGTGGTGGCCGAGATCGAGCAGTTCAGTGACGTGAGCACCATGGCGTTCGAGGAGGCCCTGGGTCGCCTGAAGGCCTTCGACAAGCGGCTACTACGATGTGGGCAGGCCGGTGGCGAGCGAGCAGACGGGCAGCTCATGTACACGGCGGCGCAGTGGCGGGTGCGGGAGCGGCAGCAGGGAGGTGCGCGGGACGACGACGACGTGTGGAGCATGGCGTCGGGCAACGGTGGCAACCGGCGCGGGCGCTGCTACACGTGCGGCGAGCATGGCCACTTCAAGCGGGAGTGTCCGCTGCTGTGGAAGGCGCTGGCGGCGGAGCGAGCATTGCTAGTGGACGGTGACGTCGAGGACGCCGAACTGCTCTGAGCCGCGGCTTAGGGGGTGAACTTTAAGGCAATAAGGCGCGGTGACATGTCGGGCATGACCAGCGCGTGTATGGGCGCGAGCTGATCGTGTAGGGCGTGCCGGGTCCGCGGCGTAGGTGTGCGTGTGTCCGTGCAGCTGTACACCACATGTGTGTGTGCGTGGTGTAGCTGTTGGCGGACGCGGTGATCGCGCGGGTTTGTTGTGGGCTCGGCGCAGCGGGCGCGTGGAGACGTGGTCGTGAGCGCGCGCTGGATGGGCCGAACCGAGCGAGGAGTGGGTAGATGCGTGGGGGTCGTGGCCCAGCGCTGGTCCGATGTATAAGATCATAGCGTCGATCGTTATAACAGAGTGGGTGTCGAGTTCAAGCTCGAGGTGAAGCTGTTCGCGCAGTGGGCGTTCGTGCGCTGGAAAAACCCACCGACTCCACCTTGTGCTCCCCTTCTTCCTTCCTTCTTCCTCCTCGGGTTCTGGTAGAGAGAGAGAGAGAGCTAGGGAGGATCTAGGGCAAGCTAGGGCTTAGGGTTTGCACCAACAAGGACGAGGTGCGCGTACATATACTCACAGATTCTGAAGTGGTGGAGAATTAAAGGAATTAGAGGAGAGGTGCAAGTGCCTTTATGTTTTCTGGTGTGCGCCTCAACCTGTAGGTGAGACTACCCACAGTGAGAGTAACATAGGTGATAACATCACACATCTCTAGGCAAAACAGATGATGTGGCAAGTAATTCATGAGGAAAGAGAGGCATGTGGTGACATAGCTAGTTACTGTAACATCACACATACCAAGATAAGATGAGTCTACAACTGTCGGTGTACTAGAGTAGGGGTACCCTAGTATCCCGAACTTGTGCACGGGCAGTCGCAGCATCCCGCGGCAAGGCTTGCCGGGTGACCGCCAAGGTCCTCCGTGGTTCCTTTGGAGCCATTTAAGAACAAAGTGTCCAAGCCAAGAAGACAAGACCCCGGCAAGAGGAGCTTGCCGGGAAGGCTAACAAAAGCATCCCAAGACCCCGGCAAGAGGAGCTCGTCGGGAAGGCCACCCAAGGCATTGCAAGGAACTTGCCGCGGCGCACCACGCGCCCCGGCAAGGCCCGGTGAGCGACAAGCTCCCGGACGCGACAAGACAACGACAGCGGCAAGGCGCTTGCCGCGGCAAGCCACCTCCCTGGGCCCGCGCTCCAGCACATCCACCAACGTGTCGCTCTGGGGCCCTTCCAGGTGTACGTGGCGGGAGGCTGTGCAGCCAGTGGCGTGCGGTGGCAAGCGGCGCTGACAAGATCACCATCGTGGCGAACGGTGGCGTCCCTGGCGGTCCCTTTTCGCACTGTTTAGGCGACACAGACGGGCATTTAAGGCCCTTGTCCGCTGCCGTCAGGGTTAGATATGATACACTGTAGTAGGTAGCTGTGCCTACCACAGCACCTTTCCATTTTTGCCCTTTACCTCCGTTGCCACCTGTCGGTAACCCCTTGAGCATATAAAAGGAGGCCCGTGTGCAACGTAGAGGGGGGTTAGCTGGTTCAAACACTCACGCTCGGTCTTGTTAGCTGCGGGTGTGTACTGTAGCACTCCGCGCTCCCGAGTAAGAAATCAATACAAACCACAAAGCAGGAGTAGGGTTTTACGCATCCGTGCGGCCCGAACCTGGGTAAATCGCTCTCGTGCATCGCCTCGATCCGCTCTTTGCACGACCTCCGCCCCCGCCGAACCGAAAGGGACCCGGTCCGCCGGTCCCATAGGTGCCCGTGGATCAGTACCCCGGCATCTTTGGCGCGCCAGGTAGGGGGCGTCGAAGTTGTGTGAACCAGATCCGGCGTTCTCGCGAGCTAGATCTTCATCATCTTCATCAACATGCCGCCGAAGAAGAAGGTTTCGGAGGCGGCTGCTCCGTCCACGCCTTACCCACCACCGCCGGGACAAACGGCCGATGGGGCGGGCGCTGGCGGAAGAATGGGTGTAGACGAGGGAGCTCACGGTGCTGCCAGGTCCAAGGGCGAGGCTGCGCTGCCCATCGGCGGCGTAGCCGGCTCCCACAACGACCGGGCGCACTCCAAGACCTCGGCGTCCGTACATGCACCGCGCCTGTCTCAGGAAGCGCGGGACCGGCAGCATCATGGTACTCACGGTACCATGCGTTTGCTAGACCAAGATCGGGCTGGTGGGTCTCGGAGCGCTCATGACCACCATGCACGCCAACATGCTGGCACGAGCGAGGCACGGTCGCCTGGACAGGATATTGCTCCTTCTAACATGGTTAGAAGTCCGAGCATATCCCGCTCCTCGCACCGTTCGCCACCACCGCCCGCCACTGCGGCAGAAGCTCTGGCGCGAGCTCAGCTGCTCCTAGACTACCCTCCAACGGCGGACAAGATCGACGATTGGAGGGCCACCATCCAGAGTCTCATCGGCTTTGCCAACGGCGACACTCAGCGGCAGCCGAGCACGTCGCAGCCGCGGCAAGCTAGCCAGGCACGAGCCGGAGACGACAAGACTGGTGGGGGTGCAACTACTGTGCAATCTCCGCCCCGAAGGCCGAGATCGCCGACTCGCCGGATCCACCTCGACAGCGACTCCACCGCGTCGTCAGATCCGCGAGCTCATCGCGATCAGCGCCAAGTTCTTCAAGAACGACAACAAGAAGACACTCGTACTCGCATCGAGCGCCAAAGGGAAGCACGACGTCAATCAGACCAGCGCGCTGGGCCCTCTGTTGACATGCATGCGCCAGGGGAACCAGGCGACTTGCCGTACGCGGTAGGTTGCCCTGCATTCACTCGTGAGCTGCGGCGAGTCCAGTGGCCCAACACGAAGAATTTCAAACCAGATGTACCAGAGAAGTACGACGGCAAGACGCATCCGTTGGAGTTCGTCAGCATCTACACCATCGCGGTGCAGGCTGCCGGGGGGCGGGATGACAAGATCCTTGCCAACTACTTTCCGCTGGTGCTCAAGCCCAACGTCAGGTCCTGGCTCATGCACTTGCCGGACAACTCCATATCCTCCTGGGCTGATCTATGCCATCAGTTTGTCGGCGCCTTTACAGGCGGCCACAAACCACATGGCCAAGAGAGTGACCTTCATCTGCTCGCCCAGAAGGAAGGAGAGCCCCTGCGCAAGTACATTCAGAGGTTCAGCTGTGTACAGTATAACATCCCAGACGTCCACCCCGCCGCGGTCATCAGCGCGTTCCATCAGAACGTGCGTAACCGCAGGATGCGGGAGGAGATGGCGATGTCCAGGATCAGAGACGTCAGTGAGCTGTATGCCCTGGCCGACAAGTGTGCACGTGCTGAGGAAGGGAGGAAACTCCCCGGAGAGAAGACTGGAGCAGAAGGATCTGACAATGAGGATGCTTCCCCGGCAAAGAAAAACCGGCGGCGGAACAGGAAGAAGAAAGGCAAAGAGGTGCTAGTCGTTGAGCAGTCCGGCAACGAAGGTGGCGCCAAGAAGGCCAAAGTTGGTAGCTTCGGCAAGGAGGTTGCTGCGTGCACCAACTGCCAGGCTGTGGCAGTCACCGACAAGCAGGACGGCCCCGACAAGCAGTACTGCAAGATTCACCGCACCAAGGGCCATGACCTCCAGAGCTGCAAGAAGGTCGAGCAGCTTGTCCAGCAGCAAAAGGCTGAGTACGAGCGACGCGACAAGGAGAGGGCCCAAGGAGGTGCTGGACAATCCGGCAAGAAGCGCGCCGGCCGGGGAGGATGCCGCGGCAAGGCCAAGCAGCGGCAAGGAGACAGACCTCCCCGCGGCCGCGACAACGATGAAGACGACGACGACGATGAAGACATGGATGATGTTGAGACCAGTGAGCAGGAGTTTCAGAAAGCCACAGAGGTCTTGTGCGTTGACGGCGGTGCTTCTCTGCACACTTCACACCGCCAACTCAAGCAGTGGGTGCGGGAAGTCAATGCAGCGGAACCACCTGTCGAATCGCGCAAACTTCTGAAATGGTCTAGCACGCCTATCATCTTTGACATTGAGGACCACCCTGATCGCGCAACTGCGGTCGGGTGCTTGCCGATGTTGGTTTCACCAACTATCCGCAACCTCAAGGTCACTAAGATGTTAGTCGACGGCGGGGCCGGCTTGAGCCTGATCTCCTCCGCTGTACTCCAGAAACTCCAGATCCCTGACAGCGAGCTCGAAGAGACCGGCACATTCCAAGGAATTAACCCGGGAAGAAGCAAGCCGAAGGGGAAAGTCACGCTGCCCGTAAAATTTGGCAGCGAGCTGAACTTCAGGACTGAGAGGGTCACTTTTGACGTTGCCGATATTCCATTACCTTACAATGGAATACTTGGCCGTCCAGCACTCGCCAAGTTCATGGCAGCCTCTCACTACGCATATAACATGCTGAAGATGCCAGGCCCGATAAGCGTCATCTCTGTCCCTGGCGACAAGAAAGATGCTCTTATCTGTGCCGACAAGATCTACCGGGAAGCAGCAGCCACAGCAGAACGCAAGTCACTTGCCACTGAAGCTCCCGGGGGGAAGAAGACCAAGTCCGGCAAGAGTTCTGATGCCCACTCCGGCAAGCGCACCTCTTTGGAGTGCTGCGCTGCCGTCGAGGACGCACCATCGAGCTCCACCGGCAAGTGTAAGAAGACGATGGCAGCTCCACCAGAGATGAAAAAGGTGACCGCCAAGGAGGACGGCACTGGTGGTACCTTCACCATCAGTGCCACTCTCGACCCTAAATAGGAAAGCGCGCTCGTTGCTTTCCTGCGGGCGAATGTCGACGTGTTTGCGTGGCAACCGTCTGACATCCCCGGTGTTCCCAGGAAAGTGATTGAGCACCACCTTGCCGTTTGTCCTCATGCGCGGCCCGTCAAGCAGAAGGTCAGGAAACAAGCAGTGGAGCGCCAAGAGTTCATAGCAGAAGAGATCAAGAAGTTGGAAGCAGCAGGCCTTGTCAGAGGAGTGCTCCATCCTACGTGGTTGGCCAATCCTGTAGTCGGGCGCAAGGCAAACGGGAAATGGAGACTTTGTATCGATTTTACCGATGTTAACAAAGCTTGTCCCAAAGACCCATTTCCTTTGCCGCGCATTGACCAGATTGTTGACTCCACAGCCGGATGTGATTTGCTTTCATTTCTTGACGCATATTCAGGATATCATCAGATCTTCATGGCAGAAGAGGATGAGGAGAAGACTGCATTTATTACTCCATGTGGCACGTACTGTTTCGTACGGATGCCTTTCGGATTAAAAAATGCTGGTTCGACATTTGCAAGAGTAGTCCATGTCGCTCTGGAGCCACAAATACACAGAAATGTGGAAGCCTACATGGATGATATAGTGGTCAAGAGCAAGGACAGGGCAACTCTGATTCAAAATTTGGACGAAACCTTTGCAAATCTGCGCAAGATCAGCCTCAAGCTCAACCCAGAGAAGTGTGTGTTTGGAGTTCCTTCCAGCAAGCTTCTCGGGTTCTTCGTGTCTCAGCGGGGAATTGAAGCCAATCCCGACAAGATCAAGGCCATTGAGCAGATTGAAGCACCAAAGCGCGTCAAGGATGTACAAAGACTTGCCGGTTGTGTGGCAGCTCTCAGCAGGTTTATCTCTCGGTTTGCTGAGCGCGCCCTGCCGTTTTTCAAATTATTGAAAAAGGCAGGCCCAATGAGATGGACTCCGGAAGCGGAGGCTGCGCTGCAAGACTTGAAGAGATACCTGTCCTCCCCTCCAATACTTGCCGCACCTAAGCCACAAGAGAAGTTACTGCTGTACATAGCGGCAACCAATCAAGTGGTTAGTGCTGCGTTAGTAGCAGAGAGGGAGGCAGATGACGAGCCCGCAACCACGGCAAGCACATCCAGCGACAAGCAGGGGGCTTCCCCGACAAGCTCTGGTCCCGACAAAGATGGATCTGCGCAGATGCGAGAGGAGATACAGAGGAAAATGGTGCAGCGCCCAGTTTACTTTGTCAGTTCCCTTCTGCAGGGGGCTAGGTCAAGGTACTCTGGCGTGCAGAAGTTGCTTTTCGGCCTTCTCATGGCCTCGAGAAAGTTGCGCCATTATTTCCAAGCACATGAGATCACAGTTGTCACTCGCTTTCCGCTGAAGAGGATACTGCAGAATCCAGAAGCGACAGGCAGGATTGTTGAGTGGGCACTGGAACTGTCAAGCTTTGGCCTCAAGTTTGAAAGTACTTCAACTATCCAGAGCAGAGCATTGGCAGAATTTATAGCAGAATGGACGTCAACACCAGATGAAGAAATTCCAGAAATGAGCATCCCCGTCAAGGAAGCAAGCAAAGAGTGGCTGATGTACTTTGATGGTGCCTTTTCGCTGCAAGGCGCCGGCGCTGGTGTGCTGCTTGTCGCACCCACCGGAGAGCACCTCAAGTACGTAGTCCAGATGCACTTTCCCAAGGAGCAAGCAACAAACAATACTGCAGAGTATGAGGGCTTGCTTGCCGGTCTCAGGATCACAGCAGACCTTGGGATCAAGAAGCTCATTGTCAGGGGTGACTCACAGCTTGTCGTCCGCCAAGTAAACAAGAATTATCAGAGTCCGTTGATGGAAGCTTACGTCGACGAAGTGAGAAAGCTAGAAGAGCGCTTTGACGGCCTACAAATGGAACATGTTCCAAGAGCTCAGAACGTCATTGCCAATGGCCTGTCAAAGTGCGCCGCACTTAAGCTACCTGTGGAAGCAGGGATCTTTGTGCTCAAGCTGACTCAACCGTCCATAACACCATCAACTGGACAGAGCAAGAAGAGGAAGTTGATTTCTGGTGACTATTTGCCGGTAGAGCTTCCCGAAGCCGCCGCCAAGAAAGTCCCTAAGATCAACGCCGAAGGCGCTGAGGAGCAGTCTGCTCCGGCAAGCCCTAGGGTTTGTTCGGTTGAAGCAGAAGCTCCCGACAAGTTTTGCTCCGGCAAGCTTGTCGGGGAACGTCAAGCTCCGGCAGAGACGCAGCTTCTCGCCGTAGAAGCGGATGTTCCCGCAGCAGCTGAGACCAACACCAAGAGCGCTGAGGAGCAAGATGCTCCGGCAAGCCCTAGGGTTTGTTCCGTTGAAGCAGAAGCTCCCGACAAGTTTTGCCCCGGCAAGCTTGTCGGGGAACGTCAAGCTCCGGCAGAGCCGCAGGTTCTTGCCATAGAAGCAGATGTTCCCGCAGCAGCAGATTTGCCTTTAGTCCTTGTTGTCGAGCCGCAGGCTCCAGCATGGGCGCAGCAGATTGTCCGTTTCCTTCAGACAGGAGAACTTCCCGAAGAGCAAGAAGAAGCGGAAAGAGTAGCCCGGCAGTCAAGTATGTACCAGTTTGTCGACAAGACACTGTACAGAAGAAGACTCAACGGTGTGAAATTGAAGTGTATTCACCGGGAAGACGGACAAAAGCTGTTGGTAGAGATACATAGAGGCATATGTGGCCACCACATTGGCGCAAGAGCACTTGTCGGCAAAGCGTTCCAGCAAGGTTTCTTTTGGCCGACAGCCCTCCAGGATGCAACTGCACAAGTAACCAAGTGTGAAGCGTGCCGGTTCCATTCCAAGCAGATACACCAACCAGCTCAAGCTCTCCAGACGATCCCTTTATCCTGGCCATTTTCGGTCTGGGGGCTCGACATCCTCGGCCCCTTTCCCCGAGCTGTCGGGGGCTTTGAGTACTTGTACGTTGCAATCGACAAGTTCACAAAGTGGCCGGAAGTGGAACCAGTGAGGAAGGTGACCGCACAGTCAGCCGTCAAGTTCTTCAGGTCGATTGTTTGCCGCTTCGGGATCCCTAACAGGATAATCACCGACAACGGTACACAATTCACGAGCCGCACCTTCATGCAGTACGTCCAAGATCTTGGCACCAAGGTCTGCTTCGCTTCTGTTGCTCACCCGAGAAGCAACGGTCAAGCGGAGAGGGCAAATGCTGAAGTGCTGTGCGGGCTCAAGACCAGAACTTTCGACAGGCTGCACAAGTGTGGAAGAAACTAGATCGAGGAGCTGCCGGTGGTTCTTTGGTCGATCAGGACGACACCAAATCGAGCCACTGGTCAGACACCTTTCGCTCTAGTCTATGGAGTAGAGGCAGTTATCCCCACGGAACTCGTATACGGGTCACCTCGAGTGCTCGCTTATGATGAGCTTGAGCAAGAGCAGCTGCGACAAGATGACGCGCTGCTCCTTGAGGAAGACCGTCTTCAGGCTGCTGTGCGAGCTGCTCGCTACCAGCAAGCTTTACGCCGCTACCATAGCCGCAAAGTTAATGCCAGAAGTCTCGAGGAAGGCGACCTTGTTCTTCGGCGCATTCAGTCCGCCAAGAAATCCAACAAGTTGACGCCGAAGTGGGAAGGCCCTTACCGGGTGAAACGAGTCACTAGGCCTGGCGCTGTCCGCCTTGAGACCGAAGATGGAATTCCGGTGAGCAACTCCTGGAACATTGAGCATCTTCGTAAGTTTTACCCGTAAGGCGCGGTTGCCTGAACCTGTTCCGGTAACCACCTTTTGTACAAGTCTTGCCGCTGTTGCATGTAATCCTTTGTGCAAAGCCGGGCGCAGACCCCGTGCATAAGTAAAGCTCATGTGCCCCGCACATTTTGTCGATTTTATGCTTTCTATTTTTTGGCATATATGATCTGACACTTTGTGCAGCACCTACTCCACGGTAAGCAATAACGAGCCATAAAGCTCCATATCTGTATTGTCTCTTCTTTCTTTTGAAAGGAAGGTTCCCCTCGCCAACAAGTTTGCCGGGGGGGAGAGGAGAAGATGATGGTATGGACCAGGCGTCGTTCAAGAAAGTTTCGCCTTGCCGGGAAGTAAACAACAGAAAAGCTAAGTTGCCAAAGTTTGAGCAATCAATTTTTTTAAATTTCTAAGTTATCTCCCTTGAACGACCGCACTTTGCATGGAAAACCTGTGCGCGGAGGAACCGACTCGTAGCTAGTAGCGCCCTTACTTTGTTTCGAGTCCGCTCAACAACTTAAGTGAGCTGCTAGTGCCCTTACTTTGTTTCGAGTCCGCTCAACAACTTAAGTGAGCCGCTAGCGCCCTTACTTTGTTTCGAGTTCGCTCAACAACTTAAGTGAGCTGCGACTAGTTGCGACAAGGTTTCTTGCCGGTAGCAGCACCGCCAGCAGGCTGCTGACGTTCCGCACTCAGCGCTCGCGGCTCAGGTGCCTGCATCGGCAAGTTCCCTAAAAGCGTAGGGTAAAAAAACATACAAAGGGAGGAATCGAGTAAAGGGAATAACGTAGCGATCATTGCCCAGAACAGAGTTATATTACAAAAATGGCTTGTCGCGGCTCTAAGAGATTGTTTTCATGACAAGATAAACAGCGACAAGGAAAGAAGAAATGGGCGGCCTAATCTACGCGATCGCCTTCAACCCTCTTGATCCCGCTCACCTTGTCCACAATGGGTGCGACAAGGGCTTTGAGCTCCTCCAGATCAGCCTCTGGCGGCAAGGTCCTGAGGATGTTGGTGAGGCGGAGGCCCGGATTGCGAAAGGCCACCTTCATCAATACTTTCTGGAGGGCTCCCGCGCAGACCTTGCGCGACTCGTCAGCCAGTTGCTTGGGGATCCTCTCGCGGAGTCGCTGAAGGGCCGTCGCCACGCCCTTGAAGAACAGAATGAGCTTGGCGCTGGGTTGGAGGTTGTCGTCGGAGGGATACCCGAGATCCTCCATCCCCAGTAGCGCCAGCTCCTTGTCGATGTCCGTGGCGGCGTTCACAAGACTCTCCATCCAGTGCGTCACGGTCTCCCTGAAGGCGTTCTGGGCGGTGGCAGCACTCTACAGCAGCGCCTTGTCGGCCTTGATTTCCTCCTTCAAGGCCGCCTCCCGCTTCTTGGCGCTGTCCAGAGTCTTGGTCAAAGTGGTGAGCTTCAACTCAAGATCCACGTTGGAGACCTTGGCGGCGCTGAGCTCCTTGCCCTTCTCGGAGAGATCGGCCTCCAGCCGTGCCACCTTCGTCTTCAACTCCTCCTTGGCGGCCTCGGCGGCGGCGGCAGCCTCCTCCGCTTGCTAGAGGGCTCCGCCAAGTTTCTCCTCGCACGAGGCAAGCTCCTCCTCGTGGGCGTCAAGATTGACCTTCCGCTGCGCCAGCTCACCCTCCTCCGCGGCTAGCTTCACAGCGGCAAGTCGCTGGCGCTCTTCGGCTTCGGCCTTCTCGAGGAGAAAGGCCTTCTGCGCTTCAACGAGCTGCTCCCGCTCCTCCGCCAGGGATCGGAGGGCTTCCCGGTGGAAACCCCCGAGCTCTTCCGCGCGCTTTTCAATGTCTGCTCCCGCCTTCGCGACAAGCGCCTCGCGGGACTCCAGCTTGGCTTGTCGCGCGCGGTAGAGCGACACCAACTTCCGCAGCACCCGCTCTTCTTCGGGCTCGTTGCTGCTGCTGCTTGGCGCGTCGACTAGCGTCAGCCCCGCAGAGGCAAGCACTTCTCCGTCAAAGATCTCCCCCTCGACCGGTGCTCTGGAGCTTGATGCCCAGGGAAGATTGATGAAGACGTCGTCGCCAGCCTTCAGGTAGACGCCTGGCTGGGGCTCTCCGGAGCCTGGCGCTGCGGCAGCGGCGGACGGGTCGGTGGTCGGCGTAGCGCCTGGCGCTCCTGCGGCCTCTGGGCCGTCAGTACGATCGCCAGACCCCTCGCCAGTTGCAGCGGCGGCGGCCTCTGTGCCGGCGGCATCTCCAGCACCAGTTGCCTCGTCGGCGGCAACCTCGGTTTCCATCTGCTCCGCAGCGGATGGATCTGACGGCCGGAAAAGGGGGAAAAGTCAAGCAAAATCCAGCAAAAACTCAAGAAGATCAGAAGAAGAAGAACCCAAGGGAAGTTTTGAAGCAAGAGGAGTACCTGCACCAGGTTCTGCAGTTGTGGTCTCCGACATCGGGGGGCCGCTGGTGCTGTCCCTTGCCGGAGAGCTCTCCCTTGCCGAAGAACCCTCCCTTAACGGAGACTTCTCCCTTACCGGGAAGCCCTCCCTTGCCGGAGAATTCTCCCTTGGCTCCTGGTGGGGCTGCTCAGCTCCTACACAAGTCAACAAGCAGATATCAGCAAAGACAAGAACCCAAGCGCGCCTCGCAGCAGAAAGTAAATCATACACTTACGCTGGGGGCTGCCCTGGAGAAAAGTCGCCGGGTCCGGCAAGGTTGTCTCGGGCGCGCCACCTGCTGTCGCAGTGGGCTCGTCCTCGATGACGATCACCGGGACCTTAGCTCTCTTCGCCGCTCTCTGGGCCAGAGTCCTGAAGAGGAACAGGTTCAGGGAAAAGCAAGTGAGAAACAAGACAAAACAGCAAGAATTGAAGAACTATAAGTACAGCAAGAGAAGCTTACTCTTCTTCTTCTTCCTCGTCGGAGCTGAACGCGGAGAATTCGAAGTCCGGCGCGCGCCCGGCGTGAGGAGGCGGAGGGGTAGCTTCCCTTGGCCGCTTGGCGGGAGCGGTGGCGGTGGTCTGAGATGACCCCACTCCGGCTGTCGGCGCGGCGTGAGTAGCGGCAGGGACTGAAGCGGTGGTCCGGCTAGACTCCGCTCCAGTTGCCGTCGCAGCATGAGGCGCTCCCACGGCAACGGTGTTTGTCGCGGTAGAACGTGTCAGGCGTCGTGGCGACTGTTGACCCGCTTGCCGCTCCGCCACATCACCAGCCTTGCGGAGACGCCTTCTTGGTGGGGATGGAGGCTCTGCTTGCGGCAAGCTGCTCGAAGATGAGGAGGAAGAAGAGTTGATTTCCAACGAGCTGCTCGTGTCCTTGGCGGGCTCGCTCGGCTCGGCGTCACGCCCGGCAAGCTCCTTCTTGCCAGCGGGCTCCCCTCGCTCGGCACGGCTTGCCGCTTCCGCTGCATCAGCCTCCTCCATAGTGAATCCGAACTCCCCCGCGGCTGCGGCTGCCGCTGCCTCCTCCAGCCTAGTGGCGATGAGCGCCAACTCCGCATCCGTGGTGTCGCGGGTGAGGCCGTCCTTCTCGTCGGGGCGGATTGGCACTTCCACCAAGTCGTCGAAGAACTGCTGCACGACCTCGTCCGCAGGCTCCTGCCAAGTTGGCACAATCCCGTGCGAGTCGCATTCCGGCATCATTGCACGGATGCGGTCGAGCGAGGAATTGTTGCACAACGGAATGACGCCCCCGGCAACCTGAAAACCTCGGGATGTTGGGGGTCATATTTGAAGAGCTCCTGGAGCATGGCGTTGAGCTCCAGGACTGTAAAGTTGTAGTTGAGGCCCGGCCGTAGCCTCATAATGTCTGCCGCGTTCTTGAACTCCCAAGTGGGCCTCCCCCGTTCCTGCAGGGGGGGGATGCGGCGGCGAAGGAAGTCTGCGCCAACGGCGCCTACAGTAAGCCCGGCAAGCCTGAGGCGCAAGATCCTGGTGACGGCAATCTTCAGCCTGTCGTCTTCCGGGGCCACGTCGCTCCAATCGCTGCCGCGTGCTACTGGGGTTTGGCGCCGGGTGGTGAATGGCTGCGGATTCTCCTCGTCAATCCAGCACCAATCTGCTCTCCACTCCTCCCACTTGCCGTGGAACTCTCCCTCCAGATAGGTTTCCTTCTTGCCGGCCCTTGAGATCCAGGCAATTCCGCCGGATAGAGGCTCTCCTCTCTCTACTCGGGGTATGAAGAAGTGGCGGAAGAGGGCTACGTTGGGAAGGACTCCGACAAAGTTTTCGCAGAGATGTGCGAAAACTGCCATGGTCAGGACGGCATTGGGGGTGAAGTAAAGGAGGTGGAATGCATAGGTATTCATAATGTCACAGAAGAAATCAGAGAAAGGCGGGCAGAGCCCGCAGTAGAAGAACAGAGCGAAGAAGGGGTATCCATTTGGGGCCTTCTTCCAAGCAGCGGCGGGGAGTACCTTTGTGCGCGGATGCGCTCGTCTCTTCGCCGACCAGAAGAGGTAGTAGTTCTCCCTCAGCTCCTTCGCGGCAAGCTTGGGGGGGGGGGAACTGCCCGCTCCTTCCGCAGCGCCGCGAGCTGCTGCGCCTCGGTCGACTTCACGGCCTTCCCCTTGTCGGCTTTTGGAGCCATGGCGGAAGCAGTGGAGGAGGTCGACAGCGTTGGTGATGCTGGCGGCGATGGGGGGCAGGGCGCTGCTCTCTCTCTCTCTCTGCTCTGGGAAGGCGAGGGAGCGGCGGAGATTTCTGAGATTGGAAACAGCAACGGGCGAATGTGCGAACTACCCCGTTTCCCCTGCTTATAAAGAGGGAGGGGGCGGACGTTCCGCATTTCCGAATAAAATAACCACCCATGATCTCTCCCACGACGCCGCATTCAACGCGTGCCGTTCGGGGAGGGCGCGGTGGATACGGAGTAAGATACGGCGTAACCTAGGCCGCGCGTGCCCGTGCCCTGTCTTGGGCCTGGCCCAACAGCGCTCGGCACCGTGTATGGCCCAGGCCCGGGGGCTCCTGTCGGTGTACTAGAGTAGGGGTACCCTAGTATCCCGAACTTGTGCACGGGCAGTCGCAGCATCCCGCGGCAAGGCTTGTCGGGTGACCGCCAAGGTCCTCCGTGGTTCCTTTGGAGCCATTTAAGAACAAAGTGTCCAAGCCAAGAAGACAAGACCCCGGCAAGAGGAGCTTGCCGGGAAGGCTAACAAAAGCATCCCAAGACCCCGGCAAGAGGAGCTCGCCGGGGAAGGCCACCCAAGGTATTGCAAGGAACTTGCCGCGGCGCACCACGCGCCCCGGCAAGGCCCGGTGAGCGACAAGCTCCCGGACACGACAAGACAACGACAGCGGCAAGGCGCTTGCCGCGGCAAGCCACCTCCCTGGGCCCGCGCTCCAGCACATCCACCAACGTGTCGCTCTGGGGCCCTTCGAGGCGTACGTGGCGGGAGGCTGTGCAGCCAGCGGCGTGCGGTGGCAAGCGGCGCTGACAAGATCGCCATCGTGGCGAACGGTGGCGTCCCTGGCGGTCCCTTTTCGCACTGTTTAGGCGACACAGACGTGCATTTAAGGCCCTTGTCCCCTGCCGTCAGGGTTAGGTATGATACACTGTAGTAGGTAGCTGTGCCTACCACAGCACCTTTCCATTTTTTTCCCTTTACCTCCGTTGCCACCTGTCGGTAACCCCTTGAGCATATAAAAGGAGGCCCGTGTGCAACGTAGAGGGGGGTTAGCTGGTTCGAACACTCACGCTCGGTCTTGTTAGCTGCGGGTGTGTACTGTAGCACTCCGCGCTCCCGAGCAAGAAATCAATACAAACCACAAAGCAGGAGTAGGGTTTTACGCATCCGTGCGGCCCGAACCTGGGTAAATCGCTCTCGTGCATCGCCTCGATCCGCTCTTTGCACGACCTCCGCCCCCGCCGAACCGAAAGGGACCCGGTCCGCCGGTCCCATAGGTGCCCGTGGATCAGTACCCCGGCAACAACCTAATAAATGAAATATTGCATGACACCACACATTTGTTACTCCCCACTATGGAGGTAGTAACATAGACTAGTAACAAATGCAAATTACTAATCTAAATTACTACACATTGTGACTACTCTCAGTGGAGGAAGGAGATGAAGAGCTTGGAGAGGAATAAATCAAGGGAGAGAGAATAAAAGGAGGAGCAACAGTCTAGTGTACATGCCTTTCTTCCACTGTAAGTTTTTCCTATTCCATGAGTTGTGAGTTGTGAACCTACAGAAAAGGGGGAGCCACTAGTTAACGAGCGCTTCTTCGGGAGCCTCGCAACGATCAGCGCCACTTGGTGCACTCTCAGCCATTCACCACGTGTCGCGCTTTGGGCGCTCCCTCCGAATTTTGTTTTTTATTTTATTTTTCCCCATGCATTTTCAGCTATTTAAACGGGTTTTTTCGACGTTTTGGTCTTCCACCGGTCTTCCTTAGCTTGTCGACCAAAAAAATTTAAAAAAAAAATTTGTGCAAACAAATGTGTTTTTTTCCTTTCACGAGAGTCACGGCCGTGCCTCTCGGAAACGAAAAAAACACGTTTTCTGTTTTTTTTCTTTTGTGAGAGTCACGGTTTTGCTTCCGCTAGAGGCACGGTAGGGCTTTCATGAGAGTCACGGTTTTGCTTCCGCGAGAGGCACGGTTTTGGTTTCGCGAGAGTCATGGCTGTGCCTCTCGGAAACGAAAAAAACGTGTTTTCTATTTTTTTTTCATTTCGCGAGAGTAACGGTTTTGCTTCCGCGAGAGGCACGGGTGTGCTTTCGTGAGAGTCATGGTCATGCCTCCTCGGAAACAGAAAAAAACGTGTTTTCTCTTTTTTTTTCCTTCCACGAGAGGCACGGTTGTGATTTCGTGAGAGGCACGGGTGTGCCTCTTTCGGAAAGGGAAAAAACCCGTGCTCCTGGTTCGGTTTTTTCATCCATTTTTTCGTGAAAAAAAGTTCATCAAAACCTATCAACATGGGATCTAGTCTTGAAGATCTCGACGCGAGGAATGCAACGGTGAAAGCGGTTTGAGATTTGGACACACGGTTTGAGAGATAAAACATTTTGAATAAGCAGATCTACGAAAAAAGGCAAAACTCGCAGGTTGCGATAAGTGGCGCTCTGCATGTGCGCCACTTGTCGCAACATAGAGCGTTGGAGTGATCTTTGCAATGAGTACTCCTCAACTAGTTATTTCGCAGAAAAAGAGAGGAGAAGAGGGGTTCGTTGATTGGGAGAGATGGGACAGGTCAGGCCCATGAGGAAGGAGAAAAAGAAAACAAAAATAAATCAGATGGGCCAGGCCCACTCGGTTGAATGAGAAATTTTTAAAAAGGAGAAGGTAGGCTGTACTCACGTGATGAAACAAGATAAAGCTCAAGAGAGAGAAAGAAAATAAAACAAGAGAGAGAAATGATTTGGCTCATTCGGTGCACATCCAAAAATATACTACGAGGAAAGAGGAAGATAAACTGGGTCTAAGAATTCATTCGAGAGTTTGAGAGAGGAAATGAATTAGATTTTCCTAAAAGGGAAATGTAAAAAATAGAACATCAAACAAAAATCAAATGAAGTTCAAAAAAATACAAACGCGCATAAGTTAATATGCCAATGAAGAGAAAATAAAACCCGACAAAATAAAAGAAGTAAACTTAAATATTTAATATAGGTATGCATTAGTTCAAAGTAAATCCTCTAAATTATAAAAGTCCAATTTAAGCTTTGTTAACAAATACAACAAATGAAATTTTCTGGCCCTGATTTTTGGAAAACTTTTTTTTCTTAAACATTCTGAGAATCGGGTGTTACAGATACTTACTAGCAACAAGCCCAACCTCAAGTACTTCTGGGTGTTCGGTTGTAACTGTTTCATTCTCAAGAAACGTGCTCATTTGTCCAAATTCGAACCTAGAGCTTAAGAGGGCATATTTGTTGGTTATGCGACAAACTCTCATGCCTACCGTGTCCTCAACAAGTCCACCAGACTCACTGAGGATACATGTAACGTGAAGCTTGATGAAAATAACGGCTCCCAAGTGGAGCAAAGTGGTCTTTGTGATGTAGGTGATGAAATTCCTCCCCAAGCCATAAGAAGAATGGGGATTGGTCAAATATTCCTCATTGAGGAACCCCTGTGGCCGAAGGAGAAGGACAATGCTCTACTCAAGTGGAGCCATCACCTACGCTAGACTCACATGCTTTCGAAGAACAAAGTGAAGGCCCTCAACCCCATGAGCAAGATCAAGGGAAAGATCAACCACGTTGAGATGGTGATGCACCAAATGATGCCCAAGGTAAAGTTCATGCCCCGAAGCTCGCTCGAGATAAATAGCAAGCTCAAGATGGTGCTCAAGATCAAGAGCAAACTCAATACGGTGCTCAAGTTGATCAAGTTGATACTCAAATGCCCATCGAGGAACTTCTGGAGTGTCGTGCCACTAAGGTGGCCTCCACGCTCGAGCGTCAACAACATGTCATGGAGAATGTGCTTGGAAGCCTACGAAAAGGGGCAACTACTCATAAACAATTGTCAAACTTTTGTGAGCATCACACATTTATTTCGTGTGTTGAATGTGTGTTGAACCCCAAAAGGTACATGAGGCGCTCGATGATGAGGATTGGCTTGAAGTCATGCATGATGAACTCAACAACTTCGAGTGCAATCAAGTTTGGGAATTAGTGCCAAGGCCAACGGAGGAACACAATGTCGTTGGGACCAAATGGATCTTCAAGAACAAGCAAGATGCGAACAGTGTGGTTGTTCGAAACAAGGCAAGATTGGTGGCACAAGGCTACTCCCAAGTCGAGGGTATCGACTACAGTGAAACCTTTGCCCCCGTTGCTCGTCTTGAATCTATTCGCATGTTGCTTGCATATGCATCTCATCATGATTTTAAGTTGCAACAAATGGATGTGAAAAGTGCATTTCTAAATGGTCCTTTGAATGAGTTGGTATATGTCAAACAACCTCGGGGATTCGAGGATCCCAAGCTCCCCAATCATGTATACAAACTCAAGAAGGCGCTCTATGGACTTAAACAAGCCCCACGTGCGTGGTATGAGAACCTTACCGAGTTGTTGCAAGATTGTGGGTTTGAAATTGGGAAAATCGATCCCACCGTTTTTACTAAGAGGGTCAAAGGGGATTTTTTTCATATGCCAACTATATGTTGATGATATTATTTTTGGTTCTCCTAACAAATCTTTCAATCATGAGTTTGTCGCACTAATGACCGAGAAGTTTGAGATGTCTATGATGGGAGAGTTGAAGTTCTTTCTCGGGTTCAAAGTCAAGCAAAGAAGAGAAGGAACATTCATCAACCAAGCCAAGTATACCCAAGACATGCTCAAGAGATTCAAGCTAGATGATGTCAAGCCGGTCAAGTTTCCCATTCCCACCAAATGCAAGCTTGACAGTGATCGCAATGGTAAAGCGGTGGATCAAAAGGTATACCACTCCATGATTGGATCCTTGCTTTACCTTTGTGCATCTAGACCCGATATCATGTTGAGTGTGGCAATTTGCACACGGTTTCAAGCTACACCTAAGGAAAGCCACTATGTGGCGGTCAAGCGAATCTTTCAATATTTGGCTCATACCCCAAACTTTGGCTTATGGTACCCCAAAGGAGCAAGCCTTGATCTTATGGGCTATTCGGACTCGGATTGGGTGGGAGATTGTGTGGAGAGGAAGTCAAATTCCAAAGGGTGCCAATTCCTCGGTCACTCTTTGGTGAGTTTGTATTCGAAGAAGAAAAATTGTGTGTCTCTATCTTCCGCCGAGGCCGAATATGTAGCCGCCACAACTTGTTGTGCACAATTGCTATGGATGGGGCAAACTTTAAAGGATTACGGTGTCACATGTGACAAAGTGCCTCTTGTATGTGACAATGAAATTGCTACCAAGATCTCTCACAATCCGGTGCAACATAGCAAGACGAAGCATATTGAGATTCGTCATCATTTCATTCGGGATCACATCAAGCGTGGAGATATTGAGATCATCTACATCAACACTCAAGAGCAAATAGCGGATATTTTCACCAAGCCTCTAGATGAAGCAAGATTTCGCGAGTTAAGGCATGAGCTAAATATCATTGATTTGAGCAATTTGGCTTGAATCTAGGCACACCCCACCACACTCATCATCATATCTTGTTCTAGATGTAGGCATGGACATAGGGGTGTGTTGTTCTCTCAATGAACTCTCCCTCCCCCATTATGCATAAATCGATCAAGTCTTTCACATTAGCCATTTTTATGGTACTTGTGCTTCAAAGATGAGTTTTGGTCATGGGCCCAAGGTTAAAATCTTTGCGGTGCCATACCTTTTAACTCAAACATAGGTGGCTTCGGCCACCACCCTCTCCTCGTGATCAACGACTGTTGTTTGGTCTTGAGGTCTTTTGTGTGGGTTTGAGACACTTCTTGTGAGGTTTTGTTGCCCCTTGCTTTTGTGCTTGAGGTGTCTCTTCCTCCTGTTGTTGTTCTTCATTTTGTCCCTCTTGTGTTTTTCCGTGGTTTTTCCCGTGTGCATAAGCCTTTTTCCCTTTGTACTCCTACCTGTTTTTGACTGAGCGGTACTACCGCTGAGCCAGCGCGGTAGTACCGCTTCTTAGTGGTACTACCGCTTGGGCCCACGGTACTACAGCGTGGGGAGTTGGAGCGGGGGTATGAATTTGGGCAGGGGAGGTTTCTCTCTCCCTCTCAGGCGACGAACAGGCAACGGAGGGTTGCCGTCGGGCCGCCGTCCATGGGTCGTCTTCCGCGTTTCCGTCCAGTGGGATCGATCACCACCCCTTCCTCTTGCCATGGATGTCGGTATTGCCCTTGTTCTTCTCCTCGTTGGCTCTAGTTCTTGGATCAATGTTTTAGGGCAATATCTGTTGCATTCTTCAATTTTTGGCCAAATCGGGGCTTGAGTAGGACGTAGGGGACTGCTAGAGTAGGTAGATTGAAGATTTAAACGTGAGTATTTGAATTCAGCGCCTCCGGTACTACCGGATCTCACCGCGGAAGTCGTCAGCCCCTTTGACATCCGCCTCAAGCGGTATTACCGCTCCTCCACAACAGTGCTATAGCTGGGAGGTGCGGTACTACCGCTCAGAGCTTCCAACTTTAGTTTTTCTCCATTTCATCTTCGCTCTTTTGTTTTCTTTTTCTCTTGGCTTATGCATTTTGTCTCTTTCGTGTTCTTGTGTGTGTGTTCTAGGTGGTAGTAGCTCCGGGCATCAAGCTCGTCGCAAGAACCCCGCTCGTACCGGTGGCTCCAAGCGCTACCGTTCTGCAGATGTGTCAGTGGGCAGCACCGTGCTAGAGGGTGGTTCTGTGCCTGCTCGTGCCTCAGCTGAGCAGCCAAGACAGAGAGTCAAAGTGATTGCAACCAAGAACAAGTGTCCCAAGGGTACTCATCAGATGTCTTCTTTGGAGTTTGGTATGGCACGGAAGCGCAATCCGTACCGGGAGCCTCAGGATCCTTCTCTTGTTCATCGCATGTTCTGGAACAAGTTTCAGAAATCTATTTTCCATGATGTGTTGAAGACTAAGAAGAATATGTATATGAAAGTGAAGTCAGTTGATCTCTCTCACATGGAGAGGGACTTGCCTTACTTTGGAGAGGCTCTTCAGAGGTGCGAGGAGCTGGATATCAAGAGGATCATATCATTCAACAAGGGTTTTGATGCGGAGCTTGTGGCACAATTTTATGCCATAGTTTACTTTGGGCATGATGAGGACATGACCCTCTCCAGGATGACCAATGGTCAGCGTATGTCTGCTTCGTGGAAGAATTTTATGGAGTTGTTGTTGTAGGGTAACGCAGCAGAAAACAAAAAATTTCCGACCTACGCACCAGCCCAGGACCACTATGGAGACTGCATACATGGTTTGATCTTTTTCGTTACCGACTCGTAGCGCAGCGGAAGTAGAGTCGATGACGAACGGCGGTGCAGATCCCCGCAGCTAGGATTTACAACCTCCCAACCGCGAGGATGTATACCCTCATCCGCCCCACGGATAGCCCTCCGGGAGGCGGTCGGACAGTCCCTCGAACGGTGTCGCAGACAGCCCTTCAGGAGGACCCTCAAAATTCGGATGGTCACTCGGGCAGCCCTTTGGGAGGACTCACAGAACTCGGACCGTCACTTGGACAGCCCTTCAGGAGGCACTCTCAAAACAGCCCCTCGGGCAAAAGGATCGAAACTACAACCTCTCTACGGGGTTGCACACATACGGTGTCATCTATCCGACAGGGCTTCGCCGTCCAGAACTAGTTCCTGCCGGAACCCAGACAGCCTTTCGGCTCTATGAAATTATTTCGCTAGGAGGGAGAGAGAGCCAGATCATGCATGGCATTTGTATGAGAGAAAGAGTCTGTCTTTAGGCAGCCCCCTCCATCCCTATTTATAGGCCAAGCCCAAGGGTGGCTTCTCCAAGAAGCCAAAGGGGATAATACCAAAAGGCCCTCAAGGTGGCTTCTCCAAGAAGCCAAGCAAAAAGAACTTTCACTATTCACGACAACATTTTTCAGTGTCCGTTCGAACTGAAAATATTTATGTGGGCTCAGAACATTTCCAGTACCCACTAAAATAATTTTCATCGCGTTCTGAACCAATTTCGGTTTAGTGAATTTCATCTGCGAAAAGCAAACAAGAATGCGTTTTCACTATTCATGAAGACAATTTTGCGCGTCCATTAAATCCGAAAATATTTCTGTGGGTCTTAGAATAATTCTATTACCCACTAAAATTATTTTGTATTCATTCCGAAACAATTCCAAATTAGTGAATTTCATCTGCGAAAAGCAACCAAACTGGTACCGACAGCTCTGGAACAATTCCAGCTTTTATCCCGGAAAATTCCAAAAAGTTTCCAGAATGACTCTGGCACCCTCCAAGAATTATCAGGCATGTGCCGTAACCAATTTGACTTAATAGTATATCCCAAAACAACTTTTCGGTTTCACCGAAACTCATCCGATGACCTCTCTCTGCGGAACTTTTCCGCTATCCGAAACTTTTTCGGTGATTTTCTCCCAAACTCCTTGTCTAGTATTCAGCAGATAGATGACCCTTAAGCGTGTGACCCTATAGGTTCGGTGAAGCATAGACATGACCGGAACACTTTCCGATCAATGATCTATTTCTTAGTTCAAGATCCCTCTTACTAACTGGAATAAAAGAATTAGTAGATATGTTCCGCCCAAAATGGGAATGGGCGCTAGGGTTATGAACGCTCAATTTGTGATCCACAGAAAGAAAAAAGAGTTGTTTTGGTGAACATCAAAGAAAAAACTTGCTCTTCTTCCATAAAAAATTCTTCTAAAAATGCCCTTGGGAGGGGAACAACAACTGGAAACGGTTAAGGCAGATTCAAAATCTTTTTTCTTTGGACTCGTATTTTACCTTCTGCTTCTGGCTATCTCGCAATACCTTCTACAGCTTGTCCTGCAGCAGTACCTTGACCAACTCCAGGTCCAATAGAAGCAAGCCCTACGGCCAATCCAGCAGCAATGCCGTGGACACCCATATTGACCCCTATACCCACACGAATGAATATTCGAGCAAACCTCCAGTTGTCGTGTGCTATTCCTGTTGCTTCATGATATATTACAAATACCCGAGGTGAGACATGTTGGCATCCCCGTGGATCAACAACTTGTCCACAATGCCAGTTACCTCGTTACCGGTATTGTTCTCTTTTCTCGTTCCCGTGTTCCGGCATCCCCGTGATCAAATCACAAAGTGTCTGGCCAGACGATGATGGATACCATAACACCGAGAGGGCCCAAAGATATCTCTCCAGCGTCGGAGGAGCAAATCCCAATCTTGAGCTATCAAGTTACTTGACATACTTTTCCATGAACCCGTAAGCCGCCGTAATAGCCACCCATTTACGGATGACGTTTAAGAAACCCCAAAGTTCATGAAGCAAGCATGAAGAAACTCGATACTCTCATGGTCTAAGGAATCATGCAAATGTTAACCATCTCTATGTTATGTACCATTAACTTGTGACGAATGAATCTCATAGCATAACATCAATCCTGGTCGATTCAACACAAATGTTCTCTTAACATTGTGCCCTCAAAGTTGTTGGCATAGACATGCCCATGATCAGGAAAATAGAACCATCATGCAACACTTGAGCTAGTCTTAGAGGCCAGACTAAGAATACTTCTTACCGTTTATTATTCCACACGTGCATATGAGTCTTCCTCCGAGCCTCGTGTTATTGCAGACTCGAGAACCATAGCAGTTATAGCATGGAACATAAACATAATTATGAACTTGGAGAAAAATAATATCATTTATTATTGCCTCTAGGGCATATCTCCTACAGACTCCCACTTGCACTAGAGTCAATAATCTAGTTAATGCTAATGCACTTTACACCTATGGCATACTGGTGTAAAAAATGCTTCGCATGTGGTATAGCCTGATGTCCATCGGATCTGGCAACTTTAGCTCCATGTGTATCTCTGTATATCCTCGCGTTTTCACACTTTCACAAAATTCATATTTTGTGCGGACTTGGCTTTGTATATATGTGAATCATTGGTTGAAACATGATTCTCAGTCTGAGTTATGGAGCAACTATCTACAATAGTGTCCCATTGACCAAAGCCTTCTTGGAACCATACTAAGTTCGTGAATGAACTATATGATTCAACATCTTTGTCTTTGTCGCTTCTAAAGCAGCAACATACTTCGCCTCTGTTATAGAATTCGCCACAGTAACTTGTTGGAACAATTTCCAACTAACTGCACCACCATATTGTGTGTTACACAAAACCCTCAATTTAAATCGAAAATCGCATGAAGAAATGATGAAGATTGTATCGATGTAACCTTTTACAATGAACTCTTCATGATCTCCACTTGCAAGAAAACATGTCAGCAGTGCTACTTTAGTACTCAATGATCCTTTTTCATTGTTGTCTCATGATCAGTACTTTTGATCACTTTGGTATCTATACTCGCAACAGCTTGGGAGTATTGGACATATCTGGTTGTTTTACATACCATGGAATACATGATTAATCCAAACACAGGAGTGTGTGGAATCTCCATCATGTATTTTGCTCATCATTGTTTTGGGACACTGATTCTTGCAAAAACTCTTTCCATGTGACTTTGGCAAGAATCACTCCTTTGTCGTTCTTAGTGCTAAACGGTTTTAGCATCTTGTCAATATGTATTTTTGCTCAGCCCTATTAGGTAAATCTATCTCCATAAATCATTATGCCTAATATCAAGGCTATTTAGCCCAAGCACTTCATCGAAAAACTATTTTCAAATGAAGTCCTAATTCGTGTCAAGAAATTTATTTCCAATTAACAATGTGTCAAGCACACAAGGTTTTCAGAAATATTATTATGCTCCCACTTACTTTCTTGAAACCACAAGCATCTTCGTTACCCATTGATGAAGTCAAATCCCTTTGACCATTCCATCAAAAACAAAGATTCCAACTCCATTTGTGCTCTCTTCTGTCCATTGCTGTAACTCTGAAGCTAGCATACTTACTAGCATCCTTTGGACCGACAAAATACTTTGGAATGTATCACATACAAGTCCTAGGTTGCAATTCCATTTCATGGAAATTCTTTTGTCATCCATGTTTCATATCTCACGTTTTGAAATATGTATTAATTGCTAGTTTAACCTGGACCGACTTTAAGCATTGCTACGGTGAGACAATCTCATTGTAGTCAACTCCTTGAACTTGTTATTGCAACAAGTCTAGCTTAATGGATAAATTTTTTTTATCCATATCAGTTTACAGTCCCATTACAATCCGTTAGACTCCAAGTCTTTCGGAGGGTTTATCAAGATTTAAATCTTGAATCATTTATGGAAACTATCTCGTATTATATTGGCATTCAGCCAATTCCGGAGTCAGGGCCCATCAACGCTTCCTCGTGTATCATAGGTATACTGTTGCCTAACAAAAATATCTCGTTTGCGCACCTGAGAGGTTTGCACGAGCTTTTGCCTATGTTGTTCAGCTACAAGTTCGACCGAAGTCCATACATCTAATGTAGAGGCTTCCGTATCAGTCGCAGTAGGAAACCCTGGAATTACTTCCAAGGTTCCTTTCCTTTGACCTGATGACAAAGATACTTGTTATCTCGTCGAGTTGCATTGTCCTCCCACTTACACTTTTGCAAGAACTATTATCTTTAAAAGCATACCGTTTTGTGGCAAAAATCCTTTTCCTCGGTATAGTGGTGGGGGAATACCCAATGACTCGGGATAACTTACAAAGTAGCACTTGTATGATTTGGAATAGGTTTGTAACCTTTTACACAAGCCCCATATTCCAAATGTTAAGAAAATATATAACATGGTTGGGCCTACCATACCATGCCGTCATTTCAACAGACCTGATGGAGCTCTTTTCAGTGTAAAAGCCGCAGTCTCTAAGGCATTACTCTTTAAAAGTGATAATGGCAAATTTATTTATGTCATCTTTGATCTTACCATGTCATAAATGGTTTGATTACATCTTCACAGACATTCCACTCATAGTGGTGTTCCGGGAGTTGTAAGTTATGAAACTCTTTTCACAACTCATCAGACATTCGCTAAACTTGTAACTCAAATATTCCTTTCTGCAATAAAATTGCAGAAACATAATTTCCTTGTTACAATAACAATTCTACTTCATTTTTGAAAACCTTTCGAATGATTTCAAAAGATCCGGACTTATGTCTCATCAAGCAAATATCCATATATCTACTTGAGTCATTTCTGAAGATATATAAATCCACTACTTGCAACAACATGTACTAAACTACACACATCAAAATGTATGATCACCAATAAGTTTGTTTCTCATTACTTATGGCCTGTGAACGGTATTTCAGTCACTTCACTTTTCGGAGAAAAGTTGCAAGTGCCAGATGATTCAAAATCAAACGACTTCAAAATCCATCATAATGGAATTTTTCCATGCGGGTTTCTCCAGTGTGACCAAATGCAGTGCCACACATGTGTGGTATTCTCATAGTCTTGGGACATTTAGCGTTAGTGTTATGGATGTATCATTTTACCATCAATATTCATAACATGCATCCCATCTTGGATGGAAGCATGGCCCTTCATGTTATTCATAATACTAAACAACAATTGTTCTTTTATGAACAACCCTTTTGCAATAAACATTGTGCAATGGGCTAGAGTGTAAGAAACTCTAAAATGAATTATGAAAGTAAACATAGAGGTAATATATTAATCTCATTATTCATAACATACATCTCATTCATAATGAAAGTATGGCCCTTATGTTTATTCATAATACTAAATATCAAAAGTTCTCTTATGAACAACCTTCTTGCAAGATACCTTATGCAAAGGGCTAGAGTGTGAGAAACTCTAAAAGGAATTATGAAAGAAAATACATAGGTAATACACTGATGGAAGGTATAGTAAGTTTTACTATGTTCCCAGCATGTATTAAAACCTCATTCATGGCCAATCTTTTAGGCCATAGTAGTTCTTACATCGAGTTGCAAAAAATGCAATCGAGCGGGTATCTTTGTGATTAACTCACAATACCCTAGAATTAGTGATTAACATGTTTAACCATAACTCCCAAGAACTATATCTTTGACCAACCTTCTATATACATCAAAAACTTGTATGACATTCATACATGAGCTGGATATTCCAGTCATCTTTCTTTCTGCCTTTATACTTCTACAAGTTTAACTTTTAGTATTTCCTACTCGCAAAAGAAGCACCCAACTTCAGAGTGGCGTTAGCCCCGGACTTCCTAGGCATGTAAGTATACTAACACCCTTTGGACACTTCCTTTCTCTTTAAGTTGTTGTTTTATTCACCTTTCATCATATGACAGGCGTTCTTCTGGATCCCTCTCTTATCAGTCTAATGCATAGTAAACACTTTACTAATAATTTGCAAACAAACATTGCTTGGGATATTTCATATCTTTTGGCCTTTGTTTGTATCTGAAAATTAATTTTCAGTTCCATGAATATCACATAACTGTCCCAAAACTTTCAAAGTTCGGGTTTCATGGAAGCAAACATATTGCACTTGACCGTAATGGAATTCTAGCTTTTGGATCGAAGGACGAGAGTCTCATCATCCATTACATTTAGGGGAGTATACAGAAAGCATGTGATAGGACAAAGTCCTTCTCGGCACTTTTGAGGACAATCCTCACATTACGTTACCAATTATAAAGTTTTAACCAGATATTTAACAGCTATTCAATTTTAACAGGGAAGGTGGAAACGCGAGCCATTATTCTACAACTATTTTGCAAAAAACACTTAGACAGTGTTCATAATTAATTGCACTGAGAATTAAACATGTTAATTCAACAGTGCGCTCCCACTCAAATCAATATCTCTCAAAATTGATTATGAGTGACACAAGACCGCATATCCATTCAACGCCATTGAATGAGATGAACACTGATGGCACGAAATTCAATCGGTAGGCAAACTTGTCGATCACATCTCTATGTCACTCTTGTTCATCTTTCGATGGGCGTGTTCCGAGCTCAGGGAGATCCTTCCAGAATGTCAAGACAACCAAGTGATCTTGCTGCGAGGTCTCAACTCACCCGCCTCACACTTCCCTAATCATTCGTACCCAGGGAGATCCTGTGATACCCCGAAAAGTTAGGTGTCGTGACGGTGCTACACTTGGGAGAACACTAACTACTTGATTTTTTTTGAGAGATCACCCTAATAAAAGCGACTACCGCGCAATCAAGAAGGGTGCACCAAGAGGGATAAACATCTCAGGCAATTCATAATAGCATGATATGGTATAGCCTCTTCTGACGGAGAAGTCAAGTATTTCTTCGTCTTCGGCATTCGCGTCGGTGTTCACCTTCGCGAAGATTGCCACCACCTTGTCGATGCACCAGCTAATATCGCTATCTCCATAGCGGATAAAATAAATGCATTACTTAAGGTTGACACGCAAGTCATTAAAGTGCAATCATATGGCTCCAGCCATCATGCCGAATCATAACATGCAGGTCATGTTAATTACATCATATAGTCATCTCATACATAATCAAATTATTATGAGCATTCCTACCACATCACATGCACATGCAAACCCTCCCGCAAAACCAAGTTAGACGCCTCTAATCGGTTCATGCAAAAACTTGTTATTTGTGGCTTCTAAGGTTTCGAAACAAACCAAAGCTACCAACGTCCATCATCAAGTATGATAATTCAAGTCGCTAGATCAACTTTGCGGGGTGTATGAAACACGAGATAATAAAATCTCGAGCCCCATACTGAACTTCGTCATACGCATGACCCCCGTGCAGATCATATCTGCATTGCCCTTTTGTCTGCAAAATTTCATCTTTCTTTCTAACTATGGTGGATTTCAATGAACTGTTAGCACTTCATTGATCAATCAGGATCGCGGATTGCCAGAATATTGAAAATCCACCATGTCGTTATCAAGATCAGAAATATGCAAATTCCAGGGAAGCAACAAGAACATTGGGTAACAGATTTCATCTGCTAACCGCACAAATAATTTTCAGTAATATAACTCATCTACTACAAATTATATTGTGCAACACCCATACATCTCTATGTATTCTAGATCGCAACATGCATCTACGCATAGCACGGCTCATGATGCCACTGTAGGGTAACGCAGCAGAAAACAAAAAAATTCCGACATGCGCACCAGCCCAGGACCACTATGGAGACCGCATACATGGTTTGATCTTTTTCGTTACCGACTCGTAGCGCAGCAGAAGTAGAGTCGATGATGAACGGCGGTGCAAATCCCCGCAGCTAGGATTTACAACCTCCCAACTGCGAGGATGTATACCCTCATCCACCCCACGGACAGCCCTCCGAGAGGCGGTAGGACAGTCCCTCGGACGGTGTTGCGGACATCCCTTCGGGAGGACCCTCAAAACTCGGACGGTCACTCGGACAGCCCTTCGGGAGGACTCACAGAACTCGGACCGTCACTTGGACAGCCCTTCGGGAGGCACTCTCAAAACAGCCCCTCGGGCAAAAGGATCGAAACTACGACCTCTCTATGGGGTTGCACACATACGGTGTCATCTATCCGGCAAGGCTTCGCCGTCCAGAACTAGTTCCTGACGGAACCCAGACAGCCTTTCGGCTCTACGAAACTATTTCTCTTGGAGGGAGAGAGAGGGAGCCAGATCATGCATGGCATTTGTATGAGAGCAAGAGTGTGTCTTTAGGCAGCCCCCTCCACCCCTATTTATAGGCCAAGCCCAAGGGTGGCTTCTCCAAGAAGCCAAAGGGGATAATACCAAAAGGCCCTCAAGGTGGCTTCTCCAAGAAGCCAAGCAAAAAGCACTTTCACTATTCACGACGACATTTTTCAGCGTCCGTTCGAACTGAAAATATTTATGTGGGCTCAGAACATTTCCAGTACCCACTAATATAATTTTCATCGCGTTCTGAACCAATTTCGGTTTAGTGAATTTCATCTGCGAAAAGTAAACAAGAATGTGTTTTCACTATTCATGAAGACAATTTTTCGCGTCCATTAAATCCAAAAATATTTTTGTGGGTCTTAGAATAATTCCAGTACCCACTAAAATGATTTTTAATTCATTCTGAAACAATTTCAGATTAGTGAATTTCATCTGCGAAAAGCAACCAAACCGGTACCGACAGCTGCGGAAGAATTCTAGCTTTTATCCTAGAAAATTTCAGAAATTTCCAGAATGACTCTGGCACCCTCCAAGAATTATCAGGCATGTGCCAAAACCAACTTGACTTAATAGTATATCCCGAAACAACTTTTCGGTTTCACCGAAACTCATTCGATGACCTCTCTCTGCGGAACTTTTCCGTTGTCCGAAACATTTCGGTGTCCGAAACTTTTTCGGTGATTTTCTCTCAAACTCCCTGTCAAGTATTCAGCAGATAGATGACCCTTAAGCGTGTGGCCCTATAGGTTCGGTGAAGCATAGACATGACCACAACACTTTTCGATCAATGATCAACATCGGAGCCGTGGACACCCATATTGACCCCTATACCCACACGAATGAATATTCGAGCGAACCTCCAGTTGCCGTGTGCTATTCCTGTTGCCTCGTGATATGTTACAAATACCCGAGGTGAGACATGTTGGCATCCCCATGGATCAACAAATTGTCCACTATGTCAGTTACCTCGTTACCGGTATTGTTCTCTTTTCTTGTTCCCGTGTTCCGGCATCGCCGTGATCAAATCACAAAGTGTTTGGCTAGACGATGATGGATACCGTAACACCGAGAGGGCCCAGAGATATCTCTCCATTGTTGGACGAGCAAATCCCAATCTTGAGCTATCAAGTTACTTGACATACTTTTCCATGAACCCGTAAGCCGCCGTAATAGCCACCCATTTACGGATGACGTTTAACAAACCCCGAAGTTCATCGATACATCTCCAACGTATCTATAATTTTTGATTGTTCCATGCTATTATATTATCTGTTTTGGATGTTTTACGGGCTTTATTATACACTTTTATATTATTTTTGGGACTAACCTATTAACCTAGAGCCCAGTGCCATTTTCTGTTTTTCCTTGTTTTAGAGTATCGCAGAAAAGGTGTAACACCCCATATGTAACTTGCCATATTTGTATTCCAACTCTTGCCATTTTCGGCATTAAGTTATGTTATTTCCTCGTTGTCGGGTTTTTGTCTTTGTGTTGTTTTGTCTTTGTCATGCATCTCATATCATGTCATCATGTGCATCGCATTTGCATACGTGTTCGTCTCATGCATCCGAGCATTTTCCCCATTGTCCATTTTGGATTCCGGCGCTCCTATGTCCTCCAGTGTCCCCTTTTACCTCTTTTCGTGTGCGGGTGTTAAACATTTTCAGATTGGACCGAGACTTGCCAAGCGGCCTTGGTTTACTACCGGTAGACCACCTGTGAAGTTTCGTGCCATTTGGACTTCGTTTGATACTCCAACGGTTAACCGAGGAATCAAAAAGGCCTCGTGTGTGTTGCAGCCCAACACCTCTCCAAGGTGTCCCAAAACCCACCTAAACCCTCTCCATCATCTAGGCCATTCGATCACGATCGCGTGGCCGCAAACCGTGCTCAATTTGGAGCCTCCTAGCTCCCTCTACCTATAAATATAGCCCCCTCCAAAAATTCCCGGATCTTTTCTACCCTAACCCTAGCTCCTCTTCCTCCCGCCGCGCCGGACACGTCCGGTCCGGCCGGACAAAGCCGCCGCCGCTGCTCGCGTCAACCAGAGCCCGCCACGTGTCCCAGCCGGCCTCCCGCTGCCGTGGCCCGCCGAAGCCCGTGGCCGGCCCTCCCAGCCGCCCGCGCGCCACACCCCGCCGCCCGCGCACCGCACCCCGCCGCCCATTCGCCGCACCGCGCGGCCGCATCCTCACCTCGCCGGAGACCGCCACCTCGCCACCCGGTCGCCGCGCCTCCTTCGCTGTCCGCTGCCCGCCGCCTCGCCCCGGCTCGTCGCCGTCGTCTGCCGTGGCCAGGAGGGCCTGAGGTCGCCGCCCCGTCGCCTCCCCGCTCCCCCGACGAGCTCCGACAAGCCCCGGCCGGGTTCTTCATCAACTCCGATGCCGAACCAACGAACCTCGAAGTCCGTGCCCCGGATCTCGATCTGGATCTAGATCTAGCGGTTGACTTTTTCCCTAACCCTAGCATTTTTATGCATTTTCATCATGATATATCTCTGCAACCGTAGCTCCGTTTTGGGCGTGTAGCATATCAAATTGTTCGTCTCGACGAGTACTTCATTTCATCTCATTGCACCATGTTCATTTGGGTTCATCTTGATGCCCTAAATGCTATTGCAAGAGTGCTAGTTTATGTTAGTTTCAGATTCATATCAGTAATTGGACTTTTGTCATTTTTGCCATGATTGATGTGTGCCTCCTATGAACTTGAACCCTACATGAGTTTTGAAGTATGCCATGCCATCTTTACAGGGGTGTATGCCATGTTTTTGTGATATTTATGGTGACTAGCACAAGCATGCAAAGTAGCCCTCATAATGTTGCTGATTTCAGGGACTTAGAAATATTCTAAGTCATTGCCCTGTTTATATTTTTATGCCATGTATTCATGTTGCTACAGAGTGATCCATGCCTCTTTTGAGCATGATTAGTAAGGATGTTTTGTAGATATTGTGGTGCTCTATCCATCCATATCTTTGTTTGTATTTATGGAGCACCCTAGCTTGACTCAGTCGAGCTCTACTTTTGCTATAAAATGTTCCTGGCAGAATGTTTACGTGTTAAGCATTTTTGCCGAGGTTGTTGTAGTTGATCCATGCATGCTATGTTGTTGTTCTTGCCATGTTTAGCTTATATGCCATGTCTACTTGCTGGGTGTATGCTTAGTTTGCCATGCAATGCTTTGTGGTGAGTGCATCGAGCTCGTAAACATGCCTACTTAATATCTGTTTTGCCATGTTCCAGTTTTCTACTAAGTCTGAATCTGTTAATGATAATTGATATGTTCACATGGATGCCATTGTATTTTCTGATCCCTTTTGGCTTAAGGTCAGTAAGGGACTTTTGTTGTATGCTTTGAGTAGCTTCCTGTCATGCCTTGCTTTGCCATGATATGTTCCTGTAGCATGTTGTTATCTTGCTCTAAACATTGCTTCCTGATGTTAAATTCCTGACTTGTTGGCATTTTCACTAAGTCTGTAACCTGATATCTTTTGCACTTTTGCCATGCTTGTTTGAAACTACTATTTAGTGAATTAGTTGTAGCTCAGTGTTCATCTTTTGTCAAGCATCTTGAGTGGATCCCTGCCATGTATTTTTTTGCTTTGTTAGAGTGTTGTAGCATGTTGTTCTTGATGCATTTAGATGGCCTCATGTTGTTAATCGCAGATCGGTGCCATATTTGTTTTGCTTGCCATTTGCAAACCGTGCATCCGATTCCGGTGATCTTTATATCGATTTCGACCAAAATCAACTCCCCTTTCCAGTGGCACTCTTGGTTTTCCAAGTCGAGGCCAAGTTCAATCTTTCCTTTCCGAAACATGCATATGCATCGCATATCGCATCCCGCATGTCATGCATTGTTTTGCATCATGTTGCTTGTGCATTGCACGTGGTTGATTGTGTCTCCCTTTGCTTGTGTTCTTGCTTTGGGTAGAGCCGGGAGATGAGTACGTGATCAAGGAGCCCGTTGACTATGTTTACGAGGATCAAGCTAAAGTCAACTCGGAGAACTTTGCAGGCAAGATGATCATACCCTCGAAATCACTTCTATCTTTGCTTGCTAGATGCTCGCTCTTTTGCTATGCCTATGCTACGATACCTACCACTTTCTTATCATGCCTCCCATATTACCATGTCAAACCTCTAACCCACCTTGTCCTAGCAAACCGTTGTTTGGCTATGTTACCGCTTTGCTCAGCCCCTCTTATAGCGTTGCTAGTTGCAGGTGAAGATTGGAGTTTG
The DNA here is from genome assembly GCF_056163025.1 of Triticum urartu. Lineage (NCBI taxonomy): Eukaryota > Viridiplantae > Streptophyta > Magnoliopsida > Poales > Poaceae > Triticum > Triticum urartu. The sequence goes on along the minus strand of NC_141879.1, from coordinate 149,210,360 downwards.
TTCCTTGTTGGAACATGTTTATTGTTGGGATATCATTATTATATCTTGTCTATTTTAATGCATCTATACACTTGGTAAATGGTGGAAGGCTCGGCCTTATGCCTGGTGTTTTGTTCCACTCTTGCCGCCCTAGTTTCCGTCATACCGGTGTTATGTTCCTTGATTTTGCGTTCCTTACACGGTTGGGTTATAATGGGAACCCCTTGACAGTTAGCCTTGAATAAAACTCCTCTAGCAATTCCCAACCTTGGTTTTACCATTTGCCACCTAGCCTCTTTTCCCTTGGGTTTCCGGAGCCCGAGGGTCATCTTTATTTTAACCCCCCCCCTCCCCCGGGCCAGTGCTCCTCTGAGTGTTGGTCCAAACTGGGCGATGTCCGGTGCCACCAGGGGCAACTCTGGGCTGGCCTACCCGACGTCTGGCTCATCCGAGTGTGCCCTGAGAACGAGATATGTGCAGCTCCTATCGGGATTTGTTGGCACATTCGGGCGGCTTTGCTGGTTTAGTTTTACCATTGTCGAGATGTCTTGTAACCGGGATTCCGAGTCTGATCGGATTGTCTTGGGAGAAGGAATATCCTTCGTTGACCATGAGAGCTTGTGATGGGCTAAGTTGGGACACCCCTGCAGGGATTTGATCTTTCAAAAGCCGTGCCCGTGGTTATGGGCTGATGGGAATTTGTTAATGTCCGGTTGTAGAAAACCTAAAACTTAAATTAATTAAAATGAATCAACAGAGTGTGTGGCCATGATGGTCTCTTTTCGGCGGAGTCCGGGAAGAGAACACGGTCTCGTGTTATGCTTGAACGTAGGTTGTTCTAGGATCACTTCTTGATCATAGTTTATCGACCGTGACTTTGCCTTCTCTTCTCGCTCTCTTTAGCGTATGTTAGCCACCATATATGCTAGTGCTTGCTGCAGCTCCACCTCATACCTTTTACCCTTCCTATAAGCTTAAATAGTCTTGATTGCGAGGGCGTGAGATTGCTGAGTCCCCGTGACTCACAGATTCCTTCCAAAACCAGATGCAGGGACCGATGATACCACTCCAGGAGATTCGACTGAGCTCAAGTGGGAGTTCGATGAGGACTCAGGACGATACTACGTTTCCTTTCCAGACGATCAGTAGTGGTGCCCTGTTGGGGCGATCGGGGACTTTGTTGCATTTGGGGTTGTTCTTTATTTTGGTTCCGTAGTCGGACCTTGATTGTATCTGGATGAACGTAATGATAATTATGCTATTGTGTGATGTGGCGAGTGTAAGCCAACTATGTACTCCTTTTCCTTATTCATTACATGGGTTGTGTGAAGATTACCACACTTGCGACATTGCTTACAACACGGTTATGCCTCTAAGTCGTGCTTCGACATGTGGGAGATATAGCCGCATCGTGGGCGTTACAAGTTGGTAATCAGAGCCTTCCCCGACTTAGGAGCCCCCCTGCTTGATTGAATCATTGGCGTTGTTGAGTATAGAAAAATGTTTTGAGTCATTTACGATTATATATATATTGGAGAGTAGGATTGTTTTTACTCCTCAGTCCCTTCTTCTCTTCTCAAATTTCACTAAATTTTTTTAGGATCACGCGGGTATCTTGGAATCGTTCCGATGGTTTTGTGACGAGAACATTGTTCTTGGTGCCTCCTGACATTTAGGGGTTGTGGCAGTGTCCCGGGGAGTTGAGCTCCGAGGTGTTGTCGTCACAATTTTATCGTTGCAATTCTGGAATACCTGAGTTTCACCGACATCGAAAATCTCTTTTATGCAATTGTTGGTGAGATAACCTCGACGCCACCCAGTACTGGGGTGGGAGTTCGGGATTATTGCCATAACTCGTATAAGGGATGCTTTTTGAAGGTTGAGGTAAATGATTTCTGAAGGTTTCTTGGTTATGTGTTGAAGGATGGATACAGCTGGATGTAGGATTTTCTAGCTTTGGGTGAGATATTATGCTTCCCCTGTATCTCCAACACCTGATTGCATAACCGGAACGGTTCGGGAGTTTCATAGGTGGGAATTCATGTAGCTCTAGAATTTCTTCCACGAATATTTGGTTTGTGATTGGGTAATCCTCACCAAGTATTTTTTCTTGTTCGTACCTTGTTGTTTTATTCTTCTACCTCTATCTAAGTGGCTTCTTAATTTATGGAAGTGTGACCATTTCAACTGGAATGCATTCGTTCATTTTGTTCGGATGTTAAGACTATATGTTGCTATTTCGATCCATTTGATTCAGCTTGAATATATGTCTGTCATGATGCTAACGGATGTCACCCTCTTCAGGATGGCTCCTCCAACGCGTCAGAATCCTGAACCACCGCCACCACCTCCACCTCCGGAGGCATGGCAAGCTGTGATGGCCGCTACCAATGCCAACACGTAGCTGATCATGCAACTCTTGCAAGAGCACAACCAAGGGAACCAAGGCCATGGCAACAATCAAAATCAGTTTGCTACACTCAACCAGTTCCTCGCTAACCAGCCAAAGACCTTCAGTAACTGTGTCGAGGCAATAGATGCTGATGATTGGCTCGTGGATATCTGCAAGCATTTTGAGTGCAGCAACGTCAGGCCTGGGGACTTTGTCAAGTTTGCCTCGTTCCAACTCAAAGACCAAGCTGCAGAGTGGTATCAGCAATACAAAGATTCCAGAGGAGGTCGTGTGATTACCTGGGATGAATTCCGTCAAGACTTCAAAGCTCACCACATTCCTCAGAGTGTTGTTGAGAGCAAGCGTGAGGAGTTCCGCAATCTGAAGCAAGGCAGCTTGTCTGTTTACCAGTATAACATCATGTTCCAGAAGCTCGCTCGTTTCGCTAAGCAAGACGTCCCTGACGAGAAGAGCATGATTTATCAGTTCAGAGGTGGCCTCAGATAAGATCTCCAACTTGCTCTCGTTATTTTTGAGCCACAGAAGTACGATGAGTTCTACAACATGGCACTGAAACAAGAGACTGCTCAACTCAAGTGCGATGCTTCCAAGAAACGAGTCAGGGATGCAACTCCTTCTTCCTCAACTCAAGTGGCACCTAAGCAGCAAAAGTATTGATTGCCTCCTCCTCCATTCTGTCAGCCTTATCAGCAGAAGAGCAAAGGTGGCAATGGATCTTCCCACCCACCCAACCCAGGCTTTTAGAACAAGACTTCGTCTCAAGCTCCAAGATCAAGTGCTCCGTATCACCGTCCGCTTTCAGAGGTCACGTGCAACAAGTGTCAACAGAAGGGTCACTATGCCAACAAATGCTTCAATCAGAGGCATATTCCTCCTCCTCCTCCTCCTCCTGTGAGATCTGCTAGCACTGTAGTGGTCAAGCATAATCCCAAGCACGCCAAGGTCAACATGATGAACGCAGCTCAGGCAGAGGACTCGTCAGAAGTTATCATGGGTAACCTTCCTGTTAACAATATCCCTGCAAAAGTTCCTTTTGATACTGGTGCATCGCATTGTTTCATTTCAAGACCATTTGCATCTAAGCATGATTTGCCTTTCCGAGATTTGCCTAGACAGTTATCAGTTGTTTCTCCGGGTAAATTCATGAACGCAAGCTCTATGGTCCCGGATGTTACTATCACGTTGGGCGACTATAAGTTTCTGTCTTCTCAAGTGGTCCTTGGTAACTTGGATATTGATCTTATTCTTGAAATGGACTGGCTTTCTAAGCACAAGGCTTAGCTTGATTGTGCTGCCAGGCAGATTCAATTGACACATTCGTCTGAGGATGTAATCGTCTTTGCCGCTCGTGATGATACCATTCGACTGTTTTCTCTCAACGAGAAGGGCGAGCTGGATGCCATCTCTCATATTCCAGTCGTTTGCGAATATCAAGACGTCTTTCCAGAAGAGCTTCCAGGAATGCCTCCGCACCGGCCAGTTGAATTCGTCATCGATCTTGAGCCTAGCACGGAACCTGTTTGCAAACGTCCTTACAAGCTTGGACCTGAAGAGTGGAAGGAGCTGAAGAAGCAACTCGATATTCAAGAGTGTATGGGTCTCATCCAACCAAGTTCTTCTCCTTGGGGTTGTGGTGTTCTTTTTGTCAAGAAGAAGGATGGAACAGACCGACTTTGTGTCGACTATCGTCCATTGAATAAGAAGACCATAAAGAACAAGTACCCACTTCCCAACATCAATGAGCTTTTCGAACAACTCAAAGGTGCTCAAGTCTTCTCCAAGCTTGATATCCGTATGGGCTATCATCAGATTCACATTCGTGAAGAAGATATCCCCAAGACAACATTCAGAACAAGCTATGGTTCATATGAATACACTGTCATGTCTTTTGGCCTTGTCAACGCTCCTCCAACATTCTCTCGCATGATGAACTTCATCTTCAACGCCTACACAAATGACTTCGTCTTGGTCTACCTCGATGACATTCTGGTCTTTTCCAAGAACAAGGAGGATCATGCCAAGCACTTGAGATTGGTGCTGGATAAACTCAGAGAACATCAGTTCTATGCGAAGTTTTCAAAGTGCGAGTTTTGGCTCGATGAGGTTCTCTACCTTGGACATATCATCTCTGCCAAGGGCATAGCTGTTAATCCTGAGAAGGTGTCTGCAATTGTGAACTGGGAACCGCCTCAGAATGTGAAGCAACTCCGCAGTTTCCTTGGGCTCGCAAGCTATTGTCGAAGGTTCGTTGAGAACTCAAAGATCACGAAGCCTCTTTCCAACCTCCTCCAGAAGCATGTCAAGTATGTCTGGTCGCCTGAATGTGACATCGCTTTCAACACCCTGAAAGAGAAGTTAGTCACTGCTCCAGTTCTGACTCCTCCTGATGAATACAAACCGTTCAAGGTCTTCTGTGATGCTTCCCTTCAAGGTCTTGGTGCAGTGTTGATGCAAGAGAAGAAAGTTGTGGCCTATACCTCTCGCCATTTAAAGCCCAACGAAAAGAACTACCCCACTCACGACCTCGAGTTGGCGGCAGTTGTCCATGCTCTTTTAATATGGAGACATCTCTTATTGGGAAGAAAAGTGGACATCTTCACCGATCACAAGAGTCTCAAGTACATCTTCACTCAGCCAAACCTCAACCTAAGGCAGACTCGTTGGGTCGAAATGATTCAAGAGTATAATCCGAGTATCGAATATACTCCAGGAAAGGCCAATGTAATTGCTGACGCATTGAGCAGGAAGGCTTACTGCAACAGTTTGATTCTCAAGCCCTACCAACCCGAGCTTTGTGAAGCTTTCCGCAAACTCAATCTTCAAGTTGTTCCTCAAGGATTTCTTGCCAACCTCCAAGTCTCTCCTACTTTGGAAGATCAGATTCGCGAGGCTCAACTTCTTGATGCTATGGTGAAGAAGGTGAAGATTGGGATTGCCAAGAGTCAACCCAAGTACAAGTGCTATCGTCTTGATGATAAGGATACTCTATTTTTCGAGGATCGCATTGTGGTGCCTAAGGGTGACCTTCGTAAAGTCATTATGAACGAAGCTCACAGTTCACTCCTTTCTATTCACCCTGGAAGTACAAAGATGTACCAGGACCTCAAGCAGTCGTATTGGTGGACTCGAATGAAGCGCGAGATTGCTCAGTTCGTGAATGAATGTGATGTCTGCAGAAGAGTGAAAGCAGAACACCAACGACCAGCTGGTCTCCTCCAACCTCTTGCCATTCCAGAATGGAAGTTTGACCATATTGAGATGGACTTCCTGACTGGATTTCCAAAGTCCAAGCGTGGCAATGATGTTATCTTTGTTGTCATCGACAAGCTCACCAAAGTGGCTCATTTTCCTCCTATCAAAGAATCTATCACAACAGCTCAGTTGGCAGAGCTATATACCTCCAGGATTGTCTCTCTGCGCGGCATTCCGCAGTTGATATCTTCAAATCATGGTAGCACCTTCACCTCTAAGTTCTGGGATACTTTTCAGAAGGCTATGGGCACCAACATTCACTTCAGCACAACTTTTCATCCCCAAACCAGTGGCCAAGTCGAGCGAGTCAATCAAATTCTTGAAGATATGCTCAGGGCATGTGTCATCTCTTTCGGTATGAAGTGGGAAGATTGTCTTCCATATGTCGAGTTCTCCTACAACAACAGCTTCCAAGCGAGTTCGGGCAAGGCCCCATTCGAGATTCTCTATGGCAGGAAGTGTCGTACTCCTCTTAACTGGTTAGAGATTGGTGAACACCAACTTCTTGGCAATGACTTGATCATAGAGGCTGAAGAAATGTGCAAAGTCATTCATGATAATATCAAAGCCGCGCAATCGTGCCAGAAGAGTTACTAGGATAGCAAGCATCGTGACTTGGCTTTTGAGATCAGAGACCATGTCTACCTCCGCATCTCTCCAATGAAAGGTACTCGTCGCTTCGGTATCAAAGGGAAGCTTGCCCCTAGATACGTGGGTCCTTTCAAGATCATTGGCAAAAGAGGCGATATCGCCTATCAACTTGAGCTTCCCTCCAACTTTGCAAACGTGCACGACGTGTTTCACGTGTCTCAACTCCGCAAGTGTTTCAAGACTCCTGACCGCACCGTCAACTTTGAAGAGATTGATCTCCAAGAAGACTTGTCTTATCATGAGCATCCCGTTGCTATTCTAGAAGAAACTGAGCGCAAGACTCGCAACAAGTCTATCAAATTCCTGAAAGTCAAGTGGTCACATCATTCCGACCGTGAAGCCACCTGGGAACGCGAGGACCACCTCCGTTCTGAGTACCCGGAGTTTTTCTAGTCCTAGATCTCGGGCCGAGATCCTTTCGTAGTGGTGGAGTGCTGTAACACCCTATATGTAACTTGCCATATTTGTATTCCAACTCTTGCCATTTTCGGCATTAAGTTATGTTATTTCCTCGTTGTCAGGTTTTTGTCTTTGTGTTGTTTTGTCTTTGTCATGCATCTCATATCATGTCATCATGTGCATCGCATTTGCATACGCGTTTGTCTCATGCATCCAAGCATTTTCCCCGTTGTCCGTTTTGCATTTCGGCGCTCCTATGTCCTCTGGTGTCCCCTTTTACCTCTTTTCGTGTGTGGGTGTTAAACGTTTTCGAATTGGACCGAGACTTGCCAAGCGGCCTTGGTTTACTACCGATAGACCGCCTATCAAGTTTCATGCCATTTGGACTTCGTTTGATACTCCAACGGTTAACCGAGGAACCGAAAAGGCCTCGTGTGTGTTGCAGCCAACACCTCAACAAGGTGGCCCAAAACCCACGTAAACCCTCTCCATCATCTAGGTCGTTCGATCACGATTGCGTGGCCGCAAACCATGCTCAATTTGGAGCCTCCTAGCTCCCTCTACCTATAAATATAGCCCCCTCCAAAAATTCCCGGATCTTTACTACCCTAACCCTAGCTCCTCTTCCTCCCGCCGCGCCGGACACGTCCGGTCTGGCCGGACAAAGCCGCCGCCGCCACCCGCGTCAACCAGAGCCCGCCACGTGTCCCAGCCGGCCTCCCGCCGTCGCGGCCCGCCGAAGCCCGTGGCCGGCCCTCCCCGCCGCCCGTTCGCCGCACCGCGCCACTGCGTCCTCACCTCGCCGGCGACCGCCACCTCGCCGCCCGATCGCCGTGCCTCCTCCGCCGTCCGCCGCCCGCCGCCTCGCCCCGGCTCGTCGCTGTCGTCTGTCGTGGCCAGGAGGGCCCGAGGTCGCCGCCCCGTCGCCTCCCCGCTCCCCCGACGAGCTCCGACGAGCCCCGGCCGGGTTCTTCATCAACTCCGGCGCCGAACTGATGAACCTTGAAGTCTGTGCCCCGGATCCCGATCTGGATCTAGATCTAGCGGTTGACTTTTGCCCTAACCCTAGCATTTTTATGCATTTTTCATCATGCTATATCTCTGCAACCGTAGCTCCGTTTTGGGCTTGTAGCATATCAAATTGTTCGTCTCGACGAGTACTTCATTTCATCTCATTGCACCATGTTCATTTGAGTTCATCTTGATGCCCTAAATGCTGTTGCAAGAGTGCTAGTTTATGTTAGTTTCAGATTCATATCAGTAATTGGACTTTTGTCATTTTTGCCATGATTGATGTGTGCCTCCTATGAACTTGAACCCTACATGAGTTTTGAAGTATGCCATGCCATCTTTACAGGGGTGTATTCCATGTATTTTTGTGATATTTGTGGTGACTAGCACAAGCATGCAAAGTAGCTCTCGTAATGTTGCTGATTTCAGGGACTTCGAAATATTCTAAGTCATTGCCCTGTTTATATTTTTATGCCATGTATTCATGTTGCTACAGAGTGATCCATGCCTCTTTTGAGCATGATCATTAAGGATGTTTTGTAGATATTGTGGTGCTCTATCCATCCATGTCTTTGTTTGCATTTATGGAGCACCCTATCTTGACTCAATCGAGCTCTACTTTTGCTATAAAATGTTCCTGGCAGAATGTTTACGTGTTAAGCATTTTTGCCGAGGTTGCTGTAGTTGATCCATGCATGCCATGTTGTTGTTCTTGCCATGTTTAGCTTATATGCCATGTCTACTTGCTGGGTGTATGCTTATTTTGTCATGCAATGCTTTGTGGTGAGTGCATCGAGCTCGTAAACATGCCTACTTAATATCTGTTTTGCCACGTTCCAGTTTTCTACCAAGTCTGAATCTATTAACGATAATTGCTATGTTCACATGGATGCCATTGTATTTTCTGATCCCTTTTGGCTTAAGGTCAGTAAGGGACTTTTGTTGTATGCTTTGAGTAGCTTCCTGCCATGCCTTGATTTGCCATGATATGTTCCTGTAGCATGTTGTTATCTTGCTCTAAACATTGCTTCCTGATGTTAAATTCCTGACTTGTTGGCATTTTCACTAAGTCTGTAACCTGATATCTTTTGCACTTTTGCCATGCTTGTTTGAACCTACTATTTAGTGAATTAGCCGTAGCTCAGTGTTCATCTGTTGTCAAGCATCTTGAGTGGATCCCTGCCATGTATTTTGTTGCTTTGTTAGAGTGTTGTAGCATGTTGTTCTTGATGCATTTAGATGGCCTCGTGTTGTTAATCGCAGATCGGTGCCATATTTGTTTTGCTTGCCATTTACAAACCGTGCATCCGATTCCGGTGATCTTTAAATCGATTTCGACCGAAATCAACTCCCCTTTCCAGTGGCACTCTTGGTTTTCCAAGTTGAGGCCAGGTTCAATCTTTCCTTTCCAAAACATGCATATGCATCGCATCCCGCATGTCATGCATTGTTTTGCATCATGTTGCTTGTGCATTGCACGTGGTTGATTGTGTCTCCCTTTGCTTGTGTTCTTGCTTTGGGTAGAGCCGGGAGACGACTATGTGATCGAGGAGCCCGTTGACTATGTTTACGAGGATCAAGCTAACGTCAACTCGGAGAACTTTGCAGGCAAGATGATCATACCCTCGAAATCACTTCTATCTTTGCTTGCTAGATGCTCGCTCTTTTGCTATGCCTATGCTACGATACCTACCACTTGCTTATCATGCCTCCCATATTGCCATGTCAAACCTCTAACCCACCTTGTCCTAGCAAACTGTTGTTTGGCTATGTTACCGATTTGCTCAGCCCCTCTTATAGCGTTGCTAGTTGCAGGTGAAGATTGGAGTTTGTTCCCTGTTGGAACATGTTTATTGTTGGGATATCATTATTATATCTTGTCTATTTTAATGCATCTATACACTTAGTAAAGGGTGGAAGGCTCGGCCTTATGCCTGGTGTTTTGTTCCACTCTTGCCGCCCTAGTTTCCGTCATACCGGTGTTATGTTCCTTGATTTTGCGTTCCTTACACGGTTGGGTTATAATGGGAACCCCTTGACAGTTCGCCTTGAATAAAACTCCTCCAGCAATTCCCAACCTTGGTTTTACCATTTGCCACCTAGCCTCTTTTCCCTTGGGTTTCCGAAGCCCGAGGGTCATCTTTATTTTAACACCCCCCCCCCCCCGGGCCAGTGCTCCTCTGAGTGTTGGTCCAAACTAGGCGATGTCTGGTGCCACCAGGGGCAACTCTGGGCTGGCCTACCCGACGTCTGGCTCATCCGAGTGTGCCCTGAGAACGAGATATGTGCAGCTCCTATCGGGATTTGTCGGCACATTCGGGCGGCTTTGCTGGTTTAGTTTTACCATTGTCGAGATGTCTTGTAACTGGGATTCCGAGTCTGATCGGATTGTCTTGGGAGAAGGAATATCCTTCGTTGACCGTGAGAGCTTGTGATGGGCTAAGTTGGCACACCCCTGCAGGGATTTGATCTTTCGAAAGCCGTGCCCGCGGTTATGGGCTGATGGGAATTTGTTAATGTCCGGTTGTAGAAAACCTAAAACTTAACTTAATCAAAATGAATCAATAGAGTGTGTGGCCGTGATGGTCTCTTTTCGGTGGAGTCCGGGAAGAGAACACGGTCTCGTGTTATGCTTGAACGTAGGTTGTTCTAGGATCACTTCTTGATCATAGTTTATCGACCGTGACTTTGCCTTAGTGCTTGCTGCAGCTCCACCTCATACCTTTTACCCTTCCTATAAGCTTAAATAGTCTTGATCGCGAGGGTGTGAGATTGCTGAGTCCCCGTGAGTCACAGATTCCTTCCAAAACCAGATGCAGGGACCGATGATACCGCTCCACGAGATTCGACTGAGCTCAAGTGGGAGTTCGATGAGGACTCAGGACGATACTACGTTTCCTTTCCAGACGATCAGTAGTGGTGCCCTATTAGGGCGATCGGGGACTTTGTTGCATTTGGGGTTGTTCTTTATTTTGGTTCCGTAGTCGGACCTTGATTGTATCTGGATGAATGTAATGATAATTATGCTATTGTGTGACGTGGCGAGTGTAAGCCAACTATGTACTCCTTTTCCTTATTCATTACATGGGTTGTGTGAAGATTCCCCACTTGTGACATTGCTTACAATGCGGTTATGCCTCTAAGTCGTGCTTCGACACATGGGATATATAGCCGCATCGTGGGCGTTACAAAAGGAAAATCAAACAGAGTCCAATTGACTTGAAACTTCACGGAACTTATTTTTGGAACAGAAGCAATCCAGAAGACTTGGGGTGTACGTAAGGGAAGCAATGAGGAAGGCACGAGGCAGGGGGCGCGCCCTCCACCCTCGTGGCCCCCTCGTGGCTCCCCTGACGTATTTCTTCCTCCTATATATACCCATATACCCTAAAACCATTGGGGAGCAGAATAGATCGGGGGTTCCGCCGCCAGAAGCCTCCGTAGCCACCGAAAACCAATCTAGACCCCTTCCGGCACCCTGCCGGAGGGGGGAATCCCTCTCCGGTGGCCATCTTCATCATCCCTGTGCTCTCCATGACGAGGAGGGAGTAGTTCTCCCTTGGGGCTAAGGGTATGTACCAGTAGCTATGTGTTTGATCTCTCTCTCTCTCTCGTGTTCTTGAGGTGATACGATCTTGATGTATCACGAGCTTTGCTATTATAGTTGGATCTTATGATGTTTCTCCCCCTCTAATCTCGTGTAATGGATTGAGTTTTCCCTTTGAAGTTACCTTATCGGATTGATTCTTTAAGGATTTGAGAACACTTGATGTATGTCTTGCGTGGGATACCCGTGGTGACAATGGGGTATTCTATTGATCCACTTGATGTATGTTTTGGTGATCAACTTGCGGGTTCCGCCCATGAACCTATGCATAGGGGTTGGCACACATTTTCGTCTTGTCTCTCCGGTAGAAACTTTGGGGCACTCTTTGAAGTACTTTGTGTTGGTTTGAATAGATGAATCTGAGATTGTGTGATGCATATCGTATAATCATACCCACGGATACTTGAGGTGACATTGGAGTATCTAGGTGACATTAGGGTTTTGGTTGATTTGTGTCTTAAGGTGTTATTCTAGTACGAACTCTATGATAGATTGAACGAAAACAATAGCTTCATGTTATTTTACTACGGACTCTTGAATAGATCGATCAGAAAGGATAACTTTGAGGTGGTTTCGTACCCTACCATAATCTCTTCGTTTGTTCTCCGCTATTAGTGACTTTGGAGTGACTCTTTGTTGCATGTTGAGGGATAGTTATATGATCCAATTATGTTATTACTGTTGAGAGAACTTGCACTAGTGAAAGTATGAACCCTAGGCCTTGTTTCAACGCATTGCAATACCGTTTGTGCTCACTTTTATCATTAGTTACCTTGCTGTTTTTATATTTTCAGATTACAAAAACCTATATCTACCATCCATATTGCACTTGTATCACCATCTCTTTGCCGAACTAGTGCACCTATACAATTTACCATTGTATTGAGTGTGTTGGGGACACAAGAGACTCTTTGTTATTTGGTTGCAGGGTTGTTTGAGAGACACCATATTCATCCTACGCCTCACATGGATTGATAAACCTTAGGTCATCCACTTGAGGGAAATTTGCTACTGTCCTACAAACCTCTGCACTTGGAGGCCCAATAACGTCTACAAGAAGAAGGTTGTGTAGTAGACATCATTCATGAAGCAAGCATGAAGAAACTCGATACTCTCATGGTCTAAGGAATCATGCAAATGTTAATCGTCTCTGTGTTATGTACCATTAACTTGTGACGAATGAATCTCATAGCATAGCATCAATCTAGGTCGATTCAACACAAATGTTCTCTTAACATTGTGCCCTCAAAGTTGTTGGCATAGACATGCCCATGATCAGGAAAACAGAACCATCATAGAACACTTGAGCTGGTCTTAGAGGCCAGACTAAGAATACTTCTTACCGTTTATTATTCCACACGTGCATATGAGTCTTCCTCCGAGCCTCGTGTTATTGCAGACTCGAGAACCATAGCAGTTATAGCATGGAACATAAACATAATTATGAACTTGGAGATAAATAATATCATTTATTATTGCCTCTAGGTCATATCTCCTACAGTTGTCATATGAGGACAAGGGCACCCAAACCCCAGTTGGGTTTTGCCCTCACCGGGAGGCCACTGCTACTCACAAGGAGGCTCTATGGCAGTTCTCTACCAGGAAGGTATCTGAGACTGGACATGTATCCTATGATCTTTGGCCTTTTCTGTATATCATGCATAGGATCTTCAGCAGGATACGGTGCATTCCTATCTGGTGGATCTTCTTCTCTTTTGCCAGAAGGAGAAGGGCTCTCAGGAAGTGTTGGATGTGTCTCATGTCATGTGGTCTGAGCTCTGGTGTGCGATCTTGGAGCGCAAGTGCATCATTTATGGCCCTTACCTAATGCATCTCATTGAGGAGACATGGGCATCTACGTTTCCTGATGAGGAGCTTCTCATTGGAGACCTCATGTTTCATGATGTTGTTCGGTTGAGGCAGAAGGAGAAGTGGGGAACGGCAGCTCCTGCCCCACAAGTGTAGTCTGAGGATGAGGATGTTGATGATGATGAGCAGGACTATGAGCCGTCTGAGGAGCCATCTTGGGCTAAGAAGCTCAAGCAGAAGATGAAGAAGTTGTTTTGCCTTCAGGCCACGGGTCAGTATAAGGCTCATGTTGCAGAGAAGAAGGCCCATTGTCGCGACAAGGCCATTATGAGACAGGTTGGCCTCACTGTTTTTGATGGTTCTGGGGACATGATCACTGATGAGGAGGCTTGGATCCGGGTGCACTATCTGTGGACTGATTCTGGTGATGGCACTAGAGGCCATTCAACTCTTGCCGCGGAGTCTAACTAGGAGGAGCATGATTGGTGATGTCCTGGATTATTGCTACCACCATCGTGTTTAGCTGTCCTCTCTACTCTTTTGGTGTCTCGATGCCAAAGGGGGGGAGAGTGTAGGGATTTGCAGTGTGTTGTGAGTGTTTTTCTCTTTTCACTTGATTTCCTCGCTCGAACTCGTTTGCTTTGGTTTGTGTTCATCCCGTGTGTTCGAGACCATATGGTGTGAGACATATGAGCTATCATATCCTTATCTATCTATGTCAAGCACTTTATGTTAGTAATCGCTTAAGAGAGATATCTTGTTTATGCTCTTATTCATATGCTCACATAGTATCACTTGCATGCTTTCATCTTACTATCTATGCAAGTATGATTAGGTCTATAAAATATAGGGGGTGTGGATCCTATACGTGTGCATTTTGCATTCCAAAAGCATATCTAAAATAGTGCACACATCTAGGGGGAGCCAATCTATACTTTGTAGATTGTGGGGTTGCACACCTCTTATTGCTATATCCTTTGTGCAAATCCCACGTTGTCATCAATCCACCAAAAAGGGGGAGATTGTTAGGGCATATTTCTCCCTAAATGGTTTTGGCAATTGATGACAACATGTTTGCGGACTAATCATGTGCATTGAGCTTTTCAGACTATCAAGCATATGGCACAAGTTGATTCGTGCCCCTCGGAGTTTCAAAGAGAAGACAGTTTTCTTTCGCGCGTTTCTTTTCTGGTGGACTTGAGTCGTAGGGAAAACCGTACTATCAAGAGGGGGTCCCCGTCGGAAAGGTTTGGGTGGAATCAACACATGCACTCTTCTTGCACCCATCGTCCCCTTCCGTTTCCTTGGAGTTGTCCCGCGTTTGCATCAGAGTAGGGGAGAAGAGCCACAAGCAGTAGTACCGCTGGCTGCAGCGGTAGTACCGCCTATAGGCGGTAGTGCCGCTGTAACCACCGTTCTCACTACCACTCGTGGCTGGGACCTCGATTTTTCCTGTCGAGTTCTACAGTGGTGCCACCAGATTACTACTATGCTACTCGTTTATCCCAGGAAAATGGGCGGTTGTAGCAGCGGTAGTACCACCTATAGGCGGCAGTACCGCTCCAACTACCGCGGCTACCACCGCCCATTCCTCTGTTTTCTCCCCTATTCTTCATTTCTCATGTGCATCCTGTAAGGAGCGGTAGTACCGCTCGTCTGCCAGTTGTGAGATGCATAACGGTTTGATTTGTCCCCCCCCCCACTATAAAAGGGGGTCTTCTTCCCCAAGAAGATCCACCTCTTCCTACCCTAACTCATTGTTGCTCCAAAGCTCATTTTCGCCCGATCTCTCTCTCTAGCCAATCAAACTTGTTTATTTTCAAGGGATTGGTTAAGAAGGTCCAGATATACACTTCCACCAAGAGAAATTTTATTCCCCACACTAATCCTTTGTGGATCTTGTTACTCTTGGGTGTTTGAGCACCCTAGACGGTTGGGGTCACCTCGAAGCCATATTCCATTGTGGTGAAGCTCCATGGTGGTGTTGGGAGCCTCCAATAAAGTTTTGGAGATTGCCCCAACCTTGTCTGTAAAGGTTCGGTCACTGCCTTCAAAGGCACCACTAGTGGAATCACGGCATCTCGCATTGTGTGAGGACGTGAGGAGAATACGGTGGCACTGGTGGATTCTCGGGGAGCATTGTGCCTCCTGATGGAAATATGCCCTAGAGGCAATAATAAAATGGTTATTATTATATTTCCTAAATCATGGTAAAGGTTTATTATTCATGCTAGAATTGTATTGACCGGAAACTTAATTACATGTGTGGATATATAAACAAATACCGTGTCCCTAGTAACACTACAAGAATCAGGCACTTTGTCATCTGTCATGGCTGACAGCAAAGGCCTTTGCCGTCCACCAGCAGACGGCAACAGGTCCGACTGAATAGGCTACGGTGAAGGGCTGTTTGCTGTCTGCTGGAGGACGGCAAAGATGAAATGGTCTGCGAGCAGACGGCAAAGATGCTTTGCCGTCTGCGAGCAGGCGGCAAATGAAGTGGCTGTTGGGTGGCTCTCATGAGTGGGCCACCCTCTTTATTTGCCGTCTGCTAGCAGACGGTAAAGCTTCTATGTCGTCCGCTAGCGGACGACAAAGATCTGGCTGACGGCAAACATGATCTTTGCCATCAGCTCTTTCTTTGCTGTCTGTTTTATGTAAGCTGGTGGTAAAGACCTTCATTGATGTCAGCTGGCTGACAGCAAAGACCAGGCTAACAGTAAAGATCCTGATTCCAGTAGTGTGAGCCTCTACTAGACTAGCTCATTGATCAAAGATGGTCAAGGTTTCCTAACCATAGACATGAGTTGTCATTTGATAACGGGATCACATCATTAGGAGAATGATGTGATGGGCAAGAACCATCTGTTAGCTTAGCATATTGATCGTTCAGTTTATTGCTATTGCTTTCTTGATGACAAATACAAATTCCTTCGACCATGACATTATGCAACTCCCGAATACCGGAGGAATATCTTGTGTGCTATCAAACGTCACAACGTAACTGGGTGATCATAAGGATGCTCTACAGGTATCTCCGAAGGTGTTTGTGGAGTTGGCATAGATCGAGATTAGGATTTGTCACTCCGAGTATCGGAGAGGTATCTCTGGGCCCTCTTGGTAATACACATCATAAGAAGCCTTGCAAGCAAATGACTAATGAGTTAGTTGCAAGATGATGTATTACAGAACAAGTAAAGAGACTTGCCGATAAAGAGATTGAACTAGGTATGAAGATGCCGACGATCGAATCTCGGGCAAGTAACATACGGATGGACAAAGGGAATTACGTATGTTGTCATAACAGTTCGACCGATAAAGATCTTTGTAGAATATGTAGGAGCCAATATGGGCATTCATGTTTCGCTATTGGTTATTTACCAGTGAGGTGTCTCGGTCATGTCTACATAGTTCTCGAACCTGTAGGGTCCGCATGCTTAACGTTCGTTGACGATATAGTGTTATATGAGTTATATGTTATGGTGACCGAAAGTTGTTCAGAGTCCCGGATGAGATCTCGGACATGACGAGGAGTCTTGAAATGGTCGAGAGGTAAAGATTGATATATAGGACGATGGTATTTGGCACCGAAATTGTTTTGGGACGTACCGGGAAGGAATCGGGTCACCGGAAGGGGTTCCGGGCACGCCCCCGGCAAGTTATGGGCCTTATGGGCCAAAGGAGGGGACAGACCAACCCACAAAGGGGCTGGTGCGCCCCCTCCCTTGTTTGGCCAGCCCTAGGGAAGGAAAAGGGGGAGGGCTAGCCCCTCTCGCCTTTCCCTCTCATGGGAGAAAGGAAAGGGGGGCACCACCCTCCCCTGCCTTTCCCCGCACTCCAAATAAGGAAAGGGGGCGCGGCTTGGGAGGGACCCCAAGTAGGATTCCTCCTACTTGGGCACCTCCTTTGGCTGCTCCTCCCTCCCTCCCACCTATATATATGTGGGAGGGGGCGCCTAGCACAGAACAGACAATTGCCTAGCCGTGTGCGGCGCCCCCCTCCACCGTTTACACCCCCGGTCATAATTTCGTAGTGCTTAGACGAAGCCCTGCGGAGATCACTTCACCATCACCGTCACCACGCCGTCGTGCTGACGGAACTCATCTACTCCCTGGACGTCTTGCTGGATCAAGAAGGCGAGGGACGTCACCGAGCTGAACTTGTGCAGAACGCGGAGGTGTCGTGCGTTCGGTACTTGATTCGTTGAAGCGCGAAGAAGTTCGACTACATCAACCGCGTTGTGAAACGCTTCCGCTTACGGTCTACGAGGGTACGTAGACACACTCTCCCCCTCGTTGATATGCATCTCCATGGATAGATCATTGCGTGTGCGTAGAATTTTTGTTTTGTTTTCCATGCAACGATTCCCAACACCTCCACACCGCTCCAACAGAGACGTACTTCCCTTCAAAGGGAAAGAACTTTGGTAACACATCCTCGTCTCCACCGGCTCCACTTGTGGTTATCTCTTTCCTTTACTTTGTGCAAGCTATTGTTGTGTTGTATCCTTTGCTTGTGCTTGTTGTTGTTGTTATTGTTGTTGTTAGCATCATATAGGACTTCGGACCAAAAATTGGCCCAAATGCGGCATGGGTCGTTAAATGGACGAAACGGAAACCGGACCAAAAACGGCCCAATTCCACTAAGGGTCGTTAACAGGACGAAACAAACATCGCACCGAAATGCGTCAAACTGTTCAATGGGCCTTTAACAGGCCGAAATACAAACATGGCATTCAGTGGCCCAAAAGCATAGTGCTCTTAACGGGTCAGATCTGATATGGGCCGTAATTTGGCCCGAAACATGGCACGCTAACAGGCCGGCCCACTAGTATCTGACAAAATCTTGTGGGCCTTTCGCTGGGCCGACCTTTTTAACCTAAATGGGTCACTCTGGTCCGTTCCATGTCTCGGCTTTTCATTGGCGCGTCACAACCATTGGATGGATGACACATATGTCGCAATGCCGAGCTGACACGTGGTTCCGTTGGCAAATGAGAATTTGACACGTGTAAAATCGTCATTGGTCCGGGCTGTTAACGGGTAACGGATCAAAAACCAACACCCGATAGATTAACGGCAACCCGTTACGGTGGATGCCACATGTCGGTTACCCTTGACGAAAACACTTCCATGACGCGCCATTTATCATCACGGAAGTGAACACTTCCATGACAATAAATTGAGTATTGTCATGGAGCACCTCTACAATAGCACATGCATGACTATCCTCATTCGGTCATAAAATCTTCACGGATGTACATGCATGACAGAAAATGTGACCTACTGTGACAAACAAGTATCATCACGGAAGTATTTTTTTAGTGTATGCTGACAAAGTCCACGGGGTAGCTTGAAACAGGACATAGAGTACACTGGCACTGCTTGTGCAACAAACTTGGTGAGCACATGTTTCCCTCCCAAGAGAGAATTGTTTTCATCCATCCCTTAACTTTGTTCCAAACACTTTCTTTGAGATATTTGAAAGCTCTATTTTTGTTGTTTCTAGACAAGTTCTCATTGTGGACATTGAGTATTCCTTTCATCTCATCCCTAATAAGCTCAGAACATCCTTTACTAAAGAATACCGATGACTTGGAAAGGTTTATTAATTTTGTCCTGAAGCCTAACAATAAGTGTCCAACAACGAGGTTACCAAAGTTGCACCCTCACCTTCAGCCTAGACGAACAACAGGTTGTCATCTCTAAAGAGTAAATGGCTCACCAGTGGTGCCGGTTCTTCCACTTTCATCTCACAAATATGAGATGGCCGATTCCGACTTTTTAAGAGGCACGAAAGGCCCTTTGCTGCCATCAAGAAAAGATAGGGCAAGATTGAGTCTCCCAGCCGAATTTTCCTTGTAGGTCTAAATTCCTCGAGCTTCTTTCCATTAAACAAAACTGAGAATTTAACAGAGGTCACCATTTTTATCACAGAAGAGATCCAGACAGGTGCAAAACCCAGCTTGGTCATCATAACATGAAGATATTTCCATTCCAAACAAACCTCACCTACCTCTGGTTTAATCTGATCCCCTCGCGGGTCATTACAGCGGGCGAGGGCCCAGGTTGGCCCTCACATAACTTCGTCAATATATTCAACGGTCGTCCTAAAAGATTATATTCAATGGTCACACCGCGGTTTGACAGTCCAGGTTAGTATTTCCTTGACGGCCGGAGATACATGCATGATTGTTTCCTTGTGTTGATTGCGTAGTTGATCACGTCTCCCGGTTACCACAAATGTCAGCTTGACCTGCATTTCCACACGCGTTGATTACCTTGCTCATTTCTGCTAGACAAATGGACACAAAGTGGTCAAAATGCTACTTCCTCTGTTCGCAAATATAAGATGTTTTAGATATTTTAATATAAACTATATACAAACTGAAATAAGTGAACAAACACCCTAAAATATGTTTATATACATTCAACTTTAAAAAAAATTGTAACATTTTATATTTCTGAACGGAGGGAGTAACAACGATATAGCATCAAAAGCACCGCGTGTTCCAAAAGCTCGTGTTGATTTTCCGATTAATTTTCAAAAAGTACGTGTGATTGGATAGATTAATCTACTGAAACTAAATTCCGCGGGCAGTTGCTGCGAAGGGCTCAGGGCCTTGACGATGTCGTCGTCACAGACAGCATGCATGACAGCGACCAACCAACGATAATCAATTCAGGGGTAACTGCACGCATGCATGCATTGCACGTCGTTGCGGTGGGCGGCTCGGCCAAAGCCTTCGCCTTTCTACCGATTATATTTGACAAAGAAGGTAATCATATGAAACCATGCACGCACGCACGCATCGTCGACCGGGCTCGATCCTGTCGCCCTCCTCCATACGACCTATAAATACCTCGTGCGTCTGCTTGGGATTGCCATCACCAGGCCATTCCATCCCACACATTAGTTTCCACATTTGCTCAAGCAGCACAGCAGCTAACGTGCGTGCATAACTTGTGGCTAGCTTCTTAGCTAATCTCCGACTGTTCACCGTCGATCTGAGCAGAGCTCAGTGAGTGGCGACGGCCGTCGGCCGACGATGGGTGTAGCTAAGATACCGGCGGTGCTTTGGTTACTTGGGGCGGTGTTAGCGCTGGGAGTTTCCGTTAGCCCCGCTCAGGGCGCCAAGACTCGCTACCACGATTTCTTTGTAAGTCTGCTTGCATTTATTCCCATTCGTTTCTGTATCTAACATCCATAAATTCACTTCTCTTAATTAACATTTGCACATGCCATCTCAGCATATGATCATAAACTTACTTGTGGCGTTCGTTCATCATATTGTGCAGATTAAGGAGAGCAATTACACGAGGCTCTGCAAGGAGAGGACTGTTCTCACCGTCAACGGGCAGTTCCCTGGCCCTACCATCTACGCGCGCAAGGGCGACCTCGTCATCGTCAATGTCTACAACCAAGGCGATAAAAACATCACCATCCACTGGTAAGTTAGCTAGTTAGCCTGGCCGCCGGCCATCCATAAACCTATTTTCTGACTCGACATATGTGTATGTTGTACACAGGCATGGTGTGGATCAGCCACGCAACCCGTGGTCCGACGGGCCGGAGTACATCACCCAGTGTCCCATCCGCCCCGGCGGCAACTTCACCTACCGGGTCATCTTGTCGGAGGAAGAGGGTACGCTCTGGTGGCACGCGCACAGCGACTTCGACCGCACCACAGTCCACGGCGCCATTGTCATCCACCCCAAGCTCGGAACCACCTTCCCTTTCAAAAAGCCACACAAGGAGATACCTGTCATCCTCGGTATATACTGCTCCATTGCTTTCATCCATGCTTATAATCAAGCTAAGTTGTTGTTAACTTGATATGTCCGATCTCATGCATGCAGGTGAGTGGTGGAATGCCGACGTGAACCATCTACTCGAGGAGGCGCAGCGAACCGGCGGCGAGATCAACATCTCGGACGCGAACACCATCAACGGACAGCCGGGGGACCTGTTCCCGTGCTCCAAGGCCGGCACCTACAAGATACCGGTGCAGCACGGCAAGACGTACCTGCTCCGGATCATCAACGCGGGGCTCTCCAACGACCTCTTCTTCGGCGTCGCCGGGCACAACCTCACCGTGGTCGGCACCGACGGCCACTACACCAAGCCGTTCGCCGTCAAGCACATCATGATTGCGCCGGGACAGACCATGGACGCACTCCTCCAAGCCAACCGCGCTGACGGCGGCCGGTATTACATGGCCGCGAGGACGTTCGCGTCCAACCCCAACATCGAGGTCAACAACAGCACCGCCACCGCCATCGTGGAATACATGGACGACGCACCGGCGCGTGGCCGGCCGGAGTTCCCTGCCAACCTTCCGGGCGTCAACGACATCGACTCGGCGACGGCATACACGGCGCAGCTCCGGTCGCTGGGCAGCAAGGACCACCCGGTGAACGTGCCGAGGAAGGTCGATGAGCGCATGCTCGTCACCATCGCCGTCAACGTGCTCCCCTGCGCGCCCAACGAGACGTGCGGGGGCCCCGGCGGCAACCGCTTAGCGGCGAGCCTCAACAACGTCAGCTTCGCGAGCCCGGCCGTCGACATCCTCGGAGCCTACTACCGCTCCGTCCGTGGCGTGTTCGACACAGACTTCCCCAACAAGCCGCCCTTCTTCTTCAACTTCACGGACGTCGACAACGACCCCGTCGAGCGCTGGGCCACCAAGCGCGGCACCAAGGTGAAGGTGGTGGAGTACGGCGCCGTCGTGGAGGTGGTGTTCCAGGACACCTCCATCCTTGGCGCCGAGAACCACCCCATGCACCTGCACGGCTTCACGTTCTACGTGGTAGGGAGAGGGTTCGGTAATTTTGACGAGCAGAAGGACCCGGCCACCTATAACTTGGTCGACCCGCCGCACCAGAACACCGTCTCCGTGCCCAAAGCTGGCTGGGCCGCAATCCGATTCCGCGCGGCGAATCCTGGTGAGTCAACTATATATATTCAGGTTCTGGGCAATGGCTATGCATTCTTTGGAACGAATTAATCAAGTGCAATCTCTAATGTTTTGTGTATTTGCTCTTGTTTAGGTGTGTGGTTCATGCATTGCCATTTTGATCGCCATGTGCTGTGGGGAATGAACACTGTCTTCATCGTGAAGGATGGCAAGGCTCCTGAAGCTAAAATGTTGCCTCCGCCTCCCAACATGCCTACCTGCTAAACAATCCACATGGGAAAAGGCAGACATGTGCAGGACAATCAGACCGGAAATTTGTTGTTTAGTTGATTGATTTTATAGTTGCTTTAGTATATTCTTTATTATTTAAGCTTATATAGGTTTGTGTGGAATAAAGGGGATGGTTGACTCCCATGTGATTAGCAGTCTTGATTTTTCTTTTTATTTGGATGGATGAGAAAAGTAATTTATTTAAAGTGTAAATGTGTTTCTTGTACTATTCGATAACTATATATGAATTAAATAATGTTTTATTACAAATTCCGGTTATATGCACGTTTCCATTTCAAGCAACAGTTCTAAAAGGACTCCTCGTCCTTTCAATAAAAATAGTTTTTTTCTCGAGAGTACGCCAAAGGCGTACCTTATCTTTATAGAAGAGGGGGGAAATCATGTACAAGAAGCCAGAGATGGAACAAACCTCCACCTCACGCACTCACCCTTACCCCCCACACTTACCCTATACCAACACTCTCACAAAACATAGTGCTCCACCTAGACCCGCCGCCTTCCACGCCTTGATCTCATCCAAAATGGCCGTGGCCAGGCCCTGCGCCTGCAGTTGTTGGCGAGTCCTGTTGAAAACTCTCGCGTTCTGTTGCTTCCATATCGTCCAGATTGTGGCAATGACTAGAGTGTCAAAACCACGTTTCCCACTCTTCGTAAATAAGCTCCTATCCTCAAGCCACCATTCCAACAAAGTGTCCTGAGGTTCCAGATATAGTGCCATATTTCTCTAGCGTACACGCACTGCACTTAAATGTGTTCCGCATTATCTTCCTCTTGAAGACACAAGTAGCAGGCCGAGGGCTCCTCCTGCAGACCATGTCGCGCCCTCCTATCTGATGTCCAAATGCGGTGCTGCACCGCCAGTCAGGCAAAGAGTTTACACTTGAGAAGCGCCCAACTTTTCCAGATGCAAGAAGCAAATGGCACCCTCTCCACCCCAATACACAATCTGTGATAGGTGGACCGAGCCGTGTACCGACCGGACGGGTCCGCCGGCCAAGAAAACACATCCTCACTGGTAGGATCCCTGATTACCGTGCTAATGGCCAGGTTGAGATGCAAGAGTTGCAGATGACTCCCAAAATTTAGCTCCCCGTTTAGGTCCGATAGCCACCTTCCATTGGTCAACCCCTCCTGCACCGTCCTTCTGTTAACGGTACGCGTGTCCACTCGGGCGTGCAAAAGTGGCGCAATGTCCTTGACGGCAAATCCAAATATCCATCTATCTCGCCAGAACAGCACCTTATCTCCTCTGCCCACAACAATGTGAACGAGACTGTCGAACACCGCTCTCGCATCTCGGTCCACCAGCATCGAGAGCCCTTGCCACGGCCTCCCAGGGTCAGTACGTCAAAGCCACTCCCATCGAACGCGTAGTGCCAGGCTTTGGAGCCACAGGTCCCGCACCCCGAGACCACCAAGCCCGGTAGGCTTGCACACCAAGTTCCAAGCAACCAGACATTGGCCTCCATTTGCCTTGTTCTTGCCCGCCCAAAAGAAGCCGCGCATCCACTGATCAATCTCTTCGAAGACCCAAAGCAGAGCATCATCAATCATGAAGTGGTGGATTGGTTTTGTCGCGATCACTGACTTCACCAGCACAAGCCTACCGGGACGGTGCAAAAGCCCTCTTTGCCACGCCGGGGCAAAGCCCTTAGCATGGTCCAACATGGGCTTCCATTCCGCTCTCGTCAACTGTCGTATAGCCAATTGCAACCCAAGATATTTACAAGGGAAGGTCCCCATGCGGCAACTAAGCATCAACTCCACCCGGTTCCTATCTTCGTCATCACCATGTATCATGACCGCTAGAGATTTACTGTAGTTCACTCTCAAACCCGATGCGTCACCAAATGCCTTAAGATCAGCCGTGATGAAGTTGAGATCCGACGCCCTTGGTTTCACAAATAGGGCGACATCATCAGCATAAATAGAGACCGATTGGTGGGCCGCGATGCCCACAAAGGTGTTGATCACTCCCAAGTTCGCCGCCTTCACCATTATCTTGGAGAGAACATCCATGGCAATCACAAACAGCAAGGGCGAAACTGGATCGCCTTGCCTTAAGCCTTTGACATGAACGAAACTTTGGCCTGGCACACCATTTACGAGCACGTTGGTGTTGGCAGTCTTAAGAAGAATGCCAATCCGCTCACACCATTTATGACCAAAGCCTTTACTTCTCATCACCTCAAAAAGGAAAGGCCAAGCGAGGGAATCAAATGTGCGTGATATATCCAACTTGAGGAAAACTCCCGCCTCCTTTCTTGCATGGATTTTCCTTGCAACTTGTCTTACTAAGAGAAAGTTATCGTGTAAATGCCTCCCACAAATAAATGCCAATTGGTTCGGCGTCACAATCTCTTTCATCCTCCTCCAAGCCCTGTTTGCCAGCATTTTTGCAAAGATCTTGGCCGCGCTATGGGTGAGGCTTATCGTCCTAAAATCCCCTACTTCCTCGGCGTCAGACTTTTTAGGAATGAGCACAATGAGTGCCCGGTTGAGCCTGTCAAACCCTTGTCCATCTCCCACATAGAGCTTGAGAAACACCGCCATCACATCTTACTTAATGATATGCCAAGCCTTTTGGAGAAAAGCATTTATAAAACCATCCGGCCCCGGGGCCCTATCCGGTGGCATCTCCTTGATGGTATTTCAGACTTCTTCCTCCATAAAAATTGCATCCAGCTCCGAGAGCTCGTGTTCCTCCATCTCCAAGAACTGAAGGTTCACATCTGCCTCCCGCATGGGCGCACGTCCCAGCAAGTTCTCATAAGCCTCTGTGAAGATATGTTCCTTCCTCTCTTGGTCCGTAACCAGCTCCCCATTGTGCCTCAGGTGCGGGATCAAATTCTTTGTCCTCCGACCGTTCGCCACAGCTTGGAAGAGTTTGGTATTCCCATCCCCTTCCCTAATCCAACGAAGGCGCGACCGTTGCCTCTCGATCATGCGTTGAAGGGATGCCAAGCCCAACACCAACTTCTTAAGCATACTTCGCAACCAACGCTCTTCCACCGTCAAACTACGGTCCTCCATAGCCCTATCCAGTCGTAGAATGACATAGTTTGCGATCGCCAACTGGACCTTGATATTTCCAGATTTTCTCTGTCCCCAAGCTTGCAGAGCCACCACAGTGTTTCTTAGCAACGCATCAAGCCGTTTGAAAGGGTCAACAATTTCATCGTCGCACACCCAAGCATCCTTAACCGCCTGCTCAAAACCCTCCAATCAAATCCAATATAACTCAAAACGAAACCTTCTCTTAGCACAGAAAGGTGCCGAAGTGGAGAGATGGAGCGGAGCATGGTCCAAAATGTTCGTAGACAACGCTTGAAGAAGGACATCCGGAAAGTGCAACTCCCACTCCACCGAGACGAGGACCCTATCAATCTTGGTCATCACCACTTGATCCCTCTCATTAGACCAAGTAAATCGCCTCCCGTGCATGTAAATCTCCTTGAGCTCATTGTTATCCACAAACGTCCTAAACCTCCTCATCATATTACGGTTGAGATTCACATTATCCTTCTCATTGGCATTAAGGATCATGTTGAAATCCCCAAGGACCATCCATGGTCCCGGGCACAAGTCACATCTTAGCTGGAGTTCAGCCAAGAATTGAGTCTTGAGCTCATCACCTTGGGGGCCGTGCACCACCGTAAGCCACCAATCCCACCCATCCTTATTATGCAACTGTCCCGTGAGGGCAAAGTTATCAAAGGTAAAGTTATCCATTGCCAAAACGGATGTGTCCCATCCGACAAGAATGCCACCCCTAGTATCCGTCGCCGGCAAGTAAGCAAAGCCATCAAAGGATGACCATATACATTGCATAACCACGAAGACATCGATTACATCAAGTTTAGTCTCTTGGAGGCACACCAAGTTGACCTTAGCCTCACTAATAAAATTCCTCGCGGCATTTCTTTTAGACATGTTGTTCAACCCCCGCACGTTCCAACATAGGACTTGAGGGTTCCAATCCATGAAATCATATGAGTCCACCCGACACCCCCACAAAGGCATGCATCAAGATGCCCCTACCACGACCATCGTGCCCGAGCTCCTGTCTTGCACCGGTGGCACTTCCTTTCCAAACATTGCCGCGATAACCCGGATGTGTTGCTCCCTCAGAGGTGACTCAAAAAATTCTGCCAGCTCCGCGATATGATCATCATTGCCTTCCAAGTCCTTTGGAACAATACCCAGCGCACGCATGAGTACGTTCTCGGCTTGGGTCGCCTTGTTTCTGGAAGCAGGAGCCCTCTTGGTACTTCTCGTCGCTCTACGCGGAGTAAACGGCTCAGCTTCCGGCCTCAATGTGGACTGCACCTCCAAAAGAAGCGGCGGCGCAAGCTTTTTTACAAGCGCATTACAGAACCACTTCAACTTTCCGAACACAATCGACTCCTGAG
Organism: Triticum urartu; assembly: GCF_056163025.1. Lineage (NCBI taxonomy): Eukaryota > Viridiplantae > Streptophyta > Magnoliopsida > Poales > Poaceae > Triticum > Triticum urartu. The sequence goes on along the minus strand of NC_141879.1, from coordinate 149,183,619 downwards.
GAGTCATTCCGTCCCTGGCAGTCGGGCCCCGCGATTGCATGGCCGAATCGACGTCCTGCATGTCCGGCACTGGGGCCAGCGAATCCTGGCACGCCACTTGTGCGCGCACATCCACAGATGCTGGAGAAACTTCCTCAAGCATTATTCGCACCGGATCCCCTGCGTTAGTCGCCATCTCCTCGGGATTCCCTGTGTCCCCACCCACATGCGCAGAGACATCCCTTTCCACCTCTGCAGCTGTCGCGTCCGGATCCTCTTTGCCCGGCCCCTCGACACACACGCCACCATCAGGGGGCGTGACCAATGGTAACACAGCCACTCCTGAGTGCGCTTCCACCAACTGGATCTTCCTCAGAACGGGCCCCACCTGCAACACCCCCTCGCCAGCCGGTTGGTCGGCCCTTATCTCCACCTGCTCCGCGACCAGTGCTGTCACAGTGTTGGGGAACGTTGCAGAAAACAAAAAAATTTCCTACGTTTTCACCAAGATCCATCTATGAGTTCATCTAGCAACGAGTGATCGGATGAATCTACATACCTTTGTAGATCGCGAGCGGAAGCGTTCAAAGAACGGGGATGAGGGAGTCGTACTCGTCGTGATCCAAATCACCGAAGATCCTAGCGCCGAACAGACGGCACCTCCGCGTTCAACACACGTACGGTCAGCGTGACGTCTCCTCCTTCTTGATCCAGCAAGGGGGAAGGAGAGGTTGATGAAGATCCAGCAGCACGACGGCGTGGTGGTGGATGCAGCAGTCACCGCAGCAGGGCTTCGCCGAGCTTCTGCGAGAGGGAGAGGTGTAGCAGGGGAGAGGGAGGCGCCAAGGCTTGAGGTGTGGCTGCCCTCCCTCCCCCCTTTATATAGGCCCCCTAAGGGGTGCGCCGGCCCTAGGAGATGGGATCTCCTAGGGGGGTGCGCCGGCCCTAGGAGATGGGATCTCCTAGGGGGGGCGGCGGCCAAGGGGGTGGAGTACCCCCCAAGGCAAGTGGAGGCGCCCCATCCCCTAGGGTTCCCAACCCTAGGCGCATGGGGGGCCCAAGGGGGGGCGCACCAGCCCACTAAGGGTTGGTTCCCCTCCCCACTTCAGCCCTTGGGGCCCTCCGGGATGGGTGGCCCCACCCGGTGGACCCCCGGGACCCATCCGGTGGTCCCGGTACAATACTGGTGACCCCGAAGCTTTCCCGATGGCCGAAATAACACTTCCTATATATAATTCTTCACCTTCGGGCAATTCCGGAACCCCTCGTGAGGTCCAGGATCTCATCCGGGACTCCGAACAACTTTCGGATTACTGCATACTCATATCTATACAACCCTAGCGTCACCGAACCTTAAGTGTGTAGACCCTACGGGTTCGGGAGACAAGCAGACATGATCAAGACGACTCTCTGATCAATAACCAACAGCGGGATCTGGATACCCATGTTGGCTCCCACATGCTCCTCGATGATCTCATCAGATGAACCACGATGTCGAGGACCTAATCAATCCCGTACTCAATTCCCTTTGCCAATCGGTACGTTACTTGCCTGAGACTCGATCGTCGGTATCCCAATACCTTGTTCAGTCTCGTTACCGGCAAGTCACTTTACTCGTACCGTAATGCATGATCCCGTGATCAACCACTTGATCACATTGAGCTCATTATGATGATGCATTACCGAGTGGGCCCAGAGATACCTCTCCGTCATACGGAGTGACAATCCCAGTCTCGATTCGTGCCAACTCAACAGACACTTTCGGAGATACCTGTAATGTACCTTTATAGTCACCCAGTTATGTTGTGACGTTTGGCATACCCAAGGCACTCCTACGGCATCCGGGAGTTGCACAATCTCATGGTCCAAGGAAATGATACTCGACAACTAGAAAAGCTACAGCAAACGAACTACACAATCTTTGTGCTATGCTTAGGTTTGGGTCTTGTCCATCACATCATTCTCCTAATGATGTGATCCCGTTATCAATGTCATCCCCATGTCCATAGCCAGGAAACCATGACTATCTGTTGATCAACGAGCTAGTCAACTAGAGGCTCACTAGGGACACATTGTGGTCTATGTATTCACACATGTATTACAATTTCCGAATAATACAATTATAGCATGAATAATAGACAATTATCATGAACAAGGAAATATAATAATCATTTTATTATTGCCTCTAGGGCATATTTCCAACAGTCTCCCACTTGCACTAGAGTCAATCATCTAGTTACATTGTGATGAATCGAACACCCATGGAATTCTGGTGTTGATCATGTTTTGCTCTAAGGAGAGGTTTAGTCAACGGATCTGCTACATTCAGGTCCGTGTGTACTTTACAAATCTCTATGTCTCCATTTTGAACACTTTCACGAATGGAGTTGAAGCGACGCTTGATATGCCTGGTCTTCCTGTGAAACCTGGGCTCCTTGGCAAGGGCAATAGCTCCGGTGTTGTCACAGAAGAGAGTCATCGGGCCCGACGCATTGGGTATGACTCCTAGGTCGGTAATGAAATCCTTCAGCCAGACTGCTTCGTGTGCTGCCTCCGAGGCTGCCATGTACTCCACTTCACATGTAGATCCCGCCACAACGCTTTGCTTGCAACTGCACCAGCTTACTGCCCCACCATTCAAAATATACACGTATCCGGTTTGTGACTTAGAGTCATCCAGATCTGTGTCGAAGCTAGCGTCGACGTAACCCTTTACGACGAGCTCTTCGTCACCTCCATAAACGAGAAACATTTCCTTAGTCCTTTTCAGGTACTTCAGGATATTCTTGACCGTTGTCCAGTGTTCCTTACCGGGATTACTTTGGTACCTACCTACCAAACTTACGGCAAGGTTTACATCAGGTCTGGTACACAGCATGGCATACATAATAGACCCTATGGCTGAGGCATAGGGGATGACACTCATCTCTTCTATATCTTCTGCCGTGGTCGGACATTGAGCTGAGCTCAATTTCACACCTTGCAACACAGGCAAGAACCCCTTCTTAGACTGATCCATATTGAAATTCTTCAATATCTTATCAAGGTATGTGCTTTGTGAAAGACCTATAAGGCGTCTTGATCTATCTCTATAGATCTTGATGCCTAATATATAAGCAGCTTCTCCAAGGTCCTTCATCGAAAACCTCTTATTCAAGTAGGCCTTAATGCTGTTCAAAAGTTCTATATCATTTCCCATCAAAAGTATGTCATCTACATATAATATGAGAAATGCTACAGAGCTCCCACTCACTTTCTTATAAACGCAGGCTTCTCCATAATTCTGCATAAACCCAAATGCTTTGATCATCTCATCAAAGCGAATGTTCCAACTCCGAGATGCTTGCACCAGCCCATAAATCGAGTGTTGGAGCTTGCACACCTTGTCAACATTCTTAGGATCGACAAAACCTTCCGGCTGCATCATATACAATTCTTCCTTAAGAAAACCATTAAGGAATGCCGTTTTGGCGTCCATTTGCCATATCTCATAATCATAGAATGCGGCAATTGCTAACATGATTCGGACGGACTTCAGCTTCGCTACAGGTGAGGAAGTCTCATCGTAGTCAACCCCTTGAACTTGTCGATAATCCTTAGCGACAAGCCAAGCTTTATAGATGGTCACATTACCATCCGCGTCTGTCTTCTTCTTGAAGATCCACTTATTTTCTATGGCTCGCCGATCATCGGGCAAGTCAGTCAAAGTCCATACTTCGTTTTCATACATGGATCCTATCTCGGATTTCATGGCTTCCAGCCATTTGTCGGAATCCGGGCCCGCCATCGCTTCTTCATAGTTTGAAGGTTCACCGTTGTCTAACAACATGATTTCCAAGACAGGGTTGCCGTACCACTCTGGTGCGGAACGTGTCCTTGTGGACCTTCGAAGTTCAGTAGGAGCTTGATCAGAAGTATCTTGATCATCATCATTAACTTCCTCTCTAATTGGTGCAGGCACCACAGGAACATTTTCCTGAGCTGCGCTACTCTCTGCTTCAAGAGGCAGTACTTCATCAAGCTCTATTTTCCTCCCACTTACTTCTTTCGAGAGAAACTCCTTCTCTAGAAAGGATCCATTCTTGGCAACAAAGATCTTGCCTTCGGATCTGAGGTAGAAGGTATACCCAATAGTTTCTTTAGGGTATCCTATGAAGACGCATTTTTCCGACTTGGGTTCGAGCTTTTCAGGTTGAAGTTTCTTGACATAAGCATCGCATCCCCAAACTTTTAGAAACGACAGCTTAGGTTTCTTCCCAAACCATAATCCATACGGTGTCGTCTCAACGGATTTTGACGGTGCCCTATTTAAAGTGAATGCGGCAGTCTCTAAAGCATAGCCCCAAAATGATAGCGGTAAATCGGTAAGAGACATCATAGATCGCACCATATCTAATAGAGTGCGATTACGACGTTCGGACACACCATTACGCTGAGGTGTTCCAGGCGGCGTCAGTTGTGAAACTATTCCACATTTTCTTAAGTGTGTGCCAAATTCGTGACTCAAGTATTCTCCCCCATGATCTGATCGCAAGAACTTGATTTTCCTGTCACGTTGATTCTCAGCCTCACTCTGAAATTCCTTGAACTTTTCAAAGGTCTCAGACTTATGTTTCATTAAGTAGACATACTCATATCTACTCAAGTCATCAGTGATGGTGAGAACATAACGATAGCCACCACGAGCCTCAACGCTCATTGGACCGCACACATCAGTATGTATGATTTCCAATAAGTTGGTTGCTCGCTCCATTGTTCCTGAGAACGGAGTCTTGGTCATTTTACCCATGAGGCATGGTTCGCATGTGTCAAATGATTCATAATCAAGAGACTCTAAAAGTCCATCTGCATGGAGCTTCTTCATGCGTTTGACACCTATGTGACCAAGGCGGCAGTGCCACAAGTATGTGGGACTATCATCATCAACCTTACATCTTTTGGTATTCACACTATGAACATGTGTAGCATTACGCTCGAGATTCATTAAGAATAAACCATTCACCATCGGAGCATGACCATAAAACATATCTCTCATATAAATAGAACAACCATTATTCCCGGATTTAAATGAGTAGCCATCTCGTATTAAACGAGATCCTGATACAATGTTCATGCTCAAAGCTGGCACTAAATAACAATTATTGAGGTTTAAAACTAATCCCGTAGGTAAATGTAGAGGTAGCGTGCCGATGGCGATCACATCGACCTTGGAACCATTCCCGACGCGCATCGTCACCTCGTCCTTCGCCAGTATCCGCTTATTCCGCAGCTCCTGCTTTGAGTTACAAATGTGAGCAACCGCACCGGTATCAAATACCTAAGAGCTACTACGAGTACTGGTAAGGTACACATCAATTACATGTATATCACATATACCTTTCGTGATGCCGGCCTTCTTGTCCGCTAATTATTTGGGGCAGTTCCGCTTCCAGTGACCACTTCCCTTGCAATAAAAACACTCAGTCTCGGGCTTGGGTCCATTCTTTGGCTTCTTCCCGGCAGCTTGCTTACCGGGCGCGGCAACTCCCTTGCCGTCCTTCTTGAAGTTCTTCTTACCCTTGCATTTCTTGAACTTAGTGGTTTTATTCACCATCAACACTTGATGTTCCTTTTTGACTTCTACCTCTGCTGATTTCAGCATTGCAAATACTTCAGGAATGGTCTTTTCCATCCCCTGCATATTGAAGTTCATCACAAAGCTCTTGTAGCTTGGTGGAAGCGACTGGAGGATTCTGTCAATGACCGCGTCATCCGGGAGATTAACTCCCAGCTGAGTCAAGCGGTTATGTAACCCAGACATTGTGAGTATGTGCTCACTGACAGAACTATTTTCCTCCATCTTACAGCTGAAGAACTTGTGGGAGACTTCATATCTCTCGACCCGGGCATGAGCTTGGAAAACCATTTTCAGCTCTTCGAACATCTCATATGCTCCGTGTCGCTCAAAACGCTTTTGGAGCCCCGCTTCTAAGCTGTAAAGCATGCCGCACTGAACGAGGGAGTAATCATCAGCACGTGTCTGCCAAGCGTTCATAACGTCTTGGTTCTGTGGGACGGGTGCGTCACCTAGCGGTGCTTCTAGGACATAATCTTTCTTGGCAGCTATGAGGATTATCCTCAGGTTCCGTACCCAGTCCGTATAGTTGCTACCATTGTCTTTCAGCTTGGTTTTCTCTAGGAACGCGTTGAAGTTGAGGACAACGTTGGCCATTTGATCTACAAGACATATTGTAAAGATTTTAGACTAAGTTCATGATAATTAAGTTCATTTAATCAAATTATTCAATGAACTCCCACTTAGATAGACATCCCTCCAGTCATCTAAGTATAACATGCTCCGAGTTGACTAGGTTGTGTCCGATCATCACATGAGACGGACTAGTCAACATCGGTGAACATCTTCATGTTGATCGTATCTTCTATACGACTCATGCTCGACCTTTCGGTCTTCTGTGTTCCGAGGCCATGTCTGTACATGCTAGGCTCGTCAAGTCAACCTAAGTGTTTGCATGTGTAAATCTGTCTTACACCTGTTGTATGTGAACGTTGGAATCTATCACACCCGATCATCACGTGGTGCTTCGAAACAACGAACTGTCGCAACGGCGCACAGTTAGGGGGAACACTTTCTTGAAATTATTATGAGGGATCATCTTATTTACTACCGTCGTTCTAAGTAAACAAGATGCAAAAACATGATAAACATCTCATGCAATCAAATAATAGTGACATGATATGGCCAATATCATATAGCTCCTATGATCTCCATCTTGGGGCTCCATGATCATCTTGTCACCGGCATGACACCATGATCTCCATTATCATGATCTCCATCATCGTGTCTCCATGAAGTTGCTCGCCAACTATTACTTCTACTACTATGGCTAACACGTTTAGCAATAAAGTAAAGTAATTTACATGGCGTTTCTCAATGACACGCAGGTCATACAAAAAAAATAAAGACAACTCCTATGGCTCCTGCCGGTTGTCATACTCATCGACATGCAAGTCGTGATTCCTATTACAAGAACATGATCTCATACATCACATATATCATTCATCATTCATCACAACTTTGGCCATATCACATCACAAAACACTTGCTGCAAAAACAAGTTAGACGTCCTCTAATTGTTGTTGCAAGTTTTACGTGGCTGCAAGAGGGTTCTAGCAAGAACGTTTTCTTACCTACGTTAAAGCCACAACGTGATTTGTCAACTTCTATTTACCCTTCATAAGAACCCTTTTCGTCGAATCTGCTCCAACTAAAGTGGGAGAGACAGACACCCGCCAGCCACCTTATGCAACTAGTGCATGTCAGTCGGTGGAACCGGTCTCACGTAAGCGTACGTGTAAGGTTGGTCCGGGCCGCTTCATCCCACAATACCGCTGAAGCAAAATAAGACTAGTAGCGGCAAGAAAGTTGACAACATCTACGCCCACAACAAATTATGTTCTACTCGTGCAAAGAGAACTACGCATAGACCTAGCTCATGATGTCACTGTTGGGGAACGTTGCAGAAAACAAAAAAAATTCCTACGTTTTCACCAAGATCCATCTATGAGTTCATCTAGCAACGAGTGATCGGATGCATCTACATACCTTTGTAGATCGCGAGCGGAAGCGTTCAAAGAACGGGGATGAGGGAGTCGTACTCGTCGTGATCCAAATCACCGGAGATCCTAGCGCCGAACGGACGGCACCTCCGCATTCAACACACGTACGGTCAGCGTGACGTCTCCTCCTTCTTGATCCAGCAAGGGGGAAGGAGAGGTTGATGAAGATCCAGCAGCACGACGGCGTGGTGGTGGATGCAGCAGGGCTTCGCCGAGCTTCTGCGAGAGGGAGAGGTGTAGCAGGGGAGAGGGAGGCGCCAAGGCTTGAGGTGTGGCTGCCCTCCCTCCCCCCCCCCTTTATATAGGCCCCCTAGGAGGGTGCGCCGACCCTATGAGATGGGATCTCCTAGGGGGGCGGCGGCCAAGGGGGTGGAGTACCCCCCAAGGCAAGTGGAGGCGCCCCCTCCCCTAGGGTTCCCAACCCTAGGCACATGGGGGGCCCAAGGGGGGCGCACTAGCCCACTAAGGGCTGGTTCCCCTCCCCACTTCAGCCCTTGGGGCCCTCCGGGATGGGTGGCCCCACCCGGTGGACCCCCGGGACCCATCCGGTGGTCCCGGTACAATACCGGTGACCCCGAAACTTTCCCGATGGCCGAAATAACACTTCCTATATATAATTCTTCACCTCCGGACAATTCCGGAACCCCTTGTGACGTCCAGGATCTCATCCGGGACTCTGAACAACTTTCGGATTACTACATACTCATATCTATACAACCCTAGCATCACCGAACCTTAAGTGTGTAGACCCTACGGGTTCGGGAGACAAGCAGACATGACCGAGACGACTCTCTGGTCAATAACCAACAGCGGGATCTGGATACCCATGTTGTCTCCCACATGCTCCTCGATGATCTCATCGGATGAACCATGATGTCGAGGACCTAATCAATCCCGTACTCAATTCCCTTTGTCAATCGGTACGTTACTTGCCCGAGACTCGATCGTCGGTATCCCAATACCTTGTTCAGTCTCGTTACCGGCAAGTCACTTTACTCATACCGTAATGCATGATCCCGTGATCAACCACTTGATCACATTGAGCTCATTATGATGATGCATTACCGAGTGGGCCCAGAGATACCTCTCCGTCATACGGAGTGACAATCCCAGTCTCGATTCGTGCCAACTCAACAGACACTTTCGGAGATACCTGTAATGTACCTTTATAGTCACCCAGTTACGTTGTGACGTTTGGCATACCCAAGGCACTCCTACGGCATCCGGGAGTTGCACAATCTCATGGTCCAAGGAAATGATACTCGATAACCAGAAAAGCTACAGCAAACGAACTACACGATCTTTGTGCTATGCTTAGGTTTGGGTCTTGTCCGTCACATCATTCTCCTAATGATGTGATCTCCTTATCAATGACATCCCCATGCCCATAGCCAGGAAACCATGACTATCTGTTGATCAACGAGCTAGTCAACTAGAGGCTCACTAGGGACACATTATGGTCTATGTATTCACACATGTATTACAATTTCCGGATAATACAATTATAGCATGAATAATAGACAATTATCATGAACAAGGAAATATAATAATCATTTTATTATTGCCTCTAGGGCATATTTCTAACACACAGATGCCGCCACAGGGCCCACCTGCTGTGCGCTCTCCTGCCCAATCCCTTGCTGAACCGACGCAACCATCAACGGCACCTGGGTTGGCTGCACCAGCCTCGAACTCTGCTCCCGAATCACAGAATCCCGCCCAAAGCTGCCTTGGTCATTCAAATTAGTACCCAACTCGGGTTCCCTCGCACCCGCTGCAGCCCCACCCAAGCGGCCAAAAGCTGACTGCCGACGTGTCAGCCTATCTTGGACCGTGGTGGGTCCTCTTTCCCGCCCCACCTGACGCACCGGCGCCATGGGAGGGATCCTCCAGTCCTCTCTCTCCCGGGCACCAAGCACCACGCCGGCGTAACTCTGGCCAACCAGAGCAGAAGCTCCACCAAGCGCATTATCCCCACGAACGTCACGGACCCCAAATTTCCAAGTGCAGCGACGGGTCGTCTCACCCCCTCCCATGTCATGATCAGAGTCTGGCAGGCCACTCTGACCGCTTCCCGATGATCCATCACGCAGAAACCATGGCTCCTCGCCGTCCGGGAAGGAAGTAACCGAATCGAGGTGAATCAGCACACGGTACTGCAACGTCTTAGGCTGGAAGACATCTCGCTGCTCCTCCGGCTCCGGCACAGCCAGCCACCTGCAGGTGGGGATTAGATCAGGATCCACCGTCCAGGCCAGCAGCTTGAAGGACGCCAGATCGGACCTCGATGAAGTCTCCGGCGCCACCGACTCGATGAAACAAGATCCCCCAAGCAGACTCTCAACCACCTCCAACTCCCAGGCATGCGGAGGAATGCCCTCAAGCTCCAAACAAACTCTGGTCCGAAGCGCCGCAAACATGGCCTGATTCTTCCTGATCCATTGCCGGAAAGCTAGCCTCTTCCCCTGAAACTCGAGCACTTGCCTCAGCCCCACGCGAATGCGGTCTTCCTTCCTCGCAAACACCACCAGAAAGTCCTCAGGGTGAAACCGGTGAACCGAAACTCTGTCCGCCGAAATCCCCAATCTCTCCCGCAGTGCCATCAAGACCAACTCCGGCGAGAGCTCAGAGCGATCACCACCGACGTACACCACCATGGCATGCTGCAGCCTGTCCTCGAGATACGCCACCGCACGGGACCGCCTGACCACACACAGATCCGTCGACACCATGTCCATGTCCTCCTCCACCTCGAGGCGCGGAGGCGCCAGGCGTGGCCATCTCTCCGCTGGAGCCTCACCCAAAGATAGCCCAGGGGACGGCCTGACAAACGTCGGCACGCCACCGGCTGAGGAGCCCAGACCAGCCTCACCCCCGGGAGCCCCCGACCTCCGAGCGACCTTGGCCGTCGCGTCGCGCCGGAGATCCTCCACCGGTGAAGGACTACGAGGGCGCTTGCACTGGCTGGCAACATGGCCAGACAAACCACAGCGGAGGCAGACAACCAGATTGGTGCAATCCTTCAAAAAGTGACCTTTCTCCAAACACTTGAAGCAGCGATCCCTCATCTCCGGCGAGACTTCACGGCGACCCGGCGAGACCCGACGCGAATCCACCACCGGAGGCCCAGCCTCCCGACGGCGCTTCCAGAGGGTGCGCTTCGACGCCGGAGCCTCCTGCCATGGCACGATACGGCGAGAAGAAGCAGCGAAAGGATCCGCCACCACCTCCCTCTCCGGAGCCATGGCCGGAACTGAGCCCTCCGACGCAGAGGAGAGGCCGAGGCCGGATACCACGGGGCGCTCCCCATGGCATGAGGAGGACGCAGAGCGCGGGCTAGCTGCCATGGGTGCCAGATCTAGTAGCCGCGACGCGACGAGGAAACGATGACAGGACCCCGGGGGTGGTCGTCGTAGCCGGAGTGGCCAACGACGGGAAAGAGGCCGCCGGAGCTAGAGTGGCTAGCGGCATGGAGGTGGACGGCGGCAAAGCGAACGCTCCTTAATTCCGTGTGGCACACTTGCTCTCCAAGGTGGCACACTTGCTCTCCAAGGTGAGCATAGTCAAGTCTGTCAATAAAAATGGTCACTCCACCAGTTTGGAGAGCATCCTTCGCCCTAATTAGTTATAGGTGGTTACCTTAAAAGTCTAATTTTGACCCATGTGCGTCACACGGACAATGGAGATCAACCAGAGAAACAACCAACTCCTAGCATGGAACAAGCATGGCTTTCACTAGAATATCAACATCAGTAGACCCCACAATAAATGATATGTGGTACACCATGAGGCCCAGACATTTAAAAAACACACCCAGTGTGCTAATATTCATCTCATCCTTGCCTAGCAAGGTGAGAATATTGAGTGTATTTTTGTGTAGTTTGTTTCAGAGAAGGCGAGCTATTTTAGTCAGGGTTTTGGGATTTGATTTTGAGGGTGGTTATTGAGGTCTAGCTCATTTACACTTGTGTTTTTTGGCATGATACTATGTGTTCTTGTTCATATTGGATACTAGATGATACCCACACATTGTTGCGGGTATTGGTTTCAATATGTTCCAATGAGATTTGATTGTATTGAACATGAATATTTGAATGAATTAATAATATCATAAGCGAAACTAAAAACACAAATGAATTTACTGTATTTGATTATTATAGTTGAAAAATATTTATTGAATACAAATATATCATAAAAGAATGGAAAACCTTTTGCTTTGCATGGCTGCATGTTGAGGTGACATGGTTACATGTTGAGAGAAATAATAAGTTAGTGGGGACCACATACTCAGCTACGGGGTGAACTTGTATTTAAGTGTTAACAATGGCTAGAGGTTTAGTTCAGCATAGCATGTATTTCTTGTGAAGTGCTTCCGTGTGTGATTGTGCTCTGTGATAGATGTTATTTTTTGGTAATGGTGGTCAATCTTTTGTAATTGTGACTTGTATGTGTATATGGCCAAAAGAGTTATATCCCTAGAAAGCACCACCGACGAGCAAAAATATAAGCCCATTAGTGGTGTTTTAAGTAATACTGGCAGATAGGGTCCTAGGCCGATCAATGGTTACATACTTACCACTAATGGATGAAAATCTAGGGCTTGTAGTGATAGTTTAGCTTTAATGACGAGTCGGCGCCTGTCGATGGAGGGGTACTCTTCAATAACTAGAGGTTGATTTGTGACAAGCCCCCAAACCCACCACTGCGGGATCTAAGGTACTACAGAGCTTAGTATAGTTCGGGGGAGGGAGGCATGGCCCCCATCCTTGGACAATTCCGTTAAGGCAATAATGATTATAGGGCTTAGATGGAATTTAGTATTTTACCCTAAGAATTATAGGGCTTAGATTGGACAATTGTTCTTATGTTGGGTCTCACCCCCCCCCCCCCCCCCCCCCCAGAATTCTGTTGTAAATCCACCACTGATCTAAGGGCCCATCACTAGAGGGTTCTTGTGCAATAGTGGTGGCATAGTGAGGCTAGGGAATTGGATTGGTTGATTCCTTAAGATAAAAGAATGTCAAGATTCAAAACCATATGCTTCCTCCGTTCCTAGATATAAATCTTTTTAGAGATTTTAATAACATAGACTACATATGGATGAATATAGACGTATTTTGAAGTGTAGATTCACTCATATTGCTATGTATGTAGTCTATATCAAAATCTCTAAAATGACTTATATTTAGGAACGGAATATGAATAGTAGGATTCTTTTGAAATTCCCAAAAATAAGAAAATGCGTAATTGGTTGAGTCACTACAAAAATGCAAGAAGTTATCTAAAGATTTAGGTGCAAGTCATTGTTGTCATAAAATCAAAAAAAATTGGACTTGATGAAAAAATTCCTTTGAAATCACATACAAAATAGAGCATGTGAAACTTTCCATGGTACTATCAAATAAATATTCATACAGAATAAAGTCCACCAACCAGAGAAGCCACAAGGCAAAGATGTACTAAAAATGTTAAGTTTATCTACTAGTGTAGTGTCAAAAAACGTTTCAAAGATGTACTAAAAAATGTTAAGTTTATCTACTAGTGTAGTGTCAAAAACGTAGCTTTACTCTTTTTTTGCAGGGAATCTACTAGCTTTACTTGACACTGGGACCTTCCAAGACAAACCAATTTGCCACATCTTCTGCATTTTATGGATTTGGTGGGTGATTTAGATGGTAAAATACTAAAAAATCATGAAAATAACAGAATAGTACAAGTCGGACAGACACCTCAGCTGAAATGGCCGAATGGCTTGTGAGATGTTCCCATGCTAGGCTTCGTTAATTGTCAAACTGTCGAAGCTATGCCTTTCAGCAGTACGTAAAGAGAGGCAGAATTAAGATTACAAGGGCATCCATGAACTACAACAACCATGTATTTTGAATCATTGACCATCCAGAGGTGGCAGGCAGAGAGAAAAGATGAGCTCTCTTAACCCAAGACAATGCTACAACATAGGCTTGCTCATGGTGTAAACAAAAAAAGTTACTACATGGGATGCCCTCAAATGGCTCCATATACAACATTACATATAACTCTACAAAATGAACTAACACTATGATCTGACATCCTTGAAAACACCACCTCTCTCCATCTCTGCAACAATCTCTTTCAAGGCAGGCACTTTGCTAGCTAAAGTTCTGTACAGTCTAGAATACCTGGCTCTTGTGCCATCGGCGGATCGTGCAAGGGCAAGCAAGCTGACTGCTTCCGGCAATTGCTCAAACACGCCTTTCATTTCCTCAAAGCCCATCTCTGCAAGAACAGATGGTCTTGGAACAACGCGGATTACCTCGCCACCTTTAGGTTCCTGGACTCGTTGATCAGCCTTGATAACCAGTTCACAGCTCGAATTTGCTCCGCATTTTATGATGAAAGGTGCTGTCGTTCCGGTGTTAAACTGCAATACGTTCCACTGTGAAACTTCGCTCTCTCCCAGCGTGTTGGAATTCGAGTTGGGGTCAGGGGCAGGATCATCGGGGTCTTCTTGCAGTGACTGTACACATACATGTTAGTGTTGCATCAGCTAAAGTTAATGGAATATAACTGAGACTTGGTGTTTGGGCCTTGGCATGACAAGTGAGCCGTCAGCTGGGATTCATATAAGCTAGATCCTATCTCGCAATGCATAAGCTATATTGAAAAAAGAAAAACAATTGTGTCTTAACAATTCATGACTACCACAACCAATCAGCTGGGATTCATACTAGATTGCAAAATGTAAAGGTGGTCCACATCCTAGTGTATGTACAGAAACCCAAAGAGAGTAATGATTAGTTAACCTAAATATAAAGTTGAAATTTTGCAAGTCAGAAGTTACTAAACCTCCTGTTACAAAAGAGATCTACTCCCTCTGTCTCCTGGGATTCATATAAGCTAGACCCTATCTCGCAATGCATAAGCTATATTGAAAAAAGAAAAACAATTGTCTTAACAATTCATGACTACCACAACCAATCAGCTGGGATTCATACTAGATTGCAAAATGTAAAGGTGGCCCTCATCCTAGTGTATGTACAGAAACCCAAAGAGAGTAATGATTAGTTAACCTAAATATAAAGTTGAAATTTTGCAAGTCAGAAGTTACTAAACCTCCTGCTACAAAAGAGATCTCGTACGATTTAGAGAGAACTGTCTTGCAAAGAAACAAAATCCTTCATCTTTTTATCATAACCCCATTTCTATTTGAGGGGTCAAAAATCAATAAATCATACTCTTTCGTTCAGGGCATAGATTATCAGATACTCCCTCCGTCCCAAAAAGCTTGTATTAGGTTTATCTAGATATGGATGTATCTAGACACGTTTTACAAGCTTTTTGGGACGGAGGTAATACTATGTAAATATAAGTACTACTCTATCATTCAGGGCAAAGATTATGAGATACTATGTACATACCTCTACAGCATTGCGTGCATCCGTGATCTGCTTCTGAGCACATGGATGATCAATGTCAAGAAGAGAAGGCATCTGTGCCAAGAGGTCATCCAATGATTCTAGCAATGCTTTCTTTTTCGATTTTCGTAATGGTCTTGTAGAGCTTTGTTTAATTACTTCCTGATGTCCAAAAATGAACAAGTATGGTGTTAGAAAACATGTCTCTCAGTATAAAACATAAAAGGCAAAACAAATATAGGCACAAATGATTAGCATCAGACCTTGACTTGCTTTAAGATGTTGTCTAGAGATATGAGAGATGCTAATCGTGCATCTTCAGCAGCAGTTGGAGGATTCCGGATAGGTGAACCACCTTCTTCTTTGGTTAACAAGGCAGTATCAATCCGCATTTGTTGCATGATCTGGTAAGAGTATGACAAGGGTGAGATGCCACAAGTAAAAGTGTCAACTTAAATAGTTCAAATGTACGAAGCTACAAAAGGAGTGTGGAAACGTGACTTCATCATACATCAACGTGAACCCCAGGACTTGCTTAGTGAGTTAAAAATATTTTTAGTAAAGAGCAGGCAGAGAGAAACTTATTCCATCACCAAAATTTGAACCACAGATCATGTTTACGCACTTCATTCATAAATTTGAGAAGTCCATCAAGTGAAGTGTACCAAGTGCAACACATGAAAGTAAATTTTGTGAGGGAGCTACAGGCACCTTTCTTCTTTTATGATCGACGGACTCCAGAGCAGAGCGCAGCTTACTGACATGAACAGGATCATCAGCCTCCTCTGTTGCCAATGTGCCAGCTATGTCCTGCAATATTACGAAGGATAAGAGAAACAATTGTACTGGATTTGTTAGACCAGAACGTGAGACGGGTAAATAAAACCTTCAAGTGTTGTAGCTGTGATGTGTAAACACGCTTGCTGTACTCAGATAACAGCTGGCCTAGAGCATCAGTGCTTGGGGGCTGCGCTGTACCAAGGCCAGCCATCCATCCATCCATGATAGCGGTAGATAACAATTCAAGTTGCCCAGTAGTTCCTCCAGCAACATCTCCACCAGTTACAGATAGAAAATCAAAGTTCTCTGCAAGCCATGCTCGGATTTGGCGTTGTAATTCACCAGCAGGTGTGTGAACAAAAAGAGCAGCCAAGGCTTTGTTTCCAATCGCAAAAGCCTTCGCTTCCTCGGTAATTTCCCGAAGCTTTCCTCCAGTGACATGTTGTCTCCAAGTCTCCTGTCAAATGTAGCACTAATACCAATTACTCAATGCTAGCACATATTCAAATAGGTAAAACATCTAGAAGCACGGCAAGCCCTTCAGATCATTCAGTGGCAATATATCAGCATAACATGTCCTAGCCTGACATATTAGCATCACTATGATGACCAAAAATCTGTACTTAAGTGACCATGCAAGCAATAAAGCATAGGGACCCCATCAGAACCGCAGATATATCCAAAATGAAATAGATCTAACAGTAACATATGCAAGCAATTTTCAGTGGGAGTGCTACTTCTGCAACAGCTGAAGGAGAACAAGACATACCTCCTCAATCCCACGAAGCTTCAGAACAATCGAGGAGAATTTTGATTTCTTTTCCTGTTTAATGTTAACCTTGAAACCATGCACATTTTCATCCATTAAGGCAACCCGTGAACCATGATCATGGTGGTAACCAGGAGACCTGCCAGGACTACTTCCCCTGCTAGAACCTCTGCTCCGACTAGTACTATTTGATTTCTCCAGAAAACGTTCAATTGGAGAAACCTTGAAGAAGGAACAAATGGACAAATACCCTAACCCATTTAGTACAAAAGGATGGGGCCTCTTGGCTTAAAATAATATAATAGATAAAAGCAAGACAGCGACATTGCACCTTGATGGACTGAAGTTCTGGGGACCTAGCAAGCAAAGATCTAATGTATAATATCCGGACCCTTGAAACTAGCATGGTATCCATAACTTTTCTTGGTTCCATTTTGCGAATGAACGAGAAGACAGCATCTCGGATCTCGGCAAGTATCTCATGCTCCCTAGCAGCACCCGCTTTGATAACTGCAGCCAATACCTGGAAGCATATCATAATTACATAGTCGCTCATGAATGGAAATCAACATTTACTATGACAGGAATACCATGAAACTGAAACAGACTAGGCTTTCACATACCTAATGTAGCCTATAATAAACAGTTAAAAAAGGCTGAGGATTTCAGACCTCAGACATAGTGCTCAAATCAAGGAACTGTATAAAAATCCCATATGAACGCCTGGCCACTTAATCAAGACACCACACAGCACATCACAATCTCTAGATATTCCCATGAAAGAAAGAAAACAATGACTAGCATCACTGCGCTGAATATGAAAATGGGATGGTAGTATCTGCTTGTCATGCAAAATGTAGGCAGCTGTCAAAGTAGGGTTTTGGGCATGTAGGGCTTTGGACATATTATACTAAACTGGATTTTGTGGTGATTCGCATCAACTCTAACCAATCGGCACCATTCTTCTACCTAGACAAATTAGGGACAAAATGCATTGGACATCAAAAGATCAAAATCAAAACAAATTCACAACTTGGACAGACCGTACCCATCCAACTTCTGTACAGAGTTGTTCCAGTTAGTGCCACATACAGCCTAGTAAGATGAGAACAGGCATCAACAACCAACTACACAGCAGCATCCTGACAGGTACTGGATTTTCATATCCTCTCCGATCCCATAAATCACCTAACAGTCCAATGACCATCTGATGGAACTGGACGTTCTGAATGGGTCATAGCTTTAGTGGATGGCCGGTGACCATAACAAAACAACAATGAAATGATAAATATGCAAAACCAGCTTATAACAATAGAAGAATAGAACTCTTATAGGTACAATGCAAATATTTTCTGTTAATTTAGCAGTACTGACCAGCATCAAAAGCTTATTTGCACCATCAGCTATTGCAGCAAATCCCTCAAAGTGGTTAGGATCAAAATCCATCAGTGCCGAAGTCAGGTACTCCCCAGCAGGTGTAGTTTTTGCTAACTCATTGCTTGATTTCACTATAGCTCCACTGTTTCCAGTTTTGTCCTGAGACATTGTTGCTGGAAATACATCTGGTGATTGAGTTTTGGCACTGTTGCTCCTGCAAATACAGTTGTAAATGGAACATGGTCGGATACTTTTTTTATTGCAAAAAACAGTGAGATTGACTGATTGCACATGTATGCATAGTAGCATTTACCTGCCTATATCCCTTCCCTGAGCATTAGTTACTTGGTTTGAAGATGGACTTGGAGCCTACAGACAAATAGCTTTATAGCAAAATTTGCAAACACAGCTTTATAGCAAAATTTGCAAACACAGCTTTTCTAAACTATTTGCAAAATAGAGTTACTGACAGATCATAAAGAGAAATGCTATCGCAATGAGTACTTATATAAAATAAAAGCTTCTTGGCACAGCTCACGTTGACACAGTACACTGAAAGACATTGAGAACAAAACAAGAATGGTGAAGTTATAAACTCATGTGGAGTTTCTGCATTTGCTACGTTGAACAAGCTCTCTATTATAAAGGACAAGTGAGGGCAGTTAGAAGATATGCAGTTAACAGTTCGTATTAATTCTAACTTAAAGTGGAAAAGGGAAGAAGGAACAATAGGCAAGTAAGATATACACACAAATGTCACATTCCCAGGTCATTCCAAGGTAGGTGGATAAAAAAAATCATCACACCATAAGGAATGGAGGATCATGATCATCACTCGCAAAGCCACACGTGCAGATTGAAGAAAGTAGAATTTTGGTCCCTTGTGGGGTGCAAAAATGCCTGAACATGCACTGCAGCATCAAGGGACAGACAAGACAAAGTGCCAGAAATGACTTATCTTTAGACCTTTTCACAAGCACTAAAGGAGTCCAGGAAATGGGACAAACTGAATAAAAAAGGGCCCAACAGTTGAATAAAGTGAAGGTATTCAAGGACACCTGAGGAGAGCTTGCTAATCCCGATTTCTCTGTAAGTCTGTCGAAGAGCTTCTCATTCTCCTCATGCAGTTTCTACATTAATCAAGGCAATGTTTCAAAAGTAAGACATTAATTAAAGCGCAGAAAATGAAGGCCAACGGTTCATAAAACCGAAGGAACCAGAAGCTTGACTTGTCTTGGCTTAAATAAATATAAAGAATAGAGAAATCATACACGCCCATCATAACACAGAGAACTCCAAAAGTAGTGCATACAATTTAACTGGATGCAAACAAGTCTCGTCAAAAATTGGTGTTGAACATCAGGTGGTACATGATACCAATAGAGTTGTTAGCACTAAGCTAGCAGGTCTCCTAATCTGAGTATAGAAATCAGATCCATGATAGATAAGTATAGCTTTAAGATCCTTTTTATATATAATCTTGCTTTATTATGCATGAGAACATGAATACAAACAACCAACAGTGTTCTATAAAACTGTCTTCTCAAATTTGCACCTTGTGCAGGTAGGATGGAAACTCCTAAGCTGAATGCAAATGCCTTTGAAATTGACAGTGAGAGCGCTCGTTGCTCAAACGACGATCAGTTTGACCAATTAAAATTACATTATTAGTTGCTATCAGTGGGTGGGAAAGAACTGGTAAAAGAAGTCCAGAGACACCACTAATTAGTCACGTACTCAAACTTGAGGTAATTTTTTGTAATTATGTAAGTATATAATTCAAGCAAAAATCTCACATTTGCATGAGGTGGAACAAATAATACTTGGTGATGAAAGATAATTAAAGTATCAATACCTCAATAAGGGCATCCCTCTTTGCTAACTCCTCTTCAAGCCTTTTGGTCACTGATGATGACTCAGCGGTTGATTCCATCATCTTTGGGGTTGAAATAACTGAAGCAGATTCAGATCCAATTGTTGATCTTGCATCACTAGAGTTCAGAGCGTCATTAAGTTGAGACTCAATGGACTTAAGTTTTGCCTGTAAATTGTAGGAACAAAATAAGCATGCAAAATACAAGTGGGTATTCGAATATATAAAAAAGTTGGCTTTCTAACCATACTACGTCAGTTAACACTCAAATCTCACCAGCAGATGCACAAATAGTAAAACTCGGGTAGCTATACACTACTATTGAATAGTGTGACAGACAAGCTGGTCGTAATCACATTATAGTCCCTTATGGCCAGATTAGGAAAGGAAGAACCAGATTAGATGCCAAATTATGATACAATTTAGTTGGGCAAAAGAGAATGTTAATGAAGTTTTTTTTTTGCGGGGAGAATGTTAGTGAAGTTGAAACATGGTATAGCCAGAATGAGAGTCCAAAAACATCTACATGATGATGGCATGGTGAATAAAAACCCAAGGATGAACCGCACTCTGTTGCATATACTTATACCATTATACGTGAGTGGAATGCTAAAAAAATGCATTATCTTGCAGCATGAATTTTTATGGCTGCACTGTAAGAAGCTATCAAATGCTAAAAAAATGCATTATCTTGCAGCATGAATTTTTATGGCTGCACTGTAAGAAGCTACCACACGCCATAGATATTTTTTCATGGAGCCAACACATGCTAAATAGAAATGCACCACCATTTTGAAGGTTGTTGCTTTACATATTTACAGGGTCCAAGACTATACATCAAAAGCCACTGCTAAATTGAGTGAAAGAATCATACACAACACAAAACATGACTAGCTTTTTTAGTGAACATATTAACAATAGCATTAATCTCACCCGCAAAAAAAAACAATAGCATTAATCAAGAGAATTTTTTGAAAAGGGAGACAAAATAATTTCAAGAAGAAATAGTATAAGCATCAATACTGAAACAAAATTCTGCCCTATCTAATTTGACAAATATAGATTGTTGATAATAAGCAAACATATTAACATTTAACCTGTAGCGATTGAATTGTTAGATCGCGTTCATGCATCTTAATTTTCTGCTCTTGCTCAACTTCCAAAAGACGAGAAATCTGGTCCCTTAGCTGATTGTTCTGTTCTTTCTCAATCTTGTGCTTGTCAGCGAGCATTAAATTTTCAGACTGCGATAGATAAGAACAACAAAAATGTCAATCACCTTCAATGTTTAATACTACAAGACTGCAGGTTGAGTATCCAAAAGATTATAACTGAACCAAGGATTACGAGTCGACGAGTCGTTGAGTCGTTCCGAGGTTGAGACTCATAGACTAATCGGACTAGTCTTAGACTAGTGCTAGACTAGTCGACAAAGTACTGTAGTAGTCAACTACTAATACCTAGTAGCAGTATGGAGTAGTAAACTGTACAACACATTACAACAGATACAATAAAACCAGCAGTGCTAGCCAACGCTCGCCAGGCCTAGCCCAGTGCCGCTCAGCACACCACCCCCAGCTGGCCCATTTGGGCCCAAGTAGCCAGCCTACTTAGCCTACTTCCCATCCCAGCCTCTGTAACCCTAGCTCCCGATCGATCCCGTCGCCGCCGCCTGCGCCATCACGCACAAAAGCACGCGCGCGCGCGACCCGCGCCTCCAGCCACCGCCGCCGGCGAGCCCACCGACCACCGCCGTGCCTCTTCTCTCCTCCTCTCTTTCTCTCCCCCTCTTTGTGGCAGGGCCGCACGCGCCTACGGGGCACGGCCATGGCCACCGCCCGAGCACGAGCTCCGGCCAGCTGCCGCGCCTTGCTTCGCCATCCGCCGTCCCGACGGCGGGTCAGTGGGTGCTGGCGGTGGCCTCGTCCAGGCGGCTTGTTCTCATAGCTCGCTCTCCAATTTTCCCCTCCCAAATTTGAGTCGAGCGACTCAGACAGCAGGACTAGTCTAGACTAGTCGTAGACTAGTCTCTCGACCGCTCGACTCATCGAATTAGTCTACACGAGATTCGCAGTCGACACCACAGTTGCGACTCATGGACTAGTCCATCGACTAGTCTCGACTAGTCCTTCGACTCGTAATCAGTGAACTGAACTACACTTACGAGTTAGTACATCCTGGAATAACATCTGAATGATATATTAGCAACATAAATTACTGAAGATTGAACAGAGATGCACCATCAACATCAATTACTGAAGATTAAACAGAGATGCACCATAAGCATTACTGTAGCTTTTCCACATAAAGTTGGAATTAATCATCCCAGGACTAGGATACATTAAAACTAGAAACGCACGAATCGCCCTGTATGTTCTCAATAGATGTTATTTCAGACAATGGCCAAATACACACACATTTGACCATTACATTTTTACTGGCTGTTACTAAAAGTTGTAGAAGATACTATGATATCCAAGTACCTCTGATGACAAATTACTAATAATATAACTACAAAACTAAACTTTTTGTCAATATTAGTGTCAAAGATATAAATGTTCATGTGCATGCACTCTTAAATAATATTTATTTGGACACACATTTTTTTAATCAAACAACAGGGGCCTCAGTAAAATAACTGTCCAAATGGTCATAATTGACTGTATTTAGCTTGGCATTAGTTTGATTCAGAGCAGTAGTATGGGTAGTATTGACCTTCAGGTCAGTTTGTAGTGTAGAAGAAACTCTCCATGCCTTCTGCACTTCGTTGAAGAGCAGTGTGCATTGGTCATTGGCCTCTGAGAGAGAAAGTTTCAACCCTAAAACTTCTTGTTTCAAGTCCGAAACCTCCTTTTCTTTCTCATGCAATTCTTTACGTGAATCATTCGCCTATGAATAAAATAGGAACATGGTTAAATGGCTATAAGAGTTAAAATGGGACCATGCAAATATCGATCAAACCCATACCACATCTCTCCATTTCTTGATGGTATCACGATTTCCAAGGCTCAATTCAGCATTTCTTGCTCTGGCCGAAAAACTGAGTGTGGGCAAAGTTCTAGACAAATTTGAAGCACTTGGACTTACATGTACAACCAACAAAATCTTCGAGCTGCTTCCTGCACGAACGAAGAAACGTAAAACTAAGAATGGTATTGGTAGGAGGTGGAAGCTTCCTTTTGGTCTTACTACATCTGTTTTATGCTAAAGGGAACCATTTTCCCTTCGGCCTGTGTTCGGATAGACAAATATACATGGACCCTAGAAAATCTTATAAGTATCGCATTGTTTATAAGCAGCGCCTTACAATTATGCCCGCTTTAGGCGCTTAGGCGTCAGGGCGGTTGGTGCTCGTCTTAGGTCACCTTACCGCAAGTATCTAATCACTCTTTTCCTAGTTATACCATATGAATGGTAGCATCAGGTAATTGCATTGGTCAATAAGAGTAATAGGGCATAAAAGCTACTAGTGTTTTTCCATCATATGTTGATTTCACATGCATTACCATTTCTTATTTTCTTAATGTGTCAAACATAGAAGGGGGGCTTGGATCACCAAAGGATGGGTAACAGACTCTGATTTTTACGAAGCAGATGCATTTCCATTTCCATGAATCAACCATGCATTATCAAACATGTTATTGTGGTACTACACTTTCCAAATTGCAATTATGCAAACATGAAAAATTCTATTAAAGGTTAAGATGGTAAGGATCTCATATGGCCTTACATCATTTTAAACTACGTAATTAAACTCAGTAGAAACTGTGAGAACAAAAACAGATGAGAGTATAAGATATACTTCACTTAATATTAATTATATTTCATCTTTTATTACAAATTCTTAGGAGTAGTTAGTATTTTGTGTTCTTATCATGTGGATTATTTGTATCAAAATTATGAAGCATGGCACATTGATTTTGCCCTACAATCTCCTAAAAACAAATTGTTTCATATTTCTTTTTGGGGGGTACGGACGTATGAAAGGGGGCATCAGATGGATACACCCTCCGTTAGCACTTTGGTTGCAACCAACCAGGAACAGACTATATTGCACTTAGGACAAAAAATAATTAGACCCTTATGGAGAAAGAAACTATTTACCAAGAGAGTCAGCTAAGATTTGTATAAGTCTTGAATTCCCAGACAGAACAGGCTCTTTCTTTGCACTTAAAGAGGCCAGAGCATCACCCAACCTATGCATAACAAAATTGAGAGCACTTTTATATTAAATAAAAGGAAAAACATAAATGCATTAACAAGAAATGAATATGCGCCATTGAGATAGGCCACTGACAATCAAATCACCAATGAGGAAATGATCAGACTAAACAGAAAACAAGGAACACAAGAGTCATGCTACTTACGCAGAAAGTGACTTTGAGACGTGCAAACAGTCTGTTACATTATCTCTATTGGCATCCTCCTCAAGAAGGCATTCGCTAGCTGGCAAATCTACTAGAGAAAGCTTACTGTACAGATGTTCTCCTGTTACATAATTTCTGTAGTGTATATGGATGGTAATAATCCTGAAAATAAAAGGAATATTTTTTAGTACTCCTTAGAAAAGTTAGTGCCGTGAATGAAAATAAAAATTAAAAAAATATCCAAACAGTGGCTTGTGACAAAAAGTTTCATAGTTACAATGGCAAGAGCAGGGAGCAACAATAGAGAAGGCAATATTAAGTTTCTTCAAAAGTAATGAACCCAGAACACCAAATAATAGTCCGTTTCATCTTCAAATAGGCGCCAATGAAGATTTAAATATTCAAAACCTATGACTGAGACATTAAGTACCAGAAAAAGGATTAATGCGCCACCAAGAAATAATGCCCTTTTTAAAGATTTATCTGACAAATGTACTAGGGAGTACAAACTAGATATTACATTCATCATTGCATCACAAAAAAGATATTTGACCTAGAAAAAAACAATGTTATGGGGTATGGATGGAGGGAGACAATAGCACTTATTGACATACAGGTGAGATACGATGGCCTTCGTCGAATGTACAGATTGGTTTTGAAGTGCTGTCTTTAGAGCTCCAGAAAATTCCAATGGATTTTCAACCTTCTCCTGCACAAGTTCCACGAAGGATTCTTGCACACCCATGCGGGCTTTCAGAGCTGTGCTTCTAGATTCTGACAGCAAATCCCGGACCTGTGCGAAACGAACAGATGCAATTAGGCTGCTGTGATACCGACTATACAAGGAAAGTGCAGTCATATTCACTTGACACGGAACAACAGCCAAGTGATCATTGGTAGAATTCCACTGACAGAATTGTATTAGTACCTGATCATTGTAGAGTTCACAGGCAGTAAAATAGAAGTTAAAGTGTGATGTGGAAGTAGTATCTGAGTTTGAAAGATCAAATAGTTCCTCAAAGCATCGGAGATATAAACCACGATCATGGCTAGATCCTTCCTGAAAAGAAAGCATAGGAATTTCAGTCAAAGAGTAGTGCATCTATGAATTTAAATAAACATTCAGTCAAGAGCATAGCAAGAATGTAAGCTTCTACGTCTTGTTTTGCAGTACCTGGGATCAGATCTTATCAAACAATAAAGTAATTCTGAGAAACAGGTGCTGCCCTAAAAGTGCACTAAAATATTACAATTAGCCATTGAAGCTATAAATAATAGTGCTGTTTGAGAAGCGTCGTTGCATTCCTTTGTGAACAAGTGATCGACGCTCATCATTCTAATGGCTCTCAATACATTGGTTGCATTTTTTTTCTTTGTTAGGAGACACGAGTTACATGATTGAATAAGATATATATATATTCTAACATACAATCACAGGTTGATAAAATAGACTTTGACTATTGCACCTCGTAAGAACTCAAAGGGTGACAGATTTCATAATGCATGTACCTTTAAGAAAAACCAAGTTAGGCTCCATGTACCTTTCATAATGCACTGTGCTATGGGCTTGTCATAATGAAGATATTTGCCATACCAAGATGTTATTATTTTTATAGTATATTTCTTGCAAACAATTCAGAGGGAGCAAGAATGGCGTCAATGCAACCTAAACATTCTGTAACTTAGAATGTGTAATTTCATGAAAAACAATTATAAACACATCGGAGTAGATGAAAACCAGTGTATGTGTCTTTCCAGAGCGGCTTTGACCATACGCAAATATGGAGATATTGTACCCATCCAAGGCAGACTGCACAAATGGTTGAACATCGTGGAAAAGTTCACCTTGAAATCATTTGAAGGACAGAATCAGTGTAAGAGTTGTAGATATTACAAAAATATGTTGTCAAAGTTTTGCGCAGTCTGGCACTTATTAATTGCATCCTGCATGGCCCATCATCAATCTTACCTTGCCCGATGTGGGGACCATATACCCTGTCAAACTCATAATCCTTCTTAGGGTTTGTAAGAGACTCGTCTCCAGTGTTTACACGGATAGTAAAATCATCTGGAAACTCGACCGCTGATGAACCCTCATCTTCGAATAATGGTCTGCTACGGCAGAATACTTTGACATTGCCTGAAAGGTGTTCATAATTATGACTGACGCTAAAAAGACACCACACACAAAGATGAATCATGTGTGTAAGTCAGGCAGTATAGAACATAATAGAGTACCTTTCAAGGTCAATAAGTCATTGAAAAGCCTTTTCTTCTCATGAATCAAAGGAGTGATTCTAGTTTCAGTTTCAAGTGCAGCTTGATCTACAGCAGCAAAAGATATAATCTCAGGTAACAATGGAAATTATATTAAAAATAGATGAATAACAAAACAGAGCAAGTTGCAATGCATGAAAAAGCATGATTCTCTATCTCTTCTGACTATGTACATTGTGTGATTGGGGGGGAAAAGTGTCCTTAGAACATGATATGATCCAACAACATCCAAAGTCAGTTTGTTATGTCGTTTTAATGCTCAGGGGATAATTTTATTACCACTGGCTTCATACAGTTACTATTTGTGGTCACAAGATTATAGAATGTACTTAACTACTTAAGGGACTTATATGTGCTATTCGCTATAACTGCAATACGTCCCAGCTCTTTCAAAACAGAGCGCGAGTACATGAATATAAGAGTTGCACATAACCCACCCCATAATTTATAAACAGGGAATCATTATATTACAGACACCGGCAGCCATATTATGCTCGCTATGTGCCAATGAGAGAAATTTCACTGCAAGCATATAGCTTATTCCAGGAGCCTTCAAAACACAGTACCAACTACCCCGGCAAAACCACTATCATCATTAACATTAACAAGCCTAAAGGGCAAGGAAAATATAAACAACTAGATGTTTATAAATGATTAAACAGGACCCCCTCATTAACACAGGGGGAAACGAGGTTAATACTTAACTGAACACCATGAAGAGAGATTGAACTTACCTAGTTTCCGAGTTCTATCTGCAAGAAACCCAAGATAGCGAGTGACACGGCCCAATTTTGCATTAGAATACTCAAGAAGGTCACTGGCTTCTTGTCTAAGTTCCAAGCAGTCCTCCCTAGCAAGCTACAAGTGTAATTTATAAAAGTGAGTTTTAA
Source organism: Triticum urartu (assembly GCF_056163025.1). Taxonomy (NCBI): domain Eukaryota; kingdom Viridiplantae; phylum Streptophyta; class Magnoliopsida; order Poales; family Poaceae; genus Triticum; species Triticum urartu. The sequence continues at coordinate 149,156,296 of NC_141879.1, read as the reverse complement.
GAAATGATCAAATACCAACACAAGCAGGAACAAGAGAAAAACATGAAGTGAACACATATTATCGTGCACATCAAATCATGTTGATTTGACATAATCATCATAGCTCTGGTATTTGTATCAATTAGCAAGAATAGTTTCCTGGAATTTTTCATGTGAAAGCAAAATTATGATAAATATTGAAAGCGCCGACAGTATTATCCTGCTCAAGTTTGTTTGCACTCCTCATTCCTAGTGAGCAGGTAACGGAATCGCCGCCTCCCAATGTGGTTCCAGTTGAGTAATTTCAGTTCCTCTAAATTAAGGAAAATCATAACAGTCATCTTGTCCTCGAACATACTAAATGAATACAATGTTGGAGCCTCTCGTCCCACCATGGTACTGTTTCATGTTGAACTAACACCAGTAACAGAAACACATTGCCCCGCATATACCTATAGTCTCCTCAATTCAACGCATTATTACTAGTTGAGCACAGCCAGACTTGGTTCTTCAATCAAATAAATTTAAAAATTATACACCGTATATGTAACTAAACTATAAGTTTGAGCTGTAGACCCAATAGAGAACCTCCGTTAACGGCCCCCAAACAAATGGAGCAAAAAACAGTACGGAATCACAGCACTGCATCAACATGCGTCCAAATCCTCTACCTCAGCCAGCTCATTCGTGGATATACGTAACCCAATGCGGAAATATTCGCGGAACCGGTGCGAAGCGCACGGCAACATCCCGCACTCCAACGATGCCGCCCGGAACGGCAAACCAGCTTATCCCATCACCCCGACAAAATCGAGCTAGAACGATAGAACCGGACACCGCAGGCACCGCCCAACCCGAAACTCGAGAGCGGAGCAAGCACCTGGACGCTGTCGGCGAGCTGGTCGAGGCGGTCGGCGACGGGCATGGCGCCGGACGCGCGGGGCGCCCCCTCGGAGGAGCGGGCCACCATGGCCGTCGGCGGCGCCCTGGGCATGGCGGTGGGCGGCGCCAGCGGCGTCCCGGCCGCCGGCGTCGGCGGCTGGAAGCCGGGGAGGTCCCACGACCAGCCCCCGCGCGCGTCCGCCATTGGCGCCGCGACGAGCGGAAACCCTAGATCGAGCGCGGCTGTGGTTTAGCGGGCCACGGAGGCGAGGCGGGGCGGGGCGGGGGAGGGGGCAGGAGGAGGCGGACGAGGCGGTGTGGTGGACGGAGTGGAGGGGGGCAGAGGAGACGCGGCCCCTATTCCTCTTCAATCTATCGCTTCGGGGGGAGGGAGGACAGGGGCCAGAAGTTTTTCCGCTTTCGCATTTCCGCGGCGTTGTTTTGTTCCCCTCTCCTTGTTCGGGGGAGGGGGGTCGCCCGGCCCGATGGGGAGGGGGGAGCCTTTTGGCATCATCGGTTTTTGCTCTTGGCTCGGCTGTGGTTTGAATTCGCTCGCCGGGGCCCCGCCGCGGGGCCGTGGGAGGATAAATGCTCGCCGTACCCGACCATGTACTCGCGGTGGCATTGGTTGGGGTTTGAGAAAACGCACGGTGGCATTGATTGGGTTTGAGAAAAACACCTGCGTGGAGTAAATGAAACCGTGCAGCCGAGGGATGAAGTCAATACGTAGTAGTATAAACTGGGAATGATGCCTTCCAGATTTTCAAAGGATAACGAAAAAAGGTCGCTCTCTCTTGCTTTGTTCAGACATCGTTTTAGCTTTTTGATTGATGAAGAAAAACAGAGATGGCAAAATGAAAGCTATGTCGCTGTGGATATTTTTGTATGCAAATGTATGTCGGCCCTGAAATGTTGCTAGGTTAAAGAACTGTCAAGTACTTCCTTCATCCGATTAAGAGTGTATGTTTGGGTTTAAAATTTATCCACAAAAAAATGTACTTCTATCTTCCTAATGCACTTTAAAGTATTTTATCTCATCACACGGTAATCAAGACCAATAGCATTCTATACATGGTCTTTTTAGACAACTTCAATGCATTGGTGCTAAAGTGGGGTGCTAAGTGCATTAAAATGCTTAGCAACTAAAGTCCACAATGCATCGGTGCTTAGCCTTTGTAGCTAAGCCCCCTTTATTTAAATGTTAGTAACAAAACTCCTTCATGTATTGGTTGATAATCCTTTTGCATAGGTCCACGTGTTTAACATTGGTTCTTTTTGGGGTCACTATAATGCTCTCTCTCATCTTTAATTACTTTGCTACATCATTTTTCTACCTATATGACACCATCAAAAAAATGTCATGATAAAAATGTTAAATTGATTGTAGTACATCATTCTATAAGGCGATGGTTAACCATTATTTAGATAGGTGTACCATTGTTCTGTGTAGTAGGTTTGGAAGAATGTGAAGAGTGAGGTAAAGCATACTTCCTTGGGATTTTCATGTACATAAAGTCCAAATCCAAATTTCTTCTCCATGACGGCAGACCTTCTGAATTTTTGTTCGCTAAAATGCGTCGAGTTCATTTGTGTGAATACCTACAGAGCAATTAAAATTGCTCACAAATGAATCATAGTAATTTTGGTAAGAAGCTTACTGTAGCATCTAGCATATATTATTTGTTAAGAGTCTTCTCTTTGCTTTAGTCAGTGAGTGTTGGACTTGCATCGGTTATAAATGAATTGATCCTCTAAAACCTTCTTCAAGTAGCAATCTTTGTCTATAGCATTTGTAGTGCACCTAACAACCTCCCATCATGATTCATTGTTCTTTTTTTTGTCCCCTTTCTCATGCCTTATTAGCACACATATGTTTTCTCGTATTCCCCATGTCCTTGATAGGCAACACACTTTTGTCTCCTTGCGTTGGTCCAATTCATTTTTTGTTTCTTCCGCATCGAGTCACGTTCAAGCGATCCGGTATCTTTATTCCTAATGAAGCAGTTGGTAGTGTCTGTTCCGGGTTTTCTTTCGTCCCACCTCCCACTTTCGCTGGTTTTTTCATAGGTTTTTTCTGTAGATTTTCTTTCGTCCTCTCCCCCACTTCACCGGTTTATTTTCGCGTCACCCTCTCACACAATGAAAGAAATCTGAACATATCAGAATTTTCCATGCTGACGCAAATTATTTAGTAATGTAGAACCAATCACGATCAATTTCTAAAGATCAAATCTAAATTAATTAACATTGTCTTAAATCACTCAATCACATTAATTAAAAAACAAATAATTTATTTAAAAAAATCGCTCAATCACGTTAATTAGGAAACAAATAATCTCTACTTATAATGGAGCAGTTGGTAGTCTCTGTTCCGGGGTTTTTTCGTTCCACCTCCCATTTTCGCTGGGTTTTTTCATAGGTTTTTTTTTCATAGATTTTTTTCGTCCCCTCCCCACTTCACCGGTTTATTTTCACGTCACCCTCTCACACAATGAAAGAAATATGAACATATCATAATTTTCCATGTTGACGCAAATTATTTAGTAATGCATAATCAATCACGATCAATCTCTAAAGATCAAATCAAACTAAATTAATTAACATTACCTTAATTCGCTCACTCACATTAATTAGAAAACAAATAATTTATTTTAAGAAAAATCGCTCAATCACATTAATTAGGAAACAAGTAACCAATTTTAAGAAGAATAATGTGTAAATCATAACAAAGAAATCTCATCAGGCGAACGAGGCCCCCTCGAACGCCCGTGCACAGCCGCCCTGTTCCCTCTCCCCCACCCAAAGTCGTCCTCTTCCCCACCGGCGCCGCCCTCCACTCACCTTCTTTTCTTAAAGCGGGGAGGCCCCAGATCGAGTCGTGGAAGTCAGCGGGGCGGCGACCAGATCCATCATGGCCACATCTCGTCGAGATGGGCCGCACCGGGAGAGGTAGATCGAGGGGGCGGACACCGTGTGCATCTTCTCTCTCGGGACGCCGCTCCGACCCAATCCGGTGAGAAGGCAGGCCTCCGTGTGCGGCAACGAGGGCGGCTGGCGACGGGCGACGGTCGGCCCTCTCCCTCCCCTCCGGCCCTCCACTCTATGTTTCCTCCAAATGTCTCTTCTCTAGATGGCGATGTGGGGTCTCTGTAATAGGTGTGTTATTCATTTGAACGATGGTCGCCTTTGTGCAGTCGTCGACCACTATCGCCATGTTCATTGCTCCCATGTATTGGTACTTCACGTCAATAATACAACCTTGAGTATCAGTTTGATAATTCATCTTGAAGGCGTTACCTTTGGCAGCACATATTAGGTATAATATACTCCACTCTTCATGATTGTTGCACTCTCTTCCCATAAAGTCGGATTTGTTCATCCTTTTAGTGCAATTTATTTCCTATCAGCAATCTGCTACGCATGCAATCTTATGAGCAAAATTTTATTTAGGCCATCCTTTTCATAGTATTATTCAGGCATCGCTTTTTGGTCTCTGAGTATCAGAATTAATATATCCTACACAAGCTAGATTTGTAGGTGAGGCTGACAATTAATCATACTCTGCTGTTATGCAACACCAAGACTCTTGACCTTTTCAGTCCAACAGTATCCCATAGGTACATAGATAGAATAGAACCATCATAATCTGTAAAGCGGCTGAAGAGCTAACCATATTCAAACTGCAAAGAAAAAGTATAAAGTTATTTTTAGAGCAAAGACTAGCTTTGAGAAAAGAAATGCATATATTTGATTGGGAAAAGAAGACATGCTAGCTCAAATATTTTGTGATGCAATTATGCTCCATTTGATAGCAGAGTGGCATTATGTCCCTCAATGATTCTAAATTTCTATTATCTGACAAAATTTGTTTGCCGGTCTTTGCCGCGCTGCTTTTAATGCCAGGGTCTCAGTAGAATTGTTGTTCCGCCAAAATTTAGATGTGAAGAGGAGTTCCTGATAATAGATGAACATACCAGCCTACTTGCCTACAACCAAGGTAGAATTATCAGCGGGTACGCCAGTCGGAGCTGTTGACTGAAGAAAACCTGTAGATAGCTACTGTTGGGGATATAATTATTTACGTAAGCCGCCCAGGAGGGGCCGGGTTACGCAAAGAGAAGCCCATCTCAAGCCCAAGACCAAGATGTGAAGATGGCGGTTCAGTAAAGGGTCTAAAGGCCCACAGACGATTTAGGGCCCATGGTGATAAACCGCCATGAGGGCGCGACTTGTATTGTAAGGTAGAAATAACTAGTCACCGAGCCGAACACTGTTTATGAGCTGGTCGGGACTCTGTAAGCCGTAGGGCGTCGACCCGTGTATATAAGGGGACGACCCGCTGGTGGCTTAGGGACAGAAGAAACAAGAGATCGAGAACCGGGCATAGCGTATCTCGCTCCCTGGTCATCGAAACCTCAAGCAATTCCAACCCAACTAGACGTAGGCCTTCCTTCACCGCAAGGGGCTGAACTAGTATAAACCTCGCGTGTCCTTTGTCCCGATTAACCCCTTTAAGCTTGCTAGTTGCGATGGCTTCACGATCAAGTCCTTGCAAGAGGACATCTGCCGTGACAATTCCACGACAATTGGCGCCCACTGTGGGGCCAGCGCACGGTGGATTTGAGTTCTTGAAGGGCAGCTTCGAAGGGCTCAAGGGATACGCAGTTGGCCGGATAACCAAGAGTCGTCGCGGCAAGATCTACATCGACGACGAAGGCTGGGGCCCCGATGCTGGCTCAATTGAGTACGGCTACCGGGTCCCCTTTGGCGGAATTCACGTCTTCGTCGGCCGGATTGGTGAGCCGGGCCCTGAGCCGGACAGCTGCACCGACCTCGTCGAGACGGTTCAGCGTGCGAAACCCGCCCGAGCTCAACCCATCGTGAAGCGTGCCTTTGTGGGTTGCATCCATGGAGGTGAACTTCCTGAAGGATCTGAAGGTGATGATGAGCCGGCTGTCCTCTCTGACGGTGATTCATCCGCCGGATCAACAGATTCGCTGTATCAAGTTCAAGATGGTGTGCTTGGGGGCTGTTCCGATGGCAGCACTATTCCGGACCTCTCAGAGTCGCCAAACTGGGCAGGAGTCTTCATGGCTGGTACTCAACCCGGCCAAAATTCTACGGCCTCAGCGGCGATAACGTCCGGGTTAGGAGCAGCCGGGGCAGGAGGCCCCGTGCGCTCACCGGCTCAGGTGCTGATGGATCTCATGGATAAGCTTACGACTTTGTTAACTGTTACAGTCATCCCTGTGAACCAATCTGAGCATGAGGCAGAGGTGGCACAGGTTCGCGACGAGATCGCCCGAGTCAAGGAAACCTTAGCAGCTGAGGACGCTAGATTAGCAGTAGAGCGGGCGGCTTTGGACGTACGGGCGCAGCAACTTCAGGCAGAGGCCTTGCAGCTCACGTTCAGCTTAAACGCATCTAATGAGGTAATGAGGAGGAGACATCAGAAAGCTCAGTCCCGTTTACCTCAGAATTATGATCCTCGGAATCTCTTTGCTACACCCGGGGCCGGCCCAAGTAACCCGCCAGGTGCGAATCAGCTTATTACATCCGGAGCGGGAGGTCCAGTCCAGCCTCAGGGGGTGGCACCTCCTCACGGCAATATGGCACCGCCCAATTACATACCAATACCACGGGGTCACTTCTCCAACCCCATGGAGAACTTAATCGCAGCAACAGCATGTTTGGCAGCTCTCCCAGTAGATGGAGATGATCCGACAGCGGTGGAAACCCGGAAGATCAGAGAACTTGTCCAAACAGCCCTGGCTCAGCAAGGGACCTACTCCTACAGCCGGGATAGGATTCACTCGACTCCTCCGCCCTGGTTAGCCCCGCCTCGCCAAAATCGGAGCCCGAGTTACAGTAGACACATGGAGTCAGAGGCCTTGTCAAGTAACGCTCAGCGCCGGAACCAGCCCGGCGGGTATAACCCGGTTCAGGAACGGATACGTCAGGAGGACGAGCGGGCGGCTCAGCTAGCGGCTCAGCTAGCAGCCCAACAGAACTCACCGGCTCACCCGACGACTTCCATTGAGGCGGGAGTTGCTACTAGAACCGGAGGAGTTCCTTGTCTGGTACCGGCTCTACGTAATGTACGTCTGCCCAAGGATTTCAAGGGACCTCGGAAGGTACCGAATTATACGGCCGATTTACAGCCTGGGGCGTGAATTGAAAGTTACGAGATGGCTATGGAGCTGCTGGAGGTTAGTGATGAAGCGATGGCTAAATATTTCACCATGATGTTGGACGGAACGGCCCGTTCTTGGTTAAAGGGTTTTCCACCCAACTCCATTAGTTCATGGGCGGAGCTAAAGGCCCGTTTCATCCAGAACTTCAAGGATACTTGCAAGCAGTCTATGTCAATTATGGATCTGACAAATTGTAAGCAGGAAGAAGGTGAATCTACGACTCATTGGGTGCGCCGGGTCAAAGATATAATACATTCGTCTGATAAGATGGATGCCGGCTCAGCAGTTCTCATGCTGGAGAAGAATTGCCGCTTTGAGCCTCTGAGACAGAAGCTGGGGTGCCTTAAGCGTGATTGCAACGATATGGGGACACTGATGGCGGCTTTAGTCAAGTATGTCGATTTTGATAGTACCAAGGACCCCGCGTCTGATGATGAAAAGACGGGGAAGGGAAAGAAGAACGGTAATGGAAAGGGTCAGCAGCATAACCCGGCAAGTCAAGGAGGCAATAAGCGTAAGGCAGACGGTAACCCGGAATTTGTGGCCAATGCACAGGGTAACAATCAGAAGTGCAAAGGGAAGCCACCCCGGTTTGGTGGGTCAGGACCGTCTCTTGAGCAACTACTCAATGGGCCCTGCCCGAAACACGACACCCGGGAACGACCAGCGACTCATTTATGGAAGGATTGCGCAATCATGAAAGCTTTCAAGAATTCTAATACGTTTGATGGCAATCAAGGCCCAAGTGGCGGCTCAGGAGCCGGCGGCTTTCATGGCCCGGGCGGTGGTTCAGGATCCGGTTTTCAGGGAAACCAGGGTGGTTATAATCAATAGCAGTCTGGTCAAGGAGGTCAGCAGCAACAGCAGTCGGGTTATCAGAGCCATCCAAAACAGTTAAACAGTGGGCAGTATCACATATTCACCACAAGTTTGTGTAAATGTGATCAGAAAGTTCATAAGAGGGCTGTGAATTCTGTTGAACCGGCTGTCCCTCGTTACTTGAGGTGGTCGGAACAGCCTATTGTCTGGAGCAGGGAGGATCACCCTCCCCGGGTTGATAATCCGGGTCAACTAGCCCTAGTGGTGGCACCACAGGTTGGTGGGTATAAATTTACTAAGGTGCTCATGGATGGAGGTAGCAGCATCAACATCCTCTATTACAAGACCTTTCGGCGCATGGGCTTAAGTGACAAGAATTTAAAGACTTCCAACACCGTCTTCCATGGAGTGGTGCCCGGTAAGTCGGTGTATCCCGTGGGCAAGATTGAGCTAGAGGTGGCCTTCGGAGACGAGCATGATTCTAGGGCGGAAAAGTTAACTTTTGAAGTGGTCAAAATCAAGAGTCCATATCACGCTTTGTTCGGGCGGCCGGCCTATGCCAAGTTCATGGCACGGCCGTGTTATGTTTATCTACAGCTCAAGATGCCGGGTTACAAGGGTACCATCACTGTGCATGGAAGCCGAAAGGTGGCCCTGGAGTGTGAAGAAGGCGATGCGGCTTACGCCGAGTCTGTCTGTGCAGCAGAGGAGCTCAAATTTTATCAAGATAACGTTGACCCGGCGGATATGACTTCTCTCAAGAAGCCGACTACGGAGCATGACCCGGCCATGAAGTTTAAATCGGCTGCAGAGACTAAGCTTGTTGATTTTACTCCGGGCGATTCATCTAAGCAATTCAGTATCAATGCCAATTTGGATCCTAAATAGGAAAGCGCGCTCATCGAGTTCATCCGTGAGAACCGGGACATCTTTGCATGGAAACCTTCTGACATGTCAGGTGTACCGAGAGGACTCGCTGAGCACACTCTTAATATTGATTCGAAGTATAAGTCGGTCAGGCAGTTTCTACGGCGACTCAATGAAGAGCGACGATAAGCTATAGGAGAAGAGGTCGCCCGGCTCTTGGCGGCTGGGTTTATTGTTGAAGTTTTTCACCCGGAGTGGTTGGCTAACCCGGTACTCGTACTCAAGAAAAATGGCACCTGGCGGATGTGTGTGGATTACACGGACTTAAATAAGGCTTGTCCGGCTGATCCTTTTGCCCTCCCCCGTATTGATCAAATCATTGATGCTACGGCAGGTTGTGCGCGTTTGAGCTTTTTGGATGCTTATTCTGGTTATCATCAGATCAAGATGACAGTTAAGGACCAGGAGAAGACGGCTTTCATCACCCCGTTTGGAGCCTTCTTCTATGTGTCTATGCCTTTTGGGCTCAAGAGTGCCCAGGCAACTTATCAACGGTGTGTACAGAATTGTCTCCACAATCAGATTGGGCGCAATGTTCATGCCTATGTGGATGACATAGTAGTGAAATCCAGAGAGGCGAAAACCTTGATATCTGATCTCAGAGAAACCTTTGACAATCTCTGGGTCTAAAATGATGCTTAACCCGGAGAAGTGTGTATTTGGTGTGCCTGCAGGCAAGCTTTTGGGATTCTTGGTCTCAAACAGGGGCATCGAGGCTAATCCAGAGAAGATTAAGGCAATCACTTCTTTGGCTAAACCGGCATGTATTAATGATGTTCAGCGATTGGCGGGTCGTGTTGCCGCTTTAAGACGGTTCATAAGCCGGTTAGGTGAGAAGGCCCTACCGCTGTACCAATTAATGAAGAAGGCAGACACCTTTGTTTGGAGTGATGCTGCTAATGCTGCTTTTGAGGATTTGAAGAGGCAGTTATCTGAGCCGCCAGTTCTTGCGGCTCCCATTGACAAAGAGCCTTTGCTGTTATATGTGGCTGCTAATTCATGAGCCGCCAGTGTGGCAATTGTGGTAGAGTGCAAGGAGGCTGGTAAGGAACATCCGGTTCAACGGCCGGTTTATTATGTCAGTGAGGTACTCATCGAGTCAAAACAAAGATATCCTCATTGGCAGAAACTTGTTTACGGGGTGTTCATGGCAAGCCGGAAGCTGAAGCAGTACTTCCAAGGTCACCCTATCACTGTGGTAAGTTATGCCCCCTTGGGAGACATTATTCAGAATAGAGAGGCTACAGGACGAGTCGCCAAATGGGCCATCGAGCTCGGGCCTCATGGTCTGAAGTACGTACCGCGTACTGCCATTAAGTCTCAAGCTTTGATGGATTTCATCAACGACTGGACAGAGCTACAGGCACCTGAGGAGAAGCCCGATAACACTTATTGGATTATTCACTTTGATGGGTCCAGACAGTTGGAAGGCTCGGGGGCTGGAGTTGTATTAACTTCCCCTCGAGGTGACAAATTTTGTTATGTGCTCCGGCTTATGTTTCCTTGCACTAACAATGCAGCTGAGTACGAGGCCCTGCTCCATGGTCTCCGGATGGCCAAAGAGATGAACTTGAGCCGGGTAAGATGCTTAGGAGACACAGACCTTGTGGCTCAACAGGTGTCAGGCAAGTGGGACTCTAAAGATCCCCTCACGGCGGCTTACCGTCGTGAAGTCGATGCTGTGGCTGGATATTTCAAGGGTTACGTAGTGGAACACATTGATCGAAGAAAGAATGAGGTGGCTGATGCCTTAAGCCGGCTGGGGTCTCAGTGTAAGCCGGTGCCGCCTAACACCTTTCTTGATGTTTTGCATAATCCTTCTGTTAAGTTACCTACAGAAGAAGATCTGGCAATACCAGACCCGGAGGCACAGCTGGTGGCAGCTATCCACATTATCCCGGATTGGACAGTGCCTTATTTGGCTTACATGACCCGGGGAGAGTTGCCTGAAGACGAGACCTTGGCAAGACAGATCGTCTGACGGTCTAAGTCCATGACAATTGTCAATGGCGAGTTACATCATTACAGCGTCACTGGCGCGATTCAACGTTGTGTGTCACCTACGAGGGTCAGGAGATCCTTCGTGAGATTCATGAAGGCGATTGTGGTCATCACGCCGGCTCAAAATCTCTTATGGCCAAAGCTTTCCGTCATGGGTTTTATTGGCTGACAGCTCATGCTGATGCAGAAGACCTGGTCAGTAAATGTGACGGATGTCAGAAATTCTCACGACGAGCCCATGTGCCGGCTCAAGAATTGAGGATGATTCCAATTACCTGGCCATTTGCAGTCTGGGGGCTTGATATGGTCGGTCCTTTCAAAAGATCTAAGGATAAAAAGACTCACCTCTTGGTGGCGGTTGACAAGTTCACAAAGTGGGTGGAGGCGGAGCCAGTGAGTAAGTGTGATGCAGCCACATCAGTCCAGTTTATGAAAAAGGTGATTTTTCGCTTTGGTTTTCCACACAACATCATAACTGATAATGGTACTAACCTTTCCAAAGGAGCTATGGAAGAGTTCTGTCAACGAGAACATATTCGGCTTGATGTTTCAGCTGTAGCTCACCCTCAATCAAATGGTCAAGCAAAATGAGCCAATCAAGAAATCTTGGAGGGTATCAAGCCCCGGCTCTTGGTCCCCTTACAGCTGACACCGGGTTGTTGGGTGGAGGAGTTACCTTCTGTACTCTGGAGCATCAATACTACACCTAATAGATCTACGGGTTACACGCCTTTCTTTATGGTGTATGGAGCAGAGGCGGTCCTGCCAAGTGACATCCGTCACGATTCACCCCGTGTGGCGGCTTATGTTGAGGAAGACAATGAAAAAGCTCGGCAAGATGCACTTGACCTGTTGGATGAAGAGCGAGACTTGGCAATAGCCCGTTCGACGATTTACCAGCAAGACCTGCGCCGCTACCACAGCCGCCGGGTTAAGTCCAGAACCTTTCAGGAAGGCGACTTAGTGCTCCGATTCATCCAGGATCAATCTAACATGCACAAGCTATCCCCTCCTTGGGAAGGACCCTTTGTGGTCAGCAAGAATCTGAACAATGGATCATACTACCTTATCGACGTTCGGGAACACAAAGACTCACGTAAGTCGGAGGAGGAGACCCGTCGGCCGTGGAATATCGCTCATCTTCGGCCTTATTATACTTGAGCCGTCGGCTCTAATGTGTATATACTTATACTATGTATATTATATAAAGCAATAAAGCAGGACCTCTGTCCTTTTTTCCACTCCCAAAAAGGTTTATGTGTTTTCCTTGTCAGGTGGTGGAGATGACCAAGGAGAAGCGGATCATATCTGATTCCGGCTTTTTTGGTCTGGCTTATGATCATATCTGAATCTAGCCGTGATCACTTGGGGGCTTCATGTTCAAACATAGGTCGTATTCGAACCAAAGAGAACATAGCTGTCGATACCCACTTGATCGGCATACTGCCAAACCCACTTGGGGGCTTCTTGATCATATCTGAATCATAGCTTAACTCCTTTTGGGTCTGACGTGGATCATATTCGAATCAGCGTCATTAAACAACTCTTATGGTCACTTGGGGGCTTCCTGTTCAAACATAGGTCGTATTCGAACCAAAGAGAACATAGCTGTCGATACCCACTTGATCGGCATCGCCACAACCACTGGGGGCTAACAGATCGTATCCGAATCTTAGCTCAACCCCTTTGGAACGGGCCACTGATCGTATTCGAATCAGAAACCCTTGAATTTTGTTCATCATATTTTACAAATGCCAACATTAGATATCTTGTGACCCTCTTGAAGGTACAATGGAATACATTACAATCTTCCAGAATTAATATTAGTTACATCAGGTTCTTAAGAACCAGGTGAACTTGTATGTGCCAATTTTCAGGAGTTAAGTTTACCCTCAGGGGTTGGTTTATATAAGCCGGAAAAATAGCTGTAAGCACTATAGGGCAATGCAAGGTATTTCTGCAAAGGGCATAACAGATTCATATAAAGTATATAGTGACGGCAGCTTATGCAAGTACTAAAGGCCATAAGCATACGCAAAGGCATAGCAAAACTCAAGGTATTTTTTACTCTATTACAAGACTCTCCGAGTCTGAATGATGCAGCATTGTTTTTCTACAACTACATAAGCAGGTGGCGCCTGATAATCTACTCTTGGGGTTGATTTGAAGCCTCCGGGTTATCCTTCTCCGCCTCTCCGCCGGTTGCTTTGTCCTGGAAGGATGATGAGGCCCAGTCAATGCCACTCAAGGCCTCAAACTCAGCTTCATCATCTATTAAACCAGTTGGGTCGACTTCAGGAGCAAAGGTGTGCTTACGGGTTGGAGGGATCAAGCTGACATCGTCATAATGCGGCATGGGGATTCTCCGATTCTCCTTGTCATAACCCGGCTGACACTTGGAGAGGTCAGTGTCGTTCCCAATAAGAGTAGCCACCGGACGTATATCTTTCACACAGGCGGTGAAATCTTTATCATTAAACACGGTGCCATCTTCCTTTAAACTTGGATACCCAAGAGCAATATCAGCAGGGTCTAGTTCTGGAAGCCACGCCTTGGCCCGGCTCAATGCGGCCATAGCTCCGGCTCTTGTAGATGCTCGTCTTAACTCTTGGATCCGCTGAGGTAGCACAGCAAGCCGCTTCAGCACATCTTGCTGGAGATAGGGAACATCATTTGATAAAGACACAACGGCCAGGGCACGTTGTGACCCGGTGTAGAGCTATTCCACCAGAGTATAAACCGCCTTCAGCTTGATCACCATGTTCTGCTTGAGATTTGTGCTCCTGGGGCCTGCGTTATTAAGCATAAGGTGAGTCATAGGAAACAACCAAAATGGTCATTCAAGGAGTTTTGCAGTGTTTAAGATTTGAGTAAGTCACTCACCAAAGATTGCTGAGACCATTCGAGATATCTGGCGCTTTAAGTCGGGCAGTTCGGCCGTTGCTTCCGCCAGCGACGCCTCTGCTGTCTCGGCCCGGGTCACCAGTGCGGCCTTTTCATCAGCCCAAATTTTCTTCTCCGATTCAAAATTTTGCTTCAGCTTCTCTTGTTCAGAGACGCTGAATTCAAATTTGGAGTTAGCCTTTTGAGTTTCAGTCTCCTGGGCTGCCACGCGGTTCTTCAGGTCAACAATTTCCGATTCAAATTGACTTATCATGACCTGCATTGCACCAGATAACACTCAAGATTACGGTAAATAGTGTTAAGTCCCAAGCACTTTGCAAGCAAAGGTATTTGGCACTTGGGGGCTAATGTATCCTGAAGAATTTTCAATTACTACTCCGGTTCATGGAAATTAAAGTCCCAAACACTTTGCAAGCAAAGATGTTTAGCACTTGGGGGCTAATGTGTATCGCAAGTGTTACCGGGTTAAAAGTCTTTTTCCTAAGCCGGATAAGCAGTGCTAGGCAATTTTCAAAAGTCTACATCATATTTACTTATAAGCAATAGACTTGGGGGCTGGTACAGTAAGTATGGTTAAAGAAAGCTAGCATAAGTCATACCTCAGATTTATGTTGTATCTACTTCACCATGTCAATTTCCAGGTCACGGCTGCTATGTACTTGATTGATATAGCCGGAGACGATCTCTCCGATACTCAAATGAGTATAGTCAGTGACGTCCAGCTTGGCCTTTCGGCGTTCTACCAACTCCTCTTTAGAACACTTGGCAAGTACAGATGGCTGTGCCGGTTCAACAAACTGAGTTTTGAGGATCTCAACTTCCGGATCACTTGCTTTGGCGGGGCTAGGAGCCTCCGGGTTACCAGACTTGTTGAAGATTTGCTCAGTAGGCGGGTCAGAGGAAGATATAGGAGCGTCATGAGATGGTTGAGGCGGCGGCTCGTGAGCAGGGGCATCAGGAGCAGCTGTGCCCAGCTCTGGTTCAGTCACAACCAGCTCTTGGGGCGGCTTATTCTTTTTTGCCCTTTTGCTGGGCTTTACTTGCACACTGCAGAAAAAGTAGACAGGTTAAAAACGAAAAGTATGAGTAAAATAAAGGCATAAGGTACAACAAGTTTCTGGCATGTTGGACTGCATAGACTCACCGGAGGAAGGTGAAATATCCTGATAATTGGAGTCAGAAGAATTGAGAGGATAACGAATGAAACCCACCAAAGGAAAAAGAAGGTGTGAATCGGAGGTAACCTCAGCCTGGCATTTCCTGGTCACATCAGGTAAGCCAGAGAAGAATTCCGCGTCCTTGCTGGTCCGGGTTTGCCTCCGGCTCTCATAAATCTGTCGCTTCAAAAGAAAGTCAGGATCTTGGTAAGCCAAAGGATGTGAAAATCTTACTTTCCGGGTTACTCTTCGAATTTTCTGACGCGGCTGAAGCTCTGACGCGGCCTAAGTTGGTGAAGACGAGGAGTTTGACGGCGGCGGCGGCGGAGCTTGAGTAGCAAAGGAAGAAGTGTGAGGAGGAAGACGACTGAAGGAAATGGAGAAGGCCTAGGTCGCATCTATTTATAAGGAGGGGCCGACCAAGACGGCGCAAGAAACGAGGAGACCAAAGCATCATTATCCAGCGGCCCCGACGCCTCGATTCTCGGGATGGTCAGTAAAGGCAAAGATTCGTTGGAGGATATGACGGATTAAAATATGAATTTTATTGAAGATGACGTCACAGAGATTTGACCCGGATCCGGATGATGACGTCACGGCGGGTTAGAATTTCCGCGCAAAACAGAAAGACTAAGGGCTAGTTTATAAGGTTTTTAAAGATTGACATGAACTGGTTAAAATCAATCTGGGGCCTAATGTTGGGGATATAATTATTTACGTAAGCCGCCCAGGAGGGGTCGGGTTACGCAAAGAGAAGCCCATCTCAAGCCCAAGACCAAGATGTGAAGATGGCGGTTCAGTAAAGGGTCTAAAGGCCCACAGACGATTTAGGGCCCATGGTGATAAACCGCCATGAGGGCGCGACTTGTATTGTAAGGTAGAAATAACTAGTCACCGAGCCGGACACTGTTTATGAGCCGGCCGGGACTCTGTAAGCCGTAGGGCATCGACCCGTGTATATAAGGGGACGACCCGCTGGCGGCTTAGGGACAGAAGAAACAAGAGATCGAGAACCGGGCATAGCGTATCTCGCTCCCTGGTCATCGAAACCTCAAGCAATTCCAACCCAACTAGACGTAGGCCTTCCTTCACCGCAAGGGGCTGAACTAGTATAAACCTCGCGTGTCCTTTGTCCCGATTAACCCTTTTAAGCTTCCTAGTTGCGATGGCTCCACGATCAAGTCCTTGCAAGAGGACATCTGCCGTGACAATTCCACGACAGCTACCATCAATGTCACTTAAGTAAATAGCCCAGATCTTACATGTGACCGTTGTTTTTGAAGCCTTATCTGCAATTGAGACTATACGGCGAGAAGACACAAGTGCATCATACATTGGATACTACAAAGTAGACATGTTTTTACAGATGACATAGAAGAATATCACCATAGTGAAAGCAAAGCACCCTATATCCATGAAAATAAATAGTATAAGACGTCAAGGAAGAAAATGAGACATTATATTTGATGAAGATTTAACTTCATAGGAAGTAGGAGTGCTTATGAGGGATGCTGCTATAACGGGATGGAGGTAATCAGAAGAAATTTGCATGTGGTGAAATAACTACCTCATAGAAGAGTTAATTGGTTTTAATGTAGGAAAAATCTACACGCTGGTTAAGCTTTGATGTATTTGATGTATAAATATTAGCACTTCGCTCTGTGTAAAAAATTTCTTGCTAAAGTTATTCAATGGGCTAAGAGAATACTTGATGGACCAAGGCAAGTAGTGTTTGTAATGACTTGGTTTATGACAATGCAAAATAAATTATAAAGAGAGTACATAAATTATTACCATGAAATATTTTAAACTTGCAGATATTCTGGTTCGTATCATGACATCCACACAAACCTAACTATCCTGCTTACAATGCTTCACACAAATAGATAAAAAATTATACGTTTTCTTATCAGAAAATGAAAAATTACGCCACTATATGTGTGGAGTGTGTCGTGGTGCTCCACAAAATATTTTTCATGACCCCTGAAAACTTTTAAGGATAGAGCAAATCACCCAAAACAATTTCCATGAAATTCCTTTTGTTGTGGTGGCAAATATAATGCTTAGAGCATCTCCAATAGATGATGTATATTTTGGTGATCCAAACCGGTGATGTAAAAATTTACATCACCAAAAAGTGTTTTTTACATCTCCGAAAAATGCTTAACTCCAACAGATGGTCCAAAACGGAGATGTAAAAGAGCAACTCCAATAGATGGTCCAAAACGAAGATGTAAAATTCTGAAAATGACCAACTACTACTTCATCTCAACAAAGTTCAAACATCAAATTCAAACATAGATGACATAAATTTAAACTAGCTGAACTACTTGCTGTAAAAAAATTGCATATGGAATTCGTGGAGGCGGAAATGTAAATTTGCACCGCGAGGTGTTGTATTTTACATCCCGCCCGCCCTTGCCGGCACTGCACGCCGTCGCCCCACTCCGTCCGCCTCCGCCCCACGCCGCTGCCCGCTCCCCACTCGGCCGCCGCCCGCTCCCCGCTCGACCGCCGCCCCGACCTCTCTACATCTGCCGCCACCCCGACTCACTCCGGCCGCCACCGCCACCCAATGGCGCCGAAGAAGATGCCGAAGGGAAAGTCGAGTTTCTTCGGCATGAGGGTGAAGCCCTCCGGGAACTTCGGAGTGGAGTTCTCCGACGCCGAGCGGCATTGGTGGCTCGGCACGTATCCGACCACCGACGAGGTTGCGCATGCCTATGACATGGCGGTGTGGCGTGTCAGACAGCCGAAGACGAACCTCAACTTCCCGGCAATTGATACCTGGGCGGTGGCGGAGTGGCTCGTGCTGCAGGGCATCCGGATGGAGGAGATTTCGACGACGAAGAAGAAGAGACCGGTGGTTATCGTCACTCTCGGTGAGAGCGACGAGGCGGCGTTGGCTCGGTTTGTGCGGGAGCATCCCGAGTATGCCCAGGCCGAGCAGGAGTTCTACTGGAAGCGTGATGCCGAGGAGAAGAAGGAGGAGGAGGATGAGCTGAAGAAGGAGGACGAGGCCGGCCCCTCGACGGTGGTCCCCATCCTCCATCATCGTCGGAGGAGGACGATGAGTTCTGGGGGCTCTCGGATGACTCCGAAGAGTCGTATTGGATGCCCTCAGACAACAAGTAGTTTTGCTAGTTTAAATTTATGTCATCTATGTTTGAACTATGTTTGAATTTGATGTTTGAACTTTGTTGAGATGAAGTAGTAGTTGGTCATTTTAAGATTTTTGCATCTTCGTTTTGGACCATCTATTGGAGTTGCTCTTTTACATCTCCGTTTTGGACCATCTGTTGGAGTTAAGCCTTTTTCGGAGATGTAAAAAACACTTTTTGGTGATGTAAATTTTTACATCACCGGTTTGGATCACCAAAATATACATCATCTATTGGAGATGCTCTAAGCATTATATTTGCCACCACAACAAAAGGAATTTCATGGAAATTGTTTTGGGTGATTCACTCTATCCTTAAAAGTTTTCAGGGGTCATGAAAAATATTTTGTGGAGCACTACAACACACTCCACACATATAGTGGCGTAATTTTTCATTTTCTGATAAGAAAGCGTATAATTTTTTATCTTTTTTTGCTAGGGGTATATTTTTTTATCTATTTGTGTGAAGCATTGTAAGCAGGATAGTTAGGTTTTTGTGGATGTCATGATATGAACCAAAATATCTGCAAGTTTAAAATATTTCATGGCAATAATCTATGTACTCTCTTTATAATTTATTTTGCACTATCATAAACCAATTCATTACAAACACTACTTGCCTTGGTCCATCAAGTATTCTCTTAGCCCATTGAATAACATTAGCAAGAAATTTTTTACACAGAGCGAAGTGCTAATATTTATACATCAAATACATCAAAGCTTAACCAGCCTGTAGATTTTTCCTACATTAAAACCAATTAACTCTTCTATGAGGTAGTTATTTCACCACATGAAAATTTCTTCTGATTACCTCCATCCCCTTATAGCAGCATCCCTTATAAGCACCCCTACTTCCTATGAAGTTGAATCTTCATCAAATGTTAATGTCTCATTTTCTTCCTTGACGTCTTATACTATTTATTTTCATGGATATAGGGTGCTTTGCTTCCACTATGGTGATATTCTGCTATGTCATCTGTAAAAACATGTCTACTTTGTAGTATCCAATGTATGATGCACTTGTGTCTTCTCGCCGTATAGTCTCAATTGCAAATAAGGCTTCAAAAACAACGGTCACATGTAAGATCTGGGCTATTTACTTAAGTGACATTGATGGTAGCTATCTACAGGTTTTCTTCAGTCAACAGCTCTGACTGGCGTACCTGCTGATAATTCTACCTTGGTTGTAGGCAAGTAGGCTGGTATGTTCATCTATTATCAGGAACTCCTCTTCACATCTGAATTTTGGCAGAACAACAATTCTACTGAGACCCTGGCATTAAAAGCAGTGCGACAAAGACCGGCAAACAAATTTTGTCAGATAATAGAAATTTAGAATCATTGAGGGACATAATACCACTCTACTATCAAATGGAGCATAATTGCATCACAAAATATTTGAGCTAGCATATCTTCTTTTCCCAATCAAATATATGCATTTCTTGTCTCAAAGCTAGTCTTTGCTATAAAAATAACTTTATACTTTTTCTTTGCAGTTTGAATATGGTTAGCTCTTCTGCTGCTTTACAGATTATGATGGTTCTATTCTATCTATGTACGTATGGGATACTGTTGGACTGAAAAGGTCAAGAGTCTTGGTGTTGCATAACAGCAGAGTATGATTAATTGTCAGTCTCACCTACAAATCTTGTTTGTGTAGGATATAATAATTCTGATACCCAAAGACCAAAAAGCGGTGCCTGAATAATACTATGAAAAGGATGGCCTAAATAAAATTCTGCTCATAAGATTGCATGCGTAGCAGATTGCTGACAGGAAATAAATTGCACTAAAAGGATGAACAAATCTGACTTTATGGGAAGAGAGTGCAACAATCATGAAGAGTGGAGTATATTATACCTAATATGTGCTGCCAAAGGTAATGCCTTCAAGATGAATTATCAAACTGATACTCAAGGTTGTATTATTGACGTGAAGTGCCAATACATGGGAGCAATGAACATGGCGATAGTCACTACAAAAAAATACACTTCCGTGATTATACGTGTTTGTCACAGTAGGTCGCGTTTTTTGTCATGCATGTACATCCATGACGATTTTATGACAGAATCAAGATAGTCATACATGTGTTGTCGTAGAAGTGTACCATGACATTACCAAAATTATCATCACGGAAGTGTCCACTTCCATGACGATAAATCGTGCGTCACAGAAGTGCTTTCGTCAAGGGTGACCGACACGCGGCATCCACCGTAACGGAACACCGTTAAGCTATAGGGTCCGGTTTAGGATCCGATAACCCGCTAACAGCCTAGACCAATGGGGATTTTCCACGTGTAAAATCATCATTGGCCGGAGGAAACACGTGTTGCCTCACCGTTGGGACAGATGTCATCCACTCATTGGACAGGAGGCGCCTATGATAGGTTGACGCGTGGCACGTCCCAACTATGGCCCATTCCGATGAAAAAGGCCGGCCCAGTAAAAATTAGCAGGCCGGCCCATATAAGGCCTACTTGTGTCAGGTCCATTTAAGCCCATGGCCCATACGAGATGTGCCAATTCAGCCCGTCAACGGCCCGTTAAAGATTTGACACCATTGCAACCCATCGTCAGTTCGAGCCCGTTAACAGCCCCCTATATATTTGGGCTCAATATCGGCCGATGAGATTTCGTCCTGTTAATGGCCCATTCAGTGGATGGGCCAATATTCACGATGTACATCTTTCGGCCTTTTAGCGACCCATTTAAATGTTGGGCCAATTTCCGGCCCGGTGTGTCTTTCAGCCTGTTGACGGTCCATAAATCAGTTGGGCCATTTGTAGTGGACCTGAGTTTCGGTCTTTTAGCGACCCATTTAAGTGTTGGGCCAATTTCCGAACCGGTGTGTCTTTCAGCCTGTTGACGGCCCATGCCATTCATGGTCCAATACGAACCCGGTTTCTCTTTCGGCCTGCTAAAGGCCCACAACACAGTTGGGCCATTTAGAATACGACATGACTTTCGTCCTCTTAGCGGCCCATGCTCTTCATGGTCCAGTACAAGCCCGCTGTCTCTTTCGGCCTACTAAAGGCCCAGAGTATAGTTGGGCCATATGTAGCCTGAACTTAGTAACGGCCTGTTAACAGCCCGTGAAATCAATTGGGCCCACCTGTTGCCCGCTTCTATGTCGGCCTGTTAACGACCCGGGAGTTAAGAGGGACGACCATTAACTTTTGGCCTGGTAACGACGCATTAACTTAATGGGTCCACTAAAGTTCGTACATGTCTTTAGGACAAATTAGATAATTTGAGCCCATTACGACGAGCAATTATGCACAGGACCAAAACCGATCAAGCAAAGGTACGACATACAGGGAAAAACGTTGCACATCCAGCATATATTACAGGAAATTACATCCACTGGGCAATCAAAGATTGATGCCAGTGCAAATAAATGAACAGAACCTAATGATCTACAACGTCACAATCTGCAACCTCAGCACGGATGACACCCATAAGCATGTGGGAAAGTTCTTGCTGCTTTGCTACACTGTCTCTGAAAACATTGATCAGTTGTTGTGTCGCACGACTCTGCACCTCTGATTCCTCCACCATTTCCATCATTCCTTCAGCCATTAATTGGTTCACAAACATACATTTTTTCTGTTGCATTCGAGACAGAGGATAGTGAACAGATTCAGATGGCGATTTTGGCAGGCTTGTATTATTGATAGTGGAGAGTGTCTCGACCACTGCATCATAACATAAATTAGGAGGGGAACCAAACAGATTAATCATGAGTTATTGCCATATTACCTGGCCTAGATTTATTGGAAAGAAACAATGGGGTTGCCTTGCTGTTTTCAGAGTTTGTCTTCTTATCTTCAGCAGCCTGCACCAAATTAAGACACTAGCATTGCTATCATTGGCCAAGTCAGATAATAGGAAAGCAACATTGGCACAACGAATGTTTGGGCAACTAGCCAACACCAAATTAACACAATATGGCACAGCTATCATCAGCCAGGTAAGGTAATACGAAAGCAACATTGACACAATTAATGAATGGGCAACCAGAGCAGCACTACAATTCAGTAATGTGCATGATATGAGATAGTACACTCATGCAGCTCAGTATGCAAAACTACCAGGCAGTTTTCTTTACAAAAATCAACATTGGCGCCTTTAACATTTTGCTACAACTAATTTTAGATCAGATAAAGGTTGGATTCATTCCGATTAACAAAATACATGCTGATGTAAAAATATAGTGATATACAACAGGTACTTACATCAGTATTGGAGCACAGAGAATTCCCGCAAGATATTTTCCTCGAATACAATCCCAATGAAGGAAGTCTTCTATCATTTAACCTTATTTTCTAAAAGACAGATGGGTAAGAAACATGTAGAAAATATGATCAGAATGCTATAAAATTTCACGATGCGAGGATACACACACGCTTCTTAGAATGGAGTTGACATTCTTTTGCTGGACTGGAGCGGACTAGTTCTTTGGCCACTCGAATATGCTTATTATCAGTGGGAGTTGGGTTTCTCTATGCTGGATCAGTATCTATGAAAAATGGAGTTGGTTTATTATCTCCTGGCGTTTGGATCTTTTGCAAAGACCTAGTTTGTAACCCTTCAGATTCTAACATAGCCGTCTTCCCCTTGCATGCCTTATATAGAAGAATGATGCTTCAATTATAAAACATGCTACAACAGAGATGGAATAGGTACTGAAGAATAGAAAGGCATGACATATTGACATGTATTCCCTCCATCCGGAAATAAATGGATGGGTCTAGGCATATTGCAGTTCTAGATACATCCAGTTTTATCCATTTCTGCGACATGTAATCCGGACGGAGGGAGTATGATGTAAGAGCTAGGGATATGACAGGAAAACACAGTAAAAAAACACTAAAAACCCATTGCAGAACCAAAGTAATCAAACCCATTGATATGAGATAATACACTCATGCAGCTCAGGATGCAAAACTACCAGGCAGTTTTCCTTACAAAAATCAACATTGTGGCCTTTAATCATACATTTTGCTACAACTAAATTTAGATCACATAAAGGTTGGATTCACGCCGATTAACAAAATACATGCTGATGTAAAAATATAGTGATATACAACAGGTACTTACATCTGCATTGGAGCACAGAGAATTCCCGCAAGAATCTTTCCTCACAAATGATACCAGTGCAGAAATTCTTCTATCTGTTAAGCTTATTTTCTAAAAGAGAGATGGGTAAGAAACATGTCGAAAATATGATCAGCACGCTGAAAGGATCGATATGGTTGACTAGAGGGGGGGTGAATAGGAAACTAAGAATTTTTAACTTTTTCTTTACCAAATTAAACTTTGCATCAAAGTAGGTTGTCTAGATATGCAACTAGGTGAGCAACCTATATGATGCAACAACACCGAACAAACACGCAAGCAATAGAAGTAACACTAAAGAGCTTGCACAAGTAAAGGTAAGAGATAACCAAGAGTGGACCCGGTGAAGACGATGATGTGTTACCAAAGTTCCTTCCTTTCGAGGGGAAGTACGTCTCCGTTAGAGCTGTGTGGAGGCACAATGCTCCCTAAGAAGCCACTAGGGCCACCGTATTCTCCTCACGCCCTCACACAATGCGAGATGCCGTGATTCCACTATTGCGGCCCTTGGAGGCGGCAACCGGACCTTTACAAACAAGGTTGGGGCAATCTCCACAACTTAATCGGAGGCTCCCAACAATACCACGAAGCTTCACCACAATGGACTATGGCTCCGTGGTGACCTCAACCGTCTAGGGTGCTCAAACACCCAAGAGTAACAAGATCCGCTAGGGATAGGTGTGGGAATCAAATATCTCTTGGTGAAGTGTAGATCGGGGCCTTCTCAACCACTCCCGAGCAAATCAACAAGTTTGATTGGCTAGGGAGAGAGATCGGGCGAAAATGGAGCTTGGAGCATTAATGGAGCTTGAGGGGGAAGAGGTAGGTCAATGGGGAAGAAGGGGACCCCTTTTTATAGTGGGGGAAACAATCCAACCGTTACCCCACTAAATAGCCCCGCAGAGGGCGGTACTACCGCAGAGGGCAGCGGTACTACCGCTGGACCCAGCGGTACTACCGCTCCCCCCTACGGTACTACCGCCCAGCAGAGAGGGCTAGAAGACAAAGGAGGGTCTGGCCCAGCGTGGTACTGCCGGACGGGCCTAGAGCGGTTCTGCCGCGGTGGCAGAGCGGTACTACCGCTCTTGAGCGGTACTACTGCACCTACAACCGCTGTAGGTGTAGCTCAACCTGACACGAGAAATGCCCCTCGAGTCGAGGCGGTAGTGGCCCGGTACCGCAGCGGTACTGCTGCTGAGGACACACAAGCGGTACTACCGCTAGGCACCGCAGTACTACCATTGGGGCTAAAGATAGCTCAAACTACAAGGAAAGAGACCTCCGACGACGCGGGAATGCCCAGAGGGTGAGAAACGAAGGTGTACGTGATGATTCCACGCTAGCCAAACCAAAGCGGACCCCCTCTTGATAGTACGGTGACTCCTAAGAAACTAGTCGACCAACAAGAAACCAAAGGGCTACACCATCTTGGAAAACACTTCCGAGGGGAGAGAAAATGTCTCGAGCCAAAGGATGAATCTCTGAAACGCTCAACACACAAGTTTAGTCCGCAAATATGTTGTCATCAATCACCAAAACTACATCGAGAGAGATATGCCTTAACAATCTCCCCCTTTTGGTGGATTGGTGACAACCAGGGATTTGCACAGGGAAAAGACATAAAAGTAAGGATACTTAGAACTACAAAATATAGACGGGAAACACAAGAAGAAGGTTATTAGTAAAGGGAAACTTGTTAACCCGCATGCATGTGGATGAAACAATTATAATTACGGTGGAAGACAAATGTACCGAAACTACGAGGATCCCATGCAAAAACAGTGCCATGAGTGGTGGCAGCAAACACAAGACCCTCGTATTCAATTGCATCACAGTACTCATCCGTGTACAAAAACTGATTTTTGAGCAATATCCATCCAGTCGAACCACGAAGGACGACAACAAGCTTGTCGAAGATAGCAACAACTTGATAGTTCTTGTAATTCCAAGAGCGGTTGGGAACTCGACAAATTGCTACCTTCCATAGACGACAGTCACCATGATCGTATTTGAACGTACGTAGATCATCTGTGTGCTCAACCTCAGGGCACTCAGAGATTTTTGGAAGTGGAATCCGCTGACGAGTGTACACATTCACAAGTTCCCACTCGCAATTGTACCCAATACAAACAACCCAATCTCCATTTGCGCCAGCCCAGGCCTTACCCTGAAGCAATGGCATCTTGACATCACACGTATCGTTATCAAGCAGCATCAACTTGCACAAGGCGAGGTCTCCGTCTTCCGCGCCCATGCGAATAGGCTTATAGCAAAGAAGATAAGGGAGATTGTCGGTGTCAAAACCGGCGGATCTCGGGTAGGGGGTCCCGAACTGTGCGTCTAGGCCAGATGGTAACAGGGGGCAAGGGACACGAAGTTTTACCCAAGTTCGGGCCCTCTTGATGGAGGTAAAACCCTACGTCCTGCTTGATTAATATTGATGATATGGGTGTTACAAGAGTAGATCTACCACGAGATCAGAGAGGCTAAACCCTAGAAGCTAGCCTACGGTATGATTGTATGTTGTGATTGTTGTCCTACGGACTAAAACCCTTCGGTTTATATAGACTCCGGAGAGGGTTAGGGTTACACAAGGTCGGTTACAAAGGAGGAGATATCCATATACGTATTGCCTAGATTGCCTTCCACGCCAAGTAGAGTCCCATCCGGACACGAGACGAAGTCTTCAATCTTGTATCTTCATAGTCTAACAGTCCGGCCAATGGAGATAGTCCGGATGTCCGGAGACCCCCTAATCCAGGACTCCCTCAGTAGCCCCTGAACCAGGCTTCAATGACGATGAATCTGGTGTGTAGTTGTCTTCGGCATTGCAAGGCGGGTTCCTTCTCTGAATACATCACAGAAGAATTTGAATACGAGGATAGTGTCCGACCCTGCAAAATAAATTCCACATTCCACCGTAGAGAGAATAATGTTTTCGCAGATCTAATTTGCTAGCTTGTTTCGGCAGCATGACGTTACGTCATGGCCCGGTGATTATTCGAACTGTTTCTTTTAACCAGCCCCGCACATAACGCGAGGCAGTTTTTTGACACGTCTTGTCAAAGCAGAGATCGTGTCCCCTTATTACGGGATTCTCATCAATACGGGCGTGGGTAACCCAACCGCGCCATCAATTGCGGCGCTTGGGGGATAAGCGAGTTTTATCAGGCAAGTGGGGACGCTTAATTTTGTCCGCCCATAAAAGGGACAAGGATTCACCTTTCTATCCACACCTTCTTCCTCCTCTGCTCATCCGCTCCCACACACTCGAGCTCTAGCGCCCAAGCTCTCACTTCCATCTCAACCTTCTCCAACCATGTCCGGAGCAGGAGGCAAGTGGATGGTCTCCTCCATCACGGAGGGAGACGTCAAGAAACTGAGGAGAGCCGGATACCTGCCCGACGACATCGCACACCGGCTCCCAGATGAGGGATAGCTCATCCCCACCCCCGAGCCCCATGAGAGGGTGGTATTCCTCACCCATTTCCTCCGCGAACTGGGATTCCCTCTCCATCCCTTCGTCCGGGGGCTCATGTTTTATTACGGCCTAGATTTCCATGATCTGGCGCCGAACTTCATCCTCAACATCTCGGCGTTTATCGTCATGTGCGAGGCCTTCCTCCACATCAAGCCCCACTTCGGCTTATGGCGGAAGACCTTCAATGTCAAGCCGAAGGTAGTGAGCGGCCGCCAGGCGGAGTGCGGAGGCGCCATGGTGGGCAAGATGCCCAACATCAAATGGCTCGAAAGCACCTTCGTGGATACCATAAAGGGGTGGCAATCGGGGTGGTTCTATATCACCGAGCCACGTGACCCCGCATGGGTAGCAGCCCCCGAGTTCCGATCTGGCATCCCCATGCGGCTCACCTCCTAGAAAGAGAAGGGCATGTCCCGGGGTAATTCAAAAGAGCTGACCGGACTCCATTCATGTATTCAGAACATGGTGGACAAGAAGCTCAAGCTTGTCAACATAGTCCAGGTTATGCTCGTCTGCCGGATACTCCCGTGCCAACAACGGGAGTTTACCTTGTGGGAGTTCAATCCGGCGCAGCACCGAACTCTGAACAGGCTCTTCGATACGACTCATGAAGATGCCTGGAGGGTGCTGTTCAAGAGCGCCGAGGTCCCTCCCCCCATTACTGAGGATCGCGGATTCAGCGCGAAGCGCCACACCAGTGCGGTAAGTTGTTTTACCTTTCACAGGATACTTGTTTCCTATATAGATTGACTCTATGTGGGATCTAAACTCCCGTGCCGTTAACAGGACTGGCAGAAGATGGCCGGACAAATTGACTGTCCGGCTCCCTTGCCCGAAGGCCCTGCAGACGCCCTTCTGGCGAAGATGTTGACTCCGGCCCCTTATAAGGTGCCAGAGAAGGCCAAGAAGGCCAAGGGAGCCCGAAAGAGTTCCCGACGCCAGGTGTCGTCGGACTCACCGTCCGATGAGTCTGCGGCGCACTCTTCCCTCGAAGACGAGGAAGAAGAAGAAGAGGATCCCCCACCGACTGGGGGAGACAAGAAAAGGAAGGCCGCCCCAACTGGGGAGGCTGGAGGGTCCAAGAAGGGAAGGACGCTCCTTCCGGACAGCTCTACCGCCGCCGACGAAAGAGAAGACGAGTGGTTGCGCAGGGCCAAGCCCCAGGGGAGATCGTAAGTATTCGGATACCAAAGTAACCCATAGGATTCCTTTGTCGCATTGCTTTCCCTAACGCCAAACTCAATTGTGCAGGCCGCCCCGAGCCAATATCGAGGTATCCTCGGACGGCTCCCTGGGGTCGTCGGACATGGGTAGCGATCCAGTCCCGACCGCCACCTCCCCTCATCCAGCCGACGACGCCGAGGTGCTATCTCAAGAGGCACCGGATCGAGGGGGGACAGTCCTGGAGGCGCCTCAAGGTGACCTTCCGGACTCCGGGAGCCGAGGGGACGAGGTCCCCGAGAGCTCCGAGTTCGGCCCTCAGCCGAACACTGCGCCGGACCCTCCAACGGTTCCGAGCTCGGGCAGGCGGTCCCCTTCAAAGGGGGGTGAGACGCCTGTGCCGGTGACCTCTGTCCATCCAGAGGCATCGGACACTATGTTGGAAGCGCTTCGCAACGCTTCCATCGAGGAGGAGCACCGCACTAGCATGAGTGCGGTGATCTAGAAGGTTCAGTCCGCCAAGAGCGGATTGACTGAAGCCTGTACTAGCCTTCTAACAGGCTTCGAGGTAAGTGTTTTAAATGTAGTAGAAATATTACCGCATAGACAGTAGCCCCTGATGCTTTGTTCGGTGTTCACAAAGAAAAGCTGAACAAAGGATCAAATAATATCGCAGGAGTCTAATATAAGTATGTCAATATGCATATGCATGCTTCGCTTCTGGCGTCCGCCGCACTAACTGCGGAGGTCGCCGTACTGAAGGAGGCCCTCGAGGTGTCCCAGAAAGAGCTCGGCCTTGCTAAGAGGTAGCTCGAGGAGAACAAGGGTAAGTAATACCCCGTCTATAGATGAGAAAAAAGACGCGATTGCTAAATGATAGGATCATTGTATGTTTGCCAGGGGCCACGACCGAGGTGGCGACCCTGAAGCAAGCGCTGTCACAGGCCAAAGAGAAGGCGGCCCAGGAGCGCACCGAGCGAGAGACACACGAGGCTCGGGTGGGCGAGGTGCAGCAAGAGCTCCAGGCTCTCGTGACGAAGCACGAGGCGTTGGAGCTTGACTTGAAGACGCGAGAGTCTGAGCTTGCCGCGGCCCGTGAGAGCGCGAAGAGTGCCAAGGCCGAGGCCCAGAAGGCCCTTCAGGAGATCGACGTGATAAAGAAGATAGCGGCAGGTAAGGCTTTCTATATGAAAAGCAAGCATGTACAAGTAAATTATCGATTACTTACCCGGATCCGGAGCTCTTCAGGAGCATTTGCAGATTTGCCCCGCAGTGTGTCTGATGCCGCACAATTTTACCAGGTCGAGGACGGTAGCTTGACGGAGAAGCTGTTCTGGTCTCAGTATGCTGAGGCCAAATATCCGGTGCCGATGAGCGACCAGCTGAAGCAGATGGCCGAGCTACATAAGGCGGCCGATCAGACCATGAAGGGCTTCATAGTCCGGTTGTGGCCTGGCGATGCCCTTCTGAACAACTTCTTTGGCCTGGTGAGGCGGCTTGTGGATGCCTGCCCATGGCTGGAGGTCGTCAAGCGATCCGTCTGCATTGAAGGTGCATGCCGGGCCTTCGCCCGTGTAAAAACGCAGTGGGTCAAGCTAGACGCCATGAAGCTGATCAAGGAGGGGCCGCCAGAGGGCAAGGAGCACTGCCACCCCGAGATGTACTACGAGGGTGTTCTGCCGGGCGCCCGTCTTATCACGGATGAGTGTTCGCAAAATGTAATATTTGAATGAGACTTGCTCGTTTTGTCCTGTATGTATGGAAACTTGTTTCATATGCGCCATGCAACACTTGTTTGAATTTAAAATATTACCTTCTGTTTGGCTGTTTATCCAATCTGAGAGATGGCTAGTCCTCGGCTTCTGCCCCCATGCCACGAGTGCTGGGGTGTTCGGGATAAACCTGAGCACTCTTGTTCCCATGTTTGGGTCCTTCGAGGGAGGTGCTCAGCACAACGAACAAGGAAACCGGACTAATAATGCTTTATCACTCTCACTTAGCCATAGAATTCTATAATTTTAAATTTCGGCGAAGCCCCTAGTATTCGGAGGGCCGAATTCGGGGCGCGATACACGCCTGTAAGCCGGACGGAGCCGGCCCCTCGCCCTAAGCGGCATAAGTCTTTAGGGACTCGAAAAACCTCGCCGAACAGCGACTAGTCTCTCGCCTTATCATGACAGTCAGTTTTAGCTTTCTCTACTGAGGTGCTCGGCCCGACAGAACCGGGGCACAATCGCAGTAGTTCTCCTAGCGCTACCTTAGCCGATAGAGCGGAACGTAAGGTACCAAAACATAGGAGCCGGGCAAACCCAACATTTGACCAAAGACATGATTCGGAGCTGATGCATATAATGCTATAAGTTTGGGGTGCCGCACTTGTGAAAGTGTTCGGACTTTGCACACCATATTGTGGGTACGTAAGCCCCTGGTGCATTGGCCGTACCAGAGTGCACGGTTGCTAGGCGTCATTAATGAACACGTAGGTATGTATATATATATATATACCAAAAATGCGATAATAGTCGTAATGTCATGCATTGTATATTAAAAAATTGCATTAAAGCAGAGTGATATAGATAGTGTAATAAGCAAAAGAGTAGGACTATGTCCCTTCCAAGGGCGAGCTGAGGAATTATATGAAATCTGTAATCCACCTGGGAATTCCGTAGTTGTCGGCCTCCTTGGTTGCTGTATCATGTGTTCGGCAATAGAGCTGCCGGACAGTGTTTCCAGAGATTGAAGTCCTGAAAGAAAAAGAAAAATAACCAAACGGGAAGCCCCTGGTGCGGTTTAAGCCGCGTTTTGGGGCGTGCCGCAGTTGTGCCCCCTCCCCACCTATGCCCATGGTATTTTTAATGCATAATTATGTACGCGCGGCACGAACAACGCCGTTGAGCTGGGATTGGGGTGGCCGCCGTATTGCTACGCGAGCTCAGATCGCACCAGGCGGTCTGTTTGCCGATTGCCCCGAGCGCGCTTGAAGGTGTCCGGGCTTTGAAACGCCGAACTGGTAGAGTGCCTTGAGAGGCTACTTTGCGCTTCTGCTGCAAGGGCCGCGGTGTGCTCCTCTGTTCGGAGAGAGCGCTCTGTGTTTCCATTGACTGTAATAACTCCGCGAGGTCCTGGCATCTTGAGCTTGAGGTATGCATAATGTGGTACCGCATTGAATCTAGCAAATGCGGTTCGTCCGAGCAGCGCGTGATAACCACTGTGGAACGGGACTATATCGAAGATTAACTCTTCGCTTCGGAAGTTATCCGGGGATCCGAAGACCACTTCCAGTGTAATTGAGTCTGTGCAGTGGGCCTCTACGCCTAGAATGACGCCCTTAAAGGTCGTCTTTATGGGTTTGATCCTTGAGGAGTCTATACCCATTTTGCGCACTGTGTCCTGATAAAGCAGGTTCAGGCTGCTGCCGCCGTCCATAAGGACTCGAGTGAGGTGAAATCCGTCGATGATTGGGTCTAGGACCAGTGCGGCGAATCCGCCGTGACGGATACTAGTGGGGTGGTCCCTGCGATCGAAGGTGGTCGGATAGGAGGACCAAGGGTTGAACTTTGGGGCGACTGGCTCCAACACATATACGTCCCTGAGCGCACGCTTCCGCTCCCTCTTGGGGATGTGGGTTGCGTATATCATGTTCACCGTCCGCACTTGCGGGGGAAACCTCTTCTGTCCTCCAGTGTGCGGCTGCTGGGGTTCTTCCTCGTCATCGCTATGCAGCCCCTTGTCCTTGTTTTCGGCAATTAACTTGCCAGCCTACTTGAACACCCAACAATCCCTGTTGGTGTGATTGGCTGGCTTGTCTGGGGTGCCGTGTATTTGACACGAGCGATCGAGTATACGGTCCAAGCTGGACGGACCCGGCGTACTTTGTTTGAATGGCTTTTTCCACTGACCGGGTTTAGAGCCTTTGAATCCGGCATTGACTGCCGTATCCTCAGTACTTTCGCCGTTAATGCGGCGCTTATGCTTGTTGCGACGTGACCTGCTATTGCCGTCCTTGGTATCTGAGGTACCATGGTTCTTTGATATGTTATTACCGTGAGCCAACCAGCTGCCTTCTCCCGCACAAAAGCGGGTCATGAGCGTCGTGAGGGCTGCCATAGATTTCAGCTTTTCCTGACAAAGGTGCCGGGCTAGCCACTCATCTCGGATGTTGTGCTTGAAAGCCGCTAAGGCCTCCGCATCCGGACAGTCGACAATTTGATTTTTCTTTGTAAGGAACCGAGTCCAGAATTGCCTGGCCGACTCTTCTGGCTGCTGAATAATGTGGCTCAAGTCATCGGCGTCTAGGGGTCGCACATAAGTGCCTTGAAAGTTGTCGAGGAATGCGGCTTCCAGATCTTCCCAACAGCTAATGTAGTCCGCTGGCAAGCTATTAAGCCAATGCCGCACTGGTCCTTTGAGTTTTAGTGGGAGGTACTTGATGGCATGTAAGTCATCACCGCGGGCCATGTGGATGTGGAGGAGGAAGTCCTCAATCCATACCGCGGGGTCTGTAGTGCCGTCGTATGATTCAATGTTGACAGGTTTGAAACCTTCTGGGAATTGATGTTCCATTACTTCGTCTGTGAAGCATAAGGGGTGTGCGGCGCCTCTGTACTGGGCTATATCACGACGCAGCTCGAATGGGTCCTGCCCGCTGTGTTCAGCCCGGCCGGATTTGCTTTTACTGTATCCGACGTGACGTTTATCGTCTCGTAGAGTGGTGCGCCCTTGTGATCCATAGATCGATCTTGAATGCTTTGCTTTATCCTCCAATATGTCTCGCAGGTCTGGCGTATCCCCCCATGCCTTTTTATTTGAATGGTGTTGGGGTGGAGGCTGAGCTTTTGGTTGGAATGCCTCTCTATCGCGGCCACGAGGTGGCTGATCAGCCATTTCGTACGCTTCTTCCTCCAGTCGGGGAAGCAACATGCGCCTTGGATAACTCTTGGAGGGACGTTCGAGTTTATACTGCTCGGCCGCGAGGACTTCAGTCCATTTGTCAGCTAGCAGATCTTGGTCAGCTTGAAGCTGCTGCTGCTTTTTCTTCAGGCTATTTGCCCTGGCCATAAGCCTGTGCTTGAAGCGCTCTTGTTCGACGGGATCCTCTGGTACGGAGAATTCATCGTCGCCGAGGCTTGCCTCGTCTTCGGAGGGGCCATGTAATTGTCGTCCTCCTCGTCTCCGCCAGCCGCTCTCTCAGGAGAGCTGGCTCCTTCATCCTCCTGCTCTTGCTGGAGGGGATTGTTGTTGTCTTTGGCACTATCCGAGCTCTTTCTGGGACCCCTCGAGGGCCTCCTTCAGTACGGTGACCTCCGCAGTTAGTGCGGCGGACACTAGAAGCGAAGCATGCATATGCATATTGACATACTTATATTAGACTCCTGCGATATTATTTGATCCTTTGTTCGGCTTTTCTTTGTGAACACCGAACAAAGCATCAGGGGCTACTGTCTATGCGGTAATATTTCTACTACATTTAAAACACTTACCTCGAAGCCTGTTAGAAGGATAGTACAGGCTTCATTCAATCCGCTCTTGGCGGACTGAACCTTCTAGATCACCGCACTCATGCTAGTGCGGTGCTCCTCCTCGATGGAAGCATTGCGAAGCGCTTCCAACATAGTGTCCGACGCCTCTGGATGGACAGAGGTCACCGGCACAGGCGTCTCACCCCCCTTTGAAGGGGACCGCCTGCCCGAGCTCGGAACCGTTCGAGGGTCCGGCGCGGTGTTCGGCTGAGGGCCGAACTCGGAGCTCTCGGGGACCTCGTCCCCTCGGCTCCCGGAGTCCGGAAGGTCACCTTGAGGCGCCTCCGAGACTGTCCCCCCTCGATCTAGTGCCTCTTGAGACAGCACCTCAGCGCCGTCGGCTGGATGAGGGAAGGTGGCGGTCGGGACTGGATCGCTATCCATGTCCGACGACCCGAGGGAGCCGTCCGAGGATACCTCGATATTAGCTCGGGGCGGCCTGCACAATTGAGTTTGGCATTAGGGAAAGCAATGTGACAAAGGAATCCTATGGGTTACTTTGGTATCCGAATACTTACGATCTCCCCTAGGGCTTGGCCCTGGGCAACCACTCGTCTTCTCTTTCGTCGGCGGCGGTAGAGCTGTCCGGAAGGAGCGTCCTTCCCTTCTTGGACCCTCCGGCCTCCCAAGTTGGGGCGGCCTTCCTTTTCTTGTCTCCCCCAGTCGGTGGGGGATCCTCTTCTTCTTCTTCCTCGTCTTCGGGGGAAGAGTGCGCCGCAGACTCATCGGACGGTGAGTCCGACGACGCCTGGCGTCGGGAACTCTTTCGAGCTCCCTTGGCCTTCTTGGTCTTCTCTGGCACCTTATAAGGGGCCGGAGTCAACATCTTCGCCAGAAGGGCGTCTGCAGGGCCTTCGGCCAAGGAAGCCGGACAGTCAATTTGTCCGGCCATCTTCTGCCAGTCCTGTTAACGGCATGGGAGTTTAGATCCCACATAGAGTCAATCTATATAGGAAACAAGTATCCTGTGAAAGGTAAAACAACTTACCGCACTGGTGTGGCGCTTCGCGCTGAATCCGTGATCCTCAGTAATGGGGGGAGGGACCTCGGCGCTCTTGAACAGCACCCTCCAGGCATCTTCATGAGTCGTATCGAAGAGCCTGTTCAGAGTTCGGTGCTGCGACGGATTGAACTCCCACAAGGTAAACTCCCGTTGTTGGCACGGGAGTATCCGGCGGACGAGCATAACCTGGACTATGTTGACAAGCTTGAGCTTCTTGTCCACCATGTTCTGAATACATGAATGGAGTCCGGTCAGCTCTTTTGAATTACCCCGGGACATGCCCTTCTCTTTCTAGGAGGTGAGCCGCATGGGGATGCCAGATCGGAACTCGGGGGCTGCTAACCATGTGGGGTCTCGTGGCTCGGTGATATAGAACCACCCCGATTGCCACCCCTTTATGGTATCCACGAAAGTGCCCTCGAGCCATGTGATGTTGGGCATCTTGCCCACCATGGCGCCTCCGCACTCCGCCTGGCGGCCGCTCACTACCTTCGGCTTGACATTGAAGGTCTTCAGCCATAAGCCGAAGTGGGGCTTGATGCGGAGGAAGGCCTCGCACACGACGATAAACGCCAAGATGTTGAGGATGAAGTTCGGCGCCAGATCGTGGAAATCTAGGCCGTAATAAAACATGAGCCCCCGGACGAAGGGATGGAGAGGGAATCCCAGTCCGCGGAGGAAATGGGTGAGGAATACCACCCTCTCATGGGGCTCGGGGGTGGGGATGAGCTATCCCTCATCTGGGAGCCAGTGCGCGATGTCGTCGGGCAGGTATCCGGCTCTCCTCAGTTTCTTGACGTCTCCCTCCGTGACGGAGGAGACCATCCACTTGCCTCCTGCTCCAGACATGGTTGGAGAAGGTTGAGATGGAAGTGAGAGCTTGGGCGCTACTGCTCGAGTGTGTGGGAGCGGATGAGCAGAGGAGGAAGAAGGTGTGGATAGAAAGGTGAATCCTTATCCCTTTATATGGGCGGACAAAATTAAGCGTCCCCACTTGCCTGATAAAACTCGCTTATCCCCCAAGCGCCGCAATTGATGGCGCAGTTGGGTTACCCACGCCCGTATTGATGAGAATCCCGTAATAAGGGGACACGATCTCTGCTTTGACAAGACGTGTCAAAAAACTGCCTCGCGTTATGTGCGGGGCTGGTTAAAAGAAACGGTTCGAATAATCACCGGGCCATGACGTAACGTCATGCTGCCAAAACAAGCTAGCAAATTAGATCTGCGAAAACATTATTCTCTCTACGGTGGAATGTGGAACTTATTTTGCAGGGTCGGACACTATCCTCGTATTCAAATTCTTCTGTGATGTATTCAGAGAAGGAACCCGCCTTGCAATGCCGAAGACAACTACACACCAGATTCATCGTCATTGAAGCCTGGTTCAGGGGCTACTGAGGGAGTCCTGGATTAGGGGGTCTCCGGACATCCGGACTATCTCCATTGGCCAGACTGTTAGACTATGAAGATACAAGATTGAAGACTTCGTCTCGTGTCCGGATGGGACTCTACTTGGCGTGGAAGGCAAGCTAGGCAATACGTATATGGATATCTCCTCCTTTGTAACCGACCTTGTGTAACCCTAACCCTCTCCGGAGTCTATATAAACCGAAGGGTTTTAGTCCGTGGGACAACAATCACAACATACAATCATACCGTAGGCTAGCTTCTAGGGTTTAGCCTCTCTGATCTCGTGGTAGATCTACTCTTGTAACACCCATATCATCAATATTAATCAAGCAGGACGTAGGGTTTTACCTCCATCAAGAGGGCCCGAACCTGGGTAAAACTTCGTGTCCCTTGCCCCCTGTTACCATCCGGCCTAGACGCACAGTTCGGGACCCCTTACCCGAGATCCGCCGGTTTTGACACCGACAATCTCCGTTATCTTCTTCGCTATAAGCCTATTCGCATGGGCGCGGACGACGGAGACCTCGCCTTGTGCAAGTTGATGCTGCTTGATAACGATACATGTGATGTCAAGATGCCATCGCTTCAGGGTAAGGCCTGGGCTGGCGCAAATGGAGATTGGGTTGTTTGTATTGGGTACACTTGCGAGTGGGAACTTGTGAATGTGTACACTCGTCAGCGGATTCCACTTCCAAAAATCTCTGAGTGCCCTGAGGTTGAGCACACAGATGATCTACGTACGTTCAAATACGATCATGGTGACTGTCGTCTATGGAAGGTAGCAATTTGTCGAGTTCCCAACCGCTCTTGGAATTACAAGAACTATCAAGTTGTTGCTATCTTCGACAAGCTTGTTGTCGTCCTTCGTGGTTCGACTGGATGGATATTGCTCAAAAATCAGTTTTTGTACACAGATGAGTACTATGATGCAATTGAATACGAGGGTCTTGTGTTTGCTGCCACCACTCGTGGCACTGTTTTTGCATGGGATCCTCGTAGTTTCGGTACATTTGTCTTCCACCGTAATTATAATTGTTTCATCCACATGCATGCGGGTTAACAAGTTTCCCTTTACTAATTAACCTTCTTCTTGTGTTTCCAAGGTCTTGTGAACATTCCACCACCTATACTTGAAAAAAATTATAACCAAGGGGGAGATGACGACGGTGATGATCACGAGCATGAGGACGAGCAGAACTTATATACTTAGTGGCGCCTGGCAACTAATTCCTATGGATCACCTCTTCTTGTGTGTATAAAGTGCATTGTGATTGTTACTACTGAGGGAGCAGGTGTTGTCTCCCTTGGTCGCCCTCTCCGGACCTATTCCAACACCCGTTGCAGGCTATTCGGGATGGATACTAGTGTGCTAGCGGCGCGAACACCTTCTCCCTGGTTCAGTATTGATAGTCTTGGAGAAAACTCGCTCTTCCTTGAACAAAACTATCCAATGATGGTGAAAGGCGATCCAGCTACTGTTGACACAACGTTACTACCAATTATAATAAGCAAATGTATCTATACCTCAGACATTGTGGTGGTTCCCTACCCTGGTCCTGATATATGCCACTTCAGCCTGGATGATCAGTCATGTGTTGCTCTCGATATTGATAATAACTGGCCCTTCCCAGAGCACCTATGGTTCAAAACAAGCGTTTCCATCGCCGAGGATTGGTTGAGTTGAAGTTCATTTCATTGCTTGTTATTTGTTGTGTGATGAAAACTTCAGTATTTACTAGAATGTTTTGTTGGAAATAATATATAATCCAACATGTATCCTCGTTGTCATTGTGTGTTGATGACTTGTTGTATGTAATGAATGGTACATTTGCAAATGCATGTCATAGACTCAATTATGAATGGTTTTCGAGTCACTTCTTGGAGTATGAGTATCGTAGTAGTATAGCCAGCATCCGGTTAGTATATGAAGTTGACACATCACATAGAGCCAACCTAATATTGGAGTATGCTAGCCCTCCACCGGCGCGCCGCTTCAAATGGTGGAGGAAGTGAGAGGTCGCGTCACCTTGTGTCCATATCTGAGATGCCACATGTACCAGATGAATGACTCCAAGTTCTACCACCGTGATGCTAGGTGCGAGCCAAGGAACACTGTTGGAGAGACCCCCCCTCATAATTTTCCTACATTGGTCGTTTGATTCATAGGATAGAATGCTATAGGATTTTTTTCCAATGTAATCATGTTTTAATTGGCAATCTAGCATCCACTCCAACTTTTGTTTCACTTCCTTTGTTCCTACGAAGAGAGTACTTGCTCTAAATGATGTGTCGCTGCAAGAGCCGCCTATATTAATTAACCATGCTCTAAAAAGGTGGACCAGCTTTGGCTATAGTAGTACTGTACTAGGTTAGTAGGTGACCTTGCGCTTGGCTCTTCTCCTCTTCCGGAAGTCGAACAATAATGATGGTACTACAGTAGTACTTCTGGCAATCTGACACCAAATGAACTGCTGCACCTCCACCGCTTGTAAGCAAAAGTTTCTCCTCGTGCTACAAGCCACCGCGCACGCGTTGGCGAGGGAGAAGGCGTAGTAAGCAAGCTTCTCATCGTTCTATGAGTTGACGGGACACATCAAAGTTATTTATTAGTACTCTCTTCAAAAAGGTCCGACCATGTCCATGGCTACCATCCCGTGCTCTGTCATTGAGTACGTGCACTATTCACGTGCCATCAATGAGAAAAAATATTCCGTAGTAGTACTAGGTGCCATCGAAGTGCATGACTCACTTGCGCACTGCATATCTCCATGTTCTTGCATGACACGCCACCTTGATGCTAGATGTCTCGCGTGTCATGGAGGCATATAGTATGATTTTGTAAAATGGAGGCATATAGATGTCCCGCATGTCGGCAAAAGGATGAATAAAGCTCATGTCTTATACGAAAGAGTGGAAGAACATAGATTCCCGACGACCGAGAAGGAGCAAAAAACCTCGGGGTGCAGCATCTGCACCCATAATATTTTATATTATTCAGCGATATAAAATCAACTAAATCTCTCCACGTTCCTATACCATTCTATAGTATGAGAATAACTTTGAACATAAGCCATTGATTCACTCTATCCAATGGTCATAGTTGGAAAATCCAAACAAAACCAAGCATTGGATCAACTCTTTTTTCGAGATCAACTCTTTTAGCACTTAGATTGTTGTCGCCTGCCCACCTAGCCCACCTATATATCCGCTCACGTGTGATGACCACATGAGCTATCAACTTAGATTGTATGTTAAAAAATTAAAGGTCGATAACTAATGCGGCACCTCGGGCCACGCGGCCAGATAGCATTTTGCACGAGAAATTACACACCATGTTTTGTTGACATGTGGTCCCGTTCCAACATGTCAGTGAGACGACGGCGAGTCCTTTTGTACAATTTCCGAAAGGACGTGTAGGCCGGGGCGCCTCTTCGTGTACCGTGGCAAACTAGCAACCATCCACCGACTCTTCTGAAGGAAATATGCCCTAGAGGCAATAATAAAGTTATTATTTATTTCCTTATATCATGATAAATGTTTACTATTCATGCTAGAATTGTATTAACCAGAAACTTAGTACATGTGTGAATACATAGACAAACAGAGTGTCACTAGTTTGCCTCTACTTGACTAGCTTGTTGAATCAATGATGGTTATGTTTCCTAACCATACACATGAGTTATCATTTGATTAACGAGATCACATCATTAGAGAATGATGTGATTGACTTGACCCATCCGTTAGCTTAGCACGATGATCGTTTAGTTTGTTGCTATTGCTTTCTTCATGACTTATACAAGTTCCTATGACTATGAGATTATGCAACTCCCGAGTATCGGAGGAACACTTTGTGTGCTACCAAACGTCACAACGTAACTGGGTGATTATAAAGGTGCTCTACAGGTGTCTCCGATGGTACTTGTTGAGTTGGCATAGATCAAGTTTAGGATTTGTCACTCCGATTGTCGGAGAGGTATCGCTGGGCCCTCTCGATAATGCACATCACTATAAGCCTTGCAAGCAATGTGACTAATGAGTTAGTTGTAGGATGATGCATTACGAAACGAGTAAAGAGACTTGCCGGTAACGAGATTGAACTAGGTATTGGGATATCGATGATCGAATCTCGGGCAAATAACATACTGATGACAAAAGGAACAATGTATATCATTATGCGATTTGATCGATAAAGATCTTCGTAGAATATGTAGGAACCAATATGAGCATCCAGGTTCCGCTATTGGTTATTGAACGAAGATGAGTCTCGGTCATGTCTACATAGTTCTCGAACACGTAGGGTCCGCAAGCTTAACGTTCTGTGACGATTTGTATTATGAGTTATGTGATTTGATGACGGAAGTTTGTTCGGAGTCCCGAATGAGATCGGGGACATGACGAGGAGTCTCGAAATGGTCGAGACATAAAGATCGATATATTGGAAGGCTATATTCGGACATCGGAAAGGTTCCGAGTGATTCGGGTATTTTTCGAAGTACCAGAGAGTTATGGGAATTCGTATTGGGCCTTAATGGGCCATACGGGAAAGGAGAGAAAGGCCTCAAGGGTGGCCGTGCCCCATCCCCATGGACTAGTCCGAATTGGACTAGGGAAAGGGGCCCCCCTTCCTTCCTTCTCCTTCTCCCTTCCCTTTTTCCTATTCCATGTGGGAGGTGGAATCCTACTAGGACTAGGGAGTCCTAGTAGGACTCCACACTTTGGGCGCACCCTATGAGGGCCGGCCTCCTCCTCCCTCCATCCTTGGTCATAGACACACAAGTTGATCATTGATCCCTTAGCTGTGTGCGGTGCCCACCTCCACCATAATCCACCTCGGTCATATCCTCGTAGTGCTTAGGCGAAGCCCTGCGACGATAGCATCATCATCATCGTCATCACGCTGTCATGCTGATGAAGCTCTCCCTCGACACTCAGCTGGATCGAGAGTTCATGGGACGTCACCGAGCCGAATGGGTGCAGATCACGGAGGTGTTGTACTTTCGGTACTAGGATCGGTCTATCATGAAGACGTACGACTACATCAACTGCGTTGTCATAACGCTTCCGCTTATGATCTATGAGGGTATGTATACAACACTCTCCCCTCTCATTGCTATGCATCACCATGATCTTGCGTGTGCGTAGGATTTTTTTGAAATTACCGCGTTCCCCAACAGTGGCATCCGAGCCAGGTTTATGCATAGATGTTATATGCATGAGTAGAACACAAGTGAGTTGTGGGCGATACAAGTCATACTGCCTACCAGCATGTCATACTTTGGTTCGGCGATATTGTTGGATTAAGCGGCCCGGACCGACATTACGCGTACGCTTACGCGAGACTGGTTCTACAGACGTGCTTTGCACACATGTGGCTGGCGGGTGTCAGTTTCTCCAACTTTAGTTGAACCGAGTGTGACTACGCCCGATCCTTGTTGAAGGTTAAAACAAGACTAACTTGACGAAATATCGTTGTGGTTTTGATGCGTAGGTAAGAACGGTTATTGCTCAGCCCGTAGCAGCCACGTAAAACTTGCAACAACAAAGTAGAGGATGTCTAACTTGTTTTTGCAAGGCATGTTGTGATGTGATATGGTCAAGACATGATGCTAAATTTTATTGTATGAGATGATCATGTTTTATAACACAGTTATCGACAACTGGCAGGAGCCATATGGTTGTCGCTTTATTGTATGAAATTCAATCGCCATGTAATTGTTTTACTTTATCACTAAGCGGTAGCAATAGTCGTGGAGGCAATAATTGGCGTGATGACAAACGATGCTTCGATAGAGATCAAGGTGTCAAGCCGGTGACAATGGTGATCATGACGGTGCTTTGGAGATGGAGATCACAGGCATAAGATGATGATGGCCATATCATATCACTTATATTGATTGCATGTGATGTTTATCCTTTATGCATCTTATTCTGCTTGATTGACGGTAGCATTATAAGATGATCTCTCACGAAATTTCAAGGTACAAGTGTTCTCCCTAAGTATGCACCGTTGCCAAAGTTCGTCGTGCCGAGACACCACGTGATGATCGGGTGTGATAAGCTCTACGTTCATATACAACGGGTGCAAGCTAGTTTTTGCACACGCAGAAATACTCAGGTTAAACTTGACGAGCCTAGCATATGCAGATATGTCCTCGGAACACTGAGACCGAAAGGTCGAGCGTGAATCATATAGTAGATATGATCAACATAGTGATGTTCACCATTGAAAACTACTCCATCTCACGTGATGATCGGACATGG
Source organism: Triticum urartu (assembly GCF_056163025.1). Lineage (NCBI taxonomy): Eukaryota > Viridiplantae > Streptophyta > Magnoliopsida > Poales > Poaceae > Triticum > Triticum urartu. The sequence goes on along the minus strand of NC_141879.1, from coordinate 149,114,317 downwards.
TTTAGTTGATATGGATCGCGTGATCACTTAGATGATTAGAGGAATGTCTATCTAAGTGGGAGTTCTTAAGTAATATGATTAATTGAACTTTAATTTATCATGAACTTAGTCCTGATAGTATTTGCATATCTATGTTGTAGATCAATTGCTCGCGTATAGCTTCCCCGTTTTATTTATGATATGTTCCTAGAGAAAACTATATTGAAAGATATAGCAATGATGAGGATTGGATCCGTGATCTGAGGATTATCCTCATTGCTGCACAGAAGAATTATGTCCTTGATGCACCGCTAGGTGACAGACCTATTGCAGGAGCATATACAAACGTTATGAACGTTTGGTAAAGCTCGGTATTATGACTACTTGATAGTTTAGTGCACCATGCTTTACGGCTTAGAACCGGGACTTCAAAAACGTTTTGAACACCACAAAGCATATAAGATGTTCTAAGAGTTGAAATTGGTATTTCATACTCATGCCTGTGTCGAGAGGTAGAAGACCTCTCACAGTACTTTGCCTACAAGATGGAGGAGAATAGCTCAACTAGTGAGCAAGTGCTCAGATTGTCTGGGTACTACAATTACTTGAATCAAGTGGGAGTTAATATTCCAGATAAGATAGTAATTGACAAAGTTCTCTAGTCACTATCACCAAGTTACTAGAACTTAGTGATGAACTATAATATGCAAGGGATAATGAAAGTAATTCCCAAGCTCTTCGCGATGCTGAAATCGGCGAAGGTAGAAATCAAGAAATAGCATCAAGTGTTGATGGTTAACAAGACCACTAGTTTCAAGAAAAAGGACAAAGGGAAAGAAAGAGGAACTTCAAAGAAGAATAGCAAGCAAGTTGCTGCTCCCATGAAGAAGCTCAAAGCTAGACCCAAGCCTGGAACTGAGTGCTTCTACTGCAAAGGAAATGGTCACTGGAAGTGGAACTGCCCTAGATACTTGGCGGATAAGAAGGATGGAAAGTGAACAAAAGTATATATTTGATATATATGTTATTGATGTGTACTTTACTAGTGTCTATAACAACACCTCAGTATTTGATACTGGTTTAGTTACTAAGAGTAGTAACTCGAAACGGGAGTTGCAAAATAAACAGAGACTAGTTAAGGGCGAGGTGATGATGTGAGTTGGAAGTGATTCCAAGGTTGATAAGATCACCATCGCACACTCCCTTTACCTTCGGGATTAGTGTTGAACCTAAAATAAATGTTATTTGGTGTTTGCGTAGAGCATAATATGATTGGATCATGTTTATTGCAATACGGTTATTCATTTAAGTCAAGGATAATTGTTATTCTGTTTACATGAATAAAACCTTCTGAGGTCATACACCCAAGGTGAATGGTTTATTGAATCTCGATCTTAGTAACACACATATTCATAATATTGAAGCCAAAAGATGCAAAGTTAATAAAGATAGTGCAACTTATATGTGGCACTGCTGTTTAGGTCATATTGGTGTAAAGCGCATGAAGAAACTCCATGCTGATGGGCTTTTGGAATCACTTAATTATGAATCATTTGATGCTTGCGAACCATGCCTCGTGGGCAAGATGACTAAAACTCCATTCTCCGGAACAATGGAGCAAGCAACTGACTTATTGGAAATAATACATACGGATGTGTGCAATCCGATGAGTGTTGAGGCTCGCGGAGGCTATCGTTATTTTCTGACCTTCACAGATGATTTGAGAAGATATGGGTATATCTACTTAATGAAACATAAGTTTGAAACATTTGAAAAGTTCAAAGAATTTTAGAGTGAAGTGGAAAATCATCATAACAAGAAAATAAAGTTTCTACGATCTGATCGCGGAGGCAAATATTTGAGTTACGAGTTTGGTCTTCGTTTGAAACAATGTGGAATAGTTTCGCAAACTCACGCCACCTAGAACACCACAGCTTAATGGTGTGTCCGAACGTTGTAATCGTACTTTATTGGATATGGTGCAATCTATGATGTCTCTTACCGATTTACCACTATCGTTTTGGGGTTATGCATTAGAGACAGCTGCATTCACGTTAAATAGGGCACCATCTAAATCCTTTGAGATGACCCCGTATGAACTATGGTTTGGCAAGAAACCAAAGCTGTCGTTTCTTAAAGTTTGGGGTTGCGATGCTTATGTGAAAAGTTTCAAACTGATAAGCTCGAACCCAAATCGGAGTAGTGCGTCTTCATAGGATACCCAAAAGAAACTGTTGGGTACACCTTCCATCACAGATCCGAAGGCAAGATATTTTGTTGCTAAGAATGGATCTTTTCTAGAGAAGGAGTTTCTCTTGAAAGAGGTGAGTGGGAGGAAAGTAGAACTTGATGAGGTAATTGTACCTTCTCCCAAATTTGAAAGTAGTTCATCACAGAAATCAGTTCCAGTGATTACTACACCAATTAGTGAGGAAGCTAATGATGATGATCATGAAACTTCAGATCAAGTTACTACCGAACCTCATAGGTCAACCAGAGTATGGTCCGCACCAGTGTGGTACGGTAATCCTGTCCTGGAAGTCATGTTACTAGACCATGACGAACCTACGAACTATGAGGAAGTGATGATGAGCCCAGATTCCGCAAAATGACTTGAGGCCATGAAATCTGAGATGTGATCCATGTATGAGAACAAAGTATGGACTTTGATTGACTTGCCCAATGATCGGTGAGTCATTGAGAATAAATGGATCTTCAAGAGGAAGTGGGACGCTGATAGTAGTGTCACTATCTACAAAGCTCGAATTGTCGCAAAAATGTTTTCGACAAGTTCAAGGTGTTGACTACGATGAGATTTTCTCACTCGTATCGATGCTTAAAAGTCTGTCCGAATCATGTTAGCAGTTGCCGCATTTTATGAAATCTGGCAAATGGATGTCAAAACTGCATTCCTTAATGGATTTCTTAAAGAAGAGTTGTATATGATGCAACCAGAAGGTTTTGTCGATCCTAAAGGTGCTAACAAAGTGAGCAAGCTCCAGCAATCCATCTATGGACTGGTGCAAGCATCTCGGAGTTGGAATATATGCTTTGATAAAGTGATCAAAGCATAGGGTTTTATACAGACTTGCGGTGAAGCCTGTATTTACAAGAAAGTGAGTGGGAGCACTACAACATTTCTGATAAGTATATGTGAATGACATATTGTTGATCGGAAATAATGTAGAATTTTCTAGAAAGCATAAAGGAATGTTTGAAAAGGAGTTTTTCAAAGAAAGACCTCGGTGAAGCTACTTACATATTGAGCATCAAGATCTATAGAGATAGATCAAGACGCTTGATATATTTTCAATGAGTACATACCTTGACAAGATTTTGAAGTAGTTCAAAATGGAACAATCAAAGAAGGAGTTCTTGCCTGTGTTGCAAGGCGTGAAGTTGAGTAAAGACTCAAAACCCGACCACAGTAGAAAATAGAAAGAGAATGAAAAGTCATTCCCTATGCCTCAGTCATAGGTTTCTATAAAGTATGCTATGCTGTTTACCAGTCCTATTGTATACCTTAGCATCTTTCTGGCAAGGGAGTACAATAGTGATCAAGGAGTAGATCAATGGACAGCGGTCAAAATTATCCTTAGAGGACTAAGGAAATATTTCTCGGTTATGGAGGTGATAAAATAGTTCGTCGTAAAGAGTTACTTCGATGCAAGCTTTTTACATCGATCTAGATGACTCTAAGTCTCGATCTGGATACATATTGAAAGTGGGAGCAATTAGCTAGAGTAGCTTCGTGGAGAGCATTGTAGACATAGAAATTTGTGAAATACATATGGATCTGAATGTCGCAGACCCGTAGGCTAAACTTCTCTCACAAGCAAAACATGATCACTCTTTGGGTGTTAATCACATAGCGATGTGAACTAGATTATCGACTCTAGTAAACCCTTTGGGTATTAGTCACATGGAGATGTGAACTAATCACATAAAGATGTAAACTAGATTATTGACTCTAGTGCAAGTGGGAGACTGAAGGAAATATGCCCTAGAGGCAATAATAAAGTTATTATTTATTTCCTTATATCATGATAAATGTTTATTATTCATGCTAGAATTGTATTAACCAAAAACTTAGTACATGTGTGAATACATAGACAAACAGAGTGTCACTAGTTTTCCTCTACTTGACTAGCTCCTTGAATCAATGATGGTTATGTTTCCTAACCATAGACATGAGTTGTCATTTGATTAACGGGATCACATCATTATAGAATGATGTGATTGACTTGACCCATCCGTTAGCTTAGCACGATGATCGTTTAGTTTGTTGCTATTGCTTTCTTCATGACTTATTCATGTTCCTGTGACTATGAGATTATGCACCTCTCGAGTACTGGAGGAACACTTTGTGTGCTACCAAACGTCACAACGTAACTGGGTGATTATAAAGGTGCTCTACAGGTATCTTCGATGTTACTTGTTGAGTTGGCATAGATCGAGATTAGGATTTGTCACTGCGATTGTCGGAGAGGTATCTCCGGGCCCTCTCGGTAATGCACATCACTATAAGCCTTGCAAGCAATGTGACTAATGAGTTAGTTGTGGGATGATGCATTACGGAACGAGTAAAGAGACTTGCTGGTAACGAGATTGAACTAGGTATTGGGATACCGACGATCGAATCTCAGGCAAGTAACATACCGATGACAAAAGGAACAACGTATATCATTATGCGGTTTGGCCAATAAATATCTTCGTCGAATATGTAGGAACCAATATGAGCATCCAGGTTCCGCTATTGGTTATTGACCAGAGATGAGTCTCGGTCATGTCTACATAGTTCTCGAACCCGTAGGGTCCGCATGCTTAACGTTCTGTGATGATTTGTATTATGAGTTATGTGATTTGATGACTGAAGTTTGTTCGGAGTCCCGGATGAGATTGGGGACATGACGAGGAGTCTCGAAATGGTCGAGACGTAAAGATTGATATATTGGAAGGCTATATTCGGACATCGGAAAGGTTCCGAGTGATTCAGGTATTTTTCGGATACTGGAGAGTTACGAGAATTTGTATTGGGCCTTAATGGGCCATATGGGAAAGGAGAGAAAGGCCTCAAGGGTGGCCGCGCCCCTTCCCCATGGACTGGTCCGAATTGGACTAGGGAAAGGGGGCGCCCCTTCCTTCCTTCTCCTTCTCCCTTCCCTTTTTCCTATTCCATGTGGGAGGTGGAATCCTACTAGGACTAGGGAGTCCTAGTAGGACTCCACACTTTGGGCGTGCCCTATGAGGGCCGGCCTCCTCCTCCCTCCATCCTTTATATACGTGGCCAGGGGGCACCCCATAGACACACAAGTTGATCATTGATCCCTTAGCCGTGTGCGGTGCCCCCCTCCACCATAATCCACTTCAGTCATATCATCGTAGTGCTTAGGCGAAGCCCTGCGACGATCGCATCATCATAACCGTCATCACACCATCGTGTTGACGAAGCTCTCCCTCGACACTCAGCTGGATCGAGAGTTCATGGGACGTCACCGAGCCAAACGTGTGCAGATTGCGGAGGTGACGTACTTTCGGTAATAGGATCGGTCGATCGTGAAGATGTACGACTACGTCAACCGCGTTGTCATAACGCTTCCGCTTATGGTCTACGTGGGTACGTAGTTGACACTCTCTCCTCTCGTTGCTATGCATCACCATGATCTTGCGTGTGTGTAGGATTTTTTTTGAAATTACTGCGTTCCCCAACATCTTCGCCTTTCCCTCTCGATTTGGAACTACTGTCGCACGCTCTTCCTCCCTCCTCCATTTGCCTTCACCCTTCCTTCTGCCATTGTTCGGTCGTCTTCTCCATGGAGGGAACAAGCCAGAAACGACCCCGTTATTCTTGCCTCGATCTGAAAGATGACGTGGTGGGGGAACTCATTGATCGGTGCGACGTCATCACCTCGGCTAGCATGGCAGGTTCGTTCAAGACCATTCTCGACTCAACTAATAACATCATTACAAGGAACCCAAGGGTCCAAGAGCAGTTTGATCTCCCTTATCTTCTTTGCTATAAGCCTGTTCGCATGGGCGCGAATGACGGAGGCCTCGCCTTGTGCAAGTTGATGCCGCTTGATAACGATACGTGTGATGTCAAGATGCCATCGCTTCAGGGTAAGGCCTGGGCTGGCGCAAATGGAGGTTGGGTTGTTTATATTGGGTACAATTGCGAGTGGGAACTTGTGAATGTGTACACTCGTCAGCAGATTCCACTTCCAAAAATCTCCGAGTGCCCTGAGGTTGAGGACATAGATGATCTATGTACGTTCAAATACGATCATGGTGACTATCGTCTATGGAAGATAGCAATTTGTCGAGTTCCCAACCGCTCTTGGAATTACAAGAACTATCAAGTTGTTGCTATCTTCGACAAGCTTGTTGCCGTCCTTTGTGGTTTGATTGGATGGATATTGCTCAAAAATCAGTTTCTATACACGGATGTGTACTGTGATGCAATTGAATACGAGGGTCTTGTGTTTGCTGCCACCACTCGTGGCACTGTTTTTGCATGGGATCCTCGTAGTTTCGGTACATTTGTCTTCCACCGTAATTATAATTGTTTCATCCACATGCATGCGAGTTAGCAAGTTTCCCTTCTCTACTAATTAACCTTCTTCTTGTGTTTCCAAGGTCCTGTGAACATTCCACCACCTATACTTGAAATTTTTTATAACCAAGGGGGAGATGACGATGGTGATGATCGTGATCATGAGGACGAGCAGGGCCCATATGCTCACTGGCGGCTGGCAACTAATTCCATGGAACACCCCTTCTTGTGTGTATACAGCCCGCTGCTGATGTTACTACCGAGGGAGCAGGTGTTGTCTCCCATGGTCGCACTCTCCGGACCTATTCCAACACCCGTTGCATGGTATTCGGGATGGATACTAGTGTGCTAGCGCCAACACCTTCTCCCTGGTACAGTATTGATAGTCTTGGAGAAAACTCGCTCTTCCTTGGACAAAACTATACAATGATGGTGAAAGGCGATCCAACTGTTGTTGACACAACGTTACTACCATTTATGAGAAGCAACTGTATCTATACATCGGACACTGCGGTGGTTCCCTACCCTGGTCATGATATAGTAGGCCGCTTCAGCCTGGATGATCAGTCCTGCGTTGGTCTCGAGATTGACAGTAGATGGCTCTTCCGAGAGAATCGCTTGTGGTTCAAAGCAAGTGTTTCCAACACAGAGGATTGGTTGATTTGAAGTTCATTTCATTGCTTGTTATTTGTTGTGTGATGAAAACTTTAGTATTTATAATGTATCCTCGTTGTCGTTGTGGGTTGATGACCTATTGTATGTAATAAAATGATATGCCTGTGATAAACTTACTAAATTTATGAATGGCTTTCTAGTCGCTTCTCTGAGTGGGTGCTGCAATGAGGCAAAAAAATATTTTCCGAATACATAATTGTACGTGCATTGCAACAGGTTATCGGATGAGGCCAATCAACAATAGTACACTATTTGTACTAGCTTCACATGCTGCACTATCTCTACGTCTATGTACGTAATACAACAAGTTTTAAACTTGAGACCAGCCACCCATCCTCACAAAGAACACTTTTTAACCTAGCACAGACTCCAGGAAATTTGGCCACAGTGTGAGGTGGGCCATATGTTAATGTGTTCGCTGTACGTAACCAGCACCTTGAATCCTCGATACTACTACTACTATAAGTAGTAGGAGTAGTAGGGTGGCATGGGCCAGAACAAGCATTCACGTCCAGGAGTACGGCACACACCACCAGCACGACTTCCATCTGACACCATATTTCTTAGAGTCCGTGCTACAACAATCTCTTCAACCTCGTCATTTCTCTAACTCAGCCATCACGCCGCGGGCGAGGTGGGGGTTTGCTGATAGTCGGTTTCCTCAACTGCGGTCCCACTTGTAAGGCCAACTCCAACGCATGACCCAGATGGACCTCCGTTTTGCCCGGACTCTGTCCGTTTGGGTAGGGCAATGGGGTCGTGTCCGGGCCATTTCTCGGATGCGGTGGTCATGCGCCGAACGCGTGGACGCATCCCGACCAAGTACATTTTTTCTTTGCAAACACATATCTTTTTTTCATCATTGATTTTTTGGTACATGGAAATACATCACCAAAATTTTGACTAGAAAAGCAAGACCAAAGAAAACAAGAACCACAAGAATACATTTTAGAAGATATCCAACTTCCATAACTGCTCCTGTAAGTTGGATTAGTGCCTTCTCGATGCATTCATTGTTGATCTGCGGAGGCTCGATCTTGCGTGCTTCTTTCTTCTTCGAGTGTAAAGAAGTAGACGTGTCTAGCCTCTATTCTATCAACAAGTGCACTAGCCTCATCTCTAGCCTCTATGCTAGCTAAAAGTGCTAGAACATCTACTAAATTGTGCTCTATCAATATATCGTTGTACTCTTCTTCCCAATACCAAAACTTGCATCCATTCTACACAATAAAATTTTAAGTTAGCACAACTAGTCTAATCTAAGAGAACAACCGAAGATTTGGTCGAGTTCTTCCTCCTTTTGCCGACATGTGGGACATCCAGCATCCAGGTCGTGTCATGCAAGAAAATAAAGTGGTAGTCGAAGCCACGTGATGTGCATCTTGGGTTAAATTGTAAATAGAATCTTACTACTCTTGAGTAACTCCAAAAGCGGCCACAGAAGATCTTTATTGGATTTGTTTTTCATCACCAGCACGTCGAGGTGAAAGATGTGCAGGTTCAGTGGGTCCTCTTGCGTTTTCACTTACATGTGGGACCGCATATGAGCAAACAAACGATGGGCTCCGCACGTCTGCTGGCTGGCTGAGAAGAGAGATAGAGGAGGGCTGAGCACAGACTCTAGGAAATTTGTTCTCCGTAACCAGCACCTCGATATAGTGGGGTGGCATGGGCCATGACTAGCATTCATGTCTAGCAGTACGGCACACGCCACACACACGAGTCCCATCTGACACCAATTTTCTTGGAGTCCATGCTACAGCCATCTCTTCTCCCTCCTGTTTTCTTAGCCATTGCGCAGTGGGCGGGGTGGGGGTTTGCCGATAGTCGGTTTGCTCAACTACGGTCCTACATGTAAGTGAAAATGCAACATAGCACACATTCCCCCTTGAGCGGCGTGCCGGACCAACCGTGTGGGGGTGCGACACGAACACAGCAGGATTTTCCTTTTGAACTTGTAACTTGTAAAATTTGGTCCTACTCCATGGTGCGGCCGATAGATAGAAATAACGATTTTCCCTAGAATAATGAGAAGTTTGGTTCTAGCACGGTTCATGCATGGAGTACGTACGAAAAATTATGAAGTTGATGCGAAAGGTAAGATAATTACTAGTAGTACCATATACTACTACATGGATTATAGGAAAGATAAAGATACATACAGATCCATCAACGACATCCTCACGCCCTAGTGCACCGGGTCACCAACCGACGTGTGAGGAGCAGCGGCGTTGGCGGCAAGTTCAACGTGCTTCTGAACAATGCCGTCCAAGGTTGCCCTGCGGTCCAAGAAGGCCAGCGTCCTATCCTCCTTCTCTTGCATGTAGTAGTCCTTGTGGACGATTTGCGCGTAGACGTGGGTGATTATGTCGATGGTGTCTTGCTGCGCCAGGCGCTGCGCGGCGAGCGCGTCCTTGAGGTGGACATTCTCCAGCGCGACGGCGGGCAGTCGCAGGGCTACCAGTGCATCGAAGAGGTTGTCACCATAGAGGCTGTTGAGGGTGGCAGGCATCGCAGAGCCTGGGCACGTGGGCTGGAGGCGTACGTCAAGGTCGTTCGTGAGCTTCTTAACGATGGTGAACTTGTCGAGGAAGCCGACGAGGACCTCGTCAAACAAGGAGATGAAGTTGTCGTCCAAGCGGCCCCTCACCCTGGCGGCCTCAAGCACTACCTGGAGACGTTCCTCGGTGTCGGGCCACAGGCCGGCATCGTGGACCATCTGGCATAGCCGGCTGATGCTCGCGCTCATCGCCTCCATGGGTCTAGCTTCTAGTCAATTGATCTTACGATTGGAGTGATCACTCTTGCCCTTGGGTGCGTAGGTGTGTAGGATTTCGTAGATTGGACTGGCGGGAGCCTTTATATGAGAAGTGCAGACTGCGTTGAATTCATGTGCGTGTTGGCCATCTACTCCTCGCCCCTCTACTGCACCTGCCTTTGGTTGTATGACAGGTTGGCCATCCACTCGTTGGTCCCACGTGTCATACACCCAAAGGCAGGTGCAGTAAGTCAATGAAGCTGCGTCCCCCTCTGTGCCAGTGCAGTATAGTCATCTCACCGGACCTCTAGTTGGGGCCAAACAAGAGAACTTTGATGTTTACTGGTTTATTGGTCCCCTTTGCATTTTGCGCCAAGTTTTGACCTTTGATTTAACTAATAAAATGTTAATGCATGTAACCAAAAATGTTATGTAAGTCACCTTACGAAAACCAAATAATCCCAAAACACTTAGGCACGGTACATTAACTCCCTCCTCGTTTCTTATTTCGTGACATATCAACCATAGAGAGATGTGGGCCGTGCATGCTTTCAATGACTTGAGACTACCAAACATCACATGCGGTGGTTAGTTCATTGCATGTAATCCTATTAAGTAGCAAAAGGACATTAAGTTATCTCGCCGATAGGAATAAAACAATACACCATGTATTTATTTACAGAGGGAGTAGTACATTTTTTGTGACATGCATTACTAGATATTGCTAGTCAAATACTAAATCCAGATGGATGTGGTAGTACTACTAAATCCAAACGATGGTGCTAGTACTAGTAGTAGTACTACCAATGTAGTAGCACTGTACTACCCATTGGTCAAATTATTACATGCTGCTCCTCACAGTGAAGTGACAAGACCCTACGCCGGAGATGACACCTAAGTATAGGCGCCGTGTTTGGCATACCATAGTCAGCCTCACCATCTGCAGTCACTATCATCATGGTTGTAGACCTATCCTACTTACAACTAGCTGTGCTCGACATAATTTCCCATGCGTAGATGCCCGTGCATTGCACGGAACACCAAGATTGGGGGGTGGACGGCGCCGGCAGCGGCCATCACGCCAGATTTTTCCATGGCCTTCTAGACGTGGTGGGGAGGAGATAAGGCTGATTGTGAGAGACAAGGAGTTGTTTGTAAATAGGGAACAAGTGTGGGCATCTTTTTGCAAAACTAGAGAAGTTCGGTTTGTATGCGTCAGATCTTGATCCGACGGCTATTGGTGAAAGATGGCAGGCACAACACCATCACCAACTCAGGGCCTGTTTGATTCGCAGGATTTTGAAAACGTGGGAATAGGACACCGCAATATTACAAGTTTCAAACTGATATTACAAATGTTAGGAGTAATGCTGCACCTACAAAGAGGGAATTACTAGGAAGTTTACGTAAGAACTTTCGTTACTTTAGGTGGATGCAACATTATCGTACAAACTAAAATCCACCGCCCTGACAAGTCACTAATGGGCAAATAAGTTTTCGGGTCTCTGGCCACTTGATGTTTCAAAAAAAAATTCAGCTTCTGCGGAGACTTTGTCATTTAGGCTTAGACACTTGCGGTGATCAGCACGCCATTCATTATTGCGCCAGAGAATGCCAAACCTCATTACCTTGAGCACACTTGCCTCCAGAACAAAGAACCTGGCCAATTTAGTCTCTGATGTGCTGCCTCGGTAGTCAATCAAATCAATTTCTATAAGATGGAGATCAAGGCATTCGATGAGATTGTTATAGTGCAGCACATTTTTCACTTTCGGGTCCTCTTTTATCTGCAAAAGAAGAGAACATATTAGAGAAGCTGGCTGTATAAGATTGTTGTGTCATCAAGAGGTACCAATATCATTCGCTCATACGATAGGGTTGGCTGGCTAGTGATATTTTTTCACACACACTCTCTCTCACTCTCTTTCTCTTTCCTCTCATTTATCTAGGAGTATGTGAAGAGCTTGGGCATTTGTTGCCTTCCATTATGTGGCCGATGCCATATTTCGCAAAAGTATGCCACATAATACGCATCGATGTCAAATCAAAAGATTTTGGCACCGCTCTCGCGATGTGAGAGAGTTGGCACCGCTGTGCACACAGACCCACATGTATAAACAAATCAATCAAACCAACTACACCAGCCTCTCACTCTCCCAAACAAGTATTTTTTATTGCCTCAGTCCTCTCTCTCTTTCTCCCACGCAAGTGTTTTTTCATTGCGTGGGTTAATTTGGCACCGGAGCAAAGTAGGTGATCCAGATTGGGGCACCAGGTGAGCAATGGAGGGGCATCGATGCCAAATGCATCACAAGTGAATTTGGCACGTGTTTTGGCCTACATAGTGGAGGGCCGTTATAGCCCACTTTTGTACTACCTCTTATTTAGTATAATATTTTGACCATAGATTTACGTAAGAAAATGCCAATGCATGTCACTAAAAATTACACCATTTGAAATTATGTTCAAATACGAATCCAACGATATAGTTCTTAGTGACATGCATTAACATTTTGTCAGTTAAATCTATGGTCAAATTTTGATACTACAAAATAGGAAGAGTAAACCAGGACAGAGGTAGTACTTGCTCTTAGGGTAACCATAGAGTTACTGGAGTAGTCTAAGTTACTTTCCACTATGACTAGCCTAGGCTACTATAGTAGTACAACAACAAAACAATGCAGGTGATCACGTGAGAAAAAATACTAAAAACAATTCTTTCGGTGCAGTGCGTAGATGCAGTTTTGAACACTACACTTGTCATCGTAATTTGGGAAAATTACGAAAAAATTGAGCTATGTTGTGATTAGCGTTTACTAATAGGAAATAAGTTTCACCTCGATGAGTAGCTTCTCCGTGCACAGAAAGCATGTAAGGAATCCAACAACTTGATCCAGATTGGGGCCGATAGATTTTATTGCCAAGATCTTCACTGTGCACATAGACTGGGTCAAGCTTGTGGGAATCATTTTCTGGAAGACGGCCATAAATACATCAAGAAGAAATTTAAAAATGTGAATTTCAAGAAGATGAGTGATGTACCTGAACGATTACGGATCCAATAAAGAGTTCAGAGAATTTGGCAGACAAGTGCACCAACGCTGTCAATTTCGGCGCGTCAATCACCCTAATTTTTGTTGGACCTTCTAGATCCGATACAAGCAATCTCTCAAGGAAAGGCGCATTCTCAATGACCATAACGTGGAACAGCTGGAGTGATCTCTTCCCAATTGATGTCTTATTGCGGGGCCAGCAAGACACATAAATCCATCGAAGATTCTTCGAGGCAATGTGGAGGCTAATGAACCCGTGGATCTGCTCAAGACGAAGGTACTCGAGCGTAGTACAGTTGCGGAGCAGGTGCTCCATAGCCTTCTTCGAGATGACAACATCGAAGAGGTCGAGTTGCTTGAGTTGAGGGAGAAGAAGGGCAGGCGCGACATTAATCTAGGGAAGATAGCAGGAGCTGAAGCTGGCACGGCGCAGCGTTGGCGCGAGGCGGAGCGCGGACGACGGCAAAGAGCGACATCGTCCAGCTTCAAAGCTGAGCTCCTTGAGCTGATCTAGGGTGGCGGATAAGAACCACTCGTCGAACTTGGGTTGGACCTTGCAGTTGGTACTGAACATGCGGATGTCAAGGCGTCTGGCTGGCCCAGGGTGCGATGAAAGGATCTTGGAGACTGCGGCCATGCATTTGCAATCCCCGTCGCAGAGGCAGCTGTCGACTGTGAGGTTGAGGGGGACGCGGCGCCAGAGGGGGCGCCACCACCGGGAGAGCAGGGCGGTCCGCATGGCAGATTTGGTGGGGAGGAGGCCGATGATGACGAGCATCATGTCATCGGGGAGGCTGCTGATGAAGTCCAGGCTCGCCGGATGAGGTTTTGGCTCGAGCCGCCTCCGCTTGTTGGCTGCCTCGCCGTCCATCTCAACCGGCGGCGACGCCGGTGTACACGTGTGCTGGTGTGTGTTGTGTGCTGGGTGTGCGCGAGTGTGTCCTTCTGTGCATGCCGCCGCGCAGTGGTAAATTGTGCGCGAGTGCGTCCTTCATGCGGAAGAAGTGTGTCCTCAATGCGCCTTTAATTTACTAGCATGCGGGGTGCTACCCCGAGTGGTTTCAACTTTGTTTACTTCACTGCGTGTCAGATGGGCCTCTAGTTTACTTATTTTCACCCACTGCTACATGGGCCAGCACACGAAGATATAGAACACGAGCTGACAAGGCAGCATTTGGACTGGTTGACTGGTCAACTAAACAATATACGAAGCTATACGCTGACACAGCGAGCGTATAATCCGTCGGTATAGAGTGTTCGAGTGAGAGGGGAGGCCCGTGAGAGATAGCAGAGAGAGAGAGAGAGCTACTCCCTCCGTTCGATAATGTAGTTCCAACATTTTTTTAAAAGTCAAACTTTTGAAACTTTGACCAAGTTTATAAAGAAATTACTTATATCTACAATACCAAAGATAAATGATAGTATGAAGTAAGTACATGTTGTGATGAATCTAATGATCGTTCTAGATGTAAATGTTTTTCTTCACATATACCTGGTCAAACTTTTCTGAGGTTTGACTTTTCAAAACATCCATATGCTTATGGACGTGAGAGAGTCCCTAACTAGAGAGAGAGAGAGAGTGAAATAGAAAGAGTGAGTTAAAATAGTGTGTGTGTGTGTGTGAAAGAGACATGGACACACTCGATAAAAGTTGAGAAAAAACATGTGTGTCTTATGCAAACATATCACACATGCATCTTCGACAACGGAATCAAGGTGAGGAGATAGTGTGTGGTTGTTTGCAACCGAGAGAGCAAGACCCCTAGCACGTGGTCAAGAGGGGTCTGATAAACAAGGTAGAGAGGTCGAGAGAGACATACGGAGAAAATGCAGACATGGGGAGGAGAGAGTGTATGTTTGTCATAGAGAGATCCCCTGGAGATCGTGATGGGACTACATGGGTGGGAGATCGAGTGACAAGGTGTGTGCGCGATAGAAGATACCCCGAGAGATATCGAGATAGACGTATGGATGGAAGGAGACAATACGTGTGTTCCTGATGGCTAGTGAGAGATAATCATACTTAGGGGGGAGTGCTTGCACCTATGATGGAGTGAGGGATTATGGTACTTATTAGGGGGTGCGTGTCACATAGAGAGAGAACAAGGGCGGAGAGTGTTGGATGGGTCTATATTTAGGCGTCGGTTGTCTGAATTTTTATTCTGGGCCAATTGATTCCCAATGGGAAGCAGCACCCCTCGAGGCGGCGGAGCTCCTAGGCAGCCGGTTGGCTGGTGTCTAACGTAAGGGTGCGCAGCCGCAAGTTCACCACGGAAGCAACACTTAGATGGATATCTTAGAGTTGTGTGGGTTGAAGGTACTGTCGCCACCGGATCTGGATGACGGGGAGTCTTTGTGGATTGTCCCGGGGCCGGCGCAACCACGGTAGTGCGGTGGGGTGGGGAGCGGGGTTTTGGCCGGGGCCACGGACGGCGGAGGCAGGCTGCTCTACCATTGGTCGCTGGCTCTTCGAGGAAGATTCCTAACAGTGTCAGCCGAGAGGCACAAGACGGCCATCAAGCCATCCGGCGTAGATCAGACAGTACCAAAATAAAATAAAATCGTGTGACCCCAATTTAGTCTTCAGTCAATAGACGTGTGACCACTCTCGTACCTTGATGTTGATCTCTTAGTGTATTTCTTCAGATCAAAGAGATGTGTCGTTCTTAACATTATGTGTTATCTGCATCTTCAGTCACACCGTCTTCTGACTTACCGCAGCTGCTCCAACAAGGGAAGCATACACCAGAAGGGAGCTATAGTCCCCACTCAACAGTTCCCTGCATCGAATGCGTGTGCCCGACATGGACAGCCACAACAACTACAGGGCCATTGACAAGCCAGCACATGATGCTCACTCCTATGGATGGTGGCCAGATAGGTTGTACCCTCATCTTACTTGTGTGCAACATTTATGGCTTTGTTATTCATCTAAGCATGGAAAATAGATTATCACATTTCGCTGTATATTCATGTTGATCTCTTATGGGTCTTGTTCAGGAGTTAACATTGTTCCATAGTTTAGCTAAGATACTTGTTCTTTAGGTAACGTTGTTCCATAGTTATCATCCATCAGCCAATGCTATCCCATAGGCTGGTGATTATAGTATTATACCACTTCTAGTATTACCTATGTTGTTCTTTAATACTTTTGTGTGCCATCTAGTTAATCTCGAGTACAAACGATACATATTCTGTAGCTTTCATCTGTGTTCTCCCTTTAGTTTTTGAGACCTGTTGTTGCTAGTTAACCCCAGTCCTACTATTTATGTCGTCTCCTACAGGCACTCATTACATAAATCTAACTACTAGTTGTCTTCCATGCATGTCAGATATAATTGCACACACTGATATATCCACAAGAACCTCACGGAGTAATTTAAAGGCCAATAAACTTGATGTCAATGATACCCAATATGATGGAACATGTAAAGGCAGTTCTTCAGAAGACTTGCAGAAAGATGTTGAATCCTCTTCACCCCACAAGGCCCTTGCTCTAACTTGTCCCATGATATGGGTACAACATGCATATAATGTCCTGGAGTGCATCTACTATGTTGCAATGCCATGTGCTTAGCATGCTGATCATGCATGTAAATATGTCATGCCTTCCTGTTTTCAGTACCTATTCCATTCATGATAACATGTTTTCAAATTCAAGTACTGTCATTCTACTCTATCGCAATGCCGTCTGCTTAATTTGGACATCATGATTCTGAATATCTTATGCATTGTTATTTATCACTATGTACTTGATGACCCACAAGTGTAGGGGATCTATCGTAGTCCTTTCGATAAGTAAGAGTGTCGAACCCAACGAGGAGCAGAAGGAAATGATAAGCAGTTTTCAGTAAGGTATTCTCTGCAAGCACTGAAATTATCGGTAACAGATAGTTTTGTGATAAGGCAATTTGTAACAAGTAGCAAGTAATAAAAGTAAATAAGGTGCAGCAAGATGGCCCAATCCTTTTGGTAGAAAAGGAAAAGCCTGGACAAACTCTTATATGAAGTAAAGCTCTCCCGAGGACACATGGGAATTATCGTCAAGCTAGTTTTCATCACGATCATATGATTCGCGTTCGGTACTTTGATAATTTGATATGTGGGTGGACCGGTGCTTGGGTACTGTCCTTACTTGGACAAGCATCCCACTTATGATTAACTCCTATTGCAAGCATCTGCAACTACAATAGAAGTATTAAGGTAAACCTAACCATAGCATGAAACATATGGATCCAAATCAGCCCCTTACGAAGCAACGCATAAACTAGGGTTTAAGCTTCTATCACTCTAGCAACCCATCATCTACTTATTAATTCCCAATGCCTCCCTCTAGGCCCAAACAATGGTTAAGTGTCATGTAGTCGATGTTCGCATGACACCACTAGAGGGATGACAACATACATCTCATCAAAATATCGAACGAATACCAAATTCACATGACTACTAATAGCAAGACTTCTCCCATGTCCTCAGGAACAAACGTAACTACTCACAAAGCACATTCATGTTCATAATCAGAGGGGTATTAATATGCATAATGGATCTGAACATATGATCTTCCACCAAGTAAACCAACTAGCATCAACTACAAGGAGTAATCAACACTAGTAGCAACCCACAGGTACCAATATGAGGTTTGGATACAAAGATTGGATACAAGGGATGAACTAGGGTTTGAGATGAGATGGTGCTGGTGAAGATGTTGATGGAGATTGACCCCCTCCTGATGAGAGGATCGTTGGTGATGATTTCCCCCTCCCGGAGGGAAGTTTCCCCTGGCAGAACAGCTCCGCCGGAGCCCTAGATTGGTTCCGCCAAGGTTCCGCCTCGTGGCGGCGGAGTCTCGTCCCGAAAGCTTGCTTATGATTTTTTCCTCAATGAAAGACTCCATATAGCAGAAGATGGGCATCAGAGGGCCACCAAGGGGCCCACGAGGCAGGAGGGCGCGCCTAGGGGGTAGGGCGCGCCCCCACCCTCGTGGCCAGGGTGTGGCCCCCTCTGGAACTTCTTGCGCTCGGTATTTTTTATATATTCTGGAAATAGCTTCTGTGAAGTTTTAGGACTTTTGGAGCTGTGCAGAATAGGTCTCTAATATTTGCTCCTTCTCCAGCCCAGAATCCCAGCTGTCGGCATTCTCCCTCTTCATGTAAACATTGTAAAATAAGAGAGAATATGCATAAGTATTGTGACATAATGTATAATAACAGCCCATAATGCAATAAATATCGATATAAAAGCATGATGCAAAATGGACATATCAACTCCCCAAGCTTAGACCTCGCTTGTCCTCAAGCAAAAGCCGAAATCGAAAAATATGTCCACATGTTTAGAGATAGTGGTGTCGATAAAAATAAAATATGGACATGAGGGCATCATGATCATTCTTAACACAGCAACATTTGTATATATTGCCATATGATCTCTTATGCTAAAGTAACAATTCAATCACAATTTCAAGTATGGCTCATAAACTTCATTGAGAACCAACAAACTCTAATCTCAGTCATTGAGGCAATTGCAATTTATCATAACATAGGAAAGAGTCAATATAAGAGCTTTTCAGCAAGTCCACATACTCAACCATCTTTTAGTCTTTCACAATTGCTAACACTCATGCAATATTCATGGGTATGAAGTTTTAATCGGACAGAGAGAAAGATAGGGGCTTATAGTTTTGCCTCCCAACGATTTACCTTAAGGGTAATGTCAACAATAATAGTTCATGAAGACTCACATCCAATTAGCTATATGTATCAGGATCTTTCCAACATATTGTGCTTGCCAAAGTATAAAATGTAAAAAGGAAGGGTGAAGATCACAATGACTCTTATATAAGGTAGAAGATAAAAGCAAAAGATAGGCCCTTCGCAGAGGGAAGCAGAGGTTGTCATGCGCTTTTATGGTTGGATGCACGAAATCTTAATGCAAAAGAACGTCACTTTATATTGCCACTTGTGATATGGACCTTTATTATGCAGTCCGTCGCTTTTATTTCTTCCATATCACAAGATCGTATAAAGCTTATTTTCTCCGCACTAATAAGTCATACATATTTAGAGAGCAACTTTTCTCGCTTTCACCGATGACGACTTACTTGAAGGATCTTACTCAATCCATAGGTAGATATGGTGGACTCTCATGGCAAAAACGGGTTTAGGGATATTTTGAAGCACAAGTAGTATCTCTACTTGGTGCAAATAAATTGGCTAGCAAGAGAGGGAAAGGCAAGCTCAACATGTTGGATGATCCATGACAATATAATTTACCTCAGATGAAAGAAAACATAACCCATTATGTTGTCTTCCTTGTCCAACGTCAACTCTTTAGCATATCGTACTTTAATGAGTGCTCACAATCATAAAAGATGTCCAAGATAGTATATTTATATGTGAACCTCTCTTTCTTTATTAATTCTTATTAATTGCAATGATGACCAAAACTATGTTTGTCAACTCTCAATAACTTTCATTCATCATACTCTTATGTGTGAAGTCATTACTCTCCATAAGATACATATGATCTCTTTTTATTCTTTTTATTCTTTCTCTTGTTATTTTATTCCCTCAAGATCATAGCAAAATAATCAAGCCCTTGACTCAACACTAATCTTTATTATATATAGCTCACGGACTCGATTACATAGAAGGATCAAAAAGCAAAACTCACAATTAGATCATACTAAAACTTTATTCTACTAGATCAAGATATTATCAAAAGGATCGAACTAAGAAATACGGTAAAGATAAAAGTGATGGTGATACGATACCGGGGCACTCCCCCAAGCTTGGCAGTTGCCAAGGGGAGTGCCCATACCCGTGTGATTATGTCTCCTTCTTCGGGGGTGGTGATGTGATATTCTTGGCGATGATGCCCCTCAGGATACGATTCTCTTCCTCGAGCTTATTGACTTGCTGCTTGAGGTTCATTATTTCCTTACGGAGCTTGCTAGTGACGGCTAAAGCTCCTTTCACCCAAGGATGTTGCATAGCTACCGGAGAACAAGTAACACTCTTTTTCATATTTTCATAAGAAAGAAATCTAACATTGGAAGGGATGGCCGAGTTTGGAATGGCTGAGCTCTGTAGTTCCCCCATCATGAATCCTGCCCGGAAACGAGAAGTAACTTCTTGGTCCTCCTCCATGGCATCTATCCTTTTCAAGTCAGCTTCCATCTCTTCCTCCGTTGAGGGCCCAAAGTGATAGGCATCGTTGTTTGCCTCTGGACCTGGTGTCGGATGAGACACCTGACTCTCCCCGACTGACTCTTGAGAAGACATCTTGTTCTAATCTGTGGCAGAAACAGCTCGAAACAAAGACAAGAGATATTTGCGAGATACGGTGGTCAAAACCTTCGGGAGATTATATAATGATTTTTTACCGACTAAAAGAAGTATCGTGCAATAAAACAGAGTCCCGAAGGCGCCCGAGGTGCCCACGAGGCAGGGGGCGCGCCAAGGGGGGTAGTACGTGCCTCCCACCCTCGTGGAAGCCTCGTGTCCTTTCCGGTCTGCTTCTTCTTTTCCTATTTTTTAATATTCCAAAACAAAGAAATATTGCCGTTAGAATTGTTTTTGGAGTCGGTTTACTTACCGTACCACGTACCTATTCCTTTTTGGAGTCTGAAACGTTCCAGAAAGTGTCCCTTATGTATTCCTCCGGGGTTACGGTTTCAATAATATTAGTTTCAGCATTTATGGGATTACCTGAGATATAATGTTTAATTCTTTGACCGTTCACCACCTTCGGATTTGTGCCTTCGAAGTTATTGATTTTTATGGCACCGGAACGATAGACCTCCTCGATAATGTAAGGACCTTCCCATTTAGAGAGAAGTTTGCCTGCAAAAAATCTTAAAAGAGAGTTGTATAGCAATACATAATCACGTACATTGAACTCACGCTTTTGTATCCTTTTGTCATGCCATCTTTTAACTTTTTCTTTAAACAGTTTGCCATTCTCATAGGCTTGGGTTCTCCATTCATCAAGTGAGCTAATCTCAAATAACTTCTTCTCACCGGCAAGTTTGAAATCATAGTTGAGCTCTTTAATAGCCCAATATGCCTTATGTTCTAATTCAAGAGGTAAGTGGCATGCTTTGCCATAAACAATTTTATATGGAGACATACCCATAGGATTTTTATATGCAGTTCTATAAGCCCATAATGCATCATCAAGTTTCTTGGACCAATTCTTTCTAGATCTGTTAACAGTCTTTTGCAAAATTAATTTGAGCTCTCTGTTACTTAATTCTACTTGACCACTAGACTGTGGGTGATAAGGAGATGCAATTCTATGATTAACATCATACTTAGCAAACATTTTACGAAAGGCACCATGAATAAAGTGTGAACCACCATCAGTCATTAAATATCTAGGGACTCCAAACCTCAGGAAAATAACTTCTTTAAGCATCTTAATAGAGGTGTTATGATCGGCACTATGATAACCCACAAGTATAGGGGATCGCAACAGTTTTCGAGGGTAGAGTATTCAACCCAAATTTATTGATTCGACACAAGGGGAGCCAAAGAATATTCTCAAGTATTAGCAGTTGAGTTGTCAATTCAACCACACCTGGATAACTTAGTATCTACAGCAAAGTATTTAGTAGCAAAGTAATATGGACGTAACGGTAACGATAACAAAAGTAATATTTTGGGGTTTTATAGTAATTGTAACAGTAGCAACGGAAAAGTAAATAAGCGGAGAACAATATGTGAAAAGCTTGTAGGCATTGGATCGGTGATGGAGAATTATGTCGGATGTGGTTCATCATGTAATAGTCATAACCTAGGGTGACACAGAACTAGCTCAAATTCATCAATGTAATGTAGGCATGTATTCCGAATATAGTCATACGTGCTTATGGAAAAGAACTTGCATGACATCTTTTGTCCTACCCTCCCGTGGCAGCGGGATCCTAGTGGAAACTAAGGGATATTAAGGCCTCCTTTTAATAGAGTACCAGACCAAAGCATTAACACATAGTGAATACATGAACTCCTCAAACTACGGTCATCGCCGGGAGTGGTCCCGATTATTGTCACTTCGGGATTGCCGGATCATAACACATAGTAGGTGACTATAGACTTGCAAGATAGGATAAAGAACTCACATATATTCATGAAAACATAATAGGTTTAGATCTGGAATCATGGCACTCGGGCCCTAGTGACAAGCATTAAGCATAACAAAGTCATAGCAACATCAATCTCAGAACATAGTGGATACTAGGGATCAAACCCTAACAAAACTAACTCGATTACATGATAAATCTCATCCAATCCAACACCGTCCAGCAAGCCTACGATGGAATTACTCACGCACGGCAGTGAGCATCATGAAATTGGTGATAGAGGATGGTTGATGATGACGACGGCGACGGATTCCCCTCTCCGAAGCCCCGAACGGACTCCAGATCAGCCCTCCCGAGAGAGTTTAGGGCTTGGCGGCGGCTCCGTATCATAAAACGCGATGAATCCTTCTCCTTTATTTTTTCTCCCCGAACACGAATATATGGAGTTGGAGTTGAGGTCGGTGGAGCTCCAGGGGGCCCAAGAGGCAGGGGGGCGTGCCCAGGGGGGCAGGCGCGCCCCCACCCTTGTGGCTAGGGTGTGGGCCCCTTGGCCTTGATTCTTCGCCAGTATTTTTTTATTATTTCCAAAAATAATCTCCGTGGAGTTTTAGGTCATTCCGAGAACTTTTGTTTCTACACATAAATAACACCATGGCAATTCTGCTGAAAACAGTGTCAGTCCGGGTTACTTCCATTCAAATCATGCAAGTTAGAGTCCAAAACAAGGGCAAAAGTGTTTGGGAAAGTAGATACGACGGAGACGTATCACACTACTAGTTGAAATAGCTTCTACCCACTTAGTGACGTAATCAACATCAACTAAAATGTGTGTATACCCATTAGAGGAAGGAAAAGGTCCCATATAATCAAAGCCCAAAACATCAAATGGTTCAATAACAAGTGAATAATTCATAGGCATTTCTTCACGTCTACTAATATTACCAATTCTTTGACATTCATCACAAGACAAGACAAACTTACGGGCATCCTTGAAGAGAGTAGGACAATAAAAACCGGATTGCAATACTTTATGTGCAGTTCTATCTCCAGCATGGTGTCCTCCATATGCTTCGGAGTGACACTTGCGTATGATCTGTTGCTGTTCATGCTCAGGTACACAATGTCTAATAATACCATCCACTCCTTCTTTATAAAGATGTGGGTCATCCCAAAAGTAATGTCTCAAATCATAGAAGAACCTTTTCTTTTGTTGTATGTGAAACTAGGTGGTATAAATTTAGCAACAATATAATTAGCATAATCAGCATACCATGGAGCAGTACGAGAAGCATTTATGACATTTAATTGTTCATGAGGAAAGCTATCATCAATAGGTAGTGGGTCATCAAGAACATTTTCTAACCTAGACAAGTTGTCTGCAACGGGGTTCTCAGCTCCCTTTCTATCAATAATATGCAAATCAAATTCTTGTAGCAAGAGAACCCATCTAATAAGTCTAGGTTTAGCATCTTTCTTTTCCATAAGATATTTAATAGCAGCATGATTAGTGTGAATAGTTACTTTAGAATCAATAATATAAGGTCTGAACTTATCACAAGCAAATACAACTGCTAAGAATTCCTTTTCAGTGGTAGCATAATTTCTCTGGGCATTGTCTAGAGTTTTACTAGCATATTGAATAACATTTAATTTCTTATCAACTCTTTGCCCTAGAACAACACCCACAACATAATCACTAGCATCACACATAATTCAAAGGGTAAATTCCAATCAGGTGGCTGAACAATAGGTGCAGAAATTAATGCTTTCTTAAGTATTTCAAATGCTTCTACACAATCATCATCAAAACAAAAGGAATATCCTTTTGTAGTAGGTTAGTCAGCGGACGAGAAATTTTTGAGAAGTCCTTAATGAACCTCCTATAAAAACCGGCATGACCAAGGAAGCTTCTTATACCTTTAATGTCCTTAGGGCATGACATCTTTTCAATAGCATCAACTTTAGCTTTATCAACTTCAATACCTCTTTCAGAAATTTTATGCCCCAAGACAATACCTTCATTAACCATAAAGTGGCATTTCTCCCAATTCAAGACAAGATTAGTTTCTTCACATCTCTACAAAACTCGATCAAGGTTGCTTAAGCAATCATCAAAAGAGGATCCATAAACGGAGAAATCATCCATGAAAACCTCACATATCTTTTCACAAAAGTCAGAGAATATAGCCATCATGCATCTTTGAAAGGTAGCAGGTGCATTACATAAACCAAAAGGCATACGTCTATAAGCAAAAGTACCGAAAGGGCAAGTAAAAGTGGTCTTTGATTGATCATCGACTGACACGGGTATTTGAGAGAAGCCAGAGTAACCATCTAGAAAGCAAAAATGTGTATGTTTGGATAATCTTTCTAGCATTTGATCAATAAAAGGCAAAGGGTAATGATCTTTTTTAGTAGCCTTATTTAATTTGCAGAAATCAATTACCATCCTATAACCTGTAATAATTCTTTGCGGGATCAATTCATCTTTATCATTAGGAACAACGGTAATACCTCCCTTCTTAGGGACACAATGGACATGACTTACCCATTGACTATTAGCAACGGGATAAATTATACCTGCCTCAAGGAGCTTTAATATTTCCTTTCTTACCACTTCTTTCATCTTAGGATTCAGTCGTCGTTGGTGATCAATAACTGGTTTGGCTTCTTCCTCCAAATTTATTTTGTGTTGATATAGAGTGGGACTAATGCCCTTAAGATCATCAAGAGTATATCCAATAGCAGCACGGTGCTTCTTCGGAGTTTTCAATAATTTCTCTTCCTCCTTCTCTGAAAGCTTAGCACTAATAATAACATGATATATTTTCTTTTCATCAAGATAAGCATGTTTAAGAGTATCAGGTAATGGTTTAAGCTCAAACACGGGATCACCCTTGGGTGGAGGAGGATCCCCTAGGATTTCAACACGCAAGTTGTGTTTCAGAATAGGTCCCTGTTTAAAGAATACTTCATATATTTCCCTTCTTTCATTCATGAACATATCGTTTTCATGGTCTAGCAAGTATTGTTCCAATGGGTCAGTAGGAGGCATGGCAATAGAAGCAAGACCAATAATTTCATCTTTACTAGGCAATTCTTTATCATGGGGTTGTCTACGAAATTTAGCGAAATTAAACTCATGAGACATATCCCCTAAACCAACAGAAACAATATCCTAATTGCAGTCTATCTTAGCATTGACAGTATTCAAGAAGGGTCTACCAAATATAATGGGACAAAAGCTATCTTGTGGGGAACCAAGAACAAGAAAATCAGCAGGATATTTAATCTTCCCATACAAGACTTCAACATCTCTAACAATCCCAACTGGTAAAATAATATCTCTATTGGCAAGCTTAATGGTAACATCAATACCTTCTATCTCAGTTGGTGCAATATCATGCATAATTTCTTTGTATAAGGAAATAGGTATTGCACTAGCACTAGCACCCATATCACATAAGCCATGATAACAATGATCTCCTATTTTAATAGAAATAACAGGCATGCCTACCATGGGTCTATTTTTATCTTTAGCATCAGGTCTAGCAATTCTAGCAGTTTCTTCACAGAAGTAAATAACATGCCCATCAATATTATCGGCCAAGAGATCTTTAAGCATAGCAATTTTAGGTTCAACTTTAATTTTCCCATGGGGTTTAGGTGTCTTAATATTACTTTTGTTAACCACAATTGAAGCCTTAGCATGACTCTTTATTCTAACAGGAAAAGGCGGTTTCTCAACATAAGCAATAGGAACAACAGGATCATTATAGGTGATAGTCTTTTCTTCAACTTTAATAGGTTCAACTACTTTTACTTCTATGGGAGGATTATATTTAAACCACTTCTCCTTAGGGAGATCAACATGAGTAGCAAAAGATTCATAGAAAGAAGCTACTATCTCAGAGTCAAGTCCATATTTAGTGCTAAATTTACGGAAACATCGATATCCATAAAAGATTTAACGCAATCAAACTTAGGTGTTATACCTGACTCCTTACCTTCGTCGAGATCCCAATCTTCATAGTTGCGTTTAATTCTCTCTAATAAATTCCATTTGAATTCAATAGTCTTCATCATAAAGGAACTAGTACAAGAAGTATCGAGCATGGAGCGATTGTTGTCAAAAAGCCGAGCATAAAATTTTTGAATAATCATTTCTCTTGAGAGCACATGATTGGGGCATGAATATAACATTGACTTAAGCCTCCCCCAAGCTTGAGCGATGCTTTCTCATTCGCGAGGCCAAAAATTATATATACGATCACGATGAACAAGATGCATAGGATAAAACCTCTGATGGAATTCCAATTTCAACCGTTTGTAGTCCCGTGATCCCATATCATCACATAGCCTATACCATGTCAATGCATCTCCCTTCAAAGATAAAGGGAAGACCTTCTTCTTGATAACATCATCGGGCATACCTGCAAGCTTAAATAATCCACAAACTTCATCCACATAGATTAAGTGCAAATCGGGATGCAATGTTCCATCTCCTGCAAAAGGATTAGCTAGCAATTTCTCTATCATACCCGAAGGAATTTCGAAGTAAACATTTTCATTTTCAGTAGGTCTAGTAGGTTGAGGAGCAACTATTTTCTCTACCGGTCCGGGTGAAGATACCCCGAACAAGCCCCTCAAAGGATTACTTTCCATAGTAACAAGTGACAATAAATTTCAGCACACTATATAATTTTTTCCTTACCAAATTCCACCTACCAAAGGCGCTTCACTCCCCGGCAACGGCGCCAGAAAAGAGTCTTGATGACCCACAAGTGTAGGGTTTCTATCGTAGTCCTTTTGATAAGTAAGAGTGTCGAACCCAATGAGGAGCACAAGGAAATGATAAGCAGTTTTCAGTAAGTTATTCTCTGCAAGCACTGAAATTATCGGTAACAGATAGTTCTGTGATAAGGCAATTTGTAACGAGTAGCAAGTAATAAAGGTAAATAAGGTGCAGCAAGATGGCCCAATCCTTTTGGTAGCAAAGGACAAGCCTGGACAAACTCTTATATGAAGTAAAGCGCTCCCGAGGACACATGGGAATTATCGTCAAGCTAGTTTTCCTCACGATCATATGATTCGCGTTCGGTACTTTGATAATTTGATATGCTGGTGGACCGGTGCTTGGGTAATGTCCTTACTTGGACAAGCATCTCACTTATGATTAACTCCTATTGCAAGCATCCGCAACTACAACAGAAGTATTAAGGTAAACCTAACCATAGCATGAAACATATGGATCCAAATCAGCCCCTTACGAAGCAACGCATAAACTAGGGTTTGAGCTTCTGTCACTCTAGCAACCCATCATCTACTTATTACTTCCCAATGCCTCCCTCTAGGCCCAAACAATGGTGAAGTGTCATGTAGTCGACGTTCACATGACACCACTAGAGGGATGACAACATACATCTCATCAAAATATCGAATGAATACCAAATTCACATCACTACTAATAGCAAGACTTCTCCCATGTCCTTAGGAACAAACGTAACTACTCACAAAGCATATTCATGTTCATAATCATAGGGGTATTAATATGCATAATGGATCTGAACATATGATCTTCCACCAAGTAAACCAACTAGCATCAACTACAAGGAGTAATCAACACTACTAGCAACCCACAGGTACCAATATGAGGTTTGGATACAAAGATTGGATACAAGAGATGAAGTAGGGTTTGAGATGAGATGGTGTTGGTGAAGATGTTGATGGAGATTGACCCCCTCCCAATGAGAGGATCGTTGGTGATGAAGATGGTGATGATTTCCTCCTACCGGAGGGAAGTTTCCCCCGGCAGAACAGCTTCGCCGGAGCCCTAGATTGGTTCCGCCAAGGTTCCGCCTCGTGGCGACGGAGTCTCTCCTGAAAGCTTTCTTATGATTTTTTCCTCAATGAAAGACTCCATATAGCAGAAGATGGGCGTCGGAGGGCCACCAGGGGGCCCACAAGGCAGGGGGCGCACCCCCACCCTTGTGGCCAGGGTGTGGCCCCCTCTGGAACTTCTTGCGCTCAGTATTTTTTATATATTCTGGAAATAGCTTCCGTGAAGTTTCAGGACTTTTGGAGCTGTGCAGAATGGGTCTCTAATATTTGCTCCTTTTCCAGCCCAGAATCCCAGCTGTCGGTATTCTCCCTCTTCATGTAAACCTTGTAAAATAAGAGAGAATAGGCATAAGTATTGTGACATAATGTGTAATAGCAGCCCATAATGCAATAAATATCGATATAAAAGCTACAAAATGGACGTATCAGTACTTCATCTGTCTACCATACCATGTTTTTTTATATTGAAGTGCTGTTCTAGTGCTCTGTTGCAATGCCATCTTAGTTTCCCAATCATACACGTGTATGTTGCCTTAGTTTTTTATGTACGTATTCCGCTAGCATACAGTTTTACATTCAACTAGTGTTTTTTTACTGTGTTGTCCTGTCGTATCCCTAGCTCTTACACCATACTCCCTCCCTCCGGATTACATGTTGCCGAAATGGATAAAAAAAGGATGTATCTAGAACTGAAATATGCCTAGACCCATCCATTTTTTTACGGATGGAGGTAATACATGTCAATATGTCATGCCTTTCTATTCTTCAGTACCTATTCCATCTCTCTGTTGTAGCATGTTTTATAATTGAAGCACCATTCTTCTATAGAAGGCATGCAAGGGGAAGACGACTATGTGAGAATCTGAAGGGTTACAAACCAGGTCTTTGCAAAAGATCCAAATACCAGGAGATAATAAACGAACTCCAGTTTTTTATAGATACTGCTCCAGCACAGAGAAACCCAACTCCTACTGATAATAAGCAGATTCCAGTGGACAAAGAACTAGTCTGCTCCAGTCTAGCAAAAATATACTCCATTCTAAGAAGCGTGTGCGTATCCTTGCATCATGAAATTGTATAGCATGTGTTAAGGCATATCTCTCTCGATGTAGTTTTGGTGATTGATGACAACATATTTGCGGACTAACCTTGTGCGTTGAGCATTTCAGAGATTCATCCTTTGTCTCGAGATGTTTTCTCTCCCCTCATAAGTGTTTTTCAAGACGGTGTAGCTCTTTGGTTTCTTGTTGGTGGACTAGTTTCTTAGGAGTCACTGTACTATCAAGAGGGGGTCCGCTTTGGTTTGGCTAGGGTGGAATCATCACGTACACCTTTGGTTCTCAACCTCTGGGCATTCCCGCGTCGTCGGAGGTCTCTTTCCTTGCAGTTTGAGCTATCTTTAGCCCCAGCGGTAGTACCGCGGTGCCCAGCGGTAGTACCGCTTGTGTGTCCTTAGCGGCAGCACCGCTGCGGTATCGGGCCACTACCGCCTCGACTCGAGGGGGGCATTTCTTGTGTCGGGTTGAGCGGCACCTGCAGCGGTTGTAGGTGCAGTAGTACCGCTCAAGAGCGGTAGTACCATTCTAGGCCCGTCCGGCAGCACCACGCTGGGCCAGTCCCTCCTCTGTCTTCTATCCCTCTCTGCTAGGCGGTAGTACCGTAGGGGGGAGCGGTAGTACCGTTGGGTCCAGCGGTAGTACCGCTGCCCTCTGCGGTAGTACCGCCCTCTGCAGGGCTGTTTAGTGGGGTAACGGTTGGATTGTTGCCCCCACTATAAAAGGGGGTCCCCTTCTTCCCCGTTGACCTACCTCTTCCCCCTCAAGCTCCATTAATGCTCCAAGCTCCATTTTCGCCCGATCTCTCTCCCTAGCCAATCAAACTTGTTGATTTGCTCGGGAGTGGTTGAGAAGGCCCCGATCTACACTTCCACCAAGAGATATTTGATTCCCCCACCTATCCCTAGTAGATCTTGTTACTCTTGGGTGTTTGAGCACCCTAGACGGTTGAGGTCACCACGGAGCCATAGTCCATTGTGGTGAAGCTTCGTTGTATTGTTGGGAGCCTCCGTTGAAGTTGTGGAGATTGCCCCAACCTTGTTTGTAAAGGTCCGGTTGCCGCCTCCAATGGCACCAATAGTGGAATCACGGCATCTCGCATTGTGTGAGGGCGTGAGGAGAATAAGGTGGCCCTAGTGGCTTCTTGGGGAGCATTGTGCCTCCACACCGCTCTAACGGAGACGTACTTCCCCTTGAAAGGAAGGAACTTCGGTAACACATCCTCGCTTCACCGGGTCCTCTCTTGGTTATCTCTTACCTTTACTTGTGCAAGCTCTTTAGTGTTACTTCTATTGCTTGCGTGTTTGTTCGGTGTTGTTGCATCATATAGGTTGCTCACCTAGTTGCATATCTAGACAACCTACTTTGATGCAAAGTTTAATTTGGTAAAGAAAAGTTAAAAATTGTTAGTTGCCTATTCACCCCCCTCTAGTCAACCATATCGATCCTTTCAATTGGTATCAGAGCCTCGTCTCTTTACTAAGGACTTTGCCGTCCGAAGAGTATGGTTGATACTGTAGACGGTGTGGAGTAACACTCCGGTGTGAATCTGATCTCGTCTATGGACGATGGGGGAACCTCGGTCTCTCATGAGGAGTTCAATGTGGCCTTGGAGACATTGAAAACCTCCATGACGGCCGAGGTTGAAAGCATGTTTAATAAATTCATTGAAGGGATTAAACTATCCACCGCACCGTTGAAAGTGGGTGATCCCACTGACAAGGTGACGGATGCTATCTCCGACAAGGGGGAAGCTAGTAGTGAAAAGCCTCCTTCTTCTAGTGGTAAAAATGGCACCGACATCTTTGCTCATGTGGAACCACCACTTGTTTATGGTGGACCAGTTCCTTCCGCTCATTTGAATCATGTCGGTCCTCACCCTAAGATTGTGAAAAGGAGGACTTTGATTCTTGGGTTTATCGCTTTAAGTGTCATTTAAATCATGTGAACACTAATCTTTGGAGAATCATTAAAGAAGGTTTCCATTCGCATGATCCAAGCAACTTCACTCCTCGAGAAGCCGCGGATAATCAATTGAATGAGAATGCTCTCTTCATCATTCAAGATGCAATTCCACCCGAAGATCTACCTCATCTTCGGCCCTTCGCCTTGGCCAAAGATGCATGGCTTTGTGTTGTCTCTCTCTACCGGGGAAGCGCAAGCATTCAACGCTCCAACTATGAAGTAGTGCAAGATGAAGCCGATGAGTTTGCAATGAAAGAAGATGAAGAACCTCGTGAGCTTTATCGGAGAGTAACCAAACTCGCCGTCTCACTCCGAGATCACGGGAGCAAGGACACGGATGACAATTGGATCAAGCGCAAATTCCTCATGGCAATGATGCCTTACCACAAGGCCATGTCCTCCGTCATTCGTCAAAGGCCGGACTTCCACACTTTGACCTCAAGTGAAGTGTTGGATGAGTTTGTGGCTATGAACATCTTGGACAAGACCGCCGACAATGCGGTGCTTCATTCTCAAAGGGCAAAGAAGCCCAACCTTGCATTTAAGGCCAAGGTTTGCGTTGAAGAAGAAGAGGAGGAAGAAGAGGAAAGCAACCCCGAAGATACAAAGTATGCATATCATGAACACATGGCACTTGCTTCAAGGCAATTTTGGAGTAAGAAAAACTCAAGGCCAAACTTCAACAACAACTCAAGTGGCACGAAGAGCAAGCAACGTGTAAGGACTCGCTACAATTGTGGCAATGTGAGTCATTTTGTTGCGGAGTGCCCGTATGAGAAGAGGGAAGACAATGGTGGCAAGCTCATTCAAAAGGACAAAGCCAAGTCTTTCCCCAACAAGAGCAACTTCATCAAGAAAACCCCTCACAAGGCATTGGTGGTTCAAGAAGAGTACCATGAGGATGATGATGATGATGAAGATGGTGAGTCGGTTGCCATGGCCTCTGTTGCCATTGCAAAAACTCCACGAATATCTCTCTTCGACTCACCCAATGAGAACATCACCGCCAAGTGCCTCATGGCTAAAGCCACCAACATGGTAACTCCCAACATCAAAACTACCATCATTAATAATCCTTCCTTGACGGATTGCATTGATGAATGTGAGGGCTCTAATGTGGAAGAAAATGAGTTTGAGTCCTTTATGGGTAAACTCAAGGGTAAATCCAAGAAGCATTTTGTTGCTCTCTTGGAACAACTTGGTGAAGCCAATGACGTGATCGAGTCTCATGAAGATACCATCTCCAAGATGGAGGGGCATAGTCGTGACTATGCCGATGAGATTTCGGATCTTTCCAATGCTCTTGAGGAAGAGTGTGGTCTTCGTTTGGCTCTTGAGGAGTCACACAATGATGATCATGCTAAGTTAAAGAAAGATCTTGATCATGCTCTCGTTGTTTCTCGTGTGCTAAACTCCGAGAAGGCCAAACTTGGGGTTGATCTTGCTAGACTCAAAGAGGAGTTTGATCTACTTGACAAGGCTCACAAGGTCTTGAAGGGTGCTCATGCTAGCCTTAAAGAGTCTCATGATCAACTCCAAGTAAAGCTAACCAAGGAGAAAGCCACCTTTCCTCGTATGATGTTAATTGATAATGCAAATGCTATTAACCCGTGTTGTGAGCATGTGCATCTTGTTGAGGAGAATGCTAATCTAAAGGTGCAACTTGAGAAAGGTCTTGTGTCTTGCATACAAGGCGAGAAGAGCCTCAACGACCTCTTGACCACTCAAAAGGGAGTTGTGGCCAAGGAAGGGATTGGGTACGTGCCCAAGTCCAAGAACGAGAAGAAGAATGACAAGGCCAAACGACCTCCTCCTCTCAAGCAAACCTTTGTGAAGGAGTGTGAGGTTGCTACTAAGGAGAAGAAGAAAAACTCCATGAAGGGTAGTGATGCCAAGAAGGGAAACGCTCCCCTTCCCAACAAAGCCGGCGACTTTTACCCTTCTTATGTGTTGTGCCGCGCTAGAGATGGGCATGTTTATGCCAAATTTGTTGGTTCTCCTTATGAGTACATTGAATGGTCTATTTGGGTTCCTAAGACCCTTGTTACTAACATCAAAGGACCCATTACAAAATGGGTACCTAAAACCAAGCATTGATCTCTTGTAGGTGTTTGCTTCCGGTGGGGGATCATGGTTGCTCGATAGTGGAGCTACTAATCATATGACCGGAAGCAAGGACTTGGTGGTGGACGTGCAAAAGATTCCATCCATGCCCACCAATGTTGAGTGGGGTGATGCCTTGTCTTCTAAGGTATTGGGACTCGGCAAAGTTGTCATTTCTCATGATCTTACGATCGAGAAGGTCATGCTTGTTGAGTCCCTTGCATACAATTTACTTTCTGTTCGTCAACTAGCACTCATGGGCTTTGCCACTTTCGTTGATATTGATTCTGTGGCCCTCTTGTGGAGCAAGACTCTTAAAGTAGCCTTTGTTGGGCATGTCGAGAACGGTCTCTATGTGATTAACTTTTCGAAGCGACCCACTAAGACCTCGACATGCCTAATGGCTAAAGTTGACGTGGGATGGCTTTGGCATCGCCGTTTAGCCCACGTTAATATGAGATCTTTGCAAAGTCTTCTAAAGGGGGACCATGTTCGTGGACTAACAAATGTTAGTTTTGCCAAAGATCATGCTTGCATCGAAGGAAAGCTACATGAGAAGGCTCACCCTCCCACGACTATCATCTACTCGAAGAGGCCTTTGGAGCTCCTTCACTTGGATCTCTTTGGACCTCCATCCTTTGATAGTCTTGGGGGTAGAAAGTATTGCTTGGTGATTGTAGATGACTATTCAAGATACACTTGGGTATATTTCTTCAAGAGGAAGAGCGAGACCCAACAAACCGTCATCGACTTTGCAAATGAAGCTCAACGACAACACAATGCAAAGATCTTGACAATAAGAAGTGACAATGGATCCGAGTTCAAGAACTGCACCTTGGATGAGTCTTTGAGTGATGAGGGAATCAAGCATCAATATTCCGCACCTTATACCCCTCAACAAAATGGTGTAGCGGAGAGGAAGAACCGGACGTTGATGGATGCGGCAAGGACCATGATGGCGGAGTTCAAGTCTCCCTACAACTTCTGGGCCGAAGCCATCAACACCGCGTGCCATGCATCTAATCGGCTCTACCTCCGCAAAGGCTTGAACAAGACTCCATATGAGATACTCACCGGTAACAAACCCAACCTCAAGTACTTCCGGGTGTTTGGGTGTAAGTGTTTCATTCTCAAGAAAGGCGTCTGTTTGTCTAAATTTGAGGCTAGAGCTTATGAGGGCATATTTGTTGGTTATGCTACAAACTCTCATGCTTACCGTGTTCTCAATAAGTCCACTGGACTTATTGAGGAAACGTGTAACGTGGAGTTTGATGAGAATAACGGCTCCCAAGTGGAGCAAAGTGGTATTTGTGATGTAGGTGATGAAATTCCTCCCCAAGCCATAAGAAGAATGGGTATTGGTCATATCCTACCCATTGAGGAACCCCTTGTGGCCGAAGGAGAAGGACAATGTTCTACTCAAGTGGAACCTTCACCAACCCAAGACCCACACGCTTCCGAAGAACAAAGTGAGGGCCCTCAACCTCAAGAACAAGACCAAGGGCAAGATCAATCTCAAGATGGTGTTGTAACATCATGTGATGCCCAAGGTCAAGCTCCCTCCTCCGAGCAAGTTCAAGATCAAGTTCCACAAGATCAAGAACAAGCTCAAAACGACGCTCAAGATGATCAAGTGACCACTCCTCGTCTCACCCCCGAGGAGGAATTGGAGCGTCGTGCTGCCAAGGTTGCTTCCAAGCTCTCCACCAAGGATCATCTCATGACGAATGTGCTTGGAAGCTTAAGAAAGGGGGTAAGCACTCGTAGACAATTAGAAAACTATTGTGAACATCACGAGTTTGTCTCTTGTGTCGAACCCCACAAGGTCTATGAGGCACTGGAAGATCCGGATTGGCTCAATGCCATGCATGAAGAACTCAACAACTTCGAGCGCAACAAAGTGTGGAGATTGGTGCCAAGGCCAACGGTGAACCACAATGTCATTGGAACCAAGTGGATATTTAAGAACAAGCAAGATGCTCATGGGATTATCATTCGCAACAAGGCTCGTTTGGTAGCACAAGGGTACTCCCAAGTCGAGGGTATCGACTACGGTGAAACCTTTGCTCCCGTTGCTCGTCTTGAATCCATTCACATGTTGATTGCATATGCTTCTCATCATAACTTTGAGTTACAACAAATGGATGTGAAGAGTGCTTTTCTTAATGGTCCGATTAATGAATTGGTTTATGTCAAGCAACCCCCCGGGTTCGAGGATCCCTACTTTCCCGATCATGTGTATCAACTCGATAAGGCACTCTATGGCCTTAAACAAGCCCCACGTGCGTGGTATGACCACCTTACCGAGTTGTTACAAGACCGTGGTTTTGAAGTTGGGCTAATCGACCCCACTCTTTTTACTAAGAAGGTCAAAGGGGAGTTGTTTATGTGCCAACTATATGTTGATGATATTATCTTTGGTTCCCCTAACAAAGCTTTCAATGAGGAATTTGCCGCTCTCATGACCTCAAAGTTCAAGATGTCTTCCATGGGAGAGTTGATGTTCTTTCTCGGGTTCAAAGTGAAGCAAAGGAGAGAAGGAACTTTCATCAACCAAGCCAAATACACTCAAGACATGCTTAAGAGATTCAAGCTAAGTGATGTCAAGCCGGCGTCCACTCCCATGCCCACCAAGTGCCAACTTGACATTGATCCCAATGGTAAAGCGGTGGATCAAAAGTTATATCGCTCCATGATTAGCTCCTTGCTTTACCTTTGTGCATATAGACCGGATATCATGTTGAGTGTGGGAATTTGTGCACGATTTTAAGCCGCACCTAAGGAAAGTCACTATGTGGCAGTCAAACGAATCTTTCGATATTTGGCTCATACCCCAAACTTTGGCTTATGGTACCCAAGAGGAGCAAATTTCAAGCTTGTAGGTTACTCGGACTCGGATTGGGCGGGAGACAAAGTGGATAGGAAGTCCACTTCCAGAGGGTGCCAATTTCTTGGTTGCTCGTTGCTAAGTTGGTCTTCCAAGAAGCAAAGTTGTGTGTCTCTCTCGTCCACGGAAGCGGAGTATGTGGCTGCCGGTAGTTGTTGTGCACAACTTTTAT
This sequence comes from Triticum urartu, assembly GCF_056163025.1. Lineage (NCBI taxonomy): Eukaryota > Viridiplantae > Streptophyta > Magnoliopsida > Poales > Poaceae > Triticum > Triticum urartu. The sequence continues at coordinate 149,078,197 of NC_141879.1, read as the reverse complement.
GGATGAGGCAAACTTTAAAGGATTACGATGTCACTTGTGAAAAAGTGCCTCTTTGGTGTGACAATGAAAGTGCCATCAAGATTTCCCTCAACCCGATGCAACACTTCAAGACAAAGCATATTGAGATTAGGTATCACTTCATCCGGGATCACATTAGGCGAGGGGAGATCGAGCTCAACTATGTCAACACTCATGATAACCTTGCAGATATCTTCACGAAGCCTTTGGATGAAGCAAGATTTCGCGAGTTAAGGCATGAGCTAAATATCATTGATTCGAGCAATGTGACTTGAACCCTTGCACACCCCACCTCACTCAACTTGTTGTCTAGTTTAGGTGTAGGCATGGACATAGGGGGAGTGTTGTTCTCTCAATGAACTTTCCCTCCCCCATAATGCATAAACTAACCAAACTCTTTCACATTAGCCATTTCTTTATGGTACTTGTGCTTCAAAGATGGGTGTTGGTCATGGGCCCAAGGTTAAAATATTCGTGGCGCCATACCTCTAAACTCAAACATAGGTGGCCTCGGCCATCATCCTCTCTTGGAGAGGTGTGTATCTTCTTTCTTCTTGTCGGTTTTGTGTGTGTGTGTGTCTTTTCATTTTGTCTCGGTTTCCGCTCATGTGTTCTGCCCGGTTTGGTCGGATCTTTTTGCGGCAGAGCGGTACTACCGCTGCGTGAGCGGTACTACCGCTGACAAGCGTCAAGCGGTACTACCGCCCACCCAGCGGTACTACCGCTGCGGGGCGGGTGACTGGGGCGTTCATTCGGGGCAGGGGGAGTTGCTTCTCCCCCATACCCATTCGCACCCACTCATCCTCTTCGTTGCTCCTGCAACCTCTCGCCGCAGGAGGGGCCCGGCCGGCGGCCATTTTCGTGTTGTCCCTCTCCATTTCCTCCGGTGGAGTCGATCCCCACCTCGTCCTCTTGCCATGGATGCCAGTATTGCCCCCGTTCTCGTTCTCTCTTTGCCTAGATCTTGCATCTAGTTTTTAGGGGCAATAGGCATTGTTCTTCTTGTCTTTTGGCTAAGGCAAGGCTTGAGTAGGATGGAGATGGCTTCTAGGCTCTGTGGATTGGTAGGCTTATTTTCGAATTTGGCATCTCCGGTAGTGCCGGATCTGACCACGGTAGTGAAGAACCGCCGTTCCCCATCTGGTGCGGTACTACCGCTCTTGTTTCACCATACTACCGCTGGGGCGGTACTACCGCTGGTTGGTCGCAGTACTACCGCTGTATGCCTAGTTCCTTCTTTTTCCTACCACGCTTTGATCCTTGTTGTTTTGTTTGGTGGCTTATGCTCTTTCTTTCGTGTGTTTCTTCTGGTCGTGTGTTTGGTTCCAGGTGATGATCATCCTGAGCAGCAGGTCCGTCGTGTCAACCCCGAGCGTGCAACGTCAAAGCGCTACCGCACCTCTGAGCCACCAGGTGGTTCCTCTAGTACTCAATCGCCACCAGCAGGCGCAACCTCAAGTGCTCCACTACCACCTCAGCAGTCGAAGAGATCCGCCAACAAGACAAAGGGAAAGACTGTGACTGAGATGACTGCCAAGGAGTTTTGGGCAAAGCGTCGCCACAACCCCTATGAGGTAGACCAAGATCCCACTTTGGTCAACCGCCCATTCTGGAACCGCTTTTACTTTGCCATTTATTTTGATGTGATCAAGGACAAGAAGAATCTCTATGTTGATGTACACTCCATCGACACGGATGCTATGGAGAAGGACCCTGAGTACTTTGGCGGAGCCCTTCATATGTGTTCTCAGCTGAACATTCTCAGGATCATGCAGTTCAACAAGGATTTTGATGCAGATTTGGTGGCTCAATTCTTTGCTGCCGTTCATCTTGGAACTAATGCCGACAGGACTCTGACTTGGATGACCAATGGCAAGTTGCTTTCCGTCAAGTGGCAGGCCTTCATGGAGTTACTTGATGTTGAAGATCACGGGCTTGAGACTCTAGTCGGCTTCCGCCCTCACCGCAATGCTACATCCACTCACAAGCAAGCCCTTTGGCCCTACTGTACTGTGAAGGTTAACCCAGTGACTAAGAAGGAAATCTATGAGCTGTCTGCCTATCTGGACATCCTTCATCGTGTCTTCCGTGAGACTCTCTTCCCTCGCATCGGGAATCTGGATATGGTCCACTCCTATCTCGTGGACATGCTTCTTTTCTGCCAGCATGAGAAGGAAGAAAATACTGGAGAGAGCCTGGACATTTCTCATGTTATGTGGTCTGAACTTCTCGCTGCCGTTTCTGAGCGCAAGTGCCCGATACATGGTCCATTCATCATGAGGCTCATTGAGAAGTCCTGGGCACGTGTCTATCCCAGAGTGATGTTGGAGACTGGAGAATTGGTTTCTCATGAGATCAAGTGTCTGAGGAAGAAGGACAATTGGGGCACCCCAGCGCCTAAAATCGGGGGTCCATCTACTACCGCTGAGCCATCTACTGCTGCTGACATGGAGATCGAGGGTGGGGCTGCGGCCGATGATCACGAGGAGGACTTTGGGCCCTCTAGTGCAGAACCTTCTTGGGCAAAGAAGCTTAAACACAAGATGAAGAAGCTTTTCTGCATGAAGTCTCATGGTCAGTACATGACTCATGTGGCTGAGAAGCAGGCCAGGGTGCGTCACAAGGAGCTCATGCGTCACCTGGGTGCGACCGTTGCCAGCGGTTCTGAGGGCCAGATCACTGAAGAGGAGGAATGGATTCACCAGCATTGCCCTTGGACCGATTCAGACGCCGAGCAGTTTCTGACCGACGACGGAGGGGCAGACGATCACGCTGAGATGTGATGTTCGAGATTCTCAGCCTGCCATCACTTGGAGCTGTAGCAACGCTCTTTGCCCTTTTGGTGTCTCGATGCCAAAGGGGGAGAGAGTTTAGGGATTTGTGTTGTTGCCGTGTTGCGAGTGTGTCTTTGTGTCTTGTGTTTTCTCGTTGTCTTTGTTTTGTTTGGATTGGTTTGGTGCCAGTGATACCTAAGTTCTAGACATATGGTGTGAGACATATGCTACCCTATCTTTACCTTATTATCTATGTCTAATCAGTATTGTAGTATCTTATGAGTTGCATGCTTATCATGCTTTATATCCTGCTCTCATATATCTTGTGCTTAGAATTGTTGGACTATTAAATATAGGGGGAGTGTTGATCCGAATGTGTGTGTCTTGCATTCCAAAGGCACTACTAACTAGGTGCACACATTCAGGGGGAGCCCGTCTATATTTTGTAGTTCTAAGTATCCTTACTTTTATGTCTTTTCCCTGTGCAAATCCCTGGTTGTCATCAATCCACCAAAAGGGGGAGATTGTTAAGGCATATCTCTCTCGATGTAGTTTTAGTGATTGATGACAACATATTTGCGGACTAAACTTGTGCGTTGAGCGTTTCAGAGATTCATCCTTTGGCTCGAGACGTTTTCTCTCCCCTTGGAAGTGTTTTTCAAGATGGTGTAGCTCGTTGGTTTCTTGTTGGTCGACTAGTTTCTTAGGAGTCACCATACTATCAAGAGGGGGTCCGCTTTGGTTTGGCTAGCGTGGAATCATCACGTACACCTTCGTTTCTCACCCTCTGGGCATTCCCGCATCGTCGGAGGTCTCTTTCCTTGCAGTTTGAGCTATCTTTAGCCCCAACGGTAGTACCGCGGTGCCTAGCAGTAGTACCGCTTGTGTGTCCTCAGCAGCAGTACCACTGCGGTACCGGGCCACTACCGCCTCGACTCGAGGGGGCATTTCTCGTGTCAGGTTGAGCGGCACCTACAGCGGTTGTAGGTGCAGTAGTACTGCTCAAGAGCGGTAGTACCGCTCTGCCACCGCGACAGTACCGCTCTAGGCCCGTCCGGCAGTACCGCGTTGGGTCAGACCCTCCTTTGTCTTCTAGCCCTCTCTGCTGGGCGGTAGTACCGTAGGGGGGAGCGGTAGTACCGCTGCCCTCTGCGGTAGTACCGCCCTCTACGGGGCTATTTAGTGGGGTAACGGTTGGATTGTTGCCCCCACTATAAAAGGGGGTCCCCTTCTTCCCCATTGACCTACCTCTTCCCCCTCAAGCTCCATTAATGCTCCAAGCTCCATTTTCGCCCGATCTCTCTCCCTAGCCAATCAAACTTGTTGATTTGCTCGGGAGTGGTTGAGAAGGTCCCGATCTACACTTCCACCAAGAGATATTTGATTCCCCCACCTATCCCTAGCAGATCTTGTTACTCTTGGGTGTTTAAGCACCCTAGACGGTTGAGGTCACCACGGAGCCATAGTCCATTGTGGTGAAGCTTCGTGGTATTGTTGGGAGCCTCTGATTAAGTTGTGGAGATTGCCCCAACCTTGTTTGTAAAGGTCCGGTTGCCGCCTCCAAGGGCCACAATAGTGGAATCACGGAATCTCGCATTGTGTGAGGGCGTGAGGAGAATACGGTGGCCCTAGTGGCTTCTTGGGGAGCATTGTGCCTCCACACAGCTCTAACGGAGACGTACTTCCCCTCGAAAGGAAGGAACTTCGGTAACACATCATCGTCTTCACCGGGTCCACTCTTGGTTATCTCTTACCTTTACTTGTGCAAGCTCTTTAGTGTTACTTCTATTGCTTGCGTGTTTGTTCGGTGTTGTTGCATCATATAGGTTGCTCACCTAGTTGCATATCTAGACAACCTACTTTGATGCAAAGTTTAATTTGGTAAAGAAAAAGTTAAAAATTGTTAGTTGCCTATTCACCCCCCCTCTAGTCAAGCATATCGATCCTTTCAGCGTGCTGATCATATTTTCGACATGTTTCTTACCCATCTCTCTTTTAGAAAATAAGCTTAACAGATAGAAGAATTTCTGCACTGGTATCATCTGTGAGGAAAGATTCTTGCGGGAATTCTCTGTGCTCCAATGCAGATGTAAGTACCTGTTGTATATCACTATATTTTTACACTCAGCATGTATTTTGTTAATCGGCGTGAATCCAACCTTTATGTGATCTAAATTTAGTTGTAGCAAAATGTATGATTAAAGGCCACAATGTTGATTTTTGTAAGGAAAACTGCCTGGTAGTTTTGAATCCTGAGCTGCATGAGTGTATTATCTCATATCAATGGGTTTGATTACTTTGGTTCTGCAGTGAGTTTTTAGTGTTTTTTTACTGTGTTGTCCTGTCATATCCCTAGCTCTTACATCATACTCCCTCCGTCCGGATTACATGTCGCAGAAATGGATAAAACTGGATGTATCTAGAACTGCAATATGCCTAGACCCATCCATTTATTTCCGGATGGAGGGAATACATGTCAATATGTCATTCCTTTCTATTCTTCAGTACCTATTCCATCTCTGTTGTAGCATGTTTTATAATTGAAGCATCATTCTTCTATATAAGGCATGCAAGGGGAAGACGGCTATGTTAGAATCTGAAGGGTTACAAACTAGGTCTTTGCAAAAGATCCAAACGCCAGGAGATAATAAACCAACTCCATTTTTCATAGATACTGATCCAACATAGAGAAACCCAACTCCCACTGATAATAAGCATATTTGAGTGGCCAAAGAACTAGTCCGCTCCAGTCCAGCAAAAGAATGTCAACTCCATTCTCAGAAGCGTGTGTGTATCCTCGCATCGTGAAATTTTATAGCATTCTGATCATATTTTCTACATGTTTCTTACCCATCTGTCTTTTAGAAAATAAGGTTAAATGATAGAAGACTTCCTTCATTGGGATTATATTCGAGGAAAATATCTTGCGGGAATTCTCTGTGCTCCAATACTGATGTAAGTACCTGTTGTATATCACTATATTTTTACATCAGCATGTATTTTGTTAATCGACATGAATCCAACCTTTATTTGATCTAAAATTAGTTGTAGCAAAATGTTAAAGGCGCCAATGTTGATTTTTGTAAAGAAAACTGCCTGGTAGTTTTGCATACTGAGCTGCATGAGTGTACTATCTCATATCATGCACATTACTGAATTGTAGTGCTGCTCTGGTTGCCCATTCATTAATTGTGTCAATGTTGCTTTCGTATTACCTTACCTGGCTGATGATAGCTGTGCCATATTGTGTTAATTTGGTGTTGGCTAGTTGCCCAAACGTTCGTTGTGCCAATGTTGCTTTCCTATTATCTGACTTGGCCAATGATAGCAATGCTAGTGTCTTAATTTGGTGCAGGCTGCTGAAGATAAGAAGACAAACTCTGAAAACAGCAAGGCAACCCCATTGTTTCTTTCCAATAAATCTAGGCCAGGTAATATGGCAATAACTCATGATTAATCTGTTTGGTTCCCCTCCTAATTTATGTTATGATGCAGTGGTCGAGACACTCTCCACTCTCAATAATACAAGCCTGCCAAAATCGCCATCTGAATCTGTTCACTATCCTCTGTCTCGAATGCAACAGAAAAAATGTATGTTTGTGAACCAATTAATGGCTGAAGGAATGATGGAAATGGTGGAGGAATCAGAGGTGCAGAGTCGTGTGACACAACAACTGATCAATGTTTTCAGAGACAGTGTAGCAAAGCAACAAGAACTTTCCCACATGCTTATGGGTGTCATCCGTGCTGAGGTTGCAGACTGTGACGTTGTAGATCGTTAGGTTCTGTTCATTTATTTGCACTGGCATCAATCTTTGATTGCCCAGTGGATGTAATTTCCTGTAATATATGCTGGGTGTGCAACGTTTTTCCCTGTATGTCGTACCTTTGCTTGATCGGTTTTGGTCCTGTGCATAATTGCTCGTCGTAATGGGCTCAAATTATCTAATTTGGCCTAAAGACATGTACGAACTTTAGTGGGCCCATTAAGTTAATGGGTCGTTACCAGGCCAAAAGTTAATGGTCGTCCCTCTTAACTCCCGGGTCGTTAACAGGCCGACATAGAAGCGGGCAACAGGTGGGCCCAATTGATTTCACGGGCTGTTAACATGCCGTTACTAAGTTCGGGCTACATATGACCCAACTATACTGTGGGCCTTTAGCAGGCCGAAAGAGACAGCGGGCTTGTACTAGACCATGAAGAGCATGGGCCGCTAAGAGGACGAAAGTCATGTCGTATTGTAAATGGCTCAACTGTGTTGTGGGCCTTTAGCAGGCCAAAAGAGAAACCGGGTTCGTATTGGACCATGAATGGCATGGGCCGTCAACAGGCTGAAAGAAACACCGGTCCGGAAATTGGTCCAACACTTAAATGGGTCGCTAAAAGACCGAAACTCAGGTCCACTACAAATGGCCCAACTGATTTATGGACCGTCAACAGGCTGAAAGACACACCGGGCCGGAAATTGGCCCAACATTTAAATGGGTCGCTAAAAGGCCGAAAGATGTACATCGTGAATATTGGCCCATCCACTGAATGGGCCGTTAATAGGCCAAAATCTCATCGGTCCGATATTGAGCCCAAATATATAGGGGGCTATTAACGGGCTCGAACTGACGATGGGCTGCAATGGTGTTAAATCTTTAACGGGCCGTTGACGGGCTGAATTGGCACATCTCGTATGGGCCATGGGCTTAAATGGACCTGACACAAGTAGGCCTTATATGGGCCGGCCTGCTAATTTTTACTGGGTCGGCCTTTTTCATCGGAATGGGCCACAGTTGGGACGTGCCACGTGTCAACCTATCATAGGCGCCTCCTGTCCAATGAGTGGATGACATCTGTCCCAACGGTGAGGCAACACGTGTTTCCTCCGGCCAATGATGATTTTACACGTGGAAAATCCCCATTGGTCCGGGCTATTAGTGGGTTATCGGATCCTAAACCGGACCCTATAGCTTAACGGTGTTCCGTTACGGTGGATGCCGCGTGTCGGCCACCCTTGACGAAAGCACTTCTGTGATGCACGATTTATCGTCATGGAAGTGGACACTTCCGTGATGATAATTTTGGTAATGTCATGGAACACTTCTACGACAACACATGTATGACTATCTTGATTCTGTCATAAAATCGTCATGGATGTACATGCATGACAAAAAACGCGACCTACTGTGACAAACACGTATAATCACGGAAGTGTATTTTTTTGTAGTGACTATCGCCATGTTCATTGCTCCCATGTATTGGTACTTCATGTCAATAATACAACCTTGAGTATCAGTTTGATAATTCATCTTGAAGGCGTTACCTTTGGCAGCACATATTAGGTATAATATACTCCACTCTTCATGATTGTTGCACTCTCTTCCCATAAAGTCGGATTTGTTCATCCTTTTAGTGCAATTTATTTCCTGTTAGCAATCTGCTACGCATGCAATCTTATGAGCAGAATTTTATTTAGGCCATCCTTTTCATACTATTATTCAGGCACCGCTTTTTGGTCTTTGGGTATCAGAATTATTATATCCTTCACAAACAAGATTTGTAGGTGAGACTGACAATTAATCATACTCTGTTGTTATGCAACACCAAGACTCTTGACCTTTTCAGTCCAACAGTATCCCATAGGTACATAGATAGAATAGAACCATCATAATCTGTAAAGCAGCAGAAGAGCTAACCATATTCAAACTGCAAAGAAAAAGTATAAAGTTATTTTTATAGCAAAGACTAGCTTTGAGACAAGAAATGCATATATTTGCTTGGGAAAAGAAGATATGCTAGCTCAAATATTTTGTGATGCAATTATGCTCCATTTGATAGTAGAGTGGTATTATGTCCCTCAATGATTCTAAATTTCTATTATCTGACAAAATTTGTTTGCCGGTCTTTGTCGCGCTACTTTTAATGCCAGGGTCTCAGTAGAATTGTTGTTCCGCCAAAATTCAGATGTGAAGAGGAGTTCCTGATAATAGATGAACATACCAACCTACTTGCCTACAACCAAGGTAGAATTATCAGCGGGTATGCCAGTCGGAGCTGTTGACTGAAGAAAACCTGTAGATAGCTACCATCAATGTCACTTAAGTAAATAGCCCAGATCTTACATGTGACCGTTGTTTTTGAAGCCTTATTTGCAATTGAGACTATACGGCGAGAAGACACAAGTGCATCATACATTGGATACTACAAAGTAGACATGTTTTTACAGATGACATAGCAGAATATCACCATAGTGGAAGCAAAGCACCCTATATCCATGAAAATAAATAGTATAAGACGTCAAGGAAGAAAATGAGACATTAACATTTGATGAAGATTCAACTTCATAGGAAGTACGGGTGCTTATAAGGGATGCTGCTATAAGGGGATGGAGGTAATCAGAAGAAATTTGCATGTGGTGAAATAACTACCTCATAGAAGAGTTAATTGGTTTTAATGTAGGAAAAATCTACAGGCTGGTTAAGCTTTGATGTATTTGATGTATAAATATTAGCACTTCGCTCTGTGTAAAAAATTTCTTGCTAATGTTATTCAATGGGCTAAGAGAATACTTGATGGACCAAGGCAAGTAGTGTTTGTAATGAATTGGTTTATGATAGTGCAAAATAAATTATAAAGAGAGTACATAGATTATTGCCATGAAATATTTTAAACTTGCAGATATTTTGGTTCATATCATGACATCCACACAAACCTAACTATCCTGCTTACAATGCTTCACACAAATAGATAAAAAAAATATACCCCTAGCAAAAAAAAGATAAAAAATTATACGCTTTCTTATCAGAAAATGAAAAATTAGGCCACTATATGTGTGGAATGTGTTGTAGTGCTCCACAAAATATTTTTCATGACCCCTGAAAACTTTTAAGGATAGGGTGAATCACCCAAAAAAATTTCCATGAAATTCCTTTTGTTGTGGTGGCAAATATAATGCTTAGAGCATCTCCAATAGATGATGTATATTTTGGTGATCCAAACCGGTGATGTAAAAATTTACATCACCAAAAAGTGTTTTTTACATCTCCGAAAAAGGCTTAACTCCAACAGATGGTCCAAAACGGAGATGTAAAAGAGCAACTCCAATAGATGGTCCAAAACGAAGATGCAAAAATCTGAAAATGACCAACTACTACTTCATCTCAACAAAGTTCAAACATCAAATTCAAACATAGTTCAAACATAAATGACATAAATTTAAACTAGTAGAACTACTCGTTGTCTGAGGGCATCCAATACGACTCTTCGGAGTCATCCGAGAGCCCCCAGAACTCATCGTCCTCCTCCGACGATGATGGAGGATGGGGACCACCGTCGAGGGGCCGGCCTCGTCCTCCTTCTTCAGCTCATCCTCCTCCTCCTTCTCCTCGGCATCACGCTTCCAGTAGAACTCCTGCTCGGCCTGGGCATACTTGGGATGCTCCCGCGCAAACCGAGCCAACGCCGCCTCGTCGCTCTCATCGGGAGTGACGACAACCACCGGTCTCTTCTTCTTCTTCGTCGACATCTCCTCCATCCGGATGCCCTGCAGCACGAGCCACTCCGCCACCGCCCAGGTATCAATTGCCAGGAAGTTGAGGTTCGTCTTTGGTTGTCTGACACGCCACACCGCCATGTCATAGGCATGCGCAACCTCGTCGGTGGTCGGATATGTGCCGAGCCACCAACACCGCTCGGCGTCGGAGAACTCCACTCCGAAGTTCCCGGAGGGCTTCACCCTCACGCCGAAGAAACTCGACTTTCCCTTCGGCATCTTCTTCGGCGCCATCGGGTGGTGGTGGCGTCCGGAGCGAGTCGGGGTGGCGACAGATGGACAGAGGTCGGGGCGGCGGCCGAGCGGGGAGCGGGCGGCGGCCGAGTGGGGAGCGGGCAGCGGCGTGGGGCGGAGGCGGACGGAGTGGGGCGACGGCGTGCAGTGCCGGCAAGGGCGTGCGGGATGTAAAATACAACACCTCGCGGTGCAAATTTACATTTCCGCCTCCACGAATTCCATATGCAATTTTTTTACAACAAGTAGTTCAACTAGTTTAAATTTATGTCATCTATGTTTGAATTTGATGTTTGAACTTTGTTGAGATGAAGTAGTAGTTGGTCATTTTCAGAATTTTACATCTTCGTTTTGGACCATCTATTGGAGTTGCTCTTTTACATCTCCGTTTTGGACCATCTGTTGGAGTTAAGCATTTTTCGGAGATGTAAAAAACACTTTTTGGTGATGTAAATTTTTACATCACCGGTTTGGATCACCAAAATATACATCATCTATTGGAGATGCTCTAAGCATTATATTTGCCACCACAACAAAAGGAATTTCATGGTAATTGTTTTGGGTGATTCGCTCTATCCTTAAAAGTTTTCAGGGGTCATGAAAAATATTTTGTGGAGCACCACGACACACTCCACACATATAGTGGCGTAATTTTTCATTTTCTGATAAGAAAACGTATAATTTTTTATCTATTTGTGTGAAGCATTGTAAGCAGGATAGTTAAGTTTGTGTGGATGTCATGATACGAACCAGAATATCTGCAAGTTTAAAATATTTCATGGTAATAATTTATGTACTCTATTTATAATTTATTTTGCACTGTCATAAACCAAGTCATTACAAACACTACTTGCCTTGGTCCATCAAGTATTCTCTTAGCCCATTGAATAACCTTAGCAAGAAATTTTTTACACAGAGCGAAGTGCTAATATTTATACATCAAATACATCAAAGCTTAACCAGCATGTAGATTTTGCCTACATTTAAACCAATTAACTCTTCTATGAGGTAGTTATTTCACCACATGCAAATTTCTTCTGATTACCTCCATCCCCTTATAGCAACATCCCTCATAAGCACTCCTACTTCCTATGAAGTTGAATCTTCATCAAATATAATGTCTCATTTTCTTCCTTGACGTCTTATACTATTTATTTTCATGGATATAGGGTGCTTTGCTTTCACTATGGTGATATTCTGCTATGTCATCTGGAAAAACATGTCTACTTTGTAGTATCCAATGTATGATGCACTTGTGTCTTCTCGCCGTATAGTCTCAATTGCAGATAAGGCTTCAAAAACAACGGTCACATGTAAGATCTGGGCTATTTACTTAAGTGACATTGATGGTAGCTGTCGTGGAATTGTCACGGCAGATGTCCTCTTGCAAGGACTTGATCGTGGAGCCATCGCAACTAGGAAGATTAAAGGGGTTAATCGGGACAAAGGACACGCGAGGTTTATACTAGTTCAGCCCCTTGCGGTGAAGGAAGGCCTACGTCTAGTTGGGTTGGAATTGCTTGAGGTTTCGATGACCAGGGAGCGAGATACGCTATGCCCGGTTCTCGATCTCTTGTTTCTTCTGTCCCTAAGCCGCCAGCGGGTCGTCCCCTTATATACACGGGTCGACGCCCTACGGCTTACAGAGTCTCGGCCGGCTCATAAACAGTGTCCGGCTCGGTGACTAGTTATTTCTACCTTACAATACAAGTCGCGCCCTCATGGCGGTTTATCACCATGGGCCCTAAATCGTCTGTGGGCCTTTAGACCCTTTACTGAACCGCCATCTTCACATCTTGGTCTTGGGCTTCAGATGGGCTTCTCTTTACGTAACCCGGCCCCTCCTGGGCGGCTTACGTAAATAATTATATCCCCAACATTAGGCCCCAGATTGATTTGAACCGGTTCATGTCAATCTTTAAAAACCTTATAAACTAGCCCTTAGTCTTTCTATTTTGCGCGGAAATTCTAACCCGCCATGACGTCATCATCCGTATCCGGGTCAAAGCTCTGTGACGTCATCTTCAATAAAATTCATATTTTAATCCGTCATATCCTCCAACGAATCTTTGCCTTTACTGACCATCCCGAGAATCGAGGCGTCGGGGCCGCTGGATAATGATGCTTTGGTCTCCTCGTTTCTTGCGCCGTCTTGGTCGGCCCCTCCTTATAAATAGATGCGACCTAGGCCTTCTCCATTTCCTTCAGTCGTCTTCCTCCTCACACTTCTTCCTTTGCTGCTCAAGCTCCGCCGCCGCCGTCGAACTCCTCATCTTCACCGACTCAGGCCGCTGCATCACCCTGATTCCGACCAGAAAGCGACGGCGACCCTCCGCAGCTCTTCCGCATCTGTGAGTTCCTCTTTTCCCCTTTCTCAGATCTATCTTGAAATCATCTTGAGTTCGTCGGTGTTCATCATCGCCCGACGCAGACCTCCATTAATTTCACCTCCAATGCCTTTGTTTAGATTATAGAAACAACATAAAACTGCCGCGGAAAATATTTGTGCTTATCCTATATAAGAACAGATCTCATTTCCCTTGTTTTGAAAACCCTCCGCGAGTATATGAACTTCTCTGTACTGTTTTTAGGTCTAGAAATATTTTCTTTCTCAGAACCTCGTTTGATCCAAAATAATGATTGCAACTTGTGAAACCTGTTTGTTCCACACTTAACCAAAAAACCGCATCTGTTGACTCTGCTTCAGCCATAATAATTCATGTGACCGGTTTAAAATAATACCGGTTGTCAGCACCTCTTGCTTATGGCGACTTAAGAAAACCTTAATCATCTTTAGTACCTGCAGCTGCTAATCATTATCACATAGTTACCTGTATGTCATTAGGCCCCTTCTTAAGCCGCCATCCCAGATAACCCAATAATGCTTATTCTCCGGGTTATAATGAACCAGAAAATTTCCTTTATCTTGTTATAGGCTTCAATTTATCCAATGGCACCCAAAGCTGTTAAGCCTCCGATTACCTACAACTGGGTCCCATCCATTGTTACAGAGAGCAAACTGTCCGAGTTTGTAAAGTCTGGCCATCTGCCCAAGAAGGATGTCATGTCTTATCGCGCTCCTGACTCGTCTGAAGAGAAACCTCAACCCAAGGAAGGGGAGGTGATCATTTTCACCGATCACATGAGCCGGGGATTTGCTCCTCCCGGTTCAAAATTCTTTAGAGACGTTTTGCACTTCTTTGACTTAAGACCTCAAGACATCGGGCCCAATTCGGTGTCAAATATCTGCAACTTTCAAGTTTTCTATGAGGTCTACCTTGGAGAAGAACCTAGCCTACTTTTGTTCAGGGAGTTGTTCTATTTGAACCGGAAGAATGAACGCGCCAACGGACCTAGTCTAGAACTTGGTGGCATCTCGATTCAGCGACGAAGAGACTGCCTTTTCCCTTATGCTGAACTGCCGAGTCATCCAAAGGACTGGAACCAAATGTGGTTCTACTGCCAGGACACTTCTCCGGCTGGTGAAAACCCGCTGCCCGGCTTCCGTGCATTGCGCCTTGAACCTACTCACCCGCTGCCGGATAAGTTGACAGCTACTGAATGTCTGCCACTCACCCCCAAAATCAAGAAGATAAAAGCTCTTTTAGGGAATGGCTTAGATGGCATTGACCTGGTCCGAGTCTGGGTTGCTTGGAGAATAATTCCGTTAAGCCGCCGCCCCGGCTTAATGTGTAATTATTCAGGCGAGAAAGATGACCCTCAGTGTCATAGCCCTGAAGACTTACTAGATGACGTAGTGGAAGCTACAACTCAGTCCTTGTTGAAGGAGGGCACAATGAATAGTAACGCCTTCGGCTTACTACCTTTTTGCCAGAAGAACCCAGCCCCTGCAGTAAGTTTCCAGCCGTCGGGTTATTATTATCTCTTTTTTTATCATGTTAGGCTGTATTCTTACGCATAACCCGTTATAACCTTTTACAGGCAAATGATAACTTCTGGAAAACCCAATATGATCATGAGGCAGCCAAGAAAGCGAGGGCGGCCAAGAGAGCCGAAAAGAAGACCACCAAGCCCACCACCTCAAGGAAGAGGAAGCCAAGCGCCTCTGAGCTGTTTCAGCTTGATGATACTGATGATAATGAGGAAGAGGTAACCTTTGAATTTCCCTTTCTCCTTTATCACTACCTTACTGATACTAACCTTCTTTCAGGAAGACACGGGCAACAGCCAACCCGTCGAGGAAGAGGTAATTATAATCTCCTCCGACTCCGAGCTTCAGCCGCGTCAGAAAATTCGAAGAGTAACCCGGAAAGTAAGATTTTCACATCCTTTGGCTTACCAAGATCCTGACTTTCTTTTGAAGCGACAGATTTATGAGAGCCGGAGGCAGACCCGGACCAGCAAAGACGCGAAACTCACCTCCGGCTTACCTGATGTGACCAGGAAATGCCAGGCCGAGGTTACCTCCGATTCACACCTTCTTTTTCCTTTGGCGGGTTTCATTCGTTATCCTCTCAATTCTTCTGACTCCAATTATCAGGATATTTCACCTTCCTCCGGTGAGTCTATGCAGTCCAACATGCCAGCCTTCAAAACTTCTCCCGGGTAATATAAACTTGTTGTACCTTATGCCTTTATTTTACTCATACTTTTCGTTTTTAACCTGTCTACTTTTTCCGCAGTGTGCAAGTAAAGCCCAGCAAAAGGGCAAAAAAGAATAAGCCGCCCCAAGAGCCGGTTGTGACTGAACCAGAGCTGGGCACAGCTGCTCCTGATGCCCCTGCTCACGAGCCGCCGCCTCAACCATCTCATGACGCTCCTATATCTTCCTCTGACCCGCCTACTGAGCAAATCTTCAACAAGTCTGGTAACCCGGAGGCTCCTAGCCCCGCCAAAGCAAGTGATCCGGAAGTTGAGATCCTCAAAACTCAGTTTGTTGAACCGGCACAGCCATCTGTACTTGCCAAGTGTTCTAAAGAGGAGTTGGTAGAACACCGAAAGGCCAAGCTGGACGTCACTGACTATACTCATTTGAGTATCGGAGAGATCGTCTCTGGCTATATCAATCAAGTACATAGCAGCCGTGACCTGGAAATTGACATGGTGAAGCAGATACATCATAAATCTGAGGTATGACTTATGCTAGCTTTCTTTAACCATACTTACTGTACCAACCCCCAAGTCTATTGCTTATAAGTAAATATGCTGTAGACTTTTGAAAATTGCCTAGCATTTCTTATCCGGCTTAGGAAAAAGACTTTTAACCTGGTAACACTTGCGATACACATTAGCCCCCAAGTGCTAAACATCTTTGCTTGCAAAGTGTTTGGGACTTTAATTTCCATGAACCGGAGTAGTAATTGAAAATTCTTCAGGATACATTAGCCCCCAAGTGCCAAATACCTTTGCTTGCAAAGTGCTTGGGACTTAACACTATTTACCGTAATCTTGAGTGTTATCTGGTGCAATGCAGGTCATGATAAGTCAATTTGAATCGGAAATTGTTGACCTGAAGAACCGCGTGGCAGCCTAGGAGACTGAAACTCAAAAGGCTAACTCCAAATTTGAATTCAGCGTCTCTGAACAAGAGAAGCTGAAGAAAAATTTTGAATCGGAGAAGAAAATTTGGGCTGATGAAAAGGCCGCACTGGTGACCCGGGCCGAGACAGCAGAGGCATCGCTGGCGGAAGCAACGGCCGAACTGTCCGACTTAAAGCGCCAGATATCTCGAATGGTCTCAGCAATCTTTGGTGAGTGACTTACTCAAATCTTAAACACTGCAAAACTCCTTGAATGACCATTTCGGTTGTTTCCTCTGACTCACCTTATGCTTAATAACGCAGGCCCCAGGAGCACAAATCTCAAGCAGAACATGGTGATCAAGCTAAAGGCGGTTTATACTCTGGTGGAACAGCTCTACACCGGGTCACAACGTTCCCTGGCCGTTGTGTCTTTATCAAATGATGTTCCCTATCTCCTGCAAGATGTGCTGAAGCGGCTTGCTGTGCTACCTCAGCGGATCCAAGAGTTAAGACGAGCATCTGCAAGAGCCGGAGCTATAGCCGCATTGAGCAGGGCCAAGGCGTGGCTTCCAGAACTAGACCCTGCTGATATTGCTCTTGGGTATCCAAGTTTAAAGGAAGATGGCACCGTGTTTAATGATAAAGATTTCACCGCCTGTGTGAAAGATATACGTCCGGTGGCTACTCTTATTGGGAACGACACTGACCTCTCCAAGTGTCAGCCGGGTTATGACAAGGAGAATCGGAGAATCCCCATGCCGCATTATGACGACATCAGCTTGATCCCTCCAACCCGTAAGCACACCTTTGCTCCTGAAGTCGACCCAACCGGTTTAATAGATGATGAAGCTGAGTTTGAGGCCTTGAGTGGCATTGACTGGGCCTCATCATCCTTCTAGGACAAAGTAGCCAGCGGAGAGGCGGAGAAGGATAACCCGGAGGCTTCAAATCAACCCCAAGAGTAGATTATCAGGCGCCACCTGCTTATGTAGTTGTAGAAAAACAATGCCGCATCATTCAGACTCGGAGAGTCTTGTAATAGAGTAAAAAATACCTTGAGTTTTGCTATGCCTTTGCGTATGCTTATGGCCTTTAGTACTTGCATAAGTTGCCGTCACTATATACTTTATATGAATCTGTTATGCCCTTTGCAGAAATACCTTGCATTGCCCTGTAGTGCTTACAACTGTTTTTCCAACTTATATAAACCAACCCCTGAGGGTAAACTTAACTCCTGAAAATTGGCACATACAAGTTCACCTGGTTCTTAACAACCTGATGTAACTAATATTAATTCTGGAAGATTGTAATGTATTCCATTGTACCTTCAAGAGGGTCACAAGATATCTAATGTTGGCATTTGTAAAATATGATGAACAAAATTCAAGGGTTTCTGATTCGAATAACAATCAGTGACCCGTTCCAAAGGGGTTGAGCTAAGATTCGGATACAATCTGTTAGCCCCCAGTGGCTGTGGCGATGCTGATCAAGTGGGTATCGACAGCTATGTTCTCTTTGGTTCGAATACGACCTATGTTTGAACAGGAAGCCCCCAAGTGACCATAAGAGTTGTTTAATGACGCTGATTCGAATATGATCCACGTCAGACCCAAAAGGAGTTAAGCTATGATTCAGATATGATCAAGAAGCCCCCAAGTGGGTTTGGCAGTATGCCGATCAAGTGGGTATCGACAGCTATGTTCTCTTTGGTTTGAATACGACCTATGTTTGAACAGGAAGCCCCCAAGTGATCACGGCTAGATTCAGATATGATCATAAGCCAGACCAAAGGAAAGCCGGATTCAGATATGATCCGCTTCTCCTTGGTCATCTCCACCACCTGACAAGGAAAACACATAAACCTTTTTGGGAGTGGAAAAAAGGACAGAGGTCCTGCTTTATTGCTTTATATAATATACATAGTATAAGTATATACACATTAGAGCCGACGGCTCAAGTATAATAAGGCCGAAGATGAGCGATATTCCACGGCCGACGGGTCTCCTCCTCCGACTTACGTGAGTCTTTGTGTTCCCGAACATCGATAAGGTAGTATGATCCATTGTTTAGATTCTTGCTGACCAAAAAGGGTCCTTCCCAAGGAGGGGATAGCTTGTGCATGTTATATTGATCCTGGATGAATCGGAGCACTAAGTCGCCTTCCTGAAAGGTTCTGGACTTAACCCGGCGGCTGTGCTAGCGGCGTAGGTCTTGCTGGTAAATCGCCGAACGGGCTATTGCCAAGTCTCGCTCTTCATCCAACAGGTCAAGTGCATCTTGCCGAGCTTTTTCATTGTCTTCCTCAACATAAGCCACCACACGGGGTGAATCGTGACGGATGTCACTTGGCAGGACCGCCTCTGCTCCATACACCATAAAGAAAGGCGTGTAACCCGTAGATCTATTAGGTGTAGTATTGATGCTCCAGAGTACAGAAGGTAACTCCTCCACCCAACAACCCGGCGTCCGCTGTAAGGGGACCAAGAGCCGGGGCTTGATACCCTCCAAGATTTCTTGATTGGCTCGTTCTGCTTGACCATTTGATTGAGGGTGAGCTACAGCTGAAACGTCAAGCCGAATATGTTCTCGTTGACAGAACTCTTCCATAGCTCCTTTGGAAAGGTTAGTACCATTATCAGTTATGATGCTGTGTGGAAAACCAAAGCGAAAAATCACCTTTTTCATAAACTAGACTGCTGTGGCTGCATCACACTTACTCACTGGCTCCGCCTCCACCCACTTTGTGAACTTGTCAACCGCCACCAAGAGGTGAGTCTTTTTATCCTTAGATCTTTTGAAAGGCCCGACCATATCAAGCCCCCAGACTGCAAATGGCTAGGTAATTGGAATCATCCTCAATTCTTGAGCCGACACATGGGATCGTCGTGAGAATTTCTGACATCCGTCACATTTACTGACCAGGTCTTCTACATCAGCATGAGCTGTCAGCCAATAAAACCCATGACGGAAAGCTTTGGCCACAAGAGATTTTGAGCCGGCGTGATGACCACAATCGCCTTCATGGATCTCATGAAGGATCTCCTGACCCACTGCAGGTGACACGCAACGTTGAATCACGCCAGTGACACTATAATGATGTAACTCGCCATTGACAATTGTCATGGACTTAGACCGCCGGACGATCTGTCTTGCCAAGGTCTCGTCTTCAGGCAACTCTCCCCGGGTCATGTAAGCCAAATAAGGCACTGTCCAATCCGGGATAATGTGGATAGCCGCCACCAGCTGTGCCTCCGGGTCTAGTATTGCCAGATCTTCTTCTGTAGGTAACTTAACAGAAGGATTATGCAAAACATCAAGAAAGGTGTTAGGCGGCACCGGCTTACGCTGAGACCCCAACCGGCTTAAGGCATCAGCCGCCTCATTCTTTCTTCGATCAATGTGTTCCACTACGTAACCCTTGAAATATCCAGCCACAACATCGACTTCACGACGGTAAGCCGCCATGAGGGGATTTTTAGAGTCCCACTTGCCTGACACCTGTTGAGCCACAAGGTCTGAGTCTCTTAAGCATCTTACCCGGCTCAAGTTCATATCTTTGGCCATCCGGAGACCATGGAGCAGGGCCTCGTACTCAGCTGCATTGTTAGTGCAAGGAAACATAAGCCGGAGCACATAACAAAATTTGTCACCTCGAGGGAAGTTAATACAACTCCAGCCCCCGAGCCTTCCAACTGTCTGGACCCATCAAAGTGAATAATCCAATAAGTGTTATCGGGCTTCTCCTCAGGTGCCTGTAGCTCTGTCCAGTCGTTGATGAAATCCACCAAAGCTTGAGACTTAATGGCAGTACGCGGTACGTACTTTAGACCATGAGGCCCGAGCTTGATGGCCCATTTGGCAACTCGTCCTGTAGCCTCTCTATTCTGAATAATGTCTCCCAAGGGGGCAGAACTTACCACAGTGATAGGGTGACCTTGGAAGTACTGCTTCAGCTTCCGGCTTGCCATGAACACCCCGTAAACAAGTTTCTGCCAATGAGGATATCTTTGTGTTTGACTCGATGAGTACCTCACTGACATAATAAACCGGCCGTTGAACCGGATGTTCCTTACCAGCCTCCTTGCGCTCTACCACAATTGCCACACTAACGGCTCGTGAATTAGCAGCCACATATAACAGCAAAGGCTCTTTGTCAATGGGAGCCGCAAGAACTGGCAGCTCAGATAACTGCCTCTTCAAATCCTCAAAAGCAGCATTAGCAGCATCACTCCAGACAAAGGTGTCTGCCTTCTTCATTAATTGGTACAGCGGTAGGGCCTTCTCACCTAACCGGCTTATGAACCGGCTTAAAGAAGCAACACGACCCGCCAATCGCTGAACATCATTAATACATGCCGGTTTAGCCAAAGAAGTGATTGCCTTAATCTTCTCCGGATTAGCCTCGATGCCCCTGTTTGAGACCAAGAATCCCAAAAGCTTGCCTGCAGGCACACCAAATACACACTTCTCCGGGTTAAGCATCATTTTGTAGACCCGGAGATTGTCAAAGGTTTCTCTGAGATCAGATATCAAGGTTTCCGCCTCTCTGGATTTCACTACTATGTCATCCACATAGGCATGAACATTGCGCCCAATCTGATTGTGGAGAGAATTCTATACACACCGTTGATAAGTTGCCTGGGCACTCTTGAGCCCAAAAGGCATAGACACATAGAAGAAGGCTCCAAACGGGGTGTTGAAAGCCGTCTTCTCCTGGTCCTTAACTGCCATCTTGATCTGATGATAACCAGAATAAGCATCCAAAAAGCTCAAATGCGCACAATCTGCCGTAGCATCAATGATTTGATCAATACGGGGGAGGGCAAAAGGATCAGCTGGACAAGCCTTATTTAAGTCCGTGTAATCCACACACATCCGCCAGGTGCCATTTTTCTTGAGTACGAGTACCGGGTTAGCCAACCACTCCGGGTGAAAAACTTCGACAATAAACCCAGCCGCCAAGAGCCGGGCGACCTCTTCTCCTATAGCTTTTCATCGCTCTTCATTGAATCGCCGCAGAAACTGCCTGACCGGCTTATACTTCGGATCAATATTAAGAGTGTGCTTAGCGAGTCCTCTCGGTACACCTGGCATGTCAGAAGGCTTCCATGCAAAGATGTCCCGGTTCTCATGGATGAACTCGATGAGCGCGCTTTCCTATTTAGGATCCAAGTTGGCATTGATGCTGAATTTCTTAGATGAATCGCCCGGAGTAAAATCAACAAGCTTAGTCTCTGCAGCCGATTTAAACTTCATGGCCGGGTCATGCTCCGTAGTCGGCTGCTTGAGAGAAGTCATATTCGCCGGGTCAATGTTATCTTGATAAAATTTGAGCTCCTCTGCTGCACAGACAGACTCGGTGTAAGCCGCATCGCCTTCTTCACACTCCAGGGCCACCTTTCGGCTTCCATGCACAGTGATGGTACCCTTGTAACCCGGCATCTTGAGCTGTAGATAAATATAACACGGCCGTGCCATGAACTTGGCATAGGCCGGCCGCCCGAACAAAGCGTGATCTGGACTCTTGATTTTGAGCACTTCAAAAGTTAAGTTTTCCGCCCTAGAATCATGCTCGTCTCCGAAGTCCACCTCTAGCTCAATCTTGCCCACAGGATACACCGACTTACCGGGCACCACTCCATGGAAGACGGTGTTGGAAGTCTCTAAATTCTTGTCAGTTAAGCCCATGCGCCGAAAGGTCTTGTAATAGAGGATGTTGATGCTGCTACCTCCATCCCTGAGCACCTTAGTAAATTTATATCCACCAACCTGTGGTTCCACCACTAGGGCCAGTTGACCCGGATTATCAACCCGGGGAGGGTGATCCTCCCTGCTCCAGACAATAGGTTGTTCCGACCACCTCAAGTAACGAGGGACAGCCGGTTCAACAGAATTCACAGCCCTCTTATGAACTTTCTGATCACATTTACACAAACTTGTGGTGAATACGTGATACTGCCCACTGTTTAACTGTTTTGGATGGCTCTGATAACCCGACTGCTGCTGCTGCTGACCTCCTTGACCAGACTGCTGTTGATTATAACCACCCTGGTTTCCTTGAAAACCGGATCCTGAACCACCGCCCGGGCCATGAAAGCCGCCGGCTCCTGAGTCGCCGCTTGGGCCTTGATTGCCATCAAACGTATTAGAATTCTTGAAAGCTTTCATGATTGCGCAATCCTTCCATAAATGAGTCGCTGGTCGTTCCCGGGTGCCGTGTTTCGGGCAGGGCTCATTGAGTAGTTGCTCAAGAGACGGTCCTGACCCACCAAACCGGGGTGGCTTCCCTTTGCACTTCTGATTGTTACCCTATGCATTGGCCACAAATTCCGGGTTACCGTCCGCCTTACGCTTATTGCCTCCTTGACTTGCCGGGTTATGCTGCTGACCCTTTCCATTACCGTTCTTCTTTCCCTTCCCCATCTTTTCATCATCAGACGCGGGGTCCTTGATACTATTAGAATCGGCATACTTGACTAAAGCCGCCATCAGCGTCCCCATATCGTTGCAATCACGCTTAAGGCGCCCAACTTCTGTCTCAGAGGCTCAAAGTGGCAATTCTTCTCCAGCATGAGAACTGCTGAGCCGACATCCACAATTGACATAGACTGCTTGCAAGTATCCTTGAAGTGCTGTATGAAACGGGCCTTTAGCTCCGCCCATGAACTAATGGAGTTGGGTGGCAAACCCTTTAACCAAGAACGGGCCGTTCCGTCCAACATCATGGTGAAATATTTAGCCATCGCTTCATCACTAACCTCCAGCAGCTCCATAGCCATCTCGTAACTTTCAATCCATGCCCCAGGCTGTAAATCGGCCGTATAATTCGGCACCTTCCGAGGTCCCTTGAAATCCTTGGGCAGACGTACATTACGTAGAGCCGGTACCAGACAAGGAACTCCTCCGGTTCTAGTAGCAACTCCCGCCTCAACGGAAGTCATCGGGTGAGCCGGTGAGTTCTGTTGGGCTGCTAGCTGAGCCGCTAGCTGAACCGCCCGCTCGTCCTCCTGACGTATCCGTTCCTGAACCGGGTTATACCCGCCGGGCTGGTTCCGGCGCTGAGCGTTACTTGACAAGGCCTCTGACTCCATGTGTCTACTGTAACTCAGGCTCCGATTTTGGCGAGGCGGGGCTAACCAGGGTGGAGGAGTCGAGTG
Source organism: Triticum urartu (assembly GCF_056163025.1). Taxonomy (NCBI): domain Eukaryota; kingdom Viridiplantae; phylum Streptophyta; class Magnoliopsida; order Poales; family Poaceae; genus Triticum; species Triticum urartu. Next base: position 149,054,990 of record NC_141879.1, on the reverse strand, counting down.
AATCCTATCCCGGCTGTAGGAGTAGGTCTCTTGCTGAGCCAGGGCTGTTTGGACAAGTTCTCTGATCTTCCGGGTTTCCACCGCTGTCGGATCATCCCCATCTACTGGGAGAGCTGCCAAACGTGCTGATGCTGCGATTAAGTTCTCCATGGGGTTGGAGAAGTGACCCTGTGGTATTGGTACGTAATTGGGCGGTGCCATATTGCCGTGAGGAGGTGCCATCCCCTGAGGCTGGACTGGACCTCCTGCTCCGTATGTAATAAGCTGATTCGCACCTGGCGGGTTACTTGGGCCGGCCCCGGGTGTAGCAAGAGATTCCGAGGATCATGATTCTGAGGTAAACGGGACTGAGCTTTCTGATGTCTCCTCCTCATTACCTCATTAGATGCATTTAAGCTCAATGTGAGCTGCAAGGCCTCTGCCTGAACTTGCTGCGCCCGTACGTCCAAAGCCGCCCGCTCTGCTGCCAATCTAGCGTCCTCAGCTGCTAAGGTTTCCTTGACTCGGGCGATCTCGTCGCGAACCTGTGCCACCTCTGCCTAATGCTCAGATTGGTTCGGAGGGATGACTGTAATAGTTAACAAAGCCGTAAGCTTATCCATGAGATCCATCAGCACCTGAGCCGGTGAGCGCACGGGGCCTCCTGCCCCGGCTGCTCCTAACCCGGACGTTATCGCCGCTGAGGCCGTAGAATTTTGACCGGGTTGAGTACCGTCCATGAAGACTCCTGCCCAGTTTGGCGACTCTGAGAGGTTCGGAATAGTGCTGCCATCGGAACAGCCCCCAAGCACACCATCTTGAACTTGATACAACGAATCTGTTGATCCGGCGGATGAATCACCGTCAGAGAGGACGGCCGGCTCATCATCACCTTCAGATCCTTCAGGAAGTTCACCTCCATGGATGCAACCCACAAAGGCACGCTTCACGACGAGTTGAGCTCGGGCGGGTTTCGCACGCTGAACCGTCTCGACGAGGTCGGTGCAGCTGTCCGGCTCAAGGCCCGGCTAACCAATCCGGCCGATGAAGACGTGAATTCCGCCAAAGGGGACCCGGTAGCCGTACTCAATTGAGCCGGCGTCGGGGCCCCAGCCTTCGTCGTCGATGTAGATCTTGCCGCGATGACTCTTGGTCATCCGGCCAACTGCGTATCCCTTGAGCCCTTCGAAGCTGCCCTTCAAGAACTCAAACCCACCGTGCGCTGGCCCCACGGTGGGCGCCAACTGTCGTGGAATTGTCACGGCAGATGTCCTCTTGCAAGGACTTGATCGTGGAGCCATCGCAACTAGGAAGCTTAAAGGGGTTAATCGGGACAAAGGACACGCGAGGTTTATACTAGTTCAGCCCCTTGCGGTGAAGGAAGGCCTACGTCTAGTTGGGTTGGAATTGCTTGAGGTTTCGATGACCAGGGAGCGAGATACGCTATGCCCGGTTCTTGATCTCTTGTTTCTTCTGTCCCTAAGCTGCTAGCGGGTCGTCCCCTTATATACACGGGTCGACGCCCTACGGCTTACAGAGTCCCGGCCGGCTCATAAACAGTGTTCGGCTCGGTGACTTGTTATTTCTACCTTACAATACAAGTTGCGCCCTCATGGCGGTTTATCACCATGGGCCCTAAATCGTCGGTGGGCCTTTAGACCCTTTTCTGAACCGCCATCTTCACATCTTGGTCTTGGGCTTCAGATGGGCTTCTCTTTGCGTAACCCGGCCCCTCCTGGCGGCTTACGTAAATAATTATATCCCCAACAGTAGCTATCTACAGGTTTTCTTTAGTCAACAGCTCCGACTGGCGTACCCGCTGATAATTCTACCTTGGTTGTAGGCAAGTAGGCTGGTATGTTCATCTATTATCAGGAACTCCTCTTCACATCTAAATTTTGGCGGAACAACAATTCTACTGAGACCCTGGCATTAAAAGCAGCGCGGCAAAGACCGACAAACAAATTTTGTCAGATAATAGAAATTTAGAATCATTGAGGGACATAATGCCACTCTGCTATCAAATGGAGCATAATTGCATCACAAAATATTTGAGCTAGCATGTCTTCTTTTCCCAATCAAATATATGCATTTCTTTTCTCAAAGCTAGTCTTTGCTCGAAAAATAACTTTATACTTTTTCTTTGCAGTTTGAATATGGTTAGCTCTTCAGCTGCTTTACAGATTATGATGGTTCTATTCTATCTATGTACCTATGGGATACTGTTGGACTGAAAAGGTCAAGAGTCTTGGTGTTGCATAACAGCAGAGTATGATTAATTGTCAGTCTCACCTACAAATCTAGCTTGTGTAGGATATATTAATTCTGATACTCAGAGACCAAAAAGCGATGCCTGAATAATACTATGAAAAGGATGGCCTAAATAAAATTTTGCTCATAAGATTGCATGCGTAGCAGATTGCTGATAGGAAATAAATTGCACTAAAAGGATGAACAAATCCGACTTTATGGGAAGAGAGTGCAACAGTCATGAAGAGTGGAGTATATTATACCTAATATGTTCTGCCAAAGGTAACGCCTTCAAGATGAATTATCAAACTGATACTCAAGGTTGTATTTGACGTGAAGTACTAATACATGGGAGCAATGAACATGGCAATAGTCACTACAAAAAAAATACACTTCCGTGATTATACGTGTTTGTCACAGTAGGTCGCGTTTTTTGTCATGCATGTACATCCATGACGATTTTATGACAGAATCAAGATAGTCATACATGTGTTGTCGTAGAAGTGTTCCATGACATTACCAAAATTATCATCACGGAAGTGTCCACTTCCATGACGATAAATCGTGCGTCACAGAAGTGCTTTCGTCAAGGGTGACCGACACGCGGCATCCACCGTAACGGAACACCGTTAAGCTATAGGGTCCGGTTTAGGATCCGATAACCCGCTAACAGCCCGGACCAATGGGGATTTTCCACGTGTAAAATCATCATTGGCCGGAGGAAACACGTGTTGCCTCACCGTTGGGACAGATGTCATCCACTCATTGGACAGGAGGCGCCTATGATAGGTTGACACGTGGCATGTCCCAACTGTGGCCCATTCCGATGAAAAAGGCCGGCCCAGTAAAAATTAGCAGGTCGGCCCATATAAGGCCTACTTGTGTCAGGTCCATTTAAGCCCATGGCCCATATGAGATGTGCCAATTCAGCCCGTCAACGGCCCGTTAAAGATTTGACACCATTGCAGCCCATCGTCAGTTCAAGCCCGTTAACAACCCCCTATATATTTGGGCTCAATATCGGCCCGATGAGATTTTGGCCTGTTAACGGCCCATTCAGTGGATGGGCCAATATTCACGATGTACATCTTTCGGCCTTTTAGCGACCCATTTAAATGTTGGGCCAATTTCCGGCCCGGTGTGTCTTTCAGCCTGTTGACGGTCCATAAATCAGTTGGGCCATTTGTAGTGGACCCGAGTTTCGGTCTTTTAGCGACCCATTTAAGTGTTGGGCCAATTTCCGGACCAGTGTGTCTTTCAGCCTGTTGACGGCCCATGCCATTCATGGTCCAATACGAACCCGGTTTCTCTTTCGGCCTGCTAAAGGCCCACAACACAGTTGGGCCATTTACAATACGACATGACTTTCGTCCTCTTAGCGGCCCATGCTCTTCATGGTCTAGTACAAGCCCGCTGTCTCTTTCGGCCTGCTAAAGGCCCATAGTATAGTTGGGCCATATGTAGCCCGAACTTAGTAACGGCCTGTTAACAGCCCGTGAAATCAATTGGGCCCACCTGTTGCCCGCTTCTATGTCGGCCTGTTAACGACCCGGGAGATAAGAGCGACGACTATTAACTTTTGGCCTGGTAACGACCCATTAACTTAATGGGCCCACTAAAGTTCGTAGATGTCTTTAGGCCAAATTAGATAATTTGAGCCCATTACGACGAGCAATTATGCACAGGACCAAAACCGATCAAGCAAAGGTACGACATATAGGGAAAAACGTTGCACATCCAGCATATATTACAGGAAATTACATCCACTGGGAAATCAAAGATTGATGCCAGTGCAAATAAATGAACAGAACCTAACGATCTACAATGTCACAATCTACAACCTCAGCACGGATGACACCCATAAGCATGTGGGAAAGTTCTTGCTGCTTTGCTACACTGTCTCTGAAAACATTGATCAGTTGTTGTGTCACACGACTCTGCACCTCTGATTCCTCCACCATTTCCATCATTCCTTCAGCCATTAATTGGTTCACAAACATACATTTTTTCTGTTGCATTCGAGACAGAGGATAGTGAACAGATTCAGATGGCGATTTTGGCATGCTTGTATTATTGATAGTGGAGAGTGTCTCGACCACTGCATCATAACATAAATTAGGAGGGGAACCAAACAGATTAATCATGAGTTATTGCCATATTACCTGGCCTAGATTTATTGGAAAGAAACAATGGGGTTGCCTTGCTGTTTTCAGAGTTTGTCTTCTTATCTTCAGCAGCCTGCACCAAATTAAGACACTAGCATTGCTATCATTGGCCAAGTCAGATAATAGGAAAGCAACATTGGCACAACGAACGTTTGGGCAACTAGCCAACACCAAATTAACACAATATGGCACAGCTATCATCAGCCAGGTAAGGTAATACGAAAGCAACATTGACACAATTAATGAATGGGCAACCAGAGCAGCACTACAATTCAGTAATGTGCATGATATGAGATAGTACACTCATGCAGCTCAGTATGCAAAACTACCAGGCAGTTTTCTTTCCAAAAATCAACATTGGCGCCTTTAACATTTTGCTACAACTAATTTTAGATCAGATAAAGGTTGGATTTATGCCGATTAACAAAATACATGCTGATGTAAAAATATAGTGATATACAACAGGTACTTACATCAGTATTGGAGCACAGAGAATTCCCGCAAGTTATTTTCCTCGAATACAATCCCAATGAAGGAAGTCTTCTATCATTTAACCTTATTTTCTAAAAGACAGATGGGAAAGAAACATGTAGAAAATATGATCAGAATGCTATAAAATTTCACGATGCGAGGATACACACACGCTTCTTAGAATGGAGTTGACATTCTTTTGCTGGACTGGAGCGGACTAGTTCTTTGGCCACTCGAATATGCTTATTATCAGTGGGAGTTGGGTTTCTCTATGCTGGATCAGTATCTATGAAAAATGGAGTTGGTTTATTATCTCCTGGCGTTTGGATCTTTTGCAAAGACCTAGTTTGTAACCCTTCAGATTCTAACATAGCCGTCTTGCCCTTGCATGCCTTATATAGAAGAATGATGCTTCAATTATAAAACATGCTACAACAGAGATGGACTAGGTACTGAAGAATAGAAAGGCATGACATATTGACATGTATTCCCTCCATCCGGAACTAAATGGATGGGTCTAGACATATTGCAGTTCTAGATACATCCAGTTTTATCCATTTCTGTGACATGTAATCCGGACGGAGGGAGTATGATGTAAGAGCTAGGGATATGACAGGAAAACACAGTAAAAAAACACTAAAAACCCACTGCAGAACCAAAGTAATCAAACCCATTGATATGAGATAATACACTCATGCAGCTTAGGATGCAAAACTACCAGGCAGTTTTCCTTACAAAAATCAACATTGTGGCCTTTAATCATACATTTTGCTACAACTAAATTTAGATCACATAAAGGTTGGATTCACGCCGATTAACAAAATACATGTTGATGTAAAAATATAGTGATATACAACAGGTACTTACATCTACATTAGAGCACAGAGAATTCCCGCAAGAATCTTTCCTCACAGATGATACCAGTGCAGAAATTCTTCTATCTGTTAAGCTTATTTTCTAAAAGAGCGATGGGTAAGAAACATGTCGAAAATATGATCAGCACGCTGAAAGGTTCGATATGGTTGACTAGAGGGGGGGTGGTGAATAGGCAACTAACAATTTTTAACTTTTTCTTTACCAAATTAAACTTTGCATCAAAGTAGGTTGTCTAGATATGCAACTAGGTGAGCAACCTATATGATGCAACAACACCGAACAAACATGCAAGCAATAGAAGTAACACTAAAGATCTTGCACAAGTAAAGGTAAGAGATAACCAAGAGTGGACCCGGTGAAGACGATGATGTGTTACCGAAGTTCCTTCCTTTCGAGGGGAAGTACGTCTCCGTTAGAGCTGTGTGGAGGCACAATGCTCCCCAAGAAGCCACTAGGGCCACCATATTCTCCTCACGCCCTCACACAATGCGAGATGCCGTGATTCCACTATTGTGTCCCTTGGAGGCGGCAACCGGACCTTTACAAACAAGGTTGGGGAAATCTCCACAACTTAATCGGAGGCTCCCAACAATACCACGAAGCTTCACCACAATGGACTATGGCTCCGTGGTGACCTCAACCGTCTAGGGTGCTCAAACACCCAAGAGTAACAAGATCCGCTAGGGATAGGTGGGGGAATCAAATATCTCTTGGTGAAGTGTAGATCGGGGCCTTCTCAACCACTCCCGGGCAAATCAACAAGTTTGATTGGCTAGGGAGATAGATCAGGCGAAAATGGAGCTTGGAGCATTAATGGAGCTTGAGGGGGAAGAGGTAGGTCAATGGGGAAGAAGGGGACCCCCTTTTATAGTGGGGGCAACAATCCAACCGTTACCCCACTAAATAGCCCCGCAGAGGGCGGTACTACCGCAGAGGGCAGCGGTACTACCGCTGGACCCAGCGGTACTACCGCTCCACCCTACGATACTACCGCCCAGCAGAGAGGGCTAGAAGACAAAGGAGGGTCTGGCCCAGCGCGGTACTGCCGGACGGGCCTAGAGCGGTACTACCGCGGTGGCAGAGCGGTACTACCGCTCTTGAGCGGTACTACTGCACCTACAACCGCTGTAGGTGCCGCTCAACCTGACACGAGAAATGCCCCCTCGAGTCGAGGCGGTAGTGGCCCGGTACCGCAGCGGTACTGCTACTGAGGACACACAAGCGGTACTACCGCTAGGCACCGCGGTACTACCGTTGGGGCTAAAGATAGCTCAAACTGCAAGGAAAGAGACCTCTGACGACGCGGGAATGCCCAGAGGGTGAGAAACGAAGGTGTACGTGATGATTCCACGCTAGCCAAACCAAAGCGGACCCCCTCTTGATAGTACGGTGACTCCTAAGAAACTAGTCGACCAACAAGAAACCAAAGAGCTACACCATCTTGAAAAACACTTCCGAGGGGAGAGAAAATGTCTCGAGCCAAAGGATGAATCTCTGAAACGCTCAACGCACAAGTTTAGTCCGCAAATATGTTGTCATCAATCACCGAAACTACATCGAGAGAGATATGCCTTAACAATCTCCCCCTTTTGGTGGATTGATGACAACCAGGGATTTGCACAGGGAAAAGACATAAAAGTAAGGATACTTAGAACAACAAAATATAGACGGGCTCCCCCTGAATGTGTGCACCTAGTTAGTAGTGCCTTTGGAATGCAAGACACACACATTCGGATCAACACTCCCCCTATATTTAATAGTCCAACAATTCTAAGCACAAGATATATGGGAGCAGGATATAAAGCATGATAAGCATGCAACTCATAAGATACTACTATACTGATTAGACATAGATAATAAGGTGAAGATAGGGTAGCATATGTCTCACACCATATGTCTAGAACTTAGGTATCACTGGCACCAAACCAAACAAAACAAAACAAAGACAACGAGAAAACACAAGACACAAAGACACACTCACAACACGGCAACAACATAAATCCCTGAACTCTCTCCCCCTTTGGTATAGAGACACCAAAAGGGCAAAGAGCGTTGCTACGGCTCCAGGTGATGGCAGGCTGAGGATCTCGAACATCACATCTCAGCGTGATCGTCTGCCCCTCCGTCGTCGGTTGGAAACTGCTCGGCGTTTGAATCGGTCCAAGGGCAATGCTGGTGAATCCATTCCTCCTCTTCAGTTATCTGGCCCTCAGAACCGCTGGCAACGGTCGCACCCAGGTGACGCATGAGCTCCTTGTGACGCACCCTGGCCTGCTTCTCAGTCACATGAGTCATGTACTGACCATGAGACTTCATGCAGAAAAGCTTCTTCATCTTGTGTTTAAGCTTCTTTGCCTAAGAAGGTTCTGCACTAGAGGGCCCAAAGTCCTCCTCGTGATCATCGGCCGCAGCCCCACCCTCGATCTCCATGTCAGCAGCAGTAGATGGCTCAGCGGTAGTAGATGGACCCCCGATTTTAGGCGCTGGGGTGCCCCAATTGTCCTTCTTCCTCAGACGCTTGATCTCATGAGAAACCAATTCTCCAGTCTCCAACATCACTCTGGGATAGACACGTGCCCAGGCCTTCTCAATGAGCCTCATGATGAATGGACCATATATCGGGCACTTGCGCTCAGAAACGACAGCGAGAAGTTCAAACCACATAACATGAGAAATGTCCAGGCTCTCTCCAGTGTTTTCTTCCTTCTCATGCTGGCAGAAAAGAAGCATGTCCACAAGATAGGAGTGGACCATATCCAGATTCCCGATGCGAGGGAAGAGAGTCTCACGGAAGACACGATGAAGGATCTCCAGATAGGCAGACAGCTCATAGATTTTCTTCTTAGTCACTGGGTTAACCTTCACAGTACAGTAGGGCCAAAGGGCTTGCTTGTGAGTGGATGTAGCATTGCGGTGAGGGCGGAAGCCGACTAGAGTCTCAAGCCCGTGATCTTCCACATCAAGTAACTCCATGAAGGCCTGCCACTTGACGGAAAGCAACTTGCCATTGGTCATCCAAGTCAGAGTCCTGTCGGCATTAGTTCCAAGATGAATGGCAGCAAAGAATTGAGCCACCAAATCTGCATCAAAATCCTTGTTGAACTGCATGATCCTGAGAATGTTCAGCTGAGAACACATCTGAAGGGCTCCGCCAAAGTACTCAGGGTCCTTCTCCATAGCATCCGTGTCGATGGAGTCTACATCAACATAGAGATTCTTCTTGTCCTTGATCACATCAAAATAAATGGCAAACTGAAAGCGGTTCCAGAATGGGCGGTTGACCAAAGTGGGATCTTGGTCTACCTCATAGGGGTTGTGGCGACGCTTTGCCCAAAACTCCTTGGCAGTCATCTCAGTCACAGTCTTTCCCTTTGGCTTGTTGGCGGATCTCTTCGACTGCTGAGGTGGTGGTGGAGCACTTGAGGTTGCGCCTGCTGGTGGCGATTGAGTACTAGAGGAACCACCTGCTGGCTCAGAGGTGCGGTAGCGCTTTGACGTTGCACGCCCGGGGTTGACACGACGGACCTGCTGCTCAGGATGATCATCACCTGGAACCAAACACACGACCAGAAGAAACACACGAAAGAAAGAGCATAAGCCACCAAACAAAACAACAAGGATCAAAGCGTGGTAGGAAAAAGAAGGAACTGGGCATACAGCGGTAGTACTGCGACCAACCAGCGGTAGTACCGCCCCAGTGGTAGTATGGTGAAACAAGAGCGGTAGTACCGCACTAGATGGGGAACGGCGGTTCTTCACTACCGTGGTCAGATCCGTCACTACCGGAGATGCCAAATTCGAAAATAAGCCTACCAATCCACAGAGCCTAGAAGCCATCTCCATCCTACTCAAGCCTTGCCTTAGCCAAAAGACAAGAAGAACAATGCCTATTACCCCTAAAAACTAGATGCAAGATCTAGGCAAAGAGACAACGAGAACGGGGGCAATACTAGCATCCATGGCAAGAGGATAAGGTGGGGATCGACTCCACCGGAGGAAATGGAGAGGGACAACACAAAAACAGCGGCCGGCCGGGCCCCTCCTGCGGCGAGAGGTTGCAGGAGCAACGAAGAAGATGAGTGGGTGCGAATGGGTATGGGGGAGAAGCAACTCCCCCTGCCCCGAATTAACCCCCCAGTCGCCCGCCCCGCAGCGGTAGTACCGCTGGGTGTGCGGTAGTACCGCTTGACGCTTGTCAGCGGTAGTACCGCTCACGCAGCGGTAGTACCGCTCTGCCGCAAAAAGATCCGACCAAACCGGGCAGAACACACGAGAGGAAACCGAGACAAAATGAAAAGACACACACACACACACAAAATCGACAAGAAGAAAGAAGATACACACCTCTCCAAGAGAGGATGATGGCCGAGGCCACCTATGTTTGAGTTTAGAGGTATGGCGCCACGAATATTTTAACCTTGGGCCCATGACCAACACCCATCTTTGAAGCACAAGTACCATAAAGAAATGGCTAATGTGAAAGAGTTTGGTTAGTTTATGCATTATGGGGGGAGGGAAAGTTCATTGAGAGAACAACACTCCCCCTATGTCCATGCCTACACCTAAACTAGACAACAAGTTGAGTGAGGTGGGGTGTGCAAGGGTTCAAGTCACATTGCTCGAATCAATTATATTTAGCTCATGCCTTAACTCGTGAAATCTTGCTTCATCCAAAGGCTTCGTGAAGATATCTGCAAGGTTATCATGAGTGTTGACATAGTTGAGCTCGATCTCCCCTCGCCTAATGTGATCCCGGATGAAGTGATACCTAATCTCAATATGCTTTGTCTTGAAGTGTTGCACCAGGTTGAGGGAAATCTTGATGGCACTTTCATTGTCACACCAAAGAGGCACTTTTTCACAAGTGACACCGTAATCCTTTAAAGTTTGCCCCATCCATAAAAGTTGTGCACAACAACTACCGGCAGCCACATACTCCGCTTCCATGGATGAGAGAGACACACAACTTTGCTTCTTGGAAGACCAACTTACCAATGAGCAACCAAGAAATTGGCACCCTCCGGAAGTGGACTTCCTATCCACTTTGTCTCCCGCCCAATCCGAGTCCGAATAACCTACAAGCTTGAAATTTTCTCCTCTTGGGTACCATAAGCCAAAGTTTGGGGTATGAGCCAAATATCGAAAGATTCGTTTGACTGCCACATAGTGACTTTCCTTAGGTGCGGCTTGAAATCATGCACAAATTCCCACACTCAACATGATATCCGGTCTATATGCACAAAGGTAAAGCAAGGAGCCAATCATGGAGTGATATAACTTTTGATCCACCGCTTTACCATTGGGATCAATGTCAAGTTGGCACTTGGTGGGCATGGGAGTGGACGCCGGCTTGACATCACTTAGATTGAATCTCTTAAGCATGTCTTGAGTGTATTTGGCTTGGTTGATGAAAGTTCCTTCTCTCCTTTGCTTCACTTCGAACCCGAGAAAGAACTTCAACTCTCCCATGGAAGACATCTCGAACTTTGAGGTCATGAGAGCGGCAAATTCCTCATTGAAAGCTTTGTTAGGGGAACCAAAGATAATATCATCAACATATAATTGGCACATAAACAACTCCCCTTTGACCTTCTTAGTAAAAAGAGTGGGGTCGATTAGCCCAACTTCAAAACCACGGTCTTGTAACAACTCGGTAAGGTGGTCATACCACACACGTGGGGCTTGTTTAAGGCCATAGAGTGCCTTATCGAGTTGATACACATGATCGGGAAAGTAGGGATCCTCGAACCCGGGGGGTTGCTTGACATAAACCAATTCATTAATCGGACCATTAAGAAAAGCACTCTTCACATCCATTTGTTGTAACTTAAAGTTATGATGAGAGGCATATGCAATCAACATGCGAATGGATTCAAGACGAGCAACGGGAGCAAAGGTTTCACCGTAGTCGATACCCTCGACTTGGGAGTACCCTTGTGCTACCAAACGAGCCTTGTTGCGAATGATAATCCCATGAGCATCTTGCTTGTTCTTAAATATCCACTTGGTTCCAATGACATTGTGGTTCACCGTTGGCCTTGGCACCAATCTCCACACTTTGTTGCGCTCGAAGTTGTTGAGTTCTTCATGCATGGCATTGAGCCAATCCGGATCTTCCAGCGCCTCATAGACCTTGTGGGGTTCGACACAAGAGACAAACTCATGATGTTCACAATAGTTTGCTAATTGTCTACGAGTGCTTACCCCCTTTCTTAAGCTTCCAAGCACATTTGTCATGAGATGATCCTTGGTGGAGAGCTTGGAAGCAACCTTGGCGGCACGACGCTCCAATTCCTCCTCGGGGGTGAGACGAGGAGTGGTCACTTGATCATCTTGAGTGTCGTCTTGAGCTTGTTCTTGATCTTGTGGAACTTGATCTTGAACTTGCTCGGAGGAGGGAGCTTGACCTTGGGCATCACATGATGTTACAACACCATCTTGAGATTGATCTTGCCCTTGGTCTTGTTCTTGAGGTTGAGGGCCCTCACTTTGTTCTTCAGAAGCGTGTGGGTCTTGGGTTGGTGAAGGTTCCACTTGAATAGAACATTGTCCTTCTCCTTCGGCCACAAGGGGTTCCTCAATGGGTAGGATATGACCAATACCCATTCTTCTTATGGCTTGGGGAGGAATTTCATCACCTACATCACAAGTACCACTTTGCTCCACTTGGGAGCCGTTATTCTCATCAAACTCCACGTTACACGTTTCCTCAATAAGTCCCGTGGACTTATTGAGAACACGGTAAGCATGAGAGTTTGTAGCATAACCAATAAATATGCCCTCATAAGCTCTAGCCTCAAATTTAGACAAACAGACACCTTTCTTGAGAATGAAACACTTACACCCGAACACCCGGAAGTACTTGAGGTTGGGTTTGTTACCGGTGAGTATCTCATATGGAGTCTTGTTCAAGCCTTTGCGGAGGTAGAGCCGATTAGATGCATGGCACGCGGTGTTGATGGCTTCGGCCCAAAAGTTGTAGGGAGACTTGAACTCCGCCATCATGGTCCTTGCCGCATCCATCAACGTCCGGTTCTTCCTCTCCGCTACACCATTTTGTTGAGGGGTATAAAGTGCGGAATATTGATGCTTGATTCCCTCATCACTCAAAGACTTATCCAAGGTGCAGTTCTTGAACTCGGAGCCGTTGTCACTTCTTATTGTCAAGATCTTTGCATTGTGTTGTCGTTGAGCTTCATTTGCAAAGTCGATGACGGTTTGTTGGGTCTCGCTTTTCCTCTTGAAGAAATATACCCAAGTGTATCTTGAATAGTCATCTACAATCACCAAGCAATACTTTCTACCCCCAAGACTATCAAAGGATGGAGGTCCAAAGAGATCCAAGTGAAGGAGCTCCAAAGGCCTCTTCGAGTAGATAATTGTCATGGGAGGGTGAGCCTTCTCATGTAGCTTTCCTTCGATGCAAGCACTGCAAGCACGATCTTTGGCAAAACTAACATTTGTTAGTCCACGAACATGGTCCCCCTTGAGAAGACTTTGCAAAGATCTCATATTGACGTGGGCTAAACGGCGATGCCAAAGCCATCCCACGTCAACTTTAGCCATTAGGCATGTCGAGGTCTTAGTGGGTCGCTTCGAAAAGTTAATCACATAGAGACCGTTCTCGACATGCCCAACAAAGGCTACTTTAAGAGTCTTGCTCCACAAGAGGGCCACAGAATCAATATCAACGAAAGTGGCAAAGCCCATGAGTGTTAGTTGACGAACGTAAAGTAAATTGTATGCAAGGGACTCAACAAGCATGACCTTCTCGATCGTAAGATCATGAGAAATGACAACTTTGCCGAGTCCCAATACCTTAGAAGATGAGGCATCACCCCACTCAACATTGGTGGGCATGGATGGAATCTTTTGCACGTCCACCACCAAGTCCTTGCTTCCGGTCATATGATTAGTAGCTCCACTATCGAGCAACCATGATCCCCCACCGGAAGCAAACACCTACAAGAGATCAATGCTTGGTTTTAGGTACCCATTTTGTAATGGGTCCTTTGATGTTAGTAACAAGGGTCTTAGGAACCCAAATAGACCATTCAATGTACTCATAAGGAGAACCAACAAATTTGGCATAAACATGCCCATCTCTAGCGCGGCACAACACATAAGAAGGGTTAAAGTCGCCGGCTTTGTTGGGAAGGGGAGCGTTTCCCTTCTTGGCATCACTACCCTTCATGGAGTTTTTCTTCTTCTTCTCCTTAGTAGCAACCTCACACTCCTTCACAAAGGTTTGCTTGAGAGGAGGAGGTCGTTTGGCCTTGTCATTCTTCTTCTCGTTCTTGGACTTGGGCACGTACCCAATCCCTTCCTTGGCCACAACTCCCTTTTGGGTGGTCAAGAGGTCGTTGAGGCTCTTCTCGCCTTGTATGCAAGACACAAGACCTTTCTCAAGTTGCACCTTTAGCTTAGCATTCTCCTCAACAAGATGCACATGCTCACAACATGGGTTAGTAGCATTTGCATTATCAATTAACATCATACGAGGAAAGGTGGCTTTCTCCTTGGTTAGCTTTACTTGGAGTTGATCATGAGACTCTTTAAGGCTAGCATGAGCACCCTTCAAGACCTTGTGAGCCTTGTCAAGTAGATCAAACTCCTCTTTGAGTCTAGCAAGATCAACCCCAAGTTTGGCCTTCTCGGAGTACTCCGCAACAAAATGACTCTCATTGCCACAATTGTAGCAAGTCCTTACACGTTGCTTGCTCTTCGTGCCACTTGAGTTGTTGTTGTTGAAGTTTGGCCTTGAGTTTTTCTTACTCCAAAATTGCCTTGAAGCAAGTGCCATGTGTTCATGATATGCATACTTTGTATCTTCGGGGTTGCTTTCCTCTTCTTCCTCCTCTTCTTCTTCAACGCAAACCTTGGCCTTCAATGCAAGGTTGGGCTTCTTTGCCCTTTGAGAACGAAGCACCGCATTGTCGGCGGTCTTGTCCAAGATGTTCATAGCCACAAACTCATCCAACACTTCACTTGAGGTCAAAGTGTGGAAGTCCGGCCTTTGACGAATGACGGAGGACATGGCCTTGTGGTAAGGCATCATTGCCTTGAGGAATTTGCGCTTGATCCAATTGTCATCCGTGTCCTTGCTCCCGTGATCTCGGAGTGAGACCACGAGTTTGGTTACTCTCCGATAAAGCTCACGAGGTTCTTCATCTTCTTTCATTGCAAACTTATCGGCTTCATCTTGCACTACTTCACAGTTGGAGCGTTGAATGCTTGCGCTAGAGAGAGACAACACAAAGCCATGCATCTTTGGCCAAGGCGAAGGGCCGAAGATGAGGTAGATCTTCGGGTGGAATTGCATCTTGAATGATGAAGAGAGCATTCTCATTGAATTGATTATCCGCGGCTTCTCGAGGAGTGAAGTTGCTTGGATCATGCGAATGGAAACCTTCTTCAATGATTCTCCAAATATTAGTGTTCACATGATTTAAATGACGCTTAAAGCGATAAACCCAAGAATCAAGGTCCTCATTTTTCACAATCTTAGGGGGAGGACCGACATGATTCAAATGAGCGGAAGGAACCGGTCCACCATAAACAAGTGGTGGTTCCACTTGAGCAAAGATGCCGGTGCCATTTTTACCACTAGAAGAAGGAGCCTTTTCACTACTAGCTTCCCCCTTGTCGGAGATAGCATCTGTCACCTTGTCAGTGGGATCACCCACTTTCAACAGTGCGGTGGATAGCTTAAGCCCTTCAATGAATTTATTAAACATGCTTTCAACCTCGGCCGTGATGGAGGTTTTCAATGTCTCCAAGGCCACATTGAACTCCTCATGAGAGACCGATGTTCCCCCATCGTCCATAGACGAGATCAGATTCACACCGGAGTGTTACTCCACACCGTCTACGGTATCAACCATACTCTTCGGACAGCAAAGTCCTTAGTAAAGAGACGAGGCTCTGATACCAATTGAAAGGATCGATATGGTTGACTAGAGGGGGGGTGAATAGGCAACTAACAATTTTTAACTTTTCTTTACCAAATTAAACTTTGCATCAAAGTAGGTTGTCTAGATATGCAACTAGGTGAGCAACCTATATGATGCAACAACACCGAACAAACACGCAAGCAATAGAAGTAACACTAAAGAGCTTGCACAAGTAAAGGTAAGAGATAACCAAGAGTGGACCCGGTGAAGCGAGGATGTGTTACCGAAGTTCCTTCCTTTCGAGGGGAAGTACGTCTCCGTTAGAGCGGTGTGGAGGCACAATGCTCCCCAAGAAGGCACTAGGGCCACCGTATTCTCCTCACGCCCTCACACAATGCGAGATGCCGTGATTCCACTATTGGTGCCATTGGAGGCGGCAACCGGACCTTTACAAACAAGGTTGGGGCAATCTCCACAACTTACGGAGGCTCCCAACAATACCACGAAGCTTAACCACAATGGACTATGGCTCCGTGGTGACCTCAACCGTCTAGGGTGCTCAAACACCCAAGAGTAACAAGATCTCCTAGGGATAGGTGGGGGAATCAAATATCTCTTGGTGGAAGTGTAGATCGGGGCCTTCTCAAC
The DNA here is from genome assembly GCF_056163025.1 of Triticum urartu. Lineage (NCBI taxonomy): Eukaryota > Viridiplantae > Streptophyta > Magnoliopsida > Poales > Poaceae > Triticum > Triticum urartu. Next base: position 149,038,708 of record NC_141879.1, on the reverse strand, counting down.
CACTCCCGAGCAAATCAACAAGTTTGATTGGCTAGGGAGAGAGATCGGGCGAAAATGGAGCTTAGAGCATTAATGGAGCTTGAGGGGGAAGAGGTAGGTCAACGGGGAAGAAGGGGACCCCCTTTTATAGTGGGGGCAACAATCCAACCGTTACCCCACTAAACAGCCCTGCAGAGGGCGGTACTACCGCAGAGGGCAGCGGTACTACCGCTCCCCCCTACGGTACTACCGCCTAGCAGAGAGGGCTAGAAGACAGAGGAGGGACTGGCCCAGCGTGGTGCTGCCGGACGGGCCTAGAACGGTACTACCGCTCTTGAGCGGTACTACTGCACGTACAACCGCTGCAGGTGCCGCTCAACCCGACACGAGAAATGCCCCCCTCGAGTCGAGGCGGTAGTGGCCCGATACCGCAGCGGTACTGCCGCTAAGGACACACAAGCGGTACTACCGCTGGGCACCGCGGTACTACCGCTGGGGCTAAATATAGCTCAAACTGCAAGGAAAGAGACCTCCGACGACGCGGGAATGCCCAGAGGTTGAGAACCGAAGGTGTACGTGATGATTCCACCCTAGCCAAACCAAAGCGGACCCCCTCTTGATAGTACAGTGACTCCTAAGAAACTAGTCCACCAACAAGAAACCAAAGAGCTACACCGTCTTGAAAAACACTTATGAGGGGAGAGAAAACATCTTGAGCCAAAGGATGAATCTCTGAAATGCTCAACGCACAAGGTTAGTCCGCAAATATGTTGTCATCAATCACCAAAAACTACATCGAGAGAGATATGCCTTAACACATACTATACAATTTCATGATGCAAGGATACGCACACGCTTCTTAGAATGGAGTTGACATATTTTTGCTAGACTGGAGCAGACTAGTTCTTTGTCCACTGGAATCTGCTTATTATCAGTAAGAGTTGGGTTTCTCTGTGCTGGAGCAGTATCTATAAAAAACTGGAGTTCGTTTATTATCTCCTGGTATTTGGATCTTTTGCAAAGACCTGGTTTGTAACCCTTCAGATTCTCACATAGTCGTCTTCCCCTTGCATGCCTTGTATAGAAGAATGGTGCTTCAATTATAAAACATGCTACAACAGAGAGATGGAATAGGTACTGAAGAATAGAAAGGCATGACATATTGACATGTATTCCCTCCATCCATAAAAAAATGGATGGGTCTAGGCATATTTCAGTTCTAGATACATCCTTTTTTTATCCATTTCGGCAACATGTAATCCGGAGGGAGGGAGTATGGTCTAAGAGCTAGGGATACGACAGGACAACACAGTAAAAAAACACTAGTTGAATGTAAAACTGTATGCTAGCGGAATACATACATAAAAAACTAAGGCAACATACACGTGTATGATTGGGAAACTAAGATGGCATTGCAACAGAGCACTAGAACAGCACTTCAATATAAAAAACATGGTATGGTAGACAGATGAAGTACTGATACGTCCATTTGGTAGCTTTTATATCGATATTTATTGCATTATGGGCTGCTATTACACATTATGTCACAATACTTATGCCTATTCTCTCTTATTTTACAAGGTTTACATGAAGAGGGAGAATGCCGACAGCTGGGATTCTGGGTTGGAAAAGGAGCAAATATTAGAGACCCATTCTGCACAGCTCTAAAAGTCCTGAAACTTCACGGAAGCTATTTCCAGAATATATAAAAAATACTGAGCGCAAGAAGTTCCAGAGGGGGCCACACCCTGGCCACAAGGGTGGGGGTGCGCCCCTGCCTCGTGGGCCCCCTGGTGGCCCTCCGACGCCCATCTTCTGCTATATGGAGTCTTTCATTGAGGAAAAAATCATAAGAAAGCTTTCAGGACGAGACTCTGCCGCCACGAGGCGGAACCTTGGTGGAACCAATCTAGGGCTCCGGCGGAGCTGTTCTGCTGGGGGAAACTTCCCTCCGGTAGGGGGAAATCATCACCATCGTCATCACCAATGATCCTCTCATTGGGAGGGGGTCAATCTCCATCAACATCTTCACCAACACCATCTCATCTCAAACCCTACTTCATCTCTTGTATCCAATCTTTGTATCCAAACCTCATATTGGTACCTGTGGGTTGCTAGTAGTGTTGATTACTCCTTGTAGTTGATGCTAGTTGGTTTACTTGGTGGAAGATCATATGTTCAGATCCATTATGCATATTAATACCCCTATGATTATGAACATGAATATGCTTTGTGAGTTGTTACGTTTGTTCCTGAGGACATGGGAGAAGTCTTGCTATTAGTAGTGATGTGAATTTGGTATTCGTTCGATATTTTGATGAGATGTATGTTGTCATCCCTCTAGTGGTGTCATGTGAACGTCGACTACATGACACTTCACCATTGTTTGGGCCTAGAGGGAGGCATTGGGAAGTAATAAGTAGATGATGGGTTGCTAGAGTGAAAGAAGCTTAAACCCTAGTTTATGCGTTGCTTCGTAAGGGGCTGATTTGGATCCATATGTTTCATGTTGTGGTTAGGTTTACCTTAATACTTCTGTTGTAGTTGCGGATGCTTGCAATAGGAGTTAATCATAAGTGAGATGCTTGTCCAAGTAAGGACATTACCCAAGCACCGGTCCACCAGCATATCAAATTATCAAAGTACCGAACGCGAATCATATGATCGTGAGGAAAACTAGCTTGACGATAATTCCCATGTGTCCTCGGGAGCGCTTTACTTCATATAAGAGTTTGTCCAGGCTTGTCCTTTGCTACCAAAAGGATTGGGCCATCTTGATGCACCTTATTTAGTTTTATTACTTGCTACTCGTTACAAATTGCCTTATCACAAAACTATCTGTTACCGATAATTTCAGTGCTTGCAGAGAATAACTTACTGAAAACTGCTTATCATTTCCTTGTGCTCCTCATTGGGTTCGACACTCTTACTTATCAAAAGGACTACGATAGAACCCCTACACTTGTGGGTCATCAAGACTCTTTTCTGGCGCCGTTGCCGGAGAGTGAAGCGCCTTTGGTAGGTGGAATTTGGTAAGGAAAAAATTATATAGTGTGCTGAAATTTATTGTCACTTGTTACTATGGAAAGTAATCCTTTGAGGGGCTTGTTCGGGGTATCTTCACCTGGACCGGTAGAGAAAATAGTTGCTCCTCAACCTACTAGACCTACTGAAAATGAAAATGTTTACTTCGAAATTCCTTCGGGTATGATAGAGAAACTGCTAGCTAATCCTTTTGCAGGAGATGGAACATTGCATCCCGATTTGCACTTAATCTATGTGGATGAAGTTTGTGGATTATTTAAGGTTGCAGGTATGCCCGATGATGTTATCAAGAAGAAGGTCTTCCCTTTATCTTTGAAGGGAGATGCATTGACATGGTATAGGCTATGTGATGATATGGGATCATGGGACTACAAATGGTTGAAATTGGAATTCCATCAGAGGTTTTATCCTATGCATCTTGTTCATCGTGATCGTAATTATATATATAATTTTTGGCCTCGCGAAGGAGAAAGCATCGCTCAAGCTTGGGGGAGGCTTAAGTCAATGTTATATTCATGCCCCAATCATGTGCTCTCAAGAGAAATGATTATTCAAAATTTTTATGCTCGGCTTTCTGACAACAATCGCTCCATGCTCGATACTTCTTATACTAGTTCCTTTATGATGAAGACTATTGAATTCAAATGGAATTTATTGGAGAGAATTAAACGCAACTATGAAGATTGGGATCTCGACGAAGGTAAGGAGTCAGGTATAACACCTAAGTTTGATTGCGTTAAATCTTTTATGGATACCGATGTTTCCGTAAATTTAGCACTAAATATGGACTTGACTCTGAGATAGTAGCTTCTTTCTATGAATCTTTTGCTACTCATGTTGATCTCCCTAAGGAGAAGTGGTTTAAATATAATCCTCCCATAGAAGTAAAAGTAGTTGAACCTATTAAAGTTGAAGAAAAGACTATCACCTATAATGATCCTGTTGTTCCTATTGCTTATGTTGAGAAACCGCCTTTTCCTGTTAGAATAAAGAGTCATGCTAAGGCTTCAACTGTGGTCAAAAAAAGTAATATTAGGACACCTAAACCTCATGGGAAAATTAAAGTTGAAACTAAAATTGCTATGGTTAAAGATCTCTTGGCCGATAATATTGATGGGCTTGTTATTTACTTCTGTGATGAAACTGCTAGAATTGCTAGACCTGATGCTAAAGATAAAAATAGACCCGTGGTAGGCATGCCTGTTATTTCTGTTAAAATAGGAGATCATTGTTATCATGGCTTATGTGATATGGGTGCTAGTGCTAGTGCAATACCTGTTTCCTTATACAAAGAAATTATGCATGATATTGCACCAACTGAGATAGAAGGTATTGATGTTACCATTAAGCTTGCCAATAGAGATATTATTTTACCAGTTGGGATTGTTAGAGATGTTGAAGTCTTGTATGGGAAGATTAAATATCCTGCTGATTTTCTTGTTCTTGGTTCCCCACAAGATAGCTTTTGTCCCATTATATTTGGTAGACCCTTCTTGAATACTGTCAATGCTAAGATAGACTGCAATAAGGATATTGTTTCTGTTGGTTTAGGGGATATGTCTCATGAGTTTAATTTCGCTAAATTTCGTAGACAACCCCATGATAAAGAATTGCCTAGTAAAGATGAAATTATTGGTCTTGCTTCTATTGCCATGCCTCCTACTGACCCATTGGAACAATACTTGCTAGACCATGAAAACGATATGTTCATGAATGAAAGAAGGGAAATATATGAAGTATTCTTTAAACAGGGACCTATTCTGAAACACAACTTGCGTGTTGAAATCCTAGGGGATCCTCCTCCACCCAAGGGTGATCCCGTGTTTGAGCTTAAACCATTACCTGATACTCTTAAACATGCTTATCTTGATGAAAAGAAAATATATCATGTTATTATTAGTGCTAAGCTTTCAGAGAAGGAGGAAGAGAAATTATTGAAAACTCCGAAGAAGCACCGTGCTGCTATTGGATATACTCTTGATGATCTTAAGGGCATTAGTCCCACTCTATATCAACACAAAATAAATTTGGAGGAAGAAGCCAAACCAGTTATTGATCACCAACGATGACTGAATCCTAAGATGAAAGAAGTGGTAAGAAAGGAAATATTAAAGCTCCTTGAGGCAGGTATAATTTATCCCGTTGCTGATAGTCAATGGGTAAGTCATGTCCATTGTGTCCCTAAGAAGGGAGGTATTACCGTTGTTCCTAATGATAAAGATGAATTGATCCCGCAAAGAATTATTACAGGTTATAGGATGGTAATTGATTTCCGCAAATTAAATAAGGCTACTAAAAAAGATCATTACCCTTTGCCTTTTTATTGATCAAATGCTAGAAAGATTATCCAAACATACACATTTTTGCTTTCTAGATGGTTACTCTGGCTACTCTCAAATACCCGTGTCAGCCGATGATCAATCAAAGACCACTTTTACTTGCCCTTTCGGTACTTTTGCTTAATAGACGTATGCCTTTTGGTTTATGTAATGCACCTGCTACCTTTCAAAGATGCATGATGGCTATATTCTCTGACTTTTGTGAAAAGATATGTGAGGTTTTCATGGATGATTTCTCCGTTTATGGATCCTCTTTTGATGATTGCTTAAGCAACCTTGATCGAGTTTTGTAGAGATGTGAAGAAACTAATCTTGTCTTGAATTGGGAGAAATGCCACTTTATGGTTAATGAAGGTATTGTCTTGGGGCATAAAATTTCTGAAAGAGGTATTGAAGTTGATAAAGCTAAAGTTGATGCTATTGAAAAGATGTCATGCCCTAAGGACATTAAAGGTATAAGAAGCTTCCTTGGTCACGCCGGTTTTTATAGGAGGTTCATTAAGGACTTCTCAAAAATTTCTCGTCCGCTGACTAACCTACTACAAAAGGATATTCCTTTTGTCTTTGATGATGATTGTGTAGAAGCATTTGAAATACTTAAGAAAGCATTAATTTCTGCACCTATTGTTCAGCCACCTGATTGGAATTTACCCTTTGAAATTATGTGTGATGCTAGTGATTATGTTGTGGGTGTTGTTCTAGGGCAAAGAGTTGATAAGAAATTAAATGTTATTCAATATGCTAGTAAAACTCTAGACAATGCCCAGAGAAATTATGCTACCACTGAAAAGGAATTCTTAGCAGTTGTATTTGCTTGTGATAAGTTCAGACCTTATATTATTGATTCTAAAGTAACTATTCACACTAATGATGCTGCTATTAAATATCTTATGGAAAAGAAAGATGCTAAACCTAGACTTATTAGATGGGTTCTCTTGCTACAAGAATTTGATTTGCATATTATTGATAGAAAGGGAGCTGAGAACCCCGTTGCAGACAACTTGTCTAGGTTAGAAAATGTTCTTAATGACCCACTACCTATTGATGATAGCTTTCCTAATGAACAATTAAATGTCATAAATGCTTCTCGTACTGCTCCATGGTATGCTGATTATGCTAATTATATTGTTGCTAAATTTATACCACCTAGTTTCACATACAACAAAAGAAAAGGTTCTTCTATGATTTGAGACATTACTTTTGGGATGACCCACATCTTTATAAAGAAGGAGTGGATGGTATTATTAGACATTGTATACCTGAGCATGAACAGCAATAGATCATACGCAAGTGTCACTCCGAAGCATATGGAGGACACCATGCTGGAGATAGAACTGCACATAAAGTATTGCAATCCGGTTTTTATTGTCCTACTCTCTTCAAGGATGCCCGTAAGTTTGTCTTGTCTTGTGATGAATGTCAAAGAATTGGTAATATTAGTAGACGTCAAGAAATGCCTATGAATTATTCACTTGTTATTGAACCATTTGATGTTTGGGGCTTTGATTATATGGGACCTTTTCCTTCCTCTAATGGGTATACACACATTTTAGTTGATGTTGATTACGTCACTAAGTGGGTAGAAGCTATTTCAACTAGTAGTGTGATACGTCTCCGTCGTATCTACTTTCCCAAACACTTTTGCCCTTGTTTTGGACTCTAACTTGCATGATTTGAATAGAAGTAACCCGGACTGACACTGTTTTCAGCAGAATTGCCATGGTGTTATTTATGTGCAGAAACAAAAGTTCTCGGAATGACCTGAAACTCCACGGAGATTATTTTTGGAAATAATAAAAAAAAATACTGGCGAAGAATCAAGGCCAAGGGGCCCACACCCTAGCCACAAGGGTGGGGGCGTGCCTGCCCCCTGGGCACGCCCCCTGCCTCGTGGGCCCCCTGGAGCTCCATCGACCTCAACTCCAACTCCATATATTCGTGTTCGGGGAGAAAAAATAAAGGAGAAGGATTCATCGCGTTTTACGATATGGAGCCGCTGCCAAGCCCTAAACTCTCTCGGGAGGGCTGATCTGGAGTCCGTTCGGGGCTCCGGAGAGGGGAATCCGTCGCCGTCGTCATCATCAACCATCCTCTATCACCAATTTCATGATGCTCACTGCCGTGCGTGAGTAATTCCATCGTAGGCTTGCTGGACGGTGTTGGATTGGATGAGATTTATCATGTAATCGAGTTAGTTTTGTTAGGGTTTGATCCCTAGTATCCACTATGTTCTGAGATTGATGTTGCTATGACTTTGCTATGCTTAATGCTTGTCACTAGGGCCCGAGTGCCATGATTTCAGATCTAAACCTATTATGTTTTCATGAATATATGTGAGTTCTTTATCCTATCTTGCAAGTCTATAGTCACCTACTATGTGTTATGATCCGGCAACCCCGAAGTGACAATAATCGGGACCACTCCCGGCGATGACCGTAGTTTGAGGAGTTCATGTATTCACTATGTGTTAATGCTTTGGTCTGGTACTCTATTAAAAGGAGGCCTTAATATCCCTTAGTTTCCACTAGGACCCCGCTGCCACGGGAGGGTAGGACAAAAGATGTCATGCAAGTTCTTTTCCATAAGCACGTATGACTATATTCGGAATACATGCCTACATTACATTGATGAATTGGAGCTAGTTCTGTTTCACCCTAGGTTATGACTATTACATGATGAACCACATCCGGCATAATTCTCCATCACCTATCCAATGCCTACAAGCTTTTCACATATTGTTCTCCGCTTATTTACTTTTCCGTTGCTACTGTTACAATTACTGTAAAACCCCAAAATATTACTTTTGTTATCGTTACCGTTACTTCCATATTACTTTGCTACTAAATACTTTGCTGTAGATACTAAGTTATCCAGGTGTGGTTGAATTGACAACTCAACTACTAATACTTGAGAATATTCTTTGGCTCCCCTTGTGTCGAATCAATAAAGTTGGGTTGAATACTCTACCCTCGAAAACTGTTGCAATCCCCTATACTTGTGGGTTATCATAGTGCTGATCATAACACCTCTATTAAGATGCTTAAAGAAGTTATTTTCCTGAGGTTTGGAGTCCCTAGATATTTAATGACTGATGGTGGTTCACACTTTATTCATGGTGCCTTTCATAAAATGTTTGCTAAGTATGATGTTAATCATAGAATTGCATCTCCTTATCACCCACAGTCTAGTGGTCAAGTAGAATTAAGTAAGAGAGAGCTCAAATTAATTTTGCAAAAGACTGTTAACAGATCTAGAAAGAATTGGTCCAAGAAACTTGATGATGCATTATGGGCTTATAGAACTGCATATAAAAATCCTATGGGTATGTCTCCGTATAAAATTGTTTATGGCAAAGCATGCCACTTACCTCTTGAATTAGAACATAAGGCATATTGGGCTATTAAAGAGCTCAACTATGATTTCAAACTTGCCGGTGAGAAGAAGTTATTTGAGATTAGCTCACTTGATGAATGGAGAACCCAAGCCTATGAGAATGGCAAACTGTTTAAAGAAAAAGTTAAAAGATGGCATGACAAAAGGATACAAAAGCGTGAGTTCAATGTAGGTGATTATGTATTGCTATACAACTCTCGTTTAAGATTTTTTGCAGGCAAACTTCTCTCTAAATGGGAAGGTCCTTACGTTATCGAGGAGGTCTATCGTTCCGGTGCCATAAAAATCAACAACTTCGAAGGCACAAATCCGAAGGTGGTGAACGGTCAAAGAATTAAACATTATATCTCAGGTAATCCCACAAATGTTGAAACTTATATCATTGAAACCGTAACCCCGGAGGAATACATAAGGGACACTTTCCAGAACGTTTCAGACTCCAAAAAGGAATACGTACATGGTACGGTAAGTAAACCGACTCCAAAAACAATTCTAACGGCAATATTTCTTTGTTTTGGAATATTAAAAAAATAGGAAAAGAAGAAGCAGACCGGAAAGGACACGAGGCTTCCACGAGGGTGGGAGGCACGCCCTACCCCCTGGGCGCTCCCCTGCCTCGTGGGCACCTCGGCGTCTTCGGGACTCTGTTTTATTGCATGATACTTCTTTTAGTCGGTAAAAAATCATTATATAATCTCCCGAAGGTTTTGACCACCGTATCTCGCAAATATCTCTTGTCTTTGTTTCGAGCTATTTCTGCCACAGATTAGAACAAGATGTCTTCTCAAGAGTCAGTCGGGGAGAGTCGGGTGTCTCATCCAACACCAGGTCCAGAGGCAAACAGCGATGCCTATCACTTTGGGCCCTCAACGGAGGAAGAGATGGAAGCTGACTTGAAAAGGATAGATGCCATGGAGGAGGACCAAGAAGTTACTTCTCGTTTCCGGGAAGGATTCACGATGGGGGAACTACAGAGCTCAGCCATTCCAAACTCGGCCATCCCTTCCAATGTTAGATTTCTTTCTTATGAAAATATGAAAAAGAGTGTTACTTGTTCTCCCGTAGCTATGCAACATCCTTGGGTGAAAGGAGCTTTAGCCGTCACTGGCAAGCTCCGTAAGGAAATAATGAACCTCAAGCAGCAAGTCAATAAGCTCGAGGAAGAGAATCGTATCCTGAGGGGCATCATCGCCAAGAATATCACATCACCACCCCCGAAGAAGGAGACATAATCACACGGGTATGGGCACTCCCCTTGGCAACTGCCAAGCTTGGGGGAGTGCCCCGGTATCGTATCACCATCACTTTTATCTTCACCGTTTTTCTTACTTCGATCCTTTTGATAATATCTTGATCTAGTAGAATAAAGTTTTAGTATGATCTAGTTGTGAGTTTTGCTTTATGATCCTTCTATGTAATCGAGTCCGTGAGCTATATATAATAAAGATTAGTGTTGAGTCAAGGGCTTGATTATTTTGCTATGATCTATAGGGAATAAAATAAAAAGAGAAAGAATAAAAAGAATAAAAATAGATCATATGTATCATTAAGAACAAAAAGAATAAAAAGAGATCATATGTATCTTATGGAGAGTAATGACTTCACACATAAGAGTATGATGAATAAAAGTTATTGAGAGTTGACAAACATAGTTTTGGTCATCATTGCAATTAATAAGAAGTAATAAAGAAAGAGAGGTTCACATATAAATATACTATCTTGGACATATTTTATGATTGTGAGCACTCATTAAAGTACGATATGCTAAAGAGTTGACATTGGACAAGGAAGACAACGTAATGGGTTATGTTTTCTTTCATATGAGCTAAATTATATTGTCATGGATCATCCAACATGTTGATCTTGCCTTTCCCTCTCTTGCTAGCCAATTTATTTGCACCAAGTAGAGATACTACTTGTGCTTCAAAATATCCCTAAACCCGTTTTTTCCATGAGAGTCCACCATATCTACCTATGGATTGAGTAAGATCCTTCAAGTAAGTTGTCATCGGTGAAAGCGAGAAAAATTACTCTCTAAATATGTATGACTTATTAGTGCGGAGAAAATAAGCTTTATACGATCTTGTGATATGGAAGAAATAAAAGCGACAGACTGCATAATAAAGGTCCATATCACAAGTGGCAATATAAAGTGACGTTCTTTTGCATTAAGATTTCGTGCATCCAACCATAAAAGCGCATGACAACCTCTGCTTCCCTTTGCGAAGGGCCTATCTTTTGCTTTTATCTTCTACCTTATATAAGAGTCATTGTGATCTTCACCCTTCCTTTTTACATTTTATCCTTTGGCAAGCACAATATGTTGGAAAGATCCTGATATATATAGCTAATTGGATGTGAGTCTTCATGAACTATTATTGTTGACATTACCCTTGAGGTAAACCGTTGGGAGGCAAAACTATAAGCCCCTATCTTTCTCTGTGTCCGATTAAAACTTCATACCCATGAATATTGCGTGAGTGTTAGCAATTGTGAAAGACTAAAAGATGGTTGAGTATGTGGACTTGCTGAAAAGCTCTTATATTGACTCTTTCCTATGTTATGATCAATTGCAATTGCCTCAATGACTGAGATTAGAGTTTGTTGGTTCTCAATGAAGTTTATGACCCATACTTGAAATTGTGATTGAATTGTTACTTTAGCATAAGAGATCATATGGCAATATATACAAATGTTGCTGTGTTAAGAATGATCATGATGCCCTCATGTCCATATATTATTTTTATCGACACCACTATCTATAAACATGTGGACATATTTTTCGATTTCGGCTTTCGCTTGAGGACAAGCGAGGTCTAAGCTTGGGGGAGTTGATATGTCCATTTTGCATCATGCTTTTATATCGATATTTATTGCATTATGGGCTGTTATTATACATTATGTCACAATACTTATGCATATTCTCTCTTATTTTACAATGTTTACATGAAGAGGGAGAATGCCGACAATGGGGATTCTGGGCTGGAGAAGGAGCAAATATTAGAGACCTATTCTGCACAGCTCCAAAAGTCCTGAAACTTCACAGAAGCTATTTCCAGAATATATAAAAAATACCGAGCGCAAGAAGTTCCAGAGGGGGGCCACACCCTGGCCACGAGCGCGGGGGGCGTGCCCTACCCCCTGGGCGCGCCCTCCTGCCTCGTGGGCCCCTTGGTGGCCCTCTGATGCCCATCTTCTGCTATATGGAGTCTTTCATTGAGGAAAAAATCATAAGCAAGCTTTCGGGACGAGACTCCGCCGCCATGAGGCGGAACCTTGGCGGAACCAATCTAGGGCTCCGGCGGAGCTGTTCTGCCAGGGGAAACTTCCCTCCGGGAGGGGGAAATCATCACCAACGATCCTCTCATCGGGAGGGGGTCAATCTCCATCAACATCTTCACCAGCACCATCTCATCTCAAACCCTAGTTCATCCCTTGTATCCAATCTTTGTATCCAAACCTCATATTGGTACTTGTGGGTTGCTAGTAGTGTTGATTACTCCTTGTAGTTGATGCTAGTTGGTTTACTTGGTGGAAGATCATATGTTCAGATCCATTATGCATATTAATACCCCTCTGATTATGAACATGAATGTGCTTTGTGAGTAGTTACGTTTGTTCCTGAGGACATGGGAGAAGTCTTGCTATTAGTAGTCATGTGAATTTGGTATTCGTTCGATATTTTGATGAGATGTATGTTGTCATCCCTCTAGTGGTGTCATGCGAACGTCAACTACATGACACTTAACCATTGTTTGGGCCTAGAGGGAGGCATTGGGAATTAATAAGTAGATGATGGGTTGCTAGAGTGATAGAAGCTTAAACCCTAGTTTATGCGTTGCTTCGTAAGGGGCTGATTTGGATCCATATGTTTAATGCTATGGTTAGGTTTACCTTAATACTTCTGTTGTAGTTGCAGATGCTTGCAATAGGAGTTAATCATAAGTGGGATGCTTGTCCAAGTAAGGACAGTACCCAAGCACCGGTCCACCCACATATCAAATTATCAAAGTACCGAACGCGAATCATATGATCGTGATGAAAACTAGCTTGATGATAATTCCCATGTGTCCTCGGGAGCGCTTTACTTCATATAAGAGTTTGTCCAGGCTTGTCCTTTGCTACCAAAAGGATTGGGCCATCTTTCTGCACCTTATTTACTTTTATTACTTGCTACTTGTTACAAATTGCCTTATCACAAAACTATCTGTTACCAATAATTTCAGTGCTTGCAGAGAATACCTTACTGAAAACTGCTTATCATTTCCTTCTGCTCCTTGTTGGGTTCGACACTCTTATCGAAAGGACTACGATAGATCCCCTACACTTGTGGGTCATCAAGTACATAGTGATAAATAACAATGCATAAGATATTCAGAATCATGATGTCCAAATTAAGCAGACGGCATTGCAATAGAGTAGAATGACAGTACTTGAATTTGAAAACATGTTATCATGAATGGAATAGGTACTGAAAACAGGAAGGCATGACATATTTACATGCATGATCAGCATGCTAAGCACATGGCATTGCAACATAGTAGATGCACTCCAGGACATTATATGCATGTTGTACCCATATCACGGGACAAGTTAGAGCAAGGGCCTTGTGGGGTGAAGAGGATTCAACATCTTTCTGCAAGTCTTCTGAAGAACTGCCTTTACATGTTCCATCATATTGGGTATCATTGACATCAAGTTTATTGGCCTTTACATTACTCCGTGAGGTTCTTGTGGATATATCAGTGTGTGAAATTATATCTGACATGCATGGAAGACAACTAGTAGTTAGATTTATGTAATGAGTGCCTGTAGGAGACGACATAAATAGTAGGACTGGGGTTAACTAGCAACAACAGGTCTCAAAAACTAAAGGGAGAACACAGATGAAAGCTACAGAATACTTATCGTTTGTACTCGAGATTAACTAGATGGCACACAAAAGTATTAAAGAACAACATAGGTAATACTAGAAGTGGTATAATACTATAATCACCAGCCTATGGGATAGCATTGGCTGATGGATGATAACTATGGAACAACGTTACCTAAAGAACAAGTATCTTAGCTAAACTATGGAACAATGCTAACTCCTGAACAAGACCCATAAGAGATCAACATGAATATACAACGAAATGTGATAAACTATTTTCCATGCTTAGATGAATAACAAAGCCATAAATGTTGCACACAAGTAAGATGAGGGTACAACCTATCTGGCCACCATCCATAGGAGTGAGCATCATGTGCTGACTTGTCAATGGCCCCGTAGTTGTTGTGGCTGTCCATGTCGGGCACACGCATTCAATGCAGGGAACTATTGAGTGGGGACTATAGCTCCCTTCTGGTGTATGCTTCCCTTGTTGGAGCAGCTGCGGTAAGTCAGAAGACGGTGTGACTGAAGATGCAGATAACACATAATGTTAAGAACGACACATCTCTTTGATCTGAAGAAATACACTAAGAGATCAACATCAAGGTACAAGAGTGGTCACACGTCTATTGACTAAAGACTAAATTGGGGTCACACGATTTTATTTTATTTTGGTACTGTCTGATCTACGCCGGATGGCTTGATGGCCGTCTTGTGCCTCTCGGCTGACACTGTTAGGAATCTTCCTCGAAGAGCCAGCGACCAATGGCAGAGCATCCTGCCTCCGCCGTCCGTGGCCCCGGCCAAAACCCCGCTCCCGTCTAAATTCAGACAACCGACGCCTAAATAAAGTGATTTGAGATGAGGGTGCGACCTATCTGGCGGCATGGTGAAGTAGGCAGGTCCAGCTGCCGAGTCGGTGAGGCCAACGCGGTTGCGGTGGCGACCGACGGTTGATGACTATGGGGAAGCAGCGCCGGGACTCTGGACAGATCCGAAGTTGGAGCCGCTCCGGTGCCGTGAACAACGGCAGGGGTGAATCGGCTCCGGTATGGTTCACGCGCCCGTCATCGAGGCAGCTCCAGCAGCATGGAGTCAAAGGCACACGGCCTAGTGCACGACGGCAAATGGACAGTGTCTCCGGCATTAGGGAGGAGGGCGGCTGTGAAATTGGTGCGGTCGGGGGCGCCATGGAGGAGGGGCTGAGGTTTTGCGGCTCGGGAGAAGGGAGCTTCCGGGGAGAAGGTGATTTCGCGCCCACAAGGTATGAATGGGGGGGGGATTGGAAGGGGAGTGGAACCATGTTTTACGGACACATTTGTCTGAAATGTGAGGGGGAGTTACAGTTCTACCCCTGCCTTTAGGCTTCTCGGTTTGGGTCTGTGTACTGAGGGTCGGGGATATTAGAGTAACTTTGCTTCTCCCCAAATAGTGGGCGGGAGCGATTTCGGGCGAGGAGGGCGTGTTTTGAAATATAGTGGGCGCGAGCGATTTCAGGTGAGGAGAGCATGTTTTGAAATAGTGGGCGCGAGCTATTTCGGGCGAGGAGAGCGTGTTTTGCTGACCATGGTTTATGAATTATTCAGCACATGTCATTTCGACCGAGGAGAAGGCGTGCTTGGATGAAGTTACGAACCTATCCTCGATGTACAACGGGCCAATTGATGTGTGTGCCACATAGGACGGTAATTTCACGTCTCCCATTTGTTTGCTCAGGCGAATTCCACCGAGCAGAGGATGTTTAACGGTTCGTTCAAAATTTGGGAGAAAGAGCATCCACGTCTACCTTACCAAGTTGATTCGAATCAAATTTTGAAATATTAGCTTGCCACTTCTTTTTTAGATGGATAGATGATGCTCGGGAGTAATGTGTTTTTACATGCTCGTTGCTAGCGATTTACTATATGACAAATAGTTGACCCACTCAAAAACGGGAATCAAACCCAAAATGAAATATCTCGATTCAATGAAATAGCTCGTTCACCAGGTCAAAATAGTGAACTAAATCCAAAATTGAACACCTCAATCGAGTAGCATGTTGTACAGTATTATAATACTCCATGAACATGTTCAAAGTCAAATTAATGAACTCGTTTGATATACGCATATATCCGTTCATGTGTGGATTGCAGACAACATGTTCTCTAATTTAAATATTTGAATGCAATTTTATATCGAAACATGGTTTATATCAGTCTTTGATGCATAAAACGCGACCCCCCTCTCCCGGACTCCTGCTCTCTCTCTCTCTCTCTGTGTGTGTGGGGGGGGGGTCTTTCTAGTTCGCATGCATATATACTCCATCTATAGGTCTCTCTCGCACACTATGTATGATTCTCTAGTCCAAGCTAGATATCTTGGGTGCACTCATCATACGCACATAAATTCCTTGGCTCGTTGCCCATAACTCTCTCACGCACCACTCGGTCGTCTCGGAGCTCTCCCCCCTCTCTCTCAAACTCTCCATCTACCTGGGTCACACATACACATGCATATCTCACTCGCACTCGATAGGCCCATCTAAAACTCTATCTCTCTCCCTCGTTCTCTCTCCATCTCACACGCACACACACAATCTCATGCCTAGCTAGCCAAGTATGATGGTCTCTCACTCAATTGTAGGCACACGCAGTCCCCCCTATATGTATATGACTAGCTAATCTTAGTCTCCATCACAAAGATGTGCATGGTCTATCTCGATTTCTCTCGGGGCATCTTTCTATCGCGCATGCACCTCCCTCGATCTCCCACCCATATAGTCCCCTCATGATCTCGAGGGGATCTCTCTATCACAAACACGCCCTCTCGCCCACCCCATGCGTCCATGTTCTCCATATGTCCCTCTCGACCTTTGTTCCTTGTTGGCCACACCTCTATTGGACATGTGCTATAGGGGTGTCTCTCTCCACTGCAAACAATCACACACTAGCTATCTTCGTGTGTCTCCTCGCCTCGCTTTTCTATCTCGGAGATGCATGCGTGAGATGTTCGCCTAAGAAACAAAAACACACACACTCTCTCTGATTTATCGTTTGTTGTCACTTTCTCTTTCACACACATACTCTTTTTGCACACTTACTCATTCTCCTTCACACACACTTGATCTCTCTCGACTTAGGCACTCTCCTCGGTCCATAGTATATTGATTTATTGAAAAGTCAAACATCACAAAGTTTGACCATGTACGTGGAGAAAAACAATTACATCTAGAACAGCAAACATATACCATTAGATTCACCATGAGATGTAGTTTCGTATGATGTATCTTTGGTATTGTAGATATAAATAACATTTGCGTAAACCTGATCAAAGTTTCCAAAGTTTGACTTCTAAATTTTTTACATGCACTGCATTATCGAGCGGATGGAATATCTCTTTCTCCCTCTCAGCTATCTGACGCACCACTCAGCCTTATCGGGGCTCCTCAATATCTCTCAAACTTTATATCTCCCTGGTTCACATATACACATGTCTCGCTCGCGCTATACATATAGACCCATCCAACACTCTCCGCTCTTGTTCTCTCTCTATGTGACACGCACCCCCTAATAAGTACCATAATCCCTCACTCCATCATAGGTGCAAGCACTCCCCCCTAAGTATGATTATCTCTCACTAGCCATCAGGAACACACGTATTGTCTCCTTCCATCCATACGTCTATCTCGATATCTCTCGGGGTATCTTCTATCGCGCACACACCTTGTCACTCGATCTCCCACCCATGTAGGCCCATCACGATCTCCAGGGGATCTCTCTATGACAAACATACACTCTGTCCTCCCCATGTCTGCATTTTCTCCGTACGTCTCTCTCGACCTCTCTACCTTGTTTATCAGACCCCTCTTGACAACGTGCTAGGGGTCTTGCTCTCTCGGTTGCAAACAACCACACACTATCTCCTCACCTTGCTTCCGTTGTCAAAGATGCATGTGTGATATGTTTGCATAAGACACACACGTTTTTTCTCGACTTTTATCGAGTGTGTCCATGTCTCTTTCACACACGCACACACACTATTTTCACTCACTCTTTCTATTTCACTCTCTCTCTCTAGTTAGGGACTCTCTCACGTCCATAAGCATATGGATGTTTTGAAAAGTCAAACCTCAGAAAAGTTTGACCAGGTATATGTGAAGAAAAACATTTACATCTGGAACGATCATTAGATTCATGACAACATGTACTTACTTCATACTATCATTTATCTTTGGTATTGTAGATATAAGTAATTTCTTTATAAACTTGGTCAAAGTTTCAAAAGTTTGACTTTTAAAAAAATGTTGGAACTACATTATCGAACGGAGGGAGTAGCTCTCTCTCTCTCTCTCTGCTATCTCTCACGGGCCTCCCCTCTCACTCGAACACTCTATACCGATGGATTATACGCTCACTGTGTCAGCGTATAGCTCCGTATATTGTTTAGTTGACTGGTCAACCAGTCCACATGCTGCCTTGTCAGCTCGTGTTCTATATCTTCGTGTGCTGGCCCATGTGGCAGTGGGTGAAAATAAGTAAACTAGAGGCCCATCTGACACGCGGTGAAGTAAACAAAGTTGAAACCACTCGGGGTAGCACCCCGCACGCTAGTAAATTAAAGGCGCATTGAGGACACACTTCTTCCATATGAAGGACGCACTCGCGCACAATTTACCACTGCGCGGCGGCATGCACAGAAGGACACACTCGCGCACACCCAGCACACAACACACACCAGCACACGTGTACACTGGCGTCGCCGCCGGTTGAGATGGACGGCGAGGCAGCCAACAAGCGGAGGCAGCTCGAGCTAAAACCTCATCCGGCGAGCCTGGACTTCATCAGCAGCCTCCCCGATGACATGATGCTCGTCATCATCGGCCTCCTCCCCACCAAATCTGCCATGCGGACCGCCCTGCTCTCCCGGTGGTGGCGCCCCCTCTGGCGCCGCGTCCCCCTCAACCTCACAGTCGACAGCTGCCTCTGCGACGGGGATTGCAAATGCATGGCCGCAGTCTCCAAGATCCTTTCATCGCACCCTGGGCCAGCCAGACGCCTTGACATCCGCATGTTCAGTACCAACTGCAAGGTCCAACCCAAGTTCGACGAGTGGTTCTTATCCCCCACCCTAGATCAGCTCGAGGAGCTCAGCTTTGAAGCTAGACGATGTCGCTCTTTGCCGTCGTCCGCGCTCCGCCTCGCGCCAACACTGCGCCGTGCCAGCTTCAGCTCCTGCTATCTTCCCCAGATTAATGTCGCGCCCGCCCTTCTTCTCCCTCAACTCAAGCAACTCGACCTCTTTGATGTTGTCATCTCGAAGAAGGCTATGGAGCACCTGCTCCGCAGCTGTACTGCGCTCGAGTACCTTCGTCTTGAGCAGATCCACGGGTTCATTAGCCTCCACATTGCCTCAAAGAATCTTTGATGGATTTATGTGTCTTGCTGGCCCCGCAACAAGACATCAATTGGGAAGAGATCACTCCAGCTGTTCCACGTTATGGTCATTGAGAATGCGCCTTTCCTTGAGAGATTGCTTGTATCGTATCTAGAAGGTCCAACAAAAATCAGGGTGATTGACGCGCCGAAATTGACAGCGTTGGTGCACTCGTCTGCCAAATTCTCTGAATTTTATTGGATCCGTAATCGTTCAGGTACATCACTCACCTTCTTCTCCATCTTCTTGAAATTCACATTTTTAAATTTTTTCTTGATGTATTTATGGCCGTCTTCCAGAAAATGATTCCCACAAGCTTGACCCAGTCTATGTGCACAGTGAAGATCTTGGCAATAAAATCTATCGGTCCCAATCTGGATCAAGTTGTTGGATTCCTGACATGCTTTCTGTGCACGGAGAAGCTACTCATCGAGGTGAAACTTATTTCCTATTAGTAAACGCTAATCACAACATAGCTCAATTTTTTCGTAATTTTCCCAAATTACGATGACAAGTGTAGTGTTCAAAACTGCATCTACGCACTGCACCGAAAGAAATGGTTTTAGTATTTTTTCTCACATGATCACCTGCATCGTTTTGTTGTTGTACTACTATAGTAGCCTAGGCTAGTCATAGTGGAAAGTAACTTAGACTACTCCAGTAACTCTATGGTTACCCTAAGAGCAAGTACTACCTCCGTCCTGGTTTACTCTTCCTATTTTGTAGTATCAAAATTTGACCATAGATTTAACTGACAAAATGTTAATGCATGTCACTAAGAACTATATTGTTGGATTCGTATTTGAACATAATTTAAATGGTGTAATTTTTAGTGACATGCATTGGCATTTTCTTACGTAAATCTATGGTCAAAATATTATACTAAATAAGAGGTAGTACAAAAGTGGGCTATAACGGCCCTCCACTATGTAGGCCAAAACATGTGCCAAATTCACTTGTGATGCATTTGGCATCGATGCCCCTCCATTGCTCACCTGGTGCCCCAATCTGGATCACCTACTTTGCTCCGGTGCCAAATTAACCCACGCAATGAAAAAACACTTGCATGGGAGAAAGAGAGAGAGGACTGAGGCAATAAAAAGGTACTTGTTTGGGAGAGTGAGAGGCTGGTGTAGTTGGTTAGATTGATTTGTTTATACATGTGGGTCTGTGTGCACAGTGGTGCCAACTCTCTCACATCGCAAGAGCGGTGCCAAAATCTTTTGATTTGACATCGATGCGTATTATGTGGCATATGTTTGTGAAATATGGCATCGGCCACATAGTGGAAGGCAACAAATGCCCAAGCTCTTCACGTACTCCTAGATAAATGAGAGGAAAGAGAAAGAGAGTGAGAGAGAGTGTGTGAAAAAATATCACTAGCCAGCCAACCCTATCGTATGAGCGAATGATATTGGTACCTCTTGATGACACGACAATCTTATACAGCCAGCTTCTCTAATATGTTCTCTTCTTTTGCAGATAAAAGAGGACCCGAAAGTGAAAAATGTGCTGCACTATAACAATCTCATCGAATGCCTTGATCTCCATCTTATAGAAATTGATTTGATTGACTACCGAGGCAGCACATCAGAGACTAAATTGGCCAGGTTCTTTGTTCTGGAGGCAAGTGTGCTCAAGGTAATGAGGTTTGGCGTTCTCTAGCGCAATAATGAATGGCGTGCTGATCACCGCAAGCGTCTAAGCCTAAATGACAAAGTCTCCGCAGAAGCTGAATTTGTTTTTGAAACATCAAGTGGCCAGAGACTCAAAAACTTATTTGCCCATTAGTGACTTGTCAGGGCGGTGGATTTTAGTTTGTACGATAATGTTGCATCCACCTAAAGTAACGAAAGTTCTTACGTAAACTTCCTAGTAATTCCCTCTTCGTAGGTGCAGCATTACTCCTAACATTTGTAATATCAGTTTGAAACTTGTAATATTGCGGTGTCCTATTCCCGTGTTTTCAAAATCCTGCGAATCAAACAGGCCCTGAGTTGGTGATGGTGTTGTGCCTGCCATCTTTCACCAATAGCCGTCGGATCAAGATCTGACGCATACAAACCGAACTTCTCCAGTTTTGCAAAAAGATGCCCGCACTTATTCCCTATTTACAAACAACTCCTTGTCTCTCACAATCAGCCTTATCTCCTCCCCACCACGTCTAGAAGGCCATGGAAAAATCTGGCATGATGGCCGCTGCCGGCGCCGTCCACCCCCCAATCTTGGTGTTCCGTGGAATGCACGGGCATCTACGCACGGGAAATTATGTCGAGCACAGCTAGTTGTAAGTAGGATAGGTCTACAACCATGATGATAGTGACTGCAGATGGTGAGGCTGACTATGGTATGCCGAACACGGCGCCTATACTCAGGTGTCATCTCCGGCGTAGGGTCTTGTCACTTCACTGTGAGGAGTAGCATGTAATAATTTGACCAATGGGTAGTACAGTGCTACTACATTGGTAGTACTACTACTAGTACTAGCACCACCGTCTGGATTTAGTAGTAATACCACATCCATCTGGATTTAGTATTTGACTAGCAATATCTAGTAATGCATGTCACAAAAAATGTACTACTCCCTCTGTAAATAAATACATGGTGTATTGTTTTATTCCTATTGGCGAGATAACTTAATGTCTTTTTGCTACTTACTAGGATTACATGCAATGAACTAACCACCGCATGTGATGTTTGGTAGTCTCAAGTCATTGAAAGCATGCACGGCCCACATCTCTCATTGGTTGATATGTCACGAAATAAGAAATGAGGAGGGAGTTAATGTACTGTCCCTAAGTGTTTTGGGATTATTTGGTTTTTGTAAGGTGACTTACATAACATTTTTGGTTACATGCATTAACATTTTATTAGTTAAATCAAAGGTAAAAACTTGGCGCAAAATGCAAAGGGGACCAATAAACCAGTAAACATCAAAGTTCTCTCGTTTGGCCCCAACTAGAGGTCCGGTGAGATGACTATACTGCACTGGCACAGAGGGGGACGCAGCTTCATTGACTTACTGCACCTTCCTTTGGGTGTATGACACGTGGGCCCAACGGGTGGATGGCCAACCTGTCATACAACCAAAGGCAGGTGCAGTAGAGGGGCGAGGAGTAGATGGCCAACACGCACATGAATTCAACGCAGTCTGCACTTCTCATATAAAGGCTCCCGCCAGTCCAATCTACGAAATCCTACGCACCTACGCACCCAAGGGCAAGAGTGATCACTCCAATCGTAAGATCAATTGACTAGAAGCTAGACCCATGGAGGCGATGAGCGCGAGCATCAGCCGGCTATGCCAGATGGTCCACGATGCCGGCCTGTGGCCCGACACCGAGGAACGTCTCCAGGTAGTGCTTGAGGCCGCCAGGGTGAGGGGCCGCTTGGACGACAACTTCATCTCCTTGTTTGACAAGGTCCTCGTCGGCTTCCTCGACAAGTTCACCATCGTCAAGAAGCTCACGAACGACCTTGACGTATGCCTCCAGCCCACGTGCCCAGGCTCTGCGATGCCTGCCACCCTCAACGGCCTCTATGGTGACAACCTCTTCGATGCACTGGTGGCCCTGCGACTACCCGCCGTCGCGCTGGAGAATGTCCACCTCGAGGACGAGCTCGCCGCGCAGCGCCTGGCGCAGCAAGACACCATCGACATAATCACCCACGTCTACGCGCAAATCGTCCACAAGGACTACTACATGCAAGAGAAGGAGGATAGGACGCTGGCCTTCTTGGACCGCAGGGCAACCTTGGACGGCATTGTTCAGAAGCACGTTGAACTTGCCGCCAACGCCGCTGCTCCTCACACGTCGGTTGGTGACCCGGTGCACTAGGGCGTGAGGATGTCGTTGATGGATCTGTATGTATCTTTATCTTTCCTATAATCCATGTAGTAGTATATGGTACTACTAGTAATTATCTTACCTTTCGCATCAACTTCATAATTTTTCGTACGTACTCCATGCATGAACCGCGCCAGAACCAAACTTCTCATTATTCTAGGGAAAATCGTTATTTCTATCTATCGGTCGCGCCATGGAGCAGGACCAAATTTTACAAGTTACAAGTTCAAGGACGGCAACAAGCTTGTCGAAGATAGCAACAACTTGATAGTTCTTGTAATTCCAAGAGCGGTTGGGAACTCGACAAATTGCTATCTTCCGTAGACGATAGTCACCATGATCGTATTTGAACGTATGTAGATCATCTATGTGCTCAACCTCAGGGCACTCGGAGATTTTTGGAAGTGGATCTGCTGACGAGTGTACACATTCACAAGTTCCCACTAGCAATTGTACCCAATATAAACAACCCAACCTCCATTTGCGCCAGCCCAGGCCTTGTTGGGTTTCGTAGTAATTTCAAAAAATTTCCTACGCTCACGCAAGATCATGTGATGCATAGCAACGAGGGGGAGAGTGTTGTCTACGTACCCAACGCAGACCGACTGCGGAAGCGATAACACGACGTAGAGGAAGTAGTCGTACGTCTTCACGATCCAACCGATCAAGCACCGAAACTACGGCACCTCCGAGTTCGAGCACACGTTCAGCTCGATGACGATCCCTGGACTCCGATCCAGCAAAGTGTCGGGGAAGAGTTTCGTCAGCAAGACGGCGTGGTGACGATCTTGATGAACTACAGCAGCAGGGCTTCGCCTAAACTCCGCTACAGTATTATCGAGTAATATGGTGGCAGGGGGCACCGCACACGGCTAAGGAATAAATCACGTGGATCAACTTGTGTGTCTAGAGGTGCCCCCTGCCTCCGTATATAAAGGAGGAGAGGAGGGGAGGCTGGCCGGCCAAGGGAGGAGGCGCAGGAGAGTCCTACTCCCTCTGGGAGTAGGATTCCCCCTCCAATCCTAGTCCAACTAGGATTCCTCGAAGGGGAAAAGAGGAGGAGGGGGCCGGCCACCTCTACTAGTCCTAATAGGACTAGGGGAAGGGGGGCACAGCCCATCTAGGGCAGCCCCTTCTCTTTTCCACTAAGGCCCACTATGGCCCATATAGCTCCCGGGGGGTTCCGGTAACCCTTCCGGTATTCCGGTAAAATCCCGATTTCACCCGGAACACTTCCAATATCCAAATATAGGCTTCCAATATATCAATCTTTACGTCTCGACCATTTCGAGACTCCTCGTCATGTCCGTGATCACATCCGGGACTCCGAACAACCTTCGGTACATCAAAATGCATAAACTCATAATATAACTGTCATCGTAACCTTAAGCGTGCGGACCCTACGGGTTCGAGAACAATGTAGACATGACCGAGACACGTCTCCGGTCAATAACCAATAGCGGGACCTGGATGCCCATATTGGCTCCTACATATTCTACGAAGATCTTTATCGGTCAGACCGCATAACAACATATGTTGTTCCCTTTGTCATCGGTATGTTACTTGCCCGAGATTCGATCATCGGTATCCAATACCTAGTTCAATCTCGTTACCGGTAAGTCTCTTTACTCGTTCCGTAATACATCATCTCACAACTAACAGATTAGTTGTAATGCTTGCAAGGCTTATGTGATGTGTATTACCGAGAGGGCCCAGAGATACCTCTCCGACAATCGGAGTGACAAATCCTAATCTCGAAATACGCCAACCCAACATCTACCTTTGGAGACACCTGTAATGCTCCTTTATAATCACCCAGTTACGTTGTGACGTTTGGTAGCACCCAAAGTGTTCCTCCGGCAAACGGGATTTGCATAATCTCATAGTCATAGGAACATGTATAAGTCATGAAGAAAGCAATAGCAACATACTAAACGATCGGGTGCTAAGCTAATGGAATGGGTCATGTCAATCAGATCATTCAACTAATGATGTGACCTCGTTAATCAAATAACAACTCATTGTTCATGGTTAGGAAACATAACCATCTTTGATTAACGAGCTAGTCAAGTAGAGGCATACTAGTGACACTTTGTTTGTCTATGTATTCACACATGTATTATGTTTCCGGTTAATACAATTCTAGCATGAATAATAAACATTTATCATGATTATAAGGAAATAAATAATAACTTTATTATTGCCTCTAGGGCATATTTCCTTCAGTCTCACACTTGCACTAGAGTCAATAATCTAGATTACACTGTAATGATTCTAACACCCATGGAGCTTTGGTGTTGATCATGTTTTGCTCGTGGAAGAGGCTTAGTCAACGGGTCTGCAACATTCAGATCCGTATGTATCTTGCAAATCTCTATGTCTCCCACCTAGACTAGATCCCGGATGGAGTTGAAGCGTCTCTTGATGTGTTTGGTCCTTTTGTGAAATCTGGATTCCTTTGCCAAGGCAATTGCACCAGTATTGTCACAAAAGATTTTCATTGGACCCGATGCATTAGGTATGACACCTAGATCGGATATGAACTCCTTCATCCAGACTCCTTCGTTCGCTGCTTCCGTAGCAGCTATGTACTCCGCTTCACATGTAGATCCCGCTACGATGCTTTGTTTAGAACTGCACCAACTAACAGCTCCACCGTTTAATGTAAACACGTATCCGGTTTGCGATTTAGAATCGTCCGGATCAGTGTCAAAGCTTGCATCAACGTAACCTTTTACGGTGAGCTCTTTGTCACCTCCATATACGAGAAACATATCCTTAGTCCTTTTCAGGTATTTCAGGATGTTCTTGACCGCTTTCCAGTGATCCATTCCTGGATTACTTTGGTACCTCCCTGCTAAACTTATAGCAAGGCACACATCAGGTCTGGTACACAGCATTGCATACATGATAGATCCTATGGCTGATGCATAGGGAACATCTTTCATATTCTCTCTACCTTCTGCAGTGGTCGGGCATTGAGTCTTACTCAATTTCACACCTTGTAACACAGGCAAGAACCCTTTCTTTGCTTGATCCATTTTGAACTTCTTCAAAATTTTGTCAAGGTATGTGCTTTGTGAAAGTCCAATTAAGCGTCTTGATCTATCTCTATAGATCTTAATGCCTAATATGTAAGCAGCTTCACCGAGGTCTTTCATTGAAATTTTTTTATTCAAGTATCCCTTTATGCTATCCAGAAATTCTATATCATTTCCAATTAGCAATATGTCATCCACATATAATATCAGAAATGCTACAGAGCTCCCACTCACTTTCTTGTAAATACAGGCTTCTCCGAATGTCTGTATAAAACCAAATGCTTTGATCACACTATCAAAACATTTATTCCAACTCCAAGAGGCTTGCACCAGTCCATAAATGGATCGCTGGAGCTTGCACACTTTGTTAGCTCCCTTTGGATCGACAAAACCTTCCGGTTGCATCATATACAACTCTTCTTCCAGAAATCCATTCAGGAATGCAGTTTTGACATCCATCTGCCAAATTTCATAATCATAAAATGCGGCAATCGCTAACATGATTCGGACGGACTTAAGCATCGCTACGGGTGAGAAGGTCTCATCGTAGTCAATCCCTTGAACTTGTCGAAAACCTTTCACAACAAGTCGATCTTTGTAGACAGTAACATTACCATCAGCGTCAGTCTTCTTCTTAAAGATCCATTTATTTTCAATTGCTTGCCGATCATCAGGCAAGTCAACCAAAGTCCATACTTTGTTCTCATACATGGATCCCATCTCAGATTTCATGGCTTCAAGCCATTTTGCGGAATCTGGGCTTACCATCGCTTCTTCATAGTTCGTAGGTTCATCATGATCTAGTATCATGACTTCCAGAACAGGATTACCGTACCACTCTGGTGCGGATCTTACTCTGGTTGATCTACGAGGTTCAGTAGTATCTTGATCTGAAGTTTCATGATCATTATCATTGGCTTCCTCACTAACTGGTGTAGGTGTCACTGAAACAGTTTTCTGTGATGAACTACTTTCCAGTAAGGGAGCAGGTACTATTACCTCGTCAAGTTCTACTTTCCTCCCACTCACTTCTTTCGAGAGAAACTCCTTCTCTAGAAAGGATCCATTCTTGGCAACGAATGTTTTGCCTTCGGATCTGTGATAGAAGGTGTACCCAACAGTTTCCTTTGGGTATCCTATGAAGACACATTTCTCCGATTTGGGTTCAAGCTTATCAGGTTGAAGCTTTTTCACATAAGCATCGCAGCCCCAAACTTTAAGAAACGACAACTTTGGTTTCCTGCCAAACCACAGTTCATAAGGCGTCGTCTCAACGGATTTTGATGGTGCCCTATTTAACGTGAATGCGGCCGTCTCTAGAGCATAACCCCAAAACGATAGCGGTAAATCAGTAAGAGACATCATAGATCGCACCATATCCAGTAAAGTACGATTACGACGTTCGGACACACCATTACGCTGTGGTGTTCCGGGTGGCGTGAGTTGCGAAACTATTCCACAGTTTTTCAAATGTACACCAAACTCGTAACTCAAATATTCTCCTCCACGATCAGATCGCAGAAACTTTATTTTCTTGTTACGATGATTTTCAACTTCACTCTGAAATTCTTTGAACTTTTCAAATGTTTCAGACTTATGTTTCATTAAGTAGATATACCCATATCTGCTTAAATCATCTGTGAAGGTGAGAAAATAACGATATCCGCCACGAGCCTCAATATTCATCGGACCACATACATCGGTATGTATGATTTCCAACAAATCTGTTGCTCTCTCCATAGTACCAGAGAACGGTGTTTTAGTCATCTTGCCCATGAGGCACGGTTCGCAAGTACCAAGTGATTCATAATCAAGTGGTTCCAAAAGTCCATCAGTATGGAGTTTCTTCATGCGCTTTATACCGATATGACCTAAACGACAGTGCCACAAATAAGTTGCACTTTCATTATCAACTCTGCATCTTTTGGCTTCAACATTATGAGTATGTGTATTACTACTATCAAGATTCAATAGGAATAGACCACTCTTCAAGGGTGCATGACCATAAAAGATATTACTCATATAAATAGAACAACCATTATTCTCTGATTTAAATGAATAACCGTCTCGCATTAAACAAGATCCAGATATAATGTTCATGCTCAACGCTGGCACCAAATAACAATTATTTAGGTCTAATATTAATCCCGAAGGTAGATGTAGAGGTAGCGTGCCGACCGCGATCACATCGACTTTGGAACCGTTTCCCACGCGCATCGTCACCTCGTCCTTTGCCAGTGCTCGCTTATTCCGTAGTCCCTGTTTCGAGTTGCAAATATTAGCAACAGAACTAGTATCAAATACCCAGGTGCTACTGCGAGCTCTAGTAAGGTACACATCAATAACATGTATATCACATATACCTTTGTTCACCTTGCCATCCTTCTTATCCGCCAAATACTTAGGGCAGTTCCGCTTCCAGTGACCAGTCTGCTTGCAGTAGAAGCACTCAGTTTCAGGCTTAGGTCCAGACTTGGGTTTCTTCTCCTGAGCAGCAACTTGCTTGCCGTTCTTCTTGAAGTTCCCCTTCTTCTTCCCTTTGCCCTTTTTCTTGAAACTAGTGGTTTTGTTAACCATCAACACTTGATGCTCCTTTTTGATTTCTACCTCCGCAGCTTTCAGCATTGCGAAGAGCTCGGGAATAGTCTTGTTCATCCCTTGCATATTATAGTTCATCACGAAGCTCTTGTAGCTTGGTGGCAGTGATTGGAGAATTCTGTCAATGACGCAATCATCCGGAAGATTAACTCCCAATTGAATCAAGTGATTATTATACCCAGACATTTTGAGTATATGCTCACTGACAGAACTGTTCTCCTCCATCTTGCAGCTATAGAACTTATTGGAGACTTCATATCTCTCAATTCGGGCATTTGCTTGAAATATTAACTTCAACTCCTGGAACATCTCATATGCTCCATGACGTTCAAAACGTCGTTGAAGTCCCGATTCTAAGCCGTAAAGCATGGCACACTGAACTATCGAGTAGTCATCAGCTTTGCTCTGCCAGACGTTCATAACATCTGGCGTTGCTCCAGCAGCAGGCCTGGCACCCAGCGGTGCTTCCAGGACGTAATTCTTCTGTGCAGCAATGAGGATAATCCTCAAGTTACGGACCCAGTCCGTGTAATTGCTACCATCATCTTTCAACTTTGCTTTCTCAAGGAACGCATTAAAATTCAACGGAACAACAGCACGAGCCATCTATCTACAATCAACATAAACAAGCAAGATACTATCAGGTACTAAGTTCATGATAAATTTAAGTTCAATTAATCATATTACTTAAGAACTCCCACTTAGATAGACATCCCTCTAATCTTCTAAGTGATTACGTGATCCAAATCAACTAAACCATAACCGATCATCACGTGAGATGGAGTAGTTTTCAATGGTGAACATCGTTTATGTTGATCATATCTACTATATGATTCACGCTCGACCTTTCGGTCTCCGTGTTCCGAGGCCATATCTGCATATGCTAGGCTCGTCAAGTTTAACCTGAGTATTCTGCGTGTGCAAAACTGGCTTGCACCCGTTGTAGATGGACGTAGAGCTTATCACACCCGATCATCACGTGGTGTCTGGGCACGACGAACTTTGGCAACGGTGCATACTCAGGGAGAACACTTCTTGATAATTTAGTGAGAGATCATCTTATAATGCTACCGTCAATCAAAGCAAGACAAGATGCATAAAAAGATAAACATCACATGCAATCAATATAAGTGATATGATATGGACATCATCATCTTGTGCTTGTGATCTCCATCTCCGAAGCACCGTCATGATCACCATCGTCACCGGCGCGACACCTTGATCTCCATCGTAGCATCGTTGTCGTCTCGCCAATCTTATGCTTCCACGACTATCACTACCGTTTAGTAATAAAGTAAAGCATTACATCGCGATTGCATTGCATACAATAAAGCGACAACCATATGGCTCCTGCCAGTTGTCGATAACTCGGTTACAAAACATGATCATCTCATACAATAAAATTCAGCATCATGCCTTGACCATATCACATCACAACATGCCCTGCAAAAACAAGTTAGACGTCCTCTACTTTGTTGTTGCATGTTTTACGTGGCTGCTACGGGCTTAAGTAAGAACCAATCTCACCTATGCATCAAAACCACAACGATAGTTTGTCAAATAGACTCCGTTTTAACCTTCTCAAGGACCGGGCGTAGCCATACTTGGTTCAACTAAAGTTGGATAGACAGTCGCCCGCAAGCCATCTATGTGCAAAGCACGTCGAGGGAACCGGTCTCGCGTAAGCGTACGCGTAAGGTTGGTCCGGGTCGTCTCGTCCAACAATACCGCCGAACCAAAGTATGACATGCTGGTAGGCAGTATGACTTGTATCATCCACAACTCACTTGTGTTCTACTCGTGCATATAACATCAACATAAATAACCTAGGCTCGGATGCCACTGTTGGGTTTCGTAGTAATTTCAAAAAATTTCCTACGCTCACGCAAGATCATGTGATGCATAGCAACGAGGGGGAGAGTGTTGTCTACGTACCCAACACAGACCGACTGCGGAAGCGATAACACGATGTAGAGGAAGTAGTCGTACGTCTTCACGATCCAACCGATCAAGCACCAAAACTATGGCACCTCCGAGTTCGAGAACACGTTCAGCTCGATGACGATCCCCGGACTCCGATCCAGCAAAGTGTCGGGGAAGAGTTTCGTCAGCACGACGGCGTGGTGACGATCTTGATGAACTACAGCAGCAGGGCTTCGCCTAAACTCCGCTACAGTATTATCGAGTAATATGGTGGCAGGGGGCACCGCACACGGCTAAGGAATAAATCACGTGGATCAACTTGTGTGTCTAGAGGTGCCCCCTGCCTCCGTATATAAAGGAGGAGAGGAGGGGAGGCTGGCCGGCCAATGGAGGAGGCGCAGGAGAGTCCTACTCCCTCTGGGAGTAGGATTCCCCCTCCAATCCTAGTCCAACTAGGATTCCTCGGAGGGGAAAAGAGGAGGAGGGGGCCGGCCACCTCTCCTAGTCCTAATAGGACTAGGGGAAGGGGGGGCACAGCCCATCTAGGGCAGCCCCTTCTCTTTTCCACTAAGGCCCACTATGGCCCATATAGCTCCCGGGGGGTTCCGGTAACCCTTCCGGTATTCCGGTAAAATCTCGATTTCACCCGGAACACTTCCGATATCCAAATATAGGCTTCCAATATATCAATCTTTACGTCTCGACCATTTCGAGACTCCTCGTCATGTCCGTGATCACATCCGGGACTCCGAACAACCTTCGGTACATCAAAATGCATAAACTCATAATATAACTGTCATCGTAACCTTAAGCGTGCGGACCCTACGGGTTCGAGAACAATGTAGACATGACCGAGACACGTCTCCGGTCAATAACCAATAGCGGGACCTGGATGCCCATATTGGCTCCTACATATTCTACGAAGATCTTTATCGGTCAGACCGCATAACAACATACGTTGTTCCCTTTGTCATCGGTATGTTACTTGCCCGAGATTCAATCGTCGGTATCCAATACCTAGTTCAATCTCGTTACCGGCAAGTCTCTTTACTCGTTCCGTAATACATCATCTCACAACTAACAGATTAGTTGTAATGCTTGCAAGGCTTATGTGATGTGTATTACCGAGAGGGCCCAGAGACACCTCTCCGACAATCGGAGTGACAAAACCTAATCTCGAAATACGCCAACCCAACATCTACCTTTGGAGACACCTGTAATGCTCCTTTATAATTACCCAATTACGTTGTGACGTTTGGTAGCACCCAAAGTGTTCCTCCGGCAAACGGGAGTTGCATAATCTCATAGTCATAGGAACATGTATAAGTCATGAAGAAAGCAATAGCAACATACTAAACGATCGGGTGCTAAGCTAATGGAATGGGTCATGTCAATCAGATCATTCAACTAATGATGTGACCTCGTTAATCAAATAACAACTCATTGTTCATGGTTAGGAAACATAACCATCTTTGATTAACGAGCTAGTCAAGTAGAGGCATACTAGTGACACTTTGTTTGTCTATGTATTCACACATGTATTATGTTTCCGGTTAATACAATTCTAGCATGAATAATAAACATTTATCATGATTATAAGGAAATAAATAATAACTTTATTATTGCCTCTAGGGCATATTTCCTTCAGGCCTTACCCTGAAGCGATGGCATCTTGACATCACACGTATCGTTATCAAGCGGCATTAACTTGCACAAGGCGAGGCCTCCGTCATTCGCGCCCATGCGAACAGGCTTATAGCAAGAAGATAAGGGAGATCAAACCACTCTTGGACCCTTGGGTTCCTTGTAATGATGTTATTAGTTGAGTCGAGAATGGTCTTGAACGAACCTGCCATGCTAGCCGAGGTGATGACGTCGCACCGATCAATGAGTTCCCCCACCACGTCATCTTTCAGATCGAGGCAAGAATAACGGGGTCGTTTCCGGCTTGTTCCCTCCATGGAGAAGACGACCGAACAATGGCAGAAGGAAGGGTGAAGGCAAATGGAGGAGGGAGGAAGAGCGTGCGACAGCAGTTCCAAATCGAGAGGGAAAGGCGAAGATGTTGGGGAACGCAGTAATTTCAAAAAAAATCCTACACACACGCAAGATCATGGTGATGCATAGCAATGAGAGGGGAGAGTGTCATCTACGTACCCACGTAGACCATAAGCGGAAGCGTTATGACAACGCGGTTGATGTAGTCGTACATCTTCATGATCGACCGATCCTATTACCGAAAGTACGTCACCTCTGCAATCTGCACACGTTTGGCTCGGTGACGTCCCATGTACTCTCGATCCAGCTGAGTGTCGAGGGAGAGCTTCGTCAACACGATGGTGTGATGATGGTGATGATGATGCGATCGTCGCAGGGCTTCGCCTAAGCACTACGATGATATGACCGAGGTGGATTATGGTGGAGGGGGGCACCGCACACGGCTAAGGGATCAATGATCAACTTGTGTGTCTATGGGGTGCCCCCTGGCCACGTATATAAAGGATGGAGGGAGGAGGAGGCCGGCCCTCATAGGGCGCGCCCAAAGTGTGGAGTCCTACTAGGACTCCCTAGTCCTAGTAGGATTCCACCTCCCACATGGAATAGGAAAAAGGGAATGGAGAAGGAGAAGGAAGGAAGGGGTGCCCCCTTTCCCTAGTCCAATTCGGACCAGTCCATGGGGAAGGGGTGCGGCCACCCTTGAGGCCTTTCTCTCCTTTCCCATATGGCCCATTAAGGCCCAATACAAATTCCTGTAACTCTCCGGTACTCCAAAAAATACCCGAATCACTCGGAACCTTTCCGATGTCCGAATATAGCCTTCCAATATATCGATCTTTACGTCTCGACCATTTCGAGACTCCTCGTCATGTCCCCAATCTCATCCGGGACTCCGAACAAACTTCAGTCATCAAATCACATAACTCATAATACAAATCATCACAGAACGTTAAGCATGCGGACCCTACGGGTTCGAGAACTATGTAGACATGACCGAGACTCATCTCCGGTCAATAACCAATAGCGGAACCTGGATGCTCATATTGGTTCCTACATATTCTACGAAGATATTTATCGGCTAAACCGCATAATGATATACGTTGTTCCTTTTGTCATCGGTATGTTACTTGCCCGAGATTCGATCGTCGGTATCCCAATACCTAGTTCAATCTCGTTACCAGCAAGTCTCTTTACTCGTTCCGTAATGCATCATCCCACAACTAACTCATTATTCACATTGCTTGCAAGGCTTATAGTGATGTGCATTACCGAGAGGGCCCAGAGATACCTCTCCGACAATCGGAGTGACAAATCCTAATCTCGATCTATGCCAACTCAACAAGTAACATCGGAGATACCTGTAGAGCACCTTTATAATCACCCAGTTACGTTGTGATGTTTGGTAGCACACAAAGTGTTCCTCCGGTACTCGGGAGTTGCATAATCTCATAGTCATAGGAACATGAATAAGTCATGAAGAAAGCAATAGCAACAAACTAAACGATCATCGTGCTAAGCTAACGGATGGGTCAAGTCAATCACATCATTCTATAATGATGTTATCTCGTTAATCAAATGACAACTCATGTCTATGGTTAGGAAACATAACCATCATTGATTCAACGAGCTAGTCAAGTAGAGGCAAACTAGTGACTCTCTTTTTGTCTATGTATTCACACATGTACTAAGTTTTCAATTCTAGCATGAATAATAAACATTTATCATGATATAAGGAAATAAATAATAACTTTATTATTGCCTCTAGGGCATATTTCCTTCAGTCTCCCACTTGCACTAGAGTCAATAATCTAGTTTACATCTTTATGTGATTAGTT
The DNA here is from genome assembly GCF_056163025.1 of Triticum urartu. Lineage (NCBI taxonomy): Eukaryota > Viridiplantae > Streptophyta > Magnoliopsida > Poales > Poaceae > Triticum > Triticum urartu. The sequence continues at coordinate 149,004,424 of NC_141879.1, read as the reverse complement.
CACATCTCCATGTGACTAATACCCAAAGGGTTTACTAGAGTCGATAATCTAGTTCACATCGCTATGTGATTAACACCCAAAGAGTGATCATGTTTTTCTTGTGAGAGAAGTTTAGCCTACGGGTCTGCGACATTCAGATCCGTATGTATTTCGCAAATTTCTATGTCTACAATGCTCTCCACGAAGCTATTCTAGCTAATTGCTCCCACTTTCAATATGTATCCAGATCGAGACTTAGAGTCATCTAGATCGATGTAAAAAGCTTGCATCGAAGTAACTCTTTACGACGAACTCTTTTATCACCTCCATAACCGAGAAATATTTCCTTAGTCCTCTAAGGATAATTTTGACCATTGTCCATTGATCTACTCCTTGATCACTATTGTACTCCCTTGCCAGAAAGATGCTAAGGTATACAATAGGACTAGTAAACAGCATAGCATACTTTATAGAAACCTATGACTGAGGCATAGGGAATGACTTTTCATTCTCTTTCTATTTTCTACTGTGGTCGGGTTTTGAGTCTTTACTCAACTTCACGCCTTGCAACACAGGCAAGAACTCCTTCTTTGACTGTTCCATTTTGAACTACTTCAAAATCTTGTCAAGGTATGTACTCATTGAAAATATATCGAGCGTCTTGATCTATCTCTATAGATCTTGATGCTCAATATGTAAGTAGCTTCACCGAGGTCTTTCTTTGAAAAACTCCTTTTCAAACATTCCTTTATGCTTTCCAGAAAATTCTACATTATTTCCGATCAACAATATGTCATTCACATATAGTTATCAGAAATGCTGTAGTGCTCCCACTCACTTTCTTGTAAATACAGGCTTCACCGTAAGTCTGTATAAAACCATATGCTTTGATCACTTTATCAAAGCATATATTCCAACTCTGAGATGCTTGCACCAGTCCATAGATGGATTGCTGGAGCTTGCTCACTTTGTTAGCACCTTTAGGATTGACAAAACCTTCTGGTTGCATCATATACAACTCTTCTTTAAGAAATCCATTAAGGAATGCAGTTTTGACATCCATTTGCCAGATTTCATAAAATGCGGCAACTGCTAACATGATTCGGACAGACTTTTAAGCATCGATACGAGTGAGAAAATCTCATCGTAGTCAACACCTTGAACTTGTCGAAAACATTTTTGCGACAATTCGAGCTTTGTAGATACTGACACTACTATCAGCGTCCCTCTTCCTCTTGAAGATCCATTTATTCTCAATGACTCACCGATCATTGGGCAAGTCAATCAAAGTCCATACTTTGTTCTCATACATGGATCACATCTCAGATTTCATGGCCTCAAGTCATTTTGCAGAATCTGGGCTCATCATCACTTCCTCATAGTTCGTAGGTTCGTCATGGTCTAGTAACATGACTTCCAGAACAGGATTACCGTACCACTCTGGTGCGGACCATACTTTGGTTGACCTATGAGGTTCGGTAGTAACTTGATCTGAAGTTTCATGATCATCATCATTATCTTCCTCACTAATTGGTGTAGTAATCACTGGAACTGATTTCTTTGATGAACTACTTTCCAATTTGGGAGAAGGTACAATTACCTCATCAATTTCTACTTTCCTCCCACTCACTTCTTTCGAGAGAAACTCCTTCTCTAGAAAAGATCCATTCTTAGCAACAAAATATCTTGCCTTCGGATCTGTGATGGAAGGTGTACCCAACAGTTTCTTTTGGGTATCCTATGAAGACGCACTACTCCGATTTGGGTTCGAGCTTATCAGTTTGAAACTTTTCACATAAGCATCGCAACCCCAAACTTTAAGAAACGACAGCTTTGGTTTCTTGCCAAACCATAGTTCATACGGGGTCATCTCAAAGGATTTAGATGGTGCACTATTTAACGTGAATGCAGCTGTCTCTAATGCATAACCCCAAAACGATAGTGGTAAATCGGTAAGAGACATCATAGATTGCACCATATCCAACAAAGTACGATTACAACGTTCGGACACACCATTAAGCTGTGGTGTTCTAGGTGGCGTGAGTTTGCGAAACTATTCCACATTGTTTCAAATGAAGACCAAACTCGTAACTCAAATATTCGCCTCCGCGATCAGATCGTAGAAACTTTATTTTCTTGTTACGATGATTTTCCACTTCACTCTGAAATTCTTTGAACTTTTCAAATGTTTCAAACTTATGTTTCATTAAGTAGATATACCCATATCTTCTCAAATCATCTGTGAAGGTCAGAAAATAACGATAGCCTCCGCGAGCCTCAACACTCATCGGATTGCACACATCAGTATGTATTATTTCCAATAAGTCAGTTGCTTGCTCCATTGTTCCGGAGAACGGAGTTTTAGTCATCTTGCCCACGAGGCATGGTTCGCAAGCATCAAATGATTCATAATTAAGTGATTCCAAAAGCCCATCAGCATGGAGTTTCTTCATGCGCTTTACACCAATATGACCTAAACGGCAGTGCCACATATAAGTTGCACTATCTTTATTAACTTTGCATCTTTTGGCTTCAATATTATGAATATGTGTGTTACTAAGATCGAGATTCAATAAACCATTCACCTTGGGTGTATGACCTCAGAAGGTTTTATTCATGTAAACAGAATACCAATTATCCTTGACTTAAATGAATAACCGTATTGCAATAAACATGATCCAATCATATTATGCTCTACGCAAACACAAAATAACATTTATTTTAGGTTCAACACTAATCCCGAAGGTAAAGGGAGTGTGCGATGGTGATCTTATCAACCTTGGAATCACTTCCAACTCACATCATCACCTCGCCCTTAACTAGTCTCTGTTTATTTTTGCAACTCCCGTTTCGAGTTACTACTCTTAGTAACTAAACCAATATCAAATACTGAGGTGTTGTTATAGACACTAGTAAAGTACACATCAATAACATATATATCAAATATATACGTTTGTTTACTTTCCATCCTTCTTATCCGCCAAGTATCTAGGGCAGTTCCACTTCCAGTGACCATTTCCTTTGCAGTAGAAGCACTCAGTTCCAGGCTTGGGTCTAGCTTTGAGCTTCTTCATGGGAGCAGCAACTTGCTTGCTATTCTTCTTTGAAGTTCCTCTTTCTTTCCCTTTGTCCTTTTTCTTGAAACTAGTGGTCTTGTTAACCATCAACACTTGATGCTATTTCTTGATTTCTACCTTCGCCGATTTCAGCATCGCGAAGAGCTTGGGAATTACTTTCATTATCCCTTGCATATTATAGTTCATCACTAAGTTCTAGTAACTTGGTGATAGTGACTATAGAACTTTGTCAATTACTATATTATCTGGAAGATTAACTCCCACTTGATTCAAGTAATTGTAGTACCCAGACAATCTGAGCACTTGCTCACTAGTTGAGCTATTCTCCTCCATCTTGTAGGCAAAGTACTGTGAGAGGTCTTCTACCTCTCGACACAGGCATGAGTATGAAATACCAATTTCAACTCTTAGAACATCTTATATGCTTTGTGGTGTTCAAAATGTTTTTGAAGTCCCGGTTCTAAGCCGTAAAGCATGGTGCACTAAACTATCAAGTAGTCATAATACCGAGCTTTACCAAACATTCATAATGTTTGTATATGCTCCTGCAATAGGTCCGTCACCTAGCGGTGCATCAAGGACATAATTCTTCTGTGCAGCAATGAGGACAATCCTCAGATCACGGATCCAATCCGCATCATTGCTATATCTTTCAATATAGTTTTCTCTAGGAACATATCATAAATAAAACGGGGAAGCTATACGCGAGCAATTGATCTACAACATAGATATGCAAATACTATCTGGACTAAGTTCATGATAAATTAAAGTTCAATTAATCATATTACTTAAGAACTCCCACTTAGATAGACATTCCTCTAATCATCTAAGTGATCACGCGATCCATATCAACTAAACCATGTCCGATCATCACGTGAGATGGAGTAGTTTTCAATGGTGAACATCACTATGTTGATCATATCTACTATATGATTCACGCTCGACCTTTCGGTCTCAGTGTTCCGAGGACATATCTGCATATGCTAGGCTCGTCAAGTTTAACCTGAGTATTTCTGCGTGTGCAAAAACTGGCTTGCACCCATTGTATATGAACATAGAGCTTATCACACCCGATCATCACGTGGTGTCTCGGCACGATGAACTTTGGCAACGGTGCATACTCAGGGAGAACACTTGTACCTTTAAATTTCGTGAGAGATCATCTTATAATGCTACCGTCAATCAAGCAGAATAAGATGCACAAAGGATAAACATCACATGCAATCAATATAAGTGATATGATATATGATATGGCCATCATCATCTTATGCCTGTGATCTCCATCTCCAAAGCACCGTCATGATCACCATCGTCACCGGCTTGACACCTTGATCTCCATCGAAGCATCGTTTGTCATCACGCCAATTATTGCCTCCACGACTATTGCTACCGCTTAGTGATAAAGTAAAACAATTACATGGCGATTGAATTTCATACAATAAAGCAACAACCATATGGCTCCTGCCAGTTGTCGATAACTGTGTTATAAAACATGATCATCTCATACAATAAAATTTAGCATCATGTCTTGACCATATCACATCACAACATGCCTTGCAAAAACAAGTTAGACGTCCTCTACTTTGTTGTTGCAAGTTTTACGTGGCTGCTACGGGCTGAGCAAGAACCGTTCTTACCTACGCATCAAAACCACAACGATATTTCGTCAAGTTAGTCTTGTTTTAACCTTCTACAAGGATTGGGCGTAGTCACACTCGGTTCAACTAATGTTGGAGAAACTGACACCCGCCAGCCACCTGTGTGCAAAGCACGTCGGTAGAACCAGTCTCGCGTACGCGTAATGTCGGTCCGGGCCGCTTAATCCAACAATACCACTGAACCAAAGTATGACATGCTAGTAAGCAGTGTGACTTGTATCGCCCACAACTCACTTGTGTTCTACTCGTGCATATAACATCTATGCATAAACCTGGCTCGGATGCCACTGTTGGGGAACGCGGTAATTTCAAAAAAAATCCTACGCACACGCAAGATCATGGTGATGCATAGCAATGAGAGGGGAGAGTGTTGTATACGTACCCTCATAGACCATAAGCGGAAGCGTTATGACAACGCAGTTGATGTAGTCGTATGTCTTCATGATCGACCGATCCTAGTACCGAAAGTATGACACCTCCGTGATCTGCACACGTTCGGCTCGGTGACGTCCCATGAACTCTCGATCCAGCTGAGTGTCGAGGGAGAGCTTCGTCAGCATGACGGCGTGATGACGATGATGATGATGCTATCGTCGCAGGGCTTCGCCTAAGCACTACGAGGATATGACCGAGGTGGATTATGGTGGAGGTCGGCACCGCACACAGCTAAGGGATCAATGATCAACTTGTGTGTCTATGGGGTGCCCCTGGCCACATATATAAAGGATGGAGGGAGGAGGAGGCCGGCCCTCATAGGGCGCGCCCAAAGTATGGAGTCCTACTAGGACTCCCTAGTCCTAGTAGGATTCCACCTCCCACATGGAATAGGAAAAAGGGAAGGGAGAAGGAGAAGGAAGGAAGGGGCCCCCCTTTCCCTAGTCCAATTCGGACCAGTCCATGGGGAAGGGGCGCAACCACCCTTGAGGCCTTTCTCTCCTTTCCCGTATGGCCCATTAAGGCCCAATACGAATTCCCATAACTCGCTGGTACTTCGAAAAATACCCGAATCACTCGGAACCTTTCCGATGTCCGAATATAGCCTTCCAATATATCGATCTTTATGTCTCAACCATTTCGAGACTCCTCGTCATGTCCCCGATCTCATCCAGGACTCCGAACAAACTTCGGTCATCAAATCACATAACTCATAATACAAATCATCACAAAACGTTAAGCTTGTAGACCCTACGGGTTCGAGAACTATGTAGACATGACCGAGACTCATCTTCGTTCAATAACCAATAGCGGAACCTGGATGCTCATATTGGTTCCTACATATTCTACGAAGATCTTTATCGATCAAATCGCATAATGATATACATTGTTCCTTTTGTCATCAGTATGTTACTTGCCCGAGATTCTATCGTCGATATCCCAATACCTAGTTCAATCTCGTTACCGGCAAGTCTCTTTACTCGTTCCGTAATGCATCATCCTGCAACTAACTCATTAGTCACATTGCTTGCAAGGCTTATAGTGATGTGCATTATCTAGAGGGCCCAGAGATACCTCTCCGACAATCGGAGTGACAAATCCTAATCTTGATCTATGCCAACTCAACAAGTACCATCGGAGACACCTGTAGAGCACCTTTATAATCACCTAGTTATGTTGTGACGTTTGGTAGCACACAAAGTGTTCCTCCGGCACACAAAGTCATGAAGAAAGCAATAGCAACAAACTAAACGATCATCGTGCTAAGCTAACGGATGGGTCAAGTCAATCACATCATTCTCTAATGATGTGATCTCGTTAATCAAATGATAACTCATGTGTATAGTTAGGAAACATAACCATCATTGATTCAACAAGCTAGTCAAGTAGAGGCAAACTAGTGACACTCTGTTTGTCTATGTATTCACACATGTACTAAGTTTCCGGTTAATACAATTCTAGCATGAATAGTAAACATTTATCATGATATAAGGAAATAAATAATAACTTTATTATTGCCTCTAGGGCATATTTCCTTCAGAAGAGTCAGTGGATGGTTGCTAGTTTTCCACGATACACGAAGAGGCGCCCCGGCCTACACGTCCTTTCGGAAATTGTACAAAAGGACTCGCCGTTGTCTCACTGACATGTTGGAACGGGACCACATGTCAACAAAACATGGTGTGTAATTTCTCGTGCAAAATGCTATCTGGCCGCGTGGCCCGAGGTGCGCATTAGTTATCGACCTTTAATTTTTTAACATACAATTTGAGTGGATAGCTCATGTGATTGTTGGAAATATGCCCTAGAGGCAATAATAAAAGCATTATTATTATATTTCTTTGTTCATGATAATTGTCTTTATTCATGCTATAACTGTATTATCCGGAAATCGTAATACACGTGTGAATACATAGACCATAATATGTCCCTAGTAAGCCTCTAGTTGACTAGCTTGTTGATCAACAGATAGTCATGATTTCCTGGCTATGGACATTGGATGTCATTGATAACGGGATCACATCATTAGGAGAATGATGTGATGGACAAGACCCAATCCTAAGCATAGCACAAAGATCGTGTAGTTCGTTTGCTAGAGCTTTTCCAATGTCAAGTATCTTTTCCTTTGACCATGAGATCGTGTAACTCCCGGATACCGTAGGAGTGCTTTGGGTGTATCAAACGTCACAACGTAACTGGGTGACTATAAAGGTGCACTACAGGTATCTCCGAATGTGTCTGTTGGGTTGACACAGATCGAGACTGGGATTTGTCACTCCATATAACGGAGAGGTATCACTGGGCCCACTCGGTAATGCATCATCATTATGAGCTCAAGGTGACCAAGTGGTTGATCACGGGATCATGCATTACGGTACGAGTAAAGTGACTTGCTGGTAACGAGATTGAACAAGGTATTGGGATACTGACGATCGAGTCTCGGGCAAGTAACATACCGATTGACAAAGGGAATTGTATACGGGGTTGATTAATCCTCGACATCGTGGTTCATCCGATGAGATCATCGTGGAGCATGTGGGAGCCATCATGGGTATCCAGATCCCGCTGTTGGTTATTGACTGGAGAGTCGTCTCGGTCATGTCTACTTGTCTCCCGAACCCGTAGGGTCTACACACTTAAGGTTCGGTGACGCTAGGGTTGTGAAGATATGTATATGCAGTAACCCGAATGTTGTTCGGAGTCCCGGATGAGATCCCGGACATCACGAGGAGTTCCGGAATGGTCCGGAGGTAAAGAATTATATATAGGAAGTGCTGTTTCGGCCATCGGGACAAGTTTCGGGGTTATCGGTATTGTACCGGGACCACCGGAGGGGTCCCGGGGGCCCACCGGGTGGGGCCACCTGTCCCGGGGGGGGGCTACATGGGCTGTAGGGGGTGCGCCTTGGCCTAGATGGGCCAAGGGCACCAGCCCCAAAGGCCCATGCGCCTAGGGTTCCACTTAAAGGAAGAGTCCAAGTGGTGGAAGGCACCTCTAGGTGCCTTGGGGGGGAGGGAAACCTCCCCTTGGCAGCCGCTCCTAGGAGATTAGATCTCCTAGGCTGCGCACCCCCCCTTGTCCCTCCTATATATAGTTGAGGAGAGGGAGGACTTCATACCTCAGCCTTTGGTGCTTCCTCTCTCCCCGTTACGTCTCTCTCTCGTAGTATAGGCGAAGCCCTGCTACTGTGACGCCCTGCATCCACCACCACGCCGTCGTGCTGCTGGATCTTCATCAAAATCTCTTCCCCCCTTGCTGGATCAAGAAAGGAGGAGACGTCATCCGTTCCGTACGTGTGTTGAACGCGGAGGCATCGTCCGTTCGGTGCTAAGATCTTCGGTGATTTGGATCACGTCGTGTTCGACTACATCATCCCCGTTCTTTGAACGCTTCCGCTCGCGATCTACAAGGTACGTAGATGCATCTAATCACTCGTTGCTAGATGAACCCATAGATAGATCTTGGTGAAACCGTAGGAAAATTTTTGTTTTCTGCAACGTTCCCCAACAGTGGCATCATGAGCTAGGTTTATGCGTTGTTCTCTTGCACGAGTAGAACACAAAGTAGTTGTGGGCGTTGATTTTGTTCAATATGCTTGCCGTTACTAGTCTTATCTTGATTCGGCGGCATCGTGGGATGAAGCGGCCCGGACCGACCTTACACGTACTCTTACGTGAGACAGGTTCCACCGACTGACATGCACTAGTTGCATAAGGTGGCTAGCGGGTGTCTGTCTCTCCTACTTTAGTCGGATCGGATTCGATGAAAAGGGTCCTTATGTAGGGTAAATAGCAATTGGCATATCACGTTGTGGTCTTTGCGTAGGTAAGAAACGTTCTTGCTAGAAACCCATAGCAGCCACGTAAAACATGCAAACAACAATTAGAGAACCTCTAACTTGTTTTTGCAGGGTATGCTATGTGATGTGATATGGCCAAAGTTGTGATGAATGATGAATGATCTATATGTGATGTATGAGATGTTCATGCTATTGTAATAGGAATCACAACTTACATGTCGATGAGTATGACGGTGACAGGATGATCATGGAGCCCCAAGATGGAGATCAAAGGAGCTATGTGATATTGGCCATATCATGTCACTATTATTATTTGATTGCATGTGATGTTTATCATGTTTTGCATCTTGTTTGCTTAGAACGACGGTAGTAAATAAGATGATCCCTCATAATAATTTCAAGAAAGTGTTCCCCCTAACTGTGCACCGTTGCTACAGTTCGTCGTTTCGAAGCACCACGTGATGATCGGGTGTGATAGATCCTTACGTTCACATACAACGGGTGTAAGACAGATTTACACACGCAATACACTTAGGTTGACTTGACGAGCCTAGCATGTGCATAGACATGGCCTCGGAACACAGAAGATCGAAAGGTCGAGCATGAGTCGTATAGAAGATATGATCAACATGAAGATGTTCACCGACGTTGACTAGTCCGTGTCACGTGATGATCGGACACGGCCTAGCCAACTCGGATCATGTTATACTTAGATGACTAGAAGAGGGATGTCTATCTAAGTGGGAGTTCATTAATAATTTGATTATATGAACTTAATTATCATGAACTTAGTCTAAAATATGTACAATATGTCTTGTAGATCAAATGGCCAACGTTGTATTCAATTTCAACGCATTCCTAGAGAAAACCAAGCTGAAAGACGATGGCAGCAACTATACGGACTGGGTCCGGAACCTGAGGATCATCCTCATAGCTGCCAAGAAAGATTATGTCCTACAAGCACCGCTAGGTGATCCACCCGTCCCACAGAACCAAGACGTTATGAACGCTTGGCAGACACGTGCCGATGACTACTCCCTCGTTCAGTGCGGCATGCTTTACAGCCTAGAGCCGGGGCTCCAAAAGCGTTTTGAGAGACATGGAGCATATGAGATGTTCGAAGAGCTGAAAATGGTTTTCCAAGCTCATGCCCGGGTCGAGAGATATGAAGTCTCTGACAAATTCTTCAGCTGTAAGATGGAGGAAAATAGTTCTGTCAGTGAGCACATACTCACTATGTCTGGGTTATGTAACCGCTTGACTCAGCTGGGAGTTAATCTCCCGGATGATGCGGTCATTGACAGAATCCTCCAGTCGCTTCCACCAAGCTACAAGAGCTTTGTGATGAACTTCAATATGCAGGGGATGGAAAAGACCATTCCTGAAGTATTTGCAATGCTGAAATCAGCAGAGGTAGAAGTCAAGAAGGAACATCAAGTGTTGATGGTCTATAAAACCACTAAGTTCAAGAAGGGCAAGGGTAAAAAGAACTTTGAGAAGGACGGCAAGGAAGTTGCCGCGCCCGGCAAGCAAGCTGCTGGGAAGAAGAAGTCAAAGTATGGACCCAAGCCTGAGACGGAGTGCTTTTATTGCAAAGGGAAAGGTCATTGGAAGCGGAACTGCCCCAAATACTTAGCGGACAAGAAGGGCGGCAAAACAAAAGGTATATGTGATATACATGTAATTGATGTGTACCTTACCAGTACTCGAAGTAACTCCTGGGTATTTGATACCGGTGCCGTTGCTCATATTTGTAACTCACAGCAGGAGCTGCAGAATAAACAGAGACTGGCAAAGGACGAGGTGACGATGCACGTCGGGAATGGTTCCAAGGTCGATGTGATCGCCGTCGGCACGCTACCTCTACATTTACCTACGGGATTAGTTATAAACCTCAATAATTGTTATTTCGTGCCAAGTTTGAGCATGAACATTGTATCGGGATCTCGTTTAATACGAGATGGCTACTCATTTAAATCTGAGAATAATGGTTGTTCTATTTATATGAGAGATATGTTTTATGGTCATGCTCCGATGGTCAATGGTTTATTCTTAATGAATCTCGAACGTAATATTACACATATTCATAGCGTGAATACCAAAAGATGTAAAGTTGATAAAGATAGTCCCACATACTTGTGGCACTGCCGCCTTGGTCACATAGGTGTCAAACGCATGAAGAAGCTCCATGCAGATGGACTTTTAGAGTCTCTTGATTATGAATCATTTGACACGTGCGAACCATGCCTCATGGGTAAAATGACCAAGACTCCGTTCTCAGGAACAATGGAGCGAGCAACCAACTTATTGGAAATCATACATACTGATGTGTGCGGTCCAATGAGTGTTGAGGCTCGCGGTGGCTATCATTATGTTCTCACCCTCACTGATGACTTAAGTAGATATGGGTATGTCTACTTAATGAAACACAAGTCTGAAACCTTTGAAAAGTTCTAGGAATTTCAGAGTGAAGTTGAGAATCAACGTGACAGGAAAATCAAGTTTCTACGATCAGATCGTGGAGGAGAATACTTGAGTCACGAATTTGGCACACACTTAAGAAAGTGTGGAATAGTTTCACAACTCACGCCGCCTGGAACACCTCAGCGTAATGGTGTGTCCAAACGTCGTAATCGCACTCTATTAGATATGGTGCGATCTATGATGTCTCTTACCGATTTACCGCTATCTTTTTGGGGTTATGCTTTAGAGACTGCCGCATTCACTTTAAATAGGGCTCCGTCGAAATCCGTTGAGACGACACCGTTTGAATTATGGTTTGGGAAGAAACCTAAGCTGTCGTTTCTAAAAGTTTGGGGATGCGATGCTTATGTCAGGAAACTTCAACCTGAAAAGCTCGAACCCAAATCAGAAAAATGCGTCTTCATAGGATACCCTAAAGAAACCATTGGGTATATCTTCTACCTCAGATCCGAAGGCAAGATCTTTGTTGCCAAGAATGGATCCTTTCTGGAGAAAGAGTTTCTCTCGAAAGAAGTAAGTGGGAAGAAAGTAGAACTTGATGAAGTATTACCTCTTGAACCGGAAAATGGCGCAACTCAAGAAAATGTTCCTGAGGCGCCTGCACCGACTAGAGAGGAAGTTATTGATGATGATCAAGATACTTCTGATCAAGCTCCTACTGAAATTCGAAAGTCCACAAGGACACGTTCCGCACCAGAGTGGTACGGCAACCCTGTCTTGGAAATCATGTTGTTAGATAACAGTGAACCTTCGAACTATGAAGAAGCGATGGCAGGCCCAGATTCCGACAAATGGCTAGAAGCCATGAAATCCGAGATAGGATCCATGTATGAAAACAAAGTATGGACTTTGACTGACTTGCCCGTTGAACGGCGAGCCATAGAAAATAAATGGATCTTCAAGAAGAAGACAGATGCGGATGGTAATGTGACCATCTATAAAGCTCGGCTTGTCGCTAAGGGTTATCGACAAGTTCAAGGAATTGACTACGATGAGACTTTCTCACCGGTAGCGAAGCTAAAGTCCGTCCGAATCATGTTAGCAATTGCCGCATTCTACGATTATGAGATATGGCAAATGGACGTCAAAACGTCATTCCTTAATGATTTCCTTAAGGAAGAGTTGTATATGATGCAGCCGGAAGGTTTTGTCGATCCTAAGAATGCTGACAAGGTGTGCAAGCTCCAACGCTCGATTTATGGGCTGGTGCAAGCATCTCGGAGTTGGAACATTCGCTTTGATGAGATGATCAAAGCGTTTGGGTTTACGCAGACTTATGGAGAAGCCTGCGTTTACAAGAAAGTGAGTGGGAGCTCTGTAGCATTTCTCATATTATATGTAGATGACATACTTTTGATGGGAAATGATATAGAACTCTTGGACAGCATCAAGGCCTACTTGAATAAGAGTTTTTCAATGAAGGACCTTGGAGAAGCTGCTTATATATTAGGCATCAAGATCTATAGGGATAGATCAAGACGCCTCATAGGTCTTTCACAAAGCACATACCTTGATAAGATTTTGAAGAAGTTCAAAATGGATCAGTCCAAGAAGGGGTTCTTGCCTGTGTTACAAGGTATGAAATTGAGCTCAGCTCAATGCCCGACCACAGCAGAAGAGATAGAAGAGATGAGTATCATCCCCTATGCCTCAGCCATAGGTTCTATTATGTATGCCATGCTGTGTACCAGACCTGATGTAAACCTTGCCGTAAGTTTGGTAGGAAGGTACCAAAGTAATCCCGGCAAGGAACACTGGACAGCGGTCAAGAATATCCTGAAGTACCTGAAAAGGACAAAGGACATGTTTCTCGTTTATGGAGGTGACGAAGAGCTCGTCGTAAAGGGTTACGTCGACGCTAGCTTCGACACAGATCTGGATGACTCTAAGCCACAAACCGGATACGTGTATATGTTGAATGGTGGAGCAGTGAGCTGGTGCAGCTGCAAACAGAGCGTCGTGGCGGGATCTACATGTGAAGCGGAGTACATGGCAGCCTCGGAGGCAGCACATGAAGCAATATGGGTGAAGGAGTTCATCACCGACCTAGGAGTCATACCCAATGCGTCGGGGCCAATCAAACTCTTTTGTGACAACACTGGAGCTATTGCACTTGCCAAGGAGCCCAGGTTTCACAAGAAGACAAGGCACATCAAGCGTCACTTCAACTCCATTCGTGAAAATGTTCAAGATGGAGACATAGAGATTTGTAAAGTACATACGGACCTGAATATAGCAGATCCGTTGACTAAACCTCTCTCTAGGGCAAAACATGATCAACACCAGATTTCCATGGGTGTTCGATTCATCACAATGTAACTAGATTATTGACTCTAGTGCAAGTGGGAGACTGTTGGAAATATGCCCTAGAGGCAATAATAAAAGCATTATTATTATATTTCTTTGTTCATGATAATTGTCTTTATTCATGCTATAACTGTATTATCCGGAAATCGTAATACACGTGTGAATACATAGACCATAATATGTCCCTAGTAAGCCTCTAGTTGACTAGCTCGTTGATCAACAGATAGTCATGATTTCCTAGCTATGGACATTGGATGTCATTGATAACGGGATCACATCATTAGGAGAATGATGTGATGGACAAGACCCAATCCTAAGCATAGCACAAAGATCGTGTAGTTCGTTTGCTAGAGCTTTTCCAATGTCAAGTATCTTTTCCTTTGACCATGAGATCGTGTAACTCCCGGATACCGTAGGAGTGCTTTGGGTGTATCAAACGTCACAACGTAACTGGGTGACTATAAAGGTGCACTACAGGTATCTCTGAAAGTGTCTGTTGGGTTGACACGGATCGAGACTGGGATTTGTCACTCCATATAACGGAGAGGTATCACTGGGCCCACTCGGTAATGCATCATCATTATGAGCTCAAGGTGACCAAGTGGTTGATCACGGGATCATGCATTACGGTACGAGTAAAGTGACTTGCCGGTAACGAGATTGAACAAGGTATTGGGATACTGACGATCGAGTCTCGGGCAAGTAACATCCGATTGACAAAGGGAATTGTATACGGGGTTGATTAATCCTCGACATCGTGGTTCATCCGATGAGATCATCGTGGAGCATGTGGGAGCCATCATGGGTATCCAGATCCCGCTGTTGGTTATTGACTGGAGAGTCGTCTCGGTCATGTCTACTTGTCTCCCGAACCCGTAGGGTCTACACACTTAAGGTTCGGTGACGCTAGGGTTGTGAAGATATGTATATGCAGTAACCCGAATGTTGTTCGGAGTCCCGGATGAGATCCCGGACGTCACGAGGAGTTCCGGAATGGTCCGGAGGTAAAGAATTATATATAGGAAGTGCTGTTTCGGCCATCGGGACAAGTTTCGGGGTTATCGGTATTGTACCGGGACCACCGGAGGGGTCCCGGGGGCCCACCGGGTGGGGCCACCTGTCCCGGGGGGGCTACATGGGCTGTAGGGGGTGCGCCTTGGCCTAGATGGGCCAAGGGCACCAGCCCCACAGGCCCATGCGCCTAGGGTTCCACTTAAAGGAAGAGTCCAAGTGGTGGAAGGCACCTCTAGGTGCCTTGGGGGGGAGGGAAACCTCCCCTTGGCAGCCGCACCTAGGAGATTAGATCTCCTAGGCTGCGCACCCCCCCCTTGGCCCTCCTATATATAGTTGAGGAGAGGGAGGACTTCATACCTCAGCCTTTGGTGCTTCCTCTCTCCCCGTTACGTCTCTCTCTCGTAGTATAGGCGAAGCCCTGCTACTGTGACGCCCTGCATCCACCACCACGCCGTCGTGCTGCTGGATCTTCATCAACCTCTCTTCCCCCCTTGCTGGATCAAGAAAGGAGGAGACGTCATCCGTTCCGTACGTGTGTTGAACGCGGAGGCATCGTCCGTTCGGTGCTAAGATCTTCGGTGATTTGGATCACGTCATGTTCGACTACATCATCCCCGTTCTTTGAACGCTTCCGCTCGCGATCTACAAGGTACATAGATGCATCTAATCACTCGTTGCTAGATGAACCCATAGATAGATCTTGGTGAAACCGTAGGAAAATTTTTGTTTTCTGCAACGTTCCCCAACAGTGGTCATCACACGTGAGCGGATATATAGGTGGGCTAGGTGGGCAGGCGGCAACAATCTAAGTGCTAAAAGAGTTGATCTCGAAAAAAGAGTTGATGCAATGCTTGGTTTTGTTTGGATTTTCCAACTATGACCATTGGATAGAGTGAATCAATGGCTTATGTTCAAAGTTATTCTCATACTATAGAATGGTATAGGAACGTGGAGAGATTTAGTTGATTTTATATCGCTGAATAATATAAAATATTATGAGTGCAGACGCTGCACCCCGAGGTTTGTTGCTCCTTCTCGGTCGTCGGGAATCTATGTTCTTCCACTCTTTCGTATAAGACATGAGCTTTGTTCATCCTTTTGCCGACACGCGGGACATCTATATGCCTCCATTTTACAAAATCATACTATATGCTTCCATGACATGCGAGACATCTAGCATCAAGGTGGCGTGTCATGCAAGAAAATGGAGATATGAAGTGCGCAAGTGAGTCATGCACTTCGATGGCACCTAGTACTTCTATGCAATATTTTTTCTCATTGATGGCACGTGAATAGTGCACGTACTCAATGATAGAGCACGGGATGGTAGCCATGGACATGGTCGGCCCTTTTTGAAGAGAGTACTAATAAATAACTTTGATGTGTCCCGTCAACTCGTAGAACGACGAGAAGCTTGCTTACTACGCCTTCTCCCTCGCCAACGCGTGCGCAGTGGCTTGTAGCACGAGGAGAAACTTTTGCTTACAAGCGGTGGAGGTGCAGTAGTTCATTTGGTGTCAGATTGCCAGAAGTACTACTGTAGTACCATCATTATTGTTCGACTTCCGGAAGAGGAGAAGAGCCAAGCGCAAGGTCACCTACTAACCTAGTACAGTACTACTATAGCCAAAGCTGGTCCACCTTTTTAGAGCATGGTTAATTAATATAGGCGGCTCTTGCAGCGACACATCATTTAGAGCAAGTACTCTCTTCGTAGGAACAAAGGAAGTGAAACATAAGTTGGAGTGGATGCTAGATTGCCAATTAAAACATGATTACATAGGGAAAAAAAATCATATAGCATTCTATCCTATGAATCAAACAACCAATGTAGGAAAATTATGAGGGGGGTCTCTCCAACAGTGTTCCTTGGCTCGCACCTAGCATCACGGTGGTAGAACTTGGAGTCATTCATCTGGTACATGTGGCATCTCAGATATGGACACAAGGTGACGCGACCTCTCACTTTCTCCACCATTTGAAGCGGCGCGCCGGTGGAGGGCTAGCATACTCCAATATTAGGTTGGCTCTATGTGATGTGTCAACTTCATATACTAACCAGATGCTGGCTATACTACTACGGTACTCACACTCCAAGAAGTGACTCGAAAGCCATTCATAATTGAGTCTATGACATGCATTTGCAAATGTACCATTGATTACATACAACAAGTCATCAACACACAACGACAACGAGGATACATGTTGGATTATAGATTATTTCCAACAAAACATTCTAGTAAATACTGAAGTTTTCATCACACAACAAATAACAAGCAATGAAATGAACTTCAACTCAACCAATCCTCGGCGTTGGAAACGCTTGTTTTGAACCATAGGTGCTCTGGGAAGGGCCAGTTATTATCAATATCGAGAGCAACACATGACTGATCATCCAGGTTGAAGCGGCATATATCAGGACCAGGGTAGGGAACCACCACAATGTCTGAGGTATAGATACATTTGCTTCTTATAATTGGTAGTAACGTTGTGTCAACAGCAGCTGGATCGCCTTTCACCATCATTGGATAGTTTTGTTCAAGGAAGAGCAAGTTTTCTCCAAGACTATCAATACTGAACCAGGGAGAAGGTGTTGGCACCGCTAGCACACTAGTATCCATCCTGAATAGCCTACAACGGGTGTTGGAATAGGTCCGGAGAGGGCGACCAAGGGAGACAACACCTGCTCCCTCAGTAGTAACAATCACAATGCACTTTATACACACAAGAAGAGGTGATCCATAGGAATTAGGTGCCAGGCGCCATTGAGTATATAAGTTCTGCTCGTCTTCATGCTCGTGATCATCACCGTCGTCATATCCCCCTTGGTTATAATTTTTTTCAAGTATAGGTGGTGGAATGTTCACAAGACCTTGGAAACATAAGAAGAAGGTTAATTAGTAAAGGGAAACTTGTTAACCCGCATGCATGTGGATGAAACAATTATAATTACGGTGGAAGACAAATGTACCAAAACTACGAGGATCCCATGCAAAAACAGTGCCACGAGTGGTGGCAGCAAACACAAGACCCTTGTGTTCAATTGCATCACAGTACTCATCCGTGTACAAAAACTGATTTTTGAGCAATATCCATCCAGTTGAACCATGAAGGATGACAACAATCTTGTCGAAGATAGCAACAACTTGATAGTTCTTGTAATTCCAAGAGCGGTTGGGAACTCGACAAATTGCTACCTTCCATAGACAACAGTCACCATGATCGTATTTGAACGTACGTAGATCATCTGTGTGCTCAATCTCAGGGCACTCAGAGATTTTTGGAAGTGGAATCCGCTGATGTGTGTACACATTCACAAGTTCCCATTCACAATTGTACCCAATACAAACAACCCAATCTCCATTTGCGCCAGCCCAGGCCTTACCCTGAAGCGATGGCATCTTGACATCACACGTATCGTTATCAAGCAGCATCAACTTGCACAAGGCGAGGTCTCCGTCGTTCGCGCCCATGCGAATAGGCTTATAGCGAAGAAGATAAGGGAGATTGTCGGTGTCAAAACCGGCGGATCTCGGGTAGGGGGTCCCGAACTGTGCGTCTAGGCCAGATGGTAACAGGGGGCAAGGGACACGAAGTTTTACCCAGGTTTGGGCCCTCTTGATGGAGGTAAAACCCTACGTCCTGCTTGATTAATATTGATGATATGGGTGTTACAAGAGTAGATCTACCACGAGATCAGAGAGGCTAAACCCTAGAAGCTAGCCTACGGTATGGTTGTATGTTGTGATTGTTGTCCTACGGACTAAAACCCTTCGGTTTATATAGACACCGGAGAGGGTTAGGGTTACACAAGGTCGGTTACAAAGGAGGAGATATCCATATACGTATTTCCTAGCTTGCCTTCCACGCCAAGTAGAGTCCCATCCAGACATGAGACGAAGTCTTCAATCTTGTATCTTCATAGTCTAACAGTCCGGCCAATGGAGATAGTCCGGATGTCCGGAGACCCCCTAATCCAGGACTCCCTCAGTAGCCCTTGAACCAGGCTTCAATGACGATGAATCTGGCGCGTAGTTGTCTTCGGCATTGCAAGGCGGGTTCCTTCTCCGAATACATCACAGAAGAATTTGAATACGAGGATAGTGTCCGACCCTGCAAAATAAGTTCCACATTCCACCGTAGAGAGAATAATGTTTTCACAGATCTAATTTGCTAGCTTGTTTCGGCAGCATGACGTTACGTCATGGCCCAATGATTATTCGAACCGTTTCTTTTAACCAGCCCCGCACATAACGTGAGGCAGTTTTTTGACACGTCTTGTCAAAGCAGAGATCGTGTCCCCTTATTACGGGATTCTCATCAATACGGGCGTGGGTAACCCAACCGCGCCATCAATTGCGGCGCTTGGGGGATAAGCGAGTTTTATCAGGCAAGTGGGGACGCTTAATTTTGTCCGCCCATATAAAGGGATAAGGATTCACCTTTCTATCCACACCTTCTTCCTCCTCTGCTCATCCGCTCCCACACACTCGAGCTCTAGCGCCCAATCTCTCACTTCCATCTCAACCTTCTCCAACCATGTCCGGAGCAGGAGGCAAGTGGATGGTCTCCTCCGTCACGGAGGGAGACGTCAAGAAACTGAGGAGAGCCGGATACCTGCCTGACGACATCGCGCACCGGCTCCCAGATGAGGGATAGCTCATCCCCACCCCCGAGCCCCATGAGAGGGTGGTATTCCTCACCCATTTCCTCCGCGGACTGGGATTCCCTCTCCATCCCTTCGTCCGGGGGCTCATGTTTTATTACGACCTAGATTTCCATGATCTGGCGCCGAACTTCATCCTCAACATCTCGGCGTTTATCATCGTGTGCGAGGCCTTCCTCCGCATCAAGCCCCACTTCGGCTTATGGCTGAAGACCTTCAATGTCAAGCCGAAGGTAGTAAGCGGCCGCCAGGCGGAGTGCGAAGGCGCCATGGTGGTAAAGATGCCCAACATCACATGGCTCGAGGGCACCTTCGTGGATACCATAAAGGGGTGGCAATCAGGGTGGTTCTATATCACCGAGCCACGCGACCCCGCATGGGTAGCAGCCCCCGAGTTCCGATCTGGCATCCCCATGCGGCTCACCTCCTGGAAAGAGAAGGGCATGTCTCGGGGTAATTCAAAAGAGCTGACCGGACTCCATCCATGTATTCAGAACATGGTGGACAAGAAGCTCAAGCTTGTCAACATAGTCCAGGTTATGCTCGTCCGCCGGATACTCCCGTGCCAACAACGGGAGTTTACCTTGTGGGAGTTCAATCCGGCGCAGCACCGAACTCTGAACAGGCTCTTCGATACGACTCATGAGGATGCTTGGAGGGTGCTGTTCAAGAGCGCCGAGGTCCCTCCCCCCATTACTGAGGATCGCGGATTCAGCGCGAAGCGCCACACCAGTGCGGTAAGTTGTTTTACCTTTCACAGGATACTTGTTTTCTATATAGATTGACTCTATGTGGGATCTAAACTCCCGTGCCGTTAACAGGACTGGCAGAATTTGTCCGGCTCCCTTGCCCGAAGGCCCTACAGACGCCCTTCTGGCGAAGATGTTGACTCCAGCCCCTTATAAGGTGCCAGAGAAGACCAAGAAGGCCAAGGGAGCTCGAAAGAGTTCCCGACGCCAGGCGTCGTCGGACTCACCGTCCGATGAGTCTGCGGCGCACTCTTCCCCCGAAGACAAGGAAGAAGAAGAAGAGGACCCCCCACCGATTGGGGGAGACAAGAAAAGGAAGGCCGCCCCAACTGGGGAGGCCGGAGGGTCCAAGAAGGGAAGGACGCTCCTTCCTGACAGCTCTACCGCCGCCGACGAAAGAGAAGACGAGTGGTTGCCCAGGGCCAAGCCTTAGGGGAGATCGTAAGTATTCGGATACCAAAGTAACCCATAGGATTCCTTTGTCGCATTGCTTTCCTAACGCCGAACTCAATTGTGCAAGCCGCCCCGAGCCAATATCGAGGTATCCTCGGACGGCTCCCTGGGGTCGTCGGACATGGATAGCGATCCAGTCCCGACCGCCACCTCCCCTCATCAGCCGACGACGCCGAGGTGCTGTCTCAAGAGGCACCAGATCGAGGGGGGACAGTCCCGGAGGCGCCTCAAGTTGACCTTCCGGACTCTGGGAGCCGAGGGGACGAGGTCCCCGAGAGCTCCGAGTTCGGCCCTCAGCCGAACACCGCGCCGGACCCTCCAACGGTTCCGAGCTCGGGCAGGCGGTCCCCTTGAAAGGGGGGTGAAACGCCTGTGCCGGTGACCTCTGTCCATCCAGAGGCATCAGACACTATGTTGGAAGCGCTTCACAACGCTTCCATTGAGGAGGAGCACCGCACTAGCATGAGTGCGGTGATCTAGAAGGTTCAGTCCGCCAAGAGCGGATTGACTGAAGCCTGTACTAGCCTTCTAACAGGCTTCGAGGTAAGTGTTTTAAATGTAGTAGAAATATTACTGCATAGACAGTAGCCCCTGATGCTTTGTTCGGTGTTCACAAAGAAAAGCCGAACAAAGGATCAAATAATATCGCAGGAGTCTAATATAAGTATGTCAATATGCATATGCATGCTTCGCTTCTGGCGTCCGCCGCACTAACTACGGAGGTCGCCGTACTGAAGGAGGCCCTCGAGGGGTCCCAGAAAGAGCTCGGCCTTGCTAAGAGGCATCTCGAGGAGAACAAGGGTAAGTAATACCCCGTCTATAGATGAGAAAAAAGACGCGATTGCTAAATGACAGGATCATTGTATGTTTGCCAGGGGCCATGACCGAGGTGGCGACCCTGAAGCAAGCGCTGTCCCAGGCCGAAGAGAAGGCGGCCCAGGAGCGCACTGAGCGAGAGACACACGACGCTCGGGTGGGCGAGGTGCAGCAAGAGCTCCAGGCTCTCGTGACGAAGCACGAGGCGTTGGAGCTTGACTTGAAGACGCGAGAGTCTGAGCTTGCTGCGGCCCGTGAGAGCGCGAAGAGTGCCAAGGCCGAGGCGCAGAAGGCCCTTCAGGAGGTCGACATGATAAAGAAGATAGCGGCGGGTAAGGTTTTCTATATGCAAAGCAAGCATGTACAAGTAAATTATCGATTACTTACCCGGATCCAGAGCTCTTCAGGAGCATTCGCAGATTTGCCCCGCAGTGTGTCCGATGCCGCACAATTTTACCAGGCCGAGGACGGTAGCTCGACGGAGAAGCTGTTCTGGTCTCAGTATGCTGAGGCTGAATATCCGGTGCCGATGAGCGACCAGCTGAACAGATGGCCGAGCTACATAAGGCGGCCGATCAGGCCATGAAGGGCTTCATAGTCCGGTTGTGGCCTGGCGATGCCCTTCTGAACAGCTTCTTTGGCCTGGTGAGGCGGCTTGTGGATGCCTGCCCACAGCTGGAGGTCGTCAAGCGATCCGTCTGCATTGAAGGTGCACACCGGGCCTTCGCCCGTGTAAAAACGCAGTGGGTCAAGCTAGACGCCATGAAGCTGATCAAGGAGGGGCCGCCAGAGGGCAAGGAGCACCGCCACCCCGAGATGTACTACGAGGGTGTTCTGCCAGGCGCCCGTCTTATCGCGGATGAGTGTTCGCAAAATGTAATATTTGAATGAGACTTGCTCATTTTGTCCTGCATGTATGAAAACTTGTTTCATATGCGCCATGCAACGCTTGTTTGAATTTAAAACATTACCTTCAGTTTGGCTGTTTATCCAATCTGAGAGATGGCTAGTCCTTGGCTTCTGCCCCCATGCCACGAGTGCTGGGGTGTTCGGGATAAACCCGAGCACTCTTGTTCCCATGTTTGGGTCCTTCGAGGGAGGTGCTCAGCACAACGAACAAGGAAACCAGACTAATAATGCTTTATCACTCTCACTTAGCCATAGAATTCTATAATTTTAAATTTCGGCGAAGCCCCTAGTATTCGGAGGGCCGAATTCGGGGCGCGATACACGCCTGTAAGCCGGACGGAGCCGGCCCCTCGCCCTAAGCGGCATAAGTCTTTAGGGACTCGAAAAACCTCACCGAACAGCAACCAGTCTCTCGCCTTATCATGACAGTCAGTTTTAGCTTTCTCTACTGAGGTGCTCGGCCCAGCAGAACCGAGGCACAATCGCAGTAGTTCTCCTAGCACTACCTTAGCCGATAGAGCGGAATGTAAGGTACCAAAACATAGGAGCCGGGCAAACCCAACATTTGACCAAAGACATGATTCAGAGCTGATGCATATAATGCTATAAGTTCGGGGTGCCGCACTTGTGAAAGTGTTCGGACTTTGCACACCATATTGTGGGTACGTAAGCCCCTAGTGCATTGGCCGTACCAGAGTGTATGGTTGCTAGGCGTCATTAATGAACACGTAGGTATGTATATATATACCAAAAATGCGATAATAGTCGTAATGTCATGCATTGTATATTAAAAAATTGCATTAAAGCAGAGTGATACAGATAGTGTAATAAGCAAAAGAGTAGGACTATGTCCCTTCCAAGGGCGAGCTGAGGAATTATATGAAATCTGTAATCCACCTGGGAATTCCGTAGTTGTCGGCCTCCTTGGTTGCTGTATCATGCGTTCGGCAATAGAGCTGCCGGACAGTGTTTCCAGAGATTGAAGTCCTGAAAGAAAAAGAAAAATAACCAAACGGGAAGCCCCTGGTGCGGTTTAAGCCGTGTTTTGGGGCGTGCCGCAGTTGTGCCCCCTCCCCACCTGTGCCCATGGTATTTTTAATGCATAATTATGTACGCGCGGCACGAACAACGCCGTTGGGCTGGGATTGGGGTGGCCGCCGTATTGCTACGCGAGCTCAGATCGCGCCAGGCGGTCTGTTTGCCGATTGCCCCGAGCGCGCTTGAAGGTGTCCGAGCTTTGAAACGCCGAACTGGTAGAGTGCCTTGAGAGGCTGCTTTGCGCTTCTGCTGCAAGGGCCGCTGTGTGCTCCTCTGTTTGGAGAGAGCGCTCTGTGTTCCCATTGACTGTAATAACTCTGCGAGGTCCTGGCATCTTGAGCTTGAGGTATGCATAATGTGGTACCGCATTGAATCTAGCAAATGCGGTTCGTCCGAGCAGCGCGTGATAACCACTGCGGAACGGGACTATATCGAAGATTAACTCTTTGCTTCGGAAGTTATCCGGGGATCCGAAGACCACTTCCAGTGTAATTGAGTCTGTGCAGTGGGCCTCTACGCCTGGAATGACGCCCTTAAAGGTCGTCTTTGTGGGTTTGATCCTTGAGGGGTCTATACCCATTTTGCGCACTGTGTCCTGATAAAGCAGGTTCAGGCTGCTGCCGCCGTCCATAAGGACTCGAGTGAGGTGAAATCCGTCGATGATTGGGTCTAGGACCAGTGCGGCGAATCCGCTGTGACTGATACTAGTGGGGTGGTCCCTGCGATCGAAGGTGGTCGGATAGGAGGACCAAGGGTTGAACTTTGGGGCGACTGGCTCCAACGCATATACGTCCCTGAGCGCACGCTTCCGCTCCCTCTTGGGGATGTGGGTTGCGTATATCATGTTCACCGTCCGCACTTGCGGGGGAAACCTCTTCTGTCCTCCAGTGTGCGGCTGCTGGGGTTCTTCCTCGTCATCGCTATGCGGCCCCTTGTCCCTGTTTTCGGCAATTAACTTGCCGGCCTTCTTGAACACCCAACAATCCCTATTGGTGTGATTGGCTGGCTTGTCTGGGGTGCCGTGTATTTGACACGAGCGATCGAGTATACGGTCCAAGCTGGACGGACCCGACGTACTTTGTTTGAATGGCTTTTTCCGCTGACCGGGTTTAGAGCCTTTGAATCCGGCATTGACTGTCGTATCCTCAGTACTTTCGCCGTTAATGCGGCGCTTATGCTTGTTGCGACGTGACTTGCTATTGCCGTCCTTGGTATCTGAGGTATCATGGTTCTTTGATATGTTATTACTGTGAGCCAACCAGCTGTCTTCTCCCGCACAAAAGCGGGTCATGAGCGTCGTGAGGGCTGCCATAGATTTCGGCTTTTCCTGACCAAGGTGCCGGGCTAGCCACTCATCTCGGATGTTGTGCTTGAAAGCCGCTAAGGCCTTCGCATCCGGACAGTCGACAATTTGATTTTTCTTTGTAAAGAACCGAGTCCAGAATTGCCTGGCCGACTCTTCTGGCTGCTGAATAATGTGGCTCAAGTCATCGGCGTCTGGCGATCGCACATAAGTGCCCTGAAAGTTGTCGAGGAATGCGGCTTCCAGATCTTCCCAATAGCTAATGGAGTCCGCTGGCAAGCTATTAGGCCGATGCCGTGCTGGTCCTTTGAGTTTTAGTGGGAGGTACTTGATGGCATGTAAGTCATCACCGCGGGCCATGTGGATGTGGAGGAGGAAGTCCTCAATCCATACCGCGGGGTCTGTAGTGCCGTCGTATGATTCAATGTTGACAGGTTTGAAACCTTCTAGGAATTGATGTTCCATTACTTCGTCTGTGAAGCATAAGGGGTGTGCGGCGCCTCTGTACTGGGCTATATCACGACGTAGCTCGAATGGGTCTTGCTCGCTGTGTTCAGCCCGGCCGGATTTGCTTTTACTGTATCCGGCGTGACGTTTATCGTCTCGTAGAGTGGTGCGCCCTTGTGATCCATAGATCGATCTTGAATGCTTTGCTTTATCCTCCAATATGTCTCGCAGGTCTGGCGTATCTCCCCATGCCTTTTTATTTGAATGGCGTTGGGGTGGAGGCTGAGCTTTTAGCTGGAATGCCTCTCTATCGCGGCCACGAGGTGGCTGATCAGCCATTTCGTATGCTTCTTCCTCCAGTCGGGGAAGCAACCTGCGCCTTGGATAACTCTTGGAGGGACGCTCGAGTTTATACTGCTCGGCCGCGAGGACGTCAGTCCATTTGTCAGCTAGCAGATCTTGGTCAGCTTGAAGCTGCTGCTGCTTTTTCTTCAGGCTATTTGCCGTGGCCATAAGCCTGCGCTTGAAGCGCTCTTGTTCGACAGGATCCTCTGGTACGGGGAATTCATCATCGCTGAGGATTGCCCCGTCTTCGGAGGGGGCATGTAATTGTCGTCCTCCTCCTCTCCACCAGCCGCTCTCTCAGGAGAGCTGGCTCCTTCATCCTCTTGCTCTTGCTGGAGGGGATTGTTGTTGTCTTCGGCGCTATCCGGAGTGTTATTATCTCCTACGCCGGTATCACCACTTTTGCTTTGGCGGGACTTAGAGCGGCGCCATTGACGTCGACGCTTGGGTTGCTTCTTGGAGGGGTCATCCTCTGTTATCTCGTCGCCGTTGCCTTTATTGGGTGTATCCACCATGTATATGTCATACGACGAGGTGGCTGTCCAGTGCCCTGTAGGTGCTTGTTCATGTTCGTCTCCCACATCGTCGTCCATACCGTTGATGTCTTCGGAGTCAAAGTCGAGCATGTCGGTTAAGTCATCGACAGTGGCTACAAAGTGGGTGGTGGGTGGGCGTCGAATTTCTTCGTCGTCCGCATCCCAATCCTGTTGGCCATAATCCGGCCAGGGCTCTCCTGACAAAGAGAGAGACCTTAGTGAATTCAGAATGTCGCCGAAGGGCGAGTGCTGAAAGATATCCGCGGCGGTGAATTCCATGATCAGCGCCCACTCGGATTCGATTGGCAGGGGCGCGGATGGTTCGGGGTCCGGAAGAGAGTCCGGCACCTTGGAGTCACGGGCCGTGCAGAGGATTATGCTGGTGTTTGGTTCGATCGCCGTTGAGACTGCAGCCCCTGAGGCGGTGTCTAGCCACCCGTCCTCGATTGGCGCAGTTGGCTCCGAGCTAAGGGTCGGAGCTGATGCGGGCGCGGCCTCTGAAGTACCGTCCGGTGGCAGAGCTAGGTCATACCCATCGCAACCGTGTGGCGTGCCCGGCTGTGGCTCGGATCCGTCGAAGATCAAGTCCCCACGGATATTGGCCGTGTAATTCAAACTTCCAAATCTGACCTGATGGCCAGGGGCGTAGCTTTCAATCTGCTCCAGATGGCCAAGCGAATTAGCCCGCAGTGCAAAGCCGCCGAATACGAAGATCTGTCCAGGGAGAAAAGTCTCACCCTGGATCGCATCGCTATCGATGATAGTAGGAGCCATCAAGCCTAACGGCGACGACATAGAGGAACTCTCAATGAAAGCACCAATGTCGGTGTCAAAACCAGCGGATCTCGGGTAGGGGGTCCCGAACTGTGCGTCTAGGCCGGATGGTAACAAGGGGCAAGGGACACGAAGTTTTACCCAGGTTCGGGCCCTCTTGATGGAGGTAAAACCCTACGTCCTGCTTGATTAATATTGATGATATGGGTGTTACAAGAGTAGATCTACCACGAGATCAGAGAGGCTAAACCCTAGAAGCTAGCCTACGGTATGATTGTATGTTGTGATTGTTGTCCTACGGACTAAAACCCTTCGGTTTATATAGACACCGGAGAGGGTTAGGGTTACACAAGGTCGGTTACAAAGGAGGAGATATCCATATACGTATTGCCTAGCTCGCCTTCCACGCCAAGTAGAGTCCCATCCGGACACGAGACGAAGTCTTCAATCTTGTATCTTCATAGTCTAACAGTCCGGCCAATGGAGATAGTCCGGCTGTCCGGAGACCCCCTAATCCAGGACTCCCTCAGAGATCAAACCGCTCCTGGACTCTTGGGTTCCTTGTAATGATGTTATTAGTTGAGTTGAGAATGCTCTTGAACGAACCTGCCATGCTAACCGAGGTGATGACGTCACACCCATCAATGAGTTCCCCCACCACGTCATCTTTCAGATCGGGGCAAGAATAACGGGGTCGTTTCCGGCCTGTTCCCTCCATGGAGAAGACGATCGTACAATGGCAGAAGGAAGGGTGAAGGCAAATGGAGGAGGGAGGAAGAGCGTGCGACAGCAGTTCCAAATCGAGAGGGAAAGGCGAAGAGTCGATGGACGGTTGCTAGTTTGCCACGGTACACGAAGAGGTGCCCCGGCCTACACGTGCTTTCGGAAATTGTAAAAAAGGACTCGCCGTTGTCTCATTGACATGTTGGAACGGGGCCACATGTCAACGAAATATGGTGTGTAATTTCTCATGCAAAATGCGATCTGGCCGCGTTGGCCCGAGGTGCCGCATTAGTTATTGACTTTTATTTTTTAATGGCGTGCCATTCAGTTTTAAAGCACGACTAACTGGTACTGTTTGCAGAGAAAATATAAAGTACTCTACCACTACTCCACCTCTAGTACTAGTAGTATAAAAAGATATATAAGCTGGAGCTTTAGAGCTTTCTTGCTAAGGGCTACCCACTTGCTTCTCACACTATCACCATCTCTCCAGATCTAAAAAAGACGGCCTCTCCCTCCCTCCTCACCAGTGGTCACAGATCCACCGGGGAAGAAAAGGACATGCAGCGTTGACGCACTCGTCGTCGGTGAGCGAGGTCACGCACTGACAACAAGGCCGTCCTCTCAGACCTAGCGCCCGCGCGGGATGGCCTCCGTCCCCAAGCTCACTGCCGTAGTGCGTGCGGAGGACGACGACCACGAGCGAAGCCACATCCCGCCGACCCTCAGGTATGCTACCTATTTTCGAACAATACCCTTGTTTTATTGCCCCATCTGCGACGTCGCTGCATGTGGATCTTTTTCCACTCCACCATCTTCCCAATTTCCTATCCTCTGCTCTGCTGGTCATGCAGATGAAAACCTTAATTTGCACTATTAAAGGAAACCATACTTCATGCAGACTAATCCATGTCTGGGTTGAATAAGGAAAGGAAGGGAGACTGTACTATCCAAGAGAGTAGGCATTGAACCCGCATCTAGGTTGAAAAGGGGAAAATCAGTAGCTAAGGAACGAGTCTCGTGTCTCTTGGTTAAAGAAGGGTAGAAAGGCATGACAACACAATAGAGAATGACCAGGTCAATCGGTTTGTTGTCCTCACATAGGAAAAAGGTGGCTAAAGAGAACAAAAATGGGACGTAATCCACATATGGTGCCTGGATATTTGTTGCTCTGGGCAACCATACCTCCCTCACCACTCTATGCGTCCGTGGAGGTGACGGTGTCTTGGACTAGGGGGTACTCGCCACGTCGTCTCCCAATTAGTTGGATTGGGCCGAGGACCCCCATGGTCGTATGCTCATGGGCCAGTTCGGACAGCCGAAGACATATACGTGGAAGATTCCACAAGACTTGGTGATTAAGACAAGGACTCCTCTCCACCGGCGTATTCGACTAGGACTCTTGTTATCCTAGGCCTCTGGTACATTATATAAGCCGAGGCCAGGCTAGTCAGTAGATTATTATGACATTACTCATCATACATGTAGGTTTTATACCACAACATATGATCTCGAGGTAGATCAACTCTGTACTTGGTACTCCATCAATATAAACAAGAGCAGGACTTAGGGTTTTACCTCCATCAAAAGGGCCTGAACCCATCATGTCCCCTGTCTCCTGTTACCCATCGATCCATGACACACAGCCTGGGACTCCCTACCCGAGATCTACCATTTTTGACACCGATAATGGGGCTTTCATTGAGAGTTTCGTTGTGTGATCGACAAAGGATCAATGGCTCGCGCACAGATCAACTGCGACGCCGGCATCTTCGTCACTGGCTAGACTGGTCATCTTAGCTCGACGAGGACCACACTCCATCTCCGATAGTCATGTTCGGACGGGGGCCTTCATGAACATCAACTCCGATCTCTATCAAGATCATGGAGGAATCATCCATGGAGCTCGGGGGCTCAACGTCAACATTGCCCTCGGGCGACCGTGCTGTTTATCTGAGCAGCGAACTTGTATCCGCTGCCACCACCTCCTCGAGCTTCGCTTTGATGATTCATTTGGTGGAATTGTGTGTAATTGAGTCTACAACAACCATGCAAAATTTCGTCAAGTTCCGATGGAGGAATCTTCGGCAATCTACGATATATCGGAGCCCTGTCAAATCTGGACGGGAATCTGGACGAGTTTAGGGCGTGGTCTCCAGAACCTAGCTCAGACGTCCTTTGGAAGATCCAACCGTTGATCGGCTGTAGAATTCCTATATCTACCACCCCTCCAAATTTCAGCTTGATCCGACCGTCCAAACTCCAGAAACCTTCCGATTAGTGCATCACTTTTTGGATCTGTTTTTTGTGCGAATACGGATCCGACCAGAATTCATGTTTCTTTATGAACGTGATATTGGACAACCTTTTTAAAGGAATTTTCTTCTATGGTATTATGCGTTGTTTTTAACACATGCCCATAAAATTTTAAGCCTTCTTTGAGGCACTCTTCACCATCGCTCTGGTGTCACACCAGTCCGGTAATATTGCTCCACGTCTGCCGACCTGCACTAGACAGACCGTTGCTTCATCGAGCCGAGCCTAACCTTATCGAATCATCAGCTCGGCAAGCCGAACAAGAGTTCGCCATCACGAAGGATCAATCATCACCAACACCATCGCCCCACGGATTGCATGGTCAGGCGCGCCGACATCGCCGCTCGGTCACTTCATCAATCTGGCATTGACCGCGTCACAAGTTATGACTAGCATCGGCATGGCCGCACTGTTGCTTTTTCAAGCCGATGTCCATCACGCTGAAGTGCTTCAACACCTCGGCTGACATGGCAACTGCAACATCTCCTTACTGACCAGCTCTGTCATCTCGGCTAGACCGGGGACTTTGCTATTTCTTCATCAACATACTCCGGTGACTTCGGCGTCACCAGCCGACCAGCTTCGTGACGTTAGCTGGACCGGGGGCTTTCCCTCGGCGAGCCCACCTTTGCCAGCATCGCTATGTCGTTGCTTTATCGCCCATCAGGCAATGGGTGTGTGGATCGAGTCCCAATTTTGGGAGTAATCTTTCTTCAGATTGCTACAATAGATAAACCAGGTGCTATTAATCCTAGTATTTTTCTTGCTTGGGTTTATTTTTCCCAAGGAATTATTACTCTGGTTTGTTTCATCATCTGTACACAGGTCTATCAAATGGCGGCCACATTAACAACGGTCGCGTGGTGGTTCGGTCAGTTTCCGTATATAGTACGGCGAATGCCGCATCCGGAACTCAGACCGGACTGCGAATTCAGGCTTGGCCACACCTTCACCGCGTCACGCCGATGCCCTGCATCGACATGACTCCGGCACCAGGCCACATTTCTTTCATTAAATTATTTTTATGAAAATCAATTATCCTTTTTGGACCGCACTATTTTATGTGTGTAGGTGATCGACTTCGACTGCGTCACGCGGTCACTTTGGCAAGCCGACGTCGTTGTCCCAATCGGCTCGTGTGATCACCTTGTTGGTCGAATCGCCATACTGACATGTTTGGTCGCCTTGGGGACTTCGGCATTGCTGAGAGAGCTCTACCTCATCGAGTGTTCGGCACATGGGCCATATTTCTTTTATTACTCACTTTGCGTAAATTATTAATTATGCAACAATTATTATTATTATTATTATTATTATTATTCCTATTATCTCCGGCTTGCACTATTTTCTGTGCACAGGTAAAGGATCTGGGTCGGGCACCGCTGTCACCTCGGCGTACCGATGTAGCACGTCACCTCGGCTGGACCGAGGGCTTCGTCATTACTTCATTAAGCCGCGCCGGGGACTTCGGCGTCACACTGCCGGCCTGCATTGGCCGTGCTATGTCGCCACTTCGAAGTGCCGAGCTCTTCACTCCGCCACCTCGGGACCGGCTTGGGGGCTGGGAACTTGTCCCGCCGTAAGCTCGGGCCGTGCATCGACACCGAGCACATTAACCAGCTAAGTCGCTTCCATGCTTAAAACCTTTAGTTTTAAATTTCGTTCGGTTCGACCAAGCATTATGCTTTTTTGACAAAAAGTCATTTGCGAAAAACTTTCCTTGTCAAAACCTTGTTTGTTGCAAGCAAATTCGAATACCCCCTTTACTTGGGGGCTTCCTTTATGAAGCCTTTCCTCTTGCATATGATTATACTTGTACGGCTTCGTTCCTTGTTCGTGTATTACGCCACAATATGCACCATGTTGACTTAAGTGTTTCGCAAGCTGGGTTGCCTGGCTCCTGTGCTTACCCCTACGTTCCCGATTGTTTGGCTAGGAGGTAAAGGGAGCACCTCTGCGATTGTTACTATCGAGTCATCCGAGTTAGTACCTGACTGGGTGAAGCCGAAAGCTAGCGCTCTTATTATTTTCAATAATGGTCGGGCACACAACGGAACTCATGAGTACAAAAAATCTATTGCACAAGTCTCATAGTAACAATGAGCAACTGAAGAAAGGTATCGGTGGAGGTACTATTTTCTTCGAAGATGCTTCTTACACTTCGTCAGTAATATAACATAGGTTCCCTGAGCGTGCTTTGTCTGTTACAGCCTTATGGCCTGATTGGCTGGTTATCGGAAAAACTGTCGATGCTTTCGACAGGTGGAGTACATGACACTTTTCGGTCCTTGACCAAAGAGGGAGAAGCCGACGGTCGGTTAAGACGCGTTTAAAGTTTGGGTGAACACATATATGATATAAGTACATCGGTACATACAATCACTATACATAAAATTCTTTTACCCAAGTCACTCGGGGGCTCTTCAAATTTATATGAGCTGTTTTATAGTAAATGTGTTTTCTTCTTGGTCGTTGCAAAGTCTTTTTCTACCGCTCCTTTTTCGACTCGAATGTATGGTCAATAGCCGGATAGCATGTCTTATCTCTAAAAAGCCGCTCAAGTTTAGTTCGCTAAACTGATCTCGGAGAAGTACTCCATCTTTGGGATAATGAGCTTGAAGCCGTAGGCTGATCCGCGTGAAGTCTTGAGATCAGGTGTGTCATGTTGGCACCGAACAGTTGATCTTGTTCGGACGTCAGATTTTACTGACGATTTTTGGTTGTCCAAGCTTATGGCACTTTTAAACTATTTGTGTGTTTCCAGCATAAGTCTCGCAGTGTAATGCCGGACACCTTTAGAGATTCGGAAAAAACATCCTCGGATATTGCTATATATGCATCGGTTTCAAATTGTGTCTTCAGTCAAATAGTTGGGTTGCCCGGCTCCTATGCTTGCCCCCTACGTTCCGCTTTGTTCGGCTAGGTGTGCAAAGGGAGAACCACTGCGATTGTGCTTCCAGCTCGCATGGTTAAGCACCTCAGTGGAGAAAGCCAAAAACTGACTGTCACAATAAGCGTAAACTGGTCAGTGATCCAATGACTATGTTAAATGATGGGTCATTTATAACATTGGCCAAAGTGTTTTCGGCTTGACCTCGGATGTCGCCGAACACTAACCGGGGCTCGTAGCTAGCTTCCCCCATTTAAAGCTCATATGACTAAGTGAAAGTTATAAAGCCCGCATATTCGATTGCTTCGTTTCCTGCTAACACAACTGCCTCCAGGCACCAAGATGTCGGCTAAGGGTTGTCTTGTTATTGCGGAGACACCCTGCATAGTATCTACAAAGGGGTAGAAGCCGACGATGGGCCGCTTTCAACTGATAAACGGTCGCAACGGAGTCAAAATAAACATATCATCGTCATTTGTATTTAATATACAAGGGCTGCCTTCCGTAATCATCGTTATGAAGCCATAAATATGCATCAATTTGGCTTAAGATTTTTGCCAAGCTGGGTTGCGTGGCTCCTGTGCTTACCGCTACATTCCTGATTGTTCAGCTAGACGGTAAAGGGAGCACCTCTGTGATTGTTACTACCGGATCATCCGAGTTAGTACCTCAGACTGGGTGAAGCCGAAAGCTAGCGATCTTAAAGGATCACACTGGTTGGCAATGGCGGAAGTAAAAAATTTGGTTTATTAATACCACAAAGTTTGGGAACTTTCCCCGAACTAAACCCTCAATATTTTCCTCCCACATTGATCGGAGGTGAGGTTTCATGATCATGATAAGCATGACGACCCAAGGAAAGGAACCGATAGCGGGACTATTTTCCTTGGAAGATGTTTCTTACATTAAGTAATATAACATATCTCTCTGCGTACCTTTTTTTATAAAACCGTATGCCCGGATTGTGTTGTTTTCCATAAATCTTTTCCCTTATAACGGCTTTATGAAGTAGGACAAACACTCCTCAACTACTGGCCGAGGAGGTAGAAGCTGATGGTCGGTCAACAAAGTTTTATACAATGCAGATCCGAGCATTAATGATGTAAAGTACTTGGAAACATAGAATCATTACACATGATTTATGATTTTACTCTGGATATCGATCCTTAATTCAGCCGCCCGTGCCCGCATTAAGGCTCGGGGGCTACTGGGCTTCGGGCTTATCATTTACTAATATTAAAGGGGCACATTGATCCCCTGATCTGATGTTGCCACCCGACTAGTGTCTCGGGGGCTACTACATTGGCAATCCAGTGCAGAAAATTTAAGTGCAATATAGTTTTCGAGGAGATTATGATCCTTAGGTTGGTCGGCTGCACCCAACTTGAGTCTCGAGGACTTTGCACACCGCTTTTTGTGTCCCGAAGTATTCTGCCGAGCTAGGAGTTGATCCTCAGGCCGATTTTGCAAATCAACCTGAGTCTCAGCGGCTACTGGGATCAATAGTCTTATGTAATCCTTCAGGTGCATCTCGGGTTTTAGACCGATACACACCTTGAGGGCTACTGGCTATATATCTCGGCAGAGAATAAATTGCACCAATCAAAAATATTGACAAAAAATAGGCCCACAGTCGGGGTGGTGCACCACCTCGGAAGCAGTCCGGCATAAAACTCGGGCGCCAGTGGCTGGCTCCATAGAGGGCATTTCCGGCATTAAGCTTGGCTAAACTCCATCTTTTTTTACCAAGGTGATTTATGACACCTCGGATATAGTCCGGTGTTGGAGCTCGGATACATTCCGGCGTTGGAGCTTGGACATAGTCCGGCGTTGGAGCTCAGATACATTCCGGCGTTGGAGCTCAGAAGCGGTCCGGCGTTGGTGCTCGGCTGCAAAAGATACCTCGAATGCAGTCCAGCGTTGGAGCTCGGATGCAAGAAGACACTACCACCCGGGAACAACTTCAAACCCGAGGTGTGGCATAAAAATAACAAGACATTGATAAAGGCCGAGAACTTAAAGGGGCTCCTCGGATACCCGACATGTAAACTCTTCGGATTTACTTCGGCGACTCTCAAGATCAAAGATGGGAAGATTTGTTGAACCAGTTTTCAAGACCGACGACCGAAGATGAAGAACAATTCAGAAGAATCGAGGAGCGTACCCAACTTGAAGACCGGTTCACGGGGCTACTGACAGTGTCCTGGACAAGGGGGTGCTCGCCACGTCGTCTCCCAATCAGTTGGATTGGGCTGAGGACCCCCATGGTCGTATGCTCATGGGCCAGTTCGGATAGCCGAAGACATATACGAGGAAGATTCCACAAGACTTGGTGATCAAGACAAGGCTCCTCTCCACCGACGTATTCGACTAGGACTCTTGTTATCCTAGGCCTCTGGTACATTATATAAGCCGAGGCTAGGCCAGTCGGTAGATTATTATGACATTACTCATCATACCTGTAGGGTTTAGACCACAACATATGATCTCGAGGTAGATCAACTCTGTACTTGATACTCCATCAATGTAAACAAGAGCAGGACGTAGGGTTTTACCTCCATCAAGAGGACCCGAACCTGGGTAAA
Source organism: Triticum urartu (assembly GCF_056163025.1). Classification (NCBI taxonomy): domain Eukaryota; kingdom Viridiplantae; phylum Streptophyta; class Magnoliopsida; order Poales; family Poaceae; genus Triticum; species Triticum urartu. The sequence goes on along the minus strand of NC_141879.1, from coordinate 148,969,121 downwards.
TATCGTGTCCCCTGTCTCCTGTTACCCATCGATCCATGAAACACAGCCTGGGACCCCCTACCCGAGATCTGCCGGTTTTGACACCGACAGGAGGTACATCATACTGGTGCGCCCGCTGTCCGAATGGGTCTCCCATGCTCTTATTGCCACTTTTTTGCTGTTAGTATAACGCCAGCGGTAAAGTCAACCAATGCTACTGCTAAAGTGACGCCACATTTAACTAATGCCGCACTAGTCTAATGCCACCGATAAATTTAAGCAATGCCATTTAATGTCTCTGGATTATTTCAGGGTTAGCCGTTGATTGTGGATGTATTAAAGATTTTTCAGCTAAGGCATTCTAATGTTGTTGCACAGCCAGTATACCAATGATGAAACTTGTTACTACCTTCAGATTTTTGCACTGTTAATGCTTATAGATTACATACCTCACTTTCATGAGATAGGTCAATTTTTTTTGTACAGTGTGACCTAAATGCCAAGGCGCCGATGTCATTTTATTTTGGTTAAACTACACAAAAAATTATGAAGACAAGAGGAAAGGTCAAGAGTGGGCACCTCCTCCTTTGGCTATTGTATTGATTCGTTCGATCAAGTTTTTATGTTTGATTGATTATCAAGATTGGGATAGCAATTTTTCATGTCCACTCGAGTTCGAAATGATATTTACCTTGAAGGTACAAGGTTTGCAATTTTTTAATACTATCATTAGTTAATAATGCTAGTTACCTTCAGACTTTTGTATTTGGCTTAATACTCTTGCACAACTAGTATACCAATGCTGAAACTTGTTACCTTTACATTTTGTATTGTTAATTCTTATAGAAACCTTCCAGTGCTAGAGCTTATGGAAATCTGTTCAGTAAAACCATTGTACTGTACCCTGCAATAAAATAACTACTCTACTATTGCACTAGCCACTGGATTAGTGTGTATTTGTACTATTTGAATGGTGTTGCATTAGCGTATGGACATATATAAAGTGTGGCAAGCTTTCCTAGATATGTGCTCAAGAAAACTACTACTTGTTTTTCTAAATACTGGATGTTTGGGTACTTTAAATTGAACTGCGAAAATGTCTTATATTAAGGAACAGAGGGTGTAGAGTTCACTCAAATTATCCCGGTAAAGCTAGTCACCCCTTTGTTAAAATTAATGTTCATTATGTTATCGGAGGAGGTCTGTATGTTTGTCTCTAATGTCTGTCGACTACATACCTGATATCATGATGTAATGTTAGGTCATTTCCTTTTGTACAGTGTCACTGAATTGTCAAGGCGGTGATGGCATTTTATTTTATTTGAACTGCACAAAATATGCTTAAAAGAGGAGGAAAGGTCAGGAATCGATCATTCTTTCAGAAATAACTATATATGCCTTTCTGACATCAGCCGCCGTTGCCTTATTTATTCCTTCAAACAGGTGGTTAGAAACAGTCTTGCTACCTTTTCCCATTAAGAAATTGGAATGCTTATTTGCGAGTCTATGCTTCAACTAGTGCCACTTTTATAGTAAACACACTTTGAATATCTATGCAAACAGGGATGCTCGATTTTAGTGGAATTGCACAAAAATTCCAACTGGTTCAACATTAGGAGCATGTTTTCTTCCAAACCTTTATATCCAATTGGTGGCACTATGAGCTATTCATTACGAAGGTACATGGTTTGCTACTATCTTGCTACTCTTTTTGTACTGTCATTAGATAGTAATACTAGTGGTTTGCATGTGAATTTATTGGCAGGGTGGACCTACATTGGAGGTGCAGGACATGATTCAATGATTGGATGCTCAATTTCGGTTGTATCGGTTTCATCTCTTCCATCACTGCGAACATGGATTGTCATTCTGGTCGCGAATGTGTACGTACATACTGGTCGATGTAGAGGCGCGCACATGTCGTAGTAGAGGCGCACACGTAGCATGTACACGTACGTACAACGGCCGGTGTGCAAAAAAGAAAATACGGCCATGTACATACATACGGGCGGGGTCTTGAATGCCTATTCGCGCATACGTGCGGCCAGGGCTCGTCTACATGGCTGAGTCGGAACGGAGAAACAGCGTCGTTGTCGCCCGCAAAAAAACAGTGTCGTCATCGTGTTCATGGGGAGGCAACAGAATGCGTCGTGTTCATCGGGACGCAACAGAACGCATGGGAGCCAACCGGCTTGGATGGAACAGCCGATGGAAACGAGGCCTGGCGTACCGCAGAACAGAAGAAACGGTCTTGTGTTCGACCGGCCACGGTCGAAACAGGATCCTGTTCATCGGGAGGGGTTTGGCGTACCCCAAAACAGAGGAAATGGACCTCCTACAGTCGAAACAGGGGTCCTGTTCATTGGGAAGGGTGTGGCGTATCGCAAAATGGAGGAAACGGACTTGTATTGGAGCGCTACAGTCGAAACAGGGGTCCTGTTCATCAGGAGGGGTGTGGCGTACCGTAAAACGGGACTCCACGGGATACTGTTCATCTCCACCGTCGACCCCCTCCAGCCTCCACGGGCTACTGTTCATCCACCGTCGACCTCCTCCAGCCTCCACCTGCAACTGTTAATCCACGGGCTCCTGTTCATCCAGCCTCCACCGCGCGCTACTCCATCGACTACTGTTCAACCAGCCCTCTCCACGGGCTAATGTTCATCCAGCCCTCCACCGTCTACTGTTCATCCAGCCCTCCATGGGGTCGTCCTGTTCATCCAGCCCTCCACGGGGTCCTGTTCATCCAGCCCCAACCGGCTCGATCGATCGGGGTCCTGTTCATCTAGAGGCAACACCATGGGGTCTTGTTCATCCACCCCCACCGGGAACTGTTCATCCAAACCCCCCCAGCAACGCTCACTGTTCATCCAGAGGCAGCATTGATCGGCTTCAGTTAGCAGCAGTAGCGAAGGAATCGCTCGATCGGGTTCAGTTAACAGTCATCGATCGATCGCTCAGGTTCAGTAACGTGTAGCCAGCAGTGCAATCACTCGGGTTCAGTAGGCGAACGCCTCGCTCGGGTTCAATTAGAGCCCAACGCCTTGCACCCACGCGTGTGCATGTACGAGAGAAACGTGCAAACCTCCATGCATCGCTCGGCCCCGACCACCCACCGTAATCGGGAACACCCCGATATTTTCCTCGCCCTCGTTTCTACCACGGTTTTTTCTATCATGGACGGCCCAAAGAATGTCATGCAGCTGCGTCCCCGACCCGCCCAGGACGAAAAGCCCATTTTCTGTCATAGAAGTAGGAGCCCACCATATCTTTGATGATACCAGGTTTTGTCACAATTATCGTCATAGAAGTGTCATAAGTATGGCAGAATTTTTTTTCGTTCGGCCCAAAATGTCACGGATGTGTCTTTTTTTGTAGTGAGTGGTCGACGACTGGACAAAGGCGACCACCGTACAAATGAATAACACACCTGTTATAGAGACCCCGCATCGCCATCTAGAGGAGAATCATTTGGAGGAAACATAGAGTGGAGGGCTGGAGGGGAGGGAGAGGGCCGGCCGTCGCCCGTCGCCAGCCGCCCTCGTTGCCGCACACGGAGGCCTGCCTTCTCACTGGATCGGGTAGGAGCAGCTGTTGGAAATATGCCCTAGAGGCAATAATAAATTAGTTATTATTATATTTCCTTGTTCATGATAATTGTCTTTATTCATGCTATAACTGTATTATCCGGAAATCGTAATACACGTGTGAATACATAGACCATAATATGTCCCTAGTAAGCCTCTAGTTGACTAGCTCGCTGATCAATAGATGGTTACGGTTTCCTAACCATGGACATTGGATGTCGTTGATAACGGGATCACATCATTAGGAGAATGATGTGATGGACAAGACCTAATCCTAAGCCTAGCACAAAGATCGTATAGTTCGTATGCTAAAGCTTTTCTAATGTCAAGTATCATTTCCTTAGACCATGAGATTGTGCAACTCCCGGATACCGTAGGAGTGCTTTGGGTGTATCAAACGTCACAACGTAACTGGGTGACTATAAAGGTGCATTACGGGTATCTCCGAAAGTGTCTGTTGGGTTGGCACGAATCGAGACTGGGATTTGTCACTCCGTGTAAGCGGAGAGGTATCTCTGGGCCCACTCGGTAGGACATCATCATATGCGCAATGTGACCAAGGAGTTGATCACGGGATGATGTGTTACGGAACGAGTAAAGAGACTTGCCGGTAACGAGATTGAACAAGGTATCGGTATACCGACGATCGAATCTCGGGCAAGTAACATACCGATAGACAAAGGGAATTGTATACGGGATTGATTAAGTCCTTGACATCGTGGTTCATCCGATGAGATCATCGTGGAACATGTGGGAGCCATCATGGGTATCCAGATCCCGCTGTTGGTTATTGACCGGAGAACGTCTCGGTCATGTCTGCATGTCTCCCGAACCCGTAGGGTCTACACACTTAAGGTTCGGTGACGCTAGGGTTATAGAGATATTAGTATGCGGTAACCCGAATGTTGTTCGGAGTCCCGGATGAGATCCCGGACATCACGAGGAGTTCCGGAATGGTCCGGAGGTAAAGAATTATATATAGGAAGTGCTATTTCGGCCATCGGGACAAGTTTCGGGGTCACCGGTATTGTACCGGGACCACCGGAAGGGTCCCGGGGGTCCACCGGGTGGGGCCACCCTCCCCGGGGGGCCACATGGGCTGTAGGGGGTGTGCCTTGGCCTATATGGGCCAAGGGCACCAGCCCCAAGAGGCCCATGCGCCAAGAGAGAAAAAAAGGGGAGAGTCCTACAAGGGGAAGGCACCTCCGAGGTGCCTTGGGGAGGATGGACTCCTCCCCACCCTTGGCCGCACCCTTCCTTGGAGGAAGGGGCAAGGGCTGCGCCTCCCCCTCTCCCTTGGCCCTATATATAGTGGGGAAAAGGAGGAGCAAACCAATCTAAGGCCTGGCGCCTCCCTCTCCCTCCCGTGACACATCTCCCTCCTCCCGCAGCGCTTAGCGAAGCCCTGTTGGAATCCCGCTACTTCCACCATGCCGTCGTGCTGCTGGATCTCCATCAACCTCTCCCTCCTCCTTGCTGGATCAAGGCATGGGAGACGTCTCCGTTCCGTACGTGTGTTGAACGCGGAGGTGCCGTCCGTTCGGCACTAGGATCATCGGTGATTTGAATCACGACGAGTACGACTCCATCAACCCCGTTCACTTGAACGCTTCCGCTTAGCGATCTACAAGGGTATGTAGATGCACTCTCCTTCCCCTCGTTGCTGGTTTCTCCATGGATAGATCTTGGTGATACGTAGGAAAATTTTGAATTTCTGCTACGTTCCCCAACAGTGGCATCATGAGCTAGGTCTATTGCGTAGATTCTATGCACGAGTAGAACACAAAGAAGTTGTGGGCGTTGATTTTGTTCAATATGCTTACCGTTACTAGTCTTATCTTGATTCGGCGGCATCGTGGGATGAAGCGGCCCGGACCAACCTTACACGTACTCTTACGTGAGACAGGTTCCACCGACTGACATGCACTAGTTGCATAAGGTGGCTAGCGGGTGTCTGTCTCTCCTACTTTAGTCTGATCGGATTCGATGAAAAGGGTCCTTATGAAGGGTAAATAGCAATTGGCATATCACGTTGTGGTTTTTGCGAAGGTAAGAAACGTTCTTGCTAGAAACCCATAGCAGCCACGTAAAACATGCAAACAACAATTAGAGGACGTCTAACTTGTTTTTGCAGGGTATGCTATGTGATGTGATATGGCCAAAAGGATGTGATGAATGATATATGTAATGTATGAGATTGATCATGTTCTTGTAATAGATGATCATGGAGCCCCAAGATGGAGATCAAAGGAGCTACATGATATTGGCCATATCATGTCACTATTTGATTGCATGTGATGTTTATCATGTTTATACATCTTATTTTCTTAGAACGACGGTATTAAATAAGATGATCCCTCATTAAAATTTCAAGAAGTGTTCTCCCCTAACTGTGCACCGTTGCTACAGTTCGTCGCTTCGAAGCATCACGTGTTAATCGGGTGTGATAGATCCTTTCGTTCACATACAACGGGTGTAAGCAAGATTTACACATGCAAAAACACTTAGGGTTAACTTGACGAGCCTAGCATGTGAAGACATGGCCTCGGAACACAGAGACCGAAAGGTCGAGCATGAGTCGTATAGAAGATACGATCAACATGAAGATGTTCACCGACGTTGACTAGTCCGTCTCACGTGTCAATCGGACACGGCCTAGTTCACTCGGATCATGTAATCACTTAGATGACTAGAGGGATGTCTATCTGAGTGGGAGTTCATAAGATGAACTTAATTATTCTGAACATAGTCAAAAGGATTTTGCAAATTATGTCGTAGCTCACGCTATAGTTCTACTGTTTAGATATGTCCCTAGAGAAAAATTAGTTGAAAGTTGATAGTAGCAATTATGCGGACTAGGTCTGTGAACTGAGGATTGTCCTCATTACTTCATAGAAGGCTTATGTCCTTAATGCACCGCTCGGTGTGTTGAACCTCGAACGTCGTCTGTGGATGTTGCGAACATCTGACATACACGTTTTGATAACTACATGATAGTTCAGTTAAACGGTTTAGAGTTGAGGCACCAAAGACGTTTTTGAAACGTCACGAAACATATGAGATGTTTTGAGGGCTGAAATTGGAATTTCAGGCTCGTGCCCACGTCAAAAGGTATAAGACCTCCGACGATTTCTTAGCCTACATACTAAGGGAGAAAAGCTCAATTGTTGAGCTTGTGCTCAGATTGTCTGAGTACAACAATCACTTGAATCAAGTGGGAGTTAATCTTCCAGATGAGATAGTGATGTTTCTCCAAAGTCATTACCACCAAGCTGCTAGAGCTTCGTGATGAACTATAATATATCAGGGACATATATGATGATCCTTGAGATATTCGCGATGTTTGACACCGCGAAAGTAGAAATCAAGAAGGAGCATCAATTGTTGATGGTTGGTGAAACCACTAGTTTCAAGAAGGGTAAGGGCAAGAAGGGATATTTCATAAAACGGCAATTCAGCTGCTGCTCTAGTGAAGAAACCCAAGGTTGAACCCAAACCCGAGACTGAGTGCTTCTGTAATAAGGGGAACAGCCACTGGAGCAGAATTACCCTAGATACTTGGTAGATAAGAAGGCTGGCAAGGTCAATAGAAGTATATTGGATGTATTATGTTAATGTGTACTTTACTAGTACTCCTAGTAGCACCAGGGTATTAGATACCGGTTCAGTTGCTAAGTGTTAGTAACTCGAAATAAAAGCTACGGAATAAATGGAGACTAGCTAAAGGTGAGCTGACGATATGTGTTGGAAGTATTTCCAATGTTGATATGATCAAGCATCGCACGCTCCCTCTACCATCGAGATTGGTGTTTGCGTTGAGCATAGACATGATTGGATTATGTCTATCGCAATACGGTTATTCATTTAAGGAGAATAATGGTTACTCTGTTTATTTGAATAATACCCTCAATGGTCTTACGCCTAAAATGAATGGTTTATTGAATCTCGATCGTAGTGATACACATGTTCATGCCAAAAGATATAAGATAGTACCACCTACTTGTGGCACTGCCACATAAGTCATATCGGTATAAAACGCATGAAGAAGCTCCATGTTGATGGATCTTTGGACTCACTCATTTTTGAAAAGTTTGAGACATGCGAACCATGTCTATTGGTGTATATGCATGAAGTACCTCCATGCAAATGGACCGTTTTGTACTCGCTTGATTTTGAATCACTTGAGACATGCAAATCATACCACATGGGCAAGATGACTGAAAGCCTCGTTTCAGTAAAATGGAACAAGAAAGCAACTTGTTGGAAGTAATACATTTTTGATGTGTGCAGTCCAATGAGTGCTGAGGCATGTAGTGGATATCGTTATGCTCTTACTTCACAGATGACTTGAGTAGACGTTGAGTATATTTACTTGATGAATCACGAGTCTGAATTATTGAAAGGTTCAAGTAATTTCAGAGTGAAGTTGAAAGATCGTCGTGACAAGATGATAAAAGATCTATGATATGATCATAGAGATGAATATCTGAATTACGAGTTTGGCACGGAATTAAGACATCGTGGAAATTGTTTCACAACTGATACAGCCTGGAACACCATAGTGTGATGGTGTGTCCGAACATCATAACTGCACCCTATTGGATATGATGCATACCATGATGTCTCTTATCGAATTACCACGATAGTTTATGGGTTAGGCATTAGAGACAACCACATTCACTTTAAACAGGGCACCACGTAATTCCGATAAGATGACACCGTATGAACTATGGTTTAGAGAAACCTAAGCTGCCATTTCTTAAAAGTTTGGGGCTGCGACGCTTATATGGAAAAGTTTCAGGCTGATAAGCTCGAACCCAAAGCGGATAAATGCATCTTCATAGGACAACCCAAAACAGTTGGGTATACCTCCTGTCTCAGATCCGAAAGCAATAAAGGATTGTTTCTAGAATCGGGTCCTTTCTCGAGGAAAAGTTTCTCTCGAAAGAATTGAGTGGGAGGATGGTGGAGACTTGATGAGGTTATTGAATCGTCTCTTCAACTAGTGTGTGGCAGGGCACAGGAAGTTGTTCCTGTGGCACCTACACCAATTGAAGTGGAAGCTTATGATAGTGATCATGAAACTTCAGATCAAGTCACTCCCAAACCTCGTAGGATGACAAGGATGCGTACTACTTCAGAGTGGTGCGTAATCCTGTCTTGGAAGTCATGTTGCTAGACAACAATGAACCTACGAGCTATGGAGAAGCGATGGTGGGCCCAGATTCCGATAAATGGCTCGAGGCCATAAAATCCGAGAGAGGATCCATGTATGAAAACAAAGTGTAGACTTTGGCAGAACGGCTCGATGGTCGTAAGGCTATTGAGTACAGATGGATTTTAAAAGGAAGACGGACAATGATGGTAAATGTCACCATTAAGAAAGCTCGACTTGTCGTTAAGATGTTTTCCGACAAGTTCAAGGAGTTGACTATGATGAGACTTTCTCACTCGTAGCGATGCTAAGAGTCTGTTGGAATTATATTAGCAGTCACTGCATTATTTATGAAATCTTGCAGATAGGATGTCAAAACATTATTTCCTCGACGCTTTGCTTGAGGAAAGGTTGTATGTGATACAACCGGAAGGTTTTGTCAATCCTGAAAGATGCTAATAAGTATGCAAAGCTCCAGCAATCCTTCTGAGGACTGGAGTAAGCATCTCGGAGTTGGAATGTACGCTTTGATGAGATTTTGGGTTTATACAAAGTTTAAAAGAAACTTGTATTTCCAAAGAAGTGAGTGGGAGCACTATAGAATTTCTGATGAGTATATGTTGTTGACACATTGTTGATCAGAAATGATTTAGAATTTCTGGAAAGCATATAGGGTTATTTGAAAAGTGTTTTTCAATGGAAAGCCTGGATTAAGCTACTTGAACATTGAGCATCAAGATCTATAAGCATAGATCAAAACGCTTAATGGTACTTTCAAATGAGCACATGCCTTGACGTGATCTTAAAGGTGTTCAAGATGGATCAGTCAAAGAAGGAATTCTTGCCTGAGTTGTAAGGTATGAAGTTAAGACTTAAAGCTTGACCGCGGCAGAATAGAGAGAAAGGACGAAGGTCGTCCCCTATGCTTAAGACGTAGGCTCTACAGTATGCTATGCTGTGTACCGCACCTGAAGTGTGCCTTGACATGAGTCAGTCAAGGGGTACAAGTGTGATCCAAGAATGGATCACAGGACAGCGGTCAAAGTTATCCTTAGTAACTAGTGGACTGAGGAATTTTCTCGATTATGGAGGTGATAAAGAGTTCGTCGTAAAGAGTTACGTCGATGCAAGCTTAACACCTATCCAGATAGCTCTGAGTAGAGATATCAGATGCATATAATGGAGCAACAATTTAGAATAGCTCCAAGTAGAACAGTTATTTGGATTAGCTCCAAATAGAGCATGGTAGCTACATCTAGGATATGACATAGAGATTTGTAAAGCACACACGGATCTGAAAGGTTCAGACCCGTTGACTAAAACCTCTCTCACAAGCAACATGATCAAACCTAAAACTCATTGAGTGTTAATCACATAGTGATGTGAACTAGACTACTAACTCTAGTAAACTCTTGGGTGTTAGTCACATGGCGATGTGACCTGTGAGTGTTAATCACATGGCGATGTGAACTAGATTATTGACTCTAGTGCAAGTGGGAGACTGTTGGAAATATGCCCTAGAGGCAATAATAAATTAGTTATTATTATATTTCCTTGTTCATGATAATTGTCTTTATTCATGCTATAACTGTATTATCCGGAAATCGTAATACACGTGTGAATACATAGACCATAATATGTCCCTAGTAAGCCTCTAGTTGACTAGCTCGTTGATCAATAGATGGTTACGGTTTCCTAACCATGGACATTGGATGTCGTTGATAACGGGATCACATCATTAGGAGAATGATGTGATGGACAAGACCTAATCCTAAGCCTAGCACAAAGATCGTATAGTTCGTATGCTAAAGCTTTTCTAATGTCAAGTATCATTTCCTTAGACCATGAGATTGTGCAACTCCCGGATACCGTAGGAGTGCTTTGGGTGTATCAAACGTCACAACGTAACTGGGTGACTATAAAGGTGCATTACGGGTATCTCCGAAAGTGTCTGTTGGGTTGGCACGAATCGAGACTGGGATTTGTCACTCCGTGTAAGCGGAGAGGTATCTCTGGGCCCACTCGGTAGGACATCATCATATGCGCAATGTGACCAAGGAGTTGATCATGGGATGATGTGTTACGGAACGAGTAAAGAGACTTGCCGGTAACGAGATTGAACAAGGTATCGGTATACCGACGATCGAATCTCGGGCAAGTAACATACCGATAGACAAAGGGAATTGTATACGGGATTGATTAAGTCCTTGACATCGTGGTTCATCCAATGAGATCATCGTGGAACATGTGGGAGCCATCATGGTATCCAGATCCCGCTGTTGGTTATTGACCGGAGAACGTCTCGGTCATGTCTGCATGTCTCCCGAACCCGTAGGGTCTACACACTTAAGGTTCGGTGACGCTAGGGTTATAGAGATATTAGTATGCGGTAACCCGAATGTTGTTCGGAGTCCCGGATGAGATCCCGGACATCACGAGGAGTTCCGGAATGGTCCGGAGGTAAAGAATTATATATAGGAAGTGCTATTTCGGCCATCGGGACAAGTTTCGGGGTCACCGGTATTGTACCGGGACCACCGGAAGGGTCCCGGGGGTCCACCGGGTGGGGCCACCTGCCCCGGGGGGCCACATGGGCTGTAGGGGGTGTGCCTTGGCCTATATGGGCCAAGGGCACCAGCCCCAAGAGGCCCATGCGCCAAGAGAGAAAAAAAGGGGAGAGTCCTACAAGGGGAAGGCACCTCCGAGGTGCCTTGGGGAGGATGGACTCCTCCCCACCCTTGGCCGCACCCTTCCTTGGAGGAAGGGGCAAGGGCTGCGCCTCCCCCTCTCCCTTGGCCCTATATATAGTGGGGAAAAGGAGGAGCAAACCAATCTAAGGCCTGGCGCCTCCCTCTCCCTCCCGTGACACATCTCCCTCCTCCCGCAGCGCTTAGCGAAGCCCTGTTGGAATCCCGCTACTTCCACCATGCCGTCGTGCTGCTGGATCTCCATCAACCTCTCCCTCCTCCTTGCTGGATCAAGGCATGGGAGACGTCTCCGTTCCGTACGTGTGTTGAACGCGGAGGTGCCGTCCGTTCGGCACTAGGATCATCGGTGATTTGAATCACGACGAGTACGACTCCATCAACCCCGTTCACTTGAACGCTTCCGCTTAGCGATCTACAAGGGTATGTAGATGCACTCTCCTTCCCCTCGTTGCTGGTTTCTCCATAGATAGATCTTGGTGATACGTAGGAAAATTTTGAATTTCTGCTACGTTCCCCAACAGCAGCGTCCCGAGAGAGAAGATGCACACGGTGTCCGCCCCCTCGATCTACCTCTCCCAGCGCGGCCCATCTCGACGAGATGTGGCCATGATGGATCTGGCCGCCGCCCCGCTGACTTCCACGACTCGATCTGGGGCCTCCCCGCTTTAATAAAAGAAGGTGAGTGGAGGGCAGCGCCGGTGGGGAAGAGGGCGACTTTGGGTGGGGGAGAGGGAACAGGGCGGCTGTGCACGGGCGTTCGAGGGGGCCTCGTTCGCCTGATGAGATTTCTTTGTTATGATTTACACATTAATTTTCTTAAAATTGGTTATTTGTTTCCTAATTAATGTGATTGAGCGGTTTTTCTTAAAATAAATTATTTGTTTTCTAATTAATTTGATTGAGTGATTTAAAGTAATGTTAATTAATTTAGGTTTGATTTGATCTTTAGAGATTGATCGTGATTGATTATACATTACTAAATAATTTGCGTCAGCATGGAAAATTATGATATGTTCAGATTTCTTTCATTGTGTGGGAGGGTGACGTGAAAATAAACCGGTGAAGTGGGGAGGGGATGAAAAAAATCTATGTAAAAACCCTATGAAAAACCCCACGAAAATGGGAGGTGAGACGAAAAAAAACCCGGAATGGAGACTACCAACCGCTCCATTACGAGTAGTGATTATTTGTTTCTTAATTAATGTGATTGAGTGATTTTTCTTAAAATAAATTATTTGTTTTCTAATTAACGTGATTGAGCGATTTAAGGCAATGTTAATTAATTTAGATTTGATCTTTAGAGATTGATCGTGATTGATTCTACATTACTAAATAATTTGCGCCAGCATGGAAAATTCTGATATGTTCAGATTTCTTTCATTGTGTGAGAGGGTGACGCGAAAATAAACCGATGAAGTGGGGGAGGGGACGAAAAAATCTATGAAAAAAACCTATGAAGAAAACCAGCGAAAGTGGGAGGTGGGACGAAAGAAACCCGGAACGGAGAGTACCAACTGCTCCATTAGGAGTAGAGATTTTTGGCTCGGTGATATGTCTCCAACATCTCTATAATTTATGTAGTATTTTCTAATATATTATCATTCTTGAATGTTTTACAATCATTTTATAGCAACTTTATATCATTTTTTGGGACTAACCTATTGACATAGTGCCCAGTGCCAGTTGCTGTTTTTGCTTGTTTTTTACATCGCAGAAAATCAATATCAAACGGAGTCCAAATGCAACGAAACTTTTTGAAGATTTTTTTAGACTAGAAGACATCTAGTGGGCCAGAGAAGCACCTGGGGGGTGCCCCGAGGGCGGCACAACCTGTTGGGGATCGTAGCAGAAATTTAAAATTTTCTACGCATCACCAAGATCAATCTATGGAGTAATCTAGCAACGAGGGGAAGGGGAGTGCATCTACATACCCTTGTAGATCCCTAAGCGGAAGCGTTACTAGAACGCGGATGAGGTAGTCGTACTCGTAGCGATTCAGATCGCGGTCGATTCCGATCTAAGCGCCGAACAACGGCGCCTCCGCGTTCAACACACGTGCAGCCCGGTGACGTCTCCCATGCCTTGATCTAGCAAGGAGGGAGGGAGAGGTTGGGGAAGACTCCGTCCAGCAGCAGCACGACGGCGTGGTGGTGGTGGAGGAGCGCGGTACTCCAGCAGGGCTTCGCCAAGCACTATGAGAGACGAGGAGGGAGAAAGGTAGGGCTGCGCCTTGGGAGAGAGAGAGACTCGTGTGTCGTGCAACCCCAAAACCTCCACTATATATAGGGGCAAGGACAAGGGGAGGCGCCCTATGGTTTCCCCTAGGGGGGCGCCGGCCAGGGCAGATGGGATCTCCCCCTTGGGTGACTTGGCCCCCAAGCCAGGAGGTGGGACCCCTAGATGGGCGCCCCAAACCCCTGGTCACGTGGGAATAGGTGAGGGGGGCGCACAGCCCCTTAGTGGGCTGGTTTGCCCCCTTCCCTTGGCCCATGAAGCCCCCAACACTTGCCGGGCTCCCGAAACACCTTTCGGTCATGCTGGTCATCACCCGGTACCTCCAGAACACTTCCGGAATCCAAAACCCTTCGTCCAATATATCAATCTTCACCTCCGGACCATTCCGGAACTCCTCGTGATGTCCGGGATCTCATCCGGGACTCGTAACAACATTCGGTAACCGCGTACATACTTTCCCTATAACCCTAGTGTCATCAAACCTTAAGTGTGTAGACCCTACGGGCTCGGGAATAATGCAGACATGACCGAGACATCTCTCTGGTCAATAACCAACAGCGAGATCTGGATACCCATGTTGGCTCCCACATGTTCCACGATGATCTCATCGGATGAACCACGATGTCAAGGATTCAGTCAATCCCGTATACAATTCCCTTTGTCTACCGGTATAGTACTTGCCCGAGATTCGATCGTCGGTATCCCGATACCTTGTTCAATCTCGTTACTGGCAAGTCTCTTTACTCGTTCCATAACACATCATCCCGATACCTCGTTCCATAACTCCTTGGTCACATTGTGCACATTATGATGATGTCCTACCGAGTGGGCCCAGAGATACCTCTCCGTTTACACGGAGTGACAAATCCCACTCTCGATTCGTGCCAACCCAACAGACACTTTCGGAGATACCCGTAGTGCACCTTTATAGCCACCCAGTTACTTTGTGGCGTTTGGTACACCCAAAGAATTCCTACGGTATCTGGGAGTTGCACAATCTCATGGTCTAAGAAATGATACTTGACATTAGAAAAGCTTTAGCAGACGAACTATACGATCTTGTGCTAGGCTTAGGATTGGGTCTTGTCCATCACATCATTCTCCTAATGATGTGATCCCGTTATCAATGACATCCAATTTCCATGGTCAGGAAACCATGACCATCTATTGATCAACGAGCTAGTCAACTAGAGGCTTACTAGGGACATGTTGTGGTCTATGTATTCACACATGTATTACGGTTTCCGGCTAATACAATTATAGCATGAACAATAGACAATTATCATGAATAAGGAAATACAATAATAGCCATTTTATTATTGCCTCTAGGGCATATTTCCAACAGTCTCCCACTTGTACTAGAGTCAATAATCTAGTTCACAACACTATGTGATTGCAATGAATCCAACACCCATGGGGTTTGTTCATATGTTGCTTGTGAGAGAGGTTTACTAGTCAATGAGTCTGAACCTTTCAGATCCATGTGTGCTTTACAAATCTCTATGTCATCTTGTAGATGCAGCTACCACGTGCTACTTGGAGCTATTTCGAATAACTGTTCTACTATACGAGTCCGGTTTACTACTCAGAGTCATCCGGATTAGTGTCAAAGTTTGCATCGACGTAGCCCTTTACGACAAACTCTTTTACCACCTCCATAATTGAGAAAATTCCTTAGCCCACTAGTTACTAAGGATAAGTTCGACCGCTGTCGTGTGATCCATTCCTGGATCACTCTTGTACCCCTTGACTGACTCATGGCAAGGCACACTTCAGGTGCGGTACACAACATAGCATACTGTAGAGCCTACGTCTAAAGCATAGGGGACGACCTTCGTCCTTTCTCTCTCTTCTGTCATGGTCAGGTCTTGAGTCTTACTCAATATTCACACCTTGTAACACAGCTAAGAACTCCTTCTTTGCTAATCTATTTTGAACTCCTTCAAAATCTTCTCACGGTATGTATTCATTCAAAAGTACTATTAAGCGTTTTTGATCTATCCTTATAGATCTTGATGCTCAATGTTCAAGTAGCTTAATCCAAATTTTCCATTGAAAAACACTTTTCAAATAACCCTGCATGCTTTCCAGAAATTCTACATCATTTCTGATCAACAATATGTTAACAACATATACTCATCAAAAATTCTATAGTGCTCCCACTCACTTCTTTGGAAATACAAGTTTCTCATAAACTTTGTATAAACCCAAAATCTTTGATCATCTCAGCAAAGCGTACATTCCAACTCCAAGATGCTTACTCCAGTCCTTAGAAGGATTGCTGGAGCTTTGCATACTTGTCAGCATCTTTCAGGATTGACAAAACCTTCTGGTTGTATCACATACAACCTTTCCTCAAGAAAAATGTCGAGGAAACAATGTTTTTTACATCCTATCTGCAAGATTTCATAAATAACACAGTAACTGCTAACATAATTCCAACAAACTCTTAGCATCGCTACGAGTGAGAAAGTCTCATCGTAGTCAACTCCTTGAACTTGTCGAGAATCATCTTAACGACAAGTCGAGCTTTCTTAATGGTGACACTTACCATCATTGCATGTATTCCTTTTAAAATCCATCTGCACCCAACAGCCTTACGACCATCAAGTGGTTCTTTCAAAGTCTATACTTTCTTTTATACATGGATCCTCTCTCGGATTTTATGGCCTCGAGCCATTCTTCAGAATCTGGGCCCACCATCACTTCTCCATAGCTTGTAGGTTCATTGTTGTCTAGCAACATGACTTCCAAGACAGGATTGCGTACCACTCTGAAGTAGTATGCATCCTTGTCGACCTATGAGGTTTGGTAGTGACTTGATCCGAAGTTTCATGATCACTATCATAAGCTTCCACTTCAATTGGTGTAGGTGCCACAGGAACAACTTCATGTGCCCTGCTACACACTAGTTGAAGTGACGGTTCAATAACCTCATCAAGTCTCCACCATCCTCCCACTCAATTCTTTTGAGAGAAACTTTTCCTCGAGAAAGGACCCGTTTCTACAAACAATCACTTTTGCTTCCGGATCTGAAATAGGAGGTATACCCAAATATTTTTGGGTATTCTATGAAGATGCATTTATCCACTTTGGGTTCGAGCTGATCAGCCTGAAACTTTTTCACATAAGCATCGCAGCCCCAAACTTTTAAGAAATGACGGCTTAGGTTTCTCTAAACCATAGTTCATATGGTGTCGTCTCAATAGAATTGTGTGGTGCCCTATTTAAAGTGAGTGCGGTTGTCTCTAATGCCTCACCCATAAACGATAGTGGTAATTCGATAAGAGACATCATGGTATGCACCATATCCAATAGGGTGCAGTTGTGATGTTCGGACACACCATCACACTATGATGGTCCAGGCGGTATTAGTTGCGAAACAATTTCCACAATGTCTTAATTGTGTGCCAAACTCATAACTCATATATTCATCTCTATGATCATATCATAGACATTTTATCATCTTGTCACGACGATCTTCAACTTCACTCTGAAATTACTTAAACCTTTCAATAATTCAGACTTGTGTTTCATCAAGTAAATATACTCAGCATCTACTCAAATCATCTGTGAAGTAAGAACATAATGATATCCACTGCGTGCCTCAGCACTCATTGGACTACACACATCAAAATGTATTACTTCCAACAAGTTGCTTTCTTGTTCCATCTTACTGAAAACGAGGCCTTTCAGTCATCTTGCCCATGTGGTATGATTTGCATGTCTCAAGTGATTCAAAATCAAGTGAGTCCAAATGATCCATCTGCATGGAGTTTCTTCATGCATATCTACCAATAGACATGGTTCGCATGTCTCAATCTTTTCAAAACGAGTGAGTCCAAAGATCCATCAACATGGAGCTTCTTCATGTGTTTTATACCAACATGACTCAAATGGCAGTGCCACAAGTACGTGGTACTATCATTGCTATCTTATATCTTTTGGCATGAACATGTGTATCACTACGATCGAGATTCAATAAACCATTCATTTTAGGTGCAAGACCATTGAAGGTATTATTCAAATAAACAGAGTAACCATTATTCTCCTTAAATGAATAACCGTGTGGCGATAAACATAATCCAATCATGTCTATGCTCAATGCAAACAACAAATAACAATTATTTTGGTTTAACACCAATCCCGATGGTAGAGGGAGCGTGCGATGTTTGATCACATCAACCTTGGAAACACTTCCAACACATATCTCACCTTTAGCTAGTCTCCGCAGCCTTTTATTTCGAGTTACTAACGCTTAGCAACCGAACCGGTATTTATTACCCTGGTGCTACTAGGAGTACTAGTAAAGTACACAATAATATGACATATATCCAACATAGTTCTGCCGACCTTGCCAGCCTTCTCATCTACCAAGTATCTAGGGTAGTTCTGCTTCAGTGACTGTTCCCCTCATTATAGAAGCACTTAGTCTCGGGTTTGGTTCAACCTTGGGTTTCTTCACTAGAGCAGCAACTGATTTGCCGTCTCATGAAGTATCCCTTCTTTCCCTTGCCCTTCTTGAAACTAGTGGTTTAACCATCAACAATTGATGCTCCTACTTGATTTCTACTTTCGCGGTGTCAAACATCGCGAGTTGCTCAAGGATCATCATGTCTATCCCTGATATGTTATAGTTCATCACGAAGCTCCAATAGCTTGGTGGCAGTGACTATGGAGAACCATCACTATCTCATCTGGAAGATTAACTCCCACTCGATTCAAGCGATTGCAGTACTCAGACAATCTGAGCACATGCTCAACGATTGAGTTTTTCTCCCTTAGTTTGCAGGCTTAAGAAACTTGTCAGAGGTCTCATACCTCTTGACGTGGGCACTAGTCTGAAATTCCAATTTCAGTCTTTGGAACATCTCATATGTTCTGCGACATTTCAAAAAAGTCTTTGGTGCCACAATTCTAAACCGTTAGTATTACATACTGAACTATCACGTAGTCATCAAAACGTGTATGTCAGATGTTTCCCAACATCTACAGACAATGCTCGAGGTTCAACACAATGAGTGGTGCATTAAGGACGTAACCCTTCTGTGCAGCAATGAGGACAATCCTCAGTTCACGGACCCAGTTCGCATAATTGCTACTGTCAACTCTCAACTAAATTTTCTCTAGGAACATATCTAAAACAGTAGAACCAAAGCGTGAGCTATGACATAATTTGCAAAGACCTTTTGACTATGTTCATGATAATTAAGTTCATCTAATCAAATTATTCAATGAACTCCCACTTAGATAGACATCCCTCTAGTCATCTAAGTGATACATGATCCGAGTCAACTAGGCCGTGTCCGATCATCACGTGAGACGGACTAGTCATCATGGGTGAACATCTTCATGTTGATCGTATCCACTATACGACTCATGTTCGACCTTTCGGTCTTCCGTGTTCCGAGGCCATGTCTGTACATGCTAGGCTCGTCAAGTTAACCTAAGTGTATTGTGTGTGTAAATCTGGCTTACACCCATTGTATGCGAACATTAGAACCTATCACACCCGATCATCACGTGGTGCTTTGGAACAACAGACCTTAGCAACGATGCACAGTTAGGGGGAATACTTTCTTGAAATTATTGCGAGGGATCATCTTATTTATGCTACCATCGTTCTAAGCAAATAAGATGTAAACATGACAAACATCACATGCAAATCATAAAGTGACATGATATGGCCAATATCATCTTGCGCCTTTGATCTCCATCTTCGAGGCGCGGCATGAACACCATCGTCACTGGCATGACACCATGATCTCCATCATCGTGTCTTCATGAAGTTGCCTCGCCAACTATTACTTCTACTACTATGGCTAACGGTTAGCAATAAAGTAAAGTAATTACATGGCGTTTTCATTGACACGCGAGTCATAAATAAATTAAGACAACTCCTATGGCTCCTGCCGGTTGTCATACTCATCGACATGCAAGTCGTGATTCCTATTACAAGAACATGATCAATCTCATACAACACATATATCATTCATCACATCCTTTTGGCCATATCACATCAGATAGCATACCCTGCAAAAACAAGTTAGACATCCTCTAATTGTTGTTGCATGTTTTACGTGGCTGCTATGGGTTTCTAGCAAGAACGTTTCTTACCTATGCAAAACCACAACAGTGATATGCCAATTGCTATTTACCCTTCATAAGGACCCTTTTCATCGAATCTGATCCGACTAAACTGGGAGAGACAGACACCCGCCAGCCACCTTATGCATCAAGTGCATGTCAGTCGGTGGAGCTGTCTCACATAAGTGTACGTGTAAGGTCGGTCCGGGCCGCTTCATCCCACAATGCCGCCGAATCAAGATAAGACTAGTAACGGCAAGCAAATTGAAAAAATCATCGCCCACAACTACTTTGTGTTCTACTCGTGCACAGAATCTACACATAGACCTAGCTCATGATGCCACTGTTGGGGATCGTAGCAGAAATTTAAAATTTTCTATGCATCACCAAGATCAATCTATGGAGTAATCTAGCAACGAGGGGAAGGGGAGTGCATCTACATACCCTTGTAGATCGCTAAGCGGAAGCGTTACTAGAACGCGGATGAGGTAGTCGTACTCGTAGCGATTCAGATCGCGGCCGATTCCAATCTAAGCGCCGAACAACGGCGCCTCCGCATTCAACACACGTGCAGCCCGGTGACGTCTCACATGCCTTGATCCAGCAAGGAGAGAGGGAGAGGTTGGGGAAGACTCCATCCAATAGCAGCATGACGGCGTGGTGGTGGTGGAGGAGCGCGGTACTCCAGCAGGGCTTCGCCAAGCACTACAAGAGACGAGGAGGGAGAGAGGTAGGGATGCGCCTTGGGAGAGAGAGACTCGTGTGTCATGCAGCCCCAAAACCTCCACTATATATAGGGGCAAGGACAAGGGGAGGCGCCCTAGGGTTTCCCCTAGGGGGGGGCGGCGGCCAGGGCAGATGGGATCTCCCCCTTGGGTGACTTGGCCCCCAAGCCAGGAGGTGGGAACCCTAGATGGGGTGCCCCAAACCCCCTGGTCACGTGGGAATAGGTGAGGGGGGCGCACAGCCCCTTAGTGGGCTGGTTTGCCCCCTTCCCTTGGCCCATGAAGCCCCCAACACTTGTCGGGCTCCCGAAACACCTTTCGGTCATGCTGGTCATCACCCGGTACCTCCGGAACACTTCCGGACTCCAAAACCCTTCGTCCAATATATCAATCTTCACCTCCGGACCATTCCGGAACTCCTTGTGACGTCCCGAATCTCATCCGGGCCTCCGAACTACATTCGGTAACCGCCTACATACTTTCCCTATAACCCTAGCGTCATCGAACCTTAAGTGTGTAGGCCCTACGGGCTCGGGAATAATGCAGACATGACCGAGACATCTCTCTGGTCAATAACCAAGAGCGGGATCTGGATACCCATGTTGGCTCCCACATGTTCCACGATGATCTTATCGGATGAACCACGATGTCAAGGATTCAGTCAATCCCGTATACAATTCCCTTTGTCTACCGGTATAGTACTTGCCCGAGATTCGATCGTCGGTATCCCGATACCTTGTTCAATCTCATTACCGGAAAGTCTCTTTACTCGTTCCGTAACACATCATCCCGTGATCAATTCCTTGGTCACATTGTGCATATTATGATGATGTCCTACCGAGTGGGCCCAGAGATACCTCTCCGTTTACACGGAGTGACAAATCCCAGTCTCGATTCGTGCCAACCCAACAGACACTTTTGGAGATACCCGTAGTGCACCTTTATAGCCACCCAGTTACGTTGTGGCATTTGGTACACCCAAAGCATTCCTACGGTATCCGGGAGTTGCACAATCTCATGGTCTAGGGAAATGATACTTGACATTAGAAAAGCTTTAGCAGACGAACTATACGATCTTGTGCTAGGCTTAGGATTGGGTCTTGTCCATCACATCATTCTCCCAATGATGTGATCCCGTTATCAATGACATCCAATGTCCATGGTCAGGAAACCATGACCATCTATTGATCAACGAGCTAGTCAACTAGAGGCTTACTAGGGACATGTTGTGGTCTATGTATTCACACATGTATTACGGTTTCCGGTTAATACAATTATAGCATGAACAATAGACAATTATCATGAATAAGGAAATACAATAATAACCATTTTATTATTGCCTCTAGGGCATATTTCCAACACAACCCACCAGGGCGCGCCAGGTGGGCCAGGCGTGCCCACCTCCGTGGCCTTCCGCATCCCCTCTTCACCCTATAAATCGTCAAATATTCCAAAAACAGTCGAGGTTACCCTAGATTAGAAGTTTCGCCATCGCAAGCCTCTGTAGCCACAAGAAACCAATCTAGACCCTGTTTCGGCACCTTGTCGGAGGGGGGAATCATCACCGGTGGCCATCTTCATCATCCTGACGGTCACCATGATGAGGAGGGAGTAGTCCACCCTCGGGGCTGAGGGTTTGTACCAGTAGTTATGTGTTTAATCTCTCTTTCTCTCTCGTGTTCTTGATGGCACAATCTTGATGTATCATGGGCTTTGTTAATATAGTTGGATCATATGGTGTTTACCCCTCTCTATCTTGTCGTGATGAATTGAGTTTTCCCTTTGAGATTTCGTTTTATCGGATTGAATGCTTTCATGGATTTGAGAGCACTTTATATATGTCTTGCATATGAATACCTGTGGTGACAATGAGGTATTATTTTGATTCACTTGATATATGTTTTGGCACTCAACTCGCGGATTCCCGAGGTGACATTGGGGTAATCTAAGCATAGGGGTTGATGCATGTTCTCGTCTTTGTTTCTCCGTTAGAAATATTGGGGCACTCTTTGAGGTTCTTTGTGTTGGATTGAGTATTATGAATCTGAATTTGCTTTGGTGTTATTTTAGTACGAACTCTTGATAGATTGATTGGAAAGAATAACTTAGTGTTATTTTAATACAAACTCTTGATAGATTGATCGAAAACAATAACTTGGTGTTATTTTAGTATGAACTCTTGGATAGATAGATCGGAAAGAATAGCTACAAACAATTTCTTCTTCTGTTCTCTGCTAGATAAGAACTTTGTAATGATTCTTCGTTGCACGTTGAGGGATGGTTATGTGATCCGATTATATAAGCATTGTTGAGAGGTTACACTAGCGGAAGTATGGACCCTAGGCCTCATTTTCAAGCATTGCAATACCGTTTGTGCTCCTTTTTATCAATTGCTACCTTGCTGTTTTTTATTGTTCTTATTACAAAAACCAATATCTACTATGCATACTACACTTGTATCACCATCTCTTCGCCGAACTAGTGCTCGTATACAAATTACCATTGTATTTGGTGTGTTGGGGACACAAGAGACTTTTTATTATTTGATTGCAGGGTTGTTTGAGAGAGACCATCTTCATCCTATGCCTCCCATGGATTGATAAACCTTAGGTCATCCGCTTGAGGGAAAATTGCTACTGTCCTATAGAACTCTATGCTTTGAGGCCCAACACGTGTCTACAAGAATAAAGTTGCATAGTAGACATCAAGCTCTTTTCTGGCGCTGTTGCCAGAGAGGTGAGTGCTTGAAGGTATATCTTTAGATCTTGCAATTGAATCTTTTTGTTTCTTATTTTATCACTAGTTTGGTTTAATAATAGAAAACTACAAAGAAATGGAGATTGGTTTACCTCAAGTTGTTCTTTATCTTTATAATGTCTTCTTGAGAATAAGGATTCCGATAATTGTGCTCTATTGCTAGAAAAAGAATTCAACAAAATTTATGGCATAAAAATGTTGGATGATGGGCATGATTGCAATATTGCTAGTATGAATTATTTGAATATCCATGATGTTAATGATGATTGCATTAGTCATGATAATGATGTCTCCTATAAGAATGTCAATTTTTGTGGAGTGAATTGGGAGTGCAATTGCACACCAAAAAGGGAGGATAGATTTTGTAAGAAGCATAAATATTTAGAAACAAAAAAGTTCCAAGAGAGGCTAGATGATTGTGCTGAAAGATTTATTTTTCTCGCCATCCCTGTGAACTTTGCAATGAACGTGGTCATTTAAATCTCCAATGCAAATTGTTTCATGATCAAATCGTGTCCAAAAATTGTGATAACTTGATTACCCTTGAGCATCATAAATAGCTTAGTCTTCTTTTGGGTTATGAAGAAATGAAATGTATAACTGAGGGACTTGCAAAATTTAATCTCAAGAGATTTCTTGATTTTGATCTAGAGGAAATTTATATGTTATTGTGCGGTAAATTGTATTGAGAATCCTTATATTGCCAACTATGTAAAGACAAGAAAACAAATAGAATATGAAGAGAGTACAAATGAAAGGGAAAATATTTCCCAATACCCTCCTAGTGTTTATTATGATGAATCCGGTAACGAGGAGGAGCTTCCTATCCAATCAATCTCTTCAACAAGAAGCTCAAAAAATTGATTAAACCCATACGTGAGGTGGTGAATAAGAAAAGGAAAAGAAGGAGAAGTATAGGTAAAAAGGTAACTCTCCCAAGTAATATTGCTCCTGTCACCATTGTGCCTCATGAAAGTGAATCAAATGTGTTGATGGAGGATGATGATATTGAGTATGATTTTGTGATGCCTACTACTTGTTGTAATGATTATGATTGGGAAGACAATGATGTCTCTTATGATCTTGAAAATCTTTTTAGCACTTGCTTGGAAGAATATGATGATAATAATTGTTATACTATTGGTGCTATTCATACTATTATTGATGAGAGTGATTATGCTTATGATATGCCAAGTCACAAGCTTGGGGATGCTATGTTTGATGAGAATGACATGTTTGAGAATTTATTTGCTGCAATTAATGTTTGTCCCAAGCTTGGGGATGCTATGCTTAATGAAGATGATCTTTTTAGCCCCCCTACTTCGAATGATCAATTTTGCTATGATAATTGCATGCCTCCTATCTATGATGAGAACATAGTTGCTACTTATGATGATTACTGTGATGATACTTATGTTATAAAAAGTAGTGATAATTATGGTCATAATTTTGAATATCCTTTTTCTAAACATTACTCTTTTAACATGGAAACAATTTTTAGCATTCAAGTTTCATATGATACTCCCACTATTGTGAATGAGAACAAAATTTCTTATATGGAGAGTAATAAATTTTCTATGCTTTTGGATCATGAAAAGAATGCTTTATGTGATGGTTATATTGATGAATCTATTCATAATGCTACTGAAAATTATTATGAGAGAGGAACTTATGATTCATGATGCTCTTGTTATGTTTCAATCCTTATCTTTTAGAAGCAGAAGTACGATTGTTGTCCAAATCATTACAGACTGTTATGTTCTTGACAGATTCTGTTTTCAATGCATAGTTTGCTTGTTTCCTAGTTTCTATGGCTTATATTGAAGGAAATATGCCCTAGAGGTCATAATAAAGTTGTTATTTATATTTCCTTATATCATGATAAATGTTTATTATTCATGCTAGAATTGTATTGATCGGAAACTTAGTACATGTGTGAATACATAGACAAACAGAGTGTCCCTAGTATGCCTCTACTTGACTAGATCGTTAATCAAAGATGGTTAAGTTTCCTGACCATAGACATGTGTTGTCATTTGATGAACGGGATCACATCATTAGAGAATGATGTGATGGATAAGACCCATCCGGTAGCTTAGCATTATGATCGTTTAGTTTTATTGCTATTGCTTTCTTCATGACTTATACATGTTCCTCTGACTATGAGATTATGCAACTCCCGAATACCGGAGGAACACCGTGTGTGCTATCAAACGTCACAACGTAACCGGGTGATTATAAAGATGCTCTACAGGTGTCTTCGATGGTGTTTCTTGAGTTGGCATAGATCGAGATTAGGATTTGTCACTCCGTGTATCGGAGAGGTATCTCTGGGCCCTTGATAACCCACAAGTATAGGGGATCGCAACAGTTTTCGAGGGTAGAGTATTCAACCCAAACCCAAATTTATAGATTCAACACAAGGGGAGCCTAAGAATATTTGAAGGTAATAGCAGCTGAGTTGTCAATTCAACCACACCTGGAGATTAATTATCTGCAGCAATATGATCAGTAGCAAAGTCGTTTCATAGTTTTGATAGTAGTGACAGTAGCAACAGTAACAGTAACAGTGATAGCAGTAATTTATAGCAAGTGTAACAGTGATGATAGCAGTAGTAACTTAGCAGAAACAATAAGGATAAATTCGTAGGCATTTGATCGGTGACTTTTTGGATGATATTCATCATGAGACAATTATAACCTAGGGTGATACGACACTAGCTCCAGTTCATTGATATAATGTAGGCATGTATTCCGTAAATAGTCATACGTGCTTTATTAAAAGAACTTGCATGACATCTTTTTTCCTACCCTCCCGTACCAGCGGGGTCCATATTGGAAACGAAGGGATATTAAGGCCTCCTTTTAATAGAGAACCGGAACAAAGCATTAACACATAGTGAATACATGAACTCCTCAAACTACGGTCATCACCAGGAGTGGGGCCGGTTGTTGTCACTCCGGGGTTGCCAGATCATTACCGTAGTAGGTGACTATAACTTGCAAGATCGGATCTAAAACATGGATATAATGATTAATTCATAAACGGTTCAGATCTGAAATCATGGCACCCGGGCCCAAAGTGACAAGCATTAAGCATGGCAAAGTCATAGCAACATCAATCTAAGAACATAGTGGATACTAGGGATCAGGCCCTCACAGAACTAACTCGGTTACATGATGAATGCCATCCAACTCCTCACCGACCAATGAGCCTACGAAGGAATTACTCACTCCAGGTGGGGAGCATCATGGAATTGGCGATGGAGAAGGGTTGGTGATGATGAAGAATGAAGACCCCCCCCTCTCTGGAGCCCCAAACGAACTCCAGATCTGCCCTCCCGGGGAAGATTAGGGCTTGGCGGCGGCTCTGTCTCGTGGATCACGATAATTCTTTCTCCCTGATTTTTTCTGGAATAATGTGAATTTATAGTATCAGGGGGTCATCTGTGGGGCCACCAAGTGGGTACAACCCACCTGGGCACGCTGGGAGAGGGGGCGTGCCCTGATGGGTTGTGCCCACCCAAGGGCCCCTCTCCGGTAGGTCTTGGCTCCAGAAATTCTTATATATTGTATAAAAATCCTCAAAAAGTTTCGTTCCATTCCGATAACTTTTATTTCTGCACAAAAACAACACCATGGTAGTTCTATTGAAAACAACGTTAGTCCGGGGTTAGTTTCATTGAAATCATGCAAATTAGAGTCCAAAACAAGAGGAAAAGTGTGAGAAAAAGTAGATACGTTGGAGACGTATCAACTCCCCCAAGCTTAAACCATTGCTTGTCCTCAAGCAATTCAGTTAATAAACTGAAAGTGAGAAAGAAAAACTTTTACGAACTCTTTTGCTCTTGTTTGCATAAATAAGCTTAAACAACACCCATGTTTTCAGCCAGCATTATAACTAACCATGTCGACAATAACTCTTAAAGATTATAATGATTCATATCAATGACATAATCTGCTAGCAAGAAATAATAAGATATCTCAAACAACAACACGTTTTCAAAACAACCATGATATAATATGACAATAATGGTATCTTGCCAGCCCGTTCTGATACCGCAAAACATAAATGCAGAGCACCTTCAAAGTTCAAGCAGCGACTAAACATTGTAATTCATGGTAGAAAAGATCCAGTCATGATGCACCCAACATTAGCTATACACAATGCATAAATCATGACCGTTGTGCTCTACTCAGTTTCTGGCGCTTGTTTATAGAAGGTGATGACACAACATAAACGTAAATAGAAAGTCCCTTCGTAGAGGGAAGTGCTACCTCTTGAGCACTGCGTTGGCTTTCCCTTGAAGAGGAAAGGGTGATGCAGCAAAGTAGCGTAAGTATTTCCCTCGGTTTTGGAGAACCAAGGTATCAATCTAGTCGGAGACTACACGCAAGTCACCTCGCACCTACACAAACAAATAAGAACCTCGCAACCAACGCGATAAAGGGGTTGTCAATCCCTTCACGGTCACTTATGAGAGTGAGATCTGATAGAGATAATAAGATAAATATTTTTGGTATTTTTATGATATATATTGGAAAATAAAGATTGCAAAATAAAATAGATTGGAAACTTATATGATGGAAAATAGACCAGGGGGCCATAGGTTTCACTTGTGGCTTCTCTCAAGATAGCATAAGTATTACGGTGGGTAAACAAATTACTATTGAGCAATTGATAGAAAAGTGCATAATTATGAGAATATCTAGGCATGATCATGTATATAGGCATCACATCCGCGACAAGTAGACCGAAACGATTCTGCATCTACTACTATTACTCCACACATCGACCGCTATCCAGCATGCATCTAGAGTATTAAGTTCATAAGAACAGAGTAACGCATTAGGCAAGATGACATGATGTAGAGGGATAAACTCAAGCAATATGATATAAACCCCATCTTTTTATCCTCGATGGCAACAATACAATACGTGCCTTGCTGCCCCTGCTGTCACTGGGAAAGGACACCGCAAGATTGAACCCAAAGCTAAGCACATCTCCCATTGCAAGAAAGATCAATCTAGTAGGCCAAACCAAACTGATAATTCGAAGAGACTTGCAAAGATAACAAATCATACGTAAAAGATTTCAGAGAAGAATCAAATATTGTTCATAGATAATCTTGATCATAAACCCACAATTCATTGGATCTCGACAAACACACCACAAAAAGAATTACATCGAATAGATCTCCAAGAAGATCGAGGAGAACTTTGTATTGAGATCCAAAGAGAGAGAAGAAGCCATCTAGCTAATAACTATGGACCCGAAGGTCTGAGGTAAACTACTCACACATCATCGGAGAGGCTATGGTGTTGATGTAGAAGCCCTCCGTGATTGATTCCCCCTACGGCGAAGCTCCGGAAAAGGCCCCAAGATGGGATCTCTTGGGTACAGAAGGTTGCAGCGATGGAAATAGAGTTTTGTGGTGCTCCTGGATGTTTTTGGGGTATATGGATATATATATATATAGGAGGAAGAAGTAGGTCGGTGGAGCTGCGAGGGGCCCACGAGGGTGGGGGGCGCGCCTCCCTGCCTCGTGGCCACCTCGCTCCTTTCTTGGCATCTACTCCAAGTGCCCTGATCACGTTTGTTCCAAAAATAACTCTCCCGTAGGTTTCATTCCGTTTGGATTCCGTTTGATATTCCTTTTCTGCGAAACACTGAAATAGGAAAAAACAGCAATTTGCACTGGGCCTTGGATTAGTAGGTTAGTCCCAGAATTAATATAGAAGTGTATAATAAAGCCCGCTAAACATCCAAAACCGATAATATAATAGCATGGAACAATCAAAAATTATAGATACGTTGGAGACGTATTAGGAAGAATTGATTTGCAGAGGTGCTAGAGCTCAATTTTTAAAACAAAGATAAATGATATTTTGAGACATGCACCCTTCTTATTCACTTCACGACCATCAGTTATCAACATCTTCCATGCTAAGCACGCTAGTGGCGGTCCCCAAGCAGAAAGTAAAGGTTTTGGCTCCATTGGGAGTTTTTGTTTGATTATGTAAGAGATAAAATCTTTTTGTATTTTGCAGTTTGGGACTGGGCATCCCTATTACCGCCCATTTCCTCGTGCGATGACGAGTGAATAAACACTCGACTTGAGGATAACATGCTTAGCACGGAAGATATCGACCTCCTCCTGTCATTCCATGAATGATCCAGGCACACAAAATGGATAAAATATTTTAGAAGTTTTTAGAGGTGGCACATGCAAATTTACTTAGGACGGCAGGGTAATACCGTATATAGGTAGGTATGGTGGACTCAGCTGGAATAACTTTGGGTTCAAGGTTTTGATGTACAAGTAGAATTCCCACTTAGTACAAGCGAAGGCTAGCAATTTAAGACTGGGAAGCGGCCAGCTAGAGAGCAACAACGATCATGACCAGGCATTATGCATAAGTAACATTGGACACTAGCATGAGTAGGATATGAACACAATAAACATAAACATTATAGAGGCTATGTTGGTTTTGATTCAACTACATGCATGAACATGTACCAAGTCAAGCCACTCAAACATTCAGAGGAGGATACCATATCATCATACTACATCACAATCATTTTAACACTATGTTGATATCCAAGATAAATCATTATTAACTCCCAGCTACTTATGCATGGCATGAGAAACTATAATCTCTAATTGTCATTGCAAACATGTTTACTCATAATGGGCTGAAGTATGGGCACTAGGTTAAACATATTTACACAGACAAGACAAGTCGAGTTTATACCAGTTTCTCTTTCCACGGCCAGCTCATCGAATATCGTCATTATTGCCTTTCACTTGCACGACCGAATGATATGAAAATAATAATAGTGCAAGAGTGCCATGGACTAAGCTGGAATCTGCAAACATTTTATTCAACAGGAGAAGACAAGGTAAAATGTGCTCTTTATTAGTTCAACAATTATTCAAATGAGAGCCACTCAACATTTTCATCATGATCTTCTCCTTGGTACAACTCGAATAAAACAAAAGAAATTCAGAGAAACACACTGAAATATTTTTGGAGTTTTTTGTTTTCTTCAACAAGCAAATAAAAAGCAAAAACGAGAAAAACTATTTACACGGGAAAGCTCCCAACAAGCAAAAGAAGAACAAGGAAATCTTTTTGGATTTTCTTTTAGTACTATTACTAAGCATGCTTAGAAAGTAAATTACCACAAGTAATTTTTTTGGTTTTTCTAAAGTTTTTCAAACACACGAGAAGAAAGCAAAAAAATAAATCTAAGCATGGATGATACAATGAAAAAGTGTGAACACCGACAGATAGAATGATATGTGAACATGAATATAATGCCGGTGAGAAATACGTACTCCCCCAAGCTTAGGATTTTGGCCTAACTTGGTAGTGAATCAGTAGCCTGGAGGGTAGTATGGATCTTCAGGAGCAGGCATCCATTCATCCCACTGCTGAGGAGCGGGCATCCACTGATCCCACTGTAGAGGTGCCTGTGCAGCCTCTGCAGCAGCGTGAGTGTTCCAGTAGGTGAGGATGTCTGCAGGCATAATCCGGTATCCGCCCCTGGCAACAGAATCAAACAAACTAGGTGCAGACAAGGGGATAACATCACGAGTGTCAATGTTATAGACCAAGTTATAAGGTATGGCAATGTCCGGATGATCATGTGCAAGAAAGTGATGGTGATCCATGGCTGCACGGTCTAGGTAAACCTTGGTCAGAGGGTAATCATGAGGGCGTATCCCAATCGCGAAGTGAGCCGCCAAATGAGTAGCATAAATCCCACCATGTATTTTCCCTGAGATTTATTAAGGTGTAGGCGACGAGCCACGATAGCTCCCAAGCTATACGTGTTGTCGCCCTCAATGGCACGATGTAAAACAGCAGGGTCTGGTGAACTAAGTGCACCCACCTTGTCCCTAGCAAGCAAGCACTTGGTAATGAAATATCCAAAGTAATGAACAACAGGAAAATGTAAACTACCGACAGTGATGGCTGGCACTCTCCTCTCATCACCCACTGTCAGAGTGCGACAAAAATTCTCAAACTCAGCTGGCCTAGGCTCGGCCAAGCTCCCGTCAGAAGGGATCATGCATATGTCACAAAACTCAGTAAGCGGTATCTGATGGGTTTCAACATATAAATCAAAGCTCACTTCGGGAGGATTATTTCTAGGCAAAAAAGTAAAACTTTGAACAAACATATTTGTGAGGATTTGGTGCTGGTTACACTCATCTGCGATGAAGTCGGTGAGACCGGCATTGGCAATGAATTGCATGAACTCCTCATGAATTCCAGCTTCTTGCAGGAACGAGATGTGCGAACATTTGCACGGTCGTACCTCCGCCAACCTCCGAGGGTGGAGCTCATTGTCAGAAGACTCCCCAATAACACCCTTAGAGTTCTTCCTTGAACCATATTTCCTGAAGATATTCATGTCGGCGTACAATTTTTCCTATGAACAAAAATCTGAATTTTTAGTCCACAAATTTTTTCCAACAAAACTTCACAAAACTAATAGCAACTACTCATAGGGATACATAGAGGCCATAGCAAGCATTCAAACTACTTAGAACACTAAGAATTCAACATGCAAGCACATCTACAGCAGCACCAAGAGTAGCTAATTATTCAATGTATAAACCACTAAAACAAAAACTAATTGGACAAATGATGGAGTCACATACCAAGCAACAATCTCCCGAAATAGTTTCAAAAATGGAGCTTCGAGCAAAGAGATCGAAATTGGCAGCAAAATGAGCAAGAACGAGAGAGAGAGAGAGAGAGAGAGAGATTTTTTTCTAGAGGTAGGTGACAATGTGGGGCGACTAGATAAGTGAGGGGGCCCACGTGGGGACCATAACCCCGCAGGGCGCGCCAGGGGGTGCTGGCACGTCCAGGTGGGTTGTGCCCACCTAGTGCACCTCCCTCTGATTATTTTTACACCAAAAATTCTTAAATATTCAAGAAAAAATCATATAAAATTTTCATGGCATTCTGAGAACTTTTATTTTTGGGTCATTTTTTATTGCACGGGAAATTCAGAAAACAGACAAAACATGGCATTTTATTTTATTTAATTAATAAAAAACAGAGAATAAAAAGTAGGGACCGAAAGTAGTGCTTACTAAATTCATCAACTTCATATTGTTCAAAAATGATTCATTAATAAGGTTGATCAAGTCTTATTAACAACCACTTTCGGTTGGCATGAAACCGAAGAACTTTCGTCAATTACTAAGTTACCTCAATGGGGATATGCATTTCCCCAACAATAAGCATTTCATATTTCTTTTTGACAGTAGGTAGATGTATTTGAAAACTTCCAATAGTGATTGTCGGAGATTTTTCAATAACATTAATACCATTCACTTGGAATTGTTTCTTCGGAAAGTGCATCGTATGCTCATTACCATTGATATGAAAAGTGACCTTGCTTTTATTGCAATCAATAACAGCCCCTGCAGTATTCAAGAAGGGTCTACCAAGGATAATCGACATGTTGTCGTCTTCGGGCATCTCAAGTATAACAAAGTCAGTCAAAATAGTAACATCAGCAACAACAACAGGCACATCCTCACAGATACTGATAGGTATGGCAGTTGACTTGTCAGCCATTTGCAAAGATATTTTAGTAGGTGTGAGTTTATTCAAGTCAAGTCTTTTATATAAAGAGAAAGGCATGACACTAACACCAGCTCCTAAATCACACAAAGCAGTTTTCACATAATTCTTTTTGATAGAGCAAGGTATAGTTGGTATTCCTGAATCTTCAAGTTTTTTAGGTACTCCATCTTCAAAAGTATAATTAGCAAGCATAGTGGAGATTTCAGCTTCCGGTATTTTTCTCTTATTTGTGATGATGTCTTTCGTATACTTTGCATAAGGAGGCATTTTTAAGATATCAGTCAAGCGAGTACGCAAAAATACTGGCCTCAGCATTTCGGCAAAGCGTTCAAATTCTTCATCATCATTCTTTTTAGTTTACTTGGGTGGAAAAGGCATGGGTTTTTGAACCCACGGTTCTCTTTCTTTACCATGTTTTCTAGCAACAAAGTCTCTTTTCTCATATCTTTTATTTTTAGGTTGTGGGTTATCAAGATCAACAGGTGGTTCTATCTCAACATCATTATCTGGTTCTTTATAATTTGTTGACTGAGAGTCTTCATGAACCTCATCATTATCTTCTTCATTACCATTAGGTGAGTGTTCATTACTAGATTGAGTTTCAGCATCAGAGATAGAAACTTCATTATCATTATGAGGAGGTTTTTCTATTTCAGGTTCACTAGAAGCATGTGAAGTCCTATCATTTTTCTTTTTGTTTTTCTTCTGGAAGGACTAGGTGCACAAGTGTTAGCTCTTTGTAAATCTTGTTCAATTATTTTAGGGTGTCCCTCAGGATAAAGTGGTTCCTGAGTCATTTTACCTCCTCTAGTTGCAACTGTAACAGCAAAGTCATGCATATTATGATTCATTTCATCAAGTAATTCTCTTTGACATTTAGCAACTTGTTCTAGTTGGGTTTGAACCATAGAAGCATGTTTTCCAACACCTCTAACATCATTTGATATTCTAAATAACAAGTCACTCAAGCGGGCAATCATATCAGAGTTGTATTTCAATTGTTTCATAACATTTGCATTGAAGTGATCTTGTTTTCTAATGTAGTTTTCAAACTCATAAAGGCATTGACTAGGATGCATATTGTGAGGATTATCATTTCCATTAAACTTCATAAGAGAATTTACCTCTACCACCTTAGGCATTGGTGGTGTATTATGCCCATGTATTCCTTCAATAGGAGGTAAATTTTTAACATCCTCAGCTTTAATACATTTTTCCTTCATAGATTTCTTTTCCTCTTGCATATCTTCGGGACTGAGATATAATATACCCTTCTTCAGAGTGGGTTTAGGCGGTGGTTCAGGAATAGTCCAATCATCATAATTTTTCAATATGTTACTCAACAATTCTTCAGCTTGAGCAATAGTTTGTTCCCTAAAAACACAACAAGCATAACTATCTAGGAAGCATCAGTTAGTACATTATAGAAGATATCAAGTATTTCATTTTTCTTAAGAGGATGATCAGGCAAAGCATTAAGTAATTGGCAAAGCTTCCCCCCAGCTTGTGGGAGAGTCTCTTCTTTAGTTTGCACAAAGTTAAATATTTCCTGTAAGGTAGCTTGTTTCATATGAGCAGGAAAATATTTTTCAGGGAAGTAATAAACCATATCCTGGGGATTACGCACACAACCAGGAGCAAGAGTATTGTACCAAGCTTTAGCATCACCCGTTAATGAGAAAGGAAATAATCTGAGAATAAAGTAATAACGAGTTTTCTCATCATGAGTAAAAAGGGTGGCTATATCATTCAACTTAGTAAGATGTGCCACAACAGTTTCAGTTTCATAACCATGGAAAGGATCAGATTCAACCAAAGT
Source organism: Triticum urartu (assembly GCF_056163025.1). Taxonomy (NCBI): domain Eukaryota; kingdom Viridiplantae; phylum Streptophyta; class Magnoliopsida; order Poales; family Poaceae; genus Triticum; species Triticum urartu. The sequence goes on along the minus strand of NC_141879.1, from coordinate 148,934,454 downwards.
AATTAACTCTGGGTCGGCGGAGAATTCATAATCCTTATCAGCAATACATATAGGTGAAGTAGCAAACTTTGGATCACATTTCATTCTAGCATTCAGAGATTTTTCTTTATACTTGTGTAGTAATTTCTCTAGATCATCTCTATCATTGCAAGCAAGAATATCTCTAGTTGCTTCTTCACTCATAACATAACCTTCCGGTACCTTAGGCAATTCATATATAGGAAGGCTAGTTCTAGCAGGTGTTTTAGGAGTTTCAGTATCAAGCTCATCATCAGATTCAACAACGTCATGTTGTATAACTCTAGCAATTTGTTTATCAAGAAATTCACCAAGTGGCACATCATCATTATCAAGAAAGGTACTAGCATCATTCATAGTAGAAGTAGCATCATCAATAACTTGCGACATATCAGAATTGATAGCATGTGGTGGTGTTGCAAGTTTACTCATAACAGAAGGTGAATCTAAAGCAGAACTGGATGGCAGTTCCTTACCTCCCCTCATCCTTGAGGGAAATATCTTAGTCTTTGGATCCTTCAGATTCTTCATAGTGATAATATGATAATAATCCCAAGTGACTCAACAAATATAGCTATGCTCCCCGGCAACGGCGCCAGAAAAAAGTCTTGATAACCCACAAGTATAGGGGATCGCAACAGTTTTCGAGGGTAGAGTATTCAACCCAAACCCAAATTTATAGATTCCACACAAGGGGATCCAAAGAATATTTCAAGGTATTAGCAGCTGAGTTGTCAATTCAACCACACATGGAGATTAATTATCTGCAGCAATATGATCAGTAGCAAAGTAGTTTGATAGTTTTGATAGTAGTGACAGTAGCAACGGTAACAGTAACAATGATAGTAGTAACTTATAGCAAGTGTAACAGTGATGATAGCAGTAGCAACTTAGAAGAAACAATAAGGATAAATTCATAGGCATTGGATCGGTGACTTGTTGGATGATATTCATCATGAGACAATTATAACCTAGGGCGATATGGCACCAGCTCCAGTTCATCGATGTAATGTAGGCATGTATTCCGGAAATAGTCATACGTGCTTTATTAAAAGAACTTGCATGACATCTTTTGTCCTACCCTCCTGTGCCAGCGGGGTCCATATTGGAAACTAAGGGATATTAAGGCCTTGTTTTAATAGAGAACCGGAACAAAGCATTAACAGATAGTGAATACATGAACTCCTCAAACTACGATCATCACCGGGAGTGGGCCCGGTTGTTGTCACTCCGGGGTTGCCGGATCATAACCGTAGTAGGTGACTATAACTTGCAAGATCAGATCTAAAACATGGATATAATGATGAATTCATAAACGGTTCAGATCTGAAATCATGGCACCCAGGCACAAAGTGACAAGCATTAAGCATGGCAAAGTCATAGCAACATCAATCTAAGAACATAATGGATACTGGGGATCATGCCCTAAACAAACTAACTCGATTACATGATGAATCTCATCCAACTCCTCACCGACCAGCGAGCCTGCGAAGGAATTACTCACTCCCGGTGGGGAGCATCATGGAATTGGCGATGGAGAAGGGTTGGTGATGATGAAGAACGAAGACCCCCTCCCTCTCCGGAGCCCCAAACGGATTCCAGATCTGCCCTCCCGAGGAAGAACAGGGCTTGGCGACGGTGATTGCTTTGTTTGTGTGCTTGAACTATTACTGTTTTTATGTCAATATTAAACTTTTGTTTTGAATCTTATGGATCTGAATATTCCTGCCACAATAGAGAAGATTACATTGATAAATATGTTAGGTAGCATTCCACATCAAAAATTCTATTTTTATCATTTACCTACTCGAGGATGAGCAGGAATTAAGCTTGGGGATGCATGATATGTCTCCAACGTATCTATAATTTTTTATTGTTCCATGCTATTATATTATCCATCTTGGATGTTTTATATGCATTTATATGCTATTTTATATGATTTTTGGGACTAACCTATTAACCTAGAGCCTAGTGCCAGTTTCTGTTTTTTCCTTGTTTTTGAGTTTTATAGAAAAGGAATACCAAACGGAGTCCAATTGACGTGCCAATTTTTGATGATTTTTATGGACCAAAAGAAGCCCCTGGAGTAAAATAGTTGGGCCAAAAGAGTCCCGAGCCATCCACGAGGGTGGAGGGCATGCCCTACCCCCTGGGCGCGCCCCCCTGCCTCGTGGATGACTCGGAGACCCCCCTGACGTGAGACCGATGCCAAAAATTGCTATAAATACAAAAAACCTCGAAAAGAAACCTAGATCGGGAGTTCTGCCGCCGCAAGCCTCTGTAGCCACCAAAAACCAATTGGGACCCTGTTCCGGCACCCTGCCGGAGGGGGGGAATCATCACCGGTGGCCATCTTCATCATCCAGGCGCTCTCCATGACGAGGAGGGAGTAGTTCACCCTCGGGGCTGAGGGTATGTACTAGTAGCTATGTGTTTGATCTCTCTCTCTCTCTCTGCCGTGTTCTTGATTTGGCATGATCTTGATGTACAGCGAGCTTTGCTACTATAGTTGGATCTTATGATTTTTCTCCCCCTCTACCTTCTTGTAATGGATTGAGTTTTCCCTCTTATCAGATTGAGTCTTTAAGGATTTGAGAACACTTGATGTATGTCTTGCGTGGGATACCCGTAGTGACAATGGGGTATTCTATTGATTCACTTGATGTATGTTTTGGTGATCAACTTGTGGGTTCCGTGACCTTGGGAATCTATGCATAGGGGTTGGCACATGTTTTTGTCTTGACTCTCCGGTAGAAACTTTGGTGCACTCTTTGAAGTTCTTTGTGTTGGTTGAATAGATGAATCTGAGATTGTGTGACGCATATCGTATAATCATACCCGCAGATACTTGAGGTGACATTGGAGTATCTAGGTGACATTAGGGTTTTGGTTGATTTGTGTCTTAAGGTGTTATTTTACTATGAAGTTTAGGGATGTTTGTGACACTTATAGGAATAGCCCAATGGATTGATCGGAAAGAATAACGTTGAGATGGTTTTGTACCCTACAATAATCTCTTCATTTGTTCTCCGCTATTAGTGACTTTGGAGTGACTCTTTGTTGCATGTTGAGGGATAGTTATATGATCTAATTATGTTATCCTTGTTGAGAGAACTTGCACTAGTGAAAGTATGAACCCTAGGCCTTGTTTCGAAGCATTGCAATACCATTTGTGCTCACTTTTATCATTAGTTACCTTGTTGTTTTTATGTTTTCAGATTACAAAAACCAATATCTACCATCCATATTGCACTTGTATCACCATCTCTTCGCCGAACTAGTGCACCTATACAATTTACCATTGTATCGGGTGTGTTGGGGACACAAGACACTCTTTGCTATTTGGTTGCAGGGTTGTTTGAGAGAGACCATCTTCATCCTACGCCTCCCATGGATTGATAAACCTTAGGTCATCCACTTGAGGAAAATTTGCTACTGTCCTACAAACCTCTGCACTTGGAGGCCCAACAACGTCTACAAGAAGAAGGTTGTGTAGTAGACATCAGGGCACCCCAAAGCGCAACAAACAATCTCTTAGCCGTGTGTAGTGCCCCCCTCCACAGTTCAATACCTCGGTCATATCGTCGTAGTGCTTAGGTGAAGCCCTGCGCTGGTAAGTTCATCATCACCGTCACCACGCCGTCGTGCTGGCGAAACTCTCCCTCGGTCTCAACTGGATCAAGAGCTCGAGGGACGTCATCGTGCTGAACATGTGCTGAACACGGAGGTACCGTACGTCCGGTACTTGGATCAGTTGGATCGTGAAGACGTTCGACTACATCAATTGCCTTACAAAACGCTTCCACTTTCGGTCTACGAGGGTACGTGGACACACTCTCCCCTCTCGTTGCTATGCATCTCCAAGTTAGATCTTGCGTGATCGTAGGAATTTTTTTGAAATACTGCGTTCCCCAACAGTGGCATCCGAGCCAGGTCTATACATAGATGTTATATGCATGAGTAGAACACAAAGAGTTGTGGGCGATAATAGTCATACTGCTTACCACCAACGTCTTACTTTGATTCGGCGGTATTGTTGGATGAAGCGGCCCGGACCGACATTACATGACCGCGTTCATGAGACTGGTTCTACCAACGTGCTTCGCACATAGGTGGATGGGGGGTGTCTGTTTCTCCAACTTTAGTTGAATTGAGGTTGACTACGGTTGGTCCTTGTTGAAGGTTAAAACAACACACTTGACAAAAAATCATTGTGGTTTTGATGCGTAGGTAAGAACGGTTCTTGCTAGAAGCCCGTAGCAGCCACGTAAAACATGCAACAACAAAGTAGAGGACGTCTAACTTGTTTTTGTGGGGCATGTTGTGATGTGATATGGTCAAGACGTGATGAGATATAAATTGTTGTATGAGGTGATCATGTTTTGTAAAAGTTATCGGCAACCGGCAGGAGCCTTATGGTTCTCGCTTTATTGTATGAAATGCAATCACCATGTAATTGTTTTACTTTACCACTAAGCAATAGCGATAGTTGTAGAAGCAATAGTTGACGAGATGACAACGATGCTACGATGGAGATCAAGGTGTCAAGCCGGTGATGATGGAGATCATGACGGTGCTTTGGAGATTGAGATCAAAGGCACAAGATGATGATGGCCATATCATGTCACATATTTTGATTGCATGTGATGTTTACCCTTTATGCATCTTATTTTTTTTAGTACGGCGGTAGCATTATAAGATGATCCCTCACTAAATTTCAAGGTATAAGTGTTCCCCCTGAGTATGCACCGTTGCTAAAGTTCGTCGTGCCGAGACACCACGTGATGATCGGGTGTGATAAGCTCTACGTTCACATACAACAGGTGCAAGCCAGTTTTGCACGTGCAGAATACTCGGGTTAAACTTGACGTGCCTAGCATATGCAGATATGGCCTCGGAACATTGAGACCGAAAGGTCGAACGTGAATCATATAGTACATATGATCAACATAGTGATGTTCGCCATTGAAAACTACTCCATCTCACGTGATGATCGGACATGGTTTAGTTGATATGGATCACGTGATCATTTAGATGACTAGAGGGATGTCTATCTAAGTGGGAGTTCTTAAGTAATATGATTAACTGAACTTTAATTTATCATGAACTTAGTACCTAATAGTATTTGCATGTCTATGTTGTTGTAGATCAATGGCACGTGCTACTGTTCCCTTGAATTTTAATGCGTTCCTAGAGAAAGCTAATTTGAAAGATGATGGTAGCAACATACAGACTGGGTTCGTAACTTGAGGATTATCCTCGTTGCTGCATGCTACCTCTTGAGCATGCGTTGGTTTTCCCTTGAAGAGGAAAGGGTGATGCAGCAAAGTAGCGTAAGTATTTCCCTCGATTTTTGAGAACCAAGGTATCACTCCAGTAGGAGACTACACACAAGTCGCCTAGTACCTGCACAAACAAACAAGAACCTCGCAACCAATGCGATAAAGGGGTTGTCAATCCCTTCACGGTCACTTACAAAAGTGAGATCTGATAGAGATAATAAGATAAATATTTTTGGTATTTTTGTTGTATAGATTGAAAAGTAAAGATTGCAAAATAAATAGTAAACTAGAATTGTAGATCGGAAACTTATATGATGTAAAGTAGACCCGGGGGCCATAGGTTTCACTAGTGGTTTCTCTCAAGATAGCATATATTACGGTGGGTGAACAAATTACTGCCGAGCAATTGATAGAAAAGCGCATAGTTATGATGATATCTAGGCATGATCATGAACATAGGCATCACGTCCGTGTCAAGTAGACCGAAACGATTCTGCATCTACTACTATTACTCCACACATCGAGTGCTATCCAGCATGCATCTAGAGTATTAAGTTCATAAAAACAGACTAAAGCATTAAGCAAGATGACATGATGTCGAGGGATAAACTCAAGCAATATGATATTGATACGTCTCCAACGTATCTACTTTTCCAAAGACTTTTGCCCTTTTTTGGACTCTAACTTGCATGATTTGAATGGAACTAACCCGGACTGACATTGTTTTCAGCAGAATTACCATGGTGTTATTTATGTGCAGGAGCAAACGTTCTCGGAATGACCCGAAACTTCACGGAGACACTTTTCAGAAAATAAGAAAAATACCTACCAAAGATGAAGGCCAGGGGGTCCACCGTCTTGCCACGAGGGTGGGGGGGCGCGGGCTCGTGGCCCCCCTGTTGCAAGTAAATTTGTATGTACCAAACTCTAAACCTTCAAATAAATATCTTGTTTTGTATGCTCAAATAGCTCATGTATCAACTAGGGCTGTCTGTATCTTCCATGTTAGGCGGGTTATTCTCAAGAGGAGTGGACTCCGCTCCTCACTCATGAGATAAATGGCTGGTCACCGGGATGCCCAGTCCCATGCTTTATGCAAACTAAATCAAAATAATTGCAAACAAAACTCCCTGTGGGACTCTTGTTAGTTGGAGGCACTCGTTGTTTCGAGCAAGCCATGGATTGATGCTTGTTGGTGGAAGGGGGAGTACAAACTTTACCATTCTGTTTGGGAACCACCTATAATGTGTGTAGCATGGAATATATCGCCATCTCTTGGTTTTCATGTTGACAATGAAAGTATACCGCTCAAAATATTATTCACCTCTATTTCAAAACCGAGCTCTGGCACCTCTACAAATCCTTGCTTCCCTCTGCGAAGGGCCTGTCTATTTACTTTTATGCTGAGTCGTCATCCTCTTATTAATAAGCACCAGTTGGAGAGCACCGCTGTCATTTGCATTCATTACTGTTAGTTTACATTGAGTATGACTTGACTGGATCTCTTTTACCATGAATTACAATGTCTAGTCAGTCCTTGGTCTTTAAAGGTGCTCTGCATTTATGTTTTGCGGTCTCAGTAAGGGCTAGCGAGATACCATCCTGTTATATCATATTATGATTGTTTTGAGAAAGTGTTGTCATCCGAGTTTTATTATTATGGCTCGCTAGTTGATTATGTTATTGATGTGAGTAAACTTGAGACCTACGCGTTATTGTGAATGTGGTTAGTTATAATCTTCGTTGAAAACTTGAATGTTGGCTTTACATATTTACAACAACAAGAGAAAACAGAGTTTGTAAAAGTTTTTCTTTATCACTTTCAGTTTGTCAACTGAATTGCTTGAGGACAAGCAAAGGTATAAGCTTGGGGGAGTTGATACGTCTCCAATGTATCTACTTTTCCAAACACTTTTGTCCTTGTTTTGGACTCTAACTTGCATGATTTGAATGGAACTAACCCGGACTGACGTTGTTTTCAGTAGAATTACCATGGTGTTATTTATGTGCAGGAGCAAACGTTCTCGGAATGACCTGAAACTTCACGGGGACACTTTTCAGAAAATAAGAAAAATACCTGCCAAAGATGAAGGCCAGGGGGCCCACCATCTTGCCACGAGGGTGGGGGCGTGCCTGCCCCCCTAGGGCGCGCCCCCCTACCTCGTGGGCCCCCTGTTGCGCCTCCGACTCCAACTCCACCTCCATATATTGAGTTTCGATGAGAAAAAAATCAGAGAGAAGAAATCATCGCGTTTTACGATACGGAGCCGCCGCCAAGCCCTAAAACCTCTCGGGAGGGCTGATCTGGAGTCCGTTCGGGGCTCCGGAGAGGGGAATCCGTCGCCATCATCATCATCAACCATCCTCCATCACCAATTTCATGATGCTCACCACCGTGCGTGAGTAATTCCATCATAGGCTTGCTGGACGGTGATGGGTTGGATGGGATCTATCATGTAATCGAGTTAGTTTTGTTAGGGTTTGATCCCTAGTGTCCACTATGTTCTGAGATTGATGTTGCTATGACTTTGCTATGCTTAATGCTTGTCACTAGGGCCCGAGTGCCATGATTTCAGATCTGAACCTATTATGTTTTCATCAATATATGAGTGTTCTTGATCCTATCTTGCAAGTCTATAATCACCTATTATGTGTTATGATCCGTTAACCCCGAAGTGACAATAATCGGGATACTTACCGGTGATGACCGTAGTTTGAGGAGTTCATGTATTCACTATGTGTTAATGCTTTGTTCCGGTTCTCTATTAAAAGGAGGACTTAATATCCCTTAGTTTCCGTAAGGACCCCGCTGCCACGGGAGGGTAGGACAAAAGATGTCATGCAAGTTCTTTTCCATAAGCACGTATGACTATGTATGGAATACATGCCTACATTATATCAATGAACTGGAGCTAGTTCTGTGTCACCCTAAGTTACGACTGTTACATGATGAACCACATCCAGCATAATTCTCCATCACCGATCCATTGCCTACGAGCTTTCCATATCATGTTCTTCGCTTATTTACTTTTCCGTTGCTATTGCTATCATCACTACAAAATACCAAAAACATTACTTTTACTACTGTTACCTTTTGCTACTGTTATCACTACTATCGTATTACTTTGCTACTAAACACTTTGCTGCAGATATTAAGTTTCCAGGTGTGGTTGAATTGACAACTCAGCTGCTAATACTTGAGAATATTCTTTCGCTCCCCTTGTGTCGAATCAATAAATTTGGGTTGGATACTCTACCCTCGAAAACTGTTGCGATCCCCTATACTTGTGGGTTATCAAGACTATTTTCTGGCGTCGTTGCCAGGGATCATAGATCTATTCTTTGAGTCACTTGGGATATATATCTCCTTATCATTATGAAGAACTTGAGAGATCCAAAAACCAAGATCTATCCCTCAACTACGAGGGGATGTAAGGAACTACCATCTAGCTCTGCACTTGATTCACCTTCTGTTTTGAGTAAGCTTGCGACACCTACACCTGCTTCTGCTATTCGTTCTGATATGTCACATGTTATGGATGATGCCACTTCTGCTATGCATGATACCTATGACGAAACTACCTCTATGCCTGATACTACTATGCCACTTAGTGCTTTTCTTGATGAACAACTTTCTAGGGATAGAGAGATTGAAAATGTTGAATTTGGTGATACTGATGAAAGTGATGATGAAGAACCACTTGCCATTCCTAAGGGTTATGTTTTTGATGAAGATGCTTCTTTAGCTATTTTAGCTTGCAGAAATAGAACTGAACTTAAAAAATTATTAGCTAAATGGAGTAAGCAATCCCTAAATGATAGAATGAAACCTGACCCTGCTTTTGCTACTTCACCTATCTTTTTTACTGATAAGGATTATGAATTCTCTGTTGATCCTGATATAATTACTTTGGTTGAATCTGATCCTTTTCATGGTAATGAATCTGAAACTGTTGTGGCACATCTTACTAAATTGAATGATATAGCCACCCAGTTCACTAAAGATGAGAGAACTCGCTACTTTTATATCCTTAAAATATTTCCGTTCTCATTAAATGGTGATGCTAAGATATGGTTTAATTCTCTTGATCATGGTTGTGTGCGTAGTCCCCAGGATATGATCTATTACTTCTCTGCTAAATATTTCCTTGCTCATAAGAAACAAGCTGCTTTAAGGGATATATATATATATATAATTTTGTGCAAATTGAAGAAGAGAGTCTCCCACAAGCTTGGGGAAGCTTCTCCAATTACTTAATGCTTTGCCTGATCATCCTCTTAAGAAAAATGAAACACTTGATATCTTTTATAATGGACTAACCGATGCCTCCAGAGATTACCTGGATAGTTGTGCTGGTTCTGTTTTCAGGGAAAGAACACCGGATGAAGCTGAAATTCTATTGAATAATATGTTGACAAATGAAAATAATTGGACACCTCCGGAGCCAATTCCTGAGCCTATTCCTAAAACAACTCCAAAGAAGAGGGGTATTCTATTTCTCAGTCCTGAAGATATGCAAGAGGCAAAGAAATCTATGAAAGAAAAAGGTATTAAAGCTAAAGATGTTAAGAATTTACCTCCTATTGAAGAAATACATGGTCTTGATTTACCGCCTGTTGAAGAAACATATAATCTTAATCCTTTACCTATTGAAGAAACTCATGGTCTTGATAACCCGACACAGGTAGTAAAGGTAAATTCTCTCTATAGATATGATAAAGCTGTAATCCCATTTACTAAAATTGCTAGCTCATGCTTAGATGAGTTTGATAAATTTATGGCTAAGCAAGAAGACTTTAATGCTTATTTTGGTAGACAATTAAAATACAATTCAAATATGCTTGGACACTTGGGTGATTATATGGCTAATGTCAAAGGTGAACTTAAACTTATTGGTAAACATGCTTCTATGGTTACCACTCAAGTAGAACAAGTACTTAAAGCTCAAAATGATTTGCTCAATGAATTGAATAGTAAAGATAATGATTATGCCGTTAGAGTGGCTACTAGAACTGGTAGAATGAATCAGGAACCTTTGTATCCTGAAGGCCATCCTAAGAGAATTGAGCAAGATTCTCAGAGAAATAATTTAGATGCACCTAGTTCCTCTAAAAGGAAGAAAAAGAAAAATGATAGGACTGTGCATGCTTCTAGTGATCCTATTGCTGAAACACCTAAAAATCCAAATGATATTTCTATTTTTGATGCTGAAACACAATATGGTAATGAACCTGAAACTAGTGATAATGTTAATGATAATGTTCATAATGATGCTCAACCTAGTAATGATAATGACATAGAAATTGAACCTGCTCTTGATCTTGATAACCCGCAATTAAAGAATCAATGTTATGATAAGAAAGATTTTGTTGCTAGGAAACATGGTAAAGAAAGAGAACCATGGTTTCAGAAACCCATAACTTTTCCTCCCAAACCATCCAAGAAAAAGGATGATGAGGATTTTGAGCCATTTGCTGAAATGATTAGACCTATCTTTTGGCGTATGCGATTAATTGATATGCTTAAAACCAACCCTTATGCTAAGTATATGAAAGATATTATTACAAATAAAAGAAAGATACCGGAAGATGAAATTTCCACCATGCTTGCTAATTACACTTTTAAGGGTGGAATACCAAAGAAATTTGGAGATCCAGGAGTACCCACTACACCATGCTCTATTAAAAGAAACTATGTTAAAACTGCTTTATGTGATCTTGGAGCCGGTGTTAGTGTTATGCCTCTCTCTTTATATCGTAGACTTGATTTGAATAAGTTGATACCTACTGAAATATCTTTGCAAATGGCTGATAAATCAACTGCTATACCTGTCGGTATTTGTGAGGATGTGCCTGTTATAGTTGCAAATGTTACTATTTTAATGGATTTTTTTATTCTTGATATTCCCGAGGACGATAGTATGTCTATTATTCTTGGAAGACCCTTTTTGAATACTACAGGGGCTGTTATTGATTGCACTAAAGGCAATGTCACTTTCCATGTTAATGGTAATGAGCATACGATACACTTTCCGAGGAAACAACCTCAAGTTCATAGTATCAACTCTATTGGAAAAATTCCATCGATTATATTTGGAGGTTTTGAATTTCCTCTTCCTACTGTCAATAAGAAATATGATATTCTTATTATTGGAGATGTGCATATCCCCGTTGAGGTAACATAGTGTTATTCGAAATTTCTCTGGTTCCATGTTATTCGGAATGAGTTCGTTAACAAGACTTGATCAGCCTTGTTAGTGGATTCCTTTTGATGATCATGAGATGGATGAAACAAGAAGGCACAACCTTTTATACCCCACTTTTACTTTCTGTTATTTATATTAAATAAAATAAAAATAAATATTTGTCTGTCTGTTATCTGAGTACTCCGTGCAATATAAAATACCTCGAAAATAAAAGTTGTCCAAATGCCCTGAAAATTAAATATTATTTGTTCTACAATATTTGAGGATTTATGGAACTGAATGCACACCAGGGGGTCAACCACCTTGCCACGAGGGTGGAGGGCGCGCCCACCCCCATAGGGCGCGCCCCCTGCCTTGTGGGCCCATGGTGGCCCTCCTCCACTTATTCCTGCACCCACACACTTCATCTTCCTCCCCCAAACACAAATAACCAGCTCAAACCTGAGTCCAAGCTCGTTTTGCTGCCATTTTCGATCTCCTTGCTCAAAGCACCTCTCACAAAACTGCTTGGGGAGATTGTTCCTTGGTATGTGACTCCTCCATTGGTCCAATTAGTTTTTGTTCTAGTGCTTTATTCATTGCAAATTTGTGTTGCTTAGGTGACCCTGTTCTTGAGCTTGCATGTCAAATTTATATGGTCAAAAGTAGTTTTGATGCATGATATAGGCCCTAGGCACTTGTAGGAGTAGTTGCTATCAATATTATTGAGTTTGGTTTACTTTTATTTTGAAGTTACTAAAAAATTTCAGAATTTTTCAGAGGAAGAAAAATGCTTAGGAAAATGTTCCAAGGTGGTTCTTCAAGGAAGCAAGGACCCATGCTTGCAATGCGTGATGCTGACGAAGAGCCACCAAGAGATGCTCCAGTGCGTCCTTGTGAGTGGCCTTCTGAAAATTTTATGGATCGAGCGGGAATAAAAGAAGAATTCAACTCATATTTGCGTAACGCTGATCTCGTGAGCTTCAAGGAAGAGAAGTGCAGTCAGTATCGTGAGCTCACTAGCTCCTTTGTGAGGAGGTTTGAATTTTCAACTTCACGTAATTCTCCAACTGTCCTGTTTGATCTTTATGATAAATCTTATACCATGGACTTAGAGGATTTTACCACTGCATGCAAACTTCCACAATGGGGTAGTATAAGGGATCCTCGCAAATCTGAATTTAGAGATTTTCTTGCTAATATAACTATGGGAGAATCTAGAGATATTACACAAGCTACCATAGGGAGCATTCACTTTCCTGCTATACATTATTTTGCTCTCTTCATAGGTATATGCATAAATGGTAAGGATGAGGCATGTCACATGTGTGTCCCCGATCTTAGTATTCTTAGGAGTGCTGTGCTAGGAGACAAATCATATAATTTGGGAGCCATTGTTGCACATAGGTTGCATCTTAATAGACGTAATGGAGATTTCTTTGGTGGAATTTATGCAACCCGCATAGCTAATTTTCTTGGTATAGATGTACGCAAAGATGATATTGAACTACCTCCTGCCTATCTATATTTTAATGCTATGGTTCACCACTAGTTTGTCAAGAGGAACGAATCACCTCTCCAGTATCGACTAATCTTTGACAGACACCGTGTTGTCCGTATTACTCTCCCTGCTCCTGCCTTCTTTGATTATCAGGCAAGAGGAGGATATACTATTACGAGAGAGGAGACAGATGAGTACGAGAGGAGAGAGGAGGCCGCTCGTCGCCACGCTGCAGCTCAGCAGGCGATAGCTGCCGCATCACAGTATGACCCCAGCTACTATTATGGATATCTTCCAGGCCAGCCATGGCCATAGACCAACTTAGGCCAAAATCCTAAGCTTGGGGGAGTACGTATTTCTCACCGACATTACATTTATGCTCACACACTCATTGCAAGATGTCGGTGCTCATACTTTTTCATTGTATCATCCATGCTAGTTTACCTTCCTTCTTACACTTTCTTCTTGTGTGTTTAATAAACCTTAAGAAAACCAAAAAAAATAGGTGTAGCTTTTAATTAGTTTACTTTCCATGCTTGTAGTAGTAATTAAAAAGAAAACCCAAAAATATTTCTTGTTCTTCTTTTGCTTGTTGGGAGCTTTCCCGTGTAAATAGTTTTATTTCTTTTCTTTTCTTTGGGGTCGATAGGAGAAGACCATGATTAAATTGTTGAAGTGGCTCTTATATGCATTATTGTTGATCTGACAAAAGAGCCCATATTGCCTTGTCTTCTCCTGTTTATTGAATGCTTGCAGATTCCAGCTTAGTCCAATGCACGTGCACTATTATTATTATTCACACTATTCGGGCGTGCAAGTGAAAGGCAATTATGATGATATATGATGGACTGGCTGAGATGAGAAAAGCTGGTATGAACTCGACCTCTTTTGTTTTTGTAAATATGATTAGTTCATCGTTCCTGATTCAGCCTATTATGAATAAACATGTTTGCAATGACAACTAGAGATCATAGTTTCTTATGCCATGCTTGATTAGCTATGAGTTATAATGGTTTACCTTGCGTGCCAACATGCTATTAAAATGGTTATGATGTGGTATGATAGGGTGGTATCCTCCTCTGAATGATTTAAGTGACTTGACTTGGCGCATGTTCATGCATGTAGTTGAAACAAATCAACATAGCCTTCACGATATTTATGTTCATGGTGGATTATATCCTACTCATGCTTGCATTCAGTGTTGATTAATTTTAATGTATGTTCATGACTGTTGTCGCTCTCTAGCTGGTCGCTTCCCAGTCTTTTGCTAGCCTACACCTATACTAAGCAGGAATACTGCTTTTGCATCCAAACTCCTTAAACCCCAAAGTTATTCCACATGAGTCCGCTATACCTACCTATATATGGTATCTACCTGCCTTTCCAAGTAAATTTGTATGTGCCAAACTCTAAACCTTCAAATAAATATCTTGTTTTGTATGCTCGAATAGCTCATGTATCAACTAGGGTTGTCTGTATCTTCCAAGTTAGGCGGGTTATTCTCAAGAGGAGTGGACTCCGCTCCTCACTCATGAGATAAATGGCTGGTCACCGGGATGCCCAGTCCCATGCTTTATGCAAACTAAATCAAAATAATTGCAAAAAAAACACCCTGTGGGACTCTTGTTAGTTGGAGGCACTCGTTGTTTCGAGCAAGCCATGGATTGATGCTTGTTGGTGGAAGGGGGAGTACAAACTTTACCATTCTGTTTGGGAACCACATATACTGTGTGTAGCATGGAATATATCGCCATCTCTTGGTTTTCATGTTGACAATGAAAGTATACCGCTCAAAATATTATTCACCTCTATTTCAAAACCGAGCTCTGGCACCTCTACAAATCCTTGCTTCCCTCTGCGAAGGGCCTATCTATTTACTTTTATGCTGAGTCGTCATCCTCTTATTAATAAGCACCAGTTGGAGAGCACCGCTGTCATTTGCATTCATTACTGTTAGTTTACATTAAGTATGACTTGACTGGATCTCTTTTACCATGAATTACAATGTCTAGTCAGTCCTTGGTCTTTAAAGGTGCTCTGCATTTATGTTTTGTGGTCTCAGTAAGGGCTAGCGAGATACCATCCTGTTATATCATATTATGATTGTTTTGAGAAAGTGTTGTCATCCGAGTTTTATTATTATGGCTCGCTAGTTGATTATGTTATTGATGTGAGTAAACTTGAGACCTACGCGTTATTGTGAATGTGGTTAGTTATAATCTTCGCTGAAAACTTGAATCTTGGCTTTACATATTTACAACAACAAGAGCAAACAGAGTTTGTAAAAGTTTTTCTTTATCACTTTTAGTTTGTCAACTGAATTGCTTGAGGACAAGCAAAGGTTTAAGCTTGGGGGAGTTGATACGTCTCCAACGTATCTACTTTTCCAAACACTTTTGTCCTTGTTTTGGTCTCTAACTTGCATGATTTGAATGGAACTAACCCGGACTGACGCTGTTTTCAGCAGAATTACCATGGTGTTATTTATGTGCAGGAGCAAACGTTCTCGGAATGATCTGAAACTTCACGGAGACACTTTTCAGAAAATAAGAAAAATACCTGCCAAAGATGAAGGCCAGGGGGCCCACCATCTTGCCACGAGGGTGGGGGGCGTGCCTGCCCCCCTAGGGCGCGCCCCCTACCTCGTGGGCCCCCTGTTGCGCCTCCGACTCCAACTCCACCTCCATATATTGAGTTTCGATGAGAAAAAAATCAGAGAGAAGAAATCATCGCGTTTTATGATACAGAGCCGCCGCCAAGCCCTAAAACCTCTCGGGAGGGCTGATCTGGAGTCCGTTCGGGGCTCCGGAGAGGGGAATCCGTCGCCATCGTCATCCTCAACCATCCTCCATCACCAATTTCATGATGGTCACCGCCGTGCGTGAGTAATTCCATCGTAGGCTTGCTAGACGGTGATGGGTTGGATGGGATCTATCATGTAATCGAGTTAGTTTTGTCAGGGTTTGATCCCTAGTGTCCATTATGTTCTGAGATTGATGTTGCTATGACTTTGCTATTCTTAATGCTTGTCACTAGGGCCTGAGTGCCATGATTTCAGATCTGAACCTATTATGTTTTCATCAATATATGAGTGTTCTTGATCCTATCTTGCAAGTCTATAATCACCTATTATGTGTTATGACCCGTTAACCCTGAAGTGACAATAATCGGGATACTTACTGGTGATGACCGTAGTTTGAGGAGTTCATGTATTCACTATGTGTTAATGCTTTGTTCCGGTTCTCTATTAAAAGGAGGCCTTAATATCCCTTAGTTTCCGTAAGGACCCCGCTGCCACGGGAGGGTAGGACAAAATATGTCATGCAAGTTCTTTCCCATAAGCACGTATGACTATGTACGGAATACATGCCTACATTATATCAATGAACTGGAGCTAGTTCTGTGTCACCCAAGGTTATGACTGTTACATGATGAACTGCATCCGGCATAATTCTCCATCACCTATCCATTGCCTACGAGCTTTCCATATATTGTTCTTCACTTATTTACTTTTCTGTTGCTATTGCTATCATCACTACAAAATACCAAAAACATTACTTTTACTACTGTTACCTTTTGCTACCGTGATCACTACTATCATATTACTTTGCTACTAAACACTTTGCTGCAGATATTAAGTTTCCAGGTGTGGTTGAATTGACAACTCAGCTGCTAATACTTGAGAATATTCTTTGGCTCCCCTTGTGTCGAATCAATAAATTTGGGTTGAATACTCTACCCTCGAAAACTGTTGCGATCCCCTATACTTTTGGTTTATCAGATATAAACCCCATCTTTTTATCCTCGATGACAATAACAAAATATGTGCCTTGCTGCCCCTGCTGTCATTGGGAAAGGACACCGCAAGATTGAACCCAAAGCTAAGCACTTCTCCCATTGCCAGAAAGATCAATCTAGTAGGCCAAACCAAACTGATAATTCGAAGAGACTTGCAAAGATATCAAATCATGCATATAAGAATTCAGAGAAGAATCAAATATTGTTCATAGATAATCTTAATCATAAACCCACAATTCATCAGATCTCGGCAAACACACCGCAAAAAGAACTATATCGAATAGATCTCCAAGAACATCGAGGAGAACTTTGTATTGAGATCCACAGAGAGAGAAGAAGCCATCTAGCTAATAACTATGGACCCGAAGGTCTGTGGTAAACTACTCACACATCATCAGAGAGGCTATGGTGTTGATGTAGAAGCCCTCCGTGATCGAATCCCCCTCCGACAGATTGCCGGAAAAGGTCCCCAGATGGGATCTCACAGGTACAACAGGTTGCGGCGGTGGAAAAGTGGTTTCATGGCCCCCCCTGATGTTTTCAGGGTAGAAGAGTATATATAGGCGAAAGAAGTAGGTCGGTGGAGCCGCGAGGGGCCCACGTGGGTGGGGGCGCGCCGCCCTACCTCATGGCCGCCTCGCTGATTCCTTGACCTCCACCCCAAGTCTCCTGGATTGCGTTTGTTCCAAAAAAGATCCTCGTGAAGGTTTCATTCCGTTTGATATTCCTTTTCTGCGAAACACTGAAATAGGCAAAAAAAATAGAAATTTGCAATAGGCCTTTGGTTAATAGGTTAGTCCCAAAAATAATATAAAAGTGCGTAATAAAGCCCATTAAACATCCAAAACAGATAACATAATAGCATGGTACAATAAAAAATTATAGATACGTTGGGGATGTATCAAGCATCCCCAAGCTTAATTCCTTCTCGTCCTGATGTGGAATGCTACCTAACATTATTTTCAATGTATTTTCTTTATTGCGACATGAATGTTAAGATCCAAAAGATTATAGACAGAAGTTTAATATTGACATAAAAATAATAATACTTCAAGCATGCTAACCAAGCAATTATGTCCTATCCAAATAACATAGCCAAAGAAAGCTTATCCCTACAAAATCATATAGTTTGGCCATGCTTCATTTTCGACACACATAATGCTCCCATCATGCACAACCCCGATGACAAGCCAAGCAATTGTTTCATACTTTAACCTTCTCAAACTCTTTCAACTTTCACGTAATATATGAGCGCGAGCCATGGTTATAGCACTATGGGTGGAATAGAATATGATGATGGAGGTTGTGTGAGAAGACAAAAAGGGAGAAAGTCTCACATTGATGCGGCTAATCGACGGGCTATGGAGATGCCCATCAATTGATGTCAATGTAAGGAGTAGGGATTGCCATGCAACAGATGCACTAGAGCTATAAATATATGAAAGCTCAACAAAAGAAACTAAGTGGGTGTGCATCCAACTTGCTTGCTCACGAAGACCTAGGGCATTTTGAGGAAGCCCATTATTGGCATATACAAGCCAAGTTCTATAATGAAAAATTCCCACTAGTATATGAAAGTGACAACATAAGAGACTCTCTATCATGAAGATCATGGTGCTACTTTGAAGCACAAGTGTGAAAAAAGGATAGTAACATCGACCCTTCTCTCTTTTTCTCTCATTTTTTTCTCTTCTTTTTTTTCGAAGAAATTTCCTCACATGGGACAATACTCCAATAATGAAAATCATCACACTTTTATTTACTTACAACTCAAGAATTACAACTCGATACTTAGAACAAAATATGACTCTATGTGAATGCCTCCGGCGGTGTACCGGGATATGCAATGAATTAAGAGTGACATGTATGAAAGAATTATGAAGTTGGCTTTGCCACACGATGTCAACTACATGATCATGCAAGGCAATATGACAATGATGGAGTGTGTCATAATAAACAGAACGGTGGAAAGCTGCATGGCAATATATCTCGGAACGGCTATGGAAATGCCATAATAGGTAGGTATGGTGGTTGTTTTGAGAAAGATATAAGGAGACTTATGTGTGATAGAGCATATCATATCACAGGGTTTGGATGCACCGACGAAGTTTGCACCAACTCTCGAGGTGAGAAAGGGCAATGCACGGTACCGAAGAGGCTAGCAATGATGGAAGGGTGAGAGTGCGTATAATCCATGGACTCAACATTAGTCATAAAGAACTCACATATATACTTATTGCAAAAATCTACAAGTCATAAAAACCAAGCACTACGTGCATGCTCCTAGGGGTATAGATTGGTAGGAAAAGACCATCGCTCGTCCCCGACCGCCACTCATAAGGAAAGCAATCAAAGAACACCCCATGCTTCAAATTTGTCACACAACGTTTACCATACGTGCATGCTACGGGACTTGCCAACTTCAACACAAGTATTTCTCAATTCCACAATTACTCAACTAGCACAACTCTAATATTACCACCTTTATATCTCAAAACAACTATCATGAATCAAACTTCTCAGAACATTTAATGCACTCTATATGTAAGTTTTTATTATACCCATCTTGGATGTCTATCATATTAGGACTAATTTTATAGCCAAAGCAAATTGCCATGCTGTTCTAAAATACTCTCAAAATAATATAAGTGAAGCATGAGAGATCAATAATTTCTATAAAATAAAACCACCACCGTGATCTAAAAAGATATCAGTGAAGCACTAGAGCAAAATTTTCTAGCTCAAAAGATATAAGTGAAGCACATAGAGTATTCTAATAAATTCCGATTCATGTGTGTCTCTCCGAAAAGATGTGTACAGTAAGGATGATTGTGGTAAACTAAAAGAAAAGACTCAAATCATACAAGACGCTCCAAGCAAAACACATATCATGTGGTGAATAAAAATATAGCCTCAAGTAAAGTTACAGATAGATGAAGATGAAAGAGGGGATGCCTTCCGGGGCATCCCCAAGCTTAGGCTTTTGGTTGTCCTTGAATTTTACGTTGGGGTGCCTTGGGCATCCCCAAGCTTAGGCTCTAGCCACTCCTTGTTCCAAAATCCATCAAATCTTTACCCAAAAACTTGAAAACTTCACAACACAAAACTCAACAAAAAATCTCATGAGCTCCGTTAGTATAAGAAAACAAACCACCACTTTAATGTACTGTAATGAACTCATTATTTATTTATATTGGTGTTAAATCTACTGTATTCTAACTTTTGTATGGTTCATACCCCCCGTTACTAGCCATAGATTCATCAAAATAAGCAAACAACACATGAAAAATAGAATCTGTCAAAAACAGAACAGTCTGTAGGTTTAGAATACTTCTGTAACTCCAAAAATCCTGAGAAATTAGGGCGTCCTAAATAATTTGTATATTGATACACTGCAGTTCGAATCAGTATTTTATCGCTCTCTGGTAAAAAATGAAAATTATTCTCGTGAGCGCAAACTTTCTGTTTTTTTCAGCAAGATCAAATAACAATCATCAAAGAAGATCCTAAAGGCTTTACTTGGCACAAACACTAATTAAAACATAAAAACACAATCATAACAGAGGATAGATTATTTATTTATTACTAAACAGGAACAAAAAGCAAGGAACAAAAATAAAATTGGGTTGCCTCCCAACAAGCGTTATCGTTTAACGCCCCTAGCTAGGCATAAAAGCAAGAATAAATCTAGGTATTGTCATCTTTGGTATGCAATCCATATGTGCCTCTCATAATAGATTCATAAGGTAATTTAATTTTATTTCTGGTAAAGTGTTCCATGCCTTTCCTTAACGGAAATTGGAATCTAATATTTCCTTCTTTCATGTCAATAATTGCACCAATCATTCTAAGGAAAGGTCTACCAAGAATAATAAGACATGTAGGATTGCAATCTATATCAAGAACGATGAAATCTACGGGCACATAATTCCTGTTTTCAACAATAAGAACATCATTAATTCTACCCATAGATTTCTTAATGGTGGAATCCGCAAGATGCAAATTTAAAGAACAATCATCAAATTTACGGAAACCTAACACATCACACAAAGTTTATGGAATCGTGGAAACACTAGCACCCAAATCACATAAAGCATAGAATTCATGATCTTTAACCTTAATTTTAATAGTAGGTTCCCACTCATCACAAAGTTTTCTAGGAATAGAAACTTCTAGTTCAAGATTTTCTTTATGGGATTGCATTAAGGCATCAACGATATGTTTAGTAAAAGCTTTGTTTTGATCATAAGCATGAGGAGAATTTAGCATGGATTGCAACAAGGAAATACAATCTAGCAAAGAGCAATTATCATAATTAAATTCCTAAAAATCCAAAATAGTGGGTTCGTTGCTATGTAAAGTTTTGACCTCTTCAATCCCACTTTTACCAATTTTTGCATCAAGATCTGAAAACTCCAAATCATTGGGACGCCTTCTAACTAAAGTTGACTCATCTCCAGTCCCATCTTTATCAAGATTAATATTGGCAAACAAAGACTTAATAGGAGACACACAAATCACTTTTAGATCTTCGTCATTATTATCATGAAAATTAGAAGAACACGCTTTCACAAAGCAATCTTTTTTAGCATGCATCCTAGCGGTTCTTTCTTTGCACTAATCAATGGAAATTCTCATGGCTTTGAGAGACTCATTGATATCATGCTTAGGCGGAATAGATCTGAGTTTCAAAGAATCAATATCAAGAGAAATTATATCCACGTTCCTAGCCAAATCATCAATCTTAAGCAATTTTTCTTCAAGTAAAGCATTGAAATTCTTTTGCGAATTTATAAATTCTTTAACACTAGTCTCAAAATCAGAGGGCATCTTATTAAAATTTCCATAAGATTGTTGTAGGAATTACCATAATTATTAGAGGAATTACTAGGAAACGGCCTAGAATTAAAATTTCCTCTATACGCGTTGTTACCAAAATTGTTCCTACCAACAAAATTCACATCCATAGATTCATTATTATTGTCAATCAAAGTGTACAAAGGCATATCATTAGGATCAGAAGAAACACTCTTATTAGCAAACAACTTCATAAGTTCTTCCATCTTTCGACTCAAAACATTAATCTCTTCTATCGCATGAACCTTTTTACTAGTAGATCTTTCGGTGTGCCATTGAGAATAATTAACCATAATATTGTCTAGGAGTTTAGTAGCTTCTCCTAAAGTGATTTCCATAAAAGTGCCTCCCGTGGCCGAATCTGAAAGATTTCTAGAAGCAATATTCAATCTAGCATAAAAAAATTGTATAATCATCCATAAATTCAAACCATGTGTAGGGCAATTACGTATCACTAATTTGACCCTCTCCCAAGCTTGTGCAACATGCTCATGATCAAGTTGCTTAAAATTCATAATATTGTTTCTAAGAGAGATGATCTTAGCGGGAGGAAAATACTTAGAGATAAAAGCATCTTTGCACTCATTCCATGAATGAATACTATTTTTAGGCAAAGAAGAGAACCAAGTTTTAGCACGATCTCTAAGAGAAAACGGAAATAGCTTCAATTTAACAATATCATTATCCACATCTTTCTTCTTTTGCATATCACATAAATCAACAAAGCTGTTTAGATGGGTAGCGGCATCTTCACTAGGAAGGCCATCAAATTGATCTTTCATGACAAGATTCAGCAAAGCAGTATTAATTTCACAAGATTCAGCATAGGTAAGAGGAGCAATCGGAGTGCTAATAAAATCATCATTGTTGGTATTGGAAAATTCACATAATTTGGTATTATCTTGAGCCATCATGACAAACAATCAATCCAACACACAATCACATAGGAGGCAAGCGAAAGGAGACGAACGGAAAAATGGCAAACGGAAAAGAGGCGAATAAAATGGCAAGGGTGAAGTGGGGGAGAGGAAAATGAGAGGCAACTGGCAAATAATGTAATGCGAGGGATAAGAGTTTGTGATGGGTACTTGGTATGTCTTGGCTTGGCGTAGATCTCCCCGGCAACGGCGCCAGAAATCCTTCTTGCTACCTCTTGAGCATGTGTTGGTTTTCCCTTGAAGAGGAAAGGGTGATGCAGAAACGTAGTGTAATTATTTCCCTCAGTTTTTGAGAACCAAGGTATCAATCCAGTAGGAGACTACACGCAAGTCTCCTAGTACCTGCACAAACAAACAAGAACCTCGCAACCAACGCGATAAAGGAGTTGTTAATCCCTTCACGGTCACTTACGAAAGTGAGATCTGATCGAGATAATAAGATAAATATTTTTGGTATTTTTGTTGTATAGATTGAAAAGTAAAGATTGGAAAATAAATAGTAAACTAGAATTGTAGATCGCAAACTTATATAATGTAAAGTAGACCCGGGGGCCATAGGTTTCACTAGTGGCTTCTCTCAAGATAGCATATATTACGGTGGATGAACAAATTATTGCCGAGCAATTGATAGAAAAGCGCATAGTTATGATGATATCTAGGCATGATCATGAACATAGGCATCGAAACGATTCTGCATCTACTACTATTACTCCACACATCGACCGCTATCCAACATGCATCTAGAGTATTAAGTTCATAAGAACAGAGTAACGCATTAAGCAAGATGACATGATGTAGAGGGATAAACTCAATCAATATGATATAAACCCCATCTTTTTATCCTCGATGGCAACAATACAATATGAGCCTTGCTGCCCCTGCTGTCACTGGGAAAGGACACCGCAAGATTGAACCCAAAGCTAAGCACTTCTCCCATTGCAAGAAAGATCAATCTAGTAGGCCAAACCAAACTGATAATTCGAAGAGACTTGCAAAGATATCAAACCATGCATATAAGAATTCAGAGAAGAATCAAATATTGTTCATCGATAATCTTAATCATAAACCCACAATTCATCGGATCTCAGCAAACACACCGCAAAAAGAATTACAACGAATAGATCTCCAAGAACATCGAGGAGAAGTTTGTATTGAGATCCAAAGAGATAGAAGAAGCCATCTAGCTAATAATTATGGACCAGAAGGTCTGTGGTAAACTACTCACACATCATCGGAGAGGCTATGGTTTTGATGTAGAACCCTCCGTGATCGAATCCCCCTCCGGCAGATCACCGGAAAAGGTCCCCAGATGGGATCTCACGGGTACAGAAGGTTGCGGTGGTGGAAACGTGGTTTCATGGCTCCCCTGATGTTTTTAGGGTATAAGAGTATATATAGGCGAAAGAAGTAGGTCGGTGGAGCTGCGAGGGGCCCACGAGGGTGGGGGCGTGCCTGCCCCCCTGGGCGCGTCGCCCTACCTCATGGCCGCCTCGCTGCTTCCTTGACCTCCACTCCAAGTCTCC
Organism: Triticum urartu; assembly: GCF_056163025.1. Taxonomy (NCBI): domain Eukaryota; kingdom Viridiplantae; phylum Streptophyta; class Magnoliopsida; order Poales; family Poaceae; genus Triticum; species Triticum urartu. The sequence continues at coordinate 148,910,352 of NC_141879.1, read as the reverse complement.
TGGATTGCGTTTGTTCCAAAAAGATCCTCACGAAGGTTCCATTCTGTCTGGATTCTGTTTGATATTCCTTTTCTGCGAAACACTGAAATAGGGAAAAAAACAGCAATTTGCACTGGGCCTTCGGTTAATAGGCTAGTCCCAAAAATAATATAAAAGTGCATAATAAAGCCCATTAAAAATCCAAAATAGATAATATAATAGCATGGAACAATAAAAATTTATAGATACGTTGGAGACTGCTACCTCTTGAGCACTGCGTTGGTTTTCCCTTGAAGAGGAAAGGGTGGTGCAGTAAAGCAGCGTAAGTATTTCCCTCAGTTTTTGAGAACCAAGGTATCAATCCACTAGGAGACCATGCGCGAGTCACCTCGTACCTACACAAACAAATAAGAACCTCGCAACCAACGTGATAAAGGGGTTGTCAATCCCTTCATGGCCACTTGCAAGAGTGAGATCTGATAGAGATGATAATAATAAGATAAATATTTTTGGTATTTTTATGATATAGATTGAAAGTAAAGATTGCAAAATAAAGTAGATTGGAAACTTGTATGATGGAAAATAGACCCGGGGGCCATAGGTTTTACTAGTGGCTTCTCTCAAGATAGAGAAAGTATTACGGTGGGTGAACAAATTATTGTCCAGCAATTGATAGAAAAGCGAATAATTATGAGAATATCTAGGCATGACCATGTATATAGGCATCACATCCGAGACAAGTAGATCGAAACGATTCTGCATCTACTACTATTACTCCACACATCGACTGCTATCCAGCATGCGTCTAGAGTATTAAGTTCATAAGAACAGAGTAACGCCTTAAGCAAGATGACATGATGTAGAGGGATAAACTCATGCAATATGATGTAAACCCCATCTTTTTTATCCTCGATGGCAACAATACAATATGTGTCATTTCCCTTTCTGTCACTAGGATCGAGCACCGCAAGATTGAACCCAAAGCTAAGCACTTCTCCCATTGCAAGAAAGATCAATCTAGTAGGCCAAACCAAACTGATAATTCGAAGAGACTTGCAAAGATAAACCAATCATACATAAAAGAATTCAGAGAAGATTCAAATATTGTTCATAGATAAACTTGATCATAAACCCACAATTCATCGGATCTCGACAAACACACCGCAAAAGAAGATCACATCGAATAGATCTCCAAGAGAATCGAGGAGAACTTTGTATTGAGATCCAAAGAGAGGGAAGAAGCCATCTAGCTACTATCTATGGACCCGAAGGTCTGAGGTAAACTAATCACACATCATTGAAGGGGCCATGGAGTTGATGTAGAGGCCCTCCGTGATCAATGCCCCCTCCAGCGGAGCTCCGGAAAAGGCCCCAAGATGGGATCTCTTGGGTACAGAAGGTTGCGGCGGTGGAAATAGGGTTTCGTGGTGCTCCTGGATGTTTGTGGGGTATATGGATATATATATATATATAGGAGGAAGAAGTAGGTCGGTGGAGCAACGAGGGGCCCATGAAGGTGGAGGGCGCGCCCAGGGGGGTAGGCACGCCCCCCTGCCTCGTGGCCACCTCGTTGATTGCTTGACGTCCACTGCAAGTCCTTTGGATCACGTTTCTTCCAAAAATCACATTCCAGGTTTCATTCTGTTTGGACTCCGTTTGATATTCCTTTTCTACGTAACACTGAAATAGGCAAAAAAACAGCAATGTTGGTTGGGCCTCCGGTTAATAGGTTAGTCCCAAAAATAATATAAAAGTGTAAAATAAAGCCCATTAACATCGAAAAAATATAATATAATAGCATGGAACAATAAAAAATTATAGATACATTGGAGACGTATCAGCATCCCCAAGCTTAATTCCTGCTCGTCCTCAAGTAGATAAATGATAAAAACAGAATTTTTGATGTCGAATGCTTTCTAGAAATTCTTCAATGTATTTTCCTCTATTGAGGCATGAATGTTCAGATCCGAAAGATTCAAGATAAAAGTTTATTGTTGACATAAAATAGTAATACTCCAAATATTCTAATCAAGCAGTTATGTCTTATCAAAATACCATAGCCAAAGAAAACTTATCCCAACAAAGTCATATAGTTTGGCCATGCTTCATTTTCGTCACAAAATGCTCCCATCATGCACAACCCCGATGACAAGCCAAGCAATTGTTTCATACTTAGCCTTCTCAAACTCTTTCAACTTTTACGCAATATACGAGCGCGAGCCATGGACATAGCACTATGGGTGGAATAGAATATGATGATTGAGGTTGTGTCAGAAGACAAAAAGTCTCACATTGACGCGGCTAATCAATGGGCTATGGAGATGCCCACCGATTGATGTCAATGCAAGGAGTAGGCATTGCCATGCAACGGATGCACTAGAGCTATAAATATATGAAAGCTCATCAATGAAACTAAGTGGGTGTGCATCCAACTCGCTTGCTCACGAATACCTAGGGCATTTGAGGAAGCCCATCATTGGAATATACAAGCCAAGTTCTATAATGAAAAATTCCCACTAGTATATGAAAGTGACAAAACAAGAGACTCTCTATCTTGAAGATCATGGTGCTACTTTGAAGCACAAGTGTGGAAAAGGACAGTGAAAGTGTGTTATATCGACTAGAGGGGGGTGAATAGGCGATTTTTATGAAAGTCTTCAAAACGTGGAAGTTATGAAGACAAACGATAGAAATAAACCTATTACCCTGCAGCGGAAGGTAGACTACACTAGGCAAGCCATAGTCAAGTATTCAATAGAGTGAAAGCACAATGACTAATAGCAGCAATGTAGTAAGGATCAGGTAGGAAGATATTGTGAAGCCACACAGAACACGCAGTCACTCAGTGAAGACAAAACATATTGCGAACATACAATGACTTCACAAGGAGTAACAGTAAGTAAAGAGAAGGGAAGATGAAACCAGTGACTCGCTGAAGACAATGATTTGTTGGACCAGTTCCAGTTGTTGTGACAACTGTACGTCTGGTTAGGGCGGCTAGGTATTTAAACCTTAGGACACACAGTCCTGGACACCCAGTCCTGAACACGCAGCTCAGGACACCCAGTCCTCACCGTATTCCCCTTGAGCTAAGGTCACACAGACCTCGCCCAATCACTCTGGTAAGTCTTCAAGGTAGACTCCCAAACCTTCACATACTTCATTCACCGGCAATCCACAATGTCTCTTGGATGCTCAGAACGCGACGCCTAACCAGCTGGAGGATGCACAGTCCTCAAGTGTAATAAGTCTTCAGATCACACAGACAAGAAGACTTAAGTGATGCCTAATTCTCTTTGGCTCTAGGTGGTTAGGGCTTTATCCTCGCAAGGAATTCTCTCTCAAAGGCTTCGAGCTGGGTTGCTCTCAAACGACAAAAGTCGTACTCTGAATCTGAGCAGCCAACCGTTTATGGTTGTAGGGTGTAAGATCGAAAGTATGTCTAGAGGGGGGGATTAGACTACTTGACCAAATAAAAACTTAACCTTTTCCCAATTTTAGTTCTTGGCAGATTTTAGCTATTGTAGGACAAGTCAAGCAACCATCACACAATTCAAGCAAGCATGCAAAGAGTATATTGGCAGCGGAAAGTAAAGCATGCAACTTGCAAGAATGTAAAGGGAAGGGTTTGGAGAATTCAAACGCAATTGGAGACACGGATGTTTTTCCCGTGGTTCGAATAGGTGGTGCTATCCTACATCCACGTTGATGGAGACTTCAACCCACGAAGGGTAACGGTCGCGCGAGTCCACGGAGGGCTCCACCCACGAAGGGTCCACGAAGTAGCAACCTTGTCTATCCCACCATGGCCATCGCCCACGAAGGACTTGCCTCACTAGCGGTAGATCTTCACGAAGTAGGCGATCTCCTTGCCCTTACAAACTCCTTGGTTCAACTCCACAATCTTGTCGGAGGCTCCCAAGTGACACCTAGACAATCTAGGAGACACCACTCTCCAAGAAGTAACAAATGGTGTGTTGATGATGAACTCCTTGCTCTTGTGCTTCAAATGATAGTCTCCCCAACACTCAACTCTCTCTCTCATAGGATTTGGATTTTGTGGAAAGAAGATTTGAGTGGAAAGCAACTTGGGGAAGGCTAGAGATCAAGATTCATATGGTAGGAATGGAATATCTTGGTCTGAACACATGAGTAGGTGGTTCTCTCTCAGAACATATGAGTTGGAATTGTGTATGTGTTTTGATGGCTCTCTCCACGAATGAAGAGGAGGTGGAGGGGTATATATAGCCTCCACACAAAATCCAACCGTTACACACAGTTTTCCAATCTCGGTGGGACCGAATCAACAAACTCGGTCGGACCGAAAAGGTAAACCTAGTGACCGTTAGAGATTTTCGGTGGGACTGACATGCAACTCGGTAGGACCGATATGGTTAGGGTTTGAACATAACGTAATCTCGGTGAGACCGATTACACAAACTCGGTGAGACCGAGTTAGGTAATAAGCTAACCAGAGAGTTGGTCAGGTAAACTTGGTGGGACCGATTTGCTCTTTTGGTGAGATCGAAAAGTTACAAAAAGGAAACAAAGAGTTTACACTGCAATCTCGGTGGGACCGATTCGCTCTTTCGGTGAGACCGAAAAGTTACGAAAGGGAAATAGAGAGTTTGCAATCCCATCTCGGTGAGACCGAGATCCCTATCGGTAGAACCGAATTGCTAGGGTTTGGCAGTGGCTTATGACAAGTGAAACTCGGTGGCGCCGGATAGAAAGAATCGGTAGGACCGAGTTTGGCTTAGGGTTTAGGTCATATGTGGATATGGGAAAGTAGTTGAGGGTTTTGGAGCATATCACTAAGCACATGAAGCAAGAGGCTCATTAAGCAACACCTCATCCCTCCTTGATAGTATTGGCTTTTCCTAAAGACTCAATGTGATCTTGGATCACTAAAATATAAAATGAAGAGTCTTGAGCTTTTGAGCTTGAGCCAATCCTTTGTCCTTAGCATTTTGAGGGTTCCACTTTCACATCCATGCCATGCCAATCATTGAGCTTTCCTGAAATAGTCATCTTGGAATAGCATTAGCTCAATGAGCTATATGTTGTTATGAATTACCAAAACCACCTAGGGATAGTTGCACTTTCAATCTCCCCCTTTTTGGTAATTGATGACAACATATAGATCAAAGCTTCGACAAATGATAGTAAGCATGAAATATATCGTCGCTTTGAGAAGTATGTGACAAGTAAGAGCTCCCCCTAATTTTGTGCATATTTAAAATTTGCTTTGGATTGCAAATGCACAAAGAGTTAGAGTCATGGGTTACTCTTCCATGTCACATACATCTTGGTGGAGCGCTTAAAATGATAAGAATGAAATACATGCACTCATCACCAAGAATAGTGAATGATCACATAAGATAGATAAGATGATAATATTAAGCAAACAAAGTTCGAAAAACCACCAAATAAAACAAGAGAGAATAAAAGCAACACTAAAAGCAACACTCTCTCTTGAAGCCTATGATCTATACATTTTCTCCCCCTTTGGCAACAAGTTACCAAAAAGTTCCTAGAAAATGCATAGTGCTAAGTCGACACTCAGGCTTGATCTTCAGGTGGTGGTGGAGTCCGGAGCACTCCAAGGACGAAGCCTTCTGTAGACGTGGTCGGAGTCGAGGCTGAAGTGGACGCTGGAGCTGGTGGAACTGAGGCTATAGCTGGTGCAGACGTGGTGGCTCTGGGGTCAGCAACTGGCACTGCAGACGACCTCGGACCTCGTGGCACTCTGGCAAAGGCATCAGTTGTAGTCTTGCCTCTCCTCTCCTGCATGTCATCCTGGAGCTGCTCCACTGCAGTCTGAATCTCTGTCACTTTGACATCCAAGTCATAGAACTTTTGTTCCATGATCCTCTCTAAGCTTGCTTGGTTCTGAGTTAGGGTGGCTAGTCCTTGCTCAATCCGCAGGGTGGATGCAATCAAGTAACCAAGCTGCTCTTGTTTGGTTTTCAGGAAATATTCAGATGCCTCCTCTTGAGTAGGCATCTTGGCAGCTTTCTCCTTCCTCGCCTTCTCCTTCTTGGCTTGTGCTTGGGTAGATGATGGCTCATTCTCAGTCATGACCACTTGATTGTCTTCAAAGTCTGGACGGATGGGTAGGTGTTCCTTGTCCAATAAGTATATGCTCGTGCCCATCTTAGAGTTGATGAGCTCCTGAATCTGTGGGGCATATCCACAGCTCCTCTTTTGGTCTGCTGCTGTCCTCTTGATTGTTTCAGTCATAAGGCTCATGACTTTGAATTTCTGTGGCACGTCAAAGATATGAAGCAAGTTGATCGCGTGGCCCCTGATCATCTTGTGATCTCCAGACTTGGGCAATAGGGTGTGCCTAAGAATCCAGTTGATGGTTGGCAGCCCTGACAGAAGATAGTGTACTGAGCCAAACTTGAACGTATCAAGTGCTTCATTTGGAATCTCCTTGTACATGTTTGACATTGAGTTGTGGTCCATTAATCAGCTGAGCCCATTCAGCAACTGTAGACTAGTACCTCGTACCCTCTGACATCCATACAATCCTGCCATCTGGATAGAAATGGGCTGTGGAGTAGAACTGCATGATGAGTTCATCGTTCCACTTTGTGAGCTTCTGCCCAACAAAGTCCTCTACTCCACATGCCTTGAAGCTGTCCTGCACTCCAGGGTAGTACTCTTCGTTGTCCTTGATGTATTGCCAATCAACCCATCTCATATCACAGACAATTGGCTTCTTGTCTAGCAGCACTGTCTCATAAAAGTCTTGCTGCTCCTTGGTGTGAAACCTGTAGTCAACTGCAGTCCTTCTCCTTGAAGCATACGGGTTTGCTTCTCTCCACTTCCGGAGCCCTGAATCTCTCCTGAGTTTCATATCCTCAGCCACAGGATGAGCATTGTTGTGGTCTGGGATCTTGGGCTTGAGCTTTCTAAGAACATTCTCTTCTTCTTCTTCTGCAGCTTCAGGCACTGGGGCCTTGTTCTTCTCAGTAGCTGGGATGCTTCTTGTGTTCCTCTTTGGCTTTGGCTTTGGAGCTGTCTTGGCCTTGGAAGCAGCTGCCCCTGTTCTTATGGCATCACCCATCAGCTTGGGTGCCTTAGGTGCTGGTGCAGCTACCTCTTCTTCTTCCTCCTCATCTTCCATGATGGAAGCCTTGCCAAGCACTCTGGCTACAGTTTTCTTCACCCTTTCTTTCCTCTTCTTGCCTTCAGCAGCAACTGGCTCAATGGGAGTGGGCTTCTCAGTTGAAGCTCTGGCCTTTGACATAGGCTGCCTGCCTGCTGGCCTTTTGATCTTCATCCCTGGTTTTATGCCCTGTGCTGGCTCAACTCTCTTGGAAGTTGCTTCCTCTTCTGCCACATAATCCTCATCTTCTGAGTCTGAGGTTCTCTTCTTTCTCTGTCTTGTGGCAGCTTTAGGCAGATTGCTAGGGGTGCTCCTGCTGCCATCATCTGAGGAACTTGAGGGACTAGTGCCCTCACTCATCTGCACTTGCTGCTCTGACAAGTTCTGGCTATCACTTTGGTCTGACATGATGCAAACTCTGACTGTTGACCCTGTGAATAGGTTATAGATGAGATAGAGTGGATAAGCATCACAAAATACAGAGATTTTTGCAAAATAATAATTCAAAAACTTAGTTTTAGTTTCCCACTGAAAGCATCTCGGATCTACCGATTTCTAAACTCGGTGATACCGAAGCAGTTTTGGCACCTAAACTAGTGAACTCGGTCAAACCGAGTCACAGTTCGGTGGCACCGAGACTGCTAGGGTTTCACAGAGTTCCAAAATCGGTCACACCGATAAGTAATTCTCGGTCAGACCGAGTCTCACTTGTGCAATGGCATAAGCCAAATCGTTGGGACCGACTTTTTCAACTCGGTGGGTCCGAGATGGTTTCGGCGGAAACCTCACCCTAAAATTTTCGAATTAAACCTAATCTACGAGTTCATTGACTGGATAGAAGTTTGACAAACGTGGCAAGAATCATGATGATCACAATGTGCTAAGAATCGGATTGGGGAATAGCACAAAGATCGAGTCCATACCCAAGTTCGGCGGAGACTCGCTACGGCGGCAACGGCGGGGTTGAATTTCCGTTGACGGCGACGGAGACCAGCGACTGGAGGCGGCTGGCGGCGAGGAGACGATCCGGAGACCAAGTTGGCAGAGCAGGCTATCGTGCGGGCGAAGGGGTTCGGAGAAATTTCCAAATTTTTGCCCGTGACTATATATAGCCCAACCCTGTCGGTGTGAGCGAGTGGAACAACTCGGTGGCACCGAGATGCAAAACTGTATACAGTTGTTGCAACTCGGTGTGACTGAATGGTTCAAATCGGTTGCACCGAGATCGAAAACCTAGATCAACTTAATGATCTCGGTAGGACCGAAAGTAGGGTATCGGTCAGACCGAGATTCATAAAGAGGTTTTGGAAGTTTAAGTCTATGACGAATCGGGGACTCCGAGCGCTCCTCACACAGAGTGGTTCGAATCTGACTTGATCAAATTTTGTGATGTAGCATGAATAGAGTTTGAGACGAGAAAAGCATAGATAGCTAGAGGAGGTTCTTAGGCATTCTTGTCCATCCACTTGGCAAAAGGAAATAAAACCAAACAATCAAAACAACAAGTGGATGTCCTCGAATGAGTAAAATATGCAACCAGCATGCTCACACAATAAGATGGCAAATGAAATATGTGACAAGGCATGCACAACCAATTCTAGCATCTATCAAGCAATTTGCGATGACAAGGTCATCTATATATGAGTATATTGACTTAGGAGTCAAGTGAGAACACTTGATCATAGGTCATACTCATCGTTTAAGCTCAAGTGGGGTTACCACTTTTACATAAAGCATTGTTGTGTTCACATCTTTAGAGTTGCTTTAGCTCAATTCTTAGAGTAAAGCTCCCCCTAGATGTGATATCCCCCTTAGAGGGATGAACTAACCTCGGGTTTTGTCGATGATGACTTCATGTAGATGTTGAAGATGTGGATGCTCAATGTTGATGTAGATCACTTGGAGCTATCCATTTGAGTGAATTGCACTTTCAATACCTACATGGGTTAGTCCCACAAGGAACAAACAAGGATATCCATAGACATAGAGTGATGCACACACAAGATGATGTCCATGAAAACTTTTAGGTTACCTTGTCCCTTGTCTTACCAACAAGAGGGTTTGTGACTCCTTGAACTAGTGCAAGATGTGGAAGTTGATTGCACTTGTTCTTGCCAAAATGATAAGAGTGAAGTATGTTGGCGGAGTCACCCTCAAGAACTCTCTAGTTCTTCTTCTTTTGGATCCACACCATCTTGATGGGAATCCTTGGAGTTGTAGTCGTACTTGATGAAGTGGAACTTGAAGTAGTCTTGGAATCCACTTGACTAAGGTCTTAGGAGCTTCTTCAAATGCATCAATTTCCTCTTGAAGCTTGTCCTTGCCTTTTTGCTTGTAGTCTTGTGGTGGAAGATCATCTTGAGCTTGTGTCCCCTTGAAAGAAGTATCATACTTCTCTTGTTGAGGAACAAACTTTTTCTTGGGGTATTGATCTTCTTCCCACTCAACTCCATTGGCATTGAACTTTCGTTCAAAACCAACACCTTGATTCTTCCGGTGCATTCCTTGCTTGCGCACAATTTCCTCGAATTGCTTACTCCCGGCAAGGCTTTTGTACACTCCTTTCTCTATAATTCCCTTCAATAAGCTATTTTCTTGCTCAAGTGTAACTTGGCTAAGAGAATCATTAGTGGAATCAAGAGAACTACTAGAAGCAACAATATTGGATTTAGCATGATCATTGTTACTGCTAGAGGAAGAATCTTTCTTGTTCTTGTTACTAGACTTGACTTGAGGCATGTAAGTGGATAAGAGTAAACGCTTGGCAATGTAAGAAGAATTTTTCTTGCGGAGATCATCATTGATTGCTTTTAAGAACTCATGCTCTTGCTCAAGATTGAGCTTTTCAAAGCGTAATTTCTCATGAGCTCTTAAAAGTTCTCGATGATCTTCGAAGATAGTTTCATGAGCTAACTTAAGAGTGTTTAGTTCTTTAGTTAGAGCCTCAATCTTCTCCTTATCATTGTCATTCGTTTTATCTTGATTAGCATGATTAATTGACGTTTCATCATAGTATTCATCACTAGAGTTGTCAACAAGCAAATCATCACCTAACAAGTCATCTTCATCACTATTGAAATCAACATACTCGGGGTGTGTTACCTTAGGACCTTTGGCCATGAAGCATCTTCCAATTCCTTCATTTGCTGAGTCAAATATGTCGTAGGAGTTGGTTGACACAAGTGCTAGACCAGCAACACCTTCATCTTGAGTATCTTCGGAGTCGGAGTGATAACTTCTCTCGGAGTGGCTGTCGGAGTCGGAGCCGGATACCCATTCACCAACATGAGCTTGATGTCTTCGTTTTGTGTAGCTCCTTGATGATTTTTCCTTCCTTTCCGAATCCTTGCTTCTCCGTGAGTATCTTCGTTCATAACGATCATCTCTACTCCTTCTCTCTCTTGGTGGTGATTCTTTGCTTCTTCTTTTTGGAGAATCTTCTCTTCTCTTGTAGGGAGCCGTACACTCATTGGAATAGTGTCCGGGTCTTCCACAGCTGCAGCAGTTTCGCTCTCGACTAGAAGATCTTTTGTCATTGTAGGACCTTGACTTGAAGCTTCTATCTTTGCTTCTACTCTTGTAGAACTTGTTGAAGTTCTTCACCATTAAGCTCAATTCTTCATTGAAGTTTTGTTTCTCACTTGATGATGTAGGGGCTTCACATGAGGCTTTGTAGGCACCACTTGATTTGTTGTGAAGTTCCTCTTTATCCTTAAGTGACATCTCATGAGCAACAATTCTTCCAATCACCTCTGTTGGCTTGAGATCTTTGTAACTGGGCATCATTTGGATCAATGTGCACACGGTATCATATTTTCCATCCAAGGCTCTTAGAATCTTCTTAATGATGAATCTATCGGTCATCTCTTCACTTCCTAAGCCGGCAATCTCATTTGTGATGAGAGCAAGCCTAGAGTACATTTCAGCGACACCTTCACCATCCTTCATTTTGAACTTGTCAAGTTGACTTTGAAGCACATCCAACTTGGATTCCTTGACGGAGTCGGTACCTTCATGCATATCAATCAAAGTGTCCCAAATTTCCTTTGCATTCTCAAGACGGCTGATTTTGTTGAATTCTTCGGGGCACAATCCGTTGAAGAGAATATCACAAGCTTGAGCATTGTATTGCAACATCTTCAACTCATCCGCGGTAGCTTCACGGTTTGGTTCTTTCCCATCAAAGAAGTCACCTTGCAAACCAACACACACAATAGCCCAAATGGCGGGGTTATGTCCAAGAATATGCATTTTCATTTTATGCTTCCAACTAGCAAAATTAGTACCATCAAAGTAAGGACCTCTACGGTGATAATTTCCCTCGCTAGACGCCATACTCTCCTAGGTTGTGAAACCAAGGCTATGACCACCAAAAGCTATGGAGATCAAAGCAAATGGAGACCAAAGCTCTGATACCACTTGTAGGATCGAAAGTATGTCTAGAGGGGGGGATTAGACTACTTGACCAAATAAAAACTTAACCTTTTCCCAATTTTAGTTCTTGGCAGATTTTAGCTATTGTAGGACAAGTCAAGCAATCATCACACAATTCAAGCAAGCATGCAAAGAGTATATTGGCAGCGGAAAGTAAAGCATGCAACTTGCAAGAATGTAAAGGGAAGGGTTTGGAGAATTCAAACGCAATTGGAGACAAGGATATTTTTCCCATGGTTCGGATAGGTGGTGCTATCCTACATCCACGTTGATGGAGACTTCAACCCACGAAGGGTAACGGTCGCGCGAGTCCACGGAGGGCTCCACCCACGAAGGGTCCACGAAGTAGCAACCTTGTCTATCCCACCATGGCCATCGCCCACGAAGGACTTGCCTCACTAGCGGTAGATCTTCACGAAGTAGGCGATCTCCTTGCCCTTACAAACTCCTTGGTTCAACTCCACAATCTTGTCGGAGGCTCCCAAGTGACACCTAGCCAATCTAGGAGACACCACTCTCCAAGAAGTAACAAATGGTGTGTTGATGATGAACTCCTTGCTCTTGTGCTTCAAATGATAGTCTCCCCAACACTCAACTCTCTCTCATAGGATTTGGATTTTGTGGAAAGAAGATTTGAGTGGAAAGCAACTTGGGGAAGGCTAGAGATCAAGATTCATATGGTAGGAATGGAATATCTTGGTCTCAACACATGAGTAGGTGGTTCTCTCTCAGAACATATGAGTTGGAATTGTGTATGTGTTCTGATGGCTCTCTCCATGAATGAAGAGGAGGTGGAGGGGTATATATAGCCTCCACACAAAATCCAACCGTTACACACAGTTTTCCAATCTCGGTGGGACCGAATCAACAAACTCGGTCGGACCGAAAAGGTAAACCTAGTGACCGTTAGAGATTTTCGGTGGGACTGACATGCAACTTGGTAGGACCGATATGGTTAGGGTTTGGACATAACGTAATCTCGGTGAGACCGATTACACAAACTCGGTGAGACCGAGTTTGGTAATAAGCTAACCAGAGAGTTGGTCAGGTAAACTCGGTGGGACCGATTTGCTCTTTCGGTGAGACCGAAAAGTTACAAAAAGGAAACAAAGAGTTTACACTGCAATCTCGGTGGGACCGATTCGCTCTTTCGGTGAGACCGAAAAGTTACAAAAGGGAAACAGAGAGTTTGCAATCCCATCTCGGTGAGACCGAGATCCCTATCGGTAGAACCGAATTGCTAGGGTTTGGCAGTGGCTTATGACAAGTGAAACTCGGTGGCGCCGGATAGAAAGAATCGGTAGGACTGAGTTTGGCTTAGGGTTTAGGTCATATGTGGATATGGGAAAGTAGTTGAGGGTTTTGGAGCATATCACTAAGCACATGAAGCAAGAGGCTCATTAAGCAACACCTCATCCCTCCTTGATAGTATTGGCTTTTCCTAAAGACTCAATGTGATCTTGGATCACTAAAATATAAAATGAAGAGTCTTGAGCTTTTGAGCTTGAGCCAATCCTTTGTCCTTAGCATTTTGAGGGTTCCACTTTCACATCCATGCCATGCCAATCATTGAGCTTTCCTGAAATAGTCATCTTGGAATAGCATTAGCTCAATGAGCTATATGTTGTTATGAATTACCAAAACCACCTAGGGATAGTTGCACTTTCATAGGGGGTGGACTATTTATAGACACTTGGCAACCCGACCTGATTTTTCTGAAATGACCCTGGGTCCCTAAGGAACTGACACGTGTTCCAACGGTCAGATTTCAAACTCACACGGCAACTTTACTTGGGCTTCAAGCAAAGCTGACTTGCCCGACTCTGGACAAGATTCGCTCTCAAAGTCTTCACTCGAAGACATAGGTTTTTTTTAAGCATCACTTCAGTCATTCTGACTGGTTCTCTTGGACCCCACTTAACAGTACGGTGGTTCCTATGACTCAATACAGAAGAAAGAGAACTACAAAAGATCTAAGTCTTCGAGCTCCATAGGCTTCATGTGGTGTCTTCTCTTGTCATAGTCTTCAATGTGAATATCTTCATATACCACCTTTGACTTCAATGTCTTCATACATTTTTAGGGGTCATCTCTGGTAGGAAAACCGAATCAATGAGGGACTTCTACCTGTGTTATCCTGCAATTCTCACAAACACATTAGTCCCTCAACTAGGTTTGTCGTCAGTACTCCAAAACCAACTAGGGGTGGCACTAGATGCACTTACAATCTCCCCCTTTTTGGTGATTGATGACAAACTAGTTGATGTTTTCAATGGGGAATATAATCTGTGAAATTGTAAAGGATAAGGAATTGTCTTCATAAGTTGCAAGGGCTCCCCCTGAAGATGTGCATATAAGTAATTTGCTTTTGGAATGCAAATGCACATGGCAGGTTGTACTTGTGGAGATCCACTTCAACTTATGATGACAATCCACTATGCATGTGAAAGTATATGAAGATAATGACATGCATAATGGAAAATGGACGTCTGCAGAATGATCTAAGTGCGGAATTTATCGTCGCACATGCGGAATTTATCATCACAACACAAGGTGGCAGATAAGTAGCAGACGACCATTGAGTTTAAGTGTTACAACTCAAAGAACCAAATGTAGCAAAACGAGAGTTGTAAGCACGAAGCAAAATATAAAGCACCCGCCCATATGGACCCGCTTGAAGACTATCAACCTCATATGCTTCTCCCCCTTTTGTCAGTAAGGACCAAAAAGGTTTGAAGACATAGAGCATCTACTCGATCCCATGAGGAGTGGGTGAAGCAGCAGGGTCGTTGGTGGTGTTTGGCGGTGCTGAAGAGCTTGGAGCAGAGTCAAAGCGTGCTAAAGGAGGTGGCGGTGAAGTAGCATCGTCTTCATCCTCGATCACTCTGGCATTCACAGTTGCAGCAGAGGAAGAGAACTCAGAGTCTTCAAGGGATGGAGTTCGTCGCAGCACTGCCCTTCGAGGAGGTGTGGAGTCAAACTTGAATCGCTCAGTGAAGCCATCCTCTTGAAGATCATCTTCAGAACACATCAGCGTTAGCCCTTTCCATGTGCGGCGAGAGGTTTCATGGGCAACAAAAGCATTCTTGATGGCAAGATTGCGAATGCGATTAACATCCACCAAGAGGCTTTGCATCTGACGCTTCAGCCAGTCATGATGCCTATCCTGTTTCTGATGAAGAGCCACAAGAAGCTCTTGGTCGTTGAGAACACGAGTGCGCTTCTTGGGTCGTGGAGCAGTTGTACTGTCAGTGGCTTCAGTGAGAGCAGGATGCGGTGCACATGTAGTGCCAGCCAAAGGATACACACGAGTGACTGCTTCAACTCCTTCAATGTTCTGAGAAAAACTCTGATGCTCTGCATTCTGAAGACTTAGGGGTTCCTTGGCAGGCTCAGGATAGATGGCTTCAATCGACATATCCACATCAGGCAGAAAAATCCGATGATTGCGAGCAGATGGCTGATATGAGATAGTGGAGTGAAGTTTGATCAGCCGCATGACCCATGGGGCGTAGAACTTCAAGCCAAACAGATCAGATCCTGATGCAGCAAGTTGGCGAATGAAGAAGTCATGTGCATTGAAGCATTTTCCATGAAGAATATAGAAGACCAAAGTCTTCATTGCACCTTCAAGCTTGGCATGTGGAGAGTGCCCTTTGATGGGCCAGAGAGTTCGCCTTATGATGTGATAAATAGTCCTTGGCAGATACTCTAGGTATTCAACAAAGAACTCTTTGGGATATGCAGCATCTTAGGGTAATGGCTTCATCATACTAAGCATCTGACTCATGTTAGGTTCAGGCTTCTGAAAGATGCTCTCTGCAGCTTCACTGTGAAGTTGACAGCCAGATTCGTAGAGATCTCCGAGAGTGGGCAGACCAGTGAGCTCAATGATGTCAAAGGCTTTGGCTTCGTGATGAACGTTTCCTGTCATCCACTCCAGGACCCAAGTCTTCGGATCTCTGTTATACCCGCGGATGTGAAGTGTGGCATAGAATTGGAGCAGAAACTCTTCATTCCAATGCTCTTGGTCAGTGAAGAATGGCAGCAATCCAACTTCTTTGAAGCAATCCAGAGCTTCTTCCAGACAGGGCAGACCAGCTATAGCTTCAATGTCAAGACGCTTGTGGGGGAAGATGCGACCTTGATTGTATAGAATGCAGGAGTAATAGCTTCGCTGCGGATAGCTCCAGAACCGATCAGATGATATCCTTTCCCTTGAGTAGGGGTTCCTGGAGCTATTGAAGAATGTGTTGTCTGCTCTGAAGCCATTGATATTGAAGGAGCCAGGTGCTGATGCAGGACCTGGGAACCTTGGCAATCTTGGGATTGGCTTCTGTACCCGAGGCCTGTGCTCAACATGATAGTTGAACTGGGGACCGGCAGCAGACTCAGGAACAGAAGTGGCGGGATCAGTGGCTTCGCTGACTTCTGGTGCTTTTGTTGGTGAGGGCTCCACATTAGCTTCAGCCATGACAGCGTCAGTGGCTTCAGTGGTGTTGGTGGTGGCAGCCTCAAGATTTTCAACCTCCACTTGACGAGCTGGAGGGTCGGTCACAATCACGTTCTCCTCGAGAACCGCTTCTTGGTGGGACAGGGGAGTAGCAGCTTGTGGGACTTCTTCTTCATCGGCTGATGTAGCCGGAATGTCTTCAGCAGTTTCAGCTTCAGACGCAGAGACTGGAGGCCTAGGTCCTTTGCGAAGCCTGCGCAACGCAGGCGACGCTTGTGTAGTTGGAGTTGGCTGGGCCTCAAAGTCTTCTTCCTCTTGTGGGTGATCAGCCCATGAAGCATCCTGAGCGATTGGCGTTAGAGGACGACCAATGCTGATGAGTTCGCTGTTCTCGAGCTGAGGAAGGACTGCACCATCTTCTACATGGTCATGTTGACCAATGTCTTCAGCAGCGATGGGATCAGTTGCTGGAAAGTCTTCAGCTCCATGAGCCTCTGTGAAAGCAGGCTCATGGATTGTCAGTTGGCGTTCAGCGTCAGGACGAACCATGGAGATGGGTTCAACAATTAAGGGCTCTGTGGGAGCAGCCCGTTCCTTCTTGGTCTTCCGCTTCTTCTTGGAGGGAGCAGTAGCAGAGGCTTCAGGATGTTTCCTCTTTCTGGCTTCAGCCTCAGCAGTCCTCGTCTTCTTCAGTTCTGAAGCGGTTGACCTGGCCTTTGGCTTCGAGCCAGTCATGCTAGTTGGGAAGACAATGGGATCTGCTTCTTGCCTTGGTGCGTCGGGTTCAGCCGTAGCGGGCTTCTTCTTCTTCTTTGCGGCCATCCTCGGGTCGATGCCAGGACGCCCAAGGGCCTTGCGCTTCTCAGCCTCATTGTAGGCTTGCACACATCTGTCAGCCAGAACCTTCATGCGCTCACGCAAACCCTGAGCTTCTACACGTTTCTTTAGAAAGGCTTCCTTGAGCTCGTGCAGCATAATCTTGAAGTTCTTCACTTCTTGCATGCTGAGCTTGGCCATATGCTTCTTGAACTGAGCCTTTTCAAAGTCAATCTTCTGCTTCAGTTCAACAATGCGTTGGGCGATAGCTAATTCTGAAGCAATGGCGCCATGGAAGGCGACACTGAGGCCAATGGGTAGTTGCAGATCTTCGAAGCTGATGTTTGGCGTGTCAAACCACTCATCAATGAAGTTGTGGATGATTGTTACATCAAAGAGAGGCAGATCATTGAAGATTTCTGCTTCTTCTTTGCTCTTGATGAGTTGCTCAAGAGCGTCATCTGCAAGATCTTCATCACTTGACAGATCAATGGCATCATTGCGCAGAATGGCAGCAGCTGTTAGCTCTTGGCTGGTGTGTGGCAGAGGCATCTTGACCTTCTGGGGCTTGGAGATGCGTGATAAATCTTCGGACTGCACACTGTCTTCAGGAGGTGCAGTTGCCAGTGGCTTCGCCCGTGAGATTTTTGGTGAAGGGGTAGGCTTTGAAGCTTTAGGCTTCTTCAACTTCTTTGGCTTCAGCGCTGCAGGCACTTCATCTGATTCAGCGTCAGCTGCAGGCTCATTCACTGCAGTCCCTTGAACCAAGATATGGGTGATGAGGCCTTCAAGGTTGTAGAAAGGACCGACGACATTGGGTTCTGCATCTCGTGTGCCATCAGCCCTTGGAGCTGAGGGACCAGGGTTGAAGTCTACTCCCAATGTCTTCTTGTTTTGCTTCGCTGAGTTCTGGGCAAACTGGAAGTTGTGCTTGAACAGAATGTCGTCACGACACCATAGTAGTGACGATGGGTGTGCATCAATAGGCTGTGGCCCACGGACCATGCAGGGATAGAAGCCTTGTTCAATGGCTTCATCTCTGGACCTGGGTTGAAGATTCTTGTATAGGATGTCTCCCCACGGTCTCTTGATGGCATTTTTCTCAGCATATTCCTGGGTTACAAATCGATATTTGAACCATTGTTCTGCCTAATATCTTCGAATCCATTGGATTCGGGTCTTGCGCTGATTGTAATCCTCTTAAGAATCTGTCTTGTATAGTTCTGAGAGGTCATCTGGCAGATCTCTAGATATTTCTCCACGACGCTTTCTGCCACCCTTCCTTGCTGATTTCTCTGAAGCCATGAACTTTAAACTGAAAGGCTTCAACACGTTCAAAGGCTTCAAAGATTTCCGCTTGCTGGACAAACAGGAACTTGCTTCGGGAGAATTTATATGATGCTGTAAGAATTCTGCAAATGAATGCAGACTATGAGAACCAAGGGATTCTCCCACGGACATGTACCTATGATAGCATTAAGGTGCGAGGGAAGGGGAAGAGGTCATATGCATTCTCAGAAGATTTTGAATATAAATCAGTTTAGAAGACATTGACCTCATCGTGCGAAGACATTCACTCATAGATAAGGAGTTGGTTCCAGATTTGTACGAATCCAGAGATCAGTACAAGTGAGGAATCTAACTACTTTGTGAAGCATAAGTGAATATACTAGGCATGTTATGAGATGTAGTATGAGAGAGATCTAACTTGTGTGAATAGAAACTGCTTGTGGTAGAAAGTGACAAAGCCATAGGATCAACGGTGCCGTAAAAAGGAAGTTTTATTTACCACACTAAGAACTGCTAGACGGAGTGGAAGATGAGGCCGAGCAGTTCGATCTTCCGTGCCCTAACTTGGCGACGGAGGACACCTACGGCGACGGCGGAGAGGACGATGTCCGCGGTCGGCGTGAAGACGGCGTCGGAGAGGTTGCGGCAGCGAAGCGCTTCGTTGCCGGCGTCGTCGAGGGCTAGCGGTGGCGCTAGGGTTCGTGCCAGAGTGGAAGAAGAGATAATGACTGCCGTGAAGTGTGTATTTATAGGTACAGGGGCGGCACTGTGTTATTACACAGGTGCCCCTGGCGATTCGCATCTGAGGAACACGTGGCCATTATGCAGAATTTTGGGGTTTGTTCCACGTCCCACGCACGCCTGGATTGTCGGGTGGTCGTTCCTACTTCTCCGGGTTTCATGTGGAGGAATGAGCATTGAAAGTGGACTTAAGGTTTGTCTTTGTATCTTCTGCTGACAAGGACATAGAGAAGACATTCGACAGTTTCAATAGAATGCATATGATTTGGAGAGATAGAGTTTGAGATAGATAGCATAGAGAGGTTAGGGTCCGATCACATTCACTTAGTTCAAAAGATTCAATCAAGAAGACATAGCTATAAGTGAATGTTGTAGAGGACAGAACACTACTATATATATATATATAATCAACATAGTGAAGATAATCATGAAGACATGTTGAGATTTAAGCCAAACCAAATGTGAAGACATAGCAAGGTAACGCCATGAGTGAAACACTTCAAAATAGAACATTTGGTGGTGGCGTTACCCACCGTATAGGAAGTATTAGACCCAGACACGGCGCACAATTATCGTGGCGCTCCAAAGTCAAATTCCACATTAATGTATTCACACTTAGAATGTATGTTTTCATTGATTGAAGATATACTTTACTTCGTGTGTTACACATCTAAGTCATCAATATGCATAAGGGTTAGGATGTGTGCCTGATCACAGGACATTTGAGGATTCCAGGATATTTAGCTCACACCGTAACTTGCAAAATCTCTTCTCATCCAAGGGCTTGGTGAAGATATCTGCCAATTGCTCTTCAGTGTTGACGTGTATGATATCAATATCTTTCTTCACAACATGATCTCTGAGAAAGTGATGACGAATTTCAATGTGCTTTGTCTTCGAGTGCTGAACTGGGTTGTTGGCAATCTTGATGGTGCTTTCGTTGTCGCAGTAGAGTGGCACTTGCTTCAGATGAATGCCATAGTCTTTGAGCGTTTGCTTCATCCACAGAAGCTGAGCGCAGCAAGATCCAGCAGCAATGTATTCAGATTCAGAAGTGGAGAGAGATACACAGTTCTGCTTCTTTGAAGACCAACATACAAGTGATCGTCCCAGAAAGTGACATGTGCCTGATGTAGACTTGCGATCAACTTTGTCACCAGCATAATCAGCATCCGAGAATCCAACCAGATCAAACTCTGAGCCCTTTGGATACCATAATCCTAGAGTTGGGGTGTGAGCCAAATATCGAAGAATTCGCTTCACAGCTAAGTGATGCGACTCCTTTGGTGCCGCTTGAAATCGAGCACACATGCAAACACTAAGCATAATATCTGGCCTAGATGCATATAGATAAAGTAAAGAACCAATCATGGAGCGGTATACCTTTTGATCGAACTCTTTACCATTGTCGTCAGGACCCAGATGATGCTTGGCTGGCATTGGCGTCGTGAAGCCTTTGCAGTCTTGCATACCGAACTTCTTCAGGCAATCTTTGAGATACTTCTCTAGAGATATGAAGATGCCGTTGCGTTGCTGTCGTATTTGAAGACCGAGAAAGAACTTCAGCTCTCCCATCATAGACATTTGATATTGCTCTTGCATCATATATCCAAACTCTTCACTGTACTTCTGATTGGTGCAGCTGAAGATAATGTCATCCACATATATTTGGCACACAAACAGTTCACCATCATATGTCTTCGTGAAGAGAGTGGGGTCGAGAGAACCAGGTATGAAGCCTTTGCTCTTTAGGAAGTATTTGAGTGTGTCATAACAGGCCCGAGAGGCTTTTTTGAGGCCATACAGTGCCTTGTTGAGCTTGTATACCATGTCAGGATGTTTTGGATCTTCAAAGCCAGGAGGTTGTGCAACATACACTTCTTCTTCAATCTTCCCATTGAGGAAGGCGCTCTTCACATCCATTTGATAAAGAAGTATGTTGTGATGATTTGCATAGGCCAGCAGTATGCGTATGGCTTCAATTCTAGCCACGGGAGCAAATGTTTCATCGAAGTCAATGCCTTCCACTTGAGTATATCCTTGAGCAACGAGACGAGCTTTGTTTCTGACAACTTGACCATGCTCATCTTGCTTGTTGCGGTATATCCATTTGGTGCCTATTATGTTGTGCTTCCGAGGATCGGGACGCTTGACCAGTTCCCATACATTATTCAGCTCAAACTGTTGAAGCTCGTCTTGCATAGCTTGAATCCATTCAGGTTCCATGAAGGCTTCTTCAACTTTCTTGGGTTCTGTTATTGAGACGAATGCGAAGTGCCCACAGAAATTTGCTAGCTAAGTTGCCCTTGAACGAGTGAGTGGATCGGGTGCATTGATGCTATCAATTATTCTTTCAATCTGCACTTCATTGGCAATGCGAGGATGTACAGGGAGAAGATTTTGCTCTTGCTGATCATTGTCGTTGTTAGAAGGAATATCTTCAGGCTGAGCATTGTCTTCATGTTGATCAGGTGCTGAGATGATGAGTTCTTCTTCAGGATGAGCTTCAGAAGGTATAATTTCTCTAGTTCCCATTAGCTTGATTGATTCACTGGATGGAACTTCATCTAGCACATTTGGCAGTTGCTCTCTTTGTGAACCGTTGGTCTCATCGAACCACAGATCTACTGTTTCAACCACTTTGTAATGAAAGAGATTGAAGACTCTGTAGGAGTGCGAATCCTTTCCATATCCAAGCATAAACCCCTCATGTGCTTTTGGTGCAAACTTTGAGGTGTGATGTGGGTCCTTGATCCAGCACCTGGCGCCAAATACTCTGAAGTAACTGACATTTGGCTTCTTGCCAGTAAGGAGCTCATAAGATGTCTTGTTCAGAAGCTTGTGAAGATAAACACGATTGATTGTATGGCATGCAGTATCAATGGCTTCAGGCCAGAATTTTCTTGGAGTCTTGTATTCATCTAGCATCGTTCTGGCCATCTCAATGAGTGTTTTGTTCTTGCGTTCGACGACCCCATTCTGCTGTGGCGTGTACGGGGCTGAGAATTCATGTGTGATGCCCAAGGTATCAAGATATGTATCAAGGCCAGTGTTCTTGAATTCAGTGCCATTGTCACTTCTGATATGCTTTATCTTGGCGCCATAGTTGTTCATTGCTCGATTGGCAAAGCGTCTGAAGACATCCTGCACTTCAGTCTTGTAAAGGATTATGTGCACCCAAGTATATCTAGAATAATCATCAATAATGACAAAGCCATAGAGACAAGCAGTAGTAGTAAGAGTTGAGTAATGAGTGGGACCGAAAAGATCCATGTGAAGTAGTTCGAAGGGTCGAGTAGTGGTCATGATTGTCTTCGAGGGATGTTTGGCCCTCGTCATCTTTCCTGCCTCACAGGCACCGCATAAGTGATCTTTCTTGAACTTGACGCCCTCGATGCTTATGACATGCTTCTTGTTTGCCAGGGTGTGGAGGTTCCTCATGCCAGCATGCCCAAGCCTCCGATGCCAAAGCCAGCATTCTGAAGCTTTTGCTAGAAGACATACGGCAAGCTATGGTCCTGCTGAGAAATCTACCACGTACAAATCATCTTTTCGATACCCTTCAAATACTAGAGACTTGTCAGATTCCATTAGAACAAGGCAATGATATTTTCCAAATATTACGATCATGTTTAAATCGCAAAGCATTGAGACAGACATTAAGTTGAAGCCAAGGGATTCAACAAGCATGACTTTATCCATGTGTTGATCCCTTGAGATTACAACTCTACCTAGACCCAATACCTTACTTTTACCAGTGTCAGCAAATGTGATGTGGCTCTTGTCGGATGGACGTAAGGTTGAGTCCATAAGAAGGCTTCTTTTGCCAGTCATGTGATTTGTACACCCACTATCAATAATCCATTCTGAAGACGCTGGTGTCGTACCCTTGGCACCGCGTGCCATGAAGCAGTAGGTAGAAGCAGAGTAGTCCTTGTCATTTGCATCGGTGTCGGTGATGAAGTCATTGTCTTCAGTGTTGAAGATGGACTTGGCAACGTATGCTATAGCCAGACTTGCGACGCCTGAATCAGACTCCTCCTCAGACTCCACCTCCGCCTCCTCAGAAGCGGACTCCTCCTCTGAATCCATTTCCTTGCCAACAAATGCACGTGCCTTGCCAGATGATCTCTTCTTGTGTGATGAAGACTTTGAGGAAGACTTGGAAGAAGACTTTGAGTATTTCTTCTTCTTCTTGTCGTCAGAGTCATATTCCTTGCTCTTCTTCTTCTTTTTGTTCTCATTGTCCCACTGTGGACACTCAGAGATGAAGTGGCCAGGTTTCTTGCACTTGTGACATGTTTTCTTCTTGTAGTCGTGAGCAGAAGCTTCATCATTCCTTGAGCTTGATCGGGAAGACTTTCTGAAACCTTTCTTCTTGGTGAATTTTTGGAACTTCTTCACAAGCATAGCAAGTTCCCTTCCAATGTCTTCAGGATCATCCGAACTGCTGTCAGATTCTTCCAGATGAGGAGACAGCTTTTGCCTTCAAGGCATGAGTTCGCCCATAGTTTGGACCGTAGATATCTCTTTTCTCAGAAAGCTGAAACTCATGTGTGTTGAGCCTCTCAAGTATGTCAGACGGATCGAGTGTCTTGAAATCAGGACGTTCTTGAATCATCGGGGCTAGGGTGTCAAACGAACTATCAAGTGATCTCAGTAGTGTCTTGACGACTTCATATTTGGTGATCTCAGTAGCGCCGAGGGCTTGAAGCTCATTTGTGATGTCAGTGAGTCGGTCAAATGTGAGCTGGACATTCTCATTGTCATTTCGCTTGAAGCGGTTGAAGAGGTTGCGAAGGACACTGATTCTCTGATCTCTCTGGGTTGAGACGCCTTCATTGACCTTGGAGAGCCAGTCCCAGACCAGCTTAGGTGTTTCCAAAGCACTCCACGGCCATACTGTCCTTTGGTCAGATGACCACAGATGATATTCTTGGCAGTGGAGTCCAGTTCAACGAACTTCTTGACATCAGCAGCAGTGACACCTTCTCCAGCCTTGGGAACGCCGTTCTTGACGACATACCATAGGTCGACGTCAATGGCTTCAAGATGCATGCGCATCTTATTCTTCCAGTAGGGATATTCAGTTCCATCGAAGATGGGGCACGCAGCGGAGACTTTAATTATCCCTGCAGTCGACATAGCTAAAACTCCAGGTGGTTAAACCGAATCACACAGAACAAGGGAGCACATTGCTCTGATACCAATTGAAAGTGCGTTATATCGACTAGAGGGGGGGTGAATAGGTGATTTTTATGAAAGTCTTCAAAACGTGGAAGTTATGAAGACAAACGATAGAAATAAACCTATTACCCTGCAGTGGAAGGTAGACTACACTAGGCAAGCCATAGTCAAGTATTCAATAGAGTGAAAGCACAATGACTAATAGCAGCAATGTAGTAAGGATCAGGTAGGAAGATATTGTGAAGCCACACAGAACACGCAGTCACTCAGTGAAGACAAAAGATATTGCGAACATACAATGACTTCACAAGGAGTAACAGTAAGTAAAGGGAAGGGAAGATGAAACCAGTGACTCGCTGAAGACAATGATTTGTTGGACTAGTTCCAGTTGCTGTGATAACTGTACGTCTGGTTAGGGCGGCTAGGTATTTAAACCTTAGGACACACAGTCCCGGACACCCAGTCCTGAACACGCAGCTCAGGACACCCAGTCCTCACCGTATTCCCCTTGAGCTAAGGTCACACAGACCTCGCCCAATCACTCTGGTAAGTCTTCAAGGTAGACTCCCAAACCTTCACAGACTTCGTTCACCGGCAATCCACAATGTCTCTTGGATGCTCAGAACGCGACGCCTAACCGGCTGGAGGATGCACAGTCCTTAAGTGTAATAAGTCTTCAAATCACACAGACAAGAAGACTTAAGTGATGCCTAATTCTCTTTGGCTCTGGGTGGTTAGGGCTTTATCCTCGCAAGGAATTCTCTCTCAAAGGCTTCGAGGTGGGTTGCTCTCAAACGACAAAAGCCGTACTCTGAATCTGAGCAGCCAACCGTTTATGGTTGTAGGGGGTGGGCTATTTATAGCCACTTGGCAACCCGACCTGATTTGTCCATAATGACCCTGGGTCACTAAGGAACTGACACGTGTTCCAACGGTCAGATTTCAAACTCACACGGCAACTTTACTTGGGCTTCAAGCAAAGCTGACTTGCCCGACTCTGGACAAGATTCGCTCTCAAAGTCTTCACTCGAAGACATAGGTTTTGTTTAAGCATCACTTTAGTCATTCTGACTGGTTCTCTTGGACCCCACTTAACAGTACGGTGGTTCCTATGACTCAATACAGAAGAAAGAGAACTACGAAAGATCTAAGTCTTCGAGCTCCATAGGCTTCATGTGGTGTCTTCTCTTGTCATAGTCTTCAATGTGAATATCTTCATATACCACCTTTGACTTCAATGTCTTCATACATTTTTAGGGGTCATCTCTGGTAGGAAAACCGAATCAATGAGGGACTTCTACCTGTGTTATCCTGCAATTCTCACAAACACATTAGTCCCTCAACTAGGTTTGTCGTCAATACTCCAAAACCAACTAGGGGTGGCACTAGATTCACTTACAGATAGTAACATTGTCCCTTCTCTCTTTTTCTCTCTTTTTTTTATTCGGGCCTTTTTTTCTTTTGGCCTCTTTTCTTCTTCTTCTTTTTTATTTTTCATCCGGAGTCTCATCCCAACTTGTGGGGGATTCATAGTCTCCATCATCCTTTCCTCGCATGGGACAATGCTCTAATAATGATCATTACACTTTTATTTTCTTACAACTCGATACTTAGAACAAAATATGACTCTATGTGAATGCCTCCGGCGGTGTACCGAGATTGCGATGAATCAAGAGTGACATGTATGAAAACATTATGAATGGTGGCTTTGCCACAAATACGATGTCAACTACATGATCATGCAAAGCAATATGACAATGATGATGCGTTTATAGTAAATGGAACGGTGGAAAGTTGCATGGCAATATATCTCGGAATGGCTATGGAAATGCCATAATAGGTAGGTATGGTGGCTGTTTTGAGGAATATATAAGGAGGCTTATGTGTGATAGAGCGTATCATATCACGGGGTTTGGATGCACCGGCGAAGTTTGCACCAACTCTCAAGGTGAGAAAGGGAAATGCACGGTACCGAAGAGGCTAGCAATGGTGGAAGGGTGAGAGTGCGTATAATCCATGGACTCAACATTAGTCATAAATAACTCACATACTTATTGCAAAAATCTACAAGTCATCAAAACCAAGCACGACGCGCATGCTCCTAGGGGGATAGATTGGTAGGAAAAGACCACCGCTCGTCCCCGACCGCCACTCATAAGGAAAGCAATCAAAGAACACCCCATGCTTCAAATTTGTCACATAACGTTAACCACACATGCATGCTACGGGACTTGCCAACTTCAACACAAGTATTCATCAATTTCACAATTACTCAACTAGCTCACTTCTAATATTACCACCTTTATGTCTCAAAACCATCTATCAAGCATCAAACTTCTCTTAGCATTTAAAATTTATAACCAAAGTGAATTACCATGATGTTCTAAAGGACTCTCAAAATGATATAAGTGAAGCATGAGAGATCAATTATTTCTATAAAACAAAACCACCATCGTGCTCTAAAATATATAAGCGAAGCACTAGAGCAAAAACTATATAGCTCAAAAGATATAAGTGAAGCACATAGAGTATTCTAATAAATTCCAATTCATGTGTGTCTCTCCCAAAAGGTGTGTACAGCAACGATGATTGTGGTAAAATAAAAAGCAAAGACTCAAATCATACAAGACGCTCCAAGCAAAACACATATCATGTGGCGAATAAAAATATAGCTCCAAGTAAAGTTACCGATAGACGAAGACGAAAGAGGGGATGCCTTCCGGGGCATCCCCAAGCTTAGGATTTTTGGTGTCCTTGGATTTTACCTTGGTGTTCCTTGGGAATCACCAAGCTTAGGCTCTTGCCACTCCTTGTTCCATAATCCATCAAATCCTTACCCAAAACTTCACAACACAAAACTTAAAAGAAAATCTTCGTGAGCTCCGTTAGAAAAAGAAAACAAACCACCACTTAAAGGTACTTTAATGAACTCATTATTTATTTATATTGGTGTTAAACCTACTGTATTCCAACTTTTCTATGGTTCATAAACTCTATTACTAGCCATAGATTCATCAAAATAAGCAAACAACACACGAAAAACAGAATCTGTCAAAAACAGAACAGTCTGTAGTAATCTGTAGGTTTTGACCACTTCTGGAACCCCAAAAATTCTAAAATAAATTTCTGGACGTGAGGAATTTATCTATTAATCATCTTCAAAAAGAATTAACTAAATAGCGCTCTCCAATAAAAATGGCAGCAATTCTCGTGAGCGCTAAAGTTTCTGTTTTTTACAGCAAGATCAAAAAGACTTTCCCCAAGTCTTCCCAACGGTTCTACTTGGCACAAACACTAATTAAACACAAAAGACACAACCAAAACAGAGGCTAGAGAAATTATTTATTACTAAACAGGAGCAAAAAGCAAGGAATAAAAATAAAATTGGGTTGCCTCCCAACAAGCGCTATCGTTTAACGCCCTTAGCTAGGCATAAAAGCAAGGATAGATGTAAGTATTGCCATGATAATGATAAGATAAATCGCGAAAGCCCATCGAAAGCTCATCTCATACTCCCTACGTTCAGCAGCAAGCTTCCTTTGTGGCAAGCAAAAATAACCAAAAGGGCTAAATTTAATGGGACAAAAGTCCCCAAGATCAAGCTCGGGAGGTATTGGTTCCTCCTTTGGCCCCTCATATTGCACAATCAATTCATCATTATAAGCATTCTTTTGGCAAAAAGTCACGAGCCTTTGTTCAAGGGAAAAACCTAGCCCATTGTTTTGGATGGAAAAATTATCATTAAGTTCAGAGATCCTATTTACAAGAGCATCGGTAGGAACCTTTTTTCTAAGGTTTTCATTAAAAACAACATGATCTGAAGATCGTAAACGCATAATGTTTTCTTGATAGAAAAGGATCGCTTCTATGGGAGGACGGCCAACATCCACCCTATAATGCGCAAAAATTTCATTGGCTTCTTTTATTATAAATCTGAACTCATGAGCTAAAAAGATGGTTGCTTCTCGCTTAACGGAAGAATGCTCAATATTAGAAAATTCTAGGAAAATCCTTTGTATGGAAGGATGCATATGTAAAAATTGTCTTTCGAGTTCAACTATGAGCAAAGATATAGCATCTGCGAGACTACTAGTTTTATGAAGGATAGATCCACTCATGGTGGGCAAAGCACCGGCACAAGTAAAGAAATCTTGAATAACTCCCTTCCCAATAATATTACCGCTACTAATAAGAAACTTTTTAGTGTGCAAAATAACAGGATTTTCAAGAGGATCATTAGTAGCATCAAAGTTTTCCATATTATTATCCTTATCAACGATAACCTCCCCAGTTTCAGACATGATGGCAACAGATTGCAAAAAGAACGAGCACACAGAAGGCAGGAAGGAAAAAGAGGCGAACGAAAAAGAGGGTGAATAAAACGGCAAGGATGAAGTGGGGGATAGGAAAACGAGAGGCAAATGGCAAATAATGTAATGCGAAGGATAAGAGTTGTGATGGGTACTTGGTATGTCTTGACTTGGCGTAGATCTCCCCGGCAACGGCGCCAGAAATCCTTCTTGCTACCTCTTGAGAACTGCGTTGGTTTTCCCTTGAAGAGGAAAGGGTGGTGCAGTAAAGCAGCATAACTATTTCCCTTAGTTTTTGAGAACCAAGGTATCAATCCAGTAGGATACCATGCGCGAGTCACCTCGTACCTACACAAACAAATAAGAACCTTGCAACCAACGCGATAAAGGGGTTGTCAATCCCTTCACGGCCACTTGCAAGAGTGAGATCTGATAGAGATGATAATAATAAGATAAATATTTTTGGTATTTTTATGATATAGATTGAAAGTAAAGATTGCAAAATAAAGTAGATTGGAAACTTGTATGATGGAAAATAGACCCGGGGGCCATAGGTTTCACTAGTGGCTTCTCTCAAGATAGCATAAGTATTACAGTGGGTGAACAAATTGTAGTCGAGCAATTGATAGAAAAGCGAATAATTATGAGAA
Source organism: Triticum urartu (assembly GCF_056163025.1). Lineage (NCBI taxonomy): Eukaryota > Viridiplantae > Streptophyta > Magnoliopsida > Poales > Poaceae > Triticum > Triticum urartu. Next base: position 148,881,375 of record NC_141879.1, on the reverse strand, counting down.
TATCTAGGCATGATCATGTATATAGGCATCACGTCCGAGACAAGTAGACCGAAACGATTCTGCATCTACTACTATTACTCCACACATCGACCGCTATCCAGCATGCATCTAGAGTATTAAGTTCATAAGAACAGAGTAACGCCTTAAGCAAGATGACATGATGTAGAGGGATAAACTCATGCAATATGATGTAAACCCCATCTTTTTATCCTCGATGGCAACAATACAATATGTGTCGTTTCCCTTTCTATCACTGGGATCGAGCACCGCAAGATTGAACCCAAAGCTAAGCACTTCTCCCATTGCAAGAAAGATCAGTCTAGTAGGCCAAACCAAACTGATATTTCGAAGCGACTTGCAAAGATAAACCAATCATACATAAAAGAATTCAGAGAAGATTCAAATATTGTTCATAGATAAACTTGATCATAAACCCACAATTCATAGGATCTCAACAAACACATCGCAAAAGAAGATTACATCGAATAGATCTCCAAGAGAATCGAGGAGAACTTTGTATTGAGATCCAAAGAGAGAGAAGAAGAAGCCATCTAGCTACTAGCTATGGACCCGAAGGTCTGAGGTAAACTACTCACACATCATCGGAGGGGCCATGGATTTGATGTAGAGGCCCTCCGTGACCAATGCCCCCTCTGGCGGAGCTCCGGAAAAGGCCCCAAGATGGGATCTCTTGGGTACAGAAGGTTGCGGCGGTGGAAATAGGGTTTCGTGGTGCTCCTGGATGTTTGCGGGGTATATGGATATATATATATATAGGAGGAAGAAGTAGGTCGGTGGAGCAACGAGGGGCCCACAAGGGTGGAGGGCGTGCCCAAGGGGGTAGGCGCGCCCCCCTGCCTCGTGGCCGCCTCGTTGATTGCTTGACGTCCACTCCAAATCCTCTGGATCACGTTTGTTCAAAAAATAACGTTCCCGAAGGTTTCATTCCGTTTGGACTCCGTTTGATATTCCTTTTCTATGAAACACTGAAATAGGCAAAAAATAGCAATTTGGGTTGGGCCTCCGGCTAATAGGTTAGTCTGAAAAATAATATAAAAGTGTAAAATAAAGCCCATTAACATCCAAAACAGATAATATAATAGCATGGAACAAACAAAAAATTATAGATACGTTGGAGACGTATAAGAGACGTATCACTGCACAGAAGAATTACGTCCTGGAAGCACCGCTAGGTACAAGACCCGCTGTAGGAGCAACTCCGGACGTTATGAACATCTGGCAGAGCAAAGCTGGTGACTACTCGATAATTCAGTGTGTCATGCTTTGCGGCTTAGAATCAGGACTTCAAAGACGTTTTGAACGTCATGGAGCATATGAGATGTTCCAGGAGTTGAAGTTAATATTTCAAGCAAATGCCCGAGTTGAGAGATATGAAGTCTCCAACAAGTTCTATAGCTGCAAAATGGTGGAGAATAGTTCTGTCAGCGAACGCATACTCAGAATGTCTGGATACCACAACCACTTGACTCAGCTAGGAGTTAATCTTCCTGATGATAGTGTCACTGACAAAGTTCTTCAATCACTACCACCAAGCTATAAAGGCTTCTTGATGAACTATAATATGCAAGGGATGGAGAAGACTATTCCCGAGCTCTTCGCAATGATAAAGGTTGCGGAGGTAGAAATTAAGAACGAGCATCAAGTGTTGATGGTTAACAAGACCACCAGTTTCAAGAAAAAAGGGCAAAGGGAAGAAGGGGAAATTCAAGAGGAACATCAAGCCAGATGCTGCTCAAGGGAAGAAGCCCAAGTCTGGACCTAAGCCTGAGACTGAGTGCTTCTACTGCAAAGGGACTGGTCACCGGAAGCGGAACTGCCCCAAGTATTTGGCGAATAAGAAGGATGGCAAAGTGAAAGGTATATTTGATATACATGTTATTGATGTGTACCTTACTAATGCTCGTAGTAGCGCCTAGGTATTTGATACTGGTTCTGTTGCTCATATTTACGACTCGAAGTAGGGGCTACGGATTAAACAAAGAATGGCTAAGGACGAGGTGACGATGCACGTGGGAAATGGTTCCAAAGTCGATGTGATCGCCGTCGGCACGCTACCTCTACATCTACCATCGGGATTAGTTTTAGACCTAAATAATTTTTATTTGGTGCCAGCGTTGAGCATGAACATTATATCTGGATCTTGTTTAAATGCGAGACAGTTATTCATTTAAATCAGAGAATAATGGTTGTTCTATTTATATGAGTAATATCTCTTATGGTCATGCACCCTTGATGAGTGGTCTGTTTTTACTGAATCTTGATAGTAGTGATACACATGTTCATAGTATTGAAGCCAAAAGATGCAGAGTTGATAATGATAGTGCAACTTATTTGTGGCACTGCCGTTTAGGTCATATTGGTGTAAAGCGCATGAAGAAACTCCATTCTGATGGACTTCTGGAATCCCTTGATTATGAATCACTTGTACTTGCGAACCATGCCTCATGGGCAAGATGACTAAAACTTCGTTCTCTAGAACAATGGAGCGAGCAACAGAGTTATTGGAAATCATACATACTGATGTATGTGGTCCAATGAACATTGAAGCTCGCAGCGGATATCGTTATTTTCTCACCTTCACAGATGATTTGAGCAGATATGGGTACTTGATGAAACATAAGTCTGAAACATTTGAAAAGTTCAAAGAATTTCAGAGTGAAGTGGAAAATCATCGTAACAAGAAAATCAAGTTTCTACGATCTGATCGTGGAGGTGAGTATTTGAGTTATGAGTTTGGACTTCATTTGAAACAATGCGGAATAGTTTCGCAACTCACGCCACCTGGAACACCATAGCGTAATGGTGTGTCCGAACGTCGTAATCGCACTTTACTAGATATGCTGCGATCTATGATGTCTCTCACTGATTTACCACTATCATTTTGGGGTTACTCTTTAGAGACAGCTGCATTCACATTAAATAGGGCACCATCTAAATCCGTCGAGACGACACCTTATGAACTATGGTTTGGCAAGAAACCCAAGTTGTCGTTTCTTAAAGTTTGGGGCTGCGATGCTTATGTGAAAAAGCTTCAACCTGATAAGCTCGAACCCAAATCGGAGAAATGTGTCTTCATAGGATACCCAAAGGAGACTGGTGGGTACACCTTCTATCACAGATCCGAAGGCAAGATATTCGTTGCTAAGAATGGATCCTTTCTAGAGAAGTGAGTGGGAGGAAAGTAGAACCTGACGAGGTAATTGTACCTTCTCCCTTATTGGAAAGTAGTTCATCACTGAAATCAGTTCCAGTGATTCCTACACCAGTAAGTGAGGAAGCTAATGATGATGATCATGAAACTTCTGATCAAGTTACTGCCGAACCTCGTAGGTCAACTAGAGTAAGGTCCGCACCAGAGTGGTACGGTAATCCTGTTCTGGAAGTCATGTTACTTGACCATGACGAACTTACGAACTATGAGGAAGCGATGATGATCCCAGATTCCGCAAAATGGCTTGAAGCCATGAAATCTGAGATGGGATCCATGTATGAGAACAAAGTGTGGACTTTGGTTGACTTGCCCGATGATCGGCAGGCCATAGAGAATAAATGGATCTTCAAGAAGAAGAGTGACACTGACGGTAATGTTACTGTCTACAAAGCTTGACTTGTCGCGAAAGGTTTTCGACAAGTTCAAGGAGTTGACTACGATGAGACCTTCTCACCCATAGCGATTCTTAAGTCCGTCTGAATCATGTTAGCAATTTCCGCATTTTATGATTATGAAATTTGGCAAATGGATGTCAAAATTGCATTCCTTAATGGATACCTTAAAGAAGAGTTGTATATGATGCAACCAGAAGGTTTTGTCGATCCAAAAGGTGCTAACAAAGTGCGCAAGCTCCAGCGATCCATTTATGGACTGGTACAAGCCTCTCGGAGTTGGAATATACGCTTTGATAGTATGATCAAAGCATATGGTTTTATACAGACTTTTGGAGAAGCTTGTATTTACAAGAAAGTGAGTGGGAGCTCCGTAGCATTTCTGATATTATATGTAGATGACATATTGTTGATCAAAATGATACTGATTTTCTGAATAGCATAAAAGGATACTTGAATAAGAATTTTTCAATGAAAGACCTCGATGAAGCTGCTTATATATTGGGCATCAAGATCTAAAGAGATAGATCAAGACGCTTGATTGGACTTTCACAAAGCACATACCTTGATAAAGTTTTGAAGAAGTTCAAAATGGATCAGGCAAAGAAAGGGTTCTTGCCTGTATTACAAGGTGTGAAGTTGAGTCACACTCAATGCCCGACCACTGCAGAAGATAGAGAGAAAATGAAAGGTGTTCCCTATGCTTCAGCCATAGGCTCTATCATGTATGCGATGCTGTGTACCAGACCTGATGTGTGCCTTGAGTTTAGCAGGGAGGTACCAAAGTAATCCAGGAGTGGATCACTCGACAGTGGTCAAGAACATCCTGAAATACCTGAAAAGGACTAAGGATATGTTTCTCGTATATGGAGGTGACAAAGAACTCGTCGTAAATGGTTACGTCAATGCAAGCTTTGACACTGATCCAGATGACTCTAAGTCACAAATCGGATGTGTGTTTTCATTAAATGGTGGAGCTGTCAGTTGGTGAAATTCCAAGCAGAGCATCGTGGCGGGATCTACGTGTGAAGCGGAATACATAGCTTCTTCAGAAGCAGCAAATGAAGGATTCTGGATGAAGGAGTTCATATCCGATCTAGATGCCATACCTAGTGCATCGGGTCCAATGAAAATCTTTTGTGACAATACTGATGCAATTGCCTTGGCAAAGGAATCCAGATTTCACAAGAGAACCAAGCACATCAAGAGACGCTTCAATTCCATCCGTGATCAAGTCAAGCAGGGAGACATAGAGATTTGCAAGATACATACGGATCTGAATGTTGCAGACCCGTTGACTAAGCCTCTCTCACGAGCAAAATATGATCAGCACCAAGACTCCATGGGTGTTAGAATCATTACACTGTAATCTAGATTATTGACTCTAGTGCAAGTGGGAGACTGAAGGAAATATGCCCTAGAGGCAATAATAAAGTTGTTATTTATATTTCCTTATATCATGATAAATGTTTATTATTCATGCTAGAATTGTATTAACCAGAAACTTAGTACATGTGTGAATACATAGACAAACAGAGTGTCACTAGTTTGCCTCTACTTGACTAGCTCATTGAATCAATGATGATTATGTTTCCTAACCATAGACATGAGTTGTCATTTGATTAACGGGATCACATCATTAGAGAATGATGTGATTGACTTGACCCATCCGTCAGCTTAGCACGATGATCGTTTAGTTTGTTGCTATTGCTTTCTCCATAACTATACATGTTCCTATGACTATGAGATCATGCAACTCCCGAATACCATAGGAACACTTTGTGTGCTACCAAACATCACAACGTAACTGGGTGATTATAAAGGTGCTCCACAGGTGTCTTCGTTGGTGTTTGTTGAGTTGGCATGGATCAAGATTAGGATTTGTCACTCCGATTTTCAGAGAGGTATATCTAGGCCCTCTCGATAATGTACATCACAATAAGCCTTGCAAGCAACGTAACTAATGAGTTAGTTACAGGATGTAGCATTACAGAACAAGTAAAGAGACTTGCCGGTAACAAGATTGAACTAGGTATTGAGATACCGACGATCGAATCTCGGACAAGTAACATACCGATGACAAAGGGAACAACGTATATTGTTATGCGGTTTGACCGATAAAGATCATCGTAGAATATGTAGGAACCAATATGAGCATCCAGGTTCCGCTATTGGTTATTGACCGGAGACATGTCTCGGTCATGTCTACATAGTTCTCGAACCCGTAGGGTCCGCACGCTTAACGTTCGGTGACGATCGGTATTACGAGTTTATATGTTATGATGTACCGAAGGTAGTTCGGAGTCCCGGATTTGTTCACGGACATGACGAAGAGTTTCTAAATGGTCGAGACGTAAAGATCGATATATTGGAAGCCTATGTTTGGACACCAGAATGGTTTCGGGTGAAATCAGGAGTATACCGGAGTACTGGGAGGTTACCAGAACCCCCCGGGAGGTATATGGGCCTTATTGGGCCTTAGTGGAAGAGAGGGGAAAGAAGCAAAGGAGGGGGCGCCCCCCCAAGCCCAATCCGAATTGGGAGGGGGCCTGCCCCCCTTTCCTTCCTTATTCCCTCTCCATCCTTCTCCCCTAGAACCAACAAAGGGATGGGGGGAATCCTACTCCCGGTGGGAGTAGGAATCCTTGGGGCGCGCCTAGAGAGGCCGGCCCCCTCCCCCTCCTCCACTCCTTTATATACGGGGGAGGGGGCACCCCATGGACACACAAGTTGATCATTGATCTTTTAGCCGTGTGCGGTGCCCCCCTCCATCATAATCCACCTCGGAAATATCGTAGCGGTGCTTAGGAGAAGCCCTGTTCCGGTAGCAACATCATCACCGTCATAACGCCGTCGTGCTGACGAAACTCTCCCTCGAAGCTCTACTAGATCGTGAGTTCGCGGGACGTCACCGAGCCGAACGTGTGCAAATTGCGGAGGTGTCGTACCTTCGGTGCTAGATCGGTCGATCGTGAAGACGTATGACTACATCAACCGCATTGTCATAACGCTTCCGCTTACGGTCTACAAGGGTATGTAGACGATACTCTCCCCTCTCGTTGCTATGCATCACCATGATCTTGCGTGTGCGTAGGATTTTTTTTAAATTACCGCGTTACCCAACAGTAATGAGTTATGTTTGGATATATTTGCATAGAAGTTATATTGTCATGGATCCTCCGACATGTGGTGTTTACCTAGGATCTTTTGCTAGCCAAAAATTTGTACTAAGTAGAGATACTACTTGTGCATCCAAAAACCCTTAAACCTAGTTTCTTGCCATGAGTGTCCACCATACCTACCTATGGATTGAATAAGATTCTTCAAGTAAGTTGTCATCGGTGCATAAAGCAATAAAAATTGCTCCTAAATATGTTTGATATTTTAATGTAAGGGAAAATTGAGCGTTGTACGAACTTGTGATGGCAAAGTAATAAAAGCGACGGACTGCATAATAAAGGTTGCTATCATAAGGGGAAATATAACGTGGCGTTCCTTTGCATTAAGAGCTTGGGCATACAAATAAAAAGCACATGGCAACCTCTACTTCCCTCGGCGAAGGGCCTATCTTTTACTTTTCAGTATTTACTTTTATGTAAAGAGTCAATAGTATAATTTCTCATTTCAACCACAACTATTCTCTAGTGGGCAAGCATCATGTGGTGGGGAAAGACCTAGGCACATATGACCAGTCAAATATATTTGATCATGATTTATTATTGTTGACAATTATCTCTATGATAAATGAGTTGGGAGGCGAAATATTAAGCCCCTATCTTTCTCTGTGTTCGATGGCTGCATTTGTTCTAAGAATATGCTTTGAGTAGTAACAATCATGGAAGACTATATGATGATTGAGTATGTGGAGCTCTTAATTAGACTTTGTTGAATAAGTTGAATTGCAATTGCTTGGTGACTGAGAACATAGGTTGTTGAGTTTTAAGAGAATTCATTATTCGAACCTTAACATGTGAATTGGTTGCTATTTTAATATGAGAAGTTTTATAAGAAATAATTGTTGTTATGATGCTAGGAAAAGTGACTGAAATTGTCATTGATCAAACTTTTGTACTTTGGTAGCATTCACACTTCATAAATTATTTCTTTTATCATTTACCTACTCGAGGACGAGTAGGAATTAAGCTTGGGGATGCTGATACGTCTCCAACGTATCTATAATTTATGAAGTATTCATGCTAATATATTATAATTCTTGGATGTTTTACAATCATTTTATAGCAACTTTATATCATTTTTGGGACTAACCTATTGACATAGTGCCCATTGCCAGTTGTTGTATTTTGCTTGTTTTTTATATCGGAAAATCAATATCAAACGGGGTTCAAATGCAACGAAACTTTTTGGAGATTTTTTTGGACCAGAAGACATCCAGGGGGCCAGAGAAACACCTGAGGGGTGCCCCGAGGGGGGGCACAACCCAACCAGGCGTGCCCAGGTGGGTTGTGCCCACCTCGGTGGCCTTTCGCACCCCCTCTTCACCCTATAAATCGTCAAATATTCCAAAAACCCTCGGGGTTACCCTAGATTATAAGTTCCGCCGCGTAAGCCTCTGTAGCCATGATAAACCAATCTAGACCCGGTTCCGGCACCCTGCCGGAGGGGGGAATCATCACCGGTGGCCATCTTCATCATCCCGGCGGCCACCGTGATGAGGAGGGAGTAGTCCACCCTCGGGGCTGAGGGTTTGTACCAGTAGCTATGTGTTTAATCTCTCTCTCTCTCTCGTGTTCTTGATGGCACGATCCTGATGTATCGGGGGCTTTGTTAATATAGTTGGATCATATGGTGTTCACCCCTCTCTATCTTGTCATGATGAATTGAGTTTTCCCTTTGAGATTTTGGTTTATCGGATTGAATACTTTTATGGATTTGAGAGCACTTAATATATGTCTTGCATATGAATACCCGTGGTGACAATGGGGTATTATTTTGGTTCACTTGATATATATTTTGGCACTCAACTCGTGCATTCCTGAGGTGACATTGGGGTAATCTATGCATAGGGGTTGATGCACGTTCTCGTCTTTGTTTCTCCGGTAGAAATCTTGAGGCACTCTTTGAGGTTCTTTGTGTTGGAATGAGTATTATGAATCTGAATTTGCTTTGGTGTTATTTTAGTACGAACTCTTGATAGATCGATCGGAAAGAATAACTAAGTGTTATTTTAGTACGAACTCTTGATAGATCGATCGAAAACAATAACTTGGTGTTATTTTAGTATGAACTCTTGGATAGATAGATCAGAAAGAATAGATACAAATAATTTCTTCTTATGTTCTCCGCTAGATAAGAACTTTGGAGTGATTTTTCGTTGCACGTTGAGGGATGGTTATGTGATCCAATTGTATTAGCATTGTTGAGAGATTACACTAGCGAAAGTACGGACCCCAGGCCTCATTTTCAATCATTGCAATACCGTTTGTGCTCCGTTTTATCAATTGCTATCTTGTTGTTTTTTATTGTTCTTATTACAAAAACCAATATCTATTATTCATACTACACTTGTATCACCGTCTCTTCACCGAATTAGTGCACCTATACAAATTATCATTGTATTTGGTGTGTTGGGGACACAAAAGACTTTTTATTATTTGGTTACAGGGTTGTTTGAGAGAGACCATCTTCAGCCTGCGCCTCTCATGGATTGATAAAGCTTAGGTCATCCACTTGAAGAAAAATTCCTACTGTCCTATAAAATTATGCGCTTTGAGGGCCAACACGTGTCTACAAGAATAAAGTTGCGTAGTAGACATGAAGCTCTTTTCTGGCGCGGTTGTCGGAGAGGTGAGTGCTTGAAGGTATATCTTTAAATCTTGCAATTGAGTCTTTTTGTTTCTTATTTTATCACTAGTTTGGTTTTATAATAGAAAAGTACAAAAAATAAAGATTGGGTTACCTCAGGTTTTCTTTATTTTTATAATGTCTATTTTGAAAATAAGGATTCCGATAATTGTGCTAGACATCCGCGAACGCTCATGAGCACTTGTTAAAGGTTCAACCATACTAGGTGTCATTGTATCAAATATCAAGTTTGACGACCACAACTCGCTTGATGCCATCGCCTCCGTTCGACTACGAGATAAAATGATAAAAGACTAGTGTCATGTGGTAAGGAATAAGCAATGCGACATAAGATATCTAAAGTGGGGAGTGGGCTACCCAATTGTGTTTACATGAAGTAGTCATGAGTTACTAAGAATATCAACAAGTTGAACGGAGCTTGTCGCAAACTCGGTTGCTCGGATCCTAAGTTAATGAGATTGCCTCAGTTCGTTGACAAATGAGCACGTGACAATCAAACGAGCGCTCGTTAAGCTCACCGAGCATTGAGCTTTATTCCCACCCCCGGTGCGAAACGAGGTAGGAAATATTCTCGAGATTATAGGACTGGAAAGAAAGCAATGTGGACGTGAAGAAGGTAGATAGTCTAGGTGGGAATAATTAAGGCTACCTTTGGTAATACAAATTATCAAAATCCGCATGCCCTCTTTTTTTTAGTCTTTTAGTGTTTGTTTGATACGTTTTCGTCCTTCCTAATTTTTCCATAACATACTATTAAATAACCACATCGCAACACATTTCGTCGACCCCAGATCGACCCTAAATGGTCGCCGCCTGACAGATGGAAGCCATCCCTATATTTTTCAGTGAAACATTGTCAGAGGGGAGGTGCTCCTGTCGTTTTGTTAAGGAAAAGAGAGTTGGCCTGGTTTGTAAGAAAAATTAGGCCGAAACAACACAACATTAAGGAAAATACGTGCACCCTGTAATTTGCTTGCATTTTCGTAGTCAATTGTTTCAGCCAACAAATAGGAAGTGTTCGTATATTTTTGTAATCCAAGCACAACAAGGGCTGAATTCAGTGTGTCTTTGACGATTGCAATGGATCAATGCAAAGTCACGAAAGCATTTAGGTGCGTAATTTTTCACAATGCCGAATTTGACAAAAACTCGTTGCACAAACCGAAGCCGCCTGCCAAGTGCTTGAGTGTCAACCTGAGTTTTTTTTTTGTGAAACAAGAACCTGAGAATTCCGACTTGCGCTCAAGTTCACTGTGAATTCAGAGGGCGGCTAATGGAAATTCAGTTTCCTGGGAGAGAAGACACGGCAGATGCAGCCGAGGACGCTCCCGCGCGGCCGCGCCGCCGTCCTGCGCGCGGTCACGGGATGCCGCGGCCGCCGCGAAGAGCAGGCCCTCCACTGCCTCGTCTGCAAGCTCGGCCTCGCCTCCGACGTCGTGCTGGCGACCGCCTTGCTCGTCCGCTACGGCAAGCGCGGCCTCCTGGCTCCGGCCCAGCGGCTGTTCGACGAGATGCCGCGCAGGGACGCGGTCGCCTTCAACGCCATGCTGGCCGCGCTCGGCGCCTCGGGTAGGGCGGATGACGCGCGGAGGCTGTTCGACCGAATGCCGGAGCCGGACAGGACCCCCGCGTCGTGGAACACCCTGCTCACGTGCTACTGCAGGGCCGGCGACCTCGCCTCCGCCAGGGCAGTCTTCGAGGCGAGCCTGCACGCGGCGACGAGCAGCGTCGTGTCGTGGAACGCCATGGTCGACGGGTACTGCAAGGCCGGGCGGATGGACGCTGCACGGGAGCTGTTCGACCGGATGGGCTCATCACTGCGGGACGTCGTCACCTATAACACGATGATGGCCGGGTACTTGCGCCGGGGAGACCCAGCCGCCGCCATCGCGATGTTCCGCCGGCTGACGCAGGAGGGGGATCAGGAGACGCCGAGGCCCACCGCGGTCACCATTGCCACCGTGGTGATGGCTTGCACGCAGGTGGGGGACTTCGGCTTTGGCCGGGCGGTCCATCTCTCCGCCCGGCAGCTGCTGGGGACGAGCCCCGACGCCGTGCTGAGCAACGCCCTCATGGACATGTACTTCAAGTGCGGGAGCGTGGACCGCGCGCTCGAGGTCTTCAGCGCCATGCCGCCCGGCGCGCCCAACCTCTTCTGCTGGAACACGGTGATCGCGGGGCTGGGCAGGAACGGCCGCGGCGAGGACGCCGTCAGGGCGTTCCGCGACATGGTCGAGGCGAGCAAGAAGAACAACGAGGTGAAGCCGGACTCGGTGACGTTCGTGGCGCTCCTGTCGGCGTGCAGCCACTCGGGCCTGGTGGCCGAGGGCCGGGCGCTCTTCGGCGAGATGCTGCCGGCCCACGGGGTGGGTCCCGGGGCGGAGCACTACGGCTGCATGGTGGACCTGCTGTGCCGCGCGGGGCTGCTCGGCGAGGCCGTGCGGCTCGTGCGGACGATGCCCGTCCGCCCCAACGCCAAGGTCCTGGGGTGCCTGCTGCTCCACGCGCGCGGCTCGGGGGACGGCGTCGCGTCGAGCGAGTGGGCGGCGGGGCGGATCGCGGAGCTGGACGGCCGCGACGGCGCCGCGTACGGGCTGTCCAACCTGTACGCGTCGCTGCAGAGGTGGGATCACGTCGAGAGGCACCGGAGCAGCGCGGCCGTGGCGAGCGGCAAGGAGCCTGGACGGACCAGCTACGATCCGCATGCGCGCTAGTTCGAGGCACCGACTCGTATGTTTTCTGCAAGGAGGGCACACACGTGCACACACACGGCACCGCACGACGGGAGCAGTGATAGGGAGCCCACGTCTGCAGTGACGTTGGCGCGGCGTAAGCACTTGCGGTAGCACTCAACGGATTGGAATGCGAGAGAACCTTCCCGTGTCTTCTTCCTATCGGCACCTGGGGCAAAAGTGACCGTTCGGTTCTACTCCCTCCGTTCCAAATTACTGGTCGTAGAAACGGATGTATCTAGATATATTCTAGTTCTAGATACATCTATTTCCGAGACAAGTAATTCCGAGTGGAGGAAGTATATGCGAAAAAGGAAAAACAAATTGCATGAACTGATTGGGAAAAGAATTACTGCAGGTAATCAGAATTTTGAAGTAATCTTGGTATACTTTTTTTACAAAGGAAATTTTCAACCTATTCATAATAGATCATGACAGTACAGAGAAAATCATATGTTACAAAAATTGCAACGGGTCTATAGAGCAATCATCGCCGTGCTATGACTTTACAGGACCAACACACTAGACCAACCATCATCGATGAAGAAATTTATAGTGCGAAAGGATCAAATATGTAAACACACGAACAAAGACTGGATCACCGAGACCAGAACCGACAGAATCTCATGATATGCGACAAAGACACACCTCCACACACTCTTCAAAGATATGCTAGGCATACCATCGGGGCGGGAATCAAACATGGACGCACCTCCACGGTCCAAAGACCATCGGATGTGAGACGGACTGACGACTGTGCCGACATGAGGAGGAAGAAACCTAATCCTGTGGGAGTCGTTTCAGGAAGAAAAAGAACATTTTATCTTATACTACTACATATCCATTGTATAAACCGTTATTTTCGTTTTTTTTTGGCGAAAGAAACTGGATAGCGGCTGCATGGGGTAATATAACCCGTGATAGTCTAAAAAACACCACCATTGCATATATGTCGACCTGAAATCACCTTCTTAATTAAATGATCTAGAAAAACGTCATTGTGCTATGCATGAAATTTCATTTTCGTGAAGTGCACGCTAACAAAAGCCTCTAGTCCAGGATACCTGCTGATGAACCAGCATTGACACCGACTACCAGGATCGATAACCACACATTTGATTAGTGCGCAAACGGAACACGACCACATACAATGCATCTCGCTCATGCTCCGTGGTTCACACACACGCATACGCTGACGGAGAGAGTGGCGAGTTCAGGGAAACGGGAACAGACCGGCTGGTCAAACAAAGACGACAACGCCACACGGCCACACGGGAGGGGTCCAATCACCAGCACCTATAAATACACAGCCAGGCCCTCATCCTGATTCAGCCACAGACATACAGAAACAGAGCTCAGAAGCAAGAAACAGAGCAAGATTTTTACAGATTCCTTTGCAATTTGCGTAGCATCCAGTTCACGGCGAGCAAGATGGTGGCCAAGGAGGCGATCCCGCTGCTGACGCCGCACAGGATGGGCCGGTTCGAGCTCTCCCACCGGGTGGTGCTCGCGCCGCTCACGCGCTGCCGCTCCTACGCCAACGTCCCGCAGCCGCACGCCGCGGCCTACTACTCGCAGCGGGCCACCAAGGGCGGCCTGCTCATCGCCGAGGCCACCGGCGTCTCCGCCACCGCGCAGGGGTACCCGGAGACCCCCGGCATCTGGACGCAGCAGCAGGTCGACGCCTGGAAGCCCATCGTCGACGCCGTCCACCGCAAGGGCGCTCTCTTCTTCTGCCAGATCTGGCACGTCGGAAGGGTCTCCACCAACGGTAAGTTGGGAATCCGGACATGCTATTTTTCTGAGAGAGAAGAATCCATGCTATTTTCTGTTGATAAACTGTACTACCGCTCTGAGATTTATTTGTTGTCACTATCATCCGCTCTGAGATTTACTTGATCCTTTCCTAAGCAATTAGGCATTTAGGCATCCATGTTTTTTTGTGTTGGTAACCTATTTGATCCCACCGATTGATTAATTGTTACTTATCTTGCTCTCTGTTTATATTCGAACAAACCAGATTTCCAGCCAGATGGACAGGCGCCGATCTCCAGCACTGACAAGCAGATAACACCTGATGCTGAGTCCGGCATGGTCTACTCCAAGCCCCGACAGCTTCAAACGGACGAGATACCGCTGATTGTCGATGACTTCAGACGCGCTGCCCGAAACGCCATTGAGGCGGGGTTCGACGGCGTGGAGATCCACGGGGCACACGGGTACCTATTGGAGCAGTTCATGAAAGACAGCTCTAATGATCGCACCGACGAGTACGGTGGCAGCCTCGAGAACCGGTGCCGCTTTGCGGTGGAGGTAATTGATGCTATAGTCCATGAGATTGGTGCGGATCGCGTAGGCATCAGGTTGTCTCCATTCGTGGACTACATGGACTGCTTCGACTCGGACCCACATGCACTCGGGATGTACATGGTACAACAGCTCAACAAGCATCAAGGATTTGTCTATTGCCACATGGTAGAACCCCGGATGGCAATTGTGGATGGTCGCAGACAAATACCCCACGGGCTTCTGCCATTCAGGAAAGCATTCAACGGCACTTTCATTGCCGCTGGAGGGTATGATCGAGAGGAAGGCAACAAAGTGGTGGCCGACGGCTATGCTGATCTCGTTGCTTATGGGAGGATCTTTCTAGCTAATCCAGATTTGCCAAAGAGATTCGAGCTCGACTCATCATTGAACAAGTACGACCGTAACACTTTCTACACGCAAGATCCTGTCATTGGCTACACAGATTATCCTTTCCTTGAAGGCGGCTCGAATGCCGGGTAGTTCACCCACTCGACTTGAATTAGTGATGTGCTTGATTTTATAAAGTATGTAATGATTTATTCAATGTGTGTATGCACGGGGCATGTGCACTGTATCATTTTCACCCATAATTTACTTTTGTTCTCCCATGTAATGCCAATATGTCAAGATATTATTTTTTACATCAACAATGACATCACTGCCTTCAACAACCTGTAAGACAAATTCTATTCCCACGGTACCCAAAACAGTGGTGCGTCTTTACCGGTTTGTTTCATTTTGATGAGGAGGGGACTTCCCTATCCGGTCTATTCCAATAGCGGCTTCAGTTACAACTTGAATTTCCAAAAGGATTACAACTTGAATTTCCAAAAGGATTACAACTTGAATTTCAACAACATTGAACACTATGATTCTCTACTAATTGAACTATAGGTTGTTCCTCCCTTTGGAAGTTACCTCATAGGCAGGGGAGGCTTCAGTTGCTACAATTTTTACGAGCACGTGGTCGATGAGCGCATGTGCATCCTGGATGCGGGATACAACCACATTTTTTAAGATCATAAAGTATGTAATGATTTACTCAATGTGTGTATGCGCGGGGCCTGTGCATTGTATCATTTACACCAATAATTTACTTTTGTTCTCCCATGTAATGCCAATATGTGAAGATATTTTTTCCACCAACAATGACATCACTGCCTTCAACAACCTGTAAGACAAATCATATTCCCACGGTACCCAAAATAGTGATGTGTCCTTACCGGTTGGTTTTGTTTTGATGAGGAGGGGACTTCCCTGTCCGGGCTATTCCAATAGCGGTTTCAACAGCCGCAAGGGCTATAATAAAGTTTGCGAAAAATATCTCCTTTTAATTGTCAACTGTCAAATAAATCAGAAAATGTTAGGAGATCTTCATTAATTGAATTCAGATAAGTTCAAGACATATTAGAGTTCTAACCATGTTTCGGCTTGTGATCAATCCATAGATACTAATAAAAAAATACACTAAAAAAGGTACATTCTCAAACATCATTAACTAACTCCTTATCAATCATGATTCATTTCAATATGAGGGCAAGAATTGAACCAATTCAATTAATTACAATAGAACAATTACACAATAAAACAGAAAAGAAAGATGGTAATTGTTGGCGGTAGATGGGTTTTACTAAATCAAAATTGTGATTCTTCAGTTATTTATGTCTGCCCCGCTAGCCTTTATTGGGACACCGACATAGCTCGTATGCACTGTTAGATCTAGTTGGCCTTGATTCCCTTTTTATTGTGCCATTCCAGGTAGGCGTTGTGCTGATGCAAAACGTTGCAGGTAGGTTAACCTTGCGCACATTCCTAATGTAAAAAGTAGCCTTCTATCGATTCGTTTGCCGTTGGGATGTCCGGTTACAACGCGTCGGGTACGTCTATGCGGTCAAGCACGTGATTCTTGAGTCCTACGCGGTCGGGCACAACCGATAGTCTTGCGTGCGAGGCCGCCGATTAGAGTAATAGTACTATTGAATTTATTATCCATCTGGAGTAGATCATCAAAGTTTAACCCAAAATATAAAAAGTATAAGACTACCAAAATATGATCCATATGCTATAGAAAGTAATAGTAATATTGAATTTGTGCTCAAAAGAGCATACAAATGGTGACATACTAACATATACTCCCTCCGTTTCAAAATAGATGACTCAACTTTATACTAGCTTTAGGAGGGAGTAGTATATATTCTATAGGGATTTTTACATCTGTGCCCCATGTAAATGATGATTACATGGACTGCTTCGACTCCGACCCTGAAAGTGCAACTATCCCTAGGTGGTTTTGGTAATTCCTAACAACATATAGCTCATTGAGCTAATGCTATTTCAAGATTAATATTTTAGGAAATCTCAATGATTGGCATGGCATGGATGAGAAAAGTGGACCCCTCAAAATGCTAAGGACAAAAGGATTGGCTCAAGCTCAAAGCTCAAGACTCTACATTTTCTATTTTAGTGATCCAAGATCACATTGAGTCTATAGGAAAAGCCAATACTATCAAGGAGGGATGAGGTGTTGCTTAATGAGGCTCTTGCTCAAAATGCTTAGTGATATGCTCCAAAGCCCTCAACTACTTTCTCACATCCATATATGACCTAAACCAAAAGTCAAACTCGGCCCCACCGATTCTTTCTATCCGGCGCCACCGAGTTCAGATGTCATAGCCACTACCACAAACCCTAGGAAAATCGGTCTCACCGATAGGGATCTCGGTCTCACCGAGATGGGATTGTAATCTCTCTATTTCCCTTCGTAATGTTTCGGTCCCACCGAGATGAACGATCGGTCCCACCGAGATTGCAATGTAAACTCTCTGTTTCCCTTCCGTAACATTTCGGTCTCACCGAAATTAGCGCATCGGTCCCACCGAGTTTACTTGACCAACTCTCTGGTTAGCTTATTACCAAAATCGGTCTCACCGAGTTTGTGTAATCGGTCTCACTGAGATTACGTTATGCCCTAACCCTAACCATATCGGTCCTATCGAGTTGCTTGTCGGTCCCACCAAAAATCCTAACGGTCACTAGATTTGCTGAATCGGTCCGACCGAGTTTATCAATTTGGTCCCACCAAGATTGGCAAGTTGTGTGTAACGGTTAGATTTTGTGTGGAGGCTATATATACCCCTCCACCTCCTCTTCATTCATGGAGAGAGCCATCAGAATGAACCTACACTTCCAACTTACTTTTTCTGAGAGAGAACCACCTACACTTGTGTTGAGGCCAAGATATTCCATTCCTACCATATGAATCTTGATCTCTAGCCTTCCCCAAGTTGCTTTCCACTCAAATCTTCTTTCCACCAAATCCATATCCCGTGGGAGAGAGTTGAGTGTGTTGGGGAGACTATCATTTGAAGCACAAGAGTAAGGAGTTCATCATCAACACACCATTTGTTACTTCTTGGAGAGTGGTGTCTCCTAGATTGGCTAGGTGTCACTTGGGAGCCTCCGACAAGATTGTGGAGTTGAACCAAGGAGTTTGTAAGGGCAAGGAGATCGCCTCTTCATGAAGATCTACCGCTAGTGAGGCAAGTCCTTCATGGGCGACGACCATGGTGGGATAGACAAGGTTGCTTCTTCGTGGACCCTTTGTGGGTGGAGCCTTCCGTGGACTCGCACAGCCGTTACCCTTCGTGGGTTGAAGTCTCCATCAACGTGGATGTACGATAGCACCACCTATCGGAACCATGACAAAAACATCTGTGTCTCCTATTGCGTTTGAATCCTCCAAACCCTTCCCTTTACATTCTTTGCATGCTTTACTTTTCGCTGCTCATATACTCTTTGCATGCTTGCTTGAATTGTGTTAAGATTGCTTGACTTGTCCAAAGTTGCTAAAATCTGCCAAGAACTAAAATTGGGAAAATGATAAGTTTTATTTGGTCAAGTAGTCTAATCACCCCCTATAGACATACTTTCGATCCTACAAGTGGTATCAGAGCTTTGGTCTCCATTTGCTTTGATCTCCATAGCTTTTGGTGGTCATAGCCTTGGTTTCACAACCTAGGAGAGTATGGCGTCTAGCGAGGAAAATTACCACCGTAGAGGTCCTTACTTTGATGGTACTAGTTTTACTAGTTGGAAGCATAAGATGAAAATGCATATTCTTGGACATAACCCCGCCGTATGGGCTATTGTGTGTATTGGCTTGCAAGGTGAATTATTTGATGGGAGAGAACCGAACCATGAAGCTACCGCGGAAGAGTTGAAGATGCTGCAATACAATGCTCAAGCTTGTGATATCCTCTTCAACGGATTGTGCCCTGAAGAATTCAACAAAATCAGTCGTCTTGAGAATGCAACGGAAATTTGGGATACTTTGATTGATATGCATGAAGGTACCGACTCCGTCAAGGAATCCAAGTTGGATGTGCTTCAAAGTCAGCTTGACAAGTTCAAAATGAAGGATGGTGAAGGTGTCGCTGAAATGTACTCTAGGCTTGCTCTTATCAGAAATGAGATTGCCGGCTTAGGAAGTGAAGAGATGACTGACAAATTCATCATCAAGAAGATCCTAAGAGCTTTGGACGGAAAATATGATACCGTATGCACATTGATCCAAATGATGCCCAATTACAAAGATCTCAAGCCAACGGAAGTCATTGGAAGAATTGTTGCTCATGAGATGTCACTCAAGGATAAGGAGGAGCTCCATAACAAGTCAAGTGGTGCTTACAAAGCCTCATGTGAAGCTCCCACATCATCAAGTGAGAAACAAACCTTCGAGCCTAATGGTGAAGAACTTCAACAAGTTCTACAAGAGTAGAAGCAAAGAGAGAAGTTCCAAGTCAGGGTCCTACAATGACAAAAGATCTTCTAGTCGAGAGAGAAATTGCTACAATTGTGGAAGACCCGGACACTATTCCAATGAGTGTACGGCACCCTACAAGAGAAGAGAAGATTCTCCAAAAAGAAGAAGTAGAAGAGAAGAATCACCATCAAGAGAGAGAAGGAGTAGAGATGATCGTTGTGAACGAAGAACATCCCGGAGAAGCAAGGATTCGGAAAGGAAGGACAAGTCATCAAGGAGCTACACAAAACGAAGACATCAAGCTCATGTTGGTGAATGGGTATCCGGCTCCGACTCCGACAATCACTCCGAGAGAAGCTATCACTCCGACTCCGAATATACTCAAGATGAAGGTGTTGCCGGTCTAGCACTTGTGTCAACCAACTCCTACGACATATTTGATTCACCAAATGAAGTACTTGGAAGATGCTTCATGGATAAAGTCCCAAAGGTATCACACCCCGAGTATGTTGATTTCAATAGTGATGAAGATGACTTGTTAGGTGATGATGATTTACTTGTTGACAACTCTAGTGATGAATACTATGATGAAACATCAATTAATCATGCTAATCAAGATAAAACGAATGACAATGATAAGGAGAAGATTGATTTTCTAACTAAAGAACTAAACACTCTTAAGTTAGCTCATGAAACTATCTTAGGAGATCATCGAGAACTTTTAAGGACTCATGAGAAATTACGTTTTGAAAATCTCAACCTTAAGCAAGAGCATGAGTTCTTAAAGGCAGTCAATGATGATCTTCGCAAGAAAAGTTCTTCTTACATTTCCAAGCATTTACTCTTATCCACTTACATGCCTCAAGTCAAGTCTAGTAACAAGAACAAGGAAGATTCTTCCTCTAGTAGTAACAATAATCATGCTAAATCTAATGTTGTTGCTTCTAGTAGTTCTCTTGGTTCCACTAATGATTCTCTTAGCCAAGTTACACTTGAGCAAGAAAATAGCTTATTGAAGGGAATTATAGGGAAAGGTGTTTACAAGAGCCTTTCCGGGAGTAAGCAATTCGAGGAAATTGTACGCAAGCAAGGAAGGCACCGGAAGAACCAAGGTGTTGGTTTTGGACGAAAGTTCAATGCTAATGGAGTTGAGTGGGAAGAAGACCAATACCCCAAGACGAAGTTTGTTCCTCAACAATAGAAGTATGATCCTACTTCCTTCAAAGGGACACATGCTCAAGATGATCTTCCACCACAGGACCATGAGAAAAAAGGCAAGGATAAGATTCAAGAGGAAATTGATGCATTTGGAGAAGCACCCAAGGCCTTGGTCAAGTGGGTTCCCAAGACTACATCAAGTTCTACTTCATCAAGTACGACTACAACTTCAAGGATTCCCATCAAGATGATGTGGATCCCGAAGAAGAAGAACTAGAGGGTTCTTGAGGGTGACTCCGCCAACATACTTCACTCTTATCATTTTGGCAAGAACAAGTGCAATCAACTTCCACATCTTGCACTAGTTCAAGGAGTCACAAACCCTCTTGTTGGTAAGACAAGGGACAAGGTAACCTAATGCTTTCATAGACATAATCTTGTGTGTGCATCACTCTATGTCTATGGATATCCTTGTTTGTTCCTTGTGGGACTAACCCGTGTAGGTATTGAAAGTGCAACTCACTCCAAAGGATTGCTCCAAATGATCTACATCAACATTGAGCATCCACATCTTCAACACCTACATGAAGTCATCATCGACAAAACCCAAGGTTAGTTCATCCCTCTTAGGGGGGATCTCACATCTAGGGGGAGCTTTACTCTAAGAATTGAGCTAAAGCAAACTCTAATGGTGTGAACACAACAACACTTTATGTAAAAGTGGTAACCCCACTTGTGCTTAAACGATGAGTATGACCTATGATCAAATGTTCTCATTTGACTCCTAAGTCAATATACTCATATATATAGATGACCTAGTCATCGCCAATTGCTTGATAGATGCTAGAATTGGTTGTGCATGCTTTGCCACATATTTCATTTGCCATTTTATTGTGTGAGCATGTTGGTTGCATAATTTACTCATTCGAGGACATCCACTTGTTTTGATTGTTTGGTTCCTTTTTCTTTTGCCAAGTGGATGGACAAGAATGCCTAAGAACCTTCTCTAGCTATCTATGCTTTTCTTGTCTCAAATTCTATTCATGCTACATCACAAAGTTTGATAAAGTCAGATTCGAACCACTTTGTGTGAGGAGCACTCGGAATCCCCGATTTGTCATAGACTTAAACTTCCAAAACTTCTTTGTGCGTTTCGGTCTGACCGATTCATCCATTTCGGTCATACCGCGATCACTAAGTCGATCTAGGTTTTCAATCTCGGTGCAACCGATTTGAACTTTTCGGTCACACCGAGTTGCAGTAACTGCTTGCAGTTATGCATCTCGGTGCCACCGAGTTGTTCCACTCGGTCACACCGACAGGGTCAGGTTATATATATCCCCGGGCCAAAATTTGGAAAATTCTCCGAACCCCTTCGCCCGCGCTCAGCCTGCTCTGCCTCCCTGGGTCTCCGGATCGTCCTCCTCATCGCCAGCTGCCTCCCGCCGCTGGTCTCCGTCGCCGTCAACGGAAATCATCTCCGCCGTTGCCACCGTAGCAGGTCCATCGCCGCACTTAGGGTATGGACTTGATCCTTGTGCTAATCTCACTCCGATTCCTAGCACATTGTTTTGCCATGTATCTTGCCACGATTGAGATCACTCTATCCAGCGAAATCACTCCGTAATTTAGTTGTGGATTGAAAATTTAGGGTTAGGTTTCCGCCGAAATCATCTCGGACCAACCGAGTTGTTGAAATCGGTTCCACCGATTTGGCTAAGGCCATTGCACATGTGATTCTCGGTCTGACCGAGAATTGCAAATCGGTGTGACCGAGTTCAATTCTTTGTGAAACCCTAGCACTCTCAGTGCCACCGAACTGTGACTTGGTCTGACCGAGTTCACTAGTTTAGGTTCCAAAATCTGCTTCGGTATCACAGAGTTTTCAAATCGGTAGATCTGAAATGCTTTATGTGGAAAACTAAAACTAAGTATTTAAATCATTCTTTTGCAAAAACCTCTGTACTTTGTGACGCTCATCCAATCTATCTCATCTATATCTATTCACAGGGTATGCTGTCAGTGTTTGCATCATGTCAGATCAGAGTGACAGTCAGGACAAGTCTGAGGAGCAAGTTCACATAAGTGAGGGCACTAGTCCCTCTAGCAGCTTTGATGAGGGAAGCAGGAGTACACCCAGCAACTTGCCTAAGGCAGCCACCAGGGCCAGAAAGAACAGAACCTCAGATTCTGAGGATGAGGACTATGTGGCTGTTGAGGAAGAGGCCACCTCAAAGAGGAAAGTTCTGAAAAAGGAATATGGCACAACTGCTGCCACTAAGGCAGGAATGAAGAAAAGGGTTCCTGCAAAGAGAGTTCCTATGTCAAAGGCCAGATCATCCACTCAAGAAACTTTGGGATCTGCACCCAAAGAACAGGTTGTGTCAGAGAAGAAAAGGAAAGAAAGGGTCAAGAAGACCATTGCCAGAGTTATTGGTAAACCTTCAATGATGAGAGATTCTGAAGAAGAGGAAGAGGAAGAGGATGCAGCACCAACACCCAAAGCTCAAAAGCTTATGGGAGATGCAATTAAGGCAGGAGCTGCTCCATCTAAGCCCAAAACTGCTCCTAAGACTGCTGCTCCAGCTCCAAAGCCAAAACCCAAGAGGAGTACCAGGAACATCCCTGCTGAGGATAAGAATAAGGCCCTAGTGCCTCAAGCTGCTGAAGAAGAAGAGGAAGACGATTCTGTTGTTTTGAGGAAGCTGAAGCCCAAGATCCCTGATCACAATGATGCACACCCAGTTGCAGAGAATATGAAAATCAGGAAGGATTCAGGATGAGGCTATGGAGAGAGTCTGATCCACATGCCACTAGGAGAAGGACTGCTGTGGACTACAAATTCCACACTAAGGAACAACAGGACTTCTATGAGACTGTTTTACTTGACAAGAAGCCCATAGTGTATGACATGAGATGGGTTGATTGGAAATTCATTGAGGAAAATTCATAAGTAGGGTTTTCGGGGGAGAGGAAGATCCGGATTTCGGGGGGTGTTTAAATAGGCATAGAGGGAGCTAGGAGAGTCCGAATGAGGTGCGGTTTTCGGCCACGCGATCGTGATCGAACGATCTAGATGATGGAGCAGAGTTTGGTGGGTTTTGGGCCAAATTGGAGGGGTGTTGGGCTGCAACACACACGAGGCCTTTTCGGTCCCTCGGTTAACCGTTGGAGTATCAAACGAAGTCCAAATGGTACGAAACTTGACAGGCGGTCTACCGGTAGTAAACCAAGGCCGCTTGGCAAGTCTCGGTCCAATCCGGAAATGTTTAATCCCCACACATGAAAGAAAGCTAGAAATGACCACCGAAGGAGAACGAAGCGCCGGAATGCAAAACGGACAACGGGGAAAAAGCTCGAATGCATGAGACGAACACATATGCAAATGCAATGCACATGATGACATGATATGAGATGCATGACAAAGACAACAACACACGGAGACAAAAACCCGAACCCAAGAAAATAAATATAACTTAATGCCGGAAACGGCAAGAGTTGGAGTACAAATAGGGAAAGTTACATCCGGGGTGTTACAACACTCCACCACTACGAAAGGATCTCGTCCCGAGATCTAGGACTGAAAGAACGCCGGGTACTCAGAACGGAGGTGATCCTCGCGTTCCCAGGTAGCTTCACGGTCGGAATGGTGTGACCACTTGACTTTGAGAAATTTGATTGACTTGCTGCGAGTCTTGCGTTCAGTCTCTTCAAGAATAGCAACTGGGTGCTCACGATAAGAGAGATCTTCTTTGAGCTCAATGTCCTCGAAGTTGACGGTGCGGTCAGGAGTCTTGAAGCACTTTCGAAGCTGAGAGACATGGAACACGTCATGAACATTTGCAAAGTTTGAAGGAAGCTCGAGTTGATAGGCGAGGTCGCCTCTCTTGCTGACAATCTTGAAAGGTCCCACGTATCTAGGGGCAATCTTCCCTTTGATACCGAAGCGACGAGTACCTTTCATAGGAGAGACACGGAGGTAAACATGATCTCCGATCTCGAAAGCCAAATCACGGTGCTTACTATCATAGTAGCTCTTCTGACGGGATTGGGCTGCTTTGAGGTTATCACGAATGACTTTACACATTTCTTCTGCTTCTGTGATTAAGTCATTACCCAAAAGCTGACGTTCACCGGTTTCAGACCAGTTGAGAGGGGTACGGCACTTCCTGCCATACAGAATTTCAAATGGGGCCTTGCCCGAACTTGCTTGAAAACTGTTGTTGTAGGAGAATTCAGCATAAGGAAGACAATCCTCCCACTTCATGCCGAAGGAGATCACACAAGCCCTGAGCATATCTTCAAGAATCTGGTTGACACACTCGACTTGACCGCTTGTTTGAGGATGGAAAGCTGTGCTGAAGCGGATGTTAGTGCCCATGGCCTTCTGAAAAGAATCCCAAAACTTCGAGGTAAAGATGCTGCCACGGTCTGAAGAGATCACTTGAGGAATACCGTGTAGAGAGACAATACGAGAGGTATAGAGTTCCGCCAATTGAGCTGCAGTGATCAACTCTTTGATAGGCAGAAAGTGAGCCACTTTGGTGAGTTTGTCGATGACAACGAATATAGCATCATTGCCACGCTTGGACTTAGGAAACCCAGTCACGAAGTCCATTTCAATGTGGTCAAACTTCCATTCTGGAATGGCAAGAGGTTGGAGGAGACCTGCTGGCCTTTGGTGTTCTGCCTTCACTCTTCTGCAGACATCACATTCATTCACGAATTGAGCGATCTCGCGCTTCATTCGAGTCCACCAATAAGCTTGCTTGAGGTCCTGATACATCTTCGTGCTCCCAGGGTGGATGGAGAGGAGAGAATTGTGAGCCTCGTTCATGATCACTTTACGAAGTTCACCTTTGGGTACAACAATACGATCCTCGAAGAAGAGAGTGTCCTTGTCATCAAGGCGGTAGCACTTGTACTTGGACTGACTCTTGGCAATCCCAATCTTCACCTTTTTCACCATAGCATCAAGAAACTGGGCTTGGCGAATCTGGTCTTCTAAGGTAGGAGAGACTTGAAGGTTGGCGAGGAAACCTTGAGGAACAACTTGCAGATTAAGTTTGCGGAAAGCTTCACAAAGCTCGGGTTGATAAGGCTTAAGAATCAGACTGTTGCAGTACGCTTTCCTGCTCAAAGCGTCAGCAATCACATTGGCCTTGCCTGGAGTATACTCGATACTCGGATTATACTCTTGAATCATTTTGACCCATCGAGTTTGCCTGAGGTTGAGATTAGGATGAGTGAAGATGTACTTGAGACTCTTGTGATCAGTGAAAATGTCCACTTTTCTTCCCAATAGAAGATGTCTCCAAGTCAAAAGAGCATGCACAACTGCCGCCAACTCGAGATCATGAGTGGGGTAGTTCTTCTCATTAGGCTTCAACTGGCGAGATGTATAAGCAACAACTTTCTTCTCTTGCATCAATACTGCGCCAAGACCTTGGAGAGAGGCATCACAAAAGACCTCGTACGGCTTGGATTCATCAGGCGGAGTCAGAACTGGAGCAGTAATCAATTTCTCTTTCAAAGTGTTGAAAGCAATATCACACTCCGGAGACCAAACGTACTTGGCGTGCTTCCGAAGAAGATTAGAGAGAGGCTTCACGATCTTGGAAAAGTTTTCAACGAATCTTCGGCAATAGCTCGCGAGACCGAGAAAACTGCGGAGTTGCTTCACGTTCTGAGGAGGTTCCCAATTCACAATTGCAGACACCTTCTCAGGATTCACGGCAATGCCCTTGGCAGAGATGATATGACCAAGATAAAGAACCTCATCGAGCCAAAATTCACACTTGGAGAACTTGGCGTAGAACTGATGTTCTTTGAGCTTATCAAGCACCAAACGCAAGTGTTTGGCATGATCTTCCTTGTTCTTGGAGAAAACCAGAATGTCGTCGAGATAGACCAAAACGAAGTCATTGGTGTAGGCGTTGAAGATGAAGTTCATCATTCGAGAGAACGTCGGAGGAGCATTGGCGAGGCCAAAAGACATGACAGTGTATTCATATGAACCAAAGCTTGTTCTGAATGCTGTCTTGGGAATATCTTCTTCACGAATGCGAATCTGGTGATAACCCATACGGAGATCAAGCTTGGAGAATACTTGGGCACCCTTGAGTTGTTCGAACAGCTCATTGATGTTGGGAAGTGGGTATTTGTTCTTGATGGTCTTCTTGTTCACTGGACGGTAATCAACACAAAGTCGGTCCGTTCCATCCTTCTTCTTCACAAAAAGAACACCACAACCCCACGGAGAAGAACTAGGCCGGATAAGACCCATTTTCTCTTGAATATCGAGTTGCTTCTTCAGCTCCTTCAACTCTTCAGGTCCGAGCTTGTAAGGACGTTTGCACACAGGTTCCGTGCCAGGCTCAAGATCAATAATGAATTCAACTGGCCGGTGCGGAGGCATTCCTGGAAGCTCTTCTGGAAAGACGTCTTGATATTCGCAAACAACTGGAATTTGCGAGATGGCATCCAATTCACCCTTCTCATTGAGAGAAAACAGAGGGATGGTATTATCCCGAGCGGCAAAGACAATTACATCCTCAGACGAATGAGTTAATTGAATCTGCCTGGCTGCACAATCAAGCTGAGCCTTGTGCTTAGAAAGCCAATCCATCCCGAGAATAAGATCAATATCCGAGTCACCAAGAACCGTAGGAGAAGATAGAAACTTGTAGTCTCCCAAAGTGATAGTAACATCCGGAGCAATGGAGTTAGCATGCATGCGCTTACCGGGAGAGACAACTGCTAAAGGACTAGGCAAAATTTGCAAAGGCAAACCATGCTTAGATGAAAACGGTCTCGATATGAAACAATGCGATGCACCCGTGTCAAAAAGAACTTTAGCTGGAATATCATTAACAGGAAGGTTACCCATGATCACATCTGACGAGTCCTCTGCCTAAGCTGCATTCATCAAATTGACCTTGACATGCTTGGGGTTATGCTTGACCACAGCTGTACTTGCCGATCTGACAGGAGGAGGAGGAGGAAGACGCCTCTGGTTGAGACACTTGTTGGCATAGTGACCCTTCTGTTGGCACTTGTTGCACGTGACCTCTGAAAGCGGACGGTGATACGGAGCACTCGATTTTGGAGCTTGAGACGAAGTCTTGTTCTGAAAGCCAGGGTTGGGTGGGTGGGAAGAACCGCTGCCATCTTTACTCTTCTGCTGATACGGCTGACGGAATGGAGGAGGAGGAAGCCAATACTTCTGCTGCTTGACCACTTGAGTAGGGGAAGAAGGAGTAACATCTCTGACTCGCTTCTTGGAAGCATCACACCTCAACTGAGCAGCCTCTTGCTTCAGTGCCATGTTGTAGAACTCATCGTACCTCAAGGGCTCAAAGAGAACAAGAGCTAGCTGAATATCTTCTCTGAGACCTTCCCTGAACTGATATATCATGCTCTTCTCATCAGGCACGTCCTGCTTGGCAAAGCGGGCGAGCTTCTGAAACAACTTGTTGTAGTCATAGACAGACAAAGAGCCTTGCTTCAGATTGCGGAATTCCTCACGCTTGCTTTCAACCACGCTCTGGGGAATATGATGAGCTCGGAAATCTCAACGGAAATCATCCCAAGTGATAACACGTCCACCTCTGGAGTCCTTGTACTGCTGGAACCATTCTGCAGCTTGATCTTTGAGTTGGAAGGAAGCGAACTTAACAAAGTCCTCAGGCCTGATGTTACTGCACTCAAAATGTTACACAGATCCACAAGCCAATCGTCAGCATCGGTTGCCTCAACACAATTGCTAAAAGTCTTTGGCCCGTTAGCAAGGAACTGGTTGAGTGTAGCAAAGTGACTCTGATTGCTGCCTTGATTCCCTTGGTTGCCTTGATTGCGCTCTTGAAGAATTTGCATGATCAGCTGTGTGTTTGCATTGGTTGCGGCCATCACAGCTTGCCATGCCTCTGGAGGAGGTGGAGGTGGTGGCGGATCAGGATTCGGAGTCGTGCGCGTTGGAGGAGCCATCCTGAAGAGGTTGACCACCATTAGCACATTGATAGATAAAATATTGAAGTTGAATCCAATGGAATGAAAATTGCAACATATAGTCTTCACATCCGAACAAAATGAACGAATGCATTCCTCTTGAAATGGTCACATATCCATAAATTGAGAAGCCACGTAGAATTAAGGTAGAGAAATAAATCAACAAGGTACGGATCAAGAACGAATAATCGGTAAGAAATCCCAATCTCAAACCAATATCCGTGGAAGAAAAACTAGAGCTACTAGAATTCCCACCTATGAAACTCCCGAACCTTTCCGGTTATGCAATCAGGTGTTGGGGATATAGGGGAAGCATAATATCTCACCCAAACTAGCAAATCCTACATCCAGCTGTATCCATCCTTCAACACATAACCAAGAAACCTTCGGAAACCATCTACCTCAACCTTCGAAAAGCATCCGTTATACAAGTTATGGCGATACTCCCGAACTCCCGCCCCAGTACTGGGTGGCGTCGAGGTTATCTCACCAACGAACTACATAAAAGAGATTTTCGATGTCGGCGTACTAAACTCAGGTATTCCAGAACTGCAACGATAAAATTATGATGACAACACCTCAGAGCTCAACTCCCCGGGACACTTCCACTAAACCCCTGACAGGAGGCACCAAGTCAATGTTCTCATCATAAAACCATCGGAACGATTCCAAGATACCCGCGTGATCCTAAATTTTTTTTAGTGAATTTTGAGAAGAGAAGAGTCAAAACTCTACGTCAGGATGCCTTACCAGAGCAATGAGGAGACTGGGAAGTAAAAAGAATTCCTAAACTCTCCGATATATAATTCCTAAAGACTCAAAACATTTTTCTAGACATAACTCGGCCGCTAAAAACAATCAAGCAGTGGGGCTCCTAAGGTCGGGGAAGGCTCTGAATACCAACTTGTAACACCCTCGATGCGACTATAGCTCCCACGTGTCGAGGCACGACTTAGATACATAATCGCATTGAAGGCATATGTCGCAAGTTAGGCAATCTTCACAACATCCCATGTAATATGATAATAAAAAGGGAGATAACATAGTTGGCTTACACTCGCCACGTCAATCAAGTACATAAATAACATTACATCATCCAAACACTCATGGCCCGACTACGGCGCCAAAATAAAAGAGAACCCAACATGCGACACGGTCCCGTTCACCCCCAACTGGGCACCACTACTGATCATCAGTTAAGGAAACATAGTAACGTTGAGAGTCCTCGTCGAACTCCCACTTGAGCTCAAGTGCGTCTCCTGGAGCGGAATCATCAGGCCCTGCATCTGGTGTAATAGTAATCTATGAGCCACAGGGACTCAGCAATCTCGCACCCTCGCGATCAAGACTATTTAAGCTTATAGGAATGGCAAGGTAAAATATGAGTGGAGCTGCAGCAAGCGACTAGCAAGTATGGTGGCTAACTTATTCGCAAAAGAGAGCGAGAAGAGGAGGCCAAGCGCGAGCGAGAAACTAGCGAGCAACCTGCGCAAACATTACTCCAACACCGTGTCCACTTCCCGGACTCCGCCGAGAAGAGGCCATCACGGTAACACACTCAGTTGATTCATTTTAATTAATTAAGGTTCAAGTCATCTACAACCGGACATTAACAAATTCCCATCTTCCCATAACCGCGGGCACGGCTTTCGAAAGTTCAATCCCTGAAGGGGAGTCCCAACTTAGCCCATGACAAGCTCTCACGGTCAACGAAGGAATAGACCTCCTCCCAAGACGTTCCGATCATACTCGGTATCTCGGTAACTCAAGACACTTCGACAGGTTAAAACAAGACCATCAACACCGCCCGAATGTGCCGACAAATCCCGATAGGAGCTGCACATATCTCTTTCTCAGGGCACACTCAGATTGTCTTAGGTACGGGTAGGCCAGCCCAGAGTTGCCCCTGGTGGCCACCGGTAGCTGACAGGTGGACCAACACTCAGAGGAGCACTGGCCCGGGGGGGTTAAAATAAGATGACCCTTGAGTCTACAGAACCCAAGGGAAAGAAAAGGCTAGGTGGCAAATGGTAAAACCAAGGTTGGACATTGCTGGAAAAGCTTTAATCAAGGCGAACTATCAAGGGGTTCCCATTATAACCCAATCGCGTAAGGAACGCAAAATCCGGGAACATAACACCGATATGACGGAAACTAGGGCGGCAAGAGTGGAACAAAACACTAGGCGAGAGGCCGAGCCTTCCACCCTTTACCAAGTATATAGATGCATTAAGATAACATGGCAATATAATGATATCCCAACAAGTAAATAAATGTTCCAACAAGGAACATCCTCCAATCTTCACCTGCAACTAGCAACGCTATCAAAGGGGCTGAGCAAAGCGGTAACATAGCCAATCAACGGTTTGCTAGGACAATGGTGGGTTAGAGGTTTGACATGGCAATTTGGGAGGCTTGAAAGCAAGTGGTAGGCATCGTAGCATTGGCATAGCAAAAGAGTGAGCAAACTAGCATAGCAAAGATAGTAGTGATTTCGAGGGTATGATCATCTTGCCTGCACAGTTGTTTGAGTTGACTGGATCCTCGAAAGCAAACTCAACGGGCTCCTCGTTAGCGAACTCGTCTCCCGACTCTACCCAAGCAAGACAAACAATCAACAAGGATACAATCAACCACGTGCAAGAACAAGCAATATGATGAAATGATGATATGCTATGCGGGATGCGATGCGGGATGCCAAATGCAAGATATGACAGGAAATGCATGAACCTGGCCTCAACTTGGAAATCCAAGTGTGCCACTGGAAAGATGAGATGAAATCGCTTGAAAACAATATAAAGAACGCCGGAATCGGAGTTACGGTTTGGAAATGGCAAGCGATTCAAATATGACACCGGTCTGCGATTTACAGCAAGTAGGCATCTAAATGCAATGAGATGAACATGCTACAGCACCCAAAGATGACAACAAAATACATGGCAGGGATGCACACAAGATGCTTAACAAAATTCTAGCACTGAGCTACGGCCAATTCATCCATTAGGAGGTTCAAACAAGCATGGCAAAAACGCAAATGGTAAAACAGATCTCAGACTTAGTGAAATTAACACTTGTCTGGAATTTCAGATCATATAGCCCTCTTCGGAGCAACAAAACAATATGTTACAGGACCTGAACATGACAAAGAAAGACATGGCATGGAGCTACTCAACAAGCTTAACAAAAGTCCCTTAGTGACCTTGAGCCAAAAGGGATCACAAAATATACTAACAAGCACACGAACATAGCAAAAACATAATCAGTTTTCAGACTTGGTGAAAACTGGGACATGCTGAAACATAACTCACGAAGGCATGTCTATGAGCTCGATGCACTCACCACGGTGCAAGTCATGGCAAGACAATCATACACCCATCAAGAAGGCACAAAATGCAAGCTAGATATGGCAAGAATAATGGCATAGCATGCACGGATCAACTACAATAACATCGGCAAAATCGCAAACAAGTTGATGATCTGCCCAGATTCGCAACGAAGCAAAAGTAGAGCTCGTTTGACTCAAGCTAGGGTGCTCCATATATGCAAACAAAGACATGGATGGATAGAGCACTACAAGATTACTAAGTGAGATTACATATGGCATCATGAGATAAACAGCTCCAGGACTTAGTGAAATTACTAAGTCCCTGAAAACAGACTTAGCAAGTGCACCACTTTGCAAGCTTGCACAAGTCACCACACACATCCTAAAAATACATGGGTTGCACCTCTGGATAGATGACAAAACCCTTAACAAAACACATGTAGAACTCACGGGCATAGCATGCACACAATAATCATGGCAAAAATGACAAAAGTGCTAAACGGAGTAGCAGATCTGACAATTAACTCAAGTAGCCCTCTTCTAACAACATTTCGGGCATCAAGATGAACTCTAATGAAAATGATGAAATGGAATGAAATGATGTACTCTCTGAGATGAACATTTTGATATGCTATATGCATGAATCGGAGCTACGGATGCAAAGTTACAAGGCTATGAAGAAAGGAACATGGATTAGGGTTAGGAGGGAAAGTCAACCGAAAATATCTTCAGATCCAGATCTGCACGGATTACGAGGATCGCCGGGGTTGCACTGTAGACGGCCGGAGTTCGTCGAGGGCGTCGCCGGAGTGGAGAGGAGGCCGGAGCCGGGCCGGATCCGGCGGAGAAGAAGGCGGCGCGGGGCGGCGGTTGCTCGCCAGAGCGGGGCGGCGGGGCGGCGCAGCAGGAGATTAAGGCGGCGGGGGCGCGCCGGCGAGGGAGCCGGGCGGCGGCGGCGCGTGGGCCGGGGGGGCCGCGATTGGGCTCCCCGTGCCGGAGCGGTGGGAGGCGGTGGCTGCGCCACGTGGCGGCGGTGGACTGGTGGGGGGGTGGCGGCGCGGAGCGTCCGGCGCGGGCGGACAATGTCTGGCGCGTCGGAAGGGAAAATTAGGGATTTCGGGGGAGAGGAAGATCCGGATTTCGGGGGGTGTTTAAATAGGTATAGAGGGAGCTAGGAGAGTCCAAATGAGGTGCGGTTCTCGGCCACGCGATCGTGATCGAACGATCTAGATGATGGAGCAGAGTTTGGTGGGTTTTGGGCCAAATTGGAGGGGTGTTGGGCTGCAACACACACGAGGCCTTTTCGGTCCCTCGGTTAACCATTGGAGTATCAAACGAAGTGCAAATGGTACGAAACTTGACAGGCGGTCTACCGGTAGTAAACCAAGGCCGCTTGGCAAGTCTCGGTCCAATCCAGAAATGTTTAATCCCCACACACGAAAGAAAGCTAGAAATGACCACCGGAGGAGAACGAAGCACCGTAATGCAAAACGGACAACGGGGAAAAAGCTCGAATGCATGAGACGAACACGTATGCAAATGCAATGCACATGATGACATGATATGAGATGCATGACAAAGACAACAACACACGGAGACAAAAACCCGAACCCGAGAAAATAAATATAAATTAATGCCAGAAACGGCAAGAGTTGGAGTACAAATAGGGAAAGTTACATCCGGGGTGTTATAGCCAGGTACGAAGTCAACAAGCTTAGTTTCTGCTGCCAATTTGAACTTTAGGGCCGGATCATGCTCCGTAGTTGGCTTTTTTAATGGAGTCATGTCCGCCGGATCCACAGTCCTTATAATACTTCAGCTCCTCTATGGCACAAACCGACTCTGCGTAAGCCGCATCTCCTTCCTCGCACTCCAAAGCGATTTTACGGCTTCCGTGAACCGTTATTGTCCCCTTGTAACCCGGCATCTTGAGCTGCAAATACACATAACAGGGCCGTGCCATAAACTTGGCGTAGGCCGGTCGCCCAAACAGGGCGTGATGTGGACTTTGGATTTTCACCACTTCAAACGTCAATGTCTCCGACCTGGAATCATGATCATCTCCAAAGGCCACTTCCAGAGCTATCTTACCAACAGGATATGCTGACTTGCCAGGTACTACACCGTGGAACACCATATTAGATGGTTTGAGATTTTTATCTGTTAGTCCCATACGACGGAAGGTCTCATAGTATAAGATATTAATGCTGCTCCCTCCATCCATGAGCACTTTGGTGAACTTGTAACCTCCCACCTGAGGCACCACCAACAGAGCCAACTGACCCAGATTATCAACCTGGGGAGGGTGATCCTCTCTGCTCCATATGATTGGCTATTCAGACCAGCGTAGATAACGGGGCACGGCCGGTTCAACAGAGTTGACTGCCCGCCTCTGAACCTTCCGGTCTCGCTTGTCCAAGCTAGTGGTAAAGACATGGTACTGCCCACTATTCAATTGCTTTGGGTTGCTCTGGTAACCTGACTGTTGCTGCTGCTAGTTGTAACCACCCTGGTTGTTCTGATTATTTTGACTGTTACGTCCGCCCGAATTACCGTTAAATCCTGAACCGGAATTTCCTCCACCATAACCCGGCCTGGATCCTGAGCCACCACCGGAGCCGTGATCATACCGGAAAGCATTAGAATTCTTGAACTCCTGCATAATGAAGCAATCCTTCCAAAGGTGGTTTGCTGGCACCTCCTTCGTCCCATGTCTTGGACAGGGCTGGCTCAGTAGATAATTTAGGCGGTCCGGGTTAGGGTTGGGTGCCCCACTACGATTTTTCGGTTTACCCTTACATCGCTGGCCATTGTCCTGCGCGTTGGTATTAGCCACAAAGTCCATGTTACCATCCGCTTTACGCTTGCCTCCACCACCATTGCCTACCCAGTGATGCTGCTGACCTTTGGAGTTGTTGTTCCTCTTTCCCTTCCCTGCCTTGTCATCATCAGATTCGGGATCCTTGGTACTATCAGAATCAGCATACTTTACCAAAGCAGCCATGAGGGTCCCCATGTCAGTGCAATGGCGCTTCATCCGTCCCAACTTCAGCTTTAGGGGCCCAAACCGGCAGTTGCCTTCTAGGGTTAAGACTGCAGTGTCAGTGTTGATGCGGTCTGATGAATGCAACACTTGTGAGACCCAGCGCACCCAATGAGTCGTCGATTCTCCTTCCTCCTGGACACAGGCTGCTAAGTCTACTATCGACATGGGCTGCTTACATGTATCCTTGAAATTATTGATAAACCGGGCTCGTAATTGGGCCCATGAACTGATAGAATTGGCCGGTAAGCTTTTTAACCAAGTGCGAGCCATTCCTTCAAGCATCATGGTGAGGTATTTCGAACATGCCGCATCATCCACATCCAGCATCTCCATGGCCATCTCATAGCTCTCCACCCATGTCTCTGGGGGTTGATCCGCCGTGTAATTTGGTACCTTGCGCCGGCCCTTGAAATCCTTGGGCAGGCGCACATTGCGTAAAGCGGGGACAAGGCAAGGCACCCCCAAAGAGCTAGAAGTAACACCGGGTTCGACCGAAATAGTTGGACGAACCGGCGTAAGCTGCCGAGCCTGATATTGTGCGGCTAACTCGGCCTCCCTGCGTGCTCGGGCCCGGTCCATCACTTCCTGAGCGTTATCAGCACCACCCGCCGGGTTGTTGCTGCGGGGTGCTCCACGTCGTTCATTACTTGACGCTACCGGTTCTTCCATACGCCTGCTATAGCTCCGGCTTGGGCGAGGGGTCGAGTGGATCCGGTCGCGGCTGTACGAGTATGGTTCCTGTTGGTCCAAAGCTGTCCTAAGAAGCTCCTTGACCTGTCGCGTCTCTATCGCCTACGGTGAGTCACCTTCAATTGGAATGGCCTCCAGCCGTGCAGCAGCAACGACGAGATTGTCCATTGGGTTGGAGTAGTGACCCGGAGGTGTTGAAACAGCCTGAGGTATAACGGTGTTTTGACGAGGCGGATCCATCTGACGAGGCTGAACCGGCGCACAGGTCCCAGGAGCTTCTGTCCGGTTCCCCTCCAGGGGATTACTGGTTCCTGCTCCCGGGGTGTTGAAAAGGTCTCTGGCCTCGAAAACCGGAGGCAAACGGGATCGGTACTTCCTCCTCATGACTTCATGCGACGCGTTCTGGTCCAACATGAGCCTGTAGGCTTGTGCGTCTAGAGCGGCCTGCTCTGTGGCCATCCTGGTATCCTCAGCTGCCAAGTCCGCCTTGGCCTGGGTGATCTGTTCCCTTACCTTTGCAATCTCCGCGTTGTGGACGTCCTGATCCGCCGGATTAGCTTCCGCCATAAGCACAACCAATGCATCAAATAGCTCTGATAGAACTTGAGCCGGCGGGCGCACAGGGCCTCCTGCCCCGGCAGCCGTCGCCGCTGCTGAACCGGAGGTTGTTGCCACAGCGGTCGAAGAATGAAGCGCTGCTTGTGTGCCGGCCATGAATATTCCAACTCGGTTGGGCAGATCAGAGGGGTCTGGAATACTGTCGCCATCGAAACAGCCCCCAATCCGGCCATCTTGTAGCTGATATAGAGATTCGGTTTCTCCGGTTGATGACTCATCGCCGGAGTAAATGACGGTCTCGCCGCCAGATCCCGATCCATCCTCATGACCTCCTTCATGGATGACTCCCACGAAGGCACGCGTCATGGCCGGTTTAACCCGGGCAGATCGCGCACGCTGAGCCGTTTCGACGAGGTCGGTGCAGATATCCAGCTCAGGGCCCGGTTCTTCGATCTTGCCAATGAAAACGTGTATGCCACCAAAGGGGACCCGATACCTGTACTCAACTGAGCCGGACTCGGGGCCCCAGCCTGCATCGTCGATGTAAAGCTTGTTGCGACGACTCTTAGTCATCCGGCCTACGACGTAGCCCTCGAGTCCTTCAAAGCGGCCCTCCAAGAACTTGAAACCATCGTGCGATAGTCCCACGGTGGGCGCCAACTATTGTGGTTTTGTCACGGAAGATGTCCTAGAGAAAGGACTTAGTCGTGGAGCCATCGCGACGGGTTAGCTTGAAGGGGTTAAAGCGGACACAGGGACGCAAGAGAGTTTATACTAGTTCGGCCCCTTCGATGAAGGTAAAAGCCTACGTCTAGTTGTGATGGAATTGATGGGGTTTCGATGACCAGGGAGCAAACAAGCTTCGCCTATGTCTCGAGTTGTTGCCTGTTGTTCCTGAACCGCCGCCGGGTCGTCCCCTTATATACACGGGTGACGCCCGTCGGTTCACAGAGTCCCAATACCGGCTCATAGATGTGTCCGGTTTGGTCTCTACTTATTCCTAACTTACAATACAAGTTAAATACCAATGCCGGTTTACGGCTACAGGCCTTGAACCGACTATGGGCCTTGAGCCCTCATCTGCCTTCTTGGGCTTTAACATACTTAACTACTAACGAAGTTAACTCGGCCCAGATAGGCCGGTTTACGCCCTAGTAGTGATATCCCCAACAGATCCTATCTCGGATTTCATGGCTTCCAGCCATTTGACGGAATCCGGGCCCGCCATCGCTTCTTCATAGTTCGAAGGTTCACCGTTGTCTAACAACATGATTTCCAAGACAGGGTTGCCGTACCACTCTGGTGCGGAACGTGTCCACGTGGACCTACGAAGTTCAGTAGCAACTTGATTTGAAGTTTCATGATCATCATCATCAACTTCCTCTCTAGTCGGTGCAGGCACCCCAGGAACATTTTCTTGAGCTGCGCCACTTACCGGTTCAAGAGGTAATACTTCATCAAGTTCTACTTTCCTCCCACTTATTTATTTCGAGAGAAACTCTTTCTCTAGAAAGGATCCATTCTTGGCAACAAATATCTTGCCTTCGGATCTGAGGTAGAAGGTATACCCAATAGTTTCTTTAGGGTATCCTATGAAGACACATTTTTCCGATTTGGGTTCGAGCTTTTCAGGTTGAAGTTTCTTGACATAAGCATCGCATCCCCAAACTTTCAGAAACGACAGCTTAGGTTTCTTCCCAAACCATAATTCATACGGTGTCGTCTCAATAGATTTCGACGGAGCCCTATTTCAAGTGAATGCGGCAGTCTCTAAAGCATAGCCCCAAAATGACAGCGGTAGATCGGTAAGAGACATCATAGATCGCACCATATCCAATAGAATGCGATTACGATGGTTGGACACACCATTACGCTGAGGTGTTCTAGGCGGCGTGAGTTGTGAAACTATTCCACATTTTCTTAAGTGTGTGCCAAATTCGTGACTCA
Organism: Triticum urartu; assembly: GCF_056163025.1. Classification (NCBI taxonomy): domain Eukaryota; kingdom Viridiplantae; phylum Streptophyta; class Magnoliopsida; order Poales; family Poaceae; genus Triticum; species Triticum urartu. Next base: position 148,843,393 of record NC_141879.1, on the reverse strand, counting down.
AGTATTCTCCCCCACGATCTGATCGCAGGAACTTGATTTTCCTGTCACGTTGATTCTCAACCTCGCTCTGAAATTCCTTGAACTTTTCAAAGGTCTCAGACTTGTGTTTCATTAATTAGACATACCCATATCTACTCAAGTCATCAGTGAGGGTGAGAACATAACAATAGCCACAGCGAGCCTCAACACTCATTGGACCGCACACATCAGTATGTATGATTTCCAATAAGTTGGTTGCTCGCTCCATTGTTCCTGAGAACGGAGTCTTGGTCATTTTACCCATGAGGCATGGTTCGCACGTGTCAAATGATTCGTGATCAAGAGACTCCAAAAGTCCATCTGCATGGAGCTTCTTCATGCGTTTGACACCTATGTGACCAAGGCGGCAGTGCCACAAGCATGTGGGACTATCATTATCAACCTTACATCTTTTGGTATTCACACTATGAATATGTGTAACATTACGCTCGAGATTCATTAAGAATAAACCATTCACCAACGGAGCATGACCATAAAACATATCTCTCATATAAATAGAACAACCGTTATTCTCAGATTTAAATGAGTAGCCATCTCGAATTAAACGAGATCCTCATACAATGTTCATGCTCAAAGCTGGCACTAAATAACAATTATTGAGGTTTAAAACTAATCCCGTAGGCAAATGTAGAGGCAGCATGCCGTCGGCGATCACATCGACCTTGGAACCATTCCCGACGCGCATCGTCACCTCGTCCTTCGCCAGTCTCCGCTTATTCCGCAGCTCCTGCTTTGAGTTACAAATGTGAGCAACGGCACCGGTATCAAATACCCAGGAGCTACTACGAGTACTGGTAAGGTACACATCAATTACATGTATATCACATATACCTTTAGTGTTGCCGGCCTTCTTGTCCGCTAAGTATTTGGGGCAGTTCCGCTTCCAGTGACCACTTCCCTTGCAATAAAAAACACCCAGTCTCGGGCTTGGGTCCATTCTTTGGCTTCTTCCCGGCAGCTTGCTTACCGGGCGCGGCAAATCCCTTGCCGTCCTTCTTGAAGTTCTTCTTACCCTTGCCTTTCTTGAACTTAGTGGTTTTATTCACCATCAACACTTGATGTTCCTTTTTGATTTCCACCTCTGCTGATTTCAGCATTGAATATACCTCAGGAATGGTCTTTTCCATCCCCTGCATATTGAAGTTCATCACAAAGCTCTTGTAGCTCGGTGGAAGCCACTGAAGGATTCTGTCAATGACCGCGTCATCCGGGAGATTAACTCCCAGCTGAGTCAAGCGGTTATGCAACCCAGACATTTTGAGTATGTGCTCACTGACAGAACTATTTTCCTCCATCTTACAGCTGAAGAACTTGTCGGAGACTTCATATCTCTCGACCCGGGCATGAGCTTGGAAAACCATTTTCAGCTCTACAAACATCTCATATGCTCTGTGTCTCTCAAAACGCTTTTGGAGCCCCGGTTCTAAGCTGTAAAGCATGCCGCACTAAGCGAGGGAGTAATCAATAGCACGTGACTGCCAAGCGTTCATAACGTCTTGGTTCTCTGGAATGGGTGCGTCACCTAGTGGTGCTTCTAGGACATAATATTTCTTGGCAGCTATGAGGATGATCCTCAGGTTCCGGACCCAGTCCGTATAGTTGCTGCCATCATCTTTCAGCTTGGTTTTCTCTAGGAACGCGTTGAAGTTGAGGGCAACATTAGCGTGGGCCATTTGATCTACAAGACATAGTGTAAAGATTTTTAGACTAAGTTCATGATAATTAAGTTCATCTAATCAAATTATTCAATGAACTCCCACTCAGATAGACATCCCTCTAGTCATCTAAGTGAAACATGATCCGAGTTAACTAGGCCGTGTCCGATCATCATGTGAGACGGACTAGTCAACATCGGTGAACATCTTCATGTTGATCGTATCTTCTATACGACTCATGCTCGACCTTTCGGTCTTCCGTGTTCCGAGGCCATGTCTGTACATGCTAGGCTCGTCAAGTCAACCTAAGTGTATTGCGTGTGTAAATCTGGCTTACACCCGTTGTATTCGAACGTTAGAATCTATCACACCCGATCATCACGTGGTGCTTCGAAACAACGAACCTTCGCAACGGTGCACAGTTAGGGGGAACACTTTCTTGAAATTATTACGAGGGATCATCTTATTTAAGCTACCGTCGTTCTAAGCAAATAAGATGTAAAACATGGTAAACATCACATGCAATCAAATAGTGACATGATATGGCCAATATCATTTGCTCCTTTTTATCTCCATCTTCGAGGCTTCATGATCATCGTTGTCACCGGCATGACACCATGATCTCCATCATCATGTCTTCTTGAAGTTGCCTCGTCCTCTATTACTTCTACTACTATGGATAACGCTTTTGCAATAAAGTAAAGTAATTACATGATGTTTATGTTGACACGCATGTCATAAATAAATAAAGACAACTCCTATGGCTCCTGCCGGTTGTCATACTCATCGACATGCAAGTCGTGATTCCTATTACAAGAACATGATCAATCTCATACATCACATATATCATTCATCACATCCTTTTGGCCATATCACGTCACACGGCACATGCTGTAAAAACAAGTTAGACGTCCTCTAATTGTTGTTGCAAGTTTTTACGTGGCTGCTATAGGTTTCTAGCAAGAACGTTTCTTACCTACGCCAAAACCACAACGTGATATGCCAATTTCTATTTACCCTTCATAAGGACCCTTTTCATCAAATCCGATCCGACTAAAGTGGGAGAGACAGACACCCGCCAGCCACCTTATGCAACTAGTGCATGTCAATCGGTGGAACTAGTCTCACGTAAGCGTACGTGTAAGGTCGGTCCGGGCTGCTTCATCCCACGAGGCCGCCGAATCAAGATAAGACTAGTAACGGCAAGCAAATTGACAATATCCACGCCCACAACTGCTTTGTGTTCTACTCGTGCATAGAAACTACGCATAGACCTAGCTCATGATGCCACTATTGGGGAACGTAGCAAAATTTTAAAATTTTCTACGCATCACCAAGATCAATCTATGGAGTCATCTAGCAACGAGGGAGAGAGGAGTGCATCTACATACCCTTGTAGATCGCGCGCGGAAGCGTTCAAGAGAATGGGGTTGATGGAGATGTACTCGTCGTGATCCAAATCACCGATGACCTAGTGCCGAACGGACGACACCTCCGTGTTCAACACACATACGGTTGGGAAGACATCTCCTCCAACTTGATCCAGCAAGGGGGGAGGAGAGGTTGATGAAGATCCAGCAGCACGACGGCGTGGTGGTGGAAGCAACGGTGATCTCGGCAGGGCTTCCCCAAGCTCAGGGAGAGGGAGGGGTGTCATGGGAGGGAGAGGGAGGCGCCAGGGGCTAGGGTGCGGCTCCCCTCCCTCCCCCCACTATATATAGGGTCCCTAGGGGGGCGCCGGCCCTAGGAGATCCAATCTCCAAGGGGGGCGGCGGCCAAGGGGGTGGCTTGCCCCCCAAGTCAAGTGGGGCGCCCCCACCCCTAGGGTTTCCAACCCTAGGCGCAGGGGGAGGCCCAAGGGGGGCGCACCAGCCCACTAGGGGCTGGTTCCCCTCCCACTTCAGCCCATGGGGCCCTCCGGGATAGGTGGTCCCACCCGGTGGACCCCCGGGACCCTTCCGGTGGTCCCGGTACAATACCGAGTACCCCCGAAACTTTCCCGATGGCTGAAACTTGACTTCCTATATATAAATCTTCACCTCCGGACCATTCCGGAACTCCTCGTGACATCCGGGATCTCATCCGGGACTCCTAACACCTTTCGGGTTACCATATACTAATATCTCAACAACCCTAGCGTCACCGAACCTTAAGTGTGTAGACCCTACGGGTTTGGGAGACACGCAGACATGACCGAGATGACTCTCCGATCAATAACCAACAGCGGGATCTGGATACCCATGTTGGCTCCCACATGCTCCTCAATGATCTCATCAGATGAACCACGATGTCGAGGATTCAATCAATCCGTATACAATTCCCTTTGTCAATCGGTACGTTACTTGCCCGAGACTCGATCGTCGGTATCCCAATACCTCGTTCAATCTCGTTACCGGCAAGTACCTTTACTCGTAACGTAATGCATGATCCCGTGATCAACCACTTGGTCACATTGAACTCATTATGATGATGCATTACCGAGTGGGCCCAGAGATACCTCTCCGTCATACGGAGTGATAAATCCCAGTCTCGATTCGTGCCAACCCAACAGACACTTTCGGAGATACCTGTAGTGTACCTTTATAGTCACCCAGTTACGTTGTGACGTTTGGCACACCCAAAGCACTCCTACGGTATCCGGGAGTTGCACAATCTCATGGTCTAAGGAAATGATACTTGACATTCGGAAAAGCTATAGCAAACGAACTACACGATCTTTGAGCTATGCTTAGGATTGGGTCTTGTCCATCACATCATTCTCCTAATGATGTGATACCGTTATCAATGACATCCAATGTCCATAGTCAGGAAACCATGACTATCTTTTGATCAACGAGCTAGCCAACTAGAGGCTCACTAGGGACGTGTTGTGGTCTATGTATTCACACATGTATTACGATTTCCGGATAACACAATTATAGCATGAATAATAGACAATTATCATGAACAAAGAAATATAATAATAACCATTTTGTTATTGCCTCTAGGGAATATTTCCAACAAATATTGTGGTGATGGATGAGAATGAACCATCTTCTGTGCAAGCACAAGCAAAGAAGGAGAAGGCAAGGACTGAAAAGGCTGCAAATATGCCAACCATTGATGAGGCATCTTAGTATCTTCTAAAGATCAAGCAAGATCAGATTGGCTACTTGATTGCCTCCAGTCTGAGGATTGAGAAGGGATTGGCAACCCTGACTCAAAACCAGGAGAGCTTGGAGAGGATCATGGAGCCGAAGTTCTACGATTTAGATGTGAAGGTCACTGAGATACAGTCAGTTGTTGAGCAACTTCAGGATGAAGTGCAGGAGAAGAAGGGCAAGTCTACCACTGATGCTTTTGCTAGAGTGCCCAGAGGATAGAGATCTGCTGCAGTGCCAGTTACAGACACCAGAGCAACTTCATCTGCACCAGCTACAGCTTCAGTGCCACCAGCTCTAGCACCCACTCCACCAGCTCCATCTACATCAACTGATGCCTTCGTCCTTGGAGTTTTATCTACACCACCACCTGAAGACCAAGCCTGAGAGTCGATCTAGCACTATGCATTTTTTATGAACTTTTTGGTAACTTGTTGCCAAAGGGGGAGAAAATGTATAGATCATAGGCTTCGAGAGAGAGAGGGAGAGTGTTGCTCTTTGTTCTCTCTTATTGTTTGGTGGTTGAACTTTGTTATTTGCTTGTTTGAGATACTTTATGATTTTGTGTGATACTTGGATGATCATGTGTTTGATCATATGCTACCTTAATGCTTGTTGGATGACATTATCCTTTTATATCCCCATATGATCATTCACTTTGCTTGGTGATGAGTGCATGTATTTAATTATTATCATTTTGAGCGCTCCACCAAGATGTATGTGACATGGAAGAGTAACCCATGATCCTAACTCATTGTGCATTTGCAGTCCAAAGCAAATCTTAAACTATGCACAAATTTAGGGGGAGCTCTTGCTTTTCACATACTTCTCAAAGCGACAATGTCTTTCACTCTTATTATCATTTGTTGAATCTTTGATCTATATGTTGTCATCAATTACCAAAAGGGGGGAGATTGAAAGTGCAACTATCCCTAGGTGGTTTTGGTAATTCCTAACAACATATAGCTCATTGAGCTAATGCTATTTCAAGATTAATATTTCAGGAAAGCTCAATGATTGGCATGGCATGGATGAGAGAAGTGGACCCCTCAAAATTCTAAGGACAAAAGGATTGGCTCAAGATCAAAGCTCGACTCTACATTTTCTATTTTAATGATCCAAGATCACATTGAGTCTATAGTAAAATCCAATACTATCAAGGAGGGATGAGGTGTTGCTTAATGAGGCTCTTGCTAAAAATGCTTAGTGATATGCTCCAAAGCCCTCAACTACTTTCTCACATCCACATATGACCTAAACCAAAAGTCAAACTCGGCCCCACTGATTCTTTCTATCCGGCGCCACCGAGTTCAGATGTCATAGCCACTACCAAAAACCCTAGGCAAATCGGTCTCACCGATAGGGATCTCGATCTCACTGAGATGGGATTGTAATCTCTATGTTTTCCTTTGTAACGTTTCGGTCCCACCGAGATGAGCGATCGGTCCCACCGAGATTGCAATGTAAACTCTTTGTTTCCCTTTCGTAACATTTCGGTCTCACCGAAATGAGCACATCGGTCCCACCGAGTTTACCTGACCAACTCTCTAGTTAGCTTATTACCAAAACCGGTCTCACCGAGTTTGTGTAATCGGTCTCACCGAGATTATGTTATGCCCTAACCCTAACCATATCGGTCCTACCGAGTTGCATGTCGGTCCCACCGAAAATCCTAACGGTCACTAGATTTGCTGAATCGGTCCGACCGAGTTTATCAATTCGGTCCCACCAAGATTGGCAAGTTGTGTGTAACGGTTAGATTTTGTGTGGAGACTATATATACCCCTCCACCTCCTCTTCATTCATGGAGAGAGCCATCAGAACGAACCTACACTTCCAACTTTCTTTTTCTGAGAGAGAACCACCTACACTTGTGTTGAGGCCAAGATATTCCATTCCTACCATATGAATCTTGATCTCTAGCCTTCCCCAAGTTGCTTTCCACTCAAATCTTCTTTCCACCAAATCCATATCCCGTGAGAGAGAGTTGAGTGTTGGGGATACTATCATTTGAAGCACAAGAGCAAGGAGTTCATCATCAACACACCATTTGTTACTTCTTGGAGAGTGGTGTCTCCTAGATTGGCTAGGTGTCACTTGGGAGCCTCCGACAAGATTGTGGAGTTGAACCAAGGAGTTTGTAAGGGCAAGGAGATCGCCTACTTCGTGAAGATCTACCGCTAGTGAGGCAAGTCCTTCGTGGGCGACGGCCATGGTGGGATAGACAAGGTTGCTTCTTCGTGGACCCTTCGTGGGTGGAGCCCTCCGTGGACTCGCGCAGCCATTACCCTTCATGGGTTGAAGTCTCCATCAACATGGATGTACGATAACACCACCTATCGGAACCACGACAAAAACATCCGTGTCTCCTATTGCGTTTGAATCCTCCAAACCCTTCCCTTTACATTCTTGCAAGTTGCATGCTTTACTTTCTGCTGCTCATATACTCTTTGCATGCTTGCTTGAATTGTGTTAAGATTGCTTGACTTGTCCAAAGTTGCTAAAAATCTGCCAAGAACTAAAATTGGGAAAAGGATAAGTTTTATTTGGTCAAGTAGTCTAATCACCCCCCTCTAGACATACTTTTGATCCTACAGACCCACATGCACTAGGGATGTACATGGTACAACAACTTAACAAGCATCAAGGATTTTTCTATCACCATATGGTAGAGCCGCGGATGGCCATTGTGGATGGCCGCAGGCAAATACCCCACGGGCTCCTTCCCTTTAGGAAATCATTCAACAGCACTTTCATTGCTGCTGGAGGATATGATCAAGCGGAAGGCAACAAAGTGGTGGCCGACGGCTATGCTGATCTCGTTGCTTACGGGACGATCTTTCTGGCTAATCCAGATTTGCCTAAGAGATTTGAGCTCGACTCACCCTTGAACAAGTACGACCGTAACACTTTCTACACGCAAGATCCTGTCATTTGCTACACAGATTATCCTTTCCTTGAAGGCGGCTCGAATGCCGAGTGGTTCACCCACTCGACTTGAATTAGTGATGTGGTTGATTTTATAAAGTATGTAATGATTTATTCAATGTGTGTATGCACGGGGCATGTGCACTGTATCATTTCCACCAATAATTTACTTTTGTTCTCCCATGTAATGCCAATATGTCAAGATATTATTTTTTACATCAACAATGACATCACTGCCTTCAGCAACCTGTAAGACAAATTCTATTCCCACGGTACCCAAAACAGTGGTGTGTCCTTACCGGTTTGTTTCGTTTTGATGAGGAGGGGACTTCCCTATCCGGCCTATTCCAATAGCGACTTTAGTTACAACTTGAATTTTCAAAAGGATTACAACTTGAATTTCCAAAAGGATTACAACTTGAATTTCAACAACATTGAACACTATGATTCTCTACTAATTGAACTATAGGTTGTTCCTTGATACGTCTCCATCGTATCTATAATTTTTGATTGTTCCATGCTATTATATTATGTGTTTTGGATGTTTGTGGGCTTTATTATCCACTTTTATATTATTTTTGGGACTAACCTATTGACCCAGAACCCAGTGCCAGTTTCTGTTTTTTCCTTGTTTTAGAGTATCGCAGAAAAGGAAAATCAAACGGAGTCCAATTGACCTGAAACTTCACGGAACTTATTTTTGGAAGGAAAGCAACCCGGGAGACTTGGAGTCCACGTAAGGGAAGCAACGAGGAAGCCACGAGGCAGGGGGGCGCACCCACCCACCCTGGGCACGCCCTCCACCCTCGTGGGCCCCTCGCGCCCCCCTGACGTACTTCTTCCGCCTATATATCTCCATATACCCTAAAACGATCGGGGAGCACAATAGATCGGGAGTTCCGCCGCCAAAAGCCTCTGTAGCCACTGAAAGCCAATCTAGACCCGTTCTGGCACCCTGCCGAAGGGGGAATACCTCTCCGGTGGCCATCTTCATCATCCCGGTGCTCTCCATGACGAGGAGGGAGTAGTTCTCCTCGGGGCTGAGGGTATGTACCAGTAGCTATGTGTTTGATCTCTCTCTCTCTCGTGTTCTCGAGGTGATACGATCTTGATGTATCGCGAGCTTTGCTATTCTATTTGGACCCTATGATGTTTCTTCCCCCCTCTACTCTCTTGTAATGGATTGAGTTTCCCCTTTGAAGTTATCTTATCGGATTGAGTCTTTAAAGATTTGAGAACACTTGATGTATGTCTTGCCGTGCGTATCTCTGGTGACAATGGGATATCACGTGATTCACTTGATGTATGTTTTGGTGATCAACTTGCGGGTTCCGCCCATGAACCTATGCATAGGGGTTGGCACACGTTTTCGTCGTGATTCTCCGATAGAAACTTTGGGGCACTCTTTGAGGTTCTATGTGTTGGTTGAATAGATGAATCTGAGATTGTGTGATGCATATCGTATAATCATACCCACGGATACTTGAGGTGACATTGGAGTATCTAGGTGACATTAGGGTTTTGGTTGATTTGTGTCTTAAGGTGTTATTCTAGTATGAACTCTAGGGCTGTTTGTGACACTTATAGGAATAGCCCAACGAATTGATTGGAAAGAATAACTTTGAGGTGGTTTCGTACCCTACCATAATCTCTTCGTTTGTTCTCCGCTATTAGTGACTTTGGAGTGACTCTTTGTTGCATGTTGAGGGATAGTTATATGATCCAATTATGTTATTATTGTTGAGAGGACTTGCACTAGTGAAAGTACGAACCCTAGGCCTTGTTTCCTAGCATTGCAATACCGTTTGTGCTCACTTTTATCATTAGTTACCTTGCTGTTTTTATATTTTCAGATTACAAAAACCTTTATCTATCATCCATATTGCACTTGTATCACCATCTCTTCGCCGAACTAGTGCACCTATACAATTTACCATTGTATTGGGTGTGTTGGGGACACAAGAGACTCTTTGTTATTTGGTTGCAGGGTTGTTTGAGAGAGGTCATCTTCAGCCTACGCCTCCTACGGATTGATAAACCTTAGGTCATCCACTTGAGGGAAATTTGCTACTGTCCTACAAACCTCTGCACTTGGAGGACCAACAATGTCTACAAGAAGAAGGTTGTGTAGTAGACATCAAGCTCTTTTCTGGCGCCGTTGCCGGGGAGGTGAGTGCTTGAAGGTATATCTTTAGATCTTGCAATCGAGTCTTTTAGTTTCTTGTTTTATCACTAGTTTAGTTTATAAAAGAAAACTACATAAAAAATGGAATTGAGTTTGTCTCATACGCTTCATCTTTTTAATATCTTTCGTGAGTATGATGGAAAGGAAAATTGTGCTAAAGTGTTAGAAGAAGAATGCATTAAAATGTTTGGTACTAAATCTTTGAATGATGAGCATGATTGCAATGTTGTTAGTATGAACTCCTTGAATATCCATAGTACTAATGATGATTGCACTAGTTATGATGAAAATGTCTCCTATAAACATGTCAATTTTTGTGGAGTGCATTGGGTTTGCAAGTATACACCAAATAGGGAAGATAGATATTGCAAGAGGCATAAGTGTTTATAAACTAAATTGTTGCAAGAAAGTCTTGATGATTGTGCTGAAAAATTCAATATTTTTCGCGCCCCTTGTGAACTTTGCAATGAATATGGTCATTTAAATCTCCAATGCGAATTGTTTCATGACCGAATCGTATCCAAAAATTGTGATAATTTGATTACCCTTGAGCATCATAAAGAGCTTAGTCTTCTTTTGGGGTATGAGGAAATGAAATGTATAACAGAGGGTATTCCAAAGTTTAATGTTGATAGATTCCTTGATTTTGATCTAGAGAAAATTTATATGTATTGTGCGGTGAATTGTATTGAAAATCCTTATATTGCCAATTACATAAAGAAAAGAAAACAAATAGATGATGAAGATAATGCTAATTAAAGGGAAGAGACTTCCCAATACCCTCATATTATTTCTTATGATGAATCTGGTAATGAGGAGGAGCCTCCTATTCAACCAATCTCATTAATAAGGAGCTCCAAAAAGAGGATTGAACCCACAAATGATGTGGTGAAGAAGAAGAAAAGGAAAAGGAAGAGAGGTAAAAAGATATCTCCCCCAAATAATGCTGCTCCTATTACTATTGTGCCTCATGAAAATATAATTGTGGAAGATAATGATACTTCTTATGATCTTGAAAATCTTTTTGGCACTTGCTTGGAAAATATGATAATTGCTATACTATTAGTGATATCCATACTATTAATGATGAGAGTGATTATGCTTATAATATGAAAAGGCCCAAGATTGGGGATGCTATGTTTGATGAAGAGGATGTTTTTGAGAATATATTTTCTGCAATTAATGTTTGTCCCAAGCTTGGGGATGCTACGTTTAATGAAGATGATATTTTTAGTCTCCCAAGTTTTGATATGCAAATTTATAATGATGATAGCATGCCTCCTACTTATGATGATTATTGTGATGATACTTATGCTATAAAAATTAGTGATTATATTTATAAAACTTGTCATGATTATGATTACCCTTTTTCTGAACATTACCTTTTTAATGTGGAAACAATTTATTGTATTCGAGTTTCTTATGATGCTCCCACTATTATTCATGAGAAGAAATTTGCCTATGTGGAGAGTAGTAAATTTTCTATGCTTGTAGATCATGAAAAGAATGCTTTAGATACTGGTTATATTGTTTAATTCATTCATGATGCTACTGAAAATTATTATGAGGGAGGAACATATGCTTGTAGGAATTAAAATAATATCTAGTTTCCTCTCCATGTGCTTAAAGTTTTGAAGTAATGCTTGTTTTACCTTCCTATGCAAGTTGATTCTTGTTCCCACAAGTTGTTTGCTCACAAAATCCCTATGCATAGGAAGTGGGTTAGACTTAAATTTGCTATTCATATTCTTTATGATGCTCTCTTTATGTCACAATTCTTATCTTTTATGTGAGCATCATTGAAATCATCATGCCTAGCTAGGGGCGTTAAACGATAGCGCTTGTTGGGAGGCAACCCAACTTTATTTTTGTTACTTACTTTTTGCTCCTGTTTAGTAATAAACAATTTATCTAGCCTCTGTTTAGATGTGGTTTTATGCTTTTAATTAGTGTTTGTGCCAAGTAGAACCGTTGGGAAGACTTGGGGAAAGTCTTTGCGATCATGCTGTAAAAAAACAGAAACTTTAGCGCTCACGAGAATTGCTGCCATGTTTTATTGGAGAGTGATATCTAGTTAATTATTTTTTCAGATGATTAATAGATAAATTCCTCACGTCCATCAATTTATTTGAGAATTTTATGAGTTCCAGAAGTATACGTTTGTTCCATATTACTACAGACTGTTCTGTTTTTGACAGATTCTGTTTTCCGTGTGTTGTTTGCTTATTTTAATGAATCTATGACTAGTAAAATAGTTTATAAACCATAGAGAAGTAGGAATGAAGTAGGTTTAACACCAATATAAATAAATAATGAGTTCATTACAGTACCTTGAAGTGGTGTTTTGTTTTCTTTCGCTAACGGAGCTTATGAGTTTTCTGTTAAGTTTTGTGTTGTGAAGTTTTCAAGTTTTGGGTAAAGATTCGATGGATTATGGAATAAGGAGTGGCAAGAGCCTAAGATTCGGGATGCCCAAGGCACCCCAAGGTAATATTCAAGGACAACCAAAAGCCTAAGCTTGGGGATGCCCCGGAAGGCATCCCCTCTTTCGTCTTCGTTCATAGGTAACTTTACTTGGAGCTATATTTTTATTCGCCACATGATATGTGTTTTGCTTGGAGCGTCAATTTATTTATTTTGTTTTGCTTGCTGTTTGAATAAAGCATCAAGATCTGAAATTATTAAATGTTAGAGAGTCTTCACATAGTTGCATAATTATTCAACTACTCATTGATCTTCACTTATATCTTTCGGAGTAGTTCGTTGTTGCTCTAGTGTTTCACTTACATCTTTTTAGAGCATGGTGGTGGTTTTTATTTTATATAAATAGATGAATTCTCGTGCTTCACATATATTATTTTGAGAGCCTTAAATAGCATGGTAATTTTCTTAAATAATCCTAATATGCTAGGCATCCAAGAATAGTAAAAACTTTCTTATGAGTGTGTTGAATACTAAGAGAAGTTTGATGCTTGATTATTGTTTTGAGATATGGAGCTAATAATATCAAAGTCGTGCTAGTTGAGTAGTTGTGAATTTGAGAAATGCTTGTGTTGAAGTTTGCAAGTCCCGTAGCATGCACGTATGGTAAACGTTATGTAACAAATTTGAAACATGAGGTGTTTTTTGATTGTCTTCCTTATGAGTGGCAGTCGGGGACGAGCGATGGTCTTTTCCTACTAATCTATCCCCCTAGGAGCATGCACGTAGTGCTTGGTTTTTGATGACTTGTAGATTTTTGCAATAAGTATGTGAGTTCTTTATGACTAATGTTGAGTCCATGGATTATACGCACTCTCACCCTTCCATCATTGCTAGCCTCTTCGGTACCGTGCATTGCCCTTTCTCACCTTGAGAGTCGGTGCAAACTTCACTGGTGCATCCGAACCCTGTGATATGATATGCTCTTTCACACATAAACCTCCTTATATCTTCCTCAAAACAGCCACCATACCTACCTATTATGGCATTTCCATAGCCATTCCGAGATATATTGCCATGCAACTTTCCACCGTTCCGTTTATTATGATACACATCATCATTGTCATATTGCTTTGCATGATCATGTAGTTAACATCGTATTTGTGGCAAAGCCACCATTCATAATTTTTCATACATGTCACACTTGATTCATCGCAATCCCGGTACACCGCCAGAGGCATTCATATAGAGTCATACTTTGTTCTAGTATCGAGTTGTAATCTTTGATTTGTAAATAAATAGAAGTGTGATGATCATCATTTTCTAGAGCATTGTCCCAAGTGAGGAATAAAAAAAGGGGAAAGGCCAAAAAAAGAGAAGGCCCAAAAAAAGAAAAGAGAAAGGTCATAAAAAAGGAGAAGGCCCCCCCAAAAAATGAAATGGGAGAAAAAGAGAGAAGGAACAATGCTACTATCCTTTGCCACACTTGTGCTTCAAAGTAGCACCATAATCCTCATGATAGAGAGTCTCTTGTTTTGTCACTTTCATATACTGGTGGGGAATTTTTATTATAGAACTTGGCTTGTATATTCCAACAATGGGCCTCCTCAAGTGCCCTAGGTCTTCGTGAGCAAGCAAGTTGGATGCACACCCACTTAGTTTCTTTTGTTGAGCTTTCATACATTTATAGCTCTAGTGCATCCGTTGCATGGCAATCCCTACTCCTTGCATTAACATCAATCGATGGGCATCTCCATATCCCATTGATTAGCCTCGTTGATGTGAGACTTTCTCCTTTTTTATCTTCTCCACATAATCCCCATTATCATATTCTATTCCACCCATAGTGCTATGCCCATGGCTCGCGCTCATGTATTGCGTGAAAGTTTATAAGTTTGAGATTACTAAAGTGTGAAACAATTCCTTGGCTTGTCATCGGGGTTGTGCATGATGAGAGCATTCTTATGTGACAAAAATGGAGCATGACCAAACTATATGATTTTGTAGGGATGAACTTTCTTTGGCCACGTTATTTTGAGAAGACATGATTGCTTAGTTAGTATGCTTGAAGTATTATTATTTTTATGTCAATATGAACTTTTACCTTGAATCTTTCGGATCTGAATATTCATAGCACAATTAAGAAGAATTACATTAAAATTATGCCAAGTAGCATTCCACATCAAAAATTCTGTTTTTATCATTTACCTACTCGAGGACGAGCAGGAATTAAGCTTGGGGATGCTGATACGTCTCCAATGTATCTATAATTTTTTATTGTTCCATGCTATTATATTATGTGTTTTGGATGTTTATGGGCTTTATAATCCACTTTTATATTATTTTTGGGACTAACCTATTGACCCAGAGCCCAGTGCTAGTTTCTGTTTTTTCCTTGTTTTAGAGTATCGCAAAAAAGGAAAATCAAACGGAGTCCAATTGACTTGAAACTTCACGGAACTTATTTTTGGAAGGCAAGCAAACCGGGAGACTAGGAGTCCACATAAGGGAAGCAATGAGGAAGCCACAAGGCAGGGGGGCGCGCCCACCCCCTGGGCACGCCCTTGTGACGCCCCCGATTCAATCGTACACTAATCATACACGCAAACGTGTACGATCAAGATCAGGGACTCACGGGAAGATATCACAACACAACTCTACCAATAAAATAAGTCATACAAGTATCATATTACAAGCCAGGGGCCTCGAAGGCTCGAATACAAGAGCTCGATCATAGACGAGTCAGCGGAAGCAACAATATCTGAGTACAGACATAAGTTAAACAAGTTTGCCTTAAGAAGGCTAGCACAAACTGGGATACAGATCGAAAGAGGCGCAAGCCTCCTGCCTGGGATCCTCCTAAACTACTCCCGGTCGTCGTCAGCGGGCTGCACGTAGTAGTAGGCACCTCCCGAGTAGTAGTAGTCGTCATCGACAGTGGCGTCTGGCTCCTGGGCTCCAACGTCTGGTCGCAGCAATCGAGTATAGAATGGGGAAAAAGAGGGAGCAAAGCAACCGTGAGTACTCATCCAAAGTACTCGCAAGCAAGGAGCTACACTACATATGTATGCATTGGTATCAAATGGATTAAGGGTATCATATGTAGACTGAACTGCAGAATGCCGGAATAAGAGGGGGATAGCTAGTCCTTTCAAAGACTACGCTTCTGGTAACCTCCATCTTGCAGCAAGAGAAGAGAGTAGATGGTAAGTTCACCAAGTAACATCGCATAGCATAAACCTAACCGGCGATCCTCTCCTCGTCGCCCTGTTAGAGAGCGACCACCGGGTTGTATCTGGCACTTGGAAGGGTGTGTTTTATTAAGTATCCGGTTCTAGTTGTCATAAGGTCAAGGTACAACTCCAAGTCGTCCTGTTACCAAAGATCACGGCTATTCGAATAGATTAACTTCCCTGTAGGGGTGCACCACATTTCCCAACATGCTCAATCCCTTTTGTCCGGACACACTTTTCTGGGTCATGCTCGGCCTCGGAAGATCAACACGTCGTAGCCCTACCTAGGCACAACAGAGAGGTCAGCACGCCGGTCTAAATCCTATGGCACAGGGGTCTGGGCCCTCGCCCATTGCACACCTGCACATTGCGAGGGCGGCCGGAGAGCAGACCTAGCCTCCCTTATACAAGAGGAGGCGTTCCAGTCCAACCCGGCGCGCGCCGCTCAGTCACTGACGTCATGAAGGCTTCGGCTGATACCACGACGTCGAGTGCCCATAACTGTCCCCGCGTAGATGCTTAGTGCGTATAGGCCAATGGCCAGACTCAGATCAAATACCAAGATCTCATTAAACGTGTTATCTTGAAATAACCGTGAACGTCGACCAGGGCCAGTCCCACCTCTCTCCTAGGTGGTCTCAACCTGCCCTGTCGCTTTGCCACAAATATTCACACAGAGGGCTGTCGGGAAAGTATGTCCTTCCAGCCCCCAATACGTGAATCAACCGCGGGTACTCCTCGAGCCGACCCGTCTTTTGTCACCACAAGTATCAGATATTATGTATAAGTATATACCCGTGACCACCTCCCGAGTGATCACAGCCCGATAGTATAGCATGGCAGACGGACAAGAATGTAGGGCCATTGATGGTAAACTAGCATCCTATACTAAGCATTTAGGATTGCAGGTAATGTATCAATAGTTGTAGCAACAATGACAGGCTATGCATCAGAATAGGATTAATTGAAAGCAGTAAGAGGCTACACTACTCTAATGCAAGCAGTATAGAGAAGAGTAGGCGATATCTAGTGATCAAGGGGGGGGGGCTTGCCTAGTTGCTCTGGCAAGAGAGCGGGGTCGTCAACACCGTAGCCATACTGGGTAACAGCGGCGTCAGTCTCGGTGTCTAGCGAGAGAAGAGGGGGAAGAAACAATAAATATAATGCAAACAAAAGCATGACGATACATGACATGACAAAACGTGATGCCAAGTGTGCCCTAACGCGGTACGAGGTGGTACCGGTGAAGGGGGAAAACATCCGGGAAAGTATTCCCGTTGTTTCGCGTTTTCGGACAAATGAACCAGAGGGGGAAAGTTGCAAGTTTGATAGGTTAGGGATGTGTGGTGGACGAACGGGCTGCGTTTTCGGATTCGTCTCGTCGTTCTGAGCAACTTTCATGTACAAAGTTTTTTCATCCGAGCTACGGTTTATTTTATATTAATTTTAAAAGGATAAAATCATTTTTATGATTTATTTAATTATTTTAATGCAACATTATCTAGAATAGTGCTTGCTGACATCATCATGACATCAGCAGTTGACCTGGTCAACCTGACAGGTGGGTCCCGTTTGTCATTGACACATTTATTAGAAGGTTAATTAAACATGGTCAATTAGTTTAATTAGTGGTTAGGTTAATCTAATCAGGATTAATTAGTTTAATTAATCAATTAATTAATTAACTATTAATTTTATTTATTGATTATTATTTTTTAATCTCTTTTTTGTTAAAACGTTCTGGGCATGGGGCCCATCTGTCATAGGCCCCAGGGGCCTTAGCGGTTCGGGTGCTGCAGGCGCCGCGGGTGCGGGTGCTGCCCGAGTGGGCGCATGCCTAGGGGCGCGCGGGGCGGCGGACCCGGCAGGGCGCCGGAGCAGTAGGGGGCGGTGGCCACGACCGAAGCGGGGCGAGGCCGCGGAGGTGCCCGCAGCAGCCGGAGGCGGCGCTCGGCCGCGGCCCAGCAGGAACTGCGGCAGTGGCCGCGGGGAGGCTAGGCCGGAGCCGCAGGGGGAAGCGGGCGGTGACCGAAGGTGGCGCAGAGGGGTGAGGCCACCGTGGCGATGGGGCGCTGCAGAGCGGGGGAGGCGAATGGTGGATGGCGGCGAGCAGTGGCCAGAGCCGCGTCGCGGAAGGAAGGGGGCGGCAACGGCGCGGCCCCGGTGCGGCCAGGCGCGAGGCGGCGAAGACGGCAAGCGGCGCGTGCGGGGGTTGGTTGGGTGCGCCAGGGCACGCAGCAGCGCAGCGGCGAGGAGGGGGGGCGCGGGACGCGTTGGCCGTGTGCAGGCCGCGGTGAGGCACAGAGCGGCCCACTCCGGCGACCATTTGGTCGGCCGCGAGCACCAGGAGGAGGGCGCGCAGAGGGACGCGGGCAGTGGTGCAGGCAGGGCATGCAAGGGGTGGCCAGAGCGAGCACAACGACGATGAGCAGCGGGCGCATGTGCGCGTGGTGGTGCACGAGAAGACAGAGAGGAGGGAGAGAGTGAGCTCACGGGGGAAAGCAGGGAACGGGGCAGTGGTGCTCGTGGGGGTTGATGGGGACGACGACGATGGAGAGGCAGGCCGGCGGAGAGGAGGAAGCAGGCCGACGGGGGAGCTCCGGGCGCCGGCGTCGACGTATAGGGGCGAGGGGATCGGGAATCCTCCCGATCCAGATCCAATCGAGGGGGAAAGTGGGGGGGAGCGAGTGGGGTGACGTGGGGAAACAACTAGGGTTTGGGGGGGTTATGGGGAGTGCGGGGGAGAGTGGCCGGTTGGGCCGGCCTGGTGGGGTGGCCGACGGGGCCGGCTGGGTCGAGGCCTAGTGGGGGCTTTCTCTTTCTATTTCTTTCTTCTGATTGTTCTTTTCTTTTTAGTTATTATTCTTTTCTATTTATTTTTAGCTTCCTCTTAGTTTCTGTTTTACAAAAATTATCACTAGTACCTAAACTTGCATTTATAATTATACTACTCTCATAGTAATTATTAACCCAAAACAAAATAGTTTAATATTTAATAAAATCCAATACGTATTTATTTAATTGATATAACTACTATTTTAATTACCTAAGTGCATTTAAGCCTTTTATAACAATGTGGCCTCTCCACCATTACTACTTATGCATTATTTGGCTCAGTCCGAACATTTTAGTTTTAATATTTGAAAACTTTTATTGTTTGGTTTTACTTTAAAATTTGAAGTTTTTAACTGGGTCTCGAACTGACGTGAGTTTATCACAGTAACCGAGGTGACATGGCATCATTAGCGGAGGTTCACTGTAGCTTAACTACCCAGGCGACACAATTCTCCTCCACTACAAGAAATCTTGTCCCGAGATTTAAGAGGCGTAATGTGGAAGAATACGTTATGGAATTCTAACGATTCATCTTGGTCTTGGTTGCTCTTCTCGTAGAGGTTAATCCATAGCATTGATGTCTTCATTTCTCGGCATCAATGCTTCATGATGAAGCTGTCGAATTGAACTTAAGAAAAACATCGAGAGCAAAATAAGAAGGTTTCACGAGAAGTTTCGAACGGGTAGGCAATCGTTCGATGCCTGAAACAAAGTGTGAAAGGGGTCCAGAGCAATGAGAATAAGTATTGCGTGTGTTACCAAATTAGATCACTAGGAAGGTGGTCCGTGAATTATATATGAGGCCACGCACGAGGCACAACCTTGCGAACAGGGGGTGTACAAGAGAGTCAGATTTCGATCCTGTGGAACTGTGGGTTATGGGCCCACCATGTGGGTTAATAGTAGGAAGAGGGGTGACGTCTTGCACGATCATGCAAGCAAGGCATGTTAGAGAATAACCGGTCAGTTATGTTGGCAACATCATTGGTACCAAGGGCGAGGGACGAAGAGAACCATTTTCCTGCTTGTTGAACGAGGCGGACCTATAGGCAAAGTTCTCGTCCATCGGTGTCAACCGAAATGTCATCAACAATAGTAACAGGGTCTTGCTGACATAATTGTACAACGAGGTGTTTACATACGCAGGAGAATATTACTGCTTAGATCATATAGATCGCAAGAAAGGTTAAACCAAACAATGGAGAGAAAAATATGATTATCCGATTAAACAGAACAATGGAAAGGAAAATGTGTTTAAACACATATTTCAAGGGTATATCCTTCCCAAGGACAAGCAGAGCACGATATCCATGACAGGATATAATGTAGAAAACTCTTTAGGTAAGGGGAGAGAAATTTCAGGACATTACCCATACAGCGGTCTTTGGATAATTGAGCAGGAAACATTTAACATTAGGCTTTAAATGTTCTTGTTGAAAATTGGAGTAACATATATATGCTTCGAGATAGCATTGACATGGTCTTCAGGCAACGGTCAGACTTTGGAAACACAAAGGATCCATCAGGAATAACTTGTAGAATAAGTCTTACAATTTCCTCATGGAAGAATGGATAACCTTGCTGAAAAGGAATCTATAACCATAGGGCCTCCGGCCGGGTGTGCTAAGCACGACATCCTAGATATAAAATATTGCAATACTCCAAGGTAAGGAAGAACAAATGTTGGATAGCAAGGAACTCAAGGTATAACACAGAACACGAACAAGTTAGTGTTGGAGGGAAGGCAATAAAGTTGTCGATGATATCACAATTCATCGAGGGGCAAGGATGGTATTTCTCATCATGACTTCGATTGATACCCTAGAAGAGCTCATAAGATTGATGATGATCACGACACAATTGTTGAGAGATTTCCTGAAGATGTAATCCATCGGCAATGACATCAAGTCAAAAGAATGATGAAGCGAAAAGTTTTTGGAACCACGGGTACGGCACAAACTCGAAACCAAGCTTGTGGTTTAAGGAGAAATGATATGATGAGGAAAATCGACGTAAGCTTAGCTCATCATCGAAAATTGTGCTCCCGGAAGAAGGACCAGGTAGCACAGTTAAGAGCAGCACGATAAGGATATAGCCGATCAAGCTAGGAATGACTTGAAGGATTATTTAAACTCGTAAGCAACGAAAATTATTTACGGTTATTGAATCGGATTGCGGACTCGATTCACTATTCGGTGTTCTCGGTTGACGAAAACCTAGAACCTAGGAACAATCTTATCCGGTGAGTAATAATAGTTGATGAAGAACCCATGAGAAGTTATGATGTCCCATGATATCTCGGGATACCATGGGGTAATACTCGACGACAGACCAAAGTGGAGGTTGGACTGGGGTATTGCTCTGCAGAAGACAAATGCTTAAACTTGCACGAGTAATGGTATTTAAAGGAGAACATGGTCGGATCCACGTCCATAGATACAAGATGAACTTATAACAAGGGAATAATTATTTTAAAAGAAGCTTCCATGATAAGGTATGCATCGTTTCCATGGGCATGAACACAGGGTTCAAGGTCGACTCCCACTTCTCCAATGCATAACCTTTCATTCACTTTTCTTTTTCGAAGAAGTTGTAGTGTTGAATTATCTGGCAAAATACCAGACGCGTATGACTCGTGAAAACTTTCGAGTTCACACATAATATGGAAGGCATAGGTTCAACCTATCGAGGCATCTTAGGAGCATATACCACAATTTCAGGAATAAATAACACAAGCTCGATAGTAGAGCATGCTGGAGAAAGCAGAGGATACAATTTACCAAAGGCATTATGTATCCGAGGAAAGGCTTACAAACTTATAGAATATGAAGGACGTTGTCGGTTAAAATCCAACAAAGGATCTGGTGGTCCATAAGTGGTCTGATGTGAGCATCGATACTCAACCAGAGGAAGAAGGAATGCAAGGAGATCAGTTTATGGAAACAACTGACTAACTCAAAGTTCAAATGCAAAGGAATTATCAATTCCAAGACAAGGGATCAGAAGCAATGCTCTGATTAGGGATGGATAAGTTGAATAGCCTTAGGGGAATAATCGATGGCAAAATTTGATTAGTCGAGATCCAATTCCAGTTAAAAGAATGGCAGCTCAGCCGCAAAGGTAATTTATAAGGATCAACGATGATTGCGAGCATTCGCAAACATATCGAATCAAATGCTCATTATGACGATGTCAAAGGATGCTAATGAATATCGCTAGTCATATGGAATTAACCATTTTGCAAGCATGTAAGGAAGATGAGGAGCAATAGGCTACCGAGGATTTAAGAAGATTGAATAGCATTTCGAAGAATTTTGCGAAACACATAAACAACTGGGGATGAACGGATACTCGGTAAGTGCAAGGAATATCCGTAGGGGTATTCATGTGGCAATGAACTACAAGGCAGTAGGCACAGGGTATTCTCGAAACAATAGCGAGAATTTTGGGGTATCTTGTAATAACAAGATCAACAGGGAATGATTGTATGAATGGAAATTGTATGTGGTTATCCATAGGGTTTATCGATGGAATGGAATTGCAAGAGCGATGGCACAAAGTCTCGGGAGAATATCGGAGAGTATTGTCAGAACCTTCTGTAGAAGCAGTCGATCATTCGGACCGAGGAGCTCTCCGGGAGAAAGTATTTACAAAAACCTAGAGTTAGAGTTAGCAAACCATTTAACCCGAATAGGAGAGAGATCAGAGTCCCAGAGTATAGACGAGGAGTAAAAGATACTAGTACCACCCAATGGCGACGTGGGCCAGTAAGGCACAAAACCATGTTAGTAAAAAGTTTTGTAATGTCTAGACTCGACTTCGGCCAAGGAGTGTGGAAGGTGGATTCCTACAGGCAGTTGGCTCTGATACCAACTTGTCACACCCCCGATTCAATCGTACACTAATCATACACGCAAACGTGTACGATCAAGATCAGGGACTCACGGGAAGATATCACAACACAACTCTACCAATAAAATAAGTCATACAAGTATCATATTACAAGCCAGGGGCCTCGAAGGCTCGAATACAAGAGCTCGATCATAGACGAGTCAGCGGAAGCAACAATATCTGAGTACAGACATAAGTTAAACAAGTTTGCCTTAAGAAGGCTAGCACAAACTGGGATACAGATCGAAAGAGGCGCAAGCCTCCTGCCTGGGATCCTCCTAAACTACTCCCGGTCGTCGTCAGCGGGCTGCACGTAGTAGTAGGCACCTCCCGAGTAGTAGTAGTCGTCATCGACAGTGGCGTCTGGCTCCTGGGCTCCAACGTCTGGTCGCAGCAATCGAGTATAGAATGGGGAAAAAGAGGGAGCAAAGCAACCGTGAGTACTCATCCAAAGTACTCGCAAGCAAGGAGCTACACTACACATGTATGCATTGGTATCAAATGGATTAAGGGTATCATATGTAGACTAAACTACAGAATGCCGGAATAAGAGGGGGATAGCTTGTCCTTTCAAAGACTACGCTTCTGGTAACCTCCATCTTGCAGCAGGAGAAGAGAGTAGATGGTAAGTTCACCAAGTAACATCGCATAGCATAAACCTAACTGGCGATCCTCTCCTTGTCGCCCTGTTAGAGAGTGATAACCCACAAGTATAGGGGATCGCAACAGCTTTCGAGGGTAGAGTATTCAACCCAAATTTATCGATTCGACACAAGGGGAGCCAAAGAATATTCTCAAGTACTAGCAGCTGAGTTGTTAATTCAACCACACCTGGAAACTTAGTATCTGCAGCAAAGTGTTTAGTAGCAAAGTAATATGATAGTGATGGTAACGGTAACAAAAGAGTAACAAAAGCAAAGTAATGTTTTTGGTATTTTGTAGTGATTATAACAATTGCAACGGGAAAGTAAATAAGCGTAAACCAGTATATGGAAAGCTCGTAGGCATCGGATCAATGATGGATAATTATGCCGGATGTGGTTCATCATGTAACAGTCATAACATAGGGTGACACAGAACTAGCTCCAATTCGTCAATGTAATGTAGGCATGTATTCCGAATATAGTGATACGTGCTTATGGAAAAGAACTTGCATGACATCTTTTGTCCTACCCTCTGATACGTCTCCGTCATATCTACTTTTCCAAACACTTTTGCCCTTGTTTTGGACTCTAACTTGTATGATTTGAATGGAACAAACCCGGACTGACGCTGTTTTCAGTAGAATTACCATGGTGTTCTTTTATGTGCAGAAAACAAATATTCTCGGAATGACCTGAAACTCCACGGAACATCTCAGAGAAAACAATAAAAATCCTCGCCAAAGATGAAGACCAGGGGGCCCACACCCTTCTCACGAGGGTGGGGGGAGCCCCCCCTAGGGCGCGCCCCTACCTTGTGGGCCCCCTGTTGCGTCTCCGACTCCAACTCCACCTCCAGGTATTGAGTTTCGATGAGAAAAACATCAGAGAGAAGAAATCATTGCGTTTTACGATACAGAGCCGCTGCCAAGCCCTAAAACCTCTCGGGAGGGCTGATCTGGAGTCCGTTCAGGGCTCCGGAGACGGGGATTCGTCGCCGTCGTCATCATCAACCATCCTCCATCACCAATTTCATGATGCTCACCGCCGTGCGTGAGTAATTCCATCGTAGGCTAGTTGGACGGTGATGAGTTGGATGAGATTTATCATGTAATCGAGTTAGTTTTGTTAGGGTTTGATCCCTAGTATCCATTATGTTCTGAGATTGATGCTGCTATGCTTAATGCTTGTCACTAGGGCCCGCGTGCCATGATTTCAGATCTGAACCTATTATGTTTTCATGAATATATGTGAGTTCTTGATCCTATCTTGCAAGTCTATAGTCACCTACTATGTGTTATGATCCAGCAACCCCGAAGTGACAATAATCGGGACCACTCCCGGTGATGACCATAGTTTGAGGAGTTCATGTATTCACTATGTGCTAATGCTTTGTTCCGGTTCTCTATTAAAAGGAGGCCTTAATATCCCTTAGTTTCCAATAGGACCCCGCTGCCACGGGAGGGTAGGACAAAAGATGTCATGCAAGTTCTTTTCCATAAGCACGTATGACTATATACGGAATACATGCCTACATTACATTGATGAATTGGAGCTAGTTCTATGTCACCCTATGTTATGACTGTTACATGATGAACCGCATCCGGCATAATTATCCATCACTGATCCGGTGCCTACGAGTTTTCCATATACTAGTTTACGCTTATTTACTTTCCCGCTGCTACTGTTACAATCACTACAAAATACCAAAAACATTACTTTTGCTGTCTTTACTTTTGTTGCTGCTACCACCACTATCATATTACTTTGCTACTAAACACCTTGCTGCAGATACTAAGTTTCCAGGTGTGGTTGAATTGACAACTCAGCTGCTAATACTTGAGAATATTCTTTGGCTCCCCTTGTGTCGAATCAATAAATTTGGGTTGAATACTCTACCCTCAAAAGTTGTTGCGATCCCCTATACTTGTGGGTTATCAAGACTAATTTCTGGCGCCGTTGCCGGGGAGCATAGCTCTATTCTTTGAGTCACTTGGGATTTATATCTGCTGGACACTATGAAGAACTTGAGAGATCCAAAAACCAAGATCTATCCCTCAACTACGAGGGGAGGTAAGGAACTGCCATCTAGCTCTGCACTTGATTCACCTTCTGTTATGAGTAAGTTAGCGACACCTACACCTGCTTCTGCTATTCGTTCTGATATGTCACATGTCATGGATGATGCCACTTCTGCTGTGCATGATACTTATGATGAAACTGCTTCTATGCCTGATGCTACTGTGCCCCTTAGTGAATTTCTTGATGAAAAAATTGCTAGGGCTAGAGAAAAAGAAATAATTGAATCTGGATACGATGATGATAGTGATGATGAAAACATGCCTGTTATTCCCGAGGGTTATATTTTTGATATGGAATCTTCTGCCGCTATTTTTGCTTGCAAAGATAGATATGGGCTTAAGAGGTTATTAATTAAATGGAACAAAGAATCACTTAGAGATAAAATGAGACCTGACCCTGCTTTTGCTAGTTCACCTATATGTGTTCCTGATAAAGATTATGAATTCTCTGTTGATCCTGATATAATTACTTTGGTTGAACCTGATCCATTTTATGGCTATGAATCTGAAACTGTTGTGGCACATCTTACTAAGTTAAATGATATAGCTGCCCTGTTTACTAATGATGAGAGATCGCGTTACTTTTATATACTAAAAATATTTCCGTTCTCATTAAAGGGTGATGCTAAGATATGGTTTAATTCTCTTGATCCTGGTTGTGTGCGTAGTCCCCAGGATATGATTTATTACTTCTCTGCTAAATATTTCCCTGCTCATAAGAAACAAGCTGCTTTGAGGGAAATATACAACTTTGTGCAAATTAAAGAAGAGAGTCTCCCACAAGCTTGGGGGAGGCTTCTCAAGTTACTTAATGATTTGCCTGATCATCCTCTTAAGAAACCTGAAATACTTGATATCTTTTATAATGGACTAACTGATGCTTCCAGAGATTACCTGGATAGTTGTGTTGGTTCTCTTTTCAGGGAAAGAACACCGGATGAAGCTGAAATTCTATTGAATAATATGTTGAAAAATGAAAATAATTGGGCACCTCCTGAGCCAACTCCTGAGCCAGCTCCTACTCCAATTACCGAGCCCATTCCTAAACCAACTCTGAAGAAGAGAGGTGTTTTATTTCTCAGTCCCGAAGATATGCAAGAGGCAAAGAAATCTATGAAAGAAAAAGGTATTAAAGCTGAAGACGTTAAGAATTTACCTCCTATTGAAGAAATGCATGGTCTTAATATACCGCCTGTTGAAGAAACATATGATCTTAATTATTTATTTACTGAAGAACCTCCTGATCCCGATATCCCGACACAGGTAGTAAAGGTAAATTCTCTCTATAGATATGATAAAGGTGAAGTCCCTCCTACTAAAATTGCTAGTCAGTGCTTGGAAGAGTTTGATAACTTTATGTTTAAGCAAGACGATTTCAATGCTTATTTTGGTAGACAATTAAAAGAAAATGCTTATATGATTAGATGCTTGGGTGATTATATGGCTAATATTAAAGGTGAACTTAAACTTGTTAGCAAACATGCTTCTATGGTTACCACTCAAGTAGAACAAGTACTTAAGGCTCAAAAAGGAGTGCTTGATGAAATGAATAGTAAGAAAAATGATTATGCTGTTAGAGTGGCTACTAGAACTGGTAGAATGACCCAGGAACCTTTGTATCCTGAAGGCCACCCTAAGAGAATCGAGCAAGATTCTCAAAGAAATAATATTGATGTTCCTAGTTCTTCTAAAAAGAAGAAGAAGAAAAATGATAGAACTGTGCAAACTTCTAGTGAACCTATTGCTGAACCACCTGATAATCCAAATGATATTTCTATGTCTGATGCTGAAACACAATCTGGTAATGAACATGAACCTAGTAAAAATATTAATGATGATGTTCATGATGATGCTCAACCTAGTAATGATAATGATGTAGAAATTGAACGTGATGTTGATCTTGATAACCCACAATCAAAGAATCAACGTTATGATAAAAGAGACTTTGTTGCTAGGAAACATGGTAAAGAAAGGGAACCTTGGGTTCAGAAACCCATGCCTTTTCCTCCGAAACCATCCAAGAAAAAAGATGATGAGGATTTTGAGCGCTTTGCTGAAATGATTAGGCCTATCTTTTTGCGTATGCGATTAACTAATGTGCTCAAAACAAATTCTTATGTTAAATATATGAAGGATATCATTACTAATAAAAGAAAGATACCAGAAGCTGAAATTTCCACCATGCTTGCTAATTATACTTTTAAGGGTGGAATACCAAAGAAACTTGGAGACCCCGGAGTACCTACTATACCTTGCTCCATTAAAAGAAATTATATTAAAACTGCTTTATGTGATCTTGGAGCCGGTGTTAGTGTTATGCCTCTCTCTTTATATCGTAGACTTGACTTGAATAAGCTGACGCCTACTGAAATATCTTTGCAAATGGTTGATAAATCAACTGCTATACCTGTCGGTATTTGTGAGGATGTGCCTGTTGTGGTTGCAAACGTTACTATTTTAACGGACTTTGTTATACTTGATATTCCCGAGGATGATAGTATGTCTATTATTCTTGGAAGACCTTTTCTTAATACTGGAGGGGCTGTTATTGATTGCAACAAAGGCAATGTCACTTTTCATATTAATGGTAATGAGCATACGGTACACTTTCCGAGGAAACAACCTCAAGTTCATAGTATCGACTCTATTGGAAAAATTCCATCAATTATATTTGGAGGTTTTGAATTTCCTCTTCCTACTGTCAAGAAGAAATATGATATTCTTATTATTGGGGATGTGCACATCCCCGTTGAGGTAACTTAATGTTATTCGAAATTTCTCCGGTTTCATGATTATCGGAATGAGTTTGTTAACAAGACTTGATCAACTTTGTTAGTGGATTCTTTTTGATGAGCATGAGATGGATGAAACTAGAAGCACAACCTTCTGTACCCTCTCTATATTTTCTGTTATTTAGATTAAATAAAGAAAAAAAAATAGTATTTTTCTGTCTGTTTCCTGACTTACCCATGCAATATAAAAATATCCCGAAAATAAAAGTCCTCAGAATGACATGCCAATTTAATATGATTTTTTCGGGAATATTTGAGGATTTACTGTGCAAAATTACCGCGGGAGGAGCTGCCACCTGGCCACGAGTGTGCTGGGCGCGCCCCCCCTATAGGGCGCGCCCCCTGCCTCGTGGGCCCACGATGGCCCTCCTCCACTTATCCCTGCACCCATCTTCTTCCTCTATCTCACACAAACCCGAAAAACCAACTCAAGCACGAGTTCCAGCCACTTTTGCTGCGATTTTCGATCTCCTTGCTCAAAGCACCTCTCGCAAAACTGCTTGGGGAGATTGTTCCTTGGTATGTGACTCCTCCATTGGTCCAATTAGTTTTTGTTCTAGTGCTCTATTCTTTGCAAGGTTCAAAATTGCGGATATCGGGTTCGTATCGGATTGCCCTCGACATATCGGATATCGGATATCGGGTGATATATCGGACGATATGTAGTTATATCAGAAATTAAAATTGGTCTATAATTTTCTATCTTAAGTGTTATACTTTCCATGCATTTTTAATATAATATGGAGTAAACCATGGAGATAAAATTGAACACACATGTACGAAAAATTGGTTCTCAGGCATGTAATAACCAAAACAGTAAGAAAAAAGCATAGGATGAAACAAATTAACACATAAAGTCATAAACTCCATATCCAGTTCAAGTGCATCACGATTCACGAGTAAATAGTTCAAACATATTTCAATTAAGTGCGTGTGGGCATAATAGTAAATATTGATCTAGTCGCTTCATTGTAGATTTTAGTCATCATCAAGGAAATTGTCCTCATTCTCTCCATCATCACTTGAAGAATCGTCCATCAACTGCATGGCTGTATCATCTTCGTCACAGTCAGAAGACTCTTCTTCAGCCTCCATGGTGCGGGCTCTCTTTGACTTGCTCGACGAACCTTTGCTCAGTGCTCTCTTCTTCTCATTTACGCCAGCCTGAGCCGGTTCATCTTGTTCACCATCATAATCAGATGCATTTTCACCTTCTCCATCTTGTTCTTCAACAATATTTTCTTGCTGCTTCCCTTCAACGGTCGCCTCCCCTTCAATCCACTCATTCGGTGGTTCATCATCAACAAACTTTACAGCTAATGGGTCTCTCTTCCTTTGAGCATACTTCCACTGAAGCCTCTTGTTAAACATGACATAGACAAGAGAATTCAATCTCTTCTGTGTTAATCTCGTCCTTTTCTTGGTATGGACCTACAATGAAGCAGCCATTAAGATCTAAGAAGCACAATACGCTACATGAAAAGGTAGTGCATAAAGTAAGTGATGTGCGTACCCTCTCAAATGCACTCCAATTCCTTTCACACGCAGATGAGCTACACGTCAAATTTAGAATCTTGATAGCCATCTTTCTTAATTCCTTTGCATCCGTGCCATGTGCCTCCCACCAATTTGCTGCAAATATAACCAAATTTAAGTTAGAAATTTGACAAGATAAATATTGTTGAAACCAGAAAGAGAGAGAGAGCTTTTACCTGGGGTGATATGTACTTTTCCTTTGTCGAATAGCCATTACAGAGCCAAAAGAATCAGTGCCATTAGTGTACATATTTAGCTGGGCAACAATCATGTCTTGTAATTTGTCATTATCATGGTACACGCGACCTGCACACTGTACAACTGCTGCAACGAAAACCTCTTCCTCCAACTCTGCCTTGTTCTCATAATAAAAGAATGGATTCAAGTAATATCCAGCTTTATGCAATGGAGTCTTGAGTTTGTCGTTCCACCTTTCGTCTATAATATCCCAAATGAAACCATATTTCTTTGCATTTCCATCAAAACGGACAGCAATTTCCTTTTTTGCATTTTCAAGATCACCATAAAGGTAACCCATAGCAGGAACATCTCCATCCACCCTTCTAAGTACAAATGCTAGTGGCTCAAAATAGTTTATAAGTCGCAAAATTGATGACCAAAAATCGTTGCCCATGACCAACTTAGCAATAACTTTTCCTGCTTTTTGCTTAGCAAATCTAGTGTCGCTCCACTTTGTTGATCCGAACATTTCTTTCAGTTCTTTTCTTTTTCATACAGACTTTTCAAATTAAGGTAGAAAGTGGCAAACCGAGTCATTCCAGCTCGAACTAAATCACGATCACTAGTAAAAGAACGCATCATAGACAACACTCTAGTGTGGGCATAAATGTAACATGTAATAAACTTTGCTTTCTTAATTGTATTCTGGATAGCAGGCTTCTTACCAATGTCCTCAAGCATTAGATCAATGGTATGTGCCGCACAAGCAGTCCAAAATATCTGAGGATATTTCTGTTTTAGTAACTTTGCTGCAGCCATGTTATTTGAAGCATTATCGGTCACTACTTGTAAAACCTTCTCCGGACCAATTTCATCTATGCATGAGTGTACCAAAGAATAGATGTAATTAGCATCATGAACATCTGCGGAAGCATCTATAGCTCGGAGAAACCACACGCCTCTAGCAGAATGAGATACCAAGTTCATTAGGCTTCTTCCCCGTCGATCTGTCCAAGCATCTGTCAAAAGAGAGCATCCAGTCAACGACCATGCCTCCTTGTGTGCATTTGCATATTCATCTAGTGATCTGACTCTGTTCTCCAACAAAGGAGTGCCAAGCTGATAAGGAGATGGCTTCTTCAATCATGGGCCATATTGTCCAATAGCTTCTATCATTAAATCGAATGAATCAAGGCGAACGGCATTAATGGAATTCCAGCTTGGTAAAACCAATCTGCAAGGTATTCATGAGCTCTCTGTTTCTCCTTCAACTTGTATGTTTCATTTAGTGTGGTTTGAGTGGTAGTCTGAGAATTCTTTCCTTTTCCACGAGTTTCTTCTGGTTTCTCACGATAACAGTCAAGTGGTCCTTTATTCAAAGACCTCTTTCGCACTAAACTGGTTGATTGATCTTGCTCATCGTCATCCTCCTCAGCAATATGAACCTGACTTCTAAGTTTGTTCAACTCTTCTTCTTTATCTAGTTTCTTTTGTTCTGCTGCCTCAAGGATAGTCTTCATCTTATCCCTAACATCTTGAGGAACTTGTGTGCATGGGGTAACCTGGCCTCTCAATCCAGCTAAATGTTGCTTCATCCTGGTGATTCCTCCACTGAAGATACTTTTACAGAAATTACATCCAACATTGTTCGGGTGCTTCTCACTTGGCGAAAATGCATACTCCCAAGCTGAATCCTTTTTTGGCTTATTTTTGGCTGACACTCCTTCCTGTGTTGCTGATGAAGTCACACTCGCTGACATGATGATCTAAGAAATTACAAAAAATATTCCTGATTAATAAGCCATAAATATAAACAAAGAACTAGTGTACTAGTACTAGACGCAACAAAACAGAGCCACTTAATAAGCCATAAGCAAAAGAAATAGTGTACTAGTGCTAGACGCAAGAAGCATTCAAGCAATGAGGCAATACGGACTTGAGGACAGAATGCACACTCGTACTCTATGCTTAAACCTGAATGCGCATTTGCACTGTTTGCTTAAACCTGAATGCGAATATATTTGTACTCTCTCTCTCTCTCTCTCAAAACTGAACAAGTGCTCTATTTTTCCTCTGCTTCGTGTGTGCGTGGTAGAAACTGAACTAGCTTGCGCGTGTCTGTGTCCGCCGCTGGCGAGCGAGACGAGGGCCAGCACCCAAGAGCCATCACTACTTGCTTGAAGCTCGTGGATTTACAGCTTGCCAGAGAAGGTTGTACCGGTGTAGATGATGGACGCCAAAGGAACTAATGGCAAGGATGGAGTAGGGTTCCAGCCGGAGAGCAAAGCAGAACGTCGTGTAGTTACCCGTCCGCCGTCGCAGCCGGCGGCCGCCAGGGGAAAACGTTCAGGATCGCAGCCGCCGCCGCCGCCGTCGCCACCGCTGTGTACTAGTACGCCAAGAAAAAGACCTAGGTCTATTAGTACTAGGAAGGCTTGTGCACGTTTGTGGGCTGGGCTCATCCAGTTTATGTAAATTGGGCCACTTTTACATATCGTCCATATCGGTCAGACATGTATCGGCCCGAAATTGCGGGCTGACCAGCGATATTGCGGCCGGTAAGTTGAGAAACGCAATTCTGGAAACGATAACATAGCTTCGTATCGATGGGCAGTCAAAACCGATATTGCGGCCGATACGACCGATATTTAAAAGCTTGATTCTTTGCAAATTTGTGCTGCATTGGTGACCATGTTCTTGAGCTTGCATGTCAAATTTATATGGTTCTAAGTAGTTCAAATGCTTGATATAGGCTCTAGGCACTTGTAGGAGTAGTTTCTATCAGTTTTATTGAAGTTGGTTCATTTTTGTTTGAAGTTACTAAAAATTTCAGATTGTTTCAGAAAAATAATCAGGAGATTTTTGAGGGGTTCATCGAGCCAAAGCTCGAAGGAAAAGGCACCGAAGCCTAAGTATAATTTGCCGCGCACCGCGGAGATTCGGGCGTGTGAATGGCCTTCTGAAGATTTGTTGAGAGCAACCGGTATCTATGAAGATTTTCATGAATTGGCTCACAATGCAGGCCTCACCGCTTTCCTCCAAGACCAATGCGATCAGTATCTCTTACTCACAAATACTTTTGTGCAAAACTTTCATTTTCATTCTAGGAACTCACCACCTACGGTGGAGTTTCATTTATATGATGAGCATAAGGAGATGTCACTTTATGATTTCTGTCGGATTTGTTTAATCCCTTTTGAGGGCAAGACAGAAGAACCACATCATGATGATGTGGCTGGGTTTATTGATACTATCACTATAGGAGAAACTAGAAAGGTTTCCGATGCACGAATCACTAGCATACATTTTCCTGTTTTACGTTACTTTGCATTATTTGCTAGTTGTTGTTTAATTGGACGTGGAAACAGTGGAAACCTTAGTATCCCTGATATAATTATTCTGCACCACGGTTTATACAGTGATAACACTTTTAGTATGGGCGGTATTATTGCTAGACGGTTAATTGTGAACCGTACTAAGGGTCCCATCTTTGGAGGCGTCTATGCCACATGCCTAGCTGCACATTTTAACTTACCTATTAGGCATGCTGAGAAGGAAGAAAAGGTGCTGCCCGGTGTTTATCTAGATCATAAAAGTATGGTGGCACATGATTTTATTGTTAAGAATAGGGCAGGAGAGCTTAAGTATCAATTGTTCTTTAACAAACATCATCCTGAAACTATTACGTTGCCTGCCCCTTCTTTGTTTAATTTTGTAGGACCCTACCTCATTACGTGGGCTGCTGTCCAAGCTTACAAGAATCCTGCATCAGCCCCGGAACAGGAGCCACAAGATGAGCCTCCACGACAATCTGCTTATTCTTGGGATCCAGAGATGACTGTCAGCCAGTCGCAGTCAGAGTCTTCTTCTTCATCACAGTATGATCCCAACTATCCTTCCTCATCACAGTACGACCCCAACAACTATTATTATGGATATCCGCCAGGCCAGCCGTGGCCATAGACCAACTTAGGCCAAAAGCCTAAGCTTGGGGGAGTACGTATTTCTCACCGACATTACATTTATGTTCACACACACTCATTGCTAGATGTCGGTGCTCATACTTTTTCACTGTAATATCCATGCTAGTTTATTTTCTTTTTCCTGCTTTCTTCTTGTATGTTTGTTAAACCTTAAGAAAAACTAAAAAAATTAGTAGTAGTTTATTTTTCTGCTGTAGTAGTAATAACTAAAAAAAGAAAACCCAAAAATATTTCCCGTTCTTCTTTTGCTTGTTGGGAGCTTTCCCGTGTAAATATTTTTATTTCTTTTCTTTGGGGGTCAGTAGGAGAAGACCATAATTGAATTGTTGAAGTGGCTCCTATATGCACTATTCTTGATTTAACCCAGAGCCCATATTGCCTTCTCTTCTCTTGTTTATTCAATGCTCTCAGATTCCAGCTTAGTCCAATGCACGTACACTCTTATTATTATTCACACAATTCGGTTGTGCAAGTGAAAGGCAATTATGATGATATATGATGGGCTGACTGAGATGAGAAAAGCTGGTGTGAACTCGACCTCTTTTGTTTTTGTAAATATGATGAGCCCCTCGTTCTTGATTCAGCTTATTATGAATAAACATGTTTGCAATGACAATTAGAGATCATCGTTGCTTGTGCCATGCTTGATTAGCTATGAGTTATAATGGTTTACCTTGTGTGCCAACATGCTATTGAGGTGGTTATGATGTGGTATGATGGGGTGGTATCCTCCTTTGAATTATTTAAGTGACTTGACTTGGCACATGTCCACGCATGTAGTTGAAACAAATCAACATAGCCTTCACGATATTTATGTTCATGGTGGATTATATCCTACTCATGCTTGCATCCAATTTTTATTAATTTTAATGCATGTACATGGCTGTTGTCTCTCTCTAGTTGGTCGCTTCCCAGTCTTTTGCTAGCCTTCACTTGTACTAAGCGGGAATACTGCTTGTGCATCCAATCCCTTAAACCCCAAAGTTATTCCAGATGAGTCCACTATACCTTCCTATATGCAGTATCTACCTGCCGTTCCAAGTAAATTTGTATGTGCCAAACTCTAGACCTTCAAACAAACATTCTGTTTTGTATGCTCGAATAGCTCATGTATCAACCAAGGTTGTCCTTATATTCCGTGTTAGGCGGGTTATTCTCAAGAGGAGTGGACTCTGCTCCTCACTCACGAGAAAATGGCTGGTCACCGAGATGCCCAGTCCCATGCTTTATGCAAACTAAATCAAAATTAATTGCAAACAAAACTCCCCCTGGGACCTGATGTATGTTGGAGGCACTCGTTGTTTCGAGCAAGCCATGGATTGATGCTTGTTGGTGGAGGGGGAGTATAAACTTTACCATTCTGTCTGGGAACCGCCTATAATGTGTTTAGCATGGAAGATATCGCCATCTCTTAGTTGTTACGTTGACAATGAAAGTATATCGCTCAAAATACAATTTATCTCTATTTCAAAACCAAGCTCTGGCACCTCTACAAATCCCTGCTTCCCTCTGCGAAGGGCCTATCCATTTACTTTTATGTTGGGTCATCACCCTCTTATTAAAAAGCACTAGCTGGAGAGCACAGCTGTCATTTGCATTCATTACTGTTAGTTTATATTGGGTATGACTTTGATTGGATCTCTTTTACCATGAATTACAATGTCTAGTCAGTCCTTGACCTTTAAAGGTGCTCTGCATTTATGTTTTGCGGTCTCAGAAAGGGCTAGCGAGATACCATCTTGTTATATCATATTATGATTGTTTTGAGAAAGTGTTGTCATCCGAGATCTATTATTATGGCTTGCTAGTTGATTATGCTATTGATATGAGTAATTATGAGACCTGGGAATTATTGCAAATGTGGTTAGTTATGATCTATGCTGAAAACTTGAATGCTGGCTTGACATAGTTACAACAACAAGAGCAAACAGAGTTTGTAAAAGTTTTTCTTTCTTTCTTTCAGTTTGTCAACTGAATTGCTTGAGGACAAGCAAGGGTTTAAGCTTGGGGGAGTTGATACGTCTCCGTAGTATCTACTTTTCCAAACACTTTTGCCCTTGTTTTGGACTCTAACTTGTATGATTTGAATGGAACTAACCTGGACTGACGTTGTTTTCAGCAGAATTACCATGGTGTTCTTTTATGTGCAGAAAACAAATATTCTCGGAATGACCTGAAACTCCACGGAACATCTTAGAAAAAACAATAAAAAATCCTTGCCAAAGATGAAGACCAGGGGGCCCACACCCTTCTCACGAGGGTGGGGGGCGCGCCCCCCTACCTTGTGGGCCCCCTGTTGCGTCTTCGACTCCAACTCCACCTTCATATATTGAGTTTCGATGAGAAAAAAATCAGAGAGAAGAAATCATCGTGTTTTACGATACGGAGCCACCGCCAAGCCCTAAAACCTCTCGGGAGGGCTGATCTGGAGTCCGTTCGGGGCTTCGGAGAGGGGGATTCGTCGCCGTCGTCATCATCAACCATCCTCAATCACCAATTTCATGATGCTCACCGCCGTGCGTGAGTAATTCCATCGTAGGCTTGCTGGACGGTGATGGGTTGGATGAGATTTATCATGTAATCGAGTTAGTTTTGTTAGGGTTTGATCCCTAGTATCCATTATGTTCTGAGATTGATGTTGCTATGAATTTTCTATGCTTAATGCTTGTCACTAGGGCCGGCGTGCCATGATTTCAGATCTGAACCTATTATGTTTTCATGAATATATGTGAGTTCTTGATCCTATCTTGCAAGTCTATAGTCACCTACTATGTGTTATGATCCGGCAACCCCGAAGTGACAATAATCGGATCACTCCCGGTGATGACCATAGTTTGAGGAGTTCATGTATTCACTATGTGCTAATGCTTTGTTCCGGTTCTCTATTAAAAGGAGGCCTTAATATCCCTTAGTTTCCAATAGGACCCCACTGCCACGGGAGGGTAGGACAAAAGATGTCATGCAAGTTCTTTTCCATAAGCACGTATGACTATATACGGAATACATGCCTACATTACATTGATGAATTGGAGCTAGTTCTGTGTCACCCTATGTTATGACTCTTACATGATGAACTGCATCCGGCATAATTATCCATCACTGATCCGGTGCCTACGAGTTTTCCATATACTAGTTTACGCTTATTTACTTTCCCGCTGCTACTGTTACAATCACTACAAAATACCAAAAACATTACTTTTGCTGTCTTTACTTTTGTTGCTACTACCACCACTATCATATTACTTTGCTACTAAACACCTTGCTGCAGATACTAAGTTTCCAGGTGTGGTTGAATTAACAACTCAGCTGCTAATACTTGAGAATATTCTTTGGCTCCCCTTGTGTCGAATCAATAAATTTGGGTTGAATACTCTACCCTCGAAAGCTATTGCGATCCCCTATACTTGTGGGTTATCACCCTCCCGTGGCAGCGGGGTCCTAATGGAAACTATGGGATATTAAGGCCTCCTTTTAATAGAGAACCGGAATAAAGCATTAGCACATAGTGAATACATGAACTCCTCAAACTACGGTCATCACCGGTAAGTATCGCGATTATTGTCACTTTGGGGTTAATGGATCATAACATATAATAGGTGACTATAGACTTGAAAGATATGATCAAGAACTCTCATATATTGATGAAAACATAATAGGTTCAGATCTGAAATCATGGCACTCGGGCCCTAGTGACAAGCATTAAGCATAGCAAAGTCATAGCAACATCAATCTCAGAACATAGTGGATACTAGGGATCAAACCCTAACAAAACTAACTCGATTACATGGTGAATCTCATCCAACCCATCACCATCCAGCAAGCCTACGATGAATTACTCACGCACAGCGGTGAGCATCATGAAATTGGTGATGGAGGATGGTTGATGATGACGACAGCGACGAATTCCCCTCTCCGGAGCCCCGAACGGACTCCAGATCAGCCCTCTCGAGAGGTGTTAGGGCTTGGCGGCGGTTCCGTATCGTAAAACGCGATGATTTCTTCTCTCTTATTTTTTTATCCCCGAAAGCATTTATATAGAGTTGGAGTTGGAGTCGGGAGGTCTCCAGGGGGCCCATGAGGTAGGGGGGCGCGCTCTAGGGGTGGCGCCCCCCACCCTCGTGGCAAGGGTGTGGGCGCCCTGGTCTTCATCTTTGGCGAGGATTTTTATTATTTATTGTAAGATATTCCATGGAGTTTCAAGTCATTCCGAGAACTTTTGTTTTCTGCACATAAAACAACATCATGGCAATTCTGCTGAAAACAACGTCAGTCCAGGTTAGTTCCATTCAAATCATACAAGTTAGAGTCCAAAACAAGGGCAAAAGTGTTTGGAAAAGTAGATACGACGGAGACGTATCAACTCCCCCAAGCTTAAACCCTTGCTTGTCCTCAAGCAATTCAGTTGACAAACTGAAAGAAATAAAGAAAAAACTTTTACAAACTCAGTTTTCTCTTGTTGTTGCAAATATGTCAAGCTAGCATTCAAGTTTTCAGCAAAGATCATAACTAACCACATTTGCAATAATTCTCAGGTCTCATGATTACCCATATGAATAGCATAATCAACTAGCAAGCCATAATAATAGATCTCAGATGACAACACTTTCTCAAAACAATCATAATATGATATAACAAGATGGTATCTCGCTAGCCCTTTCTGAGACCGCAAAACATAAATGCAGAGCACCTTTAAAGATTAAGGACTGACTAGACATTGTAATTCATGGTAAAAGAGATCCAATCATAGTCACACACAATGTAAACTAACAATAATGAATGCAAATGACAGCTGCGCTCTCCAGCTAGTGCTTTTTAATAAGAGGGTGATGACTCAACATAAAAGTAAATAGATAGGCCCTTCGCAGAGGGAAGCAGGGATTTGTAGAGGTGCCGGAGCTCAGTTTTGAAATAGAGGTGAATAATATTTTGAGTGGTATACTTTCATTGTCAGCATAACAACCAAGAGATGGCGATATCTTCCATGCTACACACATTATAGGCGGTTCCCAAACTGAATGGTAAAGTTTATACTCCTCCTCCACCAACAAACATCAATCCATGGCTTGCTCGAAACAACGAGTGCCTCCAACATACATCAAGTCCCAGGGGGAGTTTGTTTGCAATTATTTTGATTTAGTTTGCATAAAGCATGGGACTGGGCATCCCGGTGACCAGCCATTTATCTCGTGAGTGAGGAGCGGAGTCCACTCCTCTTGAGAAAAACCCGCATAGCATGGAAGATACAGGCAGCCCTAGTTGATACATGAGCTATTCGAGCATACAAAACATGATGATTATTTGAAGGTTTAGAGTTTGGCACATACAAATTTACTTGGAACGGCAGGTAGATACCGCATATAGGAAGGTATAGTGGACTCATCTGGAATAACTTTGGGGTTTAAGGGATTGGATGCACAAGCAGTATTCCCGCTTAGTACAGGTGAAGGCTAGCAAAAGACTGGGAAGCGACCAACTAGAGAGCGACAACAGCCATGTACATGCATTAAAATTAATAAACATTGGGTGCAAGCATGAGTAGGATATAATCCACCATGAACATAAATATCGTGAAGGCTATCTTGATTTGTTTCAACTACATGCATGAACATGTGCCAAGTCAAGTCACTTAAATCATTCAGAGGAGGATACCACCCTATCATACCACATCATAACCATTTTAATAGCATGTTGGCACGCAAGGTAAACCATTATAACTCATAGCTAATCAAGCATGGCACAAGCAACTATGATCTCTAATTGTCATTGCAAACACGTTTATTCATAACAAGCTGAATCAAGAATGATGAACTCATCATATTTACAAAAACAAAAGAGGTCGAGTTCGTACCAGCTTTTCTCATCTCGTGTCAGTCCATCATATATCATCATAATTGCCTTTCACTTGCACGATCGAACGATGTGAATAATAATAAGAGTGCACGTGCATTGGACTAAGCTAGAATCTGCGAGCATTCAATAAACTGGGGAAGATAAAGCAATATGCGCTCTTGGTTAAATCAACAATAAAGCATATAAGAGCCACTTCAACAATTTAATCATGGTCTTCTCCTACTGACCCCCAAAGAAAAGAAAAGAAATAAAACTATTTACACGGGAAAGCTCCCAACAAGCAAAAGAAGATCAGGAAATATTTTTGGGTTTTCTTTTTAATCACTACTACAAGCATGGAAAGTAAATTAATTAAAAGCTACAACTAATTTTTTGGTTTTCTTAAGGTTTATTAAACACACAAGAAGAAAGCATAAAAGGAAATAAACTAGCATGGATGATACAATGAAAAAGTATGAGCACCAACATCTAGTAATGAGTGTGTGTGAACATAAATGTAATGCCGGTGAGAAATACGTACTCCCCCAAGCTTAGGCTTTTGGCCTAAGTTGGTGTATGGCCACGGCTGGCCTGGCTGATATCCATAATAATAGTTGGGGTCGTACTGCGATGAGGAAGAAGAGGGCTCCGATTGCCACTGGCTGGCAATCATCTCCAGATCCCACTGATAGTTAGACTATCGTGAAGGATCAAATTGTGCTTCCGGTTCTGGCTCCTCGGCTGGTGCAGGGTTCCGGTCGGCATGGATAGCCGTCAACAGAACAAGGTACGTGCCTACAGTCAAATCAAACAAAGAAGGAGCAGGCAAGGTAATAGTCTCAGGATGATGTTTATTAAAGAACAATTGATATTTAAGCTCCCCTGCCCTATTCTTAATAATAAAATCATGTGCTACCATACTTTTATAATCTAAATAAACACGAGGCAGCACTTTTTCTTCCTTCTCAGCATGCCTAATAGGTATGTTAAAATGTGCAACTAGGCATGTAGCATAGATGCCTCCAAAGATGGGACCCTTAATGCGGTTCATACTTAACGTCTAGCAATAATGTCGCCCATACTAAAAGTGTTACTACTGTATAAACCTTGGAGCGAAATAATAATATCAGGGATACTAAGGTTTCCACAATTTCCGCGACCAATTAAGCAACGACTAGCAAATAATGCAAAGTAACGTAAGACAGAAAAATGTATGCTACTGATTCGTGCATCGGAAACCTTTCTAGTTTCCCCTACAGTGATAGTATTAATGAATCCCTCCACATCATCACGATGTGGTTCTTCTGTCTTTCCCTCAAAAGGGACTAAACAAACCCCAAAAAAATCATAAAGTGACATCTCCTTATGCTCATCATATAAATGAAACTCCACCATAGGTGGTGAGTTCCTAGAATGAAAATGAAAGTTTTGCACAAAGGTATTTGTGAGTAAGAGATACTGATCGCATTGGTCGTGGAGGAAACCGGTGAGGCCTGCATTATGAGCCAATTCATGAATATCTTCATAAATCTCGGCTGCTCTCAAGAATCCTCGGTAGGCCATTCACACGCCCGAACCTCCGCGGTGCGCGGCAAATTATACTTAGGCTTCGGTGCCTTTTCCTTCGAGCTTTGGCTCGATGAGCCCCTCAATAATCTCCTCATCATTTTCTGAAAAATTCTGAAATTTTTAGTAACTTCAAAATAAAAGTAAACCAAACTCAATAATATTGATAGTAACTACTCCTACAAGTGTCTAGAGCCTATATCATGCATCAAAACTACTTTTGACCATATAAATTTGACATGCAAGCTCAAGAACAGGGTCACCTAAGAAGCAAAAATTTGCAATGAATAAAGCACTAGAACAAAAACTAATTGGACCAATGGAGGAGTCACATACCAAGGAACAATCTCCCTAAGCAGTTTTGTGAGAGGTGCTTTGAGCAAGGAGATCGAAAATGGTAGCAAAACGAGCTTGGACTCGGGTTTGAGCTGCTTTTTAGTGTTTGTGGGAGGAAGAAGAAGATGGGTGCAGGAATAAGTGGAGGAGGGCCACCGTGGGCCCACGAGGCAGGGGGGCGCGCCCTCCACCCTTGTGGCAAGGTGGTTGGCCCCCCTGGTGTGTTCTTTGCACCATAAATCCTCAAATATTCTATAAAAATCATATTTAATTTTGAGGGCATTTGGAGAACTTTTATTTTTGAGGTATTTTTATATTGCATGGATAATCAGATAACAGACAGTAAAATATTTATTTTCACTTTATTTCAACTAAATAACAGAAAGTATAGAGAGGGTACAGAAGGTTGTGCTTCTAGTTTCATCCATCTCATGCTCGTCAAAAGGAATCCACTAACAAGGTTGATCAAGTCTTGTTAACAAAATCATTCCAATTAACATGAAACCGAAGAAATTTCAAATAACACTATGTTACCTCAACGGGGATATGCACATCCCCAATAATAAGTATATCATATTTCTTCTTGACAGTAGGAAGAGGAAATTCAAAACCTCCAAATATAAACGATGGAATTTTTCCGATAGAATTGATACTATGAACTTGAGGTTGTTTCCTCGGAAAGTGTACCGTATGCTCATTACCATTAACATGAAAAGTGACATTGCCTTTGTTGCAATCAATAACAGCCCCTACAGTATTAAGAAAAGGTCTTCCAAGAATAATAGACATACTATCGTCCTCGGGAATATCAAGAATAACAAAGTCCGTTAAAATAGTAACGTTTGCAACCACAACAGGCACATCCTCACAAATACCGACAGGTATAGCAGTTGATTTATCAGCCATTTGCAAAGATATTTCAGTAGGTGTCAACTTATTTGAGTCAAGTCTACGATATAAAGAGAGAGGCATAACACTAACACCGGCTCCAAGATCACATAAAGCAGTTTTAACATAGTTTCTTTTAATGGAGCATGGTATAGTGGGTACTCCTGGATCTCCAAGTTTCTTTGGTGTTCCACCCTTAAAAGTATAATTAGCAAGCATGGTGGAAATTTCAGCTTCTGGTATCTTTCTTTTATTTGTAACAATATCTTTCATGTACTTAGCATAAGGATTCATTTTGAGCATATCAGTCAATCGCATACGCAAAAAGATAGGTCTAATCATTTCAGCAAATCGCTCAAAATCCTCATCATCGTTTTTCTTGGATGTTTTGGGAGGAAAATGCATGGGTTTCTGAACCCAAGGCTCTCTTTCTTTACCATGTTTCCTAGCAACAAAGTCTTTCTTATCATAACGTTGATTCTTTGATTGTGGGTTATCAAGATCAACATCAAGTTCAATTTCTACATCATTATCATTACTAGGTTGAGCATCATTATGAACATCATCATTAACATTTTCATTAGGTTCATGTTCATTGCCAGATTGTGTTTCAGCATCAGACATAGATATACCATTTGGATTATCAGGTGGTTCAGCAATAGGTTCACTAGAAGTTTGCACAGTTCTATCATTTTTCTTTTACTTCCTTTTAGAGGAACTAGGTGCATCAATATTATTTCTCTGAGAATCTTGCTCAATTCTCTTAGGGTGGCCTACATGATGCAAAGGTTCCTGAAGCATTCTACCAGTTCTAGTAGCCACTTTAACAGCATAATTATTTTTCTTACTATTCATCTCATTGAGAATTCTTTTTGAGCTTCAAGTACTTGTTCTACTTGAGTGGTAACCATAGAAGCATTTTTGCTAACAAGTTTAAGTTTACCTCTAATATTAGCCATATAATCACCCAAGTATTTAATCATATCAGCATCTTTTTTTAATTGTCTACGAAAATAAGCATTGAAGTCTTCTTGCTTAAACATAAAATTATCAAACTCATCCAAGCATTGACTAGCAATTTTAGTAGGACGGATTTCACCTTTATCATATCTATAGACAGAATTTACCTTCACTACCTGTGTCGGGTTATCGAGGTCTAGAGGTTCTTCAATAAATAAAGGATTAAGATCATATGTTTCTTCGACAGGCGGTAAATTAAGACCATGTATTTCTTCAATAGGAGGTAAATTCTTAACATCTTCAGCTTTAATACCATTTTTTCATAGATTTCTTTGCCTCTTGCATATCTTCGGGACTGAGAAATAGAACACCTCTCTTATTTGGAGTTGGTTTAAGAATAGGATCATTAATTGGAGCAGGAGCTGGTTCAGGAGCTGGCTCAGGAGGTGCCCAATTATTTTCATTTGTCAACATATTATTCAATAAAATCTCATCTTCATCCGGTGTTCTTTCCCTGAAAAGAGAACCAGCACAACTATCCAGGTAATCTCTAGAAGCATCGGTTAGTCCATTATAAAAGATAACAAGTATTTCATTTTTCTTAAGAGGATGATCAGGCAAAGCATTAAGTAACTTGAGAAGCCTCCCCCAAGCTTGTGGGAGACTCTCTTCTTTAATTTGCACAAAGTTGTATATTTCTTTAAAGCAACTTGTTTCTTATGAGCAGGGAAATATTTAGCAGAGAAGTAGTAAATCATATCTTGGGGACTACGCACACAACCAGGATCAAGAGAATTAAAC
Organism: Triticum urartu; assembly: GCF_056163025.1. Taxonomy (NCBI): domain Eukaryota; kingdom Viridiplantae; phylum Streptophyta; class Magnoliopsida; order Poales; family Poaceae; genus Triticum; species Triticum urartu. The sequence continues at coordinate 148,799,473 of NC_141879.1, read as the reverse complement.
CATATCTTAGCATCACCCTTTAATGAGAACGGAAATATTTTAAGGATATAAAAGTAGCGAGATCTCCCATCATTAGTGAACAGGGTAGTTATATCATTTAATTTAGTAAGATGTGCCACAACAGTTTCAGATTCATAGCCATGAAAAGGATCAGATTCAACCAAAGTAATTATATCAGGATCAACAAAGAATTCATAATCCTTATCAGTAACACAGATAGGTGAGGTAGCAAAAGCAGGGTCAGGTCTCATCCTAGCATTTAGAGATTGCTTATTCCATTTAGCTAATAACCTTTTGAGTTCATATCTATCTTTGCAAGCTAAAATAGCTAAAGAAGCTTCTTGATCAAATAAATAACCCTCAGGAATAACAAGTGATTCTTCATCATCACTTTCATCATCATAATCAGATTCAATATTTTCAATCTCTCTAGCCGTAGCAAGTCGTTCCTCGAGAAAATCACTAAGTGGCATAGTAGTATCAGGCATAGAGGTAGTTTCATCATAAGTATCATGCATAGCAGAAGTAGCATCATCAATAAAATGCGACATATCAGAACGAATAGCAGAAGCAGGTTTAGGTGTCGCAAGCTTACTCATAACAGAAGGTGAATCAAGTGCAGAGCTAGATGGCAGTTCCTTACCTCCTCTCGTAGTTGAGGAATAGATCTTGGTTTTTGGATCTCTCAAGTTCTTCATAATGATAAGCAGATATAAATCCCAAGTGACTCAAAGAATAGAGCTATGCTCCCCGGCAACGGCGCCAGAAAATAGTCTTGATAACCCACAAGTATAGCGGACCACAACAGCTTTCGAGGGTAGAGTATTCAACCCAAATTTATTGATTCGACACAAGGGGAGCCAAAGAATATTCTCAAGTATTAGCAGCTGAGTTGTCAATTCAACCACACCTGGAAACTTAGTATCTGCAGCAAAGTGTTTAGTAGCAAAGTAATATGATAGTGATGGTAACGGTAGCAAAAGAGTAATGAAAGCAAAGTAATGTTTTTGGTATTTTGTAATGATTGTAACAATAGCAACGGGAAAGTAAATAAGCGTAAACCAGTATATGGAAACTCGTAGGCATCGGATCAATGATGGATAATTATGCCGGATGTGGTTCATCATGTAACAGTCATAACATAGGGTGACATAGAACTAGCTCCAATTCGTCAATGTAATGTAGGCCTGTATTCCGAATATAGTCATACGTGCTTATGGAAAAGAACTTGCACGACATCTTTTGTCCTACCCTCCCATGGCAGTGGGGTCCTAATGGAAACTAAGGGATATTAAGGCATCCTTTTAATAGAGAACAGGAACAAAGCATTAGCACATAGTGAATACATGGACTCCTCAAACTACGGTCATCACCGGTAAGTATCCCGATTATTGTCACTTCGGGGTTAACGCATCATCACACATAATAGGTGACCAAAGACTTGCAAGATAGGATCAAGAACTCTCATATATTGATGAAAACATAATAGGTTCAGATCTGAAATCATGGCACTTGGGCCCTAGTGACAAGCATTAAGCATAGCAAAGTCATAGCAACATCAATCTCAGAACATAGTGGATACTAGGGATCAAACCCTAACAAAACTAACTCGATTACATGGTGAATCTCATCCAACCCATCACCGTCCAGCAAGCCTACGATGGAATTACTCACGCACGGCGGTGAGCATCATGAAATTGGTGGTGGAGGATGGTTGATGATGACGACGGCGACGAATCCCCCTCTCCGGAGCCCTGAACGGACTCCAGATCAGCCCTCCCGAGAGGTTTTAGGGCTTGGCGGCGGCTCCGTATCGTAAAACGTGATGATTTCTTCTCTCTTATTTGTTTCTCCCCGAAAGCAGTTATATAGAGTTGGAGTTGGAGTCGGGAGGTCTCCAGGGGGCCCACGAGGTAGGGGGCGCGCCCTAGGGGGCGCGCCCCCCACCCTCGTGGAAAGGGTGTGGCCCCCCTGGTCTTCATCTTTGGCGAGGATTTTTTATTATTTATTGTAAGATATTCCGTGGAGTTTCAGGTCATTCCGAGAACTTTTGTTTTCTGCACATAAAACAACATCATGGCAATTCTGCTGAAAACAGCGTCAGTCCGGGTTAGTTCCATTCAAATCATACAAGTTAGAGTCCAAAACAAATGCAAAAGTGTTTGGAAAAGTAGATACGACAGAGACGTATCAGAGAGCGACCACCGGGTTGTATCTGGCACTTGGAAGGGTGTGTTTTATTAAGAATCCGGTTCTAGTTGTCATAAGGTCAAGGTATAACTCCAAGTTGTCCTGGTACCGAAGATCACGGCTATTCGAATAGATTAACTTCCCTGCAGGGGTGCACCACATTTCCCAACACGCTCGATCCCCTTTGTCCGGACACACTTTTTTGGGTGATGCCCGGCCTCGGAAGATCAACACGTCGCAGCGCTACCTAGGCACAACAGAGAGGTCAGCACGCCGGTCTAAATCCTATGGCATAGGGGTCTGTGCCCATCGCACATTGCACACCTGGAGCAGGCATTCCAGTCCAACCCGGCGCGCGCCGCTCAGTCGCTAACGTCACAAAGGCTTCGGCTGATACCACGACGTCGAGTGCCCATAACTGTCCCCGCGTAGATGGTTAGTGCGTATAGGCCAGTGGCCAGACTCAGATCAAATACCAAGATCTCGTTAAATGTGTTATCTTGAAATAACCGCAAACGTCGTCCAGGGCCAGGCCCACCTCTCTCCTAGGTGGTCTCAACCTGCCCTCTCGCTTCGCCACAAAGATTCACACAGAGGGCTGTCGGGAAAGTATGTCCTTCCAGCCCCCAATTCATGAATCAACCGCGGGTACTCCTTGAGTCGACTCGTCTTTTGTCACCACAAGTATCATATATTATTTATAAGTATATACCCGTGACCACCTCCCAAGAGATCACGGCCCGATAGTATAGCATGGCAGACGGACAAGAATGTAGGGCCACTAATGGTAAACTAGCATCCTATACTAAGCATTTAGGATTGCAGGTAAGGTATCAATAGTTGTAGCAAAAATGACAGGCTATGCATCAGAATAGGATTAATGGAAAGCAGTAAGAAGCTACACTACTCTAATGCAAGCAGTATAGAGAAGAGTAGGTGATATCTGGTGATCAAGGGGGGGGGCTTGCCTAGTTGCTCTGGCAAGAGAGAGGGGTCGTCAACACCGTAGTCGTACTGGGTAGCAGCGACGTCGGTCTCGGTGTCTAGCAGAGAAGAGGGGGAAGAAACAATAAATATAATGCAAACAAAAGCATGACGATACATGACATGACAAAACGTGATGCCAAGTGTGCCCTAACGCGGTACGAGGTGGTACCGGTGAAGGGGAAAACATCCGGGAAAGTATTCCCGTTGTTTCGCCTTTTCGGACAGATGAACTGGAGGGGGAAAGTTGCGAGTTCAATTTGTTAGGGATGTGTGGTGGACGAATGGGCTGCGTATCCAGATTCGTCTCGTCGTTCTGAGCAACTTTCATGTACAAAGTTTTTTCATCCGAGCTACGGTTTATTTTATATTAATTTTAAAAGGATTAAATCATTTTTATGATTTATTTAATTATTTTAATGCAACATTATCTAGAATAGTGCTTGCTGACGTCATCATGATGTCAGCAGTTGACCTGGTCAACCTGACAGGTGGGTCTCGTTCGTCATTGACACATTTAATTAGCAGGTTAATTAAACAGGGTCAATTAGTTTCATTAATGGTTAGGTTAATCTAATCAGGATTAATTAGTTTAATTAATTCTTTAATTAATTAATTAATTTTATTTATTATTTTTTAAATCTCTTTTTTTGTTAAAACGTTCTGGGCGTGGGGCCCATCTGTCATAGGCCCCCGGGGCCTTAGCGGTTCGGGTGCTACGGGCGTCGCGTGTGCGGGCGCTGCCTGAGTGGGCGCACACCTAGGGGCGCGCGGGGCGACGGACCCGGCAGGGCGCCGGAGCAGCAGGGGGCGGTGGCCACGACGTGGCCACGACCGAAGCGGGGCGAGGCCGCGGTGGTGCCCACAGCAGCCGGATGCGGCGCTCGGCCGCGGCCCAGCAGGAGTTGTGGCAGTGGCCGCGGGGAGGCTAGGCCGGAGCCGTAGGGGGTAGCGGGCGGTGACCGAAGGTGGCGCAGAGGGGCGAGGCCACCGAGGTGACGGGGCGCTGCAGAGCGGGGGAGGCGAATGGTGGATGACGGCGAGTAGTGGCCAGAGCCGCCTCGCGGAAGGAAGGGGGTGGCCACGGCGCGGCCCCGGTGCGGCCATGGGCGGGGCGGCGAAGACGGCAAGCGGCGCGTGCGGGGGTTGGTTGGGTGCGCCGGGGCACGCAGCAGCGCAGCGGCAAGGAGGGGGCGCGGGACGCGTTGGTCGTGTGCTGGCCGCGGTGAGGCACAGAGCAGCCCACTCCGGCGACCATTTGGTCGGCCGCGAGCACCAGGAGGACGGCGCGTAGAGGGACGCAGGCAGTGGTGCAGGCAGGGCATGCAAGGGGTGGCCAGAGCGAGCACAATGACGACGAGCAGCGGGTGCGTGTGCGCGTGGTGGTGCACGAGAAGACAAAGAGGAGGGAGAGGGTGAGCTCACGGGGGAAAGCAGGGAACGGGGCAGTGGTGCTTGTGGTGGTCGACGGGGACGATGGCGATGGGGAGGCAGGCCGACGGAGAGGAGGAAGCAGGCCGGCGGGGGAGCTCCGGGCGCCGGCGTCAACGTATAGGGGCGAGGGGATCGGGAATCCTCCCGATCCAGATCCAATCGAGGGGGGAAGTGGTGGGGGAGCGAGTGGGCGACGTGGGGAAAGGGCTAGGGTTTCGGGGGGAGGGTTATGGGGAGTGCGGGGGAGAGTGGCCGGTTGGGCCGGCCTGGTGGGGTGGCCGACGGGGCCGGCTGGGTCGAGGCCCAGTGGGGGCTTTCTCTTTCTATTTCTTTTTTCTGATTGTTCTTTTCTTTTTAGTTATTATTCTTTTCTATTTATTTTTAGCTTCCTCTTAGTTTCTGTTTTATAAAAATTATCACTAGTACCTAAACTTGCATTTATAATTATACTACTCTCATAGTAATTATTAACCCAAAACAAAATAGTTTAATCTTTAATAAAATCCAATACGTGTTTATTTAATTGATATAACTACTGTTTTAATTACGTAAGTGCATTTAAACCTTTTATAACAATGTGGCTTCTCCACCATTACTACTTATGCATTATTTGGCTCACTCCGAACATTTTAGTTTTAATATTTGAAAACTTTTATTGTTTGGTTTTACTTTAAAATTTGAAAATTTTAACTAGGTCTCGAACTGACGCGAGTTTATCACAGTAACCGAGGTGACGTGGCATCATTACGGAGGTTCACTGTAGCTTAACTACCCGGGCGTCACAATTCTCCTCCACTACAAGAAATCTCGTCCCGAGGTTTAAGAGGCGTAAGGTGGAAGAATACATTATGGAATTCTAACGATTCATCTTGGTCTTGGTTGCTCTTCTCGAAGAGGTTGATCCATAGCATTGATGTCTTCACTTCTCGGTATCAATGCCTCATGATGAAGTTGTTGTCCTTCCTCCGAACCTTCACCGTACTTACGAAGGGTCAAGGGATAACTTTAGAAAAATGAACCTTAGAAGGATGATTATCTGGTAGATAGTTCAGGGTATACGGCAGAAAGTATCTCTCGAATTGAACTTAAGAAAAACATCAAGAGCAAAATGAGAAGGTTTCACGAGAAGTTTCGAACGGGTAGGCAATCGTTCGATGCCTGAAACAAAGTGTGAAAGGGGCCCAGAGCAATGAGAATAAGTATTGCGTGTGTTACCAAATTAGATCACTAGGAAGGTGGTCCGTGAATTATATACGAGGCCACGCACGAGGCATAACCTTGCGAACAGGGGGTGTACAGGAGAGTCAGATTTCGATCCTGTGGAACTGTGGGTTATGGGCCCACCATGTGGGTTAATAGTAGGAAGAGGGGTGATGTCTTGCACGATCATGCAAGCAAGGTGAGGGAGTCCTGGATTAGGGGGTGTCCGGATAGCCGGACTATACCTTCAGCCGGACTCCTGGACTATGAAGATACAAGATTGAAGACTTCGTCCCGTGTCCGGAAGGGACTTTCCTTGGCGTGGAAGGCAAGCTTGGAGATACGGATATATAGATCTCCTACCATTGTAACCGACTCTATGTAACCCTCACCCTCTCCGGTGTCTTTATAAACCGGAGGGTTTTAGTCCGTAGGACAACATACAGAACAACAATCATAATATAGGATAGCTTCTAGGGTTTAGCCTCTTCGATCTCGTGGTAGATCTACTCTTGTACTATCCATATCATCAATATTAATCAAGAAGGACGTAGGGTTTTACCTCCATGAAGAGGGCCCGAACCTGGGTAAAACTTCGTGTCCCTTGCCTCCTGTTACCATCCGGCCTAGACGCACAGTTCGGGACCCCCTACCCGAGATCCGCCGGTTTTAACACCGACATTGGTGCTTTCATTGAGAGTTCCTCTGTGTCGTCGCCATCAGGAAGGATGCCTCGCCCCGTCTTTAAAGACGGCACCGTTTCTAATGGAGCTTTGGCCGTCGGCCAAGAAATCATGCGGAAGCTTTGCAAAATTATTATGAAGCTACGCGACTAGAAATCGATCCCTATGATCGAAGTTATATACTCTATAACATAGGCCTTATACACACAAGCAATGGAGAGCATACAAAGGCTTTGGAATATTATTTCCGGGCACTAGAACGACGACCATAATAAAGGTGCTTACTATCTACTCTTGATTCAACACACTTCCACTGTAGTGTTTGAGTGGATCCTGCTACCTCCTCTCGAACCATAATAGACTAGTATTATTATTTTATCATTGAATCGTTTATTTCTCTTGAAATGAAAGTTGAAAGCGGGTTAATTCTTTTACAGACGTCTTTTTTTAGGCAATCTTTGACGAATTAGGAAGAAAAAGGATTCTTATTTTGATACAAGAAGAATCGGCACAAGAAAAAGGCTTTTTCTTGTGCCGAATAGACGATTAAGAAGACCTGCATAAATCTATTAGGAATAGGCTTACATAGTTATGGTTCGTTTACATTAACACATAAATGATTACATAAAATAAAACCTTCATTTCATGAACAGGAATTTCAATTGTGCTTATATCCATCACTGTAGGACTTGGGTTTAAGCTTTCCCCAGCCCCTTTTCATCAATGGACTCCTCCGGCTAGGTGGTTTTCTTATGACCGCCTGTTCGGCTTCTGCGCCGATGATGACCTCTCGAGCCATCGAAAACAATCTTCATGTCAGCTCGGAACTTGCCGAGCAGTTAGATCCAATGGAGCTCTCCTCCATAAACGAGCTCTTGGATCGCATCGCCGCCCTGGGAGTCGCTACGGATTATGACCAGATTGGGCCTAAACCTGATCTGAGAGAAATTAACTCTCCCCAAGTCACCCATCACGTTGCCATGGTAGAGGGACAGTACGGCGACCCTTCAATTCAACGCCCAACTTGGTGTTGGCATCTCGGAGATCGTTCTTCTCCCGCCTCACCTTTGTCAGCACCTTCTCACCAGCCTTTAGCTGGCGTAGGAGGTGTTGCCTTTCCGAATTCAATCCGGCGCCATCTGCAATTCCATTTGCCAGATTTGCACCCCTGTCGTGCTTCGCAAAATGCTTATCTTTCGAAGTGTATATTACCAGAGGGGGTCTCCTTGGGCTCCCCTGCCGTGGCTAGTGCGGCCTCAAGTTGGGCTTTGCACTCTTCCAGCTCCTGGGACAGTAGGGAATTCTTTTCTGTAAGAACCTGCATAACAAATGATCCTTAAATCAGTTATTCTAACTGTTTCAAGTCTCGGGGGCTACTGGTATATATATATAATTGCCAAAATTTTCTTACCCGTATGTATTTTACATATTGCTCCGTGGCTCTGGCTAGACCATTTTGAGCGGCACGGAGGTACACATCTCCCGACTTGAAGGCATCTAATGCCTCTTGGGAGAAACAAGCGTTGCGAAGAATTGTCTGGCGACGCCTGTGGTTCATGGCACTCTCCACCTCAGAATTGGTGGCAGACAACCTGTCCACATCCTCCGTCGGAGGAGCGTCCGATGCGCGCCTTGTGTTCGCCTCCGCCTCTGGACCAGGCTTTGGAGCCTGGCTGGTGGAGGCACGATTGGCAGCCTCTCTGAATATAGTCCGGCGAGGTCTCTTTGTCCTGAAGAGAGCACGAGTGTTAATATGCCTTGAAGGTATAATACCTGGGATAAGGGGGCCCGCCATACCTTTGCGCTGACGCCTCGGTCCGGACTGCACCTCTTTTCTGCCCACGGGGCCCTGCGGCTCCTCGTTGGCTTGTCGCCGCAGGTTCGGCCTCCCGTCTCAGAAACCTCCCCTGCAAAGCTCGGTTGTAATCTGAAAACACGAGAGGGCGGACCCCTATTCGGGGTACTGGGACTTCGATCTTAGTTACCTGGGAGGCCGGGATTAGCCCTGGGTAATCGGCCGTAATGGCCACCAAGGCATTGTCCTTGCTTAATTGATGGAACACTCCATCAATCAGCTCCACAGATAAGTCCGGATCCTCTTGAGAGGCCGGGTCGAGGGACCGTCCTGGGTCCTCGGGTTGTGGAGGAGGGCTGTTTATTTCCTTAACAGCCTGGCGCAGTTCCTGCGTTGAAGTCACTAGACTGAATATTCAACAATGGGGATATAAAACGGATGGGCAAGATATGACCACTTACCTAGCTTGGAGGATTGTACATAGAAAATCCACCCTTTGGGTCGACGCGGAGAAAATCCTCCTCTTCTCCCTTGTACAAAGCGGACAAGGTCTTTGGTAGAGCCGCAGCCGAATCTGGCCCCTTACGGCCGTAGCGGGTGGCGTCGTCCTCCCCGTTGAAGTCCCACATGGGTGGCCTCTATAATGTAGCGGATGCACCCCTCGCATGATGCATGCGGCCATGACCCCGATCATGGTCAGTCCAGAATGAGCTAACAATCTTATCCGGCCCATCAGGTAAATAACGTCCTTGTCACTTTCCCTCTGAGGGCTCCGTGGACACCAACTTAGGCGCTTCTTTAGTGGAGCACTATCAAACTCAGGGAGGCCGATCCGGACAGGATCCAGCAGCGGGACGTCCTCTATGTAAAACCATTCCAAAGGCCAGTCCTCAGACGCCTTCTTTGGGGTTCCGGATAGATATCCGGTCCCGGCGATGCGCCACACTTTGGCTCCGCCCACTTGATATATTGACCCCTTCTTAGAACGGGGCACAAGGCAGAATAGCTCTTTCCACAGCCCGAAATGAGCTTCAACACCCAAAAACAGCTCGTAGAGGGCTACGAAGCCCGCGATATGCAATACGGAGGCTGGCGTAAGATTGTGTAGCTGGAGGCCATAGAACTCCAGGAGCCCCCGGAGAAACAGATGGATTGGAAATACGAGCCCTCTTATTAAATAAGGGACAAGGCATACCCGCTCTCCTTTGGAGGGATTAGGGGCACTCTCCGCTTGCTCTCCGCCATTATAGATGGCAAGACCGGCTCGAACCGGGACCATATAGGCCGGGGGGAGAAATCCCTTGGTCTGGAGCGTCACTAGCTCGCTATGCGGGATGGAGCATCTCTCCCAATATCCAGGCTGAGGGCTGGAAGGATGAAGGGAGGAGTTGCGACGGCTGGCCATGGTGGAATGGAGCTTTGTCGGATGCGCTCTGATGAACACTCGCGAAGGGGAGAAGGTGTGGTTTGGATCTAAATCCTTGTCCCCTTAAATGGGAGGCTCATTTACGCAGCTAGGGGTGTGGATGTAAAAACACTCAGACTTTTCATATTCGTTTGACACGTGGGAGACGGCCATTATTGGGCATAGAAGCCAAGGAGCGCAACATTTACAAGAAACCGGACTTTATTCGACAGGTACACAGAATTCGGAAGAGAACCCGCCTTGCAATGCCGAAGACAATCTGCGCGCCGGACTCATCGTCATTGAAGCCTGGTTCGGGGGCTACTGAGGGAGTCCTGGATTAGGGGGTGTCCGGATAGCCGGACTATACCTTCAGCCGGACTCCTGGACTATGAAGATACAAGATTGAAGACTTCGTCCCGTGTCCGGAAGGGACTTTCCTTGGCGTGGAAGGCAAGCTTGGCGATACGGATATATAGATCTCCTACCATTGTGACCGACTCTATGTAACCCTAACCCTCTCCGGTGTCTATATAAACCGGAGGGTTTTAGTCCGTAGGACAACATACAGAACAACAATCATACCATAGGATAGCTTCTAGGGTTTAGCCTCTTCGATCTCGTGGTAGATCTACTCTTGTACTATCCATATCATCAATATTAATCAAGCAGGACGTAGGGTTTTACCTCCATCAAGAGGGCCCAAACCTGGGTAAAACTTTGTGTCCCTTGCCTCCTGTTACCATCCGGCCTAGACACACAGTTCGGGACCCCCTACCCGAGATCCGCCGGTTTTGACACCGACATTGGTGCTTTCATTGAGAGTTCCTCTGTGTCGTCGCCATCAGGAAGGATGCCTCGCCCCGTCTTTAAAGACGGCACCGTTTCTAATGGAGCTTTGGCCGTCGGCCAAGAAATTATGCGGAATCTTTGCAAAATTATTATGAAGCTACGCGACTAGAAATCGATCCCTATGATCGAAGTTATATACTCTATAACATAGGCCTTATACACACAAGCAATGGAGAGCATACAAAGGCTTTGGAATATTATTTCCGGGCACTAGAACGACGACCATAATAAAGGTGCTTACTATCTACTCTTGATTCAACACACTTCCACTGTAGTGTTTGAGTGGATCCTGCTACCTCCTCTCGAACCATAATAGACTAGTATTATTATTTTATCATTGAATCGTTTATTTCTCTTGAAATGAAAGTTGAAAGCGGGTTAATTATTTTACAGACGTCTTTTTTTAGGCAATCTTTGACGAATTAGGAAGAAAAAGGATTCTTATTTTGATACAAGAAGAATCGGCACAAGAAAAAGGCTTTTTCTTGTGCCGAATAGACGATTAAGTAGACCTGCATAAATCTATTAGGAATAGGCTTACATAGTTATGGTTCGTTTACATTAACACATAAATGATTACATAAAATAAAACCTTCATTTCATGAACAGGAATTTCAATTGCGCTTATATCCATCACTGTAGGACTTGGGTTTAAGCTTTCCCCAGCCCCTTTTCATCAATGGACTCCTCCGGCTAGGTGGTTTTCTTATGACCGCCTGTTCGGCTTCTGCGCCGATGATGACCTCTCGAGCCATCGAAAACAATCTTCATGTCAGCTCGGAACTTGCCGAGCAGTTAGATCCAATGGAGCTCTCCTCCATAAACGAGCTCTTGGATCGCATCGCCGCCCTGGGAGTCGCTACGGATTACGACCAGATTGGGCCTAAACCCGATCTGAGAGAAATTAACTCTCCCCAAGTCACCCATCACGTTGCCATGGTAGAGGGACAGTACGGCGACCCTTTATCTATCTTAAGGACTAGCTACGTCCGGATTCCCGATCCCTCCAAGCCGGATACCCGCGGAGGGGAGGATATCACTCAAGGCCTGAACTTAGAGTCAGGCGACGGGCTGGATTCATTGGACAACATCCAGGAATCCAAATTTTCGAGTTCGGAAATTCCTCGGCCTCTGAGCCTCAGATTGGGTGAGGCTTTGGATTTAATTCCACCCACCCACCCGAACATAAGCGATCTATCCCAAATCAGGCAAGAGCCCAAAGAAATAGTACATCATTACTGGGCCAGATTCCTCCTGGTTAGGAACAGGATAAGGGACTGCCGTGAGGAAGATGCAATATCAATCTTCTGCTGTAATTGCACGGACAAGGGAATCCTCAACGCCATAAGTCGCCGCGATATTACACGCTTCGCTGACTTGGCGTCCATTGTACGAAAGTACTATGCGATGGAAAGCGCCTGGAAAACCGAAATAAAATTTTGGGACGATCCGGCCCTGAATACAAACCCAGTCCGAAATAAAAGGCTGCATCATCGCCAGAGACCCGGATCAAACACCAAAAAGCAAAAACCCTCTATAGGGCATGGAACCGTACTGGAAGGATGGCTCAATGGACCCTGTAAATTTCACAGTACAGAGGACGCCACACCAACTCACAGCCTTAGAGCATGTTGGATACTCCGGCAGGTGGCCAAAATTGGCGAAGATCTCCTAATTCCGGAGGCCATAGAAAGCCACCCCAGAGACACCAGTACGGTATTAACAGTCTTTGAGACTTTCACATCAAATAATATGTGAAAAAGAACACTCCGAAGCCTTGCCGAAGTCTACCAAGTAGCAACAATAAACCCATGGAGTGACACGGCTATTACCTTTAACGCCAGTGATGAACCTAAATTTCGAATAGCCCGAGCACCAGCCGCATTGGTCCTCAGTCCAATAGTGGACGGCTTTCGTCTTACCAAGGTACTCATGGACGGCGGCAGCGGATTGAACCTCATTTACGAGGAAACCCTTCAAAAAATGGAAATAGACTGGAACCGCATTGAGCGAAGCAGCACAACCTTTAGAGGAATAATCCCCAGTCAGGAAGCGCGCTGTACAGGAAAAATCACACTAGATGTGGTGTTCGGCACGCCGGATAATTACAGGTCCGAAGAGGTCACGTTCCATGTGGCTCCGTTCAGCAGCGGTTATCACGCTTTGCTAGGGCGGGAAGCGTTTACAATCTTCCAAGCAATACCCCATTACGGGTACATGAAGCTCAAGATGCTCGGGCCTAACGGGATCATCACTCTCGCTGGTGATACGGACATAGCACTCCGTGCCGAAAACAAGACAGCCGCACTGGCCCTCGAGGCACTATCCGAAGCCCTAGCAGCTGAGGAACTAACTACGCTGTGCTCCACGGTGAATAGGGACGATGTGGTACTCGATAAAAGATCCAAGTCCACCTCCTTTAAACCGGCAGACGAAATAGTCAAATTCCAGGTCCATCCAACAGACCCCAATAAAACAGCTTCCATTGGGGCACAGTTAAACCCTGATGTAGATGCCGCACTACGAGAGTTCCTACGAGAGAACTGGGACATTTTCGCCTGGCACCCTTCAGACATGCCAAGAATCCCACGCAGGCTGGCCGAGAACAGCTTAAATATCCTAAAAGGATTCAAATGTCAAACAAGCTCTTCGGCGTTTTTCCGAACCTAAGAGACAGGCCATGGGAGAAGAGCTAGCAAAGCTATTGGAGGCCAGATTCATCAGAGATATAAAACATCCAGACTGGCTAGCAAACCTGGTGATGGTACCAAAGAAGGACAAATCCTGGCGCCTGTGCGTTGATTTTAAAGACCTTAACAAGGCTTGCCCAAAGGATCCCTTCCCCCTCCCCCGCATCGATCAAATTATCAACGCTACCGCAGGACATGATTCGTTGTGTTTCCTCGACGCATATTCCGGCTACCATCAAATCAAGATGGCAGAATCAGACCAAGCCGCAACGGCATTTATCACACCATACGGCCCATTCTGCTTCAACACAATGCCCTTCGGGCTCAAAAACACCGGCGCAACATATCAGCGCATGATTCAGACATGTCTGGCAAACCAGATCGGCAAAACAATGGAGGCATATGTAGATGATGTGGTCGTCAAAACAAGACATGCCGAATCTCTAGTAGACGACTTGAGGCTCACATTTGATAACCTCCGAACACACGACATCAAGCTCAACCCGGAAAAATGCGTTTTTGGCATTCCCGCCGGAAAGCTCCTGGGCTTCATTGCATCCGTTAGAGGAATTGAAGCAAATCCAGCCAAGATCCGAGCTCTGTCACAATTGGATATCCCAAAGGACCTCAAACAAATACAAAAGTTAACCGGATGCGTAGCGACTCTAAGCCGCTTTATCTCCCGCTTGGGAGAAAAGGCCCTACCCCTTTACCGCCTCCTTCGGCGCACCGAACACTTTGAATGGACGGATGCAGCCACGGCCGGACTCGACGAAATAAAAGCCATATTGGCAACAAACCCAGTCCTAGCCGCGCCAAACATTGGCGAACCAATGCTATTGTACATTGCAGCAACACATCAGGTTGTAAGCGCAATGCTCGTTGTCGAACGAGAAACGGACGGACACAAATTCCCCCTTCAAAAGCCGGTCTATTATGTGTCCACTGTCCTCACTCCGTGCAAATCACGGTACCCGCATTATCAAAAGATTGCATACGCGGTATTCATGGCATCCCGGAAGCAACGACACTACTTTCAAGAGTGTTCAATAACAGTAGCCTCGGAAGTACCACTTAACGATATTATAAACAACCGTGATGCAACGGGCCGGATTGCAAAATGGGCCATTGAGCTCCTCCCGTTCGACATAACTTATAAGCCACAACGAGCCATCAAGTCGCAAGTTTTGGCCGACTTTGTCGCAGAATGGACGGAGGCCGAACTCCCTAAAGAGTATGGCACATATTCAAATTGGATCATGCATTTCGACGGATCCAAGATGTTGGCCGGACTAGGGGCTGGCGTCGTTTTGATGTCCCCCACAGGAGACACAGTTCAATACGTACTCCAGATTATGTACACAGACTCCAACAATGCAGCCGAATATGAGGCCCTTTTACATGGTCTTCGGATGGCAGTATCAATGGGCATTCAACGCCTAGAGGTGCGCGGGGACTTGAACCTCGCAATATCCCAAATAAATGGAGACTTCGATGCCAAGGATCCAAAAATGGCAGCCTACCACAACGCCGTCCTAAAAATGTCAGCTCAGTTCGAAGGGCTCGAATTTCACCATATAGCCCGGGAAAATAATCAGGCGGCAGATGTCCTGGCACGCATCGGCGCAAAACGCGATGTCGTCACCCCCAACATCTTCTTGGAAAGGCTGTTCAAGCCATCCGTAGTATGGGAAGGGGAGCCGAACAATAACAGCCCGGACCCAACCGCACTGCCCGACACCGAACATTCTGACACAATCGGAGGCTCTGCCAATGAAATAACACCTTCAGCCCATGTAATAATGGCCGTCATCACCCCGTGGACAGAACCATTCCTCGCCTACCTTACTAGGCAGGAACTCCCCGAGGACCAAAATGAGGCACGCTGCATAGTGCGATGATCCAAAGCCTACAAAGTCCACGAGGGAGAGCTTTATAAGAAAAGCACTACCGGAGTCCTTCAAAGGTGCATCTCCAAAGAGGAAGGCGGAACCTCCTGGCTGAAATTCATGCCGGACTCGGCAGTCATCATGCTGCAGCTCGGTCCCTTGTAAGCAAGGCCTTCCGTACAGGCTTTTATTTGCCGACGGCCCAGGCAGACGCACAGGACTTAGTCCAACGATGCGTCGGTTGCCAGCTCTTTGCAAACCAAAGCCATATGCCACCCACCGCCCTCTGAACTATCCCCATCACTTGGCCCTTCACGGTCTGGGGGCTTGACATGGTTGGACCCCTTAAAGGCGGAACCCACAAGCAAAAATACTTACTGGTCATGGTGGATAAGTTCACCAAATGGATAGAAGCCAAGCCTGTTAAGACGGCCGAATCCGGACCGGTGATAGACTTTATATCCGGGGTTGTACACTGTTACAGCGTCCCCCACAGCATCATCACTGATAACGGCACGAACTTTACGGCCGACGAGGTAAAACTCTGGTGCAAAAACATGGGCATCAAGCTCGATTATGCTTCCGTCTATCACCCACAAACTAATGGCCAGGTCGAACGTGCAAATGGTCTTATCATGAGCGGCATCAAACCCAGATTAGTGCGGTCCCTCAAGGAATCTAACACGCACCGGGTAGAGGAGCTCGACTCCGTACTCTAGGGGCTGCGGACCACGCCGAATCGCACCACCGAATACACACCATTTTTTATGGTGTACGGCGCAGAGGCAGTTTTGCCTTGCGACATAATTCATGACTCACCTCGAGTGCGCATGTACGAAGAAAGAGAAGCCGAGCTCGATCGGCAGGACAGTTTGGACGCATTGGAGGAGGAGCGTGACGTGGCAAAAGCCCGTTCCGGATTCTATCAACAGCAGGCTCGAAGATACCAAAGTAGAGAAGTACGGGCCAAAAATTACAACGTTGGCGAATTAGTTCTATGCCTGCCAGACAAGAAAAAGGACAAACTCAAGCCCAAGTGGGAAGGTCCCTTCATAATTGACCAAGTCCTGACTGGTGGAGCGTACCGCCTGCGAGATGCATCGGATAACCGACTCGAGCCGAACCCATGGAACGCGGCCCGTCTCCGAAGATTCTATGCCTAGCGCCGGACTCTGTGTTCGTCTCCTTCCTCTATCCATTTTTTATATACTTTCTGTCTTACATTTCTCTCCTTCTCCCCTTCCTTTCTCTTATAGCCTCTAAAGGCTCATCCAATGACATGCTATTCGCACTCATTAAACCTGGGGGCTTCTTTTAACAGAAGCTTATTTATACGGGCTTCATGCCCAACACATGTGTTACACTTCCGCATGTACCTTTTATTTCACCATTATATGCATCGATATGACTTAAGTTTTTGCCAAGCTGGGTTGCCTGGCTCCTGTGCTTACCCCTACGTTCCCGATTATTCGGCTAGGCGGTAAAGGGAGCACCTCTGCGATTGCTACTGCCAGATCAGCCGGATGTGTACCTCAGACTGGGTGAAGCCAAAAGCTAGTGTTCTTAAGGGAATATTCGGTCGGTGACCTAAAAGATGATCTTTTAACTTATCTATTTATACGCCCCCAGATGCTTTTTCCCGCGTCTTTTTCGCAGAATGGGCATGCCTCCCAGGGAAAGGAACCCCTAACGGAACTATTCTCCCTAGAAGATGTTTCTTGCTAACCATGTAATATAACATAACTAGTCGAGCACTTGTCTGTTCATGCACTAATGACCCCTACGCCTGGTCTCCATGCATTCCTTGGTTCTTATATAACCGCATGGGAATTCGGACACACTCCGGACCGTCAGGTCCCGAGGCTGAAGCGAAAAGGTCGGCCATGACAAATGATCTACAATCCGGCTAGAAGGCATTATAAATGTCAATTAAATTACATAGTCATTCTGACTGATTGTATTCCTCTTCAATACCATCTAACAGGCTGTCTAATTTACAGTCCTGCTGGGAATACTTTGCGGCCAATTCTACTTGGCCGTATACTAAGCTTACAGGGATCTCCTTCCCATCGGGTCCCACAGGACCGACCTCGGCCATGTGGTTGGGGTCAGCCTTTGTGTATCACGTCTTTACCATGGCCCAGGCCTCCCTAGCGCCTTGACGGCAGGCCGATATCTTCCACAATCGGAAGCGCCACCGTGCTCCCTTTAGCTTCTCCACAAGCTCTCCAAGACCTTCGGGCATGGAGATGGATGGCCACAAGGCCTGGGCGACGCCTTGCATCGCCTGCCGAACTCGCTCGAGCAGTTGCGAGAGCTCGGGAAGAAGGTCACCCGTAGAACCGGGCATCTCCTCTGCAGGACGACCTGTTAGCACACCTACAGACATTACTCTGTTAGTCGACTTCCCCGCCGAACTTTTTTCAAAGGTTCGTTCAAGCACTTACTAAATATGCCGCGCTGAAGCCGCTGATTCTCCTTAACGGAGTCCAACAGCTGGGCACGAACATCCTTCAGTTCAACGCCCAACTTGGTGTTGGCATCTTGGAGATCGTTCTTCTCCCGCCTCACCTTTGTCAGCACCTTCTCACCAGCCTTTAGCTGGCGTAGGAGGTGTTGCCTTTCCGGATTCAATCCAGCGCCATCTGCAATTCCATTTGCCAGATTTGCACCCCTGTCGTGCTTCACAAAATGCTTATCTTTCAAAGTGTATATTACCAGAGGGGGTCTCCTTGGGCTCCCCTGCCGCGGCTAGTGCGGCCTCAAGTTGGGCTTTGCACTCTTCCAGCTCCTGGGACAGTAGGGAATTCTTTTCTGTAAGAACCTGCATAACAAATGATCCTTAAATCAATTATTCTAACTGTTTCAAGTCTCGGGGGCTACTGGTATATATATATATATATATATAATTACCAAAATTTTCTTACCCGTATGTCTTTTACATATTGCTCCGTGGCTCTGGCTAGACCATTTTGAGCGGCACGGAGGTACGCATCTCCCGACTTGAAGGCATCTAATGCCTCTTGGGAGAAACAAGCGTCGCGAAGAATTGTCTGGCGACGCCTGTGGTTCATGGCACTCTCCACCTCAGAGTTGGTGGCAGACAACCTGTCCACATCCTCCGTCGGAGGAGCGTCCGATGCGCGCCTTGTGTTCGCCTCCGCCTCCGGACCAGGCTTTGGAGCCTGGCTGGTGGAGGCACGATTGGCAGCCTCTCTGAATATAGTCCGGCGAGGTCTCTTTGTCCTGAAGAGAGCACGAGTGTTAATATGCCTTGAAGGTATAATACCTGGGATAAGGGGGCCCGCCATACCTTTGCACTGACGCCTCGGTCTGGACTGCACCTCTTTTCTGCCCACGGGGCCCTGCGGCCCCTCGTTGGCTTGTCGCCGCAGGTTCGGCCTCCCGTCTCAGAAACCTCCCCTGCAAAGCTCGGTTGTAATCTGAAAACACGAGAGGGCGGACCCCTATTCGGGGTACTGGGACTTCGATCTTAGTTACCTGGGAGGCCGGGATTAGCCCTGGGTAATCGGCCGTAATGGCCACCAAGGCATTGTCCTTGCTTAATTGATGGAACACTCCATCAATCAGCTCCACAGATAAGTCCGGATCCTCTTGAGAGGCCGGGTCGAGGGACCGTCCTGGGTCCTCGGGTTGTGGAGGAGGGCTGTTTATTTCCTTAACAGCCTGGCACAGTTCCTGCGTTGAAGTCACTAGACTGAATATTTAACAATGGGGATATAAAACGGATGGGCAAGATATGACCACTTACCTAGCTTGGAGGATTGTACATAGAAAATCCACCCTTTGGGTTGACGCGGAGAAAATCCTCCTCTTCTCCCTTGTACAAAGCGGACAAGGTCTTTGGTAGAGCCGCAGCCAAATCTGGCCCCTTACGGCCGTAGCGGGTGGCGTCGTCCTCCCCGTTGAAGTCCCACATGGGTGGCCTCTATAATGTAGCGGATGCACCCCTCGCATGATGCATGCGGCCATGACCCCGATCATGGTCAGTCCGGAATGAGCTAACAATCTTATCCGGCCCATCAGGTAAATAACGTCCTTGTCACTTTCCCTCTGAGGGCTCCGTGGACACCAACTTAGGCGCTTCTTTAGTGGAGCACTATCAAACTCAGGGAGGCCGATCCGGACAGGATCCAGCAGCGGGACGTCCTCTATGTAAAACCATTCCAAAGGCCAGTCCTCAGACGCCTTCTTTGGGGTTCCGGATAGATATCCGGTCCCGGCGATGCGCCACACTTCGGCTCCGCCCACTTGATATATTGACCCCTTCTTAGAACGGGGCACAAGGCAGAATAGCTCTTTCCACAACCCGAAATGAGCCTCAACACCCAAAAACAGCTCGTAGAGGGCTACGAAGCCCGCGATATGCAATACGGAGGCTGGCGTAAGATTGTGTAGCTGGAGGCCATAGAACTCCAGGAGCCCCCGGAGAAACGGATGGGTTGGAAATACGAGCCCTCTTACTAAATAAGGGACAAGGCATACCCGCTCTCCTTTGGAGGGATTAGGGGCACTCTCCGCTTGCTCTCCGCCATTATAGATGGCAAGACCGGCTCGAACCGGGACCATATAGGCCGGGGGGAGAAATCCCTTGGTCTGGAGCGTCACTAGCTCGCTATGCGGGATGGAGCATCTCTCCCAATATCCAGGCTGAGGGCTGGAAGGACGAAGGGAGGAGTTGCGACGGCTGGCCATGGTGGAATGGACCTTTGTCGGATGCGCTCTGATGAACACTCACGAAGGGGAGAAGGTGTGGTTTGGATCTAAATCCTCGTCCCCTTAAATGGGAGGCTCATTTACGCAGCTAGGGGTGTGGATGTAAAAACACTCAGACTTTTCATATTCGTTTGACACGTGGGAGACGGCCATTATTGGGCATAGAAGCCAAGGAGCGCAACATTTACAAGAAACCGGACTTTATTCGACAGGTACACAGAATTCGGAAGAGAACCCACCTTGCAATGCCGAAGACAATCTGCGCGCCGGACTCATCGTCATTGAAGCCTGGTTCGGGGGCTACTGAGGGAGTCCTGGATTAGGGGGTGTCCGGATAGCCGGACTATACCTTCAGCCGGACTCCTGGACTATGAAGATACAAGATTGAAGACTTCGTCCCGTGTCCGGAAGGGACTTTCCTTGGCGTGGAAGGCAAGCTTGGCGATACGGATATATAGATCTCCTACCATTGTGACCGACTCTATGTAACCCTAACCCTCTCCGGTGTCTATATAAACCGGAGGGTTTTAGTCCGTAGGACAACATACAGAACAACAATCATACCATAGGATAGCTTCTAGGGTTTAGCCTCTTCGATCTCGTGGTAGATCTACTCTTGTACTATCCATATCATCAATATTAATCAAGCAGGACGTAGGGTTTTACCTCCATCAAGAGGGCCCAAACCTGGGTAAAACTTTGTGTCCCTTGCCTCCTGTTACCATCTGGCCTAGACACACAGTTTGGGACCCCCTACCCGAGATCCGCCGGTTTTGAGACCGACTCTTGCATGTCAGAGAATAACCGGTCAGTTATGTTGGCAGCATCGTTGGTACCAAGGGTGAGGGACGAAGAGAACCATTTTCCTGCTCGTTGAATGAGGCGGACCTATAGGCAAAGTTCCCGTCCATCGGTGGCAACTGAAATGTCATCAACAATAGTAAAAGGGTCTTGCTGACATAATTGTACAACCAGGTCTTTACATAAGCAGGAGAATATTACTGCCTAGATCATATAGATCACAAGAAAGGTTAAACCAAACAATGGAGAGAAAAATATGATTATCCGATTAAATAGAACAATGGAAAGGAAAATGTGTTTAAACACATATTTCAAGGGTATATTCTTCTCAAGGACAAGCAGAGCACGATATCCATGACAAGATATAATGTAGAAAACTCTTTAGGTAAGGGGAGAGAAATTTCAGGACATTACCCATACAACGGTGTTTGGATAATTGAGCAGGAAACATTTAACATTTGGCTTTAAATGTTCTTGTTGAAAATTGGAGTAACATATATATGCTTCAAGATAGCATTGACATGGTCTTCAGGCAAATGTCAGACTTTGGAAACACAAAGGATCCATCAGGAATAACTTGTAGAATAAGTCTTACAATTTCCTCATGGAAGAATGGATAACCTTGCTGAAAAGGAATATATAACCATAGGGCCTCCGGCCGGGTGTGCTAAGCATGACATACTGGATATAAAAGATTGCAATACTCCAAGGTAAGGAAGAACAAATGTTGGATAGCAAGGAACTCAAGGTATAACACAGAACACGAACAAGTTAGTGTTGGAGGGAAGGCAATAAAGTTGTCGATGATATCACAATTCATCGAGGGGCAAGGATGGTATTTCTCATCATGACTTCGATTGATACCCTAGAAGAGCTCATAAGATTGATGATGATCACAACACAATTGTTGAGAGATTTCCTGAAGATGTAATCCATCGGCAATGACATCATTTCAAAAGAATGATGAAGCGAAAATTTATTGGAACCACGAGTACGGCACAAACTCGAAACCAAGCTTGTGGTTTAAGGAGAAATGATATGATGAGGAAAATCGACGTAAGCTTAGCTCATCATCGAAAATTGTGCTTCAGGAAGAAGGACCAGGTAGCACAGTTAAGAGCAGCATGATAAGGATATAGCCGATCAAGCTAGGAATGACTTGAAGGATTATTTAAACTCGTAAGCAACGAAAATTATTTATGGTTATTGAATCGGATTGCGGACTCGATTCACTATTCGGTGTTCTCGGTTGACGACAACCCAGAACCTAGGAACAATTGGATCCGGTGAGTAATAATAGTTAATGAAGAATCCATAAGAAGTTATGATGTCCCATGATATCTCGGGATACCATGGGGTAATACTCGACGACAGACCAAAGTGGAGGTTGGACTGGGGTATTGCTCTGCAGAAGACAAATGCTTAAACTTGCACGAGTAATGGTATTTAAAGGAGAACATGGTCGGAACCACGTCCATAGATACAAGATGAACTTATAACAAGGGAATAATTATTTTAAAAGAAGCTTCCATGATAAGGTATGCATCGTGTCCATGGGCATGAACACAGGGTTCAAGGTCGACTCCCACTTCTCCAATGCATAACCTTTCATTCACTTTTCTTTTTCGAAGAAGTTGTAGTGTTGAATTATCTGGCAAAATACCAGACGCGTATGACTCGTGAAAACTTTCGAGTTCACACATAATATGGAAGGCATAGGTTCAACCCATCGAGGCATCTTAGGAGCATATACCACAATTTCAGGAATAAATAACACAAGCTCGATAGTAGAGCATGCTGGAGAAAGCAGAGGATACAATTTACCAAAGGCATTATGTATCCGAGGAAAGGCTCACAAGCTTATAGAATATGAAGGACGCTGTCGGATAAAATCCAACAAAGGATCTGGTGGTCCACAAGGGGTATGATGTGAGCATCGATACTCAACCAGAGGAAGAAGGAATGCAAGGAGATCAGTTTATGGAAACAACTGACTAACTCAAAGTTCAAATGCAAAGGAATTATCAATTCCAAGACAAGGGATCAGAAGCAATGCTCTGATTAGGGATGGATAAGTTGAATAGCCTTAGGGGAACAATAGATGGCAAAATTTGATTGGTCGAGATCCAATTCCAGTTAAAAGAATGGCAGCTCAGCCGCAAAGGTAATTTATAAGGATCAACGATGATTGCGAGCATTCGCAAACATATCGAATAAAATGCTCATTATGACGATGTCAAAGGATGCTAATGAATATTGCTAGTCATATGGAATTAACCATTTTGCAAGCATGTAAGGAAGATGAGGAGCAATAGGCTACCGAGGATTTCAGAAGATCGAATAGCATTTCGAAGAATTTTGCGAAACACATAAACAACTAGGGATGAACGGATACTCGGTAAGTGCAAGGAATATCCGTAGGGGTATTCATGTGGCAATGAACTGCAAGGCAGTAGGCATAGGGTATTCTCAGAACAATAGAGAGAACTTTGGGGTATCTTGTAATACCAAGATCAACAGGGAATGATTATATGAATGGAGATTGTATGTGGTTATCCATAGGGTTTATCGATGGAATGGAATTGCAAGAGCGATGCACAAAGTCTCGGGAGAATATCTGAGAGTATTGTCAGAACCTTCTGTTGAAGCAGTCGGTCGTTCAGACCGAGGGGTTCTCTGGGAGAAAGTATTTACGAGAACCTAGAGTTAGAGTTAGCAAACCATTTAACCCGGATAGGAGAGAGATCAGAGTCCCAGAGTATAGACGAGGAGTAAAAGATACTAGTACCACCCAATGGCGACGTGGGCCTGTAAGGCACAAAACCATGTTAGTAAAAAGTTTTGTAATATCTAGACTCGACTTCGGCCAAGGAGTGTGGAAGGGGGATTCCTACAGGCAGTTGGCTCTGATACCAACTTGTGACGCCCCCGATTCAATCGTACACTAATCATACACGCAAACCTGTACGATCAAGATCAGGGACTCATGGGAAGATATCACAACACAACTCTACAAATAAAATAAGTCATACAAGCATCATATTACAAGCCAGGGGCCTCGAAGGCTCGAATACAAGAGCTTGATCATAGAAGAGTCAGCGGAAGCAACAATATCTGAGTACAGACATAAGTTAAACAAGTTCTCCTTAAGAAGGCTAGCACAAACTGGGATACAGATCGAAAGAGGTGCAGGCCTCCTGCCTGGGATCCTCCTAAACTACTCCTGGTCATTGTCAGCGGGTTGCACGTAGTAGTAGGCACCTCCCGAGTAGTAGTAGTCGTCATCGACAGTGGCGTCTGGCTCCTGGGCTCCAACGTCTGGTCGCAGCAATCGAGTATAGAATGGGGAAAAAGAGGGAGCAAAGCAACCATGAGTACTCATCCAAAGTACTCGCAAGCAAGGAGCTACACTACATATGTATGCATTGGTATCAAATGGATTAAGGGTATCATATGTGGACTGAACTATAGAATGCCGGAATAAGAGGGGGATAGCTAGTCCTTTCGAAGACTACGCTTCTGGTAACCTCCATCGTGCAGCAGGAGAAGAGAGTAGATGGTAAGTTCACCAAGTAACATCGCATAGCATAAACCTAACCGGCGATCCTCTCCTCGTCGCCCTGTTAGAGAGTGATAACCCACAAGTATAGGGGTTCGCAACATCTTTCGAGGGTAGAGTATTCAACCCAAATTTATTGATTCGGCACAAGGGGAGCCAAAGAATATTCTCAAGTATTAGCAGCTGAGTTGTCAATTCAACCACACCTGCAAACTTAGTATCTGCAGCAAAGTGTTTAGTAGCAAAGTAATATGATAGTGAAGGTAACGGTAACAAAAGAGTAACGAAAGCAAAGTAATGTTTTTGGTATTTTGTAGTGATTGTAACAATAGCAACGGGAAAGTAAATAAGCGTAAACCAGCATATGGAAAGCTCGTAGGCATCGGATCAATGATGGATAATTATGCCGGATGTGGTTCATCATGTAACAGTCATAACATAGGGTGACACAGAACTAGCTCCAATTCGTCAATGTAATGTAGGCATGTATTCCGAATATAGTCATACGTGCTTATGGAAAAGAACTTGCATGACATCTTTTGTCCTACCCTCCCGTGGCAGCGGGGTCCTAATGGAAACTAAGGTATATTAAGGCCTCCTTTTAATAGAGAACCGGAACAAAGCATTAGCACATAGTGAATACCTGAACTCCTCAAACTACAATCATCACCGGTAAGTATCCCGATTATTGTCACTTCAGGGTTAACGGATCATAACACATAATAGGTGACTATAGACTTGCAAGATAGGATCAAGAACTCTCATATATGGATGAAAACATAATAGGTTCAGATCTGAAATCATGGCACTCAGGCCCTAGTAACAAGCATTAAGCATAGCAAAGTCATAGCAACATCAATCTCAGAACATAGTGGATACTAGGGATCAAACCCTAACAAAACTAACTCGATTAGATGGTGAATCTCATCCGCCTACGATGGAATTACTCACGCACGGCGGTGAGCATCATGAAATTGGTGATGGGGGATGGTTGATGATGACGACGGCGACGAATCCCCCTCTCCGGAGCCCCGAACGGACTCCAGATCAGCCCTCCCGAGAGGTTTTAGGGCTTGGCGGCGGCTCCATATTGTAAAACGCAATGATTTCTTCTCTCTTTTTTTTCTCCTCGAAAGCAGTTATATGGAGTCTGGAGGTCTCCAGGGGGCCCACGAGGTAGGGGGCGCCCCCCACCCTCGTGGCAAGGGTGTGGGCCCCCTGGTCTTCATCTTTGGCGAGGATTTTTTATTATTTATTGTAAGATATTCCGTGGAGTTTCAGGTCATTCCGAGAACTTTTGTTTTCTGCACATAAAACAACATCATGGCAATTCTGCTGAAAACAACGTCAGTCCAGGTTAGTTCCATTCAAATCATACAAGTTAGAGTCCAAAACAAGGGCAAAAGTGTTTGGAAAAGTAGATACGACGGAGACGTATCAACTCCCCCAAGCTTAAACCCTTGCTTGTCCTCGAGCAATTCAGTTGACAAACTGAAAGAAATAAAGAAAAAACTTTTACAAACTCTGTTTGCTCTTGTTGTTACAAATATGTCAAGCTAGCATTCAAGTTTTCAGCAAAGATCATAACTAACCACATTTGCAATAATTCTCAGGTCTCATGATTACCCATATGAATAGCATAATCAACTAGCAAGCCATAATAATAAATCTCGGATGACAACACTTTCTCAAAACAATCATAATATGATATAACAAGATGGTATCTCGCTAGCCCTTTCTGAGACCGCAAAACATAAATGCAGAGCACCTTTAAAGATCAAGGACTGACTATACATTGTAATTCATGGTAAAAGAGATCCAATCATAGTCACACCCAATGTAAACTAACAATAATGAATGCAAATGACAGCTGCGCTCTCCAGCTAGTGCTTTTTAATAAGAGGGTGATGACTCAACATAAAAGTAGATAGATAGGCCCTTTGCAGAGGGAATCAGGGATTTGTAGAGGTGCCAGAGCTTGGTTTTGAAATAGAGGTGAATAATATTTTGAGCGGTATACTTTCATTGTCAACATAACAACCAAGAGATGGCGATATCTTCCATGCTGCACACATTATAGGTGGTTCCCAAACAGAATGGTAAAGTTTATACTCCTCCTCCACCAACAAACATCAATCCATGGCTTGCTTGAAACAACGAGTGCCTCCAACATACATCAGGTCCCAGGGGGAGTTTTGTTTGCAATTATTTTGATTTAGTTTGCATAAAGCATGGGACTGGGCATCCCGGTGACCAGCCATTTATCTCGTGAGTGAGGAGCGGAGTCCGCTCCTCTTGAGAATAACCCGCCTAGCATGGAAGATACAGGCAGCCCTAGTTGATACATGAGCTATTCGAGCATACAAAACAGGATGATTATTTGAAGGTTTAGAGTTTGGCACATACAAAGTTACTTGGAACGGCAGGTAGATACCGCATATAGGAAGGTATAGTGGACTCATCTGGAATAACTTTGGGGTTTAGGGGATTGGATGCACAAGCAGTATTCCCGCTTAGTATAGGTAAAGGCTAGCAAAAGACTGGGAAGCGACCAACTAGAGAGCGACAACAGCCATGTACATGCATTAAAATTAATAAACATTGGATGCAAGCATGAGTAGGATATAATCCACCATGAACATAAATATCGTGAAGGCTATGTTGATTTGTTTCAACTACATGAATGAACATGTGCCAAGTCAAGTCACTTAAATCATTCAGAGGAGGATACCACCCTTTCATACCACATCATAACCATTTTAATAGCATGTTGGCACGCAAGGTAAACCATTATAACTCATAGCTAATCAAGCATGGCACAAGCAACTATGATCTCTAATTGTCATTGCAAACATGTTTATTCATAACAAGCTGAATCAAGAACGATGAACTCATCATATTTACAAAAACAAAAGAGGTCGAGTTCGTACTAGCTTTTCTCATCTCGGTCAGTCCATCATATATCATCATAATTGCCTTTCCCTTGCACGACCGAACGATGTGAATAATAATAAGGGTGCACGTGCATTGGACTAAGCTGGAATCTGCGAGCATTCAATAAACAGGGGAAGACAAAGCAATATGGGCTCTTGGTTAAATCAACAATAAAGTATATAAGAGCCACTTCAACAGTTTAATCATGGTCTTCTCCTACTGACCCCCAAAGAAAAGAAAAGAAATAAAACTATTTACACTTGAAAGCTCCCAACAAGCAAAAGAAGATCAGGAAATATTTTTGGGTTTTCTTTTTAATCACTACTACAAGCATGGAAAGTAAACTAATTAAAAGCTACAACTAATTTTTTGGTTTTTCTTAAGGTTTATTAAACACACAAGAAGAAAGCATAAAAGGAAATAAACTAGCATGGATGATACAATGAAAAAGTATGAGCACCGACATCTAGCAATGAGTGTGTGTGAACATAAATGTAATGTCGGTGAGAAATACGTACTCCCCCAAGCTTAGGCTTTTGGCCTAAGTTGGTGTATGGCCACGGCTGGCCTGGCTGATATCCATAATAATAGTTGGGGTCGTACTGCGATGAGGAAGAAGAGGGCTCCGATTGCCACTGGCTGGCAATCATCTCCAGATCCCACTGATAGTTAGACTATCGTGAAGGATCAAATTGTGCTTCCGGTTCTGGCTCCTCGGCTGGTGCAGGGTTCCGGTCGGCATGGATAGCCATCAACAGAACAAGGTACGTGCCTACAGTCAAATCAAACAAAGAAGGAGCAGGCAAGGTAATAGTCTCAGGATGATGTTTATTAAAGAACAATTGATATTTAAGCTCCCCTGCCCTATTCTTAATAATAAAATCATGTGCTACCATACTTTTATAATCTAAATAAACACGAGGCAGCACTTTTTCTTCCTTCTCAGCATGCCTAATAGGTATGTTAAAATGTGCAACTAGGCATGTAGCATAGATGCCTCCAAAGATGGGACCCTTAATACGGTTCATACTTAACGTCTAGCAATAATGTCGCCCATACTAAAAGTGTTACTACTGTATAAACCTTGGAGCGAAATAATAATATCAGGGATACTAAGGTTTCCACAATTTCCGCGACCAATTAAGCAACGACTAGCAAATAATGCAAAGTAACGTAAGACAGAAAAATGTATGCTACTGATTCGTGCATCGGAAACCTTTCTAGTTTCCCCTACAGTGATAGTATTAATGAATCCCTCCACATCATCACGATGTGGTTCTTCTGTATTTCCCTCAAAAGGGACTAAACAAATTCGAAAAAAAATCATAAAGTGACATCTCCTTATGCTCATCATATAAATGAAACTCCACCGTAGGTGGTGAGTTCCTAGAATGAAAATGAAAGTTTTGCACAAAGGTATTTGTGAGTAAGAGATACTGATCGCATTGGTCGTGGAGGAAAGCGGTGAGGCGTGCATTATGAGCCAATTCATGAAAATCTTCATAAATCCCGGCTGCTCTCAAGAAATCCTCGGAAGGCCATTCACACGCCCAAACCTCCGCGGTGCGCGGCAAATTATACTTAGGCTTCGGTGCCTTTTCCTTCGAGCTTTGGCTCGATGAGCCCCTCAATAATCTCCTCATCATTTTCTGAAAAATTCTGAAATTTTTAGTAACTTCAAAATAAAAGTAAACCAAACTCAGTAATATTGATAGCAACTACTCCTACAAGTGCCTAGAGCCTATATCTTGCATCAAAACTACTTTTGACCATATAAATTTGACATGCAAGCTCAAGAACAGGGTCACCTAAGAAGCAAAAATTTGCAATGAATAAAGCACTAGAACAAAAACTAATTGGACCAATGGAGGAGTCACATACCAAGGAACAATCTCCCCAAGCAGTTTTGTGAGAGGTGCTTTGAGCAAGGAGATCGAAAATGGTAGCAAAACGAGCTTGGACTCGGGTTTGAGCTGGTTTTTTGTGTTTGTGGGAGGAAGAAGAAGAAGAAGAAGATGGGTGCAGGAATAAGTGGAGGAGGGCCACCATGGGCCCACGAGGCAGGGGGCACGCCCTCCACCCTCGTGGCAAGGTGGTTGGCCCCCCTGGTGTGTTCTTTGCACCATAAATCCTCAAATATTCTATAAAAATCGTATTTAATTTTCAAGGTATTTGGAGAACTTATATTTTCAAGGTATTTTTATATTGCACGGATAATCAGAAAACAGACAGAAAAATATTTATTTTCACTTTATTTCAACTAAATAACAGAAAGTATAGAGAGGGTACAGAAGGTTGTGCTTCCAGTTTCATCCATCTCATGCTCGTCAAAAGGAATCCACTAGCAAGGTTGATCAAGTCTTGTTAACAAACTCATTCTGATTAACATGAAACCGGAGAAATTTCGAATAACACTATGTTACCTCAACGGGGATATGCACATCCCCAATAATAAGTATATCATATTTCTTCTTGACAGTAGGAAGAGGAAATTCAAAACCTCCAAATATAATCGATGGAATTTTTCCGATAGAATTGATACTATGAACTTGAGGTTGTTTCCTCGGGAAGTGTACCGTATGCTCATTACTATTAACATGACAAGTGATATTGCCTTTGTTGCAATCAATAACAGCCCCTGCAGTATTAAGAAAAGGTCTTCCAAGAATAATAGACATACTATCGTCCTCGGGAATATCAAGAATAACAAAGGCCGTTAAAATAGTAACGTTTGCAACCACAACAGGCACATCCTCACAAATACCGACAGGTATAGCAGTTGATTTATCAGCCATTTGCAAAGATATTTCAGTAGGTGTCAACTTATTTAAGTCAAGTCTATGATATAAAGAGAGAGGCATAACACTAACACCGGCTCCAAGATCACATAAAGCAGTTTTAACATAGTTTCTTTTAATGGAGCATGGTATAGTGGGTACTCTTGGATCTCCAAGTTTCTTTGGTGTTCCACCCTTAAAAGTATAATTAGCAAGCATGGTGGAAATTCAGCTTCTGGTATCTTTCTTTTATTTGTAACAATATCTTTCATGTACTTAGCATAAGGATTCATTTTGAGCATATCAGTCAATCGCATACGCAAAACGATAGGTCTAATCATTTCAGCCAAGCGCTCAAAATCCTCATCATCCTTTTTCTTGGATGGTTTGGGAGGAAAATTCATGGGTTTCTGAACCCAAGGCTCTCTTTCTTTACCATGTTTCCTAGCAACAAAGTCTTTCTTATCATAACGTTGATTCTTTGATTGTGGGTTATCAAGATCAACAGCAGGTTCAATTTCTACATCATTATCATTACTAGGTTGAGCATTATTATGAACATCATCATTAACATTTTCATTAGGTTCATGTTCATTGCCAGATTGTGTTTCAGCATCAGACATAGATATACCATTTGGATTATCAGGTGGTTCAGCAATAGGTTCACTAGAAGTTTGCACAGTTCTATCATTTTTCTTTTTCTTCCTTTTAGAGGAACTAGGTGCATCAATATTATTTCTCTGAGAATCCAACTCAATTCTCTTAGGGTGGCCTTCAGGATACAAAGGTTCCTGAGTCATTCTACCAGTACTAGTAGCCACTTTAACAACATAATTATTTTTCTTACTATTCATCTCATTGAGCAATTCTTTTTAAGCTTTAAGTACTTGTTCTACTTGAGTGGTAATCATAGAAGCATGTTTGCTAACAAGTTTAAGTTTACCTCCAATATTAGCCATATAATCACCCAAGTATTTAATCATATCAGCATCTTGTTTTAATTGTCTACCAAAATAAGCATTGAAGTCTTCTTGCTTAAACATAAAATTATCAAACTCATCCAAGCATTGACTAGCAATTTTAGTAGGAGCGATTTCAGCTTTATCATATCTATAGAGAGAATTTACCTTTACTACCTATGTCGGGTTATCGAGGTCTGGAGGTTCTTCAATAAATAAAGGATTAAGATCATATGTTTCTTCGACAGGCGGTAAATTAAGACCATGTATTTCTTTAATAGGAGGTAAATTCTGAACATCTTCAGCTTTAATAACTTTTTCTTTCATAGATTTCTTTGCCTCTTGCATATCTTCGGGACTGAGAAATAGAACACCTCTCTTCTTTGGAGTTGGTTTAAGAATAGGATCATTAATTGGAGCAGGAGCTGGCTCAGGAGCTGGCTCCGGAGGTGCCCAATTATTTTCATTTGTCAACATATTATTCAATAAAATCTCATCTTCATCAGGTGTTCTTTCCCTGAAAAGAGAACCAGCACAACTATCCAGGTAATCTCTGGAAGCATCAGTTAGTCCATTATAAAAGATATCAAGTATTTCATTTTTCTTAAGAGGATGATCAAGAAAAGCATTAAGTAACTTGAGAAGCCTCCCCCAAGCTTGTGGGAGACTCTCTTCTTTAATTTGCACAAAGTTGTATATTTCCTTTAAAGCAGCTTGTTTCTTATGAGCAGGGAAATATTTAGCAGAGAAGTAGTAAATCATATCCTGGGGACTACGTACACAACCAGGATCAAGAGAATTAAACCATATCTTAGCATCACCCTTTAATGAGAACGGAAATATTTTAAGGATATAAAAGTAGCGAGATCTCTCATCATTAGTGAACAAGGTAGCTATATCATTTAATTTAGTAAGATGTGCCACAACAGTTTCAGATTCATAGCCATGAAAAGGATCAGATTCAACCAAAGTAATTATATTAGGATCAACAGAGAATTCATAATCCTTATCAGTAACACAGATAGGCGAGGTAGCAAAAGCAGGGTCGGGTCTTATCCTAGCATTTAGAGATTGCTTATTCCATTTAGCTAATAACCTTTTGAGTTCATATCTATATTTGCAAGATAAAATATCTAAATAAGCTTCTTGATCAAATAAATAACCCTCAGGAATAACAAGTGATTCTTCATCATCTCTTTCATCATCATAATCAGATTCAATATTTTCAATCTCTCTAGCCCTAGCAAGTCGTTCCTCAAGAAAATCACTAAGTGGCATAGTAGTATCAGGCATAGAGGTAGTTTCATCATAAGTATCATGCATAGCAGAAGTAGCATCATCAATAACATGCGACATATCAGAACGAATAGCAGAAGCAGGTTTAGGTGTCGCAAGCTTACTCATAACAGAAGGTGAATCAAGTGGAGAGCTAGATGGCAGTTCCTTACCTCCTCTCGTAGTTGAGGGATAGATCTTGGTTTTTGGATCTCTCAAGTTCTTCATAATGATAAGCAGATATAAATCCCTAGTGACTCAAAGAATAGAGCTATGCTCCCCGGCAACGGCGCCAGAAATTAGTCTTGATAACCCACAAGTATAGGGGATCGCAACAGCTTTCGAGGGTAGAGTATTCAACCCAAATTTATTGATTCGACACAAGGGGAGCCAAAGAATATTCTCAAGTATTAGCAGCTGAGTTGTCAATTCAACCACACCTGCAAACTTAGTATCTGCAGCAAAGTGTTTTGTAGCAAAGTAATATGATAATGATGGTAACGGTAACAAAAGAGTAATGAAAGCAAAGTAATGTTTTTGGTATTTTGTAGTGATTGTAACAATAGCAACGGGAAAGTAAATAAGCGTAAACCAGTATATGGAAAGCTCGTAGGCATCGGATCAATGATGGATAATTATGCCGGATGTGGTTCATCATGTAACAGTCATAACATAGGGTGACACAAAACTAGCTCCAATTCGTCAATGTAATGTAGGCATGTATTCTGAATATAGTCATACGTGCTTATGGAAAAGAACTTGCATGACATCTTTTGTCCTACCCTCCCATGGCAGCGGGGTCCTAATGGAAACTAAGGGATATTAAGGCCCCCTTTTAATAGAGAACCAGAACAAAGCATTAGCACATAGTGAATACATGGACTCCTCCAACTACGGTCATGTTGGGGAACGTAGCAGAATTTTAAAATTTTCTACGCATCACCAATATCAATCTATGGATTCATCTAGCAACGAGGGAGAGAGGAGTGCATCTACATACCCTTGTAGATCGCGCGTGGAAGCATTCAAGAGAACGGGGTTGATGGAGTCGTACTCGTCGTGATCCAAATCACCGATGACCAAGTGCCGAACGGACAGCACCTCCGCGTTCAACACACGTATGGTTCGGAAGACGTCTCCTCTGAAAGGACATGCGGTGCCCCCATGTGTGGTTTTGGTAATTGATGACAATCTCTATGGACTAACGGTTGCCTTGAGTTATATTTGAAGGATTTGTCCAGAGGATTGTCTTGAAGTCCATGTGTTGGTTTCAAGGAGTTTATGAGATGACCAAAGTGCTTTTCAAGGAATTATCCAAAGATTGGTCATGTGTGAGTTGAGCTTATTGCATGCATGTCTTGAAGAAGAAGATTGTGTGATCATTCATGTTTACCTTCAAGACATCATCCAAATGAAGAGAGTTGGAAAGATTCAATGTTGATCAAGACTAAGTCAAGAGTGAATAAAGTTGATCAACTCACAAAGCGTAGAAGAAGTACCGAGAGGGATCAAGTGATCCCATGGTATGGTAAGCATTGTCCATTACGCTTTGTGAACTAACCCATGGTCTACGTGAGAGTTCTTTGTGGGGTTAGGTATGTTTCCATGGTCTTGCGTCAAGAGGAAGATCTCATACAACCCATGGAGGATGACATCAAGTGGTGATCGTCATCAAGTTTGCAGTGTGCAAGTTCAAGTGGAGCAACTCAAAGAGTGGCTCACCCATAGTGGAGTATGGGGAAGCAATCAACTAGTCTTCATCGAGCCAACACAATCAAGAAAGGTGGTCCAACTTGAGGAAGTCAAGATCGTCATCATCTAGCTCAAGTGGACTATGTGCAAGGCAAAGGTTTGCCCTTGATAGGTTTTCTATTTTACCGATCTCATAGTGGTAGTTGAGAGACCGGGTTGTAGGATCGATTGCCGTACTATCAAGGGGGGCTCTCTAGGGAGTAGCTTGATCGTATCATTAGTCAAGAGCTCAAACCATTGCATCCTTGCATCATATTTCTTGGTTCTTGTTTGGTTCCATTTGTGAGTCTTAGAGCTTATGGTCATCTTGATGACAAGCTTGAGTTCATCGAAAACGGAGTTCGCATGCATCTTCTATGATGTTTTCGGTGTTGGAGGTTTTACCGGTCTTTTCCGAGGAAGGGTTCTCACCATTTTATTATGGTCCTTTTCTCATTTGCTTCTTATTGTTATTTCTCTCAAGATTGTGTTAGCCCTTGTTGTTAGCTTTCCAACAAACTTGGTTTCGTTGAATTCGGAGCTCGTATGCGAAAGTTGTGGCTGTTTTGATATTGCCTGTTTTACACAGAGAGGTTGTACCGCCCCATGGAGAGGTTGTACCGCCCCATGGAGAGGTTGTACCGCTTGACCGGTACAACCGGTGTTTGGAGCGGTTGTACCGCTCCAAAATTGGTCCGGAGGTTGTACCGGTCATGTACCGCTCTACCACCGGACTGGTCTCTGTTGTGGTGCGGTTGTTGGGCGGTTATGGGCCGGTTGTACCGCTTATTGTCTGTTACCAGTTGTACCGGTGCTCTTAGAGGTTGTACCGCTCCTATGTTGTTCTGTACATAACGGGCAGATTCGTGGGGACCTATTTAAGGGGGTCTTCTTCCCCAATGGTTCCCTATCTCTTGAGCTCGTTTTTGCCCCCATTGTTGACCTTCTTTGAGCTTGCTAACTCTCAATCCCTCCATGGATTCTTGCTAGTTTTTGAGGGGAAAGAGAGAGGAGATCTAGATCCACATTTCCACCAATCACTTTCTCCTCTATGTGAGGGGAACCCCTTGGATCTAGATCTTGGAGTTCTTGGTGTTCTCCTTCTTGTTCTTCCTCTCATTTTCCTCCCTAGCATTAGTTGCTCCGGTGGGATTTGAGAGAGAAGGACTTGGGCACTCCGTGTGCCCTTGCCATTGCGTTTGGTGCATCGGTTTGAGTTCTCCACGGTGATACGTAGAAGTGAAGTTTGAGAAGCTTATTACTCTTGGGTGTTTGGGCACCCTAGAGCTTGTTCCTCTTGGGTGCCTTGGCGCCCTAGATGGTTGGTGTTGTTCGGAGCTCAATCATTGTGGTGTAAAGCTCCGGGCAAGCGTCGGGGTCTCCAATTAGGTTGTGGAGATCGCCCCGAGCAATTTGACGGGTACCGGTGACCGCCCCCAAGGGTTGCCAAAGTGTACGGGTTCGGTGATCGCCCCCAAGGGTTGCCATTTGTACGGGTTCGGTGACCGCCCTCAAGGGTCCCTTAGTGGAATCACGGCATCTTGCATTGTGCAAGGGCGTGAGGAGATTACGGTGGCCCTAGTGGCTTCTTGGGGAGCATTGTGCCTCCACACCGCTCCAAACGGAGATTAGCATCCGCAAGGGTGTGAACTTCTGGATACATCATCGTCTCCGTGTGCCTCGGTTATCTCTTACCCGAGCTCTTTACTTATGCACTTTACTTTGTGATAGCCATATTGTTTCTTGTCATATATCTTGCTATCACATAGTTGCTTATCTTGCTTAGCATAAGTTGTTGGTGCACTTAGGTGAGCCTAGTTGCTTTAGGTTATGTGCTTGACAAATTAACCGCTAGGTTTATTCCGCATTTGTTCAATCCTAAATCGTAATTATTTTAAAACGCCTATTCACCCCCCCCCCCTCTAGGCGACATCCACGATCTTTCATCCTCCTTCTTGATCCAGCAAGGGGGAAGGAGAGGTTGATGAAGATCCAGCAGCACGACGGCGTGGTGGTGGATGCAGCAGGATCCCGGCAGGGCTTCGCCAAGCTCAAGCGGGGAGGAGAGGTGTTACGGAGGGAGAGGGAGGCGCCAAGAGCAAGGGTGCGGCTGCCCTCCCTCCCCCCTCTTTATATAGGGGCCTTGGGGGGGCGCCGGCCCTAGAATATGCAATCTCCAAGGGGGGCAGCGGCCAAGGGGTGGCTTCCCCCCAAGCCAAGTGGGGGCGCCCCCACCCCTAGGGTTTCCCAACCCTAGGCGCAGGGGAGGCACAAGGGGGGCGCACCAGCCCACCAGGGGCTGGTTCCCCTCCCACTTCAGCCCATGGGGCCCACTGGGATAGGTGGCCCCACCCGGTGGACCCCGGGACCCTTCCGGTGGTCCCGGTACAATACCAGCGACCCCTGAAGCCTTCCCGATGGCCAAAACTGGACTTCCTATATATAAATCTTTACCTCCGGACCATTCCGGAACTCGTTGTGACGTCCGGGATATCATCCGGGACTCCGAACAACTTTCGGGTTACTGCATACTAATATCTCTACAACCCTAGCGTCACCGAACCTTAAGTGTGTAGACCCTACGGGTTCGGGAGACATGCAGACATGACCGAGATGCCTCTCCGATCAATAACCAACAGCGGGATCTGGATACCCATGTTGGCTCCCACATGCCCCACGATGATCTCATCGGATGAACCACGATGTCGAGGATTCAATCAATCCGTATACAATTCCCTTTGTCAATCGGTACATTACTTGCCCGAGACTCGATCATCGGTATCCCAATACCTCGTTCAATCTCGTTACCGGCAAATCACTTTACTCGTACCATAATGCATGATCCCGTGATCAACCACTTGATCACATTGAGCTCATTATGATGATGCATTACCGAGTGGGCCCATAGATACCTCTCCGTCATACGGAGTGACAAATCCCAGTCTCGATTCGTGCCAACCCAACAGACACTTTTGGAGATACCTGTAGTGTACCTTTATAGTCACCCAGTTACGTTGTGATGTTTGGCACACCCAAAGCACTCCTACGGTATCCAGGAGTTGCACAATCTCATGGTCTAAGGAAATGATACTTGACATTCGGAAAAGCTACAGCAAACGAACTACACGATCTTTGAGCTATGCTTAGGATTGGGTCTTGTCCATCACATCATTCTCCTAATGATGTGATCCCGTTATCAATGACATCCAATGTCCATAGTCAGGAAACCATGACTATCTTTTGATCAACGAGCTAGTCAACTAGAGGCTCACTAGGGACGTGTTGTGGTCTATGTATTCACACATGTATTACGATTTCCGGATAACACAATTATAGCATGAACAATAGACAATTATCATGAACAAAGAAATATAATAATAACCATTTTATTATTGCCTCTAGGGCATATTTCCAACAGGTCAGCACCGGTAAGTATCCCGATTATTATCACTTCGGGGTTAACGGATCATCACACATAATAGGTGACTATAGACTTGCAAGATAGGATCAAGAACTCTCATATATTGATGAAAACATAATAGGTTCAGATCTGAAATCATGGCACTCGGTCCCTAGTGACAAGCATTAAGCATAGCAAAGTCATAGCAACATCAATCTCAGAACATAGTGGATACTAGGGATCAAACCCTAACAAAACTAACTCGATTACATGGTGAATCTCATCCAACCCATCACCGTCCAGCAAGCCTACGATGGAATTACTCACGCACGGCGGTGAGCATCATGAAATTGGTGATGGAGGATGGTTGATGATGACAACGGCGACGAATCCCACTCTCCAGAGCCCCGAACGGACTCTAGATCAGCCCTCCCGAGAGGTTTTAGGGCTTGGCAGCGGCTCCGTATCATAAAACGCGATGATTTCTTCTCTCTTATTTTTTTCTCCCCGAAAGCAGTTATATAGAGTTGGAGTTGGAGTCGGGAGGCCTCCAGGGGGCCCACGAGGTAGGGGCGCGCCCTAGGGGGGCCCACCCTCATGGCAAGGGTGTGCCCCCCTGGTCTTCATCTTTGGCGAGGATTTTTTATTATTTATTGTAAGATATTCCGTGGAGTTTTAGGTCATTCCGAGAACTTTTGTTTTCTGCACATAAAACAACATCATGGCAATTATGCTGAAAACAGCGTCAGTCCGGGTTAGTTCCATTCAAATCATACAAGTTAGAGTCCAAAACAAGGGCAAAAGTGTTTGGAAAAGTAGATACGATGGAGACGTATCAGAGAGCGACCACTGGGTTGTATCTGGCACTTGGAAGGGTGTGTTTTATTAAGTATCCGGTTCTAGTTGTCATAAGGTCAAGGTACAACTCCAAGTCGTCCTGTTACCGAAGATCACGGCTATTCGAATAGATTAACTTCCCTGCAGGGGTGCACCACATTTCCCAACACGCTCGATCCTCTTTGTCCGGACAAACTGTTCTGGGTCATGCCCGGCCTCGAAAGATCAACACGTCGCACCCTACCTAGGCACAACAAAGAGGTCAGCACGCCGGTCTAAATCCTATGGCGCAGGGGTCTGGGCCCATCACCCATTGCACACCTGCACGTTGCGAGGGCGGCCGGAGAGCAGACATAGCCTCCCTTATACAAGAGCAGGCGTTCCAGTCCAACCCGGTGCGCGCCGCTCAGTCGCTGACGTCACAAAGGCTTCGGCTGATACCACGACGCCGAGTGCCCATAAATGTCCCCGCATAGATGGTTAATGCGTATAGGCCAGTGGCTAGACTCAGATCAAATACCAAGATCTCGTTAAACGTGTTATCTTGAAATAACCGCGAACGTCGACCAGGGCCAGGCCCACCTCTCTCCTAGGTGGTCTCAACCTGCCCTGTCGCTTTGCCACAAAGATTCACACAGAGGGATGTCGGGAAAGTATGTCCTTCCAGCCCCCAATTCGTGAATCAACCGCGGGTACTACTCGAGCCGACCCGTCTTTTGTCACCACAAGTATCATATATTATGTATAAGTATATACCCGTGACCACCTCCCAAGTGATCACGGCCCGATAGTATATCATGGCAGACGGACAAGAATGTAAGGCCACTGATGGTAAACTAGCATCCTATACTAAGCATTTAGGATTGCAGGTAAGGTATCAATAGTTGTAGTAACAATGATAGGCTATGCATCAGAATAGGATTAACGGAAAGCAGTAAGAAGCTACACTACTCTAATGCAAGCAGTATAGAGAAGAGTAGGCGATATCTGGTGAACAAGGGGGGAGGCTTTCCTGGTTGCTCTGGAAAGAGAGAGGGGTCGTCAACACCGTATCCGTACTGGGTAGCAGCGGCGTTGGTCTCGGTGTCTAGCGAGAGAATAGGGGGAAGAAACAATAAATTTAATGCAAACAAAAGCATGACGATACATGACATGACAAAGCGTGATGCCAAGTGTGCCCTAACACGGCACGAGGTGGTACCGGTGAAGGGGGAAAACATCCGGGAAAGTATTCCCGGTGTTTCGCGTTTTCGGACAGATGAACCGGAGGGGGAAAGTTGCGAGTTCGATAGGTTAGGGATGTGTGGTGGACGAACGGGCCGCGTATCCGGATTTGTCTTGTCGTTCTGAGCAACTTTCATGTACAAAGTTTTTTCATCTGAGCTACGGTTTATTTTATATTAATTTTAAAAATATTAAATCATTTTTATGATTTATTTAATTATTTTAATGCAACATTATCCAGAATAGTGCTTGCTGACATCATCATGACGTCAGCAGTTGACCTGGTCAACCTGACAGGTGGGTCCCGTTCGTCATTGACACATTTAATTAGCAGGTTAATTAAACAGGGTCAATTAGTTTAATTAGTGGTTAGGTTAATCCAATCAGGATTAATTAGTTTAATTAATTCTTTAATTAAGATTAATTAATTAATTATTAATTTTATTTATTATTATTATTTTAATCTCTTTTTTGTTAAAACGTTCTAGGCGTGGGGCCCATCTGTCATAGGCCCTAGGGGCCTTAGCGGTTCGGTTGCTGCGGGCGCCGCGGGTGCGGGCGCTGCCCGAGTGGGCGCATGCCCAGGGGCGCGCGGGGCGACGGACCCGGCAGGGCGCCGGAGCAGCAGGGGGCGGTGGCCACGGCGTGGCCACGACCGAAGCGGGGCGAGGCCGCGGTGGTGCCCGCAGCAGCCGGAGGCGGCGCTCGGCCGCGGCCCAGCAGGAGCTGCGGCAGTGGCCGCGGGGAGGCTAGGCCAGAGCCGTAGTGGGAAGCGAGCGGTGACCGAAGGTGGCACAGAGGGGCGAGGCCACCGTGGCGACGGGGCGCTGCAGAGCGGGGGAGGCGAATGGTGGACGGTGGCGAGCAGTGGCCAGAGCCGCGTCGGGGAAGGAAGGGGGCGGCCATGGCGCGGCCCCAGTGCGGCCAGGCGCGGGGCGGCGAAGACGGCAAGCGGTGCGTGCGGGGGTTGGTTGGGTGCACCGGGGCACGCAGCAGCGCAGCAGCGAGGAGGGGGGGTGCGGGACGCATTGGTCGTGTGCTGGCCGCGGTGAGGCACGGAGCGGCCCACTCCGGCGACCATTTGGTCGGCCGTGAGCACCAGGAGGACGACGCGCAGAGGGACGCGGGCAGTGGTGCAGGTAGGGCGTGCAAGGGGTGGCCAGAGCGAGCACAACGGCGACGAGCGGCGGGCGCGTGTGCGCGTGGTGGTGCACGAGAAGACAGATAGGAGGGAGAGGGTGAGCTCACGGGGGAAAGCAGGGAACGGGGCAGTGGTGCTCGTGGGGGTTGACAGGGACGACGGCGATGGGAAGGCAGGCCGGCGGAGAAGAGGAAGTAGGCCGGCGGGGGAGCTCCGGGCGCCGGCGTCGACGTACAGGGGCGAGGGGATCGGGAATCCTCCCGATCCAAATCCAATCGAGTGGGGAAGTGGGGGGGAGCGAGTGGGGCGACGTGGGGAAGCGGCTAGGGTTTCGGGGGTATGGGGAGTGCGGGGGAGAGTGGCCGGTTGGGCCGGCCTGGTGGGGTGGCCGACGGGGCCGGCTGGGTCGAGGCCCAGTGGGGGCTTTCTCTTTCTATTTCTTTTTTCTGATTGTTCTTTTCTTTTTAGTTATTATTCTTTTCTATTTATTTTTAGCTTCCTCTTAGTTTCTGTTTTATAAAAATTATCACTAGTACCTAAATTTGCATTTATAATTATACTACTCTCATAGTAATTATTAACCCAAAACAAAATAGTTTAATATTTAATAAAATCCAATATGTATGTATTTAATTGTTATAACTATTGTTTTAATTACCTAAGTGCAATGAAACCTTTTATAACAATGTGGTTTCTCCACCATTACTACTTATGCATTATTTGGCTCACTCCGAACATTTTAGTTTTAATATTTGAAAACTGTTATTGTTTGGTTTTGCTTTAAAATTTGAAAATTTTAACTGGGTCTCGAAGTGACGCGAGTTTATCACAGTAACCGAGGTGACGTGGCATCATTAGTGGAGGTTCACTGTAGCTTAACTACCCGGGCGTCACCCTCCACCCTCGTGGGCCCCTCGTGGCCCCCCTGACATACTTCTTCCGCCTATATATCTCCATATACCCTAAAATGATCGGGGAGCACAATAGATCGGGAGTTCCGCCGCCAGAAGCCTCCGTAGCCACCGAAAGCCAATCTAGACCCGTCCCGGTGCTCTCCATGACGAGGAGGGAGTAGTTCTCCCTCGGGGCTGAGGGTATGTACCAGTAGCTATGTGTTTGATCTCTCTCTCTCTCTCTCTCGTGTTCTTGAGGTGATACGATCTTGATGTATCGCGAGCTTTGCTATTATATTTGGATCCTATGATGTTTCTTCCCCCATCTACTCTCTTGTAATGGATTGAGTTTCCCCTTTGAAGTTAT
This sequence comes from Triticum urartu, assembly GCF_056163025.1. Taxonomy (NCBI): domain Eukaryota; kingdom Viridiplantae; phylum Streptophyta; class Magnoliopsida; order Poales; family Poaceae; genus Triticum; species Triticum urartu. Next base: position 148,757,716 of record NC_141879.1, on the reverse strand, counting down.
CCTATCGGATTGAGTCTTTAAAGATTTGAGAACACTTGATGTATGTCTTGCCGTGCGTATCTATGGTGACAATGGGATATCACGTGATTCACTTGATGTATGTTTTGGTGATCAACTTGCGGGTTCCGCCCATGAACCTATGCATAGGGGTTGGCACACGTTTTCGTCGCGATTCTCCGGTAGAAACTTTGGGGCACTCTTTGAGGTTCTATGTGTTGGTTGAATAGATGAATCTGAGATTGTGTGATGCATATCGTATAATCATACCCACGGATACTTGAGGTGACATTGGAGTATCTAGGTGACATTAGGGTTTTGGTTGATTTGTGTCTTAAGGTGTTATTCTAGTACGAACTCTAGGGCTGTTTGTGACACTTATAGGAATAGCCCAACGGATTGATTGGAAAGAATAACTTTGAGGTGGTTTTGTACCCTACCATAATCTCTTCATTTGTTCTCCGCTATTAGTGACTTTGGAGTGACTCTTTGTTGCATGTTGAGGGATAGTTATATGATCCAATTATGTTATTATTATTGAGAGGACTTGCACTAGTGAAAGTATGAACCCTAGGCCTTGTTTCCTAGCATTGCAATACCGTTTGTGCTCACTTTTATCATTAGTTACCTTGCTGTTTTTATATTTTCAGATTACAAAAACCTTTATCTATCATCCATATTGCACTTGTATCACCATCTCTTCGCCGAACTAGTGCACCTATACAATTTACCATTGTATTGGGTGTCTTGGGGACACAAGAGACTCTTTGTTATTTGGTTGCAGGGTTGTTTGAGAGAGATCATCTTCATCCTACGCCTCCTACGGATTGATAAACCTTAGGTCATACACTTGAGGGAAATTTGCTACTGTCCTACAAACCTCTGCACTTGGAGGCCCAACAACGTCTACAAGAAGAAGGTTGTGTAGTAGACATCATTCCTCCCTTTGGAAGTTACCTCATAGGCGGGGGAGGCTTCAGTTGCTATGATTTTTACGAGGACGTGGTCGACGAGCGCATGTGCATCCTGGATGCGGGATACAACCACATTTTTTAAGATCATCATGCGTGCGACGTCCATTTTCGCGTAGGCTGCCATCCAGATGCGATCAAGTAGTCGAGGGTGGCAGGTGCGGCCGATGGATGATTCAACCTTATGATGTGCGTTATGCTTGACCCACACAGAGTAGTGGCACACCATCTTCCAGAACCTTTCTCTCAGCATGGTCCCTTCGGTCTCACCGAGAAAGCTCTGTGGAGAGAGCTCAGCTGCATAAACATGGTCATTGAGGGTGATTGTGGCGGTGATGGGGAAGGGCGAAGAGAGGGGACGAGGTGACAACCACCTTAGGGCGAGGGGGCAATGGGGTGGGTGTGTAGGCGATACTGGTGGGGGCGATAGAGATTTTACATACCCATGTATGGGCGCGCTCCAGCAAAAAATGGGTGCATATAGGGAAAGGGTGCAGAATGTGACGGCGGCCATTAATTGGCGTTGTTCATGGTGAAAAGGTGTTTGCGGCATTGACACATGAGGAAGCGACAACTGTGCGGATGACTGCGCCGTTGACCGATCAGCATGCGGGAGGAAGTCAATGTCCAAAACCTTGAAATATGAAGGCTTGCGAGCTCGATATGGAGCACACTGCATAAATTATGCCGGTCTATATGCATATAACAATTGTGCTAGAGCATCATTTTGGACCAAAAATCCTACTCTCTTATTTTTAACACTACTTTTAGAAGGGAGAGAGAGGTTGGTGGAATAGTTTGTTGTATTGCTTGAGCCTTGTGGGCATATATATAGGAGTACAATCATCTACTTGGAGTACAAAACAAGCCAGAACAAATCCTAGTCTATCTCGTATTTACTAATAAACATTATACTCAACATCCCCCCGTAGTCACAATGGTAGCGACGCAGACGGTGAGACTGGAGAAGAATCCGAAGGCAAGCCGACGGACACCCCCCACAGTCGTAATGATCGACGCATCACGGAGTCGTGGCCGGAGTGGAAACCAACGAGGTTGCTCAAGCAGGCGGTAGACCTTTGTGCCGTTTGTCAATGTAGCCATGAGCATGGGTGGTGGAGCCGTGGTCGAGGTAGCCGTGCGAAGAATGCCGTGGTCGATGTTGAGTCGGGGTGGCCGGTGTCAAGGAAGTCGCCGTGGAGCCGCAGGCGCAAGGGGGCGCCGAGTTAGCCTGGGCGCAGTGGTGTCGAAGTAGTGGTGCATCGGGAAGAAGATGTGGTTGACGACGCGTCGCAACGGGTTTGCCAAGCCCGGGGACACATCATGGATGAAGGCACGCACCGGTGTTGCCAGCACCGGGCATGCCTAGACGGACGAAGACGAAGTTGACGAAGCGCCGACCAGGCTTGCCAGGCCCGGGGACATGTCATGGATGAAGGCATGCATCGGTGTTGCCAGCACCGGGCATGCGTAGACGAGGGACCTGCACGACCTGTACACCATGTCGGAGAAGTCGAAGGGGCCACCAGAGAAGAACTCGACGACGATTGCGGCGTCCATCGGCGCGGGGCCGATGTCACCAACGGTGGTCAGAGTAGACGAAGTGGTCGGGGTAGATGACGGCGACGCTGGCGACGGGCTGGTGCTTGGACGAAGACGAAGGGGGTGGACGGGCGGCGGCGGCTAAAGAAGAGCGGCGGCGGCGGCCTGACGGCGGCGGTGGCGTGAGGTTAAGAGTGCGGCGGCGATGCTCGAAGTAGGTGAAGAACCCTGACAGCATGACGAAGACCGGCACGGACGGTGGCGTTCCCGCGCCAAGGTAGACGGCACGGCGCATACCACGGGAGGTCGACGCGCTGTGACGGCGGAGCAGACCGCAGGCCGCGGCGCTACGGCCCGAGGGGGCGACGCAGCGGCGGCAGGCGGGTCGGGGCGACGGCAGGGACCGCGGGTCACGACGCTGCGGCCCGAAGGGGCGACATAATGGCGGTTCGCGAGTCGGTGCAACCACGGGGACGGCCTCGAGGCGGCGACGGGGACCGCGTATCGCGACACGACGACCCGAAGGGGCGACGCAGCGGCGACGCACGAGTTGATGCAGTTGCGAGGAGAACCACGGGGTGGCGGCGCTGCGGCCCAACGGGGCGACGCAGCAGCAGCCCGATGCTCGATCGGTGGAGAGGCGCGCTTAACTCGGGGACGATCTTCACGGGACATGCGGAGGCGCGCGTAACCGACGGGCCAGGTTGGTCGCGCGACGGAGATGAGGCAGATCGTGGCGGCGAGCTAGTGATCAAGTCGATCGCGCGCGAGGTCGGGGACGCCGCTCGGTGGAGGCGTGGTGGCGGCGGAGTCCGAAATGAAGCGGGCGACGACGCGTGTGACGTCGTGCGGACGAGCTTGTCAGCACCGGCACCCGGGCTACCAAAGCAACGCCGGCGCCCGGGCAGTGAGGCCCGAGCGACCAACGGAGCAGTGGCGCCCGAGTTGAGGCAGCCGATGAGCCTGACGCAGCCGTCCCGACGCAGCCGAGGATGAGGCCGGCGAGGTAGACCGTTGGGCCGCCGTGCAGACGCGGCGGAGGCGGGTGATGTGGATCGATGGGCATGTCGGCGTGCGAGCGACGGCTATGATTGGCCGTCGCATGGCGCGAGGCCGCCGGGTCGGGGTGATGCAGGTGTCCCGGTCGGAGCAGGACGGTGACGGCCGGCGCAGGGCGACGGGCGGACCGACGCACGGACGACGACTAGCCCTGACGGGCCGCCTCGGCACACGTGGCCGCTGGGTCAGAGGAAAGGCCGGCTGGTCGCGCCGGGGTCGGAGTAGAGGCGCTTGGGGTCGACGCGGTGGTGGGCGACGCAAACCGATCAAGAATAGATTGGAAAACCAAAAAGAAACCATGCGATCAAGATGACCGGCGGGAGAAAGAAAACCCCGGAGTAAGGCTCGGGAAAAAGACTCTCTAGGGCAGCTGGTCAACACGACCGGCGGACGAACCCTAGATACGGGCGGCGCGGCCCCTGGCGGAGGTCATGTAGACCGACCGCCCCGGGGGCGACGGCTAGGATTTAAGATCGACTTGCGATAGATACCATATTAAAAGGGAGAGAGAGGTTGGTGGAATAGTTCGTTATATTGCTTGAGCCTCGTGAGCATATATATAGAAGTACAATCATCTACTTAGAGTACAAGACAAGCCGGAACAAATCCTAATTCATCTCGTCTTTCCTAATAAACATTATACTCAACAACTACACTAATATAAAAAAACATCTTTATATGATGAGACGGGGGAGTAGCTATCATTCGTATGGCCCCCGCTAGAGTTGCTATAGTGTTGCAGGTAATGCCTGACACGGGTGGCATTTTTTTCTCAAGAATGAACGGACAGAAGAGCTTGTACATAAAGTATGACGTTCTTTTGTTGCCATTATGCACACGCTTTAGGTTCTAGCCTCTAGAATACACATTTGCTGCGTCACCGCTTATTGTCACACCAAACTTCTGGTACTTTATTAAGACATAATATATTTTGTTTTATTAAGACCCCGCCACCTACCGTTGAAAGCAAGGGACAGAGCATCATTCGAGCAGAGCTCACATCACAAGCAAGAAACAGAGCAAACAAAGCTTAGGCGCGCTTGTCATAGATTCCATCGCATAGCTTCATACTCCGTATATTGCACCACCGCTTCATAGCTGTCGATCGAAGCACATCCGCAACCGGTCGAGACAAGATGGCCACGAAGGAGCCGATCCCGCTGCTGACGCCCCACAAGATGGGCCAGTTCGAGCTCTCCCACCGGGTGGTGCTCGCGCCGCTCACGCGCTGCCGCTCCTACGCCAACGTCCCGCAGCCGCACGCGGCGTTGCACTACTCGCAGCGGGCGACAAAGGGCGGCCTGCTCATCGCCGAGGCCACCGGCGTCTCCGCCACCGCCCAGGGGTTTCCTGATACCCCTGGCATCTGGACGCAGCAGCAGGTCAACGCTTGGAAACCCATCGTTGATGCCGTCCACTCCAAGGGCGCTCTGTTCTTCTGCCAGATTTGGCACGCCGGAAGGGTCTCCTCAAACGGTAAGTTAGGAGTTCATGGCATTTTGTGCTGATGAATTGTACTTCCTCCGTAAACTAATATAAGAGCGTTTAGAATATTAAAGTAATGATCTAAATGCTCTTATATTAGTTTACAGAGGAAGTACTGAGTACCGTGACAATTTTTTACCTGATCCTGCGATTTATTTGTGGCTACTAATTTTGTGCCTTGCTTACACCGCAAATAAAACAGAGTTCCAGCCGGATGGGCATGCGCCGATCTCCAGCACCGACAAGCAGATACCGCCTGATGCTGAGTCCGGCATGGTCTACTCCAAGCCTCGACGGCTTCATACAGACGAGGTACCGTTGATCGTAGACGATTTCAGACGGGCCGCTCGGAATGTCATTGAGGCGGGATTCGATGGTGTCGAGATCCACGGAGCACATGGGTTTCTCTTGGAGCAGTTCATGAAAGATAGCTCAAACGACCGTACTGACAGGTATGGTGGCAGCCTTGAGAACCGATGCCGCTTTGCCGTGGAGGTGATTGATGCTATCGTCCATGAGATTGGCGCGGATCGTGTCGGAATCAGGTTGTCTCCGTTCACCGACTACATGGATTGCTTCGATTCTAATCCACATGTGCTCGGTACCTACATGGTACAACAACTCAATAAGCACAAAGAGTTTCTTTATTGCCACATGGTAGAGCCTCACACGACCATTGTGGATGGTCGCATGCAGATACCCCATGGGCTATTGCCCTTTAGGAAAGCATTTAATGGCACTTTTATTGCCGCGGGAGGGTATGATCGAGAGGAAGGCAACAAAGTGGTGATTGATGGTTATACAGATCTCGTTGCCTATGGGAGGCTATTTCTTGCTAATCCGGATTTGCCTAAGAGATTCGAGCTAGATGTCCCCTTGAACAAGTATGACCGGTCCACCTTCTACACGCAGGATCCTGTCATTGGTTACACAGATTATCCTTTCCTTGATGACTCAAATACAGAGTAGTTCATTCACCCAACTTCAATTACTTATGTGGTTCACTTATGTAGTATGCAATGATTTATTCAATATGTGAGTTCACACATGTGCATTGTATAATTTTCACAAATAATTTATTTTTGTTTTCCACTGTAATGCCAAAATATAGGGATATTCATCTCGTGACAAATTTTCGTACGCATTTGTTTTTATTTTGGTACAAGGGTGGATTCAAATTTTTCTTCATTTTGAAAATAAACCCGAGAGATATGCGGTTGTAGCATGTAATGGTTTCACTCACTCATTCAAATTGTTCTCATTATTTAGGTTCTTGAAGTGGTGGCTTTGGATAAACTCATCCATATTCATTGGGATTGATCACTGACGGTAGGTAGAGGAAGGAGGGGCATTGGGCTTGGCCACCGATGGCGTAAGCACTTCCGTAGCGGTAGCGACACCAATAGGGCCTCTCGATTCCCATATTTCTTCCATCACTCGATCAATTATTTCTTGAACATTGATGCATTGCTTAGCTAGAAATCTCTAGTTAGGTCCCCGTAGCTATACATCTTCTCATCTTGGGAGGAGGCACCGACCATTGGGTCAAATAGCTCATTGGACTTAAGTACCACTTTCTCCCGTCACGAATCATCTAGTCTAGGGCAGTTAAACCACCAGATAGTTCACGAGCCTCTGATATCAATTGAAAAAATCAAGATGGACCTAGAGAGGATAAATAGGTATAATTAAAAATTTTAATTACTATATTAGCAATTTTATGAAAGTGTAGGATATAAATGTGAGCCTAACAATTGCTACTCCATCTATCCCAGTGGATAAGTCACATTAGGAGGTGCAACACGACCTGGGTGCAAGCATATTGAAGGAGAAGGAGAAACTGGACCGGTCCTCCTTCAAATCAAAGTTCCGATTTCTCTCTTATAAACGCAACATCATTCATAGCAGTTAAGATGATGTCATTTTAGCTACCCCATGCAGGCATTGCCGGATGTTCGCAACCAGTACTGACGTGTCCGCTTGCCTTTTATGATAGCGCAGTCCACTCTGGAGCCGTTTGTACCTAGGTGCACTCGCCACCCTGTCGACGACCTCCACAGCGGCTACCACGCCCTACAGGTGTTCGATCAAATGTCATTGAGCTTATTTTCGGACCATGTCGTTTTTGCAGAGTACAAAGGATGGCGGGGCACTCGACCATGGATGATGAGTTGTTGTGCGATGCGTGGTTAGCCGTATCCATGGATTTCGTAGGCAGGAGCAGAGAGAGGACTTTCTGGCAGCAAGTGCACGAATCATTTCACGAATAAAAGCACATTGCGCCCTATGACATGCACATCATCCATGATCGCAATGTGAGGTCGTTATCATATCAATGGTACACCATCCGGCCCATGATCACCAAGTTTTGTCACATAGTTGCTCGGCTGGAGGCAAGGTGGCCATTGCAGGCGGCAAAGGAGGAGATCGCAAGCTTGACTTCTTCTTCCTCTACTTGTTGATTGAATCATTCATGCACTCAATGTTGCTCTACACATTGTGTAGCCCGTACGCGCTAACGTGATGTACCACAAGATAGAGGGACGACCATTTACGTACACACATTGTTAGATGAAGATGAAGGGGCAGTATGTGTCGGATGACATGACCCATCAAAAAACTTATTGGGCATCGAATTTGGGACACTGGACTTATATGCATGCTATGTATGAATGATTTTATGCTATTTTCTTTTTGAAATTTGATGAATATCAGCCGGTTTGCATGAATTTCGTCCACTAAGTTGAAACTTGGCTTGAAATGTATGTGGACAACGTTCAATGGCGGTCTCCAACTTCCGTGTCCGCGGACGGATCCGAGAAAAAATTTGCGGGCCACCGTTGGAGATGCCCTTATTACATCCATTTTTTTGCGGGAAACTGTCGACCTATTCATCTTCAATCATGGCAGTATAACGAACACCAGAAATAATAAAAATTACATCAAGATTCATAGACCACCTAGCGACGACTACGCGCACTGAAGTGAGCCAAGGCGCGCCGCCGTCATCGCCCCTCCCTCGTCGTAGTCGGACACAACTTGTTGTAGTAGACAGTCGGAAAGTCATCATGCTAAAGCCCCATAGAACCAACACACCAGAATAATAACCACAATAAGGTCTTATGTTGTGGGGCGGAGGGAGTATACTTTCAGTGACTTTGTAAAAGTGTGATCGATGAGCTAGCTTTGTGTCTCATTTTTTGTTTGACACACGTATTTTTGTTTGAAGTGCACATGAGGGATATTATTGTGCTTCTTATACTGATCTGCAATTTACCATAACTTTTCGCATCCCCATACCGTGGTCTGAGAAAGATAACTTTGTAACGTACTCCGTATAAACTAACGTTAACCTTGTGGTCTGTAGTGTTAGAAGGGAGAGAGAGATTTTGGTGGAATATGATTCGTTGTATTGCTTGAGTCTCGTGGGCATATATATAGGAGTACATTAGAAAATATGCATGTGCGTTGCAACGGGAGAAAAATAATATCTCAGCATTCCTCACATCCCCGCACACACTCTTCCACATCCTTTATGTGAACACAACGCGTGATCTATATTGTCGCTTATTCTCCTTCCTGACATCGTCGACGGTGATAGTTCAACCTTTTGTCGGTGGAACGATGTGGGCGGCGACCGTCAATAATGGAAAGAGATAGTCAGCATTAGTGCTCGGCCGCGTCGGTTAGGTGTCATCGGCTAGCGCCTCGCCTATAGTCACCTCCTCCGTCACCCAAACTATTGTCGGTGTTGCAATTTGCAAGTAAGTCTGCTACAAAAATTATAAACCTAGGCATGATATAAAATAGTCATATACATTGTTTCTGACCACTTGTTTTTTGAGAAATCGTCGAACGTTCGAAAATAAAGGTCGGACTTCAAAGAGCTACATAAATTAAATCATATAAAAATAACATGTCAGCATTCCCCACATCTCCAAACACATTGTTCCACATTCTTTATGTGAACACAACGCACGATCTATATTGTCGCTTATCCTCTTTTCTGCCATCGTCGGCTCGCAAGATCTAGATAATAGTAGGGTTGGTCGGCGTGGTGGCGACCACCCAACTGGTGCCTCTTTTTCCTCCGGGTCCGCCTCCATCTCAGAGTTGTGGTTGCGTCCTTATTTGGTTGCTACGCACCGACCTTCAAGGCACAGTTGCTTTGACCACTCTCTCCTACGACGATGTAACCGGATGGCTTACTAATTGCAGTGCATAAATTTTGTTTGATTGGCATAATTAGCACATAACCAGGCATGAATGTCCCTTTATTATCAGGGTTTATTCTCTTCGGCTAACTTTGCGCTCACGTACCCACAATTTTTTTATTAATTAGAGCAAAACCAGCATATTTTCTTCTATTAGCATGTGCCCACAATTTTTTCAATTATAGGCTATAGCCGACCAGCATATTGTCTTTTATTGACACGTACAAGTTACCTCCGGCAATAATTTATGGAGTACCACGTTTTGCACATGATTCTCGAGACAACTTCCTTATTCTCACACAACTTTTTTATTTCCAGACAACTTAACAACATAAAAAAACTGGTGTGATTTAGTATAAAATTCGAAGGTGGGACTATTTCTATCATAACTGCAAGCTAGCTGAGTTGGCTTTCTCCGTTGACACAATAGGGAAGGTTCATGTTCAATCCCATCGCGTCCTTAATTTTTTGCTGCTAGTGAGCGCGACAGAAAAAGAAATGCGTGGTAGGCCCAGTTGGGGATAAGCCAAAAAAATGGGAACTACGTGTGGAATGGTTGAAACTAAATCTATACGTATATTTTTGCTTTTCTTGGGGCAGCTGCGTGGAGCTAGTATATGACGCTAGTTGCGTCAAATAGTGTGTGGAACGCACAACCAATCGCGTCTGGACCAGCTAGTGGCAGGCACCGAAATGACCTTTGGTTGCAAGGCACGAGTAATAATTCAGAAAAATGAAGGGTTGAACGATCAAACACATGATCTTAAAGACTCGACCACGTGCTGCTAGCCATGACAACAAATACCTACTGCTAACCAATGGCCAGCGCGAATATTTAAGAACATACTGCAATGTCAGATTTATAAAAAGATAGATTTTCTTAAAAAATATGAATTGCCGAATATTCTTGGAAAGTGAATATGTTTTGAAATTAGGAATAATGTTTTCCATATTCGTCCATTTTTAAAAAAATGATTCTTTTAAACGACATCATTTTCTGAAGACATGAGCTTTTTATGAAAACACAAACATTTTTTAAGTTGTGACTGACTTTTGAAAATGGAACATGTTTTGAATATCCAGAACAATTTTATAAAATGTATTTTTAAACGCGAACATTATTTTAAATTTGTGAATATTTTACTAAAACAAATATTTTTCAAATTTGAAATATGTTTTAAACTTATTTTTTTCAAAATCCAAACCATTTTTGAAAACACAAACAGTTTTTGGGAAAAAATTGAATATGTTCTGAATTTCAAAAACAATTTCGAACGAGATTTTTTTTAAAACATTCATAAAAACAGGAACACAATATTGTAAGTCTGAACATTTTTGAAAAATTTGAAAAATATAATTTTCTTAACTTTATTTCAATTTTTTTGAAGAAATAAGGTAAAAAAATATTTGGAAGGAATAACGTAACGGGCCGGCACAGTTTGGGCGTCCTGTGCAAATCTCGGACTATCTGCCGCACAGGGCGTCAAATACAGTTTTTCAGCTTCTTGTGGGGGCAAATAACTGGGCTGGCTTGGCTGGGCCACAGCGTGTGCAGCCGAAGTACAAATATCTGGGTTGCTAATAAAAAACAGATGGACGCACAAAAATTTAGTACCAACTCGTATAGAAAAATAAATTTAATGGTGAACGGATGGAAACATTAGTTTCAATTTTTGAACAAATCGTTAAAACCAGAATATTATTCGAATTTGGAACAATTTTGAAAAATACAAAGATGTTTTAAAACATGAGAATAATTTTTAAATTTGAACAAATTTGGCACGACAGAACTAAAATGAAATTCTAATTTTTTTAAAATAGGAAAAAATTTTGTAATTCATAGTTTTTTACGACATTTGAATAAAAATTGCAATTACGAACTTTTTAAAAAATCTTGAAGTTTAGAAAAATGTAAAAAATAGACTTAGAATGGGGAAAAAGAGAAATTAAAAAATGAAAGAGAACGCAGAAAAAAGTGGGCCGCCATGTCTTGGGCGCTCTGTGTGTAGCTTAAACTATTTGCCGCACCGTGCAGGTAATATGATTTATTTTATTGCTGCTTGGGCAGGAAAACACGGGCTGAATTTACTGGGCCATAACGCGCGCGGCCCACTACGAAATTCTGCACAAATCGTCTTTCTTTGCTAACAAACGATCGTTCAAAAGTTTAGTACCACCTCGGATAGAAAAAAAAATCTTTCAGCGATGAACGGATGAAAAAATTGGAGAAACGCACATTGCTTTATTAGTAGGTATAGATATAGATATAGATATAGAATAGATATAGATATAGAAATTTAACGGTGAACAAATGGAAACATTAGTTTCAATTTTTGAAGAAATCGTTAAAACCAGAATATTATTCGAATTTGGAACAATTTTGAAAAATACAAAGATGTTTTAAAACATGAGAATAATTTTATAAATTTGAACAAATTTGGCACGACAGAACTAAAATTAAATTCCAAACATTTTTTAAAATAGGAAAACATTTTGTAATTCGTAGCATTTTATGACATTTGAATAAAAATTGCAATTACAAACTTTTTTAAAATCTCGAAGTTTAGAAAAATGTAAAAAAATAGACTTGGAATGGGGAAAAAGAGAAAATAAAAAGAGAAAGAAATAGAAAAATAAAAAATGAAAGAGAACGCAGAAAAAAGTGGGCCCGTATCTTATGAACATTATCATTAACATTATCACTAGTTTCAGGTTCATTACCAGATTGAGTTTCAGCATCAGAAATAGAAATATCATTTGGATTCTCAGGTGTTTCAGTAATAGGTTCACTAGAAGCATGCACAGTCCTATCATTTTTTTTCTTTTTAGACGAACTAGGTGCATATATATTATTTGTCTGAGAATCTTGCTTAATTTTCTTGGGATACAAAGGTTCCCGAGTCATTCTACCACCTATAGTCATAACTCTAACAGCATTATCATTATCTTTACTATTCAATTCATTGAGCAAATCATTTTGAGCTTTAAATACTTGTTCTACTTGAGTGGTAACCATAGAAGTATGTTTACTAATAAGTTTAAGTTCACCTTTGACATTAGCCATATAATCACCCAAGTGTTCAAGCATATTTGAATTGTATTTCCATTGTCTAACAAAATAAGCATTAAAGTCTTCTTGCTTAGCCATAAATTTATCAAACTCATCTAAGCATGGGCTAACAAATTTAGTAAATTAGATTTCAGCTTTATCATATCTATAGAAAGAATTTACCTTTACTACCTGTGTTGGGTTATCAAGACCATGAGTTTCTTCAATAGGTAATGGATTAAGATTATATGTTTCTTCAACAGGCGGTAAATTCAGACCATGTATTTCTTCAATAGGAGGTAAATTCTTAACATCTTCAGCTTTAATACATTTTTCTTTCATAGATTTCTTTGCCTCTTGCATATCTTCAGGACTGAGAAATAGAATACCCCTCTTCTTCGGAGTTGGTTTAGGAATAGGTTCAGGAATTGGCTTCGGAGGTGTCCAATTATTTTCATTTGTCAACATATTATTCAATAGAATTTCAGCTTCATCCAGTGTTCTTTCGTGCAAAGAATGCCGTGGTCGATGTCGAGTCAGGGTGGCCGGTGTCGAGGAAGTCGTCGTGGAGCCGCGGGCGCATGGAGGCGCCGAGTTAGCATGGGCGCAATGGTGTCAAAGTAGTGGTGCGCCGGGAAGAAAATGTGGTTGTAGACGCGTCATGGCGGGTTTGCCAAGCCCGGGGACACATCATGGACGAAGGCACGCACCGGTGTTGCCAGCACCGGGCATGCGTAGACGGACGAAGACGAAGTTGACGAAGCGCCGAGCAGCCTTGCCAGGCCCGGGGACACGTCGTGGATGAAGGCACGCATCAGTGTTACCAGCACCGGGCATGCGTAGACGAGGGACCTACACGAGCTGTACGCCATGTCGGAGAAGTCGAAGGGGCCAGCAGAGAAGAACTCGATGACGATTGCGGCATCCATTCGCGCGGGGCCGATGTCACCAACGGTGGTCAGAGTAGAAGAAGTGGTCGGGGTAGATGATGGCGACGCTGGCGACGTGCTGGTGCTTGGACGAAGACGAAGGGGGTGGACGGACGGCAGCGGCGGTTAGCGGCAGCGGCGGCCAAAGAAGAGCAGCGGCGGCGGCGTGACAGCGGCGACGTTGGCTAGGTTAGGAGTGCGGCGACGGTGCTCGAAGTAGGTGAAGAACCCTGACAGCGTGACGAAGACCGGCGCGGACGGTGGCGTTCCCGCGCCAAGGAAGACGACGCGACGCATACCATAGGAGGTCGACGCGCGGTGACGGCGGAGCGGACAGCGGGCCGCGGCGCCCCGGTCCGAAAGGGTGACGCAGCGGCGGCAGGCGGGTCGGGTGACGGCGAAAAGACCTCTAAGCGGCGGCGGGGACCGCGGGCCGTGATGCTGCGGCCCGAAGGGGCGACACAACGGCGGTTCGCGAGTCGGTGCAACCGCGGGGACTGCGTATCACGACACTACGGCCCGAAGGGGCGACGCAGCGGCGACACACTAGTCGATGCAACCGCGAGGAGAACCACGGGGCGGCGGCGCTGCAGCCCGACGGAGCGACGCAGCGGCAGTCCGATGCTCGATCGATGGAGAGGCACGCTGAACTCGGGGACGATCTTCACGGGACCTGCGGAGGCGCGCATAACCGATGGGCCAGGTCGGTCGCGCGGCATAGATGAGGCGGATCACGATGGCGAGAGGGTGATCAAGCCGATCGCGCACGAGGTCGGGGACGCCGCTCAGTGGAGGCGTGGTGGCGGCGGAGTTCGAGATGAAGCCGGTGACGACGGACGACGTGGGACGTCATGCGGACGAGCTTGTCAGCACGAGCACCCGGGCTGCCAAAGCAACGCCGGCACCCGGGCAGCGAGGCCCGAGCGACCAATGGAGCAGCGGCGCCCGAGTTGAGGCAGCCGACGCAGCCGTCCCGACGCAACCGAGGACGAGGCCGGCGAGGTAGACCACCGGGCCACCGTGCAGACGCGGCGGAGGCGGGTGATGTGGATCGATGGGCGGGCCGGCGCGCGAGCGAGGGCTATGATTGGCCGTCGCATGGCGCGAGGCCTCCCGGTCGGGGCGATGCAGGGGTCCCGGTCGGAGCAGGGCGGTGATAGCCGTCGCAGGGCGACGGGCGGACCGATGCGTGGACGGCGGCTGGCCCTGACGGGCTGCCTCCGCGCGCGTGGCCACCGGGTCGAAGGAGAGGCCGGCTGGTCACGCTGGGGTCGGAGTAGAGGCGCTCGGCGTCGACGGCGGCGGTGGGCGACGCAAACCTATCAAGAATAGATCGGAAAACCAAAAAAAACCGCGCGATCAAGATGACCGACGGGATAGAGAAAACCCCGAAGCAAGGCTTGGAGAAAAGACTCTATAGAGCAGCCGGTCAACACGACCGGCGGACAAATCCTAGGTACGGGCGGCGCGGCACCCGACGGCGGTCATGGGTGCCGACCGTCCCGGGGCGGCGCACGGGTGCGGAAGCGCCGACGGCTAGGATTTAGGATCGACTTGCGATAGATACCATGTTAGAAGGGAGAGAGAGGTTTTGATGGAATATGATTCGTTGTATTGCTTGAGCCTCATGAGCATATATATAGGAGTATAAGGCAAGCCAAAATATTTCCTAGTCTAATCTATGTTTCCTAATACAATCACATTATCAACATGTAGGAACTTGAAAATTTCAACCCATTTACCTGGGCACATGTTTAGGAGTACAACGGTTTTGTCGGTTTGAAGCAGATCTTTAATCCAGGAGCACTAAAGATCGGGGAAACTTCTAACCTGAAGGATTTTAATCAAGGCATCCCATCTTACAGAGTCGAAAGCTTTTTTAAGATCAAGTTTGATAAGGAGTGTTGGCTTTGTTTTCCCCTGTGGCAACAGTTTAGAAGGTCAACGGCGTAGACAAAATTTTCAGCGATTGATCTGCCCGTGAGGAAGCCGGTTTGGTCAGCATAAACGAGGAGGGGATGAGTGACTTAAGTACGTTTGTTAGCACCTTTGCAAGTGCTTTGACTGGGCAGTTATAAAGAAAAATGGGACGGAAGGCGTCAGGAGCGATCGCGGCCTCGTTCTTAGGCAGAAGAACGATTAGTGCTCGGTTTAAACTTTCAGTGTCAAGGGTTCTTCTGTAGAAGTCTGCGAAGAGTCTGCAGATCGGATGTTTTAGGAGGGTCCATAATTATCTGTAGAAGTCAGGGTCATGTTTATTTTTTTTGCGAGAAGTATAAACTAATGTTAACCTTTGTGGCCTGGAGAAACTTGAAAGTTTCAATCCAATAATTATTGCTGGTGATCTCAACCGTGCTCATCCGAATATTGGCATTCACAATTCGTCAGCAAGTTATATACTTATGCTTATACTAGCAAAAAGGCCCATGCGTTACGACGGGAGAAAAAAATACCACATACTTTTAATTTATAAAAAATGGTCTATAATCTAAGAATTTGTAGCTACGGCCCAAACAAAGATGATCTTAGCCTACAAAAGCGTAGTTTAAGATTCCTGTCAGGACCCCGATTCCAAGCCACATCGATCTAGCCGGTAACACCTCATATCACTTTGCGGCCTCATGCATGGTATCCCACGGGTGTCGCCTTACCATGGCCCGGGACCGTTTGCGCCTTTTGGCTCACGTATATGATAATGTCGCTAGCATCCATATGACAGAGAATCCGGGCCGACATGGCTAGTAGTGAACCCAAAGCGGCACAGACCTATGGAGACAGGCATACATGAACCACATCGAGCATGTCGGTCATCAGCGAGTGATTCCGGGCTGTAGCACTGGGCTAACAGGACTCTGGGGAACCCAGGCTGTAGCAGGCTAGGCAGGACTCCGGATATCACAGCGTGACATTTCCCCGAAGGGACAGACATAGGAACGAAGTGAAACACATGCCGGCCAGTCAAGTGTCCTGAGCAGTAGTGCTGGGCTAGCAGGACTCCGGTGAACCGGGCTGTAGCGGACTATTATGGCTCATGGAAGCACTAGACTACATTTCCCCATAAGAGAGGCTGCCAAGGATAAACAACTAGATTGTCGAATCCCACACATACCAAGCATTTCAATCATACACACAATATGCTCGATATGTGTAAATACAACATGGCATCACAACATAACTCTACAACTCAAGTATTTATTTATTAGGCTCCGAGGAGTGAGATATTACAAACATGGGTCTCATGACCCAGCAGTCATAGCATACAATGCAAAGCACATGCAGAAGCTTAACATGTCTGAGTACAGACATCTACAAATGGAAAAGGCTAATAAGCCTGACTATCTACCAGATCCTGCCGAGGGCATAAGATCGTAGCTGAGGTATGAAGCTAAACGTCGAAGTCCACGCGGAACTACTAGCAAGACTGAAATCTCTCTGCAAAACATAAATTAAGCAAACGTGAGTACAAAGGTACTCAGCAAGAAGACTTACATCAGTACCAAACTACATATGCATCGGTATCAACAAGGGGGGGGGGGTGGAGTTTAACTGCAGCAAGCCAGTTTTGACTCAGTGGCTAACCTGAACTACGATTGCAAGCAACTCTTTTGAGGTGGCGCACACGAGTCCACATATTCACCATTCAATACACCACTATGGATCCGCTCCCGTCTCCCTACGAGAAGGCCATCCATAGCACTCACACTTATCTTGCGAGTTTTAGAGTATCCACTTTCACTTGTCTATGAACTATGCAAGGGGTCCAAGTTTCCATATCCGAGGAATCCGGCTATTCGAATAGATAATGATAACCCTGCAGGGGTGTACTTCTTCACACACGCTCCCACCACTTACCGTCGTTTACATGACATGTACTCGGCAACCTTCAAGCGGAAGCCCAACGAGGGTGTCGGCCACGGCCTACCTAAACACTTAAGTCTCTAGTCCAGGTTTATCGCCTATCCAGGTTCCATCCGCAGGGAGTCCGACCGAGGTTTCCATATACGGCCCCGAACGATGTGAACAGGGTTCCCGAGACACCAAACGGGTGACTCGGTACACCGTGCCACGGTGTATCTACCGCAACATAGCCCACCCCTAGGGTCAGCGCTACGCACGGCCGCCAACACATAACCTACAAACACCAGAAACTAATTGCAACTCCTGGACAGAGTACTAGGGTGATTAAGAAGCCGAGAGGGTCAATTAAGGATCCCAATGAGTGGTAGTAGCTGTTCATGGATCACAGACACAGAACTCAGTTCCTGAGGACGGTTTCAATGAGACAACCCACCATGTACTCCTACATGGCCTCTCACCGCTACCTTTACCAAATCGTGTTCACACACTTAGCTCACACACAGTAGGGCATGTTCACACACCTCCGATTCATCCCCGATGAATCAGACCTGACTCAACTCTAAGCAGTAGCAGGCATGACAAACAAGCATGAATGAGTAGGCACATCAGGGCTCAAACAACTCCTACTCATGCTAGTGGGTTTCATCTATTTACTGTGGCAATGACAGGTCATGCAGAGGATAAGGGGTTCAACTACCGCAACAAGTAACAGATGAATCGTTGTTGTCCTAATGCAGTAAAAGAGAGCAGGAGCGAGAGAGTGGGCTTGTATCGGAATGAACAAGGGGGTTGTGCTTGCCTAGCACTTCTGAAGATATCATTGGGTCTTCATCAGTGTCAACGATCACAGCGTCGGTACAACGTCTATCGAGAGGGGACAAATACCGGCAACAGAGAAAGAAACACAATCAATGCAATGCACAATATGATGCATGATCATTACATGTCAATATGCTGTGGTTTGAGCTAATGCAACTAGCAACATGTTAAATGGTGTTGGTTTGAACACTAGGTTCAAATTCAAATTCAAACTATGAATTCAAATAGTGCATTATCATGTTTTGGTCTAAACAGTGAGGTTTAGTTGTTCAAACATGCATGAAAATGCCATAAACAGATTCCTTGAATTTTTCTGATAATTTTTCATATATAATTTATTCCATTCTGAGTTACGGTTGATTTTCTATGATTTTTAGAAGTTTTGGTCATTTTCTGAAAATAATAAATCATTTAGATTTATTTAAATTCCAGAAAAGGCTTTACTGCGTCAGCATGACGTAAGATGACATCATCAGGTCAACTGTGGCTGGCCAGGTCAAACCTGACCAGTGGGACCCACTGGTCAATGACCCAGTCAACTAACCAAGTTAGTTAGCCCTAACTAATTGGGCTGGGCCCACTTGTCAGCGACTAACCTAACTAAATTAGTGTTAGTTTAACTCCTAATCTAGGTTTGACCAGGGGGCGGGGCCCACGTGGTCAAATGGGTCAACCCCACCGGCGACATGACGCCGGCAAGGCCCGAGACGGCGGCGCGGCTCGGAAACGCGGCATAGGCGACGAAACGAGCGGCGGAGGGCATCCGCGGGGAGCTGGAGCTCGCCCGCATCCAGCCCTGCAAGCAGCAGCAGCTAGGGCGGCCGGAGCTCGTCGAAAACGAGCTCGGGGCGGCGCTGGAGTTCGGACACGAGCGGGGACGCGGTTGCAGTGGCCGTGGTGATGTGTGTTTAGCACCTACGGCGTCTATGGGGTGCAGTGAGTACGATGGGCGCATGCCCGAGACCAAATGGTCACCGGAGCATCACCGGCGACGAGCGCGGCGGCGGCGGGTTTCGGTCAACAAGGGGGCGACGGCTACGGCGTGTGAGAGCGAGAACGGAGAGGGGGAGAAGGGGCAGGAGCTCACGGCGAGTGCAGTGATGGCCTCGGCGTGCCCGGGGAAGCACCGGAGCGAGCGGGGCGGTGAGAGGAATCTCCGGTGGCGGCGACGAAGGTGATGAAGATGGCGTCGATGCAGGGTCTTCGGCAAGTCACGGCTCGGTGGGGAGGAAGAGTGGGTCGAGGCGAAGCTTTTGGACACGTCGGAGAAGCGAGGGGGAGGCGGTGGCTG
Organism: Triticum urartu; assembly: GCF_056163025.1. NCBI lineage: Eukaryota > Viridiplantae > Streptophyta > Magnoliopsida > Poales > Poaceae > Triticum > Triticum urartu. The sequence continues at coordinate 148,738,502 of NC_141879.1, read as the reverse complement.
CGGCCGTGGCGGCGATGAGGTATGGCGGCGGCGAGCTTCGGCCGCGGTGGTTAGTGAGGCTAGAGGAGGAAAAAGACGGCGGGGAGAGAGGGGTTTGGTAGAGGAGCTCACGGCGAGGCCGAAGCGGAGCTCAGCTGGCTTGGGGACGACCGGAAGGCGACGAATTCATCGATGAAGTCCGGCGGCCGTGCTCGGGGAAGACGACTCGTAGCGGCGATGTGGGGCTCCCGCGGTGGCGTGGCTCGGGGTGGAAGAAGGAGGTGGCCAGAGCAGGGTGGAGGTGGCGCGCGCGTGCCGGCGCGCCGCGGGCACACGCCCTCTGCCTACTGGCGCGAGGAGGAAGGCGACAGAGTGGAGCCCCTGGTGGGCTGGGCCGTCTCATGGGCCGCACAGGTAAGTGGCCAGGTTGGCTTTTCTCTCTCTATTGTTTTCTGTTTTCTATTTTCTGACATTTGTTTTGATTTAATAAAAATACTAAATCATTTTATAAAATCCTGAAAATAAATATGTGACTAGAATTAAAATATCCCAAACCACATAAAATGTTCCAGGATTATTGGACATATATTAATTATATAAAGAATATATATCCAATGCAAATAGTTATTTAATTAATCCAAAGGCCCAAAATAAATATCTCTGAGATTCCAAAAATATTGTTTTAAGTTTTACCTCTTGCCAATATTTTCAGAGACTAAGAGGAACATTTTCTTGGACTTCTTTGAAAAGATTTTAATGTTGATTATTTTTGAAGTGATTTATGAGGGTTTCAACTAACCTCAATTCAACTTTCGGAATTTAGACATGATGCATGATGCTCACTCAGGTAAATAGCTACAAGCAAATTCTAGGGCTGTGACAATTCCACATGTATTTTATTTCAACACGGCTTGCATATAGATTTAATCCGTACAAAAATGGATAAGTGATCATGCATTTATTCATGTCATGTGTCAAATAGGGCATTGTTACGGGCCAATAAAGGAAAACGACAAAAACAGGCGATGACACATTAGCACACTACGAAGACATGTGTGCATAAAGGGTGGTTTTCAGTTTAAGCATCACCAACTTAGGATACCTCTAGAACACTTTTTTCACATGCATATTTCTTAAATACATGAAGAGTTGTTAAAAAGATACATGATTTTTTAAAGCATAAATAGAGATTTTTTTGTCTAGAAAAGAACATTTTTTGTATGGTCTCCTGTGGACGCAGGTACTTGCGTCCATATTTCATCACTATTTCTCGTCATACATGTCATAGGTATTGATCCCTGTTTCATCATTTTTTATATTTTGTCAAACATGTATTTTATTTTATTTTTTGTCGTGCATGCCTTCTTTTTACATTTTGCCATGCATGTCCTCTCTTTCTTCTTCTTATATACTCTCTCCGTTCTAAAATAGATGACTCAACTTTAGTATAAAATTAGTACAAAGTTGAGTCATCTATTTTGGACTTATCTTTATCAGATCTCCTCTATTTTTTTCATTTATTTCTTTTATAGCGGACATCCCATCTTTATTGGGTCCTCCTTTTATTTCTTGCCATGCACGTCCTTATTTATTGGGTGTCTCTAGCAAATTGATCTTCAATTTTGTGTTCAATCCGTATTTGCTGAGGTGTTCATCCCCAATTCGAATCACTACCGGAATGAAAGAAAGATGGATAATGCATTATTGATTAAGATTGTACCCTAGATAGTATTTTTTTTTAAAAAATTTTAACAGGTAAAATAACATCATGTACAAATTCTACATATTTTTCTAATCAAAATTGATATATAACATGTTAAATTTGGAGTTACGATTTAGAAGATATGAGTATTTTAAAATACATTTGATATCTACTGCGGGTTTAATGTTAGAAAAATCTTGGAGTTTTCTATAAAATAGCATGATGGACTAAGAATTACTATTTCTTTTATTAGTAGGTACAAATATAGATATAGTCCAACATTGGGGGGGGGGGCTGGACCTTGGAGCGTCGCTCCTGACACCCTGCGCGGCAGTGCCGTGGTCACCGCGTTCACCATCCGGACGCACGGGTGCGCGGTCACCGCCCAGACGCACTTGGGTGCCGCCAGGGTGCACGACACCACAGCTGAATGCAGGGAAACCGCCGCCGGCCGGCGTCGAAATGATGCCGCTAGCTGCCTGTGCGCCGCACAAGGCGACCACTTCTTCGAAGGTGCGCTCGTCCGAGGTCGTGCCAGCGACGACTATTGTGCTTCACCAGCAACCGTTGTCCGTCGTATGCCTGTAGCCGTGTTTCGTGGTCCTCCTCGAGGATGCCTGTTAGTGCGTGTTGTTGGGAGCTTACCGAGGGTCGTCGAGCATCTCTGCCGACCGCCGTGCCTAGTACTAACCTATGGCGCACACAAAGCCGTGGGTGCTGACGGTGGACACCGGCGCCACCAGAACCCGTGACAAACGGAGCCACCATCGCCCCGACATCCGCACGTCTGGCTCGACGGGGATGCCAAAGTGGGCGAACTCCTCTGCCTTCTCCATCGTGAGGTTCGGGCGCGCCATCACCGGTGAGCAGAGTGGCGTGTGTATGTGGCGAGGAGGGCGTTGTGCGTGTGGAGAGAAGGGGCAGAGGCTAATGTGCGTGAGGTGAGGAGGGGTGGAATGGTTTTATAGGCGAAGAGGTAGGGCGGTAGGTGGAAGACGGTATAATGGCGGGCGGTAGCGTGCGGCAGGCAGACGGTGGCCTGCGGTAGGTGGGCAGTGGCGTGCGGAAATTGGGCAGTCAAGGGCCATCGTCTGAGTCCAGGCCGCTTGCGAACCTGCGTCGCTCCCGAATCTGCGTGGATTAATGGTGTGCGGAAGGCGGGCGGTCGCACGAGGCTCGTGATTCCACGTCAGATTAATAGCGGCAGCCGACACAGTGAGGTGTGCGGTTGGTGCGACCACCGCCTCAGCGATGCGATTGGCGCACTGACCACCCACGTACACGATTGCCCATTTTATGCTGTGTACGCCGGGTCATCAAGACATGACCCAAGACAAGCCAACAAAACCTCTCTTCGTGAGATCAAGGAGAGCATTAAGAAGATCAAGGTGATCAAGAGAACTCCCTAGAAAAGCCTCCCACACTAGGCAGGCGAGCCCGACAGGGTCGAGGCTACGCCTAGGACCAAGGCTAATTCACCCCGGCAAACTCCACGACCGGTAGATCCCCGCCAAGATGCCACACTCCACCTCATCGCATGCAAGTCACTAACCGGTGCAGTGTCGAGCTCCTAAGTGGTTAGGTGGATCTCAGAGAGTACATGGCGGCCTACTTGTAAGGAGATTAACTTTATTGACACCCATCCAGTTGGCGTGTCACGATAATGAAGAGAAGGCAGATAAGTAGTGCGGTAGGCTTGCCGGGTTTCAACCTCAACATGACACCTAGCAGTGCATTTAATGCGCTTTGTCCTAACTGCCAGAGTTTGGTATGATAACACTGTTAGCTATCTAATCATACCCAAATGACTGTTTTTCCACTATGGTCACCCCTTAAACTATAAAAGGAGGCCCGAGGCAACCTAGCAAAGGGTTCGCACTTTCGGATCCATCAACACTTCTATGCGCATGTTGCTCTCCCCGAGGCACACTTGTCGGGATTGAGCTTGCCGCGTCGTCGTGTTTGAGGGAGTCCTGGATTAGGGGGTCCCCGGGCGTACGAACTATGTCACATGGGCCGGACTGGTGGGCTGTGAAGATACAAGATAGAAGACTTCCTCCCGTGTCCGGATGGGACTCTCCTTGGCGTGGAAGGCAAGCTTGGCATTTGGATATGAAGATTCCTTTCTCTGTAAACCGACTCTGTACAAACCCTAGCCCCCTCCGGTATCTATATAAACTGGAGGGTTTAGTCCATAGAGACAGTCAAAATCATACATGCTAGACATCTAGGGTTTAGCCATTACGATCTCGTGGTAGATCAACTTGTAACCCCTATACTCAACAAAGTCAATCAAGCAGGACGTAGGGTTTTACCTCCATCAAGAGGGCCCGAACTTGGGTAAACATCATGTCCCCTGCCTCCTGTTACCTTCGATCCTTAGACGCATAGTTTGGGACCCCCTACCCGAGATCTGCCGGTTTTGACACCGACATTGGTGCTTTCATTGAGAGTTCCTCTGTGCTGTCGACAAAGGATTCGATGGCTCGTTCAATCATCCACAATGATGCTGTTTCGGGGGAAATGTTTTCCCCGGGCCAGATTTTCGTATTCGGCGGCTTCGCGCTGCGTGCCAATTCGATTGGCCACCTTGAGCAGATCGACAGCTATGCCCCTGGTCATCAGATCAGTTTCGGGAACCTAAACTATGTCACCGATATCCAAGGGGATTTGTTCTTCGAAGGGTTCGCCGCCTCGATGACCGCTCCGGCCTTAGATCCGGAGCAGGTTGTCGGGTCCGAAGACGGGAGTTTAGAGCCCGCGGGATCCTCTGCAATTACGGAACTTGTTACCGGAGATCTAGAGGGGACGACGTCGTCGGCTAACCCGCAGACAAACCGAACTCCCCTTGTCACTCAAGCACTGGACACTCCGCCAGACTCTAAGTCCGAACTCTCGAGGTTTGTGTTAAGCGGGCGTCGCCAGGAGGCTCCAACTCCAGAAGCCCCACGGACTCTCGCTTCTCTGTCCAACCCTCGTCTTTAAACGAGGCTCTAGACTTAATGCGATCACTCGCCATCACGGAAGGATCGCTTCTGAATTATACCCAGCCCAGATTAGGGGCTAAGAGCAGGGAATTTTACGTCCCACCCACCACCCACTTCATAGCCACTATCGAGGATCTAACCGACATGCTGGACTACGCCTCCAAAGACATCGACGGTATGGACGACGACGCCGGAGACGAACAAGGCCAAAACCCTCCGTTTACCAGACGATGGACGGCCACCTCCACATACGACGTGTACATGGTGGACACACCCAAAGAGGATGGCAACGACGGCAAGGAGAATCCGGTTGAGGACAAGCCTGCCGAAGCACCTCCAAAACATCGACGTGAGTGGCGCCGCTCAAAATCGCGTCACCAAAAAGATAGCAATACCGGCACCGAAGAGAATAACACTCTGGAGAACACCGAAGACCCCGAAGCCCCTGTCGAGCCAACATCCGAACATGATGATTTGGCAGATGGGCAAGTAAATCCAGACGATCCTATCTAGAACGAAGACTCGCAGGACAGTAATTACCTACCGATCTTCGAAGAGGATGTGAGCCTCGGCAACGAAGATTTCATCATGCCGGAGGAACCCCTCAAACAAGAATGCTTCAAACGCCGGTTAATCGCCACTGCAAGAAGCCTGAAAAAGAAGTAGCAACAGCTTCAAGCTGATCAGGATCTGCTCAATGACATATGGACAAATGTCCTGGCAGCCGAGGAACACGGCCTCGAACGCCCAACTAAGAGTTACCCGAAGTGCAAACTAGTGCCTCAATTTGATGACGAGGCCCCTGAGCCCACACTACTAAAGCATAGAACTGCTGACGAGCCCGATCGACCGCCACGTGGACGGGATAGACCAGCCACCCACGCCGAACACCAGTCCGCGCCACCCCGCCCTCGAGGCAAGGGGGTAACAGCCCTGGGCTATACCTACGACTTATGCAAGGACCTGGACAATAGAGCCGATCTGACAAGATCAATCTATGGATCGAGGGGGCGTGCTCTAACGTGCGAGGGCGGCCTTCAGACTTGGTGGGACAGACACGACCTCGCACGGGCCAAAAACCGCATACGGCCCCCGTCCGAATTACGCCACGATGCCGCCCGGTATAGAGGCGCCGCACACCCCCTATGCTTCACCGATGAGGTAATGGAGCACCAGTTCCCATAAGGGTTTAAACCCGTGAAAATTGAATCATATGATGGTGCAACAGATCCTGCGGTATGGATTGAAGATTTTCTTCTCCACATTCACATGGCCCGCGGTGACGATCTACATGCCATCAAATACCTCCCCCTAAAGCTTAAGGGACCAGCTCGACACTGGTTAAATAGCCTCCCAGAAAATTCTATTGGCAGCTGGGAAGATTTGGAAGATGCCTTTAGAGAAAACTTCCAAGGTACTTATGTACGGCCCCCGGACACCGATGTCCTTAGTCACATAGTCCAGCAACCCGGAGAGTCAGCCCGAAAATTCTGGACAAGGTTCTTAATTAAAAAGAACCAAATCGTCGACTATTCGGACGCCGAAGCCCTAGCGGCCTTTAAACACAGCATCCGTGACGAATGGCTCGCCCGGCACCTTGGCCAAGAGAAGCCAAAGTCCATGGCAGCACTTACAACACTCATGACCCGCTTTTGCACGGGAGAGGATAGCTGGTTAGCCCATAGCAACAACGGCACTAGCGACCCTGGTACTTCTGAAACCAGAAACGACAATGGCAGGCCCCGACGCAACAAACACAAGCGTTGAAGTAACAATGATAATACCGAAGGCACGACGGTTAATGCCGGATTCAATGGCTCCAAATCCTGTCAACGGAAGAATCCATTTAAAAGAAATAAAGACGACTCATCTAGCCTAGACCGAATACTCGATCGACCTTGCCAAATTCATGGCCCCCCGACAAGCCTGCCAACCATACCAACAGAAGCTGTTGGATCTTTAAACAAGTCGGTAAGCTAAACACCGGACATAAGGAGAAGGGGTCGCCCAGTGAGGACAACGACAATGAGCCTCACCCACCGAACACCGGGGGACAGAAGAAATTTCCCCCCGAGATCAAAACGCTGAATATGATATACACTACTCACATCCCCAAGAGGGAGTGTAAGCGCACTCTAAGGGACGTCTATGCAGTAGAGCCAGTTGCTCCAAAATTCAATCCATGGTAAGCCTGTCCGATCACTTTCGATCTGAGAGATCATCCGACTAGTATCCGTCATGGAGGCTCGGCCGCGTTGGTACTCAACCCAATTATCGATGGATTCCACCTTATGCGGGTCCTCATGGACAGCGGCAACAGCCTTAACCTACTCTATCAGGACACCGTCCGCAAAATGGGTATTGATTCGTCAAGAATTAAACCCACCAAAACTACCTTTAAAGGAGTAATACCTAGTGTAGAGGCCCGTTGCACGGGATCAATCACATTGGAAGTTGTCTTCGGTTCGCCGGACAACTTCCGAAGTGAAGACTTGATCTTCGACATCGTCCCCTTCCGCAGTGGCTATCATGCACTGCTCGGACGAACCGCGTTCGCTCGCTTCAATGCGATCCCGCAGTATGCCTATCTCAAACTCAAGATGCCCGGACGCCGCGGTGTCATAACAATGAATGGAAACACAGAGCGCTCCCTCCGTACCGAGGAGCACACCGCGGCCCTTGCAGCAGAAGTCCAAAATGGCCTTATCAAGCCAAATACCACATCAGCAGTCAAGCCCCTGGACACTCTTAAACGCGTCCGGACCACCCTGCAGAGCGATGATCAAGTCCGTCAGGAGATCGATTAGTAGTTCAGCCTCCGTCTCAGCCCCAACCGCATCACGACATATGTACAACGCGTACATAATTACGCATTGAAGATACCATGGGCAAAGACGGAGGCATATTATAAATAAAATCCACAATATGGCACGACCCTATGTGGACCCCCATATCATTTCTTTTCTCTTTTCCTTATTTTTTCTTTTTTCAGGTTCCTTAAACCCACGTCAACTTTTGATGATACCAAGGGCACCGTTTCCAGTCCCTTTATGAAAAACCGACCATTGATCCTCTTGAAGGATCACTCACCAAGGAGCAACGCGGCGCAGACGTGCGGCAGAACATCTAAAGGATCTTTAAAGATCACCTCTTCCTTTTTAGGACCCCCACACAGCTTTCCTTGGTGCATGGTATGTAAAATAGCCTCGATGCTTATCGCATCATCTATAAAAATACGTCTTGACGTATCAATCAGACTATAATGAAAATAGTTTCTCGCCCAACCTATTCGATACGGGCTTATTTCTTAACCTGTATTCCTTCTTTTTTTTCTTGTCTGATTGCCATGTACACCTTGGTACGACCTAAATTGCCAGGGGCTCCATTCGGCCACGTACATGTCTTAAAAATAAAATAAGCCCGAAACACTTTTACAGTGCAAATTCGGCGTCATGAATATAGCATTATATATGCATCAGCTCCGAATCATGTCTTTGGTCAATAGTTGGGTTGCCCGGCTCCTGTGGTTATTGCCTTACGTTCCTCTTGTTTGGCTAAGGCAGTAAAGGGTCATCCGGATAAACACCTCAGTAGAGAAAGCCAAAAACTGACTATCAGTTTAGGTGCGGCAAGAGCTGGTCAGCTATTCGGCGACTAACTACAAATCTCTTGCGATTTTGCCCGCATTATGCAAAGGACCGGTCTATGCCCGGTCAGGCATCTACAACACCCAAGTTCGGATAATCGAGCAACACCAGGGGCTGCGCCTATAACCTCATTGTAAAACTCCTACGGCTAAGTGAGAGCGACAAAGCCACATAGTCTGATTGCCTGGTTCGCCGCACTGACACCTCTTTAAGGACCACGCTGATTGGGTCAAGTGTGTCTAGGTGCCATTCCGAACACCCCCGTACTACCTACGTGGGGGCTGAATGTCAGGACCCCGATTCCAAATCACATCGATTTAGCCGGTAACACCTCATATCACATTGCGGCCTCATGCACGGTATCCCCACGGGTGTCGCCTTACCATGGCCCGGGACCGTTTGCGCCTTTTGGCTCACGTATATGATAGTGTCGCTAGCATCCATATGACAGAGAACCCGGGCCGACATGGCTAGTCGTGAACCCAAAGCGGCACAGACCTATGAAGACAGGCATACATGAATCACATCGAGCATGTCGGTCATCAGCGAGTGAATCCGGGCTGTAGCACTGGGCTAACAGGACTCCGGGGAACCCGGGCTGTAGCAGGCTAGGCAGGACTCTGGATGTCACCGCGTGACATTTCCCCGAAGGGACAGACATAGGAACGAAGTGAAACACATGCCGGCCAGTCAAGTGTCCTGAGCAGTAGTCCTGGGCTAGCAGGACTCCGGTGAACTGGGCTATAGCGGACTACTATGGCTCGAGGAGCACTAGACTACATTTCCCCATAAGAAAGGCTGCCAAGGATAAACAACTAGATTGTCGGATCCCACACATACCAAGCATTTCAATCATACACACAATATGCTCGATATGTGCAAATACAACATGGCATCACAACAAAACTCTACAACTCAAGTACTTTATTTAAAGGCTCCAGAGAGCCATACATAACATGTTCATACAGGTAGGGGTCACATGACCCGACACTCAAGTCATACAAGCATACAAGCACATGCGGAAGCAAATAGTCTGAGTACACACACTAGAAAGAAGAAGGCTTCTCGAAGCCTGTCTATCTACATAGGCCCCTCCATGGCCAGGATCACCACCTGGGTGGCAAGTCACTCATCGACGTCGAGATCTACATAAAACCCATCGGAGAGGGCGGTGTTGTTGTCTGAAAACAGTAAATAAGCAAACATGAGTACAAAGGTACTCAGCAAGTCTTACATCAGAACCTACTATACATGCTCGTTCTCAAGAAGGTGGTTGAGTTATTGCAGCAAGCCAGCTTTGACTCTTGGCTAAGCTATCCTACGGGACACCACTAGTAAAATAGTTTTTCGCACACGAGTCCACTACTCACCAACACAATACTCCACCGGGGATCCTCCCTCGTCATCCTACGAGAGGGCCATCCTCGATACTCACACTTATCTTGAGTCTTTTAGTGGTAACCATTAACTTGTCTATGAACTGTATAGGCAACCAAGTAGCCCTTTACCGCAGACGCGGCTATTCGAATAGATGATGTTAACCCTGCAGGGGTGTACTTCTTCATACACGCTCTCACCACTTACCGCCGTTTACACGACATGTACTCGGCAACCTTCAAGCGGAAGCCCAACGAGGGTGTCGGCCACGGCCTACCTAAACACTCAAGTCTCTAGTCCAGGTTTATCGCCTATCCAGGTTCCATCCGCAGGGAGTCCGGCCGAGGTTTCCACATATGGCCCCGAACGATGTGAACAGGGTCCCGAGACGCCAAACGGGCGCCCGGCATACCCGACCATGATGTATCTACCGCAACATAGCCCACCCCTAGGGTCAGCGCTACGCACGGCCGCCAACACATAACCTACAAACACCAGAAACTATTTGCAACTCCTGGACAGAGTACTAGGGTGATTAAGAAGCCGACAGGTTCCATTGGTTTCGGGCCCAATGTATGGTAGTAACTGAATCTTAAATCACACATACATATCTCAGTTCTTAGGGACGGCCTCAATGAAACAACCCACCATGTACTCCTACATGGCCTCTCATTGATACCTTTACCAAATCATGTTTAACACATTCCTCACATTACTGACATAATCATTTCACTCTAGCCCATCACCCAGATGAACCAGACCTGACACAACTCTAAGCATAGCAGGCATAGCAAGGTAGGAAACACAAACATGGCTCAATCAACTCCTACACATGCTAGTGGGTTTTCATCTAGTTACTATGGCAATGACAGGTCATGCAGAGGATAAGGGTTCAACTACCGTAGCACACAGCAGTTTGAAACGATGTTGTCTTAATGCAGTAAATGAGAGCAGAGTCAAGAACATGGGATTGTATCGATATGATCAATGGGGCTGCTTGCCTGATGTAGTGGTAGTAGGGTACTGCCCTTCAGACGGATATTCGGGGTTATCCTCGGAGACAGAACCTACCACGAAAAACACACCGAACATAATCAACACATGACGATATGCAACAATATGATGCATGCTATGACATGGCAATATGAATGTGTCTTGGCCTAATGCAAGCTAAAACAGAAAGGAATAAACTCATTTGAATCAAAGATTCAAATGTTAGTTCATTTAACATAGCCATTTTAGTGCATTATCTTATTTTGATTAAAAAACAAGGTTAACTTGTTCTGTCATGCATGAAACCATTACCAATGGATAGATTAAATTTTTCTGATCAAAATTCATATATAAATCTTTGCATTTGGAGTTACAGAATAATTTCTATGAATTTTTGAAGTTTGCAACAATTTCTGGAATTTTCTGTATAAAAATAAATCCAGAAATTAGTTATTGCGTCAGCAGTGCGTCAGGGTGACGTCAGTGGTCAACGGGGACGGTCCAGGTCAAACCTGACAGTGGGTCCCGCATGTCAGTGTGATTAGTTTAACTAGATATTAGTTAATACTAATCCTAATTAGTCAGCAGGGCTGGGCCCTACCTGTCATTGACCCAGGGGGGTCAAACTGGGCCCACCCGTGGTCCAACAGGGTCAGCGGGGTCAACTCGCCGGTGTTTAGCCGCCGGCGAGGCCAAACGCGGTGGTGCAAGTGCGGGTTTCACCTACAGGGCACCATTCGGGGCGCCGTTGGGCTCTATGGATAGCTGGGAGCGAGCCGCGGCGGTTGGTGCGGGTGGTTGGGCTCGGGGTCGCCGGAAACGGCGCCGACGACGAATTTGGCGGCGGCCGGAGCTTAGGTGAGCTCGGACCCGTCGCTAGGAGGCAAGGCGAGGCACGGGCGTGGTGCGTTGTGCTCTTGGGGATGTGGTGAAGTTAGTGGACTAAGTGGCGTGGCCGTGGCATGGCCGGAGCCTCGTTGACGACGAGCTCCGCGGCGGCGCGTGCGGGCGAACTCCGTGTGCTCGCTGTGGTGCACGAGAAGGAGAGCGGAGAGGATAGGGAAGTGGCTAAGCTCACGGCGGTTGCGACGGAGTTGATGGCGAGGTCGGAGACGAGCCGGAGCAAGCGGGGCGGCGGAGGCGATCTGGCCGGCAGGAGGTTGAAGACGAGCTCGGTGAAGACGCTCGGGGGCCTTCGGCAGGGCGTGGCTCGGTGGGACGGTCGAGGAGGGAGTGGTGGAGCTTCAGGACATGGTGGAGCGGCGCGTTGACGACGGTGGGCATGGTTACGACGGCGGAACGGCGGCGGCTGCGTCGGCCATGGCGGAGGGGAGCGAGGGAGAGAGGCAGGGGGAATGGACGTGTCCAGGGGGTTCGGTGCGCGACGTGGAGGTCGTCCAGGCCAGCAGAGCGGCGAGGGGAGGAAGCAGGGCGACGGGCAGCTGCGTGGCACGCGCTGGTGCTGGTGTCGAGCAGCTGCCTGCCTGCCTGGCCAAGCCAAGCAGCTCGCTGGAGCGTTGGCTGGGCTGGGCCGGCAGGTGGGCCTGCTGTGTGGGCGCCAGGTAAGTTCTCTCCCTCTTTTTTTAATTTCTGTTTTCTATTTTTCTGTAGGTTTGTGGCTTTATTAAAAATAGCTAAGCACTTCTAAAATTCCTGAAAATAATCAGAGGCTCTGTTTAGAATATGTCCAACAGCCCATACTTATCTTCAGAATTATTTGAGCATTTAAAATATTTACTAGCATTCAAATGCCCAAATGCAAATTACATATGATTTAATTCAATGACCTTCTGTTGACCTAGAAAATTGTGCACCAATTTTGCCAGAGGTTCTAACCCAAGACAAAGAGGGTGAACTTTTTAGAAGGGCATTTCAGGTTCATTGAAAATATTTTTAGTAAACCTTAGTTGATTCCAGAGGGGGTGCTGGGGGTTCTGTCTTCCCCAATTCAAGTTTCTGATGAAAGGTAGACATGATGCAACACTCTAATGCATGACTAGCTAGGATGTGACAACTCACCCCCACTCAAACGAATCTCGTCCCGAGATTTAGGATCCTCCGGGAAGAAGGTGGGGTACTCGAGTCGAAGACGATCCTCCCTTTCCCAAGTGGCTTCTTTCTCGGAATGGTGTGACCATTGAACCTTGAGAAACTTGATATTATGGCGTCGAGTGGTACGCTCGGCTTGATCAAGGATACGAACGGGATATTCCCGATATGAGAGGTTATCTTGTAGATCAAGTGTTTCGTGGTCCACTCCACGGATAGGATTCGAGAAGCAACGCCTGAGTTGAGAAACGTGGAAGACATCACGAACTTTGGAAAGATGCAGAGGTAGTTCCAACTGGTAGGCAACTTCCCCTCGTTTGGCAAGAATGCGAAAGGGTCCAATGTAACGAGGAGCCAAATTGCCTTTGATACCGAATCGATGGGTTCCCTTCAAAGGTGTAACCCGAAGGTAAGCCTTCCCGCCAACTTCATAAGACATAGGCTTATGCTTGTGGTCATATTGACTCTTTTGGCGAGATTGGGCCGTTTTCAATTCCTCACGAATAACGCGAACCTGCTCTTCTGCTTCCTGGATCATATCCGGGCCAAAGAGTTGTCTTTCCCCGGTTTCTGACCAGTTAAGAGGCGTTCGACATTTTCGTCCATAGAGAACTTCGAAAGGAGCTTTGCCCAAGCTAGCTTGATAACTATTGTTATAAGCAAACTCCGTGAATGGAAGGCATTTCTCCCAACCCATTCCGAATGAGATGACAGAAGCTCGGAGCATATCTTCCAGAATTTGATTGACTCGCTCTACTTGACCACTTGATTGAGGATGGAAGGCGGTGCTAAAAGAGAGACGAGTTCCCATAGCATTTTGGAAACTTTCCCAAAATCGAGAGGTGAAGAGACTCCCACGGTCTGAGTTAATTTCCAATGGGACACCATGACGAGACACTATTCGGGAGATGTATAAATCAGCTAGCTGGCTAGCGGTGATACTCTCACGAACAGGTAGGAAATGGGCAACTTTGGAAAGAGGGTCGATCACGACGAAGATGACATTATTCCCTCTCTTGGTCCTATGAAACCCAGTAATGAAATCCATACTGCTTTTATCCCATTTCCACTCAGGAATAGCCAAAGGTTGAAGGGTGCCAGCAGGCCGTTGATGCTCTGCTTTAACACGACGACAGACGTCGCAGCTAGCAATGTATTGAGCAATTTCTCTCTTCATCCTAGTCCACCAAGACCTCTGGCGTAGGTCTTGATACATTTTAGTACTACCGAGATGAATGGTGAGAGGGGATTCATGAGCTTCCTTAAGGATCAGCTGCCTCGGGTTTCGTGCCTTGGGAACCACTAAGCGGTTTCCAAAGTATATGACACCTTGATCATCAACGGAGAAACAATTCGCGACTCCTTTCTTAATGTTTCTCTTAATACGGGAGATTCCCGGATCTACCTTCTGTGCCTTGATGATCTGATCCGTAAGGGTAGGTTTTGCCACCAGGGTGGATAGGAATCCTCGAGGAACAATGTGAAGATTAAGCTTACGAAATTCCTCATGGAGAAGTAGTTGACTTTGTTGTAACATCAGGTTGTTACAATAAGATTTACGACTTAGCGCATCAGCCATGACATTGGCTTTGCCCGGGGTGTAAGTTATTCCTAAGTCGTAATCCGAGATCAACTCGACCCAACGTCATTGCGTAAGATTCAGATCCGGTTGGGTGAAGATATATTTCAAACTTTGGTGATCGGTGAAGATCTCGCAACGATTACCGAGGAGGTAATGTCGCCAAGTTTTAAGTGCATGGACTACAACTGCAAGCTCTAGATCATGTGTGGGATAATTTTCCTCATGTGGGTGTAATTGCCGTGAAGCATAGGCAATTACCTGACGATCTTGCATGAGTATGCAACCTAGTCCTTGTCGCGAGGCGTCGCAATAGATAATAAAGTCCTTGGAGAAATCTGGTGGTACCAGTACAGGAGCAGATGTCAGGCGTCTTTTCAGTTCCTAAAAGCTGAACTCGCACTATGGGGTCCACTCGAACTTTTTATCTTTCTTGAGGAGTTCAGTTAGAGGTTTAGCAACCTTGGAGAAATTCTCGACGAAGCGGCGACAGTAGCTCGCTAAGCCAAGGAAGCTCCGAACTTGCTTGACCGTCTCAGGTGGAGTCCAATCAAGGATGACTTGAACTTGCTCGAGATTGACAGCAATACCCTTACCAGAGATTACATGGCCTAGATAGGTCACTTCTGGCAACCAAAATTCACACTTGGAGAATTTGGCATAAAGGCGATGCTCTCGAAGTTTCGTCAATACCAGCTGTCGTGGATTTGTCACGGTAGATGTCCTTAGTGTCAGGACTTAGTCGCGAGGCCAACGCATCTATGTGGTAGCTTGAGAGGGGTTGAGTGGGATGAGAGACGCAGGGCGGATCAACACACAAGACAAGGATTTAGACATCTTCGGGCCCCGGGAAACATCATCCGGAATAGCCCTACATGCTGTTTGTGGCTAGATCTCATTATCATCACGAGGGAGACGCCGTAAACCGGCTCTTTGTGTCTAGCCCTAGAGATTGTTTCTTGCTTGTAGCTTCTCCCTCTTTGCGGAGCCCTGCCCCTCCTTATATATGTTGAAGGGGCGGTTTACATGACTAGTCCTAGTTGGATTAGGATTACTCTATTACAAGTGGAGTCCTAGTCTTGCTTCCTTTGTAAGGGAATATTCCTTGTGCTTTCCTCATAAACCGGCCCACCCTTAAACGTGAACCGTCCTTCTGGGCCATGGGCCTCGTCATCCATCTGACCCGCCCGCCGGGTTACTAATGAACCGCCAAGACCGTGCGGGTAGCCCGTGAACCGCCAAGCTCCGGGCGGGTTACCAGTGAGTCGTCCAGTCCGACCGGGTTATACTTCCGGCCGGTTTACGCCACGGGGTATATCCCCGACATTAGCCCCTAGTTTAATTTGGATTTATCCATGTTAAACTGATCCTGTAAAATAAACACAAGAACAAACTTGACAGGTTGTGCTCCGGGTTAAGAATTCTTGTGAACCGACACCTGATCATCCTTAAGTCCTTGCCATTTCCTCCTTCTAGAAAATCGAGGTCAATAAGCCAGCGTCATACTCAATTTGCTGACATTGGTTTCTCACAGAGAAATATTGTGAAGAATAATCCACTTGAGTCGGCTTCCAAAGCGCCGGCTTAAGAAATTTTGGTCTTGAAATACTCATCTGATATCCGGCCGGTTTGAAGATGTAAAACTTGCCAGTTGAATATTACCAAAATTACCGGGTTATAAAAACTGATAATTCCGGGTCATGATTGTGGCTAACACCGGTTCATGATTGTTGCCAACGCCGGTTCATGATTATTGATGATGCCGGGTTGCAGACACAGGGTCATAATAATTGGTGACGCCGGGTCAATCTGGTTTGCTCAAAACAGAGAATTTTGAAAATATTTCTCTGATAATAATATAATACTTGTAGCCCCCAAGTCTTGAGCAGAACAAAGTGATGGCTTAAGACTTGCTTCAATATAAATACTGCCACTTTCAAAGAAATCCATGTTGTTCATCCTAGTCACTAGTAAAAACTGAATACTCCATATTATGTAGCCCCCAAGTGCCGGGTTGTCATGCTTGCAGCAACCTGGGACTTGTAATTGACTGATGCCCATAAAATTTCAACCAATGTAGCCCCCAAGGGCCGGGTCATTATGCAATAATGAGCAGGGACTTTATAAATATGATGATGTAGACTTGAGCAGCGATGTGTAGCCCCCAAGGGCTGGCTCATTATGATATGATGAGTCGGGTCTTCAATAAGGCAAATGAAAATGACTTTGCATTAGCCCCCAAGTGTCATGGTGCATGCTTGCAGCGACATGAGACTTGCATGTAATCTTAATTTGAATAATGCAGCCCCCAAATGCTGGGTTGTAAGCCTGCAGCGACTCGGGACTATTACTTCCATTGTAGAATAAATCATATCCTTTGATAAAATAATAGCCATTGCGCTAAAGTGACTTTGAAAACCTCAATAATACCAGTTATTAATAACCATAATAAAATCCAGCCACGTTAGCTATTCAAGATAATATAATCCGATATGAAAACCTTATTCATTCAATATCATAATAAAAATTCAGCCAAGTTTGGCTATTTGAATAATATAACCCAATGATTTATAAGTGCATGATTCCAATGGCGCAATCCAAATATATACTGGCGACTTATAGTCCAAAGCCAGAACGGTTTAATAAACACCAGACAATTTCTCATCATAGACTGGCGATTTATCGTCTTAAAGCCAGGCCGGTTTAATAAACACCGGATAATTTATCATCATACTGGCGACATATAGTCGAAAGCCAGGCCGGTTTAATAAACACCGGTGACTTATAATCATGCTTTATTCAACCTGTTTCTGCATACAACAAGTTTAAAGTGTCCTAGCGGGTTACCGCCGGACGGGTCATAATGCCCAACATATAACCTGGGTTTATAACCAAGGCTGCACTTAAGAGTAATCAAATATGAAATATATCATACCTGTGACATTGAATCACATCATTGGTTTACCAACTTTTTTGTAGTAAGGGTGATAATCCCAATCTTGAGTACTGATAACTCTTTCCATACTGTGCCAGTTTATGATAAAACTGTACCGGGTTATGATAGACACCGGATTATCCATATATAATACTGGCGGCTTGTAGTCGAACCAGACCGGGTTAATAATCGCCGGATTATAATTGGTCATGTACTGACAACTTGTAGTTGAAAGTCAAGCCGGGTTAATGAACACCGGTTTACTCCATAATAAGATGGTAACATAAAATCAAACCGGGTAGATAGTCTCCGGATTAAGATTTGACCGTGTTCCGCCAATTTGTAATTGACAGTCGAACCGGATTAACAATGTCGGTTTTAAAAATGCAACAGAAGTAAAAGGTATTTAGCAAAAAAGAACAGAATTCAAGCAAAGGCAAAGATAAATCATTTGCAAATGAGGCTTTAAGCCGATCAAGAGGCATTACCATGGTCGGACACGACCAAGCCCCCGATAGGCGTAGCTATGGTTCAAGTCAGCCAGGTCCCCAAATGAAACAGTGGCATTATGCCGATCAAGAGGCGTGGCAATGGTTCGGGTTCGACCAAGCCCCCAAGTGATTCTGTGGCCTTAGGCCGATCAAGAGGCGTGACTGGTTCAGACGTGACCAAGTCCCCAAGTGATGCTGTGGCACTAGGCCGATCAAGAGGCGTGACTATGGTTCAGACTTGACCAAGTCCCCAAGTGATGCTGTGGCATTACGCCGATCAAGAGGTGTGACTATGGTTCGGATACGACCAAAGCCCCCAAGTGATGCTGTGGCATTGAGCCGATCAAGAGGTGTAGCTATGGTTCGGATACGACCAAGCCCCCAAGTGATCAATAATATGATAAGCCAATAGGCATGATACCCATGTTTGAACCGCGCATCATGGCAGCAGGTCCTCTTTGGCACCCCTTAACTTTTTGTAAGAGATAAATCCTTCTTGAACCGGATGTTAAACCGGATATTGAGAGCTTCAAAGCTTCGTGGGAGACATCTTTCCCTTGAACCAGATTTTAAACCGGAATGTTCATTTTCAGCCGGAAATTTTCTGACGGCCTTTAAACTCGATCTTGCGAGAAGTTAATCCTTTTTTGAACCGAACATTGTTAAACCGGATTTGAGCGCTTCAGGGCTTTGTGGGAGAACAGATTTCCCTTGAATCGGATTGTAAACCGGATATTTGAGAGCTTCAGTGAGACTGACTTCCCTTGAGCCGGATTTTAAACCGGAATCCTTTCTGATAACCCGGATCTTCTTCATTGAGCCGGGATTTTGTAACTGTCATATACTTTCTAAGCCGGAAAGTTTCTGACGGCCTTTAAACTTTCATCAATATAACAGTAGCCTCCGGGACCGGGTTATCTTTCCCTCCATCGTCCTGGGGTTCTTAAACCGACTGAAACTGGCAAGAATTGCTGAGTCATGTCATCGTAGCCCCCGAGTCTCAAAGGTGACTTGAGGAATTGGCTTGAGACTCTCCATATTTGACCGTGATATAAACCGGCATAACTTGTATATCATTGATGTTGATAGCACGATGTGAATCCACAGAAGGTTGAGGTGACGGCGGCGGGTTATAAATGATCCCGTATAAGCCGTGTCAGCAACTCGGCCAATGGTTCCTTCCAACTGGCGATTTGAAGTTAACCAAACTATAGTGGCGGTGACTTGTGCGCCTGCCCATTGAGCCATCCAGTGCAGACGGCGGTTGATAGTATATGATGATTTGCCTCCATTTTGTTTGAAAGAAAAACCGGGCTACCCAAACTGTGACTTTCTCATACTCAATAAACAGATCGTGCAGACAGGTGCGGCCCGGTATGTTGATGTAGACCAGGCCGCGAGAAACGGACGACAAAGACGACCGCAGCATCAGAGATAGCTCGGACAGATGAGTCGGCCGCGACATTGTAAGCCAGTGCGGACTGGGAAAATTGGCACCGGTGTCGTAAACCGGCACGGACGGGTGAGTTAACCACGGGAGCGGTCCCGGCAAGCTGATGTAAATCGGGCCACAGGGACGGCGACTTGCGCACGTTCATTCACCGGGTGGTATGATACGGATGAAACACCGGTGCAGAACGTTGCTAGCGCGTGCTCCGTGCCCGTAATATAACTCCTCATTTGTAATGAAAAATTGTCCTGCGTCAAGAAATATCACATGCCAAAGTAATTGTTCACACAAAAATTAATATGTGCTATGAAAACAAACCGGACGGATATCACCTGATGTTTTTTGTTCGGACAATGGATGATCGCGACGGAGGCGGCTGAGGCAGACCGGTGGCTCAACATAGCCCCGGCGGCTCAACATGGTAGAGGCGGCCCAATGCGGCCCCGGCGGCTCATTGTAACCCGTGTTAGGAGCGGCGGTTTGCGCACGTTCGTTCCTCGGGCAGTATAACACAGACAAATGCTGGTACAGAATGTTGCCAACTCGTGCTCCATACCCGCGGTATAAACACAGTTGTCCTGCGTACAAAACACACAGCAGGGCAGAGTAGTTGTTTGTTCCAAAAAAATCATCATGCACTTAGCAAGAGATATATAGGACAAATATCACCTGATATATATAGGCGAAAGCTCCGTACGCAGACCCTGTTTCCAAGTTCCCTTGGCCATTAAAATATTCGGCCTTTGTTGTTTTTTACTCAGCCAAATTCCTTGGTCCTCTGCCCTTTGCTGGTGTCCACACCCGTAGGCTATCCCGAGTAGATGTAATAGTTGTACTGATGCTGGACTAGTACTGATAGCAATCTGACCAAGTGATTTCCTCTTGGTAGCATAAAAGGCCCTTTCAAAACCTTCGAATCCAAATTTGATCACCAGCTCTTTAATCGACCACGCACTGATGCTGCAAGCTGAACTGTTGCTCTTTGTTTTAAACAGCAGCGGGCGTGACGGCGCGAGGCAGGATCTGTTCCGGTATTGGAGGCGAGTCCGGCTGTGGAAATTTCACTGGCAAAGGAAAAAAATGCCACGGCGGCTGAGACCTGCCGGCCACGGCAGAGCTGCAGCAGAAAGGCGCCAGGGGCGAGCCGGCGACAGCGGCCCAAAGGCGAGTGGAGACCGCGGAGACCGTGGAGGCGGACGGCATGGCAGGCGCCTTAACGGGTCGCCGAAGGCGGCGCGGGCCGTAGCGGACCATAGCGAATAGGCTGCTCAGCCCAGAGGCAAAGGGAGATCGCGGCGACTCAAGGGTGCAGGTCCGGCCCAGAGTAGAGGTGTACTGGGAAAGCACAGCAGCAGCAGAAACGATCCGACGCGGCTCAGAGATGACCGTGACAGAGGTGGCGAGGCGAGTATAGTGGCGGCTCAAAGCTAAGACAACCCATGGCGGTGCTGCCGGCGGTTTTGCAGGCGAGCGGGCCATGACAGAGGCGGCTCACACCACAACAGTGGGTTGAGGTGTGGCAGTTCAAGACGGACGCGGCGGCGGTCGACGGAGGTGGGAAGGTGCCTGCGAAACGCGGCCGCAGCACAACAGCAGCAGAGCCCGCGCCCATCTCTGCTTCTGAGTCGTCGCCGGTTCGAGGAGTCCATGTTCGTGCTTCCTTCTCGTAGTGGCTCCCTCCTTTTTTTCAACTTTGACTTTTCTTCGATTTAGATCTTGCAAGCAGATCGAACATGGCTCTGGCCATTGAGAGAATAGTCGCCCAGCCTAATCTTTTTACTTGATATGACAAGTAGTATTTGTCTGATTGATACGTGCTTGCTCATACAGACATACTTGTCAATTGATTTGTAGTCTTCCGGTCGTCAGACTAAAAAATGACAGCGGTTTGTAGGTGCGGTGAAGTCAAACCGGAGGCAGAGCAAGGTGACTCGGTCTTCGGCGGATTAGTACAAACTCAAGGCCGCGATTACGCTACAGCCAGTTTGGTATTATGCCAATCTTGGATTCGACGACCTGGACTTCTGCTTGGAATCGGTGTCGCGGCCTTAATTCTCGCCCCAATTTTGCTCACACCGCTCGATTGTTCAGCAATGATGCAGATTCTTCCAAACCATCTTCTCTTCGTCCGAAAAATTGCGAACCTCTCGATCCTGAGAAGAGATCCCTCCAAGAACTCAACACCACCGTGCGTAGGCCCCACGGTGGGCGCCAACTGTCGTGGATTTGTCACGGCAGATGTCCTTAGTGTCAGGACTTAGTCGCGAGGCCAACGCATCTATGTGGTAGCTTGAGAGGTGTTGAGTGGGACGAGAGACGCAGGGCGGATCAACACACAAGACAAGGATTTAGACAACTTCGGGCCCCAGGAAACATCATCCGGAATAGCCCTACATGCTGTTTGTGGCTAGATCTCATTATCATCACGAGGGAGACGTCGTAAACCGGCTCTTTGTGTCTAGCCCCAGAGATTGTTTCTTGCTTGTAGCTTCTCCCTCTTTGGGGAGCCCTGCCCCTCCTTATATATGTTGAAGGGGCGGTTTACATGACTAGTCCTAGTTGGATTAGGATTACTCTATTACAAGTGGAGTCCTAGTCTTGCTTCCTTTGTAAGGGAATATTCCTTGTGCTTTCCTCATAAACCGGCCCACCCTTAAACGTGAACCGGCCTTCTGGGCCATGGGCCTCGTCATCCATGTGACCCGCCCGCCGGGTTACTAATGAACCACCAAGACCGGGTGGGTAGCCCGTGAACCGCCAAGCTCTGGGCGGGTTACCAGTGAGTCGTCCAGTCCGGCCGGGTTATACTTCCGGCCGGTTTACGCCACGGGGTATATCCCCGACACCAGCCTTAGATGTTCGGCATGTCCCTCTTCATTCTTGGAGTAGATGAGTATGTCATCGAGATATACTACGATGAATTTATCCAAATACTCCATGAAGACCGAGTTCATTAATCGAGAGAAGGTGGCTGGGGCATTGGTTAAACCGAAGGACATAACGGTGTACTCGTATTGGCCATAACGAGTAACAAAGGCCGTTTTGGGAATGTCCCCGTTTCTGATTTTGATTTGATGGTAGCCCAACCTCAAATCCATCTTGGATAAGACCGAGGATCCAGCGAGCTGGTCATACAGATCGTTGATCCTGGGAAGCGAATACTTGTTCTTGATAGTGACCAAGTTGACAGGTCGGTAATCTACAACCATCCGATCCGTTCCATCCTTCTTCTTGACGAAGAGGACGGGGCAAGCCCAAGGAGAGGAACTAGGACAGATGAAACCCTTTTTCAAGGACTCATCGAGTTGGTTCTTAAGCTCGGCTAGTTCTAAGGGTGCCATCTTATAGGGTCTTTTAGAAATTGAGACGGTTCCTGGAACAAGGTCTATTACAAACTCAACATCCCTGTCAGGTGGAACACCTGGCAGTTCTTCTGGAAAGACATCCGGAAAGTCCCGGACTACCGGAATATCTTCAAGGTCTGGAAGGGGGTTGGCATTTAGGGAGTAAAGCTGGCGCTTGGCCACTCGAGTTAAGACATTGACTGTCTTGCCCGATGGGTGAGTAAGTTGAATGGTTCTAGTGGCACAATCAATCTTAGCGTAATGAGCTGACATCCAGTCCATACCCAAGATGATGTTTATGTCCGAGGACTTGAGAGCTATTAAAGATGCAAGGAAGACAAGTATATCGACAATAATTTCATTCCCATGGCTTACTCTAGAAGTTTGCCATCTAGAGCCAGGGGTTTGAATTTCCATGGTAGTGGGCATGTCACAGAATGTTGTGTTATGCAATCGAGCATAGCTCTCAGATATGAATGAATGAGATGCTCCAGTATCGAAAAGAACAGATGCCGGATGGCAATTAACAAGGAGCGTACCAAGGACGACGTTAGGATCCTCATGAGCCTCCTCGGCTGAGACATAGTTGACATGGCCACGCGTAGTGGTGACCGGCTTGGCGTAGAATGTCTTTCCCGCTGGCTTACCACGACCAACGGACTTTCCAGACTGATTGGGGTTGTTGTTTTGGGGACACTCTCGACTATAGTGACCCGGCTCTCCACACTTGAAACATGTCACAACATTGGGGCATGGAGCAGCATTAGCAGTGGGGCCACCATAGGGCTTGGACGGTGCAAACTGCTGGTTGGGACGAGGCGCCTCAAAGGATGGCCTCGGAATGAACCTAGGTGGCAGTGCCGTGCTTGGAATCCACACCCGGCGCTTCTGAGATCCAGAGCCGGATGAAGAGCCAAAATCACGAGAGTGCTTGCATGAAGCGTCATAGTCAGACTGGCCTGTCTCAGCACTGATGGCTTTATTGACCAACTTCTGAAAGGAGGTGCACTTGTGCAGACGAAGATCACGGTGAAGCTCAGGGCTAAGTCCCTTGCGGAACCTTGCCTGCTTCTTAGCGTCGGTGGATACCTCTTCAGGAGCATATCGTGCCAGATTCCCAAATTCACGACTATATGCATCCACAGTCAGTCTTCCTTGGGTGAAATTGCAGAACTCTTCCCTCTTGCGATCTATGAGACCTTTCAGGATGTGATGCTCACGGAAAGCCTCACTGAATTCAGCCCAAGTAGTGATTTGGCCGACCGGGCGCATAGCTTCAAAATTTTCCCACCAAAGGCTAGCAGGGCCTTCGAGGTGATAGGCAACATAAGTAACCTTATCAGCTTCGGCTACGTTGGCAGAACGTAGCTTGTGGGTGATGCTGCGAAGCCAGTCATCCGCGTCGAGGGGCTCGACAGAATGGTTAAACTTTGGTGGGTACAACTTGATGAAGTCATTGGTTGACACCAAGTCATTTCGCTGATGGCCTGTAGTGTTCTGCTCAATCCGCTCCAGCAAGCGGTTAGTCTCACGCTTGTTTCTTTCCGCCTCCAGCATCACTTCGGCCAGAGAAGGCGGGTGAGGCAGATTTTCACCCCTAACTGCACTGGCTTCCCCCTGCTCCGGGGCAGCAGGGTTGCTGCGGGTGTTAACCATCCTAGGAGAAAACAAGACAACGGTTTAGATAAGGATGGCACAACTTAGCAAGGAAGTGCAGAATGTAATGGATAACATGGAATGCAGAGATGTTCATCCGTATGACATGGTAATATAGAACTGCCATATATATACCAGCGGTCATACACACCATACATAGTTTAGTACAAGCCCAGGCTACAGTACAACTATGATGAAAGACGTTACATCTCATCGGAGGCATTCCAAGCTCCTATACATTATTTTTCTACACCTACGGAATTGATTACACACTAGGTCATATTCCACAAGTCATGTAGGACAGTGGAAATACAACTATTACAATACTAGTGATACTATTACTAACTCAGACAGCTCCGTAGTAGTCCTCATAGAAGTCACCTCCATAGCCTGGAAGTTCAACGTGATCATCCGGGAACAGACGGTCCTGAGGAGCTTGTGGACCATAGGGGCTAGGATGAGGTCTTGGACCAACAAACGGTGGCCTGCGGGGACCACGGGGTGGGGTGATGCCTCCCACATCACGCCAATCCACCATGTCTGGCAGAGCCGATCTCACGGGATACAGATCCCTTGTATCCATACATCCAGCTTGCACAGCAGGTGCAAACCGAGTCAAAGTGGCCCAATGATCAGCACGGGTGTTGAAAAGCTCCAGTCTCAAGGCCCGATTCTCTCGGTCCTTATCCTCGAGCATCTCGGCAGTGGTGCGAGTTAGTGAGTCCTCACGTGTGGAGTCAACATAGATAGCCTGGAATAGGCAGTGAAGCTAGCATATAACGGAAGTCGGTGTTCTGAAGCAGGCCAGTCCCGACTCGCATGATGGTCATCATGGAATAGGCAGCATCCTGCACAGCCATCTCAACAGTAACCCCGAGTCCATAGGAACAGTGGAGGGGCTCGGTAGATCCAGGATAAGAAGGAAATATCCTGACGGTGCAGAAATATTGGCTTTGATTAAAGTCTCAGAATTGCTCTTCGACGGTGTATTCGGGATACCAACGGTAACCCATCTCGATCATTACCCGGACTAACATAGCAGTATGACCGGGCACATCGAGGCACCGGGTCAGGCGAACCACTTGGTTTTGAGCACGAGTGGCCATCTGAAAGCACAACCACAATGCAAAGACATTAGAATTTCTAGGGAAAATTGGACAGCATAACGGCTGTAAATGCTCAGAAAAAGATTTGAGACATCCACAACAGTTTGCAATACCACTCAACAACATCATATCAGGGTTCTGATTCAACTGGCAACATACTAAAAGTAGTAGAAACTGTACTGAGGCTTGTAACAACAATCCTATAAGCTACTACGGATTAGTAACACGTGAACCTAACAGAAGAAGAGAGCCTAGTCCTTAACCCACGTAGAAAGAGAAGAGAATGACACAGATCAGAGGGCATAAGGTAAAGGAGTAAAAGAGCCTTATGTTCCCTCCCACAATCAATTCCCCTACATATAACTAAAGCATTTCTAGACTCGACATCGACCAGTTTGGCTCAACGAACCTACAGGCAGTCTGGCTCTGATGCCAACGCTGTCAGGACCCCGAATCCAAATCACATCGATCTAGCCGGTAACACCTCATATCACATTGCGGCCTCACGCACGGTATCCCCACGGGTGTCGCCTTACCATGGCCCGGGACCATTTGCGCCTTTTGGCTCACGTATATGATAGTGTCGCTAGGATCCATATGACAGAGAACCCGGGCCGACATGGCTAGTCGTGAACCTAAAGCCGCATAGACCTATGGAGACATGCATACATGAATCACATTGAGCATGTCGGTCATCAACGAGTGAATCCGGGCTGTAGCACTGGGCTAACAGGACTCCGGGGAACCCGGGCTATAGCAGGCTAGGCAGGACTCCGGATGTCACCGCGTGACATTTCCCCGAAGGGACAGACATAGGAACGAAGTGAAACACATGCCGGCCAGTCAAGTGTCCTGAGCAGTAGTCCTGGGCTAGAAGGACTCAGGTGAACCGGGCTGTAGCGGACTACTATGGCTCGAGGAGCACTAGACTACATTTCCCCATAAGAAAGGCTGCCAAGGATAAACAACTAGATTGTCGGATCCCACACATACCAAGCATTTCAATCATACACACAATATGCTCGATATGTGCAAATACAACATGGCATCACAACAAAACTCTACCACTCAAGTACTTTATTTAAAGGCTCCAGAGAGCCATACATAACATGTTCATACAGGTAGGGGTCACATGACCCGACACTCAAGTCATACAAGCATACAAGCACATGCGGAAGCAAATAGTATGAGTATAGACACTAGAAAGAAGAAGGCTTCTCGAAGCCTGTCTATCTACATAGGGCCCTCCATGGCCAGGATCACCACCTGGGTGGCAAGTCACTCATCGATGTCGAGATCTACATAAAACCCATCGGAGAGGGCGGTGTTGTTGTCTAAAAACAGTAAATAAGCAAACATGAGTACAAAGGTACTCAGCAAGTCTTACATCAGAACCTACTATACATGCTCGTTCTCAAGAAGGTGGTGGAGTTATTGCAGCAAGCCAGCTTTGACTCTTGGCTAAGCTATCCTACGGGACACCACTAGTAAAATAGTTTTTCGCACACGAGTCCACTACTCACCAACACAATACTCCACCGGGGATCCTCCCTCGTCATCCTACGAGAGGGCCATCCTCGATACTCACACTTATCTTGAGTCTTTTAGTGGTAACCATTAATGTGTCTATGAACTGTATAGGCAACCAAGTAGTCCTTTACCACGGATGCGGCTATTCAAATAGATGATGTTAACCCTATAGGGGTGTACTTCTTCATACACGCTCTCACCACTTACCGCCGTTTAGACGACATGTACAAGGCAACCTTCAAGCGGAAGCCCAATGAGGGTGTCGGCCACGGCCTACCTAAACACTCAAGTCTCTAGTCCAGGTTTATCGCCTATCCAGGTTCCATCCGCAGGGAGTCCGGCCGAGGTTTCCACATACAGCCCCGAACGATGTGAACAGGGTCCCGAGACGCCAAACGGGCGCCTGGCATACCCGGCCACGGTGTATCTACCGCAACATAGCCCACCCCTAGGGTCAGCACTACGCACGGCCACCAACACATAACCTACAAACACTAGAAACTATTTGCAACTCCTAGACAGAGTACTAGGGTGATTAAGAAGCCGATAGGGTCCATTGGTTTCGGGCCCAATGTATGGTAGTAACTGAATCTTAAATCACACATACAAATCTCAGTTCTTAGGGACGGCCTCAATGAAACAACCCACCATGTACTCCTACATGGCCTCTCATCGATACCTTTACCAAGTCATGTTTAACACATTCCTCACCTTACCAACATAATCATTTCACTCTAGCCCATCACCCAGATGAACCAGACCTGACACAACTCTAAGCATAGCAGGCATAGCAAGGTAGGAAACACAAACATGGCTCAATCAACTCCTACACATGCTAGTGGGTTTTCATCTAGTTACTGGGGCAATGACAGGTCATGCAGAGGATAAGGGTTCAACTACCGTAGCACACAGCAGTTTGAAACGATGTTGTCTTAATGCAGTAAATGAGAGCAGAGGCGAGAACATAGGATTGTATCGATATGATCAATGGGGCTGCTTGCCTGATGTAGTGGTAGTAGGGTACTGCCCTTCAGACGGATATTCAGGGTTATCCTTGGAGACAGAACCTACCACGAAAAACACACCGAACATAATCAACACATGACGATATGCAACAATATGATGCATGCTATGACATGGCAATATGAATGTGTCTCGGCCTAATGCAAGCTAAAACAGAAAGGAATGAACTCATTTGAATCAAAGATTCAAATGTTAGTTCATTTAACATAGCCATTTTAGTGCATTATCTTATTTTGCTTAAATAGCAAGGTTAACTTGTTCTGTCATGCATGAAACCATTACCAATGGATAGATTGAATTTTTCTGATCAAAATTCATAGATAAATCTTTGCATTTGGAGTTACAGAATAATTTCTATGAATTTTTGAAGTTTACAACAATTTCTGGAATTTTCTGTATAAAAATAAATCCAGAAATTAGTTATTGCGTCAGTAGTGTGTTAGGGTGACGTCAGTGGTCAATGGGGACGATCCAGGTCAAACCTGACAGTGGGTCCCGCATGTCAGTATTATTAGTTTAACTAGATATTAGTTAATACTAATCCTAATTAGTCAGCAGGGCTGGGCCCTACCTGTCATTGACCCAGGGGGTCAAACTGGGCCCACCCGTGGTCCAACGGGGTCAGCGGGGTCAACTCGCTGGCGTTTAGCCGCCGGCGAGGCCAAATGCGGCGGTGCAGGTGCGGGTTTCACCTACAAGGCACCGTTCGGGGCGCCGTTTGGCTCTATGGATAGCTGGGAGCGAGCCGCGGCGGTTGGTGCGGGTGGTTGGGCTTGGGGTCGCTGGAAACGGCGCCGACGACGAGTTTGGCGGCGGCCGGAGCTCGGGTGAGCTCGGACCCGTTGCTAGGAGGCAAGGCGAGGCACGGGCGTGGTGCGTTGTGCTCTTGGGGATGTGGTGAAGTTAGTGGACTAAGTGGCGTGGCCGTGGCATGGCCGGAGCCTCGTCGACGACGAGCTCCGCGGCGGCGCGTGCGGGTGAACTCCGTGTGCTCGCTGTGGTGCACGAGAAGGAGAGCGGAGAGGATAGGGAGGTGGCTAAGCTCACGACGGTTGCGATGGAGTTGACGGCGAGGTCGGAGACAAGCCGAAGCAAGCGGGGCGCCAGAGGCGATCTGGCCGGCCGGAGGTTGAAGACGAGCTCGGTGAAGACGCTCGGGGGCCTCCGGCGGAGCGTGGCTCGGTGGGACGGTCGAGGAGGGAGTGGCGAAGCTTCAGGACACGGTGGAGCGGTGCGTTGACGACGGTGGGCACGGTTACGGCGGCGGAACGGCGGCGACTGCGTCGGCCATGGCGGAGGGGAGCGAGGGAGAGAGGCAGGGGGAATGGACGTGTCCAGGGGGTTCGGTGCGCGACGTGGAGGTCTTCCAGGCCAGCAGAGCGGCGAGGGGAGGAAGCAGGGCGGCGGGCAGCTGTGTGGCATGCCCTGGTGCCGGCGTCGAGTAGCTGCCTGCCTGCCTGGCCAAGCCAAGCAGCTCGCTGGAGCGTTGGCTGGGCTGGGCCGGCAGGTGGGCCTGCTGGGTGGGCGCCAGGTAAGTTCTCTCCCTCTTTTTTTTAATTCATGTTTTCTATTTTTCTGTAGGTTTGTGGCTTTATTAAAAATAGCTAAGCACTTCTAAAATTCCTGAAAATAATCAGAGGCTCTGTTTAGAATATGTCCAACAGCCCATACTTATCTTCAGAATTATTTGAGCATTTAAAATATTTACTAGCATTCAAATGCCCAAATGCAAATTACATATGATTTAATTCAATGACCTTCTTTTGACCTAGAAAATTGTGCACCAATTTTGCCAGAGGTTCTAACCCAAGACAAAGAGGGTGAACTTTTTAGAAGGGCATTTCAGGTTCATTGAAAATATTTTAGTAAACCTTAGTTGATTCCAGAGGGGGTGCTGGGGGTTCTGTCTTCCCCAATTCAAGTTTCTGATGAAAGGTAGACATGATGCAACACTCTAATGCATGACTAGCTAGGATGTGACACTGAAGCTGACGACTGGCCAACTCTCAGATACCGTAAACGGCCGCACAGGAGGAAAGGATTTTAAAGTAAAACTGATACGTCTCCAACGTATCTATAATTTTTGATTGCTCCATGCTATATTATCTACTGTTTTGGACTATATTGGGCTTTAGTTTCCACTTTTATATTATTTTTGGGACTAACCTATTAACCGGAGGCCCAGCCCAAAATTGCTGTTTTTTTGCATATTTCAGTGTTTCGGAGAAACAGAATATCAAATGGAGTCCAAACGGAATAAAATCTTCGGGAACGTGATTTTCTCACCGAACGTGATCCACGAGACTTGGACCCTACTCCAGGGGGTCAAAGAGGAGGTCACGAGGGTGGGGGGGGCGCCCCCTGCCTCGTGGGCCCCTCAGTGCTCCACCGACGTACTCCTTCCTCCTATATATACACATGTACCCCCAAACGATCAGAACAGGAGCCAAAAACCTAATTCCACCGCCGCAACTTTCTGTACCCATGAGATCCCATCTTGGGGCCTGTTCCGGAGCTCCGCCGGAAGAGGGACGTCATCATAGCCCCTCCGATGAAGTGTGAGTAGTTTACCTCAGACCTTCGGGTCCATAGTTAGTAGCTAGATGGCTTATTCTCTCTCTTTGAATCTCAATACAAAGTTCTCCCCCTCTCTTGTGGACATCTATTCGATGTAATCTTCTTTTTGCGGTGTGTTTGTTGAGACCGATGAGTTGTGGGTTTATGATCAAGTCTATCTATGAATAATATTTGAATCTTCTCTGAATTCTTTTATGTATGATTGGTTATCTTTGCAAGTCTCTTCGAATTATCCGTTTGGTTTGGCCAACTAGATTGGTAGTTCTTGCCATGGGAGAAGTGCTTAGCTTTGGGTTCGATCTTGCGGTGTCCTTACCAAGTGACAGAAGGGGCAGCAAGGCACGTATTGCATCGTTGCCATCAAGGATAACAAGATGGGGTTTATTTCATATTGCATGAATATATCTCTCTACATCATGTCATCTTGCTTAAGGTGTTACTTTGTTTTTAACTTAATACTCTAGATGCATGCCGGATAGCGGTCGATGAGTGGAGTAATAGTAGTAGATGTCGAATCGTTTCGATCTACTTGTCACGGACGTGATGCCTATATACATGATCATGCCTAGATATTCTCATAACTATGCTCAATTCTGTCAATTGCTCAACAGTAATTTGTTCACCCACCGTAGAATACTTATGCTCTTGAGAGAAGCCACTAGTGAAACCTATGGCCCCCGGGTCTATTCTCATCATATCAATCTCTATCACTTTTATATTGTTTTGCTATTTACTTTGCTTTTACTTTTTACTTTGCATCTTTATATCAAAAATACCAAAAATATTCTATCTATCAGATCTCACTCTAGTAAGTGACCGTGAAGGGCTTGACAACCCCTAATCGCGTTGGTTGCGAGTAGCTATCGCTTTGTGCAAGTACGAGGGACTTGAGCGTGGGCTCCTACTAGATTGATACCTTGGTTCTCAAAAACTAAGGGAAATACTTATGCTACTCTGCTGCATCATCCTTCCTCTTCGGGGAAAACCAACGCAAGCTCAAGACGTAGCAAGAAGGATTTCGGGCGCCGTTGCCGGGGAGTCTACGCAAAAAGTCAACATACCAAGTACCCATCGCAATCCCTATCTCTCACATTACATTATTTGCCATTTGCCTCTCGTTTTCCTCTCCCCCCCAATTCACCCTTGCCGTTTTATTCGCCCTCTCTCTCTATAATCCCTATCTATTTGCCCGCTTGCTTTTTGTTTGCTAGTTTTCTTGCTTGTCGTTATGTCTGAAATTGGGGAAGTTATCGCCAATATGGGTGATAACAA
Organism: Triticum urartu; assembly: GCF_056163025.1. Classification (NCBI taxonomy): domain Eukaryota; kingdom Viridiplantae; phylum Streptophyta; class Magnoliopsida; order Poales; family Poaceae; genus Triticum; species Triticum urartu. Next base: position 148,706,805 of record NC_141879.1, on the reverse strand, counting down.
TGTCATGGAAAATTCTGATGCTCCTGCTGAAGAACCCCCTACCTACCATACAAAAAGATTTCGAATCGATAGTGGTAATATTATTGGAAAATGAGTTATTCAAGATTTGTTCACTTGTGCCGGTGCTTTGCCCTCTATGGGCGGTTCTATTCTCCATAGAACTAGTAGTCTTGCGGACGCTATTGCCATGCTTATCGTTGAACTTGAAAGGCAATTTATGCATATGCACCCTTCTATACAAAGAGTTTTCCTAGAATTTTCTAATATCGAGCATTCCTCTGTTAAGCGTGCCGCTACTATCTTTTTGGCTCATGAATTTAGATTTATAATAAAAGAAGCCAAAGAAATCTTTGCGCACTATAGGGTGGACGCTGGTCGTCCTCCCATAGAATCTATCCTCTTCGATCAAGAAGAAATTATGCGTCTTCAATCTCCTGACTATGTTGCTTTTAATGAAAACCTCAGAAAAAAGGTGCCAACCAATATTTTAATTAATAGAATCTCTGAACTTAATGATGATTTGGCTATTCGAAATAATGAGCTAGGATACTCTCTTGAGTCTAGGCTCACAAAGTTCTGTCAAAAGAACGCTTATAATGATGAATTGGTTGTACATTACAAAGGGCCGAAAGAGGAACCTATACCTCCTAAAATTGAGCTTGGGGACTTCTGTCCTAGTAAATTTAGCCCTTTTGATAACTTTTGCTTGCCTCAAAGAAAACTTGCTGCTGAACGTAGAGAATATGAAATGAGCTTCACCGATCTATCTTATTACTATGGCAATACCTAGATCTATCCTTGCTTTTATGCCTAGCTAGGGGCGTTAAACGATAGCGCTTGTTGGGAGGCAACCCAATTTTATTTTTATTCCTTGCCTTTTGCTCCTGCTTAGTAATAAATAAATTATTTAGCCTCTGTTTTGGTCATGTTTTGTGTGTTTAATTAGTGTTTGTGCCAAGTAGAACCGTTGGGAAGACTTGGGGAAAGTCTTGTTGAACTTGCTGTAAAAAACAGAAACTTTAGCGCTCACGAGAACTGCTGTCATTTTTATTTGGAGAGTGCTATTTAGTTAATTATTTTTGCAGATGATTAATAGATAAATTCCTCACGTCCAGAAATTTATTTTAGAATTTTTGGGATTCCAGATCTTGCGCTAGCTACAGATTACTACAGACTGTTCTGTTTTTGACAGATTTTGTTTTTCGTGTGTTGTTTGCTTATTTTGATGAATCTATGGCTAGTAAAATAGTTTATAATCCATATAGAAGTTGGAATACAGTAGGTTTAACACCAATATAAATAAAGAATGAGTTCATTACAGTACCTTGAAGTGGTCTTTTGTTTTCTTTCACTAACGGAGCTCACGAGTTTTCTATTTTGAGTTTTGTGTTGTGAAGTTTTCAAGTTTTGGGTGAATTCTTTTGATGGATCACGGAACAAGGAGTGGCAAGAGCCTAAGCTTGAGGATGCCCATGGCACCCCCAATATAATCCAAGGACACGAAAAAGTCAAAGCTTGGGGATGCCCCAGAAGGCATCCCCTCTTGCGTCCACTTCCACTGGTAATTTACTTGGAGCTATATTTTTATTCACCAACATGATATGTGTTTTGCTTGGAGCGTCTTGTATTATTTGTGTCTTTGTGTCTTAGTTTGCCACAATCATCCTTGCTATACACACCTTTGAGAGAGCCATACATGAATTAAAATTTGATAGAATACTCTATGTGCTTCACTTATATCTTTTGAGCTAAGTAGTTTTGCTCTATGTGCTTCACTTATATATTTTGAGCTAAGTAGTTTTGATCTATGTGCTTCACTTATATCTTTTGAGCTAGTAGTTTTGCTCTATGTGCTTCAATTATATCTTTTGAGCGTTATAATTTTGCTCTATGTGCTTCACTTAGATCTTTTAGAGCACGGTGGTGGATATGTTTTAAAGAAACTATTGATCTCTCATGCTTCACTTAAATTATTTTGAGAGTCTCTTAATAGCATGGTAATTTGCTTAATAATAATATGCTTGGTATTCAAGATTTGTGAAACTTTCTTTTGAGTGTGTTGAATACTAAGAAAAGATTGAAGCATGATAATTGTTTTGAGATATGGAGGTGATAATATTAAAGTCATGCTAGTTGAGTAGTTGTGAATTTAAAGAATACTTGTGTTAAAGTTTGTGATTCCCGTAGCATGCACGTATGGTGAACCGTTATGTGACGAAGTCGGAGCATGATTTATTTATTGATTGTCTTCCTTATGAGTGGCGGTCGGGGACGAGCGATGGTCTTTTCCTACCAATCTATCCCCCTAGGAGCATGCGCGTAATACTTTGCTTTGATAACATCTAGATTTTTGCAATAAGTATATGAGTTCTTTATGACTAATGTTGAGTCCATGGATTATACGCACTCTCACCCTTCCACCTTTGCTAGCCTCTCTAATACCGCGCACCTTTCGCCGGTATCATACACCTACCGTATACCTTCCTCAAAACAGCCACCATACCTACCTATTATGGCATTTCCATAGCCATTTCGAGATATATTGCCATGCAACTTTCACCATCTAGTTCGTCATGACACATTCATCATTGTCATATTTCCTAGCATGATCATGTAGTTGACATAGTATTTGTGGCAAAGCCACCGTTCATAATTTTTTCATACTTGTCACTCTTGATTCATTGCATATCCCGGTACACCGCCGGAGGCATCCATATAGAGTCATACTTTGTTTTAGAATCGAATTGTAATCATTGAGTTGTAAATAAATAAAAGTGTGATGATCATCATTCAATAGAGCATTGTCCCAATAAAAAAAGAGAAAGGCCAAAGAAAATAAAGAAGGCCCCCCAAAAAAGAAAATAAATAAAAAGGGGCAATGCTACTATCTTTTTTTCCACACTTGTGCTTCAAAGTAGCACCATGATATAGCGAGTCTCATATATTGTGCTTCAAAGTAGCACCATGCTCTTCATATAGAGAGTCTCATATGTTGTCACTTTCATATACTAGTGGGAATTTTACATTATAGAATCTGGCTTGTATATTCCAATGATGGGCTTCCTCAAATTGCCCTAGGTCTTCGTGAGCAAGCAAGTTGGATGCACACCCACTAGTTTCTTTTGTTGAGCTTTCATGCATTTATAGCTCTAGTGCATCTGTTGCATGGCAATCCCTACTCACTCACATTGATATCTATTGATGGGCATCTCCATAGCCCGTTGATACGCCTAGTTGATGTGAGACTATCTTCCCCTCCTTTTTGTCTTCTCCACAACCACCATTCTATTCCACCTATAGTGCTATATCCATGGCTCACGCTCATGTATTGCGTGGAGATTGAAAAAGTTTTGAAAAAGTTAGAGTATGAAACAATTGTTTGGCTTGTCATCGGGGTTGTGCATGATTTAAATACTTTGTGTGGTGAAGATGGAGCATAGCCAGACTATATGATTTTGTAGGGATAACTTTCTTTGGCCATGTTATTTTGAGAAGACATAATTGCTTTGTTAGTATGCTTGAAGTATTATTATTTTTATGTCAATATAAACTTTTATCTTGAATCTTTCTAATCTGAATATTCATACCACAATTAAGAAGATTTGCATTGAAATTATGCCAAGTAGCACTCCGCATCAAAAATTCTCTTTTTATCATTTACCTACTCGAGGACGAGCATGAATTAAGCTTGGGGATGCCTGATACGTCTCCAACATATCTATAATTTTTGATTGCTCCATGCTATATTATCTACTGTTTTGGACTATATTGGGATTTATTTTCCACTTTTATATTATTTTTGGGACTAACCTATTAACCAGAGGCCCAGCCCAGAATTGCTGTTTTTTGCCTATTTCAGTGTTTCGGAGAAATAGAATATCAAACGGAGTCCAAACGGAATAAAATCTTCGGGAATGTCATTTTCTCACCGAACGTGATCCAGGAGACTTGGACCCTACTCCAGGGGGTCAAAGAGGAGGTCACGAGGGTGGGGGTGCGCCCCCCTAGGGCGCGCCCCCTGCCTCGTGGGCCCCTCGGTGCTCCACCGACATACTCCTTCCTCCTATATATACAGACGTACCCCCAAAAGATCAAAACAGGATCCAAAAACCTAATTCCACCGCCGCAACTTTCTGTATCCATGAGATCCCATCTTGGGGCCTATTCCGGAGCTCCGCCAGAACAGGGCCGTCATCACGGAGGGCTTCTACATCATCATAGCCCCTCCGATGAAGTGTGAGTACTTTACCTCAGACCTTCGGGTCCATAGTTAGTAGCTAGATGGCTTCTTCTCTCTCTTTGAATCTCAATACAAAGTTCTCCCCCTCTCTTGTGGACATCTATTCGATGTAATCTTCTTTTTGCGGTGTGTTTGTTGAGACCGATGAATTGTGGGTTTATGATCAAGTCTATCTATGAATAATATTTGAATCTTCTCTGAATTCTTTTATGTATGATTGGTTATCTTTGCAAGTCTCTTCGAGTTATCCATTTGGTTTGGCCAACTAGATTGGTAGTTCTTGCCATGGGAGAAGTGCTTAGCTTTGGGTTCGATCTTGCGGTGTCCTTACCCAGTGACAGAAGGGGCAGCAAGGCACATATTGCATCGTTGCCATCAAGGATAACAAGATGGGGTTTATTTCATATTGCATGAATTTATCTCTCTACATCATGTCATCTTGCTTAAGGTGTTACTCTGTTTTTAACTTAATACTCTAGATGCATGCTGGATAGCGGTCGATGAGTGGAGTAATAGCAGTAGATGCCGAATCGTTTCGATCTACTTGTCACGGACGTGATGCCTATATACATGATCATGCCTAGATATTCTCATAACTATGCTCAATTCTGTCAATTGCTCAACAGTAATTTGTTCACCCACCGTAGAATACTTATGCTCTTGAGAGAAGCCACTAGTGAAACCTATGGCCCCCGGGTCTATCCTCATCATATCAATCTCCATTACTTTAATCTTGCTTTGCTTTTTACTTTGCTTTTACTTTTTACTTTGCATCTTTATACCAAAAATACCAAAAATATTATATCTATCAGATCTCACTCTCGTATGTGACCATGAAGGGATTGACAACCCCTAATCGCGTTGGTTGCGAGTAGCTATCCTTTTGTGCAGGTACGAGGGACTTGAGTGTGGCCTCCTACTGGATTGATACCTTGGTTCTCAAAAACTAAGGGAAATACTTACGCTACTCTGCTGCATCATCCGTTCCTCTTCGGGGAAAACCAACGCAAGCTCAAGACGTAGCAAAAACAAGCAACACATTATACAGAAGCCTTGTTTTATAATACAAAGTACGAGCATTACAGGTTCATTCATTTAAAAATAGTGTCCTTCGAACACTGGCCCTCTACAATGCGGGAACCCTCCAAGACTTCATCAAAATACCGCTTCGGCGTGCGGTGCTCTTTGCCCACGGGCGGTCCCTCAGTTGCCAGCTTGACGGCGTTCATCTTCGCCCACTGCACCTTGACACGGGTGAAGGCCATACGGGCACCTTCGATACAGGACGACCGCTTTATGGCATCAAGCCGGGGGCAGGCGCTGACGAGCCGCTTCACGAGCCCGAAGTAACTGTCGGGTATGGGTTCGGCTGGCCTAAGTCAGACTATAAAATCCTTCATGGCTAGTTCGGCCACCCTATGCAGCTCGGTCAGCTGCTTCAGCTGATCACTGAAGGGCACCAGATGCTCTGGTGCAAGGAACTGCAACCAGAACAACTTCTCCGTTGAACTCCCCTCTTCGGCTTGGAAGAACTCCGCAGCATCGGCAATGCTCCGAGTAGATCCACAAACGCTCCTGGAGAACTCCGAACACGGGTCAGTAATATGTAACTCCTCCTAACAAATTTGCTTTGCATGTTAAAGGCCTTACCCGCCGCGATCTGCTTTTCTTCTTGGATCTCCCGGCAGGCGCCTTGGGCTTCAACCCGGGATGCCTTCATGCTTTGGAGGGCCTCACCAAGTTTGGAATCTCGATCCGAAAGCTTGCGCTCTATAGAATCACATTTTCTTATGGCATCCTTGAGCTCTTGCTGGACTTCCTCCACTCGTGACTCATGCTTTCGGCGGGCGGCTCATTCCTCCTCCAACTCCTTTTTGGCCTCGGCCAACGTGTTCTTGAGGGTCTCGACCTCGGACGTGTCAGCTGTGAGCATGATTATAAAACTCAGCAATATAGCACAACAACAAGTAAATATCATGTCAGATGCGAATAGTTATCGCATACCTTGCTTCTCCTCCAACCGTTTGTTGGTGCAGATAAGCTCTTCATCGGCCCGCTTCAGCGGCCGCTTTAGTTCGGACACTTCATCGGCATGGGCGGTAGCCGGTAACTTCGAAGCCTGTTTGTTCAAATAGACGTGTATGATAATCTCCTACAACATATTCGATCCTCTGTTCGGCCTTTCTTAAACAAACGCCGAACAGAGTCTCAAGGGCTACTGACTATACACATGCATTCTTTTTATAGTTAAAAAATAGTACACCACGTACCTCAAAGCCTGTTAGAAGGCTAGTGTAGGCCTCGTTCAATCCGCTCTTAGCGGACCAAACCTTTTCAACCACCGCACCCATAAGGGTACAATGTTCCTCAATGATGGAGGCGCTCTGAAGCGCTTCCATCAAAGTGTCCGGCGCCTCTGGATTGACAGAGGTCGCCGGTGGATTTGACGCACCTCCTTCTTTCGAAGGAGGCTGCTCGCCTAATTCCGGAGTGGTATCGGCCTTAATGATATTCGGTTGGGGGCCGAATTGGGCATGGCTGATACGTCTCCGTCGTATCTACTTTTCCAAACACTTTTGCCCTTGTTTTGGACTCTAACTTGCATGATTTGAATGGAACTAACCCGGACTGACGCTGTTTTCAGCAGAATTGCCATGGTGTTATTTTTGTGCAGAAATAAAAGTTCTCGGAATGACCTGAAAATCAATGGAGAATTATTTTGGAATATATAAAAAATACTGGAAGGAAGATCCACGTTAGGGGGCCTCCACCTGTCCACGAGGGTGGGGGCGCGCCCTACCCCCTGGGCGCGCCCCCCTGCCTCGTGGGCCCCCTGGCGCTCCACCGACCTCAACCCTGACTCCATATATTCACTTTCGGGGAGAAAAAACCAGGGAGAAGGATTCATCGCGTTTTACGATACGGAGCCGCCGCCAAGCCCTAAACTCTCTCGGGAGGGCTGATCTGGAGTCCGTTCGGGGCTCCGGAGAGGGGAATCCGTCGCCATCATCATCATCATCAACCATCCTCCATCACCAATTTCATGATGCTCACCGCCGTGCGTGAGTAATTCCATCGTAGGCTTGCTGGACAGTGATGGGTTGGATGGGATTTATCATGTAATCGAGTTACTTTTGTTAGGGTTTGATCCCTAGTATCCACTATGTTCTGAGATTGATGTTGCTAGGACTTTGCTATGCTTAATGCTTGTCACTAGGGCCCGAGTGCCATGATTTCAGATCTAAACCTATTATGTTTTCATCAATATATGAGAGTTCTTGATCCTATCTTGCAAGTCTATAGTCACCTACTATGTGTTATGATCCGGCAACCCCGAAGTGACAATAATCGGGACCACTCCCGGTGATGTCCGTAGTTTGAGGAGTTCATGTATTCACTATGTGTTAATGCTTTGGTCCGGTACTCTATTAAAAGGAGGCCTTAATATCCCTTAGTTTCCAATAGGACCCCGCTGCCACGGGAGGGTAGGACAAAAGATGTCATGCAAGTTCTTTTCCATAAGCACGTATGACTATATTCAGAATACATGCCTACATTACATTGATGAATTGGAGCTAGTTCTGTGTCACCCTATATTATGACTGTTACATGATGAACCGCATCCGGCATAATTCTCCATCACCGGTCCAATGCCTACAAGCTTTCCATATATTGTTCTCCGCTTATTTACTTTTCCGTTGCTATTGTTACAATCACTACAAAACACCAAAAATATTACTTTTGCTATCGTTACCACTACTATCATATTACTTTGCTACTAAATACCTTGCTGCAGATATTAAGTTTCCAGGTGTGGTTGAATTGACAACTCAGCTTGTTGGGAATATAACTTTCAGGTATGACCCGCCCAGGAGGGGCCGGGTCAACCCTAATGGCGGGTTGTTAAGAGAAGCCCAGTAATATTCAAGGTGATAGTTTATTAAGAATTGTAGAAGGCCTAAGCCCAGAGGCGGCTTAATGCCCAATATTGTAAACCACCATATGTAAAGAAAGACTTGTAAAGAAAGGCATATAAAAGAAGTCACCGAGCCGGACACGTTTTATGAGCCGGCCGGGACTCTGTAGGCCACCAGTCGTCAACCCATGTATGTAAAGGGGACGACCCGGCGGCGGCATAGGACAAGAAACAAGAGATCGATAGCCAAGCTAGCGAATTCGCTCCTTGGTCATTGAAACCTAGCAATACAACCTCAACTGGACTAGGCCTTACCTTCACCGTAAGGGGCCGAACCAGTATAAACCTCTCATGTCCTTTGTCCCGATTAACCCCTTTAAGCTTCCTAGTTGCGATGGCCCTAGGACTAAGTCCTTTCACTAGGACATCTGCCGTGACAATTCCACGATAGTTGGCGCCCACCGTGGGGCCAACGCACGGTGGATTTGAGTTCTTGAAGGGCAACTTTGAAGGGCTCAAGGGATACGCTATGGGCCGGATGACCAAGAGTCGTCGCGGCAAGATCTACATTGACGATGAAGGCTGGGGCCCCGACGCCGGCTCGATTGAGTACGGGTACCGGGTCCCCTTCGGCGGAATCCATGTCTTCATAGGCTGGATCGGTGAGTCAGGCCCTGAGCCGGACGTCTGCACCAACCTCATCGAGACGGCTCAGCGCGCGAGACCCGCCCGGGCTCAACCCGCCGTGCGGCGGGCCTTCGTGGGTTGCATCCATGGAGGGGAATTTTCTGAAGGATTGATAGACGGTGGTGAGACGGCCATCTGTTCTGATGATGCATCGTCCACAGGCGAGACCGATTCTTTGTATCAGCTACAATATGGCGTGCTTGGGGGCTGTTCCGATGGCAGCAGTATTCCGGACCCTCTGAGCCGCCGAATCGAGCCGGAGTCTTCATGGCTGGCACTCAACTCGAGCAGAATTCTACGGCTGCGGCAACAATAACCACGGGGTCGGCAGCAGCCGGGTCAGGAGACCCCACACGCCCCTGGCTCAGGTACTAATGGATCTCATGGATAAGATGACAGCTTTGTTGACTGTTGTAGTTGAGCCAGCGGATAAGGCTCAGCATGACGCGGAGGTGGCACAACTAGGTGAAGAGGTGGCACAAGTCAAGGAAAATTTAGCAGCAGAAGATGTCAGGATGGCTGTGGAGTGGGCGGCTTTGGATGCCTGTGCTCGGCAGCTTCAAGCGGAGACTTTCCGGCTCTCGGTGGATCTGAACGCGTCAAACGAGGTCATGAGGAGAAGACACCAGAAAACTCAGTCACGTCTGCCTCTGACTTACGATCCTAGGAACCTTTTCCACACACTCGGGGCTGGTCCCAGCAACCCGCCGGAGGCAAACCGGATCACAACACCCGGGACGGGGGCGCCGGTTCAGCCGAGGGCCATGGAACCACCCCATGTGAATACTGCTCCACCTCATTACACGCCAGTACCACCGGGTCACTTCTCTAACCCTTTGGAGAATTTAATTGCTGCGTCGGCTCGTCTAGCGGCTCTCCCAATGGAAAGCGACTCTCCAACGGCGATCGAAACACGAAGGGTCAGAGAACTTCTTCAGACAGCCCTGGCACAGCAGGATGTGTACTCTTATAGTCGAGACAGAATCCATTCAACCCCTCGCCCAAGCCGGAGCCCGAGCTATAGCAGGCATATGGACTCAGCGGCTATGTCAAGCAATGCCCAACGCTGTAACCAACCGCGCATGCATGACCCAGCGCAGGATGGAGCCTTTAACTTGGTGGATCAGGAGAGGATCCATCAGGAGGCTGAGCGGGCGGTTCAACTGGCAGCTGAGCAGGCGGCTCATCAGGCTTTTCCGGTTTATCCAGCAACCTCTATTGAGGCAGGAGTGGCCACAAGGACAGGAGGTGTCCCTTGCCTGGTGCCGGCTCTACATAACGAGCGCTTGCCAAAAGATTTTAAGGGTCCTCGTAAAGTGCCTAATTACACGGCCGACTTACAGCCTGGGGCATGGATTGAAAGTTATGAGATGGCTATGGAGCTATTGGAGGTCAGCGATGCAGCAATGGCTAAATATTTCACTATGATGTTGGATGGAACAGCTCACACTTGGTTGAAAGGGTTGCCACCCAACTCCATCGGCTCATGGGCGGAGTTAAAAGCCCGGTTCATTCGAACTTCAAGGACACATGTAAGCAACCTATGTCAATCGTGGACTTGACTAACTGTAAGCAAGAGTGTCGATGTCAAAAACGGCGGATCTCGGGTAGGGGGTACCGAACTGTGCGTCTAGGTCGGATGGTAATAGGAGGCAAGGGACACGAAGTTTTACCCAGGTCCGGGCCCTCTCGATGGAGGTAAAACCCTACGTCCTGCTTGATTAATATTGATGATATGGGTAGTACAAGAGTAGATCTACCACGAGATCAGATAGGCTGAACCCTAGAAGCTAGCCTATGGTATGATTGTTGATGTGTATGTTGTCCTACGGACTAAAACCCTCCGGTTTATATAGACACCGAATAGGGTTAGGGTTACATAGAGTTGGTTACAATGGTAGGAGATCTGAACATCCGTATCGCCAAGCTTGCCTTCCATGCCAAGGAAAGTCCCTTCCGGACACGGGACGGAGTCTTCAATCTTGTATCTTCATAGTCCAGGAGTCCGGCTGATGGTATAGTTCGGCTATCCGAACACCCCCTAATCCAGGACTCCCTCAGTAGCCCCCGAACCAGGCTTCAATGACGATGAGTCCGGCGCGCAGATTGTCTTCGGCATTGCAAGGCGGGTTCTCCTCCAAATTCCATGTACCTATTGAATAAAGTCTGGTTTCTTGTAGATGTTGCGCTCCTTGGCTTCTGCGCCCAATAATGGCCGCTCCCCACGTGTCAAACGAATATGAAAGGTCTGAGTGTTTTTACATTCACACCCCTAGCCGCGTAAACAAGTTGACCTATTTAAAGAGACGAGGATTTAGATCCAAACCACACCTTCCCCCTTCGCGAGTGTTCATCAGAGCACATTCGACAAAGATCCATTCCACCATGGCCAGCCGTCGCGACTCCTCCTCCCGCCCTTCCAGCCGTAAGCCTGGACATTGGGAAAGATGCTCCATCCCGCATAGCGAGTTAGTGACGCTCCAGACCAAGGGATTTCTCCCCCCGGCCTATATGATCCCGGTTCGAGCCGGTCTTGCCGTCTATAACGGCGGAGGGCAAGCGGAGAGCGCCCCTAATCCCTCCAAAGGAGAGCTGGTGTGCCTCGTCCCTTATTTAATAAGGGGGCTCGGATTTCCCATCCATCCATTTCTCCGGGGGCTGCTGGAGTTCTATGGCCTCCAGCTACATCATCTCACGCCTGCCTCAGTATTGCATATCGCGGGCTTTGTAGCCCTCTGCGAGCTGTTCTTGGGTGTTGAAGCTCATTTCGGACTATGGAGGGAGCTATTTTGCCTCGTGCCCCGTTCCAAGAAGGGGTCTATGTATCAAGTGGGCGGAGCCGAAGTATGGCGCATCGCCGGGACCGGCTATCTGTCCGGAACCCCAAAGAAGGCGTCCGAAGACTGGCCCTCGGAATGGTTTTACATAGAAGACGTCCCGCTGCCGGATCCTGTCCGGATCGGCCTCCCTGAATTCAACAATGCTCCCTTAAAGAAGCGCCTAAGCTGGCGCCCACGGAGCCCTCAGAGGGAAAGTGACAGGGGCGTTGTTTACCTGATGGGCCGGATAAGATTGTTAGCTCATTCCGGACTAACCATGATTGGGGTCATGGCCGCATGCATCATGCGAGGGGTGCAGCCGCTACAGTATAGAAGCCACCCCATGTGGGATTTCAACGGGGAGGACGACACCACCCGCTACGGCCGTAAGGGGCCAGATTCGGCTGCGGCTCTAATAAAGACCTGGTCCGCTTTGTACAAGGGAGAAGAGAAGGATTTTCTCCGCGTAGACCCAAAGGGTGGATTTTGCATGTACAATCCTCCAAGCTGGGTGAGTGATCACATCTTGCCCATCCGTTTTATATCCCCATTGTTAAATATTTAATCTTAGTGATTTCGACGCAGGAACTACGCCAGGTTGTTAAAGAAATAAAAAGCCCTCCTCCACAACCCGAGGACCCAGGACGGTCCCTCGACCCGGACTCGCAAGAGGATCCGGAGCTTTCAGTGGATCTGATTGATGGAGTGTTCCATCAATTGAGCAAGGACAACGCCCTGGTGGCCATTACGGCCGATTATCTAGGGCTAATCCCGGCCTCCCAAAAACGGGAGTCCGAACCTGCGGCGACAAGCCAACGAGGGGCCACAGGGCCCCGTGGACAGAAAAGAGGCGCAGTCCGGACCGGGGTGTCAGCGCAAAGGTATGACGCACCCCCTTATCCCAGGTGTCGTACCTTCAGGGCATATTAACACTTGTGCCCTCTTCAGGACAAAGAGACCTCACTGAACTATATTCGGAGAGACCGCCAATCGCGCCTCCACCAGCCAGGCTCCAAAGCCTGGCCCAGAAGCGGGGCCGAACACAAGGCACGCACCGGACGCTCCTCCGACGGAGGATGTGGACATTGGGAAAGATGCTCCATCCCGCATAGCGAGTTAGTGATGCACCATCACGGCACGCCCAAAACACGGCTTAAACCGCACCAGGGGCTACCGATTTTTTTACTTTTCTCTTACTTCCAGGACTCTACTCTTCGGAAGGCCTATTCGGCAGTTCAATTGCCGCACAAACGATGCAAGGACCAGGGAAGCAAACAAGCCATGCCGCATTATGGAAATCCCAGGTGGTCTCTATCACGAGCAGTATACCTGTTTCGCATACTATTCCGTAGCTTGCCCCTAGAGCAGACATGTTAAATAGTCCAAGTTTTCGTTTATCACATTACTTGTATCGTTCTGCTTTGATCGCAGCTATTTTTAATAAACAATGCATAGCTTTTGTCTATTTTTTGCGTTATCTTTTTATAAATAAATGTTCCTTAACGACATGTTGCACCCGTACAACTTGGTACGGCCAAAATACGCCAGGGGCTCTTAGCACCCCTCAATATGGTGTGAGAAGTCCGAACACTTTCACAAGTGCGGCACCCCGAACTTATAGCACTATATGCATCGACTTCGAATCATGTCTTGGGTCAATAGTTGGGTTTGCCCGGCTCCTATGTTTTGGTGCCTTACGTTCCGCTATATCGGCTAAGGTAGCACTAGGAGAACCACTGCGATTGTGCCCCGGTTGAGCTGGGTCGAGCACCTCAGTGGAGAAAGCTAAAACTGACTGTCATGATGAAGCGAGAGCTGGTCGCTGTTCGAGAGGTCTTTCGAGTCCCTAAAGACTTATGCCTCTTAGGGCGAGGAGCCGGCTCTGTCCGGCCAAGGCGTGGATAGCGCCCCGAACTCGGTCTTCCGAATACTAGGGGCTTCGCCGAAATTTAAAATTATAGAATTCTATGGCTAAGTGAGAGTGTTCACGCATTATAGTCGGATTGCCTCGTTCGTTGGGCTGAGCGCCTTCCTCGAAGGACCCAAATATGGGAAAAAGAGCGCCCAGGTTTTTCCCCGAACACCCGAGCACTAGCGGCAAGGGGGCAGAAGCCGACGACTCGCCATCTCTCAGTATTGATAAACAGCCGCACAGAAGGTAATATTTTAAATTCAAACAGCATTGCTTAGCGCATATGAACAAGTTTTCAGCGCACAGGATAACACGAGCGGGTTTTACTCAAAAAATACATCCTTGGTACATTCATCCGCAACAAGGCGGGCACCCTTCAGAACATCCTTATAATAATTCTCGGGCTTGCGATGCTCTTTCCCCGGCGGTGGCCCATCCTTCACAAGCTTCTCTGCATCCAGCTTGCCCCAGTGCACCTTAGCACGGGCAAGGGCCCTACGGGCACCTTCAATGCAGACGGAGCGCTTGATGTCTTCAAGCCTCGGATAGGCCTCCACCAGCCGCCGCACCATCCCGAAATAGCTCCCAGGCAGAGCCTCTCCAGGCCACAGCTGAACTAGGAGGCTCTTCATGGCCTGTTCGGCCGCCTTGTGGAGCTCGACCAGTTGCTTCAGCTGGTCGCTCAAGTGCATGGGGTGTCTGGCCTCAGTGTACTGAGACCAGAACACCTTCTCCGCCGAGCTGTCCTCTTCGGCTCGATAGAATACGGCGGCATCGGATACACTCCGGGGAAGATCTGCGAACGCTCCTGGAGAGCTCCGGATTCGGGTAAGTAACAGGTAACTCACGTTTATGTGTTTGCTTTGCATAGAGAATGCCTTACCCGCCACAATCGTCTTCACCTCATCCAACTCCTGGAGGGTCTTCTGGGATTCGGCCTTGGCAGATTTGGCATTTTCAATAGCCAACGCAAGCTCGGACGCTTGCGTCTTCGAGTCACGCTCCAAACTCTCATGTTTTTCCATGAGAGCCTGAAGCTCTTGCCGCACCTTGCCAACCTCGGCCTCATACTTCTCCCGCTCGGTGTGCTCTAAGCCCGAATTCTTCTCGGCCTCCTCCAGCGCTTGCTTAAGAGTCGCCACCTCAGACGTGGCCCCTACAATAGCCACGATAATCCTGTCATTTTTCGCAATTGCACCTTATATATATATATTAACAAGGTATTTCTTACCTTCATTGTCCTCGAGCTGCTTCTTGGCACGCTCGAGCTCTTGCTCGGACCTTTCGAGGTCCTGCTTCACCGTGTCCACTTTCGCAGTCAGAGCGGCGGACGCAAGCAGGGTAGCCTGCACATGCATATTGACTCATTTTTGTTAGACTCCTACGAATTCTATTTGATCCTCTATCTGGCTTTTCTTCCCGAACGCCAAACAAAGCATCAGGGGCTACTGTCTATGAGGTACTATTATTTACACTTTCTTTACTTACCTCGAAGCCTGTCAAAAGGCTAGTACAAGCTTCATTCAGTCCGTTTTTTGCGGACTGAACCTTCTGGGCCACCGCACTCATAATAGCGCGGTGTTCCTCGTCGATGGAGGCGCCTTGGAGCACCTCCAACATATTGTCCGGCGCCTCCGGTTGGACGGAGGCCGCCGGCACGATGGACTTGCTCCTCTTGAAAGGAGGTCCCCCGCCGGACTCTGGAACCTTTGAAGGTTCCGAAGCGGTGTCCGGCCTAGAGCCGGACTTGGAGCCCTGGGGGGTTTCATCCCCTTTACTCGTGGAGTCCGGGAGGTCGCCTTGCGGCGCCTCCAGGACCACCTCCTCCCGGATTGGAACCTGTTGGGACAACACTTCGGTGTCGTCCGTAGGGCGGGGGGAGGAAGCCGTCGAAAGTGAGTTCACGTCCGACGAGTCCAGTGAGCCGCTCGACGATGCGTCGAGCCAGTCTTTGGGTGGGCTGCATAAACACATTCGACATAAGGGAAAGCTGTGCAATAAACGAATACTATGAATTACTTTGGTATCCGGATACTTATGATTTCGCCAGGGGCTTGGCCCTGGGCGCCCACTCCTCTCTGTCATCGTCGGCGTCGGTGGAGTAGTCCGGAGAAAGGGTTTTCCCCTTCTTGGACCCTTCGGCCTCCCCAGTTGGGGCGGCCTTCCTTTTCTTCCCTTCCCCCGCTGGAGGGGGAGGGGTCTCTTCTTCCTCCTCCTCGTCTTCATGGGAGGAATGCGCCTCGGATTCGTCGGATGGTGAATCCGACACCTCCGGGCGTCGGGCACTCTTTCGAGTCCCCGTGGCCTTCTTCTTGGCCCTCTTCTCCGGCACCACATAGGGTGCCGGAACCAGCAGCTTCTCCAGGTGAGCGTCCGCTGGGCCTTCGGGCAAAGGAGCCGGACAGTTGATCTGTCCGGACGTCACCTGCCAATCCTGTCAGAGGAAAGGGAGCTTAGATCCCGCATAGAATCAAACTATGGAAAACTGATACCCTGTAAAAGGAAAAAACAGCTTACCGCGAGCGCATGACGCTGCGCACTGAATCCGCGATCCTCGGTAGCGGATGCAGGAGCCTCGGCGCCCTTGAAAAGCATCCTCTAGGCATCTTCGTACGTCGTGTCGAAGAGCCTGTTTAGAGTTTGATGCTGCGCCGGGTCGAACTCCCACAGATTGAAGGCCCGTCGTTGACACGGGAGGATCAGGCGGATGAGCATAACCTGGACTACGTTGACAAGTTTGAGCTTCTTGTTCACCAGGGTTTGGATGCATGTTTGGAGTCCGGTCAGCTCTCCTTTTTTACCCCACGACAGGCCGGTCTCCTTCCAGGAGGTGAGCCGCGTAGGGGGTCCGGACCGAAACTCGGGGGCTGCGACCCATTCGGGGTCGCACGGCTCGGTGATGTAAAACCACCCCGATTGCCACCCCTTCAGGGTCTCCACCACATGACGTTGGCCATCTTGCCAACCATGGCACCTCCGCACTCCGCCTGGCTGCCGCGCACCACCTTCGTCTTGACGTTTAAAGTCTTAAGCCATAGGCCGAAATGGGGGCGGATGCGGAGGAACTCCTCGCACACGACGATGAATGCCGAGATGTTGAGGACGAAGTTCGGGGCCAGCTCGTGGAAATCCAGGCCGTAGTAGAACATGAGCCCCCGGACAAATGGATGCAGAGGGAAGCCCAGTCCGCGGAGGAAATGGGGGAGGAATACCACCCTCTCATGGGGCCTAGGAGTGGGGATGAGCTGCCCCTTTTCGGGAAGCCGGTGCGCGATATTGCTAGCCAGATATCCGGCCTTCCTCAGCTTTTTGATGTGTCCCTCCGTGACAGAGAATCCCGAAAGGTGGATCCTTATCCCCTTATATGGGTGGACGCAACTACGTGTCCCCACCAGCCTGATAAAACTCGCTTATCTCCAAAGCGCCGTAATCAATGGCGCGGTCGGGTTACCCACGCCCGTATTGATGAGAATCCCGGAATAAGGGGACACGATCTCTGCTTTAACAAGACGTGCCAAGGAAACTGCCTCGCATGACGCGCTGAGGTGGGATAATAAAACGATTCGAATAAAGGCTTGGCCGTGGTGCGTCACACTACGGAATACGTCAGCAGATTAGATTTGTGTAAATATTATTCTCTCTATGGCAATATGTGGAAACTTATTTTGCAGAGCCGGACACTATCTTTGTGTTCAAAATATTCTATGGAGTACTTGGAGGAGGAACCCGCCTTGCAATGCCAAAGACAATTTGCGCGCTAGACTCATCATCATTGAAGCCTGGTTCAGGGGCTACTGAGGGAGTCCTGGATTAGGGGGTGTTCGGATAGCCGAACTATACCTTCAGCCGGACTCCTGGACTATGAAGATACAAGATTGAAGACTCCGTCCCGTGTCCGGAAGGGACTTTCCTTGGCATGGAAGGCAAGCTTGGCGATACGGATGTTCAGATCTCCTACCATTGTAACCGACTCTATGTAACCCTAACCCTATCCGGTGTCTATATCAACCGGAGGGTTTTAGTCCATAGGACAACATACACGTCAACAATCATACCATAGGCTAGCTTCTAGGGTTCAGCCTCTCTGATCTCGTGGTAGATCTACTCTTGTACTACCCATATCATCAATATTAATCAAGCATGACGTAGGGTTTTACCTCCATCGAGAGGGCCCGAACCTGGGTAAAACTTCGTGTCCCTTGCCTCCTATTACCATCCGGCCTAGACGCACAGTTCGGGACCCCCTACCCGAGATCCGCCGGTTTTGACACCGACAAAGAGGAAGGTGAGTCCATGACCCATTGGGTGCGCCGGGTCAAGGAGATAATACATTCATCTGATAAGATGGATGCCGGCTCTGCGGTCTTAATGTTGGAGAAAAATTGCCGTTTTGAACCTCTGAAGCAGAAGCTGGGGCGACTCAAGCGTGATTGTCAAGACATGGGCCAGTTGATGGCGACTCTGGTCAAATATGTTGATTCAGATAGTACCAAGGATCCCGCGTTTGATGAAGAGAAGGCAGGAAAGGGAAAAAAGAACGACAATGGCAAGGGTCACCAGCATAACCCGGTGAATCAAGGAGGTAATAAATGTAAGGCTGGCGAGTTTGTGGCTAATGCCAGTACACAGGGCAACAACCAATGGCGCAAGGGGAGGCCACCTCCTCGGTCAGGCGGGTCAGGCCCCACCCTTGAGCAACTACTGAATGAACCCTGTCTGAGGCACGACACCCGGGAGAAGCCAGCTACCCATCTGTGGAAGGACTGTACGATCATGAAGGCATTTAAAATTCCAACATGTTCGATGGTAACCACGGACCTAGCGGCGGTCCAGGCAGTGGCAGCTTTCATGGCCCGGGCGCCGGCTCAGGCGGAGGCGGTTTTCACGGCCAGGGCCATCCGGGTAGTCAAGGCGGCTATAATCAACAATCCGCCCAGGGCAATCAGCAACAACAGCAACAGTACGAGTATCAGAGTAACCCAAAATAGCTAAAAGTGGGCAGTACCATGTGTTTACCACCAGTTTGTGCAAGAGGGATCAGAAGCTTCATAAGAGGGCTGTAAATGCTGTTGAGCCGGCGGTTCCGCGTTATTTGAGATGGCCTGAACAGCCTATTGTGTGGAGTAGGGAGGATCACCCACCCCGGGTTGATAATCCGGGTCATCTGGCTTTGGTGGTGGTGCCTCAGGTTGGTGGATATAAGTTTACTAAGGTGCTCATGGATGGAGGCAGTAGCATCAACATCCTCTATTATGAGATGTTTCATCACATGGAGTTGACTGACAAGAGTCTTAAACAATCCAACACTGTTTTTCATGGTGTTGTACCTGGTAAGTCGGCATACCCACTTGGTAAGATTGAGCTGGAAGTAGCCTTTGGGGATGAATATGATTCTAGGGATGAAAGGTTAACTTTTGAAGTGGTTAAGATCAAAAGCCCATATCATGCCATGTTTGGACGGCCGGCTTATGCCAAGTTCATGGCTCGGCCGTGTTATGTATATCTGCAGCTCAAGATGCCGGGTTATAAAGGCACCATCACAGTACATGGAAGCCGGAAAATAGCCCTGGAATGTGAAGAAGGTGATGTTGCTTATGCTGAGTCTGCTTGTGCAACAGAGGAATTAATGTTTTATAAAGATAATGTTGACCCGAAAGACATGACGTCTTTGAAGAAGCCAACTACGGAGCATGAACCGGTGTTGAAATTCAAATCAGCCTATGACACCGAGATGGTTGATTTTGTGCCTGGCGACTCATCCAAACAGTTCATTATCAGTGCTAACTTGGATCCAAAATAGGAAAGCGCGCTCATCGAGTTCATCCGTGAGATCTGGGACATCTTTGCATGGAAGCCTTCTGACATGTCGGGTGTCCCGAGAGAACTTGCTGAGCACACTCTCAATATTGATCCGAAATTTAAGCCGGCCAGGCAGTTTCTTCGATGGTTTAACGAGGAAAGGCGCAAGGCGATTGGAGAAGAGGTGGCCCGGCTCTTGGTGGCCGGGTTCATTGTTGAAGTTTTTCACTCGGAGTAGTTGGCTAACCCGGTGCTTGTACTCAAAAAGAATGGCACATGGCGTATGTGTGTGGATTACACCGATTTAAACATGGCTTGTCCGGCGGACCTTTTTGCTCTCCCTCGTATTGATCAGATCATTGATGCTACGGTGGGTTGCGAGCATTTGAGTTTTTTGGATGCATATTCGTGTTATCATCAGATCAAGATGGCAGTTAAGGACCAGGAGAAGACAGCTTTCATCACTCCGTTTAGAGCCTTATGCTATGTGTCTATACCTTTTGGGCTTAAGAGTGCCCAGGTGACTTATCAACGATGTGTGCAGAATTGCCTTCACAATCAGATTGGGCCTAATGTTCATGCTTATGTGGATGATATAGTGGTGAAATCCAGAGAGAAAGAAGCCTTGGTAGCTGATCTGAAGGAGACCTTTGATAACCTCCGGGTCTACAAGATGATGCTTAACCCGGCCAAGTGTGTTTTTGGAGTCCCAGCTGGCAAACTCTTGGGTTTTTTTGGTGTCTAATAGAGGTATTGAGGCTAACTCGGAGAAAATTAAGGCAATTACATCTCTGGCTAAACCGGCGTGCATCAATGACGTTCAGCGGTTGGCGGGTCACGTCACAGCCTTAAGCCGGTTCATAAGTCGGTTAGGGCAGAAGGCGCTGCCTTTGTATCAAATTATGAAGAAGGCGGATGAGTTTGTCTGGAGTGACGCTGCTAACTCTGCTTTTGAGGAACTAAAGAAACAGCTCACTGAGCCGCCAGTTCTTGCTGCTCCGATTGAGAAAGAGCCGTTGTTGTTGTATGTGGCTGCTAACTCACCTGCTGTCAGTGTGGCCATTGTTGTGGAGCGCAAAGAGGCTGGCAAGGAACATCCGGTCCAACGGCCGGTTTACTACGTCAGTGAGGTGCTCATTGAATCTAAACAAAGGTATCCACATTGGTAGAAGCTTGTTTATGGGATGTTTATGGCAAGCCGGAAGCTCAAGCATTACTTTCAGGGTCACCCAATCACTGTGGTTAGCTCTGCTCCTCTAGGAGACATTATTCAAAATAGAGAAGCCACAGGACGAGTCGCCAAGTGGGCTATTAAACTTGGGTCTCATGGTTTGAAGTATGTGCCACGTACTGCGATCAAATCTCAAGCGCTGGTCGATTTCATTA
Organism: Triticum urartu; assembly: GCF_056163025.1. Lineage (NCBI taxonomy): Eukaryota > Viridiplantae > Streptophyta > Magnoliopsida > Poales > Poaceae > Triticum > Triticum urartu. Next base: position 148,686,046 of record NC_141879.1, on the reverse strand, counting down.
ACGATTGGACAGAGTTACAAACACCTGAAGAAAAGCCAGACAACACATATTGGACGATTCATTTTGATGGGTCCAGGCAGTTGGAAGGCTCGGGGGCTGGAGTTGTTTTAACTTCTCGAGGTGACAAGTTCTGTTATGTGTTGTGATTGATGTTTCCTTGTACTAGCAACGCATCAGAATATGAGACCTTGCTCCATGGTATTCGAATGGCTAAAGAGATGAGTTTGAGCCGGGTACGGTGCCTTGGCGACTCAGATTTGGTGGCTCAGCATGTGTCAGGCAAGTGGGATTCCAAGGACCCTCTCATGGCGGCTTATCGTTGAGAGGTGGACGCTGTGGCTGGACACTTCAAGGGGTATCAGGTGGAACACATCGATCGCAGAAAGAACGAAGCGGCGAATGCCTTAAGCCGGTTGGCATCTCAGCGTAAGCCGGTGCCACCTAACACCTTTTTAGATGTTTTACATAACCCTTCTGTCAAGTTGCCTACAAAGGAAGACTTGGTCGTTCCTGACCCGGAGGCCCAGTTGGTGGCGGCTCTTCATGTCATACCAGATTGGACAGTGCCATATTTGGCTTACATGACCCGGGGCGAGTTGCCAGACGATGAGACCTTGGCAAGACAGATAACCCGGAGGTCTAAGTCAATGGCAATTTCCAATGGTGAATTATATCATCGTAGTGTCACTGGGGCATTTCAGCGATGTGTCTCTCCTGAAGAAGGTCAAGAGATTCTTCGTGAGATCCACGAGGGAGATTGTGGCCATCATGCCGACTCAAAATCTCTAGTGGCCAAGGCTTTTCGTCATGGCTTTTACTGGTTAACGGCTCATGCTGATGTAGATGATCTGGTGAGTAGGTGCGATGGATGTCAAAATTTTACACGACGAGCACACGTACCGGCTCAAGAACTGCGGATGATTCCAATCACTTGGCCATTTGCGGTTTGGGGGCTTGATATGGTTGGACCTTTCAAAAGATCCAAGGATAAAAAGACACATCTTTTGGTGGCAGTTGACAAATTCACGAAATTTGTCGAGGCAGAGCCAGTGAGCAAGTGTGATGCAGCCACGACAGTTCAGTTCATGAAAAAGGTGATCTTTCGCTTTGGTTTTCCACACAACATTATAACTGACAATGGCACTAATCTGTCCAAAGGTGCTATGGAGGAGTTTTGTCAACGTGAGCATATCCGGCTTGATGTTTCGTCAGTAGCTCACCCCCAATCCAATGGTCAAGCTGAGAGAGCAAATCAGGAAATCCTAAAAGGTCTCAAGCCCCGGCTTATGATTCCCTTATAACGGACGCCGGGTTGTTGGGTAGAGGAATTACCCTCGGTGCTGTGGAGTATCAATACCACTCCTAACAGGTCTACAGGTTATACACCTTTCTTCATGGTTTATGGAGCAGAAGCAGTTGTGCCTAGTGACATCCGTCATGACTCGCCTCGCGTGGCGGCTTATGTTGAAGCTAATAATGAACAAGCCCGACAGGATGCACTTGACTTGTTAGATGAGGAGAGAGATTTGGCGGCGGCTCGATCAGCAATTTATCAACAGGACCTGTGCCGTTATCACAGCCGCCGGGTTAAGTCCAAAACCTTTCAAGAAGGTGACCTGGTGCTCTAGCTCATGCAGGATCTATCCGATGCACACAAACTATCCCCGCCTTGGGAAGGACCCTTTGTGGTCAGCAAGAACTTAAACAATGGGTCATATTACCTCATTGACATTCAAGAGCACAAAGACTCACGTAAGTCGGAGGAGGAGACCCGCCGGCCGTGGAACATTGCTCAGCTTCGGCCATACCATACTCAAGCCACCGGCCCTCGTCATGTACATACGCTGACGTTGTATATATTATGATAAGTAATAAAGCAGGACCTCTGTCCTTTTCCCTTTCAATGATCATATATATTTATTATTTTCATTATTTAAAATGATCAAAAGGGGGCTGATCGTATCCGAATCTAGCTTAGCCCTTTTGGTCCGGCTCATGATCGTATTCGAATCTAGCTGTAAACCTCATGGTCACTTGGGGGCTTCCTGTTCAAACATAGGTCCTATTCGAACCAAAGAGAACATAGCTGTCGTAACCCTCTTGATCGGCTCAAAGCCAAACTCACTAGGGGGCTTCTTGATCGTATCTGAATCATAGCTTAATCCCTTTTGGGTCCGACTTGGATCGTATTCGAATCAGGGTCGTTAAAAACCTCTCAAGGTCATTTGGGGGCTTCTTGTTCAAACATAGGCCGTATTCGAACCAAAGAGAACACAACTGTCGGTACCCTCTTGATCGGCGCAACGCCAAAGCGACTGGGGGCTATATGATCATATCTGAATCTTAGCTTAACCCCTTTGGTCCGGTTTACTGATCGTATTCAAATCAGAAGCCTCCAGTTTTTATTTAAATGTTTTGATTTACATTGTCTGAAGCCTAGTGTTTTTGTCTTACTATTTTATATCATCTCAAATCTAACTGTCAGTATGGTTTCAAATTAAACCGGCTCGGTTATTTGACAATGAGTTGCCAAGGCATAACAGTCATCATACATATAGAAGTATTGACTTCTACAAAAGATTGGGTTATCAACCTCATCATCCGGGTCATATAAACCGGTAGTCCAGATTCAAAGAACACAAGTATGACAGTGTCATTCATGAACAGGTTTCTCTGTGTTTTTCGGCCTTGTTTATCTTACATCTGGTTCTGTCTTTTTCGCTACGATAATTTCATAAGTCATATACCGGGGGTTTTGACCCGTCTGGTGCTAAATCGCCAGGACAACTTTTTCATTTTTTATAGGAACAGAGTTAAAACATTGCAGATGTAATCACGGATGTGCTGCATATATATATTGACATCATTGGCAAAGAGTCATATGCAACATTTTATGCATGATGGCATAGGCAAAACATGCAGTTTTCAAACTAATCTATTACAAGGCTTTGAGGGCCCAAAAGATGGTTATGACTCTCCCCTCGCCAGTTCACCTCCCTCTACTTGTTGGAAGCTGGGATTGGACCAGTCAAAGCCGTTCAGAGCAATGAACTCTGCTTCATCGTCAATCAGGCCGACTGTCGACTTCCGGGGCAAAAGTGTGTTGGCGAACCGGCGGGATAAGATCTGTCACCTTATAAGAGGGAGTCGCCATCTTCTTATTCTCCATATCAAAACCCGACTGATATTTGTCGATGTTGGTCTCCTCTCCAAGAATGGTAGCTTGAGGACGAACTCCCCTCACACAGGCAATAAAGTCATCTTGCTCAAATGGAGTCCCGTCTTCCTTCATGGTAGGGTACCCCTTAGCCACATCCACCGGGTCTAAATCCGGCACCCAGGCTTTGGAGCAGCTCAGGCAGTCAGGGCTCCGACTCTGGCACAGGATCGTTTGACCTCTTGAAACCTGGCGGGTAAGATCGACAACTTCTTCAAAACATCACTCAAACAGTTGGGTCCTTGGTTGGCAGGAGAGATAGCAGCAAGCGCCCATTGAGCCCCCGTATAAAGTTGTTCCACCAAGGTATAAACCGCCTTCAACTTTGTCACACTATCTTGGCTCAGGTTATTACTCCGCGGACCTGTAAGTATTTTAACAAAGGTTAAGCAAGCGGTTTACATTCTTGGTAAAAACAGAGTATAAGTGACTTATGCAAATAACTCACCGAAGATGGCGGAGACCATTTGAGACACACGGTTTTTTAAACCGGTGAGCTCTGTAGTAGCCTCCACAAGAGTCGCCTCAGCTGTCTCAGCGCGTTGTATCAGCAGCGTCTTTTCTTCGGCCCAGGATTTCTTTTTTGCAGCTAAGCTGGTCTTCAATTTCTCAGATTCATAGAGGCTCAATTGGAGCTTAGAGTCAGTGGTCTTTATCTCTATCTCCTGCTCCGCTAGTCGAGTCTTGGCATCCGTCAATTGAGAGCCCAATTCAGATAGGGTGTTCTACAAAACATTCACAGGTGTGTCAAGACTTGAACTAAAAGTTATAAGGGTTCAAGTCTCAAGTACTTTGCACCACAATACCACTTGACACTTGGGGGCTAATGTCCGCCAAAGCAATTTTTTATGAATTTTATATGTTTCAAGTCCCAAGGGTTTTACAAAGTAACAACGCTTGGCACTTGGGGGCTAATGCATGATATTCAGAAAGTTTTTCAAGATTGAGCCGGATCACAATACTTATTGGGACTAGTAAAAGACAGTTATGTAATTAAGTACCAGTTCATTTATGATAAATTGAGCCAGCCCTTGGGGGCTACAGGTGAAGTTTACACTACTTTATTGGACTTTCGAAAAACCTAGAGACAAAGTATCAACTTGTATCATAAAGTATACAGATCATTCAAGTTCATCATCTGAAGACTTGGGGGCTAGCAGAGTATAAGTAAACCGGAGAACATACCTCATATTTTAGCTGCAATTGTTTGACCATCTCGATTTCCGAGTCACGGTTGGAGTGCACATGACTGAGATAGACGGACAGTACATCATTGACATTGAGGTGAGCGTAATGGGAGATATCAAACCACACTTTCTACTTCTCTAAAGCCTCTTGCTTAGCAGTATGCCGGTCTAATACAGTGGGGTTCCCCGGTTCAACAAACCGGCTACCGGTAATCAAAACGTCAGTATCAGAAGTTGTTGGCGGGTTAGCTGAGCTAGATGGTTCAGTAATGGTCGGATTAAGGGTGGCTTCATTGGCTGACAACTCAGGAGGGTCCAATTGAGTATGAACAGCCGGGTCTTCTGGCGCTTCAGTTTGAGAGGGAGTTGGCATGGCCGGCTCAGGTGCAGGAACTTTCGGGTCTTCTGTCGGCTGTATCACCTTAGCCTTCTTCGATTTGGCTTGACCACTAAGACATATTTTATGAGACAATTAGTGTAGTGATGCAGTTTTTAAGATATAGAGGAAAGATGATTTTTCCTTACCCAGGAGCAGTTTTGAAAGCTGGAAATTGAGTCTGAGATGAGTCGCTAGAAGAGCGAGAAACCTCCTGCAAAGGTAAAATAAAGTTAAAGAATATAAGGAAATAGATTCATGGATAAAAACAAAGGACAAAGGTGAAAGAAACCTCATTCTGGCGTTTTCGAGGAGTTTTTTGTAAGTCGGAAGGTGGTTCATCATCATCATTAGTCCGGGCCTAAAGGCGGCTCTCATGTTGCTGCTTTTTCAAAAGAAAATGAGGGTCTAGATAAGCCAAAGGGTGCAAAAACCTTACTTTCCGGGTTACCAGTCGAAGTTTCTGTCTTGGCAAAGGGGCTGAGTCGGAGGAAATAGTTACCTCTTCTTCCACGGCCTAGCTGGCCCCCGTGTCGTCCTGGCAATAGTCAGTGTCAATAAGGTAGTTAAAAAACTGGCCAAGGGAGTCAAGGGCTACCTCCGACCCAAAAGCATCATCCAAATGGAACATGTCAGATGCAGTCTTCTTCTTCTTGGGCTTCCAGGTCGTTCTCCTGGCGGCTATGGCAGCGGCTCTAGCCTTCTTGGCAGCTTCATGATCATACTTGGCCTTCCAGAAGTCAAATTTGGCATGTAAACAAATAAACAGGTTAAAAGGTCATGCAAGTATTTAAACTACCGAGGAAAACAGAAAAAGAGGAAGAGGTCAGGGGTTTTCACCTCTGGTGCCGGGTTAAGTTTGCAGAAGGGGTTTAACCCAACCTTACTGCAGTCCTCGTATTTGTCGTTCACAAGGATGTTGACATTGCAACAACGTCTTGTTCAGTCAATTGAACAGAGCTATAACACAGAGTGTCATTTGGGCCTCCGCCATACTCATACATTAATTTGGATTGGCACCTTAGAGGGATGACCCGCCATGCGACCCAGCAACGGATCAGGTCAACTCCAGTTAAGTCGTTCCCCAATAAAGCTTGAATCCTTCTAATAGATGGAATAAGCTTCTTGCGTTCAGCAGCGGTAAGCTTATCAGGGAGCACAAACTTGGAATCCAGACGCTCCGCATGATAACCCGGCAGTGGTTTTTCATTGGCTGGTGATGTATCTTGGCAGTAGAACCAGGTCTGATTCCAATCTTTGGGATGGCTTGGTAAGACTATTAAGGGAAAGATGGCGCCCTGTCGGCACTGAATTGAGATTCCACCAAGCTCCAAACTAAGGCCGTTGGTGCATTTGTTCTGGCGGTTCAGATAAAAGTATTCTCTCAAGAGTTCCATGGTCGGTTCTTCTTGAAGATATACCTCACAAAGAACTTGAAAATTGCAGATATTGGATACAGAGTTGGGTCCAATGTCTTGTGGGCGAAGCTTGAAAAAATGCAAAACATCTCGGAAGAACTTTGAGCCGGGTGGTGAGAAGCCCCGGTTCATGTGATCAGTGAAAATGATAACTTCACCGTCTTTGGGCTGAGGTCGTTCTTCGTCCGAGTCAGGAGCATGATAAGACATAATTTTTTTCTCTGGCAAAAATCCTATGGTGACAAATTCCTTCAAGGTATCCTCAGTAACTGTGGAAGGGACCCAGTTGCAGACTGTTGGCGCTTTGGACGGCATGATGAAAGGACATACTAAAAAGAAAGTGATGTGTTGGTTCAATTCAATGATGAAATTAGAAGTTAAATGATGATGGTACAAATAAGTAATGGCGTCTTAAAATAAGGGCTAATGACATATAAAGGAAAAGTGAGCCGGCGTGATAAGCCGCCATGACTAAAGATATTCGAAGGATGCCAGAAACAGAATTGGCTAAGTGTTGACACAAACAAGTTTACCAAACTGTCACTATTATTTTGGATCAAATGGCCGTTCCAAAAAGAAAATATTCTAGACCTAAAAATCTAGTACAGATGAGTTCGTGAGTTATAATGAGGCCTCTGTACAGGAAAGGGATCTACTAGTATAAAAAATAGACGCAAAACAACTACCACACGAGTTATGTGTTCCTTTTTGGATTAGAAGAGGCCGCGGAGGAGGAACTACGAAGAAACTATGATGAACTATGAAGAACACACAGAAACCTAGAAACGCTAATGCAGATCTGAGGAGCGGGAAGGTGAACACTTACAGCCACGGATCTTCTGCGGAGGGTCGCCGCCGTTCTCTGGATCGATTCAGGTTGATGCAGCGGCCGAGGATGAGGAAGATGAGGTGCTCTGCGACGGCGGCGGGGCTCGAGCGGCAGTAGGGTTGCGAGAGGAAGAAGATGAAGAAAGGGAAGAGTGAGGAGAGACCTGGTCTTGCCTATTTATAAGGGGATAAGCGAACAGGGAGGCGCGAAAATCAAGGAAGACCCAAATAATGATTATCCAGCTAGATGGACGCCTTGATTCTCGGAAGACATTTAAGGATAAAGATCTGTTGGACATGACGTCATGGCAGATTTTCAAATATTCTTAAGATGACGTCATGGCGGGTTACAAGAGCTTATACAGACAAAGGAAGATGGATTTCGTCTAAATGTTGAAGGTTGACAAGAACAAGGTTCAAATCAACCTGGGGCCTAATGTTGGGAATATAACTTTCAGGTATGACCCACCCAAGAGGGGCCGGGTCAACCCTAATGGCGGGTTGTTAAGAGAAGCCCAGTAATATTCAAGGTGATAGTTTATTAAGAATTGTAGAAGGCCTAAGCCCAGAGGCGGCTTAAGGCCCAATATTATAAACCGCCATATGTAAAGAAAGACTTGTAAAGAAAAGCATATAAAAGAAGTAACCGAGCCGGACACGTTTTATGAGCCGGCCGGGACTCTGTAGTCCGCCAGGCGTCAACCCATGTATGTAAGGAGACGACCCAATGATGGCTTAGGACAAGAAACGAGAGATCGATAGCCAAGCTAGCGGATTCGTGCTATGTCTTGAGCTTGCGTTGGTTTTCCCCGAAGAGGAAGGGATGATGCAGCAGAGTAGCGTAAGTATTTCCCTCGGTTTTTGAGAACCAAGGTATCAATCCAGTAGGCGCCCACGCTCAAGTCCCTCGTACCTGCACAAAGTGATAGCTACTCGCAACCAACGCGATTAGGGGTTGTCAAGCCCTTCACGGTCACTTACGAGAGTGAGATCTGATAGATAGAATATTTTTGGTATTTTTGATATAAAGATGCAAAGTAAAAAGTAAATAGCAAAGTAAATAGCAAAACAATATAAAAGTGATAGAGATTGATATGATGAGAATAGACCCGGGGGCCATAGGTTTCACTAGTGGCTTCTCTCAAGAGCATAAGTATTCTACGGTGGGTGAACAAATTACTGTTGAGCAATTGATAGAATTGTGCATAATTATGAGAATATCTAGGCATGACCATGTATATAGGCATCACGTCCGTGACAAGTAGATCGAAACGATCCTGCATGTACTACTATTACTCCACTCATCGACCGCTATCTAGCATGCATCTAGAGTATTAAGTTAAAAACAGAGTAACGCCTTAAGCAAGATGACATGATGTAGAGAGATAAATTCATGCAATATGAAATAAACCCCATCTTGTTATCCTCGATGGCAATGATACAATACGTGCCTTGCTGCCCCTTCTGTCACTGGGTAAGGACACCGCAAGATCGAACCCAAAGCTAAGCACTTCTCCCATGGCAAGAACTACCAATCTAGTTGGCCAAACCAAAAGGATAATTCGAAGAGACTTGCAAAGATAACCAATCATGCATAAAAGAATTCAGAGAAGATTCAAATATTATTCATAGATAGACTTGATCATAAACCCACAATTCATCGGTCTCAACAAACACACCGCAAAAAGAAGATTACATCGAATAGATCTCCACAAGAGAGGGGGAGAACTTTGTATTGAGATTCAAAGAGAGAGAAAAAGCCATCTAGCTACTAACTATGGACCCGAGGTCTGAGGTAAACTACTCACACTTCATCGGAGGGGCTAGGATGATGTAGAAGCCCTCCGTGATGACGGCCCTCTTCCGGCGGAGCTCCGGAACAGGCCCCAAGATGGGATCTCGTGGATACAGAAAGTTACGGCGGTGGAATTAGGGTTTTGGCTCTTGTTCGGATCGTTTGGGGGTACGTGTGTATATATAGGAGGAAGGAGTACGTCGGTGGAGCACCGAGGGGCCCACGAGGCAGGGGGCGCACCCTAGGGGGGCACCCCCCACCCTCGTGACCACCTCTTTGATCCCTTGCAGTAGGGTCCAAGTCTCCTGGATCACGTTCGGTGAGAAAATCATGTTTCCGAAGATTTTATTCCGTTTGGACTCCGTTTGATATTCTGTTTATCCGTAACACTGAAATAGGCAAAAACAGCAATTCTTGGCTGGGCCTCCGGTTAATAGGTTAGTCCCAAAAATAATATAAAAGTGGAAAATAAAGCCCAATATAGTCAAAAACAGTAGATAATATAGCATGGAGCAATAAAAAATTATAGATACGTTGGAGACGTATCAGGCATCCCCAAGCTTAATTCTTGCTCGTACTCGAGTAGGTAAATGATAAAAAAGAGAATTTTTGATGTGGAGTGCTACTTGGCATAATTTCAATGAAAATCTTCTTAATTGTGGTATGAATATTCAGATTAGAAAGATTCAAGACAAAAGTATATATTGACATAGAAAATAATAATACTTCAAGCATACTAACAAAGAAATTATGTCTTCTCAAAATAACATGGCCAAAGAAAGTTATCCCTACAAAATCATATAGTCTGGCTATGCTCCATCTCCCCCACACAAAGTATTTAAATCACATAGAGCAAAATTATCTAGCTCAAAAGATATAAGTGAAGCACATAGAGAAAAATTATCTAGCTCAAAGGATATAAGTGAAGCACATAGAGTATTCTATCAAATTTTAATTCATGTATGGCTCTCTCAAAAGGTGTGTACAGCAAGGATGATTGTGGCATACTAACAAACAAAGACACAAATAATACAAGATGCTCCAAGCAAAACACATATCATGTTGGTGAATAAAAATATAGCTCCAAGTAAATTACCGATGGAAGTGGACGAAAAGAGGGGATGCCTTCCGGGGCATCCCCAAGCTTTGACTTTTTGGTGTCCTTGGATTATCTTGGGGGTGCCTTGGGAATCCCCAAGCTTAGGCTCTTGCCACTCCTTGTTCCACAATCCATCAAAAGAATTCACCCAAAACTTGAAAACTTCACAACACAAAACTCAAAATAGAAAACTCGTGAGCTCCGTTAGCGAAAGAAAACAAAATACCACTTCAAGGTACTGTAATTAACTCATTATTTATTTATATTGGTGTTAAACCTACTGTATTCCAACTTCTCTATGGATTATAAACTATTTTTCTAGCCATAGATTCATCAAAATAAGCAAACAACACACGAAAAACAGAATCTGTCAAAAACAGAACAGTCTGTAGTAATCTGTAGCTAGCGCAAGATCTGGAACCCCAAAAATTCTAAAATAAACTGATGGACGTGAGGAATTTATCTATTAATCATCTGCAAAAAGAATTAGCTAAATAGCACTCTTCAAATAAAAATGAAAGTAGTTCTCGTGAGTGCTAAAGTTTCTGTTTTTTACAGCAAGTTTAACAAGACTTTCCCCAAGTCTTCCCAACGGTTCTACTTGGCACAAACACTAATTAAACACAAAAAACACAACCAAAACAGAGGCTAAATAATTTATTTATTACTAAACAGGAGCAAAAAGCAAGGAATAAAAATAAAATTGGGTTGCCTCCCAACAAGCGCTATCATTTAACGCCCCTAGCTAGGCATAACGAGCAAGGATAGATCTAGGTATTGCCATCTTGATTCTTAATTCTTTTAGCGATGTTATGCTCGAATCCAGGAGGTTCTTTACGTTTCCCTTCATATTCAGAGATCTTGAGATCTAAAGAATCCAACCTCTTATTGCAAAGAGTAATCAACATATTCATGCGGTGAAGATTTAAGCTAACGCTCTTAAGAGGTTCAAGAGATTTCTGTAAAATCTTAGTTACCTCGCAAATTTTTTCAAAAACTTGCGTTTTCTCTTGGGTATGATGGAGCCCCTTTTGTTGAGCTAAAGTTCCTACTATACCTTCTATAATTTCATGCGCGATACTGGGATCAGTTTCAATAAAATTGCCCTTGGCAAGACAATCTAAAAGTTGTCTATGAGACAAATTAAGCCCAACATAAAAGTTGCGAAGCAAAATTCTGAAATTTACTTCTAGGGTGCACTTACGATAAGATTCCATCATTCTAAACCAAGCATCCTTTAAATTTTCTCCTTGCTTTTGTTTAAAGTGAAGGACTTCAAACTCAGGGGACATAGGAGCAGAAAGAGGACTAGCCATGACGACAAGCAAACAAAGAGGCAAACAGAGAGGGAGGATAGGGAGAGAGAGGGCGAATAAAACGGCAAGGGTGAATTGGGGGAGAGGAAAACGAGAGGCAAATGGCAAATAATGTAATGCGAGAGATAGGGATTGTGATGGGTACTTGGTATATTGACTTTTTGCGTAGAATAAAACAAAGTAACGCTTTAAGCAAGATGACATGATGTAGAGAGATAAATTCATGCAATATGAAATAAACCCCATCTTGTTATCCTCGATGGCAATGATACAATACGTGCCTTGCTGCCCCTTCTGTCACTGGGTAAGGACACCGCAAGATCGAACCCAAAGCTAAGCACTTCTCCCATGGCAAGAACTACCAATCTAGTTGGCCAAACCAAAAGGATAATTCGAAGAGACTTGCAAAGATAACCAATCATGCATAAAAGAATTCAGAGAAGATTCAAATATTATTCATAGATAGACTTGATCATAAACCCACAATTCATCGGCCTCAACAAACACACCGCAAAAAGAAGATTACATCGAATAGATCTCCACAAGAGAGGGGGAGAACTTTGTATTGAGATTCAAAGAGAGAGAAAAAACCATCTAGCTACTAACTATGGACCCGAAGGTCTGAGGTAAACTACTCACACTTCATCGGAGGGGCTAGGATGATGTAGAAGCCCTCCGTGATGACGGCCCTCTTCCGGCGGAGCTCCGGAACAGGCCCCAAGATGGGATCTCGTGGATACAGAAAAGTTGCGGCGGTGGAATTAGGGTTTTGGCTCCTGTTCTGATCGTTTGGGGGTACGTGTGTATATATAGGAGGAAGGAGTACGTCAATGGAGCACCGAGGGGCCCACGAGGCAGGGGGCGCGCCCTAGGGGGGGCGCCCCCACCCTCGTGACCACCTCTTTGATCCCTTGCAGTAGGGTCCAAGTCTCCTGGATCACGTTCGGTGAGAAAATCACGTTTCCGAAGATTTTATTCCGTTTGGACTCCTTTTGATATTCTGTTTATCCGAAACACTGAAATAGGCAAAAAAACAGCAATTCTAGGTAAATGATAAAAAGAGAATTTTTGATGCGGAGTGCTACTTGGCATAATTTTAATGCGAATCTTCTTAATTGTGGTATGAATATTCAGATTAGAAAGATTCAAGACAAAAGTTTATATTGACATAGAAAATAATAATACTTCAAGCATACTAAAAAAGCAATTATGTCTTCTCAAAATAACATGGCCAAAGAAAGTTATCCCTACAAAATCATATAGTCTGGCTATGCTCCATCTTTCCCACACAAAGTATTTAAATCACGCACAACCCCGATGACACGCCAAGCAATTGTTTCATACTCTAACTTTTTCAAAACCTTTTCAATCTTCACGCAATACATGAGCGTGAGCCATGGATATAGCACTATAGGTGGAATAGAATGGTGGTTGTGGAGAATACAAAAAGGAGAAGATAGTCTCACATCAACTAGGCGTATCAACGGGCTATGGAGATGCCCATCAATAGATATCAATGTGAGTGAGTAGGGATTGCCATGCAACGGATGCACTAGAGCTATAAATGTATGAAAGCTCAACAAAAGAAACTAAGTGGGTGTGCATCCAACTTGCTTGCTCACGAAGACCTAGGGCACTTGAGGAGGCCCATTGTTGGAATATACAAGCCAAGTTCTATAACGAAAAATTCCCACCAGTATATGAAAGTGACAAAACAAGAGACTCTCTACTATGAAGATCATGGTGCTACTTTGAAGCACAATATATGGGACTTGCTATATCATGGTGCTACTTTGAAGAACAAGTGTGGAAAAAGGATAGTAGGATTGCCCCCTTTTTTTGGGCCTTTTTTTTCTTTGGCCTTTCTTCTTCCTTTTTTTTGGGACAATGCTCTATTGAATGATGGTCATCACACTTCTATTTATTTACAACTCAATGATTACAGCTCGATACTAAAACAAAGTATGACTCTATATGAATGCCTCCGGCGGTGTACCGGGATATGCAATGAATCAAGAGTGACAAGTATGAAAGAATTATGAACGGTGGCTTTGCCACAAATACTATGTCAACTACATGATCATGCTAAGCAATATGACAATGATGGATATGTCATGATGAACTAGATGGTGGAAAGTTGCATGGCAATATATCTCGGAATGGCTATGGAAATGCCATAATAGGTAGGTATGGTGGCTGTTTTGAGGAAGGATATGGTAGGTGTATGACACCGGCGAAAGTTGTGCGGTATGAGAGAGGCTAGCAAAGGTGGAAGGGTGAGAGTGCGTATAATCCATGGACTCAACATTATTCATAAAGAACTCATATACTTATTGCAAAAATTTAGAAGTTATCAAAGCAAAGTATTACGCGCATGCTCCTAGGGAGATAGATTGGTAGGAAAAGACCATCGCTCATCCCCAACCGCCACTCATAAGGAAGACAATCAATAAATAAATCATGCTCCGACTTCATCACATAACGGTTCACCATACGTGCATGCTACAGGAATCACAAACTTCAACACAAGTATTCTTTAAATTCACAACTACTCAACTAGCATGACTTTAATATTATCACCTCCATATCTCAAAACAATTATCATGCTTCAATATTTTCTTAGTATTCAACACACTTCAAAGAAAGTTTCACAAATCTTGAATACCAAGCATATTATTATTAGGCAAATTACCATGCTATTAAGAGACTCTCAAATTAATTTAAGTGAAGCATGAGAGATCAATAGTTTCTTTAAAACGAATCCACCACCGTGCTCTAAAAGATCTAAGTGAAGCACATAGAGCAAAATTATAACGCTCAAAAAATATAAGTGAAGCACATAGAGCAAAATTATAACACTCAAAAGATATAAGTGAAGCACATAGACTCCGTTTGATATTCTGTTTATCCGAAACACTGAAATAGGCAAAAAACAGCAATTCTGGGCTGGGCCTCCGGTTAATAGGTTAGTCCCAAAAATAATATAAAAGTGGAAAATAAAGCCCAATATAGTCCAAAACAGTAGATAATATAGCATGGAGCAATCAAAAATTATAGATATGTTGGAGACATATCAATTCGCTCCTTGGTCATCGAAACCTAGCAACACAACATCAACTGGACTAGGCCTTACCTTCACCGTAAGGGGCCGAACCAGTATAAACCTCTTGTGTCATTTGTCCCGATTAACCCCTTTAAGCTTCCTAGTTGCGATGGCCCTACGACTAAGTCCTTTCGCTAGGACATCTGTCGTGACAATTCCATGACACAACTGCTAATACTTGAGAATATTCTTTGGCTCCCCTTGTGTCGAATCAATAAATTTGGGTTGAATACTCTACCCTCGAAATCTATTGCGATCCCCTATACTTGTGGGTTATCATGACTATTTTCTGGCGCCATTGCCGAGGAGCATAGCTCTATTATTTGAGTCACTTGGGATTTATATATGCGTATCATTATGAAGAACTTGAAAGATCCAAAAACCAAGATTTATCCCTCAACTACGAGGGGAGGTAAGGAACTGCCATCTAGCTCTGCACTTGATTCACCTTCTGTTTTGAGTAAGCTTGCGACACCTAGACCTGCTTCTGCTATTAATTCTAATATGTCGCATGTTGTTGATGATGCCACTTCTACTATGCGTGATACTTATGATGAAACTACTTTTGTGCTTGATACCACTATGCCACTTGGTGAATTTCTTGATGAACAACTTGCTAGGGCTAGAGAGAATGAAATTGTTGAAACTGATAATATTGATGAAAGTGATGATCAATTTCTCCCCCTAGATATGAATTACCTGTTGTGCCTGAGGGCTATGTTATGGATGAAGAAACTGCTAGAGATTTTCTTGCTTGCAATGATAGGAGTGATCTTAAGAAATTATTAGCTAAGCTGAAACAAAAAAATTTGAATGCTAGAATGAAATATGATCCTGCTTATGCTACTTCACCTATCTTTGTTACTGATAAGGATTATGATTTCTCTGTTGATCCTGAGATAATTACTTTAGTTGAATCTGATCCTTTCTATAGTTATGAATCTGAAACTGTTGTGGCACATTTTACTAAATTAAATGATATAGCCACCCTGTTCACTAATGATGAGAAAACTCACTATTGTTATATCCTTAAATTATTTCCGTCTCATTAAAAGGTGATGCTAAGATATGGTTTAATTCTCTTGATCCTGGTTGTGTTCGTAGTCCCCAGGATATGATTTATTACTTCTCTACTAAATATTTCCCCGCTCATAAGAAACAAGCCGCTTTAAGGGAAATATATAATTTTGTGCAAATTGAAGAAGAGAGTCTCCCACAAGCCTGAGGGAGGCTTCTCCAATTACTTAATGCTTTGCCTGATCATCCTCTTAAGAAAAATGAAATTCTTGATATCTTTTATAATGGACTAACCGATGCTTCCAGAGACCACCTGGATAGTTGTGTTGGTTGTGTTTTCAGGGAAAGAACACCAGATGAAGCTGAAATTTTATTGAATAATATATTGACCAATGAAAATAATTGGACACTTCTTGAGCCAACTCCTAAGCCAACTCCGAAGAAAAGGGGTATTCTATTTCTCAGTCCTGAAGATATGCAAGAGACAAAGAAATCTATGAAGGAAAAAGGTATAAAAGCTGAAGATGTTAAGAATTTACCTCCTGTTGAAGAAATACATGGTCTTAATTTACCGCCTGTTGAAGAAATACATGGTTTTAATCCATCACCTATTGAAGAAATACATGGTCTTGATAACCCGACACAAGTAGTAAAGGTAAATTCTCTCTATAGATATGATAAAGCTGAAATCCCATTTACTAACTTTGCTAGCCCATGCTTGGATGAGTTTGATGACTTTATGGTCAAACAAGAAAACTTCAATGCTTATTTTGGTATAGAATTAAAACACAATGATGATATGCTTGAACACTTGGGTGATTATATGGATAATATTAAAGGTGAACTTAAACTTATTAGTAAACATGATTCTATGGTTACCACTCAAGTAGAACAAGTACTTAAAGCTCAGAATGATTTGCTCAATGAATTGAATAGTAAGAAAAATGATAATGCTGTTAGAGTTATGACTAGAGGTGGTAAAATGACTCAGGAACCTTTGTATCCTGAGGGCCATCCAAAGAGAATTGAGCAAGATTCTCAGAGAAATAATATTGATGCACCTAGTCCTTCTAAGAGGAAGAAAAAGAAAAATGATAGGATTTTGCATGCTTCTAGTGAACCTGTTATTGACACACCTGAGAATCCCAATAATATTTCTATTTCTGATGCTGAAACACAATCCGGTAATGAGCATGAACCTAGTGATAATGTTAATAATGATGTTCATGTTGATGCTCAACCTAGTAATGATAATGATGTAGAGATTGAACCTGATGTTGATCTTGATAACCCACAATCAAAGAATCAACGTTATGATAAGAGAGACTTTGTTGCTAGGAAGCACGGTAAAGAAAGAGAACCATGGGTTCATAAACCCATGCCTTTTCCTCCTAAACCATCCAAGAAAAAGGATGATGAGGATTTTGAGCACTTTGCTGAAATGATTAGACCTATCTTTTTGCGTATGCGTTTGACTGATATGCTTAAAATGAATCATTATGCTAAGTATATGAAAGAAATTGTTACTAATAAAAGAAAGATACCGGAAGCTGAAATTTCCACCATGCTTGCTAATTATACTTCTAAGGGTGGAATACCAAAGAAACTTGGAGATCCAGGAGTACCAACTATACCATGCTCCATTAAAAAAGCTATGTTAAAACTGCTTTATGTGATCTTGGAGCCGGTGTTAGTGTTATGCCTCTCTCTTTATATCGTAGAATTAATTTTAATAAGTTGACACCTACTGAAATATCTTTGCAAATGGCTGATAAATCAACTGCTATACCTGTCGGTATTTGTGAGGATGTGCCTGTTGTGGTTGCAAACGTTACCGTTTTAACGGACTTTGTTATTCTTGATATTCCCGAGGACGATAGTATGTCTATTATTCTTGAAAGACCCTTTTTGAATACTGCAGGGGCTGTTATTGATTGCACCAAAGGCAATGTCACTTTTCATGTTAATGGCAATGAGCATACGGTACACTTTCCGAGGAAACAACCTCAAGTTCATAGTATAAACTCTATTGGAAAAATTCCATCGATTATTTCTGGAGATTTTAAATTTCTTCTTCCTACTGTCAAGAAGAAATATGATATTCTTATTGTTGGGGACATGCATATCCCCATTGAGGTAACCTAGTGTTATTCTAAAATTCTCCAGTTCCATGTTATTCGAAATGAGTTTGTTAACAAGACCTGATCAACCTTGTTAGTGGATTCGTTTTGATGGGCATGAGATGGATGAATTTAGAAAACACAACTCTCTGTACCCTTTTTTTACTTTCTGTTATTTAGTTGAAATAAAGCAAAAATATTATATTATGTCTGTTTTCTGAATTATCAATGCAATAAAAAATATCCCAAAAATAAAAATTCTCCAAATGCCCTGAAAATTAAATATGATTTTTTCTAAAATATTTGAGAATATCTGGCACTGAGAACACAGCAGGGGGAGCAAGCACTTGGCCACGAGGGTCCAGGGCGCGCCCCCTGCCTCGCGGGCCCACGGTGGCTCCCCTCCACTTATTCCAGCTACCACACACTCCTTCCTCCCACAAACATCACTAGCTAGCTCAAACCCGAGTCCAAGCTCATCTTGCTGCCATTTTCGATCTCCACTACAAGGATTCGGGTCTATTGCAACAAAATTGTTCGTCGCAATACATGTCGATTTGTGGCGATAAATACCTGTTGCCGTGAAACAAGATTCGTTGGTAGCCATTGCGACTGGACACATGTTAATAGGTTATTGCCACAAAAAAGCAATTGTGGCAATAAACTGTGCTATTTCAACAACCATGTGGGAAGTCACCACATGTTTTCTCGTGGCAACACTCATCTGATGCCACAATTTGCTTTGTGAAGATAGTTTTAATGCAACATGTAACGAATCATGGCGACTGATAGCTCGTGGCGATAAACATTTGTGGCAACAACCAATGCCAACGACCCTCGTTTCGTGGTGCATATTGTTCTGTGGCAATATTAAATTGTGGCAATAAGCTATGGCAACAATCCTTATTTTCGTGGCATTAGGCATTTTTCCACGAACCACTACACTTGTGGCATTAAGTTATGGCAACAAATATTCCAGTCGTCGTAATAGGAAATTGCAACATACTAGTTTTGGCGGTGATAAATAGGTATCACAACGGGTGAAATGTTTGTAGCAAGAAACTATTGCGACAATTTAAATTTTTGTGGTGCTAACATGTGGCAACCAAAAGTGGGTTGTGGCAATAGCTTATTGCAACCTAAAAAAATACAAGCATTCAATTACAATATTGAAAACCATATGTATAATATGTAGATTCATAAAATTCATAATTCTCATAGCAAATATCCATCAAATGAAACTCAAATGTAATTTAGCCATCCTAATTAAGTGCCAAGACTAAATTGTCCGTGATCTAGAGTCACGTCGAGCTAGTTCTTTGGATCTTGCAATCAAGAAATAAAAAAATATAGTTCTAGTTAATGAGTCAACATAACATACGCCATACAATTATTCCAGCCCCATTTTTAAAAAGAACTGTCGCCAGACTAACTAGAGTAATGATGTGTCAGCTAGCATGTAACTGAGGGATCAGAACAATTTTACAAGTGTAAATGTCTAAAGCATACTAAAATCTTCCACTATTGATTTAAGTTGTGGCTCAATCTATAGTTTCAATTATGTTACGAAAAGAACAACTATAGGTGCGGTAACCACTGTCAATTGCTTTGGATTCATGCAAAAAAGTCTAGGAAAACATACAACCACACCTCACGGTGAAAAGTAAACATATTGTATGTCAAAATATAAAGTTGTACTAGAGGAGCGTTAATTAATTTGGATTGGAGGGAGTAGATTGAATGTTACCTTGACCTTATCTGCAGAACCAGCTTCTGCATAAGCCTCAGCAACTTTTGAGGCAGGTTCTTGTAGACCAAGGACTGGGCAAGGAGGGTCATCAGCACCTGCATGGTAATCGATAAATGAAGCTCCAGCAGCAAGAAAAATGCTCAATTAACATTAATTTTTAAATAAAGGGTTAACAACAGTTCTGGCTCGACCATAAAATCATAAAACAAAAATATATACTGAAGACTGGAAGCCCAGCCCTGACAAGTGCTCATTGAACTCATAAAAGTGAGAGACTTTTGAATAGGTTGGGTCATGCAATAACTATTGGACGAAGCAGAAGCACTCAATAAGAAATATGATAGGTTTTACCATTTAGGAGGCGTGGGCGTGGTGCAATCGGAGGAACTGAGTAGGGAGCATTAAACTGTGAAGCCATAGCAGGTGCTATCTTGTCCCAAACCTGGTAAAAATATGTCAATACACGATCGTGAAACATTTACAATGGAACAAGCAGAAATAAATGTCAAATAAATCAGATATTCACCTTTTTCACAACCTCTGCATCTATTTCACTCTTTCCTGACTCAATGCTTGCTTCTCCAGGAAAGACAAAATGACATATACTTACATGTAAATGTTCTGAACTGATACAATATATTTCAGCTATGATCTATATTTTTCAATGGTGTGTGCCCAATCTTAGAGGATGCATGGCATCTATCCTTTAAATAAAGGCTTAATGCTATCAACTCTAGCTTGCCACATGTCATTATCTATTGCCCATTGAAATCCCTGTAGCCACCACAAAGAGAATTGCTTTACTTACATGGGACAAATCACAAAACTATGTGCACCCATATTGGTAAAATTACTGATGTGTGTACCTGAACACCAATTATTGGAACAACAACATTGTACCGTGCATCCACAAAAAGCAGCAAACAATACATGCATTCCTGTATTCAGCTCCAAATAAAAAGGATAAGTTTTCTAAAAGTGAAGTCTATGTATTAATTTAGTATAATGATGCAATCATGATCTATAATACCTCCGAGTGAGTCACCAGTAATCCCTATCCTAGAGGGATCGACATCCTCCCTTACACTAAGATAATCTCCAAGCTTTATCAAGTCCCACACCTGCACATGTTCCTCACTGAGTATCGCAAAAAATAGGCCCAAGTCATACAGTAGAAGACAATCATAAGGAGAGAACCAGACCAAAAGAATAAATCCAGAATTGAAATGAAGTGCCAACCCAGATAGTGTAGTTATGGCACCAGTACAGCTGGACTAACACCAACAACAGTGGTAATCCAGAGCTAAAACTTAATCAGAAGTAATTCCAATGCAATCCCTTGTTGACCTTCCCAAGCTGCCTCTGCAAGGCTGCTCTATAACTCGTCAAGATATCACCACCACTATGTGCTAGCTTTGCTTCCTTTCGGAGGATTCAAGAACAGATTCACATACATCTCTCATCATTTTAAGTGCAGCTGGCTTATGAGTCACATTATTAAAACCTAACTTCTCAATGAGCTGCTATAAAGACAACATGCCAACAATAGCAGATATTCTTCATACCATTGTTACTTCACAAATAAAATAAATATTGGTAGTTTTTGGTTTGATTAGTACTCATACACATACAGTTCAGAATTATGTAGAGCGGATGTGAATACTAACATCTCATATTGAACTCCTCGTGGCCTTCTAGCTCTGGGTGTCACCATCACGATCACCCATTGTCTTCATCATCCGATATCTTCACAATAAAATCAGAGTAAGAAAAATTATAGTCATGAACAACATTATGCGAAATTATCAAAAACAAGAGATACTACATTAGCAGTGCATGGCTCCTCCATGGACGCCCGCTGGCTCGACTTCGCCCAGCGCCACCAAGGGAGGGCACTAGCCGGGGTTCACGGTGGGCAGCACGGGGGGCGGGGCGCTGCCGAGGGATGTCGCCCTGTGACGCAGTGGACGAGGCGAGCGGGCGGCGCGCTCACGAGTATCCCGCAGCGGACGAGGGCGGCGGTCGTGGGTCGGGGTCTCCGGCAGCGGGCGAGGGCAACGGCCTTTGACAGCGGGCGGTAGGACCGAGCGGCCGGGCGAGCGGGCGGGGTCGCGCGGGTGTCGGCAGCCGACGGGGCGTGCAGCGGCGAGCGGGCATGGTCGAGGACACGGATACGCGGCCTGCATCAACGGGCCCGGAGGAGAGGGAGGAGGGCGAGATCAAGGACGATGACTCCTCGTCGGCGGCACCGCGTGGCACGCTGGGCAACCTCCGCACCCGCGGGACGACGCTAGGATTTCTGGACGTTCTAGGATGGGAGGAGATCGGGAGAAAGAACAACCTGAACCAAGGACGAGAGCTCCAGATCTAATCGCCGGTGAAGACGCCGTGTGATTTGGTTTAGAATAGTAATCGTAGGTCGTTAGGAAGGGTCTTTAGCGGCAAGATAAATACTTTATTTTTTTTGTGGGAACACAAAATATTGGCGCAAACTACAGTAAACAAAAATTATGTGGTGGGAAAGTAATTCCTTTTGGAGGGAATGTTTAGAATAATGAAATAAATTGGAAAAAGATAATGTTTCAAAGCAATATGAGATATATATGCTGCTAAATCGTCTCACGATCGTCATCTTCCCTCTGAACTAGATCAGGAGATTCCCGATGAAATCGTCCTACCTCCATCATCTTCCCTAAGTCCGGCGGTAGGCGGCGTGTGGGAAGCTCACATCCATGGCCGGTGGAGAGGCTCGAGCTCGCGGGCGAAGGTCGGGAAGAGGGACAACGGAACTGCTTAGTCAACACCGAGGATGGAGGAAGCGGGTGATGGGAGCCATGGTCGACCTGGAGCGGCGGCTCGCCGGTCGGGGCTTGCCGCCCGGGTCAGGATGGCATGAGGTGCAGCCTGGTTGGGGTGGCCATCGCGCGAAAGTAGGGGTCGCGACCGGTGCTAGCGTGTTGTCGCCGGACGACCCGGTTGTAGGTACAACCAGGTTTGCTCTACAATTTCGAGTATCATCAGCAAAAACTTGGCTACTTTTGAACTACAACTCACAGAAATCTCATGTGGCCCTTACTTTAAAACTACTAGGTAATACTCTTACCTTGGAACAGAAGTACAAATGGGATGGGTTGGTGAGACGGTCGATCTATGTCAGTCTCGATCTTACATTTTGATCTTGAGATGGGGTGATCTCAACATCTTTCATCTTACCGGATAGTCCGTGGAGGGTTCCTCCGTGCCACAGTAGGTCCAACATAATTATGTCATTTTTGTTTCAACGAAAAACATAAAAAAATTCAACTATGTAAATTAACAACCAATCCAATTTCGTTTTAAGATCTGTTGTGTTAGTGATGTCTACTACACAACCTTCTTCTTGTAGACATTGTTGGGCCTCCAAGTGCAGAGGTTTGTAGGACAGTAGCAAATTTCCCTCAAGTGGATGACCTAAGGTTTATCAATCCGTAGGAGGCGTAGGATGAAGATGGTCTCTCTCAAGCAACCCTGCAACCAAATAACAAAGAGTCTCTTGTGTCCCCAACACACCCAATACAATGGTAAATTGTATAGGTGCACTAGTTCGGCGAAGATATGGTGATACAAGTGCAATATGGATAGTAGATAATAGTTTTTGTAATCTGAAATAATAAAAACAGCAAGGTAACAAGTGATAAAAGTGAGCGTAAACGATATTGCAATGTGTGGAAATAAGTTTTAGGGTTCATACTTTCGCTAGTGTAAGTTCCCTCAACAATACTAACATAATTGGATCACATAACTATCCCTCAACATGCAACAAAGAGTCACTCCAAAGTCATTAATAGCGGAGAACGCATGAAGAGATTATGGTAGGGTAGAAACCACCTCAAAGTTATTCTTTCCAATCAATCCATTGGGCTATTCCTATAAGTGTCACAAACAGCCCAAGAGTTCGTACTAGAATAACACCTTAAGACACAAATCAACCAAAACCCTAATGTCACCTAGATACTCCAATGTCACCTCAAGTATCCGTGGGTATGATTATACGATATGCATCACACAATCTCAGATTCATCTATTCAACCAACACATAGATCCTCAAAGAGTGCCCCAAAGTTCTACCGGAGAATCACGACAAAAACGTGTGCCAACCCCAATGCATAGGTTCATGGGCGGAACCCGCAAGTTGGTCACTATCGGTGTCAAAACCGGCGGATCTCAGGTAGGGGGTCCCGAACTGTGCGTCTAGGCCGGATGGTAACAGGAGGCAAGGGACACGAAGTCTTACCCAGGTTCGGGCCCTCTCGATGGAGGTAAAACCCTACGTCCTGCTTGATTAATATTGATGATATGGGTAGTACAAGAGTAGATCTACCACGAGATCAGAGAGGCTAAACCCTAGAAGCTAGCCTATGGTATGATTGTTGATGTGTATATTGGCCTACGGACTAAAACCCCCCAGTTTATATAGACACAGGAGAGGGTTAGGGTTACATAGAGTTGGTTACAATGGTAGGAGATCTGAACATCCGTATCGCCAAGCTTGCCTTCCACCCCAAGGAAAGTCCCTTTCGGACACGGGACGGAGTCTTCAATCTTGTATCTTCATAGTCCAGGAGTCCGGCTGAAGGTATAGTTCGGCTATCCGAACACCCCCTAATCCAGGACTCCCTCAGTAGCCCCTGAACCAGGCTTCAATGACGACGAGTCCGGCGTGTAGTTTGTCTACGGCATTGCAAGGCGGGTTCCTCCTCCAAGTACTTCATAGAAGATTTTGAACACAAAGATAGTGTCCGGCTCTGCAAAATAAGTTTCCACATATTGCCATAGAGAGAATAATATTTACACAAATCTAATCTGCTGATGTATTCCGTAGCGTGACACACCACGGCCAAGCCTTTATCCGAGTCGTTTCATTATCCCACCTTAGCGCGTTATGTGAGGCGGTTTCCTTGGCACGTCTTGTCAAAGCAGAGATCGTGTCCCCTTATTTCGGGATTCTCATCAATACGGGCGTGGGTAACCCAACCGCTTTTAGGACTCCTAGATCATAGGCAAGTCCAAACAGACACGGAGAGGACGCTCGATATCCACCCTCTTTATAAAGGGATGAGGCCTTTTATTTTTCCCTCCCGTGCTCAATCGAATCCTCCCCCCACCTCAAGCTCAAACGCCCAAAGTTCAGGTCAGGTGCTCCGAACCTTCAGTCATGTCCGGATCTAGACTTCAAGGCCGATGGGTGCCTTCTTCCGTCACGAAGAAGACGTCAAAAAGTTGAGGGAGGCCAGATATCTGACCGCCGAGATTCTGCATCGGCTGCCTCCCCGGGGGCAGGCCGTCCCCTCCCCCGAACCCAACGAGAGTGTCGTGTTCGTCTCCCACTTCCTCCGAGGTCTAGGCCTTGCATTGGATCCTTTTGTCAGGGGCTTGATGTTTTACTACGGGCTAGATTTCCATGATCTAGCTTCGGACTCCTTTCTTCATATCACGACATTTATTGTTGTGTGCGAGGCCTTCCTCCGGGTTACCCCTCACTTTGGCCTATGGCTTAAGACCTTTGAAGTAAAACCGAAGATGATCGAGGGGCAACATGCGGAGTGTGGAGGCGCCTTAATACACAAGATGACGGGAGCTGCATGGCCCAAAGGTTCCATTCCAGAGGTGTCTGAATTATGGCAACAGGAGTGGTTCTACATCACGGCTCCTAGAAGTGCCAAGTGGGCGGCCGCCCATGTCTTCCGCCCGGGCCCTCCACCACCGCTGATGTCATGGATTAGCAGAGGATTGAGCTGGGGGCCGGCCAAGGACGTGCCTATACTGCAAAGCCGCATTCAAGATCTCTTTAATGGAGATTTCAGTTTGGTTGCGGTAACACAAGTTATGCTGGTTCGTCAAGTCCAGCCTTGCAAACGCCGGCCTCTTCGCTTGTGGGAGTTCAATCCCGAGGGACCGCGCGCCATTCAAAATTTCCTCGGCCTGACGCACGAGGAGATGTACAAGTCATTCTTCGGACCTCAAGTGGAGTGTCCGGAAATCACCGAGGACACGGGCCTGAGTAGCAACCGCGCCGCCGAACAGGTAAGGCGACTTCCGACCGAGCATACTACCTCTCCTTTGATGAGAATTTATTTCTGAGAGTTTGCTTTTTGACCAGGACTGGCTAACGAAGGCGAAGTTGATTCGGTGCTCGGCCCCCCTCCCTGAGGGTTTGGAAAATCCAATATTGGAAAAGATGCTCCAGACCGCACCCTGCCCGGAGCCCTTGAAGGAAAATGCGGGCGGTCGCGGGCCAACAACGCTGGCCGCTCTAGCTGAGGGAGCGAGCGTCTCCATGAAGGAATATGATCAGAAGAGGAAAAGTATTGCGTCCGGGGATTCGGAAGCCGAAGCTTCCAAACGGGAGAAGAAGTCTCCCACAGAGGGTCCTACCCCGGGGGGTGCGGTTGCTGCACAAAGTCCGGGGGGGGGGATCAATTCTCCCTCGAGTCGTAAGTGACCCAAAGTACTTTAATAGTACAGATATGCTGTCTTTTCTTCTGAGAAAATAACCACTGCATATATCTTTGCAGTTCAGGCCTTAGCCCCTCTCAGATGAGCTCGTCTTCGGGGGATCTTCTTCCGGAGATGATGGAGAGCGAAACGCCTCCTCCGGACTCCTCCGCTCCGGAAGCGGGCGATCCTGAAGTGTCATCACAGAGGGCCTCTCCGGGTCCGGTGAGGCCAGAAGATAATTCCGTCGACCCCCGAAGCTTCCCGTGTTCGGCTCCCGAAGAGAGCAGGCAAATGAGTCCGGCACCATCTAGTGTACGGTTGGATGTTCTGAGGGAGTTGGTGGGGCGAGCGGCCATCTCAGATGAACACCATGTGCTGATGAATACAGTGATGGAGAGAATCTCGTTCGCCGAAAGCGGATTGCATAAAGCTTTTATGAGTCTACTAACAGGTTTTGAGGTATGTAAAATAATGTATGATGGTCCTGCACATGCTAAGTGTGCCCTGTGTAGATAGTAGCCCCTGAGACTCTGGTTGTCATTGGGAATGATGACGATCAGAGGATCATAATCCCAGGTAGTAACCATACTGCTTTTATGAGCAGGTGATGGAAGCTCCGGTGGCTAGCCGGACTAGCGAGTTTCCCATTTAAAATGGCAGTTGGATGCGGCAGACGCCGACATCGAGCTTGTTAACAAAAGGCTTGATGAGGCGCAGGGTAGGTGTTATTATCTGGTAAACGCCGCATAGTAAGAGCAGCATGAAGCCAATATATTTAACATATTATTACTGCAGATGGAGCTATCACTGTTGAAGCCTTGCGGGCGGAACTTGCCCGAGCCAAGGAATAAGCAAGATTGGGTAATGCGACTGCTTTGAAGGCGGCCGAAGAGTTGCGAGCCGAGAAGGCCGCGCATGGCGAGAGCCGGGATAAGATGGCCAATATGGCCGTAGAATTAAAAGCCGCCGACGACCGTTGTCGGGCTCTTGAAAAGGAAAACCAGGCGAAGGCATCAGACCTTGAGAAGGCTGCTGCAACGGGAAAAGACCTCCGCTCTGCTATGAGGGCAAAGAAGGAGGAGCTGCGGGAAGCTGGGGATATTGTAGCCGGGAAATCCTTTATGCTGCAGAGGAAGTTCGGAGATCCATGGTATGCCCCTCTGGATCGGCTGTGGAGTTCGGAGGATGTGTATATGGATTTGGCGGCGAGCGCTGCCGATGCGGCCAAATACTTCCAGAGTCAGACGGACCGTGAAGTAGACCAGCTGTTTTTGAAACAATTCCTTTCTCCCGAGCGTCCACTTTCATTGATGGACCAATTAGCCGAATGGGCCGAACTAAATAGGTTGTCCGGACTCTCCATGAGGTCTGTTGTGGATCAGCTATGGCCGGGAAGGTCGAAACCGGGCAGCTATTTCAGCTTGGTGCAGCAGTTCCTTGACGTGGTGCCGCGCATAAATGCGATGAAGAGGTCGGCGTGCATAGAAGGCGCACGAATGGCCTTTGCCCGTGCTAAAGCATACTGGGCAGAGATGGATGCTACCACTGTTGCAGCGCATGATTCGGCCATAGGTCGAAGGGCTGCTGAGCACTACTTTGAGGAAGTTCTTGAGGGTGCTCGTTTGATACAGACCCAGTGCTCAAAAAATATTATGTTTGAGTGACATGTAATCTCATTGTAAGCGAAATGCTTTCATAAATTTTCATAAGGCTACTTTTATACTTTTGCCTGAAAGTAATGTGATGCCTCCTGGCCGGCCGTTATGTATACATGTGTATAACCTGAAAGATTGCAGTCGTCGGCTTCAACCCCCACGCATATAATGCAGAGGTGTTCGCAGAAACACGCGTTCACACTTAACCCAACGTCTTGGTCCTATTAAGGAGGTGATAGCGGAGCGAGCGAGGCAGCCGAACTATAATGCTTTAACACTTTCACTTAGCCATATGAGTTTGGCAGTGGGGCTACTAGATAGCCCTTGGTGGCTCCGCACTCTCCCGATCCCGGGGTGCGTATATGCCTGGCCGGAAAGCGGCCCTTCATTAAGGCGGAGGAATTCTAACATTCCCATGGGTCATCGAGTGGTTGACCAGTCTCGCGCTAGATCATGACAGTCAGTTTTCGGCTTTCTCTACTGAGGTGCTCGTCCGGATGAACTAGTGCACAATCGCAGTAGTTCTCCTGGTGCTACCTTAGCCGGTAAAGAGGAACGTAAGGCACCAAAACGCAGGAGCCGGGCAAACCCAACATTTGACCAAAGACAATGATTCAGAGTTGATGCATATAGGGCCAAACTCGCGACGCCGAACACTCCACAAGGTATTCGGTCTTTGTGGTATAAACCGGGCCTAAATAATGGCCTTCGTAAGAAGCCCCTTATGTCCAGGTACGTGCAGTGGTCTGGCGTGGCCACATGCCAAGATGTCAGCATCCTTCTCAACGGTGGATATGTATCAACAAGAGACAGTAAAAAAGGTTTACGTAGGGTCTTAATCTAAGAAGAATCCTTGGAGCGGGTCCCTGCTGCACGTCTGCGCCTGTGTCTCCATTGTGCTGTATCCTGGACGGGTGTGGCACAATGATCGTCTATAAAAGAGAGGAATTTAGGTGAAAAAGGTTGTCGTGCAAAAAGATAATTAAAGAAACTATGCATAATTCAAGATGAGGAGGAATGCCCACATGTCTGCGCGCGTTGAGCCCCTTGTAAATAGGGGTGTGACCATTTATTCGGTATAAGTAGCGGCGCCGGACTCGATTAGTTGTGTCTGAGGTCTTGACAACCTATGGGGCACTTTGGCTAGTCCAGGCGCCTTTAGTGTGTGGCTGCCAAGGCAGCCTCACTCTCTTCGACGCGCAGAGATCGCTTGATATTTCCGTGCACTGAAATGATGCCGCGTGGACCGGGCATCTTGAGTGTGAGGGAGGCGTAGTGTGGTATTGCATTAAAGCGAGCGAAAGCTTCGCGCCCGAGTAGTGCTTGATAGCCACTTTGAAATGGAGCGATGTGGAAGGTTAAATGCTCGCTATGGAAGTTATCGGGGGAGCCGAATATGACTTGTAGTAGGAGGGAGCCCGTACAACGAGCCCCTAGGCCTGGCGTTACTCCTTTGAAGGTAGTATTGCTATGGCGAATTTGTGTTGGGTCTAACCCCATCCCGCGGATTGTATCCTGGTATATTAGGTTTAGGCTGTTGCCGCCGTCCATCAAGACTCGTGTGAAGTGATATCCGCCAATTACTGGGTCTAATACCAAGGCAGCCCATCCTGCGTGTCGGATACTTGCTGAGTAATCGCGATGGTCGAAAATGATCGGTTGAGACGACCATTGGCAGGACTTCGCGGTGACAGGCACTTGGGTATATTTTCCTGGGGTGCCGCATTGTTTCTTCCCTTGATCATGTGTAGTACGTTTACTGTTTTGATTTCTGGTGGGAATTTCTTTTGTTCCCCAGTGTCTTGCTTGGGAGGCTCGTCCTCATCTTCACTTGGTGTATCCTCCCCCTTGTGTACGGCGTTGAGCTTGCCAGACTGCTTGAAGACCGAACATTCTCTATGGGTGTGATTAGCGGGCTTGCTAGGGGTACTATGTATCTGACATACCTGGTCCAGAATTTTGTTGAGGCTGGACGGTTCATCCCTGGTGCCTTTAGTGGGCAGCTTTTGACCTGGCCGGGAGCTTTTGAATCCGGCATTTACTGCCTTGCCCTTCGTGCTGTCTTCTTTATTCCGGCATTTGCTATTGCTGTTGCGCTGTGATTTCCCATTTCCATCTCTAACTTCAGATGTACTGGGTTCGCTGGTGCTGCATTTGGCTAGCCAGCTGTCCTAACCCGCGCAAAAGCGGGTCATGAGGTTTGTTAATGCGGCCATCATTCTCAGCTTATTTTGGTCGAGGTGTCTGGCGAGTCAACAATCTGGTCTTTTTAGTGAGAAACATGTTCCAAATCTTTCGGGCTGACTCTCCGGGCTGTTGAGTTATATGACTCAAATCGTCCGCATCCGGAGGTCGGACATAAGTTCCTTGAAAATTTGCCCGAAAGGCGTCTTCGAGCTCTTCCCAACTTCCAATGGAGCTTTCGGGGAGGCCTTTGAGCCAGTGACGAGCTGGCCCTTTGAGCTTGAGGGGTAAGTATTTGATGGCGTGGAGATCATCTCCTCGAGCCATATGGATATGAAGGATATAGTCCTCAATCCAAACCCCAGGGTCTGTTGTCCCATCGTATGCCTCTATGTGTACGGGCTTGAATCCCTCTGGAAATTCATGGTCCAGCACCTCATCGGTGAAACATAGGGGGTGTGAGGCACCCCTGTAACTGGGTGTACCGCGTTGTTCTGATGCTTGTTGTGTTGCATTGTATGCTGGGGCGTGCTTGCGTGGTCCATAGATGGATCTTGTTGCGCCGTCCTTTGGGTGCGAGCCCTCGCGTGGGTCGCGTGTTGTATTGTGAGCGGCATTGTATGCCGTTCTGTGTTGATAGAGGGGTTGTCTATCCGACCAGGTGGTTGCTTTGATATTTGGTTGTGGGGGGTTGGAGGCCTCCTCATCGAATTCGGGTAGCAGCTTCTGCTTTGGGTAGCTCTTTGAGGGGCGATTGTCGCCGTACATTGCTGTTGTATTAAGTATTTTACTCCATCTGAATTGGAGTTTGTTTTGCGCGGCCTTGAGCCTTCGCTTCTTCTTTTTAAGGCTCCTTGCGGTGGCAACGAGCCTTTCGCGGGCATTCTGATGCTCCGGGTGCCTGTCCGGCGTTATGTCGTCCGCACCATTATCCCTGATAGGATTTGTTTGTTCGGTTTGAATATCCGGATTGCCGTTGTCCGGCAGCGGTTCGCCCTGCTCCAGCGCTGGGTCTGTGTGATCGCTAATTCTGTCGAGGCGGGATTTGGGGCGGCGCTTGCGTCGCCGTTTTGACTGCTTTTCGAGGGAACAGGCCTTCGGTGCATCCTTCCGCTCCTCGTCATCATCTTTTGGTGCATCCACCGTGTATACGTCATATGATGAGGTGGCATTCTAGGACCCAACAGGCGCTGGTTCTTCATTGTCTCCTTCATCGGCGTCCATACCGTCGATGTCTTCGGAGTCGAAGTCGAGCATGTCGATTAAATCGTCGATAGTGGCTACAAAGTGGGTGGTGGGTGGGCTTTGAATTCCTTCATCGTCCGTACTCCAACCTTGCTGACCGTAGTCCGGCCAGGGCTCTCCTAATAAAGAGAGAGACTTCAGTGACTTCAGGATATCGCCGAAAGGCGAGTGTTGAAAGACGTCCGCGGCCGTGAACTCCATGATCGGCGCCCAATCGAGTTCGATCGGCAGGGGCGCGGAGGGTTCGGGGTCCGGAGAAGAATCCGGCTCCGTGGAGTCACGAGTCTCGCAGAGTACGGGGCTGGTGTTCGGCCCAACCGCCGTTGGGATCACAGCCCCCGAGGTGGCGTCCAACAGCCCATCCTTGATCGGCGCGGTTGGCTCCAAACTAAGGGTCGGAGCCGATGCGGGTGCGGCCTCCAGGGCACTGTTCGGCGGCAGAGCTAGATCATGCTCGTCGTGACACTGCGGGGCGCTCGGCGGTGGTTCGAGTCCGTCGAAGATCAAGTCCCCGCGGATGTCAGCCGTGTAGTTTAAATTTCCGAATCTGACCTGACGGCCAGGGGCGTAGCTGTCGATCTGCTCTAGATGGCCAAGTGAATTGGCCCGCAGTGCGAAGCCGCCAAAGACGAAGATCTGTCCGGGGAGGAAGGTGTCACCCTGGACTGCATCGCCATTGATGATCGTAGGAGCCATCGGGCCTGACGGCGACGGCACAGAGGAACTCTAAATGAAAGCACCAATGTCGGTGTCAAAACCGGCGGATCTCGGGTAGGGGTCCCGAACTGTGCGTCTAGGCCGGATGGTAACAGGAGGCAAGGGACACGAAGTCTTACCCAGGTTCGGGCCCTCTCGATGGAGGTAAAACCCTACGTCCTGCTTGATTAATATTGATGATATGGGTAGTACAAGAGTAGATCTACCACGAGATCAGAGACGCTAAACCCTAGAAGCTAGCCTATGGTATGATTGTTGATGTGTATGTTGGCCTACGGACTAAAACCCCCCGGTTTATATAGACACCGAAGAGGGTTAGGGTTACATAGAGTCGGTTACAATGGTAGGAGATCTGAACATCCGTATCGCCAAGATTGCCTTCCACACCAAGGAAAGTCCCTTCCGGACACGGGACAGAGTCTTCAATCTTGTATCTTCATAGTCCAGGAGTCCGGCTGAAGGTATAGTTCGGCTATCCGAACACCCCCTAATCCAGGACTCCCTCAGTCACCAAAATATACATCAAGTGGCTCGTGGTATCCCATTGTCACCACAGATATCCACGGCAAGACATACATCAAGTGTTCTCAAGTCTTTAAAGACTCAATCCGATAAGATTACTTCAAAGGGGAAACTCGATTCATTACAAGAGAGAAGAGGGGGAAAGAAACATCATAGGATCCAAATATAATAGCAAAGCTCGCGATACATCAAGATCATATCATCTCAAGAACACAAGAGAGAGAGAGATCAAACACATAGCTACTGGTACATACCCTCAGCCCCGAGGGAGAACTACTCCCTCCTCGTCATGGAGAGCACCGGGATGATGAAGATGGCCACCGGAGAAGGATTGCCCCCTCCGGCAGAGTGCCGGAATAGGGTCCCGATTGGTTTTTGGTGGCTACGGAGGCTTCTGGCGGTGGAACTCCCGATCTATGTTGCGTTCTGGAAGTTTTAGGTCACGTGGGTATATATGGGTGCAGGAGGTACGTCAGGGGAGCCACGAGGGTCCCACGAGACAGGGGGGCGCGCCCTAGGGAGGGGGGCGCCCCCACCCTCGTGAGCACCTCGTGTATCTTCCGACATGGGGTCCAAGTCCATCAGGTGTGTTTCCTTCCAAAAATAACTTCTCAAGTTGATTTTGTTCCGTTTCGACTTCGTCTGATATTCCTTTTCTTCAAAACACTGAAATAGGCATAAAACAACAAATCTGGGCTGGGCCTCCGGTTAATAGGTTGGTCCCAAAAATAATATAAAAGTGGAAAATAAAGCCCAATATAGCCCAAAATAGTAGATAATATAGCATGGAGCAATCAAAATTATAGATACGTTGGAGACGTATCAAACATCCCCAAGCTTAATTCCTGCTCGTCCTCGAGTAGGTAAATGGTAAAAAAGATAATTTTTGATGTGGAATGCTAGTTGGCATAATTTCAATGTAATTCTTTTTAATTGTGGCATGAATATTCAGATCCATAAGACAAAAGTTTAATATTGACATAAAAACAATAATACTTCAAGCATACTAACTAAGCAATCATGTCTTCTGAAAATAACATGGCCAAAGAAAGTTATCCCTACAAAATCATATAGTCTGGCTACGCTCCATCTTCACCACACAAAATATTTAAATCATGCACAACCCCGATGACAAGCCAAGCAATTGTTTCATACTTTTGATGTTCTCAAACTTTTTCAATCTTCACGCAATACATGAGCGTGAGCCATGGACATAGCACTATAGGTGGAATAGAATGGTGGTTGTGGAGAAGACAAAAAGGAGAAGATGGTCTCACATCAACTAGGCGTATCAACGGGCTATGGAGATGCCCATCAATAGATATTAATGTGAGTGAGTAGGGATTGCCATGCAACGGATGCACTAGAGCTATAAATGTATGAAAGCTCAACAAAAGGAACTAGTGGGTGTGCATCCAACTTGCTTGCTCACGAAGACCTAGGGCAATTTGAGGAAGCCCATCATTGCAATATACAAGCCAAGTTCTGTCATGTAAAATTCCCACTAGTATATGAAAGTGACAACATATGAGACTCTCTATATGAAGAACATGGTGCTACTTTGAAGCACAATATATGAGACTCGCTATATCAAGGTGCTACTTTGAAGCACAAGTGTGGAAAAAGGATAGTAGCATTGCCCCTTTTTATTTAATTTTTTTATTTTTTATTTGGCCTTTCTTTTTTTTATTTGGCCTTTTTTGGGACAATGCTCTATTGAATGATGATCATCACACTTCTATTTATTTACAACTCAATGATTACAACTCGATACTAGAACAAAGTATGCTCTATATGAATGCCTCCGGCGGTGTACCGGGATGTGCAATGATGCATGAGTGACATGTATGAAAGAATTATGAATGGCGGCTTTGCCACAAATACTATGTCAACTACATGATCATGCTAAGCAATATGACAATGATGAAGCGTGTCATAATAAACGGAATAGTGGAAAGTTGCATGGCAATATATCTCGGAATGGATATGGAAATGCCATAATAGGTAGGTATGGTGGCTGTTTTGAGGAAGGTATATGGTGGGTTTATGGTACCGGCGAAAGTTGCACGGTACTAGAGAGGCTAGCAAATGTGGAAGGGTGAGAGTGCGTATAATCCATGGACTCAACATTAGTCATAAAGAACTCATATACTTATTGCAAAAATCTATTAGTTATCTAAACAAAGTACTACGCGCATGCTCCGAGGGGGATAGATTGGTAGGAAAAGACCATCGCTCGTCCCCGACCGCCACTCATAAGGAAGACAATCAATAAATAAATCATGCTCCGACTTTGTCACATAACGGTTCACCATACGTGCATGCTACGGGAATCACAAACTTCAACACAAGTATTTATCAAATTCATAACCACTCAACTAGCATGACTCTAATATCACCATCTCCATATCTCAAAACAATTATCAAGTATCAAACTTCTAAGACTCTCAAAATAATATAAGTGACACATGAGAGTTCATTTATTTCTTAAAAATGAAACTACCACCATGCTCTAAAAGATATAAGTGAAGCACTAGAGCAAATGACAAACTACCCCGAAAGATATAAGTGAAGATCAATGAGTAGTCGAATAATTATGCAACTATGTGAAGACACTCTAACATTTAGTAATTTCAGATCTTGGTATTCTATTCAAACAGCAAGCAAAGCAAAATAAAATGACATCTAAGAATAGCAAACATCATGTGAAGAAGCAAAAACTTAGGATCAACCGAAACTAACCGATAGTTGTTGAAGAAGAAAGGTGGGATGCCAACCGGGCATCCCCAAGCTTAGATGCTTGAGACTTCTTGAAATATTATCTTGGGGTGCCTTGGGAATCCCCAAGCTTGAGCTTTTGTTTCTCCTTAATTCCTCTCATATCACGGTCTCCCTAAATCTCAAAAGCTTCATCCACACAATACTCAACATGGACTCGTGAGATAAGTTAGTATAAACCATTGCAAAAATCTTATCATACTCTACTGTAGAAAACCACTAAAATTATTATTCAACATTGCATACTAAATGCCTCTTCATATTTAATAGTCCTATCCTCAAATAGAATCATTAAAGAAGCAAACATATGCAAACATAACAGCAATCTGCCTAAACAGGATAGTCTGTAAAGAATACTGAAACATCCAATACTTCCCTAGCTCCAAAAATTATGAAAGAAAATTCCCACTGTAGTAAATTTATCAGAGCTTAATATGCAAAAGGTTTCAACATTTTATCGCATTCTGACTTTTCTACGGAATTATTGCAACAGCGGTAAACTTTCTGTTTTCAAACAGCAACATGTATACTTGTAACATAGGCATAGTAAAGGCTATCAATGCCACTTTTATTGAAATAAAAGATGCAAAACATTGTTCTAAATAACAGCAAGCAAATCCTAAAAAAATATATTGACGCTCCAAGCAAAACACATATCATGTGGTGAACAAAAATATAGCTCCAAGTAAAGTTACCGATGAACGAAGACGAAAGAGGGGATGCCTTCCGGGGCATCCCCAAGCTTAGGCTCTTGGTTGTCCTTGAATATTACCTTGGGGTGCCTCGGGCATCCCCAAGCTTAGGCTCTTGCCACTCCTTATTCCATAGTCCATCGAATGCTTACCCAAAACTTTAAAACTTCACAACACAAAACTTAACAGAAAACTCGTAAGCTCCGTTAGTATAAGAAAATAAATCACCACTTCAAGGTACTGTAATGAACTCATTATTTATTTATATTGGTGTTAAACCTACTGTATTCCAACTTCTCTATGGATTATAAACTATTTTACTAGCCATAGATTCATCAAAATAAGCAAACAACACACGAAAAACAGAATCTGTCAAAAACAGAACAGTCTGTAGTAATCTGAATCAAACGTATACTTCTGGAACTCATAAAATTCTCAAATAAATTGATGCACCTGAGGAATTTATCTATTAATCATCTGCAAAAATAATTAACTAAGTAGCAATCTCCAAATAAAAATGTCAGCAATTCTCGTGAGCGCTAAAGTTTCTGTTTTTGACAGCATGATCAACAAGACTTTCCCCAAGTCTTCCCAAAGGTTCTACTTGGCACAAACACTAATTAAACACATAAAACCACATCTAAAAAGAGTCTAGATGAATTATTTATTAATAAACAGGAACAAAAAGCAAGGAATAAATATAAAATTGGGTTGCCTCCCAACAAGCGCTATCGTTTAATGCCCCTAGCTAGGCATGATGATTTCAATGATGCTCACATAAAAGATAAGAATTGTAACATAAAGAGAGCATCATGAAGAATATGACTAGCACATTTAAGTCTAACCCACTTCCTATGCATAGGGATTTTTTGAGCAA
The DNA here is from genome assembly GCF_056163025.1 of Triticum urartu. NCBI lineage: Eukaryota > Viridiplantae > Streptophyta > Magnoliopsida > Poales > Poaceae > Triticum > Triticum urartu. The sequence continues at coordinate 148,649,673 of NC_141879.1, read as the reverse complement.
ACAACTTATGTGAACAAGAATCAACTAGCATAGGAAGGTAAAACAAGCATAACTTCAAAATTTTAAGCACATAGAGAGGAAAGTTGATATTATTGCAAATTCCTGCAAGCATATATTCCTCCCTCATAATAATTTTCAATAGTTATGAACGAATTCAACAATATAACCAGCACCTAAAGCATTATTTTCATGATCTACAAGCATAGAAAATTCACTACTCTCCACATAAGCAAAATTCTTCTCATTCGGAATAGTGGGAGCAAACTCAACAAAATAACTATCATGTGATCGAAAATTAAGATCAAGATGACAAGGTTCATTGTTATTATTATTCTTTAAAGCATATGTGTCATCACAATAATCATCATAGATAGGAGGCATGCTTTCATCATAATAAATTTGCTCATCAAAACTTGGGGGACAAAAAATATCATCTTCATCAAACATAGCTTCCCCAAGCTTGTGGCTTTGCATATAATTAGCATCATGGATATTCAAGGAATTCATACTAACAACATTGAAATCATGCTCATCATTCAAATATTTAGTACCAAACATTTTATAGATTTCTTCTTCTAGCACTTGAGCACAATTATCCTTTCCATCATACTCATGAAAGATATTAAAAAGTTGAAGCGTATGAGACAAACTTAATTCCATTTTTTAATTTTCTTTTATAAACTAAACTAGTGATAAAACAAGAAACTAAAAGACTCAATTGGAAGATCTAAAGATATACCTTCAAGCGCTAACCTCCCCGACAACGGCGCCAGAAAAGAGCTTGATGTCTACTACACAACCTTCTTCTTGTAGACGTTGTTGGGCCTCCAAGTGCAGAGGTTTGTAGGACAGTAGAAAATTTCCCTCAAGTGGATGACCTAAGGTTTATCAATCCGTAGGAGGCGTAGGATGAAGATAGTATCTCTCAAGCAACCCTGTAACCAAATAACAAAGAGTCTCTTGTGTCCCCAACACACCCAATACAATGGTAAATTGTATAGGTGCACTAGTTCGGCGAAGAGATGGTGATACAAGTGCAATATGGATAGTAGATAATAGTTTTTTAATCTGAAATAATAAAAACAGCAAGGTAACAAGTGATAAAAGTGAGCGTAAACGGTATTGCAATGTGTGGAAATAAGGCCTAGGGTTCATACTTTTGCTAGTGTAAGTTCCCTCAACAATACTAACATAATTGGATCACATAACTATCCCTCAACATGCAACAAAGAGTCACTCCAAAGTCACTAATAGCGGAGAACGAACGAAGAGATTATGGTAGGGTAGAAACCACCTCAAAGTTATTCTTTCCAATCAATCCGTTGGGCTATTCCTATAAGTGTCACAAACAGCCCTAGAGTTCGTACTAGAATAACACCTTAAGACACAAATCAACCAAAACCCTAATGTCACCTAGATACTCCAATGTCACCTCAAGTATCCGTGGGTATGATTATACGATATGCATCACACAATCTCAGATTCATCTATTCAACCAACACATAGATCCTCAAAGAGTGCCCCAAAGTTCTACCGGAGAATCACGACGAAAACGTGTGCCAACCCCTATGCATAGGTTCATGGGCGGAACCCGCAAGTTGGTCCCCAAAACATACATCAAGTGGCTCGTGGTATCCCATTGTCACCACAGATATCCATGGCAAGACATACATCAAGTGTTCTCAAGTCTTTAAAGACTCAATCCGATAAGATTACTTCAAAGGGGAAACTCGATTCATTACAAGAGAGAAGAGGGGGAAAGAAACATCATAGGATCCAAATATAGTAGCAAAGCTCACGATACATCAAGATCGTATCATCTCAAGAACACGAGAGAGAGAGAGAGAGATCAAACACATAGCTACTGGTACATACCCTCAGCCCCGAGGGAGAACAACTCCCTCCTCGTCATAGAGAGCACCGGGATGATGAAGATGGCCACCGAAGAAGGATTGCCCCCTCCGACATAGTGCCGGAACAGGGTCCCGATTGGTTTTTGGTGGCTACGGAGGCTTCTGGCAGCGGAACTCCCGATCTATGTTGCGTTCTGGAAGTTTTAGGTCACGTGGGTATATATGGGTGCAGGAAGTACATCAGGGGAGCCACGAGGGTCCCACGAGACATGGGGCACGCCCTAGGGGGGGGCGCCCCCACCCTCATGAGCACCTCGTGTATCTTCTGACGTGGGGTCCAAGTCCATCAGGTGTGTTTCCTTCCAAAAATAACTTCTCCAGTTGATTTCGTTCCGTTTCAACTCCGTCTGATATTCCTTTTCTTCAAAACACTGAAATAGGCATAAAACAGCAAATCTGGGCTGGGCCTCCGGTTAATAGGTTAGTCCCAAAAATAATATAAAAGTGGAAAATAAAGCCCAATATTGCCCAAAACAGTAGATAATATAGCATGGAGCAATCAAAAATTATAGATACATTGGAGACGTATCAGTTAGCAACGTGTTGTTTCATCATGATCTACAATTGTGTATCTTTGTTTACTCCCTAGTTGCCATGACAAAATTGAAACTTGGGATATATGTCAAATATTTGTGCCCTTGCCCGTCAGATCCATCCTGCATCGGATCCACACACGAGGGGGTGAAGGGGCCTTGGCGTCGCTACCGCTGGCCAGGCTTCACCCGGTCACGCCCTTTGGCAGCGACAGGGGAGGGGAGGAGCAGACGGCAGGGCACTGGGAGGTCTCTAGGGATCCCTCACGTCGTCGTCCGCAGCTCGCGCCACCTGGTGCTTGGGATCACGGATCCGATGAGATCGCCGCCGCTACCAAGACCCAGCACACCCCACCACCAGAGGCCACATACGTGTCATCCACCTCCCAACGTAGCCGCTAGGAAGCCGGACCGCACTGCCGCGACCCGCCGCATCGCGACGCCCTTGTCCGTCAGATCCACCCGGCATCAGATCCATGCGCGAGGGGGCGAAGGAGCCCTGCCGCCGCTGTCCTTGTTGGAATATCATGGTTTAGTTGCTATATCCACTTCTACTGGTATAATTGATTCTATTGTTGTAGTTTAATTTAAAAAATCATCAAATTTGAAAACAATTCTCCAAATTTTAAAAAAAGATAATCAATTTTAAAAAGTTCATTCGTTTCGAAAACAGTTCATCAAATTTGAAAAAAGGTTCATTGATTTTTAAAAAGTTCACAAATTAGAAAAAAATCATCAATTCTGAAAAAAGCTTCTGAATTTGAGTAAAAGTTGATGGATTTCAAAAAAAGCTTCATCTGTTTTAAAAAAAAGTTCATGAATTTGAAAGGAATCCGCACATTTAGGAAAAATGATAAAGAAAGAAAAAACAGAATAACAGAATAAAAATGGCAGGAGAAAAAAGCACGAAATGACAGAACAAATAAAAGAAGTAAAAAACATGTATATCACAACCGATGGGATAGCCTAGTGGTTTGTGTTGTTTTCTTTTTTACGGAGATATCATCGGATCGATCTTGTCAGCTGCACTTTTTTGTGAGTTTGACGAAAATAAATACAAAAGTATACAACTACGACCGGATCGAGCCTGTCAGCTGCAGTTTTTTTGTGAGTTTGATGAAAAGAAATACAAACTTATACAAAAGTATAATGGCCCTGAGCAGCGTCGAGAGGAGGAAGGAAGACACCCACGTTACCATTGAGCAGCGTCGAGAGGCACGCCGTCAGTCAGACATGCATAATGGCCCTGACATTGACGAACCCGCGCCTAGTGTTGGCGGGTACTTATCTTACGAGGTAGGATGCCCAGCCTTCACACGTGAGCTGTGGAAAGTCCGTTGGCTGTCCTCTCCACCTTCAAACCTAACCTGCCGGAGAAGTATGACAGAAAACTGAATGCAGCGGAGTTTTTGGGCATCTATACGATTGCGGTCCAAGCTTCTGGGTGAAGAGATGAGAAAGTGCTCGCCAACTACTTCCCGTTGGCCCTCAATCCTAATGTGAGGTCTTGGCTGATGCACTTTCCAGAAGACTCCATTTCTTCATGGGCAGACCCGTGCAACGAGTTCGTAGGTGCCTTTACAGGTGGCCACCAAGAACCGGGACAGCCCAGTGACCTGCACGCCCTACTACAGAAGGAAGGAGAGAGTTTGCGCAAATATCTGCAGAGGTTCAGTCGGGTGCACCGCAACATTCCCCAGATACATCTGGCAGCTGTGTTTGCCATATTCCATACAAATGTGCGCAATTGAAGGATGCATGCCAAGATGAATGTCCAGTTCCCAAAGACCGTCAACGAGCTCTACATGTTGGCGAACAAGTGTGCTTGTGCTGAAGAGGGCAGAAGGCTTCCAAGAGAGGAGGTTGGTGTCGAAGTCGATTCAGAGGATGACGACGACACCGCCACCCTTGGGAAAAGGAATAGGAGGCGTAATAAGAAGCGTAAAGGGAAAGCAGTGATGCCAGTTGAGAGCTCCACTGACCTTAGTGCTGACAAGAAAGAAAAAACTGAGGCACCCGGCAAGGAAGTTGCTACTTGCACTGATTGCCAGGCGGCTGCGACAACTGAGAAAACTGGCAAGTCCGACGGGCCATATTGCAAGATCCACAGGACCAAGGTCCATGATCTCCGAGACTGCAAGCAAGTCGAACAGCTGGCTGAGAAGCAGAAAGCTGAATATGAAAGGCGTGATAAGGAGAGAGGCCAAAATGACGCTGGCGGGAAAGGCCGTGGTGGCCGCAATGGTCGTCGTGACAATGACAACCAGCAGAAGGAAAAACCCGCCAGGGGCCATGAGAAAAAGGAACACGAAGGTGATAGTGATGAAGAGGATGATGAAACTAGTGAGCAAGAATTTCAGAAGGCTATCGAGGCGATGTGCATTGACGGGGGCGCATCTTTGCACTCCTATCACCGCCAACTCAAAAATGTGGGCATGTGAGGTTAATGCGACAGAGCCAGTAACAAGTGCACGAGAACCACTTAAGTGGTCCCACACGCCCATCATTTTTGACATCAAGGATCATCTGGACTGCACTTCCGCGGTTGGGTGTTTGCCGTTATTGGTTTCACTAACAATCCGCAACCTCAAGGTCACAAAGATGTTGGTTGACGGCGGAGCAGGGTTGAATTAATCCCCCCCCCCACGTACTTAAGAGGCTCCAGATTCCTGAAGAAGATTTGAAGAAGACTGACACTTTCCAAGGGATAAACCAAGGAAGGAGTTAGCCGAAAGGAAAGTTTACGTTGCCGTAGACATTTGGCGGGGAAATAAACTTTAGGACTGAGAAAAGATGGTGTTTGATGTGGTTGAGCTTCCCCTACCGTTCAACAGAATCCTTGGCCGTCCAGCTTTGGCCAAGTTCGTGGTAGCGTCCCACTATGCGTATAACACCTTGAAGATGCCGGGCCCTATGGGAGACATCTTCGTCCCATCACACAAGAAGGATGCAGTAATATGCATCGGCAAGATGTATAGAGACACGGTAGTAGCAAAGGCCGCCAATGCCCCAGCTCCCGCCAAGGAAGATAAGAAGTTTAAGAAAAATGTCAAGGACATCGACAAGGACCCCGAGAAGCGCACCTCCTCGGAGTGTGCTGCACCCGATAGCGACTTGCCGGAAAGTTCGGCCAACAAAAGATCCAAGGCAGCTCCTCCTACAGCGAAGAAGGTTATCACAAGGCAGCATGGCAGTGATGGTACCTTCACCATTAGTGCCACCCTTGATGACAAATAGGAAAGGGCGCTCGTTGCCTTCCTGCGGGCGAATGTCAATGTGTTTGCATGGCAACCATCTGATATCCCCGGTGTTCCCAGGGAGGTAATCGAGCACCACCTTGCTTTCTGTCCTCATGCCCGTCCCGTCAAGCAGAGGTCAGAAAGCAAGCTCTAGAATGGTAGCATTTCATTGCCGAGGAAATTAAGAAACTTGAAGCGGCAGGATTGGTTAGAGGAGTGCTACATACAACTTGGTTAGCAAATCCAGTGGTGGTACGCAAGGCAAATGGGAAGTGGAGACTTTGTATTGACTTCACAGACTTGAACAGAGCATGTCCAAAGGATCCCTTCCCCTTGCTGCGCATCAGATTTTTGACTCCACTTCAGGATGTGATTTTCTCTCCTTCCTTGATGCATACTTTGGCTACCATCAGATCTTTATGGCTAAGGAAGATGAAGACAAAACCGTGTTTATTATCCCATGTGGCACATACTGCTTTGTACGTATGCCTTTCAGGCTAAAAAGCGATGGTTCCACATTTGCAAGGGTTGTGCAGATTGGTTTTGAGCCTCAGCTACACAGAAACATAGAAGCTTATATGGATGACATAGTGGTCAAAACCAGAGATAAGTCCACACTTATCCAAGATTTGGAAGAAACCTTTGTGAATTTGTGAAAGATCAACTTCAAGCTCAACCCAGAGAAATGTGTGTTTGGCGTTCCATCTGGCAAGCTCGTTGGGTTCTTTGTGTCTCAGCAAGGGATAGAAGCCAACCCCAACAAGATCAAAGCAATAGAGCAGATCCAAGCCCCGAAAACCATCAAAGATGTGAGGCGTCTGGCTGGCTGTGTTGCCGCGCTAAGTAGGTTCATTTCAAAATCTGCCGAGTGTGCCCTGTCATTTTGAATTTTTTTTTCAAGAAAGCTGGTCCGATGAAATGGATTCCAAAGGCATAGGGCGCACTGCGAAACTTGAAAACCTACCTTTGCTCTGCGCCAACCTTGGTCGCGCCTAAGACACAAGAGTCGTTGCTGCTATACCTGGCAGCAACAAATCAAGTGGTTAGTGCTGCTTTGGTGGCCCAGAGAGAAGTGGATAGTGAAGAAACTGATACGACAGAGCCATCCAGCAATTGATCGAGCTCGCCCCCGGCAAGGCCAGAAATGGATGGTGAAGGGGGGCTTCAGGCAGGTGCTAGTAGCTAGAAAGTGTTGGCAAGGAAAAAGATGGTGCATCGACCAGTTTACTTTCTCAGGTCCCTCTTACAGGGGGCTAGGTCAAGGTACTCTCGGGTGCAAAGGTTGATCTTCGGCCTTCTCATGGCCTCGAGGAAGCTGCGCCATTATTTCCAAGATCACTAGATCACAGTTGTGCTCGCCTTCCATTATAGCGAATCTTGAGAAACCCCAAAGCCACCGGCAGGATAGTAGAGTGGGCACTAGAATTATCAAGCTTTGCATTGAAGTTTGAGAGCACGACAACTATCTAAAACAGAGCACGTGCCCCGTGCAGAAAACAGCATCGCTGACCACCTGTCAAAGTGCGCTGATTAGAAGCTTCCTGTGGAACCAGGAATTTTTGTGCCCCGCTTAACTCAACCATCAATTTCCCCGCAATGTTGGCCAAGAAAAGGAGAAAACTCAACACCGGCAAACATTTCTCGGTAGAGCTACCCGTGGCCGCTGGTGAGAGGGTTGCTGGGGGAGACCCTATGCTCGTTGGTGAGCCACATTCTCCGGCAAAGCTTCGAGTTCTCGCTGTTGAGATTAGCACCCCATGGCTGAGGAAATGCCTTTAGTCCTCATTGTCGAGCCCCAGGCTCCGGCATGGGCGCAGCTGATGGCTCGTGTCTGTGTCAGTTTTTCCCCGAAGAGGAAGGGATGATGCAACACATCTACGGTAGGTATTTCCCTCAGTTATGAAACCAAGGTTATCGAACCAGTAGGAGAACCAAGCCACACTATGTCAACGGTACCTGCACACAAAGAAAGAATACTTGCAACCCGACGCGTAAGAGGGGTTGTCAATCCCTCCTTGGTAAAAGATTGGTAACGAGATAGATTGGTAGATGCAAATAAAATTCAACGATATATTTTTGGGTTTTTGCTAATATAGATCTGAAAATAAAAGATGTAAATAAATAAAAAGGCAAATAGCAATATAGATATAAAAATATATGATGAAAAATAGACCCGGGGCCGTAGATTTCACTAGTGGCTTCTCTCGAGAAAATAGCATATGGTGGGTAAACAAATTACCATTGGGCAATTGATAAAACCTCAAATAATTATGACGATATCCAGGCAATGATCATTATATAGGCATCATGTACAAGATTAGTATACCGACTCCTGCCTGTATCTACTACTATTACTCCACACATCGACCGCTATCCAGCACACATCTAGTGTATTAAGTTCATGGAGAAACGGAGTAATGTAATAAGAACGATGACATGATGTAGACAAGATCTATTCATGTAGGAATATACCCCATCTTGTTATCCTTAATAGCAATGATACATGCGTGTCTTTCTGCCCCTTCTGTCACCGGGAAAGAACACCGCACGATTGAACCCAACACAAAGCACCTCTTCCCATGGCAAGAAAAATCGATCTAGTCGGTCTAAATAAACCAAAGATTCGAAGAAGAAATACGAGGCTATAAGTAATCACGCATATAAGAGATCAAAGAAACTCAAATAACTTTCATGGATATAAAGATCTGATCATAAAATCAAAGTTCATCGGAGCCCAACAAACACACTACAAAAAAGAGTTACATCAAATAGATCTCCAAGAGACCATTGTATTGAGAATCGAAGAGAGAATAAGCCATCTAGCTACTGCTTACGGACCCGTATGTCTACAATGAACTACTCATGCATCATCGGAGAGGCACCAATGAGGATGATGAACCCCTCCGTGATGGTCTCTATATTGGATCTGGTGGTTCTGGAACTTAAGGCGGCTGGAATTGTGTTTCGTCGACTCCCCTAGGGCTTTTGGATTTTTGGGGTATTTATAGAGCAAAGAGGCAGTGCGGGAGGCGCTGGTTGGTTGTGCTCCCCTCGTAGCCCCCCTCTGGTACTTCTCTGGCCCAAGTTGTGTCTTCTGTTCCAAAAAAATTCTCCAAAAACTTTCTCTGCGTTTGTACTCCGTTTGGTACTGATATTATGCGAAGTAAAAAAAAGCAAAAAATAGCAACTGGCACTGGGCACTATGTCAATAGGTTAGTCACAGGAAATGATATAAAGTTGCTATAAAATGAGTGTAAAACATCCAAGAATGATAATATATAAACATGGAAGAATCAAAAATTATATATACGTTAGACGTATCAGCATCCCCAAGCTTAATTCTTGCTCGTCCGCGAGTAGCTAGGTAAATGATAAAAACATAATTTTTGATGTGGAATGCTGCCTATCATGTTCATCACATATGCTTTCCTTGTAGCATGAACATTTGTACTTTTATATGGTTCAAAGCAATAGTCTAGTTCTCACATGAAGATTTAAATACTCAAGCATATCAACAAGCAACCATGTGTTTCAAAATATCAACACTAAAGAAAGTTATCCCTAGCCCATCATGCTCAATCATTGATCCATTCATGAAACACACTCGCATATTAGCTACATCCAATGCTCAATTATGATCATAGTGCCCCTTAGTTGGTACTTTATAAGAGAAGATGGAGACTCAAATAAAAATAAACATTGCATAAAGTAAAAAAAGATAGGCCCTTCGCGGAGGGAAGTTGGGATTTGTAGAGGTGCCAGAGCTCAAAGCAAAAAAGACAGACAATTTTTTTGGGTGGCATGCCTTTCCCGTCAATGAAAACGATTGAGTGGTTCCTTATACTTTCCATGCTAGATACATCATAGGCGGTTCCCAAATAGAAAATAAAGTTTATTCCTTTTCCACCATTCTTTCACATTCCACGACTAGCCATATCCACAGGTACCGTCCATACCAACACTTTCCAAGGAATTTATTATTTGATAACATAAAGGAAAAGTTCATTTCGGGACTGGGCATCCCTAATACCGTTGCCGTAGTCTCGTGCAATGACAAGTGAATAAACACTCATCTTGATAATAACGCATCTAGCATGGAAAATATCGGCCACCCCCTACCGTTTCATGAGCGGTACAAACACACAAAAAGGAATTTTATTTGAATATTAGAGTTGGCACATACAAATTATCTTAGAATGGCACAGAAATACCACAAATAGGTAGGTATGGTGGACTCATATGGCAAAACTGGGTTTACGGATTTTGGATGCACAAGTAGTATTCCTACTTAGTACAAGTGAAGGCTAGCAAAATATTGAGAAGCATCCAACTAAGAAGCGAAAAAAATCTCATAAGCGAGCATTAAGCATAACTAACACCGAATAATGCACCACAAGTAGGATGTAATTTCATTGCATAACTATTGACTTTTGTGCTTGCATAGGGAATCACAAACCTTAACATCAATATTCTTACTAAAGCATAATTACTCATCAACATACTCACATATCACTATCATCATATCTCAAAACTATTGCAAAGAATCAAGTTTATTTTGCCCAATGATCTTCATGAAAGTTTTTATTATATCCCTCTTGAATATCTATCACTTGGGGACTAGTTTCATACGTTGCAATTGCTTTTTGACAAGCTCAAACAAATTTAAGTGAAGAACATGAGCATAAAGATTTTCATCTCTCAAAATAATATAAGTGAAGCATGAGAGTATTTCTTCAAATTTAATAACTCTCAAATAAATCTAAGTGAAGCATGAGAGAATTTCTTCAAAATTAATAAAGCACACTGTGCTCAAAAAGATATAAGTGAGGCACTAGAGCAATCCCATATCTCAAAAAATTTAAGTGAAGCATAAAGAGCAATTCTAATGAATCATAGCATAATTTTGGCTCTCTCAAATAGGTGTGTCCAGCAAGGATAATTGTGACAAACTAAAAAGCAAAACAAGCAAAGACTCATATAATACAAGACGCTCCAAGAAAAACTCATGATATGTGACGGATAAAAATATAGCTCCAAGTAAAATACCGATGGTCATTAGAAGAATGAGGGGATGCCACTCGGGGCATCCCCAAGCTTAGTTGCTTGTTCATTCTTGAATATTATCTAGGGGTGCCATGGGGAATCCGCAAGCTTAGGTTGTTTCTCCTTATTCCTTCATCCATCGTGATCTCACCCAAAACTTGAAAACTTCAATCACACAGAACTTAACAAAACCTTCGTGAGATTCGTTAGTATAATAAAGCAAATCACCACTCTAAGTACTGTTGCGAACCCATTCATATTTTATTATTGCATTATATCTACTGTATTCCAACTTTGCTATGGCTTATACTCCCCGATAAAGTCCAGAGATTCATCAAAATAAGAAAACAATGCAACAAAAACAAAATTTGTCTCAAACAGAATGTAGCAATCTGGAAACTTCGCATACTTCTGTAACTCCAAAAATTCTGAAAAATTAGCACAATGTAGGCAATTTGTATACCAGTCTTGTGTAAAAACTTCAGAATTTTTTGTCACTTCTATGAATTATGAAAATTATTTTACTGGAGGCAAAAGTTTCTGTTTTCCAACAAGATCAAGTCAACTATCACCCAACATGATCCTAAAGGCTTTACTTGGCACAATCACTAATTAAAACATAAAAACACAATCATAACAGTAGAATAATTGTACAAACACTCAAGAATAGAAATAAAAAGGGAAAAACAAATTTTATTCATCGGGTTGCCTCCCAACAATCGCTATTGTTTTATGCCCCTACCTAGGCATAATGCATAGATTCAAGTATTGTCATATTTAGTTTTTGCTACTTTCATAAGGGCCTTTCCAAAGCTGGGAGGCGCTTTATGCTTCCCCAAATTCTCAGGAAAAGAAACCATCCTGAGATCTAAAATATCCACCCTTTTATTGCAAAGAGTAATCAAAGTGTTCATGCGATTGAGATTTCCACTGATATGTTTGAGGGGTTCATTATATTTTTGCAACTCAACCATATGTTTATGCAAATCACTCAACTTGTCTAAAATTTGAACCCCTTCTTGAGTAAAAGAAATCACCTTTTTGGTTGGTGGAATTCCCAGAATTCCCTCTAAAATCTCATAAGCGGTATTAGCATCAAGCTCAATAAAGTTCCCTTTAGCGGCAAAATCCAGAAGTTGTCTATGATTCAAGGCTAATCCTATAAAAAAGTTTCGAAGCAGAATCTTTGCATCCCCCTTTAGGTTGCAAATACGATAGGATTCCATTAGCCTATACCAAGCATCCTTCAAATTTTCTCCTTGTCTCTGTTTGAAGTATAAAACTTCAAAATTTGGTGACAAAGGAGGGGTAGTTAAGCTAGCCAAAGTAACAAGGTAGAGCAAACAAGACTCCACACAAAAATAGATCTGACAAGAAGAAGGCAACCGAAAAGGTGGGCGAATAAAACGGTAAATTTTTGTGAAGTGGGGGAGATAAAAACGAGAGGCACATGGCAAATAATGTAAATTGCAAGGAGATGAGATTTGTGATTAGGAACCTGATAGATATTTATGATGTCTCCCTGGCAACGGCGCCAGAAATCATTTCTTAATGGCTCGTGTCCTCGTCAGTTTTTCCCCAAAGAGGAAGGGATGATACAGCACAGCTACGATATGTATTTCCCTCAGTTATGAAACCAAGGTTATCGAACCAGTAGGAAAACCAAGCAACACTATGTAAACAGTACCTGCACACAAAGAACATGTACTTGCAACCCGACGCGTAAGAGGAGTTGTCAATCCCTCCCTGGTAAAAGATTGGCAAAGAGATAGATTGATAGATGCAAATAAATAACGGCAAATAAAATTCAGCAAGATATTTTTGGGTTTTTGGTAATATAGATCTGAAAATAAAAGATGCAAATAAATAAAAAGGCAAATAGCAATATAGATCTAAAAATATATGATAAAAATATAAACCTGGGGGCTGTAGATCTCACTAGTGGCTTCTCTCGAGAAAATAGCATATGGTGGGTAAACAAATTACTGTTGGGCAATTGATAAAACCTCAAATAATTATGACAATATCCAGGCAATGATCATTATATAGGCACAGTCCAAGATTTGTAGACCGACTCCTGCCTACATCTACTACTATTACTCCACACATCGACCGCTATCCAGCATGCATCTAGTGTATTAAGTTGATGGAGAAACAAAGTAATGCAATAAGAACGTTGACATGACGTAGAAAAGATCTATCTATTATATACATAATACATAAGTCAAATGAGCCATCACGTCCGTCCACATAAGACAAAATAATATAGATCGTTGATTATTAATACTTACGGCCAAGATTTAAAGATATTACGTTACATGCGTAAAGATATAAACTGATGTATATTGGACCGACACGTACAAGATGTGTGAAAAAAGTTAGAAAGTGTTCTGATCGCCATGTACATATAGCATGTACCGATGATACTAAAAAATTGAAAAGTTAGAAAAATTACACACGATCATAACCATGTACAGGTCAACGCTAAAAAAGAAACGTGCATACCCTCCATCGTAGGATATGCTCATACGCTCTTCATGCAAAAAAGGAAGTGCAATTGGCTACGTAAAAAAAGTTGCAATTGGTCGGACTCTGCCTTTTGTTTCTACCTTTTGAAACTACGGACACTGCAATAAGGATTCCATCAGCCGGCCTAAGAAATAATAAATCATGAGTCCAGGCTAAGAAAGAATAAAGAATAAAAAACCGATGTTCGTAGAACCTTCTAAAAAAGCAAAGCGTAAACAGGTTTAGGAGGCTGACACTGTCCTCAAACTCCAGCTTTTAAAACGTTTTTTTTTTAAACGTTACACTCAGCAGGCCATACATGAGAATCAGAAAGTAGCTTCAAACATACAAACGTGTATTATATATTTCTTTGGATTTTGAGAACTAACACACGGTAGCGATAGGACAATCACATGATTGAGATGCTATTTAGAGTGATTTTTTTATAGGATTTTATGGATTTCAAATGCATGTGTTTTTCAAGGGATGCCTACGGACAGTGCATAAGAAAATAAACGCTGGAATTTAAGAGGACCAATGAGCAAGATTAGAGAGAGATAGACGACTGTAAATGCATCACACATCCGAATAAGTTACTCAAAAGATACTAAGTATCATATTTGGAGGTTTTTGGTCTCTGTATCAAATTTCGTATAATAATAATAATAATAAAACATAGAAGAGTGACGTGGTAGAAAAGAATATAAGACAGAGTGAATGTACAGTGAAATCAGTATGATAGAGCATTCCTTCAAAAAATATATTAAACTAAAGACATGCAATATAGTGAGTGCTAAGACCGGTGAAGAAATGTAAGAGACAAACTATGGAGAAACTATCAATGTTTGATTTATTTATTGGTGGAAATTTTCTAGAAACTATTAGTGAAACTTTAACGATTGAGAATGATGTGTAGGAGAAGAGAGAAATCTTTTCTAAAAAAGCAAACCGAGGCTGACACTATCCTCATACTCCAGCTTTTAAAATGTTACACTCAGCATGCCATACATGAGAATCAAAAAGTAGCTTGAAACATACAAACGTGTATTCTCTGTGTGAAAATAAGATAGCTACAACTTCTATTTTATTTGAAAGCAAAATACAATGCAAACATACAAATTTATATGCTCTACATAGAAATAGATAAATATACCTTGGAATATATTTCTTTTTTGCCAGAAACATACAATCATATTTTGCTGTACAATTAGAACGCAATATCATATACAAATTTAAATTGCTGCGTGAAAAAAATATAGATCTCTTTGGATTTTGAGAACTAAATAATGCAGCGATACATGAAGCGCATGATTGAGATGGCACGTACAATGACTGCTAATAGAATGCATGAGTTTTGGAACAGATACATACCTTTGTACGGTGCAGAAGAAAATAAAATGTCTCAGTTATTTTCTTCAAAAAAGCAAAACACGATGCAAACATACAAATGTATATGCTCCTTTTTGTAGCACAAATGTATACTCGCTCTACATAGAAAAGGATAAATATACCTTTTGATACAGTTTTCTTTTTTGCCGGAAACATAAAAATCATATTTTGGCATACAATGAGAATGCATCATCATATAAAAAATGATTCCAGCATGAAAATATATATTTCTTTGGATTTTGAGAACTGACAAACGGTAGCGATAGGTGAATCACATGATTGTGATGGCATGTAGAGTGAATTTCAATAGGATTTTATGGATTTCAAATGCATGTGTTTTTCAAGGGATGCATGTCGACGGTGCATAAGAAAATAAACACTAGAATTTTAGAGGACCAATGAGCAAGACTAGAGATAGACTATAAATGCATCACACATCCGAATAAGATGAGTCATTGGGTGTGGTAAGCCATCAATGGTTAGGTTAATATCTCTGTGAAAGTTTCTCAAAAGATACTAAGTATCATATTTGGAGGTTTGGTCTTAATGTCAAATTTCGTATAATAATAATGAAAAAACATAGAAGAGTGACGTGGTAGAAGAGAAAATAAGACAGAGTGAATGTATGGTGAAATCAGTATGATAGAGCATTCCTTCAAAAATGTTTTAAACTAAGGACATGCAATATAATGAGTGCTAAGACCCCTTAAGAAATGGAAGAGACAAACTATGCAGAAACTATCAATGTTTGATTTATTTATTGATGGAAAGTTTCTAGAAAATATTAGTGAAAATTTAAGAATTGAGAATGATGTGTAGGAGAAGAGAGAAATCTTTATATTGGTATCAAAATCAATGGTCATAACTATTATCAACAAAAACTATTAGCTACTTCCTCTGTAAAGAAATATAAGAGCCTTTAGATCAATAAGTAGTGAGATAAAACTGTTATATTTCTTTACGGAGGGAGTACTATCTTACATTAAGTAGTAAATTAGAACTAATATAAAGCAACTAAAATCAAACTATTGTTTGTGGGGTAGCTAACAAAAATATTTAGTGTCAAACATAAGGGTTCTAGCCGCGCAAATGCGCGGGTCACTACGCTAGTTTATGTAGAAATAGACCCCATATTGTTATCCTTAATAGCAACGATACATGCGTGTCTTGCTTACCCTTCTGTCACTGGGAAAGAACACCGCACGATCGAACCCAACACAAAGCACCTCTTCCCATGGCAAGAAAAATCGATCTAGTCGGCCTAACTAAACCAAAGATTTGAAGAAGAAATACGAGGCTATAAGTAATCATGCATACAAGAGATCAAAGAAACTCAAATAACTTTCATGGATATGAAGATATGATTATAAACTCAAAGTTCACCGGATCCTAACAAACACACCGCAAAAAAGAGTTACATCAAATATATCTCCAAGAGACCATTGTATTGAGAATCAAAGAGAGAAGAAGCCATCTAGCTACTGCCTACGGACCCGTAGTGTCGGTGTTCTGGGAATGGGGGTCCCCAGACTTGCCTGCCTGCGGCCCGCAGCGTGGCTCCACCAGCGGCCCTGTACGGCCCATTTTCACCAGCAAACACTCAAGACCCTCGCGAGGCAAACAACGCAAGACCTCCTCAGGGGCGGCCTCACCAAGCTGCCTCGCGAGGGGTGGAGAGATCAAGGCAAGGGACACCTCGCGAGGTTTTTGTGACGCAAGCCATGACGACTGGAGCCAGGCGGGCGATAGGCGGGCACCAGCACGCAGTGTCCTCGTTTCCTCTTTGGTGCTAAAGGGGCAAGCGCAGGCGAGGAGTCCCGAGGCATCAGGCAAAGGTTTCCATATCGGTGCAATAAGATCAAGATCAACAGGACGACAGTACGGAGGTCACCGTGGAGCCCAAGACGGCGTCACCACCAAAGCCTTTGGCAGGCGAAAACTACTTTTGTCAGGGTAGCTCGTACTAGTTGTCTCCCTTCGAATTTGGCCATTGTGGGATCCCTTCCCGCTCAATATTTGGGAAGAGGACCAGGGCCTCTATAAATAGGACTAGCCACCACCATAGCAAGGGGGATCGGAATCAGGGAAAGAGAGAGAAAGAGAGAGAGCATCAACTCACCAAGCACAAAACACCTCACTTCGCGAGGCTGTTCTTCCCTAGTAATTGTTAATCCTCAGCCCAAGAGGCAATCCACCACACCACACTAGAGTAGGGTATTACACCACAACGGTGGCCCGAACCAGTATAAATCCCGTGTCTCATGTTCTTTGGGTTCGTCGAGCTAGGCCGTGAGATTGTAGAGTGCGCGAGCTAGAAAGGGGGAGAGATCTTTGTGCGTACCCCAGTGTTCGAACATCAAGGGTTTTGCCAGAACCGAAAATCCAACCTTTGGCGCGCCAGGTAGGGGTGCACCGGAGCTTCTCTTCCCCCAGTTGATCCGCCGACGCTCCGTGGTTCCGATGTTCGGTGACCCAAGGACCAATGCTGACCGCTGGGCAGCTTGGCCGGCCCGGGCGGCACCGTCCGCCCAAGAAGACCTCAACCCAGCGCCCCAGGAGGTGCGCGCACCGCCAAGCGCCGCGGGGCGCGGGCGGTGCAGTCAAACACCGTCCACCCTCACTCCATGACAAGTGCGGGCTGCCGCAAGGGCCTCAAGCCACGCTGTGGCCACGACGCCGCACACCCGACGGGAACAAGCAAACATGAGGGCCGCACTCACGGTGGCTCGGGAGCTGCTGCGATGCCGGCTGATGGAGAGCGGCCGGGATGCATTGCTGGAGCGCGTTACCGAGCTACTGGACACCGCGGCCTCGGGAGCACCGCCCTTCTACTCCCTGCTTACGCCACAAGCCACGGTCGGATCGCATGGCGGGCCTCGCCGTGCCCGCGCACCCCTAGGTGCGCCAGGAGGCTTCATCGACATCGGCGCGACCGGAAGCATCGGACGCCCACTCGCGCCCGCGCCACCTCCGATGAGCGCGGGCACGAGCGTTGCCACCCGCGGCCTCGGCGGAGTGCCGCCCTCAGGGCGACGCAACATGGAGCATGGGGCACTTCGGCGAGGTCTTCGGGGCGGCGGCCTCAGAGGCCTACGTGCCCCGCATGATAGACCAGGAGTATGCGCTGGAAGACGACCCTGGCTCGTTCCTCGAGCCGGGCTGGGAGGAGGAGGCGCTGGAAGCTGAGGCCTTCCAGGAGTCCCCCGAGCGCGTCGTGAGCCTCACCAACCATGCCGGCGACGACAGCTACATGGTACCACTAATCTCTCAGGAGCAAGCTTATGCTAACCATGGGTCGTAGGAGGATCAAGTCACAACGGCGGACGGCGGCCCCAGCTCAACGGCCTCCCTCCCACCAGGAGGAGCACACTGGGGGCTGCAAGGGAGGGGCCGGCAGCCAGGTCCCTCCCCGCATCGCGCGGAGGAAGGTTCCCCTCGGAGGTAGGCCCTCTATCGGGGAGGTGCTGGTGAGCCTTCCCCCGGCAGAGGATCCATGGTCGCCGAGGGCGACACTGGCGTCCCCTTTGCCCCTTGGCTTCGTCTTGGTTTTCGGTCGAACCAACGGTGGTCGAGGGCGGCGCAAGGCGGGGCCCTCGTCTGGCGATATGAAGTAAGGCTCACGCGTGTGAAGATCTCCGCTCGTGACACTCTCACGTAATAATGAGTGGGGTTGTACATGCCCCGGAGTCTCAGGAGCACCGCCCTCGGGCCTCGAGGCTCCCTCCCACGCCTAGTGGCAGCACTTAGCTCCACGCTAGTGCCGGACGCGGCCATTTGCTCTTAACCTCTTTTCTGTACCCCTGTTTCTGGCTTTGGATTTAAGTTGAAGTTCAATTTTCATTGCTACACGCGGGGGGTGACTTTTCTCGTTCGTTCGATTTGCCACCTGGTTCCTTGCCCCGACTCGGAGTTCGCACCTGCTGCCTCCCCCTCGCGAGCCCCTCGTGAGCAGGGGCTGGGCGCGGCACGCGCGTGCTGCGCGCATGCCCTTCCATGGCTGGCGTTTGCTCCTCGTGAAGCCCTCTCGGGCGGATCGGCAGGCCCTTGAGGAGCTCACGACCTCACGAGCTGGCCGGGAACCGGTCCGGACTAAGGTAAATTTCAGCGGTAAGTTCGCCGCAGGACTCACGGGCTCATAAAAACACATTTTAGGCTCATCCAGAGAAATAGAGGAGATAATCTGTTTACATGAGGGGCTCCCACTCCCAAAATGCTCTTACAACTTTCAGGGCTATGCCCAAGTTTTCACTTACAGGGTCATCAATGAGGAAGCACGGGCTCAATCGGACATATCGCTCACCGCGTCCTCTGGGTCGCCCTCAGACGCGTCGTTGGCATTGTCGTCATCATCGCTGGCAACACCGTCCTCGTCGCTGGCATCACTGCCACCATTGTCGGCGTTGCCCGCACCGCCGTCGGCCACGTCGCCTTCATCCACAGCGACCACCACCGCATCATCCTCAGAGGTGAAGCCCCTGACTAGAGCGTCCACATTGTCCTCCACCCAGCGTGCCAGGTCGCCCCGGATGGCCTCGGGCACAGGGGCAATGGCGGCTTCGAAGTAAAAGTTGGGGTAGGTGTTTTGGAGGTGACTGAAGACACGGGAGAACATGCGCTTGAGCAGGCCGCGATTCCTCTCCTCAACAAGCACGCGAGCCCTCTCGGATCGATTCTCCAGGCGTGTCACCACTTCGGTGAAGAAAAGGAGGTGACTGGCGTAGTCGTTCGAGTGGGGATGAGGTGCATTTTCGTCGCAGACGGCGCCCAACGCCGCGTTGGCTCTGACCCTGAGGCTTTGGAGCATGGGGGTGTTCTCGCGCTCCAGCGTCTGCCGTCGGAGCGCTTCCTCCCTGCTCTGTTGCGCGGAGGATTCGGTGCCGGCGACCCGCTACTGAAGGGAAAACAGGTCAGCACGAGCGGAAGCCAGCTCCGCTTGCACCGAGGACAGGGCGGCTGCAGCGGCTTTCTCACGATGTTCCACCTCATCCAACCCTGACCTGAGGGCATTAGTCCTGCCCACAGCCTCGGCTTCCACAAGCTTCAACTTCAGGTCGTACTTTCCCACAAGATCCGCGCGAGCCTCGGCCACCCGGCAGTCGACTTCCTCCTGGGCCTTGGCCTCGCACGCGCCGACAACATCCTCAGCTTGGGCAACCTGGCGCTCCCTCGTCTCCAACTGTTCGAGCTCAAGGCTGCGCTCCGTGGCTTCCAGTTCCAGTGCTTCCTCGCACCTCATGATCTCTTCCTCCTCAGTAGGCATCCCCTTCATCGACGCTAGGGCGGCCTTGCGCGCCTCCACTTGCTGCTCCAGGGAGGCACTCCAGGCTTGGAGCTCCCACGCACATTTCTCTACGATCTCGCGGCGTCGATCAGCTTCCCGGGCTTCTTCCAAGGCTCGGGCGCAAGCTTCGCACGAGGTCGCAAGAGACGCTTCCGCCTTCGCGTTATCAAGATCGCATTGGTGGCGCCCGAGGTTGATGGCAACCTTCAGTTTATGCCACTCTTCCACCAGCCGAAGACCCTCGTCCTCGAGGCGCACGTCTACATCCGCGAGCTCCCCTCCAAACCAGCTCATCGTGCCCATCACCTCCCGGAAGAGCTCGTGGTGGACGACGCTCCGTTCGTGCGCAACCTTGAGCGCACAGCTAACTCCATCCTCCACAGCGAGGGCCATCGATGGGACCCGAAGCGGCTCGTCCCCTTCCCGTGGGGGGCTGGGGGCTGGCGCCCCTCCAGTCGCCGACTGGGCTTCGGCAGGAGCCCAGTTGGGTTGAGGCTCGCCGCTCGAAGAAGGACCAAGACCGAAGCCATCCGGCCGCCGTCTATAACCAGAGGAGGATCCCTTGGCACGCTCGTCACACCCCCGAAGAGGCCACGAAGAAGAGACGGCTGGAGTGCAGGCTCAAGGCGCCAAGCTAGCGCGTCTGCCTCTCCAGCTGACCTCGTGACGGGGGTAGCATGCTGGCCTGGGAGGCTCGAGGCCAGCGGGAGATCCGAGGCAGGAGGAGGTTGCTTCCTGAGGGGCTTCGCGGCCTTAGCCGATGGGATCCTGAAGAGCCACCATCAGGAAGGAAGTGACATTCAAGGGATTACAAGGATAAGGTACTTACTCATCTATGGTGATGTACTTCTGTTTCAACAACCGGAAAGTGCCGCTGCTGTAGCTTCGGGACCCCTTCCTCTTGCAGAGCGCTTTGATGTCTACACGGAGCCGGCCGAAGCGTTGGGCGTGGCAACCAACGCAGGGCGTGGCTAGTGAAGCGCCCAAGGAGGTGACCTCAGGAGCACGAAGTTGGGGAGAGCCATCAAGTACCACCTCGCGACGGCCTCTAGAGGCCTCGGGAGCTTCGGCCTCGGGAGCAGTGGGTTGCGTCGCCCCCTCAACTGCCACCTCAGCATGAGAGTTGCGGGCTCCCGAAGATGACGCCTCAGGAACTGCGGGCGGCTTCGATGCCTCGGCGGCCGCGCCTCCAGCATCCGGTGGTGCTTGCCCCCTGCGCCCACTCTTGGGGCAAGTTCGGCGCCGGCGACAAGGAGGGGAACCACGGTGACGGGGTTCTCGCGGGACTCCTCAAGGCCAGTCGGACGCAGCCCCCATTCGTCAAAGGGGGTCATGTGCCCCGCGAACTCCACCCTGTTCAAGCAATAGTACAACAGACAGCCCGCCAGTGGCATATCGGCTGGCGAGGGGTTGCCCTCCAGGACCTCGAGCACCGTTCTTCGTGCCTCAAGCAGAAGCTCTGACTCCTGAAGCATCATGCGATCCTGGCCGACAGATAGGGCCCACATCGGCTGGGAATGGCGCTGGAGTGGGGTGATGTGACATCGGGGGAACTCCTTCATCACCATGGGCGGGTCAAGCCAAGATCTTTCAACCTCCTCAGCAATAGCCAGACGAAGGCAAGGCGGGGGCTCGTAAGCTTCTCGTGAGCCTAGTCGGAGCTGGGAAACGGCGGGCGCAGACGGAGGCGAGAGCAAAGGGCTGAGCACTCCGACATCCACATACACCCACTGCGTCCGGAACCCGCTCGCAGATGGTGGGAGCTCAAAGTTGATCCCCGAGCCGTCCGTCGCCGCCATGGCCTAGAAGCTCAGGCACCCCGAGCATTGCCGGGGGTCAGTCAGGTGCAGCGAGAAGAAATGGCGCAGAAGGACCACAGAGGGGGCTGTGCCCACCATGGCCTCGTAGACAAAGGCGAAGACGGCAAGAAGAGCAACTGATTGGGGATCTAAGTGCAACAGATGAATCTGGTAATGGGAAAGCACGACGTTGAAGAAGGGAGAGAAGGGGTGGATCAGACCGGCCCACAGGGTGTCGACGAAGAACTGGACCTCGGTGGCTGCTCTATTGACAGAAGTTCGGGACGCCGGCCAGGCCACCGTCCCTCCCCATTCGTTGAAGCTGATGACGAGCGCAAGGCGGACCTTGTACATGGCTTCCTCATTGAGCACCCGCGATCAGCCGACGGTAGGAGGCAGGTCGGCTGAGGACAGGGGCTTCTTCCCTTTCTTCGTCCGGTTCGGCGCCATGACGATGGGCAGGACTGAGCTCGGGTTGGATGGGGAGAGGAAGCTGAGGTTCGAGGAAGCAAAGGAGTCGGGGGTGTGTTGCCAGCAAGGGGGGAAATAACTGTGTGGGACACCGTGGCCGCCTAGCTTGGCGGATATCAAGGCTGCGTGGGGAAGCGGGGACGCCCACATCCAATCAATCGCCACATGTCAAGCGGGGCCGCAGGCTGTTGGGGCCCACGATGCTCCGCACTTGCCCTTCGGCTTTGCCTCGAAGCCAAGCCCGAGCGCGCCTTGGGCCAGGGGCTACTGTCGGCGTTCTGGAATGGGGGTCCCCAGACTTGCCTGCCTGCGACCCGCAGCGTGGCTCCACCAGCGGCCCTATATGGCCCATCTTCACCAGCAAACACTCAAGACCCTCGCGAGGGGCCAAGCCTTGCGAGGCGAAGAACGCAAGACCTCCTCAGGGGCGGCCTCATCAAGGCAAGGGACACCTCACAAGGTTTCTGTGACGCAAGCCATGACGACTGGAGCCAGGCGGGCGAGAGGCGGGCGCCAGCGCGCGTAGTGTCCTCGTTTCCTCTTTGGTGCTAAAGGGGCAAGCGCAAGCGAGGAGTCCCGAGGCATCAGGCAAAGGTTTCCATATTGGTGCAACAAGACCAAGATCAGCAGGACGACAGGATGGAGGTCACCGTGGAGCCCAAGACGGCGTCACCACGAGAGCCTTTGGCAGGCGAAGACTACTTTTGCCAGGGTAGCTCGTACTAGTTGTCTCCCTTCGAATTTGGCCGTTATGGGATCCCTTCCGCTCAATATTTGGGAATAGGACCAGGGCCTCTATAAATAAGACTAGCCACCACCATGGCAAGGGGGGATCGGAATTAGAGAGAGAGAGAGCATCAACTCACCAAGCACAAGAACACCTCACTTCGCGAGGCTGTTCTTCCCTTGCAAATGTTCATCCTTAGCCCAAGAGGCAACCCACCACACCACACTGGAGTAGGGTATTACACCACAATGGTGGCCCGAACCAGTATAAATCCCGTGTCTCATGTTCTTTGGGTTCGTCGAGCTAGGCCGTGAGATTGTAGAGTGCGTGAGCTAGAGAGGGGGAGAGATCTTTGTGCGCACCCTAGTGTCCGAACCTCAAGGGTTTTGTCGGAACCCGAAATCCGAGACATAGGTCTATAATGAACTATTCACGCATCATCAGAGAGGCACCAATGAGGATGATGAACCCCTCCGTGATGGTGTCGAGATTGGATCTGGTGGTTCTGGAACTTGCGGCGGTTGGAATTGTGTTTCGTCGACTCCCCTATGATTTTGTATTTTTGGGGTATTTATAGAGCAAAGAGGCGGTGCGGGAGGCGGCCGTGGTGGGCATAACCCACCAGCACGCGCCTGGGCCCAGGTGCTCCCAGGTGGATTGTCCTCCCCTCGGAGCCCCCCTCCGGTACTTCTCTGGCCCAAGTTGTGTCTTCTAGTCGAAAATATTCTCCAAAAAGTCCCCAGGCGCGCCCAGGTGGGTTGTGCTCCCCTCGGAGCCCTCCTCTGGTACTTCTCTGGCCCAAGTTGTGTCTTTTGGTCCAATAAATTCTCCAAAAAGTTTTTCTGCATTTGGACTCCGTTTGGTACTGATATTCTGCGAAGTACAAAACAAGCAAAAAAAACAACTGGCACTAGGCACTATTTCAATAGGTTAGTCCCAAAAAATGATATAAAGTTGCTATAAAATGAGCGTAAAACATCCAAGAATGGTAATATAGCAGCATGGAACTATAAAAAATTATAGATATGTTGGAGACATATCAGCAACATATAGTACACTTCTTGCAAACTGGAGAACTTCCCGATGACCCAGAGGAATCTGAAAAAGTGGCTTGCCAATCAAGTATGTACCAGTTTGTGGATAACACTCTATACAGAAAGAGGCCAAATGGTGTGAGGTTGAAGTGTATCAATCAGGAAGATGGACTAATTCTGTTGGCAGAGATTCATGGAGGTGTGTGTGGCTCATACCTCAGATCGAGAGCACTTATCGGGAAAGCTTTCCGGCAAGGATTCTATTGGCCCATAGCCCTCCGGGATGCAACTGAGCTCGTCATTAAGTGTGAAGCCTGCCAGTTCCATTCCAAAAACATTCATCAACCTACCCAAGCCCTTCAAATGATCGATCCCTTTATCCTAGCCTTTCGCGGTCTGGGGGCTCGACATCTTGGGCCCCTTTCCCCATGCTACCGAAGGCTTTGAATTCTTGTTAGTAGAAATCGACAAGTTTACAAAGTGGCCCGAGGTAGAGCCATTGAGAAAGGTGACTGTGCAATCAACTCTCAAGTTCTTCAAAGGATTTGGTGTGCCGTTTCGGAGTACCCAACAGAGTGATCACTGACAATGGCACCCAGTTCACAAGCCGCGCCTTCATGCAATACATCTAAAGCCTTGGAAGCAATGTCTCTTTCGCCTCTGTTGCTCACCCAAGGAGCAACGGGAAAGCCAAAAGGATGAACGATGAAGTGCTGCGAGGACTTAAGACAAGAACTTTGATAAGTTGCGAAGGTGCGGCAAGCGATGGGTTGATGTGTTGCCGATGGTTCTTTGGTCAATCAGGACGACACCAAATCAAGCTACTAGCAGACTACCTTCTCCCTAGTGTATGGGGCAGAAGCAGTACTCCCCACAGAAAACATATACGAGTCACCTCGAGTACTTGCCTACGATGAAGTAGCGCAGGAGCGGCTGCGGCATGACGATGCCGTGCTCCTTGAGGAAGATCGTCTTCGTGCAGCTGTACGTGCTGTACAATACCAGCAAGCCCTGCGTTGCTATCATAGCTGCAGGGTTCCTGCCTGGAGCCTTGAGGAAGGTGACCTTTTCCTTAGGCGTGTTCAGTCCGCCAAGGGTGCAAACAAGTTGACACGAAAGTGGGAAGGCCCTTACCGGGTAGTTCATGTCACCAGACCCGGCGCAGTCCGTATGGAGGTCGAAGATGGAATCCCTATGCAAAACTCATGGAATATTGAGAATCTTCGCAAGTTCTACCCATCAGGCGCGGTTGCCGGACCTTGCTCCGACAACCTATTTTGTACAAGCATAGTCCCCAGGACTTGTAACCCTTTGTGCAAAGCCAAGCGAAGACCCTGCGCAAAGTTGAATAAAACTAAGTGCTCTTTTTCACAAAACTTGCATGCATGCATTCATATTTGCTTAAATATGACCTTATCGTGATTATGATAGTCCTTGAGAAAGGCAACTGAAAGGCAGTAAGGAGCCATGTGTTATCTCATTTTCTCTTTTTTTATGACAATAGAGAAGTTTCGTCAAGGAAGTTTCCTGGGAAGGAGGATGAATGCAAGGCCATACACTGGTCCCCGCAACCTTTCCTTATCTCAAATGATAAGAAATACATCAAAAGAAGATACATACCATTCGTTACATTCCATCATTCCATGCTATACTTTGGTATGAGAGACTTGTACGTAAGGAGACCTAGCCGCCTACCATTTGTGCTGCTATCCTTGACTCGAGTCCACTCAGCAAGTTTAGTCATGGTGACATATGGGAGGGAGGTTAGCGAGGAGCTAGCCTTTGTTCATGCTTGCTGACCCATTTTTATTAAACGTGCTTCTAGCAGTAGCAGTATCGAAGACCGGCAAAGATGTCTTGCCGGGAATTTTTGTTTACTCAGGAGTATTGAAGGGTCGTCCTTCAGTATGTTTAAATACATACACAAAACATCCGGAAGCTCTTTTTCCAAATTTACATGAACAAACAAGTACAGATCATATAAGTGCTAGCACGAGCAAAGGATTACATATTCATTAAATTTGGGCAAGCGCCTACATCTTTTGATTTGAAAAAGGATAAGTGCCTCGTAATGATTTTCTTGTCCCTCTCCTCCTAGGAGCTCCTGGGCAGAAGCCCAGCCTGACCCCATCAAGACCCGTGGGATGCAACCTGACAAGATCTAGAGGGCGACGCCCTAGCGGGGAGGGTGAAGACAGAGCCAAAAGGACAGGGGAGCGGCTAGGTGATACCCTGGTCACCCCGGCAGGACCAGATGATTGCGATAAGACAGGGACACTGGCAGGGAAGAAGAAGTCGGAGTCCACGAGGCAGCCTGCCGGGGTCCATCTAGAGGTGGCGGTGACGTCCAAGCCAAGCACCCCGGCAAATCGCTCTGCCAGGGCCAGGCTGCAGATGATGGTGCTGTCAGCGCCTAGCTGATGGTGACGGTGCGACTAGCATTCATCTAGAGTCTGGGTCATCACCTTCACGCTTGGCGATCGGGGACTCGCTGTCGTCGTCCTCCCCACCGGTCTCCTCCTCGTCGCCGTCACTAGGAGAGGAGTTTTCGTCATCACTCGAGCTCTCCGCGCAGCACCCTAAACGAGCACCTGAGCACCCGAAGACCTTGATGGAGAGCAGATCAACCTCCACCAACTTGAAGTGGAGGATGTGCCCATCCGCCAGATAATGGGCACGTGCGTAAGTTTTCCAGCCACGCCTGAGGAGCATGACGTGCGGAGCGGGAAACTCGAGGTTCGCCCACACAGCGACATTGCAGCACCCGCTCATGCGCAGTTGAAGCCTTGGCGGCTGATCGACCTCCATCACCCTGGCGAAAGGGCGATGCAGCCGCAGGCGGCTAAGGGCAGGATCACGCAGCTTGACGATGAACTCTAGTGTGGTATCCCCTGTGTGGCCTTCTGTTTGAGTTGGAGCTGCTGGCGGAGGGACGACGTGTGCGCCGCCTCGTCCACCCCGGCCACGGGCACCGCGTCGACCTCGACCATGCCCCGCAACTCCACCTTGAGCACTAGGTTCCGCTTCTACCGTCGTAGTGGAAGCAGGATCACAGTGGTGAGAAGAGGCTCTCATCGCCACCGTCGAAGCCTGGGTTCGACCCTGTCCCCTCACCATGAGGAAAATGGAAAAGGAAGAGAGGGAAGATGTGATGGATGAGCATCGCTACCCCCTCACACCTCTCTATTATAGTGGGATGGAGGGGGAGGCTGGCTCTCCACCGCTCCAGGGCAACCGCCCCACTCCTCCAATCCGGCCTCCGTGCGCTCCTGATGGCGTCCAGATTCGAGGGTCGCCCCGTTGCACCAATCCGGGT
The DNA here is from genome assembly GCF_056163025.1 of Triticum urartu. Classification (NCBI taxonomy): domain Eukaryota; kingdom Viridiplantae; phylum Streptophyta; class Magnoliopsida; order Poales; family Poaceae; genus Triticum; species Triticum urartu. The sequence continues at coordinate 148,622,420 of NC_141879.1, read as the reverse complement.
ATTGTGTATTTTGCCAAAGCACATGTTCCCCCACCTTGCGCGTCCACCACCAACCCCGCACAACGCATGCGGTGCGCGTGGCAGAAACGACGGGCATAGTGGGTGATGTAAAGATAAAATGACAGTTACCCCTGGATCACACACGCAAGTCTTGAATGGACTCCCGTGAATGTGGCCGCTCCTAGCTTCTCTCAACGAATAGAGCACACTGTTTGGGCGTTGAAGACACCTTGGGAGACTTGGGAGCAAGGCCAAGCCTAAGATAATGAAGAAGCAAAGAAGATCTCAAAAATACAAGCATCAACCCTGGCAAGGTCGGTACAGACGCTTGTGTAATTATTTGGGCCTACTCCAACGATGCCCAGCGACACATGTGGACCATGCCCGGGGGCTCCTATTGGTGCAACGATGTCAGGACGCCAATCCTAAGTCACACCGATCTAGCATGTAACACATCATATCACTTTGCGGCCTCACACACGGTATCCCCACGGGTGCCACCTTACCTGGCCCGGGACCATTTGCGCCTTTTGGCGCACGTATATGATAGTGTCGCTAGCATTCATATGACAGAGAACCTGGGCCAACATGACTAGTCATAAACCGAAAGTGGCACTAACTTACAGGGACAGGCATACATGACCCAGCAACGAACATGTCGATCATCAACATATGAACCCAAGTCGTAGCAAGCTACAAGGACTTAAAGGAACAACGTGCGACATTTCCCCGAAGGGACAGACACATGAACGAAGAAGGACACATGCCGGCCAGCCTAAGTGTTCCGAAGCAGTAGCAAGCTACCATGGCTCAGTGGAAGCACTAGGAGACATTTCCCCATAAGAGAGGCTACCAAGAATAAACTACTAGATTGTCGGATCCCACACATACCAAGCATTTCAAAATCATACACACAATATGCTCGATATGTGCAAATAAAACATGGCATCACAGCAAAACTCTATGACTCAAAGTATTTATTCAGAAGGCTCCGAAGATTCATACATAGTAAGAATTACAATCATGGGTCACATGATCCAACATACAGAGCATACAGCACGGAAGCATAACATGTCTAAGTGCAGACAACTACAAATGGAAAAGGCTGAGAAGCCTGACTATCTACAAGACCCTCCCAAGGGTACAAGATCGTAGCTGAGGTAACAACCTAAATTTCGAAGTCCATGTGGAACTACTAGTGAGACTGAGGTCTCTCTGTAAAACATAAATTAAGCAAACATGAGTACAAATGTAGCCAGCAAGACTTACATCAGAACTAGCTACATATGCATCAGTATCAACAAAGGGGTGGTGGAGTTTAACTACAGCAAGCCAGCTTTGACTCAGTGGCTATCATGTACTACGACTGCAAGTAACTATTTTGAGGTGGCGCACATGAGTCCACATATTCACCATATCAATACACCACTATGGATCCGCTCCCGTCTCCCTACGAGAAGGCCATCCATAGCACTCATGCTTAGCTTGCGCATTTTAGAGTATCCACTTTCACTTGTCTATGAACTGTATAAGCAACCCAGTATTCCATTACTGCGGACACGGCTATTTGAATAAATCATGTATAACCCTGCAGGGGTGTACTTCTTCACACATGTTTCCACCACTTAGCGTCTGCACACGACATGTGCTCGGTAGACTTCAAGCGAAAGCTGACGTGGGTGTAGACCACGGCCACACTAACCACACAAGTCCTTAGTCCAGGTTTATCGCCTATTCGGGTTCCATCCGCAAGGAGATCTGGCCGGGTTGTCCTCAACGGCACCAAACGATGTGTAGAGGGTTCCCGAGGCACCAAACGGGCGTCTTGGTACACCGGGCCACGTACCTACCACATCACAGCCCACCCTAGGCTCAGCGCCGCGCACGGCCTCTAGTATACTACAAACACCAGAAACTACTTGCAACTCCTGGACAGAGGACAGGGGGATTAATAAGTCGAGCGGGGTCATATTTCAGGGCCCAATGTGTGGTAGTAGCTGTTCTTCGATTACGAACACAGAACTCGGTTCCTGAGGACGGTTTCAATGAGATAACCCAGCATGCATGTACTCCTACATGGCCTCTCACCGCTACCTTTACCAATTCGTGTTCACACACGTAGCTCTCAACAGTAGGACATGTTCACACCATTCCAATCCATCCCAGATGAATCAAACCTGACACAACTCTAAGCATAACAGGCATAACAAGCATGCATGAATGAGTAGCCACATCATGCTCAAACAAATCCTACTCATGCTAGTGGGTTTCAACTATTTATTGTGGCAATGACAGGTCATGCAGAGGAAAGGGGTTCAACTACCGCAACATGTAACAGTTGAAACGGTGTTGTCCTAATGCAGTAAAAGATAGCAGGAGCGAGAGAGTGGGATTGTATCAGAGTGATCAAGGGGGTTTTGCTCGCCTGGCACTTCTGAAGAGAGTAATAGCTCTTCATCGGTGTCATCGATCACTTCGTCGGGACCACGTCTACAGAGGGGGAACAAATACCAGCAACAGAGAGGAAATACAATCAATGCAATGCAACAATATGATGCATGGTCATGTCATGGCAAAATGAGTGTGTTGAGCTAATGCAACTAAGAACATAAGGGTTTGAGTCAATTTGAACCAAGGTTCAAATTCAAACTCAAGTTATGAATTTATAAAGTGCCTTATCATGTTTTGATCTATACATCAAGGTTAAGTTGCTTTTTCATGCATGAAACCAGTACCATTGGATATATTGGATTTTTCTGATCATTTTTATCGGATCACGGGTTCCGGTAAAACCCTCATGGTTCGAACACTGGGGTGCGCGTGAAGGTTTTCTCCCTATCGATCCACGCCCTAGCTCTCTAAGATCTCGCGGACGAAATCGACGAACTTGCAACACAAGGACACAAGATTTATACTAGTTCGGGCCACCGTTGTGGTGTAATACCCTACTCCAGTGTGGTGGTGGTGGATTGCCTCTTGGGCTGATGATGAACAGTACAAGGGGAAGAACAGCCTCCTGAGGTTGAGGTGTTCTTGTGCTTGGTGAACTTGTGTGGGTGAGATGCCTCTGAATGAGTTCTCCCTCTTTCCTCTCTTCGAATCATTCTCGCCCCTCTTCCAATCTTTCCCCCACTGTGGTGGCTAGTTCTACTTATATAGGCCCTGTCCTCTCCCCAAATATTGGCGGGAAGGGAGCCAACAACAGCCAATTTGAAATGGGACAACTAGTACAACTTATCCTGACAAAAGTAGTCTTCGCCTGCAAAAGGCTCTGGTGGTGATGCCGTCTTGGGCTCCACGGTGACCTCCGTCTTGCCGTCCTGCTGGTCTTGGTCTCGTTGCACTGATATGGAAACCTTTCCTTGATGCCTCGGCACTCCACGCCTGCGCTTGCCCCTTGGCACCAAAGAGGAAGCGATGACACTGCGCGCGCTGGCGCCCGCCTGGTCTCTATCGTCATGGCTCACGTCACGATGACCTCGCGAGGTTTGCCTTGCCTTGATCTCTCCACCCCTCGTGAGCCTGCCTAGCGAGGCCGCTCCGGAGGAGGTCTTGCATCGTCCACCTCGCGAGGCTTGGCCCCTCGCGAGGGTCTTGAATACCTCATCGATGAAGACGGGCCATACAGACCTGCCAGCTCAGCCACGCCGTGGGCCGTAGGCAGGCAAGTCTAGGGACCCCCGTTCCCAGAACGCCGACAGTATCCCCCGGGCCTAGGGCGCACTCGGGCTTGGCTTCGAGGCGAAGCCAAAGGTCAAGCGCGGAGCGCCGCGGGCCCCTAAAGCCCGCGACCTCGGTTGACGCGTGGCGGTTGATTGGACGTGGGCGTCTCCGCTTCCCCACGCTGCCTCGGCAACTGCCCGACTTGACAAGTCCCTACGACATGCAAGGAGAACCATTATTACATGTGATCGTGGGGGCGTTGCTTGGCCTTCTCCTGCTATAAATGAAGAAGGGGCGGAGCCCCTGATGTCTACTACGCAACCTTCTTCTTGTAGACGTTGTTGGGCCTCCAAGTGCAGAGGTTTGTAGGACGGTAGCAAATTTCCCTCAAGTGGATGACCTAGGGTTTATCAATCTGTGGGAGGCGTAGGATGAAGATGGTCTCTCTCAAACAACCCTGCAACCAAATAACAAAGAGTCTCTTGTGTCCCCAACACACCCAATACAATGGTAAATTGTATAGGTGCACTAGTTCGGCGAAGAGATGGTGATACAAGTGGTATATGGATAGTAGATATGAGTATTTGTAATCTAAAAATATAAAAACAGCAAGGTTACTAATGATAAAAGTGAGCGTAAACAGTATTGCAATGTGTTGAAACAAGGCCTAGGGTTCATACTTTCACTAGTGCAAGTCCTCTCAACAATAATAACATAATTGGATCACATAACTATCCCTCAACATGCAACAAAGAGTCACTCCAAAGTCACTAATAGCGGAGAACAAACGAACAGATTATGGTAGGGTACGAAACCACCTCAAAGTTATTCTTTCCAATCAATCCGTTGGGCTATTCCTATAAGTGTCACAAACAGCCCTAGAGTTCGTACTAGAATAACACCTTCAGACACAAATCAACCAAACCCTAATGTCACCTAGATACTCCAATGTCACCTCAAGTATCCGTGGGTATGATTATACGATATGCATCACACAATCTCCGATTCATCTTTTCAACCAACACATAGAACCTCAAAGAGTGCCCCAAAGTTTCTACCGGAGAATCACGACGAAAACGTGTGCCAACCCCTATGCATAGGTTCATGGGCGGAACCCGCAAGTTGATCACCAAAACACACATCAAGTGAATCACGTGGTATCCCATTGTCAGCACAGATACGCACGGCAAGACATACATCAAGTGTTCTCAAATCTTTAAAGACTCAATCCGATAAGATAACTTCAAAGGGGAAACTCAATTCATTACAAGAGAGTAGAGGGGGAGAAGAAACATAAGATCCAACTATAATAGCAAAGCTCGCGATACATCAAGATTGTGCCAAATCAAGAACATGAGAGAGAGAGAGAGAGATCAAACACATAGCTACTGGTACATACCCTCATCCGCGAGGGAGAACTACTCCCTCCTCGTCATGGAGATCACCGGGATGATGAAGATGGCCACCGGAGAGGGATTGCCCCCTCCGGCAGGGTGCCTGAACGGGTCTAGCTTGGCTTTCGGTGGCTACAGAGGCTTCTGGCGGCGGAACTCCCGATCTATTGTGTGTTCTGGAAGTTTTAGGGTACGTGAGTATATATGGGTGCAGGAAGTATGTCGGTGGAGCTTCAGGGGCCCCACGAGGCAGGGGGCGCCCCTACCATCGTGAGCACCTCCCTTGGCTCCTGACGTGGGGTCCAAGTCCATCCGGTAGCTTTCCTTCCAAAAATAACTTCTCTAGTTGGTTTTGTTCTGTTTCGACTCCGTTTGATATTCCTTTTCTTCGAAACACTAAAATGGCAAAAAACAGCAATTCTGGGCTAGGCCTCCGGTTTATAGGTTAGTCCCAAAAATAATATAAAAGTGGATAATAAAGCCCAATATTGCCCAAAATAGTAGATAACATAGCATGGAGCAATCAAAAATTATAGATACGTTGGAGACATATCAAGCATCCCCAAGCTTAATTCCTGCTCGTCCTCGAGTAGGTAAATGATAAAAACATAATTTTTGATGCGGAGTGCTACTTGCCATAATTTTAATGTAATTCTTCTTAATGGTGGTATGAATATTCAGATCCGAAAGATTCAAGACAAAAGTTCATATTGACATAAAAATAATAATACTTCAAGCATACTAACGAAGCAATCATGTCTTCTCAAAATAACATGGCCAAAGAAAGTTCATCCCTACAAAATCATATAGTTTATTCATGCTCCATTTTTGTCACACAAGAATGCTCTCATCATGCACAACCCCGATGACAAGCCAAGCAATTGTTTCATACTTTAGTAATATCAAACCTATAAGCTTTCACGCAATACATGAGCGCGAGCCATGGATATAGCACTATGGGTGGAATAGAATATGATGATGGGGGTTATGTGGAGAAGACAAAAAAGGAGAAAGTCTCACATCAACGAGGCTAATCAATGGGCTATGGAGATGCCCATCGATTGATGTTAATGCAAGGAGTAGGGATTGCCATGCAACGGATGCACTAGAGCTATAAATGTATGAAAGCTCAACAAAAGAAACTAAGTGGGTGTGCATCCAACTTGCTTGCTCACGAAGACCTAGGGCACTTGAGGAGGCCCATTGTTGGAATATACAAGCCAAGTTCTATAACGAAAAATTCCCACCAGTATATGAAAGTGACAAAACAAGAGACTCTCTACTATGAAGATCATGGTGCTACTTTGAAGCACAAGTGTGGTAAAAGGATAGTAGCATTGTCCCTTCTCTCTTTTTCTCTCATTTTCATTTTTCTGGGCCTTCTCTTTTTTTATGGCCTTTCTCCTTTTTTGGGCCTTCTCTTTTTTATGGCCTTTTTTTATTCCTCACTTGGGACAATGCTCTAGAAAATGATGATCATCACACTTCTATTTATTTACAACTCAATGATTACAACTCGATACTAGAACAAAGATGACTCTATATGAATGCCTCCGGCGGTGTACCGGGGTATGCAATGGACCAAGAGTGACATGTATGAAAGAATTATGAACGGTGGCTTTGCCACAAATACTATGTCAACTACATGATCATGCTAAGCAATATGACAATGAGGAATGTTTCATGATGAACGGAATGGTGGAAAGTTGCATGGCAATATATCTCGGAATGGCTATGGGAATGCCATAATAGGTAGGTATGGTGGCTGTTTTGAGGAAGATATAGGGAGGTTTATGTGTGACAGAGCGTATCATATCACGGGGTTTGGATGCACCGGCGAAGTTTGCGCCAACTCTCAATGTGAGAAAGGGCAATGCACGGTAAAGAATAGGCTAGCAAGGATGGAAGGGTGAGAGTGCGTATAATCCATGGACTCAACATTAGCCATAAATAACTCACATACTTATTGCAAAAATCTAGAAGTCATCAAAAACCTCGGCACTACGCGCATGCTCCTAGGGGGATAGATTGGTAGGAAAAGACCATCGCTCGTCCCCGACCGCCACTCATAAGGAGGAAAATCAAATAACACCTCATGTTTCAAATTTGTTACACAACATTTACCATACGTGCATGCCATGGGACTTGCAAACTTCAACACAAGTATTCCTCAAATTCACAACTACTCAACTAGCACGACTTTGATATTATTACCCCCATATCTCAAAACAATCATCAAGCATCAAACTTCTCTTAGTATTCAACACACTCATAAGAAAGTTTTATTATTCTTGAATACCTAGCATATTAGGATTTTAAGCAAATTACCATGCTATTAAGACTGTCAAAATAATCTAAGTGAAGCATGAGAGTTCATCTATTTCTTCAAAATAAAACTACCACTCTCGGTGTCAAAACCGGCGGATCTCGGGTAGGGGGTCCCGAACTGTGCGTCTAAGGCGGATGGTAACAGGAGGCAGGGGACATGATGTTTTACCCAGGTTCGGGCCCTCTTGATGGAGGTAAAACCCTACCTCCTTCTTGATTATTCTTGATAATATGAGTAGTACAAGAGTTGATCTACCACGAGATCGGAGAGGCTAAACCCTAGAAGCTAGCCTATGGTATGATTGTATGTTGTCGTACGGACTAAAACCCTTCAGTTTATATAGACACCGGAGGGGGATAGGGTTACACAAGGTCGGTTACAAAGGAGGAGATATACATATCCGTATTGCCTAGCTTGCCTTCCACGCCAAGTAGAGTCCCATCCGGACACGGGACGAAGTCTTCAATCTTGTGTCTTCATAGTCCAATAGTCCAGCCAAAGGATATAGTCCGGCTGTCCGGAGACCCCCTAATCCAGGACTCCCTCAGTAGCCCTTGAACCAGGCTTCAATGACGATGAGTCCGGCGCGCGGTGTTGTCTTCGGCATTGCAAGGCGGGTTCCTCCTCCGAATACACCACAGAAGAGTTTGAATACAAGGATAGTGTCCGACCCTGCAAAATAAGTTCCACATACCATCGTAGACAGAATAATATTTCCACAAATCTAATCTACTGACACGTTTTGCAGCATGACATCATGCCATGGCCCGGTAATTATTCGAACCATTTTTCTTTAGCCAGCCCCGCACATAATGCGAGGCGGTTTCTTGACACGTCTTGTCAAAGCAGAGATCATGTTCCCCTTATTACGGGATTCTCATCAATACGGACGTAGGTAACCCAACCGCGCCATAAATTACGTCGCTTGGGGGATAAGCGAGTTTTACCAGGCTAGTGGGGGTGCATAGTTTAGTCCGCCCTTATAAAGGGATAAGATCTCACCTTTTTTCTTCCCACGCCTTCTTCCTCCTTGCTCATCCATTCTCGCGTACTCGAGCTCCAACGCCCAAGTTCACATCCTTCTCCTCAACTCTCTCCAAACATGTCCAGAGCGGGAGGCAAGTGGATGGTCTCCTCCGTCACGGAGGTACACATCAAAAAGCTACGTGGAGCCGAATACTTAGCCGTGGATATCGCGCAGGTGGTATCGGACTCATCATCCGACAACACCGAGACACCCTCCTCCCGTGAAAACGAGGAGAAGGATGATGAAGATTCTCCCCCTCCAGCCGGGGGAGACAAGAAAAGGAAAGCCGCCCCAACCGGGGAGGCCGAAGGGTCCAAGAAGGGAAGGACTCTCCTTCCGGACTGCTCCACCACCGCCGTCGACGGTGAAGACGAGTGGCTGCTCAGGGCCAAGCCCCTGGCGAAGTCGTAAGTATTCGGATACTAGAGTAACTCATAGTATACCTTCGTCGCACTGCTTCTCCTAACGTCGAATATGATTATGCAGTCCGCCCCAAGCCCGTATCGATGTATCATCGTCGCACGGTTCCTTGGACTCGTCGGACATGAATAGTGATACACTTCCAACCACCTCCTCCCCTTGCCCCACGGACAATGCCGAGGTATTGTCTCAAGGGGCACCAAGCCGGGGGGAGACGGTCCCGGAGGCGCCTCAAGGCGACCTCCCGGATTCCAGGAGCAAAGGGAGCAAGGCTCTCGGGGGTTCCAAGTTCGGCTCTCAGCCGAACACCGCGCCGAAACCTCCAATGGTTCCAGACTCGAGCAGGCGGCCCTCTTCCAAGAGGGGCAAGCCACCCGTGTCGGTGGCCTTTGTCCATCCAGAGGCACCGGACAACCTGCTGGGAGCGCTTCGCGGCGCTTCCATCGATGAAGAGCACCGCACTATTATGAGTGCAGTGATTAAGAAGGTTCAGTCCGCCAAGAGCGGGCTGACTGAAGCTTGTGCCAGCCTTCTAACAGGCTTTGAGGTAAGTATTTAGAATATAGGAAAATATTACCACATAGACAGTAGCCCCTGATGCTCTGTTTGGTGGTCACAAAGTGAAGCCGAATAGAGGATCAAATAATATCCGCAGGAGTCTAAAATAAGTATGTTATGTATGCGTATGCAGGCTTCGATGCTGACCTCTGCCGCACTGACTGCAGAGGTCGCCACACTGAAGCAGGACCTCGAGGGGTCCGAGAAAGAGCTCGGCCTTGCCAAGAGGCAGCTCGAGGAGAACAAAGGTAAGTAATACCTTGTCTATATATAAAAGAAAATGTGGTTGTGAAATGATAGGATCATCATGAATGTGCCAGGGGCCACGACCGAAGTGGTGACCCTGAAGCAAGCGCTGTCCGAGGCCGAAAACAAAGTGGCCAAGGAGCACAGCGGGCGGGAGAGGCAAGAGGCACGGGTGGGCGAGGTGCAGCAAGAGCTGCAGGCTCTCATGAAGAAGCACGAGGCTTTGGAGCTTGACTCGAAGACATGAGAGTCCCAGCTTGCCGCGGCCCTCGAGAGCGCAAAGAATGCCAATCGTGAAGCCCAAAAGGCCCTCCAGGAGTTTGAGGCGATGAGGCAGATAGCGGCGGGTAAGGCATTCAATATGCAAAGCAAGCATGTGAAAGTAAATTACTTGTTACTTACCCGAGTCCGGAGCTCTCCAGGAGCATTCGCAGATTTGCCCCGCAGTGTGTGGGATGCCGCAAGATATTACCAGGCCGAGGAGGGAAGCTCAACGGAGAAGTTGTTCTGCTCTCAGTATACTGGGACCGAACACCCGATGCCCATGAGCGACTAGCTGAAGCAACTGGTCGAGCTGCACAAGGCGGTCGAACCGGCCATGAAGGGCTTTATAGTCCGGATGTGGCCTGGTGACTCCCTTCCCAACAGCTATTACGGCCTGGTGAGGCGGCTTGTGGATGCCTGCCCATGGCTGGAAGTCATCAAGCGGTCCGTCTGTATTGAAGGTGCCCGCCGGGCTTTTGCTCGTGCAAAGGTGCACTAGGCCAAGATGGATGCTGAGAAGCTGGTGAAGGAGGGGCCACCGCAGGGCAAGGAGCATCGCCACCCCGAGATGTATTATGAGGGTGTCCTGAAGGGTGCCCATCTTGTAGTGGACGAGTGTGCGAAAGATGTAATATTTGAATGAACTTGCTCGTGTGATCCTGTATTATGAAAACTTGTTCATATGCACTATGCAACGCTTGTTTGAATTTAAAATATTACCTTTTGTTCCGTTGTTTATCAAATCTGAGAGATGGCTAGTCGTCGGCTTCTGCCCCCATGCCACGAGTGCTGGAGTGTTCGGGATAAACCTGAGCACTCTTTTTCCCATTTTTGGGTCCTTCGAGGGAGGTGCTCAGCACAACGAACAAGGCAATCGGACTATAATGCTTTATCACTCTCACTTAGCCATAGAATTCTATAATTTTAAATTTTGGCAAAGCCCCTAGTATTCGGAAGGCCGAATTCGGGCCGCTATACACGCCCTTAAGCCGGACAAAGCCGACTCGTCGCTCTAAGCGGCATAAGTCTTTAGGGACTGGAAACCTCTCGAACAGCGACCAGCTCTCGCCTTATCATGACAGTCAGTTTTAGCTTTCTCTACTGAGGTGCTTAGCCCAGCTGAACCGGGGCACAATAGCAGTAGTTCTCCTAGTGCTACCTTAGCCGATATAGTGGAACATAAGGTACCAAAACATGGGAGCCGGGCAAACCCAACTATTGACCCAAGACATGATTCGGAGCGGATGCATATAATGCTATAAGTTCGGGGTACCGCACTGTCGAAAGTGTTCGGAATTCTCACGCCGTATTATGGGGTATGCTTAAGCCCCTAGCGTACTGGCCGTACCACAGTGTACGGGTGCTGGATGTCATGAATGAACATATATATATATATATATGAAGAAGAATAGATAATGCGATAATAGTCTAGTGCTATGCATTGTTTATTCAAAAAGGTGCGTTAAAGCAGAATGATACAAGTAGTGCGATAAGCAGAAAGTAGGACTATTTGACATGTCCCCTCCAAGGGCAAGCTGAGGAATGGTATTTAAAGCAAGTATTTCACTCCTTATCGGAATCCACCTGGGAGTTCAGTGGTGCGACGTAGCTTTCTGCCTCCTTGGTTGCTGCATCATGTGTCCGGCAATCATACTGCCGTACAGGGTTTCCAGACATTAAAGTCCTGAAAGATAGAAAAATAACAAAGTGGGAAGCCCCTAGTGTGGTTGAGCCGCGTCTTGGGGCGTGCCGTAGTCGTGCCCCCCTCCCCACCTGTGCCCATGGTATTTTCAATGCGTAGTTGTGTACGCGTGGCATAGATTTCGCCGTTTGGCTGGGACTAGGGCAGGGGCCGTATTGCTATGCGAGCTCGGAACGTGCCAGGTGGTCTTGTTGCCGATTACTTCGGGCGCGCTTGAAGGTGTCCGGGTCTTTAATCGCCGGACTGGTGGATTGCCTTAAGAGGCTGCTTTGCGCTTCTGCTGCGAGGGATGCAGTGTGGTCCTCCGTACGGAGAGAGCGCTCTGTGTTTCCATTAACTGTGATGACCCCCCGAGGTACTGGCATCTTGAGCTTGAGATATGCATAATGCAGTACCGCATTGAATCTCGCAAATGCGGTTCGCCCGAGCAGTGCGTGATAGCCACTGCGGAACGGGACTATATCAAAGATTAACTCCTCGCTTCGGAAGTTATCCGGGGATCCGAAGACTACTTCCAGTGTGACTGAGCATGTGCAATGGTCCTCTACACCTGGTATGACACCTTTGAAGGTCGTTTTTGTGGGTTTGATCCTTGAGGGGTCTATACCCATTTTTCGCACTGTGTCCTGATAAAGTAGGTTCAGGCTGCTGCCGCCATCCATAAGGACTCGAGTGAGGTGAAATCCGTCAATGATTGGGTCTAGGACCAGTGCGGCGAATCCGCCATGATGGATACTAGTGGGGTGGTCCCTGTGATCGAAGGTGATCGGACAAGAGGACCATGGGTTGAACTTTGGGGCGACTGGCTCCAACGCATATACGTCCCTTAGCGCACGCTTCCGCTCCCTCTTGGGGATGTGGGTTGCGTATATCATGTTCACCGTCCGCACTTGTGGGTTGAACCTCTTCGGTCCTCCGGTGTTCGGTTGTCGGGGCTCCTCCTCGTCATCGCTATGTGACCCCTTGTCTTTGTTTTCGACATTTAACTTGCCGGCCTGCTTGAACACCCAGCAATCCCTGTTGGTGTGGTTGGCTGGCTTGTCGGGGGTGCCGTATATTTGACATGAGCGATCGAGTATAGGGTCCAAACTGGACGGGCCCGGAGTGCTTCTTTTGAATGGCTTTTTCCGCTGACCGGGTTTAGAGCCTTTGAATCCGGCATTGAATGCCGTATCCTCGGTATTGTCGTTGTTGATGCGGCACTTATGTTTGTTGCGATGTGACCTCTCATTGTCGTCCTTGGTATCCGAAGTACCATGGTTCTTTGATATGTTATTACTGCGAGCCAGCCAGCTGTCCTCTCCCGCAAAAAAGCGGGTCATGAGTGTCGTGAGGGCTGCCATAGATTTCGTCTTTTCCTGGCCAAGGTGCCGGGCGAGCCACTCATCGCGGATGTTGTGCTTAAAAGCTGCTAGGGCCTCTGCATCCGGACAATCGACGATTTGATTTTTCTTTGTTAGGAACCGTGTCCAGAATTGCCTGGCCGATTCCTCTGGCTGCTGAATTATGTGGCTCAAGTCATCGGCATCTGGTGGTCGCACATAAGTGCCCTGGAAGTTGTCAAGGAATGCGGCTTCCAGATCTTCCCAACAGCCAATGGACTCTGCTGGCAAGCTGTTGAGCCAATGCCGAGCTGGTCCTTTGAGTTCGAGTGGGAGGTATTTGATGGCGTGTAGATCGTCACCGCAGGCCATGTGGATGTGCAGGAGGAAATCCTCGATCCATACCGCATGATCTGTTGTGCCGTCGTATGATTCGATATTTACGGGTTTGAAACCCTTTGGGATTTGGTGATCCATTACTTCATCTGTGAAGCATAGGGGGTGTGCGGCGCCTCTGTACTGGGCTATATCACGACGCAGCTCAATTGAGTCTTGCCCGCTGTGTTTGGCCCGGCCGGATTTACTTTTACTGTATCCGACGTGACGGTTATCGTCTCACATAGTGGCGCGCCCTCGTGATCCGTAGATTGATCTTGTGTGCTTTGCTTTGTCCTCCAATACGTCTCGCAGGTCTGGCGTATTTCCCCATGCCTGGACATTTTTATTTGAGTGGCGTCGGAGTGCGGGCTGAGCTTTTGGCTGAAATGCCTCTCTGTCACGGTCACGAGGTGGCCGATCGGCCGCGTCATACGTTGGAGATGTAGGTTTTGGTGCTTCCTCCTCCAATCGGGGTAGCAACCTGCGCTTTGGGTAACTCTTGGAGGGACGTTCGAGTTTATATTCCTCGGCCGCAAGGACTTCAGTCCATCTGTCGGCTAGCAAATCTTGATCAGCTTGAAGCTGTTGTTGCTTTTTCTTAAGGCTATTTGCCGTGGCTATAAGCCGGCGCTTGAAGCGCTCTTGTTCGACGGGATCCTCAGGCACGACGAATTCGTCATCGTCGAGGCTTGCCTCGTCTTCGGAGGGAGGCATGTAATTATCATCCTCCGCCTCTCCATCTGCCGCTCTCTTCGGAGGGCTGGCTTCTCCATCCTCCTGCCCTAAATCTTGCTGGAGGGGATTGTTGTCGTCTTCGGCATTGTTCGGAGTGCTATTGTCTCCTGTGCCGGTGTCACCGCTTTTGCTTTGGCGAGACTTAGAGCGGCGCCGCTGACGTCGCTGCTTGGGTTGCTTCTTGGAGGGGTCATCCTCCGTTGTCCCATTGCCATTGCCTTCTTTGGGTGTGTCCACCATATATATGTCATATGATAAGGTGGCTGTCCAGTGCCCTGTGGGCAGTGGTTCTTGTTCGCCTCCTGCATCGTCGTCCATGCCGTTGATGTCTTCGGAGTTGAAGTCGAGCATATCGGTTAAATCGTCGACAGTGGCTACTAAGTGGGTGGTGGGTGGGCGGCGAATTTCTTCGTCATCCGCATCCCAATCCTGCCGGACATAGTTCGGGTAGGACTCTCCTGACAAGGAGAGAGACCTTAATGAGTTCCGTATGTCGCCGAAGGGCGAGTGCTAAAAGATATCCGTGGAGGTAAACTCCATGATCGGTGCCCAGTCGGATTCGATAGGCACGGGCGCAGGCGGTTTGCAGTCCGTGGCCGGAGAAGGATCCAGCAGTTTGGCATCACGGCTCTCGTGAAGGGTAAGGTCGATATTCGGCTCGATCGCCGCTGAGGATACGACCTCCGTGGCGGGGTCTATCCACCCGTCCATGGATGGCGCAACAGGTTCCGAATTGAGGGTCGGAGCGGTTGCCGGTGCGATCTCCTGAACATTGTCCGATGGTAGAGCTAAATCATACTCATTGTGACCGTGTGGCGCACAAGGCAGGGGCTCGAATCCGTAGTTTAAGCTTCCAAACCTGACCTGGTGGCTAGGGGCGTAACTCTCGATCTGCTCCAGATGGCCAAGCGAGTTGGCCCGCAGTGCGAAGCCGCTGAACACAAAGATCTGTCTGGGGAGAAAAGTCTCACCCTGAACTGCATCGCTATCGATGATTGAAGGAGCCATCAAGCCTAAAGATGACGACACAGAGGAACTCTCAATGGAAGAACCAATGTCGGTGTCAAAACCGACGGATCTCGGGTAGGTGGTCCCGAACTGTGTATCTAAGGCGGATGGTAACAGCAGGCAGGGGACACGATGTTTTACCCAGGTTCTGGCCCTCTTGATGGAGGTAAAACCCTACGTCCTGCTTGATTATTCTTGATAATATGAGTAGTACAAGAGTTGATCTACCACGAGATCGGAGAGGCTAAACCCTAGAAGCTAGCCTATGGTATGATTGTATGTTGTCCTACGGACTAAAACCCTCTGGTTTATACAGACATCGGAGGGGCTAGGGTTACACAAGGTCGGTTACAAAGGAGGAGATATACATATCTGTATTTCCTAGCTTGCCTTCCACGCCAAGTAGAGTCCCATCCGGACACGGGACGAAGTCTTCAATCTTGTGTCTTCATAGTTCAACAGTCCGGCCAAAGGATATAGTCCGGCTGTCCGGACACCCCCTAATCCAGGACTCCCTCAACCACCATGCTCTAAAAGATATAAGTGAAACACTAGAGCAAATGACAGACTACTCCGAAAGATATAAGTGAAGATCAATGAGTAGTTGAATAATTATGCAACTATGTGAAGACTCTCTAAAATTTAAGAATTTCAAATCTTGGTATTTTATTCAAACAGCAAGCAAAACAAAATAAAATGACATTCTAAGAATGGCAAACATCATGTGAAGAAGCAAAAACTTAGGATCAACTGAAACTAACTGATGGTTGTTGAAGAAGAAATGTGGGATGCCAACCGGGGCATCCCCAAGCTTAGATGCTTGAGACTTCTCGAAATATTATCTTGGGATTCCTTGGGCATCCCCAAGCTTGAGCTTTTGTGTCTCCTTAATTCCTCTCATATCACGGTCTCCCTAAATCTCAAAAGCTTCATCCACACAAAACTCAACAAAGACTCGTGAGATAAGTTAGTATAAACCATTGCAAAAACCTTATCATACTCTACTGTAGCAAATCACTAAAATTATTATACAACATTTCATACTAAATGCCTCTGCATATTTAATAGTCCTATCCTCAAATAGAATCATTAAAGAAGCAAACATTTGCAAACAATGCAAACATAACAGCAATCTACCTAAACAGGATAGTCTGTAAAGAATGCTGCAACATCCATACTTCCCTAGATCCAAAAATTATGAAAGAAAATTCCCACTGTATTAAATTTATCAGAGTTTAATATGCAAAAGGTTTGAACATTTTATCACATTCTGACTTTTCTAGGGAATTATTGCAACAGCGGTAAACTTTCTGTTTTCAAACAGCAACATGTATACTTGTAACATAGGTATAGTAAAGACTATCAATGCCACTTTTATTGGAATAAAAGATGCAAAACATTGTTATAAATAACAGAAAGCAAACCCTAACAAAATAAATTGACGCTCCAAGCAAAACACATATCGTGTGGTGAATAAAAATATAGCTCCAAGTAAAGTTACCGATGAACGAAGACGAAAGAGGGGATGCCTTCCGGGGCATCCCCAAGCTTAGGATCTTGGCTATCCTTGAATATTACCTTGGGGTGCCTTGGGAATCCCCAAGCTTAGGATCTTGCCACTCCTTATTCCATAGTCCATCGAATCCTTACCCAAAACTTGAAAACTTCACAACACAAAACTTAACAGAAAACTCGTAAGCTCCTTTAGTATAAGAAAATAAATCATCACTTAAAGGTACTGTAATGAACTCATTATTTATTTATATTGGTGTTAAAACTACTGTATTCCAACTTCTCTATGGTTTATAAACTATTTTACTAGCCATAGATTCATCAAAATAAGTAAACAACACATGAAAAACAAAATCTGTGAAAAACAGAACAGTCTGTAGTAATCTGGATCAAACGTATACTTATGGAACTCATAAAATTCTCAAATAAATTTATGGACCTGAGGAATTTATATATTAATCATCTGCAAAAAGAATCAACTAAATATCACTCTCCAAAAAAAATGGCAGCAATTCTCGTGAGCGCTGAAGTTTCTGTTTTTTTACAGCATGATCAACAAGACTTTCCCCAAGTCTTCCCAAAGGTTCTACTTGGCACAAACACTAATTAAAAGCATAAAACCACATCTAAACATAGGATAGATAAATTATTTATTACTAAACAGGAAAAAAATGTAAGTAATAAAAATAAACTTGGGTTGCCTCCCAACAAGCGCTATCGTTTAACGCCCCTAGCTAGACACGATGATTTCAATGATGCTCATATAGAAGATAAGAATTGAAACATAAAGAGGGCATCATGAAGAATATGACTAGCACATTTAAGTCTAACCCACTTCCTATACATAGGGATTTTTTGAGAGAACAACTTATGGGAACAATAATCAACTAGCATAGAAAGGCAAAACACGCATAACTTCAAAACTTTAAGCACATAGAGAGGAAACTTGATATTAATGCAATTCCTACAAGAATATGTTCCTCCCTCATAGTAATTTTCAGTAACATCATGAATGAATTCAACAATATAACTATCACATAAAGCATTCTTTTCATGGTCTACAAGCATAGAAAATTTACTACTCTCCACACAAGCAAAATTCCTCTCATGAATAATAGTGGGAGCAAACTCAACAAAATAACTATCATGTGATTGAAAATTAAGATCAAGATGACAAGTTTCATTGTTATTATTATTCTTTAAAGCATACGTGTCATCACAATAATCATCATAGATAGGAGGCATGCTTTCATAATAATAAATTTGCTCCTCAAAAGTTGGGGGACAAAAAATATCATCTTCATCAAACATAGCTTCCCCAAGCTTGTGGCTTTGCATATCATTAGCATCATGGATATTCAAGGAATTCATACTAACAACATTGCAATCATGCTCATCATTCAAATATTTAGTGCCAAACATTTTAATGAATTCTTCTTCTAACACTTTGGCACAATTTTCCTTTCCATCATACTCACGAAAGATATTAAAAAGATGAATCGTATGAGGCAAACTTAATTCCATTTTTTAATTTTCTTTTATAAACTAAACTAGTGATAAAACAAGAAACTAAAAGACTCGGTTGCAAGATCTAAAGATATACCTTCAAGCACTCACCTCCCCGGCAACAGCGCCAGAAAAGAGCTTGATGTCTACTACACAACCTTCTCCTTGTAGACGTTGTTGGGCCTCCAAGTGCAGAGGTTTGTAGGACAGTAGAAAATTTCCCTCGAGTGGATGACCTAAGGTTTAACAATCCGTGGGAGGCGTAGGATGAAGATGGTCTCTCTCAAACAACCCTGCAACCAAATAACAAAGTGTCTCTTGTGTCCCCAACACACCCAATACAATGGTAAATTATATAGATGCACTAGTTCGGCGAAGAGATGGTGATACAAGTGGTATATGGATAGTAGATATGAGTATTTGTAATCTGAAAATATAAAAACAGCAAGGTAACTAATGATAAAAGTGAGCGTAAACGGTATTGCAATGTGTTGAAACAAGGCCTAGGGTTCATACTTTCACTAGTGCAAGTCCTCTCAACAATAATAACATAATTGGATCACATAACTATCCCTCAACATGCAACAAAGAGTCACTCCAAAGTCACTAATAGCGGAGAACAAACGAAGAGATTATGGTAGGGTACGAAACCACCTCAAAGTTATTCTTTCCAATCAATCCGTTGGGCTGTTCCTATAAGTGTCACAAACAGCCCTAGAGTTCGTACTAGAATAACACCTTAAGACACAAATCAACCAAAACCCTAATGTCACCTAGATACTCCAATGTCACCTCAAGTATCCGTGGGTATGATTATACGATATGCATCACACAATCTCAGATTCATCTATTCAACCAACACATAGAACCTCAAAGAGTGCCCCAAAGTTTCTACCGGAGAATCACGACGAAAACGTGTGCCAACCCCTATGCATAGGTTCATGGGCGGAACCCGCAAGTTGATCACCAAAACTGTCGCGACCGGTTTTCCGGGTATAAATTTCCAGAAAATGGCCGTTGTGCTCACCAGCCCCAGGATTACTGTTAGCTGATGAGGCACCAACTTGATACAGAAATCCCAAGCAAAATACAAAATATGCAATACAAGACCATTCGGGCCTGTGAGTACAACAAATGGTTTCTAGTGGTCGATGGCAGAAGCGGTTTGTGAGTCATCAGTGTCTATGGGACTCCATTTCCCACAGGAACAGCTGACCAGGTCAACTCCTATCTTCGCGAGGCTGCTATCACCATTGCTTAGTTTCCGGGGCTGTCACCGCAACGCTCCTCTCCATGCAGAAATCTGGCCAAGACAATAGCCAGGGACAAGCCAGTGAGTACTTTGAATGTACTCGCAAACATTATGAACACCGGGATAATATAATTGATAATTATGCACTGAAATATTCTATGATCACATCGTCAGTCATAAATAAAACATCTTTTATGCATGCAAGCAGGTTATTTATATGCAACATGAATAAGCAATAATGGAGTGGGAATAAAATGCCGCAGTCGGGCGTCTGTGCGACACCACATAAAGGGCTTATAAAGTAAATAAATAACAAGCAATGCCACAGTCGGGCGTCTCAGCGACACCACATAAAGGGCTTATAAAGTAAATAAATAACATGCAATACCACAGTCAGGCATCTCAGCGACACCACATAAAGGGCTTATAAAATAAATAAATAACAAGCAATGCCATAGTCGGGCGTCTCAGCGACACCACATAAAGGGCTTATAAAATAAATAAATAACAAGCAATGCCACAGTCGGGCGTCTCAGCGACACCACATAAAGGGCTTATAAAATAAATAAATAAATAAATAAATAACAAGCAATGCCACAGTCGGGCATCTCAGCGACACCACATAAAGGGCTTATAAAATAAATAATCACAATGAATATCCAAGAGGTAGAACCGTCCCAGGGATACTCAATGATATAATGGGTTAGTCCATAATAATAATAATCAAAATCTTCACAAGTCAGAAGTCACAATCCAAGTTCTGGTTTAACAATTTCTCCTCCGAAGACCGACACTAAGACCAACCCTTGACCCATCCCAGACTGAAATCCTTAACCATGGACATGGCTATTCGAATAGGTTTAATCTCTGCAGAGGGTGTACTCTTTACCCACGAGTAACGGATTCCTTTAGTCCATCGGGACTAATTCCGTCTATGGTCTTTTAATTGAAAACACACCTGACTTGCACACACCAGCTTAACTCACCGGTGTCTGGAATCATCCACGACACTTGTTAAGCAAAACTCTAAGTGGGGAGGCTACAACCTCGCGTAGCATGGGATCAAATTTATATCGCGCGCTCTAAGGGGTGGCCTCCCCTCTCGGTCCCAACCGGAAACACCCATGCCCCCGGACCAGGTGGCCTGCCTACCGGCTACAACCGGTATCTTCCACCATGGCCTCTCTGTACGGTGTGTGCTTGAAAGGGGTTGACAACTTACTGAACCGTACCCTACCTGCGGCAGGGACAAGTGGTAGTACAAAACAAGTATGGGGGTTACTGGAACAAGACTCGATCTACGATCGACTCAGGAGGTTTATAAATTCCCTGCATGACATGTATAACAAATATATTTCAACCAATAAAATCAACACTCATTATACCTTACTATGCCATACCGGACATAACCGTCCCGACGGAGACCGGCGACAAGCTCACGCCTACCCAAGGCCGAGGCTTTCCCGGATTCCTTTCCGGCATGCATGCAAGGCACATGAGGATGATTACCATCACAGGTATATTCATTTCCAACAGCAAGGAAATCACTAATATGCATTCATGCAAATGATCGTATCACCACATAAAATAACGAGTTTTTCCGAAGTAAGGTGGTGTTATAACCGTGTCAACTAACACACCAAAAATATTATGCCGGGGTTCAGGATGCTTGCCTTCGTGGTGTGGAAAGGCAGGGTGCACTCCAAAACTTTTGAAAGCTTTCTCCTCTCTCCAAAAATCCTATTCAAATTATTTTTGAATCAATATGTAGTTTCAAAAACAGTACCAAAAAGTTGTCTGAATTTTTTTGAAATAAATATTAAAATAAACTAGACAAAATTTGAGGAAGGTAGGAAAAAGAATCAACTCATTTGGAGTTGGATTTAAAAAGTTATAGCCAGTCAAAGATTTGGTCAAAATCAGTTTTGAATAAAATCAGAAAAAGAAAACGGTTCAAACGAGATTACGCTTTCGGGCAGAGAAAACGTACTACGGGTTTTACGCCTCCACTTATCCAGCGTGGACCGCGCGGGGAGTCACTGACAGTGGGTCCAGGGGGCCCACTAGTCAGGTTTGACTAGTCCCCACTCCCTCCTCTTCTCTGCCCGAGCAGAGGCGGGACATCCGGTGATCGTCACCGGCGAACGGCGGTTCTTCACGGGCATCTGAATGTAGGGATGGATCCGCCACTCCTAGGCGGTCCTCCCGGTGGTTGTAGGGTCGTCAGGGGTGGAGGGAATCGCCGTCGACGAGCTTCGCGGCGGCCGGTGGCATCGGGAGCAAAGTGGATTTGTGGCTTCGGTGGCTCTCTGTCGTGGCTGGGGGTCTGGGCGGCTCCGCAAGATGGAGTGGAGTCGTTTGGTGGCGCTGGGAGGGCCGGGGAGGCTCTGGTTGTGCCGAACAGAGCCGGGAGGCGGCGGTGGCCGAACTGGCCAGAGTCGGGGAAGACGGCCCCTTCCTCTTCAATTGACGGCAACGGGGGCACTAGCAGGACGGTGTGAGGCTGCCCGAGTGCTCGGAGGAGCTCGGGGCTCCTTAAATAGGCGAGTCAAGGCGGTTCCGCGGCGGCCGGGGATAAGTTCACCGGCGAACCGCCTCTCTGTTGCGGCAGAGCGTCGTGGCGGCGACGAGAGCTAGCGGACACGCTTGTGGATGAGCTCGCGCTGCTCCAGGGGGCAGGTGGCGAGCGGGAGAGGCTCGGGCGGCGCCGACATGAGCAGGGGCTGTCGGGCGGCCGTGGCGGCTAGCTCCTGGCCTGCCGAGGACGTGGCGAGGGGCTTCTTGGCGTGATGCGGTAAGATGGGGAGTGTGTGGTGCGGCTTTGTAGTGAGGGCAAAACCAGGGGCACGACGTGGCGGCTCGGGCACGGCACGTGCAAAACGCGTGCTCTGCTCGCGCCCAGAGCACGCACGGAACGTGCTCGACGAAATGCTAATGCATGCTAGGGGGCTCTAAACCACAAGAGAGTTAGCAGGGTGGGGTTGTAGGCTAGGGAAAATCCATGGGACATGCTGGTTTGGTCAGGGGATCAGGTTCACAAAGCAAACATAAACTCATGCCAAAACTGTCTATGCACACAGGGTGTTTGACAAAATGCCAGAGGCATTTAGGAAGTTCTTGGAGTGGCCAAAACTTCCAGAGTGGGGTCTCTTTAGATGAAAAGGAGGGTGGTGAGGTTAGTTTGTGAAAAGCACAAACTTGTTAGTGCAAGTTTTACAAAACTTCAATTCTGGACAGAAGGAAAAAGGCATTATTACATGAACCAAAAATATTCAAATGGGTGCATGCTCCTGGACTTAGGGGTTTTGTAGGGTTGACTACAAGTAGGAAAAGGAATCAAGGGCCAGAGGGCAAGCAAAAATATGGTTGCTATACAAACCATCCAGTTGGACCAGAATAGAGAAGAGGTTGATTCACTCATATTTTTCAAATAACAACACTGGGTTTTTGCATAAAGTTGAATCATATGCTACTACCAACATCCCATAATTTTGGTGGAGGCTAGAAGGAAATATTTAAATGGGTTGTAGTGCAAAATTGCACTCTGGAAAAGAGAAGAAAATTGGGTGTAGATCTCAAAATGTTTCATGAATAAAAGATATTTTTGCATAAAAGTGATTTAAAAACATCACATGACATCTCCAAATTTTGGTTGGAATTTTAAGTGAATTTATCAAATGGTTGTAGTTCAAATATGGCCATATAACCTTGAAAAACCATTTTTCAAGAAAATAAAGATCAAGCAAATTAATTATGTAATTAGTTCTACTAATAAAAGAAGAGTTTTCCTTGAGAGGTTAGACAAGTCCAATAACATACTTGAAAAGTTTTCTCTTTGGGGAAAAACTCCATAATAACAAGGGAGAAAATGGTTCCAAAATCAAAAGGGAGCCCAGAAAATAAAAGTTTTAATTTCCTGGCAAAATTTTAATTTATTAAAACAAGGCCAAATTTTTTGGGGTGTCACAACACTACCCCCCTTAAGAAAAATCTCGTCCTCGAGATTTGCTAAGAGCTGTTTTAAAAAAAATGCATTAAAACAATAGTGGCTACAGTGAGAGGGCAATAAGTGGTGCAAAAATACAGTGTGGGACACTGGCGCTGCGTGGAAAACTCCACGGCTTTGGGGAAAAACGAGCGATTTCTACGTCGGACGCAGTAAATTTAGGATAAATTCTAAATCTCAAAATACGCTGGTCGTACCCGAGATCACAGTGCTCCCTCTGGCTGACAGGTGGACCCGGGGTCCACTGTCAGTCTCTTCTTCTTCCTCCGGTTCTCTCTTCTTCCTCTCTCCCGCGCGCTTTCCCACGCTTTCTCCACCGGCGACGTTTAGCGCGTAGGGCATCTAGGCCGTACCGCGGTAGTGCGCGGCGTGCTAGCTGCCGGGGCAGCGTGCACTCACCTCGCGGGCCAGCATGCTGTCGGCACTGCTCGCGGATTCGCCTCCGAACACCGGCGGTCAGGCGACGAGCGGCGCTGGTGGACCTCGCCCACCGTACACCGAGCTCGATCTATAAAATGGCCGAGGTGTTCCTCTCTTCTTCCTCACACCTGGCCTGGTTTCTCCTCCTCCTTCTTCCCCCATTTCTGTTTCCAGAAGCTCGAGACGAGGCTCTAACGGCGGAGGTGATGCCGGATTGGTTCGCGATCCTGGTATGCGGAGGGCTGGCGACACTGCTGGGGCTCTCCGTGCTCCTGTGCGCGATGATCCTTGATGATCGTCGTGATGCTGCCGCTCGTGTGTTGGATCTCCGCGGTGGCGGTGATCACGAGGAGTAGGTGGGGTGTGTCGGGTGCTAACTGTTTTCGGGAAGTGCTCAGTTAGATGCAACACAGTTGCAGTGTGTGTGTTCGAGTGATTGTGGTTGTGAGTCTGCTGCCGTGGTGCTGCGTGAAAAAAAAATCCCATGCCGTGAGAAGACATACGATGCAGCAACTCCGGGAAAAGAAATCTTACTCCGGAATTTTTCGCGAGGGAAATCGGTTAATTTAAAGGAGCATAAACCACAACAAAAACTACACACATTAGTAGAAGCCAAATAATTGACTCGTCGTACAAACTCAGGGTATCACGCATAAGTCACACACATAAATAAATGTTGCAATAATGAACACAGCAGCGACATCTAAAATGGAAACGGTAACTGGACGGGGTCCCGAGAAAACGTCTCTGGTACTGGGACACACTCATCTTCTATCGGGGAAAGTGGATTGACCAGTCGATGTATGCGTCTCTCTTGGTCGGGCCTCAGAGTTCTGCCGATGGCGATCTGAGGATTTAAATCCGCGAGGCTTTGGAGGTAACCCATCACGCGTTGGGTTAAACGCTCTTGAGCGATGACGTACTGGACAAGGTTGGCCAGTACTGGGTCTCTCTCAATTCGTCCACCGGGAAAAGATGTTACTTCTCCGGGTGCTGCACGGCTCGGAAAGTAATAATACCCTCGTTCACTGGCATAGGGTACCGCGAATCAAAGGCGAGCAAGCGCTTCGTATGCAACAGCTTCTATGGCCATATGTGGGGTTGGCATAGATTTCCCCACGAAGGAGACCTCCGTTGGATCTTCGTTTGAGTTTACGGGAGGGATGTGTACTGCTTCCCAATATCTCGAGGTGGACTGGGTGATTCTCGATTTGAACAGCTCGTACTGGGGTGGCTGGGTAGCGCCCATGGTACTATAGGTAAAATCCCACAATATCTTGACAAAACTACCCGGGGTTGCATCTGGGGTTCTCAGATAAATACTAGGGCTCGGCATGGCAAGAAATGGTTGTGAGGATGGTGCACAAGATGAGGGGTGCTTGGCAAGGTCACGCGGTGGCCTTTTTATAGCCCTGGAGCTGGGTAGTTTTACCGTGGTGAAAGGTAATGAAATTGCCAGTTCTGCTCCAAGGGTCGGGGTCAAGCCACGGATACATACATCTCACTAAAGTGGCGTATTACTGACGGGGGTCGACGGGGTGATTTTGGGTATCTGTGCCTGGGATAGAAATTTATACTGCATGCTGGCATATCCATGTAAGGCTACAGAGGCACAACGATATGCGGCGTTTATTTACAAGGTCACACGATTACAAAGTGAGGATACACTGGGACTGGACACTACTCGAGTGACTTAGTCTACCTCGTTTATATCCAAGCGGGCGTGCCTTGTGGATGTCGAGGCTTCTCCTCGGGTCTCACTGTCGGGATTAGCTGGAGGGGGTTGAGCGGCTGCAGGCTCGGGGTAGCGATGATGACCCTCTCGGGGATTGTTGGCCACAACCCCGTTGGAGTGCACTCCCAAGAGGCGACGAAGCACTTCTGGGGTCATCAAAGCACCTTGGCCGACGGCTGGGGCAGACAACAGGGACTCGATCGGGTGTCCGAACAGTACGACTGGGTTGTCGGCGTCGGGCTCGTTCTCTTCTCTCGCCGGGGCTCGACGAACCAGCTCTCCACGAGCTGTGATCAGATCAATGGTGATTTGATCGAACAGTTCCTCTAGTGCACCTACATAGCGCACTAGGTGCAACAATGCAGGATCCGTCTCGTGATCTCCGTTGGCAACTTGGGGTGGTCTACCATACCCTTCACGTCTGGGGTAGTAGCGGAACGAGCGACAGTTAACTCTGGGCGACAAGTGCCGGAGTTGAACTATAGCCTCTCGAGCAGCTAGTTGGATGGCTTGTGGCTCAAAGGAAGTTGTCCTTCCGGTGAACCTGTAGGGGCGCTCGGGCTCTAGACCCCTACCGTAGATGTGTACAGTGGCCCAGAATTGACGGCTCTCACCGCTCATGGGCCCTTGGTACACAACATATTCCGGGGGCTCTTCTAGTGCATAGGCGCGACGGGTGAGGTTTGCGAGTATGGTCACAAAACCTCCAAGGTTGGTTGCTGTGGTCTCGTTGTGCACGACGGGGCCAGGCATTATGGCTCGATTTGGGGTAGCGGCTGTGTTGTGCTGGGTTGGGGCTAGCGTGCCCTTTTTTATAGAAAAAGGGGACGGAGTCTTCCTTCGCACGCTTGCGGAAAAAGACTATTTAGGGGCCGGTCACTGGCGCGTGATCGATGGCTAGGTTGGTAGGTTGGGCACCGACTGCCAAAAGTGTCGGGGTCACTGTGTGGCTATCGTGCATGAGAAGCTTGGCTGGGGTTTGGTTAAGGTCTGGTGGGTTGGTTAACCAAGGTTTTTCGACCTGGCTAAGATAGGGTCAGCCAATGGTCAGCCTGGCTCTGATACCAAGTTTGTCGCGACCGGTTTTCCGGGTATAAATTTCCAGAAAATGGCCGTTGTGCTCACCAGCCCCAGGATTACTGTTAGCTAATGAGGCACCAACTTGATACAGAAATCCCAAGCAAAAATACAAAATATGCAATACAAGACCATTCGGGCC
This sequence comes from Triticum urartu, assembly GCF_056163025.1. Classification (NCBI taxonomy): domain Eukaryota; kingdom Viridiplantae; phylum Streptophyta; class Magnoliopsida; order Poales; family Poaceae; genus Triticum; species Triticum urartu. The sequence continues at coordinate 148,595,724 of NC_141879.1, read as the reverse complement.
TGTGAGTACAACAAATGGTTTCTAGTGGTCGATGGCGGAAGCGGTTTGTGAGTCATCAGTGTCTATGGGACTCCATTTCCCACAGGAACAGCTGACCAGGTCAACTCCTATCTTCGTGAGGCTGCTATCACCATTGCTTAGTTTCCGGGGCTATCACCGCAACGCTCCTCTCCATGCAGAAATCTGGCCAAGACAATAGCTAGGGACAAGCCAGTGAGTACTTTGAATTTACTCGCAAACATTATGAACACTGGGATAATATAATTGATAATTATGCACTAAAATATTCTATGATCACATTGTCAGTCATAAATAAAACACATTTTATGCATGCAAGCAGGTTATTTATATGCAACATGAATAAGAAATAATGGAGTGGGAATAAAATGCCGCAGTCGGGCGTCTGTGCGACACCACATAAAGGGCTTTAGGGTAAATAAATAACAAGCAATGCCACAGTCGGGCGTCTCAGCGACACCACATAAAGGGCTTATAAAGTAAATAAATAACATGCAATACCACAGTCGGGCGTCTCAACGACACCACATAAAGGGCTTATAAAATAAATAAATAACAAGCAATACCACAGTCGGGCGTCTCAGCGACACCACATAAAGGGCTTATAAAATAAATAAATAACAAGCAATGCCACAGTCGGGCGTCTCAGCGACACCACATAAAGGGCTTATAAAATAAATAAATAAATAACAAGCAATGCCACAGTCGGGCGTCTCAGCGACACCACATAAAGGGCTTATAAAATAAATAATCACAATGAATATCCAGGAGGTAGAACCGTCCCAGGGATACTCAATGATATAATGGGTTAGTCCATAATAATAATAATCAAAATCTTCACAAGTCAGAAGTCACAATCCAAGTTCTGGTTTAACAATTTCTCCTCCGAAGACCGACACTAAGACCAACCCTTGACCCATCCCAGACTGAAATCCTTAACCATGGACATGGCTATTCGAATAGGTTTAATCTCTGCAGAGGGTGTACTCTTTACCCACGAGTAACGGATTCCTTTAGTCCATCGGGACTAATTCCGTCTATGGTCTTTTAATTGAAAACACACCTGACTTGCACACACCAGCTTAACTCACCGGTGTCTGGAATCATCCACGACACTTGTTAAGCAAAACTCTAAGTGGGGAGGCTACAACCTCGCGTAGCATGGGATCAAATTTATATCGCGCGCTCTAAGGGGTGGCCTCCCCTCTCGGTCCCAACCGGAAACACCCATGCCCCCGGACCAGGTGGCCTGCCTACCGGCTACAACCGGTATCTTCCACCATGGCCTCTCTGTACGGTGTGTGCTTGAAAGGGGTTGACAACTTACTGAACCGTACCCTACCTGCGGCAGGGACAAGTGGTAGTACAAAACAAGTATGGGGGTTACTGGAACAAGACTCGATCTACGATCGACTCAGGAGGTTTATAAATTCCCTGCATGACATGTATAACAAATATATTTCAACCAATAAAATCAACACTCATTATACCTTACTATGCCATACCGGACATAACCGTCCCGACGGAGACCGGCGACAAGCTCACGCCTACCCAAGGCCGAGGCTTTCCCGGATTCCTTTCCGGCATGCATGCAAGGCACATGAGGATGATTACCATCACAGGTATATTCATTTCCAACAGCAAGGAAATCACTAATATGCATTCATGCAAATGATCGTATCACCACATAAAATAACGAGTTTTTCCGAAGTAAGGTGGTGTTATAACCGTGTCAACTAACACACCAAAAATATTATGCCGGGGTTCAGGATGCTTGCCTTCGTGGTGTGGAAAGGCAGGGTGCACTCCAAAACTTTTGAAAGCTTTCTCCTCTCTCCAAAAATCCTATTCAAATTATTTTTGAATCAATATGTAGTTTCAAAAACAGTACCAAAAAGTTGTCTGAATTTTTTTGAAATAAATATTAAAATAAACTAGACAAAATTTGAGGAAGGTAGGAAAAAGAATCAACTCATTTGGAGTTGGATTTAAAAAGTTATAGCCAGTCAAAGATTTGGTCAAAATCAGTTTTGAATAAAATCAGAAAAAGAAAACGGTTCAAACGAGATTACGCTTTCGGGCAGAGAAAACGTACTACGGGTTTTACGCCTCCACTTATCCAGCGTGGACCGCGCGGGGAGTCACTGACAGTGGGTCCAGGGGGCCCACTAGTCAGGTTTGACTAGTCCCCACTCCCTCCTCTTCTCAGCCCGAGCAGAGGCGGGACATCCGGTGATCGTCACCGGCGAACGGCGGTTCTTCGTGGGCATCTGAATGTAGGGATGGATCCGCCACTCCTAGGCGGTCCTCCCGGTGGTTGTAGGGTCGTCAGGGGTGGAGGGAATCGCCGTCGACGAGCTTCGCGGCGGCCGGTGGCATCGGGAGCAAAGTGGATTTGTGGCTTCGGTGGCTCTCTGTCGTGGCTGGGGGTCTGGGCGGCTCCGCAAGATGGAGTGGAGTCGTTTGGTGGCGTTGGGAGGGCCGGGGAGGCTCTGGTTGTGCCGAACAGAGCCGGGAGGCGGCGGTGGCCGAACTGGCCAGAGTCGGGGAAGACGGCCCCTTCCTCTTCAATTGACGGCAACGGGGGCACTAGCAGGACGGTGTGAGGCTGCCCGAGTGCTCGGAGGAGCTCGGGGCTCCTTAAATAGGCGAGTCAAGGCGGTTCCGCGGCGGCCGGGGATAAGTTCACCGGCGAACCGCCTCTCTGTTGCGGCAGAGCGTCGTGGCGGCGACGAGAGCTAGCGGACACGCTTGTGGATGAGCTCGCGCTGCTCCAGGGGGCAGGTGGCGAGCGGGAGAGGCTCGGGCGGCGCCGACATGAGCAGGGGCTGTCGGGCGGCCGTGGCGGCTAGCTCCTGGCCTGCCGAGGACGTGGCGAGGGGCTTCTTGGCGTGATGCGGTAAGATGGGGAGTGTGTGGTGCGGCTTTGTAGTGAGGGCAAAACCAGGGGCACGACGTGGCGGCTCGGGCACGGCACGTGCAAAACGCGTGCTCTGCTCGCGCCCAGAGCACGCACGGAACGTGCTCGACGAAATGCTAATGCATGCTAGGGGGCTCTAAACCACAAGAGAGTTAGCAGGGTGGGGTTGTAGGCTAGGGAAAATCCATGGGACATGCTGGTTTGGTCAGGGGATCAGGTTCACAAAGCAAACATAAACTCATGCCAAAACTGTCTATGCACACAGGGTGTTTGACAAAATGCCAGAGGCATTTAGGAAGTTCTTGGAGTGGCCAAAACTTCCAGAGTGGGGTCTCTTTAGATGAAAAAGAGGGTGGTGAGGTTAGTTTGTGAAAAGCACAAACTTGTTAGTGCAAGTTTTACAAAACTTCAATTCTGGACAGAAGGAAAAAGGCATTATTACATGAACCAAAAATATTCAAATGGGTGCATGCTCCTGGACTTAGGGGTTTTGTAGGGTTGACTACAAGTAGGAAAAGGAATCAAGGGCCAGAGGGCAAGCAAAAATATGGTTGCTATACAAACCATCCAGTTGGACCAGAATAGAGAAGAGGTTGATTCACTCATATTTTTCAAATAACAACACTGGGTTTTTGCATAAAGTTGAATCATATGCTACTACCAACATCCCATAATTTTGGTGGAGGCTAGAAGGAAATATTTAAATGGGTTGTAGTGCAAAATTGCACTCTGGAAAAGAGAAGAAAATTGGGTGTAGATCTCAAAATGTTTCATGAATAAAAGATATTTTTGCATAAAAGTGATTTAAAAACATCACATGACATCTCCAAATTTTGGTTGGAATTTTAAGTGAATTTATCAAATGGTTGTAGTTCAAATATGGCCATATAACCTTGAAAAACCATTTTTCAAGAAAATAAAGATCAAGCAAATTAATTATGTAATTAGTTCTACTAATAAAAGAAGAGTTTTCCTTGAGAGGTTAGACAAGTCCAATAACATACTTGAAAAGTTTTCTCTTTGGGGAAAAACTCCATAATAACAAGGGAGAAAATGGTTCCAAAATCAAAAGGGAGCCCAGAAAATAAAAGTTTTAATTTCCTGGCAAAATTTTAATTTATTAAAACAAGGCCAAATTTTTTGGGGTGTCACAACACTACCCCCCTTAAGAAAAATCTCGTCCTCGAGATTTGCTAAGAGCTGTTTTAAAAAAAATGCATTAAAACAATAGTGGCTACAGTGAGAGGGCAATAAGTGGTGCAAAAATACAGTGTGGGACACTGGCGCTGCGTGGAAAACTCCACGGCTTTGGGGAAAAACGAGCGATTTCTACGTCGGACGCAGTAAATTTAGGATAAATTCTAAATCTCAAAATACGCTGGTCGTACCCGAGATCACAGTGCTCCCTCTGGCTGACAGGTGGACCCGGGGTCCACTGTCAGTCTCTTCTTCTTCCTCCGGTTCTCTCTTCTTCCTCTCTCCCGCGCGCTTTCCCACGCTTTCTCCACCGGCGACGTTTAGCGCGTAGGGCATCTAGGCCGTACCGCGGTAGTGCGCGGCGTGCTAGCTGCCGGGGCAGCGTGCACTCACCTCGCGGGCCAGCATGCTGTCGGCACTGCTCGCGGATTCGCCTCCGAACACCGGCGGTCAGGCGACGAGCGGCGCTGGTGGACCTCGCCCACCGTACACCGAGCTCGATCTATAAAATGGCCGAGGTGTTCCTCTCTTCTTCCTCACACCTGGCCTGGTTTCTCCTCCTCCTTCTTCCCCCATTTCTGTTTCCAGAAGCTCGAGACGAGGCTCTAACGGCGGAGGTGATGCCGGATTGGTTCGCGATCCTGGTATGCGGAGGGCTGGCGACACTGCTGGGGCTCTCCGTGCTCCTGTGCGCGATGATCCTTGATGATCGTCGTGATGCTGCCGCTCGTGTGTTGGATCTCCGCGGTGGCGGTGATCACGAGGAGTAGGTGGGGTGTGTCGGGTGCTAACTGTTTTCGGGAAGTGCTCAGTTAGATGCAACACAGTTGCAGTGTGTGTGTTCGAGTGATTGTGGTTGTGAGTCTGCTGCCGTGGTGCTGCGTGAAAAAAAAATCCCATGCCGTGAGAAGACATACGATGCAGCAACTCCGGGAAAAGAAATCTTACTCCGGAATTTTTCGCGAGGGAAATCGGTTAATTTAAAGGAGCATAAACCACAACAAAAACTACACACATTAGTAGAAGCCAAATAATTGACTCGTCGTACAAACTCAGGGTATCACGCATAAGTCACACACATAAATAAATGTTGCAATAATGAACACAGCAGCGACATCTAAAATGGAAACGGTAACTGGACGGGGTCCCGAGAAAACGTCTCTGGTACTGGGACACACTCATCTTCTATCGGGTAAAGTGGATTGACCAGTCGATGTATGCGTCTCTCTTGGTCGGGCCTCAGAGTTCTGCCGATGGCGATCTGAGGATTTAAATCCGCGAGGCTTTGGAGGTAACCCATCACGCGTTGGGTTAAACGCTCTTGAGCGATGACGTACTGGACAAGGTTGGCCAGTACTGGGTCTCTCTCAATTCGTCCACCGGGAAAAGATGTTACTTCTCCGGGTGCTGCACGGCTCGGAAAGTAATAATACCCTCGTTCACTGGCATAGGGTACCGCGAATCAAAGGCGAGCAAGCGCTTCGTATGCAACAGCTTCTATGGCCATATGTGGGGTTGGCATAGATTTCCCCACGAAGGAGACCTCCGTTGGATCTTCGTTTGAGTTTACGGGAGGGATGTGTACTGCTTCCCAATATCTCGAGGTGGACTGGGTGATTCTCGATTTGAACAGCTCGTACTGGGGTGGCTGGGTAGCGCCCATGGTACTATAGGTAAAATCCCACAATATCTTGACAAAACTACCCGGGGTTGCATCTGGGGTTCTCAGATAAATACTAGGGCTCGGCATGGCAAGAAATGGTTGTGAGGATGGTGCACAAGATGAGGGGTGCTTGGCAAGGTCACGCGGTGGCCTTTTTATAGCCCTGGAGCTGGGTAGTTTTACCGTGGTGAAAGGTAATGAAATTGCCAGTTCTGCTCCAAGGGTCGGGGTCAAGCCACGGATACATACATCTCACTAAAGTGGCGTATTACTGACGGGGGTCGACGGGGTGATTTTGGGTATCTGTGCCTGGGATAGAAATTTATACTGCATGCTGGCATATCCATGTAAGGCTACAGAGGCACAACGATATGCGGCGTTTATTTACAAGGTCACACGATTACAAAGTGAGGATACACTGGGACTGGACACTACTCGAGTGACTTAGTCTACCTCGTTTATATCCAAGCGGGCGTGCCTTGTGGATGTCGAGGCTTCTCCTCGGGTCTCACTGTCGGGATTAGCTGGAGGGGGTTGAGCGGCTGCAGGCTCGGGGTAGCGATGATGACCCTCTCGGGGATTGTTGGCCACAACCCCGTTGGAGTGCACTCCCAAGAGGCGACGAAGCACTTCTGGGGTCATCAAAGCACCTTGGCCGACGGCTGGGGCAGACAACAGGGACTCGATCGGGTGTCCGAACAGTACGACTGGGTTGTCGGCGTCGGGCTCGTTCTCTTCTCTCGCCGGGGCTCGACGAACCAGCTCTCCACGAGCTGTGATCAGATCAATGGTGATTTGATCGAACAGTTCCTCTAGTGCACCTACATAGCGCACTAGGTGCAACAATGCAGGATCCGTCTCGTGATCTCCGTTGGCAACTTGGGGTGGTCTACCATACCCTTCACGTCTGGGGTAGTAGCGGAACGAGCGACAGTTAACTCTGGGCGACAAGTGCCGGAGTTGAACTATAGCCTCTCGAGCAGCTAGTTGGATGGCTTGTGGCTCAAAGGAAGTTGTCCTTCCGGTGAACCTGTAGGGGCGCTCGGGCTCTAGACCCCTACCGTAGATGTGTACAGTGGCCCAGAATTGACGGCTCTCACCGCTCATGGGCCCTTGGTACACAACATATTCCGGGGGCTCTTCTAGTGCATAGGCGCGACGGGTGAGGTTTGCGAGTATGGTCACAAAACCTCCAAGGTTGGTTGCTGTGGTCTCGTTGTGCACGACGGGGCCAGGCATTATGGCTCGATTTGGGGTAGCGGCTGTGTTGTGCTGGGTTGGGGCTAGCGTGCCCTTTTTTATAGAAAAAGGGGACGGAGTCTTCCTTCGCACGCTTGCGGAAAAAGACTATTTAGGGGCCGGTCACTGGCGCGTGATCGATGGCTAGGTTGGTAGGTTGGGCACCGACTGCCAAAAGTGTCGGGGTCACTGTGTGGCTATCGTGCATGAGAAGCTTGGCTGGGGTTTGGTTAAGGTCTGGTGGGTTGGTTAACCAAGGTTTTTCGACCTGGCTAAGATAGGGTCAGCCAATGGTCAGCCTGGCTCTGATACCAAGTTTGTCGCGACCGGTTTTCCGGGTATAAATTTCCAGAAAATGGCCGTTGTGCTCACCAGCCCCAGGATTACTGTTAGCTAATGAGGCACCAACTTGATACAGAAATCCCAAGCAAAAATACAAAATATGCAATACAAGACCATTCGGGCCTGTGAGTACAACAAATGGTTTCTAGTGGTCGATGGCGGAAGCGGTTTGTGAGTCATCAGTGTCTATGGGACTCCATTTCCCACAGGAACAGCTGACCAGGTCAACTCCTATCTTCGTGAGGCTGCTATCACCATTGCTTAGTTTCCGGGGCTATCACCGCAACGCTCCTCTCCATGCAGAAATCTGGCCAAGACAATAGCTAGGGACAAGCCAGTGAGTACTTTGAATTTACTCGCAAACATTATGAACACTGGGATAATATAATTGATAATTATGCACTAAAATATTCTATGATCACATTGTCAGTCATAAATAAAACACATTTTATGCATGCAAGCAGGTTATTTATATGCAACATGAATAAGAAATAATGGAGTGGGAATAAAATGCCGCAGTCGGGCGTCTGTGCGACACCACATAAAGGGCTTTAGGGTAAATAAATAACAAGCAATGCCACAGTCGGGCGTCTCAGCGACACCACATAAAGGGCTTATAAAGTAAATAAATAACATGCAATACCACAGTCGGGCGTCTCAACGACACCACATAAAGGGCTTATAAAATAAATAAATAACAAGCAATACCACAGTCGGGCGTCTCAGCGACACCACATAAAGGGCTTATAAAATAAATAAATAACAAGCAATGCCACAGTCGGGCGTCTCAGCGACACCACATAAAGGGCTTATAAAATAAATAAATAAATAACAAGCAATGCCACAGTCGGGCGTCTCAGCGACACCACATAAAGGGCTTATAAAATAAATAATCACAATGAATATCCAGGAGGTAGAACCGTCCCAGGGATACTCAATGATATAATGGGTTAGTCCATAATAATAATAATCAAAATCTTCACAAGTCAGAAGTCACAATCCAAGTTCTGGTTTAACAATTTCTCCTCCGAAGACCGACACTAAGACCAACCCTTGACCCATCCCAGACTGAAATCCTTAACCATGGACATGGCTATTCGAATAGGTTTAATCTCTGCAGAGGGTGTACTCTTTACCCACGAGTAACGGATTCCTTTAGTCCATCGGGACTAATTCCGTCTATGGTCTTTTAATTGAAAACACACCTGACTTGCACACACCAGCTTAACTCACCGGTGTCTGGAATCATCCACGACACTTGTTAAGCAAAACTCTAAGTGGGGAGGCTACAACCTCGCGTAGCATGGGATCAAATTTATATCGCGCGCTCTAAGGGGTGGCCTCCCCTCTCGGTCCCAACCGGAAACACCATGCCCCCGGACCAGGTGGCCTGCCTACCGGCTACAACCGGTATCTTCCACCATGGCCTCTCTGTACGGTGTGTGCTTGAAAGGGGTTGACAACTTACTGAACCGTACCCTACCTGCGGCAGGGACAAGTGGTAGTACAAAACAAGTATGGGGGTTACTGGAACAAGACTCGATCTACGATCGACTCAGGAGGTTTATAAATTCCCTGCATGACATGTATAACAAATATATTTCAACCAATAAAATCAACACTCATTATACCTTACTATGCCATACCGGACATAACCGTCCCGACGGAGACCGGCGACAAGCTCATGCCTACCCAAGGCCGAGGCTTTCCCGGATTCCTTTCCGGCATGCATGCAAGGCACATGAGGATGATTACCATCACAGGTATATTCATTTCCAACAGCAAGGAAATCACTAATATGCATTCATGCAAATGATCGTATCACCACATAAAATAACGAGTTTTTCCGAAGTAAGGTGGTGTTATAACCGTGTCAACTAACACACCAAAAATATTATGCCGGGGTTCAGGATGCTTGCCTTCGTGGTGTGGAAAGGCAGGGTGCACTCCAAAACTTTTGAAAGCTTTCTCCTCTCTCCAAAAATCCTATTCAAATTATTTTTGAATCAATATGTAGTTTCAAAAACAGTACCAAAAAGTTGTCTGAATTTTTTTGAAATAAATATTAAAATAAACTAGACAAAATTTGAGGAAGGTAGGAAAAAGAATCAACTCATTTGGAGTTGTATTTAAAAAGTTATAGCCAGTCAAAGATTTGGTCAAAATCTGTTTTGAATAAAATCAGAAAAAGAAAACGGTTCAAACGAGATTACGCTTTCGGGCAGAGAAAACGTACTACGGGTTTTACGCCTCCACTTATCCAGCGTGGACCGCGCGGGGAGTCACTGACAGTGGGTCCAGGGGGCCCACTAGTCAGGTTTGACTAGTCCCCACTCCCTCCTCTTCTCTGCCCGAGCAGAGGCGGGACATCCGGTGATCGTCACCGGCGAACGGCGGTTCTTCGCGGGCATCTGAATGTAGGGATGGATCCGCCACTCCTAGGCGGTCCTCCCGGTGGTTGTAGGGTCGTCAGGGGTGGAGGGAATCGCCGTCGACGAGCTTCACGGCGGCCGGTGGCATCGGGAGCAAAGTGGATTTGTGGCTTCGGTGGCTCTCTGTCGTGGCTGGGGGTCTGGGCGGCTCCGCAAGATGGAGTGGAGTCGTTTGGTGGCGTTGGGAGGGCCGGGGAGGCTCTGGTTGTGCCGAACAGAGCCGGGAGGCGGCGGTGGCCGAACTGGCCAGAGTCGGGGAAGACGGCCCCTTCTTCTTCAATTGACGGCAACGGGGGCACTAGCAGGACGGTGTGAGGCTGCCCGAGTGCTCGGAGGAGCTCGGGGCTCCTTAAATAGGCGAGTCAAGGCGGTTCCGCGGCGGCCGGGGATAAGTTCACCGGCGAACCGCCTCTCTGTTGCGGCAGAGCGTCGTGGCGGCGACGAGAGCTAGCGGACATGCTTGTGGATGAGCTCGCGCTGCTCCAGGGGGCAGGTGGCGAGCGGGAGAGGCTCGGGCGGCGCCGACATGAGCAGGGGCTGTCGGGCGGCCGTGGCGGCTAGCTCCTGGCCTGCCGAGGACGTGGCGAGGGGCTTCTTGGCGTGATGCGGTAAGATGGGGAGTGTGTGGCGCGGCTTTGCAGTGAGGGCAAAACCAGGGGCGCGACGTGGCGGCTCGGGCACGGCACGTGCAAAACGCGTGCTCTGCTCGCGCCCAGAGCACGCACGGAACGTGCTCGACGAAATGCTAATGCATGCTAGGGGGCTCTAAACCACAAGAGAGTTAGCAGGGTGGGGTTGTAGGCTAGGGAAAATCCATGGGACATGCTGGTTTGGTCAGGGGATCAGGTTCACAAAGCAAACATAAACTCATGCCAAAACTGTCTATGCACACAGGGTGTTTGACAAAATGCCAGAGGCATTTAGGAAGTTCTTGGAGTGGCCAAAACTTCCAGAGTGGGGTCTCTTTAGATGAAAAAGAGGGTGGTGAGGTTAGTTTGTGAAAAGCACAAACTTGTTAGTGCAAGTTTTACAAAACTTCAATTCTGGACAGAAGGAAAAAGGCATTATTACATGAACCAAAAATATTCAAATGGGTGCATGCTCCTGGACTTAGGGGTTTTGTAGGGTTGACTACAAGTAGGAAAAGGAATCAAGGGCCAGAGGGCAAGCAAAAATATGGTTGCTATACAAACCATCCAGTTGGACCAGAATAGAGAAGAGGTTGATTCACTCATATTTTTCAAATAACAACACTGGGTTTTTGCATAAAGTTGAATCATATGCTACTACCAACATCCCATAATTTTGGTGGAGGCTAGAAGGAAATATTTAAATGGGTTGTAGTGCAAAATTGCACTCTGGAAAAGAGAAGAAAATTGGGTGTAGATCTCAAAATGTTTCATGAATAAAAGATATTTTTGCATAAAAGTGATTTAAAAACATCACATGACATCTCCAAATTTTGGTTGGAATTTTAAGTGAATTTATCAAATGGTTGTAGTTCAAATATGGCCATATAACCTTGAAAAACCATTTTTCAAGAAAATAAAGATCAAGCAAATTAATTATGTAATTAGTTCTACTAATAAAAGAAGAGTTTTTCTTGAGAGGTTAGACAAGTCCAATGACATACTTGAAAAGTTTTCTCTTTGGGGAAAAACTCCATAATAACAAGGGAGAAAATGGTTCCAAAATCAAAAGGGAGCCCAGAAAATAAAAGTTTTAATTTCCTGGCAAAATTTTAATTTATTAAAACAAGGCCAAATTTTTTGGGGTGTCACAAAAACATACATCAAGTGAATCACGTGGTATCCCATTGTCACCACAGATACACACGGCAAGACATACATCAAGTGTTCTCAAATCTTTAAAGACTCAATCTGATAAGATAACTTCAAAGGGGAAACTCAATTCATTACAAGAGAGTTGAGGGGGAGAAGAAACATAAGATCCAACTATAATAGCAAAGCTCGGGATACATCAAGATCGTGCCAAATCAAGAACATGAGAGAGAGAGATCAAACACATAGCTACTGGTACATACCCTCACCCCCGAGGGAGAACTACTCCCTCCTCGTCATGGAGAGCACCGGGATGATGAAGATGGCCACCGTAGAGGGATTTCCCCCTCTGGCAGGGTGCCGGAACGGGTCTAGATTGGCTTTCGGTGGCTACGGAGGCTTCTGGTGGCGGAACTCCCGATCTATTGTGTGTTCTGGAAGTGTTAGGGTACGTGAGCATATATGTGTGCAGGAAGTACGTCGGTGGAGCTTCGGGGGCCCCATGAGGCAAGGGGCGCGCCCTAGGGGGGCGCCCCCTACCCTCGTGAGCACCTCCCTTGGCTCCTGACGTGGGGTCCAAGTCCATCCGGTAGCTTTCCTTCCAAAAATAACTTCTCCAGTTGATTTCGTTCCATTTCGACTCCGTTTGATATTCCTGTTCTTCGAAACACTGAAATTGGCAACAAACATCAATTCTGGGCTGGGCCTCCGGTTAATAGGTTAGTCCCAAAAATAATATAAAAGTGGATAATAAAGCCCAATATTGCCCAAAACAGTAGATAACATAGCATGGAGCAATCAAAAATTATAGATACGTTGGAGACGTATCATCCCCCATTCCCCACTTCTTCCCATTCCGCCTCCTTCTTCCTCCTTTGCTGTACTGCTAGTAGCAACTTCAATGGCGCCGATCTGAAGGTTCTCAGCTGACGAGAAGGGAAAGATTCCCCTCGACATGCCGGCGCTGCTTCCGCCGAAGAAGAGGTCGGTCCACCGTCGCGATGCTGCGGCGATGTAGGTGGTGACGAGGCCTTGGTGTGAGCGCCCTCCTCCTGGGTATCCGTTGCCCTTGCACGCCCAAACCGAGGGCTCGGGAGGAAGGAGCAACGAGCGTCGGCGTGCACACCGCGGCCAAGGTCGACGCGCTGCGGTGACAAGTGCTGTTGCTCCTGGAGTCCATGCCGCGGGCTCTTCACACAAGCTTGTGTTTGTGGCCGGCCATGTCCCCAAGCTCCTGGATCCACTTCCCGCACTTCTTCTTTGACGTGATGCCAACGAGGGGGCCTCTCGAGCTCTGGTTGCAGCATGCTGACTACGACGCTCCAGCGACTGGAGCAGAGGTTGAAGGAGTCTCCACCAGCAAGATCTTCATGACCCGTGGCTGGGGCGAGGTTGCGTGGGTTTTTTGTGCGGAGGGCGCCCTCGCGATCCACTTCGAGTATGACGGCGCCTCCACGCGGTTCTTCAAGGTCTTCGACGCAGAGGGTCGCCGCTTGGAGTGTTGCCCCGAAGGGGAGCGCCAAGATGAGGCGCGAGCCGCTCGCGGCTGCTCCAGCAGCAGCGACTCTTGGGAGTCCAGTGGTTCTCCCGAGCTCTACGAGACTCCGGAGACGAGTGACGACAGCTACGTGCCCCCGAGCTCTCGCCGCACCCTGGGTAGGGCCGCAAAGTCTGGCACCCGTCGTCACTGATCTGGATGGGGTTGGCGCGGGCCTCCCGTGGCGCACTGTTGATGATGGCGTCGGCCGCGGGGGTGTGTAGATAGGATTCTCCTAGGTTCTCGTCATTTCTTCCCTGCGAGGAACCGAGAAGTACCCCATGGGGGCATGCAAAGAGTCTGCAATGTCTTTTGTTGATATTATCCCAATTATGGAAGCCTTGTGAGCGCAAGTCTTGTTTAGGCTCGGTCTTCCCTTTCCAATCTCGCGACAACTTGTTGGTCTACGCTGACAGGTCCCGGTCCCCAGGCAAGCTTCAGCCATCGCTGGTATGCCAGGTCGCGTGCCGTGGTCAAGGCCAGGAGGTGAGCGGCCTGAGGTCCAGTAAGAGCTCCTGAGGCGCGATGCTCAGGGGGTCCCCTTTAGCGCTCAAGCAGCCGTGGTAAGATAAGAAAGGGAGGCGACGTTGCCGCAACAGGGCTGCTGCAAGCGTATCCCCTAGGTTCCAACGATTAGTTGATCTGAGCTCGTGACTTAGCTTAGCGGTCCGGGGTCGATTCTTCATGATGCGCCAGACCTGTGCGCGAACATCCGCAACGTAGCTTGGTCAGGCCCATACGAGTCCTCCCCCTTTCAATGCTCTCCTTTGTGCTCTACGTCCTCAGGTCCTGGCCCTTGAGCGAGCTCAGCCGCCGCTGGTATGCCAGGTCGCGTGCCGTGGTCAAGGCCAGGGGGTGAGGGCTGGAGAGCCAGTAAGAGCTCCTAAGTCGCGATGCTCAGGAGCCCCCCTTTAAACATGCAAGTGGATTACTTGGAAGAGGTGGGAGCTCGCGGTGCCGCCTGGTGTTATCCTCGTGAGATCCCTGCGAGCAAGCACAAGGAAGAACACGATCTGCCGTTATTGTTACTAGCCTGCCGATGGTTGCTCCGCGAGGGGGTGAAGGCACTGAGGGCCCGGTGAGGTGACGTGCACGGGGCGTGCCGCGAGCCAAAGCTCGATCGCTCAGGTTTTTCAACATGGCAGAGACGGACCCGTGCACCAGCATTGTGCCGGCGTGAGGAGGCCCCGTGGGAGGCGACGATTGAGCAGGTAGTAATCATAGATAGATCAAACATGAGAGTAGTAGGCTTAAATAAGTGCATGGAGATACGTGCCACTGGGTTAGGCCCGAGCGGCTTGGGGATGATGCAGCCCGAGGGGTGCTCCCAACAAGGTAAGGTAAAGACATAAAAAAGGATACATGCTACATGGACAGACCCACACGGCCTGGGAATGATGCAGCCCGAGGGGCGCTCCCAGCTAAATGAACTTGGAAAATGTCACATGGTTATGTTGACGAAGGAGAGTTGGGGCAGCTGAAGGTGCGCAGCGAAGGGGTTGCTCCTCACGAGCCGCTGGGGCCCTGAGCCTCAGGAGGCTCTGGGGGATCAGGTGGTTCCTTGAGGACCGTCTCCATCTCCATCGGGACGATGTGATGCCTGGCCTCCCGAGCCGCTAGGATGCGCCGCATGTTGCGCAGGTAGGCGGACGACACGCTGGGCAGGCCGACGGGCAAGCGAATGTTGCTATGCGGTGGGCCCTCGCAGCGTCCCACGCGTGAAGGCCAGAAAAGCTCCTGAGGAGCGGCCCTATTGAGCCCTCGAATGTCGATGCAGACGCGCAGCCCAGCATCCTCGCCTGGATGGGAAGCCGCGCCTTGTGAGCGGCGGTCGCCGCGCATGGCCCTTGCATCATGCAATTCCTGGGTGGTCTTGGTGATGAACTCCTAATCGGTAGGCAATCCTTGCCTTGTGCCCTCCTGAAGGAAACGTGTCATGAAGAACGCCTCCAAGTGGTGCCCAAGCGCCTCCCTCATCATGTGGGCAAGGTCTGAGGCCTTCCAGAAGGAAGCCCCCGAGCCCTTCCCGAGAAGGGCACTGGGCGCACCTTCCTATGTGATGGAGGGAGGCGCCCCGGGAGCGGGCGCTGGTCCTGATGAGGCTCCGGCTGTGACACCACCCTCCTGAGGTCCTTCACGGCACAACTGCTTCTTCTTCTTAGGGATGGCCTCAGGAGGGCCCTCGCCCTTGCTGTCGGGGTCGTCGATTGCTGCAACTTGGAAGGCACGCTCGAGGGAGCACACCGCATCTCTTTCTTCACATGGGACCGTGATGATCCCGCCGCTTCCCGGCATCTTGAGGACATTGTAGCCGTGATGGGTCACTGCCATGAACTTGGCCAGGGCTGGATACCCGAGGATGGCGTTGTACGACAGACGGATGTGCGCGGCGTCGAAGTCGATGAGCTCGGTGCGGTAGTTCTTGCATTCTCCGAAGGTGGCAAGGAGGCGGACCTGCCCTATCGGTGTGGTGGAACCACCGGTCACTCCTGAGAAAGGCTTGGTGGGCTAAAGCTGGTCATATGGCACTTGGAGGTTGTCGAATGTGTCGACGGAAAGGACGTTGAGCCCTGTGCCGCCGTCGATGAGGGTCTTGGTAACTTGCACGTTGCTGATGACTGGGGAACAAAGCATCGGGAGGGCGCCAGCGGTAGCCGTGCACTTGAGCTGATCCGCTGAGTTGAACGTGATGGGGCACTGGGACCATCTAAGCGGGCGTGTGGCCTCGAGCTTGGGGAGGGCTGCATTCACTTCATGAGCAAACTGCTTGAAGGTACGCTGCGAGGCTGGGGCCTGGGCTCCGCCCAAGATGCAGGCGATAGCACGCGGTTCCTGGAAGCCCCCAGCCCCCTCGTCTTGATGGTGTTCGTCATTCCTTCTTGGCGGCAGCGGCAGCGGAGGGAGCCCGGCGTTGCCTTGAGGACGATCCTCATGAGGCTGATCCCTCCAGGCGCCCTCGCGAGGCTAATCCTGCCAGCGGTCCTCACGAGGCCGGTCGCGCCACTCCTGGCGCGGGCCACAGTCATCCCAGTGTCCGCCACCGCGTCCTCCTCCTCGTCCATAGCCCCGGTCGCTGCGCTCGGGGCGTCGACCGAAGCGTCCTTCGCAAATGGCTCTGAGCTCTTGACGGTTGCCGGTGTTGTGGGTATTCAGGTTGTGGAAGGCGCAGCACGGATGGCTTCTCTTAGATGACTCTGGTTGGTCTCTGCCACACTTTGTGTCTGGTTCTGCCGCGAGCACGGCTGCTCCCTTGCGCTGCACGTCCTTGGCCTTGGCTTTCTTCTCCTCCGGGTCTGTGGCTGGGAGCTCGAGGAGAGGTGCCCCTCCTCAGCTCTTGCACACTTGGTCGCCGGGTTGAACAACTCGAGGGACGTGCACAACTCCTCATGGATAGCGAGCTCTTCCTTCATCTTGACATCGCGGACGACATCAGAGAACGCAGAGATGATGGCCTCGCCCGTCACCTTGGTGATCTTGAGGAAGACGTTGTTGAGGCGCTGGATGTACTTCTAGAGGGTCTCTCCCGGTTGTTTCCTGACGTGGCGCAGGTCACCTGCAGCCGGCGGGCGGTCGTGAGTGCCCTGGAAATTGGCGACGAAGCGGTTGCGCATCTCGTCCCAGGAGGAGATCGAGCCCGGTGGCAGGTTCAGGAGCCAGGAGCGGATGCCCTCCTTGAGAGCCATGGGAAACCAGTACGCCATAACTTTCTTGTCGCCGTTGGCCGCTTTGATGCTCAGCTCCAAGAACTCCGCAGGGTCGGGGTGCCGTCGTAGCGAGGAGGCAGATCCGGCTTGAACTTGCCCGGCCAGGCGACGCTACGCAACTCGGGGGTGAAAGCACGGCAGCTAGCTGTGGTCACCGGGGCCCGCCTTGTGGGTGGAGCTTGGTCTTGATGGGGTCTGCACCCTACCGCTACAGGTGGCGCGCGGTCTTGCCGCAGCAGCCGGTCCTGGCGCGGTGGCGCGAGGAGCGGCGGAGCATTTTCTTGCGGTCGAGGGACTTCTTGACAACTTCTTTCTTCACGCGCGGGCGTGGGACACGGCCGGTCGCATCGTGGAGCCGCGCGCCTTGGCGCTAGGGCGCCGTCTTGGGGCAGAGGTGGTGGAGGCACTCCGTGAGTTACGTCGCCCGTAGCTGGCGGAGGGCGAGGCAGAGAGAGGAACAGCGCGGTGGAGCCCCCTACGGCGCGGATAAGCTCGGCGATGCGGTCGAGCCAGTCCTCGTAGAGGTCGTCGACCGGTCGGTAGCGCGGGAGCTCGTGCGCCATGAGGAGCGCGGCCCGTGCGTCCATGGGAGGGCGACGTGCATGGGAAGAAGAACCGGCCGGGGTCAGGGATGGAGTGGCAGTGCGGCCGTCCGCCGCACCGAGGGGTGCAGCGAGGATGCTTGCTGCTCATTCCCCGTCGGACCGGTGGCGGCGTTGACAGCAGGCAATGGGGAACGACCAGGTGGCCCGCCGACGGGAGCCGTCTGAGCGACGTAGGCGGCGAGGGCAGCCCGGCACTCAGCATGAGCGCGGCGCGCGTCTGCCATGGAGACGACGGAGCAACGGGGTGTGGAGCGATGGAAGGAAGCTTCGGCGCATCCCTACCTGGCGCGCCAAATGTCGGATCACGGGTTCCGGCAAAACCCTCAAGGTTCAAACACTGGGGTGCGTGCGAAGGTTTTCTCCCTATCGATCCATGCCCTAGCTCTCTAAGATCTTGCAGACGAACTCCGCGAACTTGCAACACAAGACACAAGATTTATACTGGTTTGGGCCACCGTTGTGGTGTAATATCCTACTCCAGTGTGGTGGTGGTGGATTGCCTCTTGGGCTGATGATGAACAGTACAAGGGGAAGAACAGCCTCCTGAGGTTGAGGTGTTCTTGGGCTTGGCGAACTTGTGTGGGTGAGATGCCTCTGAATGAGTTCTCCCTCTTTCCTCTCTTCAAATCAGTCTCGCCTCTCTTCCAATCTGTCCCCCACTGTGGTGGCTAGTTCTACTTATATAGGCCCTGGTCCTCTCCCCAAATATTGAGCGGGAAGGGAGCCAACAACGGCCAATTTGAAAGGGGACCGCTAGTACAGCTTATCCTGACAAAAGTAGTCTTCGCCTGCAAAAGGCTCTGGTGGTGACGCCGTCTTGGGCTCCATGGTGACCTCCGTCTTGCCGTCCTGCTGGTCTTGGTCTCGTTGCACCGATATGGAAACCTTTCCTTGATGCCTCGGTACTCTGCTCCTGCGCTTGCCCCCTTGGCACCAAAGAGGAAGCGAGGACATTGCGTGCGCTGGAGCCCGCCTGGCGCCCGCATGGTCTCAATCGTCATGGCTCACATCACGAGGACCTCGTGAGGTTTGCCTTGCCTTGATCTCTCCGCCCCTCATGAGCCTGCCTGGCGAGGCCGCTCCTGAGGAGGTTTTGCGTCGCCCGGCTCGCGAGGCTTGGCCCCTCGCGAGGGTCTTGAATACCTCGTTGATGAAGATGGGCCGTACAGACCTGCCAGCTCAGCCACGCTGTGGGCCGCAGGCAGGCAAGTCTGGGGACCCCCATTCCCAGAACACCGACAATTTTCATATATAAGTCTTTTCATTTGGAGTTACGATTGATTTACGGTGATTTTCTGAAGTTTAGTACATTTTCTGAAATAAATAATTCATTTGTAATTTATTAAATATCAAGAAAAGGTTTACTGCATCAGCATTACATCACTATGACGTCAGTAGGTCAACTGGGCGGTCCAGGTCAAACTTGACCGGTGGGACCCACGTGTCAGTGGCTAACTAAACTAACCTAGTTTAATTAGCACTAAACTATGTTAAACTAATTAAGTTTAAACCTAAGTTAATTAGCCGGGCGGGGCCCGCATGTCATTGACCCAGGGGAGGTCAAACTCCTGGTCAACCGGGGTCAAAACACCGGCATTTAGCCGCCACCTGTAGCAGACACGGCGGAGCACTCGGGCATGGGCTGTGATGTCCCGTTCGCAGCGTGGCTGGGCTCGTTCGAGAGCCCAGACCAGCGCGCGTCGTGTGGTGGCGCCAGTCGGGCCTGGGGCGGCCGGAGGCGACGGCAGGGAGCTCGGCCGCGGTGGTCGGATCTCAGGTGCGCGCCGGGTTAGCATTGCGGTGCGCAAACGAGCGAGGCGAACGGATAGCGGGGCGCTACGTGATGCGGTGAGTGGGTTGGACACGCCGGGCGGACCATTTGGTCGCCGGAGTCGCGTCGGCGGCAAGTGCAGGCGGCGACGCGTGCGGGTGCGAGCAGTACGGTGGCTACGACGTATGATAGCGAGAAAGGAGAGGGAGAGGACGGTCAGTGGCTCACAGCGGTCGCGACAACACAGACGGCGGGCCCAGGGATGAACCGGAGCGAAGCAGGGCGGCGAGGGGATCTCCGGTGACCCGAGGAGGAAGAAGGGGTCGGGGATGGTGCTTCGAGGCGTCCGGTATTGTACGAGATGACGGAGAGGTCGAGGCCGTCGAGCGGGAGCTCCTAGGCACGGCAGCAAGGCGAGGCAGTGGCACTGGTCGCGGCAACAGCGAGCGGCGACGACAATGGCGCTGCAGGAAGAGAGCAGAGGAGGGGCAGGGGGTCCTGGATGAGAGGGGAGAGGTGCAGGGGGTCGAGGGGGAGTGCTTGGCAGTCGGGGCTGTCTCCAGCAGCGAGCTAGCGGGCATGAGGTGGCTAGGCGCATGTCGGCCCTCACCACCGAGATGCTTCATGCGCTGGCATGGGGAAGAAGACGGGAGTGCCCCTGGTGGGCTGGGCCGTGAAGCTAGGCCGCCAGGTAAGCCCAAGTCAGTTCTCTCTCTCTCTCTAGTTCTAATTTTGTTCTTTTTTCTATTCTGCAGGTTTGTTTTGAATTTGGTTACTGAACCAAATCAACTTTGTAAATGCTGAAACTTTTTGTGGGTGCCAAATGAATTATTCTAGGGGCTCACACAAAGCTTCAGAATTTTTGGAGCCACAATTTATTTTATAGCATTTAATAGCTCTAATTCAAATAAGTAATGAATTAAATCAAAGGCCAAAAATGCCATGGAAAATGTGCATAATCTCTGAATAAGGTTTTCACCCATTTCCCTAAATTATGAACATTTTTGAAGGGCATTTTGTGTCATTGAAAATGATTTTATTTAAACCTATTTGAATTCATTTGGTGCTAGGGTTTGAACATCCCCAATTCAAATCTAGTTGAATTTAAACATGATGACATGATGATCAAGCAAAGACAAACAAAGACTGATCTAGGGCTGTGACAAACGAACATTTTGTGTTTGCCGGCCGAACTTGTGCACAGGCGTGCTGACGATTATACACCAATCATCAAGACATGACCCAAGACAAGCCAAAGAAACCGCTCTTTGTGAGATTAAGGAGAGCGTTAAGAAGATCAAGGTGATCAAGAGAACTTCCTAGAAAAGCTTCCCACGCCAGGCAAGCGAGCCTAGTAGGCTACGCCTAGGACCAAGGTCAATCCACCCCGGCGAGCTCCACGACCGGCAGATCCCCGCCAAGATGCCACCGCTCCACCTCATCGCTCCACCTCATCGCACGCAAGTCACTAATCAGTACGGTGTCGAGCTCCCAAGTGGTTAGGTGGATCTCAGAGAGTACGTGGCGGCCTGCTAGGAAGGAGATTAACTTTATTCACACCCGTCCAGATGGCATGTCACGATAATGAAGAGAAGGCAAATAAGCAGTGTGGCAGGCTTGCCGGGTTTCAACCTCAGCATGACACCTAGCAGTGCATTTAATATGCTTTGTCCTAACTGCCAGAGTTAGGTATGATAAAACTGTTAGCTATCTAATCTTACCCAAATGACTGTTTTGCCACTGTGGTCACCCCTTGAACTATAAAAGGAGGCCCGAGGCAACCTAGCAAAGGGTTCGCACTTTCGGAGCCATCAACACTTGTATGCGCGCGTCGCTCTCCCCGAGGCACACTTGCTGGGCTTGAGCTTGCCGCGTCTTCCTGTTCCTCCAGATCAATCCATCATAGCAGAAGTAGGGTTTTACGCTGCAAAGCGGCCTGAACCTAGGTAAAGGAGAGCTGCCCATCGCCGTGTTGTCCCTGCTGCTTTGTGTAATGTGACCATCCCCTCGCCGAACAACAAAGGGTCATCCATGCCCCATAGGTGATCGTGCTTCCAGGCCGACAGCGCTGCAACATTTTTTTTTAAATAATCGTCATACTCTTTATTATAAAGAGGTATGAACAAATCTTGCGAGTTGATGTGTTTAAGGGGTTGTACCAAAACAAAAGTGGTACAACAAATGACACAAAAGTGGCACGAACCGCCGGCCTAGCCGGCATGTACATAGGCTGCCATGGCACGTTTTTGCGGTGAGGTTCTAAGTTGCACACATCGTGGCACACTACCAACTGAGGCCATCTTCTAGGATTCTTTTTTCATACGCATGCTGTGAGCTCAGTTTCTTGCAAATCTAAGTTCATGGCAGACATATTTAGTGTGAAGCCACTAGAATATGTATACATAATAACAACACTCATGCAAGAAACTTGTCTTAAAAATATGTAAAATTCTCCATGGAAGTACCAGAAAAATACGAATAAATTTACAGATAAGTTATATCGGACATATCTTGAGTCTTTCATTTTTTTTGAATTTTCAATGGGGGGGAGAGAACTCCCCCACCTGAATATATATTGAGCCAGCAAGTCAATACATCAGTACAACCACCGGGTCAGCGGCAGAGGGGAGGGAAGAGAACAGGACCTGAACTACATTATCACATTTTTACATATGCAAGACATGGAGCCACACATCAATGTGCCCACAATCATCAGGATGGAAACTGCTACGCCAGAGGACGGTGTCATCGCGGCAGGCCTTCAGAGTAGCAGCCACAGAGGGGGACTCCCACCTGAACACCTCAACATCCCTCCGCTTCTACAGGTGCCAACAGCAGAGCTGCACGGATGCTTGTGGCGACGCAGCGCCGACAGCTCCAGAGACATCAAAGAGGTGCAGCCCCCACACCACGGCCCCCGAGGTGGAGAGGTGCAGGGTGTCCCAGAATGCAAGCGCGAAGGAGCAACCAAAGATTAGGTGGTCAGGCGTCTCTAGGGCAGCCCCGCATGCTGAGCAGTCGGCATCATGCGGCTCCATAATGTGTTTCTTCAGCAGGTTGTCACATGTGTGAACTCGACCAAGCGCCGGCAGCCAAGTGAAGAACTTGACCCTGGACGACATCGGCAAGCTCCAAAGGAAGGCAGCATTCTCGATGACCTCACCACCAAGGTAAAGAAGTTTATAGGCTGCGTTCGAGACGAGCTTCTCCTCCTTCTTCCCACACAGCACCAGGGATCGGAGGTCTGCGATGCCCATGTCTTTCCCCACCCGCCCAATGAGCGGGAGTAGGAGGAGGCGCTCCTAGGTAGCCGCGGCACCAGGACCACATTGAGGTCGTGGGTGTGGATCGCCCAAACAGACGTCTCGGAGCACGTTGCATGGGAAGCTAGTGTAGGGAAAGCGCCATGGATGGGCCCGCAGGGGAGCCGGTGATCCTCCCAGAAGGCCGCTGTCCGCCCATCCCCCACGACGATTCAGGAGAGTGGGTGATAGAGAGGCACGAGGCTTCGAAGACACGCCCAATGCTCGCCGATGAGCGTTGAGCCACATGCGTCGAGCAGGAGGCACTCGCTAAGAGAGCTCGAGACCCAAGACACCCACTGGGATAGGGGGACAGAGTGCAGTCGGTGAAGAATCTTTAGGAGGAGCGAGTCGTTTTGAGTGGTGAGGTCCCAGACCCTAAGGCCACCCTCCTCCCTAGCTCGGCTCACTTGGTCCTAAGCCATGAGGCATTGTGCACCGGACACACGTTCGACCGTGTTCCACAGGAAAGCATGGCGGAGGGAGTCCAGTGCACTGACCACCTGTGGGGGAAGTTTGAGCGCGCCCATAGCATAGGACGGGATAGCATCCAGGTCGACATTGATGAGAACCATCTGCCCGAACAGGGAGAGGAGGCGGGTGCGCCGGCCGGCAAGGTACCAGTCCACTTTGGAAATGATGAAGTGGAAATCCGCCAGTGAAAGCTTGTGGCATGATAGGGGGAGCCCCAGGTAGGTCTGGGGGAACCCTTCCACCGTGCAGCCCATGACAACCACGATAGCGGCCAGAGTGTCATCATCGACGTTCATCGGGACCAACGTGATGTATAGACCTTGTAAAAAAACGGAGAGGCTTATGATGGTCCTTTCGTGTCAATGTTTGACATGATGGTGAGTTGTATCTCTCTGTCTCTTTGCTTAATTCGCCACCTCCTGCCAAGTACAACAAAGAGGCAAACTCCGTTAAATTATCTATCATAAGCTCCTTTCTTTCCAGTGTCTGACTTTACCAAGAAGCATGAACATTTCTTGCTGGAATGATGTAGGTAGAGAATTACCTTGTTATGCATCCCTTAATGTCAATAGTGTAAGGTAAGCATATCTTTTCATGTCTTCTCATGTATCGACAAAGTTTTTTGTCTCGAAATGTGAGCACTGCTTCAACTTATGTATAATCTATGCAATGCAACTTAGTTAACTAGATTTACTCATCAAAAAACAATAGACTGTGTGTGTTATTAGCATGAGTGCTCTTATTTTTTCCGTTCCTAATATTGGAACCAATGGCGGCATTGGTTGTACCGATATGGGATGTTATTAGCTTGTGTGTCTTATCTTTCTAAGTGCGGATTATGGTACTATAAGTGACGGTGTCCTGGACTAGGGGGTACTCACCACGTCGTCTCCCGATCTGTTAGATTGGGTCGAGGACCCCCATGGCCGTATACTCATGGGCCAGTTCGGACAACTGCCGCATACATGGAAGATTCCACAAGACTTGGTGATCAAGACAAGGACTCCTCCCCACAGGCGTATTCGGCTAGGACTCTTGTTATCCTAGGCCTCTAGTGCATTATATAAACCGAGGCCGGGCTAGTCGATAGATCATATACAAACAATCATACCATAG
Organism: Triticum urartu; assembly: GCF_056163025.1. Classification (NCBI taxonomy): domain Eukaryota; kingdom Viridiplantae; phylum Streptophyta; class Magnoliopsida; order Poales; family Poaceae; genus Triticum; species Triticum urartu. The sequence goes on along the minus strand of NC_141879.1, from coordinate 148,571,623 downwards.
GCTAGCTTCTAGGGTTTAGCCTCTCCGATCTCGTGGTAGATCTACTCTTGTACTACCCATATCATCAATATTAATCAAGCAGGATGTAGGGTTTTACCTCCATCAAGAGGGCCCGAACCTGGGTAAAACATCGTGTCCCCTGCCTCCTGTTACCATCCGCCTTAGACGCACAGTTCGGGACCCCCTACCCGAGATCCGCCGGTTTTGACACCGACATTGGTGCTTTCATTGAGAGTTCCGCTGTGTGATCGACAAAAGGATCGATGGCTCGTCTGCAGGTCAACTGCGATGCCGGCATCTTCGTCGCCGGCTCGACTGGTCACCTTGGCTCGACCGATGACCATGCTCCATCTCCGATCATCATGTTCGGACGAGGGCCTTCATCAACATCAACTCCGATCTCTATCAAGATCATGGAGGAATCATCCATGGAGCTCGGGGGCTCAACGTCAACATTGCCCTCGGGCGACCGTGCTGTTTTTCCGAACAGCAAACTTGTATCCGCTGCCACCACCTCTTAGGGCATCGCTTTGAAGATCCCTTGGGTGGAATTGTGCGAACTTGAGACTACAACAACCCTGGAAAATTTCGTCGAGTTCCAATGGAGGAATCTCCGACAATCTACGATATACCGGAGCCCTGTCGAATCTGGACGGCAATCTGGACGAGTTTAGGGCGTGGTCTTCAGAGCCCAGCTCGGAGGTCCTTTGGAAGATCCAACCGTTCATCTACGGCGGTAATCCCATATCTACCACCCCTCCAAATTTCAGCTCGATCCAACGGTTCAAACTCCGGGAAACTTCCGATGAGTGGACCAATTTTTAGATCTGTTTTCTGCGCGAATACGGATCCAACCCGAATTCATGTTTCTTTATGAACGTTATTGGACAACCTTTTTTAAGGAATTTTCTTCTATGGTATTGTGCGTTGTTTTTAAACACGTACCCATAAAATTTTAAGCCTCCTTCGAGGTAATCATCACCATCACGCTGGTGTCAAACCAGTCCGACGGTATTGCTCCACGGCTGCCGACCTGCGCTAGACACGTCGCCGCTTTATTGAGCCGAGCTCAATTCCTTCGATCATCATCTCTGCAAGCCGAACAAGAGTTCGGCATCGGGAAGGATAAATCATCACCAACATCGCCGCCCCATGGATTACACGGAGCGGGAACACAGGCATCGCCGCATGGTCACTTTATCAAACCGGCATTGTCCGCGTCACAAGTTACGACCTGCGTCGGCATGGCCGCACTGTTGCTTCTTCAAACCGATATTCATCACACTGAACTGCTTCAACACCTCGTCTGACACGGCAGCTGCAACGTCTCCTTACCGACCTGCTCCGTCTCCTCGGCTAGACCATCTCTTCATCAACTTACTTCAGAGACTTCGGCATCACCAGCCGACCAGCTTCATCACATTAGCTGGACCACGGGCTTTTCCTCGGCGAGCCAACCTTTGCTAGCATCGCCAGGCCATCGCTTTATCACCCATCGGGCAATGGGTGTGCAGATCGATTCCCGATTTTGGGAGTCGCTTTTCTTCGGGTTGCTACAACAAATAAACCAGGTGCTATTAATCCTAGTATTTTTTGCTTGTTTGGGTTTATTTTTTTCCAAGGAATTATTACTCTGGTTTGTCCATCATCTGCACACAGGTCTATCAAATGATGGCCGCATTAACGGCGGTCGTGTGGTGGTTCGGTCAGTTTCCGTACATAGTCCGGCGAACGCCGCATCCGGAACTCGGACCGACCTGTCAATTCAGGCTTTGCCACGCCTTTACCGCATCACGCCGATGCCCTGCATCAACATTGACTTCGGCGCCAGGCCATATTTCTTTTATTACTCACTTTGCATAAATTATTTATTATGCAACAATTTTTTTAATTATTATTATTACTATTATCTATGGTTTGCACTATTTTTTGTGCACAGGAAAATGATCCGGGGATTTCGGCATCACTCTACCGGTCTGCATTGACCGTGCTATGTCACCACTTCAGCGTGTCGAGCTCTCCGCTCCGCCACCTCGGGACTAGCTTGGGGGATGGAACCTTGTCCCGCATCAAGCTCGGACCGCGTCATCAATGCCGAACACATTAACCAGCTAAGTCGCTTTCATGCTCAAAGTTTTAATTTTTAACTTGTTTTCGGTTCGACCAAGCATTATACTTTTTTGGAAAAAAGTTGCTTGTAAAAAATTTCCTTGTCCAAACTTTGTTTGTGACACACATATTCAAATACCCTGTTTATTTGGGGGCTTCCTTTATGAAGCTTTTCCTCTTGCATATGATTATACTTGTATGGCTTCGTTCCTTGTTCGTGTATTACGCCACAATATGCACCATATTGACTTAAGTGATTTGCAAGCTGGGTTGCCTGGCTCCTGTGCTTACCCCTACGTTCCCGATTGTTCGGCTGGGGAGTAAAGGGAGCACCTCTGCGATTGTCACGACCGGGTCCTCTGAGCTCTGACCTCAGACTAGGTGAAGCCGAAAGCTAGCGCTCTTATTGTTTTCAATCATGGTCGGCACACAACGGAACTCATGAGTACAAAAAATCTATTGCACAAGTCTCATAGTAATAATGAGCACCGAAGAAAGGTATCGGTGGGGGTACTATTTTCTTCGAAGATGCTTCTTACACTTCGTCTGTAATATAGCATAAGTTCCCTGAGCGCGCTTTGTCTGTTACAGCCTTATGGCCCGGTTGCCTGGTTATTGGAAACACTGTCGATATTCTCGACAGGTGGAGTACATAACACTTTTCAGTCCTTGACCGAAGAGGGAGAAGCCGATGGTCGGTTAAGACGCGTTTAAAGTTTGGTTGAACAAAGATATGATATTAGTACTTCAGTACATACAATCATCATACATAAAATTCTTTTACCCAAGTCACTTGGGGGCTCTTAAATTTATATGAGGCGTTTTATAATAAGTGTTCTCCTTCTTACTCGTTGCAAAGTTTTTATTACTATTATTATTTATCACTCCTTTTTTCGACACGAGTGTGTGGTCACTAGCCGGGGAGCCTAATTTCTCTCTCAAAGCCTCTAGAGTTTAGTTTGCTAAACTGGCCTAATGAGAAGTAATCCGCCTTCGGGATAGGAGGTTGAAGCCATAGGTTGACCCGCTCGAAGTCTTGAGATAGGATGTGTCATGTTAAAGAACGACAGAAGCACTTTTTTTCTAAAGTCCAATTTTCGGATTGGCACCGAACACTTGATCTTGTTCGGACGTCACATTTTTACTGACGCTTTTTTGGTTTTCCAAGCTTATGGCACTTTTAAACTATTTGTGTGTTTCCAGCACAAATCTCACAGTGCAATGCCGGACACCTTTATAGATTCGGCAAAAACATTCTCGGATCTCACTATATATGCATTGGTTTTGAAGTGTGTCTTCGTTCAATAGTTGGGTTGCCCGGCTCCTGCGCTTGCCTCCTATGTTCCGCTTTGTTCGGCTAGGTGTGCAAAGGGAGAACCACTGCAATTGTGCTTCCAGCTCACATGGTTAAGCACCTCAGTGGAGAAAGCCGAAAACTGACTGTCACAATAAGCGTAAACTGGTCAGCAATCCGATGACGGTGTTAAATGACGGGCCATTCATAACAATGGCCAAAGTGTTTACGGCTTGACCTCGACTGTCGCCGAACACTACCGGGGGCTATTAACTGGCCTCCCAAACTAAAATCCTCGATATTTTGCTCTTACATTAGAGCTGAGGTTTCATGATCATGCTTAGCATGACAACCCAAAGAAAGGAACCGATAGCGGGACTATTTTCTTTGGAAGACATTTCTTATGTTAAACAGTAATATAACATATCTCTCTGCATACCTTTGTTTATAAAACCGTATGGCCAGATTGCCTTGTTTGTCGTAAATCTTTGCCCTCATAAAGGCTTTATAAAGTAGGACAAACACTCCCCGACTTCTGGCCGAGGAGGTTGAAGCCGATGGTCGGTTAACAAAGTTTTGTACAATGCGGATCCGAGCATTAATGACGTAAAGTACTTGGATACATAGAGTCATTACACATAATTTGTGATTTTACTATGGATATCGATCCTTAATTCGGCCACCCGTGCCCGCATTAAGGCTCGGGGGCTACTAGGCTTCGGCCTTATTATTTACAAATATTAAAGGGGCACATCGATCCCCTGATCTGGTGTTGCCACCCGACCAGTGTCTCGGGGGCTACTGCATTTCATGTTCAATGCAGAAAATTTTAAGTGCAATACAGTTGCCGAGGAGATTTTGATCCTCAGGTTGGTCGGCCGCACCCAACCTGAGTCTCAAGGACTAAGCACGCCGCTTTTTGTGTCCCGAAGTGTTCTGCCGAGCTAGGACTTGATCCTCAGGCCGATTTTGCAAATCAACCTGAGTCTCAGCGGCTACTGGGATCAGCGGTCTTACGTCATCCTTCAGGTGCATCTCGGGTTTTAGACCGATACACACCTTGAGGGCTACTGGCTATATATCTCGGCTGAGAATAAATTGCAATGATAAAAAATATTGACAAAAAATCGGCCCACAGTCGGGGTGGTGCACCACCTCGGAAGCAGTCCGGCATAAAGCTCAGGCGCTAGTGGATGGCTCCATAGAGGGCATTTCCGGCATTAAGCTCGGCTGAACTCCTTCAACTTTTTTGAACTAAGGTGATATGACACCTCGGATATAGTCCGGCGTTGGGACTGGGACACTGTCCGGCGTTGGAGCTCGGATATAGTCCGGCGTTGGAGCTCGGATACAGTCCGGCGTTGGAGCTTGGACATAGTTCGGCGTTGGAGCTCGGCTACATTCCGGCATTGGAGCTCGGAAGCGGTCCGGCATTGGTGCTCGGCCGCAAAAGATACCTTGAATGCAGTCCGGCGTTAGAGCTCGGACGCAAGACGACGCTGCCTCCTGGGAACAACTTCAACCCGAGGTGTGGCATAAAAATAACAAGGCATTGATAAAGGCCGGAAACTTAAAGGGGCCCCTCGGATACCCTACGTGTAAACTCGCCGAATGCATTTCGGCGATCCTCAAGATTGAAGATGAGAATATTTGTTGAACCAGTTTTCAAGACCGTCAACCGAAGATGAAGAACAGTTTGGAAGAATCGAGGAGCGTCCCTAACTTGAATACCGGTTCAGGGGGCTACTGACGGTGTCCTGGACTAGGGGGTACTCACCACGTCGTCTCCCGATCTGTTAGATTGGGCCGAGGACCCCCATGGCCGTATACTCATGTGCCAGTTCGGACAACTACCGCATACATGGAAGATTCCACAAGACTTGGTGATCAAGACAAGGACTCCTCCCCACCGGCGTATTTGGCTAGGACTCTTCTTATCCTAGGCCTCTAGTGCATTATATAAACCGAGGCCGGGCTAGTCGATAGATCATATACAAACAATCATACCATAGGCTAGCTTCTAGGGTTTAGCCTCTCCGATCTCGTGGTAGATCTTCTCTTGTACTACCCATATCATCAATATTAATCAAGCAGGACGTAGGGTTTTACCTCCATCAAGAGGGCCCGAACCTGGGTAAAACATCGTGTCCCCGGCCTCCTGTTACCATCCGCCTTAGACGCACAGTTCGGGACCCCCTACCCGAGATCCGCCGGTTTTGACACCGACAATAAGATTCCAGCTTTCCTATCGAGTCATCCAGTGCCAGCTTTGAAGTTTCTATTGGAAGCCTTTCCTACTTGTGATAAACAACAAAGATTATAGAACTGCCTGAGTGCAGTGCATGAACTTGACACGGCATGGTAGTGCAGTCTAAAATCGGAAAGCCTTCGTCAGAAATCTTGTCATGTTTCCCTTGATGGATTTCCTAATATGTTTTTGTCTGCTATTTGGCATTTTGCTGATGGTGATGAACAATAATTAAGAGTAAATAATGTGGTCTCTCAGCAGCCCTTTTGTTAGGGGAAGCATGGTGACAGCTGGTCGTCGACGATCGGTCATGTATGCAACTTGTAAGAACCATAGTGTAGTAACCAAGATTTTTTGTTCTGTGTGTGAGCCGTTGGATCTCTATTGGTTGGACCATCAAAAAATGAAGAAGAAGAATAAATTTCAGACCTGGCAAATAAATGGTGAATCTCACTGACCATCACTCGTTCAATCTTTGAGAGGAGTTATATATAAAGGGCGATCAGGGTGGCACTTGCACCGCTACACTCAGACTAGGAATTATTGACATGATGGCGCATTTCTGGTGGGGAGAAGAGGACAACCAAAGGAGGATGCAATGGATGGCTTGGTGGAAACTGTGTGTATCCAAGAACCAAGGAGGAATGGGCTTTCGTGATATCCATTGGTTCAATTTGGCTATGCTTGCTAAACAGGCTTGGCGTCTTATCGAGAATCCGGATTCTCTATGTGCTACCAATTTGAGAGTCAAATACTATCCCGATGGTGACTTGTTGAACACTGACCTAAAGAAGGGTTCTTCCTTTACCTGGTAAAGTATTATGGCAGGTGTGAGCTCCCTGAAGCATGGTCATATTTGGCGAGTGGGAAATGGGCAGAATATTGACATTTGGGAGGACACAGGATTCCATATTGTGCAAACCATAAAATTGTGACCCCTAAGGGAGGCTAGTTACTATGAAAGGTAGCAGATTTGATTGATCCAATCCTAAATAGTTGGGATGAAGATCTTCTCAGACAGACTCTATGGGCTATTGATGTTCAGGAGTGCTTATGATCCCTATATCGCAACATGATATGCCAAATTTTGTAGCTTGGAATTTCACAAAAAATGGGATTTTTTCGGTTCGGTCTGCTTATTTTGTGGAATGGGACCACTAACATGGTAACAAGTTACGACTTACCAACGGTATGAGACGTACCATGGTTAATCCTATTTGGGGGAGGATTTCGAAACTTTCTTTTCCAACAAAGGTTAAAATATTTATTTGGCGTACACTTCATGGCACTCTTCCGTGTCATGTTAACCTACCTAATAGACATGTGAAAGTCTCGCCTGAGTGTCATGCCTGCTCATCTAGGCCAGAAGGCACAAAGTATCTGTTGTTTCTATGTGACAGAGCAAAAGAAGTCTGGAGAAGACAAGGGATGGACAATATTATCAATAGAGCTTATAAAATAGACTATGCGAGTGAGGCAGTCTTGGAATATTTACTTTCATTACCAGATCAGGAGCTATGTATTATGGGCACTCGAAATGTGCGTGACATGATTGCCATATCAGCCTGGTACTTGTGGTGGGAAAGGCGCAAATTGGTACACAATGAGACTACTCAAAATGCACAACAGATGTCCATGGGGATACGTGCTCTCACTACCAATTTTGTTAATGCCTCCTTGCCGAAGGCTTCCATGAAAAGAGGAGGATGGTCTAGCCCCTGACGGGGTTTGTTAAACTTGACGTTGATGCTTCTTTTGACCATGTCCTTCTTAGGGGTACGATGAGGGCGGTCTTAAGAGATGATAAAGGTAGGTTTCATTGATGGTGGGAATGGTAAGATCAACTGGTGTGTAGATATGTTGATGGATGAAGCTTTGGCTTTAAAATTCGGCATACCGCCTGGGCAAAGGATGGGCTGCAATCGCGTAATTACTAACTCAGATGATATGGAGGTGATTGATACCATGAACGAAGGAGGACGAACGTCGGGGGCAACAAATGTAATTTTTTATGACTGTTTTCACTTAGCTTGTGATTTTTCCTATTTGTAGATTCGAGCATTGTAATAGAGAAGCAAATAAAGTTGCTCATGAACTTGCCTAATTGGCTAGATTTTCTATCATTTCTAATTGGTTTGAGGAACCACATAATGCAATTGTACCAATCCTCATAAACGATGTAATGATTATTTCTAATGAATAAAGCTCGAAATTTCTTTCAAAAAAGCTACTCCCTCTTCCTCTGCACGTATGATCTCTCTCTCTATCTCCTGTTCTCGCTCTCGATCTGTCTTTCACTCACATGGACATGGGCTCGTGTTGTTTTGTTTTCTGCAGGAAGCACGAGCATGACACCATGCGCCTGGTTCCAACGCCAACAGGCGGCACCGATCTGATGGAGGAGGCACAGCTGGTCGGAAGCGTCTTCGGGGGACGGCAGCGTTGTTCCTCATGGTCCTCTTCACCGCTAGAAAACAAACCTTTGATCCGGAGCATTAGTCCCGGTCGGGTTTGGGCCCGTGACTAATGTGAGCATTAGTCTCGGTTCTAACGCCTAGGAGCGGATAGGGGGGGCACGGCCCCCTTTAGTCCTGGTTCAAATAGTGATTTGTTGGTTTTAGTTTGGGAGTAATTATTTAGGAGTTTATTTGATTTGTATGTAATTTGAGCACAAATTAACTTCTTAGTTTGCATATGTGTAGTTGCTGCAATGCGGCCATGTCTTTCACTTGCCATGCGTCAAGGAATAGGTGCTGAAACAGGACAACCCTAGGTGCGCTATCTGCATGGGGAAACTGGAGTAGTTATCTTTCCGGTTTGTTGCAATTCTCGGTGTAATCAAGCGTGTGTGTGCAAAATTTGTCTTCATGCACTAGTAGAGGAATGACCTTCATTCCCGGTTGGGAAGGGCCTTTAGTCCCGGGTCACCAACCGAGACAAATAAATCGGGCCTAAAGGCCCCCCTACCGTTTAGTCTCGGTTGGCGACGACCCGGGACTAAAGACCTTCCACGTGGCCGGCAGCGCGCGCTGGGGCTTGGGGACCTTTAATCCCGGTTGGTGGCACCAATCGGAACTAAGGGTTTAGGGGTTTAGGGTTTTAGGGTTTATGGTTTATTTTTGCTTTTCATTTTATGTCTTTCATTCAAATCTTTTTCATTTCAAACATATTTTATGCTACTACATATTGTACACGTTATGCACATATAATATAATTTCTCGTACGACCATACATCTCTCATATAATTTCTCGTACCACCATGCATACACACACACACACACACACATATATATATATACAATTTGGCATATACAATTTCTCCTACAATTTGCAGATCATTACATGCAGGGATTAGGTGCAATGGTATTCTCCTCTATCAGATATGACCTCCTTAAGCAAAAATACCGCCAATTCCTCTTGAATTGCTTGTATGCGGTTCTCTGGTATGAGCCTATCCCGCATCTGCACCATCTTCAAAGAAGGACATCAATATGAATATATTAATTAGTTGTGTGTGTATATATATCTATATATTAGATCATGACAAAAAATGTGAATAGTGTTTACGTACCTGAACTTGTCTTGTATCTTTGTGCCATTTGGCTGTCATGCGAATGTTCTCGCAAACGTAGTGTGAACATAAATTAGTCCCCTGTTCCTGCCTCATGCACTTTGCGAGAATAGGATTCAATCAGATAATAATAAAGCATGATAATGGTATTGATACTAGAATTAAATAGGTGCATGGCCCAGCTAGTACTACTTAATTACCTTGATTCGTCGCCATGACAGCTTCAATTTACATTCACCAACAACCTCTTTGATGAACCGGTTCCGAACCCTGCCCAACAAAGAAAATGAATAAAGTAGTTATTAATTACTTGATATCAGGAAATGAACGAAAGAGGCCGATGTAGTGCGTTACTTATTCAAATTACCCGTCGAGCATCAAAATCACGGTGGTGAATTCTTGAGCATCAATTTCCTGTTCACATACCTCCTAGATAAAAATATCTATGTCAACTTGATGGGCATAATTTTCATAAACACGAAATGCAACAAATAGTTATAAAAGATAATATACCACATCCGAATCATAAATCGGACGAGGGCCGACGGGGATGGATATGAAAACCATGGCACTACATATAACAAACAATCATACAAGTATGAAAATTATACAAGGAACTATCTAAATCATACAAATAAGATTTCTTTTTGCACATAAAGGATAAGAACAAGAGCCTCACCAAGGTGGTGCCAGCGACGGGACGGCGTGGGCGATCGACGACGGTGAGGACGGGGACGGGAAGGCACACTAGGTAAACCACACCTACACATATGCAAACTAAGATGTTAATTTAAGATCAAGTTGCATATAAATCAAATAAACTCCCACATAATTAATCCCAAACTAAAACCCTCAAATGACTATAATTATAGAGCATGAAACGAGCTAAACTAACAATGAGAGATGAAAGGACAAAGTTGCTAACCTTTTAAACACTAAGATAGATGGGGTGCCTTATATCTTGACAAATCTTGGCAAAAATGGAGGATGAGCTCGAGCTAGGGGAAGAATACAGCAAGGAGAGAAAGGAGAAAGCTTGGACTCAGGCTGGACGAAGCAGGGGTTTATATAGGGATATATGTAGTCCCGGTTGGTGACACAATCCGGGACTAAAGGTCTATGTCTAGTTATGGTAGGTGATACCAACCGGGACTAGGGGCTCGCATGGGCTCCAGCCTGACGCCAGCATACCACCACCCCTTAAGTCCCAGTTGGTATCACCCACCAGGACTAGAGGTCACAAATGAACCTAGACTAAAGGTGGTCGTGCCCCCGTCCGCTCCCAGCCGTTGGGACCGGGACTAATGATCACATTAGTCTCAACCCGACCGGGACTAATGCTCCGGATCAAAGGCTTGTGTTTCTACTAGTGATGCGAGTAGATGGAGCTCGTGGTGCCCCCGATTTGAGTGATTTCCAGCGTATTAGGCTGCAATAAAACTACGTATGTTGGGTTATATAAATTTTTCAGTATGGTTATTGGCTCAACCCTTTTTATCGTGATTTGTTGCACAATTTACAGTGCCATCTCTTTTGTTCTTTGGTGTGTTGTTTACAAGAATTTGAAGAAAAAATAAAAAATATGGTGGTTTGAAACCGAGGCGCGCGAGGCGTGTGAAGTGGTAACATCAACATCAGAAGGCGTCATTCCGTTTACTTTCCCAACTCCACCAACTTGAGGTGGAACTACCGGAACATTGTTCGACCCTTGGGATGGATTGAGCTGTGATGGATTGACCCAATAAGATGAATGCATATGGTAATGCCGAAAATGGTGATAGAAACAGGTCGAACGAAACTCACAATGTTCCACTCTGGCGTCGGTGGCATCTCTGGCCTGGTTTGCCTTGCATATAGAATAAATATTGGCCACCATATGTTGTAAAGACTTCACTAGATCATCTTGTGCCTTCAGCTTAGCCCGGTCTTCATCTCATTCTTTCTAGGTGTCACTCAGCCGAGTCTACAATATGGCAATGCAAATGTCATTCGTGTTGAAATGCAAACATGCAGGACCATGAAGGATCAATGAAGAAGCAATGACCTGAATATCCTCAATAATAGCCATGGTATGTGGTATGTGACGCTCTATGGTAGGAGTAGAGCCAGTACTCATAGCATGGAGCGTGTTGACTCTCGGAAGGGAGGATGTTATGACAGAATCAAGGTGAACCACCATCCGGCCATTCGGTCTATCGCCTGCCGCGGCAATGGCCACAAGAGGGTCAAATGGTAGCACGTGAGGAACAGCCTCTTGCCCGTATGTCTCCTTCAATTTTTGGTGTAGTTCTCCCCATCTGACAGGGTTTAGAGCTGATCCAGTCCCTCTCCGAGTGGAGAGGGTCCTTGTCCTTGTCGTCTTTGGTACATTTGATGGTCCAGGCCTTGAAGTAAGAGATATCCTTGCCAGTGTCTTCTTTCTGCAAAAGAAAGCGATCCAAACAATCAAGGGAATGCTCACAAAAATGAAAGATAACATGATGGAAAGAAAAGGATGTTGTTGCCTACATGTTTGGAGACGACATCTGGGGTGGTGAGGTTGCCTTGACGGTGTCCTGGACAACCCATCAACTTACGCTGTTCACAAGGCCGTCCAGGGGCCTGTGGGAGCTGTGCGCCCGCACAGGGCCCCCAAATTTCAGGGCCCCCCGATTTGGGCCAATGACTTTAGTATATTTGTTTTGTTTTGGGCCCTTTCTTTAGACCTGGCACGTAACTGGGCTTCCTCAGCTAGTATTTGGCACTCGGGCCTGCTCCTCAACCTTGCCCCAACGAGTCTTTCCCGGGTCCCTCTCCGATCGACACAATCTGCTGAATGATCGATCTTTCTATCGATCCAGCCATCACGAGAAAAAAAGCCTCTCACAGAGAACTAGCGGAAGTGCGGCGCCGCTACACGGAGACGGAGGCTAGCATCGTTGTTTGATTGATCGCTTTGTATCCTTTCCGTATATACAGCCGCAACCGTGCCCGCATGTAGAATTGATTCATCGATTCTATTGGCCGCTGGGCACTTAGCTAGTCGCAAATCCCGATGCACGAGTAGAAGCAGCCCGTGGCCGAGACCAAGTTGAGAGAAACACCGATCTTTCCAAAATAGAATCCTTATTTAATCTAGACTATTTTTGCTGAATAATTATATTAGTGAACATATTATAAGCATATGCATCAGTTCGTCAATCAATTTTTTTAGGGAAGATATATATAGTAGGCTAGTAGATCATGATCAAGTTGTCACACACAAAGATTTCCAAGATAGTTGCTTTAGGGTTGTCTTTTTCTTTATTACCTTGATAAGCCTATCATTTATGCAATGTTGGAATTCATTCATACTTTTTCTATAAAGAAATAATCTATTCTAGAAATTTTAGGGCCTCATTTTACATTTCGCACCTGGGCCCCGAATTCCTGGAGACGGCCCTGGCCGTTCAGCTATTACCCTGTGTTCATCCTGCCATCCTGGATCTGTGCACCGTTCGACGATCATCTCCCAATACGGACGTTTGTTGGTGCACCATCGAGGAATGACCTGTAATTAGTAAACAAATACATCTTAGTAAGGAATCTAATTTAAGGTAATGTAGGGAATAGCAAGAATCCATCGTTTCTTGCCTTGAAGTAATTGTCCCGTGAAAGATGCTTCCCTCAAGCCTCCTTTTTGGAAATCTTCTGGTTGAGATAGTCCGCGTGATACTTCACCCCTAACCGGACGCACTCCTCATAGTGCATGTCGTGGACTAGTTTCTTCGCAATATTCTCAACCACCACATTTTCACGATCATTCTCAGCATCTACGCATGTAAACAAATCCTACAAACATGCATACATGTGAGAACGGTAAATACATGACTATGGCAAATTTAAACCTTTTGGTATTGACATTGCAGTGTTTGAAAGGACTTACCTACAACTCGTTGACCACTCGCAAAGCTCTGGTATCATAAACCCTCTAACGCATATCCAGGAAATCCGGAGGGAGTATGTAGTGATCCCATGACCAAACTGTCTCAATGATACCGTTCGGCAAAGTGACTGATAGCTCGTATCCACGTTGGTATTTCCCCAAAGAGGAAGGGATGATGATGTACAGCTACGGTAAGTATTTCCCTCAGTTATGAAACCAAGGTTATCGAACCAGTTAGGAGAACCAAGCAACACTATGTAAATGGTACCTGCACACAAAGAACAAATACTTGCAACTCGACGCTTATGAGGGGTTGTCAATCCCTCCACGGGTAACGGTGCCAGAAATTGTAATAGATTGGATAAATAGATCTTGATAAAACACAAAATAAAATAAGTAACAAAAAAGTGCAAAAAGGTATTTTTGGGTTTTTGATAATATAGATCTGAAAATAAAAGATGCAAATGAAGGAAAAAGCAAATGTCAATGCAGATCTAAAAATATATGATGAGAAAATACACCTGAGGGCCATATATTTCACTAGTGGCTTCTCTCGAGAAAATAGCATATGGCGGGTAAGCAAATTACTGTTGGGCAATTGATATAACCTCAAATAATTAGGACGATATCCAGGCAATGATCATTATATAGGCATCACGTCCAAGATAAGTAGACCGACTCCTGCCTGCATCTACTACTATTACTCCATACATCGATCGCTATCCAGCATGCATCTAGTGTATTAAGTTCATGGAGAAAGGGAGTAATGAAATAAGAATGATGACATGATGTAGACGAGATCTATTAATGTAGGAATAGCCCACATCTTGTTATCCTCAATAGCAATGATACATATGTGTCTTGCTGCCCCTTCTCTCACTGGGAAAGAACATCGTACAATCGAACCCATCACAAAGCACCTCTTCCCATGGCAAGAAAAATCAATCTAGTTGGCCTAACTAAACCAAAGATTCAAAGAAGAAATACGAGGCTATAATTAATCATGCATATAAGAGATAAAAGAAACTCAAATAACTTTCATGGATAAATAAATCTGATCATAAACTCAAAGTTCATCAGATCCCAACAAACACACTACAAAAAGAGTTACATCAAATAGATCTCCAAGAGACCATTGTATTGAGAATCAAAAAGAGAGAAGAACCCATCTAGCTACTGCCTACGGACCCGTAGGTCTACAATGAACTACTCATGCATAATCGGAGAGGCACCAATGAGGATGATGAACCCCTCTATGATGGTGTCTAGATTGGATCTGGTGGTTCTAGAACTTGCGGCGGCCGGGATTGTGTTTCGTCGACTCCCTTAGGGTTTTTGGATTTTCAGGGTATTTATAGAGCAAAGAGGCGGTGCAGGAGGCCACCGAGGTGGGCACAACCCACCAGGGCGTGCCTGGGCCCCCAGGCATGCCGAGGTGGGTTGTGCCCCCCTCGGGGCACCCCTCTGGTATTTCTTTGGCCCAACTTGTTTGTTCTAGTCCATAAAAATTCTCCAAAAAGTTTCACTGTGTTTGGACTCCATTTGGTACTGATATTCTATGAAGTAAAAAACAAGGAAAAACATCAACTAGCACTAGGCACTATTTCAATAGGTTAGTCCCAAAAATGATATAAAGTTGCTATAAAATGATTGTAAAACATCCAAGAATGATAATATAACAGCATGGAACAATAAAAAATTATAGATACGATGGAGACATATCAGCATCCCCAAGCTTAATTCCTACTCGTTCTTGAGTAAGTAAATGATAAAAACAGAATTTTTGATGTGGAATGTTGCCTATCATGTTCATCACATTCTTTTCTTTTGTAGCATGGACATATGGAGTTTTATATGGTTCAAAGCAATAGTCTAGTTTTGACATAAAGAATTTAATACTCAAGCATATCAACAAGCTACCATGTCTTTCAAAATACGAACACTAAAGAAAGCTATCCCTAGCCCATCATGCTCAATCATTGATCCATTCATGAAACACACTCGCATATTAGCTACATCCAATGCTCAAGTACGATCAGGAGTGCCCCTTAGTTGGTGCTTTATAAGAGAAGATAGAGACTAAAATAAATAAAAATTGCATAAAGTAAATACAAAGGCCCTTCATAGAGGGAAGTAGGGATTTGTAGTGGTGCCAGAGCTCAAAGCGAAAAAATGAGAGATAAAATATCTTGGGTGGTATGCTTTTCCTGTCAACGAAAACGATCGAGTAATTCCCAACACTTTCCATGCTAGATATATCACAGGCGGTTCCCAAACATAAAATAAAGTTTATTCCTTTTCCACCATTCTTTTATAATCCATGGCTAGCCGTATCCATGGTGCCCTCCATACCAACACTTTCCAAGGAATTTATTATTTGACAACATAAAGTAAATTTCTTTTTCATTTCGGGACTGGGCATCCCTAATACCTTTGTCGTTCTCTCGTGCAATGACAAGTGAATAAACACACATCTTGAGAATAGCACATCTAGCATGGGAAATATTGGCCACCCCCTGCCACTTCATGAGCGGTACGAGCACACAAAAAGGAAATTCATTTTGAAAATTTAGAGATGGCACATACAAATTTGCTTAGAACGACATGGGAATAACACATATAGGTAGGTATGGCGGACTCATATGACGAAACTGGTTTAAGTATTTTGGATGCACAAGTAGTACTCCTACTTAGTACAAGTTAAGGCTAGCAAAAGATTGAGAAGCATCCAACCAAGAAACGAAAAATTACATAAGTGAGCATTAAGCATAACTAACACCGAATAATGTAGCACAAGTAGGATGTAATGTCGTTGCATAACTATTGACCTTCGTGCTTGCTTAGGGAATCACAAACCTTAACATCAATATTCTTACTAAAGCATAATTACTCATCAACATGACTCACATATTACTATCATCATATCTCAAAACTATTACAAGGAATCAAGTTTATTTTTTCCAATGATCTTCACGACAGTTTTTACTATATCCCTCTTGAATATCTATCACTTTGGGACTAGTTTCATATGTTGCGATTGCTTTTTGACAAGCTCAGACAAGTTTAAGTGAAGAACATGAGCATAAATTTTTTTCATCTCTCAAAATAATATAAGTGAAGCATGAGAGAATTTCTTCAAAATTACTAACTCTCAAATAAATCTAAGTGAAGCATGAGAGAATTTCTTCAAAATTATTAAAGAACACCGTGCTCAGAAAGATATAAGTGAAGCACTAGAGCAATTCATTAGCTCAATTTTTTTAGTGAAGCTTAAAGGGCAATTCTAACAAATCAAAGCATTATTTTGGCTCTCTCAAATAGGCGTGTCCAGCAAGGATACTTGTGAGAAACTAAAAGGAAAACAATCAAAGACTCATATAATATAAGACGCTCCAAGCAAAACTAATGATATGTGACGAATAAAAAATTAGCTTTAAGTAAAATACCGATGATCGTTAGAAGAAAGAGGGGATGCCACTCGGGGCATCCCCAAGCTTAGTTGCTTGTTCATCCTTGAATATTATCTTGGGGTGCCATGGGGCATCCCCAAGGTTAGGCTCTTGCTACTCCTTATTCCTTCATCCATCGTGATGTCACCCAAAACTTCAAAACTTCAATCACACAAAACTTAACAAAACCTTCATGAGATCCGTTAGTATAAGAAAGAAAATCACTACTCTAAGTACTGTTGCAAACCCATTCATATTTTATTTTTGCATTATATCTACTGTATTTCAACTTTACCATGGCTTATACCCTCTAATACAAACCATAGATTCGTCAAAATAAACACACAACACAAAGAAAACAGAATCTGTCAAAAAACAGAACAATCCGTAGTAATCTGGAAACTTTGTATACTTCTGTAACTACAAAAATTCAGAAAACTTAGGACAACATGGGAAATTTGTATATCAATCTTGTGTAAAAAATTCAGAATTTTTAGTCGCTTCTGTGAATTATGAAAATTATTTTACTGGACACAAAAGTTTCTATTTTCCAACAAGATCAAGTCAACTATCACCCAACATGATTCTAAAGGCTTTACTTGGCACTATCACTAATTAAAACATAAAAACACAATCATAATAGTAGCCTAATTGTGCAAACAATCAAAAACAGAAAGAAAAAGGGAAAAATAAGTTTTATTCATTGGGTTGCCTCCCAACAAGGGCTATCGTTTTATGCCCCTAGCTAGGCATAATGCATAGATTCACGTGTTATTGATGACCCACAAGAATAGGGGATCAATTATAGCTCTTTTCGATAAGTAAGAGTGTCGAACCCAATGAGGAGCAGAAGGAAATGACAAGTGGTTTTCAGTAAGGTAATGTCTGCAAGTGTTGAAATTGTAAGTAGCGGAGTAGTTTGATAGCAAAATAATTTCTAACGAGCAAGTAATGATAGTAGTAAAGAAGTGCAACAAGATAGCCCAATCCTTTTGAGGCAAAGGATAGGCCAAAATGGTCTCTTATGATAAGCAAAGCGTTCTTGAGGGTACACGGGAATTTCATGTAGTCACTTTCATCATGTTGGGTCGATTCGTGCTCTCTAGTTTGACAATTTGGTATGTGGGTGGACCGGTGCTTATCTGCTCTTCTTACTTGAACAAACCTCTTACTTATGATTAACCCTCCCGCAAGCATCCGGAACTACGAGAAAAGTATTAAGAATAAATTCTAACCATAGCATTAAACTTTTGGATCCAATCGGTCCGTTACGGAATAGCGCATAAACTGGGGTTTAAGCTTCTGTCACTCTCGCAACCCATCATCTAATTGCTACTCCACAATTGCATTCCCGTAGGCCCAAATATGGTGAAGTGTCATGTAGTCGATGTTCACATGAGACCATTAAGGGAATCACAACATACATACTATCAAAATATCAAACACATATCAAGTTCACATGATTACTTGCAACATGATTTCTCCCATGACCTCAAGAACAAAAGTAATTACTCACAAATAATAATCTTTACCTAATATTAATGGATGGAGACTTTCATAGTTCTCCATATGTCACATCTTATATCCGTTGATTTTGTGTTAATCTTAAAGCTTGACGACTGAGATATAAAAATAGATCTACATAACGGTTTGGACCAGAATAACACAATCGTTTCATGCGGCCACACTTGATACACACATGTACTCCTATAGGAAAGGCAAAAGAAACCAAACGATGTGGTCAATGCTTGTTTTTTCCTCCAAAAAAAATCATCCGCATCGTGTCTATCATATCGTATCTGAGATCAAGACATGTCGTGGGAGTCTAGGAGATTTAGAGTCTATCATCCATAAGTAGTCATGCCTGTGATTTAACGATCCAACACTAGGGCTGTCGTCGCGTCCAAAAGCTGTGCCGCAGCGTTCAACAAGCCATTCTGGCTGGAGCCACCATACCTTGTCACGAGTGGCCGCTTCACACGATGACATGAATCCATGGCTTCGGTGCCATTGACATCACTTACGCAGCATCCTTGATCTGAATAGTCTTCCTCTACGTCGACCCGTGGCCCTGGATGTCTGCTTCGGAACGTCCGGCTGAGACATGCACGTCACCGTGCAGGCGTACTGCACCGAGTAGGTGACGGATGCCTTGGCCAGCAGTCTCGCCTGTACGGCGGACGACAAGGTGTGCTGGACCATCATCCTCATGCAGTAGTTGACGGCTGGTGTGGGCTTCAACTCTGTCATCGTTTGTCATCTAAAATAAGACCATGGGTCCCAACAGACGTCCCAAGTCTCAACATGTACCTGGTGGTGCAATGCCACATACTGATTTTGTGCAGGCACGCCCTGGATGTCCGTCCATCGTCCTCCCACACCAATCGAAAGAATGATCTGAATACTACTGCAACATGTCAATTTACTCGTTAGACCTACAACTATATATGAGGCATCGATTGAGAATCAATCAGCCCTGAACCCATCGCTGCAGCCCAACACCGTCCGCCTGTCCTGAGCTCGCGCCAGATCAAGGGACGATGAGGACGCAGAGCAAGGCACTACGAGCTTTGGACAATGCCGGCTGCGGCATCATGTTCTCGCAGGAGCACAAGCTGTTCCTAGCTAGAGAACTCGCAAGGATAGCCACCAATCACTGCCGCGCAGCACCAGCCACGTAGCCCCGAGGGTCCGTCGGAGTTCAGATCAAGGGACCAGGAGGACAAGGACGGCCAGGATGCATAGCAGGGTACTATGAGCTTTGGACAGCGCTGGTAGCACCAACATGAAGACTCGCGAGGACCGGCTGGGCTCGGGGATGCTCAGCAATTCACGTACATTAGCACCACACCGCCGACCCTGCGATCGAGTATGTACGTGCGTGAATCTGGAAGACAGGGGCATGGTGACAGTGACGGATACCCGCAACACTTTCAGCCACGCCCAGGGATTGATGGTGACCTGCGGCTCAGTGTGGGTGATCGCCCGTGAGCTGTTAGAACTGATCGCCTGCTGCGCCAACGCGGCTCACTTGTACTGCTGCTCTTGCTGGCGGTCTAGCTGCTTCACGACACCATGCTAGATGGCTAGATGGTACGTAGTTTGTTTGTTAATTAAAGCTAACAAATTGCTGCATGCATGCGTTTGGTTACGTGAACTGTACTTTCGATGATCAGAGAGATTCAGGTCGAATTGTTTTTCAAGCCTTACGATGTAGAGTAGTATATATTTCTTATGTGCTTAAACATAAGATTGTTAAAAAAGGTAGGATATCAGAGATGGATATAAGAGGTAGGATATAAGAGATTGTTCTGGGTTGTAGGCGTAGCACGTGTTGAACTAGAAACGTAAACTGGAACAAGCAAATCAATTTGGGTTTAGCAATTTTAGTTTTAACACGTATTTATAAGCTAAATTAAATAGTTTTATCAGAAGAGTTTGTCGTTCATCATGAATCCAATATTAAACTAGATTGTTCTAGATCCATCACGTGTATGTTTGGATCATAAAATTAGTATGACAATGTTTTTTCCTCATGCAGGCCAAAGGTTGAGGACAATACATTAATGAAGTGATAGGAGTTACAGCGGGAGGCACTGAAACTATCATGACTGCCACAAAATTTGGGATGTCCGAGAAATAGCGCTGCAATAATTAATGTGTTGTTGTATCTTTTTTCTGCGGGCAATTTGTTGTTGTATCATGTCTATGTATGTTTGCACAAGTATAAGGAACACAAGAATGAAAAAAGTGATTGAATAAATTATTAAATGACCACATGATATGTAAATTTTTATGTCTTTCTTCTCACTCTTTTTCTTCTTTACATCCTTCATTTACGTCGAGAAAAAAACTAGCAAACTGCTACATTTGATCGTGTGTACTATATTATTATCCTAGGTGTGTAAGCTACATAATTTTACCCGTTGCAACGGGCAATTTTCCTAGTCATGCTAAAGATCAGAGGGGTATTAAATAGCATATTTGATCTGAACATATAATCTTCCACCAAATAAACCATATAGTAATCAACTACAAGATGTAATCAACACTACTAGTCACCCACAAGCACCAATCTATAGTTCCGATAGCAAGATTGAACACAAGAGATGAACTAGGGTTTGAGATGAGATGGTGCTGTTGAAGATGTTGATGGATATTACCCTCCCCAAGATGGGAGAGTTGTTGGTGATGATGATGACGGTGATTTCCCCCTCCGGGAGGGAAGTTCCCCTGGCGGAATCGCTCCGCCGAAGGGCAAAAGTGCTCCCGCCCAAGTTCCGCCGTGAGACGGTGGCGCTCCATCCCGAAAGTCCTCTCCTTATTTTTTTTTCTAGGTAAAAAATGACCTATATACCAGAAGATGAGCATCGGAGGTGGGCCTGGGTGAGCACAACCCACCAGGGCGCGTCTGGGCTCCCTGGCACGCCCAGGTGGCTTGTGCTCACCTAGTGGGCCCCTATGGTAGTTATTTGCTCCAATAATTCTCAAATATTCCATAAAAAATCCTTGTGAAGTTTCAGCTCATTTGGAGTTGTGCAGAATAGGTAACCCGACGTAGCTTTTTCAGGTCCAGATTTCCAGCTGCCGGAATTCTCCCTCTTTGTGTATACCTTGCATATTATGAGAGAAAAGGCATTACTCCAAAAAGCATTATTATGGATAAAAACATCATAAATAACAGTAAGAAAACATGATGCAAAATGGACGTATCAACTCCCCCAAGCTTAGACCTCGCTTGTCCTCAAGCGAAAACCGAAATCGGAAAACATGTCCACATGCATTGAGAGAGAGAGGTGTCGATAAAAACAAAATACGGACATAGAAGCATCATGTTCATTATTATAACAGCAACAAGATTAAACATAAAGCTTTTATCATAGAACTTTTATCATAGACTTGTCATGAATAAGTGACAATTCATCACACTATTGAAGTATAAAGCACAAACTCTATTAGAAACCAACAAACTATGTTCTAAGTCAACTTTGCAACTACAATTCATCATCTTTTCAGGAAGGGTCACGTATTGGAGCCTTTAGGAAAGTCCACATAATCAACCATCATATAGTCTTGAAAGTGCGTTAAGTCGACTAGAGGGGGGAGGGTGAATAGACGATTTTTATGAATTCTTCACTGAGGAATTTCAGGGTGAGGAAATTCCTAAGCGAAGAAATACTTGCAGCGGAATAAGTACTCAGATGCAGACATGACATAACATAAGCATGGACATCATGATGAAATGAAAACAAACACAGAGTACAGAAAGTGTAAGCACAGGATAAAACAGGGTGAAGACAAACAGATTGAAGAAATTGAACTGAGGAAATTGAGAAAGTCTTCAGTCAAAGCCTTCAAACGGATATGAACAAGCACACAACACAGTAATGAGGAGATGAAAGGGTTGAGGAAATAGAACCAGTAGGCTTGGTGAAGAAAATGATTTGGTAGACCAGTTCCAACTAATGTGACAGTCGTACGTCTGGTTGAAGCGGCTAGGTATTTAAACCTGAGGACACACAGTCCTCACCGTATTCTCCTTGAACTAAAGTCACACAGACCTCGTCCAATCACTCGTGGTAAGTTTTCAGGTGACTTCCAAAACTTCACAGACTCGGTCACTCGGCGACCCACAATTTCCTCTTGGATGCTCTAGACCACGACGCCTAACCGTCTGGAAGATGCACAGTCTTCAAAGGTAACAAGCGTCGGATCCACACAGGATCAATCTCTTCAGTGATGCTCAATCACTTTTGGTTTGTAGGTGTTTGGGTTTGGGTTTTCCTCACTTGATGATTTTCATTAAAAGTCCTCGGAGGATGAGATGCTCTCAATGAGAAGTGTCAGTTTCTATCGGAGCAGCCAACCAGCTAGTGGTTCTAGGGGGCGGCTATTTATAGCCTAGGGAGCAGCCCGACATGATAAGACATAAATGCCCTTCAATGATATGACCGTTAGGTGGGTAGATATTTTGGGTTAGCTGGCGTGTAGCACAGTAACAGTTGGAAATTTGAGGTTCAAATTCCTCGGGGCTATCATGTTCCTCACTTGTAGGCAATCCACACTAGCGAAGTCCTAACTCCTCAGTCAGAACAAATTCCTCAGGGACCAAAAGAACTTTGTCTCTGTCACTAAAGAAATTGACTGAACTGTATGAGATTTCCAATGGCTTCACTCGAAGGGATTGGTAGGTGTAGGATTTTGAGTTGAGCATCACATGGAAATTTTTCCTTAGTTTTTCCTCGACCCCCTTTAATAGTATGGTGTTTCCTATGACTCAAGAAAGAGAAAATGAAACTATGAAAAGAAAAGTCTTCATGCTTCATGTTCCTCGCATGAATACCAAGTCTTCAGGGTCACACCAATTTCTTCACTTTCAAAGTCTTCAGAAGCTCTTCAGGAATCCAAAGTCTTCAGTTGAAGACATTCATTTTTAGGGGTCGACTTTCTCTGTAAATATCAAACTCCTCATAGACTTATAGACATGTGTGCACTCACAAACGCTTTAGTCCCTTAACCTATAAGTCTTCAATACAGCAAAATCACTAAGGGGAACTATATGCACTTACAATCTCCCTCTTTTTGGTGATTGATGACAATATAGGTTAAGTTTTCAACGGGGATAAACATATGAAATGTAAATACTGACATTGAGGAATTTGATTGCAAGATATAGAAGAAACTCCCCCTGAAGATGTGCATATGTGAGGAATTTGCTTTTGAGAAGCAATGGACATTGAAGAGTAGTATTATGGAGATCTCCCCCTATATCTTGTAATTCATACACGCATTTAACATATGATATGAAGAATTTGAAATGCATGATGAAATATGGTGACTGATGTAATTCAACATGCGTGCATTATCATACATGAGGAAACAACATGCAGAAGAACATAGCAAAAGTATCTGACCACCATCGGAATTAAGATTACAACTCGATCTAACAAAGTTTTCAGAAGAACGAGAGTTGTAACTTAGTAAAAAAAAACACCCATATAGATAGACCCACTTGAAGACTAACTCAAATTTCTCCCCCTTTGTCATAGAATGGCCAAAAGGGACGAAAAATCAGGACTAACGCCCCTCAAGAATATCATCATGAGGTCGATGGAGGAGCTCCAGCGTTGTTGGGGTCGGTTGTCGAAGTAGGGCCTGCCACAGTGTCATCCAAATCTTCATTTTCATCAGTCTCACATGATGAAGAATAAGAGCTGGCCACCAAGTGAGGAACTTTGACTTTCTTGAATTTATTCGAAGGTGGCTGAGACCAGTCTACTTGAAGCCCATCTTGTTGAGGTCATCTTCATCGTAGAGATGAGATAGAACAACCCAGGTGCGATCAAATACTTCATGCAGATAGTAATGGTTCTTCTTCACTGAATTCTGAGTGATGGTCATGTTCTGAAGAATTGAACTAAACTGTCGCTTGACCCATTTATGATTGCGATCGACCTTCTGGTGAAGACTGAGGAGAAGCTCACGATTAGTCAACCCCCTTGGAGCTATGCCTTGAGGATTTTTCTTTGAAGCATTGGCGGTAGAGTCATGAGTGGCAGAGTCATCATTGGTGGAGTAAGATGCAGCGTTGCAGAACTGACCATCCAATGGACGAATGCCTTCATCAATAACAGCAGTTGCCTTGCCCTTCTCATCAGATGAGGATATAGGTCATTTGAAGACTTAAATGGGCGTCAAGTAACTGAGATGATATTGAAAGTCAGCCTTGTAATTGATTGAAGACCTTGATCTGAGGAATCTCATAATCCAAGGAGCATAAGGCTTCAATTCAAAAGGCGACAATGCAACATTTTCCAGAGTCCTCATGAAGAAATCATGGTAGTTGATTGGAACGCCATGGATGATGATGAACAGCAAATTCTTCATGATGCCAATGACCTCTTCTTCATTCGAGTCGTGGCCTTTGATGGGACTCAATGTCTTGGTCAAAATGCGATAGACAGTCCGTGGCACATATAACAATTCCTTCACGAGGAATTTGGTCCTTGGGGCTTGACCAGGCTTCATAGGTTTCATCAAAACTTGCATGGAATGGTCAGATAGCTTAGGTTCATGATAGATACAATGTGCACCTTCAAGGGGAGGACTGACAGGCAGGGCATGCAACAATCAAGAGGCTGGTGCTTTGAAGTGAGTGTTTTCTATCATCCAGTCCAACACCCAAGAATTCACATCTTCAGCACTTCTTGTTATGTGCAGCGTTGTGTAGAACTGAAGAATTAGTTCTTCATTCTAGTCTACGATGTCGATGCAAAAGTTTAGTAGCCCAGCTTCATGAAGCACATTGAGGACTGGTGTGAAGCAAGGCAGTGATTCCATGTCCACATGAGGAATATTCCCATGATCAAATACTTTGTCCTTATCAAAATGCAGTGAAGAATAGAAGTTGGCTTGGCTTGCAGTCCAGAAACGCTTCCTTCACAGACGAGCAGAGTCATAAGGATTGTAATCTGTGAAGAATACATGCTCATGGAAGAAGTCATCAGCCTTGAAGTTCTGCTTCTTGGAGAAGGGATTCTTCGGCTTGGGCTGAGGAGTGTCAGTCAAAGTCATCACAGCCTCAGGAATCACTTTTTCAGGAACCGTAGGCTGAGGAATTTCAGTTTCTGCTTCAGTAGCAGCCTGGGTCTTCATTTCTTCATCAACATTAACATCAGCACTAGTGGTTGCAATTTCTTCAGGAATGGAAGGAGTGGAGTGATGATCTTCAGAACCCATTTGAACTTCAGTTTGCACTGGGAGTGAGGAATTTGTTGCAGTGGCATGAGCATGGGAGAGTTGGGATTATGACTATCCCAATAATCATCATTCAACACTGGAGTGGAGCACCCAATGTCCATGTCGTCATCTTCTTCATTCAATTCTTCAACGCCCCCCTCTTCATCTGTGAACTGAGGCATAGGCAATGAGACGACTGGGGTTGAAGGGATATTATCCGCTTCAATTTCTTTGTCCAACTGCTCTAAAGAAGCAGCAGAAGGAACGTCTTCATCAGATCCGCTTGGGATCACATAATCCTCACCAAAGGGAACGAGTTCCTTTGATGGCATGTTGGAGACAGGAACAACATCAATAGGATACTCAAAAGAGCTTGTCAGTGTCTTCATCTTCTTCGGTGCTGAAGCATCTGATGAAGCAGATGCTTTCCTTTTATTCACTGTTGCTCGCTCTGTAGCCTTGGTTTTCTTCACTTCTGATGTAGAAGGAAGAACTGGACTTGGTGTTGGTGCAGGAGGAGCAGAGGAAATTGGTTCATTTACCTCAGGCACAACTGATGCAGTTGGACTGGTTGGTTTAGTTTCTTCAAGCTCAACAATTGATGCCTCAGCTGGCCTGGATATTTCCTCAAACGCAACACTAGTGGTTGCCCTAGAAATTTCATCCACGGCTGGAATAGAGTCATCAGCCCTGGTACTAGCAGTTTCATTAGCAGCCTGATTTTCATCAGCGGTGCTGGCATATTCTTCAGTGGGCTGAGCAGATGCTTCACCCTGAGGAGATTCATGTTGCGATGAAGCAGCAACATTCAAAGTGAGTTTCTCAGCCAACTTCACAAATCTGACTTTGGCTCTAAGTCAGTCTGTGCGGTAGACGTTGAATTCATCACTGAGTCCTTTGATCTCAGTCTGAATAGCCACAAGTTCATCAATTGTCATGTTAACAAAATTTTCTTCAGAAAATGCTCCTTCTTGTACTGCGCTTTCTTCAACTGCCTGGCCTTCTCAAATTTCCACTTTTCTTCGCCAATGAAGGTGGTCAACATGTGACTTTGGGCAGGAGTGAGATTGAAGTCGGGCAAAGGTATGTTAAGATCCTTGTGCCAGAGATCAATATACTCAAGGATCAACTTGGGATCCAACATCAATGGCACATTTGTGCCTTTGGCTCTAGCGGCCCTTTGCTGTCTATCTTTGATGATTTCAGCGAGTTCCTCATCATCAGATTCGTCATCACTGGACAGTAGTTGGAAGGCGAACTACTTCTTATGAGGACTTGGTCTAGTGCCTCATCTAGCAGTGGCCTTGGCCTTCAGCAAGGTGGGGCCTGTTGAGGAATTCGGAGGAGCTGAAGAACTTGCAGAGGCTCCTGAGGCAATTGAGATGCCTTTGGTCCTTTGACACAAGGTGAGTTGCACAGGTGCCGAGGACTTTGCTGGAGGAGCTGGAGCAACTTCAGGGATTTGTTCTGAGGGCTTTACAGAACTGGGCCATGAGGGCATTGAAGCAGAGGCACTGGGTTTATGTGCGGGCTTCTTGGGCATAGCCTTCTTGGGCTTGCTAGCAGAGGCCTCAGCAGTGGCAGCAGCAACAGCAGAGTCTTCATTGAATTTCTTTATTGCCTCTTTTGCCATTTTGGCCAGTTTAGCTTGATGCTTGGCCCATTCAGCAGGAAATTACTCACCTCTTCTGATGCTAGAGGGATCAGCAACTTGGCCGGGTGCCAATGGAGGTCTTGGGCATGGAGGATGTACAACGAATTTCTTCATGTACTTTAGAGTTACATACTTGTAGTCCCTCCATTCGCGTGCCCATCTCCTCTCAATTTTTTGAATGCGCACTTTGCGCTCATTCTTTGTTTCCTCACGAGGTGTGCAGTATCCGGCATAGATATCATCAAGGATTTCAAAAGCAGTGCTGACTTCTAGTCTCTTGCCTCCCTTCCGAGGTTTCTTGCCGTCAGCCATTTTCTTCAGCTGAGGATTTTCAACAATTGAGTTCTGTGATGATGTATGCAACTTTTCTTTGAGGAACTCTGCAAATGAGTTAAGTTGATGAGAACCTAGTGATTCAGCAGCAGGCATGTGTACCTATAAATAGATTATAGGTGCGAAGAATTTGGAGAGGTCATATGCGTTCTTAGAAGTTTTTGCAAAAAGAACAAGTTTGAGGAATTTGACTAGATGTGTCTTGAGGAATTTCACTAAGCATTGTTTGTCTTAGGTTCCAGAGTTGTATAGATTGAAAATCCACACAATTGCGGAATCTTGAAGAAAAACGTTGCTTAGGAAAACAGATCAAGAATAGATGTTTGTGTGAGGTGTTTAGAGTGTGAAGATTGAAGAATAAACACCTTTTGAAGATTTTGTAGAAATCACTGGAATCAATAAGGGCAGTAAAAGTGACTTTTAGTTACCCTTGACGAAGAACATGATGAATTGAGAATATTAGATTTGAAGCTCGTCAGTTCTGATCTTCCACGCCCTAACTTGGCTGAGGAAGACAGCTACGGCGACGGCAGAGTGAAGAAATCCGCGGCCGGCGCGAGTACGACGACGACGTGGTCGAGGCAGCGAAGCTCCTCCTCACTAGCGACGATGGAAGTAGCGGCGGCACTAGGTTTTGAGAGCTCAAGCGAGGGAGTGAGGTCGAGCGGAGTAAAAACAGTCTAAGGAGGGTGAGGGGTATATGTAGCCAAGGTGAAAAACCGCTTGCCCGAGGAAAATGGACGAACATGCCCCTGACCATTCTCATTCGTGCGACATGGGTCACCCACATACCGTGAGGTGGAGATCGTGGGTGAATAGAATAATCATATCGTGGAATGTGGAACGGTTTGAGCGGCAAAAGCCAAAAATTCAGATTAGAACATTTTAAAGTTTCGTTTGCAAATTCTTCAGTTGATGATACATCTCCAACGTATCTATAACTTTTGATTGTTCCATGCTATTATATTACCCATTTTGGATGTTTGTGGGCTTTATTTTACACTTTTATATTATTTTTGGGACTAACCTAGTAACCCAGAGCCCAGTGCCAGTTTCTGTTTTCCCCTTGTTTCAGCGTTTCGTAGAAAAGGAATATCAAACGGAGTCCAAATGGAATGAAACCTTTGGGAGCGTGATTTTTGGAACGAACGTGATCCAGGAGACTTGGAGTTGAAGTCAAGGAAGCTTCGAGGTGGCCACGAGGCAGGGAGGCGTGCCTGCCCCCTGGGCGCACCTCCCACCCTCGTGGGCCCCTCGTGGCTCCCCTGGCCGACTTCTTTCGCCTATACATATCCATATACCCTAAAAACATTGACAAGCAGAATAGATCGGGAGTTCCGCCGCCAGAAGCCTCCGTAGCCACCAAAAACCAATCTAGAACTGTTCCGGCACCCTGCCGGAGGGGGGAATCCCTCTCCGGTGGCCATCTTCATCATCCCGGCGCTCTCCATGACGAGGAGGGAGTAGTTCTCCCTCGGGGCTTAGGGTATGTACCAGTAGCTATGTGTTTGATCTCTCTCTCTCTCTCTCTCTCGTGTTCTTGAGGTGGTACGATCTTGATGTATAGCGAGCTTTGCTATTATAGTTGGATCTTATTATGTTTCTCCCCCTCTACTCTCTAGTAATGGATTGATTTTTTTCCCTTTGAAGTTATATTATCGGATTGAGTCTTTAAGGATTTGAGAACACTTGATGTATTTCTTGCACGTGCTTATCTGTGGTGACAATGGGATATCATGTGATCCACTTGATGTATGTTTTGGTGCTCAACTTGCGAGTTCCATGACCTCGTGAACTTATGCATAGGGGTTGGCACACGTTTTCGTCTTGACTCTCCGGTAGAAACTTTGGGGCACTCTTTGAAGTTCTTTGTGTTGGTTGAATAGATGAATCTGAGATTGCGTGATGCATATCATATAATCATACCCACGGATACTTGAGGTGACATTGGAGTATCTAGATGAGATTAGGGTTTTGGTTGATTTGTGTCTTAAGGTGTTATTCTAGTACGAACTCTATGATAGATCGAACGAAAAGAATAGCTTCATGTTATTTTACTACGGACTCTTGAATAGATCGATCAGAAAGGATAACTTTGAGGTGGTTTTGTACCCTACAATAATCTCTTCGTTTGTTCACCGCTATTAGTGATTTTGGAGTGACTCTTTGTTGCATGTTGAGGGATAGTTATATGATCCAATTATGTTATTATTGTTGAGAGAACTTGCACTAGTGAAAGTATGAACCCTGGCTTTGTTTCAACGCATTGCAATACCATTTGTGCTCACTTTGATCATTAGTTACCTTTCTGTTTTTATATTTTCAGATTACAAAAACCTATATCTACTATCCATATTGCACTTGTATCACCATCTCTTCGCCGAACTAGTTCACCTATACAATTTACCATTGTATTGGGTGTGTTGGGGACACAAGAGACTCTTTGTTATTTGGTTGCAGGGTTGTTTGAGAGAGACCATCTTCATCCTACGCCTCCCACGGATTGATAAACCTTGGGTCATCCACTGAGGGAAATTTGCTACTGTCCTACAAACCTCTGCACTTGGAGGCCCAACAATGTCTACAAGAAGAAGGTTGTGTAGTAGACATCAAGCTCTTTTCTGGCGCCGTTGCCGGGGAGGTTAGCGCTTGATGGTATATCTTTAGATCTTGCAATCAAATCTTTTAGTTTCTTGTTTTTATCACTATTTTAGTTTATAAAATAAAACTACAAAAAAGTGGAATTAAGGGTACCTCGTATGCTTCATCTTTTTAATGTCTTTCATGAAAATAAGGATTCCGATAATTGTGCCAAAGTGTTAGAAGAAGAATTCATTAGAATTTTTGGCACTAAATCCTTGTATGATGAGCATGATTGCAATGTTGTTAGTATGAATTCTTTGAATATCCATGATGCTAATGATATGCAAAGCCACAAGCTTGGGGATTCTATGTTTGATGAATATGATATTTTTTGTCCCCCCAACTCTTGATGAGCAAATTTATTTTGATGATAGCATGCCTCCTATTTATGATGATTATATTGATGAAAGTGGATTTGGAGAGGTCATGACTTTATTTAGTAATGATTCCACTATTTCGGAAGAGGTTCCAATTGATTATGAGAACAAAGTTGCTACCTATGATGATTATTGTGATGACATGTATGCTATAAAGAATAATGATAACCATGAAACTTGTCATCATGATTTTAACTTTCAATTAGATTATGCCTCACATGATAGTTATTTTGTTGAGTTTGCTCCCACTATTATGAACGAGAAGAATTTTGCTTATGTGGTGAGTAGTAAATTTTATATGCTTGTAGATCATGAAAAGAATGCTTTATGTGATGGTTATATTGTTGAATTCATTCATGATTCTACTAAAAATTATTATGAGGGAGGAATATATGCTTGTAGGAATTGCAATAATATCAAGTTTCCTCTCTATGTGCTTAAAATCTTGAAGTTATGCTTGTTTTGCTTTCCTATGCTAGTTGATTATTTTTCCCATAAATTGTTTGCTCACAAAATCCCTATGAATAGGAAGTGGGTTAGACTTAAATGTGGTGGTCATATTCTTCATGATGTTCTCTTTATGTTTCAATTCTTATCTTTTATGTGAGCATCATTGAAATCATCATGCCTAGCTAGGGGCGTTAAACGATAGCAATTGTTGGGAGGCAACCCAATTTTATTTTTGTTCTTTGCTTTTTGCTCCTGTTTAGTAATAAATAATTCATCTAGACTCTATTTAGATGTGGTTTTATGCTTTTAATTAGTGTTTGTGCCAAGTAAAGCCTTTAGGACCTTCTTGGGTGATTGTTATTTGATCTTGCTGTAAAAAACAGAAAGTATGCGCTCACGAGAATAATTTTTATTTTTTACCAGAGAGCGATAAAACACCGCTTGCATTAGATTAATAAACAAATTGCCTAGGACTTCCTAATTTCTCAGTATTTTTGGGGTTCCAGAAGTATACGTTTGATCCAGATTACTACAGACTGTTCTGTTTTTGACATATTCTGTTTTCTATGTGTTGTTTGCTTATTTTGACGAATCTATGAGTAGTATCGGAGGTTACGAACCATAGATGAGTTGGAATACAGTAGATATTACACCAATATGAATTTAGAATAAATTCACAACAGTACCTAAGTGGTGATTTATTTTCTTATACTAACGGAGCTTACGAGTTTTCTGTTAAGTTTTGTGTTGTGAAGTTTTCAAGTTTTGGGTAAAGATTTGATGGACTATGGAATAAGGAGTGGCAAGAGCCTAAGCTTGGGGATGCCCAAGGCACCCCAAGGTAATATTCAAGGACAACCAAGAGCCTAAGCTTGGGGATGCCCCGGATGGCATCCCCTCTTTCGTCTTCATTCATAGGTAACTTTACTTGGAGCTATATTTTTATTCACCACATGATATGTGTTTTGATTGGAGCGTAATTTTATTTTCTTTTGTTTTGATTGCTGTTTGAATGAAATAACAAGATCTGAAATTATTAAATGTTAGAGAGTCTTCACATAGTTGCATAATTATTCAACTACTCATTGATCTTCACTTATATCTTTTTGGAGTAGTTTGTCATTTGCTCTAGTGCTTCACTTATACCTTTTAGAGCACGGCGGTGGTTTTATTTTATAGAAATAATTGATCTCTCATGCTTCACTTATATTATTTTGAGAGTCCTTTAGAACAACATGGAAATTTGCTTTTAGGAATAATGTAAAAACTTTCATAGAAGTTCATTGAATACTATGAGAAGTTTGATACTTGATAATTGTTTTGAGATATGGAGATGGTGATATTAGAGTCATGCTAGTTGAGTAGTTGTGAATTTGAGAAATACTTGTGTTAAAGTTTGTGATTCCCGTAGCATGCACGTATGGTGAACCGTTATGTGATGAAGTCGGAGCATGATTTATTTATTGATTGTCTTCCTTATGAGTGGCGGTCGGGGATGAGCGATGGTCTTTTCCTACCAATATATCCCCCTAGGAGCATGCGCATAGTACGTTGTTTCGATGACTAATAGATTTTTGCAATAAGTATGTGAGTTCTTTATGACTAATGTTGAGTCCATGGATTATACGCACTCTCATCCTTCCACCATTGCTAGCCTTTGTAATACCGCATACTTTTCGCCGGTATCATACACCCACCACTACCTTCCTCGGAACAGCCACCATACCTACCTATTAAGTCATTTCCATAGCCATTCCGAGATATATTGCCATGCAACTTTCCACCGTTCCGTTATTATGACACGCTTCATCATTGTCATATTGCTTGCATGATCATGTAGTTGACATCGTATTTTTGGCAAAGCCACCATTCATAATTCTTCATACATGTCACTCATGCATCATTGCACATCCCGGTACACTGCCGGAGGCATTCACATAGAGTCATATTTTGTTCTAAGTATTAAGTTGTAATTCTTGAGTTGTAAGTAAATAAAGTGTGATGATCATCATTATTAGAGCATTGTCCCAAGTGAGGAAAGGATGATGGAGACTATGATTCCCCCACAAGTCAGGATGAGACTCCGGATGAAAAAAAAAGAAAGGCCATACAAAAGGAGAAGGCCCAAAAAATGAGAGAAAAAGAGAGAAGGGACAATGCTACTATCCTTTTTCCACACTTGTGCTTCAAATTAGCACCATGATCTTCATGATAGAGAGTCTCCTATGTTGTCACCTTCATAAACTAGTGGGAATTTTACATTATAGAACTTGGCTTGTATATTCCAATGATGGGCTTCCTCAAAATTGCCCTGGGTCTTCGTGAGCAAGCAAGTTGGATGCACACCCACTTAGTTTCTTTTGTTGAGCTTTCATACACTTATAGCTCTAGTGCATCCGTTGCATGGCAATCCCTACTCACTCACATTGATATCTATTGATGGGCATCTCCATAGCCCGTTGATACGCCTAGTTGATGTGAGACTGTCTTCTCCACAACCACCATTCTATTCCACCATAGTACTATATCCAGAACATCAAAAGTATGAAACAATTGCTTGCCTTGTCATCGGGGTTGTGCATGATTTAAATATTTTGTGTGATGAAGATAGAGCATAGCCAGACTATATGATTTTGTAGGGATAGCTTTGTTTGGCCATGTTATTTTGAGAAGACATGATTACTTTGTTAGTATGCTTGAAGTATTATTATTTTTATGTCAACAATAAACTTTTATCTTGAATCTTTCGGATCTGAACATTCATGCCACAATAGAGAAAAATACATTGAAGAGTATGTTAGGTAGCATTCCACATCAAAAATTCTGTTTTAATCATTTACCTAATCGAGGACGAGCAGGAATTAAGCTTGGGGATGCTTGATACGTCTCCAATGTATCTATAATTTTTGATTGTTCCATGCTATTATATTACCCGTTTTGCATGTTTATGGGATTTATTTTACACTTTTATATTATTTTTGGGACTAACCTATTAACCCAGAGCCCAGTGCCAGTCTTTGTTTTCCCTTTGTTTCAGTGTTTCACAGAAAAGGGATATCAAATGGAGTCCCAATGGAATGAAACCATCGGGAGCGTGATTTTTCGAACGAATGTGATCCAGGAGACTTAGAGTTGAAGTCAAGGAAGCTTCGAGGTGGCCACGAGGCAGGGAGGCGCGCCTCCACCCTTGAGGGCTCCTCGTGGCTCCCCTGACCGACTTCTTTCGCCTATATATATCCATATACCCTAAAAACATTGACGAGCAGAATAGATAGGGAGTTCCGCTGCCAGAAGCCTCCGTAGCCACCAAAAACCAATTTATACCCATTTTGGCACCCTACCGGAGGGGGGAATCCCTCTCCGATGGCCATCTTCATCATCCCGGCACTCTCCATGACGAGGAGGGAGTAGTTCTCCCTCGGGGCTGAGGATATGTACCAGTAGCTATGTGTTTGATCTCTCTCTCTCTCGTGTTCTTGAGGTGGTACAATCTTGATGTATCGCGAGCTTTGCTATTATAGTTGGATCTTATTATGTTTCTCCCCCTCTACTCTCTTGAAATGGATTGAGTTTTCCCCTTTGAAGTTATCTTATCGGATTGAGTCTTTAAGGATTTGAGAACACTTGATGTATGTCTTGCACGTGCTTATCTGTGGTGACAATGGGATATCATGTGATCCACTTGATGTATGTTTTGGTGATCAACTTGCGAGTTCCGTGACCTCGTGAACTTATGCAAAGGGGTTGGCACACATTTTTGTCTTGACTCTCCGGTAGAAACTTTGGGGCATTCTTTGAAGTTCTTTGTGTTGGTTGAATAGATGAATCTGAGATTGTGTGATGCATATCGTATAATCATACCCACGGATACTTGAGGTGACATTGGAGTATCTAGGTGACATTAGGGTTTTGGTTGATTTGTGCCTTAAGGTGTTATTCTAGTACGAACTCTATGATAGATCGAACGGAAAGAATAGCTTCATGTTATTTTACTACGGACTCTTGAATAGATCGATCAGAAAGGATAACTTTGAGGTGGTTTTGTACCCTACAATGATCTCTTCGTTTGTTCTCCGCTATTAGTGATTTTGGAGTGACTCTTTGTTGAATGTTGAGGGATAATTATATGATCCAATTATGTTATTATTGTTGAGAGAACTTGCAATAGTGAAAGTATGAACCCTAGGCCTTGTTTCAACGCATTGCAATACCGTTTGTGCTCACTTTTATCATTAATTACCTTATTGTTTTTATATTTTCAGATTACAAAAACCTATATCTACTATCCATATTGCACTTGTATCACCATCTCTTCGCCGAACTAGTGCACCTATACAATTTACCATTGTATTGGATGTGTTGGGGACACAAGAGACTCTTTGTTATTTGGTTTCAGGGTTGTTTGAGAGAGACCATCTTCATCCTACGCCTCCCACGAACTGATAAACCTTAGGTCATCCACTTGAGAGAAATTTGCTACTGTCCTACAAACCTCTGCACTTGGAGGCCCAACAACGTCTACAAGAAGAAGGTTCTGTAGTAGACATCAGTTGACAAGGACACAGTGAAGATTTTGAACGGGTTTCAAATAGAACACATATGAAGAATTTGTGAACAGACTGGGTTGACTATAGCATAGAGGGGGAAGGGTCCGATCACATTCGCTTAGTAGAAAAAAGGCACTTGAAAAAATAGCAATAAGTGAATGCTGTAGAGGACATAAACTCATATATATATATATATATATATAAATATATATATATATATATACAGATGGTCTATTCTGCTAATATTAGCAGAATAACTATTCTGCACACCACTTCGGCACTGCACACTCAACAGAAGCGCACTGCATCATTTTGACGACGAGCACTGCAATAGAGACTAGTGAACTTCTCGTCGGAAAAAACTGCACGCGTTATTTTTTCGGTACTTTTTTCGCTCTAATTTTTTAACCGTTTATCAGAATGAGGCATGTAATATATCATTGAAAAGCTATGGATTAGGCGCAACTTCGACATGTTGAACACTTTTCGAGATTCCACACGGTTTAAGAGCAGTTTTGAAAATAGTGCGGCGGATGACGAGTGGCAGCGAGCGTTTTTTCGTGTTTTTTCTAAACCGCTTGTTGGAATGAAGCAAATGATACGCCGTTAGATAGATATCATCGAGGCGCATCTTTTTCATATATAAATCTTTCTCTAATTCATTACGGTTTAAGAGCAGTTTCAAATTTACTAAATCGCGGAACTCTATTTTTCAAATCTTTTGAAATTTTCGGTACTGGTTTTGCTCCAGTTTTCTAACCGTTTGTTGAAACGAGACATATGATACGCCGTTGGAAAGCTACGGACAAGGCGCAACTTTCATATGTTGAAATGGTTTTGAGATTCCTTACGGATTTTAGTTAATTTTGAAAATCGTGCGGCTGACTTCGAGAGGCAGCGGCTGTTTTTTCGCGAAATTTTTACGAACGACTGGTCAGAATAATTCAAATCATACGCTGTTGGAAATATATCGACGAGACGCAACTTTTTCATGTAGAACACTCTCTCTAATACCTTACGGTTTAAGAGCAGTTTCGATTTTACCGAAAAGCGGACACTCTGTTCTTCGCGAGACCAAAATCGTCATATTTACTGCATCGGACAGAAGAACGCACTGCTTCAGACGAAATACTGCACTTCATTAGATGGTCAAGGGCACTGCATGGTTTCTTTTTGTTTAGACGTATTTTTTCTCGGACAGGGAAAGAAGAACGCACTGCTTCAGACGGAATACCGCACGTCATTAGATGGGCAAGTGCACTGCATGGTTTTTTTTGTGGGACGTAAATTTTTCCAAACATGGTGGAGTGCACTTTGTGTCGAGCGTTAGTACTGCAGGGACGAGGTGAGTGCACTACATCAATTTTTCTTTTTCCAATATTCTTTCTACTGCACACAACAACAGAGTGAGCTGCATTAAAAAAATCAACTTTTCCAATTTATTTTTGCACTCGGCAACATAGTGAACCACTGGGAGAGAGAAGATCACTGCGGCAATGAAACAAGTGAGCTGCACCTAAACAATTTTTTTGTTGTTTTCTTCAATGAATGTTTCCGAGAGAGCTGCGATCTGTACATATCTGGACTACGAGCCGGGGCGAACGAACTACAGTGATCCTCTTTTTAATCCATAGTACAAACACACACAAATTACAATGACGAGGAACTACTACAACAACAAAAAAAGAACTCCACTTTTTTGCACAAACCGAGCTGCACTGGAGTGGCACCAGGAACTGCAACACGCCATGTAGAGCACCTCCTCTCTCACTCCAGCGATCTGCAAAGGACAGTGTGGCCAACCACACAGAGAGCGGCCGCTGGCACATCCACGGCACCGCACCAAGATCATAGGCGAACTGCAGACAAGCAAAATCTGAAGAAAAAGAAGGTCCCAAAGTGCAATAGAACGACGGTGACGCACCGCACCACAGCGTGGGGAACCAAGCGAACTGCAAGCCGGCGGCGCCCTATCCTCAACTGAATGCCGGTGATGGGAGACAAGATTGAGATGCCCATGGCGGCACCTGCGAGCATAAGGGAGATGAAGTTGCAGCCCACCACCACCACACCCCCAGCGGTCGAAGTCCAGCGGGCTGCGCGTGGCATGGCGCGCAGGCCTGGTTGCCCGAATCCAGGGGCGCGCGGTCAGGAGGGGCAGCATGAGACGGACGTTGATGGAGGATGGTGGTCGGGGTCAACACGAGATGCACAGAAACGCATGCACTCACCGAACGCACTGCACGCACGAGCGCCACCGAGCTGCACTGCCACCGAGCTGCACCACGAGTGCCACCGAACTGCAGAGAGTCCTCTCGCCCAGGAGCCACCGGAGGCATGAGCGACCTGGACCCATCAGCCGTCAAGTCCAGGATGGGGAGGAGGCCGGACGGGGGAGCTGCCCCGGCCGCAGCGGCGGGGGTCCAGGCGGGACGCGATGGAGGCGGATCCCACCGGATCCAGCACAGGGAGAGGTTGCTGTGGCGGGGCGATCGCCATGGATGGGGAGGAGGCAGTGGTGCTGGCCGGAGGGGGCGGACCGGAGGGGCTGGATCCGGCGGCGGGGCGTCGCGGGTGTCCGGCGGGGTGGTGGGGCGGGGATCCGACGGCGCGGAGTTGGAAGGGGAGAAGGTCGGGGTGGTGGAGCCATGGCGCGGCGGGGCTCGCCGGGGTGGGCGCGGTGGAGGAAGGTGGGGGCGAGGCGGGGGAAAGGTGGGAGAAGGTGAGGTGGTGCTCTGGCGGCGGCGGCGCCGGTAGAAGGTGGAGGGAGGTGGGGGTTTGGATCGGGGGAAGAGGGAGGTGGGTGTCGTGCGGGAGCTGGGGGTGGGCTTTGTTAGTGGCAGTGGGGTGGTTCGGTTCGCGGTGCGGTGCGGTACGGAGAGAGGTGTTAGCAGAATAAGACTCTTAAGGGTGTTATCATAATAGACCCACCCTATATATATAGTCAAAGAAGAAAAACGACGAAGAGAGTGAAGACATTGCAAAGTTGAAGAAATTGAACAACTGAAGAAATTCAAAATGAAGAAATACTCGAATTGAAGATTTTCAACTTTTGTTGGTGGCGTGACCCACCGTATAAGAATGATGATTTGAGACGCTACGTACAATTATAGTAGGGATCTGAGAATCAAATTCTTCGTTAATTTCTTCACACTTAGAGGGTTAGTCTTCATTGATTGAAGAAAAACGTTACTTCGTGTGTTGCACATCTAAGTCATCAATTCGCATAAGTGTTAGGATGTGTGTCCTTTTCATAGGACATTCGAAGATTCTAAGATATTTAGCTCACACCGCAACTTGCTAAATCTCTTCTCATCCAAGGGCTTTGTGAAGATATCGGCTAGTTGTTCTTTAGTCTTCACGTGCTCGATGGAGATTTCGCCCTTGAACACATGATCACGAAGAAAATGATGACAAATCTGAATGTGCTTTGTCTTCGAGTGCTGAACTGGGTTATGATAAATCTTGATGGCTCTCTCATTGTCACAATAGAGTGGCACATTCTCCACGTTGATGCCGTAGTCCTTGAGGGTTGGCTTCATCCATAGCAATTGTGCACAACACGAACCAACAACAATGTATTCAGTTTCAGGAGTAGAGAGTGATACGCAGTTCTGCTTCTTTGAGGACCAACATACCAAGGATCGTGCGAGGAAATGGCATGTGCCTGATGTTGACTTGCGGTCCACACGATCACCAGTATAGTCAGAGTCTGAATATCCAATGAGATCAAAAGCTGAGCCCTTGGGATACCACAATCCAAGTGTTGGAGTGTGAGCTAGATATCAAAGAATATGCTTCACAGCCTTATGGTGTGATTCCTCCGGTGTAGCTTGAAAGCGGGCACACATGCAAACACTAAGCAATATATCTGGCCTAGATGCACATAAATACAATAAAGAGCCAATCATGGAGCGGTATACCTTTTGATCGAAGTCAATACCATTTTCATCAGTGCATAGATGGCCATTTGTGGGCATAGGGATTTTGACGCCTTTGCAATCTTGCGTGCCGAATTTCCTCAATACATCCTTGAGGTATTTCTCCTGAGACATGAAGATGTCGTTTCGTTGTTGACAAATCTGAAGACCTAAGAAGAATTTCAATTCTCCCATCATAGACATTTGATATTCTTCACACATCATATTGGCAAATTCATCACTGTAACGTTGGTCAGTACAGCCAAAAATGATATCATCAACATATATTTGGCACACGAATAATTCATCATCACAAGCTTTGGTGAAAATAGTTGGGTCAAGTGAACCGGGTTTGAAGCCTTTCTTCATGAGGAATTCCTTCAAAGTATCATACCACGCCCGAGGGGCCTGCTTGAGGCCAAAGATGGCCTTATTGAGTCTGAAGACTTTGTGAGGATGCTTTGGATCCTCAAAACCTGGTGGTTGAGCAACATATACTTCTTCCTCAAGCTTACCATTGAGGAATGCACTTTTCACATCCATTTGATATAAGATGATATTATGATGGTTAGCATAAGAAAGTAATATGTGAATAGCTTAAAGTCTAGCAACAGGTGCAAAAGTTTCATCGAAATCAATTCCTTCAACCTGTGTGTAGCCTTGAGCTACAAGACGTGCCTTATTCCTCACCACAAGGACATTTTCATCTTGCTTGTTGTGGTAGATCCATTTGGTGCCGATGATATTGTGCTTGCGAGGGTCTGGTCGTTTGACAAGTTCCCACACATTGTTGAGATCGAACTGATGTAATTCCTCTTGCATCGCTTGAATCCACTCAGGCTCCAGAAATGTTTCATCTACCTTAGTGGGATCTATGATAGAGACGAAAGCAAAGTGCCCACAAAAGTTAGACAAATGTGAAGCTTTTGAGTGTGTGAGAGGACCTGGTGCTTTGATGTCGTTGATGATTCTCTCAATCTGCACTTCATTAGCAACGCGAGGATGAGCTGGTTGACGACGAGGAATTTGCTCAGCATTTTCTTCAGAGCCATTTTATATAGGTGCACCAGCATGATGTTCTTCACGTTCTGGAATGACTTCTTCAGCGGATTCTTCGGTAGGAACGACATCCTAAGTAGCCTTGAAATTAATGGATTCCTCAGGTGGTATTTCATCTAGCACAGGAGGTAGGTGCTCTCTTTGCAAGTCATTAGTTTCATCGAACCACACATCTACAGTTTCAACAACCTTGTGGTGATATGTGTTGAAGACTCTGTAGGTGTGCGAGTCCTTTCCATAACCAAGCATAAAACCTTCATGTGCTTTCGGTGCAAATTTAGAATTGTGATGAGGATCTCTAATCCAACATTTAACACAGAAAACTTTGAAATAACTCATGATAATCCCCAAGTGCAGGGAATCATCGTAGCAATTCCCGGTGGTGGAAGTGATAAGTATGGAGTTTCGAACCCACAAGGAGCTAAAGGTAAGATTAATATTCTCTCAAGCCCTGTCTGCCACTGATACGACTCTACATACACCGAACGTTTGCTTCCAACTAGAAACGAGAAATAAAACTATGTTGTGGGTATGAAGAGGATAACTTTGCATGGTATCGGAGAGCTAAAATATAAAAGTAGGTGTTGTTATCATGAAGTTAGAGTATATTACTAAATATTATAAATAGCGAGTGTGGAATAATGATGGGTTGGTGTGTGGAACTGTCCTAGGCAATTGTTAACAAGACCGATAACCGTCATTGTAATTTCATATGAGGGAGAGGCATAAGCTAACATACTTTCTCTTCTTGGATCATATGCACTTATGATTAGAACTCTAGCAAGCATCCACAACTACTAAAGATCATTAAGGTAAAACCCAACCATAATATTAAAGCATCAAGTCCCCTTTATCCCATATGCAACAACCCCCTTACTCGGGTTTATGCTTTTGTCACTCAAGCAACCCACTATAAGCGAATAACGAACGTATTGCAACACCCTACAGCGAGAATCCCTCACGCTTGCGCGACATGGAGGGCACAATAGGACAGCACCAAAATAAAACATACAACTCGTGCCAATCTAGATCATCAATCAACCCAAAGACAAAGGATATCCACTCAAAACATCATAAGATGGCAACACATCATTGGATCATAATATGTGACATAAAGCACCATGTTCAAGTAGGGATTACAGCGGGGCGCGGGAGAGTGGACCGCGTAAAAGAGATGAGGATGGTGATGATGATGGTGGTGTTGATGAAGACGATCACCGCGGTGATGATTCCCCTCCCGATGGCACTCCAGAACACCGAGAGAGAGGAGGAGAGGTTCTCCCCCTTGTGCTTCCTCCTCCATGGCCTCCCCCTAGATGGGGAGAGGTTCTCCCTCTGGTCATTGGCCTTCATGGTGATGATGACCCCTCCGGGATCCTCCTCCATAGCCTCCGGTGATGATGGACCCCTCCGGCAGGGTGCCAGAGAGGGCCTATATTGATTTCTCGTGGCTACAGAGGCTTGCGGCGGCGGAACTTCCGATCTAGGTTTCTTTCTGGAAGTTTGGGTATATATAAGAGGTATTGGAGTCGGGAACAAGTCAGGGGGGTCCCCGAGGCGGCCACGAGATAAGGGGGCGCGCCCAGGGGGGTAGGGCGCCCCCCCACCCTCATGGTCGCCTCGGGACTCCCTGGTCCATCTCCAGTACTCCATGGGCTTCTTCTGGTCCAAAAACAATCTCCGTGAACTTTCAGGTCAATTGGACTCCGTTTGATTTTCCTTTTCTGCGATACTCAAAAACAAGGAAAAAAACAAAAACTGGCACTGGGCTCTAGGTTAATAGGTTAGTCCCAAAAATCATATAAAACAGCATATAAAGGCCCATTAAACATCTAAGATTGATAATATAACAGCATGAATACTTCATAAATTATAGATACATTGGAGACGTATCAGCATCCCCAAGCTTAATTCCTGCTCGTCCTCGAGTAGGTAAATGATAAAAGAAATAATTTATGAAGTGTGAATGCTAGCAAGTGCATGGGTTTGATCAATGATAGTTCCAATCACTTTTTCTAGCATCATTATATATAATTACAGTAGCTCAAGTCATAAAACTTCTCATGATCAAGTAACAAGCTATTCACATGTTAAAGTATAGATCATAAACTTTCTTAAAAACTAACAAACCATGCTCTTAGTCATCAAACAATTGCAATTCATCTTATTTTCGGGAAGGGACTATGTAAGAGCTTTGGTTCGCAAACTACACACACTCAACTATCATTTAATCTTTCACAATTTCTAACACTCACGTAATATTTATGGGTTCAAAGTTTTAATCGGACACAGAGAAAGATAGGGGCTTATAGTTTCGCCTCCCAACCTTTTACCTCAAGGGTAATGTCAACAATACTAATTTATGAAAACCTACATCCAAGTGGATATATATATATATATATATATATCCGGATCGCTCCAAAACAAAGTGCTTGCCAAAGGAAAAAGTGTAAAAAGGGAAAGGTGATGACCACCATGACTCTTGTATAAGGGTAGAAGATAAAAGTAAAAGATAGGCCCTTTGCAGAGGGAAGCAGAGGTTGTCATGCGCTTTTATGGTTGGATGCACAAAATCTTAATGCAAAAGAACGTCACTTTATATTGCCACTTGTGTTATGGAGCTTTATTATGCAGTCCGTTGCTTTTATTTCTTCCACATCACAAGATCGTATAAAGCTTATTTTCTC
Source organism: Triticum urartu (assembly GCF_056163025.1). Classification (NCBI taxonomy): domain Eukaryota; kingdom Viridiplantae; phylum Streptophyta; class Magnoliopsida; order Poales; family Poaceae; genus Triticum; species Triticum urartu. The sequence goes on along the minus strand of NC_141879.1, from coordinate 148,528,639 downwards.
CACACTAATAAATCATACATATTTGGAGAGCAATTTTTATTGCTTGCAGCAATGACAACTTACTTGAAGGATCTTACTCAATCCATAGGTAGATATGGTGTACTCTCATGGCAAAACTGGGTTTAAGGATATTTGGAAGCACAAGTAGTATCTCTACTTGGTGCAAAGAATTTGGCTAGCATAAGAGGGAGAGGCAAGCTCAACATGTTGGATGATCCAAGACAATATAACGTTTCGGCTATAGGAAAACATAACCCATTAAGTTGTCTTCCTTGTCCAACATCAACCTTTTAGCATGTCATATTTTAATGAGTGCTCACAATTGCAAAAGATGTCCAAGATAGTATATTTATATGTGAAATGTCTCTTCCTTCAATATTCTTTCATGAATTGTTCAAGTGACAAATTCTGCGTTTGCTAACTTCCAATAAGTTTACTACCTATACTTATTATGTGTGAAGTCATTACTCCCCATGTTGTAAGCATATGAAATGTATATAAATTCAGATTTATGATATTCAATTCATTCAACCATTTACTCATAGGATATATGTGAAGCACGTGAGTAAATGACAAACTACTCCAAAAAGATATAAGTGAAGAACGCTGAGTAGTCAAATAATTAGCTAGCCATGGGAGGATTCTTTTTCACTCAAGATTTCAGATCCAATTATTTTATTCCAACATCAAGTAAAATTTAAAATACGCTCCAAGCAAAACACATATCATGTGACGAATAAAAATATAGCTCTGAGTAAGGTATACTGATAGTTTTAAAGACGAAAGAGGGGATGCCTTCCGGGGCATCCCCAAGCTTAGGCGCTTGAGTCTTCCTTGAATATTACCTTGGGCTGCCTTGGTCGTTCCCAATCTTAGAGTATTTCCACTCCTTATTCTCCTCATATCGTTATCTCACCCAAAGCTTGAAAACTTCAATCACACAAAACTTAACGGAGCTTCTTGAGATAGGTTAGTATGATAAAGAGTAAACCATTCACTTTGGTACTGTCAAAGACAAGGTTCATAATTTTTCTCACACAATGCCTACTGTACCAAAACATTTCTACAATATATATTGAGAAATATAAGCCATAGAAACTAGAAAACAAGCAGACTATGCAATGAAAACAGAATCTGTCAGAAACAGAACAGTATGTAATGATCTGAACACCAACCATACTTCTGCTACTCCAAACATTCTGAAATAAATTTGTGGACGTGAGGAATTTGTCTATTAATCTTCTAAAAAAGAATCAACTCAATCGCACTCTTCTGTAAAAAATGACAGTTAATCTCGTGAGCGCAAAGTTTCTGTTTTTTTACAGCAAGATCACATTAACTTTCACCCAAGTCTTCCCAAAGGTCTTACTTAGCTCTTTATTGAAACAAAATCTATAAAACACAATTACTACAGTAGCTTAATCGTGTAAACACACAAAACAGTAAGGGTAAATATTGGGTTCTCTCCCAACAAGCGCTTTTCTTTAATGCCTTTTAGCTAGGCATGATGATTTCAATGATGCTCACATAAAAGATAAGAATTGAAACATAAAGAGAGCATCATGAAGAGTATGACTAGCACATTTAAATCTAACCCACATCCCAGGAAAACACAATCCACGGTCTTTGGTCCAAGCTTGCGCTTCTTTGGAATTGGCACATTGACTTCGCAAAAAAAACCCAGGTTCGTAGATAAGAGAGCTTTAACCTTTTCTTCTCCCATTCCTCGAATGGAGTTATCTCTTTGTTCTTTGTGGGGACTCAGTTTAGTACATGACATGCTGTCAATATCGCCTCCCCCCACCATGCCTTGGAGAAACCCGATATGTCTAACATGGCGTTAACCAAATCAGTTAGAGTACGATTCTTTCTTTCGGCCACCCCATTTGACTGAGGTGAGTACGGTTCTATCTAGTAAAGGAGAAGGATCTTTCTAGGACACATCTAGATGTGACATAGTTATGTCACATCTAAACTAATGTCCACTCTGTTTGTGGTCTTTTTTTTGTCTTTGTTTTTTTTGTTTCTTGTTGCTGCATTATGTATTTGTGGGAGCTTAGATGTGACATTCTTAAAAAACATCTAGATGTGAATTAGACAAACTGTTTTTAGACACATCTAGATGTTACATTTTTTTTGCATGTTTGTTTGTTAGACACAAAAAAGGACTGGGCTTTGTAATAGTTGCAACCGTGTTTAATTTGTTTCCTGTTCACTCCATGAATCAACAATTGATGCAACTTGAACGATTTCTGCAGGCAGCCCTCTTCAACTGGCATGATTAAAGGTCCGTGCATTCCGTTTTTACCAGAGCATCCACCACACAAACATGTCCAGCTAAACAGCTGAATACAAAATATTCAGCAAAAATATCATACAACAAATAGACTCGCAACGCCATCAAATGAAGATTGGCTCTTCTCAGTAGGTTGCTTCTTTAACAACATCAGTTCAGCAGGTCAGACTAAACACCTGCTCAAATTGCATAAACTCCAGAATCACATCAGGCAAAAAAAGCACCAGTCCAGTTCAGCTAGTGTAGTTGATGGCTTCCGGAGTTTATGCCTGGAGGCTCGACCTATGTGGATACAGACTGCACATCTTAAACTGAAAACAATTCATGTGCAGATTCAAAACATAGCTAGTCACCTCCTGTCATTCCACTCGCCTATGTGCTACCCACACAACTAGTCCATTGGCTTAGAACACAAACATGACACACACCGCTAATTCGAGTTGGACGGCCACAATTTTGAGTAAGAATTCGACAATGTGAACGAACAAAAACAAGCAGGGTTCAAGGAGGGAAGGAGAGGGGTGCTGGCGTGCTGCTCACTGGCTTTTGCTGCGCCTCGGCTGCGGCGCATGGCGGGCCGATGGGGATGCCGCAGATCATGTCGGCGGCGCAGAGCTCGCGGGCAGAGCCGCCCGACGGTGCCTTGTCGGTGGCGCAGAGGACGTCGACGGCGTTCATGTTGTGCGCCTCGCCGGCCGCGCAGCTCTCGTCCGCCGTGTCCGTGGCAAGTGCTTCCTCCGTCGCGCGGGGGTGCGCTGCGGGGCGCTCGTCGGCGGCGAGCTCGGTCGCCATCGCCTTGGAGCTAGTCGCCCCCGTCTCTTCCTCCTCTCCTCTACTCCACCGATTCAAGCAGTGCCAGACGAGAAAAAAGGACAAAATAAATGTGTCGGTGTGGATAATTATGGGAGACCGTTGGTGCTTTGGGATTGTAAAAAAACCTACAAAAAGTTAAAAAGTGCTTCCAAATACAACATTGAGGCTTGCCTTCCCTAGTAGGAAAAAAACCACTTGTTTGTGGTTTTGACTAGCAAGTAGGTGGCGAACAAAAGCTTCAAAAGATATGAGATAAAAAAGGCCAAAAAATGGACATTGAAAAAACTAGTGAAACAATTTATGGATGGCCAGATTTAATATTTACACAATATTTTGTGGAGTATAACATGTCTTATGACCCATCCATTAAAAATCTAAAAAGATTAGAAAATGTGTTGAATAAAGTGAACATCGTATTTGAACTCGTAAAAACTAATTCAAAAACAAAACAAAAATAATAATAATCAAAAAAATAAATGTCAAAATTATATAGTATAGTGTTGTGGCCATCGGGGGAACACAAGGTTTGCGGGGCGCAGATGACCGCGCTAGTTTTATGATCCCCCAAAGAAAATTTTCATCACAAAGGTAAAAAAAGATAGTGGTATCATAAACTTAGTAATTAAAAAATGTGAAGTTTATTTCAAACATAGTGTTGTTGTGACTAACACAATACAAAATTTGCATTGTGCATATGATGCAATTATAACTGGCCAAAAATTGAGGCTTGCCTCCCCATTAGCAAAAAACCCAGTAGTTAGTTTGTGGTTTGAATTAGCAAGTAGGTGATGAGAAAAAATTCAAAAAGATATGAGATAAAAAAGGCAAAAAATGGAGACCTTTAACAAACTAGTGCAACTGGGGCGAATACAAAAAAACTACAAACAAAAAGACGCTCCTAGTTGCGGGTCAAGAGCTTGATTGCAACTAACATGAAACACAAAAAGAAACAAAAACAAGCAAACACCATCCCACCGCCCCCCTGAGTTATGAGTTGGAAGTTGAGTTGCAACTAGGGCAACTACAAAAAACATACACACGCTCGAGTTTCGACTCGGTGAAGAAGTTGCAACTACGGTGAATACAACCCCCCCCCCCCCCCGCGACGGTGGACTTGCAACTGGGGTGAATACAAAACTCCACCCCCCCCCCCGAGTTGCGAGTCGGGGGTGGAGTTGCAACTAGGGTGAACACAAAACCCTCTCTAGTTGCGAGTCAACGGTGGACTTGCAACTAGGGAAAATACAAAATCTAGCCCCACTCTAGTTGCGAGTTGACTCTGGACTTGCAACTGGGGTAAATACAAAAACTACATCCCTCGAGTTGCAAGTCGGGGGTGCAGATGCAACTAGGGGTGAACACAAAACCCTCACCAGTTGCGAATCGACGATGGACTTGCAACTGGGGCGAATACAAAACTACACCCCTCGAGTTGCAAGTCGGGGGTGGAGTTGCAACTAGGGCGAATACAAAAAAACTACAACCCTCGAGTTGCGGGGACGGGGGTGGAATTGCAACCGTGGCACAAAAAACAAAAAGAAAACACCCGTCTGAGTTGCGAGTCAATGGTAGACTTGCAACTCGGGCAACGAAAAAATCCCTCCTAGTTGTGGTCAAATAGGTTTATTGCAACTACAACTAATATGAAACACAAAAGAAACAAAAACAAGAAAACACCACCCCACCCCACCCACCTGAGTTGCGAGTTGACGGTGGAGTTGCAACTAGGGTGGACACAAAACTCTCTCTAGTTTGTGAGTCGACTGTGGACTTGCAACTGGGGCAAATACAAAAACTACCCCTGCTCCTGTTGCAAGTCGGCGGTGGAGTTGCAACTGGGGCGAATACAAACAAAACTATAACCCTCGAGTTGCGAGTCAAGGGTGGAGTTGCAACTATGGCATGGAAAACAAAAACACCCACGGCCTCGAGTTGTGACTCGATGTTGGACTTGCAACTGGAGTGACGGATACCCCTCTAGTTGCGGGTGAAGAGCCTGATTGCAACTCCCATGAATCAAAAAACCACTCGAGTTGCAAAGTCGATGGTGGACTTGCAACTGGGTGAATACGAAAGCCTCGAGTTGTGAGTCGATGATGGACTTGCAACTAGGGTGAATACAAAACCTTTTTGAGTTGCGAGTCGGCAATGGAGTTGCAACTAGGGCGAATACAAAAAAACTACAATGCTCAAGTTGCGAGTCAGGGGTGGAGTTGCAACTGAGGCATGAAAAAAAAACACTCCCCCCTTGAGTTGCAACTTGAGGCTTGATAACCCACAAGTATAGGGGATCGCAACAGTTTTTGAGGGTAGAGTATTCAACCCGAATTTATTGATTCGACAAAAGGGGAGCCAAAGAATATTCTCAAGTATTAGCAGCTGAGTTGTCAATTCACCACACCTGGAAACTTAATATCTGCAGCAAAGTGTTTAGTAGCAAAGTAATATGATAGTAGTGGTAACGATAGCAAAAGGTAATGGTAGCAAAAGTAATGTTTTTGGTATTTTGTAGTGATGATAGCAATAGCAACGGAAAAGTAAATAAGCGAAGAACAATATATGGAAAGCTCATAGGCAATGGATCAGTGATGGAGAATTATGCCAGATGCGGTTCATCATGTAACAGTCATAACCTAGGGTGACACAGAACTAGCTCCAATTCATCAATGTAATGTAGGCATGTATTCCGAATATAGTCATACATGCTTATGGAAAAGAACTTGCATGACATCTTTTGTCCTACCCTCCCGTGGCAGCGGGGTCCTAGCGGAAACTAAGGGATATTAAGGCCTCCTTTTAATAGAGTACCGAAACAAAGCATTAACACATAGTGAATACATGAACTCCTCAAACTACGGTCATTTCCGGTAAGTATCCCGATTATTGTCACTTTGGGGTTAACGGATCATAACACATAATAGGTGACTATAGACTTGCAAGATAGGATCAAGAACTCTCATATATTGATGAAAACATAATAGGTTCAGATCTGAAATCATGGCACTCGGGCCCTAGTGACAAGCATTAAGCATAGCAAAGCCATAGCAACATCAATCTCAGAACATAGTGGATACTAGGGATCAAACCCTAACAAAACTAACTCGATTACATGATAAATCTCATCCAACCCATTACCGTCCAGCAAGCCTACAATGGAATTACTCACGCACGGCGGTGAGCATCATGAAATTGGTGATGGAGGAAGGTTGACGATGACGATATGGCAACGGATTCCCCTCTCCAGAGCCCCGAACGGACTCCAGATCAGCCCTCCCGAGAGGTTTTAGGGCTTGGCGGCGGCTCTGTATCGTAAAACATGATGAATCCTTCTCTCTGACTTTTTCTCCCCGAAAGCAAATGTATAGAGTTGGAGTTGAGGTCGGAGGAGCTCCAGGGGGCCCACGAGGTAGGGGTGCGCCCTAAGGGGGCAGGCGCGCCCCCCACCCTCATGGCTAGGGTGTGGGCCCCCTGGTCTTCATCTTTTGCAAGGATTTTTAATTATTTCTGAAAAGATGTTCTGTGAAGTTTCAGGTCATTCCGAGAACTTTTGTTTCTGCACATAAATAACACCATGGCAATTCTGCTGAAAACAGCGTCAGTCCGGGTTAGTTCCATTCAAATCATGCAAGTTAGAGTCCAAAATAATGGCAAAAGTGTTTGGAAAAGTAGATACGACGGAGACGTATCAACTCCCCCAAGCTTAAACATTTGCTTGTCCTCAAGCAATTCAGTTGACAAACTGAAAGTGATAAATAAAAACTTTTACAAACTCTGTTTGCTCTTGTTGTTGTAAATATGTAAAGCCAGCATTCAAGTTTTCAGCAAAGATTATAAACTAACCATATTCACAATAACGCTTAGGTCTCATGTTTACTCATATCAATGGCATAATCAACTAGCGAGCAATAATAATAAATCTCGGATGATAACACTTTCTTAAAACAATCATAATATGATATAATAAGATGGTTTCTCGCTAGCCCTTTCTGAGACCGCAAAACATAAATGCAGCGCACCTTTAAAGATCAAGGACTGACTAGACATTGTAATTCATGGTAAAAGAAATCCAGTCAAGTCATACTCAATGTAAACTAATAGTAATGAATGTAAATGACAGTGGTGCTCTCCAACTGGTGCTTTTTAATAAGAGGATGATGACTCAACATGAAAGTAAATAGATAGGCCTGTGACGCCCGGATAATTAAGCTACAGTAATTCTCTGTTAATGACGCCACGTCACTTTGATTACTGATGCTAATCTTGCGTTAGTTCGAAACCGAATCAAATTCAAATTCAAAATCAAGCAAGCAATAAAAGTTTTCAAATATTAAAACTAAAATGTTTGGAGTGAACCAAATATTGCATATGTAATTATGGTGGATAAACCACACCTTTATAAAATGTTTAAGTACTATAAGATGAATAAAACAGTAGTAAAAACGCTTATTTAAATACCTTTTGTAATTAATAAAATGTCAAACTAATTTATTTGAGGACTAGACTTTTTGTGACTAGGAGCTAAGTTGAAATACTAATTTAGATGCTGCTTGTATATTTTACTAAGACTAAAATAAAATAGTAAAAGAAAAAGAAAACATTAAAAGAAATCAAAAGGAAAAGAAAAGGCAAAAGAACCAAAGGAAAAAAAACAAGGCCAGACCACCCCGCTGGGCCACGTGGCCCAATCGGCCAAAGCTGCCCGGCCGGCCCACCTAACCCCCCCTCGTTCCCCTTCCCCTGTTCCCCGCACCCCGTGGACGCAGATGGCGCGTCCATGGCGTGGATGGCCACACGGCGCGCATCCACGCGACCTCGGCGCCCTATAAAAGCTCGCCCCCTCGCCTGGTCAACCCTAGCCTCCCCCTAATCCCCTCGCTCGCCCCCTCCTCATCTACTACAAATCAAGATCGGAGCTCGACGCGGTGACCGTGCTCATCGTCGCAGTAGTCGCGGCCACCGACCTCCCCTCGTCGCGCCAAGGCATCCAGGAGAACCGTCGCGGTCGACTTCATCCGTTCTGAGCACCAAATCGAGCGGAACCATCCTAAACGCACCCCATCGACCTCGTCTGCGCCGCTCAAACATGTCCAGGAGGTCCGCCTCGTCGCCTTCATCCTCTACACGGTACCTCACGGGCTGGATCGCCGAGAGTCACCGCAATCGGGTCGTCTTCCTCGACTATGGTGGCCGCGCTCCTCCACTTGATCTGCACTGCTTCGACCTGCATCGTCTTCCTCGAGCTCACGTTGACCTCGCTGTGAGCTCCCGCTGCTTTCCCCACTCCTTTTTGCTCACGCGCGTCCCCTAGTCGTATCTGCCGCCATGGACGGAACCCGCTACCCGCCGCGCTCACCGCAGCCGCCAGCCCCCGTACTCCCGCGCCCGCCCCGTCGCCTGTGGCCGCCATGGCCGGACCTCCGTGTCCCAGCGCGCATAGCCTCTCCTGGCCGCGCCCCTACAGCCCGCGCGTGCCTGCGCACACGCCTGCCTCGCTCGGCCACTCCCCTGTCGCCTCCCTCGCGCGCCCTCGCTGCTGCTCGTCGCGCCTGCGCTGATCGCTGCTGAACTGCTGCTGTTCGCGAGCCGTTGCCCCCGCATGCGTTCGCTGTTGCTGCTTGATGCCCACGCTGCTCTGTTGTTGCTTGCTATAGCTGCTGCTGCCGCATCGCCGCCCTGCGCGCGTGCCGCTGCTTGCTGTAATGCTGCTGCTACAAGTGCTTTCCATTGGACCAAATCCAAAAGTTGCCTGGATTAATTCCTAAAACTGCAATGATTAGCCCCCTAAACAGCCTCAAAACAGGAACTAAACAAAGTTCAACATAGCTAAAATAAATATGTGTGGGTAGTACACTTGTCAAGGTTCAATTCTTTCCATTGGACCAAATCCAAAAGTTGCCTGGATTAATTCCTATGAAAATGACAAAAGTCTATGTTCTGTTAACTGGCAGAACTAAAAACAGATATACTGCCATAGCAACTTTGGAGCAGAAAATAAACAAGTTACAGGGATTTAACAATGATGCAATTGATACCATCTTGTAGACCACAGGAAAGTGATCAATATTGGTATAAGGCACCAATTCATAGGATGAATAGAACACTAGTTATAGCCTCTAGAAAATAGCTAAATGATGTTTAAAACTAAGGACTTAGCAGAATTTCAGTAATTCTAGAAAATGAATTAAAACTTTAAAAATTAATATAAAATAATCCGTAGCTCGGATGGAAATACTTTCTACATGAAAGTTGCTCAGAACGACGAGACGAATCCGGATACGCAGCCCGTTCGTCCGCCACACATCCCTAGCATAGCAATCATGCAACTTTCCCCCTCCAGTTCAACTGTCCGAAAATGCGAAACCCTGGGGATACATTCCCGGATGTTTTCCCCCTTCACCTATATCTCCTAGCATTGTGTTAGGTCACCCCTAGCGCTGCGTATTGCCATGTCTTGCTTTGTGATGCTTTTGATTGCTTTGTTATTTATTGTGTTCCCCCTCCGTTACTTCTTTTCGGTAGGCCCCGAGACTGTCGGCGACCCCCAGTTCAACTACGGTGCTGACGACCCCTCCTTGCCAGAGCAACCAGGCAAGCCCCCCCCCTTGATCACCAGATATCGCCTATTCTCGTCTATACTGCTTGCATTAGAGTAGTGTAGCATGTTACTGCTTTCCGATTATCCTATCCTGATGCATAGCCTGTCCTTGTTACTACTGTTGTTACCTTTACCTGCAATCCTACGTGCTTAGTATAGGATGCTAGTTTTCCATCAGTAGCCCTACATTCTTGTCCGTCTGCTGTGCTATACTATCGGGCCGTGATCACTCGGGAGGTGATCACGGGTATATACTATATACTTTATACATGATACATGTGGTGACTAAAGTCGGGTTGGCTCGAGGAGTACCCGCGAGTGATTCATGGATTGGGGGCTGAAAGGACCTTTGTCCCGACGACCCTCTAGGTGGATCTTTGTGGCGGAGCGACAAGGCAGGTTGAGACCACCTAGGAGAGAGGTGGGCCTGGCCCTGGTCGGCGTTCGCGGTTATTTCAAAATAACACGTTTAACGAGATCTTGGTATTTGATCTGAGTCTAGCTACTAGCCTATACGCACTAACCATCTATGCGAGGACAGTTATGGGCACTCGACGTCGTGGTATCAGCCGAAGCCTTCGTGACATCAGCGACTGAGTGGCGCGCGCCGGATTGGACCGAAAGCCTGCTCTTGTATTAAGGGGGCTAGTTCTGCTTCCGGCTGCGTTCGCAACGTGCAGGTGTGCAAAGGGCGATGGGCCCAGACCCCTGCGCCATAGGATTTAGACCGGCGTGCTGACCTCTCTGTTGTGTCTAGGTAGGGCTGCGACGTGTTGATCTTCCGAGGCCGGGCATGACCCAGAAAAGTGTGTCCGGCCAAATGGGATCGAGCGTGTTGGGTTATGTGGTGCACCCCTGCAGGGAAGTTAATCTATTCGAATAGCCGTGATCTTCGGTAACAGGACGACTTGGAGTTGTACCTTGACCTTATGACAACTAGAACCGAATACTTAATAAAACACACCCTTCCAAGTGCCAGATACAACCCGGTGGTCGCTCTCTAACAGGGCGACGAGGAGAGGATCGCCGGGTAGGGTTATGCTATGCGATGCTACTTGGAGGACTTCATTCTACTCTCTTCTACATGCTGCAAGACGGAGGCTGCCAGAAGCGTAGTCTTCGACAGGATTAGCTATCCCCCTCTTATTCTGGCATTCTGCAGTTCAGTCCACCGATATGGCCTTTACACATATACCCATGCATATGTAGTGTAGCTCCTTGCTTGCAAGTACTTTGGATGAGTACTCACGGTTGCTTCTCCTTCTTTTCCCTCTATCCCTTCTACCTGGTTGTCGCAACCAGATGTTGGAGCCCAGGATCCAGACGCCACCGTCGACGACGACTCCTACTACACTGAAGGTGCCTACTACTACGTGCTGCCCGCTGACGATGACCAGGAGTAGTTAGGAGGATCCCAGGCAGGAGGCCTGCGCCTCTTTCGATCTGTATCCCAGTTTGTGCTAGCCCTCTTAAGGCAAACTTGTTTAACTTATGTCTGTACACAGATATTGTTGCTTCCGCTGACTCGTTTATGATCGAGCTCTTGTATTCGAGCCTTCGAGGCCCCTGGCTTGTAATATGAATTTTGTATGACTTATTTTTATTTGTAGAGTTGTGTTGTGATATCTTCCCGTGAGTCCCTGATCTTGATCGTACACATTTGCATGTATGATTAGTGTACGATTAAATTGGGGGCGTCACAAGGCCCTCCGCAGAGGGAAGCAGGGATTTGTAGAGGTGCCAGAGCTCGGTTTTGAAATAGAGGTGAATAATATTTTGAGTGGTATACTTTCATTGTCAACATAACAACCAAGAGATGGCGATATCTTCCATGCTACACACATTATAGGCGGTTCCCAAACAGAATGGTGAAGTTTATACTCCCTCTCCACCAACAAGCATCAATCCATGGCTTGCTCGAAACAACGAGTGCCTCCAACTAACAAGAGTCCCAGGGGGAGTTTTGTTTGCAATTATTTTGATTTAATTTGCATAAAGCATGGGACTGGGCATCCCGGTGACCAGCCACTTTCTCGCGAGTGAGGAGCGGAGTCCACTTCTCTTGAGAATAACCCGCCTAACATGGAAGATACGGACAGCCCTAGTTGATACATGAGCTATTCAAGCATACAAAACAGGATATTTATTTGAAGGTTTAGAGTTTGGCACATACAAATTTACTTGGAACGGCAGGTAGATACCGTATATAGGTAGGTATGGTGGACTCATATGGAATAACTTTGGGGTCTATGGGATTGGATGCACAAGCAGTATTCCCGCTTAGTACAGGTGAAGGCTAGAAGAAGACTGGGAAGTGACCAGCTAGAGAGCGACAACAGTCATGAACATGCATTAAAATTAATCAACACCGAATGCAAGCATGAGTAGGATATAATCCACCATGAACATAAATATCGTGAAGGCTATGTTGATTTTGTTTCAACTGCATGCGTGAACATGTGCCAAGTCAAGTCACTTAAATCATTCAGAGGAGGATACCACCCTATCATACCACATCATAACCATTTTAATAGCATGTTGGCATGCAAGGTAAACCATTATAAGCTCCTAGCTAATCAAGCATGGCACAAGAAACTATGATCTCTAGTTGTCATTGCAAACATGTTTATTCATAATAGGCTGAATCAGGAACGATGAACTAATCATATTTACAAAAACAAGAGAGGTCGAGTTCATACCAACTTTTCTCATCTCAGTCAGTCCATCATATATCGTCATAATTGCCTTTCACTTGCACGACTGAATAGTGTGAATAATGATAATAGTGCACGTGCATTGGACTAAGCTGGAATCTGCAAGCATTCAATAAACAGGAGAAGACAAGGCAATATGGGCTCTTTTGTTAGATCAACAATAATGCATATAAGAGCCACTTCAACAATTTAATCATGGTCTTCTCCTATCGAGCCCCAAAGAAAAGAAAAGAAATAAAACTATTTACACGGGAAAGTTCCCAACAAGCAAAAGAAGAACAGGAAATATTTTTGGGTTTTCTTTTTAATGACTACTACAAGCATGGAAAGTAAACTAACTAAAAGCTACAACTATTTTTTTGTTTTTCTTAAGGTTTATTAAACACACAAGAAGAAAACATAAAAAGGAAATTAAACTAGCATGGATATTACAATGAAAAAGTATGAGCACCGACATCTAGCAATGAGTGTGTGAACATGAATATAGTGTCGGTGAGAAATACGTACTCCCCCAAGTTTAGGCTTTTGGCCTAAGTTGGTCTAGGGCCACGGCTGGCCTGGCGGATATCCATAATAATAGTTGGGGTCGTACTGAGAAGAAGAAGACTCTGATTGCCACTGGTTGGCAATCATTTTCGGATCCCAATGGTAATTAGACTGTCACGGAGGATCAACTTGTGGTTCCGACTCTGGCTCTGTGGCTGATGTAGGGTTCCAGTAGGCGTGAATAGCCTCTAACGGAACAAGGTACTGGCCTGCTGATAAATTAAACAAGGAAGGAGCAGGCAGGGTAATAGTCTCAGGATGATGTTTATGAAAGAACAATTTGTATTTAAGCTCCCCTTCCCTATTCTTAACAATAAAATCGTGTGCCACCATACTCTTATAATCTAGATAAACAGTGGGCAGCAATTTTTTTTCCTTCTCATAATGCCTAATAGGTATGTTAAAATGTGCAGCTAGGCGTGAAGCATAGATGCCTCCAAAGATGGGGCCCTTTGTACGGTTCAGACTTAACCGTTTAGCAATAATATCGCCCATACTAACAGAGTTATCACAGAATAAACCGTGGAACAAAATAATAATATCAGGAACACTAAGGTTTCCACAGTTTCCGCGACCAATTAAGCAACGACTAGCAAATATTGCAAAGTAGCATAAAACAGGAAAATGTATGCTAGTGATTCGTGCATCGGAAACCTTCCTCATTTCCCCTACAGTGATGGTGTCAATAAACCCATCCACATCGCCACGGTGTGGTTCCTCTATTGTGCCCTCGAAAGGGATCAAACAAACCCGACAAAAATCATAAAGTGACATCTCCTTATGCTCATCATATAAATAAAACTCCACCGTAGGTGGTGAGCTCCTAGCATGGAAATGAAAGTTTTGCACAAAGATATTGGTGAGTAAGAGATACTGTTCGCGTCGGTCGTGGAGGAAGGCGGTGAGGCCAGCATTCTCAGCCAATTCATAAAAATCATCATAAATCCCGACTGCTCTCAAGAAATCATCGGAAGGCCATTCACACAGCCGAACCTCCGCGGTGCGAGGCAGATTATATTTGGGCCTCTCTGCTTTTTCATTTTGTTTTTACTTCGAGCTTCGTCTCGATGAGCCCCTCAAAAATCTCTTCATTATTTTCTGAAAAATTCTGAAATTTTTAGTAACTTCAAATAAAAGTAAACCAAACTCAACAAAATTGATAGCAACAACTCCTACAAGTGCCTAGAGCCTATATCATGCATCAAAACTACTTTTGACCAAATAAATTTGACATGCAAGCTCAAGAACAGGGTCACCTAAGCAGCACAAATTTGCAATAAATAAAGCACTAGAACAAAAACTAATTGGACCAATGGAGGAGTCACATACCAAGGAACAATCTCCCCAAGCAGTTTTGTGAGAGGTGCTTTGAGTAAGGAGATCGAAAATCGCAGCAAAATGAGCTAGAACTTGTGCTTGAGCTGGATATTCGTGTTTGTGGGAGGAAGAAGAAGTGTGTGGGTGCATGAATAAGTGGAGGGGAGCCACCGTGGGCCCACGAGGCAGGGGGCGTGCCCAGGGGGGTAGGGCGCGCCCTCTACCCTCGTGGCCAGGTGGATTCTCCCCCTGCTGTGTTCTCAGTGCCAAATATTCTCAAATATTCCAGAAAAAATCATATTTAAATTTCAGGGCATTTGGAGAACTTTTATTTTCGGGTATTTTTATATTGCACGGATAATTCAGATAACAGACAGAAAAATACTATTTTTATTTTATTTAATATAAATAACAGAAAGTAAAAGGAGGGTACAGAAGGTTGTGCCTTCTAGTTTCATCCATCTCATGCTCATCAAAAGGAATCCACTAACAAGGTTGATCAAGTCTTGTTAACGAAGTCATTCCGAATAACATGGAACCGGAGAATTTTCGAATAACACTAGGTTACCTCAACGAGGATATGCACATCCCCAATAATAAGAATATCATATTTCTTCTTGACAGCAGGAAGAGGAAATTCAAAACCTCCAAATATAATCGATGGAATTTTTCCAATAGAGTTGATATTATGAACTTGAGGTTGTTTCCTCGGAAAGTGTACCGTATGCTCATTACCATTAACATGAAAGGTGACATTGCCTTTAGTGCAATCAATAACAGTCCCTGCAGTATTCAAAAAGGGTCTTCCAAGAATAATAGACATACTATCGTCCTCTTGAATATCAAGAATAACAAAGTCCGTTAAAATAGTAACGTTTGCATCTACAACAGGCACATCCTCACAAATACTGACAGGTATAGCAATCGATTTATCACCATTTGCAAAGATATTTCAGTAGGTGTCAACTTATTCAAATCAAGTCTACGATATAAAGAGAGAGGCATAACACTAACACCGGCTCCAAGATCACATAAAGCAGTTTTAACATAATTTCTTTTAATGGAGCATGGTATAGTTGGTACTCCGGGATCTCCAAGTTTTTTTGGTATTCCACCTTTAAAATTATAATTAGCAAGCATGGTGGAAATTTTAGCTTCCGGTATCTTTCTTTTATTAGTAACAATATCTTTCATGTACTTAGCATAAGGATTCATTTTGAGCATATCAGTTAATTGCATACGCAAAAAGATAGGTCTTATCATTTCAGCAAAGCGCTCAAAATCCTCGTCATCCTTTTTCTTGGATGGTTTGGGAGGAAAAGGCATGGGTTTTTGAACCCATGGTTCTCTTTCTTTACCATGTTTCCTAGCAACAAAGTCTTTCTTATCATAACGTTGATTCTTTGATTGTGGGTTATCAAGATCAACAGCAGGTTCAATTTCTATATCATTATCATTGCTAGGTTGAGCATCATCATGAACATTATCATTAACATTATCGCTAGTTTCAGGTTCATTACCATATTGTGTTTCAGCATCAGAAATAGAAATATCATTTGGATTCTCAGGTGTATCAATAACAGGTTCACTAGAAGCATGCAAAGTCCTATCATTTTTCTTTTTCTTCCTTTCATAAGGACTAGGTGCATCTATGTTATTTCTTTGAGAATCTTGCTCAATTCTCTTAGGATGGCCTTCAGGATACAAAGGTTCCTGAGTCATTTTACCACCTCTAGTCATAACCCTAACAGCATAATCATTATTCTTACTATTCAATTCATTGAGAAAATCATTTTGAGCCTTAAGTACTTGTTCTACTTGAGTGGTAACCATGGAAGCATGTTTACTAATAAGTTTAAGTTCACCTTTGACATTAGCCATATAATCACCCAAGTGTTCAAGCATATTTGAATTGTATTTCAATTGTCTACCAAAATAAGCATTAAAATCTTCTTACTTAGCCATAAATTTATCAAACTCATCTAAGCATGGGCTAGCAAACTTAGTAAATGGGATTTCAGCTTTATCATATCTATAGAGAGAATTTACCTTTACTACCTGTGCCGAGTTATCAAGACCATGAGTTTCTTCAATAGGTAATGGATTAAGATCATATGTTTCTTCAATAGGCGGTAAATTAAGACCGTGTATTTCTTCAATAGGAGGTAAATTCTTAACATCTTCAGCTTTAATACCTTTTTCTTTCATAGATTTCTTTGCCTCTTGCATATCTTCAGGACTGGGAAATAGAACACCTCTTTTCTTCGTAGGAATAGGCTCAGGGAGTGTCCAATTATTTTCATTTGTCGATATATTATTCAATAGAATTTCAGCTTCATCCGGTGTTCTTTCCCTGAAAACAGAACCAGCACAACTATCCAGGTAATCTCTGGAAGCATCGGTTAGTCCATTATAAAAGATATCAAGTATTTCATTCTTCTTAAGAGGATGATTAGGCAAAGCATTAAGTAACTTGAGAAGCCTCCCCCAAGCTTGTGGGAGACTCTCTTCTTCAATTTGCACAAAATTATATATATATATCCCTCAAAGCAGCTTGTTTCTTATGAGCAGGGAAATATTTAGCAAAGAAGTAATAAATCATATCTTGGGGACTACACACACAACCAGGATCAAGAGAATTAAACCATATCTTAGCATCACCCTTTAATGAGAACAGAAATATTTTAAGGATATCAAAGTAGCGGGTTCTCTCATCATTAGTGAACAGCGTGGCTATGTCATTTAATTTAGTGAGATGTGCCACAACAGTTTCAGATTCATAGCCATGAAAAGGATCAGATTCAACCAAAGTAATTATATCAGGATCAACAGAGAATTCATAATCCTTATCAGTAACACAAATAGGTGAAGTATCAAAAGCAGTGTCAGGTTTCATTCTAGCATTAAGAGATTGCTGCTTCCATTTAGCTAATAACCTCTTGAGCGCGTATCTATCTTTGCAAGCTAAAATAGCTAGAGCAGCTTCTTTTTCAAAAACATAACCCTCAGGAATAACATGTGATTTATCTTTATTAGGGGAAGAGTCTTCATCGTCACTTTCATCAATATTATCAGTTTCAATATTTTCATTCTCTCTAACCCTAGCAAGTTGTTCATTAAGAAATTCACCAACTGGCACAGTAGTATCAAGCATAGAAGTAGTTTCATCATAAGTATCATGCATAACAGAAGTGGCATCATCAATAACATGCGACACATTAGAACGAATAGCAGAAGCAGGTTTAGGTGTCGCAAGCTTACTCAAAACAGAAGGTGAATCAAGTGCAGAGCTAGATGGCAGTTCCTTACCTCCCCTCGTAGTTGAGGGATAAATCTTAGTTTTTGGATCTCTCAATTTCTTCATAATGGTAAGCAGATATAAATTCCAAGTGACTCAAAGAATAGAGCTATGCTCCTCGGCAACGTTGCCAGAAAATAGTCTTGATAACCCACAAGTATAGGGGATCGCAACAGTTTTCGAGGGTAGAGTATTCAACCCAAATTTATTGATTCGACACAAGGGGAGCCAAAGAATATTCTCAAGTATTAGCAGCTGAGTTGTCAATTCAACCACACCTGGAAACTTAATATCTGCAGCAAAGTGTTTACTAGCAAAGTAATATGATAGTAGTGGTAACGATAGCAAAAGGTAATGGTAGCAAAAGTAATGTTTTTGGTATTTTATAGTGATGATAGCAATAACAACGGAAAAGTAAATAAGCGAAGAACAATATATGGAAAGCTCGTAGGCAATGGATCAGTGATGGAGAATTATGCTGGATGCGATTCATCATGTAACAGTCATAACCTAGGGTGACACAGAACTAGCTCCAATTCATCAATGTAATGTAGGCATGTATTCCGAATATGAGAAAATTCCTTATTTGACACTGTCTTAAAATCTGGTTCCTTATTTGACACAGGAAAAGTTTTTCTTCCCTATTTGACACTAGTCCTAATTTTTATTGCCTATACGACACTTCCGTCCATTTTGAGCCTAAATGACACCTGAAAAGATGATTTTGCCCCTCATGCGGTATGTGTGTGTGCGCGCGCATGTGTGCTGTTGCGTGCCTGGGTGCACGCGCACATGTGTGCTGCTGCTGCATGTGTGTGTGCATGTGTGCTGCTGCATGTGTGTTTGCTACTGCATGTGTACGTGCGTGCGTGTGTGTGTGTATGATGTTGCGTGCCTATGTGCTACCTGCGTGTGTGTGTGCTGCGTGCGTGTGTGTGCGCATGCATGTGTGTTGCTTCATGTGTGCGTGTGTGTGCGCATGCATGTGTGTTGCTTCATGTGTGCGTGTGTGTGTGTGCACGCGCGCGTGCGTGTTGTTGCGTGTGTGTGCGCGTGCGTGTGTGTTGGTGCATGTGTATGTGTTGCTGCGTGTGTGCTCCTGCCCTCGCACTGATGCTGCGTGTGTGTGCTATTGCCCCCCCTCCCCACACACATACCACATGAAGGGCAAAAGAGTCTTTTCATATGTCATTTAGGCTCAAAATGGACGAAAATGTCATATAGGGAATAAAAGTTAGAACTTGTGTCAAATAGGGAAGAAAAACTTTTCCAGTGTCAAATAAGGAAGCAGATTTTAAGATAGTGTCAAATAAGGAATTTTCTCTCCGAATATAGCCATACGTGCTTATGAAAAAGAACTTGCATGACATCTTTTGTCCTACCCTCCCGTGGCAGCGGGGTCCTAGCGGAAACTAAGGGATATTAAGGCCTCCTTTTAATAGAGTACCGGACCAAAGCATTAACACATAGTGAATACATGAACTCCTCAAACTACGGTCATCACCGGTTAGTATCCCGATTATTGTCACTTCGGGGTTAACGGATCATAACACATAATAGGTGACTATAGACTTGCAAGATAGGATCAAGAACTCTCATATATTGATGAAAACATAATAGGTTCAGATCTGAAATCATGGCACTCGGGCCCTAGTGACAAGCATTAAGCATAGCAAAGTCATAGCAACATCAATATCAGAACATAGTGGATACTAGGGATCAAACCCTAACAAAACTAACTCGATTACATGATAAATCTCATCTAACCCATCACCGTCCAGCATGCCTATGATGGAATTACTCACGCACGGCTGTGAGCATCATGAAATTGGTGATGGAGGAAGGTTGATGATGACGATGGCGACGGATTCCCCTCTCTGGAGCCCCGAACGGACTCCAGATCAGCCCTCCCGAGAGGTTTTAGGGCTTGGCGGCGGCTCCCTATCGTAAAACGCGATAAATCTTTCTCTCTGGTTTTTTTTCTCCCCGAAAGCAAATATATAGAGTTGGAGTTGAGGTCGGAGGAGCTCCAGGGGGCCCACGAGGTAGGGGCGCGCCCTAGGGGGGCAGGCGCGCCCCCCACCCTCGTGGTTAGGGTGTGGGCCCCCTGGTCTTCATCTTTTGCAAGGATTTTTTATTATTTCCGAAAAGATGTTCCGTGAAGTTTCAGGTCATTCCGAGAACTTTTGTTTCTGCACATAAATAACACCATGGCAATTCTGCTGAAAACAGCATCAGTCCAGATTAGTTCCATTCAAATCATGCAAGTTAGAGTCCAAAACAAGGGCAAAAGTGTTTGGAAAAGTAGATACGACGGAGACGTATCAAGGCTTGACTTGCAACTGGGGCAACTACAAAACTACACCCGCTCAAGTTGCGACTTAGGCATGGAGTTGCAACTAGGGTGAGCACAAAACCCTCTCTAGTTGCAAGTCGATGATGGACTTGCAACTGGGGTGAATACAAAAACTACCGCCCGCTCTAGTTGCGAGTCGACGGTGGACTTGCAACTAGGGCGAATACAAAACTACACCCCTCGATTTGCGACTCAGGGATGGAATTGCAACTATGGCGTGAAAAAAGAAAAACACACACCTACCCTCCTAGTTGTGAGTTAATGGTCAACTTGCAACTGGGACGAATACAAAAAACTACACCCCCTTGAGTTGCGAGTCGGGGTGGAGTTGCAACTGTGGCACCAAAACCAAAAAAACAAAAACACTACCAGCTCAAGTTGCGACTCGGGGGTGGAGTTGCAACTAGGGTGAACACAAAACCACTCGAGTTGTAAGTCGACGGTGGACTTGCAACTAGGGGGAATACAAAAAAACCTTGAGTTACGAGTCGATGATGGACTTGCAATTGGGGTGAATACAGAACCTCCTGAGTTGCGAGTCGCCGGTGGAGTGGCGAATCGGGGTTGGAGTTGCGACTGTGGCACGAAAAAAACACCCCCCGTCCCCCGAGTTGCGAGTCCATGTTGGACTTGCAATTGGGGCGGCGGATACTCCCCTAGTTGCGGGTCAAGGGTCCCAGTTGCAAACAAAATGGAGCAAACATGACAAACATGGCGAAACACACACAAAAAAGTGTTTGCAGAGCAACGGGCATTTTCTGTGAGATTGTGACAGCCACAAACTCCAAATTCAGGAAATTTGGAGACATATTACAACAGGAATAAGAAACAGATTTGATCTTGTGCACATGTCCATAATTTGGAGTACATTTCATTTCAGGTGAGAACAAATTTCATCTTGTGCCAAATTTTCTTTCTTTAATTTGTCAATCAATAATAAAATAAAAACACAAGTTGGCACAGAGCAGGATAAACATCAGAAGCGAAGTAAGCAAACTGAAGCAGCACAACTAGAAAAATATCACAGGGGTATATCAACAGAGCAAAAAGTAGTTTCATCTACAGGGATAAGCATCTTCAGACAAGCAAGCAAACAGAAAACACTACTCCTACAGAGAGGAGTACTCTGAATATGTAACAACAAGTTTCAGCTACAAGCATAAACATATTGTACCATAGCTAGATTTAGAATCAGAATCAATGTAAAAATGTGGTACAGGACGCATACACTTGGGCATCTCGGCAAATGAAAAAAATGCAGAGATGAGACAACTTAAATCACAGGAATTTAAATTCTGCTTCTTAGAAATGGAAATTGCAGACAGCTTAAATCACAGGAATCCACACATGGAAATTGCAGAAATGTAAGGCTAAATGTTCTCTTTTTTTATTTTTCTTGGAATCTCTGAAGCAGATCACACAATGGGACCAACTAAACATCCTAATCTAATCATCTCCTAGGACCCCACTGATGAGACAAACATACTCCTAAACTAATCATTTCATAACTTAATCAAAAGATGAACTGAAGACAAGCAGAGCATTCTTAGATAGAATCAAAAAAATTGATGAACCATACACCACATTTCGGGAGATTGGAGGGGATGAAAGAACCATAGATCTACGGACGAACAAACAAGAAACAAAACGAAAATGTACAGCTGCTAACGGACCCTACCCACAATTCGGGACATTGAGGAGCGAACCCCAGATGTATGCTGCTAAAATCAGTGAGCAAGGAACAAAAAACAACAAAGACACCACATAAAAGAGGAACAAGGAAGAAGAAATAGCAAACTACCTACGATGCGTCTCCCTCTCCTGCACCCTCTCCAGAAATCGCCTCCGCCTCGAGCACATATAACGTGTGGGAAAACTGAACGCCGCTCCCTCGTCTTCGTTTCACGAAAACAGCCCACCAGCCCAACAAACAAGCAACGCGGCCCGCGAAAAACAAACAAAACCAACACAACACGCTCGAGTTGGAGACCTCCTCCTTGGCGCCTTTAGCGCTCGTTAGCGATCGCAGCGCCCGCGCGTCGCTCGCATGGGCCTGGCCCAGCAACACTCGTTGCCTATCGCGGCTGGCTCGCTAGCTGCCCGCTCGATCGTTCGCTCCCGCAGCTCGCTCGATAGCTACCAGCTCGATCCTTGGCTCCCGCTCGATCACTTCTTTTTTCTTCACTCGAAAAAATGCTACAGTGTGTATTGATTTTCTTAGAAAAAACAAACTGTTTTGCTACAGTATGTACTCTTGTCCTTTGAAAAAAGTTCATTGAATTTTAAAAAAGTCTATTGATTTCGAGAAAAAGTTCATTGAATTCGAAAATAGTTCACCGAATTCGAAAATAGTTCACTGAATTCGAAAAAAGTTCATCGATTTTCAAGAAAAAAGTTCATTAATATTGAAAATAGTTCACCGAACTTGAAAAAAGTTCATAGAGTTTGAGAAAAAGTTCATCGAATTCGAAAATAGTTCAACGAATTCAAAAATAATTCACTGAATTCAAAAAAAGTTCATCGATTTTCAATAAAAGTTCATCGATTTTCAAAAAAAAAGTTCATTGATATTGAAAATAGTTCACCGAACTTGAAAAAAGTTCATAGAATTTGAGAAAAAGTTCATCGATTTTCAAATAAAGTTCACCAAATTTTAAAATAAGTTCATCGAATTTGATAAAAAGTTCATCGAATTTTTAAATGGTTCATCCGATTTGAAAAAAAGTTCATCGGATTTGACAAAAGTTCATCGGATTAGAAAAAAGGTTCACCGAATTAGAAAAAAATTCACTGATTTTGAAAAAAGTTCATCGAATTTAAAAAAAGTTCATTGGTTTTGAAAAAAGTTCACCAAATTTCAAAATAAGTTCATCAAATTTGATAAAAGCTCATCGAATTTTTAAATGGTTCATCCGATTTGAAAAAAGTTCATCGAGTTTTTCACAAACTCATCAAATTCGAGAAAAACTCCATTGATTTTGTAGAGGAAAAACTCATGAAGAAAGAAAAGTTTCATGAATTTGAAAAAAGAAAAAAAGAAAAGAAAAGAAGAAGAAAGAAAACCTGTACGTAATCACGCCAGCTGAACTGCCCTGGTGGTTGTTGCGTCGCGCTCGAAACTCGCCCGTAACGGTTCGAAACCCAGCTCTCGCGGAGTTTTTGATGTTTAGAAAACAAAAAAAAATCAAAAATGGGCCGGCCCAATGTGACAAGGGGGGTATGCGCCCGTTAGTAGAAACAACTGTAGCGGGCGGTTAAGGCGCCGAATAGGAACCAGCCTCGAGTTGGGCCGCGCGCACAGACGAACGACGAGGACGCGAGCAAAAACGCACGACAACGACAGAAAAACAACTAGCGCGAATCTTGAAGATAGGACGAGATCTAATGGTTATGAACTTAGATGTAAGGTAACTATTTCACATCTAGATGTGAAATAGCAAACCTGTTTTCTTTAATGCAATCTATTCTGTTGATGGAAGGAAACCAGAAGAACACAGCCGATCCTCGTGGTAGCAAAGCAGAACCATTCACCTGGAGAACTTAAATTTGGACTGTCGAAACAAAATGGATCTGCAGACCTACAGAGATTCACATATCGACACAAACAGCTAGGCATAGATCGATCGATCTGTCAGGCAACGCAGCCGACCTTCGTACCGGCGGCGGCGGCCGTGAAGAAGTCGACGGGCTGGCAGGACACCTCGACGTCGTACGGGCGGGAGTAGGCCAGCCCGACCTTGAACCGGACTTGGGCCCTCACCAGCACGCTCATGGGAGGCGCCCGCTGGGCACGGACGCCCTTGTTGCCGCCGGAGTTACTGACCAAGAAGCGCAGGTCGAAGAAGGCCGACGCACGGAAGCTGCTCCAGCCTCCAGCTCGCCGGCGGCTGGAGGAGCGGCATGGCCTGGTGGACCACCGTCTGCACCGACGCGTCCGCCCCGCGGCTCGCGTTGTACACCGGCAGCCGGGCCGTGAGGGAGCTGTACTCCACCCCCGCGCGGCGGCTCGGGTTGGCAGCATCCATGGTGAAGTTTAGGATCAACACCGGCGCTCCCTGGAGCTGGTTGGTGGAGGTGGCGGTCACGGAGAAGACGAGGCGCGCGGGGCTGAGGATGACGGAGGTCACGACGGCCACGGCGCTCACGGCGATGGCCGTCAGGATGTAGTGCTTCGGGCCCCACACGCCATCAGTGAGCTTCCCAGTGGTAGTCGCCATGGATAATCAAAACTTGCTCTCCCCTCCTAGCTAGAAGCTGTAGATGTGTGTGTGGACTTTGTATGGTGCATGTGCAGAAGTCGAGATGGTAAGAGCATCTTCAACAGCCGAACGCGCCGCGTGCTAAAAACTGCTTTGCAGCGCGCAGCGCTGGCTCCAGTAGCCGCGTTAAAATGCAGCGCGCGCTCCGCTCCAGCAATGCGCAAAAAATGCAGCACGCGCTCATTCTACAACATTTTTTACATAGATAAGCGACATATTGCATAGATAAAAATGATACAAAGGTACTTTACATCGGTGCAACTAGATAGATAGTTCAAAAATATAGATAGATAAAACTATGGTGCAACTAGATAGAAACTACTACGACATACATAGATAGAAGAGAGTGTCTAGGACTCATCTAGATGAGATATAATTTGGTCTCATTCACCTGAAAACAAAAACAGATAAAAATAGTACTACAAACCACATCAGCACACACGCATCTTATAGTATCAATCCAATGGCTATAAAAGTGAATGAGACATAACTAAAACTCAGCTAGATGAGTTCTAGCAAAGCCGTAGATAGAAACTACTCCAAGTCGCTACCATCATCACCATCATCATCCTCGTCGGTGTCGTCCGAGATATCGAGCCATATGTCCAACCAATGTTCATCGTCTGACATGAAGATCGACCTCCCACTTGCTGCAACGATATCGGACTGCGCATTCGCCAACGCCTTCCGCCGACGCCGGTCCGCCCGCTTCACGCGGCGCCTTGCCGTCATCTCCGCCCAGTACGCACGCTCGTCGGCGACGTCCTCCGGGTGGCGACGGCGCCACTCCGCCATGGCTCGCTCGTCCTCCTCGGCGATGAGGAGGTGGCGTTGCCGCCGAGCATGGTCGGCACGGTCCATGTCGGTGATGAGACACGGCGGAGGGGCGACGCGCTGCGCCTGCTCGCGCGTGAAGACGTTCCGGAAGTTCATCTGCGACCGGGGCCTGTCCAAGCGGCACGCCGACGCGTTGTACGCGCGGGCCGCCTCGTACGTGCTCCGAAACGACCCGAGGCCGAGCCGGACGTCGCCGGATCGGATCTCGCCGGAGTACCAGCCGTTGGGGCGCTCGCGGACGCCGCGGTAGCCCGAAGAACCCCGGCGGCGTGGCGGCATGGTGGCGCGGAAAGAGGCGAAGTGGCGACGTGGCGAAGCGCCGAGGTTGTGAAGCGGCGAGGTTGCGAGGGGAGGGCATGTGGTTGTGTTCTGTGCGTGTGGCGAGCGCGGGATTTTATAGACGCGCGCGAAGCGGCGCGTCAAATCTACCGCGCCGCGTGCCGCTTTCTCCCGCGCGCGCGCAAACGCTTCCCGCGCGCGGTAAGTTCCCGCCACCGCTGGAGCGCGCGAAACCAGCCGGCGCACGCTGAAACCAAAATTTACCGTGTGGACGCATCTTTTGTCGCGCCTGTTGGAGATGCTCTGACGGGGTGAAACCAGGCCGGGTATTGCCATGTGATCCCGATCCGTTGTCGGGCCGGGGTTTTGCCCGCGTGGATCCCAGGTCCCAGCCCTGTCCCTGTGAGCTGCTCCAGCACAACGCACAGCAGAGCGGAGTAACTTTCCCCGCTGTGATCACCGTCCCGTCGTTCAGCCAGCCAGCGGCAAGAGCTCAGAACAACCATCTACTCGCCGGTGCTAGAAAATGAGCAACAGGAGCACATGAAGTCTCAAACATTCCACAACATCATAACTTGTTGATGAGCATAGTACATTGCAGCTTAAAAAACAGACACGGATGAAGTAAATGATCACGGAAACGTATATTCCATGCATAGCACTCAAGCAACGAATCAACACTTTGTAGAAGCTTGCAAATACATCAACTTGACGAGTGTTCAATGAGCTGATGATGTGTTGTAAGTTTGTAAACCCTCCCGCGCACGTATATATTTCCGTGTTCGATTAGTTTCGCTGAAATTTCAAACGGAGTTTCACTCGAAAAACACTTATCGAGAAGGTTGCGAGATTGTGGAGTGTGTCTCCGTACGACTTTTGCGGGGTAGGCGTTCGTGAGGCCGTGGAGTCGCGAGCCGCACCCACTCGTTTCATTTTTAGACGTGTTTGCCAATTTCTAGTTGAGATAAACCCAATTTGTTAATAAACAAATTGCAACGAAATATTCTCTTTATGTCTCAACTTCCTCGATTATGATTAACCCGATCCTAAGCCTGTGACAACGCGGAAGCGGCGCGGCCCAGGTATATATGCCCGCAGTGATGTAGATATGGCGACATTGGATGAATACTAGACAAGATTCAAGTCGGAGCCGTTGGAGATATAGAAGCAACATCACATGTGGACGTGAGATGAGATTCGAGCCAAAGCCAGTGGCAAAACATGATGGTGCAAGGAAAGGCGAGTTATGGTGGGCTAGGATTGTGTGACTCTGAGGACGGGCTTTTAAGTGAAACCTTGGGCTTATGTTTTTTTTTTTTTTGCTATGAACCTTGGGCTTACGTTTGCCTTCCAGAACATAGGATCAAGACAAGATAAAAAATGCTACATCTACATACAGCATACATGCTCTTACGTAACTTGCCTTAGTTGAACCCTCCACCCCAAAATTCAACCAGGTGGGGGCCCTCCCTTGATTTCCTTCAACCAAAAACTGCCAGCCACCAGATCAATTACGTATTACGTAGGTGTAGCATTGCTCGGACAAGATAGATGGTTGGCGAAGGAAGAGGAAGGGTTAGTGTTCGGTGTGATCCTAGCCATTAATTTGAATCTCGTGTTGGTGTAAGAAATCTAGTTGATGGCCATTTGATTTGCGACCAAGTCTTGACGGAGGAAGCCATTGATTTTGCTCCGGTCCCTTTGTTTCACATTATTTCCAAAATGCAAGATTCGTTTAATGGGAAGTCCGTTATACCAATCGTTTGCATCATTGTGTTTCTCATGGTAAATATTGGAAAATCATATCACAAGTATGTATGTTTCGATTAACCTTTTTTGGCGTCATATATTTTCCTTGACAAATATATGCTTCTGTTTATCTATATACTAGTGGGATGGTGTGCATCTTCCATGAGCTGAGCACATACTTGCGCATGAACCGCTTCCTCTTGACACGACACCGTCGGTCACAGGTCCGGCACCTTTGAGTGCTTCACCGACCAGCTCATGCCGTCGAGGTCTAGCATTCGATTCTATAGGTAAACTAGTTTCTTTTTTATTTTTATTTTTTTCAAAACGGAGGCAAAAGATTATGTTTTACTCTCCTAAATTTAGGAGATTAGCTAGAAACAACCAAAATTTAGAGAGGTAAAACTACTCCACCAAGCTTTACTGGGCAGTCACTCCTTTATTTTTTAGAGATCAGAGATGTTCTTATACATGTGCGCGTATAATTAAATCGCTCGCTAAGAGCAAATTATCTATAAATAGATACCGGAAGTGGATCTCATTCACGAAGACGTACGCAGTGGTAGCTAGCTCATTGATGCATGCTACGTGTGCATCTCTAACCACTGTAGCTTAGGCAGTAGTTGCCACTTGTACGGGCACATCCAGAGTTCCAGACCGATGCAAATGGCAGCCACCGACCAGAGCAAGACAGCGACCAGGAGGTTCGGATGGCTGTACGTGGCGCGGTGGGCTGTGGCGTCCGTGGTGACCGTGCTGGCCGTGGCGGTGATCGTTCGGGCCGTGGTGGTGATGCTCCGCCCCGAGAAGCTGCAGCTCAAGCTCTCCGGCGGCCGCGTGGCAGTCGACTGGATCCCGTCGATGCCGCCGCCGCGCAACGAGGTGACGCTCAACTTCGTCCTCAGGGCCAACAACCCCAGCGGGCGCGCCTCCGTCGAGTACACCAACGTCACCGTCCGGCTGACGGACGTCACGAGCGCGTCGTCGCCGTCGCCGACGAAGATCGCCGAGTTCGACCTGCCGGAGTCCATCCCGGTGCTGCAGCGGACGGCGCACGAGGCGATGGTGAGGGTGGGGATGACGCCGGGCGAGGACGTGCCGATGCGGTACGTGCGGGCGCTCTTCGAGGGGCGCAGCGTCGACGGCGTGGAGATGATGCTGCGCGGGGTGTTCCACAGCCACGTGGCCATGGCCAGCGGGGACTACGTCACCACCAGCGACCTCGCCACGTACTACTGCTGGCCGGTGACCATCGCCGTCGATGGCTCGTCCTCCTCGTCGTCGCCGGACTACGCCAGCGTCGTGGTCACCGACGCGCCGTGCCTGGACAAGTCGGAGGCCCCGGCCATCGTGTGAACTGAGGCCAGCTCCGACGGTAGCTAGCTAGGTGATGCCATCCATTGCCTACTGCATGGATCAACCAAGATATGCCGTAGCTATCTGCAATCTATTTACTGAGTAGTGTATGGTAGAATCGATTGATAAGGCATGCCTGCCAGTGTGAGTTTAATTTGAGACAGCACGTACTCCTTCCAATTAATTGTGCATGTTTCACCACTGTCGACGACACGACGAGCAGCAGCAGCGCGAGCTACCGAGTCTTTCGCCGTGGCAGGTTTACCGTTCACTCACTACACGCGACGCTAGCTGTCTTGGTACGTATGGCTGGGCTAGGGCTATCTAGCTACGTAGTGGTACTGCCCTAGAAGCAGGACATGTCCTTTGAGAAAATTGATGGAAGGTGGCAGGTCAGGTCGGAGCTAAAGATGCATGCACTGGCAACCGGCACAGGTGGTAGACGAGCAGTAACTACGTGCTGGAGCAAGCATGTGTTCGGTGCAGGGACGTTGGGCACGAGAGCAACACTGTTGAAGTAGTTAAAGACGATCGAGGGGAAGACCGCTTTCATCGTGTCTTTAATTTGGACTTTTGGAGGCACTGCACGCTGCACAGGCACCTTTTTTTTTTTTTGCGGGTGACTGCACAGGCACCTGATCGACCTGCCTCTCGCCAAGTGGATCCATATCCATCATACAGTGTTATCCACTGCGCATTGTAATTACTCTCAATGCATACACTTTGTCAACAAAACAAAAAGAACTCAACCCATACACCGCGCCTTACTCCGGCTGCTGAATGAGTTAGGCCAACTCAAACATCGTGTATCACAACGAACATATCAAATATCCATGGACACGTCCGTCCCAGTTAAAACAGACTTTTCAAAAAAGGACGGAACACGATTTTTATTTAATTTGATATTTTCAACCAAAAAGATGAAAATTAACAAAGTTCAATTAAACCGTATAAAATTTAAACTATATTAAGTGAGGTACCGGATGATGACGTCGTAGGCATGGCCTCCGAGGCCTTCGGCACCTCCACCATAGTTGTTGTCCCTTCAATGTTTGGAGGCCTTTAGGTGTCGCGGTAGACTTGATTGGCTGTCGTTGCGCGTTCGCGGCGCATCTGCTCGGCTACGTCTGCCTGGCGAGGGTCGGACGCATACTCCGGCCCGCGCTGCCCTCCCTTGCCGTTGCGAGCAAGGTGGCAGGCCAAGCGTTCGGATTCAGCCAACCCCAGTTTGTAGAGCTGGTTGTTGATCCGACGTCGGCGGCGGCATCCGTCAACACGGTGGTTCTAGACCGATCCTCAATCAATGCCAACACAAGGACGGGGTCGATGCGGACCCAATCCGGCGCCACGTGTGACATTGTGAACGCCGCCCGCCGCGCCACGCCTCCTGGTCTGCCGTCATGTCGGCCGGCGTCATGGTGCGCGAGGATGTGACACCCCTACAGCGACTGAGGTAGTGAAGGAGGTAGCCGCGAGTGTTGGCGATTACCGGGGAGGGCGCCTTCGCCTCCTTCACGGCGACTGGGCCCACTGGCACCTGGACTGCCGACGTAGCGGCGGTGGCAATGCCACCTCCTTGACGCGCCGGAATCAGTGCGATGGGGACGCCAGCTGGACGAAGCGCCTCGTCTGGCTTCGTGGCAGGACTGATGGCTCCTCCTTGAGGCGTGGCAGGGATGGCGGCTCCTCCTTGACGCAGCATCCCTTCTGGACACCGTTGTTGGCCCCCGGCGTCATCATTTAGACTTGAACAAGTCTTAGTCTTAGTTAACTGGTTTAACAAGTACAGTGCAAACGACACGTTGAGGGCATGAAAGCATATGTAGAGCCAGATCGGCTGGAAACGGCGACATCACAGAGGAAGCCATGGCCAGTGCTTCTAGCCCGCCGCTAGTAGCACTCGGCGTGCTCCTCCTCCTCCTCTTGTCCGTTAGTTCGGCCATTGCGCATGGCGGAGGAGCAGATCCGGTACGCCGCCGCCAGCGCTACATGGTGGTGCAGACCAGCCACCTGATGGAGCCAAAATCCATTTGCTCCGGCCTCAAGGGTACGTACGTACTAGGTAGACGAGAGGATGAAGCTGTGTTGCGAGAACCATAGCCGTGATGCATGGTGCTGCTTCTTTTTTGCAGTGACTCCATCCGCGAATGGTACGTGGGTGCCGCTGCACCGGCCGTACGGCCCGTGCTCGCCGTCGGAGGGCACGCCGCCGCCCCTGGTCGAGATGCTCCGCTGGGATCAGGCCCGCACGGACTACGTCCGAAGGAAGGCCACCGGCGAGGTGGACGACGTGCTCGACCCGGCCAGGCCGCACGTGGACATGATGCAGGTGGACTTCATGATCCGAGGGACCTTCGGCATCGGCTCTGGCTCTGGCTACGGCGCGGTGATCGACGGCGACGACGACGACGACCCAATGATCCTGGCACAGACCATGGCCATCGACACGACGGAGGACGTCCCGTGGATCCAGTGCCTCCCGTGCCCCATCCCCCAGTGCTACCCGCAGCGGAACGCCTTCTTCGATCCCCGCAGGTCAACAAAGCACCACTGGTTCTATTAATTTTGTAGTACTGTCTTCTTGATGCAGTCATGTAATATCCATTGTTGAAAATACAGGTCGAGCACCGGCGCGCCCGTCCGCTGCGGCTCCCGCGCCTGCCGATCTCTCGGCAACTATGCCAATGGCTGCTCCAGGGCCAACTCGACGGGAGACTGCCTGTACCGGATCGAGTACAGCGATCACCGGCTGACGCTGGGGACGTACATGACCGACACGCTGACCATCAGCCCCAGCACCACCTTCCTCAACTTCCGGTTCGGGTGCAGCCACGCCGTGCGCGGCAAGTTCAGCGCCCAGGCCTCCGGGACCATGTCGCTCGGCGCCGGGCCGCAGTCGCTCCTCTCGCAGACGGCCCGCGCCTACGGCAACGCCTTCTCCTACTGCGTCCCGGGGCCCAGCGCCGCCGGTTTCCTCTCCATCGGCGGGCCGGCCGACGATGGCAGTACATTCGCGACCACGCCGCTGGTCAGGAACGCCAACGTCATCAACCCGACCATCTACGTGGTGCGTCTCCAGGGCATCGAGGTCGCCGGGCGGCGGCTCAACGTGCCGCCGGTGGTCTTCTCCGGCGGGACGGTCATGGACTCGAGCGCCATCATCACGCGGCTGCCCCCCACCGCGTACCGCGCGCTGCGGCTGGCGTTCAGGAACGCCATGAGGGCGTACAAGACGCGCGCCCCGACGGGGAACCTCGACACCTGCTTCGACTTCGTGGGGGTCACCACCGTGACGGTGCCCGCGGTCTCCCTGGTGTTCGACGGCGGCGCCGTCATCGAGCTTGACCTTCTGGCCGTGCTGCTGGACGGATGCCTCGCCTTCGCGCCCGTCGCCGCGGATTTCGCCCTCGGCTTCATCGGCAACGTGCAGCAGCAGACGCACGAGGTGCTCTATGACGTCGCCGGAGGGGCTGTGGGCTTCCGCCGTGGTGCGTGCTAGCTGACCCTGAGCTAGCGCGCGGCGGCCGGCGCACGTGCTCAATCCTCTTCTATTAGATTAATGGTCGCACTAGCTTTGCACTGTCTCTGGCTAGCTACTCCCTCCGTCACGGTTTAGAAAGCACAATTAAATTTGCGTGCATTTCCACAATAGACAAGGTTTAGGACGCATTGCATTTATTTTTAGTAGCTAATTATTACTCCGATATACTATCTCTATATGCATGCGTAGTGTTAATGCTATTTTGTAGCCCATCTCACAATCAATAAATAATCCCCTAGGTTTCAGAGAATTTTCAAACGCGTCTTCTAAACCGTAATGGGGGGAGTAGTTCCCATGTAATCCTAATTAAACTCTTAACAGAACTCTTAGATAAACTCTCTAGTAGAGAGTCGTTGTATTGGCAGCATCTGTCGAGCCAAAACCACAAACACATTTTCGTCATAATGCTAACTTCACATTTGCCCTGCAAGTGGGACCCACCTCTCTCGTTGAGCCACAGGTTCTTCCCAGCAAATTCAGACGAATACATTGAACAGGTTCAGAAACAACAACTTCATTCAAAAATGGGAGCGAAAATTAGTCATAATATGACTTATGTTTATATAACACCTAATAATTATAGCTAAACTAGCAGCCATATGGCAACGGCCACGTCCACCGCCTAGTTGCAGCCACCACCACGGCACCACCGCCATCTCGACCCCCACCATCACGACTTCATAGAAATGCGGCGATGTTGGCCCGGATGGCTTGAAAATGCGCCTCGACGGTGTTGCCCGGACGGCGATGTTCGTCTGCGATGGTGCGGTCATGGCGGCCCAAATGTGTTGCTCCATATGCACGTCCATCCGCGCGACCTCCTCGAGGGCAGCGTCCATGTGCTCCGAAAAGGGGGCCAGAGAATCCGTGGGCATCCGCGGGATACTCCTCCACCTCACCCCAAAACTGAATACGATGGAGGATTCATTCGAGTGCGTCGTGGACGAAGAACTAGGCCGTGGATTGAAGGAGGGCAAGATTGGAATGGGAGGCACCGGAGATAGGATTGAAGCGAGAGACCAAAAGGCGCCGTGTTGTATAGGCAGCTACGGGTGCCATTAAGGAGGTAGTTGGGGACACTTGTTGGGGAGGTGGCAGACGACTGACGGCGGGCGATCAAAGGACGCGTCTCCCAGTGAGAAACACTATGGCGCCCTGCTTGCATACCTCTCGCCTACTTTCACACCTCCCAACCTGCTCACACGCAAGCTGCTGGGAGATGATGCCGCGTGGCGGCCATCCAATGAGCAACCGTGGGAATTCCAGAGGCCCGGGCGAGGCATTAGTGGTTGCCTGGCCATTGCCGACGGTGAGTGGAAGGTCAGGCTACTTCAAACTAGGCTGTGGCGCGAGGAGTAGGAAGCTCAAACTTCCCTCAAAGCAGACATCACATGTAAGGGTCTGGTTGGACTGTGGATACCGCATGACAATATCAAAACTGGCTATGTGCGTATTACGCTCTATGATTTTTTTTCTCGGTTAGTTTGTCAACAGTCTTTTTATTTTGGTCGTTCTTCTATTAAAATAATTTATTAAAGAAAAAAGGATTGCGAGCAAAAGTGCAGGCCCATGGCGCATGAAATTGCCATGAAAAATGTTTGATTGGTCATGGGCAAATTCCAAATGTTCGTGATTTATCTTTTCCGTTAATTAGTCGGTTTCGGAGACAAAAAGACGAAGATTATATCCAGCGGTACGATAAATTGTCACAAACCAACTTGTCTGGTTTTTCATTTACCATTGTATTTATTTATTTAGTTTAGTGGACGTAGGTCACCTGAATTTGGAAATTGAGTCCGTCGATTATTTTGGGAAGGGAGTATCAGCCAAGCCGTTTGGGTGCGGGGTGAGGGAGGGTGTTGGTTCACCGGGAAATTCGGCCGGCGAAGCTGGCGCGGGAGCGTCACCTGTCACGAGCGCCGGAGTCTAACGATTCAGCCGGTGGTATGTGGGCGGTCTGGGGAAGAAGAAAGGGAAGGCCAAAGGTTAGAGGAGGTCATCTGGCCGTTGATTTTGCATCGACGGCTGAAAACGAATTGATTGACCCGAAATAAGTTTTCAGTCGACTGAACAGGGGTTCAGCGAACCGAGCGAGCTGAGCATAGACGAGTGCTATGACGTAGACGAGATGACGAGACGCGTGGCGTCCAGCACGTCATGCCGGTAGCTAGAGCCTCTTTACGTCGCCGTACGAGCAGACTGCATCTGCACGATGGCACATGCACGTACAGGCACACCGGTTTTTAGAGTGTGTTTTCTCTTCCTTGATTTGCGACGACATGTACGTGTAAGTCGGACGGCCGGTCCCTCACCAGATAAATGCACTTGCTACGTGACGATGCTAGGCCGCACGCCAGGACTGATCACTGTCTCACTGAGCCTCCCAGTAATGGCGGTGCAGCAGTGGTAGTACCCACGGCCCCTACCTATGCCTGTCGGCTCCGGCCTCTGAGCCACCTACGGTTCCATGCCCGTCGTCTACCCTGCTCTTCTACTAGTGAAAGGATAAGTGGAGTCCTCTTCCTGTGGTTGGTTGTGGGCTCTGGCCTGAGTCATCACTCGCCTACGGTTGCACTTCCATGTGATCTACCCTGCAATCATCTACTGCTCACAGTTTCCTACTAGTATTATTATTGCAAGAAAAAAAGGACCTAAGAAAAAGGTCAATGCTGCTCCTCCACGCATGCGTCTATATCCATCTGTCGACTCTGCTCCATCGTCCACACTCCACAAGTACAATCGCTCCTCCATCCCTCTGGAAAATGCGGGAAAGTAAGAGCACTTTCCGGTCAGTACCATCATTAGCAGCATTCACTTGGAACAGAGGAACTAGGCCTTCTTTGATTTATAGGGTTTGCATAGAAATTTTACAGGATTGACACCCTATAGAATTTTCCCTTTACATGTTGTTTGATTCTTAGGATTGGAACCAATCCTATAGGAACTTGTTAGTTCATTTTTACAGGAAAACAAGCCTGAGGTTGGATTTCTTAGAAAAAATCCTCTGTTTTGCTACCCAACGTAGGATTTCAGTGGAAGGTACATCCTATTCCTGTATGTTTCCTATTCCCGCGCTTCCTAAACCCTGTCAATCAAAGGAGCCCTAAGAATCGCCGCAGGGGGGCCGTCCTCGGTCGCTGCCGCGGGCGACCAGGGGGCGAAACCTAGCCCGCCGCCAGCGCCTCTCACCGGTGTTCCCCTCCCCTCGCCGCTGCCGGCAGGAGTCGCCGGGCGAAGCCCGCGCGGCTCGGCGGCGGCGGGGCCCTCTTCCGCCTCCTCCTGGTCGAGCGGCGCGGGCCGTCACACCGGTGGGAGCTCGAGCTGGTGGTCGCTCTGGGCGGCGCGGCGAGGTGGCAAGGCGGCGCTGCGAGGTGCGTGGCCGGGTGAGGAGTTGCTCGGCGTTGGGCGCTGGCCCAGGACGGCCGGATGTTGCGGCATGCGGGCGGAGCGGATCTGGCGCGGCGGCTGCGCGTGAGCTTGGCTCCGGGGCTTCGCACGAGGGACGACCGCAGGGAGGCGCGGGCACGAATCTGGCGTCTCCAATCGCGGGATTCGGCGCTCTGTTTCGGTGTTGGCAGAGGAGGCGCCTCGGTCAGGCGCGGGCGGCGGCTTGGCCCTCCGACGCGGGTTTGGTGGCCGGATCTGGCGCGGGAGGCTGGTGGCCGTGCGTGGATCTAGGGGATAATTGACGATAACCCCCCTTGTTGGCCAATCCTTGATCATATACCCCCCGCCGCTGTCTCTGACATGTGGGGTTTAAGTGGCCTGGGGGGTTATCATCAAATCTCCTGGTATCTAGAGGGCGTGACGGCGGGGTTGTGATGCTCGGATGCCGGGGTGGCGACCCCGGACCTCTTCTTCAGCTACGGCAGCCGTGGTGTGGCTGCGTGGGCAATGCCACGGTTGGAACTCGGGGCGCCGGTACTCTACGGCAGTGCGTCGGCCCTCGGACGTGCTAGGGACGCTTGGTGCTGGCCGGTGGGTTGACTGTAGCTGTTGTGTGTGGCGCCGGATCTGACCAGACGTGGCTGGTTCTGGCTCCTGCGGTGGTGATAGGGTGGCCTGGTCGGCGGCTCTGCGTGGTGCAGGTGGCGGTGGCGAGGATGTTCTGATCGGCGGCTCCTGGCTCTGATGGTAGCTGGTGGTTCAGGCGGGCGGTGGCTCTCGTGTGCCGGTTCAAGGGAAGGGCTTCCTTTGGCTGCTCGGGGCGAAAGCCTTGCTCCGGCATTGGCCGAAGCTGGCGGCGGCGACGCCTATGGGCGCCGCACACCTTCTTGGAGGCGTCGTCGTTCGAGGGCCTTCGACCTCTTCTCTCTCACTTCGAGGGAAACCCTTGCTCCAGTTCTTGGAGCGGATGATGGCGGCGCTCCGGTGTCGTGATCCTTCTTGGAGGCATCGTTCTGGAGTGGCCTTGGCCTGGGAGAGTCATCGGCTCGGGTGGTGCGCTGTGACGCCCGGATAATTAAGCTACCGTAATTCTCTGCTAATGATGCCACGTCACTTCGATTACTATCACTAATCTCGTGTTAGTTCGAAACCGATTCAAATTCAATTTCAATTAAAGGCAAATAATAAATGTTTTCAAACAATGAAACCAAAATGTTCAAGGTGGGTCAAATAAATCATGTGTAAATACGATGGAGAAACCAAACCTTGATAAAATGTTTAAGGGCTCTAAACTAATTAAAATAGGAGTGAAAACAATTAAACAAATACCTATTGGATTTTATAAAATATTAAGATATTTTATTATGGGTGAAGAATTGATGTAACAGCAGTTTGTTTATAAATACTACTTTAGGTACTAGCGGTGATTTTTGTAAAAACTAAAAAGATAAAAGAAACTAGAAATAAAACAGAAAAAGAAAAGACAACAACCAAAAAAAAACACAAGGAACCCCCTCCCCCGCTGGGCCTTGGCCCAGCTAGGCCATCAGGCCAGCCCACCCGCGCCGAACCCCCCGGGCTACTAACCGCCCCACCACCCAAACCCTAGCGCCGCACCCTCCCACTCGCGCCCCCACAATCCCTCTCGCTCCTCGCTCCTCCCACCCCACGAACGGATCTGGATCGGGGGGCAACCGACGCCCCCGACCCCCCGCTGCCGTCGCGTGCCATGGCGCCTCCGCCCTCGTCGCCGAACCCCGACGACCGCGTCGCCGTCGCCGCGCAGTCCCCGCCGTCACTAACGCCCGCCTCCTCAAAGCCTCCGCCCCGCGCGGATCCGGTCTGGGCAACCGTCGCCCGATCCCGTCGCCCCCGACCCGAGCCGCCACGACGCAGCCGGACTTCGCCGGATCGCTTCCCCGGCCTCAACCGCACCGGCGTCGCCTCATCGCACGTCGTCCCCGTCTTCCTCCCCGACAACCGCTGCCATTCCCCTACGGCTCGCGGTGAGGCCCTCGGCCTCCTCTTCCCCTCTCCGCTGCCTCGCCCCCATGAAGACCGCGCCGCGCGCCCCGCCGTCCGCCTCTGCTCACTACTGCCCTCTCCTCCGTGCCTCCCTGCTAGCCATGCCTCCACGCGATGCCCCGCGCCGCTGCAGCCCGGCCGCCGCGTCTGGCTGCACCCTCGCACGCCTGCGTCGGCCTGGCCCACCCTACTGCAGCCTCCTATGCCACGGACCTCGCCGCCGTCGCTGCCGGACATCTCCGGCCACGCCACCGCTACCGCTGGATGCGCCGCGATGCAGACGTTCTAGAAAGCCCATCCACGCGCCCTGGGGTCGCCTGTACCGGGTCCCCAACGCAACACCGCCGCCACCTACTGCTCGACGCCTCCCTGACCACTGCCGGCG
Organism: Triticum urartu; assembly: GCF_056163025.1. Classification (NCBI taxonomy): domain Eukaryota; kingdom Viridiplantae; phylum Streptophyta; class Magnoliopsida; order Poales; family Poaceae; genus Triticum; species Triticum urartu. The sequence continues at coordinate 148,490,886 of NC_141879.1, read as the reverse complement.
TCGCTCGCCGTGGTCCTGCGTACCTCGCCGGACCGGGCTACGGCCTTCGCCCAATATCGGGCATCTGCGCCCGTTAGCCGAGCCCCGTTTAACCCCTTAGGCCACTGCCACCTGGGACCCGTGTCCCTCTTTTTCCAGAACGAAAATAAGAATAAAAATAAAATTGAGTAATATAAAAATATAACAATTAATTAATTAACTTACTTAAACTAGTTTAATTAAACTTAATTAACCTAACTATCTAACTAAAACCAAGTAACCTATTAGTTAGGGTAAACAGACTATGACGAATGGGACCCACCCGTCAGTTGACTGGTCAACGGTCAACTTTGACCACTGACGTCAAGTTGATGTCACGATGACGTAATAATTCTTTTTTCGAATTAATTAAATTAAATTCTAAAAATGCATAAAACTTTGAAAATTAATATAAAATAAACCGTACCTCGGATGAAAATACTTTCTACATGAAAGTTGCTCAGAACGACGAGTCGAAGCCGGATACGCAGCCCGTTTGTCCGCCACACACCCCTAGCATAGAAAACACGCAACTTTCCCCCTCCGGTTCATCTGTCCGAAAACGCGAAACACTGGGAATACTTCCCCGGATGTTTTCCCCCTTCACCGGTACCACCTCGTACCGCGTTAGGGCACACCTAGCATCACGCTTTGTCATGTCATGCATCGACATGCATTTGTTTGCATTATATTTATTGTTTCTTCCCCCTCTTCTCTCGCTAGACACCGAGACCGACGCCGCTTCTACCCAGTACGACTACGGTGTTGACGACCACTCTCTCTTGCCAGAGCAACCAGGCAAGCCCCCCCTTTGATCACCAGATATCGCCTACTCTTTTCTCTATACTGCTTGCATTAGAGTAGTGTAGCATGTTACTGTTGGAAATATGCCCTAGAGGCAATAATAAAAGCATTATTATTATATTTCCTTGTTCATGATAATTGTCTTTATTCATGCTATAATTGTATTATCCGGAAATCGTAATACATGTGTGAATAACAGACACCAACATGTCCCTAGTAAGCCTCTAGTTGACTAGCTCGTTGATCAACAGATGGTCATGGTTTCCTGACTATGGACATTGGATGTCATTGATAACGAGATCACATCATTAGGAGAATGATGTGATGGACAAGACCCAATCCTAAACATAGCACAAGATCGTATAGTTCGTTTGCTAGAGTTTTTCAATGTCAAGTATCTTTTCCTTAGACCATGAGATCGTGTAACTCCCGGATACCGTAGGAGTGCTTTGGGTATACCAAACGTCACAACGTAACTGGGTGACTATAAAGGTAGACTACGGGTATCTCCGAAAGTGTCTGTTGGGTTGACATGGATCAAGACTGGGATTTGTCACTCCGTATGACAGAGAGGTATCACCGGGCCCACTCGGTAATGCATCATCATAATGAGCTCGAAGTGACCAAGTGTCTGGTCACGGGATCATGCATTACGGTACGAGTAAAGTGACTTGCCGGTAACGAGATTGAACGAGGTATTGGGATACCGACGATCGAATCTCGGGCAAGTAACATATCGATTGACAAAGGGAATTGCATACGGGGTTGATTGAATCCTTGACATCGTGGTTCATCCGATGAGATCATTGTGGAGCATGTGGGAGCCAACATGGGTATCCAGATCCCGCTGTTGGTTATTGACCGGAGAGTCGTCTCGGTCATGTCTGCTTGTCTCCCGAACCCGTAGGGTCTACACACTTAAGGTTCGGTGACGCTAGGGTTGTGAAGATATGTATATGCAGTAACCCGAATATTGTTCGGGGTCCCGGATAAGATCCCGGACGTCACGAGGAGTTCCGGAATGGTCTGGAGGTAAAGAATTATATATAGGAAATGCTGTTTCGGCCATCGGGACAAGTTTCGGGGTTATCGGTATTGTACCGGGACCACCGGAGGGGTCCCGGGGGCCCACCGGGTGGGGCCACCTGTCCCGGGGGGCCGCATGGGCTGTAGGGGGTGCGCCTTGGCCTGCATGGGCCAAGGGCACCAGCCCCACTAGGCCCATGCGCCTAGGGTTTCCATGGGGGAGGAGTCCAAGTGGTGGAAGGCACCTCTAAGGTGCCTTGGGGGGGGGGGAATCCTCCCCTGGCCGCCGCACCTAGAAGATCAGATCTCCTAGGCTGCGCACCCCCCCCCTTGGCCCTCCTATATATAGTGGGGGAGAGGAGGGACTTGACACACCAGCCCCTGGCGCCTCCCTCTCTCCCCGTTACGTCTCTCTATCGTAGTATAGGCGAAGCCCTGCTACTGTGACGCCCTGCATCCACCACCACGCCGTCGTGCTGCTGGATCTTCATCAACCTCTCCTCTTCCCTTGCTGGATCAAGAAGGAGGAGACGTCTCCCGTCCCGTACGTGTGTTGAACGCGGAGGTGCCGTCCGTTCGGCGCTTGGTCATCGGTGATTTGGATCACGTCGTGTACGACTACATCATCACCGTTCTTTGAACGCTTCCGCACGCCATCTACAAAGGTATGTAGATGCATCTGATGGCTCGTTGCTAGATGAACTCCTAGATGGATCTTGGTGAAACGAGTAGGAAAATTTTTGTTTTCTGCAACGTTCACCAACAGTGGCATCATGAGCTAGGTCTATGCGTAGTTCTTCTTGCGCGAGTAGAACACAATGAGTTGTGGGCGTAGATTTGTCAACCTTCTTGCCGTTACTAGTCTTTTCTTGCTTCAGCGGTATTGTGGGATGAAGCGGCCCGGACCAACCTTACACGTACGCTTACGTGAGACCGGTTCCACCGACTAACATGCACTAGTTGCATAAGGTGGCTGGCGGGTGTTTGTCTCTCCCACTTTAGTTGGAGCGGATTCTATGAACAGGGTCCTTATGAAGGGTAAATAGAAGTTGACAAATCACGTTGTGGCTTTAACGTAGGTAAGAAGACGTTCTTGCTAGAACCCTAATTCAGCCACGTAAAACTTGCAACAACAATTAGAGGACGTCTAACTTGTTTTTGCAGCAAGTGGTTTGTGATATGATATGGCCAAAGTTGTGATGAATGATGAATGATCTATATGTGATGTATGAGATGTTCATGTTATTGTAATAGGAATCACGACTTGCATGTCGATGAGTATGACAACTGGCAGGAGCCATAGGAGTTGTCTTTATTCTTTTATATGACCTGCGTGTCATTGAGAAACGCCATGTAAATTACTTTACTTTATTGCTAAACGCGTTAGCCATAGTAGTAGAAGTAATAGTTTGCGAGCAACTTCATGGAGACACGATGATGGAGATCATGATGATGGAGATCATGGTGTCAAGCCGGTGACAAGATGATCATGGAGCCCCAAGATGGAGATCAAAGGAGCTATGTGATATTGGCCATATCATGTCACGTTTATTATTTGATTGCATGTGATGTTTATCATGTTTTGCATCTTGTTTACTTAGAACGATGGTAGTAAATAAGATGATCCCTCATAACAATTTCAAGAAGTGTTCTCCCCTAACTGTGCACCGTTGCTACAGTTCGTCGTTTCTAAGCACGCCGTGATGATCGGGTGTGATGGATCCTTACGTTCACATACAACGGGTGTAAGACAATTTTACACATGCAAAACACTTAGGGTTAACTTGACGAGCCTAGCATGTGTATAGACATGGCCTCGGAACACAGAAGACCGAAAGGTCGAGCATGAGTCGTATAGAAGATACGATCAACATGAAGATGTTCACCGACGTTGACTAGTCCGTCTCACGTGATGATCGGACACGGTCTAGTTAACTCGGATCATGTAATACTTAGATGACTAGAGGGATGTCTAATCTAAGTGGGAGTTCATTAATAATTTGATTAGATGAACTTAATTATCATGAACTTAGTCTAAAATCTTTGCAATATGTCTTGTAGATCAAATGGCCAACGTAGTCCTCAACTTCAACGCGTTCCTAGAGAAAACCAAGCTGAAAGACGATGGCAACAACTATACGGACTGGGTCCAGAACCTGAGGATCATCCTCATAGCTGCCAAGAAAGATTATGTCCTACAAGCACCGCTAGGTGATCCACCCGTCCCACAGAACCAAGACGTTATGAACGCTTGGCAGACACGAGCTGACGACTACTCCCTCGTTCAGTGCGGCATGCTTTACAGCTTAGAGCCGGGGCTCCAAAAGCGTTTTGAGAGACATGGAGCATATGAGATGTTCGAAGAGCTGAAAATGGTTTTTCAAGCTCATGCCCGGATCGAGAGATATGAAGTCTCCGATAAGTTCTTTAGCTGTAAGATGGAGGAAAATAGTTCTGTCAGTGAGCACATACTCACTATGTCTGGGTTACACAACCGCTTGTCTCAGCTGGGAGTTAATCTCCCGGATGATGCGGTCATTGACAGAATCCTCCAGTCGCTTCCACCAAGCTACAAGAGCTTTGTGATGAACTTCAACATGCAGGGGATGCAAAAGACCATTCCTGAGTTGTTCTCAATGCTGAAATCAGCGGAGGTAGAAGTCAAGAAGGAGCATCAAGTGTTGATGGTCAATAAAACCACTAAATTCAAGAAAGGCAAGGGTAAAAAGAACTTCAAGAAGGACGGCAAGGAAGTTGCCGCGCCCGGCAAGCAAGCTGCCGGGAAGAAGCCAAAGAATGGACCCAAGCCTGAGACGGAGTGCTTTTATTGCAAAGGGAAGGGTCACTGGAAACGGAACTGCCCCAAATACTTAGCGGACAAGAAGGCCGGCAACGCCAAAGGTATATTTGATATACATGTAATTGATGTGTACCTTACCAGTACTCGTAGTGACTCCTGGGTATTTGATACCAGTGCCGTTGCTCATATTTGTAACTCACAGCAGGAGCTGCGGAATAAACGGAGACTGGCGAAGGACGAGGTGACGATGCGCGTCGGGAATGGTTCCAAGGTTGATGTGATCGCCGTTGGCACGCTGCCACTACATTTACCTACGGGATTAGTTTTAAACCTCAATAACTGTTATTTAGTGCCAGCTTTGAGCATGAACATTGTATCGGGATCTCGTTTAATTCGAGATGGCTACTCATTTAAATCTGAGAATAATGGTTGTTCCATTTATATGAGAGATATGTTTTATGGTCATGCTCCTATGGTGAATGGTTTATTCTTAATGAATCTCGAGCGTATTGCTACACATATTCATAGTGTGAGTACCAAAAGATGTAAAGTTGATAATGATAGTACCACATACTTGTGGCACTGCCGCCTTGGTCACATAGGTATCAAACGCATGAAGAAGCTCCATACAGATGGACTTTTGGAGTCTCTTGATTATGAATCATTTGACACGTGCGAACCATGCCTTATGGGTAAAATGACCAAGACTCCGTTCTCAGGAACAATGGAGTGAGCAACCAACTTATTGGAAATCATACATACTGATGTGTGTGGTCCAATGAGTGTTGAGGCTCGCGGTGGCTATCGTTATGTTCTCACCCTCACTGATGACTTGAGTAGATATGGGTATGTCTACTTAATGAAACACAAGTCTGAAACCTTTGAAAAGTTCAAGGAATTTCAGAGTGAGGTTGAGAATCAACGTGACAGGAAAATCAAGTTTCTACGATCAGATCGTGGAGGAGAATACTTGAGTCACGAATTTGGCACACACTTAAGAAAATGTGGAATAGTTTCACAACTCACGCCGCCTGGAACACCTCAGCGTAACGGTGTGTCCGAACGTCGTAATCGCACTCTGTTGGATATGGTGCGGTCTATGATGTCTCTTACTGATTTACCGCTATCTTTTTGGGGCTATGCTTTAGAGACTGCCGCATTCACTTTAAATAGGGCTCCGTCGAAATCCGTTGAGACGACACCGTATGAATTATGGTTTGGGAAGAAACCTAAGCTGTCGTTTCTAAAAATTTGGGGATGCGATGCTTATGTCAAGAAACTTCAACCTGAGAAGCTCGAACCCAAGTCGGAAAAATGCGTCTTCATAGGATACCCTAAAGAAACTATTGGGTACACCTTCTACCTCAGATCCGAAGGCAAGATCTTTGTTGCCAAGAACGAACTCTTTTTGGAGAAAGAGTTTCTCTCGAAAGAAGTAAGTGGGAGGAAAGTAGAGCTTGATGAAGTATTACCTCTTGAACCGGAAAATGGCGTAACTCAAGAAATTGTTCCTGAGGTGCCTGCACCGACTAGAGAGGAAGTTAATGATAATGATCAAGATACTTCTGATCAAGCTCCTACTGAAATTCGAAGGTCCACAAGGACACGTTCCGCACCAGAGTGGTACGGCAACCCTGTCTTGGAAATCATGTTGTTAGACAACGGTGAACCTTCGAACTATGAAGAAGCGATGGCAGGCCCGGATTCCGACAAATGGCTAGAAGCCATGAAATCCGAGATAGGATCCATGTATGAAAACGAAGTATGGACTTTGACTGACTTGCCCGTTGAACGGCGAGCCATAGAGAATAAATGGATCTTTAAGAAGAAGACAGACGCGGATGGTAATGTGACCATCTATAAAGCTCGACTTGTCGCTAAGGGTTATCGACAAGTTCAAGGGGTTGACTACGATGAGACTTTCTCACCGGTAGCGAAGCTAAAGTCCGTCCGAATCATGTTAGCAATTGCTGCATTCTACGATTATGAAATATGGCAAATGGACGTAAAAACGGCATTCCTTAATGGTTTCCTTAAGGAAGAATTGTATATGATGCAGCCGGAAGGTTTTGTCGATCCTAAGAATGCTGACAAAGTGTGCAAGCTCCAACGCTCGATTTATGGGCTGGTGCAAGCATCTCGGAGTTGGAACATTCGCTTTGATGAGATGATCAAAGCGTTTGGGTTTACACAGACTTATGGAGAAGCCTGCGTTTACAAGAAAGTGAGTGGGAGCTCTGTAGCATTTCTCATATTATATGTAGATGACATACTTTTGATGGGAAATGATATAGAACTCTTGGACAGCATTAAGGCCTACTTGAATAAGAGTTTTTCAATGAAGGACCTTGGAGAAGCTGCTTATATATTAGGCATCAAAATCTATAGAGATAGATCGAGACGCCTCATAGGTCTTTCACAAAGCACATACCTTGATAAGATATTGAAGAAGTTCAATATGGATCATTCTAAGAAGGGGTTCTTACCTGTATTACAAGGTGTGAAATTGAGTTCAGCTCAATGTCCGACCACGGCAGAAGATATAGAAGAGATGAGTGTCATCCCCTATGCCTCGGCCATAGGGTCTATTATGTATGCCATGCTGTGTACCAGACCTGATGTAAACCTTGCCGTAAGTTTGGTAGGAAGGTACCAAAGTAATCCCGGCAAGGAACACTGGACAGCGGTCAAGAATATCCTGAAGTACCTGAAAAGGACTAAGGAAATGTTTCTCGTTTATGGAGGTGACGAAGAGCTCGTCGTAAAGGGTTACGTCGACGCTAGCTTCGACACAGATCTGGATGACTCTAAGTCACAAACCGGATACGTGTATATGTTGAATGGTGGAGCAGTGAGCTGGTGCAGCTGCAAGCAGAGCGTCGTGGCGGGGTCTACATGTGAAGCGGAGTACATGGCAGCCTCAGAGGCAGCACATGAAGCAATATGGGTGAAGGAGTTCATCACCGACCTAGGAGTCATACCCAATGCGTCGGGGCCAATCAAACTCTTTTGTGACAACAATGGAGCTATTGCACTTGCCAAGGAGCCCAGGTTTCACAAGAAGACAAGGCACATCAAGCGTCGCTTCAACTCCATTCGTGAAAATGTTCAAGATGGAGACATAGAGATTTGTAAAGTGCATACGGACCTGAATGTAGCGGATCCGTTGACTAAACCTCTCCCTAGAGCAAAACATGATCAACACCAGAATTCCATGGGTGTTCGATTCATCACAATGTAACTAGATTATTGACTCTAGTGCAAGTGGGAGACTGTTGGAAATATGCCCTAGAGGCAATAATAAAAGCATTATTATTATATTTCCTTGTTCATGATAATTGTCTTTATTCATGCTATAATTGTATTATCCAGAAATCGTAATACATGTGTGAATAACAGACACCAACATGTCCCTAGTAAGCCTCTAGTTGACTAGCTCGTTGATCAACAGATGGTCATGGTTTCCTGACTATGGACATTGGATGTCATTGATAACGAGATCACATCATTAGGAGAATGATGTGATGGACAAGACCCAATCCTAAACATAGCACAAGATCGTATAGTTCGTTTGCTAGAGTTTTTCAATGTCAAGTATCTTTTCCTTAGACCATGAGATCGTGTAACTCCCGGATACCGTAGGAGTGCTTTGGGTATACCAAACGTCACAACGTAACTGGGTGACTATAAAGGTAGACTACGGGTATCTCCGAAAGTGTCTGTTGGGTTGACATGGATCAAGACTGGGATTTGTCACTCCGTATGACGGAGAGGTATCACCGGGCCCACTCGGTAATGCATCATCATAATGAGCTCGAAGTGACCAAGTGTCTGGTCACGGGATCATGCTTTACGGTACGAGTAAAGTGACTTGCCGGTAACGAGATTGAACGAGGTATTGGGATACCGACGATCGAATCTCGGGCAAGTAACATATCGATTGACAAAGGGAATTGCATACGGGGTTGATTGAATCCTTGACATCGTGGTTCATCCGATGAGATCATTGTGGAGCATGTGGGAGCCAACATGGGTATCCAGATCCCGCTGTTGGTTATTGACCGGAGAGTCGTCTCGGTCATGTCTGCTTGTCTCCCGAACCCGTAGGGTCTACACACTTAAGGTTCGGTGACGCTAGGGTTGTGAAGATATGTATATGCAGTAACCCGAATATTGTTCGGGGTCCCGGATAAGATCCCGGACATCACGAGGAGTTCCGGAATGGTCTGGAGGTAAAGAATTATATATAGGAAATGCTGTTTCGGCCATCGGGACAAGTTTCGGGGTTATCGGTATTGTACCGGGACCACCGGAGGGGTCCCGGGGGCCCACCGGGTGGGGCCACCTGTCCCGGGGGGCCGCATGGGCTGTAGGGGGTGCGCCTTGGCCTTCATGGGCCAAGGGCACCAGCCCCACTAGGCCCATGCGCCTAGGGTTTCCATGGGGGAGGAGTCCAAGTGGTGGAAGGCACCTCTAAGGTGCCTTGGGGGGGGGGGGGAATCCTCCCCCTGGCCGCCGCACCTAGGAGATCAGATCTCCTAGGCTGCGCACCACCCCCCCTTGGCCCTCCTATATATAGTGGGGGAGAGGAGGGACTTGACACACCAGCCCCTGGCGCCTCCCTCTCTCCCCGTTACGTCTCTCTATCGTAGTATAGGCGAAGCCCTGCTACTGTGACGCCCTGCATCCACCACCACGCCGTCGTGCTGCTTGATGTTCATCAACCTCTCCTCTTCCCTTGCTGGATCAAGAAGGAGGAGACGTCTCCCGTCCCGTACGTGTGTTGAACGCGGAGGTGCCGTCCGTTCGGCGCTTGGTCATCGGTGATTTGGATCACGTCGTGTACGACTACATCATCACCGTTCTTTGAACGCTTCCGCACGCCATCTACAAAGGTATGTAGATGCATCCGATGGCTCGTTGCTAGATGAACTCCTAGATGGATCTTGGTGAAATGAGTAGGAAAATTTTTGTTTTCTGCAACGTTCCCCAACAGTTACTGCTTTCCATTATTCCTATCCTGATGCATAGCCTGTCCTTGCTACTACTGTTATTACCATTACCTGCTATCCTACTGCTTAGTATAGGATGCTAGTGTTCCATCAGTGGCCCTACACTCTTGTCCGTCTGCCATGCTATACTACTGGGCCGTGATCACTTCGGGAGGTGATCACGGGCATATACGATATACTTTACACAGTTACATTACCTGTGATACTGTTCGGAGATGGGGGCTGAAGGGGCAGGTGGCTCCATCCCGGTAGAGGTGGGCCTGGGTTCCCGACGGCCCCCGACGGTTACTTTGAGGCGGAGCGACAGGGCAGGTTCAACTAGGAGAGAGGTGGGCCTGGCCCTGGTCGATGTTCGCGGATACTTAACACGTTTAACGAGATCTTGGTATTTGATCTGAGTCTGGCTACTGGCCTATACGCACTAACCATCTACGCAGGGAAATTTATGGGCACTCGACGTCGTGGTATCAGCTGAAGCCTTCGTGACGTCAGGGACTGAGCGGCGCACGCCGGATTGGACTAGAACGCCACTAGGCTAGGTCAGCTTCCGGCCGCGTTCGCAATGTGCAGGTGTGCAACGGGCGATGGGCCCAGACCCCTGCGCCATAGGATTTAGACCGGCGTGCTGACCTCTCTGTTGTGCCTAGGTAGGGCTGCGACGTGTTGATCTTCCGAGGCCGGGCATGACCCAGAAAAGTGTGTTCGGCCAAATGGGATCGAGCGTGTTGGGTTATGTGGTGCACCCCTGCAGGGAAGTTAATCTATTCGAATAGCCGTGATCTTCGGTAACAGGACGACTTGGAGTTGTACCTTGACCTTATGACAACTAGAACCGGATACTTAATAAAACACACCCTTCCAAGTGCCAGATACAACCGGTGATCGCTCTCTCACAGGGCGACGAGGGGAGGATCATCGGTTAGGATTATGCTATACGATGCTACTTGGAGGTCTTCAGTCTACTCTCTTCTACATGCTGGAAGATGAGGTTGCCAGAAGCGTAGTCTTCGAAAGGACTAGCTATCCCCCTTATCCTGGCTTTCTGCAGTTCAGTCCACATATAATAGCCTTATTCCAGTTGATACCAATGCATACATATGTAGTGTAGCTCCTTGCTTGCGAGTACTTTGGATGAGTACTCACAGTTGCTTTCTCCCTCCTTTCCCCCTATCCCTTCTACCTGGTTGTCGCAACCAGATGTTGGAGCCCAGGATCTAGACGTCACCGTCGACGATGACTCCTACTGCACCGGAGGTGCCTACTACTACGTGCTGCCCGCTGACGACGACCAGGAGTAATTTAGGAGGATCCCAGGCAGGAGGCCTGCGCCTCTTTCGATCTGTATCCCAGTTTGTGCTAGCCATCTTATGGCAACTTGTTTAACTTATGTCTGTACTCAGATATTGTTGCTTCCGCTGACTCGTCTATGATCGAGCTCTTGTATTCGAGCCCTCGAGGCCCCTGGCTTGTAATATGATGCTTGTATGACTTATTTTTATTTGTAGAGTTATGTTGTGATATCTTCCCGTGAGTCCCTGATCTTGATCGTACACGTTTGCGTGTATGATTAGTGTACGATTAAATCGGGGGCGTCACAAGTTGGTATCAGAGCCGACTGCCTGTAGGAATTCCCCTTCCACACTCCTTGGCCGAAGTTGAGTCTAGACATTACAAAAACTTTTACTAACATGGCTGTGTGCCTTACGGGCCCACATCGCCATTTGGGTGGTATTAGAATCTTTTACTCCTCGATCTTTACTCCGGGATTCTGAACTCTCTTCTATTCGGGTTAAACGATTTTTACTAAAATCTAACTTCAGGTTCTCGAAATTACTTTCTCCCGGAGAGCCCCTTCAGTCCAGATGATCGCCGGCTGCACCAGAAGATTTCGAAGATACTCTTCGATATTCTCTCGAGACCTTGTGCCGTTGCTTTTGCAATTCCCTTCCACCGAAATATCCCTATGGATAAATACTTACACCTGTCGTGCTTACTTTTATTCCCAGTCGATCTTGTTATTATAAGATACCCCGAGAATACTTTGTGCCTACTGCCTTGCAGTTCTTTGCCACATGCATACCACTACGGATAATTACTCGCATTTATCGAGTATCCGCTCATCCCCAGATATTCATGCAGTTCACAAAATTCTTCGAAATACCATTCGGTCTTCCGAAAATCCTGAGCAACCTATTGCTCCGGAAATTCTTGCTTGCTTGCATTATGGTTAATCCCATAAGTATAGTAATCTTATTGGCAACCTTGTCAATATCATTTTGAGTCCATTGACTCAATATGTTGCGAAGCTCGCAATCCTCACTCAGATCATAGAATTCATCCTTCCAGCTCAGATGTCATTTAAAACGTGAGCTGGTCCTCGGCCAATCAGATTGCCATCGATTGTACCCCTAAGTCTATTCAACTTGTCCGTCCTTGATCAGAGCGTTTGCTCCTGATCCCTTGATTTGAAAATCATAATTCCTTTGTTATTTAAGCGTTGAATTATTCAGATGTTCTGTAAAACGATGCATTTGCATTCTTTCTTCCTCTGATTGGGTATCGATACTCACATCAGCTCCATTGTGGATCACCATATCCACTGTTGGATTATTATCCGACCATGTCCTTCATAATTAATCACCTTGTGAGTTCTTTCTCCGATACATAATGCCTTTGGTAATTTGTATCCTCTCCTTTTGCCAACCATGCTCTGCTTTCGAGCTGGTAATATTTACTCTCAAAGCTTGTGGTATATGTTTCCACGATACCCTGACGGGTTGAACCTATGCCTTCCTTAATTTGTGTGACCTCGAAAGTTATGCGGGTTATACCCTGCTGACGCTTCGTCAGATAACTTTTCAACACTACAACTTCGAAAAGGGGAGGTAAATGTAAGGTTATGCATTGAAGAAGTGGGAGTCGACCTTGAACTTTGTGTTCATGCCCATGGACACGATGTAGATCTTATTATTAAAGCTTCTCTTAAATTAATTACTCCCTTGGTATAAGTTCATATTATATCTGGGATCTGGCCTTTTGCAATCGTGGTTTCGACCATGTTCTCTTTTAGGTACCGTTTCTCGTGCAAGTTTAAGCACTTGTCTTCTGCAGAGCAATATCCCAGTCCAACCTCTACTTTGATCTGTCATCGAGTATTACCCCCTGGTATCTCGAGGATACCACGGGATACATAACTTCTTATGAGTTCTTCATCAACTAATATTCTTGCCGATTCCACTTTTCCAATGGGTTCTCAGTTGTTAGAACCCCTCAAGGACACCGACAACTGAATTGAGTCCGCACTACGATTCAACAACTCTTGGTAACCTTCATTACTTACGAGTCTGAACTCGATCACGTCATTCCGAGCCTACTCGGCTATATCATTATCGTGCCAAATTTTAACTGTGCTACCTGGTCCTTCTTTCCGGAGCACAATTTCGACGACGGGCTAAGCTTACGTCGATCTTCCTTGTCTTATCGTTTCACCTCAAACAACAAACTTGATTTCAAGTTTGTGTCGTACCCATGGTTCCAATAACCTTTCGCTTCATCATTCGTTTGACTTGATGTCATCGCCGACCGATTACATCTCCATGAAACCTCTCGACAGAAATTGTCATGATCATCATCAACATTTCGAGCTCCTCAAGGATATCAATTGAATTCCTGATGAGAAATACCATCCTTGCCCTCGATGATTTGTGTTATCATCGACCACTCGATTGCCTTCCGTTCAACACAAACTTATTCGTGTTTTGTGTTATATCTTGAGATCCTTGCTATCCAGCATTTGTTCTTCTTTACCTTGGAATATTACCACCTTTTATGTCAAGAATGTCGTGGTAATTTCACCACCTCTTGATAATTCTTGATATAGGTGATACTTATCGCCATCACCATTCTTGTCTTGGTCCCCGTGTTGTTCCTAACCGGAATACCGACAAATGGACTAGTAATTTTAAAACTTCTAGCAACCTTATTGCTTTGAAGTTAATGGTCGACATCTCATTCTTAGGCCATTTGTTATCGAATCACCTTCTAACATTGATTATGCTACCTAAGACCGTAGTTCGGGTGCACCTTCTACCAATGTTTAATTGTGTATGTTTTCCTCGAGCATACCTCACTATATCATTTGATCTGACAAATGTTATCTCTTTGTTCGCATAATTGTGGAAATCCATCTTTTGGAAATACCCAATGATTTGTCGCTGAGTTCATCAGCCACCTCCTCATCCTCTCCTTGGTTTACTAATGAACTCTTGTTTCGAAACTCGCTTCCATAGTTCATTTCCCGAGAATCTTATGAGGTCTTCTCGTCAATTCTTGTCGTACCTTTTTATCTCAGGCATCCTGAGTCTGAGGTATCCTGACTCCAATCAGATCTGAAACTCGGTCAGATATGATGGTTGGAATATTTTCCAAGAGTCATAACATTGGTCCTTATATGACCCGGTAAGATGATGTCATGCCTAGCACACCTGGCCGGAGGACCTATTGTTATAGTTTCCTTTTCAGCAAGGTTATCCATTCTTCCATGAGGAAATTGTAAGACTTATTCTACAAGTTATTCCTAATAGACCCTTTGTGTTTCCAAAGTCTGATATTCACCTGTTGACCATGTCCATGTTATCTTGAAGCATGTCTGTGGTACTCCGATTTTGAACAGGAACAATTGAAGCCCAATGTTAAATGTTTCCTGCTCAATTATCCAAACACCGCTGTATGGATAATGTCATGAAAATTCTCTCCCGTACCTAAAGAGTTTTCTACATTATATCATGTCATGGATATCATGATCTGCTTGTCCTTGGGTAGGATATACCCTTGAAATATGTGTTTAAACACAATTTCCTTTCCATTGTCCTGTTTAATCTGATAATCGTATTTTCCCTTCCATTGGTTGGTTTAACGTTTCTTGTGATCTATATGATCTAAGCAGGAATATTCTCCTGCTTATGTAAACACCTCGGTGTATAACTCTGTCAGTAAGACCCTGTTACTATTGTTGATGACATTCTGGTATCCACCGATGGACGAGAACTTTGCCTAATGGTCCGCCTTGTTCAACGAGCAGGAAAATGGTTCTCTTTGTCCCTCTCCCTTGGTACCAATGATGCTACCAACATAACTGACCGGTTATTCACTGACATGCCTTGGCTATCATGGCCGTGCAAGATGTCAATGCCCTTCCTACTTTAACCACGTGGAGGGCCCATAACCCACAGTTCCATAGGATCGAAACCTGACTCTTCTGTACATCCTGTTGTCAAAGTTATTCCTCGCGCTTGACTTCATATGTAATTCACGGGCCACCTTCCTAGTGATCTGTTCTGGTATCAGACGCAATACTTGTTCTCGTTGCTCTGAACCCCTTTCACCTTCTGTTTGGGCATCGAACGATTGCCTGGCTGCTTGAAACTTCTTATTGTACCTTTGAACTTTACTCTCGATGTGTTTTAATTGTTCAACTCGAGAGGTTCTCATATGCCCATTCATGGGTTAATCCTAGATTATTACCCCTATGGCATTCTGTCATTGTCGATCTGCCCCGTTACCTATTCGTAAGTACGAAGGAACCCCTGAAGAAAGGATTACGACTTCATAATGATGACCGGAAGCAGTGGAACGAAGACATAAACGTAATGGATGGACCTCTTCGAGAAGAGCAACTAAGACCGAGAAGAATCATTAGAATTTCGTAACCTATTCTCCCCCTTACTCCCCTCTTAAATCTCGGGACGAGATTTCTTGTAGTGGAGGAGAATTGTGACGCCCGGATAATTAAGCTACCGTAATTCTCTGCTAATGATGCCACGTCACTTCGATTACTATCACTAATCTCGTGTTAGTTCGAAACCGATTCAAATTCAATTTCAATTAAAGGCAAATAATAAAAGTTTTCAAACAATGAAACCAAAATGTTCAAGGTGGGTCAAATAAATCATGTGTAAATACGATGGAGAAACCAAACCTTGATAAAATGTTTAAGGGCTCTAAACTAATTAAAATAGGAGTGAAAACAATTAAACAGATACCTATTGGATTTTATAAAATATTAAGATATTTTATTATGGGTGAAGAATTGATGTAACAGCAGTTTGTTTATAAATACTACTTTAGGTACTAGTGGTGATTTTTGTAAAAACTAAAAAAATAAAAGAAACTAGAAATAAAACAGAAAAGGAAAAGACAACAACCAAAAAAAACACAAGGAACCCCCTCCCCCCCGCTGGGCCTTGGCCCAGCTAGGCCATCAGGCCAGCCCACCCGCGTCGAACCCCCCGGGCTACTAACCGCCCCACCACCCAAACCCTAGCGCCGCACCCTCCCACTCGCGCCCCCCACAACCCCTCTCGCTCCTCGCTCCTCCCCCCCACGAACGGATCTGGATCGGGGGGCAACCGACGCCCCCGACCCCCCGCTGCCGTCGCGTGCCATGGCGCCTCCGCCCTCGTCGCTGAACCCTGACGACCGCGTCGCCGTCGCCGCGCAGTCCCCGCCGTCGCTGACGCCCATCTCCTCAAAGCCTCCACCCCGCGCGGATCCGGTCTGGGCAACCGTCGCCCGATCCCGTCGCCCCCGACCCGAGCCACCACGACACAGCCGGACTTCGCCGGATCGCTTCCCCGGCCTCAACCGCACCGGCGTCGCCTCATCGCACGTCGTCCCCGTCTTCCTCCCCGACAACCGCTGCCATTCCCCTACGGCTCGCGGTGAGGCCCTCGGCCTCCTCTTCCCCTCTCCGCTGCCTCGCCCCCGTGAAGACCGCGCCGCGTGCCCCGCCGTCCGCCTCTGCTCACTACTGCCCTCTCCTCCGTGCCTCCCTGCTAGCCATGCCTCCACGCGATGCCCCGCGCCGCTGCGGCCCGGCCGCCGCGTCTGGCTGCACCCTCACACGCCTGCGTCGGCCTGGCCCGCCCTACTGCAGCCTCCTATGCCACGGACCTCGCCGCCGTCGCTGCCGGACATCTCCGGCCACGCCACCGCTGGATGCGCCGCGATGCAGACGTTCTAGAAAGCCCATCCACGCGCCCTGGGGTCGCCTGTACCGGGTCCCCAACGCAGCGCCGCCGCCACCTACTGCTCGACGCCTCCCTGACCACTGCCGGCGTCGCTCGCCGTGGTCCTGCGTACCTCGCCGGACCGGGCTACGGCCTTCGCCCAATATCGGGCATCTGCGCCCGTTAGCCGAGCCCCGTTTAACCCCTTAGGCCACTGCCACCTGGGACCCGTGTCCCTCTTTTTCCAGAACGAAAATAAGAATAAAAATAAAAATGAGTAATATAAAAATATAACAATTAATTAATTAACTTACTTAAACTAGTTTAATTAAACTTAATTAACCTAACTATTTAACTAAAACCAAGTAACCTATTAGTTAGGGTAAACAGACTATGACGAATGGGACCCACCCGTCAGTTGACTGGTCAACGGTCAACTTTGACCACTGACGTCACGTTGATGTCACGATGACGTAATAATTCTTTTTTCGAATTAATTAAATTAAATTCTAAAAATGCATAAAACTTTGAAAATTAATATAAAATAAACCGTACCTCGGATGAAAATACTTTCTACATGAAAGTTGCTCAGAACGACGAGTCGAAGCCGGATACGCAGCCCGTTTGTCCGCCACACACCCCTAGCATAGAAAACACGCAACTTTCCCCCTCCGGTTCATCTGTCCGAAAACGCAAAACACTGGGAATACTTCCCCGGATGTTTTCCCCCTTCACCGGTACCACCTCGTACCGCGTTAGGGCACACCTAGCATCACGCTTTGTCATGTCATGCATCGACATGCATTTGTTTGCATTATATTTATTGTTTCTTCCCCCTCTTCTCTCGCTAGACACCGAGACCGACGCCGCTTCTACCCAGTACGACTACGGTGTTGACGACCACTCTCTCTTGCCAGAGCAACCAGGCAAGCCCCCCCTTTGATCACCAGATATCGCCTACTCTTTTCTCTATACTGCTTGCATTAGAGTAGTGTAGCATGTTACTGCTTTCCGTTATTCCTATCCTGATGCATAGCCTGTCCTTGCTACTACTGTTGTTACCATTACCTGCTATCCTACTGCTTAGTATAGGATGCTAGTGTTCCATCAGTGGCCCTACACTCTTGTCCGTCTGCCATGCTATACTACTGGGCCGTGATCACTTTGGGAGGTGATCACGGGCATATACGATATACTTTACACAGTTACATTACCTGTGATACTGTTCGGAGATGGGGGCTGAAGGGGCAGGTGGCTCCATCCCGGTAGAGGTGGGCCTGGGTTCCCGACGGCCCCCGACGGTTACTTTGAGGCGGAGCGACAGGGCAGGTTCAACTAGGAGAGAGGTGGGCCTGGCCTTGGTCGATGTTCGCGGATACTTAACACGTTTAACGAGATCTTGGTATTTGATCTGAGTCTGGCTACTGGCCTATACGCACTAACCATCTACGCGGGGACAGTTATGGGCACTCGACGTCGTGGTATCAGCCGAAGCCTTCGTGACGTCAGCGACTGAGCGGCGCGCGCCAGATTGGACTAGAATGCCACTAGGCTAGGTCTGCTTCCGGCCGCGTTCGCAACGTGCAGGTGTGCAAAGGGCGATGGGCCCAGACCCCTGCGCCATAGGATTTAGACCGGTGTGCTGACCTCTCTGTTGTGCCTAGGTAGGGCTGCGACGTGTTGATCTTCCGAGGCCGGGCATGACCCAGAAAAGTGTGTCCGGCCAAATGGGATCGAGCGTGTTGGGTTATGTGGTGCACCCCTGCAGGGAAGTTAATCTATTCGAATAGCCGTGATCTTCGGTAACAAGACGACTTGGAGTTGTACCTTGACCTTATGACAACTAGAACCGGATACTTAATAAAACACACCCTTCCAAGTGCCAGATACAACCGGTGATCGCTCTCTCACAGGGCGACGAGGGGAGGATCATCGGTTAGGATTATGCTATACGATGCTACTTGGAGGTCTTCAGTCTACTCTCTTCTACATGCTGCAAGACGAGGTTGCCAGAAGCGTAGTCTTCGAAAGGACTAGCTATCCCCCTTATCCCGGCTTTCTGCAGTTCAGTCCACATATAATAGCCTTATTCCAGTTGATACCAATGCATACATATGTAGTGTAGCTCCTTGCTTGCGAGTACTTTGGATGAGTACTCACGGTTGCTTTCTCCCTCCTTTCCCCCTATCCCTTCTACCTGGTTGTCGCAACCAGATGTTGGAGCCCAGGATCCAGACGTCACCGTCGACGATGACTCCTACTGCACCGGAGGTGCCTACTACTACGTGCTGCCCGCTGACGATGACCAGGAGTAATTTAGGAGGATCCCAGGCAGGAGGCCTGCGCCTCTTTCGATCTGTATCCCAGTTTGTGCTAGCCATCTTATGGCAACTTGTTTAACTTATGTCTGTACTCAGATATTGTTGCTTCCACTGACTCGTCTATGATCGAGCTCTTGTATTCGAGCCCTCGAGGCCCCTGGCTTGTAATATGATGCTTGTATGACTTATTTTTATTTGTAGAGTTATGTTGTGATATCTTCCCGTGAGTCCCTGATCTTGATCGTACACGTTTGCGTGTATGATTAGTGTACGATTAAATCGGGGGCGTCACATGCGCGGCCTTGGGGCCGACGTGGAAGTCGGAGCGGCGGCTCTGGATCTAGTCGTCATGGAGGGGTGCCGGCATTGGTCACGTGGGTGGCAGTGTCGTTGGCCAGCCTAGTGCGTGGCCTCGCGGTCGGCGTGGATGTCGGAGCGGCGGCTCCATATACGGTGGTTGGGTGTCGGCTCCGGTTGCTCGGGTGACGGAGCTGACGGCTCGCCTGGTGCGCGGCCTCGGGGTCGGCGTGTGGGGTTTCTATCTGTACGTCGGAGCGGCGGCTTCGGAGATGGTTGTAGAGTGTCGACTTCGGTTGCTCGGGCAGCAGAGCAGGCGGCTCGCCTGGTGCGCGGCCTTGGGGTCGGCGTGGATGCCAAAGCGGAAGCTTCGGTCTTGGTTGTAGGGTGTCGGCTACAGGTTGCTTGGGTGACGGAGCCAGCGGCTCGACTGGAGCGTGGCCCTGGGGTCAGCGCATGTTGATGGTACCCTGTTGAGGGCGTGTGTTGTAACGGTTTTCGCCCGGGTTTCCGTTAATTAACCGGGCAACTCTTTTCTGCTTAATGAATGAAAGTGGCAAATCTTTTGCCTTGTTTCAAAAAAAAAGAATCGCCGCAGCCTCCATAATTATTTTTGGCATTGGGTTCAAATTTGTTGTTTCGGTTTAAGCACCATTTGATCAAACCAAACGGTGAAAAAACATAATCAAACACGATCACTTAATTAAAATTATATTAGTGGCCAAAATTCGTTGCATGTACATACATTTTCTTACATGAAATCCCTGTTCAAGAATTCATCCGATTAACCAGTTAACATGCCGATTAATCCCTACTCATAGGGTCCCCGAGTAGCCGATTACCTGATAAATCGTTCAATTAATTGATTAAATGGCCGATTAACTTGCCGATTAGCCTATTAACACTAGTAGAAAAGAGGGCTTTGGTTCAGGCCGGGTCAGCCCATTAGTCCCGGTTCAGTCCAGAACCGGGACCCATGGGGGCACTGGTCCCGATTCGTGAGGCCAGGGGCCTGCCAGGCCTCGTGGGGCATTGGTCCCGGTTCGTCTGGCTCCTTTGGTCCCGGTTAGTGAGACGAACCGGGACCAATGGGCCTCGCTCCTGGCCCACCACCATTTGTCCCGGTTGGTGGCTTGAACTGGGACCATAGGCTTCCCTTTAGTCCCAGTTCATGCCACGAACCGGGACCAATGTGGTGCCTATATATAGCCCTCGCCCGCGAGCAGAGCACTCCAGTGCTCTGTTTTTCTCTGGCCGGCGAGGGGAGGGCTTTGTGGTGCTCTAGCTCACCTCCTATGCACATGAGGTGTTCGATGAAATGTCCGAGCCACACTAGTTAAGCTTTCTCCTCTCGAAGCTCGACCTCAAAGCTCCATTTTCCTCGAGATTTGTCTAGGTTTAGCGGCCCATCACGTCTCATTCCCGTCTTCACCGCCGTCGATCACCCACGCCGATCTCGTCGCCGGCACCACCGTGGTGAGCCTCTTGTTCTTATCTTCTTTCTGAAAGAAAAAAAATTCTTACTTTAGATAGATACTCGTCTAATTTTCTTACTTTTATTATTGCTTGTTATTATATAGTGCGATGGTTTTGGTATCCGCCCCCGTCGGCCCTCGTCCTCGCTATGATTCGGATGTGGTATATATTATCTTTTTATAACTATTTGGTTCATTTATTTTTTATGACAATTATGCCGACCAACGTGACATAGATTTTATTTATGTAGGAGGTAGTTGAACCAAAAATTCCAACCGACCCTATTGTCGAGAGGTTAAATTTAGTTGAAGAAGAAGACAATTACTTGAAGAAAAAAATAAAAAAAATTGAGGAGGAGAAGATGATATTGGAGTTGCATGTTGCGGATGTCGTCGATGATCACAAGATCAAGATGGATGCAATGCGGTTGAAGATGAGAAAGATTAGAAAATATGCCATTCATACCGAGGCTTGGTATCGTTATGCCGTTGGATCAATTGTTACCTTGGTTGCGATTATGATCGCATTTGTTTCCGCATTGCAATGTTTTACATAGTTTCAATGTATGGTTTAATTAATTAGATGCTCTGGGGAGCTATATGTTGTTAGATGAGAACTATGTATATACTTTGGTTTTAATGTGATGATGAACTTCTATTAATTTGGTCACTTAATTATCTATTCATGATGTTCTGTAATGGTTTTTGACACACTTAATTATATATAATGCACGCAGATGAACCGGCAATGGATGTACGGTGACAGACACACCTCCGAGTACATTAAGGGCGTGCATGATTTTCTCGAAGTGGCTGAGGCAAACAAGCAGAATGGTTTTATGTGTTGTCCATGCCCTAAATATGGGAATACAAAGTCTTACTCTGACCGGAAAATCCTTCACACCCACCTGCTTTACAATGGTTTCATGCCACACTATAATGTTTGGATGAGGCACGGAGAAATAGGGGTTATGATGGAAGACGGCGAAGAAGAAGAGGACGATGACAACTATGTGCCCCCTGAATACGGTGATGCTGCAACGGGGGAAGCTGCTGAAGATCAAGAGGAACCAGACGATGTGCCCAATGATGCTGCAACGGGGGAAGCTGCTGAAGATCATGAGGAACCAAACGATGTGCCCGATGATGATGATCTCCGCCGGGTCATTGTCGATACAAGGACACAATGCGAAAGTCAAAAGGAGAAGCTGAAGTTCGATCGCATGTTAGAGGATCACAAAAAGGGCTGTACCCCAATTGCGAAGATGGCAACACAAAGCTCGGTATCGTACTGGAATTGCTGCAGTGGAAGGCAGAGAATGCTGTGCCTGACAAAGGATTTGAGAAGCTACTGAAAATATTGAAGAAGAAGCTTCCAAAGGATAACGAATTGCCCGACAGTACATACGCAGCAAAGAAGGTCGTATGCCCTCTAGGATTGGAGGTGCAGAAGATACATGCATGCCCTAATGACTGCATCCTCTACCGCGGTTCGTACAAGGATCTGAACGCATGCCCGATATGCGGTGCATTGCGGTATAAGATCAGACGAGATGACCCTGGTGATGTTGACGGTGAGCCCCCCAGGAAGAGGGTTCCTATGAAGGTGATGTGGTATGCTCCTATAATACCACGGTTGAAACGTCTGTTCATAAACGAAGAGCATGCCAAGTTGATGCGATGGCACAGTGAGGATTGTAAGAAAGACGAGAAGTTGAGAGCACCCGCTGACGGGTCGCAGTGGAGAAAAATCGAGAGAAAGTACTGGCCTGAGTTTGCAAGTGACCCAAGGAACGTATGGTTTGGTTTAAGCGTGGATGGCATTAATCCTTTCGGGGAGCAGAGCAGCAATCACAACACCTAGCCTGTGACTCTATGTATGTATAACCTTCCTCCTTGGATGTGCATGAAGCGGAAGTTCATTATGATGCCAATTTTCATCCAAGGCCCTAAGCAACCGGGCAACGACATTGATGTGTTCCTAAGGCCATTAGTTGAAGAAATTTTACAGCTGTGGAATGGAAATGGTGTACGTACGTGGGATGAGCACAAACAGGAGGAATTTAACCTACACACGTTGCTGTTTGTAACCATCAACGATTGGCCCGCTCTCAGTAACCTTTCAGGACAGACAAACAAGGGATACCATGCATGCACGCATTGTTTAGATGAAACTGAAAGTATATACCTGGACAAATGCAGGAAGAATGTGTACCTGGGCCATCGTCGATTTCTTCCGACCAACCATCAATGTCGAAAGAAAGGCAAGCATTTCAAAGGCGAGGCAGATCACCGGAAGAAGCCCGCCATGCGTACCGGTGATCACGTACTTGCTATGGTCAATGATTTACACGTAATCTTTGGAAAGGGTCCCGGCGGACTAGCTATTCCGAATGACGCTGAGGGACACACACCCATGTGGAAGAAAAAATCTATATTTTGGGACCTACCCTACTGGAAAGACCTAGAGGTCCGCTCTTCAATCAACGTGATGCACGTGACGAAGAACCTTTGTGTGAACCTGCTAGGCTTCTTGGGAGTGTATGGAAAGACAAAAGATACACCTAAGGCACGGGAGGACCTGCAACGTTTGCACAAAAAAGACGGCATGCCTCCGAAGCAGTATGAAGGTCCTGCCAGCTACACTCTTACGAAAGAAGAGAAAGAAATCTTCTTTGAATGCCTGTTCAGTATGAAGGTCACGACTGGCTTCTCGTCGAATATAAAGGGAATAATAAATATGCCAGAGAAAAAGTTCCAGAACCTAAAGTCTCATGACTGCCACGTGATTATGACGCAACTGCTTCCGGTTGCATTGAGGGGGCTTCTATCGGAAAACGTCCGATTAGCCATTGTGAAGCTATGTGCATTCCTCAATGCAATCTCTCAGAAGGTGATCGATCCAGAAATCGTACCAAGGCTAAGGAGTGATGTGGCGCAATGTCTTGTCAGCTTCGAGCTGGTGTTCCCACCATCCTTCTTCAATATCATGACGCACGTCCTAGTTCATCTAGTCGACGAGATTGTCATTCTGGGGCCCATATTTCTACACAATATGTTCCCCTTTGAGAGGTTCATGGGAGTCCTAAAGAAATATGTCTGTAACCGCGCTAGGCCAGAAGGAAGCATCTCCATGGGCCATCAAACAGAGGATGTCATTGGGTTTTGTGTTGACTTCATTCCTGGCCTTAAGAAGATAGGTCTCCCTAAATCGCGGTATGAGGGGAGACTGACTGGAAAAGGCACGCTAGGAGGGGACTCAATAATATGCAGGGACGGATATTCTTAGTCTCAAGCACACTACACAGTTCTACAGAACTCTACCTTGGTGACCCCGTATGTCGATGAACACAAGAACAGTCTGCGCTCCAAACACCCGGAGCAGTGCGACGACTGGATTACATGTGAACACAACAGGACTTTCAGCAGTTGGTTGGAAACACGTCTCAGAGGTGACAACACTGTTTGTGATGAGCTGTACTTGTTGTCCAGGGGACCATCTTTGACTGTATTGACTTACAAAGGATACGAGATAAATGGGAATACATTTTACACGATCGCCCAAGATCAAAAGAGCACCAACCAAAACAGCGGTGTCCGCTTTGATGCAGTAACCGAGAGGGAAAAGGACACATATTATGGTTACATAGTGGACATATGGGAACTTGACTACGGACATGATTTTAAGGTCCCTTTGTTTAAGTGCAAATGGGTCAATCTGTCAGGAGGCGGGGTACAGGTAGACCCACAGTACGAAATGACAACAGTGGATCTGAAAAATCTTGGGTACACCAACGAACCGTCCGTCCTAGCCAATGATGCGGCACAGGTTATCTATGTGAAGGACATGTCTACCAAACCGAGAAAAAGAAAAGATAAGGAAGCGAATACATCATACGATGAGCCAAAGCGCTACATAGTTCTTTCAGGAAAAAGGGACATCGTGGAAGTGGAGGGCAAGACAGACATGTCTGAAGATTATGAAAAGTTTCATGAAATTCCTCCCTTCAAAGTCAAGGCTGACCCAAGCATCCTGATAAACTATGAAGATTATCAATGGTTACAGCGCAATAAGCAAATGACACAAGCAAAGAAAAAGTGAAGACTTTCTCCCGCAACTATTATGATGATACCATGCCAACTTTGTAACAGAGGAGTATGGTACCATTGTCCGTTTTGTACATGCACATGCTATGTGGGTGAAATTATGATACCATGCCAACTTTCAACTTTTTCTGACCTAATACCATTATTCAAATTTTAACTATTCAAATTTGAAAACCAATGGCACTAACATAAAGTTTATAATTTTTCTAAAACTAATGGCACTAACAAAAAGTTTATGATTTTTCTGACCTAAAAGCAAAAGGTATTAAAAAATAAAGCAAAAAATAAAAGAAAATAAATAATGCAAAAAACAAAACAAAAAAAACTATTTTTATAGTAAAGTTAATCACAAACTTGTGATTCACACAAATATCAAAGAATTCAAATTTTAACTATTCAAATTTGAAAACTAATGGCACTAACAGAAAGTTTATAATTTTTGTGACCTAAAATAAAATAATTAAAAATAAACTTTAATAAAATAAATAAAAATAGCAACAATAAGTATTTTGTTGTAAGTAGAAACAAAATAAAATAAATAAAGCAACAAAGAAAACAAAAATACAAATTTGAAAACTAATGGCACTAACAGAAAGTTTATAATTTTTGTGACCTAAAAGAAAAAGAATTAAAAATAAACTTTAATAAAATAAATAAAAATAGCAACAATAAGTATTTTGTTGTAAGTAGAAACAAAATAAAATAAATAAAGCAACAAGGAAAACAAAAAAAGTGCCACCTACCGGCCCCCCACGGCCTGAATACGACTAGAAACCCTACCATGGGCCAGGATTCAGGCCCGCAGGAGGCCCAGTAGGCCCACAAGCACACAACGTACGGTTAGGCCCGAAAGCCTAAAATTAAGGGGAGCTCGAGAGGGTGGGCGCAACAGCGCTTATAAACCACTCTCGAGCTCTCTCGGCTAGCGAGGTGGTACTAAACTTTTGACGCGGGGCAGCACAAGGCCTTTGGTCCCGGTTGGTGCCACCAACCGGGACTAAAGGGGTGCATTGGTCACGGTTCATGGCACCAACCGGGACTAAAGGCTTTGCTATATAAGATGACACTTAGGAATTTTTCACTTCTCATTCGCGGTTGCCCCCGACGACGCCGACGACATCGACGCCGCCAGGCTGCCCCGACGCCGCCCGCCGCCCCCGCCGTCGCCGTCGCCCACCGTCGCCGTCGCCCGCGCCTCGCCGTGGCCCGCGCCCTCGCCCGACGCCATCGCCGCCCCTGCCCTGACGCGCGCCGCCCCAGCCCCGTCGTCACCGTCACCCTGCCCTGCCCCCTTCGTCGCCGTCGCCCCCTGCCCCGTCGACGTCATCGCCATCGCCATCCTCGCCGCCGACCCCGCGCCCCTTCCCCTCCTCACCTTGGTCCGGCCGGTGCCCTCCCTTTCCTATGCTTGTCTTTTTTTTCATGTATATATGCTTGTTTTTTTCATATATATGATGATATATATGCTTGTTTTTTCGTGTATATATGCTTGTTTTTTTCTTATATATGATGATGTATATGCTTGTTATCATAATTGTTTTTGTTCATATATATATGATGATTTTTATATAGAATATGATGTTTTTTATTCATAGATGATCATATATATGATGTATGCATGGATGTGGATGAAATGAGATGAGATGTGTTTTCTGTTGGAGAAGAAAACATTTTTTCCATGCAAAAGTTACATTTTTAGAAAAGTTTTATATATCTAGCTAGGAAAGGAAGAAGGAGAAAAAGAATGAGAGGAAAAAGGAAAATAAGAAGAGGAAGAAAGGAGAAGAAGAGGAGAAATAAATAAGAAGAAGAAAAAAGAAGAAAAAGAAGAGGAGAAGAAGAAAGTAATAGAGGAGAAGAAGAGAAAATAGAATATTCTATTTTCTCTTCTTCTCCTCTATTCCTTTCTTCTTCTCCTCTTTTTTCTTCTTCTTTTTTTCTTCAATCTTTTCCTATATTAATATCTTCTTCTCCTCTTTTTATTTCTTCTTCATCTTCTTATTTTTTATCGGATATGTCGTTGTCGATATACCCTGTGTCCCGATAACTTCAACACGAGGGGGGGGGTCGACCTACCCCCTCCCCGATAACATTATTTTCTCATGTATGTATGCAAAAGTTACATTTTTAGA
Source organism: Triticum urartu (assembly GCF_056163025.1). Taxonomy (NCBI): domain Eukaryota; kingdom Viridiplantae; phylum Streptophyta; class Magnoliopsida; order Poales; family Poaceae; genus Triticum; species Triticum urartu. Next base: position 148,463,887 of record NC_141879.1, on the reverse strand, counting down.
AAAGTTTTATATATCTAGCTAGGAAAGGAAGAAGAAGAAAAAGAATGAGAGGAAAAAGGAAAATAAGAAAAGGAAGAAAGGAGAAGAAGAGGAGAGGAAGAAGAGGAGAAATAAATAAGAAGAAGAAAAAAGAAGAAAAAGAAGAGGAGAAGAAGAAAGGAATAGAGGAGAAGAAGAGAATTCTTCTCCTCTATTCCTTTCTTCTTCACCTCTTTTTTTTCTTCTTTTTTTCTTCAATCTTCTCCTCGATTAATATATTCTTCTCCTCTTTTTATTTCTTCTTTGTCTTCTTATTTTTTTATCGGATATGTCGTTGTCGATATACCCCGTGTCCCGATAACTTCAACACGAGGGGGGGGTTTGACCTACCCCCTCCCCGATAACATTATTTTCCCATGTATGTTTATCGTCGTTGTCGATATAACACCCCCTCGGATAACTTCGACCGTGATAATTTATACCATGGGAGCACCCCCCGGCCCTCTCGCTCGACCAAAACTCTCGAGGACACACAAACCCTAGAAAAAAATGATGTCGGTCTCCTACCCCCTCCCGCCGCGCCCCTACCCTTGAAGCGTTGCCAAGGCCACCCCAAACCCGGAATAAGCTAGGTCTACGTTTGCCACTAATATATCCACCCGCTATCATGTTTGTGTAATAATTGCCATGTTGTAATATTTGCAAAAACAATGGAGTTCGGACGAGACGAGGAACAAAATTAGGTGTTGGGGGACATAATCTTAACCGGAGGTGATGTCATGTCGTATCTTAATGACAATCATGGTCTGGAAGCAGAACAGGGTGAAGAAGAAGCAGGCTACCGTGATCGAAGAATGGAGGAGGAAAGACATGATTATGATGGCTCCGGTGACCCAATGTTGGTGCAAGACGGAGCCCGTGGTGACGGCTCCAGTGACCGAACAGAGTCCGGTCAGGTAAATATATTAGTTAAGCCTGTGATGACTAGCTAATTGATACATTCATTATTTTGGTATGTACACATATTAATTAACTCTCGCCTAATTCTTCTTTTTTCTTTCCCTCCAGATCAAGCACAACTTCGGTAAAGAGACGAGGCCCGAAGAAAAAGTTGCGCTCGGATGAAAGGTTTGAGATCACAGCAATCGCGCGCGATGGCATGCCGATTAAACCCATCCGGACAAAGGAAGCATTTGCTGCTCAGTGCAGGGTTCTTGTTAGGGACAAGATGCTGATCAGCATCCAGCATTGGTATAAGCCTAAGAATGAAGACCCTGAGGTGTCTTATGTCAATGATATGCAGAAAGATGATCTTTGGACTGAGCTGAAGGCAAATTTCACCCTATTGCCAGAGGAGGATCCGGAGAAGCCAGTTAAAGAGCAATTAATCAAGTCTCATGCTCTTAAGAAGATGGAAGACCTATTCAGGAGGTGGAAGAATGAGCTGAAAACGTTTGTCGACAAAGAAGAGACACCAAAATTCATCGGCAGATATGAGAAGATCAGAGATCACTGGCCCGCATTTGTGGCCTACAAGACATCGAAAAGAGTAAGAAGATGTCGGTGACAAACAAGAAAAATGCTACAAAGAAGAAGCTTCACCATCTCACGGGGTCAGGTGGCTACCTCAAAACCCGGCCTAAGTGGGCCAAGGCTGAGAATGATCTGCTTGATAAAGGGATCGAACCAGAGACAATGAACTGGCCAGACCGTTGCCGGACTTGGTTCTTCGGGGCTGGCGGAACCTTGGACCCTGTATCAGGGAAATGAGTTTGGACAGACGAGCAAATGAACATACCAGTCAAGAAGCTAAAGCACTCTATCGATGCAGCGCAGCAAGGGACGTTCGTTCCAGACAGAGAGAACGACGAGCTCACAATGGCCCTCGGGAATCCTGAGCACCCTGGACGGACACGAGGCACGCCAGGCTACGTTCCGTGGAAGGCTGGTTTTCCGGACGCAGGCGGTTACAAATGCCAGGAGAGGAGGAAAAAGTGGAGCATGCCCAAATTCAGACGCTGCACGAAAGGGTCCAAGCGCTAGAGGAACGAGAAGTAGCTCGCAGCAAGCGACCTACCGAAACTACCACGCCATCTCAGCGGAGAAGCAGCGTGGCTTCCACCGAGCTGCTTCAGCCGGAGCATGTCTTGACGGCTCCTGCTAGCTACCCCATGGATGCTATCACGGAGTCTCAACATTGCCACCTTATGACGCAATGGCAGAACTTCAAAGTCAAGGCGGCTGTCGGCTTTGTTCGACCTACTGAACCCGGCGCAACTTTTCACTGTAGTACGATTCCAGAAGGATATGCCAGGGTGACAGTGGACGAAATAATGGAGGGATTTGAGGACCTCCAGCTTGACTACCCTACCGGTGAAGGGGAGACTCGGCTGGGTTCTTGTCTATTGACTCCATGCCTATGGTGGAAGGAGCTCATCAAGCTTCTGAACTGGACGCCTCCGCCTCCTCCTCCTCCTCCGGCGAGTCAGGGCACTCCGCCTCCTCCTCCGGTGAGTGATCAGGGTGTTGGGAAACGTAGTAATTTCAAAAAAATTCCTATGCACACGCAAGATCATGGTGATGCACAGCAACGAGAGGGGAGAGTGTTGTCTACGTACCCTCGTAGACCGGAAGCGGAAGCGTTATAACAACGCGGTTGATGTAGTCGTACGTCTTCACGGCCCGACCGATCAAGCACCGAAACTACGACACCTCCGAGTTTTTGCACACGTTCAGCTCGATAACGATCCCTGGACTCCGATCCAGCAAAGTGTCGGGGATGAGTTCCGTCAGCACGATGGCGTGGTGACGATCTTGATGTTCTACCGTCGCAGGGCTTCGCCTAAGCACCGCTACAATATTATCGAGGATTATGGTGGAGGGGGGCACCGCACACGGCTAAGAGATCAATGATCAATTGTTGTGTCTCTGGGGTGCCCCCTGCCCCCGTATATAAAGGAGTGAAGGAGGGGGCCGGCCAAGGAGGGTGGCGCGCCCAAGGGGGGATTCCAACTCCCATCGGGAGTAGGACTCCCCTTTTTCCTATTAGGAGTAGGAGAGGGAAGGAAGAGGAAGGAGGGAGGAAGGAAAGGGGGGGGGCGGCCCCCCTCCCAATTCGGATTGGGCTTGGGGGGGGGCGCCCCTCCCTTGCTCCTTTCCCCTCCTTTCCACTAAGGCCCAATAAGACCCATATACCTCCCGGGGGCTTCCGATAACCTCCCGGTGATCCGGTATTGTCCCAATCTTACCCGGAACCTTTCCGGTGTCCAAATATAGTCGTCCAATATATCGATCTTTATGTCTCGACCATTTTAAGACTCCTCGTCAAGTCCGTGATCACATCCAGGACTCCGAACAACCTTCGGTACATCAAAATATATAAACTCATAATGAAACTGTCATCGTAACGTTAAGCGTGCGGACCCTACGGGTTCGAGAACAATGTAGACATGACCGAGACACGTCTCCGGTCAATAACCAATAGCGGAACCTGGATGCTCATATTGGCTCCTACATATTCTACGAAGATCTTTATCGGTCAGACCGCATAACAACATACATTGTTCCCTTTGTCATCAGAATGTTACTTGCCCGAGATTTGATCGTCGTATCTCAATACCTAGTTCAATCTCGTTACCGGCAAGTCTCTTTACTTGTTCCATAATACATCATCTTGCAACTAACCTATTAGTTGCATTGCTTGCAAGGCTTAAGTGATGTGCATTACCGAGAGGGCCCAGAGATACCTCTCCGACAATCGGAGCGACAAATCCTAATCTTGAAATACGCCAACCCAACATGTACCTTTGGAGACACCTGTAGAGCACCTTTATAATCACCCAGTTATGTTGTGACGTTTGGTAGCACACAAAGTGTTCCTCCGGTAAACGGGAGTTGCATAATCTCATAGTCATAGGAACATGTATAAGTCATGAAGAAAGCAATAGCAACATACTAAACGATCGGGTGCTAAACTAATGGAATGGGTCATGTCAATCACATGATTCTTCTAATGATGTGATCCCGTTAATCAAATGACAACTCATGTCTATGGTTAGGAAACATAACCATCTTCGATTAACGAGCTAGTCAAGTAGAGGCATACTAGTGACACTTTGTTTGTCTATGTATTCACACAAGTATTACGTTTCCGGTTAATACAATTCTAGCATGAATAATAAACATTTATCATGATATAAGGAAATAAATAATAACTTTATTATTGCCTCTAGGGCATATTTCCTTCAGTCTCCCACTTGCACTAGAGTCAATAATCTAGATTACACAGTAATGATTCTAACACCCATGGAGCCGTGGTGCTGATCATGTTTTGCTCGTGGAAGAGGCTTAGTCAATGGGTCTGCTACATTCAGATCCGTATGTATCTTGCAAATCTCTATGTCTCCCACCTGGACTAGATCCCGGATGGAATTGAAGCGTCTCTTGATGTGCTTGGTTCTCTTGTGAAATCTGGATTCCTTTGCCAAGGCAATTGCACCAGTATTGTCACAAAAGATTTTCATTGGACCCGATGCACTAGGTATGACACCTAGATCGGATATGAACTCCTTCATCCAGACTCCTTCGTTTGCTGCTTTCGAAGTAGCTATGTACTCCGCTTCACATGTAGATCCCGCCACGACGCTTTGTTTAGAACTGCACCAACTGACAGCTCCACCGTTTAATGTAAGTACGTATCCGGTTTGCGATTTAGAATCGTCTGGATCAGTGTCAAAGCTTGCATCAACGTAACCATTTACGATGAGCTCTTTGTCACCTCCATATATGAGAAACATATCCTTAGTCCTTTTCAGGTATTTCAGGATGTTCTTGACCGCTGTCCAGTGATCCACTCCTGGATTACTTTGGTACCTCCCTGCTAGACTTATAGCAAGGCACACATCAGGTCTGGTACACAGCATTGCGTACATGATAGAGCCTATGGCTGAAGCATAGGGAACATCTTTCATTTTCTCTCTATATTCTGTAGTGGTCGGGCATTGAGTCTTACTCAACTTCACACCTTGTAACACAGGCAAGAATCCTTTCTTTGCTTGATCCATTTTGAACTTCTTCAAAACTTTGTCAAGGTATGTGCTTTGTGAAAGTCCAATTAAGCGTCTTGATCTATCTCTATAGATCTTAATGCCCAATATGTAAGCAGCTTCATCGAGGTCTTTCATTGAAAAACTCTTATTCAAGTATCCCTTTATGCTATCCAGAAATTCTATATCATTTTCGATTAGCAATATGTTATCCACATATAATATCAGAAATGCTACAGAGCTCCCACTCACTTTCTTGTAAATACAGGCTTCTCCAAAAGTCTGTACAAAACCAAATGCTTTGATCACACTATCAAAGCGTTTATTCCAACTCCGAGATGCTTGCACCAGTCCATAAATGGATCGCTGGAGCTTGCACACTTTGTTAGCTCCTTTTGGATCGACAAAACCTTCCGGCTGCATCATATACAACTCTTCTTCCAGAAATCCATTCAGGAATGCAGTTTTGACATCCATCTGCCAAATTTCATAATCATAAAATGCGGCGATTGCTAACATGATTCGGACAGACTTAAGCATCGCTACGGGTGAGAAGGTCTCATCATAGTCAATTCCTTGAACTTGTCGAAAGCCTTTTTGCGACAAGTCGAGCTTTGTAGACAGTAACATTATCGTCAGCGTCAGTCTTCTTCTTGAAGATCCATTTATTTTAAATTGCTTGCCGATCATTGGGCAAGTCAACCAAAGTGCACACTTTGTTCTCATACATGGATCCCATATCAGATTTCATGGCTTCAAGCCATTTTGCGGAATCTGGGCTCACCATTGCTTCTTCATAGTTCGTAGGTCCATCATGATCTAGTAGCATGACTTCCAGAACAGGATTACCGTACCACTCTGGTGCGGATCTTACCCTGGTTGATCTACGAGGTTCAGTAGTAACTTGTTCTGAAGTTTCATGATCATCATCATTAGCTTCCTCACTAATTGGTGTAGGTGTCACAGAAACCGGTTTCTGTGATGTACTACTTTCCAATAAGGGAGCAAGTACAATTACCTCATCAAGTTCTACTTTCCTCCCACTCACTTCTTTCGAGAGAAACTCCTTCTCTAGAAAGGATCCATTCTTAGCAACAAATGTCTTGCCTTCGGATCTGTGATAGAAGGTGTACCCAACAGTCTCCTTCGGGTATCCTATGAAGACACATTTCTCCGATTTGGGTTCAAGCTTATCAGGTTGAAGCTTTTTCACATAAGCATCGCAGCCCCAAACTTTCAGAAACGACAACTTTGGTTTCTTGCCAAACCATAGTTCATAAGGCGTCGTCTCAACGGATTTTGATGGTGCCCTATTTAACGTGAATGCGGCTGTCTCTAAAGCATAACCCCAAAACGATAGCGGTAAATCTGTAAGAGACATCATAGATCGCACCATATCAAGTAAAGTACGATTACGACGTTCGGACACACCATTACGCTGTGGTGTTCCGGGTGGCGTGAGTTGCGAAACTATTCCGCATTGTTTCAAATGTAAACCAAACTCGTAACTCAAATATTCTCCTCCACGATCAGATCGTAGAAACTTTATTTTCTTGTTACGATGATTTTCAACTTCACTCTGAAATTCTTTGAACTTTTCAAATGTTTCAGACTTATGTTTCATTAAGTAGATATACCCATATCTGCTTAAATCATCTGTGAAGGTGAGAAAATAATGATATCCGCCACGAGCTTCAACATTCATTGGACCACATACATCTGTATGTATGATTTCCAACAAATCTGTTGCTCTCTCCATAGTACCGGAGAACGGCGTTTTAGTCATCTTGCCCATGAGGCACGGTTCGCAAGTACCAAGTGATTCATAATCAAGTGGTTCCAAAAGTCCATCAGTATGGAGTTTCTTCATGCGCTTTACACCGATATGACCTAAACGGCAGTGCCACAAATAAGTTGCACTATCATTATCAACTCTGCATCTTTTGGCTTCAACATTATGAATATGTGTATCACTACTATCGAGATTCGTCAAAAATAGACCACTCTTCAAGGGTGCATGACCATAAAAGATATTACTCATATAAATAGAACAACCATTATTCTCTGATTTAAATGAATAACCGTCTCGCATCAAACAAGATCCAGATATAATGTTCATGCTCAACGATGGAACCAAATAACAATTATTTAGGTCTAATACTAATCCCGATGGTAGATGTAGAGGTAGCGTGCCGACCGCGATCACATCGACTTTGGAACCATTTCCCACGCGCATCGTCACCTCGTCCTTCGCCAGTGTTCGCTTAATCCGTAGTCCCTGTTTCGAGTTGCAAATATTAGCAACAGAACCAGTATCAAATACCCAGGTGCTACTGCGAGCTCTAGTAAGGTACACATCAAAAACATGTATATCACATATACCTTTGTTCACCTTGCCAACCCTCTTATCCGCCAAATACATGGGGCAGTTCCGCTTCCAGTGACCAGTCTGCTTGCAGTAGAAGCACTTAGTTTTAGGCTTAGGTCCAGACTTGGGTTTCTTCTCCTGAGCAGCAACTTGCTTGCTGTTCTTCCTGAAGTTCCCCTTCTTCTTCCCCTTGCCCTTTTTCTTGAAACTAGTGGTCTTGTTGACCATCAACACTTGATGCTCCTTCTTGATTTCTACCTCCGCAGCTTTTAACATTGCGAAGAGCTCGGGAATTGTCTTATCCATCCCTTGCATATTATAGTTCATCACGAAGCTCTTGTAGCTAGGTGGAAGTGATTGGAGAATTCTGTCAATGACGCAATCATCCGGAAGATTAACTCCCAGTTGAATCAAGTGATTATTATACCCATACATTTTGAGTATATGCTCACTGACAGAACTGTTCTCCTCCATCTTGCAACTATAGAACTTATTGGAGACTTCATATCTCTCAATCCGGGCATTTGCTTGAAATATTAGCTTCAACTCCTGGAACATCTCATATGCTCCATGATGTTCAAAACATCGTTGAAGACCCGGTTCTAAGCCGTAAAGCATGGCACATTGAACTATCGAGTAGTCATCACCTTTGCTCTGCCAGACGTTCTTAACGTCGTCAGTTGCATCAGCAGCAGGCCTGGCACCCAGCGGTGCTTCCAGGACGTAATTCTTCTGTGCAGCAATGAGGATAATCCTCAAGTTACGGACCCAGTCCGTATAATTGCTACCATCATCTTTCAACTTTGCTTTCTCAAGGAACGCATTAAAATTCAACGGAACAACAGCACGGGCCATCTATCTACAATCAAACATAAACAAGCAAGATACTTTAAGGTACTAAGTTCATGATAAATTTAAGTTCAATTAATCATATTACTTAAGAACTCTCACTTAGAAAGACATCCCTCTAATCTTCTAAGTGATCACGTGATCCAAATCAACTAAACCATAACCGATCATCACGTGAAATGGAGTAGTTTTCAATGGTGAACATCACTATGTTGATCATATCTACTATATGATTCACGCTCGACCTTTCGGTCTCAGTGTTCCGAGGCCATATCTGCATATGCTAGGCTCGTCAAGTTTAACCTGAGTATTCTGTGTGTGCAAAACTGGCTTGCACCCGTTGTAGATGGACGTAGAGCTTATCATACCCGATCATCATGTGGTGTCTGGGCACGACGAACTTTGGCAACGGTGCATACTCAGGGAGAACACTTTTATCTTGAAATTTAGTGAGAGATAATATTATAATGCTACCGTCAATCAAAGCAAGATAAGATGCATAAAAGATAAACATCACATGCAATCAATATAAGTGATATGATATGGCCATCATCATCTTGTGCTTGTGATCTCCATCTCCGAAGCATCATCATGATCACCATCGTCACCGGCGCGACACCTTGATCTCCATCGCAGCATCATTGTCGTCTCGCCAATCTTATGCTTCTATGACTATCGCTACCACTTAGTGATAAAGTAAAGCATTACAGGGCGATTGCATTGCATACAATAAAGCGACAACCATATGGCTCCTGCCAATTGCCGATAACTAGGTTACAAAACATGATCATCTCATACAATAAAATTTAGCATCATGCCTTGACCATATCACATCACAACATGCCCTGCAAAAACAAGTTAGACGTCCTCTACTTTGTTTGTTGCAAGTTTTACGTGGCTGCTACGGGCTTAGCAAGAACCAATCTTACCTACGCATCAAAAACCACAATGATAATTTGTCAAGTTGGTGCTGTTTTAACCTTCGCAAGGACCGGGCGTAGCCACACTCGCTTCAACTAAAGTTGCAGAAACTGACACCCGCCAGCCACCTGTGTGCAAAGCACGTCGGTAGAGCTAGTATCGCGTAAGCGTACGCGTAATGTCGGTCTGGGCCGCTTCATCCAACAATACCGCCGAACCAAAGTATGACATGGTGGTAAGCAGTATGACTTATATCGCCCACAACTCACTTGTGTTCTACTCGTGCATATAACATCAACACATAAAACCTAGGCTCGGATGCCACTGTTGGGAAACGTAGTAATTTCAAAAAAATTCCTACGCACACGCAAGATCATGGTGATGCACAGCAACGAGAGGGGAGAGTGTTGTCTACGTACCCTCGTAGACCGGAAGCGGAAGCGGAAGTGTTATAACAACGCGGCTGATGTAGTCGTACGTCTTCACGGCCCGACCGGTCAAGCACCGAAACTACGACACCTCCGAGTTTTTGCACACGTTCAGCTCGATGACAATCCCCGGACTCCGATCCAGCAAAGTGTCGGGGATGAGTTCCGTCAGCACGACGGCGTGGTGACGATCTTGATGTTCTACCGTGGCAGGGCTTCGCCTAAGCACCGCTACAATATTATCGAGGATTATGGTGGAGGGGGGCACCGCACACGGCTAAGAGATCAATGATCAATTGTTGTGTCTCTGGGGTGCCCCCTGCCCCCGTATATAAAGGAGTGGGGGAGGGGGCCGGCCAAGGAGGGTGGCGCGCCCAAGGGGGGGAGTCCAACTCCCACCGGGAGTAGGACTCCCCTTTTTCCAATTAGGAGTAGGAGAGGGAAGGAAGAGGAAGGAGGGAGGAAGGAAAGGGGGGCCGACCCCCCTCCCAATTCGGATTGGGCTTGGGGGGCGCCCCCTCCCTTGCTCCTTTCCACTAAGGCCCAAGAAGGCCCATATACCTCCCGGGGGGTTTCGATAACCTCCCGGTGATCCGGTATTGTCCCAATCTTGCGCGGAACCTTTCCGGTGTCCAAATATAGTCGTCCAATATATCAATCTTTATGTCTCGACCATTTTGAGACTCCTCGTCAAGTCCGTGATCACATCCGGGACTCCGAACAACCTTCGGTACATCAAAATATATAAACTCATAATGAAACTGTCATCGTAAGGTTAAGCGTGTGGACCCTACGGGTTCGAGAACAATGTAGACATGACCGAGACACGTCTCCGGTCAATAACCAATAGCGGAACCTGGATGCTCATATTGGCTCCTACATATTCTACGAAGATCTTTATCGGTCAGACCGCATAACAACATACGTTGTTCCCTTTGTCATCGGTATGTTACTTGCCCGAGATTCGATCGTCGGTATCTCAATACCTAGTTCAATCTCGTTACCGGCAAGTCTCTTTACTCGTTCCGTAATACATCATCTTGCAACTAATTTATTAGTTGCATTGCTTGCAAGGCTTAAGTGATGTGTATTACCGAGAGGGCCCAGAGATACCTCTCCGACAATCGGAGCGACAAATCCTAATCTCGAAATACGCCAACCCAACATGTACCTTTGGAGACACCTATAGAGCACCTTTATAATCACCCAGTTACGTTGTGACGTTTGGTAGCACACAAAGTGTTCCTCCGGTAAACGGGAGTTGCATAATCTCATAGTCATAGGAACATGTATAAGTCATGAAGAAAGCAATAGCAACATACTAAACAATCGGGTGCTAAACTAATGGAATGGGTCATGTCAGTCACATCATTCTCCTAATGATGTGATCCCGTTAATCAAATGACAACTCATGTCTATGGTTAGGAAACATAACCATCCTCGATTAACGAGCTAGTCAAGTAGAGGCATACTAGTGACACTTTGTTTGTCTATGTATTCACACAAGTGTTACGTTTCCGGTTAATACAATTCTAGCATGAATAATAAACATTTATCATGATATAAGGAAATAAATAATAACTTTATTATTGCCTCTAGGGCATATTTCCTTCACAGGGCACTCAGCCCTTCTCCGCCTACGCCGGCGCGCCCGAGCAGCCAACCTCCTCCTTCTCCGCCTCGTCAGCAAGGGCGGAAGAGACCCGCCGCCACTCCGGCTGCTCTGGCGCGTCGTAGTCCTTCTCCTCCGCCTCGTAAGCAAGGAAAGAAGACAACCGCAGCCGCTCCGTCTGCTCTGCCGGCGTCTAGCAGTACAGCTAGAGGCGGGAGGCAATACAGATTCGGTCCTTCTCTGAAGACTCCAGAGAAGTTACCATACGAGAGGACCCCGGAGGAGAACGCCAAGATCGCGCGAGCTGAAGTGAAGAACTTCTTTGAAGGGGTGAAAGCAAAGAAACATCCACCTCCGGAGGAGAAGGTAGATCCGGTGAAAGCAAAGCGACTCTCGCTGCCCTGAAAAAACCAGCAAAGTCTCCGTCGAAAGGCAACTATGACCGCATTATTTTAAAGTCATTTGTCGAAGCGGAGTGGTCGGGAAGTACTGTCAGTGATCAAAGGTTAAAAGAACGGCGAGCTGGGAAACAAGTTGCCCAGCTCGGCGAACAAGCGAACCAATCGTGCCCCCCACTCAAGGTGCCTACTAATGATCCGAGGATGGTGCCCGGTTATAGCAATCTTGGAGATTACCTGCCCGACGATGTACATTATGATTTCTTGGAGGTGGAGGAACACAAATACGAGTACGGGAAGCCTCTCGTCAAAGATGAAAGATCTCTAACAACGATGATGCGAAGATTCCATGATTGGTACATGAAAACCTGCAGAGAGTCTGGGGGGAGGGATACTTTGACGCTGAGAGTTAGAGACGAGCATGACCTCGTTGGAATTGAACTGTTGAATGTTCCATTTGAGGAGTTCTTCCAGTTTTTCAATCAAAAGGCCCTCGATAAAGCAACAGTCACTTGCTACTGTCTGTAAGTAGTACTACTTCTGTCATTAAGTCTCTCTATATAGGTCAGCTCTTTCATTGCATGTATTCATAATTATCCTCACTATATTATGTAGATTGAAGATCGCCAAATTGAAAAAAAGACAAATCGGTGATATTGGGTTCATTAACACAAATCTCATAGATGCAACTGAGGTTAAATATCGTGCCGAAGATACCGGGGCCAACTTGCTACGATCGTTGGTAATAAATGAAAACAAAGATATAATACTCTTTCCTTACAACTTCAAGTGAGTGTTACTGTCTTGTGCATATTCGGTTTCCCTTATTAGTCCAGGTTATAGTAATGTAATTGATGAGTTATGCATGCGTGCACAGGTTCCACTATATTCTCCTAGAGATTAAGCTTGAGCAGGGACTAGTAACCGTCTTAGACTCGAGACGAAAAGATCCCCAGGACTATGCGGACATGACTTAAATGCTCGAGAAGTAAGTTAAATCGATCATTATCCACCATATCAGCAACTTTGTTCATTTCCTGATATCAAGTAATTTTTTCTTTGTCTGGCAGGGTTTGGAGAAAATTCAACAAAAAAGCTCCGGGACTGCCGAAGAAGCTGCAATTTAGACACCCGAAAGTAAGTACTATAGTAACATGTTCTACGCATCTCCTAGTGATTCAAGCGCTAGTTTCATCAATATCATTTGGCATGCTTGCTTATCAGTTTGATTGACCTCTATTTCTTGTAAAGTGGTTGTGGCAGGAACAAGGGAATGATTTCTGTGGATACTACATTTGCGAGTCCATCCGCCACATGACCTGTGAACGAGGGTACTCTGACAAACAATATGAAGTTCGTAAGCAATAATATTCACACTTTTATTTTATTACCATCATTTGTGTTGAGTTTCATTTATTCATATATATATATATATGTATTGACCCCCTTGTTCAAATTAGATGTTTCGGATGTGGGATGAACTCCTAGCACCAGATCATACGCGAGCAATTCAAGAGGAATTGGCGGCATTCTTCCTTGACCACGTGATCGCTGAAGACGGAGAATACTATGTGGACCCTGTGTTCATATATAATTAGGAGATTATATTGTAAGAGATAATTCTTGTATATATGTAGCCGGTACTGTCGGATAGATATACGAGAACTTGTTGTTCGACCAATATCTCAGAGAAGGAGAGGTGGTCGATATCACTTCTCTCTGTATGCATATGTTTATGACGATCTTCTGTTTCCTTTATTTGCTTGCTAGCTAGCGTGTCTAGTCCTCTCTATATATACGTATATATAGCGTCGACCAAGCACAGACATAAGAGAGGACACTTCTGTCTATTAATTAGCTAGCTAACACAATATATGAAACACCAAAATTAAACCCCCAAAACCCCCAACACCCCCCCTTTCAAAAGGAAACAAAAACCCTAGCCCCTGAAATGCTGACGCGTGGATGCCTATTGTTCCCAGTTGGTGCCACCAAATGGGACCAAAGGCCCTCCTGCCTGGGCTCGGCGCACCGGCCACGTGGAGGCCCATCTGTCCCGGTTCGTGTAAGAACCGGGACTAAAGGGTTAGGGCATTAGTAATGACCCTTTAGTCCCGGTTCATAAACCGAGACAAAAGGCCCTTATCAACCAGGACGAATGGGGGTTTTTCTACTAGTGATCCCCTACTCACCAGCCGACCGAGCATCTACCAGTTAACGATTTCCTCAACAATGATGAAATGTCAGTAAGAGGCATTTTTATGCAATGTCGCTACTCAACACTGCTTGCTACTACTCTCGCTAGCTACTTGGACGCGATGCAATCATCGTCGTCATCCTCCTCCTCGATCTCGTTGAAGTATTCAAGGGTGGGTCGTCCAGTGGTAGACCGAGCCTCCAGCGACGATTGCACTCTACTTCTATCGCAACCTCCTAATCAGAGTGGCGAGTGAGAGGAAAGCAATCTACTGCTCCTCCTTTTCCGTTGTTGTTGAATGGCCAAAGTTCTCACAGAAGTGCTCCTCTTTATAACGACGGTCCTCCGCTTCATGGACGGAGAGCTCCATAATGGCCCGATTGGGTCCTTAGGTTCGGCCTTGGCCTCCAAGGGGACGAGGGGGGAATCGGGGGTGAACGCGTCCTCTTCCTTGTCGTGCAATGAGTTTAGCCAGTGACGCGACATGAAAAGAGACGAAGAGTGGCACTTTCGACGGGGACGGTGTCTGTGACAGGACAATGTTGCTTGAAGCTCGAGCTCGGTCGCCATGGTAGATGCTAGCGCCCCACAAGCCATCATGGAGATCACAACGAGATATGAGGGACCGACCAAGACATTAATGGAGCGGGTGGTTAGCGGTCACATCACCCCCTCGCAAGTGATTTTCTGCGCTGGTGGTACGTGTATGGGTGATATGAACTTCAAAACCCGCTCATGGCGCGAAGAGGAAGAAGAAGCTTCCCTCCCGTGGAGGTGGTTGGCGTGGAGGTTATGAGCTCATTTTTTGACCGAGCTTCGTAGTATATGGCGATTACAAGGCATATGTCAACTCTGATAGAATGCAATTTTGTGTGTTGATCACTATATTAGTAGTTATTGTGGAGATCGACCACATATGGCGACTCTCCTATATATGATAGCACTTAGGTTTATAACATCATAGTTAACTCGTCATTTTAAGATATGTCCTCTCCTTTATTTGTTAAGTAAAATACAAATATGGTTTAAAAATACAGAATTGTCTATTGTGTAGGCCTCATTTGGTTCTTAGGATAGAAATATCATAGGAATAGGAAAACCATAGAAATTGAGATGGCATGTCACTAGTAGAGAAATGGCTAGCCACAACTTTAATTGGTGGTGTGTCATTTCCAACCAATGCCATCACTGTTTTTTCATATACTGATGGAATTTGCATATTTGATACCCCACCTTTACAGAGTTAGTGTTGGCGTTACGTTTTGCTTGAACACCACAAATTGGTGGGCACAAGTTAGTGGTGAAGTTGGATTTCTATGAACGTCATTGGTAATTAGTCTAGTGCCGGCGTGCCTTGTCTGAGCACAGCACCAGTAACTTTTGCCTATATAAGTGTTGCCATCTTTCCTTGTTTCTCAAATAATTTAACTTTTTTCCCACAAAACTCTTCTCCCTAGTTGGTTCGTCTTAGTTTTTATTCTTTCCCTCTTAGCTACCTGGCCTGTAATGAACCCACCAGAGCTTGTTGCCAGCTTTCCTTATTTCTCAAATAATTTAACTTTTTTTCCCACAAAAATCTTCTCCCTAGTTGGTTCGTCTTAGTTTTTATTCTTTCCCTCTTAGCTACCTGGCCTGTAATGAACCCACCAGAGCTTGTAGCAAAAAGTTAAATTATTTGAGAAACAAGGAAAGCTGGCAACATTTATATAGGCAAAAGTTACTGGTGCTGTGCTCGGACAGGACACGCCGGCACTAGACTAATTACAAATGACGTTCATAGAAATCCAACTTCACCACTAACTTGTGCCCACCAATTTGTGGTGTTCAAGAAAAACGTAATGCCAACACTAACTCTGTAAAGGTGGCATAGCAAATATGCAAATGCCATCAGTATATGAAAAAATAATGATGGCGTTGGTTGGAAATGGCACACCACCAATTAAAGTTGTTGCTAGCCATTTCTCTACTAGTGACATGCCATCTCAATTTCTATGGTTTTCCTATTCCTATGATATTTCTATCCTAAGAACCAAATAAGGCCTACACAATAGGCAATTCTGTATTTTTCAACCATATTTGTATTTTACTTAACAAATATGTCACGACCTAGGGTTGGACAGGATCGTCGCCGGCGAGTGGAAGAGAGTTTCAGACAAGAGAGAATTCGAAATCGCCGGAGAGGAGGAAGAGGCAGCAAGGAGGAGAAGAGAGGAGCCAGCGGCTCAGATAGTTTTCTATTTCATTTTCGATACCTCATCCACACGTCGCCTGGCTGGTTTATATCCACCAGTCCAGCCTTCACTTAACACGATCTATGGCCCAACTATTACAAGGCCTGAAGCCCACTTACCCACTCAACACATTTAAACACTCCCGCGCCTTGATTACGCCTTCTTCATTACCTGTTTGGGCCTTCTCCCTTGGTTGACGCTCATCGTAAGCACTGCAATACTTCCAAAATAAAGGAGAGGACATATCTTAAAATGACGAGTTAACTATGATGTTATAAGCCTAAGTGCTATCATATATAGGAGAGTCGCCATATGTGGCCGATCGCCACAGTAACTTCTAATATAGTGATCAACACACAAAATTGCATTCTATCAGAGGAGACATATGCCTTGTAAGCGCCATATACTACGAAGCTCGGTTAAAAAATGAACTCATAACCTCCACGCCAACGACCTCCACGGGAGGGAAGCTTCTTCTTCCTCTTCGCGCCATGAGCGGGTTTTGAAGTTCATATCGCCCATACATGCACCACTAGCATAGAGAATCACTTGCGAGGGGGTGATGTGACCGCTAACCACCCGCTCCATTAATGTCTTGGTCGGTCCCTCATGTCTCGTTGATCTCCATGATGGCTTGTGGGGCGCTGGCATCTACCATGGCGGCCGAGCTCGAGCTTCAAGTGACATTGTCCTGTCACAGACACCGTCCCCATCGAAAGTGCCACTCTTCGTCCCTTTTCATGTCGCGTCACGGGCTAAACTCATTGCACGACAATGAAGAGGACGCATTCACCCCCGATTCCCCCCTCGTCCCCTTGGAGGCCAAGGCCAAACCTAAGGACCCAATTGGGTCATTATGGAGCTCTCCGTCCGTGAAGCGGAGGACCGTCGTTACAAAGAGGAGCACTTATGTGAGAACTTTGGTCATTCAACAACAACGGAAAAGGAGGAGCAGTAGATTGCTTTCCTCTCACTCGCCACTCCGAGTAGGAGGTTGCGATAGAAGTAGAGTGCAATCGTCGCTGGAGGCTCGGTCTACCACTGGGCGACCCGCCCTTGACTACTTCGACGAGATCGAGGAGGAGGATGACGACGAAGATTGCATCGCGCCCAAGTAGCTAGCGAGAGTAGTAGCAAGCAGTGTTGAGTAGCGACATTGCATAAAAATGCCTCTTACTGACATTTCATCATTTTTGAGGAAATCGTTAACTGGTAGATGCTCGGTCGGCTGGTGAGTAGGGGACAAAAAAGGGAGAAAGTCTCACATCGACGCGGCTAATCAACGGGCTATGGAGATGCCCATCAATTGATGTCAATGCGAGGAGTAGGGATTGCCATGCAACAGATGCACTAGAGCTATAAGTGTATGAAAGCTCAAACTAAAACTAAGTGGGTGTGCATCCAACTTGCTTGCTCATGAAGACCTAGGGCACTTGAGGAAGCCCATCGTTGGAATATACAAGCCAAGTTCTATAATGAAAATTCCCACTAGTATATGAAAGTGATAACTCAAGAGACTCTCTATATGAAAAACATGGTGCTACTCTGAAGCACAAGTGTGGTAAAAGGATAGTAACATTGTCCCTTCTCTCTTTTCTCTCATTTTTTTTTTAAAAATCTCCTTTTTTGTAGGCTTCTTTGGCCCTCTCTCTCTCTCTCTGGGATTCCCTGGCCACTTTTATTTTGATAACCTCACATGGTACAATGTTCTAATAATGATGATGATCACACTTTTATTTACTTACAACTCGATACTAGAACAAAGATATGGCTCTATATGAATGCCTCCGACGGTGTACCGAGATGTGCAATGATCTAGCGTGGCAACGAAATCAAAAAAGGACAGGCCATGAAAACATCATGCTAGCTATCTTACGATCATGCAAAGCAACATGACAATAAATGATCAAGTCATGTATACGATGATGATGGAAGTTGCATGGCAATATATCTTGCAATGGCTATGGAAATGCCATGATAGGTAGATATGGTGGCTGTTTTGAGGATGATATAAGGAGGCTTATGTGTGATAGTGAAGGAAATATGCCCTAGAGGCAATACTAAAGTTATTATTTATTTCCTTATTTCATGATAAATGTTTATTATTCATGCTAGAATTGTATTAACCGGAAACATAATGCATGTGTGAATACATAGACAAACAAAGTGTCACTAGTATGCCTCTACTTAACTAGCTCGATGATCAAAGATGGTTATGTTTCCTAACCATGGACATGAGTTGTCATTTGATAAACGGGATCACATCATTAGGAGAATTATGTGATTGACTTGACCCATTCCGTTAGCTTAGCACTTGATCGTTTAGTATGTTGCTATTGCTTTCTTCACGACTTATACATGTTCCTATGACTATGAGATTATGCAACTCCCGATTACCGGAGGAACACTTTGTGTGCTACCAAACGTAAGCACTGTTTGCGCCTTCTCCCTTGGTCGACGCTCATCGTAAGCACTGCAGTACTTACAGTACCCACCCCTGAAGAACCGGCTTGTCCCTAAGCTGGTGCCGCTGGGTAACACGCCCTGATCACGTCATAATCTTCCCAGGTGGCTGACGACGGTGGCACTGTAGCCCATTTGATCAACACTTGTAGGTGAGAGTTGTTCCCTTTTTTCACCAGTCGCCGATCGAGCACTGCCTCTGGAATAATGCCAGGTATCGACAGATCCAATGGCTTGGGTAAATTGACGAAGACAGGGGTATGATCAGGAAAATGCCCTTTTAGCTGGGAGACGTGGAAAACCGGGTGCACCTGACTGCCTCTGGGTAGTTCGAGTCGATAAGCTGCTTCGCCAATTCTTTCCAATACTCTGTAGGGTCCAAAGTACTTGAGTGCAAGTTTGGGACACGGTCTATTGACCACTGTAGACTGTGCATACGGCTGGAGACGCAAATAAACCATCTCTCCCACGGCAAACACACACTCATATCTTTTCCTGTCAGCAAACTGTTTGTACTTGCACTGAGCGCGAGCCAAATGATCTCTCAATGCTGTAGTATGATGCTGATGTTCTGTCAACCAGGTCTGCACATCAGTATTGAGCGAAGAACTGTGGCCCAGTAGCTGTCCAATGTTCGGATCATGTCCATACAGAGCTTTGTAAGGTGTACAGCCCAGAGAAGAATGGTACGTGGTGTTGTACCAGAACTCCGCTTGTGACAACCATGTACACCATTTAGCTGGAAACTCATTCACATCACAATGTAAATACATTTCCAGGCACTAATTAACACGCTCTGTCTGCCCATCTGTTTGAGGATGATAAGCTGTGCTCATATGCAGTTCTGTACCCCACACTCTGAACAGCTCTTTCCAAAAGGCACTCGTGAATATCTTATCCCTGTCTGATATAATCACCAGTGGTAACCCATGTAACTTGACAATGGTATTGATAAAAACTTTGGCAACTGAAACAGCAGTGAATGGATGTTTCAAGGGAAGAAAATGACTCACTTTGGTCAGCCGATCAACCACAACCAGAATTGCATTATATCCCTTAGATTTAGGCAAACCTTCAATAAAGTCCATGCTAATTGATTGCCAAGGACTGTCAGGTATAGGGAGTGGTTGTAACATACCAGGGCTTTTGCACAGCTCATGCTTAGCTTGTTGGCACAGACTGCACTGCTTGACAAAGCTCTCCACATCTGTTTTCAGACCTGGCCAGCTAAACAACTGTTTAACTCTGTGATAAGTTGGTAAAATGCCAGAGTGACCTCCAATGGGACTGGACTGGAAAGCTTGGATTAACTTGGTCTGCAAGCCTGTATTTGCTCCCACCCATATCTTCCCTTCTTGCTTGATGAGGCCTTCCTGTAGGTAAAAGCCAGGACAAGCCTTGTTGTCCACAGCTAACTTCTGTAGCATAAGTTGAGCATTAGGGTCTACAGTATATGAATTTAGGATTTCCTGAATCCACACAGGTTTGCTAGTGGATACTGCCTGTGCAACAAGAAATGGGCCACTCTTGACAAGGCATCTGCTGCAGTATTCTCCACTTCTTTTTTGTATTGTATGTTGAACTGTAGCCCTACCAACTTTGTCATGGCTTTTCTCTGAAGATCCGAGGTCAGATTTTGGTCTCCCAGATGACACAAGCTCTGATGATCCTTTTAATAACAAATGGTGCTCTAGACAGATATGATCTCCACCTATCTACTGCCATCATAATAGCGAGGAACTATTTTTCATAAATTGAAGTTTTTTGACTGGCCACTCCCAATGCTTTACTGTAGTAAGCCACAGGGTGACCCTCCTGAGTAAGTACTGCTCCCACTCCAGTGTTGCAATCATATGTTTCCATTGTAAATGTTTTGTTGAAATCAGGAAGGGCAAGTACTGGAGTAGTTGCCATAGCATTCTTCAACAATTGGAAAGCCTACTGAGCAGATTCAGACCACAGAAATGCATGTTTCTTCAGCAATGTAGTCAGAGGTTTGGCAAGCAGACCATAGTTCTTGACAAATTTTCTGTAATATCCAGTTAATCCCAGAAATCCCCTCAATTCAGTGACTGATGTGGGAACATTCCAATTCACCATAGCTTCTGTCTTTGCTGGGTCAGTGGCCACTCCTTGATCAGAAATAATGTGGCCCAAATATTCCATAGTTTGTTGTGCAAAAGCACACTTGCTTTCCTTCACATAGAACGGGTGCTTTTTCAGAAGATCAAACACAATCTGTAAGTGCTCTAGATGTTCCTCAAAAGTCTGACTGAACACCAGAATGTCATCCATAAACACTAAGAAAAACTTCCTGTTTGATCCTTCAAACACAAAATTCATAACACATTGAAATGTTCTAGGAGCTGTGGCCAGTCCAAATGGAACAACTCTGAACTGAAATTGGCCATGGTGAGTTTTAAATGCAGTCTTGTGCTCATCTTCCTCCTTCCTCCTGATCTGGTGATACCCAGCTCTCGGGTCTAACTTGGAAAACCACTTGGAGCCTCCTAATTCATCCAATAGCTCATCAATCATAGGCAAGGGAAATTTGCTCTTGATTGTTAAATCATTCAACCTTCTATAATGCACACAGAATCTCCAAGTTCCATCTTTCTTTTTCACCAGCAACACAGGAGAAGCAAAAGGACTTATACTAGGAGTAATCAGCCCTGATTGCAACATTTCAGAAACTTGCCTCTCTATTTCATCTTTGTGCAGAGGAGAATACCTGTATGGTCTACAGTTTATTGGTACAGCATCAGGTTTTAAGTGGATTTCATGATCCAAAGCTCTGTGAGGAGGAAGTGTTTTTGGTTCTTGGAATACTTCTTTGTTTCTATCCAAGATCTGTTGCACTGCAGGAGGAATTTCCACAACTGGTTCCATAACAATGCGGTTCAGAAGTGCTGTTGCCCACACATCATTACCCTTTTCCCATTTAAGTAGTTGCTCAGCTGAAATTTCCTCAATATGGTCTTGCTGCACTGGCAACACACCGTGCAGTCTGACCTCATGCCCTTCATACTGGAATTGTATCCACTTTGCTGCCCAATGACACTGCATAACGCCCCATTGTTCAAGCCAATAAATACCCAGAATAATGTCATGCCCACCCAGTGGAAAAACATGCATAGGACTGGTGAAACTATGCCCCTGCAACCACCAGGTTAATTGAGGAACACATTCAGTGCAATTAACCATATTTCCATTAGCCACCCTGACCTGCATTGGCACTGGTAGTTGTGTTGTTGTTACTGTAATTCTGCTCAATAAAGCATGATCCACAAATGAGTGAGTATTGCCTGAATCTACTAAAATGAGAACAACCTGATTCCCAATCAATGCCCATAACTGAATTGTTCTTGGGTGAGGTGCTCCTGACAAAGCTGTTGCTGAAATAGCTGCACAGTTCCCATGGCTGTCTGTCACAAGAGCATCTAATACCGCATCAGAGATAATATCGTGAGGATCCACAATTTCTGCATCCTTGAGTTGACCTGTTGGAGCTTTGGGCTAGTTACATATGTGACCCGGCATGAATTTCTCTCCACACTTATAACATAACCCATTAGCACGTCTGTACTCCTTGAGCTGCTTCGCTTTCCACAAGTCGCCCGTGGCCAGCTGAGGTTTACCGTCATTCTTTGTATAAGAACTTTTAGAGAAAGGTGGTTTAGGAAGTTTGTGTTGAAGCAACAATCCTTACTGAACTGATGCATACAAAGCAGCCATTTGCACTGTTGTAGGTATTTGAACTTCTACCCCAGCTCGCAGTTCATCCTTCAGTCCCATCACAAATCTAGTGACTAGAAAAGTGTCACTGATTGTCGGCTCATACAACCTGACTGTATACACCAAGTGCAGGAATTGGAGCTTGTATTCTTCGACAATACCCGTTTGCCTGAGCAGCATCAACTCTTTCATCTTCTGACGGTAAACATCCACATCAAACTCCTTCAGAATGGCCTCACAGAATTGTCCCCAAGTGTGAAACGCCGCAGTCTGCTTGAACCCTTGATACCAGTGTGCAGCGTTATCCATGAGATACAGAGAAGCAGAAGTGATCTTGAAGTTTTCAGGTATGTGATATAGCTGGAAGAAAGCCTCGCATCTATCCAACCAAATCCGCACATCCGAACCATCAAATCGTGGAAAATCCATCTTAGGCATCCACTGGCGCTTGTTACCATTCTCCTCGACTGCGAACTGTACCGGTAACTGAACTACAGACAGTGGAGCAGGTACCTGAACTAGTGGTGGTGGAGGTGGCTGCCTGAACCGCGGTCCTGCACCGAGAATCCCATCTGAAACCTCAGATGCAGTGGGCGAAGAACTCTCGCCCTACCCCGTGGCCTTGTCTCCTCTCACCGCATGAAGCTGCCCCTGCTGCACTTGCCCTAGTGTGTCGCAGGACATATCCACCTTGACCTGTACTTGATCCAGACGCGCCGATTGCTCTGTGAGCTTCGCATCCAGTGATGCCAGTTTTGCGCAGATGTCATCCAATTTGCTCTGGTTTTCGTGGAGCATGGTGAATTCCTTGAGCATCCGCTCCTTGAACGCCTCCATCTCATCCGCCAGGAACCTAGTCTGTGGATTAGGCTTGAATGTCATTGTGGCGGCGGCTTCCCCCAAATCAACCCACCTCAGGTCCGGAATTACTCAGATCGAGCCCGAGAGCGATCTAAAACCTTCGCGTCGGATTTGCTGGGTACGAAGTGCGGAAAAAAATTTGGGCGCGTGGACGGAAGCGGTGGCTCTGATACCAGACTTTCATGACCTAGGGTTGGACGGGATCGTCACCGGCGAGTGGAAGAGAGTTTCAGGCAAGACAGAATTCGAAATCGCCGGAGAGGAGGAAGAGGCAGTAAGGAGGAGAAGAGAGGAGCCAGCGGCTCAGATAGTTTTCTATTTCATTTTTGATACCTCATCCACACGTCGCCTGGCTGGTTTATATCCACCAGTCCAGCCTTCACTTAACACGGCCTATGGCCCAACTATTACAAGGCTGAAGCCCACTTACCCACTCAACACATTTAAACACTCCCGCGCCTTGATTACGCCTTCTTCATTACCTGTTTGGGCCTTCTCCCTTGGTCGACGCTCATCGTAAGCACTGCAATACTTCCAAAATAAAGGAGAGGACATATCTTAAAATGACGAGTTAACTATGATGTTATAAGCCTAAGTGCTATCATATATAGGAGAGTTGCCATATGTGGCCGATCGCCACAATAACTTCTAATATAGTGATCAACACGCAAAATTGCATTCTATCAGAGGAGACATATGCCTTGTAATCGCCATATACTACGAAGCTCGGTTAAAAAATGAACTCATAACCTCCACGCCAACGACCTCCACGGGAGGGAAGCTTCTTCTTCCTCTTCGCGCCATGAGCGGGTTTTGAAGTTCATATCGCCCATACATGCACCACTAGCATAGAGAATCACTTGCGACGGGGTGATGTGACCGCTAACCACCCGATCCATTAATGTCTTGGTCGGTCCCTCATGTCTCGTTGATCTCCATGATGGCTTGTGGGGTGCTGGCATCTACCATGGCGGCCAAGCTCGAGCTTCAAGTGACATTGTCCTGTCACAGACACCGTCCCCGTCGAAAGTGCCACTCTTCGTCCCTTTTCATGTCGCGTCACTGGCTAAACTCATTGCACGACAATGAAGAGGACGCATTCACCCCTGATTCCCCCCTCGTCCCCTTGGAGGCCAAGGCCGAACCTAAGGACCCAATCGGGTCATTATGGAGCTCTCCGTCCGTGAAGCGCAGGACCGTCGTTACAAAGAGGAGCACTTATGTGAGAACTTTGGTCATTCAACAACAATGGAAAAGGAGGAGCAGTAGATTGCTTTCCTCTCACTCGCCACTCCGAGTAGGAGGTTGCGATAGAAGTAGAGTGC
This sequence comes from Triticum urartu, assembly GCF_056163025.1. NCBI lineage: Eukaryota > Viridiplantae > Streptophyta > Magnoliopsida > Poales > Poaceae > Triticum > Triticum urartu. The sequence goes on along the minus strand of NC_141879.1, from coordinate 148,439,475 downwards.
AATCGTCGCTGGAGGCTCGGCCTACCACTGGGCGACCCGCCCTTGACTACTTCGACGAGATCGAGGAGGAGGATGACGACGACGATTGCATCGCGCCCAAGTAGCTAGCGAGAGTAGTAGCAAGCAGTGTTGAGTAGCGACATTGCATAAAAATGCCTCTTACTGACATTTCATCATTTTTGAGGAAATCGTTAACTGGTAGATGCTCGGTCGGCTGGTGAGTAGGGGACAAAAAAGGGAGAAAGTCTCACATCGACGCGGCTAATCAACGGGCTATGGAGATGCCCATCAATTGATGTCAATGCGAGGAGTAGGGATTGCCATGCAACAGATGCACTAGAGCTATAAGTGTATGAAAGCTCAAACTAAAACTAAGTGGGTGTGCATCCAACTTGCTTGCTCATGAAGACCTAGGGCACTTGAGGAAGCCCATCGTTGGAATATACAAGCCAAGTTCTATAATGAAAATTCCCACTAGTATATGAAAGTGATAACTCAAGAGACTCTCTATATGAAAAACATGGTGCTACTCTGAAGCACAAGTGTGGTAAAAGGATAGTAACATTGTCCCTTCTCTCTTTTCTCTCATTTTTTTTAAAAATCTCCTTTTTTGTAGGCTTCTTTGGCCCTCTCTCTCTCTCTCTGGGATTCCCTGGCCACTTTTATTTTGATAACCTCACATGGTACAATGTTCTAATAATGATGATGATCACACTTTTATTTACTTACAACTCGATACTAGAACAAAGATATGGCTCTATATGAATGCCTCCGACGGTGTACCGAGATGTGCAATGATCTAGCGTGGCAACGAAATCAAAAAAGGACAGGCCATGAAAACATCATGCTAGCTATCTTACGATCATGCAAAGCAACATGACAATAAATGATCAAGTCATGTATATGATGATGATGGAAGTTGCATGGCAATATATCTTGCAATGGCTATGGAAATGCCATGATAGGTAGATATGGTGGCTGTTTTGAGGATGATATAAGGAGGCTTATGTGTGATAGTGAAGGAAGTATGCCCTAGAGGCAATACTAAAGTTATTATTTATTTCCTTATTTCATGATAAATGTTTATTATTCATGCTAGAATTGTATTAACCGGAAACATAATACATGTGTGAATACATAGACAAACAAAGTGTCACTAGTATGCCTCTACTTAACTAGCTCGATGATCAAAGATGGTTATGTTTCCTAACCATGGACATGAGTTGTCATTTGATAAACGGGATCACATCATTAGGAGAATTATGTGATTGACTTGACCCATTCCGTTAGCTCAGCACTTGATCGTTTAGTATGTTGCTATTGCTTTCTTCATGACTTATACATGTTCCTATGACTATGAGATTATGCAACTCCCGATTACCGGAGGAACACTTTGTGTGCTACCAAACGTCACAACGTAACTGAGTGGCTATAAAGGTGCTCTACAGGTGTCTCCAATGGTACCTGTTGAGTTGGCATAGATCGAGATTAGGATTTGTCACTCCGATTGTCGGAGAGGTATCTCTGGGCCCTCTCGGTAATGCACATCACTATAAGCCTTGCAAGCAATGTGACTAATGAGTTACTTACAGGATGATGCATTACAGAATGAGTAAAGAGACTTGCCGGTAATGAGATTGAACTAGGTATTGAGATACCGACGATCGAATCTCGGGCAAGTAACAGACCGATGACAAAGGGAACAATGTATGTTGTTATGCGGGTTGACCGATAAAGATCTTCATAGAATATGTAGGAACCAATATGAGCATCCAGGTTCCGCTATTGGTTATTGATCGGAGACATGTCTCGGTCATGTCTACATAGTTCTCGAACCCATAGGGTCCGCACGCTTAAAGTTCTGTGACGATCGGTATTAGGAGTATATGTGATTTGATGTACCGAAGGTAGTTCGGAGTCCCGGATGTGATCACGGACATGACGAGGAGTCTCAAAATGGTCGAGACATAAAGATTGATATATTGGATGACTATATTCGGATACCGCAGTGTTCCGGGTGATTTCGGAGAAAACCGGAGTGCCGGAGGGTCACCGGAGCCCCCCCTGGAGAAGTAATGGGCCACATGGGCCTTAGTGGAGAGAGAGAGGGCCGGCTAGGGCAGGCCGCGTGCCCCTCCCCCTCTGGTCCGAATTGGACTAGGGAAGGGGGGGCGCCCCCTTTCCTTCTCCCTCTCCTCCTTCCTTTCCCCCTCCTAGTAGGAGTAGGAAAGGGGAGTCCTACTCCTACTAGGAGGAGGACTCCTCCTCCTGGAGCGCCCTGCAAGGGCCGGCCGGCCTCCCCCCTTGCTCCTTTATATACGGGGGCAGGGGGGCACTCTAGAACACACAAGTTGATCATTGATCTTTCTTAGCAGTGTGCGGTGCCCCCTCCACCGTAATCCACCTCGGTCATATCGTAGCAGTGCTGACGAAGCTCTTCCCCGAAGCCCTACTAGAACGTGAGTTCATGGGATGTCACCGAGCTGAACGTGTGCTGAACACGGAGGTACCGTATGTTCGGTACTGAGGATCGGTTGATCGTGAAGACGTATGACTACATCAACCGCGTTGTCATAACGCTTCCGCTTACGGTCTACGAGGGTATGTAGACAACACTCTCCCCTCTTGTTTCCATGCATCACCATGATCTTGCCTGTGCGTAGGAATTTTTTTTGAAATTACTATGTTCCCCAACAGTGGCATCCGAGCCAGGTTTATGCGTAGATGTTATATGCACGAGTAGAACACAAGTGAGTTGTGGGCGATACAAGTCATACTGCTTACCAGCATGTCATACTTTGCTTCGGCGGTATTGTTGGATGAAGCGGCCCAGACCAAAATTACGCGTATGCTTACGCGAGACTGGTTCTACCAACGTGCTTTGCACACAGGTGGCTGGCGGGTGTCAGTTTCTCCAACTTTAGTTGAACCGAGTGTGACTACGCCCGGTCCTTGTTGAAGGTCAAAACAGCACTAACCTGACGAAATATCGTTGTGGTTTTGATGCGTAGGTAAGAACGGTTCTTGCTCAGCCCGTAGCAGCCACGTAAAACTTGCAACAACAAAGTAGAGGACGTCTAACTTGTTTTTGCAGGGCATGTTGTGATGTGATATGGTCAAGGCATGATGCTATATTTTATTGTATGAGATGATCATGTTTTGTAACAGAGTTATCGGCAACTGGCAGGAGCCATATGGTTGTCGCTTTATTGTATGCAATGCAATCGCCCTGTAATTGCTTTACTTTATCACTAAGCAGTAGCGATAGTCGTAGAAGCAATAGTTGGCGAGATGACAACGATGCTACGAGATCAAGGTGTCGCGCCGGTGACGATGGTGATCATGACGGTGCTTTGGAGATGGAGATCAAAGGCACAAGATGATGATGGCCATATCATATCACTTATATTGATTGCATGTGATGTTTATCCTTTATGCATCTTATTCTGCTTGATTGATGGTAGCATTATAAGATGATCTCTCACTAAATTTCAAGGTACAAGTGTTCTCCCTAAGTATGCACCGTTGCCAAAGTTTGTCGTGCCGAGACACCATGTGATGATCGGGTGTGATAAGCTCTACTTTCATATACAACGGGTGCAAGCCAGTTTTGCACACGCAGAAATACTCGGGTTCTTGACGAGCCTAGCATATGTAGATATGGCCTCAGAACACCGAGACCGAAAGGTCGAGCGTGAATCATATAGTAGATATGATCAACATAGTGATGTTCACCATTGAAAACTACTCCATCTCACGTGATGATCGGACATGGTTTAGTTGATATGGATCACGTGATCACTTAGATGATTAGAGGGATGTCTATCTAAGTGGGAGTTCTTAAATATGATTAATTGAACTTTAATTTATCATGAACTTAGTACCTGATAGTATTTTGCTTGTCTATGTTGTTGTAGATAGATGGCTCGTGCTGTTGTTCCGTTAAATTTTAATGCGTTCCTTGAGAAAGCAAAGTTGAAAGATGATGGTAGCAATTACACGGACTGGGTCCGTAACTTAAGGATCATCCTCATTGCTGCACAGAAGAATTACGTCCTGGAAGCACCGCTAGGTGCCAAACCCGCTGCAGGAGCAACGCTAGATGTTATGAACGTCTGGCAGAGCAAAGCTGATGACTACTAGATAGTTTAGTGTGTCATGCTGTATGGCTTAGAATCGGGGCTTCAACGACGTTTTGAGCGTCATGGAGCATATGAGATGTTCTAGGAGTTGAAGTTAATATTTCAAGCAAATGCCCGGATTGAGAGATATGAAGTCTCCAATAAGTTCTACAGTTGCAAGATGGAGGAGAATAGTTCTGTCAGTGAACATATACTCAGAATGTCTGGGTACCATAACCACTTGACTCAACTGGGAGTTAATCTTCCTGCTGATAGTGTCATTGGCAGAGTTCTTCAATCACTGCCACCAAGCTACAAGAGCTTTGTGATGAACTATAATATGCAAGGGATGGATAAGAAGATTCCCGAGCTCTTCGCAATGCTAAAAGCTGCGGAGGTAGAAATCAAGAAGGAGCATCAAGTGTTGATGGTCAACAAGACCACCAGTTTCAAAAAAAGGTAAAGGTAAAGTGTTGATGGTCAACAAGACCTAGGTATTTGATACTGGTTCTGTTGCTAATATTTGCAACTCGAAACAGGGACTACGGATTAAGCGAAGATTGGCTAAGGACGAGGTGACGATGCACGTGGGAAATGGTTCCAAAGTCGATGTGATCGCCGTCGGCACGCTACCTCTACATCTACCTTAGGGATTAGTTTTAGACCTGAATAATTGTTATTTGGTGCCAGCGTTGAGCATGAACATTGTATCTGGATCTTGTTCGATGCGAGACGGTTATTCATTTAAATCTGAGAATAATGGTTGTTCTATTTATATGAGTAATATATTTTATGGTCATGCACCGTTGAAGAGTGGTCTATTTCTAATGAATCTCGATAGTAGTGATACACATATTCATAATGTTGAAGCCAAAAGATGCAGAGTTGATAATGATAGTGCAACTTATTTGTGGCACTGCCGTTTAGGTCAAATTGGTGTAAAGCGCATGAAGAAACTCCATTCTGATGGACTTTTGGAATCACTTGATTATGAATCACTTGGTACTTGCGAACCATGCCTCATGGGCAAGATGACTAAAACGCCATTCTCCGGAACAATGGAGCGAGCAACAGATTTATTGGAAATCATACATATTGATGTATGTGAAGGAAATATGCCCTAGAGGCAATAATAAAGTTATTATTTATTTCCTTATATCATGATAAAATGTTTATTATTCATGCTAGAATTGTATTAACCGGAAACATAATACTTGCGTGAATACATAGACAAACAAAGTGTCACTAGTATGCCTCTACTTGACTAGCTCGTTAATCCAAGATGGTTATGTTTCCTAACCATAAACAAAAGAGTTGTTATTTGATTAACAGGGTCACATCATTAGGAGAATGATGTGAATGACATGACCCATTCCATTAGCTTAGCACCCGATCGTTTAGTATGTTGCTATAGCTTTCTTCATGACTTATACATGTTCCTATGACTATGAGATTATGCAACACCCGTTTGCCAGAGGAACACTTTGTGTGCTACCAAAAGTCACAACGTAACTGGGTGATTATAAAGGAGCTCTACAGGTGTCTCCAAAGGTACATGTTGGGTTGGCGTATTTCGAGATTAGGATTTGTCACTCTGATTGTCGGAGAGGTATCTCTGGGCCCTCTCGGTAATGCACATCACATAAGCCTTGCAAGCATTGCAACTAATGAGTTAGTTGTGAGATGATGTATTACGGAACGAGTAAAGAGACTTGCCGGTAACGAGATTGAACTAGGTATTAAGATACCGACGATCGAATCTCGGGCAAGTAACATACCGATGACAAAGGGAACAACGTATGTTGTTATGCGGTCTGACCGATAAAGATCTTCGTAGAATATGTAGGAACCAATATGAGCATCCAGGTTCCGCTATTGGTTATTGATCGGAGACGTGTCTCGGTCATGTCTACATTGTTCTCGAACCTATAGGGTCCGCACGCTTAAGGTTTCGATGACAGTTATATTATGAGTTTATGAGTTTTGATGTACCGAAGTTAGTTCGGAGTCCCGGATGTGATCACGGACATGACGAGGAGTCTCGAAATGGTCGAGACATAAAGATTGATATATTGGACGGCTATATTCGAACACCGAAAGTGTTTCGGGTGATTTCGGAGAAAACCGGAGAGCCGGAGGGTTACCGGAACCCCCCGGGAGAAGTAATGGGCCATATGGGCCTTAGTGGAGAGAGAGAGGGGCAGCCAGAGGTGGGCTGCGCGCCTCCTCCCCCCTGGTCCGAATTGGACTAGGAGAGGGGGGCGGCGCCCCCTCTTTCCCTCTCCGTCCCCACTTCTTTACCCCTCCTAGTAGGAGTCCTACTCCTACTAGGAGGAGGACTCCTCCTGGCGTGCCTATAGGGGCCGGCCGGCCTCCTCCCCTTGCTCCTTTATATACGGGGGCAGGGGGGCACCCCTAGACACACAAGTTGATCCGTGTGATCATATTCTTAGCCGTGTGCGGTGCCCCCCTCCACCATAGTCCTCGATAATATTGTAGCGGTGCTTAGGCGAAGCCCTGCGATGGTAGTGCATCAAGATCGTCACGACGCTATCGTGCTGACGGAACTCTTCCCCGACACTTTGCTGGATCGGAGTCCGGGGATCGTCATCGAGCTGAACGTGTGCTAGAACTCGGAGGTGCCGTAGTTTCGGTGCTTGATCGGTCGGACCGTGGAGACGTACGACTACATCAAGCAAACGCTTCCGTTGTTGATCTACAAGGGTACATAGATCATACTCTCCCCTCTCGTTGCTATGCATCACCATGATCTTGCGTGTGCGTAGGAATTTTTTTGAAATTACTACGTTCCCCAACAGTGGCATCCGAGCCTAGGTTTTATATGTTGATGTTATATGCATGAGTAGAACACAAGTGAGTTGTGGGCGATATAAGTCATACTGCTTACCAGCATGTCATACTTTGGTTCGGCAGTATTGTTGGACGAAGCGGTCCGGACCGACATTACTACGCGAGACCGGTTCTCCCGACATGCTTTGCACAAAGGTGGCTAGCGGGTGATAGTTTCTCCAACTTTAGTTGAACCGAGTGTGGCTACGCCCGGTCCTTGCGAAGGTTAAAACAGCACCAACTTGACAAACTATCGTTGTGGTTTTGATGTGTAGGTAAGATTGGTTCTTGCTTAAGCCCGTAGCAGCCACGTAAAACTTGCAACAACAAAGTAGAGGACGTCTAACTTGTTTTTGCAGGGCATGTTGTGATGTGATATGGTCAAGACATGATGCTAAATTTTATTGTATGAGATGATCATGTTTTGTAACCGAGTTATCGGCAACTGGCAGGAGCCATATGGTTGTCGCTTTATTGTATGCAATGCAATCGCGCTGTAATGCTTTACTTTATCACTAAGCGGTAGCGATAGTCATGGAAGCATAAGACTGGCGAGACGACAACGATGCTACGATGGAGATCAAGGTGTCGCGCCGGTGACGATGGTGATCACGACGGTGCTTCGAAGATGGAGATCACAAGCACAAGATGATGATGGCCATATCATATCACTTATATTGATTGCATGTGATGTTTATCTTTTATGCATCTTATCTTGCTTTGATTGACGGTAGCATTATAAGATGATCTCTCACTATCAAGAAGTGTTCTCCCTAAGTATGCACCGTTGCGAAAGTTCTTCGTGCTGAGACGCCACGTGATGATCGGGTGTGATAGGCTCTACGTTCAAATACAACGGGTGCAAAACAGTTGCACACGCGGAATACTCAGGTTATACTTGACGAGCCAAGCATATACAGATATGGCCTCGGAACACGGAGACCGAAAGGTCGAGCGTGAATCATATAGTAGATATGATCAACATAGTGATGTTCACCAATGAAACTACTCCATCTCACGTGATGATCGGACATGGTTTAGTTGATTTGGATCACGTAATCACTTAGAGGATTAGAGGGATGTCTATCTAAGTGGGAGTTCTTAAGTAATATGATTAATTGAACTTAAATTTATCATGAACTTAGTCCTGGTAGTATTTTGAAATTATGTTGTAGATCAATAGCTCGCGTTGTTGCTTCCCTGTGTTTATTTTGATATGTTCCTAGAGAAAATTGTGTTGAAAGATGTTAGTAGCAATGATGCGGATTGGATCCGTGATCTGAGGTTTATCCTCATTGCTGCACAGAAGAATTATGTCCTTGATGCACCGCTAGGTGACGGACCTATTGCAGGAGCAGATGCAGACGTTATGAACGTTTGGCTAGCTCAATATGATGACTACTTGATAGTTTAGTGCACCATGCTTAATGGCTTAGAATCGGGACTTCAAAGATGTTTTGAACGTCATGGAGCATATGAGATGTTCCAAGAGTTGAAGTTAATATTTCAAGCAAATACCCGAGTTGAGAGATATGAAGTCTCCAACAAGTTCTATAGCTAAAAGATGGAGGAGAATCGCTCAACTAGTGAGCATGTGCCCAGATTGTCTGAGTATTACAATCGCTTGAATCAAGTGGGAGTTAATCTTCTAGATAAGATAGTGATTGACAGAATTCTCTAGTCACCATCACCAACTTAGTAGAACTTCGTGATGAACTATGATATGCAAGGGATAACGGAAACGATTCCCAAACTCTTCGTGATGCGGAAATTGACGAAGGTAGAAATCGAGAAAAACATCAAGTGTTGATGGTAGACAAGACCACTAGTTTCAAGAAAAGGGCAGAGGGAAGAAGGGGAACTTCAAGAAGAACAGGAAGCAAGTTGCTGCTCAAGTGAACAAGCCCAAGTCTAGTCCTAAGCCTGAGACTAAGTGTTTCTACTGCAAAGGGACTGGTCACTGGAAGCGGAACTACCCCAAGTGATTGGCAGATAAGAAGGATGGCAAAATGAACATAAGTATATTTGATATATGTGTTATTGATGTGTACTTTACTAGTGTTTATAGCAACCCCTCAGTATTTGATACTAGTTCAGTTGCTAAGATTAGTAACTCGAAATGGGAGTTGCAGAATAAACAGAGACTAGTTAAGGGTGAAGTGACGATGTGTGTTGGAAGTGGTTCCAAGATTGATATGATCATCATCGCACACTCCCTATACTTTCGGGATTAGTGTTGAACCTGAATAAGTGTTATTTGGTGTTTGCGTTAAGCATGAATATGATTTGATCATGTTTATTGTAATACGGTTATTCATTTAAGTAAGAGAATAAATTGTTGTTCTGTTTACATGAATAAAACCTTATATGGTTACACACCCAATGAAAATAGTTCGTTGGATCTCGATCGTAGTGATACACATAATCATAATATTGAAACCAAAAGATGCAAAGTTAATAATGATAGTGCAACTTATTTGTAGCACTGCCGTTTAGGTCATATTGGTGTAAAGCGCATGAAGAAACTCCATGCTGATGGGATTTTGGAATCACTTGATTATGGATCAATTGATGCTTGTGAACCATGCCTCATGGGCAAGATGACTAAGACTCCGTTCTCCAGAGCGAGCAACTGACTTATTGGAAATAATACATACTGATGCATGCGGTCCGATGAGTGTTAAGGCTCACGGCAAGTATCGTTATTTTCTGAACTTCACAGATGATTTGAGCAGATATGGGTATATCTACTTGATGAAACATAAGTCTGAAACATTTGAAAAGTTCAAAGAATTTCAGAGTGAAGTGGAAAATCATCGTGACAAGAAAATAAAGTTTCTACGATCTGATCGCGGAGACAAATATTTGAGTTACGAGTTTGGTCTTCAATTAAAACAATGTGGAATAGTTTCACAAACTCATGCCACATGGAACACCACAGCATAATGGTGTGTCGGAACGTCATAACCGTACTTTATTGGATATAGTGCAATCTATGATGTCTCTTACCGATCTACCACTATCGTTTTGGGGTTATGCATTAGAGACAGCTGCATTCACGTTAAAAGGGCACCATCTAAATCTGTTGAGACGACACCGTATGAACTGTGGTTTGGCAAGAAACCAAAGTTGTCGTTTCTTAAAGTTTGGGGTTGCAATGCTTATGTGAAAAAGTTTCATCCTGATAAGCTCAAACCCAAATCGGAGAAATATGTCTTCATAGGATACCCAAAGGAGACTATTGGGTACACCTTCTATCACAAATCCGAAGGCAAGACTTCTGTTGCTAAATTCGGAGTTTTTCTAGAGAAGGAGTTTCTCTCGAAAGAAGTGAGTGGGAGGAAAGTAGAACTTGATGAGGTAACTATACCTGCTCCCTTATTGGAAAGTAGTTCATCATAGAAATCTATTCCTGTGACTACCACACCAGTTAGTGAGGAAGCTAATGATGATGATCATGTAACTTCAGATCAAGTTACTACCGAATCTCATAGGTAAACCAGAGTGAGATCCGCACCAGAGTGGTACAGTAATCCTGTTCTGGAAGTCATGTTACTAGACCATGACGAACTTGCGAACTATGAGGAAGCGATGATGAGCCCTGATTCCGCGAAATGGTTTGAGGCCATAAAATCTGAGATATGATCCATGTATGAGAACAAAGTATGGACTTTGATGGATTTGCCCGATGATCGGCAAGCCATAGAAAATAAATGGTTCTTCAAGAGGAAGACGGACGCCGATAGTAGTGTTACTATCTACAAAGCTAGAATTGTCGCAAAAGGTTTTCGACAAGTTCAAGGTGTTGACTACGATGAGATCTTCTCACTTGTATATATGCTTAAGTCTGTCCGAATCATGTTAGCAATTGCCGCATTTTATGAAATCTGGCAAATGGATAAACAAAACTGCATTCCTTAATGGATTTATTAAATAAGAGTTGTATATGATGCAACCAGAAGGTTTTGTCAATCCTAAAGGTGTTAAATAAATATGCAAGCTCCAACGATCCATCTATGGACTGGTGCAAGCATCTCGGAGTTGGAATATACGCTTTAATAAGTTGATCAAAGCATATAGTTTTATACAGACTTACGGTGAAGCCTGTATTTACAAGAAAGTCAGTGGGAGCACTACAACATTTCTGATAAGTATATGTGAACAACATATTGTTGATCGGAAATAATGTATAATTTTCTGGAAAGCATAAAGGAATATTTGAAAGGAGTTTTTCAAAGAAAGACCTCGGTAAAGCTGCTTACATATTGAGCATCAAGATCTATAGAGATAGATCAAGACGCTTGATAAGTTTTTTCAATGAGTACATACCTTGACAAGATTTTGAAGTAGTTCAAAATGGAACAGTCAAAGAAAGAGTTCTTGCCTATGTTGCAAGGTGTGAAATTGAGTAAGACTCAAAGCCCGACCACGGCAGAAGATAGAAATAGAATGAAAGTCATTCCCTATGCCTCAGCCATAGGTTCTATGAAGTATGCCATGATGTGTACCAGATCTATTGTATACCCTACACTGTGTTAAGCAAGGGAGTACAATAGTGATCTAAGAGTAGATCACTTGACAGTGGTCAAAATTATCCTTAGTGGAATAAGGAAATATTTCTCAATTATGGAGGTGACAAAAAGGTTCGTCGTAAAAAGTTATGTCGATGCAAGTTTTGACACAGATCTGGATGACTCTAAGTCTCGATCTAGATACATATTGAAAGTGGGAGCAATAAGCTAGAGTAGCTCCGTGCAGAGCATTGTTGACATAGAAATTCGCAAAATACTTACGGATCTGAATGTGACAGACTCGTTGACTAAAATTATCTCACAAGCAAAACATGATCACACCTTAGTACTCTTTGGGTGTTAATCACATAGCGATGTGAACTAGATTACTGACTCTAGTAAACCCTTTGGGTGTTGATCACATATCGATGTGAACTATGGGTGTTAATCACATGGTGATGTGAACTATTGTTGTTAAAGCACATGGCGATGTGAACTAGATTATTGACTCTAGTGCAAGTGGGAGACTGAAGGAAATATGCCCTAGAGGCAATAATAAAGTTATTATTTATTTCCTTATATCATGATAAATGTTTATTATTCATGCTAGAATTGTATTAACCGGAAACATAATACTTGCGTGAATACATAGACAAACAAAGTGTCACTAGTATGCCTCTACTTGACTAGCTCGTTAATCGAAGATGGTTATGTTTCCTAACCATAAACAAAAGAGTTGTTATTTGATTAACGGGATCACATCATTAGGAGAATGATGTGATTGACAAGACCCATTCCATTAGCTTAGCACCGGATCGTTTAGTATGTTGCTATTGCTTTCTTCATGACTTATACATGTTCCTATGACTATGAGATTATGCAACTCCCGTTTGCCGGAGGAACACTTTGTGTGCTACCAAACGTCACAACGTAACTGGGTGATTATAAAGGAGCTCTACAGGTGTCTCCAAAGGTACATGTTGGGTTGGCGTATTTCGAGATTAGGATTTGTCACTCCGACTGTCGGAGAGGTATCTCTGGGCCCTCTCGGTAATGCACATCACATAAGCCTTGCAAGCATTGCAACTAATGAGTTAGTTGTGAGATGATGTATTACGGAACGAGTAAAGAGACTTGCCGGTAACGAGATTGAACTAGGTATTAAGATACCGACGATCGAATCTCGGGCAAGTAACATACCGATGACAAAGGGAACAACGTATGTTGTTATGCGGTCTGACCGATAAAGATCTTCGTAGAATATGTAGGAGCCAATATGAGCATCCAGGTTCCGCTATTGGTTATTGACCGGAGACGTGTCTCGGTCATGTCTACATTGTTCTCGAACCCGTAGGGTCCGCACGCTTAAGGTTTCGATGATAGTTATATTATGAGTTTATGAGTTTTGATGTACCGAAGTTAGTTTGGAGTCCCGGATGTGATCACGGACATGACGAGGAGTCTCGAAATGGTCGAGACATAAAGATTGATATATTGGATGGCTATATTCGGACACCGGAAGTGTTCCGGGTGATTTCGGAGAAAACCGGAGAGCCGGAGGGTTACCGGAACCCCCCGGGAGAAGTAATGGGTCATATGGGCCTTAATGGAGAGAGAGAGGGGCAGCCAGAGGTGGGCTGCGCGCCTCCTCCCCCCTGGTCTGAATTGGACTAGGAGAGGGGGGCGGCGCCCCCCCTTTCCCTCTCCCTCCCCACTTCTTTCCCCCTCCTAGTAGGAGTCCTACTCCTACTAGGAGGAGGACTCCTCCTGGCGCGCCTATAGGGGCCGGCCGGCCTCCTCCCCTTGCTCCTTTATATATGGGGGCAGGGGGAACCCCTAGACACACAAGTTGATCCGTGTGATCATATTCTTAGCCGTGTGCGGTGCCCCCCTCCACCATAGTCCTCGATAATATTGTAGCGGTGCTTAGGCGAAGCCCTGCGACGGTAGTGCATCAAGATCGTCACCACGCCGTCGTGCTGACGGAACTCTTCCCCGACACTTTGCTGGATCGGAGTCCAGGGATCGTCATTGAGCTGAACGTGTGCTAGAACTCGGAGGTGCCGTAGTTTCGGTGCTTGATCGGTCGGGCCGTGGAGACGTACGACTACATCAACCAAACGCTTCCGGTGTCGATCTACAAGGGTATGTAGATCACACTCTCCCCTCTCGTTGCTATGCATCACCATGATCTTGCGTGTGCGTAGGAAATTTTTTGAAATTACTATGTTCCCCAGCAGTATGTGGTCCGATGAATATTGAGGCCCGTGGCGGATATCGTTATTTTCTCACCTTCACAAATGATTTGAGTAGATATGGGTATATGTACTTAATGAAACATAAGTCTGAAACATTTGAAAAGTTCAAAGAATTTTAGAGTGAAGTGGAAAATCATCGTAACAAGAAAATAAAATTTCTACGTTCTGATCGTGGAGGAGAATATTTAGTTACGAGTTTGGTCTTCATTTGAAACAAGGCGGAATAGTTTCGCAACTCACGCCACCTAGAGCACCACAGCGTAATGGTGTGTCCGAACATCGTAATCGCACTTTACTAGATATGGTGCGATCTATGATGTCTCTTATTGATTTACCGCTATCATTTTGGGGTTATGCTTTAGAGACAGCTGCATTCACGTTAAATAGGGAACCATCTAAATCCGTTGAGACGACGCCTTATGAACTATGGTTTGGCAAGAAACCAAAGTTGTCGTTTCTTTAAGTTTGGGGCTGTGATGCTTATGTGAAAAAGCTTCAACCTGATAAGCTCGAACTGAAATCGGAGAAATGTGTCTTCATAGGATACCCAAAGGAGACTGTTGGGTACACCTTCTATCACAGATCCGAAGGCAAGACATTTGTTGCCAAGAATGGATCCTTTCTAGAGAGGGAGTTTCTCTCAAAAGAAGTTAGTGGGAGGAAGGTAGAACTTGATGAGGTAACTATACCTACTCCCTTATTGGAAAGTAGTCCATCACAGAAATCGGTTCCTATGACACCTACACCAATTAGTGAGGAAGCCAATGATGATGATCATGAAACTTCAGATCAAGTTACTACCGAACCTCGTAGGTCTACCAGAGTAAGATCCGCACTAGAGTGGTACGGTAATCCTGTTCTGGAGGTCATGTTACTTGACCATGGCGAACCTACGAACTATGAGGAAGCGATGATGAGCCCAGATTCCGCAAAATGTCTTGAGGCCATGAAATCTGAGATGGGATCCATCTATGAGAACAAAGTTTGGACTTTGGTTGACTTGCCCGATGATCGGCAAGCCATCGAGAATAAATGGATCTTCAAGAAGAAGACTGACGCTGATGGTAACGTTGCTGTCTACAAAGCTAAGGTTTTCAACAAGTTCAAGGAGTTGACTACGATGAGACTTTCTCACCCGTAGCGATGCTTAAGTCCGTCCGAATCATGTTAGCAATTGGCGCATTTTATGATTATGAAATTTGGCAAATGGATGTGAAGACTGCATTCCTGAATAGATTTCTGGAAGAAGAGTTGTATATGATGCAACCTAAAGGTTTTATCAATCCAAAGGGTGCTAACAAAGTGTGCAAGCTCCAGCGATCCATTTATGGACTTGGCCCATTCCGTTAGCTTAGCACTTGATCGTTTAGTATGTTGCTATTGCTTACTTCATGACTTATACATGTTCCTATGACTATGAGATTATGCAACTCCCATTTACCGGAGGAACACTTTGTGTGCTACCAAATGTCACAACGTAACTGGGTGATTATAAAGGTGCTCTACATGTGTCTACAATGGTACTTGTTGAGTTGGCATAGATCGAGATTAGGATTTGTCACTTCGATTGTCGGAGAGGTATCTCTGGGCCCTCTCAGTAATGCACATCACTATAAGCCCTGCAAGGAATGTGACTAATGAGTTAGTTACAGGATGATGCATTACAGAACGAGTAAAGAGACTTGCCGGTAATGAGATTGAACTAGGTATTGAGATACCGACGATCGAATCACGGGCAAGTAACATACCGATGACAAAGGGAACAACGTATGTTGCTATGCAGTTTGACCGATAAAGATCTTTGTAGAATATGTAGGAACCAATATGAGCATCCAGGTTCCTCTATTGGTTATTGACCGGAGACATGTCTCGGTCATGTCTACATAGTTCTCGAACCCGTAGGGTTCGCACGCTTAAAGTTCTGTGACGATCGGTATTATGAGTTTATGTGATTTGATGTACCGAAGGTAGTTCGGAGTCCCGGATGTGATCACGGACATGATGAGGAGTCTCGAAATGGTCGAGAGATAAAGATTGATATATTGGACGACTATATTCGGATACCGGAAGTGTTCTGGGTGATTTCGGAGAAAACCGGAATGCTGGAGGGTTACCGGAACCCCCTGGGAGAAGTAATGGGCCACATGGGCCTTAGTGGAGAGAGAGAGAGAGGGCTGGCCAGGGCAGGCCATGCGCCCCTCCCCCTCTGGTCCGAATTGGACTAGGGAAGGGGGGCGCCCCCCTTTCCTTCTCCCTCTCCTCCTTCCTTTCCCCTCCTAGTAGGAGTAGGAAAGGGGAGTCCTACTCCTACAAGGAGGAGGACTCCTCCTCCTGGCGTGCCCTGCAAGGGCCGGCCGGCCTCCCCCCTTGCTCCTTTATATACAGGGGCAGGGGGCACCCTAGAACACACAAGTTGATCATTGATCTTTCTTAGGCATGTGCGGTACCCCCTCCACCATAACCCACCTCGGTCATATTGTAGCGGTGTTTAGGCGAAGCCCTGCGTTGGTAGCTTCATCAACACCATCACCACGCTGCCGTGCTGAAGAAGCTCTTCCCGGAAGCTCTACTGGATCGTGAGTTCGTGGGACGTCACCGAGCTGAACGTGTGCTGAACGCGGAGGTGCCGTACGTTCGGTACTGAGGATCGGTCGATCGTGAAGACGTACGACTACATCAACCGCGTTGTCATAATGCTTCCGCTTACGGTCTACGAGGGTATGTAGACAACACTCTCCCCTCTCGTTGCTATGCATCACCATGATCTTGCATGTGCGTAGGATTTTTTTTAAATTGCTACATTCCCCAATAGATAGAGCGTATCATATCACTGGGTTTGGATGCATCAGCGAAGTTTGCACCGACTCTCAAGGTGAGAAAGGGCAATGCACGGTACCGAAGAGGCTAGCAATGATGGAAGGGTGAGAGTGCGTATAATCCATGGACTCAACATTAGTCATAAAGAACTCACATACTTATTGCAAAAATCTGTTAGTCATCGAAACAAAGTACTATGCACATGCTCCTAGGGGGATAGATTGGTAGGAAAAGACCATCGCTCATCCCCGACCGCCACTCATAAGGAAGACAATCAATAAATAAATCATGCTCCGACATTGTTACATAACAGTTCACCATACGTGGATGCTACGGGAATCACAAACTTCAACACAAGTATTTCTAAAATCCACAACTACCCACTAGCATGACTTTGATATCACCATCTTTATATCGCAAAACTATTGCAAGGAATCAAACATATCGTATTCAGTGATCTACAAGTTTTATGTAGGATTTAATGACTAACCATGTGAATGACCAATTCCTGTGAACTCTCTAAATAGATATAGGTGAAGCATGAGAGTTTAATTCTTTCTAAAAAAGATATTCCCACGCTCTAACAAATATAAGTGAAGCAAAAGAGCATTCTATAAATGGCGATTTTCTATGTGTAGAGAAACAGGCAATCCAAACTTCAAATGATATAAGTGAAGCACATGAAGCATTCTATAAAGCCATACTCAAAAGATATAAGTGAAGTGCGTGAAGCATTCTATAAATAAACCATGGACTATATCATACCAGCATGGTGCATCAAAGAAAAGTGAAAACTAAATGCAAAATATGATCCAAGATTTGCACATATCACATGAATGAAACGAAACCGAAAACATACTAATACTTGTTGAAGATAGATGGGATGCCTTCCGGGGCATCCCCAAGCTTAGACGCTTGAGTCTCCTTGAATATTTACTTGGGGTGCCTTGGGCATCCCCAAGCTTGAGCTCTTGTCTCTCCTCCTTCTCCTCATATCGAGACCTCCTCAATCATTGATCACTTCATCCACACAAAACTCAACGGAAAGTTCGGTAAGATCCGTTAGTATAATAAAGAAAATCGCTACTCTAAGTACTGTTGCAAACCAATTCACAAGCTTAGACGCTTGAGTCTCCTTGAATATTTACTTGGGGTGCCTTGGGCATCCCCAATCTTGAGCTCTTGTCTCTCCTCCTTCTCCTCATATCGAGACCTCCTCAATCATTGATCACTTCATCCACACAAAACTCAACGGAAAGTTCGGTAAGATCCGTTAGTATAATAAAGAAAATCACTACTCTAAGTACTGTTGCAAACCAATTCATATTTTTTTTGCATTGTAGCTACTGTAATATAACTTTTCCATGGCTTAATCCACTGATAGAAATCGATAGTTTCATCAAAACAAGCAAAAAATGCATCAAAAACAGAATCTGTCTTAAACATGACAGTCTGTTGTAATTTGCACATTCACCATACTTCTGGTACTCCAAAACTTCTGAAAAATTAGGAAAATAAACAATTTGTATAGAAAGACAGTGCAAAAAGTTTCAGGACCATTTGACGTTCCAGTAAAAAATGTAAAATCACGCACTACATCCAAAGTTTCTGTTTTGCACCGCACAAACCAACAAGCAATTTAAACATCCTAAAGGCAAATCTTGGCACATTATTTTTATAATACAGTGGGATTGTACAAGGGGGTAATTATTTTTGTTGAAAAGTTTCTGTAATTAAGATTCACAAAGTTTTCGTGAGCATGAACAAAGTTCAAGGAGCTCCCCCACTTCAACAATGCTTGTCTCTCTCACTTTCACTTTCCTTTTTGAAAAGTTTTGGGTTCCCCTCTATATTTTTTTGTTTTAAACTTTATAAAAGAACTCAACAGAAATAAATGACTCTCTAAAACTTCCGGTTTATCTCCCTGGCAGCACTTTTTTTAAAGCCATTAAGCTAGGCATAAAGTGCTCAAGTAATGAATCCACCTGGATCCCAAGGTATATCAAAACCAATTTGAATCAACAATGATTTGGCATTTAGTAGTGAGCACAAAGCAACATATATCAAGCAATGACGAAGTCTAACTCTCTTCCTATGCATCGGCATGTCATACAAGAACAATTCATGCACATCAAGTAAAGGCCGATACATAGCATAAGCAGTTGGAAACATAAAGAGGCGGAGATGTACTTCCTCTCTCATAATAATTGCAAGTAGGAGCAGCAAGCACATGCATATTATATTCATCAAAATCATCATGTGCAATGGTAAAAGGCAACCCATCAATATAATCCTCAATAAGTGCAAACTTCTCCCTTATAGTGTAGTTTGGAGAATTTAAAAAGATAATAGGACTATCATGTGTGGGTGCAATAGCAACAATTTCATGTTTAACATAAGGAACAATAGCAAGTTCATCTCCATAAGCATATTTCATATTAGCATCTGATACGTCTCCAACGTATCTATAATTTTTTATTGTTCCATGCTATTATATTATCTGTTTTGGATGTTAATGGGCTTATTTGTGCACTTTTATATTATTTTTGGGACTAACCTACTAACCCAAGGCCCAATGCAAATTGCTGTTTTTTGCCTATTTCAGTGTTTCGCAGAAAAGGAACATCAAACGGAATCCAAACGGAATGAAACCTTCGGGAGAGTTATTTTTGGAACAAACGTGATCGAGGGGACTTGGAGTAGACGTCAAGAAATGAACGACCAGGCCACGAGGCAGGGAGGCGCGCCTGCCCCCTGGGTGCGCCCCCACCCTCGTGGGCCCCTCGTAGCTCCACCGACCTACTTCTTCCTCCTATATATGTCCATATACCACAAAAACATCCAGGAGCACCACGAAACCCTAATTCCACCGTCGCAACCTTCTGTACCCAAGAGATCCCATCTTGGGGCCTTTTCCGGAGCTCCGACGGAGGGGGGCATCGATCACGGAGGGCTTCTACATCAACACCATAGCCTCTCCGATGATGTGTGAGTAGTTTACCACAGACCCTCGGGTCCATAGTAATTAGCTAGATGGCTTCTTCTCTCTCTTTGGATCTCAATACAATGTTCTCCTCGATCTTCTTGGAGATCTATTTGATGTAACTCTTTTTGCGGTGTGTTTGTCGAGATCCGATGAATTGTGGGTTTATGATCAAGTTTATCTATGAACAATATTTGATTCTTCTCTAAAATCTTTTATGTATGATTGGTTATCTTTGCAAGTCTCTTTGAATTATCAGTTTGGTTTGGCCTACTAGATTGATCTTTCTTGCAATGGGAGAAGTGCTTAGCTTTGGGTTCAATCTTGCGGTGTCCTTTCCCAGTGACAGCAGGGGCAGCAAGGCACGTATTGTATTGTTGCGATCAAGGATAAAAAGATGGGGTTTATATCATATTGCTTGATTTTATCCCTCTACATCATGCCATCTTGCCTAATGTGTTACTCTGTTCTTATGAACTTAATACTCTAGATGCATGCTGGATAGCGGTCGATGCGTGGAGTAATAGTAGTAGATGCAGAATCGTTTCGGTCTACTTGTCGCGGACGTGATGCCTATATACATGATCATGCCAAGATAGTCTCATAATTATTCGCTTTTCTATCAATCGCTCGATGGTAATTTGTTCACCCACCGTAATACTTATGCTATCTTGAGAGAAGCCACTAGTGAAACCTATGGCCCCCGGATCTACCTTTTATCATATAAGTTTCCAATCTATTTTATTTTGCAATCTTTAATTTCAATCTATATCATAAAAATACCAAAATATTTATATTATTATTATATCTCTATCAGATCTCACTCTCGTAAGTGACCGTGAAGGGACTGACAACCCGTTTATCGCGTTGGTTGCGAGGTTCTTATTTGTTTGTGTAGGTACGAGGGACTTGCGTGTAGTCTCCTACTGGATTGATACCTTGGTTCTAAAAAACTGAGGGAAATACTTACGCTACTTTGCTGCATCACCCTTTCCTCTTCAAGGGAAAACCAACACAGTGCTCAAGAGGTAGCAAGAAGGATTTCTGGCGCCATTCCTGGGGAGATCTACGCACAAGTCAAGACATACCAAGTACCCATCACAAAATCTTATCCCTCACATTACATTATTTGCCATTTGCCTCTCATTTTCCTCTCCCCCACTTCACCGTTGCCGTTTTATTCCCCCTCTTTTTCTGTTCGCCTCTTTTTCGCTCGCTTCTTGTGTGCTTGTGTGTTGGATTGTTTGTCACGACCTCTCAAGATAATACTAAATTGTGTGATTTTTCCAATACCAACAATAATGATTTTATTAGTTTCTGGCCTTCCTAGTGATCTAAACAACTTTGTTGATTTGTGTGATATGCAAAAGAAGAAAGATGTGGATAATGATATTGTTAAATTGAAGCTATTCCCGTTTTCGCTTAGAGATCATGCTAAAACTTTGTTTTCGTCTTTGCCTAAAAATAGTATTGATTCTTGGAACAAGTGCAAAGATGCTTTTATCTCTAAGTATTTTCCTCCTGCTAAGATCATCTCTCTTAGAAATGATATTATGAATTTTAAGCAACTTGATCATGAGCATGTTGCAAAAGCATGGGAGAGGATGAAATTAATGATACATAATTGCCCTACACACGGTTTGAATTTATGGATGATCATACAAAAAATTTATGCTGGATTGAATTTTGCTTCTAGAAATCTTTTAGACTCGGCCACGGGAGGCACTTTTATGGAAATCACTTTAGGAGAAGCTACCAAACTCCTAGATAATATTATGGTTAATTATTATCAATGGCACACTGAAAGATCTACTAGTAAAAAAGTTTATGCTATAGAAGAAATTAATGTTTTGGGTGGAAAGATGGATGAAGTTATGAAATTGTTTGCTAATAAGAGTGTTTCTTCTGATCCTAATGATATGCCTTTGTCTACTTTGATTGATAATAATAATGAATCTATGGATGGGAATTTTGTTGGTAGGAAAATTTTTGGTAACAACGCGTATAGAGGAAACTTTAATCCTAGGTCGTATCCTAGAAATTCCTCTAACAATTTGCTACCTCTTGAGCACTGCGTTGGTTTTCCCTTGAAGAGGAAAGGGTCATGCAGCAAAGTAGCGTAAGTATTTCCCTCAGTTATTGAGAACCAATGTATCAATCCAGTAGGAGGCCACACGCAAGTCCCTCGTACCTACACAAACAAATAAGAACCTCGCAACCAACGCGATAAAGGGGTTGTCAATCCCTTCACGGTCACTTACGAGAGTGAGATCTGATAGAGATAATAATGATAAGATAAATATTTTTGGTATTTTTATGATATAGACTGAAAGTAAAGATTTCAAAGTAAAATAGATTGGAAACTTATATGATGGAAAATAGACCCGGGGGACATAGGTTTCACTAGTGGCTTCTCTCAAGATAGCATAAGTATTACAGTGGGTGAACGAATTACTGTCGAGCAATTGATAGAAAAGCGAATAATTATGAGAATATCTAGGCATGACCCACAATTCATGCATAAAAGATTTCAGAGAAGAATCAAATATTGTTCATATATAGACTTGATCATAAACCCACAATTCATCAAATCCATCAAATCTTTACCCAAAACTTGAAAACTTCACAACACAAAACTTAAAAGAAAATCTCGTGAGCTCCGTTAGTAAAAAAAGCCACAACTTCAAGGTACTGTAATGAACTCATTCTTTATTTATATCGGTGTTAAACCTACTGTATTCCAAATTTTCTATGGTTCATAAACTCTATTAATAGCCATAGATTCATCAAAATAAGCAATCAACACACGAAAAACAGAATCTGTCAAAAACAGAACAGTCTGTAGTAATCTGTAGATTTCAAATACTTCTGGAACCCCAAAAATTATAAAATAAATTTCTGGACGTGAGGCATTTATCTATTAATTATCTGCAAAAAGAATTAACTAAATAGTACACTCCAGTAAAACATGGCAGCAAATCTCGTGAGCGCTAAAGTTTCTGTTTTTTACAGCAAGATCGCAAAGACTTTCCCCAAGTCTTCCCAAAGGTTCTACTTGGCACAAAAACTAATTAAAAGCATAAAACCACATCTAAAAAGAGGCTAGATGAATTATTTATTACTAAACAGAATCAAAAAGCAGGAAACAAAAATAAAATTGGGTTGCCTCCCAACAAGCGCTATCGTTTAACGCCCCTAGCTAGGCATAAAGGCAAGGATAGATCTAGGTATTATCATCTTTGGTATGCAATCCATAAGTGGCTCTCATAATAGATTCATAAGGTAATTTAATTTTGTTTATAGGAAAGTGTTACATGCCCTTCCTTAATGGAAATTGGAATGTAATATTTCCTTCCTTCATATCAATAATTGCACCGATCGTTCTAAGAAAAGGTCTACCAAGAATAATAGGGCATGTAGGATTGCAATCTATATCAAGGACAATGAAATCTATGGGCACATAATTCCTATTTGCAACAATAATAACATCATTAATTATTCCCATAGGTTTCTTAATGGTGGAATCCGCAAGATGCAAGTTTAAAGAACAATCATCAAATTCACGGAAACCTAGAAAATCACACAAAGTTTTAGGAATCGTGGAAACACTAGCACCAAAATCACATAAAGCAAAGCATTCATGATCTTTAATCTTAATTTTAATAGTAGGTTCCCACTCATCATGAAGTTTTCTAGGGATAGAAACTTCCAATTCAAGCTTTTCTTCATAAGATTGCATTAAAGCATCAACGATATGTTTAGTAAAAGCTTTATTTCGACAATAAGCATGCGGAGAATTTAGCACGGATTGCAACAAGGAAATACAATCTATTAAAGAACAATTATCATAATTAAATTCCTTGAAATCCAAGATGGTGGGTTCATTGCTATTTAAAGTTTTGACCTCTCCAATCCCACTTTTATCAATTTTTGCATCAAGATCTAAAAACTCCGAATCATTGGGATGCCTTCTAACTAAAGTTGACTCATCTCTAGTCCCATCATTATCAAGATTCATATTGCAAAACAAAGATTTAATAGGGGACACATCAATAACTTTTAGATCTTCATGTTTATTATCATGGAAACTAGAAGAACACGCTTTCACGAAGCAATCTTTTTTAGCATGCATCCTAGCGGTTCTTTCTTTGCACTCATCAATGGAAATTCTCATGGCTTTGAGAGACTCATTTCTATCATGCTTAGGTGGAATAGATCTAAGTTTTAAAGAATGAACATCAAGAGAAATTCTATCCACGTTCCTAGCCAACTCATCAATCTTAGACAATTTGCTTCAAGCAAAGCATTGAAACTCTTTTGCGAACTAATAAACTCTTTAATATTAGATTCAAAATCAGAGGGCATATTATTATAATTTCCATAAGAATTGTTGTAGGAATTACCATGATTATTATAGGAATTACTAGGAAATGGCCTAGGATTAAAATTACATATATATGCTTTATTACCAAAATTGTTCCTACCAACAAAATTTACATCCATAGATTCATTATTATTATCAATCAAAGTAGACAAAGGCATAACATTAGGATTAGAAGAAAAACTTTTACTAGCAATACAGTTTCATAAGTTCATCCATCTTTCCACTCGAAACATAGATTTCTTCTATAGCATGCACCTTTTTATTAGTAGATCTTCCAGTATGCCATTGAGAATAATTAACCATTATATTATCTAGGAGTTTAGTAGCTTCTCCTAAAGTGATTTCCATAAAAGTGCCTCCCGCGGCAGAATCTAAAAGATTTCTAGAAGCAAAGTTCAATCCGGCATAACTTTTTTTGTATAATCATCCAAAGATTCAAACCATGTGTAGGGCAATTACGTATCATTAATTTCATCCTCTCCCAAGCTTGTGCAACATGTTCATGATCAAGTTGCTTAAAATTCATAATATCGTTTTTAAGAGTGATGATCTTAGAGGGAGGAAAATACTTAGACATAAAAGCATCTTTGCACTTATTCCATGAATCGATACTATTTTTAGGCAAAGATGAAAACCAAGTTTTAGCATGATCTCTAAGAGAAAACATGAATAGCTTTAGTTTAACAATATCATTATCCACATCTTTCTTATTTTGCATATCACACAAGTAAACAAAGTTGTTTAGATGGGTAGCGGCATCTTCACTAGGAAGGTCGGAAAATGGATCTTTCATGACAAGATTCAGCAAGGCAGCATTAATTTCACAAGATTCAGCATTGGTAAGAGGAGCAATCAGAGTGCTAATAAAATCATTATTCTTGGTATTGGAAAAGTCACACAATTTAGTATTATCTTGAGCCATTGTGACAAGCAAGCAATCCAACACACAAGCAAACAAGAAACAAGCAAAAAGAGGCAAACTGGAAAAGAGAGGGGGAACGGAAAAAAGAGGGCGAATAAAACGGCAAGGGTGAAGTGGGGAAGAGGAAAACGATAGGAAAATGGCAAATAATGTACTGCGAGGGATAAGAGTTTGTGATGGGTACTTGGTATGTCTTGACTTGTGTGTAGACTCCCCGGCAACGGCGCCAGAAATCCTTCTTGCTACCTCTTGAGCATTGCGTTGGCTTTCCCTTGAAGAGGAAAGGGCGATGTAGCAAATTAGCGTAAGTATTTCCCTCAGTTTTTGAGAACCAAGGTATCAATCCAGTAGGAGGCCACACGCAAGTCCCTCGTACCTACACAAACAAATAAGAACCTCGCAACCAACGCGATAAAGGGGTTGTCAATCCCTTCACGGTCACTTACGAGAGTGAGATCTGATAGAGTAATAACGATAAGATAAATATTTTTGGTATTTTTATGATATAGATTGAAAGTAAAGATTGCAAAGTAAAATAGATTGGAAACTTATATGATGGAAAATAGACCCAGGGGCCATAGGTTTCACTAGTGGCTTCTCTCAAGATAGCATAAGTATTACGGTGGGTGAACAAATTACTATTGAGCAATTGATAGAAAAGCGAATAATTATGAGAATATCTAGGCATGACCATGTATATAGGCATCACGTCCGTGACAAGTAGACCTACTCCTTCCTGCATCTACTACTATTACTCCACACATCGACCGCTATCCAGCATGCATCTAGAGTATTAAGTTCATAAGAACAGAGTAACACATTAGGTAAGATGACATGATGTAGAGGGATAAACTCAAGCAATATGATATAAACCCCATCTTTTTATCCTCAACGGCAACAATACAATACATGTTGTTTCCCTTTCTGTCACTGGGATCGAGCACCGCAAGATTGAACCCAAAGCTAAGCACTTCTCCCATTGCAAGAAAGATCAATCTAGTAGGCCAAACCAAACTGATAATTCGAAGTGACTTGCAAAGATAAGCAATCATGCATAAAAGATTTCAGAGAAGAATCAAATATTGTTCCTAGATAGACTGGATCATAAACCCACAATTCATCGGATCTCGACAAACACACCGCAAAAAGAGTGACATCGAATAGATCTCCAAGAAGATCGAGGAGAACTTTGTATTGAGATCCAAAGAGAGAGAAGAAGCCATCTAGCTAATAACTATGGACCCGAAGGTCTGAAGTAAACTACTCACACATCATCGGAGGGGCCACGGAGTTTATGTAGAGGCCCTCCGTGATCGATGCCCCCTCTGGCGGAGCTCCGGAAAAGGCCCCAAGATGGGGTCTCTTGGGTATAGAAGGTTGCGGCGGTGGAAATAGGGTTTCGTAGTGCTCCTGGATGTTTTCGGGGTATGTGAACATATATAGGAGGAAGAAGTAGGTCGGTTGAGCCACAAGGGGCCCACGAGGGGGAGGGCGCGCCCCCAGCCTCGTGGACACATCGTTTGTTTCTTGATGTCCACTCCAAGTCCTTTGGATCATGTTTGTTCACAAAATCATGCTTCCGAAGGTTTCATTCCGTTTGGACTCCGTTTGATATTCCTTTTCCACGAAACACTAAAATAGGCGAAAAAACAGCAATTCACACTAGGCCTTGGGTTAATAGGTTAGTCCCAACAATAATATAAAAGTGTAAAATAAAGCCCATTAACATCCAAAACAGATAATATAATAGCACGGAACAATCAAAAATTATAGATACGTTGGAGACGTATCACAATTATGGTAATTCCTACAACAATTCTTATGGAAATTATAATAAGTTGCCCTTTGATTTTGAATCTAGTATTAAAGAATTTATTAGTTCGCAAAAGAGTTTCAATGTTTTGATTGAAGAAAAATTGTCTAAGATGGATGAGTTGGCTAGGAACATGGATATAACTTCTCTTGATGTTGATTCTTTGAAACTTAGATCTATTCCACCTAAGCATGATATCAATGAGTCTCTCAAAGCCATGAGAATTTCCATTGATGAGTGCAAAGAAAGAACCGCTAGGATGCGTGCAAAAAAAGATTGCTTTATAAAAGTGTGTTCTTCTAGTTTTGATGATAAAAAGGATGAAGATCTAAAAGTGATTGATGTGTCTCCTATTAAATCTTTGTTTTGCAATATGAATCTTGATAATGATGGGACTGGAGAGGAGTCAACTTCAATTAAAAGGCGTCCCAATGATTCGGAGTTTTTAGATCTTGATGCAAAAATTGGTAAAAGTGGGATTGGAGAGGTCAAAACTTTAGATAGCAATGAACCCACTATTTTGGATTTCAAGGAATTTAATTATGATAATTGCTCTTTGATAGATAGTATTTCCTTGTTGCAATCTGTCATAGAATTGTCATGGCAGATATCCTAGCAAAAGGACCTAGTCATAGGGCCATCGCAACTAGGAAGCTTAAAGGGCTTAATCAGGACAAAGGACACGAGAGGTTTTATACTAGTTCGGCCCCTTATGATGAAGGTAAAAGCCTACGTCTAGTTGTGTTGGAATTGCTGGGGTTTCGATCACCAAGAGGCTAATCCGCCGGCTTGGTTATCGATCTCTTGTTTCTTGCCCTAAGCCGCCACCGGGTCCTCCCCTTATATACTTGGGTTGACGCCTGGCGGCCTACAGAGTCCCGGCCGGTTCATAAAACATGTCCGGCTCGATGACTTCTTTGTACGCCTTTCTTTACAAGTCTTTCTTTACATACTGCGGTTTACAATATTGGGCCTTAAGCCGCCTCTGGGCTTAAGCCTTCTACAAGTCTTAATAAACTGTAGCCTTAAATACTATTGGGCTTCTTTTGTAACCCGTCGTTGGGGTTGACCCGGCCTCTCCTGGGCGGGTCTTACTTGGTAGCTATATTCCCAACATTAGGCCCCAAGTTGACTTTGAACTTTGTTCCTTGTCAATCTTCAATACTTAGATGAAATCCATCTTCCTATCTCTGTAAAAAATTTGTAACCCGCCGTGACGTCATCTTCTAAAAACACAAAAAACTGTTATGATGTCATCCTCAACGGATCTTTATCTTTTAATGTCTTCCTAGAATCGAGGCGTCCGTTTAGTTGGATAGTCATTATTTGGGTCTTCCTCGATTTCCGGCCCCGATCTTTCTCATTCTTCTCTCTTCTTCATCTTCTTCCTCTCGTAACCCTCCCGCTGCTCAAGCTCCGCCGCCGTCGCGCTTCATCTCTGTCTCTGTCGACCTTGGCCGCTGCATCAACCTGAATTGGTCAAGAGAACGGCGGCGACCTCTGCAGAAGATCCGTGGTTGTAAGTTCTCACCTTCCTGCTCCTCAGATCCGCATTAGCGTTTCTAGGTTTCTGCGTGTTCTTCGTAGTTCATCACGGTTTCCTTGTATTTCTTCCACTACGACTTCTTCTTGATCCAAAGAGAACATGTGTTCGTGCGGTAGTTGTTTTGTGCCCATTCTCAATACCAACAGATCCCTTTCTCTGGTTCAAAAGCCTCCTTGGAGCTCATGAACTCATCTATGCTAGATTTTAGGTCTAGAATATTTTCCATTTTGAATGACCCTTTGATCCAGAATAATATCAGGAAATTAGGAAACTTGTTCGCTTCAACACTTAGCCAATTCTGTCTCTGGTTTCCTTCAAATGTCTTTAGTCATGGCGGCTTATGACACCGGCTTACTTTTCCCTTATATGACATTAGCCCTTACTTAAGCCGCCATTACTTATTTGCGCCATCATCATTAAGCTCTTAATTTCACCATTGAATTTGAGCCGACATGTTACTTTCTTTTCAGTTCATCTTTTGATCATCATGCCGTCAAAAGCACCGACCGTCTGCAACTGGGTCCCTTCCACAGTAACCGAGGACAATTTGAAGGAATTCTTCACCATAGGATTTTTGCCAGGGAAGAATGTTATGTCTTACCATGCACCTGAACCGGACGAGGAACGACCCAATCCCAAAGATGGTGAAATAATTGTCTTTTCTGACCACATGAATCGAGGCTTTTCACCACCCGGCTCAAAGTTCTTCAGAGATGTTCTCCATTTTTTCAAACTCCACCCTCAAGATCTCAGGCCCAATTCCATATCCAATATCAACAATTTCCAAGTTCTCTGTGAGGTGTACCTTCAAGAAGAATCGACTGTGGAACTCTTTAGAGAGTATTTTTATCTGAACCGCCAGAACGAGTGTACCAATGGCCCTAGCTTGGAACTTGGAGGCATCTCAATTCAGCACCGACAGGGCGCCGTCTTCCCCCTAATAGTCTTGTCGAGTCATCCCAAAGACTGGAATCAGACCTGGTTCTACTGTCAAGACACTTCACCAACCAATGAGAAACCACTGTCGGGTTACCGCGCGGATTGTCTAGATTCCAAGTTTACGCTCCCTGACAAGCTTACTGCCGCTGAATGCAAAAAGCTTATTCCATCAATTAAAAGGATTAACGCCTTAATGGGGAATGGCTTAACCCGAGTTGATTTGACTCGTTGCCGGGTCGCGTGGCGGGTCATCCCTCTAAGCCGCCGATCCAAATTGATGTATGAATATGGTGGAGGCCCGGATGACTCTCTTCCTCACAGTTCCGTTCAACTAACTGAAGAAGATATTGTTTCAATGTCGACCGTTCTGGTGAACGGCAAATATGAAGACTGCAGTAAAGTTGAGTTAAACCCCTTCTGCAAACTTAACCCGACACCAGAGGTAAAAAACTCCTGACCTCTTTCTCTTTGTATTTTCCTCAGCAGTTTTAAATGCTTGCCTGACCTTCCATCTTGTTTTACTTGTTTACAGGCCAAATCTGACTTCAGGAAAGCCAAGTATGATCATGAAGCCGCCAAGAAGGCCAGAACCGCCACCATAGCCGCCAAGAAGACGACCCGGAGGTCCAAGAAGAAAAAGAGCACTGCTGAGGACCTGTTGAAACTTGACGATGATTCTGAGTTGGAGGTAGCCCTTGACTCCCTTGGCCAGTTTTTTAATAACCTTATTAACACTGACTATTGCCAGGATGACGCGGGGGCCAGTCAGGCCATAGAAGAAGAGGTAACTATTTCCTCCGACTCAGCCCATTTGCCAAGACAGAAAGTTCGACTCGTAACCCGGAAAGTAAGGTTTTCGCACCCTTTAGCTTATTTGGACCCTCATTTTCTTTTGAAAAAATAGCAACATGAGAGCCGCCGTCGGGCCCGGAATGACGATGAACCGGCTTCCATTAAACAACAAACTCCTCAAAAATGTCAGAATGAGGTCTCTTTAATCTTTATCCTCTGCTTTTATTAATGAGTCTATTCTCTTGCATTACTAACCTTATTTTACCTTTGCAGGAGGTTTCTCGCTCTTCTGGCGACTCATCTCAGACTCAATTTCCAGCCTTCAAGACTGCCCCTGGGTAAGGAAAAATTCATCTTTCCTCCGTGTCTTTCCAACTGCATCTTTGTACGAACTGTCTCATAACCTCTTTCTTAGTGGTCAAGCCAAATACAAGAAGGCCAAGGTGACTAAACCGGCAGAAGACCCATCAGTCCTTGCACCTGAACCGACCGTGCCAACTTCTCCCCCTCGAACTGAAGCACCAGAAGACCCGGCTGCCAATGCTCAATTGGATCCTCCTGAACCGTCAGCTGATGATACTGTTGTTAACCCCTCTATTGCCAGACCATCCAGTTCAGCTAACCCGCCATCATCTTCTGATCATGACGTTCTGGTCACTGGTAGCCGTTATGTTGAACCGGGAACTCCTACTGTGTTAGCCCGACACACTGCTAAACAAGAAGCCCTAGAGAGACAGAAAGTGTGTTTTGATATTTCTCACTACAGTAATCTGAATGCTAATGACATATTGTCCGGCTATCTCAGCCATGTTCATTCCAGTCGTGAATCAGAGATTGAGATGGTCAAGCAACTTCAGCTTAAATATGAGGTATGTTCTCCGGTTTACTTATACTCTGCCAGCCCCCAAGTCTTCATATGATGATCCTGAATGATCTGGAGACTTTATGATATAGATGGATATTTTTCTCTAAGTTTTGCAAAAGTCCAATAAAATAGTGTAAACTTCACCTGTAGTCCCCAAGTGCCAGCTCAATTTACCATAAATGAACCGGTACTTTAATCTTCATAGCTGTCTTTTGCCGAACCCAACAAATACTGTAATCCGACTTAATCTTGGGAGACTTTCTGAATATCATGCATTAGCCCCCAAGTGCCAAGTGCTGTTACTTTGTAAGGTACTTGGGACTTGAAATATATTAGAGGCATAAGAAATTATTTTGGCAGACATTAGCCCCTAAGGGTCAAGTGGTATTGTCGTGCAAAGTACTTGAGACTTGAATTTTTGAACTTTAGTTTAAGCCTTAACACACCTGTGTATGTTTTGTAGAACGCCCTATCTGAATTGGGTTCCCAATTAACTGATGCAAAGACCCAGCTGGTGGATCAAGAGGCAGAAATCAAGTCTGCTGATTCTAAACTTCAATTGAGTCTTGCTGAGACAGAAAAATTGAAAACCAGCTTGACTGCCAAAAAGAAAACCTGGGCTGAAGAAAAGACGCTGCTGACAGAACGCGCCGAAAAAGCTGAAGCGACTCTTGAGGAGGTTACCACGAAGCTGACTGGCTTAAAGAACCGGGTCTCTCAAATGGTTTCCGCCATCTTTGGTAAGCCATCTGTACTGAACTTTTATACCTTCTTTTGACCCGAAATATAAGCCGCCGCTGAGCCTTAGTTTAATACTCGCAGGTCCATGCAGCAAAAATCTGAGCCAAGATAGTGTGAACAAATTGAAGGCGGTTTATACCTTGGTGGAGCAATTGTACACGGGCGCTCAACGAGCACTTGCTGCTATCTCTCCTGCCAACCAAGGACCCAATCGGCTCAGCGATGTCTTGAAAAAATTGTTAATCTTACCCGCCAGGTTTCAAGAAGTCAAATGATCATGTGCCAGAGCCGGAGCCTTGACTGCCCTGAGCCGCTCCAAAGCCTAGGTGCCAGATCTAGACCCGGTGGATGTAGCTAGGGGGTCTCTATTTGAGCAGGATGACTTCGTCGCTTGCGTGAGGGGAGTTCGACCTCAAGCTACCATTCTTGGAGATGAGACCAACATTGACAAATATCAGCCGGATTTTGATTTGGAGAATAAGAAGATGGCAACTCCCTCTTACAAGGTGACAGACCTGATCCCGCCGGTTCGTTAACATACGTTTGCTCCAGAAGTTGATCCGGCTGGCCTGATTGATGATGAAGCAGAGTTCATTGTCGTGAACGTCTTTGACTGGTCCAATCCCAGCTTCCAATTAACAGAAGGAGGCGAACCGGTGAGGGAAGAGTGAGAACCATCTTTGTGGGCTCTTTAAAGCCTTGTAATAGATTTAGCTTGAACAACTGCATATTTTTCCTATGCCATCGTGCATAAGATGCCGTCTGTGACTCTTTGCTTCCTGATGTCAATATATGCGTCACATTTATGGTTATCTCTATAATATTACGGCTCTGTTCCTATAGAAAAGGAAAAAAACTGGCTTGGCGGTTTAGCACCGAACGGGTCAGAACACCCGGTACATGACCAATGATTTTATCATAGTAGAAAAACAGAACCAGATGTTGGGGATATTACTACTGGACGTAAACCGGCTAGGGGTAACCGGATTAACTTTATGAAGATTAGAAGCCCATGAAGACATTAGAATGATGGCGCTTTATGAAGGCCCAAGGCCCAGAGGCGAGTTAAGGCCTGTAGATGTAAACTGACCTTATTATGTAACTTGCATTGTAAGATAGGAAGGATAGAGACTGAACCGGACAGGTTTATGATTCGGCTTCGGGACTCTGTAAACCGGCGGGCATCAACCTATGTATATAAAGGGACGACCCGGCAGCGGTTTAGGAACAATAGACAACAACTCGAGGGCCAGTCAAAGCGGATTCGCTCCCTGGTCATCGAAACCCTAGCAATACCAATCACAACTAGACGTAGGCTTTTACCTTCATCGAAGGGGCCGAACTAGTATAAAACTCCCCGTGACCCCTTGTCTGGTTTAACCCCTTTAATCTAACCCGTTGCGATGGCTCCACGACTAAGTCCTTTCACAAGGACATCTGCCATGACAAACCAACGACAGTTGGTGCCCACCGTGGGGCTATCGCACGATGGTTTCGAGTTATTAAAGGGCAGCTTTGATGGACTCAAGGGATATGTTGTGGGCCGGATGACGAAGAGTCGTCGCGGCAAGCTCTACATCGACAACGCAGGATGGGGCCCCGAGGCCGGTTCAACCGAATATGGGTACCGGGTCCCATTTGGTGGGATTCATGCCTTCATTGGCAAGATTGGCGAACGGGGCCCTGAGCCGAACACCTGCACCGACATCATCAAGACGGCTCAGCGTGCAAGCCCTTCCCCGGTTCAGCCCATGAAAAATCATGTTTTCGTAGGTGTCATCCACGGAGCAGAATATGAGGACGGACCGGCATCTGATGGAGAAACCATCGTCTGCTCCGACGACGAGTCTTCTGGAGAGACCGAATCGCTTTATTAGCTGCAGGACAGCCGGATTAGTGGGGGTTCCGAGGGCAATAGTATTCCGGACTCCCCTGATCTACCAAACCGGGCAGCTATCTTCATGACCGGTACACAATCAGTGCCCCACTCATCGATCGCCGCAGCAATGCTCTCCGGTTCAGCAACAGCCACACCAGCAGGGGCAGGGGGCTCTGCGCCACCTTCGGCTCAAGTTTTGTCTGACTTGTTCGACGCTTTGGCAACATTGATGGCCGCAGAGGTGGATGCAGCGGCCCAGGATCAACACAACGCGGAGATCGCAAAGGTAAAGGATCAGATAATTCAGGCTAAAGCAGACCTAGCAGCAGAGAACGCTAGGATTGCTATAGAACGGGCCGAGTTGGAATCCCAGGCTTACCGGCTTAGGCTAGATGAGAATGCTTCAGAGGAAGTCATGAGAAGAAGATACCGATTGCATCTCCCACTGAGTTATGAGCCAAGGAATCTCTTCAATACGCCAGGAGCAGGAACGAGTAACCAGCCAATAGTAAACCGGACGGAGGCGCCAGGGACAGGAACGCTGGTTCAGCCACGCACAACGGACCCGCCTCGTCAGAACAACATTTTGCCGTAGTATGTTCCAACACCTCCCGGGCATTACTCCAACCCGTTGGACAACATTGTGGCCGCAACTTCACGCTTGGAAGCCCTCCCAACTGATGGCGAATCACCAGTTGTCATTGAGGCACGACGGGCCAGAGATCTCCTTCAAACGGCTCTAACCAGCAACATGCATATTCGCACAGTCGTGAGAGGATTCATTCCACTCCCGTCCAAGACGGAGCTATAGCAGGCACGTTGAGGATGAACCAGCCGTGTAAAGCAGTGCACGTCGCCGTAATTCGCCGCGAGGGCACAACCCGGCAGGGGGAGGCGCTAATGCGCATGATGTGGTGGATCATGGTCGCGCGCATCGAGAGGCCGAGTTAGCAGCTCTGCACGGAGCTCGTCAACATACTCCGGTTCACCCTACCGCTTCAGTAGAGCCAGGTGTGATATTCAGTTCCTTAGGGGTGCCGTGTCTCACCCCCGCTTTGCGTAATGTGAGATTGCCCAAGGACTTCAAGGGACCTCGTAAGGTACCCAATTACACCGCCGATCTGCAACCAGAGGCATGGGTTGAAAGATACGAGATGGCAATGGAGATGTTAGATGTGGATGAGGCAGTATGTGCTAAATACTTTACCATGATGTTGGAAGGAACAACTCGCACTTGGTTAAAAAGCTTACTAACTAACTCTGTGGGATCATGGGCCGAATTGAAGCACCGGTTTATCTAGAACTTCAAAGATACTTGTAAGCAACCCATGTCAATTGTGGATCTGGCCGCTTGTGTCCAAGAGGATGGGGAGTCCACGACCCATTGGGTAAAGCGGGTCTCAGCTATTCTGCATTCATCGGATCGTATCAATGCAGATACTGCAGTACTAACGTTGGAGGGCAATTGCCGTTTTCTGCCGCTCAAACTGAAGTTAGGAAGGCTCAAACGTCACTGCAATGATATGTCAATGCTTATGGTCGCTTTGGTTAAGTGCGCCGACTTAGATAATACCAAAGACCCTGACTCGGAGGAGGACAAACCGGGGAAAGGGAAAAATAACGGCAACACCAAGGGTCAGCAAAATAATCCGGCAGGCCATGGGAATAATGGTAAACGCAAGGCCGACAACAGTCTGGACTTTGTGGCTAACACCAATGCTCAGGAGAATGGTCAGCGTCGTAAGGGTAAGCAGCCCCAGAGGGGCGGAGGTTCGGGCCCCAATTTGGAGCGCCTGTTAAATCAACCATGTCCGAAGCATGGATCAAAGGAGAAGCCATCATCACATCTTTGGAAGGATTGTTACATCATGTGGGATTTCAAGAACTCCAATATGTTTCAGTACGATAATGGCCCGCCCGGCGGTTCAGGAGGTGGTTTCCACGGGCCGGGTTACGGAGGCGGCAGCTCTGGTTCAGGATTTCAGGGCAATCAAACCGGACACAGTAATCAAGGGAACCATGGCAACCAAGGAGGTTACAACCATCAGGGGAACCAACAGCAACAGCAGGAGTCGGGTTATCAGAGCAATCCTAAGCAGCTAAATAGTGGGCAATATCATGTCTTCACCACTAGCTTGTGTAAGCGTGATCAGAAGCTTCACAAGAGGGCAGTAAACTCTATTGAACCGGCGGTGCCTCAGTATTTGCGCTGGTCTGAGCAACCCATTTTGTGGAGTAGAGAGGATCACCCACCCCGGGTTGACAATCCGGGTCACTTGGCCCTAGTGGTGGCCCCTCAACTTGGGGGATATTAGTTCACTAAGGTACTCATGGATGGGGTAAGTAGTACCAACATTCTATATTATGATACCTTCCGTCGTATGGGGTTGACAGATAAGAGTCTTAAACCGTCAAACACTGTTTTCCACGGTGTGGTGCCTGGCAAGTCTGCATATCCAGTGGGCAAGATAGCCTTAGAGGTGGCTTTTGGAGATAACTATGATTCAAGGTCAGAAACGTTGATTTTTGAGGTGGTGAAAAATCAAAAGTCCGTATCACGCTTTGTTTGGGCGACCGGCCTATGCTAAGTTCATGGCAAGGCCGTGTTATGTTTATCTACAGCTTAAAATGCCAGGTCATAAGGGGACCATCACAGTACACGGGAGCGGGAACATCGCTTTGGAATGTGAGGAAGGTGATGCGGCTTATGCTGAGTCAGTTTGTGCCACGGAGGAGTTGAAGTTCTATAAGGACCAAGTTGATCCGGCAGATATGACTTCTTTGAAAAATCCAACTACGGAACACAATCCGATGTTGAAATTTAAATCGGCCACATATACTAAGATGGTTGATTTTGTTCCTGGCGATTCATCCAAGCAGTTCAGCATCAGCGCTAACCGGGATCCCAAATAGGAAAACGCGCTCATCGAGTTCATCCGTGAGAACCAGGACATCTTTGCATGGAAACCTTCTGATATGCCAGGTGTACCGAGGGAACTCGCTGAGCACACACTTAACATTGATCCTAAGTTTAAACCGGTCCAACAGTTTCTCCACCGCTTCAATGAAGAAATGCGCAAGGCTATTGGTGAGGAGGTAGCTCGGTTGTTGGCCGCACGGTTTATCGTGGAAGTCTTTCACCCGGAGTGGTTGGCTAATCCGGTGTTGGTTCTTAAGAAAAACGACACTTGGCGTATGTGTGTGGATTACACGGATTTGAACAAGGCTTGTCCTGCAGACCCCTTTGCCCTCCCTCGTATCGATCAGATCATTGATGCTACGACGGGTTGTGACCGTTTGTGTTTTCTGGACGCTTATTTTGGTTATCATCAGATCAAAATGGCAGTTAAGGACCAGGAGAAGACAACTTTCATAACTCCCTTTGGGGCCTTCTGCTATGTCTCCATGCCCTTTGGGCTCAAAAGTGCCCATGCGACTTATCAACGTTGTTTTCAAGATTGTCTTCATAAGCAGATTGGGCGCAATATTCATGCGTATGTAGATGACATTGTGATAAAGTCCAGAAAGGAGGAAACATTGATAGATGATTTGAGAGAAACCTTTGACAACCTCCGGGTTTACAAGATGATGCTCAATCCGTAAAAGTGTGTCTTTGGTGTTCCGATAGGCAAACTCTTGGGTTTTCTGGTGTCAAATAGAGGCATTGAGGCTAATCCATAAAAAATTTCAGCAATTACATCTTTGGCTAAACCGGCGTGTATCAATGACGTTCAATGTCTGGCCGGCCGGATTGCGGCTTTGAGTCGGTTTATCAGTCGTCTTGGGGAAAAGGCTATCCCTTTATATCAGATGCTCAAGAAAACAGATGATTTTGTCTGGAGCGAGGCAGCTGATAAAGCGTTTGAGGATCTGAAGAGGCAGTTAGCTGAACCGCCTGTGCTTGCAGCACCGATCGATAAGGAGCTGTTATTGCTATATGTGGTTGCTAATGCCCGAGCTTTCAGCGTGGCTATTGTGGTGGAGCGCAAGGAAGCTGGCAAGGAATATCCGGTTCAATGGTTGGTTTATTATATCAGTGAGGTGCTCATTGAGTCAAAGCAGAGGTATCCACATTGGCAGAAGCTGGTGTATGGAGTGTTTATGGCAAGCCGGAAGCTTAAACACTATTTTCAGGGTCATCCTATCACAGTGTCAGTTCAGCCCCTCTGGGAGATATCATTCAAAACAGAGAAGCAACTGGTCGGATTGCCAAATGGGCTATTGAGCTTGGACCTCACGGGCTCAAATACATACCTCGCACAACAATTAAATCCCAAGCACTTGTGGACTTCATCAATGATTGGACGGAATTGCAGGCACCAGAGGAAAAGCCAGATAACACGTATTGTACTATTCACTTTGATGGATCCAGACAGTTGGAGGGCTCGGGGGCTGGAGTCATACTAACTTCCCCACGAGGTGACAAGTTTTGTTATGTCCTCCGTTTAATGTTCCCTTATACTAACAATGTAGCTGAATATGAGGCCTTACTCCACGGTCTTCGGATGGCTAAGGAGATGAACTTAATTAAGTGCTTTGGGGATTCAGATCTGGTGGCCCAACAGGTGTCTAGCACTTGGGATTCTAAAGACCCACTCATGGCTGCATATCGACGAGAGGTGGACACAGTGGCTAGTCACTTCAAGGGTTATCAGGTGGACCATATAGACCGGCGAAAGAATGAAGCGGCGGACGCTTTAAGCCGCCTTGGTTCTCAGTGTAAACTAGTCCCACCAAATGTCTTTCTTGACGTGCTGCATAATCCGTCGGTCAAAGTACCAACAGAGGAGGAGTTGGCTATTCCTGACCCGGAGGCTCAATTGGTGGCAGCTTTGCATGTCATACCGGATTGGACAATCCCATACCTGGCTTACATGAACCGGGGCGAGTTACCAGAGGATGAAACCTCGGACCGGCAAATAATCCGGCGTTCCAAATCGATGACTATACTCAACGGAGAATTACATCATTACAGCGTCTTAGGGGCAATTCAGCGTTGTGTTTCTCCTCAAGAGGGTTGTGAGATTTTGCGAGAAATCCATGAAGGGGATTGTGGTCACCACGTCGGTTCAAAGTCTTTGGTGGCTAAAGCTTTTCGCCACGGTTTCTATTGGTTAACAGCTCATGCTGATGCTGAGGATTTAGTCAAACGATGTGACGGTTGTCAAAAATTTGCACACTGTGCTCATATTCTGGCTCAGGAGTTGAGGATGATTCCAATAACATGGCCGTTTGTGACTTGGGGGCTTGATATGGTTGGACCCTTTAAGCGCTCCAAGGACAAAAAGACCCACTTATTAGTGGCAGTTGATAAATTCACCAAATGGGTGGAAGCAGAGCCAGTCAGTAAGTGTGATGCGGCCACGACGGTTCAATTCATCAAAAAGGTGATATTCCGGTTTGGCTTTCCACACAGTATTATAACTGATAATGGTACTAATCTGTCAAAGGGAGAGATGGAGGAATTTTGCCAACGTGAGCACATCCGGCTTGATATAGCATCGGTGGCTCACCCCCAATCTAATGGTCAAGCGGAGAGGGCAAATCAAGAAATTTTGAGAGGTATTAAACCCCGGCTTATGGTTCCTTTGAAGCGGACACCGGGTTGTTGGGTGGAGGAATTACCTTCTGTGTTATGGAGCATCAACACCACACCTAACAGATCGACGGGTTACACACCTTTCTTCATGGTTTATGGAGCGGAGGCGGTTCTCCCTAGTGACATCCGTCACGACTCGCCCCGTGTGGCAGCTTATGTTGAAGCTGATAATGAGACAACACGTCAGGATTCTCTGGACCTGTTAGATGAGGAGCGTGATCTTGCAGCAGCACGTTCGGCGATTTACCAACAATATCTCCGACGCTATCACACCCGTCGGTTTAAGACCAGAACTTTTCAAGAAGGCGATCTAGTGCTCCGGCTCATCCAGGATCAGACTGCTATGCACAAGTTATCCCCGCCTTGGGAAGGACCTTTTGTGGTCAACAAGAATCTGCACAACGGGTCATACTACCTCATTGATGTTCGAGAGCACAAAGACTCACGTAAATCGGAAGAGGAGACCAAGCGGCCATGGAATATAGCTCTTCTTCGGCCTTACTATACTTAAGCCACAGGCTT
This sequence comes from Triticum urartu, assembly GCF_056163025.1. NCBI lineage: Eukaryota > Viridiplantae > Streptophyta > Magnoliopsida > Poales > Poaceae > Triticum > Triticum urartu. The sequence goes on along the minus strand of NC_141879.1, from coordinate 148,399,933 downwards.
CTTCATATGTACATATTATGACAATGTATATATTATATAATAAACCGGAGCCTCGAATAAAGCGGGGTCTCAGTTCTTTTCACATCATGTGTGTGCCTACAAGAGTTTCTACTGACAAAGCAAAGTTTTGTTAAACCGGTCTCTGCAGCCGCACGGATACAAAGAGATATCACTAGGGGGCTTGGTTGTTGTCACACCATAGCTACACCTCTTGGTCGGTTTAAACACCACAAAGGGATTTCACTAGGGGGCTTGGTTGTTATCACACCATAGCTACACCTCTTGATGGGTGTTAAGCCACAAAGGAAATTAGGTGGGGCCAAAGAGAGTGTTGCACAAAGCATAAACTCAAACATGGGCACCCACTAAGCACAGCTCACAAAGTTACTTGGGGGCTCTTTGTGCAAAGCAACAAAGAGTTTGAAAGGACCCTTGTAATTGCTATCAAGCCACGGCTTGGATGCCTGGTGTATTCACCTAAAACCCCGGGTTAACCTACCTTCATCAAGTAAGCCACTCCTGTCCAGGTAATCCTGGTATGACCTGCCAAATGTTTGTCAAGTCAATCTTATACAGACCCTGAACTTGTCAAAGTTAAAACGACGATTGGTTAATTGGAGGCCCATATTAAAAGGCTTTGTTAAATGGTTTAACTCAGAGGCCTGGTAGCCCATGAAAAGCCTCGATTTGGAGCCTGGCAGCTCGTAAAAAGCCTCGCATGTTTCTTTTTTGAGTCCTATTTGCTAAGTTTTTCGCCTTTATTAAAGGTTCATAATGTCTTTTGATAAACCGGTGTCCTTGACCCGGCCTGGCTTTCAACTACAAGTTCTCAGTACATGATCAGTTATAAACAGGCATTCGTTATCCCGGTCTAGTTTTGACTAACAAGTCGCCAGTGTTACAAGGGAAACCCAGTGTTTATTATATCCCAGTACGGTTTATTATCATAATCCGGCAAATTAAGGACAGAGTTATCACTGCTCTGGATTGGTGTTTATAACTTTACCATACAAGTAGTTGGTCAGCCAACGAGGTATGTTGCACATGTTATTTTTTATATACAAACTTTGATTATCCATCTAAGTATTGTCTATTCTTGGGCATCACGACCTGTCCAGTGGTAAACCACTAGGACACTTTTCAAGTTCTTGTATCCAGGAACACAACTCGTCATGGGTTATGCATAAATAGATCCCAAAAGGTGGAGCAAGTTTTCACATTATCAAAGCATCACAAAACATGCTCGATGGCATGACAGATAAAGGAGTTTTTGCTATCCTATTACATGAAGCTTCCAAACGGCTCCAATTGAATAGTTGTTTTTAAGCATTGGCACACAATAGCTGGTAAACCGGCTGCCAATTTAAGACGCTTCGTCTGGACGGTTTGACGGTTGAGGGTCAGTTGGTGCGATCACTTCTTCTTCATCCCTCCCCAGACGCTGGAAATCAACCGTTGACCAATCGATTCCAGTTAAAGCTTGAAACACGGCTTCTTCATGGATAAGGCTGGAGGGGTTAATGTCAGGAGCGTAAGTATGCTTACGAATTGGAGGCACAAGTTCTTCGACTTCATGGATTTCGGCAGGCTGTCTCTTCCCTTCAGCGTCATAAGCCGGTAGGAAATGAGACAAGTCTGTGTCCTCTGCCAGTTTGCTGGCTATTGGCCGCATTTCTTTGGTCAGCCTTCGGAGGTCATCATTGTCGAAGTTTGAACCGTCCTCCTTCACACCTGGATATCCTTTAATGATGTCCTCCGCTTCAAGATCTGGAATCCATGCCTTGGCTCGGATTAGTGCGGTTAATGCTCCTGCTCTTGCAGCTGCCTTCTTCAGTTCGGTAATCCGGGCTGGTAACATGGCCAGCTTCTCAAGAGTTTGCTTTATCAGTGATGGCACCGGTTTATTGTAAGCCGCAGTGCAAATCGCACGCTAGGACCCAGAGTACAACTGTTCAATCAAGGTATAAGCCGCTTTAAGCTTCATCCGCATATCTGTGCCTAGATGAGCAACACGAGTGCCTGTCATGGTTTAAAATCAGCACTCTGGTAAATGATAAGGTTTCATGAATTGGAAAAACTTCATAAGGAGATACTTACCAAAGACAGCGGACGTCATGGCGTTGATTTGCCATTTCAATCCAGTTAGTTCATCCACAACTGGCTTCAGGGCTGCTTCGGCATCTTCAGCTTTTTTGGTTAAATCGGCCTTCTCGGTTTCCCAGTCAGCACGTTCTTTGTTAAAAGAGTCCTTTAGCTTTTCCATAGCTGTCAAAGGTTTGGTCAGCTCCTCTTTGGCTTTCACAGCCTCTGCTTGTTGGGACTTCACGTTCTCTTACAAATCAGCGGTTCGGGCATCTCTATTGCTTAGCTCGGCCTGCAACAGTGAAGATATGTCAACAAAAGGATATGTATTTTCTAAGTACAAAGCGTATAACAAGTTATGCACTTCATACTTGGGGGCTAATGCCTATTTTCTCTGATTCACTACATTTTTTATAAAGTCTCCAGCACAATGCAAGCATTATCCTTGACACTTGGGGGCTAATGTACATCTGTTCAAAACGGACGCATAGATTTCAAGGCCCGGATTACCTTGCAAAGCTAAACCAGCCTTTGGGGGCTACGTTGAGGAAAGCTACATAATTGCAGTGGTAAAGTATCGGTTTTTGTTAAGGACCTGACATTTTGAAGCTCGGCAAGAGAGGATTAAAGTGGTACAAAGTCCCGGTTTAAGATTAATCATCATAAAACGGCCCTTGGGGGCTACTTGGGCTAGTGTTTCAACTTTGGAATTAAGAAGTAAAGGGAGATGAAAATACCTCATAGCGTTCCTTCATCAGGTTCACCAAACCGGCTTCATAGTCACGGTTTGAGTGAAGACGGTTTAAAAAACCGGAGTGAAGTTCTTCAACACTGAGATGAGCATAACTTGATAAGTCAGTGCTCCATTTACCCTTTTCCCTGGCAGCACGCTCCTCTTTGGCACTATGTTGGGCTAAGATGACAGGATGGCCAGGAGAGTTGTGGCCCATGCCAGTAATGACAACATCATCTCCTTGGCCTTCAGTAGTATTAGTGCCTTTCACCGGACTAGCACGGTTTGGAGCTTCTGGTTCAGTATCAGGCATAGCAGGAGCAGCTTCTGGTTGTTCATCAACATTCTGGTCTTGAAGGGGCGGTTCATCAAAGGTAGCCTCAGGATGAGGACCCTCCGGTTCACGAGTTTGGTCCAGTTCACCTATTTGCTCTTCTTCAAAAACTGCCTGGTCTTCTGACGGATTGTTGACCCGAGCTTTCTTGCTGGGTCTGGCTTTGGCTCTGCAAACAAAATTACAAGAGGTTTAGCATTTATTCAGGATCTGCAAACGCATTTGAAGGAAGGGTTTGAATGCTTACCCGGCTACAGTCTTAAGAGGGGGGAGTTGGGTTGTTGTTGATTTGCCAGAAGATGAGGGAGGGGTCACCTGATAATTTGAATCAGATGGATTAAGAAGTTGTCTGAAATAACCTGCCTTGGGATAAAAATTGTCAGAAGTGGGAGAGACCTCAGATCGGCGCTTCCAAACCGGGGTATCACGTAAACCGGCCAAAGTGACCTGTTGGCCACTGTGCCGGGTTGTCCGGCGAGCTTCATGCTGTTGTGTCTTCAAAATAAATGTTGAATCCAAGTAAGCAAGAGGATGAGAAAAGCTTACTTTCCGGACTGCTTGACGGGTTTTTTGTGTTGGCATAGAGTCTGAACCAGAGGAAAGGGTAATTACCTCTACATCATTAGCCTGGCTGCCTTCTACGTCCTCCTGATAAAGATCATTGTTAATGAGGTGCATGAAAAGGGAGCCAAGTGAGTCAAGTTCTACCTCAACTTCCGGATCATCTGCATCTTCATCAAGCTCCATGCTGATCCGGTCAGCCATTTTCCGCTTTGAGGTACGCTTGACATCTTTGGTTTTAGGACGGGATGGCTTTGCCGCTTTATCTGCGGGTTTCCGTTTCCAAAAGGGATCATCACCCTGTTCATACATAAACAGAGGAAGGTTCACAAGTTGAACAAATTAAAAGATATCAAAGATAAAAAGAAGCATTGTGCTTACAGCAGGCGGTTTATTCTGAGTGTAGAAGGGGCTCAAGCCAGTTTGGCGACGGACTGATTCCGGTTCATTCAAAATTTTCTTAACGCTTTCAGTGACCTCTTCATCGGTTACCTGAATGTTGATGTGGCGTTGGGGGTCTTCAACCTCACCGGTATACAAGCACATTAAACTGGGGCGGCAGCTTAGTGGCAAGACGCTCCACGATATCCAGCAACGCATAAAATCAACGGCTGTTAAACCGTTGGCCATAAAGGCCTGGAGTTTGGCGAGTTGAGGGGCATATTTGGCCCGTTCCGTAGAGCTTAAACGTTGTGGGAGTGGATGAGTGTTGGAAAGCCGGTGATCGTGATAGCCTGGAAGAGGGTTTTCATCTTCAGAGGAGGTATCTATGCACTAGAACCAAGTCTGGTTCCATTCCTTAGGGTGACTGTGCAGTTTGACATGAGGGAATTCAACTTACTTCCTCTTTTGAATAGAAACACCACCAAGTTCAGTGTTGGGAACATTTACAAATTCTGTACACTGGTTCAGATGAAAGAAGTCCCGGAATAGCTCAGCAGTCGGTTCTTCTTGTAAGTACACTTCACAGAAGACCTGGAAGTTGCATAGATTGGATACCGAGTTGGGTCCAATATCTTGAGGATGGAGTTGGAAACTGGCAAGCACATCTCGGTAAAACTTTGACCCTGGCGGTTTGAAACCACGGCCTATGTGGTCGACAAAGACCACAACCTCACCCTGCCTCGGGGTTGGAGGATTTTTTGCTCCTAGAACTCGCCATCGAATTTCAGTTTTCTTAGGCAAGGTGCCGATGCTGACCATTCCGTTCAACTGTTCCTCGGTGACCCGGGAACGAGCCCAGTTGCAAGCGGCAAATTGTTTGGCCATTGTGAAACGAAAAGCTGGAAAAGAAATGCCGGTTTACAAAATCATTCATGATGACATGCAAGATGCAATAGGAATAAAGATATACAGGTATATGAAATTGCGTAAACCGGAAACTAATACAATAATGAATGACAAGATCATATCAAGGGCATACATGTGTTGTTAAGCCGTACTATTACAATCAAGGTAAAGGAGGGTTTCTGGTTTACTAGGGGACTAATGGTATGCGATAGATTGTTTTTTACAAGAGTAAAACCGCCTACATGGTACAGAGGATACAGATCTAAGGCAAAAAGGGCTAAGTAAGGAAAAACAAGTTTCACAGGATCACATGGGAATTTTGGATCTACCAAAAAACACGAAAGCAAAAATATTTTGACCTAAAAGGGTTGGTCCCGAAGCAGTTCGTAAAGGTTCAGATCAGTTCTTATGCACATAAAGGTTTGTGGTGATAGCGGAAGATAAACCATTACGCGGAACATATCAACATTGAGATTTTTTATCCATAGACTAAGGAGGAACAGGAAAGAGCAGCACCGGAACTCCGATGAACTTCAATGAACTGCGAAGAACAAGGAAACCCTAGACAGATCTACAAGGGAGGAAAGAAAAGGACTTACAGTGACTGTTGAAGCAACGCAGGAACGCCACAGCTCTCTGGTAATGGTCAGGTTGATGCAGCGGCCTTTGTCGAAGCAGAGGAGAACCTCGGTGACGGCGGCGGCGCTCAGGGGCAGAGGTGTCGCGAGGAGGAAGAAGCGAAGGAGACGAAGGGGAAAAATGATAAGGACCCGTGGCCCTATTTCTAAGGCGAAGCGATAAAGCGACAAGTGCGGGAATCGAGGAGCTCAAAAATGGATAGTTAATAATGGTGTCGCCTCGATGACTGGATATGCATTAATGAAGGTAATCTTCAGCTTCAACGGATAGATGACGTCAGGGCGGTTTATGATGATCCTGGAGTATGACGTCACAACGGTTTACAAGATCAAGGTGAAGATGCAAAGGAGGAGTTTTTTTTTCTAAGTATTGAAGATTGATATGAACAAGTTTAAACCAATCTGGGGCCTAATGTTGGGGATATTACTACTGGACGTAAACCGACCAGGGGTAACTGGATTAACTTTATGAAGATTAGAAGCCCATGAAGACGTAAGAATGATGGTGCTTTATGAAGGCCCAAGGCCCAGAGGCGAGTTAAGGCCTATAGATGTAAACCGACCTTATTATGTAACTTGCATTATAAGATAGGAAGGATAGAGACCGAACCGGACACGTTTATGATCTGGCTTCGAGACTCTGTAAACCGGCGGGCGTCAACCTATGTATATAAAGGGACGACCCAATAGCGGTTTAGGAACAACAGACAACAACTCGAGGGCCAGTCAAAGCGGATTCGCTCCCTGGTCATCGAAACCCTAGCAATACCAATCACAACTAGACGTAGGCTTTTACCTTCATCGAAGGGGCCGAACTAGTATAAAACTCCCCGTGTCCCCTTGTCCGGTTTAACCCCTTTAATCTAACCCATTGCGATGGCTCCACGACTAAGTCCTTTAACAATGACATCTTCCGTGACAAACCCACGACACCAGACGTGAGAAGAAACAAGGCTGAAACAACCTTTGACTAACACAGAAATGACCATTTCTCAATAACAGTCATACCTGTATTTTTTTGCATCTGGATCACCGGTTCACATGACCCAATCCATTTTCAGAAGTCAATGCTTCTTCATGCCTGATGACCATCATGCCTTGGCGGCTTATTGTCAAATAGTCAAGCCGGTAAAAAAGACCATGCTGATTGTTTAAAATTGAGACAATAAAAAACCAGTAAGGCAAATAGCAGTTTGCAAACAATATAAATTAACCTTGTAACTAAAAGTTGGGGATTTCTGATTCGAATACGATCAGTAAACTGGACCAAAGGGGTTAAGCTAAGATTCGAATACGATCATATCGCCCCCAGTGGCTTTGGCGTTGCGCCGATCAAGAGGGTACCGACAGCTATGTTCTCTTTGGTTCGAATATGACCTATGTTTGAACAGGAAGCCCCCAAATGACCTTGAGAGGTTTTTAACGACCCTGATTCAAATACGATCCAAGTCGGACCCCAAAGGGGTTAAGCTATGATTCAGATACGATCAAGAAGCCCCCTAGTGAGTATGGCTTTGAGCCGATCAAGAGGGTTACGACAATTATGTTCTCTTTGGTTCGAATACGACCTATGTTTGAACAGGAAGCCCCCAAGTGATCATGAGGTTTTCAGCTAGATTCGAATACGATCATAAGCCGGACCAGAAAGGTTAAGCTAAATTCATATATGATCAGCTCCTTGATAATCTTGAAAAATAGTAAAGATATATAACCTTTGAAGAGAAAAAGGACAGAGTCCTGCTTTATTACTTATCATAGTATATACAATGTCAAAGTATGTACATGATGAGAGCCGGTAGCTCAGGTGTAGTATGGCCGAAGTTGAGCAATGTTCCACGGCTGGCGGGTCTCCTCCTCCGAATTACGTGAGTCTTTGTGCTCTTGAACGTGAATGAGGTAATATGACCCGTTGTTTAAGTTCTTGCTGACAACAAAGGGTCGTTCCCAAGGTGGGGATAGCTTGTGTGCATCTGACAGATCCTGGATGAGCTGGAGCACCAGGTCACCTTCTTGAAAAGTCCTGGACTTAACCCGGAGGCTGTGATAACGGCGCGGGTCCTGTTGATAAATTGCTAATCGAGCCGCTGCTACCTCTTGAGCACTGTGTTGGTTTTTCCACGAAGAGGAAGGGATCACGCAACAAAGTAGCGTAAGTATTTCCCTCAGTTTTTGAGAACCAAGGTATCAATCTAGTAGGAGGCTACGCGTGAGTCCCTCGTACCTGCACAAAACAAATAAATCCACGCAACCAACGCGATAAGGGGTTGTCAATCCCTACACGACCACTTACGAGAGTGAGATCTGATAGATATGATAAGATAATATTTTTGGTATTTTTATGATAAAGATGCAAAGTAAAATAAAAGCAAAGGAAATAACTAAGTATTGGAAAATTATTATGATGAAGATAGACCCGGGGGCCATAGGTTTCACTAGTGGCTTCTCTCGATAGCATAAGTATTCTACGGTTGGTGAATGAATTACTGTTGAGAAATTGACAGAATTGAGCATAGTTATGAGAATATCTAGGTATGATCATGTATATAGGCATCACGTCCGAGACAAGTAGACTTGAAAACTTCACAACACAAAACTTAAAGTAGAAAATCTCGTGATCTCCGTTAGCGAAAGAAAACAAAAGACCACTTCAAGGTACTGTAATGAACTCATTATTTATTTATATTGGTGTTAAACCTACTGTATTCCAACTTCTCTATGGTTTATAAACTATTTCACTAGCCATAGATTCATCAAAATAAGCAAACAACACACGAAAAACAGAATCTGTCAAAAACAGAACAGTCTGTAGTAATCTGTAGCTAGCGCAAGATCTGGAACCCCAAAAATTCTAAAATAAATTTCTGGACGTGAGGAAGTTATCTATTAATCATCTGCAAAAATAATTAACTAAATAACACTTTCCAAATAAAAATGGCAGCAGTTCTCGTAAGCGCTAAAGTTTCTGTTTTTTACAGCAAGATATCAAGACTTTCCCCATGTCTTCCCAACGGTTCTACTTGGCACAAACATTAATTAAACAAAAAAACACAACCTAAACAGAGGCTAGATAAATTATTTATTACTAAACAGGAGCAAAAAGCAAGGAATAAAAATAAAATTGGGTTGCCTCCCAACAAGCGCTATCGTTTAACGCCCCTAGCTAGGCATAAAAAGCAAGGATATATCTAGGTATTGCCATCTTTGGTTTTCAACTTTTTAGCGGAATCAAGCTCGAATCCGGGAGGTTCTTTATGTTTCCCTTAATATTCTGAAATTTTTAGATCTAACGAATCCAACTGCTTATTGCAAAAGGTAATCAACATATTCATGCGGTGGAGATTCCCGCTAACGCTTTTAAGAGGTTCAAGAGACTTTTGTAAAATCTTGGTTACTTCGAAAATTTTCTCAAAAACTTGCGTTTCCTCTTGGGTATGATGAGGACCCTTTTGTTGAGGTAGAGTTCCTACTATACCTTCTATAATTTCATGCGCAATGCTGAGATCAATTTCAATAAAATTGCCTTTGGCAACGCAATCCAAAAGTTGTCTACGAGACATATTTAGTCCAACATAGAAGTTGCGAAGAAAAATTCTAAAATTCACCTCTAGGGTACAATTACAATAAGATTCCATCATTCTAAACCAAGCATCTTTTAAATTTTCTCCTTGCCTCTGTTTGAAGTGAAGAACCTCAAACTCGGGAGACAAAGGAGCAGATAAGGGATTAGCCATAACGACAAGCAAACGGAAAAGAGGCGAGCGGAAAGAGAGGGAGGATAGAGAGAGAGAGGGCGAATAAAATGGCAAGGGTGAAGTGGGGGAGAAGAAAACGAGAGGCAAATAGCAAATAATGTAATACGGGAGATAAGGATTGTGATGGGTACTTGGTATATTGACTTTTGCGTAGACTCCCCGGGAACGGCGCCAGAAATCCTTCTTGCTACCTCTTGAGCACTGCGTTGGTTTTTCCCCGAAGAAGAAGGGATGATGCAGCAAAGTAGCGTAAGTATTTCCCTCAGTTTTTGAGAACCAAGGTATCAATCCAGTAGGAGGCTACGCATGAGTCCCTCGTACCTGCACAAAACAAATAAATCCTCACAACCAACGCGATAAGGGGTTCTCAATCCCTACGTAGCCACTTACGAGAGTGAGATCTGATAGATATGATAAGATAATATTTTTGGTATTTTTATGATAAAGATGCAAAGTAAAATAAAAGCAAAGTAAAAAGCAAAGGAAATAACTAAGTATTGGAAGAATAATATGATGAAGATAGACCCGGGGGCCATAGGTTTCACTAGTGGCTTCTCTCGAGAGCATACGTATCCTATGGTGGGTGAACTAATTATTGTTGAGCAATTGACAGAATTGAGCATAGTTATGAGAATATCTAGGTATGATCATGTATATAGGCATCACGTCCGAGACAAGTAGACCGGCTCCTGCCTGCATCTACTACTATTACTCCACTCATCGACCGCTATCCAGCATGCATCTAGAGTATTAAGTTCATAAAAACAGAGTAACGCCTTAAGCAAGATGACATGATGTAGAGGGATAAACTCATGCAATATGATGAAAACCCCATCGTGTTATCCTCGATGGCAACAATACAATACGTGCCTTGCTGCCCCTACTGTCACTAGGAAAGGACACCATAAGATTGAACCCAAAGCTAAGCACTTCTCCCATTGCAAGAAAGATCAATCTAGTAGGCCAAACCAAACTGATAATTCGAAGAGACTTGCAAAGATAACCAATCATACATAAAAGAATTCAGAGAAGATTCAAATATTGTTCATAGATAGACTTGATCATAAACCCACAATTCATCGATCTCAACAAACACACCGCAAAAAGAAGGTTACATCGAATAGTTCTCCATAAGAGAGGGGGAGAACATTGTATTGAGATCCAAAAAGAGAGAAGAAGCCATGTAGCTAATAACTATGGACCCGTAGGTTTGAGGTGAACTGCTCACACTTCATCGGAGGGGCTATGGTGATGGTGTAGAAGCCCTCCGTGATGGATACCCCCTCCGGCGGAGCTCTGGAACAGGCCCCAAGATGGGATCTCGTGGATACAGAAAGTTGCGGCGGTGGAATTAGGGTTTTGGCTCCGTGTCTGATCCTTTGGGGGTACGCAGGTATATATAGGAGGAAGGAGTACGTCGGTGGAGCAACAGGGGGCCCACGAGGGTGGAGGGCGCGCCTGGGGGGTAGGCGCGCCCCCTACCTCGTGGCCTCCTTTCTTGTTTCTTGACATAGGGTCCAAGTCTCCTGGATCATGTTCGGTGAGAAAATCACGTTCCCGAAGGTTTCATTCCGTTTGGACTCCGTTTGATATTCCTTTTCTTCAAAACCCTAAAATTGGCAAAAAAAAACATCAATTCTGGGTTGGGCCTCCGGTTAATAGGTTAGTCCCAAAAATAATATAAAAGTGGATAATAAAGCCCAACAATGTCCAAAACAGTAGATAATATAGCATGGAGCAATCAAAAATTGTAGATACGTTGGAGAAGTATCAGCCACTGCTAGGTCTCTCTCCTCATCTAACAAGTCAAGTGCATCCTGTCGGGCTTGTTCGTTATTAGCTTCAACGTAAGCCGCCACACGAGGCGAGTCATGACGGATGTCGCTAGGCAGCACTGCTTCCGCTCCATAAACCATGAAGAAAGGTGTATAACCTGTAGGCCTGTTAGGAGTGGTGTTGATACTCCACAGCACCGGGGGTAACTCCTCCACCCAACAACCCAGCGTCCGTTGTAAGGGAACCATAAGCCGGGGCTTGAGACCTTTTAAGATTTCTTGATTTCCTCTCTCAGCCTGACCATTGGATTGAGGGTGAGCTACAGAAGAAACATCAAGCCGGATATGCTCACGCTGACAGAACTCTTCCATAGCCCCTTGGGATAAGTTAGTGCCATTGTCAGTGATAATGTTGTGTGGAAAACCAAAGCGAAAGATCACCTTTTTCATGAACTGAACCACCGTGGCTGCATCACACTTACTCAATGGCGCTGCCTCAACCCATTTTGTGAATTTGTCAACTGCCACTAAAAGATGTGTCTTTTTATCCTTAGACCTTTTGAAAAGTCCAACCATGTCAAGCCCCCAGACTGCAGACGGCCAAGTGGTTGGAATCATCCGCAACTCCTGAGCTGGCACGTGCGCTCATCGTGCAAATTTTTGACATCCATCACACCTACTGACCAGATCCTCTGCAATAGTGTGAGCTGTCAACCAGTAAAACCATGATGAAAAGCTTTTGCCACAAGAGATTTTGACCCGGCGTGATGACCACAATCCTCTTCATGGATCTCACGAAGTATTTCTTGGCCTTCTTCGGGAGACACACACCGCTGAAACGCTCCATTGACGCTACGATGGTATAACTCTCCGTCAGAAATCGTCATTGACTTGGACCGCCGGGTTATCTGTCGGGCCAGGGTCTCATCCTCGGGCAACTCGCCCTGGGTCATGTAAGCCAAGAACAGTACTATCCAATATGGGATGACGTGAAGAGCCACCACCAACTGTGCCTCCGGGTCAGGAACGGCCAAATCTACCTCTATAGGTAACTTAACATACGGGTTATGCAAAACATCCAAAAAGGTGTTAGGTGGCACCGGCTTACGCTGAGATCCCAACTGGGTTAAGGCATCGACCGCTTCATTCTTTCTACGGTCAATGTGTTCCACTTGATAACCCTTAAAATGTCCTGCAACAGCGTCGACTTCATGGCCATAAGCTGTCATGAGAGGATCCTTGGAATCCCACTTGCCTGACACCTGTTGAGCCACCAAATCTGAATCGCCAAGGCACCGGACCCGGCTCAGACTCATTTCTTTAGCCATTCGAAGACCATGGAGCAAGGCTTCATATTCTGCTGCGTTGTTAGTACAAGGAAACATCAATCGCAACACATAACAAAACTTGTCACCTCGAGGGGAAGTTAAAACAACTCCAGCCCCCGAGCCTTCCAACTGTCTAGACCCATCAAAGTGAATCGTCCAATATGTGTTGTCTGGTTTCTCCTCTGGCATCTGCATCTCTGTCCAGTCATTAATAAAGTCAACCAGCGCTTGAGACCTGATCGCAGCACGTGGCACATACTTCAACCCATGAGACCCAAGTTCAATGGCCCACTTGGCGACTCGTCTAGTAGCTTCTCTATTTCGAATGATGTCTCCCAAAGGAGCAGAGCTAACCATAGTGATTGGGTGACCCTGAAAGTAATGTTTGATATTCCGGCTTGCCATGAACACCCCATACACGAGCTTCTGCCAATGTGCATATCTTTGTTTAGATGCAATCAGCACCTCACTGACGTAATAAACAGGCCGTTGAACCGGATGTTCCTTGCCAGCCTCCTTGCGCTCCACCACAATGGCCACACTAACAGCTTGTGAGTTAGCAGCTACATATAATAATAGCGGCTCTTTCTCAACTGGAGCAGCAAGGACCGGCGGCTCAGCAAGCTGTTTCTTCAGATCCTCAAAAGCCGAGTTTGCAGGATCACTCCAAACAAAGTCATCCTTCTTTTTCATCATCTGATACAAAGGCATCGCCTTCTCCCCTAACCGGCTTATGAATCGGCTTAAAGCAGCGACGCGACCCGCCAGCCGTTGAATGTCATTGATGCACACCGGTTTGGCCAGGAAGGTGATTGCCTTAATTTTCTCCGGGTTAGCTTCAATACCTCTGTTAGACACCAAAAAACCCAAGAGCTTGCTAGCTGGGACTCCAAAAACACACTTGGCCGGGTTAAGCATCATCTTGTAGACCCGGAGGTTATCAAAGGTCTCCTTCAGATCTGTTACCAAGGTTTCCTCTTCTCTGGATTTCACCACTATATCATCCACATAAGCATGAACATTACGCCCAATCTGATTGTGAAGGCAATTATGTACACACCGTTGATAAGTCGCCCTGAGCTTTTGCATAGACATATAACAGAAGGCTCCAAACGAAGTGATGAAAGTTGTTTTCTCCTGGTCCTTAACTGCCATCTTGATCTGATGATAACCTGAGTATGCATCCAAGAAACTCAAACGCTCGCAACCCGCCGTAGCATCAATGATCTGATCAATACGAGGGAGAGCAAAAGGTTCAGCCGGACAAGCTTTGTTCAAATCGATGTAATCCACACACATACGCCAGGTGCCGTTCTTCTTGAGTACAAGCACCGGGTTAGCCAACCACTCCGGGTGAAAAACTTCAATGATGAACCCGGCCGCCAAGAGCCGGGCCACCTCTTCTCCAATGGCCTTGCGCCTTTCCTCGTTAAACCGTTGAAGAAATTGCCTGACCGGCTTAAACTTCGGATCAGTATTAAGAGTGTGCTCAGCGAGTTCTCTTGGGACACCCGGCCTGTCAGAAGGTTTCCATGCAAAGATGTCCCGGTTCTCACGGATGAACTTGATGAGCGTGCTTTTCTATTTTGGATCCAAGTTGGCACTGATGATGAACTGCTTGGATGAGTCGCCAGGCACAAAATCGACCATTTTGGTGTCATCAGCTGACTTGAATTTTAACACCGGTTCATCATCCGTAGTTGGCTTCTTTAAAGACGTCATGTCTGCCGGGTCAACATTATCTTTATAAAACTTTAACTCCTCTGTTGCACAAACAGACTCAGCATAAGCGGCATCTCCTTCTTCACACTCCAAGGCTATTTTCCGGCTTCCATGTACTGTAACGGTGCCTTTATAACCCGACATCTTGAGCTGGAGATATACATAACACGACCGAGTCATGAACTTGGCTTAAGCCGGCCGTCCAAACAGAGCATGATATGGGCTTTTGATCTTAACCACCTCAAAAGTTAACTTCTCAGCCTTGGAATCATATGCATCCCCAAAGGCTACTTCCAGTTCAATCTTACCAAATGGGTACGCCGACTTGCCAGGAACAACCCCGTGAAAAATAGTGTTAGATTGCTTAAGACTCTTATCAGTCAACCCCATCCGACGGAATGTCTCATAGTAGAGGATGTAGATGCTACTGCCTCCATCCATGAGCACTTTAGTGAATTTATATCCACCAACCTGAGGTGCTACTACCAAGGCTAAGTGACCCGGATTATCAACCCGGGGAGGATGATGTTCTCTGCTCCACACAATAGGATGTTCCGACCATCTCAAATAACGTGGAATCGCCGGCTCAGCGACATTGACAGCCTTGTTATGAAGCTTCTGGTCCCTCTTGCATAAACTAGTGGTAAATACATGATATTGCCCACTATTCAACTGTTTTGGGTTGCTCTGATATTTGGACTGTTGCTGCTGATTACCTTGGCCGGGTTGTGGATTATAACCTCCCTGGTTACCCGTATGGCCATGACCGTGAAAGCCGCCTCCACCTAAACCGGCGCCCGGGCCATGAAAGCCGGCTCCGCTTGAACCGCCGCCAGGCCCAGACTTCCATCAAATGTGTTTGAATTTTTAAATGCCTTCACGATTGTACAGTCCTTCCACAGATGGGTGGCTGGCTTCTCCTGGGTGCCGTTTCTTGGACAAGGTTCATTCAATAGTTGCTCGAGGGTGGGACCTGACCCGCCTGACCGAGGGGGTTGCCTATCCTTGCACCGTTGATTGTTGCCATGTGCATTGGTGTTAGCCACAAATTCGGCAGCCTTACGTTTATTACCTCCTTGATTTGTCGGGTTATGCTGGTGACCCTTGCTGTTGCCGTTCTTCTTTCCCTTCCCTGTTTTTTCTTCATCAGACATGGGATCCTTGGTACTATCAGAATCAGCATACTTGACTAGAGTCGCCATCAACTGGCCCATGTCATTGTAGTCACGCTTGAGCCGCCCCAGCATCTGCTTCAGAGGTTCAAAACGGCAATTTTTCTCCAACATTAAGACTGCCGAGCCGGCATCCATCTTATCAGATGAATGTATTATCTCCTTGACCCGGCGCACCCAATGGGTTGTGGACTCACCTTCCTCTTGCTTACAATTAGTCAGGTCCACGATTGACATAGGTTGTTTGCATGTGTCCTTGAAGTTCTGAATGAACCGGGCTTTTAATTCCGCCCATGAGCTGATGGAATTGGGGGGCAATCCTTTCAACCAAGTGCGAGCCGTTCCATCCAACATCATAGTGAAATACTTAGACATTGCTGCATCGCTGACTTCCAACAGCTCCATCGCCATCTCATAACTCTCAATCCAGGCCCCATGCTGCAAGTCGGCCGTGTAATTAGGCACCTTACGAGGCCCCTTGAAGTCTTTTGGCAAGCGCTCATTACGTATAGCCGGCACCGGGCAAGGGACACCTCCTGTTCTTGCGGCTACTCCTGCCTCAACAGAGGTTGTCGGATAAGCCGAAAAAGCCTGATGAGCCGCCTGCTCAGCTGCCAGTTGAACCGCCCGTTCAGCCTCTTGACGGATCCTCTCCTGATCCGCCAAGTTAAGGGCTCCACCCTGTGTCAGCTCGTGCCTACGCGGTTGGTTACGACGTTGAGCATTGCTCGACATTTCGGCTGAGTTCATATGCCTGCTGTAGCTTGGGCTCCGGCTTGGGCGAGGGGTTGAGTGGATTCTGTCTCGACTGTAAGAATACGCATCCTGCTATGCCAGAGCCGTCTGAAGAAGTTCTCACACCCTTCGTGTTTCGATTGCTGTCGGAGAGTCGCCTTCCATCGGGAGAGCCGCCAAACGAGCCGACGCAGCAATGAGATTCTCCAAAGGATTGGAAAAGTGACCCGGTGGTATTGGTGTATAATGAGGCGGAGCGGTATTCATAAGAGGCGGCTCCATGGCCCGCGGCTGAACCGGCGCTCCGGGTGTCGTGATCCGATTTGCCTCCGGTGGGTTACTTGGACCGGCCCCGGGTGTGTGGAAAAGGTTCCTAGGATCAAGCGTCAGAGGTAGACGCGGCTGAGTTTTCTGATGCCTTCTCCTCATGACCTCGTTTGACGCGTTCAGATCCACCGAGAGCCGGAAAGTCTTCGCTTGAAGTTGCTGAGCACGAGCGTCCAAAGCAGCCCATTCTGCGGCCATCCTGACCTCTTCTGCTGCTAAATTTTCCTTGGCATGTGCCATCTCTTCGCGTACCCGTGCCACCTTCGCGTCATGCTGAGTTTTATCCGCCGGCTCCACCACGGTAGTCAATAGAGCCGTCAGTTTATCCATGAGGTCCATTAGCATCTGAGCCGGAGGGCGCGCGGGGTCTCCTGACCCGGCCGCTGCCGACCCGGTGGTTATTGCGGCTGCAGCCGTGGAGTTCTGCCCGGGCTGAGTGCCGGCCACGAAGACTCCGACTCGATTCGGTGGCTCAAAGGGGTCCGGAATACTGCTGCCATCAGAACAGCCCCCAAGCATGCCATCCTGCAGCTGATACAAAGAATCTGTCACGCCTGTTGATGACGTGGCGTCAGAACAGATGGCCGTCTCACCGCCATCCACTGATCCTTCCGAGTATTCACCTCAATGGGTGCAACCCAATAAAGGCACGCGTTACGGCGGGTCGGGCCCGGGTGGGTCTCGCGCGCAGAGCTGTCTCGATGATGTTGGTGCAGACATCCAGCTCAGGGCCCGATTCGCCGATCCAACCGATGAAGACATGAATTCCGCCGAAGGGGACCCGGTACCCGTACTCAATTGAGCTGGCCTTGGGGCCCCAGCCTTCATCATCGATGTAGAGCTTGCCACGACGACTCTTGGTCATCCGGCCCACAACATATCCCTTGAGCCCTTTGAAGTTGCCCTTCAAGAACTCAAATCCACCGTGCGCTGGCCCCACGGTGGGCGCCAACTGTCGTGGAATTGTCACGGCAGATGTCCTAGCAAAAGGACTTAGTCGTAGGGCCATCACAACTAGGAAGCTTAAAGGGGTTAATCGGGACAAAGGACACGAGAGGTTTTATACTAGTTCGGCCCCTTATGATGAAGGTAAAAGCCTACGTCTAGTTGTGTTGGAATTGCTGGGGTTTCGATCACCAAGAGGCTAATCCGCCGGCTTGGTTATTGATCTCTTGTTTCTTGCCCTAAGACGCCACAGGGTCGTCCCCTTATATACACGGGTTGACGCCTGGCGGCCTACAGAGTCCCGGACGGTTCATAAAACGTGTCCGGCTCGGTGACTTCTTTGTATGCCTTTCTTTACAAGTCTTTCTACGGCGGTTTACAATATTGGGCCTTAAGCCGCCTCTGGCTTAAGCCTTCTACAAGTCTTAATAAACTATAGCCTTAAATACTATTGGGCTTATTTTGTAACCCGTCGTTGGGGTTGACCCGACCTCTCCTGGGCGGGTCTTACCTGGTAGCTATATTCCCAACACAATCTGTGCTAAATTCTCCGCATGCTTATAATCAAAATAAAGCTTTTACCAAACATATCATTGATGATTTAATGCAATCTTATGAAGAAAAGCTTGAATTAGAAGTTTCTATTCCTAGAAAACTTCATGATGAGTGGGAACCTACTATTAAAATTAAAATTAAAGATCATGAATGTTATGCTTTATGTGATTTGGGTGCTAGTATTTCCACGATTCCAAAAACTTTGTGTGATGTGTTATGTTTCCGTGAATTTGATGGTTGTTCTGTCCATTTGCATCTTGCGGATTCCACTATTAAGAAACCTATGGGAAGGATTAATGATGTCCTTATTGTTGCAAATAGGAATTATGTGACCATAGATTTCATTGTTCTTGATATTGATTGCAATCCTTCATATCCTATTATTCTTGGTACACCTTTCCTTAGAACGATTGGTGCAATTATTGATATGAAAGAAGGGAATATTAGATTCCGATTTCCTTTAAGGAAGGGAATGGAACACTTTCCTAGAAGGAAAATTAAATTACCTTATGAATCTATTATGAGAGCCACTTATGGATTGCATACCAAAGATGATAATACCTAGATCTATTCTTGCTTTTATGCCTAGGTAGGGGCGTTAAACGATAGTGCTTGTTGGGAGGCAACCCAATTTTATTTTTGTTCCTTGATTTTTGGTTCTGTTTAGTAATAAATAATTCATCTAGCCTCTGTTTAGATGTGGTTTATGCTTTTAATTAGTGTTTGTGCCAAGTAGAACCTTTGGGAAGACTTGGGGGGAAGTTTTAGTGATCTTGCTGTAAAAAACAGAAACTTTAGCACTCACGAGATTTGCTACCATTTTTTACTGGAGAGTGCGATTAGGTTGATTCTTTTTTGCAGATGATTAATAGATAAATTCCTCATGTCCAGCAATTTATTTCATAATTTTTGGGGTTACATAAGTATTTGAAACCTACAGATTACTATAGACTGTTCTGTTTTTTGACAGATTCTATTTTTCGTGTGTTGTTTGCTTATTTTGATGAATCTATGGCTAGTGAAATAGTTTATAAACCATAGAGAAGTTGGAATACAGTAGGTTTAACACCAATATAAATAAAGAATGAGTTCATTACATGACCTTGAAGTGGTCTTTTGTTTTCTTTCGCTAACGGAGCTCATGAGATTTTCTACTTTAAATTTTGTGTTGTGAAGTTTTCAAGTTTTGGGTAAAGATTTGATGGATTATGGAACAAGGAGTGGCTAGAGCCTAAGCTTGGGGATGCCCATGGCACCCCCAAGATAATCTAAGGACACCTAAAAGCCAAATCTTGGGGATGCCCCGGAAGGCATCCACTCTTTTCGTCTACTTCTATCGGTAACTTTACTTGGAGCTATATTTTATTCACCACATGATATGTGTTTTGCTTGGAGTGTCTTGTATGATTTGAGTCTTTGCTTTTTAGTTTAGCACAATCATCCTTTCTGTACACACCTTTTGGGAGACACACACATGAATTGGAATTTATTAGAATACTCTATGTGCTTCACTTATATCTTTTGAACTAGATAATTTTGCTCTAGTGCTTCACTTATATATTTTTAGAGCACGGTGGTGGTTTTATTTTATAGAAATTATTGATCTCTCATGCTTCACTTATATTATTTTGAGAGTCTTTTAGAACAGCATGGTAATTTTCTTTGCTTATAAAATTAGTCCTAATATGATAGGCATCCAAGATGGGTATAATAAAAACTATCATAAAAAGTGCATTGGATACTATGAGAAGTTTGATACTTGATGATTGTTTTGAGATATGAAGATGGTGATATTAGAGTCATGCTAGTTGAGTAGTTGTGAATTTGAGAAATACTTGTGTTAAAGTTTGTGATTCCCGTAGCATGCACGTACGGTGAACCGATATGTGATGAAGTCGGAGCATGATTTATTTATTGGTTGTCTTCCTTATGAGTGGCGGTTGGGGAAGAGCGATGGTCTTTTCCTACCAATCAATACCCCTAGGAGCATGCGGGTAGTACTTTCTTTCGATAAATAATAAAATTTTCCAATAAGTATGTGAGTTCTTTATGACTAATGTTGAGTCCATGGATTATACGCACTCTCACCCTTCCATCATTGCTAGCCTCTTCGGTACCGTGCATTGCCCTTTCTCACCTTGAGAGTTGGTGCAACTTCCGCGCAACTTTCGCCGGTACCTTAAACCCACCATATACCTTCCTCAAAACAGCCACCATACCTACCTATTATGGCATTTCCATAGCCATTCCGAGATATATTGCCATGCAACTTTCCACTGTTACATTTATTATGACACGCTTCATCATTGTCATATTGCTTTGCATGATCATGTAGTTGACATCGTATTTGTGGCAAAGCCACCTTTATAATTCTTTCATACATGTCACTCATGATTCATTGCACATCCCGGTACACCGCCGGAGGCATTCACATAGAGTCATATTTTGTTCTAAGAATTGAGTTGTAATTTTTGAGTTGTAAGTAAATAAAGTGTGATGATCATCATTATTAGAGCATTGTCCCATGTGAGGAAAGGATGATGGAGACTATGATTCCCCCACAAGTCGGGATGAGACTCCGGACGAAAAAAAAAGAGAAAAAAGGAGGCAATAAAAAAGGAGGAAAGGCCCAAATAAATAAATAAATATGAGAGAAAAAGAGAGAAGGGACAATGTTACTATCCTTTTACCACACTTGTGCTTCAAAGTAGCACCATGACCTTCATGATAGAGAGTCTCCTATATTGTCACTTTCATATACTAGTGGGAATTTTACACTATAGAACTTGGCTTGTATATTCCAATGATGGGCTTCCTCAAAATGCCCTAGGTCTTCGTGAGCAAGCAAGTTGGATGCACACTCACTTACTTTCTTTGGTTGAGCTTTCATACACTTATAGCTCTAGTGCATCCGTTGCATGGCAATCCCTACTCACTCACATTGATATCTATTGATGGGCATCTCCATAGCCCGTTGATACGCCTAGTTGATGTGAGACTATCTTCTCCTTTTTGTCTTCTCCACAACCACCATTCTATTCCACCTATAGTGCTATGTCCATGGCTCACGCTCATGTATTGCGTGAAGATTGAAAAAGTTTGAGAACATCAAAAGTATGAAACAATTGCTTGGCTTGTCATCGGGGTTGTGCATGATTTAAATATTTTGTGTGGTGAAGATAGAGCATAGCCAGACTATATGATTTTGTAGGCATAACTTTCTTTGGCCATGTTATTTTGAGAAGACATAATTGCTTAGTTAGTATGCTTGAAGTATTATTATTTTTATGTCAATATTAAACTTTTGTCTTGAATCTTTCGGATCTGAACATTCATGCCACAATAAATAAAAATACATTGAGAATTATGCTAGGTAGCATTCCACATCAAAAATTCTGTTTTTATCATTTACCTACTCGAGGACGAACATGAATTAAGCTTGGGGATGCTTGATATGTCTCCAACGTATATATAATTTTTTATTGTTCCATGCTATTATATTATTTGTTTTGGATGTTAATGGGCTTATTTATACAGTTTTATATTATTTTTGGGACTAACCTACTAACCCAAGGCCCAGTGCAAATTGCTGTTTTTTTGCTATTTCAGTGTTTCACGGAAAAGGAATATCAAACGGAATCCAAACGGAATGAAACCTTCAGGAGAGTTATTTTTGGAACAAACGTGATCCATGGGACTTGGAGTAGATGTCAGGAAATCAACGAGGAGGCCACGAGGCAGGGAGGCACGCCTACCCCCTGGGCGCGCCCCCCGCCCTCGTGGGCCCCTCGTAGCTCCATCGACCTACTTCTTCCTCCTATATATATCCATATACAGGAGCACCACGAAACCCTATTTCCACCGTCGCAAACTTCTGTACCCAAGAGATCCCATCTTGGGGCCTTTTTCGGAGCTCCGCCGAAGGGGGAATCGATCATGGAGGGCTTCTACATCAACACCATAGCCTCTCCGATGATCCGTGAGTAGTTTACCATAGACCTTTGGGTCCATAGTTATTAGCTAGATGGCTTCTTCTCTCTCTTTGGATCTCAATACAATGTTACCCTCGATCTTCTTGGAAATCTATTTGATGTAACTCTTTTTGCGGTGTGTTTGTCGAGAACCGATGAATTGTGGGTTTATGATCAAGTTTATCTATGGAAAATATTTGATTCTTCTCTGAAATCTTTTATGTATGATTGGTTATCTTTGCAAGTCTCTTCGAATTATCAGTTTGGTTTGGCCTACTAGATTGATCTTTCTTGCAATGGGAGAAGTGCTTAGCTTTGGGTTCAATCTTGCGGTGTCCTTTCTCAGTGACAGCAGGGGCAGCAAGACACGTATTGTATTGGTGCCATCGAGGATAAAAAGATGGGGTTTATATCATATTTCTTGAGTTTATCCCTCTACATCATGTCATCTTGCCTAATGTGTTACTCTATTCTTATGAACTTAATACTCTAGATGCATGCTGGATAGCGGTCGATGTGTGGAATAATAGTAGTAGATGCAGAATCATTTCAGTCTACTTGTCGCGGACGTGATGCCTATATACATGATCATGCCTAGATATTCTCATAATTATTCGCTTTTCAATCAATTGCTCGACAGTAATTTGTTCACCCACCGTAATACTTATGCTATCTTGAGAGAAGCCACTAGTGAAACCTATGGCCCCCGGGTCTACCTTTTATCATATAAGTTTCCAATCTATTTTATTTTGCAATCTTTACTTTCAATCTATATCATAAAAATACCAAAAATATTTATCTTATTATTATTATCTCTATTAGATCTCACTCTCGTAAGTGACCGTGAAGGGATTGACAACCCCTTTATCACGTTGGTTGCGAGGTTCTTATTTGTTTGTGTAGGTACGAGGGACTTGTGTGTAGTCTCGTACTGGATTGATACCTTGGTTCTAAAAAACTGAGGGAAATACTTACGCTACTTTGCTACATCACCCTTTCCTCTTCAAGGGAAAACCAACGCAATGCTCAAGAGGTAGCAGCATCTTGTCCACAAGAATAGCAAGCATCAAGTTCGTCAAAAAGGGATATTTCAAACGAATCAACGGGTTCATAGCAATTATCATGGCATTCATACTTCGGAAAGAACTAAGGGACATTAAATAATGTATGAGTTGGAGAGTTACTCTCATTAGAAGGTGGGAACGGGTAGCTAATCCGATCTTCCTCCTTTTGTTCTTCGCTCTCCTCATCATCTTTTTCATCCAATGAGCTCACAGTTTCATCAATTTCTTCTTCCATAGACTCCTACAAAATATTAGTCTCTTCTCGGACAACGGAGACTTTCTCAATAAATTCATCAATATCATAATTGTATTTATAATTCTCATAGCAATATTTAAGGATAGCTGAATTTTTAGGTCTATAAACTGAATCATCAAAATCTTCAAACTCTTTAAACAAAGATTCAATTTCACAAGCACCCTTAAAAGCAAAAAATTCTTCTATTCGTTCCACATCATAGTAATCATATATACAATTAGCATAAGAAGCTAAGGTTTCACTATCATTAAATTTGCATGAAAAGGGAAGGTGTGGAGCCTTCATCCTAGAGCAACAAGTATAATCATATCTCAAGCATAGTTGCCGAGCATACCAATGCAACATATGAATTTGATCCCATAATAGTTTCCCGTTTTGAGTCAAGCGATAATCCCTAAAGTATTCACGTTGATCCAACGTGTCTCCCATTACATAATTGAATGGGGTTTTCTCACGATTATTAAAGTAGTGCATAATGTCTTTCACATAATGAGCATCGAAGGTTTTAGGAGGTTCCCCATCTCCATGAGTAGCAAGTAAACCTAATTTTTTTTGGTATTTCGTGTTCCATATCCATAACTAAAGATAGAGAACAACTTAGAACAGAAAATAAAAATTACTTAGTGATAAAGCAAACAAGCACACACGAGAATATTCACCCCATGCTATTGCTCCCCGGCAACGGCGCCAGAAAAAGGTCTTGACAACCCACGAGTATAGGGGATAAATTGTAGCCTCTTTCGATAAGTAAGAGTGTCGAACCCAACGAGGAGCTAAAGGTAGAACAAATATTCCCTCAAGTTCTATCGGCCACCGATACAACTCTACGCACGCTTAAGGTTCGCTCTACCTAGAACAAGCATGAAACTAGAAGTACTTTGTAGGTGTTTTTGGATAGGTTTGCAAGATAATAAAGAGCATGTAAATGAAAGCTAGGGGCTGTTTAGATAAAGACACAACTAAGTTAGTTTCAGTAGAGAGCTTTTTGTCACGAGAAAGTTATTTGTCCCTAGACAATCGACAACTAGACCGGTAATCATTATTGCAATTTTATTGAGGGAGAGGCATAAGCTAACATACTTTATCTTCTTGGATCATATGCACTTATGATTGGAACTCTAGTAAGCATCCGCGTCTACTAAAGATCATTAAGGTAAAACCCAACCATAGCATTATAAGGCATCAAGTCCTCTTTACTCCCATACGCAAACAACGGGTCTGTGCTTCTGTCACTCACGCCACCCACCATAAGCAAATCATGAGCATATTGCAAACCCTACAGCGGTGATCCCTCATGCTTGCGTGACACAGAGAGCACCATAGGACAGCACCAATAATAAAACATGCAACTTAAACCAATCACGATCATCAATTAACCCATAGGACAAAACGGATCTACTCAAACATCATAAGATAGCCATACATCATTGGGAAATAATATATGGCGTTGAGCACCATGTTTAAGTAGAGACTACAGCGGGTAAAATAGGGGTTACACCGCTACATAGAGGGGGAAAGAGTTGGTGATGACGGCGGTGAAGTTGTTGGTGTAGATCGTTGTCGCCATGATGGCCCCGGCGGTGTTCCGGCTCCACCGGGAGAGAGGGGGAGAGAGCCCCCCTTCTTCTTCTTCTTCCTTGACCTTCCCCATAGATGGGAGAAGGGTCCCCCTCTGGTCCATGGCCTCCATGGCAGCGGAGGGGCAAGAGCCCCTTCGAGATTGGATCCCTCTCTCTCTGTTTCCTTCTGTTTCTGCGTTCCCTGATTCTGCCCTTTCACCGTTTCTTAAATTCCCGGAGATCCATAACTCCGATTAGGATGAAATTTTGACACGATTTTTATCCGGATATTGGCTTTCTTGCGACGAAAGAAGGGCACCAACCGCCTTACGGAGTGGCCACGAGGGCCCAGGGCGCGCCCCTCACCCTTGTGGGCCCCTCGGGCATCGTCTCGCGTTGATTCCACTTCCCAAAATTCACATATATTCCAAAAAAATCTCTGTACGTTTTTATCCCGTTTGGACTCCGTTTGATATGGATCTTCTGTGAAACAAAAAACATGCAACAAACATGAACTGGCACTGGGCACTGGATCAATATGTTAGTCCCAAAAATAGTATAAAAAGTTGGCAAAAGTATGTAAAAGTTGTAGAATATTGGCATGGAACAATAAAAAATTATAGATATGACGGAGACATATCAGTACCATTTCAACATCGAAGGTCTCATGGAGCTTAATGCCGAAGTGCCGATCTTCGTCCAGGTGAGGCATGTCGCACAGACCTCGGTCGTCATTGCACCAGTCGCACTCCCCCGGGAGACTTTTGTCGTCCGATGATGACATTTTCTATGTTCATAATTCAAAGATTAAACTTGTACAATTAAATATATGTACTACAAAAACTAAATTAGATCATTATTATTCATCACGGGTTGACTGTCAGTCTGCCGAGTCTTCTCTTGAAAACTCTCAGCTCACGTGGTGTATATATTCGACCCCCACGATATTTCCTACATATTCTAGCACAAGTCATGCCAAAATTCACGAAAAAAAGACCTTTGCTAAAAAAGGATATATCGAGCGCTTGAAATTTGCCGAAACGGAAATTAATCAACACTCCGGCAAAATATAGGCCACTCGGAGGTGTAACCTGCAAACATGACCGACCACTTGGGCAAGCACATATCCTATTTGAGCAACACAAGATATACATGTTTTTATCTACATAATATGAGCATTCAAACTTGATGGTTATTGCATTTCCATGGTTGAAAATATGAACAAAAACATTTCAAAATATCTTATAGGACTCATATTGACATGGATTTGGCTGGTCTCACCTCGAGGTCGGAGGTGGTCGGTGATGGGGACGACGGCGGGGGTGATGGAGGGGATCCTTGATTTCTGCAAAAACGAAAACCCTATAAGTTATCAGCTAATCAAATGCAAACGCCTTGCATAGTGGGGTCCAATTTGAGCATTCAAAATAGAGGTGCTTCTCCAATTTGAGCATTCAATAAGCAAAACCAAATCGTAAAATAAATAAGTATTCAAATTTGCATGCATTCAATAAGCAAAACTAAATCATCTCTTGCGTCCGTACATCGGCGAATATTATCACTAATACATCCCGAATAGTATCATACATATAACATCACTAATACATCTAAAACCCTAGCGAACGACGGGTATCGGCGCGGGCGGTGGACACCCAAAGAGAAGGAACCATCACAGGATCATAGCTCCAGTGAGATCCCTGAAGAACCTGTCAGGTATTGGAGAACCTGCCCTCCAACGCAACCATTTAGCGACGGACGTGCTCGTCCTCCTCGCTGACATGGTGACGTACCACCTCCGCGGGGTCCTCAAGCCTTCGCACTGTCACTAGCCCACGCGACCGCCACCAAAGAAGGTTCGGGTCAATGACGGGCTGGCTCCTCACCAAGCTACGCCCTCCGGAAGGTAGCACCTCCCAGTACCAGCCCGGAGGAGCCCAGTCCCTGACATGTCCCCTCTGATCAAGCAGGTGTCCTTCACCGAGTCGACAACGAGGATGCGGGATAGGCATCGTCGACGTTGATGCGGCAATAATTGCTTTAACTAAAAAAATAACAACAAATGTGACATGTTCAAAATATGACATGTCCACTTCAAAACGAATCAACCTAGAATACTGTTAAATACACCTAAAAATAAACTAGTTCTATTAATTCTTACTAAAAATAAAATAGTTCTGTAGTAAAATTTTAATTAGATCATCAAATCCCATATACCTAAATTTTCTTACTAAAAACAAACTAGTTCTATTAATTCAACTAAACACTTACTATAAATAAAAATAAACTAGTTCTTACTAAAAATAAACTAGTTCAACTAGTTCTATTAATTTTCTTACTAATTCTATTAAACACTTACTAAACAACAGTAAAAAACTAATTAAGCATCTACAACTAATGCCCTATTAGATGAACCCTACCTAGGTACTTAAGCATCTACAACTACTTAAGCACCCATCGATGAACCCTAGGAATCTGTCCTAAAAACTAATTAAGCATCTACAACTACTGCCTGAATTAACATTTAATTTACAATTAAGCATCTACATCTACTGCCCTAATTAGCATCTAATTTGATGAACTCTAAAATTTGATGAACTCTAGGAACCCTAGCTAGGCAGAGGTAGGGGAGGAGGAGGAGGAGGTGTAGGCGTGCTCACCTGGGGCACCGGCGGAGTTAGGGAGCGGCTGAGGAAGGGGCAGGCGGCGTCAAGGTCGGGTCGGGGCTCAGGCGCGTGGCGGAGGGCGGCGTCGAGGGCGTGCAGAGGGCGACGGGAGAGCGCGCGGCGGCCGACAGCGATGCAGGGCGACGACGGCGGCGACAGCAGACAAGTTGGATTTGGGGGAAGTGGCCTTGGCGAAGAACCACGTGGTTAAGTCAAAAATAGCAGTAGCGCGTTCCAGAAAAAACGCTACTGCTACATTAGCTATAGCTAACTTAGCTATAGCGCTGGCCGCCTAAACGCGCTACTGCTAAGTTAGCTATAGCGCTTGTCCTGAAAGCACGTTGTTGCTACATCTTTCTTCTTTATTTTTCTTTTTCATTTATTTTTCTTCACATTTTGTTTTTTCCTTCCCCTTTTTCTATTTCTTTCATTTTCATTTACTTTTCTATATGTTTTTTATTTTATTTTTCTTTTATTAGCAGTAGCGCTTTCTGCGTAAAACACGCTGCTACAACAACTTTAGCAGCAACACGCTTTTCCTAAGCTTGCTACTACTATTGGTAGCCTGGCGAAAACAGTAGGGGAATTGTAATTGTGGCGCTTCTTCCCTCAGACGCGCTACTGCTATAAACTTAGCTGCATCGCGTTTGTTCGCCATGCACTAGTGGTAAGTAGTAGTAGCGCTTCTTTTTGACACGCGCTACTGGTAAGATTCTGTGTATAAGGTTTTCCCTAGTAGTGTTGCCGCTCCAACCCCAATACACACTCCGGTGAGCCATCGCCAACGGTCCGGCCCTATTTCTTTTAGTTGCAGATTTTAGTGTAGTATTGTTGTAATTTTAGTTTAGAATCTAGTCTAATGTAGATGTAAGTTTTAGTATAGTGTAGTGCAGTTGTACTTTTAGTTTAGAATTTAGTGTAGTATTGTTGTAGATTTTAGTTTAGAATTTAGTGTAGCGTAGTTGTAGATTTTAGGGTTGTGTAGTTGCTATTTTAATTTAGAATTTTATAGTTGTAGATTATATTTTTAGTGTAGTTGTACAATTTTTGTTGTCATTTTTTATTTGTAGATTATGGAGTGTTAGTGTAGTGTAGAATTTTCGTGTAGCGTAGTTATTGATTTTAGTATAGTTGTAGAACTTTATTGTAGTGTAGTTGTAGATTTTGTTGTCGGATTTTTAGTTGTACATTGTGGATTGTAGGTTTTGCAAATACTTGTGTCGTCAATATGTCCAATTTGTAGGCAAGGTCATGGTGATTTTTTTGGTAATTATATGGTTCAATCTTTTACTAAATTGCTAGGTATTGGCACCATCACAGACATCAACGAAATTTCATGGTGTGCGATAGAAGGGGAATACGTGGTATGTGACCATTACAAAGGACAATGTGGTCCAGTGGGATACCCCGGAGCTAGTGGCGCGCGCCTACGTTGCCAAGGCCATTGAGCTCTTCAAGGATGGGGCACGTGTGAATTTCCTTGAGGAACGTAAGTATGTGCAACCAAGCCTGAGGAGAAGGAGAACCTCCAAGCCGAGATGCAGTTCTTCGACCCCATGATGAGGTATCTCGGGATAGATTCTCAACTCGTGGAGATCAAGAAGATGATGTTGTTTCAGTTTGAAGTCAGGACGAAGGCAAAGGAAGATCCCATAGGTTGGGATGACTTTATGAGGGGAGATGAGCAAGGACGCATAGGTCCACTAGGGACGACCACGAGGCCGACCCCTCCGGTGTGGAGGCTGAGGACTACTAGGCTCCACGACTTGAGAGGGTGACTCTCGGCCTAGCTAGTTATATGGGTAGCGCTAGTGTATGAACTGTTTAATTTATGCATGTTTTATATTTGAAGTTTTGAACTATGTGCATGATTTGTAGAACTACTTAATTACTAGAATGTGTAAAATATCTAATGAATCTAGCTAGTTATATGTGTTTTATGTTGAATTATATCTATGTGTTCTTTGTTGGTCATTTAGTTCAATATGTTCTGATTGAGTTTCATATGGTTGTGCCCAAAATTGTCTAACCACTACTTTCTTTAATTTTGCTTAGGTCGTCCCTTGCGGAGCAAGACGTGACTTTTAGAAAGGTTTCACATTTCGTTTGATGCGACCATCACATTCCAGTGCACCATCATGAAGATGCTGACGGTCCAGGACTTCATTTGTTTTGTCACCAACGAGCCCCACCGCACCTCTCTCGGGTGCCCTAATTGGAGAGTCGTGCACATGCTTATGGAGTGGAAGTTGGGGAAAGGGCCACACTCTTCCTCGAGTATGATTGTGATGAGATCATGGTGTACTACAGGCATGTTGGCAGCTCTGATTCACTTACTCCGGACTACGACTGGGACTTCGCTCTCTGAAGAGTCTAGATAGTAGGCATGCATGGCACCTACACGTATTATGTTATTACCACCGATCTAGTTGAACTTCGTTGAACATGTGTGTTACTTGCCTCTATTTAATACTTTGTTAAACTATGTTAATTATTACTTTGTTGAACTTAAATGTTGTTATTTGCCACTATTTTATCTTGTCAAACTTATTTTATGTTTGTTAGTAAACTGAATTATGCTGTCATTTCTCTGGAAAAGTGTTGATGTACAACTTTTATTTTATAGCTAATAATCATATTGGTGGTGTGGCGTCAACATGGCATGTCACAAGTGATGAATATTACTAGTGACGTTGGACAAGTAGCATGCCATCAACACCAATGTTAGGAGTGGTGTTGCCTTCCAATGCCACTATTAATATTAACAGCGACGCCAATTGTTGGCATTGGGTGCCAACGTCACCAAGGCCTTTTTTGCCACGTCACCACTAGTCTTTTTCTGCACTAGTGTGTATCTCAATTCTTATAGAAAAAAAGATGTCATTTGATGCATATGATAAGAATTTTTTTCTTTAAAATGTGAAGGATTGGTTCCTATTCAACATAGAAATTGGAATCCATTTCTACAAACCTAAGGGATTCAAAGAATTTTTTTCCTACATAATACTCCCATATACACGCACATACATTTATTCCCATGAACACGTGCATGCACACCCTACCTCTATGGGCGCCTCTAAAATACCGAGACAACACAACGTCTTGAGATTGACAAAAAAGTCAGCACAACATCTTGAAGTTTTTTTTTAAGAGACAACATCTTGAAGTTGACAAAGTCAGCACAACGTCTTGAGCTTGACAAAATCAGACACCTTCGTAGTCGACAAGAACATCTCCTCTCATTGAACACACATCGTTAGAAGGCTGAAAAAATTCAGAAAAACATGACCACCGCGCCAAGTCTATGACGAACCCTAGTGAAATGGTTCCGCCACAGGAAACCCCAACCATTTATTTGCTCTGTAGCTAACTTTTTTTTCCAAGAGTACGTCAACGACATATCATATTTTTTATAGAAGACAGCTGAAATTTTGCAAGAAGTTTAAGTACTCTGCGAAGAGAGACTCAAATGATACACCCACACTAACACCGACAAAACAAACAAAGCTGAAGCACCAACAGTGGGATCGAAAAATCTAACGCGCGGGAACAGTGACCTAAATTTCACATTGCCTGTAACACAGAGTACAGATGGGCCCTTTCAGTTGTGAGAAAAGCCAGTAGAAAGTCTACGACTCATGCATTCTACTAGAGAGAACCTTTCCGCTAGATAGCTGAGCATAATTCCACACGCACCCCGTCGGCGTCGATGACCATGGGCTTGCTGGCCGGAGATGGCGGTGGCGGCGGCCTTGGCTACAACACGAGCTGCGGGAAGACCAGCGGCCTGGTGTGGAACCTGACGTCCTCCTACGCGGACCAGAGCAACGAGGCCTCCATGCTGTCCGCCACCGTCATCATGTTCCTCCTCGCCGCACTCTTCTTCAACCTCAACCTCTTCAGCGGCCTCTCCGACACCAGCGCCATCCTCGACCCCAAGGTCCGCGTCGTGCTCTCCAAGGCGCTCTCCCTCTTCCTCCCCGTCATGTCCTACCTCTTCTCCGAGGCCAAGAACGCCGGCGGCCTCGCGTGCGGCGGCGCCGCCGCGCCCGAGCTCCCGCTGCGGGCCCGGCTGATCCTCACGTGGATGCTCCTCGTCGAGCTCCTCCGCAACAAGGTGGAGGAGATCCGCATGCAGCGCGGGGACGACGGCTGGCACAGGGGCACCGTGGAGCGCGCCGGCCGCGTCGTCTGGCTCGGGAGCCTCGTCTTCTTCAACCTGCGCGGCGCCGGGCGCAAGTCCGTGCTGGGCATCCTCTGGCTCCTCTGCGTCGCCAAGCTGGTGCAGAGGGTCACCTTCACCTTGGTGGGGAAGAACTCTCTCGCCTACGGGAAGAACGCGCGCCTCATCATCTCCTACATGCATCATGTGCCTCATCATCAGCCGCTGCAGCAGCAGCATGGAGACGACGCCGACCACGGCGACGAGCTCTTGCAGAGGTGTCGGTACGCGGTGATGGGAGAAGACAAGCTGGTGAAAAAGCCAACCCCAGCCGGCTACAGCGTCACAAGTGACGTCACCACCGCCCCGACGACGACGACCGTCGGGAAAATCTGGCGGCTTGCAGAGGATGACCCCTTCCTTGCCTCCGTCGACCAAGACGGGCGGCTGAGGAGGCTCTGCCTCTCCTTCGCGCTCTTCAAACTCCTTCGCCGGAGTTTCGAGCACCTGCCGCCGATGAGCGAGGCCGAGACCCGCGACTGCCGGAGCCTCATCTTCTTCGAAGGGGGCTTGTACTGCAGCAGCAAGAGGAGCAACCGGAGCAATGGCCAAGGCGAAGACGAGAAGGCAGTAGCAGCAGCAGAGGAATTATTCCAGGTGATGAAGGACGAGACCATCTTCCTGAGCGAGTACTACCACTCCGTCGTCCCCGTGGCCCTGGCGAGCCCCTTCTTCCTGCTCGCCAACTACCTGCTCCTCCCGGCCATGGTGCTGCTCCTCTGCCTCGTCATCGTCGTCCTCTGCGGCAACGGCGACGTGCCCTTCGCCTTCCACAGCCTGAGGAGCGACAACTACAGCGTCTCGTTCGGGGTGCTCAGGATGGCCAGGTGCCTCCTGACGAGAGTCCTCAGTTCGCCCTCGGTCTTCTTCTCCACCATCGACCTCTCCATCACCTTGCTCCTCTTCCTCGTGCTGGTGTACGAGCAGGTGTGGGAGTTTGTGGTCTTCCTCTTCTCCAACTGGTTCCTCGTGTCCATGCTCCACGGCTACGCCGCCAAGCCCCGCTGGCGCCGGAGCGCCACCTTCAACTGGGCCATCCGCCGCATGCTCTGGGTGAGGAGCAAGATGAGCCACCCGGACATCACCATGAGGCAGTTCTCCGCGCTCAGGTCCTGCCGTCTCAGCCGCCAGCTGAGGATGGTGCCGGCCGTCTCGCTGACGCTGCCGACCATCCCCGTGCCGAAGGAGGTGAAGCATTCCATCGCGGAGTACCTATTACTATCAGCAACGTCGCTGCAGGAGGAGGACGACTGCAACCCCACCGCCACTCGTCGTGGTCTTCTCAGCAACGGTCAGCTCGCGGTCGCCGAGTACGCGGAGCTCCGGCGTGCGTGCAAGAGCGAGAGCATCGCCGAGGTGATCCTCGCGTGGCACATCGCCACCTGCCTCTTCGAGGAGAAGTTTCCGTCACCGCACGCCTCGCCCTCGCGTGACATGGTTGTGGCGACGACGCTGTCCAGGTACTGCGCCTACCTGGTAGCCTTCCACCCGGAGCTACTGCCGGAAAACGAGGAGAGCACAGAGCGCGTCTTCGAGATCATGGAGGAAGATCTGAGGCGTACGGTCGGTTTCTGGCGCTACCACCTCCCGGCGGCGGTGGCGCCGCTGCTGGGCTCCGGGTACGAGCAGATCATGCGCCTGGAGGAGAGGCCGAACCTGGCCCAGGCGCTAGAAATGGCGGAGATGTCGGCGCTGCAGAGGGGGGCCATCCTAGAGCGCGCGCTGGAGAAAGAAGCCAAGTGCGCCGCAGGCGTGGAGGGGATGTGGAAGGTGCTGGCTGATCTGTGGGTGCAGCTCATGGTGTACGTGGCGCCGTCGGGGGGCGAGGAGCACGTCATGGGGCACGCCAAGGTGCTGCCGGAGGGCGGCGAGTTCGTCACCGTGCTCTGGGCGCTGGCCACGCACACCGGCATGCGCCGCGCCGCGCCGGTGGCTGTCGGCAGCATGGAACATGTTTAGGAGGGGTTATCTGCGAGTTCGTTGTAGATGATGTAGGTGCTACGCTTAAGCGCTGTACGTATCAGTCAGTTGTGTAATCAGAATGATTTTACCTACGTATGTGATGGAATCACCAGCTAGGGCATCCACGCTATGGTTAATTTGCTCTGTTTCTTGATTCTCAATCCTGACTAGGACAACGCCCATGCGTTGTTACAGGGGCACATATATTGTCTCAGTTCTCTAATTTGTCTGATGAATAAGTTTGGGAATCCATGCTACTTTGGAAAATGAATGCGGGAAATTCTGATTCTGTCACAACCCTTCAACAATTGTGTACTACTACTTAGAGCCTGTTCGGGCTCTCTCCCGGCTCCAACTCCGCTCTGGAGCGGAGCAGCTTCCAGTTCAAATTTTCAGAGCTGCTGGAGGGCCACTCCGCGCGCTCCGCTCCGCGCTGAAGGAGCGGAGGGTTGCCGAACGGGGCCTTAGATTCAGGGCACAACCACTATTTGAGATGCATCGGATTTTTAGAAAGTAATTTGAAACTTCATAACTTCTTGGTATCAAAATAAGTGTCTCAACTTCAGTACCAAATAAGTGAAATCGCCCTTGCTACGGCCTAGTGATTTCTTATTTCTATTCCTTATCTAACTTGCATGATGTGGTACATCTATGATGAAAAATATCATCACGGCTGAAAGTACATGTTTACAAAGGGAACTACCACAGTGTGAATGATAAGCCAGACCAATTTTGGAGAATTATATATGATTTTTTCTTGATAAGGTAAAACAAAACCAACCTCTAAACAGCAGGAGAAGAAGTGTAAACATAATTGTTTGGGGAAAAGATCTACTTTAGTTCTAATTGTTTGGTGAGTTAAATTTAGTTTAGAAGTGAGAAACTTCTAAGATATAATAATATTCATCAGAAAGTCATGGTGCCTAGTAGTATCTTCCATATATGGTGATAATATTGATACGTCACTTTGAAGGGACAATAAGACCTTTCAAACGAGACCAATCTTGGATACATTTTGACTACTTTGACTTTTATGTATCATATTTCAGTTCTAGTTTATTTTGATTATTTCACTCATCTCAAACGACTAATTTCATTCATTTCAATTGGAAAGCATGTTTCAATTATTTTCCAAAATGGATTTCAATTGAAAAACTATTTCACTCATTTCAATAAACAGATTTTACTCACTCCAAACAAATTATTTCACTAATTTGAAAATACATATTTCACTCATTTACAAAACACATTAGATTCACCCATAGAGAACTGATTTCACTCATAAAAATATATAGATTTAAAAACAATATTTCACTCATTTCAAGAAACTAATTTCAAAATACATATTGCAGTCACTCAATTGAAATATTATATTCACTTGTTCCAAAAATCACTCATTACAAAAGATAGATTTCAGTCATCTCACTAGTTTCAGAAAACACATAACACTCACAATACACACACTGAATAAGGTGTTTACCAAAAATAATATTTTAATTTAAAAAAATCACTCATTAAAAAATACCATTCAAATAAAATTATTTCTCATTTTAGAAAATTGATTTCACTCGTTTGAAAATACTAATTTCGCTCACTTCATTTGAAAAGACATGCTTGAATTATTTCATTCATTTTTGAAAACTGATTTCACTCATTTAAAAAAATCACTAATTTTAAAAATAATTTGAAATAATCAGCTTCACATTGTGTAAATAACCCGTTTCACATTTTTGGAATAATAAGTTTCACATATTTCACACTGAAAAATGTTTCATATGCATAAAACACAAATTTCACTCATTTCAAAAAATTGGTTTCACTAATTCGAAAAATGTTTCATATGCATGAAACACAAATTCAACTTATTTCAGAAAGACGATTTCACTCATTTGAAACGATAAAATTTGAATGTGTTTGATTGTATTCAAGATTGATCTTGCGCTAAAGGTCTTGGCACCAGGAGTTCAAATATACATAAAGAAGTCAAAACGAAATTTCGGTTTGAGAGATATAAATGTTCATAAATATAGAAAGGAAATTAAACTATATGGACTTTGTGTAGGGATAGATCACATGCATGCGTACTATTCTCTGGTACCATCTTTGCATTCTGGCACAAAGTGCTGGCAATAAGACAAGCCAAATTGATGTAATGGAAGATACAAAATGGAAGCAGCGTGAATACATAAAAAATACGCACACATCTCAAAGCCTACGTGTGGTGGATACTAAACCGGTAGCTACGGGCTCCGGTAAAAAGAGCTTTGCGTACATGACAGCCCCAGCATGTCCAGAGCGCTATTCATACAGAAGCAACACAGTGTGTCAAGGCAAAGCTTAAGCATCATGTCTTTTGACCAATGCTTTAAATAGCGGGCTATGGAAAATAGCGACGAGCCTTTAAATCAGCTATAGCGGGCTATAGCGGAGCTATAACGGGCTATTTATGAAGACGACTATTTAACGGCACCCTGCTGAAAAGGCTATAGCGAGCTGTAGCGGAGCTATAATCGGCTATTTAAAACTATGCTTTTGACGCAGTGAATTTCCTCTGCTGTGGCCCGGAATGTAATAAAATTGCACATGCTCTTGCGCGGTTTGGTTCAAGGTCGTCCGAGCCCCTCTCTATCTTGGCTGATTTGCTCCTGACTTTGTAAGAGCTGGTGTCCAGCGAGGTTGCTGGGCAGCAGGTTTAATTGGAGTGTCATATTGCCGTTCTAAAAAAAGGTATGTACAAAGCTCTCATATTTCTCTTGGTCACTAAGCAGACATAGGGGGCGAAATTCTAGACAGAAATGACACATCTGTGAAAGATGTTGGCAGCGACTTCTACCATCAGGTGTTCTATATAGAAAAAAGGAAAAAAGAAAACCCGATATGCAATTGATGGTTGTATTTGTAGGTGTCGTGGGACCAATAGCATCAGTTACTGAGATCCTACCCCAATTGGGGTAAATCAACAATAAATAAGACATGTTTATATCACAGGTTCAGGTTGGAAGTAAGTGCTACTAAATACACCAATTGGTATGCAACTTGATAATATACATTACACCACTGATATGAATAAATTAAATGGTTTTTGCAACCAACCTACTGTTATTTGTGTGGGCCTTGCGATTTTTGAGTTATAATCTGCCGCTTCTATCTGCCATGCTTTTGTTAGGCGGTTTTTTTTATTAGTTGGTTACTAGTAAGCGTGCACGTGCAACGCACGATCTTACAGATCAATAAATTTAAAATTCTTTTAACATTACTTTATCCATATATGCACCTAATTGTGCATGCTTTTAGAAATATTAGTCTAACTATAAAGGTTGTTTACTAATATGAGTAAAAACCAACATAATAAAGGCCCACCCTAATTAAATACATATCAGCTCAATATGTTCTGTGTTCCAAGGAGTGTATAGGATGCATGTCTTCCTGCTTAGAATATCTTTCCGTCAAAAAGAACATCGATCCCATCTTCAAGCTGCTCAATCGAACAATTATTCCCGGCCAAAAATACAAATACCTCAAACTTTTATGAATTCGTATTGGTGGCTAACTCTCAGGCCAAAGTCAAATTGTTGGTTAGGTGAGAGTACAAGAAAAATGGTGTAAGCACACGGTTCGATCACATAGAAGCAAGTAACAGTTTGGTTCCTTACAAGTTAGGAGCCAGGATGCTCTCCTATGGTCCTTCCATACTGAGTTATTGTCGAGACACCACAGTGCAATACTCCACTCTCCATACTTACAACAACTATGTAAATTCAAATGTACACATGAACAACAAGTATCTCAGATGTTTATAGTTTGTCAAATAATTTAGCAAGGGATGCAGGGCATTCTAAACCGATTGTCACATAGTGTGTGGCTGCATATCTTCAATCTCAGAGATCCTCACAACCAGTCTTGGAGCCAAGAAATCCTCACATGAACTAAAAAATCCCTCCTACTTGGAGATATCATGGAGTTATTAACAAGACTGCTACCACAGGATCTGAAGAGCCTTACCTTTGTGTGTGCGCATTGAGTTGTACATGTTTGATCTAAAATAAACATGAGAGAGTGCCATTACCAAAATAAGTAAATTTAATAAATAAAATAGCATTACAGCTTTCATGCAATTCCAGTGAGCTCCATGCTTCAATCATGGTGTGTAACAGGGCATACTAAATGATAATCATTAGTTTAACTTAACCAAATGAAAGAAAAATTGTGATTTAAGTCTCTAAAATGGGTGCTCCTTACAATGGAATCATGTAACTTTACAAATGAGAAAATAGACTAAGGCTCTAGAGATGTAGACTATTCCATGAGATAAATACGATAAAACTTTGACAGCAGTAATGGAGCTGCATGAAATAATATAATGTTATTCAACTCATCAACCAACACAGTGTTGTTTAACTCTTTAGCAAAGCCATTATAATTAGTTACTGCTCTTTCGAGAACCTTGTAGCTGAGTTCATCATATTTATAGTAATACCTAATAAGCATCTACCAGATAAGCACAATACAGTGGCTCAAATTTTGTTCATTCAATTAGGTATAAAATTCAAAGAAGAATATGTCTGCTGCTACTTACCGAAATTTATTTGCATGCTTACTTATGGCAGGCAGAGATGTATATACATGTCCCGCAGAGTCATTGTTATTCTTTGAAGCCGAAATCGTAGTACCTTGAGGCACCAGTGCAGCGGAGTAATTTGATACAGTTATGTTCAGAATCAGCATCCACACCCACCCAATTGGTATTTCTATCTTCACGGTATAGAGAATTCAGCTGACAGAGAGTAGAATTCAGAGAAGAAAGAGGGCAGCAGGTTCAGAGTTTCAGGGCAGGGGAGAAGAGCAGAGTCACAGGTTCAGAATCACAAGCTTTCCAAATGGCAAAAGGAAACCAATCTCACTTAATTAGAAGGGGATGACGCATAGGGTTGCACTCCAGTTCTGGTTCGTGGTGGCTAGAACAATCATCCTTGCAAGCAAGATATATCCTCACAATAAGCCTATGACTGAAACCAAAGTGCAACGAAGAGAGACGAACCAAGTCAAATCAGCGGCGGTGCTAGGTTTCTGCAGCTGGCCAAGGCGATATCGGGTAGTCAAAGATGGTCGTGACCGCCCGTGTCCGTAAGCTATCGGACATAATGAACAATAGGTTGCTCCGCTAAAAGAAACTGAAAATTAAAAATAGGTTACCAAATACAGTCGGACTTGCCAAATAAACATGCGAAATCAAATCACACGCTTGCGAATTGTAAGCTCATGCTATTTTTCAATCAAATACATCTGGCATAATTAGTGTAGCTGGGTTTACAACTGGACAAGATAGACAATATAAGCTGACAGGCCATGCATTACAAATTTAACCAAAATTTCACAAAATAGGTACCTTCACAATAGCAGTATATACAGCCGGTGGGAATAAGCGTTGCAAGTCTAAGCGCAAACAAAAGGGGATGATGAAGTAACATGAGAAAACACTAATCAGAATTGTACATTGGAATCGCAACCGGAACCTTCCTGTGTTTAAGTTCCGAAAATTGTAAGCTATGTATCACAAAATTGTTTCATTCTGCAAAGGGGTCCAAACCATGTACTCCCATCCACCCCTTGTTCAAAGACTGTCTGCTCATTTAAGACATATGGATAGCAAGAAAGAAGACTAACTGGAGATGATTGAGCTTATCTCAGTCCTCCCCAGCGTGAATGCCAACTATCTTGGCATCGCTTCAACCTCAAGGTATGGATCTTCAGAGGGATTTGATACACCAGAACGTTTGAAAGCAAACACCCACGATTGTCTTATCCATAAATTTTCATGAATGTAGGATCAATAAAATTCAGTTAGCATGAACGATTTCCAAATGTACTTTTTAATGTTTCAAAAAAATTCCAGAGAAGAAATCACCTCAGACGAACTTCAAACCAGAACAAAGATCTGGTGTTGCCGACAAGCTCCTGCGACCTACTCAATCCAGATCGTCGGCTCAAACCTGCTGATTCACATGAAGCTTATAGATAGAGTTTGAGTGCAGAGGAGGACAACCATGGAGGCCAATGTGGGAGGCGTGAGAAGGTGATGTGCCCCGGTGGTAGAACAGACGGGACGAATCTCGGCTGGATCCAATAACCAAGGGAGGAGGGCCACGTGGTCGGCGGTGCCGTCCAGATCAGGGGCGTGCACGGCGAGACGGCGCCATCGCAGCTCGTCGTCGGTGTAGGTGAATGAGGGAGACGTCGACTCTACCTCCTTTGGCCGTCCGCTACGTGGGGAAGATGCATGATAGGACGGGTGGAAGGTGTTGTTGGCATCGAGGATCGCTGTGGAAGAGGGCGGCGCACGGGTCGATCCTTCAGCGGCGTCGGTGGCGGAGGAAGAGGAGGATCCGGGGGCGGCGCTCTAGGCCGCGTAAGGCAGACGGCGTGGGTAGTGGGGGGTGTTGTTTTGAGCAAGGCATCACACAAATTGAGGGGATTGCGATCAGCTTCCTTTTCGCATGCCTCGTGCGTGATTGTAGGGGTTGCGGACATGAGTGCTTCGTATTTTCCTCGGTGGAGCACGGTCAGTTAACCTAAATTACTAAA
Source organism: Triticum urartu (assembly GCF_056163025.1). Classification (NCBI taxonomy): domain Eukaryota; kingdom Viridiplantae; phylum Streptophyta; class Magnoliopsida; order Poales; family Poaceae; genus Triticum; species Triticum urartu. The sequence goes on along the minus strand of NC_141879.1, from coordinate 148,359,705 downwards.
CGCACGCCAGAAAATAGATTATATTAAGCCTAGCTGTTAGATCGAGTTTGATGGATCTAATCTTGCGATGATAATAAATCCATGTACATTTTATGGGATGCGTTTAGAGAAAATAATGTTGGATTGTTTATTAGCAATAGAGAAGTAGAGAAAAACAGATTATATTAAGCCTAGCTGTTAGATCGAGTTTGATGGGTCTAATCATGCGGTGGTAATAAATTCATATACGTTTTATGAGGTGCGTTTAGAGAAGATAATGTTGGATTGTTTATTAGTAATAATAGAGAAGAGATGCATGCATGCATGCATTGGCGATTGGTATGACCACGTACATGACTGAGAGACATCTGTAGCACTAGCACATAGTTTCAGAGTATTATTGTTGATGGAATGGATACATACACCAAATTTTAATGAAAATTTTGCCTGTCGTTCTCAAATGCAACAAAATGTCCTTGGATAAAATGAATGATTTCAAGAAGTTGAAAAAGAAAGAAGAAGAAGAAGATAAAAACAAAATGAATCACCCATTTAATTTACTTTTTTTAGGAAGACCCATTTAATTTACTACTCCGAGGGGCAGATGGCGTCGAAGACCGGCAGCCTGGGCTGGCTCCTTTGGCGAGCACGCATGATGCCCCTGTTGCATGAAAACGTCTACATTGTGTGTGTGCGCGCGCGCGAGAGAGAGAGGCGGAGCTATGTTGGGGCCACGGGGCGCTGCCCCCCCCCCACCCCAAAGCCTTGGCTCAATTTCTGAAGAATTTTTTTCTGAAGACGTAGATTATAATTCTTTTTAACATTTGGCCCCCTCAAATACCGATGATTTGCGTACAGAGCGAGAGAGAGAGAGACGGGGTTACCCGCCTATCCGGTCGATCGGAGTGAGAGGAAACAAGAGAGAAAGAAAGTGTGTACCGGACAGAGCGGTGCAAGAGGTCGCCCAAGCCCGCGCTATATAGGGCCCCTGCTCATCCACTACTCAAGTCACCTTGCAGCGCACAAAGTGAACTAGTTTTTCCTCAGATGGCACATTGTTTTCTTTGAATGTTGGTGATATTCTCCTCATTCAATGCCTAGGGTTTAGCGCTGGAGAAATTGGATCGACGTGCTCCTGTCGTCGGCATCCTCAGATGCTCTCTTAACGAGGTCTCGGGCCGGAGAATTGTCCATCGACGAGGTCTACGACAGGGTGATCCTCTGTCACCGCTTTTGTTCATCTTAGCCATCGACCCGTCGCACCGCATTCTGGAGGCTGACGTGCTGAACGGTGCCCTCGCACCACTACCGACGTCCTGCCTAAAAGTGAGGGCTAGCCTCTACGCCGACGATGCCATTCTGTTTGCAAATCCCGTTAAGGAGGAAGTTGACACCTTGTTGGACATCCTGCACCGCTTCTGGGCGGCCACAGCCCTCCAGATCAACCTAGCCAAATCGTCTGTGGTGCCGATCCGGTGCGAGGGCATCGACCTAGATGAGGTGCTCCAAAGTTTTGGGCGTCAGCGGGTTGCTTTCCCTATAAAATACCTAGGAGTGCCAATCACCCTAGCCAGGCTTCGGGTTGTCCACCTGCAGTTCATCTTAGATAGGATACGAGCACGTCTTGCGGGCTGGCGGGGGTGCCTGCTATCCGCGGCCGGGCGGCGAGTGGTGGTCTAGTGCGTACTCACCGCGATGCCCGTGGCCTTGGTGATGAAGGACGAGACCGTCTTCCTGAGCGAGTACTACCACTCCGTCGTCCCCGTGGCCTTGGCTAGCCCCTTCTTCCTGCTCGCCAACTACCTGCTCCTCCCGGCCATGGTGCTGCTCCTTGATGTCTACTACACAACCTTCTTCTTGTAGACGTTGTTGGGCCTCCAAGTGCAGAGGTTTGTAGGACAATAGCAAATTTCCCTCAAGTGGATGACCTAAGGTTTATCAATCCGTAGGAGGCGTAGGATGAAGATGGTCTCTCTCAAGCGACCCTGCAACCAAATAACAAAGAGTCTCTTGTGTCCCCAACACACCCAATACAATGGTAAATTGTATAGGTGCACTAGTTCGGCGAAGAGATGGTGATACAAGTGGTATATGGATGGTAGATAATAGTTTTTGTAATCTGAAAATATAAAAACAGCAAGGTAACGAATGATAAAAGTGAGCGTAAACGGTATTGCAATGTGTTGAAACAAGGCCTAGGGTTCATACTTTCACTAGTGCAAGTCCTCTCAACAATAATATCATAATTGGATCATATAACTATCCCTCAACATGCAACAAAGAGTCACTCCAAAGTCACTAATAGTGGAGAACAAACGAAGAGATTATGGTAGGGTACGAAACCACATCAAAGTTATTCTTTCCAATCAATCCGTTGGGCTATTCCTATAAGTGTCACAAACAACCCTAGAGTTCGTACTAGAATAACACCTTAAGACACAAATCAACCAAAACCCTAATGTCACCTATATACTCCAATGTCACCTCAAGTATCCGTGGGTATGATTATACGATATGCATCACACAGTCTCGGATTCATCTATTCAACCAACACATAGAACCTCAAAGAGCTCCCCAAAGTTTCTACCGGAGAATCACGACGAAAACGTGTGCCAAACCCTATGCATAGGTTCATGGGCGGAACCCGCAAGTTGATCACCAAAACATACATCAAGTGAATCACGTGGTATCCCATTGTCACCACAGATACGCACGGCAAGACATACATCAAGTGTTCTCAAATCATTAAAGACTCAATCCGATAAGATTACTTCAAGGGGAAAACTCAATCCATTACAAGAGAGTAGAGGGGGAGAAGAAACATAAGATCCAACTATAATAGCAAAGCTCGCGATACATCAAGATCGTGCCAAATCAAGAACACGAGAGAGAGAGAGAGAGAGAGATCAAACACATAGCTACTGGTACATACCCTCAGCCCCGAGGGAGAACTACTCCCTCCTCGTCATGGAGAGCATCGGGATGATGAAGATGGCCACCGGAGAGGGCTTCCCCCTCCGGCAGGGTGTCGGAACGGGTCTAGATTGGTTTTCGGTGGCTACGGAGGCTTCTGGCGGTGGAACTCCCGATCTATTGTGCTCCCCGGTCGTTTTAGGGTATATGGAAATATATAGGCGGAAGAAATACATCAGGGGAGCCACGAGGGGCCCACGAGTGTGGAGGGCGTGCCCAGGGGGTGGGCGCGCCCCCCTGCCTCGTGGCTTCCTCGTTGATCCCCTGACGTGCACTCCAAGTCTCCTGTATTGCTTTCTTTCCAAAAATAACTTTTCCGAAGGTTTCATTCCGTTTGGACTCCGTTTGATATTCCTTTTTCTGCGAAACACTGAAACAAGGGAAAAACATAAACTGGCAGTGGGCTCTAGGTTAATAGGTTAGTCCCAAAAATCATATAAAATAGCATATAAATGCATATAAAACATCCAAGGTTGATAATATAATAGCATGTAACAATCAAAAATTATAGATACGTTGGAGACGTATCAGCATCCCCAAGCTTAATTCCTGCTCGTCCTCGAGTAGGTAAATGATAAAAACAGAATTTTTGATGTGGAATGCTACCTAACATGTTTATCCATGTAGTTCTTTTTATTGTGGCAAGAATATTCAGATCCATAAGATTCAAGACAAAATTTTAATATTGACATAAAAACAATAATACTTCAAGCATACTAACTAAGCAATCATGTCTTCTCAAAATAACATGGCCAAAGAAAGCTATCCCTACAAAATCATATAGTCTGGCTATGCTCCATCTTCACCACACAAAATATTTAAATCACGCACAACCCCGATGACAAGCCAAGCAATTGTTTCATACTTTTGATGTTATCGTACTTTTTCAATCTTCACGCAATACATGAGCATGAGCCATGGATATAGCACTATAGGTGGAATAGAATGGTGGTTGTGGAGAAGACAAAAAGGAGAAGATAGTCTCACATCAGCTAGGCGTATCAATGGGCTATGAAGATGCCCATCAATAGATATCAATGTGACTGAGTAGGGATTGCCATGCAACGGATGCACTGGAGCTATAAGTGTATGAAAGCTCAAAAAGAAACTAAGTGGGTGTGCATCCAACTCGCTTGCTCACGAAGACCTAGGGCATTTTGAGGAAGCCCATCATTGGAATATACAAGCCAAGTTCTATAATGAAAGATTCCCACTAGTATATGAAAGTGACAACATAGGAGACTCTCTATCATGAAGATCATGGTGCTACTTTGAAGCACAAGTGTGGTAAAGGATAGTATCATTGCCCCTACTCTCTTTTTCTCTCATTTTTTTATTTGGGACTTCTCTTTTTTATGGCCTCTTTTCTCTTCTTTTTTTCATTTGGCTTCTTTGGCCTCTTTTATTTATTTATTTTCGTCCAGAGTCTCATCCCGACTTGTGAGGGAATCATAGTCTCCATCATCCTTTCCTCACTGGGACAATGCTCTAATAATGATGATCATCACACTTTTATTTACTTACAACTCAAGAATTACAACTCGATACTTAGAACAAAATATGACTCTATATGAATGCCTCCGGCGGTGTACCGGGATGTGCAATGACTCATGAGTGACATGTATGAAAGAATTATGAACGGTGGCTTTGCCACAAATACAATGTCAACTACATGATCATGCAAAGCAATATGACAATGATGAAGCGTCTCCTAATAAATGGAATAGTGGAGAGTTGCATGGCAATATATCTCGGAATGGCTATGGAAATGCCACGATAGGTAGGTATGGTGGCTGTTTTAAGGAAGATATATGGTGGGTTTATGGTACCGGCGAAAGTTGCGCAGTTCTAGAGAGGCTAGCAATGGTGGAAGGGTGAGAGTGCGTATAATCCATGGACTCAACATTAGTCATAAAGAACTCACGTACTTATTGCAAAAATCTATTAGTTATCGAAACAAAGTACTACACGCATGCTCCTAGGGGGATAGATTGGTAGGAAAAGACCATCGCTCGTCCCCGACCGCCACTCATAAGGAGGACAATCAATAAATACATCATGCTCCGACTTCTTAACATAACGGTTCACCATACGTGCATGCTACGGGAATCACAAACTTCAACACAAGTATTTATCAAATTCACAACTACCCAACTAGCACAACTTTAATATCACTATCTCCATATCTCAAAACAATCATCAAGCATCAACTTCTCTTAGTATTCAAAACACTCATAAGAAAGTTTTTACTAATCTTGAATACCTAGCATATTAGGATTAAGCAAATTACCATGTTGTTTAAGACTCTCAAAATAATATAAGTGAAGCATGAGAGTTCATCTATTTCTTCAAAATAAAACCACCATTGTGCTCTAAAAGATATAAGTAAAACACTGGAGCAAACGACAAAATACTCCAAAAAGATATGAGTGAAGATCACTGAGTAGTTAAATAATTATGCAACTATGTGAAGACTCTCCCATTTTAAGAATTTCAGATCTTGGTATTTTATTCAAACAGCAAGCAAATCTAAACAAAATAAAATGACGCTCCAAGCAAAACACATATCATGTGGTGAATAAAAATATAGCTCCAAGTAAAGTTACCGATGAACGAAGACGAAAGAGGGAATGCCTTCCGGGGCATCCCCAAGCTTAGGATTTTGGTTGTCCTTGAATATTACCTTGGGGTGCCTTGGGCATCCCCAAGCTTAGGCTCTTGCCACTCCTTATTCCATAGTCCATCAAATCTTTACCCAAAACTTGAAAACTTCACAACACAAAACTTAACAGAAAACTCATAAGCTCCGTTAGCGAAAGAAAACAAAACACCACTTCGAGGTACTGTAATGAACTCATTCTTTATTTATATTGGTGTTAAATCTACTGTATTCCAACTTCTCTATGGTTTATAAACTCTTTTACTAGCCATAGATTCATCAAAATAAGTAAACAACACATGAAAAAAAGAATCTGTCAAAAACAGAACAGTCTATAGTAATCTGTAACTAACACAAAATTCTGGAACCTCCAAAATTCTAAAATAAATTTCTGGACGTGAGGAAGTTATCTATTAATCATATGCAAAAATAATTAACTCAATAGTACTCTCCAATAAAAACTGGCAGCAATTCTCGTGAGCGCTAAAGTTTCTGTTTTTTACAGCAAGATAACAAGACTTTCCCCAAGTCTTCCCAACGGTTCTACTTGGCACAAACACTAATGAAACACAAAAAACACAACCAAAACAGAGGCTAGGTAAATTATTTATTACTAAACAGGAGCAAAAATCAAGGAATAAAAATAAAATTGGGTTGCCTCCCAACAAGCGTTATCGTTTAACGCCCTAGCTAGGCATGATGATTTCAATGATGCTCACATAAAGGATAAGAATTGAAACATAAAGAGAGCATCATGAAGAATATGACTAAGACATTTAAGTCTAACCCACTTCCTATGCATAGGGATATTGTGAGAAAACAACTTATGGGAACAATAATCAACTAACATAGGAAGGCAAAACAAGCATAGTTTCAAAACTTTAAGCGCATAGAGAGGAAACTTGATATTATTGCAATTTCTAGAAGCATATATTCCTCCCTCATAATAATTTTCAGTAGCATCATGAATGAATCAACAATATAACCATCACATAAAGCATTCTTTTCATGATCTACAAGCATATAATTTTTATTAGTCTCCACATAAGCAAAATTCTTCTCATTCGGAATAGTGGCAGTATCATAAGAAACTCGAATACTATAAATTGTTTCCACATTAAAAGAGTAATGTTCAGAAACGGGGTAACCATAATCATGACAAGTTTTATAAATATAATCACTACCTTTTATAGCATAAGTATCATCACAATAATCATCATAAGTAGGAGGCATGCTATCATCATTATAAATTTGCATATCAAAACTTGGGAGACTAAAAATATCATCTTCATTAAACGTAGCATCCCCAAGCTTGGGACAAACATTAATTGCAGCAAATATATTCTCAAAAACATCATCTTCATCAAACATAGCATCCCCAAGCTTGGGCCTTTTCATATCATAAGCATAATCACTCTCATCATTAATAGTATGGATAGCACCAATAGTATAGCAATTATCATATTCTTCCAAGAAAGTGCCAAAAAGATTTTCAAGATCATAAGAAGTATAATTATCTTACACAATTATATTTTCATGAGGCACAATAGTAATATGAGGAGCATTATTTGGGACAGATATCTTTTTACCTCTCTTCCTTTTTCTTTTCTTCTTCTTCACCACATCATGTGTGGGTTCAATCCTCTTTTTGGAGCTCCTTATTAATGAGATTGGTTGAATAGGAGGCTCCTCCTCGTTACCTGATTCATCATAAGAAATAATAGAAGGGTATTGGGAAGTCTCTTCCCTTTCGTTAGTATTCTCTTCATCCTCTATTTGTTTTGTTTTCTTTATGTAATTGGCAATATAAGGATTTTCAATGCAATTCACCGCACAGTACATATAAATTTCCTCTAGATCAAAACCAAGAAGTTTATAATGGGAAAATTCTGGAAGATGCTTAGTTATACGTTTCATTTCTTCGTAACCCATAAGCAAACTGAGTTCATTATAATGTGCAAGGGAAATCAAGTCATCGCAATTTTTGGGCATGATTAGATCATGAAACAATTTGCATTGGATAGCTAAATGACCCTGTTCATTGCAAAGTCCACAAGTACGGCCAAGAAAATTTAAATTTTCAGCACAATCATCTAGCCTTTCTTGCAACAATTTAGCTTCTAAGTACTTATGCCTCTTGCAATATCTATCTTCCCTATTTGGTGTGTACTTACAAACCCAATGCACTCCACAAAAATTGACATGTTTATATGAGACATTTTCATCATAACTAGTGCAATCATCATTAGTACTATGGATATTCAAGGAGTTCATACTAACAACATTGCAATCATTCTCATCATTCAAAGATTTCGTGCCAAACATTTTAATGCATTCTTCTTCTAACACTTTGGCACAATTTTCCTTTCCGTCATACTCACGAAAGATATTAAAAAGATGAAGCGTATGAGGCAAACTTAATTCCTTTTTTTGTAATTTTCTTTTATAAACTAAACTAGTGATAAAACAAGAAACTAAAAGACTCGATTGCAAGATCTAAAGATATACCTTCAAGCACTCACCTCCCCGGCAACGGCGCCAGAAAAGAGCTTGATGTCTACTACACAACCTTCTTCTTGTAGACATTGTTGGGCCTCCAAGTGCAGAGGTTTGTAGGATAGTAGCAAATTTCCCTCAAGTGGATGACCTAAGGTTTATCAATCCGTAGGACGCGTAGGATGAAGATGGTCTCTCTCAAGCAACCCTGCAACCAAATAACAAAGAGTCTCTTGTGTCCCCAACACACCCAATACAATGGTAAATTGTATAGGTGCACTAGTTCGGCGAAGAGATGGTGATACAAGTGGTATATGGATGGTAGATAATAGTTTTTGTAAACTGAAAATATAAAAACAGCAAGGTAGTGAGTGGTAAAAGTGAGCGTAAACGGTATTGCAATGTGCTGAAACAAGGCCTAGGGTTCATACTTTCACTAGTGCAAGTCCTCTCAACAATAGTAACATAATTGGATCATATAACTATCCCTCAACATGCAATAAAGAGTCACTCCAAAGTCACTAATAGCGGAGAACAAACGAAGAGATTATGGTAGGGTACGAAACCACCTCAAAGTTATTCTTTCCAATCAATCTGTTGGGCTATTCCTATAAGTGTCGCAAACAGCCCTAGAGTTCATAATAGAATAACACCTTAAGACACAAATCAACCAAAACCCTAATGTCACCTAGATACTCCAATGTCACCTTAAGTATCCATGGGTATGATTATACGGTATGCATCACACAATTTCAGATTCATCTATTCAACCAACACATAGAACCTCAAAGAGTGCCCCAAAGTTTCTACCGGAGAATCACGACGAAAACGTGTGCCAACCCCCTATGCATAGGTTCATGGGCGGGACCCACAAGTTGATCACCAAAACATACATCCAGTGAATCACGTGATATCCCATTGTCACCACAGATATGCATGGCAAGACATACATCAAGTGTTCTCAAATCATTAAAGACTCAATCCGATAAGATTACTTCAAGAGGAAAACTCAATCCATTACAAGAGAGTAGAGGGGGAGAAGAAATATAAGATCCAACTATAATAGCAAAACTCGCGATACATCAAGATCGTGCCAAATCAAGAACACGAGAGAGAGAGAGAGAGAGAGAGAGAGAGAGATCAAACACATAGCTACTGGTACATACCCTCAGCCCCGAGGGAGAACTACTCCCTCCTCGTCATAGAGAGCGCCGGGATGATGAAGATGGCCACCGGAGAGGGATTCCCCCTCCAGCAGGGTGCCAGAACGGGTCTAGATTGGTGAGGGAGTCCTGGATTAGGGGGTGTCCGGATAGCCGGACTATACCTTCGGCCGGACTCCTGGACTATGAAGATACAAGATTGAAGACTTCGTCCCGTATTCGGAAGGGACTTTCCTTGGCGTGGAATGCAAGCTTGGCGATACGGATATGTAGATCTCCTACCATTGTAACCGACTCTGTGTAACCCTAGCCCTCTCCGGTGTCTATATAAACCGGAGGGTTTTAGTCCGTAGCACGAACAACAATCATACCATAGGCTAGCTTCTAGGGTTTAGCCTCCTTGATCTCGTGGTAGATCTACTCTTGTACTACCCATATCATCAATATTAATCAAGCAGGACGTAGGGTTTTACCTCCATCGAGAGGGCCCAAACCTGGGTAAAAACATCGTGTCCCTGGTCTCCTATTACCATCCACCTAGACGCACAGTTCGGGACCCCCTACCCGAGATCCGCCGGTTTTGACACCGACATTGGTGCTTTCATTGAGAGTTCCTCTGTGTCGTCACTTTTAGGCCCGATGGCTTCTACGATCATCAACAATGATGCGATCCAGGGTGAGACTTTTCTCCCCGGACAGATCTTCGTATTCGGCGGCTTTGCACTGCGGGCCAATTCGCTTGGTCATCTGGAGCAGATCGAAAGCTACGCCCCTGGCCATCAGGTCAGATTTGGAAGTTTGAACTACATGGCCGACATCCGTGGAGACTTGATCTTCGACGGATTCGAGCCACAGCCGAGCGCGCCGCACTGTCACGATGGGCATGATCTAGCTCTGCCGCCGAACAGTGCCCTGGAGGCCGCACATGTGTCCGCTCCGACCCCTAGCTCGGAGCCGATCACACCAATCGAGGATGGGTGGTTAGACACCGCCTCGGGGGCTGCAATCTCTGCGGCGATCAAGCCGAACACCAGCCTTGTCCCCTGTGAAGCCCGTGACTCCAAGGTGCCGGACTCCTCTCCGGACTCCGAGCCCTCCGCGCCCCTGCCGATCGAATCCGATTGGGCGCCGATCATGGAGTTCACCGCACAGACATCTTTCAGCACTCGCCCTTCGGCGACATCCTGAATTCACTCAGGTCTCTCTCTTTGTCAGGAGAGTCCTGGCCGGACTATGACCGGCAGGATTGGGATGTGGACGGTGAAGAAATTCGATGCCCACCCACCACCCACTTCGTAGCCACTGTCGATAATTTAAACGACGTGCTCGACTTCGACTCCGAAGACATCGACGGTATGGACGACGATGTAGGAGATGAACATGAACCAACGCCTATAAGGCACTGGACAGCCACCTCGTCTCATGATGTATACATGGTGGACACACCCAAAGGAAGCGACGACGAGGAACACAGGGATGCAACGAGGGGTCGTTCACTCGAAAAGCAATCAAAGCGGCAACGTAATCGCCGCTCCAAGCCCTGCCTCGACAGAGACAGCAGCCACACAGACCCAGCCATAGAGCAGGACGAGCCGGCGGATGACGAACATGCCTTCGAGCAGCCGTCCGAACAGGGCAACTTGGATAAACAAACCGAACACCCCGTCCCCGGCGAAAACAACAGTCCGGATAAGCTCATGGAGCAGAAGAACCTCCATAAAAGGCTCGTCGCCACTGCGCGTAGCCTGAAAAAGCAGAAACGGAAGCTCAAAACTGTGGAAGATGCACTCAGAATCAGATGGAGCAAAGTACGCAGCACCGCAGAAAAATATGGCGGCAGTCGCCGCACAAAAAGCTATTCAAAGCGAAAGCTACTGCCTGAATTTGACAAGGAGGCCTTAGAGCCCCCACAGTCAAAAAATAGGAAAGCCACCCGGTCGGATAGACGACCGCATGGCCAGCATGGAGCGGCAAGGGGCACCGCACACAAGCCGGCACGCGATCCACCAAAGGATCCGCATCAAAAAGATGGCCCAGCCAGATCTATCTACGGGCCAAGAAAGCAAGCTCTAGTAAGCAATGCAACACAACAAATATCCGAACATCACGGCACACCCAAATACAGGGGTGCCGCACACCCCCTATGTTTCACCGATGAGGTGCTGGACCATGAATTCCCAGCGGGATTCAAGCCCGTAAACATAGAGGCATACGACGGAACAATAGACCCTGGGGTCTGGATCGAGAATTATATCCTCCACATACACATGGCCAGAGGAGATGACCTCCACGCCATAAAATACTTACCCCCCAAGCTTAAAGGGCCTGCCCGGCATTGGCTCAAAAGCCTTCCCGGAAACACCATTGGAAGTTGGGAAGAGCTTGAGGATGCTTTCCGGGCAAATTTTCAAGGGACCTATGTCCGCCCTCCGGATGCAGACGATCTCAGTCACATAACTCAACAGCCCGGAGAGTTAGCCCGGAAATTCTGGAACATATTTCTTACTAAAAAGAATCAGATAGTCGACTGTCCGGAAGCCGAAGCCCTAGCAGCTTTTAAGCATAACGTTCGAGACGAATGGCTCGCCAGACACCTCGGCCAAGAAAAGCCAAGAACAATGGCCGCATTAACAAGCCTCATGACCCGCTTTTGCGCAGGAGAGGACAGCTGGTTGGCAAGATGTAGCACCAGCGACCCAAGTACATCCGAAGTTAGGGATGGAAACAGAAAACCCCGACGCAGCAAGGACCAGCACCGAAATAAGAGAAACAGCCCAAAGAGCACGGCGGTCAACGCCGGATTCAAAAGCTCATGGCAGAATCAGAGAAAGCCGCCCCTCAAGGATAACAGGGATGAGCTATCCAACTTAAACAAAATCTTGGACAAGATATGTCAAATACATAGTACTCCCGGGAAGCCTGCGAACCACACCCACAAAGATTGTTGGGTTTTCAAGCAATCCGGCAAACTCAACGCCGAACACAAGGGGCTCGACACACCAAGTGAGGACGATGACGAACCCCACAAGCAAAGCACCAGGAAACAAAAGGATTTCCCACAAGAAGTCAAAACAGTAAACTTACTTCACGTGACGAACAGAATGGCGCCAACAGAGATACGCGCCATACGGCCTATCCCAAAGGAGTCTCGCCAATGGTTGTTAAAACCGATCACCTTCGACCATCAGGATTACTCTAGAAGTATCCGGAACGCAGGTTGGACTACCTTGGTACTAGATCCAATAATTGGCGGACTCCACTTTACAAATGTCCTGATGGACGGCGGTAGTGGTCTAAACCTGTTATACCAGGACACAATCCGCAACATGGGGATAGACCCAACAAAAATTCGCCATAGCAAAACCTCCTTTCAAGGGGTAACGCCAGGCCCGGATGCCCATTGCATGGGTTCTCTCCGGCTAGAAGTTATGTTCAGCTCCCCCGATAACTTCTGACGCGAACAGCTAACTTTCCACATCGCCCCATTCTCAAGTAGCTATCAAGCACTGCAGGGACGCGAAGCTTTCGCCCGCTTTAACGCAATACCGCATTATGCATCTCTTACGCTTAAGATGCCCGGTCCACGAGGCATCATCTCATTAAAGGGAAAACATTGAGTGTTCCTCCCGCGCGGAAGACAGTGCGGCTGCCTTGACAGCCCCACAATAAAGCGGCTTCACCAGCCAAAGCACCTAAACAGGTCATCAAGACCACGGACACGGCTAGACGAGTCCGGCATAAACATACAATTGATAAAGGCTTAATAGCCGTATACCCCTGTACTAGGGGCTCCGCGCATATAAAACAAGAGACAATAAAGCTCATTTTTACCCATTTCGATTTATACTTCGTTTATTTAGTATAACTCATGTTCGGCACGATCTTTCCTAAACTAAGTTCCTCTCTTTTACAGATAAAAACCGTGCTACGCCCGTCCAGGATACGGCACAACGGAGACATAGGCGCAGACATGCAGCAGGGTCCCGTTACAAGGATTCTTTTCAGATTAAGACCCTGCGTAGACCTTTTTTACTGTCTCTTGTTGATACACATCCCCTGGTTTCTTGGTATAACCAAGGAGGAGGCTGGCGTTTTGGCATGTGGCCACGTCAGAGTTTTGCGCGTACCTGGACACTAGGGGCTTATTACTAAGGGCGTTATCCCGCCCGCCCTCATAAAGACCGAATACCTTAGGGAGTGTTCGGCGTCGCAAGTTTGGCCTTATATGCATTAGCTCCGAATCATGTCTTTGGTCAAATGTTGGGTTTGCCCGGCTCCTGTGTTTTGCTACCTTATGTTCCGCTCTATCGACTATGGCGGCACCAGGAGAACTACTGCAATTGTGCCCCGGTTCGGCCAGGCGAGCACCTCAGTAGAGAAAGCCGAAAACTGACTGTCATGATATAGCGTGAGACTGGTCAACCACTCGATGATTTACCAGAATCTTTAGGATTCCTTCACATTAACGAAGGGCCGCTTCCCGGCCAGGCACATACGCGCCCCGAGTTCGGGCGAGCGCAGGCGCCACCAGGGGCTATATAAGTAGCCTCACTATCAAACTCCTATGGCTAAGTGAAAATGATAAAGCATCATAGTCCGATTGCCTATTTCGCTGCGCTATCACCTCCTTTGTAGGACCAAGACGTTGGATCAAGTGTGAAAATGCGCCTTTTGCAAACACCCCCGCATTATGTGCGTGGGGGCTGAAGCCGACGACTGCCATCTTTCAGATTATATATACATATATGTTAAATTGCCGCACAGGAGGTATTATAATACTTGCAGGCACAAGTATAAAAAGCTTCTACAATTTATCAAAATATTGTTTTACAATAATAATATGCTATTCGAATATAGTATCCTTCGAGCATTGCGTCTCTATTAAATGAGCGCCTTGCAGAACTTCCTAAAAATAGTGCTCGGCAGGTACTCGGCTTCCATCCGAGTCTGGGGATGCAATAGCGGTGGCCTCCATTTCCGCCCAGTATGTCTTGACACGGGCAAGAGCCATCCGCGCACCCTCTATGCACGTTGACCTCTTCATCGCATTGATATGCGGCACCGCACCAAGGAACTGCTGCACCAAGTTGAAATAACTTTTCGGCTCTGGCCTCTCTGGCCTAACGCAGCTCCTCCTTCATAGCTCTCATCGCAGAGCGAGCATCCTTGGCATCGGCAACGGCCTTCTCCAGGTCCGTCTGTTCCGTCTGATCTTCTTTTTCAAGAAGCTTACAACGGTCAGCAGCGCTCTTCAGCTTCACAGCCATCTCGGCCATTTCCTTCTTGCTTCGGCAGTGAGCAGCTTGTTTGGCTTTCAGCTCTTCAATTGCCTTTTCGGCAGCCGCATCACTTTTCCTGGCTTGCTCCTTGGCTTGAGCAAGTCCCTCCCAAAGATTCTTCATGGCAGCAGCACCATCTGCATCAAGCGCACACATTGTAAGATACTGGCATAAAGCTCCTCTTACCAGGTGCCGCCGGAGTAATTATATACCTTGTGCCTCGTCAAGCTGCTTGTTGACAAGCGCGATGTCGGCATCTTCCATGTCAAGTTACCACTTTAGCTCCGCAAATTCATCAGTCCGGCTGGCCACCCGACACTTCGCCACCTACGTATGAAGGCGGCATATTAGACCTGGGATTATAATCCTCTGCGCGCCGTCACTTTTGACAACGCACAGAGTCTCAGGGGCTACTATCTACACAGGGCGCATCTTATTTATGCGCAACTATCCAAAAAGGGTACATTATTTTGCGTACCTTAAAACCTGTCAGTAAACTCCTGACGGCCTCGTGCAATCCGCTCTCCGCGGATGAAATCCTCTCAATCACCATACCCATCAATGCACGGTGCTCCTCTGAGATAGATGCTCGCCCTAGCAGATCCTTCAACTCCTCTGACCATGCACCAGACGGTGCCGGACTCGTCCGATGGCCCTTTTCGAAGGCCGGATGCGGAGGGCTTTGGGGGGCCATATGACTACCTTCCGGCCCTCCCAGATTCGGAGAAACCCTCCGCGACGATACCTCAGGGTCACCCGGCTCGCAAGGCGGTACGGCAGGGGGAGGCATTCCGCTCTCCATCATCTCCGGAAGAAGATCCCCCGAAGACGAGCTCTGCTGAGAAGGGCTAAGGTCCGAGCTATAAGGTAAATTTTCGATTACTCTTCTCAGATATAACGCAAGGATTTCTCTCATTTCTTAAAAAGAAAAACTCCTCTCTACTTACGGCTCGGTGGAGGGCTGATCCCCTTGAGGGCATAATTCGGCCGAAGTATCCCCCGGCGCAGGATCATCTGACGAAGATTTCTTCCCCCGCTTTGAGGCCATGGTCTCCGGGTCGTCAGAGGCGGTCCTCTTCTTCCCCTGAGGAGAGCAATTTTCGATTCCTCCCTTCCGGACAACCTTCTTCGAGGAGGCTGTAGCTTCCTTGTCCCCTCCCTCGCTTTCCTCCGAAGGCACAACCTCCAACATCCTGACTAGCACGGGATCCGGCGTGGTCTCGGGGAGGGGGGCCAGACACCTGATTAGCTTTGCTTTCGCTATCCACTCCTATTTAAAGGACAGCTCTTTTAGGGGCAATTTTATAATAAATATACGGATAGCGAGTCCGGGCACAAGGCTACTTACTTGAGTATCCGGACGATTGCAGCTCAGACCTGCGTCCTCCGTAGAATCCGGACACACTACTTGTGGTCCGAAGAACAATTTGTACATCTCCACGGGCGTCATGCCAAGAAAATGTTGGAGAAGTCGTGGTCCCTCCGGGTTGAACTCCCACAGGCGGAGGGGGCGACGTTTGCAGGGCAGAACTCGGTGAATTAACATAACCTGCGTCACCACGACCAGACTGATGTCTCTTTCTAGGAGATCTCGGATGCGGCCCTGCAACAGGGGCACGTCCTTTGCCGACCCCCAGTCCAGCCCCTTATTGACCCATGACGCCAGACATGGCGGGGGACCCGAGCGGAAAGCAGGCAGCGCCACCCACTTGGTGCTCCTGGGAGCTGTGATATAAAACCACTCTCATTGCCATAAGCTGGACTCCCATTGAAAAGAGCCCTCGGGCCATGGAGCACCAGCATTCTTGCTTATAAAAGCACCTCCGCACTCGCGTGCCGTCCCTCGATCATCTTCGGCTCTACTTTGAAGGTCTTGAGCCATAGTCTGAAGTGAGGAGTAATACGGAGGAAGGCTTCACACACGACGATGAATGAGGAAATATGGAGGATGGACTCCGGAGCTAAGTCGTGAAATTCCAGCCCATTATAAAACATGAGCCCCCTCACGAAGGGATCCGTCGGGAAGCCTAGCCCCCGAAGGAAGTGAGACATGAACACCACACTCTCACTAGGCTTGGGAGTGGGAATGACCTGCCCTTGAGCAGGCAGCCTATGCCAGATTTCGCCGGTTAAGAACCTGGCCTCTCTCAACTACAGCACGTCCTCCTCCGTGACGGAGGAGGGCATCCATCGGCCTCGAAGGTCGGAACCAGACATTGTCGAAGGTCCGAAGCGCCAGAAATCTGGAGCCTTGGGTGTTGGAACTCGAGGCGAAAGGCAAACTCGTTTGAGATTGAAAGAAAGGAGTAAGTCCCTGGTCTCTTTATAAGAGGTTGAATATAGGCGGAAGAAATACATCAGGGGAGCCATGAGGGGCCCACGAGGGTGGAGGGCGCGCCCAGGGGGTGGGCGTGCCCCCTGCCTCGTGGCTTCCTCGTTGATCTGTGACTTAGAGTCATCCGGATCTGTGTCGAAGCTAGCGTCGACGTAACCCTTTACGACGAGCTCTTCGTCACCTCCATAAACGAGAAACATTTCCTTAGTCCTTTTCAGGTACTTCAGGATATTCTTGACCGCTGTCCAGTCTTCCTTGCCGGGATTACTTTGGTACCTACCTACCAAACTTACGGCAAGGTTTACATCAGGTCTGGTACACAGCATGGCATACATAATAGAACCTATGTCTGAGGCATAGGGGATGACACTCATCTCTTCTATATCTTCTGCCGTGGTCGGACATTGAGCTGAGCTCAATTTCACACCTTGCAACACAGGCATGAACCCCTTCTTAGACTGATCCATATTGAACTTCTTCAATATCTTATCAAGGTATGTGCTTTGTTAAAGACCTATGAGGCGTCTTGATCTATCTCTATAGATCTTGATGCCTAATATATAAGCAGCTTCTCCAAGGTCCTTCATTGAAAAACTCTTATTCAAGTAGGCCTTAATGCTGTCCAAAAGCTCTATATCATTTCCCATCAAAATTATGTCATCTACATATAATATGAGAAATGCTACAGAGCTCCCACTCACTTTCTTGTAAACGCAGGCTTCTCCATAAGTCTGCATAAACCCAAACGCTTTGATCATCTCATCAAAGCGAATGTTCCAACTCCGAGATGCTTGCACCAGCCCATAAATCGAGCGTTGGAGCTTGCACACCTTGTCAGCATTCTTAGGATTGACAAAACCTTCCAGCTGCATCATATACAATTCTTCCTTAAGGAAACCATTAAGGAATGCCGTTTTGACGTCCATTTGCCATATCTCATAATCATAGTATGCGGCAATTGCTAACATAATTCGGACGGACTTCAGCTTCGCTACGGGAGAGAAAGTATCATTGTAGTCAACCCCTTGAACTTGCCGATAACCCTTAGCGACAAGTCGAGCTTTATAGATGGTAACATTACCATCCGCGTCCGTCTTCTTCTTACATCCATTTGTTTTCTATCGCTCACCGATCATCGGGCAAGTCTGTCAAAGTCCATACTTTTGTTTTCATACATGGATCCTATCTCGGATTGCATGGCTTCAAGCCATTTGTTGGAATCTGGGCCCGCCATCGCTTCTTCATAGTTCGAAGGTTCACCGTTGTCTAACAACATGATTTCCAAGACAGGGTTGCCGTACCACTCTGGTGCGGAACGTGTCCTTGTGGACCTACGAAGTTCAGTAGAAACTTGATCTGAAGTTTCATGATCATCATCATTAACTTCCTCTCTAGTCGGTACAGGCACCTCAGGAACATTTTCTTGAGTTGCGCCATTTTCCGGTTCAAGAGGTAATACTTCATCAAGTTCTACTTTCCTCCCACTTACTTCTTTCGAGAGAAACTCCTTCTCTAGAAAGGATCCATTCTTGGCAACAAAGATCTTGCCTTCGGATCTGAGGTAGAAGGCATACCCAATAGTTTCTTTAGGGTATCCTATGAAGATGCATTTTTCCAACTTGGGTTCGAGCTTTTCAGGTTGAAGTTTCTTGACATAAGCATCGCATCCCCAAACTTTTAGAAACGACAGCTTAGGTTTCTTCCCAAACCATAATTCATACGGTGTCGTCTCAACGGATTTCGACGGAGCCCTATTTAAAGTGAATGCGGCAGTCTCTAAAGCATAGAAACTTGATTTTCCTGTCACGTTGATTCTCAACCTCACTCTGAAATTCCTTGAACCTTTCAAAGGTCTCAGACTTGTGTTTCATTAAGTAGACATACCCATATCTACTCAAGTCATCAGTGAGGGTGAGAACATAACGATAACCACCGCGAGCCTCAACACTCATTGGACCGCACACATCAGTATGTATGATTTCCAATAAGTTGGTTGCTCGCTCCATTGTTCCTAAGAACGGAGTCTTGGTCATTTTACCCATGAGGCATGGTTCGCACGTGTCAAATGATTCGTAATCAAGAGACTCTAAAAGTCCATTTGCATGGAGCTTCTTCATGCGTTTGACACCTATGTGACCAAGGCGGCAGTGCCACAAGTATGTGGGACTATCATTATCAACCTTACATCTTTTGGTACTCACACTATGAATACGTGTAGCATTACCCTCGAGATTCATTAAGAATAAACCATTCACCATCGGAGCATGACCATAAAACATATCTCTCATATAAATAGAACAGCCATTATTCTCGGATTTAAATGAGTAGCCATCTCGTATTAAACGAGATCCTGATACAATGTTCATGCTCAAACTTGGCACTAAATAACAATTATTGAGGTTCAAAACTAATCCCGTAGGTAAATGTAGAGGTAGCGTGCCGACGGCGATCACATCGACCTTGGAACCATTCCCGACGCGCATCGTCTCCTCGTCCTTCGCCAGTCTCCGCTTATTCCGTAGCTCCTGCTTTGAGTTACAAATGTGAGCAACAGCACCGGTATCAAATACCCAGGAGCTACTACGAGTACTGGTAAGGTACACATCAATTACATGTATATCACATATACCTGTCGTTTTGCCGGCCTTCTTGTCCGCTAAGTATTTGGGGCAGTTCCGCTTCCAGTGACCACTCTCCTTGCAATAAAAGCACTCAGTCTCGGGCTTGGGTCCATTCTTTGGCTTCTTCCCGGCAGCTTGCTTGCCGGGTGCGGCAACTCCCTTGCCATCCTTCTCGAAGTTCTTCTTACCCTTGCCTTTCTTGAACTTAGTGGTTTTATTCACCATCAACACTTGATGTTCCTTTTTGACTTCTACCTCTGCTGATTTCAGCATTGCAAATACTTCAGGAATGGTCTTTTCCATCCCATGCATATTGAAGTTCATCACAAAGCTCTTGTAGCTCGGTGGAAGCGACTGAAGGATTCTGTCAATGACCGCATCATCCGGGAGATTAACTCCCAGCTGAGTTAAGCGGTTATGCAACCCAGACATTTTGAGTATGTGCTCGCTGACAGAACTATTTTCCTCCATCTTACAGCCGAAGAACTTGTCGGAGACTTCATATCTCTCGACCCGGGCATGAGCTTGAAAAACCATTTTCAGCTCTTCGAACATCTCATATGCTCCGTGTCTCTCAAAACGCTTTTGGACCCACGGTTCTAAGCTGTAAAGCATGCCGCACTGAACGAGGGAGTAATCATCAGCATGTGTCTACCAAGCGTTCATAACGTCTTGGTTCTGTGGGACGGATGCGTCACCTAGCGGTGCTTCTAGGACATAATCTTTCTTGGCAGCTATGAGGATGATCCTCAGGTTCCGGACCCAGTCCGTATAGTTGCTGCCATCGTCTTTCAGCTTGATTTTCTCTAGGAATGCGTTGAAGTTAAGGACAACGTGGGCCATTTGATCTACAAGACATATTGTAAAGATTTTAGACTAAGTTCAAAATAATTAAGTTCATCTATTTAATGAACTCCCACTCAGATAGACATCCCTCCAGTCATCTAAGTATAACATGATCCGAGTTAACTAGGCCGTGTCCGATCATCACGTGAGACGGACTAGTCAACATCGGTGAACATCTTCATGTTGATCGTATCTTCTATACGACTCATGCTCGACCTTTCGGTCTTTGTGTTCCAAGGCCATGTCTGTACATGCTAGGCTCGTCAAGTCAACCTAAGTGTTTGCATGTGTAAATCTGTCTTACACCCGTTGTATGTGAACGTTGGAATCTATCACACCCGATCATCACGTGGTGCTTCGAAACAACGAACTGTCGCAACGGCGCACAGTTAGGGGGAACACTTTCTTGAAATTATTATGAGGGATCATATTATTTACTACCGTCGTTCTAAGTAAACAAGATGCAAAAACATGATAAACATCACATGCAATCGAATAATAATAGTGACATGATATGGCCAATATCACATAGCTCCTTTGATCTCCATCTTGGGGCTCCATGATCATCTTGTCACCGGCATGACACCATGATCTCCATCATCATGATCTCCATCATCGTGTCTCCATCATCGTGTCTCCATGAAGTTGCTCGCCAACTATTACTTCTACTACTATGGCTAACACGTTTAGCAATAAAGTAAAGTAATTTACATGGCGTTTCTCAATGACAAGCAGGTCATACAAAAAATAAAGACAACTCCTATGGCTCCTGCCGGTTGTCATACTCATCGACATGCAAGTCGTGATTCCTATTACAATAGCATGAACATCTCATACATCACATATATATCATTCATCATTCATCACAACTTTGGCCATATCACATCACAAAACACTTGCTGCAAAAACAAGTTAGACGTCCTCTAATTGTTGTTGTAAGTTTTACGTGGCTGCAATAGGGTTCTAACAAGAACGTTTTCTTACCTACGTGAAAGCCACAACGTGATTTGTCAACTTCTATTTACCCTTCATAAGGACCCTTTTCATCGAATCCGCTCCAACTAAAGTGGGAGAGACAGACACCCGCCAGCCACCTTATGCAACTAGTGCATGTCAGTCGGTGGAACCGGTCTCACGTAAGCGTACGTGTAAGGTTGGTCCGGGCCGCTTCATCCCACAATACTGCTGAAGCAAAATAAGACTAGTAGCGGCAAGAAAGTTGACAACATCCACGCCCACAACAAATTGTGTTCTACTCGTGCAAAAGGAACTACACATAGACCTAGCTCATGATGCCACTGTTGGGGAACGTTGTAGAAAACAAAAATTTTCCTACGATTTCACCAAGATCCATCTATGAGTTCATCTAGCAACGAGTGATCGGATTGCATCTACATACCTTTGTAGATCACGCGCGGAAGCGTTCAAAGAACGGGGATGAGGAAGTCGTACTCGACGTGATCCAAATCACCGGAGATCCTAGCGCCGAACGGATGGCACCTCCGTGTTCAACATACGTACGGTCAGCGTGACGTCTCCACCTTCTTGATCCAGCAACGGGGGAGGAGAGGTTGATGAAGATCCAGCAGCACGACGGCGTGGTGGTGGATGATGCAGTCACCGCAGCAGGGCTTGGCCGTTCTTCTGCGAGAGGGAGAGGTGTAGCAGGGGAGAGGGAGGCGCCAAGAGTCAAGGGTGCGGCTGCCCCTCCCTCCCCCCCTTTATATAGGCTCCCCAAGGGGGGGGCGACGGCCCTAGGAGATGGGATCTCCTATGGGGGGCGGCGGCCAAGGGTGGAGTGGCCCCCAAGGCAAGTGGGGCGCCCCCCCCCCCACCCTAGGGTTTCCAACCCTAGGCGCAGGGGGTGGGCCAAGGGGGTGCACCAGCCCACTATGGGCTGGTTCCCCTCCCCACTTCAGCCCATGGGGCCGTCCGGGATGGGTGGTCCCACCCGGTGGACCCCCGGACCCATCCGGTGGTCCCGGTACAATACCGATGACCCCCGAAACTCTCCCGATGGCCGAAACTGCACTTCCTATATATAATTCTTCACCTTCGGACCATTCCGGAACTCCTCGTGACGTCCGGGATCTCATCCGGGACTCCGAACAACTTTCGGGTTACTGCATATTCATATCCCTACAACCCAAGCGTCACCGAACCTTAAGTGTGTAGACCCTACGGGTTCGGGAGACATGCAGACATGACCGAGATGGCTCTCCGGTCAATAACCAACAGCGGGATCTGGATACCCATGTTGGCTCCCACATGCTCCTCGATGATCTCATCGGATGAACCACGATGTCGAGGATTCAAGCAACCCCGTATACAATTCCCTTTGTCAATCGGTACGTTACTTGCCCGAGATTCGATCGTCGGTATCCCAATACCTCGTTCAATCTCGTTACCGGCAAGTCACTTTACTCGTACCGTAATGCATGATCCCGTGACCAGACACTTGGTCACTTTGAGCTCATTATGATGATGCATTACCGAGTGGGCCCAGAGATACCTCTCCGTCATACGGAGTGACAAATCCCAGTCTTGATCCGTATCAACCCAACAGACACTTTCGGAGATACCCGTAGTATACCTTTATAGTCACCCAGTTACGTTGTGACGTTTGGTACACCCAAAGCACTCCTACGGTATCCGGGAGTTACACGATCTCATGGTCTAAGGAAAAGATACTTGACATTGGAAAAACTCTAGCAAATGAACTATACGATCTTGTGCTATGTTTAGGATTGGGTCTTGTCCATCACATCATTCTCCTAATGATGTGATCTCGTTATCAATGACATCCAATGTCCATAGTCAGGAAACCATGACTATCTGTTGATCAACGAGCTAGTCAACTAGAGGCTTACTAGGGACATGTTGGTGTATATGTATTCACACATGTATTACGATTTCCGGATAACACAATTATAGCATGAATAAAAGACAATTATCATGAACAAGGAAATATAATAATAATCCTTTTATTATTGCCTCTAGGGCATATTTCCAACAGGCTGTAGCTTCCTTGTCCCCTCCCTCGCTTTCCTCCGAAGGCACAACCTCCAACATCCTGACTAGCACGGGATCCGGCGTGGTCTCGGGGAGGGGGGCCGGACACCTGATTAGCTTTGCTTTCGCTATCCACTCCTGTTTAAAGGACAGCTCTTTTAGGGGCAATTTTATAATAAATATACGGATAGCGAGTCAGGGCACAAGGCTACTTACTTGAGTATCCGGACGATTGCAGCTCAGACCTGCGTCCTCCGTAGAATCCGGACACACTACTTGTGGTCCGAAGAACAATTTGTACATCTCCACGGGCGTCATGCCAAGAAAATGTTGGAGAAGTCGTGGTCCCTCCGGGTTGAACTCCCACAGGCGGAGGGGGCGACGTTTGCAGGGCAGAACTCGGCGAATTAACATAACCTGCGTCACCACGATCAGACTGATGTCTCTTTCTAGGAGATCTCGGATGCGGCCCTGCAACAGGGGCACGTCCTTTGCCGACCCCCAGTCCAGCCCCTTATTGACCCATGACGCCAGACGTGGCGGGGGACCCGAGCGGAAAGCAGGCAACGCCACCCACTTGGTGCTCCTGGGAGCTGTGATATAAAACCACTCTCGTTGCCATAAGCTGGACTCCCATTGAAAAGAGCCCTCGGGCCATGGAGCACCAGCATTCTTGCTTATAAAAGCACCTCCGCACTCGCGTGCCGTCCCTCGATCATCTTCGGCTCTACTTTGAAGGTCTTGAGCCATAGTCTGAAGTGAGGAGTAATACGGAGGAAGGCTTCACACACGACGATGAATGAGGAAATATGGAGGATGGACTCCGGAGCTAAGTCATGAAATTCCAGCCCATAATAAAACATGAGCCCCCTCACGAAGGGATCCGTCGGGAAGCCTAGCCCCCGAAGGAAGTGAGACATGAACACCACACTCTCACCAGGCTTGGGAGTGGGAATGACCTGCCCTTGAGCAGGCAGCCTATCCCATATTTCGCCGGTTAAGAACCTGGCCTCTCTCAACTACAGCACGTCCCCCTCCGTGACGGAGGAGGGCATCCATCGGCCTCGAAGGTCGGAACCGGATATTGTCGAAGGTCCGAAGCGCCTGAAATCTAGAGCCTTGGGTGTTGGAACTCGAGGCGAAGGGCGAACTCGTTTGATATTGAAAGAAAGGAGTAAGGCCCTGGTCTCTTTATAAGAGGTTGAATATAGGCGGAAGAAATACATCAGGGGAGCCACGAGGGGCCCACGAGGGTGGAGGGCGCGCCCAGGGGGTGGGCGTGCCCCCTGCCTCGTGGCTTCCTCGTTGATCCCCTGACGTGCACTCCAAGTCTCTTGTATTGCTTTCTTTCCAAAAATAACTTTTCCGAAGGTTTCATTCCGTTTGGACTCCGTTTGATATTCCTTTTTTGCGAAACACTGAAATAAGGGAAAAACAAAAACTGGCACTGGGTCTAGGTTAATAGGTTAGTCCTAAAAATCATATAAAATAGCATATAAATGCATATAAAACATCCAAGGTTGATAATATAATAGCATGGAACAATCAAAAATTATAGATACGTTGCAGACGTATCACTCCTTTGCCTCGTCATCGTCCTCCACAGCCTCAAGAGCGACAACTACAGCGTCTCCTTCGGGATGGTCAGGATGGCGAGGTGCCTCCTGACCAGAGTCCGCAGCTCGCCCTCGGTCTTCTTCTCCACCAGCAACCTGTCCATCACCTTGCTCCTCTTCCTCGTGCTGGTGTACGAGCAGGTGTGGGAGTTTGTGGTCTTCCTCTTCTCCAACTGGTTCCTCGTGTCCATGCTCCACGGCTACGCCGCCAAGCCCCGCTAGCGCCCGAGCGCCGCCTTCAGCTGGGCCGTCCGCCGCATGCTCTGGGTGAGGAGCAAGATGATCCACCCGGACATCACCATGAGGCAGTTCTCCACGCTCAGGTCCTGCCGTCTCAGCCGCCAACTCAGGATGGTGTCGGCCGTCTCACTTACGCTGCCGACCATCCCCGTGCCGAAGGAGGTGAAGCATTCATCGCGGAGTACCTATTACTATCAGCAACATCGCTGCAGGAGGAGGACGACTGCGACCCCACCGCCAGTCGTCGTGGTCTTCTCAGCAACGGCCAGCTCGCGGTCGCCGAGCACGTGGAGCTCCGGCGTGCGTGCAAGACCGAGAGCATCGCCGAGGTGATCCTCGCGTGGCACATCGCCACCTGCCTCTTCGAGGAGAAATTTCCATCACCATGCGCCTTGCCCTCACGTGACATGGCTGTGGCCACGACGCTGTCCAAGTACTGGCCTTCCACCCGGAGCTACTGCCGGAAAACGAGGAGAGCACAGAGCGCGTCTTCGAGATCATGGAGGAAGATCTGAAGCGTACCGTCGGTTCTGGAGCTACCACCTCCCGGCGGCGGTGGCGCCGCTGATGGGCTCCGGGTACAAGCAGATCATGCGCCTGGAGGAGAAGCCGAACCTGGCCCAGGCGCTAGAAATGGCGGAGATGTCGGCGCTGGAAAGGGGGGCCATCCTGGAGCGCGCGCTGGAGAAGGAAGCCAAGTGCGGCGCCGACGCGGAGGGGGTGTGGAAGGTGCTGGCTGATCTGTGGGTGCAGCTCATGGTGTACGTGGCGTCGTTGGGGGGGGGGGGGCACACTGGCATGCGCCGCGCGGCGCCGGTGGCTGTCGGCGGCATGGAACATGTTTAGGAGGGTTACTAGTCAGGTACTCGTGCGTTGCCACGAGACCAACAAAAGTCTAGAGGTAGCATTCCCGCAGAAATGAAGCAAAGTGGATTTGAATATGACATTTATGTTTATTGCCTAAGTCGTGTTTTTGATGATTCCAGTTATTCCAGTGTTCTGTGAGCAAATGTTTGATCAGGTTGTGCAAATTCTTGTGTTCTATCATGATAATGTATGCAACATGTATGTTACCAATGTAGCAAAATTCAGTTTATGTGTTAGTCATGTATACTTATAAAATGTCTTAAAAAATAGCGAAGGTGCTAAAAATCAGTCGACTGAAGTCTCAGTCGACAGTCTGGCCGTTCGATGATTGTCCCTTCAAGATTCACGTAATATAATGTCTTGTATCAATTCAGCCTGTTAAGACGCGACCAGCCCACTTCCTTTTTATTTTTATTTTGCCACGAAAGGCTACGCGCGGCTGGCCAGCGGCTGGATGGCCTTTTCCGTTGTTTTGCTTTTGTCTACAACAAGCAGGAAACTTGCTAGCGCAGCCCACTCTTGTATATACCTGTAATTTCTTTTTTCTTTTTTGTTTTTATTCCCCTTTTCTATTTTAGTGTATATAATCATCAATTTATTTTTATTAAAATGGTTTACTTGTAATTTCTTTTTATCTTTAGGCAATACGGAACATCTAAATTTTGTAGAACATACTTTTTTACATGCATGGAGGATTTTACGCTCGCTTGTTGATGTCTTTTGTACATGGATTTTTGTTTATTTGTATGTTGCCTGTTATTTTTTTGTACATGGATTTTTTGTTTATTTGTATGTTGCCTGTTCTTTTTTGTAAAAAAAATTGTTTCATTCATGTATTACCTAGGAATATATTTTTTGTAATGTTGATATGCCCTATTTTTCCTACATCAGGTTGACAGAAAAACGGTTGCCTTTTCTTTTTTTTTGTCACAAAAACTCTTGTTCCCCTTACGTACAACTAGAAATATCGGAATCCATGCAACTATGAGGGTGCAACACGTATGCAATTGCATGCATCCAAAACTAGGTGCAACTCAATGGATAAAATGCATCCACAACTGTGACGAGACTTGTGTGGCGATGAGGTCGAAACACGCATAATATGGGGAATTTTATTATTTAACTTTATTTTATTTTATAGTTTTTGTACTTTCTTTTTCCCATCCACATGGAAGTCGAGATCCAGTGGGATATTCAATTTTCTTTTGTTTTTCATGCAATTTGCTCCGTTGATGAGGTGTTTCTTTCTTTCTTTTTATTGCTCTTTTCAAACCTTTTCTTGCTACCTTTTTTATTTTTCATTTTTTATTAAATAACCATTTCACTTTTGAAAATTGGAAATGTTGCCATCTGGTTGCACAATCGGCCCTGACTGCAACTACATGTCTTCAACATGATCGTAACTCGGTGGTGTTTTTGTTGGGGAGGGAGTAGCTAGCAAGGGTCACCCCTAAAGTACAGTTGCACATCTTCAACGTGATTGCAACTCTTTGGTGTTTTATCGGAATATGTGGTAGTTGCATGTCTATCACTAGGCACACAACTCCAAGTGCCTGCCAACTACAACTCTATGATTTTCCATCGGGAGGACAGTTGCATGCTTGGAACTACCATGCAGTTGCAAGTGTCTTGTCCTGACTGCAACTGAAAGTCTTCAATATAATTGCAACTCTGTATTGTTTTGTCGGTAAGAAACAATTGCATGTCTGATACTAGCCATGCAGCTGCAAGTATCGCCCTGTAATGCAACTATGTGTTGTTTTGTCGGGGGAGGGGGGGTCGTGCCCCAGCTGCAACTACGTGTATTCACTGGTGGAATAAGGGCCTTTAGTCCCGGTTCATAAGGGCCTTTAGTCCCAGTTTTGGAACCGGGACTAAAGGGTCGTTACTAAAGGTCCCCCCTTTAGTCTCGGTTCTTATACAAACCGGGACTAAAGGCCCTCCGCGTGGCTGCTGCCTGGAGGTCCACCTTTAGTCCCAGTTGGTAACACCAACCGGTACTAAAGGATTTTTTGAATTTTTTTGATTTTTTTTGAAATATTTTCCCGATTTTCAAATTCCTGAATTATTTTAATCTCTAATCTCTAATCACCCCTCATCACTGCTCAATTTAATCTCTAATCACCCCTCATCACTGCTCAATTTAATCTCTAATCACCCCTCATCATTCCAAATCATCTAACTTCCCGGACGGTCATCCATCCTCCCACTCCCCCAGCCTGAGCACGCTTAACTTCCGGGTTATATTCTCCCTCATTTCCAAGTCTGCACTTGTTGTTTTCCTGACAATAGTAAGATATCAATCCTATTAACCCTCAGGAGTTTAGCTTGAGCATGAAGTCACACATTTCACTGTTTGAGTTTGAAACTATTGTTCTAAAAAACAATAATTATTTAATAACACTAATATTTCTTGAATAAGTAGTTTGACCACAGTTTGACCAGATTTGACCAAAATTTAAAAAAACCGAAATAATTATTTAGTAACACTAATATTCTTGAATAATTATTTAGTAACACTAATACTTCTTGAATAGGTAGTTTGACCATAGTTTGACCAGATTTAACGAAAATTTAGTAACACTAATACTCTATAACTTTTTTCCTTTTGGAATTTGAGGATTCTACAAATTTGCAAACAGGCCGTAGGGTGTCAAAATCGGATGTGGATTTTCGTGCTGAACATTTTGATATATTATACGTTTTTTCTGACATCGTATGCAAAAGTTATAGCCGTTTTACATTTTCCCTACACTTTTTGCAAAACATGTCCAAATTTAAGTTTTTAAATTTTCCTAACTAGTAGATGTAGTAACATAACTACATCTCAAAGGATTTTAAATTTTGAAGTTTCTATCATTTTCTTTTGCTTTTTACAAAACTGAAAAGGCGATACAGGGGGGTAGGATTTGAAAATTGCACCATTAGTACTGGTTCGTGGCACGAACCGGTACCAAAGCCCCTTTTTCTACTAGTGATTCAAACACGAATGCAACTCTATGGTGTTTTGTCGAGAGGACAATTGCATGTGTACCACTAGGCATGCAATTGCAAGTGTCTCCTCCCGACTGCAACTGCAAGTCTTTCAATGCAATTGCAACTCTGCATTGTTTTGTCAGGGAGGGAAAATTGCATGTCTGATACTAACCATGCAACTGTAAGTATTGCCTCGTAATGCAACTATGTGTTGTTTTGTGTGTGAGGGGTGAGTGTGGAGTTGCATGTATGCAACTAGGCACGCAACTCTGATTGTCATGCCCCATCTACAACTACATGTCTTGCAACCCGACTGCAAGTGGACTTTTTTGTTCTGATAGAGGGGACGGCCCAGTTGCAAGCCCGACAACAGCCCCGCAACTACAAGTGCCGCACCCGACCGCAACTGCATGTTCCCCAACATAGTTGCAACTGGACCTTTGTTTTGACCGGGGGGGCAGTTGCATGTCCGACACTAGGCATGCAACCGCAAGTGTCGCACCCGACCGCAATTGCATGTCTTCTAGTCCGACCGCAACTAGACTTTTTTGTTCTGTCGGGGGGGGGGGGGCGCCGGCAGAGGGGGGCGGACCAATTGCAAGCCCGACAACATCCCCGCAACTGCAAGCTCCGCACCCGACCAAATTTGCATGTCCCCCAACATGGTCGCAAGTAGACCTTTGTTTTGTCGGTGGGGGAGGTGGGAGAGGGGGCGGGCCAGTTGCATGTCCGACACTAGGAATGCAACTGCAAGTGTCGCACCCAACCGCAACTGCATGTCTTGTAACCCGACCGCAACTAGACTTTTTTGTTCTGTCGGAGGGGCACCGCTAGAGGGGGCGGGCCAGCTGCAAGCAGGACAATAGCCCCGCAACTGCAAGCGCCGCACTTGACCGCAACTGCATGTCCCCCAACATAGTTGCAACTGGACCTTTGTTTTGTCAGAAGGGACGGCGGGAGAGGGGGCAGCGGGAGAGGGGGCGGGCCAGTTGTATGCCCGACACTAGGCATGCAACTGCAAGGGCCGCACCTGACCGCAACTGCATGTCCCCCAACATAGTTGCAACTAGACCTTTGGTTTGCCGGAGGGGGCGGCGGGAGAGGGGGCGCCAGTTGCATGTCTGACACTAGTTGCACGTCCTCCCATGCGCAACCACATGTGTTCTAGTCTGCATGCAATTGCAAGTGACACCACCAGAGCAAAACTAGGGTGTGTGCGGGGCGGGTGGTTGGTTGCTTGGGTAGACTGATATGATGGGTTTATTTTTAACTTTTTCATTTTCTACCTTTTTTGTTTTTGTGTTTTGGATTTTGTGTTTTTTCCTTTTCTTATTAGTGATGTCTAGGATTTTTATTTTAAATAACGCCACTCGACTTGCACACCCATGGGCCGAGCAGTCACCTGTACTCTGGCCTTGCCCATCCATGTACAACTTATATATTTTTATTTTTGTAAGATAGTGCCACTAGTTATGCATGTGCCACCCGCATGTCAATCGTCCACGCGCAATTGCATGCTCGTCATTTCTATGCAACCCTTTTTCTCAAAATATTTGTCATCTGATCGCTCACACGTTGATCACACGCAATTGCATGTCCATCATCCACGTGTAACTTATTATTTTATTTAAAATATATTTTATTTTCCCACGGATCACCTAAAACTAGTGATATACACTAAGAAAGAAGTAGATGGCCCCAGACTAGGCATATGCAACATTAGTCTTGTTCCAAATTACATTTTTATTGATCAGAGAGTGACCATTAGTTTTCTACTATCCGCTTCCCCTTTTTTAGCAGTTTTTACGACATGCACCAGGAAGCTCATTTTTAGTTCAACCAATGTTCTCTAATCTATATCTATATCTATATCTATACCAATATAAACAAACCCAAAGGGGCAGATCCAACCGATCTCGACCATCGAACTAAGTCAATCCAACGACCTAGACTTCTCAAATGGTGAGCGCTAAACGTGTTTAACGTGCAATTAATATCATACTAAATATTGCACTAATCATAGAATTAACACACAAATAATAGCATATCTAATATCCGCATGCAATTAATATATTGCCTAAATATTAACGTGCGTTGCACGTGCGCATTTACTAGTGATCCTAAAAAAAGATGTTCTCTAATTTATTTTTCTATTTCTTGTGTCAAAATTATGTGCTCAAGTAATACAAACACACTATTTTTTATGCATTATGTTATGCTTCATGGAGACACTCCACGTCTGGCAGCGTTGACACAGACACCGATATATTTGTCAGGCCAAATACAAAAAAGAAGTAACCAACCAAGTAGGAGACTAGACAGCCCAGCACACTTCAGAAAAATAGGCACAGGAAAAGAAGACAGCCCAGCACGACACGAGCTTTTGGGAGGACAAAACAAAGGAAGAGCAGCCCACTTAAGAAAAGAGTTGTACACACAGCCCACATGAACGAAGCTGGAAAATCAATCGACCGGGGGCAAGCCTATAGGTACGATGCTGACGTCAGTCGACTGAAGTCTCAGTCGACTGAGTCCTAACTAAACCCAAAAAATAGACATGACCTTCGCTGAAACAC
This sequence comes from Triticum urartu, assembly GCF_056163025.1. Classification (NCBI taxonomy): domain Eukaryota; kingdom Viridiplantae; phylum Streptophyta; class Magnoliopsida; order Poales; family Poaceae; genus Triticum; species Triticum urartu. Next base: position 148,328,067 of record NC_141879.1, on the reverse strand, counting down.
TGCCCTATTTGACACAACTTATCAATTTCTAGGATTTTTCTTCTTCGAGAACCATGCAAACAATCATCTGTCAAGACCATTCTGGAATGAGCTAAAACGTGTAACATCCTGACACTGAAGCAAATCTGCAGGCTATTGATCTTTTTATAGTAGCAGTGTAGTACAAAATTGTTCCAGAGTTTAGAAACTCCTGGTTCCTGGAGCAGCATAAAAGACAATTTTTCAGAATTCATACTTGTTCAAAATGGAGGGACACTTTATCTTGCCAAAAGAAAAGAGGGGAACACCCGAAAATTCATCGGCGTGCTCGTCCTCGCCTGCTCACGTTATCGTGAGGCGTCCACTCTTTGCGGGATGCGGAACTCCTCCTGTTTCATTAATAAGTACCCTCATTATTTAATGCGTATGCTGGACGGAGGAGCCGATACCAATACTTTGCACGACGCGGCTTGCCTGCGGCCTTGGCGTGCGACCATCGGTGCGACGCAGCCATCGCACGGCTGTGCGTGAGCCCCCTCCCGCTGCGGATTTTCTCTCTCTTTAAAAAACAGAATACAGATCGTGATATTGGACGTCCCGGATACCTATTTCGTTCCGTAATACTCTCGCACCATTAAGACTAAACAAAAATGTTGAAAAAACACCATTGGGTGGCGGGCCAATGGGTGCATGGAGGAGTATTATTGGGAAAGTCCCAAAAAAGACTCTTGTTGAGAGTCTTCTTCATTTAGTCCCAAATACCTAGTTTAGTCCCTAAAAAGCCCCCCCCCCCTTTGGTAAAAAAATCTTTAAAAGGGACTTTTTTTAGTCCCTACACAAAAAAGTCTCTAGAAACAAACATCCCATAGCTAGTTACTGTAACATCACACATATCAAAAAAAGATGGGTCTACAACCTAATAAATGAAGTGATGCATGACACAACACATATGTTACTACCCACTATGGAGGTAGTAAAATAGACTAATAACATATGCATGATACTACTCTAAGTTACTCCGCACTGTGACTAGTCTAAGGCCTAGCGAGGCGTTTAGACACTACCAACATGTTGCCCATGGTGCAGACAGCACGGGATTCGGTCAAAGATAGGCTGGGCGCTGGGGTCAGGCCGCCAATTGCATTTAACTCTGCCTCTCCTCTCACGGCCGATCCATTTAATTCTAACACTTCCAATCTTATAAAAAAAACTAATTCTAACATTGCCAGTGCTGTAAAACGGGACTGAACTTCAGTTTCGTCATCTTAAGCTGCGTCTACCGAGGATGGTACAATAAAAAAAGTATGGTGCAACCTATGACAGTAGTTTTGAACATGCACTTCAGCGACAATTTCTGGTTAAGAGCAACTCTAGCAGACCCCGCATCCCGTCCCGGCCCGCAAAATAATCGAAATAATCGCCAAAGTGCGGGTCGGGGTGGGAAAACCTGCTCGATCAGACCCTGCATCTCGCCCCGGCCCGCAAATATTTTTGCGGGGCGCGGCAAATCTTCTCCTCCAACCTCTAGTTTCATGGGTTGGGAGGCTGATCCGAGCTCAACCCCTATCCGCAACGAGATTTAACGGGAGGGACATTTTCGCGCACCCTTTCCCACTCCTCCCACCCTCCGCCATCATTGCCCCGCCTCCGCACGCTCCGGTGCTTCCTCCCCGGCCGTTCCTCGCTGCCATGGACGACTCCCTGCTGTCCCTCGTCACCGTCGAGGTCGCGCACGGTCCTTCCCCTCGGGCGGATCTCGTCGCCAGCCATGTTGGCCCCGCCGCCGTCGCCCAAGCAAACACCGCGCCTGCCCGCAAGCGGTAGGGCAACGTGGTCGTGCAGGGCGGGAGTCCGGCTGCCCCCGCCGCGATGGCCCACGCTCCGGGCGCCAACGCGGCAGCGCGATCCCAGCCGGCGGCGGAGAAGGTCGGCAAGGTCACGGGCGTAAAGCGGAGGAAGATTCCGGCTACAATGAAGCCACCTTCTTCATCCTCTCATTCCATCCCTGAAAGAGGTGCTCCGGCGATGCCGTTCAACGGTTCCGCTCCCCACGCAAGCGAGGTGTTCGACAAAATGGCCGAAAGGTATGCGTCTTCAGTCATGGCGATTTCCTTTCATTTTCGCCATTATCCTCGATAGCTCGTGACTTGTTATCGTTCACTATAGCGGTGGTTCAAACAGTGCAACTACCGAGTTCGTGAACTTGTTGGACAAGAACGCGGTTGACATTGATCAAGCCCCGTTCGCCGCATTCGACTACAATGAAACGGAGGGCGGCGTGGATGATCATGGTTGTGAGGACGAATTGAAGGAGATCGAAGCAGAAGCGTATGAGCAATCGCAAACAAAAACGGGGGAAAACATAAGATCGAAGAACTAAACGCTTTTGGAAGATCAAGTTTTGATCAAAGCATGGAGTGCGGTGTCTCTTGATGCATGCACGAGTACTTCTCAAACCTCCAAGAGATATTGGCAAAGGATCAAAGATCAATACTTCCGCATTATGGCAAACCATCCCAATAGGACTCCACGCACATTTTGGTCGCTTCAGGGGCGTTGGTAGAATATCAAGCCAATATGCAGCCGTTGGGCAGCTTGCTTGGAGCAAGTACGCAATGCACCTCCAAGTGGCACCGTGGAGTCCGACTACGTGAGTTTGTTTTGCCTTTGTTCAAGTTGTGCATCATCAAATTTGCATCATGGGAAATGATTGCATCACTTTGTTCATATTTTGTAGGACAAGATTGCTCAACATAGATACAAGGACATGGAAGCTTCGGAAGGCAAATTCTTCAAACTAGAGCATTGTTGGGAGTTGCTTCAAAAGTGTGAGAAGTGGAAGCTGATCGGCAAAGAATCCCCACCAAAGAGAGGCTCACTTACAAACATGGATGAATATGAGGATGATGAGGATGATGATGGCCCAAGAAATTTGCACAAGCCCGATGACGACAAGAAGACTAAGAAGAAGATGAAGAAAGAGCAAGGAGCATCGAGCTTGAGGGAGAAGATTGATGCCATGGTGCAATCAAACAAGTCGATGTTGTTGAAGTCGTTGGAGATCAAGAAAGAGTTGGCCAAGTAGAAGGCAAAGGAGAAGCAAGAAAACTGGCAATTGCTCAAAGAAGAGGGGTTGCGCAAAGCTGCCATTGAGGAGAGAAGAGCACGCGCTGCAGAAAACAAAGCCATGTCCAAGCTGCTCACCGAAGAGAACAAGATCGTGACAATGAACCGCAATGACATGGGTGATCTCACCTAAATATGTCATGATATGGCAAGGAGAGAAATTTTGAAGAGGAGAATGGTTGCGTCGGCCGGTGCGTGTTACAATTTCGGAGATGTTTTCTCTACTCCATATGGTGGCAATGTTCATGATTCCGATGCGGGAGTTGGAACAAGCGCCGGAGGTGGATTCAGTTGTGGCGATGGACTTCAAAATGGACTCGATGGTGCTGAGTAAAGATCAATCAAGATGGTGCCGGACATGGGCGCAAACTTTTGTAGGGCCCTCTTTTGCGTTTGCCGTACTGAACTTGGCTTTTATTTGCGCGTAAAACTGTGTTATGTCGTTTGAATTTGAAGTTGTTTGTGAAACCCTATATCAAATGCGAGAATTGAAGTTTTTCTGTTTGCGGGTCGTCGCGGTGGTGCCCGAGCAGAACCCACAGAAGTCGACCCGTAAAAAAGCATATTCCGCGAATATACTTTTATGCGGGTCCGTTTGAAAGGTCTGTATCTGTGGCCGTCCGCACCGGCCCGCAAAAGCGGTTTTGCGCGAACTCCAAACGCGTTTTGCGGACCGGCGGGATGCGGGGTCTGCTAGAATTTCTCTAAGAAACTTACACTCACATGTACTGTAGTTGTCGCTCGCCTCTCGGTCGAACACCAATCACATGTACTGTTGGACAAACAAATGCACAGGGCAGTCAGGACATCTCCGACGGCAACCAACAAATTTCACGTATCTGTCCACGAACAAGGAGAATAGTCCGCGAACACATATGCAGGATACAGTCATCCAACCGTAGCCGCATATATTTTCACAACAACTTGAACCAATCGGACAAAATTTGATCAAATCAGACAAATTTTGATATAAACACGGTGAATTTCATTGAAACTAGGATAATTTATAGATAATACTGAACGATATTTCGCTCAGTGAATCAAAAGCCAAAAATAATACCCTAAACTATCCTATAATTCACGGTGATCTCGTAGGCCATGCCGGGCTGGCCGGCGGCTCCTCCTCCGTCATCGTGGCCCGACTCGACGTCAGAGTGGTCGTCGTCGGGCTTGGGCCGTTGGAAGGTGGTGGCGTCATGGCAGGGCCATGTGAAGGGTCGGTCAGCCACTTCAATGCAGCGTAGCGGCCAGAGTTGGTTCCTCGAGAACCTACGTCCGCATTGAAGCGACGGCTGCCGAGAGGTCGCATCGGTCAGTGTCGCCCTTTCTCCCTCCGGACACAGGCCCGTGTTAGGTGGCTTCAGTTGTCCGGATAGTGCGGTCCGAACGGTTGCGAGAGGTTTAAGGATCGGTGTTGGAGATACCCTTAGCTGGGACATAGACTTCCACAATATGAATGGTACGAAAATACATAGGAGCAGACGAACTCTCCTGCTCATGGAATCGGTGAACATTTGTCAATTGCACGTTAAATATTTTTCAAATATACGTGAGTATTTTTTAAACACACGTTGAACATTTCTCGAAGACATGTAAGATATTTTCCTAAATATATGGTGAATAATTTGTGAATGCGCTGACATTTCCTAAGATACACAATGACTTTTTTTAAATACATGGTGAAAATGTTTTGAACATACCTTTTTTTTTCAAAAACATGTCGCACATACTATGAACAATATTGAAAAACACAATGATTTTTTAAATACAAAATGACCAAATTTTTCAAAATTTTCCAATGAACATTTCTTAATACACGATGAAAACTTTAACAGATTTCAAAAAAATGTTGATGTAACTATAAAAAGTGTTAAAGATGATGAATATTTTTATATTAAACGATGTACATGTTTGAATTACACTATGAATATTTTTTAGTGCATGACAAATATATTTTAAAATACATGATGAATTTATAAAAAAAATATGCGATGATGTTTTTAACACAGTGTATATTTTTATCACACGTATAAAATTATTTTTCAAATACACGTTAAATTTTTGTATACCCGCAACTTTCTTTGATGTACGTAAATATTTTACTCAAAAGAATGAAAAATAGAAAATAAAATGTAAGGAAAACCAGAAAATAAAAGAAAATAAATTAATAATACTAGAGTGTTCGCTCCACTAGTTTTTTTTAAGAAAGTGCGCTCCTAGTTTATATCATGACAACTTTTTTTAACCATGGCAAATTGCATTGCTGGAGCATGGCAAATTAATTTTCACAGCCATGTCAATTTACTTTTTCCTAGTCCATGGCAAGTTTTGCATCAATACGCAAATTCAACATCGGAGACATGAAATTGAAGTTCTGGACCAGGGCTAGTTTTGGGGCATGACAAAAAATGTTGTGCAATTTTAGACCCACAGAAAACCAAAAAAACACATAGAGTTTGTAGCATGACAACATTTTTAACATGGCCTATTGCATTTGCCGTGAATGATTTATGTTCAGAGCTACGACAAATTTATTTTCAGAGCCATGAGAGTTTACTTGTTTCTTGACCACAGCAAGTTTACATTCACTCTGTAAATTCAAATTTTTGAGGGATGGCAAATCACGTTTCTGGACCATGCTAGTTTTACATCCACGGAAAATAATTGTAAGCAAATTGCATAAAGTTTGTAGCATGGCAACAGTTTTTACCATGCACAATCACATGCCCGTGCAGGGAGTGCATGCGTCCTGTATTAATGGCTAGTTAGCTGTTGCGGTCACGGCTTCCGTCACGCATCGGCTAACTCCGTCAAGACGGACATAGTGGCCCACACACGTATCTGCACCTTTCCTCAACCAGTATTTACACCGTCCGTAATTACTGCCACCACGTGACCTTGTGCCATTGGATTCCAGGAGCATGCGAGCTCGTCCGCTCTATTGCCACTCTCTGGGAACATCTCACAATTAGTATATAACTTAATTATAACTGAAGTAACCCTGAATAAAAATGGGCACGACGTAGCAAACAAAGGCATGCAAATGGTTCACATTTCTTGGATTTCGAAAAATCAAATAGAAATGCATGAGTAAACTTCTTGGATTTAATTATTGGTGCCCTTCAAAATTCTGTATAGCAGATGTAGAAAGGCCAAAGCAAGGCCAAAGAGTCATAACAGTTAAAACTGCATCTCACATAATTACTACAACGCATGGCCTAATCTTTGATTGCTAGGCATTGTCATCACTCAAAAGGATTAAATGTAACCTGACCCCATAATATTTAGAGTTCGACTCTCGTTTGACAGTAACACTGATCCCATAAAATCTTCTTCATGAAAAATGATTCTAAATTACTTAATTACTATATGATAAATTAGTTTAAAGCAGCATTAGAAAAGTCATCTGATTATTTATCTAAAGCTTTATCTGACGAGCCTACTAACACGAGCCCATATATGCCATTCTGATTCTTTTTTCTTTTGCATATCTCCCACACATAGGAGTGTTGCCAATTTTTTAATAAACATTTCGAGCTAGCTTTTGTGCATTGTTTAACACAGGCTGTGGGCTAGTGGGTCAGCTTGGTAGTGCATTTTTTTCTCCCAATTCCTGTACGAGATTACGCTGAATGGATCACATGAATTGCATGTTGTGAATCTCGATGCAAAGAATGAACCATACACACAAGTGATGCCATGTTCCCCCTGTTGTACTGAACTTTCTGCAAGTTTCTCTGCTCTAGTTCGAGCTTTATATGCTTCCTACTCTACTTCCTAACCCAGCCAAAGAAGCAAACCCAATATTCGATGGCCTTATCGAAATTACATAGGAGCACTCGGCGACGCTGCCCACCAGAATCCTACCCACCCAATCATCTTGAGATCCGCAACCACTATATTAGCCACATTGTATTACTAACTTTATCCTTTTGTATTCTCATTTGCTTTTCACTTGTACAGGCCTTAAAGTCCACGCAGTTTGATACGGATTCTTCAATTCGGCTGCGCGACCTGAACTCAACTACAAACCGCGAACCATCCATCTGAACTAAATTGAAAGACGCTCCTCGTCCTTCCAACTGGCCCCTCCTCACTTTTCCCTCATATTTTTCTTCCTTCACACTATTTTATATCCATTTGATGCTCACAACTCGACAGCCCATCCATTTCCTCGTTTCTCTAGATGGTTCTTGCTCCCGTTGGCCTAGGTGAAGAACCACCGCTTCCACTCATCTGTGAAGGTTGGAAATTTCCCCCATCATTGCTCTTTTAGTGCTTAATCTCCTTGCTCTGTTGTTCGTCTGTGTCAAGGTCACCTGACTGATATCTTCTCGTCGTTCCTCTGTTTGCACAACCACACTGATAATAATGTATTTTTTTGTTCTAGCCATTCTAGTTGATCTGTTTGGGTTTATATTACATGACTGGACAGCAAATTCATTTATCAGCAGTGCAGGGGTTTCACCTCTTGAACAGAGGACTGTAGTTCAGTTTTTTTACAACGAGTACACACTTTTTTGAATTTTTACATATGGTCAGGTGATATAAAGTACTCCTATAAAAAATTGGTTGACAATAAATCTGGCGCTAGAATTCTTGGTACAGACTTTCGTGTCCAAGGCATTATTAGGGTGCGTTCCACACGACACTCGTTAGTTAATGCTCTACGTCTGAACCAAGAGACCCTGCATGCCTAGGTGTGGGTCCCCTTTGCTTGGTGCTACCATATTCAAAGAAATTAGACCAGGAATCACAACCATGCATGCGTCTCGCTTGCGTATTGAGGGCCTGTTTGTTTCCAAATAAGTTACTAACTTATAAGTTGAAAAGTGTAAAAAGTGACTTATTTTGCCAAACGGACCTAACTTATAAGTCACCCCAACTTATAAGTCATAAGTTGCTTCACCCCAACTTAAAACTTATAAGTCAATCCCCTTTTGCATGGTTCCCACCACCTTTACATAAAAAACAAGGTGGGAAGGTGTGCTCAGGTGACTTAGAAGTTAGGTGACAATCAAACAGGCATGACTTATAAGTCACCAGTTTTAAGTCACCTGACTTATAAGTCAAGTGATTTATTGGAACCAAACAGCCCCTGATTTCCTTGGAGGAAAATAAGATAGTGAAAGACAGACTTGTGTTAATAACATACGATCTGCTTGGATGAACATATAGCTTTATTTTCATTAGATAGCAATACCTAGTTTTTATTTTAGAGCATGATTAATAGTATAGCTAGCTGCTGGCTATAAGCCAGTGTCATGTCATCTACAACCCATCTTATAGCCAACATGTATAATAGTAGATCAAAAATTCGAAAATGCGTAGGAGCACTCGGCGACTCACTTCACCGAAATCTCACCCATTAAGTAGCCTCGGGATCCACATCTTCTATAATAGCCAGACTATATTAGAATTTTATAGGGCATGTATCTATGACAGTATTCAATGTACTGACATTGTCAGATACAGTCCACACACGGTCAATTTCCTCAACAACTAGCGCCCAACAAGCCAGTAATCCAATCAATGCTTGCAAGCCTCCCACCCACCACATTCTTCTCCCCACCAGTCCACCACTCACCTTCTTCCCCATCAATCCTTCCCCTGATTCCTTTCTACAACTCCTGCACCTTCTTCCCCACTTATGCTTGCTATACATGAAATAGGAAGATCATGTCTCGTCCTCCGGAGTCACTGCCGGCGCCCGGCGACACCATGTTTGCCCTGTCCGCTGATATCAAGTCACGCATTCTAGGGGCCATTGACAACATGTGAGAAGAAAACCAGGTGGAAGGCTATGACATCCATGGTGATCAAATCGAGGTAGCTGTCGTCCGTGCATGCCACGTTCTGTGCACATCGTTTGCACACTGTGTCTGCCTTGGGCATCGACTTCATGTTCCGCGTGACCACAGTTAGCGACAGTGTCGCCGCCGCCAGCACCGCTCTCTAGCACGACTTGAGCTGACCGCTTCCTCCAGCCGCCCGTACGTCGTTCGTCCTCGTCGCCGTCAAGCATGGAATGGCCGTCGTTCCCGTCCTGCTCATCTAGTCTCCATGAATTAATGCAATGTAGCCCTGTTTGCATCTAGTCTCCATGAATTAGTGCAATGTAGCGCTGCTTGCAACATATTAAATGGCAATGCACATGCATGAATTGTACCGGTGTACTACGTCTCAGTCAAGAAAACATTTCGTCATAAGACGCACGCATCCCAAGCTAGCATGGGAGCCGGCGTGATTTCAGCATGCCGCGTCGCCGAGTGCTCTTAGTCCGCTTTCATCAAAAAGTGTACTACTTTTTTGTTATGTGGCCCATTTTTCATTCTTACAAAGTGTCTAGAAGCACGTGCTAGAGCTGGCTCTTCATGAAGAGCCCACTTACCTTCTCTCTCCTCTTCTCTTTCCTTCAACTAAGAAGAAATATACTATTTTATTTCTTATAGCTCGCTGACTCACGAAAATGCCTTTTGGAGCTCGGCCTCCATGGAGGCCGGTTTTTGAAAAACACAAAAATCATGAAAATTCATATTTTTACAATTCAAAAAAATCTGAAAAAAATTACAGATATACATGGAGGCATAACACACATGTGTGTAAATTTTTAGGACGAAATACGTTGAAATGAAGGCTGTGCAAAAAAGACAAATCTGATGCCTTTTAACACATGTTACTATTCATCCTCAAAGTCCAGAAATTTGTCTTTTTTCTATAGGTCGCATTTCGAAGTATTTCATCTTGAATTTTTACACACATGCATTTCATCCGTGTATAGTTACATATTTATTTTCAGAATTTTTTGAAGTCAAAAAGTTTAAATTTTGAATTTTTCAAAAATAAAGGGCTTCATGGAGCTCGATCACCAAAACGCCCTACTCGGAAATGGCTTTGCATGGCTATAGTAGTAGCAACGTAATTTCTAGTGTGTGTGCTGTGCACATCCTGGGCCTATAAAAGGACCCGGCTCTCTCTCTTGTAACGAAGCCAAAATCAAGCAATTCATCCAGCTTCCACTAGTAGTACCACTCTGTCTCCTCACTAGCACGTGAGCGTGTGTGTGTTTACTAGTGCTCGTACTAGTGTTCTTCGGGCAGATATCCTGCTTCTTTCTTTAGTCTGGTACTAGCTAGTCTGTACTTGGGCTAACAAGTACTACCGGGCGAAACATAGAATGACCTTTCCGCTGAAGCAGCTTGTCCCATGTCTCTGCGGCATCCTCATCCTCCTATTAATCATGTTCTTCTCCCGCGCGAAGGCACAGCCGTGCCGAAGCACTGATTCCAATCAGGATCGGCTCAGGGGCAACTACACCATAGCCGGCGTCGGCTCCGAATTCTATCTGATCGATAAAAAATCCAGAGGCTTCGGCAACCTCTCCGACTCCGACGGGAACAACACCCAGGTGTTGTCCATCGTCGATCAGTCGATACGACTCTGGCAACTTCGACCCGACGGCGGCGACGGGCTGGAGGTCGATGGGGCGTCCTTCAGCGCCACCGTGGCATATCAGCCGCTGTCCAGCCGGGATAGCCTCGCCTTCCTCATCCTCCCGTCGATGCTAAACACCTCCTTGCTGATGATGGAACTGATGGCCAGAGATGATGGCCCGCTCGTCCTCACCGGAGCCGGTAGTCCAGAGGCTACATCTCGGAGCGCCGCAGTCTCCGGAGCACCGTCTCTATCAGGATTGGCGTGCTGTCGAATCTCTCGATCACGGAGCACTACTATGATGACATCATGGTTGTCGATATCACTATCGATCGGGTAGCAAACAAATACACCGTGTGGATCGACTACAACAGTGCGGGGCGCAGCCTGTCGGTCTACGCGGACGTCCAAGCCAATCCCAAGCCTGACAACATCATAGCTGAGGTGAGCCTGAACATTACCAACTTTAACCCGTACGTCCGTTTTGGCCTACTCTCTACGGCGGAGCAGCTACACAACGCTCGACCTCGCTGGAACGCGACGGTCGAGCAGCTCCTCCCTTACCCCTACATCGACATCGGTGGAGGCCTGTCAAGGAAGGTGACCATCCTGTCCTCCGTCCTCGGATCCGTAGCTACCACCGCAGTGATGGCCGTCGGCCTGGCGTGCTACTTCAACTCGAGGTACCGGCGGTGGCACAAGGACCTGGACCAACTCGCGAGATCCATGGAGCGCCTCCCCGGGGTGCCCACCAAGGTGGAATTTGCTGACATCAAGAAGGCCACCGGTAACTTCCACGAAGCCATGAAGCTCGGGGGAGGTGGGTTCGGCACCGTGTACAGGTGCACGCTCACGGCCTCCGCTTCAAAGACGGAGCGACCGATGGATGTCGCGGTCAAGAGGTTCACGCGCGATGTGCAGAACCGCTGCTACGACGACTTTCTTGCCGAGGTCAGCATCATCAACCGGCTACGCCACAAGAACATCGTCCCCTTTGTCGGTAAGTTATACTTTTTTCTTTTGGAAAAAGTCTAAATAAAACCTTGAATTCGTACTCTGAGTCTGAATCAAACCCCGAACTCGAAATCCCTGAAACTGTCACCCTGATCTCTCTGATCCTGGCTAATCCCGGCTGAATGTTCATTTGTGAGAATGGAATTGCTTACGTGGCAGATATGGAGGGGAAATCATGACCAACTGGGCTGACTACGGGCCATACTTGTCGCCTCTTAAACCCACCACCAGACCGGCCCTTCTTTTCCCCCGTTTCTATCTCTGTTCCGTTCCTGTTCTTCCCCATATCTCGCTCGTATCTTCAACTTCAGGCGCGCCGACGATGGTGAACGGCGGCTGATCATCAGGAAGGCAAGACGATCGCCGCTGGTGGAATAGACGCAGGTAATGTGCGCCCCCTCCCAGTGTTTTCCTATTTGCATGGGCCGCCGTTTGGTGCATATGGCTAGGGTTTTAGATAGTGGTGGTTGTTGAGGATTCCATGTATTTTACAGAAAAAGTTAGTGGTTTGTGCTTAGTGTGTGGTTCCTTGTCAAAAGTTGTATTGTCCATGGGGTACTTAATTTATCTGTATTACTGTAGGTGTTCTTTCTGTAATCATGGATCCGAGCGAGAAACTGTATGTCCGCTTTCACTTTGGAGGGCAATTTGTCCGGATTGGTCCTGAGTTAGATTATGTAGGAGGCGATGAGGAAATATCAGAGATAGAAAGGGACAAATTGTCCTTACCGGAAATCACAGGGCATTTAGGTGATCATATCACATACAAAGATGCCATGAAGCTTTATTTCTTGCTGCCAGGTAAAGAACTTTCAGATGGCTTGATGTTTCTTTTCAATGATGCTGGTTGTATGAAAATGTCAGAGTACACAGCTGATGGAGGAGTGGCTGATGTATATGTTGAGTACTTTGGAGAGGAACATGAGAAAACTGAAAAGAGTGGGAGCGATTTTGAAGAAGAGATACAGAATGAGGAAGAGGGAGATAGTGAGGAAGCACCTGATGTTATCATCAGTGCTGAAGAACAAGTGGACTTCACTGTTGCCAATGTTAATGGACTGTCTGACACAAATGAGCATGTGCTTGTACCAGATGACACTGGAGTTATAACTTCAGTTATTGCCAGCCCTGTAAGGAGGAGAGTGAGAGAGAGTTTCAGAGTTCAGTATGGACAGAGTTCACAAGTGACTTATGCTATGAAAGCAAGCTCTCAAGTGCTCAATCCTGGGTCAGAAAGTAGGATGATTAATGAAACAGTTCAGCAACCAAGAGTACCAGAAAGAGAAGAACATAACAGTGAGTCTCAACATGACAGTGATTCAAGCAGTGAAGATAGTGATTATGTGGCAGGTAGTGACGACAGTGGACTAGAGGAAGAGTATGTGGAACTTAAGGAAGAAGCAAAGGCATTTAAGAAGAGAATTAGAGATTCTAAGAAGTGGGCACAGAAAAATCCAACAGGTGCTGTTCCAATTGATTTAGTTGCAAATGTTGAAGAGGTGATAGGAGAAGATCACTTCGATTCGGACGATGAAGATTATTCATATGATGAAGATAGTGATCATGATGGCCATGTTGTGAGGAGGAAGAGCAAGTACCCCAGGTATAACCCAAAGGCAGACATTCCAATGTTCGGTTTAGGGATGGTTTTCAGGAGCAAGGAGCAGATGAGAAAGGCGCTAATAAAATATGGACTGCTCACATTTAGAAGTATAATATTCATGAAATCAGAGGAAGATAGGATCAGGGCTAAGTGTGGATGGCCTGGATGCCCATGGCTTATATATGGTGCTAAAACTACCAGGTGTTCTAGGTTCCAGGTGTTAACATTTGAATCTGAACATGAGTGTGCACCTAATAGAGACAATCATCTTGTTACCGCTAAGGTTATATCAAGAAGGTATGAGCACATCTTAAGAGCCAACCCCACATGGAAGATTGACAGCATTAAAGCTACTGTTCTTAAAGATTTCTTTGCTGATGTGTCAACATCCAAGTGTAAGGCTGCCAAGAAGATTGTTTCAGAGAAACTACTAGCAGGTATGAAAGAGGAGTACACCAAGGTATTCGATTACCAGCTAGAACTGCTGAGGAGCAATCCTGGAAGTACAATATTTGTTGGCTTGGACCCTACTAATATGGAGCAAAATATTTTCCAGAGCTTCTATGCGTGTTTCAGTGCTATGAAACAAGGTTTTAAAGCATGTAGAAGGGTGATTGGACTTGATGGTTGTTTTTTCAAAGGAGCATGCCATGGTGAGCTTCTTTGTGCTGTTGGTAGAGATGCTAATAACCAAATGTATCCAGTAGCTTGGGCAGTGGTGGAGAAGGAAACAACAGAAACTTGGGAATGGTTCATTGGTCTTCTTATAAAGGACTTGGATATTAATGATCAAGGTGAAGGTTGGGTTTTCATTTCAGATCAACAGAAGGTATATTCTTCTCTCCATGTTCAGTTAATTTGTAATCATGTCGACTAGGTTTAGTCGCCTTGACGGAGCACGACCTACTCAATTTAAGCTTATGTTGGCTACATTTAGTCGCCTCGACTAATTATGTTATCAAGTACTTATAATACTAATGTAAATATCTCTGCAGGGGTTGCTAAGTGCCATGAAAGACTATCTACCAAAGGCACAACACAGAATGTGTGCTAGACACATCTATGCTAACTGGAAAAAGAAGTTTAGAGCGCATGCTCTGCAAAAGAAATTCTGGGCAATTGCCAAGGCTGCAAACAGAGAGGATTTCATGTATAGGAAGGCCAAGTTAGCTCAAGATACACCTGAAGGTGCGAGGGAAATCATGAATACAGAGCCTAAGCATTGGGCTAGAGCATTCTTTCCAGTTGGATCCCTATGTGACTCGGTGGATAACAATCTATGTGAGTCCTTCAACAATGCTATAATTGAGGCCAGATTCTATCCTATCATCTCTATGCTAGAGAAGATTAGGCACAAGATGACACTTAGAGTTCAAGAGAACAGAACCAAGAGTGACAAGTGGACTGCTAGTAATACAGAGATATGCCCAAACATTTTCAAGAAGCTTAAGGTGGCCATCAAATTGACTCAGTTCTGTGATGTGCTCTGGAATGGGAAGGAAGGGTTTGAGGTAAAACATGTGAGTGGCAGAGGAAGGAGCTATACTGTTAATTTGGATAAATGGACTTGCTCCTGTGGTTATTTCCAGCTGGCAGGGCTACCTTGCTGCCATGCCATCAGTGCCATATACAAGTGTGGAAAAAAAGTATCTGACTTCATTCACAAATGTTATTCACTTGAGCAATTTAAGAAAGTATACGAGCACTGTTTGGAGCCAGTTGAAGGTGAGGAAAGATGGCCTATCTCTGACAAGCCTAGACCACAAGCACCTGGTTATGTGAGTATGCCTGGTAGGCCTAGGAAGAATGACAGGAAGAGGGAAGAGGGAGAAGCACCAAAAGGTAAGAAAATGTCAAAGCATGGCACTAAAATTACTTGCAGCATGTGTGGCCACAAGGGTCACAACAAGACAGGTTGCAAAAAAAATCCTGAAAAAGGGCAGAAGAAAAATGCCTTCCTGAAGAAAACAGGGACGAAAATTAAGGCAACTGAGGTAAACACTTTTGCACTTCCCAATTAGTCGAGTATTGTTTGAGATGCTTATGTACTGTCTTTTGTTACTCCAGCAAGCAAGCACTGATGCTCAGATCAGAGCAAGCCAACAGGCCAAGAGCAAAGGAAAAGATCAAGCAGAAGCAGGACCAAGTGGAGGGAAGAGGAAGGCTCCGAGGAAAAATAATGTGCAAGCCAAGAAAAAATCAAAGAATTGATCATGCTTTACTCATTCTTCTCTCGTCTTATTAGTATGTTAAATCAGATGTCAGTAGTACTACAGAACTGGTTGTTATGTCCTTTTGGTTTAAATTCTTAAGTCAGTATGGCCAATGTACTGGTGGTTATGTGTGTCACTGTTAATGATGCTATTTGCCTGGCACTTATGTGTTAATTTTTTTTCTTTCTAAAATGGCACTACAAATCTCTATTTTGGCCAATATTCTGCTAGTTAAGATGTCAGCAGTACTACAAATCTCCATTTGGCCAATATCTCTGTTAAGATGTCAACAGTACTACAAATCTCCATTATATAATGGACATATTCTGCTAGTTGGTCTTACAAAAGGGTGCCAAATGCATTACAGCACCCAGTCACTTGCTAATTTAGTGTTCCCCTCAATGCCTCAATCTCAACATTGTTCTCTTCTACTTTCTCAATCAGTGGAATAGCTGCTGCAACTCTCTCCCTCATCACTTCAACTTGTTGTCTGTGTGCACCATCTGCTACCTTTCTCTACCATGCTTGCTGTCCATCAAGTTCATCCTCAATCCTGCTCCGTACATCTCGAAGATCAAAAGGCAGGTGCCTGATGAATGGGCTGCAAGGATAATCATGCCATAGAAAATAGTCACTACCATCTCTCTGATTACAGATTCAACAGTAAATTGAATCAGAACCAACAACAGGAAAAGAAGAAGCAAAATTGGTACAGAACAAGATATGGAGAGGGAGAGCTTGCAAGTTCATAGACGCAGCAGTAGTACCTTCTTCCTGCGTTGTCATCACTCCACGAAATCCAGCGGGGCACCTTGTTCGCCGGCTCGTACGCCCTCCTTCGCGTGCCCTCCTCCGCCCGCCGCCCGCCCCCACCTCTAGGGTACGCTGCGCCGGAGGAGGAAGACCTGTGAGTGGTGCCCTCCTTCGCCCCCCGCCCGCCTTCTCTGATTCATGCCGCACGTCCTCGTGTACTTCCACGGCGGCGGTGGTGCTCTCCTCTGATTTATGCCGCCGACGAATCCTTGAAAAATTCCCCACCTCGAGCCCCCTTCTGAACCCCGCGTGGCCGACGAGCTAACTACTGAGCTAGGCCCGCTGTCAGCACTACGTGGCATCTTATTTCCCTTAATCCCTGCCACGTAAGCGATCCCGTTCTCAAAAGCGACTTGTTAGCATAAATCAGCCGGGATTAACCAGGATCAGAGAGATCAGGGTGACAGTTTCAGGGATTTCGAATTCGGGGTTTGATTCAGACTCGGGGTACGAATTGAAGGGTTTTTTTCAGACTTTTCCCTTTTCTTTTCTTTCAAAAAGCGGAATAGATCACCAGCCTCTGCACCATCCTATACGCGTTCCAAGTTCCAACAGGCTACAAGCCTACAACACAGACAACATGGAATACGCGTCGCACAAATCCTATTAATACACTGATATCCATACTTGTTTTCAGTATTTAAGTCAATCACCTCATATTGTAGATTAGCCATAACATTGTGGAAAGTATGCAAATTTAAAAAAATTGCATCAGTGTTTGCAGAAATTCGCTTTGGCACATGGGAGGCGCGCTCTTGCCACCAGAAAAATATATTTCAAAGTGTGAAAAAATTCGAAACAAAAATTTGGCGCATACATCTCGACATTATGTGTGCACACGTCAAATTTCGGAGAAAATCGACATATTTTGTGGCTTGTGTAAAAAAGACAAAAATATGACTTGTGAAAAGCATTTTTTAATACTGAATTTTGTCTTTTTCACATGCGACACATAACTTTTCGGTATTTTACGAAACGACTTTGTGAGCATGTAGAATATCGAGATGCACATGTCAAATTTTTGTTTGGAATTTTTGACATTTCAAAATACATCTAAAACACACATTTTAAAAATCAGGAGTGTGCGCTCCCGTGTGCCAAAACGCCACTCTTGTTTTGTTTTATTCTTATATGGTAATACCGAATAAGAAGGGAACCAGTATGGTTAGATGATGACCTTGTGCTTTAAAATGTTGAGATTCGACAAATTCAAAGATGGCGTGGTTGAAAGCAGTCCTTTTATTAAACATAATCTTATTTGACCAAATCGTAAATTGGCCTTAAGATTGCAAAAAGTATGCAAATTTAATAAAATTGTATCAATGTTTGTTTTGTTCTTATACAGTAATACCGAATGAGAATGGGAGCCAGTATGGTTAGGTGATGACCTTGGTGCTTTAGAATGTCGAGATTTGACAAATTCATAGATGACGTGGTTGAAAGCAATCCTTTTATTAAACATAATCTTATTTGACTGGGACTACGGCGGGCAACTTACTGGCCTGAACCTTCCAATTGTAAAAAAGGACTAATGCAATGTTTGTATCTTTTTTTTTCAGATTTGATATTTCACATCTAGATGTGAAATAGTATCTCACATCTACTTTTTTAGTCACATGATTTAGACATCAAGATTAGTATTCTTTATTTATTTTTTATTGACTGATCCTTTTCGTGTACGCATTACTTGCGGGGCGCCCGTCGTGGCAGTAGGCCGCTGTTGATCCATTTGATTTTGTTCCTCGTGCATGCCTCCTTGGCTGTTGTGGCTACAAGTGATTTTTTTCATTTTTGTTTCTTTTGCCTTTTTCTTCTTCTTTATTTATTTCTTCCAAATTTGTTAACTTTTTTAATTCATGATATGTTATTTTTTATTTTCAAATTCTTTTAAACTTATGATTGTTTTCATCGTTGTTAGTTGGCTGTCCACCACCAAACGTGGGTTGTCTTTTTTTTCTAAGTTGCAAGTCTACCCTCACCTTGCAATTCGGGCCTGACCTTTTGTCGTAGTTGCAATCCCACCCTCGACTTGCAACTGGACTTTAACATTTTTTTTTGTCTACGTTGCAAGTCCATCCTCGAATCGCAACTGTAGCCGGAAAGTTTTTTGTCCCAATTTTAAGTCTACCCTCGACTTGTAACTGAGGCCCAACTTTTTTTTCGCTAGTTGCAAGTTCACCTTCAACTCGCAACTAGAGCCTGATCTTTTTTAGTCTCAATTGCATGTCGACCCTCGACTTGCAACCGGGGCTTGAGTTTTTTTTGTCCTCGTTACAAGTCCACCATCGACTCACAACTAGACTCGACATTTTTTCCTGGTTGATAGTCTAATCTTGACTCGCAACTGGGTCAACATATTGTCCCAATTGCAAGTCTACGTTGACTTGCAACTGGGCTCAACCTTTTTTTGTCTCAGTTGCAAGTCCACCCTTGACTCGCAAATGGGGGCTTGACCTTTTTATGTCCCAGTTATAAGTTCACCATCGGCTCGCAACTGGGCCTAACATTTTTTTGTACTAGTTGCAAGTCCACCAAGAACTCGCAACTTGAGCGCGAGCTTTTTTTGTCCCAGTTGCAAGTCCATCCTTGACTCGCAACTGGTCCCTGGTCTTTTTTGTCCCAGTTGCAAGTTCATCCTTAACTCGCAACTGGGGTCCGGCCATCTTTTCTAGTTGCAAGTCTACACTCGACTCGCAACTGGAGCCCAACCTTTTTTTTTGTCTAAGTTCTCATCTCATCCTCCACTCGCAATTGGTGCCCGACTTTTTTTGTCCCAGTTGCAAGTCCATCCTCAACACGCAACCTGGGCACGACTTTTTTCGTCCCAATTGCAAGTCCACTTTGAACTTGTAACTGGAGTCCGACCCTTTTTTGTCCGAGTTGCGACACAGTAGGTGCGTGATTTTTTCGTGCGCGACAAACAGACAAAAACCAGTAAGAGTATATTCACCTCGTCGTAAAAAATATATTCACCTCTTTCTAAAAATATATTCACATCGTTCTACAATTTATTCATTGATCTTTTTAAATGATTACATTGTCACTCGAGTGCTTGTTAATGTGTTAAGTGATCCCTAGTATAGGACGTTTGTGTCCACTGAGAAAGGAAGTCAACACACTAGTACGTCGTTGACGCAAAATTCCTGTAGCAAATCAAAATTCCTGTAGCAAATCGTGTGTCACTGTAGACTACACTGTAGCACTGCGGCTCAACATCAACGACCCAACGCAGCCTAGTGTGTAGAAAATTAATTTTACTCTAGTCCGGTTCGTACATGGGTGACAAGGAAAAAATGAAGACAAATAAAAAACAAAAAAAAACAAAAAAATAACAAACAGTTGATGATGTCATTATGTCACGTCTAGATGAGCTATAGACACATCCATTTTTTTTCTATATACACGTAATTTCTAGCTTGCAACGTATCTACATACTAAGTAATGCTACATCAACAGTCCCCGCAAGAAAAAAAACGCTGCATCAACGGCACATTTCCCACGGATGCAGCTTACGGGTGACGTGGGCGCCCACTGTAAAATCAGGGAGGTTACTTTTAATCACGGTCGGGATTAATCCGTAGATCAATCCGTAGCTACTTTTTTTGTAACTGTAGCTAGCATTACTTGTACGTAATTATACAACTACACCAAGGACTAATTTGTCATGCTATGCGTACACAAATGTACATGTATTTTCAGGGTGGTCTTATAACAAAGGAGAGCCACTACTTGTGTTCGAGTTCACGACCAACGGCAGCTTGGATCAACATCTCTTCCCCAAAGTGAGCAATGGCACCGGGCTACAACAGGCGCAACGCACTGGCACGGCCATTCAGCAATGGGCCACCCGCTACGGAATCGTCAGGGACATTGCTACCGGCCTTTACTACGTCCACCACGAGTACGAGCCGATGGTGCTCCACCGTGACATCAAGGCGAGCAATGTGATGCTAGACTCTAGCTATTGGGCACGCCTCGGTGACTTTGGCCTGGCCTG
Source organism: Triticum urartu (assembly GCF_056163025.1). Lineage (NCBI taxonomy): Eukaryota > Viridiplantae > Streptophyta > Magnoliopsida > Poales > Poaceae > Triticum > Triticum urartu. The sequence goes on along the minus strand of NC_141879.1, from coordinate 148,307,888 downwards.
CACCGTGGATGTGGGTCGGAACTCCGCCACCGGCGTTGGTGGCACGTGGGGCTACATTGCGCCGGAGTACGCCATGTGCGGCAAGGCGACGCGGCAGACCGACATATACGCTCTCGGGGTACTCATCCTTGAGGTCGTCACCGGCCAGCGGGCGCTGATTCGACAGACGGTGGATGAAGGCGACGCCCAAATCACAGATAGAGTGTGGCGCCTCCACCGTGAGAGGAGGCTAATGGAGTGCGTCCATGCCGTGCTGATCACAGGTTCTTCTCCGGATGAGGACCCGCAGCACGCTGGAGGTGATGCCGAACGTCTGCTTCTTCTGGGCTTGGCGTGCAGCAGCCCAAACCCGTCAGACCGTCCGAGCATGCCCGAGGTGGTGCAGGTCATCGCCAAGTCAGCACCGCCGCCGGAGGTGCCGCTCATGAAACCAATATTCATGTGGCCACCGCCGGAAGGGGCAGCCTGGGGCGCTGATGATAGCACGGGCACATGGATGATGAATAATCTCGACGGGAGTATCACGAGCACCGAGCGTCAGTCGCAGTCGCTCACAGCGGTGTCGCACAGGCGGGCTACCGGAGGACATGCCTCGTTTCAACTGGAGCCATGAGCCATCGGTTTACGTCACTGTGTCCAGTGCTCTCGGCTCCGGCGAGAGGCCGAGCAGAGGATAGCATAGCATCCTCCGTATATCATACGGGTGTACAAAATAATCACCCGCCAGCCAACTTATTGAAAAGTCCGAATTTATGGAGGGAGATGGGTAATATATTTCAACACTCCCCCTCACGTCTAGACTATTTTAGTCCTTGGATGTGGGGCGTTGGCAGGGTCTTGAATTCAAGACCTCTTGGCTCGGATACCATATTGAATCATGCTCCAGCCAACTCATTCAAAAGTCTGAACTGATGTAGAAAATATAAGATGGCTGGATATTATGTTGTTGTATTGATGTGACCCAGGTGTGGGATATATATAGAATACAATATGAGAGAGAGACTTGGAGTAGGGAACACGTCGTACATGGTTTAAACCAATCCTATCTCTAACTCCTAATCTCTAACTTAAACATAATTATACTTCTAACATTCCCTCTCAGTCGTAGCGGGAGTGAAACAGACGATGACGACTGAATTTGAACTCTGTGCTTCCGTCGTCTTCTCCGCTGCGCCATCATCAACTGCGTCTCTGATGGGTCGGCACCTAGGGCGGTGACTGCGTCTCCTTCTGGTGCCTTCCTGACTTCTCCTCTATTCCCTCTCGCAGTCACAGCGGGAGTGACGTGGACGATAGTGACGACGCGGATGTTGTTGACTGGAGTAGTTGCCAATGTGTTGCTGTAGACGTAGCCATTAATGTCAATGTCGAGGTAGCCGATCATGTGATGTAGCCGTGGTCGAGATAGTCGTGGATGATGAAGCTGCATAAAGCCGGAGGCGCAAAAAAAAAGTGCTATGACGGAGCTGCAGACATGGACGATGCACTTTGCGGATGTCAGAGGGTGCCGTCGGCGATGAGTCCACCGATTTTGCCAAGACCAGAGGAAGCCCATCGAGCACACATCGGTTTTGCCAGAACCGTGTGGCCGTGTAGGGTCGTCACTGTAGTGACGCTGTGTCGATGCAGTCGTGCCGTCGTGGATGACGCGGAAGATGCCGTCGTCGTGACGCGGTCATTACCGTCGTCGAGGTCGCGCCTTGCAAAAAAATCTGTCAGAAAACGCTAGATGTCCATCTTGTGGACGAGGTGGGGGCGTTGTGTTGACGAAGATGCTGATGACCACGTTGATGAAGACATTGGCGATTAAGTGTCGGCGATGACGTCGGAGCGACGTGTCGAGAATAATGTGTCGTTTGAAGGCGTCCCTCGCAACGACCAAGTGTCGCCGTGTCGCGTCTGAAGAAGTCGATGAAGAATGCATCTTGTTCCACACCGACCTGCGCGTGTGGATGGTGCATGTTGAGATCGCTTCTCATAGATGTGCTGGACCAAGTATATTGAGTTTCTAGCCTGGCGTAGTCGTACAGCTTGATGTTGATGTTCGGTTTGATGTAAAGGTGTAGGTGCAGATCGCTCGGTGAAGATGCAGATCGATGGCTCGAGGGTGGATGACGTGCGAGGCGCAGGAGGTGGATGGAACGGCTTGGTGAAGATCTCGTCCGTGCGTGTGCCTCGAAGTCCAAGGCCTGCGGGCCCTCCCGATGTCCCGCGCTGCAAGCCGGCTTGATGAAGGTGTCGATGCCGCGTGCAAGGCCCTCCCGTGATCGAGGCACTGGTGCGTCGGGTTGGTCGCCTGGTCCATGTGGTCTCGAGATGACACGGAACCTGAAGAACCTAGCTCGTGTTGCCGTGTGCATAGGGTATGCAGTATGCATGGATGCATGTCCGTACGGAGCTACGCCAAACTCTGTACGGCCGCTGCTTGTACGCACGGATGGAGGCGGACCTGTGTTGCGCCGCTGGATCTCCAGTTTACCGGCTCGTTCGGAGACACCCGCCGTGGACGCTCCGCGTACTGCCCGGGAGGTCCCCGAGTGTGCGCTGGTGGCTGGCTCGTTTTGGAGGAACCGCGCCGCCGCCTGAGCCCAGGATTTGTTGGAGAAGCCAGCTTGTTCGGAAGACCGCCGATGCTGCCATGTACGTGCGCGCGAAGAAGCTGGCTTGATGGCGCGCGGTGCGTAACCGCCGACAGAGATCAGGTTGGATCGGCGACTCTTTTTTTTCGGGAAATTTAGAGTTTTATTCAAACAAAAGCGTTCTTTAAACAGTCAGTTAAAAGACTGCTGATCAGGAAGCTGGGAGTCTCCGTAAGCCAGCTTTCGGTCACAGCCACATTGCATGCACGTTTAGCACATAGGTGAGCTGGACCATTAGCTGATCTACTTACATGCTGAATTACAAAAGAATGAAAACTAGTTGAAAGCTCTTCTATTTCTAAGATAATTGGTGCCACAACCGAACGACTGTTGAGGCGAGTGTTCCAGAGGTTTACCACCTCTAGGCTGTCTGTCTCCACCACCACATGCTCAAACCCTCTGAGATTTGCAAAGATTACTCCTTCTCGAACAGCAAGGGCTTCTGCAATCATGGGTTCAGTAACTCCGGGGTTGGTTTACACCAGGCACCCAATAAGGCCGTAGACGATCTTGCCACGCCGCCGGCTCCACTCTTCCCCTCATCACGATCAACTGTTGCATCGGTGTTGATCTTAATCTGATCTGGCTCCGGAGGGCGCCAGCCGTGCTGTAACACCCACGATGCGGCTATATCTCCCACGTGTCGGAGCACGACTTAGAGGCATAACCGCATATTAGGTATGTCGCAAGAGGGGTAATCTTTACACATCCCATGTACTGAATAAGAGAGGGATAAAGAGTTGGCTTACAATCGCCACTTCACACAATACATAAATATAGCATTATATCATCCAGAATACAGTCAAGGTCCGACTACGGAACCAAATAAAGAAAGACAACCCCTAATGCTAGATCCCCGATCGTCCCAACTGGGCTCCACTACTGATCGAAAGGAAACGAAACAACACAACGAACACGATCTTCATCGAGCTCCCACTTGAGCTCGATTGCGTCACCTGCACGAGTATCATCGGCACCTGCAACTGTTTGAAAGTATCTGTGAGTCACAAGGATTCAGCAATCTGACACCCGCGAGATCAAGACTATTTAAGCTTATGGGTAGGAAAAGGGGTAGTGAGGTGGAGCTGCAGCAAGCACTAGCATATATGGTGGCTAACTTACGCAAATGAGAGCGAGAAGAGAAGCAACGCAACGGTCATGAACTAGAAGTGATCAAGAAGTGATCATGAAACTACTTATGTTCAAGCATAACACAAGAACCGTGTTGACTTCCCGGACTCCGCCGGAAAGAGACCATCACGGCTACACACGCGGTTGGTGCATTTTAATTAAATCAAGTGTCAAGTTCTCTACAACTGTACATTAACAAATTCCCATCTGCCCATAACCGCGGGCATGACTTTCGAAAGTTCAAAACCCTGCAGGGGTGTCCCAACTTAGCCCATCACAAGCTCTCACGGTCAACGGGGGATATTCCTTCTCCCGAGAAGACCCGATCAGTCTCGGAATCCCGGTTACAAGACATTTCGACAATGGTAAAACAATACCAGCAAAACCGTCCGATGCGCCGACATCCCGATAGGAGCTGCACATATCTCGTTCTCAGGGCAACACCGGATGAGCGCTCCGTACAACTAAAACCAACCCTCAAGTTTCCCCGAGGTGGCGCTGCAAAGGACTCTAGTTCGGACCAACACTTAGACAAGCATTGACCCGGGGGGGCTTAAAATAAAGATGACCCTCGGGAGCGCGACTCCCAAGGGAAAAGTAGGTGGTGGTGAGGCAAAAGGTAAACCAAGGTTGGGCCTTGCTGGAGGAGTTTTATTTAAAGCAAACTGTCAAGGGGTCCCCATAACACCCAACTGTGTAAGGAACGCAAAATCAAGGAACATAACACTGGTATGACGGAAACTAGGGCGGCAAGAGTGGAACAAAACACCAGGCATAAGGCCGGACCTTCCACCCTTTACCAAGTATATAGATGCATTAATTAAATAAGAGATATTGTGATATCTCAACATATCCATGTTCCAAAACATGGAACAAACTTCATCTTCACCTGCAACTAGCAACGCTATAAGAGGGGCTGATCAAAGCGGTAACATAGCCAAACAACGGTTTGCTAGGAAATGAGGATTAGATGCTTGACATGGCAATATGGGAGGCATGATATAGCAAGTGGTAGGTATCACGGCATAGCAATAGAACGAGCAACTAGCAAACAAAGATAGAAGTGATTTCGAGGGTATGATCATCTTGCCTGAGATCCCGCAAGGAAGAAGAACGAGTCCATGAAGAAGACAAACGGACGTAGTCGAACGGATCCTCACAAACGCGATGTTATCGGAACTAACCCGAAGAAGCAACACCGGAAAGAAGCAAACAACATGGTAAACAACCATCACATAAGCATGGAATGATGCGCAAACAAGTATGATGCATGTCCGGTTTAAAAAGGCATGGCATGTCAAAGTGCACAAGCAAACCTACAAATTAAGTGGAGCTCAATATGCAACGAGTTGCATATTGACGAAATACCACATGACTTATTTAGTTCTCTCCCGTTTATGTAATCAACAATATTAAACGTTGATTATCATGGCAAGAGGTGAAGCAAAAGAAAACTACCTATCTAGGCAAGTTTAAATGAGGCCGGAACAACAAACAACAAGTCCGGAAAATCCTCATGTACATATTTATGGATTTGGTACTGTTCTGTCCTAAGGCATATTTTAGAATTGTTAAACATGCAAAGTAAAGCCACCATGAATACATATAAAGTTTATTAAGTTTGGAGCTACGGTTATTAAGTTATGAATTAAAGCACTTTAACATGGCATAGGAGCAAATTTAACCAAACAGCATTTTAAACATGGATGAAAGTGGCATATTATGAAACTAGACAAAAAACTAAGCATTTTACATATAAAGTTTGTTTTAATCCAATGCACGGTTTGTGAGTTATTATATGCATGAACTCTAGGGACTTTTCTGCAAATTTGGCAGTCTCAGGAAAAATACAGAAATTCACAGAGCCTTAAAAAAACCTATTCGGGCCAAAACTGGCAGGCTGGCCCAACAGGTAAAAAACACAGGGGAAACGCTGGGGTGTGGCCTCACCCATGGGCCAGGCCCGGTTTGGTGGTGAGGCAGGCAGGCTTGAACTGGGCCTGGGAGAGGCCGCTCGGGGAGCGGTCAACGCTCGAGGGCAGCGCACTCGTCTTTGATTCAGAGGAAGCAGGGTGCGGCGACACGACTGGACAGCGACGAGGCAGCAGTGGAGGGCGGCGTCTGGCGCGAGATGGCTGGCGGGCCACGCGGTAGATGCATTTGGACGCGGTCAGCACACGCGGCTGGACCGGGCAAGCGCTCCCTGATGCGTTGTCCTCTGCTCAACAAGGAGTAGAGCAGCGATGACAGCAGGGATGCAGCGGCTGCACAATCCGGCGAGGACGACCTGCCGGTGCGGTTCACCGACGGGACGAGGGCGAGGGCGGAGCAAGGCGGCGGCGCTGGCGACGAGGTGGAGGTCGGGGACGGCTCGGTGCGGCGGAACTTATGCGTTGGTTTGTCTCCTGGACGAGGCCGAGGCGAAGGCAGGGAGGAGGAGCTCGGCATGGGGCTCCTTGGGCACGAGGTTCGGGCGGGGATGGACGCCGGCGACGCGGACGAGGCGAAGGCCTCCGGCGAAGAAGCTCCAGGCGGCGGCGCTGCAAGATCGTGGACGCGAGCGTCCATGGCGTCGAGTCCCTGCTAGAGAAGGGAGAGGCGAGAGAGATTAGGGAGGTTGAGAGAGAGAGAGGAGCACGGGGAGCAAACGAAGAGAAGGCAGGGAAGAAAATGAGCGGGACAAGGCCGGCGACATGACCTGCTGTTGCTGTTGTCGCCAGCGGCGTGGACGCGCAGGCGGCGGGGAGGCGCTGGTGCTCACGATTCACTCGGGATCGAGCAAAGGAGGGAAAAGGAGGCAGGCTGCGAGGGGATTTGGGCAGGTGGATGGCTGCAGCGAACTGGTTGGGTGGCTTGGGCAGGGGGAGATCCCGATGGGGATTTGAGTGTAGCGGCGGCGGTGATGGGTGGATGAGACATGAGGCCTAAATTTAGGGTCAGGGGCTATATATAGCATGTAGGTAATGGAGGGGGATTTGGATCATCGGATCAGGATCGGACGATCGAGAATAAAAGGTTAGGGGAGTTCAATGGAGAAACGCAGATATTTTACGGATGTTTGGGGATGATCTGAGTCCAACGGTGACAACTGTCCAGGTCGGGTTCGAGAGAGTTTCGGACACGCGCGAGGGGGTCGATGCAAAGTACAAGGAGGGGTTAGGTTGGCTGCAGGTGGGGTGTGGAGAGCGGGTGGGTCTGAGAGAAGAGGGGAGAGATGCAGCCTGGCACGGTTTTTGGAGACCGAAAACGTCCGACGAAAAGACCGGCTATACTGCCGCTATAGTTATCCGTTGCGGCATCAAACAGACTCCAAATGCGATGAAACTTGACAGGTGGTCTATCTACACTATAATAAGACCACACGCAAATTTTCATCCCATTCCGAGAACATTTTCTGGCCACCTATAAAATAATATTTCGGACGTGCGGCGGGCGCGTGCAAGTGTGTCTGGGCTTAGAACGGACAATGGAGAGAAACGGGGAGACCCGGACGGATGCAAGTTTTGAAAACATGATGATGCAATGCACATGATGACATGGCAAGATGCAACACGCAAGCAAATGACATGGCAACAACAGCGAAAAACTGGAAGACACCTAGCACATCGGTCTCGGGGCGTCACACGTGTCCGGGTAGAACATGTGCATGTTGTATGGGAATATCAAGGAGGGCCAGGGCTTCCCGAGTGAGCTTCATCGAGTTGGCCGGGTCTATCTTGTCCCCATCATGCGTCCATCGATTGCGTGAGGTCCAAATGGACCACATCACAGTAACGATTGTAGCACGCTCTCTAGCCGAGAGCCCTGGTTCACATAAAATGTCAGATGCCCAGGTTGTGGGGTGTAGCCTTGGTAATTTGATGTCCAAAAGCTGGCGTGCTTCATCCCAAAATCTCCTGGCAGGTGAAAAAAACATAAGAGCATGCTAAAGATCTTCATCACGTGCCTGACAAAGCTTTGCAGATGCTAGTGTCTCGGATATGACGGTATTTGAGCGTGCATTCGTCCGGCAGTATACCTCGAAGTACCCTCCACCAGAACACACGCACCTTAGGGACCACCTTGAGAGACCAAAGAGCTTTCCACAACTGTTGTTTGTTCGCTGAAGCTTCTGTAACCGGCCCTTCTTCACGAGCTTGTTGCTCTTTCTGAATCACTAGAGCTCGGTACGCTGACTTGACAGTGTAGTTGCCTGTCCTCTCATGTGCCCATGCAAATGAATCTTCCCCTCCGCCGCGCCGCAAAGGTATGTTCAGTATAGCCTCGGTGTCAGGTGCAATAAAATTCTATCGAACTAGGTCCTGTTTCCAAGTCCAGTTATCTGTGTCAATTAGGTCACTGACTAGTGAAATGGTGGGAGCCATTGGTGTCAACAGTGGCGTCCTCGTAAGTGTTGTTGGTATCCACTTGTCAGCCCATGAATTGATCATAGTAGCATCACCAACCCGTGTGACAACTCCTGCTAGCAGAGCCTCTCACCCTACGATGATAGCTCGCCAGGTAGCGGACGACGCCTTGGGTGCCGAGGCCTGCAAGAAATCTGAGTCTGGGAAGTACCTTCCTTTCATGACTCTCGCGCAAAGTGGCGTGGGATTTGTCAAGAATCGCCACCCATGTTTGCCTAGGAGAACCAAGTTGAACAAATGGAGATCTCGGAAGCCCATTCCTCCCTGACATTTCGGTTTGAGCTCTTTCCAAGAGACCCAATGGAGTGACCTCTTTTCGATTGAGCTACTCCACCAATATTGTGCCATGCTTGAAACAGCTGCGTAGCTCGCCGTATTGTCGGTGCCACTGTACGCAGTGATTTTCACCGGAAGTTGAGGGTCCTGTGATTTATCTGGTGGCTAAGAAAAAATCAATCTACTGTAATTTTGAAAACTAAAGTTGGTCTAATCTATGGAATTGATATAATCTAGAGAATGATCTAATCTATAGAACCAATTCAATCTTTAATTGAATCGGGTGTCGCACCCCCGGGGAGAGGAGATTGATCTCCCCGAAGGCGGCGCGCTGCGGAAGTGGTGGAAGGACCAAGGATCTAGCGACGTTGGTCTAATGGCTCTTATACCATATTAAATTCATGTACCAGCCAACTCATCCAAAAGTCTGAACCGATGAAGGAAGGTGGGCAATATATTTCAATACAACTTTGTTGCATCCGAATTTGTGTTGTACTAGTAGTATATAACAGCCATACTCGTGCGGCGACACGATCGCGCCCCGTCGATACATGGTGTTAATAAGTGGTTTCTTTCTCGTAGGCAATAAATAGAACTATGGTCTATTGAACCAACGTAATAGAACTGTGTTGATAAGGTGGTATTGTCAAAAAGTACATTCATTGTGGTGCATCTTAGGCAAACATGAAGTACACATTGACACTTTTATAATAGGACATTTATTTCTGACCTACATCATTCTACTTTTATTTCTGGTCTAACATGCAAGAAATTCAACAGCACTAAATTGCACATGCCATCCTAACTCCTTTCAACTTTTGAACTAAATATGGGAAAAGGAATAAGGAAGTATTTTCATAGCAAAAGCATATTCTTCCGTGCGTGTTTAGAGTGGTCTATTGTCACCACAGACGATGTTGGTGGCGCTACTCGATCAAGGCATGCGTTACTCCTGGGCTTCAACATATTTTATCTCAAACTATATGCTCAAGTCTGCACACACACATACATAATACTCTGATGTCCGCCAACTGCATGGAGTGGGCGCTGGTTATGCAGATCATTCTGCATGCGCAAAGGCTCTGGCGGGTCATGAGTGGTGAGTGATTGCGATGACATGGTGGTGCTCATGACGCACATTCGAGTGGTGCACAACATCCTAACAGTAAACAACACAACTACCCTATGAAAGTCAGAGGAGTTCGTCGGTCGTCTCCACTCCGACAATGGTTTGCCACTGGATTTTCTTCACCTTTTCGATTGACAATCAAGAATGCTAGACTTTCATCCTTGTCAAGGATACCCTCGAAAAGATGAAGAAAATCTAGTGGCAGAGCACACCGGTTCCAATTTTATAAGGATGAAAGTCGAGCATTCTTGACAAATCACTAATATCAAATATGTCCCTACTGCTGAAATTTGAGATGGGCTCTAGGCCCATATAGCAATTTCTGAAAAATCTCTAAGGGCCCATGTGGTTTATATGGGACTAGGTGTAGTGGGAATTTTAGTCCCACCCCGGAAGTGGAAGAGGAGTTGGACCTTCTTATAAGGGTTTCTCTTCTACATGCTGTTGGAGCTTGAGAAGAGAAGAGGCCCTCGCGCACTCCTCCTCCGCCGCCCGCCTCATCCCGCCACGCCGCGCCGCGGGTTGCGGGATTGAGCCAAGCCGAGCTCACACCTACGTGCTTATTTTTACCAGTCACTAACGGAGAGTTCTCTGACAGCTGGGCCACGATCTGAGACGTCAGATCATGGGCTGTCACGGACTCGTACATGGGTCGAGCCCATGTCTCTCCACGCGGCTGCGCCTATATAAGTGTGCGGTGTCTCCTAACCCTAGTTGTCGGTGTCAAAACCGGTGGATCTCGGGTAGGGGGTCCCGAACTGTGCGTCAAGGCCGGATGGTAACAGGAGACAAGGGACACGATGTTTTTACCCAGGTTCGGGCCCTCTCGATGGAGGTAATACCCTACTCCTGCTTGATTAATATTGATGATATGGGTAGTACAAGAGTAGATCTACCACGAGATCAAGGAGGCTAAACCCTAGAAGCTAGCCTATGGTATGATTGTTGTATATGGAGTTGATGTCCTACGGACTACAACCCTCCGGTTTATATAGACATTGGATAGGGTTAGGGTTACATAGAGTCGGTTACAATGGTAGGAGATCTTGAATATCCGCATCGCCAAGCTTGCCTTCCACGCCAAGGAAAGTCCCATCCGGACACGGGACGAAGTCTTCAATCTTGTATCTTCATAGTCCTGGAGTCCGGCTGAAGGTATAGTCCGGCTACCCGAACACCCGCTAATCCAGGACTCCCTCAGTAGCCCCTGAACCAGGCTTCAATGACGACGAGTCCGGCGCGCAGATTGTCTTCGGCATTGCAAGGCGGGTTCCTCCTCCAAGTCCTTCATAGAAGATTGTAGACACCAAGAGTAGTGTCCGGCTCTGCAAAATAAGTTTCCACATATTGCCATAGAGAATGATATAAACACAAATCAAATCTGCTGACGTATTCCGCAGTGCGTCATCACACTACGGCCAAGTCCTTTGCTCGAATCGTTTTTACTTTTCCACCTCAGCATGTTTTGCGAGGCGGTTTCCTTGGCACGTCTTGTCAAAGCAGAGATCGTGTACCCCCTTTACGGGATTCTCATCAATACGGACGTGGGTAACCCAACCGCGCCATTTATCACGGCGCTTGGGAGGCAAGCGAGTTTTACTAGGCTGGTGGGGACGCACAACCGCATCCGCCCATATAAGGGGATAAGGATCCACCTTTTTACCTACGCCTTCTTCCTCCTTTGCCTATCCATCTCCTGCGCACTCGAGCTCCAGCGCCCAAGCCCGCACTTCCCACCTCAACCTTCTCCAGCAATGTCCGGAGCGGGAGGCAAGTGGATGGTCTCCTCCGCTACGGAGGGCCAAGTCAAGAAGCTAAGGAAGGTCGGATACCTGTCTAAGGACATCGCGCACCGGCTTCCCGAAAAGGGGAAGCTTCTCCCCACCCCAAGGCCCCATGAGAGGGTAGTATTTCTTCCCCACTTCCTCCGCGGACTGGGTTTTCCACTCCACCCATTTGTCCGGGGGCTCATGTTCTACTACGGCCTGGATTTCCACGATCTGGCCCCGAACTTCATCCTCAACATCTCGGCGTTTATCATCGTGTGCGAGGCTTTCCTCCGCGTCCGCCCTCATTTCGGCCTCTGGCTCAAGACCTTCAACGTCAAGCCCAAGGTGGTGCGCGGCAGCCAGGCGGAGTGCGGAGGCACCATGGCGGGCAAGATGGCCAACGTCCTATGGTTCGAGGGCTCTTTTGTGGAGACCCTAAAGGGGTGGCAATCCGGGTGGTTTTACATCACCGAGCCACGCGATCCGAACTGGATCGCAGCCCCCGAGTTCCGATCCGGACCCCCCACGCGGCTTATGTCCTGGAAAGAGACGGGCCTGTCGTGGGGTGACGAAAAAGAGGTGACCGGATTGCAAACATGCATCCAGTCCTTGGTGAACAAGCCAATCCGGCTTGTTAATGTAATCCAGGTTATGCTCGTCCGCCGGATCCTCCCGTGCCAACAACGGGATTTTAATATGTGGGAGTTCGACCCGGCGCAGCACCAAACCCTTAGCAGGCTCTTCGACACGACGTACGAAGATGCCTGGAAGGTGCTATTCAAAGGCGCCGAGGATCCCGCATCCGCTTCCGAGGACCGCGGATACAGCTCGCAGCGTCACGCTAGCGAGGTAAGCTATCTTCACCTTTTACAGGATGTTAAGATTTTTTCATAGTTTGACTCTATGCGGGATCTAAACTCCCTTACCTTTGACAGGCTTGGCGAGCGATATCCAGACCGATTAACTGTCCGGCTCCGCTGCCCGAAGACCCAGCCCCAGCTCTACTAGTGAAGCTGCTGGTTCCGGCGCCTTATGTGGTGCCGGAGAAGAAGGCCAAGAAGAAGAAGACCACGGGGACTCAAAAGAGTGCCCGTAACGTGGTGGTGTCGGACTCGTCATCCGACGAGTCCGAGACGCCCTCTTCCCGTGAAAACGAGGAGGAGGAAGAAGAAAACTCTCCCCCCCAGCGGAGGGAGGAGAGAAGAGGAAGGCCGCCCCAACGGGGGAGGCCGAGGGGTCTAGGAAAAGGAAGACCCCTCCGCCGGACTACTCCCCCGACGCCGAAGAGGGCGGAGAGGAGTGGCCAAACAGGGCCAAGCGTCCGGCGAAATCGTAAGTTCGGATATCAGAGTAACTCATGATGTTCCTTTGTTGCAGAGCTTTCCCTAATGTCGAACGTAATTATGCAGCCCGCCCCGGGCCGAATTCAACGAATCGTCGGGCGGCTCCCTGGACTCATCGGACATGAACTCAGTTCCGCCCGCTGTCTCCCTCCGCACTGCAGACGATGCCGAAGTGGCGTCGTGACAAGCTCCGGGGTAGGAGGAGGTGGTCCCGGAGGAGCCGCAAGGCAACCTCCCGGACTCCAGGAGTGAAGGGGATAAGGCCCCCCAGGGCTCCAAGTCCGGCTTTGTGCCGGACACCGCGCCGGAATCTATCACAGTTCCGGACCGCGGTAGGCGAACTCCTTCCAAGAGGAGCAAGCCTTCTGAGCCGGCGGCCTCCGTCCAACCGGAGGTGCCGGACAATCTGCTGGAGGTCCTCGACGGCGCCTCCATCGACGAGGGGCACCGTACTATTATGACTACGGTGATCCAGAAGGTTCAGTCTGTCAAGAGCAGACTGACTGAAGCTTGCGCTAGCCTTCTAACAGGCTTCGAGGTAAGTAAAAATATGTAAAAATATTACCGCATAGACAGTAGCCCCTGATGCTCTGTTTGGCGTTCGGAAATAAAAGCCGAATAGAGGATCTATTAAATATCGCAGGAGTCTAACAAAAAAGAGTCAATATGCGTATGCAGGCTTCGCTGCTATCCACCGCCGCACTGACTGCGGAGGTGGGTGTCCTGAAGCAGGACCTCGAGCGGACCGAGCAAGAGCTCGACCTTGCCAAGCGGCGGCTCGAGGAGAAAGAAGGTAAGAAATACCTTATAGAAAAAGTGCCTATAAAAAGGCGTGATTGCAAAAAAAAAATAACAGGATTGTACTGCTTATTGTAGGGGCCACGACTGAGGTGGCGACCCTTAAGCAGGCGCTGTCTGAGGCCGAAAAGAAAACGGCAGCGGAGCACACCGAGCGAAACAGACTTGGGGCTCAGGTCGGCGAGGTGCAGCAAGAGCTTCAGGCTCTCATGAAAAAACATGAGAGTTTGGAGCTTGAGTCAAAGGCGCAAGCATCCGAGCTCGCGACGGCCCTTGAGACTGCCAAGTCTGCCAAGGCCGAAGCCCAAAAGGCCCTCCGAGAGTTGGAGGAGATGAGGAAGATAGCAGCGGGTAAGGCATTCTTTATGCAAAGCAGAAATATAAAAGTAAACTACTTGTTACTTACCCGAATCCGGAGCTCTCCAGGGGCATTCGCAGATCTTCCCCGCAGCGTATCCGACGCCGCCACATTCTACCGAGCTGAAGAGGGCAGCTCGACGGAGAAGGTGTTCTGGTCTCAGTATTCTGAGGCCGGACACCCTGTGCCTTTGAGCGACCAGCTGAAACAGCTGGTCGAGCTCCACAAGGCGGCCGAACAGGCCATGAAGGGCTTCATAGTTCGGCTGTGGCCCGGAGAGGCCCTGCCTGGGAGCTATTTCGGGCTGGTGCGGCGGCTGGTGGAGGCCTGTCCGAGGCTCGAGGTCATCAAGCGCTCCGTCTGCATCGAAGGTGCCCGTCGGGCCCTTGCCCGTGCAAAGGTGCACTGGGGTAAGCTGGACGGTGAGAAGCTTGTGAAGGACGGGCCGCCGCCGGGGAAGGAGCATCGCAAGCCCGAGAACTACTACAAGGATGTTCTTGCAGGTGCTCGCCTTGTGGCGGATGAATGTACCAAGGATGTGATTTTTGAATGAACTCGCTCGTGTTTATCATGTGCGCTGAAAACTTGTTCATATGCGCTAAGCAATGCTTATTGAATTTAAAATATTACTTTTTGTGCGGCCGTTTATCAAAAAATTGAGAGATGGCCAGTCGTCGGCTTCTGCCCCCATGCCACTAGTGCCGGGGTGTTCGGGATAAACCTGAGCGCTCTTTTTCCCATAGTTGGGTCCTTCGAGGGAGGCGCTCAGCACAACGAAATAGGCAATGGGACTATAATGCTTGAACACTCTCACTTAGCCATAGAACTCTATAATTTTAAATTTCGGTGAAGCCCCTAGTTCGGAAGACCGAGTTCGGGGCGCTATCCACGCCTTGGCTGGACAAAGCCAGCTCCTCGCTCGAAGCGGCATAAGTCTTTAGGGACTCGAAAACCTCTCGAACAGCGACCGGTCTCTCGCCTCATCATGACATTCAGTTTTAGCTTTCGCCACTGAGGTGCTTAACCCAGCTGAACCGGGGCACAATCGCAGTGGTTCTCCTAGTGCTACCTTAGCCGATATAGCGGAACGTAAGGCACCAAAACATAGGAGCCGGGCAAACCCAACTATTGACCCAAATCATGATTCGGAGCCGATGCATATAGTGCTATAAGTTCGGGGTGCCGCACTTGTGAAAGTGTACGGACTTCTCACACCATAATGAGGGGTACTGAAGCCCCTGGCGTGTTTGCCGTACCATGGTGTACGGGTGCAATCATGTCATTTAATAAACATATATGTGAAAAGAGGATAATGCGAAAAATAGAAAAAAAGCTATGCATTGTTTATAGAGAGGCTATTTATCAAAGCCGAACGATACAAATAGTGCGATAAGCAAAAAGATATTGGACTATTTAACATGTCCTGATCAGGGGCAGGCCGCGGAATTGTATTCAAAACAGGTATACCGCTTGTAACAGAGACCACATGGGAGTTCCATAATGCGGCATGGCTTGTCTGCCTCCCTGGATCTTGCATCGTTTGTGCGGCAGTCGAATTGCCGAACAGGTCGTCCGAAGTATGGAGTCCTGAAAGTAAGAAAAAATTAAAAAAAGAATCCGGCAGCCCCTAGTATGTTTTAAGCCGTATTTTGGGCGTGCCGTTATTGTGCCCCTTCCCCTGTGCCCATGGTATTTCAAGGGCGTAGTTATGCACGCGAGGCACTGGTTTCGCTATGTCGCGAGAGCTGGGGTTGGGGCCGCATTGCTACGCTTGCTCAGAACGTGCCAGGCGGTCCTGCTGTGGGTTACTCCGGGCGCGCTTGGTGGTGTCTGGCTTTTTAACGACCGGACTGGAGAATTGCCTAAGAAGGCTACTTTGTACTTCCGCTGCGAGAGCCGCCGTGTGCTCCTCCGTACGGAGGGAGCATTCGGTGTTTCCATTGACTGTGATTACTTCTCGAGGGCCTGGCATCTTGAGCTTGAGATATGCGTAGTGCGGCACCGCATTAAACTTTGCGAATGCGGTTCGTCCGAGCAGGGCGTGATAGCCACTACGAAACGGGACTATATCGAAGATTAACTCTTCGCTTCGAAAATTGTCCGGGGATCCGAAGACCACGTCAAGTGTTACTGAGCCTGTACAGCTGGCTTCTACACCTGGTATAACGCCTTTAAAGGTCGTTTTTGTGGGCCTAATCCTTGAGGGATCTATGCCCATTTTCCGCACTGTATCCTGGTAAAGCAGGTTCAGGCTACTGCCGCCGTCCATGAGGACTCTTGTGAGATGAAATCCGTTGATGATTGGGTCGAGAACTAATGCGGCGAAGCCGCCATGACGGATGCTAGTGGGATGGTCCCTTCGATCAAAAGTGATCGGGCAGGAGGACCATGGGTTGAACTTTGGGGCAATTGGCTCCATCGCGTATACGTCCCGTAGCGCACGCTTCCGCTCCCTCTTGGGAATATGGGTTGCGTATATCATGTTCACCGTCCGCACTTGTGGGGAAAAGCCCTTCTGTCCATTGTTGTTCGGCGGCCTGGGCTCCTGTCGTCGCTGTGCAGCCCCTTGTCTTTGTTTTCGGCTCTTAACTTGCCTGCCTGCTTGAACACCCAACAATCCCTGTTAGTGTGATTGGCTGGCCTTTCGGGGGTGCCATGTATCTGGCACAAGCGGTCGAGTATTCGGTCCAAACTGGACGGGCCCTGAGTATTCTTTTTGGATGCCTTTTTCCGCTGACCGGATTTATAGCCTCTGAATCCGGCATTGACTGCCGTGTCTTCATTGTTGTCGCTGCTAACGCGACGTTTTTGCTTATTCCGACGTGTCCTGCCACTTTTGTCCTTGGTATCCGAATTACCAGGGTTCTTTGATAAGTTGTTACTGCGAGCTAGCCAGCTGTCTTCTCCCGCGCAAAAGCGGGTCATGAGTGTCGTGAGGGCTGCCATAGATTTCGGCTTTTCCTGTCCCAGGTGCCGGGCAAGCCACTCGTCGCGGATGTTATGCTTGAAGGCTTCTAGGTCCTCTGCGTCCGGACAGTCGACTATCTGGTTTTTCTTTGTTAGGAACCGTATCCAGAATTGTCTGGCCGATTCCTCTGGCTGCTGAATTATGTGGCTTAAGTCGTCGGCATCCGGTGGTCGCACGTAAGTGCCCTGGAAGTTGTCGAGGAATGCGGCTTCCAGGTCCTCCCAAGAACTGATTGAGTCTGCTGGCAAGCTGTTAAGCCAATGCCGGCCGGTCCTTTAAGTTTGAGCGGGAGGTATTTGATGGCGTGTAGATCATCGCCGCATGCCATGTGGATGTGAAGGAGATAATCCTCGATCCATACTGCCAGATCTGTTGTGCCATCGTATGATTCGATGTTTACGGGTTTGAAACCCTCTGGGATTTTATGACCCATTACTTCATCCGTGAAGCATAGCGGGTGTGCGGCGCCTCTGTACTGGGCTATATCACGACGCAGCTCAGAAGAGCTATGTCTGTTGTGTTCGGCCCGGCCGGATTTGTTGTATCCATAGTGAAGATCATCGTCACGTGCCGTAGGGCGCCTGCGCGATCCGTAGATCGATCTTGTTTGTCTTGCCTTATCCTCCAGTACATCTCGCAGGTCTGGCGCATTTTCCCGTGCCTTAGTTGAGCGGCGTCGGGACATGGCTTGGGTGGAGGGCCGAGAGGCCTCTCTGTCGCGGCCGCGAGGTGGCCGGTCTGTCATGTCGTGCGCTAGTGATGTAGGTGCTTCCTCCTCTGATCGGGGTAGCGGCCTGAGCTTTGGGTAACTCTTGGAGGGGCGTTCGAGTTCGTATTCTTCGGCTGCAAGGACTTCAGTCCATCTGTCAGCTAGCAAATCTTGGTCAGCTCTAAGCTGTTGCAGCTTTTTCTTGAGGCTGCATGCCGTGGCTAAAAGCCTGTGTTTGAAACGCTCTTGTTCGGCGGGGTCTGATGGTACGACGAATTCGTCGTCATCGAGGCTTGCCTCGTCTTCGGAGGGAGGCATATAGTTATCATCCTCGACCTCTCGGTCTGCCGCTCTCTCATGAGGGCTGGCTTCTCCATCTTCCTGTGCCGAATCTTGCTGTGGTGGGTGTTTTTCGGCGCTATCCGGGGTAGTATTATCTCCCGTGCCGGAATCACCGTTTTTGCTTTGGCGGGATTTAGAGCGGCGCCGCTGACGCCGGCGCTTTGGCTATTTCTTGGAGGTGTCATCCCCCGCTATTCCATCGCCATCTCCATCTTTTGGAGTATCCACCATATATATGTCATATGACGAGGTGGCCTTCCAGCGCCCTACAGGTGCTGGTTCCTGTTCGTCTCCTACATCGTCGTCCATACTGTCGATGTCTTCGGAGCCGAAGTCAAGCATGTCGGTTAAATCATCGACAGTGGCTACAAAGTGGGTGGTGGGTGGGCTTTGAACTTCTTCATCGTCCGTATCCCATCCTCGCTGACCGTAATCCGGCCAAGGCTCTCCTGATAAAGAGAGAGACTTGAGAGAATTCAGGATGTCTCCAAAAGGCGAGTGCTGAAAGATGTCTGTGGCGGTGAACTCCATTATTGGCGCCCAATCGGATTCGATCGGCAGTGGCGGCGGGGGTTCGGAGTCCGGATCCTCGGAGTCGTGAGTCACGCGGAGTGTGGGGCCGGCGTTCGGCTCGATCGCCTTTGAGATCGAAGCCCCTGAGGTGACGTGCAACCGCTCATCCTCGACTGACGCAACTGGCTCCGAATTAAGGGTCAGAGCTGGTGCGTTTGCGGCCTCCGGGATACTGTTCGGTGACAGAGCTAGATCATGCCCCGCGAGACAGTGCGGCGCACTTGGTTGTGGCTCGAATCCGTCGAAGATCAAATCTCCGCGGATGTCTGCCATGTAATTTAGGCTTCCAAACCTGACTTGATGGCCAGGGGCGTAGCTTTCGATCTGCTCCAGGTGGCCAAGCGAATTGGCCCGCAGTGCGAAGCCGCCGAAGACGAAGATCTGTCCGGGGAGAAAAGTCTCACCCTGGACCGCATCGTTGTTGATGATCAAAGGAGCCATCGGGCCTAAAGGCGACGACACAGAGGAACTCTCAATGAAAGCACCAATGTCGGTGTCAAAACCGGCGGATCTCGGGTAGGGGGTCCCGAACTGTGCGTCAAGGCCGGATGGTAACAGGAGACAAGGGACACGATGTTTTTACCCAGGTTCGGGCCCTCTCGATGGAGGTAATACCCTACTCCTGCTTGATTAATATTGATGATATGGGTAGTACAAGAGTAGATCTACCACGAGATCAAGGAGGCTAAACCCTAGAAGCTAGCCTATGGTATGATTGTTGTATATGGAGTTGATGTCCTACGGACTACAACCCTCCGGTTTATATAGACACCGGATAGGGTTAGGGTTACACAGAGTCGGTTACAATGGTAGGAGATCTTGAATATCCGCATCGCCAAGCTTGCCTTCCACGCCAAGGAAAGTCCCATCCGGACACGGGACGAAGTCTTCAATCTTGTATCTTCATAGTCCTGGAGTCCGGCTGAAGGTATAGTCTGGCTACCCGAACACCCCCTAATCCAGGACTCCCTCACTAGCTGCCACGAACAGATCACATCTGCTCGACGCGCATGCCCACCGTCGTTCCTTTGCTGCTGCTGCCGCCGGTGACTCCATCCCGTCCGCCGCGTACACGGTCAACGGGGGAGTAGGTCTCCGAAACCACGCCCTTCTGGTTCCTGTACGGGGTGAGGGGCGAATAGGTTTTTGGGCAGCGATTACGCGATTGCTCGCTTCCGATCGTCTACTTCCTCTATGTCTGCGTCGCCTTCATCATGACCACGTCCACTGACGCCGAACGTGCCGCCGCCGAGAAAGCTGAAGCCGACAAGAAGGCCGCCGAGGACGCCGCTGCTACCACCAAAACCGCGGCCTCTGCATGGCCTACTGGAGGGTATAACTTGTTTATCCCGCTCCTACTGTTTTCTGTTTTAGCCATGCTGGCGTTATACGTAGATCTTTCTACAATTAGCGTAGTATGTGCTAGCTTGACTGAATATCAGTATGTGTTTATTTTTGTCAATGCCATGCTAGTGATTTACTTGTGGATTAATTTAATCGAGAAATCGCCTATTTACTCAACAATCCAAAAACCTATTATGTGCAGGAATTTTTCGGCAAGTGGCTTTGCCGCTGCACTGAAACCGGATAAGTTTACCGGTTCGTATTTTAAGCATTGGCAGACTAAGACCACTTTATGGCTCATGGCTATGAACGTGTTCTGGGTCACCGGTGTTTCCACGGGAACGATTGCTCCTGAACAGGAGAAGGCGTTCGAGGAGGCCACCGTTGTGTTCCTCGGAGCAGTTCTTAGCGTGATCGGAGATAAACTGGTCGACGCATATTTACATGTGCATGTCGCCAAGGACTTGTGGGAGGCGCTCGAATCTAAGTTCGGGGCAGCCGATGCCGGGAGCGAGATGTATTTTATAGAGCAGTTCCATGATTACAAGATGGTTGAAAACCGTCCTGTATTGGAGCAGGCTCATGAGATAATATGCATTGTTAAGGAGCTTGAACTTCTTAAGTGCGAGTTACCAGACAAGTTTGTCGCGGGCTGCATAATCGCTAAGCTCCCTAATTCCTGGAGGAACTTTGCCACCACTCTGAAACATCAGAGGCGTGAATTCTCTGTGGAGGATGTCATTGGCCATCTGAGTGTTGAGCAGAATTCAAGGGCAAAGGACTCGCACGGAAAAGGGGCCGATGGGACTTCTGTCGCCAATATGGTGAACCAGAAGAACTTCAACTCCCACAAGCCCAAGGGAAAGAACGGTGTCCAACACAATACTGACTTTAAGAAGAAGGGTAAGAAGACCTTCAAGAAGAACAAGAAGGATGAGGGGTGCTTTACTTGTGGTTCGATTGAACATTGGGCCAACAAATACCCAAACAAGTACAAGAAGTCCGGACAGGACTCCAAGTCCGTCAACATGATTGTGGACAACAATGAGAATGGTGCACCTGGGTACGGTAATTTATTTACTGTTTTTTCAGTGTTTCAGCCCACCGATTGGTGGGTGGACACGGGTGCAGGTGTACATGTGTGGGCTGACATTTCATTGTTCACTTCTTACCAGGTCACAGGCCACGGGTCCGTATTGATGGGGAATGGCGCGAGTGCTTCTGTTCCTGGTGTTGGCACGGTCGATCTGAAGTTTACTTCGGGAAGGATCGTGCAGCTGAAGAACGTTCAGCATGTCCCCGCCATCAAGAAGAACCTCGTTAGTGGCTCCCTTCTATATAGAGAAGGGTTTAAGTTGGTTTTCGAGTCTAATAAATTAGTTGTTACGAAATATGGACTCTTTGTTGGAAAAGGTTATGAAAGCGGAGGGATGTTCCGCCTTTCCCTCGCAGATTTTTGTAATAAAGTCGTGAACCATATTCATTCGAATGTTAATGAATCTGAAATTTGGCATTCATGTCTTTGTCACATTAGTTTCGGTGTTATGACGCGGCTAGCCAAGTTGGATTTAATCCCGAGTTTCACCTTAGCCAAAGGTTCTATGTGCCTTTCATGTGTGCAAGCTAAGCAACCTCGCAAGCCTCACAAGGCCGCGGAGGAGAGACACTTGGCACCATTAGAACTCATGCATTCTGATCTTTGTGAGATGAATGGTGTGTTGACTAAAGGTGGAAAGAAATACTTCATGACATTGATAGATGACTCCACTAGATATTGCTATGTGTATATGCTAAACACTGAAGATGAGGCTCTACACTACTTTAAAATATATAAGGCAGAAGTTGAGAATCAACTTGAAATGAAAATTAAACGAGTCCGATCAGATCGTGGTGGAGAGTACTTCTCGAGTGAGTTTGATTCTTTCTGTGCAGAACACGTCATTATTCATGAGAGGAGGCCGCCCTATTCACCCTAGTAAAACGGGCTTGCCGAGCGGAAAAACCGTACTCTAACTGATTAGGTTAAAGCCTTGTTAGATACATCAGGGTTTATCCAAGGCATTGTGGGGGGAGGCTATATTGACGGCATGTCATGTCATGAATAAAGTTCCGACAAAGGATAATGAGACCACTCCCTATGAGAAATGGGCAAAGAGAAGGACAACACTCTCGTACTTGCGTACTTGGGGCTGTTTAGCGAAAGTCAATGTGCCGATCCCCAAAAAGCGTAAGCTTGGAACAGTGACTGTGGATTGCGTTAATTTGGGCTACGCTAAGAACAGCGTTGGCTATAGATTTCTAGTAGTGAAATTTGAGGTACCTGACCAGAAGGTCGGTACAATTATGGAGTCTAAGGATGCTACATTCTTCGAGGATATTTTTCATATGAGAGATATGCGAAGCACTTCTAGACAGGAATCTGAGGAGACTCCTGAACCTGCCATCCCTATGGAATATTATGAACAAACACATGATGAAAATCCTGAGGAGGATGACGAGGAAACCCTTGGTAGGGGCAAGAGACAAAGGACTGCAAAGACCTTTGGTGATGATTTCTTCGTATACCTCGTGGATGATACTCCTACTTCTCTTTCAGAAGTGTATGCCTCTCCAGAAGCTGACTACTGGAAGGATGCGGTCCGTAGCGAGATGGATTCCATCATGGCTAACGGGACATGGGAGATCACTGAGCGTCCCTATGGTTGCAAACCATTGGGATGTAAGTGGGTGTTCAAAAAGAAGCTTAGGCCCGATGGTACGATTGAAAAGTACAAGGCTAGGCATATGACCAAGGGTTATGACCAGAAAGAAGAGGAAGATTTATTAGATACTTATTCACCTTTGGCTAGACTGACCACCATTAGAGTATTACTCTCGTTGGCGGCCTCGCATGGTCTTCTAGTCCACCATATGGATGTTAAGACGGCTTTTCTGAATGGAGAGCTAAATGAGGAAATCTATATGCAACAGCCAGATGGCTTTGTGATAGATGGTCAGGAAAGAAAGGTGTGTAGGTTGCTGAAATCTTTATATGGCCTGAAGCAAGCACCTAAGAAATGGCATGATAAGTTTAATACAACTCTGACATCTGTTGGTTTCATTGTTAATGAAGCTGACAAATGTGTATACTATCGCCATGGTGGGGGCGATGGAGTTATACTATGCTTGTATGTTGATGACATACTGATATTCGGAACCAACCTCTAAGTCATTGAGGAGGTCAAGTCGTTTCTGTCTCAGAACTCTGAGATGAAAGACCTTGGTGTGGCTGATGTTATCTTGAACATCAAGCTACTGAGAGATAATGAGGGTGGGATTACACTTCTGCAATCCAACTAAGTTGAGAAGGTGTTGAGTCATTTTGGATATTCAGACAGCTCACCATCTCAAACACCACATGATCCTAGTGTGGTGATTCGAAAGTCCAAAGGCACGGCTATAGATCAATTGAGATACTCTCAAATCATTGGTTCACTGATGTACCAAGCGAACGCAAGGAGGCCTGACATCGCGTTTGCTGTGAGCAAACTGAGCCGGTTTGTTTCCAAACCGGGTGATGTGCATTGGCATGCTGTTGAAAGAGTTATGCGCAATCTGAAAGGTACTATGAACTATGGACTTCACTATACCGGATACCCGTCGGTACTTGAAGGGTATAGTGATGCAAATTGGATCTCTGATGCTGATGAGATGAAGGCCACAACTGGGTATATGTTTACTCTTGGAGGTGGCGCTGTTTCCTGGAAGCCTTGCAAGCAAACGATCTTAATGAGATCGACTATGGAAGCAGAATTAAGAGCATTAGACACATTTGGTGTCGAAGCAGGATGGCTTCGAGATCTTTTGATGGACTTGCCATTGGTTGATAAACCGGTTCCGGCTATCCTTATGAACTGCGATAATCAGACTGTCATCACCAAGGTGAAAAGTTCAAAGGACAACATGAAGTCCAACAAACACATAAGAATGAGATTAAAGGCTGTCAGAAAATTAAGAAACTCCGGAGTGATAGCGTTGGAGTATGTCCATACGGCTAAGAATCTGGCAGATCCCTTTATGAAAGGGCTATCCCGTGTAGTGATAGATAATGCATCGAGGGAGATGGGTATGCGACCCACATAAGTTGCCATGGTAGTAACCCAACCTATGTGATCAGAGATCCTGTGAATTAGGACATGGGAAAACAAGCCAGTGGTGAACTGAGGAGAGTAACTATACTAGCCCACTCCGTTGTAGATGCAATACTATCGATACTGTATGGTAGGATGACTACTGTCTTAATGTGTTCCGAAGCTTATATAAGCAAGATGCTATCCTACAGAGCGATCTTTCGAGGAACACACCTATATGAGCCCGACTGCTGTTTACAGTCAATGAGATTGGGGTGATCTCTAGTAAGCTCATGAATAGGCCAGGAGTGTGACTTATATGCTCCACCCGAGGGGTCAGCCTTCGGCATCCTAGTACTAGTAAGACATGTGGTGAAACTTCTTTACGCCAAGCTGACAATTCAAGGCATAGTCCATTGTTCAGTTGTGAAGGAGTGTAACTACTTGCTCTAGGTGAAGCTCAACCTTAACAGGTCTTCACTGAAACACTGGTATATCGAAACAGTAATTGGAACAGAGGACACAATGGGCCCTCGAGATCTGGTGGGGGATTGCTGAAATTTGAGATGGGCTCTAGGCCCATATAGCAATTTCTGAAAAATCTCTAAGGGCCCATGTGGGTTATATGGCACTAGGTGTAGTGGGAAGTTTAGTCCCACCCTGGAAGTGGAAGAGGAGTTGGACCTCCTTATAAGGGTTTCTCTTCTACATGCTATTGGAGCTTGAGAAGAGAAGAGACCCTCGCGCACTCCTCCTCCGCCACCCGCATCGCCACGCCACGCCTCGTCACGCCGCGCCGCGCCGTGCCACGGGTTGCGGGATTGAGCCGAGCCGAGCTCACACCTACGCGCTTATTTTTGCCAGTCACTAACGGAGAGTTCTCTGACAGCTGGGCCATGATCTGAGACGTCAGATCGTGGGCTGACACGGACTCGGACGTGGGTCGAGCCCATGTCTCTCCACGCGGCTGCGCCTATATAAGTGTGTGGTGTCTCCTAACCCTAGCCGCCACGAACAGATCACATCTGCTCCACGCGCATGCCCACCGTTGTTCCTTTGCTGCCGCTGCCGCCGGTGACTCCATCCCGTCCGCTGCGTACACGGTCGACGGGAGAGCAGGTCTCCGAAACCACGCCCTTCTGGTTCCTGTGCGGGGTGAGGGGCGAACAGGTTTGTGGGCAGCGATTACGCAACTGCTCGCTTCCGATCGTCTACTTCCTCTACGTCCGCGTTGCCTTCATCATCACCATGTCCACCGACGCCGAACGTGCCACCGCCGAGAAAGCTGAAGCTGACAAGAAGGCCGCCGAGGACGCCGCTGCTGCCACCAAAGCCACGGCCTCTGCATGGCCTACTGGAGGGTATAACTCGTTTATCCCGCTCCTACTGTTTTTTGTTTTAGCCATGCTAGCATTATACGTAGATCTTTCTGCAATTAGCGTAGCATGTGCAAGCTTGACTGAATATCAGTATGTGTTTATTTGTGTCAATGCCATGTTAGTGATTTACTCGTGGATTAATTTTATCGAGAAATTGCTAAAGGAAATATGCCCTAGAGGCAATAATAAAGTTATTATTTATTTCCTTATATCATGATAAATGTTTATTATTCATGCTAGAATTGTATTAACCGGAAACATGATACATGTGTGAATACATAGACAAACAGAGTGTCACTAGTATGCCTCTACTTGACTAGCTCGTTGATCAAAGATGGTTATGTTTCCTAGCCATAGACAAAGAGTTATCATTTGATTAACGGGATCACATCATTAGGAGAATGATGTGATTGACTTGACCCATTCTGTTAGCTTAGCACTTGATCGTTTAGTTTGTTGCTATTGCTTTCTTCATGACTTATACATGTTCCTATGACTATGAGATTATGCAACTCCCGTTTACCGGAGGAACACTTTGTGTGCTACCAAACGTCACAACGTAACTGGGTGATTATAAAGGTGCTCTACAGGTGTCTCCGAAGGTACTTGTTGGGTTGGCGTATTTCGAGATTAGGATTTGTCACTCCGATTGTCCGAGAGGTATCTCTGGGCCCACTCGGTAATACACATCACTTAAGCCTTGCAAGCATTGCAACTAATGATTTAGTTGCGGGATGATGTGTTACGGAACGAGTAAAGAGACTTGCCGGTAACGAGATTGAACTAGGTATCGAGATACCGACGATCGAATCTCGGGCAAGTAACATACCGATGACAAAGGGAACAACGTATGTTGTTATGAGGTCTGACCGAGAAAGATCTTCGTAGAATATGTAGGAGCCAATATGGGCATCCAGGTCCCGCTATTGGTTATTGACCAGAGAGGTGTATCGATCATGCCTACATAGTTCTCGAACCCGTAGGGTCCGCATGCTTAACGTTCGTTGACGATATAGTATTATATGAGTTATGTATGTTGGTGACCGAATGTTGTTCCGAGTCCCGGATGAGATCATGGACATGACGAGGAGCTCCGGAATGGTCCGGAGGTAAAGATTAATATATTGGATGATATGGTTTGGCCAAGGGGTCAGGCCCATGAGGCTATAAGTCGGTGCAAAAGGAGTTTTGCCGAGGCCAGGGGGCCAAACGCCGGAGACCCTGGCGTCTGGCCCTGGGCCATACGCCGAGGCCCATGGCGTCTGGGCCAGACGCCAAGGATTGTGGCGTTTGGTCCTGGAGTCCGAGTGGGACTCTTGCCTTTCGGGCAAAACCGACTTTGAGGAGGCTTTTCCTCCAAGTTTCGACCCCAGGGCTCAACATATAAATAGAGGGGCAGGGCTAGCACCAAAGACACATCAAGAAACACCAAGCCGTGTGCTGGCAACCCCGTCCCCTCTAGTTTATCCTCCGTCATAGTTTTCGTAGTGCTTAGGCGAAGCCCTGCGGAGATTGTTCTTCACCAACACCGTCACCACGCCGTCGTGCTGCCAGAACTCATCTACTAATTTGCCCCTCTTGCAGGATCGAGAAGGCGAGGACGTCACCGAGCCGAACGTGTGCAGAACTCAGAGGTGCCGTGCTTTCGGTACTTGGATCGGTCGGATCGTGAAGACATACGACTACATCAACCGCGCTGATATAACGCTTCTGCGAACGGTCTACAAGGGTATGTAGACAACACTCTCCCCTCTCGTTGCTATGCATCACCATGATCCTGCGTGTGCGTAGGAAAATTTTGAAATTACTACGTTCCCCAATAGTGGCATCCGAGCCAGGTTTTATGCGTAGATGTCATATGCACGAGTAGAACACAAGTGAGTTGTGGGTGATATAAGTCATACTGCTTACCAGCATGTCATACTTTGGTTCGGCGGTATTGTTGGATGAAGCGGCCCGGACTGACATTACGCGTACGCTTACGCGAGACTAGTTCTACCGACGTGCTTTGCACACAGGTGGCTGGCGGGTGTCAGTTTCTCCAACTTTAGTTGAACCGAGTGTGGCTACGCCCGGTCCTTGCGATGGTTAAAACAGCACCAACTTGACGAACTATCGTTGTGGTTTTGATGCGTAGGTAAGAACGGTTCTTGCTAAGCCCAGTGGCAGCCACGTAAAACTTGCAACAACAAAGTAGAGGATGTCTAACTTGTTTTTGCAGGGCATGTTGTGATGTGATATGGTCAAGATATGATGCTAAATTTTATTGTATGAGATGATCATGTTTTGTAACCGAGTTATCAGCAACTGGCAGGAGCCATATGGTTGTCGCTTTATTGTATGCAATGCAATCGCCCTGTAATGCTTTACTTTATCACTAAGCGGTAGCGATAGTCGTAGAAGCATAAGATTAGCGAGACGACAACGATGCTACGATGGAGATCAAGGTGTCGCACCGGTGACGATGGTGATCATGACGGTGCTTTGGAGATGGAGATCACAAGCACAAGATGATGATGGCCATATCATATCACTTATATTGATTGCATGTGATGTTTATCTTTTATGCATCTTATCTTGCTTTGATTGACGGTAGCATTATAAGATGATCTCTCACTAAATTTCAAGATAAAAGTGTTCTCCCTGAGTATGCACTGTTGCCAAAGTTCATCGTGCCCAGACACCACGTGATGATCGGGTGTGATAAGCTCTACGTCCATCTACAACGGGTGCAAGCCAGTTTTGCACACGCATAATACTTAGGTTAAACTTGACGAGCCTAGCATATGCAGATATGGCCTCGGAACACTGAGACCGAAAGGTCGAGCGTGAATCATATAGTAGATATGATCAACATAGTGATGTTCACCATTGAAAGCTACTCCATTTCACGTGATGATCAGTTATGGTTTAGTTGATTTGTATCACGTGATCACTTAGAGTATTAGAGGGATGTCTATCTAAGTAGGAGTTCTTAAGTAATATGATTAATTGAACTTAAATTTATCATGAACTTAGTCTTGATAGTATTAGCATATCTATGTTGTGGATCAATAGCTCGCGTTTAGCTCCTCTGTTTTATTTTTGATATGTTCCTAGAGAAAACTAAGTTGAAAAATGTTAGTAGCAATGATGCGGATTGGATCCGTGATCTGAGGATTATCCTCATTGCTGCACAGAAGAATTATGTCCTTGATGCACCGCTTGGTGACAGACCTATTGCAGGAGCAGATGCAGACGTTATGAACATTTGGCTAGCTCAATATGATGACTACTTGATATCTTAGTGCACCATGCTTAATGGCTTAGAATCGGGGCTTCAAAGACGTTTTTGAATGCCATGGAGCATATAAGATGTTCCAAGAGTTGAAATTGGTATTTCATACTCATGCCCGTGTCGAGAGGTATGAGACCTCTGACAGTACTTTGCCTACAAGTTGGAGGAGAATAGCTCAACCAGTGAGCATGTGCTCAGATTGTCTAAGTACTACAATTGCTTGCATCAAGTGGGAGTTAATCTTCCAGATAAGAGAGTAATTGACAAAGTTCTCTACTCACTATCACCGAGTTACTAGAACTTAGTGATGAACAATAATATGCAAGGGATGACAAAAGTAATTCCCAAGCTCTTCGTGATGCTGAAATCGACGAAGGTAGAAATCAAGAAAAGCATCAAGTGTTGATGGTTGACGAAGACCACTAGTTTCAAGAAAATGGCAAAGGGAAGAAGGGGAACTTCAAGAAGAATGGCAAGCAAGTTGCTGCTCAAGCGAAGAAGCCCAAGTCTGGACCTAAGCCTGAGACTGAGTGCTTCTACTGCAAAGGGACTGGTCACTAGAAGCGGAACTGCCCCAAGTATTTGGCGGATAAGAAGGATGGCGAGGTAACAAAGGTATACTGGATATAAATGTTATTGATGTGTACTTTACTAGTGTTTATAGCAACCCCTCGATATTTGATACTAGTTCAGTTGCTAAGAGTAGTAACTTGAAACATGAGTTGCAGAATGAACAGAGACTAGTTAAGGGTGAAGTGACGATGTGTGTTGGAAGTGGTTCCAAGATTGATACGATCATCATCGCACACTCCCTATACTTTCAGGATTAGGTTTAACCTAAATAAATGTTATTTGGTGTTTGCGTTGAGCATGAATATGATTTGATCATGTTTATTGCAAAATGGTTATTCATTGAAGTTAGAGAATAATTGTTGTTCTGTTTACATGAATAAAACCTTCTATGGTGATACACCCAATGAAAATGGTTTGTTGGATGTCGATCATAGTGATACACATATTCATAATATTGAAGCCAAAAGATGCAAAGTTAATAATGATAGTGCAACTTATTTGTGGCACTGCCGTTTAGGTCATATTGGTGTAAAGCGCATGAAGAAACTCCATGCTGACGGGCTTTTGGAATCACTTGATTATGAATCATTTTGATGCTTGCAAACCATGCCTCATGGGCAAGATGACTAAGACTCCGTTCTTCGGAACAATGGAGCGAGCAACTGACTTATTGGAAATAATACATACTGATGTATGCAGTTCGATGAGTGTTGAGACTCGCGGCGGGTATCGTTATTTTTTGACCTTCATAGATGATTTGAGCAGATATGGGTATATCTACTTGATGAAACATAAGTCTGAAACATTTGAAAAGTTCAAAGAACTTCAGAGTGAAGTGGAAAATCATCGTGACAAGAAAATAAAGTTTCTACGATCTGATCGCAGAGACAAATATTTGAGTTACGAGTTTGGTCTTCAATTAAAACAATGTGGAATAGTTTCACAAAATCGTGCCACCTGGAACACCACAGCATAATGGTGTGTCCGAACGTCATAACCGTACTATTATTGGATATAGTGCAATCTATGATGTTTCTTACCGATTAACCACTATAGTTTTGGGGTTATGCATTAGAGACAACTGCATTCACATTAAAAAGGGCACCATCTAAATCTGTTGAGACGACACCATATGAGCTGTGGTTTGGCAAGAAACCAAAGTTGTTTCTTAAAGTTTGGGGTTACAATGCTTATAA
The DNA here is from genome assembly GCF_056163025.1 of Triticum urartu. Lineage (NCBI taxonomy): Eukaryota > Viridiplantae > Streptophyta > Magnoliopsida > Poales > Poaceae > Triticum > Triticum urartu. The sequence goes on along the minus strand of NC_141879.1, from coordinate 148,277,569 downwards.
GAAAAAGTTTCATCCTGATAAGTTCAAACCCAAATCAGAGAAATGTGTCTTCATAGGATACCCAAAGGAGACAGTTGGGTACACCTTCTATCGCAGATCCGAAAGGCAAGACATTCGTTGCTGAGAATGGATCCTTTCTAGAGAAGGAGTTTCTCTCGAAAGAAGTGAGTGGGAGGAAAGTAGAACTTGATGAGGTAAATGTACCTGCTCCCTTATTGAAAAGTAGTTCATCACAGAAATCTGTTCCTATGACTACTACACCAATTAGTGAGGAAGCTAATGATGATGATCATGTAACTTCAGATCAAGTTACTACCGAACCTCATAGGTAAGCCAGAGTAAGATCCACACCAGAGTGGTACGGTAATCCTGTTCTGGAAGTCATGTTACTAGACCATGATGAACATACGAACTATGAGGAAGCGATGATGAGCCCAGATTCCGCGAAATGGCTTGAGGCCATGAAATCTGAGATGGGATCCATGTATGAGAACAAAGTGTGTACTTTGGTTGACTTTCCCGATGATCGGCAAGCCATAGAAAATAAATGGATCTTCAAGAGGAAGACGGACGCTGATAGTAGTGTTACTATCTACAAAGCTAGAATTGTCGCAAAAAGTTTTTCGACAAGTTTAAGGTGTTGACTACGATGAGAGTTTCTCACTCGTATCTATGCTTAAGTCTATCTGAATCATGTTAGCAATTGCCGCATTTTATGAAATCTGGCAAATGGATAAACAAAACTGCATTCCTTAATAGATTTATTAAAGAAGAGTTGTATATGATGCAACCAGAAGGTTTTGTCAATCCTAAAGGTGCTAACAAAATATGCAAGCTCCAGCGATCCATCTATGGACTGGTGCAAGCATCTCGGAGTTGGAATATACGGTTTGATAAGTTGATCAAAGCATATAGTTTTATACAGACTTGCGGTGAAGCCATTATTTACAAGAAAGTGAGTGGGAGCACTACAACATTTCTGATAAGTATATGTGAATGACATATTTTTGATCAGAGATAATGTAGAATTATTCTGCAAAGCATAAAGGAGTGTTTGAAAGGAGTTTTTCAAAGAAAGACCTCGGTGAAGCTGCTTCCATATTGAGCATCAAGATCTATAGAGATAGATCAAGACGCTTGGTAAGTTTTTTCAATGAGTACATACTGTGACAAGATTTTGAAGTAGTTCAAAATGGAATAGTCAAAGAAAGGGTTCTTGCCTATGTTACAAGGTGGGAAATTGAGTAAGACTCAAAGCCCAACTGCGGCAGAAAATAGAAAGAGAATGAAAGTCATTCCCTATGCCTCAGCCATAGGTTCTATAAAGTATGCCATGCTGTGTACCAGATCTATTGTATACCCTACACTGTTTTTTGGCAAGGGAGTACAATAGTGATCTAGGAGTAGATCACTGGACAGCGGTCAAAATTATCCTTAGTGGAATAAGGATATGTTTATCGATTATGGAGGTGACAAAAGGTTCGTTGTAAAGGGTTACGTCGATGCAAATTTTGACACTGATCCTTATGACTCTAAGTCTCAATCTGGATACATTTTAAAAGTGGGAGAAATTAGCTAGAGTAGCTTTGTGCAGAGCATTGTTGACATAGAAATTTGCAAAATACATACGGATCTGAATGTGGCAGACCCGTAGACTAAACTTCTCTCACAAGCAAAACATGATCACACCTTAGTACTCTTTGGGTGTTAATCACATAGCGATGTGAACTAGATTGTTGACTCTAGTAAACCCTTTGGGTGTTGGTCACATGACGATGTGATCTATGGGTGTTAATCACATGGTGATGTGAACTATTGGTGTTAAATCACATGGAGATGTGAACTAGATTATTGACTCTAGTGCAAGTGGGAGACTGAAGGAAATATGCCATAGAGGCAATAATAAAGTTATTATTTGTTTCCTTATATCATGATAAATGTTTATTATTCATGCTAGAATTGTATTAACCGGAAACATGATACATGTGTGAATACATAGACAAACAGAGTGTCACTAGTATGCCTCTACTTGACTAGCTCGTTGATCAAAGATGGTTATGTTTCCTATCCATAGACAAAGAGTTGTCATTTGATTAACGGGATCACATCATTAGGAGAATGATGTGATTGACTTGACCCATTCTGTTAGCTTAGCACTTGATCGTTTAGTTTGTTGCTATTGCTTTCTTCATGACTTATACATGTTCCTATGACTATGAGATTATGCAACTCCCGTTTACCGGAGGAACACTTTGTGTGCTACCAAACGTCACAACGTAACTGGGTGATTATAAAGGTGCTCTACAGGTGTCTCCGAAGGTACTTGTTGGGTTGGCGTATTTCGAGATTAGGATTTGTCACTCCGATTGTCCGAGAGGTATCTCTGGGCCCACTCGGTAATACACATCACTTAAGCCTTGCAAGCATTGCAACTAATGATTTAGTTGCGGGATGATGTGTTACGGAACGAGTAAAGAGACTTGCCGGTAACGAGATTGAACTAGGTATCGAGATACCGACGATCGAATCTCGGGCAAGTAACATACCGATGACAAAGGGAACAACGTATGTTGTTATGAGGTCTGACCGAGAAAGATCTTCGTAGAATATGTAGGAGCCAGTATGGGCATCCAGGTCCCGCTATTGGTTATTGACCATAGAGGTGTCTCGGTCATGTCTACATAGTTCTCGAACCCGTAGGGTCCGCACGCTTAACGTTCGTTGACGATATAGTATTATATGAGTTATGTGTGTTGGTGACCGTATGTTGTTCAGAGTCCCGGATGAGATCACAGACATGACGATGAGCTCCGAAATGGTCCGGAGGTAAAGATTCATATATTGGATGATATGGTTTGGCCAAGGGGTCAGGCCCAGTTGGCTATAAGTTGGTGCAAAAGGAGTTTTGCGGAGGCCAGGGGGCCAAACGCCGGAGACCCTGGCGTCTGGCCGTGGGCCAGACGCCGAGGCCCATGGCGTCTGGGCCAGACGCCAAAGATTGTGGCGTTTGGTCCTGGAGTCTGAGTGGGACTCTTGCCTTTCGGGCAAAACCGACTTTGAGGAGGCTTTTGCTCCAAGTTTCGACCCCAGGGCTCAACATATAAATAGAGGGGCAGGGCTAGCACCAAAGACACATCAAGAAACACCAAGCCGTGTGCCGACAACCCCGTCCCCTCTAGTTTATCCTCCGTCATAGTTTTCGCAGTGCTTAGGCGAAGCCCTGCGGAGATTGTTCTTCACCAACACCATCACCACGCCGTCATGCTGCCGGAACTCATCTACTACTTCGCCCCTCTTGCTGGATCGAGAAGGCGAGGACGTCACCGAGCCGAACGTGTGCAGAACTTGGAGGTGTCGTGCTTTCGTTACTTGGATCGGTCGGATCGTGAAGACGTATGACTACATCAACCGCGTTGATATAACGCTTCCGTAAACGGTCTACAAGGGTATGTAGACAACACTCTCCCCTCTCGTTGCTATGCATCACCATGATCCTGCGTGTGCGTAGGAAAATTTTGAAATTACTACGTTCCCCAACAATTGACTATTTACTCAAAAATCCAAAAACCTATTATGTGTAGGAATTTTTCGGCAAGTGTCTTTGCCGCTGCACTGAAACCGGATAAGGTTACCGGTTCATATTTTAAGCGTTGGCAGACTAAGACCACTTTATGGCTCACGTCTATGAACGTGTTCTGGGTCACCTGTGTCTCCACGGGAACGATTGCTCCTGAACAGGAGAAGGCGTTCAAGGAGGCCACCGTTGTGTTCCTCGGAGCAGTTCTTAGCATGATCGGAGATAAACTGGTTGACACATATTTGCATGTGCATGTCGCCAAGGACTTGTGGGAGGCGATCGAATCTAAGTTCGGGGCAGCCGATGCCGGGAGCGAGATGTATATTATAGAGCAGTTCCACGATTACAAGATGGTTGAAAACCGTCTTGTATTGGAGCAGGCTCATGAGATAATATGCATTGTTAAGGAGCTTGAACTTTTTAAGTGCGAGTTACCGGGCAAGTTTGTCGCGGGCTGCATAATCGCTAAGCTCCCTAATTCCTGGACGAACTTTGCCACCACTCTGAAACATCAGAGGCGTGAATTCTCTGTGGAGGATGTCATTGGCCATCTGAGTGTTGAGCAAAATTCAAGGGCAAAGGACTCGCACGGAAAAGGGGCCGAAGGGACTTTTGTCGTCAATATGGTGAACCATAAGAACTTCAACTCCCACAAGCCCAAGGGAAAGAACGGTGTCCAACATAATACCGACTTTAAGAAGAAGGGTAAGAAGACCTTCAAGAAGAACAAGAAGGATGAGGGCTGCTTTACTTGTGGTTCGATTGAACATTGGGCCAACAAGTGCCCAAACAAGTACAAGAAGTCAGGACAGGACTCCAAGTCCGTCAACATGATTGTGGACAACAATGAGAATGGTGCACCTGGGTACAGTAATTTATTTACTGTTTTTTCAGTTTACTTCGGGAAGGATCGTGCAGCTGAAGAACGTGCAGCCTGTCCCTGCCATCAAGAAGAACCTCGTTAGTGGCTCCCTTCTATGTAGAGAAGGGTTTAAGTTGGTTTTCGAGTCTAATAAATTAGTTGTTACGAAATATGGACTCTTTATTGGAAAAGGTTATGAAAGCAAAGGGATGTTCCGCCTTTCCCTCGCAGATTTTTGTAATAAAGTCGTGAACCATATTCATTCGAATGTTAATGAATCTGAAGTTTGGCATTCATGTCTTTTTCACATTAGTTGATGCGGCTATCCAAGTTGGATTTAATCCTGAGTTTCACCTTAGCCAAAGCTTCTAAGTGCCTTTCATGTGTGCAAGCTAAGCAACCTCGCAAGCCTCACAAGGCCGCGGAGGAGAGATACTTGGCACCATTAGAACTCATACATTCTGATCTTTGTGAGATGAATGGTTTGTTGACTAAAGGTGGAAAGAAATACTTCATGACATTGATAGATGACTCCACTAGATATTGCTATGTGTATCTGTTAAACACTAAAGTTGAGGCTCTACACTACTTTAAAATCTATAAGGCAGAAGTTGAGAATTAATTTGAAAAGAAAATTAAACGAGTCTGGTCAGATCGTGGTGGAGAGTACTTCTCGAGTGAGTTTGATTCTTTCTGTGCGGAACATGGCATTATTCATGAGAGGACGCCTCCCTATTCACCCTAGTCAAACGGGATTGCCGAGCGAAAAAACCGTACTCTAACTGATTTGGTTAACGTCATGTTAGATACATCAGGGTTTATCCAAGGCATGGTGGGGGGAGGCTATATTGACGGCATGTCATGTCCTGAATAAAGTTCCGACAAAGGATAATGAGATCACTCCCTATGAGAAATGGGCAAAGAGAAGGACAACACTCTCGTACTTGCGTACTTGGGGCTGTTTGGCGAAAGTCAGTGTTGCGATCCCCAAAAAGCGTAAGCTTGGACCAAAGACTGTGGACTGCGTTAATTTGGGCTACGCTAAGAACATCGTTGGCTATAGATTTCTAGTAGTGAAATCTGAGGTACCTGACCAGAAGGTTGGTACAATTATGGAGTCTAGGGATGCTACATTCTTCGAGGATATTTTTCCTATGAGAGATATGCAAAGCACTTCTAGACAGGAATCTAAGGAGACTCCTGAACCTGCCATCCCTATGGAATATTATGAACAAACACATGATGAAAATCCTGAGGACGATGACGAGGAAACCCTTGGTAGGGGCAAGAGACAAAGGACTGCAAAGACCTTTTGGTGATGATTTCTTCGTGTACCTCGTGGATGATACTCCTACTTCTGTTTCAGAAGCGTATGCCTCTCCAGAAGCTGACTACTGGAAGGATGCGGTCCGTAGCGAGATGGATTCCATCATGGCTAACGGGACATGGGAGATCATTGAGCGTCCCTATGGTTACAAACCATTGGGATGTAAGTGGGTGTTCAAAAAGAAGATTAGGCCCGATAGTACGATTGAAAAGTACAAGGCTAGGCTTGTGGCCAAGGGTTATGACCAGAAAGAAGAGGAAGATTTCTTTGATACTTATTCACCTGTGGCTAGACTGACCACCATTAGAGTATTACTCTCGTTGGGGGCCTCGCATGGTCTTCCCGTCCACCAGATGGATGTTAAGACGGCTTTTCTGAATGGAGAGCTAAATGAGGAAATCTATATGCAACAGCCAGATGGCTTTGTGATAGATGGTCAGGAAAGAAAGGTGTGTAGGTTGCTAAAATCTTTATATGGCCTGAAGCAAGCACCTAAGAAATGGCATGATAAGTTTAATACAACTCTGACATCTGTTGGTTTCATTGTTAAGAGGATGACAAATGTGTATACTATCGCCACGGTAGGGGCGAAGGAGTTATACTGTGCTTGTATGTTGATGACATACTGATATTCGAAACCAACCTCAAAGTAATTGAGGAGGTCAAGTCGTTTCTGTCTCAGAACTTTGAGATGAAAGACCTTGGTGTGGCTGATGTTATCTTGAACATCAAGCTACTGAGAGATAATGAGGGTGGGATTACACTTCTGCAATCCCACTATATTGAGAAGGTGTTGAGTCATTTTGGATATTCGGAGTACACCATCTCAAACACCGTATGATCCTAGCGTGTTGATTCGAAAGTCCAAAGGCACGGCTATAGATCAATTGAGATACTCTCAAATCATTGGTTCATTGATGTACCTAGCAAGCGCAACGAGGCCTGACATCGCGTTTGCTGTGAGCAAACTGAGCCGGTTTGTTTCCAAACCGGGTGATGTACATTGTCATGCTGTTGAAAGAGTTCTGCGCTATCTGAAAGGTACTATGAACTATGGACTTCACTATACCGGATACCCATCGGTACTTGAAGGGTATAGTGATGCAAATTGGATCTCTGATGCTGATGAGATGAAGGCCACAACTGGGTATATGTTTGCTCTTGGAGGTGGCGCTGTTTCCTGGAAATGTTGCAAGCAAACGATCTTAACGAGGTCGACTATGGAAGCAAAATTAACAGCATTAGACACATCTGGTGTCGAAGCAGGATGGCTTCGAGATCTTCTGATGGACTTGCTATTGGTTGATAAACCGGTTCCGACTATCCTTATGAACTGCGATAATCAGACTGTCATCACCAAGGTGAAAAGTTCAAAGGACAACATGAAGTCCAACAAACACATAAGAATGAGATTAAAGGCTGTCAGAAAATTAAGAAACTCCGGAGTGATAGCTTTGGAGTATGTCCATACGGCTAAGAATCTGGCAGATCCCTTTACGAAAGGGCTATCACGTGTAGTGATAGATAATGCATCGAGGGAGATGGGTATGCGACCCACATAAGTTGTCATGGTAGTAACCCGACCTATGTGATCGGAGATCCCGTGAATTAGGACCTGGGAAAACAAGCCAGTGGTGAACTGAGGAGAGTAACTATACTAACCCACTCCGTTGGAGATGCAATACTCTCGATACTGTATGGTAGGATGACTACTGTCTTAATGTGTTCCGAAGCTTATATAAGCAAGATGCTATCCTACAGAGCGATGTTTCGAGGAACACACCTATATGAGCCCGACTTCTGGTCACAGTCTATGAGATTGGGGTGATCTCTAGTAAGCTCATGAATAGGCCAGGAGTGTGACTTATATGCTCCACCCGAGGGGTCAGCCTTCGGCAGCCTAGTACTAGTAAGACATGTGGTGAAACTTCTTTACGCCAAACTGACAATTCAAGGCATAGTCGATTGTTCAGTTGTGAAGGAGTGTAACTACTTGCTCTAGGTGAAGCTCAACCTTAACAGGTCTTCACTGAAACACTGGTATATCGAAACAGTAATTAGAACAGAGGACACAATGGGCCCTTGAGATCTGGTGGAGGATTGCTGAAATTTGAGATGGGCTCTAGGCTCATATAGCAATTTCTGAAAAATCTCTAAGGGCCCATGTGGGTTATATGGCACTAGGTGTAGTGGGAAGTTTAGTCTCAACCCGAAAGTGGAAGAATAGCTGGACCTTCTTATAAGGGTTTCTCTTCTACATGCTATTGGAGCTTGAGAAGAGAAGAGACCCTCGTGCATTCCTCCTCCGCCGCCCGCCTCGCCTCGCCACGCCACGCCTCGTCACGACACTCCGCGCCGCAGGATTGAACCGAGCCGAGCTCACACCTACGCGCTTATTTTTGCCAGTCACTAACGGATAGTTCTCTGACAGCTGGGCCACGATCTGAGACGTCAGATCGTGGGCTGTCACTGACTCGGACGTGGGTCGAGCCGACGTCTCTTCACGCGGCTGCGCCTATATAAGTGTGCGGTGTCTCCTAACCCTACCCGCCATGAACAGATCACATCTGCTCCACGCGCACGCCCACCGTCGTTCCTTTGCTGATGCTGCCGCCGTTGACTCCATCCCGTCCGCCGCGTACACGGTCGACCGGAGAGCAGGTCTCCGAAACCACGCCCTTCTGGTTCCTGTACAGGGTGAGGGGCGAATAGGTTTTTGGACAGCGATTACGCGACTGCTCGCTTCCGATCGTCTACTTTCTCTACGTCCGCGTCGCCTTCGTCATCATCATGTCCACCGACGCCGAACGTGCCGCCGCCGAGAAAGCTGAAGCTGACAAGAAGGCCGTCGAGGACGCCGCTGCTGCCACCAAAGCCGCGGCCTCTGCATGGCCTACTGAAGGATATAACTCGTTTATTCCGCTCTTACTGTTTTCTGTTTTAGCCATGCTAGCGTTATACGTAGATCTTTCTGCAATTAGCGTAGTATGTGCTAGCTTGACTGAATATCAATATGTGTTTATTAATGTCAATACCATGCTAGTGATTTATTCGTGGATTAATTTAATCGAGAAATTGCCTATTTACTCAACACCTGCAAGACAAAGAACAAAGGCTTGTGCGTGTCTCAGCAGCATAAAAGTCGAGGAGCGGTAATCCATCGACACTCATGGCTCCTGTAGCCAACTACCCCTCTCAGAGGAGTGGGAACACTCGGAGGAAACAAAGGGGACACATGCAGCGACGGCAAAGGATCACGCCAAAGCTAGAAATTAAAGCTCTACAAATTGAAATACAAGTAGTGGTAATGTAGGAGGGCCGATAGCACATTTATGCATACGAAATTACTTCATGTACGGCTAAAGCCAGTCCGATTTTCGTACGAAGCAACAATGTATGATGGTGACGATGTTTCCAGCTTCCTACATACACAAGAAACACTGCCTATTTTGCATCATTCAAAAATCATACGGAATTTGTCGTGCGTGAAGCATCGCTCTTATGCAAATGCAAGTATCTTCAAATATTTCTATCAATATATAATGTGCAAAACTAGTTGTGAAGCGTTAGTGTACATAGCGGTAACCCTTATATTGCATCCGATTTCCATCGCTGGCTATACATCCCTACATTAACAGACCCCTTAAAGTAATATCAAGGTGCACTTGGGTAAAATATTTCCTTCAAGATGCCTTCTAGCAGTTGTATGGACCATGTCAACATCCAATTTTGTTTCTTTTTTTTAATCCTTCTGGTGGATATTTATATGAGTGATCTATGCTCAAAACCTCTAATGCAGGGGCATTTTCAACCATATGCAAAAGGAACTCAACTTCGCCCATGCATGCTTCAAACCCTGTAATATGCAGGCTCTTTATATTGTTGAACGGATGCTCCGGAAACTTCCTAATAGGTTCAGGTTTTTGTACCAAGTGCGCATCAGCAATGTTACAAAACTACAATTTTGAACCAAAAATGAAATGAGAAGGTTTGCGACTAATCCATAATCTGAGTACGTGACGAAGTTACTGAGAGAGTTTTATCAAATTTTCATTTATTTTGTGAAATATTTGGACTGAATAAAAACCAGTAGCTTAAGGGAAAACAGGGTGAGAAAAAACGGCAAGTCTATCCAACAGTCGGCTTATCCTGGTTTATAGTTATACTCGGACAAATATGCTTCTCAGTTCTAACTTTAAGCATTACATTTTGCATGGTTCCAAAAGGAGGTGTGCAGTGCCTCGAAAGAAGCTAAAATGTATTAATAACATAGTAATAAGAATTGTATGGAATATTAGCCAAAATACGAGTACTTACGTGCAGCTCTAGCTTGTCAATAAAAGGTGCAGATATCAGAAAAGAGATCAAAGACAAGCTATCAAATTCTTTGACATAGACCAACCTCAATTGTAAATATGTCATCCGAGAAAACTTGCATGGGTAATGCATCAAACAGGCAACCTGAAAAATAGATAAACAATGACATGGTAATGTGATATTATAGGATAATTGACTTAAAGGATGGTCTAAGAGGAAACGGTTAGCAGGTGAGACCCGTCCTGATGGATGACACGTGGCATTCACAAATCACAAAGCATCTAATCTCTCCCTCCCACTGATTTTAAGTGAGGGATGGGGGATGCTTTGTGATTTGTGAATGCCACGTGTCATCTGTCAGGATGGGTCTCGCGTGAGACCTAGTCTCATAGAATTCTTTTCCGGTGGTTCACAAGCCATATTGAGGATAATTCCTCTTTTTTCTCTTTAATGCATTAAATGTCTATAAATGCATTTAATGGGTTAAATTTAGCAAACGTAATCCAAAATATAATGCCAAAATCTGAAATAAAACATGTGATTTTTTTAGAAAAGGTGGATGACCCTCGACCTCTGCATCTTGGAGATGCATACGGCCACTTTATTGATTATTCTCGATGACCTTACAAAGTATTACAAACAATATACCTGAATCCACCATCTTGGCAACATATGCCGCTACTCCTATCCATATGATGAAGGGATGCTAGCTGGGCCACTACCCAAACCACTCACCTAAGCCTAACATCAAAAGCCGGAAGACCCAGCCGAGCCACATACCGGGTATGGGGCACAATCCGGTCAGACGCACTCGTGTGTCGTCGCCGCCATCTTCCACATGTCCGTCTTCAGATTATATTGATGCTTCTACCTTGTCTGGCCACTCTGCCATCGACGTCACCATGACGCCAGACAACTACCTCCTCCTGCGCGAGTCCATCTCCGCGCATCGGACGCCGAGTCTCCACAACGCCATGCCGCCGATCTCCGCCGCCATCAATGTGTGAGATGAAGTACTGCTCCACCATCCCCCTAGCCATCACCTGCTCCAAAACGATGTCCCGAGGAGGGAAAGCGATAAAACGCCATCATCGTCCGATCCGGAAGACCGAGATCTAGGGTTTCCCCCGGAGCATCCCGAGCCTGAGGACGCAGACTGCAACGACGATGCCTCGACAAGGGAACGACATTGTCCGCCATGACCGTAGTCGGCGCGATTTTCATCGGCAGTTGCTCCACCAGACGTGCGCCACCGACGTCGCTGGTCCCTTCAACCAGAGTAAACTCCAAAACGATGCCCTAAAGAGGGACTACGACGCAAAAGCGCCATCATCGCTCGATCCCACGGAGATCTAGGGTTTCCCCCGGAGATGCATGCGCTGTCAAGGATCAGACAAGGGTAGAATCCCGGCGGCAGACCAGCGATCAAGGCCCACGCTTGGGCATAGATCCGGCCGCGCCGCCGCGAACCGATCCGGTCACGCCACCGCCGTCCCTGGCGACCGCGACGCACCAGATCGCGAGGCCTCCTGCCGCGGGGGAGCGAAGTCGCCGAGGCGCAGCCACCACCGCCGTGGCGTCCGGCACGGGGGCGCCGGCCCGTGCCAGCCCCACGTGAGCGAGAGGGCCCGACTCCCCGCCGCCGCCTGCGACGACCAGGCTTCGCCTGGCCGCGCCCTTGGGCGGCGGCGAGGGAGGAGGAGGAGGAGTGGGGGGGGGGGGGGACGGGATATGGGGGCCTCCCGGCCGCCCAAGGGGGGGGGGGGGGCGACTCGGGAGGGGAGGAGGAAATTGACTATTTATTATTAAGTTCGTCGGACTTTGATTATAACTACAAAGTTCATTTTTTCTTGACAAAACATGGCTAGGGACTAGTTTATGAGAGAAGATTAGTGCGAAGGAAAAAGAAGAAGATCTCACACGTCGTATATATGTACGAGTACAAAGTTGGTGATCGGCCCATAACTATCGTCATCGCTTCACGCCTCCATCTATACCTAGCCGTCTTGCCTCAAAACAAAAAAAAAAAATCTATACCTAGCCGTCGCAACTCATCAGGTAGCGCCGCCGCCTCCTCAACCCTAGTCGACGAAGTCATCGTCCGGTGTGCCGGCCGCCGGCAAGTCAGGCCCCCGAGCAGATCCTAATGTTCAGGCGAACATCCGGCTAGCCGCTCACAATTTTTCTACGCTGTTTCTAATATCTCCATGTAAGTAATCAATCGTACTAGGCAGTATATGCCGCTAGCCGCTCACAAGTCCGTCTAGTACTTATAGTATGCTAATCTCTCCATGTACTTTGTTGTACTCGTAATCACAAGTCCGGCTAAGCCACTCACAAATACGTAGCAGTATGCTAGCACGATGATCTAATCTGCTTGGAGTATTTTGCTAGTCTTGATGCAACGTAGTCCATATCTAGGAATCTAATAATTTGGTCAGAATATTTTACTATTGTTTGGATGCAACGTAGTTCATAGCAGTTTATTCGTCCAGCAAGTAATTAATTGAAGGATTTGGATTCATACAACTTCGTCTTTACGCATGCATGCATCATGGTCATGGAACTAATTATTGCTTGCTGTCATCGCTAGCTCGTTAATAAGGAGGCTAGCTCGTTTGATTATTTTGTGCATTCTGTACAATGCAAATCGCTGCTCATGAGACATAACATGCTTCTTCCAGTCTATCGTACGCCAACTGCCAGATTACTTGGCAAATCTAGATGATGTTGTGTACGCTTGCTACCAGTCGGCATGTTGGCCAGCGATCAGTTCGATCTTTTGTTTACTATAGTCGTAGCATGTCAATTGTCAAAATTAAAAAAAATGAAAATCGTTGCACGTAAAATAGGATCGTAGAATCTAGCACTGGGCACCACTCTTTTTTTTTTTGTCTTAGAACGATGGATCAGTATCTGTTCTGTGTGTAGCGATCGATGTGTATACGACCTGTGTACACATGGGATCCTTTTCATTTTCCCCTAGCACTAATCATCTCTTACGCTCTAGTCCCTGGTTAACGTTTTGTCAAGAAAAAATGAACTTTGTAGTTATAATCAAATTCCAACGGACTTAATAATAAATAGTCAATTCTCTCGGAGGGGGGAGGCGAACCTGGGGAGAGGATGACTCCAAAAATAAAACATGTGATGGTGTTTGGTGAGTTTAGAAAAAAAGTTCAAAGCACAAATGATGAGGCAATCGACAATTCACCTTGAAACCCGACCTGTTCCTTCTCAAAACAATGATTTTTCAACAATAGTTGTTTTGTTTCTAAGCAACTTATGGCATTGCTTTTGCAAAATCTCCTCAACATTTTACCTAGATATGTAGGAATAATATAATGTCACGATGCTAGGTTGCATGTGTTTAAGACTTCGTTTGTATTTTCTAGAATTTAAAAACAAACAACCTCGAAGTTGAGGGTCGAGTGTTGGCCCCCGTATATTTAGAACTCCAATTATTTTATTGGGCAGACCTAAACATACAGTCATTAACATAAATATGATATCAAACCTATTTTCCCAACCTTTTCATGTACCCTTAAATGCCAGCAAATGCACTTCATTGCTTGAAGATAGCAATAAATTTTATCCAAAACATTCTGAACTTTTTCTACTAATGTCAAATTTTGGCGTTTTTTCGAAACCGGGTTGCTAATTTGAAGACATGAATTGCATTTCTAGATGTTTATCGAACAATAATCATTTTTGAACTACATGTATATAAACAAATAAGATATAAATTCAAGAAAAAACATATTTAGATAGTTATATGTATTTATGATCCCTATAAAAAAACTATATTAATATCAAAAAAATGCCTCCTGAAAATCTAAATTAACATATGCATTTATAGCTTTTTAATTGTTTGCTGAGTGTCTTACAAAAAAACATTTGGTGAAGAACTTGCTTTGCCAAGTGTTTTTTGTTTGCCCAATGTAACACCTGTTAACTGCCATTTTTTCCGGAGTGTCTCACAAAATATACTACCTCCGTCCCATAAAAGGTTTTTTTACACTACTAGTATAGTGTCAAAAACATTTTTATATTATGAGACGAAGAAGTACACGGCATGTCGGCAAACAGCCCGACACTCGACATATATACATAGTGTTTTGATTTACTTATGTTTAGCAAACTATACATCGTTTTTTTTTGAGGGAAGAACTATACAGCGTTTTGATTCATGCAGTAATTTGATTCGTCTCAGCCCACGTAATGTCTAACTGATTCATCTCGGCCCGCACCCCTTCAGCCTGGTCCCACAGAAATGCTAAGCCCTAACCGTCCTCCATGCTATATATACAATCGCGATCTCTCTCCCAGCCACCACCCACAACCCTAGCAATCATGACAGCCACCGTCCCCGCACGCCCGACGCCGGGCAACGTCCAGTGCTTCGGCAGGAAGAAGACCGCGGTGGCCGTGGCCCACTGCAAGCCCGGCCGCGGCCTCATCAAGGTCAGCGGCGCGCCGATCGAGCTCATCCGCCCCGAGATGCTCCGCCTCAAGGCCCTGGAGCCGATCCTGCTCGAGGTCCTCCATTCCGCCAAGGAGCGTACTCCATTCACACTCATGGCTCCGGTACCGAACTACTCCTCTCAGAGGAGTGGGAACACTCAGAGAAAGCAAAGGAGGCACATGCAGCGACGACAATGGATCACGACAAAGCTAGAAATGAAAGCTCTACAAGTTGAAATGCAAGTAGTAATACGCGGAAGGGGTAGAAGCTGAAAAACAACCCAGGCCATGAACTTTCCCCATCCACTCTCTCGCGTCGCTCCCGTGAACGACGGGTGGGAACCCTAGCCGCCGGCCCTCCCCTCCTCGTTAGCTGTTGTAAAACCTTACTTTGGTGTGTTATTCCTAGGAAGAATGTTGGCTAGATCTTCGGCTAGATAAACGGGTGGGATTAGGTCTAAGGTGGGGCCACGTTACCAACGTATGTGACCCTCGAAGTACTACACCATGATCGGGGGGACCCAAAACCAACTCTGGTTTGGGTCCCTTGTCACCAATGCCACATATATAAACGAAAGGGGAGTTTCGGTTTTTGGCTTGACCGATCTATTCATGTCCAAATAACTACTCCCCAAAATTTTCATCTAAATCCTAACCGATCTTGGGGATGTGTTGTGCGATGGGAAGGCCCTGTCCTACCTCTACCCTGGTGTTAGGGCACTGTCTACCTCTACTCTGGTGTTAGGGCATTGTCTGTGGCGCCAGGAGGGACGACGTTACCCACTGCGTACGACTACGTCGAGCCTGCATCACACCCATTGGCAGTAAGTCTCTCATCTATCTCCCTGTCTAATGATGATTAGGTGATCTAACGTCTAGGCCTAATGACCATGTCATGTAATCCTAACGATTTAATCGTAAGAAATCCGGCTCTGGTGTGGGTGCGGTGACAACGGGACATTTTCAGCTTGCTCGGGCACGTGTGGTGTTCGTTTCGTGGTCTTCAGACTTCAGTGTAATTCCTTTTATGTTTGAGGTACTTTGTACTACCCGTGATCCTTTATAATTTAGCTTGGGGGGGGGCATTTCGCAAAAGAAAACATCTACTAGTAGCTACTGTGACTCTTTCCTTTTTTTAAAATCAGTTTGACTCTTTCCTGATGGAGTGTGCATTGTACAAACCCTCACCGAAATTGCATAGGGGCACTCGGCGACGCTGCCCACTAGAATCCTACCCACCCAGTCATCTTGAGATCCGCAATCACTATATTAGCCACATTGTATTACTAACTTTATCCTCTCGTATTCTCATTTGATTTTCACTTGTGTAGGTCTTAAAGTCCACGCGGTTCGGTACGGATTCTTCAATTCGGCTGCGCGAGCTGAACTCAACTACAAACCACCAACCATCCATCTGAACTAAATGCAAAGACGCTCCTCGTCCCTCCAACTGGCCCCTCCTCACTTCTCCCTCATATTTTTCTTCATTCACACACTATTTTATATCCATTTGACGCCCACAACTCGAGAGCCCATCCATTTCCTCGTTTCTCTAGATGGTTCTTGCTCCCGTTGGCCTAGGTAAAGAACCAGCGCTTCCACTCATCTCGTGAAGATTGGAAATTTCCCCTATCATTGCTCTTTTAGTGCTTAATCTCCTTGCTCTGTTGTTCGTCTGTGTCAAGGTCACCTGACTGATATCTTCTCGTCGTTCCTCTGTTTGCACAACCACGCCGATAATAATGTATTTTTTTGGTTCTAGCCGTCCTAGTTGATCTGTTTGGGTTTATACTACCTGACTGGACAACAAATTCATTTATCAGCGGTGCAGGGGTTTCACCTCTTGAACAGTGGACTGTAGTTCGATTTTTTTACAATGAGTACACACCTTTTTGAATTTTTACATCTGGTCAGGTGATATAAACACTAGTGCAGAACCGGGCTATAGCACCGGTTCGTAAGGCCCTTTACTGCCGGTTCGGTAACCGGCACTAAAGTGTGGGGACTAACACTAGTAGAAAAAGGGTCAAACGTGAAGCACATTAGTGCCGGTTTGTATTTGAGCCGGCACTAATGTATACATTAGTGCCGGTTCCAACGGCTAGCCGGGCCGCTTTCATTAGTACTAGTTCATGGCGAACCTTTAGCACCGGTTCGTGCCACGAACCGGTACTAATGAGAGTGGTGGCAGGATGTTGTCAGACTGGGGCCCCTCCAGCCCCTTTAGTACCGGTTCTTGGCACGAACCGGTACTAAAGGTCGTCCTACATAAACCCTTCGTCCACCCGAGCTCGCTCTGTTCTTCCCCTTTCCCCTCTCCTCTCTCTGTTCTTCCCCTCTTCCTCTCGAGCTCATCACACATTTTTCCCAAAATGTGTCAAGATTTGAGGGCCCCCATCCATTCAAATGATCACATAGGTTAGCAACTTTGTCCTTTCATCTCTCATTGCTAGATTAGCTCTTGCAATGCTTTATATAGTGATTAATTTGTGAGTTTAGTAATTTGGGAGGATATATATATATATATATATGTGCTAGTATTTGATTTATATGCAATGTGAGGTCAAAAATAATACTTAGTTTGCATATGTAGGTGTGGTTTACTTAGTGCCTTCTAAATCTCCGTCGTAACCACCGTCGATCGCCCGCACCGTCCCGTCGCCGGCACCACCTTGTGGTGAACCTCTTGTTCATGAAATTTTATATAAAAATTGATGTTTTTGTGATTTGGATATATAGTTACTCGTATAATTATCTTACCCGTACGTTGTTTGTTATACATATAGTGCCATGGTTTTGATATCCGTCCCCATCGGCCCTCGTCCTTGTTATGATTCAGATGTGGTATATATATTCTCTTTTAAAACTAGTTGCATTTGGTGTTTATGACAAATTATGCCCATCAAGTTAACATAGAAATTTTTTCTAGGAGGTATGTGAACCGGAAATTCCAACCGACCCTATTGTCGAGAGGTTAAATTTAGTTGAAAGAGAAAACGAGTACTTGAAAGAAAAATTGAAAAGAATTGAGGGGGAGAAGATGGAATTGGAGTTGCATGTTGCCGATGTCGTCGATGATCACAAGATCAAGATGGAGAAAATGCGCTTGAAGATTAGAAAGATTAGAAAATATGCCATCGATAGTGAGGCTTGGTATCATTATGCTGTTGGATCCATTGTTACCTTAGTTGCGATCTTGATCGCATTTGTTGTTGCATTTAAATGCTTTAGCTAGAGAGTTATTTGTTTGTTGCATTTAAGTGTTGTATGAACTTTATGTATGAACTTGTATTAATCTGGTCTATTCGGTGTTGTGTAATGAAGATGAGCCTGCAATGGATGTACGATGACCGATGCTCTCCCCAGTTCGTTAAGGGCGTGCATACTTTTCTGCTTGCGGCTGAGGCAAACAAGCGGGCGGATGGTTTTATGCCTTGTCCATGTGCTGGCTGTAAGAATGGTCACAATTACTCTACGTCAAGAACCATTCACGTCCACCTGTTTAAGTCCGGTTTCATGCCCCACTATAATGTTTGGACCAAGCACGGAGATAGAGGGGTTATGATGGAAGACAATGAAGAAGAAGCGGACGACGACAGCTATCCTGGCCATGGGTTCCCTGAATACGATGATACAACAATGGGGGAAGAAGCTGAGCCGGTAATGCGGGAAGAAGCTGAGCCGGCAATGCGGGAAGAAGCTGAAGAAGAGGCATCAGATGAGCCCGTTGATGATCTAGGTCGGGCCATTGCCGATGCAAAGAGAAACTGCGCAAGTGATTTGGAGAAGAAGAAGTTGCAACGCATGTTAGAGGATCACAAAAAATTGTTGTACCCGAATTGCGTAGGTGACAAGAAAAAGCTGGGTACCACACTGGAATTGCTGCAATGGAAGGCAGAGAATGGTGTATCTGACAAGGGTTTTGGAAAGTTGCTGGTAATAATAAAGGATATGATTCCAAAGGACAATGAATTGCCCGAGAGTATGTACGAAGCAAAGAAGGCTGTCTGCCCTCTAGGGTTAGAGGTGCAGAAGATACATGCATGCCCTAATGATTGCATCCTCTACCGCGGTGAGTATGAGGATTTGAACGCTTGCCCGGTATGTGGTGCATTGCGCTATAAGATCAGCCGCGATGACCCTGGTGATGTCGAGGGCGAGCACCCCAGGAAGAAGATTCCTGCCAAGGTGATGTGGTATGCTCATATAATACCATGGTTGAAACGTTTGTTCCAAAACAAAGAGCATGCCAAGGCGATGCGATGGCACAGAGAAGACCGTAAGAAAGACGGAAAGTTGAGAGTACCCGCTGACGGGTCGCAGTGGAGAAAAATCGAAAGAAAGTACGGGAAGGAGATTGCAGATGACGCAAGGAGCGTATGGTTTGGTCTAAGCGCAGATAGCATTAATCCTTTTGGGGAGCAGAGCAGCAACCATAGCACCTGGCCTGTGACTCTATGTTTGTATAACCTTCCTCCTTGGTTGTGCATGAAGCGGAAGTTCATTATGATGCCAGTGCTCATCCAAGGCCCTAAGCAACCCGGCAACGACATTGATGTGTACCTAAGGCCATTAGTTGAAGAACTCTTACAACTGTGGAATGGAACAGGTGTACGTGTGTGGGATGAGCACATGGGGGAAGAATTTGACCTAAAGGCATTACTGTTCGTGACCATCAATGATTGGCCTGCTCTCAGTAACCTTTCAGGACAGACAAATAAGGGATACCGCGCATGCACGCACTATTTGGACGATACCGACAGTATATATTTGTCTAATTGTAAGAAGAATGTGTACCTGGGACATCGTCGATTTCTTCCGAGCAGGCATCCCGTAAGAAAGAAAGGCAAGGATTTCAAAGGTGAGGCGGATCACCGGACGAAGCCTCGCCACCGTACTGGTGCTGATGTACATGATATGGTCAAGGATTTGAAGGTGGTCTTTGGAAAGGGTCCTGGTGGACAACCTGTTCTGAATGACGCTGACGGACGCGCACCCATGTGGAAGAAGAAATCTATATTTTGGGACCTGCCCTATTTGAAAGACCTAGAGGTCCGCTCCGCAATCGACGTGATGCATGTGACAAAGAATCTTTGTGTGACACTGCTTGGCTTCTTGGGCGTGTATGGGAAGACAAAAGATACATCTGAGGCACGAGAGGACCAGCAACGTATGCACGGAAAAGATGGCATACATTAGGGTCATGCAAGCTACGCTCTTACCAAAGAAGAGAAGGAAATCTTCTTTGAATGCCTTCTCAGTATTAAGGTACCGTCTGGCTTCTCGTCGAATATAAAGGGAATAATAAACATGGCAGAGAAAAAGTTCCAGAACCTAAAGTCTCATGACTGCCACGTGATTATGACGCAACTGCTTCCGGTTGCATTGAGGGGGCTTCTACCGGAAAACGTTCGATTAGCCATTGTGAAGCTATGTGCATTTCTCAATGCAATCTCTCAGAAGGTAATCGATCCAGAAATCATACCAAGGTTAGAGAATGATTTGGTGCAATGTCTTGTCAGTTTTGAGTTGGTGTTCCCACCATCCTTCTTCAACATCATGACGCACGTCCTAGTTCACCTATGCGAAGAGATTAACGTTTTGGGTCCTGTATTTCTACACAATATGTTCCCCTTTGAGAGGTTCATGGGAGTCTTAAAGAAATATGTTCATAACCGTGCTAGGCCAGAAGGAAGCATCCCCAAGGGCCGTCAAAATGAGGAGGTCATTGAGTTTTGTATTGACTATATTCCTGACCTTAAGCCGATTGGTGTTCCTGAATCGCGGCATAAGGGAAGACTAGATGGAAAAGGCACGCTAGGAGGGAACAAATAATATGTATGGACGGACATTCTCTCACTGAAACACACTACATAGTTCTACAGAATTCCGCCTTGGTGGCTCCGTATATGGATGAACACAAGAATTTGCTACGCTCCAAACACCCAGAGCGGTCTGATGACTGGATTACACGTGAACAAACCAAGAGTTTCGCCAGATGGTTGCAGACACGTACCATGCATGACACCTCTATTGAAGATGACCTGTACTTGCTGTCCCAGTTACCATCTTCGAATATAATGACTTTCAAAGGGTACGAGATAAATGGTAATACATTTTACACGATCGCCCAAGATAAGAAGAGCACCAACCAAAACAGTGGTGTCCGCTTTGATGCAGAAACCAAGACGGGAAAGGAAACATATTATGGTTATATACAGGACATATGGGAACTTGACTATCGACGTGGTTTGAAGGTCCCTTTGTTTCGATGCAAATGGGTCAATATGACACCAGGCGGGGTAACGGAAGACCCGCAGTACGGAATGACAACAGTGGATCTCAACAATCTTGCGTATGCAGACGAACCATTCGTCCTAGCCAATGATGTGGCACAGGTTTTCTATGTGAAGGACATGTCTACCAAGCCAAGAAAAAGAAAACATAAGGAAGCGAATGCATCGTACGATGAGCCAAAGCGGCACATAGTTCTTTCTAGGAAGAGAAACACCGTGGGAGTGGATGACAAGACAGGCAAGTCAGAAGATTATGAAAAGTTTGATGAAATTGCTCCATTCACAGTGAATATTGACCCGAGCATCCCGTTAAATGATGAAAATTTTCCATGGTTACGGCGCAAAGGAACACACGCGAAGAAAAAGTTTCACACCCAAAGATCTGGGATGTGATCGGCTTCACTATCATCACTTTCTTCTGTGTTTCACACCTAGAAGGGAATCTCTGTAATAGTTAGGGTAGTTAATTATGTGTTTTGGCATTTGAAACGCGAAGAAATTTTATGTGCAAACAAATTCTTTCATGCCTTTACTGATTTTTAAAGTTAAGTTATTCACAAACTAGTGATTCACACTAATTTCAAATAATTCAAAATTTAAACTATTCAAATTTGAAAACTACGGGAACTAACAGAAAGTTTGTAATTTTTTGTACCTAAAGCAAAAATATTCACAAAGAAACTCTAAATACACAAAAAAACAACTCAAAAATAAATAAAGCAAAAAAAATAGAAAAAAGCCCGCCTACTAGGCCAGAGCGGCCTGCATACGACTAGAAAGCCAACCTGTTGTTGGGCCAGGATGCAGGCCCGCAAAGGCCCAGTAGGCCAACAGGGCAGCACAAAACATGTAGGCCCAGTAGGCCTGCTTTGGAGAGGAGCTCGAGAGAGCTACCGCACGGGGGTTTATAAACCATTGCGGTCACCCCTCGGCTAGCGAGGTGGGACTAAACTTGCACACCGCACCTGCGCCAGCGCACCCCCTTTAGTACCGGTTCGTGGCACCAACCGGTACTAAAGGGGGGCCTTTATTACCGGTTGGAGCCACCAACCGGTACTAAAGGGGGTGCGGTTCCCGCCGCTTGGCCTGGCCAAAACAGGCCTTTAGTACCGGTTGGTGGCTCCAACCGGTACTAAAGGTGCCTGCTATATATACAACACTTACGAAAATTTCATTCTCCCTCTGTTTCTTCCTCTGTTTCCCCATTGAAGCACCGCCCGCGCGCCCCGATCGATCGACGCCGTCGCCGTCGCCGCCCCCGTCCCCGCCCCCGTCGCCGTCGCCGCCCCCGTCCCCGTCGCCGCCCTCGTCTCCGTCGCCGCCCCGGGCCAGTCCCCGTCGCGCCGTCCCTGCGTCGCCGCCCCCGCGTCACGCCCCGGCCCGTCGCCGCCCCCGGCCGTCGCCTCGCCGTCGCCGTCGCCCCACTGTGAGCTCTCCCCCTCTAACCCCTCTCCCTCGCCCCCGGCGGCCACCATGGACGTTGCCCCTCCCCGAGCCCATACACACACACAAGCATGATGAACACACACACACACACGTACATATGTATGAATTAATGCATGTATATATTAGTATATACGTATTTTGTATGTTTAATTAGTTTAGATGTTTTAGATTATTATTTTTTCACTAGTATATATGTATGAATGCATGTTAGATGGATATAATTAGTGTTTAATTAGTATGGGAATTTTTTATATAATGTTGTTTTTCAGTTTTTTAATGGATGTATAAAAGTTGTGTTTTCTGTTTTTAGTGTTAGATGCTTAATTAGTATGAAATAGCATATAGAATTTTGACATATGCAATGATAGCATAATTAGTGTTATATAGAAATGTTAGAAATTTTAGTTATCAAAATCCAATCATTAAAAAAATGTTACTTTTTGCGGGTATGGAAACTTGGACCCCTTGCATAGTTCATAGACAAGTGAAAGTGGATACTCTAAAATGCGCAAGATAAGCGTGAGTGCTATGGATGGCCTTCTCGTAGGGAGACGGGAGCGGATCCATAGTGGGGTATTGATATGGTGAATATGTGGACTCGGGTGCGCCACCCCAAAAGAGTTACTTGCAGTCGTAGTATAGGATAGCCACTGAGTCAAAGCTGGCTTGCTGCAGTCAAACTCCACCACCCCCTTTATTGATACCGATGCATATGTAGTTAGTTCTGATGTAAGTCTTGCTGGGTACATTGTACTCACGTTTGCTTATTTTATGTTTTGCAGAGAGACGTCAGTCTCGCTAGTAGTTCCACATGGACTTCGACGTTTAGCTTGTTACCTCAGCTACGATCTTGTTCCCTTGGGAGGGTCTTGTAGATAGTCGGGCTTCTGAGCCTTCTTCATTTGTAGTTGTCTGTACTCAGACAAGTTAAGCTTCCGCATGTGCTTGTTGCTTGTATGCTCTGTATGTTGGGTCATGAGACCCATGTTTGTAATATCTCGCTCCTCGGAGCCTAATGAATAAATACTCTGAGTTGTAGAGTCTTGTTGTGATGCCATGTTGTATTGCACATATTGAGCATATTGTGTGTATGATTGAAATGCTTGGTATGTGTGGGATCCGACAACCTAGTGGTTTATCCTTGGTATCCTCTCTTATGGGGAAATGTAGTCTTGTGCTTCCATGAGCCATAGTAGTCCGCTACAGCCCGGTTCACCGGAGTCCTGCTAGCCCAACACTACTGCTGCGGAACACTTGACTGGCCGGCATGTGATTCACTTCGTTCCTGTGTCTGTCCCTTCGGGGAAATGTCACACGGTGACATCCGGAGTCCTGCCTAGCCTGCTACAGCCCGGTTCACTGGAGTCCTGTTAGCCCAGTGCTATAGCCCGGATTCGCACGCTGCTGACCGACATGCTCGATGTTGATTCATGTATGCCTGTCCCCGTAAGTTAGTGCCACTTTGGGTTCACGACTAGTCATGTCGGCCCGGGTTCTCTGTCATATGGATGCTAGCGACACTATCATATACGTGAGCCAAAAGGCGCAAACGGTCACGGGCCATGGTAAGGCGACACCCGTGGAAATACCGTGCGTGAGGCCGCAAAGTGATATGAGGTGTTACCGGCTAGATCGATGTGACTTGGAATCGGGGTCCTGACAGCGTTGGTATCAGAGCCTGACTGCCTGTAGGATTACTAAGCCAAGTTGGTCGAAGTTGTGTCTAGAAATGCTTTAGTTATATAAGGGAATTGATTGTGGAAGGGAACCTAGGGCTCTTTTTACTCTTTATCCTCATGACCTTCTGATTTGAGTCATCCTATCTTTTCTACGGGGTTAAGAACTAGGCTTCTCTTCTATCTCTCAGGATGATGTGTTACTAAACCATAGTTGCCTAGGATTGTTGAGTTCAAGCCTCAGTTCAGTTCCTACTACTTCCATATGTTCATAGCTGGCCTCATAACCTTGATATTGTGATGTTGAGAGGTTATGCCACCATCTTTGCAGGTTGTCTCAAATCATTTTGAGCATTTACAGTCGTTATGCTGTCCGAGTCATCCCAGGTTTCTAAAATAGTCCGATGCATTTGCAAATCCCTTCTTTTCATTCCTGATGTCCCTTTAGGCCAGTTCAACCACACTAATCGGTGAGTTGAGGTACTTTATTGCCTCGACATATATGTTGGAGCCATTATTATGACCCTAGGCATCTTAGAGAACCACCCATAATCTAGCGATGCTTTATATTCCCAGTGTGATGATTCTGGCTACCATTCTCGAGAGCATCCCGTGATGCTACTTAGTAGTAGGTATTCTACTCCTGGGTTTCTAATCCCGAGATTCACCCTACTTACTTCATGTTGATAGTTTTGCTCGTTCCTTTAGGATATTAGTAACCTTTGTGATAGTCCTCGAGGTTCATGGTATATCCTTCTTCCAAATATCATGAACTGCTTATGGCAGAAGTTCTGTTGAATCAAAAGATCACAACTAGAGTGATCTTGATGAGTTATCCATTCTGCATTGTGAATCTGCTAGTCATACCTTTCTGCATGGATTACATGGAAGAAAAATGTTGAACTTGTTTGACATACCAAATCTATGCATCTGCAACTCATAAAACCATATGTTCCTTTGAGTTGTCTCTCTTTAGTTGTATTCTGACCTCTGTCTATCAATTGATAGTCAGGACTAGTTGTGCATTCGTGTTCATCGATGCCTACTATTCTTGTGGTCCGTCAAGCCATCCTATTCAGAATGACTAGGAGAAACAAACTCGAGCACCTTATCCATATCTAGGATTGGGTCAAAGCAGTTGTAATCCGCAAATCAAATGCCAATCCAGCTTTTGATTCTGTTCTACCTTGGAGTATTACCATCTTTATATCAAGATTGTCATGGAAATTGCACACCATCCTATGAACTCTTGATACAGTGATACTTCTTGCCATCATTGTTCATTCCCCGGTTCCCATGTTTTTATAACCGGAATGCCGGCAAGTGAGCCATGATGTGTGAAACCAATACTCCTAGCAACTCCGTTGCTTGGTAGTTAATGGACAATAGTCTCATTCTTAGCATGTTGGTTATTAAATCATCATCCTAAGATTGATCGTGCTACCTAGTCCTTATTTCTGGTGCACTCTTCGATCAATGAGTTAGGATTGTGTCAATTCCTCACTCTTTTTGATCATATCATCTTGCCCTGAAAAGCAAGATTGTTCTCGAGCTTAATAACATATCGGTGGTTCGTGATTTTCCGAAGATCTCTCGGAAGTATTACCAGGTTGTCACCTGACCGCTATGTTGAGTTCGTGATCTTGTTGGTTTTCCTCCAAACCACCCATTCTCCAAGAATCTGTGTTGGATACCCTGAGCTAGTTGGTTAAGCTAAACAACAACTTGGAGAGTTGGAAAATGAAAGCTTGTCCGACTTAGTTCATCACTAAGGGATATCCTTGTGTGTGCGTGTGTTGGAGAAAGATGATATCTTCATCGACTGATCCCCGTGATCAGCTGTTGAATCTATTACCTTGTCCAAACCTTGCTTTGAGTGTGGGCTATCGTCAAATCAAATCAGAACCAACGATGTTCGTAATGTTGTCTTACTTGCGGTTGTCCCTCGAGCATACACCATTATATATTTCGGGTCTGACCAATGCTATCACCTTGTTCATATGATTGTGGGATTCCATTTATATGGAAACCTAGATGAATTGTTGTTGAGCCCATCGACAACATCCTTGTATTCTCCATGATTTTGTTGGATATCAAGATAGTGTTGGAAACTGTTGTAAGCTTTATCTTCATGTCCCGTTCATGAAATACATGTTTGGTGTAAGAAGTGACTTTCTCCAAGTTCACGTGCATTAGGTGCAAGTTGCCGCTGTGAATTCGAGAAAGATTGTATTTGTTTCCTCTGGTACCATCCCAAGTCAGTTATGCATGTGTGAATGTATTCTATGGTTTGGTAGATTAATTACCTCCACTCCATATGTATTCCCTAGCACACCAAGCCAATGATTGATTTGTTCAAGGATAAAAAGATCAACTGCTATTCCCGAAGGGCCCAGACGGACATGCACAAGACTTCGTTATCTTCAATGATGGTTCCCCACTTGAACTCGGTAGTGTTTTATTGTAAGACTACTATGTGGTCATGCTTGTCTGAGACAACGTGTTCACATATGTGTTAGCAGAACCAGCTCATGTTTTGGAGCTTACTACCATAGTCCATTTCCCGAGAATCTCGCAATGCCATCTCGTCGATTTGTGTTGCAAACTTTCATTTTATTCTAGACTCGATGGGTCTGGAATATCCTGTTACCAACCAGATCTGAATCTCAGGCAGATATGATGGTTGGAACTTTTCTAGGATCTATGATGTAGGTCCCGACAAGGTTGATGTTCTGGCCAACGCACCTAGCCGGAAGATCTGTCATTGTAGTATCTTTGACCATCTTTCCATGAGGATTTCATGTGACTTATTATAGAAGTTGTTCCTTAGAGATCCTTGTGCTCTCAGTTTCTTCGATGATTCTATAACCATTGAAACGTTGGAAACACTCTCGACTGTTGAGTTTTTCCTCAGTCACCAGAATCATTCCCAGCATTTGCATTTTGTTCCCAGCTTGCACCTTAGTAGTTGTTGTCCAGGATCATCTTCAAAAGTGGACTTACCATGGGTCCCATCCATCTCTGATGACAAGCAAATCATCCATTATGTTGTCTTCAACAAGGTAGTCCACATCATCCTTTCTAGTCCAAGTATGTCATTCTTTTGAACTCCTTCAAATGATCGATTGTGATTGCCTTAGGCTGGTATAAAGAGTTTCAATGGTCTTTGTATCAAAAGTAATTCTTTTTGCCACTTAAGGGAATAGTTCTATGAGTCACCTTTCCCTAAGGTGTTCCGTTATGGAATCATGGCAATTACCTCCTCGCTACTTTGAAACCATGCACCATCCTACTCCAGCGTGGAATTGTTGCCTACCAATTTGAACCCTCGTCAATTGTTTCTTCCGTCCTTTTAAAGTGTGTTTTGCCTCTCAGCTCCACAGATGTTTCTACATCTCATCCCGTGAGTTGATCTTGTGATCATTAAGATGCTCCTAAGTTGCTCGAACCTCAAGAAGATCGATTCTTCTAAAATTCTCCCTTTCTTCTCGTTGTCATGTTGGATATCGATGAAGTTCTCAGAGCAAGACATCGAGACAAAGATGATGATCGAATCAACGTTCTTATGAAGTGCAACCTGGATCGTGAAGATTGTGTTAGCTTTGTGTCCCCTCTGTCTTCTTACCTCACGTCTTGAATCTCGGGACGAGATTCTTATTTTAGTGGGGGTGACTTGTCACATCCCTAGTTCTGTTTTGCTCTGGGCTAGCTAGTCATGTGTTGCATCATGTTTAAATTGCTTTTAAACTTGAAATGGGGATGACAAACCCTAGCACCAAAATTAAGTCAAATAGGTTCAACTTAAAAACATTTTCAAGAACCCAGAATGCTCTTTAGAAAAGTTCATCATTTTTGAATTGGTCTAGAACCTCTGATAAAAATGGTGCACATTTTTCTAGGACACTTTGGATTTTTGAATTAATCCATAAGTATTTGATTTTGGACATTTAGATTCTATAAAATATTTGAAGTGTCCAAATAATCTTGAAAGCATTTGAGGGCTGTTGGAAATATTTTCAAAGTGCCCACAATTATTTTCAGGATTTTACAAAATGAATTAGTATTTTTACTAATTCAAAACAGAGGAATAAAAAATAGAAAACAATAACAGAATTAGCAGAGAGAGAGAGAGACCCACCTGGGCCTCCTTACCTGCGCGGCCCAGTCAGACAGCCCGGCCCACCAGGGGCAAGGGCGTCTTCCACCTCCTGCCAGGAGGACCGGCAGGTGCGTGGCGCCAGCACGCGCGCCAGCCTCCACCTCCTGCTTGCCCCAACACACGTCGATGCAGCGGATGATCACCCCGTTGCCGTCCGGATCCGCCCGACCTCTCACTCGCCCCCACCCCGCTCTCTGTTTCACTTCCCCCTCTCTTCCCCGAGCGCTGCAGTCGCCGCTGCTTGCCATAGTCGTGCCCTCCGAGCTCCCCTCGCTGCGCCGACCCGCCCAGGAGAACCGCAGGGTGGTCTTCATCATCTATGAGGAGCCACGCGATGCCGGACGCGCCGCATCGCCGGCTACCTCGTCTTCTTCTTCCTCTGCCGCTGAAGATCGCCGGCGACCTCCCGTCGTCACCAGCCCCTCCCCGAGCTTGCCGACGCCCCCGTTGCAATCGTTGTGAGCTCCTGCCCCTAACCCCCCTCCTCCCCGCATCGATTGCGCCGTGTAGCCATCGTTTCCACCGGAGCCAAGAGCACCTCACCGCCGGCCATGACGCCGTCGTGGCTACGGCCGTGCAAGCACACGTCTGAGCTCACCACTGCAATCAGTGCAGCCCCACGGTTCGAACGCATCCACCCTTGGCTCCTTCCGTGCCCTACCGCGTCCATTCCGAGTTCACCCGAGCGCTGGCCCCGCCACGAGCTCGCTTCCGGCGAACTCCGGCCACCCCGCTCCCTTCCGTTGGTTCCCCTGGATGCGCGCGGGCACGGGCTACCTCCTGTTGCCCTCGACGCGTCGATCTGTCGCCTCTGGCGCAACTCCGGCGGACGCCGCCGCGGTTTGAGGTCGCCGCCGGCCAAAACTCCGGCGTGCTGACGGTCAACGTCATTAGCCTGAGGCTAATTACCGCGTTAACCTCGCCCTGTGTCACTGACAGGCAGGCCCCAACACTCTAATTAACCGCGGGGTAACCCCTGTTTACCTTTAACCTAACCATTGTGGGCCCACGTGTCAGCTTTGACCAAGCTGACGTGGCTGTTGACTGGGCCCACATGTCTGTGACCCTAACCAGCCCTAAGACACTGACTATTGGGCCCCATGCATCAGGTTTGACCTGGGTCAACCCAGTTGACCTGCTGACGCAATGCTGTTGTCATGCTGACGTAGTAATGGTTTTCTGGATTTAATATAATTCAAAAAATTCCAAAAAATTAGCAAAACTTCTAAAAATCATAGAAAATCAACCGTAACTCCAAATGAAATAATTTATATATGAAAAATGATCAGAAAAATCCAATCTATCCATCTGTACCATTTTCATGCATGTTTGAGCAACTTAACCTCACTATTTAGTCCAAAACATGATAATGCACTATTTGAATTCATAGTTTGAATTTGAATTTGAACCTTGAGTTCAAATCAACCCAAACCTTTCTGTTACTAGTTGCATTAGCTCAAATCACAACATATTGTCATGTCATGATCATGCATCATATTGTGCATTGCATTGATTGTGCTCTTCCTTGTTTGCCGGTAATTGTCCCCTTTCGGTAGACGCTGCTCCGACGCTGTGATCGTTGACACAGATGAAGACTCAATGTTATCTTCAGAAGTGCCAGGCAAGCAAAACCCCCTTGTTCATTTCGATACAATCCCACTCTCTCGCTCCTGCTCTCTTTTACTGCATTAGGGCAACACCGATTCAACTGTTACATGATGCGGTAGTTGAACCCTTTCCTCTGCATGACCTGTCATTGCCACAGTAAATAGATGAAACCCACTAGCATGAGTAGGAGTTGTTTGAGCCCTGATGTGCCTACTCATTCATGCTTGTTTGTCATGCCTGCTACTGCTTAGAGTTGAGTCTGGTCTGATTCATCGGGAATGAATTGGAACGTGGTGAACATGTCCTACCGTTGAGAGATAAGTGTGTGAACACGATTTGGTAAAGGTAGCGGTGAGAGGCCATGTAGGAGTACATGGTGGGTTGTCTCATTGCAGCCGTCCTCAGGAACTGAGTCATGTGTTTGTGATCCATGAATAGTTACTACCACACATTGGGTTCCGGTAACTCGGCCCCTCTCGGTTATTAATCAACTCGATCTCTATCCAGGAGTTGCAACTAGTTTCTGGTGTTTGTAGGTAGTGTTAGTAGTCTACCAAGTGGCACCCGGTAAAGGTGGGCTTGGGACAGACTAGGCACCGTGGCACGGTGTACCAAGTGGCACCCGGATGGTGGGCTTGGGAACCCTGCTCACATCGTTTGGGGCCGTGAGCGACACCCCGGCCGGATCTCCTTGCGGATGGAACCCGAATAGGTGATAAACCTGGACTAGAGACTTGTTGGTTAGTCAGGTCGTGGCCGACTCCCTCGCCCGGCTTCCGCTTGAAGGTTGCCGAGGTACATGACGTGTACAGGGCGATAAGTGGCGAGAGCGTGTGTGAAGAAGTACACCCCTGCAGGGTTATCATTATCTATTCGAATAGCCAGATTCCTCGGATATGGAAACTTGGACCCCTTGCATAGTTCATAGACAAGTGAAAGTGGATACTCTAAAATGCGCAAGATAAGCGTGAGTGCTATGGATGGCCTTCTCGTAGGGAGACGGGAGCAGATCCATAGTGGAGTATTGATATGGTGAATATGTGGACTCGGGTGCGCCACCCCAAAAGAGTTACTCGCAGTCGTAGTATAGGATAGCCACTGAGTCAAAGCTGGCTTGCTGCAGTCAAACTCCACCACCCCCTTTATTGATACCGATGCATATGTAGTTAGTTCTGATGTAAGTCTTGCTGGGTACATTGTACTCACGTTTTCTTATTTTATGTTTTGCAGAGAGACGTCAGTCTCGCTAGTAGTTCCACATGGACTTCGACGTTTAGCTTGTTACCTCAGCTACGATCTTGTTCCCTTGGGAGGGTCTTGTAGATAGTCGGGCTTCTGAGCCTTCTTCATTTGTAGTTGTCTGTACTCAGACAAGTTAAGCTTCCGCATGTGCTTGTTGCTTGTATGCTCTGTATGTTGGGTCATGAGACCCATGTTTGTAATATCTCGCTCCTCGGAGCCTAATGAATAAATACTCTGAGTCGTAGAGTCTTGTTGTGATGCCATGTTGTATTGCACATATTGAGCATATTGTGTGTATGATTGAAATGCTTGGTATGTGTGGGATCCGACAACCTAGTGGTTTATCCTTGGTATCCTCTCTTATGGGGAAATGTAGTCTTGTGCTTCCATGAGCCATAGTAGTCCGCTACAGCCCGGTTCACCGGAGTCCTGCTAGCCCAACACTACTGCTCCGGAACACTTGACTGGCCGGCATGTGATTCACTTCGTTCCTGTGTCTGTCCCTTCAGGGAAATGTCACGCGGTGACATCCAGAGTCCTGCCTAGCCTGCTACAGCCCGGTTCACCGGAGTCCTGTTAGCCCAGTGCTACAGCCCGGATTCGCACGTTGCTGACCGACATGCTCGATGTTGATTCATGTATGCCTGTCACCGTAAGTTAGTGCCACTTTGGGTTCACGACTAGTCATGTCGGCCCGGGTTCTCTGTCATATGGATGCTAGCGACACTATCATGTACGTGAGCCAAAAGGCGCAAACGGTCCCGGGCCATGGTAAGGCGACACCCGTGGGAATACCGTGCGTGAGGCCGCAAAGTGATATGAGGTGTTACCGGCTAGATCGATGTGACTTGGAATCGGGGTCCTGACACCCATCCATGCCGAGAAGCGGCGTGGGTTCCGCCCTGTTTGACGCAATGCTGGATAGATACCCCGTGGATGACATCACGGAGAACACTAA
Source organism: Triticum urartu (assembly GCF_056163025.1). Classification (NCBI taxonomy): domain Eukaryota; kingdom Viridiplantae; phylum Streptophyta; class Magnoliopsida; order Poales; family Poaceae; genus Triticum; species Triticum urartu. The sequence continues at coordinate 148,245,637 of NC_141879.1, read as the reverse complement.
CTGCGAGCTATACTTCAAAATTAAGAACATATCCTTGAAGGTGGCGGACGGCGTTGCTTATACAAATTCCCCCGATGCAACCTTCCATTGCAACCCGATTCCAACAGGCTATGCTCGTGTCGTGGTTGATGAGGTGGTGGACCAATATTCGGCGCTAGAGCTTGACATTCCTGGAGGTGACGAGGAGCACACACTCGGAGATGCCAAACATCGTATCATCCTATGGAGAAAGGATTGCATCATCTTTCGAAGGCCACCGACACCGCGTCAGCAGACTCCCGCTCCTCCAAGTCCACCAACGCGTGAGGCCACTCCTCCTCCTCCAAGTCCGGCAAAGTGTCAGGCCACTCCTCCTCCAAGTCCGACACAGCGTCAGACGTCCACTCCTCCTCCAAGTCCGGCACAACCGCGGGCCACTCCTCCTCCAAGTCCGGCACAGCTTCAGGCCACTCCTCCTCGTCCAACTTAGCCCCGTCAGCCGTCTCCACCGCCTCAGCAATCGCAGAAGAGACACCCCACAGCTATGGTGCGTAGCGGTACGAGTCGAGGTCATAGTACAGGAAGTACAGGCGGAGGCAAGCGATATAAATATGGTCCAAACCTCACTACTCCTCTTCCTGAGAGGGCTTACGACAGGACCGAGGAGCAAACCAATGCCATAGTGCGGGCAGAAGTCGACGCCCATTTTGGACCGAAACCGCCACCGCCGCCAAGGGAGAAAGTGCCTGTGGAAGTAGTTGACCACTTCATTCGTATGGCTCGACCACTAGCTTCTAAGCCTGTTGACACAGACTATGAGCGCCACATCAGGAAGTTACACCGACAACGTCTACAGAAGGAGGCGAGCTCGAGCTCGAGCAAACAACAAGCAGCTGTCAAAAAATGCGGGAAAACCGTTGCCCAGCTGGGAGAACAGGCGGCGCAATCGATCCCCCCGTTTGTTGTGCCGCCAACAACACGTGACAGTACGCGCGCCCAATATTATTGTGGGCAAACAGTTTACGTTCCTGAGGTGGGCGATGTGGTAATAACCCAGGAGCATATAATGCAGGCTGAAACTCTCAACATCACTGTTGGACAACTCCTCGAGATCGAGGACATGCCTGTGCTTACAGAGGAGGAAATAAAACGGAAATATGCCCGGGGCCGACCTTTGGTCAAGCCAGAAGAGGTCAAGAAGCTCCCAACGAGAATGTATGAATTGCATCAATGGTACATGGACATTACCAAGAGATCCGATCGAGAGTCCCTCATGGTGCAAGTCAAGAAGGATCATTACTACCATGAGAAACCTGTGACCGTTGAGTATTCCGAACTATTTCAGTTATACAATCAAGACGCACTCGACAAATCTATCGTCAGTTGCTATTGTCTGTAAGTGATTTCTTTCTGTAATTTAAGTCTCAAGCTAGTTGTAGTGATCCTTTTGATCAATCATTACCTGTAATTATCCTCACTATATTATTTTCTGTGGTATTATGCAGGATGAAGATGTATGAAATGAGAAAAGGTGGATGCTATGGCATTGGGTTCATTGACCCAAACACCGTTAATGAATACACATGGGAAATAAACAAGCATCATGAAAAGCAGGTAGAAGACAGCATGCTAGAGTTCTTGAAGCGCCTCAAATACAATGAAGATATACTACTTCCTTACAACTTCCAGTGAGTCACACTTTCTTGTACTACAAATTCTCTGTTTTTGCCTACTAGCTAGCTACATGTTTTTGCTTACATATGCCCACTTAATTAAGACATGCAAACGTGTGTGCATGCAGATTTCATTGGATCTTGTGTATCATTAAAGTTGACGCCGGAAGAGTTGAAATACTGGACTCACTACTCAAAGCAAATAGTGATTATAACATCTTGTTTGGGATAGTCAACAGGTAATTTCAATCATTATTAACTATATATCTCGGCCTATTTAGTTCGTCATTTCATGATATGAACTATTTAATAACCCCTTTATTCATTTTCTTTGTCGGCGGGCAGGGCTTGGGCAAGGTTCATCAGCGTCACGGAAGGCGAATGGAAACGACAGCTGAAATGGTTTCGACCCAAGGTAAGTAATTAAGTAGTACTAGCTAGCTAGCTAGCTGCCATCTCTTTAATTATCATGCTTGATTAATTATTATCTGATCAAATTAAATTCCATTCTCATAATAAAGGCCCTGAAGCAGGCGCAGGGGACTAATCTGTGTGCATTCTGCGTTTGCGAGAACATTCGCATGATGGCGTCCGAAAGGAGCAGATCTCAAAGACAGGAATGGGTACGCTTGTCAGAACACTATTCACAATTTTTACACCATTATCGATATCTAGTCACACAACTAATACACATGCATATTGATCTCCTTCTTAACAGTTCACAGAGGTGCGGGACAAGCTCCTAGAAACGGAGCGCGTAGAAGCACTTCAAGAGGAAATAGTGGGATTTTTGCTCGACCAGGTCATAAATCCGAAGGGAGAATACTATTACCCGCTACCGCCCCCATCGACCAGGTCATGAACCACTTTCAATTGTCATCGTGCTCCGAAGGCACCAATTAGGCTAATGCCACTGGCTCCGAAGGCAACATGCATATGTAGGAGAAATTGTATATAGCTATATATACATGTGTGTATGTGTGAATTAATATGGTGGTTTGTGAGACATTGATGATATATATATGATTGGTTCTACTAGAAATTCTATTTATATATATATATATGCATAACGTGTACAATGTGTAGTATCGTAAAATACCAGCAAACGAAAAAGAATTAAAATGGAAAACACAAAATTATATGAAAAAGAAATCATAAAACCAAAAACCCCCCAAACATTTTAGTACCGGTTGGTGTTACCAACCGGTACTAAAGGGCTCCTGGCCCCCGGAGCTGGCTCGTGCCACGTGGTTGCCTTTTAGCACCGGTTCGTGCTGAACCGGTACTAAAGGGGGGGGCCTTTAGTGACCACACTTTAGTGCCGGTTACGGAACCGGCACTAAAGGGCCTTACGAACCGGTGCTATTGCCCGGTTCTGCACTAGTGTAAAGGTCCCCACTTTAGTACCGGTTACGCACGAACCGGCATTAAAGGGCAACCACGTGGCACGAGCCAGCTCCGGGGGCGCGTAGGACATTAGTACCGGTTGGTAACACCAACCGGTACTAAATGTTTGGGTGTGTTTTGGTTTTATTTTTTATTTTTACTTTAATTTTGTGTTTTCAATTTAATTTAGTGATTGTTTTACATTATAATGAGTTGTTAAATCATTAGGTGAAAGTAACGCAGATTAGTTTGACTGGATGCATGTGGATCCTAGCTAAGTCATCAAGTATATGTCATATTCATATTATATATACTTGATCACCTAATTAAGTGATCGAGGTAATATGGATATGGCATATACTTGATCACTTAGCTAGAATCCATCCAGTTGAAACTAATCTAAGGTTTCTTTCATAAATGATATAATAACTCATCATCATCATCATATTAATATAAAAACTCTTGCATCATATATATCATCACCAACAACAGTTTTCATAGCTAGCTAAAAATCATCATATAATAGTTGTCTCATTACCACTATTTAATCATCATATAGTCATTACCGCTATCTAATCACCACCAACACTAGCTTAAAGAAAAAATATTCACTTGTACCAGAAGCAAAGATATCATCGAGTTCAATATGGTAATGATATTATAAGCGTTCATAACACCACAAAAGCAAATCGCTCTTTGAGATTAAGTTCAGGACGAAGAACACGGACATGGGAGGAAAAGTACTAAGAGCATGAACTAGCTAATCACTCCTGCTGCTCTCTCAAGTAAAATAGTATAGAACATGTATAGCTTTCCTGGTTCATCATATTGGAGCATGCAGATGAACCTGTCTCCTAATCGTGGGTTGCGCTTCTGATTGCTGCCCCCTAGTACTTCTCTGCGATCGTTCACAATTTTACTCCAGTCTTTTACTATTAAGCATTCCTCGCTATTAGAAAACCTGAATGCACTAAAGTGCATTGTAGGATATCTTGGCTGTAAGCTAACAATATTCATGGTACCTTTAGTCTCGATCCAATCAGGCACAACATTCATCGGGAGTCCCTGTTGAAGAACATCGTATAGTAACATACTTAGCAATGAAGTTTAGCTTAAAAATAATATATCCAAAAGATGCACTGAGGACAAATAGTAGAAATCTTACCATCTTTCCTAAATATATGTGACCGTAGTTCAGTACGAACACTATTGGTCGCACGTTTTGAATACTAACATTTGTAAGTGCAGGAAAAAAATTTGTCTTGACAGCATCAAGATCCTCAAGCCATGAAACATAATGACTTGTCTCCTCGCAGTTTAGTTCAGCCCCGGGACAGTGGACGGTCATGTCTACCAAGCGCCGAACATGTTTGCTTGATTGGAAATAAGTTGTCAATATAAATTACTTGTCAACTGTTTTTGAATAAAAAATATCGAAGACATAAATATGATTGAGAAACTCACATAATGGTAGAACTGGAGGCGTCTGCACATTGACCCAGATGTCTCTATTACCTTCAATATCAGCTTCCGGACGAATATCAAAGTCTTGCATAGTGCTTGCCAAGTTTTGCATTCAAAATAGGTGTATGTGTCTGCATTGTATAATTTGACGTTGAAGGTATAACCATGCTCGGTCTTCAAGTAAACTTTTTTTACCTCCATAGTTTTGTTAGGACTGAAACCTATCTTATTCAAGACAAATAATTCTTGCATGGCAGGGGATACGCTAGTAGAATAGTGAAAAATTAAAATTAAAAGTTGAAGCAAATGAAGCATAAGTCATGCTTAATTATGAAAAAAAACTTGTCGTTCTGACTTACTGTATCCACTTCGAAGTTCTCATCCAACTTGATGCTGAAGCGCCTATCATCAACTAGAAAATTTCTGCCGCACAGGCCGCGCTGGTCTTCGCAGTATTCTCACATAATGAAATCGTGTTCGACGTCAGACGGCATTCCTATGTTCATAGGTGAAACATTAAACACTTATTAGTTCTATTAATTCAACTAATTCAATTAAGCACTTACGAAAAATATACCTAAACAAAGTAGCTTAACTAATTCAACTAACTAGTTCAACTAATTCAACTAAAATAGTTCTATTAATTTTTCTTACTAAAAATAAGGTAGCTAGTTCTATATAGTAAAATGTTAATTAGATGATCAAATCTCTATATAATAAAGTAGGTAGTTCTATATAGTAATATTTTGACTAGATCATCAAATCTCGTATACCTAAATTTTCTTACTAAAAATAAACTACTTCTATTAATTCAACTAATTCAGCTAAGAATTTACTAAAAATATAAGGTAGCTAGTTCTATATAGTAAAATGTTAATTAGATGATCAAATCTCTATATAATAGAGTAGGTAGTTCTATATAGTAATATTTTGATTAGATCATCAAATCTCACATACCTAGATTTTCTTACTAAAAATAAACTAGTTCTATTAATTGAACTATTTCAGCTAAGCATTTACTAAAAATAAACTAGTTATATTAATTCAACTAGTTCAAATAATCTCATATAGCTAAATTTTCTTACTAAAAATAAACTAGTTTTATTAATTCTTACTAAAGATAAACTAGTTATATTAATTCAACTAATTCAAATCTCATATATATATACATATATATATACCTAATTAATATCTAGGTAATTCATCTAACAATTGACATGACTATTTAACAACTTTTCTATCTGATTCATCTAACATTAATTAACATTCTAACATTCTTATCTATGTAATTCATCTAACATTAATCTAAACAACAGAAAAAAGAAAATAAGTAAAAAAAATATGTGTGTGTATGTATGTGTGTGTGTATGTGTGTGTACGAGCGTTGGGCGACGGCCTACGGGCGGCGGCGCAAGACGGCGACGCGACGGGGACAGCGACGACGGGCGGCGGGGCGACGGCGCGATCGAGACGGCGACGTAGTACGGGGCGGCGGTGAGGATGACGGGGACGACGGCGTGCGGTGGGGATGACGTACGGTGCGCGGTGGGGACGACGGCGCGCGGCGGTGGCGGCGAGGGCAGCGCGTGATGGGCGACGGCGCGGCGGCGGCGGCGACGACGATATCGGGCGATGAAGCTAGTTGGACAGAAGACGGGCGGCGCGCGGATGAAAACTGGATTTTTCATAAGTGCCATATATATAGGAGGGACCTTTAGTACCGGTTGGAGCCACCAACCGGTACTAAAGGCCAATTTTGGCCAGGTCAAGCAGCGGGAAGCGAACCCCTTTAGTACCGTTTTGTGGCTCCAACCGGTACTATTAGTACCGGTTGGAGCCACGAACCGGTACTAAAGGTGTTGCGCTGCCACCCGCGGTGTACAATGTTTAGTCCCACCTTGCCGAGCGAAGGGCAGCCGCGGCTGCTCCTTCGAACTCCTCTATATAGCAGGCTTCTGGGCCTAACTATGGCGCGCTACCCTGTGAGTCTGCCGGACCTTCTGGGCCTGAATTTGCACACCTAGGTCTGGCAGGCCCACTGGGCAGCGCCCCAACAATCTTTTTTATAGTTTTTTCTTTTCTGAAAATTGATGACGCCGCTTTGAATGTTGCATACTGAATGCAAAAGAAGTCGGGATTTCAAATAAGTTTAAAAAACATTGAAGTGCCCGTGTGACAGATGAGTTCTTGTCCGTAACCCTGATACTCCGAAAGACATTGTCCAGTTTGTACACGAAGTGCGTCCAGTTTTTGCCGTGACCCTCTCTACTCTTTCGCACATGCTATGCGGGTGAAATGATGACGCGATGACAAGTTTCAACATTTTCAGAGTTCATTTTGTAGTGATTTTCAATTTCACGGTCATTTAGCTCTCTAAACAAATCAGTAAATGACTGAAAACAACAAATGATGTCAGAACGTGTTGGAAATTGATGACGTCGCTTTGAATGTTGCATACTGAACGCAAAAGAAGTCGGGATTTCAAATAAGATTAAAAACATTGAAGTGCCCGTGTAACAGATGAGTTCTCGTCCGAAACTCTGATACTCCGAAAGACATTGTCCAGTTTGTACACGAAGTGTGTCCAGTTTTTGTCGTGACCCTCTCTACTCTTTTGCACATGTTATGTGGGTGAAACGATGACCATGGCAAGTTTCAACATTTTCATAGTTCATTTTGTAGTGATTTTCAATTTCACAGTCATTTAGCTCTCTAAACAAATCGGTAAACGACTGAAAAACAATAAATGATGTCAGAACGTGTTGGAAATTGATGACGCCGCTTTGAATGCTGCGTACTGAACGCAAAAGAAGTCGGGATTTCAAATAAGTTTAAAAAACATTGAAGTGCCCGTGCAACAGATGAGTTCTCGTCCGAAAACCTGATACTCCGAAAGACATTGTCCAGTTTGTACACGAAGTGCGTCCAGTTTTTGGCGTGGCCCTCTCTACTCTTTTGCACATGCAATGCGGGTGAAATGATGATACCATGGCAAGTTTCAACATTTAAATAGTTCATTTTGTAGTGATTTTCAATTTCACGGTGATTTAGCTCTCTAAACAAATCGGTAAATGACTGAAAAACAGTAAATGATGTCAGAACGTGTTGGAAATTGATGACGCCGCTTTGAATGTTGCGTATTGAATGCAAAAGAAGCCGAGATTTCAAATAAGTATAAAAAACATTGAAGTGCCCGTGTAACAGATGAGTTCTCGTCCAAAACCCTGATACTCCGAAAGACATTATCCAGTTTGTACACGAAGTGCGTCCAGTTTTTGCCGTGACCCTCTATACTCTTTCGCACATGCTATGCGGGTGAAATGATGATATCATACCAAGTTTCAACATTTTCAGAGTTCATTGTGTAGTGCTTTTCAATTTCACGGTCATTTAGCTCTCTAAACAAATCGGTAAATGACTGAAAAATAGCAAATGATATCAGAACATGTTGGAAATTGATGACGTCGCTTTGAATGTTGCATACTGAACACAAAAAGTCCGAAGTTCAAATAAGTTATTAAAAATAAAAAAGAGGTGCAATGCTGGTTAATTAGCTTCAAGCCTTTCGGAATAGTGTAGACTGCACTGCACATAGCTCCGTGCAATATATGCTATTCCGAAAGGCTTGAAGCTAAGCAACATGCAGGTGAGCATTGCGCCTCTCCTTCATCGTATCTGCATTCACGGCTTATAAACCGCTTATACTGCCTCTCTTTTGGCGAGGTGGGACTAAAAATCAGCTTACTAAGAAACTCTAGTATCGGTTCATGCCATGAACCGGTACTAAAGGTCTTCGTGGGGGCCCCAGCCTGACTACAGCCTGACACGGCCTCATTAGTACCGGTTCGTGGCATGAACCGGTACTAATGGTTGCCCACGAACCGGTACTAATGATGTCCGCCCGCCTAGCCGTTGGAACCGGCACTAATGGACACATCAGTGACGGCTCAAATTCAAACCGGCACTAATGTGCTTCACATTTGACCCTTTTTCTACTAGTGAAAGTACTCCTGTAAAAATCTGGTTGACAATAAATCTGGCGCTAGAATTCTTGGTACAGGCTAAAACTTTCGTTTCCAAGGCATTACTAAGGTGCGTTCCACATGACACTCGTTAGTTAATGCTCTACGTCTGAACCAACAGACCCTGCATGCCTAGGCATGGATCCCCTTTGCTTGGTGCTATCATATTCAAAGAATTTAGACCAGGAATCACAACCATGCATGCGTCTCGCTTGCGTATTGATTTCCTTGGAGGAAAATAAGATAGTGAAAGACACACTTGTGTTAATAACATACGATCTTCTTGGATGAGCATATAGCTTTATTTTCATTAGATAGCAATACCTGGGTTTTCTTTTAGAGCATGGTTAATAGTATAGCTAGCTGCTGGCTATAAGGCAGTGTCATGTAATCTACAGCCCATCTTATAACCAACATGTATAATAGTAGATCAAAAAGTATATTATTTTTTTATTATGTGGCCCATCTTTCACTCTCACAAAGTGTCTAGGAGCACGTGCTAGAGCTGGCTCTTCACGAAGAGTCCACTTACCTTTTCTCTCCTCTTCTCTTTCCTCCAACTAAGCAGAAATATACTATTTTATTTCTTATAGCCCGCTGACTCAGCTCTATTATACTTGCTCTTATTAAACGTGGTCTCACAGAACTCATGCCACGATAGTCTTCCTCTTGAACAGTACAACTGGTGTTATTAGTAAGGTGGATATAAAGTATAGGTGGCTCAATAGTCCTTGCACTCCAATAAATGACGAGCTATACTTTGTGCTTTCAGTCCGGCTTTGGCCCTAACTTAATGCGGGCAAACAGGAACGCACTGTGCCAATCTACGATGGAGCGGTGTATTCAACAGCAGCTATTCATTTCATCTAATTATGCACTAATTCCTAGACAACAGAGCAGCGGGTGAGATTCCGGTAAGCATCGTCGCCGAGTGCTCCTAGTTCGTGTCCATGGCCTTATGTGCTAGCTTCTCATGAGAAGCTTTATTATCACTTGTGCAGAAAGCAGAAATATTACATGTTACCAAAAATGCCTTGCAGCAGTTATAACATAATTTATGGTGTTGCTATGCTAATACTTGCTACCTCATAGTCGGAAAAACAAACATAATAGCAACTAATGTCATGACCCTGGTTTGATTATTAATATAGCTGCTCACTCTAGGGAATCGAATGGTATATTGCTTGACTAAGCTGAATACACATTACCACGTGATGTCAACATATTCAGAAAATAACTCTAGGTCATATGCAATACAGACCCTAAATAACATACAAGTACACAATTTTGTCATTCTTTTAGGAGAAGACAGCTCGTCTTCTGTTGGCAGTTTGGCACCACCCAAATAGACATTAATTCTATGCAAAAACAGTAGTGGCATAGTGAAACGAGTTTTGGCTATTTTTTAGAAACGACCAGTTCAGTCGCACCAAAAAATTGCACATACTCATAAATGTATGCCAGTTCTAGATCAGTCTTCACTAAAGACTGCTCCATGACTAATTTATCTGCAAATAGAGAGATTTTGTGAGAAACTAGTGTGACTTCTCTGAAATAAACTACATAAGAATAGACACAATAACCACCTTGCTCGTGTTGACCCCCCTGCGAAGCTGCCTCTCTGTCCTAAAGTCCTTCTGCGCTTGGAATCGATGTAATATTCTACAGAGGTATTTATCTTACAGGTGTATCTTACCAATCGCAATTGATTTCTGTCCGGAAAAGAAACGACGGACTGAGGCGTGCATCTCGTATACCGGCTGGATACAAGTGTAACAGGGAAAACCGGGGTAAACATTACAGATGCTTTTCTGTATGTTGCCCCTTGTCTTCGTCTTGTTTTGGTCGCTTTTTTGTATGTTGCCCCTTGTCTTCGTCTTGTTTTGGTTGCTTTTCTGTATGTTGCTTAGGACTTGGTACTTGTTTCTTTTTCTTTAATGATCACATGCAGTTCTCCTGCATGGTTCGAAAAAAAACCGGTGTAAACATTACGGATGAAAAACGGCGAGCCAAGCACCTGAAACAAATCCACCCGGCTTTATCTTACAAAGCCCATGCTTTACGGAGGTAAACCGACAATACAAGAGGGGTCTTAGAAAAAACAAAATCAGAGACAAGGATAGGATCATCTCAATACGCACCTAATCAAACATGAAGCAAACTGGAAAAGATCCACAGCGCACATACTGCTCGTCCTATATTAGCAGTTTGGCATCGCCGCCGCTGGGAACGAGTAGCTTGGCGCCGGCAGAAAACCTCCGCGCCTGAATCGCTCGAGCATACTCATGGTCATGTTGGTCCTGTCGTTGGTAGGCTTCATGGGTAGCAAGGAAGAAAGGGCTGCATGATGGAGGCTGAAAACCAACACAAAAGGTATCAATCCCATAAACCACATAGCGAAAACGAAATAACTTACTACATAGAACATACTCGGGCATGGTAGCAACTGCTGCTATCTCCGATGGCCCTGCACGGCCTGATCCAAAAGTAGAGATGCGGAGGGACTCTTGCCCAACTCTGGCGGTGGCCGGGGAAGGGAGGGGAGGGGCTGCCGGCGAGGAATCTAGGAGCGGCTGCCGGCGAGGAACTTAGAGGGGTTCGCCGGGGAAGAGAGCAGAGGGGCTGCCTGCGAGGAATCTGGTAGGTGTTCTGGAAGACTCGGTTTCTGTCGAGAGAGAAGGAGAAACGAGAAGGATGTCTGCGCGGGGTGTTTTTTTGCAAAAGTGCAAGCAGATTGAGTATAATCCATCTTAGCCTTACGTTTCAGATCGGACGGTAGAATTGGCATGAAGGCAGACACGTCATCATCATCAACTCGCATTTTTATAGGAGTGGAGATATGTGCGAATTCGTTGTAGATGATGTAGGTCTTACGTTTAAGTGTTGTGCCGGTGAGCTGTGTGATCAGAATGATTTCCCTACGTAGTATGTGATGAAATCGCCAGCTAGCGCATCCACGCTTTGGTTAATTTGCTATGTTTCTTGCTTCTGAATCCTGACTAGGACAACGTCCATGCATTGCTATGGGGCACATATATTATCCCATTTCTCTAATTTGTCTATGAATAAGTTCCCGAATCCATGCTACCTTGAAAAATGAATGCTGGAAATTCTGATTCTGACAACCCTTCAACAATTGTGTACTACTACTTAGATTCGGGACACATCCACTAACTGTCCTTGAGATGCATCGGACTTTTAGAAAGTAATTTGAAACTTCATACTTTCTCGGTACCAAAATAAGTGTCTCAACTTCAGTATAAAATTGTACTAAAATTGAATACAAAACTTTAGTATAAATTCGCTAAAATTGAGACACTTATTTTGGGTTGGAGAGAATATAATGTATATTTTTGAAACTTTGAAACTTGATGTTTGATACGAGAAATAATAAAAATAACGATGGTTATCGTGTTATTATTTTTCTACGCGCCAGAGGAAATAAATATGCGGATGTGCCAGTGTACTAAGTACACAAAAGAAAGATAGGGAAATTTATACTTTATTAACCCAGCCTAACTCGCCTTTGCTTGCAACATCATGTTTGATTTGCCAGTGGCTTTGGCTCGAGTCTCATCTCACCTCCACATGTCGAGTCTCCGTAGCCGGGCAGGTTCTCAATCCAGCCGGGCGTCTAGCCTGACAAGACGAGTTTACCGCGGGAGTCTGCGGTGTACTCTAGGCCGCCAAAGGTCACGATCTGACCTGGGGTGTAGTTTTCGACGGAGGCCAGATGGCCCGTCGAGTCGACGCAAAAGATCATGTTGTCGTACACAAAAAGCTGGTCGGGGTGTAAACGCTCCCACGGCATTGCCACAGCTGATCTGCGAATGAGCCATCAATCCTTCTGTTGATCCCACAACGGAACTCTCAATGAAAGCACTAGTTTCGGTATAAGAACCGGCATACCTCGGGGTAGGGGGTCCCGAGGTGTGCATCTCGGGCAGATGGTAACAGGAACGGGGAGACAATGATTTATCCAGGTTTGGGGCCTCTTGATGGAGATAAACCCTATGTCCTGTTCTTGTTTATATTAATATAGATGTATCGAGTACAAAGTTGACCTACTCGAAATCGTAAGATGTTGTCTAACTCTAGGGCTAGGTGAATGATATTGCGTTGATGTCCTCTCTACGGGCTAAACCCCACGGCTTATATATACGCCGTGTAGGGTATCTAAGGTTACAAGGTCGTCATCTTAGCGTAGAGGTGGTAGGAGAAGTCTTGGAGTGTACGGCAAGTCTTCGGCAGATGCGGTCTTGATCCTCCCCCCATCGTGCAGCCTCCGGAGTCCACCTTGACAAGAACAAGAGCTCACCAGCCTAATCCGAGAAACCTGGGCCGACTAGGTTTTCTTTTACTAATAAGTATTTGAATAGTTATATTTGTAAACATTGAATTTGTAATGTTACTGAATTGTGTGAACCTAAATTATTGAGTTCAAACCTAATACGTGTACACATGTCTAGTTGAAATGGAGTATGAAAATCAAATATAAAAGAATTGGCAAATAAATCCTATTAGGGAGTAAAGGTTTAGGAGTTCGGCTAGGAATCTCTTAAAAACACCTTAAATTTGAAGAGTTAAGGTTTGAGGACTCTCTCGCAAAACAATTATAGAAAATAGCACGATTTATCCATAGTACAACAATAGTTGAGATGTTGTAAATATTACATCTGAGATACTCCCTCCATTCCCTTATACAAGGCCACAAACTCAAATTACAGGTAACAAGGTAAAATTTAATGACTGCTTTGCAAGTCCATTTTTGTTTTTGTTAACTGGGATCATTAATACGCCCAGGTGCATGTAAGGAAGGAATTGGAAGGAAATAGCACAGTGTCATTATGACTACATGCATGCAAGTATTAAAACAATTGGTAGTACGAGAAAACATCATTATTTTTTTCCTCGATTACAGTTAGTGGTCTTTATAGATGCAAATTGTATTTTTCATAATGGCCTTGTATAAGGGAATGGAGGGAGTAATTGGATGGTCAACAAGTTTTTGGAATTCAAGAGAGGAGTGACCATTTGCCGTGGTGCACCGGTGATATCTCATCTTTTTGGGGATGATACCTTGTTGTTTTTTGAAGCTTCTGGCCAGCAAGAGAACATTGTTACAGGTTTGTTGGACACTTATTCCTCGGCTATAGGTCAACTTATTAATCCAGAGAAGTGTTCCATCCTTTTCTCTGGAAACTATAATGTGTCAGTGGTGGAGGAAATCAATAATATCTTGGAGGTGCAGCAACAAGTGTTTGAACCAAAATATCTCGGTTTGTCGGTACCTGAAGGTAGAGTGCATAAGGGTCAGTTTGAGACCCTTCGGGACAGGCTAAGGAAAAGGCTAATTGATTAGAGTGAACAATATGTTTCTGTTGGGAACAAGGAGATCCTCATCAAGGCTGTGGCACAATCAATTCCAACATACGTTATGAGTGTGTTCCGACTTCCTACTTCGGTGTGTGATGATCTTACAAAGATGATGAGGCAGTATTGGTGGGGGGTGGAGAACGGGAAGAGGAAGATGGCATGGCTTGGTTGGGAGAAGATGATGCTTCCGAAGGCTATGGGAGGTATGGGATTTCGTGATATGAGGGCCTTTAATCAAGCTTTGTTGGCCAAGCAGGCGTGGCGTCTCCTTGACAGTCCGGACAGCTTGTGTGCTTGTTTGTTGAAGGCTAAATATTACCCAAGGGGGAATTTATTGGACACGGTATTCTCAGCTAGTTCTTCGGCGGTGTGGAAAGGTATTGTTCACAGACTTGATCTTTTGAAGAAAGGCATTATATGGCGAGTAGGTAATCACTAGTAGAAAAAGGGCCTTTTGTCCCGGTTCATAAGGGCCTTTAGTCCTGGTTCTGGAACCGAGACTAAAGGGTCGGTACTAAAGCCTCCCCCTTTAGTCCCGGTTCTTATACGAACCGGGACTAAAGACCCTCCACGTGGCCACTGCCTGGAGGTCCACATTTAGTTCCGGTTGGTAACACCAACCGGTACTAAAAGAAATTTTATGATTTTTTTGAATTTTTTTTGAATTTTTTTCTGATTTTTTTTTATTTTCAAATTTCTGATTTTTTTTAACCTCTAATCTCTAATCACCCCTCATCACTGCTCAATTTAACATTTAATCTCTAATCACCCCTCATCATTCCAAATCATCTAACTTCCCGAACGGTCACCCATCTTCTCACTACTCCAGCCTGAGCACGCTTAACTTCCGGGTTCTATTCTCCCTCGTTTCCAAGTCTGCACTTGTTGTTTTTCTGACAATAGTAAGATGTCAATCCTATTAACCCTCGGGAATTTAGCTTGAGCATGAAGTCACACATTTCACTGTTTGAGTTTGAAACTATTGTTCTAAAAACAATAATTATTTAGTAACACTAATATTTCTTGAATAAGTAGTTTGACCACAGTTTGACCATAGTTTGACCAGATTTGACCAAAATTCAAAAAAATGAAATAATTATTTGGTAACACTAATATTTCTTGAATAAGTAGTTTGACCATTGTTTGGCCACAGTTTGACCATATTTGACCAAAATTCAAAAAAAACTGAAATAATTATTTAGTAACACTAATATTATTGAATAATTATTTAGTAACACTAATACTTCTTGAATAAGTAGTTTGACCATAGTTTGACCAGATTTAACAAAAATTCAAAAAAAACTGAAATTTTGAGCATAACTTTTTTTCCTTTTAGAATTTGAGGATTCTAAAAATTTGCAAACAGGCCATAGGCAATCAAAATCGCCCGCGGATTTTCGTTCTGAACATTTTGATATATTATACGTTTTTTTCCGACATCGTATGCAAAAGTTATAGCCGTTTTATATTTTCCCTACATTTTTTGCAGAACATGTCCAAATTTAAGTTTTTAAATTTTCCTAACTAGTAGATGTAGTAATATAACTACCTCTCGAAGGATTTTATTTTTTGAAGTTTTTATCATTTTCTTTAGATTTTCTCGAAACAAAAAAGGCGATCCACACGGGGGGGGGGGGGGGTAGAGTTTGAAAATGGGACCTTTAGTCCCAGTTTGAGACACAAACCGGAACAAAAGGGCATTGCATCCTTTAGTCCCGGTTTGTGACTCAAGCCGGGACTAAAGGTCTAATCTTTAGTCCCGGTTTGAGACACAAACCGGGACTAAAGGGCATCGCACCCTTTAGTCTCGGTTCGTGCCTCAAACCGGGACTAAAGGGCTCAGGTGAACCGGGACTAATGCCTTAGCCGCACGAACCAGGACCAATGCTCACATTAGTCCCGGTTCGCGATTGAACCGGGACTAATGGGCTGACCCGGCCTGGACCTTTGCCCCCTTTTCTACTAGTGAATGGTACTCTCATTAAAACACGAAGAGATGCTTGGATCCCTAGAGGACATAATTTTCGGCCAGTAACTCCCAAGGGAAATTGTCGATACAATTGGGTGGCTGACTTCTTGGATGAGTATGGTGCATGAAATGAGCAGCGGCTCAGGGAACACTTTTGGGACTTGGATGTGCGGGAGATTCTGAAGATTCGTACATCTCCTAGGAATGCGCAGGATTTCATCGCGTGGTTCCCTGAAAAGAGTGGACACTTTAGTGTCCGAAGTGCTTACCATCTCGCAACGGAAGTTCAACATTCGGTACACTTAAGTTCCTCCAGTGGTAACCCCTCAGGACGGAGGCCTATCTGGCAGCGTATTTGGAGTTCCCAAGTTCCGTTGAAAATGAAGATTATGGCTTGGAAGGCTGTTTCGGGTGCCCTTGCTACAAATGAGTGCAAGAAATATAGACACATCTCAGTTAGGGATGGATGTCCGTTATGTGGGAGAGAGAAGGAGACGAGCTTCCATGCTCTTGTATCATGTGATCATGCAAGCAGAATTTGGACACACATGAGGCTGGTATGGCGTCTTCCTAGCAATGATGTTTTACATGATACAGGACATGACTGGCTGTTAAATGTTCTTGCGAACTGCGATGATCAAATGAGGGATTGCACGATCATGCTGATATGGCGAATTTGGTCTTTGCGCTCAGACCTCACTCATGGAAAGGAGGCTCCCCCGTTGTCGGCGACATCAGACTATCTCCAGAGTTACATGAACTCACTCAACCTATGTGGCAGATTTTCAACGGAAGAAATTATTAAAGGGAAGATGCCAAGGGTACAGGAGGCTCCATACGTAGTTCCCAGGCCGAGCGCCCCTTTGGCTTGGCCGTGGCCGCCGGCTGAATTCGCTGCCCTCTCGGTGGACGGTGCTTTTATGCAGGAGGACGGGTCTGCTGCGGCGGGTATGATCCTACGGCGTTAAGATTGGAGTGTTATCTTTGCAGCATACAGGTGTATATTCAATTGCAACGACGCGTTGGAAGCGGAACTGCATGCGATCATGCAAGGCATGGCACTGGCCGTGCAGCATTGTTCCATGCCAATTGTTGTGCAGTCAGACTCAGCATCGGCGTTGGCAGCATTGACCGGGGAGAGTTTAACCAGGTCAGCTTATGGACACTTGGTGACGGAGATCAAGCATCATATGGAGACTCGGGAGTTTGTTCCTTCAAAAATCAAGCGTGAACAAAATAGGGTAGCACATCAGTTGGCTTTGTATAGTCGTACGGAGTTCACTACTGCTGTATGGCTAGGGAGATGTCCTCCTTGTATTGAGGATTTGGTGCCTCTTGATTGTAATCCTATGCATATGGAATAAAACTCTCTTTCTATCGCAAAAAAAAACAAGTTTTTTGGAATTCAACGATACTCGTGTTAGAATCAGCGTAGGTCGTGGCATACATACTGCCCCCCCCCCCCCCCCCCCCCCCGACCCCACATCAATGTATGTGTATGAATGGTTTATCATCGGTCCTGTAGTACTGAGCGGTAACGAGAAGCGAAATTTACTGTCTTCATGCATGGTTAACGAGCCCAATAGCTATATTGTCTCCACTCGGTGATATGCACCGTAAAACTTGATGAGAAAGTTGCAGAGTGCGAGCGACTTCTCATTAAAGAGTATCTCACAAAGGACAGTCCTGCTTCTAAGACAGAACTTATTACTACACGTACCTAGATAGCCCTAGCCTAGCCATTGCTAACAAAGACAGCTAGTTATTGGGCCCTAGCCTAGCCATCGCGTGTACTAAATGGTAAACCTGCGCTGCTGCACGCCTCTGCACTGCTGCTGCTCGTCGTCAGTCGTAAAACACGCACAATTAACCGCAAGGAGTACGTGTGTCCCAAATTAAACTCACACTGACAGGCATGCAAGGCAGCAGCCATGGATGGGTCGACGATCAATCGCCATGACCATCCAGGCATGTAGCCGGCCTTATCAACCGATTCTTACATTAGTTTGGTGAAAAGATTGCAGCTTGGTAGATAGTAGATCAGTCGGGCATAGCTTTGTTGATCCATACCAACTACTAGTAGCTTGCTACCGTCGGAGCTAGCCTCAAATCACACGATGGCCGGGGCCTCCGACTCGTCCATGCACGGCGCGTCGGTGACGACGAAGCTGGTGTAGTCCGGCGATGACGACGACGACGAGCCACCGACGGCGATGGTGACCGGCCAGCAGTAGTACGTGGCGGGGTACCTGGTCGTGACTTCCCCGCTGGCCATCGTCGTCGTTACGTGGCTGGCGAAGACCCCGCTCAGCATCAGCTCCACGCCTTCGACGCTGCGGCCCTCAAAGAGCGCCCGCACGTACCGCATCGGCACGTCCTCGCCCGGCGTCATCCCCACCATCACGATCGTCTCTTGCGCCATCCTCGGCGACACGGCGATTGGCAGCGGCAGGTCGAACTCGGCGATCTTCGTCGGCGACGCCGACGACGCGCTCGTGATGTCCGTGAGCCGGACGGTGACGTTGTTGTACTCGCCGGAGGGCGCGCCCGCTGGGGTTGTAGGCCACGAAGACGAAGGTGAGCGTCACGACGTTGTCAGGCGGCGGCATCGACGGGATCCTGTCGACTGCCACATGGCCCCCGGAGAGCCTGAACTGGAGCTTCTGGGGGCGGAGCATCAGCACCGCGGCCCGAATGATCACTGCCACGGCCAGCACTGTCACCACGGACGCCGCCGCCCACCGCGCCACGTACAGCCATCCGAACCTCTTGGTCGCCGTCTTGCTCTGGTCGGTGGCTACCATATGCATCAGTCCGGAACTCTGGAAGTCTGGATGTGGCTACCACTGCGTACGTCTTCGTCGTGAATGACATCCACTTCGGGTATCTATTTATAGATAATTTGCTCCTCCCCCCTCTCTCTCCTGCATGGAGATAATTTATCAGTTTTGCTAGAACTCATCTAGATGAGATTTAATTTGGTCTCATTCACCTTTTATAGCCATTGAATGTGGTGCTATAAGATGCGTGTATGCTGACGTGGGTTATATCCGTTCTTGTTTTTCAGGTGAATGAGACCAAATTACGTCTCATCTAGATGAGTTCTAAATACTCCCATAATTTACTCTCGGTGACCAGCCTCCTATTATGTCACATCTAAATATCACATAATACCTCACATCCAACTATGACAACATCATACATCATTATTAGATAACTAAAGCCTCACCATTGTATTGTTTGTTTGTTTTGTTTCAATTTCTTGCTGTATTTCTTTTGTCGCCCACGACACCCAGCCCAGAACGATGGGAGCTTCTCCGACTAGGCCGGCCCAATGTCAAACTGACAACAAGCAGTCGCGTGCAAAAATATCAAAAAGGAACGCCTCGTGAGTGGCATGGTTCAAACCGCGAACCTTCTGTTGGTGCACTCATCTTGCAAGCCACAGAAACCGACTAGTTGTACTGATAAAATAGTAGCTCATAGTTTCAAGAACTAACGGTATTGCATAACCTAATAGTACTAGAAAATTGGGTTGATCCTCAAAAGAAAAAGTACTATAAAATTGCAAACAGTTTTTCAAGTATTGAACGCCTTTTCAAATAAACACGACTGTTCTTAAAATTTTCTAAATATTTGGTACAACTATTAAGAAATATTATAAAATCCCGACATTTTTTAAATTTGTAAAAACAAAACTTGAAAATGTGAACCTCTTTTGAAATTCAGAGCATGTTTGGAAACATGAAAAGGATTAAATATTTCAGAACATTTTTTTTGAATTGGTGAACACATTTTTTGAAAACTCGAGGTGGTCGACTGCAAGCTTTAGGCTACCACATGTGTGTTCAAACCCTCGAATCCATTGGAGGGTTTGTTCAAACCCTTGAAATTGCCACCACGTGTGGGTGAAAACACTCAAATCGATCCGAGGGTTTGTTCAAACCATCGATGGTTTGTTCAAGCACTTGAAATCCCTACCCCGAAGAGGGATGTGAAACCCATGCACGTATGTTCAAGCCCTCGAATCGATTCAATTCGGGGGAAAATCACAACCAATTCAATCAGTCCGAAATCAAAGCCTAACTGTCAATTGAATAGGTGCAATTTACATTCCACAGCAAATCGAAAGCGACGTGTTAAAATGGATGCTACATAGGGGATGGAGGACGTATCACCATTGACGCGGAGGAGGGAGGGGGAGGAGTGATCGCCGTGTAGATCTCGTCAGCACCGCCAGTGAGATGCAGAGGGGAGAGTGGGCGATGGGAGGATGGGAGCGTGAGGTGGTGGGAGAAGGAGAGAGTGGGTGATGGGAGGGGTTGGGGTGAGGGGAGTTATGGCACCCCTTCGGGAGCCAACACGGTTTCTATCGTGTGTCCCCACGCGTGCAACTACTCCTTCCCATGTGCACCCCTCGCATCTCTCGGGTCTGACTCACTGGAAACGACCTATTTGACTGTTTTCATCGATGAGTGACGTGCAGTGCAGACCCAATAATATTTGCTATGAAACAAACAGTCTGAAAACAAAAAATACTACCTCCACATCACGTAAGACTAGCCAAAATCGAGTCCAACTCGGCAATTTTTCCTAGTATGTGGCAATGAATTAATGAGAAGAGTGATAGTTTTAGTACTACCTCCGTCCGGTGAAAAAAATTATGGAATGGAGTGAAAATGCATTGGAAAGGTGCAAGCCGCCATCTCTCCATTTTAACTATCCTACCCCCAATGACCTACTAAGTGCATGAAAAAAATTAAAAAAACCATGTGTAGAATGCTATTGGTCTTGATTACCATGTGATGAGAGAAGCAATATTTTTCTACTTTAATGTGCATTGGGAAAATAAATGTACACTCTTTTGTGGACAAATTTTAAAGCCAAAGGTCTGTAGGCATTGGCCCCTCCCTCTCCTTTGTCCAATCACAAATTGTCAGCTCAATCTCACCCTGTAAAACTCTGTAGATCTCCGTGGATGTAGCATTGTTGTTAGCCTAACACTGTATGGTTGATCCACTTGGCGAGAGGCAGGTCGATCAGGTGCCTGTGCAGCATGCAGTGCCTCCAAAAGTCCAAATTAGACCTCTCCCGATACATTGATGCTAAAATGGTGTGCTAAGTGCATTAAAATGCTTAGCAACTAATGTTCCTAATGTATCGGTGCTTAGATTTTGTAGCTAAACCTCCTCTATTTAATTGTTTAGTAATAAATCTCTTTCATGTATTGGTTGGTAGTTTTTTACTTAGGTCCACGTGTTTAGCATTGATTCTTTAAATGCTCTCTCTCCTTTTTAAATGCTTTGCCACATCATATTTTTATCTATGTGACATCCTTAACACTTGTACACGATGAAGCACTGGGAAGGGCCTTAAAGACATGATAAAAGTGGGGTTCCTCTCGGTCATCTTTAAGGGGCTGTTTGGTTTATTGCCCTAAGGCGCTGGACCAAAAAATTGATCGTTGACCAGCTGTAGGGTGCGTGTTTGGATGGGATCCAAATAATTGACACGCCAGCCCGACTCACCTTTCCTCTGCTTCTTTTACGCCAATCTGTTGGTAAGGGCGAGGGTGGTGGAATCGTTGGCCAATTTTTTGGTTCACCAACAGCGCCAACGATTTGGCGGGGCTAACCTGAGCTGAAACCAGACAGCCTCTAAGAGCATCTTTAGCCGCGCCCCCAACAGGCCCTCCTCAGACGTTTTTGCCTCGCCGGTGCTAAAAAAAGGGTCCAGTCGCGCCCCCAAAATCCCGTTTTTCGCCGGCTCGGGCCAAAACTGGTGCCGGCGGACCCAGGCCGAACCCGGCGCTCTGGGGCGCTTGGGGAGCCAGCACAAGCGAAAAAGGCGCGTGGGTCCGCCCTGACGGCGACCCGAGGGCCTTTTCCCGCCGTTTCTTGACGCTTTTCCCTCGCATCCCTCCCGCTCGCTCGTCTTTCTCCCGCCATTCCCTCATTTCTCCCGCCAAACCCCCTCCCGCTTGCCTTTTATTCGCCGCCATGCCGCCGAAGAAGTACGCCATGCCGCGCGCGGCGGCAACCACGACTGGCACCGTGGCCCAGCCGAAGCAGAGGAAGCCGAGGGCGCCGCCATTGAAGCCACCGGGCATGTCGAACGCCGAGTGGAGGGTGGAAGTTCAGCGACGCGACGCAGTCACCGTCGACCGGCGGAACAGGGCCATCGCCAAGAAGGCCCGCGAAAACGCGGCGCGCGCGGCGGCGTCCTCCTCATCGGTCGACCACGCGGGGATGATGAATCCACCCGTCGTCAGCCACGCCCAGTACGCGCCCTGGGGACAGCAAGGCGTCGGATCTCCATGGGGATCGTCGTCGCCCGGCTACACCGATGGCGACGCGCACGGTGGGTTCAACCCAAACGTGACCTTCCCCATGGCCACCCCACGACACGCACACCCTCGCCCGCCTTTGTCGGCGTGCAGTACCCTCCATACAACTACTCGCCGCCCGCCTACGCGTCCACACCGACGCCCCATCTCCGCCGTGGACCGCTGCCCTTCTCGCACCTCGGCGACACCGACGACACAGGAGCCGACATGGACGACATCATCGCGACAGGATCGACCGCGGCCGCCGCGTCTCCCGGGTTCGCCACCCAGGACGAGGTAGTGGATCTCAGCGGCGACATGGAGGCCAAGCTTGGCTACGTCTACGGCGAGGACGCGCACGAAGCGCAGGAACCCGAGAAGGAGGAGGAGGAGGAGGAGCCGGCTCCTGATCCGATGAAGGGACGCCAGAAGAAGAAGCGGGCGGCTAGGCCAGGCGAACCGCGCATCAAGTGGACGTCCAAGGAGGAGGAATGCCTCGCCAAGGCATGAAGAGTCGTCTTCCTCGACCTGACCACCGACACGAACCAGAGCTTCGAGACGTACTGGGACCGCATCAAGGCCGAGTTCGACGAGCGGAAGCTCGTCGACCCCTACTTCAAAGGCGTCTACATGCAGCGCGGCTCCAAGGCGATGGCGAATCATTGGGGGCGTATCCAGGGGCGTGCAACAAATGGCATGGAATCATCGAGGAGGTCGCGGCTCGCCCGGAGAGCGGCACCAGCGTTGAGGATCAGGTACGCACGCCGTTCGCCCGCATCTCTTCGTCTTCTACGCCCGCCGCCCGTCAACTGTTTGTTCCTCCGCGCAGTTGCTGCGCATGTTCACCATGTATCGGCGCGACAACCTCGACGCCGACTTCAAGTACCTCCACGTCTACCAGCGCATTGACAAGTGCGAGAAGTGGGCGGAAGTCCCACGCACCCTCGACAAGGCCAAGGAGACATACAAGCCGGACGCGACGACTCCGGGCGCGTCAAAGGAGCGGCCGGACGGCCACAAATTGGCAAAGAAGGGGAAAAACGCCGACGCGGCAACCGCGCGAGTGCAGGAGTCCATCAAGCATAGCCTCGCCGACGCCCAGGCCCGGGCCGTCCTACGTGAAGAGAAGACCGAGGCGCGGTGGTCGTCGCTGATGACGAACAGCGCCATCAAGCTCGACCTGCTCCGGACCAACGTCGACGCGAAGAAGAGGAACACCGACATGGCTTTTCTGATGGGCGGGGCGGACATGCTCCAGAGCAACGACGAGCAGCTCAGGGCGTGGTACATGGTGGAGCGCGGCCTCATCCTGAACCAGATGCAGACGGCAATGCCGACGACGCCAGCTCCCGCGCCCACGGCCACACGGACGCCAAGTCCGAACGACGCCTCTACATCGCCGCCCAGCAGTACCGAAGCCGCGCCGACACTGCCCAGCACCGAAGCAGCTCCGACACCGCCGAGCCCGCGCACGCCGACTCCGCCAACGCCTGGAGCCGACCCCGCCGAGTGATTCGTTGCGCACGCGAACTTGCGGCGTGCGGCGCTCTGTTTTTTGTAACGCCAAACTACGTCTGATCGCCGGATTTGTGGCGTCTTTTGTGAGAGGGAACGACCTAGTTCAAATTTCCCGCATCCTGGGGCCGCCGATTGGGGGCGTGACTGGGAGCTAGGTCGCCCCCAGGGGCCGAACTAGTGCCGGCACGCCCCCAGGCCGCTCTATTTAGACGCCCTGGGGAACCGAACGGCTGGAGATGCCCTAACTACTTCAATACTGTTGCTCTCGTGCCCAATATCCCTGCACCGAACACATGCATGCTCCAGCACGTAGTTACTCCTTGTCCACCACCTGTGCCGGCTGCCAGTGCATGCATCTTGGCTCCGACCTGACCTGCCACCTTCCATTAACTTTCTCAAAGGACATGTCCTGCTTCTAGATAGCCCTAACCTAGGCATACGTACCAAGACAGCTAGCGTCGCGTGTAGGGAATGGTAAACCTGCCACGGCGAAAGACTCGGTAGGTCGCGCTGCTGCACGCCTCTGCACTGCTGCTGCTCGCCGTCAGTCGTGAAACATGCACAATTAACTGCAAGGAGTACGTTCTGTCTCAAATTAAACCCACGCTGACAGGCATACAAGCAGCAACCATCGATCGACGATCGATCGCCATCATCCATGCGTTATCAATCGATTTTACTACATACACTAATTTAGTAAACACTCAGTGGATTGCAGATAGCTAGACGGATCGGTAGGCATATCTTGGTTTATCCATGCGGGAGGCAATGCATGGCATCACCTAGCTGGCTACCGTTGGAGCGGAGCTGGCCTCAGTTCACACGATGGCCGGGGCCTCCGACTTGTCCAGGCACGGCGCGTCGGTGACGACGACGCTGGTGTAGTCTGGCGACGAGGACGACGACGACGACGGGCCACCGACGGCGATGGTCACCGGCCAGCAGTAGTACGTGGCGAGGTCGCTGGTGGTGACGTAGTCCCCGCTGGCCATGGCCACGTGGCTGTGGAACACCCCGCGCAGCATCATCTCCACGCCGTCGACGCTGCGCCCCTCGAAGAGCGCCCGCACGTACCGCATCGGCACGTCCTCGCCCGGCGTCATCCCCACCCTCACCATCGCCTCGTGCGCCGTCCGCTGCAGCACCGGGATGGACTCCGGCAGGTCGAACTCGGCGATCTTCGTCGGCGACGGCGACGACGCGCTCGTGACGTCCGTCAGCCGGACGGTGACGTTGGTGTACTCGACGGAGGCGCGCCCGCTGGGGTTGTTGGCCACTAGGACGAAGTTGAGCGCCACCTCGTTGCCCGGCGGCGGCATCGACGGGATCCAGTCGACTGCCACGCGGCCGCCGGAGAGCTTGAGCTGCAGCTTCTCAGGGCGGAGCATCACCACCACGGCCCGAACGATCACTGCCACGGCCAGCACGGTCACCACGGACGCCACCGCCCACCGCGCCACGTACAGCCATCCGAACCTCCTGGTCGCCGTCTTACTCTGGTCGGTGGCTGCCATTTGCATCGGTATGGAACTCTGGATGTGCGAGTACAAGTGGCACTACTGGCTAAGCTACAGTCGTTAGAGTTGCACACGTAACATGCATCAATTAGCTAGCTACCGCTGCGTACGTCTTCGTGAATGGGAACCACTTCCGGTATCTATTTATAGACAATTTGCTCTCGGCGGCCGATTTAATTATTATCACTTTTGATATTTCTTAGATGTCTGATTTTACGCATCTGTCATCATCTTCCTTCCTTCTGCCACGCCGGACCTCGCCGGAGAGCAACAAACTTCATCGGAGAAGACAACCCCACTATTCATTTTTGAAAGAAGGCATTGCCCCACTATCTATCTTAGGTGAAAGCCATTACCCCACTATTTATCTTAGGGAAAGCCATTGCCCTAGTATCTACTTTATGGGCGTGTGTGTGGAGGGGGGGAGGGGCAATGCTACACCTACGTAAAGTAACGTAGGTGTTTTATGTAATGTATAACGTGGACAATCGGGATTGGATTAAGGGGGATTGAGGGGCCCACCCCACTGAAAATCAAAGGGGGGGGGGGTCATTGTTAGGAAGGTTACGTTGCCTTACGTATATCTCTTCGTAGATAGAGCATTATAGGGGGGGGGGGGGGGGAGGGGGTGTGCGTTGGAGTTCTTCCGTGGTGTGCCGAGGCTTAGAGGGAAGGCCGACGCAACAACTAGCACGGCAGTGGGGGAGATCGATGGGAGGGCTGGGCAACGAAAGCCCCCGGCTTTGGGGGGTGGGGCGGTGGGAGGTAGGCAGTTAGTCCTGTGTTGGCCAGTGACTACGTGAGGAATAAGATGGTGGAGGTTGGACATAAGCAATGTTGATCTATTTTCAGCCATTGGATGAAGATCTAATGGCCATCGATGAAAGTGACTATTGTAAGATGTTTTTTGAAGTACCTAAGAAAAAAAAAAGGTCCCTTTGATTATACGCGCACACGTACGTGTAATGTCCATTACGGGACAGGCTATTCAATGGACAGGCTATTCGTAATTCAGTTGGGTGAAAATTGAAATTGAAGTCGGTCCCTCATAGTAAATCCAACATCTAGCAACCATTTTTTCTTCATCCAACCATATTTCCTTATCTCGACTCCCACGGGCCGAACCGCCGCTCCTCGGCACCCGCGGCCGACGGTACAGGGCCACACATACCTCACCATCCTGCCCTGCGCGAGCCACAACCCTCCTTCATCACTCTAAATCTTCCCACGTTGAGTTTGTCGACGATGACCCCACACCCTCGATCCGAGTGGCAGCGCGCAAGCCACCAACTAGCCGCCACGGGCTGACCGCCCCGTGGGCAAAGAAGCAGGGCCGACTGCCGGCGGCTTCCTCTAGGCTTTGCCCAGAGAGGGACACCAGTGACGACGAGGGAGAGGGCGGTGGGATCGGGACGAAGGCGGGGGAGGGCCGGTGCCGCCCAAGTCGGACATGGAAGGAGCGATGCGCGCGTGTGGGAAGATTGGTATCTATAATATAGAAGGCATTCATGTTGCATGCTTGCATGGTGAAAGAAATACGGTAGTGAGGGCAGCTATTTTTCCATTTAGATACGGAAATGGAAAGGTGCACACTAGTGCGGGAGTAGTCATCTGCCAAGTCCTGTCGCCCGCTCGTTTTGCCTCGTGATTCTCCTAGTAGTTCAATTTCGCACAAGGGCACAATAAAAAAGAAAATAAATCCCTCAAAAAGTTTAACTTTCAATGATGAAACTTACGGTTTTTGAATCTAAAACTGTCAGGTTTCAACCAATTTCACATATATAATTTCAAGCAATTTTTTCTATCGATTGTAAACACAAAATAATTATTTTTTATCGGTCGCTCGTACTAAGTTTCAACATTTAATTTTAACATATTTTTTAAAAAGTCGTTAAAATTCAAAATGGATTTTATTTGAAAGCGCTGGTCACAAGAAATACGAATATGAAAACATAACTTAACTTTTAAAGCTTTGAAAATCGGAAGCCAAAATAAAAAGCAGGCATCAGGAACATGCATGCCCCCGCACTTGCGTACCACAAATCCTCTCCCATTTAGATATGGAAGATTTATGTCTGATTTTTAAGGCGCAATATACTGTGATGTACTCCTATGCTTATCAACAAGTTATAGAAAAACAAGTTATGATGTTGTCTGAATGTTTGAGACTTGATGTGCTCCTATTGCTCATTTTCTACCACCGGCGAATACATTGTTGTATTGAGCTCTTGCCGCTCGCTGGCTGGACGGCGAGACGGTGATCACAGCGGGGAAAATTACTCTGCTCTTCCCGCAAAATTACTCTAGCAAAACCCCGCCCAGACAATGGATCGGGATAACATGGCGATACCCGGCCTGGTTTCACTTTCACCCCGTTACCATGTTGCCTTCTGCGCATGCACCATACGAAGTCCATACACATATCGACAGCCTCTACCTAGGAGGGGAGAGCAAGTTTTTGTTTTCCATGGCGACCAGCACTGGGAAGTTCACTGATGGCTTGTGGGGCCCGAAGCACTACATCCTGGCGGCCATCGCCGTGACCCTCGCCGTGAGCGCCGTGGCCGTCGTGACCTCCGTCATCCTCAGCCCCGCGCGCATCGTCTTCTCCGTGACCGCCACCTCCACCAACCAGGTCCAGGGAGCGCCGGTGTTGATCCTAAACTTCACCGTGGACGCTGCCAACCCGAGCCGCCGCGCGGGGGTGGAGTACAGCTCCCTCACGGCCCGGCTGCGGGTGTACAGCGCGAGCCACGGGGCGGACGCGTCGGTGCAGACGGTGGTCCACCAGGCCATGCCGCTCCTCCAGCCGCCGGCGAGCTCGAGCAGCTTCCGTGCGTCGGCCTTCTTCGACCTGCGCTTCTTGGTCAGTAACTCCGGCGGCAACAAGGGCGTCCGTGCCCAGCGGGCGCCTCCCATGAGCGTGCTGGTGAGGGCCCAAGTCCGGTTCAAGGTCGGGCTGGCCTACTCCCGCCCGTACGACGTCGAGGTGTCCTGCCAGCCCGTCGACTTCTTCACGGCCGCCGCCGCCGGTACGAGGATCGGCTGCGTTGCCTGACAGATCCATCGATCTATGCTCTAGCTGTTTGTGTCGATATGTGAATCTCTGTAGGCCTGCAGATCCATTTGTTTCGACAGTCCAAATCATATGCCATTTTAGATCTCCAAGTGAAGGCCCCAAGTGAATGGTTCTGCTTCTGCTGTGTTCTTCTGGTTTCCCTCCATCTCCAGAATAGGATTATTAAAGAAAATTGTTCATGAAAGGGTTATTAATTGTTTGTTTCTATGGTATGCTTACTCCACCAAGAAATGCAGAGAGTTTCTTGATTACCTGAACTTATGCATTTAGACGTACAATACGATTATCAAGAGACGCCTTACATAGGATGCATCAACTGGTCTTCCTGTTCCTTTTTTTATGTACATATCAACAGAGTTGTTCCGATAAAACACATTACAGGAAACAAACCCCAAGTTATATAGCTTAACATACTGATATAATAAAGATACTGACAATGGACAATCTGAAAACACTTCAGAAGATCAAGGAATTGGCCCAAAAGAATTTTCATTAATATTTTTTTCTGAGATACATTTTGTTGAGGGTTCGTTTTGAGATAAAAAAATTGAGAGAATGTTTTGAGGATTTTTTTTTGAGGAAGATGTTTTGAGATAAATGAGAAGGGAGAAAAGTAGTAGTCTTTTTTTTGAGAATCAGAAAAGTAGTAGCCAGGTTTCGTCACGGCCCAAAATCAGTGAAAGCCCATCCACCTGACTCCTTTGTTGGCCCTTCTACATTTATTTCATTGATTTCTTCAATTTGTTTGCATATATGACATACCGGAGTTTCTCCACAAAAAAAAATGACATACCGGAGGAATTCCCTATTTACCGCTCTCTACGTCGTACTGTCGTCGTCGATTCACACAGGCAAGTCGACCTATCGAGCAATAGGGCCGACCCATGTATAGCAGTACGCGCAGCATTCTAGCAAACCGTTTTCGGAACCTTCTAGATCGTCCCCAGTTGGTATTTACCGGTTTTGGGAACCTTCTAGAAGGTTCCTGAACCGGGTTTTCCTTTTTCCAATTTATTTTTCTTCTTTGGTTTCCTTTTCTTTTTCATTTTTCAGTTTCAGTTTCAATATTTTTCATGTTATTTTTCTTTCTCGAAATTTGTTCAGAAATTTCAAGAAATTCATGTTTTCAAAAAAATCATGAAATTCAAAATAATGTTCCTTTTTAAAAATTTGTTCGTTTTCAAAATTTTGGTCATGTTTTTTATTTTGTTTGGGAGTTTCAGAAAATATTCTCATTTTCAAGAAATGCTCCCGTTTTAAAAAATTGTTTGCATTTTTGAATTTTGTTTGTGAGCTTCAGAAATGTTTCTGTTTTCAAATTAGTTCATGTTTTTAAATTTTGTTCATAGATTAAAAAATGTTTGCATTTCCAAAAAAATGTTCGTATTTTCAAACATTGTTTGTGTTTTTGAATTTTGTTTGGGAGTTTCAGAAAATGTACCCATTTTCAAAACAAAGTATGTGTTTTCAAAAATGTTTGGGTTTTTTAATTTTGTTTGTGAGTTTCAGAAATGCTCAGATTTACAAAATTTGTCGGTTTAAACAATTGTTCGTGTTTTTAAAAAATATTCATGTTTTCCAAAATTCTTCGCGTTTTGATTTTTTCTGGGAGTTGTAATTTTTTTTTCCGTCCTTAAGAAATTATTCGCATTTACAATTTTTGTTCTTAGATCCTAATTGTTTGTGATGTTGAATTTATTTTGAGTTTCAAAAAATATTCCTGTTTACAAACTTCGTTCATTTTTTTAAAAACATGTTACCGTTTTCCCAAAAATTGATCAATGATTAAAAAATAATGTCGTTAAAAATTATTAAGAAGATTAGTGTTCAAAAAAATTCACTTTTTTTTAAAAAAGTTATGTTTCTGAAATACTCATCACAATTTTTAAAATGTTTGTGTTTCAAAAAAATATGCACGTTTGCAGAGAAAAGCTCGCGTTTGATCTTTTAAAGAATTTCGGATGTGGCACTGACATTCCTTCTTAAAGTTTTGCGCCACTGTCTTAGTCAATAACTTTCTACCACCACATGAGGTCTCCCGCTCGACCCCCTGCCAGCGCGCTAATCTTTTTGCAGATTATTCACCCGCCATGCGCTATGGTACCCACACGCCCTGCTGGGCCGGCCCAGTCGGGGGGGGGGGGGGGGGGGGGGGGGGCTGTGCGAAGCCCCAACAGTGTGCCGCAATAAGCGGCACATAGGAGCTCCCCATACCGGGGGAGCCACAACAATATCATTTTCAAACAACTCACAAATAAATCATTTATTTCTTTATTCTACCACTCATCTCACGGACTGTAAAGTAGTCTTGCTACATGGTACAACCACCAGGTCCTTCATAGTACTCCCTCCATTCCACAATATAGTGCTTCCTCTATCCTCGTGCTTCAACTTTGACCGTAAATTTAACTACCAAGACCGATTGCGGCGAGAGTAAAAATTATATCAATGAATTCGTATTCGAAAAAAGTTTTCAATTATATATTTTTTTTCTCCCGCCGCAGTTGGTCTCGTTGGTTAAATTTATGGTCAAAGTTGGACCTCGAGAAGTGCGGACGCACTATATTTTGGAATGGAGGGAGTAAAACATTTCATCTACAGATATAACGGCTCCATAGCATTTCTTGTGGATAAAGAAGCAACTAGACCCTTGGGCCATGGATCAATTATGTAGCCTCTACCAGTGTCATCAACAAATCTGACGTCTCGAACGGTTGCTGAATAAATTCCAGGCCAATGCACATTGCCCATTGAGGGACTAGCACTCCCAGGATCAGACATGGTGTAACCACCCCATTGTATATTATTTGCATGGTCTGCCATATTAATGAAAATACTTTTTGGCCAAAATCCAAC
Source organism: Triticum urartu (assembly GCF_056163025.1). Lineage (NCBI taxonomy): Eukaryota > Viridiplantae > Streptophyta > Magnoliopsida > Poales > Poaceae > Triticum > Triticum urartu. Next base: position 148,214,473 of record NC_141879.1, on the reverse strand, counting down.
AACACGAAGGTTCTGATTATCATAACCAAAGTACAACCACCAGTCACCATCATCTTTCTTCTGCAAGAGAATTAAAAGTAACTAGAAATTATTCCAATAACTAGCAAATGACTTGGTGCGAAATGAGAGTCAGTTAGTGATGTCATCATCTAGGCATAAAAATCTAGACCACAAATAGCTCTTTAGGTTACAAATGTTTCATCGCACAGTAAATATATTCAGTGTGTTCATGTGTTTTAACTATGTACCTTGAATATCTTGATTGTCATCTTAAGTTTCCCATTTTTAGGATCTACAGTGTCTCCTGGAGTGATAGGGGCATTTTGTACAGGCACAAAACCATCACACTTCAAGTTATAGCATCCAATCGATCTATACCCATCAGCCTATTACACAAGACAGTATCATGAAGTGTACGTCAATATGGTATATAGATATTGTCCACCACAAAATATGGTATATGGATAAGAAAATGTAAACCATAATCTTTTCAAAATATTAAACCCGCAAAAACCCTGAGAAATGCAAAAATTAATCATGTACCATCCATTGTGTAAAGAAATGTGTATTGCTATCACCATAATTAGACAGGCTAACTTGCATTGAAGATTTTTTTTTGATTAAAATACAACCATAAATTTATGGGGTGACATAATAGATGGATTTAAAAAAAGCTACAATCATCACTGAAAAGGAAAATCATGCATTCCACGTAGGTTATGCTTGAGTAACCATCGAGGAAACTTACAATCCATCCGGCCATTACAACGTTTAGACTACCATAGTCATCCCCTTTCTGATTTATCACGCATATTTGTGATGAGCTTGTTTGAGTATTGAAATTTCACAAACCACATACATCAAATGTTCCCATAGCACCGAAAAGAACGGTTTGAGAGTTTGTGGTTGACTCAAAAAGAGCATACTGCGGAAAAATGAGACAACGGTTAATAACACACTTCACAACGTATACTTACAATACAAGGTGTATATAGGTAACTCCATAAGTGGTTTCTAAATTAACCGAGGAACATAAAATCAACCGGGTAATGTATTTTATTATTTTCATGAGGCAAAAAAACATGATTGAAGGAGGGAAAATTCAATATTCTTTTTATGCCAATTCTCTATTTTACCTTTGTAACAAAAAGCCTTCTACCGTAATTAATTTAGTGTGTTTGTGCAGAGAAGATCCTTGGGTTTGTGAAAGGAAGATAAGAAGAGTCGCAAAAATGGAAGAGAATGCACAAATAAACTCAGGTATACAATCAAAACAGAGAAATTTAGCAACAAGCTTCTCCCTTGTTAGTAAATCAAAATAAAGTGTGGTCTATTAAAGTCAATACAAATCCAGAAATATGCATCCCTTTTATTACAAATAACCAAATCTATTTTATATGTATATATAATGCATCAAATCTAACAATTGTGTAGACAACCTTCAACTTACATGGCTAATTCCACTCTCGCCAGCTTTTGTGGGTAGTAAGCTACCATTCCAGAATGATTATTGCCTCATTTTATTCATATTCTCAGAATATGTACCATTAGGCGATGATATCACAACTTTAGATGAATAAATAATCAACAAAACGAGAAGTTGTTGAAGGCGCACAGCCGGTTGCATTTTGCAACCAGAACTGCAATCCTTCTCTTCAGTGAAGATATTGTGGGGGAAAAGCTAAGTAAAAATTCTAAGGGAAAGGTTTTGCATATTTTGGGTTTTAGTGACACATGCGCGCGCGCAGACACACACACACAGATATAGTTATTCTTCACCCTGGGTGAGGAATAGTTATTCTTCACCCCTCTCTATTTTGACGTCAATGCATCATATTTTTAGTTTTCGTAATTTTTTTCTTATTTCATATGTAAAAAGGGAACGTAAGAAAATATATACTCGCTATAAAAGAATTTGGGTTTTCCCTTTTCCAATTTTTTTCTTCTTTGGTTTCCTTTTCTTTTTCATTTTTTTAGTTTTATTTTCTATTTTTTCTTGTTATTTTTCTTTTCCGAAATTTGTTCAGAAATTTCAAGAAATTCATGTTTTCCACAAAATTCATGAAATTCAAAATAATGTTCCTTTTTAAAAATTTGTTCATTTTCAAAATTTTGGTCATGTTTTTTATTTTGTTCGGGAGTTTCAGAAAACATTCTCATTTTCAAGAAATGCTCCCGTTTTAAAAAATTGTTTGCATTTTTTAATTATGTTCGTGAGCTTCAGAAATGTTCCCGTTTTCAAATTAGTTCGTTTTTTAAAATTTTGTTCATAGATTCAGAAAATGTTCGGCTTCAAAAAAATGTTCGTGTTTTCAAACACTGTTTGTGCTTTTGAATTTTGTTCAGGGGTTTCAGAAAATGTACCCATTTTCAAAACATAGTCCGTGTTTTCAAAAATTATTTGGGTTTTTGAATTTTGTTCGGGAGTTTCAGAAAATGTACCCATTTTCAAAACAAAGTCTGTGTTTTCAAAAATTATTTGGGTTTTTGATTTTTGTTTGGGAGTTTCAGATATGTTGGTTTACAAAATTTCATGCTTTAAAATTTTGTTCGCTGGTTTCAAAAATTGTTCATGTTTTCAAAAAAATATTCATATTTTCCAAAATTCTTCACGTCAGTGTGGTTGTACTCGGGGTTAGACTTCATTGTAAACTTGGTTGTGGCTGAGAGGCCCCCATGTAGGCCGCCCTCGTCAGGGACGCCTGAGGGTGCGGGCGAGGGGAGGGGGGCATCCCCCCCCCCCCCCCCCCCCCCCCCCTCTCCTCGCTGTACGGATCAGTATTGACCTAGATCATATGTGTTATATATATCCTTTGTAAGCCGCCGCACGGGGTAAGTTGATCTGTTATAAATCCTTGGCGTTTTCAACCTCCCCCAATATAGTGAAGATTTGTTGGCTAGCGTCCGTGGTTGGTTCCGGTCTCCTAGTTTAATTGCATGCGTGTTGCAATGGTGTATACTACATATTCTAGCGACCCAACACTAATTATGTCTGACATAACTAAAATTAGATTCGTAACAAACTGAGCTGGCAGCGTGTGTTTTGATTGGGATACTGTTGTTTAGATTTTATAAACAACAGTTGTAATATTAAGTTAGACCCGTGTAATTCCAGTAAATTTTACAAGATAATAAAATGGTCATCAAGTTCAGTAGTAGTTTTCTTACAGTATCTCTGTAGCCTATGGAAAAAGAATTTAACCCCTTTTATGGAAATGGCCTTTGTTTTGCATAAAAGAACAGAGCTTTCAAAATGAAAAAAGAATTTTGCATCGAACACCCTAAAGCTTTTGTTTTCTTACAAACAAGGCCAATTATTTTGCATCGAGCACCTTGAAGCTTTTGTTTTCTTACAAACAAGGCCAAGATTTTGACAAGTCGGGGTAATTTTTCCGGGAAATTTCGGTAGCATAACAGGTGGGGAGGTTTTTTATTCACACGCGAGGGAAACCGCATGCCATGACAATCACTCCTTCATTTTAATTAGCCCACCATCGTCACTCCTTTACACCCCAGTAGTGACATGATAAAAATTGCAGTATCGCATCGGCTCATGTTATGAATTTTGGATCGACATCCTACAACGCCTTTAGCAAGCTTCGGAAGCCTCATCAGCATCCAATGCCCGTTGCAGTGGGCAGCTCCATGCCTCATGCCCCTTGCCCTAGACAGACAACTTTATTGCTCCTCATTGTAATGCAACCGAAGACCTTTCTCTTCCCACGCTGACATAGCGCAGGACCCTCTTGTCTTGCCTTACAACCAAACTATCATAGCAGGCTCTCCCTCTCAACAAAACAAAAAACTTCCAGCCCACATTAAGAGGTTCATTTACACATAAGTAGCCAAAATAACTATGGATTGTTAATGATACAAAGTCAAATTATAGATATTGTTCTTTTGTTATTCGACACAACATCTCAGTGGGGGTTAAAAACCACATTATTATCGGGAACCATTGAGATTGAAGTTATAATTCCAAATTCTTTCAAGAGAAAAAGAAAACTACATAGAGACATGATGATTGTACTCTACATAGCGAAGTTTTCAGATAACTGGCAAATAAATGGAAGACATGACATTCCAGATTAATACAAACCCTCGGCATCCTAATAAATCATCAAAAGAAATCATGACAATTGTACTCTACACAGGGACATTTTCCATGCCTACAGTTATACAAAGGCCTATGCAATTGCAGAAACTTGATGGAAATTTTTGTCATGGCAACTTGTACTACTTACTCATGTATGTATAGAACATGCTACTAGTAGCTGGTTTTGTAGTTTACACTTCACACATTAAATTACATCCAAGGAGATGATGATGATGATGATGATACTGGTCATTTAACTAATTAACTTTATAACATGTAGACCAACAGAATAACACATTTGCGTAGTCCTACTCATCAAATGCCTCATCCCCTTGTCGTTTCAGGACAGACTTTCTTTTTCTTGTGTTAATAACATCATCGTTATGAGAAAATTCAAAATTCCGATGTGTGAAACAATAATATAGTAACTTATTGAGCATTTAAGGTGAGTCAAAGGGCATGCCAAACATTTTTATTAAGCAGCTAGCTATCTTGGCATTATACCACACTGTCAAAGCAACAGAAGAAAGCTTATTAAGCAATACGGAAGATTAAAAATAGAAAACGCAGGAGAATGTCCTAGTGTTCGCCAAAGGGGTAACACAAAATGTTGTAAGAATCCCACCGAACAAATACATAATAATGCTGGTTGTCTAGAGTGCAGTTTGGTGCCGTCAAGATAGGCCAAGGTAGTATCCTATTAATTTTGGTGTGTATCTGACCGCACAAAGAAACAAATGAAACAGGAAAGATTAACCAGTTTGTCTGGAAAGCAACAGAAAGTAGTCAAATAGATCATGCTACATCGACTACTTGCTAAACCGATTATGTGGAGTGATAAATCCTATCATTTCCCACCTATCCTCAGGTCATTGTAAAGCCCAACTAGCACTATTGTGGCTCTGTTGTTCACCCAACAATTCAACATTAAATTGTACTTAAGAGTGCAGTTTGGTACCATCAAAATAGGCCAAGGTAGTATCCTATTAATTTTGCATGAAACTGTACTTCACTTTCACCTTCGGTTCTACTTAACTTGTAAGACAAAAAATATACATATTACTGAAGAACTCACCTATAGTCGATCGATTTTATTAAGGGCATAGACAGGACACGGCCAATCGGTGTTGCTGCGCACCGGGCCGACCGATCTGACCGGCGGCGGACCATCTCGATGGGCCGTGCTAGCCGGGCACTGCATCATCAGAACCGCCTTTGGTTGATGGCTGCTTGCTATGCTTGCTGTTGTAGATGATGCGAGGTGTTGGCGGCTTGAGGAGGAGAAAGGAGGAGCAAGAGCAATGCGTGGGGCGCGGCCATACATAAATAGAGAGAGAGGCGGTAGGGAACGAGCGGGGAGGCGTTGGATGGCAGAGGGATCCGCGTGAGGTGTGTGAGAGGAGGGGGCAGCCAATCGATCGAAGCGTGTTGGATCGCCGGTAGATGAGATGAAGAGGGAGGCGGTACGTGCGATTTGATGGGGCGAGAGTTAAGACCCTGTTTGTTTCAAGGGACTTATTGCTTTTGGGACGTTCCATCTAAACCAAACAGGAGGGACTTATATAGAGACTTAAAGTGGTGATTTGGGACTTATCAAAAAAGACTCTCAGGGAGGAGCTTATTGGGACTTATCCATCAATTCCCCTGCCCCGCACCGCTTCGCTCCTGCTCCGCCCCGCATCGCTCCTGCCCCCCTTCGCTCCTTCCGCCGCCGCCCCCAGCACCCAAAATCGCCGCCGCCCCCAGTACCCAGAAGCGCCGCCGCCATGGCCGACGATGAGGAGGACCGGATCCCCTTCTCGTCTCAGTTCCACGCGCATCATCAGGCATCGCAGGGCTCATCCGCTGGGGGAAATCTCGGAAGGGGAATGGGATCTTCGATCTCAACCACAACGTCGACGACTTCCCGGAGTTGGGCTCGTACCAGCAACTCCTCTTCGACCAGTCCGCCGGCCATGGTCTTCCCCCTACTGGACCTGGTCGTGGGAGGCCCGTGTCTCAGGGTGGAGGAGGCCGAGCACGGTCTCTGAACTTCGGAGGCCGAGCCGGCTCTCACCTGCGTCCGTTCGTCGCCCCGGGCGCAGCTGCCGTTGAGGGAGGCGTGATAGGGCGTGGGAGGACCGTGTCGCAGGTCACCGGACGCGGTGTAATTCGTTTGTATAAACAAGGGTTATGTGAACAAGTGTTTTATCAACTTATAAGTCCCTACAAACAAACAGGTAGGGACTCGGGGCTTATAAGTCCCTGTAAACAAACAGGTATGGACTTATGACTTATAAGTTGAGACTTAAAAAAGTCCTATGACTTATGAAACAAACAGGGCCTAAGGAGTGCGTTGGTTTTGGGAGTGTCTACTTTCGAGGAACAAATGGGAGATTTGCATTGGTTTCGAGGAGCAGCCGAGAGAATTAAGGAGGAAGCGTGCGTACCTGTATCTGTTTGGAAGGAGGATTTGATTAGAGTTTGTTTGCTGGACAATTGGAGAGGCGTATTTTAAGGTTGGAAGGAGACTAGAGTCTGTTGGAGATATGTCAGCTAGACTCAGCGTCCACCCAGTTTAGTGGAAGTTTTTGACAGTTGGCTGGTTGGGTAAGAGATATGTCACAGTAGCATACAAACTTTCTTTCTTTCTTTGTTTCAGTACAGTGGAGTAGACTTTCTTTGTTTCAAAGTTTCATATTCATAAGCTCGTCGTTACATATAATGATGGACGCACGGACTTGACCCATGCTTGAACTATACCAGGTTTTACTTGTGTCATATGCCAGAGAAGAGGGAGAAACCTGACGGATGAATGACTAGATGAATATGTTTCATTGGATTACAACGTACTGTCTCAAATTTGTTTCTTTCATACGATCAAAACAAACAAACTTTGATACATACATATCTGGCTAGACAGATTTTACAGTAGATTCTGCCAACAGCTTTTCACTATATTTTGTGCTACTCAACAGCGTCAGCTTGGCGCCCTCTAGTTACTACATATGCACTGGTTGAACATATATATTACCACCCATCAGCATTTTGTGCAAACTACATGAAAAGATTGGCTTCATCATGCAAGAGGAGCAAACCCCTCCCTCGCCAAGGGACCTTCAACATCACCAGCATCAACCAGATCCACCCACCGCCACGCCATGCATTATTATAGAGAATAGTAGCATACATTTCTCAATTATATAAACAAGGGGACTAACAAACCTGGGCAAGCCAGTACATAACTCATCATCAATTCTGTTTCAATCTATATCAAGTTCACACATGTCCTCCAAAAAAATGTTGATAATAAATAGGTTGATATACACGATAAATCCAATGAGGCACTGCAAATTGCACATAAGCAAGTCCCAGCCATTTTCTTGTTTAACGAGCGAGAAATATGTTATGTAGCTGAGAAGAGATGTGTACAAATGTCATGGGTTCTTTAAACACTACACAGTCTAGAGTATTGGACTCGAGCAACAACATGATCTTTAAACAACTACCAACCAAAAACTTTATCCTAATCCACTGCACACAATGCAGATTTAGTTTCGGGGGCATCAAACTCCGATGGGCCTTCATCTTGCCAAGCACCCACGCGTATTTGAATGATTATCTTATTCATCTTAGGAGCTTCCTCTCCAACCTCTTGTCAATACCTCCAAGCTTGTACATCAGATGGCCCAGTGGTGGCCAACTTGCCAGAGTCAAGATGCCAAATGACCACAATGTTGATGTGAGTCTTCTTGCCAATGGCTGAAACAAACTGCAAGATCAAATATAAAATGTGTTAGAACACAGGATCGACATAACATAATGAACTGTTTGTCAAGATTAATATGTCAAATGACCCTATGGATAGGAACTCCATGGGTTTAATCAGATAGGGTACACTTAGTTATATCCAATGAACCATGAACCAAAATCCTAGTTTACAAACATTATGTGGGCAAATGCATATAGGAGCAATGCATAAGAAATATCATGTGGAAAACACCAAAATGGCAAGCGCCCGGCAAATCTATGGCCATTAGTTAATAGCAGGTAACTAACAAATCCAGATAGATTAATTTTAGTTGTAAAAAGGATTCCAAAGTGACCTGATTTCCCCATTATCAACATATAAATGAATACCACTGCATGACCTTAGAAAAAGCTTGCCAACATGGCTAACCATTTTATTGTGTATCTCAGCAACCGAAGTTCAAGTCAGGAATTCGATGCAGTAAAGAAACTACTACAATGGTTTTCTTAATAGAAAGCTTCGCAAAGGAGAGGAACCAACAACTTACCTATGTCGGAACCAACGAGGAAGAGGATACCGGAAAGGCAGGGCGTTAGGCGTCAGAGTGAGCACCCGAGCATGCAGAGCTTTGCTGTCCAAACTTGTACCAGACAGCTCTGTGGTCCCGGAAGGTACGCCCAGCAACAGTGCTACAAATGTGAGCAAAAACCAAAGTCACTAGTACTCAAGGCAGGCAAACTAAAATGATGGTTTGTCAAGCATTAAGATAGACATAATAATCTAAAAATATTGAGATAGACAGGAGCGGAGCAGTCAAAGCTTATCAAGAAATCCAAAGCAAGCGAAGTTTGGGTACAGGATATTTATATTAATCTAAATGCACAATGATGCCATCAATTCCGTTATTCAGTTTGGTTTTTAGCTTTTGTAGCACTGTGCAATCAAAACTTCATAATATTGTCATTAAAATTACAGCTGCAAGCCAGCAAGGTTATCATAGATTTTCGTTCTGCACTGTGGTCATGGAGTGATCAGATAAAACATGCCAGACATATCAATTGTTTGTTGGTGTTATCATGCACAGTGGTTCTTTTTTTTAGGGATCATGCATAGTGGTTCTACAGAGTAAATTCTGAGCAGAACAGGCTAACAACATGATAATTGCTACCAACGATTTACTTGAAAGCAGCTGCTACAGTAGTAATAACAAATTCAGTAGTTGTTATACATGTGATTTCAGTGATGTTCCTCCAACTTATACGGATCAGAGGTTCAGAAGCAGTAATAATTGGGTAGTTTCACATGGTAGTAGCAGCCACCTACCTATCCAACCTGCCTACCTAACGAACACAATTTGGGGGAAGCCATGGCCGTGAACACAAACGCACAAGCCACACGAGCAGATGGTGGATGCCCGCAACAGCAAGGGGTGGGCAGAAGGGGTTGCGCAACGTACGTACCGAAAACATAACGGCCAGGTGGGTGAGGTCGGCAAGACCGTTGAGATCACCGTCGCTGCTGCCGAGCGAGTCCTCTCCGTTTCCGCTCTCTAGGAAGACTCTCCTGCTGCTGTGGTGGCTCCTGGACCCCTCCCATCGGCGCGTCCATAGCAAGAGCTCGCCCGTCGGTGGCTCCCCCGCCACCCCTAGGTGGCATCCTTGTTGTTGGCGCCCTCCGTCGTGTCGCCACCGTGATGGGGACGCGGGGCTGACGAACCAATGAGGGGATCGAACCCCGTGACGGATTTCGGGCGAGATCCGGGGAGCGGACTCGCACCGTGCGCGGTGGGTGTTACCGATCCACCTCCCAAGCTTCAGAAGGTGCAGCGGCGGCGAGGGGAAGAATTTTTTTGGCTCTGAATACCAATGTAACACCCCCGATCTGAGAGGGGATCGGTGATCTAAGTGGGTGAGATGGAGCAGGTGAGGAAGGGGATGAGCTTGGAGAAGGGGTTTGGATTTCAGAGGAAAGTTTAGATACAAGAAAAGTGATTCACACGCATGACTCACTCGACCAATAGGCTGGTCCTTTTAAACCCCACACACTCACACCCAGGCTAGGGCCCCGCTTGCCAGCCTTGCCAGGTCACGCCGTCCAGGGGTGGACCGGTGTGACACGAACCAATGAGCGGGCGGAGCGGGAGAAGGCTCCGAGGAAGAGTCCTCGGTATGGCTTCGTTAGGTTGAGGAGGCGCCGGCGGGAGCGCATGTCCAGGAGGCGCTGCTGTCGACCGGCCGCCGCCGCCGCATCTGGGTGGTGGGGGCTGGGTTGGGGTTGAGATGTAGGTGGGGGCTTGTATAGGAGGAGGTGGTGGCGGAGGCAGGAGGGGTTCCTCTCGACGTCTGAAAGGGCTCCCTCGTCGCCAACCTTGTCGGGCGTGAGCACGGGCAATGACGGCGGCTTCAAGAAAGAGAGAGGAAGTGGGGAGGAGGCGAGCCGGGTGGGGGGAACCGGATCCTCTAACATTGTGAAGGAAAGTCACGGTGCTACAGTGTTTGCCTAGTGTAAAATGAAAAAGGAAAGTTAGAGACTGTTAGTAGGTAGTTAGTAGGTTGTTTATTGTTGGTATTTACTGTAGATATAAATAATTTAAAATTAATTTTATTTCACCATCAATTTATTTGTATGTAATTACTATAAATGTACACGGTAGATCATCAATTTGCAAATTAATTTAAATTATTTTAGCAATAATCATATGGATAGAAAGAAGGAAAGTTAGAGACTTTAACTTTTCTTCTCAATGTTAGAGGATCCGGTTCCGGGGTGGGGGAAAGTGTCAGGTGCTCCCAGCCTTAGCATACTCCCGGTACTCCAATGCCAAAAAATATTTTTTTAACGTTTCAAAAATTCCAAAAAAATTGTGAATGTTCACAATGAATGTGACTATAAGTCCTAAAAATTTCAGGTCCAAACTCGAAACACATATTGAGAAACAAAAATGTGAAATCTAGCATGAGTAGTGTAAAGAATAGACAAAAGGAACATTGACACTATTTAGATCTGGATTTCTCTTTTTTTGTTTCTCAATGTACATTTCGATTTTAGATCTAAAATTTTTAGGGGATGTAGTAACATTTCTTGTGAACATTCTCATTTTTCAGAATTTTTTGAAATATTTAAAAATCATTTTTTGATATTGGAGCACTGCGAGTACCGCAAGGCTGGGAGCACTGAATACTTTCCCGCTGGGGTGGATCGGTGATGTGTTTTCGGCAAACGATGATGGGCAAGATTGCGCCTGAAAAATAAGATTTTGTGCGAGGGACAGATGAAGGCGAGGCAAGGCCAGGCAGACGAAAAGTGGGAGGCGTAAGACGGGATATGGAACATTATTATTGCAGTGTCATTTTTGCGAAAACCCCCTCAGTGAATTCCCGACACAACCCACACTCCCTGGTCGTCTCCCCCACTCGTCTCCCTTGCACGTCGGAGCCCTTGCTCGGCTCCCCCGCCCTACGCCTCCACCGTGTTGCTTCCCTCTCCTTGTTCCCTTGCTCATTCCCCATGGTGAACCACGGAAAGGAGAAGGCTTGATTTTTGTTTTGGATATGCTCTCCGATGGCGGCGGCCTTCCCCGAGCTTGGTGAGCCGAAGCTGGCCCTTCCTGTCGTGGAACACCTCCTCGCCGGCTGGCCGCCATCAACCACGAAGCCGGTCCCTGCCAGTTCCTTCACCTCGCCGCCAACCTCGCTCCCACGCGCACCTCCCTGAAGTCGGTAGAAGCTCTCCACTTTCCCCCGCCGGCAGCAGCAACCATCCCCGCCTTCGCCGCCCAGCAACCAGCACTGCCTGTGAGACAAAGCAAAGGTGAGGATCCAAATTGTCCCCAAACTGTAATGCTTGACGGAAATTTGAGTAAAACTGAAAATTTGAGTACGTCTCTATGCACTTGCAAATGGGGATTTGGTGACTGTCTTGCTGCCCGATGATGCAGTAGAACAGTGTCAGATTTGTACTGTCTCAAAATTCACTCATGAACTCTGAACTCTGAAATTAGTATTGTCTCAAAATTCAATAAGATTTTCTCATTGTTGTGCAGTACTGAATCATGGAGTACATTGTGGCTTTGTAGGTCTGGCCAATCGACGACGACGACTCGTGCTCATTGGCCTCGTGCACAGGTGCTCTGCAAGTCTGCATTGGGTAAAAGTCTAAAATTTTGATCTTTACTACTGTCAAAATCCTATATACTTAAGAAGTTCATCCCCACTATAGTATTTATCTTAACATGCAAGCTATCCACATCAGCAACCCTGCCATATCAGCATTCCATCATTGGCTTACAGGAGGGACCAGCAGCATACAGAACGGACACATCACCATTCGGTTACCATTACAGGAGAGACCCACCACAGGAGGTCAGGAGGCCTAGGGCACAAAAATAAGAGAACGACCGAGATAGATAAGGCGGTCTGTCAGGACCGCTCTGGCTCAATTAATCTAGACTTCCTGTTCCAGTTACACTCGATGGTGCATAACATTTCTACACCCGAGTTCATCTTGGTGGCCATGTGGTTCATTTGGTGGCGAAGGAGACTTTATACGGAAGGGGAAACTGTCATGTCGACATAACAAGTAGCAATGTCAATCCGGGTTCTAGCTACAAATTTCGTACAAGCAAACACTCCAAACCAAGCTATCCGGAAGAGGAATCGCGTATGGAAGAAACCAAAAGCGGGAGTGGTAAAAATAAATGTTGATGCATCCTTTCTTGCGGACAATTTCTCGGGCTCATGCGGTGTCATAGCCCATAATGATCAAGGACAATTCTAAGGCGCAACAACTCAGTTGATACCCCATGTGTGGACTGAATTTAGCTGCAAACTTGGGCTGCACAAATTTGGAAATTGAATCTGACAGCACAAGTGCGTTGGAGGCAATATCCGACCCTTATGCTTATATGGGAACAACAGTCCCTATCATAATGGAGTGCTCCCTAATGACAATGGAATTTGCTCATATATCCTTTGATCATTATAGCAGAGAGGCATTGTATTAGCATGAGAAAGTCTGAAGTGTGGGAAACAAACATCCCTGCCTTTATTCTTCACCTTTTTGTAAACGACCTGGCTATCATTTGATGAATAAAGTGTTAGAATCTTAGGGTTTTCGGTCTACCCCCTAATTCCTCTGCGCTTATCCGTGGTGCCACTCACAATTCACATATCTGAGGCTAGGGGGTAGGGACCTTCTTATATTGTCTTTCCAAAGAGTCCACCTCTTATACAGATATAAGATTCCTAGTCTTTTTCCACTAGTGTAACGCCCCGAGACCGATGTGCCACGTGTCCTCCAGTTATTCGATGTTGTTGCCTTGTCATTGCTTGCGTGTCATGCATTGCATATCATGTCATCATGTGCATTTCATTTGCATACGTGTTCGTCTCATGCATCGGAGCATTTTCCCCGTTGTCCGTTTTGCATTCTGGCGTTCCGTTCTCCTCCGGTGGTCTTTTCTACCTTTTTCTCGTGTGTGGGGATTAAACATTTCCGGATTGGACCGAGACTTGCCAAGCGGCCTTGGTTTACTACCGGTAGACCGCCTGTCAAGTTTCGTACCATTTGGACTTCGTTTGATACTCCAACGGTTAACCGAGGGACCAAAAAGGCCTCGTGTGTGTTGCAGCCCAACACCCTTCCAATTTGTCCCAAAACCCACCTAAGACCTCTCCATCATCTCGGTCGTTCGATCACGATCGCGTGGCCGCAAACCGCACCTCATTTGGACTCTCCTAGCTCCCTCTACCTATAAATATGTGCTCCCCTCCGAAATTTTCGCGCAGTCTAACCCTAGTCTTCTTCATCCTCGCGCCGCTGGACACGTCCGAGCCGAGCCGGACAATGTCCGCCGCCGCCGCCACCTCACTCCGGCCTATCGGAGCTCACCACGTCGCCCCGCCGCCGCTCCAGGCCAACCCCCGCGCGCCACCTGGCCTCCTCCTCTCTCCTCCGCCGCCATGGGCCCGCGCGGCCCAGATCCGGCCCGCGGGGCCCGAATCGCCGCCGCCCCGCGCCTGGGCGTCCCCGCCGCCTCGGGCGCCTTCCGCCGCGCCGCCTTCCCCGACTATCGCGCCGCCGCCCGGAAACCGACGCTGGCCACCGCGCCATCGCCGGCGCCGCTCCTCTCCGGCAACCGTGCCGCCCCGTGCTCCTCCAGTTCCGGCCATCGCCGGCGACGAGCGCCGCGCCGCTCACCGACCCCGCCGGCAGCCTTCCTCCGCCGCCCCGCGCCGGGATCCGGCCGGATCCGGCGAGATCCGGCCCGGATACGCCATCTACGGCGAGGTCCATCTCTCTCCCCGCCATCTCCGGCGAGAACCGTGCCGGCAAACCTCGGATTCCGTGCCATTGACTTTTATCACAAGCGTATAATTTTACGAAGTCCTCGAGATTTCCTTGTTTCATATGCCCATATTCATCATGTCGTAACTTTGCATCCGTAGCTCCGTTTTGGGCGTGTAGCATATCAAAATGTTCGTCTCAGAGAGCACATCATTTCATCTCATTGCATCATTTTCATTTGAGTTCATCTTGATGTCCGGAATGCTGTTAGAAGAATGCTATTTGAGATAATTGTCAGATCTGCTGCTCCAATTAGGTATTTGTCATTTTTGCCATGATTATTGTGTGCATGATATGCTCATGAGCTCTACATGTGTTTTGTTATATGCCATGCCATCTTTCCAGAGGTGCAATCCATGTATTTTTGTGATATGTGTGGTGACTAGCACAAGCTTGCAAAGTGGAGCATTCGTTAATGCTGATTTCAGGGACTTAGCAATTCCACTAAGTCCTTGATCTGTTTATCTCAATATGTCATATGTTCATGTTGTTTCCTAGTGATCCGTGCCTCTTTTGAGGATGATCAGTAAGGATGATTTGTTAACCTTGTGGTGCTCTATCCAACCATGTCTTTGTTTGCATTTATGGAGCATCCTAGCTTGAGTCAATCGAGCTCTACTTTTGCTATTTCATGAATCTGGGCAGATTGTCTACTTGTTAGCAATTTTGCCGAGGATGTTGTAGTTGATCCGTGCATGCTATGTTATTGTTCTTGCCATGTTTAGCTTATATTTTTTGGATTCTCGATGGGTGTATGCTTAGATTGTCATGCCTCGCTCTGTAGTGAGTGCATCGAGCTCGTAAACATGCCTACTTGATATCTGATTTGCATGCTCCAGTTTTTCACTAAGTCTGAGAGCCTGATTATGTTTTGCCTTGTTCACATTCTAGCAATTGTATTTTCTGATCCCTTTTGACTCAAGGTCACTAAGGGACTTTTGTTAAGCTCTTTGAGTAGCTCCATGCCATGCTTTACCTTGCCATGTTCAGGTCCTGTACCATGTAGTTTTCATGCTCCGAAGTGTGCTACCTGATCTGAAATTCCAGGTTTGTGTTAATTTCACTAAGTCTGAGACCTGTTTACCAAATGCACTTTTGCCATGCTTGTTTGAACCTTTTAGTGGATGAATTGGCCGTAGCTCAGTGTTCATCTTTTGTTAAGCATCATGAATGGATCCCTGCCATGTATTTTGTTGCCATGTTTGGGTGTTGTAGTATGTTCATATTGTTGCATTTAGATGGCTACTTGTTGTATATCGCAGACCGGTGCCATATTTGAATTGCTTGCCATTTCCAAACCGTAACTCCGATTCCGGCGTTCTTTATATCGTTTTCAAGCGATTTCATCTCACCTTTCCAGTGGCACACTTGGATTTCCAAGTTGAGGCCAGGTTCATTCATTCTCTTGCAAATCATGCATATGCATCGCATACCGCATCCCGCATATCATACCACGTTCATGTGTTGGTTGTTTACTATGTTGTGTGCTTCTTTCCGGTGTTTGCTTCTTCGGGTTGGTTTCGGTAACGTTGTGTTTATGAGGACCCGTTCGTCTACGTCCATTTGTCTTCTTCATGGACTCGTTCTTCTTCCTTGCGGGATTTCAGACAAGATGACCATACCCTCGAAATCACTTCTATCTTTGCTTGCTAGTTGCTCGCTCTTTTGCTATGCCTATGCTGCGATACCTACCACTTGCTTATCATGCCTCCCATATTGTTGAACCAAGCCTATAACCCACCTTGTCCTAGCAAACCATTGTT
This sequence comes from Triticum urartu, assembly GCF_056163025.1. Taxonomy (NCBI): domain Eukaryota; kingdom Viridiplantae; phylum Streptophyta; class Magnoliopsida; order Poales; family Poaceae; genus Triticum; species Triticum urartu. The sequence goes on along the minus strand of NC_141879.1, from coordinate 148,198,539 downwards.
TGTCTATGTTACCGCTTTGCTCAGCCCCTCTTATAGCGTTGTTAGTTGCAGGTGAGGATTGAAGTATGTTCCTTGTTGGAACATGGAGTTGTTGTTCCTTGTTGGAACATATTTACTTGTTGGGATATCACTATATATCTTATTTAATTAATGCATCTATATACTTGGTAAAGGGTGGAAGGCTCGGCCTTATGCCTGGTGTTTTGTTCCACTCTTACCGCCCTAGTTTCAGTCATATTGGTGTTATGTTCCCGGATTTTGCGTTCCTTACGCAGTTGGGTAATAATGGGAACCCCTTGACAGTTCGCCTTGAGTAAAACTCTTCCAGGAATGCCCAACATTGGTTTTACCATTTGCCTCCTAGCATTTTCTTTTCCCTTGGGGGTCGCGCGCCCAAGGGTCATCATTATTTTAAACCCCCGGGCCAGTGCTCCTCTGAGTGTTGGTCCAACTTGTCAGCCGCCGGTGGCCACCAGTGGCAACTCTGGGCTGGCCTACCGGAAGTTAAGACAATCCGGTGTGCCCTGATAAAGAGATATGTGCAGCTCCTATCGGGATTTGTCGGCACATTCGGGCGGTGTTGCTGGTTTAGTTTTACCTTGCTGAAATGTCTTGTAACCGGGATTCCGAGTCTGATCGGGTCTTCCCGTTGGAAGGAATATCCTTCGTTGACCGTGAGAGCTTGTGATGGGCTAAGTTGGGACACCCCTGCAGGGATTTGAACTTTCGAAAGCCGTGCCCGCGGTTATGGGCAGATGGGAATTTGTTAACGTCCGGTTGTAGAAAACCTGAAGTTGACCTTAATTAAAAATGCATCAACCGCGTGTGTAACCGTGATGGTCTCTTTCCGGCGGAGTCCGGGAAGTGAACACGGTGTTGGAGTTATGCTTGACGTAGGTTGTTTTAGGATCACTTCTTGATCATACTTTCTCGAACGTGCTTTGCCTTCTCTTCTCGCTCTCATTTGCGTATGCTGGCCACCATATATGATAGTCGCTTGCTGCAGCTCCACCTCTTACCTTTTACCTTACCCATAAGCTTAAATAGTCTTGATCGCGAGGGTGTGAGATTGCTGAGTCCCCGTGACTCACAGATCCTTCCAAAACCAGCTTGCAGGTGCCGATGAGTCCGTGCCGATGACGCAACCAAGCTCAGGAGGAGCTCGATGAAGATCTTGTCCTTTGTGTTGTTTCGTTCTAGTTGATCAGTAGTGGAGCCCAGTTGGGGTCGATCGGGGACCATGTCGCATTTGGGATTCTTCTTTTATTTTGGTTCCATGGTCGGACCTTGTTTGTATCTGGATGATGTAATGCTTTATTCATGTATTGTGTGAAGTGGCGATTGTAAGCCAACTATGTTTCTCTTTTCCCTTATGTATTACATGGGTTGTGTGAAGATTACCTCACTTGCGACATTGCTTTCAATGCGGTTATGCCTCTAAGTCATGCTTCGACACGTGGGAGATATAGCCGCATCAAGGGCGTTACAAGTTGGTATCAGAGCCTTCCCCGACCTTAGGAGCCCCCACTGCTTGATCGTTTTTAGCAGCCGTTGTTGAGTCTAGAAAAAAAATGTTTTGAGTCATTAGGAATTATATATCGGAGAGTTTAGAAATTCTTTTTACTCCTCAGTCCCTTCGTCGCTCTGGTGAGGCATCCTGACGTAGAGTTTTGACTCTTCTCTTCTCAAATTTTCATAAAAAAAAATTAGGATCACGCGGGTATCTTGGAATCATTCCGATCGATTTGTGACGAGAACATTGTTCTTGGTGCCTCCTGTCATTTAGGGGTTGTGGCAGTGTCCCGGGGAGTTGAGCTCCGAGGTGTTGTCGTCACAATTTTATCGTTACAGTTCTGGAATACCTGAGTTTAGTTCGCCGACATCGAAAATCTCTTTTATGCAGTTGTTGGTGAGATAACCTCGACGCCACCCAGTACTGGGGCGGGAGTTAGGGAGTATTGCCATAACTCGTGTAACGGATGCTTTTCGAAGGTTGAGGTGGACGATTTCCGAAGGTTTCTTGGTTATGTGTTGAAGGATGGATACAGCTGGATGTAGGATTTGCTAGATTTGGGTGAGATATTATGCTTCCCCTGTATCCCCAACACCTGATTGCATAACCGGAAAATTTCGGGAGTTTATAAGTGGGAATTCAAGTAGCTCTTAGGATATCTTTCCAACAGATGTATGATATGAAATTGGGGTTCGACGTCTAGTGGTACGCCTATTCACGGTCGGTTTTACAGTGGTCTCGTTGTGTCTTAAAGAGTCCTTGGCTATGCCGACTCGGGGACGCTTCGTATGTCATGTGCACTGCCTTGTACATGATGGTGCTGTACGATCGAGCCCGTGTAGGCCCCACCACGAAAACTTCGGACGAAATCTCTATCATATGTTTGTTCCGGCTTATTCTGCAAGCCAATCCTTTGTTTTGTTTTGAGTTGTGGTATTCGAGTTGCTTCAAAGTCAAGTGTTGATTCCATACCTTTCCTAAATGGTGTTCTCATACTCCTATGAGAATACTAATCCTCCTTGATAATCGAGATTGTTATGCCAATCTTGTTCAACCGGTGTGCTTCTCTTCAAGTGGATCCGATCACTTCAACATTCGCAAGATTCAATCTCAGCTTTCTCAACGGTGTTTGTTTCATCCGTCTCCAAGTTGCCTTTGTTTTTCCCGCCCTCCCACCCTTTTTCTTCAAGGAATCCGATGTGTTTATCAAGTATCCTTTATTCATATGAAGTCTCTCCATTCTTTTCCGTCAATGTTCTTATCCGGTGATTCTCAGGAAGATGCTAACGGAGCTTCTAGTTCATCATTCTTCGTTCTCTTTTATCCGATGAATTCAATTCAAGCTTTGCCAATTATATCCTTTCCTCGTTGCAAATACCTTCTCATGCCGGTGCACCTCATAATCTTCCACTTCTCGCTATTCAATTGTTCCGGAGTGCTCAAGATATCTCGAAGATTTGTGTTGTCCACTCTACATTCATTCAAGATCCTTCGAGGTTGTTATCTCATTCAAGTCATTTAATTCAACCGGTGCAATCTCTCTTTTCAAGTAATCGTTCAACGGTGTTTTCTTTTGAGTGGGCCCTAACCCACAGGTCATTTTCCCAGGATCTTACCTGACTCTTCTTATTTTCCCGGAGCTATCCAAATTTCTTTTCGAAGCGTGACGTAAGAATGAATTTTCATCAGTCAAAGGGTTTCTCCAAGATCTTTCAAATTCTTTTCATCGTTGGCTCAACCTCTTCGTTTTGATTCTTCCGGAGTGCCTAAATAAGTCATGATGGTATTTCTCGTCGTCATTCTCAGTTGGAAGACCGAAGAAGATTCTTCTTTCAACCTTGCTCCATTCTCTTCAAGATTCATCACTCGAGATTGTTGCCATCCTCTCATAATTGTTTTTGATTGTCAGAATTCTTTTCACTCTTCCGGAGCAATTCAAGATTCTTCTCAGTTTGTTATCCGGAGTCCATCAATTCAGGTTTATTCATTCTCAGCTGTCAGTTATCATTCTCCTATTTTACCGGTGCTTCGTTCTAGTGATCTTTAATCGGCTCGTGATCTCTTCGTTCTCATGTTTCTAAATCCTCTCAATCTCTGTTCATTTTATAATTCTTCCTGGTGTTTTCTTTATCTTTACTTCAATCGTTTTCAATTCTTACGGTGGTTCGTTCAAGATCTCTCTTCCGTATCAATTCATTCGTTCTTTTCAATCCCGACCGGTGATTTGTTGAAGACCTTCTCAAGTTGGCGCTATATCTGTCTTAATGCTCTCTACAAGAATAAGTAGTATGTCAAATCCGCTGCTTGTCATCAATTTAAACTGGTGAAGGATACGCACAATGTAATTCTTATTCTTGTTCCATCCAAGTGATTAATTCCTTATTCCGGAGGTGCATCATATCACATTCTGGGTTCGAGATGCTTTATCTTTTCTTTTCCCGGAGTTCCTAGCTCTCGCAATTACATCACCACGGAGATTCATTTAAATCATTGCAAGTCTTCACCTTGTGTTTCCATCTTCTCTTGCCTTCCGTTTGATCATTCCTTTGTTTACCGGAGTTCTCATGAAGGTTCTACATGATGGTTCATCAAGGATTTATATTCCTTCTCGAAGTGTTCATCGAGATTCTTTTCTAAGAAGCTCAAGCATTCTTCATCTTGCATCCGGAGTGCAATTCTTTCTTCCATATCATGGGAGGTGGTATTATGTCATTCTTGATAATTTGAATTCATGTTTCATGATTCACATGTTGTCATGAATGAGATATTTTAAATCCATCAATCTCATCATTGGAGTTATCTTGGGTTATATTCCACCTAAAGCCTTCCCTAAGGTTTGTTGCTATCCATGGCGCTTATAAAGGACCCAAGATCTTCTTTATCCTCCCGGTGGAAATATTTTTCTCGTCTCCTTGTTCTTATCAATCCAATTCTTTTCCCATGAGTGGCAGGTTGTCACCTCATATTTTGAGCTGTATTCCATAAGACCATATCAAGCTTATCTTTTCGTTGTTGTTTTTCCAACAACTCCGTTCGACCCTACTCCTAAGGATACCTTTTCAAGTTCTTTTGTGGCAGAACTTGGCATTTTCTTCTCCATTCTTTTATTTCAATTATCTATATTCTATTCTTTCGTTCCGGAGGCATTGTGTTGTTGCACTTTTCAACCAATCATCTCTTTTTGTCAAAGATCATGCTTTTTTCATGCCTATCCATTTAACCGGAGTGTCGTGTCCTCTGCTCAAGTTCTTTTCACCGTATCAAGTCTTGCATAACTTCTTAACCGGAGTGCTTTCAATATATATCTTGCCCTTCAACCTCAAGGTTTTTCGCAATGTTTCTTTGTCCCTCCTTGCTAACGGAGTGTTTTTGACTTTGTTCACCTTCGTTGTATTCTTTTCTTGAATTTGTTCAACCTCTCAAGGTTATTTGGTTTCACTCGTTTGTCAAAGGAGCAACTTAGTTTTACCTCTTCTCTTTCTCTTCCGTTGTCCCTCCGGTGCCATTCTAGATCTCGGGACGAGATCCTCTCGTAGTGGTGGAGTGTTGTAACGCCCCGAGACCGATGTGCCACGTGTCCTCCAGTTATTCATTGTTGTTAACTTGTCATTGCTTGCGTGTCATGCATAGCATATCATGTCATCATGTGCATTTCATTTGCATATGTGTTCGTCTCATGCATCCGAGCATTTTCCCCGTTGTCCGTTTTGCATTCCGGCGTTCCGTTCTCCTCTGGTGGTCTTTTCTACCTTCTTCTCGTGTGTGGGGATTAAACATTTCCGGATTGGACCGAGACTTGCCAAGCTGCCTTGGTTTACTACCAGTAGACCGCCTGCCAAATTTCGTATCATTTGGACTTCGTTTGATACTCCAACGGTTAACCGAGGGACCGAAAAGGCCTCATGTGTGTTGCAGCCCAACACCCTTCCAATTTGGCCCAAAACCCACCTAAGACCTCTCCATCATCTCGGTCGTTCGATCAAGATCGCGTGGCCGCAAACCGCACCTCATTTGGACTCTCCTAGCTCCCTCTACCTATAAATATGTGCTCCCCTCCGAAATTTTCGCGCAGTCTAACCCTAGTCTTCTTCATCCTCGCGCCGCCGGACACGTCCGAGCCGGACAATGTCCGCCGCCGCCGCCACCTCACTCCGGCCTATCGGAGCTCGCCACGTCGCCCAGCCGCCGCTCCAGGCCAACCCCCGCGCGCCACCGGGCCTCCTCCTCTCTCCTCCGCCGCCACGGGCCCGCGCGGCCCAGATCCAGCCTGCGGGGCCCGAATCGGCGCCGCCTCGGGCACCTTCCGCCGCGCCGCCTTCCCCGACTACCGCGCCGCCGCCCGGAAACCGACGCTGGCCACCGCGCCATCGCCGGCGCCGCTCCTCTCCGGCAACCGTGCCGCCCCGTGCTCCTCCAGTTCCGGCCATCGCCGGCGACGAGCGCCGCGCCGCTCACCGACCCCGCCGGCAGCCTTCCTCCGCCGCCCCGCGCCGGGATCCGGCCGGATCCGGCGAGATCCGGCCCGGATACGCCATCTACGGCGAGGTCCATCTCTCTCCCCGCCATCTCCGGCGAGAACCGTGCCGGCAAACCTCGGATTCCGTGCCATTGACTTTTATCACAAGCGTATAATTTTACGAAGTCCTCGAGATTTCCTTGTTTCATATGCCCATATTCATCATGTCGTAACTTTGCATCCGTAGCTCCGTTTTGGGCGTGTAGCATATCAAAATGTTCGTCTCAGAGAGCACATCATTTCATCTCATTGCATCATTTTCATTTGAGTTCATCTTGATGTCCGGAATGCTGTTAGAAGAATGCTATTTGAGATAATTGTCAGATCTGCTGCTCCAATTAGGTATTTGTCATTTTTGCCATGATTATTGTGTGCATGATATGCTCATGAGCTCTACATGTGTTTTGTTATATGCCATGCCATCTTTCCAGAGGTGCAATCCATGTATTTTTGTGATATGTGTGGTGACTAGCACAAGCTTGCAAAGTGGAGCATTCGTTAATGCTGATTTCAGGGACTTAGCAATTCCACTAAGTCCTTGATCTGTTTATCTCAATATGTCATATGTTCATGTTGTTTCCTAGTGATCCGTGCCTCTTTTGAGGATGATCAGTAAGGATGATTTGTTAACCTTGTGGTGCTCTATCCAACCATGTCTTTGTTTGCATTTATGGAGCATCCTAGCTTGAGTCAATCGAGCTCTACTTTTGCTATTTCATGAATCTGGGCAGATTGTCTACTTGTTAGCAATTTTGCCGAGGATGTTGTAGTTGATCCGTGCATGCTATGTTATTGTTCTTGCCATGTTTAGCTTATATTTTTTGGATTCTCGATGGGTGTATGCTTAGATTGTCATGCCTCGCTCTGTAGTGAGTGCATCGAGCTCGTAAACATGCCTACTTGATATCTGATTTGCATGCTCCAGTTTTTCACTAAGTCTGAGAGCCTGATTATGTTTTGCCTTGTTCACATTCTAGCAATTGTATTTTCTGATCCCTTTTGACTCAAGGTCACTAAGGGACTTTTGTTAAGCTCTTTGAGTAGCTCCATACCATGCTTTACCTTGCCATGTTCAGGTCCTGTACCATGTAGTTTTCATGCTCCGAAGTGTGCTACCTGATCTGAAATTCCAGGCTTGTGTTAATTTCACTAAGTATGAGACCTGTTTACCAAATTTACTTTTTCCATGCTTGTTTGAACATGTTAGTGGATGAATTGGCCGTAGCTCAGTGTTCATATTTTGTTAAGCATCATGAATGGATCTCTGCCATGTATTTTGTTGCCATGTTTGGGTGCTGTAGCATGTTCATATTGTTGCATTTAGATGGCTACTTGCTGTATATCGCAGACCGGTGCCATATTTGAATTGCTTGCCATTTCCAAACTGTAACTCCGATTCCGGTGTTCTTTATATCGTTTTGAAGTGATTTCATCTCACCTTTCCAGTGGCACACTTGGATTTCCAAGTTGAGGCCAGGTTCATTCATTCTCTTGCAAATCATGCATATGCATCGCATAGCGCATCCCGCATATCATACCATGTTCATGTGTTGGTTGTTTACTATGTTGTGTGCTTCTTTACGGTGTGTGCTTCTTCGGGTTGGTTCCGGTAACGTTGCGTTTGTGAGGACCCGTTCGTCTACGTCCGTTTGTCTTCTTCATGGACTCGTTCTTCTTCCTTGCGGGATTTTAGGCAAGATGACCATACCCTCGAAATCACTTCTATCTTTGCTTGCTAGTTGCTCGCTCTTTTGCTATGCCTATGCTGCGATACCTACCACTTGCTTATCATGCCTCCCATATTGTTGAACCAAGCCTCTAACCCACCTTGTCCTAGCAAACCGTTGTTTGGCTATGTTACCGCTTTGCTCAGCCCCTCTTATAGCGTTGTTAGTTGCAGGTGAGGATTGAAGTATGTTCCTTGTTGGAACATGGAGTTGCTGTTCCTTGTTGGAACATGTTTACTTGTTGGGATATCACTATATATCTTATTTAATTAATGCATCTATATACTTGGTAAAGGGTGGAAGGCTCGGCCTTATGCCTGGTGTTTTGTTCCACTCTTGCCGCCCTAGTTTCCGCCATATCGGTGTTATGTTCCCGGATTTTGCGTTCCTTACGCGGTTGGGTAATAATGGGAACCCCTTGACAGTTCGCCTTGAGTAAAACTCTTCCAGCAATGCCCAACATTGGTTTTACCATTCGCCTCCTAGCATTTTCTTTTCCCTTGGGGGTCGCGCGCCCAAGGGTCATCATTATTTTAAACCCCCGGGCCAGTGCTCCTCTGAGTGTTGGTCCAACTTGTCAGCCGCCGGTGGCCACCAGGGGCAACTCTGGGCTAGCCTACCGGAAGTTAAGACAATCCAGTGTGCCCTGAGAAAGAGATATGTGCAGCTCCTATCGGGATTTGTCGGCACATTCGGGCGGTGTTGCTGGTTTAGTTTTACCTTGCCGAAATGTCTTGTAACCGGGATTCTGAGTCTGATCGGGTCTTCCCGTTAGAAGGAATATCCTTCGTTGACCGTGAGAGCTTGTGATGGGCTAAGTTGGGACACCCCTGCAGGGATCTGAACTTTCGAAAGCCGTGCCCGCGGTTATGGGCAGATGGGAATTTGTTAACGTCCGGTTGTAGAAAACCTGAAGTTGACCTTAATTAAAAATGCATCAACCGCGTGTGTAACCGTGATGGTCTCTTTCCGACGGAGTCCGGGAAGTGAACACGGTGTTGGAGTTATGCTTGACGTAGGTTGTTTTAGGATCACTTCTTGATCATACTTTCTCGAACATGCTTTGCCTTCTCTTCTCGCTCTCATTTGCGTATGCTGGCCACCATATATGCTAGTCGCTTGCTGCAGCTCCACCTCTTAACTTTTACCTTACCCATAAGCTTAAATAGTCTTGATCGCGAGGGTGTGAGATTGCTGAGTCCCCGTGACTCACAGATCCTTCCAAAACCAGCTTGTAGGTGCCGATGAGTTCGTGCCGATGACGCAACCAAGCTCAGGAGGAGCTCGATGAAGATCTTGTCCTTTGTGTTGTTTCGTTCTAGTTGATCAGTAGTGTAGCCCAGTTGGGGTCGATCGGGGACCGTGTCGCATTTGGGGTTCTTCTTTTATTTTGGTTCCATAGTCGGACCTTGTTTGTATCTGGATGATGTAATGCTTTATTCATGTATTGTGTGAAGTGGCGATTGTAAGCCAACTATGTTTCTCTTTTCCCTTATGTATTACATGGGTTGTGTGAAGATTACCTCACTTGCGACATTGCTTTCAATACGGTTATACCTCTAAGTCGTGCTTCGACACGTGGGAGATATAGCCGCATCGAGGGCGTTACAACTAGTTTCCGGGATAGAGTCCAGATCAAATTACCAACCACGATCATATTTGTCTGTTTAATGGATTCTACCTGTTTTGTCCCCGGAGCATGCGCTTGTGAGCAACGCACCATAACAGAGTGTAAATTCCTCTAATTATGTAGATCAACGTTAGGGCTGTAATCTAACTATATGATCTAGCTCCTTCCAATCATTAGTGTACCCGGGTAGTCTTTCCAATATAAATAGTATATTGTATTCCACTGATAATCGACCAACTTTCTTAAGCATATGTTACTTAAGTACATTCCAACAAGTGATAATTTTCCATGCTAAACATGTAAAACAATTCCATGCACAAATACATGTATAATTCCATAATGAGGTATTTCGAATATTTAACAATTCCAAGTAATTTGAATATAATTGCAGGACACATAATTCCAACATCTCCCACTTGTCCAAAACGATCATTCAATATTCATAAACCCATAGCCTTAACATGCTTGCCAAATACCTCCTGACTAAGTGGGTCCGTCAAGGGATCAACAATCATATTAACACTACATTGAAAACCCACAAATATATATACGGTGATACTTCCCTTCAATATGTTTCCTTGTTGTGACACTTAAGATCACTAGAGACCTTTAGTTTCCACCTAATTATTCCAGCATAGCTGTCCTCGGCGCCTTGAGTATTATTTCCTCGAGTGTAATTCCTGTTGGGTTTCGTAGTAATTTCAAAAAATTTCCTACGCACACGCAAGATCATGTGATGCATAGCAACGAGGGGGAGAGTGTTGTCTACGCACCCAACGCAGACCGACTGCGGAAGCGATCACACAACGTAGAGGAAGTAGTCGTACGTCTTCACGATCCAACCGATCAAGCACCGAAACTACGGCACCTCCGAGTTCGAGCACACGTTCAGCTCGATGACGATCCCCGGACTCCGATCCAGCAAAGTGTCGGGGAAGAGTTCCGTCAGCACGACGGCGTGGTGACGATCTTGATGAACTACAGCAGCAGGGCTTCGCCTAAACTCCGCTACAGTATTATCGAGGAATATGGTGGCAGGGGGCACCGCACACGGCTAAGGAATAGATCACGTGGATCAACTTGTGTGTCTAGAGGTGTCCCCTGCCTCCGTATATAAAGGGGCCAAGGGGGAGGGCTGGCCGGCCAAGGAGGGGAGGCGCAGGAGAGTCCTACTCCCTCTGGGAGTAGGATTCCCCCCCCCCCAATCCTGGTCCAACTAGGATTCCTCGGAGGGGAAGGGAGAGAGGGGGGCCGGCCACCTTCTCCTAGTCCTAATAGGACTAGGGGAGGGGGAAGTGGCGCAGCCACCTTGGGCTGCCCCTTTCTCCTTTCCACTAAGGCCCATGTAGGCCCATATGGCTCCCGGGGGGTTCCGGTAACCTCCCGGTAACCCGGTAAAATCCCGATTTCACCCGGAACACTTCCGATGTCCAAACATAGGCTTCCAATATATCAATCTTTACGTCTCGACCATTTTGAGACTCCTCGTCATGTCCGTGATCACATCCGGGACTCCGAACAACCTTCGGTACATCAAAATGCATAAACTCATAATATAACTGTCATCGTAACCTTAAGCGTGCGGACCCTACGGGTTCGAGAACAATGTAGACATGACCGAGACATGTCTCTGGTCAATAACCAATAGCGGGACCTGGATGCCCATATTGGCTCCTACATATTCTACGAAGATCTTTATCGGTCAGACCGCATAACAACATACGTTGTTCCCTTTGTCACCGGTATGTTACTTGCCCGAGATTCGATCGTCGGTATCCAATACCTAGTTCAATCTCGTTACCGGCAAGTCTCTTTACTCGTTCCGTAATACATCATCTCACAACTAACATATTAGTTGTAATGCTTGCAAGGCTTATGTGATGTGTATTACCGAGAGGGCCCAGAGATACCTCTCCGACAATCGGAGTGACAAATCCTAATCTCGAAATACGCCAACCCAACATCTACCTTTGGAGACACCTGTAATGCTCCTTTATAATCACCCAGTTACGTTGTGACGTTTGGTAGCACCCAAAGTGTTCCTCCGGCAAACGGGAGTTGCATAATCTCATAGTCATAGGAACATGTATAAGTCATGAAGAAAAGCAATAGCAACATACTAAACGATCGGGTGCTAAGCTAATGGAATGGGTCATGTCAATCAGATCATTCAACTAATGATGTGACCTCGTTAATCAAATAACAACTTATTGTTCATGGTTAGGAAACATAACCATCTTTGATTAACGAGCTAGTCAAGTAGAGGCATACTAGTGGCACTTTGTTTGTCTATGTATTCACACATGTATTATGTTTCCGGTTAATACAATTCTAGCATGAATAATAAACATTTATCATGATTATAAGGAAATAAATAATAACTTTATTATTGCCTCTAGGGCATATTTCCTTCAGTCTCCCACTTGCACTAGAGTCAATAATCTAGATTACACTGTAATGATTCTAACACCCATGGAGCCTTGGTGCTGATCATGTTTTGCTCGTGGAAGAGGCTTAGTCAACGGGTCTGCTACATTCAGATCCGTATGTATCTTGCAAATCTCTATGTCTCCCACCTGGACTAGATCCCGGATGGAATTGAAGCGTCTCTTGATGTGTTTGGTCCTTTTGTGAAATCTGGATTCCTTTGCCAAGGCAATTGCACCAGTATTGTCACAAAAGATTTTCATTGGACCCGATGCACTAGGTATGACACCTAGATCGGATATGAACTCCTTCATCCAGACTCCTTCGTTCGCTGCTTCCGAAGCAGCTATGTACTCCGCTTCACATGTAGATCCCGCTACGACGCTTTGTTTAGAACTGCACCAACTGACAGCTCCACCGTTTAATGTAAACACGTATCCGGTTTGCGATTTAGAATCGTCCGGATCAGTGTCAAAGCTTGCATCAACGTAACCTTTTACGGTGAGCTCTTTGTCACCTCCATATACGAGAAACATATCCTTAGTCCTTTTCAGGTATTTCAGGATGTTCTTGACCGCTGTCCAGTGATCCACTCCTGGATTACTTTGGTACCTCCCTGCTAAACTTATAGCAAGGCACACATCAGGTCTGGTACACAACATTGCATACATGATAGATCCTATGGCTGATGCATAGGGAACATCTTTCATATTCTCTCTATCTTCTGCAGTGGTCGGGCATTGAGTCTTACTCAACTTCACACCTTGTAACACAGGCAAGAATCCTTTCTTTGCTTGATCCATTTTGAATTTCTTCAAAATCTTGTCAAGGTATGTGCTTTGTGAAAGTCCAATTAAGCGTCTTGATCTATCTCTATAGATCTTAATGCCTAATATGTAAGCAGCTTCACCGAGGTCTTTCATTGAAAAACTTTTATTCAAGTATCCCTTTATGCTATCCAGAAATTCTATATCATTTCCAATCAGCAATATGTCATCCACATATAATATTAGAAATGCTACAGAGCTCCCACTCACTTTCTTGTAAATACAGGCTTCTCCGAAAGTCTGTATAAAACCAAATGCTTTGATCACACTATCAAAGCATTTATTCCAACTCCGAGAGGCTTGCACCAGTCCATAAATGGATCGCTGGAGCTTGCACACTTTGTTAGCTCCCTTTGGATCGACAAAACCTTCCGGTTGCATCATATACAACTCTTCTTCCAGAAATCCATTCAGGAATGCAGTTTTGACATCCATCTACCAAATTTCATAATCATAAAATGCGGCAATCGCTAACATGATTCAGACGGACTTAAGCATCGCTACGGGTGAGAAGGTCTCATCGTAGTCAATCCCTTGAACTTGCCGAAAACCTTTTGCGACAAGTCGAGCTTTGTAGACAGTAACATTACCATCAGCGTCAGTCTTCTTCTTAAAGATCCATTTATTCTCAATTGCTTGCCGATCATCGGGCAAGTCAACCAAAGTCCATACTTTGTTCTCATACATGGATCCCATCTCAGATTTCATGGCTTCAAGCCACTTTGCGGAATCTGGGCTCACCATCGCTTCTTCATAGTTCGTAGGTTCATCATGATCTAGTAGCATGACTTCCAGAACAGGATTACCGTACCACTCTGGTGCGGATCTTACTCTGGTTGATCTACGAGGTTCAGTAGTATCTGTTGGAGAACGTAGCAGAAATTCAAAATTTTCCTACGTGTCACCAAGATCTATCTATGGAGAAACTAGCAACGAGGGGAAGGAGAGTGCATCTACATACCCTTGTAGATCGCTAAGCGGAAGCGTTCAAGTGAACGGGGTTGATGGAGTCGTACTCGTCGTGATTCAAATCACCGATGATCCTAGTGCCGAACGGACAGCACCTCCGCGTTCAACACACGTACAGCCCGGTGACGTCTCCCATGCCTTGATCCAGCAAGGAGAGAGGGAGAGGTTGAGGAAGACTCCATCCAGCAGCAGCACAACGGCGTGGTGGTGATGGAGGAGCGTGGCAATCCTGCAGGGCTTCGCCAAGCACCACAGAAGAGGAGGGAGAGAGAGATGCAGGGCTGCACCAACAAGAGATCGAATCGCGTGTATTATGGGCAGCCCTATGCCTCATATATATAGGGAAGGGGAGGGGCTGCGCCCCCTCTAGGGTTCCCACCCCTAGGGGGGCGGCAGCCCTAGATGGGGAGCAAAGGGGGCGGCCAAGAGGGGATGGGAGAGGGAGGCGCACCAATATGGGCCCTAAGGCCCATATCCCATTAGGGTTTGCCCCCTCTCCATCTCTTAGGCGCATGGGCCTTAGTGGGGCTGGTTCCCTTGGCCCATGTAGGCCAAGGAACACTCCCCACAGCCCATGTCGCCCCCCCGGGGCAGGTGGCCCCACTTGGTGGACCCCCGGGACCCTCCCGGTGGTCCCGGTACGTTACCGATAAACCCCGAAACTCCTCCGGTGACCAAAACAGGACTTCCCATATATAAATCTTTACCTCCGGACCATTCCGGAACTCCTCGTGACGTCTGGGATCTCATCCGGGACTCCGAACAACATTCGGTAACCACATACAAACTTCCTTTACAACCCTAGCGTCATCGAACCTTAAGTGTGTAGACCCTACGGGTTCGGGAGACATGCAGACATGACCGAGACGTTCTCCTGTCAATAACCAACAGCGGGATCTGGATACCCATGTTGGCTCCCACATGTTCCACGATGATCTCATCGGATGAACCACGATGTCAAGGACTTAATCAATCCCGTATTCAATTCCCTTTGTCTATCGGTACGATACTTGCCCGAGATTCGATCGTCGGTATCTCGATACCTTGTTCAATCTCGTTACCGGCAAGTCTCTTTACTCGTTCCGTAACACATCATCCCGTGATTAACTCCTTGATCACATTGTGCACATTATGATGATGTCCTACCGAGTGGGCCCAGAGATACCTCTCCGTTTACACGGAGTGACAAATCCCAGTCTCGATTCGTGCCAACCCAACAGACACTTTCGGAGATACCCGTAGTGCACCTTTATAGTCACCCAGTTACGTTGTGACGTTTGGTACACCCAAAGCATTCCTACGGTATCCGGGAGTTGCACAATCTCATGGTCTAAGGAAATGATACTTGACATTAGAAAAGCTTTAGCATACGAACTACATGATCTTGTGCTAGGCTTAGGATTGGGTCTTGTCCATCACATCATTCTCCCAATGATGTGATCCCGTTATCAATGACATCCAATGTCCATGGTCAGGAAACCGTAACCATCTATTGATCAACGAGCTAGTCAACTAGAGGCTTACTAGGGACATGGTGTTGTCTATGTATCCACACATGTATCTGAGTTTCCTATCAATACAATTATAGCATGGATAATAAACGATTATCATGAACAAGGAAATATAATAATAATCAATTTATTATTGCCTCTAGGGAATATTTCCAACAGTCTCCCACTTGCACTAGAGTCAATAATCTAGTTCACATCGCCATGTGATTAACACTCACAGGTCACATCGCCATGTAACCAACATCCAAAGAGTTTACTAGAGTCAATAATCTAGTTCACATCACTATGTGATTAACACTCAATGAGTTCTGGGTTTGATCATGTAGCTTGTGAGAGAGGTTTTAGTCAACGGGTCTGAACCTTTCAGATCCGTGTGTGCTTTACAAATCTTCTATGTCATCTCCTAGATGTAGCTAGCACACTCTATTTGGAGCTATTCCAAATATCTGTTCTACTATACGAATCCAGTTTACTACTCAGAATAATCTGGATTAGTGTCAAAGTTTGCATCGGCGTAACCCTTTACGACGAACTCTTTTACCACCTCCATAATGGAGAAAATTCCTTAGTCCACTAGTTACTAAGGATAACTTTGACCGCTGTCTTGTGATCCATTCTTGGATCACTCTTGTACCCCTTGACTGACTCATGGCAAGGCACATTTCAGGTGCAGTACACAGCATAGCATACTGTAGATCCCACGTCTAAAGCATAGGGGACGACCTTCGTCCTTCCTCTTTCTTCTGCCGTGGTCGAGCTTTAAGTCTTAACTTCATACCTTACAACTCAGGCAAGAACTCCTTCTTTGATTGATCCATCTTGAACAACTTCAAGATCATGTCAAGGTATGTGCTCATTTGAAAGTACCATTAAGCGTTTTGATCTATCCTTATAGATCTTGATGCTCAATGTTCAAGTAGCTTAATCCAGGCTTTCCATTGAAAACACTTTCCAAATAACCCTATATGCTTTCCAGAAACTCTACGTCATTTCCGATCAACAATATGTTAAAACATATACTCATCAGAAATTCTATAGTGCTCCCACTCACTTCTTTGGAAATACAAGTTTCTCATAAACTTTGTATACACCCAAAATCTTTGATCATCATCCAAGCATACATTCCAACTCCGAGATGCTTACTCCAGTCCCTAGAAGGATAGCTGGAGCTTTGCATACTTATTAGCATCTTTCAGGATTGACAAAACCTTCCGGTTGTATCACATACAACCTTTCCTCAGAAAATAGTCGAGGAAACTATGTTTTGACATCCCATCTGCAAGATTTCATAAATAATGCAGTAATCGCTAATATAATTCCAACAGACTCTTAGCATCGCTACGAGTGAGAAAACCTCACCGTAGTCAACTCCTTGAACTTGTCAGAAAACATCTTAACGACAAGTCGAGCTTTCTTAATGGTGACATTTACCATCATTGTCCGTCTTCCTTTTAAAATCCATCTACACTCAACAGCCTTACGACCATCAAGTAGTTCTTCCAAAGTCTACACTTTGTTTTCATACATGGATCCTCTCTCGGATTATATGGCCTCAAGCCATTTATCGGAATCCAGGCCCACCATCGCTTCTCCATAGCTCGTAGGTTCATTGTTGTCTAGCAACATGACTTCCAAGACAGGATTACGTACCACTCTGAAGTAGTATGCATCCTTGTCATCCCACGAGGTTTGGTAGTGACTTGATCTGAAGTTTCATGATCACTATCATAAGCTTCCACTTCAATTGGTGTAGGTGCCACAGGAACAACTTCCTGTGCCCTGCCACACACTAGTTGAAGAGACGGTTCAATAACCTCATCAAGTCTCCACCATCCTCCCACTCAATTCTTTCGAGAGAAACTTTTCCTCGAGAAAGGACCCGATTCTAGAAACAATCCCTTATTGCTTTCGGATCTGAGACAGGAGGTATACCCAACTGTTTTGGGTGTCCTATGAAGATGCATTTATCCACTCTGGGTTCGAGCTTATCAGCCTGAAACCTTTTCACATAAGCGTCGCAGCCCCAAACTTTTAAGAAATGACAGCTTAGGTTTCTCTAAACCATAGTTCATATGGTGTCATCTCATTGGAATTACGTGGTGCCCTATTTAAAGTGAATGTGGTTGTCTCTAATGCCTAACCCATAGACTATTGTGGTAATTCGATAAGAGACATCATGGTATGCATCATATCTAATAGGGTGCAGTTATGATGTTCGGACACACCATCACACTATGGTGTTCCAGGCTGTATTAGTTGTGAAATGATTTCCACAATGTCTTAATTTTGTGCCAAACTCGTAATTCAGATATTCATCTCTATGATCGTATCATAGATCTTTTATCCTCTTGTCAATCTTTCAACTTCACACTAAAATTACTTGAACCTTTCAATAATTCAGACTCGTGATTCATCAAGTAAATATACTCAACATCTACTCAAATCATCTGTGAAGTAAGAACATAACGATATCCACTACATGCCTCAGCACTCATTGGACTGCACACATCAAAATGTATTACTTCCAACAAGTTGCTTTCTAGTTCCATTTTACTGAAAAACGAGGCTTTCAGTCATCTTGCCCATGTGGTATGATTTGCATGTCTCAAGTGATTAAAATCAAGTGAGTCCAAATGCTCCATTTGCATGGAGTTTCTTCATGCATATACACCAATAGACATGGTTCGCATGCCTCAATCTTTTCAAAAATGAGTGAGTCCAAAGATCCATAAACATGGAGCTTCTTCATGCGTTTTATACCGATATGACTTACGTGGCTGTGCCACAAGTAGGTGGTACTATCATTACTATCTTTTGGCATGAACATGTGTATCACTACGATCGAGATTCAATAAACCATTCATTTCAAGTGTAAGACCATTCAAGGTATTATTCAAATAAACAGAGTAACCATTATTCTCTTTAAATGAATAACCGTATTTCGATAGACATAATCCAATCATGTCTATGCTCAACGCAAACACCAATCTCGATGGTAGAGGGAGCGTGCGATGCTTGATCATATCAACATTGGAAACACTTCCAACACATATCGTCAGCTCACCTTTAGCTAGTCTCCATTTATTCCGTAGCCTTTTGTTTCGAGTTACTAACCCTTAGCAACTGAACCGGTATCTAATACCCTGGTGCTACTAGGAGTACTAGTAAAGTACACATCAACACAATGTATATCCAATATACTTCTATCGACCTTGCCAGCCTTCTCATCTACCAAGTATCTATGGTAATTCTACTCCAGTGGCTGTTCCCCTTATTACAGAAGCACTCAGTCTCGGGTTTGGGTTCAACCTTGGGTTTCTTCACTAGAGCAGCAGCTGAATTGCCGTTTCATGAAGTATCCCTTTGTTCCCTTGCCCTTCTTGAAACTAGTGGTTTCACCAACCATCAACAATTGATGCTCCTTCTTGATTTCTACTTTCGTGGTGTCAGACATCGCGAATATCTCAAGGATCATCATATATGTCCCTGATATATTATAGTTCATCACGAAGCTCTAGCAGCTTGGTGGTAATGACTTCGGAGAAACATCACTATCTCATTTGGAAGATCAACTCCCACTTGATTCAAATGATTGTTGTACTCAGACAATCTGAGCACAAGCTCAACAATTGAGCTTTTCTCCCTTAGTTTGCAGGCTAAGAAAATCGTCGGAGGTCTTATACCTCTTAACGTGGGCATGAGCCTGAAATCCCAATTTCAGCCCTCAAAACATCTCATATGTTTTGCGACGTTTCAAAACCGTCTTCGGTGCCTCAATTCTAAATCGTTTAACTGAACTATCACGTAGTTATCAAAACGTGTATGTCAGATGTTCGCAACATCCACAGACGACGTTCGAGGTTCAGCACACTGAGTGGTGCATTAAGGACATAAGCCTTCTATGAAGCAATGAGGACAATCCTCAGTTTACGGACCTAGTCCGCGTAATTGCTACTTTCAACTTTCAACTAATTTTTTCTCTAGGAACATATCTAAACAGTAGAACTATAGCGTGAGCTACGACATAATTTGCAAAATCCTTTTGACTATGTTCAGGATAATTAAGTTCATCTTATGAACTCCCACTCAGATAGACATCCCTCTAGTCATCTAAGTGATTACATGATCTGAGTCAACTAGGCCGTGTCCGATCATCACGTGAGACGGACTAGCCAACGTCGGTGAACATCTTCATGTTGATCGTATCTTCTATACGACTCATGCTCGACCTTTCGGTCTTCTGTGTTCCGAGGCCATGTCTGTACATGCTAGGCTCGTCAAGTTAACCCTAAGTGTTTTGCTGTGTTCCGAGGCCATGTCTGTACATGCTAGGCTCGTCAACACCCGTTGTATGTGAACGTAAGGATCCATCACACCCGATCATCACGGCGTGCTTAGAAACGACGAACTGTAGCAACGGTGCATAGTTAGGGGAGAACACTTCTTGAAATTTTAATGAGGGATCATCTTATTTACTACCGTCGTTCTAAGCAAATAAGATGTATAAACATGATAAACATCACATGCAATCAAATAGTGACATGATATGGCCATCATCACTTTGCTCCTTTTGATCTCCATCTTCGGGGCTCCATGATCATCATCGTCACCGGCATGACACCATGATCTCCATCATCATGATCTCCATCATCGTGTCTTCTTGAAGTTGTCACGTCATCTATTACTTCTACTACTACAGCTAATGGTTAGCAATAAAGTAAAGTAATTACATGACGTTTATGTTGACTCGCAGGTCATAAATAAATTAAGACCACTCCTATGGCTCCTGCCGGTTGTCATACTCATCGACATGCAAGTCGTGATTCCTATTACAAGAACATGATCAATCTCATACATCGCATATATCATTCATCACATCCTTTGGCCATATCACATCACATAGCATACCCTGCAAAAACAAGTTAGACGTCCTCTAATTGTTGTTTGCATGTTTTACGTGGCTGCTATGGGTTTCTAGCAAGAACGTTTCTTACCTACGCAAAGACCACAACGTGATATGCCAATTGCTATTTACCCTCCATAAGGACCCTTTTCATCGAATCCGATCCGACTAAAGTAGGAGAGACAGACACCCGCTAGCCACCTTATGCAACTAGTGCATGTCAGTCGGTGGAACCTGTCTCACGTAAGAGTACGTGTAAGGTCGGTCCGGGCCGCTTCATCCCACGATGCCGCCGAATCAAGATAAGACTAGTAACGGCAAGCATATTGAACAAAATCAACGCCCACAACTACTTTGTGTTCTACTCGTGCATAGAATCTACGCAATAGACCTAGCTCATGATGCCACTGTTGGAGAACGTAGCAGAAATTCAAAATTTTCCTACGTGTCACCAAGATCTATCTATGGAGAAACTAGCAACGAGGGGAAGGAGAGTCCATCTACATACCCTTGTAGATCGCTAAGCGGAAGCGTTCAAGTGAACGGGGTTGATGGAGTCGTACTCGTCGTGATTCAAATCACCGATGATCCTAGTGCCGAACGGACAGCACCTCCGCGTTCAACACACGTACAGCCCGGTGACGTCTCCCATGCCTTGATCCAGCAAGGACAGAGGGAGAGGTTGAGGAAGACTCCATCCAGCAGCAGCACAACGGCGTGGTGGTGATGGAGGAGCGTGGCAATCCTGCAGGGCTTCGCCAAGCACCACAGAAGAGGAGGGAGAGAGAGATGCAGGGCTGCACCAACGAGAGATCGAATCGCGTGTATTATGGGCAGCCCTATGCCTCATATATATAGGGAAGGGGAGGGGCTGCGCCCCCTCTAGGGTTCCCACCCCTAGGGGGGCGGCATCCCTAGATGGGGAGCAAAGGGGGCGGCCAAGAGGGGATGGGAGAGGGAGGCGCACCAATATGGGCCCTAAGGCCCATATCCCATTAGGGTTTGCCCCCTCTCCATCTCTTAGGCGCATGGGCCTTAGTGGGGCTGGTTCCCTTGGCCCATGTAGGCCAAGGAACACTCCCCACAGCCCATGTGCGCCCCCCCCCGGGGCAGGTGGCCCCACTTGGTGGACCCCCGGGACCCTCCCGGTGGTCCCGATACGTTACCGATAAACCCCGAAACTCCTCCGGTGACCAAAACAGGACTTCCCATATATAAATCTTTACCTCCGGACCATTCCGGAACTCCTCGTGACGTCCGGGATCTCATCCGGGACTCCGAACAACATTCGGTAACCACATACAAACTTCCTTTACAACCCTAGCATCATCGAACCTTAAGTGTGTAGACCCTACGGGTTCGGGAGACATGCAGACATGACCGAGACGTTCTCCTGTCAATAACCAACAGCGGGATCTGGATACCCATGTTGGCTCCCACATGTTCCATGATGATCTCATCGGATGAACCACGATGTCAAGGACTTAATCAATCCCGTATTCAATTCCCTTTGTCTATCGGTACGATACTTGCCCGAGATTCGATCGTCGGTATCTCGATACCTTGTTCAATCTCGTTACCGGCAAGTCTCTTTACTCGTTCTGTAACACATCATCCCGTGATTAACTCCTTGATCACATTGTGCACATTATGATGATGTCCTACCGAGTGGGCCCAGAGATACCTCTCCGTTTACACGGAGTGACAAATCCCAGTCTCGATTCGTGCCAACCCAACAGACACTTTCGGAGATACCCGTAGTGCACCTTTATAGTCACCCAGTTACGTTGTGACGTTTGGTACACCCAAAGCATTCCTACGGTATCCGGGAGTTGCACAATCTCATGGTCTAAGGAAATGATACTTGACATTAGAAAAGCTTTAGCATACGAACTACATGATCTTGTGCTAGGCTTAGGATTGGGTCTTGTCCATCACATCATTCTCCCAATGATGTGATCCCGTTATCAATGACATCCAATGTCCATGGTCAGGAAACCGTAACCATCTATTGATCAACGAGCTAGTCAACTAGAGGCTTACTAGGGACATGGTGTTGTCTATGTATCCACACATGTATCTGAGTTTCCTATCAATACAATTATAGCATGGATAATAAACGATTATCATGAACAAGGAAATATAATAATAATCAATTTATTATTGCCTCTAGGGCATATTTCGAACAGTATCTTGTTCTGAAGTTTCATGATCATTACCATTAACTTCTTCACTTATTGGTGTAGGTGTCACAGAAACAGTTTTCTGTGATGTACTACTTTCCAACAAGGGAGCAGGTACAGTTACCTCGTCAAGTTCTACTTTCCTCCCACTCACTTCTTTCGAGAGAAACTCCTTCTCAAGAAAGTTTCCGAATTTAGCAACAAAAGTCTTGCCTTCGGATCTGTGATAGAAGGTGTATCCAATAGTTTCCTTTGGATATCCTATGAAGACACATTTCTCCGATTTGGGTTCGAGCTTATCAGGTTGAAGCTTTTTCACATAAGCATCGCAGCCCCAAACTTTCAGAAACGACAACTTTGGTTTCTTGCCAAACCACAGTTCATAAGGCGTCGTCTCAACGGATTTTGATGGTGCCCTATTTAACGTGAATGCAGCCGTCTCTAGAGCATAACCCCAAAACGATAGCGGTAAATCAGTAAGAGACATCATAGATCGCACCATATCTAGTAAAGTACGATTACGATGTTCGGACACACCATTACGCTGTGGTGTTCCGGGTGGCGTGAGTTGCGAAACTATTCCACAGTTTTTCAAATGTACACCAAACTCATAACTCAAATATTCTCCTCCACGATCAGATCGTAGAAACTTTATTTTCTTGTTACGATGATTTTCAACTTCACTCTGAAATTCTTTGAACTTTTCAAATGTTTCAGATTTATGTTTCATTAAGTAGATATATCCATATCTGCTTAAATCATCTGTGAAGGTGAGAAAATAACGATATCCGCCACGAGCCTCAATATTCATCGGACCACATACATCGGTATGTATGATTTCCAACAAACCTGTTGCTCTCTCCATAGTACCGGAGAACGGTGTTTTAGTCATCTTGCCCATGAGGCACGGTTCGCAAGTACCAAGTGATTCATAATCAAGTGGTTCCAAAAGTCCATCAGTATGGAGTTTCTTCATGCGCTTTATACCGATATGACCTAAACGACAGTGCCACAAATAAGTTGCACTTTCATTATCAACTCTGCATCTTTTGGTTTCAACATTATGAATATGTGTATTACTACTATCGAGATTCAATAAGAATAGACCACTCTTCAAGGGTGCATGACCATAAAAGATATTACTCATATAAATAGAACAACCATTATTCTCTGATTTAAATGAATAACCGTCTCGCATTAAACAAGATCCAGATATAATGTTCATGCTCAACGCTGGCACCAAATAACAATTATTTAGGTCTAATATTAATCCCGAAGGTAGATGTAGAGGTAGCGTGCCGACCGCGATCACATCGACTTTGGAACCGTTTCCCACGCGCATCGTCACCTCGTCCTTTGCCAGTGCCCGCTTATTCCGTAGTCCCTGTTTCGAGTTGCAAATATTAGCAACAGAACCAGTATCAAATACCCAGGTGCTACTGCGAGCTCTAGTAAGGTACACATCAATAACATGTATATCACATATACCTTTGTTCACCTTGCCATCCTTCTTATCCGCCAAATACTTGGGGCAGTTCCGCTTCCAGTGACCAGTCTGCTTGCAGTAGAAGCACTCAGTTTCAGGCTTAGGTCCAGACTTGGGTTTCTTCTCTTGAGCAGCAACTTGCTTGCCGTTCTTCTTGAAGTTCCCCTTCTTCTTCCCTTTGCCCTTTTTCTTGAAACTAGTGGTCTTGTTAACCATCAACACTTGATGCTCCTTCTTGATTTCTACCTCCGCAGCTTTCAGCATTGCGAAGAGCTCGGGAATAGTCTTGTTCATCCCTTGCATATTATAGTTCATCACGAAGCTTTTGTAGCTTGGTGGTAGTGATTGGAGAATTCTGTCAATGACGCAATCATCCGGAAGATTAACTCCCAATTGAATCAAGTGATTATTATACCCAGACATTTTGAGTATATGCTCACTGACAGAACTGTTCTCCTCCATCTTGCAGCTATAGAACTTATTGGAGACTTCATATCTCTCAATCTGGGCATTTGCTTGAAATATTAACTTCAACTCCTGGAACATCTCATATGCTCCATGACGTTCAAAACGTCGTTGAAGTCCCGATTCTAAGCCGTAAAGCATGGCGCACTGAACTATCGAGTAGTCATCAGCTTTGCTCTGCCAGACGTTCGTAACATCTGGTGTTGCTCCAGCAGCAGGCCTGGCACCCAACGGTGCTTCCAGGATGTAATTCTTCTGTGCAGCAATGAGGATAATCCTGAAGTTACGGACCCAGTCCGTGTAATTGCTACCATCATCTTTCAACTTTGCTTTCTCAAGGAACGCATTAAAATTCAACGGAACAACAGCACGAGCCATCTATCTACAATCAACATAAACAAGCAAGATACTATCAGGTACTAAGTTCATGATAAATTTTAAGTTCAATTAATCATATTAAGAACTCCCACTTAGATAGACATCCCTCTAATCCTCTAAGTGATCACGTGATCCAAATCAACTAAACCATGTCCGATCATCACGTGAGATGGAGTAGTTTCATCGGTGAACATTTTTATGTTGATCATATCTACTATATGATTCACGCTCGACCTTTCGGTCTCCGTGTTCCTATTGGAAATATGCCCTAGAGGCAATAATAAAAGCATTATTATTATATTTCCTTGTTCATGATAATTGTCTTTATTCATGCTATAATTGTGTTATCCGGAAATCGTAATACATGTGTGAATAACAGACACCAAACATGTCCCTAGTAAGCCTCTAGTTGACTAGCTCGTTGATCGACAGATAGTCATGGTTTCCTGACTATGGACATTGGATGTCATTGATAACGAGATCACATCATTAGGAGAATGATGTGATGGACAAGACCCAATCCTAAACATAGCACAAGATCGTATAGTTCGTTTGCTAGAGTTTTCCAATGTCAAAGTATCTTTTCCTTAGACCATGAGATCGTGTAACTCCCGGATACCGTAGGAGTGCTTTGGGTATACCAAACGTCACAACGTAACTGGGTGACTATAAAGGTAGACTACGGGTATCTCCAAAAGTGTCTGTTGGGTTGACATGGATCAAGACTGGGATTTGTCACTCCGTATGACGGAGAGGTATCACTGGGCCCACTCGGTAATGCATCATCATAATGAGCTCAAAGTGACCAAGTGTCTGGTCACGGGATCATGCATTACGGTACGAGTAAAGTGACTTGCCGGTAACGAGATTGAACGAGGTATTGGGATACCGACGATCGAATCTCGGGCAAGTAACATATCGATTGACAAAGGGAATTGCATACGGGGTTGATTGAATCCTCGACATCGTGGTTCATCCGATGAGATCATCATGGAGCATGTGGGAGCAAACATGGGTATCCAGATCCCGCTGTTGGTTATTGACCGGAGAGTCGTCTCGGTCATGTCTGCTTGTCTCCCGAACCCGTAGGGTCTACACACTTAAGGTTCGGTGACGCTAGGGTTGTGAAGATATGAATATGCAGTAACCCGAATGTTGTTCGGAGTCCCGGATGAGATCCCGGACGTCACGAGGAGTTCCGGAATGGTCCGGAGGTAAAGAATTATATATAGGAAGTGCTGTTTCGGCCATCGGGACAAGTTTCGGGGTCACCGGTATTGTACCGGGACCAGCGGAAGGGTCCCGGGGGTCCACCGGGTGGGGCCACCTATCCCGGAGGGCCCCATGGGCTGAAGTGGGAGGGAACCCAGCCCATAGTGGGCTGGGGCGCCACCCCCCCAAGGGCCCATGCGGCTAGGGTTGAGGGGAAACCCTAAAGGGGGCGCCCCCTTGCTTGGGGGGCAAGCCCCCCACCCTAGGCCGCCGCCCCCCTAGTAGATCTCATCTACTAGGGCCGGAGCCCCCCCCTTGGCACCCCTATATATAGTGGGGGAGAGGAGGGACTTCATACCCCAGCCCCTGGCGCCTCCCTCTCTCCCCGTTACGTCTCTCCCTTGTAGTATAGGCGAAGCCCTGCTACTGTGACGCCCTGCATCCACCACCACGCCGTCGTGCTGCTGGATCTTCATCAACCTCTCCTTCTCCCTTGCTGGATCAAGAAGGAGGAGACGTCTCCCGTCCCGTACGTGTGTTGAACGCAGAGGTGCCGTCCGTTCGGCGCTTGGTCATCGGTGATTTGGATCACGTCGTGTTCGACTACATCATCACCATTCTTTGAACGCTTCCGTGCGCGATCTACAAAGGTATGTAGATGCATCCAATGACTCGTTGCTAGATGAACTCCTAGATGATCTTGGTGAAACGAGTAGGAAAATTTTTGTTTTCTGCAACGTTCCCCAACAGTGGCATCATGAGCTAGGTCTATGCATAGTTCTTCTTGCGCGAGTAGAACACAATTTGTTGTGGGCGTAGATTTGTCAACTTTCTTGCCGCTACTAGTCTTTTCTTGCTTCAGCGGTATTGTGGGATGAAGCGGCCCGGACCAACCTTACACGTACGCTTACGTGAGACCGGTTCCACCGACTAACATGCACTAGTTGCATAAGGTGGCTGGCGGGTGTCTGTCTCTCCCACTTTAGTTGGAGCGGATTCGATGAACAGGGTCCTTATGAAGGGTAAATAGAAGTTGACAAATCACGTTGTGGCTTTAACGTAGGTAAGAAGACGTTCTTGCTAGAACCCTAATTCAGCCACGTAAAACTTGCAACAACAATTAGAGGACGTCTAACTTGTTTTTGCAGCAAGTGGTTTGTGATATGATATGGCCAAAGTTGTGATGAATGATGAATGATCTATATGTGATGTATGAGATGTTCATGCTATTGTAATAGGAATCACGACTTGCATGTCGATGAGTATGACAACCGGCAGGAGCCATAGGAGTTGTCTTTATTCTTTTATATGACCTGCGTGTCATTGAGAAACGCCATGTAAATTACTTTACTTTATTGCTAAACGCGTTAGCCATAGTAGTAGAAGTAATAGTTGGCGAGCAACTTCATGGAGACACGATGATGGAGATCATGATGATGGAGATCATGGTGTCAAGCCGGTGACAAGATGATCATGGAGCCCCAAGATGGAGATCAAAGGAGCTATGTGATATTGGCCATATCATGTCACGTTTATTATTTGATTGCATGTGATGTTTATCATGTTTTGCATCTTGTTTACTTAGAACGACGGTAGTAAATAAGATGATCCCTCATAATAATTTCAAGAAGTGTTCCCCCTAACTGTGCACCGTTGCGACAGTTCGCTGTTTCAAAACACCACGTGATGATCGGGTGTTTTATTCAGACGTTCACATACAACGGGTGTAAGACAGATTTACACATGCAAACACTTAGGTTGACTTGACGAGCCTAGCATGTACAGACATGGCCTCGGAACAAAGAAGACCGAAAGGTCGAGCATGAGTCGTATAGAAGATACGATCAACATGAAGATGTTCACCGACGTTGACTAGTCCGTCTCACGTGATGATCGGACACGGTCTGGTTAACTCGGATCATGTAATACTTAGATGACTAGAGGGATGTCTAATCTAAGTGGGAGTTCATTAATAATTTGATTAGATGAACTTAATTATCATGAACTTAGTCTAAAATCTTTGCAATATGTCTTGTAGATCAAATGGCCAACGTAGTCCTCAACTTCAACGCGTTCCTAGAGAAAACCAAGCTGAAAGACGATGGCAGCAACTATACGGACTGGGTCCGGAACCTGAGGATCATCCTCATAGCTGCCAAGAAAGATTATGTCCTACAAGCACCGCTAGGTGAAGCTCCCGTCCCACAGAACCAAGACGTTATGAACGCTTGGCAGACACGTGTTGACGACTACTCCCTCGTTCAGTGCGGCATGCTTTACAGCTTAGAGCCGGGGCTCCAAAAACGTTTTGAGAGACATGGAGCATACGAGATGTTCAAAGAGCTGAAAATGGTTTTTCAAGCTCATGCCCGGATCGAGAGATATGAAGTCTCCGATAAGTTCTTCAGCTGTAAGATGGAGGAAAATAGTTCTGTCAGTGAGCACATACTCACTATGTCTGGGTTACATAACCGCTTGTCTCAGCTGGGAGTTAATCTCCCGGATGATGCGGTCATTGACAGAATCCTCCAGTCGCTTCCACCAAGCTACAAGAGCTTTGTGATGAACTTCAACATGCAGGGGATGCAAAAGACCATTCCTGAGTTGTTCTCAATGCTGAAATCAGCGGAGGTAGAAGTCAAGAAGGAACATCAAGTGTTGATGGTCAATAAAACCACTAAGTTCAAGAAAGGCAAGGGTAAAAAGAACTTCAAGAAGGACGGCAAGGAGGTTGCCGCGCCCGGCAAGCAAGCTGCCGGGAAGAAGCCAAAGAATGGACCCAAGCCCGAGACTGAGTGCTTTTATTGCAAGGGAAGCGGTCACTGGAAGCGGAACTGCCCTAAATACTTAGCAGACAAGAAGGCCGGCAAAACAAAAGGTATATGTGATATACATGTAATTGATGTGTACCTTACTAGTGTCCGTAGTAGCTCCTGGGTATTTGATACCGGTGCAGTTGCTCACATTTGTAACTCAAAGCAGGGGCTGCGGAATAAGCGGAAACTGGCAAAGGACGAGGTGACGATGCGCGTCGGGAATGGTTCCAAGGTCAATGTGATCGCCGTCGGCACGCTACCTCTATATCTACCTTCGGGATTAGTTTTAAACCTTAATAATTGTTATTTAGTGCCAGCTTTGAGCATGAACATTGTATCGGGATCTCGTTTAATTCGAGATGGCTACTCATTTAAATCCGAGAATAATGGTTGTTCCATTTTTATGAGAGATATGTTTTATGGTCATGCTCCTATGGTGAATGGTTTATTCTTTATGAATCTCGAACGTGATACTACACATGTTCATAATGTGAGTACCAAAACATGTAAAATTGATAATGATAGTCCCACATACTTGTGGCACTGCCGCCTTGGTCACATAGGTGTCAAACGCATGAAGAAGCTCCATGCAGATGGACTTTTAGAGTCTCTTGATTATGAATCATTTGACACATGCGAACCATGCCTCATGGGTAAGATGACCAAGACTCTGTTCTCAGGAACAATGGAGCGAGCAACCGACTTATTGGAAATCATACATACTGATGTGTGCGGTCCAATGAGTGTTGAGGCTCGCGGTGGCTATCGTTATGTTCTCACGCTCACTGATGATTTAAGTAGATATGGGTATATCTACTTAATGAAACACAAGTCTGAAACCTTTGAAAAGTTCAAGGAATTTCAGAGTGAGGTTGAAAATCAACGTGACAGGAAAATCAAGTTTTTACGATCAGATCATGGAGGAGAATACTTGAGTCACGAGTTTGGCACACACTTAAGAAAATGTGGAATAGTTTCACAACTCACGCCGCCTGGAACACCTCAGCGTAACGGTGTGTCCGAACGTCGTAATCGCACTCTATTAGATATGGTGCGATCTATGATGTCTCTTACCGATTTACCGCTATCTTTTTGGGGCTATGCTTTAGAGACTGCCGCATTCACTTTAAATAGGGCTCCGTCAAAATCCGTTGAGACGACACCGTATGAATTATGGTTTGGGAAGAAACCTAAGCTGTCGTTTATAAAAGTTTGGGGATGCGATGCTTATGTCAAGAAACTTCAACCTGAAAAGCTCGAACCCAAGTCGGAAAAATGCGTCTTCATAGGGTACCCAAAAGAAACTATTGGGTACACCTTCTACCTAAGATCCGAAGGCAAGATCTTTGTTGCCAAGAATGGGTCCTTTCTAGAGAAAGAGTTTCTCTCGAAAGAAGTAAGTGGGAGGAAAGTAGAGCTTGATGAAGTATTACCTCTTGAACCGGAAAATGGCGCAACTCAAGAAAATGTTCCTGAGGTGCCTGCACCGACTAGAGAGGAAGTTAATGATAATGATCAAGATACTTCTGATCAAGCTCCTACTGAAATTCGAAGGTCCACAAGGACACGTTTCGCACCAGAGTGGTACGGCAACCCTGTCTTGGAAATCATGTTGTTAGACAACGGTGAACCTTCGAACTATGAAGAAGCGATGGCGGGCCCGGATTCTGACAAATGGCTGGAAGCCATGAAATCCGAGATAGGATCCATGTATGAAAACGAAGTATGGACTTTGACTGACTTGCCCGTTGAGCGGCGAGCCATAGAAAATAAATGGATCTTTAAGAATAAGACAGACGCGGATGGTAATGTGACCATCTATAAAGCTCGGCTTGTCGCTAAGGGTTATCGACAAGTTCAAGGGGTTGACTACGATGAGACTTTCTCACCGGTAGCGAAGCTGAAGTCCGTCCGAATCATGTTAGCAATTGCCGCATTCTACGATTATGAAATATGGCAAATGGACGTCAAAACGGCATTCCTTAATGGTTTCCTTAAGGAAGAATTGTATATGATGCAGCCGGAAGGTTTTGTCGATCCTAAGAATGCTGACAAGGTATGCAAACTCCAACGCTCGATTTATGGGCTGGTGCAAGCATCTCGGAGTTGGAACATTCGCTTTGATGAGATGATCAAAGCGTTTGGGTTTACGCAGACTTATGGAGAAGCCTGCGTTTACAAGAAAGTGAGTGGGAGCTCTGTAGCATTTCTCATATTATATGTAGATGACATACTTTTGATGGGAAATGATATAGAACTCTTGGACAGCATCAAGGCCTACTTGAATAAGAGTTTTTCAATGAAGGACCTTGGAGAAGCTGCTTATATATTAGGCATCAAAATCTATAGAGATAGATCGAGACGCCTCATAGGTCTTTCACAAAGCACATACCTTGATAAGATATTGAAGAAGTTCAATATGGATCAATCTAAGAAGGGGTTCTTGCCTGTGTTACAAGGTATGAAATTGAGCTTAGCTCAATGTCCGACCACGGCAGAAGATATAGAAGAGATGAGTGTCATCCCCTATGCATCAGCCATAGGTTCTATTATGTATGCCATGCTGTGTACCAGACCTGATGTAAACCTTGCCGTAAGTTTGGTAGGAAGGTACCAAAGTAATCCCGGCAAGGAACACTGGACAGCGGTCAAGAATATCCTAAAGTACCTGAAAAGGACTAAGGAAATGTTTCTCGTTTATGGAGGTGACGAAGAGCTCGTCGTAAAGGGTTACGTCGACGCTAGCTTCGACACAGATCTGGATGACTCTAAGTCACAAACCGGATACGTGTATATTTTGAATGGTGGGGCAGTAAGCTGGTGCAGTTGCAAGAAAAGCGTCGTGGCGGGATCTACATGTGAAGCGGAGTACATGGCAGCCTCGGAGGCAGCACATGAAGCAATATGGGTGAAGGAGTTCATCACCGACCTAGGAGTCATACCCAATGCGTCGGGGCCGATCAAGCTCTTCTGTGACAACACTGGAGCTATTGCTCTTGCCAAGGAGCCCAGGTTTCACAAGAAGACAAGGCACATCAAGCGTCGCTTCAACTCCATTCGTGAAAATGTTCAAGATGGAGACATAGAGATTTGTAAAGTACATACGGACCTGAATGTAGCAGATCCGTTGACTAAACCTCTCCCTAGAGCAAAACATGATCAACACCAGAATTCCATGGGTGTTCGATTCATCACAATGTAACTAGATTATTGACTCTAGTGCAAGTGGGAGACTGTTGGAAATATGCCCTAGAGGCAATAATAAAAGCATTATTATTATATTTCCTTGTTCATGGTAATTGTCTTTATTCATGCTATAATTGTGTTATCCGGAAATCGTAATACATGTGTGAATAACAGACACCAAACATGTCCCTAGTAAGCCTCTAGTTGACTAGCTCGTTGATCGACAGATAGTCATGGTTTCCTGACTATGGACATTGGATGTCATTGATAACGAGATCACATCATTAGGAGAATGATGTGATGGACAAGACCCAATCCTAAACATAGCACAAGATCGTATAGTTCGTTTGCTAGAGTTTTCCAATGTCAAAGTATCTTTTCCTTAGACCATGAGATCGTGTAACTCCCGGATACCGTAGGAGTGCTTTGGGTATACCAAACGTCACAACGTAACTGGGTGACTATAAAGGTAGACTACGGGTATCTCCAAAAGTGTCTGTTGGGTTGACATGGATCAAGACTGGGATTTGTCACTCCGTATGACGGAGAGGTATCACTGGGCCCACTCGGTAATGCATCATCATAATGAGCTCAAAGTGACCAAGTGTCTGGTCACGGGATCATGCATTACGGTACGAGTAAAGTGACTTGCCGGTAACGAGATTGAACGAGGTATTGGGATACCGACGATCGAATCTCGAGCAAGTAACATATCGATTGACAAAGGGAATTGCATACGGGGTTGATTGAATCCTCGACATCGTGGTTCATCCGATGAGATCATCATGGAGCATGTGGGAGCCAACATGGGTATCCAGATCCCGCTATTTCTTATTGACCGGAGAGTCATCTCGGTCATGTCTGCTTGTCTCCCGAACCCGTAGGGTCTACACACTTAAGGTTCGGTGACGCTAGGGTTGTGAAGATATGAATATGCAGTAACCCGAATGTTGTTCGGAGTCCCGGATGAGATCCCGGACGTCACGAGGAGTTCCGGAATGGTCCGGAGGTAAAGAATTATATATAGGAAGTGCTGTTTTGGCCATCGGGACAAGTTTCGGGGTCACCGGTATTGTACCGGGACCACCGGAAGGGTCCCGGGGGTCCACCGGGTGGGGCCACCTATCCCGGAGGGCCCCATGGGCTGAAGTGGGAGGGAACCCAGCCCATAGTGGGCTGGGGCGCCACCCCCCCAAGGGCCCATGCGGCTAGGGTTGAGGGGAAACCCTAAAGGGGGCGCCCCCTTGCTTGGGGGGCAAGCCCCCCACCCTAGGCCGCCGCCCCCCCCTAGTAGATCTCATCTACTAGGGCCGGCGCCCCCCCCCCCCTTGGCACCCCTATATATAGTGGGGGAGAGGAGGGACTTCATACCCCAGCCCTTGGCGCCTCCCTCTCTCCCCGTTACGTCTCTCCCTTGTAGTATAGGCGAAGCCCTGCTACTGTGACGCCCTGCATCCACCACCACGCCGTCGTGCTGCTGGATCTTCGTCAACCTCTCCTTCCCCTTGCTGGATCAAGAAGGAGGAGACGTCTCCCGTCCCGTACGTGTGTTGAACGCGGAGGTGCCGTCCGTTCGGCGCTTGGTCATCGGTGATTTGGATCACGTCGTGTTCGACTACATCATCACCGTTCTTTGAACGCTTCCGTGCGCGATCTACAAAGGTATGTAGATGCATCCGATGACTCGTTGCTAGATGAACTCCTAGATGATCTTGGTGAAACGAGTAGGAAAATTTTTGTTTTCTGCAACGTTCCCCAACAGTTCCGAGGCCATATCTGTATATGCTTGGCTCGTCAAGTATAACCTGAGTATTCCGCGTGTGCAACTGTTTTGCACCCGTTGTATTTGAACGTAGAGCTTATCACACCCGATCATCACGTGGTGTCTGGGCACGACGAACTTTGGCAACGGTGCATACTCAGGGAGAACACTTCTTGATAATTTAGTGAGAGATCATCTTATAATGCTACCGTCAATCAAAGCAAGATGCATAAAAAGATAAACATCACATGCAATCAATATAAGTGATATGATATGGCCATCATCATCTTGTGCTTGTGATCTCCATCTCCGAAGCACCGTCATGATCACCATCGTCACCGGCGCGACACCTTGATCTCCATCGTAGCATCGTTGTCGTCTCGCCAATCTTATGCTTCCACGACTATCACTACCGTTTAGTAATAAAGTAAAGCATTACATCGCGATTGCATTGCATACAATAAAGCGACAACCATATGGCTCCTGCCAGTTGCCGATAACTTGGTTACAAAACATGATCATCTCATACAATAGAATTCAACATCATGCCTTGACCATATCACATCACAACATGCCCTGCAAAAACAAGTTAGACGTCCTCTACTTTGTTGTTGCATGTTTTACGTGGCTGCTACGGGCTTAAGTAAGAACCAATCTCACCTACGCATCAAAACCACAACGATAGTTTGTCAAATAGACTCCGTTTTAACCTTCGCAAGGACCGGGCGTAGCCATACTTGGTTCAACTAAAGTTGGAGAGACAGTCGCCCGCAAGCCACCTGTGTGCAAAGCACGTCGGGAGAACCGGTCTCGCGTAAGCGTACGCGTAATGTTGGTCCGGGTCGTCTCGTCCAACAATACCGCCGAACCAAAGTATGACATGCTGGTAGGCAGTATGACTTGTATCGTCCACAACTCACTTGTGTTCTACTCGTGCATATAACATCAACATAAATAACCTAGGCTCTGATACCACTGTTGGGTTTCGTAGTAATTTCAAAAAATTTCCTACGCACACGCAAGATCATGTGATGCATAGCAACGAGGGGGAGAGTGTTGTCTACGTACCCAACGCAGACCGACTGCGGAAGCGATCACACAACGTAGAGGAAGTAGTCGTACGTCTTCACGATCCAACCGATCAAGCACCGAAACTACGGCACCTCCGAGTTCGAGCACACGTTCAGCTCGATGACGATCCCCGGACTCCGATCCAGCAAAGTGTCGGAGAAGAGTTCCGTCAGCACGACGGCGTGGTGACGATCTTGATGAACTACAGCAGCAGGGCTTCGCCTAAACTCCGCTACAGTATTATCGAGGAATATGGTGGCAGGGGGCACCGCACACGGCTAAGGAATAGATCACGTGGATCAACTTGTGTGTCTAGAGGTGTCCCCTGCCTCCGTATATAAAGGGGCCAAGGGGGAGGGCTGGCCGGCCAAGGAGGGGAGGCGCAGGAGAGTCCTACTCCCTCTGGGAGTAGGATTCCCCCCCCCCAATCCTGGTCCAACTAGGATTCCTCGGAGGGGAAGGGAGAGA
Source organism: Triticum urartu (assembly GCF_056163025.1). Classification (NCBI taxonomy): domain Eukaryota; kingdom Viridiplantae; phylum Streptophyta; class Magnoliopsida; order Poales; family Poaceae; genus Triticum; species Triticum urartu. The sequence continues at coordinate 148,163,489 of NC_141879.1, read as the reverse complement.
GGGGGGCCGGCCACCTTCTCCTAGTCCTAATAGGACTAGGGGAGGGGGAAGTGGCGCAGCCACCTTGGGCTGCCCCTTTCTCCTTTCCACTAAGGCCCATGTAGGCCCATATGGCTCCCGGGGGGTTCCGGTAACCTCCCGGTAACCCGGTAAAATCCCGATTTCACCCGGAACACTTCCGATGTCCAAACATAGGCTTCCAATATATCAATCTTTACGTCTCGACCATTTTGAGACTCCTCGTCATGTCCGTGATCACATCCGGGACTCCGAACAACCTTCGGTACATCAAAATGCATAAACTCATAATATAACTGTCATCGTAACCTTAAGCGTGCGGACCCTACGGGTTCGAGAACAATGTAGACATGACCGAGACATGTCTCTGGTCAATAACCAATAGCGGGACCTGGATGCCCATATTGGCTCCTACATATTCTACGAAGATCTTTATCGGTCAGACCGCATAACAACATACGTTGTTCCCTTTGTCATCGGTATGTTACTTGCCCGAGATTCGATCGCCGGTATCCAATACCTAGTTCAATCTCGTTACCGGCAAGTCTCTTTACTCGTTCCGTAATACATCATCTCACAACTAACATATTAGTTGTAATGCTTGCAAGGCTTATGTGATGTGTATTACCGAGAGGGCCCAGAGATACCTCTCCGACAATCGGAGTGACAAATCCTAATCTCGAAATACGCCAACCCAACATCTACCTTTGGAGACACCTGTAATGCTCCTTTATAATCACCCAGTTACGTTGTGACGTTTGGTAGCACCCAAAGTGTTCCTCCGGCAAACGGGAGTTGCATAATCTCATAGTCATAGGAACATGTATACGTCATGAAGAAAAGCAATAGCAACATACTAAACGATCGGGTGCTAAGCTAATGGAATGGGTCATGTCAATCAGATCATTCAACTAATGATGTGACCTCATTAATCAAATAACAACTTATTGTTCATGGTTAGGAAACATAACCATCTTTGATTAACGAGCTAGTCAAGTAGAGGCATACTAGTGACACTTTGTTTGTCTATGTATTCACACATGTATTATGTTTCCGGTTAATACAATTCTACCATGAATAATAAACATTTATCATGATTATAAGGAAATAAATAATAACTTTATTATTGCCTCTAGGGCATATTTCCTTCAATTCCACCATTGTAGTCACCTTGAGTATTTTGTTTCCTCACATGAAATTCCGCATCAATTATTTTCCATCACATATATAATAATATGATTAATTCCACATCGAGTCAAGTATAAGATAACCACGTTGAATAAATTTTCAAAACCACATAAATATCAAATCCAATCAGTAAATGAAGTTCCATAATTAACCATGTTTTGAAAGAAATTCCTGACTTCGGTCAGTGAACCTTTAATATAAATTTCAGAATAAGTGACAGGTAGTGATGCACTTTCCACAATCTTATATGATGTGTGAGATTCTCTTAGTTGCTCGTCTTTCATTCCACTGCTTGAATGCAGCATAAATTCCGGTAGCTAAGGTATGATAATATAATGAAGATACATACGAATTCCAGTACCATTTATTATTCTATTTTTCCTGAGAGTTCCAATATAATTCCTCACCGAGTATGATTCTCTTTATCAAAGGTATTTTAACAGATTTGCAATTTTCCATAGAGAAACACTTCAAAATATTTTCTATGTATTTCAACTCGTAAAGCATAGGATGTCTCAAATGTTCCTTTCATATGAAAGTTAAAAGATTACCAAGATTTCACTTCCATCAATGTGACTTTATCATTGCAAACAACAAAACAATATTAACATATACAATAATAATGCAAAATACTTTACACTTACGTTTGTAAATGATCGCCTTGCTTCGTTTAAAAAACCATATGACGTGCCATTCCATTGATGTGAAGCTTGTTATAAGACCATACATTAATATACTCAAATAGCAAACCATGTCTTTAGTTCCTCTTTCCCAAAATTCCAAGAGAGAGAGTTTCCACAAAGTATATTTTCCTTTGTGTGAATAGTTGAATAACAAGAGTGATATTATAATATTCCAGTTAGCCAAATATCCTTACAAAAAAAATATCATTTCCAGACATTAGGCTTGCGGTTATTTGGTATAATATCAAGTTCCCAAACTATGCTCTTCCTCATTTGAGTTTATTCCTTCCCGCAATTTTTCCACCCATAGTTGACATTGATAAAAAACTTTAAGAGAATTCAGTGATTCCTCTAAAATTTAGAGTGACATCCGCCAACAAAACATAACAATTATCCAGACATGATATTCCAAGCTTATTCCTCCCACTTATCCTAAGCATGTCATGATGGGAGTGTCACTTGTATTTTCCTTGGGGTCAAGATTATATTCTAGTATGATTGTCAATAATTCCACCCTGATCATAAAAATGATTGTGTTCCTGTTTTTCACCAGTATTCTTTTTTCAGATAACTTAGGAAACACCCTTTGATCCACTAGAATAACCATAATAAATTTCCTGGTGTGCGCTTTGTAATAATTGAGAATTCCATGTCAAAATAGAAGATTTCCTTCCAGTCAAGTGACTGTACTAGATGGAGAATGATATCAACAGATGATAATATGCAAGGCTTCTTTCCAAAGAAACAAGGGAGTATACAAGACAGTCAATTCCTCCATTCAATTGTGGAGTGTGCGGTATATTACAATGGTGAATAGTTCCATGCTCTTTACAAACAAACGATATATTCCTGAAGTGTAATTCCCCCACCAATCAGTGGTTAAAACTATGATATTATTTAGTCAACTGATTTTTCCACTTCAGTATAACATGTGACCAGCACAATAAAACCTTCGGACTTGTATAATAAAATATAAGCATAACCATATAAAAGTGTAATCATCGAAGAGTGAGATGAAATAAATAATCTGACCTCTAGTGGGAGTGTCCAAACAATACCATAAGTATATCAGGAAAAAAAATGATGTGAAACTTTTTATATCCTTCCACCTTAATAAAAAAGGTGTATTAAAAAATCATATATGGTTCACATGTACCATAGTCCTTCCACTAAAGTTTAAAATTTCAGAATCAATAAGCCTCTTGATCCAGTTCCAAGATATGTGACCAAGTCATTGATGACGTAGATAATAAGATTCCAAACATGTGTTCCCATTGTTGATATTCCTTCATATGGAGTTATCTTCGCCAAATATAAAAAATAATTTTGGTTTTCCAACTTCCAATGGACATCAAGAAAGATAGATCATTGTGTGAAAATCCATAATGCACTAATTTAACCATTAAGCAATATTTTCACTCTTCTTTTTCCAAACAGTATGTCATAATCAATAGATTCATCGACGGGCTTCGTCGTGGCTCGATTCTGAAGCAAGGCACCAGCAGGATCCACCCGCAGGCATGTAGAAGTTAGCCCGATTGATTCCCAGTAGTAGGTCGTAGAAATTATAGACTTGATTTCCTCCGTCCTTCAATCCATGCGAATATACAATAATTATTTCCCTTCCTCGATCCGCGTGCCAAGAAAGGTGTGACGTGCTTGATTCCTTCCATGGCCTACGCGAGTGAGTTGCTGCATAGAACTATGAGCCAGACACGAGTTGATTCCCAGACCGTGATATTGCAGATCGATTGATCACTTGAAAAAGAATAAAGCGACCAACGGAAGTAGCGGATCAATCGCATCATGAGGAAAGCGGCGAGCGCTGGCTGGAGTTCCAGCGATAGAGCGGCCACGATCCGCAGAGTTGCACAGCGGATTAGGATGGTGGCGGCGATGGTCTCGTCTGAGCTCCGATGCCAATGTTAGAATTTTAGAGATGTTCAGTCTACCCTCTAATTCCGCTGTACTTATCCGTGATGCCGCTCACAATTCACATATCTGAGGCTAGGGGGTAAGAACCTTCTTATACTGTCTTTTCAAAAAGTCCACCTTTTATACAGATATAAGATTGAGTTAAAAGCATCAGGAGTCCTAGAACTTGCTCTCAATGTGATGTTTTAGTCCTAGAACTTGAAATTTGACCCTACACAGTCCTTGAACTTGCAGCAAATGTGTAAATTTGGTCCTGACGAATCACAGAGCGCCATGTGGACGCGTGGGTGCCGACCCGGTCAGCGCGCGGCATTTTGCAAAGAGGCCCCTGCCGTTGGTTCGAATCAACCCGCAGGACACGAAAGCACCTGAATTATTTTTTTACGAGACCACGGTCTGCCCTCCGATCCAGACAGCCCCGCACTCACTCCTTCTCTGTTTTTGCTCTGCTCTCCTCTCTGCTCAAGCCCGCAGCTCGTCGCCGCCGTCCAGCAAGCCGCCCCAGCCATGGTTTCGTGCAGTGATTCCGGATCCAGCTCCTACTCGTCAGGTGGCGACTCGGTCACCAGTCCGGTGAGATCCCCAGGCCCTCCCACAAAGCGGCATCAGCTGGAGGGGACGGGGTCATGAATGGATCCAATGCAAGCGTCCTCGGAGTCCAGCCTCGGAGCGAGAGCTGATCCGGGCGGTCCTGGCCAAGATGGGCCGCCTGGCTCCGTTTACTGTGGTGGCTGGTGCTGAGAGAGTTCCCTCTTTGATCTCCTAGAGTTTGGGCATTGTTGTTTGATGGAAGGCTTTACCCTGTTCATCGTCTGTTTTGCCAGCGCCCCGTCTATGCTCAGCTGCGGATGGTTGAGCATCTTGGAACCCGAAGAGTAGCGACCTGAAGAAGGGTCAGACTTGCCCTTGCCTATGGCAGTTTACTATGTTGCTGTTTTCTGTCTAGTGTTGGATGCGTTATGAGTATGTTGTTGGTTACCAAGGTTCTCTATCTACTATCTGAACTCAGAAAGGATTTGGCTTCATTTGGGGGATAGGATTAATCTATGTCAGTACCTGAGATGTTTCTTGATAAACTATTTCTTTAAGGAATGTTTCATGAAAAACTTGTTGATGGGAATATGATTTCTTTCCTTGCGTGTTTGCATTGCGAGCCCAGGTGGTGATAGGTGAATCCTTGGTTTTTGTTAATGGGGATGTGATCTTCTCCATTCTGCAACTCTTTGTGATCCTGATCGGTTCTGCAATATTTAGTCAAAGAAATTTTAGACTGACTGCTATAGGATTTAGATTCAGTTATGTTAATCATCGATTTGTTTCTGGGTTAGTCTCTATTCTTATCAGATTCTCATGTTACAGAAAAATCTGCTCTATGAATTTAAATGCTACCATGAAATAATCTAGCTGCAGATGGAAAGGAAGTATTCAGATTTTGATAAAAAGAATGGTGGATCAGAAGTACAAAAGTGTGTGTCATACTGTAATCTATACCAGTGTGTGAGACAACAGTTAGGAGCTGTCCATTTTATCATGTTAAAACAGTAGCAGTTACAAAACCATTCATTGTGGGATTATGAAAGATGATTAGGGGGTAGTAATCAGATTGTAGTTCTGACCAGAATAGAGGAAGAAATGTCATGGTTAGTGTATATATGATAGTGTCAGGGAAGGATATATATGCATCATGAATCAGGTTCAGGTCATTTAACCCTTGCAGGTCGTCACAAATGAAAACATGTCATACATATTCAGTAAACTTTGTATAGAGTTGCATAGTTAGCTACACAAGCTCATTTCCTAGGACACTACCTGCTAGAGAAAAACCTGCTCTATGAATTAAAATGCCACCATGAAACAATCTAGATGCAGATAGGAAAGAAGAATTAGAAGTTCGATAAAAGGATAGGGGATCAGAAGCACCAAAGTAGTGCAGGAATAAATCTTTGGTCAAGTGGGTCATACTGTAATCTATTCCAGTGTGTGAGACAACAATTAGCACTGTAGCAGTTACAAAACCATTCAGTGTGGGATTATGCTCATGTCGGATTATGAAAGATGATTAGGGGGAAGTAGTCAGATTGTAATTCTAACAATAACAGAGGAAGAAATGCCATGGTTAGTGTACATTGTAGCAGCAAAGTACATAATGTCAGTGGAGGATATATATGCAACATGAATCAGGTTCAGGCCATTTAACCTTTGCATGTCGTCGCAAATGGAAACCTGTCATATCCACATTCAGTAGAGTTTGTATAGGGTTGTATAGTTAGCTACACAAGCTCGTTCATGTAGGAAATTGTTTTTAGGACAGTACCTGCTAGCTTATATACTTGATTATTGATTGAACAAATAAGCAAGCACGTATCTGAAAAATCTAGAGGATTTGCTAAAGAATTATTTCTGCTAGCATATCATATTTATTGATGTTTGCCTGAGTGAATATTTTGTTTGCACGTCTGTTTAACTAAAAGGGTGCATGATAAGGCAAGAGGCGACAATGCTATCTCAGGATCAGAGAGCACATGCTTAAGTTCAGGAAAAAGAATTAGAGACAGTTTGCATGTCCGCGCTTGAGCTACAGGAGTTCCTCCCCCTTAACAGAATAAATGAGGTTAATAAATTCAGGTGCTCCCGTGCTGGTAGTGCGGGTTGATTCGGAGCAACGCCAGGGGGCTCTTTGCAAAATGCGACACGCTGACCGGGTGCGCACCCACGCGTCCACATGGCAGGCTCTGATTCGCCAGGACTAGATTTGCACATCTTGAGCAAGTTCAGGGACTGGGTAAGGTCAAATTTCAAGTTCTAGGACTAAAGCATCACATTGTGAGCAAGTTCTAGGACTCCTGATGCTTTTAACTCTATAAGATTTCTAGTCTTTTCCACTAGTTTCCGAGATAGAGTCCAGATCAAATTACCAACCACGATCATATTTGTCTGTTTAACGGACTCTACCCGTTTTCTCCCCGGAGCATGCGCTTGTGAGCAACGCACCATAACAGAGTGTAAATTCCTCTAATCATGTAGATCAACGTTAGGGCTGTAATCTAACTATATGATCTAGCTCCTTCCAATCATCAATGTACCCGGGTAGTCTTTCCAATATAAATAGTATATTGTATTTCACTGATAATCGACCAGCTTCCTTAAGCATATGTTACTTAAATACATTCCAACAAGTGATAATTTTCCATGCTAAACATGTAAAACAATTACATATACAAATACATGTATAATTCCATAATGAGGTATTCCGAATATTTAACAATTCCAAGTAATTTGAATATAGTTGCAGGACACATAATTCCAACATAAAGCGCGTCCGGTTGTGCTGCTGGGCGGAGGTGCTCTACCTCCGGTTGCGGCAAAGGTGTTGCCTGCTGGCAAGGCTGGGAGTGCTTCCCGGCTAGACGTTGATGAAAATGGAGCTGAATCAAAATGGGGCCGCTGGAAAAGATTGTACAGAGAGGAGCAAGTGGAGCGTGCTGCTGTTCATGGTGTGTGTGCCAAGCATGTCCAGTTTGGGGTTCCCACTCCCCCGGATAGTGGCAGCGAGCTATCTAGTCGAAAGGTTGCCTATGCTGCCATCCTAGAGAGTACTGCAGGAAGTAAGAGGTGTCGTTCTGAAGACCAAGGTTTAGTTTTTACTATGAATAGCAATAGCTCTGAGAGTTTAGAGTACAAGAGTGAAAATGACATCTCTGTAACTTGTAAAAGAGTGTGTGGTGAGAGGGTTGAGGTTGTAGTAGGTGGAAATGGGGCTATGTTTCATGTAACTAAAGAGATAGAGGGGGAAGAGGAAGATCTTCAGGAGAGGAGGAGAGAATCTGTAGGAGAGGAAAAAGAGGAAGGTGGCACTCCTAAGGAAGCAACCGGCCCTGGGGCTGCCGGTCAACTGACGGGCGCGCTTGATGACGCCCGTCAGGAGCCATGAAAATGCTCGGTTGGAACTGTCGAGGGCTGGGACAACCTCGTACGGTTCAGGAGCTTGTGTGTCTGACTAAGACGCACCGTCCCAATGTTATCTTTCTTTCTGAAACTAGGAAAAATAAAGAGTATGTTGAGTTCTTGCGGTACCGGTTGGGTATGACTAATGTGTTTACTGTCTCTAGCCATGGTAAAGGTGGAGGTTTAGCCGTGTTTTGGGATGGAATATATTCTTGTGATCTAAACAAATATGGTGAACATTTTGTGGACATGTACGTCAACAAGGGTGATGGTACAAAGTGGAGGTGCACTTTTATTTATGGAAAGCCTAAGGCGAGCCAGAGGTATGTTATGTGGGATCTTTTGAGGCGGAATAAACCTCTTGGTGTTGGACCGTGGTTTTTGGTGGGGGATTTTAACGAAGCTATGTGGCAAAATGAACATTTCTCTCGACATAAGAGATCTCCTAGACTCATGGCTGATTTCCGTGAAGTCCTGTCGGAGTGCAATTTATTTGATTTGGGTTTTCATGGTGCTCCGTGGACATATAATAATATGCAGGAAGGCAACAAGAATGTTAAGGTACGTCTTGACCGGGCAGTGGCATGTCCTCTTTGGTCTTCTATTTTCCCTCAATGTAAGGTGTCCCATACTATTAGCTCCAGATCTGATCATTGCCCCATTTTAATTGAGTTGATGGGTAATGCTCGGGAGGGGAGGTTTGCTAGAGAGTTGAAATATGAATCTTACTGGGAGAGGGAAGGTCGTGTTTTGGATGAACAGATTAAGGATTGTTGGAATAGAGGATCAAATATTAAGGATATGAAAGATGTTGCCAATAATTTAGAAAAATTAATGAAATCTCTTCATGGTTGGAGTAGGGTGCATATTGGGTATCTACCTAAGAAACTTGAATGGGCTCGTAAGAGACTTGGCATTTTGTTAAATAGAACTGATCATTCTGTTGTGTTGGAAAGAAAGAATATTCTAGGGGAGATGGATGAACTTCTTATCAGGGAAGAAATATTGTGGAAGCAGAGATCTCGTCTGGATAAGATTAAAGGGGGAGATCGTAATACAAAATATTTTCAGCGAAAAGCTTCCTGGAGAGCAAAAAAAATCTATTTCGGCTCTGAGGAAGGATGATGGTTGTCTCACGGAAAATTTGGAGGAAATGAAAGGTATCACAAACTCGTTTTTTAAACAACTTTATTCTTGTGATGCTTCGGTCGATCCATCCCACATTATTTCATTAGTCAAGCCCCGTGTGACCGATGACATGAATTATGATTTATGCAAACCTTTTACTGAAAAAGAAATAAGTGATGCCCTTTTTCAAATGGGACCGTTAAAAGCGCCAGAGCCAGATGGCTTTCCTGCAAGATTTTTTCAGCGGAATTGGGGGCTAATCAAAGATGATATTGTCAAGGCTGTGCAACAATTTTTTAATTCTGGAATTATGCCTGATGGTATTAATAATACTACTATTGTTCTCATCCCGAAGATCAAGAATCCTCAAACAATCAAAGATTTCAGGCCGATCAGTTTGTGCAATGTTATCTACAAGATTATCTCCAAGTGTCTTGTTAACAGGTTGCGCCCGCTCCTCGATGGTATGATCTCCCCTACCCAAAGTGCGTTTATTCCGGGAAGGTTAATTTCTAATAATGCTCTTATAGCCTTTGAATGTATGCATTCGTTAAGTACGCTTAAGGATTTAAGAGGGGAATATTGTGCTTATAAGTTGGACCTAGCCAAAGCCTATGACCGTGTGGACTGACAATTTTTGCAAAGTATGATGGAGGCGTTGGGATTTGCGCCGCAATGGATTAATTGGGTTATGACATGTGTTACTTCGGTGAAATTTGCGGTGCGCTTTAATGGTCAATTGTTGCAGTCATTCTCACATTCTCAGGGACTCAGGCAGGGAGATCCTTTATCTCCCTATTTGTTCTTATTTGTGGCAGAGGCGCTTTCTTTGTTGCTCAATGACGCATGTGCCAGGGGAGTTCTTCAGGAATTCAAACTGACTAGACGAGCGCCTGGTATTTCTCACTTGCTTTTTGTAGATGATAGTCTGCTATTTTTCAAGGGTTCTTTTGATCAAGCTTTAGCAATTAAAAATATTTTGACGGTGTATGAGAAAGGAACTAGACAGATGTTAAGCCCTGATAAATGTTCCATAATGTTTGGGAAAAAATGCAGCCTGGAGAAACAAGTGACTATCATGGTTATTTTAAAAATTACTGTGGAGGGGTTCGAGGATAAATATCTTGGATTACCAGTACCAGAGGGTAGAATGAAGGCCGGTATGTTTCAGTATACTAAAGATAAGTTTTTGAAAAGGCTTTCTGACTGGATTGAAAAATATGCGTCTTGTGGAGTCAAGGAAGATTTAATCAAAAGAATAATTCAGGCTCTTCCTGTGTACGCTATGGGGATATTCAAATTTCCAGTTTCCCTTTGTGAGGAGTTATCCCATATTATAAGGAACTTTTGGTGGGGAGACGAAGAAGAAAGAAGAAAAACTCATTGGTTGGCGTGGGACAAACTAACAAGACCTAAAGGTAAGGGGGGAATGGGGTTCCGTGATCTCAGGCTTTTTAATCAAGCTCTTCTGGCTAAACAGGCATGGCGGTTATTGGTTTACCCGGATTCGCTATGTGCGAAATTGATGAAGGCAAAGTATTACCCCCAGGGACATATTCTTGATACGGTGTTTCCGCATGCTAGTTCTGTGACTTGGCAAGGTATTTCACATGGTCTGGAACTTCTTAAGAAGGGGGTCATTTGACGGGTATGTGATGGATCTAGTATTAATATATGAAGGGATAATTGGATACCTAGGAGGCATGGTCTAAAAATCTCAGCTAGAAGGCATAATACCAAGTTAAAATTGGTTTTTGACTTATCCATGAGCGGGCGTAAGTGTTGGGATGAAAATTTGATCAAGTATCTATTCTATCCACATGATGCGGAGGAACTTCTTAAGATTCGTATTCAGGCTTCTAGGGATGGGGACTTTGTTGCATGGCACCATGAGAAGAATGGTATATTTTCTGTTAAAAGTGCGTACAATTTTGCGCTTAATTTGAAGGATAGCCAGGATCATAGTGGCCAATCTAGTGGCGAACCAGAGGGGGTAAGAGGGATTTGGGACATAATATGGAAAGCTAATATACCTCCGAAAATCAAGATTTTTGCGTGGCGAGCTGCTACCAATAGCTTGGCGGTCCAAATGAATAGAGTTAAGCACCATCAGACTGATTCAGGGATGTGTTCCAGTTGTGGGGTTGAAGATGAAGACATCTTTCATGCTCTGGTGAGTTGTTCTAAAGCTCGTGCTCTTCGAATTGCAGTAAGAGAGCGGTGGAATATTCCGGATGAAGAGTTCTTCAAGTGCACGGGACCAGATTGGTTATTGATTTTACTGGCGCAACCGGGTTTGCAACAGAGGGAGCAAATCATGTTTCTTTTCTGGCGAGCATGGCATTTGAGAAACGATTTAATTTTTAGAAATGGGAAAGAATCCGTTAATGCCTCTGCACATTTTGTGGATAATTTTTGGACCACCTTCACGTCTAGTCATGACACCGCTAAATTGAACGTTAGTAATAAAGGCAAAGAGAAGGTGAGTGGAGTGGTAGAGGATTATGCACCGTTAAAAGATCATGTGGTCTGGACTCCTCCCCCTAATGATCATATCAAAATCAATGTTGACGCCAGTTTTGTGGAAAGTACTAATGCAACCAGTGTGGGGTCGTAGCTTGTAATTCTTTTGGAGATATTATTGTTTCTTCGTGGGACTTTATTGATCGGTGTTTCAGTGTGAATGAAGCTGAGCTCCGCGCCTGCCTCACAGGACTTTATATAGGTATCACTCTTCCCCAACCTATTATTTTAAAGACTGATTGTGCTTTCGTACATTCGTTTCTTGCAAATGAGAAGATTGACAGGTCCCCCCTGGCTGATCTGATGGATGAGGCTTTGGGTATATCTAGGATGATCCATAATTTTCATATTGCAAAGATAAGTCGGACGGTCAATAGGGTGGCACATGAGATTGCAAAGTTTAGCTTTAGTTCTATGTTTGATGGGTTTCTTTTTAATTCTGTTCCACCCTGCGTGGTGTATGCTGTAACGAATGATTGTAAGAACCTTTCGTTGGCTTAATTAATAAATGGTGTGTTTTTCAAATAAAAAAAATAAAGTTATTATGCAAAAAAAAAAAAACAGAACAACCGTCTCTCTCCCTTGATTCAGCCAAACCCATCGAGCCCCTTTTCCTCTGTACAGGCTAACACGGCGGCCGAGATCCCATCTCACGCCCCTCCGCCCGGACCGCTGGCCTGGCTCCCCTCCCCTCTACGATTCTCCAGAACCGATCAAGCCGCTTTTCCCCTGTGCATGATCTGGCACCGCGGCCGGGATCCCATCCCACGGTCCTTCTCATGACCGCCGGCTCGGCTCCTCTCCACGATTCTCCCGGAATCGCTCGGGATATGTCCCCCTTCACGGTGTAGTGCCTGCATCCGTGGTGCCATGGTTCTCCTCGGCTGCCGGTCCGATTTCGCGCTGCCATGGTCTAGAGCTGGCGACCTCAGATATGGAGTGGACTCGACGACGGGCAGGCCCTCCGTTTACAGCGACAACGTGGAGGGGGCCTCCTCGCGTGCTTCGGGCCGGTTGACGGCAGCTACGAGGAGATGGAGTAGGAGGCGCCACCAAGGCCGGGGCCAGCATGGCTGTGCCAGGCGATGATGAACATGCAGTCGCTCTCCCTTGGAGGACCTGTCGTGTACGATGGCGACTATGAGCCTGCACGCCTTCACCTTGGAAGAGCTCAAAGTTCGTCATCCTCTTCGGTGATTCTTTTTCATTGGTCGAACAGGCGGAGGTGGTTTATCTGGGGTTGTTGAGCCACCTTCACCTTGTACAACGGTATCCATTCTTTTGGTAAGTTGAGCTCGTGCATGTGAGTGGAAGTCATGCTCCTGTGTATCCGTGATGCGTTTGCGGCAAGGTCGGCACCAGATTCTGTACTCTGTTCTTTAGGATTTGTCCTATCTTTAATATTTCATTCTTATAAGAAAAAAATCGCATTAAGAGTATACACGTGCATATGGCTCGACAGTTATTAACAGATGCCCTAGCTTTTCACTATGACTTTTAATAATGACAAGTGCATATAGCAATCCATGCATATAGCAACGACAGTTATTAACAGGCTATAAACTAAAATGACAATCCCTGCTTCCTTTAAGGCAATTTCATTTGTATGATTCGCAAAGATGGGTGAAAATTTTCATTTAGTTCTCCGCTCACATGTTTTGTTTCTCACTAGGCCGATTGTACAAGTTTAACCTTTGCAACGATGCTGTTTTTTCTTCACGTGCAGAACAGTGCTAATCGCACATGCAAGACTCTCATGAACTATTCTGCCTCCTTCATAGAATTAGGTATACTACTGTTCCTTAAATTGTGAATCAAGAAGGACACAATCAATTTCAATTGTAGTCAAGAACTATTATGCCTTCTTCACTAATTTGATCAAGACTTGTTGTATCCGTCGGGATCGGTTAGGCTAGATATTCCGGTAGTTCTTACCTTCTGCTTGTGGCTCGAGGAGCCACCGGTGTCGGGCATGGTGACGGTGGCCGGTGATGGCAGAGAGTAGTGGGCGAAGTGGTGACGGCGCTTCCCATCAGCACTGCACTAACCCTAGATCGGTAGGGGATTAGGTGAGGTGTACAGCGTTGCGACGAACCTCGTGATGCGAGCCGCCGGCCCCACCTCTTTATATAGTGCAGGTGACAGGGGGCCGTCACCCATAGTGGGTTGAGCGCCCCCGATCAAGGCGCGGATCTAAGGGCCCGGTGGGCCGTTGGGCCCACACGGTGGAGATCATCCTAACATTCTCCCCCTTATCTCAACTTTTACTTTTGACCTTATACTTTTACTTTACTCTTTTCATAACAGATCAATACATAGAACATGTTTCATCGTCACAGCTCAATTGCCGATAGAATCAGACAGCCACGACGCACCTCTCTGTTTTGAAACAAATTCTTTAACCTTGGGCCCTTTTATTGTCCAGAAATTTTAGACTATACCATAAAACCCATGTCGACTGTGTGTTCTCCGAACACACTGGGCAGTAAGCCTTTAATAAGCAGATCTGCAAACACTTGTCTGTTGCTTTTATGTTTCAAGCATTTCTACATAATTTCGGACTTTCTCCTTTACAACGCATAACTCTATGTCAGTGTGTTTGGCATCAACACTTACTCGTTGTCATAGGAGCGAAAAACTTAAAATGGTTATCGTTGTTGTCAACCATTATCAACTCCGGATACAGGTCTCCTTAACCATTTTGCCTGTCCCTCAGCCTCATATCAAGCTATAAAATATCTTTGCATCACATTGATGATAATTGTTTCATTCTTTGGAGCTTTTCCACACAAAAAACCTCCAAGTATGAAAGTTAGCGACAATTGTGGAATTTGCTATACATTTCACAAGTCATGTCTTTGTACTCACAATCTTTTGAGAGCACTTATTTCTTTCGGCATGAGGCCGATATCTTTGACTCCATTCAAGTGATCTATATATGGACTGGACATTGCCAAAACAACCCGGATACGTGGACTGTCTCAGGGTAATGTATTGAGCTTCCAACAGCTAAAGCATACGGCACCATATCCATTTTCAATCTTTTCCCATCAACTTTTGGAACACCATAGTTTCCAGTTCTATTACTCTTGACTATAAGAACAGGCGTAGGTTTTCTCGCATGCATACTTTAGAGACATTTCTTAGCATGTCCATGCGACATTCCTAATACCCCCTTTTATTCTTTTCTTGGTGAATCTCGATAATTATAACGAGAGACACTCTACCGAGAACATTCTTTTGAACTTTGAGGATAAGAACTTCTTTTCTCCTCCTGCAGTAGATTGACATGACCACTAGCAAGTAGGACGCCATCCACATGCACAGGATTAAGATATGAATTTTCCATTCTATAACTTTGCATGAATACAATTGTCCTCTCATTTTCTTTAACCCAAAATAACATTTGATTGCTTTAGTCCATAAAAGACTTCTTCAGGCAGTATCCCCTGTGTTCTTTACTTTCATCTGATGTAACTCAGATCATAATATCTTTCATCTGATGTAACTCAGATCATGATGTGCTACCAACACTCATTGTAATCTATTCGGTGCAAAAAGCACACAAACCTTTCGATTTAAGTCGTGTTTTACACCTTTACATATTTCCTTTGGAGTCACATTGTCCTTGTAGACTCTTTACAGCCTACTGTTTTGGCTCCATTGGAAATTACTCATCAGTCCCAAACATCATCGGGATTCACCAATTTCATTTCATCTCACATAGTCTCTTATCATTTAGATAAGCAGACACTTCTCAAAGCTCGAATGAGCGCTTTAAATGAGGTGGGATCAACCTCCATTTGAATTTCACTAACATAGACTTCATAGTAATCAGAAGTATCTGATTTTCTCATTCCTTGAGACCATCATTGTCTCATGTACTGGCACTTCTTTCATATGGGGCTGTTGTTGCTCTGTCATTGCAAGAGGCAAACTAATTATATAGTCTTTCATTTCCAAGAGGCAATAGTTTTTACAGGGACCTGTATCACAAGATCCATGTTTACTCATTCGTCCTTTATAGAGCTAACAACATGTGTTGTATAGGTCATATAACATGCTCCCCCAGATTACTCCATCTTCACTAAAAATGGCGTATCTTTAAACTTTATAATTTGGGTTTATAATGTTAAAACTTCCTTCTTTATGGCACTTTAAGCACCGTCTTAGTATTCCTTACTCTGCTTTCGGAACTGTAAAAGATCCAGAAATACAACTATTTATTTTCTTTAAGGGTATTAATATGACCGTCGTACTCCCCCACACGATCACATTCTTCATCACATTATCTAAAGTATAGGGGAGTTTCATCATTCTTAATTTATCTCATATTTCTTTCTCCCCCTTGAAATGTGGCAAGAACTTTTCTGCCACAATTTCGAAAACCATTGATAACTCTTGTGAATTGAGGAAACTTCGATTATCTACTTCATTCATCAGATTACTTCATACGAAATGAAGTTATCTCTTCATACAAAATGAAGTTATCTTTTAACTAGTATGGTAGTACGTTTTCCTCATTCCATTTCAGAAACTCAACAGAGTTCTTTATCATTGGTACTTTTGCAAGTCACACTTGCATATGATTCTTATCTTTAGGTTCGTCTGTAACTTTTATTCTCTTTGGATTTATTGAGTGCTTAATGACCATTACACATAAAGTGTACGGTCGATACTAGGAAAGCATAATAGCTACTCCATACTTTTCTCCCAGAGTGGGACACATTAAAAGCACATGAGTCATCATATCTTTCTCCTGTCATACATGATAAGTCCTTTCCCAGAATTTCTCGCGTCATACGAGATTTTTGACATAATAATATGTCAACTTTACCTACGCAGGTATTTTCCCAGACTTTTCCCGCCATGCGGATTTTATCATAATCATCTTCTCCCGCTATACGGGTAATTCCCTGTAAGGGACATAAATGCCAGAATTGACTCTTTTGACTGCATTATTCAATCATCAAATTTAGGAATAAATCCTAATGCTCTTTGACACACATGCTTGATCCGACGTTGGTCAAATTAAACACGCATGTTGCTTATTTCATCTCAAATCGTGTTGACTGAAAAATCTTCTTCATATAGAATACATGAAAGACATTCGTCAACCAAGACTCTCAATGATCTATTTGTTTTCTTTTGAAACCATTCTTTAGAGAGAACATACTATCTCATGTTATGACCTTTCTTGGTCATTTTTCGGGTCACAAGTACCCAACCATTCGCTTTCATGAATGAAAGCATGGAAAACTTTTAGTCTGAGAAAACTTAGCCAATAATCAACAATAATAAGCATAAAAATAACCCTACGTTGGTCTGGTTAAAAAATATGCACATTAAACTTTTGCAAAACTTTCTTTTTATACTCTAAATCATCGTTCTGGTAGAATTAGAATAAAACTCATTCTTCTACATTAATTCCATATCACCGTTGGGTGGAAATGGAAATAATTCATATAACTCATGAACAATGTGATGATAGTATTTCTATTAAATAACTTTGCTCAGAAATAATCATCATCATCAACTTTATTGCAGCGGAAACAAGAAATATACATTTCTCTAGTTCAAGAGCATTTCTTTATCTTTAACTGTTCTCTGAAAATTGATCACTTTGATACAAAATTTATTAGAGATTTATTCTTTGAACATAAGACTCATAGAATTATAGTACTGTTATCAACAACATTGGTCAGAAAATAACAATACCATATTTACTTAAAAACATATCTTTCTTTTGTCATAGCAGAAACTATCTGCATCTGATTTCACCTACAGGGGGAAACATTGCTAAGAACAATTTTTCCAATTAAATTTTCCCGTTGGTTCCAATTTAATTGGAGGATAAAACTTTTATTTTGCAGCGGAAACTTTACAGTATTCTATTCAGAAACAATTCTGTACTCTTTTACTCTCTAAGCAATTTTAACCGGTTGGTTCAAAAATGCATTAGAGAAGCAACAATTTAATCTTTTACTTTAATTCTATTCACTTTAAAAAGATCACTTTTATTTTTTTTATTTGCAGCGGAAACATGAATAGAAAATTCATGAACTTTTTCTTTTTACAGAAACTTTTCTTTCACTAAATAAAAATTCATGAACTTTATTATTTTCTTTATAAAATCCATGAACATTTATTTTTCTGAAAATTTTCTATTTTCATTTTCAGAAACTTTTATTTTACTTTTCAGAAAATTTATATTTTCTGAAAAGGCAAAAATATCATAAACTCTTCTATTTACTTTTCAAGACATTTCTGCTTTTTTTAGAAAAAAAACAAAACAAAAAACGGCAGTGCCCAGCGCGCGCAGTTGCGCCCGCGAGGTTGCGCCCACGCGGCTCTTTCGGCCCAGCGGCCTGCTCCCTTTCCAGCCCAGTGGCCCGCTCTGGCGCGCTAGGGTTAATCGCGGCCGTTCAGCACGATCCGACGGCTGACCGCCGTTTTTTCGCCCGAACAAAGACACGGGTCGATCCTCCCCCGACCGAAAACCCTAGCCACTTTCCCCTCGAGCGCCCCCGCTCTTCTTGTCGCTCCGTAGCGGTGGCTCTGCCTGCCGGTTCTGTCGAGCCGGTCGCCGGCGGCGGCCACCGCGCCGCGCCGCGCCGCAGCTCCTTTTCTTCCCTTCCCTCTTCTTTGACAGAGAGAGAGAGAGAGGCGCGATGGAGCCATCATCTGCTCCTCTCCCTCAAAGGCAACGCCCTGCCACCGGGGAGACTTTGTCCGGCCGCCGGTGACGGGGTCGAAAGGCCACCGCGCGGCGCGAGGCTCTGCTTCCTCCCCCCTTTTCTTTCCATCTTTCATGCCCCTATCCACCGAATCTAGTGGCAGAGAGAGGCTTGAGAGACAGAGAGGCGCATCGAGGCTTCCCCTTTCCTTTTCAGCGAGAGGAAGAGGAGCGTGGCCAGATCGCACCGTGGCCATCCTCCTCGCCGGTCGCGCGTCCTCCCTTGCGGTGAGCGCGCCGCTGTCGAGGGATTTGGCCGCGGTGCTACCCTTTTTTTTGTCTTTTTCCTTTCTTTTCCGGCGACCAATTACTAGCTCCGGTGGTTCTTCGTCCGGACGCCTCGGCTTGCCGATGCGCGTCCGAATCGAGAGGAACGGCGCGGCCATAACGGCGGCGCAACTTTTTCGGTGAGGCCCGAGGCCCTTCTCCGGTGATGTACTTTGCCCTGTCTAGGGTTCCTGGTGGGGAGGGAAGGATCTTTCTTTCTCTGTAATTCTTCGTACCGAAAAATCTTAGCCTAGCATGGCCTGATACCATTGTTGTATCCGTCGGGATCGGTTAGGCTAGATATTCTGGTAGTTCTTACCTTCTGCTTGTGGCTCGAGGAGCCACCGGTGCCGGGCATGGTGACGACGGCCGGTGATGGCAGAGAGTAGTGGGCGAAGTGGTGACGGTGCTTCCCATCAGCACTGCACTAACCCTGAATCGGTAGGGGATTAGGTGGGATGTACGCGTTGCGACGAACCTCGTGATGCGAGCCGCCGGCCCCACCTCTTTATATAGTGCAGGTGACAGGGGCCCTTCACCCATAGTGGGTTGAGCGCCCCCGATCAAGGCGCGGATCTAAGGGCCCGATGGGCCGTTGGGCCCACACGGTGGAGATCATCCTAACAAGACTCTCATGAACTAGTCTGCCTTCTTCACCAATTTGATCAACTTCAATTGTAGTCAAGAAGGACACAATCAATTCATAATCAACCAATGCACGTGTCCGCATGAACAAAGAGTATCTCTTTTCGATAGTTTATAGTTGCTTATTAGTATTTTATTTTTAAGAAACAAATTGTTACACGGAAGTCAGAAGGCTACAAGGCATACACCATCCAACCACTGTCCATTTACTACATCCGCTACATGGGTAAAGCTATGTACGAACTTGGATGTACATTTTTGGGCAAAGCTACATAGGGACTTGGGTGTACACAGTACACCACTGTTTGGATGTTGGCTCCACCATAGAATCCGCTACAAATTCATATGACGAGAATGTGGAGGGTTATTATTCACATATATTCTAATTTTATTCTTGATAAATTTAATACTATAAATTCCTGCAGCAATGCGCGGGGTATTACCTAGTTTACTAAGCTTGTGGGTACAGTAAGTTAGTGTTCTAAGTTTGTCTCTGAAATTCACTATGATTTGCAGTTGCTGACATAAAATTGACTGGCTCTAAAATTTTAAGATTTGCAGTTGCTACTGTTGGGGAGGTCCAATTTCGCCA
Source organism: Triticum urartu (assembly GCF_056163025.1). Lineage (NCBI taxonomy): Eukaryota > Viridiplantae > Streptophyta > Magnoliopsida > Poales > Poaceae > Triticum > Triticum urartu. Next base: position 148,143,829 of record NC_141879.1, on the reverse strand, counting down.
ACAGTGTTCCCATCAGAAAAATGATCACCTACATCCAGTCAAAAAAATGCAATCACCTACATCCAGTCAAAAAAATGCAATCACCTACAACTAGTTCCATTACAAGTGCATTTCATAGCAGAAAAATAGCACACTGTTTTGTTTGTTAAAGATAAACACCTCCTTCAGTGTTCCCATCAGTTCACTGTTTTGATGTCTAGGAGGAACTGGCGCAAACGCTGCTTGCCTTATGAGATTTGAGTTGTCTGGTTTTGATTGGCTCCAAATTTAACAGTGAACAAACATTCCAGCAATCTTGTCTGATTTTGATTTGCTCCGAAATTAACAGTGATTTTGATTGAATTTACTCTGTACCTTCAGAGTGCAGAGGAGCAGCAGCAGCAGCACGGGCACCAGAGCTCCACCGGCGGGAGCTCGGGGAAAAGCAGCAACCGGAGCACAAGGAGAAGCAGCAGCCGAAGCTCAAGGAGAAGCACTAGCCGGAGCTTGAGGAGAAGCAGCAGCGGGAGATGGAGGATACGCGGGAGAGCAATTTTGGGCGGCGGTGGCAGAGCAGGTCTGGGCGACGGCGTAGGTCTGGGCGGCTGGAGGGGATCGCAGCGGCGACGGAGCCGTTCTGGGCGGCGGCGGCGACGACGCCAGTAGGGAATCGCGGCTGGCCGACGCCAGCCCCTGGCAACACGCGGGCGAGGAGCAGAGGAAGAAGACGGGGGGAGGGGTCTGTTTGAGACACTTTCCAATTTGCGAGTTTTTTTGCAAATTTGCCAATGAACTGGAGTACTATGTCTGTCCTCAAATGCAACAAAATGTCCTCAAATGCAACAAAATGTCCTTCCATAAAATGAATGATTTCGAGAAGTTCAAAAAGAAAGAAGAGGAAGATAAAAACAAAATGAATCACCCATTTAATTTACTTTTTTAGGAAGACTACTCTGATGGGCAGATGGCCTCGAAAACGAGCAGCCTAGGCCGGCTCCTTAGGCCGTATAGCACAGTGTCCACGGGCGGCAGCTGCCACGGCTCCGAGCCCGGAGGCGACCAGTAGATGGGCGTGCCATGTCCGCCACCGATGTCCATCATCATCCTACAGCGCTGAATCAACTTGCGAGCGGTGCATATGGCCCAACGCCCGACGATGTAGACGAGGAAGAGCCTACGTGCAGAGGAAGAGGGAGTAGCTAGTCTGAGTGTAGCGGTGTGATACGTTCATGGTAACTTCAAGTGTTGACAATAGTCATGCTGGATCCATTGAGAAAATGAGCGTTGTCAAAATAATCAAGCCACATAGTTTACCAAAAATTGCAGCATTGTTGCGAGGGACAAAGTGACAAGCCATGGCCAGACCGTGGGGAATCATATTTATGTGAACAATACACGGAGAAGCAAGGATGGTGTTTTGCGTCGACTATGTGGACCTAAAATTGCTCCTGTATTTGAAAGGCATACAGTGTGTGTATACAACCAAAGGCCCAGGTTGGATGCCGATCAGGAACCAGAATCAGAAGAGGTACAACCCACATTTAGAACTCCACCCAAATGGATCAAGCTCGGTGCAATTTTAATTGCCATCAAACAAGGAGTGCATGATCACATGCAATCTGAAAAGAGGCATGCATGCGTGCATGATTGATAATTAGAATATTTTATTAGAAGGTTTCCTAGATAGTAGCTCCCGCTTAATTTGTTTGTTAGGATCTTTTATCTTCTTCCCTAGTCCAAGTCACGTACGACTTGTTCGGCAACATCTAGAGTTTTTTTATTTTTCTTGCGGAAGGGTCATGGAAGTTGGCTATTTAATGGTCAGGCTACGGCCGTGGTACGGAGATTAGTTTTTGGAGTTTTATTTCTTGTATGAGATATATAGAAAAATGTCTGAGTTACAGGCGGCCATATCTTGTGTATTATCTGTGATTTTTGCATCATGGAAATTTACTAGCGACGGAGGGTTGATCATCACATCGACGCCTACGTGCTGATCCGAGGGGGTCATTATTTTCGTTCGTGTATTTTCGTACATAGGTGAAAATTATTTTGAAGGTTGCGAGGAGAAACAAGGGGACGAACTGTTGATCAAGCATCGCCGTGAAAGATCGGGCCATCTACACGCGCGAATTAGCATCTCGCTAGTCCGTGTCTCATCAAGTGGTATTCAGAGCTAAGGTTAGTCACGGCGATTCAGTTTGCAATATCGTCTACGGAGGTGAGGATGGAGGTGTTGAGCAGGAACGTATTGATGGAGGAGGAAGGCATCGACAAGGTTGTTCTTTTTCACACACGTTGTGTCGTGAAGGAACGGTGTGTCAATTTGACGATTGATGAAGGTTCTGCGGTCAACATGGTGAGCATCGAGGTGGTGGACAAATTGGGACTGAATATGGCACCTCTGGAAAGACCGTACATGCTGAAGTGGTTCAAAGGTGAAATAAAAATTATGCATCGAATTTTGCTAATTTTTGATTTGGGAAAATATTGTTGTGCGGAATTTTTTTATGTTTGTCCAGTGCCCATGGTGTCTTGCCACATGCTACTTGGAAATCCATGGTACAAGCGCGTTGGAGCTGTTTGGAATGTCAAGAAAAATACTTACTCGCTATCATGGAAGGGCCAACGAGTTTGTTTTACTCCAATGCCTATTGATGTATTTGTTTCAGATTGGAAAAGTCGTTTGCTAAAAAGAAGAGCAAAGCAAGAAGAAATCGATGCACCGGTAGAAGGGCTGAATCTTTTGGTGGAGAAGGTGCAAGAGGACGGTGGTGCAAAGGGGCAGCGGTGGAGTGTTTTTAAAACACAGTGTAAGATCAAGAATCGTGCTTGCAAGATGATAATTGATGGCGGCAGCTTTACCAACGCCATTAGCAAAGATCTAGTGCAGGCTTTGAGTTTATCCACGTGGCGGCATCCACAGCCTCACCACGTTGAATGGTTATACAATTCCAGAAAATTAAAGATCACACACAAGGTACGTGTAACATTTGCGGTTGGAGATTATATTGACAAGGTGGACTGTGATGTTGTGCCAATGAACGTGTGTCAGTTGTTATTGGGAAGACCATGGCAATTCGATCATGATGCAGTGCATGCTGAAAGATCCAACACATACACGTTCATGCATGATGGAAAGAGACGCATGCTGAAACCAATGACAGACAACGCAATCACCATAGATACGCAAATTCCGGAAAGGAAGGTTGTACATAACTTAGACCCGAAACCGGGGACGGTTTCTCTTCAAGAGAGCGAGGATGATACGTTCATGGTAACTTCAAGTGTTGATAATATTCATGCTGAATCCATTGAGAAAATGAGCGTTGTCAAAATAATCAAGCCATATAGTTCTACCAAAAATTGCAGCATTGTTGCGAGGGACAAAGTGACAAGCCATGGCCAGACCGTGAGGAATCATGTTTATGTGAACAATACACGGAGAAGCAAGGATGGTGTTTTACGTCAACTACGTGGACCTAAAATTGCTCTTGTATTTGAAAAGCATACAGTGTGTGTATACAACCAAAGGCCCAGGTTAGATGTCGATCAGGAACCAGAACCAGAAGAGGTACAACCCACATTTAGAACTCCACCCGGATGGATCATGATCGGTGCAATTTTAATTGCCATCAAACAAGGAGTGCATGATCACATGTAATCTGAAAAGAGGCATGCATGCGTGCATGATTGATAAATAGAATATTTTATTAAAAGGTTTCCTAGATAGTAGCTCCCGCTTAAAGAGGGATACTCATCTTCAATGGCCAGCACGATCTTTGATGATTGTTTTCTTATTTCCTTAGATTTCAATAATATTGTTTTTGAACATTGTTATAGAGAGAATAATAAAATAGCCCATGAATTAGCTAGATTAGCTAGATTCACTCCTCCTGATGTATGGATGGAAGCAGCCCCGATGGCTGTTGTTCCTCTTCTGGTTACTGATGCTATAATTGTAGTCAATTAATAAAAGAGGTGTTGAATGTCAAAAAAAAAAATAGTTTGTTAGCCTTTCCTAGTCCAAGTCACGTACGACTTGTTCGGCAACATCTAGAGTTTTTTATTTTTCTTGCGAAAGGGTCATGGAAGTTGGCTATTTAATGGTCAGGCTACGGCCGTTGTACGGAGATTAGTTTTTGGAGTTTTATTTCAAGTATGAGATATGTAGAAAAATGTCCGAGTTACAGGCGGCTATATCTTGTGTATTATTTGTGATTTTCCCATCGTGGAAATTTACTAGCGACGGAGGGTTGATCATCACATCGACGCCTACGTGCTGATCCGAAAGGGTCATTATTTTCGTTCATGTATTTTCATACACAGGTGAAAATTATTTTAAAGGTTGCGAGGAGGAACAAGGGGACGAACTATTGATCAAGCATCACCGTGAAAGATCGGATCATCTACATGCGTGAATTAGCATCTCGCTAGTCCGTGTCTCATCACGGTGCAAGTGCCACCCCAGCCGCCCTTTATATATAGCTCCTCTAGAAGATTGAACGGGCTTCTTATAATGCAAACACAGTTCTCCTGCGCTTCCTAAAAAAAAGATTGAACGGGTGATGGTCAGTGAGATTCGCCATTTATTTGCCAGGTCTGAAATTTAGTCTTCTTCTTCATTTTTTGATGGTCCAACCAATAGAGATCCAACGGCTCACACAGAGAACAAAATATCTTGGTTACTACATTATGGTACTCCTTCCATTCCAAATTATTCGTTGTGGTTAACTAAAACCACGACGAGTAATTTGAAACGGAGGGAGTACTTACAAGTTGCATGCATGCATGACTGCTCGTCGACGACCGGCTGGCACCGTGCTTCCCCTGACAAAAAAGGGCTACTGGGGCTGGTTGTAATGGGGAGTATCTTATAGTAGTATTATGCATATGATACTAGTGTATGATACTACCTTTCTAATGCATAGTATCATATATTAGTATCATGTAGTACTCTATTTATTGCCATGCATGACACAAAGTAGAATATCATTTATTATGATACGGTATCATAATATGATACTCCATCATCTCTTTCTTCATTTAATGATATGACACCTCATCAAAATTGCCTAGTTGACATGTATGATACTAGTTATGATACTATCATTACGACCAGCCTGAGAGACCACATTATTTACTCTTAATTATTGTTCGTCACCATCAGCAAAATGCCAAAGGGCAGACAAAAACGTATTAAGAAATCCATAAGGGGAACATGACAACCTTTCTTACGAAGGCTTTCCGGTTTGAAACTGTACTACCGTGCCGTGTCAAGTTCATGCACTGCGCTCAGGCAGTTGTATAATCTTTGTTGTTTATCACAAGCAGGAAAGGTTAGCAGTGTTTGGACAGCAAAGCTGGAATCTCGTAATGCGCCTTGCCACGCTGTTCTTCTTTGATGATAAGCAAAAGGAGAAATTAGATTGAAGTTCTATGCTTTAGAGAACTCTTTTTTTAATTTGTAATAATTGAAATTGAAATTTACAACAATTGTGTCAATATTCATGCATCAGTCACAATAATGATGCATGTATAGTTCAAGACATGTTTCTTTTAAATGCATGTGTACGAAGAACTTGCATCAGCAATCAGGAGATGCATGCATTGCACACACGCATCAGGAGACACATTAGTCATCACCATTTCTAGATTTATTTTTTGAAAAAAATGCTCCCTCTATAAACAAATAGTGACATAAAACATATTACATTTCTTTACAGGGGAAGTAGCAGTAGCAGGTAAATGACAACATAAATATGGCATCTCCATAACAAGCTCTGGACAAAATACAATTCCATAACCATCTCAAAAATAAAATTACAGATTCATTGACAAACTTTCACATAGCTTTCTAACCTAAGTCAGTGAAGAAGTGACTTCTTTTTTGTTTCAAGTGCATGCTTTATTATTAGGTCAACAACAGTGAACCACAATTGCAGAGGGCATGCTTCATGTCAGGAGAAATGGAAAGAAACATTGTAAAAGGGGTCGGGTTAATTTCTTGCACACATTTTAATCACAATGGTAATCTCTGTAGATTATTTTTCCGAAAAGGAGGAGAACCTCCGGCCTCAGCATGAGGACGATGCATGCAGCCATGTATTATTAAAAATGTAAAATTCGGCAGCCAAACAACATTGACCAAAAAATAAGCCCCACAACAGGCGTTTTCTTGTCCGTCCCAAGGGTGACGGGGTGGTTTCCCTCTCGCGACTGGTTAGGCGACCCCGAGTCAATCCCCGCCGCCGTCCTGGTGCCAGCGCCGCCGCTCTCGCTAGCTCCGCCCACCCCGTGCGCCGCCGCTCCCGCTAGCTCCGCCCACCCCGTGCGCGGCGCCCCGCTTCGCTAGGTTCCCCACCCCCTCCAAGCCCTCACACTGGTACTCTAGATCCACCCTGCTCCCACCCGCCATTGTCAGAGTTTCCCTAAGCTGTGCATCAGCCACCCCGCGGGGCGCCGGGTTTCGGCCTCTCTCTCATGCACCCTTCATCCCTCGGGTACCCTGTCCCACCCACAATCGCCGAGTTCGAGTGTTGCTGAGGCACCACAACACATTCCTCTCAAACCCTAGTTTGTGGTCCGGATCCCTTTGTCCTGATTTCGAAGCCGCAAATGGAGCGTGTTGAGGGCTTGATGAAGGGGCTAAAGTTGTCGGATCTGGAAAGCAAGGGGAGGAAGATCGTTTGGACAGATGGAAGAAAGGGGGGAGCTGTGGAACCACAAGCAATGGCAAAATTAATGTCAGACAAACCGGCCTTTGCAGAGGGGATGGAGACTGCTCTGGGAAGGATCTGGTGTCCGATGAGGGGGATACGATGCAAGGATCTGGGAGACAACATCTTCATGATCACGTTCCACCAACAGTCAGGTAAAAGAAGGGCTCTAGATGAAGGGCCTTGGACGTTCGGGAAGTCTCTGCTGGTGGTTGAAGATTTTGATCCGAGCAAGAGTGTGAAGGAATATGAATTCAAAATGATTCCAGTATGGGTTAGAGTTTTTGACTTGCCGCTAGGTATGATGCACCGTGAGGCTGGTTTGGCGATAGGAGGCATAATTGGGGAGGCTCTTGAGGTGGATGCGGGACCTGACGGAATGGCAGTGGGAAAGTTCTTAAGGATCAAAGTCCGTATGGATATTTCGAAGCCGATAATGAGGGGTTTTGTGCTGGATGATGGGGACGAAAAGGAGAATGGGGAAGGGATGTTAACTGATGAGGAGAAAAAGAGGAAAAAGGAGAAGAGTTGGCGCCGGTTTGAGTACGAGTTTCTGCCTGACTTGTGCTACATATGCGGCATGCTAGATCATGTGGATAAGGACTGTTCCATAAGACTGAAGAAAGGGGAAGAGAAGTAGTTTAGTCCTTGGCTTAAAGCACACATACCAAGAGCAGCGAGCGATACAAGCAGGGGTAGCTGGAGTGAAGGTCAGAACAACCTTTCTGGGAGGAGTTCTGGAGGTGGAAGAAGCATGAACCTAGGGCTCTCTAAGGGGCGTTCGGGCAGTGATAGCGACAGCTGGAAGAAAGAAATACCGGGGGCTCGACACCAACCGGCAGGGAAAGAGACTCGTGAGGAGGAGGTCACCAGCCCATTGAAAGTTCACTGTGGAAAGGTGCAGAACGGTGCAACTGGAAATAAGGCGGAAGGAACGAAGATGAACAACAGTGCACAGAAGCAACTCACCTATGGGATAGGGGAAGAGGGTTCTGAACAAATGGGGGTAGGGATGGTTTTGTCAGGCGCAAGTCATGTTGTCGCACCATCAGAACATGTGCTAGAAGGGAACGAGGAGGAGGTAAAGGGAGGGGACAAGGATATGTTACCGGCGGAAACCTCACTAGCTGATCGGGACAGCGACAAGAAAAGTGGAAGGGTGGGGGCAAAATTTCATAGGAACGACCGGAAGGAAAAGAAGGAAGATACCTCTAAGCTGGAGGTGAATGTTGGAGAGAAGCGGGATGGACATGCAATGGAGTGCGACGAGGGGCTGGAGGGGGAGGCGAAACATTACAAGGTGAAGGCAAACGAAACACACACCACTGAAGCGGGGCTGTCAGAACAGCCCTGCAAGGACCAATGAAGATAATAGCTTGGAACTGCCGGGGGCTTGGGAACCCGCCGGCAGTTCGTAGCCTTCTGAAGCTCCAGAGGGCGGAAGAGCCTGGTATTCTATTCCTCTCCGAAACGAAGATGAAGGCGAAGGAGATAGAGTTCTTGAGGTGGCGTTTGAATATGGTGAACATGGTGGTGATGGATAGTGTTGGACGGAGTGGGGGTTTGGCACTGTTTTGGAGGAGAGGGGTGGATGTAAGTTTGAGGTGGAAGGGACGTTACCATATAGATGTTGATGTGGTGGAAGAGAATGGACTAAGTGGCGGTTGACGGGTGTGTACGGAGAATCTAAAGCGGGTGAAAAAGAGAACACCTGGAGGCTTGATAACCCACAAGTATAGGGGATCGCAACAGCTTTCGAGGGTAGAGTATTCAACCCAAATTTATTGATTCGACACAAGGGGAGCCAAAGAATATTCTCAAGTATTAGCAGCTGAGTTGTTAATTCAACCACACCTGGAAACTTAGTATCTGCAGCAAAGTGTTTAGTAGCGAAGTAATATGATAGTGGTGGTAGCGGCAACAAAAGTAAAGACAGCAAAAGTAATGTTTTTGGTATTTTGTAGTGATTATAACAGTAGCGGTGGGAAAGTAAATAAGCGAGAACCAGTATATGGAAAACTCGTAGGCACCGGATAAGTGATGGATAATTATGCCGGATGCGGTTCATCATGTAACAGTCATAACATAGGGTGACATAGAACTAGCTCCAATTCATCAATGTAATGTAGGCATGTATTCCGTATATAGTCATACGTGCTTATGGAAAACAGCTTGCATGACATCTTTTGTCCTACCCTCCCGTGGCAGCGGGGTCCTATTGGAAACTAAGGGATATTAAGGCCTCCTTTTAATAGAGAACCGGAACAAAGCATTAGCACATAGTGAATACATGAACTCCTCAAACTATGGTCATCACCGGGAGTGGTCCCGATTATTGTCACTTCGGGGTTGCCGGATCATAACACATAGTAGGTGACTATAGACTTGCAAGATAGGATCAAGAACTCACATATATTCATGAAAACATAATAGGTTCAGATCTAAAATCATGGCACTCGGGCCCTAGTGACAAGCATTAAGCATAGCAAAGTCATAGCAACATCAATCTCAGAACATAATGGATACTAGGGATCAAACCCTAACAAAACTAACTCGATTACATGATAAATCTCATCCAACCCATCATCGTCCAGCAAGCCGATGGAATTACTGACGTACGGCGGTGAGCATCATGAAATTGGTGATTGAGGATGGTTGATGATGACGACGGCGACGAATCCCCCTCTCCGGAGCCCCGAACGGACTCCAGATCAGCCCTCCCGAGAGGTTTTAGGGCTTGGCGGCAGCTCTGTATCGTAAAACGCAATGATTTCTTCTCCTTGATTTTTTTTCTTATCGAAACTCAATATATGAAGGCGGAGTTGGAGTCGGAGACGCAACAGGAGGCCCACGAGGTAGGGGGGCGCGCCCTAGGGGGGGGGGCACCCTCGTGAGAAGGGTGTGGGCCCCCTGGTCTTCATCTTTGGCGAGTATTTTTTTATTGTTTTTTCTAAGATGTTCCGTGGAGTTTCAGGTCATTCCGAGAATATTTGTTTTCTGCACATAAAACAACACCATGGTAATTCTGTTGAAAATAGCGTCAGTCCGGGTTAGTTCCATTCAAATCATACAAGTTAGAGTCCAAAACAAGGGCAAACGTGTTTGGAAAAGTAGATACGACGGAGACGTATCAACTCCCCCATGCTTAAACCCTTGCTTGTCCTCAAGCAATTCAGTTGACAAACTGAAAGAAAGAAAAACTTTTACAAACTCTGTTTGCTCTTGTTGTTGTAACTATGTCAAGCCAGCATTCAAGTTTTCAGCATAGATCATAACTAACTACACTTGCAATAATTCTCAGGTCTCATCATTACTCATATCAATAGCATAATCAACTAGCAAGTCATAATAATAAATCTCCGATGACAACACTTTCTCAAAACAATCATAATATGATATAACAAGATGGTATCTCGCTAGCCCTTTCTGAGACCGCAAAACATAAATGCAGAGCACCTTTAAAGATCAAGGACTGACTAGACATTGTAATTCATGGTAAAAGAGATCCAATCATAGTCATACCCAATATAAATTAATAGTGATGAATGCAAATGACAGCTGTGCTCTCCAGCTAGTGCTTTTTAATAAGAGGGTGATGACTCAACATAAAAGTAAATGGATAGGCCCTTCGCAGAGGGAAGCAGGGATTTGTAGAGGTGTCAGAGCTCGATTTTGCAATAGAGATAAATTGTATTTTGAGCGGTATACTTTCATTGTCAACATAACAACTAAGAGATGGCGATATCTTCCATGCTAAACACATTATAGGCGGTTCCCAAACAGAATGGTAAAGTTTATACTCCCCCTCCACCAACAAGCATCAATCCATGGGTTGCTTGAAACAATGAGTGCCTCCAACATACATCAGGTCCCAAGGGGAGTTTTGTTTGCAATTAATTTTGATTTAGTTTGCATAAAGCATGGGACTCGGCATCCCGATGACCAGTCATTTTCTCATGAGTGAGGAGCGGAGTCCACTCTTCTTGAGAATAACCCGCCTAACACGGAAGATAAGGACAGCCTTTGTTGATACATGAGCTATTCGAGCATACAAAACAGAATGTTTATTTGAAGATTTAGAGTTTGGCACATACAAATTTACTTGGAACGGCAGGTAGATACTGCATATAGGAAGGTATGGTGGACTCTTCTGGAATAACTTTGGGGTTTAAGGGATTGGATGCACAAGCAGTATTCCCACTTAGTACAAGTGAAGGCTAGCAAAAGATTGGAAAGCGACTAGCTAGAGAGCGACAACAGCCATGTACATGCATTAAAATTAATAAACATTGGATGCAAGCATGAGTAGGATATAATCCACCATGAACATAAATATCGTGAAGGCTATGTTGATTTTGTTTCAACTACATGCGTGAACATGTGCCAAGTCAAGTCACTTAAATCATTCAAAAGAGGATACCACCCTATCATACCACATCATAATCATCTCAATAGCATGTCGGCATACAAGGTAAATCATTATAACTCATAGCTAATCAAGCATGGCACAAGCAACTCTGATCTCTAATTGTTATTGCAAACATGTTTATTCATAATAAGCTGAATCAAGAACGACGGGCTCATCATATTTACAAAAACAAAAGAGGTCGAGTTCATACCAGCTTTTCTCATCTCAGTCAGTCCATCATATATCATCATAATTGCCTTTCACTTGCATGACCGAACGGTGTGAATAATAATAAGAGTGCACGTGCATTGGACTAAGCTGGAATCTGCGAGCATTCAATAAACAGGAGAAGACAAGGCAATATGGGATCTTGGTTAAATCAACAATAATGCATATAAGAGTCACTTCAAAAATTTAATTATGGTCTTCTGCTACTAACCCCCAAATAGAAGAAAAGAAATAAAACTATTTACACGGAAAAGCTCCCAACAAGCAAAAGAAGAACGGGAAATATTTTTGGGTTTTCTTTTTAATTATTACTACTACAGCAAAAAAATAAACTACTACTAATCTTTTTTTTTGGTTTTTTTAAGGTTTAAAAAACACACAAGAAGAAAGCAGGAAAAAGAAAATAAACTAGCATGGATATTACAGTGAAAAAGTATGAGCACCGACATCTAGTAATGAGTGTGTGTGAACATAAATGAAATGTCGGTGAGAAATAGGCTTTTGGCCTAAGTTGGTCTATGGCCACGGCTGGCCTGGCGGATATCCATAATAATAGTTGTTGGGGTCGTACTGTGATGAGGAAGGATAGTTGGGATCATACTGATATGCAGCGGTTATCGCCTGCTGAGCTGCAGCGTGGAGTCGGGCGGCCTCCGCTCTCCTCTCGTACTCTTCTGCCTCCTCTCTGGTAATAACATATCTTCCTTTTGTCTGTGAATCAAAGAAGGCAGGAGCAGGGAGAGTAATACGGAAAACACGTCGTTTATCAAAAATTAAGCGATATAAGAGAGGTGATTCAGGCCTCTCGACAAACTGGTGCGAAGCCATAGAGTTATAATCTAAATATGCAGGAGGCAACTCCATATTACCCTCACAAATGTCTATTTCAAGAAAATGAGCTAAGCGGGTTGCATAAATTCCTCCAAAGAAATCTCCATTATGTCTATTATGATGCAACCTACGAGCTACAATGGCTCCCATATGATAAGATTGGTCTCCTAACACAGCACTCCTAAGAATGCTGAGATCAAGGACACACATATGACATGCTTCATCCTTAGCATTTATGCATCTACCGATGAAAAGAGCAAAATAATGTATAGCAGGAAAGTGAATGCTCCATATGGTAGCTTGCGTTATATCTCTGGATTCCCCCATAGTTATACTAGCAAGAAAGTTTCTAAATTCAGATTTAGGGGGGTCCCTAATACTGCCCCATGATGGAAGTTCGCAAGCAGAAGTGAAATCCTCTAGGTCCATGGTATAAGATTTGTCATAAGGATCAAACATGACTAAAGGAGAATTACGCGAAGATGAATACTCAAACCTCCTCACAAATGAACTTGTGAGATCATGATACTGGGGGCATTTGTTAGCCTCAAAATCCTCAAGACCGGCATTGCGCAAATATGATTTGAATTCTTCTTTAATTCCCGCACGGTCCATAAAATTTTCCGACGGCCATTCGCAAGGCCATACTGGAGCGTCTCTTGGTGGATCCTCGTCAGCATCGCGCATAGCAATTATGGGTCCTTGCTTCTTAGAGGAACCACCTTGGAACATCTTACTAAACATATTGTTTTTCTCTGAAAAATTCTGAAATTTTTAGTAACTTCAAAATAAAAGTAAACCAAACTCAATAAAACTGATAGAAACTACTCCTACAAGTGCCTAGAGCCTATATCAAGCATTACAACTACTTGGAACCATATACATTTGACATGCAAGCTCAAGAACATGGTCACCTATGCAGCACAAATTTGCAAAGATTAAAGCACTAGAACAAAAACTAATTGGACCAATGGAGGAGTCACATACCAAGGAACAATCTCCCCAAGCAGTTTTGAGAGAGGTGCTTTGAGCAAGGAGATCGAAAATCGCAGCAAAAGTGGCTGGAACTCGTGCTTGAGTTGGTTTTTCGGGTTTGTGTGAGATCGAGGAAGAAGATGGGTGCTGGGATAAGTGGAGGAGGGCCACCGTGGGCCCACGAGGCAGGGGGCGCGCCCTATAGGGGGGGCGCCCACCACCCTCGTGGCCAGGTGGCAGCTCCTCCCGCGGTAATTTTTGTAGAGTAAATCCTCAAATATTCCCAAAAAAATCATATTAAATTGGCATGGCATTCTGAGGACTTTTATTTTCGGGATATTTTTATATTGCACGGATAAATCAGGAACAGATAGAAAATACTATTTTTACTTTATTTAATATAAATAACAGAAAGTAAAAGTGGGGTACAGAAGGTTGTGCTTCTAATTTCATCCATCTCATGCTCATCAAAAAGAATCCACTAATAAGGTTGATCAAGTCTTGTTAACAAACTCATTCCGATAATCATGAAACCGGAGAAATTTCGAATAACACTAAGTTACCTCAACGGGGATATGCACATCCCCAATAATAAGAATATCATATTTCTTATTGACAGTAGGAAGAGGAAATTCAAAACCTTCAAATATAATCGATGGAATTTTTCCAATAGAGTTGATACTATGAACTTGAGGTTGTTTCCTCGGAAAGTGTACCGTATGCTCATTACCATTAACATGAAAAGTGACATTGCCTTTGTTGCAATCAATAACAGCCCCTGCAGTATTAAGAAAAGGTCTTCCAAGAATAATAGACATACTATCATCCTCGGGAATATCAAGTATAACAAAGTCCATTAAAATAGTAACGTTTGCAACCACAACAGGCACATCCTCACAGATACCGACAGGTATAGCAGTTGATTTATCAGCCATTTGCAAAGATATTTCAGTAGGTGTCAGCTTATTCAAGTCAAGTCTACGATATAAAGAGAGAGGCATGACACTAACACCGGCTCCAAGATCACATAAAGTAGTTTTAATATAATTTCTTTTAATGGAGCAAGGTATAGTAGGTACTCCGGGGTCTCCAAGTTTCTTTGGTATTCCACCCTTAAAAGTATAATTAGCAAGCATGGTGGAAATTTCAGCTTCCGGTATCTTTTTTTTATTAGTAATGATATCCTTCATATATTTAGCATAAGGATTCGTTTTGAGCACATCAGTTAATCTCATACACAAAAAGATAGGCCTAATAATTTCAGCAAAGCGCTCAAAATCCTCGTCATCCTTTTTCTTGGATGGTTTCGGAGGAAAAGGCATGGGTTTCTGGACCCAAGGTTCCCTTTCTTTACCATGTTTCCTAGCAACAAAGTCTCTTTTATCATAACGTTGATTCTTTGATTGTGGGTTATCAAGATCAACAACAGGTTCAATTTCTACATCATTATCATTACTAGGTTGAGCATCATCATGAACATCATCATTAATATTTTTACTAGGTTCATGTTCATTACCAGATTGTGTTTCAGCATCAGACATAGAAATATCATTTGGATTATCAGGTGGTTCAGCAATAGGTTCATTAGAAGTTTGCACAGTTCTATCATTTTTCTTCTTCTTCTTTTTAGAAGAACTAGGAACATCAATATTATTTCTTTGAGAATCTTGCTCGATTCTCTTAGGGTGGCCTTCAAGATACAAGGGTTCCTGAGCCATTCTACCAGTTCTAGTAGCCACTCTAACAACATAATCATTTTTCTTACTATTCATTTCATTAAGCACTTCTTTTTGAGCCTTAAGTACTTGTTCTACTTGAGTGGTAACCATAGAAGCATGTTTGCTAACAAGTTTAAGTTCATATTTAATATTAGCCATATAATCACCCAAGTGTCTAATCATATAAGCATTCTCTTTTAATTGTCTACCAAAATAAGCATTGAAGTCATCTTGCTTATACATAAAGTTATCAAACTCATCCAAGTATTGACTAGAAATTTTAGTAGGAGGGACTTCAGCTTTATCATATCTATAAAGAGAATTTACCTTTACTACCTGTGTCAGGATATCGGGATCAGGAGGTTCTTCAGTAAATAAATAATTGATATCATAGGTTTCTTCAACAGGCGATGAATTAAGACCATGTATTTCTTCAATAGGAGGTAAATTCTTAACGTCTTCAGCTTTAATACCTTTTTCTTTCATGGATTTCTTTGCCTCTTGCATATCTTCGGGACTGAGAAATAAAACGCCTCTCTTCTTCGGAGTTGGTTTAGGAATAGGCTCAGTAATTGGAGCAGGAGCTGGCTCAGGAGGTGCCCAATTATTTTCATTTGTCAACATATTATTCAATAGAATTTCAGCTTCATCCGGTGTTCTTTCCCTGAAAAGAGAACCAGCACAACTATCCAGGTAATCTCTGGAAGCATCGGTTAGTCCATTATAAAATATATCAAGTATTTCAGGTTTCTTAAGAGGATGATCAGGCAAAGCATTAAGTAACTTGAGAAGCCTCCCCCAAGCTTGTGGGAGACTCTCTTCTTTAATTTGCACGAAGTTGTATATTTCCCTCAAGGCAGCCTGTTTCTTATGAGCAGGGAAATATTTAGCAGAGAAGTAATAAATCATATCCTGGGGACTACGCACACAACCAGGATCAAGAGAATTAAACCATATCTTAGCATCACCCTTCAACGAGAACGGAAATATTTTGAGTATATAAAGGTAACGCGATCTCTCATCATTAGTGAACAGGGCGACTATATCATTTAACTTAGTAAGATGTGCCACAACAGTTTCAGATTCATAGCCATAAAACGGATCAGATTCAACCAAAGTAATTATATCAGGATCAACAGAGAATTCATAATCTTTATCAAGAACACATATAGGTGAAGTAGCAAAGCAGCGTCGGGTTTCATTCTATCTCTAAGTGATTCTTTATTCCATTTAATTAATAACCTCTTAAGCTCATATCTATCTTTGCAAGCAGAAATAGCGGCAGAAGATTCCATATCAAAAAGATAACCCTCAGGAATAACAGGCATATTTTCATCATCACTATCATCATCGTATTCAGATTCAATAATTTCTTTTTCTCTAGCCCTAGCAATTTGTTCATCAAGAAATTCACTAAGGGGCACAGTAGTATCAGGCATAGAAGCAGTTCCATCATAAGTATCATGCATAACAGAAGTGGCATCAGCAATAACATGCGACATATCAGAACGAATAGCAGAAGCAGGTGTAGGTGTCGCTAACTTACTCATAACAGAAGGTGAATCAAGTGCAGAGCTAGATGGCAGTTCCTTACCTCCCCTCGTAGTTGAGGGATAGATCTTGGTTTTTGGATCTCTCAAGTTCTTCATAGTGTCCAGCAGATATAAATCCCAAGTGACTCAAAGAATAGAGCTATGCTCCCCGGCAACGGCGCCAGAAAAAGGTCTTGATAACCCACAAGTATAGGGGATCGCAACAGCTTTCGAGGGTAGAGTATTCAACCCAAATTTATTGATTCGACACAAGGGGAGCCAAAGAATATTCTCAAGTATTAGCAGCTGAGTTGTCGATTCAACCACACCTGGAAACTTAGTATCTGCAGCAAAGTGTTTAGTAGCAAAGTAATATGATAGTGGTGGTAGCGGCAACAAAAGTAAAGACAACAAAAGTAATGTTTTTGGTATTTTGTAGTGATTGTAATAGTAGCAGCGGGAAAGTAAATAAGCGAGTACTAGTATATGGAAAACTCGTAGGCACCGGATCAGTGATGGATAATTATGTTGGATGCGGTTCATCATGTAACAGTCATAACATAGCGTGACATAGAACTAGCTCCAATTCATCAATGTAATGTAGGCATGTATTCCGTATATAGTCATACATGCTTATGGAAAAGAACTTGCATGACATCTTTTGTCCTACCCTCCCGTGGCAACGGGGTCCTATTGGAAACTAAGGGATATTAAGGCCTCCTTTTAATAGAGAACTGGAACAAAGCATTAGCACATAGTGAATACATGAACTCCTCAAACTATGGTCATCACCGGGAGTGGTCCCGATTATTGTCACTTCAGGGTTGCCGGATCATAACACATAGTAGGTGACTATAGACTTGCAAGATAGGATCAAGAACTCACATATATTCATGAAAACATAATAGGTTCAGATCTGAAATCATGGCACTCGGGCCCTAGTGACAAGCATTAAGCATGGCAAAGTCATAGCAACATCAATCTCAGAACATAATGGATACTAGGGATCAAACCCTAACAAAACTAACTCGATTACATGATAAATCTCATCCAACCCATCACCGTCCAGTAAGCCTACGATGGAATTACTGACGTACGGCGGTGAGCATCATGAAATTGGTGATGGAGGATGGTTGATGATGACGACGGCGACGAATCCCCCTCTCCGAAGCCCCGAACGGACTCCAGATCAGCCCTCCCAAGAGGTTTTAGGGCTTGGCGGCGGCTCCGTATCGTAAAACGCAATGATTTCTTCTCCCTGATTTTTTCTCATCGGAACTCAATATATGGAGGTGGAGTTGGAGTCGGAGACGCAACAGGGGGCCCACGAGGTAGGGGGCACGCCCTAGGGGGGGCGCCCCCACCCTCGTGAGAAGGGTGTGGGCCCCCTGGTCTTCATCTTTGGCGAGGATTTTTTATTGTTTTTTCTAAGATGTTCCGTGGAGTTTCAGGTCATTCCGAGAATATTTGTTTTCTACACATAAAACAGCACCATGGTAATTCTGCTGAAAACAGCGTCAGTTCGGGTTAGTTCCATTCAAATCATACAAGTTAGAGTCCAAAATAAGGGCAAAAGTGTTTGGAAAAGTAGATACGACGGAGACGTATCAAGGCTTCTTAGAATGTTGCATGGACAGGCCGATCTGCCATGGCTTTGTCTAGGGGATTTTAACGATATATTATTTGCGGGGGAGAAGGAAGGAGGGTCGGCTTGGGGCCAGGGATGCATGGATTCGTTTAGGAGATGCCTGGAATTCTGTGAGCTAGAAGATCTTGGCTTTGTGGGTGACCCCTTCACCTGGCGGAATAACTGGAGTAAGGTGGAGGGGTATACACGGGAGAGGTTGGACAGAGGGGTTGCGAATGTAAAGTGGAGGTGCATGTTCCCGCTATGCAAAATCATCAACGGTGATCCACGTCACTCAGACCATCGACCCATCATTGCAGAGCTTGGGGACCAGTATACGGGGGAAGGAAGGGAAGCAGGTGGGTCCAGTTGTTTTCAGTTTGAAGCTCGCTGGCTGCAGGAGGAGGGATGCGTGGAAGTGGTTGAGGGGGCTTGGAATGAAGCTTTTGGGGAGGGAGGTTGTTCGGTGGGAGAGGCGATCAGTAGGGTGGGGAGGAATCTAGCAAGATGGGATAGGGAAGTGTTGGGGGAGCTGAAAGGCAGAATAAAAAAGGCAAAGCGGGAGCTGGAACGGTGTAGAAGGAAGGCGATAGATCAACAACAAGTATCAAAAGAGCAGCTCCTTTGGTATAAATTGAGCAGACTTGAGGACCAATATAATACTTGCTGGCAGCAGAGATCTCATGTCAACTGGCTTCAGAAGGGGGATAGAAACACAAAGTTTTTTCATGCTCAGGCGTCAGAGAGGAGAAGAGTTAACATGATTAAAAAATTGAAGAAGGAAGATGGAGGTGTAGTGGAGAGGGAGGAGGAGATAGGGCCTTTTATTACTAACTACTACAAAAGTTTGTTCGTATCTTTTTGCAGGTCCTCCAAATGATGATATCTTCAAACACATCCCTATTTCAGTCACACCAGAGATGAATGCTTTGCTGACCAAACCTTTCACTGGGGAGGAAATCAGAAGTGCTTTGGATGCTATTGGGGACCTGAAGGCACCGGGACCGGACGGAATGCCCGCTATATTTTACAAGAAGTTTTGGCATATGATGGGGCAGAAGATCCAGGAAGAGGTGCTAGTAGTTTTGAATGGTGGTGATATCCCGAGTGGCTGGAATGAAACAACGATTCTGTTGATCCCCAAGGTAAAGAATCCAGAATCCCTTGCTCAATATAGGCCGATAAGTCTCTGTAATGTCCTCTATAAGCTGATATCAAAGGTTTTGGCCAACCGTTTGAAGGTGGTACTCCCGGAGATAATTTCACCTACCCAGTCTGCCTTCGTCCCCGGGCGTATGATCACAGATAATGTGTTGTTGGCATATGAGATTACCCACCTGATGCATAAGAGGAAGGGAGGCAGACACGGACTCGTTGCGGTGAAGCTTGACATGAGTAAGGCGTATGATAGGGTGGAATGGGATTTTCTAGAGGATGATGCACACGATGGGTTTCGATCCAGCATGGGTGAGTCTAATTATGTTGTGTGTCCGATCTGTTTCGTATCGCGTGAGATATAATAGGAAACTAACTGAGGTTTTCCTCCCACAACGAGGTCTGCGGCAAGGAGATCCATTATCACCATATCTGTTCATCTTGTGCGCGGAGGCGTTCTCAATCCTGTTGCAACGAGTCGAGCTGGAGGGCTCGATTGAAGGGGTACAAATCTGTCCTGGGGCCCCAAGGATCAACCACCTATTCTCCGCCGATGACTCGTTAATTGTCATGGAGGCAAAAACAGAGAGTGCAATTCGCCTGCAAGAGATCCTCGCGCTGTATGAGGCTCAGTCTGGCCAGAAAATCAATAGGGACAAATCTTGTGCTTTCTTCAGTAAGGGAACAAACAACCACACCAAACAGCAGGTGCTGCATGTCCTTGGCATACCTTTTGAATTACAGAATGAGCGGTACCTCGGGTTACCAGTGCATATTGGGGCAGCCAGGAGTAAGGAATTTGAGTACATAAAGGAAAATATCCGGAGGAGAATCCAGGGATGGATAGAGAAGCTCTTGTCCAAAGTAGGTAAGGAAACACTAATTAAAGCAGTTGCCCAGGTAATACCCACATATGCAATGTCCTGCGTCGACCTTACAAAGAATTTATGTGAAGAGATCACCTCCATGATCTGCCGTTATTGGTGGAGCCAGCAGGATGGCCAGCACAAGTGTCACTGGATTAGGCGAGAGAGATTGATGAAAGCAAAGAGGGATGGAGGCCTTGGCTTCCGTGACCTTCACATTTTCAACATGGCGATGCTTGCTCGACAATGCTGGAGACTAACACAAAACCCAGAATCGTTATGTGCTGTGGTTCTCAAAGCCAAGTTCCACCCGAACTGCTCTATTCTAGAGGCGACAGAACAAGAGGGCATGTCCTACACATGGAGGAGTATACTCCGGGGAAGAGATTTGTTGAAGGAGGGCATCGTGTGGCGAATTGGGGATGGAATGCAAGTGAACCCATGGACTGATCCATGGCTGCCGAGGGGGTCAACCAGGAGGCCCGTCGCTCTACAAGGACACTCCATTATCACTAAGGTCAACGAACTGATTGACCCAGTTTCGAAAACTTGGGATGAGGAGCTGGTAAAAGAGCTATTCGCTGAAGATGATGCAAAGGTTATCCTGGCAATACCATTGAGAGTGGATATGGAGGACTTTATCTCCTGGCATTATGACAAAAAGGGGGTGTTTTCTGTCAAATCTGCATATCACCTAGGAGTGAGCCTAAAGGAGTCTCGTCATTGTCAAGATGCAGGAACATCTGGTCAGCAGGGGCCTAGCTCGGCGAACTGGAATCAAATCTGGCAGCTTGAACTCCCGGGCAAAGTCTGCATGTTCTTGTGGCGTCTGGCTCACAACAGTCTTCCAACCCGGATGAATATCAAAAGGAAGCATATTGAACTTGACACGAGATGTCCCATGTGCTGGAGGCTTGATGAAGATGGAGGGCATTTATTCTTCAAATGTAAGAAGGTGAAAGCTGTTTGGAGAGAACAATTCCTGGAGGATGTTCGCATCTCCCTCAGCCAGTGCCAAGATCCACAAGATATGATACGCCATGTTTGTGCTATGCAGCGAGAAAAGAAGTTGCGCGTGGCTGTGCTCCTATGGGACTGGTGGACGTCGAGGAACAAAGTCAATGCAGGTGAAGTACAGAAGACAGCAGTAGATATCAGTTCTTTCATCACAAAACACTTGACTGATTTCACTTCGGTGCACATTCAGAAAACGCCCCAGCCGCAACAACCCCAGGTTTGGGTCCCTCCAGCTACAAACTTGATCAAGATCAATATGGATGCTGCTTTTCAGGTGGAGTCTGAGAAGGGCGCGTGGGGTTTTATTGCGAGAGACGAAACTGGCGCTTTCTTGGTGGCTGCTGCTGGCAAGATGAACCATGTAAGATCTGCCCTGCACGCGGAGGTGATCGCTTGTATGCGAGCTATTGAAGGGGCAGCTGACCTGGGTGCACAACGTATTAGTTTTGAATCAAACTGTTTGACAATGATTTCTGCACTTAAAGGGCGGGACTACGATGCTGCGGAGCTGGGAGTTCTCTTCAGAGAAGCAAGAAGCCTGTGCCATGCCTCCTTTGTTTTCTCTGAATTCATGTATTGTCCCCGGAACTGTAACCATGTGGCGCATGCTTTGGCCCAGTTTGCTATGGGTGTTGCTGAACCACTTCATGTGTGGGCGAATGTTGCCCCAGACTTTGTTTCTGTCTTGGTGAACGCTGATATGGCTTCCCAAGTTTAAGTGGAATATAATTCGTTCCTTCTCAAAAAAAACATTGACCAAAAAATAAAGCGAAAAGAAACCCTAAGGCCGCATGCCTTGCGGCAATAACTTCATCAGATAGCCACTAACCCTATGTTATAAGACGACATCAAAACAAAAAATACACAACTCCTAGACTACGCCTTCAAGAAGGAATCACCACACGTGCGCAGATGATGCAACACAAGTTTGAACTCCGAATTCTCATCCCTGAAGCCAAGCTTCAATCCATCACCTTCAGCAAGGACACGACATAGGCGCGTGTCGACATAGCCTGATCAGAGATTTTGTGTTTTCACCGGAGTATATAAAGTTGTTGTTGAAGCCATATGTACCATGATCCCTATATCTGGCTATCGACGCCTCGATAACCAGATATTTGTGGAGGACACCAGAAGACAGACGTCTCATACCGCCTGCCTCCCACCACTGTCGCACTACCTTCGATCCAGCAGCAACAGGCTAGACATGAGACCTCCGCCAGAGCCACCGTGTAGCACGCGCCGGTAGCAGGCATGAATTGATGCCTCTGCATGAGACGTCGTGCGTAGCATCCGCCAGAGACTTCAGCTGCCGATGATAGGCACTGCCCGACGACTCCGAACGAGATGCATGTGTCACCTGCCGAGCGGCATCGAACCCGATTTATTGATGGAGGAGACGCCCCATACCGCCAGCAGCCTCAGAAAGGTCGTCACCACCTCGAGATCCAGACTATGAGTCGCTCACACGACTCCGGAGTCTGCCACTATTGAAGAAGAGGGGCCGCCACCCCGATTCCAGGTGCTATAGGGAGCACCCACCACCACGCCAGCCGCTGTCGTCACCCATACAACGGCAAACGCCACAGCGACCGTCAGATCTGAGCACTGGGTCCTGAACCTCTCGCATGCCGCGCCATGGTCAGTCACACTCGACCTACCGCCACGTTGACAAGTAGGCCACCACCAAATCTGCCTGGGTACTGAAAGTTAATGTGTAGCGATCCTTTAGAATTTAGTTCTGGCATCAAAACATGGCCACACCAACTGGCTGCAAGTGGCGACTTGTGGTGAGGAGCACCATCCGGCTACAGAGTGCATGGAGTAGGACGTTGGGAACGCCTCCAAACTCCATGACCTTCCCTAGTTGCAGGCCGCCACGGCGCCACCACACCTCTACACTCCCTTGGATAACCCTAAAAGGATGACAAAGGGCGTTTTATTACTTAAAAATGTTAAACATTACACCCGGTCTCTGCATAACTGAGATGCACACTGCCATAACCAAATTTAATATCCAAATAAATAAATAAGGCGGAATAGAAGTAATCATGTGGAGGTTGTATAACGCCTAAGACGTAGGAGGGCCAATACGAAGATCATGCTGTCATCCATGTCAGGTAAAATTATCCCTCGTCGTGGCCTTCAGGCATGTACACACCTCTGTAAACAGGTCTCGATTCTCCACACCTTGTAGAGACGACCATGAATGAAACGCACCGGTACATCTATAGATAACCTGCAGAGGAGAGGAACTTTTATCATTAAAAACCTTATCATTTCTACATAACCAAAGCGACCAAATCACGGCAAGCACTCCCACCCTAAGAAGAATTCTAAACTTGTTATTGATCCCATGTAACCAGTTGCCAAAAACATTAGCAACACTACGTAAAGGATACAAGCCAAGAATTATTTGGATGACTGATCATGTAAAACGAGCCAATTTGCATTGGAAGAACAAATGTTTTACGATTGCGATGTCCGACATGTGGAGAAGGCAACGGAGAACTATGGCCAGGCAAGAACAGGTCGTTGCCTCGCCTACCACTAAGGGCAAGGTACAAAGAGACACTACAAAAGCGGCGATCAAGACCGCAACCAACACAACAATTGAAGCCACGGGGCTTAAAGAAGATGATGAGAAGCAATGGCAAACCCACCGACGGGAAGAACGATTTCCCCGGCAACTAGTAGGCATAGCCGCCCTCCCCCTAGAAGAGGACGTGTCGGGCGCATCACCGATTCCCCCTCCCTTTCCAAATATCTTTGACCTCTGCACAAAACAGAAGTGGCATAGCGCAAGAAGGAAAAGTTAAAGAAGTAGATAAACGAAAAGCCAAATCGGACAGTGATAGCCTGCAAATGCATAGGGTTTAGTTTTAGCCTTTTCAGAGTATCGATTCCGAGCAATCAGCAATGCAAACGCAGTTAGATAGTAATAATCATTTGCATGGAACTTGGAAAAACATTCTTTATAGACGTGTTGTTCATATATTAGTTTATTACGGTTTGCTGCTATGTATGGCACGAGAAAGTGGTCCGCGAGCGTTAGCCGACCAGGGTCGACGATGGGAAGGATTCGGGTAGGCAAAGTACGGGTAAAGGTGTCGTGTGGCACACGGGCATGCAACACGCCACTCCGGACGTGCGCAACCAAAGACGGACAGCCAAGCCCCTCACAGACCCACATGTCTGTGCACCGACTGTTGGCTTGCTCTGTCCGGTCAAAGAAGGACATCAAAAACAATCATTTTTGTCATTTGAGGGTAAATATACGGGGCAGATACAAATGCATTATGAACATAAATGCTTGCAGACCATTCACAAGAAACATCTTTCAAATAGTTCGCTTAACTTCTATTTAATATTTCAAATAGTTCGCTTAGCTTCCATGCTGCAGTTGGCCTCTGCGCCAATTGGCACAACGGTTCATCTAGTATATAGAAGAGATCAAAGAAATGCTAGAGATGAAGAAAGATTTGGTGACTGGATGAAAATCAGAGAATATGACAATGTGGATGGACTTCATGCGACGGAAGGAGGAGAGGTTCAAGGTGATGGCAATTGACGAGGAGAGGAAATTAGTGACCTATGAGAAGAAGATTGTCCTCGAAGAGACGAGGTGATCGCCGCCAAGGCAAAGACAAAACAAGAGGAGGAGCAAGAGCAAGCACTCGTGCTCATGGATGTTTCACCATCATGTGACAGGGCAAAACAAAGTAGAATTGAACAACCTCGCGGGATCATGGGCACGCCAAAACCGCCATCCTCGATATTGCCAAGATAAATGTATTTAATAAATGTAAGTTGCATAGGGGTGCTTGATGTATGCTCATGTTGCCTCGCGTTTCTTCTCGATGACCTTGTTGTCAGATGAACAATGTCGTTTCTTTTGGTACAATTCATTAACATAATGATTTTGTGCATCCACATTTGAAATCTTATTGAAATCATTTGACGTATCTGTCGAATTAATTTGTTGAAATGAAGTCGAAATAAGGTTTACACGTCGCAGTAGGGCGAGAGAAATTGCAAAAGAAAACTTTTATACTACTAGATTTAACTTTTGGGCATCGATTCGAAATGAGACTCCCAATACGCTGAATTTTTAAAGTCTGGTTTCGGGAGCCGGGCTTCAAAAGTCAACTATACATGAACCACGGTGGACGCGAGGCGTAGAATCGGCCGGACGTTTTCCTATGATCCTATTCCGTGCGCTGCCAGTCAAACAGTCCAGACAATTCTGACTACTCCGGTTTGCACACTTCCAACTCACGCCGAGTACTACCAGTGCTCCGCCGCTCGCCGAATCCAGCTCACGCCCGGCCGCGATGCGCCCGCACGCCACGGGCGTCGAGAAGGCGACCGTGCCGTACGGCTCCTGGGATTCGCCGATCAGCGCCGCCGCCGTCTCCTCCGCCGGGAAGACCGTCGAGGGGCTCGCCGTCGCCGGCGACGGCCGGCTCCTCTGGGTCGAGACGCGCCCCGAGGAAGGAGGGTAAGCGAAAACAACAGACCCACTCACCCCCTCTCGCTGCCCCCATCGTTCACAGTGCGCGACGCTGATGCTTTGACTTCCCCTCTCTTCCCCAGACGCGCGGTTCTCGTGAAGGAAGGGGCGGGCGCAGACGGCAGAGGTTCGGATGTGACACCGCAGGAGTTCGCCGTGCGGTCCCTGGCGCAGGAGTACGGCGGTGGCGCGTTCGCCGTGCAGGGGGATGTCGTCGTGTTCTCCAATTACAGCGACCAGCGCCTGTACAAGCAAACCGTCGGAGGTGCGGAGGAAGCTTGCGTTTAGCTATTGATGATTGCTTGCTTTCTCAGTGCTACGATATATCTTCATGGATAGGCGCATTGCTTCTGCATAGCACATTTTGGCACTCCACGCATTTTGTTTTGCAGTAGAATGACTTGACTTCTGCATTTCTTCAGATAAGTGTTCCTTCATGTCAGTTTCAAACTATGCATGTTCTGTAGTTGACAACATGCGCGCTATGTTGGAATATTTATGCATGAGGGTATGATTTTACATCATGTTGGGGACTCCATACTTGACGGATATACGAAGCAGCATTTCCAGAAACATGAACTAAAATAGCTGCATTTTAATTTATTGAACTGTAGCTTCAATTTGACTTGTAAAAAAAGTGGTTCTGCATCTTTTTAGTCTATATTGTGATTGATTAGAGTAGTGCCACTATGCATCTCTTCTCCTTTTAAGAAAAAAAAAATAAGGGTATCATGTGATGTGTCTTCAAACGGCTCTTTTTTGTTGGTTTCAGATAATTCACCACTACCTCTGACACCGGATTATGGTGGATCGGTTGTCCGCTATGCGGACGGTGTCTTTGACCCTCACTTCAATCGTTATGTCACTGTAATGGAAGGTAATTAGTATTCCATATATAGCATGTCAATGGTGCTTCATACATTCTTTTAAGAAGATAAGTAAATCCAGTTTGACAACAGATCACTGCAAGAGTGGCTCAAATCCCATCACAACAGTTGCTGCTGTGAGCACAAGTGTTGAAGATGTTAATGGTAAGAAGAACCGAGGACTATACACCTATTGCATTAATTTGTGCTTAAGATTCTTGAGGATTACATAAATAATGTTCTCAATGTGCACCTTAGAACCAACTGTGCTGCTCAGTGGGAATGACTTCTATGCCTTTCCACGCATTGATCCAACTGAAAAACGCATGGCATGGATTGAATGGAGTGACCCAAACATGTCATGGGATAAAGCAGAACTATGGGTTGGATATTTCTCCAGCAAAGGGTAATCTCTTATTTGCATGCTTTGTTGTTTCAAATTATTTGCTTGCTTGTCTATTGCACTTTTTTTTGGTGAAAAAAGGACATTTACTTTTTTTTTTGCAATATACTGAAGGATGTTGTTGGAACATTTATCAGTGTATTTTTGAATGACCACGGTACGACTGCACATTTTAGATCACTCTAAACCTATAGCCAGTTCACGGAAAATGCTTGTCTTTTCAGGTTTTATTTAAACCTTATTTTGTGGGTTATTGTAGCACCAGATGATCAATTTGATCAGATTTTTTTTCAATCCTTTATTCCGAGAAGTAAAAGATGAATGATTCAGTTGTATGTTGATTCAGTTACGCCTGAATGCTTCTTAATCTTCTTCTAAGCTTTTCATTTTTATTACGATGGTTATTTGTGCAGAGAGGTGGAAAAACGTATTTGCATTGCTGGTGGAGACCCAATGATAGTAGAATCTCCTACTGAACCCAAGTGGTCTTCAAAAGGTGTTTGCATCTTGGCATACTCTAACTTCGTGTTCAAACTTATTCCATATTTGTGTCCACATGAATAGTTGATTTTCGGTATGTTAACTTGTTATTAGGTACTTCACCAAAATAAAACACATTATGTTTCAAAATCTCATTTAATTAAACTAGTTTTTCTTTAGGTGAACTGTTCTTCATAACTGACCGACAGAGTGGATTTTGGAATATTTATAAATGGGTATGATTTTTTCTAACTTGTTTGTCTCTATTATGTTGTCCATTGAAATAACTTTGTTCCCAAGTTATTAAACTATTTAGTTACAGCATGGAGTAGCCGGTAATTGATGTGTGTCCTTATTACCATTGCCATCTCTCTGTATTTATTACTTGCACCCATCTTTTAACAATTCATTTTTCTGTTTTTAACAAATAACTGCAGCATTTTACCTTCATCGGTATCTATTCACAGGAACAATTGTGACAAACCACTTTCTTATTGAGTTTTTATTTTGGCAAGACCATTAGCTAGGTTGGTATTACCACAATAGTATTGCGTTGAGGACCTACTATCAAATCACTCTAATTAGGTGGGCGGTAACTAAGAATTAGATTCTTCACACATATTAACATTTGTTTGGGGAATTCTTTAATTGGTTTTGTCTTGCTATTGTGCCGATTCATGTATGACAGGATGAGCAGAGCAATGTGGTCGTGCAAGTGTACTCACTTGATGCTGAATTCTCGAAGCCAATGTGGGTTTTTGGTGTCAGCTCCTATGCTTTCCTCGGAAATGACGACCAGAGTCAGAAAATAGTTTGCTGCTACAGGTTGCTGCAGTTTTCAGTATTGACCGTATTTGTTTTATGGTTGTATGGGATTCATAAAGATAAGCCTATTTTTCTCTTATCTAGGCAGAATGGGAAGTCATATGTTGGGTTGCTGGACCATGATTCAGGGTCATTTTCAAAAATTGACCTTCCCTTCTCTGCTGTAACTAACATAGTAAGTGCAAATTCTGATAAGAGCTAACTGATATTTCCTTAATTTTTTCACATGATGATGCTATAAATTACATCATGTTGATTTGTTAGGTTTCTGCAGATGGATCTTTCTATGTTGAAGGTGCATCTGCTAGTCTTCCAGTATCGATAGCAAAGGTTCATTAGACTACCTTCATGAATTGGTTGTTCGTGCTAAATATCTACTCTGAGATCCTCCAGTGTGCAACCTAGCTTGATCCTATGATTTTTCACCAGGTGACACTAGATGAAAAGAGAACAATGGCAACTGACTTTTCTATAGTTTGGTCCTCCTCAGAGGACATAAAGAAATATACACCCTACTTTAGTTTGCCTGAATTTATGGAGTTCCCAACCGTAATCCCTGGCCAGCATGCTTATGCTTATTTCTATCCTCCATACAACCATACTTTCCAAGGTTCATCAGATGAGAAGCCTCCGTTATTGGTCAGAACCCATGGTAATGAATCAAATCTCACCTATCTTTTTCTTGAAGGTACCAAAAAGCTTTGTACATGCCCTCTCTCAAAAGACAAGGCATAGCACATGCTGTCTTCCATAAAATATTTTCCCCTGATTTCGTTGATTATGTACTCTTTCTTGGTGTCAATGTCTTTGACATTCGTTGCATATCTGCTAACTTTCTGTTTACACTGTTTGTGCTCGTACGACGATAAAAAGAGCATACAGTGGTCCTAACTGTACTCACCAACTTATCAAATTGCTAAGGCCGGTGAAATGATGCACCAATCGGTTGGCAAAGTATCACGGCAGAGAACTGACTACTTCTCTTGGTATTACTGCAATTATTTAGGTGGACCTACAGATGAAGCACGTGGGATTCTTGATCTTAGTGTGCAATACTGGACGAGCCGAGGATGGGCATTCGTTGATGTTAACTATGGGGGAAGTGCAGGTATTTGTCTCCTAACTTTCTCGGCTATCTATCTGATGAGTAAAATAAATCCTGCGTTCTATATACTTGCACATCTGATGCATGGATTGTTTAATGATTTGCATCCTCTTATGTACAAAAGCCTTAATCTCTTACTGAAGAACATGGAAGTGTTAATAAGTATTCTCTTTGTTTTCTTGAAGGCTATGGGAGGGAGTATCGAGAGAGGCTTTTAGGGCAATGGGGTGTTGTGGATGTAAATGATTGCTGCAGCTGTGCTACATTTCTGGTATGGCTTATTCAGACTGACTGATCCTTTTAATAATTTCATGTAGCTTCTGTGATCATCATATTCAGTGCATATAATAAGATGAGATTAATGAATATGCCTTTTTACTGATGATAAGGTGGCAACTGGAAGAGTAGACGCGCAACGACTCTGTGTAACAGGGGAATCTGCTGGTGGATTCACAACTTTAGCTTGCCTTGCTTTTAGACAGACGTTCAAGGCTGGTTCTTCTTTATACGGGGCAAGTTTCAAATCAAAATTTTTCCTCTCCTTTTTGCTGCAGCCTAATACTAGCTAACAATTTATACATTTGTTGAGCAGATTGCTGACTTAGCTTCATTAAGGGCAGGCATGCACAAGTTTGAGGCATACTATATTGACAACCTTGTGGGTAAGGAACTTTGTACTCATCTTTACTAGGATATGGATGTTCGAATCTGTTTATAATTTACTAAATAACACCCATGTACCTTCAATATTCCAGGGAATAAGCAGGCTTACTTTGAGAGGTCGCCAATAAACTTCGTTGAGAGATTTACATGTCCGGTCATTTTGTTTCAAGGATTGGATGACCCGGTAAAACTTTGAATTTTGAAGTGTGATGTCACACTATAGTTGTCTAGACAATTTATAGTAGTTTGATATGTATGGTTGTAGAATTTCATAAGAGAACATTCTTAGTACAATATCAACTATCTTTAGAGTAATGAATTAAATGCAACTATTAGTCCAGATAGTGAGGATTGAACGGAATTCTGCTAGGAAAGACTGCAGTGTGTCAGTTGTCTACATTCTTATCCTTTGAACTGTTAGGGTTTAGGGTTGACCACATTGCACCTGAACAGTAAACAGCGATGTAATTGACCAACTTACACTTTGATGATCTTCAGGTTGTATCACCAGATCAGGCAACAACGATATACAAGGCTATAACTGTTGCTTTGGTTGAGTATGAAGGGGAACAACATGGTTTCCGCAAGGTTAACACATTTATTATCGTTTTCGTATCTCGTTATACAAGTCACATTATTTTTAATTCTTACACAAGGCACCTCCAATGTCCCACATTGCACCTGAACAGTAAACAGCGATGTAATCGACCAACTTGGTTTTTCTTTTGTTGAATATGAATGATGGCTACTTGCGGACGGGAAGCTCAGTAGAAATGAACTCAAATATCACATATGAAAAGCTCATAGCTGATACGCGTTTTCTTGGAGCAGGCTGAGAACATCAAGTTTACCTTGGAGCAGCAGATGATGTTCTTCGCAAGATTGGTGGGGCACTTCAAGGTGGCAGATAACATTGCTCCAATCAAGATAGACAATTTTGATAAAGCCTTGTGATTGTTTCAAAGAACAATCGAGAGTCGCTCGGTTGATGAGGGTGTGTCAACACGCCCACCAGATTTCAACCTCCATGAGGCAGAATAAAGGGGGTGGACTTCCTGGATTGTCGCATTTCCTTGTAATCGTTTTAAAGAGCTGCGCCATGTATGCCGTTTAAGCATCAACTAGTGAACTTTTTCTTTCGGCTTGGTACACCTCTGGACCAAGTTTCAGTAGTAAAGCAAAGGGTTGCTTAGCATTTCCCAAAATATTGTGCCAGGAGACTTTATTTGAGTGAAGAGAGATGTGGCATTATGGTTTATTGTCACTGCGGTGTTTAGATTCAGGGTTTTGCAAAGCAACTTCCCTATGAAGTCGAGACCGCTTTGAAATCAATCGAGGATTTGTTTTATAAGTTAGATGTTTGTTCTAGACTGTTTTGAAGTTGTAAAACTGTGAGTGGACGTTTGTATTTTAAAATTGCAGCGCTATAAAAGTGTAGGACCGTAATGTCACACCATGTTGAGTGCTTCTCCCTCCATTCTGAAATATAAGGTGCATTAATTTTTCAAAGTTAAAATTGAAACCGCTTTGAAATCAACGGAGTGTCAAAATGTGATTTGTTTTATAAGTTAGATGTTTGTTCTAGACTGTTTTGAAGTTGTAGGACTGCGAGTGCACGTTTGTTTTCTAAAATTGCAGCGCTAGAAAAGTGTAGGACCATAATGTCACACCATGTTGAATGCTTCTCCCTCCATTCTGAAACATAAGGTGCATTGATTTTTCAAAAGTTTAAATCCTTACGCTTGACTAAGTTTATAGAAAAATCATAATAATTATAATACGAAATTAGCAAAAAAAACTGAAAAATATATTTCATGATGAATTTAATGATACCATGATCGATATTGATATTTTTTAGAAAAAAATATTAATATTTATAATACCTAGCAAAAAAGTGAATATATTTCATGATGAATCTAATGATACCATGATAGATATTGATAATTTTTCTCTATAAAATTGGTCAAACATAGACAAGTTTGATTTTTTAAAAATACACCTTATATTTGGGAACAAACGGTTTATTTGAATTAAAATGATGTTACATTCTACCATATAAGAAACATAACTAAATGTTTTAGAAGATTGCGATGGATGGGTTTTTTCTCTATCAAATATAGTGTAGAGAAATTCTTAGAAAAATGCATATATATTACCACATTACGAGGCGAATGACTAACATAAAATTCCTACAAATTAGACACATTCAAAAACTATTTTTGAATCAAAATGTCTTTAACACCCTTTGAAGCAAGTCGGAATCTTTCAATCAAAAGGACCTCACTGTTCGGAAGAGATTGGCAGTCGTACAAATGTTAACCGAAGCCGGTCAATGTCATTGTGTTTGAACCTAACAGAAAGAAAGCACGCCAATGCGCGAGTCGCACCCAGTTCGACTCAGGTTTGAACCTGCACAACCATCCTATGGTTGCTTCCTTATGGGCCAGACGGAAGGGTAGTGGTAGTAGTGGTGGGAAGTTGAAGAATTAAACTTTTGGGTATGGATTAGATTGCACCGCCTCTAGTGCCTAACGAGTTAACTTTTGGGGGCGGGTTTGGGGCACTGGTTAGAGATGCCTTTATAGTTATTGCATGGTGAAGGGGAAGGTCCTTATTGACAATCATCTCCAGGAATGATGTCATGATGATGCTTCCCTGTTTCTTATCAGAACAAAATATTTTCCCAAGAGTTTGGCAATGAGAACCAGTAAAGTTTTCGTGCCAATCCCAAAAAAGGACCGACATCTCTTATCTGTAGCTTTCATCATTCTATGAAAGGGTAACACATGTATGACTTATTTGATTCAAGATTTTTCGTAGGAATTTTGGAGGATTATAGTCCTTTGGAAAAAAATATATGGGTAGGATTGATTCCTATACTTATTTCCCTAAGGATTCATTTGTACTACATCCCAACGAGAATTTAACATTCACTCAAACCTCTTGCAAAGACTTCCTTGTGCTCCTTTGTTTTCCTGTGATGTAATCAAATCAAACAAACAAAAAACTGTAGGATTCAAATGAACATGAAATTGCAATCCCATACCTTTTCTATTCATGTATTCTTAGAATCATGCAAATCAAAGAGGCCCATAGTAAGTAGGCATGGATTTAAGGACACCATTTCAGCGAACAAGCCTTCCACTCAAAGGAAGGATGATGCCACGCCATCTGGCTATGATATTTGGCTACCTTGGCGATAAGCGGAGCGAAGACAAACAAAGGAAGTTTAGTGGGAGAGAGATATGTAGACCAAGATAGGTATGAGGGGTATCATGAGCTCGCATGGGACGGATTCAGTCTTCTCTTACTTCTTATCACTCTTGCCCCTGTTTAGAGCCGATGATGGTGCCTCGGGTTCATCCAGCTTCTCCTCCAGTGGCCTCGCTGCTCAAATTAGAGATGGCAGAGGAGGCCGACTCCAAGTTGTAGATTGTATGATTAGAACTAGGTCTGGGTTAGGGTTTGCTTTAAGGCCGTCTAGTGTCATGCTATACCAAAGCTTCTCACCGGTGCTTGCGAGCTTCATCCCGTGGCTGCCATTCGCTGGCTACTGTCGTTTCCATGGTGAAAGTCAACCACTGGAGGTGCACCTGACAAGAGCTCCTGAAATAAGCTCATGTGGCAGCAAGATCTAGCGAAAACAGATGTGGCTTCCCTCTATTTCATCCTTTGGTGAGGTGACGGAAGAGGAGACGACAATGGTCTCGGCTTCAACCTCTTCATATCGGTCATCTTGTCAAGAATGAGCCTCACATGTTGGACCTGAAGCACGTGTGTCTGCTTCGTCTTGAGATCACCATCAACAATGTTGTGGGGGTGGAGCTACAACATCCCTCACTGCCTTCGGGCTTTGTAGTTGATTGGTGGCCCGAGTTGTTTCGTCATTGACTCTTCTGACTAAAGGCTGACCCTTTAGAGAGGCTTGAGATTGACAAAGTCACCACAAGCATCTCATTGTCTATGGGAACGTCGTCTCCCATTGAATGATCATCATTGAAAAGCCTGAAATAAGACTTGAATCGACAATGTGAGCACATGTGCTTCCTTTGTTCATTTAGTGTGAGACAACATTCCCATCGTCATCAACAATGGCACTGGTACTCATTGAAAATTCAGAAAAATATGAGCACCAGTGTCAAGTCTAAGACTTGAATCCTAATGGGCTAGTTCCACGACAATGAACTTGACCATCTAAGCTAAGCTCAGTCCATGGGTCCATTTGTACGTAGTTTGGACCAAGTTGTACTATTTCTTAATTTGGGGGTCTTTGGGTCTGCTGTGTTCGGATGTTAAATTAATGAAGTTGTTCTAGGTCCACCTGGGTCCTTCCTCTTTTTTTGAGAGATGCAATGAAGCATCCTAAGAGCAACTTTAGCGGTTTCGTCATATCAGACCGATCTCCATAATAACTTTCGATATGACGATTTTGACCAAAAATACCACTCTAGCAAAGTTGTCATACGACTCCGGATTGTCATAATATTTTATGAAGGCACTCCATATCGATCCCACTAGCCTCCATATTTGGGTTGTGGGGCGTGGGGTAGGAGGGCACTCCATCCAACAACCACTCGCGTAGGGAGGGAAGTTTCACCTCCCTCCTCAACGTTCTACACAAGCCATCTCCTCGCCGCGCCAATGACTCGGACGATAGACGCCCAATGGCACCGAGAAGCATGTCAACTAATGGTGGCACCGCGTGCCAACTGCCCGCGACCATTTCCTCCATATTTCCCCTCTGTGCTCCATGTTTCCCACCGCCTGCTGCTATAAAGTGGCCATCACCCTGTCTGGATAGTTCATACCATCGCCGCCCAGAACCTCCACTTCCCTCCTCGTCCCATGCCTCTTCCTTTGCTGCTAGACTAGGTGCCACTGTCGGAGGAGGAGAAAATCCTGGACGAAGAGCGGGTGGAGGAGGAGGCCGCTCTAGAGGAGCAGGAGTGGAATCAACATGATGCACTGGAGGCCATGTTGGAAGATCCCGCCCTCCTCAGCGAGTTCCCAGATCTGGATCTGATGTCGAGTACGTCTACGTGCAGATACCATATAGGCAGGACAGAGCTCACCCACGTAGCTCATATCAGCCACGACGTGCTCCACATCGCCTCACTGTTAAGGAGGCATGGGATGAGCGATACCATATATGCCTCAACCGCCTGCCCTTGTGAAATCTTCAAAGAGACTGCCGTCGGGCAGACGTTAAAGGTGGAGAAGGACCGTGTTGTGTGGCTCCGTTAAGAGAAGAAACATGCAGATTTGACGACGGAGAGGGAGCACGTTAGATGACGCACACATTCGAGATGGACACGGTGACACTCACCGAGTCGAATCAAATCACTCGATATTAGGCTTCCCTGACCTCGACATCCGTGGGAAGGAATGAGACGAAAATAAGGTCACCAGATCATTACACTACCACACGTAGATGACGACCCGACTCATCAAATATTGCATGTGCTTTGTGCTTTGCATCATCATTGTCATGGTGGAAAACTAGTGCTTCTTTCCAAAACGTAAAAAGTCACCACTTTAGTGGAAAAAAATGTCGTTAATAAACTTTTCTACATGTGTAACCACTTTGTGATGCAATATTATCTTAGATTTGTGTGTTTACCGCATAGTTATTCTTTCATATATGAAATATGATGACTGTCAATACGATAACCAGAGTTTTTTTTTCGTTTCTTTATTCTTCTCCTTTTCTTTTTCTTTCTCTCAACATTCAAATACTCATCAACATAAAGGGCTATGTGGTTACAACGACCAGAGTTATAAGGGCATGTACACTAGTTGAGACACCTTCTAGGAATGTGATTCGGAATTGCTTCACACACGATACAGCATGAACGATCTGCGAACGATGCGTTTCCTACACATCATCTAAAAAAATAAATCAATCGCCTCCTGCATGCACGGACATGGTTGGAGCTGCCACATGGGATCGTCCATGAGTCGGCTGCTGGGTTGTTGTGTGTATAGCAGCGCTGAATGTGATTCCACGACGGCGGCCGCGTCCGGGAAGGTGTTGTGTGCATCTCTCAAAAGTAGACTAATGCGGGCCGGAGGCGTGTCGACATCACACTCATGCAAGTGCAAGCCCACTTTCCCCTCAAGAAAAAAAGCGCAAGCCCACTTGGGTGTTCCGTCACTGGTAATCGATTGGGCCCAAATAGGCAAGCCCGCCCTCCTTTCCGTCCGGCGCCGCAAAGTATTTCACCCGCACGGGGCACACGGCCGTCGCGGTCTTGCTCATTTCGTTCCTGCGTCGCCCGCCACCGCCCACCTTCCCGCCCGCCCGCTCGCCTTCGCCCCGCGCGCCGACCACCGACGCCGAGGTGAGGGCTTGCCGACCATCGCGCTCCCCCGTTGCCGCCGCATTTCCTGCTTAGTGACTTGCTCTGGGCTCCCGCTTCGCGCGTCGGTGCAGATGGGCTCCCTCGGCGGCTACGTCTCCCCCTACGGCGTCTATCTCGACCCGGAGCGCGTCTTCTTGCTCGTCATCAACCGCCGGCCCCGGGACCTCTTCAACTACGTGCACTCCATCCCCGGAGCGCCCGCGGACCTACGATGCCGCCTCGTCGGCTTCGCCGAGAGGGCTCTCCAGGCGCCGCGGCTGGGGTGAGCTTTTCGCTGCCCATCTCCCGCTTAATCGGCTCGCTTCTTGCCGCGGTTCTTTTCGACCTTGCTCTGATTCTTGCTATGGTTCTTCCATTGGTTTCCCGTTCTTGCTCAGATTCTTGCGGCGGTTCCTTCTCCCCCTCTTCCGGGGCCACTTGGCCTCGGCCTTTCTCTGGTTGCGGTTCTTGCTCTGATTTCCGCACTGGTTCTTTCCCTTCCTCTGGGGACGTAATTGATTCCGTTCTTGTTCGGATTTCTGCACTGGTTCTTTCGCTTCCTCTGGGGCCTAATTGGTCGCGTTCTTGGCTTCTTGCTCTGTTTTTTGCGATGGTTCTTTCACCTCTCACCTAGTGCTAATTTGGTGATGTTCTTGCTCTGATTCTTGCAATGTGTTTATCTCTCTCCCTCCAGAAACTGGTGGCCCGACGAGAGCTCGTGGACACTGTATTGGGCCATGTACGCGTGGGCTCACGCAGACGCAATGCTTAACAGGTTGGTCCTTGCCCCCCGCAATCTGTTCGATGTTTTGTGCACAAGGAAATGGCTCACAGTCTGATGCAGCTTAAGTAATTAGGCTTCCATGGTTAAGTTCTCAAGCACTTGGTTAATTCCTTCTGGTCTCATGTGCAGATTTGTTACTGGTGGAATGAACGGTTTGGTTTAGTATGATGGTGCACAGAATTGTTGCTATTGGAGTCAGTTACCTTTACGTGCTTAAGCACTCAGTAAATTGTCTGCTGTACAGAATTTGCATGCTGTTGGAACAGATGGTCTGGTTTAGAGTTTTCGTATAGTGCGAAAAAGATCAATCGTAACTGGAATGGATCAGTCTGTTAAGTTTTATCCAATGCTGTTCTTGACCTAAAAGATTTGGTTCAGTCCTGTAAGAGAACACCTTTTTTATGTCTAATTCTTTTCCTGGAAGTTCCTAGAAGTGGCAAGGTGCGCATCACACTGGGAAATTATATTTGTCAAGTGGAAGAAAATGAAGTATCAAGCTCTGATCCTCACTGCTTAGATTTTATAGAGATGTTCAAAAGTTTTATTTTCAGAACTGTTGCTTATTTGGTGAAACCTTGGACAGAAGGCCCAGTCCCAAACTTTGTTGACAGTTTAGCAGTGTGCGAGTGCGACAATGGTTTGCTTGGTTGAAAGGATATGGACAGGACAGGATTAACGAAAAAATTGCTTTGAGAAAACACACACAAAAAAGGGTAGTAACAAGAGTTTGTTGGCCTGATATTTTCTGATAGCAGTATTTATCTTCCTGGTTGGTATTATTTTTTCTAAACCAGCTTATAGGCAGGATTACTTTTTTTCTCCTGAAGGAATTATAATTATGCCAACTTAATACCCATTGTGTTTCTGCCTTTCAGTTTAATAGAACCATATTCTATCTTAGGATTCAGTTTTTTTGTCTGTTACAGTTAGTATTTCAACCTGACAACAAGCATCATCAAGACGAAGGCTTGATAAATATTTGTTTCTATGTTGCCATTTGGTAGGAATTTAAGCAGTACTGTAGTTAATAATAGAAAAGCTGTAAGAAGCAGGAGGGAACATGACTATCGCTGACCCATTCATCACTTGTATTTGACAAAAAAGCAGTTTGATCTAACTGAATATGGCATTATATGAGCTCAGCCCTGCACATGAGCTATCTAATTTTTGCTGTTGTTTGCAGACTTTGTGCGCCTCAGATATCTGGTAATCCATCCAATTTCGATGCAGGTTTAGAACTTCAACAGATCTTCTTTTTGGGCATTTTTTTGAATGATATGACTCATAATGTAGTTTTTGGCCTGTTTTATTATCATTTTTCTCAAGATTACCATTATTCCACTATACTGGCTGTGCTGTAAATGCACGACTATCTGATAAAGATGATTGTCACAAGGATTAAAATTTTCTACTACCGTATTTACCCAAGATTTAGGCCTGCCTGTTGCCTGATGCGTACAATCTTTTGTGACTATATTTCCAAGTAATTGTTTCTTTAACTCCTATCAAGTATTACCAAAAAAGGGTTTCTGAAATAAAAAAGAACATTTGCTAATAGAAACCAAAGTTAGCAACAGCATCGCTTGCTTAGTTCACCCAGTATTCTGCAGTTGATATACATGTATGATGAAACTGGCAGTATGCTCTAGCTAAGTTCTATGCTTTGGTTCTGTCTGAACAATGTCTTTCCACTTATCATCATATCATCTGTGTGCAGTGCCCAGAAATGCTGCAATGCTTAATCAATTGTATGCTTCTAGCTC
Source organism: Triticum urartu (assembly GCF_056163025.1). Taxonomy (NCBI): domain Eukaryota; kingdom Viridiplantae; phylum Streptophyta; class Magnoliopsida; order Poales; family Poaceae; genus Triticum; species Triticum urartu. The sequence goes on along the minus strand of NC_141879.1, from coordinate 148,105,031 downwards.
AAGCACTCCAACTGCAACGCTTTCTCCACAACAGGAAGATGGTTAGTAAATGCTTTCTGTTTGCTTACTCTAAAAATAACTTAAGGATGTCCTTATACTAATCATTATGTCTCATGTGTGTAGTGATCAATTTTCTGATCTCACGTGCCAGACCGCTTAATCGAACATCTGCTTTTAACTGGGCAACTCATACTTCAGATTTTGCTCAACGGGGGACTGATTCTACTCTTGGTTAGTACCGTTGTCCCTTCATAGGTCACTTAATTTGTTTATTAGTTTGACTTGGGTACCACACAAGAAGTTTTTTTTTTGTCTTGATTGTATGCTGTGTTAGCTACTTGTTTATTCATAAAACATATACTGGACAGAGCACTAGTGCATTTATGATTGAAGTTTCAACTCTCTCAATGTAGCCTGGAATGTTTGTGATTGCCAAGATCAACTTCTTGCTATTCTTCTAGTATATCTTTTCCCTGAAGTAACAGAGGCTATAAGCCATTGGGCATGTATTCTTATAACACAATGATGTATATTTTTCCCTTAATACAATAATATAAGTACATACCTAGTTACCACCAAAATACGCTATTCAACTTTATTATTTTAAGATGTATGCTTATATTGCTCCAGTTCAGACAGGTTCAACCTGTACATATTTTGAGCTATGCTCAGAGAACACTACTTTACATTACAGTTGAATACGCGATCAAGCCATAGTGGCAGATGAGTCCTATGAGGCCAAACCACATGGCCCAGTGAACTTTTGTGGCAATCCATTTAGAAGTTTTTTTAAAAAGCAATCCATTAAAAGGGATCCAACTCAAGTTTTCACAGTAAGGGAACACAGTGATAGTTTTTCTCTAGTTTGGTTAACAAATACAGAGTAGAACATATTTCCGTTCCATATATGGACGAATATAAGATGCTACTGCAGATGTCCACCTCTGCTGCTTCTCTTCTCATTTCTATATTGCAGTGTACTTCCATGCAAATGTATGGAAATTTTATCACATCGAATAATATCTGAGCAACTGATTACGTCGTTTCTGTGGTTTCTGTTGCAATACTCTAATTAATATTTCAAGAAAATGAAACCAATAACATTGCAGCATTATTTGTATTAGAAGGCATCCTTTATCTAACGCTTTGTGGGTCTTCCTCTGATATTTCTCCAGCACTGGCATTTGGAAACCTATCTCTGGGCCAACCGGGATCCCAGCAAATGGCTCCACGGGAGCTGATGCAGAACAGCTATGGTACACCTGCAATGAGAGTACCATCTCTGCACCAACCTGGACCAGCGCAACTCACTCCACAGGGGATGATGCAGAACAGAGAAGGTTAGATTTTTTCTGAACGCTTGTCATTTCCAGCTTGGAAGGTAGAGATGCATGAAATTCTGTGTCATATTTCAGTGCTGCCCGCAGTAGATGTCAAAGGAAAGGGACCTGCATTAGGAGTAGGCCAGCAAGACCTGCGGGTCCATGTGGCTTGTTTGATGGCAGATGACGGCACTACAGGTGCTGCAGGGTTGTTGATCAAGAGGGAAACATGGCAGTTCATCTGCGCGTTATGTTTTCCGATGCGGAGCACAGAGGAGACGGTTCTTTTTGCAGCTGCTTGTTGTGAAGGGATCAAAGTTGCTCAGGCCTATCAACCTACTAGCATTGTACTGGAGTCCCATCTATTCCATCTGGTCGACCTGCTACTTGGCGGCGCTCATGCTCCCTGCCGAGATATGGAAGAGTTGACGACATTACTGCATCTCTCACATTGCAGAGTGCAGCACATCACGGAAGATTCCAATGGTGCTGCTCGTCGACTGGCCATGCATTGTTTGCTGTCAGAGGAGGCCGAGATATACTTCAGTTCTCCTGATTGGCTTGTCCTTACTTAGCTGGTTGCCAAGATCAGTTATGTTAGTTACTCTGGTATAGAGAATGATTCACAGATTACTCTATAGGAAGTTAGAAAGAGACGGTAAATGCTGTAGATGGCAACTGCAGGCTTGATAGAGTTTAGATGCAGAGGTTTGCGAGCATTCAGCAAGTGTAGATACAGCTGAATAGCATTCTTTCAGTGCCCATGTGGGGAAAAACACAGGCAGCTGTGCCCGCAATGGTACATCGATGAACTGTGTAACTGCTAGTTCTGAGTGCTGTGATGTAAACTTGTGTAAGAGTAGGGCCACTGGGCCAGGCACTGATTCTTGTATGAGATAGAAGAAAGGGTTTCAGTTTCACTTGGCGTGCTGCCTTTCGTTGGGGATCAGTTCATGCTACATTTGTTTGGATATACGGTAGTAGGATTTTGAAGGTCAAGGGCCTGTGCTGGACACTTTGTCAAGTTTTTTTTTTACATTAACTTCTTGCCCTTCTACAGTCCAATATCCTTCTTACATTTTTGGATCATCAGGAAGGCTTCCATGACATGAAAATATCAGTCACACAAGTTGAGGATTACACAACTAAAAAGGGAAACAAACTAGAGTTTAAAGCAGAAAATTGAAAAGCTACAGGTACAGGGGCCTGGCCAAAGCACAGAGCTGACAAGCTCCATTGTCCTTTACATGCAGCTGTTTGTTTTTGGTATGGAAGTATCTTAGGCCGCGTTCGGTTTCCCTCGGCTCCATGGCTCCGTTCCCGGAGCGGTAGTTAAAATCCTTGGAGCCAGCAAACAGCTACTCCGCGGATTCTAGAATTTGAAGGAGTTGGTGGACTGCTTAGTTTGGAAAAGTAGAGCTCGAATAGGTGAATTCACCTTCTTGAATCTTTGTAGTGTTGTCAATTATTAGCAATTGTTTAGGATTTGCTTGCTTGTTCTCTGAATTGACAGCTGGTACTACGGATGATGATGTTGATGGGGACCGGCCAAGGCGAGACCGGCGTCTGATGCGCGCATGGTGCTCGCTGGCATGCATTGCCCACTTCGAGTTTTTTTTAAATGTAGAGGTCAAATGGAAGTTTGTGAAGGGTCAAGGAGAATAAGGTGAGCCTCGGGAGGTTGGCGCGTGCATCTCACTAACAAAGATTAATTAGTACTTATACAAGAGTGTGAACTTCGAGATGCGTCTGCCTTTGGCTTTATGCTCTTGCTTATCTTGTGTAGCTAGTCATGCCTTGTTATCTAGATTGTTCTCATCATAGTTGCATGGTTGGAGAATTTACTTCATCCGCACATTCCTGAATTTGCAAGAAAAGCTACAAAAAATCATTACTCGTCTATTCACCTCCTCTAGTCGACCTCTTTGATACTGTCAATATTGGTTTTTCCTCTCATCTTCTCTGACATTCATTTTTGTGGTGCTCTTTGTTCTTGTACTAGGTTGTACGATGTTGTGATATATGTTGATATCTCGTTTTGGAATATGATGCAGAGAACTTGTGCAAAAAGATTATCTCTGATTACATCAACAAAGAAAGGTGATTAGGATTTTCTTATCCTCCGTAGGTGTCGCTGTTAGTTTGCCTGTTTTCGATGACCTTAGGACCGTGGAGGCACGGTGGACCCCTTGCCGGACGAAGGGCTTCAACTCTGTTTTAGTTTACATTTTTTATTTGGTTAGAGTTTGTGTCATGCTCAGGTAGACGAGGCAAAGTCGGCTCCCTAATGATGGAATAAGGTCCTTCCCGCCCATCCCCCGCCTCGATGGTTCATCTAGTGTCGTCAGAGAACGTGTGGATGTGTGTCTTCGGTGGATTTCGTGAGATTCGGTCGGCGCTGGTCTTCGGTAGATCTGTTTGGATCCAGTCTTCGTTCTTGTGGTGTTAGGTTGTATCCTTCCAATCTAAGCTTCTTTTCGTCATGATGTGACGGTTGTTGTTCTGGTGTACTGGTCTTTTAGGGTCTTGGCACGATGACTTTCTAACTATCTACTACAATAATGTTTACTCGTCTTCGGTAGGGAGGGGCAATGGCGGCGGCGGCCCCTCGGCTCGCTACAGTGCTTATAGCCGTCGCTAGGTAGTCTACGTATCTGGTTGTAATTTTTGTTATTTCTAGTGTTTTTTAGAACTACTTGTATAGTTCTTTGTACTCACAATAAAGGGCTTCCCCCACTTTAGATTATGAAAACAACCATCCGATAAAACGAGCTTGGGGGCCGCAACACAAACAAGCCCAAAAGAAAAAGAGAGAAAAAAGAAAGAGAAACAAATGCCGACAACAGCAGATTGACAAAACAAAGATGGTTGGTGACGCCGCACCCTTTGGAAAAGTACCACCGCGCTTCTAGCACTCCGAGGCATCGCGTACTGAGCAACACCTTCAAGAAGGAATGCGACGACGACGACGCTACTACCCGGACAAGTCCAAGGGTTTCCCCTGGTACACATAGTGCAGTGGGGAAGGGGTGTATCCGACGCCCTTCAGGAAGGTCCGGTGGCGCCCGCAAGCGTCACCGCGTCGGTGACGGACGAGCCACCAGGGATTTCTCCCAACCCAAACAACCACCACCACTCCGGACGATCTGAAGTGCTCCACCAGAACTGCCGCACACCAACATGTGCCACCACGGTCATCGAACCCTCATCGCCGTCTCTCTGAGCCACCGACACGAGACCTGGAGGAAGGACGAGGAGCCAACGGGCTCGGGGGCATCCGCAACTCAGCCGACGGGAGGGGACTACCACCACCGCCGCCGCGGAGCCGGCCGGACATGACGACAGGAGCTTACCAGGCCCGCACAGGCCCGGCTGTCGGTGTTAAAACCGGCGGATCTCGGGTAGGGGGTCCCGAACTGTGCGTCTAGGCCGGATGGTAACAGGAGGCAGGGAACACGATGTTTTACCCAGGTTCGGGCCCTCTTGATGGAGGTAAAACCCTACGTCCTGCTTGATTAATATTGATGATATGGGTAGTACAAGAGTAGATCTACCACAAGATCAGAGAGGCTAAACCCTAGAAGCTAGCATATGGTTTGATTGTATGCTGTAGTTGTTGTCCTACGGACTAAAACCCTCCGGTTTATATAGACACCGGAGAGGGCTAGGGTTACACAAGGTCGGTTACAAAGGAGGAGATATCCATATCCGTATTGCCTAGCTTGCCTTCCACGCCAAGTAGAGTCCCATCCGGACTCGGGACGAAGTCTTCAATCTTGTATCTTCATAGTCCAACAGTCCGGCCAAAGGTTATAGTCCGCCGGTGAATTCCATGATCGGCGCCCAATCGGATTCGATTGGCAGGGGCGTGGAAGGTTCGGAGTTCGGAAAAGAGTCCGGCACCTTGGAGTCATGGGCTTCGCAGAGGATGAGGCTGGTGTTCGGCTCGATCGCCGTTGGGACCGCAGCCCCCGAGGCGGTGTCTAGCCACCCGTCCTCGATCGGCGCAGTTGGCTTCGGGCTAAGGGTCGGAGCTGATGCGGGCGTGGCCTCCAGGGCACTGTTTGGTGGCAGTGCTAGGTCATACCCATCGTGACAGTGCGACGCGCTCGGCTATGGCTCGAATCCGTCGAAGATCAAGTCTCCGCGGATGTCAGCCATGTAGTTCAAACTTCCAAATCTGACCTGATGGCTAGGGGCGTAGCTTTCAATCTGCTCCAGATGGCCAAGCGAATTAGCCCGCAGTGCAAAGTCACCGAACACGAAGATCTATCCGGGGAGAAAGGTCTCACCCTGGACCGCATCGTTGTTGATGATCGGAGTGTTGGGGATCGTAGCAGAAATTTAAAATTTTCTACGCATCACCAAGATCAATCTATGGAGTAATCTAGCAGCGAGGGGAAGGGGAGTGCATCTACATACCCTAGTAGATTGCTAAGCAGAAGCATTGCAAGAACGCGGATAAAGGAGTCGTACTCGCAGCGATTCAGATCGCGGTTGATTCCGATCTAAGCGCCGAACAACGACGCCTCCGCGTTCAACACACGTGCAGCCCGGTGACGTCTCCCACGTCTTGATCCAGCAAGGGGAGAAGGAGAGGTTGGGGAAGACTCCGTCCAGCAGCAGCACGACGGTGTGGTGGTGGTGGTGGAGCGCGGAACTCCAGCAGGGCTTTGCCAAGCACTACGAGAGACGAGGAGGGAGAGAGGTAGGGCTGCGCCAAGAGGGAGATGATCTCGTGTATCTTGCAGCCCCCAATACCTCAAGTACATATAGGGGAAGGGGAGGGGTTGTGCCCCCATCTAGGGTTCCCTCCCTAGGGGTGGCGGCAACCCCAAAACCCATCTAGGGTGGCGGCCAAGGGGGGGAGAGGGGGCGCACCTAGGGTGGGCCTTAAGGCCCATCTGGACCTAGGGTTTGCCCCCTCCCACTCTCCCTTGCGCCTTGGGTCTTGGTGGGGGGCGCACCAGACCACCTGGGGCTGGTCCCCTCCTACACTTGGCCCACGCAGCCTTCTAGGGCTGGTGGACCCCCGGGACCCTCCCGGTGGTCCCGGTACGTTACCGATAGCACCCGAAACTTTTCCGATGACCAAAACGGGACTTCCCATATATAAATCTTTACCTCCCGACCATTCCGGAACTCCTCGTGACGTCCGGGATCTCATCCGGGACTCCGAACAACATTCGGTAACCGCGTACATACTTTCTCTATAACCCTAGTGTCATCGAACCTTAAGTGTGTAGACCCTACGGGCTCAGGAGTCATGCAGACATGGCCGAGACAACTCCCCGGTCAATAACCAATAGCGGTATCTGGATACCCATGTTGGTTCCCACATGCTCCACGATGATCTCATCAGATGAACCACGATGTCAAGGATTTAATCAATCCCGTATACAATTCCCTTTGTCTATCGGTACGATACTTGCCCGAGATTCGATCGTCGGTATCCCGATACCTTGTTCAATCTCGTTACCGGTAAGTCTCTTTACTCATTCCATAACACATCATCCCATGATCAACTCCTTGGTCACATTGTGCACATTATGATGATGTCCTACCGAGTGGGCCCAGAGATACCTCTCCGTTACACGGAGTGACAAATCCCAGTCTCGATTCGTGCCAACCCAACAGACACTTTCGGAGATACCCGTAGTGCACCTTTATAGCCACCCAGTTACGTTGTGACGTTTGGCACACCCAAAGCACTCCTACGGTGTCCGGGAGTTGCACAATCTCATGGTCTAAGGAAATGATACTTGACATTAGAAAAGCTTTAGCATACGAACTACACGATCTTGTGCTAGGCTTAGGATTGGGTCTTGTCCATCACATCATTCTCCTAATGATGTGATCCCATTATCAACGATATCCAATGTCCATGGTCAAGAAACCATAACCATCTATTGATCAACGAGCTAGTCAACTAGAGGCTTACTAGGGACATGGTGTTGTCTATGTATCCACACATGTATCTGAGTTTCCTATCAATACAGTTCTAGCATGGATAATAAACGATTATCATGAACAATGAAATATAATAATAACTAATTTAGTATTGCCTCTAGGGCATATTTCCAACAGTCTCCCACTTGCACTAGAGTCAATAATCTAGTTCACATCGCCATGTGATTAACACTCACAGGTCACATCGCCATGTGACTAACATCCAAAGAGTTTACTAGACTCAATAATCTAGTTCACATCACTATGTGATTAACACTCAATGAGTTCTGGGTTTGATCATGTTATGCTTGTGAGAGAGGTTGTAGTCAACGGGTCTGCAATATTCAGATCCCTATGTGTTTCGCAAAACTTTATGTCATATCGTAGATGCTGCTACCACGTTCCACTTGGAGCTATTCCAAATTGTTGCTCCATTATATGTATCCGGTATCTCTACTCAGAGCTATCCGGATAGGTGTTAAGCTTGCATCGACGTAACTCTTTACGTCGAACTCTTTATCACCTCCATAACCGAGAAACATTTCTTATTCCTCTAAGGATAATTTTGACCGCTATCTGGTGATCCACTCCTAGATCACCTTTGTACCCTCTTGCCAGACATGTGGCAAGGCACACATCTGGTGCGGTACTCAGCATGGCATACCGTATAGAGCCTATGACAAAAGCATAGGGGACGACCTTCATCCTTCCTCTTTCTTCTGTCGTGGTCAATCTTTGAGTCTTACTCAACTTCACACCTTACAACTCAGGTAAGAATCCCTTCTTTGACTGATCTATTTTGAACTCCTTCAAAAACATGTCAAGGTGTGCGTTCTTTGAAAGTATCATTAGGCGTCTTAATCTATCTCTATAGATCTTGATGGCCAATATGTAAGCAGCTTTATCCAGGTCTTTCTTTGAAAACCACTCTTCAAACAACCGTTTATGCTTTCCAGAAATTCTACATTATTTCGAATCAACAATATGTCATCTACATATACTTATCAGAAATGTTGTAGTGCTCCCACTCACTTTCTTGTAAATACAAGTTTCTAGCAAACATTGTATAAACCTAAAAGCTTTGATCACTCCATCAAAGCATATATTCCGACTCCGAGATGCTTCCTCTAGTCCATAGAAGGATTGCTGAAGCCAGCATACCTTTTAGCATCCTTAGGATCGACAAAACCTTTTATTGTATCACATGCAACTTTTTCTTATGAAAACTGGTAAGAAAACTTGTTTTGACATCCATCTGTCAGATTTCATAATCGAAAAATACAGCTAATGCTAACATGATTCTGACGGACTTAAGCATCGCTACGGGTGAGAAATTCTCATCGTAGTCAACTCCTTGAACTTGTGAAAAGACTCTTTCCCACAAGTCGAGCTTCATAGACGGTAACATTACCGCCCACGTTCGTCTTCTTCTTAAAGATCCAATTATCTCAATGGCTTGTCGATCATTGGGCAAGTCCACCAAAGTCCATACTTTGTTTTGATACATGGATCCTATCTCGGATTTCATGGCTTCTAACCATTTGTCGGAATACGGGCCCACCATCGCTTCTCCATAGCTCGTAGGTTCATTGTTGTCTAACAACATGATATCTAAGACATGATTACCGTACCACTCAGGAGTAGTACATATCCTTGTCGACCTACGAGGTTTGATAGCAACTTGATCCGAAGCTTCATGATCACTATCATTAACTTCCTATTCAACAGACGTAGGTGCCACAGAAAACATCTTCCTGTGTTGCATCACTCTCTGGTTGAAGTAAAGGTTCGACAACCTCATCAAGTTCTATCTTCCTCCCACTCAATTCTTTCGAGAGAAACTCCTTCTCGAGAAAGGATCCGTTCTTAGAGACAAACAAGTTGCCCTCGGATCTGAGATAAAAGCTATACCCAACTATCACCTTTGGGTATCCTATGAAGATGTGTTTGTCCGCTTTTGGGTTCGAGCTTCTCCGGCTGAAGCCTTAAGCATCGCAGCCCCAAACATTAAGAAACGACAACTTTGGTTTCTTGCCAAACCATATTCATACGACGTCGTCTCAACGGACTTAGATGGTGTCCTATCTAAAGTGAATGCAGCTGTCTCTAACGCATATCCTCAAAATGAAAACGGTAGATCGGTAAGAGACATCATAGATCGCACCATATCTCATAAGGTTTGATTACGACGTCCGGACACACCATCACCCTATGGTGTTCCAGGTGGCTTCAACTGTGAAACAATTCCACAATGTCTTAAGTGATTGCCAAACTCATAACTCAAAAATTCTCATCGATCAGATCATAGGAATTTGATCTTCTTGTTATGATGGTTCTTAACTTCACTCTGAAACCACTTGAACTTTTCAAATGTTTCAGACTTGTGCTTCATTAAGTAAATATACCTATATCTACTCAAATCGTCAGTGAAGATGAGAAAATAGCGATATCCACTGCACGCTTCAATTCTCATTGGATCACACGCATCAGCATGTATGATTTCCAACAAGTCACTTGCCCGTTTTATTTTACCTGAAAACGGGGTCTTAGTCATCCTGCCCATGAGGCATGGCTCGCATGTGTCAAGCGATTCAAAATCAAGTGACTCCAAACATCCATCGACATGGAGTTTCTTCATGCATCTTACGCCAATATGACCTAAGCGGCAGTGCCACAAGAAAGTGGTCCTATCATTATTAACTCTACATCTTTTGGCGTGAACATGCGTATTACCACGACCGAGATTCAATGAACCATTCACATAGGGTGCATGACCATGAAAGGTATTATTCATGTAAATAGAATAACCATTATTCTCTAACTTAAATGAATAACTGTATTGCAATGAACATGATCTAATCATATTCATGCTCAACGTAGACACCTAATAACATTTATCTAGGTTCAATACTAATCCCGAAGGCAGATGGAGCGTGCGATGGTGATCTCATCAACTTTGGAAACACTTCCAACACACATCGTCACCTCGCCCTTAGCCAGTCTCCGTTTAGTCCGTAGCTTTTGCTTCAAGTCACCAATAATAGCAACTGAACCGGTATCCAATACCCAGGTGCTACCAGGAGTACTAGTCAGGTACACATTAATAACACGTATATACTTTGTTGAAGTTGCCAGCCTTCTTATCTACCATGCATTTGGGTAATTCCGCTACCAGTGATCGTTCCCCTTACAATAGAAGCACTTAGTCTCGGGTTTGGGTTCAACCTTGGGTTCCTTCACTGGAGCGGCAACTGGTTTGCCATCCATGAAGTTTCCCTTCTAGCCCTTGCCCTTCTTGAAACCAGTGGTCTTATTAAACCATCAACACTTGATGTTCCTTCTTGATTTCTACCTTTTGCGGTCTTAAGCACTGCAAATAGCTCCGGGATCAACTCCATCCCTTGCATGTCATAGTTCATCACGAAGATCTAGTAGCTTAGTGATAGTGGCTAGAGAACTCTATCAATCACTATCTTATCTGGAAGTTTAACTCCCACTTGATTTAAGTGATTGTAGCACCAAGACATTCTGAGCACATGCTCACTAGCTGAGCTATTCTCCTCCATCTTGTTGGCAAAAGAACTTGTCAGAGGTCTCATACCTCTCAACACGGGCATGAGCTTGAAATCCCAATTTCAGCTCTTGGAACATCTCATATGTCTTATGGCGTTCAAAACGTCATTGGAATCCCGATTCTAAGCCGTAAAGTATGGTGCACTAAACTATCAAGTAGTCATCAGGATGTGTCTGTCAGGCGTTCACAACATCCATAGACGACGTTGTAGGGGTTTGCACATCGAGCGGTGCATCAAAGATGTAAGCCTTCTGTGTAGCAGTGAGGACACTCCTCGGACTACGGACCCAGTCTGCATCATTGCTTACAATATCTTTCAACTTGGTCTTTCTCTAGGAACGTATTGAAACAGGGAGCTACAACGTGAGCTATTTATCTATAACATATTTGCAAAGACAATTTAGACTATGTTCATGATAATTAAGTTCATCTAATCAAATTATTTAATGAACTCCCACCCATATAGACATCCCTCTAGTCATCTAAGTGAAACATGATCCGAGTCAACTAGGCCGTGTCCGATCATCACGTGAGACGGACTAGTAAACATCGGTGAACATCTTCATGTTGATCGTATCTTCTATACGACTCATGCTCGACCTTTCAGTTTTCCGTGTTCCGAGGCCATGTATGTACATGCTAGGCTCATCAAGTCAACCTAAGTGTATTGCGTGTGTAAATCTGGCTTACACCCGTTGTATTCGAACGTTAGAATCTATCACACCTGATCATCACATGGTGCTTCGAAACAACGAACCTTCACAACGGTGCACAGTTAGGGGGAACACTTTCTTGAAATTATTACGAGGGATCATCTTATTTAAGCTACCGTCGTTCTAAGCAAATAAGATGTAAAACATGATAAACATCACATGCAATCAAATAGTGGCATGATATGGCCAATATCATTTGCTCCTTTTGATCTCCATCTTCGGGGCTCCATGATCATCGTTGTCACCGGCATGACACCATGATCTCCATCATCGTGTCTTCTTGAAGTTGTCTCGTCATCTATTACTTCTACTACTATGGCTAATGCCTTAGCAATAAAGTAAAGTAATTACATGACGTTTATGTTGACACGCAGGTCATAAATAAATTAAGACAACTCCTATGGATCCTGCCGGTTGTCATACTCATCGACATGCAAGTCGTAATTCCTATTACAAGAACATGATCAATCTCATACATCACATATATCATTCATCACATCCTTTTGGCCATATCACATCACACGGCACATGCTACAAAAACAAGTTAGACGTCCTCTAGTTGTTGTTGCAAGTTTTTACGTGGCTGCTATAGGTTTCTAGCAAGAACGTTTCTTACCTACGCCAAAACCACAACGTGATATGCCAATTTCTATTTACCCTTCATAAGGACCCTTTTCATCGAATCTGATCCGACTAAAGTGGGAGAGACAGACACCCGCTAGCCACCTTATGCAACTAGTGCATGTCAGTCGGTGGAACCTGTCTCACGTAAGTGTACGTGTAAGGTCGGTCTGGGCCGCTTCATCCCACGATGCCGCCGAATCAAGATAAGACTAGTAACGGCAAGTAAATTGACAAAATCGACGCCCACAACAACTTGTTTTCTCCTCGTGCATAGAAACTACGCATAGACCTAGCTCATGATGCCACTGTTGGGGATCGTAGCAGAAATTTAAAATTTTCTACACATCACCAAGATCAATCTATGGAGTAATCTAGCAACGAGGGAAAGGGGAGTGCATCTACATACCCTAGTAGATCGCTAAGCGGAAGCGTTGCAAGAACGCGGATAAAGGAGTCGTACTCGCAGCGATTCAGATCGCGGTTGATTCCGATCTAAGCGCCGAACAACGGCGCCTCCGCGTTCAACACACGTGCAGCCCGGTGACGTCTCCCACACCTTGATCCAGCAAGGGGAGAAGGAGAGGTTGGGGAAGACTCCGTCCAGCAGCAGCACGACGGCGTGGTGGTGGTGGAGGAGCGCGGAACTCCAGCAGGGCTTTGCCAAGCACTACGAGAGACGAGGAGGGAGAGAGGTAGGGCTGCGCCAAGAGGGAGATGATCTCGTGTATCTTGCAGCCCCCAATACCTCAAGTATATATATAGGGGAAGGGGAGGGGCTGCACCCCCATCTAGGGTTCCCTCCCTAGGGGTGGCGGCAGCCCCAAAACCCATCTAGGGTGGCGGCCAAGGGGGGAGAGAGGGGGCGCACCTAGGGTGGGCCTTAAGGCCCATCTGGACCTAGGGTTTGCCCCTCCCACTCTCCCTTGCGCCTTGGGCCTTGGTGGTGGGGCGCACCAGCCCACCTGGGGCTGGTCCCCTCCCACACTTGGCCCACGCAGCCTTCTAGGGCTGGTGGCCCCACCTGGTGGACCCCCGGGACCCTCCCGGTGGTCCCGGTATGTTACCGATAGCACCCGAAATTTTTCCGGTGACCAAAACGGGACTTCCCATATATAAATCTTTACCTCCCAACCATTCCGGAACTCCTCGTGACGTCCGGGATCTCATCCGGGACTCTGAACAACATTCGTTAACCACGTACATACTTTCCCTATAACCCTAGCGTCATCAAACCTTAAGTGTGTAGACCCTACGGGCTCGGGAGTCATGCAGACATGGCTGAGACAACTCTCCCGTCAATAACCAACAGCGGGATCTGGATACCCATGTTGGTTCCCACATGCTCCATGATGATATCATCGGATGAACCACGATGTCAAGGATTCAATCAATCCCGTATACAATTCCCTTTGTCTATCGGTACGATACTTGCCCGAGATTCGATCGTCGGTATCCCGATACCTTGTTCAATCTCGTTACCGGCAAGTCTCTTTACTCGTTCTATAACACATCATCCCGTGATCAACTCCTTGGTCACATTATGCACATTATGATGATGTCCTACCGAGTGGGCCCAGAGATACCTCTCCGTTACACGGAGTGACAAATCCCAGTCTCGATTCGTGCCAACCCAACAGACACTTTCAGAGATACCCGTAGTGCACCTTTATAGCCACCCAGTTACGTTGTGATGTTTGGCACAGCCAAAGCACTCCTACGGTATCCAGGAGTTGCACAATCTCATGGTCTAAGGAAATGATACTTGACATTAGAAAAGCTTTAGCATACGAACTACAGGATCTTGTGCTAGGCTTAGGATTGGGTCTTGTCCATCACATCATTCTCCTAATGATGTGATCCCGTTATCAACGACATCCAATGTCCATGGTCAGGAAACCGTAACCATCTATTGATCAACGAGCTAGTCAACTAGAGGCTTAGTAGGGACATGGTGTTGTCTATGTATCCACACATGTATCTGAGTTTCCTATCAATACAATTCTAGCATGGATAATAAATGATTATCATGAACAATGAAATATAATAATAACTAATTTATTATTGCCTCTAGGGCATATTTCCAACACGGAGGAGCCATCGGGCCTAAAAGCGACAACACAGAGGAACTCTCAATGAAAGCACCAATGTCGGTGTCAAAACCGGCGGATCTCGGGTAGGGGGTCCCGAACTGTGCGTCTAGGCCGGATGGTAACACGATGTTTTACCCAGGTTCGGGCCCTCTTGATGGAGGTAAAACCCTACATCCTGCTTGATTAATATTGATGATATGGGTAGTACAAGAGTAGATCTACAACGAGATCAGAGAGGCCAAACCCTAGAAGCTAGCCTATGGTTTGATTGTATGATGTAGTTGTTGTCCTACGGACTAAACCCTCCGGTTTATATAGACACCGGAGAGGGCTAGGGTTACACAAGGTCAGTTACAAAGGAGGAGATATCCATATCCGTATTTCCTAGCTTGCCTTCCACGCCAAGTAGAGTCCCATCCGGACTCGGGACGAAGTCTTCAATCTTGTATCTTCATAGTCCAACAGTCCGGCAAAGGTTATAGTCCGGCTATCCGGACACCCCCTAATCCAGGACTCCCTCACCGGCCGTACCCCAAAGGATTCAGACAACCCCTGCCACTACGCTGCAGCACATCGGCCGATGAAGCCGCCACCACCCGCAGCCCCCGACGTCGCGCCGCCGCGTGCAGGAGCGTCAGCCCGCTGAAAGATCGTGGATGTTGCCTAGAGGGGGGTGATAACCCACAAGTATAGGGGATCGCAACCATTTTCGAGGGTAGAGTATTCAACCCAAATTTATTGATTCGACACAAGGGGGGCCAAGGAATATTCTCAAGTATTAGCAGCTGAGTTGTCAATTCAACCACACCTGGAAACTTAATATATGCAGCAAAGTGTTTAGTAGCAAAGTAATATGATAGTAGTGGTAACGGTAGAAAAAGGTAATGATAGCAAAAGTAATGTTTTGGTATTTTGTAGTGGTTGTAACAATAGCAACGGAAAAGTAAATAAGCAAAGAACAATATATGGGAAGCTCGTAGGCAATGGATCGGTGATAGAGAATTATGTCGGATGTGGTTCATCATGTAACAGTCATAACCTAGGGTGACACAGAACTAGCTCCAATTCATCAATGTAATGTAGGCATGTATTCTGAATATAGTCATACGTGCTTATGGAAAAGAACTTGCATGACATCTTTTGTCCTACCCTCCTGTGGCAGCGGGGTCCTAATGGAAACTAAGGGATATTAAGGCCTCCTTTTAATATAGTACCGGACCAAAGCATTAACACATAGTGAATACATGAACTCCTCAAACTACGGTCATCACCGGGAGTGGTCCCGATTATTGTCACTTCGAGGTTGCCGGATCATAACACATAGTAGGTGACTATAGACTTGCAAGATAGGATCAAGAACTCTCATATATTGATGAAAACATAATAGGTTCAGATCTGAAATCATGGCACTCGGGCCCTAGTGACAAGCATTAAGCATAGCAAAGTCATAGCAACATCAATATCAGAACATAGTGGATACTAGGGATCAAACCCTAACAAAACTAACTCGACTACATGATAAATCTCATCCAACCCATCACCGTCCAGCAAGCCTATGATGGAATTACTCACGCATGGCGATGAGCATCATGAAATTGGTGATGGAGGAAGTTTGATGATGACGATGGCGATGGATTCCCCTCTCCGGAGCCCCGAATGGACTCCAGATCAGCCCTCCCGAGAGGTTTTAGGGCTTGGCGGCGGCTCCGTATCGTAAAACGCGATGAATCCTTCTCTCCTATTTTTTTCTTCCCGAAAGCAAATATATAGAGTTGGAGTTGAGGTCGGAGGAGATTCAGGGGGCCCACGAGGTAGGGGGCGCGCCCAGGGGGCAGGAGCGCTCCCACCCTTGTGGCTAGGGTGTGGGCACATACTAGATATGCAGGGGATGGAAAACAGTTCTTCAGCTGTAAGATGGAGGAAAACAGTTCTGTCAGTGAGCACATACTCACTATGTCTGGGTTGCATAACCGCTTGACTCAGCTGGGAGTTAATCTCCCGGATGACGCGGTCATTGACAGAATCCTTCAGTCGCTCCCACCGAGCTACAAGAGCTTTGTGATGAACTTCAATATGCAGGGGATGGAAAAGACCATTCCTGAAGTATTTGCAATGCTAAAATCAGCAGAGGTAGAAGTCAAAAAGGAACATCAAGTGTTGATGGTGAATAAAACCACTAAGTTCAAAAAGGGCAAGGGTAAGAAGAACTTCAAGAAGGACGGCAAGGGAGTTGCCGCGCCCGGCAAGCAAGCTGCCGAGAAGAAGCCAAAGAATGGACCCAAGCCCGAGACTGAGTGCTTTTATTGCAAAGAAAGTGGTCACTGGAAGCGGAACTGCCCCAAATACTTAGCGGACAAGAAGGCCAGCAAAACGAAAGGTATATGTGATATACATGTAATTGATGTGTACCTTACCAGTACTCGTAGTAGCTCCTGGGTATTTGATACCGGTGCGGTTGCTCACATTTGTAACTCAAAACAGGAGCTGCGGAATAAGCGGAGACTGGCAAAGGACGAGGTGACGATGCGCGTCGGGAATGGTTCCAAGGTCAATGTGATCGCCGTCGGCACGCTACCTCTTCATTTACCTACGGGATTAGTTTTAAACCTCAATAATTGTTATTTAGTACCAGCTTTGAGCATGAACATTGTATCAGGATCTCGTTTAATACGAGATGGCTACTCATTTAAATCCGAGAATAATGGTTGTTCTATTTATATGAGAGATATGTTTTATGGTCATGCTCCGATGGTGAATGGTTTATTCTTAATGAATCTCGAGCGTAATGCTACACATATTAATAGTGTGAGTACCAAGAGATGTAAGATTGATAATGATAGTCCCACATACTTGTGGCACTGCCGCCTTGGTCACATAGGTGTCAAACGCATGAAGAAGTTCCATGCTGATGGACTTTTAGAGTCTCTTGATTACGAATCATTTGACACGTGCAAACCATGCCTCATGGGTAAAATGACCAAGACTCCATTCTCAGGAACAATGGAGCGAGCAACCAACTTATTGGAAATCATACATACTGATGTGTGCGGTCCAATGAGTGTTGAGGCTCGCGGTGGCTATCGTTATGTTCTCACCCTCACTGATGACTTGAGTAGATATGGGTATGTCTACTTAATGAAACAAAGTCTGAGACCTTTGAAAAGTTCAAAGAATTTCAGAGTGAGGTTGAGAATCAACGTGACAGGAAAATCAAGTTCCTGCGATCAGATCGTGGAGGAGAATACTTGAGTCACGAGTTTGGCACACACTTAAGAAAATGTGGAATAGTTTCACAACTCATGCTGCCTGGAACACCTCAGCGTAATGGTGTGTCCGAACATCGTAATCGCACTCTATTAGATATGGTGCGATCTATGATGTCTCTTGCCGATTTACCGCTATCTTTTTGGGGATATGCTTTAGAGACTGCCGCATTCACTTTAAATAGGGCTCCGTCGAAATCCGTTGAGACGACACCGTATGAATTATGGTTTGGGAAGAAACCTAAGTTGTCGTTTCTAAAAGTTTGGGGATGCGATGCTTATGTCAAGAAACTTCAACCTGAAAAGCTCGAACCCAAGTCGGAAAAATGCGTCTTCATAGGATACCCTAAAGAAACTATTGGGTATACCTTCTACCTCAGATCCGAAGGCAAGATCTTTGTTGCCAAGAATGGATCCTTTCTAGAGAAGGAGTTTCTCACGAAAGAAGTAAGTGGGAGGAAAGTAGAACTTGATGAAGTATTACCTCTTGAACCGGAAAATGGCGCAACTCAAGAAAATGTTCCTGAGGTGCCTGCACCGACTAGAGAGGAAGTTAATGATGATGATCATGAAACTTCAGATCAAGTTGCTACTGAAATTCGTAGGTCCACAAGGACACGTTCCGCACCAGAGTGGTACGGCAACCCTGTCTTGGAAATCATGTTGTTAGACAACGGTGAACCTTCGAACTATGAAGAAGCGATGGCGGGCCCGGATTCTGACAAATGGCTAGAAGCCATGAAATCCGAGATAGGATCCATGTATGAAAACGAAGTATGGACTTTGACTGACTTGCCCGTTGAGCGGCGAGCCATAGAAAATAAATGGATCTTTAAGAAGAAGACAGACGCGGATGGTAATGTGACCATCTATAAAGCTCGGCTTGTTGCTAAGGGTTATCGACAAGTTCAAGGGGTTGACTACGATGAGACTTTCTCACCGGTAGCGAAGCTAAAGTCCGTCCGAATCATGTTAGCAATTGCCGCATTCTATGATTATGAGATATGGCAAATGGACATCAAAACGGCATTCCTTAATGGTTTCCTTAAGGAAGAATTGTATATGATGCAGCCGGAAGGTTTTGTCGATCCTAAGAATGCTGACAAGGTATGCAAGCTCCAATGCTCGATTTATGGGCTAGTGCAAGCATCTCGGAGTTGGAACATTCGCTTTGCTGAGATGATCAAAGCGTTTGGGTTTACGCAGACTTATGGAGAAGCCTGTGTTTACAAGAAAGTGAGTGGGAGCTCTGTAGCATTTCTCATATTATATGTAGATGACATACTTTTGATGGGAAATGATATAGAACTCTTGGACAGCATTAAGGCCTACTTGAATAAGAGTTTTTCAATGAAGGACCTTGGAGAAGCTGCATATATATTAGGCATCAAGATCTATAGAGATAGATCAAGACGCCTCATAGGTCTTTCACAAAGCACATACCTTGATAAGATATTGAAGAAGTTCAATATGGATCAGTCTAAGAAGGGGTTCTTACCTGTGTTACAAGGTGTGAAATTGAGCTCAGCTCAATGTCCGACCACGGCAGAAGATATAGAAGAGATGAGTGTCATCCCCTATGCCTCAGCCATAGGTTCTATTATGTATGCCATGCTGTGTACCAGACCTGATGTAAACCTTGCCGTAAGTTTGGTAGGAAGGTACCAAAGTAATCCCGGCAAGGAACACTGGACAGCGGTCAAGAATATCCTAAAGTACCTGAAAAGGACTAAGGAAATGTTTCTCGTTTATGGAGGTGATGAAGAGCTCGTCGTAAAGGGTTACGTCGACGCTAGCTTCGACACAGATCTGGATGACTCAAAGTCACAAACCGGATACGTGTATATTTTGAATGGTGGGGCAGTAAGCTGGTGCAGTTGCAAGCAAAGCGTCATGGCGGGATCTACATGCGAAGCGGAGTACATGGCAGCCTCGGAGGCAGCACATGAAGCAATTTGGGTGAAGGAGTTCATCACCGACCTAGGAGTCATACCCAATGCGTCGGGGCCGATCAAGCTCTTCTGTGACAACACTGGAGCTATTGCACTTGCCAAGGAGCCCAGGTTTCACAAGAAGACAAGGCACATCAAGCGTCGCTTCAACTCCATTCGTGAAAATGTTCAAGATGGAGACATAGATATTTGTAAAGTACACACGGACCTGAATGTAGCAGATCCATTGACTAAACCTCTCCCTAGAGCAAAACATGATCAGCACCAAAATTCCATGGGTGTTCGATTCATCACAATGTAACTAGATTATTGACTCTAGTGCAAGTGGGAGACTGTTGGAAATATGCCCTAGAGGCAATAATAAAAGGATTATTATTATATTTCCTTGTTCATGATAATTGTCTTTATTCATGCTATAATTGTGTTATCCGGAAATCGTAATACATGTGTGAATGATAGACACCAACATGTCCCTAGTAAGCCTCTAGTTGACTAGCTCGTTGATCAACAGATGGTCATGGTTTCTTGACTATGGACATTGGATGTCATTGATAACGAGATCACATCATTGGGAGAATGATGTGATGGACAAGACCCAAATCCTAAACATAGCATAAGATCGTATAGTTTGTTTGCTAGAGTTTTCCAATGTCAAGTATCCTTTCCTTAGACCATGAGATCGTGTAACTCCCGGATACCGTAGGAGTGCTTTGGGTATACCAAACGTCACAACGTAACTGGGTGACTATAAAGGTATACTACTGGTATCTCCGAAAGTGTCTGTTGGGTTGACACGGATCAAGACTGGGATTTGTCACTCCGTATGACGGAGAGGTATCACTAGGCCCACTCGGTAATGCATCATCATAATGAGCTCAAAGTGACCAAGTGTCTGGTCATGGGATCATGCATTACGGTACGAGTAAAGTGACTTGCCGGTAACGAGACTGAACGAGGTATTGGGATACCGACGATCAGATCTCGGGCAAGTAACATACCGATTGACAAAGGGAATTGTATACGGGGTTGCTTGAATCCTCGACATCATGGTTCATCCGATGAGATCATCGAGGAGCATGTGGGAACCAACATGGGTATCCAGATCCCGTTGTTAGTTATTGACCGGAGAGCGATCTCGGTCATGTCTACATGTCTCCCGAACCCGTAGGGTCTACACACTTAAGGTTCGGTGATGCTAGGGTTGTAGGGATATGTATATGCAGTAAACCGAATGTTGTTCGGAGTCCCGGATGAGATCCCGGACGTCACGAGGAGTTCCGGAATGGTCCGGAGGTAAAGAATTATATATAGGAAGTGCTATTTCGGCCATCGGGACAAGTTTCGGGGTCACCGGTATTGTACCGGGACCACCGGAAGGGTCCCGAGGGTCCACCGGGTGGGGCCACCATCCCGGAGGGCCCCATGGGCTGAAGTGGGAAGGGATCCAGCCCAAAGTGGGCTGGGGCGCCACTTCCCCCTAGGGCCCATGCGCCTAGGGTGGGGAAACCCTAAAGGAAGAGTCCTAGGAGGGGAAGGCACCTCCTAGGTGCCTTGGGGAGGAGGGATTCCTCCATTGGCCGCTGGCCCCCTAGGAGATTGCATCTCCGAGGGCCGGCGCCCCCCCTAGGCCCCCTATATATAGTGGGGGGGAAGGGAGGACCTCTCACCCTTGCCTTTGGTGCCTCCCTCTCCCTCTCCAACACCTCCTCCTCCTCCATAGTGCTTGGCGAAGCCCTGCCGGAGTACTGCAGCTCCATCACCACCACGCCGTCATGCTGCTGTTGGAGACATCTTCCTCAACTTCTCCTTCCCCCTTGCTGGATCAAGAAGAAGGAGACGTCACGCTGACCATACGTGTGTTGAACGCGGAGGTGCCGTCCATTCGGCGCTAGGATCTCCGGTGATTTGGATCACGTCGAGTACGCCTTCCTCATCCCCGTTCTTTGAACGCTTCCGCGCGTGATCTACAAAGGTATGTAGATGCAATCCGATCACTCATTGCTAGATGAACTCCTAGATGGATCTTGGTGAAACCGTAGGAAAATTTTTGTTTTCTGCAACGTTCCCCAACACCCAAGTCCTTCTCTCTCAAATCCCACCGAAGCAACTAATGCTAGGGAGGAAAATGAGAGGAAGAACAAGAAGGAGAACACCAAGAACTCCAAGATCTAGATCCAAGGGGTTCCCCTCACATAGAGGATAAATTGATTGGTGGAAATGTGGATCTAGATCTCCTCTCTCTTTTCCCTCAAAAACTAGCAAGAAATGATGGAGGGATTGAGAGTTAGCAAGCTCGAAGAAGGTCAACAATGGGGGAAGAACACGAGCTCAAAGGATAAAGTTCATTGGGGAAAAGACCCCCTTTTATAGGTGGGGAAAAATCGAACTGTTATGCTCACAGCCCGCACAGAGCGGTACTATCGCTCGACCTCACGGTACTACCGCAAGGGGTAGCAATACTACCTCAAAGGGTAACGGTACTACTGCTTGCGAGCGGTACTAAAAAATACATCCGTGCCTACCACCACTGGACTTGTGACGAGTTTTTGGTCCGGAGCGGTACTACCGCTATAGTAGCCGCGGTAGTACCGCTCTGGAGCGATAGTAAAAAATTACAACCGCTCCTGTCCGCGGTAGTACCACTGCAGCCTTTTCAGAACACCAAAACTGCCACAACTTCTGCAAATGGACTCCGCATTCGACGAAACCAAGTTTGTTGGAAAGCTAGCGACAAGGGCTAACACAAACTTGAAAGAACTAACAATAAGAAGGAAATTAGAAAAGGCCCAAGAGAAAATGGCGAGAACCCTTTCTCGAAAAAGACCGGTAAAACCTCCAACACCGAAAACGCGATAGAAGAAGCATATGAAATCCGTTTTTGATGTACTAGAGCTTGTCACGAAGATAACCACAAGCTCTAAAACCTCAAAAAAATACAAATAAGAATCAAGAAATATGATGCAAGGATGCAATGGTTTGAGCTCTCGGCAAACGATACGATCACGCTACTCACTTGAGAGCCCCCCTTGATAGTACGGCTATCGATCCTATAACTCGGTCTCCAAACTATCACCATGAGACCGGTAAAATATAAAACCTATCAAGGGCAAACCTTTGCCTTGCATGAAGTCCACTTGAGCTAGATGATGATGATGATCTTGACTCCCTCAAGTTGGACCACCTTTCTGAAGGAAATATGCCCTAGAGGCAATAATAAAGTTATTATTTATTTCCTTATATCATGATAAATTTTATTATTCATGCTAGAACTGTATTAACTGCAAACTTAGTACATGTGTGAATACATAGACAAACAAAGTGTCACTAGTATGCATCTACTTGACTAGCTCGTTGAATCAAAGATGGTTAAGTTTCGTAGCCATAGACATGAGTTGTCATTTAATTAATGGGATCACATCGTTAGAGAATGATGTGATTGACTTGACCCATTCCATTAGCTTAGCACTTGATCGTTTTAGTTTACTGCTATTGCTTTCTTCATGACTTATACATGTTCCTATGACTATGAGATTATGCAACTCCCGATTATCGGAGGAACACTTTGTGTGCTACCAAACGTCACAACGTAACTGGGTGATTATAAAGGTGCTCTGTAGGTGTCTCCGATGGTACTTTTTGAGTTGGCATAGATCAAGATTAGGATTTGTCACTCCGATTATCGAAGAGGTATCTCTGGGCCCTCTCGGTAATGCACATCACTATAAGCCTTGCAAGCAATGCAACTAATGAGTTAGTTGCGGGATAGTGCATTACGGAATGAGTAAAGAGACTTGCCGTAACGAGATTGAGCTAGGTATTGAGATACCGATGATCGAATCTCGGGCAAGTAACATACCGATGACAAAGGGAACAACGTATATTGTTATGAGGTTTGACCGATAAAGATCTTCGTAGAATATGTAGGAACCAATATGAGCATCCAGGTTTCGCTATTGGTTATTGACCGGAGACGTGTCTCGGTCATGTCTGCATAGTTCTCGAACCCATAGGGTCCGCACGCTTAAAGTTCTGTGACGATTGGTATTATGAGTTTTTGTGTTTTATGTACCTAAGGTAGTTCGGAGTCCCGGATATGATCACGGACATGACGAGGAGTCTCGAAATGGTTGAGACATAAACATCGATATATTGGATGACTATGTTCGGGCACCAGAAGGGTTCCGAGAGGTTTCGGACATATACCGGAGTACCGGGGGTTACCGGACCCCCCGGGAAGCTATTGGGCCTTATGGGCCTTAGTGGAGAAGAGAGAGGGCAGCCAGGAGGTGGCGTGCGACCCCCCTTGCCCCAATCCCAATTGGACAAGGGGAAGGGGCGGCGGCCCCCCTCTCCTTCCTTCTCTCCACCTCCTCCTTCCCCCTTCTCCTTCTTGGAATAGGAAAGCGGGGACAAACTTACTTGGAGTAGGATTGCCCCCCCTTGGGCGCGCCTCTCCCTTGGTCGGCCCTCTCCTCCCCCCTTTATATACGGGGCAGGGGGCACCCCAAAGACACAACAATTGATCTGTTGATCTCTTAGCCGTGTGCGGTGCCCCCCCTCCACCATAATCCACCTCGGTTATATCATAGCAGTGCTTAAGCGAAGCCCTGCATCGGTAGCTTCATCAACATCGTCACCACGTCGTCGTGCTGACGAAACTCTCCCTCGAGCTCTACTGGATCGTGAGTTCGTGGGACGTCACCGAGCTGAACATGTGCTAAACGCGGAGGTGCCGTATGCTACCTCTTGAGCACTGCGTTGGATTTCCCTGAAGAGGAGAGGATGATGCAGCAAAGTAGCGTAAGTATTTCCCTCAGGTTTTGAGAACCAAGGTATCAATCCAGTAGGAGGCTATGCTCGAGTCCCTTGTACCTACACAAAAACAATAGCTCAACGCAACCAACGCGCTTAGGGGTTGTCAATCCCTTCACGGTCACTTACGAAAGTGAGATCTGATAGAGATGATAAATAATATTTTTGGTATAGAGATGCAAAGTGAAAAGTAAAAGGCAAAGTAAAAGCAAAGCAATAATAAAGTGATGGAGATTAATATGATGAGAAAGAGACCCGGGGGCCATAGGTTTCACTAGTGACTTCTCTCAAGAGCATAAGTATTCTACGGTGGGTGAACAAATTACTGTTGAGAAATTGACAGAATTGAGCATAGTTATGAGAATATCTAGGTATGATCATGTATATAGGCATCACGTCCGAGACAAGTAGACCGACTCCTGCCTGCATCTACTACTATTACTCCACTCATCGGCCGCTATCCAGCATGCATCTAGAGTATTAAGTTAAAAACAGAGTAACGCCCTAAGCAAGATGACATGATGTAGAGGGATAGTTTCATGCAATATGATAAAAACCCCATCTTGTTATCCTTGATGGCAACAATACAATACGCGCCTTGCTGCCCCTTCTGTCACTGGAAAGGACACCGCAAGATCAAACCCAAAGCTAAGCACTTCTCCCATGGCAAGAACAACCAATCTAGTAGGCCAAACCAAACTGATAATTCGAAGAGACTTGCAAAGATAACCAATCATACATAAAAGAATTCAGAGAAGATTCAAATATTATTCATAGATAGACTTGATCATAAACCCACAATTCATCGGTCTCAACAAACACACCGCAAAAATAAGATTACATCAAATAGATCTCCACGAGAGAGGGGGAGAACATTGTATTGAGATCCAAAAAGAGAGAAGAAGCCATCTAGCTACTAACTATGGACCCGTAGGTCTGAAGTAAACTACTCACACTTCATCGGAGGGGCTTGGATGATGATGTAGAAGCCCTCCGTGATCGATGCCCCCTCCGGCGGAGCTCCGGAATAGGCCCCAAGATGGGATCTCGTGGATACAGAAAGTTACGGCGGTAGAATTAGGTTTTTGGCTCCGTCCCCAATCATTTGGGGGTACGTGGATATATATAGGAGGAACAAGTACGTCGGGGGAGCAACAGGGGGGCCACGAGGGTGGGGGCGCGCCTGGGGGGGCAGGAGCCCCCTACCTCGTGACCTCCTGTTAATTGGCTTGACGTAGGGTCCAAGTCTCCTGAGTTGTATTCGGTGAGAAAATCACGTTCCCGAAGGTTTCATTCCGTTTGGACTCCGTTTGATATTCCTTTTCTTCGAAACCCTAAAACAAGCAAAAAACAACAATTCTGGGCTGGGCCTCCGGTTAATAGGTTAGTCCCAAAAATAATATAAAAGTGGATAATAAAGCCCAATAATGTCCAAAACAGTAGATAATATAGCATGGAGCAATCAAAAATTATAGATACGTTGGAGACGTATCAAGCATCCCCAAGCTTAATTCCTGCTCGTCCTCGAGTAGGTAAATGATAAAAACAGAATTTTTGATGCGGAGTGCTACTTGGCATAATTTTAATGTAATTCTTCTTAATTGTGGTATGAATATTCAGATCCGAAAGATTCAAGACAAAAGTTCATATTGACATAAAAATGATAATACTTCAAGCATACTAACTAAGCAATTATGCCTTCTTAAAATAACATGGCCAAAGAAAGTTCATCCCTACAAAATCATATAGTTTAGTCATGTTTCATTTTCGTCACACAAGAATGCTCTCATCATGCACAACCCCGATGACAAGACAAGCAATTGTTTCATACTTTAGTAATCTCAAACCTATAAACTTTCACGCAATATATGAGCGCGAGCCATGGACATAGCACTATGGGTGGAATAGAATATAATGAGGGGGTTATGTGGAGAAGACAAAAAAGGAGAAAGTCTCACATCAACGAGGCTAATCAATGGGCTATGGAGATGCCCACCGATTGATGTTAATGCAAGGAGTAGGGATTGCCATGCAACGGATGCACTAGACCTATAAATGTATGAAAGCTCAACAAAAGAAACTAGTGGGTGTGCATCCAACTTGCTTGCTCATGAAGACCTAGGGCACTTGAGGAGGCCCATTGTTGGAATATACAAGCCAAGTTCTATAATGAAAAATTCCCACTAGTATATGAAAGTGATAACATGAGAGACTCTCTATTATGAAGATCATGGTGCTACTTTGAAGCACAAGTGTGGTAAAAGGATAGTAACATTGTCCCTTCTCTCTTTTTCTCTCATTTTTAGGGACTTTTTTTGGGCCTTCTCTTTTTTATGGCCTTTCTCTTTTTTATTCCTCACTTGGGACAATGTTCTAATAATGATGATCATCACACTTCTATTTATTTACAACTCAATGATTACAACCCGATACTAGAACAAAGATGACTCTATATGAATGCCTTCGGTGGTGTATCGGGATATCCAATGAATCAAAAGTGACATGTATGAAAGAATTATGAACGGTGGCTTTGCCACAAATACTATGTCAACTACATGATCATGCTAAGCAATATGACAATGATGAATGTGTCATGATGAACAGAATGATGGAAAGTTGCATGGCAATATATCTCGGAATGGCTATGGAAATGCCATAATAGGTAGGTATGGTGGCTGTTTTGAGGAAGATATAAGGAGGTTTATGTGTGAAAGAGTGTATCATATCACGGGGTTTGGATGCACCGGCGGAGTTTGTGCCAACTCTCAATGTGAGAAAGGGCAATGCACGGTACCGAAGAGGCTAGCAAGGATGGAAGGGTGGGAGTGCGTATAATCCATGGACTCAACATTAGTCATAAAGAACTCACATACTTATTGCAAAAATCTACAAGTCATCAAAAACCTCGGCACTACGTGCATGCTCCTAGGGGATAGATTGGTAGGAAAAGACCATCGCTCGTCCCCGACCGCCACTCATAAGGAAGACAATCAGATAACACCTCATGTTTCAAATTTGTTGCATAACGTTTACTATACGTGCATGCTACGGGACTTGCAAACCTCAACACAAGTATTTCTCAATTTCACAACTACTCAACTAGCATGACTTTGATATTATTACCTCCATATCTCAAAACAATCATCAAGCATCAAACTTTTCTTAGTATTCAACATGCTCATAAGAAAGTTTTATTATTATTCTTGCATACCAAGCATATTAGGATTTTAAGCAAATTACCATGCTATTAAGACTCTCAAAATAATCTAAGTGAAGCATGATATATCAATAGTTTCTATAAAACAAATCCACCACCGTGCTCTAAAAGATATAAGTGAAGCACTAGAGCAAAACTATAAAGCTCAAAAGATATAAGTGAAGCACATAGAGTATTCTATCAAATTCCAAATTATGTATGGCTCTCTCAAAAGGTGTGTACAGCAAGGATGATTGTGGTAGAATAACAAGCAAAGACTCAAATCATAAAAGACGCTCCAAGCAAAACACATATCATGTGGTGAATAAAAATATAGCTCCAAGTAAAGTTACCGATAGAAGTAGACGAAAGAGGGGATGCCTTCCGGGGCATCCCCAAGCTTCGACTTTTAGGTGTCCTTAGATTATCTTGGGGGTGCCATGGGCATCCCCAAGATTAGGCTCTTGCCACTCCTTGTTCCATAATCCATCAAATCTTTATCCAAAACTTGAAAATTTTACAACACAAAACTTAAAGTAGAAAATCTCGTGAGCTCCGTTAGCGAAAGAAAACAAAAGACCACTTCAAGGTACTGTAATGAACTCATTCTTTATTTATTTTGGTGTTAAACATGCTGTATTACAACTTCTCTATAGATTATAAACTATTTTACTAACCATAGATTCATCAAAATAAGCAAACAACACACGAAAAACAGAATCTGTCAAAAACAGAACAGTCTGTAGTAATCTGTAGCTAGCGCAAGATCTGGAACCCCAAAAATTCTAAAATAAATTTCTGGACGTGAGGGATTTATCTATTAATCATCTTCAAAAAGAATTAACTAAATATCACTTTCCAAATAAAAATTACAGCAGTTCTCGTGAGTGCTAAAGTTTCTGTTTTTTACAGCAAGTTCAACAAGACTTTCCCCAAGTCTTCCCAACGGTTCTACTTGGCACAAACACTAATTAAGCACAAAAAACACAACCAAAACAGAGGCTAGATAAATTATTTATTACTAAACAGTAGCAAAAAACAAGGAATAAAAATAAAATTGGGTTGCCTCCCAACAAGGGCTATCGTTTAACGCCCCTAGCTTGGCATAACAAGTAAGAATAGATCTAGGTATTGCCATAATAGTAAGATAGATTATTAAAACTCATTTCATATTCTGTACGTTCAGCAGCAAGTTTTCTTTGAGGCAAGCAAAAGTAATCAAAAGGGTTAAATTTAATGGGACAAAACCCCCCAAGATCAACCTTGGGAGGTATAGGTTCCTCCTTTGGTCCTTCATAATGCACAACCAATTCATCATTATAAGCATTCTTTTGACAGAACTTTGTGAGCCTATATTCAAGAGAATATCCTAGTTCATTATTTCGAATAGCCAAATCATCATTAAGTTCAGAAATTCTATCAACTAAAACATTGGTAGGAACCCTTTTTCTAAGATTTTCATTGAAAGCAACATAGTCTAGAGATTGAAAACGCATTATTTCTTCTTGATCAAAGAGGATAGCCTCTATGGGAGGACGGCAAGCGTCCACCCTATAATGCGCAAAGATTTCTTTGGCTTCTTTTATTATGAATCTAAACTCATGAGCCAAAAAGATAGTGGCGGCACGCTTAACAGAAGAATGCTCAATATTAGAAAAATCCAGAAAAATCCTTTGTATGGAAGGATGTACGTGCATGCATTGTCTTTCAAGTTCAACTACAAGCATGGCAATAGCGTCCGCAAGACTACTAGTTCTATAAAGGATAGAACTTCCCATAGAAGCTAAAGCACCGGCACAAGTAAAGAAATCTTGAATAACTCCTTTTCCAATAATATTACCACTACCAACACGGAATTTTTTGTATGAAAGATGGTAGGTTCTTTAGCAGGAGCATCAGAATTTTTTATGATATTATTATTGTCCATATCGACGATAATTTCCCCATTTTCAGACATAGAGGCAGAAGGTAAAGGACTTGACATAATGACAAGCTAGCAAACTGACACACGAGCAAACAAAAGGCAAATGGGCAAAAGAGGCAAATAGAGAGGGAGGATAGAGAGAGAGAGAGGGCGACTAAAACGGCAAGGGTGAAGCGAGGGAGAGGAAAACGAGAGGCAAATGGCAAATGATGTAATGCGGGAGATAGGGATTGTGATGGGTACTTGGTATGTTGACTTTTGCGCAGACTCCCCGGCAACGGCGCCAGAAATTCTTCTTGCTACCTCTTGAGCACTGCGTTGGATTTCCCCGAAGAGGAGAGGATGATACAGCAAAGTAACGTAAGTATTTCCCTCAGTTTTTGAGGACCAAGGTATCAATCCAGTAGGAGGCTACGCTCGAGTCCCTTGTACCTACACAAAAACAATAGCTCAGCGCAACCAACGCGCTTAGGGGTTGTCAATCCCTTCACGGTCACTTACGAAAGTGAGATCTGATAGAGATGATAAATAATATTTTTGGTATTTTTGGTATAGAGATGCAAAGTGAAAAGTAAAAGGCAAAGTAAAAGCAAAGCAATAATAAAGTGATGGAGATTAATATGATGAGAAAGAGACCCGGGGGCCATAGGTTTCACTAGTGACTTCTCTCAAGAGCATAAGTATTCTACGGTGGGTGAACAAATTACTGTTGAGAAATTGACAGAATTGAGCATAGTTATGAGAATATCTAGGTATGATCATGTATATAGGCATCACGTCCGAGACAAGTAGACCGACTCCTGCCTACATCTACTACTATTACTCCACTCATCGGCCGCTATCCAGCATGCATCTAGAGTATTAAGTTAAAAACAGAGTAACGCCCTAAGCAAGATGACATGATGTAGAGGGATAGTTTCATGCAATATGATAAAAACCCCATCTTGTTATCCTTGATGGCAACAATACAATACGTTCCTTGCTGCCCCTTCTGTCACTGGAAAGGACACCGCAAGATCGAACCCAAAGCTAAGCACTTCTCCCATGGCAAGAACAACCAATCTAGTAGGCCAAACCAAACTGATAATTCGAAGAGACTTGCAAAGATAACCAATCATACATAAAAGAATTCAGAGAAGATTCAAATATTATTCATAGATAGACTTGATCATAAACCCACAATTCATCGGTCTCAACAAACACACCGCAAAAAGAAGATTACATCGAATAGATCTCCACGAGAGAGGGGGAGAACATTGTATTGAGATCCAAAAAGAGAGAAGAAGCCATCTAGCTACTAACTATGGACCCGTAGGTCTGAAGTAAACTACTCACACTTCATCGGAGGGGCTTGGATGATGATGTAGAAGCCCTCCGTGATCGATGCCCCCTCCGGCGGAGCTCCGGAATAGGCCCCAAGATGGGATCTCGTGGATACAGAAAGTTACGGCGGTGGAATTAGGTTTTTGGCTCCGTCCCCGATCATTTGGGGGTACGTGGATATATATAGGAGGAGGAAGTACGTCGATGGAGCAACAGGGGGCCCACGAGGGTGGGGTGCGACTGGGGGGGGGGGGCAGGCGCGCCCCCTACCTCGTGACCTCCTATTAATTGGCTTGACGTAGGTTCCAAGTCTCCTGAGTTGTATTCGGTGAGAAAATCACGTTCCCGAAGGTTTCATTCCGTTTGGACTCCGTTTGATATTCCTTTTCTTCGAAACCCTAAAACAGGCAAAAAACAACAATTCTTGGTTGGGCCTCCGGTTAATAGGTTAGTCCCAAAAATAATATAAAAGTGGATAATAAAGCCCAGTAATGTCCAAAACAGTAGATAATATAGCATGGAGCAATCAAAAATTATAGATATGTTGGAGACGTATCACCGTACGTTCGGT
Source organism: Triticum urartu (assembly GCF_056163025.1). Taxonomy (NCBI): domain Eukaryota; kingdom Viridiplantae; phylum Streptophyta; class Magnoliopsida; order Poales; family Poaceae; genus Triticum; species Triticum urartu. The sequence goes on along the minus strand of NC_141879.1, from coordinate 148,073,718 downwards.
GTTGAGGATCGGTCGATCGTGAAGATGTACGACTACATCAACCGCGTTGTTAGAACGCTTCCGCTTAACGGTCTACGAGGGTACGTGGATGACACTCTCCCCTCTCGTTGCTATGCATCACCATGATCTTGCGTGTGCGTAGGAATTTTTTTGAAATTACTACGTTCCCCAACAGTGGCATCCGAGCCAGGTTTATGTGTAGATGTTATATGCATGAGTAGAACACAAGTGAGTTGTGGGCGATACAAGTCATACTGCTTACCAGCATGTCATACTTTGGTTCGGCGGTATTGTTGGATGAAGCGGCCTGGACCGACATTACGCGTACGCTTATGCGAGACTAGTTCTACTGACGTGCTTTGCACACAGGTGGCTGGCAGGTGTCAGTTTCTCCAACTTTAGTTGAACCGAGTGTGGCTACGCCCGGTCCTTGAGAAGGTTAAAACAACACTAACTTGACAAACTATCATTGTGGTTTTGATGCGTAGGTAAGAACGGTTCTTGCTCAGCCCGTAGCAGCCACGTAAAACTTGCAACAACAAAGTAGAGGACATCTAACTTGTTTTTGCAGGGCATGTTGTGACGTGATATGGTCAAGGCATGATGCTATATTTTATTGTATGAAATGATCATGTTTTGTAATAGAGTTATCGGCAACTGGCAGGAGCCATATGGTTGTCGCTTTATTGTATGCAATGCAATCGCCCTGTAATTGCTTTACTTTATCACTAAGCGGTAGCGATAGTAGTAGAAGCAATAATTGGCGAGACGACAATGATGCTTCGATGGAGATCAAGGTGTCAAGCCGGTGATGATGGTGATCATGACGGTGCTTTGGAGATGGAGACCACAGGCACAAGATGATGATGGCCATATCATATCACTTATATTGATTGCATGTGATGTTTATCCTTTATGCATCTTATTCTGCTTGATTGACGGTAGCATTATAAGATGATCTCTCACTAAATTTCAAGGTACAAGTGTTCTCTCTGAGTATGCACCGTTGCCAAAGTTCGTCGTGCCGAGACACCGCGTGATGACCGGGTGTGATAAGCTCAACGTTCATCTAGAACGGGTGTAAGACAGTTTTGCACACGCAGAATACTCGGGTTAAACTTGACGAGCCTAGCATATGCAGATATGGCCTCGGAACACTGAGACCGAAAGGTCGAGCGTGAATCATATAGTAGATATGATCAACATAGTGATGTTCACCATTGAAAACTACTCCATCTCATGTGATGATCGGTTATGGTTTAGTTGATATGGATCACGTGATCACTTAGATGATTAGAGGGATATCTATCTAAGTGGGAGTTCTTAAGTAATATGATTAGTTGAACTTAAATTTATCATGAACTTATTCCTGATAGTATTAGCATATCTATGTTGTAGATCAATAGCTCGCGTTTAGCTCCCCTATTTTATTTTTGATATGTTCCTAGAGAAAACTAAGTTGAAAGATGTTAGTAGCAATGATGCGGATTGGATCTGTGATCTGAGGATTATCCTCATTGCTGCATAGAAGTATTATGTCCTTGATGCACCGCTAGGTGACAGACCTATTGCAGGAGCAGATTCAGACGTTATGAACGTTTGACAAAGCTCGGTATGATGACTACTTGATAGTTTAGTGCACCATGCTTTACGGCTAAAAACCGGGACGTCAAAAACGTTTTGAACGCCATGGAGCATATAAGATGTTCCAAGAGCTGAAATTGGTATTTCAGACTCATGCCCGAGTCGAGAGGCATGAGACCTCTGACAAGAACTTTGCCTACAAGATGGAGGAGAATAGCTCAGCTAGTGAGCATGTGCTCAGAATGTCTGAGTACTACAATCACTTGAATCAAGTGGGAGTTAATCTTCCAGATAAGATAGTGATTGACAGAGTTCTCTAGTCACTATCACCAAGTTACTAGAACTTCGTGATAAACTATAATATGCAAGGGATAACGGAAACGATTCCCAAGCTCTTCGTGATGCTGAAGTCGACGAAGGTAGAAATCAAGAAAAGCATCAAGTGTTGATGATTGACAAGACCACTAGTTTCAAGAAAAGGGCAAAGGGAAGAAGGGGAACTTCAAGAAGAACGGCAAGCAAGTTGCTGCTCAAGTGAAGAAGCCCAAGTCCAGACCTAAGCCTAAGACTAAGTGCTTCTACTGCAAAGGGACTAGTCACTAGAAGCAAAACTGCCCCAAGTATTTGACGGATAAGAAGGATGGAAAAGTGAACAAAAGTATATTTGATATACATGTTATTGATGTGTACTTTACTAGTGTTTATAGCAACCCCTCAGTATTTGATACTAGTTCAGTTGCTGAGATTAGTAACTCGAAACGGGAGTTGCAGAATGAACAGAGACTAGTTAAGGGTGAAGTGACGATGTGTGTTGGAAGTGGTTCCAAGATTGATATGATCATCATTGCACACTCCCTATACTTTCGGGATTAGTGTTGAACCTAAATAAATGTTATTTGGTGTTTGCGTTAATCATGAATATGATTTGATCATGTTTATTGCAATACGGTTATTCATTTAAAGTCAGAGAATAATTGTTGTTCTATTTACATGAATAAAACCTTCAATGGTCTTACACCCAAGGTGAATGGTTTATTGAATCTCCATCGTAGTGATACACATATTCATAATATTGAAGCCAAAAGATGCAAAGTTAATAATGATAGTGCAACTTATTTGTGGCACTGCCGTTTAGGTCATATTGGTGTAAAGCACATGAAGAAAATCCATGCTGATGGGCTTTTGGAATCACTTGATTATGAATCAGTTGATGCTTGCGAACCATGCCTCATGGGCAAGATGACTAAGACTCTGTTCTGCGGAACAATGGAGCGAGCAAGAGACTTGTTGGAAATAATACATACTGATGTATGTAGTCCGATGAGTGTTGAGTCTCACGGCACGTATCGTTATTTTCTAACCTTCACAGATGATTTGAGTAAGATATGGGTATATCTTCTTGATGAAAAATAAATCTGAAACATTTGAAAAGTTCAAATAATTTCAGAGTGAAGTGGAAAATCATCGTAACAAGAAAATAAAGTTTCTACTATCTGATCATGGAGGAGAATATTTGAGTTACGAGTTTGGTCTTCATTTGAAACAATGCAGAATAGTTTCGCAACTCACGCCACCTGGAACACCACAGCGTAATGGTGTGTCCGAACATCGTAACCGTACTTTATTAGATATGGTGCAATCTATGATGTCTCTTACCGATTTACCACTATCGTTTTGGGGTTATGCATTAGATACAGCTGCATTCACGTTAAATAGGGTACCATCTAAATCCGTTGAAACGATGCCATATGAACTGTGGTTTGGCAAGAAACCAAAGTTGTTTTTTCTTAAAGTTTGGGGTTGCGATGCTTATGCGAAAAGGTTTCATCCTGATAAGCTCAAACCCAAATTGGAGAAATGTGTCTTCATAGGATACCCAAAGGAGACAGTTGGGTAAACCTTCTATCACAGATCCGAAGGCAAGACATTCGTTGCTAAGAATGGATCCTTTCTAGAGAAGGAATTTCTCTCGAAAGAAGTGAGTGGGAGGAAAGTAGAACTTGATGAGTGATACGTCTCCGTCGTATCTACTTTTCCAAACACTTTTGCCCTTGTTTTGGACTCTAACTTGTATGATTTGAATGGAACTAACCCGGACTAACGCTGTTTTCAGCAGAATTGCCATGGTGTTGTTTTATGTGCAGAAAACAAATATTCTCGGAATGACCTGAAACTCCACGGGATGTCTTAGAAAAAATAATAAAAAATCCTTGCCAAAGATGAAGACCAGGGGCCCACACCCTTCCCACGAGGGTGGGGGGTGCCCCCCCCCCCGAGGACGCGCCCCATACCTCGTGGGCCCCTTGGAAACCCTCCGACGCCAACTCCAACTCTATATATTCGCTTTCGGAGAAAAAAAATCGGAGAGAAGAAATCATCGTGTTTTACGATACGGAGCCGCCGCCAAGCCCTAAAACCTCTCGGGAGGGCTGATCTGGAGTCCGTTCGGGGCTCCGGAGAGGAGGATTCATCGCCGTCGTCATCATCAACCATCCTCCATCACCAATTTCATGATGCTCACCGCCGTGCGTGAGTAATTCCATCGTAGGCTTGCTAGACGTTGATGGGTTGGATGAGATTTATCATGTAATCGAGTTAGTTTTGTTAGGGTTTGATCCCTAGTATCCACTATGTTCTGAGATTGATGTTGCTATGACTTTGCTATGCTTAATGCTTGTCACTAGGGCCCGAGTGCCATGATTTTAGATCTGAACCTATTATGTTTTCATGAATATATGTGAGTTCTTGATCCTATCTTGCAAGTCTATAGTCACCTACTATGTGTTATGATCCAGCAACCCCGAAGTGACAATAATCGGGACCACTCCCGATGATGACCGTGGTTTGAGGAGTTCATGTATTCACTATGTGCTAATGCTTTGTTCCGGTTCTCTATTAAAAGGAGGCTTAATATCCCTAAGTTTCCAATAGGACCCCACTTCCACGGGAGGGTAGGACAAAAGATGCCATGCAAGTTCTTTCCATAAGCACGTATGACTATATACAGAATACATGCCTACATTACATTGATGAATTGGAGCTAGTTCTGTGTCACCCTATGTTATGACTGTTACATGATGAACCACGTCCGGCATAATTATCCATCACTGATCCGGTGCCTACGAGTTTTCCATATACTGGTTTATGCTTATTTACTTTTCCGCTGCTACTGTTACAATCACTATAAAATACCAAAAACATTACTTTTGCTGCCTTTATTTTTGTTGCCGCTACCACCACTGTCATATTACTTTGCTACTAAACACTTTGCTGCAGATACTAAGTTTCCAGGTGTGGTTGAATTGACAACTCAGCTGCTAATGCTTGAGAATATTCTTTGGCTCCCCATGTGTCGAATCAATAAATTTGGGTTGAATACTCTACCCTCGAAAGCTGTTGCGATCCCCTATACTTGTGGGTTATCAAGACTGGCGCCGTTGCCGGGGAGCATAGCTCTCTTCTTTGAGTCACTTGGGATTTATATCTGCTTATCATTATGAAGAACTTGAGAGATCCAAAAACCAAGATCTATCCCTCAACTACGAGGGGAGGTAAGGAACTGCCATCTAGCTCTGCACTTGATTCACCTTCTGTTATGAGTAAGCTAGCGACACCTACACCTGCTTCTGTTATTCGTTCTGATATGTCGCATGTTATTGATGATGCCACTTCTGCTATGCATGGTACTTATGATGAAACTGCTTCTGTGCCTGATACTACTATGCCCCTTGGTGAATTTCTTGATGAACAAATTGCTAGGGCTAGAGAAAAAGAAATTATTGAATCTGAATACGATGATGATAGTGATGATGAAAATATGCCTGTTATTCCTGAGGGCTATCTTTTTGACATGGAATCTTCTGCCGCTATTTTAGCTTGCAAAGATATATATAAGCTTAAGAGGTTATTAATTAAATGGAACAAAGAATCACTTAGAGATAAAATGAAACCCGACCCTGCTTTTGCTACTTCACCTATATGTGTTCCTGATAAGGATTATGAATTCTTTGTTGATCCTGATATAATTACTTTGGTTGAATCTGATCCGTTTTATGGCTATGAATCTGAGACTGTTGTGGCACATCTTACTAAGTTAAATGATATAGCTGCCCTGTTCACTAATGATGAGAGATCGCGTTACTTTTATATACTCAAAATATTTCCGTTCTCATTAAAGGGTGATGCTAAGATATGGTTTAATTCTCTTGATCCTGGTTGTGTGCGTAGTCCCCAGGATATGATTTATTACTTCTCTGCTAAATATTTCCCTGCTCATAAGAAACAAGCTGCTTTGAGGGAAATATACAACTTTGTGCAAATTAAAGAAGAGAGTCTCCCACAAGCTTGGGGGAGGCTTCTCAAGTTACTTAATGCTTTGCCTGATCATCCTCTTAAGAAACCTGAAATACTTGATATCTTTTATAATGGACTAACCGATGCTTCTAGAGATTACCTGGATAGCTGTGCTGGTTCTCTTTTCAGGGAAAGAACACCGGATGAAGTTGAAATTCTATTGAATAATATGTTGACAAATGAAAATAATTGGGCACCTCCTGAGCCAGCTCCTGCTCCAATTACTGAGCCTATTCCTAAACCAACTCCGAAGAAGAGAGGTGTTCTATTTCTCAGTCCCGAAGATATGCAAGAGGCAAAGAAATCTATGAAAGAGAAAGGTATTAAAGCTGAAGATGTTAAGAATTTACCTCCTATTGAAGAAATACATGGTCTTAATATACCGCCTGTTGAAGAAACTTATGATCTCAATTCTTTATTTATTAAAGAACCACCTGACCCCGATATCCCGACACAGGTAGTAAAGGTAAATTCTCTCTATAGATATGATAAAGCTGAAGTCCCTCCTACTAAAATTGCTAGTCAGTGCTTGGATGAGTTTGATAACTTTATGTTTAAGCAAGACGACTTCAATGCTTATTTTGGTAGACAGTTAAAAGAAAATGCTTATATGATTAGACGCTTGGGTGATTATATGGCTAATATTAAAGGTGAACTTAAACTTGTTAGCAAACATGCTTCTATGGTTACCACTCAAGTAGAACAAGTGCTTAAAGCTCAAAAAGAAGTGCTTGATGAAATGAATAGTAAGAAAAATGATTATGCTGTTAGAGTGGCTACTAGAACTGGTAGAATGACTCAGGAACCTTTGTATCCTGAAGGCCACCCTAAGAGAATCGAGCAAGATTCTCAGAGAAATAATATTGATGTTCCTAGTTCTTCTAAAAAGAAGAAAAAGAAAAATGATAGAACTGTGCAAACTTCTAGTGAACCTATTGCTGAACCACCTAATAATCCAAATGATATATCTATGTCCGATGCTGAAACACAATCTGGTAACATGAACCTAGTGAAAATGTTAATAATGATGTTCATGATGATGCTCAACCTAGTAATGACAATGATGTAGAAATTGAACCTGCTGTTGATCTTGATAACCCACAATCAAAGAATCAACGTTATGATAAAAGAGACTTTGTTGCTAGGAAACATGGTAAAGAAAGGGAACCTTGGGTTCAGAAACCCATGCCTTTTTCTCCAAAACCATCCAAGAAAAAGGATGATGAGGATTTTGAGCGTTTTGCTGAAATGATTAGGCCTATCTTTTTGCGTATGCGATTAACTGATGTGCTCAAAACAAATCCTTATGCTAAATATATGAAGGATATCATTACTAATAAAATAAAGATACCGGAAGCTGAGATTTCCACCATGCTTGCTAATTATACTTTTAAGGGTGGAATCCCAAAGAAACTTGGAGATCACAGAGTACCTACTATACCTTGCTCCATTAAAAGAAATTATATTAAAACTGCTTTATGTGATCTTGGAGACGGTGTTAGTGTTATGCCTCTCTCTTTATATCGTAGACTTGACTTGAATAAGCTGACACCTACCGAAATATCTTTGCAAATGGCTGATAAATCAACTGCTATACCTGTCGGTATTTGTGAGGATGTGCCCGTTGTGGTTGCAAACGTTACTATTTTAACGGACTTTGTTATACTTGATATTCCCGGGGATGATAGTATGTCTATTATTCTTGGAAGACCTTTTCTTAATACTGCAGGGGCTTTTATTGATTGCAACAAAGGCAATGTCACTTTTCATGTTAATGGTAATGAGCATACGGTACACTTTCCGAGGAAACAACCTCAAGTTCATAGTATCAATTCTATCGGAAAAATTCCATCGATTATATTTGGAGGTTTTGAATTTCCTCTTCCTACTGTCAAGAAGAAATATGATATACTTATTATAGGGGATGTGCATATCCCCGTTGAGGTAACTTAGTGATATTCGAAATTTCTCCGGTTTCATGTTAATCGGAATGAGTTTGTTAACAAGACTTGATCAATCTTGTTAGTGGATTCCTTTTGATGAGCATGAGATGGATGAAACTAGAAGCACAACCTTCTGTACCCTCTCTATATTTTCTGTTATTTAGTAGAAATAAAGTAAAAATAGTATTTTTCTGTCTGTTTCCTGGCTTATCCGTGCAATATAAAAATATCCCGAAAATAAAAATCCTCAGAATGACATGCTAATTTAATATGATTTTTTCAGGAATATTTGAGGATTTACTGTGCAAAAATTACCGCGGGAGGAGCTGCCACCTGGCCACAAGGGTGGTGGGCGCCCCCCTCTAGGGCGCGCCCCCTACCTCGTGGGCCCACGGTGGCCCTCCTCCACTTATCCCAGCACCCATCTTCTTCCTCTGTCTCACACAAACCCGAAAAACCAACTCAAGCACGAGTTCCAGCCACTTTTACTGTGATTTTCGATCTCCTTGCTCAAAGCACCTCTCGCAAAACTGCTTGGGGAGATTGTTCCTTGGTATGTGACTCCTCCATTGGTCCAATTAGTTTTTGTTCTAGTGCTTTATTCATTGCAAATTTGTGCTGCATAGGTGACCATGTTCTTAAGCTTGCATGTCAAATTTATATGGTTCCAAGTAGTTCTAATGCTTGATATAGGCTCTAGGCACTTGTAGGAGTAGTTGCTATCAGTTTTATTGAAGTTGGTTCACTTTTGTTTGAAGTTACTAAAAATTTCAAAATTCTTCAGAGAAAAACAATATGCTTAGGAAGATGTTCCAAGGTGGTTTCTCTAAGAAGCAAGGGCCCAGGATTGTTATGCGCGATGCTGACGAGGATCCACCAAGAGACGCTCCAGTACGGCCTTGCGAATGGCCGTCGGAAAATTTTATGGACCGTGCGGGAATTAAAGAAGAATTCAAAGCATATTTGCGCAATGCCGGTCTTGAGGATTTTGAGGCTAACAAATGGCCCTAGTATCATGCTCTCACAAGTTCATTTGTGAGGAGGTTTGAGTATTCATCTTCGCGTAATTCTCCTTCACTCATGTTTGATCTTTATGACAAATCTTATACCATGGACTTAGAGGATTTCACTTCTGCTTGCAAACTTCCATCATGGGGTAGTGTTAGGGATCCCCCTAATCTGAATTTAGAAACTTTTTGCTAGTATAACTGTGGGGGAATCTAGAGATATAACGCAGGCTACCATAGGGAGCATTCACTTTCCTGCTATACATTATTTTGCTCTCTTCATCGATAGATGCATAAATGCTAAGGATGAAGCATGTCACATGTGTGTCCCTAATCTTAGCATTCTTAGGAGTGCTATGTTAGGAGACCAATCTTATCATATGGGAGCCATTGTAGCTCGTAGGTTGCCTCATAATAGACATAATGGAGATTTCTTTGGAGGAATTTATGCAACCCGCTTAGCTCATTTTCTTGAAATAGACATTCGTGATGGTGATACGGAGTTGCCTCCTGCATATTTAGATTATAACTCTATGGCTTCGCACCAGTTTGTCGAGAGGCCTGAATCACCTCTCTTATATCGTTTAATTTTTGATAAATGACGTGTTTTCCGTATTACTCTCCCTGCTCCTGCCTTCTTCGATTCATAGACAAAAAGAAGATATGTTATTACCAGAGAGGAGGCAGAAGAGTACGAGAGGAGAGCGGAGGCAGCTCGACTCCACGCTGCAGCTCAGCAGGCGATAACCGCTGCACAACAGTATGATCACAACTCTTCCTCATCACAGTACGACCCCAACAACTATTATTATGGGTATCAGCCAGGCCAGCCATGGCCATAGACCAACTTTGGCCAAAAGCCTAAGCTTGGGGGAGTACGTATTTCTCACCGACATTACATTTATGTTCACACACACTCATTGCTAGATGTCGGTGCGCATACTTTTCCACTGTAATATCCATGCTAGTTTATTTTCTTTTTCCTGCTTTCTTCTTGTGTGTTTGTTAAACCTTAAGAAAAACCAAAAAAAATTAGTAGTAGTTTATTTTTCTGTTGTAGTAGTAATAATTAAAAAGAAAACCCAAAAATATTTCCCGTTCTTCTTTTGCTTGTTGGGAGCTTTCTCGTGTAAATAGTTTTATTTCTTTTCTTTTCTTTGGGGGTCAGTAGGAGAAGACCATAATTAAATTGTTGAAGTGGCTCTTATATGCATTATTGTTGATTTAACCAAGAGCTCATATTGCCTTGTCTTCTCTTGTTTATTTAATACTCGCAGATTCCAGCTTAGTCCAATGCACGCACACTCTTATTATTATTCACACCGTTCGATCGTGCAAGTGAAAGGCAATTATGATGATATATGATGGACTGACTGAGATGAAAAAGCTGGTATGAACTCGACCTCTTTTGTTTTTGTAAATATGATGAGTCCCTCATTCTTGATTTAGCTTATTATGAATAAACATGTTTGCAATGACAATTAGAGATCGTAGTTGCTTGTGCCATGCTTGATTAGCTATGAGTTATAATGATTTACCTTGTGTGCCAACATGCTATCGAGATGATTATGATGTGGTGTGATGGGGTGGTATCCTCCTTTGAATGATTTAAGCGACTTGACTTGGCACATGTTCACGCATGTAGTTGAAACAAATCAACATAGCCTTCATGATATTTATGTTCATGGTGGATTATATCCTACTCATGCTTGCATTCAATGTTTATTAATTTTAATGCATGTACATGGCTGTTGTCGCTCTCTAGTTGGTCGCTTCCCAGTCTTTTGCTAGCCTTCACTTGTACTAAGCGGGAATACTGCTTGTGCATCCAATCCCTTAAACCCCAAAGTTATTCCAGATGAGTCCATTATACCTTCCTATATGCGGTATCTACCTGTCGTTCCAAGTAAATTTGTATGTGTCAAACTCTAAACCTTCACATAAACATTTTGTTTTGTATGCTCGAATAGCTCATGTATCAACCAAGGTTGTCCTTATCTTCCGTGTTAGGCGAGTTATTCTCAAGAGGAGTGGACTCCGCTCCTCACTCACGAGAAAATGGCTGGTCACCAGGATGCCTAGTCCCATGCTTTATGCAAACTAAATCAAAACTAATTGCAAACAAAACTCCCCCTGGTACCTGATGTATGTTGGAGGCACTCGTTGTTTCGAGCAAGCCACGGATTGATGTTTGTTGGTGGAGGGGGAGTATAAACTTTACTATTCTGTTTGGGAACCGCCTATAATGTGTTTAGCATGGAAGATATCGCCATCTCTTAGTTGTTATGTTGACAATGAAAGTATATCGCTCAAAATACAATTTATCTCTATTGCAAAACCGAGCTCTGGCACCTCTACAAATCCCTGCTTCCCTCCGCGAAGGGCCTATCCATTTACTTTTATGTTGAGTCATCACCCTCTTATTAAAAAGCACTAGCTGGAGAGCACAGCTGTCATTTGCATTCATCACTATTAATTTATGTTGGGTGTGACTATGATTGGATCTCTTTTACCATGAATTACAATGTCTAGTCAGTCCTTGATCTTTAAAGGTGCTCTGCATTTATGTTTTGCGGTCTCAGAAAGGGCTAGCGAGATACCATCTTGTTATATCATATTATGATTGTTTTGAGAAAGTGTTGTCATCCGAGATTTATTATTATGACTTGCTAGTTGATTATGCTATTGATATGAGTAATTATGAGACCTGAGAATTATTGCAAATGTGGTTAGTTATGATCTATGCTGAAAACTTGAATGCTGGCTTAACATAGTTACAACAACAAGAGCAAACAGAGTTTGTAAAAGTTTTTCTTTCTTTTTTTTAGTTTGTCAACTGAATTGCTTGAGGACAAGCAAGGGTTTAAGCTTGGGGGAGTTGATACGTCTCCGTCGTATCTACTTTTCCAAACACTTTTGCCCTTGTTTTGGACTCTAACTTGTATGATTTGAATGGAACTAACCTGGACTAACGCTGTTTTCAGCAGAATTGCCATGGTGTTGTTTTATGTGCAGAAAACAAATATTCTCGGAATGACCTAAAACTCCACGGGATGTCTTAGAAAAAATAATAAAAAATCCTCGCCAAAGATGAAGACCAGGGGGCCCACACCCTTCTCATGAGGGTGGGGGGCGCCCCCCCTAGGGCGCGCCCCTACCTCGTGGGCCCCCTGGAAACCCTCCGGCGCCAACTCCAACTCTATATATTCGCTTTCGGAGAAGAAAATCGGAGAGAAGAAATCATCGCGTTTTACGATATGGAGCCGCCGCCAAGCCCTAAAACCTCTCGGGAGGGCTGATCTGGAGTCCGTTCGAGGCTCCGGAGAGGGGGATTCGTCGCCGTCGTCATCATCAACCATCCTCCATCACCAATTTCATGATGCTCACCGCCGTGCGTGAGTAATTCCATCGTAGGCTTGCTGGACGGTGATGGGTTGGATAAGATTTATCATGTAATCGAGTTAGTTTTGTTAGGGTTTGATCCCTAGTATCCACTATGTTCTGAGATTGATGTTGCTATGACTTTGCTATGCTTAATGCTTGTCACTAGGGCCCGAGTGCCATGATTTTAGATCTGAACCTATTATGTTTTCATGAATATATGTGAGTTCTTGATCCTATCTTGCAAGTCAATAGTCACCTACTATGTGTTATGATCCGACAGCCCCGAAGTGACAATAATCGGGACCACTCCCGGTGATGACCGTGGTTTGAGGAGTTCATGTATTCACTATGTGCTAATGCTTTGTTCCTGTTCTCTATTAAAAGGAGGCCTTAATATCCCTAAGTTTCCAATAGGACCCCGCTGCCACGAGAGGGTAGGACAAAAGATGTCATGCAAGTTCTTTCCATAAGCACGTATGACTATATACAGAATACATGCCTACATTACATTGATGAATTGGAGCTAGTTCTGTGTCACCCTATGTTATGACTGTTACATGATGAACTGCATCCGGCATAATTATCCATCACTGATCCGGTGCCTACGAGTTTTCCATATACTGGTTTACGCTTATTTACTTTTCCGCTGCTACTGTTACAATCACTATAAAATACCAAAAACATTACTTTTGCTGTCTTTACTTTTGTTGCCGCTACCACCACTATCATATTACTTTGATACTAAACACTTTGCTGCAGATACTAAGTTTTCAGGTGTGGTTGAATTGACAACTCAGTTGCTAATACTTGAGAATATTCTTTGGCTCCCCTTTTGTCGAATCAATAAATTTGGGTTGAATACTCTACCCTCGAAAGCTGTTGCGATCCCCTATACTTGTGGGTTATCAATGAGGTAACTGTACCTGCTCCCTTATTAGAAAGTAGTTCATCACAGAAATCTGTTCCTGTGACTCCTACACCAATTAGTGAGGAAGCTAATGATGATGATCATGTAACTTCAAATCAAGTTACTACCGAACCTCGTAGGTCAACTAGAGTGAGATCCGCACCAGAGTGGTATGGTAATCCTGTTCTGGATGTCATGTTGCTTGGCCATGACAAACCTACGAACTATGAGGAAGCAATGATGAGCCCAGATCCCGCGAAATGGCTTGAGGCCATGAAATCTGAGATGGGATCCATGTATGAGAACAAAGTATGAACTTTGATTAACTTGCCCGATGATCGGTGAGTCATTAAGAATAAATGGATCTTCAAGAGGAAGACGGACGCTGATAGTAGTGTTACTATCTACAAAGCTTGAATTGTCGCAAAATGTTTTCGACAAGTTCAAGGTGTTGACTACGATGAGATTTTCTCACTCGTATCGATGCTTAAAAGTCTATCCGAATCATGTTAGCAGTTGCCGCATTTTATGAAATCTGGCAAATGGATGTCAAAACTGTATTCCTTCATGGATTTCTTAAAGAAGAGTTGTATATGATGCAACCAGAAGGTTTTGTCGATCCTAAAAGGTGCTAACAAAGTGAGCAAGCTCCAGCGATCCATCTATGGACTGGTGCAAGCATCTCAGAGTTGGAATGTATGCTTTGATAAAGTGATAAAGCATATGGTTTTATACAGACTTGCGGTGAAGCCTGTATTTACAAGAAAGTGAGTGGGAGCACTACAGCACTTCTGATAAGTATATGTGAATGCCATATTGTTGATCGGAAATAATGTAGAATTTTCTGTTAATCATAAAGGAGTGTTTGAAAAGAGTTTTTCAAAGAAAGACCTCGATGAAGCTGCTTACACCTTGAGCATCAAGATCTATAGAGATATATCAAGACACTTGATAAGTTTTTTCAATGAATACATACCTTGACAAGATTTTGAAGTAGTTTAAAATGGAAAGTCAAAGAAGGAGTTCTTGCCTGTGTTGCAAGGTGTGAAGTTGAGTAAAGACTCAAAACCCGACCATAGCAGAAAATAGAAAGAGAATGAAATGTCATTCCCTATGCCTCAGTCATAGGTTCTATAAAGTATGCTATGCTGTTTACCAGTACTATTGTATACCTTAGCATCTTTCTGGCAAGGGAGTACAATAGTGATCTAGGAGTAGATCAATGGACAACGGTCAAAATTATCCTTAGAGGACTAAGGAAATATTTCTCGATTATGGAGGTGATAAAAGAGTTCATCGTAAAGAGTTACGTCGATGCAAGCTTTTTACATCGATCTAGATGACTCTAAGTCTCGATCTGGATACATATTGAAAGTGGAAGCAATTAGCTAGAGTAACTCCGTGCAGAGCACTTTAGACATAGAAATTTACGAAATACACACGGATCTGAATATTGCAGATCCGTAGACTAAACTTCTCTCACAAGCAAAACATGATAACTCTTTGGGTGTTAATCACATGACGATGTGAACTAGATTATTGACTCTAGTAAACCCTTTGGATATTAGTCACATGGAGATGTGAACTAATCACATAAAGGTGTGGACTAGATTATTGACTCTAGTGCAAGTGGGAGACTGAAGGAAATATGCCCTAGAGGCAATAATAAAGTTATTTTTTATTTCCTTATATCATGATAAATTTTTATTATTCATGCTAGAATTGTATTAACCGAAAACTTAGTACATGTGTGAATACATAGACAAAAAAAGTGTCACTAGTATGCATCTACTTGACTAGCTCGTTGAATCAAAGATGGTTAAGTTTCCTAGCCATAGACATGAGTTGTCATTTGCTTAACGGGATCACATCATTAGAGAATGATGTGATTGACTTGACCCATTTCGTTAACTTAGCACTTGATCGTCTTAGTTTACTGCTATTGCTTTCTTCATGACTTATACATGTTCCTATGACTATGAGATTATGCAACTCCTGATTACCGGAGGAACACTTTGTGTGCTACCAAACGTCACAACGTAACTGGGTGATTATAAAGGTGCTCTACAGGTGTCTCCGATGGTACTTGTTGAGTTGGCATAGATCGAGATTAGGATTTGTCACTCCAATTGTTGGAGAGGTATCTCTGGGCCCTCTCGGTAATGCACATCACTACAAGCCTTGCAAGCAATGCAACTAATGAGTTAGTTGCGGGATAGTGCATTACGGAACGAGTAAAGAGACTTGCCTGTAATGAGATTGAGCTAGGTATTGAGATACCGACGATCGAATCTCGGGCAAGTAACATACCGATGACAAAGGGAACAACGTATATTGTTATGCGGTTTGACCGATAAAGATGTTCGTAGAATATGTAGGAACCAATATGAGCATCCAGGTTCCGCTATTGGTTATTGACTGGAGACGTGTCTCGGTCATGTCTGCATAGTTCTCGAACCCGTAGGGTCCGCACGCTTAAAGTTCTGTGACGATCGGTATTATGAGTTTTTGTGTTTTGATGTACCGAAGGTAGTTCGGAGTCCCGAATATGATCACGGCCATGACGAGGAGTCTCTAAATGGTCGAGACGTAAAGATCGATATATTGGATGACTATGTTCGGACACCGGAAGGGTTCCGGAAGGTTTCGGACATATACCGGAGTGCCGGGGGTTACCGGAACCCCCCGGGAAGCTATTGGGCCTTATGGGCCTTAGTGGAGAAGAGAGAGAGGGCAGCCAGGAGGTGGCGCGCGGCCCCCCTTGCCCCAATCTGAATTGGACAAGGGGAAGGGGCGGTGGCCCCCCTCTCCTTCCTTCTCTCCACCTCCTCCTTCCCCCTTCTCCTTCTTGGAATAGGAAAGTGGGGGGACAAACCTACTTGGAGTAGGATTGCCCCCCTTGGGCGCGCCTCTCCCTTGGCCGGCCCTCTCCTCCTCCCTCCTTTATATACGGGGGTAGGGGGACACCCCAAAGACACAACAATTGATCTGTTGATCTCTTAGCCGTGTGCGATGCCTCCCTCCATCATAATCCACCTTGATTATATCGTAGTAGTGCTTAGGCGAAGCCCTGCATCGGTAGCTTCATCAACATCGTCACCACGCCGTCGTGCTGACGAAACTCTCCCTCGAGCTCTACTAGATCGTGAGTTCGCGGGACATCACCGAGCTGAACGTGTGCTGAACGCGGAGGTGCCCTACGTTCGGTGCTGAGGATCGGTTGAGGGAGTCCTGGACTAAGGGGTCCTCAAGCGTTCGGCCTGTTAGCCATGGGCCGGACTGATGGGCTGTGAATATACGAAGACTGAAGACTGCACCCGTGTCCGGATGGGACTCTCCTTGGCGTGGAAGGCAAGCTTAGCGACCGAATATGTAGATTCCTTTCTTTGTAACCGACCTTGTGTAACCCTAGATCCTCCCGGTGTCTATATAAACCGGAGGACTTAGTCCGGAGGGGAGATATTCATTATCATAGTCATACAAGCTAGACCTCTAGGGTTTAGCCATTACGATCTCGAGGTAGATCAACTCTTGTAATACTCATATTCATCAATATCAATCAAGTAGGACGTAGGGTATTACCTCCATAGAAAGGGCCCGAACCTGGGTAAACATCGTGTCCCCTGTTACCATCGACCTTAGACGCACAGTTCGGTACCCCCTACCTGAGATCCGCCGGTTTTGACACCGACATCGGTCGATCGTGAAGACATACGACTACATCAACCGCGTTGTTATAACTCTTCCGCTTAACGTTCTACGAGGGTACGTGGACGACACTCTCCCCTCTCGTTGCTATGCATCACCATGATCTTGCGTGTGCGTAGGAATTTTTTTGAAATTACTACGTTCCCCTACACTTTCTTGATTGCGTTGGGTCGATGAAGACTAGATGATTGCTCCCCCATACTCCACTATGGGTGAGCCACTCTTTGGCACATCTTCACAAGTCCATTGACACCACCATAGACGGCAAGCATCAAGCACTTGATCTCTTCGTGATGCTCCACTTGAACTTGCGCACAGAATTCTTGATGACGATCACCACTTGATGTCATCCTCTCCATTGGTTGAGTGATATCTTCCTCTTGACGCAAGCCCATGAGCACGTACCTAACCCCACATAGAATTCTCACATAGACCATGGGTTAGTACACAAAGCACAATGGACAATACTTACCATACCATGAGATCACTTGATCCCACTCGGTGTATCTTCTACGCTTTGTGTGATGATCAACTTGAATCACTCTATGTACTTAGTCTTGATTAACCTTGACTCTTTCCAACTCTATGACCAATCTTTGGATAATTCCTTAATACCATCTTGGCCAACTCATAAACTCCTTGAAACCAACACATGTACTTCAAGAAATGCCTATGGAAAAATCCTTCAAATATAACTCAATGCAACCATTAGTCCATAGAGAATGTCATCAATTATCAAAACCACACATGGGGCACCGCATGTCCTTTCACCCGCCCCAACCCAGATGGGGCCCAGATCTAGGCGAAGCGGAGGCTGGTGGCCAGCCGCACCACCACGCGCCTTGCGGCCAACGGCCGCATCACCGCATCAGGATCGCCCGGGACCCGTAGACCCCGCCGCCAAGCCGCACCATCACCAGTCGAGGAGCATAGCCGACAGCCACCATCGCCTGAGCAGGGGGGCCGCGCGCGGGGACAGGCAGACCCCCTGCCGTCGACACCACGCGGGCAAGGCCCG
The DNA here is from genome assembly GCF_056163025.1 of Triticum urartu. NCBI lineage: Eukaryota > Viridiplantae > Streptophyta > Magnoliopsida > Poales > Poaceae > Triticum > Triticum urartu. The sequence goes on along the minus strand of NC_141879.1, from coordinate 148,055,814 downwards.
GCGACGCGCGCTGGCGGCGACGGGAGGAGGGAGGAGCGAGGGGGGCACTGGAGGGGAATGGGGAAGGGCCCCCCGGTCGCCTCGCTCGGGGAGGCGATGCGGGGGTACGGGAGGAGGGGGGCAAGAGCGAGGGCTAGCGCCGGCCGCGGCGGCGGCTACCCGCGACGGGGGAGCCGGTGGCGACGTAGGCGGAACCCTAGCGGAGCTTGCCACCCAACTCTCCATAGTTCTTTGTACTAGCATATGACAAATGATGAATAGATTAGAAGTTTTGTAAAAAAAGTTTATCTTTGGTATTTTTTTTCAAAAAGCCAGTTAAACTTCTACGTATATACAATTTCTTTAAGAAAAATGTAGTTATACTCTTCTTGATTTAATTTCACATTCGGGAAGAGGTGGTTGCTCTCGCACTATAGCCGCAAAACCCCACCTAAACCTGTATAAAATCACAGTCCACGCCCCCGGTAATGGCGACACTTCTCGCCTCCATCTTACCCGCAGCCTGCTCCACCTCCGCCCCGGCGCTCCTCCTCCGTGCCTTCCCCCGCCTCCGCCTCCGCCGCCCCCTCGCCTCGCCACCCCGCATGTCCTCCTCCTCCGCCGCCGCCTCTCCCGCGCCGGCAGACGCCGCGGGAGGGGAGAGGCCCACGGCGGCGCCGTTCGGGTCCTGGAGGTCGCCCATCACCGCGGACGTCGTCTCCGGCGCCTCCAAGCGCCTCGGGGACATCGCCCTCGCCGGAGACGGCCGCCTGCTATGGATCGAGGGCCGCCCCGAGGAGAAAGGGTGAGTAACCACTGCTTCCGCGCTTCCAGATTTGTAGTGCCTCGTAGCTTTGAACTGCTAAACATTGTGTAAATGGCAACTGCATTGGGCACCACCGTACCGGAGGGCTCGGTAGTTCCACCACCTCAAGTGGATATAGCTGAATGCGAAGAAAAGTATTATTTGGAGATAATCGAGATTAAATTATATTGGTATCGTACAACTGAATATAACATAACACGTCCTTCCTCATTCACAATCAATGACACTATGGGTCTCTACATATCAAACTCCTCAGCTTATGTCAATTACTTTATGTTAATGCTGATTATTGGTGTACCATATTCTATCTTGGTAGGCTTCAATTAGTTTGTGTGGAGACACAAAATTGAATATATATTTTTGACTATGAAAAAATGAATATTTTTGCACCATATTTAACTAATTTTGTATTCAGGCGCATGGTTATTGTAAAGGAGGATGACAAGCCTGCGGATATCATACCTCAGGAATTTGCAGCACGCACTCTGGCTCAAGAATATGGAGGCGGTGCATTTGCTGTCCAAGATAATGTTGTTGTTTTCTCAAACTACAAGGATCAACGCCTGTACAAACAACCAATCGGAAGTAAGTGGGATAGTAAGCATTTAGAATGGAGTTAGTTCAATATGACTCTAATCCACACGCGCCATGTCAATAATGGAGTGTAGTTAAGTTGGAATTATGTGGTGTTACTTTGATTACTTAATTTTATTAATGTGTCAAACACTATGGTCTTACATTCCATTACATATCCCTTCATAGATTACTGCATAGGTTGTATATTGTGTTCATTCAAATGGGTAATATGAGTACATTATGCCTAAAAATGTGAGAAGAACAGGGTCAGAAAGAGTGATGCCAACATAGCCGATGCAATATACTACTCAGTGTCAAAAAACGTTTTATATTTTGATACAGAGGGAGTAGTACTTAAGCCCGGATTTGAGTGCCTAATAAACTTATCTCTGAGATCATCCAACATCCTAATCAATATGTGGGCTAGCTAAAGCGCTCTGCCCTAATCATGATTGCACGAGAACAACTTACATTTTAGGCTGAATACTTATCATTGGCAACAAATGAATGTTTACAATGTGTCTGACAGGAAAAGTAGGGAGTCTTGTTTGACTGAGAACTGTAGGGGATGCCTCGACAATATATGTTTTGTGAACTATAAAAAACTATACAAGGATGAGTATGCAAGATGGCTTAGGGAGGGTTGTAAGGATTGGCACTATATCATATCAACTCTTTAGAACCATTTAACATTTTATCTTCAGCAAACTAAACTATGACGTCGCTTTATTTTAAACCATTTCACATGATTATTTTCCCTTTTCAGCTGGTAGTCTGCCTGTGCCTCTTACACCCGATTATGGTGCACCTGATGTCAGTTATGCTGATGGTGTCTTTGACCCACACTTCAGCCGTTATATTACTGTGATGGAAGGTATTTTGCATATGATTTGTTTACAGCCTTACATGCAGTATACTACCTCTGTTCTAAAATATAAGACGTTTTGGTAGGCTAGTTTAGCCTACCATAACGTCTTACATTTTGGAATGGAGGTAGTATCTTGTTACATGATGAACTACTGAACTCTGACATGCTCAAATTTCTTGATAGACCGGCGAACGAGTAGCTTGAATCCTGCTACAACAATTGTGTCTATAAACTTAAGCAATGGTGATGTCCATGGTAAGACTAGAAAATTCTATTTCTACCAAGTGATCTATGTCTGTTGGTTTATTGTGATGTTTACTCTGGTTTGATGTTGTGCTTAACAGTACCTCACATATTTTCTTTATTGAAGAACCGAAGGTGCTGATCAGTGGGAATGACTTCTATGCTTCTCCTCGAATTGATCCAACTAAAAAGAGGATGGCATGGATTGAGTGGGGTCACCCAAACATGCCATGGGATAAATCAGAACTCTGGGTTGGCTACTTCTCTGAAAGCGGGTAAATGGCATTATCTTTTGAACTGGAACATCCTGTCTTTCCTTGCATGATATGTTATAACTAAAAATAACTTAGTTAATCCACACCTAAATATGGATAGGCAGGCACTTTGTCAGTAGATACATTCTGCATATCTACCATGGTACTGAAGGAGTTCGATTGCACCTTTATGCCCACCTTTAGGGACACTTTATGTATTACATCTCCAAAAAACTCGTCTGTTACCACAATGTAGTTACGAAACACATTCCAATAGTTAGTTACCAGGAAAACCAGGCACCTCCCGCCCCCTTTTTTTCATGTGGGGCTGACAAGGCCCTGCTTCCCCCAGCGGCAATGGATCAGGATGTCATGGCTACTAGCTGAGAGAGATCCACCAATAAAAACTAGCTTTTCAGATAAAAGGCCCTTGGCTGAGCTTTTGTATTAAAGCCCAAACACGTTTAACAGAACAATAAACCAGGGAACACCTGGGTACATATGAAAGCATAGAGCGCACATGGCTCGTATCATATCCCGGACCAGCAGGAAGAGAAAACAGAGAACCTCCCAGCTTAGAACAAGCACCCCAAAAGAAACGAGATTACATCAACTACAGCCTTAGCTGCCGCCAATTACATTTCTACCTGTTGCTTTATTTGTGTGCAGAGACTTGACCGAACGGGTCTGTGTTGCTGGAAGCAATCCGATGTTGGTGGAATCCCCTGCTGAGCCTAAATGGTCTCCAAAAGGTGTCATTTGCCTGTATTCCTTGTTATTTCCTTAGATATATGTTACTGTGCTTACTTGAGTGATAAAGACATTCCGTGTTAGTGTAATATTTTGCTCTTTTGTTTTATTTCTGAAGTTCTGTTCCCGAACAAAGTCAAACACATTTTTATTGCATTTAATATGTGAAGTTGACAAGCATTTACATATCTTTCTGTACTCTTTAGGTGTGCATCTTTATGGCTTCAATACACTCTTCTGTTTGATGATGGAACTGGAAGTTATATAATGTTGAGATTCACGTCATAGTTTGTGCTAAATGGACTATCATAGTTTGTGCCCAAAGTCATATAGTCACTAGTTTCTGTTGGTCTGACAATTTCTTGATTCAACATTTCTTGGAGCTGCTTCAACTAAATGGACTATCATAGTTTGTGCCCATAATATGAAAATTTTCTCCATAGATAAAAAAGGTTATCTCAATATGGAAATACGACACTTTGTTCACAGTTCATGCTGCCTACTGATTGAACTGTTTGATTTCCTATCCTACACAACTTTAGTATCAATATATCTGCTACCACAATAATAAGCTGACTACTGACTACCATAATTTGATCATTGCTTGCAACTTCTAGAACAAAATTATTTTAGTACATGCAAGCTTGCAGGAGAACTCATTATCTAAAAAAACCTTGCAGGAGAACTGTTTTTCGTAACTGACAGAGGGAGCGGATTCTGGAACATTTATAAATGGGTAATTTGTTTTTTCTCTCAGGACTTGAGATCTTTAATATTCACACATTTTGATGACACTGTTGCTATTTTCTGTCGTGGAGAGTAATAACTTGAAAGCTTATGACTTACGACATGGTGATTAAATACTACATTCTTTGTCATCATCTTATCTTTGCTTGCATAAAATATCTCTGCACTTCTTTGTATCAGGTTGAACACACCAATGAGGTTGTTCCGATGTACGCATTAGATGCTGAGTTCACAAGACCATTGTGGGTTTTTGGCATCAACTCTTACGATTTTCTAGGAAAAAGCAATCACATCGTTTTCACTTACAGGTTGTGATAATAATTCTGTAAAGTTGCTTGTTTCATTGTCATATTTTGTTGATGAAACATATTTAAATACTGATGTCATGCAGGCAGCTCGGAAAATCATATATTGGTGTTCTAGATTGTGATTCAGGTTCTGTTTCGTTGCTCGACATCCCTTTCTCCGATTTGTCCAATGTTGTAAGCATCAGAATCTGCATACGCTCTATTTAAAATTTTGTTGCGTGTATAATATGGTATTTCGTGCCGCTGGTTGTAATGATCTAATTATGGTCTGGCAGGTTACTGGAAATGATTACTTCTATATTGAAGGTGCATCTGGAAGCATCCCCACGTCAATTGCAAAGGTTTTAGTGACATCCACACTTTTGGTTATGAATTGATGATGTATTAGTGCATCAACTGATGCAGCACATATGTTGTTTCTTTCCAGGTTACTCTGGATGGGAACAAAACAAAAGTAATTAGTTTCTCAATAGTCTGGTCCTCCTCACCAGATGTTATGCAGTATAGATCTTTTTTCAGCACCCCAGAATTTATCGAGTTCCCGACATCCAGCCCTGAGCAGAAGGCTTATGCCTACTTCTACCCACCGTTGAATCCCATGTTTGAAGGTTTACCAGATGAAAAGCCTCCATTGCTTGTCAAAACACATGGTAAAGGAATTAATGAACCCTTGTGATGCCTTGAAATAATTATGCATACTCAAGTTCAGTGCAATTTTGTTTGTGCTTTCGTTAATTACGTTGAAAGATGTTGGTTTGTTAAGTGACTTACGGGATACTACTCTGTTTCCCATGATGATAACAAAACCATGGAGTTTTGACACTTACCACAATTTGCAGGAGGACCTACAGCTGAAACACGTGGAGTTTTAGACCTTAGTGTCCAGTATTGGACAAGTCGAGGGTGGGCATTTCTTGATGTTAACTACGGAGGAAGCACCGGTTTGTCCTTACCTCTACTAATATTCAGATTACGCCTTGTGTAAATGTTGAAAACTCTTTGTTCCGTCGTGTAACTAAGGCTCTGGATTCATTTAAAGCATTAATTATATTAGTCTACTCGCTAAACTATATTGAAACATAAACCGAAGGTTATGGGAGAGAGTATCGAGAGAGATTATTAAAGAAATGGGGTATTGTTGATGTTGATGATTGTTGCAGCTGTGCAAGATTCCTGGTACGTTTTACAATCAGTGATTCTAATATTACAGTAGCATTTATAGCAATTTACAAGCCACCCTACTTTATTGTAAGGTGGAGAATGGGAAAGTAGATGAACAGCGCCTTTGTATAACTGGGAGATCAGCAGGCGGATACACTACTTTAGCTTCACTCGCATTCAGAGATACATTCAAGGCTGGAGCATCTTTGTATGGTGTAAGTTCTATCTTTTCAGAATCTATTTTATTGTCTTGCTACAAGCAAACATTCAACAGATACTCAATGGGTGGTGCAGCTTCTATATTTGTTTTCCTTGTGTAAACTTGCAGTCTCAAAATAGTTGTCTTAGACCGCTACTATGACTTTTATATTGCTCATCCATGAATTGCATTTATGTTTCACTGTTTCCATTTGGCTACATTCTATCATTCATCCTCTTTTTTGGATATGAGATAACATCCCTTCTTCATTTCATTATAAGACGGAAACAAAGTGTTGTACAGCAGAATATACCACAGAAGGTGCTAAACCCTAAGCTAAGAAGAAAAACCTATTACTGATCTCAAAGAGCAGCAGAAAGCAAATTTGAATTTTCCTTAGTCTGAATGAAAGCTATAATAAAGCATTTAAGATATTACAAGCAGACAGAAAGGTTCAACCACTTATTTTTAGTGGAGAACTGTAGGGGAAGCCCTGTCAAACTTTATTGAAAGGGAACATAATTGCATGGAGCTATACTAGAGGGGGAATGCACACAAGGAAAGAGGACTAGAGGGAGCCAGACAGGACTCTACAAAGAAGTCAAGCCTGGACCAGAGAGTGGTGCACAAGCACCTCGCTCATTCTGAAGAGAGTAAAGAGGTCTCTCTTTAGGCTGTCTTCGGTACAAAGGAAGTTCACAGGAATTGGTTTCTTTTCCTATGGATATCTTTCCTTCGGGGACGTTCGGTACAGAGGAACAGCGGAATCGATTCCTCATGAAACGTTTCCTATCCTCCATTTTTCACGGGAACTGAAACATGCGCTCGGACCTCATTTTCCGCATAGGCCTGAGGCAAAAAGGTCGGCCCTGTGACTGCAGGATTTGATGCGTTTGATCATACAGGCGGGGTGGACCTGGTTTAGGTGAACCATGCAACAACACAAAGCAAAAAAATGTGGTGGTGCATGTGGTCTGTGTTTACATGTGACAATGATTCACCAAGAGGCATGCACGGCCGGTTGCCCTTAATTTTTTAATCCAGCCGTTAGTTTATTCTATCCTACGCTGGCTTCCTTGGTTTGAACGCCAGTAGTTGAACTTTTTCCAGCGATTTCATGCCCGTAGGTTTTCACTTTGGCCTTGATCCTATTCCTACACATTTTTCTATTCCTTTGTTCTGCATACCTACGTTCCGAACAGGGCCTTAGTTCTTCTCCGGCTGCAGGTTGCCTGACTGGCCTTATCCCTGTGTCTGGCTCAAGGCATGAATATTCAAGAATATTTTGTGTCCCTGTGGCCTGCGCACACCCTTATAGGCCCTGTTTGGACCTCAGAAAATTTCCTGATGCCTGCGGGAATTGAACTCTTTCTTGTGAAATTTCTGAGTTCCAAACACGGCCTATTGTGCCATATAGATTTACCCTCACAACCTAGGTGCTAGCTTTGAGTACAAGCCCAAGGTGTACCTTCTAGGGGCTTATGCCAAATCTTAGTCATCATGCCACTCATAATGGTGCTGTTCATTTTGCTATTCTTCTTCTTCTTTGAAAGTTCTAAGCACAAGCTGGTCCAAAGGTGCTGCTGGGGGAAGTGGAGCATTTGACATTTATGCATATGCCCAAGCTCTCGTAAAGGGGGCTTATTTTGGGAAATAAAAGGTCCCAAACCAATATGGCATGCTTTAGACTTGTTCATTCATTTACATTAGGCTGATTTTAAAATAAAGTTGATTAATGCCATTTTGGTTGGTCTAATTTAGTCTCTTTGTTATATTGCTCTTCATTTGTATACACGTAATAACTAATTCTTTTGCTCAAATGATGAGCAGATTGGTGATATAACTTTGCTGAGGGCAGAGACACACAAATTTGAGTCCCGTTATATGGACAATCTTGTTGGTAAGAAAGTATCTCAGCATTCTTTGTTCTGGAAAAGGATGTTCAATCCATCCTTGGTATGCTTTAATATTTATTTCCTGCACGATATCCTTTCAGGAAGTGAAGGAGCTTACTATGAAAGATCACCAATCAACTTTGTCAATAAATTTACATGCCCAGTTATTCTGTTTCAAGGGTTGGATGATAAGGTAGGTCCTGATCATCAACCACATATATTATCATGAATTCATGAGTACCCTAGTCAGTAGAACCATGTATATGTATATGCATGTTTCTATATCATATCAAGTTATATGAGGCGAGAGCTGACTATATTTAGCGGTGTGTTGCAGCTCTGAGTTAAAATCGATATCCAGCTGAGATTCTATTTCTTCTGTAGTGGATTAGCCATTCCATTCTTAGGATAGTCATGATATAGTTCCTCCTGTAAAACTAATAGCCATGTTTCTGTATTTTTATAGTGTTTTGGAGATATATGATGGAAATATAAAGTACTTCCAATAAATAACAAATCCCACGTTCACATTCTATATATATATATATCTTAAACAAACTGGCAAGCTTTGGACCTGACTCTGGAAGGGCCAGAAGCAATGTATTAGGTGTAACCCTGAAATTCCATTTTCCAAGTACTGAATGGCAAAATTTGGAGGCAAAATTTTTTAGGCGAGAAGTAGTTGTATAGCGTCTCCATAGAACTCCATTAAGATGATTAGATGAATCATTGCTGCAATCAGGCCAATTGTTCACTCCGTTCTTGTGCAAAATCATAACTCGCATCTAGCTCGTGGAACTGTGAGGCTGAAAGAGACAATTGCGAAATATTTCACAGTCGATGTTTTGCAGGTCGTGCCACCAGACCAGGCGCGTAAAATATACAAGGCCTTGAAAGAAAGTGGTCTGCCTGTTGCTTTGGTTGAATACGAAGGGGAGCAGCATGGGTTCCGCAAGGTTAGATACCGTACCAATACCAATTGCATTGTACCTTTAACCCTGTTAACCCTGTTGACTTTCAAGGTTTTCATCCTCACCTTTTTCACCCCGAGCAGGCCGAAAACATCAAGTTCACCTTGGAGCAGCAGATGGTGTTTTTTGCTCGAACGGTCGGGAAATTTGAGGTGGCAGATGATATAACTCCGATCAAGATTGAGAACTTTGACTGATGGCTGCAAGTAACAAGCGTATCATCGGTTCACCTTTGTTTCTAGAAGTTCGCCTTTCACAGATGGTGTAGATGTAATGGTGCCGAACAGCAGAGACTGCTATAACACCATTGATGAACGGGCAGATCTCCTATAGGCCATCATACAGTCATGATTATAGTCATGAACGCCAAATCCATATAGACCTTGTAAAAACGTATAGCTTGCAGACTATCGTATATGCAAACTAACCGTAATCTGGAACACAAAAGTCCTCATAGATATTCATACAGTGGGTGGAACCAACGCAAAGTAAACATACCAAAACAGACGCCATTACACAGACATTTCATCGAGCAGCAGGCGCACATTCACATTTCATCAAACACCTCACAGACACACACCCACAGTGAAACAAAGCAAAGGAGGCGGTATAGGAGAGAATGACCGGAGCTTCCACGAAGGAGCCAACGACGAAACGATGGAAACTGCACACGCACGGACAAAAACGAAGGCAGATGGAATAATCAAACCGCACGAAGGAGCGGAAAGGAAAAACACAAGGAGAAGAACAGGAAGAACCTTGACCAGCCGCGCCCATGAAGCAAAGGACGGACATGGCGACAGGCCGCAGCTAAGCAGCTACACAAAAGGTTGCACGCCGCACGCGGGTAGATCAGCCAAAGCAAACCAACCAGCCACTCAAACAGCGCGAACACGGTAACAAAGGAGGCCGACACGGCGAATCAACCTGTTGAGTTGGTTAGGTGGACAGTGGTATCCCCAACCCACCAGGGTTCAAATCCTAGTGCTCGCATTATTCCTGAATTTATTTCAGGATTTCCGGTGATGCGCTTTCAGTGGGAGGAGACGTTCCCGTCAACGACGAGGCGCCTACGATGGCTTCGTAAATCTCAAGATGATATGCCGACCCAGTCTCTCGGAGGTGCTCATAGGGGTAGGGTGTGCGTGTGTGCGTTCATAGGGGTGAGTGTATGCGCGTGTATATGAGCGCTTGTGTCTGTACTGATGCTCAAAAAAAAAGGAGGCCGACGCGACGCAGACACGGCTGACACGTGGAACCAGAGGCTGGGCCGGCATGAATGTGCTCGGATAGCGGAAGTGCATTCGCCTGAGAGAGGTGCCTGGGACCGGGGTGTCTAACGCGTACGTGCCAGTGGTTCGAACGCCCGCAAAACCTCTTCTTTGCGTTCGATTTGCGATACCACGTTGGATGTCAAACTGTGTCTGGACCGCTACGTCCGGACGTTTGCGAGTGGTTTTGTGATGTGCATTGGAGATGCTCTTAGTGATATACTAGGGGCCTCTTTGAAATCCTAAAAATGTGGGAATAGAAAATACACATAATTGAAATGTTATCCACTAGGGGTTTGGTTCATTTATATAGGAAAAACACAAGATTGTATTTTAAAGAGGTCTTGAGGGGATGATGGAAGATTTTGTGTCATGGCATCATAATAAGAATGGATTGTTCATAGTTAAATCAACTTATTATTTTGAATGGGATCATCAGCATGGCCGGCAGTTACGTATCACAAAGCTATATGATAATTTCTCACGTAATTCGGTATGGAAGGCGTTATGGGATTTAAAAACTCCAGGTAAGATTAAGATCCATTGTTGGCGCGCTTTGTATGGCGCAATCCCGTGTTGTGGTGTACTTGCAAATCGTCATATACAAAGCTGGAGCAAATGCCCTATCTGCTCAATTGATTGTGAAGCATTGACCATATATTCTTTAAATGCCAAAGAGCAAAAGAAATATGGTCTCACCTGGGTATGAATGGAATTGTTGAGGAGGCTTGTTTTGCGGAGGTGGATGAGATTGGCCCCCATGAACAACTACTATTAGGCACTAATAATGTGCCTACGATGGCAGGTATCCGGAGGTGTGATCTTGTGGTTGTAGCCTCCTGGTACACATGGTGGGAACGGAGAAAGTTCACAAGAGGCGAGGCACTGCAAGCGCCGGTCAGATCAGCTCAAGCCATCTCGGTGCTGGCTTTAAACTTTGTCCGAGTGAAAAATTTAGAACCGCCGAAGTGATCAGACATGGCTAGAGTAAACCATCAGAGGGATTTTTGAAATTAAATGTGATGCTGCTTTTAATGAGGAAACAGGCACATGGCGAACGGGGGCAATTATTCGTGATTATACAGGAGCCCCAATTGCCGGGGTAGCTCATGTTTGTCATTCATTGATACATCAGCGATCGGTGAAGCGTGTACACTTCGTGATGGTTTGATCATTACAGATAATGTAGGATGCAAGAAATTCCTAGTGGAAAGTGATTGCATGGTAGTTGTGGAAGTCATGCAAAATGACGGTAATTCTCCAGGTGTGACGGCAGTCATTTATAAAGAATGTACTTTTCTATGTCGTAATTTTACACGTGTAATTTTCTCGCATTGTCTTAGGGAAGCTAATAGAGCAGCCCATAATTTGGTTGGATTTAGAGCCTGTTCGGAAGCTCTTCCGACTGTCACCTCCGCTCCGCATGAGGAGCTAGGTTGGAGCCGCTCTGCTTGATTGTGCTGGCGCTCCCTCCGCTCTGGGATCTGCAGTTGAGGAGCAGAGGGTATCCGAACAGAGCTTTAGTGTGGGGAACCATTCTTGGCAGGAACCTCCAGATTTTATTTGTGTTGTCTTAGTTGATGATGTAGTTGTGATTTCAGATCAACACAAATCACCAGATGCCCCCCTCCCCTCCAAAAGAGGTCCGAGGGGACAATATAAATCGTCTGGTAGACTAGTACAAAAAAAAAATCCTTTGAGGTACGTTCTTTCGAGCAAAGGGCACGGTCACTACCTCCACATATTTCCGTGGGACACATGCCTCGTGCCTTCTACTTCCGTTTCAAGCAAAAACTGCACTGAATGCCCTGTTGTGCTGAGCGGACGGAGGAAGGCAACCAATATTGTTCGTCGAGGTCTCTTGGCCATGGTGCTGGTGTCCTTCATCGTCTCCTCGAAGGCGATGGATTACCACAAGCGCAAATAGAAGCGATGCCTGAGGGTGCAGGGGGGCAAAGGCTGGCACCTGTGGTTTTTTCTCCTTCGTGTTGGAAGGATTTTTCACGTTAAAATCTCTGTGTCCCCTGCTTGTTTTTCGTTGTTCGTCGTGTGGATTTGCATGTCGTATCTCTAACAGCTTGATTGATGTTCTGTTCTTTAGTAAGACTAGTACAAAATGCCCGTTCGTTGCAACGGGAGAAAATACCAATTCTGGAGGTTGGTAGGGTCGAGGGACTATGTCTTGGGACAACAATCGCGGATGACAAAATAAAGATGTGTCATTTTAGGACCATGACGTAGAGATTGGGACATGAGTATGATTTGGAGTAAATTGATCTGATTGACAAATACCTTTTATGGAAAATATTTTCTCAACAAACATCATGGAAGTATATAATCCGAAGTAATAAAAATTACATCAATGATGTATGTTTCGACGATAAAATTGACACAAATTTAGCATATGTGCAAACATAATATAGTTTAGTTGTTGAGGTAAATTCAGTTGTTGATTATTGCTGATGGCACTCACAAAAAATGATATTTGCCGATGGGTGCACACGGTTTTACCCATGCATGAGTTAATTTTTTCCTCCTTTTAATTACGGATATGATAGTGCAACTTTCTCCATTTCTTTAACATGCATCGAAAGACCCAATCCTCACGATTTATATAAGTTCTTCACATCAAGCCCCACACAAATCACGGGAGTAAATTCCTCCTCCTTTAATTATGGATACAATGGTGCAACTTCCTCCTTTTTCATACATGCAAGCCCCACAAATTCTCAGGAAATTCTTCATGGCAAGCCCTACAAATCCTCAGGATTTTCTTCATGACAATCCCCACAAATAACAGGAGTTTATTCTTCCTTCTTTTATAGTTACTAGTAGAGTGCCCGTGCGTTGCCACGGGCCTGAAAAAAATGAGAACGTTCTTTTGTTCATATTATTTATCAATATTTGATATTGGGCAATTCTCTGGCAAACAATTACACATGAAATTAGGTACTTGAAACCATACGGGTACTACACATACCTCCTACCATTTAGGAACCATGTCAAGACAATATATTTCAACACTTCCTCATCTACTATTCATAGCTTGCACAGGCCCCACTTACTTCTCTTGGCTCAAAAGGACTGAGCCCCTTCTAGGATATCTCTTCCTTGAAGGCCATGAAATCAATCATTCAATAAGATCATTTGTGATCGTAAATGGCATTTATAATTAGTTTATATTATCATTTGCAATATCTCAAAATAGTAAAGTTTATAAATGCACGAAAATGCCAAACGGAGACCGAGCTCCATGGAGGCCTTTATTTGAAAACTTCAAAATTCAAACTTTTCAGTTTCAAAAAATTCTGAAAATAAATACACATATACCTAGATACATAATGTACATGTGTGCAAATTTTCAGGTCGAAATACATTAAACTGTGAGCTACACAAAAAAGACAAATCTGGGGCTTTTTAACATATGTACTGTTCATCTTTAAAGTCTCTTGTTTTGTTTTTTTTGTGCAGCTCGTGGTTCAAGGTATTTCATCCTAAAAAATTTCACACATACACTTTACATCCTTGCATACATGTATAATTTTTTTAGAATTTTTTGAAACTGAAATATATGAATTTTGAATTTTTCAAAACAAAGGGCTCCATGGAGCTCGGTCTCCAAAATGCCCTAGTCATAAATGCAATACTTTAAAAGAACTAATGCTCTGGTATCCATAGAGCTAGAATACATAAATACAAAAAAAATAGAGGCATGTAACTCTAACATTAGATAGCCCCGTGTAAATTGCATACATATAAACCCTTGTATTTTTTTCTTGAATTTTTTTGCAGTAGGCTTTTAACCTAGTGTTTTCCTGAAACAAGATACTTAAGTGAATAAAGCACTACTTGAGATAGCATTGTGAGTTGGTTCGCGCTAATATCAGGCCAACTTTCAAAAGGGTATTGACAACAACCACTCCAGCTAGTAGATTCTCCAAGGAAAAAAATACTACTCTACACATATAGCAAACCTATGTAATTTTTTAGTACTCCCTACGTTTCTTTTTAGTGAGCATGTAAGGTTTGGTCAAAGTAAAACTTTTTAAAGTCTGACCAACTTTATAAAAAAAATCAACATCTACAATACTAAAGTTATATGTTATGAAAATTAATTTCATCATGCATCTAATGATCTTGATTTCATAGTGTGAATGTTGATATCTTATCCTACAAAGCTAGTCAAACTTTACAAAATTTCAATTTGACCGAATCTTATATGGAAACTAAAAAGAAACAGAGGGAGTGTAACTTAAGGCTTGACATTCCATTTTGGCTTATATTTTGTTCAATCTGTATACATGGAAGATAATATTGCAAAAGATTTTCATTCAAATTTAAACAAGTCAAACTTTGGGGATGAAATTATGACTTTGGTCTCGCTTAGCCTATTCAACAAGCTACCATCGACCATAATGAAGTCCATAAGAGAAAGAGAAGAACATCATGTTCTGCTAAAAAACAACATGTGAAATTTATGTATATATGATATTTCTCGTTGCAATTAATGTCACTAAATTTATTGATGCATCAAAACCATGCGTAAGTGCAAAAGAAAAAGAATCCGAGTTGAGGGGAATAAGGAAGGATCAAACGAAAGAACAAATGGATCGCACACATATTGTTCATAAGTTCTTCTCTGATTGGAAATAAACCCAATATGTGTCGTTGCAACATCTTTCTCATCGGCGCCGAGGAACCCAATGTCGCCCTGAATATCTTCTATAACATGTCCGCTTCCACCACTGACATCTTCTCCGCCAGCTGAGTAAAATTAAGAAGTGTTCTTGGCTTCCAGCCTTGGCCAAAAACCGCCGCCAGTACGCCATGTGGTGTCCCAAGAGGCGTGAAAGATTCTGGGGTAGCTAATTGCCCATGTGTTGCCACGGGGGCATATATATTAGTGTAGGATAGAAAGTATGTCTAGGGGGGGTGATTAGACTACTTGACCAATAAAAATCTATCCTTTTCCCAATTTTAGTCTTTGGCAGATTTTAGCTATCTTAGCACAAGTCAAGCAATCTTAACACAATTCAAGCAAGCATACAAAGAGTATATGAGCAGCGGAAAATAAAGTATGCAACTTGCAAGAATGTAAAGGGAAGGGTTTGGAGGATTCAAACGCAGTAGGAGACACGGATGTTTTTGTCGTGGTTCCGATAGGAGGTGCTATCGTACATCCACGTTGATGGAGACTTCAACCCACGGAGGGTAACAGTTGCGCGAGTCCACGGAGGGCTCCACCCACGAAGGGTCCACGAAGAAGCAACCTTGTCTATCCCATCATGGCCATCGCCCATGAAGGACTTGCCTCACTAGCGGTAGATCTTCACGAAGTAGGCGATCTCCTTGCCCTTACAAACTCATTGGTTCAACTCCACAATCTTTGTCAGAGGCTCCCAAGTGATACCTAGCCAATCTAGGAGACACCACTCTCCAAGAAGTAACAAATGGTGTGTTGATGATGAACTCCTTGCTCTTGTGCTTCAAATGATAGTCTCCCCAACACTCAACTCTCTCTCACAGGATATGGATTTGGTGGAAAAAGGGTTTGAGTGGAAAGCAACTTGGGGAAGGCTAGAGATCAAGATTCATATGGTAGGAATGGAATATCTTGGCCTCAACACATGAGTAGGTGGTTCTCTCTCAGAAAAAGTGTATTGGAAGTGTAGGTATGCTCTGATGGCTCTCTCCACGAATGAAGAGTGGGTGGAGGGGTATATATAGCCTCCACACAAAAACTAACCGTTACACACAATTTACCAATCTCGGTGAGACCGAAGTGAAAGACTCGGTCGGACCGATTTAGCAAACCTAGTGACCATTAGGATTTTTGGTGGGACTGAGATGCAACTCGGTAGGACCGATATGGTTAGGGTTAGGGCATAACGTAATCTCGGTGTGACCGATTACACAAACTCGGTGGGACCGATTTTGGTAATAAGCTAACCAGAGAGTTGGTCAGGTAAACTCGGTGGGACCGATCGCTTATTTCGGTGGGACTGAAATGTTACAAAAGAGAAACAGAGAGTTTACATTGCAATCTCGGTGGGACTGATCGCTCATCTCGGTAGGACCGAAATGTTACGAAGGGAAACAGAGAGATTACAACCCCATCTCGGTGTGACCGAAATCCCTATCGGTGAGACCGATTTTCCTAAGGTTTGTGGCAGTGGCTATGACAATTGAAACTCGGTGGCGCCGGATAGAAAGAATCGGTAGGGCCGAGTTTGACTTTTTGGTTTAGGTCATATGTGGATGTGGGAAGGTAGTTGAGGGTTTTGGAGCATATCACTAAGCACTTTGAAGCAAGTAAGCCATTAAGCAACACCTCATCCCTCCTTGATAGTATTGGCTTTTCCTATAGACTCAATGTGATCTTGGATCACTAAAATATAAAATGTAGAGTCTTGAGCTTTGAGCTTGAGCCAATCTGAAAGGATCGATATGGTTGACTAGAGGGGGGGGGTGAATAGGCAACTAACAATTTTTAGCTTTTCTTTAACAAGTTAAAGTTTGCATCAAAATAGGTTGTCTAGAAATGCAACTAGGTGAGCAACCTATATGATGCAATGAGGATAGGTACACAAGCAAGCAAGAGATATAAAACAAGTAAGCTTGCTTAAATAAAGGCACGAGATAACCAAGAGTGGAGACGGTGGAGACGAGGATGTGTTGCCGAAGTTCCTTCCCTTTGAGAGGAAGTACGTCTCCGTTGGAGCGGTGTGGAGGCACAATGCTCCCCAAGAAGCCACTAGGGCCACCGTATTCTCCTCACGCCCTCACACAATGCGAGATGCCGTGATTCCACTATTGGTGCCCTTGAAGGCGGCTACCGAACCTTTACAAACAAGGTTGGGGCTCTCTCCACAACTTAATTCGAGGCTCCCAACGAAACCACGAAGCTTCACCACAATGGAATATGGCTCCGAGGTGACCTCAACCATCTAGGGTGCTCAAACACCCAAGAGTAACAAAATCCACACAAGAAAGTATGGGGGAACCAAATATCCTTTGGTGGAAGTGTAGATCTAGGTCTCCTCCTTCAATCCCTAGCAAATCAACAAGTTTGAGTGGCTAGAGAGAGAGATCGGGCAAGAAAGCTTGAAGGGCATCAATGGTGGAGTGAGAGAGGTCAAAGGTGGGAGAAGCTCCCTTATATAGTCTCCCCACAATTCCAACCGTTACTGCGTTTTTGCACTGCAGCGGTACAATCGGTCCTCGTCCCGGTACAACCGGGACTCACGGTGTAATAGCAGAACCCTACCAAGCGGTACAACCGGACAGGCGGGCGGTGGTACCGGCTAAGAAAGATAACCGGACTAACCGCCTGGCTACCGCACAACCACCGCATCAAAACAGGAGCTTGACCGGTACTTGGGCGGTGCCTGGCTGGAACAACCGCATGGCCTTGAGCTCTTGGGCGGCTAAGTTCTGAGCGGAAGAACCGCTCGGACCACCGGTGGTACCGGTCATCGTGGAACGACCGGACCAACCGGGCCACTACCGCCCAAGAACAGCATCAAACCAGAGGCGAGAGCGGTACTTGAGCGGTACATGGACGGAACCACCGCCCTAGCTGTTGCAGAGCAAGGTGGCGGTACCACCGCCCGGAGGCAGCGGTACAACTGCTCGAGCAAAAGCTGGTGAGCGACAAGACCCAGCGGTACAACCGCTGGGCAGAAACAGTGAGCAGGAAAAAAGGGGAAGAGGCAAGGAAAACTCTCTCTCTCACACACACACCTGAGGAAGGCAAAGAGAGGGTGAGAAAAGTGTACGTGAACTGATTCCCCCAGAGCTTCCTAATGAGGATTCCCTCTTGATAGTACGGGTACTCTACGACCAAAGAAAATAAAAACATAGAGGACACATCTTCGATCTTTTCCTTCGAGAGGTAATAGCAATTCGATGTAAGCCTAAGCATCGAGAACCTGAAACATATAGCACACGTTTAGACTACAAAGGGTTGTCATCATCATCCAAAACATAAAGTAGGGAAATGCCCTTTCAATCTCCCCCTTTTTGGTGGATGATGACAACAACATGATTTGCAAGAGATAAGTCAATGAAATCTAGACGGAACTCCCCCTGAATGTGTGCCCTAACAAGTACTAGCTGTTAGAAAGCCTGGGCACACTTTCAGGACTAGACTCCCCCTAGATTTTATAGACTCATCACTCTGAGCTCAAAAGGATAGACAATATAATACTTAGAGGCAATAATAAAGATAAAGACCTACGAATAAACGGAGTAGCAAATCTAGCAAGTCTCACACACAGCACGGAACGAAACAAGTCCCCAAACAAACACAAAAACACGAGAACAAGAGAAAACAACCCAAGCAAATCCCCGAGACCTATAGAACCCTCTCCCCCTTTGGCATCAAGACACCAAAAAGGAAAAGAGCGAAGCTAGCGACCCAAAGCTCAGGCGTCCTCCTCTGACTCCTCAGTCGCATCTGGATCTTCATCATCAGAGTCGTCATCGTCGTCGTGATCAGATTCTTCCATGGCATTGTCAGCTGCTGCAAACGAGGATGATGGCTGGGGAGGGGCTTCATCATCAGTCCAGGTGCTATGGGTAGAGATCCAACGCTCCTCTGGGGTGATGCTCTTCTCAGAGCCACTCTGAACCTGCATGTTGAGGTGCTTCATCATTGCAATTTGGCGACGCCGTGCGAGCTTCTCATTGACATGTGCCTCATACATCTTCTTCTGGATGTCAGCCTGGAGACAAAAGGTCTTCTTTACCTTGGCAGTAAGTTTGGCCACCCACGAAGGCTTGGCCCCTGACTCCAGCTCAAAGTCCTCATCGTCAGAAGTAGCATAGACATCCTCAGGAGCATGTTCAGGGAAGCGAGGCTCGGCATGCTTCTTCTTCTTAAGGAGCTTGACCTCATGAACAGTGAGGTTGTCTGGAGAAGTGAGGAGCTCTCCAGGACGACGAACAGCCCACACAGAGTTCAGAAAGCACATGACAAACGGAGCGTAGATTGGGACTTTACGGTAGATGACCATGTTGTACATCTCATGCCATAGCCAATTTGACACATCAAACATTGCCCCTGTCCCCACCATGGTCTTCATAGCAACCATCAAATCAACCAGATAGCCATGAATTTCATCTTGATTGCCCACCTTGGGCAAGAGCACATTGCGGAACACTCGGTGCATGATGTCATAGACCTTCTCCAAATCCTTGGATTCTCCAATAATCCCACGGCCCCGAATGTACAGAGGGGCAAGCTTCTCCTTAGGCATGGACTCAGGAAAATCATGAGGGCAAATGCCACCCCTTCCTTGCAGACCGGTATCCTCGTACCAAATAGCATTGCAGAAAGCCCTCCAGGGAACGTGAAACAATTCATCGCGACACATGAAGGTGAGAGTGCGCGCATCATCTTCTCCAAAATGAACCGTGGCATAGAACTGATGGATAAGTTGAACATCAAAGTCATAGTTGACTGACATGATCTTGACAAGATCAAACTCCTCGCAGAGAGCTAGTGCCTCACCAAAATACTCCATGTTGTTTCTCCAATGATCAAAATCAATTGTCCACTGCTTGGCATATCTGTTCTTATTGTGCTCAAAGAGTTCATGAACAATCCACACTTGCATCTCATTCCGGAACTGAACAGTGATCCAACGAGGAGCAATGGGAACCTCATACGGATTCTTTGAGCGGTAGGCTTCCCAATCCTTGGATTTCCAACGATGCAACGGCATGACAACACGTTGCTTAGCAGCTGCAGACTTTTCACGGCGAGTGGGCTTGGTGGGAATCACAACTTCTTCATCATCTGACACAACCGGTCGCAAGGTCCTTCGTGCCCTCTTCTTGGTCTTGCGAGGAGCAGAGCGAGAACTAGAGCCACCTGAACACACACACGAAAAGAACACACAAAAACCCAACAAGGATGAGAGGATTGCACCCACTAGTAGAAAAGGAACAAGTTGCAACAACAGAGAAGATAGAACAGTGCTTAGTGGTTGATATACTCCGGTTGTACCGGATCTTCCGCCGGTAGTACCGCTCCAGCGGTTGTACCGCCCGTAGGGGCGGTAGAACCGCTGACAGTGGCACTACTAGGGAAGATAGATCTAACCGAGTCATACGAATCACACAAGTAATATTCCGAATTCTAAGTGCTGCAAACAAGACAGGAGGCTAACAAAGAACTCTTCTAAGCCAAAGAACGAACACTAAACGCGGAAAGATGGGAAAAGCCCTAGGCAAGGAATAACCCTAAACAAAAAAAACTAGAGGCAAAGAGCACGAGGCAATACCACCATCCATGGGAAGAGATCGGAAGGCCTCCACGGAGAGAATCCACGGAGAGCCAAGGATCCGAAGCGCGAGACGCACTCCGGGGCAGGGGTAGAGATGGCCGGCGGCTAGGGCAAGAAAAGAGGAACGAGGACGAAGGGAAAAAAGACAGCCCTTCAGCCCCATCGAGTATATATAGGCCCGTACGCACGCCCCGGTAGAACCGCTTAGGGGAGCGGTTGTACCGCTCGTCTGGTACAGACCGGTGGATGGAGGCGGTACTTCCGGTGCCTGGAAGGCAGCGGCAGTACCGCACGGCAACAACCGGTAGTACCGAACGTGGGTTACCGTGGGAGTGTGCGGTGGAACCGCCCAGGCACCGAACGGAAACCCTTGGGACAGAACAACCCGGTACCAGCGGTAGAACCGCTCGTGGTACCGGTTGTATCGCCCGACCACCTACGCCCAAGCCAAGATCAAATGAGTGCAATCCGAAGGGAGGAAGAAGGGGCACAAAAACAGGAGAGAAACAACACCTTAGGAGAACCTAACACAAAGAGCAAAGAGAGAAAGAGAGAAAACAACACGAGAGCAGCAAGGCTAACTTCAACTCCCCGAAGAGAGGACGGTGGCCGAGGCCACCTATGTTTGAGTCAATTGGTATGGCACCGCGAAGAATTATCCTTGGGTTCATGACCAAAACTCGTCTTTGAAGCACAAATACCATCAAATATGGCTAATGTGAAAGACACAATCAATTTATGCATAATGGGGGGAGGGAGAGTTCATTGAGAGAACAACACTCCCCCTATGTCCATGCCTACACCTAAACTAGACAACAAGTTGAGCGTGGTAGGGTGTGCAAGGGTTCAAGCCACATTGCTCGAATCAATGATATTTAGCTCATGCCTTAACTCGCGAAATCTTGCTTCATCTAAGGGCTTCGTGAAAATATCTGCAAGGTTGTCATGAGTGTTGACATAGTTGAGCTCGATCTCTCCTCATCTAATGTGATCCCGGATGAAGTGATACCGGATCTCAATATGCTTCGTCTTGAAATGTTGTACCGGATTGAGAGAGATCTTGATGGCACTTTTATTGTCACACCAAAGAGGCACTTTGTCACAAGTGACACTGTAATCCTTTAAAGTTTGCCTCATCCATAGGAGTTGAGCACAACAACTACCGACGGCAACATACTCCGCCTTAGTGGACGAGAGAGACACACAACTTTGCTTTTTGGAAGACCAACTTACCAAAGAGCAACCAAGGAATTGGCACCCTCCGGAAGTGGACTTCCTATCCACTTTGTCTCCCGCCCAATCGGAATCCGAGTACCCTACAAGCTTGAAGTTTGATCCTCTAGGGTACCATAGGCCAAAGTTTGGGGTATGAGCCAAATATCGAAAGATTCGTTTGACCGCCACATAGTGACTTTCCTTAGGTGCGGCTTGAAACCGTGCACAAATTCCCACACTCAACATGATGTCCGGTCTAGATGCACAAAGGTAAAGCAAGGATCCAATCATGGAACGATATACCTTTTGATCCACCACTTTACCATTGGGATCTAAGTCAAGTTGGCACTTGGTGGGCATTGGAGTGGAAGCCGGCTTGACGTCACTTAGCTTGAATCTCTTGAGCATGTCTTGAGTGTATTTGGATTGATTGATGAAGGTTCCTTCTCTTCTTTGCTTCACTTCGAACCCTAGAAAGAACTTCAACTCTCCCATGGAGGACATCTCGAACTTTGAGGTCATGAGAGCGGCAAATTCCTCATTGAAAGCTTTGTTAGGAGAACCAAAGATAATATCATCAACATATAATTGGCACACAAACAACTCCCCTTTGACCTTCTTAGTAAAAAGAGTGGGGTCGATTAGCCCAACTTCAAAACCACGGTCTTGTAACAACTCGGTAAGGTGGTCATACCACGCACGTGGGGCTTGTTTAAGGCCATAGAGCGCCTTATCGAGTTGATACACATGATCGGGAAAGTAGGGATCCTCGAACCCGGGGGGTTGCTTGACGTAAACCAATTCATTAATGGGACCATTAAGAAAAGCACTCTTCACATCCATTTGTTGTAACTTAAAATTATGATGAGAAGCATATGCAATTAACAAGCAAATGGATTCAAGACGAGCAACGGGAGCAAAGGTTTCACCGTAGTCGATACCCTCGACTTGGGAGTAGCCTTGTGCTACCAAACGAGCCTTGTTGCGAATGATAATCCCATGGGAATCTTGCTTGTTCTTGAATATCCACTTGGTTCCAATGACATTTTGGTTCCCCGTTGGCCTTGGCACCAATCTCCACACTTTGTTGCGCTCGAAGTTGTTGAGTTCTTCGTGCATGGCATTGAGCCAATCCGGATCTTCTAGCGCCTCATAGACCTTGTGGGGTTCCACACAAGAGACAAACGTGTGATGTTCACAATAATTTGCTAATTGTCTACGAGTGCTTACCCCCTTTCTTAAGCTTCCAAGCACATTCGTCATGAGATGATCCTTGGTGGAGAGCTTGGATGCAATCTTGGCGGCACGACGCTCTAATTCCTCCTCGGTGGTGAGTTGAGGAGCGGTTACTTGATCATCTTGAGCGCCGTCATGAACTTGTTCTTGATCTTGAACTTGCTCGGGGGAGAGAACTTGACCTTGGGCATCACTTGGTGTGTCAACACCATCTTGAGTATGATCTTGCCCTTGGTTTTGTTCATGAGGTTGAGGGTCTTCACTTTGTTCTTCGGAAGCATGTGGGCCTTGGGTTGGTGATGGCTCCACTTGAGTGGAGCATTGTCCTTCTCCTTCGGCCACAAGGGGTTCCTCAATGGGTAGGATAAAACCAACACCCATTCTTCTTATGGCTTGAGGAGGAATTTCATCACCTACATCACAAGTGCCACTTTGCTCCACTTGGGAGCCGTTATTCTCATCAAACTCCACGTTACACGTCTCCTCAATAAGTCCCGTGGATTTATTGAGGACACGGTAAGCATGAGAGTTTGTAGCATAACCAACAAATATGCCCTCATGAGCTCTAGCCTCAAATTTAGACAACCAAACACCTTTCTTGAGAATGAAACACTTACACCCGAACACCCAGAAGTACTTGAGGTTGGGCTTGTTACCGGTGAGTATCTCATATGGATTCTTGTTCAAGCCCTTGCGGAGGTAGAGCCGATTGGATGCATGACACGCGGTGTTGATGGCTTCGGCCCAAAAGTTGTACGGAGACTTGAACTCCGCCATCATGGTCCTTGCCGCATCCATCAACGTCCAGTTCTTCCTTTCCGCAACACCGTTTTGTTGAGGGGTGTATGGTGCGGAATATTGATGCTTGATTCCCTCATCACTAAGAAATTCATCCAAGGTGTAGTTCTTGAACTCGGTGCCATTGTCACTTCTTATTGTCAAGATCTTTGCATTGTGTTGACTTGTGCTTCATTTGCAAAGTCAATGACGGTTTGTTGGGTCTCGCTCTTCGTCTTGAAGAAATACACCCACGTGTACCTTGAGTAGTCATCCACAATCACCAAGCAATACTTCCTACCTCCAAGACCATTGAAGGATGGAGGCCCAAAGAGATCCATGTGAAGGAGCTCCAAAGGCCTCTTTGAATAAATGATAGTCGTGGGAGGGTGAGCCTTCTCATGTAGCTTTCCTTCGATACAGGCACTGCAAGCACGATCTTTAGCAAAACTAACATTCGTTAGTCCACGGACATGGTCCCCCTTGAGGAGACTTTGCAAAGATCTCATATTGACATGGGCTAAACAGCGATGCCAAAGCCATCCCACATCAACTTTAGCCATTAGGCATGTCGCGGTCTTAGTGGGTCGCTCCAAAAAGTTAATCACATATAGACCATTCTCGACATGCCCAACAAAGGCTACTTTAAGAGTCTTGCTCCACAAGAGGGCCACGGTATCGATATCAAAGAAAGTGGCAAAGCCCATGATTGCAAGTTGACGAACGGAAAGTAAATTGTATGCAAGGGACTCAACAAGCATGACCTTCTCGATCGTGAGATCATGAGAGATGACCACCTTGCCAAGTCCCAATACCTTAGAAGATGAGGCGTCACCCCACTCGACATTGGTGGGCATAGATGGAACCTTGTGCACGTCCACCACCAAGTCCTTGCTTCCGGTCATATGGTTTGTAGCTCCGCTATCAAGCAACCATGATCCACCACCGGAAGCAAACACCTACAAGAGATCAATGCTTGGTTTTAGGTACCCATTTTGTAATGGGTCCTTTGATGTTAGTAACAAGGGTCTTAGGAACCCAAATAGACCATTCAATGTATTCATGAAGAGAACCAACAAATTCGGCATAAACATGCCCATCACTAGCACAGCATAACACATAAGAAGGATTAAAATCGCCGGCTTTGTTGGGAGGGGTGACATTGCCCTTCTTGACATTATTCTTCTTTTTCTCCTCGGGGGCACTCTCTCCCTCCCTCATAAAGGTTTGCATGAGAGGAGGAGGCCGTTTGGTCTTGTCATTCTTCTTCTTGTTCTTGGAGTCGGGGACGTACCCAACCCCTTCCTTGGCCACACCTCCCTTTTGGTTGGTTAAGAGATCGTTGATGTTCTTCTTGCCTTGTATGCAAGTCGCAAGACCTCTCTCAAGTTGCTCCTTCAACTTAGCATTTTCCTCAACAAGATGTATATGCTCACAACACGGGTTAGTAGAATTTGCATTATCAATTAAAACCATATGAGGAAAAGTTGCTTTCTCCTTAGTTAGCTTCACTTGGAGTTGATCATGAGACTCCTTGAGACTAGCGTGAATACCCTTCAAGGCCTTGTGGGCCTTGTCAAGTATATCAAACTCCTCTTTGAGTCTAGCAAGATCAACCCCGAGTTTGGCCTTCTTGGAATTTAGCACACAAGAAACAACGAGGGCATGATCATAATCTTTCTCTAACTTAGCATGATCTATGTTGTGTGACTCCTCAAGAGCCAAACGAAGACCACGCTCTTCCTCAAGAGCATTGGAAAGATCCGAAATCTCATCGGCATAGTCACAACTATGTCCTTCCATCTTAGAGATGGTGTCTTCGTGAGCCTCGATCATGTCATTGGCCTCACCAAGTTGTTCCAAGAGAGCAATAAAGTGCTTCTTGGATTTTCCCTTGAGTTTGCCCATAAAGGCCTCAAACTCGTTAGCCTCCACATTAGCTCCCTCAAATTCATTAATGCTATCCGTTTGGGAAGGATGATTAATGATGGTAGTTTTGATGTTGGAGGTTACCTTGTTGGTGGCTTTAGCCATGAGGCACTTGGCGGTGATGCTCTCGTTGGGTGAGTCGAAGAGAGACACCCGTGACGTTGTTGCAATGGCAACGGAGGCCATGGCAACCGACTCATCATCTTCATCATCGTCACCGTCCTCATTGTACTCTTCTTGCACAACCAAGGCCTTGGGATGAGTCTTCTTGGTGAAGTTGTTCTTGTTGGGGAACGACTTGGCCTTGTCCTTTCGGATGAGTTTGCCACCATTGTCTTCCCTCTTCTCATACGGGCATTCCGCAACGAAATGACTCACGTTGCCGCAATTGTAGAAAGTCCTTACACGTTGCTTGCCCCTTGTACCACTCGAGTTGTTTTTGCTAAAGTTTGGCCTTGAGTTTTTCTTGCTCCAAAATTGCCTTGAAGCAAGTGCCATGTGTTCATGATATGCATACTTCGTATCTTCGGGGTTGCTCTCCTCTTCTTCCTCTTCTTCGTCTTCCACTATGAGCTTGGCCTTCAATGCAAGGTTAGGCTTCTTTGCCCGTTGAGAACGGAGCACCGCATTGTCGGCGGTCTTGTCCAAAATGTTCATGGCCACAAACTCATCCAACACTTCGCTTGAGGTCAAAGTGTGGAAGTTCGGTCTTTGACGAATGACGGAGGACATGGCCTTGTGATAGGGCATCATTGCCTTGGGGAATTTGTGCTTGATCCAATTGTCATCCGTGTCCTTGCTCCCGTGATCTCGTAGTGAGACCGCGAGTTTGGTTACTCTCTGATAGAGCTCACGAGGTTCTTCATCTTCCTTCATTGCAAACTCATCAGCCTCATCTTGTACCACTTCATAGTTGGAGCGTTGAATGCTTGCGCTTCCCCGGTAGAGATACACGACACAATGCCATGCATCTTTGGCCAAGGCGAAAGGACGAAGATGAGGTAGGTCTTCGGGTGGAATAGCATCTTGAATGATGAAGAGAGCATTCTCATTGAATTGATTGTCCGCGGCTTCTCGAGGGGTGAAGTTTCTTGGATCATGTGGATAGAAACCTTCTTCAATGATTCTCCAAAGGTTAGTGTTCACAT
This sequence comes from Triticum urartu, assembly GCF_056163025.1. Lineage (NCBI taxonomy): Eukaryota > Viridiplantae > Streptophyta > Magnoliopsida > Poales > Poaceae > Triticum > Triticum urartu. Next base: position 148,029,169 of record NC_141879.1, on the reverse strand, counting down.
GATTTAAATGACGTTTAAAGCGGTAAACCCAAGAGTCAAAATCCTCATTTTTCACAATCTTAGGGGGAGGACCGGCATGATTCAAATGAGTGGAAGGAACCGGTCCACCATAAACAAGTGGTGGTTCCACATGGGCAAAGATGCCGGTGTCATTCTTGCCGCTAGAAGAAGGAGCCTTTTCACTACTAGCTTCCCCCTTGTCGGGGATAGCATCCGTCACCTTGTTGGCGGGATCACCCACTTTCAACGGTGCGGTGGATAGTTTAAGCCCCTCAAGAAATTTAGTAAACATGCTTTCAACTTCGGTCGTCATGGAGGTTTTCAATGTCTCCAAGGCCACATTGAACTCCTCATGAGAGACCAAAGTTCCCCCATCTCCCGTAGACGAGATCGGATTCACACCGGAGTGTTCCTCCACACCGTCTACGGTATCAACCATACTCTTTGGATGGTAAAGTCCTTAATAAAGAGACGAGGCTCTGATACCAATTGAAAGGATCGATATGGTTGACTAGAGGGGGGTGAATAGGCAACTAACAATTTTTAGCTTTTCTTTAACAAGTTAAAGTTTGCATCAAAATAGGTTGTCTAGAAATGCAACTAGGTGAGCAACCTATATGATGCAACGAGGATAGGTACACAAGCAAGCAAGAGATATAAAACAAGTAAGCTTGCTTAAATAAAGGCACGAGATAACCAAGAGTGGAGACGGTGGAGACGAGGATGTGTTGCCGAAGTTCCTTCCCTTTGAGAGGAAGTACGTCTTCGTTGGAGCGGTGTGGAGGCACAATGCTCCCCAAGAAGCCACTAGGGCCACCGTATTCTCCTCGCGCCCTCACACAATGTGAGATGCCGTGATTCCACTATTGGTGCCCTTGAAGGCGGCTACCGAACCTTTACAAACAAGGTTGGGGCTCTCTCCACAACTTAATTCGAGGCTCCCAACGAAACCACGAAGCTTCACCACAATGGAATATGGCTCCGAGGTGACCTCAACCGTCTAGGGTGCTCAAACACCCAAGAGTAACAAAATCCACACAAGAAAGTATGGGGGAACCAAATATCCTTTGGTGGAAGTGTAGATCTAGGTCTCCTCCTTCAATCCCTAGCAAATCAACAAGTTTGAGTGGCTAGAGAGAGAGATCGGGCAAGAAAGCTTGAAGGGCATCAATGGTGGAGTGAGAGAGGTCAAAGGTGGGAGAAGCTCCCTTATATAGTCTCCCCACAATTCCAACCGTTACTGCGTTTTTGCACTGCAGCGGTACAACCGGTCCTCGTCCCGGTACAACTGGGACTCACGGTGTAACAGCAGAACCCTACCAAGTGGTACAACCGGACAGGCGGGCGGTGGTACCGGCTAAGAAAGATAACCGGACTAACCGCCTGGCTACCGCACAACCACCGCATCAAAACAGGAGCTTGACCGGTACTTAGGCGGTGCCTGGCCGAAACAACCGCATGGTCTTGAGCTCTTGGGCGGCTAAGTTCTGAGCGGAAGAACCGCTCGGACCACCGGTGGTACCGGTCATCGTGGAACGACCGGACCAACCGGGCCACTACCGCCCAAGAACAGCATCAAACCAGAGGCGAGAGCGATACTTGAGCACTACATGGATGGAACCACCGCCCTAGCTGTTGCAGAGCAAGGTGGCGGTACCACCGCCCGGAGGCAGCGGTACAACCGCTCGAGCAAAAGCTGGTGAGCGACAAGACCTAGCGGTACAACCGCTCCAGAGAGCGGTACAACCGCTGGGCAGAAACAGTGAGCAGGAAAAAGGGGAAGAGGCAAGGAAAACTCTCTCTCTCACACACACCTGAGGAAGGCAAAGAGAGGGTGAGAAAAGTGTACGTGAACTGATTCCCCCAAAGCTTCCTAATGAGGATTCCCTCTTGATAGTACGGGTACTCTACGACCAAAGAAAATAAAAACGTAGAGGACACATCTTCGATCTTTTCCTTCGAGAGGTAATAGCAATCCGATGTAAGCCTAAGCATCGAGAACCTGAAACATATAGCACACGTTTAGACCACAAAGGCTGTCATCATCATCCAAAACATAAAGTAGGGAAATGCCCTTTCACAATCTTTTTGTCCTTAATATTTTGAGGGGTCCACTTTCCTCATCCATGCCATGCCATTCATTGAGCTTTTCCTGAAATATTAATCTTGGAATAGCATTAGCTCAATGAGCTATATGTTGTTAGGAATTACCAAAACCACCTAGGGATAGTTGCACTTTCAATCTCCCCGTTTGTGGTAATTGATGACAACATATAGATCAAAGCTTTGACAAATGATAATAAGAGTGAAAAACATTGTCGCTTTGAGAAGTATGTGAAAAGTAAGAGCTCCCCTAAATTTGTGCATAGTTTATGATTTGCTTTGGACTGCAAATGCACAAGGAGTTAGGCTCATGGGTTACTCTTCCATGTCACATACATCTTGGTGGAGCGCTCAAAATGATAATAAATAAATAGATGCACTCATCACCAAGAAAAGTGAATGATCATATAAGGATAAAAAGATAATGTCATCCAACAAGCATTAATGTAGCATATGATCAAACACATGATCATCCAAGTATCACGCAGACAGAAAGTATCTCAAACAAGCAAAGCAAATGAAGTTCAACCACCAAAGCAAGAGAGAATAAAAAACAACGCTCTCTCTCGAAGCCTATGATCTATACATTTTTCTCCCCCTTTGGCAACAAGTTATCAAAAAGTTCCTAGAAAATGCATAGCACTAAAACGTCTCTCAGGCTTGGTCTTCAAGTGGTGGTGTCCGGATAACTCCAAGAACGAAGGCTTCAGTCGAAGTAGATGGAGCTGATGGAGTAGGTGCTGGAGCTGGTGGTACTGAAGCTGTAGCTGGTGCAGATGAAGTGGCTCTGGTGTCTGGAACAGGCACTGCAGCAGACCTCTGAGCTCTAGGCACTCTGGCAAATGCATCAGTGGTTGTATTGCCCTTCCTCTCCTGCATATCATCTTGAAGTTGCTCCACGACAGACTGGATCTCCGTTACTTTCACATCCAAGTCATAGAACCTTTGCTCCATGATTCTTTCCAAGCTCTCCTGGTTTTGAGTCAGGGTGGCCAGTCCCTTCTCAATCCTCAGAGTGGATGCAATCAGGTAGCCAAGATGATCTTGCTTGCTCTTCAGGAGATACTGAGATGCTTCTTCAGTAGTTGGCATCCTTACAGCCTTTTTAGCTTTTGCCTTCTCCTTCTTGACTTGTGCGTGCACAGAAGATGGTTCATCCTCATTCATAACCACAATGTTGTCTCGAAGTCTGGATAGATAGGCATGTGCTCCTTGTCCAGCAGATATGTACCAGTGCCCATCTTGGAGTTGACCAGCTCCTGGATCTGTGGGGCATACCCACAACTCCTCTTCTGATCTGCAGCTGTCCTCTTGATCGTTTCAACTATAAGGCTCATGACTTTGAACTTCTGTGGGACATCAAAGATGTGAAGCAAGTTGATTGCATGGCCTCTGATCATCTTGTGATCACCTGACTTTGGCAAGAGAGTGTGCTTGAGGATCCAGTTGATGGTTGGCAATCCTGACAGAAGATAATGTACAGATCCAAACTTATGTGTCTCAAGAGCAGCATCTGGGATCTCCTTGTACATGTGTGCCATGGTGTTGTGATCCTTCTTCTTGTTGGCATAGATATCCAAGTCATCTTCACTCTCTTTTGGGGCATTGATCAACTTCGCCCATTCAGCAACCGTGGACTGGTACCTCGTACCTTCAGACATCCAGACAATCCTTCCATCTGGGTAGAAATGAGCTGTGGAGTAGAATTGCATGATGAGCTCATCATTCCATTTTGTGAGCTTTTGAGCCACAAACTCATCGACTCCACAAGCCTTGAAATTGTCCTGTACACCTGGATAGTGATCCTCATTCTCCTTGATGTAGTCCCAATCGACCCATCTCATGTCACACACTATGGGCTTCTTGTCAAGCAACACTGTCTCATAGAAGTCCTGTTGTTCCTTTGTATGGAACATGTAGTCCACAGCAGTCCTCCTCCTGGTGGCATATGGATCTGACTCTCTCCATAGCCTCAGACCTGAGTCCTTCCTGATCTTCATGTTCTCAGCAACTGGATGAGCATCATTGTGATCTGGGATTTTTGGCTTTAGCTTCCTCAAGATATGTGACTCATCATCTTCTTCTGCCATTTCAGTTTCAGGCACTGGGGCCTTGTTCTTTTCCTCAGCAGGGATGTTTCTGGTGCTCCTCTTCGGTTTTGGCTTTGGAGCTGGAGCAGCAGCCTTTGGAGCAGCCTTAGGCTTAGATGGAACAGCCCCTGCCCTGATGGCATCACCCATAAGCTTCTGAGCTTTGGGTGCTGGTGCAGCTTTTTCTTCCTCTTCCTCTTCAGAATCTCTCATGATTGAGGATCTCCCAAGCACTCTAGCAGTGGTCTTCTTGACCCTCTCTTTCCTCTTCTTCTCTGCTACAACCTGCTCTTTGGGTGCAGATCCCAAAGTCTCTTGAGTAGACGCTCTGGCCTTAGACATTGGAAGTCTCTTTGCAAGCACTTTGGTTTTCATGCCAGGCTTAGTGACAAAAGTTGTGCCATATTCCTTCTTCAGGACTTTTCTCTTTGAGGTGGTTTCTTCTTCCTCAGCCACATAGTAATCATCCTCTGACTCTGAAGTTCTTTTCTTGCTGGCCCAGGTGGCAGCTTTGGGTAAGTTGCTTGGGGTGCTCCTGCTGCCATCATCTAAGCTGCTAGAAGGACTAGTGCCCTTACTCAGGTGAACCTGCTCCTCTGACCTATTCTTGTTGTCACTCTGATCAGATGCAAACACTGACAACAGACCCTGTGAATAGATATAGATGAGATAGTGGATGAGCATCACAAAATGCAGAGGTTTTTGCAAAAGAATGAGTCAAAAACTTAGTTTTAGTTTTCCACAGAAAGCATTTCGGATCAATCGATTTGTAAACTCGGTGATACCGAAGCAGCTGTTGGAACCTAAACTAGTGAACTCGGTCAGACCGAGTCACAGTTTGGTGGCACCGAGACTGCTAGGGTTTCACAAAGTCCTGAACTCGGTCACACCGATTTGCAATTCTCAGTCAAACCGAAAATTACATGTGCAATGGCCCGAGCCGAATCGGTGGTACCGAGTTCCACAACTCGGTGGGTCCGAGATGGTTTCGGCAGAAACCTAACCCTAAATTTTCAATTCACTACTAAACTACGGAGTGTTTTGACTGGATAAGAATGATCTCAATCGTGGCAAGATGCATGGCGAACACAATGTGCTAGGAATCAGATAGGGATAGCACAGTGATTGAGTTCATACCCTAGTTCGGCGATGAGCTCGCTATGGCGGCAACGGCGGGGTTGATTCCCGTTGACGGCGGCGGAGACCAGAGGCAGGAGGCGGCTGGCGACGAGGAGGACGATCCGGAGACCCTGGAGGCAGAGCGGGCTAAGCGCGGGTCGAGGAGGTTCGGAAAGTTTTCCAAAATTTGACCCGTGGGTATATATAGCCAGACCCTGTCGGTGTGACCGAGTGGAACAACTCGGTGGCACCGAGATGCATAACTGCAAGCAGTTAGTGCAACTTGGTGTGACCGAAAAGTTCAAATCGGTTGCACCGAGATTGAAAACCTAGATCGACTTAGTGATCTCGGTATGACCGAAATGGGTGAATCGGTCAGACCGAAACACACAAAGAAGTTTTGGAAGTTTAAGTCTATGACGAATCGAGGACTCCGAGTGCTCCTCACACAGAGTGGTTCGAATCTGACTTGATCAAATTTTGTGATGCAGCATGAATAGAGTTTGAGACGAGAAAAACATAGATAGCTAGAGAAGGTTCTTAGGCATTATTGTCCATCCACTTGGCCAAAAGAAAAGGAAACCAATCAATCAAAACAACAAGTGGATGACCTCGAATGAGTAAATTATGCAACCAACATGCTCACACAATAAAATGGCAAATGAAATATATGGCAAAGCATGCACAAACAATTCTAGCATCTATCAAGCAATTTGCGATGACTAGGTCATCTATATATGAGTATATTGACTTAGGAGTCAAATGAGAACATTTGATCATAGGTCATACTCATCGTTTAAGCACAAGTGGGGTTACCACTTTTACATAAAGCGTTGTTGTGTTCACACCATTAGAGTTGCTTTAACTCAGTTGTTAGAGTAAAGCTCCCCCTAGATGTGAGATCCCCCCTGAGAGGGATGAACTAACCTTGGGTTTTGTCGATGATGACTTCATGTAGATGTTGAAGATGTGGATGCTCTATGTTGATATAGATTATTTGGAGCTATCCTTTGGAGTGAGTTGCACTTTCAATACCTACACGAGTTAGTCCCACAAGGAACAAACAAGGGTATCCATAGACATAGAGTGATGCACACACAAGATGATGTCTATGAAAACTTTAGGTTACCTTGTCCCTTGTCTTACCAACAAGAGGGTTTGTGACTCCTTGAACTAGTGCAAGATGTGGAAGTTGATTGCACTTGTTCTTGCCAAAATGATAAGAGTGAAGTATATTGGCGGAGTCACCCTCAAGAACTCTCTAGTTCTTCTTTTTCGGGATCCACACCATCTTGATGGGAATCCTTGGAGTTGTAGTTGTACTTGATGAAGTGGAACTTGATGTAGTCTTGGGAACCCACTTGACCAAGGCCTTAGGAGCTTCTTCAAATGCATCAATTTCCTCTTGAAGCTTGTCCTTGCCTTTTTGCTTGTGGTCTTGTGGTGGAAGATCATCTTGAGCTTGTGTCCCTTTGGATGAAGTAGGGTCATACTTCTCTTGTTGAGGAACAAACTTCGTCTTGGGGTATTGATCTTCTTCCCACTCAACTCCATTGGCATTGAACTTTCGTTCAAAACCAATACCTTGATTCTTCCGGTGCCTTCTTTGCTTGCGTACAATTTCCTCGAATTGCTTACTCCCGGCAAGACTCTTGTAAACACCTTTCTCTATAATTCCCTTCAATAAGCTATTTTCTTGCTCAAGTGTAACTTGGCTAAGAGAATCATTAGTGGAATCAAGAGAACTACTAGAAGCAACAACATTGGATTTAGCATGATTATTGTTACTACTAGAGGAAGAATCTTTCTTGTTCTTGTTACTAGACTTGACTTGAGGCATGTAAGTGGATAAGAGTAAACGCTTGGCAATGTAAGAAGAACTTTTCTTGCGAAGATCATCATTGATTGCCTTTAAGAACTCATGCTCTTGCTCAAGGTTGAGCTTTTCAAAACGTAATTTCTCATGAGTCCTTAAAAGTTCTCGATGATCTCCTAAGATAGTATCATGAGCTAACTTAAGAGTGTTTAGTTCTTTAGTTAGAGACTCAATCTTCTCCTTATTATTGTCATTTGTTTCATTATAGTATTCATCACTATAGTTGTCAACAAGCAACTCATCATCACCTAACAAGTCATCTTCATCACTATTGAAATCAACATATTCGGAGTGTGATACCTTTGGACCTTTGGCCATGAAGCATCTTCCAATTCCTTCATTTGGTGAATCAAATATGTCGTAGGAGTTGGTTGACACAAGTGCTAGTCCCGGCAACACCTTCATCTTGAGTATATTCGGAGTCGGAGTGATAGCTTCTCTCGGAGTCATTGTCGGAGTCGGAGCCGGATACCCATTCACCAACATGAGCTTGATGTCTTCGTTTTGTGTAGCTCCTTGATGACTTGTCCTTCCTCTCCGAATCCTTGCTTCTCCGAGGGTGTCTTCATTCATATCGATCATCCCTACTCCTTCTCTCCCTTGATGGTGATTCTTCTCTTCTACTTCTTCTTTTGGGAGAATCTTCTCTTCTCTTGTGGGGAGTCGTACACTCATTGGAGTAGTGTCTGGGTCTTCCACAATTGTAGCAGTTTCGCTCTCGACTGGATGATCTTTTGTCATTGTAGGAACTTGACTTGGAACTTCTCTCCTTGCTTCTACTCTTGTAGAACTTGTTGAAGTTCTTCACCATTAGGCTCAATTCTTCATTGAAGGTTTGTTTCTCACTTGATGATGTGGGAGCTTCACATGAGGCTTTGTAAGCACTACTTGACTTGTTATGGAGCTCCTCCTTATCCTTGAGTGACATCTCATGAGCAACAATTCTTCCAATGGCTTCCATTGGCTTGAGATCTTTGTAATTTGGCATCATTTGGATCAATGTGCATACGGTATCGTATTTTTCATCCAAGGCTCTTAGGATCTTCTTGATGATGAATTTGTCGGTCATCTCTTCACTTCCTAAGCCGGCAATCTCATTTGTGATAAGAGCAAGCCTAGAGTACATTTCAGCGACACCTTCACCATCCTTCATTTTGAACTTGTCAAGTTGACTTTGAAGCACATCCAACTTGGATTCCTTAACGGAGTCGGTACCTTCATGCATGTCAATAAAAGTATCCCAAATTTCCTTTGCATTCTCAAGACGGCTGATTTTGTTGAATTCTTCGGGGCACAATCCGTTGAAGAGGATATCACAAGCTTGAGCATTGTACTATACCATCTTCAACTCATCTGTGGTAGCTTCACGATTCGGTTCTCTCTCGTCAAAGAATTCACCTTGCAAGCCAACACACAAATAGCCCGAACGGCGGGGTTATGTCCAAGAATATGCATTTTCATCTTACGCTTCCAACTAGCAAAATTAGTACCATCAAAGTAAGGACCTCTACGGTGATAATTTCCCTCGCTAGACGCCATACTCTCTTAGGTTGTGAAACCAAGGCTATGACCACCAAAAGCTATGGAAATTAAAGCAAATGGAGACCAAGGCTCTGATACCACTTGTAGGATCGAAAGTATGTCTAGGGGGAGGTGATTAGACTACTTGACCAATAAAAATCTATCCTTTTCCCAATTTTAGTCTTTGACAAATTTTAGCTATCTTAGCACAAGTCAAGCAATCTTAACACAATTCAAGCAAGCATGCAAAGAGTATATGAGGAGCGAAAAATAAAGCACGCAACTTGCAAGAATGTAAAGGGAAGGGTTTGGAGGATTCAAACACAGTAGGAGACACAGATGTTTTTGTCGTGGTTCCAATAGGTGGTGCTATCGTACATTGATACGTATCCGTCATATCTACTTTTCCAAACACTTTTGCCCTTGTTTTGGACTCTAACTTGTATGATTTGAGTGAAACTAACCCGGACTGACGCTGTTTTCAGCAGGATTGCCATGATGTTGTTTTATGTGCAGAAAATAAATATTCTCGGAATGACCTGAAACTCCACGGAACATCTTAGAAAAAATAATAAAAAATCCACGCCAAAGATGAAGACCAGGGGGGCCACACCCTTCTCACGAGGGTGGGGGGCGCCCCCCTACCTCGTGGGCCCCCTGGAAACCCTCCGACGCCAACTCCAACTCTATATATTTGCTTTCGGAGAGAAAAAAATAGAAAAGAAGAAATCATCGCGTTTTACGATACGGAGCCATCGCCAAGCCCTAAAACCTCTCGGGAGGGCTGATCTGGAGTCCGTTCGGGGCTCCGGCGAGGGGGATTCGTCGCTGTCGTCATCATCAACCATCCTCCATCACCAATTTCATGATGCTCACCGCCGTGCGTGAGTAATTCCATCGTAGGCTTGCTGGACGGTGATGGGTTGGATGAGATTTATCATGTAATCGAGTTAGTTTTGTTAGGGTTTGATCCCTAGTATCCATTAAGTTCTGAGATTGATGTTGCTATGACTTTGCTATGCTTAATGCTTGTCACTAGGGCCCGAGTGCCATGATTTCAGATCTGAACCTATTATGTTTTCATGAATATATGTGAGTTCTTGATCCTATCTTGCAAGTCTATAGTCACCTACTATGTGTTATGATCCGGCAACCCCGAAGTGACAATAATCGGGACCACTCCCGGTGATGACCATAGTTTGAGGAGTTCATGTATTCACTATGTGCTAATGCTTTGTTCCGGTTCTCTATTAAAAGGAGGCCTTAATATCCCTTAGTTTCCAATAGGACCCCGCTGCCACGGGAGGGTAGGACAAAAGCATGCAAGTTCTTTTCCATAAGCACGTATGACTATATACGAAATACATGCCTACATTACATTGATGAATTGGAGCTAGTTCTGTGTCACCCTAGGTTATGACTGTTACATGATGAACCGCATCCGGCATAATTATCCATCACTGATCTGGTGCCTACAAGTTTTCTATATACTGGTTTACGCTTATTTACTTTCCTGCTGCTACTGTTACAATCACTACAAAATACCAAAAACATTACTTTTGCTGTCTTTACTTTTGTTACCGTTACCACCACTATCATATTACTTTGCTACTAAACACTTTGCTGCAGATACTAAGTTTCCAGGTGTGGTTGAATTGACAACTCAGCTGCTAATACTTGAGAATATTCTTTGGCTCCCCTTGTGTCGAATCAATAAATTTGGGTTGAATACTCTACCCTCGAAAGCTGTTGCGATCCCCTATACTTGTGGGTCATCACGACTAATTTCTGGCGATGTTGCCGGGGAGCATAGCTCTATTCTTTGAGTCATTTGAGATTTATATCTGCTTATCATTATGAAGAACTTGAGAGATCCAAAAACCAAAATCTATCCCTCAACTACGAGGGGAGGTAAGGAACTGCCATCTAGCTCCGCACTTGATTCACCTTCTGTTATGAGTAAGTTTGCGACACCTACATCTGCTTCTGCTATTCGTTCCGATATGTCGCATGTTATTGATGATGCCACTTCTGCTATGCATGATACTTATGATGAAACTGCTTCTATGTCTGATACTACTGTGCCCCTTGGTGAATTTCTTGATGAACAAATTGCTAGGGCTAGAGAAAAAGAAACTATTGAATCTGAATACGATGATGATAGTGATGATGAAAATATGTCTATTATTCCTGAGGGCTATCTTTTTGATATGGAATCTTCTACCGCTATTTTTGCTTGCAAAGATAGATATGAGTTTAAGAGGTTATTAATTAAATGGAACAAAGAATCACTTAGAGATAAAATGAGACCCGACCCTACTTTTGCTACTTCACCTATATGTGTTCCTGATAAGGATTATGAATTCTCTGTTGATCCTGATATAATTACTTTGGTTGAATCTGATCCATTTTATGGCTATGAATCTAAAACTGTTGTGGCACATCTTACTAAGTTAGATAATATAGCTGCCCTGTTCACTAATGATGAGAGATCGCGTTACTTTTATATACTCAAAATATTTCCATTCTCATTAAAGGGTGATGCTAAGATATGGTTTAATTCTCTTGATCTTGGTTGTGTGCGTAGTCCCCAGGATATGATTTATTACTTCTCTGCTAAATATTTCCCTGCTCATAAGAAACAAGCTGCTTTGAGGAAAATATACAACTTTGTGCAAATTAAAGAAGAGAGTCTCCCACAAGCTTGGGGGAGGCTTCTCAAGTTACTTAATGCTTTGCCTGATCATCCTCTTAAGAAACCCAAAGTACTTGATATCTTTTATAATGGACTAACCGATGCTTTCAGAGATTACCTGGATAGTTGTGCTGGTTCTCTTTTCAGGGAAAGAACACCGGATGAAGCTGAAATTCTATTGAATAATATGTTGACAAATGAAAATAATTGGGCACCTCCTGAGCCAGCTCCTGCTCCAATTACTGAGCCTATTCCTAAACCAACTCCGAAGAAGAGAGGTGTTCTATTTCTCAGTCCCGAAGATATGCAAGAGGCAAAGAAATCTATGAGAGAGAAAGGTATTAAAGCTGAAGACATTAAGAATTTACCTCCTATTGAAGAAATACATGATCTTAATTCACCGCCTGTTGAAGAAACTTATGGTCTCAATTCTTTATTTATTGAAGAACCTCCTGACCCCGATATCCCGACACAGGTAGTAAAGGTAAATTCTCTCTATAGATATGATAAAGCTGAAATCCCTCCTACTAAAATTGCTAGTCATTGCTTGGATGAGTTTGATAACTTTATGTATAAGCAAGACGACTTCAATGCTTATTTTGGTAGACAATTAAAAGAGAATGCTTATATGATTAGACGCTTGGGTGATTATATGGCTAATATTAAAGATGAACTTAAACTTGTTAGCAAACATGCTTCTATGGTTACCACTCAAGTAGAACAAGTACTTAAGACTCAAAAAGAAGTGCTTGATGAAATTAATAGTAAGAAAAATGATTATGCTGTTAGAGTGGCTACTAGAACTGGTAGAATGACTCAGGAACCTTTGTATCCTGAAGGCCACCCTAAGAGAATCGAGCAAGATTCTCTGAGAAATAATATTGATGTTCCTAGTTCTTCTAAAAAGAAGAAAAAGAAAAATGATAGAATTGTGCAAACTTCTAGTGAACCTATTGCTGAACCACCTGATAATCCAAATGATATATCTATGTCTGATGTTGAAACACAATCTGGTAATGAACATGAACCTAGTGAAAATGTTAATAATGATGTTCATGATGATGCTCAACCTAGTAATGACAATGATATAGAAATTGAACCTGCTGTTGATCTTGATAACCCACAATCAAAGAATCAACGTTATGATAAAAGAGACTTTGTTGCTAGGAAACATGGTAAAGAAAGAGAACCTTGGGTTCAGAAACCCATGCCTTTTCCTCCAAAACCATCCAAGAAAAAGGATGATGAGGATTTTGAGTGCTTTGCTGAAATGATTAGACCTATCTTTTTGCATATGCGATTAACTGATGTGCTCAAAACAAATCCTTATGCTAAATATATGAAGGATATCATTACTAATAAAAGAAAGATACCGGAAGCTGAGATTTCCACCATGCTTGCTAATTATACTTTTAAGGGTGGAATACCAAAGAAACTTGGAGATCTCGGAGTACCTACTATACCTTGCTCCATTAAAAGAAATTATATTAAAACTTCTTTATGTGATCTTGGAGCCGGTGTTAGTGTTATGCCTCTCTCTTTATATCGTAGACTTGACTTGAATAAGCTGACACCTACTGAAATATCTTTGCAAATGGCTGATAAATCAACTGCTATACCTGTCGGTATTTGTGAGGATGTGCCTGTTGTGGTTGCAAACGTTACTATTTTAATGGACTTTGTTATTCTTGATATTCCCGAGGATGATAGTATGTCTATTATTCTTGAAAGACCTTTTCTTAATACTGCAGGGGCTGTTATTGATTGCAACAAAGGCAATGTAACTTTTCATGTTAATGGTAATGAGCATACGGTACACTTTCCGAGGAAACAACCTCAAGTTCATAGTATCAATTCTATCGGAAAGATTCCATCGATTATATTTGGAGGTTTTGAATTTCCTCTTCCTACTGTCAAAAAGAAATATGAAATACTTATTATAGGGGATGTGCATATCCCCGTTGAGGTAACTTAGTGTTATTCAAAATTTCTCCGGTTTCGTGATTATCGAATTGAGTTTGTTAACAAGACTTGATCAACCTTGTTGGTGGATTCTTTTTGATGAGCATGAGATAGATGAAACTAGAAGCACAAACTTCTGTACCCTCTCTATATTTTCTGTTAATTAGTAGAAATAAAGTAAAAATAGTATTTTTCTGTCTGTTTCCTGGCTTATCCGTGCAATATAAAAATATTCCGAAAATAAAAGTCCTCAGAATGACATGCCAATTTAATATGATTTTTTTGGGAATATTTGAGGATTTACTGTTCAAAAATCACCACGGGAGGAGCTGCCACCTGGCCATGAGGGTGGTGGGCGCCCCCCCTCTAGGGCGCGCCCCCCTGCCTCGTGGGCCCACGGTGGCCCTCCTCCACTTATCCCAACACCCATCTTCTTCCTCTGTCTCACACAAACCCGAAAAACCAACTCAAGCACGAGTTGCAGCCACTTTTGCTGTGATTTTCTATCTCCTTGCTCAAAGCACCTCTCGCAAAACTGCTTGGGGAGATTGTTTCTTGGTATGTGACTCCTCCATTGGTCCAATATGTTTTTGTTCTAGTGTTTTATTCTTTGCAAATTTGTGCTGCATAGGTGACCATGTTCTTGAGCCTGCATGTCAAATTTATATGGTTCCAAGTAGTTTTGATGCATGATATAGGCTCTAGGCACTTGTGGAAGTAGTTGCTATCAGTTTTATTGAGTTTGGTTTACTTTTATTTTGAAGTTACTAAAAATTTCAGAATTTTTCAGAGAAAAACAATACGCTTAGGAAGATGTTCCAAGGTGGTTCCTCTAAGAAGTAAGTACCCAGGATTGCTATGCGCGATGCTGACGAGGATCCACCAAGAGACGCTCCAGTACGTCCTTGCGAATGGCCGTCGGAAAATGTTATGGACCGTGCAGGAATTAAAGAAGAATTTAAAGCATATTTGCGCAATGCCGGTCTTGAGGATTTTGAGGCTAACAAATGCCCCCAGTATCATGGTCTCACAAGTTCATTTGTGAGGAGGTTTGAGTATTCATCTTCGCGTAATTCTTCTTCAGTCATGTTTGATCTCTATGACAAATCTTATACCATGGACTTAGAGGATTTCACTTCTGCTTGCAAACTTCCATCATGGGGTAGTGTTATGGATCCCCCTAAATCTGAATTTAGAAACTTTCTTGCTAGTATAACTGTAGGGGAATCTAGAGATATAATGCAGGCTACCATAGGGAGCATTCACTTTCCTGCTATACATTATTTTGCTCTCTTCATCGGTAGATGCATAAATGCTAAGGATGAAGCATGTCACATGTGTGTCCCTGATCTTAGCATTCTTAGGAGTGCTATGTTAGGAGACCAATCTTATCATATGGGAGCCATTGTAGCTCGTAGGTTGCATCATAATAGACATAATGGAGATTTCTTTGGAGGAATTTATGCAACCCGCTTAGCTCATTTTCTTGAAATAGACATTCGTGAGGGTGATACGGAGTTGCCTCCTGCATATTTAGATTATAACTCTATGGCTTCGCACCAGTTTGTCGAGAGGCCTGAATCACCTCTCTTATATCGTTTAATTTTTGATAAACGACATGTTTTCTGTATTACTCTCCCTGCTCCTGCCTTCTTTGATTCACAGACAAAAAGAAGATATGTTATTACCAGAGAGGAGGCAGAAGAGTACGAGAGGAGCGGAGGCAGCTCGACTCCATGCTGCAGCTCAGCAGGCGATAACCGCTGCACATCAGTTTGATCCCAACTATTCTTCATCATCACAGTACGACCCCAACAACTATTATTATGGATATCCGCCAGGCCAGCCGTGGCCATAGACCAACTTAGGCCAAAAGCCTAAGCTTGGGGGAGTACGTATTTCCCACCGACATTACATTTATGTTCACACACACTCATTGCTAGATGTCGGTGCTCATACTTTTTCACTGTAATATCCATGCTAGTTTATTTCATTTTATGCTTTCTTCTTGTGTGTTTGTTAAACCTTAAGAAAAACAAAAAAATAGTAGTAGTTTATTTTTCTGCTGTAGTAGTAATAATTAAAAAGAAAATCCAAAAATATTTCCCGTTCTTCTTTTGCTTGTTGGGAGCTTTCCCGTGTAAATAGTTTTTATTCCTTTTTCTTTGGGGGTCAGTAGGAGAAGACCATAATTAAATTGTTGAAGTGGATCTTATATGCATTATTGTTGAATTAACCAAAGAGCCCATATTGCCTTGTCTTCTCCTGTTTATTGAATGCTCGCAAATTCCGGCTTAGTCCAATGCACGTACACTCTTATTATTATTCACACCGTTCGGTCGTGCAAGTGAAAGGCAATTATGATGATATATGATGGACTGACTGAGATGAGAAAAGCTCGTATGAACTTGACCTCTTTTGTTTTTGTAAATATGATGAGTCCCTCGTTCTTGATTCAGCTTATTATGAATAAACATGTTTGCAATGAAAATTAGAGACCGTAGTTGCTTGTGCCATGCTTGATTAGGTATGAGTTATAATGATTTACCTTGTGTGCCAACATGCTATTGAGATGGTTATGATGTGGTATGATGGGGTGGTATCCTCCTTTGAATGATTTAAGTGACTTGACTTGGCACATGTTCACGCATGTAGTTGAAACAAATCAACATAGCCTTCACGATATTTATGTTCATGGTGGATTATATCCTACTCGTGCTTGCATCCAATGTTTATTAATTTTAATGCATGTGTGTGGCTGTTGTCGCTCTCTAGTTGCTCGCTTCCCAGTCTTTTGCTAGCCTTCACTTGTACTAAGCGGGAATACTGGTTGTGCATCCAATCCCTTAAACCCCAAAGTTATTCCAGATGAGTCCACTATACCTTCCTATATGCGGTATCTACCTGCCGTTTCAAGTAAATTTGTATGTGCCAAACTCTAAATCTTCAAATAAACATTCTGTTTTGTATGCTCGAATAGCTCATGTATCAACCAAGGCTATCCTTATCTTCCATGTTAGGCGGGTTATTCTCAAGAGGAGTGGACTCCGCTCCTCACTCACGAGAAAATGGCTGGTCATCGGGATGCCCAGTCCCATACTTTATGCAAACTAAATCAAAATTAATTGCAAACAAAACTCCCCCTGGGACTTGATGCATGTTGGAGGCACTCGTTGTTTCGAGCAAGCCATGGATTGATGTTTGTTGGTGGAGAGGGAGTATAAACTTTACCATTCTGCTTCGGAACCACCTATAATGTGTGTAGCATGGAAGATATCGCCATCTCTCGGTTGTTATGTTGACAATGAAAGTATACCGCTCAAAATACAATTTATCTCTATTGTAAAACCGAGCTCTGGCACCTCTACAAATCCCTGCTTCCCTCTGCGAAGGGCCTATCCATTTACTTTTATGTTGATTCATCACCCTCTTATTAAAAAGCACTATCTGGACAGCACAGCTGTCATTTGCATTCATCACAATTAATCTATGTTGGGTATGACTATGATTGGATCTCTTTTACCATGAATTACAATGTCTAGTCAGTCCTTGATCTTTAAAGTTGCTCTGCATTTATGTTTTGCGGTCTCAAAAAGGCTAGCGAGATACCATCTTGTTATATCATATTATGATTGTTTTGAGAAAGTGTTGTCATCCGAGATTTATTATTATGACTTGCTAGTTGATTATGCTATTGATATGAGTAATTATGAGACCTAAGAATTATTGTAAATGTGGTTAGTTATGATTTATGCTAAAAACTTGAATGCTGGCCTGACATAGTTACCATAACAAGAGCAAATAGAGTTTGTAAAAAAAATTCTTTCTTTCTTTCTGTTTGTCAACTGAATTGCTTGAGGACAAGCAAGGGTTTAAGCTTGGGGGAGTTGATACTTCTCCGTCGTATCTACTTTTCCAAACACTTTTGCCCTTGTTTTGGACTCTAACTTGTATGATTTGAATGGAACTAACCCGGACTGACGCTGCTTTCAGCAGAATTGCCATGATGTTGTTTTATGTGCAGAAAACAAATATTCTCGGAATGACCTGAAACTCCATGGAACATCTTAGAAAAAACAATAAAAAATCCTCGTCAAAGATGAAGACCAGGGGGGCCACACCCTTCTCATGAGGGTGGGGGGGCGCCCCCCTACGGCACGCCCCCTACCTCGTGGGCCCCCTGGAAACCCTCCAACGCCAACTCCAACTCTATATATTTGCTTTCGGAGATAAAAAATTAAAAAGAAGAAATCATCGCGTTTTACGATACGGAGCCGTCGCCAAACCCTAAAACCTCTTGGGAGGGCTGATCTGGAGTCCGTTCGGGGCACCGGAGAGGGGGATTCATCGTCGTCGTCATCATCAACCATCCTCCATCGCCAATTTCATGATGCTCACCGTCGTGCGTGAGTAATTCCATCGTAGGCTTGCTGGACGGTGATGGGTTGGATGAGATTTATCATGTAATCGAGTTAGTTTTGTTAGGGTTTGATCCCTAGTATCCATTAAGTTCTGAGATTGATGTTGCTATGACTTTGCTATGCTTAATGCTTGTCACTAGGGCCCGAGTGCCATGATTTCAGATCTGAACCTATTACGTTTTCATGAATATATGTGAGTTCTTGATCCTATCTTGCAAGTCTATAGTCACCTACTATGTGTTATGATCCGGCAACCCCGAAGTGACAATAATCTGGGCCACTCCCGGTGATGACCATAGTTTGAGGAGTTCATGTATTCACTATGTGCTAATGCTTTGTTTCGGTTTTCTATTAAAAGGAGGCCTTAATATCCCTTAGTTTCCAATAGGACCCCGCTGCCACGGGAGGGTAGGACAAAATATGTCATGCAAGTTTTTTTCCATAAGCACGTATGACTATATACGAAATACATGCCTACATTATACTGATGAATTGGAGCTATTTCTGTGTCACCCTAGGTTATGACTGTTACATGATGAACCACATCTGGCATAATTATCCATCATTGATCTGGTGCCTATGAGTTTTTCATATACTGGTTTACACTTATTTACTTTCCTGCTACTACTGTTACAATCACTACAAAATACCAAAAACATTACTTTTGCTGTCTTTAGTTTTGTTGCCGCTACCACCACTATCATATTACTTTGCTACTAAACACTTTGCTGCAGATACTAAGTTTCCAGGTGTGGTTGAATTGACAACTCAGTTGCTAATACTTGAGAATATTCTTTGACTCCCCTTGTGTCGAATCAATAAATTTGGGTTGAATACTGTAGGATCGAAAGTATGTCTAGAGGAGGGGTGATTAGACTACTTGACCAAATAAAAACTTAACCTTTTCCCAATTTTAGTTCTTGGCAGATTTTAGCTATTTTAGGATAAGTCAAGCATTCATCACACAATTCAAGCAAGCATGCAAAGAGTATATTGGCAGCGGAAAGTAAGGCATGCAACTTGCAAGAATGTAAAGGGAAGGGTTTGGAGAATTCAAACGCTATTGGAGACACGGATGTTTTTCCCGTGGTTCGGATAGGTGGTGCTATCCTACATCCACGTTGATGGAGACTTCAACCCACGAAGGGTAACGGTTGTGCGAGTCCACACAGGGCTCCACCCAAGGGCAACGGTTGCACGAGTCCACACAGGGCTCCACCCATGAAGGGTCCACGAAGAAGCAACCACCCACAAAGGGTCCACGAAGAAGCAACCTTGTCTATCCCACCATGGCCATCGCCCACGAAGGACTTGCCTCACTAGCGGTAGATCTTCACGAAGTAGGCGATCTCCTTGCCCTTACAAACTCCTTGGTTCAACCCCACAATCTTGTCGGAGGCTCCCAAGTGACACCTAGCCAATCTAGGAGACACCACTCTCCAAGAAGTAACAAATGGTGTGTAGGTAATGAACTCCTTGCTCTTGTGCTTCAAATGATAGTCTCCCCAACACTCAACTCTCTCTCATAGGATTTGGATTTGGTGGAAAGAAGATTTGAGTGGAAAGCAACTTGGGAAGGCTAGAGATCAAGATTCATATGGTAGGAATGGAATGTCTTGATCTCAACACATGAGTAGGTGGTTTTCTCTCAGAACATATGAGTAGAAATGGTGTGTGTGTTCTGATGGCTCTCTCATCGAA
Organism: Triticum urartu; assembly: GCF_056163025.1. Classification (NCBI taxonomy): domain Eukaryota; kingdom Viridiplantae; phylum Streptophyta; class Magnoliopsida; order Poales; family Poaceae; genus Triticum; species Triticum urartu. The sequence goes on along the minus strand of NC_141879.1, from coordinate 148,009,681 downwards.
TGAGAAGGAGGTGGAGGGGTATATATAGCCTCCACATAAAATCCAACCGTTACACACAATTTACCAATCTCGGTGGGACCGAATCAGAAAACTCGGTCTGACCGAAGTAGTAAACCTAGTGACCGTTAGGAATTTCGGTGGGACTGACACACAACTCGGTAGGACCGATTCGGTTAGGGTTTTGGGCATAACGTAATCTCGGTGAGACCGATTACACAAACTCGGTGAGACCGAATTTGGTAATTAGCTAACCAGAGAGTTGGTCAGGCAAACTCGGTGGGACCGATTTGCTCTTTCGATGAGACCGAGTGGAACTCGGTGAGACCGAAATGTTACAAAGGGAAAACACTGAGTTTACATTGCAATCTCGGTGGGACCGATTCGCTCTTTCGGTGAGACCGAAAAGTTACGAAAGGGAAACAGAGAGTTTGCAACCCCATCTCGGTGGGACCGAGATCCTTATCGGTAGAACCGAATTGCTAGGGTTTGGCAGTGGCTAATGACAAGTGAAACTCGGTGGCGCCGGATAGGAAGAATCGGTAGGACCGAGTTTGGCTTAGAGTTTAGGTCATATGTGAATATGGGAAAATAGTTGAGGGTTTTGGAGCATGTCATTAAGCACATGAAGCAAGAGGTTCATTAAGCAACACCTCATCCCTCCTTAATAGTATTGGCTTTTCCTATGGACTCAATGTGATCTTGGATCACTAAAATATAAAATGAAGAGTCTTGAGCTTTTGAGCTTGAGCCAATCATTTGTCCTTAGCATTTTGAGGGTTCCACTTTCACATCCATGCCATGCCAATCATTGAGCTTTCCTGAAATAATCATCTTGGAATAGCATTAGCTCAATGAGCTATATATTGTTATGAATTACCAAAACCACCTAGGGATAGTTGCACTTTCAAATACTCTACCCTCGAAAGCTGTTGCGATCCCCTATACTTGTGGGTCATCATACATCCACGTTGATAGAGACTTCAACCCACAAAGGGTAACGGTTGTGCGAGTCCACGGAAGGCTCCACCCACGGAGGGCTCATGAAGAAGCAACCTTGTCTATCCCATCATGGCCATCGCCCACGAAGGACTTGCCTCACTAGCGGTAGATCTTCACGAAGTATGCGATCTCCTTGCCCTTACAAACTCCTTGGTTCAACTCCACAATCTTTGTCGGAGGCTCCCAAGTGACACCATGCCAATCTAGGAGACACCACTCTCCAAGAAGTAACAAATGGTGTGTTGATGATGAACTCCTTGCTCTTGTGCTTCAAATGATAGTCTTCCCAACACTCAACTCTCTCTCACAGGATATGGATTTGGTGGAAAAAGGGTTTGAGTGGAAAGCAACTTGGGGAAGGCTAGAGATCAAGATTCATATGGTAGGAATGGAATATCTTGGCCTCAACACATGAGTAGGTGGTTCTCTCTCAGAAAAAGTGTATTGAAAGTGTAGGTATGCTCTGATGGCTCTCTCCACGAATGAAGAGTGGGTGAAGGGATATATATAGCCTTCACACAAAAACTAACCGTTACACACAATTTACCAATCTCGGGAAGACCGAAGTGAAAAACTCGGTCAGACCGATTTAGCAAACCTAGTGACCGTTAGGATTTTCGGTAAGACTGAGATGCAACTCGGTAGGACCGATATGGTTAGGTTAGGGCATAACGTAATCTCGGTGTGACCGATTACACAAACTCGGTGAGACCGATTTTGGTAATAAGCTAACCAGAGAGTTGGTCAGGTAAACTTGATGGTACCGATCGCTCATTTCGGTGGGACCAAAATGTTACGAAAGAGAAACAGAGAGTTTACATTGCAATCTCGATGGGACCGATCGCTCATCTCGATAGGACCGAAACGTTACGAAGGAAAACAGAGAGATTACAACCCCATCTCGGTGTGATCGAAATCCCTATCAGTGAGACCGATTTACTTAGGGTTTGTGGCAATGGCTATGACATTTGAAACTCGGTGACTCCGGATAGAAAGAATCAGTAGGGCCGAGTTTGACTTTTTGGTTTAGGTCATATGTGGATGTGGGAAGGTAGTTGAGGGTTTTGGAACATATCACCAAGCACTTTGAAGCAAGTAAGCCATTAAGCAACACATCATCCCTCCTTGATAGTATTGGCTTTTCCTATAGACTCAATATGATCTTGGATCACTAAAATATAAAATGTAGAGTTTTGATCTTTGAGCTTGAGCCAATCTTTTTGTCCTTAATATTTTGAGGGGTCCACTTTCCTCATCCATGACATGCCATTCATTGAACTTTTCCTGAAATATTAATCTTGGAATAGCATTAGCTCAATGAGCTATATGTTGTTAAGAATTACCAAAACCACCTAGGGATAGTTTCACTTTCAATTAGTGTCTCAACACTAATCGTATTTCACATATACCTTTGCCGTCCTCATGCAGCAGCAGTATCGACTATTTTTACCATCAAACCATTCCGAGTCTCGTCTTCCCCCTCAGGTCATCCATGTAAATAGTTGATGCTCTCAATCTCCTCGAGTAGTCTTATAATTATTGCTTCTCGTGAATGACCTGCATAAAACATATAGCTAGGCATTTATCAAACACATGGGGATTGTTACAAAGAAAACACCATGCAGTCGAAGGACGGTTCTCAAAAGACCTATGCAAACCAGATAAACAGATGGTAAATAGCAGTAACCAATTAAAGACCACCGAACTGCAGGCTCTATAATATATTCTGGGTTGAAACAAAAAATTACATGTGCATCTCCCGTACAGAGAATGGCTTACCGTTGAAGAAGCTTACTATCTCTTTCTATATGGACCATTTTCTTCCTTTATCCAGGGTCAATTCTTAGTTTCTTGTTACAAAAAATTAATCAAATAATTATCTGTTCAATCTTAAGTCATCATTAAAAAAGATGACATGAGATAAAAATATCCAACGAAATCAACATGCTATGAGAAACTAAAAGTTCATTCATATTGTATTTAAACTGGATTCAGCATTACTAAGACTCAAAAATTATAAATTCAAAACCACACGGCAGGCCTTGTATGCAAGCAACAAACATAAGAAAGAATATGACGCTCACTTGAACAAGCGTTTAGAAAAACTGCAACAAATTTACTCCACGAGGATGGCCCAGATTTGGAAGTGTGCCATGATGTGTGCAAAGACCCCGCTACCAAAAATGTCGTCATAGTCTATCTGCATGCGCACTGTGACAGCAGTCCATCTATGCCAGCTGTGGGATTGCACAGGGATCCCCAGCAGTCGTACACATGGTCCGAGCAGCTTGAGTGGATGTGCTTCTGTCATAGCTCCAAATTAACAGAGTTTTCTCTTTGCCGTACATATATGGGGGGGGGGGGGGGGGGGGGTTACCTTCTTGTCAACATTGACACAAGATGACCCCGAAAACCCTCTACATTGTTGCTAAGTCAACACAAACATACTAAACACACTCGTTGGTATGAATAGTGATGAACGGTTTAGTGAAAGCCAAGGTATGAAAAATTATAAATGTTCACAACAACATAAGATCATATTTGCACTGCCATATGTAACGTAAGACAACCAATTCAGCTCAAATATGTATGCATTATATTAGCAGGAAGAGCAAAAAGATCACTTCCAGTTAAGCAGTTGCTATGATCAGGTTAACAGATTGACAAATTGGTTTCTGTTAGTCCTCATTCAGTATAGGATAAGCCATGAATATAGAAGGGAATAAAACAAACTAAACATCACATACATCTTGAATATAGCGAGTAAAGTTAGCAGACTATTGGACAATAAAAACTTACAGCATGCCTTGTGGTACAAAAACAGTAGAATTGGTAGATCAGTGGAGTACAGAAGATTTAAATATTATTTTGCCAATAGTTCAATCTGAAACTAATATATCTTTTTATGTTAATTCTCTAAAACTAATACAAGGGTAACTATCTTCTTAGATTTGTGATTAATAATATACTTTCTCTTGTCCATGCAATTGAACATTAATTTGATTGATAGACTTTCTCTGATCCATTACCTACAGTCAATTTATTTTGAACTTCTACTAATCTTGCAAGCTACAAAATCTGCAACTATGAAGAACCAGATCCAGTTTACTTGCAAGAATATATTAATGAACAACATAGCATGGCGTTCGACTATTTGTAAACTTGTTCATTAAGAAGGCAACATCTGCATACTAATGGTTCCTGCTAGGTCACAAAAATTACCTGCATGCGAAAACCTTCACAGTATCATCCTTTGAAAATATTGATCGCCCCCTGATTGTGACATACTCATATGGTTAGGTCACACCAAAAAGGAAGCTAAAAACAACTATGGAGCAGGCGAGCATTACCTTGGGCTTGGGTCTCTGCTCGGAGGTTAACTGCAGGGCGGATGACTTGAAAGCATCGGGGGAGAGCGTGACGCCACAGCTTCTCGCCTCCTCCACCTCCTCCTTCCTGCCTGGTCAATATCGAGTTTCTTGAAGAAAAAAAAGGAACACATCAATTGAGTTATCGACAACAACTTTCCCGAGAAGGACATGCTGTAGAAAAGAAATAGTGATCCTAGGCTAAACCATGATGGAAAAGCACAAACATCTGACCATCGGTTAGATGACGGAGGAGAATCTTCGTTCAAGCACTTCTCCTTTTCTGAAGGTATGTGCACCGAGAAAACAATATATTTTCAAGCAAAATAATATTCTCATGTGTAGCAGGGCAAACTGAATCTTCTCAGCATCAATCTCGTGAACCAGTGCACTATAAAGCAAAATATACAATCATCTTCTTTTCAGCTTAGTATGCATACACTGACGCAGCACCAAAGCGTACTTTCAGCAATTTTTGTAATTTTAGGAGTCATTATCATTGCTCATCAACACAAAGAATGATTATTTACACAACAAAATTAACAGAACATCCCATGTGTAGGTACATAAGTAGAAAGAACAAGCTAGCCTCATTGGGTTATTTTCTGAAGGTATGTGCATTGATAAAAATAATCAAACCATGACCAGGTGACCATGCTACAAATGTTCACCATTCTACACAGAGTGAGCAAATAGGCAATCAATGGAAACATGACAAATTTATTAAATTTGGCATGAAAAGATCCTTCAACACGAAATCAATTATACTTCTAGCCCCTTTAAACATCGTCATACCAAAGTAGCCAGAATTATCCTGTACAATCCATTTAATCTAATATTTTTCTTGGTTATGCAAGATAAAGAATAATGATATTGGGTGATAGCCTCATAGGCATCATCTATACGTCTGCCAAATATTAACAACCAATGTGTTTAACAAAGGTTATCGCTCTAACCTTATTTTCCAGCGACTTCTCCCAATTGAAGTTATTGCCCCCTTTGATTTCCCAACAGAAATTCTTTGAATCCTGCACTCGTAACACAAGTAGTTATGCGAATGCACACACAAACTTTGAAATGTGAAGGCATTAACCCTAGTTCAAAAAATAATAATAACCGAATAGCTTAAGGCCTCCAATAGTCAGGCATTAGAGTAGACTGAACCTTGATCATTGTTTCTGTAACACGAGATATTCAGAGGACCCAATCACCAGTTCTTCCAACACAACCTTGATCGGAAAAATATTAGCTTGCATAAGACAGTAATAAGATCACTTAAATCAAATCATTGCAGAAATATGCCTTATAGAGCCGTGTCTTATTAGGGACGCATCCATTTATTACACATCAAAAACACAGTAGACAGATAACAGTTAGTGCACATATTCAGAATGCCAGAAGATCTCCAAGATGAGATAAGTCGACATTCAAGTGTCCAGAATCGGGGAATGCTTAACACCCGTGGTATCCTCCCATCTAATACGAGCTAACCGGTGACCCAATCATCAGTTCTTCCAACACAAGCTTTAATGTAACACAACTTCTCCCAATTCCTATAACTTGCATATGACAGTAATAAGATCACTTACATCAACTTTCCGCAGAATCGGGCTTGGCCGTAAATTGGGGCTGGCGAAGGAGTCGATGACCTCATGCAGTGCGGAGCCTAGAGAGGGAGGACCCGTTGAGCGATGTGAGCTCGTGGATCACGACCAGCAAGGCCGACGTGACAGCGGCGCTGGCCTCCTTGGAGCTGACGGCATCCACGAAGGGCGCCACAGCATGGCGACCGGGAGCGAGGGCGAGCATCACCGGCGGGGGAGAAGGCGAGCGAGGGACGGGGGCTCGACAGAGCGGCGTCATCAGCAGCCGCACATGGGTTGGCGGCTAGGGTTAGCCGCAGGGGCGCGCGCAGGGAGGGAACGGCGAGGAGGTGATGTGCATCGATTGGGGCGACAAGGGTGAGCCGCGCTGGTGGCGGCCGGCGCGTGAGTCGGATGGCGTCGGCCAGAATCAGAGGGGCGGCGGCGGCGGCGGATCTCAGAGGCGGTGAAGGGCTCAGCGGCTGGGGGAGTCTTTTCTTGAGCATCAGTACAGACACAAGCGCTTATATACACGCGCATACACTCATTCCTATGAACGCACACACGCACACCCTACCCCTATGAGCACCTCCGAAAGACTGAGCGGCATATCATCTTGAGATTTACGAAGTCACAGTAGGCGCCTCGTCATCGACGGGAACGTCTCCTTCCACTGAAAGCGCATCGCCGGAAATCCTGAAATAAATCCAGGAATAATACGAGCACCAGGATTTGAACCCTAGTGGGTTGGGGATACCACTGTCCACCTAACCATCTCAGCGGCTGGGGGAGTCTTGACAACGAGGAAACAGATCGAGGGGAGTCTCGAGGCTGTTTTTTTTTACGATTGAGGCGGAGAGACGAAAGAAAAACCGGAGGTGGGAGGAGGACGGAAAAAACCAGCGAAAATAAACCACGCAAACTATTCATCAAGTCATCCATTAGGAGTAGAGACTAGCACATATGCACGTGTGTTGCAACGGGAAGGAGAATTTTCATGTGTTTAAATTTAATGAGAATTGTATGTGAAAGTAGAACATCATGTGAATCTCTACTGAACAAATGTTAGCAGATACAAGAATATATTTAAAATACTCTTTTCGTCTCAAAATAAGTGTCGCTGATTTATAGTGCTTAATACAAAGTTGTACTAAATTAACGACATTTATTTGTGACGGAGGGAGTCCTAAACAATTACATATGTATTTTCTTTAATAATTATGTATGTGTAAAATAAACAAATAAAGCTAGCGCATATACCCGGTACGTTGCAATGAGTTCTGTTTGTTTTATATTCAATCTTAAGCAATTATGCATTTCAAAGCCTAATCAACTAAAACCGTCCAAAAAAAATTATATGTTTGGTTTCCAATGCTACAATCTAAATTTAATTATCTATTTCCGCTAAGAAATCTATATTATTAAAGGGGGATCGAACATCGTGATGGTTCGATCTCGTTCGATCCCCACCTCCCTTCTACGACAACCATCTGTGCGATGGGCCATGCCCGTAGAAAAAAATCGACGATAGAAAAATCTATACTATTAAAGGGGGATCGAACGTCGTGATGGTTCGACCTCATTCGATCCCCACCTTCATTCTACGACAACCATCTGTGCGATGGGCCATGCCCGCAGAAAAAAATCAACGATAGAAAAACCTCGCGATCTATAGCAGCGAAAACCACAAGAAAAAAGCCCCGCACGTCCTCCACTTCTCCCACGATCTCCATCCGCAGATCTCTCTCCCGAGTCCCGAACCACCCAGTCGGCAACCCTGCACTGGATCTCATGCGCCGCGTATCTCATCTAGGCCTTGACCTCAACCCGCCCTCTCCACTACTGGTGGCTCGTGTGGATGGTTGCGGGCGTCATGCGACCGGAAGAGCGCCCTTGGAGGTGGTGGCAGTATCGGCCTTGTCCTGGGAGGATAGGTCTTTCTTGGACGATGACCTCGATGACGGCCCAGCACGTGGTGTCGTGGTCTCGCAGGAGTGTGTGTCAATAGCATCGGTGACTCGGGGGTAGCTGGGCCGCGCAGCAGTCGATCAGGGCGGCGATGATGGCCTCGTCCCGGGACATCGACCGATCTGGCAGTGTGAGCATGGGTCGTCGCCGGTGGTGAGGACAAGCTCGAAAGAACCACTGTGAGGACCTTGTTCAGCGACACTCCTCCGGCAAGGGCAGGTTGGAGATATCTGAGATGTGTCCTCTTCGCCTCCAAGAAAGATTTTGTGATGTGCTTGGTGATTCCCTCTCCGCCTCCAAGAAAGATTTTGTGATGTGTTCTTGGTGATTAAGTATGTGATTCTTTGTTTTGAAATATATTCAGAACTGTTATTTGTTCATGTTATTAACTGCCAATCTGAGACGTGGGCAAAAGAAACAGTGGTGATGCACACAACCCTACACAGCGCCACACGTTGTCGGTCAAGTGTGCAACAGCGGTTGCTCCATCATGGAATCAAATGAGTGAGGTCTTTTGCCCCTTTCAAAATTCTGGAATCTTCCACTTCTATAGAATCCGACCAGCCGTTCTTACTTGTTACTCAAATGTTTGAATCAGTAAGGGTGCAGCAGCTGTTCTATACATTAGTTCATCCATCTAATATAGAATCAATACTTTATACTCCCCCTCATATCCCACTCTTTTCATCACACAATTCAGTAGAAATCCTCTTCGCGTGTGTCTTGCCAAACTGACCTCATAAATTCAAGCCAAAGACTGTACTTGCAACAATTGTAAATTCAGAAAACGGGAAGAAAATAAACCCGCTGATACGGCAATCAGAACAGAGAGTTACGCACATGTTTCTTTACTTTTCGAGTACTTTTGCACCATCAATTATCAGTTGTGATCACTCAGTTCTCTAATGAAGTTGCTTGTTGATTTTGGTCGGCGTTTCCAGTTTGCCCTGTCATCTTGCTAATAATGCAGTCAACTTTATTTCACTTTAAACATCATCGATCATTCAACCCCCTTCTCTACTTTCAATGTAAAAGAGAGCTAGAGCGATGAAAATTTACCATATTTTTATTTATTTATGCATGCCTGTTTTTCTTGCTGTCACTATCATGACAATGACAGACAAGGATGTGGTGATGTATTTGTTCGTCCATGTTAACCACTAACCCACAACTTAGCTAGACAAAGGCAACCTCTGAATCTTATTTGTAGTTCTTTTAGGATAAGTATTTAAATTGACATGAAAAACACTAAGACAATGGAAAATCCGAATTACCCATGACTTCAATTGTGGTGCTCACTGTATACTATTATATTTTTTATCACAAGCAATTTATTGTCGTACATACTGTTCATGAAGAATCAAAATTTGCATAAAACATGAGCCTTATCGTGCCCAGCCTCCAGAGAGGTGAACCAGGTCCTGTCGTGAGGTCATTCTTCTCCAACCTACTCTACTAGTTTTGGGGGCGTATATATAGCTCCTCTTCCTGTATTTCCCTTTATGGCAATGTATTCATCTGTGTCTCTTGCCATCAACCTATCTGGCAATCTTTGATTAGTTATTAGATTTTCACTATCCTTCATAAACCCTTTTTGAGACGTTCTCCTGCTATGACAAATTACTAGGTTGTGCTCATTTTAGAGTACAAGGGACTTTGTGAGAGCAGAGTTTTGGCTCATGCGCTCAGATGAGCCCAGAAGTGAACAGTATCATGATTTAAAATAGTAAACAAATTCAAAAAATTACATTGTTTTGTGATGAAATATACTTGAGTGTGTGATGTTCGTGCCAAATTTGGAGAAGTTTGAACATTTGAGGAGCTCGTGTCAAAAAAATCAAATTCAGGGCTGAGAGAAACCTTTGGAAAACAACACTATTCATGCCTGGATTTGTTTTTTTTTTGCTGCGCGCTACTCGAATGTCCAAACATTATCAAATTTTGCACGAACATCACGCACATGCGCATCTTGCTTGCACAAAAAATTCGGAATTTTTTGACACTTTTTTCTATTTTTAATCATGGTACTGTTCACCGGGCTCATTTGAGCCCGGGCATCAAAGGGGATTTCCTGGACTTTGTGCGCTAATGTGCTGATAAATAATAATGTTGGTGTAATGCCTTTCTCGGAAACATAAACATGTACTTGTCAGGTTCTACAAACAATAAAGATTCTTATTTTTTTGCTATACAAGCGCTTATGTACCTTATTCTTTTATTAGCATACAAGGGGAAAGCATAAGGGAGAAGGGGACTCCATAAAGAAAGAACAAGAAGGTGACCCTGAAAAATAAGCAGCTGGAGAACACCAAGCTTATTGTGGAATTTGTAAACAAAATGTTGTCAATACCTGAGAAAATTTGTGGTGAGAACATCACACATGTTCTCCTTATAGTTTTTAAATGAACTTGTATGTTTATCTCTTTTTTCACTAGAATACTATATAATGGGGCATCGATATTTGAGAAGGCTTAGTGCAATTAATCTCTTTATCTTGTAGTACTTTAAACATGGATTCCATTATCGGAACAGGAGATCCTAGCAATAGAAAATCATAGATGTGTACTATATTGTTGGCCAAAAGTTAACCATATGTATTATACTGACTTCTTTATATTTATAGCATTTGAGATGGTTGTCTTGTCAATGGTACAAATTGGTATTTCTACTTCTACAAAAATACATATTAGTTTTCCAAATAACTGCTATTGACCTTACATGATTCTTTGAAGTCTTACTAATTTCTATTTGTTAGGACATACACTTGAACATTTATAGTAAGTATCTTAAATCTTACTTTGTTTGTTGGAAAGTGATACAAACCAACGTGGATAGTGCTATTGTTCCTGTGCATAGGCCAAATTAGTCATGGCTATTATAGACTTCCAATTCTGATAGCACTACACTAAATGAATGGTGTTACTCATTGTTTCAAAGGAGTTTGTCAATAATTTGGCTATGTGGTGTCGAAGCACTCCCCCATGAGGCTACACCTTCAAGGGGATTTCCTGAAGCTCAATCGGTACGTAGAAGTTGTGTTGCAGACAACGAGGTCATGGGGTTAAATTTGTCTCCTCAAGTTGAGCAAGAAGCATGGTGTCATTAATGAGATGTTCACAGCATTTCTTAAAAATTTATTTGATGGTGTGGCATATTTGTTTCTTGTTAAGTTTTCTGTATATTTCTATATTTATTTGTACAAAATGGAAGCTTCGGATGAACTCCATATACTCTTCCAACTTCATTCAATAAGATTAAAGTATGCAACATGTTTTTGAATAGTACATGTACTATATATTTTGAATAGTATATATATATATATATATATATATATATTCAAATGGTATTAAAATTCTTTCCTTATAGAGGAAAAAAATTCTTTTACATGGTAAAAATATTCCAAAGCAATATCATTGTCATTGGATTCACTAAGTCATGCATTATCAATGGTGGCAGAGGCGGAGAAAATGTTGTTATGAGATTACAAGAGTTTAAGTTGTGCTATGGTGATGGATGTTTTGCGGTGTGGAGCCATGAGGTCTACATGACATCAATAGGTTGCTAGCACTGCCTAAATTTGTTGTTCCGTGGCAACGCATGGGTATTGAGCTAGTACTTGATAGAAGATAAAATCAACCAGTACATATCTAGAGCATGGGTTGAACCCCACTTATGTGGTTTTTGCATCCTGTCATACATTGACCCTTTTTAGGGCATCATACAATGTATGTGTTATTAAACAAAGCTAGCTAGAAAAAGAGGAAGAGATGTACTTGTTTGGCGTCCTTGACAACGGTATGCAATTAGAGACAAGGAGGTGTCTGAACATGTATTGGTGGCTGTGCCTGGGGCATGCTAGGTCAAACTAAACTGGCAAGGGAAACTTGTGCTTGAATGTGATGCTGGGAAGACTGATGACTTGTCATATGTGCTTGGCTAGATCATGTTGGAATGTACGCTTTGATGAGATGATTAAAGATTTTGGGTTTATACATAGTTTATGAGAAACTTGTATTTCCAAAGAAGTGAGTGGGAGCACTATAAAATTTCTGATGAGTATATGTTGTTGACATATTGTTGATCGGAAATGATGTAGAATTTCTGAAAAGCATATAGGGTTATTTGAAAAGTGTTTTTCAATGGAAAACCTGGATTAAGCCACTTGAACATTGAGCATCAAGATCTATAAGGATAGATCAAAACGCTTAATGGTACTTTCAAATGAGCACATACCTTGACATGATCTTGAAGGTGTTCAAGATGGATCAGTCAAAGAAGGAATTCTTGCCTGAGTTGTAAGGTATGAAGTTAAGACTTAAAGCTCGACCACCGTAGAATAGAGAGAAAGGACGAAGGTCGTCCCCTATGCTTAGACATAGGCTCCATAGTATGCTATGCTGTGTACCGCACCTGATGTGTGCCTTGCCACATGTCTGGCAAGAGGGTACAAAGGTGATCAAGGAGTGAATCACCAGACAGCGGTCAAAATTGTCCTTGGAGAAAATAAGGACATGTTTCTCGATTATGGAGGTGATAAAGAGTTTGACGTAAAGGGTTACGTCGATGCAAGCCTTAACACCTATCTGAATGACTCTGAATAGCAAACCGGATACGTATAGTGGAGCAACCATTTGGAATAGCTCCAAGTGGAACGTGGTAGCAGCATCTACGATATGACATAAAGTTTTGCGAAATACATAGGGATCTGAATGTTGCAGACCCGTTGACTACAACCTCTCTCACAAGCATAACATGATCAAACCCAGAACTCATTGGGTGTTAATCACATAGTGATGTGAACTAGATTATTGACTCTAGTAAACTCTTTGGATGTTAGTCACATGGCAATGTGACCTGTGATCACATGGCAATGTGAACTAGATTATTGACTCTAGTGCAAGTGGGAGACTGTTGGAAATATGCCCTAGAGGCAATAATAAATTGATTATTATTATATTTCCTTGTTCATGATAATCGTTTATTATCCATGCTAGAATTGTATTGATAGGAAACTCAGATACATGTGTGGATACATAGACAACACCATGTCCCTAGTAAGCCTCTAGTTGACTAGCTCGTTGATCAATAGATGGTTACGGTTTCCTGACCATGGACATTGGATGTCGTTGATAACAGGATCACATCATTAGGAGAATGATGTGATGGACAAGACCCAATCCTAAGCCTAGCACAAAGATCGTGTAGTTCGTATGCTAAAGCTTTTCTAATGTCAAGTATCATTTCCTTAGACCATGAGATTGTGCAACTCCCGGATACCATAGGAATACTTTGGGTGTGCCAAACGTCACAACGTAACTGGGTGGCTATAAAGGTACACTACAGGTATCTCCGAAAGTGTCTGTTGGGTTGGCACGAATCGAGACTGGGATTTGTCACTCCGTGTAAACGGAGAGGTATCTCTGGGCCCACTCGGTAGGACATCATCATAATGTGCACAATGTGACCAAGGAGTTGATCACGGTATGATGTGTTACGAAACGAGTAAAGAGACTTGCCGGTAACGAGATTGAACAAGGTATCGGGATACCGACGATCGAATCTCGGGCAAGTATCGTACCACTAGACAAAGGGAATTGTATACGGGATTGATTGAATCCTCGACATCGTGGTTCATCCGATGAGATCATCGTGGAACATGTGGGAGCCAACATGGGTATCCAGATCCCGCTGTTGGTTATTGGCCGGAGAGTTATCTCGGCCATGTCTGCATGACTCCCGAACCCGTAGGGTCTACACACTTAAGGTTCGATGACGCTAGGGTTATAGGGAATAGATATACGTGGTTACCGAATGTTGTTCGGAGTCCCGGATGAGATCCCGGATGTCACGAGGAGTTCCGGAATGGTCTGGAGGTAAAGATTAATATATAGGAAGTATGGTTTTGGCCACCGAAAGTGTTTCGGGCATCACCGGTAGTGTACCGGGACCACCGGAGGGGTCCGGGGGTCCACCAGGTGGGGCCACCAGCCCCGGAGGCCTACATGGGCCAATAGTGGGAAGGGACCAGCCCCTAAATGGGCTGGGGCGCCTCCCCACCAAGGCCCATGCGCCTAAGGGGAAGAGGGGGCAAACCCTAAGGGCAGATGAGCCTTAATGCCCATGCCTGGTGCGCCTCCCTCTCCCCCTCCACTTGGCCGCCACCCTAGATGGGATTGGGGCTGGCCGCCGCCCCTAGGGTGGAACCCTAGGTGGGGCGCACCCCTCCCTCTCCCCTATATATACTTGAGGACTTGGGGCTGCCAACAGATGAGTTCCTCTCCTTCTTGGCGCAGCCCTACCCCTCTCCCTCCTCGTCTCTTGTGGTGCTTGGCGAAGCCCTGCTGGAGTACCACGCTCCTCCACCACCACCACGCCGTCGTGCTGCTGCTGGATGGAGTCTTCCCCAACCTCTCCTTCTCCCCTTGTTGGATCAAGGCGTAGGAGACGTCACCGGGCTGTACGTGTGTTGAACACGGAGGTGCGGTCCGTTCGGCACTAGGATCATCGGTGATTTGGATCACGACGAGTACGACTCCATCAACCCCGTTCACTTGAACGCTTCCGCGTAGTGATCTACAAGGGTATGTAGATGCACTCTCCTTCCCTCGTTGGTAGACTTCTCCATAGATTGATCTTGGTGATGCGTAGAAAATTTTGAATTTCTGCTATGTTCCCCAACAGTGGCATCATGAGCTAGGTCTATGTGTAGTTTCTATGCATGAGTAGAACACAAAGTAGTTGTGGGCGTTGATTTTGTTCAATATGCTTACCGTTACTAGTCCAATCTTGATTCGACGGCATTGTGGGATGAAGCGGCCCGGACCGACCTTACACGTACTCTTACGTGAGACTGGTTCCACCGACTGACATGCACTAGTTGCATAAGGTGGCTAGCAGGTGTCTGTCTCTCCCACTTTAGTCGGATCGGATTCGATGAAAAGGGTCCTTATGAAGGGTAAATAGCAATTAGCATATCACGTTGTGGTTTTTGCGTAGGTAAGAAACGTTCTTGCTAGAAACCCATAGCAGCCACGTAAAACATGCAAACAACAATTAGAGGACGTCTAACTTGTTTTTGCAGGGTATGCTATGTGATGTGATATGGCCAAGAAGAATGTGATGAATGATATGTGATGTATGAGATTGATCATGTTCTTGTAATAGGAATCACGACTTGCATGTCGATGAGTATGACAACCGGCAGGAGCCATAGGAGTTGTCTTTATTTATTGTATGACCTGCGTGTCATTGAACAACGCCATGTAATTACTTTACTTTATTGCTAACCGATAGCCATAGTAGTAGAAGTAATAAGTTGGCGAGACAACTTCATGGAGACACAATGATGGAGATCATGGTGTCATGCTGGTGACGATGATGATCATGGAGCCCCGAAGGTGGAGATCAAAAGGAGCAATATGATATTGGCCATATCATGTCACTATTTGATTGCATGTGATGTTTATCATGTTTATACATCTTATTTGCTTAGAACGACGGTAGCTTAAATAAGATGATCCCTCACTAAAATTTCAAGAGAAGTGTTCTCCCTAACTGTGCACCGTTGCGAAAGTTCGTCGTTTCGAAGCACCACGTGATGATCGGGTGTGATAGATTCTTACGTTCGAATACAACGGGTGTTGACGAGTCTAGCATGTACAGACATGGCCTCGGAACACATGCGAAACACTTAGGTTAACTTGACGAGCCTAGCATGTACAGACATGGCCTCGGAACACGGAGGACCGAATGGTCGAACATGAGTCGTATAGAAGATGCGATCAACATGAGATGTTCACCGATGATGACTAGTCCGTCTCACGTGATGATCGGACACGGCCTAGTTGATTCAGATCATGTATCACTTAGATGACTAGAGGGATGTCTATCTGAGTGGGAGTTCATAAGATGAACTTAATTATCCTGAACATAGTCAAAAGGTCTTCGCAAATTATGTCGTAGCTCGCGCTTCAGTTCTACTGTTTAGATATGTTCCTAGAGAAAAATTCGTTGAAATTTGATAGTAGCAATTATGCAGACAGTAGAAGGCTTATGTCCTTAATGCACCGCTCAGTGTGCTGAACCTCGAACATCGTCTATGGATGTTGCGAACATCTGACATACACGTTTTGATGACTACATGATAGTTCAGTACGTAATGCTAAATGGTTTAGAATTGAGGCACCAAAGACGTTTTTGAAACATCGCAGAACATATGAGATGTTCCAAGGATTGAAATTGGGATTTCAGGCTCGTGCCCACGTCAAGAGGTATAAGACCTCCGACGATTTTCTTAGCCTGCATAATAAGGGAGAAAAGCTCAATCTTGAGCTTGTGCTCAGATTGTCTGAGTACAACAATCGCTTAAATCGAGTGGGAGTTGATCTTCGAGATGAAATAGTGATGGTTCTCCAAAGTCACTGCCACCAAGCTACTAGAGCTTCGTGATGAACTATAACATGTCAGGGATAGATATGATCCTTGAGCTATTCGCGACACCGCGAAAGTAGAAATCAAAAGGGAGCATCAATCGTTGATGGTTAGTAAAACCACTAGTTTCAAGAAGGGCAAGGGCAAGAAAGGGATACTTCATGGAACAAAAAATCAGTTGCTGTTCTAGTGAAGAAACCCAAAGTTGAACCCAAGCCCGAGACTAAGTGCTTCTGTAATAAGGGGAATAGTCACTGAAGCAGAACCACCCTAGATACTTGGTAGATGAGAAGGCTGGCAAGGTCGACAGAAGTATATTGGATATGCATTATAATGTGTACTTTACTAGTACTCCTAGTAGCACCAGGGTATTAGATACCGGTTCGGTTGCTAAGTGTTAGTAACTCGAAACAAAAGGCTACGGAATAAACGCAGACTAGCTAAAAGGTGAGATGACGATATGTGTTGGAAGTATTTCCAAAGGTTGATCAAATATCGTACGCTCCCTCTACCATCGAGATTGGTATTAAAACCTAAATAATTGTTATTTGGTGTTTCCGCTGAGCATAGACATGATTGGATTATGTCTATCGCGATATGGTTATTCATTTAAGGAGAATAATGGTTACTCTGTTTATTTGAATAATACCATCCCGATCGTAGTGATACACATTTTCATGCCAAAGGTATAAGATAGTAATGATAGTACCACACAAATGTGGCACTGCAATTTGAGTCATATTGGTATAAAACGCATGAAGAAGCTCCATGTTAATGGATCTTTCGACTCACTCATTTTTGAAAGGATTGAGACATGCGAACCATGTTTGTTGGTAGATATGCATGAAGAAACTCTATACAGATGGATCATTTGGACTCACTTGATTTTGAATCACTTGAGACATGCAAATCATACCACATGGGCAAGATGACTGAAAAGCCTCGTTTTCAGTAAGATGGAACAAGAAAGCAACTTGTTGGAAGTAATACATCTTGATGTGCGCAGTCCAATGAGTGATGAGGCATGTAGTGAATATCGTTATGTTCTTACTTCACAGATGATTTGAGTAGATACTGAGTATATTTACTTGATGAAACATAAGTCTGAATTATTGAAAGGTTCAAGTAATTTCAGAGTGAAGTTGAACATCATCGTGACAAGAGGATAAAATGTCTATGATATGATCGTAGAGATGAATATCTGAATTACGAGTTTGGCACAGAATTAAGACATTGTGGAAATTGTTTCACAACTAATACAGCCTGGAACACCATAGTGTGATGGTGTGTCCGAACATCATAACTGCACCCTATTGGATATGATGCATACCATGATGTCTCTTATCGAATTACCACGATAGTTTATGGGTTAGGCATTAGAGACAACCACATTCACTTTAAATAGGGCACCACGTAACTCCGATGAGATGACACCGTATGAACTATGGTTTAGAGAAACCTAAGCTGACATTTCTTAAAAGTTTGGGGCTGCAACGCTTATGTGAAAAAGTTTCAGGCTGATAAGCTTGAGCCGAAAGCGGATAAATGCATCTTCATAGGACACCCAAAACAGTTGGGTATACCTCCTGTCTCAGATCCAAAAGCAATAGGGATTGTTTCTGAAATCGGGTCCTTTCTCGAGAAAAAGGTTTCTCTCGAAAGAATTGAGTGGGATGATGGTGGAGACTTGATGAGGTTATTGAACCGTCACTTCAACTAGTGTGTAGCAGGGCACAGGGAGTTGTTCCTGTGGCACCTACACCAATTGAAGTGGAAGCTTATGATAGTGATCATGAAACTTCGGATCAAGTCACTACCAAACCTCGTAGGATGACAAGGATGCGTACTACTTCAGAGTGGTACGTAATCCTGTCTTGGAAGTCATGTTGCTAAACAACAATGAACCTATGAGCTATGGAGAAGCGATGGTGGGCCCGGATTCCAAAAAAAATGGCTCGAGGCCATAAAATCCGAGAGAGGATCCATGTATGAAAACAAAGTGTCGACTTTGGAAGAACTACTTGATAGTCGTAAGGCTGTTGGGTGCAGATGGATTTTAAAAGGAAGACAGACAATGATGGTAAGTGTCACCATTGAGAAAGCTCGACTTGTCGTTAAGATGTTTCCCGACAAGTTCAAGGAGTTGACTATGATGAGACTTTCTCACACGTAGCGATGCTAAAAGTCTGTTGGAATTATGTTAGCAGTTACTGCATTATTTATGAAATCATGCAGATAGGATGTCAAAACATTATTTCCTCGACGATTTTCTTGAGAAAAGGTTGTATGAGATACAACCAGAAGGTTTTGTCAATCCTGGAAAAATGCTAACAAGTATGCAAAGCTCCAGCAATCCTTCTAAGGACTGGAGTAAGCATCTCGGAGTTGGAATGTACGCTTTGATGAGATGATCAAAGATTTTGGGTTTATACATAGTTTATGAGAAACTTGTATTTCCAAAGAAGTGAGTGGGAGCACTATAAAATTTCTGATGAGTATATGTTGTTGACATATTGTTGATCGGAAATGATGTAGAATTTCTGGAAAGCATATAGGGTTATTTGAAAAGTGTTTTTCAATGGAAAACCTGGATTAAGCCACTTGAACATTGAGCATCAAGATCTATAAGGATAGATCAAAATGCTTAATGGTACTTTCAAATGAGCACATACCTTGACATGATCTTGAAGGTGTTCAAGATGGATCAGTCAAAGAAGGAGTTCTTGCCTGAGTTGTAAGGTATGAAGTTAAGACTTAAAGCTCGACCACGGCAGAATAGAGAGAAAGGACGAAGGTCGTCCCCTATGCTTAGACATAGGCTCCATAGTATGCTATGCTGTGTACCGCACCTGATGTGTGCCTTGCCACATGTCTGGCAAGAGGGTACAAAGGTGATCAAGGAGTGGATCACCAGACAGTGGTCAAAATTGTCCTTGAAGAAAATAAGGACATGTTTCTCGATTATGGAGGTGATAAAGAGTTTGACGTAAAGGGTTACGTCGATGCAAGCCTTAACACCTATCCGAATGACTCTGAATAGCAAACCGGATACGTATAGTGGAGCAACCATTTGGAATAGCTCCAAGTGGAACGTGGTAGCAGCATCTACGATATGACATAAAGTTTTGCGAAATACATAGGGATCTGAATGTTGCAGACCCGTTGACTACAACCTCTCTCACAAGCATAACATGATCAAACCCAGAACTCATTGAGTGTTAATCACATAGTGATGTGAACTAGATTATTGACTCTAGTAAACTCTTTGGATGTTAGTCACATGGCGATGTGACCTGTGATCACATGGCAATGTGAACTAGATTATTGACTCTAGTGCAAGTGGGAGACTGTTGGAAATATGCCCTAGAGGCAATAATAAATTGATTATTATTATATTTCCTTGTTCATGATAATCGTTTATTATCCATGCTAGAATTGTATTGATAGGAAACTCAGATACATGTGTGGATACATAGACAACACCATGTCCCTAGTAAGCCTCTAGTTGACTAGCTCGTTGATCAATAGATGGTTATGGTTTCCTGACCATGGACATTGGATGTCGTTGATAACAGGATCACATCATTAGGAGAATGATGTGATGGACAAGACCCAATCCTAAGCCTAGCACAAAGATCGTGTAGTTCGTATGCTAAAGCTTTTCTAATGTCAAGTATCATTTCCTTAGACCATGAGATTGTGCAACTCCCGGATACCGTAGGAATACTTTGGGTGTGCCAAACGTCACAACGTAACTGGGTGGCTATAAAGGTACACTACAGGTATCTCCGAAAGTGTCTGTTGGGTTGGCACGAATCGAGACTGGGATTTGTCACTCCGTGTAAATGGAGAGGTATCTCTGGGCCCACTCGGTAGGACATCATCATAATGTGCACAATGTGACCAAGGAGTTGATCACGGGATGATGTGTTACGGAACGAGTAAAGAGACTTGCCGGTAATGAGACTGAACAAGGTATCGGGATACCGACGATCGAATTTCGGGCAAGTATCGTACCACTAGACAAAGGGAATTGTATACGGGATTGATTGAATCCTCGACATCGTGGTTCATTCGATGAGATCATCGTGGAACATGTGGGAGCCAACATGGGTATCCAGATCCCGCTGTTGGTTATTGGCCGGAGAGTTATCTCGGCCATGTCTGCATGACTCCCGAACCCGTAGGGTCTACACACTTAAGGTTCGATGACGCTAGGGTTATAGGGAATAGATATACGTGGTTACCGAATGTTGTTCGGAGTCCCGGATGAGATCCCGGACGTCACGAGGAGTTCCAGAATGGTCCGGAGGTAAAGATTAATATATAGGAAGTATGGTTTTGGCCACCGGAAGTGTTCCGGGCATCACCGGTAGTGTACCGGGACCACCGGAGGGGTCCGGGGGTCCACCAGGTGGGGCCACCAGCCCCGGAGGCCTACATGGGCCAATAGTGGGAAGGGACCAGCCCCTAAGTGGGCTGGGGCGCCTCCCCACCAAGGCCCATGCGCCTAAGGGGAAGAGGGGGCAAACCCATGCCTGGTGCGCCTCCCTCTCCCCCTCCACTTGGCCGCCACCCTAGATGGGATTGGGGCTGGCCGCCGCCCCTAGGGTGGAACCCTAGGTGGGGCGCACCCCTCCCTCTCCCCTATATATACTTGAGGACTTGGGGCTGCCAACAGATGAGTTCCTCTCCTTCTTGGCGCAGCCCTACCCCTCTCCCTCCTCGTCTCTTGTGGTGCTTGGCGAAGCCCTGCTGGAGTACCACGCTCCTCCACCACCACCACGCCGTCGTGCTGCTGCTGGATGGAGTCTTCCCCAACCTCTCCTTCTCCCCTTGTTGGATCAAGGCGTAGGAGACGTCACCGGGCTGTACGTGTGTTGAACACGGAGGTGCCGTCCGTTCGGCACTAGGATCATTGGTGATTTGGATCACGACGAGTACGACTCCATCAACCCCGTTCACTTGAACGCTTCCGCGTAGCGATCTACAAGGGTATGTAGATGCACTCTCCTTCCCTCGTTGGTAGACTTCTCCATAGATTGATCTTGGTGATGCGTAGAAAATTTTGAATTTCTGCTACGTTCCCCAACAGCAACATCAATCTCAGAACATAATGAATACTAGGGATCAAGCCCTACCAAATTAACTCAATTACATGATAAATGTCATCCCGACTCCATCACCCATCCAGCAAGCCTACGAAGGAATTACTAACTCCAAAGGTGGTGAGCATCATGAAATTGGCAATGAAGAAGGGTTGATGATGACAACGATGTCGAATTACCCTCTCCGGAGCCCCAAACGGACTCTAGAACAGTCCTTCCGATGAAGATCGGGAGGTGGGGCGACTCTGTATCGTAAAACGCGGTGAAACTTTCTCTCTTATTGTTTTCTCCACGAGACGGTCTTTATAGAGTTGGATTTAGGGTTGCCCTTGGTCTAGGGGGGGCACTAGCTCTCTAGGCGCGCTCAGGGGGATGGGCGTGCCCCTTGAGCTCATGGCCCCTGGGGTGGCCCCTTCCAGTAGACACTTCGTTGGTATTTTTATATATTTTGAAAATAATCTTCATAAATCTTTAGCCCAATCCGAGAACTTTTATTTCTACATAAAAACACCATCATGGTAGTACTGCTGAAAGCAACATCAGTCCGGATTAGTTTCATTCAAATCATACAAATTAGAGTCCAAAACAAGAGTAAAAATGTTTGGAAAAGTAGATACGTATGGGACATATCAATCACCACCGTCACTGTCATCATCATCATCATCCTTATCATCTGTAACATCAAAAGCCATAGTGGATCCTTTGGTGTCTCATTTGAATCATTCATCCATGCATGCCATTACCGCTGCTATAATGTTTGTTGTGCTCGTGTGTGAGTAGACCCCTACTTTTCGGGGATATGGATGAACCTTGGTATGTGTAGGATCTTGAAACATTATTGCGGATATGAGATCCCCTGTTGAATGCTTAGTTTAATAACTTCGTGAATGTTGTGAAGGGGCCTCACTCAGCATTTGTGCCTCATGGCCAGGAAGTATATCGTTGTCATTGTAAAGGTTTAGGACGCGGAGGTAATTCGAGGTGACAGTAAAATCCTACTACTCCTAGTCTTTGCAATTGCCCCGGGAATGACGGAGAATGCTTAGAGAGGTCGCGTCCACGTGGAAACTCTTAATTATCATGAGTTCTAACCCTCTGGGGGAGACTATGATGGTGGCGTGCGTGTCACGAAGTCTACTATGAATAGATAGTGTATTATACCTAGCTCCGCCTAGCATAATCGTCAACAGTGGTTCAAGTATCCGGTCTGAAAGGTTGTGGATGTCGCCTACAGGGGGTGAATAGGCGTTTTAAAACAATTACGAATTAGGCTTGAACAAATGCGGAATAAACCTAGCGGTTAATTTGTCAAGAAAAAAACCTAAAACAACTAGGCTCACCTATGTGCACCAAC
This sequence comes from Triticum urartu, assembly GCF_056163025.1. Lineage (NCBI taxonomy): Eukaryota > Viridiplantae > Streptophyta > Magnoliopsida > Poales > Poaceae > Triticum > Triticum urartu. The sequence continues at coordinate 147,986,871 of NC_141879.1, read as the reverse complement.
AACTTATGCTAAGCAAGATAAGCAACTATGTGATAGCAAGATATATGACAAGAAACAATATGGCTATCACAAAGTAAAGTGCATAAGTAAAGAGCTCGGGTAAGAGATAACCGAGGCACGCGGAGACGACGATGTATCCCGAAGTTCACACCCTTGCGGATGCTAATCTCTGTTTGGAGCGGTGTGGAGGCACAATGCTCCCCAAGAAGCCACTAGGGCCACCGTAATCTCCTCATGCCCTCGCACAATGCAAGATGTCGTGATTCCACTAAGGGACCCTTGAGGGTGGTCACCAAACCCGTACAAATGGCAACCCTTGGGGGCGGTCACCGAACCCGTACACTTTGGCAACCCTTGGGGGCGGTCACCGGTACCCGTCAAATTGCTCGGGGCGATCTCCACGACCTAATTGGAGACCCGACGCTTGCCCGGAGCTTTACACCACAATGATTGAGCTCCGAACAACACCAACCGTCTAGGGCGCCAAGGCACCCAAGAGGAACAAGCTCTAGGGTGCCCAAACACCCAAGAGTAATAAGCTTCTCAAACTTCACTTCCACGTATCACCGTGGAGAACTCAAACCGATGCACCAAATGCAATGGCAAGGGCACACGGAGTGCCCAAGTCCTTCTCTCTCAAATCCCACCGGAGCAACTAATGCTAGGGAGGAAAATGAGAGGAAGAACAAGAAGGAGAACACCAAGAACTCCAAGATCTAGATCCAAGGGGTTCCCCTCACATAGAGGAGAAAGTGATTGGTGGAAATGTGGATCTAGATCTCCTCTCTCTTTTCCCTCAAAAACTAGCAAGAATCCATGGAGGGATTGAGAGTTAGCAAGCTCAAAGAAGGTCAACAATGGGGGCAAAAACGAGCTCAAGAGATGGGAAACCATTGGGGAAGAAGACCCCCTTAAATAGGTCCCCGCGAATCTGCCCGTTATGTACAGAATAACATAGGAGCTGTACAACCTCTATGAGCACCGGTACAACCGGTAACAGGCAATAAGCGGTACAACCGGCCCACAACCGCCCAACAACCGCACCACAATAGAGACCAGTCCGGTGGTAGAGCGGTACATGACCGGTACAACCTCTGGACCAATTCTGGAGCGGTACAACCGCTCCAAACACCGGTTGTACCGGTCAAGCGGTACAACCTCTCCATGGAGCGGTACAACCTCTGTGTAAAACAGGCAATATCAAAACAGCCACAACTTTCGCATACGAGCTCCGAATACAACGAAACCAAGTTTGTTGGAAAGCTAACGACAAGGGCTAACACAATCTTCAGAGAAATAACAATAATAAGCAAATGAGAAAAGGACCATAATAAAATGATAAGAACCCTTCCTCAGATAAGACCGGTAAAACCTCCAACACCGAAAACATCATAGAAGATGCATGCGAACTCCGTTTTCGATGAACTCAAGCTTGTCATCAAGATGACCATAAGCTCTAAGGCTCACAAATGGAACCAAACAAGAACCAAGAAAGATAATGCAAGGATGCAATGGTTTGAGCTCTCAACGAGCGATACGATCAAGCTACTCACTAGAGAGCCCCCCTTGATAGTATGACAATCGATCCTACAACCCGGTCTCCCAACTACCACTATGAGACCGGTAAAATAGAAGACCTATCAAGGGCAAACCTTTGCCTTGCACATAGTCCACTTGAGCTAGATGATGACGATCTTGACTTCCTCAAGTTGGACCACCTTTCTTGATTGTGTTGGCTCGATGAAGACTAGTTGATTGCTCCCCGTACTCCACTATGGGTGAGCCACTCTTTGGCACATCTTCACAATTCCATTGACACCACAATGGACGGCAAGCTTCAAGCTTGATTGCTCCCCCATACTCCATTATGGGTGAGCCACTCTTCGAGTTGCTCCACTTGAACTTGCACACTGCAAACTTGATGACGATCACCACTTGATGTCATCCTCCATGGGTTGTATGAGATCTTCCTCTTGACGCAAGACCATGGAAACATACCTAACCCCAAAAAGAACTCTCACGTAGACCATGGGTTAGTACACAAAGCGTAATGGACAATGCTTACCATACCATGGGATCACTTGATCCCTCTCGGTACTTCTTCTACGCTTTGTGAGTTGATCAGCTTGATTCACTCTTGACTTAGTCTTGATCAACATTGAATCTTTCCAACTCTCTTCATTTGGATGATGTCTTGAAGGTAAACATGAATGATCACACAATCTTCTTCTTCAAGACATGCTTGCAATAAGCTCAACTCACACATGACCAACATTTGGATAATTCCTTGAAAAGCACTTTGGCCATCTCAACTCACACATGACCGATCTTTGTATAATTCCTTGAAAAGCACTTTGGCCATCTCATAAACTCCTTGAAACCAACACATGGACTTCAAGACAATCCTATGGACTAAACCTTCAAATATAACTCAAGGCAACCATTAGTCCATAGAGATTGTCATCAATTACCAAAACCAAACATGGGGGCACCGCATGTTCTTTCAATCTCCCCCATTTTGGTAATTGATGACAATCACTTTCAAGAGAGTTTATATAAGGAATTATGCACCAACATGTAATGCAACAACCAATAATGCATTCGTATGAGATGCAAATGCTTAGGAACAAAACCAAAGCAAAGAGAAAACTCTGAAGACTTCTCCACAAAACTCTCTGAAACTTCTCCCCCATTGGCATCGATTGCCAAAATGGGCGAAAAGCTTAGAAGGCCAATATAGAAGGTGTTCCTCCATAAATTGTGTTTTTCTCAACAAGAGAGTGGAATGCATTACACATATCCAACTGTCAATATTTGGAGGAAGACAAACTATATTGAGGCCCCAAGATTGCAACAGAAAGATACGTCACAAAGAGAAAACAAAGAGAGACACAAGCAATCAGAAGATACCAATTGAAGCAAGTAATCAACGAATATCAATTGGACCAACTAGACCAATGATCCTACGTGCCACATGAAAAAGATATTATGATATGAGCAAAGGAGTGTTCTAAAGAAACTAGAGAAGTTCCCCATGATTTGTGCACACATATGAATTTTTGTATTTGGATACACAGTACACAAAATAGGATCATAGCTCCCCCAAAATCAATAGAAACTCACAACAAGTGCAAGTGAGCATAGGAAACAAAGCCTAGTACTTGCAACAAACACATGGTTGAGCAACAAGTAAAAGAGGCAACTTAAGAATGGGCTCAACCAAAATGATGTGAGTGAGTCAAGGCAATGCACTTGAGAAGACTAATGTACGGATGAAAATTAAGCATCAATAAAGTCTTGAAAGAATGAGGCACATGATGCATGACCTATCATTCCCACACACAACTAGCAAATGGGTTCACAAGCTTACTAATAAGCATATAAAGAACCTATGCTTGTGACAACCCGTGGTGAAGATAGAATATGAAAGCCTCATCAAGACGAGGGATACCAATTAAGATGGCAAAAGCCTTGTAAAGATAAGCATGAGGAAAATAATCTTCACCACACAAGAGTGCATCAAGATGCAACGATAGAAGACACGCGCTCAAGGCAAAAGCTTTCACTGAGCCACCAAACAAATAACATAAGAAGGACAAGGTGGACGTGAAAGAAAGGATATCAACTAGATATGCAACTTCTCTCAAGTGTATATGATTCTAGGTAGGCGAAATCATGATGATATATATCTACAAAGAAGGATGTACACCAGAAATAGTTACAACACGAGGAACAAGATATCTAAAGGGAGGTCATGCATATACCAATAAGATATTTGCTTGGAAGCATAGCTCATGGCTAGATATGGTCTTATTGTATATAAATGAAGTCCACACACGAACAACAAAGACATCACAACTAGCAACAAGAGATCATTGTTGGGATGCTTTGAGAAAGAAAACAAGTATCACAAGAATGAATGAATAACATGCCATGATACAACCTACACAAGGTTGATACAAGAAATGTGTGCATGAAGAATATGAAGATACTTGTTACCGAGTTAACATTGGAAGGATGTAGTAGATACCAATTGAAGGTAGATAGTAGTTCATTGATCATCCTAGCTCGACTCCAGTAAGCACATGATGACAACACCTTCCTTGTGAGTGAGCCGAGCTTCCAATGTATCTCCAATTGTTCCTAGAACGACAACACAAACAAAATGGTACCCAGACTCATTGGGACCAAAGAGTTAGAGAACTGACAATACATAGGACAAACTCCACATAAAAATGTGCATATAGATACGAAAATAAATTTCATGCACATCTCATCCAATTTGAGACTTGGTGGAGCTTCCCCTATATATTTGGTCAAAGAAAGAAAGCATGCCAAAGATACTACACGAAGTTAATATGCATGCTCTAGACTTTCAAGAACCGATACCAAAAGAAAAAGAAATACCAAGTGAAGAAAGGATACCAAATGAATAAATCATCACTTGGAGGATATCATTAAACGATACATCAAGGAATGAGATATCCATTGATACACAAAAACAAAGATGTCAAACTCCCAAAAGAGAGAATGGTTCCAAACAAACCAAGTGCTCTACAAAGTTTCATGATGGCACAAGTACCAAAAGAAACGATTTGCATTCCACCAACACACACTTGAAAAGGATCACAAGGTGAGTGTTCTAATAAAAATAGGATAGCTCCCCCAATCATTGTGCAATATGGAGAGTTTGCATTTGAATACAAAAAGCACAAGATGGGATCACCACTTTCACTATATCTATACAAACACTAGACAAGCTCAAGGAAATAACAAGATCCACAAGTGGTATGGAATACAATGGAAGTTGACACAATCCTAGGCAAGAGATAAGGCAAATAAAAGCAAAGGCTAATGTAAAGATGATCAATAATATCTACCACACAAGTGAGTACCAATTGTCAAAAGACAAGAAGTATTTGGAAATAATTCCCGGTGGTAGATAGCAAGGATATCCGACATCATCTTCACACCAAACAAAAAGCAAATTGCAACTTGTAGAGCTAACATGCCACCTAGGAACAAGATAATTTACAATATCAACTCTAGATGACAATATCTCAAATGTACACATTTTCTAGGCTAGTAATATACTCATAGCATATTACTCCCCCATAATGTGATACCAATTAAATATAGACAAGAGGCAATTAAAGGATCCAACAAGAGATAATTAATGGACTATTTAGAATTTGAATTTCTCATGAGAAGACATACCACATAGCGACTAGATAATCTTGTAATATCAATACTAGATGGCATTCCTCATGTACACACATTTATAGGATTGTGAGGTGCACAAAGCACATCACTCCCCCACAATGGGATATTCCATTAATCTCTCACAAGAGCCAACCAAGATATGAACAAGATGCAAAAGGCTCAACGCATGACACACACGTACATGATGTGCAAACCAACACACATACTTGATTGCTCAAGATAATCAAGTTGGAAGCACAACATATACAAAAACATGCAAGGAACAAAACCAAAACATGCAAGGGGGCAAGTAACTTTCAATGTAAGCAATTGAGGTACAAGTTACCGCAAGGAGGCACATTGGATATAAGATATAATCTTGATGATTCAATTGACTTGGCTTGAGACAATAAGAATGATGAAGTCCCCTTAATTCTTCATAATGTAGCCAAGTCTCCAATGACCTCCAACATCACCTATTGATCAAGTTTGAGCTTGTTGGTCCCCAACCAAGTTGGGTCCTAAGAGGTTAGTCACAATAGGCTTGGCTACCCAAATGGTTCTTTGCTTCAGACCACTTTGAGTATCAACAAACTTGGCAACCACATTGCCAACCTTATCCTTCCCAAGAGAATAGACATCATCAATAAGAATTGGGTTGGATAAGTTACCACTAGTGCATGAAGAGGCGAGGTGACCTTTCTCGCGACATAGGTAGCAACGTCTACTCTTCACTTTCTTCTCACTTGATTTCTCAACTTGAGAAGCATAAGCTTGAGTCTTCTTAGGAAGAGGCTTTTCTTCAACTTGAGGTTGAGAATGAGAGTGTACTTGTGGCTGCTTCCCTTGTTGCTTGTCACTAATGGGCTTCTTCTTCAATGGGCAAGATCTAACATGATATCCTTATACTTTGCACTTGAAGCAAACAATCTTGGCCGAATTCTTGACTTGTTCTTGGCCCTTCCTTTTGTTCACCTTGGACTTCTTCTTCTTGTTGGAGTTGAATCCAAGTCCACCTTTGTCATTGGGGGATTTTTGCACACTCAAGATATTGTTGAGTGTGGATTTCCCTTCATGACTCTTTTCCAAGTCTTTCTTCAAAGAAGTGACTTGGGCCTTGAGCTCTTTGATTTCCTCTACATGGTTAGTCTCAACACAAGTACTAGAGGAAGTATAAGCTTCATTGTTAGAGCAACAAGGCAAGGAAATCAATTCATCACAAGATGTACCAACATTGTGAGTAGATGAATTACAAGGACTAGCACATGGCAATATAGCATTTTGACTAGAATTAGTGCTGGTATCCACATGAGGCTCACTAGATGTTACCTTAGAAATCATGGCCTCATGAGATATCTTTAGCTCATTATGGGATACTAGAAGATCATCATGAGAGCTTGAGAGCTTTTCATGGTTTTCTTCCAATTTCCCATAATTGCTAGATAGCAACTCAAGTTGAGCCTGAAGCTCAACGTTCTCCTTCAAAATGAATGCTTCACAAGTAATAGAGTTAGTATCCCAAGCATCATCATTAACAACAATAGGAGAGGACACCTTGGCAAGCTCTTTTAAGTAAGAAGCTTCAAGTTGAGCATGAGACTCGGTGAGTTTGATGAGCTCACCCTTGATGACTCTTGAGCCATTTTTGAGGTGCTCAAAATCCTCAAGGAGTCCAGCATGAGCAACTTCAAGCTTAGCATTTTTAGTTTTGAAATCATTCCCCACCTCGAGTGCTCTATCATGAGGTTCCTTTATTCTAGATAATTCTGTAGCAAAGGTCTCCTCAAGAGATTCGGATGAGGTTTGTTCATGTTCAAGAGCTTGAGATAGCTCCGCGATCTCATTTTCGTAATCACGCTCATGAGCTTCCATTTTCTGAATGGTGACCTCATGCTCCTCTAGATGAGATTCCAACTACTCAATGTATTTCTTGCCTTCAATGGCAATAGACATGATTTCCATGAAGTTGGAACGAGCAAGTTTATTTTTGTGAAGAGCTTTAAAAATCATTTCCCCCTTAGTTTTTAAGGAGGCAACATTATCATTCTCTTCATCATAATCAACATCATCATCACTCTTGCCATCATCACAAGATATATTGGGATTCAAAGTGGGAGATACCTTTGAAGCCTTGGCCATAAGGCAAAATGCAATAGATGATGATGTAGGATCCGTTGAAGCACCATTCAAGACCACATCTTGTTCCATGGGGTGTTGGGTTTCCTCTACATTGTTAGCACAACAATTCAAGGACATATATGCATTTTTATCATGGCAACAAGACATAGTAAACATATCATCATGAGATTTAGTCAAGAAATTTCTACATGATTTAGTCAAGAGATAACCGAGGCACGCGGAGACGACGATATATCCCGAAGTTCACACCCTTGCGGATGCTAATCTTCATTTGAAGCGGTGTGGAGGCACAATGCTCCCCAAGAAGCCACTAGGGCCACCGTAATCTCCTCATGCCCTCGCACAATGCAAGATGTCGTGATTCCACTAAGGGACCCTTAAGGGCGGTCACCGAACCCGTACAAATGGCAACCCTTGGGGGCGGTCACCGAACCCGTACACTTTGGCAACCCTTGGGGGATGTCACCGATACCCGTCAAATTGCTCGGGGCGATCTTCACAACCTAATTGGAGACCCGACGCTTGCCCGGAGCTTTACACCACAATGATTGAGCTCCGAACAACACCAACCGTCTAGGGCGCCAAGGCACCCAAGAGGAACAAGCTCTAGGGTGCCCAAACACCCAAGAGTAATAAGCTTCTCAAACTTCACTTCCACGTATCACCGTGGAGAACTCAAACCGATGCACCAAATGCAATGGCAAGGGCACACGGAGTGCCCAAGTCCTTCTCTCTCAAATCCCACCGGAGCAACTAATGCTAGGGAGGAAAATGAGAGGAAGAACAAGAAGGAGAACACCAAGAACTCCAAGATCTAGATCCAAGGGGTTCCCCTCACATAGAGGAGAAAGTGATTGGTGGAAATGTGGATCTAGATCTCCTCTCTCTTTTCCCTCAAAAACTAGCAAGAATCCATGGAGGGATTGAGAGTTAGCAAGCTCAAAGAAGGTCAACCATAGGGGCAAAAACGAGCTCAAGAGATGGGGAACCATTGGGGAAGAAGACCCCCTTAAATAGGTCCCCATGAATCTGCCCGTTATGTACAGAATAACATAGGAGCGGTACAACCTCTATGAGCACCGGTACAACCGGTAACAGGCAATAAGCGGTACAACCGGCCCACAACCGCCCAACAACCGCACCACAATAGAGACCAGTCCGGTGGTAGAGCGGTACATGACCGGTACAACCTCTGGACCAATTCTGGAGCGGTACAACCGCTCCAAACACCGGTTGTACCGGTCAAGCGGTACAACCTCTCCATGGGGTGGTACAACCTCTCTGTGTAAAACAGGCAATATCAAAACAGCCACAACTTTCGCATACGAGCTCCGAATACAATGAAACCAAGTTTGTTGGAAACCTAACGATAAGGGCTAACACAATCTTCAGAGAAATAACAATAATAAGCAAATGAGAAAAGGACCATAATAAAATGATGAGAACTCTTCCTCAGATAAGACCAGTAAAACCTCCAACACCGAAAACATCATAGAAGATGCATGCGAACTCCGTTTTCGATGAACTCAAGCTTGTCATCAAGATGAACATAAGCTCTAGGACTCACAAATGGAACCAAACAAGAACCAAGAAAGATAATGCAAGGATGCAATGGTTTGAGCTCTCAACGAGTGATACGATCAAGCTAGTCACTAGAGAGACCCCCTTGATAGTACGACAATCGATCCTACAACCCGGTCTCCCAACTACCACTATGAGACCGGTAAAATAGAAGACCTATCAAGGGCAAACCTTTGCCTTGCACATAGTCCACTTGAGCTAGATGATGACGATCTTGACTTCCTCAAGTTGGACCACCTTTCTTGATTGTGTTGGCTCGATGAAGACTAGTTGATTGCTCCCCGTACTCCACTATGGGTGAGCCACTCTTTGGCACATCTTCACAATTCCATTGACACCACAATGGACGGCAAGCTTCAAGCTTGATTGCTCCCCCATACTCCATTATGGGTGAGCCACTCTTCGAGTTGCTCCACTTGAACTTGCACACTGCAAACTTGATGACGATCACCACTTGATGTCATACTCCATGGGTTGTATGAGATCTTCCTCTTGACGCAAGACCATGGAAACATACCTAACCCCAAAAAGAACTCTCACATAGACCATGGGTTAGTACACAAAGCGTAATGGACAATGCTTACCATACCATGGGATCACTTGATCCCTCTCGGTACTTCTTCTACGCTTTGTGAGTTGATCAACTTGATTCACTCTTGACTTAGTCTTGATCAACATTGAATCTTTCCAACTCTCTTCATTTGGATGATGTCTTGAAGGTAAACATGAATGATCACACAATCTTCTTCTTCAAGACATGCTTGCAATAAGCTCAACTCACACATGACCAACATTTGGATAATTCCTTGAAAAGCACTTTGGCCATCTCAGCTCACACATGACCAATCTTTGGATAATTCCTTGAAAAGCACTTTGGCCATCTCATAAACTCCTTGAAACCAACACATGGACTTCAAGACAATCCTATGGACAAAACCTTCAAATATAACTCAAGGAAACCATTAGTCCATAGAGATTGTCATGAATTACCAAAACCAAACATGGGGGCACCGCATGTTCTTTCACGTTCTATACTATGCTTATGCATATGTGTGCTAGAAACACCAATGGGGATTCCGTACTCCCTGAGAATGCATTTTTATTCCATTGTCCCACTCTTCATTATAATTCTTGCACCTCATTTACATTTATGTTATTTAGTTATGAGTTGCAACACCACTCAACAATTGTTTATATCCTACCTCACCCTGCTTTAAGTCTACAATTTTTTGCAAGAACAATATGAAGGAAATATGCCCTAGAGGCAATAATAAAGTTATTATTTATTTCCTTATATCATGATAAATGTTTATTATTCATGCTAGAATTGTATTAACCGGAAACATAATACATGTGTGAATACATAGACAAACAAGGTGTCACTAGTATGCCTCTACTTGACTAGCTCGTTGATCAAAGATGGTTAAGTTTCCTAACCATTGGCATTGGTTGTCATTTGATTAACGAGATCACATCATTAGGAGAATGATGTGATTGACTTGACCCATTCCGTTAGCTTAGCACTTTATCGTTTAGTTTGTTGCTATTGCTTTCTTCATGACTTATACATGTTCCTATGACTATGAGATTATGCAACTCCCGTTTTCCGGAGGAACACTTTGTGTGCTACCAAATGTCACAACTTAACTGGGTGATTATAAAGGTGCTCCATAGGTGTTTCCATAGGTACTTGTTGGGTTGGCGTATTTCGAGATTAGGATTTGTCACTCTGATTGTCGGAGAGGTATCTCTGGGCCCTCTTGGTAATGCACATCACTTAAGCCTTACAAGCATTGCAACTGATGAGTTAGTTGCGGGATGATGTATTACAGAATGAGTAAAGAGACTTGCCGGTAACGAGATCGAACTAGGTATTGAGATACCGATGATCGAATCTCGGGCAAGTAACATATCGATGACCAAGGTTGTCAGAATCGCGATTTTGAATCGGATCGGAACCCCGATGGTAGGATCGCAAATCATAGAATCTTCACTATCAGAATCGTAGAAGCGTAGATTGTATGAAGTAAAATCATAGAATCATAGGGGTTAGTTTGGGTCGTAAAGTCATAGAATCGTATAATAGAATCACGATTCTGACAACCTTGTCGATGACAAAGGGAACAACGTATGTTGTTATGCGGTCTGACCGATAAAGATCTTCGTAGAATATGTGGGAGCCAATATGAGCATCCAGGTTCCGCTATTGGTTATAGACCGGAGACGTGTCTCGCTCATGTCTACATAGTTCTCAAACCCGTAGGGTCCACACGCTTAACGTTACGATTATAATTTTATTATGAGTTTATGTGTTTTGATGTACCGAAGGTTGTTCGGAGTCCCGGATGTGATCACGGACATGACGAGGAGTCTCAAAATGGTCGAGACATAAAGATTGATATATTGGACGACTATATTCGGACACCGGAAGTGTTCCGGAGAAGTTTCGGATAAAACCGGAGTGCCGGAGGGTTATCGGAACCCCCGGGGCAACTAATGGGCCTCGATGGGCTTTAGTGGAGAGACAGAGAGGGGCGGCCAGGGCAGGCCGCACGCCCCCTCCCCCTTCCGTCCGAATTGGACAAGGAAGGGGGGCGGCGCCCCCCTTTCCTTCTCCCTCTCCCTCTCCCTCTCCTTCCTTCCCCCTCTCTCCCTTTTGGTGGAAACCTACTAGGACTTGGAGTCCTAGTAGGATTCCCCTCTTGGGGGCGCGCCATAGAGGGTCGGCCGGCCTCCCCCTTGCTCATTTATATACGGGGGCAGGGGGCACCCTTGAGACACAACAATTGATCATTGATCTCTTAGCCGTGTGCGGTGCCCCCCTCCACCATAGTCCACCTCGATAATACTGTAGCGGTGCTTAGGCGAAGCCCTGCGTCGGTAGAACATCAACATCGTCACCACGCCGTCGTGCTGACAAAACTCTCCCTCAACACTCGGCTGGATCGGAGTTCGAGGGACGTCATCGGGCTGAACGTGTGCTGAACTCGGAGGTGCCGTACGTTCGGTACTTGATCGGTCGGATCGTGAAGACGTACGACTACATCAACCGCGTTGTGCTAATGCTTCCGCATTCGGTCTACGAGGGTACGTAGATTACACTCTCCCCTCTCGTTGCTATGCATCACCATGATCTTGCATGTGCATAGGAATTTTTTTGAAATTACTACGTTCACCAACAGTGGCATCCGAGCCAGGTTTTATACGTTGATGTTATGTGCACGAGTAGAACACAAGTGAGTTGTGGGCGATATAAGTCATACTGCTTACCAGCATATCATACTTTGGTTCGGCGGTATAGTTGGATGAAGCGGCCCGGACCGACATTACGTGTACGCTTACGCGAGACTGGTTCTACCGATGTGCTTTGCACACAGGTGGCTAGCGGGTGTCAGTTTCTTCAACTTTAGTTGAACCGAGTGTGGCTACGCTCGGTCCTTGCGAAGGTTAAAACAACATCAACTTGACAAACTATCGTTGTGGTTTTGATGCGTAGGTAAGAACGATTTTTGCTAAGCCCGTAGCAGCCACATAAAACTTGCAACAACAAAGTAGAGGAATCTAACTTGTTTTTGCAGGGCATGTTGTGATGTGATATGGTCAAGACATGATGCTAAATTTTATTGTATGAGATGATCATGTTTTGTAACCGAGTTATCGGCAACTGGTAGGAGCCATATGGTTGTCGCTTTATTGTATGCAATGCAATCGCCTTGTAATGCTTTACTTTATCACTAAGCGGTAGCGATAGTCGTGGAAGCATAAGATTGGCGAGACAACGACGATGCTACGATGGAGATCAAGGTGTCGCGCCGGTGACGATGGTGATCATGAAGGTGCTTCGGAGATGGAGATCACAAGCACAAGATGATGATGGCCATATCATATCACTTATATTGATTGCATGTGATGTTTATCTTTTATGCATCTTATCTTGCTTTGTTTGACGGTAGCATTATAAGATGATCTCTCACTAAATTATCAAGGTACAAGTGTTCTCCCTGAGTATGCACTGTTGTGAAAGTTCTTCGTGCTGAGACACCACGTGATGATCGGGTGTGATAGGCTCTACGTTCAAATACAACGGGTGCAAAACAGTTGCACACGTGGAATACTCAGGTTAAACTTGACGAGCCTAACATATAACAGATATGGCCTCGGAACACGGAGACCGAAAGGTCGAGCGTGAATCATATAGTAGATATGATCAACATAGTGATGTTCACCATTGAAACTACTCCATCTCACGTGATGATCGGACATGGTTTAGTTGATTTGGATCACGTGATCACTTAGAAGATTAGAGGGATGTCTATCTAAGTGGGAGTTCTTAGGTATATGATTAATTGAACTTAAATTTATCATGAACTTAGTACCTGATAGTATCTTGCTTGTCTATGTTGATTGTAGATAGATGACCTGTGCTGTTGTTTCGTTGAATTTTAATGCGTTCCTTGAGAAAGCAAAGTTGAAAGATTATGGTAGTAATTACACGGACTGGGTCCGTAACTTGAGGATTATCCTCATTGCTGCACAGAAGAATTACGTCCTGGAAGCACCGCTGGGTGCCAGGCCTGCTGCAGGAGCAACACCAGATGTTATGAACGTCTGGCAGAGCAAAGCTGATGACTACTCAATAGTTCAGTGTGCCATGCTCTATGGCTTAGAACCAGGACTTCAACGACGTTTTGAACGTCATGGAGCATATGAGATGTTCCAGGAGTTGAAGTTAATATTTCAAGCAAATGCCCGGATTGAGAGATATGAAGTCTCCAATAAGTTCTATAGCTGCAAGATGGAGGAGAATAGTTCTGTCAGTGAATATATACTCAAAATGTTTGGGTATCATAATCACTTGACTCAACTGGGAGTTAATCTTCCTGTTGATAGTGTCATTGACAGAGTTCTTCAATCACTGCCACCAAGCTACAAGAGCTTCGTGATGAACTATAACATGCAAGGGATGGATAAGACGATTCCCGAGCTCTTCGCAATGCTAAAGGCTGCAGAGGTAGAAATCAAGAAGGAGCATCAAGTGTTGATGGGCAATAATACCACCAGTTTCAAGAAAAAGGGCAAAGGGAAGAAGAAGGGGAACTTCAAGAAGAACAGCAAACAAATTGCTCTCAGGAGAAGAAACCCAAGTCTGGACCTAAGCCTGATACTGAGTGCTTCTACTGCAAGCAGACTGGTCACTGGAAGCGGAACTGCCCCAAGTATTTGGCGGATAAGAAGGATGGCAAAGTGAACAAAGGTATATGTGATATACATATTATTGATGTGTACCTTACTAATGCTCGCAGTAGCACCTGGGTATTTGATACTGGTTCTGTTGCTAACATTTGCAACTCGAAACAGGGACTACAGATTAAGCGAAGATTGGCTAAGGACGAGGTGACGATGCGCATGGGAAATGGCTCCAAAGTTGATGTGATCGCGGTCGGCACGCTACCTCTACATCTATCTTCGGGATTAGTATTAGACCTAAATAATTGTTATTTGGTGCCAGCGTTGAGCATAAACATTATATCTGGATCTTGTTTGGTGCGAGACGGTTATTCATTTAAATCAGAGAATAATGGTTGTTCTATTTATATGAGTAATATCTTTTATGGTCATGCACCCTTGAAGAGTGGTCTATTTTTGATGAATCTCGATAGTAGTGATACACATATTCATAATGTTGAAGCCAAAAGATGCAGAGTTGATAATGATAGTGTAACTTATTTGTGGCACTGCCGTTTAGGTCATATCGGTGTAAAGCGCATGAAAAAACTCCATACTGATGGACTTCAGGAACCACTTGATTATGAATCACTTGGTACTTGCGAACCGTGCCTCATGGGCAAGATGACTAAAACGTCGTTCTCCGGTACTATGGAGAGAGCAACAGATTTGTTGGAAATCATACATACAGATGTATGTGGTCCAATGAATGTTGAGGCTCGTGGCGGATATCGTTATTTTCTCACCTTCACAGATGATTTAAGCAGATATGGGTATATCTACTTAATGAAGCATAAGTCTGAAACATTTGAAAAGTTCAAAGAATTTCAGAGTGAAGTTAAAAATCATCGTAACAAGAAAATAAAGTTTCTACGATCTGATCGTGGAGGAGAATATTTGAGTTATGAGTTTGGTCTTCATTTGAAACAATGCGGAATAGTTTCGCAACTCACGCCACCCGGAACACCACAGCGTAATGGTGTGTCCGAACGTCGTAATCGTACTTTACTAGATATGGTGCGATCTATAATGTCTCTTACTGATTTACCGCTATCGTTTTGGGGTTATGCTTTAGAGACGGCCGCATTCACGTTAAATAGGGCACCATCGAAATCCGTTGAGACAACGCCTTATGAACTGTGGTTTGGCAAGAAACCAAAGTTGTCGTTTCTTAAAGTTTGGGGTTGCGATGCTTATGTGAAAAAGCTTCAACCTGATAAGCTCGAACCCAAATCGGAGAAATGTGTCTTCATAGGATACCCAAAAGAGACTATTGGGTACACCTTCTATCACAGATCCGAAGGCAAGACTTTTGTTGCTAAATTTGGAACATTTCTGGAGAAGGAGTTTCTCTCGAAAGAAGTGAGTGGGAGGAAAGTAGAACTTGATGAGGTAACCGTACCTGCTCCCTTATTGGAAAGTAGTTCATCGCAGAAACCGGTTTCTACGACACCTACACCAATTAGTGAAGAAGTTAATGATGATGATCATGAAACTTCAGATCAAGTTGTTACTGAACCTCGTAGATCAACCAGAGTAAGATCCGCACCAGAGTGGTACGGTAATCTTGTTCTGGAAGTTATGTTACTAGACCATGACGAACCTACGAACTATGAAGAAGCGATGGTGAACCCAGATTCCGCAAAATGGCTTGAGGCCATGAAATCTGAGATGGGATCCATGTATGAGAACAAAGTGTGGACTTTGGTTGACTTGCCCGTTGATCGGCAAGCAATTGAGAATAAATGGATCTTCAAGAAGAAGACTGATGCTGACGGTAATGTTACTGTCTATAAAGCTCGACTTGTTGCAAAAGGTTTTCGACAAGTTCAAGGGATTGACTACGATGAGACCTTCTCACCAGTAGCGATGCTTAAGTCTGTCCGAATCATGTTAGCAATTGCCGCATTTTATGATTATGGAATTTGGCAAATGGATGTCAAAACTGCATTCCTGAATGGATTTCTGGAAGAAGAATTGTATATGATGTAACCGGAAGGTTTTGTCGATCCAAAGGGAGCTAACAAAGTGTGCAAGCTCCAGCGATCCATTTATGGACTGGTGCAAGCCTCTCGAAGTTGGAATAAACGCTTTGATAGTGTGATCAAAGCATTTGGTTTTATACAGACTTTTGGAGAAGTCTGTATTTACAAGAAAGTGAGTGGAGCTCTGTAGCATTTCTGATATTATATGTGGATGACATATTGCTGATTGGAAATGATATAGAATTTCTGGATAGCATAAAGGGATACTTGAATAAGAGTTTTTCTATGAAAGACCTCGGTGAAGCTGCTTACATATTGGGCATCAAGATCTATAGAGATAGATCAAGACGCTTAATTGGACTTTCACAAAGCACATACCTTGACAAAGTTTTGAAAAAGTTCAAAATGGATCAAGCAAAGAAAGGGTTCTTGCCTGTGTTACAAGGTGTGAAGTTGAGTAAGACTCAATGCCCGACCACTGCAGAAGATAGAGAGAAGATGAAAGATGTTCCCTATGCTTCAGCCACAGGCTCTATCATGTATGCAATGCTGTGTCCCAGACCTGATGTGTGCCTTGCTATAAGTCTAGCAGGGAGGTACCAAAGTAATCCAGGAGTGGATCACTAGACAGCGGTCAAGAACATCCTAAAATACCTGAAAAGGACTAGGATATGTTTCTCGATTATGGAGGTGACAAAGAGCTCATCGTAAATGGTTACGTTGACGCAAGCTTTAACACTAATCTGGACGATTCTAAATCGCAAACCGGATACGTGTTTATATTAAACGGTGGAGCTGTCAGTTGGTGCAGTTCTAAACAAAGCGTGGTGGCGGGATCTACGTGTGAAGCGGAGTACATAGCTGCTTCGGAAGCAGCAAATGAAGGAGTCTGGATGAAGGAGTTCATATCCGATCTAGGTGTCATACCTAGTGCATCGGGTCCAATGAAAATCATTTGTGACAATACTGGTGCAATTGCCTTGGCGAAGGAATCCAGATTTCACAAGAGAACCAATCACATCAAGAGACACTTCAATTTCATCTGGGATCTAGTCCAGGTGGGAGACATAGAAATTTGCAAGATACATACGGATCTGAATGTTGCAGACCCGTTGATTAAGCCTCTTCCACGAGCAAAACATGATCAGCACCAAGGCTCCATGGGTGTTAGAATCATTACTGTGTAATCTAGATTACTGACTCTAGTGCAAGTGGGAGACTGAAGGAAATATGCCCTAGAGGCAATAATAAAGTTATTATTTATTTCCTTATATCATGATAAATGTTTATTATTCATGCTAGAATTGTATTAACCGGAAACATAATACATGTGTGAATACATAGACAAAGTGACAAACAGAGTGTCACTAGTATGCCTCTACTTGACTAGCTCGTTGATCAAAGATGGTTAAGTTTCCTAACCATTGGCATTGGTTGTCATTTGATTAACGAGATCACATCATTAGGAGAATGATGTGATTGACTTGACCCATTCCGTTAGCTTAGCACTTGATCGTTTAGTTTGTTGCTATTGCTTTCTTCATGACTTATACATGTTCCTATGACTATGAGATTATGCAACTCCCGTTTACCGGAGAAACACTTTGTGTGCTACCAAACGTCACAACGTAACTGGGTGATTATAAAGGTGCTCTACAGGTGTCTCCAAAGGTACTTGTTGGGTTGGCATATTTCGAGATTAGGATTTGTCACTCCGATTGTCGGAGAGGTATCTCTGGGCCCTCTCGGTAATGCACATCACTTAAGCCTTGCAAGCATTGCAACTAATGAGTTAGTTGCGTGATGATGTAGTACGGAACGAGTAAAGAGACTTGCCGGTAACGAGATTGAACTAGGTATTGAGATACCGACGATCGAATCTCGGGCAAGTAACATACCGATGACAAAGGGAACAACGTATGTTGTTATGCGGTCTGACCGATAAAGATCTTCGTAGAATATGTGGGAGCCAATATGAGCATCCAGGTTCCGCTATTGGTTATTGACCGGAGACGTGTCTCGGTCATGTCTACATAGTTCTCGAACCCGTAGGGTCCGCATGCTTAACATTACGATGATAGTTTTATTATGAGTTTATGTGTTTTGATGTACCGAAGGTTGTTCGGAGTCCCGGATGTGATCACGGACATGACGAGGAGTCTCGAAATGGTCGATACATAAAGATTGATATATTGGACGACTATATTCGGACACCGAAAGTATTCCAGAAAAGTTTTGGATAAAACCGGAGTGCCGGAGGGTTATCGGTACCCCGGGGGAACTAATGGGCCTCGATGGGCCTTAGTGGAGAGAGAGAGAGGCGGCCAGGGCAGGCCGCGCGCCCCCTCCCCCTTGAGTCCGAATTGGACAAGGAAGGGGGGGGGGGCGGCGGCACCCCCCTTTCCTTCTCCCTCTCCTTCCTTCCCCCTCTCTCCCTTTTGGTGGAAACCTACTAGGACTTGGAGTCCTAGTAGGATTCCCCTCTTGGGGGGCGCGCCATAGAGGGTCGGCCGGCCTCCCCCTTACTCCTTTATATACGGGGGCAGGGGCACCCTAAAGACACAACAATTGATCATTGATCTCTTAGCGTGCGCGGTGCCCCCCTCCATCATACTCCAACTCGATAATACTATAGCGGTGCTTAGGCGAAGCCCTGCGTCGGTAGACCATCAACATCGTCACCACGCCGTCGTGCTGACGAAACTCTCCCTCAACACTCGGCTGGATCGGAGTTCGAGGGACGTCATCGGGCTGAACGTGTGCTGAACTCGGAGGTGTCGTACGTTCGGTACTTGATCGGTCGGATCGTGAAGACGTACGACTACATCAACCGCGTTGTGCTAACGCTTCCGCTTTCGGTCTACGAGGGTACGTAGATTACACTCTCCCCTCTCGTTGCTATGCATCACCATGATCTTGCGTGTGCGTAGGAACTTTTTTGAAATTACTATGTTCACCAACACAATAATACATAATTCTCTACAAGAGGCAAAAGTCTGATTCCTATGCTCCCTGTAGGATGGATACTCTTACTTCGAAGAGGCTACAACTAAACCCCGTGCCCTTGCAGGCTATCACCTAGCAGGCCTGGCTGTGTGGTGCTTTAAAATTCGTGCTATGCCGGTCAAACAGTGTATGCGGGCAACTAAATAGATCAAATTCTTCCCCGCATGGGGCTAGTTGGGCTCTATGTGACCTACCAGACACAACATTGGGCTCTGTAGCATCATGTGTCTACAGATTGAATCATTTGAATCCGTGCTTCTCTTCATCGGCGATAGTTGCTGCTTTAGTGCGCTGGTCCTTTGATGCCTTAACACGATGATTTTTCGAAACGTTCACTACAACAAGATTTGTCCAACTCCGGCAAGGGACGGGCGATGATGATGTCACACATTCGGCTCGCTTCGATGCTTCTATTCGTCGCTACCTAGGCGGTCTATGAGCATGGATGTAATTTCTGTTACTTTTAGATTTTTTTGGATTATTTCGTTGTTCTTCGTGCCTGTTTGATGAATACATTTGTTCTGCTATTTTAGGGTTTATATTTAAATATACTCTCTCCTTTTAAAATATAAGCCTTTTTAAAATGTTAACACAGACTATATACAGATGTATATAAACATATTTTTGGAGTGTAGATTCACATATTTTGCTTGTAATGCATAGTCTGGAACTTAGAAAGGGTTTATTTATATTTTGGAACGGAGGGAGTACATATATACACATACACTACACATTGTATAAATGAATTACGAGCATGGTGTTATTCCGCACTGTTGCTCGTGTCCGTTCCGGTTTCGTCCCACACGACACGAGCGTCACTCTGAAGTCTGAACTAAACCCGGAAGTCCAAAGCCAACCCGTCGCGCAGAACAACCTCTCGACTCTCGAGCGCCTCCTCCCCGAACCCCGACCGACCGCCCGCTCCGCCCACCCTACGCCAAAATCAAACCCCCGCCCGTCCGCTCCGGTGATCCGCCGCCGCAGGAGGCGAAGCCCCACGACCCGACCGCGCGGAGCATCTGCCCGCCATGACTGAGGTACTCCCCCATCTCCCTCCCCCCTTCGAAATCCGAGGCCGCGCGTTGCCCCATCCGCGGCTGCGCGGCCGATTCACGCGCGCAGATTTGGGGCGTGGCCCGGTGCGTCCCGCGATTGTTACCGCGGCCGGTGTTTTTGGCATCGAGATCTTACTTTGGCTAGCTAGCTAGCTGCTGATGATGACCCGGGGCCTCGCGCGGCCTGGCTCCCTGTTCGCGGGTCTGGGAAAATTAGGGTTTGATAGACTCCCGGTAAGCGGAATTAGGGTTAGGCTCGCTTGCTTGTGCATGTCTTGGACGGTTCAATGAGGCGGAGTGGTTGAAAAGTGTAGCTTGGGGACGCGGAAGTACGGATTGTTAGGCCCATGGCGGCACTTATGCATCCTACTAGATTTTGAGGACTGGGAAATTTGTAGCAAGTTCAAGTGGGGATTGGTGGGCATCCTGCTGTTGTGCTGATATCGTGTGATGTTCGTCTTTTGTTAGAAATAGCGAGAGTTCCTTTTGCCTTTGTTAGAAATATTCTACAGGCTGTTCTGTATAAGCTCTGTTATGGTCTTGGACATCAACTCTTCAAGTCAAGTTTGGGGGCTAATAACTCTTCAAGTTAACTGTTGGAAAGTGTAGCTTGGGGACGCAGAACTACAGATTGTTAGGCACTTCATGCGTCCTAGGTTAAGACAGGGAAATTTGTAACAAGTTCAAGTTGAGGTTAGTGGGTGGGAGTGCCAATACATCCTGGTGTCGTGCCGATATTGTGCGATGTCCGTCTTTTGGTAGAAACAGAGAGAGTTCCTTTTGCCTTAGAAAAATCATCTGCAATATTCTACAGGCTGTTCTGTATAAGCTCTGTCATGGTCTTGGACATCCAGTTCTTCAAGTTAAGTTTGGGGACTAATAACTTGTCCTCTCTTGTTTTTCAGTATTGGGTGAGCCAAGGAAACAAATGGTGCGATCTGTGCAAAATCTTCATATCGAACAATCCCTTCAGCATCAGAACACATGAACTCGGCAAACGCCACAAGGACAATGTCACCCAAAGATTGTCTACGATGCAAAAGGATGGCGCTGCCAAGGAAAAGGAGCAGCAACAAGCAGCAAAAGCTCTCCAACTGATAGAGGCTGTAAGTTCGTAATTCACTGCATTTTTCTGTGTAGTATTGCTATCCATCAGTTAAGTCCAGCCGTAACATACATATCTCACATAAACTAGATTTGCAAATGGAAACGGTGCTAGATTGTTATAACATGTAGGCTTTTCTTTCTAGCTTTACATCATCTCTTGTTACATTTTTTTCCTGAGTTATGGGGGTGGCATTCCTGATTATATTTTCATTTTTTCCCCTGCAGAAAGCTAAAAAGAGTTACCAGAAAGATTTAGAGAATAACCAGAGAAACACTGATGGTGACAGTTCTGCGGCACCTGGAGAAGGTTTGGTTCTGCATCCTTTATTTCCCATTGCGTGCATAGTCATCTTTGATTTGTATAGCACAAATTCGACCTCGATCTATTATTAGCTTCTCCCTTTTTCACCCTTGAGCTTTCATTACCTTGCTGACTTTTCTCCTACTGATTTTAGTTGTTCACTTGCTTAGTTCCGAGCCTGACGGCCACATCACAGCAGGACAATGTGATTGCTGAACCAAGAAATAACCTGTTATGTATCGTCAGTTTTCCAAGTCCACTTTTTTCTTATGCTTAAATCACCCATTCAAATATACTCTCCCTGTCCCATAATATAAGAGCGTTTTTGACACTATTATATTATGGGACGGAGGGAGTATCTGGTTCAAAACTATATCCTGCTTGCTTTTATTCCTGTATAAGCCAAATGCCCCTACGTGAGGAAAACGTGTCAACAAATTCTTATATGATAGGACAAAAATATGGTCAACAAAATATCTTAAGACAGACAACATTGACTCAGCAAATTGTCATCTTGTCCAAGAATTTAGCGTTCATATTCTTCTGTACATGGTATCTGCCTAGCTAATATATGAATTCTAGTTCTACCAGGAACCACATATTTTTGCTTTAGTACTGGATAGCAAAGACTATATGTTAGTAACATAGTTCTAAAAAGTGCTAGGCGTTAATTATGCATTTTGCCACTGCCTTGCGCTTATCTGACCAAAGTGCACGCTTATGTGCAGATTAAGCGCTAGGCGTTCTGCTATCGCCTGGAACCTAGTCGCACTTGAACACCCGCCTAGGCGCTCCTTTGTTAGCTATTGTTAGTAATACCATTTCAATATGAACCTTGTGTCTGGAATATCCCTAGTATGAATTATAAGTATACTCTGCATAGACTGATGTACCATCTGATCATGCTTTTTACTAAGACATTGTATTGATGTTATTTTGAATGTCTTTTTTTTACACTGAATGTCTTTACTGTGTTGGTTAACATGTTTGAAATATGTATGTGCAGGATGGGTATTTGACTCAACTTCAGGATATTATTATGATAAAGCCACTGGACTTTACTACGACTCGAACTCTGGTTTCTATTATTCCGATGGATTAGGTACTCTTGTTAACCAGGCGCACATATCTGGATTTCGAATTCATTTGCCTCATGCCTTGTAGAATGGTTATTCTTTATAATTTATTTTTATGCTTGTTTGTTATTTTGTTGAGCAGGCAAATGGGTCACCCAGGAAGAGGCATACAAGTGGGCGGAAACCTCAAAAACCAATGTTGCGCAATCCTCGACTTCGCAACCAAAAACACCTAGTGGAGGCGGGCCTGTCGCCGGTATTAAAGGAGGGCCAGCCCCAGGTGTGGTTGTGAAGAAACCACTGAACCCGATGAGAGCTGTGAAGGGTGCTCCGTCAGCTCTTGCCGCTAACAAGAGAAAAAGAGAGGACACCAAGAAGCCCAAGGTGGTCTCGAAGGAGGAGGAGGCGGCACTCAGAGCGCGGGAGGCAGCTCGGAAAAGAGTGGAGGACAGGGAGAAGCCTCTCATGGGATTGTACAAGACGTACTGAGGTTTCAATGCCCCCAAGCTCACTGGGGCGCACCGAGTTGCGCTAAAACCGTGGAAATGCTAATGGATGGAATTGTTCTGAAAGAAAAGGCGGGGAGTACCAGCGCCAAGAGTCCCGAGCTATTGAGCGTCAGCGACACATGTATGCATTGTACAATACCTCGTCAAAAGTTCCTAAATCAGCCACAGGTTCCCCTTTGTGCGAAACATGTAAATGATCAGCCCATCGATTATCATCTCTCGTGTTGTGTTTTCCCAATGGATTGCACGCATGATATAATGCCGACAACTGAGGCGGATGGCCGATGTTAGCGCTGCTGGAGATAGATTGTACTGCCATCTCTACATCATCAGTTCATTTAAGTTGTGATTATCTTGTTTCCTGTCCCTTTGGTTAGTTTCCCTCTCTTTTTTGATGAGGTCCTGACATACAAGTGGCCTGCGGAGAACCCTGCGTGCAGCAGACGGCCCCGAGTCAGCTAGAGTGAACGTGTGTGTGGAAACGGCAAACCTTGGGTGCCCTCTCGTTGGTTCTTGCTGGTCCAATCTACTTTGGCGGGACCAGCCAGAGCCAGGCACGTTCGCTGGTTGGTTTGGCCTGTGGATCGGGAGAGAGCGAGATGCGGCAACGGCCACAGTACGAGACTGTGCCAACCAAACTCAAGGAGTCAACCGGCCTCCCGACCCACTTGCTCACGCCTTGAAAGCTCGGAGCCGGCTGCCGGTCAACCACACCACACATCGCCATGCATGTTTGTGGTGATGTTCATGGCACGGATGGGGGGATTATCTCGGTTAGGTGCGGGTCGGACGAAATCATCCGATTTGACACGAGTTTCGTTTGTTTCCATTCACGAAACAATCACATCGGATCGGGTAAGAAGAGAGATGCTCCCGCCTTGAAAGATCGTCCTGCTACTGCCCACCTCGAAGGTGACCGAATTCTAACAAAGGAGATCAGACCATCAGTCTACCCTCCCGTCAGTTAAGAAACGATTTCTCTCTGTCTTTCTTTGGGAAGAAGAAGATGAAGATGAAGATGCTTGGCACGTCCGGGAAGGGGTCGCACGCACGCACATCTCTCAGATTATTCCTTCTCTGACAGAGATCTTTCCGTTATTCTGGAAGGGAAGAGAGAATAGTTTTTGGCGCGCAAGCAGAGAAAAAGCACGTTTATTCCCACCCACGCGTGTAACCTGTGGCGTGCGTGCCGTCACGTCGTCTTTGACCGGGAACTCATAGGCCCGCCGGACCGGTGCGGTCAAAACAAGCGTGCGCCGGTCGGAAGTCGGACCCCCACACCACCAACTGCGGTCTACAGCCATGAGCCCACGACCATGGCCATGGCCCCGCCCCCTTTCCTGCCGCATTCGTGCAGCGTCAAAGACTTTTCAACCGGGCCGATCGAATGGCGCCCCGCCATGTTCGGACGCCACTAACGACACTAACGACAACGTAGCTAGTAGCTAGCTAGCAGTGGTTAGCACCCACCTATAATCAAATTAAATTTGTTCGCGCCGAATTAACATCGATCGGCGGCAAAAAGCTTTGAAACCTTGGCGCATGGCAAGCCGCCGAGTAGAACGTGACCAACACTAGCATTCTTCTACCAATGATTATGCTAGTGTTATCTCCAGGCTGCAAACGTACAAAACGCGCCCCAAAATCACATAGGTTTTATCGTCCAGCGTGTACTTGAATTATACTAACACCATCTACAACCGGACGCCTCATACGTTCAAGTGAACCGCCTGATCATAATTTTTTAAGCCAGACAGCCCTCAAAAATCCGACTAACCGCCATCCTCATATCCATCCAAATATGACGGATATAGGCACCCGGGCACACCCGCCACATCGGACCCGACTCACGTTGGCTCACCCTACCTCACATATATTCCTTCCCATCCGCTTGCCGGACCAAACCCTAGCCACTTCACTTCACTTCTCTCCGCCACCCAAACTCGTCTCCGTCTCCTTCGGTCGTCTCCGGCATGGCGGGCAGCGGATCCGAGTCCTTCACCTTCAGATCCGTCGACCCCGAGCTCATCCTACGCGGCCCTGAAGAGGAGATGGCCGTTCGGCTTGCGCTCCTTGCGCCCGGGAGGAGGCCCGTGCATAGCAGCGCTCGGACTCCTTTCGTCGGGAATCCGTTGCGTTCGTCCAAATGGCACATGGATCCGGCGCTAGGCCAGCCGTAGCTGCCTCGTCGGAGACCGTGCGGTCCACCTCGTGCCCGAATGCGTTGGCGGACGTGCAACCCCTTTGTTGGCGCGCCGAGCATCGGGACACACCATGAACCTTGTCCGACGAGAACATGGCACGGCGTGCCCGCCGTGCAAGGCACCGGGCGCAGGAGGCGGCGGCAGCCCTCGCGGCGATGGACGTCGACGAGGCGGAGTCGCATTCTCCGGCGCCCCGTATGGCGCATCAATCCGGGCGGCGCAACCGCATCGTGGTGGACGTCGACGGCTCATCCCAGGACGGATCCGTCATCGATTTGACGTCCACCGGCACCCAAATGGCTTCGGGCCCCGACGAGAAAGAGTAGGGCATGGGAGACGGCGACGCCTTGAGTCCCATGAGCCGGCTCGTGTCCCATGCCCTACTCTACCTTGTCGACGACCGGACGAACACTCTGAGGGGCTCAGCCAGCCGCCGAGCATGGCGACGGCGAAGCCGGAGGGTAGGGAGCGGAACCGGACGAAGCTCCGCTCAAAGATCGCTGCGTTCCATGTAACAATATGGATTTGAGGAATCCGGATGCGGAATGCATTTTTTGAGGCGTGACCAGTCATTATCCGTGGACACGTCTGTGGGCGTTTGAGCGGTCGGATTTGTTAAGTCCGTCTATAGATGCTCTAAAAGCATTTTTTTTATTGTGGAATTCAATTATACTAAGAGTCTATGACGACTGATTTACAAGTCTAGCCAGATGCCTGTGGGCAGTGCGTGACAACGGATCCTCCCCGTAGTTTAGTGCACGGGGAACGAGAGCTCAATGATTTGATTTGCCACGAATGAACGGTTCGCTCCGGAGTATCTTTGAAAACGATGGCGTCGGGATGCGGTATGGTTTTGCCGGTTGCGGTTGTTCGTTCCAGACATGACAAACGAGTACGTAATCCAATCGCTACTAACTCTTTGTTCTTATTCTGTTAAAAACGAACTCTAACTCTCTGTTCTTATTTGCTCCGCACTTTTGTCCAGTGAAAGGAGTTCCGTTTGTTTGATAATCTCTCTGTAAAGAAATATAAAAACGTTTAGATTATTACTTTAGTGATCTAAACGCTTTTATATTTTCTTACTGAGGGAGTACTTTTTTTTAGATGTTCCGTTTGATACTTCGAACGTGAGCCCAAGCAAACACCAACTTCAGTCCCGCCAAAGCAAAAAGTTTTCAAGTCAAGACTAAAAGCACATCTTTT
This sequence comes from Triticum urartu, assembly GCF_056163025.1. Classification (NCBI taxonomy): domain Eukaryota; kingdom Viridiplantae; phylum Streptophyta; class Magnoliopsida; order Poales; family Poaceae; genus Triticum; species Triticum urartu. Next base: position 147,960,277 of record NC_141879.1, on the reverse strand, counting down.
CGCAAAAAAAGAGAGACTAAAAGCATATCCAACTGGCTTTTAACATAGAACCATGCTTTGTACTAAAACAACAAGATCAAAAAGAACATGAATGGCGAAGAATTGCAAGTCTTATTTGCGAAACGAAAAAAAAAGAATTGCTAGCCTTTGTTTGCATGGGGTGATGTCCCCACCGATATTTATTTCTACTCCATCCGTTTCTGAATATAAGCATGTATAGATATTTCAATACGGGCTACATTCAGATGTATGTACCAGCAAAAAATATATATTTGAATATATGTAGGCATATTTTAAAGTGTAGAATCACTCATTTTGTTTTGTATGTAGTCGGTATTGGAATATCTCTAAAATGGTTTATATTTAGGAAGGGGGGAGTAGTGGTGAGTGACTATTGTGGTTTTCAGAGCCTAGTATGATGAGAGCGTTGTCATGTGTCATTTTCTTACTGATGGTTCGGTGAATTTGTTTAAGGTGATGTTTGGTTCTCTAGTCCTAGGACTTTTTCTAGTCCCAACTAAAAAGTCCCTAGTCCCTAAAAAGTCCCTCCTTGTTTGTTTCCAAAGACTAAGAGGGTGTTTGTTTCCAGGGACTTTTTTGTGTAGGGACTAGAAAAAGTCCCTCTTAGAGACTTTTTTACCAAACGGGAGGGACTTTTTAGGGACTAAACTAGGCATTTGGGACTAAATGAAGAAGACTCTTAAGGAGAGTCTTTTTGGGACTTTTCCAACAATGCCCCTCCATGCACCCATTGGCCCGCCACCCCATGGTGTTGTTTAATTGTTATTTTTCTATATACTAGGAGCAACATGGTCATTTAATAACCTCTAGGAAGGGACTAGGGACTTTTTAGTCTCTGAAAACAAACAGGGAGGGACTTTTTAGGGACTGGGGACTTTTTAATTGGGACTAGAAAAAGTCCTAGGACTAGAGAACCAAACACCCCTTCCTAAAGGTTATTAAATGACCATGTTGCCTCTAGTGTATAGAAAAATAACAATCAAACAACACCATGGGGTGGCGGACCAATGGGTGCATGGAGGGGCATTGTTGGAAAAGTCCCAAAAAGTCCCAAAAAGACTCTCCTTGAGAGTCTTCTTCATTTAGTACCAAACGCCTAGTTTAGTCCCTAAAAAGTCCCTTCCGTTTGGTAAAAAAGTCTCTAAGAGGGACTTTTTCTAGTCCATACACAAAAAAGTCCCTGGAAACAAACACCCCCTAAACTACCATGGGCGACATACAATCGAAAGAAAACCAACCAATCTAGTTTCCGATGCAATTTTGTTGTTGGTAGTTTTGTGTCTTATGATTTTCCATTCTACTAGGTACTATTTTTCTTGATTATATCCTGTTATAGGATGCCCTTTGGGTCCCATTTCTTTAAAAAAAGAATACAAACAACTCCATTTTACTTGAACTTAAGGGCTAGAAAAGAACAAAAATAAAATAGATCCTTGGAAACTGCTTCTCAAACTGCCAAATGACCGCACGTGTATCAAGAAGGCATTTCCATCGCTGAAGAATGCCAAACAAATGCATTGAGGAGCTCCACGCTGATCATCACCAACAAGATGAAGGTAACTATAGACAAATGACCTCGAGGATCTCGAAGAGGGGATTGAGAGGGCACCAAAGTCATCGATGTTATGAAAACATGTCCTTTGATAGGCTGCAAACACCCATTGAATGGGATGGTCAAGCGCCAACATATTCATGATACTTTGAACACAAACCCAAACAATCATCATTTGAAGCTAATGCAAAAACGAACTCCAAAATTTTAATACATAAAGTATAAAACTCTACTATGTACTCAGAAAGTGAAATGAAAAACCCACAAATAAGAGCAATTTGAGTTACATAAAATAAGGGCCAAAAAGAAAGAAAACAAAATGTTAAAGATAAAGAGCATCCCGGAGTAGGAAAATGATCGGAACCAATAGATAGCAAGAAGCATATTTGTCCCATCCCATTTCTAACTTGAGCGCTAGAAAAGAACAACTAGGTAAACAAATGCTTGGAGCACATGCAAAGGGTTTACTCTAAGCAATTTTAGAACGTTTTGGTAGTTCATAATTCAAGTCGAACTAAACACATTTTTTTTAGAATAGACCTTTTAAGTCTATGTTTCAGTTGGTAGTCACTTTCAAAAGAAGAGAAGTGGTGGATTTCCAGCAAAATATGCACTGCAAATTGGGGTTATGAGGCCACAATGTGAGGCTAAAAGCCACCACCCACTTTGATATATCATGCTAAATTCCGCCACTAAATACCGCTGGACATCATTCCTTTTGTTAGGGATATAAAGGGAGGGAATTTTGGTGGAAGTTGGCTTTTAGAAAGAACGGAAGTGGAGAAAAGAGCACACATGTGTGATTCTTCTATTATCGTTGGTGGTACTAGGATGCATAGTGAGAAACGAATAGAAACATCTTTTTTTTGCAGGAAACGAATAGAAGCATGACCCATCTTCATAGAAAAACAAATGGTTCGGTAAACATTTTTGAATCCTAACAGAAATGGACATGTCCAAAAATTTAAAAGAAAGGAGAAATGGAACCCAACAACAATCTATGGATAAATAATAGTGGACCCGTCAAAACAGTCAAATGAAAAACAAAGTAGAAAAAAATCTTATTCTTTTTTGTAATATTCATAGTCAACCGGTATACTCGCGTGTGAAGTTCACTAAGGAATGACATCCGTGGCAATCTAGCCAAAAATAATAAAATTGAAGCTATACTAAAAACAATGTTTGGTCGGCTGTATTTTCTTCACTAAGAATACCACGTGTGTCAATACAGTATTTCACCAAACTTCACACGTGGGTAGAATGGCATACCAAGTTTGATACCCCAAATTTTTAAAAATTATCAATTTTTTTTAGTATTTCTTTTTGAATTTACTATGCTGACTTGGGTATTCTTGCTCATTCATATTTTTATGTTTTGTCAAAAGAAAAGGCACATTCTTACATACTACTACTGGCCATCACCCTTTTGGTCTCATGTGAAAAAGATCCACATATCAATTCATATTGTGGAGGCAGAATCTAACTAAAGGCATACTCCCTCCATTCCAAATTATTCGTTGTGGTTTTAGTTCAGAGTAGATGAGAGAACAAGCTTCATCAAAGAGCTGTCGTCCTTTTCTTCTCATACGAAACGACACACATGACACATTTTTAAAAAGTATCACTAACAATTTCACACTTTCATAATCTCTTCCATTCTATAATGTGTACACGTATACGATGACAGTACGCACAATCATGCTCCACAAAGGGGCCGGGAGAAGACCGGGACCAAGAACATCGTCCATGGTTTCAAAACGAAGTTCGATTTTAAAAAACGAAAAGGAAAAAAGGCGCCACCTCTTCTTCTATGGACAAAGCGAGTGAAAATGGCGGCTAACGCCATGGATGATGATGGATCCCTCCTCTACCCTTTGGTCCCCTGCGCCGCCATGCCGCCGCGGCCGTGGTGCCACGAGTGCCCGCCGAGCCCCCTGGCGAACCGCTGCAGCGGGCTCAGCCGCGCGCACCCGACGATGCCCTCCGCCGCCGCCGCCGCGCCGCTCTTGTCGCCGCCCTGCTTCTTGAGCTTGTCCATGCTGACGGCCCTGGCATTGAACTTGGCCGTCGTCGTCGGCGGTGGTGCGTTTGCCTTCTTGAGGGGCGCCTCGGGATGCTGCGCCGGCGGGCACTTGGGGAGCTGGTCCTTGCTGATCCGGCCGCCTTCCGACGAGCTCCGGAACAGGAGGAGGTCGCTGAGCCGCCACCTCCTCCACCCCGCGCTCCTGGAGGCTGGACGCGCGGCGAACGGGTCGGCCTTCTTGGGCGGCGAGCCTGACGCGACGGCGGTGGCGTTCTTGCCGCCGAGCGGGGAGGGGGCGGGCCCCTTGGTCGCCTCTAGAAGTGCCGCTGCGAAGGGGTCGAAGTCCGTGCCGGAGCCGACCCTGCTCCGTCGCCGGGGCGACCTCAGGGCGCCTTTCGCGATCGGCGACCGCGGCGATGACCCCACGCTCCCGCCGTCCAGCAGGCCGGGCGGCGGCTTCAGCGGCCTGATCTTGCCCTCGTCGGAGGTCTTCAGCAGAGGCTTCAGCGGCCGGATTCTCCCCTTCTCGAAGAGCTCGTCGGCGGTCGTCAGGCTCTCCGCCGGCGCGGTGTTGTCGACGACGGTGCCGAACTCGAAGTCCGTGTCCCACGCCGCCGCCCCGCCGCCCATCCCGGCCTTGGGCGTCCCGGGCCTCTCCTCCCAGTCGAACGGCACGGCCGAGGCGGTGGTGGAGTACGACGAGCGCGGGTGAAACCCATCGTCGTCGTCGTCCTCCTCCTCCTCCTCGCCGCCGTCGCGGCTGCCGCGGTCCCCCTCGGCGAAGTGCGCGTAGATAGCCGCGGCGCGCCGGGGGCTGGCGGGCGCGCTGGTGAAGTGCTGGAAGAGGTCGAAGGGGTTGGCGCCGGCGAGGCGCGGCGTGACCGGCGGCAGGAGGTCGAACGGGTTCGGCGACGACGGCGCCGTCAGGAACGGGCTGCCCTTCGCCGCCGCGGCCGCCCCCTCGACGGAGCCGAACGGGTGGTCGCGCGGGCTGGACGGCGCCGTGGCGTACGGGCTCGCGGCCGCGCTGTCGGGCCGGAGGTCCCGGTGCGGCGCCGGCGAGGCGGGACGCGTCATGACCTCCATTTCTTGAGTCTGGCTTCTTGGGGACGGACGGGGAACTCGTGGTGGCGATGGGTTTTTAAGGGTCGTGGAGATGGAGGGAAGGGTGGGAACCCGCGAGGAAGGAGGGAACAGGGAGCTGAACGAACAGTGATGGAGAAATGGGGGCCCACTTTTAAATCTTCTACAAAAATAAATAAATATACTAACTGCATTATTTTTTATTGGAATATTCCGGCTGAATTCTACTCCTAGATGATGTTATGTGCGAAAAATTATTAGAGATATTCAAATGGGCGAAATATCATTAGAGTATCATGAAAATATTTTAAAATCATGTAATTTTTAACCATTTTTACTACAGAGTATTATATATGTATAGAAACTACTTTCTCCGTCTCATAATATAAGAACGTTTTTGACACTGGAAAAAGCTATCAAAACTGCATCTTGTTGACTCTGTGTACATTTATAAAATACAAAACTTTATTCTTTTTAGAGAGTAGGCTTTTCAGCCCTGCTTTCATAAAGCAAGAGCCTCAATGGAATAGGATATGTGGTGCGAAAAAGATAATATAAAACATTTATTATTTTGGAAGGGAGGTGAGAGTGTTGACAAAGGTACCATATATTTCTTTCATTTCAAAATACATTCCATATTCCATCTAGAAAAATTCCGTATTAAGTTTCGTTAGGGCAAGTTTTTTATCAATAATTACTCTACTAGTAATGTGTAACTTTGTGATACAAAAGCCATAACTATAAATAAGTACTACCATGGAATAGGAATGTAATGACACTAATTTTATACAATCACATAAATATACCCTATAACTGCCCCAACGAAACCTAACATGTTTCGAGACGGGAACGTGGAAATTCGATAAAAACAAGCAAGTAATTAGCATAAAAAGTTTTCACATTTGTGCCAGGCATTTTTAGCATTTGTGGCAGCCAGACATGATTTATGTTTGACCATCTATAAAGGAATAATTGCCTCGCCTTTTCCACCCCTAATTCATCACATATAGACAGTTCTAGCATTCGTGCCAGCCAGACATTTTAATGTATGAGCATCTCTACACATGTTGCTTATTTACCAGGATATAGGTCCATATTTTATACAATACCATTTAATTAGTTCCTTTGGAAACAACTTCTTTGTAGAAAAAATGTTGATGTTGTTAATTCGAAGACCGCGTCAAAATTCTGCACTAGCTATATTGTGAATGAGAGGGGGTAATTGTTGGTTCCAAGAAGAGATGACTATGCCAAAAATTCATGCCAGTCGAGTGCGCGTTCTTGCGCTTGGTCATGAGTCCTGACAAGATAAACGAAAGCCGGTGACAGCGATCGGTCCTCGCGACCAATAAGAAAATTGTTTTTGGTAATGTGATTTGGATGGACCGATCCATGCTCCTCCAAAAGGCATCATGGATGATGACACGCGTGCCGGAAATATATAAACCAAGATCCGCAGATTTCACGCGGCTACTGATAACGCTGACGCGTGCTCGATCTCACACGTTATTGGCATCAGTCCCAAATAATCTCGGAGTTTGCATGTTGATCTCGGTGACATTTTACGTCTTCTTGGCGATGTTCATTGAAACGGCAGGTGTGGAGGTCAACTGTTTGGCCAAAGAGAACCAGATCACGAAATTCAGAAGCAGAGTTTGGATCGTTGACGTCTGAAGATCGAAGAATTCTGAGCTTATCGTTTTGTTAATACAGTGGAAAATTCCGCCTGGTGTGGCAGCGGTAGTTTCATTCCGCACTCCACCGAAATTTTGCGCGCTTTCTGGCTCGCTCATCTATCCTCTATGCGTTTATCTGCAGATTATGCGGGCGCAAAACATTCCCCGGGACCTGGATCCAAGCCATCCGGCCATCTTAGTTAAGTTTGTGCATGCTTTTTCCCTCAAAAAATAAGTTTGTGCATGCTTTCATAAAGTAATTTAGAAAAATAAGCATGCCTCTGAACTTCTCCGAAGCTCCTTTTGGTGCAGGCTCGAGCCTGAAGATGCATGGCCATTTGCACGAGAGAGAAGTGCATATTTCAACCCTGAACTCTTGTCCTAGTCTAATTTACAACCCTGAACTTTAATACCGTCTAAATTACAACCCCCAAGTCTCAAAACCGGCCAGGATTCAACCCTCCCCACCCTGTTGACCGGTTTTGACCTGGGGTGACCAGTTTTGACTAGTCAACGAGTCCAATCAGCATGCCATGTCAGACTTTTTTTTTTCAAAATTTCAAGAAAAAGTAAATAAAAATCTAAAAGATTAGGGGAAAATATTAAAAGGCAAAATTCCGAAAAAAGCTAGGGAAAATAAAAAAATGATTTTTTTTCTGGAATTTGAGTTTCTGGATTTTTTTTGGAAATTCGTTTTTTTATTTTCCGTATTTTTCGGAAATTGGATTTCTTATTTCTTTTCCTGGATTTTCTTCGATTTTACAGGTTGTTTCCTTGGAAATTTTGCATTTTTTTGCTGATGTGGCATGCTGACTGGACCTGTTGACTGGTCAAAACCGGTCAACAGAGAAGGGAGGGTTGAATCCTGACCGGTTTTGAGAGTTGGGGGTTGTAATGTAGATGGTATTAGAGTTCGGTTTGTAAATTAGACTAGGGCAAAAGTTGAGGGTTGAAATATGCACTTCTCTCTTTGCATGATGCTAGGGCCAGTTGCAGACTGATTAAGCGAATGGTTAATCATTCGCGGCTTTCTTATCTTAAAGGAAAAGGCTCTTCTGGGCCTAGATAGATTGCCTCGGCAACAAGGCAATGGATCTCAGGACCTGAAACGTAAACTACTCCCGGATGTACCTTTTGAATTGAAGGGCCATGCTGCTGAATGGCCTTATGCCAATTGTCCAGAATTTAGCAAGTTGCAGCCTGACTAAAACCATGGCGATGCCGATGCGACGACTGAAGACGAATTCATTAGCTTTTTCCTTGCAGAATAAGTAGTAGTACGTAAAAAAGTAGTGGACTAATCAAGGTTATTTTTTGAAGAAAAAGAAATGAAGAAACGAATATATCAATGCGGTTGCTGTTTGTCGACTTTTCAGACCACATATTGGCTTGCGGTGAGCCGTTTGCTTCTGCTCTTTGGCCGTTTTTTGCCGACAGAAAGAGACACGCTCCTGAATCCTGATCTCCTAAAAACGTGCTGGTCAATGGAACTATGGAAAGATCTCCAAGCTAGTGCTGCTGCAGAATTGAATTCATACGCCATGCCGGCCTTACTCTCCTGCACGTACTAGACTCTGGTCCGCGACAGTTTAATTGAATTAACACAAAAATGCTTCGCAAGTACTCCTGCTTGTTGTCTTTGGTGCACCAATCACGGACTGGATGGGTGCATAACAAGGCGATAGGTAGACGACATGGGTTCTTCGCTCAACAATCAGAATGGGCGGCGGCTTATGTCAAACAAGTGGGGGCAACAAGGATTTTAATATTTCACTCAGCAACGGCGTTTACCGCTTACTTTATATTTTGAATTTTCAATCAAGATTCAATCAAATTGGTCATTTTTTTTAAAAATGACGAATCTCTCTGAATTCCCGCCCCAAAGTGCTAAAACAATCCCAGAAAGTTAATTTTACTGTTTATGATTGTCTTTTTTTTTAGAAAAGGAGGATGACCCCGGCCTCTGCATCTGGGGGATACATACGGCCATTTTTTTTTATGATTGTCTGGAATCTGTTTCATTTTTTTTTCTGATAAACTTTGAAGTTTCTGTCGAAATTTGGATAACAAACTTCAGAATGATGGTTCTATCAAACTATTCATCCAAATGAGCTTTTTTTAGAATATTCAGCAAACTATTTATTATTTTTTTGGGTAAATACTAGTAAAAAAATCGGCGTAATCATGGTCGGAACATTGCATGTTGAATCAGAACGTGGCACAGTTCATGGTAATAGAGGTTTAGCGTGGTTAAAAGCGTAACCATCGCATGGCCTCAGAAGCCGGACTAGCCGGTAAATTTCGACATTGAGTATGGGTGATTTGGGTCTTGTGACAACCATTAGCACACGAGTTGTGAGTGACAGGGAGTAATTGTTGATTCCAATAAGAGATGAATAAGCCAAATTCATGCCAATTGAGTAATGAAAGTCTGCTGATAGTGACCGGTCCTCGCGACCAATACAAATTGTTGCGCTAATGTGATGTGATTTCCATGGAACAATCCGTGCTGCTTTAAAAAGGATCCACTAATGATGATGACACGCATTCCGGGAAATAAACTAAGATCCGCAGGAAACAGAGGGCCACTTTCTAATTCCCATCACACACAAATGGCTAAGCTCCTGTGGATTTCACGCGGCTACTGATAAAGTGATAATGCTGACGAATGTTTGATCTCACACGTTATTAACATTTGTATCATGCTGCTCTCGGATTTTACATGTTATAAATCTATGAAATCTCTGTGACATGTTGCCTCTACTTTCGTGTTGTTCGTTGAAATGGCGGGTGTAGAGGTCAACAACTCTCAGCTGTGTGGCTTATGAGCTCAGGCCAAGGGAGAACTTCTCTTTTCTTTCCTCCTTTTTTTTTTCCTTTTTTTGATTTGATGAGGGGGAAAGGGAAAACTTCTCTGACAAAACCAAATCACGAAATTCAGAGGAAGAGATAGGATTGTTGACATCTGAAGATTGAAACATTCTGAGCTCATTATTTTGTTAAATCAGAAAGTCCACCCGATGTGGCAGTGTTACTTCCTTTTGTATACTTCACCAGAATCTCGCGTGCTTTCGGTCATCCTCATCCATTCTTATTTATATATTAACAGATAATCTGGGCACAAAACATTCCGCCGGACCCGGATCCAAGCCATCTTAGTTAAGGTTGTGCATGCTTTAATAAAGAAATTTCGTGCTTTTGAGCTTATCTGACGGTTTTTTTCGGGTGCAGGCTTAAGTCTGAAGATACATGACCATTTGCACAATGTTAGGGCCGGGTGGATATACAGTACTGATTAAGCGAGTGATTAATCATTTTTCAGCTTTCTTAAAGGGAAAGGCTCTTCTGGCCCCAGAAGGCCTCGACGGCAAGGCAATGGATGGATTTCAGGACTTGAAGCATAAACTACTCCTGAATATTAGAATAGTACTCGTTAGAATTGAAGGGCCATACTGCTGAATACATTCACACAAATAAGAATGTTCTTATGCTCATTGCCCGTTTCTCTTTGCAAGTTGCAACCTGAAACTAAAGTCTGCGACGACTCAAGACCAATTCATCAGCCTTTTTCGTCACATAATAATAAGCAGCAAAAGAGTAGTGGACTAATCAAGGCTCTTTTCTTTAAAAAAAAGGAAGAAAAACTGAATATATCAATTCTGTTGCTGTTGGTCAGACTTTTCAGAACACCTCTTGGCTTTCGCCTCGCGGTGAGCCGCTTGCCTCTGCATTTTGGCCGGTTTTGGCCGATAGACAGGGACATCCTCCTGATATCCTAGAAACGTGCCGGTCAATGGAAGGATCCTCCGAGCCAGTGCTGCAGAATTGATGCGCCGGCACGGCTTACTCTCCACCACGTAGAGACTCTGGTCAGCCACAGCCTAGTACTACAATTTAGTCCAAGTCGGCGAGAGAAGATTAATGAGCCAATTAACTGAAGCATCGCACGTACTGTATTTCGCAAGCACCTGTCCTTGGTGACAGCGTCAACTTCTTTAGCCAGAACATATCACGGATTGGATTGGATGGTGCGTCCGCGCTGGCGACATGGTTACTTCGCTCAGCGGTATGAATGGGCGGCGGCTTGTGACAAAGAATGGATTCAGGGGAACCCCAATTCTAGGGGATCTTAATCTCAAAGAACCCCAACTGTTGATTTTTTTAGTCGTAAATAAAACCACAATTTTTGTGTCATTGATCGTTGCAGGACTCCAAATCCCCCATGTAATATCAAAATCGGCAGGCCGGACCCGCTTGTTAGTGGCAATAACGGTGTTGTAAGCGACGACGTTTACTTTTCAAAGCTTCCTAGAAATTTGGAATTTTCGGTCATGATTCAGTCAAGCTTGGACAATTTTATTAGAATCGCGATTGCGTTAAACTACTCATCCAAATGTGCAGAAACTTTTGATGCTGAAATTTCCTTGTTCTTGATGCATACCGAAGTTAATCCTTGTAGAAAGACTCACGGATCTGTGTGGGAGTTCGTGCTCTTCTTTGGTCTCTATGGACCTGTATGAATGACTGCGTTTGAAATTGAATTAACATTCATAATTTTTGAAAGGTTATCTTCCGAGTTACAACATGGATTTGTACATGGTCCTTCCTACACCATGCAAAAGTATGAGAGCTTATGGTATCTGGATGCAACCAATAGAAGATGGTAACATGAGATACTCACGACCGGTTGGGATAACGGTTTAATAATAAGTCATGCATGTAGCATATATCCTATTTTCACAGCTTGTGTCTACTTTGTTCTTTTTTGTGTACTTCGTTATTTGATCTGCAAAAATTGAGCAACCACTCCGAAAAAAGTCATGTGGGTATGAGGGATCCAACCTGGAACCTCCAGATGAATGGTCGTCGCAAGCCACTATATTTGATAAACTTCAGGGTGCGTTTGGAAGCCAAAGTATTTTTGTGGTTTTATAGGAATACTGTGGTTTCTGAAAAAACTTTAGTATTCAATACTTTGAGTCGTTTGGATGAAAAAAATACTGCGGTTTAACAAACCGTGGTATCTCTAAAACTGCAGTATGTTTATTGTATATAAAAAAGAGGCACTGACCTCTTTTTTTAAAACTGAGAAAGCGCTGGCTGCTTGGTCTCTCTTGTGTCCAACTTCTGGCCATCAATGCATGTGATGCATAAATCGATAGCTAGCCCATCGATACGTCCGGCTAGAGGCGGACGTACACGTACATGAGCTAAAAACGTCGACCTTCAGTGCATGTGTTAACTACCTCGGTCTTTGATTGATTACAAGAGATAACTCTACTACAGATCTTAGCAGCTAGGAGAACATGCTCGTGCAAGGCTGAATGCATATGGTGGCTATTAGTACAAGCTGATCCCTGAGTGTAGCTGAATATGCATGCAGCAACGTAACAGTCGATGCAAACCCAAAGAAAACCGAGAAAAACTGCCACTTGCCAAACACCTCGGCAGTTTTATCAGAACTAAGAAAAACTATGCTTTTTAGAAACTGAAGTATTTATTGCCCATGTATTGTAATACTTAGGTTTTGGAATACCATGGTTTTGAGAAAACGTTGTTGCCAAACTAGGCCTCAATGTGTAAATAAGCAACGTGGGGGCATCAGAACTATATTAGCCACAACAGATTTAAACACTTTTTAAATTCAAATGCGTTTTTTGGAAAAGAGAATATTTTTTCAAAAACCCGAGCATTTCCAAACTTGTGTTTTTTTAAACACAGATATTTTGTGAAACCACGGACATTTTATGGGAATATCAAACATTTTTTAATCTGTGAACTTTCTTTTGTAAAACGGGTACATTTAATAAAATTTTGATTTTTTTAAAACACGAACTTTTTTTATAAATTGAAACAATTTTCGAAACCCTAAACAGAATTTGAGAAAGCACATTTTTTGGATACGTGAACAACTTTTGAAAATGGCAACATTTTTTGAATCTTGGAACCAAATTTGACAACACAAACATATTTTTAGTTTATAAGTTTTTGAAAACACAAACATTTTTCAAAATTATGATTTTTTTAAGTCATGAACAAAATTTGGAAATTGTAATTTTTTTTGAACACTTGGTAAAAAATGGGACAAAGATTCTGAATTCTAAATATTGTTTTAAAAATGTGAGCACTTTTTGAAAAAAAAATGAATAGTTGTTAGAAGATGTGAATCCCAGTGTTTTTTTATGGGGTGGCCCATTAAGTTTCAATAAGAGTTTTTTTATGGGGTGGCCCATTAAGTTTCAATAAGAGTTTTTTTATGGGGTGGCCCATTAAGTTTCAATAAGAGTTTTTTTATGGGGTGGCCCATTAAGTTTCAATAAGAGTTTTTTTATGGGGTGGCCCATTAAGTTTCAATAAGAGTTTTTTTATGGGGTGGCCCATTAAGTTTCAATAAGAGTTTTTTTATGGGGTGGCCCATTAAGTTTCAATAAGAGTTTTTTTATGGGGTGGCCCATTAAGTTTCAATAAGAGTTTTTTTATGGGGTGGCCCATTAAGTTTCTTCTTATCCATGTGCATTAATGCAAGAAAACGGGCGCACTGACTAGGAATCGAACACGCGACCTACGACACCAGGGTAGGCTCATCTAACCAACCCGGCCAGACAACAGGATCTGGTAACGTTACACCATTTCCCTCTTATATTTTTACTAATCCAACTTTTTCCCTTTTTCCTTTTTTTCTATTTTTTTCTTTTTCCTAGTTCGATGAGTTTGTTCTTCAAAATTGTGAACTTCTTCTTCAAATCGATGATTTTTTTTAAATTCGATGAACTTTTTTGAAATTCCATAAAGCTTTTCAAATCAATGAAAGCATTTTTCAAATTCATGAACTTTTTATTAAATTTGTGAACGTTTTTCAGATTTGACTAACTTCTTTTCAAAATCGTTGAACTTTTCTTTCGAATTTGTGAATTTTTAAAGAATTTATGAATTTTTTAAAATTTGATGAACTTTTTTTCTGAATCAATGAACTATTTTCCGAATCGATGAACTTTTTAAAAATTTGTGAAACTTTTTTTCCAAACTAGTAAGTTTGCACGTGCAACGCACGATAATGCAGTAGAAAATTGTTTTCTCATTCATCTAGTTATGACTTATGAGGCAATAAATACATCACATATATATAAATCATTGTGATGTTTCTTGCATGTTCCTTCATGTTTTTATCAGTGACATAACAATATTTGCAAGTAAGCAACCGATCACAAGAAAGAAATTTCCCTCGAGTGGGCTTTTCCTTAAAAAATTGCAAATGATAATTATTTTTTCTAGCAGCCTTCTAGAAACTATAATCATGATATGCAAACAACAACTATTAGGGGCCGAAAACATATACCATGCATGTTTGAAGAAAGTTCACAATCAAGTCACCTTTTATGTTACCTTTTGCACCAGCTACACCAGAAACATGCATCCTAATGTCAAGTTTTCACTATGGTGTACAAAATCTTTTACAACAAAGTGTGTAAGAGAAAATCATGGCGCTTATTTCGGCTAAGTTGCCTTTCTTGGTGTATCCTCCTCAGCTATAACTATCATCTGCTTGGTGCAGAGTGATCCTATGTTGGTGGTTTACCCAAAAATGGAAGGAAGGCTAGAAGAATTCAGAACTGGTTGATGACAATAAACTCCAGAAATAAAAAACAATGAGGCAGGACGCTCTTGGTCACGTAAATTGGGGATTACCCGAACCAAATTTGAAGCAACACATCATTGAAAAATACCATGAATAACATTGATTGTGAATAACAAGGCTCCAAAAGTTCGTGAGAGCTTATGTAGCCACCAAGTTACGACAAACTTATGTTTGCATTAGCCAATCATTTTGTCCTTCTGGACAATCTAGATACAGAAAAATAAAGAGTGCACTTGTGTACAAGGGGCAATGCTTGTGATGTAGGGTAGGAACCCTATAGCCCGATCTTTCACGAAAGGAGCGAATCCCGTGATGAACACGAAGAACACGAGGAGGGAAACGAGGGAAAAATCACGAGGGGAACACAAGAGAACACTCAAACCAACAAGAATGATCACACATGCGCTAGATCCATGAACACAAAGGAAGATACAAGATCCAAAGTCAACAACGAACGATACAAGAGGTAGCCAGTTCTTCTCCGTGAGGAGGTCTTGAATCCACAAGGGGATCTTCCCTTAGAAAGGGGTCTTGAATCCAAAGGTGGATCTTCTCTGAAGAGGGGTCGCGGTCTCTCTCAAGGAGTAGATCCGATATGGATGAGCGTAGCTCTATCTCTCAAATGAGCTATCACAATGCTAACCCTAACTAGGAGGAGGTGGAGGAGTATATAGTCTAGGCGAATGAAAGGGTAAGTGGCTTCGGCCCAACACACGGGCGGGTGCACAGGCGTCGGACGTCCGGTGGCTCGCGAGGGTCCGGTCGTCCGGTTCATGTCGGACGTCCGGCGTTTTGGCTCTGGACAGGTGGTGTCGGACGTCCGGTCAGCGTCGGTCGTCCGGGCGCTGGAGAGTGTCGGACGTCCGGTGTCTGGCGATCGTCCAGGCGCTGGGAGTCGTCGGACGTCCGGTGGCTCCGGTCGTCCGTAGATTCGGCTCGGGTCCTGAGGGGCCGGACGTCCGGGCTGGGCCGGTCGTCCGGTGGCTGTAGCTTCGCGCAGCTTCTTCTCTTGGTCCTTGTACTTGGTGTCCTCGCTAGCTGTTCCGTTGGATGTGGTGACTTCGTGGCTTTCCTCCAAGTACCTGATCATGCATAGAACACACGTTGGAGGTAGTAGCCATATCTCACATGTAAAAAGTGATGGTTCGAAGAGGAGCGGGTTCACCTTGTGTCCAATGGCGTATGTTCGAGGTCTCGTCATATGTCCACTTGGGGTTTGGAGAGTAGTGGGAGTGTACATGGGGATGAACGTGGGATGCTCCGCATCATCTCCCCCCCTTGGGAAAGATCCGACCTCGGATCATGATCCTCATCACCATGGAAACGGTAGTCGTGGACGAACTTGTAGTTGGACGGAGTGAAAGACGTTGCGCAATCCAAGTACTTCAAGGTGTCGCCAGAGTGGTATACATGCAAAAAGAGCAAACACAAACGACACTCGGAAATACAATGGTTAGAGCACACAAAGTGTCCATCATGTAAGAATGAGTCTGTGCAACAAGATTGATCATGACAAGGTGCATGAAGCTTATCCAAAAGATATGGAAATGTATGCACAACATTCATGGTAGCAAAAGCAAGAATATGATGAATGCAACCACGGTGCAAAATGATGTCATAGTGAGACGGTTTATCAATAGCATGAATATGGCAATGGATGCTCAAGATGAGTATGTGATCATGCAATTGATGATGGGCAATATGATCATGATGTATGAATATGCCATCAAGAAAGATCACAACAAATTTGCTAAGGAAATGCACAAGCTCATATATCATGGATGACATGGGAATACAAGATGCAACAAGGCAATCGTAATGGGAGTCAATCCATGCATGAGATGCAAATTTGTCATGTATGTAAGATGTCCAATGAGCATGACAAGTGTGAGCACAATCAACAAATATGGAGGTGTTGGTGTACCAATGCTCGATGTCGTGGTATGAGTGGAGGTTCGAAGGTGTATCCAATAAGTCCGAGCGCTCCTCAATGCGAAGGTCCATAGAGCCAATCTTCAATGTCGGTCCTCCATCTAATAGGTGCAACATGTAGACAAGAAGAAGGAGACAACAATGAAATAATGGCCCATCCAATATGCGTTTTTGAGGATGGCTCAAAGGGAAGGAGTTCACCTTTAGGAGATTGTCGCAAAAGTTGGTGTTGGACATCGTGTATGCCTTCGCATGACCAAGTGGTCGCATAACGACACCGTCTTGTGAATCCTTCAAAATGAAAGAACATGACAAACACTCGGAAAAACAAATGAGGTTAGCGGAAGTGCAAAACCTATCAATCGCGTGGTAAAATACCCAACAAGTGTATGCATCATGCTCGTCATAAGAAAGGACAAGGGAGCATTTCATAGTATGGAGGCATATGACGCGAAAACAACCAAATACAATAGGCGTAATCAAGCAAGCATGCATCACAAGTAAGGTGTCCAAGTCTCCACGATCAATAAGCATAGATGCAACAATTGGAGGCAAGCGACAATGAACAAAATATATCATGTGAGAGGCATGAACATATACGTCATCAACCCAAGAAAGCAAGTAAGAATGGAACATGAGTGATGCGACAAAGCAAGCAATCATGGTGATCAATTCAAGCAAGCTAGTAGTGCGAAGATGCAACATACTAGAAGAAATCATGGCAAGCATGTCATGAGTGCAAATAGTGTGCATGAATAGTTCACATGACATAGCACAAGCATGAAAGCAAGATATGAGCAAAATAGCATCAATAGCATGGGGCACATGATAAACATGGCAATAGCAACAAGGATCTCCACCAAGCATGCAAATACACATAGGAGTAACATAATTGTGAATCATGGGTAGATGCAAGCAAGGGTCACAATTGCATGGCAAAGGCATAGAAGTAAGCATAGCATGCAAAGTGAACACGGTAAATGAGCAAGAAGCGAGAAGCGGTATATAGCCCATAGCCGTGTGAGAGCCAAGTGAAAGAGATGCGCGTAGTCGTTGCGCGAAGAGAGTGGTGGAAAGGATAGTTCACGGGATCCCAAGTCATCTTTGCTCTCAAGAGCTCGTGTCGTCAACTCTTGGGATTGAGAGGTTGACGAGTATACGTGAGTACCTACACAAAACAAAGACAAAGGGAAAATTGTGTGTGCATGGTAGATGTACACATCATCCATCATGATGCGCACGTGCTTGTGTTGGTTAGCATTGTTGGGGAACGTTGCAGAAAACAAAATTTTTCCTACTCGTTTCACCAAGATCCATCTAGGAGTTCATCTAGCAACGAGTGATTAGATGCACTTACGTACCTTGTAGATCGCGAGCGGAAGCGTTCAAAGAACGGGGATGATGTAGTCGAACACAACGTGATTCAAATCACCGATGATCAAGCACCGAACGGACGGTGCCTCCGCGTTCAACACACGTACGGAACGGATGACGTCTCCTCCTTTCTTGATCCAGCAAGGGGGGAAGAGAGGTTGATGAAGATCCAGCAGCACGACGGCGTGGTGGTGGATGCAGGGCGTCACAGTAGCAGGGCTTCGCCTATACTACGAGAGAGAGACGTAATGGGGAGAGAGGAAGCACCAAAGGCTGAGGTATGAAATCCCTCCTCTCCCCCACTATATATAGGAGGGCCAAGGGGGGGGTGCGCAGCCTAGGAGATCCAATCTCCTAGGTGCGGCGGCCAGGGGAGGGTTTCCCTCCCCCCCAAGGCACCTCGGGGTGCCTTCCACCACTTGGACTCCTCCGTGGTGGAAACCCTAGGCGCATGGGCCTAGTAGGGCTGGTGCCCTTGGCCCATGAAGGCCAAGGCGCACCCCTACAGCCCATGTGGCCCCCCGGGACAGGTGGCCCCACCCGGTGGGCCCCCGGGACCCCTCCGGTGGTCCCGGTACAATACCGATAACCCCGAAACTTGTCCCGATGGCCGAAACAACACTTCCTATATATAATTCTTTACCTCCGGACCATTCCGGAACTCCTCGTGACGTCCGGGATCTCATCCGGGACTCCGAACAACATTCGGGTTTACTGCATATACATATCTTCATAACCCTAGCGTCACCGAACCTTAAGTGTGTAGACCCTACGGGTTCGGGAGACAAGCAGACATGACCGAGACGACTCTCCGGTCAATAACCAACAGCGGGATCTGGATACCCATGATGGCTCCCACATGCTCCACGATGATCTCATCGGATGAACCACGATGTCGAGGATTAATCAACCCTGTATACAATTCCCTTTGTCAATCGGTATGTTACTTGCACGAGACTCGATCGTCGGTATCCCAATACCTTGTTCAGTCTCGTTACCGGCAAGTCACTTTACTCGTACCGTAATGCATGATCCCGTGATCAACCACTTGGTCACCTTGAGCTCATAATGATGATGCATTACCGAGTGGGCCCAGTGATACCTCTCCGTTATCCAGAGTGACAAATCCCAGTCTCGATCCGTGTCAACCCAACAGACACTTTCGGAGATACCTGTAATGCACCTTTATAGTCACCCAGTTACGTTGTGATGTTTGATACACCCAAAGCACTCCTACGGTATCCGGGAGTTACACGATCTCATGGTCAAAGGAAAAGATACTTGACATTGGAAAAGCTCTAGCAAACGAACTACACGATCTTTGTACTATGCTTAGGATTGGGTCTTGTCCATCACATCATTCTCCTAATGATGTGATCCCGTTATCAATGACATCCAATGTCCATAGTCAGGAAACCATGACTATCTGTTGATCAACGAGCTAGTCAACTAGAGGCTTACTAGGGACATGTTGGTGTCTGTTATTCACACATGTATTACGATTTCCGGATAACACAATTATAGCATGAATAAAGACAATTATCATGAACAAGGAAATATAATAATAATGCTTTTATTATTGCCTCTAGGGCATATTTCCAACAGTCTCCCACTTGCACTAGAGTCAATAATCTAGTTACATTGTGATGAATCGAACACCCATGGAATTCTGGTGTTGATCATGTTTTGCTCTAGGGAGAGGTTTAGTCAACGGATCTGCTATATTCAGGTCCGTATGTACTTTACAAATCTCTATGTCTCCATCTTGAACATTTTCACGTATGGAGTTGAAGCGACGCTTGATGTGCCTTGTCTTCTTGTGAAACCTGGGCTCCTTGGCAAGTGCAATAGCTCCAGTGTTGTCACAAAAGAGTTTAATTGGCCCCGACGCATTGGGTATGACTCCTAGGTCGGTGATGAACTCCTTCACTCATATAGCTTCATGCGCTGCCTCCGAGGCTGCCATGTACTCTGCTTCACATGTAGATCCCGCCACGACGCTCTGTTTGCAGCTGCACCAGCTTACTGCCCCACCATTCAAAATATACACGTATCCGGTTTGTGACTTAGAGTCATCCAGATCTGTGTCGAAGCTAGCGTCGACGTAACCCTTTACAACGAGCTCTTCGTCACCTCCATAAACGAGAAACATTTCCTTAGTCCTTTTCAGGTACTTCAGGATATTCTTGACCGCTGTCCAGTGTTCCTTGCCGGGATTACTTTGGTACCTTCCTACCAAACTTACGGCAAGGTTTACATCAGGTCTGGTACACAGCATGGCATACATAATAGAACCTATGGCTGAGGCATAGGGGATGACACTCATCTCTTCTATTTCTTCTGCCGTGGTCGGACATTGAGCTGAGATCAATTTCACACCTTGTAATACAGGTAAGAACCCCTTCTTAGAATGATCCATATTGAACTTCTTCAATATCTTATCAAGGTATGTGCTTTGTGAAAGACCTATGAGGCGTTTCGATCTATCTCTATAGATTTTGATGCCTAATATATAAGCAGCTTCTCCAAGGTCCTTCATTGAAAAACTCTTATTCAAGTAGGCCTTGATGCTGTCCAAGAGTTCTATATCATTTCCCATCAAAAGTATGTCATCTACATATAATATGAGAAATGCTACAGAGCTCCCACTCACTTTCTTGTAAACGCAGGCTTCTCCATAAGTCTGTGTAAACCCAAACGCTTTGATCATCTCATCAAAGCGAATGTTCCAACTCCGAGATGCTTGCACCAGCCCATAAATCGAGCGTTGGAGCTTGCACACTTTGTCAGCATTCTTAGGATCGACAAAACCTTCCGGCTGCATCATATACAATTCTTCCTTAAGGAAACCATTAAGGAATGTCATTTTGACGTCCATTTGCCATATCTCATAATCGTAGAATGCGGCAATTGCTAACATGATTCGGACGGACTTTAGCTTCGCTACCGGTGAGAAAGTCTCATCGTAGTCAACCCCTTGAACTTGTCGATAACCCTTAGCGACAAGTCGAGCTTTATAGATGGTCACATTACCATCCGCGTCTGTCTTTTTTCTTAAAGATCCATTTATTTTCTATGGCTCGCCGTTCAACGGGCAAGTCAGTCAAAGTCCATACTTCGTTTTCATACATGGATCCTATCTCGGATTTCATGGCTTCTAGCCATTTGTCGGAATCCGGGCCCGCCATCGCTTCTTCATAGTTCGAAGGTTCACCGTTGTCTAACAACATGATTTCCAAGACAGGGTTGCCGTACCACTCTGGTGCGGAACGTGTCCTTGTGGACCTTCGAATTTCAGTAGGAGCTTGATCAGAAGTATCTTGATCATTATCATTAACTTCCTCTCTAGTCGGTGCAGGCACCTCAGGAACATTTTCTTGAGTTGCGCCATTTTCCGGTTCAAGAGGTAATACTTCATCAAGCTCTACTTTCCTCCCACTTACTTCTTTCGAGAGAAACTCTTTCTCTAGAAAGGACCCATTCTTGGCAACAAAGATCTTGCCTTCGGATCTGAGGTAGAAGGTGTACCCGACAGTTTCTTTTGGGTATCCTATGAATACGCATTTTTCCGATTTGGGTTCGAGCTTTTCAGGTTGAAGTTTCTTGACATAAGCATCGCATCCCCAAACTTTCAGAAACGACAACTTAGGTTTCTTACCAAACCATAATTCTAACGGTGTCGTCTCAACGGATTTCGACGGAGCCCTATTTAAAGTGAATGCGGCAGTCTCTAAAGCATAGCCCCAAAAAGATAGCGGTAAATCAGTAAGAGACATCATAGACCGCACCATATCCAATAGAGTGCGATTACGACGTTCGGACACACCGTTACGCTGAGGTGTTCCAGGCGGCGTGAGTTGTGAAACTATTCCACATTTTCTTAAGTGTGTGCCAAACTCGTGACTCAAGTATTCTCCTCCACGATCTGATCGTAGAAACTTGATTTTCCTGTCACGTTGATTTTCAACCTCACTCTGAAATTCCTTGAACTTTTCAAAGGTTTCAGACTTGTGTTTCATTAAGTAGATATACCCATATCTGCTTAAATCATCAGTGAGCGTGAGAACATAACGATAGCCACCGCGAGCCTCAACACTCATTGGACCGCACACATCAGTATGTATGATTTCCAATAAGTTGGTTGCTCGCTCCATTGTTCCTGAGAACGGAGTCTTGGTCATCTTACCCATGAGGCATGGTTCGCATGTGTCAAATGATTCATAATCAAGAGACTCTAAAAGTCCATCTGCATGGAGCTTCTTCATGCGTTTGACACCTATGTGACCAAGGCGGCAGTGCCACAAGTATGTGGTACTATCATTATCAACTTTACTCCTTTTGGTACTCACACTATGAATATGTGTAGCAATACGCTCGAGATTCATTAAGAATAAACCATTCACCATAGGAGCATGACCATAAAACATATCTCTCATATAAATGGAACAACCATTATTCTCAGATTTAAATGAGTAGCCATCTCGAATTAAACGAGATCCCGATACAATGTTCATGCTCAAAGCTGGCACTAAATAACAGTTATTGAGGTTTAAAACTAATCCCGTAGGTAAATGTAGAGGCAGCGTGCCGACGGCGATCACATCAACCTTGGAACCATTCCCGACGCGCATCGTCACCTCGTCCTTCGCCAGTCTCCGTTTATTCCGCAGCTCCTGCTGTGAGTTACAAATATGAGCAACGGCACCGGTATCAAATACCCAGGAGTCACTACGAGTACTGGTAAGGTACACATCAATTACATGTATATCAAATATACCTTTGGTGTTGCCGGCCTTCTTGTCCGCTAAGTATTTAGGGCAGTTCCGTTTCCAGTGACCCTTCCCTTTGCAATAAAAGCACTCAGTCTCGGGCTTGGGTCCATTCTTTGGCTTCTTCCCGGCAGCTTTCTTGCCGGGCGCGGCAACCTCCTTGCCGTCCTTCTTGAAGTTCTTTTTACCCTTGCCTTTCTTGAACTTAGTGGTTTTATTGACCATCAACACTTGATGTTCCTTCTTGACTTCTACCTCCGCTGATTTCAGCATAGAGAACAACTCAGGAATGGTCTTTTGCATCCCCTGCATGTTGAAGTTCATCACAAAGCTCTTGTAGCTTGGTGGAAGCGACTGGAGGATTCTGTCAATGACCGCATCATCCGGGAGATTAACTCCCAGCTGAGACAAGCGGTTATGTAACCCAGACATAGTGAGTATGTGCTCACTGACAGAACTATTTTCCTCCATCTTACAGCTGAAGAACTTATCGGAGACTTCATATCTCTCGATCCGGGCATGAGCTTGAAAAACCATTTTCAGCTCTTCGAACATCTCATATGCTCCATGTCTCTCAAAACGCTTTTGGAGCCCCGGCTCTAAGCTGTAAAGCATGCCGCACTGAACAAGGGAGTAGTCGTCAACACGTGTCTGCCAAGCGTTCATAACGTCTTGGTTCTGTGGGACGGGAGCTTCACCTAGCGGTGCTTGTAGGACATAATCTTTCTTGGCAGCTATGAGGATGATCCTCAGGTTCCGGACCCAGTCCGTATAGTTGCTGCCATCGTCTTTCAGCTTGGTTTTCTCTAGGAACGCGTTGAAGTTGAGGACTACGTTGGCCATTTGATCTACAAGACATATTGCAAAGATTTTAGACTAAGTTCATGATAATTAAGTTCATCTAATCAAATTATTAATGAACTCCCACTTAGATTAGACATCCCTCTAGTCATCTAAGTATTACATGATCCGAGTCAACTAGGCCGTGTCCGATCATCACGTGAGACGGACTAGCCAACGTCGGTGAACATCTTCATGTTGATCGTATCTTCTATACGACTCATGCTCGACCTTTCGGTCTACTGTGTTCCGAGGCCATGTCTATACACATGCTAGGCTCGTCAAGTTAACCCTAAGTGTTTTGCATGTGTAAAACTGTCTTACACCCGTTGTATGTGAACGTAAGGATCCATCACACCCGATCATCACGGCGTGCTTAGAAACGACGAACTTTAGCAACGGTGCACAGTTAGGGGAGAACACTTCTTGATATTGTTATGAGGGATCATCTTATTTACTACCGTCGTTCTAAGTAAACAAGATGCAAAAACATGATAAACATCACATGCAATCAAATAATAAACGTGACATGATATGGCCAATATCACATAGCTCCTTTGATCTCCATCTTGGGGCTCCATGATCATCTTGTCACCGGCTTGACACCATGATCTCCATCATCATGATCTCCATCATCGTGTCTCCATGAAGTTGCTCGCCAACTATTACTTCTACTACTATGGCTAACGCGTTTAGCAATAAAGTAAAGCAATTTACATGGCGTCTCTCGATGACACGCAGGTCATATAAAAGAATAAAGACAACTCCTATGGCTCCTGCCGGTTGTCATACTCATCGACATGCAAGTCGTGATTCCTATTACAATAGCATGAACATCTCATACATCACATATAGATCATTCATCATTCATCACAACTTTGGCCATATCATATCACAAACCACTTGCTGCAAAAACAAGTTAGACGTCCTCTAATTGTTGTTGCAAGTTTTATGTGGCTGATTTAGGGTTCTAGCAAGAACGTCTTCTTACCTACGTTAAAGCCACAACGTGATTTGTCAACTTCTATTTACCCTTCATAAGGACCCTGTTCATCGAATCCGCTCCAACTAAAGTGGGAGAGACAGACACCCGCCAGCCACCTTATGCAACTAGTGCATGTTAGTCGGTGGAACCAGTCTCACGTAAGCGTACGTGTAAGGTTGGTCCAGGCCGCTTCATCCCACAATACCGCTGAAGCAAGAAAAGACTAGTAACGGCAAGAAAGTTGACAAATCTACGCCCACAACTAATTGTGTTCTACTCGCGCAAGAAGAACTACACATAAACCTGGCTCTGATACCACTGTTGGGGAATGTTGCAGAAAACAAAATTTTTCCTACTCGTTTCACCAAGATCCATCTAGGAGTTCATCTAGCAACGAGTGATTAGATGCATCTACGTACCTTGTAGATCGCGAGCGGAAGCGTTCAAAGAACGGGGATGATGTAGTCGAACACAACGTGATTCAAATCACCGATGATCAAGCACCGAACGGACGGTGCCTCCGCGTTCAACACACGTACGGAACGGATGACGTCTCCTCCTTTCTTGATCCAGCAAGGGGGGAAGAGAGGTTGATGAAGATCCAGCAGCACGACGGCGTGGTGGTGGATGCAGGGCGTCACAGTAGCAGGGCTTCGCCTATACTACGAGAGAGAGACGTAATGGGGAGAGAGGAAGCACCAAAGGCTGAGGTATGAAATCCCTCCTCTCCCCCACTATATATAGGAGGGCCAAGGGGGGGTGGTGCGCAGCCTAGGAGATCCAATCTCCTAGGTGCGGCGGCCAGGGGAGGGTTTCCCTCCCCCCCAAGGCACCTCGGGGTGCCTTCCACCACTTGGACTCCTCCGTGGTGGAAACCCTAGGCGCATGGGCCTAGTAGGGCTGGTGCCCTTGGCCCATGAAGGCCAAGGCGCACCCCTACAGCCCATGTGGCCCCCGGGACAGGTGGCCCCACCCGGTGGGCCCCCGGGACCCCTCCGGTGGTCCCGGTACAATACCGATAACCCCGAAACTTGTCCCGATGGCCGAAACAGCACTTCCTATATATAATTCTTTACCTCCGGACCATTCCGGAACTCCTCGTGACGTCCGGGATCTCATCCGGGACTCCGAACAACATTCAGGTTTACTGCATATACATATCTTCATAACCCTAGCGTCACCGAACCTTAAGTGTGTAGACCCTACGGGTTCGGGAGACAAGCAGACATGACCGAGACGACTCTCCGGTCAATAACCAACAGCGGGATCTGGATACCCATGATGGCTCCCACATGCTCCACGATGATCTCATCGGATGAACCACGATGTCGAGGATTAATCAACCCTGTATACAATTCCCTTTGTCAATCGGTATGTTACTTGCCCGAGACTCGATCGTCGGTATCCCAATACCTTGTTCAGTCTCATTACCGGCAAGTCACTTTACTCATACCGTAATGCATGATCCCGTGATCAACCACTTGGTCACCTTGAGCTCATAATGATGATGCATTACCGAGTGGGCCCAGTGATACCTCTCCGTTATCCAGAGTGACAAATCCCAGTCTCGATCCGTGTCAACCCAACAGACACTTTCGGAGATACCTGTAATGCACCTTTATAGTCACCCAGTTACGTTGTGACGTTTGATACACCCAAAGCACTCCTACGGTATCCGGGAGTTACACGATCTCATGGTCAAAGGAAAAGATACTTGACATTGGAAAAGCTCTAGCAAACGAACTACACGATCTTTGTACTATGCTTAGGATTGGGTCTTGTCCATCACATCATTCTCCTAATGATGTGATCCCGTTATCAATGACATCCAATGTCCATAGTCAGGAAACCATGACTATCTGTTGATCAACGAGCTAGTCAACTAGAGGCTTACTAGGGACATGTTGGTGTCTGTTATTCACACATGTATTACGATTTCCGGATAACACAATTATAGCATGAATAAAGACAATTATCATGAACAAGGAAATATAATAATAATGCTTTTATTATTGCCTCTAGGGCATATTTCCAACAAGCACAAAATAGCCAATGCTCAAATAAATGAGATGCGTGATATGGAAACATGTCATCCATCATGATAGGTTTGTTGTTATGTATAGCATAATGGGGACTCAATTTATGTAATTCATTATGAAAAATATCTAGAGCATTGTGAGGAATGGTATGCATATGGTGCACACACGGGATGTAATCATGCGATACACAATAATTTTCATGGCATGGCATATGATATGAATTGCGTAAATTATGTAAAGGAAGCATGGCAATTTCATCACATGAAAAACAAAATCCAATAACCATCATCTCGTCATCTATGCCATAAGTGCAAATGGGATTTATTGTAACGGGGCATGCATAGTCACTATGTTGAGATTGAAATGATGCAATATGGGATATCTCACTCATAGCATATGATAAGGTTAATGGATTGTCAAACATGATGTGACCAATAGAATTTTCACATGATATCCTATGGAGCATAGCATCATAACTAGGCAAATCAACATGCTCGTCATCATATTTATCATAAATAGGTGAGTCATGACATGAAGAAGTCGCACTAGCATGAAGCATGGGTATAGGTGTGTCAACATCATGCAAGCAATCATTCGTAAAATAGTCCACTAGTGGGACAAGAGAAGCACCATCACCTATGTTACCTTTGGAGCATCGCTCATGTGTTGTAGGTGAGGTGTCGAAGACCGAATCGTGGTCATCTTCATCTTGATGGAACCATGTGGGGGTGCATCATCGTCCACCATGGCCATCGTTGTCTCCATTGGAGGCATGGACTCGTCGAGGATAGGCATGTCGTCATGTAGGAGACCTAGCACCAAAGAAGAAAACACACTAGGAGTAGAGATTAAGTCGTTAGAAATCAAAGTGGCCTCACATGCCATGTCAACTACCTCACTCACTAAGTGTTGTGGCTCACTCACTCCCTCTCGGATGCTCTCACTCATATGGTTGGTGGAGTCACTCAAATGGCGCTTAACCTCAGATAGGATGTGTGGCATGCTCTCAAGTGTGGGGCTAGTGGTGGTCACACTCATCCTTTCATAGGAAATGCTCTCAATGTCACATATGGTGGAGTCACTCATATCACTCATGGTGGGGTGGCTCTCCTCACATGGGAATTGGGTCATCTCTTTATATGTGGGTGTCGGAGAGATGTTGGTGCAAACGTCTCCATGCTCAACTCCTATCGCCGCCTTGGTTGAAGGGATAGTCCCATGCTCAACCTTCTTGTCACCGTATTGTTGTTGGAGGCCCATATGATGTGGCACGTCGTAGCTTGTCTCCATGACCGAAGGGAATTTCCCATGCTCGGCCATCTTACTTGGGGGGCTTCCGAAGATGGAAGTGTCGCCCTCGCTCATAGGTAGTCGCCTTGGACTTGATGAAGTCGATGTAGGCGTACACGTGGGAAGTAGGCGAAGATGCCGTACGTCCAAAGGCGAAGATGCCTTGAGAACACTTGGCGAATATGCCGAAGTGGTTGATGTAGCCGTAGCGCCGTCTTTGTGGTGGTCGTCTCGCGGTCTTGTTTTGTGCTCATGAAGCTTCGACTTGGCGTGAGGTAGTGCTTGTTGGGACTTGTGCACTTGCGCTTGTGGAGCATCTTCACGATGATGATGTCGCTGTCGTGCTTGAGCTCGTAGTAGATGTCGTTCGTCATCGTCGTGCACATGATGCTTGGAGGTGACTTGCCCTTCATAACGATGTGGATCACGAACGTGATGGTGGTCGCCATGGAGATGTGGACGTGGACGACTTGCGCTTGCATCGCTTGGGCGCTCCGAAGACTTGTGGCTTGAATGTCGCCGCCTTGAGGATGACGAAGGGGAAGAAGACTTGATCAAGGCTCTAATCTCCTCCATCCTTGCATCTTGCTCCTCTTTATGTGCGGAAAGCTTCTTGTCGATGTAGTCCCTTTTCCTTGCTTCGGAGTGACGAATGTCGATGGAGATGTTCTCGATGCGCTCTCGCAATCTTGATTGTGCGCCTTGCATTTGTCGTTGTAGATCGAAGATTGACGCTTTGGTGATGTAGTTGTTCACGCCGTCATCGTTGTCGAAGACCGGAGATGAAATTCCTTGCCTATCCATCACAAGATTCGAGCCAATATGAGTGGAGAAAGAGAAGAACGAATACTAAATGTACCTTGACCGAAGTTGAAAGTGGATCAATGATCACTCCAATGTGGACAAGGAAATAGCACAATTGGTACCAATTCTTGTCGGTTTCTCACACCTACACAAGTAAGGCTTATGGTGGAGCTCGGTGAGGATAGTGGCACAAAAATTTAATGCAAAATGTTAGCAAGAGTCAATAATGTTGAAAGAGATTCACAAATTCGCAAGTGAAACAAGTAGACCAAAAGCAATATGTGGCACACGGAAACACACCCACGGATAGATAAATGGGGTCGTGCAACCAAGGATGAGCACAAAATGTGGAATCCACGGAAAACGCTCGTGTTGCACAACTCAAGAGAGACGCTAGCACGATTGCTCTATAGGCGTATACGACACTTGTGCACAACCTATGATATGCAAAATGGATAAACTTTCTATCCCAAGTATGCTATGTATGTATGGTTCCCGGTGTTTGATCCAAGATGATCGGATATGACAATCTTATGCAATGTGGTGGATGCTATGGCTATTGCTTACAAGCTTCTTTGCTCTTTCTCTTTTGCTTAAAAGCTTATTCTCTTTTTTTTGTATGGCCACTTTGCGAAATGCACAAACCAAGATAGCTATTGTGTATATGCGGGAACAAACTTGAGGCACACGAGATGATATGATAGCAAGATGATACCGATATGGTATGGTATGTATGTAATATATGGTGTAGACCGATGATCACTAATGTGCACAAGTAAAGTTGCCGGCAATACTCAAATGGCTAGTCTTGATAGGCAAGTGACGCAAAATGGGCTAGGGGTTAACAATGCAATTGCAAGGGAATATACAATGGAGGGATACCACGATACCAACATGATACAGAGGTTACCGTCCGTGGCGATGATGAGTGGCGGTGATCTTGATGGAGATACCAAGATGATGGAGACTCGTCCCTAAGTAGCCGAAACACCTTAGGAAACGGAAAAACCGCGAACTCAAAATCTCAAGGGAAAAAGTCAAATGGTGGTAGCGGGAAGTGGTGGTGTTGCACTAGGCAATGCGGAAGTGGAGGTTATGGTGGTGGACTATACACGGTGCTGGAGTTGAAAGCACGGTCCCTAAGTAGCCGAAACACCTTAGGAGACACAACTCACAACACAACCAAAATTGGGTTAAATTGAGGTGGCGGAAGTGTATAGTGGTCAAGCCTATGCGAAAGTGGTGGTGGTGGTTGATGAAGGAGCAACCGTCCCTAAGTAGCCTAGACACCTTAGGAGACTCAAATCACTCCTCAAGCAACCACTAATGTGATGGGGAACAAAATTGGTTAGGTTGCGGAAGTCGGTGGTGGTGTAGCGGATGATGTGGTGGAGGCCCTAGGCAAAGATGCCAAAATTCACAAAATTTGATGGAGTCAAAAGATGTTGGTGGTATTTTTGTGGGAAGGAGGATGTCAAGAGCTTTTCAACGAGCTAAAGAACGTCAAAATCGGAGTTCGGATGAATTAGTTATGGACGAAACAAATTTTGAGCGAAGTCAGTTTTTTACAGGTAGCAGACGTCCGGAAATGGACGGATGTCCGGTCGCCGGACGTCCGGTCGGGTCGGAAATCCGCTAATTTCAGCTCGGGTTAGGGGTTCTGGTCGTCCGGTAAGGTCGGACGTCCGGTGCTTCCTGAGTCTCTGGACGTCCGGTAAAGTGACGGTCGTCCGGTGGGTCTGGGTCAACGCCAGATGCGAGTTTCGGGACGCGATTTTGGGCGGAATTTGGAGATTTTGAGGTCAAAATTGATGATATTTCGTGGATGGAAAGTGGGGAAACTTGGGATATGCTAGATCCACTTGAAACCAAGCAAATCCATGAATCAAAATCAACAAAACATTATCAAACAAACAAGTCACAAAAAATTTTGGAGCTATTTTTGGTGGGGATTTTTGAATTTAGGACGAAATCAAGCAAAAGAATGCTAGAAAACGGTGGGGGAGGCTCCGAAATCGTGATCAACGTGGCTCTGATACCAAGATGATCTAGGGTAGGAACCCTATAGCCCGATCTTTCACGAAAGGAGCGAATCCCGTGATGAACACGAAGAACACGAGGAGGGAAACGAGGGAAAAATCACGAGGGGAACACAAGAGAACACTCAAACCAACAAGAATGATCACACATGCGCTAGATCCATGAACACAAAGGGGGATACAAGATCCAAAGTTAACAACGGACGATACAAGAGGTAGCCAGTTTTTCTCCATGAGGAGGTCTTGAATCCACAAGGGGATCTTCCCTTAGAAAAAGGTCTTGAATCCAAAGGTGGATCTTCTCCGAAGAGGGGCCACGGTCTCTCTCAAGGAGTAGATCCGATATGGATGAGCGTAGCTCTATCTCTCAAATGAGCTATCACAACGCTAACCCTAACTAGGAGGTGGAGGAGTATATATAGTCTAGGCGAATGAAAGGGTAAGTGGCTTCGGCCCAACACACGGGCGGGCGCACAGGCGTCGGACGTCCGACAGGTACCGGACGTCCAGTGGCTCGCGAGGGTCCGGTCGTCCGGTTCATGTCGGACGTCCGGCGTTTTGGCTCTGGACAGGTGGTGTCGGACGTCCGGCCGGCATCGGTCGTCCGGGCGCTGGAGAGTGTCGGACGTCCGGTGTCTGGCGGTCGTCCGGGCGCTGGGAGTCGTCGGACGTCCGGTGGCTCCGGTCGTCCGTAGATTCGGCTCGGGTCCTCAGGGGCCGGACGTCCGGGCTGGGCCGGTCGTCCGGTGGCTGTAGCTTCGCGCAGCTTCTTCTTTTGGTCCTTATACTTGGCGTCCTCGCTAGCTGTTTCGTTGGATGTGGTGACTTCTTGGCTTTCCTCCAAGTACCTGATCATGCATAGAACACACGTTGGAGGTAGTAGTCATATCTCACATGTAGAAAGTGTGGTTCGGAGAGGAGTGAGTTCACCTTGTGTCCAATGACGTATGTTTAAGGTCTCGTTATATGTCTACTTAAGGTTTGGAAAGTAGTCGAAGTGTACATAAGATGAACATGGGATGCTCCGCATCAGCTTGCCAATGCCAAATAGCCTGAACAACAAATGATTTATGGCAGCAATGGATAAAAGAAGAGCGTGCGTGTGTGCGTACGGGCATCAACGAGGCACTGGAAGCCAGATACAAGATAACATTATTTAGAGAGTATCTTATTTTCCGTTCTTGCTACACTGGAAGTAATGTACACTCTAAATGAAAAAAGAAACAACACTCGATTGAGATATGGTTATCATATATGAATGTGACCGTATGTGACAAAGTATATAAAGCAGTAGATATTGATGTACTACTGATATTCAGTCATCTAAACTCATATAATAGTTGCTCACCTGCATATCCTTCAGTAGTTTTGTTAACATATGAAACAATTTCTTGATCTCCCTAACCTGAATTCTATGATAACACCCATCTCAGCTCGAAAAAATAAAATCACACCACAGGACATCTACAGGCTATGTTTATACGAAAGAGACTCAAAAACACATAAAAACGAAAAGGAGGCACCTGTTTAAATAAGCAATTGAAACCAGCCTACGCAGAGCTTGACATATCGCCTTGCAAACCTAGCTCAATATCAGCATTTCTTCGGGCCCGTTCTGCTGATCTCAAATTAGTCCTGTTAAGATTCACAATTCGAATCCGTTGTGTATTCTAACCAAGAAGATGGAATTCACTCTACTGTATGGCTTGAATCCAAGTGTCATAAGTAATACATTATCGTCTAGTCCTTGTGTTGTTGCCCAAAAATACGAATTTTTAAACAAAAGAACAAGAAAAATATGTACTATAACATAATATTGTCAAATAGAAGATGAAGCTATACTTCCATGTTCATCGCCTTGCTGAGTTTAAAACACACAACCCCTTTTCTTGAGAGCCTTGGTGTCAAGCAGGTTTCGAAGAAACGATTTGGTCATATAGAACTCTGCAATCTCTAAGTGAAATCTGTACTGCCATTATTAGTCTAAAAAATGCTAGTGGGCAAAGATAGCAAGATAATTACTGAATTCTATACTATTGCCGATGGGACAACAACGTATGGCAAGTTCTCTCTGCACATGTGAAATCAAAAGAAATACATGTTGTTTATATGAATGTACTGTATGACGTTTCAACGTTCAAGTAGTTGGTCACAGAAAGCAAGACATACCAATTTGCACTATTCCAACCAACATGTCAATTGAGCATGGTATCCTTGAGAAGACCAACTCAAAGCAAAACCAGTAAATATGGCATCAGCATACAGCATTCAGTGCTGATTGCAGGAGAAAGCCCATAAAACCAAAACAAAAATGTTGCACTGGAATTGGTTCTTGAAACAAATTTACTTGTCGTACCTGATACTTCAATGTTACTGCTATTATATATAAACATCTGTAGCATCAGAGATTTCTCACAAGAGCATATATAGCTGCACACCATGCTATTCCCCTGCTCCAACGATCATAGAATAATCTCATATAGAGATTACAGAGAAAACCCAATTTTCACAGAGCCAATATGATCAGAAACCACATACGGGGAGCCAATCATGATCTAGCCGACACAAAAATTAGTCTGCTACTTCTCGCTGCCAGCTGAATGTTTCCAGTGTTCGTTCCTCCGTGCTATCTGTAGAAAAAAAAACCGAGAGAGATGAAATTCAGTTCGCATCCAAAGCTCTCTCCGTTGGCTCGCGTCGAGACGGTGGAGCTGCACGAAGGGGGCTGGGGGAGCATGATTTGGGTAGATGGAAAGGACTGGAGCAGAGGATTTAGCCGGATAACCAGCTCGTTAGCGTGATTTGGGCAGATCACGGTGTTGCGGGCGGGGCCGTGGGAAACAGGGATGCGGAGCGCTAGACAATTGGCAGACCAGAACGAACATTTGATCTGAGCCATAGATCTAGGTAACAGATTATTGATCTAATATAGACAGTAGGATCTGATTAAGTTGACTTGATCCGAAGGTCCTGGTTATCTATGTACAGTTTGTTGTGTGTCTTTAGGTAAATTTATGTTTGCACTTTTAATAGTAGTAGAGATAGAGATTTTGATGAACTTTTTTTAAAATTGATGAACTTTTTCAAACTTTTTACCAAGCTGGTGAACTTTTTTATTGCAGAACTATGATTAAGAAAAATACGATTTCACTTTTCAAATGGTTTATATGGGTACCTCCTATCCTGCATTTCGGAGCCGCGGAAACCAATCGGCGCCTACTCCAATGCCTAGTGGGCCGGCCCATGTACACACAACATAGTAAACTGTTTTGCGTGAAAAACCTGCAAAGAAATGCCGGTATGAAGGGTCACACCCGCAGTGCCACTTAGATTTTTGAATTATTAGATTTTTTTCTTTTGGAAAATTTTATTTTTCTTAGGAAAAAATATTCTTCCAATTTGGACAAAATTTTAACTAATTTTAAAAAAATTCATCAAATTTGAAACAAAAGTTCACGATTGTAAAAGAGTTCATCAATTTGAAAAAGTTCATCTAATTAGAAAAATTGAATTTGAAAAAAAGTTTCTCAAATTTTTAAAAAGTTCATTGATTTTTAAAAAGTTTACCAAATCTGAAAAAAAATTCAAAGATTTTGAGAAAATTGATCGATTTTGAACACATGTTCATAAACTTGATCGATTTTGAATATTTTTTTTTACAGAAAATGGAATAAGTTCATCAATTTGGAAAAAAATCATACAATTTGGAAAGAATGTTAACAATATTTTTAAACTCCATCAAATTTATAAAATTTCATCATTTTTTGAAAAAAAATTCATGGTTCGTAAACTAAAAATTAAATGTAAATAAAAAAGAAATGAAATGGAACTAGAAAAAACAAGAATAAGGAAAAAAAGAGAACAACGTGACCTCTCAATTTTACACTGGAGAAAGAATAAAATGAGAGAAAATAAGCTAAAAGGCACAAATGTGAAGATGCCATAGTGTTTTTTTAGCGATAACCACACGTACTCCCTCCGTTCGGAATTACTTGTCTCGGAAATGGATGTATCTAGAACTAAATATGTCTAGATATATCCATTTCTGCGACAAGTAATTCCGAACAGAGGGAGTAGCTTTTAAAACAAAGGATTGCAATTTTTACAATGTGGAAATCAAACGAAACAACCAGAACTATAGGTGCCTTGAACCTTTGCGGTCGATGTTGCTTAATGAGCCGATTAAACTATCTCCCGCAAGCGGCAGAACAAAAATAAGATGGCATAGTGGTTGCTGCTGTTTTACGGGAATCGAGAGGTCTCAAGTTCCAACCCTGTCCCCTGCACCTTTTTTCTGCTTAGCAGGAAAAGAAGAAAAAATGTTAATGGGCCGGCCAACTCGGATGGTGGGTGTGCGCCGAATGGTGAAAACACCTTTAACGGGCGCTTGAAGCACCTGCCGGCCAGGAAGCGCAATCGCTCGGGCCTTCCGATTTTGGGAAGCCTATAGATGCTTCCAGTCTGGGTTTTCTTTTTGTTGTTTCTTTTTCCCTGTTCGTCTTTTCTTTTTCTATTTTTTATTTTAACTTCGTGTACACTTTGAAATTGATGAACAATATTTAAATTCATGAATAATTATTTTATTTTAACTTCATGTACGCTTTGAATTGATGAATCCAAATTCATGAACAATTATTTTATTTTAACTTCATGTACACCTAGCAATGTTTAGAGCAGTCAAGTCTGCATATTGATAATTTATGCACATAGTTTTTTTAGGGGAACCAAGTTTTATTCATTCATAAGCCAAAGATAGTGAAATACATCTCAGATCATGGGGTTGACCAAGCCACAAATGATGCCCCTGACCTAAAGACAAGCAAACTTGGCTATACTATGAGCTTCGCTATTCGAATCTCGACTTTCAAAAACAAAATTACAAGTAAACATGGTAGTTCTCTGAAGTATCTCTGAAACAATAGTGCCATATCTCCCACGTTTAGAATTGTGGATATCATGCACACCTGCTTAGCGTCGCATGCCAAGATAAAATTTTGAACGAGCAAATTTCAGCCAACACCATTCCCTCTCTACATGCAATAGCCTCCAAAGTCGCTAGATCTTTGAGTCCCAGCACAACCAATGCTGAGCTACCCATATAGTTGTCCTGGTCATCTCGGCAAACTGCAGCCACGGCGCCTCCTCTTGCGGACAGCCCAACGTCAACATGGATTTTGGCGTATCCTGCCGGTGGTGCCTTCTGTCTTCTAATGCCCCTTGGCACCACTGTAGAGCCTGTATATAGTGGCACACATGACTTCTTTAGAATCTCCAGATCTCTAATATATCTGTCAATGAACATCTGGGTTGCTTGAGGGCTTTGCAAAATTTCTTCATGAATAGCTTTCCTTCTTGAGGACCATGATAACCCACAAGTATAGGGGATCGCAACAATTTTTGAGGGTAAAGTATTCAACCTAAATTTATTGATTCGACACAAGGGGAGCCAAAGAATACTCTCAAGTATTAGCAGCTGAGTTGTCAATTCAACCACACCTGGAAACTTAATATCTGCAACAAAGTATTTAGTAGCAAAGTAGTATGATAGTAGTGATAACGGTAACAAAAGGTAACGGTAGTAAAAGCAATGTTTTTGGTATTTTGTAGTGATGATAGCAATAGCAACGGGGAAGTAAATAAGCGAAGAACAATATATAGAAAGCTCGTAGGCAATGGATCGGTGATAGAGAATTATGCCGGATGCGGTTCATCATGTAACAATCATAACCTAGGGTGACACAGAACTAGCTCCAGTTCATTGATATAATGTAGGCATGTTTTCCGAATATAGTCATACATGCTTATGGAAAAAAACTTGCATGACATATTTTGTCCTACCCTCCCGTGGTAGCGGGGTCCTTACAAAAACTAAGGGATATTAAGGCCTCCTTTTAATAGAGAACCGGAACAAAGCATTAACACATAGTGAATACATGAACTCCTCAAACTACGGTCATCACCGGTAAGTATCCCGATTATTGTCACTTCGGGGTTAACGGATCATAACACATAATAGGTGACTATAGACTTGCAAGATAGGATCAAGAACACTCATATATTGATGAAAACATAATAGGTTCAGATCTGAAATCATGGCACTCGGGCCCTAGTGACAAGCATTAAGCATAGCAAAGTCATAGCAACATCAATCTCAGAACATAGTGGATACTAGGGATCAAACCCTAACAAAACTAACTCGATTACATGATAGATCCCATCCAACCCATCACCGTTCAGCAAGCCTACGATGGAATTACTCACGCACGGCGGTGAGCATCATGAAATTGGTGATGGAGGATGGTTGATGATGACGATGGCGACGGATTCTCCTCTCCGGAGCCCCGAACGGACTCCAGATCAGCCCTTCCGAGAGGTTTTAGGGCTTGGCGGCAGCTCCGTATCGTAAAACGTGATGATTTTTTCTCTCTGATTTTTCTCTCCCTGAAATTCAATATATGGAGTTGGAGTTGGCGTCGGAGAGTCAACAGGGGGCCCACGAGGTAGGGGGCGTGCCCTAGGGGGCAGGCGCGCCCCCACCCTTGTGGAGAGACGGTGGGCCCCCTGGCCTTCATCTTTTGCAGGTATTTTTCTTATTTTCTGAAAAGTGGCTCCGTGAAGTTTTAGGTCATTCCGAGAACGTTTGCTCCTGAACATAAATAACACCATGGTAATTCTGCTGAAAATAATGTCAGTCCGGGTTAGTTCCATTTAAATCATGCAAGTTAGAGTCCAAAATAAGGGCAAAAGTGTTTGGAAAAGTAGATACGTTGGAGACATATCAACTCCCTCAAGCTTAAACCTTTGCTTGTCCTCAAGCAATTCAGTTGACAAACTGAAAGTGATAAAGAAAATTTTTTACAAACTCTGTTTGCTCTTATTGTTGTAAATATGTAAAGCCAGCATTCAAGTTTTCAGCAAAGATTATAACTAACCACATTCACAATAACGCATAGGTCTCAAGTTTACTCATATCAATAGCATAATCAACTAGCGAGCCATAATAATAAATCTCGGATGACAACACTTTCTCAAAACAATCATAATATGATATAACAAGGTGGTATCTCGCTAGCCCTTTCTAAGATCGCAAAACATAAATGCAGAGCACCTTTAAAGACCAAGGACTGACTAGACATTGTAATTCATGGTAAAATAGATCCAGGCAAGTCATACTCAATGTAAACTAACAGTAATGAATGCAAATGACAACGGTGCTCTCCAACTGGTGCCTTTTAATAAGAGGATGATGACTCAGCATAAAAGTAAATAGATAGGCTCTTCGCAGAGGGAAGCGGGGATTTGTAGAGGTGCCAGAGCTTGGTTTTGAAATAGAGGTGAATAATATTTTGAGCGGTATACTTTCATTGTCAACATAACAACCAAGAGATGGCGATATCTTCCATGCTACACAAATTATAGGCAGTTCCCAAACAGAATGGTAAAGTTTATACTCCCCCTTCCACCAACAAGCATCAATCCATGACTTGCTCGAAACGAGTGCCTCCAACTAACAAGAGTCCCAGGGGGAGTTTTGTTTGCAATTATTTTGATTTAGTTTGCATAAAGCATGGGACCGGGCATCCCGGTGACTAGCCATTTATCTCGTGAGTGAGGAGCGGAGTCCACTCCTCTTGAGAATAACCCGCCTAACATGGAAGATACAGACATCCCTAGTTGATACATGATCTATTCGAGCATACAAAACATGATATTTATTTGAAGGTTTAGAGTTTGGCACATACAAATTTACTTGAAACGGCAGGTAGATACCGTATATAGGTGGGTATAGTGGACTCATGTGGAATAACTTTTGGGTTTAAGGGATTGGATGCACAAGCAGTATTCCCGCTTAGTACAGGTGAAGGCTAGCAAAAGACTGGGAAGCGACCAGCTAGAGAGCGACAACAGTCATGAACATGCATTAAAATTAATCAACACCAAATGCAAGCATGAGTAGAATATAATCCACCATGAACATAAATATCGTGAAGGCTATGTTGATTTTGTTTCAACTACATGCATGAACATGTGCCAAGTCAAGTCACTTAAATCATTCGGAGGAGGATACCACCCTATCATACCACATCATAACCATTTTAATAGGATGTTGGCATGCAAGGTAAACCATTATAACTCATAGCTAATCAAGCATGGCACAAGAAACTATGATCTCTAATTGTCATTGCAAATATGTTTATTCATAATAGGCTGAATCAAGAACGATGAACTAATCATATTTACAAAAAGAAAAGAGGTTGAGTTCATACCGGCTTTTCTCATCTCAGTCAGTCCATCATATAATCATCATTATTGCCTTTCACTTGCACGACCGAACGATGTGAATAATAATAATAGTGCACGTGCATTGGACTAAGCTGGAATCTGTAAGCATTCAATAAACAGGAGAAGACAAGGCAATATGGGCTCTTTCGTCATATCGACATTTATGCATATAAGAGCCACTTCAACAATTTAATTATGGTCTTCTCCTATCGGCCCCCAAAGAAAACAAAAGAAATAAAACTATTTACACGGGAAAGCTCCCAACAAGCAAAAGAAGAACAGGAAATCTTTTTGGGTTTTCTTTTTAATTACTACTACAAGCATGGAAATTAAACTAACTAAAAGTTACAACTATTTTTTTTGGTTTTTCTTAAGGTTTATTAAACACACAAGAAGAAAGCATGAAAAGAAAAATAAACTAGCATGGATGATACAATGAAAAAGTATGAGCACCGACATCTAGCAATGAATGTGTGAACATAAATGTAATGTCGGTGGGAAATACGTACTCCCCAAAGCTTAGGCTTTTGGCCTAAGTTGGTCTATGGCCACGGCTGGCCTGGCGGATATCCATAATAGTATTGGGGTCGTACTGAGAGGAAGAAGAGGAAGACTCCGCTTGCCACTGGCTGACAATCATCTCCGGATCCCACTGATAATTAGACTGTCGTGGAGGATCAACTTGTGGTTCCGGCTCTGGCTCCACGGCTGGTGCAGGGTTCCGGTAGGCGTGAATAGCCTTCAACGGAACAAGGTACGTGCCTATAGATAAATCAAACAAATAAGGAGCAGGCAGGGTAATAGTCTCAGGATGATGTTTGTTAAAGAACAATTGATATTTAAGCTCTCCTTCCCTATTCTTAACAATAAAATCATGTGCCACCATACTTTTATAATATAGATAAACACGAGGCAGCACTTTTTCTTCCTTGAAGCTCACAAGATCAGCGTTACGCAAATATGCGTTGAATTCTTCCTTAATTCCCGCTCGATCCATAAAGTTCTCAGAAGGCCATTCACAAGAACGCACTGGAACGTCTCTTGGTGGCTCGTCATCAGCATCACGCATTGCAAGTCTGGGTCCTTGCTTCCTTGAAGAACCACCTTGAAACATTTTCCTAAGCATATTTCTTCCTCTGAAAAATTCTGAATTTTTTTAGTAACTTCAAAATAAAGTTAAACCAAACTCAATAATATTGATAGCAACTACTCCTACAAGTGCCTAGGGCCTATATCATGCATCAAAACTACTTGGAACCATATAAATTTGACATGCAAGCTCAAGAACAGGGTCACCTAAGTAGCAAAAATTTGTAATGAATAAAACACTAGAACAAAAACTAATTGAACCAATGGAGGAGTCACATACCAAGAAACAATCTCCCCAAGCAGTTTTGTGAGAGGTGCTTTGAGCAAGGAGATCGAAAATGGCAGCAAAATGAGCTAGAACGCGTGCTTAAGCTGGATATTTGTGTTTGGGGGAGGAAGGAGTGCATGGGTGAAAGGATAAGTGAAGGAGGACCACCGTGGGCCCACGAGGCAGGGGGCGTGCCCAGGGGGTAGGGCGCGCCCTCCACCCTCGTGGGCAGGTGGTTGACCCCCCTGCTGTGTTCTTTGTGCCAAATATTCTCAAATATTCTAAAAAAATCATATTTAAATTTCAGGGCATTTGGAGAACTTTTATTTGCGGGGTATTTTTATATTGCACGGATAATCAGATAACAGACAGAAAAATATTTATTTTTATTTTATTTAATATAAATAACAGAAAGTAAAAGTGGGGTACAGAAGGTTGTGCCTTCTAGTTTCATCCATCTCATGATCATCAAAAGGAATCCATTAACAAGGTTGATCAAGTCTTGTTAACGAACTCATTTCGAATAACATGGAACCGGAAAATTTCGAATAACACTATGTTACCTCAACGGGGATATGCACATACCCAATAATAAGAAAATCTTATTTTGTCTTGACAGTAGGAAGAGGAAATTCAAAAGCTCCAAATATAATTGATGGAATTTTTCCAATAGAGTTGATACTATGAACTTAAGGTTGTTTTCTCGAAAAGTGTACCGTATGCTCATTACCATTAACATGAAAAGTGACATTGCCTTTAGTGCAATCAATAACAGCCCCTACAGTATTCAAAAAGGGTCTTCCAAGAATAATAGACATACTATCGTCCTCGGGAATATCAAGAATAACAAAGTCCGTTAAAATAGTAACGCTTGCAACTACAACAGGCACATCCTCACAAATACCGACAGGTATAGCAGTTGATTTATCAGCCATTTGCAAAGATATTTTAGTAGGTGTCAACTTATTCAAATCAAGTCTATGATATAAAGAGAGAGGCATAACACTAACACCGGCTCCAAGATCACATAAAACAGTTTTAACATAGTTTCTTTTAATGGAGCATGGTATAGTGGGTACTCCTGGATCTCCAAATTTCTTTGGTATTACACCCTTAAAAGTATAATTAGCAAGCATGATGGAAATTTCAGCTTCCGGTATCTTTCTTTTATTTGTAATAATATCTTTCATGTACTTAGCATAAGGATTGGTTTTGAGCATATCAATTAATCGCATACGCAAAAAGATAGGTCTAATCATTTCAGCAAAGCGCTCAAAATCCTCATCATCCTTTTTCTTGGATGGTTTGGGAGGAAAAGGCATGGGTTTCTGAACCCAAGGCTCTCTTTCTTTACCATGTTTCCTAGCGACAAAGTCTTTCTTATCATAACGTTGATTCTTTGATTGTGGGTTATCAAGATCAACAGCATGTGGCTCCGTCGTTGTAGTTAGGTGCTGAGCGATGTCATCATCCACCAGCGCTCACGTACACCGAGCGACAGTACACTCCAAAAATGAATGCCTCCAAGAATCTGGTCCACCACATAGTCTGCAAGCTTTAGAATTCGTCATGTGGCCATGAGCTCTTACATCTTCCGTTGGAACTGAGTGCTTAGACAACCTCCACAAAAACATTCGAATCTTGCCTAGTACTTGTATTGTCCAAAGCATCTTCCGAGACTTCTCCTCCGCGTTTGTACATGAGGATCCGTTCGATCCCTCTAGCCATGCATCCCTTCTCATTTTAGTTGCCACAAACATTCTATATGCTGATCTAACTGTGAAGACTCCACTCCTGTCAAAATGCCAACTCCAATAGTCCTCCAAATTCCTTGTGCACAAGGGGATTTGCCCATGATAGCCGGAATATCCATTGGCATAAACACCTCATGCAACCTCTGTATGTTCCACGCAGCAGAGGTAGCATCTATTAACTCAGACACCAGCACCGGGGGGGGGGGGGGGGTTGTGAACCTACTCCCGTATGATCTCAACATCTCATCACGAGGTATCCAGTTATCTTCCCATATATTAGTTGTTGATCCATTGCCTATCCGTCTGATCAAACCCTGTTTTAGGACATCTCTTCCTTCAATGATGGCTCTCCATATCTGGCTAGGATGATTTCCAAGGGTAGCATGCAGAATTGATGAGTTTGGATGATAAATGCTCCTTAACATGCGGACACTCAATGAATCTGGCTCTTGCAA
Source organism: Triticum urartu (assembly GCF_056163025.1). Taxonomy (NCBI): domain Eukaryota; kingdom Viridiplantae; phylum Streptophyta; class Magnoliopsida; order Poales; family Poaceae; genus Triticum; species Triticum urartu. The sequence continues at coordinate 147,918,365 of NC_141879.1, read as the reverse complement.
CATGCGCCATGCTTGCCTCGCTAACATAGCCAAATCGAACAGTTCAAAATCTTTAAAACCCAAACCACCCATACCTTTAGGTTTTGTCATTTCCTTCCACGAGACCCAATGTGGTTTACTAGGCCATCCTTGCTGCCCCACCAAAACTTTCGAATTAACATACTGAGATGCTCGCAGAGCCCTCTAGGCAATTTAAAGCAAGACATTGAAAAAACTGGTACTGCCTGAGCTACTGCTTTAATTAGAACTTCCTTCCCAACAGATGACATTGTTCTCTCTATCCAACCCTGTATCTTGCTCCACGATCTGTCCTTCAAATATTTAAAGGCCCCATTCTTTGATGTCCCAATATCAGATGGCATGCCCAAATATTTTTCATTGAGAGTTTCATTAGGCACATTTAGGAGTCCTTTAATTTCAGCTCTTACCGAATCCGGAACTCCCTTACTGAAGAAAATTGAAGACTTATCATAATTGATTCGCTGACCAATAGCATTACAATATATATCCAACAATTGGTGCATCTCCAAAGCACCCATACCATTCGTCTTGAAAAACAGCAGGCTGTCATCTGCAAATAATAAATGGTTGACCGGCGGTGCCTAACATTGAGGCCGCACATTTATGTGCTTTTTTTAATAATAATTATGCTCTAGCAAATGAAGTTAATCTTACGGTAGAAAGCCTATAGACCAAACATATGGACTAAATTCCACGGCCCATGGCTGATTGCCCCCTGATTTCCACTTTGTCTCGAGACAGAACATGCACTCACCTCAACGCAACCTCTAGTGAGCCGACTAAATAGGACCCGTCGCTAAATTCATTGGTTGATTTTTCTTTTTGTTTATAATATATTTCAGTAATTAATTTACTAAATTTATAAATGCATCGCACATATAAAAATGTTCATGACATTCTGACATTCTAAAAATATTGGTAGCATTAAAAAGAAGTTCATGACATTTAGAAAATGTTCCCACGTTTCAAGAATACATTTGTGTCATTTAAAAAATATGTTAACGCAATGTAAAAAATTGTCCGCGTAATTTGAAGAAATAAATCCTACCAAGATCAATTTCGATTGGCTCTTGGTCGTTTACAACATGCAGTTTTAAAAACTATTCGTAGAGTATTCGTACGTCAGGCGAAACCGACTCTCCAAATTTTGGTGACTCCAACTTCAACTTTACACCCCGAACGACGTGAGGTAGACTACAACGACGATGCCAAAGACGTCGTCATTGTCCACCATGACCAAAGTCGGCGTCATTTTCATCGGCAGTATTGTCACTCCTATCCTGCAGCTAACTGAATCCATGCGAAGCCGCGCCGTAAAGACGTATCCCAGTGTGGCCGGAAGACCAAGCCAAGATCTGCCCAGCTGCCGACGCGCCACCCGCAACCCAGTAACCGTTGCCGGCCTGAAGACCTAACCAAGTCACCGGCCAGCACGGAGCCATATACAAGGACAGCAAAACCAGGGTTCTTCATTTGCAATACATTAGCGCAGCTCTGGAGCAATGTCCATAAATATATGCCTAAAGAAATGCTATTGTATCTCTAAGCATCTAATTTAGGCTCTACCCCATTTACGGATCCATGAAGTTGCTCTGTATACGACCAACAAAAAATTGTAATTTTTTGTCTATTAAACATAACAACATTTCAACAGTTCCACATTGCCCAAAGTAACTCCGACTCGAATATGCACTGCTAGTTTAGGCTCTACCTCATTTAGCCAAGTCCCAAATAGAGTGTCTATGTTATTTGCCGAACCGACAATGAAGGCCACATGCGCTGTGTGCCAAAGTAGTCTGACTAGTGGGCAGTCTAGGAATAGGTGTTGAACCGATCCATCGGGATCGCAGAAACAACACCTTTCGCTACCCTCCCAACGACGTTTTGTCAAGTTGTTTTTAGTCAAGGTCATTTTTTTTAACAAATCACATAGTTTTTTTTAATCTTTGGAGGTCTTAATTTCTCAGATGTGTAGCGATTCTGGGGCTAAATGGATATAGCCCTTTACACAAATATCCAGCAGCCTCTTTCGGGGAAAGAAAGAAGGAAAGGAAAATGAGTTTATGGGAAAGGAGTAGTAAATTCATGTTTCCGTCCTAAGTTTCTCTCCTTGTGTCAGCGAGAAAATTACACGATAGTACCACATTTGGGGTGGCGGTGGCGAATTGGTACCAAGATTAATAATTTTTACGTGTCAGTACCAAGTTTCGGGCAAACCGTTGCAAATCAGGCTAAACTTCGTATTTGTACGTCTTGACGCTGGAACTGACCGCCCGAGCCCTCATGTCAGCTGCCATGCTGGCGAATCGACACCCGCCCGCTCGCTCACTAGGTGCGGTCCGGCTCGAACCGGACCGGCCCGTGCCCTACTCGCTTCCTCCTCACTCATGCGTCCCTCCTCGCTCCTCGCCACCCGCAACAAGTAGTGCCGGACCGGACCGCCGCCGCCATGGTTTTCGAAGACAAAAGCAGTGAGGACATGTGCAGCCTGCCGTACATGCACTCGACCTCATCCACCAACGGGCTTAATCAGGTGAGTTTCCTTAAGCTAGGTTTAGGGTTAGGGTTTCAGAATTGGGGCTTTTTGATTTGGTTGATTTCACTGGGTTTTGATTTGGGCATTTTGTTTGTATGAGCTTCTCCAGGTCCCTTTTAGCCTTGAAGATCCCGATTACCAGGGGCTTGAGCTGGATCTGATGTCCCCATGTGAGAAGCACGACAAGGCATCTGAGAGGCTTGTCGCCTTTGAAGGAACAGACACATGCAGAAGGTTCTTAGCATGTGCAGAGCTGGTATGAATTGTAGGCTGATAGTGGGATATTATATTTAAGTTGATAGTGTCATATTATTGTTGGTTTGACAGTGGCATATTGAACATCAGTACAAGGGCATAGTTGTTAGGGCTGATTATTAGGGCATATTTAGGTTGGCAGTGGCGTCTTTACTGTCATTTTGTTAGGGCTAATTATTCACTGTTGCAACTCCAGTAGATTATGTAGTTTAATGATAGTGCTACTGTTATTTTGCAGTGGCATTATTCTTGTTCTCATGTTAAATATTCAGTGAACTACTACTTTTATGTTGGGATGCACTTGCTATTATGTAGCTATATGCTACAAATATTTAGGGAATGGATAGTATGTAGTGCATATGCTTTGGCAGTTCAACAATTTTGCAGTTTGAGCTTGCTCTTGTTTTGTAGCTGATTACCAAAATGTAGTTCAAATCTGTAGCTGAGTGGTTGAAAGATCGTGGATGTCGCCTAGAGTGGGGTGAATAGGCGTTTTAAAATAATTACGGTTTAGGCTTGAACAAATGCGGAATAAACCTAGCGGTTAATTTGTCAAGCACAAAACCTACAACAACTAGGCTCACCTATGTGCACCAACAACTTATGCTAAGCAAGATAGACTACTAGGTGATAGCAAGATATATGATAAGAAACAATATGGCTATCACAAAGTAAAGTGCATAAGTAAAGAGCTCGGGTAAGAGATAACCGAGGCACACGGAGACGACGATGTATCCCGAAGTTCACACCCTTGCGGATGCTAATCTCCGTTTGAAGCGGTGTGGAGGCACAATGCTCTCCAAGAAGCCACTAGGGCCACCGTAATCTCCTCACGCCCTCGCACAATGCAAGATGCCGTGATTCCACTAAGGGACCATTGAGGGCGGTCACCGAACCCGTACAAATGGCAACCCTTGGGGGCGGTTACCGAACCCGTACACTTTGTCAACCCTTGGGAGCGGTCACCGGAACCCGTCAAATTGCTCGGGGCGATCTCCACAACCTAATTGAAGACCCCGACGCTTGCCCGGAGCTTTACACCACAATGATTGAGCTCCGAACACCACAAAGGTTGGGATTAACTCCCCAACGACACCACGAAACTTCACCACAATGGAATATGGCTCCAAGGTGACCTCAACCGTCTAGGGCGCACAAGCACCCAAGAGGAACAAGCTCAAGGGTACCAAGCACCCAAGAGTAATAAGCTTCTCAACTTATAACTTCCACGTATCACCATGGAGAACTCAAACCGATGCACCAAATGCAATGGCAAGGGCACACGGAGTGCCCAAGTCCTTCTCTCCCAAATCCCACCGAAGCAACAAATGTTAGGAAGGAAAATGAGAGGAAGAACGAAGAAGAGAACACGAAGAACTCCAAGATCTAGATCCAAGGGGTTCCCTCACATAGAGGAGAAAGTGATTGGTGGAAACGTGGATCTAGATCTCCTCTCTCTTTTCCCTCAAGAACTAGCAAGAATCATTGGAGGGATTGAGAGTTAGCAAGCTCGAAAAAGGTCAACAATGGGGGAAAACATGAGCTAAAAGGATTAGGTTCATTGGGGAAGAAGACCCCCTTTTATAGGTGGGGAAAAATCCAACCGTTATGCTCACAGCCCGCACAGAGTGGTACTACCGCTCCAAGAGCGGTACTACCGCTAGGGCGGAAGTACCCCTTTGAAAAACAACAGCAAGGAGGCAAAAGGCCAGAAGAACCGCCGGAGCGGTACTACCGCTCGACCTCACGGTACTACCGCAAATGGTAGCGGTACTACTGCTTGCGAGCGGTACTAAAAAATACATTCGGGCCTACCACCCAAGACTTGGGACGAGTTTTTGGTCCGGAGCAGTACTACTGCTGTAGGAGCCGCGGTAGTACTGCTCTGGAGCGGTAGTAAAAAAATTACATCCGCTCCAATTCGCGGTAGTACCGCTGCAGCCTTTTCAGAACACCAAAACTGCCACAACTTTTGCAAACGGACTCCGGATTCAATGAAACCAAGTTTGTTGGAAAGCTAGCGACAAGGGCTAACACAATCTTCAAAGAAATATCAATAAGAAGCAAATGAGAAAAGGCCCATAAGAAAATGGTGAGGACCCTTCCTCAGATAAGACCGGTAAAACCTACAACACCGAAAACATCATAGAAGACGCATGCGAACTCCGTTTTCGATGAACTCAAGCTTGTCATCAAGATGACCATAAGCTCTAAGACTCAAAAAGAGAACCAAACAAGAACCAAGAAACATGATGCAAGGATGCAATAGTTTGAGCTCTCGACGAACGATACGATCAAGCTACTCACTTGAGAGCCCCCCTTGATAGTACGGCTATCGATCCTATAACCCGGTCTCCCAACTACCACCATGAGACCGGTAAAATAGAAAACCTATCAAGGGCAAACCTTTGCCTTGCACATGATCCACTTGAGTTAGATGATGACGATCTTGTCCTCCTCAAGATGGACCACCTTTCTTGATCGCGTTGGGTCGATGAAGACTAGATGATTGCTCCCCCATACTCCACTATGGGTGAGTCACTCTTCGGCACATCTTCACAAGTCCATTGACACCACAATGGATGGCAAGCTTCAAGCACTTGATCTCTTTGTGATTCTCCACTTGAAATTGCACACGGCAATCTTGATGACGATCACCACTTGATGTCATCCTTCCCATGGGTTGTATGATATCATCCTCTTGACGCAAGCCCATGGACACGTACCTAACCCCACATAGACTCTCACATAGACCATGGGTTAGTACACAAAGTGCAATGGACGATGCTTACCATACCATGGGATCACTTGATCCCTCTCGGTACATCTTCTACTCTTTGTGAGTTGATCAACTTGATTCACTCTTGACTTAGTCTTGATCAACCTTGAATCTTTCCAACTCTCTTCGTTTGGATGATGTCTTGAAGGTAAACATGAATGATCACACAATATTCTTCTTCAAGACATGCTTGCAGTAAGCTCAACTCTGAAATGACCAATCTTTGGATAATTCCTTGAATAGCACCTTGGTCGACACAAACTCTCCTTGAAACCAACACATGTACTCCAAGAAAAGCCTATGGACAAAACCTTCAAATATAACTCAAGGAAACCATTAGTCCATAGAGATTGTCATCAATTACCAAAACCAAACATGGGGGCACCGCATGTTCTTTCAGTGGTGTTGTAATTTAGGGATGCACATGCTGTTATTTTGTGGGTAGGTACAATTACCAGTGTAGCTAGGGTAGTGTTCCCAAACTATGCTTAAAAGTAAATTATGGTTTAGAATAAGTGGTGCATTTGTTATTACCACTGTAGAAAGGAAAAACAGTTAATTTGCAGTGCTATTTCTCTTCTTCTTTATTTACCTATGGTATGAACTCACTTGCCTTTTTCTTTCTCTTTTTGCTCTTTTTGCATGAAGGGCAAAATTGTGGGTTTGTTGAATGGGTTGATCACCAGCGCCCCCCAACAATGCAGAATGCATTGTTGAAGCTATGGGCAATGGTTGAAGATAGCAAGAGTGCTAGGGTGAATGATAATCTTGAAAGTGCTTTAACTATTCACCATCTGACAGAAGAGAAGAACAAGCTGGAGGCCAACTACGACAAGTTAGTCCAAGATGTGCATGAGCTTATGAGCTTCCAGGAGGAGAGGGTTGTGGATTTCAGATATCTGCAGTCTAACATTACATATCAGCATCAATGCCAAAGTGAACTGCTGGTTGATATGAAGGCAAAGATGGCAAAGAAAGGTGCAGAGACCCAGAAGCTTAATCAGAAGTATGACCCGCTGGTGAACCTTGAAGGAAATATGCCCTAGAGGCAATAATAAAGTTATTATTTATTTCCTTATATCATGATAAATGTTTATTATTCATGCTACAATTGTATTAACCGGAAACATAATACATGTGTGAATACATAGACAAACAGAGTGTCACTAGTATGCCTCTACTTGACTAGCTCGTTGATCAAAGATGGTTATGTTTCCTAACCATAGACATGAGTTGTCATTTGATTAACGGGATCACATCATTAGGAGACTGATGTGATTGACTTGACCCATTCCGTTAGCATAGCACTTGATCGTTTAGTATGTTGCTATTGCTTTCTTCATGACTTATACATGTTCCTATGACTATGAGATTATGCAACTCCCGTTTATCGAAGGAACACTTTGTGTGCCACCAAACATCACACCGTAACTGGGTGATTATAAAGGTGCTCTACAGGTGTCTCCGAAGGTACTTGTTGGGTTGGCGTATTTCGAGATTAGGATTTGTCACTCCGATTGTCGGAGAGGTATCTCTGGGCCCTCTCGGTAATGCACATCACTTAAGCCTTTCAAGCATTGCAACTAATGAGTTAGTTGCAGGATGATGTATTACGGAACGAGTAAAGAGACTTGCGGTAACGAGATTGAACTAGGTATTGAGATACCGACGATCGAATCTCGGGCAAGTAACATATCGATGACAAAGGGAACAACATATGTTGTTATGCGGTCTGACCGATAAAGATCTTCGTAGAATATGTGGGAGCCAATATGAGCATCCAGTTCCGCTATTGGTTATTGACCGGAGACGTGTCTCAGTAATGTCTACATTGTTCTCGAACCCGTAGGGTCCGCACGCTTAAGGTTTCGATGACAGTTATATTATGAGTTTATGAGTTTTGATGTACCGAAGGAGTTCGGAGTCCCGGATGAGATCGGGGACATGACGAGGAGTCTCGAAATGGTCGAGACGTAAAAATCGATATATTGGACGACTATATTCGGACATCAGAAAGGTTCCGAGTGATTCGGGTATTTTTCGGAGTACCGGAGAGTTACGAGAATACGTATTGGGCCTTATTGGGCCATACGGGAAAGAAGGAAAAGGGCCTCAAGGGTGGCCGCACCCCTCCCCTTGGTCTAGTCCGAATTGGACTAGGGAAGGGGGGCGCCCCCTTCCTTCCTTCTCCTTTTCCCTTCCTCTTTTCCTATTCCATATGGGAGGTGCAATCCTACTAGGACTAGGGAGTCCTAGTAGGACTCCACACTTGGTGCGCCCCCTCCTAGGGCCGGCCTCCTCCTCCCTTGCTCCTTTATATACGGGTGCAGGGGGCACCCCAAAGACACAACAATTGATCATTGATCTCTTAGCCGTGTGCGGTGCCCCCTTCCACCATAATCCTCGATAATATTGTAGCGGTGCTTAGGCGAAGCCCTGCGACGGTAGAACATCAAGATCGTCACCACGCCGTCGTGCTGACGGAACTCTTCCCCGACATTCTGCTGGATCGGAGTCTGGGGATTGTCATCGAGCTGAACGTGTGCTAGAACTCGGAGGTGTCGTAGTTTCGGTGCTTGATCGGTCGGGCCGTGAAGACGTACGACTACATCAACCGCGTTGTGCTAACGCTTCCGCTTTCGGTCTACGAGGGTACGTAGACAACACTCTCCTCTCTCGTTGCTGTGCATCACCATGATCTTGCGTGTGCGTAGGAATTTTTTTGAAATTACTATGTTCCCCAACAGTGGCATCCGAGCCAGGTTTTATGCGTTGATGTTATGCACGAGTAGAACACAAGTGAGTTGTGAGCGATATAAGTCATACTGCTTACCAGCATGTCATACTTTGGTTCGGCGGTATTGTTGGATGAAGCGGCCCGGACCGACATTACGCGTATGCTGACGCGAGACTGGTTCTACCGACGTGCTTTGCACACAGATGGCTGGCGGGTGTCAGTTTCTCCAGTTTTAGTTGAACCGAGTGTGGCTACGCCCAGTCCTTGCGAAGGTTAAAACAGCACCAACTTGACAAACTATCGTTGCAGTTTTGATGCGTAGGTAAGAACGGTTCTTGCTAAGCCCATAGCAGCCACATAAAACTTGCAACAACAAAGTAGAGGACGTCTAACTTGTTTTTGCAGGGCATGTTGTGATGTGATATTGTCAAGACATGATGCTAAATTTTATTGTATGAGATGATCATGTTTTGTAACCGAGTTATCGGCAACTGGAAGGAGCCATATGGTTGTCGCTTTATTGTATGCAATGCAATCGCGTTGTAATGCTTTACTTTATCACTAAGCGGTAGCGATAGTCGTGGAAGCATAAGATTGGCGAGACGACAACGATGCTACGATGAAGATCAAGGTGTCACGCTGGTGACGATGGTGATCATGACGGTACTTCGAAGATGGAGATCACAAGTACAAGATGATGATGGCCATATCATATCACTTATATTGATTGCATGTGATGTTTATCTTTTATGCATCTTATCTTGCTTTTATTGATGGTAGCATTATAAAATGATCCCTCACTAAATTATCAAAGTATAAGTGTTCTCACTGAGTATGCACCGTTGCGAAAGTTCTTCGTGCTGAGACACCACGTGATGATCGGGTGTGATAGGCTCTACGTTCAAATACAACGGGTGCAAAACAGTTGCAGACGCGGAATACTCAGGTTAAACTTGACGAGCCTAGCATATAACAGATATGGCCTCGGAACACGGGGACCGAAAGGTCGAGCGTGAATCATATAGTAGATATGATCAACATAGTGATGTTCACCATTGAAACTACTCAATCTCACGTGATGATCGGACATGGTTTAGTTGATTTGGATCACATGATCACTTAGAGGATTAGAGGGATGTCTATCGAAGTGGGAGTTCTTAAGTAATATGATTAATTGAACTTTAATTTATCATGAACTTAGTCCTGGTAGTATTAGCATATCTATGTTGTAGATCAATAGTTCGCGTTTAGCTCCCCTGTTTTATTTTTTATATGTTCCTAGAGAAAACTAAGTTGAAAGATGTTAGTAGCAATGATGCGGATTGGATCCGTGATCTGAGGTTTATCCTCATTGCTGCACAGAAGAATTATGTCTTTGATGCACCGCTAGGTGACAAACCTATTGCAGGAGCAGATGCAGATGTTATGAACATTTGGCTAGCTCAATATGATGACTACTTGATAGTTTAGTGCACCATGCTTAAACGGCTTAGAATCGGGACTTCAAAGACGTTTTGAACGTCATGGACCATATGAGATGTTCCAGGAGTTGAAGTTAATATTTCAAGCAAATACCCGAGTTGAGAGATATGAAGTCTCCAACAAGTTCTATAGCTAAAAGATGGAGGAGAATAGCTCAAGCAGCGAGCATGTGCTCAGATTGTCTGGGTACTACAATCGCTTGAATCAAGTGGGAGTTAATCTTCCAGATAAAATAGTGATTGACAGAATTCTCTAGTCACCATCACCAAGTTAGTAGAACTTCGTGATGAACTATGATATGCAAGGGATAACGGAAACGATTCCCAAGCTCTTCGTAATGCTGAAATCGACGAAGGTAGAAATCAAGAAAAATATCAAGTGTTGATGGTAGACAAGACCACTAGTTTCAAGAAAAGGGCAAAGGGAAGAAGGGGAACTTCAAGAAGAACGGCAAGCAAGTTGCTGCTCAAGTGAAGAAGCCCAAGTCTGGTCCGAAGCCTGAGACTAAGTGCTTCTACTGCAAAGGGACTGGTCACTAGAAGCGGAACTGCCCCAAGTATTTGGCGGATAAAAAGGATGGCAAAGTGAACAAAGGTATATTTGATATACAGATTATTGATGTGTATTTTACTAGTGTTCGTAGCAACCCCTCGGTATTTGATGTTGGTTCAGTTGCTAAGAGTAGTAACTCGAAACGGGAGTTGCAGAATGAACATAGACTAGTTAAGGGTGAAGTGACGATGTGTGTTGGAAGTGGTTCCAAGATTGATATGATCATCATCGCACACTCCCTATACTTTTGGGATTAGTGTTGAACCTAAATAAGTGTTATTTGGTGTTTGCGTTGAGCATGAATATGATTTGATCATGTTTATTGCAATACGGTTATTCATTTAAGTAAGAGAATAAATTGTTGTTTTGTTTACATGAATAAAACCTTATATGGTTACACACCCAATGAAAATGGTTCATTGGATCTCGATCGTAGTGATACACATATTCATAATATTGAAACCAAAAGATGCAAAATTAATAATGATGGTGCAATGTATTTGTGGCACTGCCGTTTATGTCATATTGGTGTAAAGCGCATGAAGAAAATCCATGCTGATGGGCTTTTGGAATCACTTGATTATGAATCAGTTGATGCTTGCGAACCATGCCTCATGGGCAAGATGACTAAGACTCCGTTCTCCGGAACAATGGAGCGAGCAACGGATTTGTTGGAAATCATACATACTGATGTATGTGGTCCGATGAATATTGAGGCTCGTGGCAGGTATCATTATTTTCTGATCTTCACAGATGATTTGAGCAGATATGAGTATATCTACTTGATGAAACACAAGCGCATGAAGAAAATCCATGCTGATGGGCTTTTGGAATCACTTGATTATGAATCAGTTGATGCTTGCGAACCATGCCTCATGGGCAAGATGACTAAGACTCCGTTCTCCGGAACAATGGAGCGAGCAACGGATTTGTTGGAAATCATACATACTGATGTATGTGGTCCGATGAATATTGAGGCTCGTGGTAGGTATCATTATTTTCTGATCTTCACAGATGATTTGAGCAGATATGAGTATATCTACTTGATGAAACACAAGCGCATGAAGAAAATCCATGCTGATGGGCTTTTGGAATCACTTGATTATGAATCAGTTGATGCTTGCGAACCATGCCTCATGGGCAAGATGACTAAGACTCCGTTCTCCGGAACAATGGAGCGAGCAACGGATTTGTTGGAAATCATACATACTGATGTATGTGGTCCGATGAATATTGAGGCTCGTGGCAGGTATCATTATTTTCTGATCTTCACAGATGATTTGAGCAGATATGAGTATATCTACTTGATGAAACACAAGTCTGAAACATTTGAAAAGTTCAAAGAATTTCAGAGTGAAGTGGAGAATCATCATAACAAAAATAAAAGTTTCTACGATATGATCGCAGAAGTAAAGTATTCGAGTTACGAGTTTGGCCTTCAGTTAAAAACAATGCGAAATAGTTTCACTACTCACGCCACCTGGAACACCACAGCATAATGGTGTGTCTGAACGTCATAACCGTACTTTATTAGATATGGTGCGATTAATGATGCCTCTTACCGATCTACCACTATCGTTTTGGGGTTATGCATTAGAGACAGCTGCATTCATGTTAAATAGGGCACCATCTAAATCCGTTGAGACGACACCGTATGAACTATGGTTTGGCAAGAAACCTAAGTTGTCGTTTCTTAAAGTTTGAGGTTGCAATGCTTATGTGAAAAAGTTTCAACCTGATAAGCTCTAACCCAAATCGGAGAAGTGCGTCTTCATAGGATACCCAAAAGAAAATGTTGGGTACACCTTCTATCACAGATCCGAAGGCAATATATTCGTTGCTTTGAATGGATCCTTTCTAGAAAAGGAGTTTCTCTCGAAAGAAGTGAGTGGGAGGAAAGTAGAACTTGATGAGGTAACTGTACCTGCTCCCTTATTGGAAAGTAGTTCATCACAAAAATCTGTTCCTGTGACTACTACACCGATTAGTGAGGAAGCTAATGATGATGATCATGTAACTTTAGATCAAGTTACTACCGAACCTCGTAGGTAAACCAGAGTGAGATCCGCACCAGAGTGGTACGGTAATCCTGTTCTGGAGGTCATGTTACTTGACCATGACGAGCCTGCAAACTATGAGGAAGCGGTGATGAGCCCAGATTCCGCGAAATGGCTTGAGGCCATGAAATCTGAGATGAGATCCATGTATGAGAACAAAGTATGGACTTTGATTGACTTGCCCAATGATTGGCGAGCCATTGAGATTAAATGGATCTTCAAGAGGAAGACGGACGCTGATAGTAGTGTTACTATCTACAAAGCTAGAATTGTCGCAAAAAAAGTTTTTCGACAAGTTCAAGGTGTTGACTACGATGAGAGTTTCTCATTCGTATCTATGCTTAAGTCTGTCCGAATCATGTTAGCAATTGCCGCATTTTATGAAATCTGGCAAATGGATAAACAAAACTGCATTCCTTAATGGATTTATTAAAGAAGAGTTGTATATGATGCAACCAGAAGGTTTTGTCAATCCTAAAGGTACTAAAAAAATATGCGAGCTCCAGTGATCCATCTATGGACTGGTGCAAGCATCTCGGAGTTGGAATATACTCTTTGATAAGTTGATCAAAGCATATAATTTAATACATACTTGCGGTGAAGTCTGTATTTACAAGAAAGTGAGTGGGAGCACTACAACATTTCTGATAAGTATATGTGAAAGACATATTGTTGATTGGAGATAATGTAGAATTATTCTGCAAAGCATAAAGGAATGTTCGAAAGGATTTTTTTCAAAGAAAGACCTCGGTGAAGCTGCTTACATATTGATCATCAAGATCTATAGAGATAGATCAATACGCTTGATAAGTTTTTTTAATGAGTACATACCTTGACAAGATTTTGAAGTAGTTCAAAATGGAACAGTCAAAAAGGAGTTCTTGCCTGTGTTACAAGGTGTGAAGTTGAGTAAGACTCAAAACCCGACCACGGCAGAAGATAGAGAGAGAATGAAAGTCATTCCCTATGCCTCAGCCATAGGTTCTATAATGTATGTCATGCTGTGTACCAGACCTATTGTATACCCTGCCCTGAGTTCGGCAAAGGAGTACAATAGTGATCTAGGAGTAGATCACTGGACATTGGTCAAAATTATCCTTAGTGGAATAAGGATATGTTTCTCGATTATGGAGGTGACAAAAGGTTCGTCGTAAAGGGTTACGTCGATGCAAGTTTTGACACTGATCCAGATGACTCCAAGTCTCAATCTGGATACATATTGAAAGTGGGAGCAATTAGCTAGAGTAGCTCCATGCAGAGCATTGTTGACATAGAAATTTGCAAAATACTCACGGATATGAATGTGGCAAACCTATTGACTAAACTTCTCTCACAAGCAAAACATGATCACACCTCAGTACTCTTTGGGTGTTAATCACATAGCGATGTGAACTAGATTATTGACTCTAGTAAACCCTTTGGGTGTTGGTCACATGTTGATGTGAACTATGGGTGTTAATCACATGGTGATGTGAACTATTGATGTTAAATCACATGGCGATGTGAACTAGATTATTGACTCTAGTGCAAGTGGGAGACTGAAGGAAATATGCCCTAGAGGCAATAATAAAGTTATTATTTATTTCCTTATATCATGATAAATGTTTATTATTCATGCTAGAATTGTATTAACCGGAAACATAATACATGTGTGAATACATAGACAAACAGAGTGTCACTAGTATGCCTCTACTTGACTAGCTCGTTGATCAAAGATGGTTATGTTTCCTAACCATAGACATGAGTTGTCATTTGATTAACGGGATCACATCATTAGGAGAATGATGTGATTGACTTGACCCATTCTGTTAGCATAACACTTGATCGTTTAGTTTGTTGCTATTGCTTTCTTCATGACTTATACATGTTCCTATGACTATGAGATTATGCAACTCCCGTTTACCGGAGGAACACTTTGTGTGCCACCAAACGTCACAACGTAACTGGGTGATTATAAAGGTGCTCTACAGGTGTCTCCGAAGGTACTTGTTGGGTTGGCGTATTTTGAGATTAGGATTTGTCACTCCGATTGTCGGAGAGGTATCTCTGGGCCCTCCCGGTAATGCACATCACTTAAGCCTTGCAAGCATTGCAACTAATGAGTTAGTTGCAGGATGATGTATTACGAAACGGGTAAAGAGACTTGCCGGTAATGAGATTGAACTAGGTATTGAGATACCGACGATCGAATCTCGGGCAAGTAACATATCGATGACAAAGGGAACAACGTATGTTGTTATGCGGTCTGACCGATAAAGATCTTCGTAGAATATGTGGGAGCCAATATGAGCATCCAGGTTCCACTATTGGTTATTGACCGGAGACGTGTCTCGGTCATGTCTACATTATTCTCGAACCCGTAGGGTCCGCACGCTTAAGGTTTCGATGACAGTTATATTATGAGTTTATGATTTTTGATGTACCGAAGGAGTTCGGAGTCCCGGATGAGGTCGGGGACATGACGAGGAGTCTCGAAATGGTCGAGACGTAAAGATCGATATATTGGACGACTATATTCGGACATCGGAAAGGTTCTAAGTGATTCGGGTATTTTTCGGAGTACCGGAGAGTTACGGGAATACGTATTGGACCTTATTGGGCCATACGGGAAAGAAGGAAAAGGGCCTCAAGGGTGGCCGCACCCCTCCCCTTGGTCTGGTCCGAATTGGACTAGGGAAGGGGGGCGCCCCCTTCCTTCCTTCTCCTTTTCCCTTCCTCTTTTTCTATTCCATATGGGAGGTGGAATCCTACTAGAACTAGGGAGTCCTAGTAGGACTCCACACTTGGCGCGCCCCCTCCTAGGGCCGGCCTCCTCCTCCCTTGCTCCTTTATATACGGGTGCAGGGGCACCCCAAAGACACAACAATTGATCATTGATATCTTAGCCATGTGCGGTGCCCCCTTCCACCATAATCCTCGATAATATTGTAGCGGTGCTTAGGCGAAGCCCTGCGACGGTAGAACATCAAGATCGTCACCACGCCGTCGTGTTGACGGAACTCTTCCCCGACATTCTGCTGGATCGGAGTCCGGGGATCGTCATCGAGCCGAACGTGTGCTAGAACTCGGAGGTGTCGTAGTTTCGGTTCTTGATCGGTCGGGCCGTGAAGACGTACGACTACATCAACCGCGTTGTGCTAATGCTTACGCTTTTGGTCTATGAGGGTACGTAGACAACACTCTCCTCTCTCGTTGCTATGCATCACCATGATCTTGCGTGTGCGTAGGAATTTTTTTGAAATCACTACGTTCCCCAACACCTGACAAGAGCTCAAGCAACAGTCATCCATAACTTGAAGTTGAACAATATGACAGACAAGCAATTTCTTAGTGAAGCTAAGATGAACTTGGAGTTGAAGAATGCAGAGCTCACAAAGTCTGAGGAGAAGCTCACCCAAGATAAGCTAGAGTTGAAGTTTCAGGTTGTTGATCTGCTTAAGGGAAAGGAAAAGCATAGTGAAGAGAAGGGGCATCTAGAGCTTCATATTGCTGAGCTCATGAAGGGAGAGGAGAAGCTCAAGGAGAAGATCAAGGGGATCCAGGCCATCTTAGAGAACTGAAGAAGATGAATATGAGATTAGTGGGATTGCTGACCTTTTGAGAATGATGGTTGTGTTGGGGAACGTTGCAGAAAAACAAAAATTTTCCTACTCGTTTCACCAAGATCATCTAGGAGTTCATCTAGCAACGAGTCATCGGATGCATCTACATACCTTTGTAGATGGCGCACGGAAGCGTTCAAAAGAACGGTGATGATGTAGTCGTACTCGACGTGATCCAAATCACCGATGACCAGCGCCGAACGGACGGCACCTCCGCGTTCAACACACGTACGGGACGGGAGACGTCTCCTCCTTCTTGATCCAGCAAGGGGGAGGAGAGGTTGATGAAGATCCAGCAGCACGACGGCGTGGTGGTGGATGCAGGGCGTCACAGTAGCAGGGCTTCGCCTATACTACGAGGGAGAGACGCAACGGGGAGAGAGGGAGGCGCCAAAGCTCAGGTATGAAGTCCTCCCCTCTCCTCAACTATATATAGGGGTGCCAAGGGGGGGGGCGCCGGCCCTAGTAGATGAGATCTACTAGGGGGGCGGCGGCCAAGGGGAGGATTCCCTCCCCCCCAAGGCACCTAGGGGTGCCTTCCACCACATGGACTCTTCCATGGTGGAACCCTAGGCGCATGGGCCTATAGGGGCTGGCGCCCCAGACACTATGGGCTGGGTTCCATCCTATTTCAGCCCATGGGGCCCTCCGGGATAGGTGGCCCCACCCGGTGGACCCCCGGGACCCTTCCGGTGGTCCCGGTACAATACCGATAACCCCGAAACTTGTCCCGATGCCCGAAACAGCACTTCCTATATATAATTCTTTACCTCCGGACCATTCTGGAACTCCTCGTGACGTCCGGGATCTCATCCGGGACTCCGAACAACATTCGGGTTTCTGCATATACATATCTTCACAACCCTAGCGTCACCGAACCTTAAGTGTGTAGACCCTACGGGTTCGGGAGACAAGCAGACATGACCGAGACGACTATCCGGTCAATAACCAACAGCGGGATCTGGATACCCATGTTGGCTCCCACATGCTCCATGATGATTTCATCGGATGAACCACGATGTCGAGGATTCAATCAACCCCGTATGCAATTCCCTTTGTCAATCGATATGTTACTTGCCCGAGATTCGATCGTCGGTATCCCAATACCTTGTTCAATCTCGTTACCGGCAAGTCACTTTACTCGTACCGTAATGCATGATCCCGTGACCAGACACTTGGTCACTTTGAGCTCATTATGATGATGCATTACCGAGTGGGCCCAGTGATACCTCTCCGTCATACGGAGTGACAAATCCCAGTCTTGATCCATGTCAACCCAACAGACACTTTCGGAGATACCCGTAGTCTACCTTTATAGTCACCCAGTTACGTTGTGACGTTTGGTATACCCAAAGCACTCCTACGGTATCCGGGAGTTACACGATCTCATGGTCTAAGGAAAAGACACTTTGACATTGGAAAACTCTAGCAAACGAACTATACGATCTTGTGCTATGTTTAGGATTGGGTCTTGTCCATCACATCATTCTCCTAATGATGTGATCTCGTTATCAATGACATCCAATGTCCATAATCAGGAAACCATGACTATCTGTTGATCAACGAGCTAGTCAACTAGAGGCTTACTAGGGACATGTTGGTGTCTGTTATTCACACATGCATTACGATTTCCGGATAACACAATTATAGCATGAATAAAGACAATTATCATGAACAAACAAATATAATAATAAAGCTTTTATTATTGCCTCTAGGGCATATTTCCAACAGGTTGCGTGACCTAGTAACTTTGAATTATGGTTGTGTAGTGTATGGTTCTACTAATTGTGAACTATGGCTGTGTATGTATGTAGTAGATATGCTTTTCATCCTTTTGTGAGAAAATGATGAACTATGCATTTGAACTCCACTATGTATTGTGAACAATGGTTGTGTACCCTATAATATGTTGAACTCCAGTAAGTATTGTGTGCTATGTTTTCTAGACTAAAAATGATGATATATCATGCATTGAAAGATGGATCAGATATAGTAGATGCTTAAATTATTATGTTATAGTGACTCAATATTCCGTGCCATCATTGGTAGACTAAAAGTTATGATTTCTCATGCACTAGGTTTTATATTAGGGGTACCCTTATACTAGATGCTTATGTTAGCATTGGAAGACTATTTGATGCTTATGTTAGCACTGGAATATTAGATGCATGGCTATGTTATATCATGCATTAGAAGACTATGTTAGCTTGGTTATGTCGACCTCGAGCCACCATAAACCCTAAAGGCTAGGTTTAGATAGTTTCGTCGACAACATAAACAGGAGGATCAGCCAGATCATAAACAACATGCTCAGAATAAACAATTGGATCTAATTTTTGCTTCTGTACTAAAGCCTTCTGTACTACACTGACAGCTGGTGGACAAGCCCTAAATAGCAAATAGCACCAAGCTCTCCTCATTCTACCTCTTGATGAACTCTAGTTTAACATTACTATCAACCAATTCCAAGCCCTGCTCTCCTGAGGTCTCCATGTAAAACAGTAGTGAATCATGAATACTAAAGCCTTGGATTTCCATCAATGCAATCATATTCAGATATGTCATATCTGAACCGCTCAGCTTCCTCTCTAACATATCGTTATTGTCAAAATGGATCCTAACAATCCATATGTCTTCATATAAACTACAATTCGCATGCAATTTACCTAATCAGTACACAATAACCCTAATTAAAAAATAAAATAGAAGCAGGCGCCGACACCGCGGGTCAACTCGTGGCTATTGCTAGGGTTCACCACCCAAAGCTGTGCTAGCCGTACCCGCCGCTCCATGGACAGTGCTGGCTCCATGAACTTGTTGCCGTCGCTGGAATACTCAGAGCTCGAGTAACCGCGTCGCCGCTGCCCTCGATTGCTCCTGTTGTTGGGGAACGTAGTAATTTCAAAATTTTCCTACGCACACGCAAGATCATGGTGATGCATAGCAACGAGAGGGAAGAGTGTGATCTACGTACCCTTGTAGACCGACAGCGGAAGCGTTAGCGCAACGCGGTTGATGTAGTCGTACGTCTTCACAGCCCGACCGATCAAGCACCGAAACTACGGCACCTCTGAGTTTTAGCACACGTTCAGCTCGACGATGATCCCCGGACTCCGATCCAGCAAAGTGTCGGGGAAGAGTTCCGTCAGCACGACGGCGTGGTGACGATCTTGATGTTCTACCATCGCAGGGCTTCGCCTAAGCACCGCTACAATATTATCGAGGATTATGGTGGAAGGGGGCACCGCACACGGCTAAGAAAATGATCACGTGGATCAACTTGTGTGTCTAGGGGTGCCCCTGCCCCCGTATATAAAGGAGCAAGGGGAGGAGGCCGGCCGGCCCTATAGGCGCGCCAAGGAGGAGTCCTCCTCCTAGTAGGAGTAGGACTCCTACTAAGAGGGGGAAGAAAGTAGGGAGGGAGAAGGAAAGGGGGGGCGTCGCTAATAGAACTGTTCTCCTCCATCTTGCAGCTATAGAACTTATTGGAGACTTCATATCTCTCAATCCGGGCATTTGCTTGAAATATTAACTTCAACTCCTAGAACATCTCATATGCTCCATGACGTTCCAAACGTCGTTGAAGTCCCGATTCTAAGCCGTAAAGCATGGCACACTGAACTATCGAGTATTCATCAGCTTTGCTCTGCCAGACGTTCATAACATCTGGTGTTGCTCCAGCAGCAGGCCTGGCACCCAGCGGTGCTTCCAGGATGTAATTCTTCTGTGCAGCAATGAGGATAATCCTCAAGTTACGGACCCAGTCCGTGTAATTGCTACCATCATCTTTCAACTTTGCTTTCTCAAGGAACGCATTAAAATTCAACGGAACAACAGCACGGGCCATCTATCTACAGTCAAACATAAACAAGCAAGATACTATCAGGTACTAAGTTCATGATAAATTTAGGTTCAATTAATCATATTACTAAAGAACTCCCACTTAGATAGACATCCCTCTAATCATCTAAGTGATTACGTGATCCAAATCAACTAAACCATGTCCGATCATAATGTGAGATGGAGTAGTTTCATTGGTGAACATCACTATGTTGATCATATCTACTATATGATTCACGCTCGACCTTTTGGTCTCCGTGTTCCGAGGCCATATATGTATATGCTTGGCTCGTCAAGTACAACCTGAGTATTCCGCGTGTGCAACTGTTTTGCACCCGTTGTATTTGAACGTAGAGCCTATCACACCCGATCATCACGTGGTGTCTTAGCACGAAGAACTTTCGCAACGGTGCATACTCAGAGAGAACACTTCTTGATAATTAGTGAGAGATCATCTTAAAATGCTACCGTCAATCAAAGCAAGATAAGATGCATAAAAGATAAACATCACATGCAATCAATATAAGTGATATGATATGGCCATCATCATCTTGTGCTTGTGATCTCCATCTTCGAAGCACCGTCGTGATCACCATCGTCACCGGCGTGACACCTTGATCACCATCGTAGCATCGTTGTCGTCTCGTCAATCTTATGCTTCCATGACTATCGCTACCGCTTAGTGATAAAGTAAAGCATTACAGCATAATTGCATTGCATACAATAAAGCGACAACCATATGGCTCCTGCCAGTTGCCGATAGCTTGGTTACAAAACATGATCATCTCATACAATAAAATTTAGCATCATGTCTTGACCATATCACATCACAACATGCCCTACAAAAACAAGTTAGACGTCCTCTACTTTGTTGTTGCAAGTTTTACGTGGCTGCTACGGGCTTAAGCAAGAACCAATCTTACCTACGCATCAAAACCACAACGATAGTTTGTCAAGTTGGTGCTGTTTTAACCTTCGCAAGGACCGGACATAGCCACACTCGGTTCAACTAAAGTTGGAGAAACTGACACCCGCTAGCCACCTTTGTGCAAAGCACGCCGGGAGAACCGGTCTCGCGTAAGCGTACGCGTAATGTCGGTCCAGGCCGCTTCGTCCAACAATATCGCCAAACCAAAGTATGACATGCTGGTAAGCAGTATGACATATCGCCCACAACTCACTTGTGTTCTACTCGTGCATATAACATTAACACATAAAACCTAGGCTCTCATACCACTGTTGGGGAACGTAGTAATTTCAAAATTTTCCTACGCACACGCAAGATCATGGTGATGCATAGCAACGAGAGGGGAGAGTGTGATCTACGTACCCTTGTAGACCGACAGCGGAAGCGTTAGCACAACGCGGTTGATGTAGTCGTACGTCTTCACAGCCCGACCGATCAAGCACCGAAACTACGGCACCTCTGAGTTTTAGCACACGTTCAGCTCGACGATGATCCCCGGACTCCGATCCAGCAAAGTGTCGGGGAAGAGTTCCGTCAGCACGACGGCGTGGTGACGATCTTGATGTTCTACCATCGCAGGGCTTCGCCTAAGCACCGCTACAATATTATCGAGGATTATGGTGGAAGGGGGCACCGCACACGGCTAAGAAAACGATCACGTGGATCAACTTGTGTGTCTAGGGGTGCCCCTGCCCCCGTATATAAAGGAGCAAGGGGAGGAGGCCGGCCGGCCCTATAGGCGCGCCAAGGAGGAGTCCTCCTCCTAGTAGGAGTAGGACTCCTACTAAGAGGGGGAAGAAAGTAGGGAGGGAGAAGGAAAGGGGGGGCGTCGCCCCCCCCCCTCTCCTAGTCCAATTCGGACCAGGGGGGGGAGGAGGCGCGCGGCCCACCCTGGCTGCCCTTCTCTCTCTCCACTAAGGCCCATATGGCCCATTACTTCTCCCGGGGGGTTCCGGTAACCCTCCGGTACTCCGGTTTTCTCCGAAATCACCCGGAACACTTCCGGTGTCCGAATATAGTCGTCCAATATATCAATCTTTATGTCTCGACCATTTCGAGACTCCTCGTTATGTCCGTGATCACATACAGGACTCCGAACTAACTTCGGTACATCAAAACTCATAAACTCATAATATAACTGTCATCGAAACCTTAAGCGTGCGGACCCTACGGGTTCGAGAACAATGTAGACATGACCGAGACATGTCTCCGGTAATAACCAATAGCGGAACCTGGATGCTCATATTGGCTCCTACATATTCTACGACGATCTGTATCGTTCAGACCGCATAACAACATACGTTGTTCCCTTTGTCATCGGTATGTTACTTGCCCGAGATTCGATCGTCGGTATCTCAATACGTAGTTCAATCTCGTTACCGGCAAGTCTCTTTACTCATTTCGTAATACATCATATCGCAACTAACTCATTAGTTGCAATGCTTGCAAGGCTTATGTGATGTGCATTACCGAGAGGGCCCAGAGATACCTCTCCGACAATCGGAGTGACAAATCCTAATCTCGAAATACGCCAACCCAACGTTTACCTTTGGAGACACCTGTAGAGCTCCTTTATAATCACCCAGTTACGTTGTGACGTTTGGTAGCACACAAAGTGTTCCTCCGGCAAACGGGAGTTGCATAATCTCATAGTCATAGGAACATGTATAAGTCATGAAGAAAGCAATAGCAACATACTAAACGATCGGGTGCTAAGCTAATGTAATGGGTCATGTCAATCACATCATTCTCCTAATAATGTGATCCCGTTAATCAAATGACAACACATGTCTATGGTTAGGAAACATAACCATCTTTGATTAACGCGCTAGTCAAGTAGAGGCATACTAGTGACGTTTAGTTTGTCTATGTATTCACACAAGTATTATGTTTCCGGATAATACAATTCTAGCGTGAATAATAAACATTTATCATGATATAAGGAAATAAAATAATAACATTATTATTGCCTCTAGGGCATATTTCCTTCAGTCTCCCACTTGCACTAGAGTCAATAATCTAGATTACACAGTAATGATTCTAACACCCATGGAGCTTTGGTGCTGATCATGTTTTGCTCGTGGAAGAGGCTTAGTCAACGGGTCTGTAACATTCAGATCCGTATGTATCTTGCAAATCTCTATGTCTCCCACCTGGACTAGATCCCAGATGGAATTGAAGCGTCTCTTGATGTGCTTGGTTCTCTTGTAAAATCTGGATTCCTTTGCCAAGGCAATTGCACCAGTATTCTCACAAAAGATTTTCATTGGACCCGATGCACTAGGTATGGCACCTAGATCGGATATGAACTCCTTCATCCAGACTCCTTGTTTGCTGCTTCCGAAGTAGCTATGTACTCCACTTCACATGTAGATCCCGCCACAACGCTTTGTTTAGAACTGCACCAACTGACAGCTCCACCGTTTAATGTAAACACGTATCCGGTTTGTGATTTAGAATCGTCCGGATCAGTGTCAAAGCTTGCATCAACGTAACCATTTACGATGAGCTCTTTGTCACCTCCATATATGAGAAACATATCCTTAGTCCTTTTCAGGTATTTCAGGATGTTCTTGACTGCTGTCCAGTGATCCACTCCTGGATTACTTTGGTACCTCCCTTCTAGACTTATAGCAAGACACACATCAGGTCTGGTACATAGCATTGCATACATGATAGAGCCTATGGCTGAAGCATAGGGAACATCTTTCATTTTCTCTCTATCTTCTGCATTGGTCGGGCATTGAGTCTTACTCAATTTCACACCTTGTAACACAGGCAAGAATCCTTTCTTTGCTTGATCCATTTTGAACTTCTTCAAAATTTTGTCAAGGTATGTGCTTTGTGAAAGTCCGATTAAGTGTCTTGATCTATCTCTATAGATCTTAATGCCCAATATGTAAGTAGCTTTACCGAGGTCTTTCATTGAAAAACTCTTATTCAAGTATCCCTTTATGCTATTCAGATATTCTATATCATTTCCGATTAGTAATATGTCATCTACATATAATATCAGAAATGCTACAGAGCTCCCACTCACTTTCTTGTAAATACAGACTTCTCCAAAAGTCTGTACAAAACCAAATGCTTTGGTCATACTATCAAAGCGTTTATTCCAACTCCGAGAAGCTTGCACCAGTCCATAAATGGATCGCTGGAGCTTGCATACTTTGTTAGCTCCCTTTGGATCGACAAAACCTTCCGGTTGTATCATATACAACTCTTCTTCCAGAAATCCATTCAGGAATGCAGTTTTGACATCCATCTGCCAAATTTCGTAATTATAAAATGCGGCAATTGCTAACATGATTCGGACAGACTTAAGCATCGCTACGGGTGAGAAGGTCTCATCGTAGTCAATCCCTTGAACTTGTCAAAAACCTTTTGCAACAAGTCGAGCTTTGTAGACAGTAATATTACCGTCAGCGTCAGTCTTCTTCTTGAAAATCCATTTATTCTCAATTGCTTGCCGATCATTGGGCAAGTCAACCAAAGTCCATACTTTGTTCTCATACATGGATCCCATCTCAGATTTCATGGCTTCAAGCCATTTTGCGGAATCTGGGATCACCATCGCTTCTTCATAGTTCGTAGGTTCATCATGATCTAGTAGCATGACTTCCAGAACAGGATTACCGTACCACTCTGGTGCGGATCTTACTCTGGTTGATCTACGAGGTTCAGTAGTATCTTGTTCTGAAGTTTCATGATCATTATCATTAGCTTTCTCACTAATTGGTGTAGGTGTCACAGAAACTGGTTTCTGTGATGTACTACTTTCCAATAAGGGAGCAGGTACAGTTACCTCGTCAAGTTCTACTTTCCTCCCACTCACTTCTTTCGAGAGAAACTCCTTCTCTAGAAAGTTTCCGAATTTAGCAACAAAAGTCTTGCCTTCGGATCTGTGATAGAAGGTGTATCCAATAGTTTTCTTTGGATATCCTATGAAGACACATTTCTCCGATTTGGGTTCGAGCTTATCAGGTTGAAGTTTTTTCACATAAGCATCGCAGCCCCAAACTTTCAGAAACGACAACTTTAGTTTCTTGCCAAACCACAGTTCATAAGGCGTCGTCTCAACAGATTTTGATGGTGCCCTATTTAACGTGAATGCGGCCGTCTCTAGAGCATATCCCCAAAATGATAGCAGTAAATCAGTAAGAGACATCATAGATCGCACCATATCTAGTAAAGTACGATTACGACGTTCGGACACACCATTACGCTGTGGTGTTCCGGGTGGCGTGATTTGCGAAACTATTCTGCATTGTTTCAAATGTACACCAAACTCGTAACTCAAATATTCTCCTCCACGATCAGATCGTAGGAATTTTATTTTCTTGTTACGATGATTTTCAACTTCACTCTGAAATTCTTTGAACTTTTCAAATATTTCAGACTTATGTTTCATTAAGTAGATATACCCATATCTGCTTAAGTCATCTATGAAGGTGAGAAAATAACGATATCCGCCACGAGCCTCAACATTCATCGAACCACATACATCTGTATGTATAATTTCCAACAGATCTGTTGCTCTCTCCATAGTACCGGAGAACGGTGTTTTTGTCATCTTACCCATAAGGCACGGTTCGCAAGTACCAAGTGATTCATAATCAAGTGGTTCCTAAAGTCCACCAGTATGGAGTTTTCTCATGCGCTTTACACTGATATGACCCAAACGGCAGTGCCACAAATAAGTTGCACGATCATTATCAACTCTGCATCTTTTGGCTTCAACATTATGAATATGTGTGTTACTACTATCGAGATTTAATAAGAATAGACCACTCTTTAAGGGTGCATGACCATAAAAGATATTACTCATATAAATAGAACAACCATTATTCTCTGATTTAAATGAATAACCGTCTCGCATGAAACAAGATCCAGATATAATGTTCATGCTTAACGCTGGCACCAAATAACAATTATTTAGGTCTAATACTAATCCCGAAGGTAGATGTAGAGGTAGCGTGCCGACCGCGATCACATCGACTTTGGAACCATTTCCCACGCACATCGTCACCTCGTCCTTAGCCAATATTCGCTTAATCCGTAGTCCCTGTTTTGAGTTGCAAATGTTAGCAACAGAACCAGTATCAAATACCCAGGTGCTACTGCGAGCATTAGTAAGGTACACATCAATAACATGTATATCACATATACCTTTGTTCACCTTGCCATCCATCTTATCCGCCAAATACTTGGGGCAGTTCCGCTTCCAGTGACCAGTCTGCTTGCAGTAGAAGCACTCCATTTCAAGCTTAGGTCCAGGTTTGGGTTTCTTCTCTTGAGTAGCAACTTGCTTGCTGTTTTTTTTTGAAGTTCCCCTTCTTCTTTCCTTTGCCCTTTTTCTTGAAACTAGTGGTCTTGTTGACCATAAACACTTGATGCTCCTTCTTGATTTCTACCTCCGCAGCTTTCAGCATTGCGAAGAGCTCGGGAATAGTCTTATTCATCCCTTGCATATTATAGTTCATCACGAAGCTCTTGTAGCTTGGTGGCAGTGATTGGAGAATTCTGTCAATGACGCAATCATCTGGAAGATTAACTCACAATTGAATCAAGTGATTATTATACCCAGACATTTGAGTATATGCTCACTAATAGAACTGTTCTCCTCCATCTTGCAGCTATAGAACTTATTGGAGACTTCATATCTCTCAATCCGGGCATTTGCTTGAAATATTAACTTCAACTCCTAGAACATCTCATATGCTCCATGACGTTCCAAACGTCGTTGAAGTCCCGATTCTAAGCCGTAAAGCATGGCACACTGAACTATCGAGTATTCATCAGCTTTGCTCTGCCAGACGTTCATAACATCTGGTGTTGCTCCAGCAGCAGGCCTGGCACCCAGCGGTGCTTCTAGGATGTAATTCTTCTGTGCAGCAATGAGGATAATCCTCAAGTTACGGACCCAGTCCGTGTAATTGCTACCATCATCTTTCAACTTTGCTTTCTCAAGGAACGCATTAAAATTCAATGGAACAACAGCACGGGCCATCTATCTACAGTCAAACATAAACAAGCAAGATACTATCAGGTACTAAGTTCATGATAAATTTAGGTTCAATTAATCATATTACTAAAGAACTCCCACTTAGATAGACATCCCTCTAATCATCTAAGTGATTACGTGATCCAAATCAACTAAACCATGTCCGATCATAATGTGAGATGGAGTAGTTTCATTGGTGAACATCACTATGTTGATCATATCTACTATATGATTCACGCTCGACCTTTTGGTCTCCGTGTTCCGAGGCCATATATGTATATGCTTGGCTCGTCAAGTACAACCTGAGTATTCCGCGTGTGCAACTGTTTTGCACCCGTTGTATTTGAACGTAGAGCCTATCACACCCGATCATCACGTGGTGTCTTAGCACGAAGAACTTTCGCAACGGTGCATACTCAGAGAGAACACTTCTTGATAATTAGTGAGAGATCATCTTAAAATGCTACCGTCAATCAAAGCAAGATAAGATGCATAAAAGATAAACATCACATGCAATCAATATAAGTGATATGATATGGCCATCATCATCTTGTGCTTGTGATCTCCATCTTCGAAGCACCGTCGTGATCACCATCGTCACCGGCGTGACACCTTGATCACCATCGTAGCATCGTTGTCGTCTCGTCAATCTTATGCTTCCATGACTATCGCTACCGCTTAGTGATAAAGTAAAGCATTACAGCATAATTGCATTGCATACAATAAAGCGACAACCATATGGCTCCTGCCAGTTGCCGATAGCTTGGTTACAAAACATGATCATCTCATACAATAAAATTTAGCATCATGTCTTGACCATATCACATCACAACATGCCCTACAAAAACAAGTTAGACGTCCTCTACTTTGTTGTTGCAAGTTTTACGTGGCTGCTACGGGCTTAAGCAAGAACCAATCTTACCTACGCATCAAAACCACAACGATAGTTTGTCAAGTTGGTGCTGTTTTAACCTTCGCAAGGACCGGGCATAGCCACACTCGGTTCAACTAAAGTTGGAGAAACTGACACCCGCTAGCCACCTTTGTGCAAAGCACGCCGGGAGAACCGGTCTCGCGTAAGCGTACGCGTAATGTCGGTCCAGGCCGCTTCGTCCAACAATATCGCCAAACCAAAGTATGACATGCTGGTAAGCAGTATGACATATCGCCCACAACTCACTTGTGTTCTACTCGTGCATATAACATCAACACATAAAACCTAGGCTCTCATACCACTGTTGGGGAACGTAGTAATTTCAAAATTTTCCTACGCACACGCAAGATCATGGTGATGCATAGCAACGAGAGGGGAGAGTGTGATCTACGTACCCTTGTAGACTGACAGCGGAAGCGTTAGCACAACGCGGTTGATGTAGTCGTACGTCTTCACAGCCCGACCGATCAAGCACCGAAACTACGGCACCTCTGAGTTTTAGCACACGTTCAGCTCGACGATGATCCCCGGACTCCGATCCAGCAAAGTGTCGGGGAAGAGTTCCGTCAGCACGACGGCGTGGTGACGATCTTGATGTTCTACCATCGCAGGGCTTCGCCTAAGCACCGCTACAATATTATCGAGGATTATGGTGGAAGGGGGCACCGCACACGGCTAAGAAAACGATCACGTGGATCAACTTGTGTGTCTAGGGGTGCCCCTGCCCCCGTATATAAAGGAGCAAGGGGAGGAGGCCGGCCGGCCCTATAGGCGCGCCAAGGAGGAGTCCTCCTCCTAGTAGGAGTAGGACTCCTACTAAGAGGGGGAAGAAAGTAGGGAGGGAGAAGGAAAGGGGGGGCGTCGCCCCCCCCCCCTCTCCTAGTCCAATTCGGACCAGGGGGGGGAGGAGGCGCGCGGCCCACCCTGGCTGCCCTTCTCTCTCTCCACTAAGGCCCATATGGCCCATTACTTCTCCCGGGGGGTTCCGATAACCCTCCGGTACTCCGGTTTTCTCCGAAATCACCCGGAACACTTCCGGTGTCCGAATATAGTCGTCCAATATATCAATCTTTATGTCTCGACCATTTCGAGACTCCTCGTTATGTCCGTGATCACATACAGGACTCCGAACTAACTTCGGTACATCAAAACTCATAAACTCATAATATAACTGTCATCGAAACCTTAAGCGTGCGGACCCTACGGGTTCGAGAACAATGTAGACATGACCGAGACATGTCTCCGGTAATAACCAATAGCGGAACCTGGATGCTCATATTGGCTCCTACATATTCTACGACGATCTGTATCGTTCAGACCGCATAACAACATACGTTGTTCCCTTTGTCATCGGTATGTTACTTGCCCGAGATTCGATCGTCGGTATCTCAATACCTAGTTCAATCTCATTACCGGCAAGTCTCTTTACTCATTTCGTAATACATCATATCGCAACTAACTCATTAGTTGCAATGCTTGCAAGGCTTATGTGATGTGCATTACCGAGAGGGCCCAGAGATACCTCTCCGACAATCGGAGTGACAAATCCTAATCTCGAAATACGCCAACCCAACGTTTACCTTTGGAGACACCTGTAGAGCTCCTTTATAATCACCCAGTTACGTTGTGACGTTTGGTAGCACACAAAGTGTTCCTCCGGCAAACGGGAGTTGCATAATCTCATAGTCATAGGAACATGTATAAGTCATGAAGAAAGCAATAGCAACATACTAAACGATCGGGTGCTAAGCTAATGTAATGGGTCATGTCAATCACATCATTCTCCTAATAATGTGATCCCGTTAATCAAATGACAACACATGTCTATGGTTAGGAAACATAACCATATTTGATTAACGCGCTAGTCAAGTAGAGGCATACTAGTGACGTTTAGTTTGTCTATGTATTCACACAAGTATTATGTTTCCGGATAATACAATTCTAGCGTGAATAATAAACATTTATCATGATATAAGGAAATAAAATAATAACATTATTATTGCCTCTAGGGCATATTTCCTTCAGTCTCCCACTTGCACTAGAGTCAATAATCTAGATTACACAGTAATGATTCTAACACCCATGGAGCTTTGGTGCTGATCATGTTTTGCTCGTGGAAGAGGCTTAGTCAACGGGTCTGCAACATTCAGATCCGTATGTATCTTGCAAATCTCTATGTCTCCCACCTGGACTAGATCCCAGATGGAATTGAAGCGTCTCTTGATGTGCTTGGTTCTCTTGTAAAATCTGGATTCCTTTGCCAAGGCAATTGCACCAGTATTCTCACAAAAGATTTTCATTGGACCCGATGCACTAGGTATGGCACCTAGATCGGATATGAACTCCTTCATCCAGACTCCTTGTTTGCTGCTTCCGAAGTAGCTATGTACTCCACTTCACATGTAGATCCCGCCACAACGCTTTGTTTAGAACTGCACCAACTGACAGCTCCACCGTTTAATGTAAACACGTATCCGGTTTGTGATTTAGAATCGTCCGGATCAGTGTCAAAGCTTGCATCAACGTAACCATTTACGATGAGCTCTTTGTCACCTCCATATATGAGAAACATATCCTTAGTCCTTTTCAGGTATTTCAGGATGTTCTTGACTGCTGTCCAGTGATCCACTCCTGGATTACTTTGGTACCTCCCTTCTAGACTTATAGCAAGACACACATCAGGTCTGGTACATAGCATTGCATACATGATAGAGCCTATGGCTGAAGCATAGGGAACATCTTTCATTTTCTCTCTATCTTCTGCATTGGTCGGGCATTGAGTCTTACTCAATTTCACACCTTGTAACACAGGCAAGAATCCTTTCTTTGCTTGATCCATTTTGAACTTCTTCAAAATTTTGTCAAGGTATGTGCTTTGTGAAAGTCCGATTAAGTGTCTTGATCTATCTCTATAGATCTTAATGCCCAATATGTAAGTAGCTTTACCGAGGTCTTTCATTGAAAAACTCTTATTCAAGTATCCCTTTATGCTATTCAGATATTCTATATCATTTCCGATTAGTAATATGTCATCTACATATAATATCAGAAATGCTACAGAGCTCCCACTCACTTTCTTGTAAATACAGACTTCTCCAAAAGTCTGTACAAAACCAAATGCTTTGGTCATACTATCAAAGCGTTTATTCCAACTCCGAGAAGCTTGCACCAGTCCATAAATGGATCGCTGGAGCTTGCATACTTTGTTAGCTCCCTTTGGATCGACAAAACCTTCCGGTTGTATCATATACAACTCTTCTTCCAGAAATCCATTCAGGAATGCAGTTTTGACATCCATCTGCCAAATTTCGTAATTATAAAATGCGGCAATTGCTAATATGATTCGGACAGACTTAAGCATCGCTACGGGTGAGAAGGTCTCATCGTAGTCAATCCCTTGAACTTGTCAAAAACCTTTTGCAACAAGTCGAGCTTTGTAGACAGTAATATTACCGTCAGCGTCAGTCTTCTTCTTGAAAATCCATTTATTCTCAATTGCTTGCCGATCATTGGGCAAGTCAACCAAAGTCCATACTTTGTTCTCATACATGGATCCCATCTCAGATTTCATGGCTTCAAGCCATTTTGCGGAATCTGGGATCACCATCGCTTCTTCATAGTTCGTAGGTTCATCATGATCTAGTAGCATGACTTCCAGAACAGGATTACCGTACCACTCTGGTGCGGATCTTACTCTGGTTGATCTACGAGGTTCAGTAGTATCTTGTTCTGAAGTTTCATGATCATTATCATTAGCTTTCTCACTAATTGGTGTAGGTGTCACAGAAACTGGTTTCTGTGATGTACTACTTTCCAATAAGGGAGCAGGTACAGTTACCTCGTCAAGTTCTACTTTCCTCCCACTCACTTCTTTCAAGAGAAACTCCTTCTCTAGAAAGTTTCCGAATTTAGCAACAAAAGTCTTGCCTTCGGATCTGTGATAGAAGGTGTATCCAATAGTTTTCTTTGGATATCCTATGAAGACACATTTCTCCGATTTGGGTTCGAGCTTATCAGGTTGAAGTTTTTTCACATAAGCATCGCAGCCCCAAACTTTCAGAAACGACAACTTTAGTTTCTTGCCAAACCACAGTTCATAAGGCGTCGTCTCAACAGATTTTGATGGTGCCCTATTTAACGTGAATGCGGCCGTCTCTAGAGCATATCCCTAAAATGATAGCAGTAAATCAGTAAGAGACATCATAGATCGCACCATATCTAGTAAAGTACGATTACGACGTTCGGACACACCATTACGCTGTGGTGTTCCGGGTGGCGTGATTTGCGAAACTATTCTGCATTGTTTCAAATGTACACCAAACTCGTAACTCAAATATTCTCCTCCACGATCAGATCGTAGGAATTTTATTTTCTTGTTACGATGATTTTCAACTTCACTCTGAAATTCTTTGAACTTTTCAAATATTTCAGACTTATGTTTCATTAAGTAGATATACCCATATCTGCTTAAGTCATCTATGAAGGTGAGAAAATAACGATATCCGCCACGAGCCTCAACATTCATCGAACCACATACATCTGTATGTATAATTTCCAACAGATCTGTTGCTCTCTCCATAGTACCGGAGAATGGTGTTTTTGTCATCTTACCCATAAGGCACGGTTCGCAAATACCAAGTGATTCATAATCAAGTGGTTCCAAAAGTCCACCAGTATGGAGTTTTCTCATGCGCTTTACACTGATATGACCCAAACGGCAGTGCCACAAATAAGTTGCACTATCATTATCAACTCTGCATCTTTTGGCTTCAACATTATGAATATGTGTGTTACTACTATCGAGATTTAATAAGAATAGACCACTCTTTAAGGGTGCATGACCATAAAAGATATTACTCATATAAATAGAACAACCATTATTCTCTGATTTAAATGAATAACCGTCTCGCATGAAACAAGATCCAGATATAATGTTCATGCTTAACGCTGGCACCAAATAACAATTATTTAGGTCTAATACTAATCCCGAAGGTAGATGTAGAGGTAGCGTGCCGACCGCGATCACATCGACTTTGGAACCATTTCCCACGCACATCGTCACCTCGTCCTTAGCCAATATTCGCTTAATCCGTAGTCCCTGTTTTGAGTTGCAAATGTTAGCAACAGAACCAGTATCAAATACCCAGGTGCTACTGCGAGCATTAGTAAGGTACACATCAATAACATGTATATCACATATACCTTTGTTCACCTTGCCATCCATCTTATCCGCCAAATACTTGGGGCAGTTCCGCTTCCAGTGACCAGTCTGCTTGCAGTAGAAGCACTCCATTTCAAGCTTAGGTCCAGGTTTGGGTTTCTTCTCTTGAGTAGCAACTTGCTTGCTGTTTTTTTTTGAAGTTCCCCTTCTTCTTTCCTTTGCCCTTTTTCTTGAAACTAGTGGTCTTGTTGACCATAAACACTTGATGCTCCTTCTTGATTTCTACC
Organism: Triticum urartu; assembly: GCF_056163025.1. Lineage (NCBI taxonomy): Eukaryota > Viridiplantae > Streptophyta > Magnoliopsida > Poales > Poaceae > Triticum > Triticum urartu. The sequence goes on along the minus strand of NC_141879.1, from coordinate 147,885,151 downwards.
TCCGCAGCTTTCAGCATTGCGAAGAGCTCGGGAATAGTCTTATTCATCCCTTGCATATTATAGTTCATCACGAAGCTCTTGTAGCTTGGTGGCAGTGATTGGAGAATTCTGTCAATGACGCAATCATCTGGAAGATTAACTCACAATTGAATCAAGTGATTATTATACCCAGACATTTGAGTATATGCTCACTAATAGAACTGTTCTCCTCCATCTTGCAGCTATAGAACTTATTGGAGACTTCATATCTCTCAATCCGGGCATTTGCTTGAAATATTAACTTCAACTCCTAGAACATCTCATATGCTCCATGACGTTCCAAACGTCGTTGAAGTCCCGATTCTAAGCCGTAAAGCATGGCACACTGAACTATCGAGTATTCATCAGCTTTGCTCTGCCAGACGTTCATAACATCTGGTGTTGCTCCAGCAGCAGGCCTGGCACCCAGCGGTGCTTCCAGGATGTAATTCTTCTGTGCAGCAATGAGGATAATCCTCAAGTTACGGACCCAGTCCGTGTAATTGCTACCATCATCTTTCAACTTTGCTTTCTCAAGGAACGCATTAAAATTCAACGGAACAACAGCACGGGCCATCTATCTACAGTCAAACATAAACAAGCAAGATACTATCAGGTACTAAGTTCATGATAAATTTAGGTTCAATTAATCATATTACTAAAGAACTCCCACTTAGATAGACATCCCTCTAATCATCTAAGTGATTACGTGATCCAAATCAACTAAACCATGTCCGATCATAATGTGAGATGGAGTAGTTTCATTGGTGAACATCACTATGTTGATCATATCTACTATATGATTCACGCTCGACCTTTTGGTCTCCGTGTTCCGAGGCCATATATGTATATGCTTGGCTCGTCAAGTACAACCTGAGTATTCCGCGTGTGCAACTGTTTTGCACCCGTTGTATTTGAACGTAGAGCCTATCACACCCGATCATCACGTGGTGTCTTAGCACGAAGAACTTTCGCAACGGTGCATACTCAGAGAGAACACTTCTTGATAATTAGTGAGAGATCATCTTAAAATGCTACCGTCAATCAAAGCAAGATAAGATGCATAAAAGATAAACATCACATGCAATCAATATAAGTGATATGATATGGCCATCATCATCTTGTGCTTGTGATCTCCATCTTCGAAGCACCGTCGTGATCACCATCGTCACCGGCGTGACACCTTGATCACCATCGTAGCATCGTTGTCGTCTCGTCAATCTTATGCTTCCATGACTATCGCTACCGCTTAGTGATAAAGTAAAGCATTACAGCATAATTGCATTGCATACAATAAAGCGACAACCATATGGCTCCTGCCAGTTGCCGATAGCTTGGTTACAAAACATGATCATCTCATACAATAAAATTTAGCATCATGTCTTGACCATATCACATCACAACATGCCCTACAAAAACAAGTTAGACGTCCTCTACTTTGTTGTTGCAAGTTTTACGTGGCTGCTACGGGCTTAAGCAAGAACCAATCTTACCTACGCATCAAAACCACAACGATAGTTTGTCAAGTTGGTGCTGTTTTAACCTTCGCAAGGACCGGGCATAGCCACACTCGGTTCAACTAAAGTTGGAGAAACTGACACCCGCTAGCCACCTTTGTGCAAAGCACGCCGGGAGAACCGGTCTCGCGTAAGCGTACGCGTAATGTCGGTCCAGGCCGCTTCGTCCAACAATATCGCCAAACCAAAGTATGACATGCTGGTAAGCAGTATGACATATCGCCCACAACTCACTTGTGTTCTACTCGTGCATATAACATCAACACATAAAACCTAGGCTCTCATACCACTGTTGGGGAACGTAGTAATTTCAAAATTTTCCTACGCACACGCAAGATCATGGTGATGCATAGCAACGAGAGGGGAGAGTGTGATCTACGTACCCTTGTAGACCGACAGCGGAAGCGTTAGCACAACGCGGTTGATGTAGTCGTACGTCTTCACAGCCCGACCGATCAAGCACCGAAACTACGGCACCTCTGAGTTTTAGCACACGTTCAGCTCGACGATGATCCCCGGACTCCGATCCAGCAAAGTGTCGGGGAAGAGTTCCGTCAGCACGACGGCGTGGTGACGATCTTGATGTTCTACCATCGCAGGGCTTCGCCTAAGCACCGCTACAATATTATCGAGGATTATGGTGGAAGGGGGCACCGCACACGGCTAAGAAAACGATCACGTGGATCAACTTGTGTGTCTAGGGGTGCCCCTGCCCCCGTATATAAAGGAGCAAGGGGAGGAGGCCGGCCGGCCCTATAGGCGCGCCAAGGAGGAGTCCTCCTCCTAGTAGGAGTAGGACTCCTACTAAGAGGGGGAAGAAAGTAGGGAGGGAGAAGGAAAGGGGGGGCGTCGCCCCCCCCCCCTCTCCTAGTCCAATTCGGACCAGGGGGGGGGGAGGAGGCGCGCGGCCCACCCTGGCTGCCCTTCTCTCTCTCCACTAAGGCCCATATGGCCCATTACTTCTCCCGGGGGGTTCCGGTAACCCTCCGGTACTCCGGTTTTCTCCGAAATCACCCGGAACACTTCCGGTGTCCGAATATAGTCGTCCAATATATCAATCTTTATGTCTCGACCATTTCGAGACTCCTCGTTATGTCCGTGATCACATACAGGACTCCGAACTAACTTCGGTACATCAAAACTCATAAACTCATAATATAACTGTCATCGAAACCTTAAGCGTGCGGACCCTACGGGTTCGAGAACAATGTAGACATGACCGAGACATGTCTCCAGTAATAACCAATAGCGGAACCTGGATGCTCATATTGGCTCCTACATATTCTACGAGGATCTTTATCGGCCAGACCGCATAACAACATACGTTGTTCCCTTTGTCATCGGTATGTTACTTGCCCGAGATTTGATCGTCGGTATCTCAATACCTAGTTCAATCTCGTTACCGGCAAGTCTTTTTACTCGTTTCGTAATACATCATCTCGCAACTAACTCATTAGTTGCAATGCTTGCAAGGCTTATGTGATGTGCATTACCGAGAGGGCCCAGAGATACCTCTCCGACAATCAGAGTGACAAATCCTAATCTCAAAATACGCCAACCCAACATTTACCTTTGGAGACACCTGTAGAGCTCCTTTATATTCACCCAGTTACTTGTGACGTTTGGTAGCACACAAAGTGTTCCTCCGGTAAATGGGAGTTGCATAATCTCATAGTCATAGGAACATGTATAAGTCATGAAGAAAGCAATAGCAACATACTAAACGATCGGGTGCTAAGCTAATGGAATGGGTCATGTCAATCACATCATTCTTCTAATAATGTGATCCCGTTAATCAAATGACAACACATGTCTATGGTTAGGAAACATAACCATCTTTGATTAACGAGCTAGTCAAGTAGAGGCATACTAGTGACGTTTAGTTTGTCTATGTATTCATACAAGTATTATGTTTTCGGATAATACAATTCTAGCATGAATAATAAACATTTATCATGATATAAGGAAATAAAATAATAACATTATTATTGCCTCTAGGGCATATTTCCTTCACCTGTCGCGCCGCTGCCGAAGGCGGGAATGTTTGCGCCGTCGTCATAGCCGTCGCCGCCGCTACCGCTACCGCCACCACCGCCCGGGCTCGTAGATGTAAGGAGGATATGAGGGCTTGCAGACTCGCCTAGTCAGTCCGCCACGTAGGACGTGGTCCACCCTGAACCACCTTTTCTCTTTCTTTCTTTATTTTTTTCTTTCCCTTTCTTCATCTCCATCAGTCATGAGCAAGTGACTGGACATATGAGGGAGAAAATAAAAGGTATAACTGCTTAGACGGACAAATAATAACTCAAAACAGGTACGCCTTGTTCACTGACCGAGCGCGTATCCAGGCGTTTAGACAGCAATATTTGTTAATTCCCTGCTTTATATGCTCTTAGAGTGCACTAAGACATATAGTATGGTAGGGATTCTTATGCGTTGAGCAAACGGATACTGGTGCATGAACCTAGTCTATACCTATATACTACATATACCTAATATTAAAGGGAGATGTGTTTCTCTGATTTTGTGGTCGTTCACTGTCAATAAGAAGAAAAATAATTCGAGGTGGTACTAATTTTTTTTGTGTGTCTATCTGTTACATAAGGTAAGAAGTTTTGTCCAGGATTTCGTATGTGGGCGCCGCGCGCCGTGGCCCAGTGACGCCAACCCACTTATTTTTCTGCCCACGCACCTGCAATTGTCAGAGCTTCGCACAGGCGCCCAAGACTGGGCTGACCCATTTTTTCGATTTCCTTTTTCTATTCCTTTCTCTTTTTGTTTCCTATTTCTATTTTTTCCTTTCAAGTTTATGTTTCCTTTTTTAAAGTTAAATATTTTTAAAAATATTTCACAAATTTTATAAAATGTTTGGTTCAGTTCGGAATTTTGAAATTTTGATTTTTTTTAAAATGTTACAATTTTTTAAAATATTTTCATTTTCCATAAAATATCGAGAATTAAAAATGCATTTTTCCCCAAATTCGAACAAATTCCTATTTTCTCATTAGAAAACATTTTCTAAAATTGTTTTGAATGTTCAAAACATGTTCCTGTTTTTATAATTGTTCACAAATTCAAAAAATGTTCATGCTTTTGTTTTCAAAGTTTTTTTTGTTAATTTCAAAAAATTGTTCTCATCTAGAATCTTGTTTGTATTTTTTGAAAAATCTACGGAACTTTGTAAAGATTGTTTGCATTTAAAAACAATGTTCGAGAATTGAAAAGTGTTCACATTTCCAAAAGTATTCGGCAACTCATAGTTATTATTATTATTTTGATAATTTCAAAATGAATCAATAAGGATTTTTTTCAATCTTACGCTGCAGTATGTTCTTAAATATTCGCGCTGGCACTGGATTAGCAAGACGAGTTTGTTCAAATGGCTAGCAGCACGTGATCGGGTCTTTGAGGTCGTCAGTACTGTTCTTCAACGCGTCTTTTTTTTGATTTTTTTACTCGTGCCTGGCAAACACAGGCTGTTTCGGTGCCGACCAGTGGGCTGGCCAAGATAAACCCTGATAAAAAAGGGACGTTCATGCCTGCTTATGCGCTAATTATGCTAATGAAATGGGATTTATGCGCTACCGTTAGTAATTCATCCGATTACGCCATCGTATGAGAGAGTGATCGAAGCAACCGTGCCCGAAGGTCGCCGGGCAGCCACAACTGCAAGACAGAGATGGACCCGGAGAAAAAAAAGACACGAGTTGGGTGGTCACCATCACGCCGACCAACCCCACCATTATCAAGATCTCAGAGGACAAATATGACCCGGGAGAAGACTGCAGCTCCTCGCCATTTTTTGGTGGACACATCAATTTACTCTCCCATTGCTTCTCACAAAAACCATTCTCTCTCGCTGTAACGCACGGGCATATGTGCTAGTAATCTAACGGCTAGAACAATTTTGAGGATGCCAAAGCACACATGTTGAGATAATTAGAAGTAGTGGGATCACTCTCTTATTTGTGTAGAATTTGTTTGTTAGGCTTCATAATTCTTCGATTAACTATTTGTGGTTGATAATAAATTGAGATGTACATATTGTTTCTGATAACCATTGTTCCCTCATTTTTTTACCAATTACAATAGGGAAAACCTCTACTCCTTTGTCTTTTTTATTTGTAATTAGTAGTGATAATGTACAAAATGCGGGTTTACATCCAGCTGATGTTAGAAGTCACTAGGTAAAAAATGGTACAGTTCAATGATTATTCTTGCATTATCTATCCAGGATGACATGCCATCCTTCAAACGAGATCTCGTTGTGCCACGCCGCGAGACATCACAACCATCCTGCGCACATCCATCGCCGAGATCTCGTTGTGCCATGCCGTCACCCACTGCTGTCGATGCGGTAGATATGATATCGCTCCATTTCTTGGCCCCTCCAGTCAGCACCTGCTCAAAAACAATGCCCCGGAAAGGGAGAATGAAACCAAAGGCGTCATCATCGCCCGATCCGGGAGATCGACACCAAAGGCGTCGTCATCGCCCGATCCGAGAGACCCAAACCTAGGGTTTCCCCAGAACAGCCTGAGAGTGGTGAGGCAGACTATAACGACGATGCCAAAGACGCCGCCATCGTCCACCATGACCAAAATCGGCGCGATTTTCATCAGCCACTCCGATTCCGTAGCTGACTGAATCCGTACCGTAAAGACGTGTATCACAGTGTGGTCGCAAGACCGCGCCGCCCGCAGCCCGAAAACCGTGGCTGGCCTGAAGACCTAACCAAGTCACCGGCCAGCACGGAGCCATACACAAGGACAACAAAACTAGGGTTCTTCATTTGTACATTAGCACAACTCCCTCCGTCTCATAATGTAAGACGTTTTTTCACACTAATCTCTAATAAGCATCTAATTTACATAGTAAGTACTTCAGTATCCTTGTTGCATCTCTACTTATTTCTACCATACAGGTGCCACCACCAGTCCAAGCCATCCTGAAACGGCAGTGACCCGAACCATATAGATTTATGAAAGACTTCTAGCTATCATCGTCGGCAGCAACCCATGTGGAGAGAGCGTAGAGCACTCTGCCTTTCCACCCCTGCAGCAGCCACTGGTGATCCACGTCGATGAGGAAGTCCTTGTGGTAGTGCTCCCTCACCTTCTCCCTCACCATCCCGACCACCTCCGGGTCCAGCGGCAGCTGCCGGAGCCCCGCCCGCCGGTTCCGCGCCTGCCACTGCCGGTACGTCTCCGGCCGCTCCACCCGGTCCGCACCCTCGCAGGCGATCACGTTCAGCGCGCCCCGCCCGATGAGGTCCCGCTCGATCATCAGTCGCTCGTCGTTGTCCCGCGGGATGGTCGCGTCCAGTATGTCGAAGTGCGCCGAGTAGAAGAAGAGCGCCTCCCTGAACCGCGTCACGAAGAAGGGCGCGCCGTAGCCGCCGTTCGCCACGCACTCCACGAACACGTCGGGCTTCATGTCGCGGATGTTCCGCAGCACCACGTCCCTGGGGCTGGAGCTGCTCGTGGTCACCGCGACGCTGTCGTCCATCAGGTTCCGGAGGCCGCACTGGCAGTGCACCACGAGCACCTCGTCCGGGTCGATGCGCAGGTCCTCGCCGCGCACGGTGTCCCACTTGGCCGCCACGCCGTGGAACTTGAACGGCACGCCCAGCTCGCGGGCGCAGCTGCTGAGCCGGCGGCCGGTCTCCTCGACCTGGCGGGCCGGGCGGAACCCGGGCTGCGGGAGGTCGATGCCCGTGATCCTCACCTCCGGCGGCCCGCCGTCTCTCTGCGCCAGCCACCGCATCAGGCCCGGCCATTGAAGCCCGTACTGCACCCCGAAGTCCACGATGTGCAGGCGGCGCTTCCCGGCCACGGCGTTCAGGATGGTCTTGTTGGCGAACCCGAAGTTGGCCTTCTTGAAGCAGCAGGCCGCCATGAACAGCTTGTAGGCCTTGAGGAACTCCACCACCGAGGTGCGCTTGGCCACCAGCGACTGGTACACCTGGCTCCCCGTGCCCGCGAGCCGCGCTTCCAGCCCCTCGGCGAAGCAGTGCGCCAGCCTCTGCGTGGCGTCCCCCGTCGGCCCGGAGTGCTGCTTGATCTGCCTGAGCAGCTCGGTCGCGCCCCGGCGGTCGCCTGCGGCCACGGCCTGCGCGCAGTGGATGAGCATGGTGCGCAGGTCGACCACCTCGCTCTTCTTCGCGCGCGCCGCCTTCCCGTTCTTCTTCTTGGCCTCGCTGTCCATGGCGAGGCGCAGCTCCTCTATCCCTCGCATGCACGTCTCGTACCCCTCCAGCATTATTTCGTCGAACATTTCGCGCGCGCCGGTCTCCTCGCTGTCCGGCATCATCAGCTTGCTGCTCCTGGCGGTCTCCGCGTCCAGGTCGTCCTCCTCGTACCTGTACTTGCGGCCCCGGCGGCCATTGCCGGACGTCGGTGTCCCGTTCGCCGCCTCCTCCTTCTTGACGATGAAGCCGCGCTCCTTTTCCTTGCCGGGGATGGCCTCGAGGAGGGTGTTGTTGGTCGGCAAGAACTTGTTGGCCTCCTCCATGCCCTTGAGGAAGGCCGAGTTGAGCATGTCCATGTCGCCGCCGTTGCTGAAGAAGGCCGAGAGCAGCCCGCCCTGGCCGCCGTCGCCAGCGGAAAACATCGCCGGCTTCCGCTCGGCCTCCTTCTCCTCCGCCGGGCCATTTAAGACTGCCGAACTCTGGGTGCCCGGGCTGCCGCCGTTCTGGCCGAAGAACGCGCCGGCCCCGTCGGCCGCGCCCTTGAATTGCGGCGGACTCTGCTGGAACCCCGCAGCTGGGGCGTCAGCAACGAACGAGTTCCTGGTATCCTCGTCGGCGGGGGAATCGGGGACGAGGCCGCCGAACAGCATGTCGTCGAGGTAAGGTGGGGAGCGGAGGAGCTGCGAGAGCTCGAGCGGGTCGTAGGGCCAGGAGAAGTTGTTGGTCTCCTCGGAGGAGGACGTCGCGGCGTTGCTGCTGCTCATGGCGTTGCCATCGGAGAAGGTGGTGCCGTTAGGCGAGCAGGAGGAGGTGGTGCCGTTAGGCGAGCCGGAAGAGGTGGTGGTGGTGTCGGAGATGATCTGCTGGTAGGGGCGCTGGGCGTCGAGGATGGCGGGCTGGTCGGGGTACTGGTAGAAGAACTTGTCGTCGATGTCCTCCTCCATGAGCATGCGCGAGATGAAGTCGAGGTCGACGTCGGCGGCGGGGGGCGGGGTGGGCGGCAGGTCGAGGAAGAGGGACGGCGAGAGCGGCGAGAACTCCTCGTCCATGGCTGGTGACCTCGAGGCGAAGCGTGCAAAGTGCGACGAGTATGGAGGTATGGATTGACTGGTCTGGATGGAGACATGGGTGGAGTTACTGGGGTTGGGGGACGGACGGACAGGGGTTGGCCGGGGGTATAAGAATGGCGGCTCCGGGCTTCAAAGTCCAACCGGAGCGAAGGTTCGAGGAAGCAAGGGCGCGGCCCGGCACGGAGACTAGAATGCGACTCTGGCTGAGGCGACGGAGAGAGGAGACGACATGCGATCCGACGCAAGACAACAAGTTGGCTAACCATACCACTCTCGTCTGCCCCACAGAGTGTAAAGCATGGTGAGATGAACTCAGGGCATTTCCAACGGTGTGCATCAAAACATTTGCTAGGCGTGGTTCAAACATTTTGAGCATTGCGCATAAAAGGACTTCGACACATCCGACCCATCCAATCACCTACCAGCAGTGGCGGCTCAAGGAATTTGCAACCCGATATTCATGTGTATTCATTTTACCAAAATCATTGCTGTTTTTTAAAAATTGTCACTCTTTTGCCAAAATCAATACTGTTTTATAAAAATCATGGGTATTCACATGAAGACCTAAGAATACCCCTAGCGCCGCCCCTGCCTACCAGGGCCCTTTCCCCACTCCGTTCCTCCCCTGTATCTGCACCCAACAAGACCGTTGCCGCCTTTATACCACTCCGCCTGCTGCCCAGTTCTTGCCGTACCACCCTTGCTCTACTAAGGGCGCCCTATACTTCGTCGTCGTTGCACCCTCGGATCCGTCTGCACCCATGCATCATCCGCCCCCTTGCTGACGCCGTTCATGGTGGACACCACGCCTCGCAAGTGTTCGCCCAAAAGCCATTGCGAATCTTTTTGACTTTCCCCTTATTTTGAAGCAAGCAGGAAGGTGGCGGGGTACTTGATGAGGAAGGATCCATTGTCATGTCCATTCTTGGTTTCATGAGCACAAGCACTAAGTGCCCTTACAATTTGGATATGATCCATGATCGCCAAGGCCGGGCCGGCGAAATCCGAAGCCCCGTGTGCGGGCCTATCTCACTAAAAAAGATGAACTAACGAGCAATTCTAATAAATAGGTCCATAGCACCTTTGTAGGATTTAATTAAATTCTGTTTTTTTCTCTCTCTTGCGCTTCTGGAGACAAGATTGATGTTTTCCCATGACGACTCAAATCTGTATTATTAAAACACAAGATACAAAAGGTTAATAAAATAAAATTAAAGTGATACGGCAGCAGATGTCAATCGGAGATTATACGTCAATATTTGGCAATTAGACAAATATTCACTATTAGGGAAAACCCTAATAATAGCGCGGGATAATAGCCCACGCGATACGACGCAAGACAAGTTGAATAACCAGATCACTCTCGTCTCTCCCACAGAGTGACAAGCATGCATGGTGAGATGAACTCAGGGCATCTCCAACTGTGTGCATCAAAACATTGCTAGACGTGGTTCAAACATTTTTAGCATTGTGCATAAAATCGTCCATGAACCGGTCTAGATGTTCGAATTTCATGAAATCAGAAACAAACTTGTGGAAGGATTGGGAGAGTGACATCCGCACGACGGACTACGACACATCCGACTCATCCAACCCCCTACCAGGGCCCTCTTCCCCACTTTAAATTTGTTCCTCCCCTTGCTCTGTAGCCGCACCCATCAAGACCGTCGCCGCCTTTACATCACTCCGTTCGCCGCCCAGTTATTGTTGGACCACCCTTGCTCCACCAAGGCACCACCCTCAGATCCATCCGCACGTAGGTATCATCCGCCACCTGCTGACAACACTCATGGCGGACATCATGCCCGACGGGTGTTCTGCCAAAAGCCATTAGGAATCTTTTTGACTTTCTCCTTATTTTGAAGCAAGCACGAAGGTGGCGGGGTACTCGATCAGGGAGGACATGATATTTTTGTAACATGTGCATTCTTAGTTTCATGAGCACAAACACTATTTGTCCCTACAATTTGGATGTGATCCATAATCGCTAGGGCCGGGCCGGCAAAATCCAAGACCCTGTGCGAAACTGAAAAATGGGGCCTGTCTCGCTAGAAATATGAAGTAACAAGCAATTCTAATAAACCAGTCCATAGCACCTTTATAAGATTTAATTTAATAATCTTTGTTCCTTTTCTTTTCTCTTGCGCTTCTGGAAACTAGATTGTTGTTTTCTCGTGATGACTCAAATCTTTGCTATTAAAACATAAGGTACAACAGATGAATAAAATAAAATTAAAGTGATACAGCGACAAACATCAATTGGAGATATCTGTTAATATTTGGCAATTAGACGAACCGTCAAACTTAACTAGTCTCGTGTCATGTCCGATTGAACTGTTATACTGTTATCTTTAACCAAGGAGACAAGAACCCATCTCTAATGACATGCCAAAAGTTAATTAGGAATTAGGAGTAGGAGCCAAAGTTAATCAGAAAGAAGGACTCGCCAAAAGCAGGCTACCTGTTTTGCCGAGAGGAACTGTCACCGTGCCTCCCGCCGCCGACACTCTGGAGTCTGGGTGTGATCAATTTTGTTTTGGCGAGAGGAGAGGAACTATCATCGACTCGCCGCGTCGCTCGTCGGCCGGCGCTAGGGGCAGGATTCCCGTAGGCTGTAGTGACACGAGTGGCATTTGCGATCCTTCCGACGATCATGTTTCCAATTGAGCAGTGGCCTGAGGGCGCTCGACACCTTGACTCACGTGGATGTGCGGCTCAGCGCCATGTGTGGCCCAGCGCCCAGGGACAATTAGTTATACATAAGCATAGGCCTATATAAAAAATTGGGACTCCTAAATTTATAGGCCCTATGCGGACCACACAATCTGCACACCTATAGACCTGACCCTAATGATCGCAGTGAGAAGTCACTACTCCATCAATGATACACCATTTCAAACGCCATATGAAGTATTGTGATGGGATTGCACAAGACAAGAATATGGCCTACGGTGACGCCAATGACGGAGATCGTAATTTACTTCTTGTTGCTCTGCGTGTTGACTAATTCTTTGATTCACTCAATGTTGCAGCCTGATTATCACGCCATTGTATAGTCCGGATGCGTTGTTGTGATGTACCAAATAACAAAGGGCAAGGCCTTCACATTGATGCATTGTTTGATGAAGCTCAAAGACCAACCCATTTGGATGAACAACATGCGTGATGAAGAAGGTCAAGTTCGAGGAGAGAAATCTTGAGATAAATGTCACTTTCAAGGAATATGGTTGAATTTGGGATTGATGAATTTTAAAAACTTGTTGAACATTCATCGATTTTATTAAGATTTAAATGTATGATTGAATTGCTACTCCCTCCGTCCGGATTTATTGGGCCCGTTAGACAAAACTCAAAGACCAAGGCAAGACATCAAAACTAATGGCCTGTGATTTTCAAGCGGGTCAAATAAACCCGGACGGAGGGAGTATCGATCAAGATTCAAAGTAGGGCTACACCGTGAACATTTGGTTTGTTTGTTTTTCCCCCCGAAAAGAGACGGTCATTTGATACAATAGGTGGATGGCCGCCTCTCAATTTGATGTCCATGGACACGTCCTCATGTGTCCACAAATGTCTACTAGTATATACTCCTTCCGTTTTGATGCAAGGAATACAATGGGTGAATTTTATCTGTTTTGGTGCAAGGAGTTGGAGATGCACTCACATAAGTAATCTTTTTGGCACAACATACAATATCCAGAAACCTAACTCGCGGCATGCTCAACATTTGACGTTGGATTCCGCGAAAGTGCAGTGAGCGTGAGACAGATTCGGTCGTTATTGGGCGTCCCGGAGCCGTCCGATCCGACCAGACCACAAAAGCAGAGTGCAGTACAGAACGGGTCAATGTTGCCATTGTAACCTAGACTCGGATGTGATGTAGCAGTTCTTTTTTTTTCTTTTTTTTTTGAAATGGTGATGTAGCAGTTCTTTAATGGCGACACAGAGAAAAGTTGTGCGAGGAAACGTTAGCTGGTTCCATATGCAACCAATTGCGTCCACATCGGATGATGCACTGGCCAGCCAACTTGTCTGCGGGGTGCTTGGAGAGCAATCCTGTGGAGTCTAGATCAAGCCAGATTCCACTTTCTTGTTGGTCCTTGCAGATCAAGGCAGAGTAATTGTAATAATTAACCGAGGTGATCCTTTGACTTGTAATTACCGCACGTGCTTGACCTCTTCTCTGCCTTGATGCTTCTCTTCTGTGCCAATCAAGCGGGTGCCATGACCTTACACGAGCTGTATAGCCTATGACATCGATCTACTGCCATTTTATCGAAGAAATATCGATCGGCCGTGCGCGTTGCTTTCACCTTTCCCTCTCTCGTCTCTGAGATTCCTCTTTTCGGTTTTGTTGACTGTTCATTCGACGCACACAGAATACCTTATCCGGCCAGAGTCCACGGGCAGCAAGGACCATGAACAACAAAGCCACGTCAGATGGCAGTTCGTCATGAGACTTGGGACATGGGATTGGCTAGCTCGTAGTCGTCCGTACATCATCTCCTCGGCCGAAATAATCAAAGGGACAGACAAGTTGGTTATCTAGAAGGTGCACGCGAGCTTGCTAGAGTCTTACGAGGAGGATCATTCTTATACAACCACAGGATTCCTGGTCCTTTTGTGCCGTCGTAACGAGAAGTTCGCTGATTTACTTTCTCTAGCCTTGTTGAACTTCTAGTTATCATGATGTTACCGTTAGGCAACAGTTTAAAACCTGGGATCCCATTACTTTTGCGTTGTTCCAGCCGTGCTTGATAGTGGAACCCGGTCCAATTTTGATTGCGCACGGAAATTCGCAATATAAGGTACTCCATTTTGTGTCAAGTCAAAAGATATTCAAATTTTGATCAAGTTTATAGGAAAAATACCATCATGTGCACATCCAATTGATACGTACTATCATTTAAATTCTTCATTGAACATGTTTTTGTTTTGCGGGAGCTTCATTGGACATGTTTTCATAGTGTTTATTTTTTGTATTGTAGACATGGATATTAATTTTCTATAAAGTTGACCAATTTTAATATAGTTTGCCTTGGACAAAACTAAAATGAATTACATTGTGAAACAGGGGGCATAGTACTTGATCCACTTGTGATGACATTGGCCTTGCTGCGTTGCATCAATTGATATAGAGGCCGGGGGTTCCAACCTCCTTAGTGAAAAAGGAAGAACATTGTGAAACACTGGGAATAGCACTTGATTCAGGATGCCGTGGATTCAGTTTCAGCGTGGTATAATCCTTTAGCGCGCATCGTCACGTTATCTGATAATTTCCAGTCCCAAATACACGGAGTTTGAACCGCACTTGGTAATAAAAGAACATAATCAAATCCTGTGCGTGTGCAGAGCTGTCGATCGATCGAGGCCTGCACGGCAGACGTGCCGAGGGTACATGGAATATCTTCACTCGTCGTCTTCTATGTGGCTGGTCTCCAGGACATAATCCCTCATGAGCTTTATGTTGGCCTCATCAACCATCTGCCCATGCGCAATGGAAGGCAAGAAATAAACAACAATGAATGGTCTCTTCTTGATGGTGATGATAATACTTCGGCATGGAAAACAACCAACCTTGAACGATAGCTTCTTCAGGTTGTCCCACTCGAAATCATTCTTCATATAAGCCGATCGAACCTGCGGTCGCAGATGCATGAGCAAACCCTGGGCCAGACCAAAGTTCAGAAGATTGCCATTTCTAAATTTTTCTAGGTTCTTACCTCCAAAATCCTCATAGCTGTCACCATGGTGAAACAAAGGTAATGAGGTGTCAGTAAATTTGTCCAAGACTAATGTTCATCATGAGAAATGGTAAGCCGACAATCAAATGAAAACTAAAAGAGCACCAACACTTCACCAGTGTGTTAAACACGCATTGTAGAGATATATATAGGGATAGATGTTTAAGTAGTTTCGGTTGACATATCCTCTGAAACCGAACTCTCCTTCCTTTATCTCTTCTTCTCCAAGTTTGTAATTCCAACAACTTCATGTATGCGCTGTTATTCAGGGAGATGCGCCCCTGCCATATAAACACGCAACGCGTCCCTCTAACGAGGCAAGACATGGCCGTATGCATCTTTCTGATGCAGAGGCCGAGGAATCCCCCTTTTTCAAAAAAAAAACGAGGCGAGACGCTTCCCGCATATCGCACATGGTAATCAGAGCCCTTCCTCTCTCCATCTAGCTATCCCGATTCCATCTAGTGCCATAGCCATGTCTTCATCCGGCGCCTCCCAACCTAGCCTCAACGGCCAGGTCACCGAGAAGCTCAACCGCACGAATTACGTGCTCTGGCGCACGCAGGTCACACCCCACCTGCGGGGCACCGGTGTCTTCGGCTACGTCGACGGCACCTCGCCGGAACCGGCCAGACTCCACGTCACCAAGGACAAAGACGGCAAGGAGACTTCTGAGCCCAACCCTCTCCACCCACTTTGGGTCAGGGAGGACCAACAGGTGCTCGGCTATTTGCTGAGTACGCTGTCCAGGGAGGTCCTGGTCGCGGTCACCGCGATCACCACGACGCGTGAACTTTGGTTGGCTCTGGCGGGCATGTTCTCGTCCCAATCCCTCATCCGCGTCAACAACATCCGAACTGCGCTCATCAACGCGCAGAAGGGCAACCAGTCCGTTGCCTCCTACTTCGCCTCCCTTCGCGGCCTCGCTGATGAGCTCACCGCCGCCGGAAAACCCATCCAGGACGACGAGTTGATCTCGTACATCCTCCATGGGCTGGACGCCGACTACCAGCCGCTCGTCTCCGCCCTCGACGCCCGCGTCACGCCTGTCACCCTCGATGAGCTCTATGCCATGCTGAGCAACTTCGATCAGCGCATGGCCCAATTTCATGGCTCCTTCGGCGGCTTCAAGTCCTCGGCCAACGCCGCATCTCACGGTCGTGGTCGCGGTCGTGGCTCTCCCCGCACCAAAGGGCGGCCTGGAGGCACAATCAACGATGGTGGCTCCTCCAACTCCCGCGGCGGCCGCTCCCCCAACTCCAAACCTCGTCGTGGCGGCAGCTCCACCAGGTCTCGTCCGGATGCCCCTCGCTGTCAGATCTGTGGCAAGCTTGGGCACACGGCCAAAGACTGCTGGTACCGCTACGATGAAGATGACTACGACTCCCAAGACGAGGACAAAGTTGCTGCAGCTGCGGACGGCTCCTACGGCGTCGACACCAATTGGTACGTTGACAGTGGGGCCACTGAACACATCACCAGCGAGCTCAAGAAGGTGACCACGCGGGAGAAATGTTGGAAATATGCCCTAGAGGCAATAATAAATTAGTTATTATTATATTTCCTTGTTCATGATAATCGTTTATTATCCATGCTAGAATTGTATTGATAGGAAACTCAGATACATGTGTGGATACATAGACAACACCATGTCCCTAGTAAGCCTCTAGTTGACTAGCTCGTTGATCAATAGATGGTTACGGTTTCCTGACCATGGACATTGGATGTCATTGATAACGGGATCACATCATTAGGAGAATGATGTGATGGACAAAGACCCAATCCTAAGCCTAGCACAAGATCATGTAGTTCGTATGCTAAAGCTTTTCTAATGTCAAGTATCATTTCCTTAGACCATGAGATTGTGCAACTCCCGGATACCGTAGGAGTGCTTTGGGTGTGCCAAACGTCACAACATAACTGGGTGGCTATAAAGGTACACTACAGGTATCTCCAAAAGTGTCTGTTGGGTTGGCACGAATCGAGACTGGGATTTGTCACTCCGTGTAAACGGAGAGGTATCTCTGGGCCCACTCGGTAGAACATCATTATAATGTGCACAATGTGATCAAGGAGTTGATCACGGGATGATGTGTTACGAAACGAGTAAAGAGACTTGCCGGTAACGAGATTGAACAAGGTATCGGGATACCGACGATCGAATCTCGGG
Organism: Triticum urartu; assembly: GCF_056163025.1. Lineage (NCBI taxonomy): Eukaryota > Viridiplantae > Streptophyta > Magnoliopsida > Poales > Poaceae > Triticum > Triticum urartu. Next base: position 147,868,442 of record NC_141879.1, on the reverse strand, counting down.
CAAGTATCGTACCGCTAGACAAAGGGAATTGTATACGGGATTGATTAAGTCCTTGACATCGTGGTTCATCCGATGAGATCATCGTGGAACATGTGGGAGCCAACATGGGTATCCAGATCCCGCTGTTGGTTATTGACCGGAGAATCATCTCGGTCATGTTTGCATGTCTCCCGAACCCGTAGGGTCTACACACTTAAGGTTCGGTGACGCTAGGGTTATAGAGATATTAGTATGCGGTAACCCGAAAGTTGTTTGGAGTCCCGGATGAGATCCCGGACGTCACGAGGAGTTCCGGAATAGTCCGGAGGTAAAGATTTATATATGGAAAGTCTTGTTTTGGTCGCCGGAAAAGTTTCGCGCATTATCGGTATTGTACCGGGAGTGCTGAAAGGGGTCAGGGGGTCCACCAAGGGGGTCCACCTGCCCCGGGGGGCCACATGGGCTGTAGGGGTGTGCGCCTTGGCCTATATGGGCCAAGGGCACCAGCCCCAAGAGGCCCATGCGCCAAGAGATAAGGGAAAGAAAGAGTCCTAAAGGGGGAAGGCACCTCCTAGGTGCCTTGGGGAGGATGGACTCCTCCCTGGCCGCACCCTTCCTTGAAGGAAGGGCCAAGGCTGCGCCCCCCCTCTCCCTTGGCCCTATATATAGTGGGGGGAAGGGAGGGCAGCAACACCTAAGCCCTGGCGCCTCCCTCTCCCTCCCATGACACATCTCCCTCCTCCCGCAGCGCTTGGCGAAGTCCTGTTGGAATCCCGCTACTTCCACCACCATGCCGTCGTGCTGCTGGATCTCCATCAACCTCTCCTCCCCCCTTGCTGGATCAAGAAGGAGGAGACGTTGCTTCTTCGTACGTGTGTTGAACGCGGAGGTGCCGTCCGTTCGGCGCTAGGATCATCGGTGATTTGGATCACGACGAGTACGACTCCATCAACCCCGTTCTCTTGAACGCTTCCGTGCGCGATCTACAAGGGTATGTAGATCCACTCCTCCCTCGTTGCTAGATGACTCCATAGATAGATCTTGGTGACACGTAGGAAAATTTTGAATTTATGCTACGTTCCCCAACAGTGGCATCATGAGCTAGGTCTATGCGTAGTTACTATGCACGAGTAGAACACAAAGTAGTTGTGGGCGTTGATTTTGTTCAATATGCTTACCGTTACTAGTCCAATCTTGATTCGGCGGCATTGTGGGATGAAGCGGCCCGGACCAACCTTACACGTACGCTTACGTGAGACCGGTTCCACCGACTGACATGCACTAGTTGCATAAGGTGGCTGGCGGGTGTATGTCTCTCCCACTTTAGTCGGATCGGATTCGATGAAAAGGGTCCTTATGAAGGGTAAATAGCAATTGGCATATCACGTTGTGGTCTTTGCGTAGGTAAGAAACGTTCTTGCTAGAAACCCATAGCAGCCACGTAAAACATGCAAACAACAATTAGAGGACGTCTAACTTGTTTTTGCAGGGTATGCTACGTGATGTGATATGGCCAAAGAATGTGATGAATGATATATGTGATGTATGAGATGATCATGTTCTTGTAATAGGAATCACGACTTGCATGTCGATGAGTATGACAACCAGCAGGAGCCATAGGAGTTGTCTTAATTTATTTATGACCTGCGTGTCAACATAAACGTCATGTAATTACTTTACTTTATTGCTAACCGTTAGCTGTAGTAGTAGAAGTAATAGTTGGCGAGACAACTTCATGAAGACACGATGATGGAGATCATGGTGTCATGCCAGTGACGATGATGATCATGGAGCCCCGAAGATGGAGATCAAAAGGAGCAAAGTGATGATGGCCATATCATGTCACTATTTGATTGCATGTGATGTTTATCATGTTTATGCATCTTATTTGCTTAGAACGACGGTAGTAAATAAGATGATCCCTCATTAAAATTTCAAGAAAGTGTTCCCCTAACTGTGCACCGTTGCGAAAGTTCATCGTTTCGAAGCACCACGTGATGATCGGGTGTGATAGATTCTTACGTTCGAATACAACGGGTGTTGACGAGCCTAGCATGTACATACATGGCCTCGGAACACATGCAAAACACTTAGGTTGACTTGACGAGCCTAGCATGTACAGACATGGCCTCGGAACACAAGAGACCAAAAGGTCGAGCATGAGTCGTATGGTAGATACGATCAACATGAAGATGTTCACCGATGATGACTAGTCCGTCTCACGTGATGATCGGACACGACCTAATTGACTCGGGTCATGTAATCACTTAGATGACTAGAGGGATGTCTATCTGAGTGGGAGTTCATAAAATGAACTTAATTATCCTGAACATAGTCAAAAGGTCTTCACAAATTATGTCGTAGCTCGCGCTTCAGTTCTACTGTTTAGATATGTTCCTAGAGAAAATTTAGTTGAAAGATGATAGTAGCAATTATGCGGACTAGGTCCGTAAACTGAGGATTGTCCTCATTTCTTCATAGAAGGCTTATGTCCTTAATGCACCGCTCAGTGTGCTGAACCTCGAATGTCGTCTGTTGATGTTGCGAACATCTGACATACACATTTTGATAACTACATGATAGTTCAGTGCGTAATGCTAAATGGTTTAGAATTGAGGCACCAAAGACGTTTTGAAACGTCGCGAAACATATGAGATGTTTCGAGGGCTGAAATTGGGATTTCAGGCTCGTGCCCACGTCAAGAGGTATAAGACCTCCGACGATTTTCTTAGCCTGCAAACTAAGGGAGAAAAGCTCAATTGTTGAACTTGTGCTCAGATTGTCTGAGTACAACAATCGCTTGAATCGAGTGGGAGCTGATCTTCTAGATGAAATAGTGATGGTTCTCCGAAGTCATTACCACCAAGCTGCTTGAGCTTCGTGATGAACTATAATATATCAGGGACATATATGATGATCCTTGAGATATTCGCGATGTTTGACACCACAAAAGTAGAGATCAAGAAGGAGCATCAATTGTTGATGGTTGGTGAAACCACTAGTTTCAAGAAGGGCAAGGGCAAAAAAAAGGGATGCTTCATGAAACGGCAAATCAGCTGCTGCTCTAGTGAAGAAACCCAAGGTTGAACCCAAACCCGAGACTAAGTGCTTCTATAATAAAGGGAACAGCCACTGGAGCAGAATTACCCTAGATACTTGGTAGATAAGAAGGCTGGCAAGGTCGATATAAGTATATTGGATGTATTATGTTAATGTGTACTTTACTAGTACTCCTAGTAGCACCAGGGTATTAGATACCGGTTCGGTTGCTAAGTGTTAGTAACTCGAAATAAAAGCTACGGAATAAACGGAGACTAGCTAAAGGTGAGATGACGATATGTGTTGGAAGTATTTCCAAGGTTGATCAAATATCGTACGCTCCCTCTACCATCGAGATTGGTATTTGCGTTGAGCATAGACATGATTGGATTATGTCTATCGCAATACGGTTATTCATTTAAAGAGAATAATGGTTACTCTGTTTATTTGAATAATACCTTCAATGGTCTTACACCTGAAATGAATGGTTTATTGAATCTCAATCGTAGTGATACACATGTTCATGCCAAAAGATAGTAATGATAGTACCACCTACTTGTGGCACTGCCACGTAAGTCATATCGGTATAAAACGCATGAAGAAGCTCCATGTTGATGGATCTTTGGGCTCACTTGTTTTGAAAGGTTTGAGACATGCGAACCATGTCTATTGGTGTAGATGCGTGAAGAAACTCCATGCAAATGGACCGTTTGGACTCACTTGATTTTGAATCACTTGAGACATGCAAATCATACCACATGGGCAAGATGACTGAAAGCCTCGTTTTCAGTAAAATGGAACTAGAAAGCAACTTGTTGGAAGTAATACATTTTGATGTGTGCAATCCAATGAGTGCTGAGGCATGTAGTGGATATCGTTATGTTCTTACTTCACAGATGATTTGAGTAGATGTTGAGTATATTTACTTGATGAATCACGAGTCTGAATTATTGAAAGGTTCAAGTAATTTCAGGGTGAAGTTGAAAGATCGTCGTGACAAGAGGATAAAATATCTATGATATGATCATAGAGATGAATATCTGAATTACGAGTTTGGCACAGAATTAAGACATTGTGGAAATTGTTTCACAACTAATACAGCCTGGAACACCATAGTGTGATGGTGTGTCCGAACATCATAACTGCACCCTATTGGATATGATGCATACCATGATGTCTCTTATCGAATTACCACGATAGTTTATGGGTTAGGCATTAAATACAACCACAATCACTTTAAATAGGGCACCACGTAATTCCGATGAGATGACACCATATGAACTATGGTTTAGAGAAACCTAAGCTGTCATTTCTTGGAAGTTTGGGGCTGCGACGCTTATGTGAAAAAGTTTCAGGCTGATAAGCTCGAACCCAAAGCGGATAAATGCATCTCCATAGGACACCCAAAACAGTTGGGTATACCTCCTGTCTCAGATCCGAAAGCAATAAGGGATTGTTTCTAGAATCAGGTCCTTTCTCGAGGAAAAGTTTCTCTCGAAAGAATTGAGTGGGAGGATGGTGGAGACTTGATGAGGTTATTGAACCGTCTCTTCAACTAGTGTGTGGCAGGGCACAGGAAGTTGTTCCTGTGGCACCTACACCAATTGAAGTGGAAGCTTATGATAGTGATCATGAAACTTCAGATCAAGTCACCACCAAACCTCGTGGGATGACAAGGATGCGTACTACTTCAGAGTGGTACGTAATCCTGTCTTGGAAGTCATGTTGCTAGACAACAATGAACCTACGAGCTATGGAGAAGCGATGGTGGGCCTGGATTCCAAAATGGCTCGAGGCCATATAATCCGAGAGAGGATCCATGTATGAAAACAAAGTGTAGACTTTGGAAGAGCTACTTGATGGTCGTAAGGCTATTAGGTACATATGGATTTTAAAAGGAAGACAGACAATGATGGTAAGTGTCACCATTGAGAAAGCTCGACTTGTCGTTAAGATGTTGCCCGACAAGTTCAAGGAGTTGACTACGATGAGACTTTCTCACACATAGCGATGCTAAAAGTCTGTTGGAATTATATTAGCAATTACTGCATTATTTGTGAAATCTTGCAGATAGGATGCCAAAAACCATTGTTTCCTCGACGGTTTTTGAGGAAAGGTTGTATGTGATACAACCGGAAGGTTTTTGTTAATCCTGAAAGATGCTAATAAGTATGCAAAGCTGCAGCAATCCTTCTAAGGACTGGAGTAAGCATCTCGGAGTTGGAATGTATGCTTTGATAAGATGATCAAAGTTTTGGGTGTATACAAAGTTTATGAGAAACTTGTATTTCCAAAGAAGTGAGTGTAAGCACTATAGAATTTTTGATAAATATATGTTGACATATTGTTGATTAGAAATGACGTAGAATTTCTGGAAAGCATATAGGGTTATTTGGAAAGTATTTTTCAATGGAAAGCCTGGATTAAGCTACTTGAACATTGAGCATCAAGATCTATAAGGATAGATCAAAACGCTTAATGGTACTTTCAAATGAGCACATACCTTGACATGATCTTGAAGGGGTTCAAGATGGATCAGTCAAAGAAGGAGCTCTTGCCTGAGTTGTAAGGTATGAAGTTAAGACTTAAAGCTCGACCACGGCAGAAGAAAGAGGAAGGACGAAGGTCGTCCCCTATGGTTTTGTCATAGGCTCTATACGGTATGCCATGCTGAGTACCGCACCTGATGTGTGCCTTGCCACATATCTGGCAAGAGGGTACAAAGGTAATCTAGGAGTAGATCACCAGATAGCGGTCTAAATTATCCTTAGAGGAATAAGGATATGTTTCTCGGTTATGGAGGTGATAAAGAGTTCGACGTAAAGAGTTACGTCGATGCAAGCTTAACACCTATCCGGATAGCTCTGAGTAGAGATACTGGATACGTATAATGGAGCAACAATTTAGAATAGCTCCAAGTAGAACAGTTATTTGAAATGGCTCCAAATATAGCGTAGCAGCTGCATCTACAAGATGACATAGAGATTTGCGAAGTACATACGGATCTGAAAGATTCAGACCCGTTGACTATAACATCTCTCACAAGCATAACATGTTCAAACCCAGAACTCATCGAGTGTTAATCACATGGTAATGTGAACTAGATTATTGACTCTAGCAAACTCTTTGGGTGTTAGTCACATGGGGATGTGACCTTGAGTGTTAATCACATATCGATGTGAACTGGATTATTGACTCTAGTGCAAGTGGGAGACTGTTGGAAATATGCCCTAGAGGCAATAATAAATTAGTTATTATTATATTTCCTTGTTCATGATAATCGTTTATTATCCATGCTAGAATTGTATTGATAGGAAACTCGGATACATGTGTGGATACATAGACAACACCATGTCCCTAGTAAGCCTCTAGTTGACTAGCTCGTTGATCAATAGATGGTTACGGTTTCCTGACCATGGACATTGGATGTCATTGATAACGGGATCACATCATTAGGAGAATGATGTGATGGACAAAGACCCAATCCTAAGCCTAGCACAAGATCATGTAGTTCGTATGCTAAAGCTTTTCTAATGTCAAGTATCATTTCCTTAGACCATGAGATTGTGCAACTCCCGGATACCGTAGGAGTGCTTTGGGTGTGCCAAACGTCACAACGTAACTGGGTGGCTATAAAGGTACACTACAGGTATCTCCGAAAGTGTCTGTTGGGTTGGCACGAATCGAGACTGGGATTTGTCACTCCGTGTAAACGGAGAGGTATCTCTGGGCCCACTCGGTAGGACATCATTATAATGTGCACAATGTGATCAAGGAGTTGATCACGGGATGATGTGTTACGAAACGAGTAAAGAGACTTGCCGGTAACGAGATTGAACAAGGTATCGGGATACCGACGATCGAATCTCGGGCAAGTATCGTACCGCTAGACAAAGGGAATTGTATACGGGATTGATTAAGTCCTTGACATCGTGGTTCATCCGATGAGATCATCGTGGAACATGTGGGAGCCAACATGGGTATCCAGATCCCGCTGTTGGTTATTGACCGGAGAATCATCTCGGTCATGTTTGCATGTCTCCCGAACCCGTAGGGTCTACACACTTAAGGTTCGGTGACGCTAGGGTTATAGAGATATTAGTATGCGGTAACCCGAAAGTTGTTCGGAGTCCCGGATGAGATCTCGGACGTCACGAGGAGTTCCGGAATGGTCCGGATGTAAAGATTTATATATGGAAAGTCTTGTTTTGGTCGTCGGAAAAGTTTCGCGCATTATCGGTATTGTACCGGGAGTGCTGAAAGGGGTCCGGGGGTCCACCAAGGGGATCCACCTGCCCCGGGGGGTCACATGGGCTGTAGGGGTGTGCGCCTTGGCCTATATGGGCCAAGGGCACCAGCCCCAAGAGGCCCATGCGCCAAGAGATAAGGAAAAGGAAGAGTCCTAAAGGGGGAAGGCACCTCCTAGGTGCCTTGGGGAGGATGGACTCCTCCCTGGCCGCACCCTTCCTTAGAGGAAGGGCCAAGGCTGCGCCCCCCCTCTCCCTTGGCCCTATATATAGTGGGGGGAAGGGAGGGCAGCAACACTTAAGCCCTGGCGCCTCCCTCTCCCTCCCATGACACATCTCCCTCCTCCCGCAGCGCTTGGCGAAGCCTTGTTGGAATCCCGCTACTTCCACCACCATGCCGTCGTACTGCTGGATCTCCATCAACCTCTCCTCCCCCCTTGCTGGATCAAGAAGGAGGAGACGTCGCTTCTCTGTACGTGTGTTGAACGCGGAGGTGTCGTCCGTTCGGCGCTAGGATCATCGGTGATTTGGATCACGACGAGTACGACTCCATCAACCCCGTTCTCTTGAACGCTTCCGCCCGCGATCTACAAGGGTATGTAGATCCACTCCTCCCTCGTTGCTAGATGACTCCATAGATAGATCTTGGTGACACATAGGAAAATTTTGAATTTATGCTACGTTCCCCAACAAGAAATACCGCGGCAAGGACCAGATCCACACTGCCAATGGTGCAGGTATGAGGATTCGTCACGTTGGTCATACAGTTATTAAAACTCCCCATCGCAACCTTCATCTAAATTTTTTTTGCATGTCCCTAGTGCTAGTATGAATCTTCTCTCCGTTCATAGAATTGCCATTGATAATCATGTCTTTCTCGAGTTTCATCCTTTTTTCTTTTTGATCAAGAATCAGGCAACGAAGAAAGTGCTTTATCAAGGTAGATGCGTTCGAGGGCTCTACCCATTGCTTCCGGAGTGTCGAAGATTCAATAAACGAGCCTACGGTGTTGCCAAGCTTTCGTCAACCCGATGGCACGATCGATTAGGCCATGCCTCTTTTTCTTTAGTTGAAAGATTGCTTAGAAAAAATAATCTCCCGTTTGTTGGTGAGCGCAATATTGAAACAGTTTGTGATTCATGTCAACGTGCTAAGAGTCATCAGTTACCCTATCCTCTATCAACTAGTGTGTCTACAAAACCATTGCAATTAATTTTTCTGATGTTTGGGGTCCTGCCCCTAGCTCTGTTGGTCGACACACTTACTATGTGAGCTTTATAGATGACTACAACAAATATTCCTGGATCTATCTTCTTAAGAAACGATCTGACGTCTTTCAAGTCTTTCAAAACTTTCAAGCTCTTGTTGAGCGTAAGTTTGACAGCAAGATTATTGCTGTTCAATCAGACTGGGGGGGAGAGTACAAAAAGTTGAACTCTTTCTTCCAAAATCTTGATATTTCTCACCATGTATCATGCCCTCACGCTCACCAACAAAACGGCTCTGCAGAACGTAAACACCGACACATTGTTGAGGTAGGACTAGCCCTCTTAGCCGGCGCCTCCATGCCCCTCAAGTTTTGGGATGAGGCTTTCCTCACGGCTGTCCACATCATCAACATGCTTCCAAGTCGTGTTATCAATAATGGGACTCCAGTAGAGAGGCCTCTTCATGTCAAACCTGACTACAAGTCACTTCGTGTGTTTGGCTGTGCGTGTTGGCCCAATCTTCGTCCCTACAATAATCATAAGCTCATGTTCCGCTCAAAACAATGTGCTTTTCTTGGCTATAGTCCACTTCATAAAGGTGTCAAGTGCCTTGACATCTCCACCGGCTGTGTCTATATCTCTAGAGATGTGGTCTTTGATGAAACCAAATTTCCTTTTGCTAATCTTCATCCTAATGCCGGCGCTAGACTCTGTCAAGAAATACTTCTTTTGCCACCTCATCTATCCGGCCTTGATCACGGGGGAGAAAATAATTGTGATGATCCAATGATGACTAACCCTCCTAACCATGCACATGAGCTTTGTGATGATGCAGGAGAAAACGGAAGTGAAAACAGAGAAGAAAATGATGCACAAATCAATCCCCAAGTGCCATATTTCATGTGTCACGAGGAGGGGAGCAAATCTGCCTCGGAGTGCGCTGGATCCGCCTCGGGATCGCTGCAGGAGCAGCAGCGCAGGCAATCTGCGCGGGCTGACGCGTCAGAACCGACAGCGGGTCCGCTCGCTCGTGCGACCGGCAGCGACTCCGCGCGTGCCACGCGCCCGTCCACAGCTGGAGGCGACCCCGCACCCGCTCCTCTCCACTCAGCGCTCGACACCTGGCAGCGCCCGGGTGGTCGAAGCGGCAGGCGTTTTCCGGACGAATTGCGCTGCTACAAGCGGCGCGTCGAGACGCGGCTGACGGGCGCTGAATCCGGTGCTGATTCACGCGGGCCTGCGCAATCATGTGCTCCTGACGAGCCGGTCGGGAGGCCGAGATCTTCTGCGGCGCCTACAACATCTGGGTCACGGGCGAAGCCATAGAGGATCCGGGGCGAGCACGAGGCGAATCTGCCTCGGAACTTGCAGCGCCCAGAACTCATGTTCCCGACTCAGGATCTTCTGTGGCCACAGATCTGGCTGCACCATCACAACGACAAACTCGGCTGCAACAAGGTGTGATCAAGCCTGTTGATTATAAACATATAACAAAATATGGCCTAGTTTGTTCCACAGGTGAACCAGGTGAGCCAAGTACGCTTGAGGAAGCACTCGGTGATGAAAAGTGGAAAAAGGCAATGAAGGAAGAATATTTGGCACTTGAGAAAAATAACACATGGCATCTAGTCCCTCCACAGCAAGGTAAGAATCTTATTGATTGCAAATGGGTCTTCAGAATAAAAAGGAAATCTGATGGAACCATTGATCGATACAAGGCAAGACTTGTTGCCAAGGGTTTTAAGCAACAGTATGGAATAGATTATGAGGACACCTTTAGTCCTGTTGTTAAAGCTGCAACCATACGTCTTGTTTTGTCCATTGCTGTGTCTAGGGGTTGGAGTCTCAGGCAGCTAGACGTACAGAACGCGTTTTTGCATCGTGTTCTGGAAGAGGAAGTATACATGAAACAACCTCCCGGGTTTGAAAATGAACAAGCACCCTCATTTGTATGCAAACTTGACAAAGCACTGTACGGGTTAAAGCAAGCACCAAGGGCATGGTATTCACGCCTTTGTCATAAAATGCAGACACTCGGTTTTGTTCCTTCCAAGTCTGATACTTCACTGTTCATTTACAATAAATTGAACACATCCATATTTGTTCTCATTTATGTTGATGACATTATTGTTACAAGTTCATCTGATGAAGCAATAACTGCATTATTGAAGGACTTGAGCACAGATTTTGCTCTTAAGGATCTTGGAAATCTTCATTATTTCCTAGGGATTAAAGTGAAGAAACATGATGATGGACTTCATCTCTCCCAGGAAAAATATGCCACTGATTTGGTAAAAAAGGCTGACTTACAAGGTTGTAAACCCTCACCCACTCCTTTGTCAAGTTCTGAAAAACTGTCTCTTACAGAAGGTACACCTCTAAGCAAAGAGGACAACACTAAATACAGGAGCCTAGTCGGTGCATTGCAGTACTTAACTTTGACAAGGCCTGATATTTCTTTTGCTGTCAACAAAGTATGTCAGTTTCTTCATGCACCCACCACTGTTCATTGGACTGCTGCTAAACGTATAGTTCGATATGTCAAAAATACTTTGAGAATTGGTCTTAATTTCAGCAAGTCACCATCTACCTTGGTTAGTGCCTTCTCTGATTCTGATTGGGCAGGCAGTCTGGATGATAGACGCTCCATTGGTGGCTTTGCAGTCTTTTTTGGTCCTAACCTAATATTATGGAGTGCAAGGAAACAGACAACTGTGTCTAGATCAAGTACAGAGGCAGAATACAAAGCATTGGCAAATGCAACAACAGAAATTATATGGGTTCAATCTATTCTTAAAGAACTTGGTGTGAAAAACACCAAGGCCCCATGTTTGTGGTGTGATAATCTTGGTGCTACCTATCTATCCGCTAATCATGTGTTTCATGCAAGGACAAAACACATAGAGATAGATTTCCACTTTGTCAGAGAAAGGGTTGCTAACAAGCAACTTGACATTCGGTTTGTGCACTCTAGAGATCAAGTTGCTGACGGGTTTACCAAGGCTTTGCCCACACAGAGGTTTTAAGACTTCAAGCATAATCTCAACTTGATAAAGTTGTGATTAAAGGAGGGTGTTAAACACGCATTGTAGAGATAGATATAGGGATAGATGTTTAAGTAGTTTCGGTTGACATATCCTCACATATCCTCTGTAACCGAACTCTCCTTCCTTTATCCCTTCTTCTCCAAGTTTGTAATCCCAACAACTTCATGTATGCGCTGTTATTCAGGGAGGTGCGCCCCTGCCATATAAACACGCAACGCGTCTCTCTAACGAGGCAAGACGCTTCCCGCATATCGCACACACTGCAGTGCATGAGTTAGTTCAGAACTGATGCTTGTCTTAGATTAAGTTCTGATCAACAAAACAGGCATCATAAACCTGCTACGACACTCAATTCTTCAGCGATAAGCATGTACTCGGATAGGCAAAGGTTACCCCGTATATCATCCTAAATCTGGAAAAGGGGTAAGAAAAGTTACCTAATGCCTTGTGTCTTGGCGACTCGCGGATCAGGTTTTTGCAGAAACTATCAGCGTCGTTCACGGAGTTGCGGCTGGTGAACTCCTTGAGCTCAACATAGGCTTCTCGGTTGTAACTCTGACGGTAAAATTGTTCACAGGAAGATAAAAAAGGACAGCTATTAGATGGCACCAAAACGTCCCTCAAACATAAAATAAATAAAGAATCAGGTACCCAACAGTATTATTAGGGTATGTCTATTTCTCTCAATGGGCTGCGAAAATCCTACTCTCAGTGGTGCTGTAATAATTTGTGCATCGAGTATAACAAATACGGTAGTGTTGTCTCGGTCCAAATCAAGTTGCAAACAAAAAAGTACTACTTACTACACTACTGAAGTATTGTGTTGCTTTTACTAAATCTAAGACTCTCAATGGAGATTATGCGAGGAACTAGAAGGTAGGTAACCTCAAGCTGTGCCAGCACAATCCTGACGGCCAGGTAATTGAAGAAGTTCAGCAGACTAATCGCCGCCTTTTTCTCTGGGGAGCCCTCTCCAAAGCCTGAAACATGTCACTGGCTCAGTCCACATCATTTCGCAAAAGCTATTTACAGTAGTATTGTTAGTGTTACAGTGAATGAATTAATTTGAGCATGCTTCGAACTCCTGACTGAGATTTGAAACCGATTTGCATATGTCGAACCATAAGATTTTCGTGGTTTTAGCACACGGAAGAACAGAAATTTGCTTGGTAATTGTTGAAGTTTGGCTCTTTCACAACTGCACTTGGCTACTCTGCTTTAGCTGCTACAGAAATATAATGGCCGAGCGGATCAATCCAATTGCTTTTCCCTCGGGGAACAGGGGGCTCAAGAATTAAAGATGAAGGCAAAGTAGTGCAGAATTACCGGGAACATACATCTTGTGGCACCGAGGCGGCGCCTCGAAGCTCACGAGCCGCCGCCGCCTCCTCCTCTCCGCCCCGCAGAACGCCTGTGCGGGTAGGTGTTGCCGGCGACGAGGGACCACTCCGGCAGGGTGGGGCAGGACGGCGCAGCGACAGGACACCATGGCGTCTGGAATGGTAACCAACGTGCGCCACGGGTTGCACCCAGCGGGAGATATTTGCATGCCAGGGTATTTTGGGTATTTGATGACGAGAAGTCAAGTCTCAGCATTTCGGACTCAGAATTTGTACTCTCTCCGTCTGAAAAAGCTTGTCATTCAAATGAAAATACTAGATACATTCATTTGAGAAACAAAGATGGAAGAAGTACCTGGCAAACTCTATGTGGCCTACCTGACCGGGCCTTCTCCCCTGCCTCCTCCTCGGGTAAGAATAAGATGTCGTTTCGCAAAAAAGAAAAAAGAATAAGATGTCGTCGATTGATTTGCTTGGTGCTTGATGAAGTGCCCCTGCAAGCGAAAGTAGCTCATCCGAGCTCAAATGCTCCCTGTGTGAACAGTAAAATAAATAAAAAACTGATTTTTTGTGGCTTACATTAGGAAATTTTTGCTGTGCATGCCAAATTTTATCACGAAATCTCATTGGTGGAAGTCGTGGAAAAAAACAAAATCAGAGCTCCAAAATGCTTTTGAAAGTAAAATTTTCAGAGCATCAATTTTATTTTTTACCACACCTTCCACCAATGTGATTTCATGATGAATTTTTGCATACACTCCAAATATTCCTTAAATTTTTCCACACAAAAAATTCAGAATCTTTTGGATTTGTTTTCTATTTTTTCGAATTTACTGTCCACCTAGGAGCATTTGAGCCCGGGTGTAGAAACTCCACATCCGCAGGTGAAAGTAACTTTGTTGATTTCTATACCGTGTTGGGGTGTTGCGAGAGGAGGTGAATGAGAACGTGTACAGGAAAAGCACTAGGAGAGTGTGTTGGCCATATTTCTGTTCCTGATCGGAAAGCTTAATGTTTGAGTTTGTAATATGACATTTTTTTTCGTTGAAAGATCAACCACTAGCTCATTTATTTAGTAGTGATAATGTGCGTACGGCCATATTTTTACGGATTAAGACCATCTCCAATAAGATAATGTAGATGTAAAAATAATAGATTTTGACATCACTAGGGGGGCATATGGAATTTTGTTACGGATTAAGCACATGGGATGACACAGGGAAGGAGTTGAAATCAGAAGGCGGTTTTTTTGCATTAGGGCTATATCTCGCCGCAGCAAGAGGGAAGCAAACGTCTCGTCTCCGGCGGCGATTGGTGCGCCCTCGGGGAGCTCCTTTTTTTTTGAGGGGTTCCCTTGGGGAGCTCCTAATCCACGCGGAACTCCTCTCGCTAGCAAAAGCAGGACGCAGCAATATCCACTAGACCGAGTTCCCCCTGACAAACAGTATCAGGAAGTGCAATATTTGACCTTCTTCTAGTACAGCATTAAGAGTACTATTATATATACCTTATATAAATTATATGAAAAGAAACGTAAACTTTGCAAAAAAATTCAAGACACTTTTTGAAACCGCGAATTTTTAAAACAATTCAAAAAATTAAAAGATTCGTACAAATTTAAAAAAATCATGAAATTTCGAAACAAGTTCACAAATTTGAAAAAAAGTTCATTGAATTTTAAAAAAAAGTTCATCCAAATTGAAAAAAAGTTCAAGCAATAAAAAAAAGTTCATCAGATTCGAGAGAAAGTTCATCGATTTTTTTAAAAAAATCATTGATTGTGAAAAAGTTCATCGAATTTGGTGCGAATTTGAAAACATGAAAAAAGTTAGTTGATTATGAAAAAAAGTTCATCGATTATGAAAAAAAGTTCACGAATTTAAAAATAAGTTCATCAAATTTGAAAAATGTTCATTGAATTTGAAAAAAGTTCATCGATTATGAAAAACAGTTCATGAATTTAAAAATAAGTTCATCGATTATGAAAAAAAAGTTCACGAATTCAAAAAAAAAGTTCACAAATTAGAAAAGAGATATCAACTATTTGTAAACATTTCATGCATTTAATAAAAAAGAAAATAGGAAACAAAAAAAGAAAGGAAAAAACACAGAAACATAAAGGGCATTTCCTGTGTGTATAAAAAGATGGAAAGGATGATTGTATTCACGAGTCAGGGTGATGTCGTAGTGGTTTGGGGAGTTGGCTATTGACTGAGAGATTGCTGGCTCGATTGCTTGCTGTGCACAGTTTTCCTTCCTTTTTTGAGTTTCAAAAAACAGGGAAAAGAATGATAGTTGGGCCGAGCCCAGCTAGCGCCGCTGCAGGCGCCGGTTTGCGGAAACAGGCTATAACCGGCGCCTGCAGCGCCAAATAGGAAATGCCCGCCCTCGGCTTAGTAGGCCGGCACATCAAAGCGACTATAGAAAGGTTCTGTAACCGGTTCGGGCCGGTTTTATAACTTTTCGTATGGTTTTTTATTCTTTTATTTCTACTGATTTCTTACCAATTTTTTTCACAAGTTTTCTTTTTTCCTTTTTCTTTTTTTGCTTTCCAAATACATGTGTACAATTTTCGTTACACATTTTCATTTTGTCGTATACACATATAACATTTTCTGAAACGCATTTAATATTTTTAAATACACGATGGACATTTTTCAAATAAAAGTATTAAATTTTCTAAATAAATGGTAATCATTTTCAAATACACATTGAACTTTTTTTGAATGGTATGAAACATATTCTTTATAATATGCGAACATTTTTTACATTATATTAACATCTTTTTAAAATAAGTTATGGACATATTTTTTAAATGTGTGAATAGATTTTTCAAATGTCACATAGATTTTTTGAATGGTATAAACATCTTTTTTACTTACACAAACATTTTTTGCATTGCATATTTTTTAAAGAATGTCATGATCATTTCTTGAAAAGTAAGAATTTTCCTTTTTAAATGTCTTAAACATATTTTAAAGCTTGATCCGCGTCATTGTGCTCAGTAAAAGGAATGAGAGAACCCCCAATAGAAAAATATTGGAAAGAAAAATACTTCTAACATGAATCAGTTCCCATGCAATAACCAAGAATTCTTGACGGTATCTAGCTCGAACAACTTGTCCTTCCTGAATACCTTGATTCAAGGACAAAGAATTTGCTACTGCTATCATATAATATTCATCTCTATTTGGTGATAGATAAACCACCTGTCTTTTTTTTTTTGCTTTCTAAGCAGATATTTCATAAAATGGACTCTTTAAGGATCCCCACAAGTGATCAGTTCTCACATGAATTGCTAAGGATCCAGTAAGTCCAACGTTGATTCCTTCAGACATGTCAATTGGACAAATTCGCCCATAGTGACTCGGATGAATAGCTCGACCCCGAAAAACTTGCGGTTCTCCCAGTCAACCCTTCATGACGTAAACAACTCACATTTCGCGCATGAACAGTTTGTGTCAGTGGATTCGTGTAACACCCCGTATGTAACTTGCCATATTTGTATTCCAACTTTTACCATTTTCGGCACTAAGTTATGATATTCCCTCGTGGTTGGGTTTTTTCTTTGTTTTGCATTTTGTCCATGTCATGCATCTCATATCATGTCATCATGTGCATCGCATTTGCATACGTGCTCGTCTCATGCATCCGAGCATTTTCCCCGTTGTCCGTTTTGCATTCCAGCACTCCTACGTCCTCCAGTGTCCCCTTTTGCCTCTTTTCGTGTGCGAGTGTTAAACGTTCTCGGATTGGACCGAGACTTGCCAAGTGGCCTTGGTATACTACCGGTAGACCGCCTGTCAAGTTTCGTGCCATTTGGAGTCCGTTTGATACTCCAACGGTTAACCGAGGAACCGTAAAGGCCTCGTGTGTGTTGCAGCCCAACACCCCTCCAAAGTGGCCAAAAACCCACCTAAACCCCCTCCATCCTCTTGGTCGTTCGATCACGATCGCGTGGCCGAAAACCGCACTCCATTTGGAGTCTCCTAACTCCTTCTATGTATAAATAGACCTCCCCCTCCGAAAATTCGGGTCCAAACCCTAGCCTTCTTGGACCCCGCGCTGCCGGACAAGTCCACCGCGCCCGCGCCAGCCAACCGCCGCTCGACACGTCACCCGGGCCGCGCCCCACTTCGCCGCCGCCGCCGCCGAAGCCCGCAGGGCCCGCGGGAGGTCCTCCCGGCCCGGATCGGGCGCCGCCGCCCCGCGCGGGACCCCGTCGCCTTGCGCCTAGCACCCTCCGCCGCCCGAGTCGCCGGCGCTCGCCGCCTCTTCGCCGGATCCTCTCCGGACGCCGCGCCGCCCGGCTGCCGCCGGCCTGCTCCTCCGCCCCGCGCCAAGCGCCGCCCCGCCGTCCTTTGCCTCCTCTCCGGCGAGCCGGCTCCGGCGACCTCTTCCCTCGACTCCGGCCGCCGTCTGCGACAACTCCGGTCAACTCCTTCGGCTCCGGCGAGACCCCAGCCAACCTCGGGAACCGTGTCCCTAAATCCAGATCCAAAATTCTAGGGTTGACCCCGTTTTCTTCCCAAGTCCCTGATATTTTTCGGCATGTTCATCGCATCATAACTTTGCATCCGTACTCCGTTTTGGGCGTGTAATATATCAAATTGTTCGCCTGGATGTGCTCTTCATTTCATTCCATTGCACCGTGCTTGTTTGAGTCCATCTTGATACCTAAAATGCTATTGCAAGAGTGCTATAAAAATGTTAGTTTCTGTTTCTTAACAGATTATGGACATTTGTCATTTTTGCCATGTTTAATGTGTGCCTCCTATGAATTTGAACCCTACATGTGTTTTGGGCTATGCCATGCCATCTTTACAGGGGTGTATGCTATGTATTTTTTTGATTATTGTGGTAACTAGCAGAAGCATGCAAAGTAGCTCTCGTGATGTTGCTGATTTCAGGGACTTAGAATCCTTCTAAGTCATTTCCCTGATGTTATTTTTATGCCATGTATTCATGTTGCTACAGAGTGATCCATGCCTCGTTTGAGCATGTTCAGTAAGGATATTTTGAGATATTGTTATGTTCTATCCATCCATGTCTTTGTTTGCAATTATGGAGTACCCTAGCATGACTCAATCTTGCTCTACTTTTGCTATAAAATGTTCCTGGCAGATTGTTTACATGTTATTCAATTTTTCCAAGGTTGTTGTAGTTGATCCTTGCATGCTATGAGATGGTTCTTGTTATGGTTAGCTTCTTGATCATGTCTTCTTGCTGGGTGCATGCTTAGTTTGTCATGCAATGCCTTGTGGTGAGTGCATCGAGCTCGCAAACATGCCTACGTAACTTTGTTTTTTGCCATGTCCAGTTTTCTGCTAAGTCTGAATTTGTTAACGAAACTTGCTATGTTTACATGGGTGCCATCATATTTTCTGATCCCTTTTGGCTTATGGTCAGTAAGGGACTTTTGTTATATGCTTTGAGTAGTTTCATGCAATGCCTTGCTTTGCCATGATATGTTCCTGTAGCATGTTGTTATCTTCTCCCAACATTGCTTCTGTAACACCCTCGATGCGACTATAGCTCCCACGTGTCGAGGCGCGACTTAGAGACATAATCGCATTGAAGGCATATGTCGCAAGTGAGGTAATCTTCACACAACCCATGTAATACATAAGGGAAAGAGATACATAGTTGGCTTACAATCGCCACTTCACACAATTACATGAATAAACATTACATCAATCAAATACACTCATGGTCCGACTACGGAACCAAAATAAAAGAAGAACCCCAAATGCGACAAAGGTCCCCGATCGACCCCAACTGGGCTCCTCTACTGATCAATTAGAACGAAACACCACAAAGGACAAGATCTGCATCGAGCTCCTTCGGAGCTTGGTTGCGACATCTGCACGGACTCATCGGCACCTGCAAACTGGTTTTGGAAGTATCTGTGAGCCACAGGGACTCAACAATCTCGCACCCTCGCGATCAAGACTATTTAAGCTTATAGGTAAGGTAAAGGTATGAGGTGGAGCTGCAGCAAGCGACTAGCATATATGGTGGCTAACATACGCAAATGAGAGCGAGAAGAGAAGGCAAAGCACGGTCGATAAAAGTATGATCAAGAAGTGATCCTAGACTACCTACGTCAAGCATAACTCCAACAACCGTGTTCGCTTCCCGGACTCTGCCGGAAAGAGACCATCACGGTTACACACACTGTTGATTCATTTTAGATAAGGTCAAGTTCAGGTTTTCTACAACCGGACGTTAACAAATTCCCATCTGCCCATAACCGCGGGCACAGCTTTCGAAAGTTCAAATCCCTGCAGGGTGTCCCAACTTAGCCCATGACAAGCTCTCACGGTCAACGAAGGAATAGACCTCCACCCGAGACGTTCCGATCAGGCTCGGTATCCCGGTACAACAAGACATTTCGACAGGGTAAAACTAAACCAGCAACACCGCCCGAATGTGCCGACAAATCCCGATAGGAGCTGCACATATCTCTTTCTCAGGGCACACTCAGATGAGCCAGACGTCGGGTAAGCCAGCCCAGAGTTGCCCCTGGTAGCCTCGGACATCGCTCAGTTGGACCAACACTCAGAGGAGCACTGGCCCGGGGGGGTAAAATAATGATGACCCTCAGGAGCGCGACTCCCAAGGGAAAAGAAAAGGCTAGGTGGCAAATGGTAAAACCAATGTTGGGCATTGCTGGAGGAGCTTTACTTAAGGCGAACTGTCAAGGGGTTCCCATAATAGCCCAACCGCGTAAGGGACGCAAAATCCGGGAACATAACACTGATATGACGGAAACTAGGGCGGCAAGAGTGGAACAAAACACCAGGCATAAGGCCGAGCCTTCCACCCTTTACCAAGTATATAGATGCATTAATTAAATAAGATACATCGTGATATCCCAACAAGTAAATAAAAACCCCAACAAGGAACGGCCTCCAATCTTCACCTGCAACTAGCAACGCTATAAGAGGGGCTGAGCAAAGCGGTAACATAGCCAATCAACGGTTTGCTAGGACAAGGTGGGTTAGAGGTTTGACATGGCAATTGGGAGGCTGACAAGCAAAAGGTAGGCATCGTAGCATTGGCATAGCAAAAGAGCGAGCAAACTAGCATAGCAAAGATAGTAGTGATTTCGAGGGTATGATCATCTTGCCTGAAATCCCGCAAGGAAGAAGAACGAGTCCATGAAGAAGACAAACGGAACGTAGATGAACGGGTCCTCACAAACTCGACGTTAACGGAACCAATCCGAAGAAGCAACACCGGAAAGAAGCAAACAATCACGGTAAACAACCATCACATAATCATGGCATGACGCACAATCAAGTATGATGCATGTCCGTTTAAGTATGCATGGCATGGCAAAGTGCACAAACAATCCTACAAATTAAGTGGAGCTCAATATGCATCGGGATGCATATTGACAAAACACCACATCAATTATTTAGTTCTCTCTTGTTTATGTACCCCAACAATATTAAATGTTGATTAACATGGCAAGAGGTGAAGCAAATGAAAACTACCTATCTAGTCAAGGTTAAATGAGGCCGGAAGCAACGAACAACAATTCCGGAAACTCCTCATATGCATAATTTAAGGTTTGGTACTGTTCTGCCCTAAACATTATTTTAGAGTTGTTTAACATGCAAAGTAAGTCCATCATGTTAAACTAGGCATTTTTCTACCCCAATTACATATAAAGATTATTAAAATCGGAGTTACGGTTATTTAGTTATGAATTAAATCATTTTAACATGGCATAGGAGCAAATTAATGCAAACAACATTTTTAACATTTCAAACATAGATGAAAGTTGGATATTATTAATCTACACAAAATTCTGAGCAAGTTTCATATATAAAACATGTTAATCCGATGCACGGTTAGTGAGTTATTAAATGCATGAACTAGGAGGACTTAACTGCAAAACAGGCAAACTCTGGATAAATAGGAAATCTCAGAACGGAAAAAAAACGTGACATGGGCTGAATCTGGCTGGCCCAACCGCATGAAAAAAAAATAGAGGCGGGGCACTGGGGGGCTGCTCACCCTGGGCCTGGCCCGGTTCGGTGGGAGGAGGGAGGCCGTGGCGGGAGCGGCTCGCTGGGCCGGACTCGGGCCGGCTGGAGCTGGGCCCATGCAGGGAGGAGGCGGAGGCAGGCCGAGGCGGGGGCGCTGCGCTGGGCCGGACTCGGGCGCGGCCCACGCGGCAGGTCAACGGAGCCGGGGAGGGAGCGGCTGGATCGGGCTCCTCCTGATCCATGGCGGCGGCGGCGCTGGAAGATTCCGGCGGGGACTACAGGAACCGAGGCGGCGGCGCCGGATCTTGGGGCGAACGGCACCGGGGCTCCTCCCTTGGGCGGATCGAGGCAGAGGCGCCCCTGGACGGCGGCTGGGAGCGAAGGGGCGACGGGGCGGACTCCGGCGAGGGTCGGTGGTGACCGGAGCCAAGTCCGGCGCGGCACTGCGGCGACGGGGACGAAGGGGAGGCATGGCGGGAGACTCGGTCGGGGTGCGAGGCGCTCGGGCCCAGGACGGCTCGGGCGGGCCTCTCACGGGCCACGGCGGCGCCGGTGGGGAGAGAGGGAGGCAGTGACAAGTGGCGGCGTCTGTGTGGAGGAGAGGGGCGGCGGAGCTGACGTGGCGCGCCCCCATTGGTCGGAGGGACGTGGCAGCGGGCGGCGGACATTGTCCGGGCGCGGGGTGGACGCGTCCAGTGGCGCGAGGGGGACGAAGTTAGGGTTTCGGGTAGGAAGGAGATCCGAATTTCGGGGGGGTGTTTAAATAGGCATAGAGGGAGCTAGGAGAGTCCAAATGAGGTGCGGTTTTCGGCCACGCGATCGTGATCGAACGACCGAGACGATGGAGCAGAGTTAGGTGGGTTTTGGGCCAAAATGGAAGGGTGTTGGGCTGCAACACACACGAGGCCTTCTCGGTCCCTCGGTTAACCGTTGGAGTATCAAACGAAGTCCAAATGGTACGAAACTTGACAGGCGGTCTACCGGTAGTAAACCAAGGCCGCTTGGCAAGTCTCGGTCCAATCCGGAAATGTTTAATCCCCACACATGAAAGAAAGGTAGAAAGGACCACCGGAGAAGAACGGAACGCCAGATTGCAAAACGGACAACGGGGAAAATGTTCGGATGCGTGAGACGAACACGTATGCAAATGAAATGCACATGATGACATGATATGCAATGCATGATACGCAGCAATGACAAGGCAACAACAACGAATAACTGAACGACACCTGGCACATCGGTCTCGGGGCGTTACAACACTCCACCACTACGAGAGGATCTCGTCCCGAGATCTAGAATGGCACCGGAGGGAAAACGGAGGAGAAAGAGAATAGGTAAAACTAAGTTGTTTCTTTGACAAACGAGTGAAACCACGAACCTTGAAAAGGTTAAGCCATTTTGAGAAAAGAATACAACTGAGATGAACGAAGTTGAAAACACTCCGTTAGAAGAGAGGAATAAAGAACATTGCGAAAAACCTTGAGGTTGAAGGGCAAGATATATATTGAAAAAAAAACGCTCCGGTTAAGGAAGGGGATCAAGGAAAACCAAAATTCGGGCAGCACTCCGGTTGAAAAGAAAAGGAATTGAATAATAACTTGATAAGGTGATAGAACTTGAAAAAAAAGAGGGCACGACACTCCGGTTAAATGGGAAATCATGAAAAGAGCATGATCTTAGACAAACGAGATGATGGGTTGAGAGGAGCAACATCAATAGACCTCCAGGAGAAAGAATAGGATAAGGATAATTGAGACAAAAGAATGTAGAAGAAAAGCCAACTTCTGCTACAAAAGAGCTTGAAAAGGCATCTTAAGGAGAAGGGTTGAACGGAGTTATTGGAAAGCCAACAACGAAAGAATAAACTTGATATGGTCTTATGGAGTACATCTCAAATTATGAGGTGACAACCTGCCACTCGCGGGAAAAGAATTGTATTGATATGAACAAAGAGACGAGAAAGTATATCGCACCGGAAAGGATAAATGAAGAAATTGGATCATTGACAAACACCATGAGAGCGACAATCCTTAAAGGAAAGCTTTAGGTGAAATATAACCCAAGATAACTCCAATGACGAGATTGATGGATTTAAAATATCCCAATCTTGACAACATGTGAATCATGAAAACATGAAGTCAAATTATCAAGAATGACATAATACCACCTCCAATGATACGTTAGAAAGAAATGCACTCCGGATAGGAAGATGATGAAAGCTTGAGTTTCTTAGAAAAGAATCTCGATGACAAAGTTGGAGAAGGAGTTATATCCTTAATGCACCATCATGTAGAGCCTCCATGAAGAACTCCGGTAACAAAAAGGATGATCAAACGAAAAGAAAGAGAAGTTGAAAATACAAGGTGAATCCTTGCAATGATTTAGATGGATCTCCGTGATAATTAGAGCTTGGAACTCCGGGAAAGAAAAGATGAAACAATTGAAACCAAGAATTTTGATGAGGCTCCGGAATAAAGAATTAATCACTTGGATGAACAAAAATAAGAATTACGTTATGCGTATCCTTCGCCAATTTAAATTGATGACAATCAACGGATTTGGCATATCACTTATTCTCGTAAAAAGGATTAACAGAGATATAGCGCAAGCTTGGGAAAGTCTTCAACGAACCACCGGTAGGATTGAAAAGAACGAAAGAATTGATATGATGAGAAAGAAGAAAAACTTGAACGAACCATCGTAAGAAATGAAAATGAACGAAGAGAAGATAAAGAAACGCCGGGAAGAATTATAAAATGAACAAAGATGCTTGAGAGGATTTAGATACATGAGAACGAAGAGCTCACGAGCCGATTAAAGCTTACTTGAATGAAGCACCGGTAAAATTAGGAGAACGAGAGCTGAAGCTGAAATGGATAATCTTCGATGATGGGCTCCGGATAACAGACTGAGAAGACTCTTGAATTACTCCGGATAGGTGAAAAAGAATTCTCACGAACAAAACAATTACGAGAGGATGGCAACACGCTAGAATCACGAATCTTGAAGAGAATGGAGCGAGATTAAAGAGAAACTCTTCTTCGTTCTTCAAAAGATGCGAATGACACCGAGAAACACCACCAAGAATTATTGAGGCACACCGGAAGAATCAAAAGCGAAGAGGTTGAGCCAACTATGAAAAGAATTTGAAAGATCTTGGAGAAAAGTATTTGACTGATGATAACGCATCCTTACGTCAAACTTGGAGAAGAATTTAGGATAGCTCCGGGAAAATTAGAAGAGTCAGGTAAGATCCTGGGAAAAGACCTGTGGGTTAGGGCCCACTCAAAAGAACACCGTTGAAAAGATTTAAAAGAGATGAAGCACCGGTCGAATTAAATGGCTTGAAAGAGATAACAGCCTCGAGATATCTTCAGCACTCCGGGAACAATTGAACAGCGAGAGGTGAATGATTAAGGATTGCACCGGCATGAGAAGGCATTTGAAATGAGGAAAGGGTATGATCAACAAAGCTTGACTTGAAACCACCGGAGAAGATAAAAGAAAGAAGAATGATGAACTAGAAGCTCCGTTAGTATCTTCATGAGAATCACCGGATAAGAACATTGAAGGAAAAGAATGGAGAGACTTCACATCAATAATATGGATACTCGATTAAGAGATCTGAATCCTTGGAGAAAAAAAAACAAAAGGGAGGGAGAGTGGGAAAAACAAAGACAATTTGGAATGGGTGAAACAAACACCGTAGAGAAGAACTGATCATTGATCTTACTGATGTTGAAATGATCGGATCCACTTGAAGAGAAAACACACCGGTGAGAAGAAATTAAAATGACAAACTCTATGATCGAGGAGGATTAGTATTCACATAGGAATATGAGAACACCACTTAGGGAAGGTATGGAATCAACATTTGACTTCGAAGCAACTCGAATACCACAACTAAAAACAAAACAAAGGATTGGCTTGCGGAATAAGCCAGAACAAACATATGATAGAAATTTCGCCCGAAGTTTTCATGGTGGGGCCTACACGGGCTCGATCGTACAGCACCATCATGTACAAGGCAGTGCACATGACATACGAAGCGTCCCCGAGTCGGCATAGCCAAGGACTCTTTAAGACACAACGAGACCACTGTAAAACCGACCGTGAATAGGCGGACCACTAGACGTCGAACCCCAATTTCATATCATACATCTGTCGGAAAGATATCCTAAGAGCTACTTGAATTCCCACCTATGAAACTCCCGAAATTTTCCGGTTATGCAATCAGGTGTTGGGGATACAGGGGAAGCATAATATCTCACCCAAACTAGCAAATCCTACATCCAGCTGTATCCATCCTTCAACACATAACCAAGAAACCTTTGGAAATCATCTACCTCAACCTTCGAAAAGCATCCATTATACCAGTTATGGCGATACTCCCGAACTCCCGCCCCAGTACTGGGTGGCGTCGAGGTTATCTCACCAACGAACTGCATAAAAGAGATTTTCGATGTCGCGAACATATCTCAAGTATACCAGAATTGCAACGATAAAATTGTGACGACAACACCTCGGAGCTCAACTCCCCGGGACACTGCCACAACCCCTAAAGACAGGAGGCACCAAGAACAATGTTCTCGTCACAAAACCATCGGAACAAATCCAAGATACTCGCGTGATCCTAAATTTTTTTGTGAAATTTGAGAAGAGAAGAGTCAAAACTCTACGTCAGGATGCCTCACCAGAGCGACGAAGGGACTGGGGAGTAAAAGAATTCCTAAGCTCTCCGATATATAATTCCTAAGGACTCAAAACATTTTTCTAGACACAACTCGGCTGCTAAAAACGATCAAGCAATGGGGGCTCCTAAGGTCGGGGAAGGCTCTGATACCACTTGTAACACCCTCGATGCGACTATAGCTCCCACGTGTCAAGGCACGACTTAGAGACATAATCGCATTGAAGGCATATGTCGCAAGTGAGGTAATCTTCACACAACCCATGTAATACATAAGGGAAAGAGATACATAGTTGGCTTACAATCGCCACTTCACACAATTACATGAATAAACATTACATCAATCAAATACACTCATGGTCCGACTACGGAACCAAAATAAAAGAAGAACCCCAAATGCGACAAAGGTCCCCGATCGACCCCAACTGGGCTCCTCTACTGATCAATTAGAACGAAACACCACAAAGGACAAGATCTGCATCGAGCTCCTCCGGAGCTTGGTTGCGACATCTGCACGGACTCATCGGCACCTGCAAACTGGTTTTGGAAGTATCTGTGAGCCACAGGGACTCAGCAATCTCGCACCCTCGCGATCAAGACTATTTAAGCTTATAGGTAAGGTAAGGGTATGAGGTGGAGCTGCAGCAAGCGACTAGCATATATGGTGGCTAACATACGCAAATGAGAGCGAGAAAAGAAGGCAAAGCACGGTCGATAAAAGTATGATCAAGAAGTGATCCTAGACTACCTACGTCAAGCATAACTCCAACAACCGTGTTCGCTTCCCGGACTCTGCCGGAAAGAGACCATCACGGTTACACACGCTGTTGATTCATTTTAGATAAGGTCAAGTTCAGGTTTTCTACAACTGGACGTTAACAAATTCCCATCTGCCCATAACCGCGGGCACGGCTTTCGAAAGTTCAAATCCCTGCAGGGTGTCCCAACTTAGCCCATGACAAGCTCTCACGGTCAACGAAGGAATAGACCTCCACCCGAGACGTTCCGATCAGGCTCGGTATCCCGGTACAACAAGACATTTCGACAGGGTAAAACTAAACCAGCAACACCGCCCGAATGTGCCGACAAATCCCGATAGGAGCTGCACATATCTCTTTCTCAGGGCACACTCAGATGAGCCAGACGTCGGGTAAGCCAGCCCAGAGTTGCCCCTGGTAGCCTCGGACATCGCTCAGTTGGACCAACACTCAGAGGAGCACTGGCCCGGGGGGGTAAAATAATGATGACCCTCAGGAGTGCGACTCCCAAGGGAAAAGAAAAGGCTAGGTGGCAAATGGTAAAACCAATGTTGGGCATTGCTGGAGGAGCTTTACTTAAGGCGAACTGTCAAGGGGTTCCCGTAATAGCCCAACCGCGTAAGGGACGCAAAATCCGGGAACATAACACCGATATGACGGAAACTAGGGCGGCAAGAGTGGAACAAAACACCAGGCATAAGGCCGAGCCTTCCACCCTTTACCAAGTATATAGATGCATTAATTAAATAAGATACATCGTGATATCCCAACAAGTAAATAAAAACCCCAACAAGGAACGGCCTCCAATCTTCACCTGCAACTAGCAACGCTATAAGAGGGGCTGAGCAAAGTGGTAACATAGTCAATCAACGGTTTGCTAGGACAAGGTGGGTTAGAGGTTTGACATGGTAATTGGGAGGCTGACAAGCAAAAGTTAGGCATCATAGCATTGGCATAGCAAAAGAGCGAGCAAACTAGCATAGCAAAGATAGTAGTGATTTCGAGGGTATGATCAT
The DNA here is from genome assembly GCF_056163025.1 of Triticum urartu. Lineage (NCBI taxonomy): Eukaryota > Viridiplantae > Streptophyta > Magnoliopsida > Poales > Poaceae > Triticum > Triticum urartu. Next base: position 147,841,118 of record NC_141879.1, on the reverse strand, counting down.
CTTGCCTGAAATCCCGCAAGGAAGAAGAACGAGTCCATGAAGAAGACAAACGGAACGTAGACGAACGGGTCCTCACAAACTCGACGTTAACGGAACCAACCCGAAGAAGCAACACCGGAAAGAAGCAAACAATCACGGTAAACAACCATCACATAATCATGGCATGACGCACAATCAAGTATGATGCATGTCCGTTTAAGTATGCATGGCATGGCAAAGTGCACAAACAATCCTACAAATTAAGTGGAGCTCAATATGCATCGGGATGCATATTGACAAAACACCACATCAATTATTTAATTCTCTCTCGGTTATGTACCCCAACAATATTAAATGTTGATTAACATGGCAAGAGGTGAAGCAAATGAAAACTACCTATCTAGTCAAGGTTAAATGAGGCCGGAAGCAACGAACAACAATTCCGGAAACTCCTCATATGCATAATTTAAGGTTTGGTACTGTTCTGCCCTAAACATTATTTTAGAGTTGTTTAACATGCAAAGTAAGGCCATCATGTTAAACTAGGCATTTTTCTACCCCAATTACATATAAAGATTATTAAAATCGGAGTTACGGTTATTTAGTTATGAATTAAATCATTCTAACATGGCATAGGAGCAAATTAATGCAAACAACATTTTTAACATTTCAAACATAGATGAAAGTTGGATATTATTAATCTACACAAAATTCTGAGCAAGTTTCATATATAAAACATTTTAATCCGATGCACGGTTAGTGAGTTATTAAATGCATGAACTAGGAGGACTTAACTGCAAAATAGGCAAACTCTGGATAAATAGGAAATCTCAGAACGGAAAAAAAACGTGACATGGGCTGAATCTGGCTGGCCCAACCGCATGAAAAAAAAATAGAGGCGGGGCGCTGGGGGGCTGCTCACCCTGGGCCTGGCCCGGTTCGGTGGGAGGAGGGAGGCCGAGGGGGGAGCTTTATATCGACTTCGATTCCGGTGATCTTTATATCGACTTCGACCGAAATCAACTCATCTTTCCAGCGGCGCTCTTGGTTTGCCAAGTTGAGACCTGTTTCAATCTTTCCCTTCCGAAGCACGCATATGCATTGCATTTTACATCCCGCATATTATGCTTTGTTTTGCATCATGTTGCTTGCGCCGTTGATAGATGATAGTGTGGGATACCTACAACCGATTCTAGATGGCTTATGGAAGCAACCGTTGATAGATGATAGCGTGGGATACCTACAACCGATTTGGATGACGGTCCAACGATAGGATATGTGTATAGGCATCTAGTCTAATTTGTGCCGGTTGTGACCTTGTTCATCTTTTTTGTATCTCTTTTTGTGATTTTGTACCGTACCTCATATTTGTTGGAGACTTCGTTTAATAATACGTATGTATGCATGTATCATTGTGATGTAGAGGCTGAAGATTTTTCTCCTTTCTAAAAAAGCTAAAGCTAAGAAAAAAAGAATTGCCCAGCTAATTACACAAAATTGGGCGAAAACCATCATAACATGCCCAACGATGGCATTACTAGCTGGTCTGGCTACCCACAAGACCCACACACATCATTGAAGAAAGAAACACCGTCAGGGTTGCCCATAGACTGTCATCGTGACACTTCTCCCCAAGCAAGTGACTTTGATTTTATTGTGTCCAACCAACAGACACACGAGAACCTTGCTGGACATGCCAAACAGTTGGCCAGACGCCGCCATAAGGCAGCCAACCGAAGCCCCCACTGGTCGCCCGCATTCTTCAATTCGCCACATTGTCATCTTCTGCGTGTTCCCTTCGGGCATCAGCCAACGATGACACAATCCAGCCATGTCAACTCGGTCTTCATCTCATTTTTGTCTTTCTATGGATGGCGACATCGCGGTCGACCTCGGCGTCTCCAGCTCTGGCTCGATTTGTGACTCCCCTCCAAGGTCAACCGCGTTGCCTCCGGTTCCATTTCAGTCGGACACTGTTGTCTCGGGCTTGGTGGGCTGGACCCATTAAAGCCCAGGGTACGAGATGCTTTCGTATTTGCGCTTCGCAAATACTTTCTCCACTAGGGTTTATTAGCCCCTCTCGTATTTTATGTTAAATTTTGATCATAAATTTGACTGGCAAAATAAAAGATATATGCCACATAACTTTTTTTTGCGAGAAAAACTTCCAATCTATTCATTTTCAATCATGACAGTACAATGAACACCAGAAATAATAAAAATTACATTCAAATTCATAGATCACCCAATGACGACTACAAGAATAGCCCCATTAAAAACTTCTTTCGAATACGAATCAAACAACATAATTTTATGATATATAACTTACCTTTCCTGATCAAATCTATGATGAAATTTTGTTCCAAAATACAAGGCGACCATTAAATCAGAACCAAGTAGGATTTTTTTGACAAGTAAGTAGGATTATTTTTATGCGTATTAGGTTTTCCTTTTTCTTTTTGACAAGTAAGTAGAAATCTTTATGCGTACTGGTGACTCATTTGGACCATAATAAGGGTTAGAGTCACAAAGGAAAGCCCGAGAGATGGATGATTGGAAAGCCCAGACGAGATGGGCCAAAATGTGCCCATAAACGCACAAAACATCCCATTCCATCCCGATATTTGGGGTCACACTCAAAACCCTCGTCTTTGTGGGCTGTGGCACCGCCCGACCGCCGGCTCCGATCATGGCCGGCGACGGCGACCTCGCCCCCCGACGCCTCCGCCAGCAAGTCGCCCTCGCCTCCGACCACGACTTCGCCTTCCAACTCCAGCTCGACGAGGCCATCCAAGCTTCCCTCCGCGTCCCTACTCCCAACCGGCCCTCTTCCAGCGCCGCCGCCGCCGCCTCCTGCTCTTGCCGCTTATGTCAACCCGCCCCTCCGCTCTGGTCCTCCGAAGCCGCCGAACTTGCGCGCCAAGAGAAGAACCGCCGCGACGCGCAGGCCTTCCGCGCCGCCCACGCCCAGGCAAACACCTCTGCCCGCGTCGCCTCCCGCGGCGCCCTCTTGGGCGCGCGAGCTCGCCGACACTCCAGATCGCCGACGGGCCCACGGCGGAGACCACTTCGAGCGACCTCTGGATCCAAGCCGCGCCCCTCTCTTCCGCGTCTTCTACAAGGGATTGTCGAACAAGGAGGGCGCGGGGAGGTGGGGCGTCCCGGACCCCCGCGACGCGGTGCTCGCGGTGGCCGTGTACGATCCCCGGGGGAAGGTGGTGCGCACCACACAGAAGCGCGTGGAAAGTTTCAAGGGCGGGCGCATGGAGCTCGAGGTGCTGGCGCTCATGGAAGGCATCCACGCTGCGCTCGAGCTGGGGATACGATGGGTCAACATTGTCTCCGACTTCAAGGCGCTGCACAAATATGTATGCCTTAATGAAACCTCTAGATCTGTGCATCTGTCGTCTATCTTAATGCAGTACTTCTTACACGGCAAATAGTAGATGCTTATTTGAAGGGCTTGAAATTACAGGTCCATACAGTCAGAGGATCTGCTTCTATAAGGTTGCTGTCGCAGTATACATGTTTGGTATTCATGATTAGGGTACTCGACAGTTTTTCCATGGTTTCAACTGCGATGTCTTACTAGAGATGTCACCTAAGAGGAAATGCGAAATATAATGGATGATTTGTCGATATGGAGATTTCGGTGTTTATTTGCAATGTTAAAGGAATTCTAGACTGCTAGAGTTTATATAAAGAGATGATTAAATCATCACATAGTCCCATCTCTAGCTAAATGTAGGCGAAACATAAATTTTGTAGCACTATTTCAATGCTCATTATAATTAGTTGTACAAACATTCAGTTCCACTACCTGCTATTCTTGCTTATCGCACTGCAAGAAAAGTAGAAGTAATCCCTCAGTTTTGTGTGAATTTTTCTTAGTGCAGGTGCTTCTCTCTATTGATCATTCCTCTTTCCAATATTTTTTGGTGCACATGTTCTTTTTTGTATTATCATGTTCATACAAAATTGCAAGTACTCCTGAGTTCATGTTTCATGCTTACTAGGACAAGACTAACATGGGACATCTGTAGGAAGGGAATTTTGGTTCTAAGTTCGATGTAGAAGTACTTGCTCACTCACATTCTACAGTTTGTGTACATGTGGAGATACTTGTTGTACATGTAAACTAGCAAGGTGGTCCTTACATTATACTCCCTCCGTCCCATAATATAAGAGCGTTTTTGACAGTACATTAGTGTAAAAACGCTCTTATATTATGGGACGGAGGGAGTAGTAGTTAGATTCATTGTGCATTACCATATTTGGTGTTTCCTTTTTCTCAAGTCTGTTAGCTTGCTTTCCTTGATTGTAGCCTATTTACTGATTATTATACTATATTTTATATGTTCGGGTGACTTTGCATCGACTTTCAAAATTGTAGAAAGATCGTAGCTGGAAATCATCTTGAGAAAACACCATTAAAGTTTCTGTATGAAAATTTTCATTCCGTCAATATGCCGATCTTCCATTAATTTTAGCTATAAGAACTTTCCTAAAAGCTAATCTCCTGTCATTAACTTTATTTCTTCTTTACTTGTGTTATTCGTGCATTGCTCTTTGTCAATAGTCAACTAAGCACAAGTCAAGATCAGCTCAATATGTACCATGTTGAAGACTGATGGCATGCAAGTAGGCGTCATCCAGCATGCAAGACCATATGAAGTCTTCTCTTCTGTAGCTTCGACTTATCCACTGCTCCATGAATGCCAATTTATCCACCAATAATTGAAGCAAAATTTCCATGGTTATCTACCCATCCACCTTATCAATCAGTATGAGGCAGAACTTAAAAAAATTCAGTGTGATGCATCTTTGCGTAGCATGACATTATGCCTGAGAAGCGTTCCACTATACTTTATCATACCTCGCTGTTGTCAGTTCCGTAGCCGGCGCTCTCTCTGTCTTCAAGTCCTCCCTTCAATACTCTGATTGCATCCAGTGTCAGACCTAACACACACCAAAGAAATGTGAGAATGTAGTTACAGTCTTACAGATGTCAAAAGGTCAATATCTCGTTCTCTTGTTCCATAGATGGGGCGTCCTATCCAATGGATGAATGAGGAGAATCTGTTGAGTAGTGAAATGATAGGATTCTGCTTCCCCCCACGCGTTTCTAGGTCTCTTCATCAACAGAGAAACCTACCACATAGACTCACGAAATTAGGGGAGGTTTATATATATTGTAGATCTCTTTGCTTATCATTGCATCAACCCCTCTGCATGCATATGATCTCAGTTGAGTTATTTTTGTAGAAATTGAGTTTGCTTATACATGTTAAGAGTGAAACTTGACCTGGTATGTTAATATTCATCATAATCTAAGATTCTTTTATTGAAGCGCACCTTATATTATCTAATAAATATGTGTTGTCATACCAGTTTAGTTGATGAAGAGGCGTTTTTGTGTCATACCTACGCAGTTCAAGTCCTAGGACCAGTTTGTTTGCAAATATTTCGTCAACGATAATGATCCTATATAATTTTCTGTAAAAATAAATGAGATCACCATCAGTTGTGGTTTATATGTTTGTCATCCTATTACTGTGTTACACAATTAGCTTATAGGACTTTTGTGCCTGCCGAATTTATCAACCCATGGGAGTCTTAAAGGAATTCTTAATTGAGGTTAGGCATATTGAAAGGAAAAAAAACATTGTTTCCTTGCATTCTCTTCTTAATTATGCAAAATTACTATGGTGCGTCCGTATATCTTCAGAACAGTTCCTCTTGTTTGTGATCATATAGGATTGTACTGTCACTCCTATCCTATTCGTGTACATTTTCTGTTTCTATCCAAAGAGACGCCAGAAATGCACCTACATTTAGAAATGCTCTTACAGCTGGCATGAGACTGCAAGCAAGTGATACTACAGGGAGAGATCAGTGTGCAACATCCACTGTGTAAGCTTGACTAAAGTGCTACGTGTCTAACATCCAACCTCGGTATAAGTTGTATACACATGAGTTTTGGTTATCGACTGATATTACGTCCAACCTTGGTATAAGTTGTATACACATGAGTTTTGGTTATCGACTGATATTACGTCCAACCTTGGTATAAGTTGCATACACATGAATTTTGGTTATCGACTGATATTCTGATAACATAGCATATTAATGCAAGAATTTTAGTGTCAAGACATTCATGATTTTGAGATCCAACGTTTGACTAGATTGTAGATCACTCCCCACCAAGGGTAAAGCCCTAGGACAGTTCAAGTATCTTGCTTTAGTTTGAATCTTGATCCTTAAATTGTAATTTCGGATCCATTCTTGTATCCTACCATGCTTGTTTATAAGTAATATCTGTAGCACTAGCTCGAACCTTGAGCCTCATACTCTAGTTCTATTTATTTTTCTTGTCTAAAACCACCTTCCGCATTAATTTAAATTCATCTCCTGTTTCTGTAAACAAATGTGTTTATCTCTACTTCTATAAAAGACTCAGTTGGTGATGATGGTGTGTCTGCCATCCGTCATTTTTGACCATCATATCTGCATCTAACGACTGTGATATAAGCTGTGGCATTTTTGCAACAAGACCCCACTTATCTGCTTCAATTTGCAGAAACCCCTTACTATCTTGAAACCAACCATATCCCTCCCCCACTTCATCAAAACAGCCACGAGGAATATATTTTGAGTGAAACCTAATACGAGTATATTTTTAATGATATATATACCAAAACTAGAGTGTTTATCTTTCAAGTTTGTGGACATGTATTATTTTACTTTGGATCCGTTGCAACGCACGGGCACATTGCTAATAAAGAAAAGAAAGTTGTTATCGCTTTAAAGACAAAAGTGCTAAGTATGTTGGCTAGCAGAAATCTTGCGTTGTTTGAGTTTGTGAACAATTGGAAATTAGATAGGATACTTGCGCAGATCGCATAGTGCTAGGGCCTTTTATGTTTGCTTCGCCGGACTCCAAACTAAGTATGCCGTGCATAACAATTATGGACTCCCTTTGTATATAGTATAAAAGTTGTTGCCAATATATTTGATATATTTAAAAAATCTCAAACAAGATTTATATTCCATTTAATATCATTAGTGTAGTCTAATCAATCTCAATTGTTATAATCTTGACCTACCTGTAGATTTTTCTCATCTTTTCCGTTAATTAAGAGTTTTCAGGCTTTTATATCAAACATGGTAGCTATGTTCAGGTTATTCACTTATCCTAGCAGTAATTTACCATCTCACACTGATTATGTATTCTACAATCAGGATGGTTAAACTTACCAATCACTTTAGGCCATAGTACACACTTGTTTTCTCCCAGTTTTGATTATTTTGCTTCTCGTTTTCTCCTTTTTGGTATGCATGCTTTTTTTTCGTTTGACATGCATCCTCTAGATGTGGATTTCAGCTAGCAATGTCCCGCCAAGAAATTCTTGGAATAAGCCTAGTATCTACTAAACAAGAGGAGCAGCCTTAATACAATTTACATCACCTATGCGACTATGCGAGGACTTGTGTCTGCTTTGCATGGACCCTTTTTGCTCCATCTTTTGATCTCTGTGTGTCGTGTCTTTTTATAGGACACTGCATTACTCTTTGTATTTCCCGTCGTCAGGTTTTCTGAACACAAGCTCCAACAGGACGTATATAAGGTGTCTGATTCAATTGTTGTAGAAGATTAGTTTGAGCTGTTCTTTTTTCTATTACTGATGTCTTATTAATCTGAACAATTGTTTTTTATTGCGTTAACAATGTAATAGATAGATTTAATGGTCAAGTGATTGAATTCATTTGAACTGCACTGATCTTATTACGTTGTCATATTCATCCAGATGCTTGGAACTTGGCGTCCCACAAAGAGTAAGATTGAAGATATGGTAAATGAGGCTCTTTCACTGATGAGTAAATTCAAGCAATGTGAATTCTCACTTATTCCTCGAGGCCAAGTCGGTTATGCAACAAAATTAGCAACAGAATTGGTAGGTACCAAGAAGAGAGAGACCTGCGCCATCTGTTTGGAAGACACTGATCTTTCTAAGATTTACGCAGTTGAAGGTTGTGCACATCGGTTTTGCTTCTCCTGCATGAAAGAGCATGTGAAAATTAAACTACTTGGTGGAACGCTTCCAGCTTGTCCACAAGATGGTTGCACTACCAAACTAACTGTGAAAGATTCAAAGATATTCCTGTCACCACAACTGTTAGAGATCATGGTGCAACGTATCAGGGAAGGACAAATCCCTCCTACTCAGAAGATCTATTGCCCGTACTCCAAGTGTTCAGCCTTGATGTCTTTGAGAGAAGTGATAAGCTCATGGGCCTTAATGTACACTGTTGCTGGAGGTCCAACGTTGAGAAAGTGTATCAAATGCAAGGGTTTGTTCTGCATCAGCTGTAAGGTCCCATGGCATGCTGGGATGAGTTGCTGTGACTACAAGAGAAAGTATCCTCACGTTCGTCCAGAAGATGCCAAGCTGCAGAACCTTGCACAGCAGCGGTCGTGGCGCAAGTGTGTCAAATGCAACCACATGATTGAACTCGCAGAGGGTTGCTACCATATAACTTGCGTGTAAGTATTTACTTCTGGCTGTGCCATTCTCATACACATCTTTACTATGTTCAGTGATTTTTCATGTCTTCTGTGTGCTAATGCTCATTCTGCAGCCTCAAGACTTGTTTTCTGTTAACCTTTGCTGCATCTGTTCCCGCTTCTTGCAGGTGCGGCTATGAATTTTGCTACACCTGTGGGAAAGAATGGAAGGACAAGAAGGCGACTTGCTCCTGCCGGCTGTGGGATGAACGCAATATAATCCATGATCGAGGAGGACGGCGGTGATCACATTACTGACGATTACGAGGGTGATAATCTTTTGTATGTCGGACAAGGCCTTGTGAGCTGTGACTATAACCTGGATTACAGTCGGTGTGATGGAGGGGTTCGTTGCCATGATTATTGTCTATTCTGTCATTTGGATCGCTAGTCTATCGTCCAGAATTTCAGAACCAACTTGTTTTTCCGCTGCCTGTGCCAATGTTCTACCGTACTGTTTTCACATCTGACTGACAGGTAGTCTGTAGCCAGTAGTTTGTCTCGCTGTGTTTTAGTTTCTTTACTTTTGATGTATGAACTTCTGGTAAAATGCGGTTTTCCTTTTATGGAAATCGACGGGGTTGCCTGTTGTTTAAAACCGATGTATTACTGCTGGTCATGAATGCACAATATTTCGTGGTATGCGCACATGGATTTCCAACAATATATATTTTCATACTTGGTGTACATAAAAAAGACAAATATGTGTATTAAAATGGGAGGGAGTAGTTGGTGTACTTGCTTTGTAAAGTTGTACTAAAGCAGGGTCAATTAATATGAATCAGACGAAGTAATATTTTTGAAACTTGTAAATAGCATTTCCGGTCTATCCAAAACTTCTCACTCTTCAGCAGGAGCTAGTATGATGTATGGGTGCATGAGGCTGTAGGCAGACATCAAGGTTTTTTTTCGTTTAGCATAGACAAGGTTTTATTCACATGCTTTACAATACTTGGTTTTGTTATATTTTAGGTGTGTGAACAGAGAGACCTATAATTGAATTTTCTCGAATATAAATCTTGTAGTAATAAAATATTAGGGATGTGCACCATATGATACAGAGGACATGGAAGGTTTTCTTCTCTGTTATAAAAACATTGAACACCCTGTCATAACTTTTATCCGCTCCATACTGCATTAAAACACTTATAGAACAGCGAGCTAATTCAGGTCATGGATGACTATTCAAAGAACTTAGATCCTGAATTAACTTGGTGCTGGATCTTTTTCATATATATTTTCAGTCATGAAAACCAACAACGGTATGGTTTAGGTTGAGATCAGCCAAAACTTCAAATTGTTGCAGCCAGATGATGTCTTGAATATTTCTTGTGTGTGAACAGAGAGACCTATACTTGATTTTTCTTGCATCAACAAACATATTTTATTTTATAAATAAAGATAGTGCAGTCGATTTTCTTGAACAAACTAAAATAAACACAGCTATGTAAACTGGATAACAAAATAAACATTACATCAAGGTATTATGATGGTATGCGTATTATTTGGTCTGAAAAAATGTATGTATTCTACTATTATAAAAGTACATTTTTAAGATTAAGCAAAAAAACCTTTATTAGACCTTTTTTAGTGAGATATGTAAGACCAAGAATGCTACAACAGATATTTGGGCTGACAATTGGCTCTCTCGAGAGGAGATGATGAGACCCTATGGTTGCCTAATTCCAAACCCGCCAAATACAGTGTTAGAGTTGATCAATACTACTTCGGCATCATGGATTAGACAGAAAGTTGAGCAAGTTTTTATGCCAATGGACGTACCTATCATTCTTGGCATCCCTTTATGTACAAAAAATATGGATGATTTCTGGAGCTGGAAATTCTAGCGGCATGGTAATTTTTCTGTGAGTCAGCATACAAGATGCTCGTCACCAGCAGACAAAGGAGAGAGGCATGGCTCATCTAGCACGGCGAAGGAGGAGGGCAACTGGAAGGGTATGTGGAAGACACAAGTACCGGCGAAGATCCGAATGTTCCTCTGGACACTTGCCCGACAATCAATTCGGTCCGACCAATGACATTAGAGTGCATCAACATATGACTGACACGAGTGCATGTGGTTTCTACGGGATGGAGGACTCTTGAAACATTCGTTGGTTGAGTGCACGGTCTCTCAAGGTGCACGTGGGCTTTGGTGAACCATGAGTTGGCTCAAAAGCTAGCAACAACTGCTTAACCGAATTGGAAACGTTGGTTGTTTACTCTCAGGGATCGGTCACTTTGTGGGCGATCTGGTCGGCTAGACGAAGGCGATTCATGAGGGTATTTTCTAGAGCCCTAAAGGAACTCATTCTTTCATCACGGGGTTCATTGCAGAGCTTGACATACTCAAGGACAAGCAGCCAGTGTCGGGCGGGGGGCAAACCGTGAATCCAAAAACTGTCAACCAGCGATCAAAAGCCCCTCCTCAAGGCTTTGTGTGATTCATGTGGACGCTGGTGTCTGGCAAGGAAGAGGAGGCTCAGTGGCTGCGGTGTGTAGAGATAGAGATACAAGGGGTTGACGATCCTGCGACTATGGAGGCTATCGCATGTAGGAAAGAAATATCTTTGGCGAAGGACCTTCGCATTCAACAATTATATTGTTGCTTCAGACTCAAAACAAGTGGTGGATGATATAAAAAACAACAGTCGTGACACTTATGGGGCCATCATCAGCGAGTGGTCGTTAGAGAGTCGTTATTTCGGTGTAACTTTACTTCTGAAGGCCGTGCCGTCAACTATGAGGCACGTAGTTTAGCCAAATTTGCTTTGTCACTAGGTCCGTGGCGTCACGTTTGGCTTGGCGATTCCTATGACTTGAATTGCATCCCATAATTTGTGGCTTATGATGAATAAAAACTTCGTTTTCCCTCAAAAAATGAGAAATAATGCTCTCTTTTTTTGGGAGAGAACTCTCCCGGGTTGATGGTATACCTGGCCATTTGTCAGACCGGGCTTAATAAAGCCCGTAGCAAAAAACCTAGGTCTGGGCCTGGCCGTTGGGCCTAGATTTCAGGTGCAAGCCCGGCCCATTAGTGGAAAAGCCAGTCGAGCCTCGGGCTGGACCCCTTCCCTAAAACGCAAATATGACAAACCTGAGCCCAGCCCGGCCTTTGGGCTCAAAACTTAGGCCCAGACCCGCCCCGTGGGCAAGACCGTGCTGGGTCGGGTGGACACCACGGACGGACGCCTGTAGCTCGCGAGTCACTAATAAAGGCCCATTTCGGGCAATATGGGCCGCCCGTTTCACATTCAAGCCTGATCGTCAGCGGGTGGCTGGGTGTGCAGCCAGCGGGCTCGGAGGCTCCGCGACGACGCGGCCGGCGGAGGAGCCGCAGCGTTACGTGGTGGTGCTGCCGGCTCTCGTGTCTCTCCCCTTTTTTCTTTTGGTTCTTCTGTGCTTCTTCCCCCTCCCCCTATCGCCGGGAACTGGGGCTACGACTGCACACGCGCCACGTCTCGCTCGCACCCCTCCCCCCTCGCCGCCGATGAGCTGCCGCGCGGCTCCATGGGGCCGCCCGTCGCCCCCCCGCGGCCGGCCCTTCCCCGCCTCGGCGCGCCTGCACAGCCCATTCGGTGAGTCCGCAAGCCCCCCCAGCTCTCTTCCAGCGACCAGGGTTCTCTAATTTAAGCTCCATGTGGAGAATATTGTGGGCATACTCGACCCCCACTTTGCGTGCTCTTGTGAGCGCTCCAGTTTCGAGAAATGGGGTGATTTGGAAAGTGGTGGATTCGGTAGGTGACATTTTGTTCTCTGGCTAATTGACTGCTCCTTGGATCCTGGCAGGGGGTATGAATTCGTGGAAGAATCCAGTTCTCAAAAACTCGTGGAGAATCGGTGATGTCCCGGCGATGTTTGGGCTGCCGTCTGGACTGTTCAGATGCATGGCTTCAAATGGCTCCGGGGATGCTGGGTTTTCTCGTCCTCAATCAATTGATGAAGCACCGATGCCGCTGTACCCCTGGCCAGACAAGCAGGTATACTGGATTTTGACTACCCACATCCTTAAATCCATTGTTATATGATTTCTTTTCCTGTTTGATTAGCACACTGGTAATTCTATCAATGTGTGTTTTACGGATCAAGTCCTCTACAGCTCTACTCCTTGACAGAGCATTCTTTAGCTGTTTTAGTAGTACTGATGACTTGTGTATGTAGAGTTTGCAGTTTTGTGCTAACTTAGTCCCAGTGAACACACTTTGGTTTGGCACACTTCATTCAGATATACCCAAATAGATCTTATGTTCAATAAAACACTTCGGCAGTATTGTTTTGATATATGACAACTCTAGAGTTTAACTGCCTGATGGGGAGACATTATTCATATGCAGGGAATTTTTTTTTGGAGGAATTGTGTGTCCTTTTTTTTAGATCAGGGTGTTCTTACATTTTGCTTCCGGAGTTCATGTCCTTCCATGCAGTTTTCTGTATGTAGGGTAACTTGTGAGTATTATTGTTCAGCAGAAAGTTTGGTATGCTTCTGCTATATGCCTTATGCTCCATTTACTGAATATGTTCTCTTGTTTTCAGCGGCCACGGGTATGCATTTTGGGTGGTGGATTTGGTGGGCTGTATACTGCTCTGAGACTAGAATCTCTTGTATGGCCTGGTAATAACAAGCCTCAGGTAAAATGATGGTGCTCTTGTGCTAGAAACTTATAGATTTTCTGGGTGCTACCCCTTCTTACGTCGAAGTAGCATGGGTTGGTGGTATGTGTGTTTGCTCAAGAAATGATGTAACATTTTACTAAGAAGGGAAAAAAATATTTCAGGTGATGCTTGTTGATCAATCTGACAGATTTGTATTTAAGCCCATGCTATACGAGCTCTTATCAGGAGGTACTGCAATTTCAAGTGTAAAAATGCTTTTGCTGGTAAATATTATACTCCCTCTGTCCGGAAATACTTGTCATAGAAATGGATACAAATGGACGTATTTAGAACTAAAATACATCTAGATACATCCATTCCTCGGACAAGTATTTCCGGATGGAGGGAGTATATGGGGTCTTTTCACATTATTTCATGTTTTGACTGTTGGATTTTAATTTGGATGCCAGAGGTGGATGTCTGGGAAATAGCTCCGTATTTTACGGAGTTACTGAAGAACACCAGTGTTCAATTTGTGAAGGATAGTGTAAAGCTTCTTCGCCCTTCTGATCACTTAAGAAGGGAGCCTGGAGTGTCATGCACTGGTGGAATTGTTCATCTTGAAAGTGGCACCGTTGTTGAATATGATTGGTATGATGATATTAAATGCCATGGAATTGCAATAGCTGTCATGTTTAGGCTTTTTGAAAAAAAACAAATTTAAGAATTATATTTATCTTCACAATGTTTCTTCTTTATGAATTATTTTAAACATGGGGCTGATTGTTCTATGCTGCTAAAAGGTTTTGAAACTTCGAACACATTGTGGGTCTTACTGACATGTAGATCTGATCCCACCTTTTCAACCTCACAAGTGACAATGCAACTGCGCATACAAAATTCTTAGAATCGCCTCTTCGTACACAATACCTGATTGTCATTTGGCGCCCTTTCCTTACATCAGCCTGTTCCTGAATCCGACATGAATCAAAATTTCTCATGTACCCGTATAGCCCACGATTCATCTTCTGTCAATACTCTGTATCAGGGAACTTTAGCAATAATGCAATATTAATCTGTATAATACACGTACTTTCTTTAGCTGTTATGATTGAAATATGTAACACAAATAGTGATGTATTTTACTTCATATTTTATGTCGATTTTTTTTGCTGGGATGTTCTATGTTGAGTTTAGAATAAGCTAACTGGTGATATATCTTTTGGAATGGGCAGCCAGGCTCGTTCTAGCTCTAGGGGCTGAAGCTAAGATTGACGTCGTTCCAGGATCTGCCGAGTATGCACTTCCTTTCACAACTTTGGAACATGCTTTGGTAAGAATCAATCATTTGTTGAAATATTTTAAAGTTCAACTGTTCATCATCTACTGTTTGGGATTGCTAAGTTGATAGTGATACTAATCTAAAATACATCAGTGATGTCTGTAACTCTTGACGCATCCACGTTAATTATATGATTTTATTGGTTTTTAATAATATCTCTTGTTGACATGTTCTGGCAATTCTTTATGTATAACAAGTTCATATTGTATGACTTATGGTAATCATCAAGAATCATAATGTCGCCTTATTTTATCTGCAGAAAGTTGAAAGTGAATTGAAAATGTTAGAAAGGGGAAGGTTTGGTAAGAAGTCCCCACCTATTCAGGTGGCCATTGTGGGACTGGGTTACTCTGGTGTTGAGCTAGCTGCCACTATCTCTGAGAGATTAAAGAACACAGGGACTGTCAAAGCAATCAATTTTCAAACAACCATCTGTCCTAACGCACCACCAGGAAATCGTGAAGCTGCTCTGAAGGTGATTACCTAAGGATCTACACATTACAGACTGTTTTGATTAACTTCATCTGATCATCTCAGGAAATTATAACAGAAGATTAAAAAACTTTTGTTCCCTACTTCGGTTTTTGGTGCCACTAGTAGTCCTAAGACTATAATCTGAAGTTAATAATAACATAAGATGCTGCATGTGCAATGTAAGACTTTGCGTCAGCCAAACTATGTTGTGGCTTCTTTCTTTCTTCTCCTCTCTGTTCCTTTTGAAAGACTGTTGCAGCTTTAATGCAACAGTGCTAACTTGATAAATATCAACCAGGCAACCACTTACTAATCTGTCATCAAACTGTTCATTTATGGACTATATAGAATTATTTAGGCAACAGTGCTAACTTGATAAATCCCAACCAGGCAACCACTTACTAATCTGTCACCAAACTGTTCATCTATGGACCATGTAGAATACAGCATAGAGAAGTGCAGGCTGTTTATTTATATCATTGTGCTGGTCCTCGATACCTATCGTTTTCATGATTTCTTTGCTGAACTCCAAAATGAAAGGGAATTCTATCTTCCGTGGTAGTAGCTAATTTTGGTTTGGTTGCATTTCCTACCAGGTTCTCGAGTCTCAAAATATTCAACTTTTCTTGGGATATTCGGTGAACTGCATCAGAGAGGTTTATGCATCTGAGGATTCAGGTAGCATGGTTGCAGATGCAAAAGAAGCTGGTGGTGGCGATAAGAAACTAGTTTTGGAACTTCAAGCCGCTCAAAGAGGCCTCCAGAGCCAGGTTCTGGAGGCTGATCTGGTACTATGGACGGTGGGCTCACAATCTCAGATTCTTCGGCTACAACCTCCTGATGCCCCATACGTTATTCCTTTGAATGGCCGGGGGCAAGTGGAGACAGAGGAAACCCTTCAAGTAAAGGGCCACCCCCGAACATTTGCAATTGGTGATTCAGCAGCTCTAAGAGACCCATCAGGAAAATTTCTCCCAGCCAACGCACAGGCAAGGCATCTACTGGATTGAATCTGTCATGATGCTGCATTGGCAGTTTAATGTTGCTAGTGATGACTCTTTTTATCTCCCAGGTTGCTTTTCAGCAAGCAGATTTCGCTGGATGGAATCTCTGGGCGGCAATCAATGACCGGCCCCTTCTGCCGTTCAGGTTCGAACCTAGCAGCAGCATTGTCTTGTTCATTTCGATACACCAAGCATCACCATTCTGCTTGCGGATGTTGGGTCTTTTTCGTGCGAAAAAGTTAAAGTTGTGTAACGAGCTGAGCTGAAACATCCTGTGTATTTTCCAGGTTTCAAAACCTTGGTGAGATGATGACGCTGGGTAGAAATGATGCTGCGATAACAGCAAATTTCATCGAGGGACTGACCTTGGAAGGACCTATAGGGCATGCTGGTATGGACCTTTGCAGGCCTGTTGTTTCACCTTTTTCTTCGTGTCTTCCGCAAAAAAAAAAACTTCTTCGTGTAGGAGTAAAAATTTAACCTGGCTGTGCAGCTAGGAAGCTCGTGTACTGCCTCAGGATGCCCACTGATGAGCACCGGGTGAAGGTTGGAATCAGTTGGTTCGCAAAGGGCGCTGTCGATTCGCTTGCCTCTCTGCAGACTGCAGTAAGTAACATAATCGCAAGCTCCTGATGGTAAAGGGAACCTGCTAATTCATGAATTGAGTGAGCTGGACGATGTATTTGAGATTGAATTTATGTACGAATTTTCAATTTTGAGCTTACGTTGCACACAACTTCTGAACATAAGTATTTTGAGTATATGTACGTTGCTCCTAAAAGTTTGGCATAAGTATTTTGAGTATACGTACATTTCCTAAACTGAAGATGCCCAGGGGTAAATGCAAATCCCCACCTGAGTGCGCCTACACTCCCACTGTAACCCAAAAAATGTGAAAAAACTCAACCGAGGTCAGTCCCGAGATCAGCGTAGTGCCTTCAAGAAAAAGTTGGCATTTTTCGCAAAAAAAAAAAGAGTTGGCATTGCAAGCCTTACAATGGAAGGTTGTGATCTTGGTTCTCACAACAATTACTTACCAAATTCCCTCAAAATAAATAAATAAATAATTACTAAATATACCGGCTGAAAAGCCCTCGTCACACGGGGAGGAAAAATGAAAAATCAGGGAGGTGCCGTCGTGCAACGATCACGCTCACATGTTTGGTTGGCGCATGGTTGCCGTGGTTGGTGAGAGTTGACTGCGCTTTTGTTACGCCGGATGGCGTGGAGCCAGTACTAAAGTCCACCTCCGTTTGTTGTTGTAGGTGGCCAGCGCACTTTCCCCGCCCACCACTCCCACCACCGCTCCCCCCACCGCCGCCGACGCCGCCACCAACCGCTGCGCCATGGATCCCGACTCCGAGGTCGCCTTCGACTTCCCGCCCTACCTCTGCCAGTACAAGAGCGGCCGCGTGCACCGCCCGGGCGGCGACGCCATCGCCCCCGCCGGCACCGACCCGCTCACCGGCGTCGTCTCCAAGGACATCCACGCTGGCCCCGCCCGCGCGCGCGTCTACCTCCCGCCCGACGCCTCCGCCGCCGCGGCCCCCGGCAGGCTCCCCGTCGTCGTCTACTTCCACGGCGGCGGCTTCGTGGTCGGCTCCCCGGCCCGCCCCTCCACCCACGCCTACCTCAACGACCTCGTCGCCCGCTCCGGCGCCGTCGGCGTGTCCGTCTACTACCGCCTCGCCCCCGAGCACGCGCTCCCCGCCGCCTACGACGACGGCTGGGCCGCCGTGCGCTGGGTCCTCGCCGGCGGGGACGGCACCGACCCCTGGCTGCGCGACCACGCCGACCTCTCCCGCGTCTTCCTCTCCGGCTGCAGCGCCGGCGCCAACATCGCGCACAACATGGCCGTCCGCGCCGCCGCGCCCGGCGCGGTGCCGGAGGGCGCCGCCGTCCGGGGCCTCATGGCCGTGCACCCCTACTTCACGGGCAAGGAGCCCGTGGGCGCCGAGGCGGCGTTCGGCCCCGACGTGCGCGAGTTCATGGACCGCACCTGGCGCTTCGTGTTCCCGGGCTCGCTCGGCCTGGACGACCCCAACGTGAACCCGTTCGTCACCGACGAGGCGCGCGCCGCCGTGGCTGGGATCCCCTGCGAGCGCGTGCTGGTGTGCGTGGCCGAGGACGACGTCCTGCTCAAGGAGCGCGGCCTGTGGTACGCCCGCGAGCTCAAGGCCAGCGGCTACGCCGGCGAGATCGAGCTGTTCGAGTCCAAGGGCGTCGGCCACGCCTTCCAGTTCGACCAGCTGGGCTCCGGGGAGGGCGTCAAGCTGCAGGAGCGCCTGGTGGAGTTCATCAAGAAATGAGCGCCTGGTGGATGGATTCGGCATGGAAATCGGTTTCCTGGAAATAAAAGATTAAACTCGGACATTTGATTTGATTCTTCGGATAATCTGTCAAAAGCTTGAGATGTGATGCGTGCGTGCAAAGTTGTATGATGATGATTCGTTGGTGATTATAATAGAGCATTTTCGATCTTGCTTGGTCGATTTGGGCACAGATGAGTCTCAAGGGGATGTGCGGATCTGGAGGCCCTGAACGAGCTTTGTGGATCAATCGCGAAAGAAAGAGAGAGGGGGGAAGACGAGCTTTGCAGATCTGGAGCCTCCTGTACGGGTTAACGGGTGCCATTCGCTCCACCCGCTCGAATCTCACGCTCCCCTGTTTTGCTAGTAGCTGTCAGAGAATTCCTTATTTGCCCTTGCCCATTTGGAGTGTGCTTTCCTATTGGCCAGTGACAGGTGCCGGTCCCGGCCCGCAGCCATTCGATTAGGCCACTTCCTGGCCGTTGATTTCTCACATCACGTGTCTCATCTTGTGCTGACCAACATCTTGGAACCATGGCTGGACTCGTCCTTGCTGCCTACGGCCAACGGTGCCACCCACGCTCGTCGCCCCGGCCGCCCGTGCTCGCCCCCAATCCGCTCTCGCCCTTCAATAGGTCTCTGTCATCGCTAGCAGCCCCTGCTGCATCTGATGTAGCATGAAAAACATCGCCGTCCCCGAGCATCGCCTGACGTCGTAGCGTTGCCAGCGTGGTCATCACAACCTAGGCTGCCGGTTGCAGCATCTGAGCCCGCCGTGCGGTGCGGGTGGGCCTGGGCTATGTGGCTTGTGTGCTCGCGCCCAACGTTCGCTACGACTGAGGCAGCCGCCCGAAGTTTCGGTGGACTTGTTCAATCATGGCAAAACAACGAACACCAGAAATAATAAAAATTACATCCAGGTCCGTAGACCACCTAGTGACGACTACAAGCACTGAAGCGAGCCGAAGGCGCGCCGTCGTCATCGCCCCTCCCTCGTCGGAGCCGGACAAAACTTGTTGTAGTAGATAGTCGGGAAGTCGTCGTGCTAAGGCCTCATAGGACCAGCGCAGCAGAACAGCAACCGCCGCCGATGAAGAGTAGCGTAAATCAGAAGGATCCAACCTGAAGAAACACAAACGTAGACGAACTACGACCAAATTCGAGCAAATCCATCAAGAATAGATCTATCGGAGACACACCTCCACACACCCACCGATGATGCTAGGCACACCACCGGAACGGGGCCTAGACTACATCACCAGATGCCTCATCAATTAATTAAGGAGAGAATTGCCCGGTTAATTACAGAAAACTAGGCTAAAACCGATACAATTGAAGGAAATATGCCCTAGAGGCAATAATAAACTTGTTATTTTATATTCCCTCATATCATGATAAATGTTTATTATTCATGCTAGAATTGTATTAACCGAAAACCTGATACATGTGTGGATACATAGACAAAAACACCGTGTCCCTAGTAAGCCTCTACTAGACTAGCTCGTTAATCAAAGATGGTTAAGTTTCCTAACCATATAGATATGTGTTGTCATTTGATGAACGAGATCACATCATTAGGAGAATGATGTGATGGACAAGACCCATCTGTTAGTTTAGCATAATGATCGTTCAGTTTTATTTCTATTGCTTTCTTCATGTCATATACATATTCCTTTGACTATGAGATTATGCAACTCCCGGATACCGAAGGAATACCTTGTGTGCTATCAAACGTCACAACGTAACTGGGTGATTATAAAAATGCTCTACAGGTATCTCCGAAGGTGTTTGTTGGGTTGGCATAGATCGAGATTAGGATTTGTCACTCCGAGTATTGGAGAGGTGTCTCTAGACCCTCTCGGTAATACACATCATAAGAAGCCTTGCAAGCAAAGTGACTAATGGGTTAGTTACAGGATGATGTATTACCGAACGAGTAAATAGACTTGTCGATAATGAGATTGAACTAGGTATGAAGATACTGATGATCGAATCTCGGGCAAGTAACATACCGATGGACAAAGGGAATAACGTATGTTGTCATAACGGTTCGACCGATAAAGATCTTCGTAGAATATGTAGGACCCAATATGAGCATCCAGGTTCCGCTATTGGTTATTGACCTAAGAGGTTTCTCGGTCATGTCTACATAGTTCTCGAACCCGTAGGGTCCGCACGCTTAACGTTCGATGACGATTTTGTATTATATGAGTTATGTGATTTGGTGACTGAATGTTGTTCGGAGTCCCGGACGAGATCACAGACATGACGAGGAGTCTCGAAATGGTCGAGAGGTAAAGATTGATATATAGGATAATAGTATTCGGACACCGGAAGTGTTCCGGAGGGTATCGGGTACATATAGGGTCACCGGAAGGGGTTCCGGGCACCCCCAGCAAAGATATGGGCCTAATGGGCCAAGAGGGGAAACGCAGTAGCCAGCAGGGGCTGCTGCGCCCCCCATATGGGCCTGACCAGAAGGGGAAGGAAAGAGGGGAAGAGAGAAGGAAGGGGAGGGATTCGGCCTCCCCCCATATGGCGATAGAGGAACATATAAAAAATAGGGAAGCTATATCGCGAGCTATTCACTACTGCAGGATGGTCCAAACGCGACACTACGATCAGAGACCCTTCGAAAAAACTGTGTGCGATGCCATAATCGCAAACGATGGTGTAAAAAACCCGTCAAAAAGGTGCAAAACGTTTGCGATGACGGATTCATCAAACACGGTTCAGATTTTAGTTGCGTGTGCGATGCAGGGCATACGGTTCAGTTTAATTAACTATTTGTGATGAGGAGGAACAAAAGAAACGGGCAGCCAGATGAAGGTGTGTGTGATATATAGATACGGTTCACTAGGATGAACTGTGTGTGATTAGGCAACACAATGAAAATGGTTCAACTAAATAAGATGTGTGTGATACGCGGCAAACATGTTCCTAATCAGAAATGTGTGCGAAGATCAATAATAACACAGACGATTGCTGCTAATAAGTCGTGTGATTTGCTTTGTCTACAGAAGAATAACATATATATATATAACTGAAATAAACATTCAATTACATAAGTGACTATATAGATCATTCACACACACCTCAATAAACAATTGCGTGCATTCTAAAGTAGGAGAAATGATCGTCTAGTCATATATTTCTTGTAACGCTCCCGCCACTGCTCTGTGGCTCAATTCCTCGTATGGGGCAGGAAGAAGACACTTCCTCATGACAACGATCCGCCTGTACATCTTGTAGCTTGTGTACGCGTCCTTGGCCGTGTACTTAACATGTTGTTCATCCAGTCTCTCATGCCACACATTGTGCTAGGCGTTCTTGTCCTTCTTGCTCTTATTCTTTATCTTCATGTAGTAGGGGTCGATGATGGCCGAGGAGAGGTCAACCAGGGAGTTCAGTTTGTTTTTGTCGCTGCCCAGACATTGTAGTGGTGCTGAATGTTGACAAGATTTGGGCATTTCAAGCCCGGAACCTTGAGCGCTTTTAGATTGTTGATGGTGTCCACCGTAGCGAAACTGTAGTTGGAGCTATTGATAAACCTAGAGAAACGCTCGCAAGACCTTTTGGCCAGGTGGTAGTGGTCGACGAGGACGTCATGTCGCACGCATAACTGGGTGACGGCAACCTTATAATCATGCCCAGCACGACCGATGGTGTACTCGAGGTCGTAGCCGACCACTTGGTATTTGTCCTCGGCAAATAACAGCTCCATAGTTTGGATGGAGCTCTCCACCGAGACCGGATCGTTCGTGTACACCACCAAGAGGGCCATTGTAAGATCCCAAATTTTCAATTTGAAATGTATACATTAGATCATCTTTGCATATCATATTTTTATTGCATTTTGCTGGATCCTAGAAATTCTACGCAACTCAAGGACCCTCGGAGAGAGTTGGGGATTTCGTTATTTTCATATTTGAGTTTTCTCAAATTTGGAAAAATAGGATCATTTAATTTTATTTATTTTATCTTCAATTATTTCTATTACAAAAATATAAGAGAGGGAATAAAATGACTTTCCCAAAATAAAGAAATATTGAGGATTTAATAATAAAACCAAATAAGATTTTACTTTGGTTTTATTTGCTATTTTATTTGAATTTAGGAAAAATGCGCGTTTTTTAAAATTGCATTTAGGCCCCAAATAAATGTTCATCCTGTGCAGCTTGATTTTAAAAGTCAGGGAAAATTTATTTCAGGATTTTTGGAGTCCGTTTAGTATTTCTTTTGTTTGTTTTTCTGCGCGAAAATTATTTAAAAAAAAGTGTGAACCGACTTAGAGCCGGTTTCGGCCCGGACTCCTCCGGCCGGGCTTTATATAGCGCCACCCCGGGGCCCGATTAGCCCAAGCCGTCGCCGCCCCGCAAACCCTAACCCTAGCCGCAGCGCCTAGCCGCCGCCGCCGCCGGAGCCGCCGCCACCGGACCCGCCCGCCGAGGTTGCCCCGCCGCCGTTTTTTTAAGAAAAACCGTTCGGTTTTTCTGTCGGATTTTTTAGATTCGTTTTTTAGTTAGATCGTTTTTTTTGGTTTAGTTTATTTAGCGAGCGTTCGCTCGTTCATTTGTTTTAACGAACACGTTCACCGTTTAGATCCAGATAACGAACGTTCGTTCGTTAATCTGTTCATTGTTTTTCTTTTTCTTAGATTTTCCGCGATTATTTTTGATTGTGATTTCTGATCCGATTTTCGTTTTAGTATAACTTTTCGCTCGTTTATCGGAATCAGGCGATTCAAGCGCCTGGAGTTTCGTCTCGAAACCCTCTTTCCGTTTAACTAACTCAAATAAGTTTTTGCCTCTGTAAAATTTGACCTAGATCCAGAATAGTAAATGAAGCTTGTTTCTTTTGCCGTTTGTCTTTCGTTGCTTCGTTCGATTTGATCCTTTTTGCCAGCCGGAGTTCTTAAGTTGAACTATCTGGTTAGATCTCTTATTTGAGTTTTACCTATGCATTAGATGAGTGCTTACTGTATGCTTGTTTGTTTGCGATAGAGTACCCGAAGTGCGCCGCTTGCTACTTTGAATCGCTAGGTTTTGCGGATCATCAGCAAGGCAAGTAACACTTTGATCATACCTCCTACTATCCAGTTTTTATTGCTTTAGATCAATCCTCACACATTGCATGATTAGGATCTAATTAAATTGTGGGTTTTGGGGAGTAGATGAGGTAGTACCTATTACCTGTTTTATTATCAAACCTTTGGGAGTTACTTCTACGTTTGCTTATTATGCCATGCTATGCTAGTAGACGTGGATTGGGTGACTGTATCCATGACAGATGTGAGATTGTTAAAAATTAATGGTTTATCTAAGGTGGCAATTTAAACACACATCTGGGTGGATTGAGGCACCTGGGTATTCCAGCGATTGCCTGTTTTCTTTTGGACCGCCACCCAGGCTCAAAGGGATCATGCGATTATTCATACTAGAAACTTCCGTGTGCAGCCACAAGCTACTATGGGCTCTAGCATAGTTGACTAAGTCGTGCGAACTCTTACAGTGGTAGACTGGCAGATGTAGGGGATGTAGGTTGTACGGTCTACCCGTTCGTAAGGTGCAAGTGCTTCTGAAAGACTATGTCTCGGTCATCCGTTTCTCAAACTCCATGTAGTGCGAGAATCTCAACGGAGGAGATCGAGTCTTGTGGGAAAAAGTGTGCAAACCTCTGCAGAGTGTATAAACTAATCATGGTTAGCCGTGTCCCCGGTTATGGACAACTTGAGTATCTAGTACTTGGATTATCATGTGAATCTCATCATGTTACTTTAATTAATATTGTTGGGTCTTTAATGATGATACTTAATTGGGATTGAGAGGGTGTCTACACTCTCAATGTTTAACAACTACCATGATAGTTAAATAAAATTTATTCCTTTGTAGTAGGGAAAAATTGGCTTTACGCAAAACTGTAACCATATAGCTTTCCACCAGCCAAATATGCATGCAGTATAGCCTATTTCTTTCATTGTTCTCTATGTGTTACTTTGCCAGCATATTCCATGTGCTGACCCGTTTCGGGCTGCAACGTTCATGTTGCAGACTTTTCAGACGACGAGTAAGGTGCCTTTAGGTCGTGGTTCTATACTCAGCGATGCCGTTGGAGTTGATGGACTCACTTATCTTCCAAGCCTTTTGCTGTTATCGTTATTAGATGGCCTTAAGCCATATTTATTGTAATAAGTTCTCTTTTGAGACATTCGATGTAATAAGTGTGCGATTGCTACTCTGTTATAAATCCTTCAAGTACTGTGCGGTGTCAGCATTACTGATCCAGGGATGACACTAGAGCATAGAGATTGGACCGTTTGAGTTCTGGTTGCTACAAGATGGTATCAGAGCACACGCTAACTGTAGGACACGACCACTAAGCTAAAGCCCTAGATCACTACTCACTCTTCTCATTCTGACTCCTCATCTTTTCTACTCTTTTAGGATGGCGGATGCAAGGAACAAGTTCATGCAACCGGATGAAGATACACCCTTTGGACGTCACTTGAAGGAAGTCACTAAGTACGTGAACATCGGAGTACCAAGCTTCACCGGAACCTACAACGCCACTTTAGCGGAAGAGGAGTGCTGGATGATTCAAGTTCAAGTTCCCGAAAGGACGTTCATGCCAGTCACTGAGCCCATAGAGTTTTCCTTTGATGCACCAATCTGGAGTCTAGGAAAGATCATTGCAGCTCACATCGCCATGGGACGTATTGGAGAAGTTTACCGCAATGATCTCAAGGATACTATCTACCAGATTTGTGGGCGCCGAGATGAGCAATGGGAGATGATCAGCACCAAGAAGGATAGATCAATCACAGCTTTCATCCAGGAGTTAAGCCAGCACATTCGACGTCAGGAGAACCATATGTGCGCAGACATGATAGATCTGAAGAAGGCGAGGACAAGAATCAAAGAACTGCAGGAAGAACTCAAGGCTACATGTGAAGATTATGAAGAGTAAATCGAAGTACTAGTGGATAAGAATGCCGATCTAACAATGAAGATCGGAATATTTATGGGAGGCCCTACACCAGTAGAAGAAGACGAAGAACCCAAGGAGATTCGCCCGGAAGACTACATCATCATCGTCGACACCGACTCGAATCCAGATAATAGTGATGATGACTATGTTGATGAAGCTGGAGTAGATATCATGGAGTCTGCAACCGAAGAATATTTCTAGTAGACCACCCCAACAGTAGTAGTAGTCCACCATGTAAATATAGTAGTCCAAGCACTTTTGCGATAGTTAGACCGATTGTATGCCCTTGTTTGATTGAATGAAGTGAATTGTTGACTTTTGCCTCGTGTGCATATGGGTAGTGTTTTCTCTTTAGACCCCTCTCTATTCTTAAATCTCATCTTTTCTAAACCCATCAGATGCCTCCGAGACGTGACCCCGGATTTACCTTCCCACCTGAGCTCACACAGTTGATCCAGCAGCAGAACACATTGATGCAGTTGCTAGTCCAGAATCAGAATCAGGGAAACAACAACAACAACCCACCACCACCACCACCACCTGTTGATCACTTAGCCCATTTTCTTAGGCTGAATCCGCCGGTGTTCTCCAGTAGCACTGAGCCTATAGTAGCAGATGATTGGCTCCGCAAGACAGCAAGGGAGTTGACCACGGCAGGATGCACAGATGCGGAAAAGGTGAAGTTTGCCGCACATCAGCTTGACGGACCCGCAACATCATGATGGGAGAATTTCACAACCACTTTCCCTATCGACACTGTCACATGGGACCAGTTTCAGCAGGCTTTCCGTACTGCCCATGTTTTAGCAGGAGCTATGCCCATGAAGAAGCGTGAGTTTCGCAACTTGCGCCAAGGAGGACGGATAATTGGCCAGTATGTGGAGGATTTTAGTAAGCTAGCACGTTATGCCCTAGATGATGTTGCTACGGATGCAGCTAAGCAGGAGAAGTTTCTGGAAGGACTGAATTATGAGTTGAGCATGCAGTTGATGGTAGCAACCTTCAACAACTACCAGGAGCTGGTAGATCATGCTCTTATGATTGAAGGGAAGCAGTAGCAGATTGAGAACCGCAAGAGGAAGTATGGACAAGGGAAGTACAATCCTGGAGCTCAGCAGAAGCCATGTTTTACCCCTAGACCGAGAGGACCTTTTCAGCATACCCATGGAGGAGGTAGCTCGCACAATCATAATGGCCCCAAGAATGGTAATGGGAATGGAGGAAGCAACGGCCAGAACCGTACCAACCCATCAACCCCAGCCAAGAGAGACCTGAGCCAAGTCACTTGCTTTAAGTGCCAGAAGACCGGACATTATGCCAATGAATGTCCTGAATCCCAGAATGGAAATGGCAATGGAAGCTCTGGGAAGAAGCCGAACCCTTTCAACAGAGGACAGGTGAACCACGTAAACGTGGAGGAGGTTGAAGAGCAGCCGGATGCAGTAATAGGTAAGTTTTTGGTTAAGTCTTTTACTGCAATTGTCCTTTTTGATACGGGTGCATCGCATTCATACATCTCAAGGGGATTTGTGGATAAGTATAAACTGCCAACCCAATCCTTTAGGTCACCCATGTTAGTAACCTCGCCCGGAGCAGAGTATATGGCTAGTCTATGGTGTGATCGGTTACCATAAAGGATTGGTAACTATGTATTTCCCTCGGGCCTAATAGTATTGGAATCTCAAGGATTGGATGTGATATTAGGCATGGATTGGTTATCGAAGTATGAAGGGAACATTGAATGCGCCAGTAAGTCAATTTTGCTTACAACGCCAGAAGGAAGAAGGATCAATTTTGCGAAGAGGACTCAAGTAAATTCCTTAACAGGAGTTGTGCAGGAGGAAGTACCAGTGGTGAAGGATTTCCCTGACGTATTTCCAGAGGAGTTGCCAGGCATGCCACCGGATAGAGATATTGAGTTTTTGATTGAGCTTTTGCCAGGCATAGGGCCAATATCTAAGAGACCATACAGGATGCCCGCAAAAGATTTGGAGGAGAT
The DNA here is from genome assembly GCF_056163025.1 of Triticum urartu. Classification (NCBI taxonomy): domain Eukaryota; kingdom Viridiplantae; phylum Streptophyta; class Magnoliopsida; order Poales; family Poaceae; genus Triticum; species Triticum urartu. The sequence continues at coordinate 147,813,865 of NC_141879.1, read as the reverse complement.
TAAGAAGCAAATTAAAGAGTTATTGGATAAAGGATATATTCGCCCAAGTTCTTCACCTTGGGGATCGCCAGTACTTCTAGTGGAGAAAAAGGATGGATCGTTAAGAATGGTTGTTGATTATCGAGGATTGAATGAAGTAACCATCAAGAACAAGTACCCACTACCGATGATCAATGATCTGTTTGATCGATTGCAGGGAGCTAAGGTATTTTCCAAGATCGATCTGCGATCAGGATACCATCAGTTGAAGATCCGAGAACAGGATATACCTAAGACAACTTTCACCACCAGGTATGGGCTGTACGAGTATACCGTTATGTCATTTGGCCTGACTAACGCACCGGCATATTTTGAACATGATGAACAAAGTGTTTATGGAGTTTTTGGATAAGTTTGTCGTAGTGTTCATTGATGATATCCTAGTTTATTCTAAGAATGAAGAGGAGCACTAGGAGCATTTGCATTTGGTACTTGAGAAGCTCAGAGAACATCAGTTATATGCCAAGTTTAGCAAATGTGAATTTTGGTTGAAGGAAGTTGGATTCCTCGGACACGTTATATCCGGAGAAGGTATAGCAGTAGATCCCACCAAGGTTGACACTGTGACAAATTGGGAAGCACCAACAACAGTTGGAGAGATCCGGCGTTTTCTTGGACTCGCAGGATACTACCGGAGATTCATTGAAAATTTCTCGAAGATTGCGAAGCCTATGACGGAGTTGTCGAAGAAGGATACTAAGTTCAAATGGCCTGACGAATGTGAGGCCAGTTTCCAGGAGTTGAAGAAACGTTTAGTTACATCACCTGTGTTGATTTTGCCGGATTGGAACAAAGATTATGAGGTGTATTGCGGCGCTTCATGTCGAGGACTTGGAGCAGTACTTATGCAGGAAGGAAGAGTTGTTTCATATGCCTCACGACAGCTTAAGCCTCATGAGTTGAATTATGCCACGCATGATTTGGAGTTAGCAGCCATAGTGCATGCATTGAAAACTTGGAGACATTTTCTCATTGGAAACCATTGTGAGGTGTACACGGATCACAAGAGTTTGAAGTATATCTTCACGCAGAAGGAGTTGAATCTCAGGCAAAGGAGATGGTTGGAGCTCATCAAGGATTATGATATGAGATTGCATTATCATCCCGGAAAGGCTAACGTAGTAGCCGATGCGCTGAGTCGCAAAAGCCATGCCAACACCTTAATGACGGGAGATTTAGCAAGGGAGTTAGCTGAAAATCTTTGTGAGCTATGTTTGGAGATAGTTCCGAGAGGCTATGTAGCAGCATTGGAGATTCAGTCTACTTTGATGGATAAGATCAGAGGAGCTAAGAAGACTGACAAGGAGATTGCTTCTATTAAAGAGAAAATGAGCAAAGGAAAAGCTAAAGGATTTCGTGAGGATGAGCACGATACCTTATGGTTTTAAGACCGTGTTTAGGTGCCCAATGACCCGGAGATCAGGAAGTTAATTCTGCAAGAGGCCCATGATTCACCGTATTCAATTCACCCAGGAAATACCAAGATGTATTTGGATTTGAAGGATATTTTCTGGTGGACCGGAATGAAGAAGGATATTGCAGAGTATGTAGCAGTTTGTGATGTATGTCAGAGAGTAAAGGCAGAGCATCAGAAGCCAGCGGGATTGCTACAGCCATTGCCAATACCCGAATGGAAGTGGAATAAGCTAGGCATGGATTTTATTATGGGTTTGCCCCGAACTCGTTCAGGCTATGACTCGATTTGGGTTGTAGTCGATCGTTTGACAAAGGTAGCTCATTTCATCCCAGTGAAGACTACCTACACCAGTGCTAAGTTGGCAAAGATATACATGACCAGGATCGTATGTCTGCATGGAGTTCCAAGGAGCATTGTATCAGATAGAGGAACCCAGTTTACCTCAAAGTTCTGGAATCAGTTGCACGAAACTTTGGGTACCAGGCTAGAGTTCAGTACGGCTTTCCATCCGCAGACAGATGGACAGACCGAGAGAGTCAATCGGATTTTGGAGGATATGCTAAGAGCTTGTGCGCTAGATTATGGATCTAGTTGGGACGATAATTTGTCGTATGCAAAGTTCTCTTACAACAACAGTTATCAATCCAGTTTGAAGATGGCCCCTTTCGAAGCCTTGTATGGAAGGAGGTGCATGACCCCATTGTCGTGGGATGAAGTTGGAGACCGCCAGTTGTTTGGACTGGATCTGATTAAGGAGTCTGAACAGACGGTGAAATTGATTCGCGATAGGCTCAAGGTAGCCCAGTCCAGGCAGAAGAGCTACGCAGATTCTAAATGCAAGGAGACAGTTTACGAAGTCGGAGACCGAGTTTACCTTCGAGTATCTCCACTTCGAGGAGTTAAGCACTTTGGAGTTAAGGGAAAGTTAGCACCAAGTTTTGTAGGACCATACAAAGTTTTGGAGCGTATGGGAGAAGTAGCCTACAAGTTGGAATTGCCCGAAGGATTGTCAGGAGTTCACGACGTGTTCCATGTTTCCCAGTTGAAGAAGTGCCACGCAGAGATGGCTGATATACCGCTGAGAGATACAGTGTCGCTGGAAGCGATTCAGTTGGACAGTGATTTGACCTATGAGGAGAAACCAGTCAAGATTCTTGAGTATGCCAGCCGAGTCACCCGCAGTAAGGTCATCAAGTTTGGCAAAGTTCAGTGGAGCCACCACACGGAGGATGAAGCCACCTGGGAGCGAGAGGAAGATCTGCTGAAGGACCACCCTCACCTATTTTCTAGCCAACCTGAATCTCGAGGGCGAGATTCATCTAAGGGGGGTAGGTTTGTAACATTCCAAATTTTCAATTTGGAATGTTATACATTAGATCATCTTTGAATATCATATTTTTATTGCATTTTGGTGGATCCTAGAAATTCTACGCAACTCAAGGACCCTCGGAGAGAGTTGGGGATTTCGTTATTTTCATATTTGAGTTTTCTCAAATTTGGAAAAATAAGATCATTTGATTTTATTTATTTTATCTTCAATTATTTCTATTACAAAAATATGAGAGAGGGAATAAAATGACTTTCCCAAAATAAAGAAATATTGAGGATTTAATAATAAATTCAAATAAGATTTTACTTTGGTTTTATTTGCTATTTTATTTGAATTTAAGAAAAATTCGTGTTTTTCAAAATTGCATTTAGGCCCCAAATAAATGTTCATCCTGTGCGGCTTGATTTTAGAAGCCGAGGAAAATTTATTTCGGGATTTTTGGAGTCCGTTTAGTATTTCTTTTGCTTGTTTTTCTGCGCGAAAATTATTTTAAAAAAAGTGCGAACCGACTTCGAGACGGTTTCGGCCCGGACTCCTCCGGCCGGGCTTTATATAGCGCCACCCCGGGGCCCGATTAGCCCAAGCCGCCGCTGCCCCGCAAACCCTAACCCTAGCCGCAGCGCCCAGCCGCCGCCGCCGCCGGACCCGCCCGCCGAGGTTGCCCCGCCGCCGTTTTTTTAGAAAAACCGTTCGGTTTTTCCGTCGGTTTTTCGTCAGTTTTTTTAGATTCAGTTTTTTAGTTAGATCGGTTTTTTTGGTTTAGTTTATTTAGCGAGCGTTCGCTCGTTCGTTCGTTCCGTGATTATTTCTGATCGCGATTTCTGTTCCGATTTTCGTTTTAGTATAACTTTTCGCTCGTTTATCGGAATTAGGCGATTCAAGCGCCTGGAGTTTTGTCTTGAAACTCTCTTTCCGTTTAACCAACTCAAACAAGTTTTTGCCTTTGTAAAATTTGACCTAGATCCAGAATAGTAAACAAAGCTTGTTTCTTTTGCCGTTTGTCTTTCGTTGCTTTGTTCGATTTGATCCTTTTTGCCAACCGGAGTTCTTAAGTTGAACTATCTGGTTAGTTGTCTTATTTGAGTTTTACCTGTGCATTAGATGAGTGCTTACTGTATGCTTGTTTGTTTGTTTGCGATAGAGTACCCGAAGTGCGCCGCTTGCTACTTCGAATCGCTAGGTTTTGCGGATCATCAGCAAGGCAAGTAACACTTTGATCATACCTCCTACTACCCAGTTTTTATTGCATTAGATCAATCCTCACACATTGCATGATTAGGATCTAATTAAATTGTGGGTTTTGGGGAGTAGATGAGTTAGTACCTATTACCTGTTTTATTATCAAACCTTTGGGAGTTACTTCTACGTTTGCTTATTATGCCATGCTATGCTAGTAGACGTGGATTGGGTGAGTGTATCCATGACAGATGTGAGATTGTTAAAAATTAATGGTTTATCTAAGGTGGCAACTTAAACACACATCTGGGTGGATTGAGGCACCTGGGTATTCCAGCGATTGCCTGTTTTCTTTTGGACCACCACCCAGGCTCAAAGGGATCATGAGATTATTCATACTAGAAACTTCCTTGTGCAGCCACAAGCTACTATGGGCTCTAGCATAGTTGACTAAGTTGTGTGAACTCTTACAGTGGTAGACTAGCAGATTTAGGGGATGTAGGTGGTACGGTCTACCCATTCGTAAGGTGCAAGCGCTTCTGAAAGACTATGTCTCGGTCATCCGTTTCTCAAACACCATGTAGTGTGAGTATCTCAACGGAGGAGATCGAGTCTTGTGGGGAAAAGTGCGCAAACCTCTACAGAGTGTATAAACTAATCATGGTTAGCCGTGTCCCCGGTTATGGACAACTTGAGTATCTAGTACTTGGATTATCATGTGAATCTCATCATGTTACTTTAATTAATATTGTTGGGTTTTTAATGATGATACTTAATTGGGATTGAGAGGGTGTCTACACTCTCAATGTTTAACAACTACCATGATAGTTAAATAAAATTTATTCCTTTGTAGTAGGGAAAAATTGGCTTTACGCAAAACTGTAACCATAGAGCTTTCCACCAGCCAAATATGCATGCAGTATAGCCTATTTCTTTCATTGTTCTCTATGTGTTACTTTGCCAGCATATTCCATGTGCTGACCCGTTTCGGGCTGCAACGTTCATGTTGCAGACTTTTCAGACGACGAGTAAAGTGCCTTTAGGTCGTGGTTCTATACTCAGTGATGCCGTTGGAGTTGATGGACTCACTTATCTTCCAAGCCTTTTGCTGTTATCGTTATTAGATGGCCTTAAGCCATATTTATTGTAATAAGTTCTCTTTTGAGACATTCGATGTAATAAGTGTGCGATTGCTACTCTGTTATAAATCCTTCAAGTACTGTGCGGTGTCAGCATTACTGATCCAGGGATGACACTGGAGCATAGAGATTGGACCGTTTGAGTTCTGGTCGCTACAACCTTTCCCCTCACATGGGTGTCCACCACGTGATGCGTGGTGAACTGCCTGCCGTTATCATCATCGGCCGTTGGGAGCACCATTGAAGCCACAGGGATCGCCATTGGAACCACTGGACGTCCTCTCTCTATGTGTCGTCGTGGGTGTGCTTATTGTGTCATGTGACGCGAGAGATGAAGGTAAATGGCCGCAGGAATAAATGGGGGCCGGGCGGCCTGGATTCTCTGCGCGTCTGCATGACAGTTTTTGCAGCGGGTAACTGCATTGTCACGCCGCGCCCGGCGCAACCGCATGCACATGAACATGCGCGATCGTGCGCCGGTCCCAAACACTGGCAGCACGCGTGGAGGGACGAGGGCAGAGCACCCGGAGGGACGCGAGAGCAGAGGGCACGCGGCGGGACGCGAGCAGAGCGCTGCTACCTCTTGAGCACTGCGTTGGTTTTCCCTTAAAGAGGAAAGGGTGATGCAGCAAATTAGTGTAAGTATTCCCTCAGTTTTTGAGAACCAAGGTATCAATCCAGTAGGAGACTACACGCAAGTCCCTCGTACCTGCACAAACAAATAAGAACCTCGCAACCAATGCGATAAAGGGTTGTCAATCCCTTCGAGGTCACTTATGAGAGTGAGATATGATAGAGATAATAATAATAAGATAAATATTTTTGGTATTTTTATGATATAGATTGAAATTAAAGATTGCAAAATAAACGGTGCTAGAAATAGCTTATTGTCGGGAGATTAATATAAAGGAGAATAGACCAGGGGGCCATAGGTTTCACTAGTGGCTTCTCTCAAAATAGCATAAGTCTTACGGTGGGTGAACAAATTACTATCGAGCAATTGATAGAAAAGTGCATAATTATGAGAATATCTAGGCATGATCATGTATATAGGCATCACGTCCGTGATAAGTAGACCGAAACGATTCTGCATCTACTACTATTACTCCACACATCGACCGCTATCCAGCATGCATCTAGAGTATTAAGTTCATAAGAACAGAGTAACGCATTAGGCAAGATGACATGATGTAGAGGGATAAACGCAAGCAATATGATACAAACCCATTCTTTTTATCCTCGATGGCAACAATATAATACGTGCCTTGCTGCCCCTGCTGTCATTGGGAAAGGACACCGCAAGATTGAACCCAAAGCTAAGCACTTCTCCCATTGCAAGAAAGATCAATCTAGTAGGCCAAACCAAACTGATAATTCGAAAAGACTTGCAAAGATAACCAATCATACATAAAAGATTTTAGAGAAGAATCAAATATTGTTCATAGATAAACTTGATCATAAACCCACAATTCATCGGATCTCGACAAACACACATCAAAAGAGTTACATCAAATAGATCTCCAAGAAGATCAAGGAGAACATTGTATTGAGATCCAAAGAGAGAGAAGAAGCCATCTAGCTAATAACTGTGGACCTGAAGGTCTAAAGCAAACTACTCACACATCATCGGAGAGGCTATGGTGTTGATGTAGAAGCCCTCCGTGATCGATTCCCCCTCCGGCGGAGCTCCGGGAAAGGCCCCAAGATGGGATCTCTTGGGTACAGAAGGTTGCGGCGGTGGAAATAGGGTTTCGTGGTGCTCCTGGATGTTTTCGGGGTATATGAATATATATAGGAGGAAGAAGTAGGTCGGTGGAGCCACGAGGGGCCCACGAGGGTGGAGGGCGCGCCAAGGGGGGTAGGCGCGCCCCTGCCTCCTGGCCTCCTTATTGGTTTCTTGACGTCCACTCCAAGTCCCCTGGATCACGTTTGTTCCAAAAATAACTCTCCTGAAGGTTTTATTCCGTTTGGATTCCGTTTGATATTCCTTTTCTGCAAAACACTGAAATAGGAAAAAACCCAGCAATTTGCACTGGGCCTTAGGTTAGTAGGTTAGTCCCAAAAATAGTATAAAAGTGTATAAATAAGCCCATTAACATCCAAAACAGATAATATAATAGCACAGAACTAGGGCTGGAATTCGAGCCGAGTCGAGCCAGCTCGACTCGACTTGCTAAAGCTCGTTTTGTTAACGAGCTAGCTTGCCACCTCACTCTTAGGAACGGTATGAATTCAACATCCTCCTCCTCATCCTGTACATGGAAACAATGAATGTCATGTAGGTTAGACACAATATTTGTATGGAAAGTAACGGAAATGTTGATAACAAGACTTACCACTATTATTGGTGGTTGATTGTCCTTGTGTGAACCTTGTATGAAGCTAGAGGCACATACTAATGCCTCGACCATTGCTGGACGTAGAGAACTCCGGTAATTATCAAGGATTCTACCTCCTGTAGAGAAAATTGACTCGGAAGAAACACTAGTAGCCGGTATAGTCAAGAATCTACGTGCCATCTTGGATATAACGGGGAACCTATGTGCATTCACCTTCCACCAATCAAGTAACACAAATGTCGTGTCTTCGGGATCTACATTTGCTTCATCCAAATAGAGGAGCAATTCTGATTTAGATGCTTCTGTAGTTGTTGCTTGTAGATAGTTCCGAAAACCACTTGGTCGTACTATGGTTGTTGATGCCCTTGATTGCCTACTCATAGAAGCACCTCCAGTATTTTGAGTAGCATAATTCTTTTGGCGATACTCAGCCTCATAAGTGTCATATAGGTCATACAACTCCTTCCTAACCTCAGCTTCCTCCTCACAGCCCTTGGTTTCACCATAAATCTTTCTAAAACAGTAACCAACAAATCTCATCTTCCACCTAGGATCTAAAACAATAGCAAGAACCATAACATTGTTTTTCTCCGCCCAATACTTATCAAATTTATCTATTATTGCGTATGCCATAGCTGATAGATTCTTATCTTTAGAATGACATGCAGCCGCTGTCTCCATTTTGACAGTCACTATATAAGGGTAAAAGATACTTGCAGTAGGGTATACAGATCCTGATAATACCTTAGTTATCTCAGCAAATTGCATCAAGATTGGTTGCACCTTGGAATACATATTCCAATCTGCATGAGAAGGCTCCCACGTGTAATTCATATCAGAATCTGCATATTCATGAAAAATAGGCCTATATGGAGTACAAGAATCGAACATCTTATATGTTGAATTCCACCTTGTTGACACATCTATGTCTAGCCCCAGGTTCTATATTCAGTGTTTTACAAACTTCAAGGAATTTATACATGCGACTAGGAGACTTCTTCAAATACTTCACAGTTTCCCTTAGCGAGCTAATAAAAGCTTGAAATGGTGCCAAACCGTCATTGACTACCAAGTTGACTATGTGAGCACAACAACGAACATGAAAATGTGTGGAAATGAAGCCAGGTACTTTCCTTGCAACAAACTTGTTAATCAAATTCCTCACATCTCCATCATTATTTCTAGCATTGTCAACTGTGATTGAGATGACCTTGTCCTCTATTTTCCATTCACATAAACATTCAAATACTGCTTGAGCTATGATGCTTCCTGAATGTGGTGGATCTAACTCAATAAAGTTCAGGACACGACATTGCGTAACCCAATGGACATCTATGTAGTGAGCGACCAAAGCCATGTAGGAGAGATTTTGATTTGATGTCCACAAGTCACTTGTTAAACAAATATGTTCGACATCCCTGAAACTCTTCTTAAGAAGTTCCTTCTCAGATTCATAAACCTTGACGCACTCTTTTCTTATGGTCTTTCTACCAATGAACTTATATGCTGGATTCATATGTCTTAAACCATTTGTGTTCTACCATTCTAAAAGGATAATCATGCACAATTACCATCTTAGCAATGTTCTTACGAGTTTCTTCAGGATTATATTCAGTGCAAACAGATGTAAGTGATGAACCCGGCTCGAAGTTGAGTGTACCTTGACCTTGTGATTTTCCCCTCATGAATGCTCGATATGCTGGACATAAGTCATTGTGCCTATTAAGACTAGTAGTCTGCCCCCTTGTTTGTAAATAAATAAATCTCCACAATAGTTGCACTTGGCCTTTTCTTTCTCTTCCCCTTCAACTGGAACCATGGTAAAATGCTGCCAACATTTCAAACGCTTTCCTCTCACCCTCTTTTTTTCACCTTGGGAGACACTTCAATACCCTTTTTCCTTCTGCGGCTCTTCATCGGCTCAGAGGATACACCATCAACTGGCCCATGTTCTTGCTGGCCGTCACTTCCAGAATCAATCATCACATGTGGAGGTAAGCTTTCCTCAGACATTTCATCATCCATATCAAACTCATCCTCTTCATACTCCTAATCACGATTATCCTGTTGTTCTATGTTGAAACGACAAATTTTTTGAAAGCAATAAGAGGCAATGGATATCGTTTCGTCCCCAAAGGTTGGACGTTCCCTACCGAAACCATCATGCTTGTTGTGAGAAGCTCTCGTTTGTGAGAAGTATATACCCAAACCTGCCCCAAATGGGATAAAAAATTTACCACGACATGTTGATGCCGCTCCATGATAGCGTGCCAAGTTTCATGAATTTTAGACGAGTTTTGAATTTAATAGAATTTAAAACCAGGTATCTCAATGTTTGCGGCCGAGTGACGGTGGCAGAGTGTTTGACATTCATTCCCATTTCTTGCATGGGACCTAAGCATGCAACCAAGGACACAGATTTGAATTTTCAACCGATTTATATGCATTAGAGCGTGTGCATGTAGTTCAAATTAAATTATGCACATAAATGCATTGAAAACTCAATTAATGCATAAAAATGTCCAAACGAACCCCGAAAATTCCCGAAAATTGACACAACACTCCTGTTGTCCTATGTTGACACGAGAAAAAAATTGAAAGCAATAAGAGGCAATGGATATCGTTTCGTCCCCAAAGGTGGGACATTCCCTACCGAAACCATCATGCTTGTTGTGAGAAGCTCTGGTTTGTGAGAAGCATATATCCAAACCTGCCCCAAATGGGACAAAAAATTTACCACGGCATGTTGATGCCGCAACATGATAGCATGCCAAGTTTCATGAATTTCAGACGAGTTTTGGATTTACTAGAATTAAAAAAGCAAGTACCTCAACATTTTCTGGAGAGCCACGGTGTTGTGGTGTTCGAAATTCATCCCCATTTATTGCATGGGACATAAGCATAAACCCATGGACACATATATGATTTTACAACCCATGTTGGTGCACCGGAGCATGTGCATGTGCTTTAATTTTGAATTGTGCACCTGAAATGGCTAGAAAACCAATTTAAAGTATAAAATTTCCAAACGAACACTGAATAATTCCGATTTTTTACGACACACATATAGTTGCATGTTCAATGCAGATAAAAGGTCTAGCAATTCAAACACCGTCCATTGCCGTTGTGACCCCATTGTGTAATTCAAATCAAGATGAAAAATCAAGTAGATCCCACACAGTTTATTATCACAACCGTGTGAGATGCATTACAAAATATCCTGGAGCACCATCGGTGTATAGTACGCCTATGGCTTACGCGAGAAGGTGCGTCAGCTATAGTCCAAAGCCGGTGTGTCAAGCACACTAGCTCGCTCACCAAATATCATTTCACTGTTCAATCATTGCCGGTGAAAGATGGTGACGTGGACCCGTGTTGTGAGGGCAACTTTGGCGGCCCACTCCGGCAAGAGCGCGACCGCAGCCGCCATGTGCGTGCTAACAAGGTGCATGAGCGCGGCCGCAATCTGCGACCAGGCAGCCAAGGTAGCCCAAACGACCACTGGAAGTGCAACTATCCCTGGGTAGTTTTGGTAATTCCTAACAACATATAGCGCATTGAACTAATGCTCTTTCAAGATAATCATTTCAGAAAGTTCAATCTTTGGCATGGCATGGACTAGGAATGTGGACCCCTCAGAATGCTAAGGACACTTGTTGGCTCAAGCTCAAGACTCTACATTTTTGTTTTAGTGATCCAAGATCACATTAAGTCCATAGGAAAAGCCAATACTATTAAAAGGGGATGAGGTGTTGCTTAATGGCTTGCTTGCTCAAAATGCTTAGTGATATGTTCCAAAAGCCCTCAACCACTTTCTCATATCCACATATGTCCCAAACCAAAAGTCAAACTCGGCCCCACCGATTTGATCTATACGGCGCCATCGAGTTCATTTGACATAGCCACTGCCAGAAACCCTAGTCAGTTCGGTCTCACCAATAGGGATCTCGGTCTTATCGAGATGAGATTGCAAACTCTCTGTTTCCCTTTCGTAACATTTCGGTCTAACCGAGATGAGCGATCGGTCCCACCGAGTTCACAATGCAAACTATCTGTTTCCCTTTCATAACATTTCGGTCTCACCGAAATGACGATTCGGTCCCACCAAGTTTGCCTGACCAACTCTATGTTTGCCTATTACAGAAATCGGTCTCACTTCATTTATGTGATCGGTCTCACCGAGATTATGTTATGCCCTAACCCTAATGAAATCGGTCCCACCGAGTTGACATGTCGGTCTCACCGAAAATCCTAACGTTCACAATTTGAACTGAATCGGTCTGACTGAGTTTCATGATTCGGTCCCACCGAGTTTGGTAAATTGTGTGTAACAGTTAGATTTTGTGTGGAGGCTATATATACCCCTCCACCCATCCTCCATTCGTGGAGAGAGCCATCAGAACGTGCCTACACTTCCAACATACATTTTCTGAGAGAGAACCACCTACTCATGTGTTGAGACCAAGATATTCCATACCAACCACAAGAATCTTGATCTCTAGCCTTCCCCAAGTTGCTTTCCACTCAAATCATCTTTCCACCAAATCCAAATCTGTGTGAGAGAGTTGAGTGTTGGGGAGACTATCATTTGAAGCACAAGAGCAAGGAGTTCATCATGAACACACCATCTATTACCTTTTGGAGAGTGGTGTCTCCTAGATTGGTTAGGTGTCACTTGGGAGCCTCCGTTAAAATTGTGGAGTTGAACCAAGGAGTTTGTACGGGCAAGGAGATCACCTACTTCATGAAGATCTACCCAACTGAGGCAAGTCCTTCATGGGTGATGGCCATGGTGGGATAGACAAGGTTGCTTCTTTGTGGACCCTTCGTGGGTGGAGCCCTCCGTGGACTCACGCAACCGTTACCCTTCATGGGTTGAAGTCTCCATCAACGTGGATGTGCAATAGCACCACCTATCGGAACCATGCCAATAATCTCCGTGTCTAAATTGCGTTTGCCCCCTCCAAACTCCTCCCTTTACCTTCATATGCAAATGTTTTACATTCTGCTGCTATACTCTTAGACTTGCATGTGTAGGCTGATTGCTTAGCTTGTGCTAAGTTGCTAAAATCTGCCAAGACTTAAAATTGGGAAAAGGATAGATTTTTATTTGGTCAAGTAGTCTAATCACCCCCTCTAGACATACTTCCGATCCTACAAGTGGTATCAGAGCTTTGGTCTCCATTTTCCTTGATTTGCATAGCTTTTGGTGATCATAGCATTGGTTTCACAACCTAGGAGAGTATGGCGTCTAGCGAGGGAAATTACCACCATAGAGGTCCTTACTTTGATGGTACAAATTTTGCTAGTTGGAAGCATAAGATGAAAATGCATATTCTTGCACATAACCCCACCATTTGGGCTATTGTGTGTATTGGCTTGCAAGGTGAATTCTTTGATGGAAGAGAACCGAACCGTGAAGCTAGCACGAAAGAGTTGAAGATGCTGCAATACAAAGCTCAAGCTTGCGATATCCTCTTCAACGGATTGTGCCCCGAAGAATTCAACAAAATCAGCCGTCTTGAGAATGCAAGGGAAATTTGGGATACTTTAATTGATATGCACGAGGGTACCGACTCCGTCAAGGAATCCAAATTGGATGTGCTTCAAAGTCAACTTGACAAGTTCAAAATGAAGGATGGTGAAGGTGTCGCTGAAATGTACTCTAGGCTTGCTCTCATCACAAATGAGATTGTCGGCTTAGAAAGTGAAGAGATGACCGATAGATTCATCATCAGGAAGATCCTAAGAGCCTTGGATGGAAAAGATGATACCGTGTGCACATTGATCCAAATGATGCCCAATTACAAAGATCTCAAGCCAACGGAAGTGATTGGAAGAATTGTTGCTCATGAGATGTCACTCAAGGATAAAGAAGAGCTTCACAACAAGTCTAGTGATGCTTACAAAGCCTCATGTGATGCTCCTACATCATCAAGTGAGAAACAAGCCTTCAATGAAGAATGGAGCCTAATGGTGAAGAATTTCAACAAGTTCTACAAGAGTAGAAGCGAATAAAGAAGTTCCAAGACAAGGTCCTACAATGAAAAAAGATCTTCGAGTCGTGAGCGTAATTGCTACAATTGTGGAAGACTCGGACACTACTCAAATGAGTGTACATCCCCCTACAAAAGGAAAGAAAATTCACCCAAAAGGAGAAATAGAAGAGAAGAATCACCTCCAAGAGAGAGAAGGAGTAGAGATGATCGTTATGAACGAAGAACCTCTCGCAGAAGCAAGGATTCGAAAAGGAAGGAAAAGTCATCAAGGAGCTACACAAAACGAAGACATCAAGCTCATGTTGGTGAATGGGTATCCGGTTCCGACTCTGACAATCACTCCGAGAGAAGTTATCACTCCGACTCCGAATATACAATAGATGAAGGTGTTGCCAGTCTAGCACTTGTGTCAACCAACTCCAACGACATATTTGACTCTCCAAATGAAGGAATTGGAAGATGCTTCATGGCTAAAGGCCCAAAGGTATCACACCCCGAGTATGTTGATTTCAATAGTGATGAAGATGACTTGCTAGGTGATGATGATTTACTTGTTAACTCTAGTGATGAAAACTATGGTGAAATTGCTATTAATCATGCTAATCAAGATAAAACGAATGATGATGATAAGAAGGAGATTGAGCATCTAACTAAATAACTAAACACTCTTAAGTTAGCTCATGAAACTACCTTGGAAGATCATCGAGAACTTTTAAAGACTCATGAGAAGCTATGCTTTGAAAAGCTCAACCTTGAGCAAGAGCATGGGTTCTTAAAAGCAATCAATGATGATCTTCGCAAGAAAAGTTCTTCTTACATTGCTAAGCGTTTACTCTTTTCTACTTACATGCCACAAGTAAAATCTAGCAGCAAGAGTAAGAAAGATTCTTCTTCTAGTAGTAACAATGATCATGTTAAATCCAATATTAATTGTTACTTCTAGTAGTTCTCTTGATTCCACTAATGATTCTCTTAGCCAAGTTACACTTGAGCAATAAAATAGCTTATTGAAGGGAATTATAGAGAAAGGTGTACAAGAGCCTTGTCGGAAGTAAGCAATTTGAGGAAATTGTACGCAAGCAAGGAAGACACCGGAAGAATCAAGGTGTTGGTTTTGAACGAAATTTCAATGCCAATGGAGTTGAGTGGGAAGAAGATCAATACCCCAAGACGAAGTTTGTTCCTGAACAAGAGAAGTATGATCCTACTTATTTCAAGGGGACACAAGCTCAAGATGATCTTCCACCACAAGACCACAAGCAAAAAAGGCAAGGACAAGCTTCAAGAGGAGATTGATGCATTCGAAGAAGCTCCCAAGGCCTTGGTCAAGTGGGTTCCAAGACTACATCAAGTTCTACTTCATCAAGTACGACTACAACTCCAAGGATTCCCATCAAGATGGTGTGGATCCCAAAGAAGAAGAATTAGAGAGTTCTTGAGGGTGACTCCGCCAACATACTCCACTCATATCATTTTGGCGAGAACAAGTGCAAACAACTTCCACATCTTGACTAGTTCAAGGAGTCACAAACCCTCTTGTTGGTAAGACAAGGGACAAGGTAACCCAATGCTTTCATGGACATCATCATGTATGAACTTCATTCTATGTCCATGGATATCTTTGTTTGTTCCATGTGGGACTAACCCGTGTAGGTATTTGTCAGCGTTCTGGGAACGGGGGTCCCCAGACTTGCCTGCCTGCGGCCCATGGCGTGGCTTGCTGGCAGGCCTATACGGCCCATCTTCATCGATAAGGAATCAAGACCCTCGCGAGGGGCCAAGCCTCGCGAGGCAGACGACACAAGACCTCCTCAGGAGCGGCCTCACCAGGATGGCTCGTGAGGGGCGGAGAGTCCAAGGCCGGGAAAACCTTGCGAGGTCCTCGTGACGTAAGCCATGACGATCGAGACCAGGCGGGCACCAGCGCGCGCAACGTCCTTGTTTCCTCTTTAGTGCTAAGGGGGAAAGCACAGGCGCGGAGTACTGAGGCATCAAGCAAAGGTTTCCATATTGGTGCAACGAGACCAAGACCACAAGGACGGCAAGACGGAGGTCACCATGGAGCTCAGGACGGCGTCACCGCCAGAAGCTTTGGCAGGCGAAGACCACCTTTTGTCAGGATAGCTTGTACTAGCTGTCCCCTTTCAAATTGGCCGTTGTTGGCTCCCTTCCTGCTCAATATTTGGGGAGAGGACTAGTGCCTCGATAAATAGGACTAGCCACCACCATAGGCGGGGACGGATCATCAAGATCATCCTCAACCACACAAGTTCACCAAGCACAAGAACACCTCCACCTCAGGAGGTTGTTCTTCCCCTTGTACTGTTCGTCCTCAGCCCAACAGGCAATCCACCACCACCACACTGGAGTAGGGTATTACACCACAACGGTGGCCCGAACCAGTATAAATCTTGTGTCCCTTGTGTTGCGAGTTCGTCGAGTTAGTTCGTGAGATCTAGGCTAAGTTAGGACGCAGATCGATAGGGAGGGGAGATCTTCGCGGACCCTGGTGTTTGAACCTTAAGGGTTTTGCCAGAACCCGTAATCCGACATTTGGAGCACTAGGTAGGGGTGCGTCGAAGCTTCTTTCCCGCCACTCCGCATCACGTCGCTCCATCATCTCCATGGCGGACGCACGCCGCGCCCGTGCCGAGCGTCGGGCTGCCCTCGCCACCCGCGTCGATCAGACGGCCCCTGTCGGCGGGCCACCCCGTCGCTCTCTGTCGCCTGCCGCCAACGCTGCCACCAGCCCGGCGGGGAACGAGCAGCAAGCATCCTCGCTGCACCCCTTGGTGCGGTAGGATGGCCGCACCGCCACTCCATCGCTGACTCCCGTTGGTTCGTCGTGTCACGCTCGTCGCGTTCCTACGGACGCATGGGCTGCGCTACTCATGGCGCACGAGCTCCTCCACTACCGCCTAGTCGACGACCTCTACGAGGATTGGCTTGACCGCATCGCCGAGCTTGTCCACGCCACAGGGGGCTCCTCTGCGCCGTCCCACTCTCTGCCCCGCCCTCCGCCAGCCGCGGGCGACGCAGCTCGTGCAGCACTTCCACCACCTCTGCCCCAAGTCGGCGCCCTAGCGCCAAGGCACGCAGCTCCACGGTGCGACCCACCGCGTCCAGTGCCCGCGCATGAAGAAAGAAGCTGTCAAGAAGTCCCTCGACCGCAAGAAAACGCTCCGCCACTCCTCGCTCCGCCGCGCCAGGATCGTTTGCTGCGGCAAGTGCTACCTCTTGAGCACTGCGTTGGTTTTCCCCGAAGAGGAAGGGATGATGCAACAAAGTAGCGTAAGTATTTCCCTCAGTTTTTGAGAACCAAGGTATCAATCCAGTAGGAGGCTACGCGCGAGTCCCTCGTACCTGCACAAAACAAATAAATCCTCGCAACCAACGCAAATAGGGGTTGTCAATCCCTATAAGGCCACTTACGAGAGTGAGATCTGATAGATATGATAAGATAATATTTTTGGTATTTTTATGATAAAGATGCAAAGTAAAATAAAGGAAAAGTAAATAGAAAAGGAAATAACTAAGTAGTAGGAGATTAATATGATGAAGATATACCCGGGGGCCATAGGTTTCACTAGTGGCTTCTCTCGAGAGCATAAGTATTCTACGGTGGGTGAACAAATTACTGTTGAGCAATTGACAGAATTGAGCATAGTTATGAGAATATCTAGGTATGATCATGTATATAGGCATCACGTCCGAGACAAGTAGACCGACTCCTGCCTACATCTACTACTATTACTCCACTCATCGACCGCTATCCAGCATGCATCTAGAGTATTAAGTTAAAAACAGAGTAACGCCTTAAGCAAGATGACATGATGTAGAGGGATAGACTAATGCAATATGAAGAAAACCCCATCCTGTTATCCTCGATGGCAACAATATAATACGTGCCTTGCTGCCCCTACTGTCACTTGGAAAGAACACTGCAAGATTGAACCCAAAGCTAAGCACTTCTCCCATTGCAAGAAAGATCAATCTAGTAGGCCAAACCAAACTGATAATTCGAAGAGACTAGAAAAGATAACCAATCATACATAAAAGAATTCAGAGAAGATTCAAATATTATTCATAGATAGACTTGATCATAAACCCACAATTCATCGGTCTCAACAAACACACCGTAAAAAGAAGATTACATCGAATAGTTCTCCACAAGAGAGGGGGAGAACATTGTATTGAGATCCAAAAAGAGAGAAGAAGCCATCTAGCTACTAACTATGGACCCGTAGGTCTGAGGTAAACTACTGACACTTCATCGGAGGGGCTATGGTGTTGATGTAGAAGCCCTCCGTGATCGATGCCCCCTCCGACGGAGCTCCGGAACAGGCCCCAAGATGGGATCTCGTGGATACAGAAAGTTACGGCGGTGGAATTAGGGTTTTAGCTCTGTATCAGATCGTTTGGGGGTACGTTGGTATATATAGGAGGAAGGAGTACGTCGGTGGAGCAACAGGGGCCCCACAAGGGTGGAGGGCGCGCCGGGGGGGGGGGGGTTGGCGCGCCCCCTACCTCATGGCCTCCTCTTTTCTTTCTTGACGTAGGTTCCAAGTCTCCCGGGTCTTGTTCGTTGAGAAAATCACGTTCCTGAAGATTTCATTCCGTTTGGACTCCGTTTGATATTCCTTTTCTTTGAAACCCTAAAATAGGCAAAAAAACAGCAATTCTGGGCCGGGCCTCCGGTTAATAGGTTAGTCCCAAAAATAATATAAAAGTGGATAATAAAGCCCAATAATGTCCAAAACAGTAGATAATATAGCATGGAGCAACCAAAAATTATAGATACGTTGGAGACGTATCAAGCATCCCCAAGCTTAATTCCTGCTCGTCCTGGAGTAGGTAAATGATAAAAACAAATTTTTTTATGCGGAGTGCTACTTGGCATAATTTTAATGTAATTCTTCTCAATTGTGGTATGAATATCCAGATCCGAAAAATTCAAGACAAAAGTTCATATTGACATAAAAATAATAATACTTCAAGCATACTAACTAAGCAATTGTGTCTTCTCAAAATAACATGGCCAAAGAAAGTTCATCCCTACAAAATCATATAGTTTAGTCATGTTTCATTTTCATCACACAAGAATGTTCTCATCATGCACAACCCCGATGACAAGCCAAGCAATTGTTTCATACTTTAGTAATCTCAAACCTGTAAACTTTCACGCAATATATGAGCGCGAGCCATGGACATATCACTATGGGTGGAATAGAATATAATGAGGAGGGTTATGTGGAGAAGAAAAAAAGGAGAAAGTCTCACATCAATGAGGCTAATCAATGGGCTATGGAGATGCCCACCGATTGATGTTAATGCAAGGAGTAGGGATTGCCATGCAACGGATGCACTAGAGCTATAAATGTATGAAAGCTCAACAAAAGAAACTTGTGGGTGTGCATCCAACTTGCTTGCTCACGAAGACCTAGGGCACTTGAGGAGGCCCATTGTTGGAATATACAAGCCAAGTTCTATAATGAAAAATTCCCACTAGTATATGAAAGTGAGAAAACAAGAGACTCTCTTTCATGAAGATTATGGTGCTACTTTGAAGCACAAGTGTGGAAAAGGATAGTAACATTGTCCCTTCTCTCTTTTTATCTCATTTTTTTGGGCCTTCTTGTTTTTATGACCTTTCTCTTTTTTTGGGCCTTCTCTTTTTTTATGGCCTTTCTCTTTTTTTATTCCTCACTTGGGACAATGCTCTAGAAAATGATGATCATCACACTTCTATTTATTTAAAACTCAATGATTACAACTCGATACTTAGAAGAAAGGATGACTCTATATGAATGCCTCCGGCGGTGTACCGGGATATGCAATGGACCAAGAGTGACATGTATGAAAGAATTATGAACGATGTCTTTGCCACAAATACTATGTCAACTACATGATCATGCTATGCAGTATGACAATAATGAATGTGTCATGATGAACGGAATGATGGAAAGTTGCATGGCAATATATCTCGGAATGGCTATGGAAATGCCATAATAGGTAGGTATGGTGGCTGTTTTGAAGAAGATATAAGGAGGTTTATGTGTGAAAGAGCGTATCATATCACGGGGTTTGGATGCACCAGCGAAGTTTGCGCCAACTCTCAATGTGAGAAAGGGCAATGCACGGTACTGAAGAGGCTAGCAAGGATGGAAGGGTGAGAGTGCGTATAATCCATGGACTCAACATTAGTCATAAAGAACTCACATACTTATTGCAAAAATCTACAAGTCATCAAAAACCTCGGTACTACGCGCATGCTCCTAGGGGGATAGATTGGTAGGAAAAGACCATCGCTCGTCCCCGACCGCCACTCATAAGGAAGACAATCAAATAACACCTCATGTTTCAAATTTGTTGCATAACATTTACCATACGTGCATGCTACGGGACTTGCAAACTTCAACACAAGTATTTCTCAATTTCACAACTACTCAACTAGCATGACTTTGATATTATTACCTCCATATCTCAAAACAATCATCAAGCATCAAACTTCTCTTAGTATTCAAAACACTCTTAAGAAACTTTTACTAACTTTGAATACCTAGCATATTAGGATTTTAAGCAAATTACCATGTTATTAAGACTCTCAAAATAATCTAAGTGAAGCATAAGAGATCAATAGTTTCTATAAAACAAATCCACCACCGTGCTCTAAAAGATATAAGTGAAGTACTAGAGCAAAATTATATAACTCAAAAGATATAAGCAAAGCACATAGAGTATTCTAACAAATTCCAAATCATGTATGGATCTCTCAAAAGGTGTGTACATCAAGGATGATTGTGGTAAACTAACAAGCAAAGACTCAAATAATACAAGACGCTCCAAGCAAAACACATATCATGTGGCGAATAAAAATATAGCTCCAAGTAAAGTTACCGATAGAAGTAGATGAAAGAGGGGATGCCTTCCGAGGCATCCCCAAGCTTTGGCTTTTAGGTGTCCTTTGATTATATTGGGGGTGCCATGGGCATCCCCAAGCTTAGGCTCTTGCCATTCCTTGTTCCATAATCCATCAAATCTTTACCCAAAACTTGAAAACTTCACAACACAAAACTTAAAGTAGAAAATCTCGTGAGCTCCGTTAGCGAAAGAAAATAAAAGACCACTTCAAGGTACTGTAATGAAATCATTCTTTATTTATATTGTTGTTATACCTACTGTATTCCAACTTCTCTATGGATTATAAACTATTTTACTAGCCATAGATTCATCAAAATAAGCAAACAACACTCGAAAAACAGAATCTGTCAAAAACAGAATAGTCTGTAGTAATCTGTAGCTAGCGCAAGCTCTGGAACCCCAAAAATTCTAAAATAAATTGCTGGACGTGAGGAATTTATCTACTAATCATCTTAAAAAATAATTAACTAAATAGCACTTTCCAAATAAAAATGACAGCAGTTCTCGTGAGCGCTAAAGTTTCTGTTTTTTACAGAAAGTTCAACAAGACTTTCCCCAAGTCTTCCCACTGGTTCTACTTGGCACAAACACTAATTAAACACAAAAAACACAACCAAAAGATAGGCTAGATAAATTATTTATTACTAAACAGGAGCAAAAAGCAAGGAATAAAAATAAAATTGGGTTGCCTCCCAACAAGCGATATCGTTTAACGCCCCTAGCTAGGCATAACAAGCAAGAATAGATCTAGGTATTGCCATCTTTGGTAGGCAATCCATAAGTGGATCTCATAATAGATTCATAAGGTAATTTAATTTTGTTTCTAGGAAAGTGTTCCATGCCTTTCCTTAATGGAAATTGGAATCTAATATTTCCTTCCTTCATATCAATAATTGCGCCAATCGTTCTAAGGAAAGGTCTACCAAGAATAATAGGACATGAAGGATTGCAATCTATGTCAAGAACAATAAAATCTACGTGCACATAATTCCTATTTGCAACAATAAGAACATCATTAATTCTTCCGGTTTCTTAATAGTGGAATCCGAAAGGTGCAAGTTTAGAGAGCAATCATCAAAATCACAGAAACCTAACAAATCACACAAAGTCTTTGGAATCATGGAAACACTAGCACCCAAATCACATAAAGCATAGCATTCATGATATTTAATTTTAATTTTAATATTTGGTTCCCACTCATCATAAAGTTTTCAAGGGATAGAAACTTCCCATTCAAGTTTTTCTTCATAAGATTGCATCAAGGCATCAACGATATGTTTAGTAAACACTTTATTTTGACTATAAGCATGAGGAGAATTTAGCACGGATTGCAACAAGGAAATACAATCAATCAAAGAGCAATTTTCATAGTTAAATTCCTTGAAATCCATAATAGTGGGTTTAGCAACATCTAGAGTTTTAATTTCTTCAATCCCAATTTTATCAAATTTAGCATCAAGATCAACAAATTCCGAATTCTTGGAACGCCTTCTAGGTAAGGGTGGATCATATTCAGTCCCATCATTATCAAGATTCATATTTCAAAACAAATATTTAATAGGGGACACACCAATAACTTTTAGATCTTCATCTTTATTTTCATAGGAACTAGAAGAACACCCTCTTATAAAGGCATCTTTCTTAGCACGCATCCTAGTGGTTCTTTCTTTGCACTCATCAATGGAAATTCTCATGGCTTTGAGAGACTCATTGATGTCATGCTTAGGTGGAATAGATCTAAGTTTCAAAGAATCAACATCAAGAGCAATTCTATCAACGTTCCTAGCCAAATCATCAATCTTAAGCAATTTTTCTTCAATCATAGCATTAAAATTATTTTGCAAAGTAATAAATTCTTTAATATTAGATTCAAAATCAGAGGGCATATTATTATAATTTCCATAAGAATTGTTGTAGGAATTACCATAATTATTAGAGGAATTACTAGGATAAGGCCTATGGTTGAAATTTCCTCTATACGCGTTGTTACCAAAACTGTTCCTACCAACAAAATTCACATCCATAGATTCATTATTATTCTCAATCAAAGTAGACAAGGTCATATCATTAGGATCAGAAGAAACACTCTTATTAGCAAATAATTTCATAAGTTCATCCATCTTTCCACTCAAAACATTAATTTCTTCTATCGCATGCACCTTTTTATTAGTAGATCTTTCAGTATGCCATTGAGAATAATTAACCATAATATTATCTAGAAGTTTAGTAGCTTCTCCTAAAGTGATTTCCATAAAAGTGCCTCCCGCGGCCGAATCTAAAAGATTTCTAGAAGGAAAATTCAATCTGGCATAAATTTTTTGTATAATCATCCACAAATTTAAACCATGAGTAGGGCAATTAAGTATCATTAGTTTCATTCTCTCCCAAGCTTGTGCAACATGTTCATGATCAAGTTGCTTAAAATTCATAATATCGTTTCTAAGAGAGATGATCTCAGCGGGAGGAAAATACTTAGAGATAAAAGCATCTTTTCACTTGTTCCATGAATCAATACTATTTTTAGGCAAAGACGAAAACCAAGCTTTAGCATGATCTCTAAGCGAAAAAGGAAATAGCTTCAATTTAACAATATCATTATCCATGTATTTCTTCTTTTGCTTGTCACACAAATCAACGAAGCTATTTAGATGGGTAGCGGCATCTTCACTAGGAAGGCCGGAAAATGGATCTTTCATGACAAGATTCATGTGACACCCCAAAATTTTGGCCTTGTTTTATACATTAAATTTTTTGCCAGGAATTAAATCTTTTATTTTCTAGACTCCCTTTTGATTTTTGAACCATTTTCTCCCTTGTTATTATGGAGTTTTTCCCCAATATAAAAATCTTTTCAAATATGTCATTGGACTTATTTAATCTGTCAAGAGAAACTTTTCCTTATTTAATATAACTAATTACCTAATTAAATTGCTTGATCTTTATTTTCTTGAAAAATGGTTTTTCAAGGTTATATGGCCATATTTGAACTACAACCATTTGATAAATTCACTTAAAATTCCAACCAAAATTTGGAGATGTCATGTGATGTTTTTAAATCACTTTTATGCAAAAATATATTTTATTCATGAAATATTTTGAGCTCTACACTCAATTTTTCTTCTCTGGTCCAGAGTGCAATTTGCACTACAACCCTTTCAAATAATTCTTTCTAGCCTCCACCAAAATTATGGGATATTGGTAGTAGCATATGATTCAAGTTTATGCAAAAACCCTGTGTTATTATTTGAAAATTTTGAGTGAATCAACCTCTTTTCCATTCTGGTCCAGCCTTGTGATTTCTACTGCAACCCTATTTAATTTTGCTCCAAGGATCTTGTGCTTTCTCCCACTTGTAGATAGCCCTACCAAACCCCTAAGTCCAGGAGCATGCACCCATTGGCATATTTTTGGTTCATGAAATAATGTCATTTATTTCTTGTCCAGAATTGAAGTTTTGTAAAACTTGCACTAGCAAGTTTCTCCTTTTGCCAAACTAACCTCACCACTCTCTCTTGCATCTAAGGAGACCCTGATCTGGAAAATTTGGCCCCTCCAAGACTTGCCTAAGTGCCCTTGGCATTTTGTCAAACACCTGGAGAGCATGACCAGTTTTGACATGAGTTGTGGCATTGCACTGTGAACTTGCACCTCTGATCAAACTAGCATGTCCACTAGACTCCCCGTTACTCCTAACCTGGGTCTGTTAATTGCCATCCTCGACCGCGACCTCTAGCATGCTCTGGCATTACGTCGAGCACCTCCCGTGCATGCCCGGAGCGCGAGCAGAGCGCGTGTATTGCACGACCCGCGCCCGAGCTGACACGCTGGCCCCACGGTATTGGCCCGCTCTGCAGCACCACGCCACGCGCTCCCCTCCTCACAGCTACGCGCCAAGCAGCCCCCGCCACGCCCGGCAGGCCAAGAGCTAGCCGCCGCCGCCCGACAGCCTCTGCCCATGTCGGCGCCGCCAAAGCCACTCCCGCTCGCCACCTGGCCCCTGGAACAGCGCGTGCTCATCCGCGAGCGTGTCCACTAGCGCTCGTCACCGCCACGTTGCCCTGCAAGCTACAGAGAGGCGGTTCGCCGGCATCCTCATCCGCCACCGCGGAACCGACCTCGACGAGCTATAAAAGGAGGCCCCCGAGCTTCCCCGAGCACGCAGGCAACCTCAGGCCACCCCTATGGCACTCCCCTAGCTCGCATTCGACCCGGGGAGGTCTCCTTCCTCATCTCCGGCAACTGCAGCCGCCGCCACTGCCCCGGCCAATTCGGCACCACCAGGGCCTCCCACTCTCCATTCTCTCCACCAAGAACCTCCTCATCCTCCCGTGAATCTTTTCCACTACTCGATTTCGATCGGGGCTCACTGCGGGAGAATTTTCACTCCACCCCCGAAGCCTCCTCCGCCGCGAAGCTCGCCGCCGGCAGCTCCCTCCGTCCCCACCGGCCTGGCAACCACCGGGAGGACCGCACTGGAGTGGCGGATCCATCCCCGCCCTTGGGGCCCCGCGAAGGGCTGCCAGTCGCCGGCGACGATCGCCTGAGCTCCGCCTCCGCTCGGGACAGGGGAAGGAGGGGGAAAAGAGACTAGTCAAACCTGACTAGTGGGTCCCTTGGACCCACTGTCAGTGACCCTGCGCCTATCCCCGTGGGATTAAGTGAAGGCGTAAATCCCCCAGTACGTTTTCCCCGCTCCGAAAGCGTATTCCCCTCCGAAACGTTTTCTTTTCTGTTTTATATTTAAATAACAGATTTTGACCAAATCTTTGACTGGCTATAACTTTTTAAATATAACTCCAAATGAATTAATTCTTTTTCCTACATCTCTCAAATATTGTCTAGTTTATTTTAAGATTTATTTGAAAATTTTCCAAACAACTTTTTTGTGCTGTTTTGTATTTGTGTGTTAATTCAAATATATTTTAAAATAGGATTTTGGAGAGAGAGAAGAAACTTTCAAAAGTTTTGGAGAGCACCTCACCCCTCCACAACTTAAAGGCAAGCATTCTGAACCCTGGCATAATGTTTTTGGTGTGTTATTTGACACGCTTATAACACCATCTTACTTCGGAGGACTTGTTATTTCATGTGACATGATCATTTGCATAGAAGCATATCAGTGATTTCCTTGCTGTTGGAAATGAATATTATCGTGATGGTAATCATCCTCATGTGCCTTGCATGCATGCCGGAAAGGAATCCGGGAAAGCCTCGGCCTTGGGTAGGCGTGAGCTTGTCGCCGGTCCCCGTCGGGACGGTTATGTCCGGTATGGCATGGTAAGGTACATTGAGTGGTGATTTCTTCGGTTGAAATATATTTGATATATGTGTCATGCAGGGAACTTATAAACCCCCTGAGTCGACCACATATCGAGTCTTGTTCCAGTAACCCCCATACTTGCCTCGTACTACCACTCGTCCCTGCCGCAGGTAGGGTATGGTTCAGTAAGTCGTCAACCCCTTTCAAGCACACACCGTACAGAGAGGCCATGGTGGAAGATATCGGTTGTAGCCGGTAGGCATGCCACCTGGTCCGGGGGCATGGGTGTTTCCGGTTGGGACCGAGAGGGGAGGCCACCCCTTAGAGCGCGCGATATAAATTTGATCCCATGCTACGCGAGGTTGTAGCCTCCCCACTTAGAGTTTGCTTGACAGGTGTCGTGGGTGATTTCCAGACACCGATGAGTTAAGCTGGTGTGTGCAAGTTAGGCGTGTTTTCAACTAAAAGACCGTAGAATGGAATTAGTCCCGATGGACTAAAGGAATCCGTTACTCGTGGGTAAAGAGTACACCCTCTGCAGAGATTAAACCTATTCGAATAGCCGTGTCCATGGTTAAGGATTACAGTCTGGGATGGGTCAAGTGTTGGTCTTAGTGTCGGTCTTCGGAGGAGATAATGTTAAACCAAACTTGGATACCGACTGGTTACTTGTGAGAACCATGATTATTATTTTATGATGGACTAACCCGTGGCATTATTGTATTATTGAGTATCCCTGGGACGGTTCTACCTCCTGGATATTCATTGTGATCATTTATCTTTTAAGCCCTTTATGTGGTGTCGCTCAGACGCCCGGCTGTGGCATTTCTTTTTAAGCCCTTTATGTGGTGTCGCTCAGACGCCCGACTGTGGCATTTCTTTTTAAGCCCTTTATGTGGTGTCGCTCAGACGCCCGACTGTGGCATTTATTTTAAAGCCCTTTATGTGGTGTCGCTCAGACGCCCGACTGTGGCATTTCTTTTAAAGCCCTTTATGTGGTGTCGCTCAGACGCCCGACTGCGGCATTTTATTCCCACTCTATTACTGCTTATTCATGTTGCATGATAATAACCTGCTTGCATGCATAAAAGATGTTTTATTTATGACTGACGATGTGATCATAAAATTTTTCCGTGCATGATTATCAATTATATTATACCTGTGTTCTTAATGTTTGCGAGTACATTCAAAGTACTCACTGGCTTGTCCCTGGCTATTGTCTTGGCCAGATTTCTGCATGGAGAGGAGCGTTGCGGTGACAGCCCCGGAAACTAAGCAACGGTGATAGCAGCCACACGAAGATAGGAGTTAACCTGGTCAGCTGTTCCTGTGGGAAATGGAGTCCCATAGACACTGATGCCTCACAAACCGCTTCCGCCATCGACCACTAGAAAACCATTTGATGTACTCATAGGCCACAATGGTCTTGTACTTCACATTTTGTATTTTGCTTGAGATTTCTGTATCAAGTTGGAGCCTCATCAGCTAACAGTAATCCTGGGGCTGATGAGCACGACGGTCTTTTCTGGAAATTTATGTCTGGAAAATCCGGTCGTGACAGACTTGGTATCAGAGCCAGGCTGACCATTGGCTAATCCTATCTTAGCCGGGTCTATAAACTTACGCAAACCAACCCACCAAACCATAACCAAACCCCAGCCAAGCTTCTCGTGCAAGATAGCCACACAGCGACCCGACACTTTTTGGCAGTCGGTGCCCAACCTATCAACCTAACCTGTCGCTCATGCGCCAGTGACCGGCCCCTAAATAGTCCTTTCTCGCAAGCGTGCGAAGGAAGACTCCGTCCCCTTTTTCCTATAAAAAGGGGCACGCTAGCCCCAACACAGCACAGCACAGCCTCTACCCCAAACCAAGCTACAATGCTTGGCCCTGTCGTGCACAATGAGACCATAGCAACCAACCTTGGAGGCTTTGTGACCATACTCGCAAACCTCACCCGTCGTGCCTATGCGTTAGAAGAGCCCCCAGAATATGTTGTGTACCAAGGACCCATGAGCGGTGAGAACCGTCAATTCTGGGCCACTGTACACATCTACGGTAGGGGTCTAGAGCCCGAGCGCCCCTACAGGTTCACTGGAAGGACAACTTCCTTTGAGCTTCAAGCCATCCAACTAGCTGCTCGAGAGGCTATAGTTCATCTCCGGCACTTGTCGCCCAGAGTTAACTGTCGCTCGTTCCACTACTACCCCAGACGTGAAGGGTATGGTAGACCACCCCAAGTTGCCAACGGAGATCGCGAGACGGATCCTGCATTGTTGCACCTAGTGCGCTATGTAAGTGCACTAGAGGAACTGTGCGATCAAATCACTATTGATCTAATCGCAGCTCCTGGAGAGCTGGTTCGTCGAGTCCCGGCGAGAGAAGAAAACGAGCCCAACGCCGACAACCCAGTCGTGCTATTTGGACACCCGATCGAGTCCCTGAGATCTGCCCCAGCCATAGGCCAAGGTGCTGCGATAACCCCAGAAGTGCTTCGTCGCATATTGGGAGCACACTCCAACGGGATTGTGGCCAACAATCCCCGAGTTGGTCCTCATCGCTACCCCGAGCCTGCAGCCCCTCAACCCACTCCAGCTAATTCCGACGACGAGACCCGTGGAGGAGCCTCAAGGCACGCCCGCTTGGATGTAAACGAGGTAGACTAGGTCACCCGAGTTGTATCGAGTCCCAGTGTACCCTCGCTTTGTAATCGTGTGGCCTCGTATTTAAATGCCGCCTGTTGTCGTGCCTCTATTTTAATAGTGGCCTTGCCTGGATACGCCAGTATGCAGTATAAGATTTCTATCCCAGACACAATTACCAAAAATCCCCCCGTCAACCCCACAGTAACACATCACTATAGTGAAATGTGTGAATCTGTGGCTTGACCCCGACCCTTGGAACAGAGCTGAAAATTTTCTTTACCATTCACCACGGTAAAAATGACCCAGCTCCGGTGCTATAAAAAGGCCACCGCGTGACCTTGCCAAGCACCTCTCACCTTGTGCACCACCCTCACAACCATTTCCTAACCATGCCGAGCCCTAGCATTTATCTGAGAACCCCAGATGCAACCCCAGGAAGTTTTGTCAAGATATTGCGGGATTTTACCTGCAGTACCATCGGCGCTACCCAGCCACCCCAGTACGAGCTGTTCAAATCGAGGATCACCTCTTCCACCTCAAGATATTGGGCAGCAGTGCACATCCCTCCCGTAAACTCAAACCAAGATCCAACGGAAGTCTCCTTCGTGGGGAAATCTATGCCAACCCCACAAATGGCCATAGAAGCTGTTGCATACGAAGCGCTTGCTCGCCTTCGATTCGCGGTACCCTATGCCAGCGAACGAGGGTATTATTACTTCCCGAGCCGTGCAGCACCCGGAGGAGTGACATCTTTTCCCGGTGGACGAATTGAGAGAGACCCAGTCCTGGCCAACCTTGTCCAGTACGTCATCGCTCAAGAGCATTTAACCCAACGTGTGATGGGTTATCTTCAGAGCCTCGCAGATTAAATCCTCAGATCGCCATCGGCAGAGCACTAAGGCCCGACCAGGAGAGACACGTGCATCGACTGGTCAATCCACTTCCCGCGATAGAAGAGGAGTGTATCCCAGTACCAGAGACGTTTTCTAGGGACCCTGTCCAGTTACCATTTCCATTTTAGACGTCGCTGCGGTGTTCATTATTGCAAACATTTATTTATGTGTGTGACTTATGCGTGATACCCTGAGTTTGTACGACGAGTCAATTATTTGGTTTCTACTAATGTGCGTAGTTTTTGTTGTGGTTTATGTTCCTTTAAATTAACTGTTTTTCCCTCGCAAATCCTAGAGTGAGATTTCTTTTCCCTGAGTTGCTACATCTGCCCCTTCTCACGACGTGGATTATTTAATTTCACACAGCACCACGCAGCAGACTCACAACCATTACCATTCGAACACATACACTGTTTGCAAAACTTTGCAACAGTGTTGCATCCAGCTAATCACCCCCTAACAACAGTTAGCACCCGGCACACCCCATCTACTCCTCATGATCACCACCACCGCGGAGAGCCAACACCCGAGCAGCAGCGTCGCGACGATCGTCGAGGATCATCGCGCACAGGAGCACAGAGAGCCCCAGTAGTGTCGCCAGCCCTCCAAATATCAGGATCACAAACCAGTCCGGCATCGCCTCCGCCATTAGAGCCTCACCCGAGCTTCTGTAAGCAGTAATGGAGAAAGAAGGAGGAGGAGAAGTGAGGCCAGGTGTGAGGAAGAAGAGAGGGACACCTCGACCATTTTTATAGCTCGAGCTCGGTGTACGGTGGGCGAAGTCCACCAACGCCGCTCGTCGCCGATCGCCGGTGTTCGGAGTCGAATCCGCGAGAAGTGCCGACATCACGCTGGCCCGCGAGGTGAGTGCACGCTGCACCGGCAGCTAGCACGCCGCGCACTACCACAGTACGGCCTAGATGCCCTACGCGCTAGGCGTCGCCGGTGGAGAAAGCGCGTGGGAGAGAGGAAGAAGAGAGAACCAGAGGGAGAAGAAGAGACTGACAGTGGACCCTGGGTCCACCTGTCAGCCAGAGAGAGCACTGTGCTCTCGGGTACGACCAGCGTATATTTAAATTTAGAAATTATTCTAAATTTATATCTAGCGTAGAATCTCGCGTTTTTGTCCCGAACCGTAGACTTTTCCATGCGGCACCAGTATTCACACTGTAGTTTTTCACCACTTATTGCCCTCTCACTGTAGCCACATTTTTTTATTGCGTATAGTTTTTCTTAAAACAGCTTTTAGCAAATCTCGAGGACGAGATTTTTCTTAAGGGGGTAGTGCTGTGACACCCCAAAATTTTGGCCTTGTTTTATACATTAAAATTTTTGCCAGGAATTAAAACTTTTATTTTCTAGACTCCCTTTTGATTTTTGAACCATTTTCTCCCTTGTTATTATGGAGTTTTTCCCCAATATAAAAATCTTTTCAAATATGACATTGGACTTATTTAATCTGTCAAGAGAAACTTTTCCTTATTTAATATAACTAATTACCTAATTAAATTGCTTGATCTTTATTTTCTTGAAAAATGGTTTTTCAAGGTTATATGGCCATATTTGAACTACAACCATTTGATAAATTCACTTAAAATTCCAACCAAAATTTGGAGATGTCATGTGATGTTTTTAAATCACTTTTATGCAAAAATATATTTTATTCATGAAATATTTTGAGCTCTACACTCAATTTTTCTTCTCTGGTCCAGAGTGCAATTTGCACCACAACCCTTTTAAATAATTCTTTCTAGCCTCCACCAAAATTATGGGATATTGGTAGTAGCATATGATTCAAGTTTATGCAAAAACCCTGTGTTATTCTTTGAAAATTTTGAGTGAATCAACCTCTTTTCCATTCTGGTCCAGCCTTGTGATTTCTACTGCAACCCTATTTAATTTTGCTCCAAGGATCTTGTGCTTTCTCCCACTTGTAGATAGCCCTACCAAACCCCTAAGTCCAGGAGCATGCACCCATTGGCATATTTTTGGTTCATGAAATAATGTCATTTATTTCTTGTCCAGAATTGAAGTTTTGTAAAACTTGCACTAGCAAGTTTCTCCTTTTGCCAAACTAACCTCACCACTCTCTCTTGCATCTAAGGAGACCCTGATCTGGAAAATTTGGCCCCTCCAAGACTTGCCTAAGTGCCCTTGGCATTTTGTCAAACACCTGGAGAGCATGACCAGTTTTGACATGAGTTGTGGCATTGCACTGTGAACTTGCACCTCTGATCAAACTAGCATGTCCACTAGACTCCCCGTTACTCCTAACCTGGGTCTGTTAATTGCCATCCTCGACCGCGACCTCTAGCATGCTCTGGCATTACGTCGAGCACCTCCCGTGCACGCCCGGAGCGCGAGCAGAGCGCGCGTATTGCACGACCCGCGCCCGAGCCGACACGCTGGCCCCACGGTTTTGGCCCACTCTGCAGCACCACGCCACGCGCTCCCCTCCTCATAGCTACGTGCCAAGCAGCCCCCGCCATGCCCGACAGGCCAAGAGCTAGCCGCCGCCGCCCGACAGCCTCTGCCCATGTCGGCACCGCCAAAGCCACTCCCGCTCGCCACCTGGCCCCTGGAACAGCGCGTGCTCATCCGTGAGCGTGTCCACTAGCTCGTCGCCGCCACGTTGCCCTTCAAGCTACAGAGAGGCGGTTCGCCGGCATCATCATCCGCCGCCGCGGAACCGACCTCGACGAGCTATAAAAGGAGGCCCCCGAGCTTCCCCGAGCACGCAGGCAACCTCAGGCCACCCCTATGGCACTCCCCTAGCTCGCATTTGACCCGGGGAGGTCTCCTTCCTCATCTCCGGCAACTGCAGTCGCCGCCACTGCCCCGGCCAATTCGGCACCACCAGGGCCTCCCACTCTCCGTTCTCTCCACCAAGAACCTCCTCATCCTCCCGTGAATCTTTTCCACTACTCGATTTCGATCGGGGCTCACTGCGGGAGAATTTTCACTCCGCCCCCGAAGCCTCCTCCGCCGCGAAGCTCGCCGCCGGCAGCTCCCTCCGTCCCCACCGGCCTGGCAACCACCGGGAGGACCGCACTGGAGTGGAGGATCCATCCCCGCCCTCGGGGCCCCGCGAAGGGCTGCCAGTCGCCGGCGACGATCGCCTGAGCTCCGCCTCCGCTCGGGACAGGGGAAGGAGGGGGAAAAGAGACTAGTCAAACCTGACTAGTGGGTCCCTTGGACCCACTGTCAGTGACCCTGCGCCTATCCCCGTGGGATTAAGTGAAGGCGTAAATCCCCCTGTACGTTTTCCCCGCTCCGAAAGCATATTCCCCTCCGAAACGTTTTCTTTTCTGTTTTATATTTAAATAACAGATTTTGACCAAAACTTTGACTGGCTATGACTTTTTAAATATAACGCCAAATGAATTAATTCTTTTTCCTACATCTCTCAAATATTGTCTAGTTTATTTTAAGATTTATTTGAAAATTTTCCAAACAAATTTTTTGTGCTGTTTTGTATTTGTGTGTTAATTCAAATATATTTTAAAATAGGATTTTGGAGAGAGAGAAGAAACTTTCAAAAGTTTTGGAGAGCACCTCACCCCTCCACAACTTAAAGGCAAGCATTCTGAACCCTGGCATAATGTTTTTGGTGTGTTATTTGACACGCTTATAACACCATCTTACTTCGGAGGACTTGTTATTTCATGTGACATGATCATTTGCATAGAAGCATATCAGTGATTTCCTTGCTGTTGGAAATGAATATTATCGTGATGGTAATCATCCTCATGTGCCTTGCATGCATGCCGGAAAGGAATCCGGGAAAGCCTCGGCCTTGGGTAGGCGTGAGCTTGTCGCCGGTCCCCGTCGGGACGGTTATGTCCGGTATGGCATGGTAAGGTACATTGAGTGGTGATTTCTTCGGTTGAAATATATTTGATATATGTGTCATGCAGGGAACTTATAAACCCCCTGAGTCGACCACATATCGAGTCTTGTTCCAGTAACCCCCATACTTGCCTCGTACTACCACTCGTCCCTGCCGCAGGTAGGGTATGGTTCAGTAAGTCGTCAACCCCTTTCAAGCACACACCGTACAGAGAGGCCATGGTGGAAGATATCGGTTGTAGCCGGTAGGCATGCCACCTGGTCCGGGGGCATGGGTGTTTCCGGTTGGGACCGAGAGGGGAGGCCACCCCTTAGAGCGCGCGATATAAATTTGATCCCATGCTACGCGAGGTTGTAGCCTCCCCACTTAGAGTTTGCTTGACAGGTGTCGTGGGTGATTTCCAGACACCGATGAGTTAAGCTGGTGTGTGCAAGTTAGGCGTGTTTTCAACTAAAAGACCGTAGAATGGAATTAGTCCCGATGGACTAAAGGAATCCGTTACTCGTGGGTAAAGAGTACACCCTCTGCAGAGATTAAACCTATTCGAATAGCCGTGTCCATGGTTAAGGATTACAGTCTGGGATGGGTCAAGTGTTGGTCTTAGTGTCGGTCTTCGGAGGAGATAATGTTAAACCAAACTTGGATACCGACTGGTTACTTGTGAGAACCATGATTATTATTTTATGATGGACTAACCCGTGGCATTATTGTATTATTGAGTATCCCTGGGACGGTTCTACCTCCTGGATATTCATTGTGATCATTTATCTTTTAAGCCCTTTATGTGGTATCGCTCAGACGCCCGGCTGTGGCATTTCTTTTTAAGCCCTTTATGTGGTGTCACTCAGACGCCCGACTGTGGCATTTCTTTTTAAGCCCTTTATGTGGTGTCGCTCAGACGCCCGACTGTGGCATTTATTTTAAAGCCCTTTATGTGGTGTCGCTCAGACGCCCGACTGTGGCATTTCTTTTAAAGCCCTTTATGTGGTGTCGCTCAGACGCCCGACTGCGGCATTTTATTCCCACTCTATTATTGCTTATTCATGTTGCATGATAATAACCTGCTTGCATGCATAAAAGATGTTTTATTTATGACTGACGATGTGATCATAAAATTTTTCCGTGCATGATTATCAATTATATTATACCTGTGTTCTTAATGTTTGCGAGTACATTCAAAGTACTCACTGGCTTGTCCCTGGCTATTGTCTTGGTCAGATTTCTGCATGGAGAGGAGCGTTGCGGTGACAGCCCCGGAAACTAAGCAACGGTGATAGCAGCCACACGAAGATAGGAGTTAACCTGGTCAGCTGTTCCTGTGGGAAATGGAGTCCCATAGACATTGATGCCTCACAAACCGCTTCCGCCATCGACCACTAGAAAACCATTTGATGTACTCATAGGCCACAATGGTCTTGTACTTCACATTTTGTATTTTGCTTGAGATTTCTGTATCAAGTTGGAGCCTCATCAGCTAACAGTAATCCTGGGGCTGATGAGCACGACGGTCTTTTCTGGAAATTTATGTCTGGAAAACCCGGTCGTGACAATTCAGCAAAGCAGTATTAATTTCACAAGATTCAGCATCGGTAAGAGGAGCAATCGGAGTGCTAATAAAATCATTGTTGTTGGTATTGGTGAAGTCACACAATTTAGTATTATCTTAAGCCATCGTGACAAGCAAGCAAACTAACACACACACATAAACAAAAAGCAAGCAGGCAAAAAGAGGCAAATAGAGAAAGAGCGGGAGGATAGAGAGAGAGAGGGCGAATAAAACGGTAAGGGTGAAGTGGGGGAGAGGAAAATAAGAGGAAAATGGCAAATAATGTAATGCGGGAGATAAGGGTATGTGATGGGTACTTGGTATGTTGTCTTTTGCATAGATCTCCCCGGCAATGGCGCCAGAAATCCTTCTTGCTACCTCTTGAGCATTGCGTTGGTTTTCCCCGAAGAGAAAGGGATGATGCAGCAAAGTAGCGTAAGTATTTCCCTCAGTTTTTGAGAACCAAGGTATCAATTCAGTAGGAGGCTACGCGCGAGTCCCTCGTAACTGCACAAAACAAATAAATCCTCGCAACCAACGCAGATAGGGGTTGTCAATCCCTATAAGGCCACTTACGAGAGTGAGATCTGATAGATATGATAAGATAGTATTTTTGGTATTTTTATGATAAAGATGCAAAGTAAAATAAAGGCAAAGTAAATAGCAAAGGAAATAACTAAGTAGTAGGAGATTAATATGATGAAGATAAACCCGGGGGCCATAGGTTTCACTAGTGGCTTCTCTTGAGAGCATAAGTATTCTACGGTGGGTGAACAAATTACTTTTGAGCAATTGACAGAATTGAACATAGTTATGAGAATATCTAGGTATGATCATGTATATAGGCATCACGTCCGAGACAAGTAGACCGACTCCTGCCTGCATCTACTACTATTACTCCACTCATCGACCGCTATCCAGCATGCATCTAGAGTATTAAGTTAAAAACAAAGTAACGCCTTAAGCAAGATGACATGATGTAGAGGGATAGACTCATGCAATATGATGAAAACCCCATGTTGTTATCCTCGATGGCAACAATACAATACGTGCCTTGCTGCCCCTACTGTCACTGGGAAAGGAAACTGCAAGATTGAACCCAAAGCTAAGCACTTCTCCCATTGCAAGAAAGATCAATCTAGTAGGCCAAACCAAACTGATAATTCGAAGAGACTTGCAAAGATAACCAATCATACATAAAAGAATTCAGAGAAGATTCAAATATTATTCATAAATAGACTTGATCATAAACCCACAATTCATCGGTCTCAACAAACACACCACAAAAAGAAGATTACATCGAATAGTTCTCCACAAGAGAGGGGGAGAACATTGTATTGAGATCCAAAAAGAGAGAAGAAGCCATCTAGCTACTAACTATGGACCCGTAGGTCTGAGGTAAACTACTCACACTTCATCGAAGGGGCTATGGTGTTGATGTAGAAGCCCTCCGTGATCGATGCCCCCTCCGGCG
This sequence comes from Triticum urartu, assembly GCF_056163025.1. Lineage (NCBI taxonomy): Eukaryota > Viridiplantae > Streptophyta > Magnoliopsida > Poales > Poaceae > Triticum > Triticum urartu. Next base: position 147,777,837 of record NC_141879.1, on the reverse strand, counting down.
GAGCTCCGGAACAGGCTCCAAGATGGGATCTCGTGGATACAGACAGTTATGGCGGTGGAATTAGGGTTTTGGCTCCGTATCTGATCATTTGGGGGTACGTAGGTATATATAGGAGGAAGGAGTACGTCGGTGGAGCAACAGGGGGCCCACGAGGGTGGAGGGCGCGCCTGGGGAGGGGGGGGGTAGGCGCGCCCCCTACCTCGTGGCCTCCTCTTTTCTTTCTCGACGTAGGGTCCAAGTCTCCCGGGTCTTGTTCGTTGAGAAAATCACGTTCCCGAAGGTTTCATTCCGTTTGGACTCCGTTTGATATTCCTTTTCTTCGAAACCCTAAAATAGGCAAAAAAAACAGCAATTCTGGGCTGGGCCTCCGGTTAATAGGTTAGTCCCCAAAATAATATAAAAGTGGATAATAAAGCCCAATAATTTCCAAAATAGTAGATAATATAGCATGGAGCAATCAAAAATTATAGATACGTTGGAGACGTATCAGCAAGGCCCCACGCCACTGGCCATAGCAGCGCGCGGGCGCCAGGGCCAAGCTCCACCTCCAAGGCGGGCCCCGGTGACCACGGCTGGCTGCCGCGCCTTCACCCCAAGCTGCGCAACGTCGCCTGGCCGGGCAAGTTCAAGCCAGATCTGCCTCCTCGCTACAACGGCACCCCCGACCCCCCGGAGTTCCTGCAGCTCTACGAGCTGAGCATCGAGGCGGCCAACGGCGACGAGAAAGTCATGGCGAACTGGTTTCCCATGGCTCTCAAGGATGGCCCCCGCTCCTGGCTCCTGAACCTGCCTCCATGTTCAATTTTCTCCTGGGACGAGATGCGCAACCGCTTCATCGCCAACTTCCAGGGCACTCGCGACCGCCCCCCGGTCGCGGGCGACCTGCGCCGCATCAAGCAACAACCAGGAGAGACCCTGCAGAAGTACATTCAGCGCTTCAACAATGCACGAATCAAGATCCCCAAGGTGACCGACGAGGTCATCATCTCAGCGTTCTCCGATGGCGTCCGCGACGTCAAGATGAAGGAGGAGCTCGCCATCCATGAGGAGCTGTGCACGACCTTGGAGCTATTCAACATCGCGACCAAGTGTGCGAGAGCTGAGGAGGGGCGCCTCTCCCTCCTCGAGCTCCCTCCTGCAGACCCGGAGGAGAAGAAGACCAAGGCCAAGGACATGAAGCGCAAGGGAGCAGTCGTACTCGCGGCGGAGCCAGACACCAAGCGCGACAGAGACCAGCCCGAGTCATCCAAGGGCAGCCTACTGTTCTGCGCCTTCCACAACCTGCATACCCATAACACCAGCGACTGTCAAGAGCTTAGAGCCATCCGAGAAGGATGCTTAGGTCGACGCCCCGAGCGCAGCGACCGGGGCTACGACCGAGGAGGAGGACGTGGTGGCGGACGCTGGGACGACCGTGGCCCACGCCAGGAGTGGCACGACCGGCCTCGTGAGGACCGCTTGCAGGATTAGCCTCGCGAGGGCGCCTGGAGGGACCAGCCTCGTGAGGCTTGTCCTCAAGGCAATGCAGGCCTTCCTTCACTACCGCCACCACCCAGAAGGAACGCCGACCACCATCAAGACGAGGGGGCTGGGGGCTTCCAGGAACCACGCACTATCGCCTGCATCTTGGGCGGAGCTCAAGCCCCAGCCTCGTAGCGTATCTTCAAACCAATTGCATGTGAAGTGAATGCAGTTCTCCCCAAGCTCGAGGCCACACGCCCGCTCAGATGGTCCAGGTGCTCCATCACGTTCAGTTCAGCAGATCAGCTCAAGTGCGCGGCTACTGCAGGCATCCTCCCAATGCTCTGTTCGCCAGTCATCAGCAACGTGCAAGTTACCAAGACCCTCATCGACGGCGGCGCAGGGCTCAATGTCCTGTCCGTCGACACGTTCGACAACCTCCAAGTGCCATATGACCAGCTTCAGCCTAAAAAGCCTTTGTCAGGAGTAACCGATGGCTCTACTACCCCGATCGGGCTGGTCCGCCTCCCCGTTACCTTTAGAGAACGCAACAACTACCACACCGAACTCATCGACTTCGACGTTGCCTGCATCCACTTGTCATACGACGCCATCCTCGGGTATCCAGCTCTGGCCAAGTTCATGGCGGTGACCCATCACAGCTACAATGTCCTCAAGATGCCGGGAAGCGGTGGAATCATCATAGTACCGTGCAAAGAAAGAGACGCGGTGTGCTCCCTCGAGCGTGCCTTCCAAGCTGCAGCAATCGACGACCCCGACAGTCAGGGTGAGCGCCCTCCTGAGGCCACCTCCGAGAAGAAGCAGCTGCGCCAAGCAGGGCCCTAGGAAAGCGGTGCCTCATTAGGATCGGCGCCCGTGCTTGGGGCGCCTCCCTCCATCGCATAGGAAGGCGCGCCCAGCGCCCCTCTCGGGCAGGGCTCGGGGGCTCTCTTCTGGAGGGCCTCAGACTTTGCCAACATCATGAGGGAGGCGCTTGGGCACCACTTGGAGGCGTGCTTCACGGCACGTTTCCCTCAGGAGAACACAGGGCAAGGAGTGCCCACTACTCAGGAGTTCATCACCAAGACCGCTCAGGAACTACAAGACGCACAGGCCATGCGCGGCGGCCGCCGCTCACCAGGCGCAGCTCCCCATCTAAGCGAGGATGCCACGCTGCGTGTCTGCATCGATGTTCTAGGCTCAATCGGGCAGCCTCTCAGGAGCTTCTCTGGCCTTCGCGAGTGGGACACTGCGAGGGCCCACCTCACAGCTACGTTCGCATGCCCTTCGGCCTGCCGAGTGTGGCGGCCGCCTATCAACGCAACCTGCGGAGCATCCTGGAGTCTCATGAGGCCAGGCACCACGCTGTGCTGACAGAGATGAAGACGGTCCTCGGGGAACCCCCTGGACCCCAGAGCCTCCCGAGGCTCAGGGCCCCGGTGGCTCATGAGGGGAAGCCCCTTTGCCGCACGCCTTCAGCTACCCCAACTCTCCTTCATCAACAGAACCAGGTGACATTTTCCCAAGTTCATTCAGCTGGGAGCGCCCCCAGGGCAGCATCATCCCCAGGCCGCATGGGTCCGTCCCTGTGGCATGTATCTTTCCTTTTATGTCTTTAGCTTACCCTGTTGGGGGCGCCCCTCGGGCTGCATCATCCCCAAGCCGCTCGGGCCGGACCCAGTGGAATGCATCTTCCCTGCATTTACCTAAGCTAGGTTGCTTTCCATGCTTAATCTATCTATGACTATCAACTGCTTGATTGCCACCCACCATGGGAGCCACGCGCCGACCGTCTCTCTTCAGGACCCTTCGCGTTTTCTAACCATTTCGCAGGACCAAGACAGCAAACAAGAACCAACACCAGGCGCAACCCGCCTTGAGGTAGGGCCTCGTGATTCCCGTGCCGGCTCACGAGTGTCCAAACACACCTCGTCTATCCCTGCCGTGCAAGCCACGCGTCAGGGTGGGGCTGTACACGCCCCGGGGGCTCTCCGCAGTAGGGAGTCCCCTCTCACGCGCTGGAAGCAAACCAGCAATCACCACGGCAACCGGTGCCCTTCCTTGCGCTGGAACTTCATGAGGGCCACAGCAGGCGGTACCATGGACTCTCTCTCTTCTCTCATGTGATTCGCTTGCGCATTAAAAGGGGGGCTCTTGAGCATCGTGCCTTAGGAGCTCTTACTAGCTCTCCAGCTCTCACCCCTGGCCTTGACCACGACACGCGACCTGGCATACCAGCGGCGGCTGAGCTCGCTCGAGGGCCGGGACCTGAGGACGCAAAGCACCAAGAAGGACATGGAGGGGAGGGGAAGGCCCGCACGGGCCAGACCTAGCCACGCTATAACGACCGGCGTGCTAGTCCGGCATGACTCAAGGAGCAGACCCTAGACAACCAAAGATAAGTTCTCGCTCTGGATCCACCAGTTGCTTGTGGCACAAGACCCTCGCTCCCTTCGCTGCCCTGCTGCGGCAACGCTTTCTTCCTTTCCCATCCTAAGACAGCTGCTTGCGCGCTAAGGGGGACCTCTTGAGCATCGCGCCTCAGGAGCTCTTACTGGACCTCAGGCCGCTCACCTCCTGGCCTTGACCACGACACGCGACCTGGCATACCAGCGACGGCTGAAGCCTGCCTGGGGACCGGGACCTGTCAGCGTAGAGCACCAAGCTGCCGCAGGATTGGAAAGGGGAGGCCGAGCCTTGGCAGGATATGCGCACACAAATCTCCATAATAAGGGTTATATTGACAAAAGGCATTACAGATGCTTTACACACCCCCACGGGTTCCATTTCTTGATTCCTCGCAGGGAACAAAAGGGAAGGAATTCCTAGGGGTTCTATCTACGCGCACCAGGTGTCGCCGACGCCATCATCAACAGTGGGCCACGTAAGGCTGGCGACAACCCCATCCAGATCAGCGACGGCGGCGGCTGAATGCCGCGGCCCTGCTCCAGGCTCGGCAGGAGCTCGAGGGCACGTAGCTGTCATCGCTCGTCTCCGGAGACTCCAAGAGCTCAGGAGAGTCGCTAGACCACCAGGAGTTGCAACTGTCGCTGGAGGAGCTGTAGCCGAGACCGGTGGCGGGCCCCGTGCCCGCCTCAGCGTCGTCCTGGTGACCTCCATCCGGGCAGCTCTCCAGGCGGTGGCCTTCCTCGTTGAATACCTTGAAGAATAGCACGGAGGCGCCGTCGTACTCGAAGTGGATCGCGAGGGCGCCCTCCGCACGGCAGACTCGGGCAATATCACCCCAGCCTCGGGTCATGAAGATGTTCCCGGAGGCAACGATTCCAATCTCCGCTCAAGTCGCTGGGGCATCGCAGTCGGCATGATGCAGCTAAAGTTCGCGAAGGCCCCTCGGCGGCATCTCGGTGGCGAAGAACGGCGGGAGGCATATCCAGGTGCTCGGGGGCATCGCTGCCCACAACACGAACTCGACTGAAGAGTCCGCATCATGGACCCCTGGGCGATGGTATGCGCCACCGCGGCACGGAGACCACGGCTTTGGTGCGGGCGGCGCCGTTCAACGCTCCTCCCTCCGGAATCATCGGCGAGAGCGTACAAGGGCAGTGGGTACCCAGGAGGCGGCCTCTCATACCAAGGCCGTGACACCACCGGCCTAACAACCACCTCGCGGCGATGAGACCTCCTTTTCTTCGGCGGGAGCAGCTCGGGCATGTTGAGGGGGGTCTTGCCCTTCTCTGCGGCCGAGAACCTCCGGATCGGCGCCATGTCTGCATGAGTGAGGAGCGGAGCAAGGAAGAAGAAGAAGAAGCGGGAGAGGCAGAAGAAGGATGGGCGATGGGGGCTCCGCCCCCTCCCATTTATACAAGGAGAAGGCCAACCAGCACCCCCCATGATCACAGGTAATGATGGTCTTCCTTGCATGTCGTAGGGACTTGTACGTCAGGTAGTTGCCGAGGCAGCATGGGGAAGCGGAGACGCCCACGTCCAATCAACCGCCACGCGTCGACCGAGGCTGTAGGCTATTGGGGCCCGCGGTGCTCCGCACTTGACCTTTGGCTTCGCCTCAAAGCCAAGCCCGAGCACGCCTTGGGCCCGGGGCTACTGTCAGCGTTCTGGGAACGGGGGTTGCTACCTCTTGAGCACTGCTTTGGATTTCCTTGAAGAGGGAAGGATGATGCAGCAGAGTAGCATAAGTATTTCCATCAGTTTGTGAGAACCAAGGTATCATCCAGTAGGAGGCTACGCGCGAGTCCCTCGTACCTGCACAAAGAAAATAACTCCTCGCAACCACCGCGATAAGGGGTTGTCAATCCCTTCACGGTCACTTACGAGAGTGAGATCTGATAGATATGATAAGACAATATTTTTGGTATTTTTGTGATAAAGATGCAAAGTAAAATAAAAGCAAAGTAATAAGCAAAGGAAATAACTAAGTATTGGAAGATTAATACGATGAAGATAGACCCGGGGGCCATAGGTTTCACTAGTGGCTTCTCTCAAGAGCATAAGTATTTTACGGTGGGTGAACGAATTACTGTTGAGCAATTGACAGAATGAGCATAGTTATGAGAATATCTAGGTATGATCATGTATATAGGCATCACGTCCGAGACAAGTAGACCGACTCCTGCCTACATCTACTACTATTACTCGACTCATCGACCGCTATCCAGCATGCATCTAGAGTATTAAGTTCATGAAAACAGAGTAACGCCTTAAGCAAGATGACATGATGTAGAAGGATAAATTCATGCAATATGATTAAAAACCCATCTTGTTATCCTCGATGGCAACAATACAATACGTGCCTTGCTGCCCCTACTGTCACTGGGAAAGGACACCGCAAGATTAAACCCAAAGCTAAGCACTTCTTCCATTGCAAGAAAGATCAATCTAGTAGGCCAAAACAAACTGATAATTCGAAGAGACTTGCAAAGATAACCAATCATACATAAAAGAATTCAAAGAAGATTCAAATATTGTTCATAGATAATCTTGATCATAAACCAACAATTAATCGTTCTCAACAAACACACCGCAAAAAGAAGATTACATCGAATAGATCTCCACAAGAGAGGGGGAGAACATTGTATTGAGATCCAAAAAGAGAGAAGAAGCCATCTAGCTAATAACTATGGACCCGAAGGTCTGAGGTAAACTACTCACACTTCATCAGAGAGGCTATGGTGTTGATGTAGAAGCCCTCCGTGATCGATGCCCCCTCCGGCGGAGCTCTAGAACAGGCCCCAAGATGGGATCTCGTGGATACAGAAAGTTACGGCGGTGGAATTAGGGTTTTGGATCCGTTTCTGATCGTTTGTGGGTACGTAGGTATATATAGGAGGAAGGAGTACGTCGGTGGAGCAACAGGGGGCCCACGAGGGTGGAGGGCGCACCTGGGGGGGGTAGGCGCGCCCCCTACCTCGTGGCCTCCTCCTTTATTACTTGACGTAGGGTCCAAGTCTCCTGGATCATGTTCGGTGAGAAAATCACGTTCCCGAAGGTTTCATTCCGTTTGGACTCCGTTTGATATTCCTTTTCTTCGAAACCCTAAAATAGGCAAAAAAAACAACAATAGTGGGCTAGGCCTCCAGTTAATAGGTTAGTCCCAAAAATAATATTAAAGTGGATAATAAAGCCCAATAATGTGCAAAACAGTAGATAATATAGCATGGAGCAATGAAAAATTATAGATACGTTGGAGACGTATCAAGCATCCCCAAGCTTAATTCCTGCTCGTCCTCGAGTAGGTAAATGATAAAAAAGATAATTTTTGATGTGAAGTGCTACTTAGCATAATTTTAAGGTAATTATTCTTAATTGTGGTATCAATATTCAGATCCAAAAGATTCAAGATAAAAGTTTAATATTGACATAACAATAATAATACTTCAAGCATACTAACAAAGCAATTATGTCTTCTCAAAATAACATGGCCAAAGAAAGTTATCCCTACAAAATCATATAGTTTGGCTATGCTCTATCTTCATCAGACAAAGTATTTAAATCATGCACAACCCCGATGACAAGCCAATCAATTGTTTCATACTTTTGACATTCTCAAACTCTTTCAATCTTCATGCAATACATGTGCGTGAGCCATGGATATAGCACTATATGTGGAATAGAATGGTGGTTGTGGAGAAGACAAAAAGGAGAAGATAGTCTCACATCAACTAGGCGTATCAACGGGCTATGGAGATGCCCATCAATAGATATCAATGTGAGTGAGTAGGGATTGCCATGCAACGGATGCACTAGAGCTATAAGTATATGAAAGCTCAACAAAAGGAACTAAGTGGGTGTGCATCCAACTTGCTTGCTCATGAAGACCTAGGGCATTTTGAGGAAGCCCATCATTGGAATATACAAGCCAAGTTCTATAATGAAAAATTCCCACTAGTATATGAAAGTGACGAAATGAGAGACTCTCTAATATGAAGATCATGGTGCTACTTTGAAGCACAAGTGTGGTAAAAGGATAGTAACATTGTCCCTTCTCTCTTTTTCTCTCTTTTTTTATTTGGGCCTTTTCTCTTTTTTTATGGCCTCTTTTCTTTCCCCTTTTTTTATTTTATTTTTCGTCCGAAGTCTCATCACGACTTGTGGGGGAATCATAGTCTCCATCATCCTTTCCTCACTGGGACAATGCTCTAATAATGATGATCATCACACTTTTATTTTCTTACAACTCAACAATTACAACTCGATACTTAGAACAAAATATGACTCTATATGAATGCCTCTAGCGGTGTACCGGGATATGCAATGAATCAAGAGTGACATGTATGAAATAATTATGAATGGTGGCTTTACCACAAATACGATGTCAACTACATGATCATGCTAAGCAATATGACAATGATGGGGTGTGTAATAATAAATGAAATGGTGGAGAGTTGCATGGGAATATATCTTGGAATGGCTATGGAAATGCCATAATAGGTAGGTATGGTGGCTGTTTTGAGGAAGGTATATGGTGGGTGTATGATACCGGCGAAAGGTGTGCGGTATTTAGAGAGGCTAGCAATGGTGGAAGGAACAAAATTGCGTATAATCCATGGACTCAACATTAGTCATAAAGAACTCATATACTTATTGCAAAAATCTACAAGTTATCAAAGCAAAGTATTACGCGCATGCTCCTAGGGGGATAGATTGGTAGGAAAAGACCATCGCTCGTCCCCGACCGCCACTCATAAGGAAGACAATCAAAAAATAAATCATGCTCCGACTTCATCACATAACGGCTCACCATACGTGCATGCTACGGGAATCACAAACTTTAACAAAAGTATTTCTCAAATCCACAACTACTCAACTAGCACAGTTTTAATATCACCATCTTCATATCTCAAAACAATTATCAAGCATCAAACTTCTCATAGCATTCAACACACTCATAAGAAAGTTTTACTATTCTTGAATACCAAGCATATTAGGATTATTTTAGAAAATTACCATGCTATTTAAGACTCTCAAAATAATCTAAGTGAAGCATGAGAGATCAATAGATTCTATAAAACAATTCCACCACCGTGCTCTAAAAGATATAAGTGAAGTACTAGAGCAAAACTATATAACTCAAATGATATAAGCGAAGCACATAGAGTATTCTAACTAATTCCAGATCATGTATGGCTCTCTCAAAAGGTGTGCACAGCAAGGATGATTGTGGTAAACTAAAAAATAAAGACTCAAATAATACAAGACGCTCCAAGCAAAACACATATCATGTGGTGAATAAAATATAGCTCCAAGTAAAGTTACCGATAGAAGTAGACGAAAGATGGGGTGCCTTCCGGGGCATCCCCAAGCTTTGGCTTTTAGGTGTCCTTTGATTATCTTGGGGGTGCCATGGGCATCCCCAAGCTTAGGATCTTGCCACTCCTTGTTCCATAATCCATCAAATCTTTACCCAAAACATGAAAACTTCACAACACAAAACTTAAAGTAGAAAATCTCGTGAGCTCCGTTAGCGAAAGAAAACAAAAGACCACTTCATGGAACTGTAATGAAATCATTCTTTATTTATATTGGTGTTAAACCTACTGTATTCCAACTTCTCTATGGTTATAAACTATTTTACTAGCCATAGATTCATCAAAATAAGCAAACAACACACGAAAAACAGAATCTGTCAAAAACAGAACAGTCTGTAGTAATCTGTAGCTAGCGCAAGATATGGAACCCCACAAATTCTAAAATAAATTTCTGGACGTGAGGAATTTATCTATTAATAATCTGCAAAAATAATTAACTAAGTATCACTTTCCAAATAAAAATGGCAGCAGTTCTCGTGAGCGCTAAAGTTTCTGTTTTTTACAGCAAGATTAACAAGACTTTCCGCAAGTCTTCCCAACGGTTCTACTTGGCACAAACACTAATTAAACACAATAAACACAACCAAAACAGAGGCTAGGTAAATTATTTATTACTAAACAGGATCAAAAAGCAAGGAATAAAAATAAAATTGGGTTGCCTCCCAACAAGCGCTATCGTTTAACGCCCCTAGCTAGGCATAAAAAGCAAGGATAGATCTAGGTATTACCATCTTTGGTTTTAGGGAAGAAAAGAGAAAACTTGCTATCTATGGAATTAATATTTCTATTTTGATAAAGCACATGGCTATTAATGGTAGAAGAAAGATTAAGTATGTTACGGAAATTTGTATCTAAACTAGCCTTCATCTCTTTGATAGATTCATTTTGGTAAGAGAGCAAAAGAGATGTAGAATCAACTTTCTCATTCATGGGGTGCCCAAATATGGTTTTCATCTTCTCATAAGTGTCTACGGCATCCCCTTCAATAAAGCCTTCTTCAAATATAGAATCTAAGACATGCTTAAAAGAAGAAGGAAGGGCAATATAAAAGCTTTTTAAGTAAATTTCAATTTGGTATTGAGGCACATAGCTAGCCCTGATTCTTAATAGTCCATACCAAGCATCTTTCAAAGATTCATCAAGTAAATAACGAAAAATTCCGGAATCATCTTCATCAAAATTATCAAGATTCTCATTGATAACTCCGGTAGGTTTTTCCATAGTATCCTTATTTATGAGCTTAGCGAGAATAGAAGGGTTGTCCAAAGTACTAAAACTCGGGAAAGAGCCCAAAACCCTTTTTGATTCAGACATGGCGGACGAAAAGCGAGCGCGAAAAAGAGAGGGTGAATAAAACGACAAGGGTGAAGTGGGGGAGAGGAAAACGAGAGGCAAATGGCAAATAATGTAATGCGGGAGATAAGGGTTGTTGTCGGTGTCAAAACCGGCGGATCTCGGGTAGGGGGTCCCGAACTGTGCGTCTAGGCCGGATGGTAACAGGAGGCAAGCGACACGAAGTTTTACCCAGGTTCGGGCCCTCTTGATGGAGGTAAAACCCTACGTCCTGCTTGATTAATATTGATGATATGGGTAGTACAAGAGTAGATCTACCATGAGATCGGAGAGGCTAAACCCTAGAAGCTAGCCTATGGTATGATTGTTGTTCTGTATGTTGTCCTACGGACTAAAACCCTCCGGTTTATATAGACACCGGAGAGGGTTAGGGTTACACAAAGTCAGTTACAATGGTAGGAGATCTACATATCCGTATCGCCAAGCTTGCCTTCCACGCCAAGGAAAGTTCCTTCCGGACACGGGACGAAGTCTTCAATCTTGTATCTTCATAGTCCATGAGTCCGGCTGAAGGTATAGTCCAGCCATCCGGACACCCCCTAATCCAGGACTCCCTCAGTAGCCCCCGAACCAGGCTTCAATGACGATGAGTCCGGTGAATTGATTGTCTTCGGCATTGCAAGGCGGGTTCTCCTCCAAATTCCGTGTACCTGTTGAATAAAGTCTGGTTTCTTGTAAATGTTGCGCTCCTTGGCTTCTACGCCCAATAATGGCCGTCTCCCACGTGTCAAACGAATATGAAAAGTCTGTGTGTTTTTACATCCACACCCCTAGCCGCGTAAATGAGCCGCCCATTTAAAGGGGACTTGGATTTAGATCCAAACCACACCTTCTCCCCTTTGCGAGTGTTCATCAGAGCGCATCCGACAAAGGTCCATTCCACCATGGCCAGCCGTCGCAACTCCTCCTTTTGCCCTTCCAGCCCTTAGCTTGGATATTGGGAGAGATTCTCCATCCCGCATAGCGAGCTAGTGACGCTCCAGACCAAGGGATTTCTCCCCCCGGCCTATATGGTCCCGGTTCGAGCCGGCCTTGCCATCTATAATGGCGGAGAGCAAGCGGAGAGTGCCCCTAATCCCTCCAAAGGAGAGCGGGTATGCCTTGTCCCTTATTTAATAAGAGGGCTCGGATTTCCAATCCATCCGTTTCTCTGGGGGCTCCTGGAGTTCTATGGCCTCCAGCTACACAATCTTACGCGTGCCTCCGTATTGCATATCACGGGCTTCGTAGCCCTCTGCGAGCTGTTTTTGGGTGTTGAGGCTCATTTCGGGCTGTGGAAAGAGCTATTCTGCCTTTTGCCCCGTTCTCAGAAGGGGTCAATATATCAAATGGGCGGAGCCGAAGTGTGGCGCATCGCCGGGACCGGATATCTATCCGGAACCCCAAAGAAGGCGTCCGAGGACTGGCCTTCGGAATGGTTTTACATAGAGGACGTCCCGCTGCTGGATCCTGTCCGGATCGGCCTCCCTGAGTTCGACAGTGCTCCACTAAAGAAGCGCCTAAGTTGGCGTCCACGGAGCCCTCAGAGGGAAAGTGACAAGGACGTCTATTACCTGATGAGCCGGATAAGATTGTTAGCTCATTCCGGACTGACCATGATCGGGGTCATGGCCGCATGCATCATGCGAGGGGTGCAGCCGCTACAGTACATAGGCCACCCCATGCGGGATTTCAACGGGGAGGACGACGCCACCCGCTACGGCCGTAAGGGACCGGATTTGGCTGCGGCTCTAACAAAGACCTTGTCCGTTTTGTACAAGGGAGAAGAGGAGGAATTTCTCCGCGTCGACCCACAGGGTGGATTCTCTATGTACAATCCCCCAAGCTGCGTAAGTGGTCACATCTACTTGCCCATCCGTTTTATATTCCCATTGTTAAATATTCAGTCCAACGACTTCAACGCAGGAACTGCGCCAGGCTGTTAAAGAAATAAACAACCCTCCTCCACAACCCGAGGACCCAGGACGGTCCCTCGACCCGGCCTCTCAAGAGGATCTGGAATTATCTGTGGAGCTGATTGATGGAGTGTTCCATCAATTGAGCAAGGACAACGCCTTGGTGGCCATTACGGCCGATTACCCAGGAATAATCCCGGCCTCCCAGGTAACTGAGATCGAAGTCCCAGTACCCCGAATAGGGGTCCGCCCTCTCGTGTTTTCAGTTTCCTGATTACAACCGAGCTTTGCAGGGGAGGTTTTTGAGACGGGAGGCCGAACCTGCGGCGACAAGCCAATGAGGGGCCGCAGGGCTCCGTGGGCAGAAAAGAGGTGCAGTCCGGACCGAGACGTCAGCGCAAAGGTATGGCGCGCCCCCTTATCCCAGGTGTTATACCTTCGAGGCATGTTAACACTCGTGCTCTCTTCAGGACAAAGAGACCTCGCCGGACTATATTCGGAGAGGCTGCCAATTGTGCTTCCACCAGCCAGGCTCCAAAGCCTGGTCCGAAGGCGGAGGCGAACACAAGGCGCGTACCGGATGCTCCTCCAACGGAGGATGTGGACAGGTTGTCTGCCACCCATTCTGAGGTGGAGAGTGCCATGAACCACAGGCGTCGCCGAACAATTCTTCGCGACGCTTGTTTCTCCCAAGAGGCATTAGATGCCTTCAATTCGGGAGATGCGTACCTCCGTGCTGCTCAAAATGGTCTAGCCAGAGCCACGGAGCAATATGTGAAAGACATACGGGTAAGAAAATTTTGGTAATTATATATATATACCAGTAGCCCCCGAGACTTGAAACAGTTAGAATAACTGATTTAAGGATCATTTGTTATGCAGGTTCTTAAAGAAAATAATTCCCTACTGTCCCAGGAGCTGGAAGAGTGCAAAGCCCAACTTGAGGCCGCACTAGCCGTGGTAGGGGAGCCCAAGGAGACCCCCTCTGGTAATATACACTTCGAAAGATAAGTATTTTGCGAAGCACGACATGGATGCGAATCGGACAAATGAAATTGCAGATGGTGCCGGATTGAATCCGGAAAGGCAACACCTGCTACGCCAGCTGAAGGCTGGTGAGAAGGTGCTGACAAAGGTGAGGCGGGAGAAGAACGATCTCCAAGATGCCAACACTAAGCTGGGCGTCGACCTGAAAGATGTTCGTGCCCAGCTGTCAGACTCCGTCAAGGAGAATCAGCGGCTTCGGCGCGGCATATATAGTAAGTGCTTGAACGAACCTTTGAAAAAAAGTTCGGCGGGGAAGTCGACTAACAGAGTAATGTCTGTAGGTGTGCTAACAGGTCGTCCTGCAGAGGAGATGCCCGGTTCTATGGGTGACCTTCTTCCCGAGCTCTCGCAACTGCTCGAGCGAGTTCGGCAGGCGATGCAAGGCATCGCCTAGGCCTTGTGGCCATCCATCTCCATGCCCGAAGGTCTTGGAGAGCTTGCGGAGAAGCTAAAGGGAGCACGACGGCGCTTCCAATTGTGGAAGATATCGGCCTACCGTCAAGGCGCTAGGGAGGCCTGGGCCATGGTGAAGACGTGGTACACAAAGGCTGACCCCAACCACATGGCCGAGCTCGGTCCTGTGGGGTCCGATGGGAAGGAGATCCCTGTAAGCTTAGTATACGGCCAAGTAGAATTGGCCGCAAAGTATTCCCAGCAGGACTGTAAATTAGACAGCCTGCTAGATGGTATTGAAGAGGAATACAATCAGTCAGAATGACTAAGTAATTTAATTGCCATTTATAATGCCTTCTAGCCGGATTGTAGATCGTTTGTCATGGCCGACCTTTTCGCTTCAGCCTTGGGACCTGACGGTCCGGAGTGTGTTCGAATTCCCATGCGGTTATATAAGAACCGGGGAATGCATGGAGACCAGGCGTAGGGGTCATTAGTGCGTGAACAAACAAGCGCCCGACTAGTTATGCTATATTACATGGTTAGTAAGAAACATCTTCCAGGGAGAATAGTTCCGTTAGGGGTTCCTTTCCCTGGGAGGCATGCCCTAAAGTGCATGCCCATTCTGCGAAAAAAATACGCAGGAAAAAGCATCTGGGGGCTCATAAATAAATAAGTGAAAAGATCATCTTTTAGGTCACCGATCGAATATTTCCTTAAGAACGCTAGCTTTCGGCTTCACCCAGTCTGAGGTACACATCTGGCTAATCCGACAGTAACAATCGCAGAGGTGCTCCCTTTACCGCCTAGCCGAATAATCGGGAACGTAGGGGTAAGCACAGGAGCCAGGCAACCCAGCTTGGCCAAAACTTAAGTCATATCGATGCATATAATGGTGAAATAAAAGGGACATGCGGAAGCGTAACACATGTGTTGGGCATGAAGCCCGTATAAATAAGCTTCTGTTAAAAGAAGCCCCCAGGTTTAATGAGTGCGAATAGCACGTCATGTGATGAGACTTTAAGGGCTATAAGAGAAAGGAAGGGGAGAAGGAGAGAAATGTAAGACAGACAGTATATAAAAAATGGACAGAGGAAGGAGACGAACATAGAGTCTGGCGCTAGGCATAGAATCTTCGGAGACGGGCTGCGTTCCATGGGTTCGGCTCGAGTCGGTTATCCGATGCATCTCGCAGGCGGTACGCTCCACCAGTCAGGACTTGGTCAATTATGAAGGGACCTTCCCACTTGGGCTTGAGTTTGTCCTTTTTCTTGTCCGGCAGGCGTAGAACTAATTCGCCAACGTTGTAATTTTTGGCCCGTACTTCTCTGCTTTGGTATCTTCGAGCCTGCTGTTGATAGAATGCGGAACGGGCTTTTGCCACATCACGCTCCTCCTCCAATGCGTCCAAACTGTCCTGCCGATCGAGCTCGGCTTCTCTTTCTTCGTACATGCGCACTCGAGGTGAGTCATGAATTATGTCGAATGCAAAACTGCCTTTGCGCCGTACACCATAAAGAATGGTGTGTATCCGATGGTGCGATTCGGCGTGGTCCGCAGCCCCCAGAGTACGGAGTCGAGCTCCTCTACCCAGTGTGTGTTAGATTCCTTGAGGGACCGCACTAATCTGGGTTTGATGCCGCTCATGATAAGACCATTTGCACGTTCGACCTAGCCGTTAGTTTGTGGGTGATAGACGGAAGCATAATCGAGCTTGATGCCCATGTTTTTGCACTAGAGTTTTACCTCGTCGGCCATAAAGTTCATGCCGTTATCAGTGATGATGCTGTGGGGGACGTCGTAACGGTGTACAACCCCGGATATAAAGTCTATCACCGGTCTTGATTCGGCCATCTTAACAGGCTTGGCTTATATCCATTTGGTGAATTTATCCAACATGACCAGTAAGTATTTTTGCTTGTGGGTTCCGCCTTTAAGGGGTCCAACCATGTCAAGCCCCCAGACCGCGAAGGGCCAAGTGATGGGGATAGTTCGGAGGGCGGTGGGTGGCATATGGCTTTGGTTTGCAAAGAGCTGGCAATCGACGCATCGTTGGACTAAGTCCTGGGCGTCTGCCCGGGCCGTCGGCCAGTAAAAGCCTGTACGGAAGGCCTTGCTTACAAGGGACCGAGCTGCAGCGTGATGACCACCGAGTCCGGCATGAATTTCAGCCAGGAGGTTCCGCCCTTCCTCTTCGGAGATGCACCTTTGAAGGACTCCGGTAGTGCTTTTCTTATAAAGCTCTCCCTCGTGGACTTTGTAGGCTTTGGATCGTCGTACTATGCAGCGTGCCTCATTTTGGTCCTCGGGGAGTTCCTGCCTAGTAAGGTAGGCGAGGAATGGTTCTATCCACGGGGCGATGACGACCATTATTACGTGGGCTGAAGGTGTTATTTCATTGGCAGAGCCTCCGATTGTGTCAGAATGTTCGGTACCGGGAAGTGCGGTTGGGTCCGGGCTGTTATTGTTCGGCTCCCCTTCCCATACTACGGATGGCTTGAAAAGCCTTTCCAAGAAGATGTTGGGGGGGACTGCATCACGTTTTGCGCCGATGCATGCTAGGACATCTGCCGCCTGATTATTTTCCCGGGCTATATGGTGAAATTCAAGCCCTTCGAACCGAGCTAACATTTTTAGGATGGCATTGCGGTAAGCTACCATTTTTGGATCCTTGGCATCGAAGTCTCCATTTATTTGGGATATTGCGAGGTTCGAGTCCCCGCGCACCTCTAGGCGTTGAATGCCCATGGATACTGCCATCCGGAGACCATGTAAAAGGGCCTCATATTCGGCTGCATTGTTGGAGTCTGTGTACATAATCTGGAGTACGTGAACTGTGTCTCCTGTGGGGGACGTCAAAACGACGCCAGCCCCTAGTCCGGCCAACATCTTGGAGCCGTCGAAATGCATGATCCAATTTGAATATGTGTCGTACTCTTTAGGGAGTTCGGCCTCCGTCCATTCTGCGACGAAGTCGGCCAAAACTTGCGACTTGATGGCTCGCCGTGGCTTGTAAGTTATGTCGAACGGGAGGAGCTCAATGGCCCATTTTACAATTCGGCCCATTGCATCATGGTTGTTTATAATATCGTTAAGTGGTACTTCCGAGGCTACTGTTATTGAACACTCTTGAAAGTAGTGTCGTAGCTTCCGGGATGCCATGAATACCGCGTATGCAATCTTTTGATAATGCGGGTACCGTGATTTGCACGGCATGAGGACAGTGGACACATAATAGACCGGCTTTTCAAGGGGGAATTTGTGTCCGTCCGTTTCTCGTTCGACGACGAGCACTACGCTTACAACCTGATGTGTTGCTGCAATGTACAATAGCATTGGTTCGCTAATGTTTGGCGCGGCCAGGACTGGGTTTGTTGCCAATATGGCTTTTATTTCGTCGAGTCCGGCCATGGCTACATCCATCCATTCGAAGTGTTCGGTGCGCCGAAGGAGGCGGTAGAGGGGTAGGGCCTTTTCTCCCAAGCGGGAGATAAAGCGGCTTAGAGCCGCCACACATCCGGTTAACTTTTGTATTTGTTTGAGGTCCTTTGGGATATCCAATTGTGACAGAGCTCAGATGTTGGCTGGATTTGCTTCGATTCCTCTACCGGATACAATGAAGCCCAAGAGCTTTCCGGCTGGAACACCGAAAACGCATTTTTCCGGGTTGAGCTTGATGTCGTATGTTCGGAAGTTATCAAATGTGAGCCTCAAGTCGTCTACTAGAGATACGACATGTCTTGTTTTGACGACCACATCATCTACATATGCCTCCACTATTTTGCCGATCTGGTTTGCCAGACATGTCTGAATCATGCGCTGATATGTTGCGCCGGCGTTTTTGAGCCCGAAGGGCATTGTGTTGAAGCAGAATGGGCCGTATGGTGTGATAAATGCCGTTGCGGCTTGGTCTGATTCTGCCATCTTGATTTGATGGTAGCCGGAATATGCGTCGAGGAAACACAACGAACCGTGTCCTGCGGTAGTGTCGATAATCTGATCGATGCGGGGGAGGGGGAAGGGATCCTTTGGGCAAGCCTTGTTAAGGTCTTTAAAATCAACGCACAGGCGCCAGGATTTGTCCTTCTTTGGTACCATCACCAGGTTTGCTAGCCAGTCCGGATGTTTTATATCTCTGATGAATCCGGCCTCCAATAGCTTTGCTAGCTCCTCTCCCATGGCCTGTCTCTTAGGTTCGGAAAAACGCCGAAGAGCTTGTTTGACAGGTTTGAATCCTTTTAGGATATTTAAGCTGTGCTCGGCCAGCCTGCATGGGATTCCTGGCATGTCTAAAGGGTGCCAGGCGAAAATGTCCCAGTTCTCTCGTAGGAACTCTCGCAGTGCGGCATCTACATCAGGATTTAACTGTGCCCCGATGGAAGCTGTTTTATTGGGGTCCGTTGGATGGACCTGGAATTTGACTATTTCGTCGGCCGGTTTAAAGGAGGTGGACTTGGATCTTTTGTCGAGTACCACATCGTCCCTATTCACCGTGGAGCGCAGCATAGTCAGTTCCTTAGCCGCTAGGGCTTCGGATAGTGCCTCGAGGGCCAGTGCGGCTGTCTTGTTTTCGCTGCGGAGTGCTATGTACGGATCACTAGCGAGAGTGATGATCCCGTTAGGCCCGGGCATCTTGAGCTTCATGTACCCGTAATGGGGTATTGCTTGGAAGATTGTAAATGCTTCCCGCCCTAGCAGAGCGTGATAACCACTACTGAACGGAGCCACATGGAACGTGACCTCTTCGGACCTGTAATTATCCGGCGTGCCGAACACCACATCTAGTGTGATTTTTCCTGTACAACGCGCTTCCCGACTAGGGATTATTCCTCTAAAGGTTGTGTTGCTCCGCTCAATGCGGTTCCAGTCTATTTCCATTTTTTCAAGGGTTTCCTCATAAATGAGGTTTAATCTGCTGCCGCCGTCCATGAGTACCTTGGTAAGACGAAAGCCGTACACTATTGGACTGAGGACCAATGCGGCTGGTGCTTGGGCTGTTCGGAATTTAGGTTCATCGTTGGCGTTAAAGGTAATAGCCGTGTCACTCCATGGATTTATTGTTGCTACTTGGTAGACTTCGGCAAGGCTGTGGAATGTCCTTTTTCGCATATTATTTGATGCGAAAGTCTCGAAGACTGTTAATACCGTATTGGTGTCTCTGGGGTGGCTTTCTGTGGCCTCCAGAATTAGGAGATCTTCGCCAATTTTGGCCACCTGCCGGAGTATCCAACATGCTCTAAGGCTGTGAGTTGGTGTGGCGTCCTCTATACTGTGAATTTTACAGGGTCCATTAAGCCATCCTTCCAGTACGGTTCCATGCCCTGTAGAGGGTTTTTGCTTTTTGGTGTTTGACCCGGGTGTCTGGAGATGATGCATCCTTTTATTTCGGACTGGGTTTGTATTCAGGGCCGGATCGTCCCAAAATTTTATTTCGGTTTTCCAGGCGCTTTCCATCGCACAGTATTTTCGTACAATGGACGCCAAGTCAGCGAAGCGTGTAATATCACGGCGACTTATGGCGTTGAGGATTCCCTTGTCTGTGCAATTATTGCAGAAGATTGAGATTGCGTCTTCCACGCGGCAGTCCCTTATCCTGTTCCTAACCAGGAGGAATCTGGCCCAGTAATGATGTACTGTTTCTTCAGGCTCTTGCCTGATTTGGGATAGATCGCTTATGTTCGGGTGGGTGGGTGGGTGGAATTAAATCCGAAGCCTCACCAAATCTGAGGCTCAGAGGCTGAGGAATTTCCGAACTTGAAAATTTGGATTCCTGGATGTTGTCCAATGAATCCAGCCCATCGCCTGACTCTAAGTTCAGGTCTTGAGTGATATCCTCCCCTCCACGGGTATTCGCCTTGGAGGGATCGGGAATCCGGACGTAGCTAGTCCTTAAGATAGATGAAAGGTCGCCGCGCTGTCCCTCTACCACGGCAACATGATGGGTGACTTGGGGAGAGTTAATCTCTCTCAGATCGGGTTTAGGCCCAATCTGGTCGTAATCCGTAGCGACTCCCAGGGGGCGATGCGATCCAAGAGCTCGTTTATGGAGGAGAGCTCCATTGGATCTAACTGCTCAGCGAGTTCCGAGCTAACATGAAGATTGTTTTCGATGGCTCGAGAGGTCATCGTCGGCGCAGAAGCCGAACAGGCGGTCATAAGAAAACCACCTAGCCGGAGGGTTTGGCCGACAGCCAAAGCTCCCTTAGCAACGGTGCTGTCTTTAAAGACGGGGTGAGGCATCCTTCCTGATGGCGACGACACAGAGGAACTCTCAATGAAAGCACCAATGTCAGTGTCAAAACCGGCGGATCTCGGGTAGGGGGTCCCGAACTATGCGTCTAGGACGGATGGTAACAGGAGGCAAGGGACACAAAGTTTTACCCAGGTTCGGGCCCTCTTGATGGAGGTAAAACCCTACGTCCTGCTTGATTAATATTGATGATATGGGTAGTACAAGAGAGTAGATCTACCACGCGATCGGAGAGGCTAAACCCTAGAAGCTAGCCTATGGTATGATTGTTGTTCTGTATGTTGTCCTACGGACTAAAACCCTCCGGTTTATATAGACACCGGAGAGGGTTAGGGTTACACAAAGTCGGTTACAATGGTAGGAGATCTACATATCCGTATCGCCAAGCTTGCCTTCCACGCCAAGGAAAGTCCCTTCCGGACACGGGACGAAATCTTCAATCTTGTATCTTCATAGTCCAGGAGTCCGGCTGAAGGTATAGTCCGGCCATCCGGACACCCCCTAAGCCAGGACTCCCTCAGTTGTGATGGGTACTTGGTATGTTGACTTTTTCATAGATCCCCCGGCAACGGCGCCAGAAATCTTCTTGCTACCTCTTGAGCACTGCATTGGATTTCCTTGAAGAGGAAAGGATGGTGCAACAAAGTAGCGTAAGTATTTCCCTCAGTTTTTCAGAACCAAGGTATCAATCCAGTAGGAGGCTACGCACGAGTCCCTCGTACCTGCACAAAGCAAATAATTCCTCGCAACCAACACGAAAAGGGGTTGTCAATCCCTTCACGG
Source organism: Triticum urartu (assembly GCF_056163025.1). Taxonomy (NCBI): domain Eukaryota; kingdom Viridiplantae; phylum Streptophyta; class Magnoliopsida; order Poales; family Poaceae; genus Triticum; species Triticum urartu. Next base: position 147,756,871 of record NC_141879.1, on the reverse strand, counting down.
TCACTTACGAGAGTGATATCTGATAAGATAATATTTTTGGTATTTTTGTGATAAAGATGCAAAGTAAAATAAAAGCAAAGTAATAAGCAAAGGAAATAACTAAGCATTGGAAGATTAATATGATGAAGATAGACCCGGGGGCCATAGGTTTCACTAGTGGCTTCTCTCAAGAGCATACGTATTTTATGGTGGGTGAACGAATTACTGTTGAGCAATCGATAGAATTGAGCATAGTTATGAGAATATCTAGGTATGATCATGTATATAGGCATCACGTCCGAGACAAGTAGACCGACTCCTGCCTGCATCTACTACTATTACTCCACTCATCGACCGCTATCCAGCATGCATCTAGAGTATTAAGTTCATGAAAACAGAGTAACGCCTAAAGCAAGATGACATGATGTAGAGGGATAAATTCATGCAATATGATAAAAAAAACCATCTTGTTATCCTCGATGGCAACAATACAATACGTGCCTTGCTGTCCTTACTGTCACTAGGAAAGGACACCGCAAGATTGAACCCAAAGCTAAGAACTTCTCCCATTGCAAGAAAGATCAATCTAGTAGGACAAACCAAACTGATAATTCAAAGAGACTTGCAAAGATAACCAATCACACATAAAAGAATTCAGAGAAGATTCAAATATTGTTCATACATAATCTTGATCATCAACCCACAATTCATCGGTCTCAACAAACACACCGCAAAAAGAAGATTACATCGAATAGATCTCCGCAAGAGAGGGGGAGAACATTGTATTGAGATCCAAATAGAGAGAAGAAGCTATCTAGCTAATCACTATGGACCCGAAGGTCTGAGGTAAACTACTCACACTTCATCGGAGAGGCTATGGTGTTGATGTAGAAGCCCTCCGTGATCGATGCCCCCTCCGGCGGAGCTCCGGAACAGGCCCCAAGATGGGATCTCATGGATACAAAAAGTTACAGCGGTGGAATTAGGGTTTTGGCTCCATTTCTGATTGTTTGGGGGTACGTAGGTATATATAGGAGGAAGGAGTACGTCGGTGGAGCAACAGGGGGCCCATGAGGGTGGAGGGCGCGCCTGGGGGGTAGGCGCGCCCCCTACCTCGTGGCCTCCTCCTTTATTTCTTGACGTAGGGTCCAAGTCTCCTGGATTATGTTCGGTGAGAAAATCACGTTCCCGAAGGTTTCATTCCGTTTGGACTCCGTTTGATATTCCTTTTCTTCGAAACACTAAAATAGGCAAAAAAACAGCAATTCTGGGCTGGGCCTCCGGTTAATAGGTTAGTCCCAAAAATAATATAAAAGTGGATAATAAAGCCCAATAATGTCCAAAACAGTAGATAATATAGCATGGATCAATCAAAAATTATAGATACGTGGGAGACGTATCAAGGGTCCCCAGAGTTGCCTGCCTGTGGCCCACGGCGTGGCTTGCTGGCAGGCCTGTACGACCCATCTTCATCGACAAGGAATTAAGACCCTCGCGCGAGGGGCCAAGCCTCGCGAGGCAGACGACACAAGACATCCTCAGGAGCGGCCTCACCAGGCTGGCTCGTGAGGGGCGGAGAGTCCAAGGCCGGGCAAAGCTCGCGAGGTCCTCATGATGTAAGCCATGACGGTCGAGACCAGGCGGGCGCCAGCACATGCAGCGTCCTTGTTTCCTCTTTAGTGCTAAGGGGGCAAGCGCATGCGCGGAGTACCGAGGCATCAAGCAAAGGTTTCCATATTTGTGCAATGAGACCAAGACTAGAAGGATGACAAGACAGAGGTCACCATGGAGCCCAGGACGGCGTCACCGCCAGAACCTTTGGTAGGCGAAGACCACCTTTTGTCAGGATAGCTTGTACTAGCTGTCCCCTTTCAAATTGGCTGTTGTTGGATCCCTTCCCGCTCAATATTTGGGGAGAGGACCAGGGCCTCTATAAATAGGACTAGCCACCACCATAGGCGGGGACGGATCATCAAGATCATCCTCAACCACACAAGTTGACCAAGCACAAGAACACCTCCACCTCAGGAGGCTGTTCTTCCCCTTGTACTGTTCGTCCTCAGCCCAAGAGGAAATCAACTACCACCACACTGGAGTAGGGTATTACACCACAATGGTGGCCCGAACCAGTATAAATCTTGTGTCCCTTGTGTTGCGAGTTCATCGAGTTAGTTCGTGAGATCTAGGCTAAGTTAGGATGCGGATCAATAGGGGGGTGAGATCTTCGCACGCACCCAAGTGTTCAAACCTTAAGGGTTTTTCCGGAACCCGTAATCCGACAGTATTGAAAGTGCAACTCACTCAAATGGATTGCTCCGAATGATCTACATCAACATTGAGCATCCACATCTTCAACATCTACATGAAGTCATCATCGACAAAACCCAAGGTTAGTTCATCCCTCTTAGGGGGGATATCACATCTAGGGGGAGCTTTACTCTAAATTTGAGCTAAAGCAACTCTAATAGTGTGAACACAACAATGCTTTATGTAAAAGTGGTAACCCCACTGGTGCTTAAACGATGAGTATGACCTACGATCAAATGTTCTCATTTGAATCCTCAGTCAATATATCATATATAGATGACCTAGTCATCACAAAATTGCTTGGTAGATGCTAGAGTGTTTGTGCATGCTTTGCCACATATTTCGTTTGTCATTTTATTTTGTGAGCATGTTGGTTGTATATTTTACTCATTCAAGGACATCCATTTGTTGCTTTGATTCTTTGGCTCTTTTTCTTTTGCCAAATGGATGGACAAGAGTGCCTAAGAACTTTTTCTAGATATCTATGCTCTTCTCGTCTCAAAATCTATTCATGCTACATCACAAAGTTTGATCAAGTCAGATTCGAACGCTTTGTGTGAGGAGCACTCGGAGTCCCCGGTTCGTCATAGACTTAAACTTTCAAAACCTCTTTGTGCATTTCAGTCTGACCGATCCATATTTTTCGGTCTGACCGAGTTCACTGAGTTGATCTAGGTTTTCAATCTCGGTGCAACTGATTAGAACTTTTTGGTCACACCGAGTTGCAGCAACCGCTTGCGATTCTGCATCTTGGTGCCACCGAGTTGTTCCACTCGGTCACACTGACAGGGTCAGGATATATATACCGTTAGATCGAATATTGAAAATTTCTCCAAAACCCTTCACCCCGTGCGTGTCCTGCTCTGCCGCCTCGGGTCTCCGGATCGTCCTCTCATCGCTAGTGACCTCCCGCCGTTGGTCTCCGTCACCGTCAACAGAATTCAACCCCGCCGTTGCCGCCGCAGCAAACTCACCGCCGAACTAGGATATGAGTTCGAAACTTTGTGTTGTTCCTTACTCCATTTCTTAGCACAAAGCAAATGCCATGGTCTTTACCACGTATGAGATCATCCTGTCCAACAAGAACATCCCTTAGATTAAGGTTTGATTCGAAAATTTAGGGTTAGGTTTCCGCCGAACTCATCTTGGACCGACCGAGTTGTGGAAATCGGTCTCACCGATTTGGCCTATGCCATTGCACTTGCACTTTTCGGTCTGACCAAAAGTTGCAAATCGGCGTGACTGAGTTCAACACTTTGTGAAACCCTAGCAATCTCGGAGTCACGGAACTGTGTCTTGGTCTGACCAATTTCACCAGTTTAGACTCCAAAAGTTGCTTCGGTGTCACCGAGTTTAACAAATTAGTAGCTCCGAAATGCTTTCCGTGGAAAACTAAAACTAAGTTTTTGACTCATTCGTTTTGCAAAAAACTCTACACTTTGTGATGCTCATCCACTCTATCTCATCTATAACTATTCACAGGGTCAGCAGTCAGTTTGCTTTGTCAGAATGTCAGATCAGAGTGATAGCCAGAATAAGCCAGAGGAGCAGATGAACCTGAGTGAGGGCACTAGTCCCTCTAGCAGCTATGATGAGGGTAGCAGGAGCACCCCAAGCAACTTGCCGAAGGCAGCTACAAGGACACGGAAGAAGAGAAACTGGTCCGTCTCCGTCGTATCTATAATTTTTGATTGTTCCATGCCAATATTCTACAACTTTCATATACTTTTGGCAACTTTTTATACTATTTTTGGGACTAACATATTGATCCAGTGCCCAGTGCCAGTTCCTGTTTGTTGCATGTTTTTTGTTTTGAAGAAAATCCATATCAAACGGAGTCCAAACGGGATAAAAACTTACGGAGATTTTTTTGGAGTATATGTGATTTTTTAGAAGTAGAATCAACGCGAGATGATGCCCGAGGGGGCCATGAGGCAGGGGGCGCCCCTGACCCTCGTGGTCACCCCATAAGGAGGTTGGTGCCCTTCTTTCGCCGCAAGAAACCCAATATCTAGATACAAATCATGTTAAAATTTCATCCCAGTCGGAGTTACGGATCTCCGGGAATATAAGAAACGGTGAAAGGCTAGAATCTGGAACACAGAAATAGAGAGACAGAGAGACAAATCCAATCTAGGAGGGGCTCTCGCCCCTCCCATGCCATGGAAGCCAAGGACCAGAGGGGAAACCCTTCTCCCATCTAGGGAGAAGGTCAAGGAAGAAGAAGAAGAAGGGGGCCCTCTCCCCCTCTCTCCCGTTGGCACCGGAACGCTGCCGGGGCCATCATTGTGTGACGGTGATCTACCAACACCTCTGTCATCCTCACCAACATCTTCATCACCTTCCCCCATCTATCTACAGCGGTCCACTCTCCCGCAACCCGTTGTACCCTCTACTTGAACATGGTGCTTTATACTTCATATTATATCCAAGATGTGTTGCCATCCTATGATGTCTGAGTAGATTTTCGTTGTCCTATCGGTAATTGGTGAATTGCTATGATTTGTTTAATTTGCTTGTGGTTATGTTGCTATCCTTTGGTTCCCATCATATGAGCGCGCGCGTGGATCACACCATAGGGTTAGTTGTATATATGTTGATAGGACAATGTATTGGAGGGCAAGAGTGACAGAAGCTTCAACCTAGCATAGAAATTGATGCATACCAGATTGAAGGGGGGCCAATATATCTTAATGCTATGGTTGGGTTTTACCTTAATGAACGTTAGTAGTTGCGGATGCTTGCTAATAGTTCCAATCATAAGTGCATAGAATTCCAAGTCAGGGATGACATGCTAGCAGTGGCCTCTCCCACATAAAACTTGCTATCGGTCTAGTAAAGTAGTCAATTGCTTAGGGACAATTTCGCAACTCCTACACCACTTTTCCACACTCTCTATACTAACTTTATTGCTTCTTTACCTAAAACAGCCCCTAGTTTTTATTTACATTCTCTTTATATTCTTGCAAACCTATCCCGTTACACCTACAAAGTACTTCTAGTTTCATACTTTTTCTAGGTAAAGCGAACGTTAAGCATGCGTAGAGTTGTACTGGTGGTCGATAAAACTTGAGGGGATATTTGTTCTACCTTTAGCTCCTCATTGGGTTCGACACTCTTACTTATCAAAAGAGGCTACAATTGATCCCCTATACTTGTGGGTTATCAGAAACTCAAACTCAGAGGAGGAGGAAGAGGTCAGATCCAAGAAGACGGTGCTGAAAAAGGAATATGTTGCTGCTGCAACAAAGCCTGGTATGCATAAGAAGGACCCTGCAAAGAGGGTGGCAAACTTAAAAGCCAGGGCCTCAACTATTGAAACTTCCAAGTCAAATATTGAAGAGGCTGCTGGAGAGGGTAAGAAAAGGAAAGAAAGGGTCAAGAAAACTATGGCCAAAGTCATTGGAAGATCCTCTATGATGGAAGATGAAGAAGAGGAAGAAGATGCTGCACCAGCATCAAAGTCTCAAAAGCTAATGGGAGATGCCATCAAGTCTGGGGATGCCCCTTCTAAGCCCAAGACAACTCCCAAAGCTTCTGCTCCAGCTCCAAAGACTGCACCCAAGAGGAGCACAAGGAATATTTCTGCTTCTGAGAAGAACAAGGCCCCGGTGCCTGATATTGATGAAGAAGATGTTGAAGCCCAAGTGCTTAGGAAGATCAAACCCAAGATTCTAGATCATGATGACAGTCATCCAGTGGCAGAAGACATGAACATCAGGAAGGATGCAGGTCTTAGACTTTGGAGACGAACTGATCCATATGTTTTAAGGAGAAGGACTATTGTGGACTACATGTTCCATACCAAAGAGCAGCATGACTTCTATGAGACCATCTTGCTTGACAAGAAGCCAATTGTTTGTGATATGAAGTGGGCAGATTGGGAATACATTGATGAGAATGAAGGTCATTTTCCAGGAGTGCATGAAAGTTTCAGATCTTGTGGAGTAGATGACTTTGTGGGTTAGAAACTCACTAAGTGGAATGACGATCTTATTATGCAATTCTACTCCACAACACACTTCTATCCTGATGGTAGAATAGTTTGGATGTCTGACGATACAAGGTACCAATAAACAGTTGCTGAGTGGGAAAAATTGATCAATGCCCCTGAAGAGCATGAGGATGACTTGGATGTCTATGCCAAGAAGAAGAAGAAAGACCACAACTCAATGGCCAATATGTACAAGGAGATTCCTGACTTGCCTTGGAAACTCATAGTCTAGGCTCTGTTCATTATCTGTTATCTGGTTTGGCCACAATCAACACTATATTAAGGCATACCTTGTTGCCCAAATCTGGAGATCACAAGATGATCATAGGCCATTCCATCAACTTGCTACAATTGTTTGATGTGCCCCAGAAATTCAAAGTCATGAGCCTAATTGTGGAAACAATCAAGAGGACAACTGCAGATCAGAAGAGATCATGTGGGTATGCTCCACATATTCAGATGCTCATCAACTCCAAGATGGGCATAGGCACCTACTTGTTAGATAAGGAGCATCTACCCTTGAGATCAGATTTTGAGGACAACACTGTTGTCATGACTGAATAAGATCCTACATCTGCACATGCACAAGAGAAAAGAGAGTAAGCCAAAGCTGAGAAAGCTGCAAAGATGCCAAGTGCTGAAGAGGCATCTCAAGTGTTTCTCAAGACCAAACAAGATCAACTTGGATATCTGATTCAAGCAACCTTGAGGATTGAGAAGGGCTTGGCCACCCTGACTCAGAACCAAGAGAGCCTGGAAAGGATCACTGAGACCAAATTTTATGATCTTGATTTAAAAGTGACAGAGATGCAGACAACAGTTGAGCAGCTCCAGGAAGAAGCTAAGGAGAGGAAAGGGCAGGCTACCATAGATGCCTTTCAGAGAGTGCCAAGAGGTCAGAGATCTGCTGTAGTGCCAGTGACTGACACTAGAGCTACTACATCAGCACCTGCAGCCACAGCATCAGTGCCACCTCCAGTTGCCACTCCACCAGTTCCAACAACTTCCATAGATGCATTCATCCTTGGAGTCCTCTCAACACCTCCTCCCAAAGATCAAGCCTAGAGATATGCATAGCACTATGCATTTTCAAGCTTTTTGGTAACTTTTTGCCAAAGGGGGCGAAAGTGTATAGATCATAGGCTTTGAGAGAGAGAGAGAGCTCTTCTTCTTTTGCCTTCTTTGCCGTTTGGTTGATACTTTTGTGTGCTTGTTTGATACTTTATGTCTATGTGTGTGAGATACTTGTATGATCATGTGTTTGATAATATTCTACATTAATGCTTATGCTTGAATGATGTTATCTTTTATATCTCTTGTATGATCATTCACTTTGCCTTGGTGACGAGTGCATGTTTTTACTTTCTATCATTTTGAGCGCTCCACCAAGATGTATGTGACATGGAAGAGTAAGCCATGATCCTAATCGATTGTGCATTTGCATTCAAAAGCAAATTTTAAATAATGCACAAATTTAGGGGGAGCTCTTACTTATCACAAACTTCTCAAAGCGATGATGTATTTCAATCTTATTATCGTTTCTCGAAGCTTTGATCTATATGCTGTCATCAATTACCAAAAAGGGGGAGATTGAAAGTGTAACTATCCCCGGGTGGTTTTGGTAACTCCTAACAACATATAGCTCATTGAACTAATGCTCTTTCAAGATAATAATTTCAGAAAGTTCAATGATTGGCATGGCATGGACTAGGAATGTGGACCCCTCAAAATGCTAAGGACACATGTTGGCTCAAGCTGAAGAATCTACATTTTCATTTTAGTGATCGAGGATCACATTGAGTCCATAGGAAAAGCCAATACTATTAAAAGGGGATGAGGTGTTGCTTAATGGCTTGCTTGCTCCAAATGCTTAGTGATATGCTCCAAAAGCCCTCAACCACTTCCTCATATCCACATATGTCCCAAACCAAAAGTCAAACTCGGCCCCACCGATTTGATCTATCCGGCGCCACCGAGTTCATTTGACATAGCCACTACCAGAAACCCTAGTCAGTTTGGTCTCACCGATAGGGACTTTGGTCTCACCGAGATGGGATTGAAACTCTATGTTTCCCTTCCGTAACATTTTGGTCTAACCGAGATGAGGATCGGTCCTACCGAGTTTGCAATGCAAACTCTCTGTTTCCCTTTCGCAACATTTCGGCCTCACCGAAATGAGCCATTCGGTCCCACCGAGTTTACCTGACCAACTCTCTGTTTGCCTATTATAGAAATCGATCTCACCGAGTTTATGTGATCGGTCTCACCGAGATTACGTTATGCCCTAACCCTAATGAAATCGGTCCCACTGAGTTGACATGTCGGTCCCACCGAAAATCCTAACGTTCACATTTTGAACTGAATCGGTCCGATAAAGTTTCATGATTCGGTCTCACCGAGTTTGGTAAATTGTGTGTAACGGTTAGATTTTGTGTGGAGGCTATATATACCCCTCCACCCATCCTCCATTCGTGGAGAGAGCAATCAGAACGTGCATACACTCCCAACATACATTTTTTGAGAGAGAACCACCTACTCATGTGTTGAGACCAAGATATTCCATTCCAACCACAGGAATCTTGATCTCTAGCCTTCCCCAAGTTGCTTTCCACTCAAATCATCTTTCCACCAAATCCAAATATGTGAGAGAGAGTTGAGTGTTGGGGAGACTATCATTTGAAGCATAAGAGCAAGGAGTTCATCACCAACACACCATCTATTACCTTTTGGAGAGTGGTGTCTCCTAGATTGGTTAGGTGTCACTTGGTAGCCTTCATCAAGATTGTTGAGTTGAACCAGGGAGTTTGTACGGGAAAGGAGATCGCCTACTTCGTGAAGATCTACCCAAGTGAGGCAAGTCCTTCGTGGGCGATGGCCATGGTGGGATAGACAAGGTTTCTTCTTCATGGACTCTTCATGGGCGGAGCCCTCCGTGGACTCGCGCAACCGTTACCCTTCGTGGGCTGAAGTCTCCATCAACGTGAATGTACGATAGCACCACCTATCGGAACCACGCTAAAAATATCCGTGTGTACATTGTGTTTTCTCCCTCCAAACTCCTCCCTTTACCTTCATATGCAAATGTTTTACATTCCGCTGCTATACTCTTAGACTTGCATGTGTAGGCTGATTGCCTGACTTGCGCTAAGTTGCTAAAATTTGCCAAGACATAAAATTGGGAAAAGGATAGATTTTTATTTGGTCAAGTAGTCTAATCACCCCCCTCTAGACATACTTTTGATCCTACAGCCACCGTTGCTTCTCAGGTGGCGGCAGCAACATCTGCCTCAGGGATAGCAACTGGTGAGAGTGGCACAGCAGCTGTCCGTTCCGCAGCGGCGGCCTTAGCCCTGATGGAGGCGGTCCACGCCCAGCTCATGGCGGTTGATACGTCCATTTTGCATCATGCTTTTATATCGATATTTATTGCATTATGTGCTGTTATTTAACATTATGTCACAATACTTATGGCTATTCTCTCTTATTTTATAAGGTTTACATAAGGAGGGAGAATGCCGGCAGCTGGAATTCTGGGCTGGAAAAGGAGCAAATATTAGAGACCTATTATGCACAACTCCAAAAGTCCTGAAACTCCACGGAATATCTTATAATAAATAATGAAAAATCATCGCCAAAGATGAAGACCATGGGGGCCCACACCCTGTCCACGAAGGTGGGGGCGCCCCCTACCTCGTGGGCCCCCTGGTGGCTCTCCGATGACCATCTTCTGCTATATGAATTCTTTTGTCGAGAAAAAAAATCAGAAGCAACCTTTCGGGACGAAACTCCGCCGCCATGAGGCGGAACCTTGGCGGAACCAATCTAGGGCTCCGGCAGAGCTGTTTTGCTGGGGAAACTTCTCCCCCGGAGGGGGAAATCATCGCCATCGTCATCACCAATGCTCCTCTCATCGGGAGAGCGCAATCTCCATCAACATCGTCATCAGCACCATGTCATCTCAAAACCCTAGTTCATCTCTTGTATCCAATTCTTGTCTCCAAGTCCGGGATTGGTGCTAGTAGGTTGCTAGTAGTGTTAATTACTCTTTGTAGTTGATGCTAGTTGGTTTAATTGGTGGAAGATCATATGTTCAGATCCTTTATGCATATTATTACCCCTCTGATTATGAACATGAATACGCTTTGTGAGTAGTTACGTTTGTTCCTGAGGACAAGGGAGAAGTCTTGCTATTAGTAGTCATGTCAATTTGGTATTTGTTTGATATTTTGATGAGATGTATGTTGTCTAGCCTCTAGTGGTGTTATGTGAACGTCGACTACATAACACTTCACCACGATTTGGGCCTAGAGGAAGGCATTGGGAAGCAATAAGTAGATGATGGGTTGTTAGAGTGACAGAAGCTTAAACCCTAGTTTATGTGTTGCTTCGTAAGGGGCTGATTTGGATCCATATGTTTCATGCTATGGTTAGGTTTACCTTAATACTTTTGTTGTAGTTGTGGATTCTTGCAATAGAGGTTAATCATAAGTGGGATGCTTGTTCAAGTAAGAACATCACCCAAGCACCGGTCCACCCACATGTCAAATTATCAAAGTACCGAACGCGAATCATATGAACGTGATGAAAACTAGCTTGACGATATTCCCATGTGTCCTCGGGAGCGCTTTTCCTTATATAAGAGTTTGTACATGCTTGTCCTTTGCTACAAAAAGGATTGGGCCACCTTGCTGCACTTTATTTACTTTTGTTACTTGTTGCTCGTTACAAATTATCTTATCACAAAACTATCTGTTACCACTTATTTCAGTACTTGCAGAGAATACCTTGTTGAAACCGCTTATCATTTCCTTCCGCTCCTCGTTGGGTTCAACACTCTTACTTATCGAAAGGACTATGATAGATCCCCTATACTTGTGGGTCATCAAGACTCTTTTCTGGCGCCGTTGCCGGGGAGTGAAGCGCCTTTGGTAGGTGGAATTTGGTAAGGAAAATTTTATATAGTGTGCTGAAATTTACTGTCACTTGTTACTATGGAAAGTAATCCTCTGAGGGGCTTGTTCGGGGTATCTTCACCCCGACCAGTAGAGCAAAGAGTTGGTCCTAAACCTACTGAACCTATTGAAAATGAAATTCCTTACGAGTATCCTTCGGGTATGATAGAAAAACTGCTAGCTAATCCTTTTACAGGAGATGGAACAAAGCATCCTGATGAACACCTAATATATATGGATGAAGTTTGCGGATTATTTAAGTTTGCAGGTATACCTGATGATGTTTCTAAGAAGAAGGTCTTCCCTTTATCTTTGAAGGGAGATGCATTGACATGGTATAGGCTATGTGATGATGCGAGATCATGGAACTATAGAAGATTGAAATTGGAATTTCATCAAAAGTATTACCCTATGCATCTTGTTCATTGTGACCGCAATTATATATATATTTTTTGGCCTCGCGAAGGAGAAAGCATCGCTCAAGCTTGGGGAGGCTTAAATAAATGTTATATTCATGCCCCAATTATGAGCTCCCAAGAGAAACAATTCTTCAAAAAAATTATGCTCGGCTTTCTGAAAATAATTGCACCATGCTCGATACTTCTTGTGCTGGCTCTTTTATGATGAAGACTATTGGATTTAGATGGGATTTATTGGATAGAATTAAACGCAACTTTGAAGATTGGGATCTCGACGAAGGTAAGGAGTCAGGTATGACACCTAAGTTTGATTGTGTTAAATCTTTTATGGATACCGATATTTTCCATAAGTTTAGCATTAAATATGGACTTGATTCTGAGATACTAGCTTCTTTCTGTCAATCTTTTGCTACTTATGTTGATCTCCCTAAGGAGAAGTGGTTTAAATATCATCCTCCCATAGAAGTAAAAGTAGCTGCACCTATTAAAGTTGAAGAAAAGACTGCCACTTATAATGATCCTATTGTTCCTACTTGTTATGTTGAGAAACCACCTTTCCCTGTTAGGATAAACGATCATGCTAAAGCTTCAATTGTGGTTCGTAAAAGAAATATTGAAACATATACACCTCTTGAGCAAGTTAAAGTTGAACCTAATATTGCTATTGTTAAAGATCTCTTGTCTGATAATATAGATGGGCATGTTATTTACTTCTGTAATGAAACTGCTAGAATTGCTAAACCCCGTGACACAGATAAACCTAGACCTGTGGTAGGCATGCCTATTATTTCTGTTAAAATAGGAGATCATTGTTATCAAGGCTTATGTGATATGGGTGCTAGTGCTAGTGTAATACCTATTGACTTATACAAAGAAATTATGCATGACATTGCACCTGTTGAGTTAGAAGAATTGATGTCACTATTAAACTTGCTAATAGAGATACTATTTCACCAATGGGAATTGTTAGAGATGTTGAAGTCTTGTGTAGGAAAACTAAATATCCTGCTGATTTTCTTGTTCTTGGTTCCCCACAAGATAGCTTTTGTCCCATTATATTTGGTAGACCCTTCTTGAATATTGTTAATGCTACCATAGATTGCATAAGGGATGTTGTTACTGTCGGCTTAGATGATATGACTCATGAGTTTAATTTCTCTAAATTTAGTAAACAACACCATGAAGAAGAATTGCCTAGTAAGGATGAAATTATTGGTCTTGCTTCTATTGCCGTACCTCCTAGTGATCCTTTAGAACAATATTTGCTAGACCATGAGAATGATATGTTTATGAATGAAAGAAGGGAAATAGATGAAGTATTCTTTAAACAGGAACCTATTCTGAAACACAATTTGCCTGTTGAAATCCTAGGGGATCCCCCTCCACCTAAGGGTGATCCCGTGTTTGAGCTTAAACCATTGCCTGCTAATCTTAAATATGCTTATCTTGATGAAAAGAAGATATATCCTGTTATTATTAGTGCTAACCTTTCAGAGCATGAAGAAGAAAGATTATTGAAAACTCTGAAGAAGCACCGTGCTGCTATTGGATATACTCTTGATGATCTTAAGGGCATTAGTCCCACTCTATGTCAACATAAAATAAATTTGGACGCAGATGCCAAACCAGTTTGTGATCCTCAACGACGTATGAATCCTAAAATGAAAGAAGTGGTAAGAAAAGAAATACTAAAGCTTCTGGAGGCAGGTATAATTTCTCCCGTTGTTGATAGTCAGTGGGTAAGTCCTGTTCATTGTGTCCCTAAGAAGGGAGGTATTACTGTTGTTCCTAATGATAAAGATGAATTGATTCCACAAAGAATTATTACAGGTTATAGGATGGTAATTGATTTCCGTAAATTAAATAAGGATACTAAGAAATATCATTACCCCTTGCCTTTTATCGATCAAATTCTAGAAAGATTATGCAAACATACACACTACTGCTTTCTAGATGGTTATTCTGGTTTCTCTCAAATACCTGTGTCGGCTAAAGATCAATCAAAGACTACTTTTACATGCCCTTTTGGTACTTTTGCTTATAGACGTATGCCTATTGGTTTATGTAATGCACCTACTACCTTTCAAAGATGCATGATGGCTATATTCTCTGACTTTTGTGAAAAGATTTGTGAGGTTTTCATGGATGACTTTTCCGTCTATGGATCTTCTTTTGATGATTGCTTGAGCAATCTTGATCGAGTTTTGCAGAGATGTGAAGAAACTAATCTTGTCTTGAATTGGGAAAAGTGCCACTTTATGGTTAATGAAGGTATTGTCTTGGGGCATAAAGTTTCTGAAAGAGGTATTGAAGTTGATAAAGCCAAGGTTGATGCTATTGAAAAGATGCCGTGTCCCAAGGACATCAAAGGTATAAGAAGTTTCCTTGGTCACGCCGGATCTTATAGGAGGTTCATTAAGGACTTCTCAAAAATTTCTCGGCCTCTCACTAATTTATTACAAAAATATATACCATTTGTCTTTGATGATGATTGTGTAGAAGCATTTGAAATACTTAAGAAAGCATTAGTCTCTGCACCTATTGTTCAGCCACCTGATTGGAATTTACCCTTTGAAATTATGTGTGATGCTAGCGATTATGCTGTAGGTGCTGTTCTAGGGCAAAGAGTTGATAAGAAATTAAATGTTATCCATTATGCTAGTAAGACTCTAGACAATGCTCAAAGAAATTATGCTACTACTGAAAAAGAACTTTTAGCAGTTGTATTTGGTTGTGATAAGTTCAGACCTTATATTGTTGATTCTAAAGTAACTATCCACACTGATCATGCTGCTAGTAAATATCTTATGGAGAAGAAAGATGCTAAACCTAGACTTATTAGATGGGCTCTCTTGCTACAAGAATTTGATTTGCATATTGTTGATAGAAGAGGAGCTGAGAACCCCTTTGCAGACAACTTATCTAGGTTAGAGAATGTTCTTGATGACCCACTACCTATTGATGATAGCTTTCCTGATGAACAATTAGATGTCATAAGTACTTCTCGTAGTACTCTTGGTATGCTGATTATGCTAATTACATTGTTGCTAAATTCATACCACCTAGCTTCACACACCAACAAAAGAAAAAGTTCTTCTATGATTTGAGACACTACTTTTGGGATGACCCACATCTTTATAAAGAACGAGTAGATGGTGTTATTAGACGTTGTGTACCTGAGCATGAACATGAACGGATCCTACGCAAGTGCCACTCCGAAACTTATGGAGGACACCACGCGGGAGATAGAACTGCACATAAGGTATTGCAATCCGGTTTTTATTGGCCTACTCTCTTCAAGGATGCCTGTAAGTTTGTCCTGTCTTGTGATGAATGTCAAAGAATTGGTAATATTAGTAGACGTCAAGAAATGCCTATGAATTATTCACTTGTTATTGAACCGTTTGATGTTTGGGGCTTTAATTATATTGGACCTTTCCCTGCCTCTAATGGATATACACATATTTTAGTTGCTGTTGATTACATTACTAAGTGGGTAGAAGCTATTCCAACTAGTAGTGCTGATCATAACACTTCTATTAAAATGCTTAAAGAAGTTATTTTTCCGAGGTTTGGAGTTCCTAAATATTTAATGACTGATGGTGGTTCACATTTTATTCATGGTGTTTTTCGTAAAATGCTTGCTAAATATGACGTCAATCATAGAATTGCATCTCCGTATCACCCATAGTCTAGTGTTCAAGTAGAATTGAGTAATAGAGAACTCAAATTAATTTTGTAAAAGACTGTCAATAGGTCTAGAAAGAATTGGTCCAAGAAACTTGATGATGCATTATGGGCCTATAGAACCACATATAAAAATCCTATGGGTATGTCTCTGTATAGGATGGTATATGGAAAAGCATGTCACTTACCTCTCGAACTAGAACATAAGGCATATTGGGTTATTAAAGAGCTCAACTATGATTTCAAACTTGCCGGTGAAAAGAGGTTATTTGATATTAGCTCTCTTGATGAATGGAGAACCCAATCTTATGAAAATGCCAAGTTGTTTAAAGAAAAGGTTAAAAGATGGCATGACAAAAGGATACAAAAGCGTGAGTTTAATGTAGGTGATTATGTATTGCTATACAAATCTCGTTTAAGATTTTTTGTAGGAAAACTCCTCTCCAAATGGGAAGGCCCCTATGTTATCAAGGAGGTCTATCGTTACGGTGCCATAAAAATCAACAACTTCGAAGGCACAAGTCCGAAGGTGGTAAACGGTCAGAGAATTAAACACTATATCTCAGGTAATCCCATAAATATTGAAACCAATATTATTGAAACTGTAACCCCGGAGGAATACATAAGGGACACTTTCTAGAACGTTTCAGACTCCGAAAAGGAATAGGTATGTGGTACGGTAAGTAAACCGACTCCAAAATAATTTTTAAGGCAATATTTCTCCGTTTTGGAATATTTAGAAAAATAGAAAATTAAGTAGCAGTCCGGGAAGGACACGAGGGCCCCACGAGGGTGGAGGGCGCGCCCTACCCCCTGGGTGCGCCCCCCTACCTCGTGAGCACCTCGTGTGCCTTCCGGACTCGGTTTTCCTGCACGATACGTATTTTGGTCGGTAAAAATTCACTATATATTCTCCCGAAGGTTTTGACTCCCGCAAATATCCTCTGTTTTTGTTTCGAGCTATCCCTCTGCAGATTAGATCAACATGTCTTCCCAGAATTTGGAAGGAGAAAGCTATGTGGATTATTACTTAGCTAATCCTAAGGTCTATGGAGATGTGGAGCACGATGGTTGGACCACGAAGGAAGAAGAGGACTACGAACCCAATGGGAAGGAGGAGTCGAGCTCAGATGAAGATGAAGCCCCATTACCTCAACCTGGGGATATGCACGTGGAGTTCAAAAAGTCAAGTCTCCCTGATAGGGTAAAGAAACCAAAATTCGAGTTTATCCCTTTTCGTCTCTTGTAGGAAAATAAGAAGGACCTATGCAAAAAGATATTAACCCTGGAGTGGGAGATTGATGATCTGAGGGATCAAAATGCCGTCCTCAAGCGTAAATTAAGGGAGAAGTCTATGCCATCAACTAAGTCAACAACACCTCCACCTTCTTCACCAACCAAGGAGATATAATCACATGGGTATGGGCACTCCCCTTGGCAACAGCCAAGCTTAGGTTCGGCTGGAATCATCACGTACACGTTTCTTCCTAGTCCCCTCCTTTCCCCTGCACCTTGGAGCATCCTCCGTTTATATCTCTCCACCTTGCTCTGGCTGCTGTGTTGGCTTGCGGTAGTACTGCTCCCTGGTGAGCAGTAGTACCGTAGGCACCAGCGGTAGTACTGTGCTGTGGCGCGGTAGTACCGCAGGTGCCCACGGTAGTACCGCTCCACTGGAGCCATAGTACCGTGCCCCCCAGGCCAAGTACCGCTCCCTCGCGGTAGTAGGGGCGGATGTAATTTTTTTACATCCATGCTACCACGGTAGTACCGCATCCCTTGTGCGGTAGTACCGTGCGCGGCCTGGCTCAGCTGCCAGGCGGTAGTACCGCTCCTCTGCGGTAGTACTGTGTCAGATTTTTGCTATGTCCATTTTCCAGCGGAAGTAAGCACGGATGTTCTGTTATCCACGCTCTTCCCGGGCTTGGGGTTCCCTGCCTTGTGGTAGTACCGCAAGGGGGAGCGGTAGTACCGCGTCTGCGGAAGTACCGTCCTCAGCCCATGTGCTTAAGGTCTGCCCTAGCTACTGCTGCTGCTGCTGTAGTACCGCGGCTCCTCACGGTAGTACCGCATGCCCTAGCGGTAGTACCGCTGATCTGGAGCAGTAGTACCACTGGTCGCGGTCTGGTAGGTGGATAACGGTTGGATTTTTGTCCTTTGCTATATAAGGGGTGTCTTCTTCCTCTAGTTGACCACCTCTTCCAACCCTAAGCTCCATTGTTGCTCCAAGCTCCATTTTCGCCCAATCTCACTCCCTAGCCAATCAAACTTGTTGATTTGCTCGGGTGTGGTTGAGAAGGCCCCGATCTACACTTCCACCAAGAGAAATTTGATTCCCCCCACAAATCCCTTGCGGATCTTGTTACTCTTGGGTGTTTGAGCACCCTAGACGGTTGAGGTCACCGCAGAGCCATAGTCCATTGTGGTGAAGCTTCATGGTGCCGTTGGGAGCCTCCAATTGAGTTGTGGAGATTGCCCCAACCTTGTTTGTAAAGGTTCGGTCGCTGCCTCCAAGGCCGCCAATAGTGGAATCACAGCTCTCGCATTGTGTGAGGGCGTGAGGAGAATGTGGTGGCCCTAGTGGCTTCTTGGGGAGCATTGTGCCTACACACCGCTCCAACGGAGACGTACTTCCCCTCAAAGGGAAGGAACTTCGGTAACACATCCTCGTCTCCACCGGCTCCACTCTTGGTTATCTCGTGCCTTTACTTGTGCAAGCTTATTTGTGATACATCTCTTGCTTGCTTGTGTTCCTATCCTTGTTGCATCATATAGGTTGCTCATCTAGTTGCATATCTAGACAACCTACTTTGATGCAAAGTTTAAATTGTTAAAGAAAAGCTAAAAATTGTTAGTTGCCTATTCACCCCCCCTCTAGTCAACCATATCGATCCTTTCAATTGGTATCAGAGCCCCGTCTCTTTATTAAGGACTTTACCATTCGAAAAGTATGGTTGACGTCGTAGAAGGTGAGGAGGAGCATTCCGGTGCAAATCCGGTATCTTCTATGGGAGATGGGGGAACCGCGGTCTCTCGTGAGGAGTTCAATGTGGCGTTGGACACATTGAAAACCTCCATGACGACCGAGGTCAAAAGCATGTTTAAAGATTTCTTAGAAGAGCTTAAACTTTCCACCCCACCGTTGAAAGTGGGTGATCCTGCCAACAAGGTGTCGGATGCTCCCTCCGACAAGGGGGAAGCTACTAGCGAGAAAGCCCTTCCTACTAGTGGTAAGAGTGGCACCGGCATCTTTACCCATGTGGAACCTCCACTTGTCTATGGTGGACCTCTCCCTTCCACTCATTTGAATCATGCCGGGACGGCCCCTAAGATTGTGAAGAATGTTGAATTTGACTCTTGGGTTTATCGTTTTAAGCGTCATTTAAATCATGTGAACACTAACCTTTGGAGAATCATTGAAGAAGGTTTCTATCCGCATGACGAAGCAACTTCGCTCCTAGAGAAGCCG
Source organism: Triticum urartu (assembly GCF_056163025.1). Taxonomy (NCBI): domain Eukaryota; kingdom Viridiplantae; phylum Streptophyta; class Magnoliopsida; order Poales; family Poaceae; genus Triticum; species Triticum urartu. The sequence continues at coordinate 147,738,067 of NC_141879.1, read as the reverse complement.
TGGATAATCAATTCAATGAGAATGCTCTCTTCATCATTCAAGAAGCTATCCCACCCGAAGACCTTCCTCATCTCCGGCCTTACTCCTTGGCCAAAGATGCTTGGCACCAAGTGGTTTCCCTCTACCGGGGAAGCGCAAGCATTCAACGCTCCAACTATGAAGTGGTGCAAGATGAAGCCGATGAGTTTGCAATGAAAGAAGATGAAGAACCTCGTGAGCTCTATCGGAGGGTAACCAAACTTGCGGTCTCGCTCCGAGATCATGGAAGCAAGGACACGGATGACAATTGGATCAAGCGCAAATTCCTCAAGGAAATGATGCCTTACCACAAAGCCATGTCCTCCGTCATTCATCAAAGGCCGGACTTCCACACCTTGTCCTCAAGTGATGTGTTGGATGAGTTCGTTGCTATGAGCATCTTGGACAACACCGCCGACAATGCGGTACTTCACTCTCAAAGAGTAAAGAAACCCAACCTTGCTCTAAAGGCCAAGGTTAGTATGGAGGAAGAGGACGAAGAGGAAGAAGAGGAGAGTAACCTCGAAGATATGAAGTATGCCTATCATGAACACATGGCCCTTACTTCAAGGCAATTTTGGAGCAAGAAGAACTCAAGGCCCAACTTCAACAAGAACATTTCAAGTGGCACAAAGGGCAAGCAACGAATGAGGACTTGTTTAAATTGTGGCAATGTAAGTCACTTTGTTGCGGAGTTCCCTTATGAGAAGAGGGAAGACAATGGTGGCAAGCTCATCCGAAAGGACAGGGCCAAGTCATTCCCCAACAAGAGCAATTTCACCAAGAAGACTCCTCTCAAGGCATTGGTGGTACAAGAAGAGTACAACACTACAAAAAAAGACACATCCGTGACATTTTGGGCCGAACGAAAAAAAATTCTGTCATACATATGACACTTCTATGACGATAATTGTGACAAAACCCGGTATCATCATAGATGTGGTGGGCTCCTACTTCTATGACAAAAAAATCATGACAGAAAATGGGCTTTTCGTCCTGGGCGGGCCGGAGACGCAGCTGCATGACATTCTTTGGGCCGTCCATGATGGAAAAAAGCATGGTACAAGCGAGGGCGAGGAAAATTTCGGGGAGTTCCCGGTTACGGTGGGAGGTCGGGGGCCGAGCGATGCGCGTTTCTCTCGTACACGTACGCTCGTGTGTGCGAGGCGTTGGCTCTAACTGAACCCGAGCAAGGCGTTGGGCTCTAACTAAACCCGAGCGATTGCACTACAGGCTACGCGTTACTGAACACGAGCGATCGATCGATGGCTGTTAACTGAACCCGATCGAGCGATTCCTTCGCTACTGCTGCTAACTGAAGCCGATCGATGGGATGAACAGTGAGCGTTGCGGGGGGAGGGGTGGATGAACAGTGAGCGGTGGCGTTGCCTCTGGATGAACAGGACCCCGTGGTGTGGTGGAGGGCTGGATAAACAGTAGACGGTGGAGGGGTGCCCGTGGAGGGGTGGATGAACAGGACCCCGTGGTGTGGAGGGCTGGATGAACAGTAGATGGTGGAGGGGTGGTTGAACAGGACCCCGTCGTGTGGAGGGCTGGATGAACAGTAGACGGTGGAGGGGTGCCCGTGGAGGGGTGGTTGAACAGGACCCCGTGGTGTGGAGGGCTGGATGAACAGTAGATGGTGGAGGGGTAGTTGAACAGTAGCCGGTGGAGTAGCGCGTGGTGGAGGCTAGATGAACAGGAGCCAGTGGAGGCTGGATGAAGAAGAGCCCGTGGAGGCTGGAGGAGGTCGACGGTGGAGATGAACAGTATCCCGTGGAGTCCCGTTTTGCGGTACGCCACACCCCTCCCGATGAACAGGACCCCCGTTTCGACAGTAGCGCTCCAACACAAGTCCGTTTCGTTCGTTTTGCGATACGCCACACCCCTCCCGATCAACAGGACCCCCGTTTCGACCGTAGGAGGTCCATTTCCTCCGTTTTGCGGTACGCCAGACCCCTCCCGATGAACAGGATCCCGTTTCGAACGTGGCCGGTCGAACACAAGGCCGTGTCCTCCGTTCTGCGGTATGCCAGGCCTCGCTTCCATCGCCTGTTCCGTCCAAGCCCTCCCGACGAATACGACGCATTCCGTTGCCTTCCCATGAACACGACGCATTCCGTTGCCTCCCCATGAACACGATGCACTCCGTTGCCTCCCCATGAACACGACGACGACGCTGTTTCTTCGTTCTGACCCAGCCATGTACACGAGCCCTGGCCATACGTATGCGCGAGTAGGCGTTTGAGACCCCGCCCGTATGTACACATACGTGGCCGTATTTTCTTTCTTGCACCCTGGCCGATGTACGTACGTGTAAATGCTACGTGTGCGCCTCTACTATGACACATGCGCGCCTCTACTACAACACGTGCGCGCCTCTACATCGACCAGTATATACGTAGACGTTCACGAACAGAATGACAACGCTACGTACGCTTCGACCAGGTGGGTCCCGACTGTCAGGCACTTCCTTGCCTGCGAAGATGTAGCTGGTGGGTCCCAGCAGTCAGGGGCGAATCGTTTTTTTTCGGACGCACTTCCTTGCGTGCGAAGATGTAGCTGGTGGGTCCCAGCAGTCAGGGGGAAACATTTTTTCGCGAAATACGGTGGCCCGTCCGATGGGTCCCGCTGTCAGGTGGAGGAATAATTATTTTGCACATAATAAGGAGGCACTTCCTTGCTGTGGCCGTGGACCCAGCTGTCAGCCTCTCCACGTACAGTCCACGTCCGATGGAAGCCATTCCTTGACCACGTTGACCACACCACGCCGAGAGCACTAGGGCGGTGGACGACGGCGAGCCCTAGGAAGGGGACGACGCGGATCCGGGGAAGACGTGGCAGTGGATGCCCATGCGTAGAGGAGTACGAGGGTTCACTGGTTCGCTGCGGTGTGAGGCCGTCGTCGCCGCGGGATAACAGGGGGTGTGGGTGAGTAGAGGGATGGTCTGGCCAGCGGTGGGAGTAGTAGGGGGCGGTGAGACCTCCGCCGCATCGCAGCCGGCCACGGGAGGCAGGAGCACGAGGCACGACCGGCGCTGGTTTGGGCGGCTGGAGCAAGAAGACCAGAGGTTGAAGAAGCACTACGGCCGTTGGAGGACATCATACGGTCACTGGAGCTAGAATCGTGCATATTGACTAAGTTGACAAAGCCCTCCGTCCCCGTCAACTTAGTAGGCCCACAAGTCAGCCTACCACTATACTGGGTCCCAGCTAACAGGGGGAGTATTCATTTTTTTGTGCGTAATAAGGAGGCACTTCCTTGGGTCTGAGCTGTCAGTGGAGGTAACATTTTTTTCGTGAAATACAGAGGCCCTTTTGGTGGGTCCCTTATGTCAGGTGGAGGAATCATTATTTTGCGCGTCATAAGGAGGCATTTCCTTGTGTGCGGCCGTGGACCCAGCTGACGGCCTCTCCACGTAAAGTCCACTTCAGATGCATGTCGGTCATTGACCATGTTGACCAGGCCGTGCCGAGAGCACCAGGGCGGTGGACGATGGCGAGGCCTAGGAAGGGAACGACACGGAGGCAGGGAAGACTCGGCAGTTGTTTCCCACGCGGAGGGGAGTACGACTGTACGAGGGTTTACTGGTTCGTCTGCCATCACTGGAGAATAACAACATGTGTGGGTGAGTAGAGGGATGGCTAGGCCAGCGATGGGAGTACGGTGGGGCGGTGAGGCCTGCGCGGCAGCATAGCCAGCCGCGGGAAGGAGGGAGCAGGCAGTCCCGCCGGCGCCTGTTTGAGCGGCTGGAGCAGGAAGAGCAGAGATTGAAGAAGCACGGCGGCCGTTGGATGGCCATCCAACAGTCACTGCTTGTGCGTCAACCTTTTTTAGGAAAGCCTCAAATCTGTGGAAAACAACATACAACCCATTTGCTAATTCTTAAGGTTTTTTTTGGAGCCCATATTCTTTTTGTTAGCAGTACAGCCCATATTGTGGCCACGGTTAAAAAATTATACGAAATTTTGCATATTTCGGTGCGGTCCGAACTGTTTTTAATCCCGAAATTTCGACTCACATTCAAACTGATTTTAAAAATAAATGTATATCAATATAAAATCCAACAAATTCTCCACGCATAAAAATTAATGTAATTTAAAATCTCGAAATGAAAAAAAGATATTTGAAACTAATTGCCGGTTTGATGTGTTTTAAAAATGTACAGCCCATTTCTCATTAACGATGGGCCATTTTCTCGGCCAGCCGAATGAAAGCTCTCCTTGTCTTGAAAGATTTGCAGCCCAACAGGCCTGACAAAGCGACTTACTTGGCAAATCACAAAAAACTGGGCTGTGGCCGTGGACCCAGCTGTCAGTCCATTTGTTTTTTTATTCCATTTGGTGGGCTGGGTGAAACAATGATGTAGCATCTATGCAGCCCATTTAAATCCCATTTGCATTTTTCTCGAAAGCCGCGAACTTGCTGGGCTCGGTGAAAATATCATGTTGGGCTAGACGGAGAAATGTTATAAAAACATAAACACATGATTGCACGTCAGTAAAATCTTTGCAAGATTATGTTCCCAATCACTAGGAGTTAACTTGCCAAGTTATATATAAACAATTATTATTATTATTTTGTAAGAACTTTCAACTTACAAAATAAAATATCATTTTAATTTGATGAGTTAATAGTACGTGGGGTATTATTATTTTTTAGGCTAGACGTGGGACAGTTGAGTTGGTTCGAGGCGAAAGTACTGGGAGAAAACTCAGTTTACATCAAAAAAGAAAGTGGGAGAAAATTCAGAGACCTGCTGGGTCCACCTGAGGAGGGGAATATGTTGGGAGGAAGGAGATTCAAAGCACGGCAGCCGAGTGAACTAGTTTTTTTTACGGACAAGTGAACTAGTTTACATACATAAGCAAATTGCCACTAAAAAAGCAATCAGGTTAATGGGTTCTTAAAAGAAATATTTCGGACAAAACAGATAATTACGACACATAGGCTAATGCATGAAACACTCACATGATAAAAGTGCTTATAAACAGATAAAGTACAACATCTAGACCTTCCTGGCACGCTTGATCATGACGTTGCGGCTGTCCGTGTACTCGTCGGTTACGGGAAGCAGACACGCCCTCATGTCCAAGATCTGCATGTACATGTCGTAGCATGCGTATGCGCCCTTGGCCGCGTAGGTTATGTAGGCTAGATTCAGAGGTACCTCCCACGTGTTCAGGTCGTCTTCTTTCATGTTGGTGTATCAGGGGTCGATGATGGTCTCAGCGAGTTCAACCATGGAGTCCTTCTCCTGCCCGTTGCTGATGATCTTGTATTGCTTCTGGATGTCGACAAGCTTGTTGCACCAGATGGTCGAATCGTCGCGTTCTTCCTTCTCTGCACCATAGCTAAGGTGCAGTCAGCGCTGCCGATGAAACGGGCGAATGCTCCAGAACCTGGTGCAGCCATAGGACTGAGGCGAGGCAGAGCTTCACCGAGTCTGTATCGTTGGTGTACATCACATTCAACTTGGTGTAGCCATAGGACTAGACGGCGAACTCAAAGGGGAACTCCTTGCTGAAGTCCATATCCAGCAGGCTCACCCCTCGAATCGCCATTGGAGTCTCTTTGAGTGAACGAGTGTGTAGGCGGCGGTGGCAGTTTGTTTTTCAGCTCTTGGGGAACTGGATTCAACAGGAAGCTGAGTGTGTACAGGCGACAACAGTTACTACCCCTCCCTCGTCCGATGCACACCCGGCAGAAGATGCACCCTCGGCCACACGTTGGTTCACGAGCGGGTCTGTATTGGTATTGTAATAACAGGAGTTAGTGGTTACTTTACTTAAATTTAATTAGCTTTAATAGAAATTTGTACTTAAAACAAGCAATGCATTTGCTCGTTCTATCAGTGCCACAGGATCAACATGCACAACAATTATAATTATTATTCTCAGGACGCACATGATCATCACATTTTTCACACTTTCACAAAAGATAATACTACTGAGTTTGAACTGTTTGTTATGGTTGTTATCCTCTGCATCATCATGCCGTGTTTCCTAGCTTGCAAGATTCAGAACTAACAAATAAGATCCAAATAATAAGTACAACAAAGATGCCTACACATCTCATTGATTCCCAGCTTGCAAGATTCAGAACCAACAAATAAGATCTAAATAATAAGTACAACAAAGATGCCTACACATCTCACTGATTCCCAGCTTGCAAGATTCAGAACCAACCCATTAGAGCCTTTTGATAAAGTGAATATCGGGATTAAATCCATCTTGGCTAGCCATGTCATACAATCGAAGAACTTGGCGAATGCTCTTGACCGTCACAACATCTGTAGTTGAGTATTCCTGTTTGCACAGCATGTTTGCACAGCACAAACAAGGAGACAGGAGAGCATGATTTCGCTTTAATAGCGGCCTCCTTGAACTCAACCTCCAGCTCTACTTGGATGAGGTCTGCCTGGAGTTCCATGATTCAATTGATGCGCCTTTTTCTACAGTTCACCTGAAATGAAGCAAAGATTGCATCATTCAGCTAGCAAGAAGTACTTGCTCTTGTGAGCTGGCAGGTTCTTCTTTAGTAGTTGCACTAAAATTGAGGAACATTAAGGTTGGTTGTCCAGCTCATGTAAGGTGCAACTATAATTTTCTTATCCTTTTGTGCAGTTCCACTAAAATAAAGTGCCATTGTGGTGACAGTGACGGCTCCATCTTGCAAAGGCTAATAAAATGTTGCACGAGATTACCAGCAGAACTTGACGGAGATTTTGGAAACTCCAATCACCATTTTGTGCAGTTCCACCAAAATTGAGAGATGTTGCCCACGTGACATTTTAGTTGAACTGCACAAGACACTCATTCCAAAAAAAGTGTTTTCTGCAGTTCACCAAAAGGTCACAATAGCAACAAGGTGAAATGGGTATCCCTATCTGCACAAAAAGATAGAAAGTAAACAGTTGCTGGTTAATAAGAATATACGAAACATATACAAAATGAAAAGAAGCGTCTTAATTATGTTCATGGCAATCACGCAAGGACAATAGAAATTTTAAAACGTCAGCGATGCTTCATGTTACCAGAAGCATTACGATCAACAATGAGACTCCTCAAATATGGGATTACTTTAATGGTGGCATTGCTTGTTTACCAGACACAGTAAATCAACAGCAGCTAAAGAGTTGGTTTAAGGGCAGGGGACCGCAGGGACACCAGGACACTCAGCAGTGTAAAGGAGCAACTTACTTATCATACTGGGGAAACAGCAGGAGTGCCATTGCACTATGTGAGGGCAGCAAATCTAATCCTGGAGACCTTTTACTATGTGAGGGAAGCAAATCAATTCCTGGAGACCTTTTACTATGTGAGGGCAGCAAATCTAATCCTGAGACCTTTTACTATGTGAGGGCAGCAAATCTAATCCTGGAGACCTTTTACTATGTGATGGCAACAAATCTAATCCTGGACATACTCTGTTGACTTGTCCACCAGCCGCCACTTTCTATCCTTTTTTCAACTAATAATAGATCTGTTCCTTATCCAGTTTGTACTGCATTTTCCCATTATTTCCCTTTTCAACCAAGAGACCGGTTGGGTATCCGGTCTCTACTACTTTCACCATATTATTTCCTCTTTGAATCAAGTCCTAGATTCATGCTACAACTTTCCCCCTTTCTTCGTTGTTTGAACAAAGCCCTAGATTCGAATGCATGAAGTAGCTTTACCTCTAATAATACTAAAAATTTAGGTGGCTTTGGAAGAGCTGATGGGAGTAGAAAAAGATGCACATGCAGACACGTGGGGAGCTGGGGCAGTAGAGCAAGGCCGCTTTCGAAGAACTTATACCTGAGGGTCACCGGGATGTCGGCGGCGGCAGGTCGGATCTGCGGACAATACGGCAGGGAGGCAGAAGGGTCGGAGGACCTCCCGAGCCGGCCATGTGTCGGAGAGAACGGCACGGGTAGAGGATAGGTCCCCTCCGGCAGCTGTGGGTTTCCTCCCTCAGCGGCGATGACCGTGTGAACGATGCACCTTTTAGTCCTTTACACACACCGGCCGAAGGGATCCGACCGGATCTGAGACCAGCGGTGAGCACAAAGAAAATGTCGCTACCACTGTCTTGTTTATATCTGGAGAGGATGAGAAAATGTCTATTAAATTCAAAACTCGTCTAAAATTCATGAAACTTGGCACGCTATCATGGAGCAGCATCAACATGTCGTGGTAAATTTTTTTTCCCATTTGGGGCAGGTTTGGGTATTTGCTTCTCACAAACGAGAGCTTCTCACAACAAGCATGATGGTTTTGGTAGGGAACGTCCAACCTTTGGGGACGAAATGATATCCATTGCCTCTTATTGCTTTCAAAATAATTCTTGTTTCAACATAGAACAACAGGAGTGTTGTGTCAATTTTTGGGATTTTCCGGGGTTCGTTTGGACATTTCTACGCATTAATTGAGTTTTCAATGCATTTATGTACATAATTCAAATTTGAACTAGATGTGCATGCTCTAATGCATATAAATTGGTCGAAAATTCAAATGTATGTCCTTGGGTGCATGCTTAGGTCCCATGCAAGAAATGGGAATGAATGTCAAACACCCTGCCATCGTCATTCGGCCACAGACATTGAGATACCTGGTTTTTAAATTCTAGTAAATCCAAAACTCATATGAAATTCATGAAACTTGGTATGCTATCATGGAGCGGCATCAACATGCCGTGGTAAAATTTGAATCCCATTTGGGGCAGGTTTGGGTATAAGTTTCTCACAAACCAGAGCTTCTCACAACAAGCCTGATGGTTTCGGTAGGGAACGTGCCACCTTTGGGGATGGAATGATATCCGCTGCCTCTTATTGCTTTCAAAAAATTTCTAGTGTCAACATAGAACAACAGGAGTGTTGTGTTAAATTTTGGAATTTTTTGGAGTTCATTTGGACATTTTTATACATCAACTGGGTTTCTAGGCATTTTATGTGCATAATTCAAATTTAAACTACATGCACATACTCTAATGCATATAAATTGGTTGAAAATTCAAATATGTGTCCTTGGTTGCATGCTTAGGTCCCATGCAAGAAATGGGAATGAATGTCAAACACCCTGCCACCATCACTCGGCCGCAAACATTGAGATACCTGGTTTTTAAATTCTAGTAAATCCAAAACTCGTTTTAAATTCATGAAACTTGGCATGCTATCATGGAGCGGCATCAACATGCCGTGGTAAATTTTTTGTCCCATTTGGGGCAGGTTTGGGTATATGCTTCTCACAAACCAGAGCTTCTCACAGCAAGCATGATGGTTTCGGTAGGAACGTCCAACCTTTGGGGATGAAACGATATCCATTGCCTCTTATTGCTTTCAATTTTTTTTCTCGTTTCAACAAAGAACAAATGGAGTGTTGTGTTAATATTTGGGATTTTTCGGGGTTCGTTCGGACATTTTTATGCATTAATTGAGTTTTCAATGCATTTATGTGCATAATTAAAATTTGAACTACATGCACATGCTCTAATGCATATAAATTGGTTGAAAATTCAAATCTGTGTCCTTGGGTGCATGCTTAGGTCCCATGCAAGAAATGGGAATGATTGTCAAACACCCTGCCACCGTCACTCGGCCGCAAGCATTGAGATACCTGGTTTTAAATTCTAGAAAATCCAAAACTCGTCTGAAATTCATGAAACTTGGTATGCTGTCATGGAGCGGCATCAACATGCCGTGGTAAATTTTTTGTCCCATTTGGGGAAGGTTTCACTACAAGTTTCTCACAAACCAGAGATTCTCACAACAAGCCTGATGGTTTCGGTAGGGAACGTGCCACCTTTGGGGACGAAACGATATCCACTGCCTCTTATTGCTTTCAAAAAATTTCTAGTGTCAACATAGAACAACAGGAGTATTGTGTTAAATTTTGGATTTTTCGGGGTTCGTTTGGACATTTTTTATACATTAACTGGTTTTTCTAGGCATTTTATGTGCATAATTCAAATTTGAACTACATGCACATGCTCCAATGCATATAAATTGGTTGAAAAATCAAATCTTTGTCCTTGGGTGCAGGGCCGTGCCAGCAAAATCCGGGGCCCTGTGCGAAAATAAAAAATGGGGCCCTATTTCAGTAGAAAAAATGAACTAACGAGCAATTATAACGTATATGATATAATGTCTAACTTACCTAGTCTCGTGCCCTATCAAGTTGAACTGCTATACTATGATCTTCAACCAAGGAGGCAAGAACCGATCTATAACAATGTAACGATCCTTGCCATAAGTTAATTAGAATTTAGAAATTAGGTGTAAGACTGTAGGACTATAGGAGTGGAAGTTAATCAAGAGGACAAGCCAGTGGCAGCAGGCTACCAGTTTTGGCAAGAGGAACATGTCGATTAGACAAAGTTAATCGGAAGCGGCAGGCTCGTTGCCCCGCCTATCGTCGTGTCGCCCATCGCCAATTTTGGATGCGATCAATTTTGATCTGGTCGAGATGTGCCATCTCACCCGCCTCTGAATGCGATCGATATCTACTACCATCTCGATGCGCCTATAAGGTTTTCGATCAGAAGCGTCCACACGGTTGCCCCATATATGAATCAATAGCATATATAGTAGATCACATAAATCAAAGTTAATGAAAAATTAGATGTACAATTCGCTGTATATAAGATGATGGTTAACAGATTAATAAACAGTACTCAGTACTGCTAAACCTTGAATAGTTGGCTTGACCATCGAAGAATTGGAGTGCAGTATGAAGAATTTCCGAACGCAGAGCCGGTGTCGCCTAGTTTAGTCGGACTAAATCTAATCAGGACTAGTGAGGCAAGAAGTAGCACCGGCGGCCGGCAGCCTTCAATAACGTGTTAATCACGCTGGGGGCTAACCTATTCTTTTAGGGTAATGTCGTGGCTACTAGTAGTTAACGCATCGAGCGACCTGTGAGGCTCGACTCAGTGGCCAGAGGACCCGCGGCCCAGCGCCATGCATGGCCCAGTGCAGACGAATATACACATAGGCTTATAAAAAATTTGGGGCCCTAAAATTAATGGGCCCTGTGCAGGCTGCACACTCTGCACCACTATGGGCCCGCCCCTGCTTGGGTGCATGCTTAGGTCCCATGCAAGAAATGAGAATGAATCTCAAACACCAGGGCACCATTGATTGCCGGCAAAACATTGAGATACTTTGTTTTTAAATTCTAGTAAATCCAAAACTCGTCCGAAATTCATGAAACTTGGCATGCTATCATGGAACGGCACCTGACATGCTGTGGTATTCACTACAAAAAAAAGACACATCCGTGACATTTTGGGCCGAGCGAAATTTTTTTGTCATACTTATGACACTTCTATGACGATAATTATGACAAAACCCGGTATCATCATAGATATGGTGGGCTCCTACTTCTATGACAAAAAAACATGACAGAAAATGAGCTTTTCATTCTGGGCGGCCCGGAGACACAGCTGCATGACATTCTTTGGGCCGTCCATGACGGAAAAAAACTGTGGTAGAAGCGAGGGCGAGGAAAATATCAGGGTGTTCCCGATTACGGTGGGTGGTCGGGGCCGAGCGATGGGCATTTCTCTCATACACGCATGTGCGTGGGTGCGAGGCGTTGGGCTCTAACTGAACCCGAGCGATTGCACTGCAGGCTACGCATTACTGAACCTGAGCGATCGATCGATGGCTGTTAATTGAACCCCATCGAGTGATTCCTTCGCTACTGCTGCTAACTGAAGCCGATCGAGGCTGCCTCTGGATGAATAGCGAGCATTGCTGGGGGGTTTGGATGAATAGTTTTTGGTGGGGGTGGATGAATAGGACCCCGTGGTGTTGTCTCTGGATGAACAAGACCCCGATCGATCGAGCAGGTTGGGGCTGGATGAACAGGACCCCGTGGAGGGCTGAATGCATAGGACCACCCCGTGGAGGGCAGGATGAACAATAGACGGTGGAGGGCTGGATGAACAGTAGCCCATGGAGGGGTGGTTGAACAGGAGCCTGTGGAGAGGGCTAGTTGAATAGTAGCCGGTGGAGGCTAGATGAACACGAGCCCGTGGATGAACAGTCGCAGGTGGAGTGTTGGTGTCAAAACCGGCAGATCTTGGGTAGGGGGTCCCGAACTGTGCGTCTAGGCCGGATGGTAACAGGAGGCAGGGGACACGAAGTTTTACCCAGGTTCAGGCCCTCTCGATGGAGGTAAAACCCTACGTCCTGCTTGATTAATATTGATGGTATGGGTATTACAAGAGTTGATCTACCACGAGATCAGAGAGGCTAAACCCTAGAAGCTAGCCTATGGTATGATTGTTGATGTGTATGTTGTCCTACGAACTAAAACCCTCTGGTTTATATAGACACCGGATAGGGTTAGGGTTACATAGAGTCGGTTATAATGGTAGGAGATCTGAACATCCGTATCGCCAAGCTTGCCTTCCACGCCAAGGAAAGTCCCTTCCGGACACGGGACAGAGTCTTCAATCTTGTATCTTCATAGTCCAGGAGTCCGGCTTGAAGGTATAGTTCGGCTATCCGAACACCCCCTAATCCAGGACTCCCTCAGTAGCCCCTGAACCAGGCTTCAATGACGACGAGTCCGGCGCGCAAATTGTCTTCGGCATTGTAAGGCGGGTTCCTCCTCCAAATACTTCATAGAAGATCTTGAACATAAAGATAGTGTCCGGCTCTGCAAAATAAGTTTCCACATATTGCCATAGAGAGGATAATAATATTGACACAAATCTAATCTGCTGACGTATTCCATGGTGCGACATGCCACGGCCAAGCCTTTATCCATTTAATTACCCCACCTCAGCGCGTTGTGCGAGGCGGTTTCCTTGGCACGTCTTGTTGAAGCAGAGATCGTGCCCCCTCATTTCGGGATTCTCATCAATACGGGCATGGGTAACCCAACCGCGCCTTTGATTACGGCGCTTGGAGATAAGATAGTTTTATCAGGCTGGTGGAGACACATAGTCGCCTACGCCCATATAAGGGGATAAGGATCCACCTTTTCACCCACGCCTTCTTCCTCCTCTTCCTATCCATTCTTGCGCACTCGAGCTCCAGCGCCCAAGTCCGCACTACCACCTCGACCTTCTCCAGTCATGTCCAGAGCGGGAGGCAAGTGGATGGTCTCCTCCGTCACGGAGGGACACATAAAGGATCTGAGGAAGGCCGGATATCTGGCCAGCGACATCGCGCACCGACTCCCCAAAAAGGGGCATCTCATCCCCACTCCTAGGCCTCATGAGAGGGTGGTATTTCTCCCCCATTTCCACCGCAGACTGGGCTCCCCTCTGCATCCATTTGTCCGGGGGCTCATGTTCTACTACGGCCTGGATTTCCACGATCTAGCCCCGAACTTCGTCCTCAACATCTCAGCGTTTATCGTCGTGTGCGAGGCTTTCCTCCGCATCCGCCCCCATTTCGGCTTATGGCTAAAGACCTTCAACGTCAAGCCGAAGGTGGTGCGCGGCAGCCAGGCGGAGTGCAGCGGCACCATGGTTGGCAAGATGGCCAACATCCTGTGGCTCGAGGGCTCCTTTGTGGAGACCCTGAAGGGGTGGCAGTCGGGGTGGTTCTACATCACCGAGCCATGCGACCCCGAATGGGTCGCAGCCCTCGAGTTTCGGTCCGGAACCCCTACGCGGCTCACCTCCTGGAAGGAGACCGGCCTATCGTGGGGTAAAAAAGGAGAGCTGACCGGACTCCAAACATGCATCCAAACCCTGGTGGACAAGAAGCTCAAGCTTGTCAACGTAGTCTAGGTTATGCTTATCCGCCTGATCCTCCCGTGTCAACGACGGGCCTTCAACCTTTGGGAGTTTGACCCGGCGTAGCATCAAACTCTTAACAGGCTTTTCGACACGACGTACGAAGATGCCTGGAGGATGCTTTTCAAGGGCGCCGAGGCTCCCGCATCCGCTGCCGAGGATCGCGGATTCAGTGCTCCGCATCGCGCTCTGGCGGTAAGCTGTTTTCATCTTTTTACAAGGTATTAGTTTTTCACAGTTTGACTCTATGCGGGAGCTAAGCTCCCTTATCTTTGACAGGATTGGGAGGTGACGTCCGGACAGATCAACTGTCCGGCTCCTTTGCCCGAAGGCCCAGCGGACGCTCGCTTGGCGAAGCTGCTGGTTCCGGCGCCCTATGTGGTGCCGGAGAAGAAGGCCATGAAAAGGGCCATGGGGACTCGAAAGAGTGCCCGGCGCCAGGAGGTGTCGGACTCATCATCCGACGGTCCCGAAGCGCCTTCCTCTCATGAATACGAGGAGGAAGAAGAAGAGACCTCTCCCCCTCCAGCGGGAGGAGAGAAGAAAAGGAAGGCCGCCCTCTCTGAGGAGGCCGGAGGGTCCAAGAAGGGGAAAACCCTTCCTCCGGACTGCTCCACCGACGTCGACGATGATGAAGGGGAGTGGCAGCCCAGGGCCAAGCCCCTGGCGAAATCGTAAGTATCCGGTTACCGGAGCGACTCATAGTATTTGTTTATTGCACAGCTTTCCCTTACGTCGAATGTGTTTATGCAGCCCACCTAAAGACCGGCTCGACACATCGTTGAGCGGCTCACTGGATCCGTCGAAGGTAAACTCGCTTCCGACGGCTTCATCCCGCCGCCCTGTGGACGACACCGAAGTGTTGTCCCAACAGGTTCCAAGCCGGGAGGAGGCGGTCCTGGAGGCGCCGCAATGTGACCTCTCGGACTCCAGGAGTAAAGGGGATGAAACCCCCCAGGGCTCCTAGTCCGGCTTAAGGCCGGACACAGCTCCGGAATCTTCAAGGGTTCCAGAGTCCGGCGGGCGACCTCCTTCCAAGAGGAGCAAGCCTGCCGTGCCGGTGACCTCCGTCCAACCGGAGGCGCCGGACAATATGTTGGAGGCGCTCCAAGGTGCCTCCATCTACGAGGGGCACCGCATTATTATGAGTGCGGTGATCCAGAAGGTTTAGTCCGCCAAAAGCAGACTGACTGAAGCTTGTACAAGCCTTTTAACAGGCTTTGAGCTAAGTAAAGAATGTTCAAATAATGTTACCGCCTAGACAGTAGCCCCTGATGCTCTGTTGGGCGTTCGGGAAGAAAAGCCGAATAGAGGATCAAAGAATTCGCAGGAGTCTAACAAAAGGAGTCAATATGCGTATGCAGGCTTCTCTGCTAGGGTCCGCCGCACTGACTGCGGAAGTTGACGTGCTGAAGCAGAGTCTCGAGAAGTCCGAGCAAGAGCTCGGGCGTGCCAAGAAGTAGCTCGAGGAGAAGGAAGGTAAGAAATACCCTATTTGAATATGTATATAAAAAAGGTGCAATTGCAAAAAATGATAGGATTGACATGGCTATTGTAGGGGCCACGTCTGAGGTGGCGACCCTTAAGCAAGCGCTGCTTGAGGCCGAGAAGAGTGCGGCCGTGGAGCGCACCAAGCGGGAGAGGTACGAGACTGAGGTTGGCAAGGTGCGGCAAGAGCTCCAGGTTCTCATGAAGAAACATGAGAGTTTGGAGCTTGACTCGAAGACGCGAGCGTCCGAGCTCGCGGCAGCTATAGAGAATGCCAAGTCTGCCAAGGCTGAGTCCCAGAGGACCCTCCAGGAGTTGGATGAGGTGAAGAAGATTGCGGCGGGTAAGGCATTCTTTATGCAAAGCAAACACATAAATGTGAGTTACCTGTTACTTACCCGAATCCGGAGCTCTCCAGGAGCGTTCGCCGATCTTCCCTGGAGTGTATCTGATGCCGCCGCATTCTATCGAGCCGCGGAGGGCAGCTCGACGGAGAAGGTGTTCTGGTCGCAGTACGCTGAGGCCGGACACCCCGTGCCCCTGAGCGACCAGCTAAAGCAACTGGTCGAGCTCCACAAGGCGGCCGAATAGGCCATGAAGGGCCTCCTAGTTCGGCTGTGGCCTGGAGAGGCCCTGCCTGGGAGCTATTTCGGGCTGGTGCGGCGGCTGGTGGAGGCCTGTCCGAGGCTTGAATACATCAAGCGCTCCATCTGCATCGAAGGTGCCCGTAGGGCCCTTACCCGTGCTAAGGTGCACTGGGGCAAGCTGGATGCGGAGAAGCTTGTGAAGGACGGGCCACCGCCGGGGAAAGAGCATCGCAAGCCCGAGAATTATTATAAGGATGTTCTGAAGGGTGCCCGCCTTGTTGCGGATGAATGTACCAAGGATGTATTTTTTGAATAAAACCCGCTCGTGTTATCCTGTGCGCTGAAAACTTGTTCATATGCGCTAAGCAATGCTGCTTGAATTTATAATATTACCTTCTATGCGGCTGTTTATCAATACTGAGAGATGGCGAGTCATCGGCTTCTGCCCCCTTGCCGCTAGTGCTGGGGTGTTCGAGGATAAACCTGGGCGCTCTTTTTCCCATATTAGGGTCCTTCGAGGGAGGCGCTCAGCCCAACGAACGAGGCAATCGGACTATAATGCGTGAACACTCTCACTTAGCCATAGAATTCTATAATTTTAAATTTCAGCGAAGCCCCTAGTATTCGGAAGACCGAGTTCGGGGCGCTATCCACGCCTTGGCCGGACAGAGCCGACTCCTCGCCCTAAGCGGCATAAGTCTTTAAGGACTCGAAAAGACCTCTCGAACAGCGACCAGCTTTCGCCTCATCATGACGGTTAGTTTTAGCTTTCTCCACTGAGGTGCTCGGCCCAGCTCAACTGGGGCACAATCGCAGTGGTTCTCCTAGTGCTACCTTAGCCGATATAGCGGAACGTAAGGCACCAAAACATAGGAGCCGGGCAAACCCAACTATTGACCCAAGACATGATTCAGAGCCGATGCATATAATGTTATAAGTTCAGGGTGCCGCACTTGTGAAAGTGTTCGGACTTCTTACACCATGTTGAGGGGTACTGAAGCCCCTGGCGTGTTTTGGCCGTACCAAGGTGTACGGGTGCAACATGTCATTAAGGAAAAAAAGGTAATGCAAAAAATAGACAAAAGCTATGCATTGTACATTAAAATGATTGCGATCAAAGCAGAACGATACAAGTAATGTGATAAACGAAAAGTTGGACTATTTAACATGTCTGCTCCAGGGGCAAGCTGCGGAATAGTATGCGAAACAGGTATACTGCTCATGATAGAGACCACCTGTGATTTCCGTAATGCGGCATGGCTTGTCGGCTTCCTGGTTCTTGCATCGTTTGTGCGGTAGTTGAACTGCCGAACAGCCCTTCCGGAGAGTAGAGTCCTGAAAGTAAGAGAAAAGTAAAAAATCGGCAGCCCCTGGTGCGGTTTAAGCCGTGTTTTGGGCGTGCCATGATGGCGCCCCTCCCCCTATGCCCAGGGTATCTCCAGAGCGTAGTTATGGATGCGAAGTACTAGCGTCGCCTTTTTGCGGGGGTTGGGGTCGGGGCCGAATTGCTTCGCCTACTCGGAACGTGCCAGGCGGTCTTGTTGTAGGTTACTCCGGATGCGCTTGACGGTGTCCGGTCGTTGAATGGCCGGACTGGAGAACTGCCTGGAAAGGCTGCTTTGTACTTCAGCTGCGAGGGCCGTCGTGTGCTCCTCCGTACGGAGGGAGCGTTCGGTGTTTCCATTGACCGTAATTACTCCTCGAGGGCCTGGCATCTTGAGCTTAAGGTATGCGTAGTACGGGACCGCATTGAACTTGGCAAATGTGTTTCGCCCGAGCAGTGCATGATAATCACTGCGGAACGGGACTATGTCGAAGATTAACTCCTCGCTTCAGAAATTATCCGGAGATCCGAAGACCACTTCAAGTGTGACTGAGCCTGTGTAGCTGGCCTCTACACCTGGTATTACGCCTTTAAAGGTCGTTTTGGTGGGCTTAATCCTCGAGGGATCTATGCCCATTTTCCGCATTGTATCCTGGTAAAGCAGGTTCAGGCTACTGCCGCTGTCCATAAGGACTCTAGTGAGACGAAATCCGTCAATAATTGGGTCGAGAACCAATGGGGCGAATCCGCCATGACGGATGCTAGTGGGATGGTCTCTTCGATCAAAGGTGATCGGGCAGGAGGACCATGGGTTGAACTTTGGGGCGACTGGCTCTACCGCGTATACGTCCCTTAACACGCGCTTCCGCTCCCTCTTGTGGATGTGGGTGGAGTATATCATGTTCACCGTCCACACTTGTGGGGGAAAACCCTTCTGTCCATTGTTGTTCAGCGGCCGGGGCTCCTCGTCGTCATCGCTATGCAACCCCTTGTCTTCATTGTTGCCGCTTAATATGCCTGCCTGCTTGAACACCCAACAGTCCCTGTTGGTGTGATTGGCCGGCTTTTCGGGGGTGCCATGTATTTGGCACAAGCGGTCGAGTATTCGGTCCAAGCTGGACAGGCTCCTAGGATTCCTTTTGAATGACTTTTTCTGTTGACCGGATTTAGAGCCTCTGAATCCGGCATTAACTGCCGTATCCTTAGCATTGTCGCCGTTGATGCGGCGCTTCTGCTGGTTGCGACATGACCTGCCACTAATGTCCCTGGTGTCCAAACGACCAGGGTTCTTGGCCATGTTGTTGCTACGAGCAAGCCAGCTGTCTTCTCCCGCGTAAAAGCGGGTCATGAGTGCCGTGAGTGCTGCCATAGATTTTGGCTTCTCCTGTCCTAGGTGCCGGGCAAGCCACTTGTCGCGGATATTATGCTTGAAGGCTGCTAAGGCCTCTGCGTCCGGACAGTCGAGTATTTGATTTTTCTTTGTTAGGAACCGTGTCCAGAATTGCCTGGCCGATTCGTCTGGCTGCTGAATTACGTGGCTTAGGTCGTCAGCGTCTGGGGGTCGCACATAAGTGCCCTGGAAATTGTCGAGGAATGCGGCTTCCAGGTCCTCCCAACATCTGATTGACCCTGTTGGCAGGCTGTTAAGACACTGTCGGGTGTGCGGTGCCTCTGTATTGGGCGATATCATGACGTAGCTCTAATGAGCTTTGTCTACTGTCGGCCCTGCTGAATTTGATGATCCATTATTTCGTCTGTGAAGCACAATGGGTGTGCGGTGCCTCTGTATTGGGCGATATCATGACGTAGCTCTAATGAGCTTTGTCTACTGTCGGCCCTGCCGAATTTGTGGCCGGCATGACGGTTGTCATCTCGAGCCGTGGGGTGCCTACGCGATCCGTAGATCGATCTTGTTTGTCTTGTCTTGTCCTCCAACATGTCATGTAAGTCCGGCGCGTATTCCCGTGCCTTGGTACGGGGTGCGGCTTGGGTGGAGGGCCATGAGGCCTCTCTGTCGCGGCCACGAGGTGGCCTGTCAGCCGTGTCGAGTGCTTCCTCCTCTAATCGGGGTAGTAACCTGCGCTTCGGGTAGCACTTGGAGGGGCGTTCGGGTTTATGCTCTTCGGCCGCAAGGACTTCAGTCCATCTATCGACTAGCCAATCTTGATCAGCTTTAAGCTGTTGCTGTTTTTTCTTGAGGCTTCTTGCCGTGGCCATAAGCCTGCGTTGAAAACGCTCTTGTTCGACGGGATCCTCTGGCACGGCGAATTCGTCGTCGTCGAGGCTTGCCTCGTCTTCGGAGGGAGGCATACAATTATCGTCCTCGACCTCTCTGTCGGCCGCTCTTTCATGAGGGCTGGTTTCTCCATCCTCCTGTGCTAAATCTTGCTCGGGGGGGTGTTCTTCGGCGCTTTCCGGGGTATTATTATCTCCCGTGCTGGAATCGCCATTTTTGTGTTGGCGGGATTTTGAGCGGCGCCGCTGACGCCGGCGCTTTTGCTGTTTCTTGGAGGGGTCATCCTCCACTGTTCCATCGCCCTCTCCCTCTTTTGGGGTGTCCACCATGTATATGTCATATGACGAGGTGGCTTTCCAGGGCCTGGTAGGTGCTGGTTCTTCATCATCTCCTTCATCGGTGTCCATACCGTCGATGTCTTCGGAGTCAAAGTCGAGCATGTCGGTTAAGTTGTCGACAGTGGCTACAGTGGCTACAAAGTCCGGCCAGGGCTCTCCTGATAAAGAGAGAGACTTCAGTGACTTCGGGATATCGCCGAAAGGCGAGTGCTGAAAGACGTCTGCGGCCGTGAACTCCATGATCGGCATCCAATCGGATTCGCTCGGCAGGGGCGCGGAGAGTTCGGAGTCCGGAGAAGAATCCGGCTCCACGGAGTCACGAGTCTTGCAGGGTATGGGGCTGGTGTTCGGCTCAACCGCCATTGGGATCTCAGCCCCCGAGGCGGCGTCCAACCGCCCGTCCTCGATCGGCGCGGCCGGCTCAGAACTAGGGGTCGGAGCCGACGCGGGTGCGGCCTCCAGGGCACTGCTCGGCGGCAGAGCTATATCATGCTCGTCGTGACAGTGCGGTGCGCTCGGCAGTGGTTCGAATCCGTCGAAGATCAAGTCCCCGCGGATGTCAGCTGTGTAGTTTAAACTTCCGAATCTGACCTGACGGTCAGGGGCGTAGCTTTTGATCTGCTCTAGATGTCCAAGTGAATCGGCCCGCAGTGCGAAGCCGCCGAAGACGAAGATCTGTCCGGGAAGGAAGGTCTCACCCTGGACTGCATCGCCATTGATGATCGTAGGAGCCATCGGGCCTGACGGCGATGGCATAGAGGAACTCTCAATGAAAGCACCAATGTCGGTGTCAAAACCGGCGGATCTCGGGTAGGGGGTCCCGAACTGTGCGTCTAGGCCGGATGGTAACAGGAGGCAGGGGACACGAAGTTTTACCTAGGTTCGGGCCCTCTCGATGGAGGTAAAACCCTACGTCCTGCTTGATTAATATTGATGGTATGGGTATTACAAGAGTTGATCTACCACGAGATCAGAGAGGCTAAACCCTAGAAGCTAGCCTATGGTATGATTGTTGATGTGTATGTTGTCCTACGGACTAAAACCCTCCGGTTTATATAGACACCGGATAGGGTTAGGGTTACATAGAGTCGGTTACAATGGTAGGAGATCTGAACATCCGTATCGCCAAGCTTGCCTTCCACGCCAAGGAAAGTCCCTTCCGGACACGGGGCGGAGTCTTCAATCTTGTATCTTCATAGTCCAGGAGTCCGGCTTGAAGGTATAGTTCGGCTATCCGAACACCCCCTAATCCAGGACTCCCTCATGGAGGCTAGAGGAGGTCGACAGTGGATGAACAGTAGCCCGTGGAGGCTGGAGGGGGTCGATAGTGGAGATGAACAGTTCGTATGAGGGTTTACTGGTTCGTCTAACATCACTGGAGAATAACAGCATGTGTAGGTGAGTAGAGGGATGGCTAGGCCAGCGATGGGAGTATGGTCGGGCGGTGAGGCCTGCACGGCAGCACAGCCGACCGCGGGGAGGAGGGAGCAGGCAGTCCCGCCGGTGCTTATTTGAGTGGCTGGAGCAGCAAGAGCAGAGATTGAAGAAGCATGACGGCCGTTGGATGGAAATCCAGCAGTCACTGCTTGTGCGTCAACCTATTTTTAGGAAAGCCTCAAATCTGTGGAAAACAGCATACATCCCATCTGCCATTATTTCTAATAATTTATAGCCCATTTGCTAATTCTTAAGGTTTTTTTGGAGCCCATATTCTTTTTGTTAGCATTACAGCCCATATTGTGGCCACGGTTAAAAAATTATACGAAATTTTGAATATTTCGGTGCGGGCCGAACTATTTCTTATCCCGAAATTTTGAGTCACATTCAAACTGATTTTAAAAATAAATGTATATCAATATAAAATCCAACAAACTTTCCACGCATAAAAATTAATGCAATTTAAAATCTCGAAATGAAACAAAAGAAATTTGAAACTAATTGCCGGTTTGATGTGTTTTAAAAATGTACAGCCCATTTCTCATTACTGATAGGCCATTTTCTCGGCCAGCCGAATGAAGCTCTCCTCGTCTTGAAAGATTTGCAGCCCAACAGGCCTGACAAAGCGACTTACTTGGCAAATCACAAAAAAACTGGGCTGTGGCCGTGGACCCAACTATCAGCCTCTCCACGTACAGTACTCTTCCGATGGAACTCAGTCATTGACCATATTGACCACGCCGCACCGAGAGCACCAAGGAGGTGGACGATGGTGAGGCCTAGGAAGGGGACGACGCGGAGCCGGGGAAGACGCGATAGTGGATGCCCACACGGAGAGGAGTACGAGGGTTCACTGGTTCGGCTGCGGCGTGAGGCTGTCGTCGCCGCAGAATAACAGGGGGTGTGGTGAGTAGAGGGATGCCCTGGCCAGCGGTGGGAGTAGTAGGGGGCGGTGAGGCCTCCGCGGCATCACAGCCGGCCACGAGAGGCAGGAGCACGCGGCACGACCGGCGCTGCTTTGGGCGGCTGGAGCAAGAAGACCAGCGGTTGAAGAAGCACTATGGTCGTTGGATGGACATCGTATGGTCACTGGAGCTAGAATCGTTCATATTGACTAAGTTGACAAAGCCCTCCGTCCTAGTCAACTTGGTAGGCCCACAAGTCAGCCACCCACTATGATGGGTCCCAGCTAGCAGGGGGTATTCATTTTTTGTGCGTAATAAGGAGGCACTTCCTTGCGTGCGAAGATATAGCTGGTGGGTCCGACCTGTCAGCGGGGGGAATGTTTTTTCGCGAAATACAAAAGCCCTTCACACGTACAGTGTGTAATAAGGAGGAAGTTTCCTTGCTGTGACCATGAACCTCGTGGGTCCCAGCCATCAGGCTCTCCACGTATAGTTCTCTTCTGATGACTCTTGTATGTTGACCACGCCGCGCCGAGCGCACCGAGGCGGTGGACGACGACGAGGCCCCAGACTGGAATGACCCGGAGATGGGGAAGACGCGGCAGTGGAGTCGTAGACAGAGAGGAGTGGGAAACTTGACTGGTTCAGTGCGGGGTGGGCCTACACTCGGCAGAGAATAATAGGAGGTGCGGAATGGAGGGATGGCCTGGCCGTCGGTGGGGTAGCGTTTCGCTGAGGAGCGCAAAACAATGCCGCTGGACGCCGGAGGCTGGGGCAGGCGGTCCCGGCAGCGCTGGGGGAAGAAAATGAGAGATTGAAGAAGAATGTCGGCCGTTGGATGTAAATCCAATGCCTTCTTAGGCATCGACCTACTGGCCCACATGTTAGCCAGTCCATTTGTTTTTTTAGTCCATTTGGCGGGCTGGGTGAAACAATGATGTAGCATCTATGCAGCCCGTTTATATATATATATATATATGGTAGAATTTAAAGCCCATTTGCATTTTTGTCGAAATCCGCGGACTTGCTGGGCTAGGTGAAAATATCATGTTGGGCTAGACGAAGAAATGTTATAAACACATAAACACATGGTTGCACATCTATTACTGCATTGGTCAGTAAAATCTTTGCAAGCTTATGTACGCAATCACTAGGAGTTAACTTGCCAAGTTATATATAAACAATTATTATTATTATTTTGTAGGAACTTTCAACTTATGAAATAAAATATCATTTGAATTTGATGAGTTAATAGTACGTGGGGTATTATTATTTTTTAGGCTAGACGTGGGACAGTTGAGTTGGTTCTAGGGAAAAATACTGGGAGAAAACTCAGTTTACATCGAAAAAGAAAGTGGGAGAAAATTCAGATATAGGATTAATGAAAACAAAAAATAAAGGAGGTGGGAAGGTCTATAAAAATGGTTGGACGAACGACAGGTTTAACGGAAACTTATGTTGTTTCTAATATATATATATATGTAATAAAATAAGATATAAATATAGGTTCAGTTTTGCATTCTTATAGAAATAAGGTTCAGTTTTGCATTCTTATAGAAAAATAGAACTGAGTTGTGCGTCGTCTTGAAAAAGCAAACATAACTTGGGCTGCTGATGTTATAGACAAGCTAGGTTGGGAGGCCCAGAGGCCGCTTGATACCTGCTGGATCCAAAAAATGTTGAAACATGTCGTGGGCTGCCCATGTTAAACAAGAAAACCTAGGCCATGGACCTGGTGGGCCCGGGACTGTCAGCCTCTCGACGAACAGTTGTCTCCCGATTCCTCATGTTTTGCTGACCATGTTGGGAACGACAGGCGGCGGCGCCGCGGCTAGAGCACCAAGGCGGAGGACGATGTCGAGACCTCGGACCGAACGAACTGGAGCGGGGGAACACGCAGGTGGAGGGGACTACGAGGGTTGACTTGTTCGGGTGCAGGGTGGGCCGGTGGAGCTGCCGTGGCCGGACAATGTGTGGTAGTAGAGGGATGGCTTGGCCAACGCCATAGGCTATGATGGCCAGCCGTTGTATAGGAAGAGGACGAAAGATTGTATAAAATAAGGAAATACAAATGGATAGGTGGTTGGTCCCATATGTCTGTGTACGAGACCTGCTGGGTCCACCTGAGGAGGGGAATATGTTGGGAGGAAGGAGATTCAAAGCACGGCAGCCGAGTGAACTAGTTTTTTGTAACGGACAAGTGAACTAGTTACATACATAAGCAAATAGCCACTAAAAAAAGCAAACAGGTTAATGGGTTCTTAAAAGAAATATTTTGGACAAAACAGATAATTACGACACATAGGCTAATGCATGAAAAACTCAGATGATGAATGTGCTTATAAACAGATAAAGTACAACATCTAGACCTTCCTGGCACGCTTGATCATGACACTGCGGTTGTCCGTGTACCCGTCAATTACGGGAAGCAGACACGCTCTCATGTCCAAGATGTGCATGTACATGTCGTAGCATGCGTATGTGTCCTTGGCCGCGTAGGTTATGTAGGCTAGATTTAGAGGTACCTCCCACGTGTTCAGGTCCTTGGTATCGTTGTCTTCTTTCATGTTGGCATATCAGGGGTCGATGATGGTCTCAGCGAGGTCAACCATGGAGTCCTTCTCCTGCCCGTTCCTGATGATCTTGTATTGCTTCTGGACGTCGACAAGCTTGTTGCACCAGATGGCCGAATCGTCGCGTTCTTCCTTCTCTCCACCGTAGCGAAGGTGCAGTCGGCGCTACCGATGAAACGGGCGAATGCTGCAGAACCTCTGATGGCCCTACAGAAGTGGTAGATGAGAACCTCGTCCCGCACACATACCTAGGCGACAGCGATCCGCTGGCCCCTATCAGGAGACGAATGGATGGGCACAAGGTCTAGTCCTGCAACCTTGTCCTTTCTCGTCCTGTAGGTGCTGCTTGAACTCGGAGAGGCAGAGCTTCACCGAGTCCGGATCGTTGGTGTACATCACATTCAACTTGGTGCAGCCATAGGACTGAATGGAGAACTCAAAGGTGAACTCCTTGCTAAAGTCCATATCCACCAGGCTCACCCCTCGGATCGCCATTGGAGTCTCTTCAAGTGAACGAGTGTGTAGGCGACGGTGGCAGTTCGTTTTTTTAGCTCTGGGGAACTAGATTCAACAGTAAACTGAGTGTGTACAGGCGACAACAGTTACTACCCCTCCCTCGTCCGCTGCACGCCCAGCAGAAGATGCACCCTCGGCGCATTCAAACGCCTCCATTAAGAAACCTACTCCGGCCACACGTCGGTTCATGAGTGGGTCTGTATTGGTACTGTAATAACGGGAGTTAGTGGCCACTTTACTTAAATTTAATTAGCTTTGATAGAAATTTATACTTAAAACAAGCAATGCATTGGCTCGTTCTATCAGTGCCACAGGATCAACATGCACAACAATTAGAATTATTATTCTCAGGACGCACACGATCGGCACATTTGTTGCGCTTTCACAAATATAATACTACCAAGTTTGAACTGTTTGTTATGGTTGTTGTCCTGTGCATCATCATGCCGTGTTTCCTAGCTTGCAAGATTCAGAACCAACAAATAAGATCCAAATAATAAGTACAACAAATATGTCTACACATCTCATTGATTCCCAGCTTGCAAGATTCAGAACCAACAAATTAGATCAAAATAATAAGTACAACAAAGATGCCTACATGTCTCATTGATTCCCAGCTTGCAAGATTCAGAAGCAACAAATAAGATTCAAATAATAAGTACAACAAAGATGCCTACACATCTCATTGATTCCCAGCTTGCAAGATTCAGAACCAACCCATTAGAGCCTTTTGATAAAGTGAATATCGGGATTAAATCCATCTTGGCTAGCCATGTCATACAATCGAAGAACTTGGCGAATGCTCTTGACCGTCACAACATCTGTAGTTGAGTATTCCTGTTTGCACAGCACAAACAAGAAGAGCATGATTTCACTTTAATAGTGGCCTCCTTGAACTCAACCTGCAGCTCCACTCGGATGAGGCCTGCCTGGAGTTCCATGATTCAATTCAATCGCCTTTTTCTGCAGTTCACCTGAAATGAAGCAAAGATTGCGTCATTCAACTAGCAAGAAGTACTTGCTCTCGTGAGCTGGCAGGTTCTTCTTTAGTAGTTGCACTAAAATTGAGGAACATTAAGGTTGGCTGTCCGGCTCATGTAAGGTGCAACTATAATTTTCTTATCCTTTTGTGCAGTTCCACTAAAATAAAGTGCCATTGTGGTGACAGTGATAGCTCATCTTGCAAAGGCTAATAAAATGTTGCACGAGATTACCAGCAGAACTTGACGGAGATTTTGGAAACTCCAATCACCATTTTGTGCAGTTCCACCAAAATTGAGAGATGTTGCCCACGTGACATTTTAGTTGAACTACACAAGACACTCATTCCAAAAAAAGTGTTTTGTGCAGTTCACCAAAAGGTCACAATAGCAACAACGTGAAATGGATATCCCTATCTGCACAAAAAGATAGAAAGTAAACAGTTGCTGGTCAATAAGAATATACGAAGCATATACGAAATGAAAAGAAGCATCTTAATTATGTTCATGGCAATCACGCAAGGATGGTAGAAATTTTAAAACGTTAGCAATTCTTCATGTTACCAGAAGCATTACGATCAACAATGAGATTTCTCAAATATGGGATTACTTTAATGGTGTCATTGCTTGTTTACCAGATAAAGTAAATCAACAACAGCTAAAGAGTTGGTTTAAGGGCATGGGACCGTGGGGACACCAGGACACTCAGCAGCGTAAAGGAGCAACTTACTTATCATACTGGGGAAAACAGCAAGAGTGCCATTTGTAAAACAGTTTAATTGCATCTTATCACTGGAGGCATTAGATTAGCAATAACACTGGTTAGAAATGTCCCTAAGGTAACAGTGTGATTGCTTCATTTTACATGCGCCCTTACATTAACAACAGCAAAAGGTTGGTATAAGGACATGCGACAGCGGACGCATCAGCACAATGTACCTACAAGGAGGCATAAAGTGGTGATGCCGAGTTTGTTCATGCTATGTGAGGGCAGCAAATCTAATCCTGGAGACCTTTTACTATGTGAGGGCAGCAAACCTAATCCTGGAGACCTTGTACTATGTGAGGGCAGAAAATCAAATCCTGGAGACCTTTTACTATGTGAGGACAGCAAATCTAATCCGGGAGACCTTTTACTATGTGAGGGCAGCAAATCTAATCCTGAGACCTTTTACTATGTGAGGGCAGCAATTCTAATCCTGGAGACCTTTTACTATGTGAGGGCAACAAATCTAATCCTGGACATACTCTGTTGACTTGTCCACCAGCCGCCACTTTCTATCCTTTTTTCAACAAATAATAGATTTTTTCCTTATTCAGTTTGTACTGCGTTTTGCCATTATTTCCCTTTTCAACCAAGAGACCGATTGGGTATCCAGTCTCTACTACTTTCAACATATTGTTTCCTCTTTGTTGTTTGAAAAAATCCCTAGATTCGAATGCATGAAGTAGCTTTACCTCTAATAATACTAAAAATTTAGGTGGCTTTGGAAGAGCTGATGGGAGTAGAAAAAGATGCACATGCAGACACGTGGGGAGCTGGGGTAGTAGAACAAGGCCGCTTTCGAAGAACTTATACCTGAGGGTCGTCGGGATGTCCGCGGCGGCAGGTCAGATCTGCGGACAATACGGCAGGGAGGAAGAAGGGTCGGAGGACCTCCCGAGTCGGCATTGTGTCGGAGAGAACGGCACGGGCAGAGGATCGGGCCCCTCCGGCAACTGTGGGTTTCCTCCCTCGCCGGCGATAACCGCGTGAACGATGCACCTACTCCTCTACACACACCAGCCGAAGGGATCCGGCCGTATCGGTGACCAACGATGAGCAGAGAGAAAATGTCGCTACCGCTGTCTTGTTTATATCTGGAGAGGATGAGAGATGAAGAGAGCAACCCTAGTAAAGCAAGCGCTCAGGCCCCTGCGTACATATATGGTGGAGTGATTATCTTTTCTCTCCACCACAAGCGTTTCAATTTGTGTACGTGGCATTAAAGAAAAGAAACTCTCTATTTAAAGTGACTACTATACGACTCCTACTTACTACTAGTAGTGCTACAATATTGTTTACTTGTGCTCCTCGCCCCTCCATTCATTGAACAACCCCACAGATGAATAAACATACAGTAAGTACTGTATTTATATAGAACGAACAAGCTCGAACTGTTTTCGCGTAGTTAAAAGTTGAGGGCGGGGCTTTTCCCGGGCAGTACGCGCGGCAGTTTTCGGGTAGGGCCAGAAGACTATTTTATATTTTTTTAAACTTCGAGACGGCCACATAGCATGGAGCCGACCCCAACGATTTTAAGCTTACTGGCACGGTACACTCTATCCTAGACTACTATACACATGAAACTACTACACGAGCGTCCGGGCTGCGCTTGGCTCTTCGCCTCTTCGGGAAGTCGAACAATGATGGAATACTACTGCACTGGAGGAGTACTACAGTACGCTTCTGGCCATCTGACACCGATTGAACTGCTGCATGTCCACCGCGTGCGGGAGGGAGAGCGTGTAGCGAAAGCTTCTCCTAGTCTTGCCAGCCACCACGCTCATGGGCGAGGGAGGGACGCTCCTGCCTTTGCGTGTATGACAAGTGGGCCCTACAGGTGTGTGGCCAACCTGTCATACAGCCAAAGGCATGTGCAGTTAAGTCCGCGAGGGAGAGGATAATCAAACTTCTCGTTGATGTACGAGTTGACACGACACATCAAAGCACTGCACTCGATATATTTCAATAATTTGTGTGTGTGACTCCTAGATGAAGAGGCCAGGGGTCATCATCCTCCTTTTCGAGAAAAAATAGACGTGTGTGTGAGAGGACGAGTGCGTGCGTGCACCTCTTCTCTTCCTATATAACGTACTACTAAACTCAGAGTACAAGTTTTTGTGGGTGGCACGATGGTGCGTGCAAGTAGTCCCGAGAGATAGGTTTAATGCATTAATTGCAATGCATGAATGCATAAAGTACATGCATTGGTCAATTTTCTCTTAATACTTGCATGCAATGATTTAATGCACCTTGGAATCTGAACATGTGTTGGGGACAACCAAATTGAGCCTTATAAAATGGAAAAACTAAAATTTTGAGATAAGCCCTATAAAACCGGAAAGGAGGGAGTAGAAAAAGAAGTATTCCATCTGGGAATAGTGCCGCACTTCGAAACTAGAACCGTCAATAAATTTTGAGCTTGCGTCTCGTCACATTCCAAATTACTCCATGCTATATTGAATTGCAAACCTGTTCACACCGATCACAACCTAAACGGTTTCCCACTTAGGAGCGTATTAGTACTCGGTTATAAATACTAGTATGCCAAGATGACTGCACATTCCTCCTCAACTCCTCATCCACAAAAACAAACAAGTCATTCAACATCCTTCCCTTGCGTCTGTCATGGCCAGCGTGAGTTCTGGGTCAAGAGATTACCACCGGGGAGAGGCGAGCATGGAAGCGGAAGCACGAGAGATGCCCCGCCTCGCTGCGAGAGCAGCTGATATGTCCCGCCGTGCAGAAGTAGCAGCACAGAGGTCCCGCCGTGCCGCTGAAGAAGCACGGAGGTCCCGCCACGCCGTCGATGCAGCAGACTGGTCCGGCCGCGCCGCGGAAGCAGCAGAGATGTCCCGCCACGCCACGAATGCAGTAGAGATGTCCCGCCGCGCTGCGGCGGCCTGGGAAAATTTCTCGCGGGCACGCGACGACTGTTACAGGCGCATGCATGCGATCGTCCATAGCCAGACGGATCAGATCTCCCGCTCGGCGAGGTTGCGGGACGACATGATAGCCTCGTTTGAACAGGCTACCGGCGTCATCCGGCAACTAAGGGAGGGCAATGAGAGGCTCCAGGCCGAGCACGGCCTGCTGAGGGAGAAGATCGTCCGAAGTGCAGACCTGCAGGAGGAGACTAGTGCCTTGTTGAAGAAACTTGTGGACGAGAATGACATGCTCCGCAACGAGCGCCAAAGGCTGGTGGAGGAATCCATGGATGTTCTCAAGCAGCGTCTTGAGGACACGAAAGAGCTCATTGCCGCTCACCGCGGAGACTAGTTTCCTGGTTTCTTTCGATGTAATAATCGGTTTAGGATGTGGATTGTGTCGTCGGTTGTGAAATGTTGGGTTCTAGCACGGATGTTTGGCCTTTGTTGGCCTCTTGGGATGTTGCGATTTCAATCTGGTAGCTTTTAGTCCTTCGTGTTAGGCTGGAGTTGTGTTGAACTTCTTGTGAATTGTGGTGGTTTTCAGTAATGAAAATCGGAAGGGGCAAGCCCTTCTTTGATCAAAAAAAATTTAATCGTCCTTATATATTCATCAGTCTTGCTATAAGTCGCAGTAGATGCTATATAGGTCCGTCGGATCTTAGATCAAGATCCGTGCTTTCAGATTCTCTTTTTTCTCTCTTAAATCTCAGTCGAGTGAGACATAGCCACGCCATTAAACAGAGGCTCGGGCACCATTAATGGAGACCTTGGGAGAGAGGTGGGCGGCAGATGGAGGTCAAAGGGCTCTCCTCCCGATAAGCACGCGCAGGGGTCTGATCGCACGCCTCTCATACTCAAATAGCTACCCTGCACGTCGCCTCCTAGCTAATAAAAAGGGGACGCGTGGCGGCACGTAAATGATACTAGTAAGTAGAACGTCCACGGTTTCAATAATACTTGTGTTTCTGATTGTAACGTGACATCACTTCTTCCAAAATGACTTTGTTGATTGTTAATGTGTGCGCCTTTGCAAATCGGACTGCAAATTTACCACAGCATGTTGGTGTGATGTCATGGCACCAAGCCAAGTTTCATTATTTTCATGCGTGTTTTGGATTTACAGGAATTAAAAAACTAAGTTTCTCAATGTTTCCAACCCAGCCACGATGCCCAGAATTTTGAATTTCATTCCCATTTCTTGCATGGAACCTAGAAATTTACCCGAGGACACACATGTGATTTTTCAACCAACTTTGGTGCACTGGAACATGTGCTTGTATTTTAAATTTGAATTATGCACACAAAGGTGACACGTTCCCTCCCAGAACCACGAGCCTTCTTGAGAGAAGCTCCGATTTGCAAGAAGCTTATACCAAAATTTGTTCCTATTCGGCCAATTTTTTTTACCACGGCATGGTACTACCATGACATGACACCATGCCAAGTTTCATGATTTTAAAACCAATTTTCTCAATGTTATCGACCGAGCCATGATGCCTAGATGTTTGAACTTTATTCTCATTTTTCGCATGGGACCTACTCCCTCCTTCCATCTCTATAGGGCCTAATGTGTTTTTCAAGACAGCCTTTGACTATTGACAAGATTAATAGCACATGAGATGTATACTATGCAAATTATATTATTGGAAGCTCCTTTGACATACAAAATTGAAGGTATGCTTTGTGTAAGTTGCATGTCATATAGTATTTCTCTAACGTTTGGTCAAAGTTAGCCTCGAAAAACACATTAGGACCTATATGCATGAGAGGAGTCGACTTCGAGAGAACGTGTTTGTTCGAGAGACACCGAGGAAGACTACTATATATCGATGGTGCATGTAGGTGGGAATTAAACTAAGGGATGGTCTTATTGGTTTCAGGGATATATGGGAAGAGTGAGAGGCGGGGGGTAGCTAGAAGGAGATTGTTAAGAGTGAGTGTGTGTTTTACCCATCCAGGCGGAAGTTATGTGCACAAAAGAGGAGAACGATTCGATGTGGCGTTAGGATTGAGGGTATTTAACTACCTACGGAGACATAGAGACCTTGAACGTGCATGTGTGAGAGGTATACATGTATACGTGGGATGTGTGTGTGCGCGCGTGCATGATCGAGATAAAAGAAAGAAGACATAAGTCATAAGATCAACGACATGGGAGAGACGGATCAGTATGACAATATGCATGCATGTGAGAATGCATGGAAGAAGTCCCGACAATTGAGCATGTGTTTTTGTCTTTAAGAGATAGTGGTGTGGGCTGGAGCATGCATCTATGGCGAGCAGAGGGAGTGAGGCGCAACGATTGTGCAAAAGAGACCAACCTATAAATGCATATGTATGGAGAGACATATATAGTGTGGGTGATAGGAAGCAAGGCTCCGTGCGAGAAAGAAATGTTGACGGAGAAACTACAGATAGATACAGAGATGGAGATGCTAGCTAGAGGGACATCCGCTAGTTTGGGTGTTGGAGATGACCGTCGGGTGGTTCAAAGGGTGAAGTTATATATATGTGTGAGAGGGCACTTGACTGCATGTAGAGAGACACATATGTAGTGTGTGTGATAGGAATCAAGAGTGAGGGTGAGAAAGAAGGTTGATGGAGAAACAGATAAATAGAAAGATACAGATGCTAGCTAGTGTGCATTAGAGATAGGAGTCAAGTGGATCAGAAGGCTGGGTTATGTGTGTGTGTGTGACAGAGAGAGAGAGAGAGTGCGTGTGAGTCACATACAAAGAGATATCAGAGAGAAATGAGATCCAGAGAGACGGAGTTTTGTGTCTGCGAGAGAGAAAGATATTTCACAACGAGAGTGATAGCTAGAGAGACATACGTGGGAACGCAAGATATCTCTAGGGAGAGAGGGTGTGTGTGAGCGACATACAATAGAACAATGGAGAAATATGAGACCCTGGGAGACAGAGTTTGTGTTTGTGTGTGAGAAAGAGATATTGAAGAGGAAGAGTCGTAGGTTCTCATATCTAAGGAGCGAAAGACATCTCTGTGTGAGGGGTGTGCGAGTGGCACACATGGGAATAGTAGAGAGAAATGAGACCCCGGGAGACAAAGTTTTGTGTTTGTGTGAGAGAAAGAGATTCCACATGGAGAATCTCTGTTAGAGACACATAGCAGGGAGCGAGATATACTTAGAGAGAGATAGAGTTGTGAAGGTCGAGGGAGAGAGTACCGTTAGTGTGTTGCGAAGATAAAAGATCATTGTCGACATACAGGTAGCACGAGAGATGCCTAAGAGACGATGAACATGTATATGTCCAGAGAGATAGTCCTATATAAGCATGAGTGATAACTATATGAGACGAATATTTGGATTAAAGGGGATTCAAATATTTAAACTGGAGATCACAACATCAATAATATCATAACGCAAATTGGTGTATCAAACATGCATATTCATTTGAATATGGGCACACGTGTAATGTTATATAGTTTATCAATATTGGTGATCCATATATTCTTCAATTACAAACAATGCATGGTTTATATGCAATTAATGTCTAAACGGGATTACACTATATGTTGCGTGTGTGAAACACATTATACATGTTTGAGAAGTAAAAAAAATGCATGAAACACACATTAATTGGAGACAGGTAGCAAGGAATGCATACATTGGATTTCAACATAAAGTGGTTTCAAATATTTGAAAATCCAAATTGATGGATACAACCTTATGAATCAGAGATCATGCCATTTGTAAACCATATTATGTATAAATGGTGTTGTGCTTTTGAAAGTATATATAAAAAATGATGTATATAGAATTTAATTCCAATTGAAAATGGATCCCGCCCGGAAAAAAATAGAATACAAACGGGATTCGAATTGAGTTGGCATGGTAAACGTGCACTCTGCAAAATTTGAACGAAGCGGGGAAAGTCGCAGTAACCGCCCGAAACCAAAATCTGCGAGATGGAAATCACTACTGCCTATCCCTGCCATGCAAAGCCTATATGCTGGATTTCTATGGGTTTCGATAGGGGTAGGTTTGTAATTTCACCCAAACATGACATAACCGCCTCTCACCCGGATTCATACACGGTGGGCACCAAAACACAGTGTGTCCTCGGCCGAAATTGACTCCCTCCCCAATTCATATTCATACACGGTGGCGCCAAAAACAAACTCTCGTCGGAAATTTTCGGTGTATGTGAGATTACCGTCCTATCCCCAACCGACTAGTGTTGCTGTGATGTAGTAGAAATTTAAAATGGGGGCTAAGTTTGTAAATTTCCTCGCATTTGAGACAAGAGCGCCCTGAATACATGGTTCCCCCTTCCTCTCTACCTTCCTTTTCCCCATTCGTACTCCGTGGGTGCCAAAACACCCTCTCCACCCCACCCTCCTCCGTCCACCGCCGTCCGCCACCCCATCCACTGTCGTCCTCCTCCACCATGCCGGAGCTGATACCCCGACGCCGCCATCCATTACAAGAGATCGACCTCTCTCATCCACGGCTTCGGACCAGGATCCTTGCATCCCGTCCTCTTGCTTCATCCCCGCCGTCATCCACCTTGCTGGCGCCGCTCCTACGACCGTCTCGTCCACCGCGCCCCGACGCCACCGTCTACCCTCCTCGATCTGCTTCCACGCCGTCGACAGCCATCGCTACCGCAGCACCGTCAAATTCTCAGCAGATGCGTACACGGCGCCGCACCAGAGGTGGTACTCTTTCGTATCTGCTCAACTTATTTATTGCAGCAAGAAAATAGATCGCCACTGCTTTACTCTGATTTCTTGCCTTGGTTGCGAAGTTGCCTTTTTCCGGTTTGCACCTTCAGATCCGCCATGGCACGCTCAACACCATACTCGCAATGCTTATGGTTTTCCCCTTTTATATTCCACACTAGTTAAATCATAGTAGACTAAATTTCAAAATTGGGTCAGTCGATTTTTCAGAGCTCGCCGGAGTTCGCCGGTGCGATCGAAGGGGATCGGGTGCTTGTGGGGCCTCGCCGAATGAAGAAAAATCAACATGGGTGAGGGTTGGGGTGGGGGTGGGGGTGGCAGAGGAACACAGGCGGTGGGGGCCGGTGGTCTGGCCGGCGGCCCGTGCGGTGTTCTGTATGGGAAGAATCAGAGACGAGGAAGAAGAAGGGTTAGGAGACGTAGGATCTTCATCCAACCGCCTGAAATGGTCGAGAGACAGCTAGGAGTTGCATTCTTAATGCGCTCTGGTTCACCATGTGTGGGCACTGCACAACCAACATTTTATTATCCAAAATCTGCTTGCTCTTCTTTACCATGTTCCTCTTCCGTTCTTCTTTAATATGTACTATCTCCATTCCTAAATACAAGTCTTTGTATAGATTGCACCATGGACTACATATGGAGCAAAATGAGTGAATCTACACACTAAAATGTACCTGATACATCTGTATGTGATCCATAGTGGAAATCTATACCAAGACTTATATTTTGGAACAGAGGGAGTATGATAGTAGTACAATATGTTCCTTGTACTGAAGATGAGCAGGGACATTTGCAGTGTAGAGGTCTATACGGTCGGTTGTGATGGACACTTTGAGCCTCTTTGATTCGTAGGATCTTGTAAACGTAGGAATAGGATTTGTAGTGGCCTGCCCACTTGAATCCTATAAGAATAGCAAGGAAATGCGGGGAGCTGTGTCGCCTTTGAGAGTTACATTGATATTAACAGTACCGCACCTTCACTTGAAGAGAGCTGGTATCTGAAGCCTTTCTAGCCGTACCGGCAATACTAGCACATATATTCCAGCAAGTTCCACTTTGCTGATTTTACTCTGATGCTTAAGGTTTTCCCGTTATATCTACACTATGATCCCGTTATATCTACACTATGATCTGTGTAGCTGCTTTGTGTCACACTAGCAGCAGTCCACTCTTGAAGCTAAACACTGCAATGACTTACAAAATTGGCACCAAGGCATTGAGTGCCATTCTGAATGCAATGAAACTCATACGCTCCCCACCTGTTGATTCTTGTTCAGAATATGATCCTGATGACTATTCTAACCTCGAGATGTCAAAGGCAGATGGCATGTCATGTTCACCCGTCAAGGTGCCTGTTCTAATTTGGCAATGTTTTATTGATTGCGGGTATCTTGCATATGTTGTCTTGCATTTCTTCTACTTTGTTGCACCGCCATCTGCTTAGTTTACTCATCATATATGTCGAGATGCCATGCCCATCCATTATCAATACATATTCCATCTGTCATCATACCATGTTTTTCCACTCAAATGTTGTTCTTGTGCATCAGACATCAAAAAGGAAGAGGGTGATTGCCGAACCTGAAGGAGCACCAGCAAAGTCCTTGAAAAACGTGGTGGTGCCAGAGAAATCAGACAGCACCCCACTTATATTGGTTGTACAACCAGTGACACAAAACGTAGGACCGACTCCAGCAGACTGTACCCATACTTCACTGGCCACACCACTAGCCCCACCACACAGGACCTGCACTCCAGCAAAAGGTATACCGATTTCATTTGCCATAGCACTAGCTGTACCATAGAAAAATCCCACTCCAGCAAAAAGTACAGCAAGTCCACTGGCCGAAGACCTATCCCAACTGTAGAGACGGCCAATTCTTGCAGATTAGAACCCCATTCCATTTATTCCCAGTTTAAAAGACAATGCTTTCAATGTTGTTAGGGACTACGTGCATATATTCCCATCATGGGAAGATTACTGTGAAGACAAACACCATTTTCACATCTTCCTGTCCAACTTACGTGTAAGTGCTATTATTCATGGTTATTATTTTCTTGTTTTCTGCTGATTGAACATATGAATGACTTACATTACATTGTTGTAACTAGGCGAGGGTCAATCTGGATAGTCATGATGAGCAAAGCTTGCTTGTGCTTTTCAAGGAAGCAATGCAGCAGTATCGGTGTTACCTGAGGAAATCACACTTTGATGGCAAGTCTATAAACGAATTTCCGGTGAAGTCTCCTGCACTAAATTTAGAAGACATTGAATGGAAAAACCTTTTTATGCACTGGTCTCGTTCCCAGGATGAGGTACTGTCTATGAAATCACATGACAATTTGAACTTCTACTTTTCCGCATGTGCCTTACGGATCTTTTTTGCAGGAAATCTGCTCGAAGAAGAATTCCGGTTTGACAAGAACGACAGGATATCGCAAATATGCTGCCCGCTGCTTTGCTCTTGTTAGTACCTGTTGTCCTGTATCACTGTACTTGCATACATACCTGGTTCATTATGTGACAGCAGTATGCATGATAGCTTGCTTATCAATTGTTCGCTCCAAATTATCTGATCTGTATGAATGGTTACATTAGTGTAGAATATATCCAATGCCAATGTTTTTTTAGCTCTGCATTGTTCTTGTAAGTACATGTTGTCCTTTATCAGTGTACTTATAATGACAGGTAGATGTACCATCACTCTGCGGCTTATTTTCCTTTGCCCTCCATTTTCTACACATTAGATCTATATTTACTCTTACCATAAGGTTGGTACTGAAGAATTTTAGCTGTGCATTGCTCTTGGTTGTACCGTTTGCCTGTATCGCTGCACTTACATTTATAGCTACTTGGTTATGTAGCATCGCTCTTCATCTTATCTTAAATATTCTCCATTTTTTCGTATATTATCGCATCTATATTTACTCTTAACAAAATGTAGAATAAAGGCAATGCTTTTGAAGAAGATTCTGTGGTAAACTTCTTGAATTGCCCCCCATCAGCGTGGACAAGGCCTTTATAGAGCATGTCTTCACCAATAATGTAAGTTTGTCCATCTCAAGCCTTCAAACTTTGTTGTATATATTTGGTGAGGCATGATTGCAACAGCTGTTTATTTTTGGTGTTTGCATCAAATTGCTTGTTTAAAGTTTATTATGTACTCCCTCCGTTTTTGTTTACTCCGCATATTAGCTTTGGTCAAAGTCAAACTTTGTAAACTTTGACGAAATTTATAGACAAAAATATTAACATGTACAATAACAAACAATATCATTAGATTCATTATTGAATATACTTTCGCATCATATAGATTTGTTATCGTAAATATTTATATTCTTTTTTATAAACTTGGTCAAAGTTTACGAAGTTTGACTTCAGTCAACTCTAATATGCAGAGTAAATAAAAACGGAGGGAGTAGTTCATAAACAAAAGTTTGTCCTTTCTCAATTTAAGTTTTCAGTTGTACAACCAACTTCCTTCTTCATACCATGTAAATTAAACTATACAGAGCAAGTGATCTTCTTTTGCACTGCATGTATGCTTCTGTTCTTCATCTGTAATCCAGTGGTGTGGTGAACCTACCCACAACAGCACAATGTCATATTCTGCAATGTCTTAACTATGAACAATGTCATATCATTCTACTATTATTTAAACCGTCTCTTTATTTGCCAATCTGAAATGGTATAAATTGACAGCACACTAACCATTGATACTTATGAGTTCTTGATCTGTAATCCAGTGGTGTCGTGAAGCTGCCAACTCCTTCACAATGTCATTTCCTGCCATGTCTTGACCTGAACAATACCATATTGTGTTAATGCAAATTTAAACCGTGTCACTTTATTCGTCAGTAAGAAATGTGATGAATTGTCAGCACTGATACTTTTATGTGCAAAACCTGTCATCTGTCTGCTTGTTTATCTTTCAGAGTGAGGAAGATATAAATGTTGAACAAGTGCAGTCTCATCAAATTGCTTAGCTGCTGGCGCTGCAGCTCCCTAGCAGGGCTAACCTTTCTTGAACTCTATTGAAGTGCTGTCAGTTTTGTATATTATTTTGTCAGCGTGTTTATTTGCACTGGTGGCGATCTTTGATGCCCAGTGTATGTAATCTATTGTCCGCTTGTGCTTTATTATCATAGTGGCAAACTTTGATGCCCAGTGGATGTAATATGCAGTAATTTCTTTATTGTATAGTATAGGTTTTTTCTTATTCACGATGTTGCAGTTATTTTACTGTATATATATCCTGTCTTCGCAGTAAACCGGCCAAACCATAAAATTACGGTACATAATCGGGCCGTCATGCAATCACGATGTAGGTTGGGCCTGAAACGTGCTGATCAGCTCACGGGCCGGCAGCAGCCCGATATGAACCCCGGCCCATGATTGTGCGAATCAAATCACAGGCTTTTAACAGGCTGAAAAATTGTCTCGGTCCTTGTTTGGCCCAATCAGATATCGGCTGCGAGCAGGCCGGATGCAAACCAGGCCGTAGTTAGGCCCAACTATATGACGTGCTTTTAACAAGCTGAAATTAATATAGGGCCGAAATGTTAAACGGGCCCTTAACAGGCCAAAACAATATCAGGCCAAATTACTAAGTGGGCCTTTAGCAAGTGGGCCCAAAAGCATAGTGTGCAGTTGATGGGCCGAATCTGATATGGGCCATAATTAGGCCCAAAACCTCTTAAAGGGTCGGACCTGATCTGGGCCGTAGTTTGGCCCAGAACGTGGTAGGCTTTTAACGGGACAGATCTCATATGGGCCACTATTAGGCCCGAAGCGTGGCAGGCCATTAATAGACTGGATCAAATATGGGCCGGCATTTGGCCCAGAACATGGCAGCCAGTTAACGGGCCGGCCTACTAGGATCCTCAAAATCTTGTGGGCCTACAGCTGGGCCGGCCCATTAATGTCGGCAAAATCTCATGGGCCTTTAGCTGGGCCGGCCCATTATGATCCGCAAGAATTTTGTGGGACTTTACCTGGGCCCGCCTATTATGGCACACAAAAATCTTGTGGGCCTTTACTTGGGCCGGCCCATTATGGCCCGTGAAATCTTGTGGGCCTTTAGCTGGGCCAGCCCATTATGGTCCGCAAAATCTCGTGGGCCTTTAGCTGGGCCGGCCCATTATGGTCCGCAAAATCTTGTGGGCCTTTAGTATGGCCGGCCCATTTAAACTTGTTGGGCCGTGCCATGTGTCGATGTATCATAGGCGCATTCTGTCCAGTGAGTGGATGACATCTGTCCCGATGATGATCCGACACATGTTTCCTCTAGCCAATGATGATTTTACATGTGGAAAATCCCCATTAGTCGGGGCTGTTATCGGGTTATCGGATCCAAAACCCGACCCGATAGCTTAACGGCGTTCCGTTACGGTGGATGCCATGTGTCGGTCACCCTTGACGAAAGCACTTCTGTGACGCACGATTTATCGTCATGGAAGTGGACACTTCCGTGATGATAATTTTGGTAATGTCATGGAACACTTCTACGACAGCACAGGTATGACTATCTTGATTCTGTCATAAATTTGTCATGAATGTACATGCATGACAAAAAAAGCGACCTACTGTGACAAACACGTATCATCACGGAAGTGTATTTTTTTGTAGTGCAATGAGGATGATGACGACGATGAAGATGGTGAGTCGGTTGCCATGGCCTCCGTTGTCATTGCGACAACTCCATGGGTGTCTCTATTCGACTTACCCAATGAGAGCATCACCGCCAAGTGCCTCGTGGCTAAAGCCACCAACAAGGTAACCCCCAACATCAAAACTACCATCATTAATCTTCCCTCTTCGACGGATAGCATTGATGAACACGAGGGAAATAATGTGGAGGTGAATGAGTTTGAGACCTTTATGGGTAAACTCAAGGGTAAATCCAAGAAGCACTTTGTTGCTCTCTTGGAACAACTTGGTGAAGCCAATGACATGATCGAGGCTCACGAAGATACCATCTCTAAGATGGAGGAGCATAGTCGTGACTATGCCGATGAGATTTCGAATCTTTCCAATTCTCTTGAGGAAGAACGTGGTCTTCGTTTCGCTCTTGAGGAGTCTCACAACGATGATCATGCTAAATTAAAGAAACATCTTGATCATGCACTTGTTGTTTCTCGTGTGCTAAACTCCGAGAAGGCAAAGCTTGGGGTTGATCTTGCTAGACTCAAAGAGGAGTTTGACATTCTTGACAAGTCTCACAAAGTCTTGATGGGTGTTCATGCTACCCTCAAGGAGTCTCATGATCAACTCCAAGTGAAGCTAACCAAGGAGAAAGCCACTTTTCCTTGTATGGTGTTAATGGATAATGCAAATGCTACTAACCCTTATTGTGAGCATGTGCATCTTATTGAGGAGAACGTTCGGTTGAAGGAGAAACTTGAGAAAGGCCTTGTGTCATGCATACAAGGTGAGAAAAACCTAAACAACCTTTTGAGAAATCAAAAGGGAGTTGTGGCTAAGGAGGGAATTGGGTTCGCATCCAACCCCAAGAACAAGAAGAAGGATAACAAGACCAAACGACCTCCTCCTCTCAAGCAAACTTTTGTGAAGGAGGGAGAGAGTGCTTCCAAGGAGAAGAAAAACAATGTGAAGGGTGGCGGTGTCAAAAAGGGCAATGCCACCCCTCCCATCAAAGCCAGCGACTTTAATCCTTCTTATGTGTTATGTCGTGCTAGTGATGGGCATGTCTATGCCAAATTTGTTGGTTCTCCTCATGTATACATTGAATGGTCTATTTGGGTTCCAAAGACCCTTGTTACTAACATCAAAGGACCCATTACAAAATGGGTACATAAAACCAAGCATTGATCTCTTGTAGGTGTTTGCTTCCGGTGGGGGATCATGGTTGCTCGATAGCGGAGCTACAAATCATACGACCGGAAGCAAGGACTTGGTGGTGGACGTGCACAAGATTCCACCTATGCCCACCAATGTCGAGTGGGGTGATGCCTCATCTTCTAAAGTATTGGGACTTGGCAAGGTAGTCATCTCTCATGATCTCACGATCGAGAAGGTCATGCTTGTTGAGTCCCTTGCATACAATTTACTTTCCGTTCGTCAACTTGCAATCATGGGCTTTGCCACTTTCTTTGATATTGATACCGTGGCCCTCTTGTGGAGCAAGACTCTTAAAGTAGCCTTTGTTGGGCATGTCGAGAACGGTCTATATGTGATTAACTTTTTGGAGTGACCCACTAAGACCGCGACATGCCTAATGGCTAAAGTTGATGTGGGATGGCTTTGGCATCGCCGTTTAGCCCATGTCAATATGAGATCTTTGCAAAGTCTTCTCAAGGGGGACCATGTCCGTGGACTAACGAATGTTAGTTTTGCTAAAGATCGTGCTTGCAGTGCTTGTATCGAAGGAAAGCTACATGACAAGGCTCACCCTCCCACGACTATCATTTATTCAATGAGGCCTTTGGAGCTCCTTCACATGGATCTCTTTGGGCCTCCATCCTTTGATAGTCTTCGGGGTAGAAAGTATTGCTTGGTGATTGTGGATGACTACTCAAGATATACTTGGGTGTATTTCTTCAAGAGGAAGAGCGAGACCCAACAAACCGTCATTGACTTTGCAAATGAAGCACAACGTCAACACAATGCAAAGATCTTGACAATAAGAAGTGAAAATGGCACCGAGTTCAAGAACTACACCTTGGATGAGTTTCTTAGTGATGAGGGGATCAAGAATCAATATTCCGCACCTTACACCCCTCAACAAAACAGTGTTGCGGAGAGGAAGAACCGGACGTTGATGGATGCGGCAAGGACCATGATGGCGGAGTTCAAGTCTCCATACAACTTTTGGGCCGAAGCCATCAACACCGTGTTCCATGCATCCAATCGGCTCTACCTCCGCAAGGGCTTGAACAAGACTCCATATGAGATACTCACCGGTAACAAGCCCAACCTTCAGTACTTTCGGTTGTTCGGGTGTGAGTGTTTCATTCTCAAGAAAGGTGTTCGGTTGTCTAAATTTGAGGCTAGAGCTTATGAGGGCATATTTGTTGGTTATGCTACAAACTCTCATGCTTACCGTGTCCTCAATAAATCCACGGGACTTATTGAGGAGACGTGTAACGTGGAGTTTGATGAGAATAACGGCTCCCAAGTGGAGCAAAGTGGCACTTTTGATGTAGGTGATGAAATTCCTCCTCAAGCCATAAGAAGAATGGGTGTTGGTTTTATCCTACCCATTGAGGAACACCTTGTGGCCGAAGGAGAAGGACAATTCTCCACTCAAGTGGAGCCATCACCAACCCAAGGCCCACACGCTTCCGAAGAACAAAGTGAAGGCCCTCATCCTAGTGAACAAGACCAAGGGCAAGATCATGCTCAAGACGGTGTTGACACACCAAGTGATGCCCAAGGTCAAGTTCTCTCCTCCGAGCAGGTTCAAGATCAAGAACAAGCTCAAGACGTCACTCAAGATGATCAAGTGACCGCTCCTCAACTCACCACCGAGGAGGAATTGGAGCGTCGTGCCGCCAAGTTTGCTTCCAAGCTCTCCACCAAGGATCATCTCATGACGAATGTGCTTGGAAGCTTAAGAAAGGGGGTAAGCACTCGTAGACAATTAGCAAACTATTGTGAACATCATGCGTCTGTCTCTTGTGTCGAACCCCACAAGGTCTATGAGGCGCTCGAAGATCCGGATTGGCTCAATGCCATGCATGAAGAACTCAACAACTTTGAGCGCAACAAAGTGTGGAGATTGGTGCCAAGGCCGATGGTGAACCACAATGTCATTGGAACCAAGTGGATATTTAAGAACAAGCAAGATGCTCATGGGATTATCATTCGCAACAAGGCTTGTTTGGTAGCACAAGGCTACTCCCAAGTCGAGGGTATCGACTACGGTGAATCCTTCGCTCCCGTTGCTCGTCTTGAGTCCATTCTCATGTTGATTGCATATGCTTCTCATCATAACTTTAAGTTACAACAAATGGATGTGAAGAGTGCTTTTCTTAATGGTCCTATTAATGAATTGGTTTATGTCAAGCAACCCCCCGGGTTCGAGGATCCCTACTTTCCCGATCATGTGTATCAACTCGATAAGGCACTCTATGGCCTTAAACAAGCCCCACGTGCGTGGTATGACCACCTTACCGAGTTGTTACAAGATCGTGGTTTTGAAGTTGGGCTAAACGACCCCACTCTTTTTACTAAGAAGGTCAAAGGGGAGTTGTTTGTGTGCCAATTATATGTTGATGATATTATCTTTGGTTCCCCTAACAATGCTTTCAATGAGGAATTTGCCGCTCTCATGACCTCAAAGTTCGAGATGTCTTCCATGGGAGAGTTGAAGTTCTTTCTCGGGTTCGAAGTGAAGCAAAGGAGAGAAGGAACCTTCATCAACCAAGCCAAATACGCTCAAGACATGCTTAAGAGATTCAAGCTAAGTGATGTCAAGCCGGCGTCCCCTCCCATGCCCACCAAGTGCCAACTTGACATTGATCCCAATGGTAAAGCGGTGGATCAAAAGGTATATCGCTCCATGATTGGATCCTTGCTTTACCTTT
Source organism: Triticum urartu (assembly GCF_056163025.1). Taxonomy (NCBI): domain Eukaryota; kingdom Viridiplantae; phylum Streptophyta; class Magnoliopsida; order Poales; family Poaceae; genus Triticum; species Triticum urartu. The sequence continues at coordinate 147,693,972 of NC_141879.1, read as the reverse complement.
GTGCATCTAGACCGGATATCATGTTGAGTGTGGGGATTTGTGCACGGTTTCAAGCTGCACCTAAGGAAAGTCACTATGTGGCGGTCAAGCGAATCTTTCGATATTTGGCTCATACCCCAAACTTTGGCTTATGGTACCCAAGAGGAGCAAACTTCAAGCTTGTAGGGTATTCGGATTCCGATTGGGCGGGAGACAAAGTGGACAGGAAGTCCAATTTCGGAGGGTTCCAATTCCTTGGTTGCTCTTTGGTAAGTTGGTCTTCCAAAAAGCAAAGTTGTGTGTCTCTCTCGTCCACCGAAGCGGAGTATGTAGCGGCCGGTAGTTGTTGTGCACAACTCTTATGGATGAGGCAAACTTTGAAGGATTACGGTGTCATTTGTGACAAAGTGCCTCTTTGGTGTGACAATGAAAGTGCCATCAAGATTTCTCTCAACCCGGTGCAACACTTCAAGACGAAGCATATTGAGATTCGGTATCACTTCATCCGGGATCACATTAGGCGAGGGGAGATCAAGCTCAACTACGTCAACACTCATGATAACCTTGCAGATATTTTCACGAAGTCGTTGGATGAAGCAAGATTTCGCGAGTTAAGGCATGAGCTAAATATCATTGATTCTAGCAATGTTGCTTGAACCCTTGCACACCCCACCATACTCAACTTGTTGTCTTGTTTAGATGTAGGCATGGACATAGGGGGAGTGTTGTTCTCTCAATGAACTCTTCCTCCCCCCATTATGCATAAATTGATCAAATCTTTCACATTAGCCATTTTTATGGTACTTGTGCTTCAAAGACGAGTTTTGGTCATGGGCCCAAGGATAATTCTTCGCGGTGCCATACCAATTGACTCAAACATAGGTGGCTCCGGCCACCGCCTTCTCTTGGAGAGGTTGTGTCTCGTGGTCGTCTCTTGTTGTCGTTTTGCCCTTTCTTCTCCTCGTGTTTGAGTTTGTTGTGTGGTGTCTTGCTTGTTTGAAGTTTCCTTGCAAAGACCACTCTTTTTCTCTCTTGTTGGGAATGCGCTTCTTCTTGAGCTCACGGTACTACCGCGGTCTGCCACGGTACTACCATACGTGGAGAGTACGATACTACCGGCCCAGCGCGGTACTACCGCCTGGGGGAGCGGTACTACCGCTTCGGTGCAGTTCTTCCGCCCAAGCGGTACTACCGTGATGATACGCGGTACTACCGCGTTGTCTGAGGCGCATGGGGATAAGGACGGGAACGGGGGGGTTCTATCTTCCCCATACCCATTCGTTAGTTTCTCCACTTCGTCCCTCTCTCTCTCTCGCTCAAGAACGGGGCCGGAGTCCCTCGCCGGATCTCCATCTCCGCCTGCTCTCTTTGGATTCCGACCGGTGGGATCGTTCCCCACCACTTCCTCTTGCCATGGACCAAGGTTGTTCCCCAAATCCCTCTCTTTCTTGTTGGTTATCTTGTCTCTAGGTTTTTGGGGAGATGCTTGTCTTCTTGAGATTTTAGGCCAAATCTTTGCAAGAGAAGGTTGTAGGAGAGTAGTGTTGCATAGACATTTTACTTGATTTATTGTCCCGTGGTAGATGTGATCAACCGTAGTTCCGCGCTGGTTTCGCGCGTCTTCTCAGATTCAAAATAGGCTCGGATATGACGCAGTGCGGTACTACCGTGCCTCTGATGTGGAACTACCGCTCGTCCGGTACTACCGCTCGTTCGGTGCGGTACTACCACACGTTCTGCGGCACTAAGGTCTTACTACCGCTCCAAGCCACGGTACTACCGTATCCTCCCACGGTACTACCGCGACTAGGAGCGGTACTAAAATTTTAGTACCAAATGGCCAGGCAGCACTACCGTTGTTGTCTCATCTTCCGTGTGGCATTTATCCCGTATGATTTCTACTTGTTTCCCTTGCTTTGTCGTGGTCTTTGCATTGATTCTTCTCGCTCTTTGTGTGTGCTTTCTCTTGTGTCTTAGGTGGTGGCTCTCACCATTCCAATCCCAGTCGTGACACTGGCTCCAAGCGACTACGCAATCCTCAAGATGAAGCACCAGAGGGCTCCAGTGCCCCCAAGCGCAATGTCAAGACCACTGCCAGCAAGCAAAAGGAACATGCTAAGGGCATGGACGAGATTCCCCTCAATGAGTACGTCGAACGCCGGAAGATCAGCCCTTATGTGATTGCTCGTGCTGTCCTTAGAGGCACTGAGTTGTTTTGGACCAAGCAGCAGGCTCTCATTTATCTGGATGTAATCAAGAACAAGCAAAACACCTATGTGGATGTCAAGTGGATAGACATGAATCACATGAGGAAGGACAAGTTTCGGGAGTATTTTGGAGAAACTCTGGATTTGGTGGAGCAGTTCGCTATTGAGCCTGTGATCTCCTTCCACCTTGACTATGACCCTGAGATTATCTGTCAGTTCTTTGCCTCAGTTTACTTTCACCCCCGGGATGAGTGGAGGATGACCTGGATGACCAATGGCCGTCAGTTGTCTGCTACCTGGAAGGAGTTCATGGGTCTGCTCCATGTTCCTGATGACGGGCTTCACACACCCGTTGGTGTTCGCCCCCACGCCAATTCTGAGTCTGCTAACAAGAACTTGCTTCAGCCGTACTATGTTGAGAAGGTGCTTCCCAGTGGCAAGTCGACTTGGGAGCTGAACTCTTTTTTGGATATCATGCATCGCATCTTCCGCAACACTCTGTTTCCTCGCATTGGCGACAAGGACAAGGTTCATTCCTATCTGGTGGACATGATGCTCCTGTGCGCGGAGGCATGTTCGTCTCAGACTCAGCCACTTGATGTCTCACACATCATGTGGTGTGAGCTTCGGTTTGCGGTGTACACCCGCAAGGTACCTATCTATGGTCCATACCTGTTTCTGTTGATCTCCACGACTTGGGAGAAGATGTACCCTGGTGATGAGTTCCTTGCTCCAGACTGGATTCGGCATGAGTCCATCAGTCTCCACGTCAAGCCTAACTGGGCCAACACTACTATTCGTGCTGAGGCGTCTGCTGCTAGGAGGGCTGTTGGTGAGGAGGAGGCTCGTGCAGAGAATGTTGCTGAGGACCGGGCTGCTAGGTCTTCCCACCTTCCTCTGAGCCGTCGTGGGCCAAGAAATTGAAGGACGAGATGAAGACTCTCTTCTGCATCCAGGCGAAGGGGCAGTACAGGACTCACGTGGCATCCAAGGAGAGTCGCCGCCGCGACAAGAAGGTCATGAGGCTCTTTGGAGAGGATGTCTCTGGCGGTTCTGAGGATGCCATCACGCCAGAGGCTGCATGGATGGCGAAGCAAGGTTTCAAGTGGACTAGCTCTGAGGAGGACATCGAGGAGACCGTCCCCGCCGTCGAGTCTGACGAGGAGCACGAGGAGCATTGGGATGATTTCTCTGCCTGAGCCACCCCTTGTGTGTAGGTGTCCTCTCTGCCTTTTTAGCGTCTCGATGCCAAAGGGGGAGAGAGTGTAGGGATTTGCGTGTTTGCGAGTCGTGTGTCGTGTTCAGTGTGTTTGCTTTGTCGTTTGGACTTTTGGACCTCGTTTGCTTTTGTTTGGTTTGTGCCTTTGAGACTTATCCTTCATATGGTGTAAGACATATGCACCCTATTCTATCTTAGTGAACTTATGTTTGTGCTACCTTGTCTAGTGTTAGCCTTATTATTGCAAGATATGCCTTGTCTCTATAATATAGGGGGAGCTTTGATCCTAGTATGTGTGTCGTGCAGTCCAAAGCACCCATCTAGTTGGCACACATCTAGGGGGAGCCCGTCTATATTCTAGAGAGGAGGGGTTTGCGTTTGCTTAATATTATTTCCCTTGTGCAAATCCCGTATTGTCATCAATCCACCAAAAGGGGGGAGATTGTAAGGGCATATTTATCCCTAAGGTGTTTTGGTGATTGATGACAATGCGTTTGCGGACTAATCGTGTGTCTTGAGTTTCCCAGACGTTTCCTCGCTAGGCACAAGACGGTTTGGTGTCCCTCGAAGACTATTGAAGACGGTGTTTTTCTACATTTCTTTTTGGTGGATTTGAGTCGTAGGAAAGCCGTACTATTAAGAGGGGGTTCGTGTCGGAAAGGATCGGGTGGAATCATCACGTACACGTTTCTTCCTAGTCCCCTCCTTTCCCCTGCGCCTTGGAGCATCCTCCGATTATATCTCTCCACCTTGTTCTGGCTGCTGTGTTGGCTTGCGGTAGTACTGCTCCCTGGTGAGCGGTAGTACCGTATGCACCAGCGGTAGTACCGTGCTGTGGCGCGGTAGTACCACAGGTGCCCACAATAGTACCGCGCCACTGGAGCCGTAGTACCATGCCCCCTCAGGCCAAGTAACGCTCCCTCGCGGTAGTAGGGGCGGATGTAATTTTTTACATCCACGCTACCGCGGTAGTACCGCATCCCTTGCGCGGTAGTACCGTGCGCAGCCTGGCTCAGCTGCCAGGCGGTAGTACCGCTCCTCTGCGGTAGTACTGTGTCGGATTTTTGCTACATCTGTTTTCCAGCGGAAGTAGGCACGGATGTTCTGTTATCCACGCTCTTCCCAGGCTTGGGGTTCCCTGCCTTGCGGTAGTACTCCAAGGGGGAGCGGTAGTACCGCGTCTGCAGAAGTACCGTCTTCAGCCCATGTGCTTAAGGTCTGCCCTAGCTACTGCTGCTGCTGCGGTAGTACCGCGGCTCCTCATGGTAGTACCGCATGCCCTCGCGGTAGTACCGCTGATCTGGAGCGGGTCGTGGGCTGGTAGGTGGATAACGGTTGGATTTTTGTCCTTTTCTATATAAGGGGTGTCTTCTTCCTCTAGTTGACCACCTCTTCCAACCCTAAGCTCCATTGTTGCTCGAACCTCCATTTTTGCCCGATCTCACTCCCTAGCCAATCAAACTCGTTGATTTGCTCGGGTGTTGTTGAGAAGGCCCCGATCTACACTTCCACCAAGAGAAATTTGATTCCCCCCACTAATTCCTTGCGGATCTTGTTACTCTTGGGTGTTTGAGCACCCTAGACGGTTGAGGTCACCGCGGAGCCATAGTCCATTGTGGTGAAGCTTCGTGGTGTCGTTGGGAGCCTCCAATTGAGTTGTGGAGATTGCCCCAACCTTGTTTGTAAAGGTTCGGTCGCCGCCTCCAAGGCCACCAATAGTGGAATCACGGCTCTCGCATTGTGTGAGGGCGTGAGGAGAATACGGTGGCCCTAGTGGCTTCTTGGGGAGCATTGTGCCTCCACACCGCTCCAACGAAGACGTACTTCCCCTCAAAGGGAAGGAACTTCGGTAACACATCCTCGTCTCCACCGGCTCCACTCTTGGTTATCTCGTGCCTTTACTTGTGCAAGCTTTTTTTGTGATACATCTCTTGCTTGCTTGTGTTCCTATCCTTGTTGCATTATATAGTTGCTCATCTAGTTGCATATCTAGACAACCTACTTTGATGCAAAGTTTAAATTGTTAAAGAAAAGCTAAAAATTGTTAGTTGCCTATTCACCCCCCCCCCTCTAGTCAACCATATCGATCCTTTCACCTATTTTTACCGTTTTCCTTAGATCGATCCTATTAGTAGTATTTTGATCTAGTAGAATAAAGTTTATGGCATGATCTAGTTTTGAGTTTTGCCTTATGATCTCTCTATGTAATCGAGTCCGTGAGCTATATAATAAAGATTAGTGTTGAGTCAAGGGTTTGATTTTCTTGCTATGATCTTGGGTGAATAAAAGAAAAGAGAAAAAGAATAAGAAGAAACAAAGAGATCATATTGATCATATTGATAGTAATGACTTCACATAGAAAGAGTGTGACGATTAAAAGTTGTTGGGAATTGGTAGACATAGCTTTGGTCATCGTTGCAATTAATAGGAAGTAATAAGGAAAGAGAGGTTTGCACATATAAATATACTATTATTGACATCTTTTATGATTGGGAGCACTCATCAAAATATGACATGCTAAAGAGTTGATGTTGGACAAGGAAGACAACGTAATGGGTTATGTTTTCTTATATCTGAGATAAAGTATGTTGTCATGGATCATCCAACATGTTGAGCTTGCCTTTCCCCCTCATGCTAGCCAAATTCTCAGCACCAAGTAGAGATACTACTTGTGCTTCCAAATACCCTTAAACCAGTTTTGCCATGAGAGTCCACCATATCTACCTATGGATTGAGTAAGATCCTTCAAGTAAGTTGTCATCGGTGCAAAGCAATAAAAATTGCTCTAAATATGTATGATTAGTGTGGGAGAAATAAGCTTTATACGATCTTGTGATGTGGAAGTAATAAAAGCGACGGACTGCATAATAAAGGTTCATATCACAAGGGGCAATATAAAGTGACATTCTTTCGCATTAAGATTTTGTGCCTCCAACCATAAAATCGCATGGAAACCTCTGCTTCCCTCTGCGAAGGGTCTATCTTTTATTATTATCTTCTACCTTATGCAAGTGTCATGGTGATCTTCACCTCTCCCTTTTTCATTTTATCCTTTGGCAAGCACATCATGTTGGAAAGAACCTGATATATATATATCTAATTGGATGTAGGGGGCATGAGTTATTATTGTTGACCTTACCCTCGAGGTAAAAGGTTGTGGGGCGAAACTATAAGCCCCTATCTTTCTCTGTGTCCGATTAAAACTCCGTAACCACAAGTATTGCGTGAGTGTTAGCCATTATGAAGGACTAGATGATAGTTGAGTATGTGGACTTGCTTTTTAGCTCTAACATAGACTCTTTCCGATGTTATGATAAATTGCAATTGCTTCCATGACTGAGGTTATAGTTTGTTGGTTCTCAATAAGGTTTCTGATTCATACTTTTGCATTGTGAATAGATCATCACTTGAACATAAGTAATCATATGACAATATCTATATATGTTGCTGTTATGAGAATAATCATGATGCCTTCATGTCTCTATTCTATTTTTATCGACGCCTCTACCTCTAAACATGGGGACATATTTATTGTTATCGGCTTTCGCTTGAGGACAAGCGAGGTCTAAGCTTGGGGGAGTTGATACGTCCATTTTGCATCATGCTTTTATATCGATATTTATTGCATTATGGGCTGTTATTTCACATTATGTCACAATACTTATGGCTATTCTCTCTTATTTTATAAGGTTTACATAAGGAGGGAGAATGCCGGCAGCTGGAATTCTGGGCTGGAAAAGGAGCAAATATTAGAGACCTATTCTACAACTCCAAAAGTCCTGAAACTCCACGGAATACCTTATAATAAATAATGAAAAATCCTCGCCAAAGATGAATACCAGGGGGCCCACACCCTGTCCACGAGGGTGGGGGCGCCCCCCCCCTAGGGCGCGCCCCCCTACCTCGTGGGCCCCCTGGTGGCTCTACGATGACCATCTTCTATTATATGAAGTCTTTCGTCGAGAAAAAAAACAGAAGCAACCTTTCGGGACGAAACTCCGCCGCCACGAGGCGGAACCTTGGTGGAACCAATCTAGGGCTCCGGCAGAGCTGTTCTGCCGGGGAAACTTCTCTCCCGGAGGGGGAAATCATTGCCATCATCATCACCAACGCTCCTCTCATCGGGAGAGGGCAATCTCCCTCAACATCTTCATCAGCACCATCTCATCTCAAAACCCTAGTTCATCTCTTATGTCCAATTCTTGTCTCCAAGTCCGGGATTGGTGCTAGTAGGTTGCTAGTAGTGTTATTTACTCCTTGTAGTTGATGCTAGTTGGTTTAATTGGTGGAAGATCATATGTTCAGATCCGTTATGCATATTATTACCCCTCTGATTATGAACATGAATATGCTTTGTGAGTAGTTACGTTTGTTCCTGAGGACAAGGGAGAAATCTTGCTATTAGTAGTCATGTGAATTTGGTATTCGTTCGATATTTTGATGGGATGTATGTTGTCTAGCCTCTAGTGGTGTTATGTGAACGTCGACTACATAACACTTCACCATTATTTGGGCCTAGAGGAAGGCATTGGGAAGTAATAAGTAGATGATGGGTTGCTAGAGTGACAGAAGCTTAAACCCTAGTTTATCCGTTGCTTCGTAAGGGGCTAATTTGGATCCATATGTTTCATGCTATGGTTAGGTTTACCTTAATACTTTTGTTGTAGTTGTGGATGCTTGCAATAGAGGTTAATCATAAGTGGGATGCTTGTTCAAGTAAGAACAGCACCCAAGCACCGGTCCACCCACATGTCAAATTATCAAAGTACCGAACGTGAATCATATGAACGTGATGAAAACTAGCTTGACGATATTCACATGTGTCCTCGGGAGCGCTTTTCCTTATATAAGAGTTTGTCCAGGCTTGTCCTTTGCTACAAAAAGGATTGGGCCACCTTGCTGCACTTTATTTACTTTTGTTACTTGTTGCTCGTTACAAATTATCTTATCACAAAACTATTTGTTACCACTTATTTCAGTACTTGCAGAGAATACCTTGCTGAAAACCGCTTATCATTTCCTTCTGCTCCTCATTGGGTTCGACACTCTTACTTATCGAAAGGACTACGATAGATCCCCTATACTTGTGGGTCATCAGCGGTCACCTCACAAATCGAACGAAGCTTCTCCAACAACGGTCGGCAACCCACAGCCGAAGAATTGGCAATCGCTGAGAGCGTTCAAGCAGCTGTCCGTTCCTCCACCGCATACCTTGCGACAACGGAGCCCGTCCAAGCCCAGATCGCGACCGCCCATGCCCATCTCATGGCGGCCTTTTCCAAAGAGATGGCGGATGCGGATGGCGAGATGCTTGCCGAGTATGGTGCGATGGATGCCATGGAGCCCCTTCCCCAGGAGACCGTCGGGCGCGATCTGGACATGGAGAAGGCCGCGGAGATCAACGAGCACCAGCCATAGTAGTACTCTTTGTTTTGTTTAATTAAGAGTGCTGGTCTTTAATTTTTTAGACTAATGTTTAGGCCAACTACCTCTGTTTAATTGCAGAACTTTCTTGACTAAGAAGTGTAGGTGTGTTGTAGTCTCCTTTGTGTACCCAAATTATGCAATGACGTGGATGACCACTGTAACCAAGGAATTGGAACCAAAATTTTTGACGTTCAAACTCATCACACACAGGTTAAGCTATCTGAATCATTTTTGATGTTCACATATTGTACACAGTTCTGAATAAGGGACCGTGTCTGATGACACTTTGCACGCTAGTTTTTTCACTCAAGCGATTCCAAATTTTCGGCTTCCGCGGAAATATCTACCTCCCCGCCCCCTCCCCCTTACCAAAAGCCATATTTCCCATGTTTCCGCCTTCCTTTCCAAGTTGAAACCTTCACTCCTTGCTTACAGTGCCGCCTCCTCACCAACGACCCTCCTTCACGCTGCCCGGCCTCGTCTATCCTGGCAGGTAATCCACACTCGACCCCCATCCTCCTCCTCCTCCTTCCACATCCCACATGCCCCGACCGACGGTGCGACACCTTCCACCCAAATCACCGACCCCTCCACCAAATAAGCGCTGCCCTAAGCCATGGTGCACGCAGTATAGCCAGGAGCTCAAGGAGCATTTGACAGCGGAGAAGCAAATCGCGGCCGCACACGTGATGACCCACAAGTATAGGGATCTATCGTAGTCCTTTCGATAAGTAAGAGTGTCGAACCCAACGAGGAGAAGAAGGAAATTATATGCAGTTTTCAGTAAGGTATTCTCTGCAAGCACTGAAATTATCGGTAACAGATAGTTTTGTGATAAGGTAATTCGTAACGGGTAACAAGTAATAGAAGTAAACAAGGTGCAGCAAGGTGGCCCAATCCTTTTTGTAGAAAAGTTCAAGCCTAGACAAACTCTTATATAAAGGAAAACTCTCCCGAGGACACATAGGAATTATCATCAAGCTAGTTTTCATCATGCTCATATGATTCACGTTCGTTACTTTGATAATTTGATATGTGGGTCGACCGGTGCTTGGGAACTGCCCTTACTTGGACAAGCATCCCACTTATGATTAACCCCTCTTGCAAGCATCCGCAAGTACTGATCATGATGAAAATTATATATATTTATGATCACGATGAACCAGATGGATAGGATAAAACTACTGATGAAGTTCCAATTTCAATCTGTTGTAGTTCCATGATCCAATATCATCACATATCCTAAACCATGTCAATGCCTTTCCCTTCAAAGGTAAAGGGAATACCTTCTTCTTGATAACATCCTCGGTCATACCTGCAAGCTTAAATAATCCACAAACTTCATCCACATAGATTAGGTGCAAATCGGGATGCAATGTTCCATCTCCTGTAACAGGATTAGCTAGCAATTTCTCTATCATACCCGAAGGAATGTCAAAGTAGACATTTTTAGTAGGTTGAGGAGCAACTCTTTGCTCTACAAGTCGGGGTGAAGATATCCCGAACAAGCCCCTCAAAGGATTACTTTCCATAGTAACAAGTGAAGTAAATTTTAGCACACTATATAAATTGTTCCTTACCAAATTCCACCTATGAAAGGCGCTTCACTCCCCGGCAACGGCGCCAGAAAAGAGTCTTGATGACCCACAAGTATAGGGGATCTATCATAGTCCTTTCGATAAGTAAGAGTGTCGAACCCAACGAGGAGCAGAAGGAAATGATAAGCAGTTTTCAGTAAGGTATTCTCTGGAAGCACTGAAATTATCGGTAAGAGATAGTTTTGTGATAAGGTAATTCGTAAAGGGTAAAAAGTAATAAAAGTAAACAAGGTGCATCAAGGTGGCCCAATCCTTTTTGTAGCAAAGGACAAGCCTGGACAAACTCTTATATAAAGGAAAACACTCCCGATGACACATGGGAATTATCGCCAAGCTAGTTTTCATCACGCTCATATGATTCACGTTCGTTACTTTGATAATTTGATATGTGGGTGGACCGGTGCTTGGGTACTGCCCTTACATGGAAAAGCATCCCACTTATGATTAAACCCTCTTGCAAGCATCCGCAACTACAAAAGAAGTATTAAGGTAAACCTAACCATAGCATGAAACATATGGATCCAAATCAACCCCTTACGAAGCAACACATAAACTAGGGTTTAAGCTTCTGTCACTCTAGCAACCCATCATCTACTTATTACTTCCCAATGCCTTCCCCTAGGCCCAAATAATAGTGAAGTTTCATGTAGTCGGCATTCACATGACACCACTAGAGAAGAGACAACATACATCTCATCAAAATATCGAACGAATACTAAATTTACATGACTACTTATAGCAAGACTTCTCCAATGTCCTTGGGAACAAACGTAACTACTCACAAATCATATTCATGTTCATAATCAGAGGGGTATTAATATGCATAAAGGATCCGAACATATGATCTTCCACCATATAAACCAACTAGCATCAACTACAAGGAGTAATCAACACTACTAGCAACCCACAGGTACCAATGTGAGGTTTTGGGACAAAGATTGGATACAAGAGATGAACTAGGGTTTTAGAGGAGATGGTGTTGATGAAGATGTTGATGGAGATTGACCCCCTCCTGATGAGAGGATCAATGGCGATGACGATGGTGATGATTCCCCCCCCCCCCCGGAGGGATGCTTCCCTGGCAGAACAGCTCCATCGGAGCCCTAGATTGGTTCCGCCAAGGCTCCGCCTCGTGGCGGCGGCGCTTCGTCCCGAAAGCTTTCTTATGATTTTTTCCAGGGCGAAAGACTTGATATAGCAAAAGATGGGCACCGGAGGCCTGCCAGGGGGCCCACGAGACAGGGGCTCGCCCAGGGGGGTAGGGGGCGCCCCCCACTCTCATGGATGGTGGGTGGCCCCCCTCTGGTGCTTTCTTCGCCCAATATTTTTTATATATTCCAAAACTGACTTTCGTAGAGTTTCAGGACTTTTGGAGTTATGCAGAATAGGTCTCTAATATTTGCTCCTTTTCCAGCCCAGAATTCCAGTTGTCGGCATTCTCCCTCTTCGTGTAAACCTTGTTAAATAAGAGAGAATAGGCATAAGTATTGTGACATATAATGTGTAATAACAGCCCATAATGCAATAAATATCGATATAAAAGCATGATGCAAAATGGACGTATCAACTCCCCCAAGCTTAGACCTCACTTGTCCTTAAGCAGAAGCCGATATCGAAAAATATGTCCACATGTTTAGAGATAGAGGTGTCGATAAAATAAAATATGGACATGAGAGCATCATGATCATTCTTGTGACAGCAACATATATATATATATATATATATATTTATATATTCATATGATTTCTTATGCTAAAGTAACAATTTATTCACAATGTCAAGTATGAATCAGAAACTTCATTGAAAACTAACATACTATAATCTCAGTCATTGAAGCAATCGCAATTTATCATAACATCGGAAAGAGTCAATATAAGAGCTTTTCAGCAAGTCCACATACTCAACTATCATTTAGTCTGTCACAATTGCTAAGACTCACGCAATAATTATGAGTATGAAGCTTTAATCGGACACAGAGAAAGATAGGGGCTTATAGTTTTGCCTCCCAACCTTTTACCTCAAGGGTAATGTCAACAATAAAAGTTTATGAAAACCCACATCCAATTAGCTATATATATCAGGATCTTTCCAACACACAGTGCTTGCCAAATGATAAAATGTAAAAAGGAAAGGTGAAGATCACCATGACTCTTGTATAAAGTATAGGACAAAAGTAAAAGATAGGCCCTTCGTAGAGGGAAGCAGAGGTTGTCATGTGTTTTTATGGTTGGATGCACGAAATCTTAATGCAAAAGAACATCACTTTATATTGCCACTTGTGATATGGACCTTTATTATGCAGTCTGTCGCTTTTATTTCTTACACATCACAAGATCGTATAAAGCTTATTTTCTCCACACTAATAGATCATACATATTTAGAGAGAAATTTTTATTGTTCGCAACAATGACAACTTACTTGAAGGATCTTACTCAATCCATAGGTAGATATGATGGACTCTCATGGCAAAACTGGGTTTAAGGATATTTGGAAGCACAAGTAGTATCTCTACTTGGTGCAAAGAATTCGGCTAGCATGAGGGGGAAAGGCAAGCTCAACATGTTGGATGATCCATGACAATATAATTTATTCCAGATGTAAGAAAACATAACCCATTATGTTCTCTTCCTTGTCCAACATCAACTTTTTAGTATGTCATATTTTAATGAGTGCTCACAATCATAAAAGATGTCCAAGATAGTATATTTATATGTGCAAACCTCTCTTTCTTTATTACTTCCTATTAGTTGCAACGATGGCCAAAACTACGTTTGTCAACTCTCAACAAAGTTATTCATCATACTCTTTATATGTGAAGTCATTACTCTCCATAAGATCAATATGATCTTTTTACTTCTTTTTATTTATTTTTTCTCTTTTTTCTCAAGATCATAGCAAGATAGCAAAGCCTTTGACTCAAAACTAATCTTTATTATATATAGCTCACAGACTCGATTACATAGATAAGGATCATAAAGCAAAACTCAAAACTAGATCATACTAAAACTTTATTCTACTAGATCAAGATATAACCAAAAGGATCAAACTAATAAAAAGGTAAAGATAGAAGTGTGATGGTGATACGATACCGGGGCACTCCCCCAAGCTTGGCAGTTGCCAAGGGGAGCACTACTAGGGAAAACCCTAGCAGTAGCGCGGGTATTTTGCCTATCCGTAGCGCGGGACGTTGCGCTACTGATAAGGCGCTACAGCTAACGTGTAGTAGTAGCGCCTGTCGTCCCACGCTACTGCTATACATGGATAGCAGTAGCGCGCTTTGGTGAAGAGTGTTGCTGCTAATATCTGCAGCGCTTTTTAGAAGGAAGCGCTACTGCTAACTTTGTTCCACTCGCTACTGCTAGTTTTATTAGTTTTTTTCTGCATATTTGTTTTGTATTTTAATAAGCTTTATACAATAATCTTTAGCATATCATAGACATACAAATGTAATCATAGCATATACATGCAACTAGTCTCATCATAATCATCATCCAACACAAAGTGGTCTCTCGTCATCATCTTGAAAATAGCGATACAAGTCTCGATTACTTGCAACTACATCGTCATCCATATCTAAACAATGATATATATACGAGAAGAGCTATCACTTTGAGTGAGAGCGGAACTATCCCTCTCTTGCATTAGCGTGAACCTAAACTAACTACTGCCTGTCGCTCGGAACCGGGAACCGGTACACTTGGGCCTGACACTCTGGCCACTCGTCATATATATACTCCTGGCGTAGCACTTCTTCCTCATTGATGATCTATGCACCTGCATCGTCACATGAGTCGATGATATACAACATATATAGTTGAGCAACAGAAAGAGACAGACTTGGCAAAAATAGAAGCAACATATCATAAGCATAAATAACAAAGTTGATCGTACCCAAAATGCCCTAACTAGAGTGATCGTCGCTAGTCGAGGAGGACGGTTTAATTACATCACAAATAAAGTTCCGTCGTGCAGAACTCAAAGTTTCGTCATACAGAAAGTATGGACTAAACGGACACATTGTCATATATCGACAATCACTCCAATATGTCGTGCCATCCATCCAAGTCAGGGAGATAGTCCCCGAGCCTAGTGAAAGGCTTCAGGTCGATACACTGAGAGGCTACCCGTGCTCGGACGTCTTCCCGCGACATTTCTCCTTCTTTGTAGAACATCCCTGTTTTTCCGATGACCTCCTTCATGATGATTTGGGAAAGTTTGCACTGGATGTGATAGAACTCAGCTCAAAGTTGATGATCCTCGATATCTCCTACGTTCTTTGCCCATTGCAGAATATGAGCATCGCCGGATGTAGGTGACATGCGAAGGTTCTGGTGATCCCGTCTGTACTCTAGCATGTGGTGTAGGACATAGAATCCATCCTTAAGAGAATCACTCGGTTGCTGGATGCAGCAAAATTCGGTCTTATGGCCAAAGGCGGGCCTACCGCCCCTTCTCTTCTTGTCCTTGACCTCTCCACCCCGTGCGTCCTAGTAAAACATAGCACTGTGGAGAACATCCTTGATGTGGGTGTAATCCTTTTCGTTAATGTTCTTCAACGAGTCCAAGTAAAGAGCGTGGGAGTATGGGGGGTAGAGGATGATGAGGACAGCGCGCCCGCCGCTGCGCAAAATAAGTACACCTCAAATTAATTAGCCTCCACCGTGCAAATGAATGATTGAAATTGAAGGAAGGACATCCACGCGGATGACTTACAGGGGATGATAAGGCACGAGAATCGCCTTGTCCTTATTGGCGAGCATGAAATTGACGAGGTATTCCCTTGCGTATTCACGGTGCTTTGCACAAACTCCCAAGAAGCCCTCGTGCATGAAGTATGGGTCAACGACACAGATATGAGCTATCTGCTCAACCCCGATGATGTAGTTCACGTGCAAGGCATAAAGGCAGACAAACGTAAAATCCAGCTTCTTCACATGAAACATGTCGAATATGTAATCGAATTGAAGGAAGAAATTATCCGCGGGGAAGAAGTCGACGTACGACAATTGCCGCGGAACGTTAACCACGTAGAGTGGGTATCCTGGATCTTTCGAGGCGATGAGGCCTTTCTCTATCCGCAGCACATCGTCATGAAGTCTCCTTAGATCACCGAATCTGGCCTCTAGCGCTGTTGCAGGTAGGATTGGTTGACGGGGATATGCCATTTATCCGCACCGGGGATATCTATACGGTCTTGAACCCAAGGCTGCTGAGGCGGCTGGATCATAGAATCAGCTTTCTTGCCTTTCCTCGATCTCTTCCTAGGATTCTTTGCCGGAAGGTCATCTATAATACGTTGAGCCTCCGGAGGCGGCAATTCAGGCACCGACTCATGACGCTCAAATCCTGAGTAGGCGCCAGTATAGACATACTGTTGAGTGCCATCATCATCCTCATCCTCATCCATGGCGACGTCATCAGCGACTACTGGAGCCTCTTCCGTACCCCGTCTGCTATCACCCAACCCGACACCCGACGCTAATTGGGTAGGTGGGGTGTTGGTGTTCATACCTTGCTGAGGCTGCGTGCTCGTGGGTGTGCTCCTAGCCGCCTCCAGAAGAAGCAGACTATTTGGCCACAACAGGACCCACCCATTGCAACAATCACCAAGCCGCCGCGGGGTCTCGTCGTCATCCCCCACTAGTACCAGAGGAGGCAAATTCTCGTGGCCCGGTTTGAAACTGGCCACGGAAACCTTGAAGACGTTCGGGGGGATCGGATGGCTATGGAACAATGGTTCCTTCGGCTTCATTATACTGTGAGGGCGTCGAGCTCATCCAAAGACGAAGCACCGCCGAGCACGTCCGGTGCGGGAGCAGGTGCGGGAGCCGGTGCGGGAGCAGGTGCTGGTGCAACGCAAGTCGAGCTGCTCCCCAAGAAGTCGGCAAGGGGAAAGTCCGCTGCATTTTTTTCTGAATTTTGCCTGGCCCAATTGAAAACGGCCAGAACCAAGGAAGTAGACATATCTACAACCGCCTGTTTTGCGGCAGCTACCGCTGTTGCGACTGTCTGAGATGATCTCTTCTCAACCGCAATCTCAACCTTCTTGTCGATGTTTTCTTCAGTTAACCTCCGTCTTTCCTTTCTCTTCTCAGTGGTCTCACGGTAGTACTTCTTCCACGTGGCGCCGTCTCCGACACCGTGCACGCGTCCATACGATGGTCGAGTCTCCACCGGGAGTCGTTTCAATATGTTCAACACCCGGTTGAATGGAGTGTCCCACTTGGGCCTCGCCAACGCCTCAAACAATGAGTCGCTTTCGGCCGCAATCTTGTGCTGCTCTCTCTGCAAAAGGCACAAGGATCGTTTACAAATATGACTAATGTGTAGTCGAATTGATCAGAAACTAAAATTACCAGCAGTCTCATGAACTCCGCCGTGAGCGCATTCGTCTCAAAAACCTTCTTCACTGGGTCCCAACGGTGCCGGGCCCTAAGGACGTCATGCTCCTGCGGGACAGTGAACTCCGCCAAGGGGTCTGGGATGCCCAGACTCGCGGCTTTCGCGTCCTCCTTGGCCCATATGGACCTCTTCCTGCCGTAACCACGGCTTCCGAGGTGGTGGGACCCAATGTTCCTCTGTTGAAGCCCCTTCATGTACCTCGACTTTCTTTTGGCATCTTCGGCCTCGCAAGCCACCTTGAATATTTCAAAGTGCTCTGCCGTGATTGTCGGATTATCCTTTACAATCTCAGAGTAGGGTTCCTTTTTGTCGATCTTTGCTTGCACCCTTGCTTTCCAGGCGGCCAACGCGTCGCTAAACTTGGACATGGCGTGTTTGTTTATCTTCTTCATTGACGGATCCTTATCTGGATCTTTATAATCCTTTTCATTCCGGCCCGGAAACAAGAATATCTGGTGCAACTTCTTTAGGAGGGAGGGCCTCATATTATCTATCTTCTGTAGTTTCTCATCATTGATGGTGGCGGTTGTCCGTACGATGCAGCCTATGTGATTGTCGTAGCACGCGCGCGCTTCATCGGGCGTGGTTGGCTCAAAATTGCTGTCGTCCACCTCCATGACCACCAGTCTAGTAGTCCTGAGTTTGTTAGGAAGTCGTTGCATCTTTGCTTTCGGTTCTACACCGGCTCCGTTCCCCGAGGCAGCGCCGGTCTCGATGCCGGTCTGAGTCTCAGTGCTAGTCTCAGTCTCAGCGCCGGTCTCAGTCTCAGCACCGGTCTGCGTGTCGGTCTCAGTCCCCGATGCGACCGGTGGGCCCAGCAACAACATCAGTTGATCATCGGCAAGGCTCAAAAATTCATCTGCCGCCAGGTAGACGTCGTCCCAATAACCAGAACCCTGTCCTTCATCGTTGCTAGCCATGTTTCCTATGATTAAATCTAGTCAATTAATTCTAGACCTAATAAAATGAATAATGACATAAAAAGGCCTATGTTTTGCAGGAACGTTGACTCCTTCCCGGTACGGAAAATCCCGGGCACTCGATATGTCCTAGTTTGTAGCACAAGTCATGCCGAAATTCATGGAAAATTTCGGCATGACCTTTGCTAAAAAGTGGACAAATCGAGAACCTGAAATTTGCCAAAACGGAAATGAATCAACATTTTGGCAAAACATAGGCCACTCAGCTTCATTCCCTGGAAACAACAAAAGGCCACTTGGGCACGATCGAAACATGGGCAAACAGAATTGAGGAATTTGCATATATCCTGACCACTTCAAATTTGCATGTCCTAGCGTTTGACACTTCAAGAAAATCTACACAAATCTCATGCTCTCTCAAACTCAATTCAAAAACCAAATATAGATTATATTTAGTTAACTACTGAACTAAACTTTACTCTAAACTAAATCCTACTGCCCTAATTAACATCTAGTTAAACAAACTCAATTCAAAAACTAAACCCTACTGAACTAATTAACATCTACATTATCTACTACTTAACATCTATTATTACCCTAACTAAAAAACATCTACTATTAACCATACGGCCCTAGTTAACTAGTACCATCACTACTACTAATTAACATCTACTACTACTACTAAAAATAATTATGTATGAACCATAGTACTAATTAACATCTACTACTACTGCTAATTAACATGGCAGAGGAAGAAAAAGCAGAGAGAGTAGAGGGGGTGGGGGGCTTACAGAGAGGGGAGAGACGGTGGCGGGGAGGTCCTCGGTGGCCGAGGTAGGTCGGCGAGGGCGGGCTCGGGATCGGGAGGCGGCGGTCCTGGGCGGGCTCGAGGGCGGTGAGGTCGAGGGCGGCGGCGGTGAGGTTGAGGGCGGCGACGGTGAGGTCAAGGGCAGCCCGAGAGGCGGCGGCGGCGGTGAGGCTGGGCGGCCTCGGGCGGCGGCGGTGAGGATGAGCACGGCGACGACGCCGGCAGGAGACAACGGTGAAGTGGGGGCAACAGCGAAGTGGGGGAGACGGCGGCGAAGTGGCGGGGCGAGGGATTTGGGTGAGAAGTGGTGGCCGGGGGCAAAACCGTTTTTGGGTTAATTCAAAAATAACGGTAGCGCGTTAGGGAAAACGCGCTATAGCTAAGTTAGCTATAGCGCGTTTAACAAACGCGCTACTGCTATTCCTTCATCATTTTTTCCCTTTTTCGTTTATTTTTCTTTACATTTTATATTTTTCCTCTCTCCTTTTTCTATTTCTTTCATTTTCATTTACTTTTCTTGTTTTCCATTTTTTCCTTTTAGTTAGCAGTAGCACTTTACACATAAACGCGCTGCTATAAGAATATTAGCGGTAGCGCTGTTCTCCAAAGATCGCTACTACTATGTGTAGCCCATCGGCTTAGTGGTTGGAGTTTTAGTAGTAGCGAGTTTTCGCCGACACGCACTACTGATATATATGCATCTGCAGCGCGCTTATTTCGCACTCGCTACTGCTATCTAGCAGTAGCGGGCATATTTAACAAGCGCTACTGCTAAAGTTCTGTGTATAACGTTTTCCCTGGTAGTGGAGTGCCCATACCCATGTATTTATGTCTCTTTCTTCGGAGGTGAAGGAGATGGTGGTGATGATGACAATTGTGCCTTCAACTTTTTCAAATTGTAATTGAGGAGAGCGATCTCCTCCTTTAAATCATAGACCTTCGATTCCAGCTTCAAGATCTTGTCACATAAATCTCCTTTGCTTTTCTGCCAAAAATGAGAAGGAATAGACCGGTTGTTAGACATTTCAGCCCTATTAGGGAGACTAGACTTCTTGACCTTCACGTGCATATCCCCAGGTTGAGGTAGAGGAACATCCTCCTCCTCCGAACTTGAATCATTAATCCTCCTCAAATGAGCATCCTCCTCATCATCCGTAGTTCGACCACAAGGAGATATGTCCCCATACGTGTTTGGTTCAGCAATGAGATGTGAGACATAGCTCTCTCCGTCGGAGTCTTGAGATGACAACTTGCTCTAAATTTGTTGCAGAAACAGCTCGAAGCAAAAACATGAGATATTTGCGTGGTACGGTGTTCAAAACCTTCGGGAGATTATATAATGAATTTTTACCGACCAAAAGAAGTATTGTGCAAGAAAACAGAGTCCGGAGGGCACACGAGATGCCCACGAGGCAGGGGCGCGCCCTCCACCCTCATGGATGCCTCGTGTCCTTTCCGGGCTACTTCTAATTTTCCTATTTTCTTAAATATTCCAAAACAGAGAAAAATTGCTATTAGAACAGTTTTGGAGTCGGTTTACTTACCGTACCACATACCTATTCCTTTTTGGAGGCTGAAACGTTCTGGAAGGTGTCCCTTATATACTCCTTTGGGGTTACGGTTTCAATAACATTATTTTCAAAGTTTATAGGATTACTTGAGATATAATCTTTGATTCTTTGACCGTTCACCACCCTCGGATTTGTGCCTTCGAAGTTGTTAATTTTTATGGCACCGGAATGATAGACCTCCTCGATAACGTAAGGACCTTCCCATTAGAGAGGAGTTTTCCTGCAAAAAATCTTAAACGAGAATTGTATAACAATACATAATCACCTACATTAAACTCACATTTTTGTTGCCATCTTTTAACTTTTTCTTTAAACAGTTTGGCATTTTCATAGGCCTGGGTTCTCCACTCATCAAGTGAACTAATGTCAAATAGTCTCTTCTCACCGGCAAGTTTGAAATCATAATTGAGCTCTTTAATGGCCCAATATGCTTTATGTTCTAGTTCGAGAGGTAAGTGACATGCTTTACCATAAACCATCTTATACGGAGACATGCCCATAGGATTTTTATATGCAATTCTATAGGCCCATAATGCATCATCAAGTTTCTTGGACCAATTCTTTCTAGATCTATTAACAGTCTTTTGCAAAATTAATTTAAGCTCTCTATTGCTCAGTTCTACTTGACCACTAAACTGTGGATGGTATGGAGATGCAATTCTATGATTAACATCATACTTAGCAAGCATTTTACGGAAAGCACCATGAATGAAGTGTCAACCACCATTAGTCATTAAGTATCTAGGGACTCCAAACCTCGGAAAAATAACTTCTTTAAGCATCTTAACAGAGGTGTTATGATCGGCACTACTAGTTGGAATAGCTTCTAACCAGTTAGTAACGTAATCAATAGCAACTAAAGTATGTGTATACCCATTAGAGGAAGGAAACGGTCCCATATAATCAAAGCCCCAAACATCAAATGGTTCAATAACAAGTGAATAATTCATAGGCATTTCTTGACGTCTACTAATATTACCAAATTCTTTGACATTCGTCGCAAGACAAGACAAACTTACGGGCATCCTTGAAGAGAGTAGGCCAATAAAAACCAGATTGCAATACCTTATGCGCAGTTCTATCTCCAGCGTGGTGTCCTCCATAAGCCTCGGAGTGACACTTGCGTAGGATCTGTTCCTGTTCATGCTCAGGTACAAAACGTCTAATAACACCAACTACTCCTTTATAAAGGTGTTGGTCATTCCAGAAGTAATGTCTTAAATCATAGAAAAACCTTTTCTTTTGCTGGTATGTGAAACTAGGTGGTATAAATTTAGCAACAATGTAATTAGCATAATCAGCATACCATGGAGCAATACAAGAAGCATTTATGACAGCTAATTGTTCATCAGGAAAGCTACCATCAATAGGTAGTGGGTCATCAAGAACATTCTCTAACCTAGACAAGTTGTCTGCAACGGGGTTCTCAGCTCCCTTTCTATCAGTAATATGCAAATCAAATTCTTATAGTAGGAGAACCCATCTAATAAGTATAGGTTTATCATCTATCTTTTTCGTAAGGTATTTAATAGCAGCATGATCAGTGTGAACAGTTACTTTAAAATCAACAATATAAGGTCTGAACTTATCACAAGCAAATACAACTGCTAAAAATTCCTTTTCAGTAGTAGCATAATTTCTCTGGGCACTGTCTAGAGTTTTACTAGCATATTGGATAACATTTAATTTCTTATCAACTCTTTGTCCTAAAACAGCACCTACAGCATAGTCACTAGCATCACACATAATTTCAAAGGGTAAATTCCAATCAGGTGGCTGAACAATGGGTGCAGAAATCAAAGCTTTCTTAAGTATTTCAAATGCTTCTACACAATCATCATCAAAGACAAAAGGAACATCTTTTTGTAAGAGATTAGTCAGAGGCCTGGAAATTTTTGAGAAGTCTTTAATGAACCTCCTATAAAAACCGGCATGACCAAGGAAATTTCTTATACCTTTAATGTCCTTAGGACACGTCATCTTTTCAATAGCATCAACTTTAGCTTTATCAACTTCAATACCTCTTTGAGAAATTTTATGCCCCAAGACAATGCATTCATTAACCATAAAGTGGCACTTCTCCCAATTCAAGACAAGATTAGTTTCTTCACATCTCTGCAAAAAGCGATCAAGGTTGCTTAAGCAATCATCAAAAGAAGTTCCATATACAGAAAAATCATCCATGAATACCTCAACAATCTTTTCACAAAAGTCAGAGAATATCGTAGTCATACATCTTTGAAAGGTAGCAGGTGCATTACATAAATCAAAAGGCATACGTCTATAAGCAAAGGTACCGAAAGGGCAAGTAAAAGTGGTCTTTTCTTGATCCTCTTTCGACACAGGTATTTGATAGAAACCAGAATAACCAACTAGAAAGAAAAAATGTGTATGTTTAGATAATCTTTCTAGCATTTGATCAATAAAAGGTAAAGGGTAATGATCCTTTTTAGTAGCTTTATTTAATTTGCGGAAGTCAATTACCATTCTATAGCCTATAACAATTATTTGTGGTATCAATTCATCTTTATCATTAGGAACAACAGAAATACTCCCTTCTTAGGTACACAATGGATAGGACTTACCCACTGACTATCAGCAACGGGATAAATTATACCTGCCTCCAGAAGCTTTAGTATTTCTTTTCTTACCACTTCTTTCATCTTATGAGTTAACCGTCGTTGGTGATCAACAACCGGTTTAGCATCTTTCTCTAATTTTATTTTGTGCTGGCATAGAGTGGGACTAATGCCCTTAAGATCATCAAGAGTATATCCAATAGCAGCATGGTGCTTCTTCAGAGTTTTCAATAATTTCTCTTCTTCTTGCTCTGAAAGGTTAGCACTAATAATAACAGGATATATCTTCTTTTCATCAAGATAAGTATATTTAGGAGTATCGGGCAATGGTTTAAGCTCAAACATGGGATCACCCCTGGGTGGAGGAGGATCCCCTAGAATTTCGACAGACAAGTCATGTTTCAAAATAGGTCCCTGTTTAAAGAATACTTCATCTATTTCTCTTATTTCATTCATAAACATATCATTTTCATGGTTTAGCAAATATTGTTCTAAAGGGTCATTAGGAGGCACGGCAATAGAAGCAAGACCAATAATTCCATCTTTACTAGGCAATTCTTTATCATGGGGTTGTCTACGAAATTTAGCAAAACTAAAATCATGAGACATATCCCCTAAACCAACAGAAACAATATCCTTTTGCAGTCTATCTTAGCATTAACAGTATTCAAGAAGGGTCTACCAAATATAATGGGACAAAAGTCATCTTGTGGGGAACCAAGAACAAGAAAATTAGCAGGATATTTAACTTTCCCACACAAGACTTCAACATCTCTAACAATCCCAACCAATGAAATAGTGTCTCTATTGGCAAGCTTAATTGTAACATCAATACCTTCTAACTCAGTGGGTGCAATATCATGCATAATTTCTTCATATAAAGAATGAGGTATTGAACTCGCACTAGCACCCATAACACATAAGCCATGATAGCAATGATCTCCTATTTTAACAAAAATAACAGGCATGCCTACTATGGGTCTATGTTTATTTTTAGTATTGGGTCTAGAAATTCTAGCAGCTTCATCACAAAAGTAAATACCATGTCCATCAATATTATCGGACAAGAGATCTTTAACCATAGAAATACTAGGTTCAACTTTAATTTGCTCAGAGGGTTTGGGTGTTCTAATGTTACTTTTGTTGACTACAGTTGAAGCTTTAGCATGATCCTTTATTCTAACAGGGAAAGGTGGTTTCTCAATATAAGCGGTAGGAACAATAGGATCAACATTATAAGTGAGAGTATTTTCTCCAACTTTAGTAGGTTCAACTACTTTTACTTAAATGGGAGGATGATATTTAAGCCACTTCTCCTTAGGGAGATCAACATGAGTAGCAAATGATTCACAAAAAGAAGCTACTATCTCAGAGTCAAGTCCATATTTAGTGCTAAATTCACGAAAAGCATCGGTATCCATAAAAGATTTAACACAATTACACAATCAAACTTAGGTGTTATACCTGAATCCTTACCTTCGTCGAGTTCCCAATCTTCAGAGTTGTGTTTAATTCTTTCCAATAAATCCCATCTGAATTCAATAGTCTTCATCATAAAAGATCCAGTACAAGAAGTATCGAGTATGGAGTGATTATTGAGAGAAAGCCGAGCATAAATTTTTTGAATAATAATTTCTCTTGAGAGCTCATGATTGGGACATGAATATAACATTGACTTAAGCCTCCCCCAAGCTTGAGCAATGCTTTCTCCTTCACGAGGAAAATATATATATATATATATATATATATATATAATTATGATCACGATGAACCAGATGGATAGGATAAAACTACTGATGAAATTCCAATTTCAATAGGTTGTAGCTCCATGATCCAATATCATCACATAGCCTAAACCATGTCAATGCCTTTACCTTCAAAGATAAAGGGAAGACCTTCTTCTTGATAACATCCTCAGGCACACCTGCAAGCTTAAATAATCCACAAACTTCATCCACATAGATTAGGTGCAAGTTGGGATGCAATGTTCCATCTCCTGTAAAAGGATTAGCTAGCAGTTTCCCTATCATACCCGAAGGAATTTCAAAGTAGACATTTTCAGTAGGTTTACTAGGTTGAGCAGTTTCTCTATCATACCCGAAGGAATATCAAAGTAGACATTTTCAGTAGGTTTAGTAGGTTGAGGAGCAACTCTTTGCTCTATAGGTCGGGGTGAAGATATCCCGAACAAGCCCCTCAAAGGATTACTTTCCATAGTAACAAGTGACATTAAATTTCAGCACACTATATAAATTTTTCCTTACCAAATTCCACCTACCAAAGGCGATTCACTCCCCGGCAACAGCGCCAGAAAAGAGTCTTGATGACCCACAGTATAGGGGATCTATCGTAGTCCTCTCGATAAGTAAGAGTGTCGAACCCAACAAGGAGCAGAAGGAAATGATAAGTAGTTTTCAGTAAGGTATTCTCTGCAAGCACTGAAATTATCGATAACAGATAGTTTTGTGATAAGGTAATTCATAACGGGTAACAAGTAATAAAAGTAAACAAGGTGCAGCAAGGTGGCCCAATCCTTTTTGTATCAAAGTTCAAGCCTGGACAAACTCTTATATAAAGGAAAACGCTCCCGAGGACACATGGGAATTATCATCAAGATAGTTTTCATCACTCTCATATGATTCGCGTTCGTTACTTTGATAATTTGATATGTGGGTGGACCGGTGCTTGGGAACTGCCCTTACTTGGATAAGCATCCCACTTATGATTAACCCCTCTTGCAAGCATCCGCAAGTACAAAAGAAGTATTAAGGTAAACCTAACCATAGCATGAAACATATGGATCCAAATCAACCCCTTACGAAGCAATGCATAAACTAGGGTTTAAGCTTATGTCATTCTAGCAACCCATCATCTACTTATTACTTCCCAATGCCTTCCCCTAGGCCCAAATAATGGCGAAGTGTCATGTAGTCGGCGTTCACATGACACCACTAGAGGAGAGACAACATACATCTCATCTAAATAACAAACAAATACCAAATTCACATGACTACTTATAGCAAGACTTATCCCATGTCCTCAGGATCAAATGTAACTACTCACAAATCATATTCATGTTCATAATCAGAGGGGTATTAATATGCATAAAGGATATGAACATATGATCTTCCACCAAATAAACCAACTAGCATCAACTACAAGGAGTAATCAACACTACTAGCAACCCACAGGTACCAATCTGAGGTTTTGGGACAAATATTGGATACAAGAGATGAACTAGGGTTTGAGAGGATATGGTGTTGATGAATATGTTGATGGAGATTAACCCCCTCCTGATGAGAGGATCGATGGCGATGACGATGGTGATGATTTCCCCCTCCCGGAGGGATGCTTCCCCGACAGAACAGCTCCGCCGGAGCCCTAGATTGGTTCCGCCTCGTGGCGGCGGCGCTTCGTCCCGAAAGCTTGCTTATGATTTTTTCTAGGGCGAAAGACTTCATATAGCAAAAGATGGGCGTCGGAGGCCTGCCAGGGGGCCCACGAGATAGGAGGCGTGCCTAGGGGGTAGGGCGCGCCCCCCACCCTCGTGGATGGTGGGTGGCCCCCCTGGTGCTTCTTCACCCAATATTTTTTATATATTCCAAAACTGACTTCCGTAGAGTTTCAGGACTTTTGAAGTTGTGCAGAATAGGTCTCTAACATTTGCTCTTTTCCAGCCCAGAATTCCAGCTGTCGGCATTCTCCCTCTTCGTGTAAACCTTGTAAAATAAGAGAGAATAGGCATAAGTATTGTGACATAATGTGTAATAACAGCCCATAATGCAATAAATATCGATATAAAAGCATGATGCAAAATGGACGTATCAACGCGCGGATGAGGTCGCGATGGCTGCCATTCGTGCCGACCCCCAGATCTTGGAGGAGCACCTTGCCATTTTCTAGCTACGCCGGTTAAGCATGCTCGGTTTACCCATTGCGTGTGTTGCTCATGCCTTTCCTTAACAAATTCTAGTGAATTGTGCTATCTAATTTTACCATGCAATCTATTGCTCTAGTGTATATGTTCTATATGTCATGCAGTGCGGTGCTCACTTATTAACTGTTTGGTTAATTAGTTGTCGTCTTCAGTTAACTATTTGGTTCAATTCTGCAAATGTGATGTTCAATTCTTCAGCATGCAATTTTGTATTTTCTTCCATGTGAGAAATAAGTCGAATTTATCTTTACAAAATACATGAGAAACGAATACAATTGTTATATTTCCAAGTTTTCAAGCATGCTTGGTTTGGTAATACATTGTGCAATGAGGTGCTCAGTTAACATTTGGTTCATTTGTGTTGTGGTGTTTAGTTAATGATACGTCTCCTACGTATCTATAAATTTTGATTGTTCTATGCTGTTATAGTATCAATCTTGGATGTTTTATAATCTTTTTATATCATTTTTGGTACCAACCTATTGACATAGTTCCAAGTGCCAGTTGCCGTTTTTTTGCATGTTTTTTACATCGTAGAAAATCAATACCAAACGGAGTCCAAATGCAACGAAACTTTATGGAGATTTTTTATGGATCAGAAGACACCTAATGGGCCAAGGCTGCGCCTGGGGGTGCTCTGAGGAGAGCACAACCCACCAGGGCGCGCCAGGAAGCCCAGGCGCGCCTTGGTGGGTTGTGCCCACCTTGGGTGCCCCCCCCCCCCCCGGACCGCTTCTTTGCTCTATAAATACCCCAATATTTTAGAAACCCTAGGGGAGCCGACGAACATCAATTCCAGCCGCCGCAGAGTCCAGAACCACCAGATCCAATCTAGACACCATCACGGATGGGGTTCACCACCTCCATTGGTGCCTCTTCGATGATGGGTGAGTAGTTCTTTGTAGACCTTCGGGGTCCGTAGTTAGTAGCTAGATGGCTTCTTCTCTCTCGTTTGATTCTCAATACGATGGTCTCTTGGAGATCCATATGATGTAACTCTTTTTGCGTTGTGTTTGTTGGCATCGGATGGACTTGGAGTTTATGATCATATCTATCTTTTTATATCCATGAAAGTATTTGAGTTTCTTTGATCTCTTTTATGCATGATTGCTTATAGCCTCGTATTTCTTCTCTGATATTTGGGTTTTGTTTGGCCAACTTGATCTATTTATCTTGCAAAGGGAAGAGGTGCTTTGTAGTGGGTTCGATCTTATGGTGCTTGATCCCAGTGAAAGAAGGGGAACCGACACATATGTATTGTTGCTACTAAGGATAAAACGATGGGGTCTATCTCTACATAGATAGATCTTGTCTACATCATGTCATCGTTCTTATTGCATTACTCTGTTTCTCCATGAACTTAATACACTAGATGCATGCTGGATAGCGGTCGATGTGTGGAGTAATATTAGTAGATGCAGGCAGGAGTCGGCCTACTAATCTTGGACGTGATGCCTATATAATGATCATTGCCTGGATATCGTCATGATTATTTGAAGTTCTATCAATTGCCCAACAGTAATTTGTTTACCCACCGTTTGCTATTTTTCTCGAGAGAAGCCACTAGTGAAACCTACGGCCCCCTGGTCTCTTTCTCATATTATTTGCATTTGCGGTCTATTTTCCTTTGCTTTTATTTTCATATCTATTAATACAAAAATACAAAAATACCTTGTTGTAATTTATTTTATTTGGTGTTCGATCTATCAATATTTACAACTTTCTCCCATCCACGTGCCAATTTCTGGCGCCGTTACCCGAAAGGGATTGACAACCCCTTTAACACGTCGGGTTGCGAGTATTTGTTATTTATGTGCAGGGGCTGTTTACGTTGTGTTGCTTGGTTCTCCTACTGGTTCGATAACCTTGGTTTCATATCTGAGGGAAATACCTACCGCCGATGTGCTGCATCATCCCTTCCTCTTTGGGGAAATACCGACGTATCTTCAAGTGACATCAAATGGAATTTCTGGCGTCGTTGCCAGGGAGGATCAAGTCAAGATAGTTTCCCGTCAACGCACCAATTTCTGGTGCCATTGCCGGGGAGGATCTTCAACATATATCAGGTTCCTAATCACAAATCTCATCTCCTCGCAATTCACATTATTTTCCATTTGCCTCTCATTTTCCTCTCCCCCACTTCACAAAAAATTGCCATTTTATCCGCCCCTCTTTTTTGTTCGCCGTCTTCTCATCAAATCTATCTGTGTTTTCGCTTCCTAGTCATAATGGCTAGCGTGCCTACTCCTCCTTTGTCACCAGATTTTGAAGTTCTCTACTTCAAGCAAAGACGAGGAGAAAATTTGAAAGATGCTTGTTATAGGCTTATGGAATCTTATCGTATTTGCAATTTAAAGGGGTCGCTAAGATCTTGCTTCCTAATTTTTACATAGGATTGGCTTTGCACCATAGACAAATCCTAGATTTTGCCGCTAAAGGGAATTTTATTGAGCTTGATGCTAATGCTGCTTATGAAATTTTAGAAGGAATTTTGGGAGTTCCACATCAAAAGAAAGGGTTTTCTTTCACCCCTGAGGGAGTTCAAATGTTGGACAAACTTGGTGATTTGCATAAACATATGGTTGAAATACAGAAATATAATGAACCCCGCAAACACCTTAATGGTAGTATCAATCGCATGAATACCTTGATTACTCTTTGTAACAAGTGATTGGATATTTTGGATCTAAAGATGGTTTCTTTTCCGAAGAATTTAGGGAAGCGTAAAGAGCCTCCCGGGTTTGAATAAACCCTTACAAAAGTTGCCAAAACTACGGATGACAAAACTTAGATCCTTGCTTTATGAATAGCTAAGGGCATAAAACTATAGCGCTTGTTGGGAGGCAACCCAATGAATAAAAATTATTTTTGCCTTTTGCTTTCTGTTTTTGAGTGTTAACACAATTATGCTACTGTTATGATTGTTTTTTCATGTGTTTTAATTAGTCTTTGTGCCAAGTAAAGCCTTTAGGATCTTCTTGGGTGATAGTTGTTTGATCTTGCTGAAAAAACAGAAACTTTTGTGCTCGCGAAAACAATTCTCATTGTAACCAGAGAGCGATAAAATACCCCTTCTTTTTGCAGTACATCAATATACAAATTGCTCATGCCGTCATAATTTTTCAGAGTTTTTGGAGTTACAGAAGTATTCGAGACACCCAGATTACTACACACTGTTCTATTTTTGACATATTCTGTTTTCTTTGCGTTGTGTGCTGGTTTTGATGGATCTATGGTTTTCTTTGGTGAGTTTTTGCCATAGAAAATTTGGAATATAGTAGATATAATGCAAGAACAAAATATGAATTGGTTTGATATAGTACTTATAGTAGTGATTTGCTTTCTTTTACTAATGGATCTCAGGAAGGCTTTTGTTGAGTTATGTGTGATTAAAGTTTTCAAGTTTTGGGTTATCTTATGATGGATGAAGGAATAAGGAGTAAGAAGAGCCTGAGCTTGAGGATGCCCCGACATCCCAAGCTATTATCCAAAATAGGGCAAGCAACTAAGCTTGGGGATGCCCCGAGTGGCATCCCCTCTTTCTTCCGACGACCATCGGTATTTTACTCGAAGCTATATGTTTATTCGTCACATACTATGTGTTTTGCTTGGAGCGTCTTGTATGATATTAGTCTTTTCTTGTCTTAGTGTTTTAATTCTTGATTCCTTGCTGGACACACCTATTTGAGAGAGCCAAAATTATGTCATGACTTGTTAGAATTGCTCTCTATGCTTCACTTAAATTTTTATGAGCTATAGACTTGCTCTAGTGCTTCACTTATATCTTTTTGAGCACGGTGTGCTTAATATTTTTGAAGAAATTCTCTCTTGCTTCACTTATATCTATTTGAGAGTTACTAAAATTTTCAAGAAATTCTCTCTTGCTTCACTTAAATTAATTTGAGAGAAAGAAAGAAAATTATGCTCATGATCTTCACTTATATTTATTTGAGCTTATCAAAACACATGAAAATTAGTTCCAAAGTGATAGATATCCAAGATGGATATAAAAAAACTTTCATGAAGATCATTGGACAAAATAAACTTGATTCTTAGTAATAGTTTTGAGATATGATGATGTGATATATGAGTTATGTTGATGAATAGTTATGCTTTAGTTAGAATATTGGTGTTAAGGTTTGTGATTCCCTATGCAAGCAAGAAAGTCAATAATTATGCAATGAAATGATATCCTACTTGTGGTGCATTATTCGGTGTTAGTTATGCTTAATGCTCGCTTATGAGATTATTCGTTTCTTGGTTGGTCGCTTCTCAATCTTTTGCTAGCCTTCATTTTGCACTAAGTATGATCTCTACTTGTGCATCCAAAAACCTTTAAACCAGTTTTGCCACATGAGTCCACTATATCTACCTATATGCGGTATTCGTTTGCCGTTCTAAGAAAATTTGTATGCTCCATCTCTAATTTTCAAAATAAACTTCTCTTTTGTGCGTTTGTTTCGCTCACGGAGCGGTGAGGGGTGGCTAATATTTTCCATGCTAGATGTGTTATTCTCACGATGTGTGTTTATTCACTTGTCATTGCACGAGAGTAAGGCAAAGGTATTAGGGATGCCCAGTCCCAAAATGAAAAATGAATTTACTTTATGTTGTCAAATAATAAATTCCTTGGAAAGTGTTGGTATGGAGGGCAACCGTGGATACGGCTAGCCATGGAAAGTGAAAGTATGGTCGAAAAAGGAATAAACTTTATTTTCTGTTTGGTAACCGCCTATGATATATCTAGCATGGAAAGTGTTTGGAACTCTAAGTTGATTTCATTGGTGGGAAGGATACACCTCCCAAAATATTTTTATCTCTAAGTTTTTTCTCTTTGAGCTCTGGCACCTCTATAAATCCCAACTTCCCTCTGTGAAGGGCCTTTGTTTTACTTTATGTAATTTTTATTTTATAATTTGAGTCTCCATCTTCTCTTAAAAAAGCACCAATTAGGAGGCACTATGATCGTACTTGAGCTTTGGGTGTAGTTAATATGGGAGTGTGTTTGATGAATGGATCAATGATTGAGCATGATGGGCTAGGGATAGCTTATTTTAGCGTTGATATTTTGAAAGACATGGTTGCTTGTTGATACGCTTGAGTATTTAAGTTATCATGTCAAAACTAGACTATTGCTTTGAACAATATAAAAGTCCAAATGTCAATGCTATAAAGAAAAGAATATGATATGACATGTTAGGCAGCATTCCACATCAAAAATTCTGTTTTTATCACTTACCCACTCGAGGACGAGTAGGAGTTAAGCTTTGGGATGCTGATACGTCTTCAACGTACCTATAATTTTTGATTGTTCCATGCTGTTATATTATTGTTGGATGTTTTATACTCATTTTATATTCATTTTATATCATTTTTGGTACTAACCTATTGACATAGTGCCAAGTGTCGGTCACTGTTTTTTGCATGTTTTTTACATCGTACAAAATCAATACCAAACAGATTCCAAATGCAACGAAACTTTATGGAGATTTTTTTATGGACCAGAAGACACCTAATGGGCCAAGGTTGCGCCTAGGGGGTGCTCCGAGGAGAACACAACCCACCAGGGGATGCCAGGAGGCCCAGGCGCGCCCTGGTGGGTTGTGCCCACCTCAGGTGCCCCCGGACCGCCTCTTTGCTCTATAAATACCCCCAATATTCCAGAAACCCTAGGGGAGTCGACAAAAATCAATTCCAGACACCGCAGAGTCCAGAACCACCAGATCCAATCTAGACACCATCACGGATGAGGTCCACCACCTCCATTGGTCCCTCTCTGATGATGCATGAGTAGTTCTTTGTAGACCTTCGGGTCCATAGTTAGTAGCTAGATGGCTTCCTCCCTCTCGTTTGATTCTCAATACAGTGGTCTCTTGGAGATCCATATGATGTAACTCTTTTTGCGGTGTGTTTGTTGGGATCAGATGAACTTTGAGTTTATGATCAGATCTATATTTTTATATCCATGAAAGTATTTGAATTTCTTTGATCTCGTTTATGCATGATTGCTCATAGCCTCGTATTTCTTCTCTGATATTTGGGTTTTGTTTGGCCAACTTGATCTATTTATCTTGCAATGGGAAGAGGTGCTTTGTAGTGGGTTCGATCTTACGGTGCTTGATCCCAGTGACAGAAGGGGAACCGACACGTATGTATCGTTTCTACTAAGGATAATACAATGGGGTCTATCTCTACATAGATATATCTTGTCTACATCATGTCATCGTTCTTATTGCATTACTCCGTTTCTCCATGAACTTAATACACTAGATGCATGCTGGATAGCGGTCGATGTGTGGAGTAATAGTAGTACATGTAGGCAGGAGTCAGTCTGCTAATCTTGGACGTGATGCCTATATAATGATCATTACCTGGATATCGTCATGATTATTTAAAGTTTAATCAATTTCCCAACAGTAATTTGTTTACCCATTGTTTGCTATTTTTCTCGAGAGAAATCATTAGTGAAACTTACGCCCCCTGGGTCTCTTTCTCATATCATTTGCTTTTGCGATCTATTTTCCTTTGCTTTTATTTTCAGA
Source organism: Triticum urartu (assembly GCF_056163025.1). Taxonomy (NCBI): domain Eukaryota; kingdom Viridiplantae; phylum Streptophyta; class Magnoliopsida; order Poales; family Poaceae; genus Triticum; species Triticum urartu. The sequence continues at coordinate 147,660,783 of NC_141879.1, read as the reverse complement.
TCTATTAATCCAAAAATACAAAAATACCCTACTGCAATTTATTTTATTTGGCGTTCGATCTATCAATATTTACATCTTTCTCCCGTCCACGTGCCAACTTCTGGCGCCGTTACCCGAAAGGGATTCACAACCATTTAACACGTCTGGTTGCGAGTATTTATTATTTGTGTGCAGGGGTTGTTTATGTTGTGTTGCTTGGTTCTCCTACTGGTTTGATAACCTTGGTATCATATCTGAGGGAAATACCTACCGCCACTATGCTGCATCATCCCTTCCTCATTGGGGAAATACCGACGTAGCTTCAAGCGGCATCAAAAGGAATTTCTGGCGCCTTTGCCGGGGAGGATCAAGTCAAGATAATTCCCCATCAATGCACCAATTTCTGGCACCGTTGCCGAGGAGGATCTTCAACATATACCAGGTTCCTAATCACAAATCTCATCTCCTCGAAATTTACATTATTTTCCATTTTCCTCTTGTTTTCCTCTCCCTCACTTCACAGAAATTTTCCATTTTATTCGCCCCTCTTTTTCGTTCACCGTCTTCTCATTAAATCTATCCGTGTTTTCACTTCCTAGTCATAGTCGCTAGCGTACCTACTCCTCCTTTGTCGCCAGATCTTGAAGTTCTCTACTTCAAGCAAAGACAAGGAGAAAATTTGAAAGATGATTGGTATAGGCTTATGGAATCTTATCGTATTTGCAATTTAAAGGGGGACGCTAAGATCTTGCTTCGTAATTTTTACATAGGATTGGCTTTGCATCATACACAACTCCTAGATTTTGCCACTAAAGGGAATTTTATTGAGCTTGATGCTAATGCTGCTTATGAAATATTAGAAGGAATTTTGGGAGTTCCACCTCAAAAGAAAGGGTTTTCTTTCACCCCTGAGGGAGTTCAAATGTTGGACAAACTTGGTGATTTGCATAAACATATGGTTGAAATACAGAAATATAATGAACCCCTCAAACACCTTAATGGTAGTATCAATCGCATGAATACCTTGATTACTCTTTGTAATAAGCGATTGGATATTTTGGATCTAAAGATGGTTTCTTTTCTGAAGAATTTAGGGAAGCGTAAAGAGCCTCAAAGGTTTGAGAAAAACCTTTAAAAAGTTGCCAAAACTATGAATGACAAAACTTAGATCCTTGCTTTATGCCTAGCTAAGGGAGTAAAACTATAGCGCTTGTTGAGAGGCAACCCAATGAATAAAATTTATTTTTGCTTTTTGTTTTCTGTTCTTGAGTGTTAGCACAATTATGCTACTGTTATGATTGTATTTTTTGTGTGTTTTAATTAGTGTTTGTTCCAAATAAAGCCTTTAAGATCTTCTTGGGTGATAGTTGTTTGATCTTGCTGAAAAAACAGAAACTTTTGAGCTCGTGAAAACAATTCTCATTTTTAACGAGAGAGCGATAAAATACCCCTTATTTTTGCAGTATATCAATATACAAATTGCTCATCCGTCATGATTTTTCAGAGTTTTTGGAGTTACAGAAGTATTCGAAACACCCAGATTACTACAGACTATTATGTTTTTGACAGATTCTATTTTCTTTGCATTGTGTGCTGGTTTTGATGGCTCTATGGTTTTCTTTGATGAGTTTTGGCCATAGAAAAGTTGGAATACAGTAGATATAATGCAAGAACAAAATATGAATTGGTTTGATATAGTACTTATAGTAGTGATTTGCTTTCTTTTACTAACGGATCTCACAAAGGCTTTTGTTGAGTTTTGTGTGATTGAAGTTTTCAAGTTTTGGGTTATCTTATGATGGATGAAGGAATAAGGAGTAAGAAGAGCCTGAGCTTGGGGATGCCCCGGCGTCCCAAGCTATTATCCAAAAGAGAGCAAGCAACTAAGATTGGGGATGCCCCCGAGTGGCATCCCCTCTTTCTTCCAACGACCATCGGTATTTTACTCGAAGCTATATTTTTATTCGTCGCATACTATGTGTTTTGCTTGGAGCGTCTTGTGTGATATGAGTATTTGCTTGTTTTATTCCGTGTTTAAAGTCTTGATTCCTTGCTGGACACACCTATTTGAGAGAGCAAAAATTATGTCATGACTTGTTAGAATTGCTCTCTATGCTTCACTTAAATTTTTATGAGCTATGGACTTGCTCTAGTGCTTCACTTATATCTTTTTGAGCACGGTGTGCTTAATATTTTTGAAGAAATGCTCTCTTGCTTCACTTAGATATATTTGAGAGTTACTAAATTTTCAAGAAATTCTTTCTTTCTTCACTTAAATTTATTTGAGAGAAAGAAAAAATTATGCTCATGATCTTCACTGATATTTATTTGAGCTTATCAAAAGCAACACATGAAAATTAGTTCCAAAGTGATAGATATCCAAGAAGGATATAATAAAAACTTTCATGAAGATCATTGTACAAAATAAACTTGATTCTTAGTAATAGTTTTGAGATATGATGATGTGATATATGAGTTATGTTGATGAGTAATTATGCTTTAGTAAGAATATTGGTGTTAAGGTTTATGATTCCCTATGCAAGCAAGAAAGTCAATAATTATGCAATGAAATTATATCCTACTTGTGGTGCACTATTCGGTGTTAATTATGCTTAATGCTCACTTATGAGATTATTCGTTTCTTGGTTGGTCGCTTCTCAATCTTTTGTTAGGCTTCATTTTGCACTAAGTATGATCTCTACTTGTGCATCCAAAAACCTTTAAACCAGTTTTGCCACATGAGTCCACTATATGTACCTATATGTGGTATTATTTTGCCGTTCTAAGCAAATTTGTATGTTCCATCTCTAATTTTCAAAATAAACTTCCCTTTTGTGTGTTCGTTTCGCTCGCGGAGCGTTGAGGGGTGGCTAATATTTTCCATGCTAGATGTGTTATTCTCACGATGAGTGTTTATTCACTTGTCATTGCACGAGAGTAAGGCAAAGGTATTAGGGGTTCCCAGTCCCGAAATGAAAAATGAATTTACTTTATGTTGTCAAATAATAAATTCCTTGGTAAGTGTTGGTATGGAGGGCAACCGTGGATACGGCTAGCCATGGAAAGTGAAAGTATGGTTGAAAAAGGAATAAACTTTATTTTATGTTTGGGAACCGCCTATGATATATCTAGCATGGAAAGTGTTGGGAACTCTAAATCATTTTCGTTGGTGGGAAGGATACACCTCCCAAAATGTTTTTATCTCTAAGTTTTTTCGCTTTGAGCTCTGGCACCTCTACAAATCCCTACTTCCCTCTGTGAAGGGCCTTTCTTTTACTTTATGCAATTTTTATTTTTGAATTTGAGTCTCCATCTTCTTTTATAAAAACACCAACTGGAGACACTATGATCGTACTTGAGCATTGGGTGTACTTAATATGCGAGTCTGTTTCATGAATGGATCAATGATTGAGCATGATGGGCTAGGGATACCTTATTTTAGCATTGATATTTTGAAAGACATGGTTTCTTGTTGATATGTGAGGGAGTCTTGGATTAGGGGGTCTCCGGACAGCCGGACTGTTGGACTATGAAGATACAAGATTGAAGACTTCATCTCGTGTCCGGATGGGACTCTACTTGGCGTGGAAGGCAAGCTAGGAAATACGGATATTTATATCTCCTCCTTTGTAACCGACCTTGTGTAACCCTAGCCCCCTCCGGTGTCTATATAAGCCGGAGGGTTTTAGTCCGTAGGACAACAGACAATCATACCATTGGCTAGCTTCTAGGGTTTAGACTCTTTGATCTCGTGGTAGATCTACTCTTGTAATACGCATATCATCAAGAACAATCAAGCAGGATGTAGGGTTTTACCTCTATCAAGAGGGCCCGAACCTGGGTAAAACATCGTGTCCCCTGCCTCCTATTACCATCCGCCTTAGACGCATAGTTCGGGACCCCCTACCCGAGATCCACCAGTTTTGACACCGACATTGGTGCTTTCATTGAGAATTCCACTGTGTCGTCACCATAAGGCTTGATGGCTCCTTCGATCATCGCTAGCAATGCGGTCCAAGGTGAGGTTTTCCTCCCCGGACAGACCTTCGTATTCGGCGGCTTTGCACTGCGGGCCAATTCACTTGGCCATCTGGAGCAGATTGAGAGCTACGCCCCTGGCCATCAGGTCAGATTTGGAAACTTGAACTACACGGCTGATATCTGCGGAGACTTGATCTTCGACGGATTCGAGCCCATGCCGACGCGCCGCGCAGTCGCGACGAGCATGATGTAACTCTGTCGTCGGACAGTGTTTGGGAGATCACGTCCGAAGCTACTCCGTCCTTTAATCCGGAGCAAGTCGCGCCATCCGAGAGCGGAGGGATGGACCCCGCCATGGAGGCCGCACTCTTAGTGGCGATGGAGCCGGATACTGACTTCACCCTTACGAGAGTCGTGTCGCCGAACCACTGGATTCGTCTCCGGCCACGGACTCCGAGCCGCTCATATCCGTGCACGTCGAATCCGACTGGGCGCCGATCATGGAGTTCACCTCCGTGGACATCTTTCAGCACTCACCCTTCGGGGATGTGCTAAATTCATTAAGGTCTCTCTCCCTGTCGGGAGAACCTTGGTCGAACTATGTCTGGCTAGAATGGGATGCGGACGACGAAGAAATTCGCTGCCCACCCACCACCCACTTGGTAGCCACTGTCCACGACTTAACCGACATGCTCGACTTCGGCTCCGAAGACTTCGACGGTATGGACGACGAAACCGGAGACGAATAGGATCCACCGCCCTCGGGGCACTGGACCGCCACCTCTTCATATGATATATATATGGTGGACACCCCCAAAGAAGCCAATGGCGACGAGAAAGTGGAGGATGACCCCTCCAAGAATCAACCCAAGCGCCGATGTCAGCGGCGCCGCTCTAAGTCGCGCCACAGCAGGAGCAGTGATACCGGCACAGGAGATAATAACACTCCGGATAGTGCCGAAGACAACAACAATCCCCTCCAGCATGATGTAGAGCCGGAGGACGAACAAGCTAGCCCTCCAGAGCGGGCAGCAGATGGAGAACCGGAAGAGGACAATTATATGCCTCTCTCCGAAGACGAGGCGAGCCTCGGCGACGACGAGTTTATCGTGCCTGAGGACCCCGTCAAGCAAGAGCGCTTCAATGTTGGGGAACGTAGCAGAAATTCAAAAAATTTCCTACGTGTCACCAAGATCTATCTATGGAGAGACTAGCAACGAGGGGAAGGAGAGTGCATCTACATACCCTTGTAGATCGCTAAGCAGAAGCGTTCAAGTGAACGGGGTTGATGGAGTCGTACTCGTCGTGATTCAAATCACCGATGATCAAGTGCCGAACGCACGGCACCTCCGCGTTCAACACACGTACAGCCCGGTGACGTCTCCCATGCCTTGATCCAGCAAGGAGAGAGGGAGAGGTTGAGGAAGACTCCATCCAACAGCAGCACAACGGCGTGGTGGTGGTGGAGGAGCGTGGCAATCCTGCAGGGCTTCGCTAAGCACCACAGAAGAGGAGGGAGAGAGAGATGCAGGGCTGCACCAACGAGAGATTGAATCGCGTGTCTTGCGGGCAGCCCTATGCCTCATATATATAGGGAAGGGGAGGGGCTGCGCCCCCTCTAGGGTTCCCACCCCTAGGGGGGGGCGGCAGCCCTAGATGGGGAGCAAGGGGGCGGCCAAGAGGGGATGGGAGAGGGAGGCGCACCAATATGGGCCCTAAGGCCCATATCCCATTAGGGTTTGCCCCCTCTCCATCTCTTAGGCGCATGGGCCTTGGTGGGGCTGGTGCCCTTGGACCATGTAGGCCAAGGAACACTCCCTACAGCCCATGTGGCCCCCCGGGGCAGGTGGCCCCACTTGGTGGACCCCCGGGACCCTCCCGGTGGTCCCGGTACATTACCGATAAACCCCGAAACTCTTCCGGTGACCAAAACAGGACTTCCCATATATAAATCTTTACCTCCGGACCATTCCGGAACTCCTCGTGACGTCCGGGATCTCATCCGGGACTCCGAACAACATTCGGTAACCACATACAAACTTCCTTTATAACTCTAGCGTCATCGAACCTTAAGTGTGTAGACCCTACGGGTTCGGGAGACATGCAGACATGACCGAGACGATCTCCGGTCAATAACCAACAGTGGGATCTGGATACCCATGTTGGCTCCCACATGTTCCACGATGATCTCATCGGATGAACCACGATGTCAAGGACTTAATCAATCCCGTATACAATTCCCTTTGTCTATCGGTACGATACTTGCCCGAGATTCGATCGTCGGTATCCCGATACCTTGTTCAATCTCGTTACCGGCAATTCTCTTTACTCGTTCCATAACACATCATCCCGTGATCAACTCCTTGATCACATTGTGCACATTATGATGATGTCCTACCGAGTGGGCCCAGAGATACCTCTCCGTTTACACGGAGTGACAAATCCCAGTCTCGATTCGTGCCAACCCAACAGACACTTTCGGAGATACCTGTAGTGCACCTTTATAGTCACCCAGTTACATTGTGACGTTTTATACACCCAAAGCACTCCTACGGTATCCGGGAGTTGCACAATCTCATGGTCTAAGGAAATGATACTTGACATTAGAAAAGCTATAGCATACGAACTACACGATCTGGTGCTATGCTTAGGATTGGGTCTTGTCCATCACATCATTCTCCTAATGATGTGATCCCGTTATCAACGACATCCAATGTCCATGGTTAGGAAACCATAACCATCTATTGATCAACGAGCTAGTCAACTAGAGGCTCACTAGGGACATGGTGTTGTCTATGTATCCACACATGTATACGAGTTTCCTATCAATACAATTATAGCATGGATAATAAACGATTATCATGAACAAGGAAATATAATAATAATCAATTTATTATTGCCTCTAGGGCATATTTCCAACAGTCTCCCACTTGCACTAGAGTCAATAATCTAGTTCACATCGCCATGTGATTAACATTCACAGGTCACATCACCATGTGACTAACACCCAAGAGTTTACTAGAGTCAGTAGTCTAGCTCACATCACTTATGTGATTAACACTCGATGAGTTCTAGGTTTGATCATGTTGCTTGTGAGAGAGGTTTTAGTCAACGGGTCTGAACCTTTCAGATCCGTGTGTGCTTTACAAATCACTATGTCATCTCCTAGATGCAGCTACCATGCTCTATTTGGAGCTATTCCAAATAATGTTCTACTATACGAATCCAGTTTACTACCCGAATAATCTGGATTAGTGCCAAAGTTTGCATCAGCGTAACCCTTTACGACGAACTCTTTTACCACCTCCATAATCGAGAAAATTCCTTAGTCCACTAGTTACTAAGGATAACTTTGACCGCTATCTTGTGATCCATTCTTGGATCACTCTTGTACCCCTTGACTGACTCATGGCAAGGCACACTTCAGGTGCGGTATACAGCATAGCATACTGTAGAGATCCTATGATAAAAGCATAGGGGACGACCTTCGTCCTTCCTCTTTCTTCTGCCGTGGTCGAGCTTTAACTTCATACCTTACAACTCAGGCAAGAACTCCTTCTTTGACTGATCCATCTTGAACAACTTCAAGATCATGTCAAGGTATGTGCTCATTTGAAAGTACCATCAAGCGTTTTGATCTATCCTTATAGATCTTGATGCTCAATGCTCAAGTAGCTTAATCTAGGTTTTCCATTGAAAACACTTTCCAAATAACCCTATATGCTTTCCAGAAATTCTACGTCATTTCCGATCAACAATATGTTAAAACATATACTCATCAGAAATTCTATAGTGCTCCCACTCATTTCTTTGGAAATACAAGTTTCTCATAAACTTTGTATAAACCCAAAATCTTTGATCATCTCATCAAAGCATACATTCCAACTCCGAGATGCTTACTCCAGTCCTCAAAAGGATTGCTGGAGCTTTGCATACTTATTAGCATCTTTCAGATTGACAAAATCTTCCGGTTGTATTACATACAATCTTTCCTCAAGAAAATCGTCGAGGAAACAATGTTTTGACATCCTATCTGCAAGATTTCATAAATAATGCAGTAATCGCTAATATAATTCCAACAGACTCTTAGCATCGCTTCGAGTGAGAAAATCTCACCGTAGTCAACTCCTTGAACTTGTCAGAAAACATCTTAACGACAAGTCGAGCTTTCTTAATGGTGACATTTGCCATCATTATCCGTCTTCCTTTTAAAATCCATCTACACTCAACAGCCTTACGACCATCAAGTAGTTCTTCCAAAGTCTACACTCTGTTTTCATACATGGATCCTCTCTCGGATTATATGGCCTCAAGCCATTTATCGGAATCCAGGCCCACCATCGCTTCTCCATAGCTCGTAGGTTCATTGTTGTCTAGCAACATGACTTCTAAGACAGGATTATGTACCACTCTGAAGTAGTACGCATCCTTGTCATCCTACGAGGTTTGATAGTGACTTGATCTGAAGTTTCATGATCACCATCATAAGCTTCCACTTCAATTGGTGTAGGTGCCACAGGAACAACTCTTTGTGCCCTGCTATACACTAGTTGAAGTGACGGTTCAATAACCTTATCAAGTCTCCACCATCCTCCCACTCAATTCTTTCGAGAGAAACTTTTCCTCGAGAAAGGACCCGATTCTAGAAACAATCCCTTATTGCTTTCGGATCTGAGACAGGAGGTATACCCAACTGTTTTGGGTGTCCTATGAAGATGCATTTATCCGCTTTGGGTTCGAGCTTATCAACCTGAAACCTTTTTACATAAGCGTCGCAGCCCCAAACTTCTAAGAAATGACAGCTTAGGTTTCTCTAAACCATAGTTCATACGGTGTCATCTCATCGGAATTACGTGGTGCCCTATTTAAAGTGAATGTGGTTGTCTCTAATGCCTAACCCATAAACTATTGTGGTAATTTGATAAGAGACATCATGGTATGCATCATATCCAATAGGGTGCAGTTATGATGTTCGGACACACCATCACACTATGGTGTTCCAGGCTGTATTAGTTGTGAAACAATTTCCACAATGTCTTAATTCCGTGCCAAACTCGTAATTCAGATATTCATCTCTATGATCATATCATAGATTTTTTATCCTCTTGTCACGACGATTCTTCAACTTCACCCTGAAATTACTTGAACCTTTCAATAATTCAGACTCGTGATTCATCAAGTAAATATACTCAACATCTACTCAAATCATCTGTGAAGTAAGAACATAACGATATCCACTACATGCCTCAGCACTCATTGGACTGCACACATCAAAATGTATTACTTCCAACAAGTTGTTTTCTAGTTCCATTTTACTGAAACCGAGGCTTTCAGTCATCTTGCCCATGTGGTATGATTTGCATGTCTCAAGTGATTCAAAATCAAGCGAGTACACAACGGTCCATTTGCATGGAGTTTCTTCATGCATATATACCAATAGACATGGTTCGCATGTCCCAAACTTTTCAAAAACGAGTGAGTCCAAAGATCCATCAACATGGAGCTTCTTCATGCGTTTTATACCGATATGACTTACGTGGCAGTGCCACAAGTAGGTGGTACTATCATTACTATCTTTTGGCATGAACATGTGTATCACTACGATCGAGATTCAATAAACCATTCATTTTAGGTGTAAGACCATTGAAGGTATTATTCAAATAAACAGAGTAACCATTATTCTCCTTAAATGAATAACCGTATTGCGATAGACATAATCCAATCATGTCTATGCTCAACGCAAACACCAAACTCGATGGTAGAGGGAGCGTGTGATGCTTGATCATATCAACCTTGAAAACACTTCCAACACATATCGTCAGCTCACCTTTAGCTAGTCTCCGTTTATTCCGTAGCTTTTATTTCGAGTTACTAACATTTAGCAACCGAACCGGTATCTAATACCCTGGTGCTACTAGGAGTACTAGTAAAGTACACATTTACATAATGTATATCCAATATACTTCTATCGACCTTGCCAGCCTTCTAATCTACCAAGTATCTAGGGTAATTCTGCTCCAGTGGCTGTTCCCTTTATTACAGAAGCACTTAGTCTCGGGTTTGGGTTCAACCTTGGGTTTCTTCACTAGAGCAGCAGCTGAATTGCCGTTTTATGAAGTATCCCTTCGTGCCCTTGCCCTTCTTGAAACTAGTGGTTTCACCAACCATCAACAATTGATGCTCCTTCTTGATTTCTACTTTTGTGGTGTCAAACATCACGAACATCTCAAGGATCATCATACATGTCCCCGATATATTATAGTTCATCACAAAGCTCTAGCAGCTTGGTGGTAATGACTTCGGAGAAACATCACTATCTTATCTGGAAGATCAACTCCCACTTGATTCAAATGATTGTTGTACTCAGATAATCCGAGCACAAGCTCAACAATTGAGCTTTTCTCCTTAGTTTGCAGGCTAAGAAAATCGTCGGAGGTCTTATACCTCTTGACGTGGGCACGAGCCTGAAATCCCAATTTCAGTCCTCGAAACATCTCATATGTTTTCGCGACGTTTCAAAAACCGTCTTCGGTGCCTCAACTCTAAACCGTTTAACTGAACTATCACGTAGTTATCAAAACGTGTATGTCAGATGTTCGCAACATCCACACACAACGTTCGAGGTTTAGCACACTGAGCGGTGCATTAAGGACATAAGCCTTCTAAGAAGCAATGAGGACAATCCTCAGTTTACGGACCTAGTCCGCATAATTGCTACTATCAACTTTCAACTAATTTTTCTCTAGGAACATATCTAAACAGTAGAACTAAAGCGCGAGCTACGACATAATTTGCAAAATCCTTTTGACTATGTTCAGGATAATTAAGTTCATCTTATGAACTCCCACTCAGATAGACATCCCTCTAGTCATCTAAGTGATTACATGATCCGAGTCAACTAGGCCGTGTCCGATCATCACGTGAGACGGACTAGTCAACGTCGGTGAACATCTTCATGTTGATCGTATCTTCTATACGACTCATGCTCGACCTTTCGGTCTTCTGTGTTCCGAGGCCATGTCTGTACATGCTAGGCTCGTCAAGTTAACCCTAAGTGTTTTGCATGTGTAAAACTGTCTTACACCCGTTGTATGTGAACGTAAGGATCTATCACACCCGATCATCATGGCGTGCTTCGAAACGACGAACTGTAGCAACGGTGCACAGTTAGGGGAGAACACTTCTTGAAATTTTAATGAGGGATCATCTTATTTACTACCGTCGTTCTAAGAAAATAAGATGTATAAACATGATAAACATCACATGCAATCAAATAGTGACATGATATGGCCAATATCATATAGCTCCTTTGATCTCCATCTTGGGGCTCCATGATCATCTTGTCACCGGCATGACACCATGATCTCCATCATCATGATCTCCATCATCGTGTCTTCTTGAAGTTGTCACGTCATCTTTTACTTCTACTACTACAGCTAACGGTTCGCAATAAAGTAAAGTAATTACATGACGTTTAAGTTGACACGCAGGTCATAAATAAATTAAGACAACTCCTATGGCTCCTGCCGGTTGTCATACTCATCGACATGCAAGTCGTGATTCTTATTACAAGAACATGATCAATCTCATACATCACATATATCATTCATCACATCCTTTGGCCATATCACATCACATATCATACCCTGCAAAAACAAGTTAGACGTCCTCTAATTGTTGTTTGCATGTTTTACGTGGCTGCTATGGGTTTCTAGCAAGAACGTTTCTTACCTACGCAAAGACCACAACGTGATATGCCAATTGCTATTTACCCTTCATAAGGACCCTTTTCATCGAATCCGATCCGACTAAAGTGGGAGAGACAGACACCCGCTAGCCACCTTATGCAACTAGTGCATGTTTGTCGGTGGAACCGGTCTCACGTAAGAGTACGTGTAAGGTTGGTCCGGGCCGCTTCATCCCACGATGCCGCCGAATCAAGATAAGACTAGTAACGGCAAGCATATTGAACAAAATCAACGCCCACAACTACTTTGTGTTCTACTCGTGCATAGAATCTACGCAATAGACCTAGCTCATGATGCCACTGTTGGGGAACGTAGCAGAAATTCAAAAAATTTCCTACGTGTCACCAAGATCTATCTATGGAGAGACTAGCAACGAGGGGAAGGAGAGTGCATCTACATACCCTTGTAGATCGCTAAGCGGAAGCGTTCAAGTGAACGGGGTTGATGGAGTCGTACTCGCCGTGATTCAAATCACCGATGATCAAGTGCCGAACGCACGGCACCTCCGCGTTCAACACACGTACAGCCCGGTGACGTCTCCCATGCCTTGATCCAGCAAGGAGAGAGGGAGAGGTTGAGGAAGACTCCATCCAACAGCAGCACAACGGCGTGGTGGTGGTGGAGGAGCGTGGCAATCCTGCAGGGCTTCGCTAAGCACCACAGAAGAGGAGGGAGAGAGAGATGCAGGGCTGCACCAACGAGAGATTGAATCGCGTGTCTTGCGGGCAGCCCTATGCCTCATATATATAGGGAAGGGGAGGGGCTGCGCCCCCTCTAGGGTTCCCACCCCTAGGGGGCGGCAGCCCTAGATGGGGAGCAAGGGGGCGGCCAAGAGGGGATGGGAGAGGGAGGCGCACCAATATGGGCCCTAAGGCCCATATCCCATTAGGGTTTGCCCCCTCTCCATCTCTTAGGCGCATGGGCCTTAGTGGGGCTGGTGCCCTTGGCCCATGTAGGCCAAGGAACACTCCCTACAGCCCATGTGGCCCCCCGGGGCAGGTGGCCCCACTTGGTGGACCCCCGGGACCCTCCCGGTGGTCCCGGTACATGACCGATAAACCCCGAAACTCTTCCGGTGACCAAAACAGGACTTCCCATATATAAATCTTTACCTCCGGACCATTCCGGAACTCCTCGTGACGTCCGGGATCTCATCCGGGACTCCGAACAACATTCGGTAACCACATACAAACTTCCTTTATAACCCTAGCATCATCGAACCTTAAGTGTGTAGACCCTACGGGTTCGGGAGACATGCAGACATGACCGAGACGATCTCCGGTCAATAACCAACAGCGGGATCTGGATACCCATGTTGGCTCCCACATGTTCCACGATGATCTCATCAGATGAACCACGATGTCAAGGACTTAATCAATCCCGTATACAATTCCCTTTGTCTATCGGTACGATACTTGCCCGAGATTCGATCGTCGGTATCCCGATACCTTGTTCAATCTCGTTACTGGGAATTCTCTTTACTCGTTCCGTAACACATCATCCCGTGATCAACTCCTTGATCACATTGTGCACATTATGATGATGTCCTACCGAGTGGGCCTAGAGATACCTCTCCGTTTACACGGAGTGACAAATCCCAGTCTCGATTCGTGCCAACCCAACAGACACTTTCGGAGATACCTGTAGTGCACCTTTATAGTCACCCAGTTACGTTGTGATGTTTGATACACCCAAAGCACTCCTACGGTATCCGGGAGTTGCACAATCTCATGGTCTAAGGAAATGATACTTGACATTAGAAAAGCTATAGCATACGAACTACACGATCTGGTGCTATGCTTAGGATTGGGTCTTGTCCATCACATCATTCTCCTAATGATGTGATCCCGTTATCAACGACATCCAATGTCCATGGTTAGGAAACCATAACCATCTATTGATCAACGAGCTAGTCAACTAGAGGCTCACTAGGGACATGGTGTTGTCTATGTATCCACACATGTATCCGAGTTTCCTATCAATACAATTATAGCATGGATAATAAACGATTATCATGAACAAGGAAATATAATAATAATCAATTTATTATTGCCTCTAGGGCATATTTCCAACATTCAAGCGCCGGCTTATGGCCAAATAGCCTGAAGAAAAAGAAGCAACAGCTTCAAGCTGATCAAGACTTGCTAGCAGACAGGTGGACCGAAGTCCTTGCGGCCGAAGAGCATGAACTCGAGCGCCCGTCCAAGAGTTACCTAAAACGCAGGTTGCTACCTCACCTTGAGGAGGAAGCATTGAAACCTCATTCACCAGTGTACAATGCGGCTAACCGGCCACTACGCGGCCGAGTCAGTAAGGCATTTCAGCCTAAAGTTCAGCCCGCACCCTGTCGCCACTCAGTCAAAAATACTACGGCCCGGGGTAACACAGAGGACGCGCGAGACATATTGGACAGTAAGGAAAAAATCACAAGGTCAATATACGGGACACGGGCACGTGCACCCACACGGGACGATGATCGTCGCATCGAATACACCGAGAGTAAATCCGGCCAGGCCGAATACAGCAAACAAGACTCGTACGAACTACGTCGGGATATAGCCCGACATAGAGATGCCGCACACCCCCTATGCTTCACTGATGAAGTTATGAATCATGATTTCCCGGAGGGTTTCAAACTCGTAAATATCGAATCATACGATGACACAACAGATCCCGCTGTATGGATTGAGGATTTCCTCTTTCACATCCACATGGCTCGCGGTGATGATCTACATGCCATCAAGTACCTCCCGCTAAAACTCAAAGGACTAGCTCGGCATTGGCTCAATAGCTTGCCAGCAGATTCCATCGGCAGTTGGGAAGATCTGGAAGACGCATTTCTTGACAACTTCCAGGGCACTTATGTGCGTCCACTGGATGCTGATGGCTTGAGCCACATAACCCAGCAGCCAGGGGAATCGGCCAGACAATTCTGGACACGGTTCCTAACTAAGAAAAATCAAATTGTAGACTATCCAGATGCAGAAGCCCTAGCGGCATTTAAGCATAACATCCACGATGAGTGGCTCGCCTCCACCTCGGCCAAGAGAAGCCGAAATCTATGGCAGCCCTCACAACACTCATGACCCGCTTTTGTGCGGGCGAGGACAACTGGCTGACTTGCAGCAACAACACATCAAGGAATCCGGATACCTCGGATACCAAAGACGTTAACAGTAGGCAGCGTCGTAATAGACCAAAGTGCCGCAATAACGGCGATAACTCCAAAGATACGGCAGTCAACGCTGGATTCAAAGGCTCTAGATCCGGTCAGTGGAAAAAGACGTTCAAAAGAAATACTCTGGCTCCGTCTAGTCTGGATCACATACTGGATCGCTCATGTCAAATCCACGGCACCCCCGACAAGCCAGCCAATCACACCAACAGAGAGTGCTAGGTGTTCAAGCAGGCCGGCAAGTTAAATGCCAAAAACAAGGACAGGGCTGCATAACGATGACGAGGAGGAGCCACGGCCGCCGAACCCAGGAGGGCAGAAGGGGTTTCCCCCACAAGTGAAGACAGTAAACATGATATACGCAACCCACATTCCCAAGAGGGAGCAGAAGCATGCACTAAGGGACATCTACGCGATGGATCCCATCGCCCCGAAGTTCAACCCATGGTCTGCTTGTCTGATCACCTTCGATCGCAGGGACCACCCCACTAGCATCCGTCATGGAGGATCCGCCGCACTAGTCCTAGACCCCATCATTGACGGATTTCACCTCACTCGAGTCCTTATGGACGGCGGCAGCAGCCTGAACCTGCTTTATCAGGATATAGTGCGAAAATGGGTATCGATCCCTCAAGGATCAAACCCAGCAAAACCACCTTCAAAGGCGTCATCCCAAGTGTAGAGGCCCATTGCACAGGCTCAATCACACTGGAAGTGGTCTTCGGATCACCGGATAACTTTCAAAGTGAAGAGTTAATCTTCGACATCGTCCCGTTTCGCAGTGGCTATCATGCACTGCTCGGACGGACAACATTTGTAAAATTCAATGTAGTGCCGCATTACGCATACCTCAAGCTAAAGATGCCAGGACCTCGCGGGGTCATAACAGTAAATGGAAACACAGAACGCTCGTTCCGTATAGAAGAGCACACTACGGCCCTTGCAGCAGAGGCACAAAGCAGCCTGTTCAGACAAACCACTCATTCGGCCTTACAGCCCTCGGACACCTTCAAGTGCGTCCGGAATAATCTGCAACAGGATTGCCTGGCATGATCTACGCTCGCCTAGCAATTCGGCCCCCGTCCCAGTCCCAGTGCAGCAATGAAATTCGTGCCGTGCATACATAACTACGCATTGAAAATACCATGGACATAGGCGGGGGCACAATCAGGACACGCCCCGCATTGTGGCTTAACCACACCAGGGGTTGTATACCTTTGACATTCCCTCTCTCTTTCAGGGCCTAATTCTTCGGAAGGCCTTTCCGGCAGTTCGATGGCCGGACACATTCCAGAAGCAACAACCAAGGAGGCAAGAAGCTAAGATGAACACGGGAACTGCCAGGTGGTCTCTAGTAATACTTGATATACCTGCTTTTCACTATTATTGCGTAGCTTGCCTTGGATAGGACATTTCGAATTGTCCTACTTTATGCTTATTGCACTACCTACACAAGTGCGCTTCGACGTATTATTCAAATAACAATGCATATTATTAATCTGTCATTGTATTATTTAAGTTTTTTTCTTTCTCTTATATGTCCATTTACGACATTCCGCACCTGCATGCTCGGGTACGGTCAGTACGCCAGGGGCTCTCGTTCACCCTGTAATACGGCGCAAGAAGTCCGAACACTTCCGATAGTGCGGCAGCCCAAACTTATAGCATTATATGCATCAGCACCGAATCATGTCTTGGGTCAAATGTTGGGTTGTCTGGCTCCCATGCTTTGGTACCTTACGTTCCGCTATATCGGCCAAGGTAGCGGTGGGAGAACTACTGCGATTGTGTCCCGGTTCTTCCGAACGAGCACCTTAGTAGAGAAAGCCAAAAGCTGACTGTCATGATAAGGCGAGAGACTGGTCGCTGTTCGAGAGGTTTCAAGTCCTTAAAGACTTTTTCCGCTTCGGGCGAGGAGTCGGCCTTGTCCGGCTTAGGCGTGTATAGCGCCCCAAATTCGGCCCTCCGAATACCAGGGGCTTCGCCAAAAATTTAAAATCATAGACTTCTATGGCTAAGTGAGAGTGATAAAGCATCATAGTCCGATTGCCTGGTTCGTTGCGCTAAGCACCTCCCTTGAAGGACCCAAAATTGGGGTAAAGAATGTTCAGATTTACCCCGAACACCCACTAGCTACGTGGGGGCAGAAGCCGACGACTGGCCAACTCTCAGATTTTATAAACGGCCGCACAGAAGGTAATATTTTAAATTAAGAAAGCGCCGCATGGCGCAAAAGAACTCGTTTAATATTACAGGATCACATGGGCATGTTCATTCAAAAATTACATCCTTGGCACACTCATCCGCCACTAAGCGGGAACCCTTCAGGATGCTCTCATAGTAATTCTCGGGGCAGCAATGCTCCTTGCCCTCCGGCGGCCCCTCCTTCACAAGCTTCATGGCGTTCAGCTTCGCCCAGTGCACCTTCGCCCGGGCAAAAGCTCTGCGTGCACCTTCGATGCAGACGGATCGCTTGATGACTTCAAGCCGTGGGCAGGCTTCCACCAGCCGCCTCACCAGACCGAAGTAGCTGCCGGACAAGGGCTCGCAAGGCCACATCCGCACTATAAGGCCCTTCATGGCCTGTTCGGCCGCCTTGTGAAGTTCGACCAACTGCTTCAGCTGGTCGCTCAAGGACACGGGGTGTTCGGTCCCAGTATACTGAGACCAGGACAACTTCTCCGTTGAGCTCCCCTCCTCAGCCCAGTAAAACTCTGCGGCATCTAGCACACTATGGGGAAGATCTGCAAACGCTCCTGGAGAGCTCCGAACTCGGGTAAGAAAAAGGAAAGTCTCCTTCACATGCTTGCTTTGCATATTGAATGCCTTACCTGCTGCTATCTTATTTGCCGCATCAATCTCCTGGAGGGCCTTGTGGGCTTCGGCCTTGGCGCTCTAGACGCTTTCAAGCGCCTGCACGAGCTCGGACTCCCGCATCTTGGAGTCAAGCTCCAAGGACTCGTGCTTCTTGGCGAGAGCCTTGAGCTCTTGCCGCACCTCGCCCACTCGGGCTTCTTGTTTCTCCCGTTCAATAAGTTCTTTTGCCGCTTTGTCTTCGGCCACGGACAACGCCTTCCTCAGGGTCTCCACCTCGGTTGTGGCCCCTGACAAATTCATGATGATCCTATTACTTTGCACAGAACTTCTTTTTAACTATATAAAATGGGGTATATCTTACCTTTGCTCTCTTCGAGATGCCCCTTGGTAAGGCCGAGCTCGTCCTCGAACCGCTTCAGGGCCTGCTTCAGTGCAGAGACCTCCGTAGTACATGCGGCAGTGGCCAACAGGGAAGCGTGCACATACACATAGACATACTCTGATTAGACTCCTGAGTTATAATTTGATACTCTATTTGGCTTTTCTTCGCGAACGCCGAACGGAGCATCAGGGGCTACTATCTATGCGGTAATATTTTCTTATATTTTGATTGCTTACCTCAAAGCCTGTTAGTAGGCTGGTGCAAGCTTCGGTCAGTCCGTTTTTGGCAAACTGAACCTTCTCGACCACCGCACTCATAATAGTGTGGTGCTCTTCTTTAATGGAAGCGCTGCGAAGCGCTTCCAGCAGGTTGTCCGGTGCCTCCGGTTGGACAGAGGACACCGACACGGATGATTGGCCCCCTTGACGGGGGACCGCCTGCCGGAGTCCGGAACCATCGAGGGTTCCGGCGCAGTGTCCGGCTGGGGCCCGAACTCGAAGCCCGTAGGAGCCTCGCTCCCTTGGTACCCAGGGTCCGGGAAGTCGCCACAAGGCGCCCCCGGGACCGCCTCCCCTTGGCTCGGTGCCTGTTTGGACAAGACCTCGGCATTGTCTGTAGGGCGAGGGGTGGAAGCGGTCGGAAGAGAGCCACTGTTCATATCCAACGAGCCCAACAAAACGCTCGACGAAGGTACATCGAGATGAGCTCGGGACGGACTGCATAATCATGTTCAGCATGAGGAAAGGCAGTACAATAAAACATATCATGAAGTACTATGGTGTCCGGAGACTTACGACTTCGCTAGGGGCTTGTCCCTGGGCAGCCACTCATCGCCGTTGTCGACGGCCGTCGTGGCACGGTCCGGAAGGAGGGCCCTTCCCTTCTTGGACCCTTCGGCTTCCCCAGATGGGTCGGCCTTCCTTTTCTTGTCTCCCCCGGCTGGGGGGAGAACTTTTCTCCTCCTCCTCGTTTCCATGGGAGGAGTGTGTGTCGGAGTCATCGTCTGATGACTCCGATACGACCGTACGGCGGAGACCCTTTCGGGTCCCCGCGGTCTTCTTCTTGGTCTTCTGTGCCGGCACCTCGTAAGGTGCCGGAGTCAGCATCTTCATTAGAAGAGCGTCTGCAGGATCTTCGGGCAGCGGGGCTGGGCTGTCGAGCTGCTCCACCATCTTTAACCAGTCATGTTAGTAACATGGGAGCTTAGATCCTACACATAACTAAACCTGGGCAAATAAATACCCCGAGAAATATAAATGCTTACCGGACCGGCATGGCGCTTTGCGCTGAGTCCGCGGTCTTCGGTAAGAGGGGGAGGGATCTCGGCGCTCTTGAACAGCACCCTCCAGATGTCCTTGTGCGTCGTGTCGTAGAGCTCTCGCAGCATCTGGTGCTTGGCCAAGTCGAACTCCCACAAATTGAATGCCCGTCATTGGCACGGAAGGATCCGGCGGACGAGCATAACCTGGACCACGTTGACAAGTTTAATTTTCTTGTTCATCTTGTTCTGGGTACAGGTCTGGAGTCCGGTTAGCTCTGTCGAAGAACCCTAGGACAGGCCCTTCTCTTTCCAGGAGGTGAGCCGCATGGGGATTCTGGATCGGAATTTGGGGGCCGCCACCCAGTTGGTGTCGCGCGGCTCGGTGATGTAGAACCACCCCGATTGCCACCCCTTTATGGTCTCCACATAGGAGCCTTCGAGCCAGGTGACGTTTGGCATCTTGCCCACCATGGCTCCTCCGCACTCCGCCTGCTGGCCAACCACCACCTTCGGTTTGACATTAAAAGTCTTCAACCACAGGCCGAAATGGGGCTTGATGCGAAGGAAGGCCTCGCACACGACGATAAACGTTGAGATGTTGAGGATGAAGTTGGGGGCCAGATCATGAAAATCCAGCCCGTGGTAGAACATGAGCCCGCGAATGAACGGGTGGAGTGGAAATCCCAGTCCGCGGACAAAGTGGGTGAGAAAAACTACCCTCTCATGGGGTTCGGGCGTAGGGACGATCTGCCCCGCATTTGGCAGCCGGTGTGCGATATCCGCAGACAAGTATCCGGCTTCCCGTAACTTTTTGATGTTCTCCTCCGTGATGGAGGAGACCATCCACTTGCCTCCTGCTCCAGACATGCTTGGAGTGGTTTGAGAAGGAGAACGCGAGCTTGGGCGCTGGAGCTCGAGTGTGCGGGAATGGGTAAGCGAGAAGAAGAAGGCATGGGTGAAAGAAAGTAAATATTTGTCCCTTTATAAGGGCGGAGGAGGCGATGAGTCTCCCCACTTGCCTGGCAAAACCGCTTATTCCCTAGGCGCCGCAATTGATGGCGCGGCTGGGTTACCCATGCTCGTATTGATGAGAATTCCGTGATAAGGGGAACACGATCTCTGCTTTGACAAGATGTGTCAAGAAAACCGCCTCGCGATATGTGCGGAGCTAGTTGGGAAAAACGGTTCGAATAGTGACCGGGACATGGCATGATGTCATGCTGTCAAAACGTGTCAGCAGATTAGATTTGTGGAAATATTCTCTCTACGGTGGTATGTGGGATTTATTTTGCAGGGCCGGACACTATCCTTGTATTCAAAACTCTTCCATGGTGTATTCGGAGGAGGAACCCGCCTTGCAATGCCGAAGACAATACTGCGCGCCGGACTCATCGTCATTGAAGCCTGATTCAGGGGCTATTGAGGGAGTCCTGGATTAGGGGGTCTCCAGACAGCCGGACTATATCCTTTGGCCGGACTGTTGGACTATGAAGATACAAGATTGAAGACTTCGTCTCGTGTTCGGATGGGACTCTACTTGGCGTGGAAGGCAAGCTAGGCAATACGGATATGTATATCTCCTCCTTTGAAACCGACCTTCTGTAACCGTAGCCCCCTCCGGTGTCTATATAAGCCGGAGGGTTTTAGTCCATAGGACAACAGACAATCATACCATAGGCTAGCTTCTAGGGTTTAGCCTCTCTGATCAAGAACAGTCAAGTAGGACGTAGGGTTTTACCTCTATCAAGAGGCCCGAACCTGGGTAAAACATCGTGTCCCCTGCCTCATGTTACCATCCGCCTTAGACACACAATTCGGGGCCCCCTACCCGAGATCCGCCGGTTTTGACACCGACAATATGTTTGAGTATTTAAGTTATCATGTCAAAACTAGACTATTGCTTTGAACAGTGTAAAAGTCCAAATGTCCATGCTATAAACAAAAGAATATGATATGACATGTTAGGCAACATTCCACATCAAAAATTTTGTTTTTATCACTTACCTACTCAAGGACGAGTAGAAGTTAAGCTTGGGGGTGCTGATACGTCTCCAACATATCTATAATTTTTAATTGTTCCATGATGTTATATTATCAATCTTGGATGTTTTATAATCATTTTATAGTCTTTTCATATCATTTTTTGGTACCAACCTATTGGCATAGTTCCAAGTGCCTGTTGTCGTTTTTTTGCATGTTTTTACATCGCGGAAAATCAATAACAAACGGATTCCAAATGCAACGAAACTTTACGGAGATTTTTTATGGATCAGAAGACACCTAATGGGCCAAGGTTGCGCCTGGGGGTGCTCCGAGGAGAGCACAACCCACCAGAGCACACCAGGAGGCCCAGGCGCGCCTTGGTGGGTTGTGCCCACCTTGGGTGCCCCCCCTGGACCACTTCTTTGCTCTATAAATACCCCAATATTTCATAAACCCTAGGGGAGCCGACGAACATCAATTCCAGCCGCCGCGGAGTCCACAGCCACCAGATCCAATCTAGACACCATCATGGATGGGGTTCACCACCTCCATTGGTGCCTCTCCGATGATGCGTGAGTAGTTCTTTGTAGACCTTCCGGTCCGTAGTTAGTAGCTAGATGGCTTTCTCTCTCTCATTTGATTCTCAATACAATGGTCTCTTGGAGATCCATATGATGTAACTCTTTTTGCGTGTGTTTGTTGGGATCGAATGAACTTTGAGTTTATGATCAGATCTATATTTTTATATCCATGAAAGTATTTGAGTTTTTTATCTCTTTTATTCATGATTGCTTATAGCCTCGTATGTCTTCTCCGATATTTGGGTTTTGTTTGGCCAACTTGATCTATTTATCTTGCAATGGGAAAAGGTGCTTTGTAGTGGGTTCGATCTTACGGTGCTTGATCCCGGTGACAGAAGGGGAACCGACACGTATGTATCGTTGCTACTAAGGATTGATACGTCTCCAATGTATCTATAACTTTTGATTGTTCCATGCTATTATATTATCTGTTTTGGATGTTTAATGGGCTTTAATATACCTTTTTATATTATTTTTGGGACTAACCTATTAACCGAAAGCCCAGTGCAAATTGCTGTTTTTTGCCTATTTCAGTGTTTCGTAGGAAAGGAATATCAAACAGAATCCAAACGGAATGAAACCTTCGCGAGGATCTTTTTTGGAACAAACGTGATCCAGGAGACTTGGAGTGGACGTCAAGGAAGCAGCGAGGCGGCCACGAGGTAGGAGGCCGCGGCCCATGGGGTGGGCGCCCCCCCCACCCTCGTTGGCCCCTCACAGCTCCACCGACCTACTTCTTTCACCTATATATACTCTCGTACCCTGAAACCTTCAGGGAGAGCAACGAAACACCTTTTCCACCGCCGCAACCTTCTGTACCTGTGGGATCCCATCTTGGGGCCTTTTCCGGCGATCTGCCGGAGGGGGATTAAATCATGGAGGGCTTCTACATCAATACCATAGCCTCTCCGATGATGTATGAGTAGTTTACCACAGACCTTCGGGTCCATAGTTATTAGCTAGATGGCTTCTCTCTCTTTGGATGTCAATACAAAGTTCTCCTCGATCTTCTTGGAGATCTATTCGATGTAACTCCTTTTGCAGTGTGTTTGCCGAGATCCGATGAATTGTGGGTTTATGATTTGATTATCTATGAATATTATTTGATTCTTATCTAAATTCTTGTATGCATGATTTGATATCTTTGCAAGTCTCTTCGAATTATCAGTTTGGTTTGGCCTACTAGATTGATCTTTCTTGCAATGGGAGAAGTGCTCAGCTTTGGGTTCAATCTTGCGGTGTCCTTTCCCAGTGACAGCAAGGGCAGCAAGGCACGTATTGTATTGTTGCATCGAGGATAAAAAGATGGGGTTTATATCATATTGCTTGAGTTTATCCCTCTACTTCATGTCATCTTGCCTAATGCGTTACTCTGTTCTTATGAACTTAATACTCTAGATGCATGTTGGATAGCGGTCGATGTGTGGAGTAATAGTAGTAGATGCAAAATCGTTTCGGTCTACTTGTCACGGACGTGATGCCTATATTCATGATCATTGCCTTAGATATCATCATAACTATGCGCTTTTCTATCAATTGCTCGGCAGTAATTTGTTCACCCACTGTAATACATGCTATCTTGAGAGAAGCCACTAGTTAAACCTATGGCCCCCGGGTCTACTTTATATCATATAAGTTTCCAATCTACAATTCTAGTTTACTATTTATTTTGCAATCTTTATTTTCCAATCTATATCACAAAAATACCAAAAATATTTATCTTATTATCTCTATCAGATCTCACTCTCATAAGTGACCGTGAAGGGATTGACAGCCCCTTTATCGCGTTGGTTGCGAGGTTCTTATTTGTTTGTGCATGCACTAGGGGATTTGCGTGTAGTCTCCTACTGGATTGATACCTTGGTTCTCAAAAACTGAGGGAAATACTTACGCTACTGATGTCTACTACACAACCTTCTTCTTATAGACGTTGTTGGGCCTCCAAGTGTAGAGGTTTGTAGGACAGTAGCAAATTTCCCTCAAGTGGATGAACTAAGGTCCAGTTGCTGCTTCCCTTTGTCATCAGTGGCAACATACGCTTCATCTTTGGTCTCGTAGCTCTAAAGAAACAGAGCAGATGCACCGACCGTTTCCTTCAAGCTTTTTGGCCTCTACACTATGCTGAGATCAACATCCTAAAATACACATCTTGTGTTTTTTATCATCAAGCAACTCAATTCTTGTGGTTTAAGTTGTGTTATGAATCATGATGAATTAAATTTAATAAATGCGATACATGGTTATTGTTTTCTGCTTGATCTTACTTTCTTTGAACTCCACACTTTTACTCTTTTTCCTCATGTCCTACTTAATTAGTATGCAAGCAGAAGCGTTCTTCTCAGTGTTGGTACTTCTTTCTGGATTTTTTTCATAAGCCCTCAATTTTTTATTGTTCTGGCAAATAATAATTGACGGGTTCCATTTTGCATGGTTCAGTTTGTGTTTCTATGGATTATTATCTCATTAAACAAGTCTGCCTTTTGAAATTTATTTACGGTGCAGAAATTTTCTTGTACTATATTTCTTTGGAGGTACAAGACTACTACTACCAGCAGAACTGATACCAAGGGGGTCTTTAAGGAGGCATGAGAGGGGAATGAAGTGCTCAGATGGGATATTCCTCAACTTCAATCCATCAAATCTCGGTAATATATTTCTACCGCACAAAACAGAAAATGTTTTCCCCGTTGTAATGCACAGGCACATGTGCTAGTAAAATGTATTTGTCTCATGTTGGAGTTTTATATAAAGGAATATGACATATAACACTTGTCATGAAGCAGTACCTTTGTCACTCTAATCTTGCTGGTAGTTGCTGCTGTTAAATGGATCGACTTAATCGGGATCGTTACTTGCTGTATGTTGTGGTTGTTTGCTCTGATCTTCTACTGTTGCTGCTACTTGATCTTGTACTGCTCACTTAACCATCTACTATTATTTTGGTGCTAGAAGAGCTTTTTTTGGTATTGTAAGCAATTATAGCATATCTTTGTCTTGTCTTGTGTTCATAGAGAAACCCGAGTCGGTTATTCGGATATTATTATAGGAGAGAGAGCATATCTATCTAAATCTAAAGAAAAGCATGGAAGTCGTGGTTGTTAGAAGCCACGAAGGGAACTTGACACACTCAAGGGCCACCTAGAGTTGGTCATCAAGCTGAAGTAGCTTGTCTCGCTCTATTCGGTGTGACAAGTGCCCAAAATCCATCGGCTTCTTAGTATGTTTTGTTGTTCAAATTAGCTTCTTGCTTTTAGAATTGTGCTGAAGTGCCAAGCAAGCTTGCTGTGGAACATGTTTTCTTGGCATGATGAATTCGAATGGAAGGAATTCGGATGCATGAATGAATGAATTTCTGGCTTCCCAATAGAGTTGTTGATTTGGGATGAATGGATGGATCATGCTTTTTTGTTTTGTCTGATGCCATTGCATAGGTGTATAGTGCACCATACCACTTTGTATGTGTTTGGAGTAAGCTATTTTCTCTTGTTTTTCCATGTGGATGTACTGAGTCCATTGCAAGTATGTCGTCGTGCTAGTCGTTACCGTGGGTTTACTTGTCCACTGATTAATCTTGTTCTTTCACTCTGCCCAGGAATCGACCTGACTTGATGGCAAAGAAGTCTAGAGATGGCCGACCGATAGCCATTGGAAGTTTGATCCTCTGGGATAGTTAGAAGATGGATTGATTTTCCTTGTATGTTTCTAGTGTCTGTATTCTGAGTTTGTTGTTTTGGGTTGCTAGGTGCTAGACCAGGAATCATCTAGGAGTTTTGCTAGTGGCGTGGATCAGTTTCGGCGAGTGTTGCCTCATTGAAGTGTCTCCTCTGCAGGCCACTATACAAATGAGAGGTGCGTCGATGACCTGTGACCATTCAGGCTCATCAAAGAAGCTGGTCGTTTGTCTTGAATTATAATCATCAGCTTAGTTATCAGTTTCTCCTGTTGTTGGATTACCTTCATCTTGTTGAGATATGCGTTGTTTGAATTTTGTTGTGAAACATATTGCTTGAGTTGTTGTTAATCATGATTCAGTTGGTATGATGATTTGGACTTTATCCAGTGCAGTGATTTGTAGTGTATGAATGAATGATTGAATTTACCATCTTCATTATGTATTCGGATTGCCTCAAGAAGTTTTTGAGCGGATCATCCCTTGCTTGAGTTGGCAACCGTGTGCGTCTAGAACGTTTGTGCCTTTTTCCTTGGTTGATGTATGTATGTAAGGAGAAGGAGAAAGATGGCAGCAGTAGCTCTTAGAAACCATGTTATTGATTTGGGACTGTCACCTGCATTTGTGCGTCTCTGATAGTACTCTTCCTGCCCTCCTATTTTGACCACCCGCTAATTTCACAACATATTTGTTGTATATTAAAATAATTTCTTGGTAATGGTGAAACTTAATGGCACTTTTAGAAATGAAGTACAATACTAAAACTGACTGTGACGATGAGATTAGGCGCAACCAACTGAATCGGGCCAAGCCAGAGCCCAACCAAGCCCACAAATTGCTGAGGCACTAGCATGTTTCAGGCATGCAAAGCCAGGCATGCCCATGATTTGCCTAAAAATGACCCAGATTTAGGTAAAAATGGCAAAACTTGTCAAATCTCAAAATCCAGCCATAAGCCCAATGCTTCTTCTTCAATGCCCTCACGGCCAAGCTCTTCTGTTAAGCCCTCACAGCCTATTCCTCAAGCTGCCCCAGTTCCTCAAGCTCCAAAACCCTCAGCTCCTCCGGCAAAGTCCTCAGCACCTGTGCATATCGCCTCGTGTCAAAGGACCACAGGCAAATCAATTGCCTTAGGAGCCTCAGCAAGTTCTTCAGCTCCTCTGCATTCCTCAACGGGCCCCACATTGCTGAAGACCAAGGCCACTACTAGACGAGGCACTAGACCAAGTCCTCAAAAGAAGCAGGTCACCTTCCAAGTACCGTCCTCTGATAACGAAGCTGATGATGATGAACTCGTCAAAATCATCAGAGACAGGCAAGAAAGGGTCGCTAGAGCCAAAGGCACAAACGTGCCTCTGCTTTTGGATCCGAAGTGGATCCTTGATTTCAGTGACCTCTAACACAAGGATCCCAAAACTCCTATGCCTGACCTCAACCTCACTCCTGGCCAAAGTCACATGCTGACCGCCTTCATAGGCGAGGAAAAATGTAAATTTGAAAAGGCCAGGAAGTTGAAGAAAGCACAGTACAAGAAAGAGCGTTATCTGAAGAAGAACGTTGTCAAGATGACAACTGATGAACTCGTGGCTGTTCAAGCTGAAATCAAAAACCTCATTGATGAATTTGATTCCTACCATGCAGATTGGAAGGGAACCAAAGTAGGATTTGTGAAATTGGTGAAGACATTCACCTCCAATGTTGCTACTCAAACGCACATTGAAATTACTTAGGCTGAAGCATCTGCTCAGCCAACAGAAGAACATGTCAGCACCGCTGATGAAAATCAGGCTGCTGAAGAAAATGAAAGCACCAGGGCTGATGACTACATTCCAGTCGCTGATGACATTGCCAGGGCAACTACTAGTGTTGCGCCTGAAGAACAAGCCAGGCCAGCTAAGGCATCAACCACTGAGCTTGAAGAATCTGAACCAACCAGGCAAACTGAAACAGTTGTGCCTGAAGAAACTGAACCTATTTCCTCAAATCCTCCTGCACCAACAACAAGTATAGTTCTTCCTTCTGCATCAGAAGCGAAGAAAACCAGAGCTGCGGAGCGAGCAACAGTGAAAAAGAGGAAAGCATCTGCTTCATCAAATTCTTCAGCACCGAAGAAGATGAAGATATTGGCAAGCTCCTTTGAGACTCCCATAGATGTTGTTCCCGTTTCAAGCATGCCATCAAAGGAACTCATTCCCTTTGGTGAAGATTATGAGATCCCAAGCGGATCTGATGAAGATGTTCCTTTTGCTGCTTCTTCAGAGCAGTTGGGCGAAGAAATTGAAGTGGATAATATCCCTTCAACCCCAGTTATCTCATCGCCTATGCCTCATTTCACAGTTGAAGAGGCAGGCGTTGAAGAATTGAATGAGGAAGATGAAGACATGGACATTGGGTGCTCCACTCAACGTTGAATGATGATTATTGGGATAGTCAGCACCCCAACTCTCCACTCTTCACTCCTCTGCAACAAATCCCTCAGTCCCAGTGCACACTGAAGTTCAAATGGGTTCTGTAGATCATCAATCCACTCCTTCCATTCATGAAGAAATTTCATCCACTAGTGCTGATGTTAATGTTGATGAAGAATTGAAGACCCAGGCTGCTACTAAAGAAGAAACTGAAATTCCTCAGCCTGTGGTTCTGGAGATTGTGATTCATGAGGCTGTGATGACTTTGACTGACACTCCTTAGCTCAAGCCGAAGAATCCCTTCTCCAAGAAGCAAAAATTCAAGGCTAATGACTTCTTCCACGAGCATGTGTTCTTCACAGATTACAACCCATATGACTCTGCTCGTCTTAGAAGGAAGCATTTCTAGACTGCCAACCAAGCAAACTTCTATTCTTCACTACTTTTTTATAAGGACAAAGTCTTCGACCATGCGCATATTCCTCATGTGGACATGGAATCACTGTCTTGCTTCACGCCAATCCTCAGTGTTCTTCACGATGCTGGACTGCTCAACTTCTGCACTGATATATGTCATTGGAATGAAGAACTAATTCTTCAGTTCTATGCAACGCTGGACATCACAGGAAATGTTGAAGATGTGAACTCTTGGGTATTGGACTGGATGACAGAGAATACTCACTTCAAAGCATCAGCCTCTGAATTGCTTCACGCCCTGCCTGTCAGTCCTCCCCTTGAAGGTGCACGCTGTATATATCATGAACCTGAACTTACTGACCACTATATGCAAGTGTTGATGAAGCCGCTGAAGCCTGGTCAAGCCTCAAGGACCAAATTCCTCGTGAAGGAATTGATGTATGTGCCACGGACTATATATCGCATCTTGACCAAGACTTTGTGTCCAATCAAGGGCCACGACTCTAATGAAGAAGAGGTCATTGGTATCATGAAGAATCTACTATTCAACATCATTCATGGCATTCCTGTTAACTACCATGATTTCTTCATGAGGACTCTGGCCAATGTTGCGTTATCTCCATTTGAGTTGAAGCCTTACGCTCCCTAGATTATGAGATTCCTCAGATCAAGGTCTTTAATCAACTACAAGGCTGATTTGCAGAATCACGTCAGCTACTTTCCCCCAATATAAGTCCCCAAGCGGACATTTTCCTCGGCTGATGAAAAGGGAAAGGCTACTGCTATTATTGATGAAGGCATTCGTCCATTGGATGGTCAGTTCCGCAAAGCTGCATCTTACTCCGCCAATGATGACTCTGCCACTCATGACTCTGCCGCCAATGCCTCAAAGCAAAATCCTCAAGGCACATCTCCCATAGTGATGACTGATCGTGAGCTTCTCCTCAGTCTTCACCAGAAGGTCGATCGCAACCACAAATGGGTTAAGCATCAGTTTGGTTCCATTCTTCACAACATGACTGCTACACACAATGCAGTGAAGAAGAACCACTTCTACCTCCAGGAAGTATTCATCTTTATGGTGAAGAAGATCTAAAGCAGATGGGCTTCAAGCAGGACTTTGACTAGTCTCAGCCACCGGCGAAGAAATTCAAGAAAATCAAAGTGCCTTCCTTGGTAGCCAGCTCATATTCTTCCTCGCGCGAGACTGATGAGCATGAAGATTTGGACGACACTGCGGCAGGCCCTACTTCAACAACCGACCCCAACAACACCGGCGCTCCTCCATCGACTCAGTGATGATATTCTTTAGGGGCGTTAGTCCTCACTTTTCATCCCTTTTGGTCATTTGATGACAAAGGGGAGAAATTTGAGTTATTCTTCAAGCGGGTCTATCTATATGGGCGTTTTTTTGCTAAGTTACAACTCTCGTTCTTCTGAAGATTTATAGGTTAAGGGACTAATGCGTTTGTGAGTATACACAGGTCTATAAGTCTATGAGGAGTTTGGTATTTACAGAGAAAGTCAATCCCTAAAAATGGATGACTTCAACTGAAGACTTTGGATCTCTGAAGACTTTCCGAAGACTTTGAAAGTGAAGAAATTGGTGTGACTGTGAAGACTTGATATTCATGCGAGGAACATGAAGCGTGAAGACTTTTGTTTTCGTAGTTTCATTTTCTCTTTCTTGAGTCATAGGAAACACCGTACTATTAAAGGGGGTCGAGGTAAAACTAAGGAAAAGGTTTCCAGGTGATGCTCAACTCAAAATCCTACACCTACCAATACCTTCGAGTGAAGCCATTGGAGATCTCATACAGTTCAGTCAATTTCTTCAGTGATAGAGACGAAGTTCTTCTAATCTCTGAGAAATTTGTTCCGACTGAGGAGTTAGGAATTCGCCAGTGCGGATTTCCTACAAGTGAGGAACATGATAGCCCTGAGGAATTTGAACCTCAAATTTCCGACCGTTGCTATGCTATGCGCCAGCTGTCCCAAAATATCTTATCCACCTAACGGTCATGTCATTGAAGGACATTTATGTCTTATCATGTTGGGCTGCTCCCTAGGCTATAAATAGCTGCCCCCTACAACCACTAGTTGGTTGGCTGCTCCGCGAGAAACAGACATGTCATTGAGAGCATCCCATCCTCCGAGGACTTTGAGCGAAAATCATCAAGTGAGGAAAAACCAAAAACCAAAAACCCAAACCCAAACACCTACAAACCCAAAGTGATTGAGCATCACTGAAGAGATTGTTCCTGTGTGGAACCGACGCTTGTTACCTTTGAGGACTGTGCATCCTCCAGACGGTTAGGCGTCATGGTCTAGAGCATCCAAGAGGAAATTGTGGATCGCCGAGTGACCGAGTTTGTGAAGGTTTGGAAGTCACCTGAAGACTTACCACGAGTGATTGGACGAGGTCTGTGTGACCTTAGTTCAAGGAGAATACGCTGAGGACTGTGTGTCCAGGACTATGTGTCCTCAGGTTTAAATACCTAGCCGCTCTAAGCAAACGTATAACTGTCGCGGCAGTTGAAACTGGTCTACCAAATCATTGTCTTCACCAAGCTAACTGGTTCTATTTCCTCAACCCTTTCATTTCTTCATTACTATGTTGTGTACCTATTCATATCTATTTGAAGACTTCGACTGAAGACATTCTCAATTTCCTCAGTTCAATTTCTTCAGTCTGTTTGTCTTCATTCTGTTTTATCTTGTGCTTATGCTTTTTGTACTCTGTGTTGTGTTTCCAATTCATCATGATGTCCATGCTTATGCTATGTCATGTCTACATCTGAGTACTTATTCCGCTGCAAGTAGTTCTTCGCTTAGGAATTTCCTCAGCCTGAAATTCCTCAGTGAAGAATTTATAAAAATCACCTATTCACCCCCCCCCCTCTAGTTGACTTAACGCACTTTCACGCTTCAACTCCATCCGTGATCAAGTCAAGGAGGGAGACATGGAGATTTGCAAAATACATACAGATCTGAATGTGGCAGGCCCGTTGACTAAGCCTCTTCCACGAGCAAAACATGATCAGGACCAAGACTCCATGGGTGTTAGAATCATTACAATGCAATCTAGATTATTGACTCTAGTGCAATTGGGAGACTGAAGGAAATATGCCCTAGAGGCAATAATAAAGATGTTATTTATATTTCCTTAAATCATGATAAATTTTTATTATTCATGCTAGAATTGTATTAACCGGAAACTTGATACACGTGTGAATACATAGACAAAACACAATGTCCCTAGTAAGCCTCTACTAGACTAGCTCGTTAATCAAAGATGGTTATGTTTCCTAACCATACACAAGAGTTGTCATTTGATGACTGGTATCACATCATTAGGAGAATGATGTGATGGACAAGACCCATCCGTTAGCTTAGCATAATGATCGTTAAGTTCTATTGCTATTGCTTTCTTCATGACTTATACATATTCCTTTGACTAAGAGATTATGCAACTCCCGAATACCGAAGGAATACCTTGTGTGCTATCAAACGTCACAACGTAACTGGGTGATTATAAAGATGCTCTACAGGTATCTCCGAAGGTGTTTGTTGGGTTGGCATAGATCGAGATTAGGATTTGTCACTCCGAGTATCGGAGAGGTATCTCTGGGCCCTCTCGGTAATGCCCATCATGATAAGCCTTGCAAACAATGTGACTAATGAGTTAGTTGCGGGATGATGCATTATGGAACGAGTAAAGAGACTTGCCGGTAACGACATTGAACTATGTAAGAAGATACCGACGATCGGATCTCGGGCAAGTAACATACCGATGACAAAGAGAATGACGTATGTTGTCATTACGGTTTGACTGATAAAGATCTTCGTAGAATATGTAGGAACCAATATGAGCATCCAGGTTCCGCTATTGGTTATTGACTGGAGAGGTGTCTCGGTCATGTCTACATAGTTCTCGAACCCGTAGGGTCCGCATGCTTAATGTTCAATGACGATTTGTATTATATGAGTTATGTGATTTGGTGACCGAATATTGTTCGGAGTACCGGATGAGATCACGGACATGACAAGGAGTCTCGAAATGGTCGAGAGGTAAAGATTGATATATTGGATGATAGTATTCGGACACCGGAAGTGTTTCGGAATGTATCGGGTACATATCAGAGTACCGGGGGTTACCGGAACCCCCCGGGGGAAGATATGGTCCATATGGGCAATAGGAGGGAGGCACACTAGCCCACATAGGGGTGGCGCCCCCCCCCCCAAGGGAGGAGTCCGAATTGGACTAGGGGAGGGGGCGGCGCCCCCCTTTCCTTCTCCCTCTCTCTCTCCTTTCCTCTTTCCCCCTTCGATAAAAGGAAGGGGGCGAATCCTACAAGGAGCCCAAGTAGGACTCCTCCTACTTGGGGCGCGCCTAGGGACGGCCTCCTCCCCTCTCTCTCATTTATATATGGCGGTGGGGGCGCCTGTAACACAGATCAATTGTTCCAAGCCGTGTGTGGCGCCCCCCTCCACAGTTTACGCCTCCGGTCATATTCACGTAGTGCTTAGGCGAAACCGTGCGCGGATTACTTCACCATCATCGTCACCACGCCGTCGTGCTGATGGAACTCTCCCTCGACACTTTGCTGGATCAAGAGCTCGAGGGACGTCATCGAGCTGAACGTGTATAGAACACGGAGGGGCCATACGTTCGGTGCTTGATCGGTTGGATCGAGAAGATGTTCGACTACATCAACCGCGTTAAGCTAACGCTTCCGCATTCGGTCTACGAGGGTACGTGGGCACACTCTCCCCCTCTCGTTGTTATGCATCTCCTAGATAGATCTTGCGTGAGCATAAGAATTTTTTTGAAATTGCATGCTACGTTCCCCAACACAATGCACACGCATTTAACTAGTTAGGGCATCTCCAACGGCGACCCGTAAATTTCCTCCCGCATCCATTTGCGGGCAGGGAGGACCGTTCCGCGAATACGGATGCGGGAGGCCATCATCAAACGTTGCCTGCATACATTTCAAGTCGCATTTTAATAACCAAACGAAATTAATACAAATTGGTCCATATTTATCAAAGTTTGGATAGAAAATAGCACAAATCATCCATACATGACATGCAAACAAGTCCAATACAACAATGTCTAAAATTCGACTAGATTAACTGGATGCCCAACAATTTTTTCATCAACGGATCATGTCATCCCACACATACTCCCCCTTCAGCTTCATCCAACAGTGTGTGTACATAAATGGTCGTCCCTCTGTCCTCTGATACATTAGGCAGCGCGTGCAGGCTACATAATGTTGTAGACCAACATTGAGTGAATGAATAATTTAAACAAGTTGAGCAAGAAGAAGCAAAACGTACGATCTTGTCCTGCCACGTGCAATAGCCACCTTGCCCCAGTTGACGAACCACGTTACCAAACTTGGTGACGCTGGTCTGCATAGCCCAGCGATACGATAACTACCTCACGTTGCGTTCTTGAATGATGTACATGTCTTAGTGCACAATGTGCTTTCGTTGGTGAAATTATTCATGCACTTGCTGCCAGAAGGTCCCCCATCTGCTCCTGCCTACGAAATCCACGGATACGGCCAACCACGCATCACACAACTACTCATCCTCCATGGTCGAGTAGCTCATCATCCTTCGTACTCTCAAAAAACAACATAGCATTTGAAAATAAGCTCAATGGCGTTTGATCGAACACCTGTCGGGCGTGGTATCCGCCATGGACGTTGTCGACAGAGGGCGGAGTGTACCTGGTACAAATGGCTCCAGGGTGGACAGCGCCATCGTAAAGGCGAGCGGGCGCGTCGGTGCTGGTTGCGAACGTGCGACAATGCCTTTGTAGCGGGTGGAGAGGTGCAACGGCGGCGGCGGAGGTGGACGGTGCGGGTGCAAAGTAAGGAGGAGAAGGGACATTGTGGAAGGAAATGGGATCGGGTAGTCCTGGGGTGTCGGGGTCCTACGTGCCTGCTGTCCGGACTCCCGCACCCCCCCCCCCCCCCCCCCACACACACACACACACTTTGTCTCTAATTTGCAGGAGAAAACATGTCTGGACCTTGCCCTGGACCGATACAGGACCGTGTTGGATGGCTTCTGCAGTCGAGACATACGCGAACGGTTTGGGGTCGGTGTTGAAGATGCCCTTACAAGGCTAATAACGGTTTCTCCTCAAAACATCAAACGTGATCCATAACTTTTCACAAGATAAAATAGAATTAAAAAAAATGAAAGACCTTTATTGCTTTCGGCCTCAGAGGAAAGATGATTGAAACAACAAGTTGAGCACAAATTGTCAAGAAACCCACTATAGCTTTCTTCGCCATGGTACTGAGGAGATCAACATCGGTCGGCTGCATCGGCGAGACCATAACCGAGGAACAAGAAATAAAGGGGGATCTCTCAAGCTCAAACAGAGGAACATCAATGGCGATAAGATTATTCCATCACGGATTCACGGGAAACTTACTTCCTTTGCAGGCGCGCGCGGCCGCTCACTTGCGGAGGAAGCTGAGGATGCGCTCCTGCAACTCGATCGCTTTCTCGGACCGCGGCTTCATGCAGTAGAAGACGTGGTCCTCGTCCATGGACTCGAGCAGCTCCACCTCGCCGCCGTAGCCGCTCGCCTTGAGGCTCTCGTAGTACCAGACGCCCCTGTCCCGGAGGCCGTCCTTCTCGGCGACGCAGACGAGCACGCGGTCGCCGGCGATGCGCGCCGCGCTGCCGCCGGCCGCCTCGGAGAACGGGTTGGAAAGCGGGTCGTCGAGCCCCGGCGAGCCCGGGTAGAGGAACCGCCAGAAGGCGTCGGCCTTGGCCTTCTCCGCCTTCCCCGTGGTCGCCTCCTTGCCGATCTCCGCCGCGCCGCTGAAGTAGGGGTGCACCACGATAGTCCCCTTGATGCCGATCCCGCCTGGGAGGGCACCCTGCTCGCCGGCGCGCACGGCCATGACGTGCGCGATGGTGCCCCCGGCGCTGCCGCCCGCCAGGAACACGCGGGAGAAGTCGCCGTGGTCGACCAGCAACGGCTCTGCGCCGTCTGCCGCGCCCGCGCCAGCCGTGGCGTGGGACGCCACCCACTTGAGCCCCTCCCAGGAGTCGTCGTAGGCCGCGGGGAGCGGGTGCTCCGGCGCGAGGCGGTACTCGAGCGCCACCGCGAGGACGTTGGCCGCGGCGACGAGGCCGTTGAGGTAGTTGTGCGTCATGGGGTCGGACGCCGAGCCGATGACGTAGGCGCCGCCGTGGAAGTAGACGACGACGGGGAGCTTGCCGGCGGCGCCGGGCGGCAGGAAGACGCGCGCCCAGAGGCCGTTGGCCGGGTCGATGACGACGTCCTTGGAGACGACGCCCGTGGCGGGGTCGACGCCGGCCGGGATCGGGGGGAAGTTAAAGAACCGCTCCACGCGGCCGCTCTTGTACTGGCGGACGAGCGGGAAGAAGTCGAAGTGCACCTCGTCGTCCGAGCCGCCCGTCGCCGCCATTGGGACGAGCTAGCTGAGCTCTTCTGGTGGCGTCGCGTATTCGTCCGTGGGCTTGCTCGTGACGTCGCTCCGGGGGTTGGCTCTGGAATCTCGATCGCCGGCACTATGTAATGGAGTGGTGGAGGAACGGTGGATGCCAGATATTGGTGGAGCGAACGGTAGGTGAGGTGGCAAAAATGGCGGTACGGGCACTTTTTTATGGTTCGGTGCGCGGCAGAGCAGTGTTGGTGAGAGTAGAGATCATTGTGGGCAACTGGGCATCAAGAGGGGGGTCTTTTTCAGCGTAGCCCTCCTTCCTTTGTGCTTAAAATAATAGGGGACTGGGCCCGTGCCTTCTAGAAGACCTAGTTTTTTCTTGAGAATATTCTAGAAGACCTAGTGAAATGCTTCTGGGCGCTATATCAGGGCTGCTTTGATTCGGGACATTTCATAATGGAATTTATAAAGGATTTGGATCTTTAGGTCCTACATATCCTCTTGATCCGTTAGGATTTGAATGCTTAGAAAAAATTAAAAGAATTGGTTTGCACTTTATTTTGATGGAAAATTCCATTTCACTCAAACCCTTTTTTTTACGTTTTTTCTGTTTTTCATTTTTTAACACAGTACGTACGTAGACGCTCATGCATATGCATATACACACATCCCTATAAACGCACGCATGCACACCTTATTCAGATGAGCATGTCCGAGAGACTCAGCCGGTACATCATGTTCAAATTGATGAAGTCGCCACAGACGCCTCCATAATCGACCAGAACGTCTCATCCCACTGAACGCACATCGTCGAAAGACGTTAAATAAATTCAGAAAAATACGAGCATCAATGTCAAGTCTAGGACTTGAACTCTGATGGGTTAAGGATACCATTGTTCTCCTAACCATCAAACTGCGGATTGGTTAGTTTTTTTTTCTGTGGCATCAAACAATATATAGTCTGAATTCATGTGGCTTGCTATTCTGGAGGATTCAAGTGGACATGTCAATCAATCATATTTTTTTCCTACTCCTACATTTCGAAATGCCTACAAATCAAAGCGGTCTTCAAAATCCTACACCATCTTTACTTATGCCACAATTACTGCCAAGGAAACAAGTTTTCTTTACACTCCAATTCAATAGTCGTCACCCTTGTCCACGGAATCCTATTACGCGTCTAAGTCATTGGATACCGACTAAACGCGAACACCGCGGGCTATTGAACCAGCCCAGGACGAGGCAGGGCACAAATTTTTTAGTCTTTCTATCTTCCTTTTTCTAATCTTTTTTCTTCTCTCTTTCTTTTGTTTTTTACCCTTTTAATTTTATTTGAAAATTATTTTTATGTGATATATTTTTAGTTATTTTCTAAATTCACGATTTTGTTTTGAAATTTCACGACCCTATTTTAGAAACACTCATGATTATTTTTTAAATTTATTTTTTAAAATTGTCATTAATTTTAAAATGTGCAAATATTTGTGAATGTTTTTGAATTCACATTTTTTAATACTAAAAAAATCGAGAACCATTATTAAACTAGTGAAGATTTGTTAAATTTCAGAATATTTTAAAATTTGTGACCATCTCCCCAAATCAAAATATTCTAAAAATATAAGATATTATAATTAAAAATATTAAATTGATGATTTTTCTAAAATATACAAACATCTTTAAAATTGTGAACATTTTTAAAAATTGTGGAACTTTTTCTAAAACTATTTAACAAGTTATTTAAAAAGGTATATTTTTCTTCTAAAAGTAAAAAAATGACTCAAGAACCGAAACCCAGACATAAGCTCTAGCACTTGATCTAGACAAAACCCAAAAAGAAGCAGAGAATCAAGTGCCAACCCCTTGTCCTTATAAGCTCTATTGACTAAATATAGCAAGTCTAATGTCAATAAGACATGACACATAAAAAGATTTTTTATCACTGCACATTATTGATCATCATATCTGAAAGGAACTAGATATCACGTACAGGAGGAGTGAATATATTGATGATTTAATAAATTATGGATTGCGTTTTATCATAATGCGTAATTAAACTAGTTTGATACTTTTCAAACACAAACCCTAAATTAAGTTAAGCTCAATGATAAAAGGAACTAGCAAGGAGTTCAAACTCCATTCAATGTATAAATAATACTCCCTCCATTCCTAAATATAAGTCTTTCTAAAGATTCCAATATGGACTACATATGGACATTTTACTCCGTATGTAGTCCATATAGGAATATCTAGAAAGGCTTATATTTAGGAACGAAGGGAGTAGCAAGTACAAACTGCAGATCCTAATGAGAAGATAAATAACCGATATATTTCCCAGAGTTCAAATATCCACTGAAATTCTACTTTCCATTGAGGAGCTCCCTAATCACTTGTTATTATCACCAAATCACACTCAGTGTGTAGAGGTTTTTCAGATCTTTAGCCTTCGGAAGCTCAGTGAAAAATCCACAACTTCGACGTTCCCGGCGGACTCCCATAACCTAGGAGTCTCCAAACTCGAAGAGAGATTAGCATGATGAGTGCTTGGAGAAGAACTCAATTCTTTTTCGGGCAAGGAAAGATATCAAATCTCACTTGAATCTACTTCCTCTTACATTCCCTCACTCTCGCAAGTAAGCTGAGCTCAACCGAGTCATTTAACAGAAGGGGTGGTTTTTGGATCTCATATATGAATGATCTGAAGAGACCCTCATTAGAGGGTGAGTTTGAGGGGTATTCAATTTTTTATAACACTTCAATTCTTCCATATGCTAAAGTCTAGCAATTTGTTCAACTAAATGATTTTTTAAACTCAATCCCCTATCCAATTAGCAAATGGCTTTATAAAATTTCATCAAGGACGTCGATTATAGTGGATAATCATTTTTATTCTCTCCTTTTGTAACTTCCACTGGTGTGTTTCGCCCATCCATGAAGGAACTATTGCAAGGTGGTTGATTCTCTTTGAGATCTGGTTTGGACAACGGAGGTTTTCCTGTCATTTTCCCCAAGGAGTGACCCTAGTTTATCGAACCCACGAGAGGATGTGCATTATTCAAAGCCTCTACCAAGTCAAGATCAGAATTAAATTCCAGTTTTTGTAGCCGGGCCTTAACAACCTTGGGGATGTAAACACTAGAATTAAAACATGCTTGGATATGAGGTCTTGATCCTTACAACCATACATTTGCGCTAGGGATCACCATGATCTTAATATGTGCTCTGGAAGACACCCATTAAGATGTGTTTGGAACGTGATGAAGTGAGGGATGTGTCCAAATTACATCTTGGCCGATGCGCGACCTACATCAAGAGTCAGTTGTCTAAACGCATACCCTTACCGTCTCCCGGGGTTACCTTGGTTATTAAGAATATAATTCAGACGAAAGCATTGAATGTCTAATGACTACACCTCATAAATCCCCAAGCATTGGCTTTTCTGCTACCGTACTAAACCTTTCTTTCACTGGTATTTAGAATAGCAATGTGTGTACTCCTTGCTCCTAACCTCCGCCTTGATCGAACTTCGAGATATTGTGTACATGTGGGGGCATAGGACGAGAAAGAGACACGAGACAAATTCGTAGCAATCAGACACATACATTATGTTAACTCAAAGCCATTCCATGGATCCCTCATACAAATACATAGGGTTCAAGAGCATTTTTTTAGTCTTTCTTTCTTCAAAATTTTCGTTTTTATGTTTTTCCTTTTGGCTTCAATTTTTTATTCTCTCTTTCTTTTGGTTTTAACCTTTTTATTTTATTTATTTTCAATTTACTTTTTGTTATTTCTAAAGTTCACGAACATTCTAAATTTTATGAACCTTGTAAAACCATTCATGGTTGTTTTAAAAACTTTATAATTTTGTATATTCTCATAAATATGTTTTAAATATGCAAATATTTGTGAATATTTTTCAATTTGATTTTTTGAATAATTTTAAAATTAATGAACCTTTATTAAAGTTACGGTGGACGATGATGGCGAAAGCAAAATTCGGGTAGATGGTATGTACTCCCCTTAAAAGGAGTAAGATATCCAATGCAGTTTTGATACCTAGAGTTCACAAGATTGTATTTTCCTAAAAACAAACATGAAGGTAGCATCGAAAATAAGAATATAATGAATGATGACACTTGTTATTATGTTATACCTTTGGGAGGTGCATTAAATGAATAGTGCACTAATGCATAATGAACCCTTTTGTCATGTGTAGAGGGAGGAAGGAGGGGTTGCTACATGGCCGGACCGCCGAAGGGAGGGGGAAGGAGCGGCTACTACAGGGGTGCGCCAGTGCTGCTAGTCGGGACCAGACATTCGAGACCAGGTAGTTGAGGAAGGAGGAGGTTGCGGCGGGGGTGGTGGTAGGTTGGCCGTGTGGTGGTGGCTAGGAACCCTAGCTGCCCCACCTTCCCATGTTCCACGAGCACGCCTTTTATTTCCATTAGCTCTCTGGTGGGTATGAGTCCCTTTGTGGTCGGTTCACTTTCTCATTTGCTCAAGAGAGAAATGGATCGAACATTTTCCCACTTACTGTTGGCACAGTTGGGTGAATACCTCTCAATTTCTAGGACACAAAGGAAAACGGTTGGTTGAGAAGCTGGAAAAGTTAAGGTCAGACTGTTGCGTGAATTTCACTACAAGAAGTTGCAGCTTCTTGAGAATTTGGTTTGCTGGGAACATCTTTGATTCAACTTTTAGCTTTCAGAACCACTGGTTGGCAGTTGAAGTTGAACCAAACACAACCTAAACACAATGCCCTGTTGTTTAGCTTAGTGGTAAGTTGGTCGGTTCATGAAACCCGAGGGGTTTAGAGCATCTACACGTGCGGTCACCAAATCCGGCCCCTCAAACGCCCGCGGACGTCTGGGTGCGTCCGTGGGCACTGACCAGGCACTTATCAAATAACTATCTCTTCATCCGAACAACTCATATGTGAAATCTTTAAACCATACAAACCCTGCAAGAAAACATCTACATAGTATGTAGATCAACTAATCCTCCACACTACGCTGCTCGTTGTCGTTGAAAATGTCCACTATCTCCGTTCCGGACTCCAGGGTACATGGGGCAGACGCAACTCCGGCTCCTCCTCTGCCTCCGCCTCCATCTCCGCTTCCACCTCATCGAAGAGTGCGTCAGTCTCCGGCGGTTCTTGAAGGAGGAAGCGTCGGTTGGACACCACGTACGGCCCATCCTAGATGGACTCCAGGATGGTTGTCTGCTCCGCCATCTCCGCTGCTTGGGCGACGGTGAACTCCGCCATGGCCTCGTCCATGGTGAAGCCTGAAACAAGCGTCGGCTCCGTCACGTCCACCCCCTCCATGGGCTCCGGTTGGCGCTCCCCTTCCTCCTCCTTCGGCCCGGCTAGTTTGGAGGCAGGCCCGCAGTGATCCGGGTCGCGCTCCTCGCCCGGATCTCCTCCTCGACCTGAAAGCGGCGCTCCGGTGTTAGCATAGCGTAAGTGGTCTTCTTCTGTTGTCCATGTCAGACGACGAGGGAAATGGAAGGTGGAGACGGAGAGAAATATGGTTGGGCTGGTGGCACGGAGAGGGATGGAGAGGTTGTGGGCAGGGTTGGGGAGCCCGGCCGGCTTAAATAGACAAACTTTGGCCTAGCGGCGCCACGTGGTGTTTACACCCCCCACAGAAGGAGACGCATGTCCGACTGTTGGGTTTTTGGCCGATTTCGTGTGGGACCCCATCGTCAGTCCAACATGCCAAACACACCGGGGCCTCCCCATATCCGCCCCATATTTGGGCTGGATATGAGGGGTGTCGGTCAGGCCGGGCATTTGAGGCCCATTTGAGGCGCCCGTCTAGGTCGTTTTTTTACCGATCACTAACCGGGCGTCCGCCCGGGCGTAGGGGGGTCGAGAGGCCTGGTTGTAGATGTTCTTAAAGCATCTATAGGCGCGGTCATCAAATCCGGCCCCTCAAACGCCCGCGGACACACCTGGGCGCGTCTGCGGGCACTGGCCGGGCACTCCTCAAATCGTGTCCTCCACATTCATGTATCTCATATCTGATACTCTATATTCATACTAAAGCATGCAACATGAATAAAACTATGTGAATCATCAAACATACATAGAATCGTACATAAAAATGCACGTTTTGATCACCAAAAGATCACCAATGGATCTCCAAAAGATCGTCAAAGTTTACATAATCCACATAAACAACAGACAAGTTTAAACCACATTACTAAAACTTTGAAATTAAAGGTGGAGAAGGCGGATCTTCACCAATTCATTGCCGGATCTTCACCAATCCGGCGTGCGCGTGCGGGCCGTCGAAGTGGGCACTAGCACCCACCGCCGCCCACATGGAGCAGCGGCCGGCGGGAGAAGGGGACGGAGCGGATTGCGCAGCCTTCGCGAAGCTAAGCACAGGCCATGAGGGGCAGCTTCGGCGGCCGCACTGCACCGGCGTAGGAGCGGCAACGGTGCAGATCCGGAGCTACCCCCTGTGTCCACCTTGGACCGCTCCGGCGCAATGCGGAGAGTCAGCTTCTCGTCAATGTCGAGGTTGGAGCTTTAGTGGCTGCCGGAGCTCGACATGTCGTTGGATTCGGTTGGAATCGGAGGAGGGAGGGGCGGGGAAGCGAGAGAGGACAGTGGAGTGAGCTAGGGTTCTTAGAAGGGACAAATTGGGTTTTTTTAGGACAGCGTGGGGTCGATGATGTGCCGGGTTGACATGGTGGACGTGCCTAGGCCGCCTCATATCCTGCCTATATTTGGGCTGGATATGAGGGATGTCGGATAGCCCGGACGTCTGAGACCAGTTTGAGGCCCTCGTTGAGTCGGGTTTTTTGACCGGTCAGTGATCGGTCCGTCCGCCCGAACGTTTAAAACAGGTTTGAGGTGCTGGGTGTAGATGCTCTTACGTGGGCATCTTTCTTCCAAAGCATGAATCGAGATCAAAAGGGCATTGAGCTCCCACTATGTTGTCATGGGGAGCCTATCAAGTTTTTCAAAATTCAAAGAAAATATTGTTACTGACATAGACACGAAACATACTAATTTCAACGCACGCCGATGGATGCAGCACAGATGTACAGCAAAATTCCAAGAGCAGACTTCAAATCCGTTGCTCTTGGGAGATAGCGAGTCTGCTTCATTTATTAGCCGCCCTGACGCACGACGACAGGAACCGCGCACGGTTCAACTTCAACGGGGAGCAGGTGAGGTCAAGCACGAGAAATGAACCCCGCGACGCGGTCCAACATGTCCGCGGCCGCCTCCGTCCCCGGCCGCATGAGATGGAACACGTGGTCCTGCCCCGGCGTGTCCACTAGCTCGGCCTCGCCGCGCCACCCGCTCGCGAGCAGCGCCGCGTGGTACGCCCGCCCCTTCACCGCCAGGAAGTCGTCGCCCGCCACGGCCACCATCGCCCTCTTGCTCGGCAGCGCCGCGAGCCGCGGCGCCGCCACGGCGCACGTCGGGCAGAACCTCGGGTCGTCCACCCCGGCGTCGGGGCGCGCGCACATGAACCGCCACTCGTTGCGGATCCTGACCTCCAGCGCCGGCGCCATGGCGTTGGTCGGGTCCCAGAAGTAGGGGTGCACCAGCAGCACGCCGACGATGGCCGCGCACGGGCGCGGGAGGCCCTCGGCGGCGGCGCGCAGGGCGACGTTGTGCGCGATGTTGGCGCCCGCGCTGTCGCCGGCGAGGAACACGCGGGACGCGTCCCCGTGCGCCGCGAGCCACGGCTCGGGGCCTCCCGGTGCGGAGCCGGCGACCGCCCACGCCAGGGCCGCCCACGAGTCGTCGTAGGCCGCGGGGAGCGGGTGCTCCGGCACGCGGCGGTACTCCACGGACACCGCGAGCGCGCCCGCGCGGGCGGCGAGCGCGTTGAGGTAGCGGTGGTACGTCGGGGAGGCCGCCGTCTCGACCATGAACCCGCCGCCGTGGAAGTACACGAGGACGGGCAGCTTCTTGCCTTCGCCCCCGGACGCCGCAGCCGCTGGCGGGAGGTAGAGGCGGACGGAGACGCCGGTGGCCGGGTCGATGACGACGTCCTTGGACGCCACGCCCGTGGAGGCGTCCAAGGACGCCGGCACGGTGTCGGTGCCGAGCAGGCGCTCGACGCGGCCGCTCTTGTACACGCGGATGAAGGGGAACAGCTCGGTCTCAACCACGTCGGCGGCGGCGCTGGAAGCCATTCCGGCGGTGGGCGCGCTCTGCGAGGTCGAGCTGGTGACCTGGAGCGCGGTGCTGGCGCAGGACAAGTGCAGCAGAGCAAGTAGGGGACGGGCCATTTTAAACCGAACAATTTCGATATTTTGTATTCGAGCTGGTAGCGCCGATCGCGTGGAACGGAACGGAACGGGGTGGCCGGCCCTCGCCTTGCCGTTGGGGTGGCGCGCCGGGCACACGGGTTTGTTGTTCCGGCCACCCCCGTTGCTGCACCCGCACTGCACGTCTGCGCTTTACAGGTTGTGTGGTGGTTCACGGTGGTATAGAGATACAGAGTGCTTGTCCGGCAGACCGGCACCATGCATGAACAGGATTGGGTTTTTTTTTGGACGTCGATAACTCCCAACCGTTCGGTTTGGGAGAACCCCGGTCCGAACGAAAAGGTTCGGCAGGGAGGAGCGATGGAACGAACGATTGTGTCGTTCGGTGTGGTGGAAGGGCAGCCCGAACCCTCTCAGCCTCTTCCCTCAGCACGTGTACGTAAAACCAAAAAAGGGCCTAAAAAGGCCCAGCTTTATAAACAAAAAATAGTCCTTAAAAAAATCAAAAAATGACGCTTCTTTTACAATAGAAACAAAAAAAAATCCTGCTACGTGAGCACATAAAAAACCAGTTAGTGGGTATGTCTTTGATCAAAAAGTTTAATGAAAAATTCTAATTCCAGGGTCGAAAAAAATATAATTTGCTGTGGTCCGAGAATAAAGTAGCGCAAGGTAAAAAAAATCTCAAATTTGGCATGCTTAAAAATATTAAAATTTGCCATGATGTTTTAATTAAAATTGACATGCTTTGTATGGAATTTGAGAAGAAAAACTTATACAGGAAAATTGCTGTGGTGTTTTAATTACACGCAGCCAAAAAAATAAAAACATGGAGAAATTGCCATGAAACTAATTTAAAATTGACCATGCGAAATTTCCATGTATTTAAAAGTAA
Organism: Triticum urartu; assembly: GCF_056163025.1. Classification (NCBI taxonomy): domain Eukaryota; kingdom Viridiplantae; phylum Streptophyta; class Magnoliopsida; order Poales; family Poaceae; genus Triticum; species Triticum urartu. The sequence goes on along the minus strand of NC_141879.1, from coordinate 147,615,800 downwards.
ATATGCCATAGTAATGAAGTTAAAAAAATTCCATGGCAAAATAAAGTAAAATTCTGACATGGCAAAAATAGAGTAAAATTTGCCATGTATTTAAATTGTAAATTTGCCAAGTATTTTAAGGTAAAATTGTCATGGCAAAAAATATAGTAATTTTTTGACGTGGCAAAGTACAGTGAAAATTGCCATGTATGTTCCAGTAAAATTGCCATGGCAATAAAGTTAAAATTTTGCCATGAAAAAATAAAGTAAAATTATGACATGGCAAAAATAGAGTAAAATTTCCCATGTATGTAGATAGTAAATTTGCCAAGTATTTAACCGTAAAATTGCCATGGCAATGAAGGTTAAAAATTGCCATGGCGAAATAAAGTAAAAGTTGACATGGCAAGTAGAAAGCTAATTTGCCATGCTCCATAATTTTTCTTTATTTTGGCATGGAAAATAAAAGGAGAATTTTGCCATGACCAAAAATTGTAAATTTGACATGGCAAAAAAGAGTAAAAAAAATTGCATGGCAATGAAAGGATTTTTTTGCCATGTTTGTTAAAGTAAATTTGTCAGGCAAAATGAAAGGGAATTTTTGCCATGTTGTGATAAAGAGAAGTTGACATCACAAAAAAAATTGCATGCCAAAATGAAGCTCGAAATTGCCATGGCAATAAACTAATTTTTTGGCATGCTAGAAAGTTAAAAAATTGCCATGTTCTTAAAATATGAAAACCTTATGAAATATAAAAATGTCATCGTGAAAATGCATATTAAATGACCCCGATAAAGGCGTGTCTGTTCGGCCTGCAGACACCCCTACCCGAACGAATCGCTTGGGAGGGCAGGGGCATTGACCGAACGATTTGTTCGGGAGGAGAACGAACCAGCACAAACGCCCCCACCCACCGGGCCCCTACAGGCCTTTTTTCTGTGAAAAAGAAAAAAAAAGGCCCATGTTAAGTTATGACTAGTATTAAAGCCCAGTTTTTCTATAACTAATAAACTACTAGACTTCTGCACGGCAAAATTGCCATGGTCTTTTACCATTCTATGAAAGAAATTGCCATGTTCAAGTTTATGTTTTCATAAATGGCGTAAAAAAGGAAGAAGTCATAGCAAATCTGCATCTTTACAATAGGAAAAGTTGCCAACACTATGAAGTTCACAAAAAGGAAGAAGTTGACGTGGCAAGTTTGCCAAGTTTTTGTACATCTTAAGTTGCCATGTTTTTGAACATCTTTTGTTGCCATGGCAAGTTTGCCATGTTTTTTGAACATCTTAGTGAAAGAAGTTTGCCAATTTTTTGTACAAACTTAATTACAAAAAAAAAGTTTACCATGTTTTTGCACATATTAACTTTGCCATGGCAAGTTTGCAAATGTTTTTGACATCTTAAATTGCCATATCAAAAACATATCATGGCAAAATTGTGTAATAAAGAATATTATGATGTCTCAATACTTATGTGATGCTACCAAGCTACATGGCAAAATGGCCATGATGTTGATATGTTTCCGCCTTGAAATTGCCATGGACCCAAAAAAATGCAGAACATTTCCAACAAATTTTCATGGACTCTATAACAGCCTGCATACACTGGCCACTACATTTTCATGGCAATTCCACTACAGAAATTGCCATATCTGCAAAAAATTACACACTGTCCACTGCATTTTAATGGCAAAAAATTCAGTACAAGAATTGCCATAGCTGCAAACATACACTATTCACTGCAATTTCAGCCGAATGAAGCTGTCGTGGGGGGAGGAATGGAGCAGAAATCTCACCAGCTCTATGTCGACGGCGCTGCCCGTGATCCCCGAACCGGCTCAGCTCCCAGGTCCCCTGTTCACGACTGCAGGAACCTCGACGACGCCACCTACTCGACCTGCTAGCAACGACCGGAGCACAAGCAGGAGCGGCTCCCACCGGAGCAGAGGCAGCAGACGCTAACCCAATGAACCAGCGTCGGGATCCTGGAGTAGATGGCGCCTTTGCTGCTAGTCCCCCACCGCACCAAGGTGCGTCCCCCATTTCCATGCGCGGCTACTGCCCTGCGTCTCATCTCCAACCGCCGCCGGTACGAGCTCCCCTCGCCACCATCTCCCCAACTCGCGCTGAAGCTTCCTACACTTCTCCTCTCCATAGCCGCCGACACAGGCAATGTGATTCCATCTCGCTGCTGCTGCCCTCCGCGCAGCTCACAGTTGGCCAGGGGCGGCCGCCGCTCCCGCCGTAGGACCTCTAGTCGCGAGGCGCTGGTTCGCTTCGCCCGTACACGGCGCGCGCTCCGGGGATCTCCGTGAGCCACGGCTGTCGCCGGGAATCGCCGGCGATTTGGTGGTGGGTGGAATCAGAATGTGGGGGCGACGGGAATCAACGGACTGAGTGGAGCCTGGAGAAGGATAAGGCGTTCGGGACGGGTTGTATATTTCCGAACGGGTTCGTTTGCTGACGTGTATCACTGACACGCTTTAAGATCTGTGTGCCTGATCCAACGACAATTAGAGCGTTCGGGCCCAAAACGTAGAATACGGACGTTCGGGAGTTATCGATCCCGTTTTTTTAAGGGAACAAGATTGGGTTGATAACGACGAGGATGGCAAACAAGTCAAGCAAGGTGGTTCGAGCTAGCATGACGTGGACGGCTGGAAGCACACGTGTCCGTTGTATGCGTGGCTTCCCTGACGCTATTTTCTGCTAATAATTCATGGTGCATTGAGCATACTGCACCAGGAAACAAGATTGGGTTCGTAACGAAACAAACCAATCTATGATCGGATGAGCAGGAGGAGAGTGGTATTTTCGGCACATCAAAGTTTAGTCCTAGATTTAACGTCGGTGTTCATATTTTGATGGATTTATTTTAGGCCGTCCGGCGATGTGCGTTTCGTCAGGTTCTTTGGTTAAACTTATATCTTCTAAGTTTCAATTTCCAAGGCTGTCAAAATGGTGAGCTATTTATTTATTTATTTATTTATTTTCGGACTGAAAATAGTGAGTTGTGGGTTTGATGTGGACATTATGGATTGTGGCGGGTTTTGTTTGATGTGGATGTATATCAAGATGGACGATGCTCCTTCCTACGAATTTTTTAGGGTATTTGATTGGTGGCAGCGTGTTGATGTTCAATCAAGCATGCATGCAATCAATTTTTGCACCCATCGCATGACACTCGCGAAGCTCTCGTGGCCTTGCACCATCTTCATGCATCATCTCCTATTTAAAGCGATGACCACCTTCTAAGCATCCAAGCCAAGCATATCTCACTGGAAGCAACATCTTCTTGAATGGACATGTAGTGTGCATTCATGGATGGACAGGGTGTCATCCATGCAATGGGACAATTGAGGGTTTCTTCCATCATGGCAAACTTGTCAGCAGTTGCTCTAATCCTTCTTGCCATCATGGTTGCAGCCGCATCGATGAGAGCCACCACCCGAGACGTCCATTGACGCCATGGATTCCTCCGTCCAGGAAGGTCCTTGATGTCTCCCACCATCCAAAAGGTATCAAATGAAAGATGTTGTGTTCAGGAAGAAAGTCGTCACTCTCACCTCACTCGCCGAGGTTGATGGGGACGACAAGAAAACTGCTGCAATTACCATTGCCTATAGGATGGCCGCTGATGCAGTCATTGCCACCGCGGCCGCTGCAAGATTGTCGTGATGGAACAGACCTTTCAAATAGGCAGCTCGTCCCATAGCATGAGTGTCACTCCTTCCCTGAATGCACAACACCATGACGGCAAGAAGGATTAGTGTGACTGCGATGAATATCTTCTCTATGGAAAACACAGAACGGTGATGAATGGATTCAAACATCCGAGGGAAGCCTCTTGCTTCATCCATCACCATAAGCTTTATGGTTTCCTCTGCATTGGGCGCTCTCAAGTACTGTTCTCCAAATAAATAAATCAAAGTCTTAGGCATTTTCCTTCGGTCCTGATGGCGTTGTGTTCTACAGTCTAAATCATAGGCCTGGAAAAGATACAAAGCATGAATTGATTTTGTCTTCTTACATTGAGAAAACAATTTTATGTAAGATCCTTAAAATTTTAAAGATGATGAGGAATATGATAAGCAATGCCTCAGTGTCATTATTATCTGTATGTTATAGTGACTTTTTTAAAGGAAGGTATCTACTCCACTAGAGAAGTTGTGAAACATGTAAAGTAAAGCAGCGGCATTTGTATATAGTTTGTTGAGCCAAACCAATCGCGTTTACTTGGTAGAGGTTGAAGGAAATATGCCCTAGAGGCAATAATAAAGTTATTATTTATTTCCTTATATCATGATAAAAGTTTATTATTCATGCTAGAATTGTATTAACCGGAAACATAATACATGTGTGAATACATAGACAAACAGAGTGTCACTAGTATGCCTCTACTTGACTAGCTCGTTAATCAAAGATGGTTATGTTTCCTAACCATGGACAAAGAGTTGTTATTTGATTGACGGGATCACATCATTAGTTGAATGATCTGATTGACATGACCCATTCCATTAGCTTAGCACCCGATCGTTTAGTATGTTGCTATTGCTATCTTCATGACTTATACATGTTCCTATGACTATGAGATTATGCAACTCCCGTTTGCCAGAGGAACACTTTGTGTGCTACCAAACGTCACAACGTAACTGGGTGATTATAAAGGAGCTCTACAGGTGTCTCCAAAAGTACATGTTGGGTTGGCGTATTTCGAGATTAGGATTTGTCACTCCGATTGTCGGAGAGGTATCTCTGGGCCCTCTTGGTAATGCACATCACTTAAGCCTTGCAAGCATTGCGACTAATGAGTTAGTTGCGGGATGATGTATTACAGAACGAGTAAAGAGACTTGCCGGTAACGAGATTGAACTAGGTACAGGATACCGACGATCGAATCTCGGGCAAGTAACATACCGATGACAAAGGGAACAACGTATGTTGTTATGCGGTCTGACCGATAAAGATCTTCGTAGAATATGTAGGAGCCAATATGGGCATCCAGGTCCCGCTATTGGTTATTGACCGGAGACGTGTCTCGGTCATGTCTACATTGTTCTCGAACCCGTAGGGTCCGCACGCTTAAGGTTTCGATGACAGTTATATTATGAGTTTATACGTTTTGATGTACCGAAGGTTGTTCGGAGTCTCGGATGTGATCACGGACATGACGAGGAGTCTCGAAATGGTCGAGACATAAAGATTGATACATTGGAAGCCTATGTTTGAATATCGGAAGTGTTTCGGGTGAAATCAGGATTTTACCGGAGTACCGGGAGGTTACCGGACCCCCCCGGGAGCTATATGGGCCTTAGTGGGCCTTAGTGGAAAAGAGAAGGGGCAGCCCAAGATGGTCCGCGCGCCCCTCCCCTCCCTTGGTCCGAATAGGACAAGGAGAGGGGGCCGGCCCCCCTCTCTCTTTCCCCCCCCTCCGCGAATCCTATTCCAACTAGGATTGGGGGGGGGGGGAATCCTACTCCCAGAGGGAGTAGGACTCTTCCTGGCGCGCCTCTCCTAGGCCGGCCGCACCCCCCCCCTTGATCCTTTATATACGGAGGCAGGGGAACCCCAGAGACACAAGTTGATCCACGTGATCATACTCTTAGCCGTGTGCGGTGCCCCCTTCCACCATAGTCCTCGATAATATTATAGCGGTGCTTAGGCGAAGCCCTGCGACAGTAGTACATCAAGATCGTCACCACGCCGTCGTGCTGACGGAACTCTTCCCCGACACTTTGCTGGACCGGAGTCCGGGGATCGTCATCGAGCTGAACGTGTGCTAAAACTCGGAGGTGCCGTAGTTTCGGTGCTTGATCGGTCGGGCCGTGGAGACGTACGACTACATCAACCAAACGCTTCCGTTGTCGATCTACAAGGGTACGTAGATCATACTCTCCCCTCTCGTTGCTATGCATCACCATGATCTTGCGTGAGCGTAGGAAATTTTTTGAAATTACTACGAAACCCAACAGTGGCATCCGAGCCTAGGTTTTATATGTTGATGTTATATGCACGAGTAGAACACAAGTGAGTTGTGGGCGATATAAGTCATACTGCTTACCAGCATGTCATACTTTGGTTCAGCGGTATTGTTGGACGAAGCGGCCCGGACCGACATTACGCGTATGCTTACGCGAGACCGGTTCTCCCGACGTGCTTTGCACATAGGTGGCTTGCGGGTGACAGTTTCTCCAACTTTAGTTGAACCGAGTGTGGCTACGCCCGGTCCTTGCGAAGGTTAAAACAACACCAACTTGACAAACTATCGTTGTGGTTTTGATGCGTAGGTAAGATTGGTTCTTGCTTAAGCCCGTAGCAGCCACGTAAAACATGCAACAACAAAGTAGAGGACGTCTAACTTGTTTTTGCAGGGCATGTTGTGATGTGATATGGTCAAGACATGATGCTAAATTTTATTGTGTGAGATGATCATGTTTTGTAACCGAGTTATCGGCAACTGGCAGGAGCCATATGGTTGTCGCTTTATTGTATGCAATGCAATCGCGCTGTAATGCTTTACTTTATCACTAAGCGGTAGCGATAGTCGTGGAAGCATAAGATTGGCGAGACGACAACGATGCTACGATGGAGATCAAGGTATCGCGCCGGTGACGATGGTGATCATTACGGTGCTTCGAAGATGGAGATCACAAGCACAAGATGATGATGGCCATATCATATCACTTATATTGATTGCATGTGATGTTTATCTTTTATGCATCTTATCTTGCTTTGATTGATGGTAGCATTATAAGATGATCTCTCACTAAATTATCAAGAAGTGTTCTCCCTGAGTATGCACTGTTGCGAAAGTTCTTCGTGCTGAGACACCACGTGATGATCGGGTGTGATAGGCTCTACGTTCAAATACAACGGGTGCAAAACAGTTGCACACGCGGAATACTCAGGTTATACTTGACAAGCCAAGCATATACAGATATGGCCTCGGAACACGGAGACCGAAAGGTCGAGCGTGAATCATATAGTAGATATGATCAACATAGTGATGTTCACCAATGAAACTACTCCATCTCACGTGATGATCGGACATGGTTTAGTTGATTTGGATCACGTAAACACTTAGAGGATTAGAGGGATGTCTATCTAAGTAGGAGTTCTTTAAGTAATATGATTAATTGAACCTAAATTTATCATGAACTTAGTACCTGATAGTATCTTGCTTGTTTATGTATGATTGTAGATAAATGGCCTGTGCTGTTGTTCCGTTGAATTTTAATGCGTTCCTTGAGAAAGCAAAGTTGAAAGATGATGGTAGCAATTACACGGACTGGGTCCGTAACTTGAGGATTATCCTCATTGCTGCACAGAAGAATTACGTCCTGGAAGCACCGCTGGGTGCCAGGCCTGCTGCTGGAGCAACACCAGATGTTGTGAACGTCTGGCAGAGCAAAGCTGATGACTACTCGATAGTTCAGTGTGCCATGCTTTACGGCTTAGAACCGGGACTTCAACGACGTTTTGAACGTCATGGAGCATATGAGATGTTCCAGGAGTTGAAGTTAATATTTCAAGCAAATGCCCGGATTGAGAGATATGAAGTCTCCAATAAGTTCTATAGCTGCAAGATGGAGGAGAAAAGTTCTGTCAGTGAGCATATACTCAAAATGTCTGGGTATAATAATCACTTGATTCAGATGGGAGTTAATCTTCCAGATGATTGTGTCATTGACAGAATTCTCCAATCACTGCCACCAAGCTACAAGAGCTTCGTGATGAACTATAATATGCAAGGGATGAATAAGACTATTCCCGAGCTCTTCGCAATGCTGAAAGCTGCGGAGGTAGAAATCAAAAAGGAGCATCAAGTGTTGATGGTCAACAAGACCACTAGTTTCAAGAAAAAGGGCAAAGGGAAGAAGAAGGGGAACTTCAAGAAGAATAGCAAACAAGTTGCTGCTCAAGAGAAGAAACCCAAGTCTGGACCTAAGCCTGAAACTGAGTGCTTCTACTGCAAGCAGACTGGTCACTGGAAGCGGAACTGCCCCAAGTATTTGGCGGATAAGAAGGATGGCAAGGTGAACAAAGGTATATGTGATATACATGTTATTGATGTGTACCTTACTAATGCTCGCAGTAGCACCTGGGTATTTGATACTGGTTCTATTGCTAATATTTGCAACTCGAAACAGGGACTACGGATTAAGCGAAGATTGGCTAAGGACGAGGTGACGATGCGCGTGGGAAACGGTTCCAAAGTCGATGTGATCGCGGTCGGCACGCTACCTCTACATCTACCTTCGGGATTAATATTAGACCTAAATAATTGTTATTTGGTGCCAGCGTTGAGCATGAACATTATATCTGGATCTTGTTTGATGCGAGACGGTTATTCATTTAAATCAGAGAATAATGGTTGTTCTATTTATATGAGTAATATCTTTTATGGTCATGCACCCTTGAAGAGTGGTCTATCCTTATTGAATCTCGATAGTAGTAACACACATATTCATAATGTTGAAGCCAAAAGATGCAGAGTTGATAATGATAGTGCAACTTATTTGTGGCACTGCCGTTTAGGTCATATCGGTGTAAAGCGCATGAAGAAACTCCATACTGATGGACTTTTGGAACCACTTGATTATGAATCAATTGGTACTTGCGAACCGTGCCTCATGGGCAAGATGACTAAAACGCCGTTCTCCGGTACTATGGAGAGAGCAACAGATTTGTTGGAAATCATACATACAGATGTATGTGGTCCGATGAATATTGAGGCTCGTGGTGGATATCGTTATTTTCTCACCTTCATAGATGATTTAAGCAGATATGGGTATATCTACTTAATGAAACATAAGTCTGAAACATTTGAAAAGTTCAAAGAATTTCAGAATGAAGTTGAAAATCATCGTAACAAGAAAATAAAGTTTCTACGATCTGATCGTGGAGGAGAATATTTGAGTTACGAGTTTGGTGTACATTTGAAACAATGCGGAATAGTTTCGCAACTCACGCCACCCGGAACACCACAGCGTAATGGTGTGTCCGAACGTCGTAATCGTACTTTACTAGATATGGTGCGATCTATGATGTCTCTTACTGATTTACCGCTATCGTTTTGGGGTTATGCTTTGGAGACGGTCGCATTCACGTTAAATAGGGCACCATCAAAATCCGTTGAGACGACGCCTTATGAACTATGGTTTGGCAAGAAACCAAAGTTGTCGTTTCTGAAAGTTTGGGGCTGCGATGCTTATGTGAAAAAGCTTCAACCTGATAAGCTCGAACCCAAATCGGAGAAATGTGTCTTCATAGGATATCCAAAGGAGACTATTGGATACACCTTCTATCACAGATCTGAAGGCAAGACTTTTGTTTCTAAGTTCAGAAACTTTCTAGAGAAGGAGTTTCTCTCGAAAGAAGTGAGTGGGAGGAAAGTAGAACTTGACGAGGTAACTGTACCTGCTCCCTTATTGGAAAGTAGTGCATCACAGAAAACTGTTTCTGTGACACCTACACCAATTAGTGAGGAAGCTAATGATAATGATCATGAAACTTCGGAACAAGATACTACTGAACCTCGTAGCTCAACCAGAGTGAGATCCGCGCCAGAGTGGTACGGTAATCCAGTTCTGGAAGTCATGCTACTAGATCATGATGAACCTACGAACTATGAAGAAGCAATGGTGAGCCCAGATTCCGCAAAATGGCTTGAAGCCATGAAATCTGAGATGGGATCCATGTATGAGAACAAAGTGTGGACTTTGGTTGACTTGCCCAATGATCGGCAAGCAATTGAGAATAAATGGATCTTCAAGAAAAAGACTGACGCCGACAGTAATATTACTGTCTACAAAGCTCGACTTGTCGCAAAAGGGTTTCAGCAAGTTCAAGGGGTTGACTACGATGAGACCTTCTCACCCGTAGCGATGCTTAAGTCTGTCCGAATCATGTTAGCAATTGCCGCATTTTATGATTATGAAATTTGGCAGATGGATGTCAAAACTGCATTCCTGAATGGATTTCTGGAAGAAGAGTTGTATATGATGCAACCGGAAGGTTTTGTCGATCCAAAAGGAGCTAACAAAGTGTGCAAGCTCCAGCGATCCATTTATGGACTGGTGCAAGCCTCTCGGAGTTGGAATAAACGCTTTGATAGTGTGATCAAAGCATTTGGTTTTATACAGACTTTTGGAGAAGTCTGTATTTACAAGAAAGTGAGTGGGAGCTCTATAGCATTTCTGATATTATATGTGGATGACATATTACTAATTGGAAATGATATAGAATTTCTGGATAGCATAAAAGGATACTTGAATAAGAGTTTTTCAATGAAAGACCTCGGTGAAGCTGCTTACATATTAGGCATAAAGATCTATAGAGATAGATCGAGACGTTTAATTGGACTTTCACAAAGCACATACCTTGACAAGATTTTGAAGAAGTTCAAAATGGATCAAGCAAAGAAAGGGTTCTTGCCTGTGTTACAAGGTGTGAAGTTGAGTAAGACTCAATGCCCGACCACTGCAGAAGATAGAGAGAAGATGAAAGATGTTCCCTATGCTTCAGCCATAGGCTCTATCATGTATGCAATGCTGTGTACCAGACCTGATGTGTGCCTTGCTATAAGTCTAGCAGGGAGGTACCAAAGTAATCTAGGATTGGATCACTGGACAACGGTCAAAAACATCCTGAAGTACCTGAAAAGGACTAAGGATATGTTTCTCGTATATGGAGGTGACAAAGAGCTCATCGTAAACGGTTACGTTGATGCAAGCTTTGACACTGATCCGGACGATTCTAAATCGCAAACCGGATACGTGTTTACATTAAACGGTGGAGCTGTCAGTTGGTGCAGTTCTAAACAAAGCATCGTGGCGGGATCTACGTGTGAAGCGGAATACATAGCTGCTTCGGAAGCAGCAAACGAAGGAGTCTGGATGAAGGAGTTCATATCCGATCTAGGTGTCATACCTAGTGCATCGGGTCCAATGAAAATCTTTTGTGACAATACTGGTGCAATTGCCTTGGCGAAGGAATCCAGATTTCACAAGAGAACCAAGCACATCAAGAGACGCTTCAATTCCATCCGGGATCTAGTCCAGGTGGGAGACATAGAGATTTGCAAGATACATACGGATCTAAATGTTGCAGACCTGTTGACTAAGCCTCTTCCACGAGCAAAACATGATCAGCACCAAGGCTCCATGGGTGTTAGAATCATTACTGTGTAATCTAGATTATTGACTCTAGTGCAAGTGGGAGACTGAAGGAAATATGCCCTAGAGGCAATAATAAAGTTATTATTTATTTCCTTATATCATGATAAAAGTTTATTATTCATGCTTGAATTGTATTAACCGGAAACATAATACATGTGTGAATACATAGACAAACAGAGTGTCACTAGTATGCCTCTACTTGACTAGCTCGTTAATCAAAGATGGTTATGTTTCCTAACCATGGACAAAGAGTTGTTATTTGATTAACGGGATCACATCATTAGTTGAATGATCTGATTGACATGACCCATTCCATTAGCTTAGCACCCGATCGTTTAGTATGTTGCTATTGCTATCTTCATGACTTATACATGTTCCTATGACTATGAGATTATGCAACTCCCGTTTGCCAGAGGAACACTTTGTGTGCTACCAAACGTCACAACGTAACTGGGTGATTATAAAGGAGCTCTACAGGTGTCTCCAAAGGTACATGTTGGGTTGGCGTATTTCGAGATTAGGATTTGTCACTCCGATTGTCGGAGAGGTATCTCTGGGCCCTCTTGGTAATGCACATCACTTAAGCCTTGCAAGCATTGCGACTAATGAGTTAGTTGCGGGATGATGTATTACAGAATGAGTAAAGAGACTTGCCGGTAACGAGATTGAACTAGGTACAGGATACCGACGATCGAATCTCGGGCAAGTAACATACCGATGACAAAGGGAACAACATATGTTGTTATGCGGTCTGACCGATAAAGATCTTCGTAGAATATGTAGGAGCCAATATGGGCATCCAGGTCCCGCTATTGGTTATTGACTGGAGACGTGTCTCGGTCATGTCTACATTGTTCTCGAACCCGTAGGGTCCGCACGCTTAAGGTTTCGATGACAGTTATATTATGAGTTTATACGTTTTGATGTACCGAAGGTTGTTCGGAGTCCCGGATGTGATCACGGACATGACGAGGAGTCTCGAAATGGTCGAGACATAAAGATTGATATATTGCAAGCCTATGTTTGAATATCGGAAGTGTTCCGGGTGAAATCGGGATTTTACCGGAGTACCGGGAGTTTACCGGAACCCCCCGGGAGCTATATGGGCCTTAGTGGGCCTTAGTGGAAAAGAGAAGGGGCAGCCCAAGATGGGCCGCGCGCCCCTCCCCTCCCTTGGTCCGAATAGGACAAGGAGAGGGGGCCGGCCCCCCTCTCTCTTTTCCCCCCTCCGCGAATCCTATTCCAACTAGGATTGGGGGGGGGGAATCCTACTCCCAGAGGGAGTAGGACTTCTCCTGGCGCGCCTCTCCTAGGCCGGCCGCACCCCCCCTTGATCCTTTATATACGGAGGCAGGGGAACCCCAGAGACACAAGTTGATCCACGTGATCATACTCTTAGCCGTGTGCGGTGCCCCCTTCCACCATAGTCCTCGATAATATTATAGCGGTGCTTAGGCGAAGCCCTGCGACAGTAGTACATCAAGATCGTCACCACGCCGTCGTGCTGACGGAACTCTTCCCCGACACTTTGCTGGACCGGAGTCCGGGGATCGTCATCGAGCTGAACGTGTGCTAAAACTCGGAGGTGCCGTAGTTTCGGTGCTTGATCGGTCGGGCCGTGGAGACGTACAACTACATCAACCAAACGCTTCCGTTGTCAATCTACAAGGGTACGTAGATCATACTCTCCCCTCTCGTTGCTATGCATCACCATGATCTTGCGTGAGCGTAGGAATTTTTTTGAAATTACTACGAAACCCAACAGAGATTGTCCACGCGTGAAAGCGTGGGCTCTTTAACCATGTCTAAGCTTATGATGGATCAACACAAAAGGACCCCCAAGCAAATAAACAAATGGCAAATAAAACCTACAAAGGAAACAATGCAGCAAATCATATCTACTTCTAGTCCCTGCAAAATACTTATGATACTACATCACTTAATTGTAAAAATAAGGCTAAGTGCTTTAGTGATTCATTCAAAAACCCAAAGGGCAAGGGCCAAGAACTAAGACAATTTTCAATAAACAGAAAAGAAGATTTAATCTTTTATATATGGAAACCAAATCAAAAACCTTATGTTACCGGTTTATGATAAAAACAGGTTACATGACTTCTGCGTGTATGCAACAAATATGACTTCTTAAATCAACTGGCTACATGTCATATAAATATGACTTTCTAAATCAACTTGCTATGTATCATATGTCCATATGCTTTTTCAATCCCCAGGAAGCTAGTGACATGGAAAAGATAACAGGTGGTTTACATCCATCAACAAGGAAGACGATAAATATAGCACAGATGAATCCACGGGCCGGCCAGAGTCTGAGAATATCTCTACCTCACAAAGAATGGGGAAACACAATAATAAACTTGAATCATGTGTTCCTTTTTTCCCCTGCTCTGAAAAGGATATAACGAGCAATAGTCCTTCCAAAAAGGACAAACTTGAGCTACCGAATAATCTTAACGATAACTAGCAAAAGAGCCTGTGTGTTGCAACGGGAGGAAAAAAATAGCACACACTCTTAACCCAACAACCATCACTCAAGACCACAATAGGTCCATCTCCTTTATTTTAGTGAGGCATCACATTTTTGTTGCCTCTTATCCTCCTTCTCACCCTCGTCGGCGGTGGCCTCAGTGTTCACACAAACCAAAACGTGTTTAAATGTGGTTAATCCTAAGATATCTCTCTCTCTCTCTCTCTTGCTTTCTCTCACTCTCGCGATGAGAAATCTGTTGTTTATTTGCAATCCGGATCGATGTGTAGTTATGATGTTTTCTTCCTATATGTTTTAGTGGGTGTTTATTTGCAATCCAGATCGCCGCCGGTACGAAAGAAAAACGGATCATACGCTATAGACTATAAGTTTGCTTCTAAAATAATATTTAAAAAATATTTAACAAGTAAAAATAACATGATATTCAGATTGTATACATTTTTCTAATCAAATTTCATATATAACATGTTAAAATTGAAGTTACAGTTTAAAAGATACGGATAATTTAAAAAAGAATTTATTTGATTTAAATATCTTCCAAAATAATATTTAAAACTATTTAACAGGTCAAAAGAACATCAAATACATGAAGAATTGTTAAAGGGCTGTTAAAAAGATGCATGATTTTCTAATCATAAAAAGATTTTTTTTTCTAGAAAAGAACATTTTTGTATGGTCTCCTGTGGACGCAGGTACTTGCGCCCCTATTTCATCACTATTTCTTGCCATACATGTCATAGGTATCGGTCCCTGTTTCATCACTATTTATATCTTATCAAACTTGTCTTTTTTTTGTCAGGCATGCCTCATTTTACTTTTTTTCATGCATGTCCTCTTTTTTTTCTTATATATATAGGAGAATAGTGCAACATCTCATTTTTATCTGATCTCCTGTGCATTTTCCCCTTTATTTAGCGGACATCCCATCTTTATTTGGTCTTTCTTTTATTTCTTGTTATGCATGTCCTTATTTATTGGGTGTCTCTAGCAAATTTATTTTCAATTTCATGTCCAATCTTGATTTTGCTGAGGTGTTCATCCCCAATCAGAATCAGTACCGGTATGAAAAAAAATGGATAATGCATTGTTGATTAACATTGCAGCCTAGATAATATTTTTTTAAAGTGTTAATAGGTAAAATAATATCATATTTAGATTCTACACATTTTTCTAATCAAATTTCGTATATAACATGTTAAATTTGGAGTTACGGTTTAGAAGATATGAGTATTTAAAAATAATAATTAATATATACTGCAGGTTTAATGTCAGAAACATTATGGGGTTCTCTATAAAATAGCAAAATGGACCAAAAATACCTATTTCTTTTATTAGTAAATAAGGTATAGAATAAGTAAAGGAAAACAAATGCTACTGTGAGAACCTTTAACTCGTACGCACTTCTATACTGTCTTCACAAGAATAAAAGCTTTAACATGTTGCAATGCTGTGAAGACAGTTAAATCTTCTACTCCCTCCTATCCATATTAATTGACGCTGGTTTATGGACCATTGATAGAACAAAAGCGCCTTATCACCTGCTGTTGAACTTGCACTCTCCACTCTTTCCACTTGACAACCAAGTTACAAGCAGGATCCATGCTTTATGATACATGTTTCAACCAGGACTAAATGTTTTTCTCCTATTTCTAAATGTTGAAAAGAAAAAGTGCTCTGAAATTCGAACCAGCAAATCAGACTGAAGTACTTTCAAGCAAAGATTACTCAGTACCATTTTCTGCAAAACTATCCCTAGAGATGTACAAGAACAAGACTAGAGTTCCAATGGTTGAATATATACATAGATGACGGCTGAGCAATACCTTTTTCAACCAACACTCTTGATGCTTACGTTCATATTTATCAGGTGAGTGGCAATCATACTCAGATGGACAATAAACCCATATATTGCATTTTGGTGCTCCAGGTTGGCCCTATATACATGAGAATAGATAAAAACTGTGCAAGGAAATGAAATTACAGCAGCAGTTGACAATATGAAGCAACATCAAAAGACGTCTAACTTTTCTGAATTGTTGACAGCTCATGGCACCATCATGTTATCATTTTCTCAACAAGGATTAATTCACATGGTGTAATCTAAATATGACTTGGTCAACTTCCCCCGCATGCAAATGTTCAACGATTGCATTGCCGACCTTGGCCTGCGGGAGTTGGACCGGGTGGGGGCGCGGTTTACCTGGACTAATTGCCAAGCCGATCCTACGCGTTCGGTTCTGGACCGCGTCCTAGTCTCCCCGGAATGGGAACTCCAGTGCCCCCTGGCCTCTCTCCGGGCCATCACCCAGATTGGCTCCGACCACGTCCCGCGTCTCCTCTCTTCGGAGAACGAGCGCCCCCCCCCCCCACCCCCCCTCGGTTCCGCTTTGAGACATTCTGGCTTAACCAGAATGGCTTCGCCGACGCGGTCCGTGCTCGTTGGGTGGAAGCTCACCTTGCCCCCCACCGTGCGATATTGGCGGTTGACGACTGGCACTTCTGTGCCAAGCGGGCCAGGAAGTTCATGAAAGGCTGGGGTGCCAATCTTGGGCGTGATCTGCGGGACCAGAAGAAGTCCATCCTGGTTGCCATTCAGGCCCTAGACCTTCGGGCCGACTCGGCTGGCCTTGCTCCGTACGAGTGGCTCCAGCGCTATGACCTTGAGGACCAGCTCATGGTCATATATACGGATGAGGAGGCGTATTGGCGTCTCCGCGGGACCCAGAAATGGGTCCTCAAGGAGGATGCCAATACGGCCTACTTCCAGGCCATTGCCAATGGGAGGAGACGTCGGAACACCATCCCCCTCCTCTGAGAGGGCGACGTTCTCCTCTCACGGCCGCCTGAGATCCGCGCCCACGTCGACGACTTCTACCGTGACTTATTCTCGTCCACCCCTCGGGGTGGCCTTTCCCTAGCTCCGGATTTCTGGCCTGAACCCCAGCGTGTTTCTGCTGCTGAGAACACGGGCTTGACGGCCCCCTTCTCAGAAGCCGAGGTATGGTCGGCCATCAGTGGCATGAACCCATCCTCCACCCCGGGCCCCGATGGCCTTCCAGTCAAGTTTTTCCAGACCTTCTGGAATGTAGTCAAACCTGAGATCATGGCCCTCTTCGAGGAGTTCTATGTTGGGTCCATTGATCTCCAGTGCCTTAACTTCGGGATCATATCCCTTATCCCCAAGGTTCCTGGGGCGACTGATATCCGTCAGTTTCGGCCCATCACGGTGATTAATGTGATCTTCCGCATCATGGCTGATGGGGAACGTAGTAATTTAAAAAAAATTCCTACGCACACGCAAGATCATGGTGATGCATAGCAACGAGAGGGGAGAGTGTGATCTACATACCTAGTAGATCGACAACGGAAGTGTTTGGTTGATGTAGTCGTACGTCTTCACGGCCCGACCGATCAAGCACCGAAACTACGACACCTCCGAGTTTTAGCACACGTTCAGCACGATGACGATCCCCGGACTCCGATCCAGCAAAGTGTCGGGGAAGAGTTCCGTCAGCACGACGGCGTGGTGACGATCTTGATGTACTACTGCAGCAGGGCTTCGCCTAAACTCCGCTACAATATTATCGAGGACTATGGTGGAAGGGGGCACCGCACACGGCTAAGAATATGATCACGTGGATCAACTTGTGTGTTTCTGGGGTGCCCCTGCCTCCGTATATAAAGGACTAAGGGAGGGGGTGCGGCCGGCCATGGAGAGGCGCACCAGGAGAGTCCTACTCCCTCTGGGAGTAGGATTCCCCCCCCCCCCCAATCCTAGTTGGAATAGGATTTGCGGAGGGGGGAAAGGAGAGAGAGGGGCCGGCCCCCTCTCCTTGTCCTATTCGGACCAAGGGAGGGGAGGGGCGCGCGGCCCATGTTAGGCTGCCTCTTCTCTTTTCCACTAAGGCCCACTATGGCCCATATATCTCCCGGGGGGTTCCGGTAACCTCCCGGTACTCCGGTAAAATCTCGATTTCACCCGGAACACTTCCGATATCCAAACATAGGCTTCCAATATATCAATCTTTATGTCTCAATCATTTCGAGACTCCTCGTCATGTCCGTGATCACATCCGGGACTCCGAACAAATTTCGGTACATCAAAAATGCATAAACTCATAATATAACTGTCATCGTAACCTTAAGCGTGCGGACCCTACGGGTTCGAGAACAATGTAGACATGACCGAGACACGTCTCCGGTCAATAACCAATAGCGGAACCTGGATGCTCATATTGGCTCCTACATATTCTACGAAGATCTTTATCGGTCAGACCGCATAACAACATACGTTGTTCCCTTTGTCATCGGTATGTTACTTGCCCGAGATTCGATCGTCGGTATTCCAATACCTAGTTCAATCTCGTTACCGGCAAGTCTCTTTACTCGTTCTGTAATACATCATCCCACAACTAACTCATTAGTTGCAATGCTTGCAAGGCTTTAAGTGATATGCATTACCGAGAGGGCCCAGAGATACCTCTCGGACAATCGGAGTGACAAATCCTAATCTCGAAATACGCCAACCCAACATGTACCTTTGGAGACACCTGTAGAGCTCCTTTATAATCACCCAGTTACGTTGTGACGTTTGGTAGCACACAAAGTGTTCCTCTGGCAAACGGGAGTTGCATAATCTCATAGTCATAGGAACATGTATAAGTCATGAATAAAGCAATAGCAACATACTAAACGATCGGGTGCTAAGCTAATGGAATGGGTCTTGTCAATCAGATCATTCACTTAATGATGTGATCCTGTTAATCAAATAACAACTCATTGTTCATGGTTAGGAAACATAACCATCTTTGATTAACGAGCTAGTCAAGTAGAGGCATACTAGTGACACTTTGTTTGTTTATGTATTCACACATGTATTATGTTTCCGGTTAATACAATTCTAGCATGAATAATAAACATTTATCATGATATAAGGAAATAAATAATAACTTTATTATTGCCTCTAGGGCATATTTCCTTCAGTCTCCCACTTGCACTAGAGTCAATAATCTAGATTACACGGTAATGATTCTAACACCCATGGAGCCTTGGTGCTGATCATGTTTTTCTCGTGGAAGAGGCTTAGTCAACGGGTCTGCAACATTCAGATCCATATGTATCTTGCAAATCTCTATGTCTCCCACCTGGACTAGATCCCGGATGTAATTGAAGTGTCTCTTGATGTGCTTGGTTCTCTTGTGAAATCTGGATTCCTTTGCCAAGGCAATTGCACCAGTATTGTCACAAAAGATTTTCATTGGACCCGATGCACTAGGTATGACACCTAGATCGGATATGAACTCCTTCATCCAGACTCCTTCATTTGCTGCTTCCGAAGCAGCTATGTACTCCGCTTCACATGTAGATCCCGCTACAACGATTTGTTTAGAACTGCACCAACTAACAGCTCCACCGTTTAATGTAAACACGTATCCGGTTTGCGATTTAGAATCGTCCGGATCAGTGTGAAAGCTAGCATCAACGTAACCTTTTACGATGAGCTCTTTGTCACCTCCATATATGAGAAACATATCCTTAGTCCTTTTCAGGTATTTCAGGATGTTCTTGACCGCTGTCCAGTGATCCACTCTTGGATTACTTTGATACCTCACTGTTAGACTTATAGCAAGGCACACATCAGGTCTGGTACACAGCATTGCATACATGATAGAGCCTATGGCTGAAGCATAGGGAACATCTTTCATATTCTCTCTATCTTCTGCAGTGGTCGGGCATTGAGTCTTACTCAACTTCACACCTTGTAACACAGGCAAGAACCCTTTCTTTGCTTGATCCATCTTGAACTTCTTCAAAACTTTGTCAAGGTATGTGGTTTGTGAAATTCCAATTAAGCGTCTTGATCTATCTCTATAGATCTTAATGCCTAATATGTAAGCAGCTTCACCGAGGTCTTTCATTGAAAAACTCTTATTCAAGTATCCTTTTATGCTATCCAGAAATTCTATATCATTTCCAATTAGTAATATGTCATCCACATATAATATCAGAAATGCTATAGAGCTCCCACTCACTTTCTTGTAAATACAGGCTTCTCCAAAAGTCTGTATAAAACCAAATGCTTTGATCACACTATCAAAACGTTTATTCCAACTCCAAGAGGCTTGCACCAGTCCATAAATGGATCGCTGGAGCTTGCACACTTTGTTAGCTCCCTTTGGATCGACAAAACCTTCTGGTTGCATCATATACAACTCTTCTTCCAGAAATCCATTCAGGAATGCAGTTTTGACATCCATCTGCCAAATTTCATAATCATAAAATGCGGCAATTGCTAACATGATTCGGACAGACTTAAGCATCGCTACGGGTGAGAAGGTCTCATCGTAGTCAATCCCTTGAACTTGCTGAAAACCTTTTGCAACAAGTCGAGCTTTGTAGACAGTAATATTACCGTCAGCGTCAGTCTTCTTCTTGAAGATCCATTTATTCTCAATTGCTCGCCGATCATCGGGCAAGTCAACCAAAGTCCATACTTTGTTCTCATACATGGATCCCATCTCAGATTTCATGGCTTCAAGCCACTTTGCGGAATCTGGGCTCACCATCGCTTCTTCATAGTTCGTAGGTTCATCATGATCTAGTAGCATGACTTCCAGAACGGGATTACCGTACCACTCTGGCGCGGATCTTACTCTGGTTGGTCTACGAGGTTCAGTAGTATCTTGTTCTGAAGTTTCATGATCATCATCATTAGCTTCCTCACTAACTGGTGTAGGTGTCACAGAAACAGTTTTCTATGATGTACTACTTTCCAATAAGGTAGCAGGTACAGTTACCTCGTCAAGTTCTACTTTCCTCCCACTCACTTCTTTCGAGAGAAACTCCTTCTCCAGAAAGTTTCCGAACTTAGCAACAAAAGTCTTGCCTTCGGATCTGTGATAGAAGGTGTATCCAATAGTCTCCTTTGGATATCCTATGAAGACACATTTGTCCGATTTGGTTTCGAGCTTATCAGGTTGAAGCTTTTTCACATAAGCATCGCAGCCCCAAACTTTCAGAAACAACAACTTTGGTTTCTTGCCAAACCACAGTTCATAAGGCGTCGTCTCAACGGATTTTGATGGTGCCCTATTTAACGTGAATGCGGCCGTCTCTAGAGCGTATCCCCAAAACGATAGCGCTAAATCAGTAAGAGACATCATAGATCGCACCATATCTAGTAAAGTACGATTATGACGTTCGGACACACCATTACGCTGTGGTGTTCCGGGTGGCGTGAGTTGCGAAACTATTCCGCAATTTTTCAAATGTACACCAAACTCGTAACTCAAATATTCTTCTCCATGATCAGATCACAGAAACTTTATTTTCTTGTTACGATGATTTTCAACTTCACTCTGAAATTCTTTGAACTTTTCAAATGTTTCAGACTTATGTTTCATTAAGTAGATATACCCATATCTGCTTAAGTCATCTGTGAAGGTGAGAAAATAACGATATCCGCCACGAGCCTCAATATTTATCGGGCCACATACATCTGTATGTATGATTTCCAACAAATCTGTTGCTCTCTCCATAGTACCAGAGAACGGTGTTTTGGTCATCTTGCCCATGAGGCACGGTTCGCAAGTACCAAGTGATTCATAATCAAGTGGTTCCAAAAGTCCATCAGTATGGAGTTTCTTCATGCGCTTTACACCGATATGACCTAAACGGCAGTGCCACAAATATGTTGCACTATCATTATCAACTCTGCATCTTTTGGCTTCAACATTATGAATATGTGTGTTACTACTATCGAGATTCAACAAGAATAGACCACTCTTCAAGGGTGCATGACCATAAAAGATATTACTCATATAAATAGAACAACCATTATTCTCTGATTTAAATGAATAACCGTCTCGCATCAAACAAGATCCAGATATAATGTTCATGCTCAACGCTGGCACCAAATAACAATTATTTAGGTCTAATATTAATCCCGAAGGTAGATGTAGAGGTAGCGTGCCGACTGCGATCACATCGACTTTGGAACCGTTTCCCACGCGCATCGTCACCTCGTCCTTAGCCAATCTTCGCTTAATCCATAGTCCCTGTTTCGAGTTGCAAATATTAGCAACAGAACCAGTATCAAATACCCAGGTGCTACTGCGAGCATTAGTAAGGTACACATCAATAACATGTATATCACATATACCTTTGTTCACCTTGCCATCCTTCTTATCCGCCAAATACTTGGGGCAGTTCCGCTTCCAGTGACCAGTCTGCTTGCAATAGAAGCACTCAGTTTCAGGCTTAGGTCCAGGTTTGGGTTTCTTCTCTTGAGTAGCAACTTGCTTGCCGTTCTTTTTGAAGTTCCCCTTCTTCTTCCCTTTGCCCTTTTTCTTGAAACTAGTGGTCTTGTTGACCATCAACACTTGATGCTCCTTCTTGATTTCTACCTCCGCAGCTTTCAGCATTGCGAAGAGCTCGGGAATAGTCTTATTCATCCCTTGCATATTATAGTTCATCACGAAGCTCTTGTAGCTTGGTGGCAGTGATTGAAGAATTCTGTCAATGACGCAATCATCTGGAAGATTAACACCCAATTGAATCAAGTGATTATTATACCCAGACATTTTGAGTATATGCTCATTGACAGAACTGTTCTCCTCCATCTTGCAGCTATAGAACTTATAGGAGACTTCATATCTCTCAATCCGGGCATTTGCTTGAAACATTAACTTCAACTCCTGGAACATCTCATATGCTCCATGACGTTCAAAACGTCGTTGAAGTCCCGATTCTAAGCCGTAAAGCATGGCACACTGAACTATCGAGTAGTCATCAGCTTTGCTCTGCCAGACGTTCATAACATCTGGCGTTGCTCCTGCAGCAGGCCTGGCACCCAGCGGTGCTTCCAGGACGTAATTCTTCTGTGCAGCAATGAGGATAATCCTCAAGTTACGGACCCAGTCCGTGTAATTGCTACCATCATCTTTCAACTTTGCTTTTTCAAGGAACGCATTAAAATTCAACGGAACAACAGCACGAGCCATCTATCTACAAACAAGCATAAACAAGCAAGATACTTATCAAGTACTAAGTTTCATGATAAATTTAAGTTCAGTTAATTTACTTAAAGAACTCCCACTTAGATAGACATCCCTCTAATCCTCTAAGTGATTACGTGATCCAAATCAACTAAACCATGTCCGATCATCATGTGAGATGGAGTAGTTTCATTGGTGAACATCATTATGTTGATCATATCTACTATATGATTCACGCTCGACCTTTCAGTCTCCGTGTTCCGAGGCCATATCTGTATATGCTTGGCTCGTCAAGTATAACCTGAGTATTCCGCGTGTGCAACTGTTTTGCACCTGTTGTATTTGAACGTAGAGCCTATCACACCCGATCATCACGTGGTGTCTCAGCACGAAGAACTTTCCCAACGGTGCATACTCAGGGAGAACACTTCTTGATAATTTAGTGAGAGATCATCTTATAATGCTACTGTCAATCAAATCAAGATAAGATGCATAAAAGATAAACATCACATGCAATCAATTTAAGTGATATGATATGGCCATCATCATCTTGTGCTTGTGATCTCCATCTCCGAAGCACCGTCGTGACCACCATCGTCACCGGCGTGACACCATGATCTCCATCGTAGCATCGTTGTCGTCTCGCCAAGCTTGTGCTTCCACGACTATCGCTACCGCTTAGTGATAAAGTAAAGCATTACATCGCGATTGCATTGCATACAATAAAGCGACAACCATATGGCTCCTGCCAGTTGCCGATAACTCGGTTACAAAACATGATCATCTCATACAACAAAAATCAGCGTCATGTCTTGACCATATCACATCACAACATGCCCTACAAAAACAAGTTAGACGTCCTCTACTTTGTTGTTGCAAGTTTTACGTGGCTGCTACGGGCTTAAGCAAGAACTAATCTTACCTACGCATCAAAATCACAACGATAGTTTGTCAAGTTGGTGCTATTTTAACCTTCGCAAGGACCGGGCGCAGCCACACTCGATTCAACTAAAGTTGGAGAAACTGTCACCCGCAAGCCACCTATGTGCAAAGCACGTCGGGAGAACCGGTCTCGCGTAAGCGTACGCGTAATGTCGGTCCGGGCCGCTTCATCCAACAATACCGCCGAACCAAAGTATGACATGCTGGTAAGCAGTATGATTTATATCGCCCACAACTCACTTGTGTTCTACTCGTGCATATAACATCAACATAAAAACCTAGGCTCTGATACCACTGATGGGGAACGTAGTAATTTCAAAAAAATTCCTACGCACACGCAAGATCATGGTGATGCATAGCAACTAGAGGGGAGAGTGTGATCTACATACCTAGTAGATCAACAACGGAAGTGTTTGGTTGATGTAGTCGTACGTCTTCACGGCCCGACCGATCAAGCACCGAAACTACGGCACCTCCGAGTTTTAGCACACGTTCAGCTCGATGACGATCCCCGGACTCCGATCCAGCAAAGTGTCGGGGAAGAGTTCCGTTAGCACGACGGCGTGGTGACGATCTTGATGTACTACTGCAGCAGGGCTTCGCCTAAACTCCGCTACAATATTATCGAGGACTATGGTGGAAGGGGGCACCGCACACGGCTAAGAATATGATCACGTGGATCAACTTGTGTGTTTCTGGGGTGCCCCTGCCTCCGTATATAAAGGACTAAGGGAGGGGGTGCGGCCGACCATGGAGAGGCGCGCCAGGAGAGTCCTACTCCCTCTGGGAGTAGGATTCCCCCCCCCCCAATCCTAGTTGGAATAGGATTCGCGGAGGGGGGAAAGGAGAGAGAGGGGCCGGCCCCCTCTCCTTGTCCTATTTGGACCAAGGGAGGGGAGGGGCGCGCGGCCCATGTTGGGCTGCCTCTTATCTTTTCCACTAAGGCCCACTATGGCCCATATATCTCCCGGGGGGTTCCGGTAACCTCGCGGTACTCCGGTAAAATCCCGATTTCACCCAGAACACTTTCGATATCCAAACATAGGCTTCCAATATATCAATCTTTATGTCTCGACCATTTTGAGACTCCTCGTCATGTCCGTGATCACATCCAGGACTCCGAACAAACTTCGGTACATCAAAAATGCATAAACTCATAATATAACTGTCATCGTAACCTTAAGCGTGCGGACCCTACGGGTTCGAGAACAATGTAGACATGACCGAGACACGTCTCCGGTCAATAACCAATAGCGGAACCTGGATGCTCATATTGGCTCCTACATATTCTACGAAGATCTTTATCGGTCAGACCGCATAACAACATACGTTGTTCCCTTTGTCATCGGTATGTTACTTGCCCGAGATTCGATCGTCGGTATTCCAATACCTAGTTCAATCTCGTTACCGGCAAGTCTCTTTACTCGTTCTGTAATACATCATCCCGCAACTAACTCATTAGTTGCAATGCTTGCAAGGCTTTAAGTGATATGCATTACTGAGAGGGCCCAGAGATACGTCTCCGACAATCGGAGTGACAAATCCTAATCTCGAAATACGCCAACCCAACATGTACCTTTGGAGACACCTGTAGAGCTCCTTTATAATCACCCAGTTACGTTGTGACGTTTGGTAGCACACAAAGTGTTCCTCCGGCAAACGGGAGTTGCATAATCTCATAGTCATAGGAACATGTATAAGTCATGAATAAAGCAATAGCAACATACTAAACGATCGGGTGCTAAGCTAATGGAATGGGTCTTGTCAATCAGATCATTCACTTAATGATGTGATCCCGTTAATCAAATAACAACTCATTGTTCATGGTTAGGAAACATAACCATCTTTGATTAACGAGCTAGTCAAGTAGAGGTATACTAGTGACACTTTGTTTGTTTATGTATTCACACATGTATTATGTTTCCGGTTAATACAATTCTAGCATGAATGATAAACATTTATCATGATATAAGGAAATAAATAATAACTTTATTATTGCCTCTAGGGCATATTTCCTTCAATGGCCAATGGGTACGCTAATAGGGTGACCCAGTTGGCCGACCGCATCACCCACCCGGACCAGTCTGCCTTCATCCAGGGCCGCTTCATCCTGGATGGCATGTTGGTCCTCCACGAGGTGCTGCACGAGGTCCGCTCTAGAGGTCTCCAGGCTGTCTTCCTGAAGATTGACTTCCACAAATCCTATGATACGGTGAGCTGGCCCTTCCTTCGGGAAGTCCTTCTGCGGAAGGGATTCGATGACCGCTGGGTAACCAGGGTCATGCAGATGGTGTCCTCTGGTCAGACCGCGGTTAATATCAACGGCGAGATCGGTCCCTACTTTCCCACCTTCTGTGGAGTACGCTAGGGTGACCTCTTCTCCCCGTTCCTATTTAACATGGTGGTTGACGGTTTGGCTTCTATTCTAGATAAAGCCAAAGCGGCCGGACACATTCGAGGGATCGTTCCCCACTTGGTGGGCGGTAACGGCCTCCGTTATGCCGATGACACCATCACTATGATGGAGGGCTCCCGTAGTGACATCGTGAATGTCAAGTTCCTCCTCCTCTGCTTTCAGGAGCTATCGAGGCTCAAGATTAACTTTGCTAAGAGCGAAGTGATGGTTTTGGGATATTCTCCGGATGAATCCCAAGGGATTGCCAACCGCCTTAACTGTCGGCTTGGCTCCTTCCCCACCTCCTACCTGGGGATCCCCATTAGCGACTCCCCCCTCACGGTCGCTGACTTGCGCCCCGCTGTGGGCAAACTCAGCCTCCGCATTGAGCCGTGGCAGGGCCGGTGGCTCTCCAAGGCGGCGCACACCATCCTGATCAACTCCTCCCTGACCAGTCTCCTGCTTTTCATCATGAGCTTCTATAGTATGCCTGAGACTCTACACCATGAGGTTGGCACGATCCAAGCCCACTTCTTTTGGGCGGGTGAGGGCGATAAGCAGAAATACCACATGGTTTGGTGGTCTGAGATCTGCAAGCCCAAGGATCAGGGTGGCCTGGGCATCGTGTCATCCAAGCGGATGAACGTTGCCCTCTTAACCCGCTGGCTTTGGCGCATTGTCAATGGCGAGGGCGGCTTGTGGCTGCAAATTATCCGGAATAAATACCTCGGCGGCCGGCCCCTTGCGTTCTGTCAACGGTTCGACGGCTCACAGTTCTGGCAATCTCTCATTCAGCTTTTGCCTATCCTGCGCATTGGCACCTCCATCTCGGTGGGCTCGAGCGAGGCCACCCTCTTCTGGTTTGACCGGTGGGACGGCGAGGTCCCTTTCGCGGCCCGCTTCCCGGATTTATTCTCCATTACCGTTGACCCTCGGGTCTCGGTCGAGACGGCCCTTCTTGACTTAGGGCGTCTTGCCTTCCGCCGCCCTTTTGGGGCTGCGGAACTAGCAGCCTGGCATGATCTCCTTGACGCTGTGGCCCTCCATGAACCGGCCCTCTCACCTGCGCCTGATCGGGTCTCCTGGCGCCTTGAGGCCTCGGGCCGCTTCTCCACTCGATCCCTATATCGCACCATTGTGGCCACCCCGCCCCGCCCCCTTCGAGATGATCTGGTCTATCCATATACCCCTGAAGATTCGCATCTTCCTGTGGCAATGGATCCGGGGCCGCCTCCCGTCTGGTGTGGAGGTGCGTAAGCGCAATGGGCCAGGCGATGGGTTGTGTCCCCTGTGCGGTCCCCCGAGGACTCGAACCACATTTTCTTCTCCTGTGTCTCGGCCCAATTCCTGTGGAGCTGTGCGCGCGAGACGTTCGGTGGAAATTGGTGCCACACCAACTTCCCGGACCTCTTCGCCGAAATGTAGGCCTCACCTCCTACTCATCGCCACATTAGGTGGCTGGTTATCGGGGCCCTGGCTTGGACGCTCTGGACGATTAGGAACAAGCTTGTTATTCAGTGGATTCCCCTTCGACAGGCTACTGACGCGTTGTTCAAACTGTGTGGTTTCTTGCAGCTCTGGCGGCCGCTTAGCCGCCCCCAGGACCGGGACGCCATCTCCGTCATCATCTCCAACCTTCGTGTGATGGCTCTCCGGCTTGCTCCTCCGCGCTCGCCGCCCCCTCCCGAGCCTGATTAGTCGCTTCGGCTCACCGGTGCCTCCGGCTTTTTTCTTTCTTTTCTTTGGGCTTGTTGAGCTGTGCCCTCAACAGAACCTTGTGCTTGTGTTGTTTGTGTGTGTGTGGCTGACTCATGTTTGGTACTCGTTGCTTGTGGCGGTTTGCTTTATTTATAAAGCGGGGCGAAAGCCTTTTTCGGTAAGAAGTCCCTACATGAAAAGGAAGCTGCATTGCTCCGAGTTCAAATGTTGTGTCAAAATCTGCTGCTTATGTGCGAAATTAGTAAAGGTAATAGAACAGACATCCATGGAGAAGCAAATGCTACAAAGGAAAAAGGGAAAAAAATGAAGAAGACAAATTGTGTTATTTATTCAACCCGAAAATTGTGCCAGATAATTCAAATGACAGATTAGGCCAGATGCACGAGCACACCATCCACAAAAACAATGCAAAGCAATGACTCCATATCGCAGAGGGGTACAAATTGCCAATGTTAATACTCCAACTTTCCAAGTGCACCTGATGACAATTCCAACTGAGCATCAGTATTCCAAGGTGTCAGCAGAGCAAGGCGATACTACCTTGCGGTTCGGTGGTGTTGCTGTTTGCTCCCAAATCATGCAGCTTCTGCGGTATCTCAGAGGAGACTTTCTGCTTCACCTCCAGCGGCAGCTCCTTCCGCGTCTTCCCCTCTCTGGCAAGCACCTTCTGTAGCCTCCTCACCTGATAACACCCAAAGCTAAATCCCAAACGGAGAAGTTCAGATAACTACTGATTCAGAACTGATGGTTTCCAGAAGCTCGACTGCCGAATACGAATTGACCAAGCAGTGCCCAGTTGCTCAAACCATGGCACAACTGCAACACGGTTATGCCGAAAAATGCTCTCAATGCTTGCGAGCGCACTCGGCCACGGGAGCGGGGGATTTGAGGTTTGGGGAGCAACGAGCGGCGGTTAAGTGGTGGTAACCTCACTCGGCATGCCAGTGACACGAACGAGCCACAAGTCTCAAAACTTTTCTTGAGAAAGCTATCAGTGCTGTATTTCCCGGAGCTCTTTATGCCTTTCAGACATTAGACATCAACTGATGCGCAGTTAAGACTGGCATTCTTGTGGTGAACTTGAGTCAAGCAGGATCAGTCATCATCAGTCCATATAACTCCAGGTACACGTATGGCATTCAAATGCAGTCCACGAACACGAAATTTGAATGCAACTGAACGCCTCCTACTCTTGCATAGCCGGCGGTGGCATATAAACTCTTCAAGCACATAGAGCGCATCAACAACCAACTCAGAAAATTATTGAATATATGGAGGAAATGCAAAATTGATCCAATCAAGTGCAGCACAATGTGGCGCGCTGTGAGTAGCAGGTAACGAAATGTGGTTTCCGGTTGGATACAATCCGGCGGCCCCTCTCCGGCATTTCCACAAACACATGGCGTGCACGGTCATGGTTCAGAAGCATCTAACACAAGCCAAGAACCGAGATCTCAAAGAGTAAACAGGGACGAAGACACCGATGAGCAAGGCGCGCCGCGACGGTCTGGACGGGGACGATGGAGCTAGTGGTCTTCGGTGGCGGTGGCGGTGGCGGTGGCGGTGGCGGCGGGGGTGGGGGTGGGAGGGTGGGCGGCGAAGATGCGGCGGAGGTGGGAGGCGAACGCGCCCGAGGGGTCGGCGCCGGCCTCGCGGTCGAGCTCGTCCTGGAGCTCGCGCATGCGGTGGGAGATGTGCTCCTGCTCGAGGCTGAGCTCGGCGGCGTCGTTGGCGAGGTCGCGGACGCGGTGCTTCTGGCTCAGGGACCGCAGGCTCATCATGAGGATGCCCGACATCAGCAGCAGCTGCACGAACCCGTCCTTCCGCTTCGCCACGCTCGCCAGCAGCCCCAGCGCCCGGCGGCCCCCCTGCGCCGCTCCCCCCGCGCCGCCGCCGGTGGTGGTTGTGCCCGCCATCCCCGCGCGTGCTCCTTCTTTCGTGTGGGCTTTCGGTGGATGGATCGGCGCGCGACGGCGGAGAGGGCAAGAAATGGTTACGTTTTGTATAGTAGCAGTCCAGTGGGCCGTACCTTCTGGGCCTTTTGCCTCTTCGTCGACGCGAAGCAGGCAGGCCCAGATCGATTCCGTCCGTTTGGATGCTCCCCTTCCCTAGGGCACCCGCATTTCTCCGAAATCACTAATTAAGAAATACTTTTTTTCAAAGATCACTCTCATTTTTTCAGGTAGTGACAAATGACACACTGCATGCACGTCACTTGTCGTACCTTAGGACTTTCCCTTCTTTAGTACATTCATTTATTCAAAAAGTTTTTTTTTTAAATTGTGCGTCCAAATCTCGAACCATTTTCACCATTGGATTCCTCGCGTCGAGATTTTCAAAACTAAGTCGCATGTTGATAGATTTTGATGAGCTTCTATTTTTCACAAAAAAGGCAGACAAAAACTCGGACGAAAAAACCGAACCGAAAGCACGTTTTTTTCCTTTTCGAAAGAGGCTGTTAGGTAACGTAGTAATTTCAAAAAAAATCATACGCACACGCAAGATCATGGTGATGCATAGCAACGAGAGAGGAGAGTGTTGTCTACGTACCCTCGTAGACCGAAAGCGGAAGCGTTAGCATAACGCGGTTGATGTAGTCGTACGTCTTCACGGCCCGACCGATCAAGCACCGAAACTACGGCACCTCCGAGTTCTAGCACACGTTCAGCTCGATGAGGATCCCCGGACTCCGATCCAGCAGAATGTTGGGGAATAGTTCCGTCAGCATGACGGCGTGGTGACGATCTTGATGTTCTACCGTCGCAGGGCTTCGCCTAAGCACCGCTACAATATTATCGAGGATTATGGTGGAGGGGGGCACCGCACACGGCTAAGAGATCAATGATCAATTGTTGTGTCTCTGGGGTGCCCTGTCCCCGTATATAAAGGAGCAAGGGGGAGGAGGTGCGGCCAGGCAAGGAGCGCGCCAGGAGGAGTCCTACTTGGGAGTAGGACTCCCCCCTTTTTCCATGTTGGACTAGGACTTGGGGGGGAAGGAGAGAAAGAGGGGAAAGGAAAGGGGGGGGGGCGCCGCCCCCCCTCCTTGTCCAATTCGGACTTGGGGGGAAGGGGCGCGCGGCTGCCCCTTGGCCTCCTCTCTACTTCCTCCACTAGGCCCATTAAGGCCCATTAGGTTACCGGGGGGTTCCGGTAACCTCCCGGTACTCCGGTAAAATGCCGATTTCACCCAGAACACTTCCGATGTCCAAACATAGGCTTCCAATATATCAATCTTCATGTCTCGACCATTTCGAGACTCCTCGTCATGTCCGTGATCACATTCATGACTCCGAACAACCTTCGGTACATCAAAACATATAAACTCATAATGAAACTGTCATCGTAACGTTAAGCGTGCGGACCCTACGGGTTCGAGAACAATGTAGACATGACCGAGACACGTCTTCGGTCAATAACCAATAGCGGAACCTGGATGCTCATATTGACTCCTACATATTCTACGAAGATCTTTATCGGTCAGACCGCATAACAACATACGTTGTTCCCTTTGTCATTGGTATGTTATTTGCCCGAGATTCGATCGTCGGTATCTCAAACCTAGTTCAATCTCGTTACCGGCAAGTCTCTTTACTCGTTCTGTAATACATCATCCTGCAACTAACTCATTAGTTGCAATGCTTGCAAGGCTTAAGTGATGTGCATTACCGACCAGAGATACCTCTCCGACAATCAGAGTGACAAATCATAATCTCGAAATACACTAACCCAACAAGTACCTTCGGAGACACCTGTAGAGCACCTTTATAATCACCCAGTTACGTTGTGACGTTTGGTAGCACACAAATTGTTCCTTCGATAAACGGGAGTTGCATAATCTCATAGTCATAGGAACATGTATAAGTCATGAAAAAAGCAATAGCAACAAACTAAACGATCGGGTGCTAAGCTAATGGAATGGATCTTGTCAATCAGATCATTCACTTAATGATGTGATCCCGTTAATCAAATAACAACTCATTGTTCATGGTTAGGAAACATAACCATCTTTGATTAACGAGCTAGTCAAGTAGAGGCATACTAGTGACACTTTGTTTGTTTATGTATTCACACATGTATTATGTTTCTGGTTAATACAATTCTAGCATGAATAATAAACATTTATCATGATACAAGGAAATAAATAATAACTTTATTATTGCCTCTAGGGCATATTTTCTTCAGAGGCATGGCTGTGCCTCTCACAAAAGCACAACCGCATCTCTCGTCGAAGTAAAACCGTGCCTCTCACGAAAGAAAAAAAAGAAAACATATTTTTTTTTAGTTTCCAAGAACCGTGCCTCTCCTGAAAGAAAAAAAATAATAGAAAACACGTTTTTTTTATGAGAGGCACGCTCGCGAAAGCACAACCGTGCCGCTCGCGGAAACAAAACCGTATCTCTCGCAGAAGAAAAAACCCAGAAAACATGTCTTTTTCGTTTTCGAGAGGCACGACCATGCCTCTCGCAAAAGCAAAACTAAGCATCTTGCGGAAGCAAAATCGTGCCTCCGGCAGAAGAAAAAACAAAAAGCATTTTTTTCATTTCCGAGAGGCATGGCCCTGCCTCTCGCGAAAGCAAAATCATGCTGCTCACGGAAAAAGAAGAACGTGTTTCGCGCAATTTTATTTTTCAAAAAAAAATTTGGTCCAAAAGCTTAGGAAGACCGGTGAAAAATAAAAAATTCTAAAAAACCCCAAAAAAGTCGTTTTAGAATATGAAAACGCGTGCATTTTTTAAAAAATAAATAAATTCGGAAGGAGTGCCCAGAGCGCAACACGTGGCACTAATTAAGGAGATATGTTGAACAAGAAAGAAAATCCGAAATGTTGAACATGTACCACCCCCAAGTGATCGTTGGGAAGCTCCCAAAGGAGCGCTCGCAACTAGCTGCCCCCTTTCTCCGAAATCACTAACTAAGGAGAAATGTTGAACATGTATTTGAAAAATGTTGAACAAGGATTTAAAAAAAATGTTGGACAAGTATTTAAATTTTTTTGAAGAAGTATACAAAAATGTTGAATAAGTGGTTGAAAAATGTTGATCATGTATATAAGAATGTAGAATGAAAAACAAAAAAATAAAAAAATGAATACCAAATAAAAAATGGAGAAGAAAAAAGAAACCAAAACAAAAAATGGAGAAGAAAAAAGAAAATAAAAAATGAAGGAACAAAGTGAAAAAATGAGAAAAAAGAAACAAAAGAAAATGAAAAAAGCGTTGAAAAAACAAGAAAGAAAAAATAAAAAAAAAAGAGAGAGGAAAATATATAAAACCCGACGTTGTCCCTTCTAATAGGTCCTTACCTTCTGTACGTGAACTCTAAGCCTAGCGCAGTTGTTTTCGGTGTGGGGATACGATCGGCTATTTCCTAAGCCTACAAGCTGGTAATTCTCTCCTCCGACTGCACCACACCAAAACAAGCCGAATTGCATGTACTTACACGCGGTTTTTCAATTTATTTTATTTTGAAAGCTCCTTTTCAACCACTTTGTACCCACGTAGTATTTATCATTTGGGATTCTGAATTTCACAGATGGCAAATTAAACCATGTTTATCTTACTTCAGAGTGTTTGAAGAAAGAACAACAGTTTTTTTTTAGGGTAAAAAAACAACAGTTGATGTTGGAGTGTGTGGACCTCAGATCCAGGTCTCCCAAGATGAGATCGTCCTCGGTAACAATATCCAAGGGAGTTGTCCATGGTATGATCTGCGAAACATTTTCTTACTAGTACTGACTATTTTATTTTGTTTCTTCTTGTTTGTTGGCTACAGTGCTAGAGCAATTGTGAAATCATGGAGAGATATGATGCTTCTTCGGCCTTTTGTTTAGTCTCTAAGCGTTGTAATACTATCTTTGTCCTCTAGGATTTCTCTTCACGCTCTTCCTTGATGATCTTGATTGTGAGGAGTCTGAACCAACTTCTGAGATGGCACCACTAACCGAAAACTCTGAAGAGAAGCAACCATAGAGAGGAATTGCGCATCATTTGCTCTGAAACAGGGAGGATGAAGACACTAAGGTAGGTTGAATCTAGAGAGCATCTGATGCTAAAGACGAACAGAATGAGTTGTGGACGTGTTGAGTTGGAGTGCCATCATGCATTTCTTTATATGTGCCAATTTCAAGAGTTTTATTTCCTACGTGAGTAAGAGTATATTTACTTTTGCATTTTTGCAAATTTATTGGTCCAGCGTGTGCATATAATAGTATATTTGTTTTTGATAGAAGTTCCGTGAAAAGGTGGATAAGGCTGATGGGGTGGTAGTCTCCGGCTTGCTCCGCGGCTCGCTGAGATCGTCTCCACCAACCAAAGTGCACTCATCGCCGGACAATGCATCCATGAAAACTTCTTCCTTGTGCAGCAGGTGGCGAGACACTTGCAATCGTTCCAGGTGCCCCATGTGCTCCTAAAGTTTGACATAGCCTGTGCATTTGACTCCATCTCCTCGGTGTTCCTCCTCGAGGTCCTTCACCACCCCGGGTTTGGCTGGCGCTGGTATGAGTGAATTTCTATCCTTCTATCCATCCCCAATACTCGTGTTCTCATCACGGTGTGCCTGGACCGCCAATTTGGCATCGAAAAGGGATCCCGCAAGGTGAACCATTGTCACCCATGTTGTCCGTCATCGTCATGGACAAGATCAACTCACCGATCTAGCCTGTGGTCTCCATGGCATCCTTCAACACTTGAGCTGGAGGAAATATGCCCTAGAGGCAATAATACAGTTGTTATTTTATATTTCCTTATATCATGATAAATATTTATTATTCATGCTAGAATTGTATTTAACCGGAAACTTGATACATGTGAGGATACATAGACAAAACACTGTGTCCCTAGTAAGCCTCTATTAGACTAGCTCGTTAATCAAAGATGGCTAAGTTTCCTAACCATAGACATGTGTTGTCATTTGATGAATGGGATCACATAATTAGGAGAACGATGTGACGGACAAGACCCATCTGTTAGCTTAGCATAATGATCGTTAAGTTTTATTGCCATTGCTTTCTTCATGACTTATACATATTCCTCTGACTATGAGATTCTGCAACTCCCGAATACCGGAGGAATTGTGTGCTATCAAACGTCGCAACGTAACTAGGTGATTATAAAGATGCTCTACAGGTGTCTCCGAAGGTGTTTGTTGGGTTGGCATAGATCAAGATTAGGATTTGTCACTCTGAGTATCAGAGAGGTATCTCTAGGCCCTCTCGGTAATGCACATCACTATAAGCCTTGCAAGAAATGTGATTAATGAGTTAGTTGCGGGATGATGCATTACGGAACGAGTAAAGAGACTTGCCGGTAACGAGATTGAACTAGGTATGATGATATCGACGATAGAATCTCGGGCAAGTAACATACCGATGACAAAGGGAATAACGTATGTTGTTATTGCGGTTTGTCCGATAAAGATCTTCGTAGAATATGTAGGAACCAATATGAGCATCCATGTTCCGCTATTGGTTATTGACCGGAGATTTCTACATAGTTCTCGAACCCGTAGGGTCCGCACGCTTAACGTTCGATGATGATTTGTATTATGAGTTATGTGTTTTGACGACCGAAGTTTGTTTGGAGTCTCGGATGAGATCACGGGCATGACGAGGAGTTTCGAAATGGTCGAGAGGTGAAGATTGATATATTGGAAGGTAGTATTCGGACACCGAAAGGGTTCCGGAGTGTATCGGGTACATACCGGAGTACCTGAGGGGTTACCGGACCCCCCCCCCCCCCGAGGGAAGATATGGGCCATATGGGCCATAGGAGGGAGGCTAACCAGCCCACAAGGGGCTGGTGGGCCCCCACAAGGGAGGAGGCCGAATAGGTTTAGGGAAGGGGGCGCCACCCCCTTTCCTTCTCCTACTCCTTCTCCTTCCTTTTCCCTCCGGTGAAGAAAAGAAAAAGGGGCGGCGGGGGGGGGGGGGGGGGGCGATCCTACTGGGACTAGGAGTCCTAGTAGGACTCCCCCCATGGCGCGCCCCTCTTGGCCGGGCACCCCCTCCTCCCCTCCTTTATATACGGGGGCGGGGGGCACCCCAAAGGCATATCAATTGTTCTCTTAGCCGTGTGCGGTGCCCCCCTCCACAGTCTACTCCTCCGGTCATAGCGTCGTAGTGCTTAGGCGAAACTCTGCGCGGATCACATCACCATCACCGTCATCACGCCGTCGTGCTGACGAAACTCTCCCTCGACCCTCTGCTGGATCAAGAGTTCAAGGGACGTCATCGAGCTGAACGTGTGCTGAACTTGGAGGTGTCATACGTTCGGTACTTGATCGGTTGGATCGGGAAGTCGTTCGACTACATCAACCGCGTTAACTTAACGCTTCCGCTTTCGGTCTATGAGGATACGTGGAGACACTCTCCCCCTCTCGCTGCTATGCATCTCCTAAATAGATCTTGTGTGATCGTAGGATTTTTTTTTGAAATTGCATGCTACGTTCCCCAATATGACCGAGCTACAAATGGCCTCCAGTGTGTCGTTGTATGCGCACACCATTGTCATATTTTGTTGTCTCGACTTGCAGGACTTGGGCGCGATTTGCAATCTCGCTCGCATCTTTGGGGTTGCTTCTAGATGAGGACGAACTTCATTAAGTGCTTGGCCACTCCCATCCACATCAGCGACAACGACGTCCAGGCCATTCATGATGACCTTGCGTGCTCTCCATCAGGACGTTGCCATCCTCCACGCCCTAGCTGCTATTCAATCGCCTCGAGAGCAAGCTACCCATGTGGAAGATTGGTCGCCTCCCTGAGGATGCCGCCTCCTTGTGTGTCACACCCCGAGGGTCGTGCCCGTGCACTCCTTGTTGGAAATATGCCCTAGAGGCAATAATAAATTAGTTATTATTATATTTCCTTGTTCATGATAATCGTTTATTATCCATGCTATAATTGTATTGATAGGAAACTCAGATACATGTGTGGATACATAGACAACACCATGTCCCTAGTAAGCCTCTAGTTGACTAGCTCGTTGATCAATAGATGGTTACAGTTTCCTAACCATGGACATTAGATGTCGTTGATAACGGGATCACATCATTAGGAGAATGATGTGATGGACAAGACCCAATCCTAAGCCTAGCACAAAGATCGTGTAGTTCGTATGCTAAAGCTTTTCTAATGTCAAGTATCATTTCCTTAGACCATGAGATTGTGCAACTCCCGGATACTGTAGGAATGCTTTGGGTGTATCAAACGTCACAACGTAACTGGGTGACTATAAAGGTGCATTACAGGTATCTCCGAAAGTGTCTGTTGGGTTGGCACGAATCGAGACTGGGATTTGTCACTCCGTGTAAACGGAGAGGTATCTCTGGGCCCACTCGGTAGGACATCATCATATACGCAATGTGACCAAGGAGTTGATCACGGGATGATGTGTTACGGAACGAGTAAAGAGACTTGCCGGTAACGAGATTGAACAAGGTATAAGGATTCCGATGATCGAATCTCGGGCAAGTAACATACCGATAGACAAAGGGAATTGTATACGGGATTGATTAAGTCCTTGACATCGTGGTTCATCCGATGAGATCATCGTGGAACATGTGGGAGCCATCATGGGTATCCAGATCCCGCTGTTGGTTATTGACCGGAGAGTCATCTCGGTCATGTCTGCATGTCTCCCGAACCCGTAGGGTCTACACACTTAAGGTTCGGTGACGCTAGGGTTATAGAGATATTAGTATGCGGTAACCCGAAAGTTGTTCGGAGTCCCGGATGAGATCCCGGACGTCACGAGGAGTTCCGGAATGGTCCGGAGGTAAAGAATTATATATAGGAAGTGCTATTTCGGCCATCGGGACAAGTTTCGGTGTCATCGGTATTGTACCGGGACCACCGGAAGGGTCCCGGGGGTCCACCGGGTGGGGCCACCTGCCCCGGGGGGCCACATGGGCTGTAGGGGGTGTGCCTTGGCCTATATGGGCCAAGGGCACCAGCCCCAAGAGGCCCATGCGCCAAGAGAGAGGAAAAGAGGAGGGTCCTAAAGGGGGAAGGCACCTCCGAGGTGCCTTGGGGAGGATGGACTCCTCCCCACCCTTGGCCGCACCCTTCCTTGGAGGAAGGGGAAAGGGCTGCGCCTCCCCCTCTCCCTTGGCCCTATATATAGTGGGGGAAAAGGAGGAGCAAACCAATCTAAGGCCTGGCGCCTCCCTCTCCCTCCCGTGACACATCTTCTTCCTCCCGCAGCGCTTAGCGAAGCCCTGTCGGAATCCCGCTACTTCCACCACGCCGTCGTGCTGCTGGATCTCCATCAACCTCTCCCTCTCTCCTTGCTGGATCAAGGCATGGGAGACGTCACCGGGCTGTACGTGTGTTGAACGCGGAGGTGCCGTCCGTTCTGCACTTGATCATCGGTGATTTGAATCACGACGAGTACGACTCCATCAACCCCGTTCACTTGAACGCTTCCGCTTAGCGATCTACAAGGGTATGTAGATGCACTCTCCTTCCCCTCGTTGCTGGTCTCTCCATAGATGGATCTTGGTGACACGTAGGAAAATTTTGAATTTCTGCTACGTTCCCCAACAGTGGCATCATGAGCTAGGTCTATTGCGTAGATTCTATGCACGAGTAGAACACAAAGAAGTGGTGGGCGTTGATTTTGTTCAATATGCTTGTCGTTACTAGTCTTATCTTGATTCGGCGGCATCGTGGGATGAAGCGGCCCGGACCAACCTCACACGTACTCTTACGTGAGACAGGTTCCACCGACTGACATGCACTAGTTGCATAAGGTGGCTCGCGGGTGTCTGTCTCTCCTACTTTAGTCGGATCGGATTCGATGAAAAGGGTCCTTATGAAGGGTAAATAGAAATTGGCATATCACGTTGTGGTTTTGCGTAGGTAAGAAACGTTCTTGCTAGAAACCCATAGCAGCCACGTAAAACATGCAAACAACAATTAGAGGACGTCTAACTTGTTTTTGCAGGGTATGCTATGTGATGTGATATGGCCAAAAGGATGTGATGAATGTTATATGTAATGTATGAGATTGATCATGTTCTTGTCAAGGGAATCACGACTTGCATGTCGATGACGAGACAACTTCAAGAAGACACGATGATGGAGATCATGATGATGGAGATCATGGTGTCATACCGGTGACAAGATGATCATGGAGCCCCAAGATGGAGATCAAAGGAGCTATATGATATTGGCCATATCATGTCACTATTATTTGATTGCATATGATGTTTATCATATTTATACATCTTATTTGCTTAGTACGACGGTAGTAAATAAGATGATCCCTCATTAAAATTTCAAGAAGTGTTCTCCCCTAACTGTGCACCGTTGCTACAGTTCGTCGCTTCGAAGCATCACGTGTTAATCGGGTGTGATAGATCCTTTCGTTCACATACAACGGGTGTAAGCAAGATTTACACATGCAAAAACACTTAGGGTTA
This sequence comes from Triticum urartu, assembly GCF_056163025.1. Taxonomy (NCBI): domain Eukaryota; kingdom Viridiplantae; phylum Streptophyta; class Magnoliopsida; order Poales; family Poaceae; genus Triticum; species Triticum urartu. Next base: position 147,576,659 of record NC_141879.1, on the reverse strand, counting down.
ACTTGACGAGCCTAAGCATGTGAAGACATGGCCTCGGAACACAGAGACCGAAAGGTCGAACACGAGACGTATGGTAGATACGATCAACATGAAGATGTTCACCGACGTTGACTAGTCCGTCTCACGTGTTAATCGGACACGGCCTAGTTCACTCGGATCATGTAATCGCTTAGATGACTAGAGGGATGTCTATCTAAGTGGGAGTTCATAAGATGAACTTAATTATCCTGAACATAGTCAAAAAGGATTTTGCAAATTATGTCGTAGCTCGCGCTATAGTTCTACTGTTTAGATATGTTCCTAGAGAAAAATTAGTTGAAAGTTGATAGTAGCAATTATGCGGACTAGGTCCGTAAACTGAGGATTGTCCTCATTGCTTCTTAGAAGGCTTATGTCCTTAATGCACCGCTCAGTGTGCTAAACCTCGAACGTTGTCTGTGGATGTTGCGAACATCTGACATACACATTTTGATAACTACGTGATAGTTCAGTTAAACGGTTTAGAGTTGAGGCACTAAAGATGTTTTTGAAACGTCGCAAAACATATGAGATGTTTTGAGGGCTGAAATTGGGATTTCAGGCTCGTGCCCACGTCAAGAGGTATAAGACCTCCGACGATTCTCTTAGCCTGCAAACTAAGGGAGAAAAGCTCAATTGTTGAGCTTGTGCTCAGATTGTCTGAGTACAACAATCATTTGAATCGAGTAGGAGTTGATCTTCCAGATGAGATAGTGATGTTTCTCCGAAGTCATTACCACCAAGCTGCTAGAGCTTCGTGTTGAACTATAATATATCAGGGACATATATGATGATCCTTGAGATATTCGCGATGTTTGACACCACGAAAGTAGAAATCAAGAAGGAGCATCGATTTTTGATGGTCAGTGAAACCACTAGTTTCAAGAAGGGCAAGGGCAAGAAGGGATACTTCATGAAACGGCAATTCAGCTGCTGCTCTAGTGAAAAAAACCCAAGGTTGAACCCAAACCCGAGACTGAGTGCTTCTGTAATAAGGGGAACAGCCACTGGAGCAGAATTACCCTAGATACTTGGTAGATGAGAAGGTTGGCAAGGTCGATAGAAGTATATTGGATATACATTGTGTTGATGTGTACTTTACTAGTACTCCTAGTAGCACCAGGGTATTAGATACCGGTTCGGTTGCTAAGTGTTAGTAACTCGAAATAAAAATTACGGAATAAACGGGGACTAGCTAAAGGTGAATTGACGATATGTGTTGGAAGTGTTTCCAATGTTGATATGATCAAGCATCGCACGCTCCCTCTACCATCGAAATTGGTGTTTGCGTTGAACATAGACATGATTGGATTATGTCTATCGCAATACGGTTATTCATTTAAGGAGAATAATCGTTACTCTGTTTATTTGAATAATACCTTCAATGGTCTTGCACCTGAAATGAATGGTTTATCGAATCTCGATCGTAGTGATACACATGTTCATGCCAAAAGATAGTAATGATAGTACCACCTACTTGTGGCACAGCCACGTAAGTCATATCGGTATAAAACGCATGAAGAAGCTCCATGTTGATGGACCTTTGGACTCACTCATTTTTGAAAAGTTTGAGACATGCGAACCATGTCTATTGGTGTATATGCATGAAGAACCTCCATGCAAATGGACCGTTTTGTACTCGCTTGATTTTGAATCACTTGAGACATGCAAATCATACCACATGTGCAAGATGACTGAAAGCCTCGTTTCAGTAAAATGGAACAAGAAAGTAACTTGTTGGAAGTAATACATTTTTGATGTGTGCAGTCCAGTGAGTGCTGAGGCATGTAGTGGATATCGTTATGTTCTTACTTCACAGATGACTTGAGTAGATGTTTAGTATATTTACTTGATGAATCACGAGTCTGAATTATTGAAAGGTTCAAGTAATTTCAGAGTGAAGTTGAAAGATCGTCGTGACAAGAGGATAAAAGATCTATGATATGATCATAGAGATGAATATCTGAATTACGAGTTTGGCACGGAATTAAGACATTGTGGAAATTGTTTCACAACTAATACAGCCTGGAACACCATAGTGTGATGGTGTGTCCGAACATCATAACTGCACCCTATTGGATATGATGCATACCATGATGTTTCTTATCGAATTACCACAATAGTTTATGGGTTAGGCATTAGAGACAACCACATTCACTTTAAAAGGGGCACCACGAAATGACACCGTATGAACTATGGTTTAGAGAAACCTAAGATGTCATTTCTTAAAAAGGTTTGGGGCTGCGACGCTTATATGGAAAAGTTTCAGGCTGATAAGCTCGAACCCAAAGCGGATAAATGCATCTTCATAGGACAACCCAAAACAGTTGGGTATACCTCCTGTCTCAGATCCGAAAGCAATAAGGGATTGTTTCTAGAATTGGGTCCTTTCTCGAGGAAAAGTTTCTCTCGAAAGAATTGAGTGGGAGGATGGTGGAGACTTGATGAGGTTATTGAACCGTCTCTTCAACTAGTGTGTGGCAGGGCACAGGAAGTTGTTCCTGTGGCACCTACACCAATTGAAGTGGAAGCTTATGATAGTGATCATGAAACTTCAGATCAAGTCACTACCAAACATCGTAGGATGACAAGGATGCGTACTACTTCAGAGTGGTATGTAACCCTGTCTTGGAAGTCATGTTGCTAGACAACAATGAACCTACGAGCTATGGAGAAGCGATGGTGGGCCTGGATTCCGATAAATGGCTTGAGGCCGTATAATCCGAGAGAGGATCCATGTATGAAAACAAAGTGTAGACTTTGGAAGAACTACTTGATGGTCGTAAGGCTGTTGAGTACAGATGGATTTTTAAAGGGAAGACGGACAATGATGGTAAATGTCACCATTAAGAAATCTCGACTTGTCGTTAAGATGTTTTCTGACAAGTTCAAGGAGTTGACTACGGTGAGATTTTCTCACTCGTAGCGATGCTAAGAGTCTGTTGGAATTATGTTAGCGATCACTGCATTATTTATGAAATCTTGCATATAGGATATCAAAACATTGTTTCCTCGACGATTTCTGAGGAAAGGTTGTATGTGATACAACCGGAAGGTTTTGTCAATCCTGAAAGATGCTAATAAGTATGCAAAGCTCCAGCAATCCTTCTGAGGACTGGAGTAAGCATCTCGGAGTTGGAATGTATGCTTTGATGAGATGATCAAAGATTTTGGGTGTATACAAAGTTTATGAGAAACTGGTATTTCCAAAGAAGTGAGTGGGAGCACTATAGAATTTCTGATGAGTATATGTTTTAACATATTGTTGATCAGAAATGACGTAGAATTTCTAGAAAGCATGTAGGGTTATTTGGAAAGTGTTTTTCAATGGAAAGCCTGGATTAAGCTACTTGAACATTGAGCATCAAGATCTATAAGGATAGATCAAAACGCTTAAAAGTACTTTCAAATGAGCACATACCTTGACATGATCTTGAAGGTGTTCAAGATGGATCAGTCAAAGAAGGAGTTCTTGCCTGAGTTGTAAGGTATGAAGTTAAGACTTAAAGCTCGACCACGGCAGAATAGAGAGAAAGGACGAAGGTCGTCCCCTATGCTTAAGACATAGGCTCTACAGTATGCTATGCTGTGTACCGCACCTGAAGTGTGCCTTGCCATGAGTCAGTCAAGGGGTACAAGTGTGATCCAAGAATGGATCACAGGACAGCGGTCAAAGTTATCCTTAGTAACTAGTGGACTAAGGAATTTTCTCGATTATGGAGGTGATAAAGAGTTCGACGTAAAGAGTTACGTCGATGCAAGCTTAACACCTATCCGGATAGCTCTGAGTAGAGATATCGGATACGTATAATGGAGCAACAATTTAGAATAGCTCCAAGTAGAACAGTTATTTGGATTAGCTCCAAATAGAACGTGGTAGCTACATCTAGGAGATGACATAGAGATTTGTAAAGCACACACGGATCTGAAAGTTTCAGACCCGTTGACTAAAACCTCTCTCACAAGCAACATGATCAAACCTAGAACTCATTGAGTGTTAATCACATAGTGATGTGAACTAGACTACTGACTCTAGTAAACTCTTGGGTGTTAGTCACATGGCGATGTGACCTGTGAGTGTTAATCACATGGCGATGTGAACTAGATTATTGACTCTAGTGCAAGTGGGAGACTGTTGGAAATATGCCCTAGAGGCAATAATAAATTAGTTATTATTATATTTCCTTGTTCATGATAATCGTTTATTATCCATGCTATAATTGTATTGATAGGAAACTCAGATACATGTGTGGATACATAGACAACACCATGTCCCTAGTAAGCCTCTAGTTGACTAGCTCGTTGATCAATAGATGGTTACGGTTTCCTAACCATGGACATTAGATGTCGTTGATAACGGGATCACATCATTAGGAGAATGATGTGATGGACAAGACCCAATCCTAAGCCTAGCACAAAGATCGTGTAGTTCGTATGCTAAAGCTTTTCTAATGTCAAGTATCATTTCCTTAGACCATGAGATTGTGCAACTCCCGGATACCGTAGGAATGCTTTGGGTGTATCAAACGTCACAACGTAACTGGGTGACTATAAAGGTGCATTACAGGTATCTCCGAAAGTGTCTGTTGGGTTGGCACGAATCGAGACTGGGATTTGTCACTCCGTGTAAACGGAGAGGTATCTCTGGGCCCACTCGGTAGGACATCATCATATGCGCAATGTGACCAAGGAGTTGATCACGGGATGATGTGTTACGGAACGAGTAAAGAGACTTGCCGGTAACGAGATTGAACAAGGTATAAGGATTCTGACGATCGAATCTCGGGCAAGTAACATACCGATAGACAAAGGGAATTGTATACGGGATTGATTAAGTCCTTGACATCGTGGTTCATCCGATGAGATCATCGTGGAACATGTGGGAGCCATCATGGGTATCCAGATCCCGCTGTTGGTTATTGACCGGAGAGTCATCTCGGTCATGTCTACATGTCTCCCGAACCCGTAGGGTCTACACACTTAAGGTTCGGTGACGCTAGGGTTATAGAGATATTAGTATGCGGTAACCCGAAAGTTGTTCGGAGTCCCGGATGAGATCCCGGACGTCACGAGGAGTTCCGGAATGGTCCGGAGGTAAAGAATTATATATAGGAGGTGCTATTTCGGCCATCGGGACAAGTTTCGGTGTCATCGGTATTGTACCGGGACCACCGGAAGGGTCCCGGGGGTCCACCGGGTGGGGCCACCTGCCCCGGGGGGCCACATGGGCTGTAGGGGGTGTGCCTTGGCCTATATGGGCCAAGGGCACCAGCCCCAAGAGGCCCATGCGCCAAGAGAGAGGAAAAGAGGAGAGTCCTAAAGGGGGAAGGCACCTCCGAGGTGCCTTGGGGAGGATGGACTCCTCCCCACCCTTGTCCGCACCCTTCCTTGGAGGAAGGGGCAAGGGCTGCGCCTCCCCCTCTCCCTTGGCCCTATATATAGTGGGGAAAAAGGAGGAGCAAACCAATCTAAGGCCTGGCGCCTCCCTCTCCCTCCCGTGACACATCTTCTTCCTCCCGCAGCGCTTAGCGAAGCCCTGTCGGAATCCCGCTACTTCCACCATGCCGTCGTGCTGCTGGATCTCCATCAACCTCTCCCTCTCTCCTTGCTGGATCAAGGCATGGGAGACGTCACCGGGCTGTACGTGTGTTGAACGCGGAGGTGCCGTCCGTTCTGCACTTGATCATCGGTGATTTGAATCACGACGAGTACGACTCCATCAACCCCGTTCACTTGAACGCTTCCGCTTAGCGATCTACAAGGGTATGTAGATGCACTCTCCTTCCCCTCGTTGCTGGTCTCTCCATAGATGGATCTTGGTGACACGTAGGAAAATTTTGAATTTCTGCTACGTGTCCCAACACTCCTTCCTCGCCATATCGATGAACGCAACCACTATATGAAGGTTGACCACATCCGTCGAGGTTTCCTATGGTGTGGTAGCAAGTACGCGCACGATGCCCATTGCTTCGTCAACTGGCATCTAGAATGCCGCCCGAAGTCATTGGGCGGCTTTGGCATCCCCAACCTTCACAGGATGGACATTGCTTTCCATTCACAATGGCTATGGCTTTAGAAGACCGATCCATCTTGTCCATGTTTCCACCCCTCATCCAATCACAGCCTAGATGTTTGGTTATTTTCGCACTTCCACCTCTTGAATGAAGGGTAGCTGGTCATTCTTGTGTCTTATGGGAGGACCACTCGGTAGATGGCCAGCCCATAATGGAGCTGGCGCCAGCAGTGCACACCCTTGTCCCACTACGGCGACGCTCCATTGCCGAATGCCTTGACTTGCGATCCTAGATTTAGGACATCCATGGCACCCTCGGGCCTACGAGTACCATCTAGTACGTCGACCTATGGCTACGCCTATGACACATGGCTTTCTCGGACGGACCATACTCCCTATTGTGGAAGTTGACTGCCAACTGCACCTACTCTACCCTCTCTTGCTACAGGGCGCTCCTCATCAGCGCCCATTGGTGCATGTTGCTGACGGTTCAATTAGAAGACCTAGGCACCATTACGTCTGCTTTCATGTCGGATAGGAACATTCTTGAAGGGGTGGTGGTCCTGCATGAAACGCTCCATGAAATTCACTCAAAAAAACTGGATGGAGTGGTTTTTAAGGTGGATTTCGAGAAGGCGTACGATAAAGTCAAATGGCCCTTTCTACAACAAGCCTTACGTATGAAGGGTTTTGACGAAGCTTGGAGGCACCAAGTTGAATCTTTCACGCAAAAAGGGAGTGTTGGAATTAAAGTGAATGACGATATAGGTCATTATTTCCAGACACACAAGGGCCTGAGGCAAGGTGATCCAATGTCTCCTATCCTCTTCAACATTGTTGTTGATATGTTGGCAATCTTGATAGGAAGGGCAAAGGAGGCAGGACAAGTAGGTGGCTTGGTGCCTCATCTTGTAGATGGTGGTGTGTCCATTCTGCAGTACGCCGATGATACAATCATTTTTATGGAGCACGACTTGGTTAAGGCGAGAAATATGAAGCTGGTATTGTGCCTATTTGAGCAATTGTCCGGTCTGAAGATCAACTTCAATAAAAGTGAGTTGTTCTGTCTTGGTAGAGCCAAAGAGGAACAAGATGCTTACAAGCAACTGTTTGGTTGCGATTTGGGGACTCTTCCATTCACTTACCTTGGTATCCCCATTCACCATCGTAAGTTAACTAACAGTGAATGGAAGTGTATCGAGGATTGGTTTGAGAAGAAACTGAGCTGCTGGAAGGGCAAACTTATATCGTATGGAGGCCGATTGATTCTTATTAATTCGGTGCTCACGAGTTTGCCTATGTTTCTCTTATCCTTTTTTGAGGTTCCAGTTGGAGTTAGGAAAAGACTGGACTTCTATCGGTCTCGTTTCTTCTGGCAGAGCGATGAAACTAAGAGAAAGTATCGCCTAGCCAAATGGGATGTCATCTGCCGACCAAAAGACCAAGGGGGTCTTGGGGTTGAGAACCTTGAAGTTAAGAATAGATGCCTTCTAAGTAAGTGGCTTTATAAGTTATCTGCCGAGACTGAGGCAACTTGGGCGCAGATTCTTCGTAACAAGTATCTGTACTCTAAAACCTTGTCGCAGGTGACGGCTCGACCCACTGATTCGCCCTTCTGGAAGGGGTTAATGAGGGTCAAAGCTACTTTCTTTAACAGAACAAAGTTTGTTGTCAGTGATGGCAATAACACTCGATTCTGGGAAGATACCTGGCTAGGTGATGCACCACTGGCACTCCAGTATCCGGCGCTTTATCGCATTGTGCAGCGACGGGATGTTCTGGTTGCAACGAGTCTGCAATCTGCTTCTCTTAACATCCAATTTATGAGGGTGCTTGTGGGTGACCGGTGGGAGGCTTGGATTCATCTGGTGAGTAGAGTCATGGAGGTTCAGCTTACTCATCAGCCCGATCAGTTGTATTGGAAGCTTACTAAATCTGGTGAATTCACAGTCAAGTCAATGTACATTGATGTCATCAATTCTAGTGTAATTCCTAGTTCCAAACACGTCTGGAAAGTTAAGGTTCCTCTCAAAATTAAAGTGTTTATGTGGTTTATGCATAAACAAGTCATTCTAACGAAAGATAATTTGATTAAGCGCAACTGGACAGGATCTACTAGGTGTAGTTTCTGTGATCGGGATGAAACTATCAAGCATCTTTTCTTTGAGTGCCCGATGGCGAGGGTGTTGTGGCGCTCGGTGCAGATTGCCTTTAACATTACTCCTCCGAATTCGGTCAGATCATTGTTTGGAACGTGGCTGGTTGGTATAGAGGCCGAAACAGCTAGACAAATTCGTGTGGGAGCATGTGCATTGTTATGGGCAATTTGGAACTGCAGAAATGACTTGGCTTTTAACAGAACAACAACTATTCGTTTTTAGCAGGTTCTCTTCCGAGCTACTGCGCTAATCCGTACGTGGTCATTACTCACTCCGACGGAGGCCAGAGCGTGTTTGGTTACTGGATCTGTCCGGTGGGAGATGGTAACGCGGGATTTATTCAACCGGTTTGGATGGCGGTCATATAATATGATAGGCGCGTAGTTTACCTATCTCTCTTTACTATGCCAGCCGGTTGTGGCTTTTGGGCCTTGTTTTATTTTGCTTGCTCTGTGTGAGCCAGTATCCTTTGTTGCAGCACTTTGCAAGACATTGTTGAACTACTTTATTTATTTATAAATGTGGCCGTATGCATCTGTCTGATGCAGAGGCCGGGGAAGCCCCCCTTTTCGAAAAAAAGGCACCATTACGTTTGAAGATCTTCGCGTGGGTTGCTCTCCAGACCGCTGTTGGATCGTTGATCGTCTCCTCCAGTTAGGTTTTCCCCATGCCGCTCTCTGCGTGCTTTATAACCAGCAACCCGAGATCATGCACCACCTCCATGAAAATCAGTTCAAAGAGGAGGAACAGACATTGTCTTTAACAATAATCGTCCACTTATTGATATTGCATGTATCAATCGGCGTATATCAAGGGCCGCTCACTCATAGAAACTTTAACTTTCTTGGTTGTGATAGAACTACTTATTTCTCTCCACAAACATAAGACACCTATGGTCCTACCTCTTGATGGAGTGTTCATTCTCACGACATGTTTGGCACGAAACTCTAGCATGGTGTCGTGCTACGACGCCTCCTTTGAGTGCACACGACTCCTACCTTGGATGGTGGGTGACATCCCCACGATAATGCTCATGGTGTGGTGGATCTGGAAGGCGCGCAACCAGTGTGTTTGATGCCGAGCAGCCCTCGGTCGCCCACCTCATCCAGGCCATTAAGGACGACGCTAAGTCTTGGGCATCTGCGGGGGCACATGGACTAGATGCACTATTGCTTGGCCGTAGGACTTGGTTTGGCCGTAGGATCTTTCTCATGGCTCATGTCCGTGCCGTTCTTGATTGTGTACGCACATGTGTGATAAAGAAAAGATACGTAAATCTTTTGCATATTTGGATTTTTTATGGAAGAAGTTCACTTTTACCCTGTATGTACTTCTTTTGATCCATATTTTAATTGTCGCTTAATCGGAGGGAAGACGTAAAAACGGTTACCAGTTAACTGAATTAACCACGTACACAAAAGACAAAACTCTGCAATGTACTCAAAGAAGAAGAAAAGTCCTGCAACAGTTTCCCTCACGGCGTCGTGGGTGGCCGTCACGTCCGGCCACACGCCGGCGACGTTTGTACAGCGGCCCGTTGTGCACTGTAATATCAGCAGCATTTTGCAGAAAAAGTTTGGGCAAAGCACATGCCAAAGGAGGATCGCGTTTCGGTTCTCTGCGCTCGAATCGTGCATGGAATCATGAGGTTGGCCGCGCGAGCGCGACACTTTTGTGCATGTGAGATTGATTGTAGGGCGCACCGTCACCTCAGCTCAGCTCGGCCACCGCCGTACGTACGTACGTACCTAGCTATACCATCGGCGGCCATGCATGCACCCGCTTTTCCTTACCATAGTAGGGCACATACAATGGTGGCATATGGATACATATTCGTCATGATAAAAAATAATTTGAGGCATTTATATTTATTTTTTTCTTTTCAATACAAGCTATCACTAGTGGACCTCGTTAAGAAATAAAAAATAAAGACTCTAGTATACAATGCATCTCTACTTTTCACTTTAATCTTTTCAGCTTTTGTCATCGGACCACACTTTTTCTCTTCAAGCACCCGCCTCCTAAATAGGATCTCGCTTCCCTATCCGAACCTACTTTACGTCATATCCAATCCTACATGGCATGCGAGGCATCACCTTGAGGCTATGCATTGTACATACCTGTACATGCAGTTTTCTTTGCAGGGTTAAGGCCTCTTTTGATTTATAGAATAGGATTATCGTAGGAATAGGAATTTTGTAGAAAATGGTATGACATGTATCTCAAATCCTATGAGTAGGAATAGGAAACGAGATGTCATTTGGTTGACACCAAAGAAATTTTTTCATTGAGTCTAGACTCATTTTTATTTTCCTATGAAATGTGAAGGATAGGAATCAATCCTATCTAGGAATAGGAATCCATTCCTATGAATCAAAGGGCTCTAAAGGAAAAAAAAATCCTATAAAAATCCTATCCTCTAGAATTCCTATGAAATTCCTCCAAATCAAAGAAGGCCTAAAGGGATTTCATTGCTCAAACAGGTGGAAGATCCTCCATACACAGATCAGGTACATTAGCAGGCCCTGACTTAAGCCACACTGCTGTCCTAGCTTCTACTCGACCAAACACAGCTAGTCTATGACTGACTGAATTTTGGAGCCTACTAATATGAGCAATAGACGTTTCCCTTTCACCGAGACGAGACTTGACTTCACTGATTATCATCGCATGTTGCGATCTGTCATCCCTTCGCGCCTGGATAGAGCTCACTGCACCCAGGCAAATCCATCTCAACATCCACCGGGAGCGTTGACCACTGCATGGCCAAGTTCAGTCCCTCCAAACAAGCAGAGAATTCAGCTTGCAGTGGACTAGCGCAACTGTGCAGGCTTCTACAGGCCGAGAAGATGATGGCGCCGCTACAGTCCCGCAAGATCATACCTGCTCCAGCATCCCCAATAGCTTCACAAAATGAGCCATCAACATTCAGTTTGACACGACCTGGGGCAGGAGCTAGCCACCTGATTGGTGGAGACGTGGGACGCTCCACATGCCTTTTATAATGTATAGGTTCGGCAAATTCCAGTGCTTCACCATGGCATGCCAAAGTTCCACCGCTCGAGAGCACCTGCAGAATACATGGAATGTATCCTCTCGCTCCATCGCACACAGCGGGCATGTATCAGTAATCTCTAGTGTTGGAGTTTTTTTGTTAGCCCAAGTGGCCAAAGAATTTGATGCAATCTTCCACGTAAATATACGCACCTTGGGAGGAGCAGGGCACCTCCAAATAAGTGCCCAAATGGCACGTCGCCCGTCCAGTGCCCTGCTCGTTGCGACTGAAGACGGCCGGAGGCGCTCGTCGAGCGCGAGACGATAAGCGCTCCATACGGAAATGGTGAAGGAAATATGCCCTAGAGGCAATAATAAAGTTATTATTTATTTCCTTATATCATGATAAATGTTTATTATTCATGCTAGAATTGTATTAACCGGAAACATAATACATGTGTGAATACATAGACAAACATAGTGTCACTAGTATGCCTCTACTTGACTAGCTCGTTGATCGAAGATGGTTGTGTTTCCTAACCATAGACATGAGTAGTCATTTGATTAACGGGATCACATCATTAGGAGAATGATGTGATTGACTTGACCCATTTCGTTAGCTTAGCACTTGATCGTTTAGTTTGTTGCTATTGCTTTCTTCATGACTTATACATGTTCCTATGACTATGAGATTATGCAACTTCTGTTTACCGGAGAAACACTTTGAGTGCTACCAAACGTCACAACGTAACTGGGTGATTATAAAGGTGCTCTACAGGTGTCTCCGAAGATACTTGTTGGGTTGGCGTATTTCAAGATTAGTATTTGTCACTCCGATTGTCGGAGAGGTATCTCTGGGCCCTCTCGGTAATGCACATCACATAAGCCTTGCAAGCATTGCAACTAATAAGTTAGTTACGGAATGATGTATTATGGAACGAGTAAAGAGACTTGCCGGTAACGAGATTGAACTAGGTATTGAGATACCGACGATCAAATCTCGGGCAAGTAACATACCGATGACAAAGGGAACAACGTATGTTGTTATGCGGTCTGACCAATAAAAGATCTTCGTAGAATATGTAGGAGCCAATATGAGCATCTAGGTTCCGCTATTGGTTATTGACCGGAGACGTGTCTCGGTCATGTCTACATTGTTCTCGAACCCGTAGGGTCCGCACGCTTAACGTTACAATGACAGTTTCATTATGAGTTTATATATTTTGATGTACCAAGGTTGTTCGGAGTTCCGGATGTGATCACGGACATAACGAGGAGTCTCGAAATAGTCGAGACATAAAGATTGATATATTGACTATATTCAGACACATGAATGGTTCCGGGAGTTATCGGATATAAAACGGAGTACCAAGGGTTACCGGAACCCCCCCGGGGGTTAATGGGCCTCATGGGACCAAATTGGAGCAGAGGAGGGGCGGCCAGGGCAGGCTGCGTGCCCCCTCCCCCTCTAGTCCGAATTGGACAAGGAGGGTGGGGCGGCGCTTCCTTTCTCTCCTCTCTCCCTTCCTTCCCCCTCTCCTAGTTGGACAAGGAAAGGAGGGAGTCCTACTCCCGGTAGGAGTAGGACTCCTCCCTGGCGCGCCTCCTCTTGGCCGGCCGCCCCTCCCCCTTGCTCCTTTATATACGGGGGCAGGGGGCACCTCTAGACACAACAATTGATCCTTGAGATCTATTAGCCCTGTGCGGTGCCCTCCTCCACCATAATCCTCGATAATATTGTAGCGGTGCTTAGGCGAAGCCCTGCGACGGTAGAACATCAAGATCGTCACCACGCCGTCGTGCTGACGGAACTCTTCCCCGACATTCTGCTGGATCGGAGTCCGGGGATCGTCATCGAGCTGAACGTGTGCTAGAACTCGGAGGTGCCGTAGTTTCGGTGCTTGATCGGTCGGGCTGTGAAGACGTATGACTACATCAACCGCGTTGTGCTAACGCTTCCGCTACCGGTCTACGAGGGTACGTAGACAACACTCTCCCCTCTCGTTGCTATGCATCACCATGATCTTGCGTGTGCGTAGGATTTTTTTTGAAATTACTACGTTCCCCAATAGTGGTATCAGAGCCTAGGTTTTATGCGTTGATGTTGTGCACGAGTAGAACACAAGTGAGTTGTGGGCGATATAAGTCATACTGCATATCAGCATGTCATACTTTGGTTCGACGGTTTTGTTGGATGAAGCGGCCCAGACCGACATTACGCGTACGCTTACGCGAGACTAGTTCTACCGATGTGCTTTGCACACATGTGGCTGGCGGGTGTCAGTTTCTCCAACTTTAGTTGAACCAAGTGTGGCTACGCCCGGTCCTTGCGAAGGTTAAAACAGCACCAACTTGACAAACTATCATTGTGGTTTTGATGCGTAGGTAAGAACGGTTCTTGCTAAGCCCGTAGCAGCCACGTAAAACTTGCAACAACAAAGTAGAGGATGTCTAACTTGTTTTTGGAGGGCATGTTGTGATGTGATTTGGTCAAGACATGATGCTAAATTTTATTGTATGAGATGATCATGTTTTCTAACCGAGTTATCGGCAACTGGCAGGAGCCATATGGTTGTCGCTTTATTGTATGCAATGCAATTGCGCTGTAATGCTTTACTTTATCACTAAGTGGTAGCGATAGTCATGGAAGCATAAGATTGGCGAGACGACAACGATGCTATGATGGTGATCAAGGTGTCGCGCCGGTGACGATGGTGATCATGACGGTGCTTCGAAGATGGAGATCACAAGCACAAGATGATGATGGCCATATCATATCACTTATATTGATTGCATGTGATGTTTATCTTTTATGCATCTTATCTTGATTTGATTGACGGTAGCATTATAAGATGATCCCTCACTAAATTATCAAAGTATAAGTGTTCTCCCTGAGTATGCACCGTTGCGAAAGTTCTTCGTGCTGAGGCGCCACGTGATGATCGGGTGTGATAGGCTCTACGTTCAAATACAACGGGTGTAAAACAATTGCACACGCGGAATACTCAGGTTTAACTTGATGAGCCTAGCATATAACAGATATGGCCTCGATCGGAACACGGAGACCGAAAGGTCGAGCGTGAATCATATAGTAGATATGATCAACATATTGATGTTCACTATTGATACTACTCCATCTCACGTGATGATCGGACATGGTTTAGTTGATTTGGATCACGTGATCACTTAGAGGATTAGAGGGATATCTTTCTAAGTGGGAGTTCTTAAGTAATATGATTAATTGAACTTAAATTTATCATGAACTTAGTACCTGATAGTATCTTGCTTGTCTATGTTTGATTGTAGATAGATGGCTCGTGCTGTTGTTCCGTTGAATTTTAATGCGTTCCTTGAGAAAGCAAAGTTGAAAGATGATGGTAGCAATTACATGGACTAGGTCCGTAACTTGAGGATTATCCTCATTGCTGCACAGAAGAATTACGTCCTGGAAGCACCGCTAAGTGCCAAGCCTGCTACAGGAGCAACACCAGATGTTATGAACGTCTGGCAGAGCAAAGCTGATGACTACTCGATAGTTCAGTTTGACATGCTTTACGGCTTAGAACCTGGTCTTCAATGATGTTTTGAACGTCATGGAGCATATGAGATGTTTCAGGAGTTGAAGTTAATATTTCAAGCAAATGCCCGGATTGAGAGATATGAAGTCTCCAATAAGTTCTATAGCTGCAAGATGGAGGAGAATAGTTCTGTTAGTGAACATATACTCAAAATGTCTGGGTATCATAATCACTTGACTCAACTGGGGGTTAATCTTCCTGTTGATAGTGTCATTGACAGAGTTCCTCAATCACTACCACCAAGCTACAAAAGCTTCGTGATGAACTATAATATGCAAGGGATGAATAAGACTATTCCTGAGCTCTTTGCAATGCTAAAAGCCGCGAAGGTAGAAATCAAGAAGGAGCATCAAGTGTTGATGGTCAATAAGACCACCAGTTTCAAGAAAAAGGGCAAAGGGAAGAAGAAATGGAACTTCAAAAGAATAGTAAATAAGTTGCTGCTCAGGAGAAGAAACCCAAGTCTGGACCTAAGCTGAGACTGAGTGCTTCTGCTGCAAGCAGACTGGTTACTGGAAGCGGAACTGCCCCAAGTATTTGGCGGATAAGAAGGATGGCAAAGTGAACAAAGGTATATGTGATATACATGTTATTGATGTGTACCTTACTAATGCTTGCAGTAGCACCTGGGTATTTGATACTGGTTCTGTTGCTAACATTTGCAACTCGAAACAGGGGCTACGGATTAAGCGAAGATTGGCTAAGGACGAGGTGACGATGCGCGTGGGAAATGGTTCCAAAGTCGATGTGATCGCGGTTGGCACGCTACCTCTACATCTACCTTCAGGATTAGTATTAGACCTAAATAATTGTTATTTGGTGCCAGCGTTGAGCATGAACATTATATCTGAATTTTTTTGATGCGAGACTGTTATTCGTTTAAATCAGAGAATAATGGTTGTTCTATTTATATGAGTAATATCTTTTATGGTCATGCACCCTTGAAGAGTGATCTATTTTTGATGAATCTCAATAGTAGTGATACACATATTCATAATGTTGAAATCAAAAGATGCAGAGTTGATAATGATAGTGCAACTTATTTGTGGCACTGCCGTTTAGGTCATATCGGTGTAAAGCGCATGAAGAAACTCCATACTGATGGACTTTTGGAACCACTTGATTATGAATCACGTGGTACTTGCGAGCCGTGCCTCATGGGTAAGATGACTAAACGCCGTTCTCCGGTACTATGGAGAGAGCAACGGATTTTTTGGAAATCATACATACAGATGTATGTGGTCCAATGAATGTTGAGGCTCGTGGCGGATATCGTTATTTTCTCACCTTCACAGATGATTTAAGCAGATATGGGTATATCTACTTAATGACACATAAGTCTGAAACATTTGAAAAGTTCAAAGAATTTCAGAGTGAAGTTGAAAATCATCGTAACAAGAAAATAAAGTTTCTACGATCTGATCGTGGAGAAGAATATTTGAGTTACGAGTTTGGTCTACATTTGAAACAATGCGGAATAGTTTCGCAACTCACGCCACCCGGAACACCACAGCGTAATGGTGTGTCCGAACGTCGTAATCATACTTTATTAGATATGGTGCGATCTATGTTGTCTCTTACTGATTTACCGTTATCGTTTTGTGGTTATGCTTTAGAGACGGCTGCATTCATGTTAAATAGGACACCATCGAAATCTGTTGAGACGACGCCTTATGAACTGTGGTTTGGCAACAAACCAAAGTTATCATTTCTGAAAGTTTGGGGATGCGATGCTTATGTGAAAAAGCTTCAACCTGATAAGGTCGAACCCAAATCGGAGAAATGTGTCTTCATAGGATACCCAAAGGAGACTGTTGGGTACACGTTCTATCACAGATCCAAAGGCAAGACTTTTGTTGCTAAATTCAAAGTTTTTCTAGAGAAGGAGTTTCTCTCGAAAGAAGTGAGTGGGAGAAAAGTAGAACTTGATGAGGTAACTGTACCTGCTCCCTTATTGGAAAGTAGTACATCACATAAACCGGTTTCTGTGACACCTACACCAATTAGTGAGGAAGCTAATGATAATGTTCACGAAACTTCAGATCAAGTTACTACCGAACCTCGTAGATCAACCAGAGTAAGATCCGCACCAGAGTGGTATGGTAATCCTGTTCTGAAAGTCATGCTACTAGATCATGATGAACCTACGAACTATGAAGAAGCGATGGTGAGCCCAGATTCCACAAAATGGCTAGAAGCCATGAAATCTGAGATGGGATCCATGTATGAGAACAAAGTGTGGACTTTGGTTGACTTGCCCGTTGATCGGCAAGCAATTGAGAATAAATGGATCTTTAAGAAGAAGACTGACGCTGATGGTAATGTTACTGTCTATAAAGCTCGACTTGTTGCAAAAGGTTTTCGACAAGTTCAAGGGATTGATTACGATGAGACCTTCTCACCCGTAGCGATGCTTAAGTCTGTCCGAATCATGTTAGCAATTGTCGCATTTTATGATTGTGAAATTTGGCAAATGGATGTCAAAACTGCATTCCTGAATGGATTTCTGGAAGTATAGTTGTATATGATGCAACCAAAAGGTTTTGTCGATCCAAAGGGAGCTAACAAAGTGTGCAAGCTCCAGCGATCCATTTATGGACTGGTGCAAGCCTCTCGGAGTTGGAATAAACGCTTTGATAGTGCGATCAAAGCATTTGGTTTTGAACAGACTTTTGGAGAAGCCTATATTTACAAGAAAGTGAGTGGGAGCTTTGTAGCATTTCTGATATTATATGTGGATGACATATTATTGATTGAAAATGATATAAAATTTCTGGATAGCATAAAGGGATACTTGAATAAGAGTTTTTCAATGAAAGACCTCGGTGAAGCTGCTTACATATTGGGCATTAAGATCTATAGAGATAGATCAAGATGCTTAATTGGACTTTCACAAAGCACATACCTTGACAAGGTTTTGAAGAAGTTCAAAATGGATCAAGCAAAGAAAGGGTTCTTGCCTGTGTTACAAGGTGTGAAGTTGAGTAAGACTCAATGTCCGACCACCGCAGAAGATAGAGAGAAAATGAAAGATGTTCCCTATGCTTCAGCCATAGGCTCTATCATGTATGCAATGCTGTGTACCAGACCTGATGTGTGCCTTGCTATAAGTTTAGTAGGGAGGTACCAAAGTAATCCAGGAGTGGATCACTGGACAGCGGTCAAGAACATCCTGAAATACCTGAAAAGGACTAAGGATATGTTTCTCGTATATGGATGTGACAAAGAGCTCATCGTAAATGGTTACGTTGATGCAAGCTTTGACACTGATCCGGATGATTCTAAATCGCAAACCGGATACGTGCTTTTACTGAACGGTGGAGCTGTCAGTTGGTGTAGTTCTAAACAAAGCATCGTGGCGGGATCTACATGTGAAGCAGAGTACATAGCTGCTTCGGAAGCAGCAAATGAAGGAGTCTGGATGAAGGAGTTCATATCCGATCTAGGTGTCATACCTAGTGCATCGGGTCCAATGAAAATCTTTTGTGACAATACTGGTGCAATTGCCTTGGCAAAGGAATCCAGATTTCACAAGAGAACCAAGCACATCCAGAGACGCTTCAATTCCATTCGGGATTTAGTCCAAGTGGGAGACATAGAAATTTGCAAGATACATACGGATCTGAATGTTGCAGACCCGCTGACTAAGCCTCTTCCACGAGCAAAACATGATCAGCACCAAGGCTCCATGGGTGTTAGAATCATTAGTGTGTAATCTAGATTATTGACTCTAGTGCAAGTGGGAGACTGAAGGAAATATGCCCTAGAGGCAATAATAAAGTTATTATTTATTTCCTTATATCATGATAAATGTTTATTATTCATGCTAGAATTGTATTAACCGGAAACATAATACATGTGTGAATACATAGACAAACATAGTGTCACTAGTATGCCTCTACTTGACTAGCTCGTTGATCGAAGATGGTTATGTTTCCTAACCATAGACATGAGTTGTCATTTGATTAACGGGATCACATCATCAGGAGAATGATGTGATTGACTTGACCCATTTCGTTAGCTTAGCATTTGATCATTTAGTTTGTTGCTATTGCTTTCTTCATGACTTATACATGTTCCTATGACTATGAGATTATGCAACTCCCGTTTACCGGAGGAACACTTTGTGTGCTACCAAACGTCACAACGTAACTGGGTGATTATAAAGGTGCTCTACAGGTGTCTCCGAAGGTACTTGTTGGGTTGGCGTATTTCGAGATTAGGATTTGTCACTCCGATTGTCGGAGAGGTATCTCCGGGCCCTCTCGGTAATGCACATCACATAAGCCTTGCAAGCATTGCAACTAATAAGTTAGTTGCAGGATGATGTATTACGGAACGAGTAAAGAGACTTGCCGGTAACGAGATTGAACTAGGTATTGAGATACTGACGATCAAATCTCGGGCAAGTAACATACCGATTACAAAGGGAACAACGTATGTTGTTATGCGGTCTGACCGATAAATGATCTTCGTAGAATATGTAGGAGCCAATATGAGCATCCAGGTTCCGCTATTGGTTATTGACCGGAGACGTGTCTCGGTCATGTCTACATTGTTCTCGAACCCGTAGGGTCCGCACGCTTAACGTTACAATGATAGTTTCATTATGAGTTTATATATTTTGATGTACCGAAGGTTGTTCGGAGTCCCGGATGTGATCATGGAAATAACGAGGAGTCTCGAAATAGTTGAGACATAAAGATTGATATATTGGACGACTATATTCGGACACAGGAATGGTTCCGGGAGTTATCGGATATAAAACGGAGTACCGGGGGTTACCGGAACCCCCCCCCCCCCCCGGGGGGGGGGGGTTAATGGGCCTCATGGGCCCAAAGTTGAGCAGAGAAGGGGCGGCCAGGGCAGGCTGCGCGCCCCCTCCCCCTCTAGTCCGAATTGGACAAGGAGGGAGGGGCGGCGCCCCCCTTTCCTTTCTCTCCTCTCTCCCTTCCTTCCCCCTCTCCTAGTTGGACAAGGAAAGGAGGGATTCCTACTCCTGGTAGGAGTAGGACTCCTCCCTGGTACGCCTCCTCCTGGCCGGCCGCCCCTCCCCCTTACTCCTTTATATACGGGGGCAGGGGCACCTCTAGACACAACAATTGATCCTTGCGATCTATTAGCCGTGTGCGGTGCCCTCCTCCACCATAAGCCTCGATAATATTGTAGTGGTGCTTAGGCGAAGCCCTGCGACGGTAGAACATCAAGATCGTCACCACGCCATCGTGCTAACGGAACTCTTCCCTGACATTCTGCTGGATCGGAGTTCGGGGATCGTCATCGAGCTGAACGTGTGCTAGAACTCGGAGGTGCCGCAGTTTCGGTGCTTGATCGGTCGGGCCGTGAAGACGTACGACTACATCAACCGCGTTGTGCTAACGCTTCCACTTCCGGTCTACGAGGGTACGTAGACAACACTCTCCCCTCTCGTTGCTATGCATCACCATGATCTTGCGTGTGCGTAGGATTTTTTTTGAAATTACTACGTTCCCCAACAAAAGGTGCTAGTACATGCAGTTGACGCATGACTGTTCATGGTAGTATTATTTTGCCATGATTTCTATTTCTCCTTTCCATGCACTAGTAGAAAAAGGGTCAAATGTGAAACACATTAGTGCCGGTTAGAATTTGAGCCGGCACTAATGTGACCATTAGTGCCGGTTCCAACGGCTAGGCGGGTGGGCATCATTAGTACCGGTTCATGGGCAACCTTTAGCACCGGTTCATGCCACGAACCGGTACTAATGAGGCCAGTGCGGCTGTGGTCAGGCTGGCGCCCCCACGAAGACCTTTAGTACTGGTTCATGGCATGAACCGGTACTAGAGTTACTTAGTAAGCCGATTTTTAGTCCCACCTCGCCAAGAGAGAGGCAGTATGAGCGGTTTATAAGCCGTGAGTGCAGAGACAATGACGAAGAGGTGCAATTCTCACCTGCACGCTGATTAGCTTCAAGCCTTTCGGAATAGCATAGATTACACTGAGCTATGTGCAGTGTAGTCTACACTATTCCGAAAGGCTTGAAGCAAATTAACCAGCATTGCACCTCTTTTTTATTTTTAATAACTTATTTGAACTTCGGACTTCTTTTGTGTTCAGTATGCAGCATTCAAAGCAACGTCATCAATTTCCAACATGTTCTGACATCATTTGTTGTTTTTCGGTCATTTACCTAATTGTTTAGAGAGCTAAATGACCGTGAAATTGAAAATCACTACAAAATGAACTCTGAAAATGTTGAAACTTGGCATGGTATCATCATTTCACCCGCATAGCATGTGCGAAAGAGTAGAAAGGGTCACGGCAAAAACTGGACGCAATTCGTGTACAAACTGGACAAACTCTTTCGGAGTATCAGGGTTTCGGACGAGAACTCATCTGTTACACGGGCACTTCAATGTTTTTTAAACTTATTTGAACTCCGGACTTCTTTTGTGTTCAGTATGCAACATTCAAAGCGACGTCATCAATTTCCAATATGTTCTGACATCATTTGTTGTTTTTCGGTCATTTACCTAATTGTTTAGAGAGCTAAATGACCGTGAAATTGAAAATCACTACAAAATGAACTCTGAAAATGTTGAAATTGGCATGGTATCATCATTTCACCCGCATAGCATGTGCGAAAGAGTAGAGAGGGTCACGGCAAAAACTGGACGCACTTCGTGTACAAACTGGACAAACACTTTCGGAGTATCAGGGTTTCGGACGAGAACTCATCTGTTACACGGGCACTTCAATGTTTTTTAAACTTATTTGAACTCCGTACTTCTTTTGTGTTCAGTATTCAGCATTCAAAGCGACGTCATCAATTTCCAACATGTTCTGACATCATTTGATGTTTTTCGGTCATTTACCTAATTGTTTAGAGAGCTAAATGACTGTGAAATTAAAAATCAGTACAAAATGAACTCTGAAAATGTCGAAACTTGGCATGGTATCATCATTACACCCGCATAGCATGTGCGAAAGAGTAGAGAGGGTCACGGCAAAAACTGGACGCACTTCGTGTACAAACTGGACAAACTCTTTCGGAGTATCAGGGTTAGGGACGAGAACTCATCTGTTACACGGGCACTTCAATGTTTTTTAAACTTATTTGAATTCCGGACTTCTTTTGTGTTGAGTACGCAACATTCAAAGCGACGTCATCAATTTCCAAAATGTTCTGACATCATTTGTTGTTTTTCGGTCATTTACCTAATTGTTTAGAGAGCTAAATGACTGTGAAATCGAAAATCACTACAAAATAAACTCTGAAAATGTTGAAAGTTGGGATGGTATCATCATTTCACCCGCATAGCATGTGTGAAAGAGTAGAGAGGGTCACGGCAAAAACCGGACGCACTTCGTGTACAAACTGGACAAACTCTTTCGGAGTATCAGTGTTTCGGACGAGAACTCATCTGTTACACGGGCACTTCAATGTTTTTTAAACTTATTTGAACTCCGGACTTCTTTTGTGTTCAGTATGCAGCATTCAAAGCGACGTCATCAATTTCCAACATGTTCTGACATCATTTGTTGTTTTTCGGTCATTTACCTAATTGTTTAGAGAGCTAAATGACCGTGAAATCGAAAATCACTACAAAATGAACTCTGAAAATGTTGAAACTTGGGATGGTATCATCATTTCACCCGCATAGCATGTGCGAAAGAGTAGAGAGGGTCACGGCAAAAACTGGACGCACTTCGTGTACAAACTTGACAAACTCTTTCGCAGTATCAGGGTTTCGGACGAGAACTCATCTGTTACACGGGCACTGCAATATTTTTTAAACTTATTTGAACTCCGGACTTCTTTTGTGTTGAGTATGCAGCATTCAAAGCGACGTCATCAATTTCCAACATGTTCTGACATCATTTGTTGTTTTTCGGTCATTTACCTTATTTTCAGAGAGCTAAATGACCGCGAAATTGAAAATCACTACAAAATAAACTCTGAAAATGTTGAAACTTGGCATGGTATCATCATTTCACCCGCATAGCATGTGCGAAAGAGTAGAGAGGGTCACGGCAAAAACTGGACGCACTTCGTGTACAAACTGGACAAACTCTTTCGAAGTATCAGGGTTTCGGACGAGAACTCATCTGTTACACGGGCACTTCAATGTTTTTTAAACTTATTTGAACTCCAGACTTCTTTTGTGTTCAGTATGCATCATTCAAAGTGACGTCATCAATTTCCAACATGTTTTGACATCATTTGTTGTTTTTCGGTCATTTACCTAATTTTTTAGAGAGCTAAATGACCGTGAAATTGAAAATCACTACAAAATGAACTCTGAAAATGTTGAAACTTGGCATGGTATCATCATTTCACCCGCATAGCATCTGCGAAAGAGTAGAGAGGGTCACGGCAAAAACTGGACGCACTTCGTGTACAAACTGGACAAACTCTTTCGGAGTATCAGGGTTTCGGACGAGAACTCATCTGTTACACGGGCACTTCAATGTTTTTTAAACTTATTTGAACTCCGGACTTGTTTTGTGTTCAGTATGCAACATTCAAAGCGACGTCATCAATTTCCAATATGTTCTGACATCATTTGTTGTTTTTCAGTCATTTACCTAATTGTTTAGAGAGCTAAATGACCGTGAAATCGAAAATCACTACAAAATGAACTCTGAAAATGTTGAACTTGGCATGGTATCATCATTTCACCCGCATAGCATGTGCGAAAGAGTAGAGAGGGTCACGACAAAAACTGGACGCACTTCGTGTATAAACTGAACAAACTCTTTCGGAGTATCAGGGTTTCGGACGAGAACTCATCTGTTACACGGGCACTTCAATGTTTTTTAAACTTATGTGAACTCTGGACTTCTTTTGTGTTCAGTATTCAGCATTCAAAGCGACGTCATCAATTTCCAACATGTTCTGACATCATTTGATGTTTTTCGGTCATTTACCTAATTGTTTAGAGAGCTAAATGACCGTGAAATTAAAAATCAGTACAAAATGAACTCTGAAAATGTCGAAACTTGGCATGGTATCATCATTACACCCGCATAGCAGTGCGAAAGAGTAGAGAGGGTCACGGCAAAAACTGGACGCACTTCGTGTACAAACTGGACAAACTCTTTCGGAGTATCAGGGTTAGGGACGAGAACTCATCTGTTACACGGGCACTTCAATGTTTTTTAAACTTATTTGAATTCCGGACTTCTTTTGTGTTGAGTACGCAACATTCAAAGCGACGTCATCAATTTCCAAAATGTTCTGACATCATTTGTTGTTTTTCGGTCATTTACCTAATTGTTTAGAGAGCTAAATGACTGTGAAATCGAAAATCACTACAAAATAAACTCTGAAAATGTTGAAAGTTGGGATGGTATCATCATTTCACCCGCATAGCATGTGTGAAAGAGTAGAGAGGGTCACGGCAAAAACCGGACGCACTTCGTGTACAAACTGGACAAACTCTTTCGGAGTATCAGGGTTTCGGACGAGAACTCATCTGTTACACGGGCACTTCAATGTTTTTTAAACTTATTTGAACTCCGGACTTCTTTTGTGTTGAGTACGCACCATTCAAAGCGACATCATCACTTTCCAAAATGTTCTGACATCATTTGTTGTTTTTCGGTCATTTACCTAATTGTTTAGAGAGCTAAATGACTGTGAAATCGAAAATCACTACAAAATAAACTCCGAAAATGTTGAAACTTGGGATGGTATCATCATTTCACCCGCATAGCATGTGTGAAAGAGTAGAGAGGGTCACGGCAAAAACTGGACGCACTTCGTGTACAAACTGGACAAACTTTTTCGGAGTATTAGGGTTTCGGACGAGAACTCATCTGTTACACGGGCACTTCAATGTTTTTTAAACTTATTTGAACTCCGGACTTCTTTTGTGTTCAGTATGCAGCATTCAAAGCGACTTCATCAATTTCCAACATGTTCTGACATCATTTGTTGTTTTTCGGTCATTTAACTAATTGTTTAGAGAGCTAAATGACCGTGAAATTGAAAATCACTACAAAATGAATTCTGAAAATGTTGAAACTTGCAATGGTATTACCATTTCGGAGTATCAGAGTAGAGAGGGTCACAAAAAAACTACTTAGAAATAAATAGAAGAAAATAAATAAAGCAAAAAAGAAAAAAACTATATAAAAAATTACTCATAAATAAATAGAAGAAAATAAATAATGCAGAAAAGAAAAAAAACTATATAAAAAATTACTCAAAAATAAATAGAAGAAAATAAATAATACAGAAAAGAAAAAACTATATAAAAAATTTGTTGGGGCGCTGCCCAGTGGGCCTACCAGACCTAGGGTGTGCAAATGCAGGCCCAGAAGGGCCAGCAGACTCACAGGGCACAGCGCCCTAGTTAGGCCCAGAAGACAGTGTTGGAAATATGCCCTAGAGGCAATAATAAAAGCATTATTATTATATTTCCTTGTTCATGATAATTGTCTTTTATTCATGCTATAATTGTGTTATCCCGAAATCATAATACATGTGTGAATAATAGACACCAACATGTCCCCAGTAAGCCTCTAGTTGACTAGCTCGTTGATCAACAGATAGTCATGGTTTCCTGACAATGGACATTGGATGTCATTGATAACGAGATCACATCATTAGGAGAATGATGTGATGGACAAGACCCAATCCTAAACATAGCATAAGATCGTATAGTTCGTTTGCTAGAGTTTTCCAATGTCAAGTATCCTTTCCTTAGACCATGAGATCGTGTAACTCCCGGATACCGTAGGAGTGCTTTGGGTGTACCAAACGTCACAACGTAACTGGCTGACTATAAACGTATACTACGGGTATCTCCGAAAGTGTCTGTTGGGTTGACATGGATCAAGACTGGGATTTGTCACTCCGTATGATGGAGAGGTATCACTGGGCCCACTCGGTAATGCATCATCATAATGAGCTCAAAGTGACCAAGTGTCTGGTCACGGGATCATGCACTACGGTACGAGTAAAGTGACTTGCCGGTAACGAGATTGAACGAGGTATTGGGATACCGACGATCGAAT
Organism: Triticum urartu; assembly: GCF_056163025.1. Classification (NCBI taxonomy): domain Eukaryota; kingdom Viridiplantae; phylum Streptophyta; class Magnoliopsida; order Poales; family Poaceae; genus Triticum; species Triticum urartu. The sequence continues at coordinate 147,550,892 of NC_141879.1, read as the reverse complement.
CTCGGGCAAGTAACATACCGATTGACAAAGGGAATTGTATACGGGGTTGCTTGAATCCTCGACATCGTGGTTCATCCGATGAGATCATCGAGGAGCATGTGGGAGCCAACATGGGTATCCAGATCCCGCTGTTGGTTATTGACCGGAGAGTCGTCTCGGTCATGTCTACATGTCTCCCGAACCCGTAGGGTCTACACACTTAAGGTTCGGTGACGCTAGGGTTGTAGGGATATGTATATGCAGTAACCCGTATGTTGTTCGGAGTCCCGGATGAGATCCCGGACGTCACGAGGAGTTCCGGAATAGTCCGAAGGTAAAGAATTATATATAGGAAGTGCTATTTCGGGCATCGGGACAAGTTTCGGGGTCACCGGTATTGTACCGGGACCACCGGAAGGGTCCCGGGGGTCCACCAGGTGGGGCCACCTGCCCCGGGGGCCACATGGGCTGTAGGGGTGTGCGCCTTGGCCTACATGGGCCAAGGGCACCAGCCCCAAGAGGCCCATGCGCCTAGGGTTCAAGAAGGGAAGAGTCCCAAAGGGGGAAGGCACCTCCTAGGTGCCTTGGGGAGGAGGGATTCCTCCCTTGGCCGCCCCCCTCTAGGAGATTGGATCTCCTAGGGCCGCCCCCCCCTTGGCCCTCCTATATATAGTGGGGAGATGGAGGACTTCTAAGACACGCCTTTGGTGCCTCCATCTCCCTCTCCAACACATCCTCCTCCTCCATAGTGCTTGGCGAAGCCCTGCCGGAGTACTACAGCTCCACCACCACCACGCCGTCGTGCTGCTGCTGGAGCCATCTTCCTCAACCTCTCCTTCCTCCTTGCTGGATCAAGAAGGAGGAGACGTTACGCTGACCGTATGTGTGTTGAACGCGGAGGTGCCGTCCGTTCGGCGCTAGGATCTCCGGTGATTCGGATCACGTCGAGTACGACTCCCTCATCCCCGTTCTTTGAACGCTTCCGCTCGCAATCTACAAGGTACGTAGATGCATCCAATCACTCGTTGCTAGATGAACTCATAGATGGATCTTGGTGAAACCGTAGGAAATTTTTTTGTTTTCTGCAACGTTCCCCAACAGTGGTATCAGAGCTAGGTCTATGCGTAGTTCTCTTGCACGAGTAGAACACAATTGGTTGTGGGCGTTGATGTTGTCAACTTTCTTGCCGCTACTAGTCTTATCTTGCTTCAACGGTATTGTGGGATGAAGCGGCCCGGACCAACCTTCCACGTACGCTTACGTGAGACCAGTTCCACCGACTAACATGCACTAGTTGCATAAGGTGGCTGGCGGGTGTCTGTCTCTCCCACTTTAGTTGGAGCGGATTCGATGAAAAGGGTCCTTATGAAGGGTAAATAGAAGTTGACAAATCACGTTGTGGCTTTCACGTAGGTAAGAAAACGTTCTTGCTAGAACCCTACTTCAGCCACGTAAAACTTGCAACAACAATTAGAGGACGTCTAACTTGTTGTTGCAGCAAGTGCTTTGTGATATGATATGGCCAAAGTTGTGATGAATGATGAATGATCTATATGTGATGTATGAGATGTTCATGCTATTGTAATAGGAATCACGACTTGCATGTCGATGAGTATGACAACCGGCAGGAGCCATAGGAGTTGTCTTTATTTTTTGTATGACCTGCGTGTCATTGAGAAACGCCATGTAAATTACTTTACTTTATTGCTAAACGCGTTAGCCATAGTAGTAGAAGTAATAGTTGGCGAGCAACTTCATGGAGACACAATGATGGAGATCATGATGATGGAGATCATGGTGTCATGCCGGTGACAAGATGATCATGGAGCCCCAAGATGGAGATCAAAGGAGCTATGTGATATTGGCCATATCATGTCACTATTATTATTTGATTGCATGTGATGTTTATCATGTTTTTGCATCTTGTTTGCTTAGAACGACGGTAGTAGATAAGATGATCCCTCATAATAATTTCAAGAAAGTGTTCCCCCTAACTGTGCACCGTTGCGACAGTTCATTGTTTCGAAGCACCACGTGATGATCGGGTGTGATAGATTCCAACGTTCATATACAACGGGTCTAAGACAGATTTACACATGCAAACACTTAGGTTGACTTGACGAGCCTAGCATGTACAGACATGGCCTCGGAACACAGAAGACCGAAAGGTCGAGCATGAGTCGTATAGAAGATACGATCAACATGAAGATGTTCACCGACGTTGGCTAGTCCGTCTCACGTGATGATCGGACACGGCCTAGTTAACTCGGATCATGTTATACTTAGATTACAGGAGGGATGTTTATCTAAGTGGGAGTTCATTGAATAATTTGATTAGATGAACTTAATTATCATGAACTTAGTCTAAATTTTTTTACAATATGTCTTGTAGATCAAATGGCCAACGTAGTCCTCAACTTCAACGCGTTCCTAGAGAAAACCAAGCTGAAAGACGGACTGGGTCTGGAACCTGAGGATCATCCTCATAGCTGCCAAGAAAGATTATGTCCTACAAGCACCGCTAGGTGACGCACCTGTTCTCCCTGCAGAACAAGACGTTATGAACGCTTGGCAGGCACGTACCGATGACTACTCCCTCGTTCAGTGCGGCATGCTTTACAGCTTAGAGCCAGGGCTCCAAAAGCGTTTTGAGAGACACGGAGCATATGAGATGTTCGAAGAGCTGAAAATGGTTTTCCAAGCTCATGCCCGGGTCGAGAGATATCAAGTCTCCGACAAGTTCTTCAGCTGTAAGATGGAGGAAAACAGTTCTGTCAGTGAGCACATACTCACTATGTCTGGGTTACATAACCGCTTGACTCAGCTAGGAGTTAATCCCCCGGATGACGCGGTCATTGACAGAATCCTCCAGTCGCTTCCACCGAGCTACAAGAGCTTTGTGATGAACTTCAATATGCAGGGGATGGAAAAGACCATTCCTGAAGTATTTGCAATGCTGAAATAGCAGAGGTAGAAGTCAAAAAGGAACATCAAGTGTTGATGGTGAATAAAACCACTAAGTTAAAGAAAGGCAAGGGTAAGAAAACCTTCAAGAAAGACGGCAAGGGAGTTGCCACGCCCGACAAGCAAGCTGCCAGGAAGAAGCCAAAGAATGGACCCAAGCCCAAGACTGAGTGCTTTTATTGCAAGGAAAGTGGTCACTGGAAGCGGAACTGCCCCAAATACTTAGCGGACAAGAAGGCCGGCAAAACGAAAGGTATATGTGATATACATGTAATTGATGTGTACCTTACCAGTACTCGTAGTAGCTCCTGGGTATTTGATACCGGTGCGGTTGCTCACATTTGTAACTCAAAACAGGAGCTGTGGAATAAGTGGAGACTGACGAAGGACGAGGTGACGATGCGCGTCGGGAATGGTTCCAAGGTCGATGTGATCGCCGTCGGCACGCTGCCTCTTCATTTACCTACAGGATTAGTTTTAAACCTCAATAATTGTTATTTAGTGCCAAGTTTGAGCATGAACATTGTATCAGGATCTCGTTTAATTCGAGATGGCTACTCATTTAAATCCGAGAATAATGGTTGTTCTATTTATATGAGAGATATGTTTTATGGTCATGCTCCGATGGTAAATGGTTTATTCTTAATGAATCTCGAGCGTAATGCTACACATATTCATAGTGTGAGTACCAAAAGATGTAAGGTTGATAATGATAGTCACACATACTTGTGGCACTGCCGCCTTGGTCATATAGGTGTCAAACGCATGAAGAAGCTCCATGCTGATGGACTTTTAGAGTCTCTTGATTACGAATCATTTGACACATGCGAACCATGCCTCATGGGTAAAATGACCAAGACTCCGTTCTCCGGAACAATGGAGCGAGCAACCAACTTATTGGAAATCATACATACTGATGTGTGCGGTCCAATGAGTGTTGAGGCTCGCGGTGGCTATCGTTATGTTCTCACCCTCACTGATGACTTGAGTAGATATGGGTATGTCTACTTAATGAAACACAAGTCTGAGACCTTTGAAAAGTTCAAGGAATTTCAGAGTGAGGTTGAGAATCAGCGTGACAGAAAAATCAAGTTCCTACGATCAGAACGTGGAGGAGAATACTTGAGTCACGAGTTTGGCACACACTTGAGAAAACGTGGAATAGTTTCACAGCTCACGCCGCCTGGAACACCTCAGCGTAATGGTGTGTCCGAACGTCGTAATCGCACTCTATTAGATATGGTGCGATCTATCATGTCTCTTGCCGATTTACCACTATCTTTTTGGGGCTATGCTTTAGAGACTGCCGCATTCACTTTAAATAGGGCACCGTCGAAATCCGTTGAGACGACACCGTTTGAAATATGGTTTGGGAAGAAACCTAAGCTGTCGTTTCTAAAAGTTTGGGGATGCGATGCTTATGTCAGGAAACTTCAACCTGAAAAGCTCGAACCCAAATCGGAAAAATACGTCTTCATAGGATACCCTAAAGAAACTATTGGGTATATCTTCTACCTCAGATCCGAAGGCAAGATCTTTGTTGCCAAGAATGGATCCTTTCTAGAGAAAGAGTTTCTCTCGAAAGAAGTAAGTGGGAGGAAAGTAGAACTTGATGAAGTATTACCTCTTGAACCGGAAAATGGCGCAACTCAAGAAAATGTTCCTGAGGCGCCTGCACCGACTAGAGAGGAAGTTATTGATGATGATCAAGATACTTCTGATCAAGCTCCTACTGAAATTCGAAGGTCCACAAGGACACGTTCCGCACCAGAGTGGTACGGCAACCCTGTCTTGGAAATCATGTTGTTAGACAACGGTGAACCTTCGAACTATGAAGAAGCGATGGCGGGCCCGGATTCTGACAAATGGCTAGAAGCCATGAAATCCGAGATAGGATCCATGTATGAAAACGAAGTATGGACTTTGACTGACTTGCCCGTTGAACGGCGAGCCATAGAAAATAAATGGATCTTTAAGAAGAAGACAGACGCGGATGGTAATGTGACCATCTATAAAGCTCGGCTTGTCGCTAAGGGTTATCGACAAGTTCAAGGGGTTGACTACGATGAGACTTTCTCACCGGTAGCGAAGCTGAAGTCCGTCCGAATCATGCTAGCGATTGCCGCATTCTATGATTATGAAATATGGCAAATGGACGTCAAAACGGCATTCCTTAATGGTTTCCTTAAGGAAGAATTGTATATGATGCAACCGGAAGGTTTTGTCGATCCTAAGAATGCTGACAACGTGTGCAAGCTCCAACACTCGATTTATGGGCTGGTGCAAGCATCTCGGAGTTGGAACATTCGCTTTGATGAGATAATCAAAGCGTTTGGGTTTACGCAGACTTATGGAGAAGCCTGTGTTTACAAGAAAGTGAGTGGGAGCTCTGTAGCATTTCTCATATTATATGTAGATGACATACTTTTGATGGGAAATGATATAGAACTCTTGGACAGCATAAAGGCCTACTTGAATAAGAGTTTTTCAATGAAGGACCTTGGAGAAGCTGCTTATATATTAGGCATCAAGATCTACAGAGATAGATCAAGACGCCTCATAGGTCTTTCACAAAGCACATACCTTGATAAGATATTGAAGAAGTTCAATATGGATCAGTCTAAGAAGGGGTTCTTGCCTGTGTTGCAAGGTGTGAAATTGAGCTCAGCTCAATGTCCGACCACGGCAGAAGATATAGAAGAGATGAGTGTCATCCCCTATGCCTCAGCCATAGGTTCTATTATGTATGCCATGTTGTGTACCAGACCCGATGTAAACCTTGCCGTAAGTTTGGTAGGAAGGTACCAAAGTAATCCCGGCAAGCAACACTAGACAGCGGTCAAGAATATCCTGAAGTACCTGAAAAGGACTAAGGAAATGTTTCTCGTCTATGGAGGTGACGAAGAGCTCGTCGTAAAAGGTTACGTCGATGCTAGCTTCGACACAGATCTGGATGACTCAAAGTCACAAACCGGATACATGTATATTTTGAATGGTGGGGCAGTAAGCTGGTGCAGTTGCAAGTAGAGCGTCGTGGCGGGATCTACATGTGAAGCGAAGTACATGGCAGCCTCGGAGGCAGCGCATGAAGCAATTTGGGTGAAGGAGTTCATCACCGACCTAGGAGTCATACCCAACACTGGAGCTATTGCACTTGCAAAGGAGCCCAGGTTTCACAAGAAGACAAGGCACATCAAGCGTCGCTTCAACTCCATTCGTGAAAATGTTCAAGATGGAGACATAGATATTTGTAAAGTACACACGGACCTGAATGTAGCAGATCCGTTGACTAAACCTCTCCCTAGAGCAAAACATGATCAACACCAGAATTCCATGGGTGTTCGATTCATCACAATGTAACTAGATTATTGACTCTAGTGCAAGTGGGAGACTGTTGGAAATATGCCCTAGAGGCAATAATAAAAGCATTATTATTATATTTCCTTGTTCATGATAATTGTCTTTTATTCATGCTATAATTGTGTTATCCGGAAACTCATAATACATGTGTGAATAATAGACACCAACATGTCCCTAGTAAGCCTCTAGTTGACTAGCTCGTTGATCAACAGATAGTCATGGTTTCCTGATTATGGACATTGGATGTCATTGATAACGAGATCACATCATTAGGAGAATGATGTGATGGACAAGACCCAATCCTAAACATAGCATAAGATCGTATAGTTCGTTTGCTAGAGTTTTCCAATGTCAAGTATCCTTTCCTTAGACCATGAGATCGTGTAACTCTTGGATACCGTAGGAGTGCTTTGGGTGTACCAAACGTCACAACGTAACTGGGTGACTATAAAGGTATACTACGGGTATCTCTGAAAGTGTCTGTTGGGTTGACATGGATCAAGACTGGGATTTGTCACTCCGTATGACGGAGAGGTATCACTGGGCCCACTCGGTAATGCATCATCATAATGAGCTCAAAGTGACCAAGTGTCTGGTCACGAGATCATGCACTACGGTATGAGTAAAGTGACTTGCCGGTAACGAGATTGAACGAGGTATTGGGATACCGACGATCGAATCTCGGGCAAGTAACATACCGATTGACAAAGGGAATTGTATACGGGGTTGCTTGAATCCTCGACATCGTGGTTCATCTGATGAGATCATCGAGGAGCATGTGGGAGCCAACATTGGTATCCAGATCCCGCTGTTGGTTATTGACCGGAGAGTCGTCTCGGTCATGTCTACATGTCTCCCGAACCCGTAGGGTCTACACACTTAAGGTTCGGTGACGCTAGGGTTGTAGGGATATGTATATGCAGTAACCCGAATGTTGTTCGGAGTCCCGGATGAGATCCCGGACGTCACGAGGAGTTCCGAAATAGTCCGGAGGTAAAGAATTATATATAGGAAGTGCTATTTCGGGCATCAGGACAAGTTTCGGGGTCACCGGTATTGTACCGGGACCACCGGAAGGGTCCCGGGGGTCCACCGGGTGGGGCCACCTTCCCCGGGGGCCACATGGGCTGTAGGGGGGTGCGCCTTGGCTTACATGGGCCAAGGGCACCAGCCCCAAGAGGCCCATGCGCCTAGGGTTCAAGAAGGGAAGAGTCCCAAAGGGGGAAGGCACCTCCTAGGTGCCTTGGGGAGGAGGGATTCCTCCCTTGGCCGCCCCCCCTAGGAGATTGGATCTCCTAGGGCCGGCGCCCCCCCTTGGCCCTCCTATATATAGTGGGGAGATGGAGGACTTCTAAGACACGCCTTTGGTGCCTCCCTTTCCCTCTCCAACACATCCTCCTCCTCCATAGTGCTTGGGGAAGCCCTGCCGGAGTACTGCAGCTCCACCACCACCACGCCGTCGTGCTGTTGCTGGAGCCATCTTCCTCAACCTCTCCTTCCTCCTTGCTGGATCAAGAAGGAGGAGACGTTACACTGACCGTACGTGTGTTGAACGCGGAGGTGCCGTCCGTTCGGCGCTAGGATCTCCGGTGATTCGGATCACGTCGAGTACGACTCCCTCATCCCCGTTCTTTGAACGCTTCCGCTCGCGATCTACAAGGTACGTAGATGCATCCAATCACTCGTTGCTAGATGAACTCATAGATGGATCTTGGTGAAACCGTAGGAAATTTTTTTTGTTTTCTGCAACGTTCCCCAACAGACAGATATATAGAGAAGCTCGAAGGAGCAGCCGCGGCTGGGTTTATAAACCAGTGCGGCTGCCCTTCGCTCGGCGAGGTGGGACTAAACATTGTGCACCGCTGGTGGCAACGCACAACCATTAGTACCGGTTGGTGGCTCCAACCGGTACTAAAGTAGGGGGGGTCTTTAGTACTGGTTCGTGGCACGAACCGGTACTAAAGGGGCCGTTTCCCGCCCCTTGGCCTGGCGAAAATTGGCCTTTAGTACCGGTTGGTGGCTCCAACCGGTACTAAAGACCCCTCCTATATATATGGCACTTACGAAAAAATCAGTTTCATCGACCACCACTTCTTCTCGATCCAACTTCTTCGCCGCGCCCGTCGCCCATCGCGCGCCGCCCTCGCCGCCCCCGCCGCCCGTCGTCGTCGTCACCGCCGTCGCCCCCGCCACCCGTCATCGCTGTCACCGCCGTCGCCCCCGCCACCCGTCGTCGCCGTCGCCCTCGCCGCCCGTCGCCGCCGCCTCGCCCGCCGCCCGTCCCCGTCACATCGCCCGCCGCCGCCCGTACGCCGCCGCCCCCCGCTCGTAGACACACACACAGACATTGTTTTTACTTATTTTCTATTTTCTGTTGTTTAGATTAATGTTAGATAAATTACGTACATAATAATGTTAGAATGTTAATGTTAGATGAATTATATGGAAAAGATGTTAAATATTAATGTCAATTTTAGATGAATTAGAACAAGTTGAACTAGTTGAATTAGTATTGCTAGATATTAATTAGGTATATATATGAGATTTGAAATAGTTGAATTAATATAACTAGTTTATTTTTAGTATGAAAATTAATAGAACAAGTTTATTTTTAGTAAGAAAATTTAGGTATATGAGATTTGATGATCTAATCAAAATATTACTATATAGAACTACCTACTTTATTTTAGTAAGAAATTAATAGAACTAGTTTATTTGTAGTAAAAGCTTAGTTGAAATAATAGAACTAGTTTATTTAGTTGAATTAATAGAACTAGTAAGTGTTTGATGTTTCACCTATATATGAACATATGTTAGATATTAATGTCAAATGTTAGATGAATTATATATAAATTATATGTTAGATATATATTTAATTTAGTTATATGAGATTTCATTATCTAATTAACATTTTATTATATAGAACTAGCTACCTTATTTTTAGTAAGAAAATTAATAGAACTAGTTTAGTTGAATTAATTAGTTGAACTAGTTAGTTGAATTAGTTCAATTAATTAGGTATATTTTTCGTAAGTGCTTAGTTGAATTAGTTCAATTAATTAGTTGAACTAGTTGAATTAACAGAATTAGTTGAATTAATAGAACTAATAAGTGCTTAATGTTTCACCTATGAACATAGGAATGTCGTTTGACGACGAACACGATTTCATTATGTGCGAATATTGCGAAGACCAGCGCGGCCTGTGCGGCATAAATTTTTCAGTTGATGATAGACGCTTCAGCATCAAGCTGGATGAGAACTTTGAAGTGGATACAATAAGTCACAACGACAAGTCTTTTTTCGTAATTAAGCATGACTTATGCTTCATTTGCTTCAACTTTTAATTTTTATTTTTCACTATTCTACTAGCGTATCCCCTGCCATGCAAGAATTTTTGTCTTGGATAAAATAGGTTTCAGTCCTAACGAAACTATGGAGGTAAAAAGAGTTTACTTGAAGACCGAGCATGGTTATATCTTCAACGTCAAATTATACAATGCAGACACATACACCTATTTTGAATGCAAAACTTGACAAGCACTATGCAAGGCTTATGCATTTGAGCCTGATATGTTTATCACCTTTGATATTCGTCCGGAAGATGATATTGAAGGTAATAGAGACATCTGGGTCGATGTGCAGACGCCTCCAGTTCTACCATTACGTGAGTTTCTCAACCATATTTATGTCTTTGATATGAGATTATTTGAATCAGTTGAATAATTAATAGATCTCAATTTATATTGACAGCTTACTTCCAATCAAGCAAACATGTCCGGCGCTTGGTAGACAGGACCGTCCACTGTCCTGGGGCTGAACTAAACTGCGAGGAGACAAGTCATTATGTTTCATGGCTTGAGGATCTTGATGCTGTAAGACAAATTTCTTTCCTGCACTTAGAAATGTTAGTACTCAAAACGTGCGACCAATAGTGTTCGTACTGAACTACGGTCACATATATTTAGGAAAGATGGTAAGATTTCTACTATTTCTCCTCAGTGCATCTTTTGCATACATTATTTTTAAGCTAAACTTCATTGCTAAGTATGTTACTATACAATGTTCTTCAACAGGGACTCCCGATGAATGTTGTGCCTGATTGGATCGAGACTAAAGGTACCATGAATATTGTTAGCTTACGGCCAAGATATCCTACAATGCACTTTAGTACATTCAGGATTTCTAATAGCGAGGAATACTTAATAGTAAAAGATTGGAGCAAAATTGTGAACGATCACAGAGAAGTACTAGGGGGCAGCAATCAGAAGCGCAAGCCACGATTAGGAGACAGGTTCATCTGCATGCTCCAATATGATGAATCAGCAAAGCTATACATGTTCTATGCTATTTTACCCGAGAGAGAGCAGCAGGACTGATTAATTAGCTAGTTCATGCTCTTAGTACTTGTCCTCTCATGTCCGTGTTCTTCGTCCTGAACTTAATCTCAAAGAGTGATTTGCTTTTGTGGTGTTATAAACGCTTATAATATCATTACCATGTTGAACTCGATGATATCTTTGCTATGAAAACCGTTGGTGATGATATATATGATGCAAGAGTTTTTATATTAATATGATGATGATGATGAGTTATTATATCATTTATGAAAGAAACTGCATATTAGTTTCAACTGCATGGATTCTAGCTAAGTGATCAAGTATATGCCATATCCATATTACCTCGATCACTTAATTAGGTGATCAAGTATATATAATATGGATATGACATATACTTGATGACTTAGTTAGGATCCACGCATCCAGTCAAACTAATCTGCGATATATTCATCTAATGATTTAACAACTCATTATAATATAAAACAATCACTAAATTAAATTAAAAACACAAAATTAAAGTAAAAATAAAAAATAAAACCAAAACACACCCAAACATTTAGTACCGGTTGGTGTTACCAATCGATACTAATGTCCTACGCGCGCACGGAGCTGCCTCGTGCCACGTGGTTGCCCTTTAGCACCGATTCGTGCTGAACCGGTACTAAAGGGGGGTTTTAGTGCCCACAATTTAGTGCCGGTTATCGGATCGGCACTAAAGGGTCTTACGAACCGGTGCTATTTACCGGTTCTCTGCAATAGTGACGATAAGGCTAGTCACTAGTCAGTCTATGCTTGGGTCTTCATTGTTGGCATGTCACATGCAGCTACGTACGTGTTTCACATGCTCGGCCACCGCCGTACGTACGCACCTAGCTATACCATCGGTGGCCATGCATGCACTACCTTTACCTCACCGTAGTACATGCAGTTGACGCATGACTGTTCATGGTAGTATTATTTTGCCATGGTTTCCATTTTTCCTTTCCACGGTAACGCTAGCCAGGCTATGCTTGGGTCTCCATTGTCGGCATTATAGCTACGGACGTGTTTCTTCGGTAGACATGTCAAAGTGCACCGAGCTTGTTTTGAGCTTGTTTCGGCGAGCTATCGGACATGGCCACGATTCCATAGGCGCCAGAGGCACATAGCTAGGACGTGCCATGTGGGCACATCGCATCACCCACGTGAGCTGTTGTGCTCGCCGCACGGTGGAATCTAGCATCGTCGTCCTAGCTAGCTCCTCCTTTTTCTTCTTCTTTGATTTGGAAAGGAATCGCCTTATCCAGTTATCGTTAGCATCGCCATCATACCATGCTATTGTTATCCTTCACGCGACGACAAGTGTTCACGTCGTCCCAATGTCTGCTCTGCTAGCGTGACTGTATAATTAGCTGTTTACTTTCTTCTCCTCCTTTGAGAATGGTACTCTCCTACAGTCTTATCTATCGCGTGAAACAGATTCTACTCCGCCCGGGTGTCAACAACGCACACGGCACGAACAAATGTAAAGCCAACTCCACCGCGTGACTCTACCATATCCGCTCCGGTCCGTTTGAGATAAAAGGGACAAACGAGACGGTTCAGCGCGCGGCCGCAAACGGACTTTTGTCCGCTTTGTGTCCGCTTTCGACTCATCCGCGGCCCAAGTTTGCGCCGTTTTTGGGGTAAAACGGACACCACGCGGACGCGCGGGTCGTCTGCGCTTGTCCTCCCCTGGCCCGCCCGTCGGTGGCACAACACAGACCTTTTTCTTTTCGCCCCCCCTCCCTCCCTCCGGCCGCACCCCCTCCACTCTTCCCCACTCTTCCCCGCGCCGCCGCTGCCATTGCAGCCGTGCAGTTCGCACACGAGCTCGCCCAACCCCTTCCCCTCGGCGCCGCCGAGCTACCCAACCACGGCCACCTGGTTTGCGCACCCGCCGGCCGATTTTGGGGCGGATCCGGTCGGTCTTGAGCTCGGCCGGCTGTGGGAGGCCGGGTCGTGCCATGGACTAGCCGGGCACCTCGCCGGAAGGCCCTGGCAGGGCCGCAAGGCCACATGCAGGCAGTGGCTCCTCCTCTAGCCGCTCGGATCTGCACCATCGGTGGTCCGCCGGCAGATATACAAATGGCGGTCGGCCGGACTCGGTGCTTGCCCAAAAGCTCACCGGCGCACCGTTGCCACTCATTAAGTGCGACCACTGCCCAAGGATGGTCGTGCGCCGCGTGTCTACAACGCCGGAACATCCCGGATGGGTGTTCATCAAGTGCTTAAACGATGGGGTATGCGCTTTTTTTTAGCTTCGGTTTGTACTCTAGATTTGACTAGTTGTGCTAACTTTAAATTTTGTTGTGTAGAATGGATGCAAGTTTTGGTATTGGGAAGAAGAGTACATCGATATATTGATAGAGCGAAATTTAGTACATGTTCGTGCACTTTTAGCTAGTATAGAGGCTGTAAATGAGACAAGTGCACTTGTTGCTAGATTAGAGGCTAGACACGACACTAGGTGTGAGGAGGAAGCAACATCGACTTCTGGCTTGAAGAAGAAAGGAGGATGCTAGATCGAGCCTCCTCCTCCACAGATCAACAACGAGTGCATCGAGAAGGCCCTAACCCAACTCAAGGGAGCAGTTATGGAAGTTGGTTATCTTTTAAAATGTATTCTTGTGGTTCTTGTTTTCTTTGTTCTTGCTTTACTAGTCAAAATGTGATATGTATTTTTCATATACCAAAAACGAATGATGAAATAAAGTTAAGGACATGTAAAGAAATAATACGCGGACAGGATGCGGCCGCGCGCTGGGCGCACGGCCACCGCATCCCAGGACACGCCCGGACATGACCCCAAATCCCTACCTAAACGGACAGAATCCGGACAAAACGGACGTCCGTTTGAAGTCGTGCGGTGGAGTTGGCCTAAAAACACTCAAAAATGCTGTCGAACGATCACTGCCGCTGTCGTTATTATTGATCTCACAGCAGCATGCAGCGATGACAGTCCGACGCACGCACGCACGCTCGCCGCGCCACGAGACAAGGGCCTAGGCGGCGGGCGGGTGCCGCAGCCTCCACCGCGGCCGTGCGCTCGCCGTTTCGTTCGTGCGTCTTTCTTGTTCTCGCCAACGGTGCGTCGGCCCTCGGCCGCCGTTCCGGTGTTCCCCGAGACGTTGTGAATGATGGGCGGGGGCTCATGGCCGTGCGCACGGCCTTCCTCGCTTCCCCAAAGTAGGAGTATCTACGAGGCCCGTACCGCCGGCGTGATTGCGTATGAGTGCCAGCCGCTCGCAATTAAGGTGGTGTTTGGTTCTTTAGTTCTAGGACTTTTTCTAGTCTCTAGGACTTTTTGAAAAAGACTCTTAAGGAGGTGCTTCTAAAGACTTTTAGCAAAAAGTCTCAAAAAAGCCCTACCTTACTTGGTTTGCTAGAGACTTTTTTTATTCCCAACATAAAAAGTCCCTGGAACCGAACACCCCATGCACTGGCGGAGCTAGGGGATCTTCAGGAGGGGGGGGGGGGGGGGGGGGGGCAAACAGAAATACTACATGTTTGGGGGGGGGGGGGGGGGCAAAGTGTATACCTTTTCTAATCCAAGCATCCCTTAAGAAATTTCCTTCCTATTCTTTGTCAAGGCTGGGGGGGGGGGGGGGGGGGGGGGGCATGGCCCCTGTAAGCTACAAGTAGCTCCGCCACTGACCCCATGCACCGGCAATAACCGCTGCCCCGTGACGTTCCGGCGAGCTTCACGAGGGACCCGCTACGGTATGCGCGCGGCGTGGGTACGGGCGCGACGTCCCGCGTACGTGCGTGCACGCCTTGGAGCGGTTTATGGCGCTGCTTCTTCAGACGAGGCATCCGCCATGCCCCTAGCTAGGCCTGCAGTCCAAATGTCGTATCCTAAACCTACAACGGCTACCAGTAGTCTACTGGTCACACGCGCACCAATAGACCCAAGAAACGGCCGGCAAACGTTCAGTGCTCGTATCGTACGCACGGTCGATGGCAAGCAGTAGTAAAAACGATGGGCGCGCGACAACAATTGGCACCAGTACGTACAGAAAGCCAAGTGGTGGGTACGATCACGTACACTCACTCTCCGGGAAACCGTGGCATGTGCGTGCATCATGGATGCCCGCCAATCTACCGCCGCGCACGGCCTCGGTGGCTCGTAATCGTAGCTAGCGGCGCCCGTACCGGGTGGGCATTCGCGTGCCAGTCGGGGGTCGCACTCGCACGTACACGTACCTGAAGACGCAAGGAGTCGCTCATATTTCGTTAGTGGCACATAGCCACAGTGCCGCCGATGATCGATCAGGTTACTTCGTCCCACCGCTGGCTGGCGTGGTAGGGGCACCTTCGCTGTCTGCTTCTGTGGCGGAGCTGTGGGGCTTTGCGTCGGGTCAAACTTGTCGATCCATTCACCGTTTTCCTTTCGGTTTTTCCAGTACGTAATGCATGCGCGCGTATGGTTTATAATTCTAGTACTATCAAGCATGCAGACAATGCTAAAAATACCGTCAGAAAAGAAAAGATAATAATCCACTCTCTCGAACACCTTGGATTGGATTTGCACCAGACCCTAGCAAAACATGCTGGGAATCTCTGGGCTCTGCGTTGGGGTTTTGAAGCTGAGAGAAAACGACGAAGAGAAAATGGTGAACTGTGTGGCGACGGATCGATCTACCCTGTCAAATAATTGTCGAAGGTGCACTACTGTATAGTATTACTGCCACCCACCGACGGCGACGCCTGGCTAGCGCAGACCTCTCCCACACTGGCAAATTTTCGTGTTTTGACCTTTTTCTGAAACCTATTCAAGATTTGACCCTAGTTTGAAAAAAAATAAGATCTGACCATTTTACTACCGCCAGAGTTCATGGCGGTAGAGTCTAACAGCCTACTGCCAGGGACTTTGGCGGTAGGAAACATCGCTACCGCCAACCGAGCTGGCGGTAGTCTGCACAACCCTACCGCCAAGGTGCTTGGCGGTAGGCACGAGCACGCACTATGTTCAATACTTAGAAGGTTTTTGACGATAGAGCATGCAACCCTACCACCAGGGACCTTGACGGTAGGCTGTTATACCATACCGTCATGGTCTCTGGCGGTAGCAAAAGAGTCAGATCTTTGAAAAATATTCGAACTAAGGTCAAATCTCGAATAGATTTTAAAAAAGAGTCAAAACATGAAATTTAGCCTCCCACACCCTGCCACTCTGTCGACACTGTACTCGCTCTGCCCACTATCAAGTTTACAGTAACTCATACTATGGCCCGTTGCAGGTCATTGCACTCGTCATTTGAAAATAGGGAATCGACAGTGCCAAATTGGAAGATTCTCTTCTCCCTGGCAGGAGCTGTAATTTCCATTGGCATGATTGTGCGCGTCACTCCTTCGTGTTCTACATCTCTCCCTTGTACTTTTGTCTTTGGGTGACTTCTTGGAGGACACCAAAAAAAATCTGGGTTGGAGACAACAAATTACCTAAACACTATAATCTGACGTCGGATTTATTGTGATTTAGAGCGAATGTGGTCCTAGCCGTCCGATCATTTAGCATGCCTCACGGCGCAAGGCTAACACCACGTCATCATATTGGAATCGTTCGCATTGTGTCCGACACTCCGGTCCTTCTCTCATCCCCATCCAACTTTCCTCTTCTCATCTGCCCGTCGACCACCATTTCCTTGGCGATTCACGGTGGCGCTCCTGTGGCGATATCGGCATCCTGTCGATCCAGACAAATTCCATGTGATTCCTGACGTTTCCTCACGCACGCGATGCGGAGTGGAGGGGGGGGGGGGGGGGGCTTGGGGCGGTAGTAGCGCGTGGAAGAGGGGGTTGCCGGGAATGCGCGATGGTGGTGGTGGCCATCAGTGTGGGAGGGTGCAGTGGCCTAACGCAATAGTGCCTGGGAGGCGGTGGCGACCAGGAAGGCTACGAAGGAACGATGATGATTCACCATGTTCTTATCCTCCTTCCATTAGTGTCGATTGCTACTGGTCCATGATAGTTTCTTTGAGTGTTGAGTTGGATTTGGTTGACGATTTGATTGCTCCTGCTATTTTGTAGTAGTGCAAAAACAGAGATAATTATCATCAATTAACATGGCAAATTTACAATCTTTTATAGCTGCATCTTTGTTTAGCAAATAGCCGCTATGGCAATTGCTATGAATTTTCATAGACCATGGCAAATTGCTTATCTTTTTTAGAGATCGTTTTGTCGTGCCAATGCCCTATGTTCCATAAATTTTCCATGTATTAGAGATCTCTAAATTTCCCGGGAAAAATGATCTCCAATTCATAGCATTTTTTCTACATTTCTCATGAATTAGATATCGTTTAATTTCATATACCATGGCAAATTACAATGAATTAGAGATCATTTGCCATGTCAATGTACTATTATGATCGCTAACTTTTTAGCTTTTTGCACTCAGCTTTATTGAGTGTGATTGGTTGACTAGTTGATTGTTACTGCTATTTAATAGTTGTTTAGAAACATAGCAAATCATACATCATGGCCGTGGGCTCCGTATTGCCTTTTAAAGCTACGCATTTTATTTCGAGATGTATTGCCATGGCAACTAAAAGCATATGTTGCCACGATGAAAACTTTTGTTGTGTATTTGCCATAGCAATTTGCAGAATATTGCCATGGTTACTTAAACAATTTTGCCATGCTTTTTTTTTAAATTACCATGACTTAAATTTTCCATATTTTCCATTATTTAGAGGTCATTCTTTTCATACTCTATCATGAAAATTTTATTTTTATACCCTGGCAAATTTATTTTTTGGGTGCAATTTTATTTTGAGGCCATGTGAATTTTCCTTTTGTGGACTATGGCAAATATATCTTATATGGACAAGGGAAAATCTTCTTTTTTGACAATGGCAAATAATTTTCTTTCACAATGGCAAATCTATTTATTTGACAGTGGCAAATCTCACTATTTTACAATGGAAAATTATTTTTGGACAATGGCAAATCTATTTCTTTAACAATGGTAACGTTCTTTTTTTGGACCACATGCAAATTTATTTTTTAGGACTTTTTTTGCAAATTTTGTCTTTTGGCCTTTGAAAATTTTACCAAACAACCCATGGTATTGCTTTCATTATGCCATCATGGCAAATTTATAGTTTGGACCATGGCAAAAAATTGATATTTTTTGTACCACGAGAACTTTGTTTTTCTGGACCATGGGAAATTTATTGTTTGGACCATGGAAATTTTGGTTTTTGTACACAACGAGGCAACTTTTATCTTATAAACCATCATAAATTTCTGTTTGGAGCTTTTTTTTGGAGCATCGCAATTTTTTTTGAACAAGGCATTGTAAATTTGATTTGTATACCATGGCAAATTATCATGTACATCGCACGGCAAAGGTCTTTTCATGAGACTTTTCACAAATTTTCTTATCAATCAATTTTTCCATCATATTATTTGATACAGTGGCAACTTCTATGTTCATACATAATTGTTACTATGTTTTTTACTTCTGCACGTGCATGTCAAGTGTAACATTTCATATATGGCATTTGACATACAATGATCACGACTATTTTTTTATGTGTATAAGATATTTTAAATTTAGCAAACTCTTGTACGAATACACACCCGCTAGCTGGTTGTTTGTATTTCTTAAGGTATTGCATATTATTTTTTTTCAAGGCATTTGTTTATCTGATCCATTTGAATATGATGGCAGTTTTGTTATTTATCTTATGGCAATTTTATTTATTTTAGTTTTGATATTCATGTCAAGTCCAAATAACAATTTCAGGCTTGGTTCTTGTAGCATGAAACTGGGCTTTTTTATTTTTGGTTTAAGGATGACGATAAGATGGTGAACCATTAAAAGGCCTGTTGGGTTGTACTGCGGTACTGCTGGAGAGGTTCTCCCTACGGATGTTTTAGTTCACTTGGCCCTCTCTGCCCGATAGCTTTTCCCTCTGGTTAGGGTTTTCTCCTCTCGGGGCGATTTCCGTCGCCGCCGTTGAGTCCTGCGCTATCCTGCCTCCGACGTGATCCCCAGCTGTCTCTCCTCGATCAGGGGCATATTGGCGCTCGATGGTCCAAGCGGTGGCGGGGAGGGGGAGAACCTAGGGTTCATCCAGAAGGCTCGATAGATCTGTCGGGTTAGGGATCGAAAGTAGATGGCATCGGACGGGGCTTCGTGGTCTGCTATGGCTGGACTATCGGAGGTGGACGATGTGGCAACACTGATGGAGGAGTTGGGTCTACCTGAGGAGGATCTCAACGACGTGGTGTTCGATGATAAGGAGGCGCCATTGGAGGTGGCCCGATGGATCGCGCTCGTGAGGGTCCACTCTGCCAAAACCTATAGCCAATATTGGTTCTTCAAGAACATGAGAGCAGCATGTGACCTTGCCCGGGAGGTCCAGTTCAAGCCTTCAGAGAAAAACCTGTACACAGTCAATTTTCATGCTTGGGAGTTTGGGAGAGAGTAACCCAAGAAGGGCGTTGGCACTTCATAGGAGATGCTGTCATTCTCAAGCCTTATGATGGATTGGCGAAACCTTCAACTGTCCAGCTTGATACCATTGAGATTTGTGTGCAAATTCATGATATACCACCCCTGTATGCTCATCTAGTGCCATCTTTGGCAGCAAAGGTGGGTGAAGTTCTATCTGTTGGACCCCAATCAGAAGATTTCACGAGGAATTTTCACCGTGTATGGGTGAGGATGAACGTTACTAAGCCACTGAAGAACGCAGTCTCAATGATACAGGAAGGACGAAGGCAGATCTATAGGGTGAAATATGAGAAGCTTCCTGATTTGTGTGCGGTTTGTGGCATGTTAGGTCACTTGTTTAAGGAACATGGCAGCGATATCCACCCCCCATCGCCGTTGGTCTTCAAGGACCTAAGGGTTTCCTGGGCTATGCGCATGGGACAGGGCCCTGCAGGAGGCCGCAACCATAGAGGTGGACGACGGGATGGCCGTAGTGGTCGGGGAAGCACTGCACGGACTGGCCACAATGATGCTCATGATGGAGAGGTTGACTTGGGAAGAAAGGCTGATATGCAGATGTCTGATGCGGAGATCAACAGGAAGAGGACGCAACTGAATGCAATGGTGAACTCTCAGGTGGCCGTCTCCGGCAGGACCAAGAATGGCGGCGTGCTGGTGTTGCCACCGCCGCAGACACCGCTAAGCCCACCACCAAAGGAAGATCAGAAAAGGTCGAAAACGGGGCTGGTAGGGGAGAAGAGTACACAAGAGAAGGTTGACAACAAGAAAGGCGGCAAGTCATCAGATGCAACATCGGCAGACTCCCTCGTGGAGTACCGTCGGGCACAATGAGTCTCCTCAGCTGGAACTGCCGCGGCGTGGGCAAGGCCGTGGCAGTCTGAGAGCTCCGTGAGCTAGCACGGAAATTTGCCCATACCCTGCTTTGTATCATTGAAACCCAGATTGATAGATTTAGGGTAGAAAAGCTAGCAAGTACCCTTGGTTATGATAATGCTTTTGCTATTAGTAGTCAAGGCCGTAGTGGTGGCCTCGGATTTTTTTTGGAATAACCTAATAAAGATTGAAATTTTAGGTTACTAAATGTATCATATATATTGTAAGGTGGATGAACCAGGTCATGATCCTTGGAGAGCCTCGTGTTTCTATGGAGAGGCACAAACACAACTACGTCACTGGACGTGGGACACGATGAAAGGGATTGCAAGTTTAAGCGAGCTTCCTTGGATATATATGCTTTGGTGATTTCAATGAAGTGCTACGTCCAGAAGAACAACAAGAAGTTGGGGAGCGCAACAATGCCCAAATCCAGGGCTTTCGGGATGCGGTAGATGTTTGCATGTTGGATGATATAGGCTATCAGGGCAATTTTTGGACTTTTGAAAAAGGGTCACATGTGGTAGCTATACCCGTGTTCGTATGGACAGGGCGCTTGCATCAGCTGAATGGGTTGCGAGATTCTCGACTGCATTTGTGAAGCATCTTAATGAGGCTATTTCTGATCATAGTCCGATCCTGATCACTATGGATGACGAACAAGTCAGGCCTCCGGCGAAACCTCCTTTCAGATACGAGGTGATGTGGGAGACTCACGGGGAATGGAATAATACTATGAAGCACTACTAGAGCGGTGATCATCCGGCCTTGAACTTGGATGAGTTACAGACTAAACTTACTAATGTGGCGAATAATCTTGGCAAGTGGAATAGGGAGACGTTCGGAAGTGTCCGAAAGGAGATCAAACAACTGTTGGAGGAGCTCGAACGGCTACATGGGGATCCAGCAAGGACGGGACCGTCACACCCTGAGATCAAAATCAATGAAAGACTAGTTGAACTTTATCATCGCGAAGAGCTTATGTGGAGGCAACATTCCAGAATCGAGTGGCTAGCATCAGGAGACAAAAATACCAAATTCTTCCATCTTCGAGCCAACAAGAGGAGAAAGAAAAATATGATAAAAGCGCTTGCTAACGCGCTTGGGGTTACTGTCGAGGATCTGGCTGAACTAAGGGATTTGGTAACGGATTTTTACAAAAGCCTATATACCACTGAGGGTGTAACAAACATGGAACAGGTCCTCCAACATGTACCCACGAAGGTGACACAAAATATGAATGAGATGCTGATGGCACCATACACTAAAGAGGAGGTTAAGACGACGCTCTTTCATATGGTACCGACCAAGGTAGCAGGCCCAGATGGTTTCCCAGCACACTTTTACCAGGGACATTGGGAAATTTGTGGAGATGAGGTGACCACGGCAATACCGTGGATCATTTAAGGGGAGGAGAGTGCAGAGTGTGTTAATTACATGGTGCTGGTTCTTATCCCAAGGTGATGAATCCAACGCTCTTAACACAATTTTGCCCTATTAGCTTATGTATTGTCATATACAAAATTGCTTCCAAAGTTGTTGCAAACAGGTTGAAAGTTATCCTGCCAGAGATATTATCAGAGGATCAATCTGCGTTCGTCCCAGGTCAGATGATAACTAACAATATTATTTGCGCTTACGAGTGCTTGCATTTTATGAAGAGAAGAAAAGCCAAAACAAATAGTCACTGTGCGCTGAAGTTGGACATGATGAAGGCATATGACAGACTGGAGTGGTCCTACCTCGAGGCTATCATGATCAAATTGGGCTTTGCACAACAATGGGTGAAGGAAATATGCCCTAAAGGCAATAATAAAGTTGTTATTTATATTTCCTTATATCATGATAATTGTTTATTATTCATGCTAGAATTGTATTAACCAGAAACTTGATACATGTGTGGATACATAGACAAAACAGAGTGTCCCTAGTATGCCTCTATTTGACTAGCTCGTTAATAAAAGATGGTTAAGTTTCCTGACCATAGACATGTGTTGTCATTTGATGAACGTGATCACATCATTAGGAGAATGATGTGATGGACAAGACCCATCTGTTAGCTTAGCATAATGATCGTTTAGTTTTATTGCTATTGCTTTATTCATGACTTATACATGTTCATCTGACTATGAGATTATGCAACTCCCGAATACCGGAGGAACACCTGTGTCTATAAAACGTCACAAGTAACTGGGTGATCATAAAGATGCTCTACAAGTGTCTCCAATGGTGGTTGTTGAGTTGGCATAGATCAAGATTAGGATTTCTCACTCTGAGTATCGGAGAGGTATCTCTGGGCCCTCTCGGTAATACACATCACTATGAGCCTTGCAAGTAATTGGACTAATGAGTTAGTTACGAGATGATGCATTACGGGACGAGTAAAGAGACTTGCCGGTAACGAGATTGAACTAGGTATGATGATACCGACGATCAAATCTCGGGCAAGTAACATACCGATGACAAAGGGAATAACGTATGTTGTTATGCGTTTTGACCCATAAAGATCTTCGTAGAATATGTAGGAGCCAATATGAGCATCCAGGTTCCGCTATTGGTTATTGACCGGAGATATGTCTTGGTCATGTCTACATAGTTCTCAAACCCGTAGGGTCCGCACGCTTAACATTTGATGACAATTTGTATTATGAGTTATATGATTTGGTGACCGAAGTTTGTTTGGAGTCCCGGATGAGATCATGGACATGACGAGGAGTCTCGAAATGGTCGAGAGGTAAAGATCGATATATTGGAAGGTTATATTCGGACACCAGAATGGTTTCGAAGTGTTTCGGGTATTTTTCGGAGTACCGGGAGGTTATCGGAACCCCCCGGGGAAGTAGTCGGCCTTAATGGGCTTTAGTGGAAAGGAGAGAAGGGCCTCAAGGTGTGGCCCCCCATTTCTGGTCCGAATTGGACTAGGAGGGGGCGGCGCCCCCCTCTTTCCTTCTCCCCTCTTCCTCCTTCCCTCCTTCTCCTTGTTGGAACAGGAAAGGGGGGGGGATCCTACTTGGACCGGGAGTCCAAGTAGGACTTCCCCCTTTGGCGCGCCCCCTTGGGCCGGCCTTCTCTTCCCCCGTCCTTTATATACATGGCAGGAGGGCACCCCAAAGACACACCAAGTCTTCTCTTAGCCGTGTGCGGTGACCCCCTCCACAGCTACACACCTCGGTCATATCATCGTAGTGCTTAGGCGAAGCCCTGCGTCGGTAACTTCATCATCACTGTCAACACGCCATCGTGCTTGCGGAACTCTCCCTCATCCTCAACTAGATCAAGAGCTCGAGGCACGTCATCATGCCGAACGTCTGCTGAACACGGAGGTGCCATACGTTCGGTGCTAGGATCGGTTGGATCGCGAAGACGTTCGACTACATCAACCGCGTTGCTAAACGCTTCCGCTTTCGGTCTACGAGGGTACGTGGACACACTCTCCCCTCTTGTTTCTATGCATCTCATACATAGATCCTGCGTGATCGTAGGAATTTTTTTGAAATTGCATTCTACGTTCCACAACAATGGGTACATATCATTATGAGCATTATCAACTCGGTATCCTTTTCAGTTATGTTCAACAGAGAGAAGCTTGAATCTTTTAAACCATCATGAGGTATCAGACAGGGAGATCCGATCTCCCTCTACCTTTTCTTGATTGTAGTAGAGGGCCTTTCGTGCCTACTAAAAACCAGTTCACAGTCGTCTGCGCTTGAGGGGATTAAGGTGGCAAACACAGCTCCGGTTGTCAACCACCTCCTCTTTGCGGATGACAGCCTGTTTTATTCAAGGATAGTACAGAGGGGGCAGTAGAGGTTTCAAACCTTCTGGAGGTATACTGTAATTCATCGGGACATCAAATTAACTATGACAAATCGTCTATATTTTTTAGCAAAGGATGCCCGCAATAGTTGAGAGATAGTATCAAAGCAATTTTAAACGTCCAAAATGAGTCACTGATTGAGCGCTATTTGGGCATCCAAAAGGACGTGGGGCAGTCCAAGGTGAGCACGTTTAGATATCTTAGAGATGGAGTGTCGGAAAAGGTGAAGGGCTGGATGGAGAAGCTCTTAACGGCAGGGGGAAAGGAGGTTCTAATTAAAGCAGTGGCACAGGCACTGCGAGTCCATTCTATGGCCTGCTTCAGATTGCCCAGAGGCCTATGTGCGAATATCTCCTCCATAATTCGGCAATTCTGGTGGGGAAGTAAAGTGGGGAAATGTAAACTAGCATGGGTGGCATGGGACATTATGACACAGCCAAAACATCTTGGAGGCCTTGGCTTTCGGGACATGGAGGTTTTTAACCTTGCTTTATTGGCAAGACAAGCATGGAGGGTACTGTATGACCCTTCGTCACTCAGTCCACGAATTTTGAAGACAACTCACTTTCCTCATACTTCTCTAATGGAGGCAGAGCTTGGCAACAGACCCTCGCAGATTTGGAGAGCAATCCTAGATGGAATAGATATGCTTAGGCAAGGTCTAATCCGGAGGATTGGTAACGGGCAAACGACTGAAATATGGACACAAATCTGGTTGCCTCGACCGGGGATGATGAGACCTATAGCACCGCTTATTCCAAACCCACCACAGATGGTCTCAGAATTGTTGAATACAGTGATAGCTGATACGTCTCCAACGTATCTATAATTTTTGATTGTTCTATGCTATTATATTATCTATTTTGGATGTTTATGGGCTTTATTATGCACTTTTATATTATTTTTGGGACTAACCTATTAACCTAGAGCCCAGTGCCAGTTTCTGTTTTTACCTTGTTTTAGAATATCGCAGAAAAGGAAAACCAAACGAAGTCCAATTGACCTGAAACTTCACGGAACTTATTTTTGGAAGGAAAGCAACCCGGGAGACTTGGAGTCCACGTAAGGGAAGCTTCGAGGAGGCCAAGAGGTAGGGGGCGCGCCCACCCCCCTGGGCGCGCCCTCCACCCTCGTGGGCCCCTCATGGCCCCCCTGACGCACTTCTTCCTCCTATATATCTCCATATACCCTAAAAACATCCGGGAGCACAATAGATCGTGAGTTCCGCCGCCAGAAGCCTCCGTAGCCATCGAAAGCCAATCTAGACCCGTTTCGGCACCCTGCCGGAGGGGGGAATCCCTCTCCGGTGGCCATCTTCATCATCCCGGTGCTCTCCATGATGAGGAGGAAGTAGTTCTCCCTCGGGGCTGAGGGTATGTACCAGTAGCTATGTGTTTGATCTCTCTCTCTCTCGCGCGTTTTTGAGGTGATACGATCTTGATGTATCGCAAGCTTTGCTATATATTTGGATCCTATGATGTTTCTTCCCCCCTCTACTCTCTTGTAATGGATTGAGTTTTCCCTTTGAAGTTATCTTATCGGATTGAGTCTTTAAAGATTTGAGAACACTTGATGTATGTCTTGCCATGCGTATCTGTGGTGACAATGGGATATCACGTGATTCACTTGATGTATGTTTTGGTGATCAACTTGCGGGTTCCGCCCATGAACCTATGCATAGGGGTTGGCACACGTTTTCGTCGTGATTCTCTGGTAGAAACTTTGGGGCACTCTTTGAGGTTCTATGTATTGGCTGAATAGATGAATCTGAGATTGTGTGACGCATATCGTATAATCATACCCACGGATACTTAAGGTGACATTGGAGTATCTAGGTGACATTAGGGTTTTGGTTGATTTGTGTCTTAAGGTGTTATTCTAGTACGAACTCTAGGGCTGTTTGTGACACCTATAGGAATATCCCAACGGATTGATTGGAAAGAATAACTTTGAGGTGGCTTCGTACCCTACCATGATCTCTTTGTTCGTTCTCCGCTATTAGTGACTTTGGAGTGACTCTTTGTTGCATGTTGAGGGATAGTTATGTGATCCAATTATGTTATTATTGTTGAGAGGACTTGCACTAATGAAAGTATGAACCCTAGGCCTTGTTTCCTAGCATTGCAATACCGTTTACGCTCATTTTTATCATTAGTTACCTTGCTATTTTTATATTTTCAGATTACAAAACCTTTATCTACCATCCATATTGCACTTGTATCACCATCTCTTCACCAAACTAGTGCACCTATACAATTTACCATTGTATTGGGCGTGTTGGGGACACAAGAGACTCTTTGTTATTTGGTTGCAGGGTTGCTTGAGAGAGACCATCTTCATCCTACACCTCCTACGGATTGATAAACCTTAGGTCACCCACTTGAGGGAAATTTGCTACTATCCTACAAACCTCTGCACTTGGAGGCCCAACAACGTCTACAAGAAGAAGGTTGTGTAGTAGACATCAAGCTCTTTTCTGGCACCGTTGCCGGGGAGGTTTGTGCTTGAAGGTATATCTTTATATCTTGCAATCGAGTCTTTTAGTTTCTTGTTTTATCACTAGTTTAGTTTATAAAAGAAAATTACAAAAAAATGGAATTAAGTTTGCCTCATACGGTTCATCTTTTTAATATCTTTCGTGAGTATGATGGAAAGGAAAATTGTGCCAAAGTGTTAGAAGAAGAATGCATTAAAATGTTTGGCACGAAATATTTGAATGATGAGCATGATTGCAATGTTGTTAGTATGAATTCCTTGAATATCCATGATGCTAATGATATGCAAAGCCACAAGCTTGGGGAAGCTATGTTTGATGAAGATGATATTTTTTGTCCCCCAAGCTTTGATGAGCAAATTTACTATGATGAAAGCATGCCTCCAATCTTTGATGATTATTGTGATGACACGTATGCTTTAAATAATAATGATAACCATAAAACTTGTCATTTTGATCTTAATTTTCAATCACATGATAATTATTTTGTTGAGTTTGCTCCCACTATTATTCGTGAGAAGAATTTTACTTATGTGGAGAGTAGTAAAATTTCTATGCTTGTAGATCATGAAAAGAATGCTTTAGGTGCCGGTTATATTGTTGAATTCATTCATGATGCTACTGAAAATTATTATGAGGGAGGAATATATGCTTGTAGGAATTGCAATAATATCAAGTTTCCTCTCTATGTGCTTAAAATTTTGAAGTTATGCTTGTTTTACATTCCTATGAAAGTTGATTCTTGTTCCCACAAGTTGTTTGCTCACAAAATCCCTATGCATAGGAAGTGGGTTAGACTTAAATGTGCTAGTCATATTCTTCACGATTCTCTCTTTATGTTACAATTCTTATCTTCTATGTGAGCATCGTTGAAATCATCATGCCTAGCTAGGGGCGTTAAACGATAGCGCTTGTTGGGAGGCAACCCGATTTTATTTTTGTTCCTTGCTTTTTGTTTCTGTTTAGTAATAAATAATTCATCTAGACTCTGTTTAGATGTGTTTTTATTATTTTAATTAGTGTTTGTGCCAAGTAGAACCTTTGGGAAGACTTGGGGAAAGTCTTTGCGATCATGCTGTAAAAAAACAAAAACTTTAGCGCTCATAAGAATTGCTGCCATTTTTATTTGGAAAGTGCTATTTAGTTAATTATTTTTGCATATAATTAATAGACAAATTACTCATGTCCAGAAATTTATTTGAGAATTTTATGAGTTCCAGAAGTATACGTTTGATACAGATTACTACAGACTGTTCTATTTTTGACAGATTCTGTTTTCTATGTGTTGTTTGCTTATTTTGATGAATCTATGGCTAGTAAAAGAGTTTATAAACCATATAGAAGTTGGAATACAGTAGGTTTAACACCAATATAAATAAAGAATGAGTTCATAACAGTACCTAAGTGGTGATTTATTTTCTTATACTAACGGAGCTTACGAGTTTTCTGTTAAGTTTTGTGTTGTGAAGTTTTCAAGTTTTGGGTAAATATTCGATGGACTATGGAATAAGGAGTGGCAAGAGCCTAAGATTGGGGATGCCCAAGGCACGGCAAGGTAATATTCAAGGACAACCAAGAGCCTAAGCTTGGGGATGCCCCGGAAGGCATCCCCTCTTTCGTCTTCGTTCATCAGTAACTTTACTTGGAGCTATATTTTTATTCGCCACATGATATGTGTTTTGCTTGGAGCGTCAATTTATTTTGTTAAGGTTTGATTTCTGTTATTTAGAACAATGTTTTGCATCTTTTATTTCAATAAAAGTGGCATTGATAGCCTTTACTATGCCTATTTTAGAAGTCCACATGTTGTTGTTTGAAAACAGAAAGTTTACCGCTGTTGCAACAATTTCCTAGAAAAGTCAGAATGTGATAAAATGTTGAAACCTTTTGCATATTAAGATCTGATAAATTTAATACATTGGTAATTTTATTTCATAATTTTTGGTGTTAGGTAAGTATGGATGTTGATGCATTCTTTACAGACTGTCCTGTTTTGGCAGATTGCTATTATGTTTGCATTGTTTGCATATGTTTTCTTCTTTAATGATCCTATTCGAGGATAGGACTATTAAATATGCAGAGGAATTTAGTATGAAATGTTGAATAATAATTTTAGTGATTTGCTACAGTAGAGTATGATAAGGTTTTGGCAATGATTTATACTAACTTATCTCACGAGTCCTTGTTGAGTTTTGTGTGGATAAAGTTTTTGAGATTTAGGGAGACCGTGATATGAGAGGAATTAAGGAGACAAAAGCTCAAGCTTGGGGATGCCCAAGGCATCCCAAGATAATATTTCAAGAAGTCTCAAGCGTCTAAGCTTGGGGATGCCCCGGTTGGCATCCCACATTTCTTCTTCAACAACTATCGGTTAGTTTCGGTTGATTCTAAGTTTTTGCTTCTTCACATGATGTTTGCTATTCTTAGATATCATTTTATTTTGTTTTGCTTGCTGTTTGAATAAAGTATCAAGATCTAAAATTATTAAATGTTAGAGAGTCTTCACATAGTTGCATAATTATTCGACTACTCATTGATCTTCACTTATATCCTTCGGAGTAGTTTGTTGTTGCTCTAGTGCTTCACTTATATCTTTTAGAGCACGGTGGTGGTTTTATTTTGAAGAAATAGATGAACTCTCATGCTTCACTTATATTATTTTGAGATTATTTAGAACAACATGGTAATTTGCTTTGGTTACGAAATTAGTCCTAAATATGATGGGCATCCAAGAGGGATATAATAAAAACTTTCATATAGAGTGCATTGAATACTTGACTACTATGAGAAGTTTGATACTTGATGGTTGTTTTGAGATATGAAGATGGTGATATTAGAGTCATGCTAGTTGAGTAGTTGTGAATTTGAGAAATACTTGTGGTGAAGTTTGTGATTCCCGTAGCATGCACGTATGGTGAACCGTTATGTGATGAAGTCGGAGCATGATTTATTTATTGATTGTCTTCCTTATGAGTGGCAGTCGGGGACGAGCGATGGTATTTTCCTACCAATCTACCCCCCTAGGAGCATGCGCGTAGTACTTTGTTTCGATAACTAATAGATTTTTACAATAAGTATGTGAGTTCTTTATGACTAATCTTGAGTCCATGGATTATACGCACTCTCACCCTTCCACCATTGCTAGCCTCTCTAGTACCGTGCAACTTTCGCCGGTACCATAAACCCACCATATACCTTCCTCAAAACAGTCATCATACCTACCTATTATGGCATTTCCATAGCCATTCTGAGATATATTTCCCTGCAACTTTCTACCGTTCCGTTTATTATGACACGCTCCATCATTGTCATATTGCTTTGCATGATCATGTAGTTGACATTGTATTTGTGGCAAAGCCACCGTTCATAATTCTTTCATACATGTCACTCATGCATCATTGCACATCCCGGTACACCGCCGGAGGCATTCATATAGAGTCATATCTTGTTATAAGTATCGAGTTGTAATTCTTGAGTTGTAAGTAAATAAAAGTGTGATGATCATCATTATTAGAGCATTGTCCCAGTGAGGAAAGGATGATGAAGACTATGATTCCCCCATAAGTCGGGATGAGACTCCGGACGAAAATAAATAAATAAAAGAGGCCAAAGAAGCCCAAATGAACAAAAGAAAAAAAAGAGGCCATAAAAAAAGAGAAAGGCCCAAATAAATAAAAAAATGAGAGAAAAAGAGAGAAGGGGCAATGCTACTATCCTTTTACCACACTTGTGCTTCAAAGTAGCACCATGATCTTCATGATAGAGAGTCTCATATGTTGTCACTTTCATATACTAGTGGTAATCTTTCATTATAGAACTTGGCTTGTATATTCCAATGATGGGCTTCCTCAAAATGCCCTAGGTCTTCGTGAGCAAGCGAGTTGGATGCACACCCACTAGTTTCTTTTGTCGAGCTTTCATATACTTATAGCTCTAGTGCATCCGTTGCATGCCAATCCCTACTCACTCACATTGATATCTATTGATGGGCATCTCCATAGCCCGTTGATACGCCTAGTTGATGTGAGACTATCTTCTGCCTCCTTTTTGTCTTCTCCACAACCACCATTCTATTCCACATATAGTGTTATATCCATGGCTCACGCTCATGTATTGCGTGAAGATTGAAAAAGTTTGAGAATGTCAAAAGTATGAATCAATTGCTTGGCTTGTCATTAGGGTTGTGCATGATTTAAATATTTTGTGTGGTGAAGATAGAGCATAGCCAGACTATATGATTTTGTAGGGATAGCTTTCTTTGGCCATGTTATTTTGAGAAGACATGATTACTTGGTTAGTATGCTTGAAGTATTATTATTTTTTATGTCAATATTAAACTTTTGTCTTGAATCTTATGGATCTGAATATTCTTGCCACAATAAAGAAGAATTACATAGAGAAATATGTTAAGTAGCATTCCACATCAAAAATTCCATTTTTATCATTTACCTACTCGAGGACGAGCAGGAACTAAGCTTGGGGATGCTGATACGTCTCCAACGTATCTATAATTTTTGATTGTTCCATGCTATTATATTATCTATTTTGGATGTTTATGGGCTTTATTATGCACTTTTATATTATTTTTGGGACTAACCTATTAACCCAAAGCCCAGTGCCAGTTTCTGTTTCTACCTTGTTTTAGAATATCGCAGAAAAGGAAAACCAAACGGAGTCCAATTGACCTGAAACTTCACGGAACTTATTTTTGGAAGGAAAGCAACCCGAGAGACTTGGAGTTCTCGTAAGGGAATCTTCGAGGAGGCCACGAGGTAGGGGGGCGCGCCCACCCCCTAGGCGCACCCTCCACCCTCGTGGCCCCCCTAACGCACTTCTTCCTCCTATATATCTCCATATACCCTAAAAACATCCGAGAGCACAATAGATCGGGAGTTCCGGCGCCAGAAGCCTTCGTAGCCACCGAAAGCCAATCTAGACCCGTTCCGGCACCCTGCCGGAGGGGGGAATCCCTCTCCAGTGGCCATCTTTATCATCCTGGTGCTCTCCATGACGAGGAGGGAGTAGTTCTCCCTCGGGGCTGAGGGTATGTACCAGTAGCTATGTGTTTGATCTCTCTCTCTCTCTCTCGTGTTCTTGAGGTGATACGATCTTGATGTATCGCGAGCTTTGCTATTATATTTGGATCCTATGATGTTTCTTCCCCCATCTACCATCTTGTAATGGATTGAGTTTTCCCTTTGAAGTTATCTTATCGGATTGAGTCTTCAAAGATTTGAGAACACTTAATGTATGTCTTGCCGTGCGTATCTATGGTGACAATGGGATATCACGTGATTCACTTGATGTATGTTTGGTGATCAACTTGCGAGTTCCGCCCATGAAACTATGCATAGGGGTTGGCACACGTTTTCGTTGTGATTCTCCGGTAGAAACTTTGGGGCACTCTTTGAGGTTCTATGTGTTGGTTGAATAGATGAATCTGAGATTGTGTGACGCATATTGCATAATCATACTCACGGATACTTGAGGTGACATTGGAGTATCTAGGTTACATTAGGGTTTTTGTTGATTTGTGTCTTAAGGTGTTATTCTAGTACGAACTCTAGGGCTGTTTGTGACACCTATAGGAATAGCCCAACGGGTTGATTGGAAAGAATAACTTTGAGGTGGTTTCGTACCCTACCATGATCTCTTTGTTCGTTCTCCGCTATTAGTGACTTTGGAGTGACTCTTTGTTGCATGTTGAGGGATAGTTATGTGATCCAATTATGTTATTATTGTTGAGAGGACTTGCACCAGTGAAAGTATGAACCCTAGGCCTTGTTTCCTAGCATTGCAATACCGTTTACGCTCACTTTTATCATTTGTTACCTTGCTGTTTTTATATTTTCAGATTACAAAAACCTTTATCTACCATCCATATTGCACTTGTATCACCATCTCTTCGTCGAACTAGTGCACCTATAAAATTTACCATTGTATTGTGTGTGTTGGGGACACAAGAGACTCTTTGTTATTTGGTTGCAGGGTTGCTTGAGAGCGACCATCTTCATCCTACGCCTCCTACGGATTGATAAACCTTAGGTCATCCACTTGAGGGAAATTTGCTACTGTCCTACAAACCTCTGCACTTGGAGGCCCAACAACGTCTACAAGAAGAAGGTTGTGTAGTAGACATCAATAGCGAGCTGGTATGAGCAGCTTGTCCGATCGCTTTTCTTGCCCATTGATGCTGAAGCGGTCTTAGCTATCCCTTTGTGTACACGGAATCTAGATGATTTTTGGGCCTGGAGCGGAGAGAAGAAAGGTTATTTCTCTGTCAAATCTGCAACAGACTTATCATGCGAACCAAGATCACGAGAGAGAATTGGATTGAGGAACAAGACGGAACTTCAGCAGCGGACAATGCAAATACGGAATGGACTGATTTATGGAAAACTGAAGTACCTGCAAAAATTAAGTTGTTTCTCTGGTGTCTTTTACGGAATTCAATTCCAACAGCAGATGTACTAGAGCATAGAAACATCTCAACTTCATTGGCATGTGCATTATGTGGCGCTAGGGATCTGTGGAGACATGCCTTGTTGAACTGCTCGACGGCCTGCAGTGTATGGGCGCTAGCGGATGAGGCGATCTTGGATCAGATGAGTCGTTTGGACACCGATAACGTAACGGACTGGCTCTTTGCTATGAAGAGAGCCTTGACAAATGATATCTTTGTTCGTCTGACGACCACCCTATGGGCAATTTGGGCAGTAAGAAGAAAGGCTGTTTATGAGGACATTTTTCAGAGTCCCTTCTCTACCCATTGTTTTGTCAACTCCTTTCTGAACGACATCCAAATCGTGAAGAAACCAGAGAGTACAACAACACATTCAGTACCGGTGAGGCCAACACATTGGATGCAACCCCTTTTAGGCATGATGAAAGTGAATGTTGATGCGGCCACTATGAGGAGATCGAGATTTGGTGCGGTTGCTGCAGTTTGCAGGAATGGGGAGGGTCTTTATCTTGGCGCGTCAGCGATTGTGTTCAATGGTATATCTGATCCAACTACTCTTCAGGCGTTGGCAGTC
This sequence comes from Triticum urartu, assembly GCF_056163025.1. Taxonomy (NCBI): domain Eukaryota; kingdom Viridiplantae; phylum Streptophyta; class Magnoliopsida; order Poales; family Poaceae; genus Triticum; species Triticum urartu. Next base: position 147,517,542 of record NC_141879.1, on the reverse strand, counting down.
CGGGAATCAATGGCACTAGCAGAGGACCTCCATCTACAGGCGAGACACGTCGCAACTGACTGCAAAGGTATTGTGGAGGATATCAAGCAGAAGAATAGTCCGAGCTATAGGGCTATTATACATGAGATCATAGAATACTCTCGTAGTTTTCAGTTATGCAATTTTGTGCATGAGTTTAGGAGCTCGAATTTCGAGGCTCACAATCTAACGAAGCATGTTTTGAAACTGGGGATCGGCCGCCATGTCTGGCTGGGCAACCCTGGTGAACTTTAGTTTGTCCCTGTAAACGCTGTGATGGTTTAATAAAAGCTTCGCTAATTGTCTAAAAAAAAACTTGGTCCTCTGTGCCCCAACAAATGGATTATTCGCTTGAGAGGGACCTCAGATATAGTGTCCGCCTGGTATTGCGGTCCACATTACACTTGTTGAAATGTCAATTTTACGATGTATGTGGGATGCATATTCCGTGTATATTTTTTCTCTCGAATATGCACGAGCGTTCATATTATATATTAAAGAAGAAAGGCAAAGATTGCCTCCACCATGCTTTACAAGATTTCCGTTATAATTATCCTTCCCTATGCGCCCACCTATCTAAGCTACCAAAGAAGGTTCAACATCCCCTTTAAACTTGCCGGCTAGCCACCATATCTTCCCTTCGGACTTGATCCTAGCTATAAGCGCATCCATCGAGGGGGATGCCCCTTTGAACACAATAGCATTGTGATGCTTCCACAACTCCCAAATAGTGAGAATGAAGATAGTATGGAGATCCTTGCGCCGTAGATTGTTCGGACCTTGCTTGTCCCGCAGCCAAGCATCCAGCGTGTCTTGGGCCGTCGGTGTCCAGTCCAACTTGCCTAATGCCTCACAAATTACAGCCTAAATGGCTCGAGAGAACACACATGTTAGCAACACATGATTGATCGTTTCCTCCTCCTGGTCGCAAAGAGGGCATGCGTCCTGGTGCGGCAACCCTCTCCGTGCTAGTCTATCCGAGGTCCAACACCGATCTCGTAGTGCTAGCCAAGTGAAGAACTTGCAATTAGAGGGGGGCCGGGATGTCCAGGTAAGCTCCGCCATGGGTGCTACTTCTTGGCCCCAAAACTTTGCCGCATATGCCGACCTCACCGAGTAGCGACCGTTCGTCTCCCAGGACCATGCTACCTTGTCCGGCACATCCACCTCCGGCTCCCACGTGTGCACACACAGCCATAGGGTTAGAAATTCCCTCAAGGCTTGCTCTTCCAGCTCCGGGCCGACATCCATAGCCCACGAACCATCTTCAATGGCCGGTGCCACATGCTTCGTAAGTCTGACACGTCGGGGGATCATGCCATATATAGTTGGTGCAATCTCCTGCACCCTCATCCCATTAATCCAACGGTCCTCCCAAAAGAGGGTGTTTCGCCCACAATGCGCCTCACACTTGGTGGCAGCCTGGAACAAACAAAGTGCCTCCGTTGGAACCTTAATTGTGAATTCACTCCAAGGTCTACTCAAGTCCACCCGTTGCAGCCATGGCCACCTAGCTTGCATGGCCACATTCATCCATTTGAGGTTCGGTATGCCCAGTCCTCTAGCCCATTTTGGAGCACAAACTGAGTCCCAGGCGACAGCGCAGTTACCACCATTCGCATTAGCTCGCTTGCACCAGAGGAAACCTCTACACACTTTGTTCATCGCAGCTATAGTCTTCATTGGGAGATCCAAGGCCATCATGGCATGAATGGGCATTGCACATAGCACCGATTGGACCAAGGTCAACCGTCCACTCTTAGGCATCAAAGCCGCCTTCCACTTAGGGAGGCAGTTCGCCATTTGATCCACCAAGTATTGCAACTGCGCTGGAGTTTGCTTCCGTAGTGCCAACGGAAGGCCCATGTATTTTATAGGGAAGGATCCTCTCGGGCATCCTAGCACGCTGCTGGTCATGTTAATTTCTTGATCCGAGCACCTTGTTGGGAGGGCCGCTGATTTCGCCATATTCATCTGCAAACCAGATGCCTCCCCAAAAACCTCAAAGATACACTTTGCAGCTTCAAGCTCGCCTGGCTTGGGTTTGATGAAAACCACCACGTCATCCGCGAATATGGACAGCCTTTGCCTCATCCCTCGAGAAGCCAACGGCTCCAAGAGCCATCTTTGTGTTGCTCGCTAAAACAGCCTTTGCAATGGCTCCATAGTGAGAATAAAGAGCATCGGTGATATCGGATCACCCTGCCTGAGCCCCTTACAGTTGTATATAGTGTCTTCGTGGTCCCCATTCACCATGATTTTTGTGGTACAAGTTGAAAGAATACCACAAATCCATGATCTCCACCTAGGACCGAACCCAAGTTGTTGCATCACCTCAATCAGGAACGGCCATTGAACGGAGTCAAAAGCTTTCGAAATGTCTAGCTTGAGTAATATGGCGGGGTTGCGCAAGGCATTCAGCCTTCGAGCTGTACTTTGGACCAACATGAAGTTGTCATGTAAGGATCTGCCCTTCACGAAAGCACTCTGATGGTTCCCCACAAGCATCGGAAGTTTCCACACTAGTCTGCATGCCAGGACCTTCTTAAAGACCTTAATAACTCCATGCACGAGACTGATCGGCCCAAAGTCCGCCACATCTAGGGCACCATCCTTCTTGGGCAGCAAAGTGACGAGGGATTTGTTGATCACGGCCAAACCTCAGACGTCCCCATTGTAAAAGCAAGCCAACGCCTTCATGATATCATCTTTTATAATATGCTAGCATGCGGCATAAAAGCGGCCCGTAAATCCATCCGGCCCGGGCGCCTTGTCTAGGGGCATCCCCATGATGACACCTTCCACCTCTTCGTACGTGAATGGATCCTCTAGCTGCGATAGATCTAGCCACGGCAAGTCCAACTCATCGAGATTTATAGTGCAGCTCCGGGACTCCGCGGAACCAAATGTCGCGCCGTAATATGCATCCACTGCGGAAGCCACCTCCTCCTGGCCAGAATATATGCATCCGTTGTGCTTGACTGAGCGTAGGACATTCTTGCGCTGCCGATGACTCGCCTGTTGATGAAAATGCCTTGTACTGCCATCTCCTTCACGCAACTGCAACAAGCGCGATCTCTGTCTTGCTATGCTTCTCCCAAGAGAGGCCAGCCCTAGCAGCTTCTTCTTTAAGCAGCTCCTCAAGCCTCTTTCCGCGTCCGATAGTGGCCTATTATCCATCGCGACGTCCAGTTGCTTTATGACCTCCAGAGCAATGGAAATTTGAAGTTTCACATTGCCAATCCAGCGAGTGCTCCACCATTGAAGGTTTATAGCCGTAGCTCGCAATTTATTATTACAGCGTGAGGTACACATTGGACGCCTCGGGCGTCGAGTCCTAGGCCCCTTGCACCACGTCCAGAAAACCTTGAGCCTCGACCCAAAACGCCTCGAACCTGAATCTTTTCCTCATACTAACCTCCACATTCATATCCAAGATAAGAGGGCAGTGGTCCAAAATCGCCGTCCCTAGAGCGGACAGGAAGCAGGACGGGAATGCCTCATCCCACTCATTGGAGACAAATACATGATCAATTTTCTCCAGCGTGGCATTCCGCCTCTCATTTGACCAGGTATAGCGCCTCCCATTAAGGTATAGTTCCTTGAGTTCCAATCTGTTTAATTTTGCTCTAAATCTCCCCAACATCCTTCGGTTAACCAGCTCATTACTATTGACCTCTTGCCTAGCCAAGAGATTGAAATCCCCAGCTACCAACCACGGCCCTGCGTGCAGATCCCGGATATCCACCAACTCTTGCATGAACTTGATTTTGTCTACCTCATCTTGCGGCACATAGACACTTGCGAGCCACCATGCCTGTTCGTCATCCGGGCACTTAACCAACATGGTCAGCGTATGGTTAGTGTAATGTGAGTTGGATATATGTGTGATAGAGTCATCCCAAGCTACTAGAATCCCGCCACGAGTACCCACCGCCGGCAAGTAGAAAAAGTTTTCATATTTGCTTCCGAGGCATTGCCTCACATCATTCACCGATACAACTTGAAGCTTAGTTTCCTGAAGGCAAATGATTGCCGAACCGGCCGTTGCCACCACCTGGTACATCGTGTTCCTCCTAGCTTGAGCGTTCAGCCCACGAACATTCCACACTAAGACTTTCAATGGGTGCACATTCATTTGGCATGCCCGCACAAACCACACAGCTGACCACGCAGCTAGACCCCAATGGGGCTGTCCACCAACGGCATCGGGGGCGACTCCTAGCCAAACAAGGCTAGAATAGCCGCAATGTGCGCATCCGAGAGTGGTCGTGCGAGCAGGTCCACATACATCCGTAGTGCCTCCTCGGATATAACTTCGCCTTCATGTGCCAAGCATAATTTCCGGATGAGAACTTGCTATTGTTTGGTCGCCGCCCGCTTGGCAATTCTAGTGCTACGCCTTGGAGTTATCTCGAGCCTTTGCTTCTTCCTGATCTGGCGTCCTGGGTTGGCAACAGCACGGCCAGAAGGCCTCGGCAGCACGGGAGAAACAGGCACACGCATATCAGCGCAAAAAGCGGCCAAATCCCCCCCGGGGCGATCTGCATGGCCGCTGGCGTGCATGGCCTCGGATCCGGTGCCAGCACATGGCCAGCATCCTGCGGGGCCACCTGTTCCCCGATCCCAGGCATGCATGGCGTGGGAACCCGGGCTTGGCCATCCTCGTCCTCCAGCGGTGCCAACTGGGCAGTCCCCATAGGCATGCATGGCCTGGTGGCATGCATCGGGCTACCCTCCCCACCTGACAAGCTGATCTGAAAAGTCTCCCATGCTTCTACTTGTCCTATTCCATCTGAAACCGTGCAGGAGAACGACAGCAGCTGCACAGCTGCACAAACCCCAACCGTATCCTGCTCCTCCATGATCCGGTCCTGCAGTGGGATTTGCAATCCACCAATCCGGACCGAGTCCACCAAACTCTGCCCAGCAGAGGGCAGCAGCCCCGACGCGCTGCGCCCAACATCCTGCAAAGCACTCTGTCCCATCCCCACGCTTCGTCGCCATCTGGCCAATTGCACCGAGGAAGGGGAACCAACGGTCTGCTGCGCCTCGGCTGGGGCCACATAGGATGCCACCTGCGGACCTGACCAGCTGGCGGCCCCAGGCCTATCCTCGCCCAAAGGGCATTCCACCGGACCCACCAAGGAACCCCTGACACCAGCCCACAGCTGTTGTTGACCGTTGGGTCCATCGAATCGAGTGGAGTTTGAACACACGCGCGCGCGCCCGCCGGTGGTGGTGCCGCCGACGAGGACTCCGCCGTATGCACCGAGCCACCACCGACGCGGCGAGAATGGCCTCCCCGCCTCTTCCACCAGAGGACCCCCGGCCACGGCCATCGTCTCCGGTGGGTGGGGAAGGAGGCGGCGGCGGCGGGGGCGCCGTCCCGCCATCATCCACCATCACGCCCGTCAGCACTCGGATCTCGATGGGGTACCAGAACGCGCTTGAGCAACGTCCGGCCGCCGACCTTCGTCCATCCGCCTCCGACCAAAGCATGCGCCTTGGCTCATCGATGTAGAGGAGACGCTGAGTGGGAATCCGCCTGGGCCGGTTCGTGCGCAACCAAACCCTGAAATCCGCCATGTCCACCCTGCTTGCAGTATCCTCGTCTACCCCGACGACGTAGCCCAGACCACGCAGGATCACACTGGCAGTCCGCCGGCACCAGCATGCACCGGCACACCCCGGAGCGAGATCGGGACAAGGTACGACAAGGACGCCGCCGTCGCCTGGGCTTGCCGAATCCATGGGCACAGAGAGAGCTCGAACTAGGGCGCCTCCACGTGCCCGGCACGCACCATGTGCTCCCGAAGAGCACCGTCATGGCAGAGCACGAGGAAATCCTCAGGGAAGAAGCGCCGAATGGACATCTCCGCCGGTCCAACGCCGAACGCGGCATGCAACACGGCCGCCGCCGCGTCCACATCCACCACTGGCCTGGTGCCGACGACGGTGACCAGCACACCCCGCGCCAGCTCGGCCTCGAGCGACCGCGTATCCTCCGCAGCTTCCAGGAAGCACACCTCCACCTCCTCATCACAGCAGAACTCCGGCCGAGAGTGCTGGCCCTCCAGCTAGTCAAAAGGCGCCGAGAACGCCGGACCTGCAGACCTCCTCACCGACGGTGGCCATGCCGCGAGCGGATCCTGCACCACCTGGCTCCACAAACGCACCGCTCCCGGCGGCGGGGGCGGCAGGACCACAGGCGAGCGCGAGCGCGGGGACGGTGATAGCGAGCGCGGGGGCGAAGCCGGCGATGCCTGGCGTGGGCCATCCGCAACCTGAAGCCGCAAAGCAGGCGGCAGGCGTGGTTGCTGCTCCACCGGAGACGGCTGCGCGGACGAGTGTATCCCCGCGAGGTGTGGCCAGGCCCATGGCAACGAACCCAGAGCGTGGGGTTCGTGCACTCCCTTGAGATCTGCCCATCACTGCCACAGTTGTAGCAGCAGCTGTACAACTCCACCGGGAGCCTGGAGGAGGGAGGAGGGCGAGCCGCCGTCAGGACGCGCCTCCGTCCCTCCCGCCGCCGGCGCGGCGGGCGCTGGGCACGAGTCAGCGGCACTCGCGGACGCCGAGGCATCTTGGTTTGCCATCCACCATGTGCCGGACGCGTTGCCGGAGCGCGAGAGGGTCCCGCCGCGCCGCCTTGCACCACCAGCCCAAAAGGGGTGCCCAAGATCTGGGGGACGACGATGGCGGAGCGAAGCTGCGGCCGCAGCGGTGCGGGGGGAGGAGAGGAACGAGGCTCCACACAGGGCGAAGGAGACATGGGAGCGTCAGATTCCGACGAGAACGAACCAGAGAGGGAGACCCTAGAGGCCATGGCCCCGCGGAGAGGTGGCCGCCGCCGCCGGAGTGGAAGGCGGCTCTTTGGGTGGCTGCCGGCGCAGGAGTGGCCGCCGGCGCGGAGCGGAGCGCTAGGGAGAGCGGCTTTCTTCATGATCAATTTCCTTAGTCCTGACGAATTGTGTGTCCTCCTCCATGTATATTTTTATGAAAAGATTTATGGGACACATGGTTGAAGAGAAAAGAAATCTTTCAGTTAAACTAGGAAAGTAAAAAAATGTAAAATATAGTTGTCACATTGTTCAGTACGATCTACTTGAGGTGACTCATGCTCTGGTAGACGCTAGCCACCCTTTCTTCCCACCTTAGGTCCCACTTGGAAGAATGTTATTTATTTTACACTTGTAAGAGCATCTACAGCCGGGAGCCTTAAACCCCCCTCAAATGCTAGGCGGACGGCACAGTCACTGACCCATCAAAGAAAAAAAAACCGACCCAGGCGGGCTCCTCATACTGGCTCTAAACATCGGCCGGGTTGACCGACGCCCTTCGTATCCATCTCAAAATTGGGCCGGATATGGGAGGCCCAGGCGTGATCGGCCACATCCGCCATGTTGGACCAGACAGCCCGACCTCACCACAAATTGCACGCCCCAACCTACCTGATTCCACTTGCTCCTCTCCCTTCTTCATGCCGGCTGTCTCCTAGCTCCGCCGCCACCCTTGCTCCCCCGCTGATCTGAGCCCTCAGCGTCGCCAACACCGGCACAACAATCCTCCCATCCGTGCTCGCCGTCGCGGACATCGTCACCGGCCGGGATGCCACCGTGGTATGACCGACAACTCTCGGAGTGCACCTTGCCCTCTATGTGTTCGACACATTGTCCGGCCAGGTTTTTGTGATGTATTCGTAGGCAAAACGATGGATTTTGATTGTTCGTCCGACAAGGAGTATGGACCCACAGAGCTTGATGAAATGATTCAAAATGAGTTCTTTGATTTGTCGAATTCAGACGAAAAAGACGATACGATCATGCTCATGAGCATGCAATAGGAAATGGGCCGGGAGGTGGAGCACATTCTCAACTTCAAGGGCTCGATCAAAGGGAAAAGAGTTATTAACCGAGATAGGTCTCTGAAGCACGGTTACTCTATAATGACTACTTTACTACGGAACCAACTTTCCTTGATGATCCATGGTTTCATCGACGTTTCCGTATGCGCAAACAATTGTTTTTGCGCGTTGTGGAGGTAGTGTAGTCACATGATGACTACTTCAAACTCACTAGGGATTCTTGCCGACAACTTTCATTAAAATGCACGACTGCAGTGAGGATGCTTGCACTTGATACTGTCGCCGATGTCGTTGGTGGGATTACCTGAATGGCGGAGAGCACATGCCTGAAGACCACTGTGAGGTTTTCCCACGCCGTGGTGCAAGTGTTTGGAGTAGAGTATCTGAGAGAACCAAATGTGCAGGATACATAAAACTTTGTTGGGTATTGAAGAGGCAAGAGGTTTTCCAGGTATGCTCGGTTCAATTGATTGCATGCATTGGCAATGGAAAACTGCCCTAAAGGTTTGCGCGGACTGTACCAAGGTCAGACCAAGGAGGTCACGATCATACTAGAAGCAGTGGCATCACATGACTTATGAATTTGGCATTCTTTCTTTGGGATGTGGGATCTCACAACAACATCAATGTGCTTCAGCAATCATCCGTGTTCAGGAGACTTTGCAATGAGGAATTACCACTGTGCAATTACACTGTCAACGGCCGCGACTACAACATGGGGTACTATCTTGTCGATGGTAGCTATCCTTAGTGCAACGTGTTTGTGAAGACCACATCTGAACCCCAAGGCAACAAACAAAGCCACTTTACATTAATGTAGGAAGCAACTTGAAGGATGTGGAGAGGGCACTCAGAGTGCTTCAAGCTCGTTGGAGAATTGTTCGCGGAGCTGCAATGATGTGGAAATCGGAGACTTTGTGGCAGCTGATGACATGTTGTGTAATTTTGCACAATATGATTGTCGGGGACAAGGGTGATGGGGTAGCCAGAACCAAAGATTTTGAAGTGCATGAAGAACAAGTCCACATCTCGGAAAATCAAGATGCAAATCAGCTTATGAATTTTTTGCATATGCATCAGAATCTTCAAGATCTTCAGGTGCACGCGCATATGTGGACCTCCAATGAAAACCAAAGAGCTAATGTTTGAATTGTGTACTTCAAATAAATTTTAAAGTTTGAACTATGTAATTTCGGTACAAAGAACTATAATTTACGCTGACATTCACGTGTATGATCGACATGCATGGATTTTCATGAATTTGAGAGTTTGGATTTGAGGTGTGTGTTTGTCCGATGCTGTCCGCAGATGTGCCTGCGGACGTATTGGGGGGCGGATTTGCCAAAGTCCGGCTATAGATACTCTAACCTCTTCCACATGTATTAAACTGGGTGCCCGTATAATCCAGGCGGAAAGGAAACGGAGCATGGGAGGTGTGTATTATTTTTCCAGGTAGAAGGCACCAAACGACCATTTTTTTCCAGGATCTAAACAACCAACCAACCCAGATGCACATAATAATTATCCGCCTGGATGTTTCACACCTGTAATTGTTCGTGAAACACCACACCCTTAATGGGTTTAATGTTCTTCCTCAGTCATGATCACATCATAAAGATCCTCGTCATGAAGATCCGACTTATCTAAGAAATCACCCATGTCACCAAAAGAAGTACACCATGAGACAATGTTGGGGAAGACTGTGCATCGGATGTCTTCGCCATCGAAACAGACCAGGGAGGACGACTGAGGGGGTGGACCAGTCAGTGAGGCGTGAGAATGATCGAGAGATCGGCTAGGGATTGGTGAGGGAATAAGCCGGGTGGTAGAGACGCAGCGGTGACAGGATCGCCGAGAGGAAACGTAACCCTAGCCGCTGCTTGGGAAAAACCTCTTCGGCTTTGTTTCTGGCTTACTAATTGATATGGTCAAGCGGGCTTAACGACCGTTGACCTTTGATCAAGAAACAAATGTACTAATATGCCATCCAAAAAAGAAAACGAAACCCCAAAAAACTGAAATTTGCCATCCAAATAAAAAGTTGCCATGTTTAACAACTAAAGTTGTCATCTTCATATGCATGGTGTTTAAGGTGAGGCAAAACATAAAGGCTAAACAATTGTATTGTGTTTTCTTTTCGTTCTCGTGTTCTACTGTTCTAGCAACAAGAATGATCATTCCAAGTTACAAGTTGGCCGTGTCCGAACCCTGCCGTGCGGGTTCATGTGCGACTCAGCTCCGCAACAAGGCAGTTAGCCGTAACGTCTGGCTACACGCCGGCCGGCGGGCGGCGGCGTTCGTACAGCGGCCAACTGTGCACTGTAATCAGCAACTTTTTTTTTGAAAAGTTTCGGCGAGCATATGCCCGAATCGTGCGCGGAATCATGAGGCTCACTTTTGCATGTGATATTGTAGGGCGCACCATCACTTCGATCAGTTCAGCTCGGCCATCACGGTACGTACCTAGCTATACCAGCGGTGGCCATGCATGTAGCAGCTTTTCCCTTACCACGCAGTTGACGCATGACTGTTCATGGTAGTATTATTTTGGCAGGGTTTCCATCGTTGGCACAGTGACGCGTTTCTCTGATATGTCCGCTTAGACGTGTCACATGCGTGTCTTCTTGTTTTGAACTTCCAAACTATCTCATCAACAAACCTAGCTAGAAACAGTTTTCACAGAGGTTTGATTGATTTTTCACCAGCTCGCAGACATCATTAGGCCAACTCTACCACACGACCTTATCCTGTCCGTCCCTATTCGTTTGAAGTAAAACGGACAAACCAGACGGCCCAGCGGCAAACCTTATTTTGCTTTTTCGTTCGTTTCGTGTCTGTTTTACCCCATCCCTGAACCAAAGTTGGTCTCGTTTTGAGGCAAAAGCGGACACGAGCCGGACGTTTTCAGCATCCCTTCTGTCCGCTGTGTCCGTCTGCACATGGGTCTGGCCCACCTGTCACTGAAACCTGAGGGACCCACCCACCCACCCACCCATCCCTTCTCTCTCCTCTATTTCCACTATTCATTGCACACCGCGTCGACGGCCGTCGGAGCAGGGCATGGGCACGGCCTCCCCGCCGGCGGGCCAACCAATGCCAGCCTCCCGACCACGGCAGCCGCGACTAGCAGACGGCGAGCACGCGGGGCTGCGGCAGACAGGCGTGCGCGCGACGAGCTGGCCGGGCGGGGCGCGCGGCTAGCAGGCGAGGCGCGGTGCGGGGCGCGGGACGGGGGGCTGGGCGCGCGGGCGAGCTGGCCGGGCGGGGCGCGGTGCACGGGGCGGGGCGGCAGGGGGTGCGGGACGGGGGGCTGGGAGCGCGGCGCCGGCGCGCGGGCGAGCTGGCGGGGCGGCGCGGGGTGCGGGGAGCGGCGCGCGGGCGGGGCGCGGGTCGGGTGGCTAGGCGCGCGAGCGAGGATGCGGGGCGGGGCGGGCGAGCTCACGCGCGGCAGATGCCCAGGCCACGGCGAGGAGTTGGCCGCGGCGCGGGCGAGGGCGCGACGGTGGGCGGCGAGGCGGGCGCGCGGAGCGAGAGCGCGAGCTCGTTGACGGGTGAGGCGCGCGACCGAGACAGACAGTTTGAGATCAGTCGGTGCGCTGGGCGCCTCCAACTCTACCGAGACGTCCATGTTCATTTTACCACCCATTGCCACCCCAAACGAACAAAATCCAGACAAAACAAACGTTCATTTAGGGCCGTGCGGTGGAGTTGGCCTTACGCTTTTTGCTACGCCGCACGGTGGTGGTACGTGGAATGTAGCTCCTTCCTTTTTTTTCTTTGAAAAGGAATCGCCTTATCCAGCTACCCTAGCATCGTCATCATAACCATGCTATATAGGAGTATTGCTATCCTTCACACGACCGCAAGTGTTGGCCTGACTGTAATACTTTTGTACTCTCTTCTCCTCCTTTGAAAATGATAATATAATCTTGGCCTCTTTTGGTTCATAGGATAGAATTATCATAGGAATAAGAATTTTGTAGAAAATGAGATGACACGTTCTTAAATTCTATGAGTAGGAATAGAAAACGAGATGTTATTTGGTTGACACCAGAGAAATTTTTTCATTAAGTTTAGACTCATTTTTATTTTTCTATGAAATGTGAAGAATGAGAACCAATCCTATGTAAGAATAGGAATCTATTCCTATGAATCAAAAGGCTCTAAAAAAAAAATTCTATAAGAATCCTATCCTCTAAAATTCCTATGAAATTACTCCAAACCAAAAGGAGGCCTTATCTATCACGAGACAAGGGCCTCGGTGGTGGGAGGGCTGCTGCCGTCTCCACCCCCGTGCGCTCGCCGTTCCGTTCGTACGCCTTCCTCTTTCCCGCCGACGAACGACGCTCTAGTGTTCCCAAGACGATGTGAATGATGACGAGCCGGGACTATGGTAAATTCGCCCGTACCCTACGTACCCACGAGCCGGGCCTCCTCGATCGCCTGTCCAAAGAATCTAGGAGTACGAGGCAATGCATGCCGTGTGCGCGGCCGGCGTGAGTCCGTGTGAGCGCCGCTCGATCGTAAATTGGTGTTCCTTGTGGTGTGCGTGGGCGAGCGCAACGGCAATAACCGCTGTCGCTTGACGCTCCGGCCGGTGAGCCGCACAAGGGGCCCGCTGCGCGATGTCCCTCGTACCTGCGTGCTTGCACGCCTCGGAGCCGCGCCGATGGCACTTTTCTGCTCGCCATTCAGCCTGAGCATGGTTAAACTTGCACCTCAGCTCTTGTCATTCACCCCCGAGACACGGGCGGTTAGTTATCCGCGCGTGCGTGCACGGCTCACATGCACAGTTACGCCGCTGCTTCTCCAAATGAGGCATCCGCCATGCCCCTACAGTCCCACTGTCCTATCCTATACCTGCCATGGCTACAATGGCTAGCACTTGTTTACGGACCACAGTTGCACCAATAGACCCAAGAAACAGCCGGCAAACGTCCAGTGCTCGTACGTGCGGTCGATGGCAACCGGGCGGAGAAAGCAGTAAAAACGATGGGCGACAACATTGGCACCACAGAAAGCAAAGCGCCGAGTGATCAAGGCCGGTACGATCACGTACACTCACTCCCCGGGGAACCGTGACATGCAGACCATGCTGAAAATACCGTCAGAAAAGAACAGATGATAATCCACTCACTCTCTCGAATACAGTGGATTTGGACTGCCCCAGAACCTAACAAAACACGCTCGGAATATTCTCATGGATTTGAAACTTGAGCGAAGACGACGAAGGGAAAATGGGAGCTGTGTGGCGACGGATCTATCTACCCTGTGCAATAATTGTAGAAGGTGCGCCACTGTATTATTACTGCCACCGTACGGCAACGCCTCCAGACCCCCTCCCACACCCTGCCACTCTGTCGACGCGTACTCGCTCTGCCCACTGTCAAGTCTACAGGAGTACTCCCTCCGTCGGCCAAAGAGTGAACGTCTGGCTCGAGTAATTTTCCCAAAATAAGTGAACGTCTGGCTCCGCAGCGATCCACCGAGTATGGCCCGTTGACAGTCATTGCAGTTGTCATTTGAAATAGGGAATCAAAAGTGCCAAATTGGAAGATTCTTGCTGCCGGGTGATGTAGTAATTTTCCTTGGCATGATTGTGCGCATATCGTTTTTTCTTGGTGTGCCACATTGTTGAGAACAATCACGGTACTCAACACACATCTCTTCTTGTATTCCCTCTGTTTCTTTTTACTCCGCATATAAAATTTAGTCAAAGTTGAACTACACAAAATTTGACCAAATTTATGTAAAAAATATAAACATCTACAATACTAAAACTATATAGTATGAAAATACGTTTCATGATGCATCTGATAATATTGATTTCATATTGTGATTGTTTTCATGTCTTAATATAAAGTTAGTCAAATTCTACAAAGCTTGACTTTGACGAAACCTTATATGCGGACTAAAAAGAAACAGAGGGAGTACTTTGTCCTTGTGTGACTTGGTGGGAGGACACCAAATAAATCAGGCTTGCAATCAGATCACAATAAATCCGATGTCAGATTTATAGTGATTTGGAGCAAACGCGGTCTCCGCCGTCCGTTCATTTATCACGGATCACGCGGAAACCTAACACCATGTTATTGCATAGAAAATCGTTCACGTTGTGTCGGAACGAAACAACGGTAGGCACACCTTTTCTTTTCTTTTGCCTGACCCGTTCACCCTCACTCTAGTTCGCTCTCATTCTCCCCCTCCCACTTTCCTCTTCTCATCGGCCCGTCGACCACCATCTCATTGGCGATTCCCAACAACGACGTTGATGCTGCGATAGTGGAATCCCACCGATCCAGGCAATTACATGTGTTTACCGACGCTTCTTCACACACGCGGTGCGGAGTGGAGGAAGGGTGGGCTCAGGGCGGTAGTGGCACGTAGCGTGTGGGAGAGGGGGTTGCCGCAGATGAGTTGCATGGGAGGGTGCGGTGGTGCATCGGCCTGACGCGGTGGTGCAGGCGTTGAGGGCGGTGCATCATCGACGGGCAGAAGTAGGAGTTCTGGCGCCTCTTCCTCGCGCTTGTCTTCTGGCGTCTCTAAAGGTACGATAAGTTGTACCTTTGAGCTAGCGAATGCCTCCTCATTGAACTGCTAACGGAAAAGGAATGATGACGATTCACCATTTTCTACTTCTGCTTCCATTAGTGTTGATTGTCGCTGATCCATGGTAGTTTAGTGCGATTGATTTGGATTTGGTTGATAATTTGATTGCTCATGCTATTTTGTAGTAGTGTAGAAATAGAGAAAATTATCATCAATTGGCAAATTAATAATCTTTTATAGCTGCCATCCTTTTTTAGTAAATAGTTGTCATGGCAATTGCTATGAATTTTCATCGACCCTCGCAATTTGCTTCTCATTTTTAGAGCTTGTTTTGCCATGTCAATGCACCATGTTCCCTAAATTTGCCATGTATTAGAAATCTCTATTTTTCCCATGAAAAATGATCTCAAATTTGTACCATTTCTTCTACATTTCTCATGAATTAGACATCATTTAATTTCATATACCATGGTAAATTAAAAGGAATTAGAGATCGTTTGCCATGTCAATGTACTATTACGATCTCTAATTTTTAGCATTTTGGACTCAGTTTTCTTGAGAGTGATTGGTTGGGATTAGTTGACAAGTTGATTGTTGCTGCTATTTTATAATATTTCAGAAACAGAACAAATTATACATCATCGGGTGCGTACGGGAATGAATTTTCGTCAAAAACAACGTGACGAGAGACAATAATGCGACGATATTGGAGGTCGTAGCAGCGGTAGCCCTTGTGCTTGAGGGGATACCCAAGAAAAATGCAACAGGAGGAGCGAGGAGAAAGCTTATGCGGTGTGGTTGCATACGTGTTGGGATAGCACAAGTACCCAAACACTCGAAGATGGTCGTAGGTGGGGCGGAGGCCATGGAGTTGGAAGTAGGGAGTGTGGCTGCTGATGGCACGAGAGGGGTGGCGATTGAGAAGATAAGTGGCTGTGTGGAGGGCCTCGACCTAAAACTGGGGAGGGGGAGGGTGTTGGGGAACACAGTATTTCAAAAAAATTCCTACGATCACGCAAGATCTATCTAGGAGATGCATAGCAACGAGAGGGGAGAGTGTGTCTACGACCCTCGTAGAATGAAAGCGGAAGCGTTTTGTAACGCGGTTGATGTAGTCGAACGTCTTCGCGATCCAACCGATCAAGTACCGAACACACGACACCTCCGCGATCTGCACACGTTCATCTCAGTGACGTCCCTCGTACTCTTGATCCAGGTGAGGCCGAGGGTGAGTTCCGGCAGCACGATGGTGTCTTGACGGTGATGATGAAGTTACCGACGCAGGGCTTCGCCTAAGCACTACGACAATATGACCGAGGTATAAAACTGTGGAGGGGGGCACCACACACGGCTAAAGATCAACTTGTGTCTCTATGGGGTGCCCCCTCCCCGTATATAAAGGAGGGGAGGAAGAGGCCAGCCGGCCACAAGGGGCGCGCCCAGGGGGGGGGGGAATCCTACTCCAAGTAGGAATCGCCCCCCCTTTCCTAGTCCAAGTAGGAGAAGAAGGAAGGAGAGGGAGAGAGAGAGGGAAAGAGGGGTCGCGCCCCCCTCCCCTAGTCCTATTCGGACTCCCCTTGGGGGGGGGACGCCACCTCCTGGCTGCTGCCCTCTCTCTCCCCTAAGGCCCACTAAGGCCCATTACTTTCTTGGGGGGTTCCGGTAACCCCTCCGGCACTCCGGCTTTATCCGAAACCACCCGGAACACTTCCAGTGCCCGAATGTAACCTTCCAATAAATCAATCTTTATGTCTCAACCATTTAGAGACTCCTCGTCAAGTCCATGATCTCATCCAGGACTCCAAACAATCTTCGGTACATCAAATCACATAACTCATAATACAAATCGTCATCAAACGTTAAGCGTGCGGATCCTACTGGTTCGAGAACTATGTAGACATGACCGAGACACATCTCCGGTCAATAACCAATAGCGGAACCTGAATGCTCATATTAGCTCCTACATATTCTACGAAGATCTTTATCAGACAAAACGCATAACAACATACGTTGTTCCCTTTGTCATCGGTATGTTACTTGCCCGAGATTTGATCGTCAATATCCTCATACCTAGTTCAATCTCGTTACCAGCAAGTCTCTTTACTCGTTCCGTAATGCATCATCCCGCAATCTAAAAGATTTCTAGAAGCAAAATTCAATCCAGCATAAAAATTCTGTATAATCATCCATAAATTCAAATCATGTGTAAGGCAATTACGTATCATTAATTTTATCCTCTCCCAAGCTTGTGCAACATGCTCATCATCAAGTTGCTTAAAATTCATAATATCGTTTCTAAGAGAGATGATCTTAGCGGGAGGAAAATACTTAGAGATAAAAGCATCTTTGCACTTATTCCATGAATCAATACTATTTTTAGGCAAAGAAGAAAACCAAGTTTTAGCACGATCTCTAAGTGAAAACGGAAATAGCTTCAATTTAAAAATATCATTATCCACATCTTTCTTCTTTTGCATATCGCAAAGTCAACAAAGTTGTTTAGATGGGTAGCGGCATCTTCACTAGGAAGGCTGGAAAATTGATCTTTCATGACAAGATTCAACAAAGCAACATTAATTTCACAAGATTCAGCATCGGTAATAGGAGCAATCGGAGTGCTAATAAAATCATTGTTGTTGGTATTAGAAAAGTCACATAATTTAGTATTATCTTGAGCCATCGTGACAAACAATCAATCCAACACACAAGAAAACAAGAAGTAAGCGAAAAGAGGCGAACGAAAAAGGGCGAATAAAACAGCAAAGGTGAAGTGGGGGAGAGGAAAACGAGAGGCGAATGGCAAATAATGTAATGCGAGGGAGAACAGTTTGTGATGGGTCTTGGTATGTCTTGACTTGAGCGTAGATCTCCCAGTCAACAACGCCAGAAATCCTTCTTGCTACCTCTTAAGCATGCATTTGTTTTCCCTTGAAGAGGAAAGGGTGATGCGGCAAAGTAGCGTAAGTATTTCCCTCAGTTTTTGAGAACGAAGGTATCAATCCAGTAGGAGACTACACGCAAGTTGCCTAGTACTTGCACAAACAATCAAGAACCTTACAACCAACGCGCTAAATGGGTTGTCAATCCCTTCACGACCACTTGCAAAAGTGAGATCTGATAAAGATAATAAGATAAATATTTTTGGTATTTTTTTGTATAGATTGGAAAATAAAGATTGCAAGAAAAATAGTAAACTAGAATTATAGATCGGAAACTTATATGATGTAAAGTAGACCTGGGGGCCATAGGTTTCACTAGTGGCTTCTCTCATGATAGCATATATTACGATGGGTGAACAAATTACTGCCGAGCAATTGATAGAAAAGCGCATAGTTATGATGATATCTAAGGCAATGATGATGAATATAGGCATCATGTTCGTGTGAAGTAGACCGAAACAATTCTGCATCTACTACTATTACTCTACACATCGACCGCTATCCAGCATGCATCTAGAGTATTAAGTTCATAAGAATAGAGTAACACATTAGGCAAGATGACATGATGTAGAGGGATAAACTCAAGCAATATGATATAAACCCCATATTTTACCTTCGATGGCAACAATACAATACGTGCCTTGCTGCCCCTGCTGTCACTGGAAAAGGACACCGCAAGATTGAACTCAAAGCTAAGCACTTCTCCCATTGTAAGAAAGATCAATCTAGTAGGCCAAACTAAACCGATAATTCGAAGAGACTTGCAAAGATATCAAATTATGCATGTAAGAATTCAGAGAAGAACCCAATAATATTCAAAGATAATCAAATTCAAAAAACCACAATTAATCGGATCTCGGCAAACACACTGCAAAAGATTATTACATCGAATAGATCTCCAAGAACATCGAGGAGAACTTTGTATTTAGAACCAAAGAGAGAGAAGAAGTCATCTAGCTAATAACTATGGACCCGAAGGTCTGTGGTAAACTACTCACACATCATCGGAGAGGCTATGGTGTTGATGTAGAAGCCCTCCGTGATCTAATCCCCCTCCGGCAGATCACCGAAAAAGGTCCCCAGATGGGATCTCACGGGTATAGAAGGTTGCTAGGATGGAAAAGTGGTTTCGTGGCTCTCCTTGATGTTTTTAGGGTACATGGGTATATATAGGCGAAAGAAGTACGTCGGTGGAGCTCCGTGGGGCCCATGAGGGTGGGGGCGCGCCTACCCCCCTGGGCGTGCCCCCTACCTCGTGGAAGCTTCGCAGACTTCCAGACATGTACTCCAAGTCTCCTTTGTTGCGTTTGTTCCAAGAAAGATCCTTGCAAAGTTTCGTTCCATTTGGATTCCGTTTGATATTCCTTTCCCGCGAAACACTGAAATAGGCAAAAAACAACAATTTGCACTGGGCCTTTGGTTAATAGGTTAGTCCCAAAAATAATATAAAAGTGCATAGTAAAGCCCATTAAACATCCAAAACAGATAATATAATAGCATGGAACAATAAAAAATTATAGATACGTTGGAGACGTATCAGGCCACGGCCGCCCTAGTCACTGCGGCCCCGTCACCCTAGCGGGAGCTTGGCGGCGGCCCTGTTGCTGTCCGTGGCCCCGGTCAGGGACACGTTCCTGAGAGCGATCCACCCGATCACCCGGGCGTGGAGCAAAGCCGCCCGCGGGAGAGGAGCCAGAAGCGCCGCTGGAGCCACTGGGAAGAGCGTTGGTCCCGTGCACCGCCATAACCATGGCGCTGGACTCGGAGGAACGTTGCGCGAGGTTCTCCTCGGCAAGCTTGACTCGTTAGAAGATAGCCTCGAAGGGTGGGAGGGGAACGGTGTCGGCCAGCACGACCCGGATGGTGTCGAGGCGTTGGTCGAGGCCATGGAGAAACAGAGTGGTGAGGTCGACCTCGGTCACCGCATGATCTATGTCGGCGAGGCCATCAGTGAGCAACTTCATGTGACGCACATACTCATCCACAGAGAGATCTCCCTGTTTAAGGTTGCGATATTGGCGATTGAGGATCATGTAGCGAGCGGCGCGATCTGCGAGGAAGTAATGTTGGTTCCGAGTCCAGAGGGCGTGGATGGTGGTAGCGCCGATCACATGATCAACGATCGAGTCTGCGAGGGTGGAGTACATCCAGAGGACAACATGTGCATCGAGCTCAAGATAGTGGGCATCGGCGTTGGGTGGTGGGGGATGCTGAATGAGGAAGGTGACGCCATGGCGGAGGAGCACCATGAGGAAGAAGCTTTTCCACTTGCGGTAGTTGTGTTGGGCAGGATCTAGGAGGAACTTGACGTGGTTGGAGATGCTGTTGGGGAACGCAGTATTTTTAAAAAAATCCTATGAACATGCAAGATCTATCTAGGAGATGCATAGCAATGAGATGGGAGAGTGTGTCTACGTACCCTCGTAGACCGAAAGCGAAAGCGTTTAGCAACGCTGTTGATGTAGAATAACGTCTTCGCAATCCAACCGATCCAAGTAACGCACGGCACCTCCGTGATCTGCACACGTTCAGGTCGGTGACATCCCTCGAACTCTTGATCTGGTTGAGGCCGAGGGAGAGTTTCGTCAGCACGGTGGCATGGTGACGGTGATGATGAAGTTACCGACGCAGGGATTCGCCTAAGCATTATGACGATATGACCGAGGTGGAAAACTGTGGAGGGGGGCACCGCACACGGCTAAGACAAATCTTGGAGTGCCTTTGGGGTGCCCCCTGCCCACGTATATAAAGGAGGGGGGAAGAGGAGGCCGGCCTAGGAGGAACGCGCCTATAGGGGAAGTCCAACTAGGATTCCCAATCCTAGTTGGAGTCCCCTTCCTTTTCCAAGAGGTGGGGACGGAAGGAGTAGGAGAGGGAGAAGGAAAGAGAGGGGGCGGCGCCCCCTCCCTAGTCCAATTCAGACTTGCCATGGGGGGGCGCGCAGCCACCCCTTGAGGCACTTCTCTCCTTTCCGGTATGGCCAATTAAGGCCCACTACATCCCCTGGCGAATTCCCGTAACTTTCCGATACTCCGAAAAATACCTGAATCACTCGGAACCTTTCCGATGTCCGAATATAGCCTTCCAATATATCAATCTTCACGTCTCGACCATTTCGAGACTCCTCGTCATGTCCGTGATCTCATCCGGGACTCCGAACAACCTTCGGTACATCAAATCACATAACTCATAATACAAATCGTCATCGAACGTTAAGCGTGTGGACCCTACGGGTTCGAGAACTATGTAGACATGGCCGAGACACATCTCAGGTCAATAAACAATAGCGGAACCTGGATGCTCATATTGGCTCCTACATATTCTACGAAGATCTTTATCGGTCAAACCGCATAACAACATACGCTGTTCCCTTTGTCATCGGTATGTTACTTGCCCGAGATTCGATCGTCGGTATCATCATACCTAGTTCAACCTCGTTACCGGCAAGTCTGTTTACTCGTTCCGTAATGTATCATCCCGCAACTAACTCATTAGTCACATTGCTTGCAAGGCTTATAGTGATGTGCATTACCGAGAGGGCCCAGAGATACCTCTCCGACAATCGGAGTGACAAATCCTAATCTTGATCTATGCCAACTCAACAAACACGATCGGAGACACCTGTAGAGCATCTTTATAGTCACCCAGTTATGTTGTGATGTTTGATAGCACACAGTGTGTTCCTCCGGTATTCAGGAGTTGCATAATCTCATAGTCATAGGAGCATGTATAAGTCATGAAGAAAGCAATAGCAATAAAACTAAACGATCATAGTGCTAAGCTAATGTATGGGCCTTGTCCATCACATCATTCCCTAATGATGTGATCCCGTTCATCAAATGACAACACATGTCCATGGCTAGGAAACTTAACCATCTTTGATTAACGAGCTAGTCAAGTAGAGGCATACTAGGGACACTCTGTTTGTCTATGTATTCACAGATGTACTAAGTTTCCGGTTAATACAATTCTAGCATGAATACTAAACATTTATCATGATATAAGGAAATATAAATAACAACTTTATTATTGCCTCTAGTGCATATTTCCTTCAGAGGGGTGAGGTTAGCTTGGAGAAGGAGGGTGTGAACAACATCGTTGGTGGTGCGGAGTAGGCGCTCGGCTTTATTGTTCTAGGGGGATGTGTGGGGAGACGAGCAGCGATAGATCATACCGTTGGTGGAGAAGAAGGTGCGAAGAGTGTGATTGATGAGCTCGTCTCCATTATCGCATTGCAATGCCTTGATGACTACATTATATTGGGTTTTGACATAAGAAATAAGTGTGGTGGAGGTGTCTGATTTGTTGCGTAGAGGGAACAACCACGAGAAATGGGAGTAGTCATCAAGTATAATTAAATATATTGATAACCGAAAAAGCTCACAACCAGAAAGGTCCACAAATCACAATGAATTAAATTCAAAGGGAGCATAAGTGCGGCTAGTAGATGAAGAAAAGGGTAAGCGTTCTTGGCGTCCAAGTTGACATGCATCACATGGCATGTGAGTAGAATTATTACATGGAACAAGAAAATCATGCGCTATGGAATGAAAAGTTTGAGCACTAGGATGGTGATGACCCACAAGTATAGGGGATCTGTCGTTGTTCTTTCAATAAGTAAGAGTGTCGAACCCAACGAGGAGCATAAGGAAATGATAAGCAGTTTTCAGTAAGGTATTCTCTGCAAGCACTGAAATTATCGGTAATAGATAGTTTTGTGATAAGGTAATTTGTAACAGGTAACAAGTAATAAAAGTAAATAAAGTGCATCAAGATGGCCCAATCCTTTTTGTAGCAAAGGACAAGCCTGTACAAACTCTTATATAAAGGAACACGCTCCCGAGGACACATGGGAATTATCGTCAAGCTAGTTTTCATCACGTTCATATGATTCGCGTTCGGTACTTTGATAATTTGATATGTGGGTGGACCGGTGCTTGGGTACTGCCCTTCCTTGGACAAGCATTCCACTTATGATTAACCCCTCTTGCAAGCATCCGCAACTACAAAAGAAGTATTAAGGTCAACCTAACCGTAGCATGAAACATATGGATCCAAATCAGCCCCTTACAAAGCAACGGATAAACTAGGGTTTAAGCTTCTGTCACTCTAGCAACCCATCATCTACTTATTACTTCCCAATGTATTCCTATAGGCCCAAATAATGGTGAAGTGTCATGTAGTCGACGTTCACATGACACCACTAGAGGAGAGACAACATACATCTCATCAAAATATCGAACGAATACCAAATTCACATGACTACTTATAGCAAGACTTCTCCCATGTCCTCAGGAACAAACGTAACTACTCACAAAACATATTCATGTTCATAATCAGAGGAGTATTAATATGCATATAGGATCTGAACATATGATCTTCCACCAAATAAACCAACTAGCATCAACTACAAGGAGTAATCAACACTACTAGCAACCCACATGTACCAATCTGAGGTTTTGAGACAAAGATTGGATACAAGAGATGAACTAGGGTTTGAGATGAGATGGTGTTGGTGAAGATGTTGATGGAGATTGACCCTCTCCCGATGAGAGGATTGGTGGTGATGATGATGGTGTTGATTTTCCCCCTCCCGGAGGGAAGATTCCCCGGCAGAACAACTCCGCCGGAGCCCTAGATTGGTTCTGCCAAGGTTCTGCCTCGTGGCAGCGGAGTTTCATCCCGAAAGCCTGCTTATGATTTTTTCTAGGGCAAAAGACCTCATATAGCAGAAGATGAGCACCGGAGGCCTGCCAGGGGGCCCACGAGGCAGGGGGCGCGCCCCCACCCTCATGGATGGTGGGTGGCCCCCCTATGATACTTCCTTCGCCCAATATTTTTTATACATTCTGAAACGTGCTCCCGTGAAGTTTCAAGACTTTTGGAGTTGTGCAGAATATGTCTCTAATATTTGCTCCTTTTCTAGCCCAAAATTCCAGCTGCCGGCATTCCCCCTCTTCATGTAAACCTCGTAAAATAAGAGATAATAGGCATAATATCGTGACAAATGTGTAATAACAACCCATAATGCAATAAATATCGATATAAAAGCATGATGAAAAATGGACGTATCAACTCCCCCAAGCTTAGACCTCGCTTGTCCTCAAGCGTAAGCCGGTATCGAAAAATATGTCCACATACTTAGAGATAGAGGTGTCGATAAAATAAAATACGGACATGAGGGCATCATGATCATTCTTATAACAGCAACATATATGTATATATATTGTCATATGATCTCTTATGCTAAAGTAACAATTCATTCACAGTTTCAAGTATGATTCATAAACTTCATTGAAAACTAACAAACTATAATCTCAGTCATTGAAGCAATTGCAATTTATCATAACATCGGAAAGAGTCAATATATGAGCTTTTCAGCAAGTCCACATACTTAACTATCATTTAGTCTTTCACAATTGCTAACACTCACGCAATATTTATGGGTATGAAGTTTTAATCGGACACAGAGAAAGATAGGGGCTTATAGTATTGCCTCCCAACCTTTTACCTCAAGGGTAATGTCAACAATAATAGTTCATGAAAACTAACATCCAATTAGCTATATATCAGGATCTTTCCAACACATTGTGCTTGCCAAAAGGATAAAATGTAAAAGGGAAAGGTGAAGATCACCATGACTCTTGTATGAAGTATAAGACAATAATAAAAGATAGGCCCTTCGCAGAGGGAAGCAGAGGTTGTCATGTGCTTTT
The DNA here is from genome assembly GCF_056163025.1 of Triticum urartu. NCBI lineage: Eukaryota > Viridiplantae > Streptophyta > Magnoliopsida > Poales > Poaceae > Triticum > Triticum urartu. The sequence continues at coordinate 147,493,453 of NC_141879.1, read as the reverse complement.
ATGGTTGGATGCATGAAATCTTAATGCAAAAGAACGTCACTTTATATTGCCACTTGTGATATGGGCCTTTATTATGCTGTCCGTCGCTTTTATTTCTTCCACATCACAAGATCGTATAAAGCTTATTTTCTCCACACTAATAAATCATACATATTTAGAGAGCAATTTTTATTGCTTGCAACAATGACAACTTACTTGAAGGATCTTACTCAATCCATAGGTAGATATGGTGGAATCGCATGGCAAAACTGGGTTTAAGGATATTTGGAAGCACAAGTAGTATCTATACTTGGTTCAAAGAATTTGTCTAGCATGAGAGGTAAAGGCAAGCTCAACATGTTGGATGATACATGGCAATATAATTTATTTCGGATGTAAGAAAACATAACCCATTACGTTGTCTTCCTTGTCCAACATCAACTCTTTAGCATGTCATATTTTAACGAGTGCTCACAATCATAAAAGATGTCCGAGATAGTATATTTATATGTGAAAACCTCTCTTTCTTTATTACTTCCTATTAATTGCAATGATGACCAAAATTATGTCTGTCAACTCTCAACAACTTTTATTCATCACACTCTTTATATGTGAAGTCATTACTCTCCATAAGATCCGTATGATCTCTTTAATTCTTTTTATTCTTTCTCTTCCTTTTTTATTTTTATTCCCTCAAGATCATAGCAAGATGGACAAGCCCTTGACTCAACACTAATCTTTATTATATAGCTAACGGACTCGATTACATAGAAGGATCATAAAGGAAAACTCAAAAATATATCATACTAAAACTTTATTCTACTAGATCAAGATATTACCAAAAGGATCGAACTAAGAAAAATGGTAAAGATAAAAGTGTGATGGTGATACGATACCGGGGCACTCCCCCAAGCTTGGCAGTTGCCAAGGGGAGTGCCCATACCCATGTGTTTATGTCTCCTTCCTCGGAGGTGGTGATGATGGAGTTGTTGATGATGTAGGCTTGTCATCCATCTTCTAGGGCATAGGATCACCATGATAGAAAGAGGATCGAGTCTCTAGGATCCTCAAATCTGCAGCCAAAATCATCCTCTTGAATCTATATTCATACTCACAGATTTGGTTTTGCAGATCATAGATATGGGCTTGGAGATACTCGATTTTCTCGTGAAGCTTGAAGATGGTCTCCCCGATGTTCATGGCATCTTGCTTGGTGTTGTTGGTGAACTCCGTGATCATTATGTGGTTGGCGTCGAGTCCACGCTCCACCATCTCCTAGCACTTGAAAACTTGTTGCTTCATTGCCTTGAGTCTTGTCTCCACACTTCCGGTCCTCCTTGGTCCCTCAACATCACGGATGTGCAGCAACCCCTCACGCATCTAAATGGTTTGAGGGTGTTGCAACACCTCCGCGAGGTAGGGGTTGATGACCTTCTCGAAGAACTTGTCCTTGGGGGCGCTTGGAGATGTCATGATGATCTAGATCTGTCAGAAAAATAGTTCGAAACAAAGACAGAAGGTATTTGCGTGATACGATGGTCAAAACCTTCGGGGGATTATATAATAAATTTTTACTGACCAAAAAAAGTATCGTGCAAGAAAACGGAGTCCGGAGAGCACACGAGGTGCCCACGAGGCAGGGGGCGTGCCCTCCACCCCCGTGGACGCCTTGTGTCCTTCCCGGATTGCTTCTTATTTTCCTATTTTCTTAAATATTCCAAAACGGAGAAAAATTGCTATTTGAACTATTTTGGAGTCGGTTTACTTACCGTACCTCATACCTCTTCCTTTTCGGAGTCTGAAACGTTCTGAAAAGTGTCCTTTATGTATTCCTCAGGGGTTACAGTTTCGATAACATTAGTTTCAACATTTAGGATTACCTGAGATATAATGTTTGATTCTTTGACCGTTCACCACCCTCGGATTTGTGCCTTCAAAGTTGTTGATTTTTATGGCACCGGAGCGATAGACCTCCTCGATAATGTAAGGACCTTCCCATTTTGAGAGGAGTTTGCCTACAAAAAATCTTAAACGAGAGTTGTATAACAATACATAATCACCTACATTAAACTCACATTTTTGTATCCTTTTTCATGCCATCTTTTAACTTTTTCTTTAAATAGTTTGGCATTCGCATAAGCCTGGGTTCTCCATTCATCAAGTGAGCTAATGTGAAAAAGCCTCTTCTCGCCGGCAAGTTTGAAATCATAATTGAGCTGTTTAATGTCCCAATATGACTTATGTTCCAGTTCGAGAGGTAAGTGACATGCTTTTCCATAAACCCTTTTATACGGAGACATACCCATAGGATTTTTATATGCAGTTCTATTAGCCCATAATGCATCATCAAGTTTCTTGGACCAATTCTTTCTAGATCTATAAACAGTCTTTTGCAAAATTAATTTAAGCTCTCTATTACTTAGTTCTACTTGACCACTAGACTGTGGATGATATGGAGATGCAATTCTATGATTAACATCATACTTAGCAAGCATCTTACGAGAAGTACCATGAATAAGATGTGAACCACCATCAGTCATTAAGTATCTAGGGAGTCCAAACCTCAGAAAAATAACTTCTTTAAGCATCTTAACAGAGGTGTTATGATCAGCACTACTAGTTGGAATAGTTTCTACCCACTTAGTAACGTAATCAATAGCAACTAAAATATGTGTATACCCATTAGAGGAAGGAAACGGTCCCACATAATCAAAGCCCCAAACATCAAATGGTTCAATAACAAGTGAATAATTCATAGGCATTTCTTGACGTCTACTAATATTACCAATTCTTTGACAATCATCACAAGACAAGACAAACTTACGGGCATCCTTGAAGAGAGTAGGCCAATAAAAACCGGAATGCAATACCTTATGTGCAGTTCTGTCTCCAGCATGGTGTCCTCCATAAGCCTCGGAATGACAGTTGCGTGGGATCTGTTCCTGTTCATTCTCAGGTACACAACGTCTAATAATACTATCTACTCCTTCTTTATAAAGGTGTGGGTCATCCCAGAAGTAATGTCTTAAATCATAGAAAAACTTTTTCTTTTGTTGGTATGTGAAACTAGGTGGTATAAATTTAGCAACAATATAATTAGCATAATCAACATACCATGGAGCAGTACGAGAAGCATTTATGACATTTAATTGTTCATCAGGAAAGCTATCATCAATAGGTAGTGGGTCATCAAGAACATTCTCTAACCTAGATAAGTTGTCTGCAACGGGCTTCTCAGCTCCCTTTCTATCGATAATATGCAAATGAAATTCTTGTAGTAAGAGAACCCATCTAATAAGTCTAGGTTTAGCATCTTTCTTTTCCATAAGATATTTAATAGCAGCATGATCGGTGTGAACAGTTACTTTAGAATCAATAATATAAGGTCTAAACTTATCACAAGCAAATACAACTGCTAAAAATTCTTTTTCAATAGTAGCATAATTTCTCTGGGCACTGTCTTACTAGCATATTGGATAACATTTAATTTCTTATCAACTCTTTGTCCTAGAACAACCCCTACAACATAATCACTAGCATCACACATAATTTCAAAGGGTAAATTCCAATCAGGTGGCTGAACAATAGGTGCAAAAATCAAGGCTTTCTTAAGTATTTCAAATTCTTCTACACAATCATCATCAAATACAAAAGGAACATCTTTTTGTAAGAGGTTAGTCAGAGGCCTAGAAATTTTAGAGAAGTCCTCAATGAACCTCCCATAAAAACCGGCATGACCAAGGAAACTTCTTATAGCTTTAATGTCCATAGGACACAACATCTTTTCAATAGCATCAACTTTAGCTTTATCAACTTCAATACCTCTTTCAGAAATTTTATTCCCCAAGACAATACCTTCATTAACCATAAAGTGACACTTCTCCCAATTCAAGAAAGATTAGTTTCTTCACATCTCTGCAAAACTCAATCAAGGTTGCTTAAGCAATCATCAAAACAAGTTCTATAAACGGAGAAATGATCCATGAAAACCTCAACAATCTTTTCACAAAAGTCAGAGAATATAGGTGCATTGCATAAACCAAAAGGCATACATCTATAAGCAAAGGTACCAAAAGGGCAAGTAAAGGTTGTGTTTTCTTGATCCTCTTTTGACACAAGTATCTGAGAGAAACCAGAATAACCATCTAGAAAGCAAAAATGTGTATGTTTGGATAATCTTTCTAGCATTTGATCAATAAAAGGTAACGGGTAATGATCCTTTTTAGTAGCTTTATTTAATTTGCGGAAATCAATTACCATTATGTAACCTGTAACAATTCTTTGTGGGATCAATTCATCTTTATTATTAGGAACAACAGTAATACCTCCCTTTTAGGGACACAATGGACAAGACTTACCCACTGACTATCAGCAACGGGATAAACTATACCTGCCTCAAGAAGCTTTAGTATTTCTTTTCTTACCACTTCTTTCATCTTAGGATTTAACCGTCGTTGGTGATCAACAACCGGTTTAGCGTATTTCTCCAATTTTATTCTGTGCTGGCATAGAGTGGGACTAATGCCCTTAAGATCATCAAGAGTATATCCAATAGCAGCACAATGCTTCTTCAGAGTTTTCAATAATTTCTCTTCTTCATGCTCTAAAAGGTTAGCACTAATAATAACAGGATATATCTTCTTTTCATCAAGATAAGCATATTTAGGAGTATCTGGTAATGGTTTAAGCTCAAACACGGGATCACCCTTGGGTGGAGGAGGATCCCCTAGGATTTCAACAGGCAAGTTATGTTTCAAAATAGGTCCATGTTTAAAGAATACTTCATCCATTTCCCTTCTTTCATTCATAAACATATCATTTTCATGGTCGAGCAAATATTTTTCTAAAGGATCATTAGGAGGCACGTCAATAGAAGCAAGACCAGTAATTTCATCTTTACTAGGCAATTCTTTATCATGGAGTTGTCTACGAAATTTAGCAAAATTAAACTCATGAGACATATCCCCTAAACCAATAGTAACAACATCCTTTTTGGAATCCATCCTAGCATTAACAGTATTCAAGAAGGGTCTACCAAATATAATGGGACAAAAGTTATCTTTTGGGGAACCAAGAACTAGAAAATCAGTAGGATATTTGACTTTCCCACATAAGACTTCAACATCTCTAACAATCCCAACTGGTGAAATACTGTCTCTATTGGCAAGCTTAATTGTAACATCAATTTCGTCTATCTCAGCAGGTGCAATATCATGCATAATTTCTTTCTATAAGGAATGAGGTATTGCACTTGCACTAGCACCCATATCACATAAGCCATGATAGCAATGATCTCCTATTTTAACAGAAATAACAGGCATGCCTACAATAGGTCTATGTTTGTTTTTAGTGTTAGGTCTTGTTGGGAATATAACTTTCAGGTATGACCCGCCCAGGAGGGGCCAGGTCAACCCTAATGGAAGATTGTTAAGAGAAGCCCAGTAATATTCAAGGTGATAGTTTATTAAGAATTGTAGAAGGCCTAAGCCCAGAGGCGGCTTAAGCCCAATATTATAAACCGCCATATGTAAAGAAAGACTTGTAAAGAAAGGCATATAAAAGAATTCACCGAGCCGGACACGTTTTATGAGCCGGCCGGGACTCTGTAGGCCGCCAGGCGTCAACCCGTGTATATAAGGGGATGACCCGGCGGCGGCTTAGGACAAGAAACAACAGATCGATAGCCAAGCTAGCGGATTCGCTCCTTGGTCATCGAAACCTAGCAACACAACATCAACTGGACTAGGCCTTACCTTCACCGTAAGGGGTAGAACCAGTATAAACCTCTTGTGTCCTTTGTCCCGATTAACCCCTTTAAGCTTCCTAGTTGCGACGGCCCTATGACTAAGTCCTTTCGCTAGGACATCTGCTGTGACAATTCCACAATAGTTGGCGCCCACCGTGGGCCCAGCGCATGGTGGATTTGAGTTCTTGAAGGGCAACTTCGAAGGGCTCAAGGGATACGCTGTGGGCCGGATGACCAAGAGTCGTCGCGGCAAGCTTTACATCGACGGCGAAGGCTGGGGCCCCGTCGCCGGCTCAATTGAGTATGGGTATCGGGTCCCCTTCGGCGGAATCCATGTCTTCATCGGCCGGATCGGCGAGTCAAGCCCTGAGCCGGACATCTGCACCAAACTCATCAAGACGGCTCAGCGCACGAGACCCGCCCAGGCTCAACCCGCCGTGCGGCGGGCCTTCGTGGGTTGCATCCATGGAGGGGAATTTTCTTAAGGATCGATAGACGGTGGTGAGACAGTCGCCTGCTCTGACGGCACATCATCCACAGGCAAGGCAGATTCTTTGTATCAACTATAAGATGGCGTGCTTGGGGGCTGTTCCGAAGGCAGCAGTATTCCGGACCCCTCTGAGCCGCCGAATCGAGCCGGAGTCTTCATGGCTGGCACTCAACCCGGGAAGAATTCTACGGCTGCGGCATCAATAACCACCGGGTCGGCAGTGCTACCTCTTGAGCACTGCATTGGATTTCCCCGAAGAGGAGAGGATGATGCAACAAAGTAGCGTAAGTATTTCCCTCAGTTTTTGAGAACAAAGGTATTAATCCAGTAGGAGGCCACGCACAAGTCCCTCGTACCTACACAAAAACAATAGCTCAACGCAACCAACGCGCTTAGGGGTTGTCAATCCCTTCACAGTCACTTACAAAAGTGAGATCTGATAGAGATGATAAATAATATTTTTGGTATTTTTGGTATAGAGATGCAAAGTAAAAAGTAAAAGCAAAGCAATAATAAAGTGATGAAGATTGATATGATGAGCAAGAGACCCGGGGGCCGTAGGTTTCACTAGTGGCTTCTCTCAAGAGCATAAGTATTCTATGGTGGGTGAACAAATTATTGTTGAGCAATTGACAGAATTGAGCATAGTTATGAGAATATCTAGGTATGATCATGTATATAGGCATCACGTCCGAGAAAAGTAGACCGACTCTTGCCTGCATCTACTACTATTACTCCACTCATCGACCGCTATCAAGCATGCATCTAGAGTATTAAGTTAAAAACAGAGTAATGCCTTAAGCAAGATGACATGATGTAGAGGGATAGTTTCATGCAATATGATAAAAACTCCATCTTGTTATCCTCGATGGCAACGATACAATATGTGCCTTGCTGCCCCTTCTGTCACTGGGAAGGGACACCGCAAGATCGAACCCAAAGCTAAGCACTTCTCCCATGGCAAGAAAAACTAATCTAGTAGGCCAAACCAAACTGATAATTCAAAGAGACTTGCAAAGATAACCAATCATACATAAAAGAATTCAGAGAAGATTCAAATATTATTCATAGATAGACTTGATCATAAACCCACAATTCATCGGTCTCAACAAACACACTGCAAAAAGAAGATTACATCGAATAGATCTCCACGAGAGAGGGGGAGAACATTGTATTGAGATCCAAAAAGAGAGAAGAAGCCATCTAGCTACTAACTATGGACCCGTAGGTCTGAAGTAAACTACTCACACTTCATCGGAGAGGCTTGGATGATGATGTAGAAGCCCTCCGTGATCGATGCCCCCTCCGGCGGAGCTCCGGAACAGGCCCCAAGATGGGATCTCGTGGATACAAAAAGTTGCGGTGGTGGAATTAGGTTTTTGGCTCCATCCCCGATCGTTTGGGGGTACGTGGATATATATAGGAGGAAGAAGTACGACGGTGGAGCTTCGAGGGGCCCACGAGGCAGGGGGGCGCGCCCTAGGGGGGGGGGCGCCCTCCACCCTCGTGGCTGCCTCATGGATTTCTTTACGGAGGGTCCAAGTCTCCTGGATCTTATCTGATGAGAAAATCACGTTTCCGAAGGTTTCATTCCGTTTGGACTTTGTTTGATATTCTGTTTCTCCGAAACACTGAAACAGGCAAAAAACAGCAATTCTGGGCTGGGCCTCCGGTTAATAGGTTAGTCCCAAAAATAATATAAAAGTGGAAAATAAATCCCAATAATGTCCAAAACAATAGATAATATAGCATGGAGCAATAAAAAATTATAGATACGTTGGAGACGTATCAAGCATCCCCAAGCTTAATTCCTGCTCGTCCTCGAGTAGGTAAATGATAAAAAGAGAATTTTTGATGCGGAGTGCTACTTGGCATAATTTTAATGTAATTCTTCTTAATTGTGGTATGAATATTCAGATCCGAAAGATTCAAGACAAAAGTTCATATTGACATAAAAATGATAATACTTCAAGCATACTAACTAAGCAATTGTGTCTTCTCAAAATAACATGGCGAAAGAAAGTTCATCCCTACAAAATCATATAGTTTAGTCATGTTTCATTTTCGTCACACAAGAATGCTCTCGTCATGCACAACCCCGATGACAAGCCAAGCAATTGTTTCATACTTTAGTAATCTCAAACCTATAAACTTTCACGCAATATATGAGCGCGAGCCATGGACATAGCACTATGGGTGGAATAGAATATAATGAGGGGGTTATGTGGAGAGGACAAAAAAGGAGAAAGTCTCACATTAACGAGGCTAATCAATGGGCTATGGAGATGCCCACCGATTGATGTTAATGCAAGGAGTAGGGATTGCCATGCAATGGATGCACTAGAGCTATAAATGTATGAAAGCTCAACAAAAGAAACTAGTGGGTGTGCATCCAACTTGCTTGCTCATGAAGACCTAGGGCACATGAGGAGGCCCATTGTTGGAATATACAAGCCAAGTTCTATAATGAAAAATTCCCACTAGTATATGAAAGTGATAACATCAGAGACTCTCTACTATGAAGATCATGGTGCTACTTTGAAGCACAAGTGTGGTAAAAGGATAGTAACATTGTCCCTTCTCTCTTTTTCTCTCATTTTTTGGGCCTTTTCTTTTTTATGGCCTTTCTCTCTTTTTTTCATCACTTGGGACAATGCTCTAATAATGATGATCATCACACTTCTATTTATTTACAACTCAATGATTACAACTCGATACTAGAACAAAGACGACTCTATATGAATGCCTCCGGCGGTGTACCGGGATATGCAATGAACCAAGAGTGACATGTATGAAAGAATTATGAACGGTGGCTTTGCCACAAATACTATGTCAACTACATGATCATGCTAAGCAATATGACAATGATGAATGTGTCATGATGGAAAGTTGCATGGCAATATATCTCGGAATGGCTATGGAAATGCCATAATAGGTAGGTGTGGTGGCTGTTTTGAGAAAGATATAAGGAGGTTTATGTGTGAAAGAGCATATCATATCACGGGGTTTGGATGCACCGACGAAGTTTGCGCCAGCTCTCAATGTGAGAAAGGGCAATGCACGGTACCGAAGAGGCTAGCAAGGATGGAAGGGTGAGAGTGCGTATAATCCATGGACTCAACATTAGTCATAAAGAACTCACATACTTATTGCAAAAATCTACAAGTCATCAAAAATCTTGGCACTACATGCATGCTCCTAGGGGGATAGATTGGTAGGAAAAGACCATCGCTCGTCCCCGACCGCCACTCATAAGGAAGACAATCAAATAACACCTCATGTTTCAAATTCGTTGCATAACATTTACCATATGTGCATTCTACGGGACTTGCAAACCTCAACACAAGTATTTCTCAATTTCACAACTACTCAACTAGCATGACTTTGATATTATTACCTCCATATTTCAAAACAATCATCAAGCATCAAACTTTTCTTAGTATTCAACACACTCATAGGAAAGTTTTATTATTAATCTTGCATACCAAGCATATTAGGATTTTAAGAAAATTACCACGCTATTAAGACTCTCAAAATAATCTAAGTGAAGCATGAGAGATCAATAGTTTCTATAAAACAAATCCACCACCGTGCTCTAAAATATATAAGTGAAGCACTAGAGCAAAACTATAAAGCTCAAAAGATATAAGTGAAGCACATAGAGTGTTGGGGAACGTAGTAATTTCAAAAAAATTCCTACGCACACGCAAGATCATGGTGATGCATATCAACGAGAGTGGAGAGTGTTGTCCACGTACCCTCGTAGACCGAAAGCGGAAGCGTTAGCACAACGCGGTTGATGTAGTCGAATGTCTTCACGATCCGACCGATCCAAGTGCCGAACGCATGGCACCTCCGAGTTCAGCACACGTTCAGCTCGATGACATCCCGCGAACTCCGATCCAGCAGAGCTTCACAGGAGAGTTCCGTCAGCACGACGACGTGGTGACAGTGATGATGTTGGTACCGACACAGGGCTTCGCCTAAGCACTGCTACGATATGACCGAGGAGGAATATGGTGGAGGGGGGCACCGCACACGGCTGGGAGAGATCAACTGATCAACTTGTGTGTCTAGAGGTGCCCCCCTGCCCCTGTATATAAAGGAGCAAGGGGGGAGGCCGGCCGGCCCTCTATGGGCGCGCCAGGAGGAGGAGTCCTCCTCCTAGGAGGAGTAGGACTCCCCTTTCCTACTCCTACTAGGAGGAGGAAAGGAAGGAGGAGAAGGAGAAGGAAGGAGAAGGAGGAAAAGGAGGAAATGGGGGGGGGGCGGCCCCCTAGTCCAATTCGGTTTGGGCTAGGGGTGGCCCATTACTTCTTCCTCATATTCCCGTAACTCCCCGGTACTCCCGAAAATACCTGAATCACTCGGAACCTTCCCGATGTCCGAATATAGTCGTCCAATATATTGATCTTTACGTCTCGACCATTTCGAAACTCCTCTTCATGTCTCCGATCTCATCCGGGACTCCTAACTACCTTTGGTACATCAAATCACATAAACTCATAATACAATCGTCACCAAAATGTAGACATGACCGAGACATGTCTCCGGTCAATAACCAATAGCGGAACCTGGATGCTCATATTGGCTCCCATATATTCTACGAAGATCTTTATCGGTCAGATCGCATAACAACATACGTTGTTCCCTTTGTCATCGGTATGTTACTTGCCCGAGATTCGATCGTCGGTATCTCAATACGTAGTTCAATCTCGTTACCGACAAGTCTCTTTACTCGTTCTGTAATACATCATCCCGCAAGTAACTTATTAGTTGCAATGCTTGCAAGGCTTAATTGATGTGCATTACCGAGAGGGCCCAGAGATACCTCTCCGACAATCGGAGTGACAAATCCTAATCTCGAAATACGCCAACCCAACAAGTACCTTCGGATACACCTGTAGAGCACCTTTATAATCACCCAGTTACGTTGTGACGTTTGGTAGCACACAAAGTGTTCCTCCGGTAAACGGGAGTTGCATAATCTCATAGTCATAGGAACATGTATAAGTTATGAAGAAAGCAATAGCAACAAACTAAACGATCAAGTGCTAAGCTAATGGAATGGGTCAAGTCAATCACATCATTCTCCTAATGATGTGATCCCGTTAATCAAATGACAACTCATGTCTATGGCTAGGAAACATAACCATCTTCGATTAACGAGCTAGTCAAGTAGAGGCATACTAGTGACACTCTGTTTGTCTATGTATTCACACATGTATTATGTTTCCGGTTAATACAATTCTAGCATGAATAATAAACATTTATCATGATATAAGGAAATAAATAATAACTTTATTATTGCCTCTAGGGCATATTTCCTTCAGTCTCCCACTTGCACTAGAGTCAATAATCTAGATTACACAGTAATTATTCTAACACCCATGGAGCCTTGGTGTTGATCATGTTTTGCTCGTGGAAGAGGCTTAGTCAGCGGGCCTGCAACATTCAGATCCGTATGTATGTTGCAAATTTCTATGTCTCCCACTTGGACTAAATCTCGAATGGAATTGAAGCGTCTCTTGATGTGCTTGGTTCTCTTGTGAAATCTAGATTCCTTCGCCAAGGCAATTGCACCAGTATTGTCACAAAAGATTTTCATTGGACCCAATGCACTAGGTATGACACCTAGATCGGATATGAACTCCTTCATCCAGACTCCTTCATTTGCTGCTTCCGAAGCAGCTATGTACTCCGCTTCACATGTAGATCCCGCCACGACGCTCTGTTTAGAACTGCACCAACTGACAACTCCATCGTTCAATATAAACACGTCTCCAGTTTGCGATTTAGAATCGTCTGGATCAGTGTCAAAGCTCGCATCAACGTAAACATTGACGATGAGCTCTTTGTCACCTCCATATATGAGAAACATATCCTTAGTCCTTTTTAGGTACTTCAGGATGTTCTTGACCGCTGTCCAGTGATCCACTCCAGGATTACTTTGGTACCTCCCTGCTAGACTTATAGCAAGGCACACATCAGGTTTGGTACACAACATTGCATACATGATAGAGCCTATGGCTGAAGCATAGGGAACATCTTTCATTTTCTCTCTATCTTCTGCGGTGGTCGGACATTGAGTCTTACTCAACTTCACACCTTGTAACACAGGCAAGAACCCTTTCCTTGCCTGATCCATTTTGAACTTCTTCAAAACTTTGTCAAGGTATGTGCTTTGTGAAAGTCCAATTAAGCGTCTTGATCTATCTCTATAGATCTTAATGCCCAATATGTAAGCAGCTTCACTGAGGTCTTTCATTGAAAAACTCTTATTCAAATATCCCTTTATGCTATCCAGAAATTCTATATCATTTCCAATCAATAATATGTCATCCACATATAATATCAGAAATGCTACAGAGCTCCCACTCACTTTCTTGTAAATACAGGCTCCTCCAAAAGTCTGTACAAAACCAAATGCTTTGATCACACTATCAAAGCGTTTATTCCAACTCCAAGAGGCTTGCACCAGTCCGTAAATGGATTGCTGGAGCTTGCACACTTTGTTAGCTCCCTTTGGATCGACAAAACCTTCTGGCTGCATCATATACAACTCTTCTCCCAGAAATCCATTCAGGAATGCAGTTTTAACATCCTTTTGCCAAATTTCATAATCATAAAATGCGGCAATTGCTAACATGATTCGGACAGACTTAAGCATCGCTACGGGTGAGAAGGTCTCATCGTAGTCAATCCCTTGAACTTGTCAAAAACCTTTTGCAGCAAGTCGAGCTTTGTAGACAGTAACATTACCGTCAGTGTCAGTCTTCTTCTTGAAGATCCATTTATTCTCAATTGCTTGCCGATCAACGGGCAAGTCAACCAAAGTCCACACTTTGTTCTCATACATGGATGCCATCTCAGATTTCATGGCTTCTAGCCATTTTGCGGAATCTGGGCTCACCATCACTTCTTCATAGTTCATAGGTTCATCATGATCTAGTAGCATGACTTCCAGAACAGGATTACCGTACCACTCTGGTGTGGATCTTATTCTGGTTGATGTACGAGGTTCGGTAGTAACTTGATCTGAAGTTCCATGATCATTATCATTAGCTTCCTCACTAATTGGTGTAGGTGTCACAGAAATTGGTTTCTGTGATGTACTACTTTCCAATAAGGGAGCAGGTACAGTTACCTCATCAAGTTCTACTTTCCTCCCACTCACTTCTTTCGAGAGAATCTCCTTCTCTAGAAAGGATCCATTCTTAGCAACGAAAGTCTTGCCTTCAGATCTTTGATAGAAGGTGTACCGAACAGTTTCCTTTGGGTAGCCTATGAAGACACATTTCTCCGATTTGGGTTCGAGCTTATCAGGTTGAAGCTTTTTCACATAAGCATCGCAGCCCCAAACTTTCAGAAACGACAACTTTGGTTTCTTGACAAACCACAGTCCATAAGGCGTCGTCTCAACAGATTTTGATGGTGCCCTATTTAACATGAACGCACCCGTCTCTAAAGCATAACCCCAAAACGATAGCAGTAAATCTGTAAGAGACATCATAGATCACACCATATCTAGTAAAGTACGATTACGACGTTCGGCCACACCATTACGCTGTGGTGTTCCGGGTGGCGTGAGTCTCGAAACTATTCCACATTGTTTCAAATGTAGACCAAACTCGTAACTCAAATATTCTCCTCCACGATCAGATCGTAGAAACTTTATTTTCTTGTTACGATGATTTTAAACTTCACTCTGAAATTCTTTGAACTTTTCAAATGTTTCAGACTTATGTTTCATCAAGCAGATATACCCATATCTGCTTAAATCATCTGTGAAGGTGAGAAAATAACGATATCCGCCACGAGCCTCAATATTCATCGGACCACATACATATGTATGTATGATTTCCAACAAATCCGTTGCTCTCTCCATAGTACCGGAGAACGGCGTTTTGGTCATCTTGCCCATGAGGCACGGTTCGCAAGTACCAAGTGATTCATAATCAAGTGATTCCAAAAGTCCATCAGTATGGAGTTTCTTCATGCGCTTTACACCGATATGACCTAAACGGCAGTGCCACAAATAAGTTGCACTATCATTATCAACTTTGCATCTTTTGGTTTCAACATTATGAATATTTGTATCACTACTATCGAGATTCATCAAAAATAGACCACTCTTCAAGGGTGCATGACCATAAAAGATATTAATCATATAAATAGAACAACCATTATTCTCTGATTTAAATGAATAACCGTCTCGCATCAAACAAGATCCAGATATAATGTTCATGATTAATGCTGGCACCAAATAACAATTATTTAGGTCTAAAATTAATCCCGAAGGTAGATGTAGAGGTAGCGTGCCGACCGCGATCACATCGACTTTCGAACCATTTCCCGCGCGCATCGTCACCTCGTCCTTTGCCAGTGTTCGCTTAATCCGTAGTCCCTGTTTCGAGTTGCAAATGTTAGCAACAGAACCAGTATCAAATACCCAGGTGCTACTGCGAGCTCTATTAAGGTACACATCAATAACATGTATATCACATATACCTTTGTTCACCTTGCCATCCTTTTTATCCGCCAAATACTTGGGGCAGTTCCGCTTCCAGTGTCCAGTCCCTTTGCAGTAGAAGCACTCAGTTTCAGGCTTAGGTCCAGATTTGGGTTTCTTCTCCTGAGCAGTAACTTGCTTACTGTTCTTCTTGAAGTTCCCCTTCTTCTTCCCTTTGCCCTTTTTCTTGAAACTGGCGGTCTTGTTGACCATCAACACTTGATGCTCCTTCTTGATATCTACCTCCGCAGCCTTTAGCATTGCGAAGAGCTCGGGAATTATCTTATCCATCCCTTGCATGTTATAGTTCATCATGAAGCTCTGGTAGCTTGGTGGCAGTGATTGAAGAACTCTGTCAATGACACTATCAACAGGAAGATTAACTCCCAGTTGAGTCAAGTGATTATGATACCCAGACATTTGGAGTATACGTTCACTGACAGAACTATTCTCCTCCATCTTGCAGCTATAGAATTTATTGGAGACTTCATATCTCTCAATCCGGGCATTTGCTTGAAATATTAACTTCAACTCTTGGAACATCTCATATGCTCCATGATGTTCAAAACGTCTTTGAAGTCCCGATTCTAAGCCGTAAAGCATGGCACACTGAACTATCGAGTAGCCATCAGCTTTGCTCTGCTAGACGTTCATAACATTTGCTGTTGCTCTAGCAGCAGGCCTGGCACCTAGCGGTGCTTCCAGGACGTAATTCTTCAGTGCAACAATGAGGATAATCCTTAAGTTACGGACCCAATCCGTGTAATTGCTACCATCATCTTTCAACTTTGCTTTCTCAAGGAATGCACTAAAATTCAACGGAACAACAACACGGGCCATCTATGTACAATCAAACATAGACAAGCAAGATACTATCAGGTACTAAGTTCATGATAAATTTAAGTTCAATTAATCATATTACTTAAGAACTCCCACTTAGAAAGACATCCCTCTAATCTTCTAAGTGATCATGTGATCCAAATCAACTAAACCATAACCGATCATCACGTGAAATGGAGTAGCTTTCAATGGTGAACATCTATATGTTGATCATATCTACTATATGATTCACGCTCGACCTTTTGGTCTCAGTGTTCTGAGGCCATATTTGCATATGCTAGGCTCGTCAAGTTTAACCTGAGTATTCTGCGTCTGCAAAACTGGCTTGCACCCGTTGTAGATGGACGTAGAGCTTATCACACCCGATCATCACGTGGTATCTGGGCACGACGAACTTTGGCAATGGTGCATACTCAGGGAGAACACTTTTATCTTGAAATTTAGTGAGAGATCATCTTATAATGCTACCGTCAATCAAAGCAAGATAAGATGCATAAAAGATAAACATCACATGCAATCAATATAAGTGATATGATATGGCCATCATCATCTTGAGCTTGTGATCTCCATCTCCGAAGCACCGTCATGATCACCATCGTCACCGGCGCGACACCTTGATCACCATCGTAGCATCGTTGTCGTCTCGCCAATCTTATGCTTCCACGACTATCGGTACCGCTTAGTGATAAAGTAAAGCATTACAGCGCAATTGCATTGCATACAATAAAGCGACAACCATATGTCTCCTGCCAGTTGCCGATAACTCGGTTACAAAACACGATCATCTCATACAATAAAATTTTGCATCATCTCTTGACCATATCACATCACAACATGCCCTGCAAAAACAAGTTAGACGTCCTCTACTTTGTTGTTGCAAGTTTTACGTGGCTGCTACGGGCTTAGCAAGAACCGTTCTTACCTACGCATCAAAACTACAACGATAGTTTGTCAAGTTGGTGCTGTTTTAACGTTCGCAAGGACCGGGCGTAGCCACACTTGGTTCAACTAAAGTTGGAGAAACTGACACCTGCCAGCCACCTGTGTGCAAAGCACGTCGGTAGAACCAGTCTCACATAAGCGTATGCGTAATGTCGGTCCGAGCCGCTTCATCCAACAATACCGTCAAACCAAGGTATGACATGCTGGTAAGCAGTATGACTTATATCGCCCACAACTCATGTAACATCCCAAATTTTCAATTTGGAATGTTATACATTAGATCATCATTGCATATCAGGTTTTATTGCTTTCTGTTCCGTAATCCTCGAAATCCTAAGCAACTCAAGGACCCTCGGAGAGAGTTGGGGATTTCCCGGTTTTCATATTTGATTCTTTTATCAAATTTTGAAACGAGGATTTTTGTTTTAATTATTTTTCTCTCTGAAAATATTTCATATTAAAATACAAGATATGAGATAAGATGACTTCTCCAAAATAAATGAAATGTTGGAGGGAAAATATTAAAATCAAATATTTGTTCCATTTGGATTTTATAGCAATTTTGTTGCATTAGAAAAAAATTGCACGTTTTCAAAATTGCGTTTTAGGGCCAAGAAAATGTTCATCTCGTTCTAAATATTTTATTTAGACAGTGAAAATATGTTTTGACATTTTAGATTTTTATTTATTTTTTTCTAGGATTTTATTTCCGTCGGCAAAATTATTTTTTTTAAAAAAAAGAGTTCCCGCGCCTGACTGGGCCTAAGGCTCAGCCGAGCCACCGCCTCCCTCGCCCGCGCCGCCGTGCCCGGCACGGACGCCGAGGAGAGTCCGGCTCGGACTCCTCCCCGGGCGCCCCCTCGCCCAAGCAAGCCGCCGCCCCTGCCCCCTTTATAAGCTGCCACCCCGCAGCCCAAACCGCCACCCCACCGCGCCTGCCCCACCGCCTGAAGCCGCCGCCGCAGCCGCAGCCGAGCCCCACCGCCGCCGCTTGCTGCCGCCGCCGAGCCGCCGGAGCCCCTCGCCGGAGGTAGCCGCCGGATCCACCGCCGGTTTTTCTTTCTAAAACCGTTCGGTTTTTTTGAAAACCCTAGATTCGTTTTTTCCGGATCGCCGGTTTTTCTTGGTTCTTCTAGTTAGCGGACGTTCGTCCGAATGTTCGTTTTAACGAATGGTTCTTTGTCCGTTAGATACAAGTAATGAACGCTCGTTCGTTAGTCTGTTCATCAGTTTTCTTTTATCAGATTTAATCCGCGATTTTCTCTGATCGTGATTTTTGATCCGATCTTAGTTTCTGTTTATCTTTTCGTTCGTTAGTCGGAATCAGGCGATTCAAGTGCATGAAGTTTTGTCTCGAAACCCTCTTTTCGTTTAACCAACTCAAACAAGTTTTCTCTACTGTAAAATTTGACCTAGTTTCAGATTAGTAAACGAAGCTTCTCTCTTTCGCCGTTTGAGTTTCGTTGCTCCGTTTGATTTGATTCTTTTTGCGAACCAGAGTTCTTAACTTAAACTTTCTGGTCAACCTCTTTTATTCGAGTTTTGCTTGTGCATTGTTGCTTGTTACTTATGTATGCTATTGTTTGCTTGCGATAGAACACCCGGAGTGCGAAGCGTGCTACTACGAGTCCCTACGTTTCGCAGATCGTCAGCAAGGCAAGTAACACTTTGATCATACCCCTTTATCACCCAGTTTTTATGCATTAGTTCCAATCCTCAAACATTGCATGATTAGGACGTCATTAACTTGTGGGTTGGGAAGTACTTGATGAGGTAGAACCTATTGCCCTGTTACATTCAAACCCCTGGGAGTTACTCTACGTGTTGCTTATATTACTATGCTATGCTATGCTCGTAGACGTGGTTTGGGTTTGAGTGAAATCCATGACAGATGTGAGATTGTTAAATCAATGGTTCAACTTAAGGTGGCAACTTAATCAAACAACTGGGTGGACTGAGGCACCTGGAGTACCCAGTGTTGCCTGTATTTTTTTGGAAATCCCGAAGTACCCGTGTGATCTTCCTATGGACCGCCAGCCAGGCTCAAAGGGAACTGAGATGATTCATGCTAGAAACTTCCGTGTGCAGCCACAAGCTATTATGGGCTCTAGCATAGTTGAGTAAGTTACGTGAAACTCTTGAAGAGGCAGATCAGCAGGTAGTGGGATGTAGGTTTGGTATGGTCTGTCCGGAGTAGAGAGTTAATGTTTCTGAAAGACTGTGTCTCGGTCATCCGTTTCTCAAACACCCTATAGTGCGAGAAATCCAACGGAGGAGATCGAGTCTTGTGGGAAAAAGTGCGCAAACCTCTGCAGAGTGTACAATCTAATCATGGTTAGCCGTGTCCCCGGTTATGGACAATTCTTGAATATCTAGTACTTGGGTTATCACATGTATCTCATCATGTTTAATTAATATTGTTGCATTGTTAATCACTTTAATTGGGATTGAGTTGGAGGAACCTTCTCAATGATGTTTCAACTACCATGATAGTAAAAGTAAAATCTATTCCTTTGTTGTAGGAAAAAATTGGCTTTTCGCAAAACTGTAACCATAGAGCTTTTCACCAGCCAAATATGCATGTAGTGATAGCCTTATTTTGTTCTTGCTCTACTCTGTTACTCTGCCAGCATATTCCATGTGCTGACCCGTTTCGGGCTGCAACGTATTATGTTGCAGTATTTTCAGATGAGGAGTAAGGTTCGTTAGGTCGTTGCCGTGCAGCTCAGTTATGCCGTTGGAGTTGATGGACTCACTTTATCTTCCAAGCCTTCTGTTGTTATCGTATTAGATGGCCTTGAGCCATATTATTGTAATAAGTTCTCTCTTGAGACATTCGATGTAATAAGTGTGTGATTGCTACTCTGTTTTAAATCCTTCGAGTACTGTGTGTGTCAGCATTACCGATCCAGGGATGACACAGAAACACAGAGACTTGACCATCTGAGGTCGGGTCGCTACAAGATGGTATCAGAGCACACGCTGAGTGTAGGACAGGACCACTAAGATAAACCCTAGGTCACACCTCTCTTCTCATTTCTGACTCCTCTCCATTTTCTACTCTTTAGGATGATGGAGATGAAGAACAAGTTTGCACAACCGGATGAAGACACACCTTTTGGATGTCACTAGGTACTTGAACATTGGAATACCATGCTTCACCGGGACGTACAACGCCACTTTACCTGAAGAGGAGCGCTGGATGATTCAAGTCCAAGTTCCAGGAAGGACGTTCTCGCCAACTTCTAAACCCATAGAGTTTTCTTTCGAAGCACCCACCTGGAGTCTAGGCAAGAGTATGGCAGCTCACATCACCATGGGACGCATTGGAGAAGTTTACAACAGGGAGCTTAAGGACACTATTTACCAAATATGTGGGCGCCGAGATGAGCAATGGGAAGTAATCAGCACTAAGAAGGATAGATCCATTGCAGCTTTCATCCAGGAGTTAAACCAACACATTCGACGCCAGGAGAACCAGATGAGCGCGGACATGATGGACTTGAAGAAGGCGAAGACTAGGATCATCGAACTAGAGGAAGAACTCAAGATTACACGCGATGGATATGAGGAGGAAATCAAGACACTACTGGAGAAGAATGACGACCTAGTCAAGAAGATCAAAGTAATCATGGGAGGACCAGCACCGGGAGACGAAGACGAAGATCCCACTTTCCCGGACAACTACATCATCATCGACGACACCGATTCCAATCCTAGTGATGATGACTATGAAGACAAAGCTGGAGCAGTAATCATGGAGTCTTCCACCGATCAAAATTTCTAGATGACTACCATATATCACTAGTATTCCCCCATGTATTTAGTAGTAGTTGAGCACTTGTGCGATAGTTCTAGATCGTTTGTATGCCCTTGCTTGATTGATTGAGTGAAATGATTGTTTGTCTCATGTGCATATGGGTAGTGTTTTCTCATTAGACCTCTTTTCTATTCTAAATCTCTTCCATCTAAACCCCTCAGATGCCTCCGAGACGTGACACCAGTTTTGCCTTCCCACCGGAGCTCACCCAGTTGATCCAACAACAGAATACGTTGATGCAATTGCTAGTTCAGAACCAGGGCAACAACAACAACAACCCGCCGCCTGTGGACAACCTAGCCCGTTTTCTAAGGTTACAGCCGCTGGTGTTTTCCAGTAGCATAGAGCCTATAGTTGCTGATGATTGGCTACGCCGTATTGGAATGGAGTTGACCACCGCAGGTTGCACAGATGCTGAGAGGGTGCGCTTTGCCGCACATCAATTGGATGGACCAGCAGCCTCATGGTGGGAGAATTACACAGCCACTTTTTCTATAGTCAATGTCACTTGGGACCAGTTTCAGCAAGCTTTCCGCACCGCCCATGTCTCAACTGGAGCTATGCAGATGAAGAAGCGGGAGTTTCGCAACCTACGTCAGGGGAACTGTACTGTGGCTCGGTACGTGGATGAGTTTAGCAAGTTATCTCGCTACACCCCTGATGATGTGGCCACAGATGCAGCGAAACAGGAGAAGTTTATGGAAGGGCTGAATGATCAGATGAGTATGCAGTTGATGGTAGCAACCTTCAACAACTACCAGAAGTTGGTAGATAAGGCTCTTATGATTGAAGGGAAGCAACAGCATATTGAGAGCCGCAAGAGGAAGTATGGACAAGGGAAGTATAACTCAGGAGCTCAGCAGAAACCTCGCCTAACCCCGAACTCGGGAGGACTTGTTCATAACCATGGAGATCACAACCACACTGGAGGAGGACCGCATAACCACAATGGTTATAAGAATGGGAATGGGAACGGAATCAACAATAACCATAACCGCCCCAACCCAGCCACACCCGCCAAAAGGGACTTAAGTCATGTTACGTGTTTCAAGTGCGGGAAGACTGGACACTACGCCACGGAGTTCCCTGAAGGAAAGAATGGAAATGGAAATGGGAGTGCTGGGAAGAAGCCAAATCCATTCAACAAAGGACAAGTGAACCACGTTAACATGGAGGAGGTTGAAGAGCAGCCGGACGCGGTAATAGGTAAGTTTTTGGTTAAGTCATTTACCGCTCCTGTTCTTTTTGATACTGGTGCATCGCATTCATACATATCAAGGGGATTTGTGGATAAGTTTAAACTACCAACCCAAACCCTTAGGGCCCCTCTTTTAGTAAGTTCACCCGGAGCAGAGTATATGGCCAGCCAATGGTGTGACCAGATACCCTCAACCATTGGTACACATGTTTTTCCGTCCGACCAAATTATCTTGGAGTCACAAGGACTGGATGTGATATTGGGTATGGACTGGATGTCAAAGTTTAGAGGAAGCATTGACTGTGCTAGTAAGTCGATTTATCTCACCACCCCGAAAGGAAAAAGGATTAAGTATGTATCTAGGCATGTGCCTAGGAGGAGTCAAGTGAATGCCCTTACGGGAGTTGTTCAGGAGGAAGTGCCTGTAGTGAAGGATTACCCGGATGTTTTTCCAGAGGAGTTACCAGGCATGCCACCGGATAGAGACATTGAGTTTTTGATAGAGCTGTTGCCAGGTACAGGACCAATATCCAAGAGACCCTATCGGATGCCCGCAAATGATCTAGAAGAAATTAAGAAACAGATCAATGAATTATTGGAGAAAGGATACATCCGAAGAAGTTCATCACCTTGGGGAGCCCCAGTACCTTTGGTTGAGAAGAAGGATAAATCCCTGAGGATGGTTGTTGATTATCGAGCATTAAATGAAGTAACGATTAAGAACAAGTACCCACTGCCGATGATCAACGATCTGTTTGATCAGTTGCAAGGAGCTAAAGTGTTTTCGAAGATCGATTTGCGATCGGGGTATCATCAGTTGAATATATGAGAGAAGGACATACCGAAGACAACATTCACAACACGATATGGATTATACGAGTACACGGTCATGTCATTTGGACTGACTAACGCCCCTGCCTATTTCATGAGCATGATGAACAAGGTGGTCATGGAGTATTTGGAAAAGTTTGTTGTGGTGCTTATTAACGATATTATGGTATACTCGAAGAACGAGGAGGAGCACAAGGAGCATTTGCGCTTAGTTCTCGAGAAACTCAGGGAACACCAGTTGTATGCTAAGTTTAGCAAATGCGAATTTTGGTTGAAGGAAGTCGGGTTCCTTGGACATGTTATATCAGGAGAAGGTATAGCAGTAGACCCCAGCAAAATTCAGTCAGTCACTGAATGGTTGGCACCTGTTTCAGTTAGCGAGATCCGTAGTTTTCTTGGACTCGCAGGATACTACCGGAGATTCATCGAGAATTTTTCCAAGATTGCAAAGCCAATGACTGAACTGTTGAAGAAGGATACTAAGTTTAAATGGACAGAAGATTGCGAGGCAAGTTTCCAGGAATTGAAGAAACGTTTAACTACAGCGCCAGTGCTAACACTGCCAGATATACATAAGGAGTTCCAAGTGTACTGCGATGCCTCACGCTTAGGACTTGGATGTGTGCTTATGCAGGACGGGAGAATTGTTTCGTATGCCTCACGACAACTAAAACCTCATGAGTTGAACTATGCCACGCATGATTTGGAGTTAGCACCCGTAGTGCATGCATTGAAGACCTGGAGACATTGCCTTATTGGAAACCGTTGTGATGTGTACACGGACCATAAGAGTTTGAAATACATTTTCACCCAGAAGGAGCTGAACCTTCGACAGAGGAGATGGTTGGAGCTTATAAAGGATTATGACATGAAACTACACTATCATCCAGGAAAGTCCAATGTCGTAGTAGACGCTTTGAGCCGGAAGAGTTATGCTAATATCCTTGAAAGTAGGGGACTGCCGAAGGAATTAGCAGAGGACATCATGGAACTTCGATTGGAGATTGTTCCTAGAGGATTTATTGCAACAATGGAGGTCCAGTCGACATTGCTGGACAAGATTCGGGAAGCCCAGAAAGAGGACAAGGAGATTGCTGAGATAAAGGAGAAGATGAGCATAGGAAAGGCCAAAGGTTTTCGTGAAGATGAGCATGATACCCTATGTTTTGAGGACCGAGTTTATGTGCCTAATAACCAGGAGATCAGGAAGTTAATACTTCAAGAGGCCCATGACTCACCATACTCGATACACCCCGGGAACACCAAGATGTATTTGGATTTGAAGGAACGTTTCTGGTGGACCGATATGAAGAAGGATATTGCCGAGTATGTCGCTGTATGTGATGTATGTCAGAGAGTTAAGGCAGAACATCAGAAGCCAGCAGGACTGTTACAGCCTATGCCGATACCCGAATGGAAGTGGGATAAACTGGGCATGGACTTTATCACCGGATTGCCCAGGACCAAAGCAGGATACGATTCCATATGGGTAGTAGTTGATCGCTTGACCAAAGTAGCTCACTTCATCCCAGTGAAAACCACCTATACAAGTGCAAAGTTGGCCAAGATATATATGTCCAGGATCATATGTCTGCATGGAGTTCCGAGGACCATTGTATCAGATAGAGGAACACAGTTTACTTCAAAGTTCTGGCATCAGTTACATCAGACTTTGGGAACAAGGTTAGAGTTCAGCACAGCTTTTCACCCGCAGACAGATGGACAGACCGAGAGAGTGAACCAAATTTTGGAGGACATGTTGAGAGCCTGTGCGCTAGATTATGGATCTAGTTGGGATGAAAATTTGCCATACGCAGAGTTTTCCTACAACAATAGCTATCAAGCCAGTTTGAAGATGGCACCGTTTGAAGCCCTGTATGGACGAAGATGCAGAACACCGTTAATGTGGGACGAGGTAGGAGACCGACAATTGTTTGTACCAGACTTGATCAAGGAGTCTGAGGAGAAGGTAAAATTGATCCGAGACCGACTGAAGATTGCTCAGTCCAGGCAGAAGAGTTATGCAGACCCAAAACACAAGGAGGTAATCTACGAAATTGGAGACAGAGCATATCTGCGGGTATCGCCCTTGCGAGGAGTGAAACGTTTTGGAGTTAAAGGAAAGTTAGCCCCGAGATTTGTAGGACCGTATCGCATTTTGGAACGGATGGGGGAAGTTGCCTACAAGTTGGAGTTACCTGAGGGATTGTCAGGAATCCACGATGTGTTCCACGTTTCACAGCTGAAGAAGTATCATGCCGAGATGGCAGATATACCGCTAAGAGATACAGTACCCCTGGAGGCGATTCAGTGGGACAGTGATTTGACTTATGAGGAGAAACCAGTTAAGATTCTTGAGTTTGCCAGCAGAATCACCCGAAGTAAGGTTATCAAGTTATGTAAAGTTCAGTGGAGCCACCATACTGAGGATGAAGCCACCTGGGAACGAGAGGATGATCTCCGCAAAGACCACCCGCACCTATTTTCTAGCCAGCGCGAATCTCGAGGGCGAGATTCATCTTAAGGGGGGTAGGTTTGAAAAATCCCAAATTTTCAATTTGGAATGTTATACATTAGATCATCATTGCATATCAGGTTTTATTGCTTTCCGTTCCGTAATCCTCGAAATCCTAAGCAACTCAAGGACCCTCGGAGAGAGTTGGGGATTTCCCGGTTTTCATATTTGATTCTTTTATCAAATTTTGAAATGAGGATTTTGGTTTTAATTATTTTACTCTCCGAAAATATTTCATATTAAAATACAAGAGAGGAGATAAGATGACTTCTCCAAAATAAATGAAATGTTGGAGGAAAAATATTAAAATCAAATATTTGTTCCATTTGGATTTTAAAGCAATTTTGTTGCATTAGAAAAAAATTGCACGTTTTCAAAATTGCATTTTAGGGCCAAGAAAATGTTCATCTCGTTCTAAATATTTTATTTAGACGGTGAAAATTTGTTTTGGCATTTTTAGATATTTTTTTTCTAGGATCTTATTTCCGTCGGCAAAATTATTTTAAAAAAGAGTTCCCGTGCTCGACTGGGCCTAAGGCCCAGCCGAGCCAGGACGGCACGCCCGCGCCACCGGCTCCCTCGCCCGCGCTGCCGTGCCCGGCACGGACGCCGAGGAGAGTCCGACTCAGACTCCTCCCCGGGCGCCCCCTCGCCCAAGCAAGCCGCCGCCCCCGCCCCCTTTATAAGCCTCCACCCCGCCGCCCAAACCGCCACCCCACACCACCGCGCCTGCCCCGCCGCCCCAAGCCGCAGCCGCAGCCGCCGCTTGCCACCGCCGCAGCAGCCGTAGTCGAGCCCCCCCCCTCGCCGCCGCTTGTTGCCGCCGCCGCCCCGCCGCCCGCACCCCGCCCCGTCGGAGCCCCTCGCCGGAGGTAGCCGCAAGATCCGCCGCCGGTTTTTCTTTCTAAAACCGTTCGGTTTTTTTGAAAACCCTAGATTCGTTTTTTTTCGGATCGCCGGTTTTTCTTGGTTCTTCTAGTTAGCGGACGTTCGTCCAAATGTTCTTTTTAACGAATGGTTCTTCGTCCGTTAGATACAACTAACGAACGCTCATTCGTTAGTCTGTTCGTCAGTTTTCTTTTATCGGATTTAATCCGCGATTTTCTCTAATCGCGATTTCTGATCCGATCTTAGTTTCTGTTTATCTTTTCGTTCGTTAGTCGGAATCAGGCGATTCAAGCGCCTGGAGTTTCGTCTCGAAACCCTCTTTTCGTTTAACCACAAGCTATTATGGGCTCTAGCATAGTTGAGTAAGTTACGTGAAACTCTTGAAGAGGCAGATCAGCAGGTAGTGGGATGTAGGTTTGGTATGGTCTGTCCGGAGTAGAGAGTTAATGTTTCTGAAAGACTGTGTCTCGGTCATCCGTTTCTCAAACACCCTATAGTGCGAGAAATCCAACGGAGGAGATCGAGTCTTGTGGGAAAAAGTGCGCAAACCTCTGCAGAGTGTACAATCTAATCATGGTTAGCCGTGTCCCCGGTTATGGACAATTCTTGAATATCTAGTACTTGGGTTATCACATGTATCTCATCATGTTTAATTAATATTGTTGCATTGTTAATCACTTTAATTGGGATTGAGTTGGAGGAACCTTCTCAATGATGTTTCAACTACCATGATAGTAAAAGTAAAATCTATTCCTTTGTTGTAGGAAAAAATTGGCTTTTCGCAAAACTGTAACCATAGAGCTTTTCACCAGCCAAATATGCATGTAGTGATAGCCTTATTTTGTTCTTGCTCTACTCTGTTACTCTGCCAGCATATTCCATGTGCTGACCCGTTTCGGGCTGCAACGTATTATGTTGCAGTATTTTCAGATGAGGAGTAAGGTTCGTTAGGTCGTTGCCGTGCAGCTCAGTTATGCCGTTGGAGTTGATGGACTCACTTTATCTTCCAAGCCTTCTGTTGTTATCGTATTAGATGGCCTTAAGCCATATTATTGTAATAAGTTCTCTCTTGAGACATTCGATGTAATAAGTGTGTGATTGCTACTCTGTTTTAAATCCTTCGAGTACTGTGTGTGCCAGCATTACCGATCCAGGGACGACACTGAAGCACAGAGACTTGACTATCTGAGGTCGGGTCGCTACAACTCACTTGTCTTCTACTCGTGCACAACATCAACGCATAAAACCTAGGCTCGGATGCCACTGTTGGGGAACATAGTAATTTCAAAAAAATTCCTACTCACACGCAAGATCATGGTGATGAATAGCAACGAGAGGGGAGAGTGTTGTCCACGTACCCTTGTAGACCGAAAGCGGAAGCGTTAGCACAACGCGGTTGATGTAGTCGAACGTCTTCATGATCCGACCGATCCAAGTATCGAACGCACGGCACCTCCGAGTTCAGCACACGTTCAGCTCGATGACGTCCCGCGAACTCCGATCCAGCAGAGCTTCACGGGAGAGTTCCGTCAGCACGACGGCGTGGTGATAGTGATGATGTTGCTACCGACGCAGGGCTTCGCCTATGCACCGCTACGATATGACCGAGGTGGAATATGGTGGAGGGGGGCACCGCACACGGCTGGGAGAGATCAACTGATCATCTTGTGTGTCTAGAGGTGCCACCTCCCCTGTATATAAAGGAGCAAGGGGGGATGCCGGCCGGCCCTCTATGGGCGCGCCAGGAGGAGGAGTCCTCCTCCTAGTAGGAGTAGGACTCCCCTTTCCTACTCCTACTAGGAGGAGGAAAGGAAGGAGGAGAAGGAGAAGGAAGAGAAGGAGGAAAAGGAGGAAAGGGGGGGGGGCGGCCCCCTAGTCCAATTCGGTTTGAGCTAGGGGGGCCGCGCACCCTGCCTCCTCTCTTCCACCACTTGGCCCATGAGGCCCATTACTTCTTCCTCATATTCCCTTAACTCCCCGGTACTCCCGAAAATACCTGAATCACTCGGAACCTTCCCGATGTCCGAATATAGTCGTCCAATATATTGATCTTTACGTCTCGACCATTTCGAAACTCCTCTTCATGTCTCCGATCTCATCCGGGACTCCTAACTACCTTTGGTACATCAAATCACATAAACTCATAATACAATCGTCACCAAAATGTAGACATGACCGAGACATGTCTCCGGTCAATAACCAATAGCGGAACCTGGATGCTCATATTGGCTCCCACATATTCTACGACGATCTTTATCGGTCAGACTGCATAACAACATACGTTGTTCCCTTTGTCATCGGTATGCTACTTGCCCGAGATTCGATCGTCGGTATGTCAATAAGTAGTTCAATCTCGTTACCGGCAAGTCTCTTTACTCGTTCTGTAATACATCATCCCGCAACTAACTTATTAGTTGCAATGCTTGCAAGGCTTAAGTGATGTGCATTACCGAGAGGGCCCAGATATACCTCTCCGACAATCGGAGTGACAAATCCTAATCTCGAAATACGCCAACCCAACAAGTACCTTCGGAGACACTTGTAGAGCACCTTTATAATCACCCAGTTACGTTGTGACGTTTGGTAGCACACAAAGTGTTCCTCCGGTAAACGGGAGTTGCATAATCTCATAGTCATAGGAACATGTATAAGTTATGAAGAAAGCAATAGCAACAAACTAAACGATCAAGTGATAAGCTAATGGAATGGGTCAAGTCAATCACATCATTCTCCTAATGATGTGATCCCGTTAATCAAATGACAGCTCATGTCTATGGCTAGGAAACATAACCATCTTCGATTAACGAGCTAGTCAAGTAGAGGCATACTAGTGACACTCTGTTTGTCTATGTATTCACACATGTATTATGTTTCCAGTTAATACAATGCTAGCATGAATAATAAACATTTATCATGATATAAGGAAATAAATAATAACTTTATTATTGCCTCTAGGGCATATTTCCTTCATAGAGTATTCTATCAATTTCCAAATCATGAATGGCTCTCTCAAAAGGTGTGTACAGCAAGGATGATTGTGGTAAACTAACAAGCAATGACTCAAATCATAAAAGACGCTCCAAGCAAAACACATATCATGTGGTGAATAAAAATATAGCTCCAAGTAAAGTTAGCGATAGAAGTAGACGAAAGAGGGGATGCCTTTCGGGGCATCCCCAAGCTTTGGCTTTTAGGTGTCCTTAGATTATCTTGGGGGTGCCATGGGCATACCCAAGCTTAGGCTCTTGCCACCCCTTGTTCCATGGTCCATCAAATCTTTACCCAAAACTTGAAAACTTCACAACACAAAACTTAAAGTAAAAAATCTCGTGAGCTCCGTTAGCGAAAGAAAACAAAAGACCACTTCAAGGTACTGTAATGAACTCATTATTTATTTATATTGGTGTTATACCTACTGTATTACAACTTTTCTATGGATTATAAACTATTTTACTAGCCATAGATTCATCAAAATAAGCAAACAACACACGAAAAACAGAATCTGTCAAAAACAGAACAGTCTGTAGTAATCTGTAGCTAGCGCAAGATCTGGAACTCCAAAAATTATAAAATAAATTTCAGGACGTGAGGAATTTATCTATTAATCATCTTCAAAAATAATTAACTAAATATCACTTTCCAAATAAAAATGACAGCAGTTCTCGTGAGCGCTAAAGTTTCTGTTTTTTACAGCAAGTTCAACAAGACTTTCCCCAAGTCTTCCCAACGGTTCTACTTGGCACAAACACTAATTAAACACAAAAAACACAACCAAAACAGAGGAAAAATAATTTATTTATTACTAAACAGGAGCAAAAAGCAAGGAATAAAAATAAAATTGGGTTGCCTCCCAACAAGCGCTATCGTTTAACGCCCCTAGCTAGGCATAACAAGCAAGAATAGATCTAGGTATTGCCATCTTTGGTAGGCAATCCATAAGTGGCTCTCATGATAGATTCATATGGTAATTTTATTTTCTTTCTAGGGAAGTGTTCCATGCCCTTTTTTAATGTAAATTGGAATCTAATATTCCGTCCCTTCATATCAATAATTGCACCAACCGTTCTAAGGAAAGGTCTACCGAGAATAATAGGGCAAGAAGGATTGCAATCTATATCAAGAATGATAAAATCTACGGGCACATAATTCCTATTTTAAA
Source organism: Triticum urartu (assembly GCF_056163025.1). Classification (NCBI taxonomy): domain Eukaryota; kingdom Viridiplantae; phylum Streptophyta; class Magnoliopsida; order Poales; family Poaceae; genus Triticum; species Triticum urartu. The sequence goes on along the minus strand of NC_141879.1, from coordinate 147,463,533 downwards.
CAATAAGAACATCATTAATTCTTCCCATAGGTTTCTTAATAGTGGAATCTGCAAGATGCAAGTTTAGAGATCAATCATCAAAATTACGGAAATCTAGCAAATCACACAAAGTTTTGGGAATAATAGAGACACTAGCACCCAAATCACACAAAGCATAAAACTCGTGATTTTTAATTTTAATTTTAATAGTAGGTTCCCACTCATCACAAAGTTTTCTAGGGATAGAAACTTCCAATTCAAGTTTTTCTTCACAAGATTGCATCAAGGCATCAACAATATGTTTAGTAAATGCTTTATTTTGACTATAAGCGTGAGGAGATTTTAGCACGGATTGCAACAAGAAAATACAATAAATTAAAGAGCAATTTTCATAGTTAAATTCCTTTAAATCCAATATAGTGGGTTTAGCAACATCTAGGGTTTTAATTTCTTCAATCCCACTTTTATCAAATTTAGCATCAAGCTCAAAAGATTCAGAATTATTGGAACGCCTTCTAGGTAAAGGTGGATCATATTCAGTCCCATCATTATCAAGATTCATATTGCAAAACAAATATTTAATAGGGGACACATCAATAACTTTTAGATCTTCATCATTATTTTCATAGGAACTAGAAGAACACGCTTTTATAAAGGCATCTTTCTTAGCACGCATCCTAACGGTTCTTTCTTTGCACTCGTCAATGGAAATTCTCATGGCTTTGAGATACTCATTGATATCATGCTTAGGTGGAGTAGATCTAAGTTTCAAAGAATCAACATCAAGAGCAATTCTATCAACGTTCCTAGCCAAATCATCAATCTTAAGCAATTTTTCTTCAATCATAGCATTTAAATTCTTTTGCGAAGTAATAAATTCTTTAATATTAGATTCAAAATCAGAGGGCATCTTATTATAATTTCCATAAGAATTGTTGTAGGAATTACCATAATTATCAGAGGGATTACTAGGATAAGGCCTAGGATTGAAATTTCCTCTATACGCGTTGTTACCAAAATTGTTCCTACCAACAAAATTCACATCCATAGATTCATTGTTATTCTCAATCAAAGTAGACAAGGGAACATCATTAGGATCAGAATAAACACTCTTATTAGCAAATAATTTCATAAGTTCATCCATCTTTCCACTCAAAATATTAATTTCTTCTATTGCATGCACCTTTTTAGTAGATCTTTTAGTATGCCATTGAGAATAATTAACCATAATATTATCTACGAGTTTACTAGCTTCTCCTAAAGTGATTTCCATAAAAGTGCCTCCCGCGACCGAATCTAAAAGATTTCTAGAAGCAAAATTCAATCCGGCATAAAAAATTTGTATAATCATCCACAAATTCAAACCGTGAGTAGGGCAATTACGTATCATTAATTTCATTCTCTCCCAAGCTTGTGCAACATGTTCATGATCAAGTTGCTTAAAATTCATAATATCGTTTCTAAGAGAGATGATCTTAGCAGGAGGAAAATACTTAGATATAAAAGCATCTTTGCACTTGTTCCGTGAATCAATACTATTTTTAGGAAAAGATGAAAAACCAAGCTTTAGCACGATCTCTAAGCGAAAAAGGAAATAGCTTCAATTTAACAATATCATTATCGACATCTTTCTTCTTTTGCATGTCACACAAATCAACAAAGCTATTAAGATGGGTAGCGGCATCTTCACTAGGAAGGCCGGAAAACGGATCTTTCATGACAAGATTCAGCAAAGCAGCATTAATTTCACAAGATTCAGCATCGGTAAGAGGAGCAATCGGAGTGCTAAGGAAATCATTATTATTGGTATTGGTGAAGTCACACAATTTAGTATTATCTTGAGCCATCGCGACAAACAAGCAAACTAACACACAAGCGAACAAAAGGAAAATGGGCAAAAAGAGGCAAATAGAGAAAGAGAGGGAGGATAGAGAGAGGGCGAATAAAACGGCAAGGGTGAAGTGGGGGAGAGGAAAACGAGAGGCAAATGGCAAATAATGTAATGTGGGAGATAGGGATTGTGATGGGTACTTGGTATGTTGCTTTTGTGCAGACTCCCCGGCAACGGCACCAGAAATTCTTCTTGCTACCTCTTGAGCATTGCGTTGGATTTCCCTGAAGAGGAGAGGATGATGCAGCAAAGTAGCATAAGTATGTCCCTCAGTTTTTGAGAACCAAGGTATCAATCCAGTAGGAGGCCATGCACAAGTCCCTCGTACCTACACAAAAACAATAGGTCAACGCAACCAACGCGCTTAGGGGTTGTCAATCCCTTCATGGTCACTTACAAAAGTGAGATCTGATAGAGATGATAAATAATATTTTTGGTATTTTTGGTATAGAGATGCAAAGTAAAAAGTAAAAGCAAAGCAATAATAAAGTGATGGAGATTGATATGATGAGAAAGAGACCCGGGGGCCATAGGTTTCACTAGTGGCTTCTCTCAAGAGCATAAGTATTCTACGGTGGGTGAACAAATTACTGTTGAGCAATTGATAGAATTGAGCATAGTTATGAGAATATCTAGGTATGATCATGTATATAGGCATCACGTCCAAGACAAGTAGACCGACTCCTGCCTGCATCTACTACTATTACTCCACTCATCGACCGCTATCCGGCATGCATCTAGAGTATTAAGTTAAAAATAGAGTAACGCCTTAAGCAAGATGGCATGATGTAGAGGGATAGTTTCATGCAATATGATAAAAAACCCATCTTGTTATCCTTGATGGCAACGATACAATACGTGCCTTGTTGCCCCTTCTGTCGCTGGGAAAGGACACCGCAAGAACGAACCCAAAGCTAAGCACTTCTCCCATGTCAAGAAAAACCAATCTAGTAGGCCAAACCAAATTGATAATTCGAAGAGACTTGCAAAGATAACCAATCATACATAAAAGAATTCAGAGAAGATTCAAATATTATTCATAGATAGACTTGATCATAAACCCACAATTCATCGTTCTCAACAAACACACCGCAAAAAGAAGATTACATCGAATAGATCTCCATGAGAGAGGGGGAGAACATTGTATTGAGATCCAAAAGAGAGAAGAAGCCATCTAGCTACTAACTATGGACCCGTAGGTCTGAAGTAAACTACTCACACTTCATCGGAGAGGCTTGGATGATGATGTAGAACCCCTCCGTGATCGATGCCCCCTCCGGCGAAGCTCTGGAACAGGCCCCAAGATGGGATCTCGTGGATACAAAAAGTTGCGGCGGTGGAATTAGGGTTTTGGCTCCGTCCCCGATCGTTTGGGGGTACGTGGATATATATAGGAGGAAGAAGTACGTCGGTGGAGCTTCGAGGGGCCCATAAGGCAGGGGGCGCGCCCTAGGGGGGGCGTCCTCCACCCTCGTGGCCGCCTCATGGCTTTATTGACGGAGGGTCCAAGTCTCCTGGATCTTATCTGATGAGAAAATCACGTTTCCGAAGGTTTCATTCCGTTTGGACTCCGTTTGATATTCTGTTTCTCCGAAACACTAAAATAGGCAAAAACCAGCAATTCTAGGCTGGGCCTCCGGTTAATAGGTTAGTCTAAAAAATAATATAGAAGTGGAAAATAAAGCCCAATATAGTCCAAAACAGTAGATAATATAGCATGGAGCAATCAAAAATTATAGATATGTTGGAGACGTATCAGGCAGCAGCTAGGTCAGGAGACCCCGCGCGCCCCTGGTTCAGGTACTAATGGACCTCATGGATAAGATGACGGCTCTGTTGACTGCTGTGGTTGAGCCGGCGGATAAGGCTCAGCAAGACGCGGAGGTGGCACGACTACGTGAAGAGGTGGCACAAGCGAAGGAAAATTTAGCAGCAGAAGATGTCAGGATGGCTGCGGAGCGGGCGGCTTTGGATGCTCGTGCTCGGCAGCTTCCAGCGGAGACTTTCCGGCTCTCGGTGGATCTGAACGCCTCTAACGAGGTCATTAGGAGAAGACACCAGAAAACTCAGCCACGTTTGCCTCTATCTTACGATCCTAGGAACGTTTTCCACACACCCGGGGCCGGTCCCAGCAACCCGCCGGAGGCAAACCGGTTCACAACACCCGAGACGGGGGCACCAGTTTAGCCGAGGGCTATTGAACCACCCCGTGTGAATACTGCTCCGCCTCATTACACACCAGTACCACCGTGTCACTTATCTAACCCTTTGGAGAATTTAATTGTTGCGTCGGCTCGTCTGGCGGCTCTCCTAATGGAAGGCGACTCTCCAACGGCGATCGAAACACGAAGGGTCAGAGAACTTCTTCAGACAGTCCTGGCATAGCAGGATGCGTACTCTTATAGTCGAGACAGAATCCACTCAACCCCTCGCCCAAGCCGGAGCCCGAGCTATAGCAGGCATATCGACTTAGCGGCTATGTCAAGCAATGCCAAACGCCGTAACCAACCGCGCATGCATGACCCGACGCAGGATGGAGCCTTTAACTTGGTGGATCAGGAGAGGATCCGTCAGGAGGCCGAGCGGGTGGTTCGACTGGCAGCTGAGCAGGTGGCTTATCAGGCTTTTCCAGTTTATCCAACAACCTCTGTTGAGGCAGGAGTAGCCACAAGGACAGAAGGTGTCCCTTGCCTGGTACCGGCTCTACGTAATGAGCGCTTGCCAAAAGATTTCAAGGGGCCTAGTAAAGTGCCTAATTACACGACTGACTTGCAGCCTGGGGCATGGATTGAAAGTTATGAGATGGCGATGGAGCTATTGGAGGTCAGCGATGTAACAATGGCTAAATATTTCACTATGATGTTGGATGGAATAGCTCGCACTTGGTTGAAAGGTTTGCCACCCAACTCCATCGGCTCATGGGCGGAGTTAAAAGCCCGGTTCATTCAGAACTTCAAGGACACATGTAAGCAACCTATGTCAATCGTGGACTTGACTAACTGTAAGCAAGAGGAAGGTGAGTCCACGACCCATTGGGTGCGTCGGGTTAAGGAGATAATACATTCATCCGATAAGATGGATGCCGGCTCTGCGGTCTTAATGTTGGAGAAAAATTGTCGTTTTGAACCTCTGAAGCAGAAGCTGGGGCGGCTCAAGCGTGATTGTCATGACATGGGCCAATTGATGGCGGCTCTGGTCAAATATGCTGATTCAGATACTACCAAGGATCCTGCGTCTGATGAAGAGAAGGAAGGGAAGGGAAAAAAGAACGGCAATGGCAAGGGTCACCAGCATAACCCGGCGAATCAAGGAGGTAATAAACGTAAGGCTGACGAGTTTGTGGCTAATGCCAGTACACAGGGCAACAACCAACAGCGCAAGGGGAGGCCACCTCCTCGGTCAGGCGGGTCAGGTCCCACCCTTGAGCAACTACTGAATGAACCATGTCTGAGACACGGCACCCGGGAGAAGCCAGCTACCCATCTGTCGAAGGAAAGTACGATCATGAAGGCGTTTAAAAATTCCAACATGTTCGATGGTAACCACGGACCTGGCGGCGGTTCAGGCGGCGGTAGCTTTCATGGCCCGGGCGCCGGCTCAGGCGGAGGCGGTTTTCACAGCCAGGGCCATCCGGGTAACCAAGGTGGTTATAATTAGCAATCCGGCCAAAGTAATCAGCAGCAACAGCAGCAGCAGTCCGGGTATCAGAGTAACCCGAAATAGCTGAACAGTGGGCAGTACCACGTATTTACCACTAGTTTGTGCAAGAGGGACCAGAAACTTCATAAGAGGGCTGTAAACGCTGTTGAGTCGGCGGTTCCACGTTATTTGAGATGGTCAGAACAGCCTATTGTGTGGAGTAGGGAGAATCACCCCCCGGGTTGATAATCCGGGTCACTTGGCTTTGGTGGTGGCGCCTCAGGTTGGTGGATATAAGTTTACTAAGGTGCTCATGGACGGAGGCAGTAGCATCAACATCCTCTATTATGAGACGTTTCGTCGCATGGGGTTGACTGACAAGAGTTTTAAACAATCCAACACTATTTTTCATGGTGTTGTACCTCGTAAGTCGGCATACCCAGTTGGTAAGATTGAGCTAGAAGTAGCCTTTGGGGATGAATACGATTCTAGGGCTGACAAGTTAACTTTTGAAGTGGTTAAGATAAAAAGCCCATATCATGCCCTGTTTGGACAGCCGGCTTATGCCAAGTTCATGGCTCGGCCGTGTTATGTATATCTACAGCTCAAGATGCCGTGTTATAAAGGCACCATCACAGTACATGGAAGCCTGAAAATAGCCCTGGAATGTGAAGAAGGTGATGCTTCTTATGCTGAGTCTGTTTGTGCAATAGAGGAATTAAAGTTTCATAAAGATAATTTGACCCGGCAGACATGACGTCTTTGAGGAAGCCAACTACGGAGCATGAACCGGTGTTGAAATTCAAATCAGCTGATGACACCAAGATGGTTGATTTTGTGCCTGGCAACTCATCCAAACAGTTCATTATCAGTGCTAACTTGAATCCAAAATAGGAAAGCGTGCTCATCGAGTTCATCTGTGAGAACTGGGACATCTTTGCATGGAAGCCTTCTGACATGCCGGGTGTCCCGAGAGAACTCGCTCAGCACACTCTCAATATTGATCCGAAATTTAAGCCGGTCAAGCAGTTTCTTCGACGGTTTAATGTGGAAAGGCGCAAGGCAATTGGAGAAGAGGTGGCCCGGCTCTTGGCGGCCGGGTTCATTGTTGAAGTTTTTCACCTAGAGTGGTTGGCTAACCTGGTGGTTGTACTCAAAAAGAACGGCACCTAGCGTATGTGTGTGTGGATTATACCAATTTAAACAAGGCTTGTCCGGCTGACCCTTTTGCTCTCCCTCGTATTGATCAGATCATTGATGCTACGGCAGGTTGCGAGCGTTTGAGTTTTTTGGATGCCTATTCAGGTTATCATCAGATCAAGATGGCAGTTAAGGACCAGGAGAAGACAACTTTCGTCACTCCGTTTGGAGCTTCTGCTATGTGTCTATGCCTTTTGGGCTTAAGAGTGCCCAGGCGACTTAACAAAGATGCGTGCAGAATTTCCTTCACAATCAGATTAGGCGCAATGTTCATGCTTATGTGGATGATATAGTGGTCAAATCCAGAGAGAAGGAAACCTTGGTAACTGATCTGAAGGAGACCTTTGATAACCTCCGGGTCTACAAGATGATGCTTAACCCGGCCAAGTGTGTTTTTGGAGTCCCAGCTGGCAAACTCTTGGGTTTTTTGGTGTCTAACAGAGGTATTGAGGCTAACCCGGAGAAAATTAAAGAAATTACATATCTGGCTAAACCAGTGTGCATCAATGACGTTCAGCGGTTGGCGGGTCACGTGGCAGCCTTACTTGAACAGGATCTGTTCTATAGGCTCGTACCGCTGCATCCTTTACCAATAAGGAGGCAAACACTCAAGCGCTGGTTGACTTCATTAATGACTTGACAGAGTTGCAGATGCCAGAGGAGAAACCAGACAACACATATTGGACGATTCACTTTGATGGGTTCAGACAATTGGAAGGCTCGGGGGCTGGAGTTGTTCCAACTTCTCCTCGAGGTGACAAATTTTGTTATGAGTTACGATTGATGTTTCCTTGCACTAACAATGCAGCTGAGTATGAAGCCTTGCTTCATGGTCTTCGAATGGCTAAGGAAATGAGTTTAAGCCGGGTACGGTGCCTAGGCGACTCAGATCTAGTGGCTCAACAAGTGTCAGGCAAGTGGGATTCTAAGGATCCTCTTATCACGGCTTATCGCCGCGAGGTCGACGCTGTTGCGGGGCATTTTAAGGGTTATCAAGTGGAACACATTGACTGCAGGAAGAACGAAGCGGCTGATGCCTTAAGCCGGTTGGGATCTCAGCGTAAGCCGGTGCCACCTAACACCTTTTTAGATGTTTTACATAACCCGTCTGTTAAGTTGCCTACAGAGGAAGATTTGGCCATTCCTGACCCGGAGGCACAGTTGGTGGCGGCTCTTCATGTCATTCCAGATTGGACAGTACTGTTCTTGGCTTACATGACCCGGGGCGAGTTGCCAAAGGACAAGACCCTGGGCCGACAGATAACCCGGCGGTCCAAGTCAATGACAATTTCTGACGGTGAGTTGTATCATCGCAGCGTCACTGGGGCGTTTCAACGATGTGTCTCTCCTGAAGAAGGTTAATAGATTCTTCATGAGATCCATGAGGGAGATTGTGGTCATCATGCCAACTCAAAATCTTTAGTGGCTAAAGCTTTTCGTCATGGCTTTTACTGGTTAACGGCTCACGTTGATGCAGAGGATCTGGTCAGTAGGTGTGATGGATGTCAAAAGTTCGCACGACGAGCACACGTACCGGCTTAACAACTGCGGATGATTCCAATCACTTGGCCGTTTTCAGTTTGGGGGCTTGATATGGTTGGACCTTTCAAAAGATCCAAAGATAAAAAGACACATCTTTTGGTGCCAGTTGACAAATTCACAAAATGGGTTGAGGCAGAGCCAGTGAGCAAGTGTGATGCAGCCATGGCGGTTCAGTTCATGAAAAAGGTGATTTTTCGCTTTGGTTTTCCACACAGCATTATAACTGACAATGGCACTAATTTGTCCCAAGGTGCTATGGAGGAGTTTTGTCAACGTGAGCATATCCGGCTTGATGTTTCTTCAGTAGCTCACCCCCAATCTAATGGTCAAGTTGAGAGAGCAAATCAGGAAATTTTAAAAGGTCTCAAGCCCCGGCTTATGGTTCCTTTACAACGAACACCAGGTTGTTGGGTAGAGGAGTTACCTTTGGTGCTATGGAGTATCAATACCACTCCTAACAAGTCTACAGGTTATACACCTTTCTTCATGGTTTATGGAGCAGAAGCAGTCCTGCCTAGTGACATCCGTCATGACTTGCCCCGCGTGGCGGCTTACGTTGAAGCTAATAATGAACAAGCCCGACAGGATGCACTTGACTTGTTAGATGAGGTACGAGATTTGGCAGCAGCCCGATCAACAATTTATCAACAAGACATGCGCCGTTATCACAGCCGTCGGGTTAAAACTAGAACCTTTCAAGAAGGCGACTTGGTGCTCCGCCTCATCCAGGATCAGTCCGACACACACAAGCTATCCCCACCTTGGGAAGGGCCCGTTGTGGTCAGTAAGAACTTAAACAACGGGTCATATTACCTTATTGATGTTCGAGAGCACACCGACTCACGTAAGTCGGAGGAGGAGACCTGCCGGCCGTGGAATATTACCCAGCTTTGGCCATACTACACCTGAGCCACCGACTCTCGTCATGTACATACTTTGACGTTGTATATATTATGATAAGTAATAACGCAGGATCTCTGTCCTTTTCCTCTTCAATGATCATATATCTTTACTATTTTCATTATTTAAATGACTATTAAGGGGCCGATCGTATCCGAATCTAGCTTAACCCTTTTGGTCCGGCTCAGGATCGTATTCGAATCTAGCCATAAACTTATGGTCACTAGGGCGCTTCCTGTTCAAACATAGGTCGTATTCGAACTAAAGAGAACATAGCTGTCGTAACCCTCTTGATCGGCTCAAAGCCAAACTCAATAGAGGGCTTCTTGATTGTATCCAAATCATAGCTTAACCCCTTTTGGGTTCGACTTGGATCATATTCGAATCAGGGTCGTTAAAAACCTCTCAAGGTCATTTGGGGGCTTCCTGTTCAAACATAGGTCGTATTCGAACCAAAGAGAACATAGCTGTCGGTACCCTCTTGATCGGCGCAACACCAAAGCCATTGGGGGCTATATGATCGTATTCAAATCTTAGCATTAACCCCTTTGGTCTGGTTTACTGATCGTATTTGAATAAGAACCTCCGGTTTTTAAATGTTTTTGATTTACATTGTCTGAGGCCTAGTGTTTTGTCTTACTATTTTTTATCATCTCAAATCTAACTGTCAGTATGGTTTCAAATTAAACCGGCTCGGTTATTTGACAATGAGTTGCCAAGGCATAACAGTCATCAGACATATGGAAGTATTGACTTCTACAAAAGATTGGGTTATCAACCTCATCATCCGGGTCATGTAAATCGACAGTCCAGGTTCAAAGAACACATGTATGACAGTGTCATTCATGAACAAGTTTCTCTGTGTTTTTTCGTTAATCAAAGGTTTTTTCAGCCTTGTTTATCTTACATCTGGTTCTATTTCTTCCACTATGATAATTTCATAGTCATATATCGGGTGTTTTTGACCCGTCCTGTGCTAAACCGCCAGGGCAGTTTTTTCATCTTTTACAGGAACAGAGTTAAACATTACAGATGTAACCACGGATGTAACACACACACACACACACACACACACATATATATATATATTGACATCATGGGTAAAGAGTCATATGCAACATCTTATGCATGATGGCATAGGCAAAATATGCAGTTTTCAAACTAACCTATTACAAGGCATTGAGAGCCCAAAGGTTAGACTGTTTTTTCTCTCCTAAGTAGGTCTTAAGCTAAAAGCTGGATTGTTCAGATGGTTATGACTCCCCCCTGGCCGGCTCACCTCCCTCCACTGGTTGGAAGCTGGGATTGGACCAGTCAAAGCTGTTCAGAGCAATGAACTCAGCCTCATCGTCAATTAGGCCGGCCGGGTCAATTTCCGGGGCAAAAGTGTGTTGACGAACCGGCGGGATAAGATCCGTCACTTTATAAGAGGGAGTCGCCATCTTCTTATTCTCCATATCAAAACCCGACTGATAGTTGTCGATGTTGGTCTCCTCTCCAAGAATGGTAGCTTGAGGACAAACTCCCCTCACACAGGCAATAAAGTCATCTTGCTCAAATGGAGTCCCGTCTTCCTTCACGGTAGGGTACCCCTTAGCCACGTCCACCGGGTATAAATCCGGTACCCAGGCTTTGGAGCGGCTCAGGGTAGTCAGGGCTCCGGCTCTGGCACAGGATCGTTTGACCTCTTGAAACCTGACAGGTAAGATCGATAACTTCTTCAAGACATCACTCAAACGGTTGGGTCCTTGGTTGGCAAGGGAAATAGTAGCAAGTGCTCCTTGAGCGCCAGTATACAATTGCTCCACCATGGTATAAACCGCCTTCAGTTTTGTCACACTGTCTTGGCTCAGATTTTTGCTTCGTGGACCTGCGAGTGTTTTTTAACAAAGCTCAGCAGACGGCTTATATTCCTGGTTAAAATAAAGTATAAGTGATTAATACAGATGACTTACCGAAGATGGCGGAGACCATTTGAGACACACGGTTTTTTAAACTAGTGAGCTCCGTGGTAACCTCCTCAAGAGCCGCCTCTGCTGTCTCGGCACGTTGTATCAGCAAGGTCTTCGCATCGGCCCAGGATTTCTTCTTCTCAGTCAAACTGGTCTTCAATTTTTCAGTCTCAGAGAGACTCAGTTGAAGTTTGGAATTAGCAGTCTTTATCTCTGCTTCCTGATCTGCCAGCTGGGTCTTTGCATCCGTCAATTGAGAGCCCAATTTAGTTAGGGCGGTCTACAAGCAGGCACATGTGTGTCAAGATTTAACTAAAGATTATAATGATTGAAGTCCCAAGTGCTTTGCAAACGCAGTACCACTTGGCACTTGGGGGCTAATGTCTGCCAAAGCAATTTTTATGCAAAATGACTCTTCTATGCTTCAAGTCCCAAGTGTTCTACAAAGTAGTAACGCTTGGCACTTGGGGGCTAATGCATGACATTTAGAAAGTTTTCAAGTTGAGCCGGATCACACTACTTATTTGGACTAATCCAAGACAGTTATGAAGTTAAGCCCCGACTTATTTATGATAAATTGAGCCGGCCCTTGGGGACTACAGGTGCAATTTTATACTAATCTGTTGGACTTAGGAAAAATCTAAAGACAAGGTATCAACCTATATCATAAGTTTACAGATCATTCAGGTTCATCATAATCTGAAGACTTGGAGGCTGGCAGAGTATATATAAACCGGAGTACATACCTCATATTTCAGTTGCAATTGCTTGACCATCTCAATTTTCGAGTCACAATTGGAATGCACATGACTGAGATAGCCGGATAGCACATCACTAACATTCAGGTGAGCATAGTGAGAGATATCAAACTGTACTTTCTGCCTCTCCAAGGCCTCCTGTTTGTCAGAATGCCTGGCTAGCACAGTCGGATTACCCGGCGCAACAAATCTGCTGCCAGTAATCAGAACGTCATGGTCAGAAGATGCTGGCGGGTTAGCTGAACTGGGCGGTCTGACGGTGGATGGATCGACAATGGTATCCTCAGCTGGCGGCTCAGGAGGGTCCAATTGAGCATGGACAGACGGATCTTCTGGCGCTTCAGATTGAGCGGGAGGAGTTTATGTTACTGGTTCAGGTGCAGAATTTTTTGGGTCTTCTGCCAGTTTAATCACCTTGGCTTTCTTGGACTTCGCTTGACCACTAAGAAAGATTTTTTGAGACAGTTAGTATAATGATGTAGTTTTAAAAGATGCAGAGGAAAGATGATTTTCCTTACCCAGGGGCGGTCTGGAAAGCCGGAAATTGAGTCTGGGATGAGTTGCCAGAAGAGCGAGAAACCTGCTGCAAAGGTAAAATAAAGTTAGTGATGCAAGGGAATAGATCCATTAATGGAAGCAAAAGACAAAGATGAAAGAAACCTCATTCTGGCGTTTTCGAGGGGTTTGTTGTAAATCGGAAGGCGGTTCATCGTCGTCATTAGTCCGGGCCTGACGGCGGCTCTCATGTTGCTGCTTTTTCAAAAGAAAATGAGGGTCTAGATAAGCCAAAGGGTGCGAAAACCTTACTTTCCGGGTTACCAGTCGAAGTTTCTGTCTTGGCAAAGGGGCTGAGTCGGAGGAAATAGTTACCTCTTCTTCCACGGCCTGGCTGGCCCCCGTGTCGTCCTGGCAATAGTCAGTGTCAATAAGGTAGTTAAAAAACTGGCCAAGGGAGTCAAGGGCTACCTCCGACTCAGAAGCATCATCCAGGTGGAATAAGTCAGATGCAGTCTTCTTCTTCTTGGGCTTCCGGGTCGTTCTCCTGGCGGCTATGGCAGCGGCTCTAGCCTTCTTGGCAGCTTCATGATCATACTTGGCCTTCCAGAAGTCAGATCTGGCCTATAAACAAATACAGGTTAAAAGGCCATGCAAGTATTTAAACTACTAAGGAAAACACACACAAAAAAGAAAGGTCAGGGGTTTTCACCTCTGGTTCTGGGTTAAGTTTGCAGAAGGGGTTTAACCCAACCTTACTGCAGTCCTCGTATTTGCCGTTCACAAGGATGGTTGACATTGCGACAATGTCTTCTTCAGTCAATTGAATAGAGCTATAACGCAGAGAGTCATCTGGGCCTCCGCCATACTCATACATTAACTTGGATCGGCGGCTTAGAGGGATGACCTCCCATGCGACCCAGCAATGGATCAGGTCAACTCCAGTTAAGCCATTCCCCAATAAAGCTTGAATCCTTTTAATAGATGGAATAAGCTTTTTGTGTTCAGCAGTAGTAGGCTTATCAGGGAGCACAAACTTGGAATCCAGATGCTCCGCGCGATAACCCGACAGTGGTTTTTCATTGGCTGGAGACGTATCTTGGTAGTAGAACTAGGTCTGATTCCAATATTTGGGATGGCTCGGTAAGACTATTAAGGGAAAGAAGACGCCCTGTCGGCGCTGAATTGAGATTCCACCAAGCTCCAAACTAAGGCCGTTGGTGCATTCGTTCTGGCGGCTCAGATAAAAGTATTCCCTGAAGAGTTCCACGGTCGGTTCTTCTTGAAGATATACCTCACAAAGAACTTGAAAATTGCAGATATTGGATATAGAGTTGGGTCCAATGTCTTGTGGACAAAGATTGAAAAAATGCAGAACGTCTCGGAAGAACTTTGAGCCGGGTGGTGAGAAGCCCCGGTTCATGTGATCAGTGAAAATGATAACTTCACCGTCTTTGGGCTGAGGCCGTTCTTCATCCGGGTCAGGAGCACGATAAGACATAACGTTTTTCTCTGGCAAAAATCCAATGGTGACAAATTCTTTCAAGGTATCCTCAGTAACTATGGAAGGCACCCAGTTGCAGACAGTTGGCGCCTTTGACGGCATGATGAAGAAAGGGCAAGCTGAAAAGAAAGTAATTTGTCAGTTCAATTTATTGGTGGAGGTACAGGTTCATGATTATAGTACACACGAGTAATGGCGGCTTAAGCAAGGGCTAATGAGATATAAAGGAAAAGTGAGCCAACATTATAAGCCGCCATGACTAAAGATATTTGAAGGATGCCAGAAACAGAATTGGCTAAAGTGTTGAGACAAACAAGTTTCCTAAGCTTTTGCTATTATTCTGGATCAAAATGGTTGAGAAAAGAAAAATAAATTTAGACCTAAAAAACGAGCGCAGAGGAGTTCGTCAGCTCTAAAGAGGCATTTCTATAAGAAAAAGGGATCTACTAGTATCAAAAATGGACGCAAAACAACTACCGCACGAGTTATGTGTTCCTTTTTGGATCAGAAGAGGCTGTGGAGGAGGAACTATGAAGAAACTGTGTTGAACTATGAAGAACACACAGAAACCTAGAAACCCTAATGCGGATCTGAGGAGCAGGAAGGTGAATACTTACAGCCACGGATCTTCTGCGGAGGGTCGCCGTCGTTCTTTGGATCGATTCAGGTTGATGCAGCGGTCGAGGTCGAGGAAGACGAGGTGCTCTGCGATGGCGGCGGAGCTCGAGCGGTAGTAGGGTTGCGAGAGGAAGAAGATGAAGAAAGGGAAGAGTGAGGAAAGACCTGGTCGTGCCTATTTATAAGGGGATAAGCGAACATGCAGGCGCAAAAATCGAGGAAGACCCAAATAATGATTATCCAGCTAAATGTACGCCTCGATTCTCAAAAGACATTTAAGGATAAAGATCTGTCGGAGATGACGTCATAGCAGGCTTTCATATTTTCAGAATATGACGTCATGGCGGGTTACAAAGCTTTTACAGACAAAGGAAGATGGATTTCGTATAAATGTTGAAGGTTGACAAGAACAAGGTTCAAATCAACCTGGGGCCTAATGTTGGGAATATAACTTTCAGGTATGACCTGCCCAGGAGTGGTCGGGTCAACCCTAATGGCGGATTGTTAAGAGAAGCCTAGTAATATTCAAGGTGATAGCTTATTAAGAATTGTAGAAGGCCTAAGCCCAGAGGCGGCTTAAGGCCCAATATTGTAAACCGCCATATGTAAAGAAAGACTTGTAAAGAAAGGCATATAAAAGAAGTCACCGAGCCAGACACGTTTTATGAGCCGGCCGGGACTCTGTAGGCCGCCAGGCGTCAACTCGTGTATATAAGGGGATGACCCGGCGGCGGCTTAGGACAAGAAACAACAGATCAATAGCCAAGCTAGCGGATTCGCTCCTTGGTCATCAAAACCTAGCAATACAACATCAACTGGACTAGACCTTACCTTCACCGTAAGGGGCCGAACCAGTATAAACCTCTCGTGTCCTTTGTCCCGATTAACCCCTTTAAGCTTCCTAGTTGCGATGGCCCTACGACCAAGTCCTTTCGCTAGGACATCTGCCGTGACAATTCCACGACAGGTCTAGCAATTCTAGCAGCTTCATCACAAAAGTAAATAACATGCCCATCAATATTATCTGCCAAGAGATCTTTAACCATAGCAATACTAGGTTCAACTTTAATTTTCTCAGAGGGTGTAGGTGTTCTATTATTACTCTTACGAACCACAGTTGAAGCTTTAGCATGATCCTTTATTCTAACATGGAAAGGTGGTTTCTCAATATAAGCAGTAGGAACAACATAATCATTATAAGTGATAGTCTTTTCTTCAACTTTAATAGGTGCAACTACTTTTACTTCAATGGGAGGATTATATTTAAACCACTTCTTCTTAGGGAGATCAACATGAGTAGCAAAGGATTCATAGAAAGAGGCTACTATCTCAGAGTCAAGTCCATAGTTAGTGCTAAATTCACGGAAAGCATCGGTATCCATTAAAGATTTAACACAATCAAACTTAGGTGTTATACCTAACTCCTTACCTTCGTCGAGATCCCAATCTTCAGAGTTGCGTTTAATTCATTCCAATAAATCCCATTTGAATTCAATAGTCTTCATCATAAAAGAACCAATACAAGAAGTATCAAGCATGGAGCGATTATCGAGAGAAAGTCAGGCATAAAAATTTTGAATAATAATTTCCCTTGAGAGCTCATGATTGGGGCATGAATATAACATTGACAGCCTCCCCAAGCTTGAGTGATGATTTCTCCTTCGCGTGGCCAATATATATATATATATATATATATATATATATATATATATATATATAATTACGATCACGATGAACAAGATGCATATGATAAAACTTCTGATGAAATTCCAATTTCAATCAGTTGTAGTTCCATGATCCCATATCATCACATAGCCTAAACCATGTCAATGCATCTCCCTTCAAATATAAAGGGAAGACCTTCTTATTGATAACATCCTCGGGCATACCTACAAGCTTAAATAATCCACAAACTTCAACCACATAGATTAGGTGCAAATCGGGATGCAATGTTCCATCACTTGTGAATGGATTAGCTAGCAGTTTCTCTATCATACCCAAAGGAATTTCAAAGTAAACATTCTCAGTAGGTTCAGTAGGTTGAGGAGCAACTCTTTGCTCTACTGGTCGGGGTGAAGATACCCTGAACAAGCCCCTCAAAGGATTATGTTCCATAGTAACAAGTGACAATAAATTTCAGCACACTATATAAATTTTTCCTTACCAAATTCCACCTACCAAAGGCGTTTCACTCCCCGGCAACGGCGCTAGAAAAGAGTCTTGATGACCCACAATTATAGGGGATCTATCGTAGTCCTTTCGATAAGTAAGAGTGTCGAACCCAACGAGGAGCAGAAGGAAATGATAATTAGTTTTCAGTAAGGTATTCTCTGCAAGCACTGAAATTATCGGTAACAGGTAGTTTTGTGATAAGGTAATTTGTAACGGGCAACAAGTAATAAAAGTAATTAAAGTGCAGCAAGATGGCCCAATCCTTTTTGTAGCAAAGGACAAGCCTATACAAACTCTTATATAAAGGAAAACGCTCCCGAGGACTCATGGGAATTATCTTCAAGCTAGTTTTCATCACGTTCATATGATTCGCGTTTGGTACTTTGATAAGTTGATATGTGGGTGGACCGGTGCTTGGGTACTGCCCTTCCTTGGACAACCTTCCCACTTATGATTAACCCCTATTGCAAGCATCCGCAACTACAAAAGAATTATTAAGGTAAACCTAACCATAGCATGAAACATATGGATCCAAATCAGCCCCTTACGAAGCAACACATAAACTAGGGTTTAAGCTTCTGTCACTCTAGCAACCCATCATCTACTTATTACTTCCCAATGTCTTCCTCTAGGCCCAAACAATGGTGAAGTGTCATGTAGTCGATGTTCACATGATACCACTAGAGGAGAGACAACATACATCTCATCGAAATATCGAACGAATACCAAATTCACATGACTACTTATAGCAAGACTTCTCCCATGTCCTCAGGAACAAACATAACTACTCACAAATCATATTCATTTTCATAATCAGAGGGGTATTAATGTGCATAAAGGATCTGAACATATGATCCTCCACCAAATAAACCAACTAGCATCAACTACAAGGAGTAATCAACACTACTAGCAACCCACAGGTACCAATCTGAGGTTTTGAGACAAAGATTAGATACAAGAGATGAACTAGGGTTTGAGATGAGATGGTGCTGGTGAATATGTTGATGGAGATTGACCCCCTCCCGATGAGAGGATCGATGGTGATGATGATGGTGATGATTTCCCCCTCCCGGAGGGAAGTTTCCCCGGCAGAACAGCTCCGTCGGAGCCCTAGATTGGTTCCGCGTCGTGGCAGCGGAGTTTCGTCCCGAAAGCTTGCTTATGATTTTTTCTAGGGAAAAGACCTCATATAGCATAAGATGGGCACCGGAGGCCTGCCAGGGGGCCCACGAGGCAGGGGGCGCGCCCCCACCCTCGTGGATGGTGGGTGGCCCCCTCTGGTACTTCCTTCGCCCAATATTTTTTATATATTCTGAAATGTGCTCCCGTGAAGCTTCAGGACTTTTGGAGTTGTGCAGAATAAGTCTCTAATATTTGCTCCTTTTCCAGCCCAGAATTCCAGCTGCTGGCATTCCCCCTCTTCATGTAAACCTTGTAAAATAAGATATAATAGGCATAATTATTGTGACATAATGTGTAATAACAACCCATAATGCAATAAATATCGATATAAAAGCATGATGCAAAATGGAAGTATCAGATGGCCTAGTCTACGGTGCCAGATGTCGCCATCGGAGACAATGGTGGTGAAGGCGGTGCGCCATGCCTTGTTATTGCTGATAAAAAGGTAGAGGTCACCAAAGCTAGCAGAGATCAGGATGACGTGTGAAGGTCCTTCACAAGAAAACCAAAGGGGTATAATTCAACCGAGCAAGAGTTATCTTTGATAAATTTACGAACATAGATAAGACTAGTGGTGACATGAGGAGAAAATAGAACATCACGCAAGTGGAAATTAGAGAGGTTGGTGGAACCAGTAGCGTGAATAGGAAGATGGGATCCATTGCCTACAATAATGCTCGATAAATTATGCTTTGAAGGAGAACTCAAGAAGGTAAGGTTACCAGGGTTGTCGGTCACGTGGTTGGAGGCACCGCTATCAAGGTACCACTCGATGGAGGTGGAGGCAGAGTTGGGG
Organism: Triticum urartu; assembly: GCF_056163025.1. Taxonomy (NCBI): domain Eukaryota; kingdom Viridiplantae; phylum Streptophyta; class Magnoliopsida; order Poales; family Poaceae; genus Triticum; species Triticum urartu. The sequence continues at coordinate 147,444,905 of NC_141879.1, read as the reverse complement.
AAGCCTTAAGCACTGCAGGCGGTGTGAAGCATGGCGAGATGATCCCAGGATATGGTGGCTGATATGGCGGTGGAGACGGGCGGCCTGAGTGGTGCATGGGGTATGCATGAGCGTGAGAGCCCGGGCACGGACGAAGGACCCCCGCGGAGTTAGGCGGAACCCAACCAGGACGGGGAGGCGGGATGGCCATACCGTAGGGGGGCAAACAAGCCGACGTATGGGTTGAGGGGCGCGGCATGTCCTACCTCTTGAGCATGTGTTGGTTTTCCCTTGAAGAGGAAAGGGTGATGCAACAAAGTAGTGTAAGTATTTCCCTCAGTTTTTGAGAACCAATGTATCAATCCAGTAGGAGACTACACGCAAATCGCCTAGTACCTACACAAACAATCAAGAACCTTGCAACCAACGCGATAAAGGGGTTGTCAATCCCTTCAAGACCACTTGCAAACGTGAGATCTGATAAAGATAATAAGATAAATATTTTTGTTGTATAGATTGGAAAATAAAGATTGCAAAATAAAGAGTAAACTAGAATTATAGATCGGAAACTTATATGATGTAAAGTAAACCTGGGGGGCCATAGGTTTCACTAGTGGCTTCTCTCATGATAGCATATATTACGGTGGGTGAACAAATTACTGCCGAGCAATTGATAGAAAAGCACGTAGTTATCATGATATCTAAGGCAATGATCATGAATATAGGCATCATGTCAGTGTCAAGTAGACCAAAACGATTCTGCATCTACTACTATTACTCCACACATCGACCGCTATCCAGCATGCATCTAGTGTATTAAGTTCATAAGAACAGAGTAACAGATTAGGCAAGATGACATGATGTAGAGGGATAAACTCAAGCAATATGATATAAACCCCATATTTTTATCCTCGAGGGAAACAATACAATACGTGCCTTGCTGCCCCTGCTATCACTGGGAAAGGACACCGCAAGATTGAACCCAAAGCTAAGCACTTCTCCCATTGCAAGAAAGATCAATCTAGTAGGCCAAACTAAACCGATAATTCGAAAAGACTTGCAAAGATATCAAATCATGCATATAAGAATTCAGACAAGAACCAAATAATATTCATAGATATTGAAATTCATAAACCCACAGTTCATCGGATCTCGGAAAACACACTGCAAAAGAGTATTACAACGAATAGATCTCCAAGAACATCGAGGAGAACTTTGTATTGAGAACCAAAGATAGAGAAGAAGCCATCTAGCTAATAACTATGGACCCGAAGGTCTGTGGTAAACTACTCACACATCATCGGAGAGGCTATGGTGTTGATGTAGAAGCCCTCCTTGAACTAATCCCCCTCCGGTAGATCGCCGAAAAAGGTCCCCAGATGGGATCTCACGGGTATAGAAGGTTGCTGCGGTGGAAAAGTGGTTTCGTGGCTCTCCTTGATGTTTTTAGGGTACATGATTATATATAGGCGAAAGAAGTACATCGGTGGAGCTACGTGGGGCCCACGAGGGTGGGGTGCGCCCCCTGCCTCGTGGAAGCTTCGCAGACTTCCAGACTTGTACTCCAAGTCTCCTAGGTTGCGTTTGTTCCAAGAAAGATCCTCACGAAGGTTTCGTTCCATTTGGATTCCGTTTGATATTCCTTTTCTGCCAAAAACACCAAAATAGGAAAAAAAACAATTTGCACAGGGCCTTCGGTTAATAGGTTAGTCCCAAAAATAATATAAAAGTTCATATTAAAGCCCATTAAACATCCAAAACAGATAATATAATAGCATGGAACAATCAAAAATTATAGATATGTTGGAGATGTATCAGGCCACGGCCGCCCTAGTCACTGCGGGCCCGCCCGTGTCCGAGATTGTGATCACCCTCGTCACCCTGGCGGGAGGTTGGGCGGCGGCCCTGTTAAAGTCCATGGCCCCGGTCAGGGACACGTTCCTGAGAGAGATCCACCCGATCACCCGGGCGTGGAGCAGAGCCGCCCGTGGGAGAGGAGCCAGAAGCGCCGCTAGAGCCACTGGGAAGAGCGCCGGTCATGTGCATCGCCAGAATGGTGGTGCTGGACTTAGAGGAATGTTGCGCGAGGTTCTCCTCGGCCTGCTTGACTCGTTAGAAGACAGCCTCGAAGGGTGGGAGGGGAGCGGTGTCACCCAGCATGACCCAGATGGTGTCCAGGCGTTGGTCGAGGCCATGGAGAAACAGAGTGGTGAGGTCGACCTCGGTCACCGCATCATCTATGTCCGCGAGGCCATCAGTGAGCAGCTTCTTGCGACGCGCATACTCATCCACAAAGAGATCTTCCTATTTAAGATAGCGATATTGGCGATTGAGGATCATGTAGCGAGTGGCGCGATCTGCGAGGAAGTACTGTTGGATCCGAGTCCAGAAGGCGTGGATGGTGGTAGCGCTGATCACATGATCAACAATCGAGCCCGCGAGGGTGGAGTACATCCAGAGGACAACATGGGCATCGAGCTCAAGATACTGGGAGTCGGCGTTGGGTGGTGGGGGATGCTGAATGAGGAAGGCGACGCCATGGCGGAGGAGGACTAGGAGGAAGAAGCTTTTCCACTTGCTGAATGAGGAACTTGACGTGGTTGGAGATGTTGTTGGGGAATGCAGTATTTTAAAAAAATCCTACGAACATGCAAGATCTATCTAGGAGATGCGTAGCAACAAGAGGGGAGAGTGTGTCTACGTACCCTCGTAGACCGAAAGCGGAAGCGTTTAGTAACGCGGTTGATGTAGTCGAACGTCTTCGCGATCCAACCGATCCAAGTAACGCACGGCACCTCCGCGATCTGCACACGTTCAGCTCGGTGACGTCCCTCAAACTCTTGATCTAGTTGAGGCCGAGGGAGAGATTCGTCAGCACGATGGCATGGTGACGGTGATGATGAAGTTACCGACGCAGGGCTTCGCCTAAGCACTACGACGATATGACCGAGGTGGAAAACTGTGGATGGGGGCACCGCACACGGCTAAGACAAATCTTGGAGTGCCTTTGGGGTTCCCCCTACCCACGTATATAAAGGAGGGGGGAAGAGGAGGCCGACCTAGGAGGGACGCGCCTATAGGGGAAGTCCAACTAGGATTCCCAATCCTAGTTGGAGTCCCCTTCCTTTTCCAAGAGGGGGGAGACGGAAGGAGTAGGAGAGGGAGATGGAAAGAGAGGGGGCACCGCCCCTCCCTAGTCCAATTCGGACTTGCCATGGGGGCGGCGTGCAGACACCCCTTGAGGCCCTTCTCTCCTTTCCCGTATGGCCAATAAAGACCCACAACTTCCCCCGGCGAATTCGCTAACTCTCTGGTACTCCGAAAAATACCCGAATCACTCGGAACCTTTCCGATGTCCGAATATAGCCTTCCAATATATCGATCTTTACGTCTCGACCATTTCGAGACTCCTCGTCATGTCCGTGATTTCATCCGGGACTCCGAACAACCTTTGGTACATCAAATCACATAACTCATAATACATATCATCACTGAACGTTAAGCGTGTGGACCCTACGGGTTCGAGAACTATGTATACATGACCGAGACACATCTTAGGTCAATAAACAATAGCGGAACCTAGATGCTCATATTGGCTCCTACATATTCTACGAAGATCTTTATAGGTCAAACCGCATAACAACATACGTTGTTCCTTTGTCATCGGTATGTTACTTGCCCGAGATTATATCGTCGGTATCCTCATACCTAGTTCAATCTCGTTACTGGAAAGTCTCTTTACTCGTTCCGTAATGCATCATCCTCCAACCAACTCATTAATCACTTTGCTTGCAAGGCTTATAGTGATGAGCATTACTGAGAGGGCCCAGAGATACTTCTCGGATACACGAAGTGACAAATCCTAATCACGATCTATGGCAACTCAACAAACACCATCGGAGACTCCTATAGAGCATCTTTATAATCACCCAGTTACGTTGTGACGTTTGATAGCACACAAGGTGTTCCTCCGGTATTCGGGAGTTATGAAGAAAGCAATAGCAATAAACTAAACGATCAAAGTGCTAAGCTGGCGAATACCGGAGGAACACTTAGTGTGCTATCAAACGTCACAACGTAACTGGGTGACTATAAAGATGCTCTACAGGTGTCTCTGATGGTGTTTGTTGAGTTGGCATAGATCAAGATTAGGATTTGTCACTCTGTGTATCGGAGAGGTATCTTTGGGCCCTCTCGGTAATGCACATCACAATAAGCCTTGCAAGCAAAGTGACTAATGAGTTAGTTACAAGATGTTGCATTACGAAACGAGTAAAGAGACTTACCAGTAACGAGATTGAACTAGATGTTGGGATACCGACGATCGAATCTCGGGCAAGTAACATACCGATGACAAAGGGAACAACGTACGTTGTTATGCGGTTTGACCGATAAAGATCTTCGTAGAATATGTAGGAACCAATATGAGCATCCAGGTACCGCTATTGGTTATTGACCGGAGATGAGTCTCGGTCATGTCTACATAGTTCTCGAACCCGTAAGGTGCGCACGCTTAACGTTCATTGACGATCGGTATTATGAGTTTATGTGTTTTGATGTACCGAAGGTAGTTTGGAGTCCCGGATATGATCACGTACATGACGAGGAGTCTTGGAATGGTCGAGACATAAAGATCGATATATTGGAAGCCTATGTTTGGACATCAAAATGGTTCCGGGTGAGTTCAGGCATATACCGGAGTACCGGGAGGTTACCAGAACCCACGGGAAGTATATGTGCCTTATTGGGCCATAGTGGGAGAGAGGGGAAGGGAGCCTAGGAGGGGGAGCCCCCCCAAGCCCAATCCGAATTGAGTGGGGGGGGGGCAGCCCCCCTTTCCTTCCCCTTCTCTCCCCCTTCCTTCCTCTCCTAATCCAACTAGGGAAAGGGGGGAATCCTACTCCTGGTGGGAGTAGGACTCCCCTTGGGCACGCCATAGAGGGGCCGGCCTCCCCCTCCTCCACTCCTTTATATACGGGGGAGGGGGGCACCCCATAGACACACAAGTTGATCTCTTAGCCATGTGTGGTGCCCCCTCCATAGATTTCCACCTCAGTCATATCGTTGTAGTGCTTAGGCGAAGACCTGCATCGATAACTTCATCATCACCGTCATCACGCCGTCGTGCCGATGAAGCTATCCCTCGACACTCAGCTGAATCTAGAGTTCGTGGGACGTCACCGAGCTGAACGTGTCCAGATCACGGAGGTGCCGTACCATTGGTGCTAGGATCGGTCGGATCGTGAAGACGTACGACTACATCACTCGCGTTGTCATAACGCTTCCGCTTACGGTCTACAAGAGTACGTGGATAACACTCTATCCCCTCTCGTTGCTATGCATCACCTAGATGCATCTTGCGTGTGTGTACAATTTTTTTGAGATTACTGCGTTCCCCAACAGTGGCAACCGAGCCAGGTCTATGCGTAGATGTTATATGCACGAGTATTACACAAAGGAGTCGTGGGCATGGGTATATACATATTGCTTGCCGTCACTAGTTGATTCTTGATTCAGTGGTATTGTTGGATGAAGCGGCTCAGACCGACATTACGCGTACGCTTACGCGAGACTGGTTCTACCGACATGCTTCGCACACAGGTGGCTGGTGGGTGTTAGTTTCTCCAACTTTAGTTGAATCGGATTCAATGAACAGGATTCTTTCTGAAGATCAAAAAGCAATCACTATGCCGCATTGTGGGTTTTGATACGTAGGTAAGAAAGGTTCTTGCTCAGCCCGTAGCAGCCACGTAAAACTTGGAACAACAAAGTAAAGGACGTCTAACTTGTTTTTGCAGGGCATGTTGTGATGTGATATGGTCAAGGCATGATGCTAAATTTTATTGTATGAGATTATCATGTTTTGTAATAGAGTTATCGGCAACTGGCAGGAGCCATATAGTTGTCGCTTTATTGTATGAAAAGCAATCGCCATGTAATTGCTTTACTTTATCACTAAGCGGTAGCGATAGTCGTAGAAGCAATAGTTGGCGAGACGACAACGATGCTTCCATGGAGATCATGGTGTCAACCTGGTGACGATGGTGATCATGACGGTGCTTTGGAGATGGAGATCAAAGGCACAAGATGATGATAGCCATATCATATCACTTATATTGATTGCATGTGATGTTTATCCTTTATGCATCTTATTTTTCTTAGTTCAGCGGTAGCATTATAAGATGATCTCCCACTAAATTTCAAGGTACAAGTGTACTCCCTGAGTATGCACCGTTGCTATAGTTCGTCGTGCCGAGACATCACGTGATGATCAGGTGTGATAACCTCTACGTTCACATACAACGGGTGCAAGCCAGTTTTGCACACATAGAATACTCGGGTTAAACTTGATGAGCCTAGCATATGCAGATATGGCCTCGGAACACTAAGACCGAAAGGTCGAGCGTGAATCATATAGTAGATATGATCAACATTGTGATGTTGACCATTGAAAACTACTCCATCTCACGTGATGATCGAACATGGTTTAGTTGATATGGATCATGTGATCACTTAGATGATTAGAGGGATGTCTATCTAAGTGGGAGTTCTTAAGTAATATGATTAATTGAACTTTAATTTACCATGAACTTATTACCTGATAGTATTTTGCATGTCCATGTTGTTGTAGATAGATGGCCCGTGTGATGACCACAAGTGTAGGGGATCTATTGTAGCTTTTCGATAAGTAAGAGTGTCGAACCCAACGAGGAGCAGAAGGAAATGATAAGCAGTTTTCAGTAAGGTATTCTCTACAAGCACTAAAATTATCGGTAACAGATAGTTTTGTGATAAGGTAATTTGTAACGAGTAGCAATTAATAAAAGTAAATAAGGTGCAGGAAGATGGCCCAATCCTTTTTGTAGCAAAGGACAAGCCTGGACAAACTCTTATATGATGTAAAGTGCTCCCGAGGACACATGGGAATTATCGTCAAGCTAGTTTTCATCACGATCATATGATTCACGTTCGGTACTTTGATAATCTGATATGTGGGTGGACCGGTGCTTGGGTACTGTCCTTACTTGGACAAGCATCCCACTTATGATTAACCCCTATTGCAAGCATCCGCAACTAGAACAGAAGTATTAAGGTAAACCTAACCATAGCATGAAACATATGGATCCAAATCAGCCCCTTACGAAGCAACACATAAACTAGGGTTTAAGATTCTGTCACTCTAGCAACCCATCATCTACTTATTACTTCCCAATGCCTCCCTCTAGGCCCAAACAATGGTGAAGTGTCATGTAGTCGACGTTCACATGACACCACTAGAGGGATGACAACATTCATCTCATCAAAATATCGAACGAATACCAAATTCACATGACTACTAATGGTGAGACTTCTCCCATGTCCTCAGGAACAAACGTAACTACTCAGAAAGCATATTCATGTTCATAATCAGAGGGGTATTAATATGCATAATGGATCTGAACATATGATCTTCCACCAAGTAAACCAACTAGCATCAACTACAAAGAGTAATCAACACTACTAGTATCCCACAGGTACCAATCTGAGGTTTGCATACAAAGATTGGATACAAGAGATGAACTAGGGTTTGAGATGAGATGGTGCTGGTGAAGATGTTGATGGAGATTGACCCCCTCCCGATGAGAGGATCATTAGTGATGACGATGGTGATGATTTCCCCCTCCCGGAGGGAAGTTTCCCCGGCAGAACAGCTCCGCCAGAGCCCTAGATTGGTTCCGCCAAGGTTCCGCCTCATGGCGGCGGAGTCTTGTCCCGAAAGCTTTCTTATTATTTTTTCCTCGACCAAAGACTCCATATAGCAGAAGATGGGCATCGGAGGGACACCAGGGGGTCCACGAGGCAGGGGGCACGCCCAGGGGTAGGGCGCGCCCCCACCCTCGTGGCTGGTGGGTGGCCCCCTGTGGTACTTCTTGCACTCAGTATTTTTTATATATTCTGGAAATAGCTTCTGTGAATTTTCAGGACTTTTGGAACTGTGCAGAATAGGTCTATAATATTTTCTCCTTTTCCAGCCCAGAATCCCAGCTGCCGGCATTCTCCCTCTTTATGTAAGCCCTGTAAAATAAGAGAGAATAGGCATAAGTATTGTGACATAATGTGTAATAACAGCCCATAATGCAATAAATATCGATATAAAAGCATGATGCAAAATGGACGTATCAACTCCCCCAAGCTTAGACCTCGCTTGTCCTCAAGCGAAAGCCGAAATCGAAAAATATGTCCACATGTTTAGAGATAGAGGTGTTGATAAAAATAAAATATGGACATGAGGGCATCATGATCATTCTTAGAACAACAACATATATATATATATTATCATATGATCTCTTATGCTAAAGTAATAATTCAATCACAATTTCAAGTATGAATCATAAACTTCATTGAGAACTAACAAACTCTAATCTCTGTCACTGAGGCAATTGCAATTTATCATAACATAGGAAAGAGTCAATATAAGAGCTTTTCAGCAACTCCACATACTCAACCATCTTTTAGTCTATCACAATTGCTAACACTCACGCAATATTTATGGGTATGAAGTTTTAATCGGACATAGAGAAATATAGGGGCTTATAGTTTTGCCTCCCAACGTTTTACCTCAAGGGTAATGTCAACAATAATAGTTCATGAAGACTCACATCCAATTAGCTATATATATCAGGATCTTTCCAACACATTGTGCTTGACAAAGGATTAAATGTAAAAAGGAAAGGTGAAGATCACCAAGACTCTTATGTAAGGTAGAAGATAAAAGTAAAAGATAGGCCCTTCATAGAGGGAAGCAGAGGTTGTCATGCACTTTTATGGTTGGGTGCACAAAATCTTAATGCAAAAGAACATCACTTTATATTGCCACTTGCGATATGGACCTTTATTATGCAGTCCGTCGCTTTTATTTCTTCCATATCACAAGATCGTATAAAGCTTATTTTCTTCGCACTAATAAGTCATACATATTTAGAGAGCATTTTTTATTGCTTGCACCGATGAAAACTTACTTGAAGGATCTTACTCAATCCATAGGTAGATATGGTGGACTCTCATGGCAAAACTGGGTTTAGGGATATTTGGAAGCACAAGTAGTATCTCTACTTGGTGCGAAGAAATTGGCTAGCATGAGAGGGAAAGGCAAGATCAACATGTTGGATGATCCATGACAACATAATTTATTTCAAATATAGGAAAACATAACCCATTACGTTGTCTTCCTTGTCCGACATCAACTATTAGCATGTCATAATTTAATTAGTGCTCACAATCATAAAAGATGTCCAAGATAGTATATTTATATGAGAACCTCTCTTTTTTTATTACTTCCTATTAATTGCAACGATGACCAAAACTATGTTTGTCAACTCTCAACAACTTTTATTCATCATACTCTTTATATGTGAGCTCATTACTTTCCATAAGATACATATGATCTCTTTGTTTCTTTTTATTCTTTCTCTTTTTATTTTATTCCCTCAAGATCATAGCAAAATAATCAAGCCCTTGACTCAACACTAATCTTTATTATATAGCTCACGGACTCGATTACATAGAGGGATCATAAAGCAAAACTCACAACTAGATCATACTAAAACTTTATTCTATTAGATCAAGATATTACTAAAAGGATCAAACTAAGAAAAATAGTAAGGATAAAAGTTGTGATGGTGATACGATACCGGGGCACTCCCCCAAGCTTGGCAGTTGCCAAGGGGAGTGCCCATACCAATGCGATTATATCAATTTTGCTGGTGAAGGAGATGGAGTTGTTGATGATGTAGGCTTGTCGTCCCTCTTCCAAGGCATGGGCTCACCATCATAGAAGGATGATCGAGTCTCCTGAATCCTCAAATCTACAGCCAAACTCATCCTCTTGAATCTATATTCATACTCACAGTTTTGGTTTTGTAGGTCATAGATCTGGGCTTGAAGGTGCTCGATTTTCCCATGAAGCTTGAAGATGGCCTCCCCAATGTCCTTGACGTCCATCTTGTATTTGTTGGTGAAATTAGTGATCATAATGTGATTGGAGTCGAGTCCACGCTCCACCATCTCCTGACACTTCAAAACTTGTTGCTCCAATGCCTCGAGCCTTGCCTCCGTGCTTCCGATCCTCCTTGGTCCCTCAACATCGCGGATGTGCAACAACCCCTCACGCATCTCAATGGTTTGAGGGTGTTGCAGCGCCTCCGCGAGGTAGGGGTTCATGACCTTCTCAAAGAACTTGTCCTTGGGGGAGCTTGAAGACGACATGACAACCTACATCTGTCAGAAAACAGCTCGAAACAAAGACAAGAGATATTTGTGTGATACGGTGGTCAAAACCTTCGGGAGATTATATAATGAATTTTTACCGACCAAAAGAAGTATCGTGCAAGAAAACGGAGTCCGGAGAGCACACGAGGTGCCCACGAGGCAGGGGGTGCGCCCAGAGGGGTAGGGCGCGCCTCCCGCCCTCGTGGGAGCCTCGTGTCCTTTCCGGTTTGCTTCTTATTTTCCTATTTCTAAATATTCCAAAACAAAGAAATATTGCCATTAGAACTGTTTTGGAGTCGGTTTACTTACCGTACCACGTACCGATTCCTTTTTGGAGTCTGAAACATTCCGGAAAGTGTCCCTTATGTATTCCTCCGGTGTTACGGTTTCAATAATATTAGTTTCAACATTTATAGGATTACCTGAGATATAATGTTTAATTCTTTGACCGTTCACCACCCTCGGATTTGTGCCTTCGAAGTTGTTGATTTTTATGGCACTGGAACGATAGACCTCCTCGATAACGTAAGGACCTTCCCATTTAGAGAGAAGTTTGCCTGCAAAAAATCTTAAACGAGAGTTGTATAGCAATACATAATCACCTACATTGAACTCACGCTTTTGTATCCTTTTATCATGCCATCTTTTAACTTTTTCTTTAAACAACTTGGCATTTTCATAAGCTTGGGTTCTCCATTCATCAAGTGAGCTAATGTCAAATAACTTCTTCTCAGCGGCAAGTTTGTAATCATAATTGAGCTCTTTAATGGCCCAATATGCCTTATGTTCTAGTTCAAGAGGTAAGTGACATGCTTTACCATAAACCATTTTATACGGAGACATACCCATAGGATTTTTATATGCAGTTCTATAGGCCCATAATGCATCATCAAGTTTCTTGGACCAATTATTTCTGGATCTATTAACAATCTTTTGCAAAATTAATTTGAGCTCTGTGTTACTCAATTCTACTTGACCACTAGACTGTGGGTGATAAGGAGATGCAATTCTATGATTAATGTCATACGTAGCAAGCATTTTACAAAAGGAACCATGAATAAAATGTGAACCACCATCAGTCATTAAATATCTAGGGACTCCAAACCTCGGGAAAATAACTTATTTAAGCATCTTAATAGAGGTGTTATGATCAGCACTACTAGTTGGAATAGCTTCTACCCACTTAGTAACGTAATCAACAGCAACTAAAATATGTGTATACCCATTAGAGGAAGGAAAAAGTCCCATATAGTCAAAGCCCCAAACATCAAATGGTTTAATAACAAGTGAATAATTCATAGGAATTTCTTGACATCTACTAATATTACCAATTCTTTGACATTCATCACAAGACAAGACAAACTTACGGGCATCCTTGAAGAGAGTAGGCCAATAAAAACCGGATTGCAATACCTTATGTGCAGTTCTATCTCCAGCATGGTGTCCTCCATAAGCCTCGGAGTGACACTTCCGTAGGATCTGTTCCTATTCATGCTCAGGTACACAACGTCTAATAATACCATCTACTCCTTTATAAAGATGTGGGTCATCCCAAAAGTAATGTATCAAATCATAGAAGAACTTTTTATTTTGTTGGTATGTGAAACTAGGTGGTATAAATTTAGCAACAATGTAATCAGCATAATCAACATACCATGGAGTAGTTGGAGAAGCATTTATGACATTTAATTGTTCATCAGGAAAGCTATCATCAATAGGTAGTGGGTCATCAAGAACATTTTCTAACCTAGACAAGTTGTCCGCAACGGGGTTCTCAGCTCCCTTTCTATCAATAATATGCAAATCAAATTCTTGTAGTAAGAGAACCCATCTAATAATTATAGGTTTAGCATCCTTCTTTTCCATAAGCTATTTAATATCAGCATGATCAGTGTGAATAGTTACTTTAGAATCAACAATATAAAGTCTGAACTTATCACAAGCAAATACAACTACGAGGAATTCTTTTTCAGTGGTAGCATAATTCCTCTGGGCATTGTCTAGAGTTTTACAAGCATATTGAATAACATTTAATTTCTTATCAACTCTTTGCCCTAGAACAACACCTACAACATAATCACTTGCATCACACATTATTTCAAAGGGTAAATTCCAATCGGGTGGCTGAACAATAGGTGCAGAAATCAATACTTTCTTAAGTATTTCAAATGTTTCTACGCAATCATCATCAAAGACAAAAGGAATATATTTTTGTAATAGATTAGTCAGAGGCCGAGAAATTTTTGAGAAGTCCTTAATGAACCTCCTATAAAAACTGGCGTGACCAAGGAAGCTTCTTATACCTTTAATGTCCTTGGGACGTGGCATCTTTTCAATAGCATCAACTTTAGCGTTATCAACTTCAATACCTCTTTCAGAAATTTTATGCCCCAAGACAATACCTTTATTAACCATAAAATGGCAATTCAAGACAAGATTAGTTTCTTCACATCTCCGCAAAACTCGATCAAGGTTGCTTAAGCAATCATCAAAAGAGGATCCATAAACGAAGAAATTGTCCATGAAAACCGCACATATCTTTTCACAAAAGTCAGAGAATATAGCCATCATGCATCTTTGAAAGGTAGCAGGTGCATTACATAGACCAAAAGGCATACATCTATAAGCAAAAGTACCGAAAGGGCAAGTAAAAGTGGTCTTTGATTGATCATCAGCTGACACGGGTACTTGAGAGAAGCCAGAGTAACCATCTAGAAAGCAAAAATGTGTGTGTTTGGATAATCTTTCTAGCATTTGATCAATAAAAGGCAAGGGGTAATGATCTTTTCAGTAGCCTTATTTAATTTGCGGAAATCAATTACCATCCTATAACCTGTAATAATTCTTTGCGGAATCAATTCATCTTTATCATTAGGAACAACAGTAATACCTCCCTTCTTGCGGACACAATGGACATGACTTACCCACTGACTATCAGCAACGGGATAAATTATACCTGCCTCAAGGAGCTTTAATATTTCCTTCCTTACTACTTCTTTCATCTTAGGATTCAGCCGTCGTTGATGATCAATAACTGGTTTGGCGTCTTCCTCCAAATTTATTTTGTGTTGACATAGAGTGGGACTAATGCCCTTAAGATCATCAAGAGTATATCCAATAGCAGCACGGTGCTTCTTCAGATTTTTTAATAATTTCTCTTCCTCCTTCTCTGAAAGGTTAGCACTAATAATAACAGGATATATTTTCTTTTAATCAAGATAAGCATATTTAAGAGTATCAGGTAATGGTTTAAGCTCAAACACGTGATCACCCTTGGGTGGAGGAGGGTCCCCTAGGATTTCAACAGGCAAGTTGTGTTTCAGAATAGGTCCCTGTTTAAAGAATACTTCATCTATTTCCCTTCTATCATTCATAAACATGTCATTTTCATGGTCTAGCAAGTATTGTTCTTATGGATCAGTAGGAGGCACGTCAATAGAAGCAAGACCAATAATTTCATCTTTACTAGGCAATTCTTTATCATGGGGTTGTCTACAAAATTTAGAAAAATTAAACTCATGAGACATATCCCCTAAACCAACAGAAACAATATCCTTATTGCAGTCTATCTTAGCATTGACAGTATTCAAGAAGGGTCTACCAAATATAATGGGACAAAAGCTATCTTGAGGGGAACCAAGAACAAGAAAATCAGAAGGATATTTAGCCTTCCCACACAAGACTTTAACGTCTCTAACAATCGCAATTGGTGAAATAGTATCTCTATTAGCAAGATTAATGGTAACATCAATACCTTCTATTTCAGCTGGTGCAATATCATGCATAATCTCTTTGTATAAGAAAATAGGTATTGCACTAGCACTAGCACCCATATCACATAAGCCATGATAACAATGATCTCCTATTTTAACAAAAATAACAGGCATGCCTACGACATGTCTATGTTTATCTTTAGCACCAGGTTTAGCAATTCTAGCAGTCTCATCACAGAAGTAAATAACCTGCCCATCAATATTATCGGCCAAGAGATCTTTAACCATAACAACATTAGGTTCAACTTTAACTTGCTCAGGGGGTTTAGGTGTCTTAATATTGCTTTTGTTCACCACAGTTGAAGCTTTAGCATGATTCTTTATTCTAACAGGGAAAGGTGGTTTCTCAACAAAAGCAGTAGGAACAATAGGATCACTATAAGTGATAGTCTTTTCTTCAACTTTAATAGGTGCAACTACTTTTACTTCAATGGGAGGATTATATTTAAACCACTTCTCCTTGGGAAGATCAACATAAGTAGCAAAGGATTCACAGAAAGAAGCTACTATCTCAGAGTCAAGTCCATATTTAGTGCTAAATTTACGGAAAACATTGGTATCCATAAAGGATTTAACACAATCAAACTTTGGTGTTATACCTGACTCTTTACCTTCGTCGAGATCCTAATCTTCAAAGTTGCGTTTAATTCTCTCCAATAAATTCCATTTGTATTCAATAGTCTTCATCATAAAGGAACCAGTACAAGAAGTATCGAGCATGGAGCGATTGTTGTCAGAAAGTCGAGCATAAAAATTTGAATAATCATTTCTCTTGAGAGCTCATGATTGGGGCATGAATATAACATTGACTTAAGCCTCCCCCAAGCTTGAGCGATGCTTTCTGCTTCGTGAGGACAAAAATTATATATATAATTACGATCATGATGAATAAGATGCATAGGATAAAACTTCTGATGGAATTCCAATTTCAACCATTTTGTAGTCCCATGACCCCATATCATCACATAGCCTATACCATGTCAATGCATCTCCCTTCAAAGATAAAGGGAAGACCTTATTCTTGATAACATCATTGGGCATATCTGCAAGCTTAAATAATCCACAAACTTCATCCACATAGATTAAGTGTAAATCCGGATGCAATGTTCCACCTCCTGCAAAAGGATTAGCTAGGAGTTTCTCTATCATACCTGAAGGAATTTCAAAGTAAACATTTTCATTTTCAGTAGGTTGAGTAGGTTGAAGAGCAACTATTTTCTCTATCGGTCGGGATGAAGATACCCCGAACAAGCCCC
The DNA here is from genome assembly GCF_056163025.1 of Triticum urartu. Lineage (NCBI taxonomy): Eukaryota > Viridiplantae > Streptophyta > Magnoliopsida > Poales > Poaceae > Triticum > Triticum urartu. The sequence goes on along the minus strand of NC_141879.1, from coordinate 147,429,649 downwards.
TCAAAGGATTACTTTCCATAGTAACAAGTGACAGTAAATTTCAGCACACTATATAAATTTTTCCTTACCAAATTCCACCTACCAAAGGCGCTTCACTCCCCGGCAACGACGCCAGAAAAGAGCCTTGATGGCCCACAAGTGTAGGGGATCTATCGTAGCTTTTCGATAAGTAAGAGTGTCGAACCCAACGAGGAGCAGAAGGAAATGATAAGCAGTTTTCAGTAAGGTATTCTTTGCAAGCACTGAAATTATCGGTAACAGATAGTTTTGTGATAAGGTAATTTGTAACGAGTAGCAAGTAATAAAAGTATATAAGGTGCAGAAAGATGGCCCAATCCTTTTTGTAGCAAAGGACAAGTCTGTACAAACTCTTATATGATGTAAAGCGCTCCCGAGGACACACGGGAATTATCGTCAAGCTAGTTTTCATCACGATCATATGATTCGCGTTCGGTAATTTGATAATCTGATATGTGGGTGGACAGGTGCTTGGGTACTGTCCTTACTTGGACAAGCATCCCACTTATGATTAACCCCTATTGCAAGCATCCGCAACTACAACATAAGTAGTAAGGTAAACCTAACCATAGTATGAAACATATGGATCCAAATCAGCCCCTTACGAAGCAACACATAAACTATGGTTTAAGATTCTGTCACTCTAGCAACCCATCATATACTTATTACTTCCCAATGCCTCCCTCTAGGCCCAAAAAATGGTGAAGCGTCATGTAGTCGACGTTCACATGACACCACTAGAGGGATGACAACATTCATCTCATCAAAATATCGAACGAATACCAAATTCACATGACTACTAATAGCGAGACTTCTCCCATGTCCTCAGGAACAAATGTAACTACTCACAAAGCATATTCATGTTCATAATCAGAGGGGTATTAATATGCATAATGGATCTGAACATATGATCTTCCACCAAGTAACCAACTAGCATCAACTACAAGGAGTAATCAACACTACTAGCAACCCACAGGTACCAATCTGAGGTTTGGATACCAAGATTGGATACAAGGATGAACTAGGGTTTGAGATGAGATGGAGCTGGTGAAGATGTTGATGGAGATTGACCCCCTACCGATGAGAGGATCGTTGGTGATGAAGATGGTGATGATTTCCCCCTCCCGGGGGGAAGTTTCCCCGTCAGAACAGCCCCGCCAGAGCCCTAGATTGGTTCCGCCAAGGTTCCGCCTCATGGCGGCGGAGTCTCAACCCAAAAGCTTTCTTATTATTTTTTCCTCGACGAAAGACTCCATATAGCAGAAGATGGACATCGGAGGGCCACCAGGGGGCCCACGAGGCAGGGGCGCGCCCAGGGGGTAGGGCGCGCCCCCCACCCTCGTGGCTGGTGGGTGGCCCCCCTCTGGTACTTCTTGCACTCAATATTTTTTATATATTCTGGAAATAGCTTCCGTGAAGTTTCAGGACTTTGGGAATTGTGCAGAATAGGTCTCTAATATTTGCTCCTTTTCCAGCCCAGAATCCTAGCTGCCGGCATTCTCCCTCTTTATGTAAACCTTGTAAAATAAGAGAGAATAGGCATAAGTATTGTGACATAATGTGTAATAACAGCTCATAATGCAATAAATATCGATATAAAAGCATGATGCAAAATGGACGTATCACCGTGTTGTTGTTCCGTTGAATTTTAATGCGTTCCTAGAGAAAGCTAAGTTGAAAGATGATGGTAGCAATTACACAGACTTGGTCCGTAACTTGAGGATTATCCTCATTGCTGCACAGAAGAATTACGTCCTGGAAGCACCGCTAGGTGACAAACCCATTGCAGGAGCAACACCAGATGTTATGAACACCTGGCAGAGCAAAGCTGATGACTACTCAATTGTTCAGTGTGCCATGCTTTACGGCTTAGAACCGGGACTTCAACGACATTTTGAACGTCATGGAGCATATGAGATGTTCGAGGAGTTAAAGTTAATATTTCAAGCAAATGCCCGGATTGAGACATATGAAGTCTCCAATAAGTTCTACAGCTGCAAAATGGAGGAGAATAGTTCTGCCAGTGAACATATACTCAGAATGTCTGGGTACCACAACCACTTGACTCAGCTGGGAGTTAATCTTTTTGATGATAGTGTCATCGACAGAGTTCTTCAATCACTGCCACCAAGCTACAAGAGCTTCGTGATGAACTATAATATGCAAGGGATGGATAAGACAATTCCCGAGCTCTTCGCACTTCTGAAAGTTGCGGAGGTAGAAATCAAGAAGGACCATCAAGTGTTGATGGTCAACAAGACCACCAGTTTCAAGAAAAAGGGTATAGGGAAGAAGGGGAACTTCAAGAAGAACGGCAAGCAAGTTGTTGCTCAAGTGAAGAAGCCCATGTCTGGACCTAAGCCTGAGACTGAGTGCTTCTACAACAAAGGGACTGGTCACTGGAAGCGGAACTGCCCCAAGTATTTGGCGGAGAAGAAGGATGGCGAAGTGAAAGGTATATTTGATATACATGTTATTGATGTGTACCTTACTAATGCTCGCAGTAGCGCCTGGGTATTTGATACTGGTTCTGTTGCTAATATCTGCAACTCAAAACAGGGGCTACGGATTAAGCAAAGATTGGCTAAGGACGAGGTGACGATGCACGTGGGAAATGGTTCCAAAGTCGATGTGATCGCCGTCGGCACGCTACCTCTACATCTACCTTCGGGATTAGTTTTAGACCTAAATAATTGTTATTTGGTGCCAACGTTGAGCATGAACATTATGTCTGGATCTTGTTTGATGCGAGATGGTTATTCATTTAAATCATAGAATAATGGTTGTTCTATTTATATGAGTAATATCTTTTATGGTCATGCACCCTTGATGAGTGGTCTATTTTTACTAAATCTTGATAGTAGTGATACACATGTTCATAGTATTGCAGCCAAAAGATATAAGTTTAATAATGATAGTGCAACTTATTTGTGGCATGGCCGTTTAGGTCATATTGGTGTACAGCGCGTGAAGAAACTCCGTGCTGATGGGCTTTTGGAATCACTTGATTATGAATCACTTGATGCTTGCGAACCATGCCTCATGGGCAAGATGACTAAGACTCCGTTCTCCGGACAATGGAGCGAGCAACAGACTTGTTGGAAATAATACATACTGATGTATGCGGTCTGATGAGTGTTGATGCTCGCGGCGGGTATCATTATTTTCTTACCTTCACAGATGATTTGAGCAGATATGGGTATATCTACTTGATGAAACATAAGTCTGAAACATTTGAAAAGTTCAAAGAAATTCAGACTGAAGTGGAAAATCATCGTAACAAGAAAATTAAGTTTCTATGATCTGATCGTGGAGGAGAATATTTGGGTTACGAGTTTGGTCTTCATTTGAAACAATGCAGAATAGTTTCGCAACTCACGCCACCTCGAACACCACAGCGTAATGGTGTGTCTGAACGCCGTAACCGCACTTTATTAGATATGGTGCGATCTATGATGTCTCTTACTGATTTACCGCTACGTTTAGGGGTTATGCTTTAGAGACGGCCGCATTCATGTTAGTAGGGCACCATCAAAATCCGTTGAGATGACACCTTATGAACTGTGGTTTGGCAAGAAACCCAAGTTGTCATTTCTTAAAGTTTGGGGTTGCGATGCTTATGTGAAAAAAAACTTCAACCTGATAAGCTCGAATCCAAATCGGAGAAATGTGTCTTCATAGGATACCCAAAGGAGACAATTGGGTACACCTTCTATCACAGATATGAAGGCAAGATATTTTTTTGCTAAGAATGGATCCTTTCTAGAGAAGAAGTTTCTCTTGAAAGAAGTGAGTGGGAGGAAAGTAGAACTTGACGAGGTAATTGTACCTACTCCCTTATTGGAAAGTAGTTCATCACAGAAATCAGTTCCAGTGATTCCAACACCAATAAGTGAGGAAGCTAATGATGATGATCATGAAACTTCTGAACAAGGTACTACCGAACCTCGTAGGTCAACTAGAGTAAGATCTACACCAGAGTGGTACGGTAATCCTGTTCTGGAGGTCATGTTACTTGACCATGACGAACCTACAAACTATGAGGAAGCGATGATGAGCCCAGATTCCGCAAAATGGCTTGAGGCCATGAAATCTGAGATGGGATCCATGTATGAGAACAAAGTGTGGACTTTGGTTGACTTGCCCGATCATCGGCGGGCCATAGAGAATAAATGGATCTTCAAGAAGAAGACTGACACTGACGGTAATGTTACTGTCTACAACGCTCGACTTGTTGCAAAAGGTTTTCGACCAGTTCAAGGAGTTGACTACGATGAGACCTTCTCACCCGTAGCGATGCTTAAGTCCGTCCGACTCATGTTAGCAATTGTCGCATTTTATGATTGTGAAATTTGGCAAATGGATGTCAAACTGCATTCCTTAATGGATATCTTAAAGAAGAGTTGTATATGATGCAACCAGAAGGTTTTGACGATCCAAAAGGTGCTAACAGAGTGTGCAGGCTCCATCGATCCATTTATGGAGTGGTGCAAGCCTCTCGGAGTTGGAATATACACTTTGATAGTGTGATCAAAACATATGGTTTTATATAGACTTTTGGAGAAGCTTGTATTTACAAGAAAGTGAGTGGGAGCTCTGTAGCATTTCTGATATTATATGTGGATGACATATTGCTGATCGGAAATGATACTGAAGAGCACAAAAGGATACTTGAATAAGAATTTTTCAATGAAAGACCTCGGTGAAGCTGCTTATATATTGGGCATCGAGATCTATAGAGAGATCAAGACGCTTAATTGGACTTTCACAAAGCACATACCTTGATAAAGTTTTGAAGAAGTTCAAAATGGATCAAGCAAAGAAAGGGTTGTTGCATGTGTTACAAGGTGTGAAGTTGAGTCAGACTCAATGCCCGACCACTTCAGAAGATAGAGAGAAAATGAAAGTCATTCCCTATGCTTCAGCCATAGGTTCTATCATGTATGCAATGCTGTGTACCAAACCTGATGTGTGGCTTGGTATTAGTTTAGCAGGGAGGTACCAAAGTAATCCAGGAGTGGATCACTGGACAGCGGTCAAGCACATCCTGAAATACCTGGAAAGGACTAAGGATATGTTTCTTGTATATGGAGGTGACAAAGAGCTCGCCGTAAACGGTTACGTCGATGCAAGCTTTGACACTGATCTGGATGACTCTAAGTCACAAACCGGATACGTATTTTTATTGAATGGTGGAGCTGTCAGTTGGTGCAGTTCCAAGCAGAGCGTCATGGCGGGATCTACGTGTGAAGCGGAGTACATAGCTGCTTCAGAAGCAGCACATGAAGGAGTCTGGATGAAGGAGTTCATATCCGATCTAGGTATCATACCTAGTGCATCGGGTCCAATGAAAATCTTTTGTGACAATACTGGTGCAATTGCCTTGGCAAAGGAATCCAGATTTCACAAGAGAACCAAACACATCAAGAGACGCTTCAATTCCATCCGCGATCAAGTCAAGGAGGGAGACATAGAGATTTGCAAGATACATACGGATCTGAATGTTGCAGACCCGTTGACTAAGCCTCTCTCACGAGCAAAACATGATCAGCACCAAGATTCCATGGGTGTTAGAATCATTACAATGTAATCTAGATTATTGACTCTAGTGCAAGTGGGACACTGAAGGAAATATGCCCTAGAGGCAATAATAAAGTAGTTATTTATATTTCCTTATATCATGATAAATGTTTATTGTTCATTCTAGAATTGTATTAACCGGAAACTTGATACATGTGTGAATACATAGACAAACAGAGTGTCACTAGTATGCCTCTACTTGACTAGCTCGTTAATCAAAGATGGTTAAGTTTCCTAGCCATGGACAAAGAGTTGTCATTTGATGAATGGGATCACATCATTAGAGAATGGTGTGATTGACTTGACCCATCCGTTAGCTTAGCACTTTGATCGTTTAGTTTACTGCTATTGCTTTCTCCATAACTTATACACGTTCCTATGACTATGAGATTATGCAACTCCCGAATACTGGAGGGACACTTAGTGTGCTATCAAATGTCACAACGTAACTGGTTGACTATGAAGATGCTCTACAGGTGTCTCCGATGGTGTTTGTTGAGTTGACATAGATCGAGATTAGGATTTGTCACTCCATGTATCGGAGAGGTATCTCTGGGCCCCACGGTATTGCACATCACTATAAGCCTTGTAAGCAAAGTGACTAATGAGTTAGTTACAGGATGTTGCATTACAGAACGAGTAAAGAGACTTACCGGTAATGAGATTGAACTAGGTATTGAGATACCGACAATCGAATCTCAGGCAAGTAACATACCAATGACAAAGGGAACAACGTATGTTGTTATGCGGTTTGACCGATAAAGATCTTCGTAGAATATGTAGGAACCTATATGAGCATCCAGGTTCCGCTATTGGTTATTGAGTGGAGATGAGTCTCAGTCATGTCTACATAGTTCTTGAACCCGTAGAGTCCGCACGCTTAACGTTTGGTGATGATCAGTATTATGAGTTTATGTGTCTTGATGTACCGAAGGTAGTTTGGAGTCCCGGATATGATCACGGACATGACGAGGAGTCTCGGAATGGTCGAGACATAAAGATTGATATATTGGAAGCCTATGTTTGGACATCAAAATGGTTCCGGGTGAGTTCGGGCATATACCGGAGTATCGGGAGGTTACCGGAACCCCCAGGGAAGTATATGTGCCTTATTGGGCCACAGTGGGAGAGAGGAGAAGGGAGCCAAGGAGGGGGCGCCCCCCAAGCCCAATCCGAATTGGGTGGGGCCGGCCCCCATTTCCTTCCCCTTCTCTCCCCCTTCCTTCCTCTCCTAATCCAACTAGGGAAAGGGGGGATCCTACTCCCGGTGGGAGTAGGACTCCCCTTGGGCGCGCCATAGAGGGGCCGGCCCTCCCCCTCCCCCACTCCTTTATATACTTGGGAGGGGGTACCCCATAGACACACAAGATGATCTCTTAGGCGTGTGCGGTGCCCCCCTCGACAGATTTCCACCTTGGTCATATCGTTGTAGTGCTTAGGCGATGCCCTGCATCGGTAACTTCATCGTCACCGTCATCACGCCGTTGTGCTGACGAAGCTCTCCCTCAACACTCAGCTAGATCTAGAGTTCGTGGTATGTCACCAAGATGAACGTGTGCAGATCGCGGAGGTGCCGTACCTTCGGTGCTAGGATCGGTCGGATCATGAAGACGTATGACTACATCAACCGCGTTGTCATAACGCTTCCGCTTACGGTCTACGAGGGTACATGGACAACACTCTATCCCCTCTCGTTGCTATGCATCACCTAGATGGATCTTGCGTGTGCGTAGGAAAATTTTGAAATTACTGCGTTCCCCAACAACTATCATACCCCTTGCCAAACTCTTGGGAAGGTACACAATAGGTTTGGTACACAGCATAGCATACTTTATAGAACCTATGGCTGAGGCATAGGGAATGCCTTTCATTCTCTTTCTATTTTCTGTCGTGGTCGTGTTTTGAGTCTTACTCAACTTTACACCTTGCAATACAGGCAAGAACTCCTTCTTTGACTATTCCATTTTGAACTACTTCAAAATCTTGTCAAGGTATGTACTCATTGAAAAAACTTATCAAGCATCTTGATCTATCTCTATAGATCTTGATGCCCAATTTGTAAGTAGCTTCACCGAGGTCTTTCTTTGAAAAACTCCTTTCAAACACTCCTTTATGCTTTCCAGAAAATTCTACATCATTTCCGATCAACAATATGCCATTCACATATACTTATCAGAAAGGCTGTAGTGCACCCAATCACTTTCTTTTAAATACAGGATTTGCCGTAAGTCTGTATAAAACCATATGCTTTGATCACTTTAACAAAGCATATATTCCAATTCAGAGATGCTTGCACCAGTCCATAGATGGATCGCTGGAGCTTGCACACTTTGTTAGCACCTTTAGGATTGACAAAAATCTTCTTGTTGCATCATATACAACTCTTCTTTAAGAAATCCATTAAGGAATGCAGTTTTGACATCCATTTGCCAGATTTCATAAAATGTGGCAATTTCTAACATGATTCAGACAGACTTAAGCATCGCTACGAGTGAGAAATCTCATCATAGTCAACATCTTGAACTTGTCAAAAACCTTTTGCGACAATTCGAGCTTTATATGTAGTAATACTACTATAAGCGTCTGTATTCCTCTTGAAGATCTATTTATTCGCAATGACTTGCCGATCATTGGGCAAGTCAACCAAAGTCCACACTTTGTTCTCATACAAGGACCCCATCTTAGATTTCATGGCCTCAAGCCATTTTGCGGAATCTGGGCTCATCATCGCTTCCTCATAGTTCATAGGTTCGTCATGGTCTAGTAACAGGACTTCCAGAAAGGATTACCGTACCACTCTGGTGTGGACCATACTCTGGTTGACCTACGAGGTTCGGTAGAAACTTGATCTGAAGTTTCATGATCATCATCATTAGCTTCCTCATTAATTGTCCTAGGAATCTCTAGAACCGATTTCTGTGATGAACTACTTTCCAATTCGGGAGAAGGTACAATTACCTCATCAAGTTCTACATTCCTCCCACTCATTTCTTTCGAGAGAAACTTCTTCTCTAGAAAGGATCCATTCTTAACAACGAATATCTTGCCTTCAGATCTGTGATAGAAGGTGTACCCAATAGTTTTCTTTGGGTATCCTATGAAGACACATTCTTTGATTTGGGTTCGAGCTTATCAGGTTGAAACCTTTTCACATAAGCATCATAGCCCCAAACTTTAGGAAACGACAGCTTAGGTTTCTTGCTAAACCACAGTTCATATGGTGTCGTCTCAACGGATTTAGATGGTGTCCTATTTAACGTGAATGCAGTTTTCTCTAATGCATAAACCCAAAACGATAGTGATAAATCGGTAAGAGACATCACAGATTGCACCATATCTAATAAAGTACGGTTATGACGTTCGGACACACCATTACGCTGTGGTGTTCCGGGTGGCGTGAGTTGCGAAACTATTCCACATCGTTTCAAATGAAGAACAAACTCGTAACTCAAATATTCGTCTCCGTGATCAGATTGTAGAAACTTTATTTTCTTGTTACGATGATTTTCCACTTCACTCTAAAATTCTTTGAACTTTTCAAATGTCTCAGACTTATGTTTCATCAAGTAGATATACCCATATCTTCTCAAATCATCTGTGAAGGTTAGAAAATAACAATACCCGCCGCGAGCCTCAACACTCTTTGGATCGCATATATCAGTATGTATTATTTCCAATAAGTCAGTGGCTCGCTCCATTGTTCCAGAGAAAGGAGTCTTAGTCATTTTGCCCATGAGGCATGGTTTGCAAGCATCAAATGATTCATAATCAAGTGATTCCAAAAGTCCATCAGCATGGAGTTTCTTCATGCGCTTCACATCAATATGACCTAGATGGCAGTGCCACATATAAGTTGCACTATCATTATTAACTTTGCATCTTTTGGCTTCAGTATTATGAATATGTGTATCACTACGATCGAGATTCAATAAACCATTTATATTGAGTGCATAACCATAGAAGGTTTTATTCATGTAAATAGAACAACAATTATTCTTTGACTTAAATGAATAACCATATTGCAATAAACATGATTCTATCATATTAATGCTCAAGGCAAACACCAAATAACATTTATTTTAGGTTCAACAATAATCCCGAAGGTAAAGGGAGTGTGTGATGGTGATCTTATCAACTTTGGAATTACTTCCAACACACATCGTCACCTTGCCCTCAACTAGTTTATGTTCATTTTGTAACTCCTATTTCAAGTTACTAATCATAGCAACTGAACCAGTATCATATACCCTGGGGCTATTATGAACACTAGTAAAGTACACGTCAATAATCTGTATATCAAATATACCTTTGTTCACTTTGCCATCCTTCTTATCCGCCAAGTATTTGGGGTAGTTCCGCTTCTAGTGACCATTTCCTATGTAGTAGAAGCACTCAGTTTCAGGCTTAGGTCTAGATTTGAGTTTCTTCATGGGAGTGGCAACTTTCTTGCCATTCTTTGAAGTTCCCTTTCTTTTCCTTTGACCCTTTTTCTTGAAACTAGTGGTCTCGTTAACCATCAACACTTGATGCTTTTTCTTGAATTCTACCTTCGTCGATTTCAACATCATGACGAGCTTGGGAATCATTTTCGTCATCCCTTGCATATTATAGTTCATGATGATTTTCCAGTAACTTGGTGATAGTGACTAGAGAACTATGTCAATCACTAGCTTGTCTAGAAGATTAACTCCCACTTGATTCAAGTGATTGTAGTGCTCAGACATTCTGAGCACATGCTCACTGGTTGAGCTAGGCAAAGTACTTGTCAGAGGTCTCATACCTCTTGACTCGGGCATGAGTCTGAAATACCAATTTCAGCTCTTGGAACATCTTATATGCTCCGTGGCGTTCAAAACGGTTTTTGAAGTCCCAGTTCTAAGCCGTAAAGCATGTCGCACTAAAATATCAAGTAGTCATCATACCGAGCTTGCCAAACGTTCATAACGTCTGCATCTGCTCTTGCAATAGGTCTGTCACCTAGCGGTGCATCAAGGACATAATCCTTCTATGCAGCAATGAGGATAATCCTCAGATCACGGACCCAGTCCGCATCATTGCTACTATCATCTTTTCAACTTATTTTTCTCTAGGAACATTTAAAAATAAAATAGGGGAGCTATACGAGAGCTATTGATCTACAACATAGATATGCAAAAAACTACCAGGACTAAGTTCATGATAAATTAAAGTTCAATTAATCATATTACTTAAGAACTCCCACTTAGATAGACATCCCTCTAATCATCTAAGTGATCACGTGATCCATATCAACTAAACCATGTCCGATCATCACGTGAGATGGAGTAGTTTTCAATGGTGAACATCACTATGTTGATCATATCTTCTATATAATTCACGCTCGATCTTCCGGTCTCAATGTTCTGAGGCCATATCTACATATGCTAGGCTCGTCAAGTTTAACCCGAGTATTCCGCGTGTGCTAAACTGTCTTGCACCCATTGTATGTGAATGTAGAGCTTATCACACCCGATCATCACGTGGTGTCTTGGCACGATGAACTGTCGCAACGGTGCATACTCAGGGAGAACACTTATACCTTGAAATTTAGTGAGGGATCATCTTATAATGCTACCGTCGTACTAAGAAAAATAAGATGCATAAAGGGTAAACATCACATGAAATCAATATAAGTGATATGATATGGCCATCATCATCCTGTGCCTTTGATCTCCATCTCCAAAGCACCGTCATGATTAACATCGTCACCGGCTTGACACCTTGATCTCCATCGTAGCATCATTGTCGTCTCGCCAACTATTGCTTCTACGACTATCGCTGCCGCTTAGTGATAAAGTAAAGCAATTACATGGCGATTGCATTTCATACAATAAAGCGACAACCATATGGCTCCTGCCAGTTGCCGTAACTATGTTACAAAACATGACCATCTCATACAATAATTTATATAATCACGTCTTGACCATATCACATCACAACATGCCCTGCAAAAACAAGTTAGACATCCTCTACTTTGTTGTTGCAAGTTTTACGTGGCTGCTATAGGCTTAGCAAGAACTGTTCTTACCTACGCATCAAAAACCACAATGCGGTATAGTGATTGCTTTTTGATCTTCAGAAAGAACCTTGTTCATTGAATCTGATTCAACTGAAGTTGGAGAAACTGACACCCGCCAGCCACCTGTGTGCAAAACACGTCGGTAGAACCAGTCTCATGAACGCGGTCATGTAATATCGGTCCGGGCCGCTTCATCCAACAATACCGCCGAATCAATAAACAACTAGTGGGCAAGCAATATGTATATATACCCATGCCCACAACTTCTTTGTGTTCTACTTATGCATATAACATCTACGCATAGACCTGGCTTTGATACCACTGTTGGGGAACGCAGTATTTCAAAAAAATTCCTACGAACACGCAAGATCTATCTAGGAGATGCATAGCAACGAGAGGGGAGAGTGTGTCTACATACCCTCGTAGACCGAAAGTGGAAGCGTTTAGTAATGCGGTTCATGTAGTCGAACGTCTTCGCGATCCAACCGATCCAAGTACCGAACGCACGGCACCTCCGTGATTTGCACATGTTTAGCTCGGTGACGTCGCTCGAACTCTTGATCCAGTTGAGGCCGAAGGAGAGTTTCGTCAGCACGACGGTGTGGTGACGGTGATGATGAAGTTACTGACGCAGGGCTTCGCCTAAGCACCACAACAATATGACCGAGGTGGAAAACTATGGAGGGGGGCACCGCACACAGCTAAGACAAATCTTGGAGTGCCTTTGGGTGCCCCCTGCCCACGTATATAAAGGAGGGGGGAAGAGGAGGCCGGCCTAGGAGGGGCGTGCCTATAGGGGAAGTCCAACTAGGATTCCCAATCCTAGTTGGAGTCCCCTTCCTTTTCCAAGAGGGGAGAGAGGGAAGGATTAGGAGAGGGAGAAGGAAAGAGAGGGGGGCGCCGCCCCCTCCCTTGTCCAACTCGGACTTGCCATGGGGGGGGGCGGCCACTCCTTGAGGCCCTTCTCTCCTTTCCCATATGGCCCATTAAGGCCCACTACTTCCCTCGGCGAATTCCGGTAACTCTCCGGTACTCCGAAAAATACCCGAATAACTCGGAACCTATCCGATGTCCGAATATAGCCTTCAAATATATCGATCTTTACGTCTCGACCATTTCAAGACTCCTTGTCATGTCCGTGATCTTATCCGGGACTCCGAACAAACTTCGGTACATCAAATCACATAACTCATAATACAAATCGTCATCGAACGTTAAGCGTGCGGACCCTACGGGTTCGAGAACTATGTAGAAATGACCGAGACACATCTCCGGTCAATAACCAATAGCGGAACCTGGATGCTCATATTGGCTCCTATATATTCTACGTAGATCTTTATCGGTCAAACCGCATAACAATATACGTTGTTCCCTTTGTCATCGGTATGTTACTTGCTCGAGATTTGATCGTCGGTATCCTCATACCTAGTTCAATCTCTTTACCGGCAAGTCTCTTTACTCGTTCTGTAAAGCATCATCCCACAACTAACTCATTAATCACTTTGCTAGCAAGGCTTATAGTGATAAGCATCACCGAGAGGGCCCAGAGATACCTCTCGAATACACAGCGTGACAAATCCTAATCTCGATCTATGCCAACTCAACAAACACCATCGGAGACACCTGTATAGCATGTTTATAATCACCCAGTTACGTTGTGACGTTTGATAGCACACAAGGTGTTCCTCCGGTATTCGGGAGTTGCATAATCTCATAGTCATAGGAATATGTATAAGTTATGAAGAAAGCAATACCAATAAACTAAACGATCAAAGTGCTAAGCTAACGGATGGGTCTTGTCCATCACATCATTCTCTAATGATGTGGTCCCGTTCATCAAATGACAACACATGTATATGCCTAGGAAACTTAACCATGTTTGATTAACGAGCTAGTCAAGTAGAGGCATACTAGGGACACTCTGTTTGTCTATGTATTCACACATGTATCAAGTTTCCGGTTAATACAATTCTAGTATGAATAATAAACATTTATTATGATATAAGAAAATATAAATAACAACTTTATTATTGCCTCTAGGGCATATTTCCTTCAGATGATATCACGAAAATGGGGTGTTGGGAGGGTGGCGACGGCGTGGACGGCGGCGGCACGGTGGATGAAGAGAGAGGTGCAAACTGGGATCCGGAGGAGGCGGAGGTGCCAGTGAAGAGGGATGGGTTGGTACCGAAGACAAAGGAAGGGCTCGCGGCCGGTGCGGTGGAGGACTTGTTGCCGGTGGCAGTGGCGACGGAGGAGAGGGAGCTCGGGGATGAGGAGGAGCTCGTGGTGGAGGAGGAGGAGGATCCATGGTCGTCGACCATGGCGGAAGGCCTGATATCTGATACCAAGTCGAAGAGTGAATCGGCAATGATAACTAGATTGATTGCCTTCCTTTTGGTACAACAATTTACATACAGGAGCTGCCCATGAAAGTAGGCACGCAGGTACCGGACATGATGTCGCGCGTACACTGCCACTCTTCTGCTCGTCATTCACCCTGAACTCGCACTTCAGCTCGTGTCATTCACCCCCGAGACACGGCCGGTGATCGGCGCATGCACGGCCCACATGCACGGTTATGGTGCTGCTTCTCCAAATTATGCCCTACAGTCTGAATGTCCTATCCTGTACCTACCATGGCTACAACGGCTAACACTAGTCTACTCACCAGACTTGCACCAACAGACCCAAGAAAGAGTACAGCCGGCAAACGTCCGGTGCTCGTACGCACGGTCGATGGCAACAGGGCGGAGAAAGCAGTAAAAACGATGGGCGCGCCACAACAATTGGCACCACAGAAAGCAAAGCGCCGAGTGATCAAGGTGGCCGGTACGATCACGTACGCTCACTCCCCCGGGAACCGTGGCATGTGCGTGGAGCACGCCCAGCTACCGCCTACCGCCGCGCACGGCCTCGGTGCAGCTAGCGGCGCGAGGGCGGCCGGAACGCATGTGCGGCGGTACTACGAGACAAGGAGCCGTAGTGCCGTCATGGCCGGGCTCCGTCGGCATCGGCGTGGCCGGAGACGCAAGGAGTCGTTCAACTTTCTAGCTAGTGCTGCACAGTGACAGTGCCGACAATGATCATTCAGGTTGCGCCGCTGGCCGGCATGGTAGGGGCGCCTTCGCTGTCCGCCTCTGTGGTGGAGCTCTGCGTCGGGTCAAACTGTCTATTCGCAGTTTTTCCTTCCCGGCCTAGTGCGCCGGTGTGTGCCGTCTTGTCTTACGGTTCTACGTACTAGTACATTGTAGTATCAGCATGCAGACCATGCTAAAAATAGCGTCAGAAAAGAACAGATGATAATCCACTCACTCTCTCGAATACAGTGGATTTGGACTGCCCCAGAACCTAACAAAACACGCCCGGGATTTGAAACTTGAGCGAAGACGACGAAGAGAAAATGGCGAGCTGTGTGGCGACGGATCGATCTACCCTGTCCAATAATTGTAGAAGGTGCGCCACTGTATTATTACTGCCACCGTACGGCAACACCTCTAGGCCCCTCCCTCGCCCTGCCACTCTGTGGAGTGTCGACGCGTACTCGCTCTACTCACTGTCAAGTGTACAGGAGTATGGCCCGTTGCCAGTCATTGCACTCGTCATTTGAAATAGGGAATCGAAAGTGCCAAATTGGAAGATTCTCTTCTCCCTGCCAGGCCAGGAGCTGTAATTTACATTGGCATGATTGTGCGCATCGGCCCTTCTTGGCGTGCCACATCTCCCTTGTCCTCTTGTCTTTGGGCTCTTCTATTAATGCGATCTACCCGATGCATGCACGCAGCTTTGTTCGCGTCTCCGTGGTGACGGCCTGCCGCCGTTGACGAAAATGTTGTTCAAATCCAGTCATTCGTCGGAACGTCAATTTTATTTACGTCGATGCAAAATTCCGTTTGTATTTTTGTGAAAACATTTCGAGAGGTAAAATGATATGTAGAAACTCGCTGTCAAACTGTTCTGTACGATCTACTTGAGGTGAATCATAGCGCCCGTAGCGTCCCCGGACATGGGCCTGCGTTCTGCATTTGTCGGCAGGCAACACATTGATTGCTGAGTTCTGAGATCCGAAAGCCAAGCATAGCATTAGCTTCATACTACTTCGGCAGGTTAAACCCTTTGCTGCATTTGTTAAGATGGCATCTGATGAGCTTTTCTTGTCAGGAAAAAGGGTTCGAATTTACTCTGCTGATAGAATGATCAGCTGACATCTGAATCCTCGTTACACATGTGACATCACAAGTCTGCACTGTTACCTTGATTGGCCAGACCGTCAGACTGAATATTCCGTTAGCATGGCCAGTACATTTGATCAGCAGAAAAGACAACATCACTAAGTTAGAGCATCTACGGTCAGACGCTTCAAACTCGCCACTAGCGGCTGGGCGAACGGTCCGGTCACTGACGGTCACGGAAATACGATCCATACGGGCGTCTCAAACGGGCCTCAAAGGGCCGGGCAGAACGACACCTCATATCAGCCCAAATCTAGGGCAGATATGAGAACGTCTGGGCGCGTCTGCCACGTCGGTCCCGGTCCACGCTGGCCCATCCGACCCCACATATATTTCTTCACATCCGTTTGCCAGACCAAACCCTAACCACTTCACTTCAATCTTCTCCACTCTCCTCCGTCACCCAAACTACCGTTCGACAATCTCCGACCTTCTTCGGCATAGCAAGCAGCGGATCCGATGACGATCAGTACAGATCCGTCAAATGGGGTGTCACCCGTGCGGTAGGGAGGAGGCAATGGCCGTCTGCATTGCACTTCGCCGCTCCCTGGAGGACAGCGCCCGACCGACGGCGGGATATGTCCGGTGCGAGTCCATTGCGTCGGTGCATTGCGCGCTCGAATCCTCTGGGGCTGGATCATCACGGTTCTCCCAAGAGCCTTCTAATCTCCCTTTCCCCATCAACGGACGGGCGGAGTACGAGTCCTATCAGGACTGGTGCGATCGCCGTGGGAAGTAGAGCATGAGGGTCGTCGATGCCCGACTCGCTGCCGACATGGCAGCGGCGGAGGCGGTGGCGCATTGCCATAGAGGAGGAAGTCATCTGCACCTGCATTGTAAAGAAGTGGCATCAGAGGAACACGTGTGGCCTCGCCCGAGAGCAGAGTCGGGCGGGTGCCATGGACGGAGTGCGCCCCAAGGAGGAGGAGGACAACCCCGAGCCGGACAGCTCCGGCGATGAACAGATCCGTCTCGATCCGTACCGCGTCTTCAACCGCTACTTCTGCGAGAAGGACGGCAAGGACGCCGGGAAGGGCAAGGGCAGCCGTGGATGGTCTTGTTCATAGCTAGTACGTAGGTAAACATGCCATTTTTTGCTGTCCGTGTTGGAAATATGCCCTAGAGGCAATAATAAATTAGTTATTATCATATTTCGCTGTTCATGATAATCGTTTATTATCCATGCTAGAATTGTATTGATCGGAAACTCAGATACATGTGTGGATACATAGACAACAACGTGTCCCTAATGAGCCTCTACTAGACTAGCTCGTTGATCAAAGATGGCTATGATTTCCTAGCCATAGACAATTGTTGTCATTTGATAACGGGATCACATCATTAAGAGAATAATGTGATGGACAAGACCCAAACTATAAACATAGCATATGATCGTGTCAAGTTTATTGCTATCGTTTTCTGCATGTCAATTATATGTTCCTATGATCATGAGATCATGCAACTCACTGACACCGGAGGAGTACCTTGTGTGTATCAAACATCGCAACATAGCTGGGTGACTATAAATGTGCTCTACAGGTATCTTCGAGGGTGTCTGTTGAGTTGGCATGGAGCAAGACTGAGATTTGTCAGTTCGTATGACGAAGAGGTATCTCTGGGCCCTCCCGGTAATACATCATCACAAGAAGCTTGCAAGCAATGTGACTAAGGAGTTAGTCACGGGATCTTGTATTACAGAACGAGTAAAGAGACTTGCCAGTAACGAGATTGAACTAGGTATGGAGATACCGACGATCGAATCTCCGGCAAGTAACATAACGATAGACGAATGGAACTATATACGGGATTAGCTGAATCCTTGACCTCGAGGTTCGACCGATAAAGATCTTCATAGAATATGTAGGAGGCAATATGGGCATCTAGGTCCCGCTATTGGTTATTGACCGTAGAGGTGTCTCGGTCATGTCTGCATAGTTCTCGAACCCGCAGGGTCTACACACTTAACGTTTGGTCACTGCGCCACCGCCGCTTCCTCCGTCTCGCTCTAGTCGCCGCCGCCCCTCATGCGCGCCATTCCTCCGACGAACAGCGCCTGGCTACCCACTGCCGCTCGGCGCCCACAAGGTGTTCAACAAAACGCTTGCAAGGTATGTATTGCTTCAACTTCACATTTTTTACATGAATTTGGTACATGTTG
Source organism: Triticum urartu (assembly GCF_056163025.1). NCBI lineage: Eukaryota > Viridiplantae > Streptophyta > Magnoliopsida > Poales > Poaceae > Triticum > Triticum urartu. Next base: position 147,411,624 of record NC_141879.1, on the reverse strand, counting down.
TTTGTAGTTTTTATAGACTAGTTTAAATTCAACATTGTATATGAGTTCGTCATATGATTCTTTTGAAGAAAAATTTGATATTGAAGAGGATGACCTTGCAATGATCCTAGCTATGCACATCAATAAAAAATTGAAGCACGGTGGTTCGGTCATGGCTCGGCAGAAAATTTGGAGGGATAAGATCGATGCCGACAACAGATTGATGCGGCACTATTTTGTGGATAATCCCACATACCCCAAGTCGTACTTCCGGCGCCGGTTCGGGATGAGCACCGAGTTGTTCAGGCCCATTGTAGAGAAACTGGCGTGCCATGATTGGTTTTTTCAGCAAAGGAGGAAGGTCGCGGGAGAACTCGGGCATAGCACCTTTCAGAAGGTGACAGCCGCTTTGCGTATGTTGGTATACGGTATTCCGCCTGATCTAGTTGATGACCACTTGGCCATGTATGAGAGCCAAGCCATCATGTGTGTCAAGCGCTTCGCAGTCGGAATTGTGCAAGTGTTTTTCCCTGAGTATTTGAGATCTCCCAATGCTGAAGACGCCGCAAGGCTTTTGGGGATGAACAAAGCTCGCGGGTTTCGTAGGTATGCTTGGCTCAATAGATTGCATGCATTGGAGTTGGAAGAACTGTCCTAAGGCATGGCATGGGCAATTCCACGGCCAAAAAAGGGTTCCACTATAATCCTTGAAGCGGTAGCCGATCAAGAGACTTGGATTTGGCATACTCTTTTGGTATGCCTGGATCTTTGAATGACATCGACGTTGTTAATAGGCCACCACTCATGAATAAGATTGCAAATAATGTACTGCCATCGGTGCAGTTTGTAGCAAATGGTCATACATATAACTATGGCTACTATCTTGTGGATGTCATCTACCCAAAGTGGCAAACATTTGTGAAGCCGTTGAAAAACTGGAAGATAAGAAAAATCTAGATCTCCACAATGCTTAGGTGGCGGCTAGGAAAGATGTGGGGAGAGATTTTGGGATTTGGCAAGCCCAATTTACTGTTTCAAGAGGACCGGCTAGATTTTGGGATCAAAAGATACTTTGGTACATCATGCACGCTTGTGTGATCAGGCATAATATGATTATCGAGAATGAGCGTAGCCAAGATTTAGACTACTCTCAGTATGAGCTCTTGGGGCATCCCGCATGAGTGCGGCGGAGGGCTGTGAGGGTGGCCCAATTTGTTGCCTCCTATCATGCCATTCGACGTGCCGAAATGCATGCTGATCTTCAGAAGGATCTCATCGAGGAGTGGTGGGCATGGAATGACCGACAAAACACATGATGATTTGTATGTTTGATGTTGTATTTGTTGAACTATTTGTTGTATTGGAAGATAAACTATTTGTTTGAGTTGTAATAAAATTGAACTATTTATTGCTGATTTTTTATGTGTTTGATCTTCTTGGTTTTGTTTGGATTGCATATGTTATTTGTGCTGGGGGCGCGCGCCGTTTTTTTGCAGCGACTACCGAAGCGACTTGCGCGTGCTTTATTTTGCAGCTGCCGGAGCCAGTGTTTAGCTGTGCCCAAAAACTGGCTATTTCGGCGCTCTAAAGATCTTTTTTACGCGCCGCGCGTTGTCGCTGCTGTTGGAGATGATTTCACGAGACAAGGGCCTTGGTGGTGGGCTGGTGCTGCCGTCCCCTCCCCGTGCGCTCGCCGTTCCGTTGGTACGTCTTCTTCTGTCCCGCCGACGAACTATGCGTCGGCCCTCGGCCGCTGCTCCGGTGTTCCCAAGGCGATGTGAATGATGGGCCGGGACTCGTGGTAAAATCGCCCATACCCACGTCGCCGCACGGGCTTCCTCGATCGCCTGTCCAAAGTACGGAGTATCTACGAGTACGAGGCCATGCATGCCGCGTGCACGGCCGGCGTGACTGCGTACGTGTGAGCGCCGCTCCATCGCGATTAAATTGGTGTTCCCTGTGGTGTGGGCGAGCGCAATGGTAATAACCGCTGTCGCGTGACGCTCCGGTGAGCCGCCTCACGAGGGGCCCGATGTTCCGCGTGCGTGCATGGAGCCTCGTCATTCACCTGAGCATGGTTAAACTCGCACTTGAGCTCGTGCCATTCACCCCCGAGACACGGCCGGTGATCGGCGCATGCACGGCCCACATGCACGGTTATGGTGCTGCTTCTTCAAATGAGGCATCCGCCATGCCCCTACAGTCCCACTGTCCTATCCTATACACCTACCATGGCTACAATGGCTAGCACTTGTTTACGGACCACACTTGCACCAATAGACCCAAGAAACAGCCGGCAAACGTTCAGTGCTCGTATCGTACGCACGTCGATGGCAAGCGGGCGGAGAAAGCAGTAAAAACGATGGCGCGGAGGGCGACAACATTGGCACCACAGAAAGCAAAGCGCCGAGCGATCGAGGCCGGTACGATCACGTACACTCACTCCCCGGGGAACCGTGGCATGTCCGCATGTGCGTGTATATATCATGCCCGCCAGTCTACCGCCGCGCACGGCCACACCCAGCGCACGCATGCGCGGCCGGGCCTGTACAGTGCCGCCGAAGCCGACGATCGATCAGGTTGCACCGCCGGCTGGCATGGTAGGGGTGGAGCCGTACGTGGAGCTTCGCGTCTGGTTAAACTGCCTACTCGCTGTTTTCCCTCCCGGCCTATTACGCCGGTGTGTCTGCCGCCATGGCCGCACGTATGGTCTTATCTTACGATTTCACCACGACTGTGCTTGTCCTAAAAAAACACAATGTGTGGCATCAGCATGCAGATCATGCTAAGAATACTTCCAGAAAAGAAAAGACAAACTACTCTCCCTCGAACACCTTGGATTAGACTGCGCCAGAAACTATAACAAAACATGCCGGGAATCTCCTGGGCGCTGCGTCCGGGCTTTGGAGCTTGAGAGAAAACAACGAGGAGAAAATGGTGAACTGTGTGGCGACGGATCTACCCTGTCAAAAAATAATAATTGTCCAAGGTGCGCCACTGCACGGCAACGCCTCCAGGCCCCTACCAAGGCCTGCCACTCTGTCGAGTGTCGACGCGTGCTAGCTCCACCCACTGTCGATTTTACAGTAAGTATGGCCCATCGCCAGTCATTGCAGTCGTCGTTTGAAATAGGGAATCGAAAGTGCCAAATTGGAAGATTCTCTTCTCCCTGCCAGGCCAGGAGCTGTAATTTACATTGGCATGATTGTGCGCATCGGCCCTTCTTGGTGTGCCACATCTCCCTTGTCCTCTTGTCTTTGGGTTCTTCCATCAATGCGATCTACCAGATCTACCCGATGCATGCACGCACCTGGTGGGAGGACAAACAAGTCTGCGTCGCGGACGAAAATGTTGTTCAAATCCGATAACTTGTCGGGTTCCGCCTGTATTGTTCATGAAAACATTTCCAAATTAGAGTTCGGAAGGTAAAATAAAATACAGAAAATGGGGGAGGAGGAGGAGTACGATCTACTTGAGGTGAATTATGCTCTGGCTTCGCCTGTAGACTTCTGAGATACCAGGGCCTAGCATTTTATTTTCATACTTCAGCACTGCAGTTCTTAAGCTGGCATCTGATGGGCTCTTGTGAGGGAAAAAATGTTCAACTTTGCTCTGCTGATAGAATGATCAGCTGACATCTGAATCCTTATTCGCCAAAAAAAAGAGATCTGAATCCTTGTCTCACCTATGACACCACAAATCTGCACTGTTACTCTGATTGGTCAGACCGTCAGGGTGAATATTTCATTAACAAGGCCAGTACTATTTGATCAGTAGAAAAGACATGACATCGCTTTTTCTCAAAAGTATGCGAAGCACAATATCACATTTTTATAGAAGGCAGAAATTAGTTACAAGAATTGTCGAAAAGCCACAGAAATGAAGCTACCCAATACAACCCAAATCCCAAATAAACTGTAAGGTGATGTCTCACATAACTATGAAAACACCTACCTCCGGCGGATCTTCGACTCTGAATCTCGTCCACGATCTGATCCATGAGTTGGGCGGTAGTTCGCTATTGTGCCCCTGTCCTGAACACTCTCGCAATCCGCTTTATCCACACGCTCGAAGCAATAAGTGCTGCAATTTTATCTACTTTGGGCCTAGCTCAATAACAATTTCAGAAATTTCTAATAAATCCTAAAGGCCCACGCAGCCCAGTCGTGCAAGGCAAGAGGTGGAACTAAAGTTTAGTCCCACATTACTAGTTTAGAGGGAGTTGGACCTTTTTATAAGGAATGTTCTTTCCCCACTTGTATGAGTATGAGAACAAGAGGGACATCCACGCGCGCTCCTCCTCCGCCGCCCGCCTCGCCTCATCACGCCGCGCCTTGCCTTTGCGAAAGTGGAGTTCGAATGCGAACGGTGCAGCCCTTCGGCTGCTGGCTGTTCGCTTCATCTCCGTCTCTTCGTTTCACCTCCCGTCGCTGCCCTCTCGCCTCCTTCTCTTGCGCCTATAAAAGGGAGGTCGCTCCTCTCAGAGAGACGCACCAGAACTACTCCTTCCCTCGCCATCGGTTTCATCTCTGAGCTGCTGCTGTCTTCCTCATCCCGGCTTGCGGCGTGCACCGCACGTCGGGACAGTAGGCCTCCGAAACCGCACCTTTTGAGTCATGTACGGGAGAAGGGTGATAAGATTTTTGGGGAGCGCTCAGCGCGACTACTGGCTGCTTCATCACGGACGATCCGGTCGCCGACGACTACTTCCCCGATGACGACTTCTTCCCCGACGTCCACGACCTCCTCGACGACATGGCAGGCGAGGACACCGACCCCAAGTCTAGCGCTTCTGCTGCTGCTATCCTGTACGTGTTCTTCTCTTTTCTATTAGAGGTCCTGCTACAGTTCCTTGTTCTAGTATTTGCCCTAGATAGGTTAGACTCTATTTCATATATGCAACTTGCTATATTGTCTGCTCTAGATATGTTTAGTTACAGTTCATATATAATGATGTTGTTTACCTTCTCTTTATCAAATCGCATGGCTTGTTTTATCACTACTATACTGGTCATGCTTTATCTAGTATTTCTGTTAATAAAAGCATTCAGTAAATTGCTCATATTTCCAACAATCCAAAAACCTTATTATAGGCAATTTATCCCGACTGCTTTTGCTGCTTCCATGAGACCTCCTATGTTTGAGGGTATCTACTATAAGATGTGGCGCGTGAGAGCAGTCTTGTGGTTTCAAACCATGAGTTGCTATGACGCCACGCTTGGCAAGCCTGAAGGGGAGCTTGATGCCCAACAGGAACAAGCGTTTCAGAAAATGGATACTCTGTTGAAGGCTGCTCTCTTGAGTGTTCTTGGTGAGAACATAGTTGATGCTTATGCGTCAATTGATAATGGAAAAGATATGTGGGACGCACTCGAGGCCAAGTTTGGGGTCTCGGATGCAGGCACTGAGCTGTACATCATCGAGCAATTCTATGATTACAGGATGACTGAAGAGCACTCCGTGGTTGAGCAAGCTCATGAGATACAGTCATTTGCTAGAGAATTTGAGCACTTCAATTGTATGCTACCGGACAAGTTTGTTGCCGGAGGTATCATCACTAAGCTTCCTCCTTCGTGGTGGAATTTTGCTACCTTACTGAAGCATAAGAGGCGGAAGTTTTCCGTTCCGGATCTCATTGGCACTCTTGATGTGGAAGAAAAGGAGAGAGCAAAGGACACACGTGCTCGAGGTATTGAGGGAGGATCTAGTGCCAATGTGGTACAGAAGCAGAACTTCCAGCCCCACAAGCTCAAGAACAAGGGCAAGTTTGATGGTAAACCAAAGTTTGATGGGAAGAATAAGGCTGTCCAGCACAAGAACTTCAAGAAGAAGAATGACAAGAAGAAAGGTGTCTCTCATGTGTGTGGGGATCCTGATCATTGGGCTCCTAGTTGCCCTAATCGCTATGACAAGCGTCATCCTGGGAAAGGCGGCAAGACCGTTAATGTTGTCATTGGAGACATTGATATGAAGGATGTTGGGTATGGTATATTTCCCACTATTCTTTCAGTATGTCATTCTCCTGATTGGTTGATTGACACGGGTGCTAATGTGCATGTATGTAGTGATATTTCCATGTTTTCGTATTATCAGACCGCAGGGACTTCAACCATGCTGATGGGCAACGGTTCAAGTACTTCTGTTCGTGGTGTTGGCACGGTTGAGCTGAAGTTTACTTCGGGGAAGATCGTGCGGCTGAAGAACGTGAATTATGTCCCCTCCGTCAATAAAAATCTTGTTAGCGGATCTCTTCTGTGTAGAGATGGCTACAAGCTTGTCTTTGAGTCGAATAAATTTGTAATATCTAAGTATGGAACCTTTGTTGGTAAAGGCTATGAGTCAGGAGGCCTGTTTCGTTTATCCTTATCAGACGTTTGCAATAAAGTTGTTAATCATATTTGCAACAATAGTGAATCAAATGTGTGGCATTCACGTCTTTGTCATGTTAATTTTGGTTGCATGTCGCGACTAGCGAAGTTGAACTTAATCCCTAATTTCACCACTGTCAAGGGATCCAAGTGTCAAGTGTGTGTGCAAGCTAAGCAACCTCGTAAGTCACACACGACTGCGGAAACGAGAAATCTTGCACCACTAGAGCTCATACATTCAGATCTTTGTGAAAGGAATGGTGTTTTGACAAAAGGTGGAAAGAAATATTTCATGACGTTAATTGACGACTCCACCAGATACTGCCGTGTGTATCTTCTGAAATCTAAGGATGAGGCTTTGAACTTTTTCAAGATCTATAAAGCTGAAGTGGAAAACCAACTTGAAATCGAAGAATCAAGAGGCTTAGGTCTGATCGTGGTGGAGAGTATTTTTCCAATGAATTTGATGCTTTTTGTACGGAACATGGTATAATCCATGAGAGGACGCCTCCCTACTCACCTCAGTCAAATGGGGTGGCCGAAAGAAAGAACCGTACTCTAACTGTTTTGGTTAACGCCATGTTAGACACATCGGGTCTCTCCAAGGCATGGTGGGGGGAGGCGATATTGACAGCATGTCATGTCCTAAACCGAGTTCCCACAAAGAACCAAGAGATAACTCCATTCGAGGAATGGGAGAAGAAAAGGTTAAAACTCTCTTATCTACGAACATGGGGTTGTTTGGCGAAAGTCAATGTTCCAATTCCAAAGAAGCGGAAGCTTGGACCAAAGACTGTGGATTGTGTATTCCTGGGATATGCTTTTCATAGCATTGGCTATAGATTATTGGTTGTAAAATCTGTGGTACCTAACATGCATGTCGGTACGATCATGGAGTCGAATGATGCGACTTTCTTTGAAGATATCTTTCCCATGAAGGATATGGCTACCTCATCTAATCAGGAGATGCCTAGTTCATCGAATTAGGAACCAGTTACAATTACCAAACCTGCCATTTTGATAGAATACTTTGAAAGTCTTGTGGAGGAGAATGTTGGTGAACGTAGTAATTTCAAAAAAATTCCTACGCACACGCAAGATCATGGTGATGTATAGCAACGAGAGGGAAGAGTGTTGTCTACGTACCCTCGTAGACCGAAGCGGAAGCGTTGACGCAACGTAGAGAAAGTAGTCGTACGTCTTCCCAGTCCAACCGATCCAAGCACCGTTACTCCGGCACCTCCGAGTTCTTGGCACACGTTCAGCTCGATGACGCTCCCTGGGCTCCGATCCAGCAAAGCTTCGGGGAGGAGTTCCGTCAGCACGACGGCGTGGTGACGATCTTGATGTTCAACCGTCGCAGGGCTTTGCCTAAGCACCGCTACAATATGATCGAGGTGAAATATGGTGGACGGGGGCACCGCACACGGCTAAGGAACGATCACGAAGATCAACTTGTGTGTCCTAGGGTGCCCCCTTGCCCCCGTATATAAAGGAGCCAAGGGGAGGGGGCGGCCAGCCAAGGAGGGCGCGCCAAGGGGGAGTCCTAGGACTCCCTTCTTTCCTAGTTGGAGAAGGAGAAGTGGGAAAGAGGAGGAAGAGGGAAAGGAAAGGGGGGGGGCGCCGCCCCCCTCTCCTTGTCCTATTCGGACTAGGGAGGGGAGGGGCGCGCGGCCACCTCTTGCCTCCTTTCCTCTTCTCCCTTAGGGCCCATGTAGGCCCAATAACCCCCGGGGGGGTTCCGGTAACCCCCCGGTACTCCGGTAAAATACTGATTTCACCCGGAACGATTCCGATATCCAAATATAGGCTTCCAATATATCGATCTTTATGTCTCGACCATTTCGAGACTCCTCGTCATGTCCATGATCACATCCGGGACTCCGAACAACCTTCGGTACATCAAAATACATAAACTCATAATGAAACTGTCATCATAACGTTAAGCATGCGGACCCTACGGTTCGAGAACAATGTAGACATGACCGAGACACGTCTCTGGTCAATAACCAATAGCGGAACCTGGATGCTCATATTGGTTCCTACATATTCTACGAAGATCTTTATCGGTCAGACCGCATAACAACATACGTTGTTCCCTTTGTCATCGGTATGTTACTTGCCCGAGATTCGATCGTCGGTATCTCAATACCTAGTTCAATCTCGTTATCGGCAAGTCTCTTTACTCGTTCCGTAATACATCATCTCACAACTAACTCATTAGTTGCAATGCTTGCAAGGCTTATGTGATGTGCATTACCGAGAGGGCCCAGAGATACCTCTCCAACAATTGGAGTGACAAATCCTAATCTCGAAATACGCCAACCCAACATGTACCTTTGGAGACACCTGTAGAGCACCTTTATAATCACCCAGTTACGTGTGACGTTTGGTAGCACACAAAGTGTTCCTCCGGCAAACGGGAGTTGCATAATCTCATAGTCATAGGAACATGTATAAGTCATGAAGAAAGCAATAGCAACATACTAAACGATCGGGTGCTAAGCTAATGGAATGGGTCATGTCAATCAGATCATTCACCTAATGATGTGATCCCGTTAATCAAATAACAACTCTTTGTCCATGGTTTAGGAAACATAACCATCTTTGATTAACGAGCTAGTCAAGTAGAGGCATACTAGTGACACTCTGTTTGTCTATGTATTCACACATGTATTATGTTTCCGGTTAATACAATTCTAGCATGAATAATAAACATTTATCATGATATAAGGAAATAAATAATAACTTTATTATTGCCTCAAGGGCATATTTCCTTCAGTCTCCCACTTGCACTAGAGTCAATAATCTAGATTACACAGTAATGATTCTAACACCCATGGAGCCTTGGTGCTGATCATGTTTTGCTCGTGGAAGAGGCTTAGTCAACGGGTCTGCTACATTCAGATCCGTATGTATCTTGCAAATCTCTATGTCTCCCACCTAGACTAGATCCTGGATGGAATTGAAGCGTCTCTTGATGTGCTTGGTTCTCTTGTGAAATCTGGATTCCTTTGCCAAGGCAATTGCACCAGTATTGTCACAAAAGATTTTCATTGGACCCGATGCACTAGGTATGACACCTAGATCGGATATGAACTCCTTCATCCAGACTCCTTCATTTGCTGCTTCCGAAGCAGCTATGTATTCCGCTTCACACGTAGATCCCGCCACGACGCTTTGTTTAGAACTGCACCAACTGACAGCTCCACCGTTTAATGTAAACACGTATCCGATTTGCGATTTAGAATCATCCGGATCAGTGTCAAAGCTTGCATCAACATAACCATTTACGATGAGCTCTTTGTCACCTCCATAAACGAGAAACATATCCTTAGTCCTTTTCAGGTATTTCAGGATGTTCTTGACCGCTGTCCAGTGATCCACTCCTGGATTATTTTGGTACCTCCCTACTAGACTTATAGCAAGGCACACATCAGGTCTGGTACACAGCATTGCATACATGATAGAGCCTATGGCTGAAGCATAGGGAACATCTTTCATTTTCTCTCCATCTTCTGCAGTGGTCAGGCATTGAGTCTTACTCAACTTCACACCTTGTAACACAGGCAAGAACCCTTTCTTTGCTTGATCCATTTTGAACTTCTTCAAAACTTTGTCAAGGTATGTGCTTTGTGAAAGTCCAATTAAGCGTCTTGATCTATCTCTATAGATCTTAATGCCTAATATGTAAGCAGCTTCACCGAGGTGTTTCATTGAAAAACTCTTATTCAAGTATCCCTTTATGCTATCTAGAAATTCTATATCATTTCCAATTAGTAATATGTCATCCACATATAATATGCTCCCACTCACTTTAAATACAGGCTTCTCCAAAAGTCTGTATAAAACCAAATGCTTTGATCACACTATCAAAGCGTTTATTCCAACTCTGAGAGGCTTGCACCAGTCCATGAATGGATCGCTGGAGCTTGCACACTTTGTTAGCTCCCTTTGGATCGACAAAACCTTCTGGTTGCATCATATACAACTCTTCTTCTAGAAATCCATTCAGGAATGCAGTTTTGACATCCATTTGCCAAATTTCATAATCATAAAATGCGGCAATTGCTAACATGATTCGGACAGACTTAAGCATCGCTACGGGTGAGAAGGTTTCATTGTAGTCAATCCCTTGAACTTGTCGAAAACCTTTTGCAACAAGTCGAGCTTTGTAGACAGTAACATTACCGTCAGCGTCAGTCTTCTTCTTGAAGATCCATTTATTCTCAATTGCTTGCCGATCATCGGGCAAGTCAACCAAAGTCCACACTTTGTTCTCATACATGGATCCCATCTCAGATTTCATGGCTTCAAGCCATTTCGCGGAATCTGGGCTCACCATCGCTTCTTCATAGTTCGTAGGTTCATCATGATCTAGTAGCATGACTTCCAGAACAGGATTACCGTACCACTCTGGTGCGGATCTTACTCTGTTTGATCTACGAGGTTCAGTAGCAACTTGATCTGAAGTTCTATGATCATCATCATTAACTTCCTCACTAATTCGTTTAGGTGTCACAGAAACAGGTTTCTGTGATGTACTACTTTCCAATAAGGGAACAGGTACAGTTACCTCATCAAGTTCTACTTTCCTCCCACTCACTTCTTTTGAGAGAAACTCCTCTAGAAAGGATCCATTTTTAGCAACGAATGTCTTGCCTTCGGATCTATGATAGAAGGTGTACCCAACAGTCTCCTTTGGGTATCCTATGAAGACACATTTCTCCGATTTGGGTTCGAGCTTATCAGGTTGAAGCTTTTTCACATAAGCATCACAGCCCCAAACTTTAAGAAACGACAACTTTGGTTTCTTGCCAAACCATAGTTCATAAGGCGTCGTCTCAACAGATTTTGATGGTGCCCTATTTAACGTGAATGCGGCCATCTCTAAAGCATAACTCCAAAACGATAGCGGTAAATCTGTAAGAGACATCATAGATCGCACCATATCAAGTAAAGTACGATTACGACGTTCGGACACACCATTACGTTATGGTGTTCCGGGTGGCGTGAGCTGCGAAACTATTCCGCATTGTTTCAAATGCAGACCAAACTCGTAACTCAAATATTCTCCTCCACGATCAGATCGTAGAAACTTTATTTTCTTGTTACGATGATTTTCAACTTCACTCTGAAATTCTTTGAACTTTTCAAATGTTTCAGACTTATGCTTCATTAAGTAGATATACTCATATCTGCTTAAATCATCTGTGAAGGTGAGAAAATAACAATATCCGCCACGAGCCTCAACATTCATCGGACCACATACATCTGTATGTATGATTTCCAACAAATCTTGTTGCTCTCTCCATAGTACCGGAGAACGGCGTTTTAGTCATCTTGCCCATGAGGCACGGTTCGCAAGTACCAAGTGATTCATAATCAAGTGGTTCCAAAAGTCCATCAGTATGGAGTTTCTTCATGCGCTTTACACCGATATGACCTAAACGGCAGTGCCACAAATAAGTTGCACTATCATTATCAACTATGCATCTTTTGGCTTCAACATTATGAATATGTGTATCACTACTATCGAGATTCATCAACAATAGACCACTCTTCAAGGGTGCATGACCATAAAAGATATTACTCATATAAATAGAACAACCATTATTCTCTGATTTAAATGAATAACAATCTCGCATCAAACAAGATCCAGATATAATGTTCATGCTCAACGCTGGCACCAAATAAGAATTATTTAGGTCTAATACTAATCCCGAAGGTAGATGTAGAGGTAGCGTGCCGACCGCGATCACATCGACTTTGGAACCATTTCCCACGCGCATCGTCACCTCGTCCTTTGCCAGTGTTCGCTTAATCCGTAGTCCATGTTTCGAGTTGCAAATATTAGCAACAGAACCAATATCAAATCCCCAGGTGCTACTGCGAGCTCTAGTAAGGTACACATCAATAACATGTATATCACATATACCTTTGTTCACCTTGCCATCCTTCTTATCCGCCAAATACTTGGGGCAGTTCCGCTTCCAGTGACCAGTCTGCTTGCTGTAGAAGCACTCAGTTTCAGGCTTAGGTCCAGACTTGGGTTTCTTCTCCTGAGCAGCAACTTGCTTGCTGTTCTTCTTGAAGTTCCCCTTCTTCTTCCCTTTGCCCTTTTTCTTGAAACTAGTGGTCTTGTTGACCATCAACACTTGATGCTCCTTCTTGATTTCTACCTCCGTAGCCTTTAGCATTGCGAAGAGCTCTGGAATTGTCTTATCCATCCCTTGCATATTATAGTTCATCACGAAGCTCTTGTAGCTTGGTGTAAGTGATTGGAGAATTCTGTCAATGACGCTATCATCCGGAAGATTAACTCCCAGTTGAATCAAGTGATTACAATACCCAGACATCTTGAGTATATGCTCACTGACAGAACTATTCTCCTCCATCTTGCAGCTACAGAATTTATTGGAGACTTCATATCTCTCAATCCGGGCATTCTGCTGGAATATTAACTTCAACTCCTGGAACATCTCATATGCCCCATGACGTTCAAAACATCGTTGAAGTCCCGGTTCTAAGCCGTAAAGCATGGCACATTGAACTATCGAGTAGTCATCAGCTTTGCTCTGCCAGACGTTCTTAACGTCGTCAGTTGCATCAGCAGCAGGCCTGGCACCCAGCGGTGCTTCCAGGACGTAACTCTTCTGTGCAGCAATGAGGATAATCCTCAAGTTACGGACCCAGTCCGTGTAATTGCTACCATCATCTTTCAACTTTGCTTTCTCAAGGAACACATTAAAATTCAACGGAACAACAGCACGGGCCATGTATCTACAATCAACATAAACAAGCAAGATACTATCAGGGACTAAGTTCATCATAAATTTAAGTTCAATTAATCATATTACTTAAGAACTCCCAATTAGATAGACATCCCTCTAATCATCTAAGTGATCACGTGATCCAAATCAACTAAACCATAACCGATCATCACGTGAAATGGAGTAGTTTTCAATGGTGAACATCGCTATGTTGATCATATCTACTATATGATTCACGCTCGACCTTTCAGTCTCAGTGTTCCGAGGCCATATCTGCATATGCTAGGCTCGTCAAGTTTAACCTGAGTATTCTGCGTGTGCAAAATTGGCTTGCACCCATTGTAGATGGACGTAGAGCTTATCACACCCGATCATCACCTGGTGTCTGGGCACGACGAACTTTGGCAACGGTGCATACTCAGGGAGAACACTTTTTATCTTGAAATTTAGTGAGAGATCATCTTATAATGCTACCGTCAATCAAAGCAAGATAAGATGCATAAAAGATAAACATCACATGCAATCAATATAAGTGATATGATATGGCCATCATCATCTTGTGCTTTTGATCTCCATCTCCGAAGCACCGTCATGATCACCATTGTCACCGACGCGACACCTTGATCTCCATCGTAGCATCGTTGTCGTCTCGCCAATCTTATGCTTCTACGACTATCGCTACCGCTTAGTGATAAAGTAAAGCATTACAGGGCGATTGCATTGCATATAATAAAGCGACAACCATATGGCTCCTGCCAGTTGCCGATAACTTGGTTACAAAACATGATCATCTCATACAATAAAATTTAGCATCATGTCTTGACCATATCACATCACAACATGCCCTGCAAAAACAAGTTAGACGTCCTCTACTTTGTTTGTTGCAAGTTTTACGTGGCTGCTACGGGCTTAAGCAAGAACCAATCTTACCTACGCATCAAAACCACAACGACGGTTTGTCAAGTTGGTGCTGTTTTAACCTTCGCAAGGATCGGGCGTAGCCATACTCGGTTCAACTAAAATTGGAGAAACTGACACCCGCCAGCCACCTGTGTGCAAAGCACGGTGGTAGAACCAGTCTCGCGTAAGCGTACGCGTAATGTCGGTCCGGGCCGCTTCATCCAACAATACCGCCGAACCAAAGTATGAAATGCTGGTAAGCAGTATGACTTATATCGCCCACAACTCACTTGTGTTCTACTCGTGCATATAACATCAAACCATAAAACCTAGGCTCGGATGCCACTGTTGGTGAACGTAGTAATTTCAAAAAAAATTCCTACGCACACGCAAGATCATGGTGATGCATAGCAACGAGAGGGAAGAGTGTTGTCTACATACCCTCGTAGCCCGAAGCGGAAGCGTTGTCGCAACGTAGAGAAAGTAGTCGTACGTCTTCCCGGTCCAACCGATCCAAGCACCGTTACTCCGGCACCTCCGAGTTCTTGGCACACGTTCAGCTCGATGATGCTCCCCGGGCTCCGATCCAGCAAAGCTTCGGGGAGGAGTTCCGTCAGCATGACGGTGTGGTGACGATCTTGATGTTCAACCGTCGCAGGGCTTCGCCTAAGCACCGCTACAATATGACCGAGGTGGAATATGGTGGAGGGGGGCACCGCACACGGCTAAGGAACGATCACGAAGATCAACTTGTGTGTCCTAGGGTGCCCCCTTGCCCCCGTATATAAAGGAGCCAAGGGGAGGGGGCGACCGGCCAAGGAGGGCGCGCCAAGGGGGAGTCCTACTCCCACCGGGAGTAGAACTCCCTTCTTTCCTAGTTGGAGAAGGAGAAGTGGGAAAGAGGAGGAAGAGGGAAAGGAAACGGGGGGCGCCGCCCCCCTCTCCTTGTCCTATTCGGACTAGGAAGGGGAGGGGCGCGCGGCCACCTCTTGCCTCCTTTCCTCTTCCCCCTTAGGGCCCATGTAGGCCCAATAACTCCCGGGGGGGTTCCAGTAACCCCCCGGTACTCCGGTAAAATCCTGATTTCACCCGGAACGATTCCGATATCCAAATATAGGCTTCCAATATATCGATATTTATGTCTCGACCATTTCGAGACTCCTCGTCATGTCCATGATCACATCCGGGACTCCGAACAACCTTCGGTACATCAAAATACATAAACTCATAATGAAACTGTCATCATAACGTTAAGCGTGCGGACCCTACGGTTCGAGAACAATGTAGACATGACTGAGACACGTCTCTGGTCAATAACCAATAGCGGAACCTGGATGCTCATATTGGTTCCTACATATTCTACGAAGATCTTTATCGGTCAGACCGCATAACAACATATGTTGTTCCCTTTGTCATCGGTATGTTACTTGCCCGAGATTCGATCATCGGTATCTCAATACCTAGTTCAATCTCGTTACCGGCAAGTCTCTTTACTCGTTCCGTAATACATCATCTCACAACTAACTCATTAGTTGCAATGCTTGCAAGGCTTATGTGATGGGCATTACCGAGAGGGCCCAGAGATACCTCTCCGACAATCGGAGTGACAAATCCTAATCTCGAAATACGCCAAACCAACATGTACCTTTGGAGACACCTGTAGAGCACCTTTATAATCACCCAGTTACGTTGTGACATTTGGTAGCACACAAAGTGTTCCTCCGGCAAACGGGAGTTGCATAATCTCATAGTCATAGGAACATGTATAAGTCATGAAGAAAGCAATAGAAACATATTAAACGATCGGGTGCTAAGCTAATGGAATGGGTCATGTCAATCAGATCATTCACCTAATGATGTGATCCCGTTAATCAAATAACAACTCTTTGTCCATGGTTTAGGAAACATAACCATCTTTGATTAACGAGCCAGTCAAGTAGAGGCATACTAGTGACACTCTGTTTGTCTATGTATTCACACATGTATTATGTTTCCGGTTAATACAATTCTAGCATGAATAATAAACATTTATCATGATATAAGGAAATAAATAATAACTTTATTATTGCCTCTAGGGCATATTTCCTTCAGAGAACAATGAAGTTCCTACTAGGAGCAAGAGACAGAGGACTGCAAAGTCCTTTGATGATGATTTTCTTGTGTATCTCATAGATGACACTCCCAGTTCTATTTCAGAGGCCTATGCATCTGAAGATGCTGACTATTGGAAGGAAGCAGTTCGTAGCGAGATGGATTCCATCTTGGCGAATGAAACTTGGGAGATAACTGATCATCCTTATGGGTGCACACCTATAGGGTGCAAATGGTTATTCAAGAAGAAGCTTAGGCCAGATGGTACTATTGAAAAGTACATGGCTCGACTCGTGGCTAAGGGTTATACCCAAAAGAAAGGTGAAGACTTCTTTGATACTTACTCACATGTGGTTCGACTGAACACTATTTGAGTTCTACTTTCACTAGCTGCCTCGCATGGTCTTCTCGTTCATCAAATGGATGTTAAGACTGCTTTCCTAAATGTAGAGTAGGACGAGGAAATTTATATGGAACAACCAGATGGGTTTGTACTAGATGGTCAGGAAGGAAAAGTGTGCAAGTTGCTGAAGTCTTTGTATGGACTCAAGCAAGCACCCAAATAGTGGCATGAGAAGTTTGAAAGAACTTTAACAGCTGCAGGCTTTGTTGTAAGCTGACAAATGTGTGTACTATCGCCATGGTGGGGCGAGGGAGTTATCCTTTGCTTGTATGTTGATGACACACTGATTTTCGGAACAAATCTGAATGCCATTAAGGAGGTCAAGAATTTCCTATCTCGCTGTTTTGAGATGAAGGATTTAGGAGTGGCTGATGTCATTCTGAACATCAAGTTGTTGAGAGACGATGATGGTGGGATTACATTGCTTCAATCTCACTATGTGGAAAAGATCTTGAGTCGCTTTGGCTATAGTGACTGCAAGCCCTCTCCAACACCTTATGATGCAAGTGTGTTACTTTGAAAGAATCAAAGAATTGCTAGAGATTAATTGAAATATTCTCAGATTATTGGCTCGCTTATGTTCTTAGCCAGTGCTACAAGACTTGACATCTCTTTTGTTGTTAGCAAACTGAGTCGGTTTGTCTCAAAACCAGGAGATGTGCATTGGAAAGCTCTAGAGAGTTTTGCGTTATTTGAAAGGCACTGCAAATTATGGAATTCACTACACCGGGCACCCAAAGGTGCTTGAAGGGTATAGTGACTCAAACTGGATCTCAGATGCTGATGAGATAAAGGCCATGAGCGGATATGTATTCACTCATGGAGGTGGCGCTGTTTCTTGGAAGTCTTGCAAGTAGACCATCTTAACGAGGTCAACAATGGAAGCAGAACTCACAGTACTAGATACAGCTATGGTCGAAGCAGATTGGCTTCGTCGGCTCTTGAATGACTTGCCGGTTGTTGAGAAACTTGTACCGGGTATCCTTATGAACTGCGACAATCAAACTGTGATCACGAAAGTGAGCAGCTCAAAGGATAACATGAAGTCATCAAGACACGTTCAGAGAAGGTTAAAGTCTGTCAGGAAAATGAAAAACTCCGGAGTTATTGCATTGGATTATATCCAAATGTCTAAAAATCTGGCAGATCCTTTTACTAAGGGTCTATCACTAATGTGATAGATAATGCATCGATGGAGATGGGGATGAGACCCACAATATGAGTTGTTCACAGTGGTAACCTATTCTTTGTGATCGAAGATCCCGTGAATTAGATGTGGAACACAAGCTGTTGATCAACTGAGAGGAGAGTATCCTTACTATTAACAATACCACTCCATGAAGATGCAATACTCTCCTAAAACTGCATGGTAGGTTGACGTATATCTTAATGTGTTCTAGCTCATTTAAGCAGAGATGTTGTCCTGCAGAACATCTTTTGAAGAACACACCTATATGAGTCTGATTGTCAAACGTCGCAATCTATGAGAGTAGGGTTCTCTCTAGTAAACTCATGAAAGGTCTCGGAGTATGACGCATAAGCTCCACCCGCGAGGAAGACCCACGGTAGCCACGTATCGGTCAAAGCTTTATGTGAAGCTAGATTCGCAGAAAACTTGCAGTTCAAGGACCAGTCCATTGTTCAAGTCGCTTACCAGTGTAGCATAGAGTTCTAGGTGGAAATTCAACTTAACAGTCTCCACTGCAGTACCGGTATATAAAACAATGTTTTGGAACCAAAGGCAATTTTTGTGTGCCTCTGGGATCTGGTGGGGGATTGCTGAAATTTTGTCTACTTTGGGCCTAGCCCAATAGCAATTTCACAAATTCCTAATAAATCCTAGAGTCCCACGCAGCCCATTCATGCAAGGCGAGAGGTGGAACTAAAATTTAGTCCCACATTGCTAGTTTAGAGGGAGTTGGACCTCTTTATAAGGGAGGTTCTTTCCCCACTTGTATGAGCATGAGAACAAGAGGGACATCCACGCGCGCTCCTCCTCCGTCGCCCGCCTCGCCACGCCACGCCATGCCTCGCCTTGTCACGACGCGCCGCGCCGCGCCGCGCCGCGCCGTGGGTTGCGGGAATGAGCCGCCCTCTCGCCTCCTTCTCTTGCGCCTATAAAAGGGAGGTCGCTCCTCCCAGAGAGACGCACCAGAACTACTCCTTCCCTCGCCATCGGTTCCATCTCTGAGCTGCTGCTATCTTCCTCATCCCGGCTTGCGGCATGCACCGGCACGTCAGGACAGTAGGCCTCCGAAACCGCACCTTTTGAGTCCTGTACGGGAGAAGGGTGATAAGGTTTTTGGGGAGCGCTCAGCGTGACTACTGGCTGCTTCATCACGGACGATCCGGGCGCCGCTGACTACTTCCCCGATGTCCACGACCTCCTCGACGACATGGCAGGCAAGGACACCGAACCCAAGTGCAGCTCTTCTGCTGCTGTTGTCTCGTACGTGTTCTTCTCCTTTCTATTAGAAGTCCTGCTACAGTTCCTTGTTCTAGTATTTATCCTAGATATGTTAGAATCTATTTCATATATGCAACTTGCTATATTGTCTGCTCTAGATATGTTTAGTTACAGTTCATATATAAAGATGTTGCTTACCTTCTCTTTGTCAAATCGCATGGCTTGTTTTATCGCTACTATACTGGTCATGCTTTATCTAGTATTTCTGTTAATAAAATCATTCGGTAAATTGCACATATTTCCAACAATAAGAAAGGCAGCTGTCGGTGTCAAAACCGGTGGATCTCGGGTAGGGGGTCCCGAACTGTGCGTCTAGGCGGGTGGTAACAGGACGCAGGGGACACGATGTTTTACCCAGGTTCGGGCCCTCTTGATGGAGGTAAAACCCTACGTCCTGCTTGATTAATATTGATGATATGGGTAGTACAAGAGTAGATCTACCACGAGATCAAAGAGGCTAAACCCTAGAAGCTAGCCTATGGTATGGTTGTTGTTCGTCCTACGGACTAAAACCCTCCGGTTTATATAGACACCGGAGAGGGCTAGGGTTACACAGAGTCGGCTACAATGGTAGGAGATCTACATATCCGTATCGCCAAGCTTGCCTTCCACGCCAAGGAAAGTCCCTTCCGGACACGGGATGAAGTCTTCGATCTTGTATCTTCATAGTCCAGGAGTCCGGCCGAAGGTATAGTCCGGCTATCTAGACACCCCCTAATCCAGGACTCCCTCAGTAGCCCCTGCACCAGGCTTCAATGACGACGAGTCTGGCGCGCAGATTGTCTTCGGCATTGCAAGGTGGGTTCGTCCTCCAAGTACTTCGTAGAAGATTTTGAACACAAAGGTAGTGTCCGGCTCTGCAAAATAAGTTTCCACATATTGCCATAGAGAGAATAATATTTACGCAAATCTAATTTGCTGACGTATTCCGTAGCGTGACATCGCACCATGACCAAGTCTTTATTCGAATCGTTTTACTTTCCCACCTCAGCGCGTTTATCGAGGTGGTTTCCTTGGCATGTCTTGTCAAAGCAGAGATCATGTCTCCTTATTCCAGGATTCTCATCAATATGGGCATGTGTAACCCAACCGTTCCCGTTGGTATGTTTTCTCGATCAAAGGCGAGTCCCAAACGGTCACGGGGGAGGGCCCTTGGTATTCAACCTCTTATAAAGAGACTGAGGGAGTCCTGGATTAGGGGGTGTTCGGGTAGCCGGACTATACCTTCAGCCGGACTCCTGGACTATGAAGATACAAGATTGAAGACTTCGTCCCGTGTCCGGATGGGACTTTCCTTGGCGTGGAAGACAAGCTTGGCGATGCGGATATTCAAGATCTCCTACCATTGTAACTGACTCTGTGTAACCCTAACCCTATCAGGTGTCTATATAAACCGGAGGGTTGTAGTCCGTAGGCAATCAACTCCATATACAACAATCATACCATAGGCTAGCTTCTAGGGTTTAGCCTCCTTGATCTCGTGGTAGATCTACTCTTGTACTACCCATATCATCAATATTAATCAAGCAGGACGTAGGGTTTTACCTCCATCAAGAGGGCCCGAACCTGGGTAAAACATCGTGTTCCCTGCCTCATGTTACCATCCGGCCTAGACGCACAGTTCGGGACCCACTACCCGAGATCCACCGGTTTTGACACCGACATTGGTGCTTTCATTGAGAGTTCCTCTGTGTCGTCGCCTTTAGGCCTGATGGCTCCTTTGATCATCAACAACGATACGGTCCAGGGTGAGACTTTTCTCCCCGGACAGATCTTCGTCTTCGGCGGCTTCGCTCTACGGGCCAATTCGCTCGGCCACTTGGAGCAGATCGAAAGCTACGCCCCTGGCCATCAAGTCAGGTTTGTAAGCTTAAACTACACGGCTGACATCCGCGGAGACTTGATCTTCGACGGGCTCGAGCCACGGCCAAGCGCGCCGCACTATCTCGAGGGGCATGATCTAGCTCTGCCCCCGGACAGTGTCCTGGGGGCCGCACACGCATCGGCTCCGACCCCTAACTCGGAGCCTATTGCACCAATTGAGGATGAACGGTTGGACGTCACCTCGGGGGCTGCGATCCCGAAAGCGATCGAGCCGAACGCTAGCCCCGCACCCTGCACGACCCGTGACTCCGAGGATCCGGACTCCTCCCCGGACTCCAAACCCCCCGCGCCCCTGCCAATCGAATCCGATTGGGCGCCGATAATGGAGTTCACCGCCGCAGACATCTTTCAGCACTCGCCTTGTGGCGATATCCTGAACTCTCTCAAGACTCTCTCCTTATCAGGAGAGCCCTGGCCGACCTACGGTCAGCGAGGATGGGATACGGACGATGAAGAAATTCAAAGCCCACCCACCACCCACTTGGTAGCCACTGTCGACAATTTAAACGACGTGCTCAACTTCGACTCCGGAGACATCGACAGCATGGATGACGATGCAGGAGATATCGACGAACCAACGCCCATAGGGCCTTGGACAGCCACCTCATCTCACGATGTGTACATGGTGGATACCCCTAAAGGAAGCGACAATGAGGAAAAAGGGGATGGGACGGGAGATTGACCCCCCGAAAAGCAATCAAAGCATCGGCGTAAACGCCGACCCAAGCCCCGCCTCAACAAAAACCCAGCCATAGAGCAGGACGAGCCGGTAGACGACGAGCAGGCCTTAGAGCAACCGTCCGAACAGGGCAACAGGGATAGAGAAACTGAACATCCCTCCTCCGGCGAAAACGGCATTCCGGACGACCTCACGCCGAATAAACCTATGGAGCAGAAGAACCTCCACGAGAGGCTCGTTGCAACTGCACGCAACCTAAAGAAGCAGAAGCGGAAGCTAAAAACAGCGGAAGACGCACTCCGGATTAGATGGAGCAAAATAATCAACACCATAGATAAGTACGGCGACAGTCGCCGCACTAAAAGCTATCCGAAAAGAAAGCTACTGCCTGAATTCGACGAAGAGGCCCTAGAGCCCTCGCATTCAAAAAATGAAAAGGCCACACGGTCGGATAGACGACCCCATAAAGCAGCAAGAGGCACCGCACCTAAATCGGCATGTGACCCACCTAAGGATTCGCATCATGGCCCAGTCAGGTCCATTTATGGGCCAAGAAAGCAAGCTCTCGTAAGCAACGCTATGAAGCCATCATCAGAATCTGGCACACCCAAATACAGGGGCGCCGCACACCCCCTATGTTTCACCGATGAGGTCTTGGACTATGAATTCCCAGAGGGATTCAAACCCGTAAACATAGAGGCATATGATGGAACAACAGACCCTGGAGTCTGGATCGAGGATTATATCCTCCACATACACATGGCTAGAGGAGATGATCTCCACGCCATAAAATATCTACCCCTTAAGCTTAAAGGGCCAGCCCGGCATTGGCTTAAAAGCCTTCCCGAAAACACAATTGGAAGCTAGGAAGAGTTCGAGGATGCTTTCCGAGCAAACTTTCAAGGGACCTATGTCCGCCCTCCAGATGCAGACGATCTTAGTCACATAACTCAACAACCCGGAGAATCAGCTCGGCAGTTCTGGAATAGATTCCTCACTAAAAAGAATTAGATAGTCGACTGTCCGGACGCCGAAGCCTTAGCAGCTTTCAGGCATAACGTCCAAGACGAATGGCTCGCCAGACACCTCGGCCAAGAAAAGCCAAGAACAATGGCCGCACTAACAAGCCTCATGACCCGCTTTTGTGCAGGGGAGGACAGCTGGTTGGCAAGGTGCAGCCCCAGCGACCCAAGTACATCCGAAACTAGGGATGGAAACGGAAAACCGCGACGCAACAAGGACCGTCGCTGGACTAAGGACAAAAGTCCGAAGAGCACGGTAGTCTATGCCGGATTCAAAGGCTCACGACAAAATTAGGAAAAATCGCCCCCCCCCAGGATAACAGGGACGACCCATCCAACCTAAGTAAAATCCTGGACAGGATATGTCAGATACACAGTACTCCCGGGAAGCCTGCTAACCATACCCACAGAGACTGTTGGGTTTTCAAACAATCCGGCAGACTCAATGCCGAACACAAGGGGCTCGACACACCAAGCGAAGATGAGGACGAACCCCAAAAGCAGAGCACCAGGAAACAAAAGAACTTCCCACAAGAAGTAAAAACAGTGAACTCACTTCACATAACAAAACGTGCGGCGCCCGTAAAGGTACGCACCACACGGCCCAAAGGGTCCTGCCACTGGTTGTCAAAACCGATCATCTTCGATCAGCTAGATTATTCTAGGAATATCAAGAATGTAGGCTGGACTGCCTTGATACTCGATCCAATAATTGGCGGACTCCAGTTTTCAAATGTCCTTATGGACGGCGGCAGTGGACTAAACCTGATATATCAGGATACAATCCAGCACATGGGGATAAACCCAGCAAGAATCCGACGCAGCAAAACCTCCTTTCAAGGGGTAATACCTGGTCCGGACACCCATTGTATGGGTTTTCTCCGGCTCGAAGTCATATTCGGCTCTGCCGATAACCTCCGCCGTGAAAAGCTGACCTTCCATATCGTCCCGTTCTCAAGTCGCTTTCAAGCACTACTAGGACGCGAAGCTTTCGCTCGCTTTAACGCAATACCTCATTATGCATCTCTTACGCTTAAGATGCCCGGTCCACGAGGCATCATCTCTTTGAAGGGGAAGCACTAAAGTGCGCCTCCCCAAGCGGAGGACTGTGTGGCCGCTTTGACAGCCCCACAGCAAAATGGCCTCACCAACCAAAAGAAACTTCGAAATAGGTCATTCAAGACCACGAACGCGGATAGACGAGTTTGGTGCAAAATCATCATTGATGCAGGCCTAGAAGCCATATACCCCAGCACTAGGGGCTCCACGCATATACAATAAGAGACAATAAAGCTCAATCTCATATACCTTACTTTATACTTTGCTTATTTTAAACTTTTTCGGCACGACCCGTTTTCAACTCAGTTCCTCTCTTTTACAGATGAAAGTCGTGCGGCGCCCGTCCAGGACACGACACAACAGAGACACAGGCGCAGACGTGCAGTAGGGACCCGTCCTAAAGGATTCTTTTTAGATTAAGACCCTGCGTAAACCTTTTTTACTGTCTCTTGTTGCTACACATCCCCTGGTTTTTTCTTTCTGATATAACCAAGGAGGAGGCTAGCGTCTTGGCATGTGGCCACGTCAGAATTTTTGCACGTACCTGGACACTAGGGGCTTTTTTAATAAAGAGTGTTGTTTCGCCCGCACTCATAAAGACCGAACACCTTAGGGAGTGTTCGGCGTCGCGAGTTTTGGCATTATATGCATCAGCTCCGAATCATGTCTTTGGTCAAATGTTGGGTTGCCTGGCTCCTGAGTTCGGCTACCTTACGTTCCGCTCTATCAGCTAAGGTAGCACCAGGAGAACTACTGCGATTGTGCCCCCGGTTCGGCCGGGCGAGTACCTCAGTAGAGAAAGCCAAAAACTGACTGTCATGATGTAGCGTGAGACTGGTCAGGCACTCGATGACCTATCGGAATCTATCGGATTCCTCCGCTTTAACGAAGGGCTACTTCCCGGTCAGGCACATACGCGCCCCGAATTCGGACGAGCGCAGTTGCCACCAAGGAGCTACCTAAAGAGTCTCATTGTCAAACTCCTATGGCTAAGTGAAAGTGTTAAAGCATTATAGTCCGGTTGCCTGGCCCGCTGCGCTATCACCTCCTTTGTAGGACCAAGACGTTGGGTTAAGTGTGAACATGCGTCTTCTGCGAGCACCCCCGCACTATGTGCGTGGGGGCTGAAGCCAACGACTGCCATCTTTCAGATTCTATATATATATATATATATATATATATATATATATATATATATATGTATATCTTAAAACGGCCGCACAGGAGGTATTCCCAATACTTGGAGGCACAAGTATAAAAAAGGCCACTACAGTTTATCAAAATATTACTTTATAAATACATATGCTATCATAACATAGCATCTTTCGGGCACTGCGTCTCTATTACACGAGCGCCTTCAAGAACTTCCTGAAAATAGTGCTCGGAGGGTACTCGGCTTTTGTCCGAATCTCGGGACGCAACAACGGTGGTCTCCATCTCTGCCCAGTATGTCTTAACACGGGCAAGAGCCATCCTAGCGCCCTCTATGCATGTTGACCTCTTCATTGCATTTATACGCGGCACCGCGTCAAGGAATTGCTGCACCAAGCTGAAATAACTCTTCGGCTCCGATCTCCCCGGCCACAGATGACCCATGACGTACTTCATGGCGAGTCCAGACAGCCTATTCAGTTCGGCCCATTGAGCCAAACGATCATCCACTGCCAGTGGACGCTCTGGATTGTGAAACTGCGACCAGAAAAGCTTTTCCACCTCGCGATCTTTCTGATCTTGAAAGTGTTCGGTCGCATCAGCAGCACTCGCTGCCAAGTCCAGATAGGTATCCTCCACACTCCACACCCGGTCCAACGGAGCAAACTTCGGATCATAAAATTTCCTTCACAGCATAAAGGGCTTTCCAGCCGCAATCTGTTCGGCCTGACGCAGCTCCTCCTTCACAGCTCTCATCATAGAGCGCGCGTCCTTGGCATTGGCAACGGCCTTCTCTAAGTCCGTCTGTTTTGCCTGGTCTTCTTTTTCAAGAAGTCTGCAACGGTCGGTAGCGCTTTTTAACTTTTCGTCCATCTCCTCCTTGCTTCGGCAATGAGCAGCCTGTTCAGCTCTCAGCTCTTCAAGGGCCTTCTCGGCAGCCGCATCGCTTTTTCTGGCTTGCTCCTTAGCTCGGGCAAGTTCTGCCCTAAGATTCTCCACGGCGGCCGTACCATCTACATCGAGCACACACATTGTAAGACACTGGCATGAAGCTCCTCTTACCTGATGCCGCCCGAAGAATTACATACCTTGAGCCTCATCAAGCCGCTTGTTGACAAGCGCGATGTCGGCATCTGCCATGTCCAGTTGCCGCTTTAGTTCGGCCACATCATCAGTTTGGCTTGATTCCGGACACCTCGCCACCTACATTCAAAGGCGACATCTTAGACCTGGGATTATGATCCTCTGCGTGCCGTCATTTCTTGACAACGCGCAGAGTCTCAGGGGCTACTATCTACACAGGGCGCACCTTACTTATGCGCAACTGACAAAAGTGTACATTATCTAACGTACCTCAAAACCCGTCAGTAAACTTTTGACGGCCTCATGCAATCCACTTTCTGCAGATGAAATCCTTTCAATCACCGTGCCCATCAATGCACGGTGCTCCTAGATAGAAGCTCTCCCCGGCAGAATATTTAGCTCCTCCGGCCGAGCACCAGACGGTGCCGGACTTGTCCTATGGCCTCTTTCGAAGGCCAGACACGGAGAGCCTTGGGGAGCCACATAGCTATCTTCCGCCCCTGCCGGATTCAGAGAAACCCTCCGCGACGACACCTCAGGGTCGCCCGCCTCGCTAGGCGGTACAGCAGGGGGAGGCGTCCCGCTCTCCATCATCTCCGGAAGAAGATCCCCCGAAGACGAGCTCTGCTGAGAAGGGCTGAGGTCCGAGCTACAAGGTAAAATTTCGGTTAATCTTCTCAGATATAAATCAAGGATTTCTCTCATCCCTCAAAAGGAAAACCTCTCTCTACTTACGGCTCGCTGGAGGGCTGATCCCTTTGAGGGCGTAGTTCGGCCGAGGAACTCCCCGGCGTCGGACCCTCTGACGAGGATTTTCTCCCCCGCTTCGGGGCCATGGTCTCCGGGTCGTCAGAGGCGGCCCTCTTCTTCCCCTTGGGAGAGGAATTGTCGGTTCCTCCCTTCGGAGCAGCCTCCTTTGAGGAGGCCATAGTGAAAGTGCAACTATCCCTAGGTGGTTTTGGTAATTCATAACAACATATAGCTCATTGAGCTAATGCTATTCCAAGATGATTATTTCAGGAAAGCTCAATGATTGGCATGGCATGGATATGAAAGTGGAACCCTCAAAATGCTAAGGACAAAGGATTGGCTCAAGCTCAAAAGCTCAAGACTCTTCATTTCATATTTTAGTGATCCAAGATCACATTGAGTCCATAGGAAAAGCCAATACTATTAAGGAGGGATGAGGTGTTGCTTAATGAGCCTCTTGCTTCATGTGCTTAGTGATATGCTCCAAAACCCTCAACTACTTTCCCATATCCACATATGACCTAAACTCTAAGCCAAACTCGGTCCTACCGATTCTTCCTATCCGGCGCCACCGAGTTTCACTTGTCATTAGCCACTGCCAAACCCTAGCAATTCGGTTCTACCGATAAGGATCTCGGTCCCACCGAGATGGGGTTGCAAACTCTCTGTTTCCCTTTTGTAACTTTTCGGTCCCACCGAAAGAGCGAATCGGTCCCACCGAGATTGCAATGTAAACTCAGTGTTTCCCCTTTGTAACTTTTCGGTCTCACCGAGTTCCACTCGGTCTCACCGAAAGAGCAAATCGGTCCCACCGAGTTTCCCTGACCAACTCTCTGGTTAGCTAATTACCAAATTCGGTCTCACCGAGTTTGTGTAATCGGTCTCACCGAGATTACGTTATGCCCAAACCCTAACCTAATCGGTCCTACCGAGTTGCATGTCAGTCCCACCGAAATTCTAACGGTCACTAGGTTTACTATTTCGGTCAGACCGAGTTTATTGATTCGGTCCCACCGAGATTGGAAAACTGTGTAACGGTTGGATTTTGTGTGGAGGCTATATATACCCCTCCACCTCCTTCTCATTCAGTGAGAGAGCCATCAGAACACACACATCATTCCAACTCATATGTTCTAAGAGAGAACCACCTACTCATGTGTTGAGACCAAGACATTCCATTCCTACCATATGAATCTTGATCTCTAGCCTTCCCAAGTTGCTTTCCACTCAAATCTTCTTTCCACCAAATTCAAATCCTATGAGAGAGAGTTGAGTGTTGGGGAGACTATCATTTGAAGCACAAGAGCAAGGAGTTCATTACCTACACACCATTTGTTACTTCTTGGAGAGTGGTGTCTCCTAGATTGGCTAGGTGTCACTTGGGAGCCTCCGACAAGATTGTGGAGTTGAACCAATGAGTTTGTAAGGGCAAGGAGATCGCCTACTTCGTGAAGATCTACCGCTAGTGAGGCAAGTCCTTCGTGGGCGATGGCCATGGTGGGATAGACAAGGTTGCTTCTTCATGGACCCTTTGTGGGTGGTTGCTTCTTTGTGGACCATTCGTGGGTGGAGCCCTTCGTGGACTCGCGCAACCGTTGTCCTTGGGTGGAGCCCTGTGTGGACTCGCACAACCGTTACCCTTCGTGGGTTGAAGTCTCCATCAACGTGGATGTAGGATAGCACCACCTATCCGAACCACGGGAAAAACATCCGTGTCTCCAATAGCGTTTGAATTCTCCAAACCCTTCCCTTTATATTCTTGCAAGTTGCATGCTTTACTTTCCACTGCCAATATACTCTTTGCATGCTTGCTTGAATTGTGGATGATTGCTTGACTTGTCCTAAAATAGCTAAAATCTGCCAAGAACTAAAAATGGGAAAAGGTTAAGTTTTTATTTGGTCAAGTAGTCTAATCACCCCCCCCCCCTCTAGACATACTTTTGATCCTACAAGTGGTATCAGAGCTTTGGTCTCCATTTGCTTGATCTCCATAGCTTTTGGTGGTCATAGCCTTGGTTTCACAACCTAGGAGAGTATGGCGTCTAGCGAGGGAAATTATCACCGTAGAGGTCCTTACTTTGATGGTACTAATTTTGCTAGTTGGAAGCATAAAATGAAAATGCATATTCTTGGACATAACCCCGCCGTTTGGGCTATTATGTGTGTTGGTTTGCAAGGTGACTTCTTTGATGGGAGAGAACCAAACCGTGAAGCTACCGCGGATGAGTTGAAGATGTTGCAATACAATGCTCAAGCTTGTGATATTCTCTTCAATGGATTGTGCCCCGAAGAATTCAACAAAATCAGCCGCCTTGAGAATGCAAAGGAAATTTGGGACACTTTGATTGATATGCATGAAGGTACCGACTCCGTCAAGGAATCCAAGTTGGATGTGCTTCAAAGCCAACTTGACAAGTTCAAGATGAAGGATGGTGAAGGTGTCGCTAAAATGTACTCTAGGCTTGCTCTCATCACAAATGAGATTGCCGGCTTAGGAAGTGAAGAGATGACCGATAAATTCATCATCAAGAAGATCCTAAGAGCCTTGGATGGAAAATATGATACCGTGTGCACATTGATCCAAATGATGTCCAATTACAAAGATCTCAAGCCAACGGAGGTGATTGGAAGAATTGTTGCTCATGAGATGTCACTTAAGGATAAAGAGGAACTTCACAACAAATCAAGTGGTGCCTATAAAGCCTCATGTGAAGCCCCTACATCATCAAGTGAGAAACAAGACTTCAATGAAGAATTGAGCTTAATGGTGAAGAACTTCAACAAGTTCTACAAGAGTAGAAGCAAAGATAGAAGCTCCAAATCAAGGTCCTACAATGACAAAAGATCTTCTAGTCGAGAGCGAAACTGTTACAATTGTGGAAGACCCGGACACTACTCCAATGAGTGTACGGCTCCCTACAAGAGAAGAGAAGATTCTCCAAAAAGAAGAAGCAAAGGATCACCACCAAGAGAGAGAAGGAGTAGAGATGATCGTTATGAACGAAGATACTCACGGAGAAGCAAGGACTCGGAAAGGAAGGAAAAATCATCAAGGAGCTACACAAGACGAAGACATCAAGCTCATGTTGGTGAATGGGTATCCGGCTCCGACTCCGACAGCCACTCCGAGAGAAGTTATCACTCCGACTCCGAAGATACTCAAGATGAAGGTGTTGCCGGTCTAGCACTTGTGTCAACCAACTCCTACGACATATTTGACTCACCAAATGAAGGAATTGGGAGATGCTTCATGGCCAAAGGTCCTAAGGTAACACACCCCGAGTATGTTAATTTCAATAGTGATGAAGATGACTTGTTAGGTGATGATTTGCTTGGTGACAACTCTAGTGATTAATACTATGATGAAAGACCAACTAATCATGCTAATCAAGATAAAACGAATGACAATGATAAGGAGAAGATTGAGGCTCTAACTAAAGAACTAAAAACTCTTAAGTTAGCTCATGACACTATCTTCGAAGATCATCGAGAACTTTTAAGAGCTCATGAGAAACTACGCTTTGAAAAGCTCAATCTTGAGCAAGAGCATGAGTTCTTAAAGGCAATCAATGATGATCTCCGCAAGAAAAGTTCTTCTTATATTGCCAAGCGTTTACTCTTATCCACTTACATGCCTCAAGTCAAGTCTAACAAGAAAGATTCTTCCTCTAGTAGTAACAATGATCATGCTAAATTCAATATTGTTGCTTCTAGTAGTTCTCTTGATTCCACTAATGATTCTCTTAGCCAAGTTACACTTGAGCAAGAAAATAGCTTATTGAAGGGAATTATAGAGAAAGGAGTGTACAAAAGCCTTGCCGGGAGTAAGCAATTCGAGGAAATTGTGCGCAAGCAAGGAATGCACCGGAAGAATCAAGGTGTTGGTTTTGAACGAAAGTTCAATGCCAATGGAGTTGAATGGGAAGAAGATCAACACCCCAAGACAAAGTTTGTCCCTCAACAAGAGAAGTATACTTCTTTCAAGGGGACACAAGCTCAAGATGATCTTCCACCACAAGACTACGAGCAAAAAGGCAAGGACAAGCTTCAAGAGGAAATTGATGCATTTGAAGAAGCTCCAAAGATCTTAGTCAAGTGGATTCCCAAGACTACTTCAAGCTCCACTTCATCAAGTACGACTACAACTCCAAGGATTCCCATCAAGATGATGTGGATCCAAAAGAAGAAGAACTAGAGAGTTCTTGAGGGTGACTCCGCCAACATACTTCACTCTTATCATTTTGGCAAAAACAAGTGCAATCAACTTCCACATCTTGCAATAGTTCAAGGAGTCACAAACCCTCTTGTTGGGAAGACAAGGGACAAGGTAATCTAAAAGTTCTCATGGACATCATCTTTTGTGTGCATCACTCTATGTCTATGGATATCCTTGTTTGTTCCTCGTGGTACTAACCCATGTAGGTATTGAAAGTGCAATTCACTCAAATGGATAGCTCCAAGAGATCTACATCAACATTGAGCATCCACATCTTCAACATCTACATGAAGTCATCATCGACAAAACCCAAGGTTAGTTCATCCCTCTTAGGGGGGGATATCACATCTAGGGGGAGCTTTACTCTAAGACTTGAGCTAAAGCAACTCCAAAGATGTGAACAAAACAATGCTTTATGTAAAAGTGGTAACCCCACTTGAGCTTAAACGATGAGTATGACCTACGATCAAGTGTTCTCACTTGACTCCTAAGTCAATATACTCATATATAGATGACCTAGTCATCGCAAATTGCTTGATAGATGCTAGAATTGGTTGTGCATGCTTTGCCACATATTTCATTTGCTATCTTATTGTGTGAGCATGCTGATTGCATATTTTACTCATTCGAGGACATCCACTTGTTGCTTTGATTGTTTGGCTTTATCTTCTTTTGCCAAGTGGATGGACAAGAATGCCTAAGAACCTCCTCTAGCTATCTATGCTTTTCTCGTCTCAAACTCTATTCATGCTGCATCACCAAATTTGATCAAGTCAGATTCGAACCACTCTGTGTGAGGAGCGCTCGGAGTCCCCGATTCGTCATAGACTTAAACTTCCAAAACCTCTTTATGATTCTCGGTCTGACCGATACTCCACTTTCGGTCCTACCGAGATCATTAAGTTGATCTAGGTTTTCGATCTCGGTGCAACCGATTTGAACCTTTCGGTCTCACCGAGTTTCAGTAACTGCACGCAGTTATGAATCTCAGTGCCACCGAGTTGTTCAACTCGGTCACACCGACAGGGTCGGGCTATATGTAGTCACGGGCAAAATTTGGAAATTTCTCCGAACCCCTTCGCCCGCACGATAGCCTGCTCTGCCCCCGAGGTCTCCGGATCGTCTCCTCGCCGCCAGCAGCCTCCAGTCGCTGGTCTCCGTCGCCGTCAACGGGATTTCTGCCCCGCCGTTGCCGCCGTAGCAAGTCCACGCCGAACTAGGGTATGGACTTGATCTTTGTGCTATTCCTCAATCTGATTCCTAGCACATTGTGATCATATTGATTCTTGCCACGATTGAAACACTTCCATCCAATCAAAAACGCTCATAGATTATGTTTGATTCGAAAATTCTAGGTTTAGGTTTCCGCCGAAACCATCTCGGACCCACCGAGTTGAAAAACTCGGTCCCACCGATTTGGCTTATGCCATTGCACAAGTGAGACTCGGTCTGACCGAGAATTAATTATCGGTGTGACCGATTTTTGAACCCAGTGAAACCCTAGCAGTCTCGGTGCCACCGAACTGTGACTCGGTCCTACCGAGTTCACTAGTTTAGGTTCCAAAACTGCTTCGGTATCACCGAGTTTGAAAATCGGTAGATCCGAGATGATTTCAGTGGGAAACTAAAACTAAGTTTTTGGATCATTATTTTTGCAAAAATCTCTGCATTTTGTGATGCTCATCCACTCTATCTCCTCTATAATCTATTCACAGGGTCAGCAGTCAGTTTGCAACATGTCAGACCAGAGTGACAGCCAGAATCTGTCAGAGCAGCAAGTGGTCATGAGTGAGGGCACTAGTCCCTCAAGTTCCTCAGATGATGGCAGCAGGAGCACACCCAGCAACCTGCCTAAAGCTGCCACGAGACAAAGGAAGAGGAAAACCTCAGATTCTGAAGATGAGGACTATGTGGCAGAGGAAGAGGCCACTTCCAAAAGAGTTGAGCCAGCTCAAGGCTCAAAGCCAGGCCTGAAAGTCAAGAGGCCAGCAGGCAGGTAGCCCATGTCAAAGGCTAGAGCCTCAACTGAGAAGCCTGCTCCCATTGAGCCCGTTGCAGCTGAGGGCAAGAAAAGGAAAGAGAGAGTGAAGAAGACTGTGGCTAGAGTCCTTGGCAAGGCCTCCATCATGGTAGAAGAGGAGGAGGAAGAAGAGGCAGCTGCACCAGCGCCCAAGGCAGCCAAACTTATGGGAGATTCCATAAGGTCAGGAACAGCTACATCCAAGCCCAAGGAAGCACCCAAGGCTGCATCTAAGCCTAAGACAGCACCAAAGAGAAACACAAGGAATATACCTGCTGCAGAAAAGAACAAGGCCCTAGTGCCTGAAGCTACTGAAGAAGAGGAAGAGAGTGTCCTTAGAAAGCTCAAGCCCAAGATCCCAGACCACAATGATGCTCATCCTGTGGCTGAGGATATGAAGCTCAGGAGAGATTCAGGGCTGAGGAAGTGGAGAGAAGCAGATCTGTATGCTTCTAGGAGAAGGACTGCCGTGGATTACAGATTTCACACCAAGGAGCAGCAAGATTTCTATGAGACTGTTTTGCTTGACAAGAAGCCAATCGTTTGTGACATGAGATGGGTCGACTGAACCTACATGAAGGAACATGAAGAGTACTACCTCGGAGTGTATGACAGCTTTAGTGCGTGCGGAGTTGCAGACTTTGTTGGGCAGAAGCTCACAAAGTGGAATGAGGAGCTAATCATGCAATTCTACTCCACAGCACACTTCTACCCGGATGGAAGGATCACATGGATGTCAGAGGGTACAAGGTACCAATCCACTGTTGAGGAATGGACGAAGTTGATCAATGCCCCAGAGGAACAAGCAGATGACTTGGACATTTACGCCAAGAAGAAGATGGATCATAACTCCATGTCCAACATGTACAAGGAAATTCCCAATGATGCTCTTGACACATTAAAGTTTGGCTCAGTGCATTATCTGCTATCAGGATTGCCTACGATCAACTGGATCCTCAGGCACACCCTTTTGCCCAAGTCTGGAGATCACAAGATGATCAGAGGTTACGCGATCAATTTGCTTCATGTTTTTGACGTGCCTCAAAAATTCAAAGTTATGAGCCTCATAGTGGAAACGATCAAAAGGACTGCGGTAGATCAGAAGAGGAGCTGTGGATATGCCCCTCAGATTCAGGAGCTCATCAACTCCAAGATGGGCACGGGCGCATATTTGTTGGATAAGGAACACCTGCCCATCTGTCCAGATTTTGAGAACAATGAAGTTGTGATGACTGAGAATGAACCATCATCTGCCCATGCACAAGCTCAGAAGGAGAAGGCGAAGAAGGAGAAAGCTGCCAGGATGCCTACTCAAGCGGAGGCATCTGATTATTTCTTGAAGACCAAACAAGAGCAGCTCAGTTACTTGATTGCGTCCACCCTGCGGATTGAGCAGAGTATAGCCACCCTGACTCAGAACCAGGCGAGTTTAGAGAGGATCATGGAACAGAGGTTCTATGACTTGGACATCAAGGTAACAGAAGTTCAGTCTGTAGTGGAGCAGCTCCAGGAGGACATGAATGAGAGGAGAGGCAGGACCACGACTCATGCTTTTGCGAGGGTGCCACGAGGTCCGAGGTTGTCTGCACTGCCAGTTGCTGACACCAGAGCCACCACTTCAGCAGCAGCTACAGCCTCAGCTCTAGCATCTACTTCAGCTCCAACTCCAGCGACTACTTCAACATCTACAGAAGCCTTCGTTCTTGGAGTGATCCAGACTCCACCACCACCTGAAGATCAAGCCTGAGCGTCGATCTAGTGCTATGCATTTTCTAGGAACTTTTTGGTAACTTATTGCCAAAGGGGGAGAAGATGTATAGATCATAGGCTTCGAGAGAGAGAGTGTTGCTTTTCTCTCTTGCTTTATTTGGTGGTTTTTCGAACTTTGTTTGCTTGTGTGTGAGATACTACGTCCTTATGCCTGTGAGACATCGATGATCATGTGTTTGATCATAAGCTACACTTAATGTTTGCTTAATGCTTGCTTAAATATTATCATTCTATCTATCGTTTTTGATCATTCACTATTCTTGGTGATGAGTGCATGTATTTCATTCTTATCATTTTGAGCACTCCACCAAGATGTATGTGACATGGAAGAGTAACCCATGATTCTAACTCTTTGTGCATTTGCAGTCCAAAGCAAATTTTAAATATGCACAAATTTAGGGCGAGCTCTTACTTATCACATACTTCTCAAAGCGACGATATATTTCATGCTTATTATCATTTGTCGAAGCTTTGATCTATATGTTGTCATCAATTACCAAAAAGGGGGAGATTGAAAGTGCAACTATCCCTAGGTGGTTTTGGTAATTCATAACAACATATAGCTCATTGAGCTAATGCTATTCCAAGATGATTATTTCAGGAAAGCTCAATGATTGGCATGGCATGGATATGAAAGTGGAACCCTCAAAATGCTAAGGACAAAGGATTGGCTCAAGCTCAAAAGCTCAAGACTCTTCATTTCATATTTTAGTGATCCAAGATCACATTGAGTCCATAGGAAAAGCCAATACTATTAAGGAGGGATGAGGTGTTGCTTAATGAGCCTCTTGCTTCATGTGCTTAGTGATATGCTCCAAAACCCTCAACTACTTTCCCATATCCACATATGACCTAAACTCTAAGCCAAACTCGGTCCTACCGATTCTTCCTATCCGGCGCCACCGAGTTTCACTTGTCATTAGCCACTGCCAAACCCTAGCAATTCGGTTCTACTGATAAGGATCTCGGTCCCACCGAGATGGGGTTGCAAACTCTCTGTTTCCCTTTCGTAACTTTTCGGTCCCACCGAAAGAGCGAATCGGTCCCACCGAGATTGCAATGTAAACTCAGTGTTTCCCCTTTGTAACTTTTCGGTCTCACCGAGTTCCACTCGGTCTCACTGAAAGAGCAAATCGGTCCCACCGAGTTTGCCTGACCAACTCTCTGGTTAGCTAATTACCAAATTCGGTCTCATCGAGTTTGTGTAATCGGTCTCACCGAGATTACGTTATGCCCAAACCCTAACCGAATCGGTCCTACCGAGTTGCATGTCAGTCCCACCGAAATTCCTACCGGTCACTAGGTTTACTATTTTGGTCAGACCGAGTTTATTGATTCGGTCCCACCGAGATTGGAAACTGTGTAACGGTTGGATTTTGTGTGGAGGCTATATATACCCCTCCACCTCCTTCTCATTCAATGAGAGAGCCATCAGAACACACACATCATTCCAACTCATATGTTCTGAGAGAGAACCACCTACTCATGTGTTGAGACCAAGACATTCCATTCCTACTATATGAATCTTGATCTCTAGCCTTCCCAAGTTGCTTTCCACTCAAATCTTCTTTCCACCAAATTCAAATCCTATGAGAGAGAGTTGAGTGTTGGGGAGACTATCATTTGAAGCACAAGAGCAAGGAGTTCATTACCTACACACCATTTGTTACTTCTTGGAGAGTGGTGTCTCCTAGATTGGCTAGGTGTCACTTGGGAGCCTCCGACAAGATTGTGGAGTTGAACCAAGGAGTTTGGAAGGGCAAGGAGATCGCCTACTTCGTGAAGATCTACCGCTAGTGAGGCAAGTCCTTCGTGGGCGATGGCCATGGTGGGATAGACAAGGTTGCTTCTTCGTGGACCCTTTGTGGGTGGTTGCTTCTTTGTGGACCCTTCATGGGTGGAGCCCTTCGTGGACTCGCGCAACCGTTGCCCTTGGGTGGAGCCCTGTGTGGACTCGCGCAACCGTTACCCTTCGTGGGTTGAAGTCTCCATCAACGTGGATGTAGGATAGCACCACCTATCCAAACCACGGGAAAAACATCTGTGTCTCCAATAGCGTTTGAATTCTCCAAACCCTTCCCTTTATATTCTTGCAAGTTGCATGCTTTACTTTCCGCTGCCAATATACTCTTTGCATGCTTGCTTGAATTGTGTGATGATTGCTTGACTTGTCCTAAAATAGCTAAAATCTGCCAAGAACTAAAAATGGGAAAAGGTTAAGTTTTTATTTGGCAAGTAGTCTAATCACCCCCCCTCTAGACATACTTTCGATCCTACACATAGTTCCCTTGTCCTTCCCCTTACTTCCCTCCAAAGGCATTATCTTCAACATCCTGACAAGCACGGGATCCGGCCTGGTTTCTGGAAGGGGAGCCGGACACCTGATCAGCTTTGCCTTCGCTATCCACTCCTGTTTAAAAGGACAGCTCCTTTAGGGTCAAGTTTATGACGATTATATGGATAGTAGGTCCGGGCACAAGGTTACTTACTTCGGTATCCGGGTGATTGCAGCTTAGGCCTGCGTCCTCGGTCAAATCCGGACACATCATTTGTGATCCGAAGAACAGTTTATACATCTCCACGGGCGTTGCGCCCATAAAATGATGGAGAGCTCGTGGTCCCTCCGGATTAAACTCCCATAGACGAAGGGAGCGACGTTTGCCGGGCAGTGTTCGGCGAATCAGCATGACCTGCGTCACCTTGACCAGGTTGAGGTCTCTTTCTAAGAGATCCCTGATGCGGCCCTGCAACAAGGGCACGTCTTTGGATAACCCCCAATCTAATCCTTTGTTGACCCATGACGCTAGCCGTGATGGGGGACCCGAGCGAAAGGCAGGAGGCGCCGCCCACTTGGCGCTCCTGGGAGTGGTGATATAGAACCATTCTCGTTGCCACAAGCCGAGCTCCTCTTGAAAGGAGCCCTCAGGCCATGGAGCATCAGCATTCTTACTTATGACAGCGCCTCCGCACTCCGCGTGCCGTCCCTCGATCATCTTCGGCTCCACTCCAAAAGTCTTGAGCCATAATCCGAAGTGAGGAGTAACACGGAGGAACACTTCGCACACAACGATGAATGAGGAAATGTGGAGGATGGACTCCAGAGCTAAGTCATGAAATTCCAGCCCGTAATAAAACAGCAGCCCCCTCATGAAGGGATCCATTGGGAAGCCTAACCCCCGAAGGAAGTGAGACATGAACACTACGCTCTCACCGGGCTGGGGACTGGGGATAGCCTGCCTTTGAGCAGGCAACCTATGCGAAATTTCGGCGGTCAAGAACTTAGCCTCTCTCAACTTTAGCACGTCCTCCTCCGTGACGGAGGAGGGCATCCATCGGCCTTGAAGGTTGGAACCGGACATTGTCGAAGGTCTGAGGCGCCCGGAATCTGAAGCCTGGGGTGTTGGAACTCGAGGCGACGGGCGAACTTGTTTTGGGATTGGAGAAAAGGAGTAAGGCCCTGGTCCCTTTATAAAAGGTTGAATACCAGGAGCCCTCCCCGTAACCGTTTGGGACTCGCCTTTAATCAAGAAAACATCCTAACGGGCACGATTGGGTTACCCACGTCCGTATTGATGAGAATCCCGTAAAAGGGGGCACACGATCTCTGCTTTGACAAGACGTGCCAAGGAAACCGCCTCGCAAAACACGCTGAGGTGGAAGAGTGAAAACGATTCGAGTGAAGAACTTGGCTGTAGTGTGATGACACACTGCGGAATACGTCAGCAGATTTGATTTGTGTTAATATTATTCTCTCTATGGCAATATGTGGAAGCTTATTTTTGCAGAGCCGGACACTACTCTTGGTGTTTACAATCTTCTATGAAGGACTTGGAGGAGGAACCCGCCTTGCAATGCCGAAGCCAATTTGCGCGCCGGACTCGTCATCATTGAAGCCTGGTTCAGGGGCTACTGAGGGAGTCCTGGATTAGGGGGTGTTCGGGTAGCCGGACTATACCTTCAGCCAGACTCCTGGACTATGAAGATACAAGATTGAAGACTTCGTCCCGTATCCGGATGAGACTTTCCTTGGCGTGGAAGACAAGCTTGGCGATGCGGATATTCAAGATCTCCTACCATTGTAACCGACTCTGTGTAACCCTAACCCTATCCGGTGTCTATATAAACCGGAGGGTTGTAGTTCGTAGGCAATCAACTCCATATACAACAATCATACCATAGGCTAGCTTCTAGGGTTTAGCCTCCTTGATCTCGTGGTAGATCTACTCTTGTACTACCCATATCATCAATATTAATCAAGCAGGACGTAGGGTTTTACCTCCATCAAGAGGGCCCGGACCTAGGTAAAACATCATGTTCCCTGCCTCCTGTTACCATCCGGCCTAGACGCACAGTTCGGGACCCACTACCAGAGATCCGCCGGTTTTGACACCGACAGAGACCAAGGCCTTACTTCTTTCTTTCAATCTCAAACGAGTTCGCCCTTTGCCACGAGTTCCAACATTGTCGAAGGTCCGAAGCGCCTGAAATCTGGAGCCTTGGGTGTTGGAACTCGAGGCAAAGGGCGAACTCGTTTGAGATTAAAAGAAAGAAGTAAGGCCTTGGTCTCTGTCGGTGTCAAAACCGGCGGATCTCGGGTAGTGGGTCCCGAACTGTGCGTCTAGGCCGGATGGTAACAGGAGGCAGGGAACACGATGTTTTACCCAGGTT
Organism: Triticum urartu; assembly: GCF_056163025.1. Lineage (NCBI taxonomy): Eukaryota > Viridiplantae > Streptophyta > Magnoliopsida > Poales > Poaceae > Triticum > Triticum urartu. The sequence continues at coordinate 147,372,340 of NC_141879.1, read as the reverse complement.
CGGGCCCTCTTGATGGAGGTAAAACCCTACGTCCTGCTTGATTAATATTGATGATATGGGTAGTACAAGAGTAGATCTACCACGAGATCAGAGAGGCTAAACCCTAGAAGCTAGCCTATGGTATGGTTGTTGTTCGTCCGACGGACTAAAACCCTCCGGTTTAAATAGACATCAGAGAGGGCTAGGGTTACACAGAGTCGGTTACAATGGTAGGAGATCTACATATCCGTATCGCCAAGCTTGCCTTCCACGCCAAGGAAAGTCCCTTCCGGACACGGGACAAAGTCTTCGATCTTGTATCTTCATAGTCCAGGAGTCCGGCCGAAGGTATAGTCCGGCTATCCGGACACCCCCTAATCCAGGACTCCCTCAGCAGCTGAGTCAAAACTTTCTTTTGCTTTCTTTTGTAGTGTGTTGCGAGATTTCAGCCACCACCCCTCCAGCGTACATGAACACCTAGCTGACAGAAGCATGTGTGCTAAGTTTCTCTAGCATAGTCGTATTGCATCAAAATGTGATCAACAGTGTCCTCTTGGCAGCAAGTGAAACATGGGGGAGTACTTTGTTGTAGACCATGCCGAAAACGTCTATCCAAGCTCCAGACCTAGTATTGAACAACTAGCGATATGAATATTTTGCATTTTAGCGGTGCCCAGCTTTTCTAGATGCAATGCACCGCAGGAAACCGACTCAGACCCTCACAAAGCATCCTATAAGTTGATCGCGCAGAGTACTGTCCCGAGAGACTCCAACTCCAAGAGAAAGTATTTGTAGTGCCCGTGCTAAGGGAAATCGGGCTGACCACCATCCAAAGGGAAGAGAATTGTTGAAGACCTTGTGGCATCAGTCTAGCTCCAACATCTGTGATCCATCTCAGATTTGTTAACGCATCATGCACGCCTCTCTTGTTTACGATCCGGTTAGCCACCATATCAATGACTAGGGGAGCCATGCCTGATACTAGCAAACTATTGATCCACCATTCATGGCAAAAAAGGGTGGATCTACCATCTCCAAGCTAGATGCCGATGAGACTATCAAAGGTGCTCCTCGTCAAGTCATCAGTCACTGGCGGCATGCCTTACCAAGGTTGAATGGGAACGGTCCTACTCAGCCATTCCCATCTGACGGGCAATGCAAGGGCTTGTAGTTTCAGATTTTTTCACACCTAAGCCTTCAAATTCGGTTGGATACAAACTGATGTCCAAGCCACTAGGCACTGTCGACCATGAATCTTATCCGATCCACCCCCCAAAAAAAGCCCTCATCCATGTGACTATATCCTCAGAAAGCCAAGCACGGGGTGTCTAGAACTAGGAGATGATGAATAGGTCTCGCAACAATGACACTTTTGTTGAGCACAAAACGACCTGGGCGAGTGATCAAGACGCGTTGCCAAGCAGGGACGAACTATCTAGCAGCGTCAATCATAGGATGCCATGGAGCTTTGGTGAGTTGGGTGATTCCAAGGGAAAAAAATTATATGAGACCAGGTCTCACGATTAGCAGGTGAGACCCGTCCTGATGGATGACACGTGGCATTCACAAATCACAAAGCATCTAATCTCTCTCCCCCCCTGATTTTAAGTGGGGGTGGGGGATGCTTTGTGATTTGTGAATGCCACGTGTCAACCATCAGAATGGGTATCACGTGAGACCTGGTCTCATAGAATTCTTTTCCGATTCCAAGTTGTAGACCCAGGTACTTGTAAGGAAACTATCTAGTGTTGCATCCCAGGATATCTTCAATTCTGGTCTAATCCATACTCCTAGCTCTGATTGGGTTTGTCGATGATTTTGAATAGTTAGTTGTCAAGCCCGATGCTTCCCCAAAGATATCTAGAGCGGTACTAACAAATCTCTTATCTTGGTGAGACGGACGTACAAATGACCTGGGCGAGTGATCGAGATTGGGAGGTTATTAAAGAGATACCATCTGATCGTGCACCTGGGGCTGATGGATTCATGGGGATCTTCTACCACGAGACTTGGAGCATCATTAAGAATGACATCATAGTTATGCTGCTTAAGGTCTATGTGGGAAATGGTAGAGGTTTTGCATCTCAAGAAGAAAAGACAAGACATCATTAAGTTACAATGTTAGTACAAGCAAAGATGTAATAGAAGACCAACATATATAGTTGTTGGGAAATCCAAGGGAAACTAGGTGGTGCATGGCAACTCATCAAAAGCCAACTATGACATGAAAAATAAAGTTCACAAAGCTGCCATCCAATTATAATGCAAATGAGTTGCTGGCAGATCCTTTGGCAAGGTAATTTGGTGATGAAGGTAAAGTTTATCACAGAAAATGATAACTAAGGAAACTTTTGTGTGAGCTTTTCCCTTAGAATGGAAGCCTACTTGAGGGTGAGGGTCCATTCCATATATTTTTGCCATCGTTGAGGATAGAAGTTTCTTGGCTTATCCATGAGGAACTGTGGTAAAAAAAAGTTCATGAGAAATTATGTGATCACTCAGAAGAATAGAACTAACACATCAAGTTCACCAAGGCCTGCCTTAATTTTGTATTCCAAGTGAAATTTAGTTATTTCTTCACTTGAAAATGTTAATGCTTCATCCTTTCTAAATATAAGGCGCATTAGTTTTTTCTTAAGTCAAAAAGTTATAGGTTTGACATTGGTGCACTTATTTTCCTGGATTTATTTCACACTTTTTAGCGATATTCATTCATTGGGAGTAGACGTTCCAATCGTCTAAGAGGTGCATGTGGTGACTTTTTCAATCCCAAGATGTTATGATGGCTCGGTATCTAGATTGTACTATGTTCGTTCAGTGGTAGGGTGTGCGTGCGTTCATACAGATGACTGTATGTGTATGCGTGTGAGCAGCTTGGATTGTATCGTGTTAAAAAAATATGTGAGCAGCTTGGATTGTATCGTGTTAAAAAAATATGTGAGCAGCTTGGATTGTATTGTGTTAAAAAATGCATAAGTTTGACCGAATTCGCACAAAAACATATCAACATCTACAATGACAAAATTGATATCAATAGATGAGTCGTGAAATGTATTTATTTAGTGTATCTATTTGGTACCACATATGTTGCTATTGTTTTTTATGAATTTGACCAACTTGAACATGTTTGAGATAAAACAAAATGAATATACTTTTATTATAAATTAATTCTGAAACATACATGTGAGATCGATGGGACTATCCGAAGTAACTATGCTTGAAACAATGATTTTGCCAATTTTTAGTTGTCTAGAAGTTTCATAAATGTCAGTCACCGATAACAACACTTCAAAAGATGTGCCCTTCTATTGTCGGTGACTAACTTGTATGTCCAGTGAGGTGGGAGGTTGAGGGGGCCTCTTTGTTTTGCATGATTCTATATTGCACGAACAGGGGAAATGCAGAATTGAGATGACATGTCCTTGGGCCGACTTTTCCTCATAGATACCTGCCCAAGTCTATATCAGCTAGACTGCAACAAACCCCTCACTCGACAGTTGTCGAACCAACGCGCCAGACCAACATTGCATCCACCAACAAATATAGACGTCGGGGCCCAAAACCGTTGCACACCATACCTCTCCATAAGCCTTTCTGCCATTTGATGTCCTCAATGCGCCAATGAGTAGAACCACCACCTGAGGCTGCTGCCACGGCGTCCGGACAAACCCTCTGTCGAGCACCCCTCCGGGTGTATGGAAGCCGCTGGCCCACGAGCTCGATACCCACAGCCATCGTGAGCAAGGCACCCCGTAATATGCTGCATTGCCGAGCATCGTCGTCGCACTGGCGAGAGGGACCTCCAACAAATCGATATAGGTGCGGCCCAAAATGATGTCATCTCGAGCAATCGAGGCCGATCAAGTCCACCCTCTCGACGTAAGAGGTGAACGATTCTCGCCTCTACTACCATCGGGAGAGCTTTGCCCGCCGGCATCGTCCAGAGGCAACAAGGAGGTCATATGAAGATGTGTTAGAAGGTCAATCAAATCTTCCACATACTTATTGTCACAATGGTGTTATCTTAGCAACAACATGTAGGATAGCTGATGAGGTGAGAGAGAAAGAAACGAACAAAAGTGTCTTGCCTTTTATGACCACTTAGAAAAATATAAGATACATATATTTCCATCGTACGACATGTCTTTTCTGTATAGTTGTTTTATAATTTTAGGATTCCGTAACTTTAAATGATAGAGGTAACACGAAGAATTAATTCACTTAATTATATCATCATCACATGAAATGCATGTCTTTTGATGACACTTGGCAGAATGGGAACCATAGCTTGATCGATCCAAAAGAAAAGGAACAATCCGGAAAACTCACACGGGCATGCACGAGCCTAGCCGTGCTTGGCCGTCTGATTGCCTTACGATCCACAAAGTCGTTGGATTTTGCACGAGAACATACCAAGATTTAAGTTTAAATTTCCGAAACTTATGATTTTGTCATTCGCTTGTAGTACTAAGTTTCGCCATTTTACCGTTTGGTCGTACCAAGTTTCGGCAGTTGAAACTTAACCAAGTTTCAAAACTTCGTCAGAACGTATTCAAGAATATCTTATTTGAAAATCCTCGTTGCAAGAAACACTAATATAAAAACAAAATTTAATTTAGACTTTTGATTCAAAAGATCTGAAAGATTAAAATTTTGAAAACCGAAAGAAAAGAAAGAAAAAAATCGGTGCCCGGCCCTGCGTGCCACAAAGTGCCTCCCAGGACAATCTTGGTCTTCAAAAGAGAAGAAGAAACAGGACATGACAATGCAACTCGCGCCAAGGACACGCATGGATACCATCGCCCGATGGCCAGATGTGCATGCCCACCTCACCACCCATCAGACAAGCGAAACTAAACCTTGTACCTTCGCATCCGACCGGAGACCTGCTCGCGTGCTGATCGCACTCCGCATGGGGGGCCTTCAGGCGCATAACGCGAGTCGCCTCACGTACGCGCTGGCCACGGGGCCGGAGGCTCGCCGTAGCTGGAAGATAAGTCACCGGTAATTGACTTTACCGCCGGTAAAGTCCGCAGAACGGAGGACGACGGCAGGCCGGCGAACGGAGCAGCGCGAGGAGGTGACGTCGGCCTGGGTCGATCGTAGCCTCGTACATGTAACCGGGTAAAGATATAGGGGCCACCCATGCATGCCTGCAGCTCAAGCAAAGTTTGGCATCCACCGTAAACCTGGACCACGGCATGGGTTTAACGAATCGCTCGCATCTTCCCGCGACTGTAACGCGAAGAGGTACAATCATGTGACAGTGCGGTGTAGAGGGTGCAGCTGCGTACACGTTTGTTCTGGCACCATGCCACGATGCATGTACGTGGTTTATACTCTCTGAACTGACAAGCCTTTTTTTTTGGGAGTATCTGAACTGACAAGTTGGTGGCAAGCAATTATTTCCCAAGGTGATTTTCGGCCGCATAGCAACAAACCGGAGCGGGCGATCTCTCTGCCTGAGCTTGGCTTTTTTTTTTGAAATAGGCAAAAGATTTGCATATCATTGCGTTGATAAACACACAAACCACGTTAACAACAAGATGGCGTGGGTGTGTGCCGTAGAGCGGCCTACATGGCCGCTTGGGGTTCCTAGGAATTAGCTTCATCTCAAATGGTGCTGGATAGATAGGAGACCGATGGTCGCTCAGCCTCAAAGGCACATACATTGCACACCTTCCGGAGGAACCATGTCGCGGTGATGATCATTGAGGATATACCTCGTCGCTTATCGGCAGGCGCTGCGATCATGAATTGTCGCCCACCACTCGATTGGCGCCAGGTGGGGGTGTCGTCGCACGGCACAATGAAAGTACCTCGTGGCATACCTGTCGCGAGAAGGGGCAATGCACAAGCAAATGGTGCAAAGTCTCGGGCTCCTGATCGGAAAGCACACATCGGGGCTCATGCAGAAGCCCACGACGGAGCAGCCAATCGGCGGTCCCATATCGGTCCTAACAGGCGGGTCAACTGAAGATCTTTGATCGCAACGGTGCCCACGTCTTCTAATTCAGCTGCCACCGATAGGCAACGTTGGAGCTAAGCAATATTGCCAAATAGTAGGAGGCGGCGGAGTAGGAGCCATTGGCGGTCATCTTCCATGACAATTTGTCTGGCTCACCCGAGAGCTTGATGTGCCGGAGAGGCGTCTAAAGCTCCAGCTATTGTAAGGTGGCCGTCACACCAAGCATGCCATGAATGTGCTGGACCGAAGATCGGTTGTGGGGCCGCTCAACAATTTGCCTTTTACATCACAAACCAAAGCATGCACCGCTGGTGCAATTTCAATAATGGATCGACCCAAATCCAGTGGTCCTCCCAAAACAGACATGTGTGGTCGTGTCACATGCCAGGAAATGCAAGCATGGAAGATAACGGAAACATCTCCGATATGGCTGAAGGGGAGGTGGCGCCAACGCCGGGAAGGATCCGTCCTCTAGAGTCGAGCCATCGTGTGTAGAGGGCTATGCTCATATGATGGAGGTCTTGGATGCCAAGGCCACCTAGATGCACAGGGCGGTACACATGCTCCTTGATTGCTTGTATCCACGTTGGTAATTCCCCGAAGAGGAGAGGATGATGCAGCACAACAAAGGTAAATGTTTCCCTCAGTTATGAAATCAAGGTTATCAATCCAGTAGGAGAACCAAGCAACACTATGTAAACAACATTTGCACATAAACAACAAAAACTTGCAACCCCAACGCGTAAGAGGGGTTGTCAATCCCTCCTCAGTATTGAGATAGATTAAATTGTATGAGCCTTGATAAATAGATCTAGCAAAAACACAAAATAAAATAAATAAATAAAAAGTACAACAAGGTATTTTTGGTTTTAATATGGTATAAATAGACCTGGGGGCCTTAGATTTCACTAGAGGCTTCTCGCGAGAAAATAGCATACAGTGGGTAAACAAATTACTGTTGGGCAATTGATAAAAGAGCAAATAATTATGACGATATCCAAGGCAATGATCATGTATATAGGCATCACGTCCAAGATTAGTAGACCGAAATGATTCTGCATCTACTACTATTACTCCACACATCGACTGTTATCCAGCTTGCATCTATTGTATTAAGTTCACATCCAAGATCTATTCTTGTAGGAATAGACCCCATCTTTTTATCCTCAATGGCAACGATACATGTGTGTCATGTCTCTTTCTGTCACTGAGATTGAGCACCGCAAGATCGAACCCATCACAAAGCACCTCTTCCATTGCAAGAAAAATCAATCTAGTTGGCCAAACCAAACCAAAGTTTCAGAGAAGAAATGCAAGGCTATCACAATCATGCATAAAAGAGTTCATCAAAGACTCAAATATTATTCATGGATAGATCTGATTGTAAACTCACAATTTCAACGGATCCCAACAAACACACCACAAAAAGTCATTACATCAAATAGATCTCCAAGAACATATAGAAGAACATTCTATTGAAGATCAATAAGAGAGAAGAAGCCATCTAGCTACTACCTACGGACCCGTAGGTCTATGGTAAACTACTCACACATCATCGTAGGGGCAAGGGTGATGATGAAGAACCCCTCCGTGATCATTGAACCCTTCGGCAGAGTGCCGGAGAAGGCCTCTATATTGGATGTCGTGGTTCTGAAACTTGCGGCGGCTGGAATTGTGTTTTGTCGACTCCCCTAGGGTTTTTCGGATTTTAGAGTATTTATAGAGGCGAAGGTAGGTGGAGAAGCTTCCCGTGGGCCCCACTACCCACCAGGGCACGCCTGGGCCTTCTGGCGCGCCCGGGTGCCTAGTGGGCCCCATGGGCCTCCTCTGGTGCACTTCTTTGGCTCCCATGTGTGTCTTCTATCTAGAAAAAATCTTCAAAGTTTCGTGGCATTTGAACTTCGTTTGGTATTGATATTCCGCAAAGTAAAAAACAAGCAGAAGACAACAACTGGTATTGGGCACTATGTCAATAGGTTAGTCCCAAAAAATGATATAAAGTTGTTAGTAAATGAGTATAAAACATCCAAGATTGATACTTTAATAGCATGGAACAATAAAAAAATTATAGATACATTGGAGACATATCACGCCCAGTTGACTAGGCATTTACCCCATTGGCGTTTTTGCTGTCGCACCAAAGGAATCCATGGCGGCGGAGCGATGTACCTCTTTCTTGAGAGTTGCAGCATCCATCGAAATGGACATCAAGGTGTGTATCATGGTCACACTAAGAGTGTGGCGCACAAGGAGCAGGCAAGCATCCTTTGGTAGGAGGCTAACCTTCCAAGTGAGTAATTGATTGTCTATCCAGTCAAGCAAAGGTTGTAGAGTGGAGGGCGGTAGCTTCTGTATGGAGAGGGGTAGCCCGAGATAGGCAATTAAGAACTCCTTCATCAGGCAGGTGAGACTATCACGAAGGGCATGTATATGATTGCTACCTCTTTTAGCACTGCGTTGGTTTTCCCCGAAGAGGAAGGGATGATGCAGCAAAGTAGCGTAAGTATTTCCCTCAGTTTTTGAGAACCAAGGTATCAATCTAGTAGGAGGCTACGCACGAGTCCCTCGCACCTGCACAAAACAAATAAATCCTCGCAACCAACTCAAATAGGGGTTGGCAATCCCTATAGGGCCACTTACGAGAGTGAGATCTGATAGATATGATAAGATAATATTTTTGGTATTTTTATGATAAAGATGCAAAGTAAAATAAAGGCAAAGTAAATGGCAAAGTAAATAACTAAGTAGTAGGAGATTGATATGATAAAGATAGACCCGGGGGCCATAGATTTCACTAGCGGCTTCTCTCGAGAGCATAAGTATTCTACGGTGGGTGAACAAATTACTGTTGAGCAATTGACAGAATTGAGCATAGTTATGAGAATATCTAGGTATGATCATGTATATAGGTATCACATCCGAGACAAGTAGACCGACTCATGCCTGCATCTACTACTATTACTCCACTCATCGACCGCTATCCAGCATGCATCTAGAGTATTAAGTTAAAAACGGAGTTACGCCTTAAGCAAGATGGCATGATGTAGAGGGATAGACTCATGCAATATGAAGAAACCCCATCTTGTTATCCTCGATGGCAACAATACAATACGTGCCTTGCTGCCCTTACTGTCACCGGGAAAGGACACCGCAAGATTGAACCCAAAGCTAAGCACTTCTCCCATTGCAAGAAAGATCAATCTAGTAGGCCAAACCAAACTGATAATTCTAAGAGACTTGCAAAGATAACCAATCATACATAAAAGAATTCAGAAAAGATTCAAATATTATTCATAGATAGACTTGATCATAAACCCACAATTCATCGGTCTCAACAAACACACCGCAAAAATAAGATTACATCGAATTGATCTCCACAAGAGAGGGGGAGAACATTGCATTGAGATCCAAAAAGAGAGACGATGCCATCTAGCTACTAAGTATGGACCCGTAGGTCTGAGGTAAACTACTCACACTTCATCGGAAGGGCTATGGTGTTGATGAAGAAGCCCTCCGTGATCGATGCCCCCTCCGGTGAAGCTCCGGAACAGGCCCCAAGATGGGATCTCGTGGATACAAAAAGTTATGGCGGTGGAATTAGGGTTTTGGCTCCGTATCTGATCGTTTGGGGGTACGTGGGTATATATAGGAGGAAGAAGTACGTCGGTGGAGCAACAGGGGGCCCACGAGGGTGGAGGGCGCGCCTCGGGGGGTAGGCGCGCCCCCCTACCTCATGGCCTCCTGTTACGTGTCTTGACGTAGGGTCCAAGTCTCCTGAGTTGTATTCGATGAGAAAATCACGTTCCCGAAGGTTTCATTCCGTTTGGACTCTGTTTGATATTCCTTTTCTTCGAAACCCTAAAACAGGCAAAAAATAGCAATTCTAGGCTGGGCCTCCGGTTAATAGGTTAGTCCCAAATATAATATAAAAGTGGATAATAAAGCCCAATAATGTCCAAAACAGTAGATAATATAGCATGGAGCAATCAAAAATTATAGATACGTTGGAGACGTATCAAGCATCCCCAAGCTTAATTCCTGCTCGTCCTCGAGTAGGTAAATGATAAAAACATAATTTTTGATGCGGAGTGCTACTTGGCATAATTTTAATGTAATTCTTCTTAACTGTGGTATGAATATTCAGATCCGAAAGATTCAAGACAAAAGTTCATATTGACATAAAAATGATAATACTTCAAGCATACTAACAAAGCAATTATGTCTTCTCAGAATAACATGGCTAAAGAAAGTTATCCCTACAAAATCATATAGTATGGATATGCTCTATCTTCACCACACAAAATATTTAAATCATGCACAACCCCGATGACAAGCCAAGCAATTGTTTCATACTTTTGGCATTCTCAAAACTTTTTCAATCTTCACGCAATACATGAGCGTGAGCCATGGATATAGCACTATAGGTGGAATAGGGTGGTGGTTGTGGAGAAGACAAAAAGGAGAAGATAGTCTCACATCAACTAGGCGTATCAATGGGCTATGGAGATGACCATCAATAGATATCAATGTGAGTGAGTAGGGATTGCCATGATGCACTAGAGCTATAAGTATATGAAAGCTCAAAAAGAAACTAAGTGGGTGTGCATCCAACTTGCTTGCTAATGAAGACCTAGGGCAATTTGAGGAAGCCCATCATTGGAATAAACAAGCCAAGTTCTATAATGAAAGATTCCCACTAGTATATGAAAGTGATAACATGAGAGACTCTCTACTATGAAGATCATGGTGCTACTTTGAAGCACAAGTGTGGTAAAAGTATAGTAAAATTGTCCCTTCTCTCTTTTTCCCTCATATTTTTTTTATTTTTTTATTTGGGCCTTTTCTCTTTTTTTATGGCCTCTTTTCTTTCTCTTTTTTTATTTGGGCTTCTTTGGTCTCTTTTATTTATTTTTCGTCCGGAGTCTCATCCCGACTTGTGGGGGAATCATAGTCTCCATCATCCTTTCCTCACTGGGACAATGCTCTAATAATGATGATCATCGCACTTTTATTTTTCTTACAACTCAACAATTACAACTCGATACTTAGAACAAAATATGACTATATGAATGCCTCCGACGGTGTACCAGGATATGCAATATGACAATGATGGGGTGTGTCATAAGAAACGGAATGGTGGAAAGTTGCATGGCAATATATCTCGGAATGGCTATGAAAATGTCATAATAGGTAGGTATGGTGGCTGTTTTGAGGAAGGTATATGGTGGGTGTATGATACTGGCGAAAGGTGCGCGGTATTTAGAGAAGCTAGCAAAGGTGGAAGGGTGAGAGTGCGTATAATCCATGGACTCAACATTGGTCATAAAGAACTCATATATTTATTGCAAAAATCTACAAGCTATCAAAGCAAAGTATTACGCGCATGCTCCTAGGGGGATAGATTGGTAGGAAAAGACCATCGCTCGTCCCCGACCGCCACTCATAACGAAGACAATCAATAAATAAATCATGCTCCGACTTCATCACATAACGGTTCACCATACGTGCATGCTACGGGAATCACAAGATTCAACACAAGTATTTCTCAATTTCACAACTACTCAACTAGCATGACTTTAATATCACCATCTCCATATCTCAAAACAATTATCAAGTATCAAACTTCTCATAGTATTCAACACACTCATAAGAGAGTTTTATTATTAATCTGGCATACGAAGCATATTTGGATTTTAAGCAAATTACCATGCTATTTAAGACTCTCATAATCTAAGTGAAGCATGAGAGATCAATAGTTTCTATAAAACAAATCCACCACCGTGCTCTAAAAGATATAAGTGAAGCAGTAGAGCAAAATTATATAACTCAAAAGATATAAGCGAAGCACATAGAGTATTCTAACAAATTCCAAATCATGTATGGCTCTCTCAAAAGGTGTGTACAGCAAGGATGATTGTGGTAAACTAACAAGCAAAGACTCAAATCATACAAGACGCTCCAAGCAAAACACATATCATGTGATAAATAAAAATATAGCTCCAAGTAAAGTTACCGATAGAAGTAGACGAAAGAGGGGATGCCTTCCGGGGCATCCCCAAGTTTTGGCTTTTAGGTGTCCTTAGATTATCTTGGGGGTGCCATGGGCATCCCCAAGCTTAGGCTATTGCCACTCCTTGTTCCATAATCCATCAAATCTTTACCCAAAACTTGGAAACTTCACAACACAAAACTTAAAGTAGAAAATCTCGTGAGCTCCGTTAGCGAAAGAAAACAAAAGACCACTTAAAGGTACTGTAATGAACTCATTCTTTATTTATATGGGTGTTATACCTACTGTATTCCAACTTCTCTATGGTTTATAAACTATTTTACTAGCCATAGATTCATCAAAATAAGCAAACAACACACGAAAAACAGAATCTGTCAAAAACAGAACAGTCTGTAATAATATGTAGCTAGCGCAAGATCTGGAACCCCAAAAATTCTAAAATAAATTGCTGGACGTGAGGAATTTATCTATTAATAATCTGCAAAAAGAATTAACTAAATATCACTTTCCAAATAAAAATGTCAGTAGTTCTCATGAGCGCTAAAGTTTCTGTTTTTATAGCAAGTTCAACAAGACTTTCCCCAAGTCTTCCCAACGGTTCTACTTGGCACAAACACTAATTAAACACAAAAAACACAACCAAAAAAGAGGCTATATAATCTATTTATTACTAAAGAGGAGCAAGAAGCAAGGAATAAAAATGAAATTGTGTTGCCTCCCAACAAGCGCTATCGTTTAACGCCCCTAGCTAGGCATAACAAGCAAGAATAGATCTAGGTATTGCCATCTTTGGCAGGCAATTCTTCAATGAGGCATCTACCATCTTTAGGAATTTCTTTATTTTTATTAATTATCAAACTTTTAGGCACAAGATCGAAAAATTCATTTGTAACAAATGGTTCCTTAATGATAGCAAAAATATTGGGATGAACACTTATAGATTTGAGATCCGCATTTTCCTTACTAGATGATTCACCCTTATTTTTAGGAACGTACATAAGTTTGGCAACTTTAGTGGAAGGACTCTGAGTATTCTTTACGGAAGAAAAAGCGGTTCCCAAGTTGGTAACAATATTCTCAAGTTTATCGATCCTAACAGAATCGTGATTTATTTTCTCATTAACTATGGGTTCCTTTTCTTTAATATCTTTCAAAGTAACTTCTACTTTAGATCCATATTGAGAGATTCGGCTGTGAATCTTTTTGTCCAAATTTTCAATCAATTCTACGGTAGCAACCTTATTTTCAGTAATTGCAAGCCTTTGCATTACATGCTCCAAAGTTAATATAGTTCCATTAACAAAGAGAGGGGGTGAGCTAAATAAATCTAACATAGCATTATAAGAATCAAAAGTATGGCTACCCAAAAAGTTCCCTCCGGTAATAGTATCAAGAACATACCGGTGCCAAGGAGTAATGCCTACATAAAAATTGCGAAGGAGAATGGTAGTAGATTGCTTCCTAGTAGATTTATTTTGAGCATTGCAAATTCTATACCAAGCATATTTTAGATTTTCTCCCTCCCTTTGTTTAAAATTAAGAACTTCATTCTCGGGAGACAACGGAGAAGATAAGAGACTAGCCATAACGGCAAGCAAACAAACTAACACATGAGCAAACAAAAGGCAAATAGAGAGAGAGCGGGAGGATAGAGAGAGAGGGCGAATAAAACGGCAAGGGTGAAGTGGGGGGAGAGGAAAACGAGAGGCAAATGGCAAATAATGTAATGCGGGAGATAAGGGTATGTGATGGGTACTTGGTATGTTGACTTTTGCGTAGACCTCCCCGGCAACGGTGCCAGAAATCCTTCTTGCTACCTCTTTTAGCACTGCGTTGGTTTTCCCCAAAGAGGAAGGGATGATGCAGCAAAGTAGCGTAAGTATTTCCCTCAGTTTTTGAGAACCAAGGTATCAATCCAGTAGGAGGCTACGCGCGAGTCCCTCGCACCTACACAAAACAAATAAATCCTCGCAACCAACGCAAATAGGGGTTTGTCAATCCCTATAGGGCCACTTACGAGAGTGAGATCTGATAGATATGATAAGATAATATTTTTGGTATTTTTATGATAAAGATGCAAAGTAAAATAAAGGCAAAGTAAATGGCAAAGTAAATAACTAAGCAGTATTAGATTGATATGGTAAAGATAGACCCAGGGGCCATATATTTCACTAGCGGCTTCTCTCGAGAGCATAAGTATTCTACGGTGGGTGAACAAATTATTGTTGAGCAATTGACAGAATTGAGCATAGTTATGAGAATATCTAGGTATGATCATGTATATAGGCATCACATCCGAGACAAGTAGACCGACTCCTGCCTGCATCTACTACTATTACTCCACTCATCGACCGCTATCCAGCATGCATCTAGAGTATTAAGTTAAAAACGGATTAACGCCTTAAGCAAGATGACATGATGTAGAGGGATAGACTCATGCAATATGAAGAAAACCCCATCTTGTTATCCTCGATGGCAACCATACAATACGTGCCTTGATGCCCTTACTGTCACCGGGAAAGGACACCGCAAGATTGAACCCAAAGCTAAGCACTTCTCCCATTGCAAGAAAGATCAATCTAGTAGGCCAAACCAAACTGATAATTCGAAGAGGCTTGCAAAGATAACCAATCATACATAAAAGAATTCAGAGAAGATTCAAATATTATTCATAGATAGACTTGATCATAAACCCACAATTCATCGGTCTCAACAAACACACCGCAAAAAGAAGATTACATCGAATAGATCTCCACAAGAGAGGGGGAGAACATTGTATTGAGATCCAAAAAGAGAGAAGAAGTCATCTAGCTACTAACTATGGACCCGTAGGTCTGAGGTAAACTACTCACACTTCATCGAAAGGGCTATGGTGTTGATGAAGAAGCCCTCCGTGATTGATGCCCCCTCCGGCGGAGCTCCGGAACAGGCCCCAAGATGGGATCTCGTGGATACAGAAAGTTACAGTGGTGGAATTAGGGTTTTGGCTCCGTATCTGATCATTTGGGGGTACGTGGGTATATATAGGAGGAAGAAGTACGTCGGTGGAGCAACAGGGGGCCCACGAGGGTGGAGGGCGCGCCTGGGGGGTAGACGCGCCCCCTACCTCGTGGCCTCCTGTTACGTGTCTTGACGTAGGGTCCAAGTCTCCTGACTTGTATTCGATGAGAAAATCATGTTCCCGAAGGTTTCATTCCGTTTGGACTCCGTTTGATATTCCTTTTCTTCGAAACCCTAAAACAGGCAAAAAACAGCAATTCTGGGCTGGGCCTCCGATTAATAGGTTAGTCCCAAAAATAATATAAAAGTGGATAATAAAGCCCAGTAATGTCCAAAACAGTAGATAATATAGCATGGAGCAATCAAAAATTATAGATAGGTTGGAGACGTATCAATGATCGTCATCATATCGGATAGGCGTGGCCGAGCACTTGGCGTAGTTCATGATTAGTCTGAATGCAACGCCGAAGACGTGGAGGAGCACTCTGATTGCTCCCAAATCATAGGGATCAGCGTGGTAGAAGACCACCACATCATCAACATATAGAGATATGCTAGAGGTCATATGTCGATCAGTGAGCCGCTGGAGGATGCCCGTGGAAACTGTACGCAGGATCATTGTGTTGAGGACATTGATTGTGATGAAAAAAAGCATCCAGGACATGGGATCGTCTTGTCGCAATCCCCTGTGATGCCAAATCGGCGGCCTCGAAGTGCCACTGATCATGCCATAGGTTATAGCGGTGGAATAAAGGATGGAGATCCACTCGCACCATCACCATCCAAAGCCAAGCTTGCGGAGGTCCTTGAGGAGGAAAGCCTAGGGAACGTAATCAATGTTCCTAGTGATGTCGAGTTTGAGGAGCATTCACAGGAACCAAGGGAGTGGTATTGATTCACGGTCTGCTCCATGAGGAAGAAGTTGTCGTGGATGCATCGGCCGACAATGAACATGGTTTGATTTTTCGAAACCAACGTGGTAAGCATGTTCAGCCTCATCCACTTGTTCGTGATTCTCGTTGCGGAACTTCTCTAGCTTGATTTATGAATGTTGTTGCAAGAGAAGTAGGAAATAGAAACGTCTTGTAGGTAGTACAACAGAAAGTCTTAGTTCCCAGACACCTGTTAGACTCATGTTAATTTATGTTCTAACTCCGACTAACTTATAAACTTTTAAAATGAACCTTTTTTGTTGTCACAAAACAAATTTTCTCCCAGCTTTATATATAAAGCTCAAATAGTCGAACCGATACAAGTTGGTGGGAAGATCCCCAAACAAGTAAGCCAAAATATTAAAAAGACAAGTGATCGGACACTGATAACACCACTAACACAAAGTCATGCACGAAAAACGGGAGTCACCACACCAAACATGAGGCCACCTAGACTACTGAACAAAAACCAAACTGCAGCACCTTGGGAACCACCAGACCCCTGCACACCAAACACACCAAACTATTGCCGGAGAGGGCAAAGCGTCTGCCCTCTCGCTCCAGGGCTTGGATCTCTAACCCTTCCAGCAGATAGAAATGATAAAGGATAGTGACTATGAAGATACATCTAAATGATAGGAGATCAATTAATACTCCATGCCGTCGAAGAAGCTACATGCCATCAAACCAAGCCCGAAGATGCTAACACGCTCCAAGCAGATGGTACCTGGGTCTCCCGACATTGCCCCCAAGAGGGTATTGGCTGCCCTCACCTACCCCCTAGCGTATATAAAGAGAGGGGAGGCACATGGGGGCAGCCACCCTTCCACCCTTGGCCACCCTCTCTCCCAACTGCTCCCATCTCCTCACACAGATGCTTGGCAAAGCTTTGCAGTAGTTTCGCTGCCACCACCACCGCCAGCACATCGTCGTGCTGGCTTAGATCCCATCTACTTCTCCACCCCCCTTGCTGGATCAAGAAGGCAGACATGTCACTGAGCTGTACGTGTGCACATGTCGGAGGTGTCATGCGTTTGATTCTCGGATTGGAGTGGATCGTGAAGGATACGACTACAGCAACCACGATCTCGAACGCTTTCAGTCTACAAGGGTATGTAAACACTCCCCCTCTCATTGCTAGCATCTTCATAGAATAGATTTGTTGGGGAACGCAGTAATTTCAAAAATATTCCTACGCACACGCAAGATCATGGTGACGCATAGCAACGAGAGGGGAGAGTATCGTCTACGTACCCTCGTAGACCGTAAGCGGAAGCGTTATGACAACGCGTTTGATGTAGTCGTACGTCTTCACGATCGACTGATCTAGCACCGAAGATACGGCACCTCCGCGTTCTGCACACGTTCAGCTCGGTGACGTCCCGCGAACTCACGATCCAGTAGAGCTTCGAGGGAGAGTTTCGTCAGCACGACGGCGTGATGACGGTGATGATGATGCTACCGGAACAAGGCTTCGCCTCAGCACCGCTACGATATAACCGAGGTGGATTATGATGGAGGGGGGCACCGCACACGGCTAAAAGATCAACTTGTGTGTCCATGGGGTGCCCCCCTCCCCCGTATATAAAGGAGTGGAGGAGGGGGAGGGCCGGCCCTCTCTATGGTGCGCCCTGGAGAGTCCTACTCCCTCTAGGAGTAGGATTCCCCCCTTTCCTAGAAGAAGTAGGAGCCCTTCCAAGTAGGAGGAGGAGAGGAAGGAAGGAAGAGAGAGGGAGGAAGGAAAGGGGGGCCAGCCACCCTCCCAATTTGTATTGGGCTTGGGGCGCGCGCCTCCCTCTTTTCCCTTCTCTCTCCTCTATTCCACTAAGGCCCAATAAGGCCCATATACTCCCCGGGGGGTTTCGGTAACCTCCCGGTACTCCGAAAAAATGCCTGAACCACTCGGAACCATTCCGATGTCCAAATATAGGCATCCAATATATCGATCTTTATGTCTGGACCATTTCGAGACTCCTTGTCATGTCGGTGATCAAATCCGAGACTTCGAACTACCTTCGGTACATCAAAACACATAAACTCGTAATAACGATCGTCACCGAACATTAAGCGTGCGGACCCTACGGGTTCGAGAACTATGTAGACATGACCGAGACTCATCTCCGGTCAATAACCAATAGCGGAACCTAGATGCTCATATTGGTTCCTAGATATTCTACGAAGATCTTTATCGGTCGAACCGCATAACGGTATACATTGTTCCCTTTGTCATCGGTATGTTACTTGTCCGAGATTCGATCGTCGGTATCTCAATACCTAGTTCAATCTCGTTACCGGCAAGTCCCTTTACTCGTTCCATAATGTATCATCCCGCAACTAACTCATTAGTCACAATGTTTGCAAGGCGGATAGTGATGTGCATTACCGAGAGGGCCCAGAGATACCTCTCCGACAATCGAAGTGACAAATCCTAATCTCGATATATGCCAACTCAACTAGTACCATCGGAGACACCTATAGAGCACCTTTATAATCACCCAGTTACGTTGTGACGTTTGGTAGAACATAAAGTGTTCCTCCGGTACTCGGGAGTTGCATAATCTCATAGTCATAGGAACATGTATAAGTCATGAAGAAAGCAATAGCAACAAACTAAACGATCATCGTGCTAAGCTAACGGATGGGTCAAGTCAATCACATCATTCTCTAATGATGTGACCCCGTTAATCAAATGATAACTCATGTCTATGGTTAGGAAACATAACCACCATTGATTCAACGAGCTAGTCAAGTAGAGGGTAACTAGTGACACTCTGTTTGTCTATGTATTCAGACATGTACTAAGTTTCTGGTTAATACAATTCTAGCATGAATAATAAACATTTATCATGATATAAGGAAATATAAATAACAACTTTATTGTTGCCTCTAGGGCATATTTCCTTGAGTCTCCCACTTGCACTAGAGTCAATAATCTAGTTCACATCGCCATGTGATTTAACACCAATAGTTCACATCACCATGTGATTAGTTCACATCGTCATGTGACTAATACCCAAAAGGTTTTACTAGAGTCAATAATCTAGTTCACATCGCTATGTGATTAACACCCAAAGAGTGATCATGTTTTGCTTGTGAGAGAAATTTAGTTAATGGGTCTGCCACATTCAGAGCCGTATGTATTTTTGCAAATTTTCTATATCTACAATGCTTTGCTCAGAGCTACTCTAGCTAATTGCTCCCACTTTCAATATGTATCTAGATCGAGACTTAGAGTCATCTAGATCGGTGTTAAAAGCTTGCATCAACGTAACTCTTTATGACAAACTCTTTTATCACCTCCATAACCAAGAAATATTTCCTTAGTCCTCTAAGGATAATTTTGACCGATGTCCAGTGATCTACTCCTATATCACTATTGTACTCCCTTGCTAGAATCATGCTAAGGTATACAATAGGACTGGTACATAGCATAGCATACTTTATAAAACCTATGACTGAGGCATATGGAATGACTTTTCATTCTCTTTCTATTTTCTGTTGTGGTTGGGTTTTGAGTCTTTACTCAACTTCACACCTTGCAACATAGGCAAGAACTCCTTCTTTGACTGTTCCATTTTGAACTACTTCAAAATCTTGTCAAGGTATGTACTCATTGAAAATGTATCAAGCGTATTGATCTATCTCTATAGATCTTGATGCTCAATATGTAAGTAACTTCACCGAGGTCTTTCTTTGAAAAACTCCTTTCAAACACTCCTTTATGCCTTCCAGAAAATTCTACATTATTTTCGATCAACAATATGTCATTCACATACACTTATCAAAAATGTTGTAGTGCTCCCACTCACTTTCTTGTAAATACAGGCTTCACCACAAGTCTGTATAAAACCATATGCTTTGATCACTTTATCAAAGCATACATTCCAACTCCGAGATGCTTGCACCAGTCCATAGATGGATTGTTGGAGCTTGCTCACTTTGTTAGCACATTTAGGATCGAAAAAACCTTCTGGTTGCATCATATGCAACTCTTCTTTAAGAAATCCAACTGCTAACATGATTCGGACAGACTTTTAAGCATCGATACGAGTGAGAAAATCTCATCATAGTCAACACCTTGATCTTGTCGAAAACATTTTTCGACAATTCGAGCTTTGTAGATAGTAACACTACTATCAGCGTCTGTCTTCCTCTTGAAGATCCATTTATTCTCAATGACTCATTGATCATTGGGCAAGTCAATCAAAGTCCATACTTTGTTCTCATACATGGATCCCATCTCAGATTTCATGGCCTCAAGCCATTTCGCGGAATCTGGGCTCATCATCGCTTCCTCATAGTTCGTAGGTTCGTCATCGTCTAGTAACATGACTTCCAGATAGGATTACCGTACCACTCTGGTGCGGACCATACTCTGGTTGTCCTACGAGGTTCGGTAGTAACTTGATCTGAAGTTTCATGATCATTATCATTAGCTTCCTCACCAATTGGTGTAGAGATCACTTGAACTGATTTCTGTGATGAACCACTTTCAAATTCGGGAGAAGGTACAATTACCTCATCAAGTTCTACATTCCTCCTACTCACTTCTTTCAAGAGAAACTTCTTCTCTAGAAAGGATCCACTTTTAGCAACCAAGATATTGCCTTTCGGATCTATGATAGAAGGTGTACCCAACAGTTTCCTTTGGGTATCCTATGAAGACACATTTCTCCGATTTGGGTTCGAGCTTATCAAGTTAAAGCTTTTTCACATAAGCATCACAGCCCCAAACTTTAAGAAACGACAACTTGTGTTTCTTGCCAAACCACAGTTCATAAGGTGTCGTCTCAACGGATTTAGATGGTGCCCTATTTAACGTGAATGCAGCTGTCTCTAAAGCGTAACCCCAAAACGATAGCGGTAAATCAGTGAGAGACATCATAGATCGCACCATATCTAGTAAAGTACGATTATGATGTTCGGACACGCCATTATGCTGTGGTGTTCCAGGTGGTGTGAGTTGCGAAACTATTACACATTGTTTCAAATGAAGTCCAAACTCATAACTCAAATATTCGCCTCCACGATCAGATCATAGAAACTTGGTTTTTTTGTTACGATGATTTTCCACTTCACTCTGAAATTCTTTGAACTTTTCAAATGTTTCGGACTTATGTTTCATCAAGTAGATATACCCATATCGGCTCAAATCATCTGTGAAGGTGAGAAAATAACGATATCTGCCGCGAGCTTCAATGTTCATTGGACCAGATACATCAGTATGTAGGATTTCCAATAACTCTATTGCTCGCTCCAATGTTCCGGAGAACGGAGTTTTAGTCATGTTGCCCATGAGGCATGGTTCGCAAGTACCAAGTGATTCATAATCAAGTGATTCCAAAAGTCTATCAGAATGGAGTTTCTTCATGCGCTTTACACCAATATGACCTAAATGGCAGTGCCACAAATAAGTTGCACTATCATTATCAACTCTGCATCTTTTGGCTTCAATACTATGAACATGTGTATCACTACTATCAAGATTTAGTAAAAAATAGACCACTCATCAGGGATGCATGACCATAAAAGATATTACTCATATAAATAGAACAACCATTATTCTCTGATTTAAATGAATAACCATCTCGCATAAAAAAGATCCAAATATAATGTTCATGCTCAACGCTGGCACCAAATAACAATTATTTAGGTCTAAAACTAATCCCGAAGGTAGATGTAGAGGTAGCGTGCCGACGGCGATCACATCAACTTTGGAACCATTTCCCATGCGCATCGTCACCTCGTCCTTAGCCAATCTTCGCTTAATCCGTAGCCCCTGCTTTGAGTTACAAATGTTAGCAACTGAACCAGTATCAAATACCCAGGCACTACTGCGAGCATTAGTAAGGTACACATCAATAACATGTATATCAAATATACCTTTCACTTTGCCATCCTTCTTCTCCACCAAATACTTGGGGCAGTTCTGCTTCCAGTGACCAGTTCCTTTGCAGTAGAAGCACTCAGTCTTAGGCTTAGGTCCAAACTTGGGTTTCTTCACTTGAGCAGCAACTGGCTTGCTGTTCTTCTTGAAGTTCCCCTTCTTCCCTTTTGTGACGCTCCCGATTCAATCGTACACTAATCATACACGCAAACGTGTACGATAAAGATCAGGGACTCACGGGAAGATATCACAACACAACTCTACAAATAAAATAAGTCATTCAAGCATCATATTACAAGCCAGGGGCCTCGAGGGCTCGAATACAAGAGCTCGATCATAGACGAGTCAGCGGAAGCAACAATATCTGAGTACAAACATAAGTTAAACAAGTTTGCCTTAAGAAGGCTAGCACAAACAGGGATACAGATCAAAAGAGGCACAGGCCTCCTGCCTGGGATCCTCCTAACTACTCCTGGTCGCCGTCAGCGGGCTGCACGTAGTAGTAGGCACCTCCCAAGTAGTAGTAGTCATCGTCGACGGTGGCATCTGGCTCCTGGACTCCAACGTCTGGTCGCAACAATCGGGTAGAACGGAAGGGGGAAAAGAGGGAGAAAGAAACCGTGAGTACTCATCCAAAGTACTCGCAAGCAAGGAGCTACACTACATATGAATGCATTGGTATCAAGTGGAATAAGGCTATCATATGTGGACTGAACTGCAGAATGCCGGAATAAGAGGGGGATAGCTAGTGCTTTCGAAGACTACGCTTCTGGTAACCTCCATCTTGCAGCAGGAGAAGAGAGTAGATGGTAAGTTCACCAAGTAACATCGCATAGCATAATCCTAACCGATGATCCTCCCCTCGTCGCCCTGTGAGAGAGTGATCACCGGTTGTATCTGGCACTTGGAAGGGTGTGTTTTATTAAGTATCCGGTTCTAGTTGTCATAAGGTCAAGGTACAACTCCAAGTCGTCCTGTTACCGAAGATCACGGCTATTCGAATAGATTAACTTCCCTGCAGGGGTGCACCACATAACCCAACACGCTCGATCCCATTTGGCCGGACACACTTTCATGGGTCATGCCCGGCCTCGGAAGATCAACACGTCGCAGCCCCACCTAGACCAACAGAGAGGTCAGCACGCCGGTCTAAACCTAAGCGCCCAGGGGTCTGGGCCCATCGCCCTTAGCACACGTGCACGTTGCGTGGGCGGCCGGAAGCAGACCTAGCCTAGCAGGCGTTCCAGTCCAAACCGGCGTGCTCCGCTCAGTTGCTGACGTCACGAAGGCTTCGGCTGATACCGCGACGTCGAGTGCCCATAACTGTCCCCGCGTAGATGGTTAGTGCGTATAGGCCAGTAGCCAGACTCAGATCAAATACCAAGATCTCGTTAAATGTGTTATTTTGAAATAACCGCGAACGCCGACCA
The DNA here is from genome assembly GCF_056163025.1 of Triticum urartu. Lineage (NCBI taxonomy): Eukaryota > Viridiplantae > Streptophyta > Magnoliopsida > Poales > Poaceae > Triticum > Triticum urartu. The sequence continues at coordinate 147,349,134 of NC_141879.1, read as the reverse complement.
GGGCCAGGCCCACCTCTCTCCTAGGTGGTCTCAACCTGCCCTGTCGCTTCGCCACAAAGATCCACTCAGAGGGCTGTCGGGACAAACGTCCTTTCGGACCCAATCCGTGGATCACTCGCGGGTACTCCTACGAGCCGACCCGTCTTTAGTCACCTCAAGTATCATATATAAAGTATATAGTATATACCCGTGATCACCTCCCGAGTGATCACGGCCCGATAGTATAGCAAGGTAGACGGACAAGAATGAAGGGCCACTGATGATAAACCAGTATCCTATACTAAGCATTAGGATTGCAGGTAAAGGTAACAATAGTTGTAGCAACAATGACAGGCTATGCATCAGGATAGGATTAACGGAAAGCAGTAACATGCTACACTACTCTAATGCAAGCAGTATAGAGGAGAGTAGGCGATATCTGGTGATCAAGGGGGGGCTTGCCTGGTTACTCTGGCAAGAGAGAGGGGTCGTCAACACCGTAGTCGTACTGGGTAGCAGCGGCGTCGGTCTCAATGTCTAGCGAGAGAAGAGGGGGAAGAAACAATAAATATAATGCAAACAAGTACATGACGATGCATGACATGACAAAGCGTGATGCTAGGTGTGCCCTAACGCGGTACGAGGTGGTACCGGTGAAGGGGGAAAACATCCGGGAAAGTATTCCCGGTGTATCGCGTTTTCGGACAGATGAACCGGAGGGGGAAATTTGCATGTTCGGTATGCTAGGGATGCGTGGCGGACGAACGGGTTGCGTATCCGGGTTCGTCTCGTCGTTCTGAGCAACTTTCATGTAGAAAGTATTTTCATCCGAGTTACGGATTAAAAGATATGATTTTCTAAAGATTTAAATCATTTTCCGATTTTAATTAGTTATTTAATTCTAACATTATCCAAAATAGTGTGAAATGACGCAAGCATGACATCAAAGTGATGTCAGCAGGTCAACTGGTCGGTTGACCAGTCAAACCAGACAGGTGGGTCCAGTGGGACCCACATGTCATTGTCAGGGGCATTAACAGAGTTTTTAAAACTAACTAAATGGGTTAATTAGTGGGTGGGACCCAGCAGTCAGTGACTATTTAGTTAATTAAATTAATTAATGAAATAATTAGCATTTTATTTATTTACAAAAATGTTTTAAATGACGCGGGCCCGCATGTCAGTGGCTGTAGCTGCCACATCAGCGCAGTTGACTTCGGTCAACGTGGCCAGTTGGGACCCCTAGGCCCACAGGCAGTGACCCACGGGGTGGGCCCCTGTGTGCCAGCTCAGCGGAGCCGCCGGAGTAGCTCCGGCGAGCTCGCGAGCAGCGGCCGAACGGCGGCGAGCGTCAGGATTCGCCTACGGGGCATCAAATCGGGCGCGGGCAGGCCCTCTGGAACGGCCTCTTCGCGCCGCGTCCGATGGAGGGGAGCACGACGGCGGGGGTGGCCGGAATGGTCGCCGGCGACGAGCGCGGCGAACGGCAGTTCGGGCGTGGACAGGGATCGCGCTACGGGGCGTTTGAACGAGGCGTGTTTGGGACCAAACTGACGAGCGCGTTGAGGCGCATCGAACGGTGGAGGGGACTTGGCCGGAAACAGCCGGAGACAGCGGTGGCGAGCGGCGGAGCGGACGCCGGAGTTCGGGCGTCGGTGGATCTAACGCTAGGGGGCATGGGAAGGCGTGTGCGCGTGTGCGTTGGGTTCCTAGAAGCACCAGGAACACGATGTCATGCTCACGCGAGCACGACGGAGAGCATGGCCATGGCGGCAAGGCGATCCGCGGCGACGTGCTCACGGCAACGGCGACGGGGCAACTACGGTGCGGAAATGCTCGGGAAAGAGAGGGGAGGAAGCGAGGGCTCACCGAGCGGCACACACGGTGGCCCGTGGGGGTTTAGTAGCTGCAGGGGCGTCGCCGTAGTTGGTGAACAGCGGCGACACGTCTCGTTGGAGCAGAGGAGGAAGACGGCGGCGTCGGGGCATTGCGGTGGCTCCGGTCTCCAACGGGTTGCACCAGTCGAAGCAGCGGACGACGGCGGCCCTTGGAGACACTGTGGGGCGGCGAGGTGGGCTCGGTGGCCGTGGCTAGGCCGGAGCCATGGCGTCGGTGGCGCTCGGATGCGGAGGGGAACGAGGGGGAGAGGCGCGGTGGATCTGAGGGGGAAGGCGCAGGAACCGAGGCGAGAGTGGGGGCGAGTGAGAGGCGGGATCGAGGACGCGGGGGCGTGGCGGCCTTATCCTCGGCCCGTCACCGGCGAGGGGGGGTTCGGCGGGGACGCGCCCTGTTCCGACCCGGGTCGGGGGAACAGGGGAAGGGGACGCGGCAGAGGGAGGCGGGCCGGGGGTGGCCAGGTGGGCCGACCGGTGTGAGCTGGGCCGCCTGGTCCAGGGGGGCTTCCCCCTTTTTTGTTTTTGTAATTTCTTTCTTTTATTTATTTTCCTTTTCTATTTTATTTAGTTTAGGGCATTTAGGTATTTTGTAAAATTGTGTCCTCTACACCATAATTACCAGTGCAGTATTTGGCACCCACCGAACATTTTTGTTTCAACTTTTAAAAACTTTTGTTGTTTGCCATTTTTCTGAATTGATTTTTGAATCGGTTTGAACTAACGAAAGTTTAGCAACAGTAATCACCGATGACATGGCATTATTAGGAGAGTTTTACTGTAGCATAATTATCCGGGCGTTACACCTTTACCATTTTTCTTGAAACTGGTGGTCTTGTTGACCATCAACACATGATGCTCCTTCTTGATTTCTACCTCCGCAGCCTTTAGCATTACAAAGAGCTCGGGAATCGTCTTTTCCATCCCTTGCATATTATAGTTCATCACGCAGCTCTTGTAGCTTGGTGGCAGTGATTGAAGAACTCTATCAATGACCCTATCATCAGGAAGATTAACTCCTAGTTGAGTCAAGTGGTTGTGGTACCCAGACATTCTGAGTATATGTTCACTGACAGAACTATTCTCCTCCATCTTGCAGCTGTAGAACTTATTGGAGACTTCATATCTCTCAATCCGGGCATTTGCTTGAAATATTAACTTCAACTCCTGGAACATCTCATATGCCCCATGACGTTCAAAACGTCGTTGAAGTCCCGGTTCTAAGCCGTAAAGCATGGCACACTGAACTATCGAGTAGTCATCAGCGTTGCTCCGCCAGGTGTTCATAACATCTGGCGTTGCTCCTGCAGCGGGTTTGTCACCTAGCGGTGCATCAAGGACATAATTCTTCTATGCAGCAATGAGGATAATCCTTAGATCACGGACCCAGTCCGTGTAATTGCTACTATCATCTTTCAACTCATTTTTCTCTAGGAACATATCAAAATAAACGGGTAGCTACATCATAAGCTATTGATCTACAACATAGATATGCAAATACTATCAGGACTAATTTCATGATAAATTAAAGTTCAATTAATCATATTACGTAAGAACTCCCACTTAGATAAACATCCCTGTAGTCATCTAAGTGATCACGTGATCCAAATCAACTAAACCATGTTCGATCATCACGTGAGATGGAGTAGCTTTCAATGGTGAACATCACTATGTTGATCATATCTACTATATGATTCACGCTCGACCTTTCGGTCTCAGTGTTCCGAAGCCATATCTGCATATGCTAGGCTCGTCAAGTTTAACCCGAGTATTCTGCGTGTGCAAAACTGGCTTGCACCCGTTGTATGTGAACGTAGAGCTTATCACACCCGATCATCACGTGGTGTCTTGGCACGACGAACTGTAGCAATGGTGCATACTCAGGGAGAACACTTATACCTTGAAATTTAGTGAGAGATCATCTCATAATGCTACCGCCGTAGTAAGCAAAATAAGATGCATAAAAGATAAACATCACATGCAATCAAAATATGTGACATGATATGGCCATGATCATCTTGCACCTTTGATCTCCATCTCCAAAGTGCCGTCATGATCTCTATCATCATCGGTATGACACCATGATCTCCATCATCTTGATCTTTATCACTGTGTCATCACATGGTTGTCTTACCAACTATGGCTCTTGCAACTATTGCAATCGCATAGCGATAAAGTAAAGCAATTATTTGGCGCTTGCATCTTATGCAATAAAGAGACAACCATAAGGCTTCTGCCAATTGCCGATAAATTCAATAAAACATGATCATCTCATACAACAAATTATATCTCATCACATCTTGACCATATCACATCACAACACGCCCTGCAAAAATAAGTTAGACGTCCTCTACTTTGTTGTTGCAAGTTTTACGTGGCTGCTACGGGCTGAGCAAGAACCGTTCTTACCTACGCAACAAAACACCACAATGCAGTATAGTGATTGCTTTTTGATCTTCAGAAAGAAATCTGTTCTTTGAATCCGATTCAACTAAAGCTGGAGAAATAGACACCCACTAGCCACCTGTGTGCGAAGCACGTCGGTAGAACCAGTCTCGCGTAAGCGTACGTGTAATGTCGGCCTGGGCCGCTTCATCTAACAATGCCGCTGAATCAAGAATCAACTAGTGACGGCAAGCAATATGTATATACCCACGCCCACAACTCCTTTGTGTTCTACTCGTGCATATAACATCTATGCATAAACCTAGCTCGGATGCCAGTATTGGGGAACGCAGTAATTTAAAAAAAATTCATATGCACACGCAAGATCATGGTGATGCACAGCAACGAGAGGGGAGAGTATCGTCTACGTACCCTCGTAGACCGTAAGCGGAAGCGTTATGACAACGCGGTTGATGTAGTCGTACGTCTTCACGATCGACCGATCTAGCACCAAAGGTACGACACCTCCGCGATCTGCACACGTTCAGCTCGGTGATGTCCCGTGAACTCATGATCCAGTAGAGCTTCGAGGGAGAGTTTCTTTAGCACGACGACATGATGACGGTGATGATGATGCTACCGGAACAGGGCTTCGCCTAAGCACCGCTACGATATGACCGAGGTGGATTATGGTGGAGGGGGGCACCGCACACGGCTAAAAGATCAATGATCAACTTGTGTGTCCATGGGGTGCCCCCCTCCGCCATATATAAAGGAGTGGAGGAGGGGGAGGGCCGGCCCTCTCTATGGCGCGCCCTGGGGGAGTCCTACTCCCTCCGGGAGTAGGATTCCCCCCTTTCCTAGTAGAAGTAGGAGTAGGAGAGGAAGGACGGAGGAGAGAGGGGGAAGGAAAGGGGGGCCGGCCCCCCTCCCAATTCGGATTGGGCTTGGGGGCGCGCCTCCCTCTTTTCCCTTCCCTCTCCTCTATTCCACTAAGGCCCAATAAGGCCCATATACTCCCCGGGGGGTTCCGGTAACCTCCTGGTACTCCAGAAAAATGCCCGAACCACTCAGAACCATTCCGATGTCCAAATATAGGCTTCCAATATATCGATATTTATGTCTTGACCATTTCGAGACTCCTCGTCATGTCCGTGATCAAATCCGGGACTCCGAACTACCATCGGTACATCAAAACACATAAACTCGTAATACCGATCGTCACCTAACGTTAAGCGTGCGGACCCTACGGGTTCGAGAACTATGTAGACATGACCGAGACTCATCTCCGATCAATAACCAATAGCGGAACCTGGATGCTCATATTGGTTCCTACATATTCTACGAAGATCTTTATCGGTCAAACTGCATAACGGTATACGTTGTTCCCTTTTTCATCGGTATGTTACTTGTCCGAGATTCGATCGTCGGTATCTCAATGCCTAGTTCAATCTCATTACCGGCAAGTCTCTTTACTCGTTAGTCACAATTCTTGCAAGGCTTATAGTGATGTGCATTACCGAGAGGGCCCAGAGATACCTCTCCGACAATCGGAGTGACAAATCCTAATCTCGATCTATGCCAACTCAACAAGTACCATCAGAGACACCTGTAGAGCACCTTTATAATCACCCAGTTATGTTGTGACGTTTGGTAGCACACAAAGTGTTCCTCCGGTACTCGAGTTGCATAACTCATAGTCATAGGAACATGTATAAGTCATGAGGAAAGCAATAGCAACAAACTAAACGATCGTCGTGCTAAGCTAACGGATGGGTCAAGTCAATCACATCATTCTCTAATGATGTGATCCCGTTAATCAAATGATAACTCATGCCTATGGTTAGGAAACATAATCGTCATTGATTCAACGAGCTAGTCAAGTAGAGGCTAACTAGTGACACTTTGTTTGTCTATGTATTCACACATGTACTAAGTTTCCGGTTAATACAATTCTAGCATGAATAGTAAACTTTTATCATGATATAAGGAAATATAAATAACAACTTTATTATTGCCTCTAGGACATATTTCCTTCAAGATCTTGGGTGTTTCGTTGGATTCTTTTTATGTTTTCCATGCAACGTTCCCATTCAACCACATGTCGGGACGGGAAGCACTTGGGACAGACAACACAATGGCATGGGCGACTCCCCGCCATGCGACACGGGGTAGCAGGACTCCACATGCTAGATTCGGTCGAGGACGGACCCCAGGCCTGCCACCGTTCACCCCTCGCTTCCCCATCGGAAGATCAAATCACCGCTCACCGAGTCCCTATGCACCACTGTTGGGTTTCGTAGTAATTTCAAAAAAATTCCTACGCACACGCAAGATCATGTGATGCATAGCAACGAGAGGGGAGAGTGCTGTCTACGTACCCACGTAGACCGACTGCGGAAGCGTTGACACAACGTAGAGGAAGTAGTCGTACGTCTTCACGATCCAACCGATCAAGCACCGAAACTACGGCACCTCCGAGTTCGAGCACACGTTCAGCTCGATGACGATCCCCGGACACCGATCCAGCAAAGTGTCAGGGAAGAGTTCCGTCAGCACGACGGCGTGGTGACGATCTTGATGTACTACAGCAGCAGGGCTTCGCCTAAACTCCGCTACAGTATTATCGAGGACTATGGTGGCTGGGGGCGCCGCACACGGCTAAGGAATAGATCACGTGGATCAACTTGTGTGTTCTAGGGTGCCTCTGCCTCAGTATATAAAGGACTAGAGGGGGGAGGCTGGCCGGCCAAGGTGTGGCGCGCCAGGAGAGTCCTACTCCCTCTGGGAGTAGGATTCCCCCCCCCCCCAATCCTAGTTGGAATAGGATTCGCGGAGGGGGAAAAGAGAGAGAGGGGGCAGGCCACCTCTCCTAGTCCTAATAGGACTAGGGGAAGGGGGGAGGCGCGCAGCCCATGTAGGGCTGCCTCTTCTCTTTTCCACTAAGGCCCATCATGGCCCATTTAGCTCCCGAGGGGTTCCGGTAACCTTCCCGGTACTCCGGTAAAATCCCGATTTCACCCGGAACACTTCCGATATCCAAACATAGCCTTCCAATATATCAATCTTTACGTCTCGACCATTTCGAGACTCCTCGTCATGTCCGTGATCACATCCGGGACTCCGAACAACCTTCGGTACATCAAAATGCATAAACTCATAATATAACTGTCATCGTAACCTTAAGCGTGCGGACCCTACGGGTTCGAGAACAATGTAGACATGACCGAGACACGTCTCTGGTCAATAACCAATAGCGGGACCTGGATGCCCATATTGGCTCCTACATATTCTACGAAGATCTTTATTGGTCAGACCGCATAACAACATACGTTGTTCCCTTTGTCATCGGTATGTTACTTGCCCGAGATTCGATCGTCGGTATCCAATACTTAGTTCAATCTCGTTACCGGCAAGTCTCTTTACTCGTTCTGTAATACATCATCCCGCAACTAACTCATTAGTTGCAATGCTTGCCAGGCTTATGTGATGTGCATTACCGAGAGGGCCCAGAGATACCTCTCCGACAATCGGAGTGACAAAACCTAATCTCGAAATACGCCAACCCAACATGTACCTTTGGAGACACCTGTAGTACTCCTTTATAATCACCCAGTTATGTTGTGACGTTTGGTAGTACCCAAAGTGTTCCTCCGGTAAACGGGAGTTGCATAATCTCATAGTTATAGGAACATGTATAAGTCATGAAGAAAGCAATAACAACATACTAAACGATCGGGTGCTAAGCTAATGGAATGGGTCATGTCAATCAGATCATTCTCTTAATGATGTGATCCCGTTAATCAAATAACAACTCATTGTCCATGGTTAGGAAACATAACCATCTTTGATTAACGAGCTAGTCAAGTAGAGGCATACTAGTGACACTTTGTTTGTCTATGTATTCACACATGTATTATGTTTCCGGTTAATACAATTCTAGCATGAATAATAAACATTTATCATGATTATAAGGAAATAAATAATAACTTTATTATTGCCTCTAGGGCATATTTCCTTCAGTCTCCCACTTGCACTAGAGTCAATAATCTAGATTACTCCGTAATGATTCTAACACCCATGGAGCCTTGGTGCTGATCATGTTTTGCTCGTGGAAGAGGCTTAGTCAACGGGTCTGCAACATTCAGATTCGTATGTATCTTGCAAATCTCTATGTCTCCCACCTGGACTAGATCCCGGATGGAATTGAAGCATCTCTTGATGTGCTTGGTTCTGTTGTGAAATCTGGATTCCTTTGCCAAGGCAATTGCACCAGTATTGTCACAAAAGATTTTCATTGGACCCGATGCACTAGGTATGACACCTAGATCGGATATGAACTCCTTCATCCAGACTCCTTCGTTTGTTGCTTCCTAAGCAGCTATGTACTCCGCTTCACATGTAGATCCCGCTACGACGCTTTGTTTAGAACTGCACCAACTGACAGCTCCACCGTTTAATGTAAACACGTATCCGGTTTGCGATTTAGAATCGTCCGGATCAGTGTCAAAGCTTGCATCAACGTAACCTTTTACGATGAGCTCTTTGTCACCTCCATATATGAGAAACATATCCTTAGTCCTTTTCAGGTATTTCAGGATGTTCTTGACCGCTGTCCAGTGATCCACTCCTGGATTACTTTGGTACCTCCCTGCTAGACTTATAGCAAGGCACACATCGGGTCTGGTACACAGCATCGCATACATGATAGATCCTATGGCTGATGCATAGGGAACATCTTTCATATTCTCTCTATCTTCTGCGGTGGTCGGGCATTGAGTCTTACTCAACTTCACACCTTGTAACACAGGCAAGAATCCTTTCTTTGCTTGATCCATTTTGAACTTCTTCAAAATCTTGTCAAGGTATGTGCTTTGTGAAAGTCCAATTAAGCGTCTTGATCTATCTCTATAGATCTTTATGCCTAATATGTAAGCAGCTTCACCGAGGTCTTTCATTGAAAAACTCTTATTCAAGTATCCCTTTATGCTATCCAGAAATTCTATATCATTTCTAATTAGTAATATGTCATCCACATATAATATCAGAAATGCTACAGAGCTCCCACTCACTTTCTTGTAAATACAGGCTTCTCCAAAAGTCTGTATAAAACCAAATGCTTTGATCACACTATCAAAGCGTTATTCCAACTCCGAGAGGCTTGCACCAGTCCATAAATGGATCGCTGGAGCTTGCACACTTTGTTAGCTCCCTTTGGATCGACAAAACCTTCTGGTTGCATCATATACAACTCTTCTTCCAGAAATCCATTCAGGAATGCAGTTTTGACATCCATTTGCCAAATTTCATAATCATAAAATGCGGCAATTACTAACATGATTCGGACAGACTTAAGCATCGCTACGGGTGAGAAGGTCTCATCGTAGTGAACTCCTTGAACTTGTCGAAAACCTTTTGTGACAAGTCAAGCTTTGTAGACAGTAACATTACCGTCAGCGTCAGTCTTCTTCTTGAAGATCCATTTATTCTCAATTGCTTGTCGATTATCGGGCAAGTCAACCAAAGTCCATACTTTGTTCTCATACATGGATCCCATCTCAGATTTCATGGCTTCAAGCCATTTTGCGGAATCTGGGCTCACCATCGCTTCTTCATAGTTCGTAGGTTCATCATGATCTAGCAGCATGACTTCCAAAACAGGATTACCATACCACTCTGGCGCGGATCTCACTCTGGTTGATCTACGAGGTTCAGTAGTATCTTGATCTGAAGTTTCATGATCATTATCATTAGCTTCCTCACTAACTGGTGCAGGTGTCACTGGAACAGTTTTCTGTGATGTACTACTTTCCAGTAAGGGAGCAGGTACAGTTACCTCGTCAAGTTCTACTTTCCTCCCACTTCACTTCTTTCGAGAGAAACTCCTTCTCTAGAAAGTTTCCGAATTTAGCAACAAAAGTCTTGCCTTCGGATCTGTGATAGAAGGTGTATCCAATAGTTTCCTTTGGATATCCTATGAAGACACATTTCTCCGATTTGGGTTCGAGCTTATCAGGTTGAAGCTTTTTCACATAAGCGTCGCAGCCCCAAACTTTTAGAAACGACAACTTTGGTTTCTTGCCAAACCACAGTTCATAAGGCGTCGTCTCAACGGATTTTGATGGTGCCCTATTTAACGTGAATGCGGCCGTCTCTAGAGCGTATCCCCAAAACAATAGCGGTAAATCAGTAAGATACATCATAGATCGCACCATATCTAGTAAAGTACGATTATGACGTTCGGACACACCATTACGCTGTGGTGTTCCGGGTGGCGTGAGTTGCGAAACTATTCCACAATTTTTCAAATGTACACCAAACTCATAACTCAAATATTCTCCTCCACGATCAGATCGTAGAAACTTTATTTTCTTGTTACGATGATTTTCAACTTCACTCTAAAATTCCTTGAACTTTTCAAATGTTTCAGACTTATGTTTCATTAAGTAGATATACCCATATCTGCTTAAATCATCTGTGAAGGTGAGAAAATAACGATATCCGCCACGAGCCTCAATATTCATCGGACCACATACATCTGTATGTATGATTTCCAACAAATCTGTTGCTCTCTCCATAGTACCGGAGAACGGCGTTTTTGTCATCTTGCCCATGAGGCACGGTTCGCAAGTACCAAGTGATTCATAATCAAGTGGTTCCAAAAGTCCATCAGAATGGAGTTTCTTCATGCGCTTTACACCGATATGACCTAAACGGCAGTGCCACAAATAAGTTGCACTTTCATTATCAACTCTGCATCTTTTGGCTTCAACATTATGAATATGTGTGGTACTACTATCGAGATTCAACAAGAATACACCACTCTTCAAGGGTGCATGACCATAAAAGATATTACTCATATAAATAGAACAACCATTATTCTCTGATTTAAATGAATAACCGTCTCGCATCAAACAAGATCCAGATATAATGTTCATGCTTAACGCTGGCACCAAATAACAATTATTTAGGTCTAATACTAATCCCGAAGGTAGATGTAGAGGTAGCGTGCCGACTGCGATCACATCGACTTTGGAACCGTTTCCCACGCGCATCGTCACCTCGTCCTTAACCAATCTTTGCTTGATCCGTAGTCCCTGTTTCGAGTTGCAAATATTAGCAACAGAACCAGTATCAAATACCCAGGTGCTACTGCGAGCATTAGTAAGGTACACATCAATAACATGTATATCACATATACCTTTGTTCACCTTGCCATCCTTCTTATCCGCCAAATACTTGGGGCAGTTCCGCTTCCAGTGACCAGTCTGCTTGCAATAGAAGCACTCAGTTTCAGGCTTAGGTCCAAGTTTGGGTTTCTTCTCTTGAGTAGCAACTTGCTTGCCGTTCTTTTTGAAGTTCCCCTTCTTCTTCCCTTTGCCCTTTTTCTTGAAACTAGTGGTCTTGTTGACCATCAACACTTGATGCTCCTTCTTGATTTCTACCTCCGCAGCTTTCAGCATCGCGAAGAGCTCGGGAATAGTCTTGTTCATCCCTTGCATATTATAGTTCATCACGAAGCTCTTGTAGCTTGGTGGCAGTGATTGAAGAATTCTGTCAATGACGCAATCATCTGGAAGATTAACTCCCAATTGAATCAAGTGATTATTATACCCAGACATTTTGAGTATATGCTCACTGACAGAAATGTTCTCCTCCATCTTGCAGCTATAGAACTTATTGGAGACTTCATATCTCTCAATCCGGGCATTTGCTTGAAATATTAACTTCAACTCCTGGAACATCTCATATGCTCCATGACGTTCAAAACGTCGTTGAAGTCCCGATTCTAAGCCGTAAAGCATGGCACACTGAACTATCGAGTAGTCATCAGCTTTGCTCTGCCAGACGTTCATAACATCCGGCGTTGCTCCTGCAGCAGGCCTGGCACCCAGCGGTGCTTCCAGGACGTAATTCTTCTGTACAGCAATGAGGATAATCCTCAAGTTACGGACCCAGTCCGTGTAATTGCTACCATCATCTGTCAACTTTGCTTTCTCAAGGAACGCATTAAAATTCAACGGAACAACAGCACGAGCCATCTATCTACAATCAAACATAAACAAGCAAGATACTAATCAGGTACTAAGTTTCATGATAAATTTAAGTTCAGTTAATCAAATTAATTAAAGAACTCCCACTTAGATAGACATCCCTCTAATCCTCTAAGTGATTACGTGATCCAAATCAACTAAACCATAACCGATCATCACGTGAGATGGAGTAGTTTTCAATGGTGAACATCGTTATGTTGATCATATCTACTATATGATTCACGCTCGACCTTTCGGTCTCCGTGTTCCGAGGCCATATCTGTATATGCTTGGCTCGTCAAGTATAACCTGAGTATTCCGCGTGTGCAACTGTTTTGCACCCGTTGTATTTGAACGTAGGACCTATCACACCCGATCATCACGTGGTGTCTCAGCACGAAGAACTTTCGCAACGGTGCATACTCAGGGAGAACACTTCTTGATAATTTAGTGAGAGATCATCTTATAATGCTACCATCAATCAAAGCAAGATAAGATGCATAAAAGGATAAACATCACATGCAATCAATATAAGTGATATGATATGGCCATCATCATATTGTGCTTGTGATCTCCATCTCCGAAGCACCGTCGTGATCACCATCGTCACCGGCGTGACACCTTGATCTCCATCGTAGCATCATTGTCGTCTCGCCAAGCTTATGCTTCTACGACTATCACTACCGCTTAGTAATAAAGTAAAGCATTACATCGCGATTGCATTGCATACAATAAAGCGACAACCATATGGCTCCTGCCAGTTGCCGATAACTCGGTTACAAAACATGATCATCTCATACAATAAAATTTAGCATCATGTCTTGACCATATCACATCACAACATGCCCTGCAAAAACAAGTTAGACGTCCTCTACTTTGTTGTTGCAAGTTTTACGTGGCTGCTATGGGCTTAAGCAAGAACCAATCTCACCTACGCATCAAAACCACAACGATAGTTTGTCAAATAGACTCCGTTTTAACCTTCGCAAGGACCGGGCGTAGCCCTACTTGGTTCAACTAAAGTTGGAGAGACAGTCGCCCGCAAGCCACCTATGTGCAAAGCACGTCGGGGAAACCGGTCTCGCGTAAGCGTACGCGTAATGTTGGTCCGGGTCGTCTCGTCCAACAATGCCGCCGAACCAAAGTATGACATGCTGGTAGGCAGTATGACTTATATCGCCCACAACTCACTTGTGTTCTAGTCGTGCATATAACATCAACATAAATAACCTAGGCTCGGATGCCACTGTTGGGTTTCGTAGTAATTTCAAAAAAATTCCTACGCACACGCAAGATCATGTGATGCATAGCAACGAGAGGGGAGAGTGCTGTCTACGTACCCACGCAGACCAACTGCAGAAGCGTTGACACAACGTAGAGGAAGTAGTCGTACGTCTTCACGATCCAACCGATCAAGCACCGAAACTACGGCACCTCCGAGTTCGAGCACACGTTCAGCTCGATGACGATCCCCGGACTCCGATCCAGCAAAGTGTCGGGGAAGAGTTCCGTCAGCACGACGGCGTGGTGACAATCTTGATGTACTACAGCAGCAGAGCTTCGCCTAAACTCCGCTACAGTATTATCGAGGACTATGGTGGCTGGGGGCGCCGCACACGGCTAAGGAATAGATCACGTGGATCAACTTGTGTGTTCTAGGGTGCCTCTACCTCAGTATATAAAGGACTAGAGGGGGGAGGCTGGCCGGCCAAGGTGTGGCGCGCCAGGAGAGTCCTACTCCCTCTGGGAGTAGGATTCCCCCCCCCCCCCAATCCTAGTTGGAATAGGATTCGCGGAGGGGGAAAAGAGAGAGAGGGGGCCGGCCACCTCTCCTAGTCCTAACAGGACTAGGGGAAGGGGGGAGGCGTGCAGCCCATGTAGGGCTGCCTCTTCTCTTTTCCACTAAGGCCCATCATGGCCCATTTAGCTCCCGGGGGGTTCCGGTAACCTTCCCGGTACTCCGGTAAAATCCCGATTTCACCCGGAACACTTCCGATATCCAAACATAGCCTTCCAATATATCAATCTTTACGTCTCGACCATTTCGAGACTCCTCGTCATGTCCGTGATCACATCCGGGACTCCGAACAACCTTCGATACATCAAAATGCATAAACTCATAATATAACTGTCATCGTAACCTTAAGCATGCGGACCCTACGGGTTCGAGAACAATGTAGACATGACCGAGACACGTCTCCGGTCAATAACCAATAGCGGGACCTGGATGCCCATATTGGCTCCTACATATTCTACGAAGATCTTTATCGGTCAGACCGCATAACAACATACGTTGTTCCCTTTGTCATCGGTATGTTACTTGCCCGAGATTCGATCGTCGGTATCCAATACTTAGTTCAATCTCGTTACCGGCAAGTCTCTTTACTCGTTCTGTAATACATCATCCCGCAACTAACTCATTAGTTGCAATGCTTGCAAGGCTTATGTGATGTGCATTACCGAGAGGGCCCAGAGATACCTCTCCGACAATCGGAGTGACAAAACCTAATCTCGAAATACGCCAACCCAACATGTACCTTTGGAGACACCTGTAGTACTCCTTTATAATCACCCAGTTACGTTATGACGTTTGGTAGTACCCAAAGTGTTCCTCCGGTAAACGGGAGTTGCATAATCTCATAGTTATAGGAACATGTATAAGTCATGAAGAAAGCAATAGCAACATACTAAACGATCGGGTGCTAAGCTAATGGAATGGGTCATGTCAACCAGATCATTCTCTTAATGATGTGATCCCATTAATCAAATAACAACTCATTGTCCATGGTTAGGAAACATAACCATCTTTGATTAACGAGCTAGTCAAGTAGAGGTATACTAGTGACACTTTGTTTGTCTATGTATTCACACATGTATTATGTTTCCGGTTAATACAATTCTAGCATGAATAATAAACATTTATCATGATTATAAGGAAATGAATAATAACTTTATTATTGCCTCTAGGGCATATTTCCTTCAACCGCCACCCGTGCACGTCGGTCAATCATTGCCATGCCCGAGATGATCCGAGTCTTGCACCGGCGAGGAGTCCAGCCCCCACCGCCCAAAGTCCGCGGGTCGCATATCTGGAACACTCACTTGGCGCCACCTCAAACACGCTAGGGCTCGATTCTGCGCGTCCACTATGAGCTCCACTCACAGCATGCGCATCCCACGGAGCCCAACCTCGTGGCTCCACGCCAGCCCGCACACAGCATATGCACCGCCATTCGCTACCACCATCCAGAAGCACCACCGTGAGAACGCTGTAGCACCCTTGCACCACCGGCACACCATGCCGCCGCCGAACGGGCAGCTTTCCCACAGTGAGCTGCACCCTCGCCAGACAGGGTGTCTTGCACCACCCAAGCGCCACATGAAGGTGGATACGCCGGGCCACTGCTGCGGCTACACGGGCAAGGGCGGACCTAGAAAAAATATTGAGAGGGGGCAAAAAATGTATGTCCATATGCATGAACCAACAAGGCAAAAAAATTCGTGTAGACATAACAAGGACATAAATACTTCAATTTCCACACATTAACCAAATTCATCGAAAAGTGAAAGAAGATTTACCATTTGAGATGAAATTAACTGCATCTGGTAATATCTTGTTTTGAAGTTGCAAAAGTGAACATTGACACATTGTTCTAAAAATCTGACCTACAACCTGTAAGAGAAAACATCATTGAATTGACAAAAATGGAAACATTGAAGAAGGACACTACTTTTAAAAAGAAAATCTTTTGCGCATTACAGTTTGTTTTATCCCAAGATGATCTTTCACTGTATGAAAATGTCTTAGTGCCACTTCCGTTAGGAATTCTAGTCTTTTATATGGATCCCTAGGAAGCTTGAACAAATCAACTAGTTTAGGCATCTTGGAAGTTGTTGATTTTTGAAAAAAAAGACTCTCCATTTATTTCCATGCAACTTTAAGTGAAAAAAAGTTAAATGAACGACTAAATTTTCATACATCGTACATGAAGATGAGCTGTGCTATAAATGTGTCAATTAATTCAGATCGTAGGGAGTAATAGATGGTCTGAATTAAATTGGACTTTTTGTTCTAGCAATTACTGGTAAGTAGAAAGTTGTACGTATACAAAATTTTATATGTGACAAAAAATTGTTCAAACTTACCTAGTCATCCAAATTGATAAACTATACATATAAGTTGATTTGGAATTGGAGAATTAGACGCATACCTTGATGTCAATTAGAACTAAGAAACTGTGGAATTGAGATCTTGGTTTGTCCATGTAGAAGTGCAAGACCGTGATGGTGCAAGGGGCTGGCGATGGCAAGTCTGCGATTTGCCGCAGCGAGCCGGAAAGGCGATGTCTCCGCGGCGGCGTGGGAGGCGAGGTCAATGTCTGGACCAGAGCACTGTTCTACGCAATTTAGCTCACAAAAAACGAATTTAGGGACGAAACATGGAGCTTTAAACTAGGGTTCTTGTTGAGAATTTGGGGGAAAGTAGGTACAGCACGCCACCAGCGGCTAGGGTATACACCCAATACACAAATTCATGCCCTCTCACACTCAGGGTTGCTGGCTTTATAGCCATTACAAGTTGGGAAAAGGTGAAAGAAAACAAAACAGAGCACATGCGCTTGTCGGGGCCGCTACAGCTAATTCACTAGCATCGCCAACCCTTGGATGGCAGATCGACGAAGGAGAGATGCCCACTAGATCGAACCGTTATCTTTGCTCTAGAGCCACACGATGACAGATCTATGGCTATGGTGTCTTCCGGCACGCGGGAACAGGGGAATGATAAGAACAGAGCCTGACAATACCCCTCAATTGAAACTGAGCTTGTTCTCAAGCTCTAAAAGATGGAAAAACCTTCTGAATAAACGCAGAGTCTTCCCGAGTAGCTTCCTCCACTGGCATATTGGTCCACTTGACTAACCACCTGACGACAGGAATATTGATGTTTCCTTGCTTCTTTGGAATGAGTGTTCTTTCCAGCACAGCTTCAGGCTCCACTTTGATAATACGATCAGGGCAAACCAGTGGTGGCATAGGGGAAGGTATGACTGTTGGCCTAATGTGCTTCTTCAGCTGGCTGACATGAAATGTGTCATGCAGCTGGTAGCCCTCTGGCAACAGTAATTTGTATGCATGGTTTCCAATTCTTTCCATTACCCTGAATGGGCCATAAAACTTGGAGTGCAGCTTCATGTGCCTATGCAGACTGAGAGAAGTGTGTCTGTAAGGTTGCAACTTCAAATAGACCATGTCCCCCACTACAAATTCTCTTTCCTTCCTTTTCTTATTAGCAAAGAACTTCATTCTAGATTGAGCTTTCAGCAGATTGTGCTTGATTACTTCCAGTGCCAATTCTATGTTATGCAACAGATCCTCATTATCCTCACAAATTGCATCAGGCAAAGCAGATTCAGCAATCATAGGGTGAGGAAAACCATATTAAGCCTGAAAGGGTGTCATTTTTAATGATGTGTGGAAAGAAGTGTTGTACCACCACTCAGCTAGTGACAACCACCCATGCCACTTCCTTGGTTGTTGGAAACACCTACATCTCAAGTAGTTCTCCAAACACTGATTAACTCTTTCTGTTTGACCATCAGTTTGAGGGTGGTAACTGGTGCTCAAGTGTAACTTGATCTTCAAGGACTTAAACAGTTGTTGCCATAGATGACTAGTAAAAATTCTGTCTCTGTCAGTGACAATCACCAATGGCATCCCATGTAACCTGAACACATTATCAGAAAATGCTCTTGCAACAGATTGCACTATAATGGGATGTTTCGTAGCAATTAAATGAGAGTACTTGGTGAATCTGTCAACCACTACCAAAATCAAGTTCTTGTGTTCAGACTTGGGTAGCCCCTCCACAAAATCCATGCTCACATGTGCCCAAGCAAAATCTGGCACAGGAAGTGGTTCCAATAATCCAGGGTAAGGAGTGTGCTCGGCTTTGTTCAACTGGCAAACAGGACATTGCTTGACAAACTGCACCACATCTTGCTTTAAACCCTTCTAGTGAAAAATTAATTTCACTCTCTGGTAAGTAGCTCTTTCACCCGAATGGCCACCCAATTCTGAACTATGGAATGTTTGGAGGATTTCCTGTCTAAGGTTAGTAGCAGCTCCCACTACAATCTTGTTATGAAATCTTAATATTCCATTCTTGAAAGAATAAGCAATGGTATTAGATTTATCCATAGTACATTCAGCTATGAGCTCATTGATTTTACTATCATGATGATAGCTTGCTGTGACTTCCTTGACCCAAGCAGGAGAAGCTGCAGATGCAGTTAATGCATGAATCACATGTTTCACTCTGGATAATGCATCAGCCGCCTTGTTCTCCTTTCCTTTTTTGTACTCAATTGTGAAATTATATCCTAGTAACTTCAGCAACAGTTTATGTTGAATGCCCTCAGTAATTTTCTATTCCTGAATATATTTCAGACTTTCTTGATCAGTTCTGATTACTAAGGATGTTGCTAAGAAATAATGCTTCCACTTCTTGACAGCTTCAATTATGGCCAAGGCTTCCTTGTCATAAGTACTCATTGCAGCTGCTTTGGGGCCAATGCTCTTGTTGAAGTAAGATATAGGTTTTCCCTCTTGCATCAACACAGCTCCCAATCCATACCCACAAGCATCCATTTCCAAAATGAAAGGTTTGGAGAAATCAGGTAGTGCTAACACATGGGTGTTGGTAAGCTTGTTTTTCAATGTCACAAATGCTTCTTGTTGCTCTTATTTCCAAGAGAAACCCTCCTTCTTTAAGCAATCAAATAGTGGTCTATAAATTACTCCATATCCCTGGATAAACCTTCTGTAATATCCACTTAGCCCCAAAAAGCTTCTCAATTCAGTTACAGCAGTAGGAGTTGGCCAATCTCTAATGGATTGTATCTTAGATGGGTCAGTAGAGACTCCCTCAGAGTTAATAACATGACCCAAATATTCAATCTCCTGCTGTCCAAAAGAGCACTTTTCCATTTTTGCATATAGTTTGTTTGTTTGTTTGCAATATATCAAACACCTGCTTTAAGTGGTCCTTGTGTTCTTCCAGAGAGAAACTAAACACCAAGATATCATCAAAGAAAACCACAACAAATTTGAGATGGCCAAACAATAAGTTCATTAATGCCTGGAAGGATGGAGGACCATTAGTTAGTCCAAAGGACATAACTAGAAATTAAAACAGTCCCATGTGAGTAGTGAATGCAGTTTTTGGTATATCCTCTCCTGCCATCCTGATTTGATGATATCCATTTATGAGATCAGTTTTAGAGAAAATCTTTGCTTCTTTGAGTTGATCCAGAAGGTCCTCAATCACAGGAATGGGATATTTATTTTTGATAGTTATAGCATTCAATTTTCTGTAATTAGTGCATAACCTCCAAGATCCATCTTTTTCTTGACCAGTAGCACAGGAGAAGAAAAAGGTCGTGTGCTAGGTCTAATGATCCCATTTTTCAGCAGCTCCTTGATGATTTTCTCCAAAATTTCCTTTTGATGGTGAGGAATTCTATAAGGCCTTTGGTTAACCACCTTTGCTCCTTCCACTAAGGGAATTCTGTGATCACAAGGCCTACTAGGAGGCAATTCAGTTGGCTCTTGAAACAACTGTTCATATTGGTCCAGCAGTGGCTGCAATTCAATAGGGATTACTGGACTAGCTGCTATGAATTCAGTACCAGAAGTTGTGAACAAGAAAAATCCACATATAGCTTGTTCTAACAATTTTTCAGTGTTGTCCTTAGCCTCAGCTACAGGAGCCAGGGGAACAGTCTCATCCACAAATGTGATGAACTGTCCAGAGCTGTCAGAAATTTTTATTTCCATTTTAATAAAGTCCATTTGTATTGGACTATATTTCCTGAGCCAATCAACTCCCAAAATCATGTCACACCCCTTCAGTTTCAATACTCTGAAGCTGTCAGTAAAGTGATGGTCTTGTATTTCATAAGGGCAATCTTTTGCTTGAAATTCACTCCATAGCACTCCCCCACCAGAAACCACCACCTTTATCTTGGGTGTAGGGCTTGTAGTGACAGGTAACTTGCGTGCCATTTCAGGAGAAATGAAGGTAGAAGTGCTACCACTATCCACCAGTGTTGTGGCAATTGTATTTCCTACTTTCACAATCAATATAAAAGTATTTTTGGTTGCTCATATACCCATTGCAGCATGCATTGACACTCTCAACACTTCTTCACTAGATGGCTGCTCATGTGTTTCCAAATCAGAGTCATCAAAGTCTGTGACAAAGATTGTTTCAGGGTTTTCAACTCCCTCAGCCTGTAGTGCTTGGATTTGAGCTCTCTGGCTCATTTTATAGAACTACATGTGACCTGGCACCCATGGCTCTCTGCACTTATAACAAACTTGGTTTTGTTTTGCCTGTAGAATAACAGTGTTTCTGTTTGGTGTGGCAGTAGTTGCAGGGGTTTTGGGCTGATCAAATATTACTTGCCTTCTAGGTTGAGGAATATATGGTTTAGTTTGCAATGTTGTAGTTGGTACCTCGGCCTTTTCCATCCTCCTAGCATACACACTGTAGTTTGCATATCCTTAGGCCTGAAGCACTCCACATGCCTCTTAATATATGGGTTAAGTCCTGCCACAAAGCTGGAAACATAATAATTATCAGGGATTCCAGGGTTTTCCCTTCTCATGATGTTCATTAGTTGCTCAAACTGCTCCACATATGCAGTAACTGTAGTAGTTTGTTGTGCTGCATGGAAGGAGCTGACAATGTCACAAACAGAATCCACAGAAAACCTGTCAGAAATGTAAGAGCAAAATTTGTGCCATGGAATATTGCTAGGAGCAAATCCCGTTCCTCTCCACCACTGTACAACAGGCCCTTTGAGGTAAGAAATGGCCAGTTCAGTTCTGTGCTCAATAGGAGTTCTAGCTGCAGTATAGTATTGCTCTAAATTCTAAATCCAAGACTCTGGGTCTTGACCCTCAAATTCAGAGATATTTAACTTTGTTGGCTTTACTGTTGGAACATTTCTTCTTCCATCAACAGGGAAGTTGGGCCCTCTTCTGTATTGTGGATCGATGACCTCTTCCTCCTGCCTTTCTTCTAGTTGCACCATAATGTTTGGTGTTGTTTCCTTACCTTGACCAAAATTTGGATGCCTGTAAGGTACTTTCAGAGTCCCATCCAAATTGAGCTCTTTTCTAGTGTGATCACGCAGAGTTGCATTTCCTACTGGCAAAGGGGCTCCTTTCTCTGGCATTGTTACTGACGAAGGAGTCGGAGCTTGGAGCTGTTTGGGTCGTCCAGGAGCTATTTGAGGAGATTGATTGCGGTTGTCCTTGACTTGGACACTGCCTTGACCTTATTCTCTTTCCTCTGCAGTAACTAGCTCCGGGTCCAACAGTAAACGCCTGAAATTGTCTTGGATCTTTTCAAAATTCTTCTGCATCGTGGCAAAGTTTCTGTTCACAGTCGCCTGGAACTACTGAAATTCTTTGCGGTCTTCTTCTCTGTCGCGCTACAGCGTCTTGATGTCCAACTCCAGTGACTCAAGCTGCAACTCTGCAGTTGTGCCCGAATCGGCTTGACCTGTCATCTTGTCTGCTTCAGCAATTCGCACCAGTGGTTGGGAGGGAGGTAATTCTCGTCGCCGCTGGTACACAGTCAGATCGCAGGAGCTGGGGTTTTACCACCACGGAATTACTCTCCGGCAACCAGGCTGCAATTCCGACTGTACCCGAACTCTGCCACTCCGGCCGCCTTCCGAATACTCCGCCGCCCGATTCAAGCGTGAAGAGGGATTTTCACAATTGTCAAGACCAAAGCACTATTCAAATCAAATTCGCCTCCGAGGAAAGACTGGCGTCTGGTACCAATTGTCAAGACCAGAGCACTGTTCTACGCAATTTAGCTCACAAATAACGAATTTAGGGACGAAACAGGGAGCTTCGAACTAGGGTTATTGTTGAGAATTTGGGGGAAAGTAGGTACAGCACGCCACCAGCGGCTAGGATTTACACCCAATACACAAAGTCATGCCCTCTCACACCGAGGGTTGCTGGCTTTATAGCTATTACAAGTTGGGAAAAGGTGAAAGAAAACAAAACAGAGCACATGCGCTTGTCGGAGCCGCTACAGCTAATTCACTAGATGGCCAACCCTTGGATGGCAGATCGAAGAAGGAGAGCTGCTCACTAGATCGAACCGTTATCTTCGCTCCAGAGCCACACGATGAAAAATCTATGGCTACAGTGTCTTCCGGCACGCGAGAACAGGGGAATGATAAGAACAGAGCCTGGCAGTCAAGGCTTCCTGAAGTTATCCCGTGTGTGGCTGCGTGGTTGGTTTTCTTTCGAGTGGACGATGCATCCGTGTATGTGAAATCTGGCCATTGGATTGAGCTAGCCAACGTGTGTAGGCTACAGGAAGCAGGCATCGGATCTGATGTACGCTGAGGGCTGTAGCAATTCTTGTTCTTATATATCGGGCTTTTTCATTGTATAGTTGGGCTTTAAAAAATACACAAATACTGGGTTGAGTGGGGGCAGAGTATTTGCTCGAGTGGGGGCACATCAAATACACGTCGGACGACCTCCAAGTGGCTGGAAAAATCGAGTGGGGGCAGCTGCCCCCATAGCCTATAACCTGGGTCCGCCCCTATACACGGGCTTCACCCGGTGGCGCCTGCTGGCGCCGGCAAGCTGGGGAGGGGGGCGGGAACGATGACGATAGGTTTTCTCCCATGGCGTTCGCGGGAGCCCGATGTTTTTTTGCAAAAACTTTCCAGAACCTTTTTGTGAGGTCGGTGAGCTGTTTGCACATAATGCTTAGGTAAAGTGTACACCTATGAAGCCCCGCGACGAGGTGCTCACGACCGACGTGTTTGTAATTGGCAAATAGGTCACCGGTGCGTGTGGCGTTCGGCTCCTCCCAGGAAGGTGTTGCAATCGAGCATTGGGCCGTTTGCGCAGGAAACATGAGCGCCTTCTCCTTTGACCCTGGAGACAGCCCATGGGGTGTGAGCGTCGCCTTCAAGTGCTGCATGGGAATAGGAGGCGGTGATAGATTCATTGAGAGAGATTTGAATCCATGTGTATGATGTGGCGCTAATGTGGCAAGGTTAAAGGTCAATACCTAGTCAACATCAACACAACCAACCGTTCGGATGAATCGTGCCCAATTTGAAAACTTAAGGGGCAAAATGTGAATGAAAACAAAGACAAGGGACGAAATGTATACTTTGCATAAATTTAAGAGACTATAAATATATTTTTCTCTCCTATTAAACAAAGTTTAGGTTTATTTAAATTATTTTGCGGAAAACATTTCCAATATATTCATCAAACATCATGGTAGCACAAAGAATATCATAAGTAACAAAAACTACATCCATGTCCGTAGACCACCTAGCGATAACTACAAACACTGAAGTGAACTGGAGGCATACTGCCTTCATCACCTCTCCCTCACTTCAACTAACAACATCCTTTATGGCCCTAAAGGACCAGCGCACCAGAACAACGACCGCCACGAAAGAAGAGAAGCGTAGATCGAAAAGATCCAACCTATGGATGCATGAACACAGATGAATGAAACATGTATCCATGTTGATCCACATCAAAGACA
Source organism: Triticum urartu (assembly GCF_056163025.1). Lineage (NCBI taxonomy): Eukaryota > Viridiplantae > Streptophyta > Magnoliopsida > Poales > Poaceae > Triticum > Triticum urartu. The sequence goes on along the minus strand of NC_141879.1, from coordinate 147,325,237 downwards.
AACACCAACCGAACCCTACGAGATACGTCGGAAATACACCTCCGCACGCTGTCCGACGAAGTGAGATGCACCGCGGGGCTAAGATGGGAGAACCTTTATTCTATTTTGAGGGAGTCGCCGCCACCTCGCCCTCCTGAACAGGAATCAAACCTAAACAGACTAAAAAACACCTAGAGATGAAGCATGAGCCGTCCCGCTGGCAAGGGGCTGGGATCCATCGCGCCTTCGTGACCCTTAAGGCAATAGGAAACGAGACAGATCAACGGCACGCCGGCGGGAGATAAGAAACCCTTGATGTCTTAGGGGTAGTTATAATAATTAGTTAAAAAACAAACGACAACCAACTGAGATCAAGCCCACTGTAATCTAGAGACCCACAAACGACACTTGCAACTTATCGTGTGGTTTTTTTTTCTTTTCGAAAAAGCTTAGTGTCCCCTGCAAAAAAAAAGCTTATAGTGTTACATGAACTTATTCGCTGGTTATTTTTTGAAAGAAGTTCAGTGCATGGTAAAAATATTCAGTCTTTTTTTGTTCCCTCAAAAAAATGTTCAGTTTTTTTCTTTAAATAAGAATATTCAGTGAAGCATTCAGCAAGCCCGATCTCAAGAAAATGTACCAACGTGATCCACGCATGCTGTGCGCCTCGGAGTGTAACCAGTAACCCCCCGGCCCGGCGCGTCACGTTACAACGGTGCAGCATTAAACTCGCACAATTAAGCCCGGCGGCCCCCGTCACGCCACAAGCCCATCCCTGCGAGGGGCCAAGTTTTTAAATTCAAAATTCGAACCTCAACCGTCCGATCCATCCCCTCGCCGGTACCGCCCGGTACTGTACCGTGTAGTGCGCCGTTACAGCGGCAGTACCATACCACGTTCCGTCCGCGTCACCGTCACCTCAGACGCCGTCCCGTCCAGATCCAGGTCACGGCGCCGTCAGTACCCCCGCGCGAGCGCCGCGACCGTCCGATCCGAATCCGGTCGGCCCCACCGCGCCGGGTATTTGTACGCGGAGGAGCGAATTTGCTGGCGCTCTCTCTCTCTCTCTCTCCTCTCTCTCGGAAGCGTGCGGAGGCAAACGGCCAAAGCGACGGGTTCTTTCCTTTCGTCCGTTCGCGGATGGGGAAGTACATGAGGAAGTGCCGGGCCGCGGCCGCGGCCGCGGGCGGCGGCAAGGCGGCGCCGGCCGTCGTGGAGCACCGCGCGCCGGTGGCCCTCGGCGTCCGCACGCGGTCCCGCGCGGCCGCCCTCAACGCGAAGATGAGGAAGCAGCAGCAGGCGACGACGTCCACGGCGGCGCGCGCGGTGGAGGATGCGCTGCTGGGCCGTGACGGCGGCGACGCGGACGCCGGGTGCTACCTGCATCTCCGGAGCAGGAGGCTGTTCATGCCTGCTTCCGCGGCGGTGGATCAGCTCCGGGGACTTGGGGCGGACGAGGAGGCTTCGACGGCGGGGCTGCCGGATTCTCGGCCCTCGGTGGAGGCGGCGGTCGTGGCCGGGGTCTCGCGCTGCTCCAGCACCGCGTCGACGGCGGTGGACGTGGCGGCTAGAGAGAGGAGCGGCGACGAAGCGGAGGTGAGTGGGCCACTCACTGCCCTAGAATTCTCCGTAAATTCGGCCGGTCGATCGGCAGTTTCTGCTGCTGAATTACGAGATTTGGTTCTGACTGTCTTGGTCGATCAGCAGGCGTGCGAGAGTGGCGACGTGGAGAGCTCCGTCAGCGACTCTGAGTGCGGCGGCCGGGACAGGTGAGTCCTCCTCTCTCGATACCGACAGGAATTCTGCTGAATTATCCATTGTTTTCTATTCTCCAGGGTGATCTTGAGTTCTTGACCCGGTTTTGCTTCTGAATTTGACCTGTTTGAATTGTGGTAATCCAGGAGGGAGACCACGCCGTCGAGCCGTTCCCCGGCAGATTTGAGCGACCTGGAGTCGAGCCAGGCGGCGGACGAGCAGAAGCACAAACGCAGGAGGTATCCGGCAACAACGACGACGACCGCAGCGCCATTCCGCTTAGACTTGGAGGCGAGAGCAAGGATGCCACCGGCGGCAGAGATCGACGAGTTCTTCGCCGCCGCGGAGAAGGCCCAGGCCGAGCGCTTCGCCGCCAAGTAAGTGGAAATTACAATTGAGCACACAAGTACACATACGTCTTGGCACTTGGCAGTCGCTCTATCACCGTCACAGACGCCGCCACGCTAAGCCTTGTGCTCTCGCTGCCTCACTGCAGGTACAACTTCGACGTCGCGCGCGGCGTGCCTCTCAACGCCGGCCGGTTCGAGTGGACCCCGGTGGCCACCGTCTGAGGCTCTGAGCATGATGCAAAATGACGGGAAGCTAGCGGCGGCGCGCGTAGAAAGGGAAGGCCTGCTGGGAGTGAAAAGAGACGCTGATCCAACCCGCAAAGGAAAACAGTAAAGAGAAAGAGGAGTGAAAAAAGAACAGAATAATCCCATGCACAGCAGCCTAGAGCTAGCTATGCAACACTAGCTCTCTCTCTCTCTCCCCATCCAAATTGTTCAAATTCGCTCCAGTTTTTAACTTCTTCTGATTTTTACCTTTCATTCACTAGGCCACGGCGATCGAAAATAGGCTCGGCCGTTGTGTAACTCCTGTTTCCGTTTCCAGTTCGCATCTTGCGGGCGGCATTGAATGCGCAGCAGCAGCGGCCGGCAGCTCTGCGCTGCCGTGCTGCAGGCCTACCTGCAACAGTGAACCCCCGCCGGCCACCTTCTGCTACTGCAGCTGCAGCTTCTGCTTCTCTCGCAGTATTTTATTCTTCGTACAGTTTCGCAGCCCCACGCTCTCGCTCCTCGCACAGTCACGCTTGTCCTCTTCCCCGTCTCCGGCGATTTTTCTCCCGTCCTCTCTCTTTTGCGGCGAAACAGCGCTCCGTCCTGTATATATATAGAGAGAGAGGAAGCTTTGTCTGTCCGTCCGTCCATGGCGTGCCGTGAAGGAGGAGGAGGTTAGGTGAGGCCGCCAGCTAAACAAGTGCAATTACGGCGAAATGATTTGGGATCTGGGGCTTGGGCACGCACATGCGCGGATGGCAGGACGGGTCTGGGATAGGGCAGGCAGGGGGTGGTGGAGACGGACGGGGGAGGGAGGAATGTCGCTTTTCTTTCATCGGGATCTGTGGGTTCGTGGCGGTGAATCGGTAAGAAACGGGGAGTTCTACCGATGATTCGTGGGCCAGATAGGGGCACGTGCAGCTGCTGCCCGCAAAGCAAGAGGGGGTATATGCTGGTCTTTGGCAGTGTGAGATGCTTCTTCTTTCTTTCCGTGCGTATGCTACTAAGTACATGCTACTGTTGGCTCGGGCCCTTTGAGTTATTTTGGATCTACTCCAGTTGGGATGTCCATGTTTAATTGCGAAATGGAGCCTACGTGTGTGGGCAATGGTCCGTAACATAGTCTCAAGTGTGTGGTGTTGTAGGCATGGGTTTGGTTAGCGGGCGGTAACCCGGTCCTTCGTTACCGCCCGAAAATTACGTTTTCGAAGGCAAAATAATTAACAGCATGCATTCGAATGTTGATTACAAATCGTGGGTGGTATCCCACCATTCCAGTGTAGTGAGTATAGATTTTGGACCCTGATAAGTGCCACACGTGTGGCACGAAGCAATTTCGTCCACACGTGTGGACTGAAGGAGGTTGGGCCAAACGCCTATCTAGCCACCCGTTGTGAAACGGTATCTTTTTTTTTCGCACATGCACACAAATCAGAATGAAATCAGATGATATCAGGAGGAATCTTTTGAATTTTTTAAACTTTACAATGTTTTATTTCTTAAATAAAAAATCTGATTGAAAATCTGTTTTCACCATTAAATCCACCACGGCGAGGAATTCAAAAGTAGATCCCATATCAATATGTTTCGACGATATTTTTTGGCGGTCAAAAGTTGCCATGTCTATTTCACATAAATTGTCATGGTGTTTACACTAGAGTTGCCATGATGTGTTTCAACTACTTTTTGTTGTTTGTTTAAAGTAAATTTTGACATGTATAAAAGAGGGAATTAAGAAACTAAATTTGCCATGGAAAATTACTAAAATTTGCCATGATCCATGAAACAATTTTTTCTTGGTTCATAATTAAAAAGAAATCCACCGTCGATTACTTTAAAAATGCATAGTCAATGACTCAAATTTTCCATGAAACATAAATTAAAATTGCCATGGTGAAATACTTAAATTTGCCATGATACATGCACTAAAATTTGCCATGGTTCATACAAAAAAATAACTTCTAGGGTCAAAATACTAAAATTGTCATGATCTATAAAATAAATTTGCCATGATCTATAAACTAAATTTGCCATGATGAATTACTAAAAATTGCCATGATCCATGAATTAAATTTGGCGTGGTTAATTACTAAAAATTGCCATGGTCAATTAATAAAATTTGTCATGAAAAGTAGTCGAAAAACAATGGTAGTTTAAGATCTAGAAAAAAATAGATGAAGCATATCCTGGCAAATATAGTGTAAACATTGTGGCAACTCAGTGAGATCTAGTTTTGAAAATCTCTTCGAGATGGATTTAATGATGAAAACGGATTTTTATCAGATTTTTTATTGAAGATAAAACATTTTTAAGTTCCAAAACCAAAAAGATTTCGTTGATGCCATTTGTTTGATGTGGCAAAATGGATGGTAATGAAGGGGTTTGGACCATGTTGCTTTGTGCCACATGTGTGGCATTTATCATTTGGATAGATTTTCTCAAATCTCAAACCTTGTAGAGCACGATTGCCAAAACCCCGATGCGAGATCACAATGCTTCTTTATGACAAAAAAATCTTAGCACCTAATGCAAAACAAAAAATCTTAACGAGTTTTTACACAAACTTGCTCGGGCCCCCTTCACCCCTATTTGGATTTTTTCCGCTCTCTGATCTCTACCCTTCTCTCACCCCCCCCCCTCCCCCCACTATCTGGACACACCTTTCATGGCACAAGAGTTTTTTGACGCTAGTCCTACACAAGAAGGTTTCGAGACTGCTTTCTATAAAAAAACTAGCCTATCCATTAAGTGTTTTTGTTTTGCGTCATGTGCGCAATGATGCCCCTAGTACTATTATAAAGCTCTTATAAATGATGTAACTCTTTTGGTCAATGAATAAGTGGAAGTGTGATAGTGTCAAAAAAATCTGACCTATCCTAATGCCAAAAGTCACAACCATTTTCCATAGTTTTTTCAACCCCTCAGCGGATTCTGCCAAAATCGGGCTTTATAGTTTTTCCGCCCAAAGGCACGTCGGATACCACTGCAGGTGCTTCTAGACTGATCTTGCTACAAAATTGTCCCATGAAAGCCCTCGCAAAACTCCTTACCAACCAATTGAAACATGATCTTTACCTGCCCTTTTAGTCGTGCATGCTGGAGAAAACTGGGCATTGATTGGTCCACGTCTGCATGCCGGCTGCACCTCGTTCATTTGGCCAGGCAAGATTGGGACAGAACCCATGTTCATCAAAATATTCCTCGTGGCAGTGTGGAACCTATGGAAAGAAAGGAACTTCAGAGGCATCCCCCATAGTTTTGCGGCCTGGCTGAATAGGTTTAAGGAAGATTTTAGCCTACTTCAATACAGATCCAAGGAGGCCCATAAAGCCTTCATAGAGTCCTTTGTCACCTCTTTATGCTAGGGTTTTAGCTCAGTATAGTAGATAGGTAGGGTTTTAGTTCTTCAAAGGGCCGCGCTTGGCTGGATGGTGAGCTTCTTCTTTGAGCGAGTCTGCCAAGCGTGGCCCTTTGGAGAACTAAAACCCTACCTATCTACTATACTGAGCTAAGGGCGCCAGGATTCCCCTCCCTGCCACTAGCTGTTGGAGAAACAACCAGGAGGCAAATCCACTAGCTCATCGACAAAGATCGAGGGGAGAAAGGCTTTTCTCTAGTTGCCTTGCGAGAGGGGAAACAAAAACGCGTAGTAGTCTAAGTCTCTATTTGCAATTGTTGCTAACGTACTACAATGCATGATCATGCATGCATGAAACACTTGGTTGCTCTCTCACCCACTAAACCCGTCCCTTAATTGCCTCATCCTGCAACACGCGCGTATACGATATATTGATCATTGTCATGGCCGATGATAATGTTGCATCCAACGTTAAGGAAATACTTGACAATCTCTCTGCCACCACTGGTTTCAATATAAACTTCACCAAAACAACTTTCATTGCCTTGAATATTTCACCTTCCTAGTTGACTACCATGGCAGCAACTTTGGGCATGGGACATTGATGGGTTGAAGAGGAGAGGTTATTGTGGTCGATGGCACGGGGAAGAAGGGATTGAATTGAGTAGCGTATGTGGACCATGAGGCTCTCGGTTGAAATCACCGAGGAGCATGACTATATAATAGATTGTATTATATCATACTGTGTCCACTGGAAATGATTTCTTAATTAAGGGTCATGAAGGTGACGGTGAGATCTTTCTATTTTGCGTGAGATATTCTAAACTATTTATACTTTTTTGTTAGCTCATGAATTAACTTTATGATACATATCACGGAGGCCAAGTACATGGTCTCTACCACTTGGCTTTGACCAATATTTAATATTAAACAAGGAATAATATGTATTTATATTTTAACAAGATAATGGTTATGAATGAACAAGCGGGAGAATATCATTACATAAGAAATTAATTAAACATATTACATTAATTATTTATGGAGGTTTATAAATGCAAGGAACTACTTTGGAGTACCATCTTAAATATGAACTCTAAAAAAATTAGAAAATCTCAAGCAACTCACACTTGTGTCTAATTCATAAGGCAAAACATACACCCGATTAAACTCAAAAAATATGCAGCTATTGTTTTTTATATTTGTACATCAAAGTGAAAAGGGGGAAATATGGATGCCATTTATTCCATTGAGGCTTTTTAAAAATATTTTAGATCAAGTATTATTTCAATCCCATCGAGTCGTGGATAATCTCAATTAGACAATACAATAAAACAATACAACACGTCAAGGCATGCTAAAGAAAATATAAATCAATGAGTTCAACATTGTTTTCTCCATCGCAAAAGCAAGTTGGATTGCACTAGCCCATGGTGTTCTTCTTCTTTGATGACCTCGTGAATCATAGACCCGAGAATCTTAATCCCCTTAGGCACAAACATATCAACACCAACACTCATGAGCACCTCCATGGTATGGCCATCAGCTGATATCCCAACAATCTTCACAATAGTTTAACCAAAGAGTGGATAATCACAAGTGTCAGTCGAGCAATAAAAAATTGTTTTCAATTTTATCATACATAAAACGAAGTTTTGTTTAGACAAGTACATTGCATAAACTTCTAAGCACACTGATATAACTAAAGGGGAGACGAAAGTTCCTCGTGATCAATCATGTCCTTATCACACAAAAACAGCGTCAAGCTTCTTCAATGAAGTAATAGGTCAACTCCTTATTTCCCATATATAGCCGACGTTTGACAAAAAACGAGGTATAGCCTTCATGGAAAAAATAAATTGCTCTACTGCTTAAGCCTAGAGCAATCAGTATATGCCTCATTTGGTTTGGCGGCTTTCTCGTTCGCCTAGCAATTAGTATTGATTGGCCTGGCCCGGAGAATAGCCTAGTCATGGACTGGAATAATATTGCTCATACACACGACAACATAGTTCCACTCACTAAAAGTGCCGACAACATCATTCCCAAATCCTCCTGGATTCTGGAAGGCATCAGCCGACCTCGACCATGCTGACTAGTGCAGGGGGCGGCGATGTTAGTTGTACCCATGCAGCGTCAAACAACCATCTGTGATGTTTGGATCTACGGAGGAACAAATGCCAGCAATGTGAGGTAGGCTCTAACTGCCTAACTAGATGTCCTCATGGAAGTGCAAAAAAGCAATTCCAATCTAGCTTTCCCTAATAATAAAGCGTCTACTATTTTTGGTCGTACGTCACGAAAATTACACCTAAAGTTGATAGAAATTACCCACCAATGCCACCCGTAAGTGATAAAAACGATTCTTTTTATTAGGTGACCGCCGGTTGCGTTAGGATCATTTACAGGTAGGCCCTAACATTATCACAACTATACAAGCAGCCTACTGGCTAGGGCGTTGCTCTCCTATTTGGGAGAGCTGGGTTTGATCCCAGGTTCTTACTCTTTTTTGTTGCCTTTTCTCATCGAATATCTATAGTATGATATTATCTTGGCCCAGCTACTTTTTTTTACCTTTTTTGTTTTATGCCGATTCAAGTATTTGTTGAAATCTTTATATATTTTAAACGATAACTCCAAATTTAACATGTTATATATGAAAATAATTCAGAAAATATATTCTAAATATGATACTATCTTGCAAAATGCGTTATATATGAAGAGATGGTGTAAAACGCGTTTAACAAAACCCTTTTTAAAGATCTTTTCACGACCCGGTGCAAATTTCAAACATTCTTTCAACATAAAAATAATGCCGTGGTATGAGGCTCTTTAAGATCAGGATCGTCGTACAAAACCATACCAAAATTATTGTATCTGTAGCATGCTTTTTAATGTAGTGCTACTTATATGAATTTCTGTTGGCACCATTCGGATGTTCTTTTGCCGTGTTGATTGTTATTTCGGTGGACACACCAATTAACTCTCCTGTTGGAACGCACAGGCATATGTGCTAGTACCTACTAATAAAGCAATGTGCGTTTCTTTGATTTTTTTCATTCTTTCACCGTCGAGAATTATTTTTCTATCTCTAGGTGGTACTAAATTTTTGTGCGCCCGTCTGTTTTTTTACCAATCCAGAAATTTCGTACTTGGCCCGCACACGCCATGGCCCAGCGAATTCAGCCCACTTATTTGCCTGCCCATGTAGCTGAAAAAGACTATTTCCCGCCCGGTGCTGTAAATAGTCGAAGTTTGCACAGGGTTCCCAAAACTGGGCCGGCCCATTTTGTTTCTGTCCAATATTTTTTTTACATTATTTCGTAATTCTAAATTTTAAAAAAGGTTCAGAATTTATTTTTTTGTCAAATTTTCGAAAAAACTCCGAATTACAATATTGTCTTCCCCTTTTTAAAGATGTTTGGAACATTAATTTATTTTCTCGTTTCAATTTTTTCAAATTCAGAAATATTCCAAAATTGTTTGGGGTTTAAACACAAGTATTTAAAAAAGATTCTAAATTTTAAATATATTATTATTTTAGTAAAATATTCACAGATTCAAAATAATGTCTGCGTTTAAAAACATATTTTATAAAATTATTCTGAATGTTTATTACATTATCGTTTTCAAAAAATCGGTTACAAATTAAAAAATATTTGGGTTTTGATAAAAGGTTCATGTCTTCAGAAAATGATATTGTTCCAAATTTTGTTCATGTTTTTTTTCGAAAATAGATGGAATATTAAAAGCATTGTTCGTAATTTCAAAAAATGTTCATGTTTCCAAGGATATTCGGCAATTCATATTTAAAAAAATCAAAAAAATATTATAAATCCAACGTTGCACTATGTTCTTAAATATTCGCGCTGGCCCTTGGTTAGCGGTAGGCATTTGTTGTGGTGGTTAGCGGCACATTGTCGGGTCTTTAAGGTCATGTGTTGAATCATTCAACACATCGTTTTTTTTTTGGATTATTACTCGTGCCTTGCAAGCACAGGTTATTTTGGTGCTTGCCAGTGGGCTGGCCCAGATGCGAACTGTTGTGTGTCTCATTCGCTATTTGACGCAACTAGCGTCATATAGTAGCTCCCAAGCAGCTGCCCTAAGAAAAGAAAAAAATACGTATAGATTTTGTTCCGTCCATTCCACATGTAGTTCCCTAATTTTTTCGGTTATCCCTCGGGTGAGCCAAACTAGACCTACCATGTATTTCTTTTTCTGTCGGACGGACGAGCAACAAAAAATAAAGGGCTTGTGGAGATTGAACTATTGACCTTCCCTATTGTGCTGAAGGAATAAACCAACTCAGGTAGCTTGCAATTGTGATAGGAATTGTCCCATCTTGAAATGTTATACTAAATCACACCAGTTTTTATAGGTCTCTAAATTGTCTGGAAATAAGAAGATTGCGTGAGAATTAGGAAGTTATCTTGAGAATTATGAGCAGAACGACGGACTCCACAAATCATTGCCGGAGATAACTTCATGCATCCATACAGATAGAACAAGGAGCTAGATATGTGCCAAGCATGAATGCACACAACTCAAATCTAGGTAATATTACATGACAAACATATTATTTGTACCACTCCATCTATTTCTCCATGACAAAATATAGCAACTCTTGTCAACATCGGCATCGGCCATACAAAACAACATAAAGTTGTACGTGTATCTGCCATGGGCATGCGCTTCAAATTTGTCATTTTTTTTTATAATAAACGATCCGGCGGCCTACTTAGCCTAGCTTCGTAGTATGTGTGTACTTCGCTGGAAAGCACCTCCAGCAAGCTGTGAGTCAAGGTCGAAGCTGCGCCAACAGGAATGACATGAGCGCCATGGTCGGGCGTTGCATCGACGAGCAAACTAGAAGTGGCGGTGAACCAGGAATGCTATGTGGATTAGTTATAGCGTCATGCCTCGTAGGACTGACCACACCGACTTACGGACGGCCACGTACGAGCAGATCATTGGCAGTGGTGAAGCTAGTGGGGGCGAGCTAGGGCCATGGCTGCCCCATGACAATCCATTTTCCGAAACAACCTTAGATTGTTAGCTTAAAGTGTTCTAAATTTGTATGTTTGTCCCCCTTAACATTTTGTCTCTTTCATTGGTCCCTCTAGTATGCTTCGTGGCTCCGTCCCTGATTATCGGCACCTACATGGCCAACTCACTCATTTTCTCCAACTACAAGTAGATTCTCTACAAATTAAATAAGAATATGGGTGTGTCTAGGCCTCATCTAGATGTGACATAATTATGTCATTTTAAGTTGACTTTATCATCTATTTGTGGATCTCCGCATTTTGTTTTTGTTTTTTTGTATGTTGTTTTCTCTTTGAGTGTTTTTTAAGCCAGGCCATGAACTAAATCACAGATCATTTATCTCAGCAAACCCGATTGGCCAATCTAGCATAGCTGGTGCGTGAGTGCATCGTGGGTAATGCCTTGGCAAACTAGCTAGCTAGCTTAGACTAGCCACAACGGATAGTAACATACACTAGTAACATATACATATCCCTAGACTATGTTATTACCTTCATAGTGAGTAGTAACTTAAGTGTGGTAACATGCAAAGATTCATTTATTAGGTTATAGACTCATATTGCATTGGGACATGTGATGTTACAGTAACTAGCTAAGTTACTATAACTACCTCTCCCTTCATTAACTCATTGTAACATAAGCAAATTTGCTGAGTTAGACTCGATGTTACTACTGAAGTTACTCCCACTGTAGCTAGTCTTAGCGTACGTACAAACTACTTAAGCATTCCAGCTCGATAGGAAGCTAACCTGCTATCACGGGACGTGCGTACAAACTAGTTAAGCATTCCGTGGCTCATAGCAAAAAGCACACGGAACTAGAACAGCTCGTGATTAGCTAGTTACTTTCCACCATGAAAAACTAGTTACGTGCCCTTACCTCAGAAAAAGAAGCTAGTTACGTGTCTTCCAGTTAGCAGGTTAAGATTAAAGAAAGCACACACAAACTTAATTTTAAAATGTTCATAAATTCAAGATAAAATCACTATGTTTGTGAAGACTTTCCCTTACACAAAGATGTATCTTAATAATGTGAGGGCGTGGATGAGGAAGAAAATGGTAAAAATGACACTGATGCAGGTCCTGCACTACTTTAGGGGCAGGCAGGCTATTGACTCAAGATTCTACTATAAAATTCAAAGTAGACCCAAAAGATACAAATAAAGTCCTGTGCATCTTCTCATCTAATGGATGCTCAAGAAAACTATATATTTTTGGTTGCGAGTCGATGATTAACTTGCAACTGGGCCCTTACAAACATACTTACCCCTAGTTGGGAGTCGATGGTTGACTTACAAATGGGGCAACTACAAAAAAATATGACGTGTCCCAGTTGCGAGTCGATGGCTGTCTTGCAACTCGGTCCGGTACAAACATATGTCCCCCTTAGTTGCGAGTCGATGGTTGACTTGCAACTGGGCAAGTACAAAAAAGTACAACGCGTACGAGTTGCGAGTTGATGGTTGACTTTCAACTAGGCCCTACAAACATACGTCCCCCTAGTTGCGAGTCGCTGGTTTACTTGCAATTGGGCCTATACAAACATACGCCCCCCTAGTTGTGAGTCGATGGTCGACTTGCAACTGGGGCAACTACAAAAAGGTACGACGCGACCTAGTTGCGACTCGATGACTGACATGCAACTAGGGCTACTACAAGAAAGTATGACACGTCCTAGTTGCGAGTCGATGGTTGACTTGCAACTTGGGAAACTAAAAAAAGTATGACGCATCGCAGTTGCGAGCCGATGGTTGACTTGCAACCGGGGCTGGTACAAACATACGCCCCCCTAATTGCGAGTCGATGGTTGACTTGCAACTAGGCAACTACAAAAAGTACGATGTGTACGTTGCGAGTTGATGGTTGACTTGCAACTAGGCAACTACAAAAAAGTACGATGTGCATGTTGCGAGTCAATGGTTGACTTGCCATTGGGCCCCTACAAACATATGTTACCCCTAGTTGCGAGTTGATGGTCGACTTGCAACTGCCCTCCCTACAAACATCCCCCCCCCTAATTTGCCAGTCGATGGTTGACATGCAGCCGGAGCCACTACAAAAAGTATGATGCGTCCTAGTTATGAGTTGATGGTTGACTTGCTACTGCCCCCTACAAACATATGTACCCCTAGTTGCGAGTCGATGATTGATTTGCAACTGGGCCACTACAAACATACGGCCCCGTAGTTGCGAGTCGATGGTGACATGCAACTAGGGCCACTACAAAAAAGTATGACACGTCCTAGTTATGAGTTGATGGTTGACTTGCAACTGGACCCCTACAAACATATTTCCCCTAGTTGTCAGTCGATGGTTGACATGCAATTGGGGCCACTACAAAAAGTACGACGTGTGCTAGTTGCGGGTAGATGGTTGACTTGCAACTGGGTCCCTACAAACATAGTTTCCCCTAGTTGCGAGTCGATGGTTGACTTGCAATTGGGGGCCCAACAAACATATGCCCCCCTAGTTGCGAGTCGATGGTTGACTTGCAACTGACCCTCCTATAAACGGAAGTCCTCCCCTAGTTGTGAGTTGATAGTTGACATGCATCTGGGACCACTATAGAAAGGTATGACACATCCTAATTGCGAGCCAATGGTTAACTTGCAACTGGGCCCCTACAAACATACGCCCCTAGTTGCAAGTCGATGGTTGACTTGCAGTTTGCCCCTACAAACATACGTCCTCCTAGTTGCGAGTCGATGGCTGACTTGCAACTGCGGCAACTACAAAAAAGTACAATGCGTCCAAATTGCGAGTCGATAGTTGACTTGCAACTAGGCCCCTACAAACATACACCCCCTAGTTCTTAGTCGCTGGTTGACATGCAATGTGGAGCCTACAAACAAACGTCCCTCTAGTTGCGAGTCGATGGTTGACATGCAACTAGGATTACTACAAAAAAGTATGAAGTGTCCTAGTTGCTAGGTGATGGCTGACTTGCAACTGGGGCCGCTACAAACATACGTTCCCCCTTGTTGGAAGCCTGAAAGGACATGCGGTGCCCCCATGTGTGGTTTTGGTAATTGATGACATTCTCTATGGACTAATGGTTGCATTGAGTTATATTTGAAGTATTTTTCCATAGGCATTTCTTGAAGTTCATGTGTTGGTTTCAAGGAGTTTATGGGTTGACCAAGGTGCTATTAAGGAATTATCCAAAGATTGGTCATGTGAGTGTTGAGCTTATTGCAAGCATGTCTTGAAGAAGAATATTGTGTGATCATTGATGTTTACCTTCAAGGCATCATCCAAACGAAGAGAGTTGGAAAGATTCAAGGTTGATCAAGACTAAGTCAAGAGTGAATCAAGTTGATCAACTCACAAAGAGTAGAAGATGTACCGAGAGGGATCAAGTGATCCCATGGTATGGTAAGCATTGTCCATTGCACTTTGTGTACTAACCCATGGTCTATGTGAGAGTCTATGTGGGGTTAGGTACGTGTACATGGGCTTGCGTCAAGAGGATGATATCATACAACCCATGGGAAGGATGACATCAAGTGGTGATCGTCATCAAGATTGCCGTGTGCAAGTTCAAGTGGAGAATCACGAAGACATCAAGTGCTTGAAGCTTGCCATCCATTGTGGTGTCAATGGACTTGTGAAGATGTGCCGGAGAGTGGCTCACCCATAGTGGAGCATGGGGAAGCAATCATCTAGTCTCCATCGACCCAACACAATCAAGAAAGGTGGTCCATCTTGAGAAGGACAAGATCGTCATCATCTAGCTCAAGTGGATCATGTGCAAGGCAAAGGTTTGCCCTTGATAAGTTTTCTATTTTACCGGTCTCATGGTGGTAGTTGGGAGACCAGGTTATAGGATGGATAGCCGTACTATCAAGGGGGGCTCTCAAGTGAGTAGCTTGATCGTATCGTTCGTCGAGAGCTCAAACCATTGCATCCTTGCATCATGTTTCTTGGTTCTTGTTTGGTTCTCTTTGTGAGTCTTAGAGCTTATGGTCATCTTGATGACAAGCTTGAGTTCATCGAAAACGGAGTTTGCATGCGTCTTCTATGATGTTTTCGGTGTTGGAGATTTTACCGGTCTTATCCGAGGAAGGGTTCTCACCTTTTCCTTTTGGGCCTTTTCTCATTTGCTTCTTATTGGTATTTCTATCAAGATTGTGTTAGCCCTTGTCGCTAGCTTTCCAACAAACTTGGTTTCATCGAATTTGGAGTCCGTTTGCAAAAGTTGTGGCAGTTTTGGTGTTCTGAAAAGGCTGCAGCGGTACTACCGCGAATTGGAGCGGATGTAATTTTTTACTACCGCTCCAGAGCGGTACTACCGTGGCTCCTATAGCGGTAGTACCGCTCCGGACCAAAAACTCGTCCCAAGTCCTGCGGTGGTAGGCCCGGATGTATTTTTTTAGTACCGCTCGCTAGCAGTAGTACCGCTACCCTTTGCGGTAGTACCGCGATCCCTAGCGGTAGTATCGTGAGGATGAGCGGTAGTACCGCTCCGGTGGTTCTACTGGCCTTTTGCCTCCTCGCTGTTGTTTTTCAAAGGGGTACTACCGCCCTAGCGGTAGTACCGCGCCTTGGAGCGGTAGTACCGCTCTGTGCGGGCTGTGAGCATAACGGTTGGATTTTTCCCCACCTATAAAAGGGGGTCTTCTTCCCCAATGAACCTTATCCTTCGAGCTCGTGTTCTTCCCCCATTGTTGACCTTCTTCGAGCTTGCTAACTCTCAATCCCTCCATGGATTCTTGCTAGTTTTTGAGGGAAAAGAGAGACGAGATCTAGATCCATGTTTCCACCAATCACTTTCTCCTCTAGGTGAGGGGAACCCCTTGGATCTAGATCTTGGAGTTCTTGGTGTTCTCCTTCTTGTTCTTCCTCTCATTTTCCTCCCTAGCATTAGTTGCTTCGGTGGTATTTGAGAGATAAGGACTTGGGCACTCCGTGTGCCCTTGCCATTGCATTTGGTGCATCGGTTTGAGTTCTCCACGTGATACGTGGAAGTTACAAGTTGAGAAGCTTATTACTCTTGGGCGCTTGGTACCTTTGAGCTTGTTCCTCTTGGGTGCTTGGGCGCCCTAGATGGTTGGTGGTGTTCGGAGCTCAATCATTGTGGTGTAAAGCTCCGGGCAAGCGTCGGGGTCTCGAATTAGGTTGTGGAGATCGCCCCGAGCAATTTGACGGGTACCGGTGACCGCCCCCAAGGGTTACCAAAGTGTACGGGTTCGGTGACCACCCCTAAGGGTTGCCATTTGTACGGGTTCGGTGACTGCCCTCAAGGGTCCCTTAGTAGAATCACGGCATCTTGCATTGTGCGAGGGCGTGAGGAGATTACGGTGGCCCTAGTGGCTTCTTGGCGAGCATTGTGCCTCCACACCGCTCCAAACGGAGATTAGCATCCGCAAGGGTGTGAACTTCGGGATACATTGTCGTCTCCGCGTGCCTCGGTTATCTCTTACCCGAGCCCTTTACTTATGCACTTTACTTTGTGATAGCCATATTGTTTCTTGTCATATATCTTGCTATCACATAGTTATTTATCTTGCTTAGTATAAGTTGTTGGTGCACATAGGTGAGCCTAGTTGTTGTAGGTTTTGTGTTTGACAAATTAACCACTAGGTTTATTCCGCTTTTGTTCAAGCCTTAACCGTAATTATTTTAAAGTGACTATTCACCCCCCCTCTAGGCGACATCCTCGATCTTTCAATTGGTATCAGAGCCTCGTCTCTCTTTATAGGGCTTAACCGCCTAGAGAGTAAGGATGTCGACTAGGGGTTTAGGATTCTCTGACACTCTTAGTTTCGATAGCACAAGTTTTGATGTTTGGGTAATTCGCATGCTTAATCTCTTTAGGGTCATGGACCCAAATTTAGAGCGAATTGTAGATATGGGTTTTTCTCCTCCAAAGGATCCCCAAATATTATATTTAGAGGATGAGAAAAACTCTTATCTCAATGCTCAAGCTTCTAATGTGCTTTTCGATGCTTTGAGCAATGTAGTTATATTTCAACTCATGTCGTTCTGGGATGCTCATGAGTTGTGGACAAAGCTTAAAGATAAATATGGTGTGTCCAAGATTTGTGGGGATGATTGTTTTCCCTCCACCTTCGGTCGTATAGTCTTCTCAACTTCTTCTACTTCACCTACATGTGGTTTGCCACAAGGTAATGATATAAGATATAATCTTGATACAAGCAATATTTCCTTGTTCATGATAATCGTTTATTATCCATGCTAGAATTGTATTGATAGGAAACTCAGATACATGTGTGGATACATAGACAACACCATGTCCCTAGTAAGCCTCTAGTTGACTAGCTCATTGATCAATAGATGGTTACGGTTTCCTGACCATGGACATTGGATGTCATTGATAACGGGATCACATCATTAGGAGAATGATGTGATGGACAAAGACCCAATCCTAAGCCTAGCACAAGATCATGTAGTTCGTATGCTAAATCTTTTCTAATGTCAAGTATCATTTCCTTAGACCATGAGATTGTGCAACTCCCGGATACCGTAGGAGTGCTTTGGGTGTGCCAAACGTCACAACGTAACTGGGTGGCTATAAAGGTACACTACAGGTATCTCCGAAAGTGTCTGTTGGGTTGGCACGAATCGAGACTGGGATTTGTCACTCCGTGTAAACGGAGAGGTATCTCTGGGCCCACTCCGTAGGACATCATCATAATGTGCACAATGTGATCAAGGAGTTTATCACGGGATGATGTGTTACGGAACGAGTAAAGAGACTTGCCGGTAACGAGATTGAACAAGGTATCGGGATACCGACGATCGAATCTCGGGCAAGTGTCGTACCGATAGACAAAGGGAATTGTATACGGGATTGATTAAGTCCTTGACATCGTGGTTCATCCGATGAGATCATCGTGGAACATGTGGGAGCCAACATGGGTATCCAGATCCCGCTGTTGGTTATTGACCGGAGAGTCATCTCGGTCATGTCTGCATGTCTCCCGAACCCGTAGGGTCTACACACTTAAGGTTCGGTGACGCTAGGGCTATAGAGATATTAGTATGCGGTAACCCGAAAGTTGTTCGGAGTCCCGGATGAGATCCGAACGTCACGAGGAGTTCCAGAATGGTCCGGAGGTAAATATTTATATATGGAAAGTCCTATTTCGGCCATCGGGACAAGTTTCGGGGTCACCGGTATTGTACCGGGACCACCGAAAGGGTCCCGGGGGTCCACCGGGTGGGGCCACCTGCCCCGGGGGGCCACATGGGCTGTAGGGGGTGCGCCTTGGCCTATATGGGCCAAAGGGCACCAGCCCCAAGAGGCCCATGCGCCAAGAGAAGAGGGAAAGGAAGAGTCCTAAAGGGGGAAGGCACCTCCGAGGCGCCTTGGGGAGGAGGGACTCCTCCCTTGGCCGCACCCTTCCTTGGAGGAAGGGCCAAGGCTGCGCCCCCCCCCCCCTCTCCCTTGGCCCTATATATAGTGGGGGGAAGGGAGGGCAGCAAAACCTAAGCCCTGGCTGTTGGGTAACGTAGCAATAATTCAAAATTTTCCTACGTGTCACCAAGATCAATCTATGGAGTCATCTAGCAACGAGGGAGGAGTGGATCTACATACCCTTGTAGATCGCGCGCGGAAGCGTTCAAGAGAACGGGGTTGATGGAGTCGTACTCGTCGTGATCCAAATCACTGATGATCCTAGCGCCGAACGGACGGCACCTCCGCGTTCAACACACGTACGGAGCAGCGACGTCTCCTCCTTCTTCATCCAGCAAGGGGGAAGGAGAGGTTGATGGAGATCCAACAGCACGACGGCGTGGTGGTGGAAGTAGCGGGATTCCAACAGGGCTTCGCCAAGCGCTGTGGGAGGAGGGAGATGTGTCATGGGAGGGAGAGGGAGGCGCCAGGGCTCAGGTATGGTTGCCCTCCCTTCCCCCCACTATATATAGGGCCAAGGGAGAGGGGGAGGGCGCAGCCTTGCCCCTTCCTCCAACGAAGGGTGCGTCCAAGGGGGGAGGAGTCCATCCTCCCCAAGGCACCTCGAAGGTGCCTTCCCCCTTTAGGACTCTCCCCTCCTCTTGTCCCTTTGGCGCATGGGCCTCTAGGGGCTGGTGCCCTTGGCCCATGTAGGCCAAGGCGCACCCCCTAAGCCCATGTGGCCCCCCGGGGCAGGTGTCCCCACCCGGTGGACCCCCGGGACCCTTCCGGTGGTCCCGGTACAATACCGATGACCCCGAAACTTGTCCTGATGGCCGAAATAGCACTTCCTATATATAATTCTTTACCTCCGGACCATTCCGGAACTCCTCGTGACGTCCGGGATCTCATCCGGGACTCTGAACAACTTTCGGGTTACCGCATACTAATATCTCTATAACCCTAGCGTCACCGAACCTTAAGTGTGTAGACCCTACGGGTTCGGGAGACATGCAGACATGACCGAGATGACTCTCCGGTCAATAACCAACAGCGGGATCTGGATACCCATGTTGGCTCCCACATGTTCCACGATGATCTCATCGGATGAACCACGATGTCAAGGACTTAATCAATCCCGTATACAATTCCCTTTGTCTATCGGTACGACACTTGCCCGAGATTCGATCGTCGGTATCCCGATACCTTGTTCAATCTCGTTACCGGCAAGTCTCTTTAATCGTTCTGTAACACATCATCCCGTGATCAACTCCTTGATCACATTGTGCACATTATGATGATGTCCTACCGAGTGGGCCCAGAGATACCTCTCCGTTTACACGGAGTGACAAATCCCAGTCTCGATTCGTGCCAACCCAACAGACACTTTCGGAGATACCCATAGTGTACCTTTATAGCCACCCAGTTACGTTGTGACGTTTGGCACACCCAAAGCACTCCTACGGTATCCGGGAGTTGCACAATCTCATGGTCTAAGGAAATGATACTTGACATTAGAAAAGCTTTAGCATACGAACTACACGATCTAGTGCTATGCTTAGGATTGGGTCTTGTCCATCACATCATTCTCCTAATGATGTGATCCCGTTATCAACGACATCCAATGTCCATGGTCAGGAAACCGTAACCATCTATTGATCAACGAGCTAGTCAACTAGAGGCTTACTAGGGACATGGTGTTGTCTATGTATCCACACATGTATCTGAGTTTCCTATCAATACAATTCTAGCATGGATAATAAATGATTTATCATGAACAAGGAAATATAATAATAACTATTTATTATTTCCTCTAGGGCATATTTCCAACAGTCTCCCACTTGCACTAGAGTCAATAATCTAGTTCACATCGATATGTGATTAACACTCAAGGTCACATCCCCATGTGACTAACACCCAAAGAGTTTACTAGAGTCAATAATCTAGTTCACATTTACCATGTGATTAACACTCGATGAGTTCTGGGTTTGATCATGTTATGCTAGTGAGAGAGGTTATAGTCAACGGGTCTGAACCTTTCAGATCCGTGTGTGCTTTACAAATCTCTATGTCATCTCCTAGATGCAGCTACCACGTTCTATTTGGAGCTATTCCAAATAACTGTTCTACTTGGAGCTATTCTAAATTGTTGCTCCATTATACGTATCCTGTATCTCTGCTCAGAGCTATCCGGATAGGTGTTAAGCTTGCATCGACGTAACCCTTTACGACGAACTCTTTTACCACCTCCATAATCGAGAAAATTCCTTAGTCCACTAGTTACTGAGGATAACTTTGATCGTTGTCCTATGATCCATTCTTGGATCACTCTTGTACCCCTTGACTGACTCATGGCAAGGCACACTTCAGGTGCGGTACACAGCATAGCATACTGTAGAGTCTATGTCTTAAGCATAGGGGACGACCTTCGTCCTTTCTCTCTATTCTGCCGTGGTCGAGCTTTAAGTCTTAACTTCATACCTTACAACTCAGGCAAGAACTCCTTCTTTGACTGATTCATCTTGAACACCTTCAAGATCATGTCAAGGTATGTGCTCATTTGAAAGAACTATTAAGCGTTTTGATCTATCCTCATAGATCCTAATGCTCAATGCTCAAGCAGCCTAATCCAGGTTTTCCATTGAAAAACATTTTTCAAATAACTCTGCATGCTTTCCAGAAATTCTACATCATTTCTGATCCATAATATGTCAACAACATATACTCATCAGAAATTCTATAGTGCTCCCACTCACTTCTTTGGAAATACAAGTTTCTCATAAACTTTGTATAAACCCAAAATCTTTGATCATCTCATCAAAGCGTACATTCCAACTCCGAGATTCTTACTCCAGTCCTTAGAAGGATTGCTGGAGCTTTGCATACTTATTAGCATCTTTCAGGATTGACAAAGCCTTCCGGTTGTATCACACACAACCTTTCCTCAAGAAAATCGTCGAGGAAACAAGGTTTTGTCATCCTATCTGCAAGATTTTATAAATAAAGCAGTAATCGCTAATATAATTCCAACAGACTCTTAGCATCGCTACGAGTGAGAAAGTCTCACCGTAGTCAACTCCTTGAACTTGTCGGGAAACTTCTTAACGACAAGTCAAGCTTTCTTAATGGTGACACTTACCATCATTGTCTGTCTTCCTTTTAAAATCCATATGTACCCAACAGCCTTACGACCATCAAGTAGTTCTTCCAAAGTCTACACTTTGTTTTCATACATGGATCCTCTCTCGGATTTTATGGCCTCGAGCCATTTATCGGAATCCGGGCCCACCATCGCTTCTCCATAGCTCGTAGGTTCATTGTTGTCTAGCAACATGACTTCCAAGACAGGATTACACACCACTCTGAAGTAGTACGCATCCTTGTCATCCCACGAGGTTTGGTAGTGACTTGATCTGAAGTTTCATGATCACTATCATAAGCTTCAACTTCAATTGGTGTAGGTGCCATAGGAACAACTCCCTGTGCCCTGTCACACACTAGTTGAAGAGACGGTTCAATAACCTCATCAAGTCTCCACCATCCTCCCACTCAATTCTTTTGAGAGAAACTTTTCCTCGAGAAAGAACCCGATTCTAGAAACAATCCCTTATTGCTTTCGAATCTGAGACAGGAGGTATACCCAACTGTTTTGGGTGTCCTATGAAGATGCATTTATCCGCTTTGGGTTCGAGCTTATCAGCCTGAAACTTTTTCACATAAGCGTCGCAGCCCCAAACTTTTAAGAAATGACAGCATAGGTTTCCCTAAACCATAGTTCATACGGTGTCATCTCATCGGAATTACGTGGTGCCCTATTTAAAGTGAATGTGGTTGTCTTTAATGCCTAACCCATAAACTATCGTGGTAATTCGATAAGAGACATCATGGTATGCATCATATCCAATAGGGTGCAGTTATGATGTTCGGACATCACACTATGGTGTTCCAGGCTGTATTAGTTGTGAAACAATTTCCACAATGTCTTAATTCTGTGCCAAACTCGTAATTCAGATATTCATCTCTATGATCACATCATAGATCTTTTATCCTCTTGTCACGACGATCTTTTAACTTCACCCTGAAATTACTTGAACCTTTCAATAATTCAGACTCGTGATTCATCAAGTAAATGTACTCAACATCTACTCAAACCATCTGTGAAGTAAGAACATAACGATGTCCACTACACGCCTCAGCACTCATTGGACTGCACACATCAAAATATATTACTTCCAACAAGTTGCTTTCTAGTTCCATTTTACTGAAAAACGAGGCTTTCAGTCATCTTGCCCATGTGGTATGATTTGCATGTCTCAAGTGATTCAAAATCAAGTGAGTCCAAACGGTCCATTTGCATGGAGTTTCTTCATGCATATACACCAATAGACATGGTTCGCATGTCTCAAACTTTTCAAAAACGAGTGAGTCCAAAGATCCATCAACATGGAGCTTCTTCATGCGTTTTATACCGATATGACTTAAGTGGCAGTGCCACAAGTAGGTGGTACTATCATTACTATCTTATATCTTTTGGCATGAACATGTGTATCACTACGATCGAGATTCAATAAACCATTCATTTCAGGTGTAAGACCATTTGAAGGTATTATTCAAATAAACAGAGTAACCATTATTCTCTTTAAATGAATAACCTTGTTGCGATAGACATAATCCAATCATGTCTATGCTCAACGCAAACACCAAATAACAATTATTTAGGTTTTAATACCAATCTCGATGGTAGAGGGAGCGTGCGATGCTTGATCATATCAACCCTGGAAACACTTCCAACACATATCGTCAGCTCACCTTTAGCTAGTCTCCGTTTATTCCGTAGCTTTTATTTCAAGTTACCAACACTTAGCAACCGAACCGGTATATAATACCCTGGTGCTACTAGGAGTACTAGTAAAGTACACATTAATATAATGTATACCCAATATACTTCTGTCGACCTTGCCTGCCTTCTCATCTACCAAGTATCTAGGGTAGTTCTGCTTCAGTGACCGTTCCCCTCATTACAGAAGCACTTAGTCTCGGGTTTGGGTTCAACCTTGGGTTTCTTCACTAGAGCAGCAACTGATTTGCCGTTTCATGAAGTATCCCTTCTTGCCCTTGCCCTTCTTGAAACTAGTGGTTTTACTAACCATCAACAATTGATGCTCCAACTTGATTTCTACTTTCGCGGTGTCAAACATCGCGAGTTGCTCAAGGATCATCATGTCTATCCCTGATATGTTATAGTTCATCACGAAGCTCTAATAGCTTGGTGGCAGTGACTATGGAGAACCATCACTGTCTCATCTGGAAGATTAACTCCCACTCGATTCAAGCGATTGTAGTACTCAGACAATCTGAGCACATGCTCAACGATTGAGCTTTTCTCCCCTAGTTTGCAGGCTAAGAAAATCGTCGGAGGTCTCATACCTCTTGACGTGGGCACGAGCCTGAAATCCCAATTTCAGCCCTCGAAACATCTCATATGTTTCGCGACGTTTCAAAACGTCTTCGGTGCCTCAACTCTAAACCATTTAACTGAACTATCACGTAGTTATCAAAACGTGTATGTCAGATGTTCGCAACATCCACAGACGACGTTCGAGGTTCAGCACACTGAGCGGTGCATTAAGGACATAAGCCTTCTATGAAGCAATGAGGACAATCCTCAGTTTACGGACCCAGTCCGCGTAATTGCTACTATCAACTTTCAACTAAATTTTTCTCTAGGAACATATCTAAACAGTAGAACTGAAGCGCGAGCTACGACATAATTTGCGAAGACCTTTTGACTATGTTCAGGATAATTAAGTTCATCTTATGAACTCCCACTCAGATAGACATCCCTCCAGTCATCTAAGTGATTACATGATCCGAGTCAACTAGGTCGTGTCCGATCATCACGTGAGACGGACTAGTCATCATCGGTGAACATCTTCATGTTGATCGTATCTACCATACGACTCATGCTCGACCTTTCGGTCTCTTGTGTTCCGAGGCCATGTCTGTACATGCTAGGCTCGTCAAGTCAACCTAAGTGTTTCGCGTGTGTAAATCTGGCTTACACCCGTTGTATGTGAACGTAAGAATCTACCACACCCGATCATCACGTGGTGCTTCGAAACGACGAACTTTCGCAACGGTGCACAGTTAGGGGGAACACCTTCTTGAAATTTTAGTGAGGGATCATCTTATTTACTACCGTCGTTCTAAGAAAATAAGATGCATAAACATGATAAACATCACATGCAATCAAATAGTGACATGATATGGCCATCATCACTTTGCTCCTCTTGATCTCCATCTTCGGGGCTCCATGATCATCATCGTCACCGACATGACACCATGATCTCCATCATCATGATCTCCAACATCGTGTCTTCATGAAGTTGTCTCGCCAACTATTACTTCTACTACTATGGCTAACGGTTAGCAATAAAGTAAAGTAATTACATGACGTTTATGTTGACACGCAGGTCATAAATAAATTAAGACAACTCCTATGGCTCCTGCCGGTTGTCATACTCATCGACATGCAAGTCGTGATTCCT
Organism: Triticum urartu; assembly: GCF_056163025.1. Taxonomy (NCBI): domain Eukaryota; kingdom Viridiplantae; phylum Streptophyta; class Magnoliopsida; order Poales; family Poaceae; genus Triticum; species Triticum urartu. Next base: position 147,300,632 of record NC_141879.1, on the reverse strand, counting down.
ATTACAAGAACATGATCAATCTCATACATCACATATATCATTCATCACATCCTTTTGGCCATATCACATCACATAGCATACCCTGCAAAAACAAGTTAGACGTCCTCTAATTGTTGTTTGCATGTTTTACGTGGCTGCTATGGGTTTCTAGCAAGAACGTTTCTTACCTACGCAAAAACCACAACGTGATATGCCAATTGCTATTTACCCTTCATAAGGACCCTTTTCATCGAATCCGATCCGACTAAAGTGGGAGAGACAGACACCCGCCAGCCACCTTATGCAACTAGTGCATGTTAGTCGGTGGAACCGGTCTCACGTAAGCGTACGTGTAAGGTTGGTCCGGGCCGCTTCATCCCACAATGCCGCCGAATCAAGATTGGACTAGTAACGGTAAGCATATTGAACAAAATCAACGCCCACAACTACTTTGTGTTCTACTCGTGCATAGAAACTACGCATAGACCTAGCTCATGATGCCACTGTTGGGTAACGTAGCAATAATTCAAAATTTTCCTACGTCTCACCAAGATCAATCTATGGAGTCATCTAGCAACGAGTGAGGAGTGGATCTACATACCCTTGTAGATCGCGCGCGGAAGCGTTCAAGAGAACGGGGTTGATGGAGTCGTACTCGTCGTGATCCAAATCACCGATGATCCTAGCGCCGAACGGATGGCACCTCCGCGTTCAACACACGTACGGAGCAGTGACGTCTCCTCCTTCTTCATCCAGCAAGGGGGAAGGAGAGGTTGATGGAGATCCAACAGCACGACGGCGTGGTGGTGGAAGTAGCGGGATTCCAACAGGGCTTCGCCAAGCGCTGCGGGAGGAGGGAGATGTGTCATGGGAGGGAGAGGGAGGCGCCAGGGCTCAGGTATGGTTGCCCTCCCTTCCCCCCACTATATATAGGGCCAAGGGAGAGGGGGAGGGCGCAGCCTTGCCCCTTCCTCCAAGGAAGGGTGCGGCCAAGGGGGGAGGAGTCCATCCTCCCCAAGGCACCTCGAAGGTGCCTTCCCCCTTTAGGACTCTCCCCTCCTCTTGTCCCTTTGGCGCATGGGCCTCTAGGGGCTGGTGCCCTTGGCCCATGTAGGCCAAGGCGCACCCCCTACAGCCCATGTGGCCCCCCGGGGCAGGTGGCCCCACCCGGTGGACCCCCGGGACCCTTCCGGTGATCCCGGTACAATACCGGTGACCCCGAAACTTGTCCCGATGGCCGAAATAGCACTTCCTATATATAATTCTTTACCTCCGGACCATTCCGGAACTCCTCGTGATGTCCGGGATCTCATCCGGGACTCCGAACAACTTTCCGGTTACCGCATACTAATATCTCTATAACCCTAGCGTCACCGAACCTTAAGTGTGTAGACCCTACGGGTTCGGGAGACATGCAGACATGACCGAGATGACTCTCCGGTCAATAACCAACAGCGGGATCTGGATACCCATGTTGGCTCCCACATGTTCCACGATGATCTCATCGGATGAACCACGATGTCAAGGACTTAATCAATCCCGTATACAATTCCCTTTGTCTATCGGTACGACACTTGCCCGAGATTCGATCGTCGGTATCCCGATACCTTGTTCAATCTCGTTACCGGCAAGTCTCTTTACTCGTTCTGTAACACATCATCCCGTGATCAACTCCTTGATCACATTGTGCACATTATGATGATGTCCTACCGAGTGGGCCCAGAGATACCTCTCCGTTTACACGGAGTGACAAATCCCAGTCTCGATTCGTGCCAACCCAACAGACACTTTCGGAGATACCCGTAGTGTACCTTTATAGCCACCCAGTTACGTTGTGACGTTTGGCACACCCAAAGCACTCCTACGGTATCCGGGAGTTGCACAATCTCATGGTCTAAGGAAATGATACTTGACATTAGAAAAGCTTTAGCATACGAACTACACGATCTAGTGCTATGCTTAGGATTGGGTCTTGTCCATCACATCATTCTCCTAATGATGTGATCCCGTTATCAACGACATCCAATGTCCATGGTCAGGAAACCGTAACCATCTATTGATCAACGAGCTAGTCAACTAGAGGCTTACTAGGGACATGGTGTTGTCTATGTATCCACACATGTATCTGAGTTTCCTATCAATACAATTCTAGCATGGATAATAAGCGATTTATCATGAAAAAGGAAATATAATAATAACTATTTATTATTGCCTCTAGGGCATATTTCCAGCACTGGCGCCTCCCTCTCCCTCCCATGTCACATCTCCCTCCTCCCGTAGCGCTTGGCGAAGCCCTGTTGGAATCCCGCTACTTCCACCACCACGCCGTCATGCTGCTGGATCTCCATCAACCTCTCCTCCCCCCTTGCTGGATCAAGAAGGAGGAGACGTCGCTGCTCCGTACGTGTGTTGAACGCGGAGGTGCCGTCCGTTCGGCGCTAGGATCATCGGTGATTTGGATCACGACGAGTACGACTCCATCAACCCCGTTCTCTTGAACGCTTCCGCGCGCGATCTACAAGGGTATGTAGATCCACTCCCCCTCGTTGCTAGATGACTCCATAGATAGATCTTGGTGAGACGTAGGAAATTTTTTTGAATTTATGCTACGTTACCCAACAGTGGCATCATGAGCTAGGTCTATGCGTAGTTTCTATGCACGAGTAGAACACAAAGTAGTTGTGGGCGTTGATTTTGTTCAATATGCTTACCGTTACTAGTCCAATCTTGATTCGGTGGCATTGTGGGATGAAGCGGCCCGGACCGACCTTACACGTACTCTTACGTGAGACTGGTTCCACCGACTGACATGCACTAGTTGCATAAGGTGGCTAGCGGGTGTCTGTCTCTCCCACTTTAGTCGGATCGGATTCGATGAGAAGGGTCCTTATGAAGGGTAAATAGCAATTGGCATATCACGTTGTGGTTTTTGCGTAGGTAAGAAATGTTCTTGCTAGAAACCCATAGCAGCCACGTAAAACATGCAAACAACAATTAGAGGACGTCTAACTTGTTTTTGCAGGGTATGCTATGTGATGTGATATGGCCAAAAGGATGTGATGAATGATATATGTGATGTATGAGATTGATCATGTTCTTGTAATAGGAATCACGACTTGCATGTCGATGAGTATGACAACCGGCAGGAGCCATAGGAGTTGTCTTAATTTATTTATGACATGCGTGTCAACATAAACGTCATGTAATTACTTTACTTTATTGCTAACCGTTAGCTGTAGTAGTAGAAGTAATAGTTGACGAGAAAACTTCATGAAGACACGATGATAGAGATCATGATGATGGATATCATGGTGTCATTCCGGTGATGATGATGATCATGGAGCCCCGAAGATGGAGATCAAGAGGAGCAAAGTGATGATGGCCATATCATGTCACTATTTGATTGCATGTGATGTTTATCATATTTATGCATCTTGTTTACTTAGAACAACGGTAGTAAATAAGATGATCCCTCATAATAATGTCAAGAAAGTGTTCCCCCTAACTGTGCACCGTTGCGACAGTTCGTTGTTTCGAAGCACCACGTGATGATCGGGTGTTAGATTCTAACGTTCACATACAACGGGTGTAAGACAGATTTACACACGCGAAACACTTAGGTTGACTTGACGAGCCTAGCATGTACAGACATGGCCTCGGAACACAAGAGACCGAAAGGTCGAGCATGAGTCGTATGGTAGATACGATCAACATGAAGATGTTCACCGATGATGACTAGTCCGTCTCACGTGATGATCGGACACGACCTAGTTGACTCGGATCATGTAATCACTTAGATGACTAGAGGGATGTCTATCTGAGTGGGAGTTCACAAGATGAACTTAATTATCCTAAACATAGTCAAAAGGTCTTCGCAAATTATGTCATAGCTCGCGCTTTAGTTCTACTGTTTAGATATGTTCTAGAGAAAATTTAGTTGAAAGTTGATAGTAGTAATTATGCGGACTAGGTCCGTAAACTGAGGTTTGTCCTCATTGCTTCATAGAAGGCTTATGTCCTTAATGCACCGCTCAGTGTGCTGAACCTCGAACGTTGTCTATGGATGTTGCGAACATCTGCCATACACATTTTGATAACTACGTGATAGTTCAGTTAAACGGCTTAGAGTTGAGGCACCGAAGACGTTTTGAAACGTCGCGAAACATATGAGATGTTTCGAGGGCTGAAATTGGGATTTCAGGCTTGTGCCCACGTCAAGAGGTATAAGACCTCCGATGATTTTCTTAGCCTGCAAACTAAGGGAGAAAAGCTCAATTGTTGAGCTTGTGCTCAGATTGTCTGAATACAACAATCGCTTGAATCGAGTGGGAGTTGATCTTCCAGATGAAATAGTGATGGTTCTCCGAAGTCATTACCACCAAGTTGCTTGAGCTTCGTGATGAACTATAATATATCAGGGACATATATGATGATCCTTGAGATATTCGCGATGTTTGACACCACAAAAGTAGAGATCAAGAAGGAGCATCAATTGTTGATGGTTGGTGAAACCACTAGTTTCAAGAAGGGCAAGGGCAAAAAGGCATGCTTCATGAAACGGCAAATCAGCTACTGCTCTAGTGAAGAAACCCAAGGTTGAACCCAAACCCGAGACTAAGTGCTTCTGTAATAAAGGGAACAGCCACTGGAGCAGAATTACCCTAGATACTTGGTAGATAAGAAGGCTGGCAAGGTCGATAGAAGTATATTGGATGTATTATGTTAATGTGTACTTTACTAGTACTCCTAGTAGCACCAGGGTATTAGATACCGGTTCGGTTGCTAAGTGTTAGTAACTCGAAATAAAAGCTATGGAATAAACGGAGACAAGCTAAAGGTGAGATGACGATATGTGTTGGAAGTATTTCCAAGGTTGATCAAATATCGTACGCTCCCTCTACCATCGAGATTGGTGTTTGCGTTGAGCATAGACATGATTGGATTATGTCTATCGCAATACGGTTATTCATTTAAAGAGAATAATGGTTACTCTGTTTATTTGAATAATACCTTCAATGGTCTTACACCTGAAATGAATGGTTTATTGAATCTCGATCGTAGTGATACACATGTTCATGCCAAAAGATAGTAATGATAGTACCACCTACTTGTGGCACTGCCACGTAAGTCATATCGGTATAAAACGCATGAAGAAGCTCCATGTTGATGGATCTTTGGGCTCACTTATTTTGAAAGGTTTGAGACATGCGAACCATGTCTATTGGTGTATATGCATGAAGAAACTACATGCAAATGGACCGTTTGGACTCACTTGATTTTGAATCACTTGAGACATGCAAATCATACCACATGGGCAAGATGACTGAAAGCCTCGTTTTTCAGTAAAATGGAACTAGAAAGCAACTTGTTGGAAGTAATACATTTTGATGTGTGCAGTCCAATGAGTGCTGAGGCGTGTAGTGGATATCGTAATGTTCTTACTTCACAGAAGATTTGAGTAGATGTTGAGTATATTTACTTGATGAATCACGAGTCTGAATTATTGAAAGGTTCAAGTAATTTCAGGGTGAAGTTGAAAGATCGTCGTGACAAGAGGATAAAAGATCTATGATATGATCATAGAGATGAATATCTGAATTACGAGTTTGGCATAGAATTAAGACATTGTGGAAATTGTTTCACAACTAATACAGCCTGGAACACCATAGTGTGATGGTGTGTCCGAACATCATAACTGCACCCTATTGGATATGATGCATACCATGATGTCTCTTATCGAATTACCATGATAGTTTATGGGTTAGGCATTAGAGACAACCACATTCACTTTAAAAGGGGCACCACGTAATTCCGATGAGATGACACCGTATGAACTATGGTTTAGGGAAACCTAAGCTGTCATTTCTTAAAAGTTTGGGGCTGCGACGCTTATGTGAAAAAGTTTCAGGCTGATAAGCTCGAACCCAAAGCGGATAAATGCATCTTCATAGGACACCCAAAACAATTGGGTATACCTCCTGTCTCAGATCCGAAAGCAATAAGGGATTGTTTCTGGAATCGGTTCCTTTCTCGAGGAAAAGTTTCTCTCGAAAGAATTGAGTGGGAGGGTGGTGGAGACTTGATGAGGTTATTGAACCGTCTCTTCAACTAGTGTGTGGCAGGGCAAGGAAGTTGTTCCTGTGGCACCTACACCAATTGAAGTGGAAGCTTATGATAGTGATCATGAAACTTCAGATCAAGTCACTACCAAACCTCGTGGGATGACAAGGATGCGTACTACTTCAGAGTGGTACGTAATCCTGTCTTGGAAGTCATGTTGCTAGATAACAATGAACCTACGAGCTATGGAGAAGCGATGGTGGGCCTGGATTCCAAAAATGGCTTGAGGCCATATAATCCGAGAGAGGATCCATATATGAAAACAAAGTGTAGACTTTGGGAGAACTACTTGATGGTCGTAAGGCTGTTAGGTACATATGGATTTGAAAAGGAAGACGGACAATGATGGTAGGTATCACCATTAAGAAAGCTCGACTTGTCGTTAAGATGTTTTCCGACAAGTTCAAGGAGTTGACTGCGATGAGACTTTCTCACTCGTAGCGATGCTAAGAGTCTGTTGGAATTATATTAGCAATTACTGCATTATTTATGAAATCTTGCAGATAGGATGTCAAAACATTGTTTCCTCGACGTTTTTTCTTGAAGAAAGGTTGTGTGTGATACAACCGGAAGGTTTTGTCAATCCTGAAAGATGCTAACAAGTATGCAAAGCTCCAGCAATCCTTCTAAGGACTGGAGTAAGCATCTCGGAGTTGGAATGTATGCTTTGATGAGATGATCAAAGATTTTGGGTGTATACAAAGTTTATGAGAAACTTGTATTTCCAAAGAAGTGAGTGGGAGCACTATAGAATTTCTGATGAGTATATGTTGTTGACACATTGTTGATCAGAAATGATGTAGAATTTCTATAAAGCATATAGGGTTATTTGGAAAGTGTTTTTCAATGGAAAGCCTGGATTAAGCTACTTGAACATTGAGCATCATGATCTATAAGGATAGATCAAAACGCTTAATGGCACTTTTAAATGAGCACATACCCTGACATGATCTTGATGGTGTTCAAGATGGACCAGTCAAAGAAAGAGTTCTTGCCTGAGTTGTAAGGTATGAAGTTAAGACTTAAAGCTCGACCACGGCAGAGGAAAGAGGAAGGACGAAGGTCGTCCCCTATGCTTTTGTCATAGGCTCTATACGGTATGCCATGCTGAGTACCGCACCTGATGTGTGCCTTGCCACATATCTGGCAAGAGGGTACAAAGGTAATCTAGGAGTACATCACCAGATAGCGGTCTAAATTATCCTTAGAGGAATAAGGATATGTTTCTCGGTTATGGAGGTGATAAAGAGTTCGACGTAAAGAGTTACGTCGATGCAAGCTTAACACCTATCCGGATAAGCTCTGAGTAGAGATACCGGATACGTATAATGGAGCAACAATTTAGAATAGCTCCAAGTAGAATAGTTATTTGAAATGGCTCCAAATATAGCGTAGTAGCTGCATCTACAAGATGACATAGAGATTTGCGAAGTACATACGGATCTGAAAGATTCAGACCCGTTGACTATAACATCTCTCACAAGCATAACATGTTCAAACCCAGAACTCATCGAGTGTTAATCACATGGTAATGTGAACTAGATTATTGACTCTAGTAAACCCTTTGGGTGTTAGTCACATGGGGATGTGACCTTGAGTGTTAATCACATATCGATGTGAACTGGATTATTGACTCTAGTGCAAGTGGGAGACTGTTGGAAATATGCCCTAGAGGCAATAATAAATTAGTTATTATTATATTTCCTTGTTCATGATAATCATTTATTATCCATGCTAGAATTGTATTGATAGGAAACTCAGATACATGTGTGGATACATAGACAACACCATGTCCCTAGTAAGCCTCTAGTTGACTAGCTCGTTGATCAATAGATGGTTACGGTTTCCTGACCATGGACATTGGATGTCATTGATAACGGGATCACATCATTAGGAGAATGATGTGATGGACAAAGACCCAATCCTAAGCCTAGCACAAGATCATGTAGTTCATATGCTAAAGCTTTTCTAATGTCAAGTATCATTTCCTTAGACCATGAGATTGTGCAACTCCCGGATACCGTAGGAGTGCTTTGGGTGTGCCAAACGTCACAACGTAACTGGGTGGCTATAAAGGTACACTACAGGTATCTCCGAAAGTGTCTGTTGGGTTGGCACGAATCGAGACTGGGATTTGTCACTCCGTGTAAACGGAGAGGTATCTCTGGGCCCACTCGGTAGGACATCATCATAATGTGCACAATGTGATCAAGGAGTTTATCACGGGATGATGTGTTACGGAACGAGTAAAGAGACTTGCCGGTAACGAGATTGAACAAGGTATCGGGATACCGACGATCGAATCTCGGGCAAGTGTCGTACCGATAGACAAAGGGAATTGTATACGGGATTGATTAAGTCCTTGACATCGTGGTTCATCCGATGAGATCATCGTGGAACATGTGGGAGCCAACATGGGTATCCAGATCCCGCTGTTGGTTATTGACCGAAGAGTCATCTCGGTCATGTCTGCATGTCTCCCGAACCCGTAGGGTCTACACACTTAAGGTTCGGTGACGCTAGGGTTATAGAGATATTAGTATGCGGTAACCCGAAAGTTTTTCGGAGTCCCGGATGAGATCCCGGACGTCACGAGGAGTTCCGGAATGGTCCGGAGGTAAAGATTTATATATGGGAAGTCCTATTTCGGCCATCGGGACAAGTTTCGGGGTCACCGGTATTGTACCGGGACTACCGGAAGGGTCCCGGGGGTCCACCGGGTGGGGCCACCTGCCCCGGGGGGGCACATGGGCTGTAGGGGGTGCGCCTTGGCCTATATGGGCCAAAGGGCACCAGCCCCAAGAGGCCCATGCGCCAAGAGAAGAGGGAAAGGAAGAGTCCTAAAGGGGGAAGGCACCTCCGAGGTGCCTTGGGGAGGAGGGACTCCTCCCTTGGCCGCACCCTTCCTTGGAGGAAGGGCCAAGGCTGCGCCCCCCCTCTCCCTTGGCCCTATATATAGTGGGGGGAAGGGAGGGCAGAAAAACCTAAGCCCTGGCGCCTCCCTCTCCCTCCCATGTCACATCTCCCTCCTCCCGCAGCGCTTGGCGAAGCCCTGTTGGAATCACGCTACTTCCACCACCACGCCGTCGTGCTGCTGGATCTCCATCAACCTCTCCTCCCCCCTTGCTGGATCAAGAAGGAGGAGACGTCGTTGCTCCGTACGTGTGTTGAACGCGGAGGTGCCGTCCGTTCGGCGCTAGGATCATCGGTGATTTGGATCACGACGAGTACGACTCCATCAACCCCGTTCTCTTGAACGCTTCCGCGCGCAATCTACAAGGGTATGTAGATCCACTCCTCCCTCGTTGCTAGATGACTCCATAGATAAATCTTGGTGAGACGTAGGAATTTTTTTGAATTTATGCTACGTTACCCAACAGACCAACAAGCTCAAACTTGATCAATAGGTGTCGTTGGAGGGCATTGGAGACTTGGCTACTTTATGAAGAATTAAGGGGACTTCATCATTCTAATTGTCTCAAGCCAAGTTATTCGAATTATCAAGTTTCTATCTTATATCCAATCTTTCTCCATGCGGTAACTCGTGCTTAAAGTGTTTACATTGATAGTTACTTACTCCTTTGCATGTTTGGTTTTGTTCCTTGCATGTGTTTGTATATGTTGTGCTTCCAACTTGATTATCTTGAGCAATCAAGTATGTGTGTGTTGGTTTGCACATCATGTACGTGTGTGTCATGCATTGAGCCTTTTGCATCTTGTTCTTTTCTTAGTTGGCTCTTGTGAGAGATTAATGGAATATCCCATTATGGGGGAGTGATGTGCTTTATGCACCTCACAATCCTATACATGTGTGTACATGAGTAATACCATGTAGTATTGATATTTCAAGATTATCTAGTCGCTATGTGGTATGTCTTCTCATGAGAAATTCAAATTCTATATTGTCCATTAATTATCTCGTGTTGGATCATTATTTTGCCTCTTGTTTATCTTTAATTGGTATCACATTATGGGGGAGTAATATGCTATGTGTATATTACTAGCCTAGAAAATGTGTACATTTGAGATATTGTCACCTAGAATTGATATTATAAATTATCTTGTTCCTAGGTGGCATGTTAGCTCTACAAGTTGCAATTTGCTTTTTGTTTGGTGTGAAGATGATGTCGGATATCCTTGTTACCTACCACCGGGAATTATTTCCAAATACTTCTTGTCTTTTGACAATTGGTACTCATTTATGTGTGGTAGAAATTATTGATCATCTTTACATTGGCCTTTACTTTTATTTGCTTTATCTCTTGCCTAGGATTGTGTCAACTCCCATTGTATTCCATACGACTTGTGGATCTTGTTAATTTCTTGACCTTGTCTAGTGTTTTCTAGATATAGTGAAAGTGGTGATCCCACCTCGTGCATTTTGTATTCAAATGCAAATTCTCTATAATGCACTAGTCTTGGGCGAGCTATCCTATTCTCTATAAAACACTCATCTTGTGATCCTTATCAAGTGTGTGTTTGTGGAAGGCAAGCCATTTCTTTTTGGTGCTTTGTGCCATCATGAAACTTTCTAGAGGGCTTGGTTTGTTTGGAACCATTCTCTCTTTTGGGAGTTTGACATCTTTCTTTTTGAGTGTATCAATGGATATCCTCCAAGTGATGATTTATTCATTTGGTATCTTTTCTATGCTTGGTATTTCTTTGTCATTTGGTATCGGTTCTTGAAAGTCTTGAGCTTGCATATTAACTTCATGTAGTATCTTTGGCATGCTTTCTTTCTTTGACCCAATATATAGGGGAAACTCCACCAAGTCTCAAATTGGATGAGATGTGCATGAAATTCATTTTCGTTTCTATATGCACATTTTTATGTGGAGTTTGTCCTATGTATTGTTGGTTCTCTAACTCTTTGGTCCCAATGAGTTTGGGTACCATTTTGTTTGTGTTGTTGTTCTAGGAACAATTGGAGATGCATTGGACGCTCGGCTGACTCACAAGGAAGGTGGTGTCATCATGTACTTATTGGAGTCAAGCTAGGATGATCAATGAACTACTATCTACCTTTAATTGGTATCTACTACATCCTTCCAATGATATCTCGGTAACAAGTATCTCTTCATGCATTCTTCCTTGCTTTCAACCTTGTGTAGGTTGTATCATGGCATGTTATACATTCTTTCTTGTGATACTTGTTTCCTTTCTCAAAGCATCCCAACAATGATGTCTTGTTGCTAGTTGTGATGTCTTTGATGTTCGTGTGGTTGGAATTCATTTATATACAATAAGACCATATCTAGCCATATGCTATGCTCTCAAGCAAATATCTTATTGGTATATGTATGACTTCCTTTTGGATATCTTGTTCCTTCGTGTTGTAACTATTTCGGGTGTACATCCTTCTTTGTAGATATATATATCATCATGATTTCGTCTACCTAGAATCTTATACACTTGAGAGAAGTTGCATATCTAGATGATATCCTTTCTTTCACGTCCACCTTGTCTTTCTTATGTTATTTCTTTGGTGGCTCCGTGAAAGCTTTTGCCTTGAGTGCGTGTCTTCTATCGTTGCATCTTGATGCGCTCTTGTGTGGTGAAGATTATTTTCCTCTTGCTTATCTTTACGAGGTTTTTGCCATCTTAATTGGCATCCCTCGTCTTGATGCGCCTTTCATCTTCTATCTTCACCGCGGGTTCTCACAAGCATAGGTTCTCTATATGCTTATTAGTAAGCTTGTGAACCCATTTGCTAGTTGTGTGTGGGAATGATAGGCCTTGCACCGTGTGCCTCATTCTTTGAAGACTTTATTGATGCTTAATGCTCTTGTGTACATTAGTCTTCTCAAGTGCATTGCCTTGACTCACACACATCTTTTTGGTTGAGCCCACTCTTAAGTTGCCTCTCTTACTTGTTGCTCAACCATGTGTTTGTTGCAAGTACTAGGCTTAATTTCCTATATGCTCTCTTGCACTTGTTGTAAGTTTCTATTGATTTTGGGGGAGCTATGATCCTATTTTGTGCACTTTGTATCCAAATACAAAAATTCTTGATGTGCACAAATCATGGGGAGCTTCTCTAGTTTCTTTAGAACACTACTCCGCTCTTATCATAATATCCTTTATTCATGTGGCTCGTAGGATCATTGGCCTAGTTGGTTCAATTAGTATCTTTTGATAGCTTGCTTCAATTGGTATCTTTTGATTGCTTGATTGCTTGTTTCTCTCTTTGTTTATGTCTTTGTGGCATATCTTCCTCTTGCAATCTTTGGGCCTCAATAGTTTGTCTTCCTCCAAGTATTTACCGTTGGATATGTGTATTGCATTCCACTCTCTTGTTGAGAAATACACAATTTATGGAGGACCACATTTTATATTGGCCTTCTAAGCTTTTAGCCCATTTTGGCAATCGATGCCAATGGGGGAGAAGTTTCAGAGAGTTTTGTGGAGAAGTTTAGAGAGTTGTCTCTTCTGGCTTTGGTTTGTTCCTAAGCATACGCATCTCCTACGCATGCATTATTGGTTGTTGCATTGCATGGTGATGCATAATTCCTTATATAAACTCTCTTGAAAGTGATTGTCATCAATTACCAAAATGGGGGAGATTGAAAGGACATGCGGTGCCCCCATGTGTGGTTTTGGTAATTGATGACATTCTCTATGGACTAATGGTTGCATTGAGTTATATTTGAAGGATTTTTCCATAGGCATTTCTTGAAGTCCATGTGTTGGTTTCAAGGAGTTTATGGGTTGACCAAGGTGCTATTAAGGAATTATCCAAAGATTGGTCATGTGAGTGTTGAGCTTATTGCAATCATGTCTTGAAGAAGAATGTTGTGTGATCATTGATGTTTACCTTCAAGACATCATCCAAACGAAGAGAGTTGGAAAGATTCAAGGTTGATCAAGACTAAGTCAAGAGTGAATCAAGTTGATCAACTCAAAAAGAGTAGAAGATGTACCGAGAGGGATCAAGTGATCCCATGGTATGATAAGCATTGTCCATTGCACTTTGTGTACTAACCCATGGTCTATGTGAGAGTCTATGTGGGGTTCGGTACGTGTACATGGGCTTGCGTCAAGAGGATGATATCATACAACCCATGGGAAGGATGACATCAAGTGGTGATCGTCATCAAGATTGCCGTGTGCAAGTTCAAGTGGAGAATCACGAAGAGATCAAGTGCTTGAAGCTTGCCATCCATTATGGTGTCAATGGACTTGTGAAGATGTGCCGAAGAGTGGCTCACCCATAGTGGAGCATGGGGGAGCAATCATCTAGTCTCCATCGACCCAACACAATCAAGAAAGGTGGTCCATCTTGAGAAGGACAAGATCGTCATCATCTAGCTCAAGTGGATCATGTGCAAGGCAAAGGTTTGCCCTTGATAGGTTTTCTATTTTACCGGTCTCATGGTGGTAGTTGGGAGACCAGGTTATAGGATCGATAGCCGTACTATCAAGGGGGGCTCTCAAGTGAGTAGCTTGATCGTATCGTTCGTCGAGAGCTCAAACCATTGCATCCTTGCATCATGTTTCTTGGTTCTTGTTTGGTTCTCTTTGTGAGTCTTAGAGCTTATGGTCATCTTGATGACAAGCTTGAGTTCATCGAAAACGGAGTTTGCATGCGTCTTCTATGATGTTTTCGGTGTTGGAGGTTTTACCGGTCTTATCCGAGGAAGGGTTCTCATCTTTTCCTTTTGGGCCTTTTCTCATTTGCTTCTTATTGGTATTTCTATCAAGATTGTGTTAGCCCTTGTCGCTAGCTTTCCAACAAACTTGGTTTCATCGAATTCGGAGTCCGTTTGCAAAAGTTGTGGCAGTTTTGGTGTTCAGAAAAGGCTGCAGCGGTACTACCGCAAATTGGAGCGGATGTAATTTTTTACTACCGCTCCAGAGCGGTACTACCGCGGCTCCTACAACGGTAGTACCGCTCCGGACCAAAAACTCGTCCCAAGTCCTGCGGTGGTAGGCCCGGATGTATTTTTTTAGTACCGTTCGCTAGCAGTAGTACCGCTACCCTTTGCGGTAGTACCGCGATCCCTAGCGGTAGTACCGTGAGGATGAGCGGTAGTACCGCTCCGGCGGTTCTACTGGCCTTTTGCCTCCTCGCTGTTGTTTTTCAAAGGGGTACTACCGCCCTAGCGGTAGTACCGCACCTTGGAGCGGTAGTACCGCTCTGTGCGGGCTGTGAGCATAACGGTTGGATTTTTTCCCCACCTATAAAAGGGGGTCTTCTTCCCCAATGAACCTTATCCTTTGAGCTCGTGTTCTTCCCCCATTGTTGACCTTCTTCGAGCTTGCTAACTCTAAATCCCTCCATGGATTCTTGCTAGTTTTTGAGGGAAAAGAGAGAGGAGATCTAGATCCACATTTCCACCAATCACTTTCTCCTCTAGGTGAGGGGAACCCCTTGAATCTAGATCTTGGAGTTCTTGGTGTTCTCCTTCTTGTTCTTCCTCTCATTTTCCTCCGTAGCATTAGTTGCTTCGGTGGGATTTGAGAGAGAAGGACTTGGGCACTCCGTGTGCCCTTGCCATTGCATTCGGTGCATCAGTTTGAGTTCTCCACGTGATACGTGGAAGTTACAAGTTGAGAAGCTTATTACTCTTGGGCGCTTGGTACCTTTGAGCTTGTTCCTCTTGGGTGCTTGGGCGCCCTAGATGGTTGGTGGTGTTCGGAGCTCAATCATTGTGGTGTAAAGCTCCGGGCAAGCGTCGGGGTCTCGAATTAGGTTGTGGAGATCGCCCCGAGCAATTTGACGGGTACCGGTGACCGCCCCCAAGGGTTACCAAAGTGTACGGGTTCGGTGACCACCCCTAAGGGTTGCCATTTGTACGGGTTCGGTGACCGTCCTCAAGGGTCTCTTAGTGGAATCACGGCATCTTGCATTGTGCGAGGGCGTGAGGAGATTACGGTGGCCCTAGTGGCTTCTTGGGGAGCATTGTGCCTCCACACCGCTCCAAACGGAGATTAGTATCCGCAAGGGTGTGAACTTCGGGATACATCGTCGTCAACGCGTGCCTCGGTTATCTCTTACCCGAGCCCTTTACTTATGCACTTTACTTTGTGATAGCCATATTGTTTCTTGTTATATATCTTGCTATTACATAGTTGTTTATCTTGCTTAGTATAAGTTGTTGGTGCACATAGGTGAGCCTAGTTGTTGTAGGTTTTGTGTTTGGCAAATTAACCGCTAGGTTTATTCCGCTTTTGTTCTAGCCTTAACCGTAATTATTTTAAAGCGCTTATTCACCCCCCTCTAGGCGACATCCTCGATCTTTCAAAGCCGATGGTTGACTTGCAACCGAGGCAACTACAAAAAATGTACGACGAGTCCCAGTTCCGAGTCGATGATTGACTTGCAATTGGGCCCCAAACATATGCCCCCTAGTTGCGAGTCGATGGTTGATTTGCAACTGCCCCCCTGCAAACATACGCCTCCCTAGTTGCAATTCGATGGTTGACATGCAACCGGGGCCACTACAGATCCTAGTTGCAAGTTGATGGTTGACTTGCAACTGGCCTCCTACAAACATACGTCCCCCTTTGTTGTGAGTCGATAGTTGACTTGCAACTAGGCCCCTACAAACATACTTCCCCCTAGTTGCGAGTCGATGGTTGACTTGCAACTGGGGCAACCACAAAAAAATACGACGCGTCCCACTTGCGAGTCGATGACTGACTTGCAGCTGGGGCCAGTACAAACATATGTCCCCCCTAGTTCTGAGTGGATGGCTGACTTGCAACTGGAGAAAGTACACAAAAGTACAATGCGTCCTAGTTGCGAGTCGACGTTGAAAAACAATAATAAATTTAAAAAATCTTCATGAGTTTGAAAAAGTGTTCAATTTTTTTAAAAAAATGACGGATTCTAATTAGTGTTCGCACACTTCAAAAAATATCTTGTACAAAAATGTTATGGATTAAAAGTGGAAAACGAGAAGAAAAACAAAAAAGAAAATAACAAAAAAGAAAAAGATAGAAACGTTAGTACAAAATTATCGCAAAAAAGAGAAAAAAAATGCAGCTCAAATTGACAGTGTGGCCACGGACACACAAACATAAAAAAAAGAAAAAAAAGGAGGAATAAACAAAAGGAAATGGGCTAGCACATAAATGGATAAGCCCATGCACAAAACACGTAGTAGCAAAAAAATTCATGACTGTAGAACATAGGGACAATCCCATGTGTGTAGACACGCATAGATAATTCTTACAAAAAGTTCAAAAAATATTATGCCTGCATGACAAAAAAATATTCATGACTTTGAAAATATATTTCTTGCGGATCTCGACTGCAAATGTTGTGCCCGCATGAAAAACACACACAAACAAATACCAAAAAATTGAAAAAAAAATCAACAATGCCACTCCTCGTAAAAAGAAACACAAAAATCAAAATAAAAAGATAAGAATGTAAGAAAAAGGGGAATGTGAGAGTGAGAAGATAGTGGTGGATAGGAGCAGAAGGTGCAGGAGATTTAGGATTGACTCAATTTCTAATAAACAATTAAGAATTTAAAATAAAAAGGCTCAGGATAAACAAATGATAAAAAAGAAAAATAACACAAAAAGGCCCAGACCTGAAAAAAAGCAGAACAAAGGCAGCGGGGGCACCATCGGATTTGACAAGATGAAAAAACAAGCCCATATGCCCACGAAGGCTGACCACTGCGTGTGATTGGAAAAACAGGCTAGAGGGACACTAGCGACGGGAAACACATCGACAACACAAACGAAAAGAACTTTGCACGAATCTTACAGCTCCTTTATCATGTGGTGGACAAGTTAGATGTGACGTAACTAAAAAACATCTAGATGTGAGTTAGTAAATCCGTAAGAATATATCTACCTTGGTTCTCATCCATGCCTAGATGATCAACCCTTAATTTGACTAACAAATGGTTCTTTTCATGTTATGTGAGTAGCCTGTTGGCGACACATAATAGAGTAACTATAGCAGCCTTGGCTCCGGGATGTAGTTGACCGATTCATGTTCGTGTTCACCATTTTTCTTTCGTTGCAACGCATAGACATGTGTGCTAGCCCCATGGCCCCATTCAAACAGGCCCTCCTATTTTTTTAGAATATTTTTTTGACAGGCCCTCCTACAATATTCGAATTGTATTTCTACGTGCACGGGCTACGTACGCATTCCTCATCTTTATCCTACGAGCCGCGTAGGATAGCTTTGACCCATCACCACGAAAATCATTTCTTTAACAAACGCGCCGACGAGAAACCCAATGCCGCACTCGTGCGGAAACCGCAAAAAAAGGAGGCACGGAAGCTCACGGAAACGCAAAAAAGAAAGAAATAAACAAATCCGCGACGAACCAAACGCCAAAGCGACCCATCTCCTCCCTCCCATCCGATCTCCATCTCCATCCTCCGTTCCTATCCCCGTCTCCGCTAGTCCCCCTTCCGAGCGAGACAGCAGCGCAAACCCTCCCTCCCTCCCTCCCCCACCCGCCGCAGCCTCGATTCGCCGCCTAGGTCCGTCCGGCGAGGGAGGGCGGGAGGAGCGGCGGCTGGCGGCCATGTGGCCCGGCTGCGGCGGCCGCTTCTACTGGGCGCCCGCGCCGCCGTCCGGGGCGCGGGGCGTCGTGGTCGTGTTCGCGTGGGTGTGGAGCGACGAGGCGCAGCTGCGCCCGTTCGTCGAGCTCTACGCCTCGCTCGGCTGGCGCTGCCTCGTCTGCCACCCCGACCTCGTGTCGCTGTGAGTGGCGCCGCTTCCCCCATCCTCCCGCTCTCGCTCCCTGCCACTTGTTGCTTGTGCTAGCCGTTAAATCCGGGAGATCTGTTGCTCGTCTGGGCTCGTAGAAGTGGCAGCCTGTAGCTCTGCGGCCTCACGGAGTGGAATCATAGCTGCGGTTAGGTTTAATTTTAGAGATTCTTAGATTGTTCACTGGTTTTGTTGTAGCTGCGGTTAGGCTTAATTTTGGAGATTCTGAGATTGGTCACTGGTTTTGTTGTAGCTGCGGTTAGGCTTGATTTGAGATTGGTCGCCAATTTTGTGTCTGCCCGAATTATCGGGGACTAGGCTTTATCCTTCAGGTTTAGCTTGTCATGAAAATTTCTCTGGAGTTCAATTAGTTGATGGGTAGTGTTCGATCGGTCACTCAATTCATCACTGCGTGTTGCTAGTTCTCTTAGTTCGAGAATCTCTGTAACTGTGCAAT
Organism: Triticum urartu; assembly: GCF_056163025.1. Taxonomy (NCBI): domain Eukaryota; kingdom Viridiplantae; phylum Streptophyta; class Magnoliopsida; order Poales; family Poaceae; genus Triticum; species Triticum urartu. The sequence goes on along the minus strand of NC_141879.1, from coordinate 147,282,390 downwards.
TCATACTCTTCTATATTCTGCATGGTTTATATTGTCGCTTTGTGCGCTTTTAGGTAAATATACCTACGTACCTGCAGCGTGCGAGTGGTTAGCGTCTTAGCGATCTTGCGTGTTCGGGGTTTGGTTATGCTTTGAGATTTGGTAAAGCTATATTTATTGGACGATAATGGAAGGTTTTGCATTGTGGTACTTGCATTTTTGTGCAATTGAGGATGCGAAAAATTGAAGGAATCAATTTTAGTAAGTAAAAATGAAACACACGAAAATTGAACCTTCTGAAACTACTAGTATGTTGAACTAGCAAAAGGAGCTAAAGTAACATATGGATTGCTTCAATATGTTAAGAATGTTTGGTACATCCATCCAGAGTTTTGTTGCCTGAACACAGTTTGTGCATCTGCAAGCTTGGTAGTCATTTATGTAGTTTGTGCAGAGACCGCAGAGTAATTTTATTGAATAGCATTACCAAATTAAGTGCATCAAATCAGATGTTGCTCGAGGTAGAGGGTTTTATCAGCATCATCTGTTGCTGGTAGAGCTATAGGCTTCATTCAGCAGGGTATTTCACCTAAAATGACACTTGAGTGAGTATCATTGTAACACTAGGTCACTAGCGATGGAGTTCCTTGCATCGTGCTTCTGCTATCAACTTATCTTATACTTGAAGGGCTATGGTGTAAACTTGCATATGGGGTCTTCTGCAGTCTGCACCCTTAGGTTCCTATTTACACCTAATGGCACTATACTGATTCTTTTCTTCTTCCAGGTATCTCTCTGAGAAAGCGGCAACATTGGCATGTGGTGTTATTAGTGAGCTGGCAAAGGTACATTTTTTTCTTGGTTGTTGTACTCCACAAATACCACGTTGTATAGTAAGCATTGATAACTCTATTGTTCAAATGAAGAAAGTAATACTCCCTCCGTCCGGAAACACTTGTCGTAGAAATGGATATATACATCCATATCCATATCCATTTCTCCGACAAGTATTTCTGGACGGAGGGAGTAAGTAACTATGTTCCTTATTGTTTTAGTCAATGATCATATTGTATTTAGCCTACTCCAGCACTGACACTATTTTGTACTCCCTCCGTAAACAAATATAAGAGCGTTTAGATCACTAAAAGTAGTGATCTAAACGCTCTTATATTTCTTTACAGAGTGAGTAATACACATGGGACTGTTTCTCTTTTTGCTCCTTAATCATCCAAATGATTTATACATATATAAATGTATAGATGTAAGAACCCCTGGCAGACCACATTAATTTAGAGTTTGACCCTTCACCTCTTTCCATTTATTTTATACTTTCCGTCCATGCGGCAACCTCTACATAATCTTCTTGCTGATTTAGAGTCTGAAATATTTGCATGTTGACATACTATAAACTTTCTGTATTGTTTAGAAGAATGCATATAAGCTCTCGTGGGATGGGACTTCTGTTTACTATCTTTCCTCTTGGTTGCAGTTAATTATTTTATAATTTTTGTTTTTAACTATGTGAAATGCTGGTGTTTCAGGAATTGAAAGTAAAGCCATTGCCAACTGTGCTTGCTTCTTTTTCTGGTGGCTCAAAGGGATGCATGTACAAGGTTATTCAGGTGCATGCTTGTTCGGTTCTTCCTTTTGCCACCTCATCGTACCTATCATCTATTTGCCTTTACCCTTTCACAGTTTGAATGACTAAATTTGATTTGTTTCACAGTTACTAGACGGAAGATGTGAAGGAGATGCAACGATGGTATGTTATTTCCATCTTTTCTCTTCTCCTGAAGTTTACATATACATTTCTCTTTGTTGCAAGGATAATGGGAACCTATTTCAAAACCACATCTATGTCAATTGTGAAGTGTATATACTAGGTTTTGTTTTCTTCCATTTGCATGTACTGTGTAGTAATTTGCTCATTCTGTTGAAGTTGTTTTCTACATCATTGTCATTATGTTCTGACTAGGCATATTTTCAGTTGCATATATTCAATCTCTTGTACATACTTGGAAGTCTCTCAACATCATTCTATGTTTAAGTCCTCATTTTCTTTGCCATTGTCATCATGTTTTGACTTGGCATATTATCAGCTGTGGATTTGTTGGCAAACATGTTAGACATTATTGATGTAAATTTTCCATTATGTAGAAGGACTATCGGTTAGTTAGAAATTGTATCTCTGGCCAAATTTATGACTCTGGCCCAGTGGATTTTGTGAGCGATGTGGGCACACAGTTTCTTCAAAATCCTGTGATTGGCACTTCATCTCAACCATCCATGCTACGTTCCTTCATGGCAAAGGCTCTGGCGTCTGGAATGGATACTCTCTTCCCAAGCAGAATTGAAGCTCAGCGTGCAGAATATTGGCACACGCTATACTCATCAGCAGTAAGTCTGGTCTGCCTTTGTGATTTCTGCAAATCATCTTCAGTTCTTCACTAGCCACACCAATTAACTTTTAACTGTTCATCCAGGGGTTGGGTTCAGTTCTTATATTTTGCTCGGAAGGTGATGATCTTGCTCCATGCCATGTTGTCTGTGGTTTCGCCAGGCGTTTGGTCGAACTAGGCACAGATGTTAAAGTAATCAAGTGGAGTGATTCCCCTCATACTGGTACGCCTTCATTTTATCTTCAGTGTCTGGTTTTATTAGATAGGATTACCGAGTACTAACTTAAAATGTGAAATATATTACTAATAGAAACATGTATTTGCACAATTACTGTCATGGCGGTTTCCATTCCAAGACCTTGCATTCATATCATATTTGGATTTGTTAATTGCGGTAAGATTGTCTGACGGATATGAAAACAACTTCATGTCTATACGTTTAGGTCCTAGAGACCTAGATCACAGTAGAAGACAATGGATCAAGCATTTGCATCATCTTGCCTAACAATATTTTCCATCCATTTTAGAATTTCTAATTTATCGAAGAAGATAATACGAAGCTCAAGTGTTTGATCTGACTATTTGATTGAACGTTTATACTCTGTCATGAGGGCAAATACAATATTATCTCAGAATTTAATATTGCAAAGCTACATATTTGGTTATTTATGTTAAGTTCCATCATTTAAAAATCCTTGATATCTTCTTCTCTGCTGGGAGTCATCATTGCAGATTTCATTCACAGCCAATTATTTTTTATATATATATCCTGCAGGCCATTACAAGTTGCATGAAGTGGAATACAGAACTGCTGTAGATGATATACTGAAGAAAGCTCTTGTCACCTTCTGCCACAGAAGCCAGCTGAAGGGCACTAGTGCATGGGATCAGGAGTACAAGATAGCACACTGTGTGTGCAATCTACACAATGTGGCTGCCAATTCAAATGAGAGCCTGAGAAGGGTAGCCAACAGTCCCAGCGACCATTTCTTCTTGCCAAGTTCAAAGGACCATCATGATTCTAGGGAACCAGATTCTCTGATTGAGGAGCAGAAACGGTCACTACCCTATCCAGCCAGGATGGAGCCTCAAGGAGTCCTTGGCCAAATTATGTTTGATGTTTGTGTTCCGAAAAATGTTGAAGGATGGGACATCAAGCCAACAGTGTCTCCGAATGGACGACCAACATTGGCTTCTGCACGGCAACTGGGTCCGTTCAATCCCATCAAGTACCTCCGCCGTTCAAGGCTATAGTTTGTGTTTGCTGCAAAGAAGAGTTTTGTGTATATAATGGAGGCAATATGTTAAATACCGATTATAAGCAAGCTTTCACCTATGTAAGTTCCCTCAATATTCGACTTATTAGTTGTTTCTTTTTATGCCTTTTGGCGAGAGGATGTACATATCCTATGTATATTTTACTGGTGTATGTTAGAAGGGAGTTGGCATAGGTTCTAGCAAAGCTGTTAAGGCGTGCTAACAATATAGGGAAGGGACCGCAGTATTATTTCCTTGTAAGTTTATTTTGTGTCTAATATGACCTAAGCTAACTATCGGGAGAACCATATTTTCTTTTGAATCTTTGCTGCTGCTTAGCGTTTCACTGTTATTATCGCTGTCCCATAAAGAACTTTGTGGTCTATTCATTATTAATGTGCTCTTGGTACTTAGGATGTTTCTTTCATATCTTTTGACTCAGCATTTATGTTCAGTGTTGTGGTTCTACTTCACCGTGTGCTATCATAGGTGTTGCTTACTGGTTCAGATGAGGATTATTTGTCCAGCGACGGCACTTCCGTATCTCTTTTGTCTGTTAATGACATGATCTTGAAGATAATTTTGCTGTCTGTTAATGACATGATCTTGAAGATAATTTTGCTAATTTAAGAATCTGTAAAACTCATTCGGTCCTTGCTCACTCTTTTATTTGTTGGAAGGGCTAAATTATTCGATGCTTAACAACTTTTTTGACCTTTGAGATCGTCTTATGGAGTACTACTACTCTTGACTGTCCGGTTTCCTCGAAAGCAACCCACTCTCTATGCCGAAGTTACAGGAACTTGCGACCATTTTTCTCGAGCTCTAGTTCCTTCTGTATCTTTTTGCTAACCGTGTTTTCCACCGAGTTTCCAATGGATATGTCAGGTTTCGTATCTACTTTAGAAAATCGAATTCTTAGGAACATTCAAGCCTGGAAATTAGGCTATGCAGGCAGAGCCTTTTTGACTTAGCTGCTTGGGGCATTTTGTTGCATGTTCTTTCCTGGAAAAACGGAAAGAGATTTTTGACCACTCTGCATGTCCCACAACAGTTGTCCAGACCGAATATAAACTTTGGTATAACTAACGCTGGCAGCACATGGTTGCTCAGTCAGCCAGTCTCGATCGGAGAGGCTCTGCTTGCCCTGGCTGAAATTCTCTTTCAGCGCGTACTCCGTACTTAGATGACTGGAGTAGATAAGTACATAGGTATATACAATTCTGAAGTTTTAAGGAGGATTTCATGTTATTCAACAAAGATTCTTATGCGTTGTCTTTTGAATGAGATCTACAAATGCACTAAGCTGCCAGATGTCTTTTCTAATGGGGTGCGAAATCATGTCATTTGACCCATTCTGTCTTTTGACGAATAACAGAGGAACCCTCGTAGCTTAAGTCTGCAGTAAAATCTTCAGTTCAGTTTCTGAAATTTCAAATGCCCCCCAAGTTCTGTCACATCAGCCTATCACCACGGTTTTTCCTCCTCGGTAGGCACAAGGATAAATCCTTTTCTTTACAGCGACGAGTAAGTTTTTTTCGAAACGGAGACAAAAGATTTGTCTTATCAATTAATTAAGAAGAAGGGAGTTGCCCAGTTAATTTTTGAAAAATCGGGTAAAAACCGATACAAACAACCCAAAGTCACGGATAAGTGAATTTGTCTACCACGACAATTCTCTTGCTTTGTAGGTACAAGGATAAATGCTTATCTTTACATCGACGAATAGGTAAGTTATTGAATTGTACTGCGTGTGTTTATCATTCTGGCGATTATAGCCAGCTAGGCACGCATCACATCCTATACAAGCATAAACAACTGACACTTTGCGTTGCAATCGCTGATCCACGAATGCCTCGGAAAGCCTACCAAAAGAATACGATTCTTCGTTAATCAATGGGTATTCTGCGTCTTTTCAAACAAAGAATCTCGGCGTTTTGAGGCTTCTGATGGATTGGTGCAATCACTTTCCTTAGACTACTCCCATCATTTTCCCTAATAACGTAAGATATTGTCCTACGACCACTAGGCCAGTGAATATTTTGTAGACGAGGGCTTAAAGGAAAAGCATATATAGATTCACCGAAGAACAAAGCGCAGATAACGATGACCATGCAATATTAGTCCCAGGGGTAACCTGTGGTGAAATAGGCACTGAAGATTAAGTTGGGGCTAAGTGGTTTCAGGAAGAGCTGAACCATATGGCTCACAGGAACGTTTTTTTTTTTTGCCTTTGTTTCTTGAAATCGTAAGAACAATATAACTGCAAGCAAATTTTGGTCACTCAGAAAATGAAAACAAAAGATGGAGATATTAATATATCTAACAAAAAAAGAGAGTGTCTCTCGTGTCTAGCTTCTCTTGCGATGCAAGAGTAATACTGATCATGTATGCATCCTCGACGTCTTGACAAGCTCTTGATATCATGTTGTCATAAATATTTGGTTAGTTAGTATCTTCTTGATACTTACATATTAGTACTTTTTATTATATGCATATAATTCAGATGAGAAAGACTATCTTCTCGGGGAAGACATGAGCTATGAATTTTTCATAACCTATCATGAGCCGCCTTAGGGCTTAGATAAGTGGATTGCCTAAAATATTTGAGGCTGCTAATCATTAAATTTAAAGTTTGGTCTCCAGCTGCCACCTATAGCTCAACTATGCTTCTAGGTTTTATGACTTTTTTTTGCAGGGGATGGCATGGTTGGTTCAAAGCTATAACTTTGCCAAAAAGCCAAGTTGTGAGTAGTAAAGTGTGGCAACACATAACTATGACAACCAATCAAACACTCACCTGAAATTTCGGCGCGACCATCCTTACACATGATAATTTGGCTAGGAAACAAGCAACCTCTTTCTATGGGCATTTTTCGCAACAAAAAAAATACTTATCACAAAACCATGTCCGTGTCCTTCTCCGAGAAAATACTCACTTCGTTCCTAAATATAAGATTTTTTTTATATTCTAATACAGACCACATACAAATGTATAAAGACATATTTTAGAGTATAGATTCATCCATTTTGCTCCATATATAGTTTGTATTAAAATCTCTAAAATAACTTATATTTAAGAACGGAGGGAGTATTATCAATTAACCTTTGAAGTGTTGTAACAAGTACTCCATCCGTCCCACAATACAAGACGTTTTCGTAAGCTATGAGGGGGTACTTTCTTAAAACAAGTACGTAGACGCAAAAAGTTTTCTTTTACATTACCGATTGAGGATTGAAAATGGTTTAGCCAAGGAAGTCGAAGTCTTCAACTCTTATATTTCAGATGTTTGTAGCCCCATCAAACTGGGAATCCCAAAAAGTGTAGCCAACGTCCAAGTCTGCTTGCTATATTTTTGGGGTTTTTGGCAAGTGTTCCGTCGATTCTCAACATTTGATCATACAACCCCCTTTGTGCTCTACATTTCCAGGTTAATAATGTGCCACTCGCCCAACCGTTCTCTAAAGAACGAGCTTTTAAGCCACACCGCTGATTATTCCCCAGCCAAGTCCCCACTACTGACCCACTCAATTTTTAAACCCCAAATCACCAAAGCGAAACACACTGACAAGGCGCGTCCATGGAGTTGTGACTTGTGAAAAACGTGCGGTGAATGTGCCTCAACTCTGCTCCCCGCCGTATATATAGCACCGTGCATAGCTGCTCAACATCCTCATCGCCATCAGCTCACGCTCACAGTCTCACACTCACTCACAGAGAGAAGCGGCAGCCAGATCGTGCCCGGCTCAGGCGGGAGGAGGATCGATGGCGTTCATGCGGTACCGCGCGCTGCCGCAGGGGGAGGTGACGGCGGAGGAGTTCTGGGCGTGGCTGGGGCAGTTCGACGCGGACCACGACGGCCGGATCAGCCGGGAGGAGCTGCAGCGCGCGCTGCGGAGCCTCAACCTGTGGTTCGCGTCGTGGAAGGCGCGGGGAGGGGTGCAGGCCGCGGACGCCAACCGCGACGGCACCGTCGGCAAGGAGGAGGCTGGCCGGCTCTTCGCCTACGCGCAGAAGCAGCTCGGCGGCAAGATCACCCAGCTCGGCTCCTACTGATCAGGCTGGGCATGAGTTAATCTGCTGCTGTAACTACGATTGTGCGTATTTTTACGAATGAGATGGATGTTTGTGTTTTCGGAGTTCTGGGACAACCTTTGCCGTGGTTTCCCAAGGGTTTCCTACAGCACTGCGAACTCTGTGGAGATCTGCAGAGTTTTTAGATATGATGGACGTTTCTCCGAGCTCTGTTGATTAATTTGCTTATGTTTTGCCAGTTGAGTGTTGACAAATACGTCAGTGTATTTTCTGTATAAAATATAAATAAACGCATCCTTGTTTCAAAATAAATGAACATATGCAAGAATTTTTATTAAATTTATTTCTAATACTTGCATAATGTGATCTCAGACTGGATATATTAAAAAACCAAGACAAAACTGAGATGAAGGTTTGAGAAAACCATAACCCCTGTTTTATTTTTCATTTAACCGAGCACTCTCCATCCAGATCCAACTCTTTAGTGTATATGTGGAGTATGAGATGGATGTTTGTGTTTTCTGAGTTCTTGGGGCAACCTTTGCAGTGGTTTCCCAAGGGTTTCCTGCTTTGTGTTTTCAGCACTGTGAACTATGTGAAGATTTGCAGAGTTGTTAGAAATGTTGGATGTTTCTCCAAGCTCTGTTGATTAATTTGCTTCTGTTTTGCCTCTCGAGTTTGACAAATACGTTGGTGCATTTTCTTTATAAAATATATAAATAAACATATCCTTTGTTAGAATTTTGTCATTTCTAATACTCCCTTCATTTACAAAACATCCTATATATGTGAACGGAGGGAGTATTGTTGGAAATATGCCCTAGAGGCAATAATAAAAGCATTATTATTATATTTCTTTGTTCATGATAATTGTCTTTATTCATGCTATAGTTGTATTATCCGGAAATAGTAATACATGTGTGAATAATAGACACCAACATGTCCCTAGTAAGCCTCTAGTTGACTAGCTCATTGATCAACAGATAGTCATGGTTTCCTGACTATGGACATTGGTTGTCATTGATAACGAGATCACATCATTAGGAGAATGATGTGATGGACAAGACCCAATCATAAACATAGCTTAAAGATCGTATAGTTCGTTTGCTAGAGTTTTTCCAATGTCAAAGTATCTTTTCCTTAGACCATGAGATCGTGTAACTCCCGGATACCGTAGGAGTGCTTTGGGTATACCAAACGTCACAACGTAACTGGGTGACTATAAAGGTACACTACGGGTATCTCCGAAAGTGTCTGTTGGGTTGACACGAATCAAGACTGAGATTTGTCACTCCGTATGACGGAGAGGTATCACTGGGCCCACTCGGTAATGCATCATCATAATGAGCTCAAAGTGACCAAGTATCTGGTCACGGGATCATGCATTATGGTACGAGTAAAGTGACTTGCCGGTAACGAGATTGAACGAGGTATTGGGATACCGATGATCGAATCTCGGGCAAGTAACATACCGATTGACAAAGGGAATTGCATACGGGGTTGATTGAATCCTCGACATCGTGGTTCATCCGATGAGATCATCGTGGAGCATGTGGGAGCCAACATGGGTATCCAGATCCCGCTGTTGGTTATTGACCGGAGAGACGTCTCGGTCATGTCTACATGTCTTCCGAACCCGTAGGGTCTACACACTTAAGGTTCGGTGACGCTAGGGTTGTAGGGATATGTATATGCAGTAACCCGAATGTTGTTCGGAGTCCCGGATGAGATCCCGGACGTCACGAGGAGTTCCGGAATGGTCCGGAGGTAAAGAATTATATATAGGAAGTGCTATTTCGGCCATCGGGACAAGTTTCGGGGCTATCAGTATTGTACCGGGACCACCGGAAGGGTCCCGGGGGTACACCGGGTGGGGCCACCTGCCCCGGGGGGCCACATGGGCTGTAGGGGGTGCGCCTTGGCCTACATGGGCCAAGCACCAGCCCCAAGGGGCCCATGCGCCTAGGGTTTCAAGGAGGAAGAGTCCTAGGAGGGGAAGGCACCTCCTAGGTGCCTTGGGGAGGAAGGATTCCTCCCCCTTGGCCGCACCCCCCTAGGAGATTGGATCTCCTAGGGCCGGCGCCCCCCCTTGGCCCTCCTATATATAGTGGGGGAAGGAGGGCTCTTCATCCATGCCTTTGGTTGCCTCCTTCTCCCTCTCCAACACCTCCTCCTCCTCCATAGCGCTTGGCGAAGCCCTGACGGAGTACTGCAGCTCCATCACCACCACGCCGTCGTGCTGCTGCTGGAGCCATCTTCCTCAACCTCTCCTTCCCTCTTGCTGGATCAAGAAGAAGGAGACGTTACACTAACCGTACGTGTGTTGAACGCGGAGGTGCCGTCCGTTCGGTGCTAGGATCTTCGGTGATTCGAATCACGTCGAGTACGACTCCCTCATCCCCGTTCTTTGAACGCTTCCGCTCGCGATCTACAAGGTACGTAGATGCATCTAATCACTCGGTGCTATATGAACTCCTAGATGGATCTTGGTGAAACCGTAGGAAAATTTTTGTTTTCTGCAACGTTCCCCAACAGTGGCATCATGAGCTAGGTCTATGCGTAGTTCTTCTTGCGCGAGTAGAACACAATTTGTTGTGGGCGTAGATGTTGTCAACTTTCTTGCCGCTACTAGTCTTATCTTGCTTCAATGGTATTGTGGGATGAAGCGGCCCGGACCAACCTTACACGTACGCTTACGTGAGACCGGTTCCACCGACTAACATGCACTAGTTGCATAAGGTGGCTGGCGGGTGTCTGTCTCTCCTACTTTAGTTGGAGCGGATTCGATGAAAAGGGTCCTTATGAAGGGTAAATAGAAGTTGACAAATCACGTTGTGGTTTCACGTAGGTAAGAAAACGTTCTTGCTAGAACCCTACTTCAGCCACGTAAAACATGCAACAACAATTAGAGGACGTCTAACTTGTTTTTGCAGCAAGTGCTTTGTGATATGATATGGCCAAAGTTGTGATGAATGATGAATGATCTATATGTGATGTATGAGATGTTCATGCTATTGTAATAGGAATCACGACTTGCATGTTGATGAGTATGACAACCGGCATGAGCCATAGGAGTTGTCTTTATTTTTGTATGACCTGCGTGTCATTGAGAAACGCCATGTAAATTACTTTACTTTATTGCTAAACGCGTTAGCCATAGTAGTAGAAGTAATAGTTGGCGAGCAACTTCATGGAGACACGATGATGGGGATCATGATGATGGAGATCATGGTGTCAAGCCGGTGACAAGATGATCATGGAGCCCCAAGATGGAGATCAAAGGAGCTATGTGATATTGGCCATATCATGTCACTATTATTATTTGATTGCATTTGATGTTTATCATGTTTTGCATCTTGTTTACTTAGAACGACGGTAGTAAATAAGATGATCCCTCATAATAATTTCAAGAAAGTGTTCCCCTAACTGTGCACCGTTGCGACAGTTCGTTGTTTCAATGCACCACGTGATGATCGGGTGTTTGATTCAAAACGTTCACATACAACGGGTGTAAGACAGATTTACACATGCAAACACTTAGGTTGACTTGACGAGCCTAGCATGTGTATAGACATGGCATCGGAACACAGAAGACCGAAAGGTCGAGCATGAGTCGTATAGAAGATACGATCAACATGAAGATGTTCACCGACGTTGACTAGTCCGTCTCACGTGATGATCGGACACGGCCTAGTTGACTCGGATCATGTTATACTTAGATGACTAGAAGAGGGATGTCTATCTAAGTGGGAGTTCATTGAATAATTTGATTAGATGAACTTAATTATCATGAACTTAGTCTAAAATCTTTACAATATGTCTTGTAGATCAAATGGCCAACGTAGCCCTCAACTTCAACGCGTTCCTAGAGAAAACCAAGCTGAAAGACGATGGCAGCAACTATACGGACTGGGTCCGGAACCTGAGAATCATCCTCATAGCTGCCAAGAAAGATTATGTCCTACAAGCACCGCTGGGTGATGCACCTGTTCTCCCTGCAGAACAAGACGTTATGAACGCTTGGCAGGCATGTACCGATGACTACTCCCTCGTTCAGTGCGGCATGCTTTACAGCCTAGAGCCGGGGCTCCAAAAGCGTTTTGAGAGACATGGAGCATATGAGATGTTCGAAGAGCTGAAAATGGTTTTCCAAGCTCATGCCCGGGTCGAGAGATATGAAGTCTCCGACAAATTCTTCAGTTGTAAGATGGAGGAAAATAGTTCTGTCAGTGAGCACATACTCAAAATGTATGGGTTGCATAACCGCTAGACTCAGCTGGGAGTTAATCTCCCGGATGATGCGGTCATTGACAGAATCCTCCAGTCGCTTCCACCGAGCTACAAGAGCTTTGTGATGAACTTCAATATGCAGGGGATGGAAAAGACCATTCCTGAAGTATTTGCTATGCTGAAATCAACAGAGGTAGAAGTCAAGAAGGAACATCAAGTGTTGATGGTCAATAAAACCACTAAGTTCAAGAAGGGCAAAGGTAAAAAGAACTTCAAGAAGGATGGCAAGGGAGTTGCCGCGCCCGGCAAGCAAGCTGCCGGGAAGAAGCCAAAGAATGGACCCAAGCCCGAGACTGAGTGCTTTTATTGCAAGGGAAGTGGTCACTGGAAGCGGAATTGCCCCAAATACTTGGCGGACAAGAAGGCCGGCAAAACAAAATGTATATATGATATACATGTAATTAATGTGTACCTTACTAGTACCCGTAGTAGCTCCTGGGTATTTGATACCGGAGCAGTTGCTCACATTTGTAACTTAAAGCAGGGGCTGCGGAATAAGCGGAGACTGGCAAAGGACGAGGTGACGATGCGCGTCGGGAATGGTTCCAAGGTCAATGTGATCGCAGTCGGCACGCTACCTCTATATTTACATTCGGGATTAGTTTTAAACCTTAATAATTGTTATTTAGTGCCAGCTTTGAGCATGAACATTGTATCGGGATCTCGTTTAATTCGAGATGGCTACTCATTTAAATCCGAGAATAATGGTTGTTCTATTTATATGAGAGATATGTTTTATGGTCATGCTCCTATGGTGAATGGTTTATTCTTAATGAATCTCGAGCGTAATGCTACACATATTCATAGTGTGAGTACCAAAAGATGTAAAGTTGATAATGATAGTCCCACATACTTGTGGCACTGCCGCCTTGGTCACATAGGTGTCAAACGCATGAAGAAGCTCCATGCAGATGGACTTTTAGAGTCTCTTGATTACGAATCATTTGACACGTGCGAACCATGCCTCATGGGTAAGATGACCAAGACTCCGTTCTCAGGAACAATGGAGCGAGCAACCAACTTATTGAAAATCATACATACTGATGTGTGCGGTCCAATGAGTGTTGAGGCTCGCGGTGGCTATCGTTATGTTCTCACCCTCACTGATGATTTGAGTAGATATGGGTATATCTACTTAATGAAACACAAGTCTGAAACCTTTGAAAAGTTCAAGGAATTTCAGAGTGAGGTTGAGAATCAACGTGACAGGAAAATCAAGTTTCTACGATCAGATCGTGGAGGAGAATACTTGAGTCACGAATTTGGCACACACTTAAGAAAATGTGGAATAGTTTCACAACTCACGCCGCCTGGAACACCTCAGCGTAATGGTGTGTCCGAACGTCGTAATCGCACTCTATTAGATATGGTACGATCTATGATGTCTCTTACCGATTTACCGCTATCTTTTTGGGGCTATGCTTTAGAGACTGCCGCATTCACTTTAAATAGGGCTCCGTCGAAATCCGTTGAGACGACACCGTTTGAATTATGGTTTGGGAAGAAACCTAAGCTGTTGTTTCTAAAAGTTTGGGGATGCGATGCTTATGTCAAGAAACTTCAACCTGAAAAGCTCGAACCCAAGTCGGAAAAATGCGTCTTCATAGGATACCCTAAAGAAACTGTTGGGTATACCTTCTAACTCAGATCCGAAGGCAAGATCTTTGTTGCCAAGAATGGATTCTTTCTAGAGAAAGAGTTTCTCTCGAGAGAAGTAAGTGGGAGGAAAGTAGAACTTGATGAAGTGTTACCTCTTGAACCGGAAAATGGCACAACTCAAGAAAATGTTCCTGAGGTGCCTGCACCAACTAGAGAGGAAGTTATTGATGATGATCAAGATACTTCTGATCAAGCTCCTACTGAAATTCGAAGGTCCACAAGGACACGTTCGGCACCAGAGTGGTACGGCAACCCTGTCTTGGAAATCATGTTGTTAGACAACGGTGAACCTTCGAACTATGAAGAAGCGATGGCGGGCCCGGATTCCGACAAATGGCTAGAAGCCATGAAATCCGAGATAGGATCCATGTATGAAAATGAAGTATGGACTTTGACTGACTTGCCCGTTGAACGGCGAGCCATAGAAAATAAATGGATCTTTAAGAAGAAGACAGACGTGGATGGTAATGTGACCATCTATAAAGCTCGGCTTGTCGCTAAGGGTTATCGACAAGTTCAAGGGGTTGACTACGATGAGACTTTCTCACCGGTAGCGAAGCTAAAGTCCGTCCGAATCATGTTAGCAATTGTCGCATTCTATGATTGTGAAATATGGCAAATGGACGTCAAAACGGCATTCCTTAATGGTTTTCTTAAGGAAGAATTGTATATGATGCAGCCGGAAGATTTTGTCAATCCTAAGAATGCTGACAAGGTGTGCAAGCTCCAACGCTCGATTTATGGGCTGGTGCAAGCATCTCGGAGTTGGAACATTCGCTTTGATGAGATGATCAAAGTGTTTGGGTTTACGCAGACTTATGGAGAAGCCTGCGTTTACAAGAAAGTGAGTGGGAGCTCTGTAGCATTTCTCATACTGTATGTAGATGACATACTTTTGATGGGAAATGATATAGAACTCTTGGACAGCATAAAGGCCTACTTGAATAAGAGTTTTTCGATGAAGGACCTTGGAGAAGCTGCTTATATATTAGGAATCAAGATCTATAGAGATAGATCGAGACGCCTCATAGGTCTTTCACAAAGCACATACCTTGATAAGATATTGAAGAAGTTCAATATGGATCAGTCTAAGAAGGGGTTCTTGCCTGTGCTGCAAGGTGTGAAATTGAGCTCAGCTCAATGTCCGACCACGGCAGAAGATATAGAAGAGATGAGTGTCATCCCCTATGCCTCAGCCATAGGTTCTATTATGTATGCCATGCTGTGTACCAGACCTGATGTAAACCTTGCCGTAAGTTTGGTAGGAAGGTACCAAAGTAATCCCGGTAAGGAACACTGGACAGCGGTCAAGAATATCCTGAAGTACCTGAAAAGGACTAAGGAAATGTTTCTCGTTTATGGAGGTGACGAAGAGCTCGTCGTAAAGGGTTACGTCGACGCTAGCTTCGACACAGATCTGGATGACTCTAAGTCACAAACCGGATACGTGTATATTTTGAATGGTGGGGCAGTAAGCTGGTGCAGTTGCAAGCAGAGCGTCGTGGCGGGATCTATGTGTCAAGCGGAGTACATGACAGCCTCGGAGGCAGCACATGAAGCAATATGGGTGAAGGAGTTCATCACCGACCTAGGAGTCATACCCAATGCGTCGGGGCCGATCAAACTCTTCTGTGACAACACTGGAGCTATTGCACTTGCCAAGGAGCCCATGTTTCACAAGAAGACCAGGCACATCAAGCGTCGCTTCAACTCCATTCGTGAAAATGTTCAAGATGGAGACATAGAAATTTATAAAGTACATACGGACCTGAATGTAGCAGATCCGTTGACTAAACCTCTCCCTAGAGCAAAACATGATCAACACCAGAATTCCATGGGTGTTCGATTCATCACAATGTAACTAGATTATTGACTCTAGTGCAAGTGGGAGACTGTTGGAAATATGCCCTAGAGGCAATAATAAAAGCATTATTATTATATTTCTTTGTTCATGAACACAATTATAGCATGAATAAAGACAATTATCATGAACAAGGAAATATAATAATAATGCTTTTATTATTGCCTCTAGGGCATATTTCCAACAGTCTCCCACTTGCACTAGAGTCAATAATCTAGTTACATTGTGATGAATCGAACACCCATGAAATTCTGGTGTTGATCATGTTTTGCCCTAGGGAGAGGTTTAGTCAACGGATCTACTACATTCAGGTCCGTATGTACTTTACAAATTTCTATGTCTCCATCTTGAACATTTTCACGAATGGAGTTGAAGCGACGCTTGATGTGCCTTGTCTTCTTGTGAAATCTGGGCTCCTTGGCGAGTGCAATAGCTCCAGTGTTGTCACAAAAGAGTTTGATTGGCCCCGACGCATTGGGTATGACTCCTAGGTCGGTGATGAACTCCTTCACCCATATTGCTTCATGTGCTGCCTCCGAGGCTGCCATGTACTCCGCTTCACATGTAGATCCCGCCACGACGCTCTGCTTGCAACTGCACCAGCTTACTGCCCCACCATTCAAAATATACACGTATCCGGTTTGTGACTTAGAGTCATCCAGATCTGTGTCGAAGCTAGCGTCGACGTAACCCTTTACGACGAGCTCTTCGTCACCTCCATAAACGAGAAACATTTCCTTAGTCATTTTCAGGTATTTCAGGATATTCTTGACCGCTGTCCAGTGTTCCTTGCCGGGATTACTTTGGTACCTTCCTACCAAACTTACGGCAAGGTTTACATCAGGTCTGGTACACAGCATGACATACATAATAGACCCTATGGCCGAGGCATAGGGGATGACACTCATCTCTTCTATATCTTCTGCCGTGGTCGGACATTGAGCTGAGCTCAATTTCACACCTTGTAATACAGGCAAGAACCCCTTCTTAGACTGATCCATATTGAACTTCTTCAATATCTTATCAAGGTATGTGCTTTGTGAAAGACCTATGAGGCGTCTCGATCTATCTCTATAGATCTTGATTCCTAATATATAAGCAGCTTCTCCAAGGTCCTTCATCGAAAAACTCTTATTCAAGTAGGCCTTTATGCTGTCCAAGAGTTCTATATCATTTCCCATCAAAAGTATGTCATCTACATACAGTATGAGAAATGCTACAGAGCTCCCACTCACTTTCTTGTAAACGCAGGCTTCTCCATAAGTCTGCGTAAACCCAAACGCTTTGATCATCTCATCAAAGCGAATGTTCCAACTCCGAGATGCTTGCACCAGCCCATAAATCGAGCGTTGGAGCTTGCACACCTTGTCAGCATTCTTAGGATCGACAAAACCTTCCGGCTGCATCATATACAATTCTTCCTTAAGGAAACCATTAAGGAATGCCGTTTTGACGTCCATTTGCCAAATTTCATAATCATAAAATGCGGCAATTGCTAACATGATTCGGACGGACTTTAGCTTCGCTACCGGTGAGAAAGTCTCATCGTAGTCAACCCCTTGAACTTGTCGATAACCCTTAGCGACAAGTCGAGCTTTATAGATGGTCACATTACCATCCGCGTCAGTCTTCCTTTTAAAGATCCATTTATTTTCTATTGCTCGCCGTTCAACGGGCAAGTCAGTCAAAGTCCATACTTCATTTTCATACATGGATCCTATCTCGGATTTCATGGCTTCTAGCCATTTGTCGGAATCCGGGCCCGCCATCGCTTCTTCATAGTTCGAAGGTTCACCGTTGTCTAACAACATGATTTCCAAGACAGGGTTGTCGTACCACTCTGGTGCGGAACGTGTCCTTGTGGACCTTCGAATTTCAGTAGGAGCTTGATCAGAAGTATCTTGATCATCATCATTAACTTCCTCTCTAGTCGGTGCAGGCACCTCAGGAACATTTTCTTGAGTTGCGCCATTTTTTGGTTCAAGAGGTAATACTTCATCAAGCTCTACTTTCCTCCCACTTACTTCTTTCGATAGAAACTCTTTCTCTAAAAAGGACCCATTCTTGGCAACAAAGATCTTGCCTTCGGATCTGAGGTAGAAGGTATACCCAATAGTTTCTTTAGGGTATCCTATGAAGACGCATTTTTCCGACTTGGGTTCGAGCTTCTCAGGTTGAAGTTTCTTCACATAAGCATCGCATCCCCAAACTTTTAGAAACGACAACTTAGGTTTCTTCCCAAACCATAATTCATACGGTGTCGTCTCAACGGATTTCGACGGAGCCCTATTTAAAGTGAATGCGGCAGTCTCTAAAGCATAGCCCCAAAAAGATAGCGGTAAATCGGCAAGAGACATCATAGATCGCACCATATCTAATAGAGTGCGATTACGACGTTCGGACACACCATTACGCTGAGGTGTTCCAGGCGGCGTGAGTTGTGAAACTATTCCACATTTTCTTAAGTGTGTACCAAATTCGTGACTTAAGTATTCTCCTCCACGATCTGATCGTAGAAACTTGATTTTCCTGTCACGTTGATTCTCAACCTCACTCTGAAATTCTTTGAACTTTTCAAAGGTTTCAGACTTGTGTTTCATTAAGTAGATATACCCATATCTACTTAAATCATCAGTGAGCGTGAGAACATAACGATAGCCACCACGAGCCTCAACACTCATTGGACCGCACACATCAGTATGTATGATTTCCAATAAGTTGGTTGCTCGCTCCATTGTTCCTGAGAACGGAGTCTTGGTCATTTTACCCATGAGGCATGGTTCGCACGTGTCAAATGATTCATAATCAAGAGACTCTAAAAGTCCATCTGCATGGAGCTTCTTCATGCGTTTGACACCTATGTGACCAAGGCGGCAGTGCCACAAGTATGTGGGACTATCATTATCAACTTTACATCTTTTGGTACTCACATTATGAACATGTGTAGCATCACGTTCGAGATTCATAAAGAATAAACCATTCACCATAGGAGCATGACCATAAAACATATCTCTCATATAAATAGAACAACCATTATTCTCGGATTTAAATGAGTAGCCATCTCGAATTAAACGAGATCCCGATACAATGTTCATGCTCAAAGCTGGCACTAAATAACAATTATTAAGGTTTAAAACTAATCCCGAAGGTAGATATAGAGGTAGCGTGCCGACGGCGATCACATTGACCTTGGAACCATTCCCGACGCGCATCGTCACCTCGTCCTTTGCCAGTTTCCGCTTATTCCGCAGCCCCTGCTTTGAGTTACAAATGTGAGCAACTGCACCGGTATCAAATACCGAGGAGCTACTACGGACACTAGTAAGGTACACATCAATTACATGTATATCACATATACCTTTTGTTTTGCCGGCCTTCTTATCTGCTAAGTATTTAGGGCAGTTCCGCTTCCAGTGACCGCTTCCCTTGCAATAAAAGCACTCAGTCTCGGGCTTGGGTCCATTCTTTGGCTTCTTCCCGGCAGCTTGCTTGCCGGGCGCGGCAACCTCCTTGCCGTCCTTCTTGAAGTTCTTTTTACCCTTGCCTTTCTTGAACTTAGTGGTTTTATTGACCATCAACACTTGATGTTCCTTCTTGACTTCTACCTCCGCTGATTTCAGCATTGAGAACAACTCAGGAATGGTCTTTTGCATCCCCTGCATGTTGAAATTCATCACAAAGCTCTTGTAGCTTGGTGGAAGCGACTGGAGGATTCTGTCAATGACCGCATCATCCGGGAGATTAACTCCCAGCTGAGATAAGCGGTTATGTAACCCAGACATAGTGAGTATGTGCTCACTGACAGAACTATTTTCCTCCATCTTACAGCTGAAGAACTTATCGGAGACTTCATATCTCTCGATCCGGGCATGAGCTTGAAAAAACATTTTCAGCTCTTCGAACATCTCATATGCTCCATGTCTCTCAAAACGCTTTTGGAGCCCCGGCTCTAAGCTGTAAAGCATGCCGCACTGAACGAGGGAGTAGTCGTCAACACGTGTCTGCCAAGCGTTCATAACGTCTTGGTTCTGTGGGACGGGAGCTTCACCCAGCGGTGCTTGTAGGACATATTCTTTCTTGGCAGCTATGAGGATGATCCTCAGGTTCCAGACCCAGTCCGTATAGTTGCTGCCATCGTCTTTCAGCTTGGTTTTCTCTAGGAACGCGTTGAAGTTGAGGACTACGTTGGCCATTTGATCTACAAGACATATTGTAAAGATTTTAGAGTAAGTTCATGATAATTAAGTTCATCTAATCAAATTATAAATGAATTCCCACTTAGATTAGACATCCCTCTAGTCATCTAAGTATTACATGATCCGAGTTAACTAGGCCGTGTCCGATCATCACGTGAGACGGACTAGTCAACATCAGTGAACATCTTCATGTTGATCGTATCTTCTATACGACTCATGCTCGACCTTTCGGTCTTCTGTGTTCCGAGGCCATGTCTGTACATGCTAGGCTCGTCAAGTCAACCTAAGTGTTTGCATGTGTAAATCTGTCTTACACCCGTTGTATGTGAACGTCTGAATAAAACACCCGATGATCACGTGGTGTTTTGATACAGCGAACTGTCGCAACGGTGCACAGTTAGGGGGAACACTTCTTGAAATTAGTATGAGGGATCATCTTATTTACTACCGTCGTTCTAAGTAAACAAGATGCAAAACATGATAAACATCACATGCAATCAAATAATAAACGTGACATGATATGGCCAATATCACATAGTTCCTTTGATCTCCATCTTGGGGCTCCATGATCATCCTGTCACCGGCTTGACACCATGATCTCCATCATCGTGTCTCCATGAAGTTGCTCGCCAACTATTACTTCTACTACTACGGCTAACGCGTTTAGCAATAAAGTAAAGTAATTTACATGGCATTTCTCAATGACACGCAGGTCATATAAAAGAATAAAGACAACTTCTATGGCTCCTGTCGGTTGTCATACTCATCGACATGCAAGTCGTGATTCCTATTACAATAGCATGAACATCTCATACATCACATATAGATCATTCATCATTCATCACAACTTTGGCCATATCATATCACAAACCACTTGCTGCAAAAACAAGTTAGACGTCCTCTAATTGTTGTTGCAAGTTTTACGTGGCTGAATTAGGGTTCTAGCAAGAACGTCTTCTTACCTACGTTAAAGCCACAACGTGATTTGTCAACTTCTATTTACCCTTCACAAGGACCCTGTTCATCGAATCCGCTCCAACTAAAGTGGGAGAGACAGACACCCGCCAACCACCTTATGCAACTAGTGCATGTTAGTCGGTGGAACCGGTCTCACGTAAGCGTACGTGTAAGGTTGGTCCGGGCCGCTTCATCCCACAATGCCGTTGAAACAAGAAAAGACTAGTAGCGGCAAGAAAGTTGACAAATCTACGCCCACAACATATTGTGTTCTACTCGCGCAAGAAGAACTACGCATAGACCTAGCTCATGATGCCACTGTTGGGGAACGTTGCAGAAAACAAAAATTTTCCTACTCGTTTCACCAAGATCCATCTAGGAGTTCATCTAGCAACGAGCCATCGGATGCATCTACATACCTTTGTAGATCGCGTGCGGAAGCGTTCAAAGAACGATGATGATGTAGTCGAACACGACGTGATCCAAATCACCGATGACCAAGCACCGAACGGACGGCACCTCTGCGTTCAACACACGTACGGGACGGGAGACGTCTCCTCCTTCTTGATCCAGCAAGGGGAAGGAGAGGTTGATGAAGATCCAGCAGCACGACGGCGTGGTGGTGGATGCAGGGCGTCACAGTAGCAGGGCTTCGCCTATACTACGAGAGAGAGACGTAACGGGGAGAGAGGGAGGCGCCAAAGCTCAGGTATGAAGTCCCTCCTCTCCCCCACTATATATAGGAGGGCCAAAGGGGGGGTGGTGCGCAGCCTAGGAGATCCAATCTCCTAGGTGCGGCGGCCAAGGGGAGGTTTCCCTCCCCCCCAAGGCACCTCGGGGTGCCTTCCACTAGTGGGACTCCTCCCCATGGAAACCCTAGGCGCATGGGCCTAGTGCGGCTGGTGCCCTTGGCCCATGTAGGCCAAGGCGCACCCCTTACAGCCCATGTGGCCCCCCCGGGATAGGTGGCCCCACCCGGTGGGCCCCCGGGACCCCTCCGGTGGTCCCGGTACAATACCGATAACCCCGAAACTTGTCCCGATGGCCGAAACAGCACTTCCTATATATAATTCTTTACCTCCGGACCATTCCGGAACTCCTCGTGACGTCCGGGATCTCATCCAGGACTCCGAACAATATTCGGGTTACTGCATATACATATCTTCACAACCCTAACGTCACCGAACCTTAAGTGTGTAGACCCTACGGGTTCGGGAGACAAGCAGACATGACCGAGACGACTCTCCGGCCAATAACCAACAGCGGGATCTGGATACCCATGTTGGCTCCCACATGCTCCACGATGATCTCATCGGATGAACCACGATGTCGAGGATTCAATCATCCTCGTATGCAATTCCCTTTGTCAATCGATATGTTACTTGCCCGAGATTCGATCGTCGGTATCCCAATACCTCGTTCAATCTCGTTACCGGCAAGTCACTTTACTCGTACCGTAATGCATGATCCCGTGACCAGACACTTGGTCACTTTGAGCTCATTATGATGATGCATTACCGAGTGGGCCCAGTGATACCTCTCCGTCATACGGAGTGACAAATCCCAGTCTTGATCCGTGTCAACCCAACAGACACTTTCGGAGATACCCATAGTCTACCTTTATAGTCACTCAGTTATGTTGTGACGTTTGGTCTACCCAAAGCACTCTTCTGGTATCCGGGAGTTACACGATCTCATGGTCTAAGGAAAAGATACTTGACATTGGAAAACTCTAGCAGACGAACTATACGATCTTGTGCTATGTTTAGGATTGGGTCTTGTCCATCACATCATTCTCCTAATGATGTGATCTCGTTATCAATGACATCCAATGTCCATAGTCAGGAAACCATGACTATCTGTTGATCAACGAGCTAGCCAACTAGAGGCATACTAGGGACATGTTGGTGTCTGTTGTTCACACATGTATTACGATTTCCGGATAACACAATTATAGCATGAATAAAGACAATTATCATGAACAAGGAAATATAATAATAATGCTTTTATTATTGCCTCTAGGGCATATTTCCAACACCACCTGCCCCGGGGGGCCACATGGATTGTAGGGGGTGCGCCTTGGCCTACATGGGCCAAGGGCACCAGCCCCAAGGGGCCCATGCGCCTAGGGTTTCAAGGAGGAAGAGTCCTAGGAGGGGAAGGCACCTCCTAGGTGCCTTGGGGAGGAAGGATTCCTCCCCCTTGGCCGCACCCCCCTAGGAGATTGGATCTCCTAGGGCCGGCGCCCCCCCTGGCCCTCCTATATATAGTGGGGGAAGGAGGGCTCTTCATCCATGCCTTTGGTTGCCTCCTTCTCCCTCTCCAACACCTCCTCCTCCTCCATAGCGCTTGGCGAAGCCTTGACGGAGTACTGCAGCTCCATCACCATCACGCCGTCGTGCTGCTGCTGGAGCCATCTTCCTCAACCTCTCCTTCCCTCTTGCTGGATCAAGAAGAAGGAGACGTTACGCTGACCGTACGTGTGTTGAACGCGGAGGTGCCGTCCGTTCGGTGCTAGGATCTTCGGTGATTCGAATCACGTCGAGTACGACTCCCTCATCCCCGTTCTTTGAACGCTTCCGCTCGCGATCTACAAGGTACGTAGATGCATCTAATCACTCGTTGCTAGATGAACTCCTAGATGGATCTTGGTGAAACCGTAGGAAAATTTTTGTTTTCTGCAACGTTCCCCAACAAGTATTTGTATAATGTGACTCCAGACTGAATATTAAGAAACCACAACTACTGAGATGAAGGACCACAACTCTTTTTTTTACAGTCAACGAGCACACTCCATCCAAGACTTATCTCTTCAGTATCAGGGCTATTGACAACGTTTCTAGCCTGTGGAGGACCATTGGTCAGATTCAACAGGGTAAAACGACTCCTGCTAATGCTATGTCACAAACGCTGACTTGGAGGTGATGCTTAATCTAGAGTATCGTAAGCCTAGTTTTGCTGGAAGTGAAATACTTCATCTGTTTCAAAATAATTGAGACCCTAGGTTTATCCTAAGGCAAATTCAGAGCGAAGACGACCAACAGGCTCCCCGCGCCACAATTTCGACAATGGCTGATGGAGGAGAGTAGGCGCATGGCTTAGCATCGCTCCGCTTCAGCACACAACTACTATGAACTCCATCCTAGCAGAGGCGCACACAGCTCGACGTCGACGTTGCAACGACGACACCATGTCCCCCCCCCCTTTGGCAACATGGCTTTTTTGGAACGGTGAGGTGCAACGCAACAACGACCATCGCTCGCCGCAGGGATGTTGCAAGCCAGAGGTGGAGCTGCGGCGAGCTGCCTGCTCGGTGTTGTCGTTATCGTTGTTGGAGGTGACCGCAACGTGGTGACCCACATGTTTGCAACGTTATGCAAGTTGGAGGTAACCGCAATATGCCCCATGTTGCAAACGTTCACTTGCGTCTGGATGAGCTAACGCGGCATGTATCGGCGAGCGCAACATTGGCTTATGTTGCAAACCGATGGATCGCACGAACGGATGGCTTCTAGCGCGTGAATCCAACGGCTCAAAAGGCGGCAGGTCTTTCTAACATGTATCGTCATCCTTAACCTTGTTTCTCAGTGATTTGTACAATTGTACCATCTTGATTGTCATCCCATACTTAAAGAAACGGATTGGGCATCCAGTAAATGTAGCCAACCTCTCAAAGTGTACTTGCAATATTTTTTAGATGGACCTCGGGAGTTTCAAGACCTTCTGGCTTTTATGACATGGTTGGTTCAAAGCTATAACTATGCCAAAAAGCCAAGTTTTGAGTAGTAAAGTGTGGCAACACATAACTATGACAACCAATCAAACGCTCACCTGAAATTTCGGCGCGCCCATCCTTATACGTGATAATTTAGCTAGGAAACAAGCAACCTCTTTCTATGGGCATTTTTCGCAACAAAAAAAAACTATGTCCGTATCCTTCTCCAACAAAATATGCTCAACTGACCTTTTTTTTTGAATCACTCAATTAATCTTAAAATAAGCACGTAGATGCAAAAGGTTTGCTTTTACATTACCGATTGAGGATTGAAAAGGATTTAGCCAAGCAAGTTGCAGTGTTGAACTTATTTTTCAGATGTTTGTACTTTGTAGCCCCATCGAATTGGGCATCCCAAAAAGTGTAGCCAATGTCCAAGTATGCTTTGCTATATTTTTGGCAAGTGTTCCGTCGATTCTCAACATTTGATGATACAACCCCTTTGCTCCTCACATTTCCAGATTAACAATGTGCCACTGGCCTAACCGCTCTCTAAAGAATGAACTTCGAAGCTACGCCGCTGATTATTCCCCAGCCAAATCCCCACTACTGACCCACTCATTTTTTAAACCCCAAATCACCCAAGTGAAACACGACGACAACTACAAGGCGCGTTCATGGAGTTGTGAAAAACGTGCGGTAACTGTTGAGGCTCCACCGTATATATAGCACCGTGCGCGGCCGCTCAGCATCCTCATCACCCAGCTCACTTACTCACACACAGAGAAGCAGCAGCCAGGCCAGCTAATCGACCAAAGGCTAGCAGATCGTGCCCGGCTCAGGCGGGAGGAGGATCGATGGCGTTCATGCGGTACCGTGCGCTGCCGCAGGGGGAGGTGACGGCGGAGGAGTTCTGGGCGTGGCTGGGGCAGTTCGACGCGGACCACGACGGCCGGATCAGCCGGGAGGAGCTGCAGCGCGCGCTGCGGAGCCTCAACCTGTGGTTCGCGTCGTGGAAGGCACGGGGAGGGGTGCAAGCCGCGGACGCCAACCGTGACGGCGCCGTCGGCAGGGAGGAGGCCGGCCGGCTCTTCGCCTACGCACAGAGGCAGCTCGGCGGCAAGATCACCCAGCTCGGCTCCTACTGATCAGGCTGGGCATGTATTAACCTGCTGCTGTAACTACGATCGTGTGTGGAGCACGAGATTTTTTTTTCCCCGAATGATGTGGAGTATGAGATGGATATGTTTGTGTTTTCGCCTTTTCGGAGTTCTTGGGACAACTTTGCAGTGGTTTCCCAAGAGTTTCCTACTTTGTATTTTCAGCACTGCGAACTCTATGGAGATTTGCAGAGTTGTGAGACATGATGGACGTTTCTCCAAGCTCTGTTGATTATTTTGCTTATGTCCTGCCTGTTGAGTATTGACAAATACGTCGGTACATTTTCTGTATAAAATATAAATAAAGACATGCATTGCAAGACTGAATATTTAGGAATCACGACAAATTGCGATGAAGGTTTCAGAAAACCGCAACTCTTGTTTTTTTCAGTTAACCGAGCACTGTCCATCCAGATCCAACTCTTTAGTATCAGAGCTATTGACAACGTTTCTAACCTATGAAGGACCATTGATAATATTCGACAAGGTAAACTGACTCATGCTAATGCTATGTCACAAACGTTGATATGGAGGTGATGCTCAATCTAGATTATTGTAAGCCTAGTTTTGCTGGAAGAGTACTCTCTTCACTTTAAAATTATTGAAACCCTAGGATTGTCCTAAGACAAATTCAGACCAAGGACAGCCAGCAAGCTCGCCATGCATCCGCTTCGACAACAGCTGATGGAGGAGAGTAGGCGCACGACTATAGCGTCACTCCACTTCGGCACACAACGGCCATGAACTCTAGCCTAGGCGGAGGCGCACGCAGCACGGCATCAAACACTACAACAGCGACATCATGTCCTCCCCTTTA
This sequence comes from Triticum urartu, assembly GCF_056163025.1. Lineage (NCBI taxonomy): Eukaryota > Viridiplantae > Streptophyta > Magnoliopsida > Poales > Poaceae > Triticum > Triticum urartu. The sequence continues at coordinate 147,256,064 of NC_141879.1, read as the reverse complement.
GCAGCGCAGCTTCTCCGGAGTGGCGCGGTGCAACGCAACGATGAGCACCGCTCTCCGTGGGGATGATATACAAGCTGGAGGTGGAGCTACGACGGGTTGCCTGCTTGGTGTCGTCATTATCGTTGCTCGAGGTGTCTGCAACATGGTGACCCACATGTTTGCCATGCAAGTTGGAGGTAACTGTAACATGGTTCATGTTGCAAACGTTTACCTTCATCTTGATGAGGTGACACATCACAGATCGTCGAGCGCAACATGGCCTATGTTGCAAGCCGCTAGCTAAGCGGCTGATGGGCGGCTTCTAGTGCGTAAATCCAACGGCTCAAAAGCCGGCGGTTCTTTTCTAACGTGTATCATCGTCCCTGACTCCCTCGTTTCACAACGGTTTGTACAATTGTACGATGTTGATTGTCATCCCATACTTAAAAGAAACGGATTGGGCATTCAATAAGTGTAGCCAACCTCTCAAAGTGTGTACTTGCAATATTTTTGTCAAGTGTTATATGTTGATTCTCAAAATATGATCACGCAACCCTTTACTTTTCTTAATTGGTAGTAGCTTACCAAGCTGGCCACTTGGTTCATACAACCCGTTAGCTCCCTACATTTGTAGACCAATTATATGCCACTCGCCTAATCCATCTCTAAAGGAAGCACTTTTAAGCTACACTGCTGATTATTCCCTCGTTAAAACCCCACTAGCGATCGACCCATTCTTTAAACTGAAATCACCCAAGCCGAGTGAAATATTTACGCGTCATATCACAACGCGCGTCCGTGGAGCTGTGAAAAACGTGCGGTAACTGTGCCTCTGCAAACCCTGCTCCCCCGTATATATAGGACGGTGCGTCGTTGCCCAATTCCTCATCACAATCACATCAGCTGCTCACTCCGATAGCGAGAAGCAGCAGCCAGGCTAGCAAACGATCAAAGCAGAGCTCGCTCTGGATCGATGGCGTTCATGCGGTACCGCGGGCTGCCGCAGGGAGAGGTGACGGCGGAGGAGTTCTGGGCATGGCTGGGGCAGTTCGACGCGGACCACGACGGCCGGATCAGCCGGGAGGAGCTGCAGCGCGCGCTGCGGAGCCTCAACCTGTGGTTCGCGTCGTGGAAGGCGCGTGAAGGGGTGCAAGCCGCGGACGCCAACCGCGACGGCGCCGTCGGCAGGGAGGAGGCCGGCCGGCTCTTTGCCTACGCGCAGAGGCAGCTCGGCGGCAAGATCACCCAGCTCGGCTCCTACAGACGGAAAAAGCAGACTTGGCTTTCAGCCTGTCCATGTGAATGAGTGCGGATGCGTGGAGCATGGATGTATGTTTTGTGTTTCTCGAATTCGTGTGCCAACTCTCTCCAAGTTTCATGGTGTTTGTTTGCATTCGTATGTTCAGCACTGATGGTGAAATCGGTGAGGATTTTTGTGGACGGAGATCATCCTTTTTTTTCTTGGAAAATCTATAGCGCCCACGTTTCGGCTGTCAGATTTTGCATCATGCTGCATGGTTCTTTTTTCTTGCGAAATGTCATGCTGCATGATTGTGAGCGGCATGATGCAAATTTAGCGTGGTAGTCGCTGCCGCTCGTAACGATCGGTGTACCTTCGATCGGTCCAGTCTTCTTCCCTTTTTTAGTTTTTCACTTTCTTGTTGTATTTTTGTTGGTTCTATTTGCTTTTTCACGGTCTTCTTCAGTTTTTTCTTTATTTTATTTTGCTTTTCTTTGTTTTCTCAATGGTTTTCTTTTCTTTCTTCATTATATTTGGTTTTCTTTGTTTCTTTATTTGCTTTCTCCAGTTTTTTGCTTTTCTTTTTGTTTCTTTGTGGATTTATCGATTTTTTTTCGGAACTCATGTCTACTTTTTTCATATAAAATTTACATTTTTAGAGCACACGCGGAACATTTTTCTGATACACTTTGGAGATCTTTCAAATACATGATGTGCATTTTTTAAAATACAAGTTTGAATGCACAGTAATATTTTCCAAATACACATCGTAAACATTTTTTGCATCGAATAAACATTTTCATATTTTTCACATTCCTTTTTTGGAAACATGTGAATATTTATTTAAAATTTCACAAACATCTTCTAATGGAAATAATCATTTTTAGACCTATGATAGCATTCTTTTACACTTTATATTTTTTTAATTGTCCGGAACAAATTTTTTGAAATGCAGGAAATTTTCTTCAAAATGTCACGCACATTTTTTTAATGGTATGAAACATTTATTTCTATTACGCAAAAAAAATTTTTATATTTTTTACAGTTTTAAAAAACAGATTTTTTTTTTAAACTCATGAATGATTTTCCTAAATGTAACATAGATTTTTTGAATGTATGAAACATTTTTAAAAATTACGCTAGCATTTTTTACATTGTATAAAGATTTTTTAAATGGTCTGTACCTTTTGTTAAGCATGTGACATTTTTTGAGTGTCAGAACATTTTTCGTACGCATGATTAATATTTTCTATACTTTTTCAACCTTTTTCAAATGCATGTTTAACATTTTCTAAAATTTATGCAAAGTTTATATAGAATATTTAGAAATAAAAACATTCGTAAAAACAAAGTTTATATAAACACATTTAACATTTTTAATTACATATATATATATATGTGTGTGTGTGGAATATTTCGAAATAAAAACAACAGTACAATATATATATATATATATATATATATATATATATATATGTGATGAATAAAGGAAAAAACATGGGTGACCTCAATATGACATCAGCATGCAAGACCACTGGGCAGTGCCAATCAGGGCTCCCTGCAGGCGACGCTGCGATACGAACCGAGGCGGGCGTCACATGGCCATCAAGAGCTGTCGGTGCCACCAAGAGCCCACTTGGGCCATCCGGCAGCCCATGCCCCCTCCAAGGATAGATACCTGTAAGCTTCGCGAGGTTGTCTCAAAAAAACCCTGTATATACGAAGATAAATGGGAAATTTCTCAACAATAAAAAAAGATACTTTCTCCTTTCCTAAATATTTGTTTTCCTAGACATTTCAATAAGTGACTACATACGGAGCAAAATGAGTGAATCTATACTCTAAAATATGTCTATATACATCCGTATATGATAGTCCATTTGAAATCTCTAAAAGGACAAATATTTAGGAATGGAGGAAGTAAAAGGGAAAATTTATATAGTGGTGTGTGCACGGACGTCGTCCGGTGCGCTCGCATGAGACGCGTACGCTCATGCGTAGCAGAGGCACAGGTGGACATAGTAGTACGGGTCCGAATTATTTTGAGAACTAGATAACACCCCGCGCGTTGCTGCGGAATTTATGCATCAATAAGATTTATGAATTACTGGAAGCTAATTAGGAAATAATAGTAAAGAATCGGTAAAAAATCAAAAATTTCTGAATATTTTTTTAGATAAACATTGATGACAGTTTTAACTTCCCAAATTTTTTTGTGATAAAATAACATTCCTGTAGGTACGGGCCAAAAAAATTTGATACTCCGAAAAACTATTGTTGGAACCATTTTGGAGCATCAATTTTGTTCTTTTTGTCCGGACCTCCACCAATGTTATTTCATCATGAAAAATTGCAGGAAGTTAAAACTTTCATCAATGTTTATCACAAAAAAAACAGAATATTTTGAATATTTTTTTTGGATTTTCCTATTCATCAGGGAGTATGCGAGCTCGGGATCAAAAGAGCCCTTTCGGAAAGATTGTCACATCAAAGAAAATATTCTATGTTTGTTACAAATACACTAATCGATTATAATGGTAGATGATACAACGCATTCACGGATGTATCATTTACATGCATACAACAGAATAATCGATTAATTTTATTACCACATTGAACACAATACTTCTGTAAAAGCTTGTGTGTGAACAAATGTTTGGCAAAAATAGAAAGACTACAAATCTCTGAAGGTGATAATTGCTAAAGAGAAACTCAACACGGATACAGAGAACAGTGACATTCCTGAACGAATTCGTGCACAAACAGATCAGCAAATAGATTATCCACGTCAATGGAATATACTAAAGTTGCTTACATATAGGCTGAGGTACAACAAATCTGAAGGCTAAGAATTGTTTCTCAGTCACATACATTCAGAAAACCATTTATCAACTTCTTTGATCTTTTCCCTCTAGATTTCGAAAAGGATCAAAGTAATTACGCTATGGATAGAACAATGTATGAAGGATTTACTATGATACAAAAACTAAAGATAGTTCATAATTACAAATGAAGGTGATCACTCTGCCAATAACTAATTCTAAATTCCCCCCTAAAAACTAATTATAAATTTAGGCAACATAATTAATTACTAATTTCTGGTACAATCCGTAGTGCAGTTTGTAGGAAGCTGAATGTGTGATTGACCATGTAGCATGTGAGGTCGTCTCATAAGGAAATTTTGAAAGAAATGACAGTTGGCATATGTGAACTGCATATGAAATATTCATATTATTCCATAACATCAGGCATCTATATATAATTACAGAAAGGAATGTGATAAAAAATATAATTTAGTAATATGAACAAATTTTTTTATTTTGCCATTGTCAAAAGATGTAATATGCGTTATCTATTACCCTCCTAATTACACATAAGTATATAATTTAGTTAAATCTATGTGTGTGTGCCAATTTGATAGAATCCATAGATTAAAAATCACATGAATCTGAGAAGGGGAAGCGAAGAACTGGACATTTGAACTGAAAGGACCAACTGTACGCGTACTTATCTTGGGCTGCCCCTTACGCAGCTAAAATCAGTTGCTTAGATTGAGTGGATGGCAACATTCCTGCATCATTACATGTGTTGTGGTCGTCCGGCAACATAGAATAAGAAATCATGAAGGTTAATCACCTGCAGTATCGCCAAGAGAAGCTGCAGAGGCTGCGGCATGTAGCGGACCCTCTCCTGCTTTTGATACGATCCTCAGTTCCTCTTCCGCCTTCACCATGGACGCGCTCCCGCATTTGCCAGCCGACGTGCTCGTGGAGATCCTCATCCGCTTGCCGACCGGATACATCGCCGCGTGGTGTGCAGAACTTGGCGCTCCGCCTTAGCCCGCGTGGGGCGGAAGAGGAGAAGAACCACGAAGGGTCTCTTGATTTCCATGTGGTAGTACCATGCTATGAAACCAACCTTTATAGTAGATCGTAGTGGAGAGGTCAAGGGACCAGCTTAGTGGAGCAGCTTCTGTTCGATTGCCTAGGTCGTAACTGATTGAAGGAAGCGACTCTGGGACGGGAAGGACGAGGCAAGCCACTTGATCATGGGGAATAGGAAGGGAATCACGAAAGTTGCCTTTAATTTGGATGGCTATCCATAAGACCATAACGCATGACTTGATTTTTTTTTACTCTTGACTGTTCGCTTGGTTCAACAGGAAAAGTTAGGCACGTATACTAAATAGAAATTGATTCACACGATTTTATTGAAGAAAAGGAGAAAAAAGATGACATGGCGGGACTGCTGAGGTGGATAGGCTGCATGTCAAGAGAATTAGGATAGTGGGGATGAACTATTTAGGTATTATAGATTATAGATGAGATGCCCCAATCAATCCCGACACAAGCCTGCGTAGCATATGTATGCATGGTCTATTTTTTTTTACTACTGCGAGACATCTGTGATGACTTCGTAAAATCTCAAATGTTATATCGGCTTAGTATGTCGAAGGTGCTCAAAGGTGTAATTTAGTGGTAAGATTGCAGGAAGTTGCAGGCTAGGCAACCTTATCTGCCTATCTCACACATAAGTTTTTTATCTGCCATAGTGTACATATATGAAATATCTGGCCACTAGGTTGAATTCTAAATGGCAAGCGCTGCAAAATAACATGACAACTAGTTTTTAACGACTGACAAGCTTATACAAGACAATTGAGTAGAATTAAATTGATCAAGACAACTAAACACCGCGGCAACTAGGGTTTGAAACAATCGGATGTTTTTTTTGACATAACACAGCAACTGGTAGAATTAAACTGATAACACTAGTAGAAAAAGGGTCAAACATGAAGCACATTAGTGCCGATTTGAATTCGAGCTGGCACTAATATGTACATTAGTGCCGGTTCCAACGGCTAGCCGGGCCGCTCTCATTAGTACTGGTTCGTGGTGAACCTTTAGCACCGGTTCGTGCCACGAACTGGTACTAAAGTGAGTGGTGGCAGGATGTTGTCAGTCCGGGGCCCCTCCAGCACCTTTAGTACCGGGTCGTATCACGAACCGGTACTAAAGGTCGTCCTACATAGACCCTTCGTCCACCCGAGTTCGCTCTGTTCTTCCCCTTTCCCCTCTCCTCTCTGTTCTTTTCCCTCTTCCTTTCAAGCTCATCACACATTTTGCCCAAATTTGAAGGCCCCCATCCATTCAAATGATCACAAAGGTTAGCAACTTTTTCCTTTCATCTCTCATTGCTAGATTAGCTCGTGCAATGCTTTATATAGTGATTGATTTTTGAGTTTAGTAATTTGGGAGGAATTATATATATTATGGTTATATACAGGACATATGGGAACTTGACTATCGACGTGGTTTGAAGGTCCCTTTGTTTCGGTGCAAATGGGTCAATATGACACGAGGCGGGGTAACGGAAGACCCGCAGTACGGAATGACAATAGTGGATCTCAACAATCTTGCGTATGCAGACGAATCATTCGTCCTAGCCAATGATGTGGCACAGGTTTTCTATGTGAAAGACATGTCTACCAAACCAAGAAAAAGAAAAGATAAGGAAGCGAATACATCGTACGATGAGCCAAAGCGGCACATAGTTCTTTCTGGAAAGAGAAACATCGTGGGAGTGGATGACAAGACAGACATGTCAGAAGATTATGAAAAGTTTGATGAAATTGCTCCATTCACAGTGAATATTGACCCGAGCATCCCATTAAATGATGAAGATTTTCCATGGTTATGGCGCAAAGGGACACACGCGAAGAAAAAGTTTCACACCCAAAGATCTGAGATGTGATCGGCTTCACTATCATCACTTTCTTCTGTGTTTCACACCTAGGAGGGAATCTCTGTAATAGTTAGGGTAATTATGTGTTTTGGCATTTGAAACGCAAAGAAATTTTATGTGCAAACAAATTCTTTCATGCCTTTACTGATTTTTAAAGTTAAGTTATTCACAAACTAGTGATTCACACTAATTTCAAATAATTCAAAATTTAAACTATTCAAATTTGAAAACTACGGGCACTAACAGAAAGTTTGTAATTTTTTGTACCTAAAGCAAAAATATTCACAAAGAAACTCTAAATACAGTGATTTTTAAAGTTAAATTATTCACAAACTAGTGATTCACACTAATTTTAAATAATTCAAAATTTAAACTATTCAAATTTGAAAACTACGGGCACTAACAGAAAGTTTGTAATTTTTTGTACCTAAAGCAAAACTATTCACAAAGAAACTCTAAATACACAAAAAACAACTCAAAAATAAATAAAGCAAAAAAAATAAAAATAAAGCCCGCCTACTGGGCCAAAGCGGCCTGCATACGACTAGAAACCCAACCTGTTGTTGGGCCAGGATGCAGGCCCGCAAAGGGCCAGTAGGCCCACAGGGCAGCACAGAACATGTAGGCCTAGTAGGCCTGCTTTGGAGAGGAGCTCGAGAGAGCTACCGCACGGGGGGTTATAAACCAGTGCGGACGCCCCTCGGCTAGCGAGGTGGGACTAAACTTGCCGCACCACACCTGCGCCAGCGCTCCCCCTTTAGTACCGGGTGGTGGCACCAACCGGTACTAAAGGGGGGACCTTTAGTACCGGTTGGAGCCACCAACCGGTACTAAAGGCCTGTTTTGGCCAGGCCAAGCGGCGGGAAGCGCACCCCTTTAGTACCGGGTACTAAAGGTCCATCCTATATAACTAAACACTTCAAAAATTTCAGTTTCTCATCTGCTTCTTCTCCTCTGCCCCGTCGCCCGCCGCCCCCGTCTCCATATCCCTCGTCGCCGCCCCCGTCGCCGCCTCGTCCCCGTCCCCGTCGTCACAGCCGCCCCGTCCCGGCCCGTCCTGCGTCGTCCCCGTCCGCGTCATCGCCGCCCCGTCCCCGTCGTCGCCGCCCCGGCCCGTACGTCCCCGTCCCCGTCGTCGCCGCCCCGTCCCTGTCCCCGTCGTCGCCGCGCCCGTAGCCGTCCCCGTCGCCGCCCCCCGTCGCCTCTCGCCTCGCCGGTGAGCACACACACACATACATTTTTTTAGTTTTTTAGTTATAGAAATAGTTATAAAAATGTTAGAAATTTTTCTTTTTTTAGTTATAGAAATAGTTAGTTATATAGCATTGTTAGAAATGTTATAGAAATGTTAGAATTGTTAGAAAATTTTCTGTTTTTTAGTTATAGAAATAGTTACAAAAAAGTTAGAATTGTTAGAAATTTTTCTGTTTTTTAGTTATAGAAATAGTTATAAAAAAGTTAGAAATTTTTCTTTTTTTAGTTATAGAAATATTAGAAATGTTATACAAATGTTAGTTATATATATATAAATGTTATAATTTTTTTTTCTGTTTTTTAGTTATAGAAATATTAGAAATGTTATAGAAATGTTAGTTATATAGCATAGTTAGAAATGTTATAGGAATGTTAGTTATATAGAAATGTTAGAAATTTTAGTTATCAAAATCCAATCATTAAAAAAATGTTACTTTTTGCGGGCATATAGCTAGTATTTGTTCTCGATGATGCCTGGCCCGCATTCTCGCCGTCGACCCGTCCGCGACGACGTCCGGCTGACCCATGTCCGGGACTGGGCTCCGCTGGGCTGGCACTGGGAGGTGCTGCCTGGAGGGGCGCGCCGCTTGATGAGGAACCCGGCCCCGGTTCCCGTCGTCGACCCTGATCTCGTTTGGTGGCGTTCGTGTGGGCCAGTTTCGATGCGGAGGGAGCCGGCCCCGCCGGAGGTGGTACGTCACCGTGTCAGGGAGGAGGACGAGCACGTCCATCGCTACATGGTTGCGTTAGAGGGCGGCAGGTTCTCCAATACCTGACAATTTTTTCAGGGATCTCACTTCAGCTATGATCTTGTGAAGGTTCCTTCTCTTTGGGTGTCCACCGCCCGCGCCGCAGGAACCGCGAGTGTCCTAGATTCTTCTGTAGTATTCGATCTTTATTAGCTACCTAGCCAGTGATGTATTCGATATATAATATTCGAGACGATGTATTTGAGATTATATATTATTCGAGACGATGTATTTGAGATTATATCTATTATTCGAGACGATGTATTCGAGACGATGTATTCGAGATTATATCTATTATTCGAGATGACGTATTCGAGGTTATATTCGATGATGCTTATTATGTACTATGATTGATTCAGTTTTTCCTTATTAATTGATTGCATCCATGCATTGTAATTTGAATATATTTCTTTTGGATTAGTTAAACAAAACCTACGGCGGACAATACCGGCAGAGAGGGAGAAGAGGCCCTGTTCAATATCATACGCAATCCTCGCGGGCCAGATGATGATTAGAATGAAGAAGATTATGACGGCTCCGAATATCTAAACAACACCGGGGAGGGTGATATGATATTCGATCGCGACGACCGAATTGATGAAGTCATGAACTATGAACATGACGAAGAAAATGTTGATCTTGAAACAAAAAGACCGGTGAGGTATATATATTTATATAAGCAGGCATCTGGTGATCATCACATGTTTTAAATGACTTGAAGATATATTAACGAATCGATCTTTCTTCTTTCAGCCATTCGGATCGAGCAAATCTTCAGGCAACAGGACGAAACGAGGCCCGAACAAAAAGTTGAAGGAGGGCGTAAAGTACAATATCGAGGCAATCAGACCTAATGGCGAACCATTAGCACCTAAGAAGATTGCAGACAAGTTCATTCGTGAGTGCGGAGTTCTTGTGAAGGACCAACTCCTGATCTCCCTTCAAGAATGGAGAGAGCCAGCAAAGCCACGTCCAGGAGTTACTTTTGTCGACGACAGACAAAAACATTTGCTTTGGGAAACGCTCATGGAACATTTCACCCTACCAAATCATTTCACAGATGTAGATGTGAAGAAAGTCAAGGACGCTGCTCTTAGGAAGATGACGGTTGCATTCAAGAACCACAAGATTCGTGAATGGGCCAAGTACGTCAAGGGAGGAAGGAAGACTCCAGTATTCGAGGGAACACTAGAGAAGCAAAGTGCTCATTGGGACGATTTCGTGAAATTCAAGGATTCGGAATTATCTAAGGAACGGTCCAGAATAAACAAAGCCAATGCCGCAAAAAAGGATAAGTTCCATAAGCTGGGGCCAGGTGGCTATGCGGTGGGAATGCCTAAGTGGGATAAGTCTGAGAAAGAGATGATGGATGCAGGTGTCACTCCAGAAACATTGAGCTGGCCCCCCAGGTGCAGGACTTGGTTCTATGCGCATGGGGGGGGTTGGACCCGAAGACAGCCAAAGTTTCGAAGAAGGCATGTCTGGACGGAGCCGAAAATAAGCTACTTGTTGCAATAGAAGAGGCTCGATTGGGGTTGTTCGAGCCCAACAGATAGAACGACGAGCTTATGCGTGCCCTGGGAAATCCTGAACACCCGGGAAGAACACGAGGCATGGGCACTATTCCGTGGTATGAGGGGTTTTCAGACTGGAATGCCGACTACAGAACCCGTGCGAGAAAGAAGATTGCGGAGGAGAAGAAGAGGAAGATGGAGGAGGAGCAGAGGAAGCTAGACTATGAAGGCCTTCAAGGCCTAGAATCAGCGCATGCGGACTTGGCAGTCAAATTCCAGCGGCAGCAGGAGCAGATCGACTCACTTAGCCAGCAAAGGGGTCTTAGCAGCTAGCGGATGATCCACCAATGGATAGCACCGTCCCATCCATGCTGAGAAGCAGCGTGGGTTCCGCCCCGGGCGACGCATTGCTGGATAGCTACCCAGTGGATGACATCATGGAGAACACTAACTGCGAGCTACACTTCAAAATGAAGAACATATCCATGAAGGTGGCGGACGCCCTTGCTTTTACAAATCCCCCCGAGGCAACCTTCCATTGCAACCCGATTCCAGCGGGCTATGCTCGTGTCTTGGTTGATGAGGTGGTGGACCAATATTCGGGGCTAGAGCTTGACATTCCTGGAGGTGACGATGAGCACACACTAGGAGAGGCCAACCATCGTATCATCCTATGGAGAAAGGATTGCATCATCTTTCGAAGGCCACCGACACCGCATCATCCGACTCCTCGTCGCAGTCCGCCACCGAGTCAGCAGACTCCCACTCCTCCAAGTCCACCAACGCGTCAAGCCACTCCTCCTCCAAGTCCGGCACAGCTTCAGGCCACTCCTCCTCCTCCAAGTCCGGCAAAGCGTCAGGCCACTCCTCCTCCAAGTCCGTCACAGCTTCAGGCCACTCCTCCTCCAAGTCCGGCACAGCTTCAGGCCACTCCTCCTCTTCCAACTCAGCCACGTCAGCCGTCTTCGCCGCCTCAGCAATCATGGAAGAGAGCCGCCTCAGCTATGGTGCGTAGCGGTACAAGTCGAGGTAGTACTGGAGGTACAGGCGGAGGCAAGCGATTTCAATATGGTCCAAGCCTCGCGCCTCTTCCGCGGAGGCCTTACGACAAGTCCGAGGACGAAAACGTAGCCATATCGAAGGCCGAGGTGGAAGCCCATTTTGCACCGAAACCGCCACCGCCGCCAAGGGAGAAAGTGCCTGTGGAAAAGATTGACCACTTCATTCGTATGGCTAGAGCACCAGCTCCCAAGCCTGTTGACACAGACTATGAGCGCCACATCAAGAAGTTAAATCGAGCACATCTACAGAAAGAGGCGAGATCGAGCTCGAGCAAATCAGCTAGCAAAAGAAGCGGTAAAACCGTTCCCCAGCTGGGAGAACAAGCAACGTAATCAATCCCCCCACTTGTTGTGCCAACAACACATGAGAGTAGGCGCGCCCAATATTATTGTGGGCAAACCATTAACGTTCCCGGGGTGGGTGATGTGGTAATAACCGAGGAGCATATTGCGCAGGCTGAATCGATCAGGATCACTGTTGGACAACTCCTCGATATCGAGCCCATGTCTCCGACTAGAGAGGAGGAAATAAAACGGAAATATGCCCGGGGCCAACCTTTGGTCGAGCCAGAGGAGGTCAGTAAGCTCCCTACGAGAATGTATGAATTGCATCAATGGTACATGGACATTACCAAGATTTCCAATCGGGAGTCCCTCATGGTGAATGTCAACAAGGAGCATTACTACCATAAGAAAGCTGTGACCGTTGAGTATTCAGAACTATTTCAGCTATACAATAAAGACGCACTCGACAAATCTGTCGTCAGTTGCTATTGTCTGTAAGTGATTTCTTTCTGTAATTTAAGTCTCAAGCTAGCTGTAGTGATCATTTTGATCAATCATTACCTGTAATTATCCTTACTATATTCTTTTATGTGGTATTATGCAGGATGAAGATTTATGAAATGAAAAAAGGTGGACGCTATGGCATTGGGTTCATTGACCCAAATACCATTAATGAATACACATGGAAAATAGATCCATATCACGAAAAATGTGTAGAGGAAAGCATGCTACAGTTCTTCAAGGAACTCAAATACAATGAAGATATACTACTTCCTTACAACTTCTAGTGAGTCACACTGTCTTGTACTACAAATTCTGATTTTCCCTACTAGCTATAGCTACATGTTTTTGCTTACATATGCCCGCTTAATTAAGACATGCAAACGTGTGTGCATGCAGATTTCACTGGATCTTGTTAATCATTAAAGTTGATGAAGGAACAGTTTGTTGGGGAACGTAGCAGAAATTCAAAAAATTTCCTACGTGTCACCAAGATCTATCTATGGAGAAACCAGCAACGAGGGGAAGGAGAGTGCATCTACATACCCTTGTAGATCGCTAAGCGGAAGCGTTCAAGAGAACGGGGTTGAAGGAGTCGTACTCGTCGTGATCCAAATCACCGGAGATCCTAGTGCCGAACGGACGGCACCTTCGCATTCAACACACGTACAGCCCGGTGACGTCTCCCATGCCTTGATCCAGCAAGGAGAGAGGGAGAGGTTGAGGAAGACTCCATCCAGCAGCAGCACAACGGCGTGGTGGTGGTGGAGGAGCATGGTACTCCAGCAGGGCTTCACCAAGCACCGCAAGAGACGAGGAGGGAGAGGGGTAGGGCTGCGCCAAGAAGGAGAGAAACTCGTGTGTCTTGGGCAGCCCAAACCTCAAGTATATATAGGGGGAGGGGAGGGGCTGCGCCCCCACCTAGGGTTCCCTCCCTAGGGGTGGAGGCAACCCCCAGATCCCATCTGGGTGGCGGCCAGGTGGAGGGGAGAGGGGGGCGCACCAGGCATGGGCCCTAAGGCCCATCTGCCCTTAGGGTTTGCCCCCCCTCCTCCCCTTAGGCGCCTTGGGCCCTTGTGGGGGGGCGCACCAGCCCACCTGGGGCTGGTCCCCTCCCACACATGGCCCATGCAGCCCTCCGGGGCCGGTGGCCCCACTTGGTGGACCCCCGGGACCCTCCTGGTGGTCCCGGTACGTTACCGATAAAACCCGAAACTTTTCCGGTGACCAAAACAGGACTTCCCATATATAAATCTTTACCTACGAACCATTCCGGAACTCCTCGTGACGTCCGGGATCTCATCCGGGACTCCGAACAACATTCGGTAACCACGACATACTTTCCCTATAACCCTAGTGTCATCGAACCTTAAGTGTGTAGACCCTACGGGTTCGGGAACCATGCAGACATGACCGAGACGTTCTCCGGTCAATAACCAACAACGGGATCTGGATACCCATGTTGGCTCCCACATGCTCCACGATGATCTCATCGGATGAACCACGATGTCAAGGACTTAATCAATCCCGTATACAATTCCCTTTGTCCAGCGGTACGATACTTGCCCGAGATTCGATCGTCGGTATCCCGATACCTTGTTCAATCTCGTTACCGGCAAGTCTCTTTACTCGTTCCATAACACATCATCCCGTGATCAACTCCTTGATCACATTGTGCACATTATGATGATGTCCTACCGAGTGGGCCCAGAGATACCTCTCCGTCACACGGAGTGACAAATCCCAGTCTCGATTCGTGCCAACCCAACAGACACTTTCGGAGATACCTGTAGTGTACCTTTATAGCCACCCAGTTACATTGTGACGTTTGGCACACCCAAAGCACTCCTACGGTATCCGGGAGTTGCACAATCTTATGGTCTAAGGAAATGATACTTGACATTAGAAAAGCTTTAGCATGCGAACTACACGATCTTGTGCTATGCTTAGGATTGGGTCTTGTCCATCACATCATTCTTCTAATGATGCGATCCCGTTATCAATGACATCCAATGTCCATGGTCAGGAAACCGTAACCATCTATTGATCAACGAGCTAGTCAACTAGAGGCTTACTAGGGACATGGTGTTGTCTATGTATCCACACATGTATCTGAGTTTCCTATCAATACAATTCTAGCATGGATAATAAACGATTATCATGAACAAGGAAATATAATAATAACTAATTTATTATTGCCTCTAGGGCATATTTCCAACAGTCTCCCACTTGCACTAGAGTCAATAATCCAGTTCACATCGCTATGTGATTAACACTCAAGGTCACATCCCCATGTGACTAACACCCAAAGAGTGTACTAGAGTCAATAATCTAGTTCACATTACCATGTGATTAACACTCGATGAGTTCTGGGTTTGATCATGTTATGCTTGTGAGAGATGTTATAGTCAACGGGTCTGAGTCTTTCAGATCCGTGTGTGCTTTACAAATCTCTATGTCATCTCCCAGATGCAGCTACCACGTTCTATTTGGAGCTATTCCAAATAACTGTTCTACTATACGAATCCAGTTTACTACTTAGAATAATCTGGATTAGTGTCAAAGTTTGCATTGGTGTAACCCTTTACGACGAACTCTTTTACCACCTCCATAAGCGAGAAAATTCCTTAGTCCACTAGTTACTAAGGATAACTTTGACCGCTGTCCTGTGATCCATTCTTGGATCACTCTTGTACCCCTTGACTGACTCATGGCAAGGCACACTTCAGGTGCGGTACACAGCATAGCATACTGTAGAGCCTACGTCTAAAGAATAGGGGACGACCTTCGTCCTTTCTATCTATTCTGCCGTGGTCAGGTTTCAAGTCTTACTCAATGTTCACACCTTATAACACAGCCAAGAACTCCTTCTTTGCCGATCCATTTTGAACTCCTTCAAAATCTTGTCACGGTATGTATTCATTTGAAAGTACTATTAAGTGTTTTGATCTATCCTTATAGATCTTAATACTCAAGTAGCCTAATCCAGGTTTTCCATTGAAAAACACTTTTCAAATAACTCTGCATGCTTTCCAGAAATTCTACATCATTTCCGATCAACAATATGTTAACAACATATACTCATCGGAAATTCTATAGTGCTCCCACTCACTTCTTTGGAAATACAAGTTTCTCATAAACTTTGTATACACCCAAAACTTTGATCATTTCATCAAAGCATACATTCCAACTCCGAGATGCTTACTCCAGTCCTTAGAAGGATTACTGGAGCTTTGCATACTTGTTAGCATCTTTCAGGATTGACAAAACCTTCCGGTTGTATCACATACAACCTTTCCTCAAGAAAATCGTCGAGGAAACAATGGTTTTTGACATCCTATCTGCAAGATTTCATAAATAATGCAGTAATCGCTAATATAATTCCAACAGACTCTTAGCATCGCTATGAGTGAGAAAGTCTCATCGTAGTCAACTCCTTGAACTTGTCGGGAAACATCTTAACGACAAGTCGAGCTTTCTTAATGGTGACATTTACCATCATTGTCTGTCTTCCTTTTAAAATCCATATGTACCTAACAGCCTTACGACCATCAAGTAGTTCTTCCAAAGTCTACACTTTGTTTTCATATATGGATCCTCTCTCAGATTATATGGCCTCGAGCCATTTTGGAATCCAGGCCCACCATCGCTTCTCCATAGCTCGTAGGTTCATTGTTGTCTAGCAACATGACTTCCAAGACAGGATTACGTACCACTCTGAAGTAGTACGCATCCTTGTCATCCCACGAGGTTTGGTAGTGACTTGATCTGAAGTTTCATGATCACTATCATAAGCTTCCACTTCAATTGGTGTAGGTGCCACAGGAACAACTCCCTGTGCCCTGCCACACACTAGTTGAAGAGACGGTTCAATAACCTCATCAAGTCTCCACCATCCTCCCACTCAATTCTTTCGAGAGAAACTTTTCCCTCGAGAAAGGACTCGATTCTAGAATCAATCCCTTATTGCTTTCGGATCTGAGACAGGAGGTATACCCAACTGTTTTGGGTGTCCTATGAAGATGCATTTATCCACTTTGGGTTCGAGCTTATCAGCCTGAAACTTTTCACATAAGCGTCGCAGCCCCAAACTTTTAAGAAATGGCAGCTTAGGTTTCTCTAAACCATAGTTCATACGGTGTCATCTCATCAGAATTACGTGGTGCCCTATTTAAAGTGAATGTGGTTGCCTCTAATGCCTAACCCATAAACTATCGTGGTAATTCGATAAGAGACATCATGGTATGCATCATATCTGAAAGTGCGTTATATCGACTAGAGGGAGGGGTGAATAGGCAATTTTTATTGAAGTCTTCAAAACGTGGAAGTTATGAAGACAAACGATAGAAATAAACCTATTACCATGCAGCGGAAGGTAGACTACACTAGGCAAGCCATAGTCAAGTGTTCAATGAAGTGAAAGCACAATGACTTAATAGCAGCAATGTAGTAAGGATCAGGTAGGAAGATATTATGAAGCCATACAGAGCATGCAGTCACTCAGTGAAGACAAAAGATAGTGCAAACATACAATGACTTCACAAGGAGCAACAGTAAGTAAAGGGAAGGGAAGATGAAACCAGTGACTCGTTGAAGACAATGATTTGTTGGACCAGTTCCAGTTGCTGTGACAACTGTACGTCTGGTTGGGGCGGCTAGGTATTTAAACCTTAAGACACACAGTCCCGGACACCCAGTCCTGAACACGCAGCTCAGGACACCCAGTCCTCACCGTATTCCCCTTGAGCTAAGGTCACACAGACCTCGCCCAATCACTCTGGTAAGTCTTCAAGGTAGACTCCCAAACCTTCACAGACTTCGTTCACCGGCAATCCACAATGTCTCTTGGATGCTCAGAACGCGACGCCTAACCGGCTGGAGGATGCACAGTCCTCAAGTGTAATAAGTCTTCAGATCACACAGACAAGAAGACTTAAGTGATGCCCAATTCTCTCTGGCTCTGGGTGGTTAGGGCTTTATCCTCGCAAGGAATTCTCTCTCAAAGGCTTCGAGGTGGGTTGCTCTCAAACGACAAAAGCCGTACTCTCAATCTGAGCAGCCAACCGTTTATGGTTGTGGGGGTGGGCTATTTATAGCCACTTGGCAACCCGACCTGATTTGTCCGAAATGACCCTGGGTCACTAAGGAACTGACACGTGTTCCAACGGTCAGATTTCAAACTCACACGGCAACTTTACTTGGGCTACAAGCAAAGCTGACTTGTCCGACTCTGGACAAGATTCGCTCTCATAGTCTTCACTCGAAGACATAGGTTTTTGGTTAGGCATCACTTCAGTCGGTCTGACTGGTTCTCTTGGACCCCACTTAACAGTACGGTGGTTCCTATGACTCAACACAAAAGAAAAAAGAACTACAAAAGATCTAAGTCTTCGAGCTCCATAGGCTTCATGTGGTGTCTTCTCTTGTCATAGTCTTCAATGTGAATATCTTCATATACCACCTTTAACTTCAATGTCTTCATACATTTTTAGGGGTCATCTCTGGTAGGAAAACCGAATCAATGAGGGACTTCTACCTGTGTTATCCTGCAATTCTCATAAACACATTAGTCCCTCAACTATGTTTGTCGTCAATACTCCAAAACCAACTAGGGGTGGCACTAGATGCACTTACAATCTCCCCCTTTTTGGTGATTGATGACAAACTAGTTGAAGTTTTCATGTAAAGGATAAGGAATTGTCTTCATAAGTTGCAAGGTCTTCCCCTGAAGATGTGCGTATAAGTAATTTGCTTTTGGAATGCAAATGCACATGGCAGGTTGTACTTGTGGAGATCCACTTCAACTTATGATGACAATCCACTATGCATGTGAAAGTATATGAAGATAATGACATGCATAATGGAAAATGGACGTTTGCAGAATGATCTAAGTTCGGAATTTATCGTCGCACATGCGGAATTTATCATCGCAAAACAAAGTGGCAGATAAGTAGCAGACGACCAAAGAACCAAATGTAGCAAAACGAGAGTTGTAAGCACGAAGCAAAATATAAAGCACCCGCCCATATGAACCCGCTTGAAGACTATCAACCTCATATGCTTCTCCCCCTTTTGTCAGTAAGGACCAAAAAGGTTTGAAGACTTAGAGCTTCTACTCGTTCCCATGCGGAGTAGGTGAAGTAGCAGGGTCATTGGTGGTGTTTGGCGGTGCTGAAGAGCTTGGAGCAGAGTTGACGCGGGCTGAAGGAGGTGGTGGTGAAGTAGCATCATCTTCATCCTCGATAACTCTGGCAGTCACTGTTGCAGCAGATGAAGAGAACTCAGAGTCTTCAAGGGGTGGAGTTCCTAGCAGCACAACTCTTCGAGGAGGTGTGGAGTCAAACTTGAATCGCTCAGTGAAGCCATCCTCTTGGAGATCATCTTCAGAACACATCATCGTTAGCCCTTTCCATGTATGGCGACAGGTTTCATGGGCAACGAAAGCATTCTTGGTGGCAAGATTGCGAATGCAATTAACTTCCACCAAGAGGCTTTTCATCTGACGCTTCAGCCAGTCATGATGCCTATCCTGTTTCTGATGAAGAGCCACAAGAAGCTCTCGGTCGTTGAGAACACGAGTGCGCTTCTTGGGTCTTGGAGCAGTTGTACTATCAGTGGCTTCAGTAGACGCAGGGTGTGGTGCACGTGTAGTGCCAGCCAAAGGATACACCCGAGTGACTGCTTCAACTCCTTCAATGTTCTGTGAGAAACTCTGATGCTCTGCATTCTGAAGACTTAGAGGTTCCTTTGCAGGCTCAGGATAGATGGCTTCAGTAGAGATATCCACATCAGGCAGAAAAATCCTATGATTGCGAGCAGATGGCTGATATGAGATATCGGAGTGAAGTTTAATTAGCCGCATTACCCATGGGGCGTAGAACTTCAAGCCAAACAGATCAGAGCCTGATGCAGCAAGTTGGCGGATGAATAAGTCCTGTGCATTGAAGCATTTTCCATGAAGAATATAGAAGACCAAAGTCTTCATTGCACCCTCAAGCTTGGCATTTGGAGAGTGCCCTTTGATGGGCCAGAGAGTTCGCCTGATGATGTGATAGATGATCCTTCGCAGATACTCAATGTCTTCAACGAAGAACTCTGTTGGATAAGCAGCATCTTGGGGCAATGGCTTCATCATGCTGAGCATCTGACTCATATCAGGTTCCGACCTCTTAAAGATGCTCTCAATAGCTTCACTATGCAGCTGACAGCCATGCTCGTAGAGATCGCCAGGAGTGGGCAAACCAGTGAGCTCAATGATGTCAAATGCATTGGCTTCGTGATGAACATTTCCGGTCATCCACTCCAGGACCCAAGTCTTCGGATCTCTGTTGTACCCGCGGATGTGAAGTGTGGCATAGAATTGGAGCAGCAGCTCTTCATTCCAATGCTCTTGGTCAGTAACGAACGGCAGCAGTCCAACTTCCTTGAAGCAATCCAAAGCTTCTTCCAGACAAGGCAGACCAGCTATGGCTTCAATGTCAAGGCGCTTGTGTGGGAAGATGCGACCTTGGTTGTAAAAAATGCATGAGTAATAGCTTCGCTGAGGATAGCTCCAGAACCGATCAGATGATATCCTTTCCCTTGAGTAGGGGTTCCTGGAGCTATCGAAGAATGTGTTGTCTGCCCTGAAGCCATTGATATTGAAGGAGCCAGGTGCTGATGCAGGACCTGATAACCTTGGCAATCTTGGGATTTACTTCTGTACCTGAGGCCTGTGCTCAACATGATAGTCGAATGGTGGACCGGCAGCAGACTCAGGAACATAGTGACGGGATTAGTGGCTTCGCTGTCTTCTTTTTCCGTTGGGGAGGGTTCCACATTAGCTTCATTGGTGGTTGTGGCAGCCGCAAGATTTTCAAGCACGTTCTCCTTGAGAACTGCTTCTTGGTGGGACAGTGGAGTGGCAACTTGTGGGACTTTATCTTCCGTGGCTGATGCAGCTGGATTGTCTTCAGCAGAGACTTGAGGCCTTGGACCTTTGCGAAGCCTGCGCAACGCGGGCGACGCCTGTGGAGTTGGAGTGGGTTGGGCCTCATAGTCTTCTTCCTCTTGTGGGCGATCTACCCATGAAGCATCATGTGCAATTGGCGTCAGTGGACGACCAATGCTGATGAGTTCGCTGTTCTGAGGAAGGACTGCACCATCTTCTACATTGTCATGTTGACCAATGTCTTCAGCAGTGATGGGATCAGCCGCTGGAAAGTCTTCAGCTTCATGAGCCTCTGTGGAAGCAGGCTCATGGACAGTCAGTTGGCGTTCATGGTGTTCAGCTTCAGGATAGACCATAGAAATGGGTTCAACTATCAAGGGCTCTGTGGAAGCAGCCCGATCTTTCTTGGTCTTCCTCTTCTTCTTGGAGGGGGCAGTTGGAGAGGCTTCAGAATGTTTCATCTTCCTGGCTTCAGCCTCAACAGTCCTTGTCTTCTTGAGCTCTGAAGCTGTTGACCGGCTTTTTGGCTTCGAGCCAGTCATTTTAGTTGGGAAGACAATAGGAACTGTTTCCTGCCTTGGTGCGTCAGGTTCAGCCGTAGCAGGCTTCTTCTTCTTCTTTGCGGCCATCCTGGGGTCGATGCCAGGACGCCCAAGGGCCTTGCGCTTCTCAGCCTCATTGTAGGCTTGCACACATCTGTCAGCCAGAGTCTTCATGCGCTCACGCGAACCCTGAGCTTCTGCACGTTTCTTTACAAAGGCTTCCTTGAGCTCGTGCATCATACTCTTGAAGTTCTTCACTTCCTGCACGCTGAGCTTGGCCATATGCTTCTTGAACTGAGCCTTTTCATAGTCAATCTTTTGCTTCAGTTCAACAATGCGCTGGGCAATAGCGAGTTCTGAAGCAATGTCGCCTTGGAAGGCGACACTGAGGCCAATTGGTAGCTGCAGATCATCAAAGCTGATGTTTGGCGTGTCAAACCACTCGTCAATGAAGTTGTGGATGATGGTCACATCAAAGAGAGACAGATCATTGAAGATTTCTGCTTCTTCTTTGCTCTTGATGAGTTGCTCAAGAGCGTCATCTGCTAGATCTTCATCACTTGACAGATCAATGTCGTCATTGCGCAGAATGGCAGCAGCAGTTAGCTCTTGTCCGGTGTGAGGCAGAGGCATCTTGACTTTCTGGGGCTTGGAGATGCGAGATAAGTCTTCGGACTGCACACTGTCTTCAGGAGGTGCAGTTGCCAGTGGCTTCGCCCTTGAGATTTTTGGTGAGGGGGCAGGCTTTGAAGCTTTAGGCTTCTTCATCTTCTTTGTCTTCGGCACTGCAGGAGCTTCTTCTGATTCAGCGTCAGCTGCAGGATCATTCACTGCAGTCCCTTGAACTAAGATGCGGGTGATGAGGCCTTCAAGGTTGTAGAAAGGACCGATGACATTGGGTTCTGCATCTAGTGTGCCATCTGCCCTTGGTGCTGAGGGACCAGGGTTGAAGTCTAACCC
This sequence comes from Triticum urartu, assembly GCF_056163025.1. Taxonomy (NCBI): domain Eukaryota; kingdom Viridiplantae; phylum Streptophyta; class Magnoliopsida; order Poales; family Poaceae; genus Triticum; species Triticum urartu. The sequence continues at coordinate 147,234,304 of NC_141879.1, read as the reverse complement.
CAAAGTCTTCTTGTTCTGCTTCGCTGAGTTCTGGGCAAACTGGAAGTTGCGCTTGAATATATTGTCGTCACGACACCATAGTAGTGACGATGGGTGTGCATCACCAGGCTGTGGCCCACGGACCATGCAGGGATAGAAGCCTTGAGCAATGGCTTCATCTCTGGACCTGGGTAGAAGATTCTTGTATTGGATGTCTCCCCACGATCTCTTGATGGCATTTTTCTCAGCATATTCTTGGGTTACAAATCGGTATTTGAACCATTGTTCTGCCCAATATCTTCGAATCCATTGGATTCGGGTCTTGCGCTGATTGTAATCCTCTTCAGGATCTGTCTTGTACAGTTCTGAGAGTTCATCTGGCAGATCTCTGGATGTTTCTCCACGACGCTTTCTGCCACCCTTCCTTGCTGCTTTCTCTGAAGCCATAAACTTTAACTTGAAAGGCTTCAACACGTTCAAAGGCTTCAAAGGTTTTCGCTTGCTGGACCAACATGAACTGGCTTTGGGAGAATTAATGTGATGCTGTAAGAATTCTGCAAATGAATGCAGACTATGAGAACCAAAGGATTCTCCCACGGACATGTACCTGTGACAGCATCAAGGTACGAGGGAAGGGGAAGAGGTCATATGCATTCTCAGAAGATTTTGAAGATAAATCAGTTTAGAAGACATTGACCTCATCGTGCGAAGACATTCACTCATAGATAAGGAGTTGGTTCCAGATTTGTACGAATTCACAGATCAGTACAAGTGAGGAATCTAACTACTTTGTGAAGCATAAGTGAATATACTAGGCATGTTATGAGATGCAGTATGAGAGAGATCTAACTTGTGTGAATAGAAACTGCTTGTGGTAGAAAGTGACAAATCCATAGGATCAACGGTGCTGTAAAAAGGAAGTTTTATTTACCACACTAAGAACTGCTAGACGAAGTGGAAGATGAGGCCGAGCAGTTCGATCTTCCATGCCCTAACTTGGCGACGGAGGACACCTACGGCGACGGCGGAGAGGACGATGTCCGCGGTCGGCGTGAAGACGGCGTCGGAGAGGTCGCGGCAGCGAAGCGCTTCGTCGCCGGCGTCGTCGAGGGCTAGCGGTGGTGCTAGGGTTCGTGCGAGAGTGGAAGAAGAGATAATGACCGCTGTGAAGTGTGTATTTATAGGTACATGGGTGGCACTGCGCTATTACACAGGTGCCCCTGGCAATTCGCATCTGAGGAACACGTGGCCATTATGCGGAATTTTGGGGTTTGTTCCACGTCCCACGCACGCCTTGATTGTCGGGTGGTCGTTCCTACTTCTCCGGGTTTCATGTGGAGGAATGAGCATTGAAAACGGACTTAATGGTTGTCTCTCTATCTTCTGCTGACAAGGACGCAGAGAAGACATTCGACAGTTTCAATAGAATGCATATGATTTGGAGAGATAGATTTTGAGATAGAAAGCATAGAGAGGTTAGGGTCCGATCACATTCACTTAGTTCAAAAGATTCAACAATGAAGACATAGCTATAAGTGAATGCTGTAGAGGACAGAACACTAATATATATATATATCTATATAATCAACATAGTGAAGATAATCATGAAGATATGTTGAGATCGAAGCCAAACCAAATGTGAAGACATTGCAAGGTAACGTCATGAGTGAAACACTTCAAAATAGAACATTTGGTGGTGGCGTTACCCACCGTATAGGAAGTATTAGACCCAGACACGGCGCACAATTATCGTGGCACTCCGAAGTCAAATTCCACATTAATGTATTCACACTTAGAATGTATGTCTTCATTGATTGAAGATATACTTTACTTCGTGTGTTGTACATCTAAGTCATCAATATGCATAAGGGTTAGGATGTGTGCCTGATCACAGGACATTTGAGGATTCCAGGATATTTAGCTCACACCGTAACTTGCAAAATCTCTTCTCATCCAAGGGCTTGGTGAAGATATCTGCCAATTGCTCTTCAGTGTTGACGTGTATGATATCAATATCTTCCTTCACAACATGATCTCTGAGAAAGTGATGACGAATTTCAATGTGCTTTGTCTTCGAGTGCTGAACTGGGTTGTTGGCAATCTTGATGGCGCTTTCGTTGTCGCAGTGAAGTGGCACTTGCTTCAGATGAATGCCATAGTCCTTGAGTGTTTGCTTCATCCATAGAAGCTGAGCGCAGCAAGATCTAGCAGCAATGTATTCAGATTCAGCAGTGGAGAGAGATACACAGTTCTGCTTCTTTGAAGACCAACATACAAGTGATCGTCCCAGAAAGTGACATGTGCCTGATGTAGACTTGCGATCAACTTTGTCACCAGCATAGTCAGCATCCAAGAATCCAACCAGATCAAATTCTGAGCCCTTTGGATACCATAATCCTAGAGTTGGGGTGTGAGCCAAATATCGAAGAATTCGCTTCACAGCTAAGTGATGCGACTCCTTTGGTGCCGCTTGAAATCGAGCACACATGCAAACACTAAGCATAATATCTGGCCTAGATGCATATAGATAAAGTAAAGAACCAATCATGGAGCGGTATACCTTTTGATCGAACTCTTTACCATTGTCGTCGGGACCCAGATGATGTTTGGCTGGCATTGGTGTTGTGAAGCCTTTGCAGTCTTGCATACCGAACTTCTTCAGGCAATACTTGAGATACTTCATTTGAGATATGAAGATGCCGTTGCGTTGTTGTCGTATTTGAAGACCGAGGAAGAACTTCAGCTCTCCCATCATGGACATCTGATATTGCTCTTGCATCATATATCCAAACTCTTCACTGTACTTCTGATTGGTGCAGCCGAAGATAATGTCATCCACATATATTTGGCACACAAACAGTTCACCATCATATGTCTTCGTGAAGAGAGTGGGGTCTAGGGAACCAGGTATGAAGCCTTTGCTCTTCAGGAAGTATTTGAGTGTGTCATACCAGGCCCGAGGGGCTTGTTTGAGGCCATACAGTGCCTTGTTGAGCTTGTATACCATGTCAGGATGTTTTGGATCTTCAAAGCCAGGCGGTTGTGCAACATACACTTCTTCTTCAATCTTGACATTGAGAAAAGCACTCTTCACATCCATTTGATATAGAAGTATGTTGTGATGATTTGCATAGGCCAGCAGTATGCGTATGGCTTCAAGTCTAACCACAGGAGCAAATGTTTCATCAAAGTCAATGCCTTCCACTTGAGTATATCCTTGAGCAACGAGACGAGCTTTGTTTCTGACAACTTGACCATGCTCATCTTGCTTGTTGCAGTATATCCATTTGGTGCCTATTATATTGTGCTTCCGTGGATCAGGACGCTTAACTAGTTCCCATACATTATTCAGCTCGAACTGTTGAAGCTCTTCTTGCATAGCTTGAATCCATTCAGGTTCCATGAAGGCTTCTTCAACTTTCTTGGGTTCTGTTATTGAGACGAATGCGAAGTGCCCACAGAAATTTGCTAGCTGAGTTGCTCTTGAACGAGTGAGTGGACCAGGTGCTTTGATGCTATCAATTATTCTTTCAATCTGCACTTCATTGGCAACGCGAGGATGTACAGGGCGAAGACTTTGCTCTTGCTGATCATTATCGTTGTTAGAAGGAATGTCTTCAGGCTGAGCATTGTCTTCATGTTGATCAGGTGCTGAGATGATAAGTTCTTCTTCAGGATGAGCTTCAGAAGGTATAATTTCTCCAGTTCCCATTAGCTTGATTGATTTACTGGATGGAACTTCATCTAGCACATTTGGCAGTTGCTCTCTTTGTGAACCATTGGTCTCATCGAACCGCACATCCACTGTTTCAACCACTTTGTAATGAAAGAGATTGAAGACTCTGTAGGAGTGCGAATCCTTTCCATATCCAAGCATAAAAACCTCATGTGCTTTTGGTGCAAACTTTGAGGTGTGATGTGGGTCCTTGATCCAGCACCTTGCGCCAAATACTCTGAAATAACTGACATTTGGCTTCTTGCCAGTAAGGAGCTCATAAGATGTCTTGTTCAGAAGCTTGTGAAGATAAACACGATTGATTGTATGGCATGCAGTATCAATGGCTTCAGGCCAGAATTTTCTTGGGGTCTTGTATTCATCTAGCATCGTTCTGGCCATCTCAATGAGTGTTCTGTTCTTGCGTTCGACGACGCCATTCTGCTGTGGCGTGTACGGGGCTGAGAATTCATGTGTGATGCCCAAGGTATCAAGATATGTATCAAGGCCAGTGTTCTTGAATTCAGTGTCATTGTCACTTCTGATGTGCTTTATCTTGGCGCCATAATTGTTCATAGCTCGATTGGCGAAGCGTCTGAAGACATCCTGCACTTCAGTCTTGTAAAGGATTATGTGCACCCAAGTGTATCTAGAGTAATCATCAACAATAACGAAGCCATAGAGGCATGCAGTAGTAGTAAGATTTGAGTAATGAGTGGGACCGAAAAGATCCATGTGAAGCAGTTCGAAGGGTCGAGTAGTGGTCATGATTGTCTTCGAGGGATGTTTGGCCCTTGTCATCTTCCCTGCCTCACAGGCACCGCATAAGTGATCTTTCTTGAACTTGACGCCCTCGATGCCTATGACATGCTTCTTCTTTGCCGGGGTGTGGAGGTTCCTCATGCCCGCATGCCCAAGCCTCTGATGCCAGAGCCAGCATTCTGAAGCTTTTGCTAGAAGACATACGGCAAGCTGTGGTCCTGTTGAGAAATCTACTACGTAAAGATCATCTTTCCAATACCCTTCAAACACTAGAGACTTGTCAGATTCCATTAGTACAAGGCAACGATATTTTCCAAATATTACGATCATGTTCAAATCGCAAAGCATTGAGACAGACATTAAGTTGAAGCCAAGGGATTCAACAAGCATGACTTTGTCCATGTGTTGATCCCTTGAGATTGCAACTCTACCTAGACCCAATACCTTACTTTTACCAGTGTCAGCAAATGTGATGTGGCTCTTGTCGGATGGACGTAAGGTTGAGTCCATAAGAAGACTTCTTTTGCCAGTCATGTGATTTGTACACCCACTATCAATAATCCATTCTGAAGACGCTGGTGTCGTACCCTACAGTGCAGTTAGGGGGATAGGCTTCACCAAGAGCATTGTGAAGCAAAAACATTTGACGAACCAATGGGTTATGAAATCTTAGATCCAGATTAGGACTAATAGGGAGAGTAGTAAGCGATTCAGGAACGAAGTACATAGTAAGACCATTCGGGCATTTGATCTTGCGCCCTACAAGATGTTTAAGGTCCCCAGCAATGGCGTCAGACGATTTTGGTTTTCTGCTGGAGACCTTTCCCTGCAAAAGAGAGTTAAGCTTTCTTAGCCACCCACATCTTCAAGGGTGGCTAAGAAGCAATAAGTCTAAGTGCAGCATCTGAGAATTTTGGCTTTGGAGCCCCAGCAAACAGTCTTGCAGGCGGACAATAGTACTCATAAGAATAAGCAGAATAGTTCTTGGTCTTATGAACATGGCGGTTTGATGAACTGCTCTCATATTCATATGCCTGAGTATGGTTTCCCTGCAAAACATTTGCGTTAGTGCGACTCAGGTGAGTCCTCTGTCTGTATGAAGCCTTTGGACCGTATGAAGCCTTTGGTCTGAGGTTTGTCTTCTTCACGTGAGGTGTCATGATGACATTCACAGGAAGATTCTCCAGACACCTTTTCGGAACCCAGATCTTCTTCGTAGGCGGTCCATTCCTGCAGTTAGTACCAATGTACCTGGCAAACACTTCACCATTCTGATCCTTAAACGGTATATAGTTTGCATCAAAGGATTCATCAATAATAATGGGGTTAGCACAAGTGAAGCCAGATAGATTGGATGGGTCTGCTGAAGGTTCCTTTGCAGCAACCCACATGGTTTTGGGGTACTGCTCGGGTTTCCAGTAAGAGCCATAAGCATTCATTTTCCTTACGAACCCAACACCCTCTTTCCTTGGGTTTCGGTTCAGTATCTGCTTTTTGAGGACATCACATAGTGTCTGATGCCCTTTAAGACTTTTGTACATCCCTGTTTCAAGCAATGTCTTCAACCTAGCATTCTCATCAGCAATAGTAGTGGTATCCTCAGCAGAGGGGTTAGTTACCACATCAACAGTTGAAGCTATTGCAACAGTAGTAGCAGTAGAACATTCAGCAACAGAAGTAGCATTATCACGCTCAATGCATTTAAGACATGGTGGTTCAAATCCTTCCTGAGCGGGACTGATCTGTTTGGAGTGAAGTGACTCGTTTTCCTTTTGAAGATCTTCATGAACCGCTCTCAATTTCTCAAGATCTTGCTTCCTTTGAAGATAATCATAGGAAAACTTTTCATGAGTTGTTGAGAGAGTTTCATGATGACTTTCAAGTTCCTGATACTTAACGTGAAGATTTTTTATGTCTTCAATTAAGGATTCAGATCGATTCATTTCAGCACCTAACAGATCATTGCTTCTGTCTAACAGTTTTTGAATATGTTCCATAGCTTTCTGCTGTTCAGTTGCAATTTTAGCAAGTGTTTTGTAGCTAGGTTTTGAATCACAATCAGAGTCATCATCACTAGATGTTTGATAGTGAGTAGTGCGTGTGTTTACCTTGGCACCGCGTGCCATGAAGCAGTAGGTAGAAGCGGAGTAGTCCTTGTCAATTGCATTGGTGTCGGTGACGAGGTCATTGTCTTCAGTATTGAAGATGGACTTGGCAACGTATGCTGTAGCCAGACTTGCGACGCCTGAATCGGACTCCTCCTCGGACTCCACCTCCGCCTCCTCAGAAGCAGACTCCTCCTCTGAGTCCATTTCCTTGCCAACAAACGCACGTGCCTTGCCAGATGAGCTCTTCTTGTGTGATGAAGACTTTGAGGAAGACTTGGACGAAGACTTTGAGTATTTCTTCTTCTTCTTGTCGTCAGAGTCATATTCCTTGCTCTTCTTCTTCTTTTTGTTCTCATTGTCCCACTGTGGACACTCAGAGATGAAGTGGCCAGGTTTCTTGCACTTGTGACATGTTTTCTTCTTGTAGTCGTGAGCAGAAGCTTCATCATTCCTTGAGCTTGATCGGGAAGACTTTCTGAAGCCTTTCTTCTTGGTGAATTTTTGAAACTTTTTCACAAGCATAGCAAGTTCTCTTCCAATGTCTTCAGGATCATCAGAACTGCTGTCAGATTCTTCTTCAGATGAGGAGACAGTTTTTGCCTTCAAGGCACGAGTTCGCCCATAGTTTGGACCGTAGATATCTCTTTTCTCAGAAAGCTGAAACTCATGTGTGTTGAGCCTCTCAAGTATGTCAGATGGATCGAGTGTCTTGAAATCAGGGCGTTCTTGAATCATCAGGGCTAGGATGTCAAACGAACTGTCAAGTGATCTCAGTAGTGTCTTGACGACTTCATGTTTGGTGATCTCAGTAGCGCCGAGGGCTTGAAGCTCATTTGTGATGTCAGTGAGTCGGTCAAAAGTGTGCTGGACATTCTCATTGTCATTTCGCTTGAAGCGGTTGAAGAGGTTGCGAAGGACACTGATTCTCTGATCTCTCTGGGTTGAGATGCCTTCATTGACCTTGGAGAGCCAGTCCCAGACCAGCTTAGATGTCTTCAAAGCACTCACACGGCCATACTGTCCTTTGGTCAGGTGACCACAGATGATATTCTTGGCAGTAGAGTCCAGTTGAACAAATTTCTTGACGTCAGCAGTAGTGACACCTTCTCTAGCCTTGGGAACACCGTTTTCGACGACATACCATAGGTCGACATCAATGGCTTCAATATGCATGCGCATCTTATTCTTCTAGTAGGGATATTCAGTTCCATCGAAGACGGGGCACGCAGCGGAGACTTTAATTATCCCTGCAGTCGACATAGCTAAAACTCCAGGTGGTTAAACCGAATCACACAGAACAAGGAAGCACCTTGCTCTAATACCAATTGAAAGTGCGTTATATCGACTAGAGGGGGGGTGAATAGGCGATTTTTATGAAAGTCTTCAAAACGTGGAAGTTATGAAGACAAACGATAGAAATAAACCTATTACCATGCAGCGGAAGGTAGACTACACTAGGCAAGCCATAGTCAAGTGTTCAATGAAGTGAAAGCACAATGACTTAATAGCAGCAATGTAGTAAGGATCAGGTAGGAAGATATTATGAAGCCATACAGAGCATGTAGTCACTCAGTGAAGACAAAAGATAGTGCAAACATACAATGACTTCACAAGGAGCAACAGTAAGTAAAGGGAAGGGAAGATGAAACCAGTGACTCGTTGAAGACAATGATTTGTTGGACCAGTTCCAGTTGCTGTGACAACTGTACGTCTGGTTGGGGCGGCTAGGTATTTAAACCTTAGGACACACAGTCCCGGACACCCAGTCCTGAACACGCAGCTCAGGACACCCAGTCCTCACCGTATTCCCCTTGAGCTAAGGTCACACAGACCTCGCCCAATCACTCTGGTAAGTCTTCAAGGTAGACTCCCAAACCTTCACAGACTTCGTTCACCGACAATCCACAATGTCTCTTGGATGCTCAGAACGCGACGCCTAACCGGCTGGAGGATGCACGGTCCTCAAGTGTAATAAGTCTTCAGATCACACAAACAAGAAGACTTAAGTGATGCCCAATTCTCTCTGGCTCTGGGTGGTTAGGGCTTTATCCTCGCAAGGAATTCTCTCTCAAAGGCTTCGAGGTGGGTTGCTCTCAAACGACAAAAGCCGTACTCTCAATCTGAGCAGCCAACCGTTTATGGTTGTGGGGGTGGGCTATTTATAGCCACTTGGCAACCCGACCTGATTTGTCCGAAATGACCCTGGGTCACTAAGGAACTGACACGTGTTCCAACGGTCAGATTTCAAACTCACACGGCAACTTTACTTGGGCTACAAGCAAAGCTGACTTGTCCGACTCTGGACAAGATTCGCTCTCATAGTCTTCACTCGAAGACATAGGTTTTTGGTTAGGCATCACTTCAGTCAGTCTGACTGGTTCTCTTGGACCCCACTTAACAGTACGGTGGTTCCTATGACTCAACACAAAAGAAAAAGAACTACGAAAGATCTAAGTCTTCGAGCTCCATAGGCTTCATGTGGTGTCTTCTCTTGTCATAGTCTTCAATGTGAATATCTTCATATACCACCTTTGACTTCAATGTCTTCATACATTTTTAGGGGTCATCTCTGGTAGGAAAACCGAATCAATGAGGGACTTCTACCTGTGTTATCCTGCAATTCTCATAAACACATTAGTCCCTCAACTATGTTTGTCGTCAATACTCCAAAACCAACTAGGGGTGGCACTAGATGCACTTACAATATCCAATAGGGTGCAGTTATGATGTTCGGACACACCATCACACTATGGTGTTCCAGGCTGTATTAGTTGTGAAACAATTTCCACAATGTCTTAATTCTGTGCCAAACTCGTAATTCAGATATTCATCTCTATGATCATATGATAGATCTTTTATCCTCTTGTCACGACGATCTTTCAACTTCACCCTGAAATTACTTGAACCTTTCAATAATTCAGACTCGTGATTCATCAAGTAAATATACTCAACATCTACTCAAATCATCTGTGAAGTAAGAACATAACGATATCCACTACACGCCTCAGCACTCATTGGACTGCACACATCAAAATGTATTACTTCCAACAAGTTGCTTTCTAGTTCCATTTTACTGAAAACGAGGCTTTCAGTCATCTTGCCCATGTGGTATGATTTTCATGTCTCAAGTGATTCAAAATCAAGTGAGTCCAAACGGTCCATTTGCATGGAGTTTCTTCATGCATATACATCAATAGACATGGTTCGCATGTCTCAAACTTTTCAAAAACAAGTGAGCCCAAAGATCCATCAACATGGAGCTTCTTCATGCGTTTTATACCGATATGACTTACGTGGCAGTGCCATAAGTAGGTGGTACTATCATTACTATCTTATATCTTTTGGCATGAACATGTGTATCACTACAATCAAGATTCAATAAACCATTCATTTTAGGTGCAAGACCATTGAAGGTATTATTCAAATAAACAGAGTAATCATTATTCTCCTTAAATGAATAACCGTATTGCGATAGACATAATCCAATCATGTCTATGCTCAACGCAAACACCAATCTCGATGGTAGAGGGAGCGTGCGTTGTTTGATCAACCTTGGAAATACTTCCAACACATATCGTCATCTCACCTTTTAGCTAGTCTCCGTTTATTCCGTAGCCTTTTGTTTCGAGTTACTAACACTTAGCAACCGAACCGGTATCTAATACCCTGGTGCTACTAGGAGTACTAGTAAAGTACACATTATAATGCATATCCAATATACTTCTGTCGACCTTGCCAGCCTTCTCATCTACCAAGTATCTAGGGTGGTTCTGCTTCAGTGACTGTTCCCCTTATTACAGAAGCACTTAGTCTCGGGCTTGGGTTCAACTTTGGGTTTCTTCACTAGAACAGCAACTGATTTGTTGTTGCATGAAGTATCCCTTTCTTGCCCTTGCCCTTCTTGAAACTAGTGGTTTTACTAACCATCAACGATTGCTGCTCCCTTTTGATTTCTACTTTTCGCGGTGTCACGAATAGCTCAAGGATCATATCTATCCCTGATATGTTATAGTTCATCACGAAGCTCTAGTAGCTTGGTGGCAGTGACTTTGGAGAACCATCACTATTTCATCTGGAAGATCAACTCCCACTCGATTCAAGCGATTGTTGTACTCAGACAATCTGAGCACAAGCTCAAGATTGAGCTTTTCTCCCTTATTATGCAGGCTAAGAAAATCGTCGGAGGTCTTATACCTCTTGACGTGGGCACGAGCCTGAAATCCCAATTTCATTCCTTGGAACATCTCATATGTTCTGCGATGTTTCAAAAACGTCTTTGGTGCCTCAATTCTAAACTATTTAGCATTACGCACTGAACTATCATGTAGTCATCAAAACGTGTATGTCAGATGTTTGCAACATCCACAGACGACGTTCGAGGTTCAGCACACTGAGTGGTGCATTAAGGACATAAGCCTTCTACTGTCTGCATAAATGCTACTATCAACTTTCAACTAATTTTTTTTCTCTAGGAACATATCTAAACAGTAGAACTGAAGCGCGAGCTACGACATAATTTGCGAAGACCTTTTGACTATGTTCAGGATAATTAAGTTCATCTTATGAACTCCCACTCAGATAGACATCCCTCTAGTCATCTAAGTGATACATGATCCGAATCAACTAGGCCGTGTCCGATCATCACGTGAGACGGACTAGTCATCATCGGTGAACATCTCATGTTGATCGCATCTTCTATACGACTCATGTTCGACCTTTCGGCCCTCCGTGTTCCGAGGCCATGTCTGTACATGCTAGGCTCGTCAAGTTAACCTAAGTGTTTCGCATGTGTTCCGAGGCCATGTCTGTACATGCTAGGCTCGTCAACACCCGTTGTATTTCAACGTAAGAATCTATCACACCCGATCATCACGTGGTGCTTCGAAACGACGAACTTTCGCAACGGTGCACAGTTAGGGAGAACACTTCTCTTGAAATTTTAGTGAGGGATCATCTTATTTAAGCTACCGTCGTTCTAAGCAAATAAGATGTATAAACATGATAAACATCACATGCAATCAAATAGTAACATGATATGGCCAATATCATATTGCTCCTTTTGATCTCCACCTTCGGGGCTCCATGATCATCATCGTCACCGGCATGACACCATGATCTCCATCATTGTGTCTCCATGAAGTTGTCTCGCCAACTTATTACTTCTACTACTATGGCTACCGGTTAGCAATAAAGTAAAGTAATTACATGGCGTTGTTCAATGACACGCAGGTCATACAATAAATAAAGACAACTCCTATGGCTCCTGCCGGTTGTCATACTCATCGACATGCAAGTCGTGATTCCTATTACAAGAACATGATCAATCTCATACATCACATATCATTCATCACATTCTTCTTGGCCATATCACATCACATAGCATACCCTGCAAAAACAAGTTAGACGTCCTCTAATTGTTGTTTGCATGTTTTACGTGGCTGCTATGGGTTTCTAGCAAGAACATTTCTTACCTACGCAAAAACCACAACGTGATATGCCAATTGCTATTTACCCTTCATAAGGACCCTTTTCATCGAATCCGATCCGACTAAAGTGGGAGAGACAGACACCCGCTAGCCACCTTATGCAACTAGTGCATGTCAGTCGGTGGAACCAGTCTCACGTAAGAGTACGTGTAAGGTCGGTCCGGGCCGCTTCATCCCACAATGCTGCCGAATCAAGATTGGACTAGTAACGGTAAGCATATTGAACAAGATCAACGCCCACAACTACTTTGTGTTCTACTCGTGCATAGAAACTACGCATAGACCTAGCTCATGATGCCACTGTTGGGGAACGTAGCAGAAATTCAAAAATTTTCCTACGTGTCACCAAGATCTATCTATGGATAAACCAACAACGAGGGGAAGGAGAGTGCATCTACATACCCTTGTAGATCGCGCGCGGAAGCGTTCAAGACAACGGGGTTGAAGGAGTCGTACTCGTCGTGATCCAAATCACCGGAGATCCTAGTGCCGAACGGACGGCACCTCTGCGTTCAACACACGTACAGCCCGGTGACGTCTCCCATGTCTTGATCCAGCAAGGAGAGAGGGAGAGGTTGAGGAAGACTCCATCCAGCAGCAGCACAACAGCGTGGTGGTGGTGGAGGAGCGTGGTACTCCAGCAGGGCTTCGCCAAGCACCGCAAGAGACGAGGAGGGAGAGGGGTAGGGCTGCGCCAAGAAGGAGAGGAACTCGTGTGTCTTGGGCAGCCCAAACCTCAAGTATATATAGGGGAAGGGGAGGGGCTGCGCCCCCACCTAGGGTTCCCTCCCTAGGGGTGGCGGCCAGGTGGAGGGGAGAGGGAGGCGCACCAGGCATGGGCCCTAAGGCCCATCTGCCCTTAGGGTTTGCCCCCCTCCTCCCCTTAGGCGCCTTGGGCCCTTGTGGGGGGGCGCACCAGCCCACCTGGGGCTGGTCCCCTCCCACACTTGGCCCATGAAGCCCTCCGGGGCCGGTGGCCCCACTTGGTGGACCCCCGGGACCCTCCTGGTGGTCCCGGTACGTTACCGATAAAACCCGAAACTTTTCCGGTGACCAAAACAGGACTTCCCATATATAAATCTTTACCTCCGGACCATTCCGGAACTCCTCATGACGTCCGGGATCTCATCCGAGACTCCGAAAAACATTCGGTAACCACGTACATACTTTCCCTATAACCCTAGCGTCATCGAACCTTAAGTGCGTAGACCCTACGGGTTCGGGAACCATGCAGACATGACCGAGACGTTCTCCGGTCAATAACCAACAACGGGATCTGGATACCCATGTTGGCTCCCACATGCTCCACGATGATCTCATCGGATGAACCATGATGTCAAGGACTTAATCAATCTCGTATACAATTCCCTTTGTCCAGCGGTACGATACTTGCCCGAGATTCGATCGTCGGTATCCCGATACCTTGTTCAATCTCGTTACCAGCAAGTCTCTTTACTCGTTCCATAACACATCATCCCGTGATCAACTCCTTGATCACATTGTGCACATTATGATGATGTCCTACCGAGTGGGCCCAGAGATACCTCTCCGTCACACGGAGTGACAAATCCCAGTCTCGATTCGTGCCAACCCAACAGACACTTTCGGAGATACCTGTAGTGTACCTTTATAGCCACCCAGTTACGTTGTGACGTTTGGCACACCCAAAGCACTCCTACAGTATCCGGGAGTTGCACAATCTCATGGTCTAAGGAAATGATACTTGACATTAGAAAAGCTTTAGCATGCGAACTACACGATCTTGTGCTATGCTTAGGATTGGGTCTTGTCCATCACATCATTCTTCTAATGATGCGATCCCGTTATCAATGACATCCAATGTCCATGGTCAGGAAACCGTAACCATCTATTGATCAACGAGCTAGTCAACTAGAGGCTTACTAGGGACATGGTGTTGTCTATGTATCCACACATGTATCTGAGTTTCCTATCAATACAATTCTAGCATGGATAATAAACGATTATCATGAACAAGTAAATATAATAATAACTAATTTATTATTGCCTCTAGGGCATATTTCCAACACAGTTGAAGTACTAGACTCACTACTTAAGAAAGCAAGTGACTACACCATCGTGAAGGGGATAGTCAACAGGTAATTTCAATCATTATTAACTATATCTCGGCCTATTTAATTAGTTCGTCATTTCCTGATAACAACTATTTAATAACCTATTTATTCATTTTCTTTGTCGGCGGGCAGGGCTTGGGCAAAATTCATCCGGGCCACTCCAGGCCCATGGAAACAAAATCTGAAATGGTATCGACCCAAGGTAAGTAATTAAGTAGTACTTGCTAGCTGTCATCTATTTAATTATCATGCTTGATTAATTATTATCTGATCAAATTCCATTCTCGTAAAGGCCCTGAAGCAGGCGCCGGGGAATGATCTATGTGCATACTACGTTTGCGAGAACATTCGCATGATGGCGTCCGAAAGGAGCAAATCTCAAAGACAGGAGTGGGTACGATATCGATTGTCAGAACACTATTCATAATTTTTACACCATTATCGATATCTAGTCACACAACTAATACACATGCATATTGATCTCCTTCTTAACAGTTCAAAGAGGTGCGGGACAAGCTCCTAGCACAGGACCGCATAGAAGCAATTCAAGAGGAAATAGCGGGATTTTTGATCTCGACCAGGTCATAGATCCCAAAGGAGAATACTATTACCCGCTACCGCCCCCATGAACCACTTCCAATTGTTATCATGCTCCGAAGGCACCAATTAGCTAGGCTAATGCCACTGGCTCCGAAGGCACCAATTGCCCCCGAAGCTGGCTCGTGCCACGTGGTTGCCCTTTAGCACCGGTTCGTGCTGAACCGGTACTAAAGGGGGGGGCTTTAGTGCCTACATTTTAGCGCCGGTTACCAAACCGGCATTAAAGGGCCTTACGAACCGGTGCTATTGCCCGGTTCTGCAATATGTATATATGTGTGAATTAATTAATGGTGGTTGTGTGAGACATTCGATGATATATATATATATATATATATATATATATATATATTATATTATGACCGGTTCTACTAGAAATTCTATTTATATATATGCATAACGTGTACAATATGTAGTATCGTAAAATACCAGCAAACGAAAAATAATTAAATGGAAAACACAAAATTAAATGAAAAAGAAATCATAAACCCAAAACCCCCCCAACATTTTAATACCGGTTGGTGACACCAATCGGTACTAAAGGGCTCCCTGCCCCCGAAGCTGGCTCGTGCCACGTGGTTGCCCTTTAGCACCGGTTCGTGCTGAACCGGTACTAAAAGGGGGGGGGGGCTTTAGTGCCTACATTTTAGCGCCGGTTACCAAACCGGCATTAAAGGGCCTTACGAACCGGTGCTATTGCCCGGTTCTGCACTAGTTTAAGTACAACAAAATACTGCGACAACTAATTTTACAGTAACTGACAAGCTGTATGAGACAATATGGCAACAAGGTAGAACTAAAATGACAAGCACAACAAATTATTTGTGGCAACTGGTGTTTCATAAGCACTGACAAGCTTTATACGAAATGACATTAAACATGGCAATTAAGTTATTTTCCGTCAAGCGAGTAAGTGGGTAATAAAATGACAAGTGGGTGGAACATTGTGGCAAGTACTGATGGAAAAAAAATTGTTGAAACATGTCGACATGGAATTTAGTTTCAAAGATCTTGTCGCGTCAAAGTCAACTGTGTAAATAGATCATTGATTGAATTAACGGTCTTAGAGATAAAATATTTTGAATTTCAAACATTACGGAATCTTGATGATGTCATCGTATGCATGCATGGTAGAGAGAGAAAATTGGCAACAAGAAGGAAATAAGTTATAGCTAGTTGTACTATTTTTGGATGCATGCTATTTTGCTTTTTGCCAGCGACTTTTGCTTGTGGGCAGTAGCCACCGCACGAGAGACAAATTCACTGTTTTGATTTTTTTGCGAAAGTTGTCGTAAAATATGACCCTGGTTTGATTAAATTCCGCCGGGGTCGATGGCGGCAGGGTATAACAGCTTACCATTGAGGGGCCGGACAGTAGGAAACTTAGCCACGTCAGTGCAGCTAAACGCCCATCGTCTCTACCGTCAACCCTATCGTCGAGGCTCCCGGCGGTAGGCTGTTATACCCTACCGTTATCGACCTTGACGGTAGGGTTTGAACAGTTATAAGCCAAGGGGGTGGGGTGGTGGGGGGGGGGGGGTAGGGTACCGCCCAAGTGTCTGCCGGTAGGTTCTTTATCCACATCAGCAACGGTCAACGGTCGTCTGCCTCTGCCGTCAACCCTACCGTCAGAGCCCTTGGTGATAGGCTGTTTAAACCTACTGCCATCGACCTCGGTGGTAGAAAAAGTGTTAAATCTCAAAAACAATTACAAAGCAGGGTCACATCCTGCTCAATTTCCAAAAAGGGTCAAAACACTGAATTTGGCTCCACACGGGAGCACCAATATCCGTCGCTGCTACGTAGTTGCGTCCGAGATAAAAATAAAAAGTTAAAATAGATCATGGATTGATTCGTATTCATAACTTGGAAGCTAAGGTTAATCGTTCAGTGAGAGAAGATATTTCCGTCGATTATGAGGCAACTATGGTGACTTCATTAATCTTAAAATATTATGCCGGCTCAATATCTTAGAAATGCTCATAAGGATAGGGTGTGTGCGTGCGTCCACGGTGGTGAGTATATATGCGTGTACGTGAGCATCTGTGTGTTCTGTGTTAAAAAAATATACGAATGAGCTAGAGAACATGAATTGAATCACGCCTTTATTAAATAGGTTTCAATGTATTTAAGTGCTTTTATATTTCTTTACAAAAAAAGTATATGAAAGATATGAAAGATTGAGGTTGAGAAAGGCAGGAGAAGAAACACACAAGGAAGAGCAACGATGTCCGATAAGCATGAGCAGGGGACACAAAATAAAATGAGAAAGGGCACCACGACGTGCGGATGAGCCTAGGTGGCGAAGCAGAGATGCTCCTCAGAAACCACCCAAAACATCCTGGAGGAAAGGTTGTAGCTTGCTCGGTCGGGGAGAAAAGGCGGCGACATATCAACTTGGTAAAGTATTGTACATGTACGTTGAGTAGAAGTATAAAACGACCACTGCACATGAGATGAGATTACTTTTTGGACTGCTCGTACGATAGGAGATCACACCAGAACCCAGTTGATGACTGCACGTCATGTTAGAACTACTTAGATCATGTAAAACAAAAATTGGATGTGAAAAAAAAACACGTGGACATTTAAGATTAGCCTAGGGCTCATGAGATGCCTTCAATTAACAAATACAGTACATCAGCTACGTGCATCCCCCCCCAAAAAAAAAGCTATGTGCATCGTTCTTTTCTTCCTATCGAAGAAAGAGACGATCTCGCATGCGCCACAAGGGAGTTCCTTTGCCGCCGTCCTCCGCGGCTTTCCTCCACCGACAACCTCAGTCGTTGATGATGAGGTGGTCGTCGAATCCACGCATGTGGATAGTTTTAGGCTAAAGTGGCTTGGTTTTTACGTTGTTCATCGTCTTGACTTCGGCGGCGGCGATGGGGGCGTTGAATACAATTTCTTTAGATCCTACTCCGATGAGGCGATTGGTCCTATGGTTGGGGATGAATTTGAATCTAGTCTGTTCAAGTAAGGAAGGTGTGGCGACGGCATCATCCTTGTGGTCGACCTGTGTCCTCGGGCTCCACTGTTGCGCCGGCGCAGAGCTTGAGAGGTAGCCCAAGAGCGGATGCAGATTATGGTCTACATCAACGGCATCTTGAAGATGGTGGATCATGTGCTGGGTTCATGGTACGTGGATGACAGGTATGGTTTCCTCCTCCGACATTTTATCTTGTTGGGTACCAGATATGGAGTTCAATGGCGTGTCTGGGGTGTTGCCCCGGTCTGATTCATTCAACAGTAATGGTTTTGCTTTTGGCGAGTCACCTTGGAAGTCCGCAAAGATGCATATCATCGATGGAGTCATATTGAGCTCGGGTATGGAGGTGATCCATCATTCTTTTTCTTTTGGTGGCTGCTGTGGTGGTGCCGGATGCAAGTGACGGGCATTGGTGTCATGATCAGAGATTTCTTTGGTCTTATTTGTAATTTTACTTCTTAATTATTGTTCCTTTGTGCAAAAGCTAGGGTTCTGCTATTTGTTCAATTTTTTAAGGTTGGTATGTATGTACCTTATACTATGATCCTTGTGATATAAACCGGCTTCGATTCTTTCCAACAATAGTTGGCTTTCAAACAACGACCACGGTGTAGGTTCGTACTGAATTGATCGGCTTCCTTTAGCTTTGTTGTGTATTACCATGCAAAAAATTTAGTAAATACAAGATTTTCATTATAAATTGATTTATGGATAACCGATGAAAAACATGGTGATAATTAAAAACATGTGAAGTTTTGAATCATTATTGTGCTGTTCAGTGAATCCATCGAAATCGAGAACATGATACTTTTAAATTGAAATAGAGAATGTAATTTTTTGTAGTTGAAACATACTAGTTGCTATGTTCAGGCTCTAGATGGAGAATATAAAGAGATAAAGCAACAATAACCTCAACCTCATTGGCCTGCTGAGATTATGTACACCATCATGTAGCTTGATTTCACCCACCTTTTCTGATTATGATGCAAACATTGTCATATGATTGTGTCATTTTGCATGCAAACACAAAATGCAGACTGGTGCTAGATACATTAAATACATAGCCCACGTTTCTCATCTTGATGTTTTGGATGAATTGGCTAGTACATTTACATGCTAGATTATATTAGAATCCATCAAAATAATCATTTTCTAATTTCATTAGGGATAAGTATATTTTTCGTCCTCGAACTCTTCTGAGAGTTTAGAAATCGTCCTTCAACTTCAAACCGGATAGTTTTTGTCCCTCAACTATCAAAACCGGATAGTTTTCATCCCTCGTGCCGCTTCGGGCAGTTTTAGTATGCGGTGAACAGTAAAATTGAAAAAATAGCAAAAAATAAAAAAAATCTGAAATTTTACAGCATAGAAGATACTCTGGTGCGCAAGACCCGTGCAAAATTTCATGCTGTTTCAACATTTGAGCAGCTCGTGACAAACAAAAAACTGTAAATATGTACGTCGGTGAACAGTAAATTCAAAAAAATAGCAAAAAAATGAAACTTTTTGGCATCAAAGATGCTCAGGTAGGTAAGATGTGTGCAAATTTTCGTGATCAAATGACACACGAGGAGCTCTAGCAAAAAAATGACACACTTTTTCAAAAAAGTAAATTTGAGACAAGTTTTTTTTTTGCCCCAAGTTGCCCAAACACCATGAAAATTTTCACGCATGTTGCACACCCAAGCCTCTTTGATGCCAAAAAATTCATACTGTTTTGATTTTGTTTGCTATCTTTTTGAATTTACTGTTCACCGACGTATATATTTAGAGTTTTTTGTTTGCCACGAGCTGCTCGAATGTCGAAACACAACGAAATTTTGCACGGTTCTTGCGCACTAGACTATCTTCGATGCTGTAGAATTTCAGATTTTTTTGAATTTTGTTGCTATTTTTTTGATTTACTGTTCACCGAGTTACTGTTCACCGCGTACTAAGACCACCCGAAGCGGCACGAGGGACGAAAACTATCCGGTTTTGATAGTTGAGGGATGAAAACTATCCGGTTTGAAGTTGAGGGACGATTTCTAAATTCTCAGAAAAGTTCGAGGACGAAAAATATACTTATCCCATTTGATTATGATAGTGGATGTCTGTTACAATCCATCAAAATAACTCTTTCCAAAATTTACTGATGATAGCAGACGCCGAAGGTTATTAGGACAACTTGCATAAGGAATTATCAAATCGGGACAACTGAGGTTTTATGCAAAATTGCCAACAATCTAGTGAAACATGACCGGCTTACCCTAGCAGCCGATTCGCTTGTTTCACTAATTGCAAGAAGCCGTGTAACTGTGTCTTAATCATAAGAGTATCATGTAGTGTATCCTAAAAGAAGATGATGTTGCATTATAGGTAAGAGAGAGAGAGAGAGATATAGAGAGAGAAGAGTCCAGCACATCTTTTGATACAATATCATAGAAGATCAAATGAGGAAAGTTAGTAATAAATACTCCCTCCGTCCGGAAATATTTGTCATCGAAATGGATAAAAATGGATGTATCTAGAATTAAAACACATCTAGATACATTCCTTTTATTCATCTTGATGACAAGTATTTCCGGACGGAGGAAGTAGATAATATCAACAAATTATAATGAGGTTCTAAAAATGATTAAATTAAATAATAGTATGCTACTAGTGTAAGACACTAATGTAATGTGAATGTAATGATTAAAGTAGTATTGTGCACTACTATTCTGACACATATGATAGTATGCATTTAAGTGGCCTAATGTTTGGGTGATATTGTGGTGCCCTTTATTTTGCGAAATTCTCGCTATCTCATTCTAACCATACCCCAAAACTGGAAGTTTTTAAACTAAAAAAGAAG
Organism: Triticum urartu; assembly: GCF_056163025.1. Classification (NCBI taxonomy): domain Eukaryota; kingdom Viridiplantae; phylum Streptophyta; class Magnoliopsida; order Poales; family Poaceae; genus Triticum; species Triticum urartu. Next base: position 147,213,739 of record NC_141879.1, on the reverse strand, counting down.
AACATGCAAAAGACTTCAACCCAGTCGGTTGATACAAGGCGTCAGTCGCCTTGTGAGACGCTATGTGTCTGTGCCACTCTCCCATCAAGTCTTGAGCTCATGTTTCTTTTTTCCTTTCCCCTCTTATCCTCTTATCTCTGAATGTCTCGCCAGCTACTCAACTTTTTCATCAAGACATGCATTGCTATCTCTCTCTCTCATCCTCTGTCCTCTATCCTCTTCACAAGCAACCAGGCCGTGCACACCTTCCAATCATGCTAGCCTTTCTTGCAAAGCAGAGGCATCATACACAATTCAGAGACAAGATGGCCTCGCCACTGCTGCCACAAGGAAATATGGGTTGCTACAACATCGACTCGGTGCTATAGTGCGAAGGCACCGCTTGTCGCATGCTTCTGCAAGGCAGACACTTGAGGAAGTGGGTGGCCGATGTTGTAGCAGCGGATCTCACCACTCTAGGAAGCAGACAACAACTGCTGCAACTGTAGATCTCGTCACCCAGGGGAAGTCGACTGCGAGTGTTGCAAGCCGACTACCATTGCTGCAAGTGCAAATCTCACCAGCGATGCAAGGTCATCGGTAGGTGTTGCAAGCTGCAAGACATGGATGTACACATAGCCAATGGCGGGGACTGACGCTGCAAAGGTTGAGCCGCTGCATGTTGTCACTGCTACAAGAGGCATCGATAGTAGAGGAATGGATGTGAGTTATGTAAAGATGGGGCGCGACACTTAAAAGGGTCGGTGGTGGAGGGAAAGGGGTTCTACTGGATCTAACAGTTAGAGACATGCCAATCGAACGACGCATGAGGCAACTGATACACCACGTTTGGGATCAACCGGCTGACGCCTAGCGCCCGCCAAAAATGATTCAGCTCTTGAATGGCAATAACTGCAAAAATTAGGAGTATAATAGGTTGTACATGATCGTGTATCCATCAAAATTCGTTCAGAAAACCAGCTGTAAATGCCACCATCGTTTTATTCCAACAAGCATAATCTAGCAATTCCGTCGACGATAATGACACTGTATGGGCAGAAATTAATGATTACATGTCCTACGGATTCTATCTTCCCCTTTTCCGCCCTAAAAACCCAAGGACGGTCATAATTCACGGAGAGATAGAAATCATTATCAGAAGGTTCAACACTCAAGAAAAGCGAAGTGATAGAAGCAACTGTTACGTGGTGGAGACACTACTTCGCCTCCACTACCAAGGTGAGACTAAACGGAGCACCTTCACCTCTTGCCTTACATTTTTATAGAACTAGATAATACCCCGCATGTTGTTGCGAAAATATTTTGTAACATATCTCAATGTGATTAATTGGATGAAACATATATAAAAGGATGAAACTGAAACTACATATAATTTATTATGTTTGATCACTATATGGTTGTAAAATATTTATTAAATATAAATAGAATAATATAATAGAAATTCGCATGTTGAGATAGGTCTTCTTTCATGCAGGTTTCATGATGAAGTGGCATGCTTGCATGTTGCGAGACATATGTTAATAAGTGTGGGTCTTTTCTCATGCATGTTGTGCGATGATGTGGCGTGCTTGCATGTTAGGAGAAATAGTTAGTGGGGGCTAGCTATTTAGATATAAAAGATTTCTTGCCTTACATTTTTATAGAATTTCTTGCGTTACATGAAAACTTAAGATTTATTAGAAATTAGAAATTAGTAAATGACCAGCCCAGAACTGTTAATAGTTATTATCTCAGTACCAAATTAAATGTCTTAGATTTATTTAGATATGAATATACCTAGTACTACAACGTGTCTAGATACATCCGTACCTAAACAAATCGAAGACAAGTAAGGGTCTGTTTAGAACACATCTAGATGTGACATAAATTATGTCACATCTAAACTGGTGTCCACTCTGATTGTGATCTTTTTTTTTCTAGTTTTATTTGGTTTCTTGTTGTTGCATTATATATTTATAGGAGCTTAGATGTGACATTTTTAAAAAACATTTAGATGTGAATTAGACAAACTGTACAAGTAATTTGAGATGGAGGAAGTTTTTTTTTCCGTGAGTATTCTCTCCTCTCAAATACGAAGTATATCCAGAAAAAGAACTGAAAGTTTGTACTCCCTCTATTCCTAAATAAAGGCTTTTTAGATATTCCGACAGACTACAACACAATGAATCATCTGCATTTTAAAATACGTTTATATACTTCCTTCGTCCGAAAAATTTGTTTCTCAAATGGATGTATCTAGCACCGAGTTAGTACTAGATACATCCATTCAAGAGACAAGCTTGGGACAAGCTTTTTTTAACGAAAGGAGTACTATACGTCGGTATGTAGTCCGTATTAAAATCTTTAAAAGGTCGTACATTTAAAAACTGAGGGAGTAATTACAAATAAAAAGAAATTCAGCTCGTGTGTGGCAAACTGGCAATAACTGCAAACCTACCGTTCACGACCGAAAAGAAAACTGCAACCGTTCACGACCGAAAAGAAAACTGCAAGTCCGCACCTGTCCGGGGAACCCGTCCCGATCCGTTCCGCAACCAGACCCGGCCAGTTTTCCCCCAGCAAGCATGGGAGTAATTGCGTTGACGACGGGGACGCTGCACGGGGAATCGGGGAGATATTAATCGATTCCTTTTCCTCTGGATTCCGGCCGTCCTTTTCCCGCACTATAAATTCCGGGGCAGCGGCAAGAATCCGCAGAGATCGCTGTCAGAAGGCCCTGCACTCAAACTCAGCAGGTGGAGGGGGGCGATAGAGGCAACGGGCCGCCGGCGATGTCGTCGTCGTGGAACTCGGTGGGGCTGGAGGTGCTCTACCAGGTCATCGGGTGGATCGCCTTCGTCGCCTGGTCCTTCAGCTTCTACCCGCAGGTCGTCCTCAACTACAGGCGCAAGAGGTGCTCCTTCTCCCCCCTTCTCTTTACCCCTTTGCCTATAGCGTTCTTGGGCTAGATCTGTTTGACCTGCTGTTCGCCTGCTCCTCAAACGGGTGTATCTAGACGTATTTCAGTGCTAGATACATCCGTTTGAGCGTCATAGTTCCGCACAGAGAAAGGTATGTGTCTTGATTTTGCCAAAAAAAAATCGTCCTATTGATGGATGGACCTGAGAAATTTGTCCGGTACCTGTGTAAGATGGATATGGTGGTAAAACGTGTCAAATGCTTAGAAAAAATGCAGCTTTGTTTGAGCTGATGATGAGCCGTGTCTTTGGCTGCTGGAAATTCTACTAATTGTCACGATTGCTTTGCTCCTGTGACAAGATAATGGCCCTGTTTACAGGAGGGGGGCATATGTGCAAAGTATAGGGGAAGGAAACAAAGCAACAGGCAGTTAGTACGGAGTAGAATGAACCTTTGGCGTATAGTAGGACATGTGGTGTATATACGCACCGTAGTTGCTTGTCGTGCTTATAAACTACTCCCTCCATTCATAAATTTAAGATGTTCTAACTTTTTTTTGAATTGTATGTATATAGACACGTTTTAGTGTGTTTGTTCACTCATTCTAGTCCGTATATACTCCTAGTTCACATTGAAATATTCAAAACATCTTATATTTACACGTTGTTGTCCCTCCATCATGATTGTTGTCGATTCTTGCAGTTATGGCTAGCTAAACATCATGACTAAGAAAAGCTACTTGTGTCTGAAACTTCCGTCTAACTGGCGCCGTTTTAAATTCGTTATGCGTGAGTTCTCATATTTGGACTTACGCAGAAGTGTACCCTGTAGTGTAATCCTCTTGGTTTGTCCTTCAAAAACGTATGCAGATCTCATAATCTTATCTACCCATTGTAGACATTTCTAGCACCTCAGTTTGGTATGCCCTTTAGTTGTTGAAAATGCGTGCATGTTTAACCTTACTATTTTCCAGTTTTTTCCCTCTATATTTTAGTCTGAACTTTGAAGTATAGTTTGGTAATGTTTCAATTCTACTCAACCAGTCAAGTTTGTGTAGTATTTGATCAGCACTTCTTTTGCCTCACCCTAGATTTACCTTTCGCAATTGTGGCAGTTTGTTAACTCAGTTGTTTTCGTTTGGACCTTTACATTTGTTCAGTATTTATGTTCAACATGCAAATTCAGTTATTTTAAATAGTACTCTGACACAAGAAAAGATGTAGGCCCATTGTGGTTTTCTGTGCAACAGCTCAGAATGTTAGTGATCCAAATATCTATGTTATCATTTAAGATTTGTTCTGTGGTTTACCTGTTTTCACAAATTGCAGTGTCGTCGGTCTGAACTTCGATTTTCTGGTGCTGAATTTCACAAAGCACTCTTCCTACCTCATATACAATGCTGCTCTATTCTTCAGCCCCTTCATCCAGCAACAGTATCATGACAAGTTTGGTGATAAAGAGGTTAGGCGTCACTGCCTTATTTTTACGGATAGTTCATGGTGGGAATAATTTTAGGAGCAACATATTTTTTCAGTGTCATAGCATATTTATGATCTTGCATCATGTCTGGTCAGTTACCCATAGTCCTTATTTTAAATAATAGCCATGCTTGTTAAACACACAATTATCATAACAGGTGCACTGGAACAAAAGGTCTCTGTTTTAGTTTGTTGTATTCCAGAAGAATTATAAAGCTAAATAGTCTTACTGGGGTACATACCCAGAGCATATTTGACTCTGATGATCAAATGGCAAACTAATGGTTTCAGCCACACTTCTATTGGCACAATTAATTTGGATGGGGTAACACGTGGCTGGATCCTTACCTAAGGGACTTCCCTATACTCGTGTGTTTTTATTTCTATGTGAATTAGGCAGGAAGACCATTTTAGCATCTTTATGTTAGCTATACAGATTAACGGTAGAAACTCAAGGTAGCTGTACTATAGATTTTTTTTTCTTTTCATTGGTATTTATAGCAATCAGTATATTGGTATGCTCAAGGATCTTGCTTTGTGTTTGACCACTCCATTGTGCTACTTATCCATGGTTTGTGCTTGTATGATTTTAATGTTACTGTGATTTTGAAAGCTGCACTTTTTTAAAATTTTGTTAGCTATGATTAGGATTGCCACTCTCCATGAGAGCCATTATTATAGCCAGTACAACTTGTTGATGTCTATCAGGACTATTTTATGACCAATCACCAACTGGTTAAAAGCCATTCTAGACTCAATTTTAGCTGACAAATTTCACATCATTTCTGTGTAACTGAATTTGGTAATTGTCATCTATAGTTCTTTATGGCTTCTTTTATTTGTTCAGGGCAAATATTGGATGCAAATAATTACAAATTGTATTAGTATGTCTAGCAAGTTTGATAATTCCAAAGAAAGTCTAGATGTACATATGATTTTATATTTTTATTAGTAGCATTTATATTGTAATAACATGTTAGTACTTTTAAAGAAAAAGATTCCATTCCATGTATTTTGTTATGTTGTACGTACTTGTGAAACAAAATACGCTAGGTCATTCTTTTATTATCATGACTCCCATCGATCTTGAATAGATGCTGTATTTGGAAGTTTGTAGTTAATGTTCTAAAATCTTGGACATTAATTTTTTTAGATTTGCCACCTAATAATCTTGTTTGATTTATTTGCTGCCACAGATACTCTAATATCATTATATTTTTAATATTGTTTGCTAATATATAGCTACAATAACTTTTTTCTCGAATACGCACGAGTGTGCGTATTGGAGGAGATAGCGGGAGTAAAGAGCCCCTCCACATTGGCATTTACATATTGCGCAACACCAACTCCACCTAGATAGCTACAATAACTACAAAAAAAATTGGGGTAGTATCAAGATTATATCTACCCAGGCCTAAAATTAACATTAACTAAATGTATCGTTTGATGCAGATGATTCCTGTTGCTGCAAATGATGTTGCTTTCTCTCTACATGCAGTGGCCTTGACATCTTTTACCCTTTACCAAGTTTTTATTTATGAGGTTAGTTTACTTGTCCTCAGGGACTGCAGATACATCTTCTAAATCGTGAAACTTAATATCGAATGTTTGAACTTGAAATATACAGCGTGGAAACCAGAAAGTCTCCAAAGTGTGCATATCAATCTCTGCTGTTGTCTGGTCAGCTGCTATTGTTTGCCTCATTGTAGCTTGGCCAAAAAGTAACTGGCTATGGCTTATTGATGTATTCAAGTAAGTTTTTTGTACGTTCACTGTTATTAACGTTGCTTGTTATTATCAGCTAAATGTTTTTAATTGATATATCTTGCTCCTATCTTTTTGAATCTCAGTTCAATACAGGTTGCGATGACAACAGTCAAGTACATCCCTCAGGTATTACTACTTGTTATCATTACTTAAGTTACAGAGTACAACCAAATGACTGTCTCCTGATGTGAATGTTGAACTAGTGATATCATATACGTAGTACAAATTACAAAATATGGACAAAGGAACACTGAAATTCAGCATGATGTATCTGCGTTCAATAATCAGCAGTTGAGAGCATTGTACATAAACTTAACTAAATATGAACACCCCAGATATGTCAAGTTTCCATTGGTTCTTATATTTCATTTGAATGAAGTTTTCTTGTTCTATAATGTACAAATTCTCACTTCGATATTTCTAAACTAGAGCATATATAATAAGTACATAAATACAAGTGGTGTGCTGTTGTTAAGTGTCCTTTCTAACCATTATTATGTTTCCTATGTGCCTTAGGCTGTGATGAACTTCAGGCGGAAGAGTACAGTTGGTTGGAGTATTGGCAATATTTTACTTGATCTTACAGGGGGGGTGCTGAACTTTGGTCAGATGGGTGTGCAATCTATTGATCAGCGTAAGCCTGCATTTTTCCTTTCATTGCAACTCATGTCATGCTCTATGTTATGTATATATATTTGGATTCTTTTCCTAACAATACAAATTGTGCTGCAGACACTTTAGTGAATTTCTATGGAAATATCGGCAAGACTCTTCTTTCATTGGTGAGCATGAGTTATTAGTCTTTTACAGACTATACGTTTTTGGTCACCTGTTAGCTTTCTGACATGTTCTCACAGTATAAAATATTACTAAATTTCATGTCCCTGAATTTGTAGGAAACTGTTTTCTTCGATGTTCTCTTCATAATTCAACACTATGTGTTGTACCCTGTCAAACGGGATGAGAATGGTAAGGCCATCATTTCTGAGAGGGTAGCTCCTCTGATCAGGCCCTCAGATAAGCCTGAAGAAGATAGTGTATGATATATGTACAGTACACGCAGTGCTGTCTCAATTTCTATCTGTTTTAACAAAGATAAACCACGATTATTTTTCATGTATTGTGAATTAACTGCTGTACATATTTCTTCACGGATTACTGTAAAAATTTAAATATTGCAGACCTTCAGTTTTGTCCTTGACATTTATACTTTGTGTAAAGATTTACAAAAAACAATATATAATTGATTTGGCTAGTGTTTATTTGCCTGTTCTATTTCCTTTTGCCTTTGACTAATCACGGCAGCAGTTTTTTAAATATCTACCACCAATGGCATGTTTCAGACAAGAATTTTGCTAAAGTGTGACAGCCACGTGTGCCGACCTCAATTTATTTTATGTTTATTTTTCATGGCATCATTGCTAAACTGTCAAGTTACCGATGGCCTATTTTATTCCTGGTATAAAAGTTTGACTATGGTAAGAAAACGATAGACGCAAATGGAGCTTTGCTTGTTTGCTAACTTGGCCTTTTTTTGGTTAGACTTTATGGTTTCAAATCGAATAATATGTAGACAAACGAGTTATTAAAGATTGGGTGCTCATTAAATGAGTTGCTCAAGGAGTACCGAGCATGCAAGTGCATGTTTTTATCATGTAGTTGAGTTGGTAATTACATGTTATATAAGTACAATTACTGTTTACACTGAAAATACTCTTTAGATTTTCCACGGTAGGAACTGTCTTGCGATTCAACTAGCATTTGAGTTACTCATTTCGAAAATGGCAAATATTTCTACTGCCAAAGTAGGAGCATTTACCGTCAGCGGAAGTTCTTTGAGCGTCTCCAACCCAAACCTAGTCACTAAAGTATCTACCTGCCAGTTAGCTAAAGCAATAGAAAGTGCAACACGGAGGATCTAGTACAATTTTAGTATGCTTTAATTTACTTTTCTCTGTTTATCAATTATCAATGTGCTTACAGAAATCCAATGTAAATCGGAGGGTGTTTGAATTTTGTATGTCTGTTCATCTTTTTTGTTTACCAGACTCTGAGTACCCTGTTCTCCCCGTTCAAGTGAAAGATGGGACGGCCGTGTAAACTTGTAGGATTGGAGATGAAGATGGGACGGCTGTGTATACTTGTAGGATTGGAGATGAAGATGGGACGGCTGTGTAAACTTGTAGGATTGGAGATGAAGATGGGTCTTATGGGTCCAATGAAGCATGAGGCTCCCAAGTAATAAAAACGTGTGATGGATTTACCAAGGAAAGCAAAAGGGCTCAACGATGAAACGTTCAAAAGAATCCTCCAAATCTGGCATTGTCCACATGTACCCACTAATAAAAATAGTATGTGCATATGTTAGCTAAGAAGAAGCATTGGAAATCAAATATTCTAGTACATGCCAATTCTACTCATGTAGTCTTTACCACAAGAAAACAAACCGCACACAATTCTACTCGTGATTGTTAGCCAAGTAACACAAAATAAACACACCATGAGTTGACCTATATGTGGATTGGTTATTCTCATCTCAAGATCGTGATCTCGAGTGACAACTAAGAAGTGTATTCCAGGTTAACTTTGATAGGTTAGTTTTGGTGATTGAGAGAAACATCAGTAATGAGAGAAATATCAGTAATGAGATTAAGGCATCGTTGAGATTTTTGCTTCCGCTGATGATTTAATTAATTGGTATATTTTGCACAAACATATACCATGTCCATATACGCCATAAGGTGCTCCATGGGTTTAAGCAAGCAACAATAATACAGTGTCATCGGTATGAGTGCCTTAGGGGTTTTCTAGTCATGAATTGTTTTGTGATTAGAGTACATCTTGAAACCTGTTTTTTGTCAATGGACTCACCTGTAAAGAGGGCAAAATGTCCAAGAATTGCCTTAATCACAGTCAAAAGGTCTTTGACAAGACGAAAATGAAAGAACGTTTCTGATCATTGACAAAAACTAGGGTAAACTATTGAGTGGGAATGAACTAGGGAAAATGCTTTGGAGGCTCATCTAACATTTGCGTCAACCTTTGCGTACCACGCCTCCTCATGGGTCCATGCCCATTGCTCTCATACTCGACCTCATCCTCTCCTAGTTTCACTCATTCTTTTTCTCTCCCCTGCTCACAACTCCCCTCCCCGTTTACCTCCCACCCTCCCGTCGCCGCCACTGTTGCTGCAAGGCTACACCACCAATGCCGACCTTGTTGTGCCAGATCCAAAGATGTCGGACGGTGCGCGCGCGCTGCTGCAAGCCGGCCATTGGAGCCGCAAAGGGGGAGGGGTGGCGATGCTGCAAGCATCAGTGCGAGCTGCTGCTAGGGGAGCCTGTCGTGCTTCAAAGGGCGCGTCGTCGGTGTTGCTCCCAGGCGAGGCTCGATGTTGCAAGCTTGACCACCGACGCTACAAGCATGCCGCTCTGCAAAGGTGGTCGCCCTTGTGCTTCTTTGCGGCACGAACTGAACACTAGAGTGTCAGTGTTGCAAGGGCAGCGCGTCTGTTGCGAGTCATTGCTGCAAGTCGGCAGGGGTGGGGGTAGATCTCGTTGCGAGTCGACACTACTCCAGACCTGTTGGCGGCTGGGGTGAGACGAATGGGTGCTGCTGCAGCGGAGCTCGTGGTTTGCGGACTTGCGAGGCGAGGGAAGTGTGTGTTTTGCGAAGGTGCGAGATGAGAAGGGTGGGTGTCGAGGTGGCTGATCCCTGATCTGGCTGGTGCCTAGCATGATGATCCATGAAATAAGGGTAGAAATGTAAAACAACCTTTGTTTAAATGGATAGATGAATATAAAATTATATAGTACATGAATATATTTTAAAGATGTGATGAGCATTTTATTCCATACATACACACATTTTTATTTTTTCCAAATAATTTTTTTTATTTTTTGGAACTGATTTTCTAACATCCTTAATTTTCCACTCCCTCCGCCCCAAAAGGCTTGTTTTAGATTTGTCTTACGAATGTATCTAGACATGTGTTAGAAAGCTAAGAGGTAAGATATGGGTGTTTAGATATACTCCCTCCATCCAGAAATACTTGTCATCAAAATGGATAAAAGGAGATGTATCGAGATGTTTATTACTCCCTCCGTTCCAAATTACTCGTTGCAGAAATGGATATATCTACAACTAAAATATATCTAGATACATCCATACTTTTTTTTTAGCATTAGTACAAACACAAGCGCTCATATACACACGCATACACTCATCCTTATGAACGCACACACGCACACCCTACCCCTATGAGCACCTCCGAGAGACCGAACCGGCATATCATCTTGAGATTTACGAAGTCACCGTAGGCGCCTCGTCGTCGACAGGAACGTCTCCTCCCACTGAAAGCGCATCGCTGGAAATCCTGAAATAAATCCAGGAATAATGCGAGCACCAGGATTTGAACCCTGATGAGTTGGGGATACCACTGTCCACCTAACCAATTCAATCACAGGTTGAGTAATTCGGAACGGAGGGAGTAGATACATACATACGGAAGTAATATTACTTGTCGCTCGGATGGATGTATGTTTCATTGGAATACGTCTAGATACATCCATAGGGACAAGTTAGAGTATTTAAATGCCCTTTCCATAGTTCCTTTTCTTTAAATCTGTTATAAATAAATAATGAAAACGAAACGGGCCCAACTCCTCGGCGACGCCAGCCAACCTCGCGCCGCACTCCACCACCAGACCAGACCAGACGAGAGCGCCCGTAAACGGAAGCCGACGCCACCGAGAGCGGCCAGCCGAACCCGATGCCGCCGCCCAACTCCTCCTCCCTCCCGCTCGCCGCCGCCCCCATGTCCGACCCCTCCCCCTCCCCCTCCCCGCCCCCCACCCCCCTCGCCGCCGCCTCCTCCTTCCTCCACCACCACCTCTCCAGCCTCGCCTCGCGCTTCGCGGCCCCGCGCCCCGCGCACGCCGCGGCGCGCCCGCCGGGGCCCCACGGCGCCGCCGCCCAGCCCCTCGCGCTCGGGCCCGACGAGGTCGCGCGCGCGCTCACCGGCACGCCCGTCTTCACCGTCTGCAACTCCAGCAACGAGTTCGTGCTCGTCTCCGACCCCGCCACCGGCCTCCGCTCCCTCGGCCTCCTCTGCTTCCGCTCTGAGGACGCCGACGCCCTCCTCTCCCATGTACCCCCTCCCCTCCGCGCCCATCTCTCGACACCCGCTGGTTTTGACTCCTGGTTTTTATGCTTTTTACTGATGGTTCTGGAGGTTGCGTGGTGCAGGTGAGGACGCGGCAGCCGGTGTTAGGGAAGGGGGCCAAAGTGGTGCCAATTACGCTAGATCAGGTGAGCTTAAATTGGTATCTCATGTGATGGATCACGCCAGGAGCAATCCTTTTTCCTAGTCATGATTGTTGGAGCAATCCTGCAAGAGAATTTATGGGGAATTGAGGTTTATGCTGACTTAAGTAGCGAGTTTATGCTGTGGCAGAAATACGAAAGTGATACAATACAATACAAAATTAGGAACTCAATGACATCTCAACCACTGGCAATATGAACTAGATTCCTTAGAAGGAGGTACTGTGAGGAAAGGAATCGTTTCTCATAGGTCACACTGTCGCCAATTTATCTAGTCTAGCTTAGGTTTGTCTCATTAGGCTAGCCCTGATACAACTTCTCATTCTACTCCATCCACGGATGCAAGTTGCGTGGGTCTGCGAACCCACACCAACCCTACCTTGCCAGTTGCCACAGTTTGAAGGGCGAAGCACAGTGTGCAAGTGAACCACTAGTTAAGTGGATGAGCATACTTTTTTGTGCCTTACCACAACTGCAAGTGACTTGTGCAGATAATGAACCTCTAATTAAGTGAATTTGTGTAATTGTATATCTTGAACCATACTGATATTGTTTGATGTTTTGGAATGTAAATATTTCTTATGCTGCCCTTCGAACGCAGGTTTATATGTTGAAGGCCGAAGGTATTGCATTCCGCTTCTTACCTGACCCACTTCAAATAAAGAATGCACTGCAGGTTTGATTCTTGATGAAACTGTTTCTTATTATTCTATTATCTTATCTAAATGTGTACCATGTTTAAGCACCCCCACCCTTTTCTGTCTCTTACAAATAAGTATAGTCAAATTCATTATGTAACTAAATTGCTCTTCAAAGCAGTAATGCAGCAAGTACAAGTTAAAAGATTCCACTGGACTGCCATTTGTACTAACTTAATCTGTCACCATGGTTTTGACTTTTCACCAAAAACATCCATATGACCTAGGGGTAGCATGTTGCCCAGTATTGCGTTATTTGTCACCACTCAAAGTTTTAAATATTGACTTCTTTTTCTGCATCAGGCGTATAAGGGTTAGATAGCACCGATCAGTCCAGTGTATTATCAAGATGTGTTTTTGAATCCTTAGAATGCATCTTCATTATTCATATTTGTCAGACAGCATATATTTTCCATCTTCAAAGACAACATATGTTCCAAGGAACACTTAATTTGAGCAAGGAAAAGTTAGAGGCCTATTGCAGTGGCACATGAATTAATTTTTGGAGATCTGCCACTTAGCCCTATATGGTTGGAACATCACCTGACTTTGCATGGTTGGTGTTATTTTCAATGTAGTCTATGCAAATATTTCCCTTTTTTTTATGGGCTGGATTGGTTCAAATAAAATGAGCATCTAAAGGCCTTTCTTTGTGTACTCTTGCCTGTTGGTCTGTACTTTGTTGCTGATGACTATATAAAGTTTGATGTCTTAAACAATAGTATATGCGGGTTACTGTAGTCTTCTGCATCTAATATAAGCAATGTGAATGATTTTTTTTTCAGCCTAATGATGACTATTACTCTTTGGCTTTTCAGTTGAAATCTGGCTTAACTGGTTTTGATGGTGTCCCCGTTTTTCAGGTAATTCATGGTTGCATTGCTCTACTAAGAAATATATTCTTGTCAAAAGCAGATAGATTTTAGATGCTCATTGACAGTTGGACATTATGGGATCTCTTTCAATGTGTTAAGTTCAGTTACATGCATTTCAAACCAGGGTTCCACAAACGGCTTGTTGCTTTTTTGGGACAGTTTTGGTTTCTAAAACTCTCTTGTTAATTACCACCAGCATGCCAATGGTAAAATGTTTTTTTTAACTGTCACCGGGCGGGAAAGACTCCCCACCTGAATATATTTTAGGAAAAGTTAAGCAACATGTTTAGGTAAGGTGAGAGGAGAAAAAAATCCCTCCACAGACCAACGGTAAAATTTCACTTCTATCTTTCCCCAAGATCAGGAATTCAGAAAAGAAATTAACACTCTGTTTGGAACCCTACATCAGTTGATCAATAACACTCCTGGTAAGAGTGAACTATACCTCTGCAGTTGACAATTAACAAATTTTATAGATCTGTTGATCAATAACGGCAATGGATCTATTAGCATATGGACTGGTTGATTTGTTGATTAATACGTTAACTTCTAACAGAATAACATATTCCCTCCGATCCGAATTAATTGACGCAGCTTCTATACAATGTACAATGGACATTGTATAGAGGCCGCGTCATTTAAGCTGTTCACCTGTCCTGCCCCCATTAGTACTTGCCCATACTGGTCCTTTCATGACCTCCCAGTATCACCAGGGTGCCTCATCTTGTAATGCTGTACGTCTTAAATTGTCGGTGCTCAGCCAAAACCGAAGATTAAAAAAAAGTTTTTTTGTGTGCATATTTGTTTGTTAGCAAGACATCACCTTCCCACCCCCATGTGACCAACCTCTTTCCCCCTATTACCTGGTCTTGATACTTATAGCTTTGTATCCTAAGTCCAAACTTTCTTTGGAACAACATACATTGGATGAACTGCCCTTTGCTATGATGAAAATACCTGATTTGCATGTGCAGTCAGATCTATTGGTCGTTAAGAAACAGAAGAAGCGCTATTGTCCAGTATACTTTCAAAAGGTTTGTCAGGCTCCATTTCCTTTCACCTACCTTACCCAGTCTGGTTAAGTCTTAACAACTTCCTTCCTGGTTCAGGAGGACATAGAAAGAGAGCTTAGAAAGGCGTCTAAATCTTCGAAAGGATCAGCCTTATCTAAGCAAATTATGGTATGTGATTTTTTATGTTTCTTATTGCTGTCCTAAGCTCTCATGAAAACTTGGCCTTCTGGTTTCTTCAGGTTGGTAGTTTGGAGGATGTCTTGAAGAAAATGGAGGTAGGATGGTGACAGAAACATAAGATACACTCAGGACTGCCTGTACCTTACTTGACTACTAACATCCTAAAACTCTTGATTCTACAGATTAATGACAGAAATTCTGGTTGGGATGACTTAATCTTCATACCACCTGGAAAGAGCCTCAACCAACATATCAATGAGGTATCAGCGTAGTTTTGTTGTGCAGTGATAGCACGGAGTTTGAGGCTTTGAGCACACATATTTTCTCACTTGAAATGCTGTGATGGCCAGCCTATCAACTATATTAAGCCGCTGCCTGAGCTTTTCTTTTTCCTCTTAATAATTAATTCACGGTTAGCTCTGTAAGGAAAATTTTCAAGGTCAAGGGATAAATATGGCTGTGATTTTTTTCACCGTTGTACTCTAGAAATATATTATTTATTTGTTTCCTGTTTCTGGATTTACAAACATCATGTTCAGAAAGAAGACTGACAAAAGTATGGTGCTATATCTTCGTTGGAAGATTTAGCTCCATGTGAATTATTTTTCTGTACAAGATTGCAATCATGAAAGAGAAAACATGATTAGAGCTGTGCCATGGTTGGGTTCGTTATCATACTGCCTTCGTAAAAAATTGGTTCTCTTTGTCCTCTTGCGATCAGAATTTACACTCCCGCACTGGTCATGCCAATCGGATAAAAAACTTCACCAAATCTTCTTCCTTTGTTGAGTGCAACCTTTTTTTTATTGTGGAGGGGCGGTGGGGGGGGGGGGGGGGGGGGGGGGGGATGGAGTGCAATTTACCTGGTTGCTATGAAGCTAGAAGAGGTCTTCATGGAAAGAAAAGAATATGATGGTTGATCTGGAACCAGCATAAATGACACAGATGCCATAGTTCACAAATTTTAGATAAAAATCTTGGAGATTTTCTTTCCAGCCATAAGAGGAATTTCTAGGCTTGCCAAATAGGATATTTTATGTAGACTGAAAGATCAAGGGAGTTTGAGTATCAAGAAATAGAAATGAAGAACATTTCTTTGCTCAGCAAGCTGCTTTTAGGCTCATTTATACGAGGAAGGGGTTTGACTGAAACAAGATTATTTTCTCAAGTGGAATTTAGTAGTGGGTATTCTCAGTTTTTGGACTGGGTTTATGCGTGTAAAGCATTTCCTTTTGCTGCTACTGCTAGGTCGGTTCCACCTCCAGTATGTCACGCAAGTTCACTTTTGGGAGGATACTTGGGCTGATATTGAACCATTTTGTCAAATATCCCATGATCCCATTTCCTCCTATATAGTGTTGCGGGTAGCAAATTGTCATTACGGCGAGCAATCATTTGTGTTGGGCCTAACTTGGAACAAGCTTGGTCGAACAGGTGGAAACTATCGGGTTATCACAACAACTAGAAACCCTTCTGTTTCTCGGTTCAATCCATGCATCGGTCTCTTATGAGTTATCATATTTATTTTCGGCATAAACATATTTGGAAAATAAAAGTACCCTCAAGGATAACTTCTTTTTTGTGCTATCTTCTGAGCGGGATTGTTCTCACAAAAGAAACTATAATTATAAGGAAGAAAGTAGCGCCTATGTCTCAGTTAGCTGATAATTAACCATCTCAGTCAGTTTTCTAAACTTGTTCATACATACAAATCTGAAATGATGTTCACTGTACAAAAAGTGTAATATTGTCTCATCTGATTGAGAATTAAGTTTTCAGTAAATTTTACAGATACGATCGTTCAACTAGTGCACAAACTTGCAACATTTGTCCCCAACGTTCAATTTTCAAATATAAAATCTTGCATGGATCTCAACTTCAAATCAACGGTCGGTGTTGATCGCAAATCCATTAAAAGAAAGTGGTGGGAGATTACAGATTAGAGCTTCTTGTTTTTGTGATGAAAGACGAGACTAGTACAACGCATGTCATATTCCCCGCTTTATGTCATCTAGCCCTTTTGCCTCCCACCTTTAGGATTCTCATATGATGGAAAATTGGCTACTAGGGTTTGGGAAGGGGTTATGTTTAGAATAGCCATATACTCCTTCCGTTCCTAAATATTTGTCTTTCTAGACATTTCAAATGACTACTACATACAAATGTATGTAGACATATTTTAGAGTGTAGATTCACTCATTTTGCTCCATATGTAGTCATTTGTTGAAATGCCTAGAAAGACAAGTATTTAGGAACGGAGGGAGTATATATATTGGTTTATATGACCATCAGAACGATGTTAACTTTGATAAGAAAGTTCTCTATTATCATCTAAATCAGGTGATCAAATGCGGTGGCTTACCACGATCGTGGGCCCCATTGCAAAGAGCAGAGTTCAGAGAAGTGATGTCAACAGGGGAAGGTCGTGGTCATAGACGTATTTTCTGCTACTAGTTGGCCCACCTGCAAGCGACTAGGCGATGGCAGACTTTTCTGAACTTCAATTTACTTATTATCCGCCTAGTTGCTTATCATATGACTGTTCAGATGTTGTGACTTGTTTGGATAGTACGTGTAACAAGTACTCTTGTTTGCATGGTGAATCCCCTCGATTTAGGGCCAGTTCTTTTGAGTGCCGCTGTGGAAATAAGCTACTCTAGAAATAAGTCACAGATAAGCTGTTGTGGAAATAAGCCCATGAAAATAAGCTATCCAGTCCTTTTCACTTCCTTTCATTTAGCTTATTTCCTCATCTGTTAGGTGAATAGTCCGTAATACCCTTGAATAATATGGAAGGGGAACAGCGGGGGCGCACAACCAGGGCATTGGCGACGGCTGCTCTGGCTCGGGCTCCCGGCCAGCTGCGACGCGCCTCGGTGCTCCGGAGTGGGGCGCCGTCCGCCGGAGTGGTGCCCTGGCCGGACCGACCAGGAGCTGTTGCGAGGGAGGAGCCGCGCCCTAGGAGTCGCGCCAGAGGACAGAGAAGCGGCGGAAGATAGGCTCCTACTCACCTTCCATGTGGCCGGAGCTAGCCGCGACGAGGAGCCCAGGGACCGGCGGCGGCGAGGAACCCTAGCCTTCGCGGCGTGCGAGAGCGAGAGGGGATCGAGCGAGGCGACGGGTTTCCTTTCTGCGGGGGGTCGGGTCGGGTGATGCGGGCTGGAACCTGGGAGGGGTATTTCCTTTGTAATTTGAGCGAACAACAGTGCCATTTTGGTATACCCCTTCGGTTTTAAGTCATAAGCTGCGGGAAGCTACTCTACCCCCAGCTTTTTTCCATCATGAAGAAACTAGCGGTGGAAATAAGTTGAGCCAGCTTCTCAAAACGAGTTTTTTTGGGTTTCTAGCTTATTTCTGCCATAAGCTGGTAGAAGCCACAAAAGAACTGGCCCTTAGAATCCCAAAAGCAACATGGCTCTTCCTTTTCTAAACATGGAAGTGAATGAGAAATCTTAGAATTATTTTTTGCGAACACGCAAAAGACATACATGTCGATTTATTAGAAGAAAGAGAAAGCACAGAGAATCCAGCGACAAGCCACGGTTACAAGGGATAACATAGAGATGACGGGCAAGCTACCACAATGTCACAACCTATAGAACAACAGGCGACGGAACGATAGGGCCGAGGCCACATTGAGAGAGAGCGTGGCATGCCAAACTTCCTTGGGAAACACACAACCAAGACTCGTGTTTAATTAAAGGGAAAAAACATATTATTATCGTTTCCAATGTGTCCAAAATGCCCTTCTTAAACCCTAAGATTTAGGCATGAGCTCACATGTAACCATGTGGGACCCACCCTAAATTTTGGGATTTTTAAGGGAATTATTTTGGTGCTTTGGAATCGATCAAAATAAATAAATAAGTAATTAGAAACAAAATAAAATAAACAAAAAAGTTTTTTCTTGTAAGTAGAAACAAAACAAAATAAATAAAGCAAAAAAGAAAACAAAAAAACTGAGAAAAAAAAATTGCCACCTACTAGGCCACCACGGTCTGAATACGACTAAAAACCCATTCATGGGCCAGGATTCAGGCCCACAGAAGGCCCAGTAGGCCCATAGGCATAGAAGTGTTAGATTTGGCTCATAGGCCTGCAATTCAGAGGAGTTCGAAAGGGAAGAGGCAACCGAGCTTATAAACAGGTGTCGAACGCTCTCAACTAGCAAGATGAGACTAAACTCTCACCACCAAGCCGTTGTGCAAGGCCTTTGGTCCCGGTTGGTGGCATCAACCGAGACTAAAGGGGGGAATTGGTCTCGGTTCGTGGCACCAACCGGGTCCAATGCCCACCCTTTAGTCTCGGTTGGTGCCACCAACCGGGACCAAAGGCCTCTGCTTCCTGCCCTTTGGGCTGCTGAAAAGAGACGCCACCAACCGGGATTAAAGGTGGCATTGTGATGTCTACTACACAACCTTCTTCTTGTAGACGTTGTTAGACCTCCAAGTGCAGAGGTTTGTAGGACATTAGCAAATTTTCCTCAAGTGGATGACCTAAGGTTTATCAATCCGTAGGAGGTGTAGAATGAAGATGGTCTCTCTCAAGCAACCCTGCAACCAAATAACAAGGAGTCTCTTGTGTCCCCAACACACCCAATACAATGGTGAATTGTATAGGTGCACTAGTTCGGCGAAGAGATGGTGATACAAGTGGTATATAGATGGTAGATAAATGTTTTTGTAATTTGAAAATATAAAAACAGTAAGGTAACTGATGATAAAAGTGAGCATAAACGCTATTGCAATGCGTTGAAATAAGGCCTAGGGTTCATACTTTCACTAGTGCAAGTCCTCTCAACAATAATAACAAAATTTGATCATATAACTATCCCTCAACATGCAACAAAGAGTCACTCCAAAGTGACTAATAGCGAAGAACAAACGAAAAGATTATGGTAGGGTACAAAACCACCTGAAAATTATCCTTTCTGATCGATCTATTCAAGAGTCCGTAGTAAAATAATATGAAGCTATTCTTTCCATTCAATCTATCATAGAGTTCGTACTAGAATAACACCTTAAGACCCAAATCAACCAAAACCCTAATGTCACCTAGATACTCCAATGTCACCTCAAGTATCCATGGGTATGATTATATGATATGCATCACACAATCTCAGATTCATCTATTCAACCAACACAAAGAACTTCAAAGAGTGCCCCAAAGTTTCTACCGGAGAGTCAAGACGAAAACGTGTGCCAACCCCTATGCATAGGTTCATGGGCGGAACCCGCAAGTTGATCACCAAAACATACATCAAGTGGATCAATAGAATACCCCATTGTCACCACATGTATCCCACGCAAGACATACATCAAGTGTTCTCAAATCCTTAAAGACTCAATCCGATAAGATAACTTCAAAGGGAAAACTCAATCCATTACAAGAGAGTGGAGGGGGAGAAACATCATAAGATCCAACTATAATAGCAAAGCTCGCGATACATCAAGATCGTACCACCTCAAGAACACGAGAGAGAGATCAAACACATAGCTACTGGTACATACCCTCAGCCCCGAGGGAGAACTACTCCCTCCTCGTCATGGAGAGCACCGGGATGATGAAGATGGCCACCGGAGAGGGATTCCCCCTCCGGCAGGGTGCCGGAACGGGTCTAGATTGATTTTCGGTGGCTACGGAGACTTCTGGCGGCGAAACTCCCGATCTATTGTGCTCCCCGAAGTTTTTAGGGTATATGGATATATATATATAGGAGGAAGAAGTACGTCGGTGGATCTCCAGGCTGTCCACGAGGCAGGGGGTGCGCTCAGGGGGGTGGGCGCGCCCCCCACCCTTGTGGGCAGCCCGGGACTCTTCTGGTCCATCTCCGATACTCCATGGGCTTCTTCTGGTCCAAAAATAAGCTCCGTGAAGTTTCAGGTCAATTGGACTCCGTTTGATTTTTCTTTTCCGCGATACTCTAAAATAAGGAAAAAACAGAAACTGGCACTAGGCTCTAGGTTAATAGTTTAGTCCCAAAAATAATATAAAAGTGTTTAGTAAAGCCCATAAACATCCAAAATAGATAATATAATAGCATGAATACTTCATAAATTATAGATACGTTGGAGACGTATCAGTCACTACTCGCCGGCACATGTCCGTGCTACCTCCTGCTTCCTACCGGCACTTAGGAGAGGATACAAACGCCACCTATGTGCCTGAGCTTTCCCATCTTGTTTCCTCGCCCTCCCCCTCTCTCATTTCGAGCATGCTTGTGAGAGACCCGTCATCATTGTCCACCATTAGGGTGGCTACCATCGCCCCCTCGGCAAACCAACATGCCATCGAGATCCGCCACCTCGCATTGGCCCTCCCCACGGAATAAATCGACATTGGGGGCCCTACACCGAGCGAAACGATGCCATCTTCCCCTAACACTTTGTCGTCGACGATTCACCGCCTACCGCCCACCCTCGACCTCGTCGTCTTCGTCACTAGAACCATGGTGTCGGTGCTAAAGCCGACGGATCTCGGATAGGGGGTTCCAAGCTGGTGATCTGAGCAAGATGATAGCATGAGAAAATAGGGACACGATGTTTTACCTATGTTCGAGCCCTCTCAAGGAGGTAAAACCCTATCTCTTGCTCTTGTTTATATTGATTTTGAAGAGGTACAAAGTACAATATGATCTAACTCGAGATCATATGAATGAGTTCTAGCCTCTAAAGCTTGTAATCCCGCCTCTATGATCTAAACGCCACGACTTGTATAGGCACCGGGAGTATCTAGAATTTACACATGGTCGGCTACAATCTAGGGATACACATTCCCATCATTTAAATGTGCCTTGAAGTGTATGCCAAGTCTTCGAAAATCTTAATCTTGATTACGCCGAGGGCCAGTGCCTGTATGACCCATCCATTAGTTATTGGTGGGTCCTCGACCCGACACAAAAGTAACGGGTCAACGTGATAAGAACCCCTAGTTCAGGACACCAACAGTAACCCCTAAACTAGTCTTCAAGTCGAGGACACCGAGCTTCAACTGTGCTTCCGAGTGAACCACAATTATGCTCCGCCTGAAACACAACTATGCTTTATGAAAAGTGAAAAGCACATTTGTGCTTCTGCGTGAAACTTGAAAAGTAAAAAGGCACAACTCCCCCCCCCCCCCAAAAAAAAATGAAAAGCGCTTTCTTGTTTCCAGTTTTCATATTTTGCCTTTTTCCCTTTTTTTATTTACATTTGTTTTCCTTTTTGGAAAAAAACAACTATCCAAATTTATTAACATTAGAGTTTGTTTGATGATTTTGATGTGGGAAAGGCAATTGTGAAAATAGTTCATGATAGACGTATGGTTCAAAACATCAAACATTTTGAAAAATGGATCTATGAAATAAACACAAAACTCCCAACTCATAACAGATGTCGACTAAATAGTGTGTGACTGCGTGGTTGGATGGTTAGTAGAATAATGGTATCCCCTGCCCATCAGAGTTCAAGTTCTAGACTTGACATTGATGCTCACATTTTTTCGGATTATTCTAAACCTTTCGACGGTATGTGCTCAGTGGAAGGAGACGTTTCCATCGACTATGAAGGCCTTTGTTGAAACTTCATCAATCTCAAGATGATGTGCCGACTCAGTCTCTCAGATGTGTTTATAAAGGTAGAGTGTGTGTTCTTGTGTTCATATGCGTGAGTGTATGCTGTGCATATGAACAACTTTAATTGTACCGTGTTAGAAAAAAAAAGTGTATGACTTGTCACCACAGCAGGAGGTGTGGAGTGACTTTGCAAGGGTATCTGTAATTAGGCCAACTCCACCGCGCAACTCAATCCTGTCCGTGTGCGTCCGTTTGAGGTAAAACAAACGAACCAGACAGCCCAGCGCGCAGGCGCAAACAGACTTTTGTCCGTTTTCTATTCGCGTTCGACCCATCCCCAGCCCAAGTTTGCACCACTTTTGGGGTGAAACGGACATCACGCGCGCACGCGGGCCGTCTGCGCCTGTCCTTCCCTGGCCCGCCCGTCGGTAGCACAGGGGCGTCTTTTTCTATCCGCCCCCTCCCTCCCTCCGGTCGCACCTCCTCTACTCTTCCCCTCGCCGCCGCCGCCATTGATTTGCGCAGCCGCCGACCGCGCGCTCGCCCAGCCCCTTCCCCGCGGCGCCCCCGAGCTACCCAACCACGGCCACCTGATTTGCGCACCCGCCGGCCGAATTTGAGGCGGATCTGGTTGGTCTTGAGCTCGCCCGGCTGTGGGAGGCCTCGCCACGCCATGGACTGGCCGGGCAACGGGCCGGAAGGCCCGGGCAGGGCCGCAAGGCCATATGCAGGCAGTGGCTCCCCCTCTAGCCGCTGGGATCTACACCGTCGGTGGTCCGCCGACAGATACACGAATGGCGGTCGGTCGAGCTTGGTGCTAGCTCAAAAGCTCGTCGGCGCACCGTTGCCACTCATTAAGTGCGACCACTGCCCAAAGAAGGGCGTGCGCCGCGTGTCTACAACGCCGAAATATCCCGAATGGATGTTCATCAAGTGTTTAAACAATGGGGTATGTGCTCTTTTTAGCTTCGGTTTGTGTTTTAGATTTGACTAGTAGTGCTAACTTCAAATTTTCTTGTGTAGCGTGGATGCAAGTTTTGGTATTGGGAAGAAGAGTACATCGATATATTGATAGAGCGTAATTTAGTAGATGTTCATGCCCTTTTAGCTACTCCCTCCTTCCATCTATATAGGGCCTAATGCGTTTTTTAAGACCGCCTTTGACTATTGGCAAGATTAATAGTACATGACATGCACAATATGAAAATTATATAATTGAAAGCTCCTTTCACACACGAATTTAACGATGTGCTTTGTGTAAGTTGCATGTCATATATTATTGATCTAATATTTGGTCAAAGTTAGGCTCGAAAAACGCATTAGGCCCTATATAGATGGAAGAAGGGAGTAGCATAGATGCTGTAGATAAGACAAGTGCACTTGTTACTAGATTAGAGACTAGACACGAGACTAGATGCGAGGAAGCAACCTTTACTTCTTTATACTCGAAGAAAAAAGAAGCACGCAAGATCGAGGCTCCTCCGCAAATAAACAATGAATGCATTGAGAAGGCACCAATCCAACTTACAGAAGCAGTTATGGAAGTTGGATATCTTCTAAAATGTATTCTTGTGATTCTTATTTTCTTTGGTCTTACTTTTCTAATCAAAATTTGGTGATGTATTCCCATATACCAAAAATGAATGATAAAAAAAAGTTAAGAGCTTGCAGAAGAGAAAAAAATACGCGAATAGGATGCGGCCGGGGTGCGTCCGTGCGTTTGGCGCACGATCACCGCATCCTAAAAATGATCCAAACACGATCCCATTATCCTATCCAACGGACAGAATCCGGGCAAAACGGACATCTGTTTGGCGTCGCGCGGTCAAAGTTGGCCTTATGATTTCAAAAATCAAAAAGAAAAAAGAAACCGTGCGCTCGACACAACAGGAACGGATCGGTAGGCGGTGGACAGAGAGGAGTGGATCGATCTAGGCGCGCGATGCGGGCGATGGTCTGCGAGGGTCCGGCGCGCTCGAGGGGATCCAGGCGAGGCGCGCGATGCGCGTGACCCGGGGGCGACGAAGGAGCCGCCGGCCTAACCCGGATCAGGCCTAACCCCAGAAGACCGGAGTCCGGAGCAGACAGATCTCCGGGGGGAGGGAAATGGAGCAGCTGCTGGGAGCTCAGCAGCACTCCCACTCCTCCCTGTCCCCGAGGACCCCGCCGACCCGGCCGCACCTCCAGCACGCCGCCTCCAACCGGTTCCGGGATCACCACCAGCCCCAGCCCCACGCCGGGCTCAAGATCCTCCGCATCACCCCGCCCTTCTTCCTCCTCCTGCTCGCCGCCGTCTACCTCCTCGCCTCCGTCACCATCCTCTCCGCGCCGGCGCCCCTGCTCCGCGCCCCCAGGAAGCCCGACAGGCTCGTCGTCCCCACGCCCGCGCCGGTGCCCCCCTCGCGGCCGCCCTCCCCGGAGCTGCTCGAGCTCGACAACGGCAGGGTTCGCGCCAGGATCAGCAATGTCGGCGCCGCCGTCACCTCGCTGCTTGTCCCGGACAAGAACGGTACGTTTGTTTGCTGCTGCTGCGGGCTGGCTCGTTGCTGATTTGTTACGGTTGTGGTTGTGGTTGTGATTGTCGTCCCGTGTGCCTCCGCAGGGGTTCTTGCTGATGTGGTGCTTGGATTCGACTCCCTGGATCCGTACCTGGTTAGTTCTTGATCTGTGCCTTTCGATTTGCAGCGGTGTGTTAGCCAATTTCGGTGCATTCTCGGATAGGATTACTGTCCGAGGACCGGAAAGGGGATGTTTCTTGGTTTCTGGCTTTTGGACATCATTTTTTTTGGATGGGACTTTTGGAAGTCAATCAACTAGCCTAGTGGCCTTGTTTTCTTTTGTACCCTCGCCCCACATGTTTTGTAGTGTAATAATGTTTGTGCTGAGACCCCCTCGCATAAGAATGCATTGCCACATTAAAAAAAAAGATGATCTGACCGTGCAATCAAGGATGTGAGACAGGGTTCTAACCGCGTGGCAGGCGTGGTGAGCAAATCTTCAAATCATTCAAATTAGATAAGAGTTCGAGTATCATATTAGTCCTCCCGTATGGGGGTATCATATCAAGTATGCCAACTAGGCAATTTAGCTGAGGTGGCAATTTAGTATTATGATGCTTTTATCCACGTTAAATGAAAAAAGTTACTAAGAAATAAATTCTACCCACAACTTTGTATCGAGATTCTACAAATGAATAAATGAAGTGATAGTATGATACTATGCTTTCGGATTGGGGAGGTAGTATCATAGACTAATCTATGATACTATCCACTACGAGGGGTCTGATGTCTCAATCTTGGCTCATTGGGGTATTTTAAGGGGTACGCCGTCGATCATAATGGTGTTGTGAATAAAACCATACAAGATGGATATCATGCTAGCATACTATTCTTCTAATTTTATGTTTATTTTGAGGGACCGGCTCGAGATGCCCTTATGTGCATGTTACTTATATGCATTACATCTACTGCTGATCTTATATGATTAGATCTACTTATACTTATATATCGATACATTTGTTTGGTGCTGATGGTTTGTGTTCTCTTATTTTTAGAATGGCACCTCGCCTTACTTTGGCTGCATTGTTGGGCGAGTTGCAAATAGAATCAAGGATGGAAAGTTTACTTTAAATGGCGTGCAATATAGTTTGGGCATCAACAACCCACCTAACACTCTTCATGGTAAGACATAGGAGGCCTGAGTTGTAATGCTTACAGTTTGCTTATCCTCCTACCCTGCTGCCAAACATTTGTGACTGATTGAGACTGCAACTGATTGAGACTGCAGATGACCGTGATATTTCTGCTAAACAGAATTAATATACAATAAACGGAATTAGTATACAATAAGGAGAATCTTCTTCAGTGAGACGCCATGGGACATGTGGGTAATTAGATTCACCTTTAAAACATTAGCTACTATTTTTAGTTGGATGGTTCATTGATATTTAAGTTGCCAATGATATGAGTTCACGCTCTATTTTATGAATTTAGACCCCCAAAAAATCAGGATCTGAATATTTTGCGCCTAAATGGAAAAGGATGCGCAGGGGATCATTTTACCATTTTAATATGCTACTGTGGTCTTTTTTGGAATAGTAAAGACTTAGTCGCTCAAAACTCTTTTTCATAGATAGACAACTTTTGATTTTGAACCCCCAAAGCCTTGCTATAATAAGCTATGGGATGCCCCTCTTGAGATAGAACAACAGTTATTCCAGTGGCAAAAACAACAACCTCTATGCTAAACTGTTTTTGGAAGTCTGGTAGTGCCAAAACAGGTGGAGGCCATTGCAGCTTTGAGTTGATTGAAAGCATGTTGTGCTTCGGGTGTCCACAGGAATTGCTTATTCTTCTGAAGTACTAGTTGAGTGAGGGGTTTTGCCAATTAACTGTAGCCTTTCACTCTATAATAACCTGTTAGGTCCCAAAACCCTCTGAGTTGAGTGACATTATCAGGGACTGGCCAGCTTATTATTGCAGTAGTTTTCTCAGGATCTGTAGCTACCAGCCTACTACTTTTTTGAACCGGGCCTCGACCCCTTTCCATTAAAAGCATAACGGAAATACATAGTTCAGAACACCACGGATCCAAAAGCCACAAGCAACATAAGGAAGCTAGAAAGGGGGGGGGGGGGGGGGGGAGTTCAAGGCACCACTGGGAAACCCGCCATGAGCACTCGTCATCGAGCAGCTCATTACGGGGCGAAAACCCAGCGACACCTGTGATCACGCGAAATCTAGGACCTAAACACCAGGAAAGCTCCAAAAGGAACCCGAAACAGTCTAAAACCACCAAGTTTACAGGCTCACAAACGAGCAAAACAGAGCACCCGCGCAGGAGTGAAGGCCTATCCTGACAGACGAAAGCTCGGAGCCTCGAAGAGATGTAGAAGGGGATCAGTTCGAAGCTGAGTTGGTTGGAGCCGTGCAGATTCTCATCATCATCGAAGCACTGGACCTGAGCATCTTGGCTCCGCGCTCCATGGCCTCCCGATCATCACCAGCCATCAAACCTGCCCAATACACCAAAAAACCACAAGCAGCATATACCACATTAAAGGGGCTTTTGAGATCTTTATGTTCAAAAGTAGCCTGGTTACGATTGTTCCAAATCGCCCAACAAACTGCTGCCAAACCAGAGGTGTAAAATTTGGTCCCATCAGGAAGGAAAATGTAACACCAGGAAAAGTACTGCCAAATGTTGTTTGGACAGAGAGACGTGCCCAGCACACATCCAACCATCCTCCATACCACCCGAGCAACAGGGCAAGTAAAGAAAAGATGCTGCGAGGTTTCCACATTATTACAGAATGAGCATTTAGGATTGCCTGCCCAGTTACGCCTTCTCATGACTTCTCTAGTCAGAACCGCGTCCTGGAACACTTGCCAAAGAAAAATTTGGATTTTGAGGGGGATTTTTGCTTTCCAGATCCATCTATAGTCACATCCAGCCAGAGGCCTTTCCAAATAGGTATAGACCGATTTGGTCGAGAATTTACCTTTTTTACCCAAAACCCAACTAATCTGATCAGTCTCATCAGATAAATGCCAGGAGTTAACCACCTCAACCAGATCATTCCACTGATCCGTGAGGGGAGGATGCAAATTTCTTCTAAACAGGTCATCACCCTC
Organism: Triticum urartu; assembly: GCF_056163025.1. Classification (NCBI taxonomy): domain Eukaryota; kingdom Viridiplantae; phylum Streptophyta; class Magnoliopsida; order Poales; family Poaceae; genus Triticum; species Triticum urartu. The sequence continues at coordinate 147,186,320 of NC_141879.1, read as the reverse complement.
AAAATTTTTAAACTCAGCCACAGTAATATCCTGACAGTTGCAAATGTGGAATAAGGCTGGAAATTTATCTCTCAAGGGGGCAGCACCTCTAATAGGATCATTCCAAACTCTGGCTATATTACCAGAGTTTAAGATCACTTTCCTCCCTGCCAAATATACTTCCTTTACTTTCATAATAGCTTTCCAAATGGGGGAAACTTTTCACCGAGGGTAAAACTAGCCTACTACTCCCTGTCCGGAAATGATATGACCCAAATATTCCAGCTGACTGGTAGCAGAAACACATTTACTTTGCTTTGCAAACAATTGGTTTCGTTGCAAGATCTCAAACACTTGCTCTAAGCGTCTCACATGTGTAGTAAGAGAGGGGCTGTATACCAAAATGCCATCCATGAATAGAAGGACAAATTTTCTCATGACAGGCTGGAATAAGGAATTGATCAGGCACTGAAAGGTGGCAGGTACATTTGTTAGACCAAGTGGCATTACCCTGAACTGGAAATGACCATGGTGAGTTTTAAATGCAGTTTTAGCTTCATCTTCTCGCGCCATCCTGGTATGATGAAACCCACTTCTAAGACCCAACTTGGTAAAACAAGAGGCACCAGCTAACTCATCAAGTAGCTACTCAACAATGGTTAGTGAAAATTTGTTCTGAACTGTGGCCATGTTCAACCTTCTATAATCCACACAAAACTCCAGATGTTGTCCTTCTTTTTAACCAGTAGAATAGGAGATGCATAAGTGCTCATACTTGGTGTAGCAATGCCTGCCTTGATCATCTCAGCCACTTGCCTTTCTATCTCATCCTTCTGGTGAGGAGCATATCTATAGGGCCTAGAATTTACAGGGCTGCCCCATGTAGCAGTTTAATAGCATGATCAAAGCTTCTGTGAGCAGGGAGAGATTTTGCTTCCTGGAACACTTGTCTGATTTTTAACAACACTAACTGAATCTCCGTGGGCACAGTGGTATCATGTACAGTATCTGACAGAGGGCAAACCACAGCCAGAGCCCAAGCCCATATGTCATTAACTTGGTGCCACTGGTCAATCTCCTCTAGAGTAGCCTCCTGAGAAGTGGGCAGAGATGGTGAGACCACTCCCTGAAGTTTCACTGTTTGTCCCTGATATTGAAACTCCACCCGTTTGTCTTCCCAATTACACCGAACTTTGCTAACCAGTCCATTCTAAGGACAGCACCATAACCCTCCAGGTTAAGTACTTTCATTGGATGAGTAAAAAAGCCTTGTTGTATGTTCCACACTAACTCAGGCACTTCTGTATTGCAATGTAATATATCCCCATTTGCCACTTTGACTCTCATTGGTCTTGCTGGTCTGCTTGGCAAATGCTACCTATCCACAAATTATTGGTTCAGAAAACCGTGAGAGCTACCAGAATCTACTTCCTGAATCATTGCAAACACTGCTGCTTGAGCTACTGTATGTGGCAACTGTGTTTCCACATGACCCCTTGATTCTGGTTTGAGCCCCATAATAAATTGATTTACCAACATCAACCTTCCTATCATAAAAAAAAAATCAACCTTCCAACAGCTGGATCATATATTTTAATGTGATACGCCAGCTGATCAAACTTCTCTTGTATTTCTCAACACTATCCACTTGCTTGAGCAAATACAATTCCCTTAACTTGTCCCTGTGGACATTGACTTCAAATTCCTGCAACAAATCTGTACTGAATTTCTGCCAATCTTGCCAGCTTGCTGTTAGTACTGAATTTCTGCTGCTGAACTAGATCGAGTGCACCGAATCGGTCTGACAAGGCCTTGATCTCAGCGAGCAGCTTCTCCTCCATACTTCTGATCCCGGTGACGACGTACTGTGGCTGGGTGCTAGGCTTGAGCAACGGAGCCGTGACTGCTCCCCCGAATCGACCTAACCGATCATAGGATTTATGCCCGATCGCTCGAAAGCAACCAGTGACCCGCTCTTGGAAATTTTACCAGTCGACCAAGAGAGTGTGAGACAGCGTAGCGGTGGACCAAAGAAGCTAAATACCAATTGTTATGACCTAGCCTATGATTGGGCTAGATGTAACAGCAGATCGGACGAACTTAGGAAGAACAGAGGGGAAGGAGCAGAGACTTGAGGAAGAACAGGGGAAGGGGAAATCAGATATTCATTTCATATTCGATGACTGCAAACAGTACACTGCAATGGCTTATAACTGGGCCACACTTCGATGACTGCAAACCGTACACTACAATGGCTTATAACTGGGCCACACCACACCTGCTGCCCTCCGGGTAACCCACTAGCAACTCAATGCCAAATCACCTACTTGATGGCGCCAACTGGAGTCCCTTCTTGCCTCGCTTTCCTCGATCGACTCGAACATCAGTTTCGTCCGTTAACGCCTGAACACCTTCTCCTGCATCTCTGTTGTTCTGTGGCTCTGTGCCGTGCTCTTCTCTGACACTCCGACAACTTGTGCCCTTGTCGCACTGCTAGAGCTATGTAGGAGTGTGACAGTATTTAGGGGTTAAAGCCCAGTTCTACCAATTTAAATTTGCAGGTCTCATGATGTAGTGAAGTTGTGAGGTACTCCCTCCGTCCGGAAATACTTGTCGAAGGAATGGATAAAAATGAATGTATCTAGAACTGAAATGCGTCTAGATGCATCCATTTCTCCGACAAGTATTTGCGGACGGAGGGAGTATAATCTTGTTTATGCATGTTTGGTTCATATAGACATGGCAAACTTTAACCTGATTTCTGTAACATCTGGTGCCGCTGTAGCTAGCATCATCCATGTTGAACAGCTGCAAGAACATGTAAGAAATTCCTTGAATCACACTAGTCCATCTGCTGTGCAGAATAAGTATTTGTGGCAGTCTGGGTTAAGGAGAATGGCTTATCTGAATATGCACTCTGTCAAGATCAATCATTTTTTGTATCATGGTCGATATAATCACAAACACACATAATATACATGCACAGAGAAAAAGATCACTATATTACTTGTGCTATCACATACTCAACTCTAATGCTGTGTGATATTAATTTTTCTAGGTGGATTTAAAGGGTTTGATAAAGTCATATGGGAAGTCGCTGAATATAACAAAGGGAAGACCCCATCAATCACCTTAAAATATTATAGTAAAGATGGAGAGGAAGGTACCGTGGCAACTAACTCCCATTGAACAGTTAACTACATGAAGGGTTGAAATTCACTATAATCTGACGGATCTCTCTCAAGTAAACAGGTTTCCCAGGTGATGTTTCTGTTACTGCCAGATATTCTCTTCCATCAAGCATGGAGTTGAAGCTAGAGATGGAGGCTACACCTTTGAACAAGGCCACACCTGTCAGTTTAGCACAACACACCTACTGGAACCTGGCAGGCCACGACTCTGGAGATGTGCTTGCACATTCTATCCAGATACGGGGATCTCAGATAACTCCAGTAGATCAAATTTCAATACCCACAGGCGAGTTTATGCAAGTGAGTGGCACGCCATTTGATTTTCTGTCTGAGGCTGAGATTGGCGAAAGGATCGGCCAAGTCCCTGGTGGTTATGATCACAACTATGTGCTTGATGATTCTCGCGAAGTGAAGTCAGGCTTGCGGCATGTGGCTAAGGTGACAGATCCGTCAAGCTTTAGGGTCCTAAACATTTGGGGGGATGCTCCTGGAGTGCAATTCTACACTGGTAATTTCCTTGCTGGCATTGTGGGGAAAGGAGGTGCAGTCTATGGGAAGCACGCAGGTCTCTGCCTTGAGACGCAAGGTTTCCCAAATGCGGTCAACCAACCTAATTTTCCATCAGTGATCGTTCGTCCTGGTGAGAAGTACATGCATACAATGCTGTTTGAGTTCTCTACCAAGTGAACTAGCTCTTGTAGAGATACACCTTTTTTTCCACGTCCTTTTCTTTTTCTTGTCTTAAGTTATGAATTTCTGACAGTGTTAGATAATACTAGCAGTAATTAGGAATGAAAGACACCATTTTTTCATAGGTAATGTTCCTTGTGACTGGTAACTGTTGTGAATTGGCGACATATTATACAGGATTAGCAATTCTAGCACGGAGTATGTAAGGAAAGAGGAAGAGAACAAACCATTTTTCCGAGGGATTTTCGGTTGTACCAGCTGTACAGGAGTTAGCACGTTCTTCTATCATGTACTCCCTCTGTCCCATAATATAAGAACGTTTTTGACACTAGTGTAGTGTAAAAAACGTTCTTATATTATGGGACGGAGGGAGTAGTAGATTTTTTTACTTGTGGGAACGTCAGCTTCCCAAGTTTGTTCGAGTATTACTTTTTTTTTTCCGAATTTGTCTCGGTGTTGCATCTGAACTATCAAAACTTTGCACCGTAAGCTTCATTATATATTTTTTTTCTCCCCCAAACACTCAGATTTTTTGTTCGGTGACCTTCCCGCATTTTCCAGTGCGAACTTTGAGTTTTTTTAACCTTTTCTTATTCAGATACTCCTATTTATTTATTTTGGTAGATTTTACAATTTCCATTTATTTTTCACATCACTTATTGATTTTTAAACATCAAACTGCTCCTTTATTTTATTTTGAACTCCTTTGTTTTCTTCTGTAGCACGTGAACATCTAGTAGCAACCCTTTTTTTGGCTTTAGTTTTTTTACTATCTTTTTCTCATCCAAATTGCAATCAGCGTGGCTTTTGAACTGTTGGGTGTTTCACATCTGACTTGCACTCTGTTTTTTGTTCATAGTCCTAAACCGTTAATTGGAATGAAGCAAATGATATACTGTTGAAAACCTATTGAAAATGAGCAATTTTTTCGTGTTGACCATCTTTCAAATTCACCATGGTTTAAGAGCAGTGTTGAATACGGTAAAACTCATTTTTGAATGCCACACATTCAACTTTTGAACTTTTTCTTGATGTTACCTTTGAACTTTCAATATTTTCACACCTTGAACTTTTGATCATTTTATGGCATCATATGTTTTGTTTTCTAAAGTTCCAAATGTCCTCTAAACTTCCAAATTTTATCCCCGTGAAATTTTGTGAATTTCTATGGTTTGTTTTATGAACTTGTTATTTTCTTTTAATCTTTTTGAACCGTGCAGGCTACATCTTTTGAACAACATGTGAGGTGATCAGTAGATTCCGCCTCCTGGTCGCACAACGGACACGCAACATGGGACTGCAACCTGTGTTGCAGGTTCGTATCCGTGGTCCAGAGCCGCTGTAGCCGGAGTGGCTACCCGCGGGAGGAACTTGGTCTGCTAGACCCTATAAATCTCGGCAAAATTGACAAATTTGATCTATGGATGAAATCAAATCACGGAATAAACTGTCCGTGAAACTATTTCACGCGGCTGACCTTTTTGTGTGACGCCCGACACGAAGGCGTCACACTACACTGTGCAACGTCTCATAGATAGGCGCTACACGCCTGACCAGCGTCGCACCCGTGTGATCCGAAAATTACTAAAGTCAGTGTGCAGTGCCTGGGAGCTAAGCGCCACACTATACAGTGTAGCGCCTAGCTTCTAGGCGTTACATTAGTGCTTGCTTCATTTTGTAGTGCAACCACTAGTGCAGCGTCTGAGAGCTAGGCGCCACACTATACAGTGCAGCGCCTAGCTCTTAGGCTCTGCACAATGACTTAACAACTTTTAGGCAGTTTGGGGTGCAACGTGGGCCAGGCGTGTAGTGCCTATCTGTGAGGCGTTGCACAGTGTAGTGTGGCGCCTTCGTGTCGGGCGTCACACAAAAAGGTCAGCCATGTGAAATAGTTTCATGGACAGTTCATTCTATGATTTGATTTCGTCCACGGGTCAAATTTGTCAAATTTGCCATAAATCTCAGAATCACTATTGGATTGTGTTGTGATGTGATTATTTTATATTTTTCATGGAAAATGAGCTACAAAGTTGAGAAATAAGGGTGAAACAAATACAAAAATTATCCCTGCATTTTTTTTTACAAAAAAGGCAAATGAGAATTATGGTAATCCACTGAAGCGGCAAATGTCGCAAATTCAGTTTGCAGTCCCTCCAATTCCTCTCGTTTGGTGGCGCTAGTACTGCGATGGTGATGTTAAACCTGGATTAAGGTTCAACCGAACTGAGAACCTTGCCTGGATTAACTCCAGTGAGGTTTTCATTTGTTTCCTTCGAAAAATGGAACCTACTAAGGTCTTCGTTGTTCAAAGGAAAAGTGTAGTAAATACACAGGAATTGGAATGGTAATTTTTTTTATGGTTTTGCTATTCAAGCCTTTATTTCAAAGGAATGTAGCAATCACAAAATGATGGTCATTTTTATTTGGTCTTGGTTTTAGAGGAAAAACATAGTAATTTTACAATCCAATTGAACCTCCTTTTCATATCACAAATGATAGGTGACATACGTGTGACACGAAGCATTTTGGTTCTAACGTTTTTTACAACTAAGGCTATCATTTAAAAAAAAATAAAATCTGCCATCTAAAAAGAAAGTTGTCATACTTGACAACTAAATTTGCCATCCTCGCGTCATTAAATTTGCTATAAACAATGCTCAAAGTTGCCATGTGTCCGTGCCACATGTGTGACACTTATCAGGGCCTTTTTAAATTCCTAAGCACAAAAAACAAGACTGAGATCATAAGGGGCTGTTTGGTTTGTGACTATGGTTGCCACATGTTGCCACACATAAGATTATGCAACTTTGACCAATTTAGGAGAGTGTTTGGTTCAAGTTTTACCTTAGGCAATATACTTTTTGTCACACTAGGGCCCCACATGACATACACTCAAAAAGTGTGGCAAGATTCCCTTAGGCTTGCCAACTTGTGGCTCTCATTTTAAAGAACTAACCTTAGGCAAGTGTGGCAAGAAATATGTGGCAAAATGTGACACTCCTAGGCCTAGAACCAAACAGACATAATAACATGCTACAATACTTTTTGACGCAATTTGACTTTGATTTGACTCTGTTTATTAGGATTCATATTCTCTATTACATGAACCGAACACTCGAGTATGTAAAATTCTAACGTTTTTCGTTTCTCTGTTTTAGACATACATACATTATATCCAATTACTGTTGGTTTTTTCCTTTTCAGCGCTCGGTGTGACTTGGTCTTAATAGTCTCCGTCGAGTGACATAACATATAAAAAAAGAACTAAAAGATAAATTTGCACATATCTCAATGTAAAATCTCATGAATATAACATCGAATTGAGACGTCGACTCAAAATTAGCAAAATCGTTTCTAGAATCTTTTCCAAAGGAGGCCAAAGTACTAGCTAATTTTTTTAAATAATACATTTTTTATTAATTTGCACAAATATTACGCTCAAAAAATAATTTTCAAAAATAATACACCATCAGCCCGCAGCAGGCTGAGTGGACCTAGTCGGCCCACAGCAGGCCGATTGAGACCCTATCGGCTAGCTGCTGGCCGATTGGCCTGTTGACCACCAGTTCAGGTCCAGTCGGCCAGTAGTGGGCCGACAGAGTCTAATTGTCCTGTTGTGGGCCGACAGCGACTAATTGGCCAGCTGCGGGCCGCAGGGACTAATTGGCCTGCTGTGGGCCGACTGGTGCATGCCACCATTTTTTTCCTGAACGCTCCCTGGATTTTTTTATAAACTATGACGTATTTCGTGCAACCCTTTGCCCGTAATATTTTCCCGCCATATGTTCGCGCCAACTCTTTTCCGCCATATGTTCGCGCCAACCCTTTCCCGCCATATGTTCGCACCAACTCTTTCCCGCCACCCGTTTCCCGCCATATGTTCGCGCCAGCTCTTTCCCGCCACCCTTTTCCCGCCATACCGCAGTCGTTCTTTCCCGCCATTTTCTCATCCCTACCTATAAAACCCCCTTCAGACAGAGGAGGATAAGCATTCCAGTGTAGTGTAGTTGAGATGTCCCATTATCCTTTTGATCGTAGTTTTCACCCTGAGATGAGCAGGACTCTTCTGAGGCTAGCTACCGATTTCAGGATGGACAATAGGATAGTTCCATGGGACGAACTCACCGGTAGTGACACCATAATGAATGAGTTGGCTCACGAATTACGTATGTCTGGGTGGCCTGAAAGGACCTATGAGGAGGTACGTATAGAACTTTTTAGGTTGCATGCAAGGTGGAAGAAGGTAGTGGAGCCGGAGAGTGAAATTTTCAGAAGGACTACAGAAAAGCATCCATTTTTATGGACTGAGAAGAGCGAGGACGAAGATGATATCTTCATGCCGCCGCTTCCGGGTTCTGCATCGTCAAAGAGCAAGAGTTTTGCATCGTCCAAGGGCAAGAGTACTGCATCCTCGAAGGGCAAGAGTTTTACATCGTCCAAGGGTAAGAGTTCTGCATCCTCGAAGGGCAAGAATTCTGCATCGACGGAGGATGACGATGCGGACCTCAAACCTTCTTTCTTGATTACCGATGGCCACTACAGTGTGTGATCTAGCTTTCTGCATCTTGTTGTCCATGTACTTCGTGACTCTTTCACAGTACCGTGTATTCAGGTTGTTGAAGATATGTTGCTCTGCTTTTTGACGTCTATCTCTGAAATACTTGACGGTGCCATAGAAAATACCCTCAACGATGGCTGTAAGTGGCAATGCCCGGTTTCCTCTGAGGACAAAGTTGTATGTTTCTGCGAGGTTTGTTGTCATGACACCGTATCGTGCTCCATGTGTGTCATCTAGCAAAGACCACCTCTCTAGAGGCTCATGCTCTATCCACTGCTCGAAGGTTTTAATCGACCTCCCAAGCCTTCTCCTAGTACCAGGTGGGTCAAAGCCTGGCAGGTCACATAGCCCAACAGGCTCCTCCTCCACGGCCGCTGTTCCTGTTGCCAACTGTGCAGCTACTGCTTCAACATGTGCCCTCACCGCTGCATCTCTTGCAGCTTTCCTATCCCTCACGTGTCTCTGCGTGCACACATTAAGTCTATCGCGTATCAAATTGTACTTCCATAGCTGGTTCTGCTTGTAGAGTTTTTTGAACAGATTCATCAGGTTCTTATTTCTAAACTGTGAGAATAAATTAGCCCCCAGATGGCGCATGCACCAACGGCTCTGCAAGTCCTGCCATGGAACTTGTTCCTCAGGGCCTGGGTTTGTCAGTGTCCTTATCGCACCGAGTATACCTGCATGCCTGTCATGAAGGATGCACACATTCGGCTTCTCCTTCACAACTGATATTTTCAACTGCCTGAAGAACCATGTCCAACTTTCAATGTTCTCACTCTCCACAAAAGCAAATGCGAGTGGGATGACTTGATTTTGGCCGTCTTGACCTATGGCTGTCAGGATCTGACCCTTGTACTTGCCTGTGAGAAAAGTACCGTCAACACATATCACCGGTCGGCAATGCTTGAAAGCTTCGATGCATACATCGAAAGAGAAGAAGAGACGATGCAGCACCCTCACAGTTGGGAACTCTGGCATGAACATGTCTTGGATATCGATATAGGTGCCTGGATTCCGCTGCTGCAGGGTGTGGAGGTGCTGGACAACAGAGTCATATGCATCAAAATAAGAACCAAATCTCCTCTCAAGCGCCGCATGCTTAGCCCTCCAAGCCTTGCCATAAGAAATTCTGTACTTGAACCTGGCGAAGACTTTTGTCTGGACTGCCTTCACTTCCATAGCTTTGCCCTGCACTATCTCATCGTAAAACAACCGAGCAATAAGCGTGGATGAAAGGTTGGCATGATCCTGAGGGATGCAGGGAATAAGACAAGTGTGATTAACTAAGTCACTTATCACCCAACTTGTGCCATACTTAGGGAGAAAGCCGTGCACCCTGGCGGGACAATCTGCGTTCTTGCATACCATTGTCAGGAATTTCTGACTGGACACCTGAGCTGTGAAAACCCTTTGCATGGACATTGCCTAGTTAATTATTGCATCTTTCAGGGCTTGCTTGTTCGGATACATAGCACCCGTCGCAATATTGTTCTGGTGATATTGCCAGGCTGAATCATGTCCATCATTCACGGTCATTGCAGATGAGAAGTCATGATTCCATGATGCAGGATTCGGGACCTCCTCTGCATTTTCTTCTTCATCTGACTCGTCAGAATCATCGGCATGACCCCTTTCAACATCGGTGTCTTCTTCTTCCATCTGGTCCTGCATGTGCCCATCTACCTCGTCAGCGTCCACCTCGCCATTGTAATCACCATCGGCATTTCCTCCTTCTACCTGACTACTCTGCCCTGGTTCATAACCATAAGCATTTCCTCCTTCTACCTGACTGCTCTGTCCTTGTTCGTAACAATCATCTCCAGCATTTGACATAGATAAATGCCTCCCTACACTGCTATGACCAGGATCGTAGCCACCCTCGCCTTCATGTGTAGTGACCTCCTTCATGTGTAGTGACCTCCTTCATGTGTAGGATTGCATCCCCTTCGTTCACAACCTTGTAACCACCGCACCCATTCGGAGTCTCGCTCTATCGGCCTCAAATAAAAGTAAATTATTGAACCTGACCGTGTCCACAATGCATGAACACCGACGGTGTGTGTTTCAGTATCAAGACCTAAACTTGCCGCAATCCATTCTTTCAACTGACTGACAGACCATGTTTGAGGTGCGCTCATTGGCACATCTATATGAGTAAATTCACTCAGATCTGCTCCCATCTCAGTTGTTTGGACAGTACCAGGGCCATAGCAAAATTTGAAGTTCACTACATCAGACATCTCGGCTCACCTATTTTTTTCAACAACGAAATACAGGTATTAAGCAACAACTTAATATACCCCCACTAAGAAATATTAGACATGTCTATATATTAGCTAGCTATATATTACAGAATATTAACGGAGCAACTAATACAAGTATTAAGCAACAACTTAAAATGCTCACCAAGAACACCTAAATATTTACGTTTACTACCGGAGCAACTCCAATTACTGACACACCTAAATATATTTACGTTTACTACCGGAGCAAATAACAATAATCGCACACCGGAACCGGGAAATAAAATGCTCACCACGACCACCTAAATATATTTAGGTTACTACCAGAGCAAATAACAATAATTGCACACCGGTACCGGGAAATAAAATGCTCACCACGACTACCTAAATATATTTACATTACTACCGGAGCAAATAATAATAATTGCACGCAACTTCGAAAATAAAAATATTTGTTGAAATATACCCTTGTAGCGTGCGTGCGAACGACGAACGGCGGCCTTCAATCACCGGAACTGGAGCCGGAAACTCCACCAAACTACCGGAGCTTCACCTCCACCATACTGCCCCAGCTTCACCACCACCACCTCCATCTCCACCACCGCCACAACCTCCACCAATGCGCTGAAAAAATGCTCCAACAAAATGCTCACCACGACCACCACAAGCTACCCCATCAGTAGATCGAGGTCTCTTTTGACTCCCCTAACTATGTAGAACCCATTCACGGTGCCAAATCCGCGAAAAAACGGGGCATTTTGGTGTATTAATTGGAGCTAGTTCGTGTAAGAGAGAGGAGGAAGGAAGAGCAGAGAGAAGCTTGCGGTGGGAGAAAGGGAAAGAAGAAGGAGAGGAGAAAGAGACGTGTGGTGCGGGGCCGGCTCCCTGTCGGCCAGCAGCTGGCCGATCGGTCGGCAGCTGGCTGACTGGGTCACTCGTGAGCCAGCCAGCGCCCGACGTGGCCTGGCCAATAGTCGGCCTCCGCGTGGCCCAGAAGCCACCTGTCGGCTCGCAGTTGGCCGATAAGACCCAGTCGGCCTGCTGCTAGCTGACTAGGACCAGTCGGCCAGCTGCTGGCCGACGGTGTATTATTTTTGAAAATAATTTTTTGGGCGTAATATTTGTGCAAATTACTAAAAAAAATGTATTATTTTAATTTTTTTAGCAAAGTACTAACTCTTCCAAGCACATTGTATGTGTGTGCACAAGGAATGAATGATGAGCAGCAGACAGCCACCCCGGCACTATTGGATCTACTCTTGGATCTGCCGATTTTGCCATTCTGGCATTCTACTCCATGCAGGACAGCTTTGCATAAATATCAATCCACTGCAACAGTTGACCTCCCCACTTGACCTCCTCGACCTCGACAAAACAAAACAAGCACTAGATTGCGTATGGGTTCCGAGGCGATGGAAGCTGCGGGAGCGCGAGATCCACCGGAGCGTCGCCGGGGCGCCGTCATGGCCGTCCTCCTCGCCGCGCTGCCGCTGCTGCTCCTGCTCTTCCTCTTCGGCGACCGGGCCGCCTCCATCGCCGCCGACGCCCTGGCCAGGGCGCAGGTGAAACAGCAGAGTACGGCACCCACTCTCCTTGAAGCTCACCCACCCATGCCGGCTGCCACCTTAGCTAGGGGCCCCGTGTTCCATGCGGTCCATTGATTGATTTGCTTGCCGGATCCATCCATCGATCACAGGTCCACGTAACGCCTCCTCGTCGCCCCGGGAACCGGACCGGCTCCTCGGCGGCCTCCTCTCGCCGGACTTCGACGAGCCGGCGTGCCGCAGCCGCTACGAGGGCTCCCGCCGATGGAAGCCGTCGCCGTTCCCGGTCTCGCCTTATCTGGTCCGGAAGCTGAGGCAGTACGAGGCCAACCACCGCCGGTGCGGGCCGGACACGCCGCGGTACCGCGAGGCCATGGCGCAGCTCCGGTCCGGCCGCAACGGCGACCGCGGCGAGTGCAGGTACGTGGTGTGGCTGCCCGTCCAGGGCCTCGGCAACCGGATGCTCAGCCTCGTCTCCACCTTCCTCTACGCGCTGCTCACCGCCCGCGTCCTCCTCGTCCACGAGCCACCGGAGATGGAGGGCCTCTTCTGCGAGCCCTTCCCGGGGACCTCCTGGCTGCTGCCCGCCAGCTTCCCCTACAAGGACGTCCGCTTCGGGTCGGAATCCAAGGAGAGCTACGTGACCATGCTCCAGAACAACGTCGTCCGCTACGACGGCGGCAATGCCTCCAGCGCGCTCCCGGCGTACGTGTACCTCCACCTGGAGAACATGAACCTCCGGCTCCAGAGCCACACCTTCTGCGAGGAGGACCACCGCGCGCTCGACGGCTTCAACTGGATGGTGCTCCGCTCCGACAGCTACTTCGCCGTGGCGCTCTTCCTCGTGCCCACGTACCGCGACGAGCTGGAGCGCATGTTCCCGTCCAAGGGGTCCGTGTTCCACCACCTCGGCAGGTACCTCCTCCACCCGGGGAACCCGGCGTGGGGGATCGCGCAGAGGTTCTTCGACGGCTACCTCGCCGGCGCCGACCAGCGCCTCGGGGTGCAGGTGCGGATCGTCTGGCACCACCCCGTCCCGTTCGACGTCATGTTCGACCAGATCCTCCGGTGCACGCGGGAGCACCGTCTCCTGCCGCAGCTCACCGGCAGCGAACCCCCTGCCATCGTCCGGCCGTCGTCGAACACCACGGCGACGTCCAAGGCGAATAAGGTGAAGGCCGTGCTGGTGGTGTCGTTGAAGCCCGAGTACTACGACAAGCTCCACGGCATGTACTACAACAACGCCACCGCCTCCGGCGAGCTCGTCACCGTGTACCAGCCGAGCCACGACCAGGACCAGCACACGGAGGCGCGCGCGCACAACGAGCGCGCCCTCGCCGAGATCTTCCTGCTCAGCTACTGCGACGAGATGGTCACCACGTCGTGGTCGACCTTCGGGTACGTGGCGCACGCGCTGGCCGGCCTGCGCCCAAGGCTGCTGGCCCCGCTGGACTTGAGCAAGATGAGGTCCGACGTGGCGTGCGTCAGGCCCGCGTCCATCGAGCCGTGCCTGCACTCGCCGCCGTCGCTCGTCTGCCGGCGCAAGCAGGATCTTGACCCCGTGGCCCATGTGCCCTTCCTGCGCCACTGCGAAGATGTGGATTTCGGTCTCAAGCTCGTCGACTGAGTTGGCTGGCTCTATGCAGAGAGGCTTCTCTTTGCTCTAGCAAACATTGCTGTTTTTAGGCTTGATTTGTGATCACTGAAATACATGTTGGTCGTCGTAAAAAGAAAGAAAAAATAAATAAATTCTGTACTACATGTTCTTAGTGGATTTGTTTTGTAAAATCGAATGAATTAGTGGCATTGATATTTAATCCATGGCGTCTCTACTTTCTCTAAATCAAAATAATGAAAATAATGAAGTTTTATAAGAAATGATTATTCACCGACAAGGGAATTGCCATTTAAGAAGAAAGAAAATAATAACAAAATTTACACAAAATTTATGCAGAAATTATGCTTTTTTATAATGTGAAATAATAAGTATATAATTGTGAAATTTTCACAAAAAAAAAGTTTCGTAAGGAGGAAAGAATTAGTGGCTTCAGAATTACGCTTCAAGAAAAAAATGAAAATAATAAAGTTCTCTAAGAAAGAATGCATCAGTGGCATTAGTATTACACTTTAAGAAGAAAGAAAATCAAAAGAAAAAAGAAACAAAAACTACATAGGGTCTCCACAGAAATTGTGCTTTTCTGTAATATGCAAGAATAATCATATAATGATGAAATTTCAGAAAAAAAGAATTCCTAAGAAGGAATGATTTAGTGGCTTTGGTATTAACCTTAAAGAAGAAAGGAAATGAAATAAAATTTAAGCAAATAAAAATAATAAAGTTTCCCAAGGAAGAATAAATTAGTGACATCGGTATTACCCATTTAAGAACAAAAAAAATAATAAAAACAAAGAACGACAAAAATTGCACACTAGGTTCACAAAGATTACATTTTTCAAAAATATGCAAGAATAAACATATAATAATATTATTTTTTTCGCAAAAACGATTATAAGAAGGAATAAATTAGTGGCATTGGTTTTATCGTCAATAAAGAAAAAAAATGAAATAATAATTAAAAATTCAAAATAAGGAACAATGAATAATGAATAAGTAGCAATAGTATTACCCAAAATCCGTTTCTGAGCTCGAGCTCAGATGAGCCCGATATCCGCACCGTTCCTATGCGCCAAGATATGTGCGTCTTCATGTATTTTCTGACCGTATATGCATTTCCCGTCTCGTGTATTAGAGGAGCATTGATTGCGACGGCTCTAGCGGACGCCGTTGCGAGACAGATGGTTGCGCGACGGCTCCGCCCCCCAGCTGAGCCATCATGAGCCGTATGAACGAAGGATCCGCACAGACGGCGTTGGCACAGGTGTGTCAATAAATGTCCACCGGCCCAACCGTCACAACCTCATCTACCGCATGCACTATTCTCCCCCTCCCACCCCCCTCTTGAATCATTGAGCTCGACCTTGCCCGGTCATCTCCGGTTGACCCGCCATGTCCTCATCGTCGTCCTCCTCTCTCCCCGTGCCAGCGGACTGGCTGCTCCCTCTGATGCCCTGCCCTCTGTGTGGCGACGAGGTTGTCACCGCCGTCGCTAGGACCGGCAACAACGCCGGTCATCGTTTCTACAAGTGCATCTGCTACGATGTAAGTTGTATTTCTGATTCAGAAAGTTCCGACCCTGCATCTAGTTGCCACAGCTTGTCATCGCAGGTCCTCGGACTAATGCATTCCAGTATGTGTTTCATATTTTGTCAGGCTCGTCAGTGTCGTTTCTTCGAGTTCCAGCGCACATATTGCAGGAGGATGACTCAGGACCAGATTGTTGCTGCGCAGCATCAAGCCGGATGGCACCCGGCTAGGCATGGATTCGCAGTTCATCATGGCAACCCGCCTGTCCAGATGGTTCCAGCTGTCATACAACCCTAGGTGCAGCAGCACGCCCAGCCGCATCTTCCGCCGCAGATCCAGGCTGCGATGCACCAGTCGCCGCAGGCGGTCAACAATATGTTTGCTGAAGCCATCATGCCAGCTGCGTCGGCCGGGGCAGCATCTGGTGCACAAGGACTGGCCGCAGTTGTCGTGCTCATGGCTACTGTCAACATCTTGCTCACCGTTGCCGTCCTGATGGTCGTGCTTGCTATGTACTTTGCTTAACTTAAAGTGTTGCTACTGCGTGGTAGTTAGGTTAGGCTGGACTAATTGTAACCAAGGGTGGCTCCCTCTACCGCTAAGCCTGTTTCGCCCCTCGCCAATCCCGTTTAAGAGAACTGTCGCTATTATGTTTATTAGTATTTTATATGGAACGCAGTAGTTGGTAATGAAGATCTTCTTAAAATGACGTTTGTCTGTCTGAATCCCAGATTGAGCAATGTTTGCGCCACCGCATTCTATAGTTTCCGTAGACCATAATGAAGAAATTTGCGCTACACGATCTCTTGGTCCAGTGGTTTTCGATACCGCATTTACGCGTCCACCTCGTTCAGTTTTTTTCCTAATGTTAATATGGGCGACCGTAATTTTTGTAGATGACGAGCCGGCACATCCAGCATGTTGCCCATGCCCCCAACCACACACTGACTCTAATTATGAAGGGGCAAACACGTCATTTCACCCGAGCGGCGGTGGGTGGGTGGGCGGCTGCATTTCATCCCTTCTCCACGGATCCAGTCATATCGTCAACCATACCGACCAAGACGGCCGCCGGCGAGCTGCAGATCATCTGGGAGGGATCCGCCCCGCTGCCCTCCTCTTTGCCAGGCAGTACTCTATTCGTACTCACAACAGCATGGTACGCTCCCTCCCATATTATGTTTTCTCTGTTCATGTTGTACTATAGTCAGTGTGTCATGCATCTCGCCCAGATATGACACATTTGCTGTTTGTGTACCCTTTTTTCGTGTGCCCCCTGTAGGATGACCATAGATCCGAGTCTGGTAGCCGCGCCGAGCAGCGAGATGGTTGTGGCAACGACACCCCGGGCGCAGCCGCCGTCGGAGATGATTCCGACCTGGACGAGTCATCCTCCAGCGCTGTGCCCGGAGATCCACCCACGCCAACATCACGCATCTCCTTGAAGCATGCAGTCAGTGTAATTCAGACTTTTGATGACTACAAGAAGTGGTTAGTAGAGCAGATTGGGTTTGGAGGTATGCTGAAGCTGCCAGCACTACAGAAGCTGAGTCTGAAGACGAGCGCGTGGATTATGAGCAGAGTTAGCGTCAGCCGCAGGGAGATTAAATTGAGGGACAACAAGGTTCTTAAGTTTTACCCACAGGATTTCTACAAGGTTTTTGGGATCCCATGCGGCCACCGTAGTGTCAAGGGGAGGGATGCAAACATCAATCCTGAGGCTGTTCATTTTATAAAGACAACACTTCAGATGAACAAAACTGGAGTACACAGCTTGAGGGCAGCTGAAGATTTTCTGATGCGTGACATCAATGAGAATTCAAGCAAACTAGAGAAAGATTGTTTCCAGATCGCATTTGTGATATTCGTTATGGATCATGTGCTAGTTCCAACCACGAAGCACAACTACACGACCATTGACTTTTGGGGAGCCATAGCAAACATTGAATCAATCGATCAATTTAACTGGTGTGAGTATGTCCTTAAGCACCTTCTCGATGCAGTGAAGAAGCTTAAGAGAGACATGATGGCCAACAATCTATCGACCAACCTAACTGGTTGTCATCTTTTTTTCAGGCAAGTTCATTTTTTTTCATTTTTTTGCAATTGTTGTAGGTATGTTTCATTTTTGCAACCATGCATGAATTGACATGGTGTGTGCCAACGTCGTCGTGGTTTTGCAGGTCTTTTTGCTTGACAACCTCGACCTTGGCATTTTCAGTAAGTCGCACAGTGTGCTCCCCAGGATACCAGAATTTCATCCCGAGTCCTTCCGTCGAATGCTTGCCATGGCTGCTGACCCGGTTAAAGGAACTACCTCCTACGCGCATGCCAATGTAAAGATGAGCTTTTACTTATTTTCTGCTTGAGTATGCAGGAAATCTCCTTTGCACCAACGCTGTGTGTTTATCTGAATTCACACAGCCAGTTATTGTCTCATTTTTACCAATATTATTTTTTGCGGATGCAGCTGAGAGACGCTTCGACAGTATGCTACACACGCCACAAGTTTCCGCCATCAGCTCCGCCGTTTGCAACCACCAACAGGCTTACTAGGCGTTCCGGCATGCCGATGGCAGGACACCCCCCAAACACAACTCCTGTAATGCATGGGCAAACAGAGGTTTTAACACCTACCGGTCCCGCTCCCGGGCCACTTCATTTTGCAAAGTATCTACGGGACAAGTATCCTCATCTAGTATGTGCTTCCTTTTTAAGTGTTTTATGCATTAATTTTCGACATCAGTTACCACTGATGGTAAATCCCCAGGTCCTCACCATTCAATCTATCGCAGGTAGCTGACGAGATCACGATGATTTTAAAACAGCACAACGCGAGAGGCATTATGCATTTGACCCAAGCCACCAACAAAATCCAGCAGGCCCTGTTGGAAGCAAAGAATGGGCTTCAAATGGGCTTCTACACGTTCTCAGACAAAGTAATAAAATCAGTCACAAATCGTTGTGTGTGCTGTCGCGCTCGGGGTTTCACTGAGTGTCCAGAGTCAGGTCAGGAAAAGCAAAATTAATCAGTTTAGACAATGTCATTTGTAGCCTTCACATGCACAAGTCATTAATTTGTTTCTGTTATTGCCGCCATCCATTAGCCCTCCCTGCCACCTCCAAGTCTGTACGCTTTAGGACGCTTGTAGCAGGAAAAATACAGGGACAAAGGCTTGAGCTATCTGATTGCGAAGGTCAGATGACATCCTGCAATATATTATCCTCGGAAATTTTTTATATACTCCCACCCAGAAGGAGGACCTCGTCCAGAAACATCTCTAATCTTTTGATTATCTTGTATTTTTCCAGCTACGTCGCCTCTGCCACCAGCCGGTATGCGCAAGCGCGCCATGGATGCGCATGATTCTACATCAAATAGCAAGAAATCCTCCTCGCGAGCATCTTCCAATGCGCTCAATTACTTCAAGTCCACTTTAATGTCCATCGCTCAAATGTACGCAGACCTTCCAGTCAACACTCCATTTACTGTCTTTGACAGTGCTGCACCAATCTACACAAGCGGAAATACATATTCCAGCATGGATTTGCAACCGATCCATGGGTGAACGGTGTTGTGCCACATCCGCCACACATGCCAACAACCGACCTTATTGTTGCCCACTTCACACAGCTGCCAACGCAAGACCTACAGAGGTGTTCCCCGTTCAACTTATTCATTTTTATCCCACCGTTTGAATTTTCAGTATTTACATCAGGTCCAGCCGTGCTCATTATTTAGCACCCTTACATTCTAACCCGTTGTCTTTTGAATTCGCTGAATGAACTATATGTACTGCATTATACATGACAGTCCACGGCTGATCTGCGTTACCGGTATGGCGTTGCGCGAGCAGCTTGTCGGGATGCAGCACCTTCACCACGAGCTTGTTTCTATAATCATGAGGAGGTATTCCCAGTCCGACCAGGAAGCGAATTCAAAGTGTCCATACATGAACTGGAGGCACAATATGGAACCTGAATTTGCCGTAATTCTGTCTTGCCTAGATGCCCCCATTTTTTCATCTTGGTCCTTTGCTTACTGCGTGCATGCTCTCTCAGCTATTCCTCCAAGTTTATCGTTCAACCCCTGACCTCTTATGCATTCACCCTTTTCCAGACCATTGTCCTTGCGGACCATGAATATTTGACGAACATCTCGATCCAGAAGCAGTTGGTTGGCAACGAGATCCCATATGACATAACCTCTTGCCAGATGGTACACCCCAACTCGTGAACTTAATTACATCCATGCTCAGCTCATCTACTTCCAGTTCATATGATTTCGACGTTTATTGTGCACCAACTTGTGGCATACATATAAACCTATAAATTACCTTGTAGCTAAACCTTTCATTGTGCTCTGCTCAGTTCTTCTTGCCAATACCATCAGAGGATGGATGGATAATACTGATGTGGGACATGTTGTCAAGGAAGCTCCACGTGCTTGACCCTCTCACCAGAGGAGGAGGTCCGAGCGACGCAACAAAAGACAAGCACGAACTCATAGCTTGGAAGCTTCATCACGCTCTTTTCCAATGCCTGAACGAGTACTACGCTGGCTGGCCCACGCAAGACGGCCAGTGGGCGACCAAATACCCCGTTGTAGCTGAGGAAAATTTCGATACGTATGTAGCCTTCTCACCCCCTAATTCTACAGGAACTTTCATCACTTTTCCCATACATCAATTTATATTTACCTTTTTTTTCATTTTTGTCTATCACAAAACAGACAAGAAACTGGCGCGTGCGTGCTCCACATCGCCCGACACTACGACGGCCAGAAGCTGAAGATCCCTCTAACCAAGGTAGGTCCATTCTCTTAAACCCGTCTACTCTTACCGATGTTTTTCCCAAAGTCATGCAGAGTCATTACAAATGGCTCAGTTATATTTCCCTTGTTGTGGCTGACAACCATAAACCGAACAACAATCTACCAACATGTACAGTACAATGTCGGCAAAACGAAAAGGCAGGCCCTGCATGAGTGTGTCAAACTTCAGGGCAATTCTTCAAAGTTGGCGCATGAGGCTCTGTGGACGGTACTAGCACCCACCGACTCCTGGCTTGGGTCAAACCAGTCCGGTTAGAGGGACAGCGGGTTGTGGGAACTGCTTCGTCCGAATGAATATGTATCTACTACTGATTTCGGTGTATCATAACGCATCGTTTATCGCTCAGATGTTCGGTTTGCTTTTTATTTTTTCTCTATGATCTATCGAGTATTGTAAACGCCACAGTAGATGTGTGAACCATGGTATTCGGCAGGTTTTCATCAAAAAATCTGTTTTAGGAATGTAGTATGAACCACTTGTTTTGTAAGTCCTACCGAAACGGAAAATGGCTTTTCAATCGGAAATCGATCCTCTTTATGTACTGAAACACAGAACTCATACTCACTAGGTAGTTTGAATTGTTTTTTCCTTACATGGACAACATTTTTTTACAAAATTATCCAACATAATTGCCGAACAAAATCTCCTTCGTCTGTATTTTTCTTCACTTATATGTCTGTTTATGTACCAACTTAAGGATCCGATTTTCTCAAATCGGCGTTTGTAAATTTGTGCACCCAATCAATTTATGTACAACAAGGTCCATATGACATGTACTCTGGAAACCAGCTTTTGATAGATGGACGAAGGGTTTGGGAAATAGCTTCAACGAACGAAAATGGAAGTTCTGCTCAATGTATTTTTAGCTTCCTGCATCACGCCCCCTCACCCCATCCCATATATCCAGAACTGTAAAATTTACAGTTTGACCGCTTAACCATGATCTTGTCTACTCCTCACCAAATAATCTCATATGACAACAATCCAGTATGTAGCAACCGTTCGTAGCATTTCCCCAAATGAGGATGCATTTCTACTTGATAACTGAGTGACTTTGTCGCCTGAAAAGTTCAAAGTTCGAGCACCTACACGTATTTAAAACGTTGTATTTTTTTAACAGACTGCATGGGTTCATAAATCTAGCAAACTCAACTGCCCATAGAATCTTCTTTCATTTGTATTTTTTTACACTTATGTTTTTCTGGCTTCTAAACGTTCTGAGTATTTAATTTTTACTAACAATTTCTATTAGACTGCAATGGCAGGTCTACAATAAGGGAACACGACTATGGAAATCATGGCCAATCACTATGCTGAAGGAACTTTCCCCACCAACAAACGACATCCTCATTATTAGGTAAATCGCTTCGTTAAACTGATCCGCCTACTTTGTTTTTCACAAACAAATACTAGTGAAGACCTATCAAATTCTCTAATCACGCCGCACGCAAAACGACTGCCAACAGCCACAAAGTGATAGTGATAAGTTTTCACTTGCCCAGGACAAGCAGTCGTTCGCACTTCTGTCAGACACAAGCTTATAGGTCTTAAGGTCATACTTAGGGGTTACATCGCTGGTTAAAACTACTATTTTGCGCCTTAGTGGTTTTTCGAGCGATCCAAAATGAAACCTTAGTCCTTCAGCTGCGCAACTACTAATACCACGAGGATAGACAAAAGATCTGCCGAGCCTGGAGTCGGTCTCCCCAGGGCCCTACTTGCATGCTCATCTTCAGGCCATCAATCTATGATCATGTCGTATGCGAACTCCGGAACGTCTCCCTTGTTCCCCTTCATGGTCACAATTTCATAGGCGAGCTTTGCACGCAAACCATCAATCTGGTCCTGCATGGCGACATCGGAACCAACTAGGTTTTACAATCTCTTTGTAGACTTTTCACAACAAATTGATGCGTCTAAAAATATGATCCTATAATTATAAGGTTCACCAACCTGGCTCAGTGTTGAACGGAGGTACAACCCGGTGAAGTCTGTGTAGTAGTGTGTGATGTACACTCCGCTGTATTCCCTGTCAGACAACAAACCGTACTTATCAACATTATAAATTTTATCCTGCTCACCACATTGCCCCATATGTGGTGCTACTGAATTTAAGGCACGATTTTGTGTGTTCTGCGGAACGGGATGTTCTGGGGTTTATGTGACACGCACCTGCTGCACGGTTCATGCTGCGCCACCAATGGGTAGAGGAATTTCCAACCATCTGTTTCAACCAACCTGTTGCCGAAATAGTTGTTGAATAGAGAGCATAACCTTCGCTGGAACTTCTTTGCATGGCTCTCGTGTTTAATTTTCATCTCATCCATGACATCGGTCTCGGTTGGGTCAAGCACGATCACCGTCTTTTCATCCTTGTCCAGAAGGTACACTGACCAGCAGTCCATAAAATCAACTGGGAACCAAAACTATCATCGTTCACACCATGAGAATAAGAACTTCAGCTTAGCCACAGGAAGCGACGCAATTTTTTACTTGCAATAACTATCAGAATAAATTTACCTTCTTCAGCCAATCAATCCTATATCCAATTACTTCTGAATTCATCATAGTTTCTATGTAATCCCAGTCCGTTTCACCGTCATCCCTGCAAACCTCTTCCTGAAAATGTAAATGCCACACACAACATGCGTTATTCCTCACCAACAAGCAAAACAATCAGTGGTGCTAACATTAATTCTTTGTCCACATTTTTCACATATGTTGTGATTTACAACGAAGCGTGGGTCGAATAGCCCCCTGAACCTGTCGAGCCACTCGCCGTATATTCCATTATCCTTTTCACGTAGCATGTGTTGAATACACCTCCAAACATTCATGGTCACCTCCCCCTGGTGTCAACTCATCTTTGATGTCTTGTCCTGACGCGACCGCCAAAATTGGATGGAAGTGCTTAACCCATTTCCTGCAAAAGTCCCAGTAGTTAGTAGAGTTTTTTTTGGGAAATTCTAAAATGTTCTTTTTCTTCTTTCTTTCTTTCTCATCGATGTTTTCTTGTTAAACAAAAGCAATAAACGATGAATTGTATCCGCTTTTAGCTTACTTCTTTAAAATCCCACCCTCACAGGCAGTCATGTTAGCATTGAACCTTGAAATTGCTTCAGGATAGGGATGGGAATGGTTCAACCCAATTGACAGCGGGTACTTATCCCCCCAATGCCTCCTTGAAGATGTTTGCTCACCTACCACACCAGTCCCTGCTGATTCATGTTGTCTCTTGCTGCTGTGTGTCACAGTGTGCTTAATCCCACATTTTTTCAGATAAGCGAGGACAACTTGTTGGAAGTTAGTCAGTGAGCCAGTCCCGTTTAAAGCAAAACCCTGTGCACGAGCCTCACCGTCGGCGCCATCTGCAGCACACATATTTTTCTCAGTGGGTACAAAAGGTTTACCAAGATATATAGTTGTACAAACATTCATGTTGAAGTACCTGCTTCGTCACGCCGGAAAGAAGGACCAGGATTGCAGTATGTTTGCACATCTAGCACAGTTGGACGAGCCGTCTTTTCATTGGTTCTGGTTTGCTCAACCACCACATTTGCTGCTCGAGCGACTTGGTCCACTGCTGCACCCATTTCGTCTGTATCGGTCATGTCCGCAGCTACTGTGTGTGTTTTACCATTTTTGGCAGCATCACAGTCATGAAGATACGTGATCACTGCTTGCTGTAAGCATGTGGCTGACCCATCATTCACAGATTGCAGTCCATGTCTATGAGCTTCACCATCATCCGAATCTACAGGACACATCCATATGATGTTCGTTCTACTCATGAGCCACAAAAGCAAAAGTTTTGGGATCAAGCTTTCTTTTGAGTGATTTTGTTACCTCCGTTGTCATGTTGGAAGGAAGGACCAGGCCGACATGTTGTTGGAACATCTAATCCATGTGGACGGGCCCTTCGACGCTGCCTGGAACGCTGCTCTCCCATATCTGCTGGACAGTTTGGTGCATCTGGAACACCGTGCCAACCCAGCAATATAGGGCCGCTGATGGGGGGGTCTTCATCATCAGCATCTCCTGCCCTTGCGCTACCAACCACAAGTATTGTTGTTTGACACGTAGTAACAAGGTTAGTTTTAAACATCTCCTGATTTGTTTCGATGTATTAATGCTTTGGTAATTCATCATGTAGTCATGTACATATATTTTGCTAAAATTCCGAAGTAAACCTCCTATCCACGCGATCCACCAGACGCATGTGTTCAGGGCAGCTAGCAAATCATTTAAGTTATTCAATCCCGGCATAGTTGTTTCACCATTCAATGCTTCAGCTTCGTCCATGTAGTCGATTGGGACTTGCGATGCTACTGCCAGAAATTCGTCATCCAATTCTGTAAAACACAGATTTTTTCCATGATCATTTCTACTAAATATTAATTTATAATAACGTTGGAGTATTGTCTTAGTAGGACCATACCCGTTGACTCATCTTCTTCACCAGAATAGTCAGTACCTGCCAATGATGCACCCCCAAAGAACTCATCATCTAGATCTGAACACCGGGAAATAGTTGACATTAGATCAGACTGTCTTTTTTCTTATGCTTGGGAATGGCTACAACATATTAGTATGGCAGCAATTTATACCCTCGTTACGACGCAAGGAGTCCTGTCCCCTGCTGACCATACGCTCACCGTTGGCGGCGAGTGGAGACAGGTTTGCAGCCGCCTATTGGCTTGCATTCAGTAGCTCCCTCCAGTTCTTGTCCCTAACTTTGCCGTCAGTTAGTACATCCCATGCAGCTTCACCTTCATTTTCATGTTGGTCATCTTGGCTGTCCCTCTCTAGTTCTGCCCAGTGTATCTGTTCTTGGTTGTTACCATTGGATCTGCTGTTGCCAAATGCATGTTTGTCTGCTCCAGCATATGCATAGTCACAATTGAAAATATTAAATAAAACAAGCAGTATTATTACAGAATCAGAACACTAAATATGCAAACAACAACGCTGATGATCGGTCTTCTTTATTTGTTACCTTCGGCGCCTCCGTCAGCTCCAACATTTGAAAGAAGTCTTCTAGCTTGATCACATATGCCTGCCATCAGATTTTTGTTGGAAATATGCCCTAGAGGCAATAATAAAAGCATTATTATTATATTTCCTTGTTCATGATAATTGTCTTTATTCATGCTATAATTGTGTTATCCGGAAATCGTAATACATGTGTGAATAATAGACACCAACATGTCCCTAGTAAGCCTCTAGTTGACTAGCTCGTTGATCAACAGATAGTCATGGTTTCCTGACTATGGACATTGGATGTCATTGATAACGAGATCACATCATTAGGAGAATGATGTGATGGACAAGACCCAATCCTAAACATAGCACAAGATCGTATAGTTCGTTTGCTAGAGTTTTCCAATGTCAAGTATCCTTTCCTTAGACCATGAGATCGTGTAACTCCCGGATACCGTAGGAGTGCTTTGGGTGTACCAAACGTCACAACGTAACTGGGTGACTATAAAGGTATACTACGGGTATCTCCGAAAGTGTCTGTTGGGTTGACACGGATCAAGACTGGGATTTGTCACTCCGTATGACGGAGAGGTATCACTGGGCCCACTCGGTAATGCATCATCATAATGAGCTCAGAGTGACCAAGTGTCTGTTCACGGGATCATGCATTACGGTACGAGTAAAGTGACTTGCCGGTAACGAGATTGAACGAGGTATTGGGATACCGACGATCGAATCTCGGGCAAGTAACATACCGATTGACGAAGGGAATTGTATACGGGGTTGCTTGAATCCTCGACATTGTGGTTCATCCGATGAGATCATCGAGGAGCATGTGGGAGCCAACATGGGTATCCAGATCCCGCTGTTGGTTATTGGCCGGAGAGTCGTCTCGGTCATGTCTACATGTCTCCCGAACCCGTAGGGTCTACACACTTAAGGTTCGGTGCCGCTAGGGTTGTAGGGATATGTATATGCAGTAACCCGAATGTTGTTCGGAGTCCCGGATGAGATCCCGGACGTCACGAGGAGTTCCGGAATGGTCCGGAGGTAAAGAATTATATATAGGAAGTGCTATTTCGGGCATCGGGACAAGTTTCGGGGTCACCGGTATTGTACCGGGACCACCGGAAGGGTCCCGGGGGTCCACCGGGTGGGGCCACCTGCCCCGGGGGGCCACATGGGCTGTAGGGGGTGCGCCTTGGCCTATATGGGCCAAGGGCACCAGCCCCAAGAGGCCCATGCGCCTAGGGTTCAAGAGAGGAAGAGTCCCGAAGGGGGAAGGCACCTCCTAGGTGCCTTGGGGAGGAGGGATTCCTTCCTTGGCCGCCGCCCCCTAGGAGATTGGATCTCCTAGGGCCGCCCCCCCCTAGGCCCCCTATATATAGTGGGGGGGAAGGGAGGACCTCTCACCCTTGCCTTTGGTGCCTCCCTCTCCCTCTCCAACACCTCCTCCTCCTCCATAGTGCTTGGCGAAGCCCTGCCGGAGTACTGCAGCTCCATCACCACCATGCCGTCGTGCTGCTGCTGGAGACATCTTCCTCAACCTCTCCTTCCCCCTTGTTGGATCAAGAAGGAGGAGACGTTACGCTGACCGTACGTGTGTTGAACGCGGAGGTGCCGTCCGTTCGGCGCTAGGATCTCCGGTGATTTGGATCACGTCGAGTACGCCTTCCTCATCCCCGTTCTTTGAACGCTTCCGCGTGTGATCTACAAAGGTATGTAGATGCAATCCAATCACTCGTTGCTAGATGAACTCCTAGATGGATCTTGGTGAAACCGTAGGAAAATTTTTGTTTTCTGCAACGTTCCCCAACAGTGGCATCATGAGCTAGGTCTATGCGTAGTTCTCTTGCACGAGTAGAACACAATTTGTTGTGGGCGTTGATGTTGTCAACTTTATTGCTGCTACTAGTCTTATCTTGCTTCAACGGTATTGTGGGATGAAGCGGCCCGGACCAACCTTACACGTACGCTTACGTGAGACCGGTTCCACCGACTAACATGCACTAGTTGCATAAGGTGGCTGGCGGGTGTCTGTCTCTCCCACTTTAGTTGGAGCGGATTCGATGAAAAGGGTCCTTATGAAGGGTAAATATAAGTTGACAAATCACGTTGTGGCTTTCACGTAGGTAAGAAAACGTTCTTGCTAAAACCCTACTTCAGCCACGTAAAACATGCAACAACAATTAGAGGACGTCTAACTTGTTTTTGCAGCAAGTGCTTTGTGATATGATATGGCCAAAGTTGTGATGAATGATGAATGATATATATGTGATGTATGAGATGTTCATGCTATTGTAATAGGAATCACGACTTGCATGTCGATGAGTATGACAACCGGCAGGAGCCATAGGAGTTGTCTTTATTTTTTGTATGACATGCGTGTCATTGAGAAACGCCATGTAAATTACTTTACTTTATTGCTAAACGCGTTAGCCATAGTAGTAGAAGTAATAGTTGGCGAGCAACTTCATGGAGGCACGATGATGGAGATCATGATGATGGAGATCATGGTGTCATGCCGGTGACAAGATGATCATGGAGCCCCAAGATGGAGATCAAAGGAGCTATGTGATATTGGCCATATCATGTCACTATTATTATTTGATTGCATGTGATGTTTATCATGTTTTGCATCTTGTTTACTTAGAACGACGGTAGTAAATAAGATGATCCCTCATAATAATTTCAAGAAAGTGTTCCCCCTAACTGTGCACCATTGCGACAGTTCGTTGTTTCGAAGCACCACGTGATGATCGGGTGTGATAGATTCCAACGTTCACATACAACGGGTGTAAGACAGATTTACACATGCAAACACTTAGGTTGACTTGACGAGCCTAGCATGTACAGACATGGCCTCGGAACACAGAAGACCGAAAGGTCGAGCATGAGTTGTATAGAAGATATGATCAACATGAAGATGTTCACCGACGTTGACTAGTCCGTCTCACGTGATGATCGGACACGGCCTAGTTAACTCGGATCATGTTATACTTAGATTACAGGAGGGATGTCTATCTAAGTGGGAGTTCATTGAATAATTTGATTAGATGAACTTAATTATCATGAACTTAGTCTAATTTTTTTGCAATATGTCTTGTAGATCAAATGGCCAATGTAGTCCTCAACTTCAACGCGTTCCTAGAGAAAACCAAGCTGAAAGATGATGGCAGCAACTACACGGACTGGGTCCGGAACCTGAGGATCATCCTCATAGCTGCCAAGAAAGATTATGTCCTACAAGCACCGCTGGGTGACGCACCTGTTCTCCCTGTAGAACAAGACGTTATGAACGCTTGGCAGGCACGTACCGATGACTACTCCCTCGTTCAGTGCGGCATGCTTTACAGCTTAGAGCCGGGGCTCCAAAAGCGTTTTGAGAGACACAGAGCATATGAGATGTTCGAAGAGCTGAAAATGGTTTTTCAAGCTCATGCCCGGGTCGAGAGATATGAAGTCTCCGACAAGTTCTTCAGCTGTAAGATGGAGGAAAATAGTTCTGTCAGTGAGCACATACTCACTATGTCTGGGTTGCATAACCGCTTGACTCAGCTGGGAGTTAATCTCCCGGATGACGCGGTCATTGACAGAATCCTTCAGTCGCTTCCACCGAGCTACAAGAGCTTTGTGATGAACTTCAATATGCAGGGGATGGAAAAGACCATTCCTGAAGTATTTGCAATGCTGAAATCAGCAGAGGAAGAAGTCAAAAAGGAACATCAAGTGTTGATGGTGAATAAAACCACTAAGTTCAAGAAAGGCAAGGGTAAGAAAACCTTCAAGAAGGACGGCAAGGGAGTTGCCGCGCCCGGCAAGCAAGCTGCCGGGAAGAAGCCAAAGAATGGACCCAAGCCCGAGACTGAGTGCTTTTATTGCAAGGAAAGTGGTCACTGGAAGCGGAACTGCCCCAAATACTTAGCGGACAAGAAGGCCGGCAAAACAAAAGGTATATGTGATATACATGTAATTGATGTGTACCTTACCAGTACTCGTAGTAGCTCCTGGGTATTTGATACCGGTGCAGTTGCTCACATTTGTAACTCAAAGCAGGAGCTGCGGAATAAGCGGAGACTGGTGAAGGACGAGGTGACGATGCGCGTCAGGAATGGTTCCAAGGTCGATGTGATCGCCGTCGGCACGCTGCCTCTTCATTTACCTACGGGATTAGTTTTAAACCTCAATAATTGTTATTTAGTACCAGCTTTGAGCATGAACATTGTATCAGGATCTCGTTTAATACGAGATGGCTACTCATTTAAATCCGAGAATAATGGTTGTTCTATTTATATGAGAGATATGTTTTATGGTCATGCTCCGATGGTGAATGGTTTATTCTTAATGAATCTCGAGCGTAATGCTACACATATTCATAGTGTGAGTACCAAGAGATGTAAGATTGATAATGATAGACCCACATACTTGTGGCACTGCCGCCTTGGTCACATAGGTGTCAAACGCATGAAGAAGCTCCATGCTGATGGACTTTTAGAGTCTCTTGATTATGAATCATTTGACACGTGCGAACCATGCCTCATGGGTAAAATGACCAAGACTCCGTTCTCAGGAACAATGGAGCGAGCAACCAACTTATTGGAAATCATACATACTGATGTGTGCGGTCCAATGAGTGTTGAGGCTCGCGGTGGCTATCGTTATGTTCTCACCCTCACTGATGACTTGAGTAGATATGGGTATGTCTACTTAATGAAACACAAGTCTGAGACCTTTGAAAAGTTCAAAGAATTTCAGAGTGAGGTTGAGAATCAACGTGACAGGAAAATCAAGTTCCCGCGATCAGATCGTGGAGGAGAATACTTGAGTCACGAGTTTGGCACACACTTAAGAAAATGTGGAATAGTTTCACAACTCACGCCGCCTGGAACACCTCAGCGTAATGGTGTGTCCAAACGTCGTAATCGCACTCTATTAGATATGATGCGATCTATGATGTCTCTTGCCGATTTACCGTTATCTTTTTGGGGCTATGCTTTAGAGACTGCCGCATTCACTTTAAATAGGGCTCCGTCGAAATCCGTTGAGACGACACCGTTTGAATTATGGTTTGGGAAGAAACCTAAGCTGTCGTTTCTGAAAGTTTGGTGATGCGATGCTTATGTCAAGAAACTTCAACCTGAAAAGCTCGAACCCAAGTCGGAAAAATGCGTCTTCATAGGATACCCTAAAGAAACTATTGGGTATACCTTCTACCTCAGATCCGAAGGCAAGATCTTTGTTGCCAAGAATGGGTCCTTTCTAGAGAAAGAGTTTCTCTCGAAAGAAGTAAGTGGGAGGAAAGTAGAACTTGATGAAGTATTACCTCTTGAACCGGAAAAAGGCGCAACTCAAGAAAATGTTCCTGAGGTGCCTGCACCGACTAGAGAGGAAGTTAATGATGATGATCAAGATACTTCAGATCAAGCTCCTACTGAAATTCGAAGGTCCACAAGGACACGTTCCGCACCAGAGTGGTACGGCAACCCTGTCTTGGAAATCATGTTGTTAGACAACGGTGAACCTTCGAGCTATGAAGAAGCGATGGCGGGCCCGGATTCCGACAAATGGCTAGAAGCCATGAAATCCGAGATAGGATCCATGTATGAAAACGAAGTATGGACTTTGACTGACTTGCCCGTTGAGCGGCGAGCCATAGAAAATAAATGGATCTTTAAGAAGAAGACAGACGCGGATGGTAATGTGACCATCTATAAAGCTCGGCTTGTCGCTAAGGGTTATCGACAAGTTCAAGGGGTTGACTATGATGAGACTTTCTCACCGGTAGCGAAGCTAAAGTCCGTCCGAATCATGTTAGCAATTGCCGCATTCTATGATTATGAGATATGGCAAATGGACGTCAAAACGGCATTCCTTAATGGTTTCCTTAAGGAAGAATTGTATATGATGCAGCCGGAAGGTTTTGTCGATCCTAAGAATGCTAACAAGGTGTGCAAGCTCCAACGCTCGATTTATGGGCTGGTGCAAGCATCTCGGAGTTGGAACATTCGCTTTGATGAGATGATCAAAGCGTTTGGGTTTACGCAGACTTATGGAGAAGCCTGTGTTTACAAGAAAGTGAGTGGGAGCTCTGTAGCATTTCTCATATTATATGTAGATGACATACTTTTGATGGGAAATGATATAGAACTCTTGGACAACATTAAGGCCTACTTGAATAAGAGTTTTTCAATGAAGGACCTTGGAGAAGCTGCATATATATTAGGCATCAAGATCTATAGAGATAGATCAAGACGCCTCATAGGTCTTTCACAAAGCACATACCTTGATAAGATATTGAAGAAATTCAATATGGATCAGTCTAAGAAGAGGTTCTTGCCTGTGTTACAAGGTGTGAAATTGAGCTCAGCTCAATGTCCGACCCGGCAGAAGATATAGAAGAGATGAGTGTCATCCCCTATGCCTCAGCCATAGGTTCTATTATGTATGCCATGCTGTGTACCAGACTTGATGTAAACCTTGCCGTAAGTTTGGTAGGAAGGTACCAAAGTACGGCAAGGAACACTGGACAGCGGTCAAGAATATCCTGAAGTACCTAAAAAGGACTAAGGAAATGTTTCTCGTTTATGGAGGTGACGAAGAGCTCGTCGTAAAAGGTTACGTCGACGCTAGCTTCGACATAGATCTGGATGACTCTAAGTAACAAACCGGATACGTGTATATTTTGAATGGTGGGGCAGTAAGCTGGTGTAGTTGCAAGCAGAGCGTCGTGGCGGGATCTACATGTGAAGCGGAGTACGTGGCAGCCTCGGAGGCAGCACATGAAGCAATTTGGGTGAAGGAGTTCATCACCGACCTAGGAGTCATACCCAATGCGTCGGGGCCGATCAAGCTCTTCTGTGACAACGCTGGAGCTATTGCACTTGCCAAGGAGCCCAGGTTTCACAAGAAGACAAGGCACATCAAGCGTCGCTTCAACTCCATTCGTGAAAATGTTCAAGATGGAGACATAGATATTTGTAAAGTACACACGGACCTGAATGTAGCAGATCCGTTGACTAAACCTCTCCCTAGAGCAAAACATGATCAACACCAGAATTCCATGGGTGTTCGATTCATCACAATGTAACTAGATTATTGACTCTAGTGCAAGTGGGAGACTGTTGGAAATATGCCATAGAGGCAATAATAAAAGCATTATTATTATATTTCCTTGTTCATGATAATTGTCTTTATTCATGCTATAATTGTGTTATCAGGAAATCGTAATACATGTGTGAATAATAGACACCAACATGTCCCTAGTAAGCCTCTAGTTGACTAGCTCGTTGATCAACAGATAGTCATGGTTTCCTGACTATGGACATTGGATGTCATTGATAACGAGATCACATCATTAGGAGAATGATGTGATGGACAAGACCCAATCCTAAACATAGCACAAGATCGTATAGTTCGTTTGCTAGAGTTTTCCAATGTCAAGTATCCTTTCCTTAGACCATGAGATCGTGTAACTCCCGGATACCGTAGGAGTTCTTTGGGTGTACCAAACGTCACAACGTAACTGGGTGACTATAAAGGTATACTACGGGTATCTGCGAAAGTGTCTGTTGGGTTGACACGGATCAAGACTGGGATTTGTCACTCCGTATGACGGAGAGGTATCACTGGGCCCACTCGGTAATGCATCATCATAATGAGCTCAGAGTGACCAAGTGTCTAGTCACGGGATCATGCATTACAGTATGAGTAAAGTGACTTGCCGGTAACGAGATTAAACGAGGTATTGGGATACCGACGATCGAATCTCGGGCAAGTAACATACCGATTGACGAAGGGAATTTTATACGGGGTTGCTTGAATCCTCGACATCGTGGTTCATCCGATGAGATCATCGAGGAGCATGTGGGAGACAACATGGGTATCCAGATCCCGCTGTTGGTTATTGGCCGAAGAGTCGTCTCGGTCATGTCTACATGTCTCCCGAACCCGTAGGGTCTACACACTTAAGGTTCGGTGACGCTAGGGTTGTAGGGATATGTATATGCAGTAACCCGAATGTTGTTCGGAGTCCCGGATGAGATCCCGGACGTCACGAGGAGTTCCGGAATGGTCCGGAGGTAAGAATTATATATAAGAAGTGCTATTTCGGGCATCGGGACAAGTTTCGGGGTCACCAGTATTGTACCGGGACCACCGGAAGGGTCCCGGGGGTCCACCGGGTGGGGCCACCTGCCCCGGGGGGCCACATGGGCTGTAGGGGGTGCGCCTTGGCCTATATGGGCCAAGGGCACCAGCCCCAAGAGGCCCATGCGCCTAGGGTTCAAGAGGGGAAGAGTCCCGAAGGGGGAAGGCACCTCCTAGGTGCCTTGGGGAGGAGGGATTCCTCCCTTGGCCGCCGCCCCCCTAGGAGATTGGATCTCCTAGGGCTGGCACCCCCCCTAGGCCCCCTATATATAGTGGGGGGAAGGGAGGACCTCTCACCCTTGCCTTTGGTGCCTCCCTCTCCCTCTCCAACACCTCCTCCTCCTCCATAGTGCTTGGCGAAGCCCTGCCGGAGTACTGCAGCTCCATCACCACCATGCCGTCGTGCTGCTGCTGGAGCCATCTTCCTCAACCTCTCCTTCCCCCTTGCTGGATCAAGAAGGAGGAGACGTTACGCTGACTGTACGTGTGTTGAACGCGGAGGTGCCGTCCGTTCGGCGCTAGGATCTCCGGTGATTTGGATCACGTCGAGTACGCCTTCCTCATCCCGTTCTTTGAACGCTTCCGCGCGTGATCTACAAAGGTATGTAGATGTAATCCAACACTCGTTGCTAGATGAACTCCTAGATGGATCTTGGTGAAACCATAGGAAATTTTTTGTTTTCTGCAACGTTCCCCAACAATTTTCCCTACTATGTTTCATGTCACGACCAAAACAAGACAACTTTATGCATTGTGTTGTATGACAAACCTTCGAAAACTTCTGGGTTATCCATAGCTTGCTCCACAACAGCAAGTGCAGCCGCAGATAAGGACCTTAGACGCTCACTTCTCTCCTCGTCAACAATCACTGGATCATCATTAGAAGTTCCTTCCCTATGCGGGAAAATTCCATGGATTTGCGCATCTGTTACACACATGAATAATTTTCAGAATCGTACAAATTCCTTATTTGTAGCGCAACCCGTGTCGCTACCACAAATGAAATTTACTTTGTTCAAAAATGTCATTAGACCCACATTCTAGGTATGCTTTCGCCTGGGCCTCAAGTTCTGTCAGCTCTGCTCTCATGGTCTCTCCCCTGCTACGTAGCATAGATGGATCTCTAGCAGTTCCCCTTGCTACACTCCCCCCAGCGTCTTGATCACCAATTCTAGGCTGCAGACGTGCCCGCATGCGGTTCATGCTACGCGGGCTTGCATGTTAATACCATCATGTTGAAGCTCCGTATCACAACTTCTTTTCGGAAATGATAATGGTAAATGCAATTTTTTTTGTCAATACTTGCCTGTAACGCGGGCATTCCAGACATCATTGCTGATTCTTAAGCTGGCATTGGGATTTGGTGGATCAATGTTTTCTCCTGCAACGACATTTTAAAAAACATTAGTTACTCATCGTCCCTCGTTCTTTTCTTATTAGCAGTGTGTGATATCTTTTGAATGGTAAGTGCTACGATGCAAACCTCGTATGTCAGCTCATTCCAACATTCTGCCTAGTCGGACACTAGGGCCGATTGGTTCGTCATCACTGTCGCTGCTTGAGCTTTCTGAACTCTCTTTTGCTGCCCATTTACCTTTAGCAGCTGTGCATTCCCTGCGCTTCTCATCGTCCTCGCATTCAACCCTGGGATCCTCATCGCCTTCCTCTATGGAACAATCCATGGCAGCCTGTTGGTTTGCTGCAATGATACCCTGAACTGCCCGCAGCGCTTCCAGTTGAGCTGTTTCCCACCCGAAAACAGAGCATTGTTTCAGTACCATAGGATACATTATTCTGATCTGTTGACAAGCTCTCTCTTATTTTTCAATGGAAATCACTAACGCTTGTTTCTTTTTACCTGGATGTCGCAGGATCCCACCAGGCTCGCATAAGACTTGGTCTGCACACGTGAAGCAACAAATTTTTTATGTGTTAGTTCACATTTTCCATGGACAGAAATTACGTTAATTTTTTACCAGGTCTTACACTAAAAACAGAGGGGTATTCCCTTGTGAGATATATCAGCCTCCTGCATATCTCCCCGGTGTAAACGCTGATGCGGGGGACAGTGTGCGGCTCAACATTATCTGCACCGAAGTTCATCCAGTCGAAGAACCACGGCTGCAAGTGTTCAATCAAGAAAACAAGGAAGTGGACGAACGTGTTAGAGATTCAGTTTTCTTTTTCATTTTCACTTTGATGATGCAATGCATACATGTTGTAAATTACTATCTCGAGCACACTTACAATGAGTGCCAAATGGCTACCGCCCACAATCAGAGTTCTCACCCCAGCCACCAAATCTTTTTGTAGTTTCTTCACAGCTGCTCTGATGATCTCAAATGCCCATACTGCTAGATCGTACTCACCAGTCCCCTCAGCACACAACACACAAGCAAACATCTCCCAAGGTATCGAAGTGTAGGACTGCTTAGGACCAACACATGTACCAACCGCTAACAGTGAGAAAGCCATCTCAAAAGCTCTGTCTCTATAACGGAGATCTCCTGAAGCGATCATTCTGTTGATAGCGTCACTTACGGCGCGAATTGTCAACCCCGCATCCCTGGCACGCTTCTTAGTCTCTATCCCTAGGATGGTTCTAATACGGAGTGCCAAATTCTGCCTATGTTTTGGAGGCAACTTTAGCATACTGACTTGGCGGCCACTGTTACTCAGACCCAATGTTCTAACAATGGATCTTGGAGTGAAATATCTATGCTGGCCATCAGGGAAAGTGAATCTCATGTCTTGCCACCTAAACCTACTTAGTAGCTGCAAGTGCGTTATATCGACTAGAGGGGGGGGTGAATAGGAGATTTTTATGAAAGTCTTCAAAACGTGGGAGTTATGAAGACAAACAGCGAAGATTATGCCTATTACTATGCAGCGGAAGTTAGATTACACTAGGCCAGCCATGGTCAAGTATTCAATAAAGTGAAAGCGCAATGACAAACAGCTGAAGTGTAATAAGGATCAGGTGGGAAGAAGTTATGAAGTCAAACAGATCATACATTCACGTTGTGAAGACAAAAGATAGAGCAAGCATGCAATGGCTTCACAATGAGTAACAGTAAGAAAAAGGAAGTGAAGATGAAACCAGTGACTCATTGAAGACAATGATGTGTTGGACCAGTTCCAGTTGCTGTGACAACTGTACGTCTGGTTGGAGCGGCTAGGTATTTAAACCTTAGGACACATAGTCCCGGACACCCAGTCCTGAACACGCAAGCTCAGGACACCAAGTCCTCACCGTATTCTCCTTGAGCTAAGGTCACATAGTCCTCGCCCAATCACTCTGGTAAGTCTTCAAGGTAGACTCCCAAACCTTCACAGACTTCGTTCACTGGCAATCCACAATGTCTCTTGGATGCTCTGAACGCGACGCCTAACCGTCTGGAGGATTTACAGTCCTCAAATGTAATAAGTCTTCAGATCACACAGACAAGAAGACTTAAGTGATGCCCGATGTTCTCTGGCTCTGGGTGGTTAGGGCTTTTCTCCTCGCTAGGAATTTTCTCTCAAAGGCTTCGAGGTGGGTTGCTTTCAAACGACAAAAGTCGTGCACTGAAATCTGAGCAGCCAACCGTTTATGGTTGTAGGGGGTGGGCTATTTATAGCCACTTGGCAACCCGACCTGATTTGTCCGAAATGACCCTGGGTCACTAAGGAACTGACACGTGTCGCAACGGTCAGATTTCAAACTCTCATGGCAACTTTACTTGGGCTACAAGCAAAGCTGACTTGTCCGGCTCTGGACAAGATTCTCTCTCATTGTCTTCACTCGAAGACATAGGTTTTTGGTTTAGGCATCACTTCAGTCATTCTGACTGGTTCTCCTGGACCCCACTTAACAGTACGGTGGTTCCTATGACTCAACACAAAAGAAAAAGAATTACGAAAGATCTAAGTCTTCGAGCTCCATAGGCTTCATAACGTGTCTTCTTTTGTCATAGTCTTCAATGTGAATATCTTCATATACCACCTTTGGCTTCAATGTCTTCATACATTTTTAGGGGTCATCTCTGGTAGTAAAACCGAATCAATGAGGGACTTCTACCTGTGTTATCTTGCAATTCTCACAAACACATTAGTCCCTCAGCTAGGTTTGTCGTCAATACTCCAAAACCAACTAGGGATGGCACT
Organism: Triticum urartu; assembly: GCF_056163025.1. NCBI lineage: Eukaryota > Viridiplantae > Streptophyta > Magnoliopsida > Poales > Poaceae > Triticum > Triticum urartu. Next base: position 147,148,861 of record NC_141879.1, on the reverse strand, counting down.
AGATGCACTTACAGTAGCCATGCATAGAACCTTCTATCAACCTCCCCCGTCCATGCAGCAGTCAACAAGCTGGCCATGCTAGTTCTATGCACTAGTGGGTAGCGACTGAACCCTAGTCGGAGGACATGCTGACAGCTCCAAGTACACCTTACAACTCTACCATGGACTACTGTCGATTCGGCTAGCAGGCCCGGCGGCACAAATGGTATTACTTGACCGGCCTGATGTGGATACCCATGAACCAACACAAGCGTACGCCGAGATACACGTCGTCTCGACAACCTTTGGTTGTTGTCATTGACCAGCTCTCCCCTCCTTTTCCTGGTAGCGTCGTTCGGCACCTCCCCAACGGCAGCAGCTCCTCCCTGCAAGATTTGTTTCCGGACGACCACATTAGTCAGGCTTAATCCATCACACTAAAAAACATTGCAAACCTAGAACACGACAGAAAGATTCGGATCGAATCCCGATGGACGGGGCCAAGATGATTTTTGCGGATAAGAAGAACTGATGCATATGAGCTTACCGAGGCATTGGGGGTGGCTGGAGAAGTGCCCTCGCCTCGAGCACGGGCTCCATCAATGGATCCTTCGCTGGGTCCGACGGATCTTGGCTTTTTCTTCTTTCCATCGCCTTCACCTTGCACACATGGCAGATTCCTCTTGCGTGGACGATCCGGTGGTTCCATGCTCAATGCCCTACCCAAGGAATCATGGATTAGGAGTTAGAAAAGGGCAGCACCACCATCCAATGGAAAATCAACCTCAAAAGTGCAGCCCAAAGAAAAGAGAAAAGTGCAGCTTGGAAAACACCCTTGCCACTTATTCTGCTGCCGAACCGGGGAACCTCACCTTGAGCACTATCCGCGGGGGCGCAGATGATCTCGTCGTCGTGTCAACACTCAGAAGCCAGATCTAGGTCTTCCTCAATAGTGGTTATGGGGGATGGAGCAGTGGAGGAGGAGGAAGTGAAGCAACTGGGATGGAGAAAGTAGTACTTTGGCTGCTGGCCGGGGTAGCCTTTTTGTAAATGAGGCTACGAGCTGTCTCTCACCCCCCGTGCCACAGTGAGAGGTCAAGTCACCTTTACTGCTGGCTGCCCACGCCGCCCAAAAATTTCTAAAGCAGCCTTTTTTTGCCCTTTATATTTCTAATTTTCGTGCAATCGATGACCGTGGTTGCCGCGTTTTGCAGTGGTGCACGGTTCGTCATGGAATGAATTTAGCGTACCACACCGTCGACGTAGCTTGCCTCGTGGGATCATGATCCCATTTCAAAATATCACCCGTCATGGAGTGTATATGCTCACTTTTTTAAAATTTATTCATGTTGTTTACTACGTGGTCCATCTGAACCCGGCTTCTAAAAGTGCCTACCTGTGCAAGCTGCCCATAGTGGACGGACACAGGAGATGTACGCTTGTCCTTTTTTCCGGAACCAGACCGGTACTAGCTGAAATGCTCCCCGGTCGGAACAGTTCATTCACTGTTTTAGTGCGGTCAACGCCAAGGGGAAGGAATAAACGGGAGCAACGGTCCTCCCTCTTGCTGCCAACGCCCACCCACCCACACATTTATTATGCTTCTTTGCATTTCATGACACATCTCTCCCACTCACACCACGAGGCAAATCGGCCCATCTAATTTTATATCATTGATTCTCTACTCGTTGCCCGAATTGGTCCCTTTTCCAATTATATTTATTGATCGACAAGAACACACGCAGCTTCACGACAAGGGAAAATAAGCCAGGCAGAAAATATAGATCGGCCCCATCCCATCCCCTCTCTCCCGTACCTCCAACACATGCACCATGGAGTTCAACATTACTAAAGGATAATCAGTGATCACGAAACGGGAAACTACATTTTACATTCAATGATGCCTCTAGTGGAACGCGTGGTACGAACTAAATCACCGTCATCTCTTGCCACACAAATCAAGTACCACTTGTCTTCTGGCTACGCTTTCTACTCTAAAATACGACGGCGTTTCAGCGGCATGCTGATGATGTCTTCTTTATCTTCAGAGTCTACAACGCTGCCTCCACAGACGACTCCAGATTCGTCGTCGACGGCAGAGCTACCAGTGCTTCGCGGAGAGTCAGGAGCAGCAGTTGGATCGTAGTCACCAAACCCTTCTTCCAAGGGTTCTTGCCCCACCATGGCATCCAAACCATGGCCGAGAGGCTGCTCGTCAAACGCATCGTCTTGAACGACCTCGCCCTGAAGAGAACCGAGACATAACTGTATCAGAATGGATTGAGGTTAGGTTCAGCTGTCTACGCGACAGTTTTATACAGTTCGAAATGCTGACCTCTCCATTCCCGACCTCCAACTCATCTGGCTGGTGCGTCGTGCTCCAAGCGGTAGATACGGAGCCCGCCCGCGATGGAGATGAAGGCTGCATCAAGTAGTTTCTTGCTCCCTTCAGAAATTGATGCGCAGCTGAAGCATATGCATAGATCACAAACCAACTTTTCAGAAAAAGATTTAAGGAACTCAAATGAGTAATTAGGTGGAGGAACGCATTATGCCCCTCGCCTCTGGTTGTGCCACTACTTCCCGATTCAGCGGCTGAGCCTCCCATCGGACGCAAGCGGGCGATTTGAATTTGTTCGAACTGTGCTGTGGGAAGTGGTGTGTCTGAAGTGTACCACCTCAGCCTTGGCCTCCTATTTATACCGTGCCTTCTGCCAGCTCCAAGGGCGCCCTTTTCCTGCGTATGGTACCTTGTTTGAATTTTGAATTGGTGGGTACGGCAATAGCTGCCACGGGCTAACGTTGTGTCTTTGCCGTCGACAGGCAAACAAGTCGTAAGCCTATCCAGGCCACCATTTATGTCGTCACCCACTGGAAGCAAAGATTTATTCGCATGACACAGACGGCCTACTCAGCAACTTATTCTTAATGTTACAGCCAGTAGCAATTTCAGTTTTCTAACAGCACGTACAGTAGTAAACAATTTGCCGGACGATAACCACAGAAAACCTCAGCACAGCGGTATACAAGGATTCAGCACTGATCGTGTGCGTCCAACTCTATCACAGTTTACAAACCATCTCGAAAAAAACATAAACTTAGAAACCTATATCAATTCTCTGCAAACCCTAGTGGTCTCGTGCACGTCGTACGCCGGTGCCCTTCTATCCCGTAGTTTTTGCATTTACCAGGCTTCCGTGGCTTTTTCGGCATATCCCCTCTATCTGGGCATGTCGTTTTCTTGTGCCCTTCGCGCCTACATATGCTGCAGAACCTTGTTCTCTTACTCAGTCCTTCATACGGCGCCTTGTCCCTGCTGTTTGTAGGCCTGCTAGGCCCTCTACGCTTCTCTGGTGCTGTGAGGCACTGCATGGCATTCGTGCTGAATGAATTTCCGGCACTTGCGCAATGGTCGGCCTCTCGATCAGCATTTGCTTGCTCGCCGTTGGCAGATATCCTGACATCAGCCGTTGGAATCACGCGATCCTCGAAATCCAGTCCATCACGTTTCTCTACCAAAGGCGCTGCACTCCGAATCACCGAATCAAGGGCAGCGTTGACATGCTCGTAGCATGCAGCACTTGCGTCCCCCATCCGCACGACTTCCATGGCTTTGAAGTATAGTGTCGCATGCCTACAAGTGAATGACATGTTCTGTGAATTGTCTCTCTGGTACTGGACTAGGTGACCTGGTAGTATGTCTCTTGCGTCCTTTTTCCACCGTTTTACGACGTGGTATTTAGGGATTTCTTCTAGATGCAGAATTTCCATAACCTGCACGAGAGAAAACCACTAGTTAGTCAGGGGTTTTTAAGTTACTGTATATTTTTTTATATCAAACGCTACATGTTTTTTGGCAGATTACCCGCAAGGCATGGCTGCACAGCATGCCCGTGTGCTCAAACTGGCCGCACTCGCAGGTGAATATTGATTTGTCGTCGTTAATGGTAACCTCATATTCAACTCTGCTCCACTTCTCTCTTTTCGCCGCATTGTTGTGAGTGGTGATGTACTTCCTCATCTTCTCCACCTCAGTAACATTGTATGATGTTGCTTCGATAAGTAGTCGCCCAAATTCCTCAAACATGCTCCTTGTATAAACCTTGCTGGCATGACGCTCTATAGCAAGGTTAGTACATCTAACAACACCGCCCTGCAATGAAAACACACCAGTATACATAAGAATCTCATCCAGTAAATCCCCAAACAATACGACAAAGCAAGATCAACATATTGTGTACGGCAAGAATCTACTTACAATCATAGTCCTCTTCTCCTCGTAGCTTTCGTCCCGTTCTCGATCAAACTGCAGTTTCATGTATTGCCGGATGAAAACATGCGTTGGGCTGGCTGGTGGCATGTACGATTTCAGCATGTGGTTTGCGCTCTCGCTTCTTTGGGTGCTTGTCATTTTTGCACAGAAAACACCCCGGAAATATGGTTTCTCCCATTTCCTTCTGGTTTCATAAATTTGGGTCATGTAGTTATGATTCCTCAAATTGTACTTGTCGAGGAGAGCTGCCCAGGCTGATTCAAACTCTTCCTCAGTTAGCATGTGGTTCACAACTTTGTGAAATTCAGCCTGGAAGTCACCCTTCTTGCTGTACAGTGGTCCTAGTGTTTCCTTCGCCTTTTTTAGGACATGCCATTTGCACCAACGATGTACTGTATTAGGATAAGTTTTCTTGATTGCAACCTCCATAGCTCTGCACTGATCTGTGAACAAAATAAGAAGTTTTGAATCAGACATATCATCTGCACAATTACGAATTTGATCAACGACAATTATTGGTTTCAAGATAACGTCCTAGGTGACAAGGATCAGGACAAAAAAGATTCGCACCGCCCCCAAATACCTGTGAGTATTGTCTTCGGCGCTGGCCCGCCCATCATCCGGACAAATTCCTCGAACACCCATTCGAAGCTCTCTTCTTGTTCGTCGCGCATCAAAACCCCTGCCATGATGCTCTGGTAATGGTTGTTAACTCCGACAAATAGCCCAAATGGCATATCGTACAGGTTGGTCCTGTACGTCGTGTCGAATGTAACTACATCACCAAAGAATTTGTATTGCATCCGGCTGCTGCCATTAGCCCACATGAGGTTCCTAATCTTACTATCTTTCTCTGCCAACACTACATACGTAAATCCTGGATCGTTGGCCTGGATGTCAGCAAACGCTTGAAGTGTTTTCCGAACATCATCCTCAGCTTGCTCACGGCTAATTCCCACAAATGTTTCTTAGCGTCCTTTTTGTGAAAGGTACCTTCTCGAGTGACCCAAAGAAGCTCCCAATAATGTTGTAAACATTCCCAAGGTTAACATTGTTCTCCCTTAGTTGCTTTATCAAATCCTTGGTGTATACATCAATGTGCTTATGAGAAGGCCAGTGCACCTTCTCTCCCATTGTCAGAGACATCGAATGGTTGTGACTCGCTCGATGCTCTGTTATGTACCAGCTGTTGTCCGATGCACGCAGCAGCCTGATCAGAGCAGGGCACTCACATCTGCAGGACCTGCTGTTTTCGGATTCAGGTTTCCCCTGCACACCACAAAGGAAGACATGTCAACAGTCAGCAGTGCACCATTTCTCAGATGAAATCTTGCTCGCACACATTACTATCTAAATTTTTCTTTGTTGGAATCAAATTATGAACTCACCGAGCAACCACAAACAATTTCCTGCATGGTTTTCGTTCGCTTGGCGTTGAGTCTGCTCTTTCCATATCTTATTCTGAAACCGACTTCCCAAGAATATAGATTGTAGAAGTCATATGCCTCGCCAAGCGAATCGAAACTGAGCCCCAGCTCAGGCCAAACGACACTCTTGTCAGGCTGCTCCGCATATTTGCGTATAGAAATCTCTAGAGCACTCATCCTCGAAGGGCATGGGACTCGGTCGGGTGGCGCGCTTCCGAGACGCAGCCTGAATGTTGCACAAAAGTAAACGTTAACTGTATCCATTCTATCCGAATTTTCAACTGAGATGCGACGATTCATCTAGCTAGTTCTCCATTCACATTATTATTTCATTTTCATATCGCACATCGGCAAAAAAGAATATACACATACAGAAGTACGGTTCAATGTTATGCCAGTTGATGCGGTTTTAACTAAGTTCATATTAACACCATAATAGGAAGAAATCTCTGTTGTCAAACCTTCATTTTCCTAACATGGCTATCTGTCTTATTTTCTTGTCTTTGCCAAGAAGATTGCAACGCCATTAGGTGAATTTACATTCTTCAGACCAGTTGCAAAAATATCTGGTCCCTCAATTCAGGTTATTTTCCAAGAGGTATTGCTCAATTGACCCACAGTGTTCATGACATCATTCAGGATCTATTGGGTTGTTTTCTATCTCAGTCTATACGTGTTGCACATACATGTGATGCTCATGTGAACTCATCTGTTGAATGACAAAGAACAAGGGAGGAGATCATGTGCTCTTACCTTTTTGTCCACCCGGGGGCTTGCGGATTCACCCTGTCAGTTGACTGAGCAGACCTCATCGGAGATTCAGCACGGGGACGACGTTCACCATGTGGTCGGTCTGCAGCTACGCCCTCGACGTCCACCTGAGCTAGCCCAGATTCCCCATTGGCCTCAACGCGACCTTCAGTTGCACCCCCATTCTGCAGCAGATAGAGGAGCGGCACTAGATCTGGTTGCTCAAGGCTGTCAGCAAATTCTTCCCGTACGGGAAATCTGCGCGAGGAAAGGCGATTAGCCGGCAATAGAGGTCAGATTCGTATGCAGGGCAGGTCGAGCAGAATTTATAGCTATGAGCTGGATGCAGCAAAGGATAACAAAAAATGCAGAGATCTGCCCGGAACTTACCTGTCCACTGCGTCGAGCAGGAACTCCATTCCCTCCGCCTCCATAGTTCGGTATCCTGCCTTGCAAACGCAGCCACCGCCGACCGGAACTCCGTCCGGCACCGCCCGGCAGCAGTATCGCATTCAAGTCGCTCACACTCTAGGTTACGCCGCCGGTCACGGCTCTTCCAGAACGAGCTAGGGGAAGGGGATGGACACATTTTTTTTTGTTGTTGCCCATGCGCACGAGACGTTCCCCTTCGACCGACACGACGGCACAGATTCCGCCCACCATCCAGGCCCCATTATCTGAACCAAGGCCCAGAGTAGAAAAGGTAACTTCCTGGTCCATGGCCTAGAAGGAAAGCCAATGTTCTGATCCACGGCCCAGACCGAGCAGCCGCGCCGTCCGTCCGCCTGCCTCGCCTCGACCCCACGTATTGCCCACTGTTCCCTACTGTATTTCGGAGATTCCCTATTTATCCGACGCCCGTATCTGACAGCACAGCAGGTTTTGTTCGCATCCCAAGGCAGATATCGACGACTTAGATTATGGGTGCAGCTGAGCTCGAGCTCCAAAACGCCCCTCTCACTAGTATTACCCTTTAAAGTAGAAAGATAACGAAATAATTTTTAGAAACTTGCACACAACTTTATTCTAAAATTGCACGCTTTGTAGTATGCAAAAAATAATCATATAATAGTTTAATTTTCGCACATATTGCATAGTATTTATGTGTACACATTTACACTCACTTAACATCCTAAAATACCAACAAAAGAAAAATGAAAACTAACTAACAAATAAAAAAACAAGAACAAGAACACACAAAAACAGATAACATAAAAATACAAAGGGAGAGAGATGAGGGTTGCATCGCATAGTTAATGGGATTTGGCCCATTAGCAAATCAACTAATCCATATGGGGTTAGTAAACAAAAACCCAGCACAACAAACATCACATGCTAGGAAAACGAGCAACACGAATCTTAGAGCAAAAATCAACTGCCAGGAAATCAACTGAGCCAAATTGAAAATCCAGGTAACTTACAAGTAGCTAAAGTGAGAAAGAAAGACTGCATGTCCTTACCGTCTTAGTTGCCTTTTATCGAGAATATATTAATGGAAAAAATAGCTATATTGATAAAAATCTGACGTCAGTTTTCTGGCTTCCCGACATGAAAGCATCCATTGCCATCCATCGCACTACACGAATCTTACAACTACTAGCAGTGCCATGACAGTTTCCTCCCACCGTTCGCCGTAAATGCCACCCGCCACGAACGCCCCCACTACGCTCGTCTCCCCTTTTCTCTCCTTCTCGTTCGCTTCTTCCAATCACCGTGCATAGTTTCCCTCATTCCCCCCTCTCGCTCTCTTCTGGTATGCGGTGACTCCACGCCGAAAGACTCGGGGTCGTCTGTGTTTCGGTTGCCGGAAATAGGTGTCGGTGTCGTGGCTAACAGGTACCCCTAAACCCGTCTACGCGCGACGCGAGCAGTGAATCCCTTCCCGGGAGATCAGGAAGACTTCAGCATAGCAAGGTGCACCCGCACTTCCTCCTTGAGGGTATAATGACACGAAGTTATAAGAACTATAGGCAGGTCATCGAGAAGCGCCGCTCTCACATGGCCTTCGGCTTCCACACCAACAAGAAGGTACGAGGAAATACCAAGACAACAACAACCTTTTCCGGGAATGCCCAAGGTGTGGGCTCCCACGAAGGAAATGCTCCCCCGGGGTCGGCTCGTTCAACCCGATCCGCAGCACTCCACGTCCGACCCACTAGGGGAATTGCATGCGCCTCGACGCCACTGTGGCCCAGCCTAGCAGCAACGCAGCCCACATGCCTTTTCCGCCGCTTAGCGTGCGAAGGTCGCCTTCCCCTTAAGCGGCCGTGACGTGTCGAGAACCTAAGCCCTTTTACCGCACTCCCAACACCTGTTACAGTGTGTAGCGCGGTAATAGGAGGCGATTACGCTAAGCGATAGTGATGGGACGTGCGTACATTTCCAGGCTCATGAGGAGATGACACATAAACCCCACATTAAATATGGTAGGTATCCTACAGAAACGGTTTTCGGCCAGATCTGGGGAACACAAAACATAAGAGAACAGAGAGGGAGATCCAATATTGGAGGGGCTCCTGCCCCTCCGCCGCCATGGAGACCAAGGACCAGAAGGGGAACTCTCCTTCCACATAGGGGGAGGCCAAGGAATAAGAAGAAGGAGGGGGGCTCACTCCCCTCTCTCCCGGTGGCGCCAGAACGCCGCCAGGGCTAGGATCGTGACGGCGATCTACATCAACAATCTTTCTACCGTCAACACCAACTTCCCCCCATTTATGCAGCGGTGTAACACCCCTTCTCCCCGCTGTAATCTCTAGTTAAACATGGTTCTCAACTCCATATATTATTTTCCAATGATCTATGGTTATCCTATGATATTTGAGTAGATCCGTTTTGTCCTATTGGTTAATCGTGATCTTGGTTGGTTTGTATTTTTGATTTATGGTGTTGTCCTATGGTGCCCTCCGTCTCGCGCAAACGTGAGGGCCCCCCGCTGTAGGGTGTTGTAATATGTTCATGGTTTGCTTATTGTCAGTATTGCGGGGGTGACAGCAGCCTAAACGCGGATAAGTGGGTTATGGCATATGGGAGTAAAGAGGACTTGATACTTAATGCTATGGTTGGGTTTCATGACCTTAATGATCTTTAGTAGTTGCGGATGCTTTCTAGGGGTCCAATCATAAGTGCATATGATCCAAGTAGAGAAAGTATGTTAGCACATGCCTCTCCCTCACGTAAAATTGCAAGAATGATTACCGGTACTTGTTATCGATTGCCTAGGGACAAATGACTTTCTTGTTGACAAAAGCTATCCACTTTTATTGTCTCGCGATTTATCTGTAGTTTTATTCTCGCAAAGTACTTGTAGTTTTATTCTTGCAATATAGTTTCATACTTGTTCTAGGTAAAGCAAACGTTAAGTGTGCGTAGAGTTGTATCGGTGGTCGATAAAATTTGAGGGAATATTTGTTCCGCCTTTGGCTCCTCATTGGGTTCGACACTCTTATTTATCGAAGAAGGCTATAGACGATCCCCTATACTTGTGGGTTATCAGGAACTCCCTGAAATTTTCATCGCCCTCGCTTCTACTATGATTTTTTCCGTCATGGACGGCCCAAACAATGTCATGCAGGTGCGTCTCCAGCCCGCCCAGGACGAAAAGCCCATTTTTTGTCATGCTTTTTGTCATAGAAGTAGGAGCCCATCACATCTATGATGATATCGGGTTTTGTCACAATTATCATCATAGAAGTGTCATAAGCATGATAGGAAAAAAAACGTTTGGCCCAAAATGTCACGGATGTGTTTTTTTTGTAGTGCTAGATTGATATTAAATTATGTGAAGACCATTTCATACTTAGTCAAGAAGCATTTCATCAGGATGCTTAACTAATTTATTAAGTAACTCAAAGCACAAGGCTCCACAACAATCCTTGATTACCACCCTTCCGCAAACCTCGCACAACAAGCAAGACATTCTGAAAATCAAAACCATTTATTGGATTGATTGCACAAGCAACCTTATTGGATGTTGAAACCCTTCCCTTACATGTAATAGTTGAGGCAACTACCAACACACATATTTAGGGCAAACATATTACGAAGACACGAGGGGATTGGCCACATGACCGATGAAGAGAACCACACCAGTGACGTCTTCTCGGATAAGGAAGAGGAAAGGGTGATCTGCAACGAAGTCCATCACAATGGGCATCTGTTGTTGTTCGATCGCTACACTAGTTGCCGTTGCAGCCTCAGTTCCTTGTTCATTCACTTCGACAAATGACTTGTGGAAAATAGATGAGATGAATAGGCCCACATGAGAATTCACCATCTCTGAAAGGTTTGCCTCTGTGCTAAATGGCAACTGAAGACCCAAACTCTTGAGCAAATTGGTTGCTTCAAATCCAAACGATATCTTGAACTTTGGCAGCATGAACTGCTCAACTACAACTTTCTCCATTGGTATATGCTTATCGATGAACTCTGATTCAGTGCTCAACCTTTTGGCCAAGGTCCAGAGACCATCACGTCTTTCAGGAAGAAGAATGTACATGGAGAATTGCCTATTGTCTCCACCTTTCTGATATGGAATCTTAAGTACCTACAAGCCGTCGGAAGATGAAATGTATTGCTTATTTGTACTGGACATGAATGGTGTTTGAACAGTGTCCCCATTTAAAAGGTGGAACTTGTCGTATTTTGTCTTAGATTCATCAAATTTCTCAGTCCAAAGTCCCTTGAAATAAAGGGCATTACCAAGAACCAGTCTAGTGGTGTAGTCAATAGACCCTTTAGGGAGGATCTCTCTGATGAGACCTGTTGTGACATTCTCTACCCATGAGTTCACTTGACTAGCAACTTCAGGAGCCTGGACCATGGCAAAATACATCAGCACTTGGCAAAACAAAATCAGAATAATATCTATTTGCAGTTTCTAGAATGATATAAACCAAGAAAGCATAAGATTGTGCAATAAAATAGGTTAAACTGTACATACTGTTGTGCCACCATGACCAAAGTTTTGACTAACCAAATGTTATTTCCTTTTCAAACAAAATTTACAAGAACAAAAGGTAACAATGGCACAAGGAATCAAAGACGGTGTACCGGCATCTTTTATACATAATTTCTATGTAAAAAGGTCACATACCCAACTGATGACAGAAATAGTATTAACGGTTAGATGGTCATGACATCTACAATTTCCTTTGTAGTACTACTACTGATCTTTCCATGATTATAACCGATTGTTGATTTGTTTCGTATATTTTCTAAGAAACGAGAGAATCCCATGATGGCAACGAAAACCACATAAGAAAAATGGCACAACTTCTCACCATGAGAAGTCTTGCAACACACCCTACTTGAAAAAGGGTTGCATATTCAAATATACAAAAAGGCCGCAGCCATTCCTAATGATCTGATAAAGTACCTAGCAGTAAAATATAAAAAAACCTAAAAAAAGTAAAATATCAAAAAAATGTGGACAATCCGTAAAATATCAATTGTATACTAAAAGCACAATACAAGTGAAAACAAGAGATTGCTTAATTAGATATTTTAAAAATGAAAGTAGAACATCCGACCATTGATTTAGTTGACCATTTGATTATTATTGGATCGCAAAATTTTAAATCATTACAATTGTAAATAAGCATAAATATGTACCTAATTAAACAAATCGTGATCATTAGAACTTCATAATTGTACCTAAATATATGATGATCGATAGATCTTCATAACTGTACCTACACAGATCACGACCTTAGATCATCATGGTTATGCCTAAATATATCACCGCCATTATATTCATAATTATACCTAAAATGTCATGATAGTTAGGCCTTCATAATTGTACTTAATAGTAGGTCAAGGCCATTAGATCTTCATAATTATACCTAAACGTATCATCACTGCTGGATCGTCATAATTGTATCTAATTAAGTAAATGATCTAAAAAGCATTTGCATGGAAGCCAGTAAATTAAAGATCTAGATTGGTGAAAAGATTTAGCAGAATGTCAAAGGATACCCATCTCTACATTACTATATCAGAACAAAACTACCACTGAGTAACAACGACATATAGACATGTAGAAAGAAAACTATCACTTTTTGAACTAGCAGTAAAAAGGAAGGTGGTCAACCTTATTCTTGAAGTCCACGGATTGGACCTCGGACTTATAGTTGCACACAGCGAGCTCCTGGAAGGAAGGCTTGAGGGAGAGCGACGCGTCTACAAACACGCCGTTGGCGAAGGCGATGCGCGGGCCGCCGGTGATGGACGCATCGGCAAGCACTAACTGTACCACCTGATCCGCGAGCGAGTGGAGTCCCTCGGGCCCGCCTGCATTCTCGTTCCCAAGTATGGCTACGAGCTGGTCGCGGGTGGTGCCGCCAGCGCCGGCAGTAATGAGGCTGAGCGCGACATGGAGTGAGACCGGGGAGAAGGCGACGTTGCCGGTAGCAGATTCGGGGTCGGATGAGATGGCGGAGGCGAGGCGGAGGGCGAAGCGGGTCTGGTGCGCGACTGAGAGGCGGACATCGGTGGCAAGGGTGGTTGCCATGGCCGGGGTGGTGGTTCGTCGGACTTGTGGTAGACTCGAGAAGAGAGGAAATGAACAGGCAGTACAGTTTGCATGGGTGTTATGTAGTTAGGAGTACTATTTAACAGGTGCCTGAAGAAAGTGTGCACGGCTTTTTATCTTTGGAAACATCTGCGGATGGCACAAGAAATCGAAATAAAGTGGTTTTATTTGCTTAGTTCAATTAGGCATTGCTGTGTCATTTGGTTCGATCAGACCTGAAGCCAAGCGTTCGGCTTTGGGTGTGATATATCCGCACTTCTGAATTCTCTAGAACATCGGATTTATGTGGACATTGCTACAGGACGGGTGACCTTTTAGGTGTTCGTTTTGGAAGCATCGTGTTTTCTACAGGTTGGGATTGCGATGCCAATGTGTAAAGTTTAAAGTAGGATGGAAGATATGGATGATATTGCATGACAGAACATAAGTGGGATTTATGTGGAGATTACTACACGTCTCGTGACATTTTAGGTCTTTGTTTCAGAAGTATGGTGTTTCCTAATATCACAAAACTAATTAGTAGTACTAAATTCCAAGGTTGAGATTACGATGCCAACCTGTAAAGTTTCAACTAGTGTGAAAGATTTGCAGGATATATTTCATGACAAAACATAGTGGATTTACATCACTGCCGTGGGGTGTGGACTTAGCTTAGCTGGTGGTCCAATTAAAGTCTTAAAATCCAAAGCAGAATATGGTTCCATTCTCCAACTTCTCTAGAGGATAACCATCTATGTTTTCCATATGACTGGCCCTAGTTCCCTTTAACATTGCCTTTGGAGGAGATAGGGGCTTCCTCATGCTCAGGAAATTTAAGGAGACGGTGGGGGTGGGGGGCAATAATTAAATTAGATAACTTCAGGGATCTATTGTACTCCCTCCGTCACAGTTTAGAAGGAAATTTGCGTGTGCTTTCACAATAGACAAGGTTTAGGGCGCATTGCATTTATTTCTAGTAGCTAATTAGTACTTCGATATATTATTTCTATATGCATGCGTAGTGTGAATGCTATTTTTTAGCCGATAACCACCTAGGTCCCAGAGAATTTTCAAGCGCGCCTTCTAAACCGTGATGGAGGGAGTACGTCTTAAGTCCAAAATAAATATAAATGATATCACTGATTAATGTGAATGTGTAAACAATGGAGGGGGGAAACTAAGCTTTGACAATAATATGGTGGTTAGGGTGAGAACAGTTGCTCAATGGTAGGAGTCCGATGGGTGGGCTTCACCCAACTAATGTTGACGCTCTCGAAGGGAAGTGGCATGGGAGCAACAACGAGGAGGTGAGTCAGGGTTGGGTATCTGATGTGTACCAGAACTGGCGGCGACCGCAACTGTGGCATTGCCCTGCTCAGAAACCATGATATGATCAGAGTCTATGTTGATATACGATAACATGATAGAAATACTTAGTGTGCATAGATGGGCAGCAATACAAGCAATGATTTATTCCCCCTCATTGTAGAATAACATATAGAGTACAATGTGTAAGAACATTTTAGATATTCGATGTAACCCACATAATTTACCAAAATAACTCTCATAAAATGACGCCTAGCATGATGATTACTAGAAATAAAATAACTAGAATTATGGGTTCAAATACCCTCTTCTCCCTCTCCCTCTCTCTCTCTCTCTCTCTCCTTCAAATTAAATAAATTATTTTTTTAATATTTCAATAAATGGAGTTATGTCATTTATATTTTAATATGTCACATGCAAGGAAGGAACAAAACAGAAACAATCCGTGTGAAAAAAGCTTGCCCATTCTTTAGAATTGTAGTTATGTCATTCTTTTGAAATAAATTATGAAACGAATCCATTACATCTACCATAATTCTTGCCTTTTCTCAAGAGAAAATGAATCGCTAGTGCACATCTAACTCCATGTGCCGACTCCCAATCGAGAACTAATATCTTCATACAAGAATCTGGAAACATTATATGCAAAGAAAAGTTCAATTAACCATGCACTCAAATGTGGCAAATATTTTTTTAAGCTTGAAATAGTAGGAGAGGCTCCTCCTGTGCTATATTAAAACACAAGATATGGTTACAATATATACACTAGATCATCGAGATGGCGCGGGTTGCCGCGGCCGTCCATTTTGGCGATAGAATGTACTGGTAGTAATTTGCAACGAAGCCTGTAATACACGAGCGTGATGCATACATGATCAACTATATATTCAACTTATAATGTCCAGAGAATTTGGTAGTGCTTCTAGTAAAATAATGTTGCAAGATAACATCTCGTGTGTGCATAGAACTAGTGGCGGAGCCAGGATTGGCTGACACCCCAGGCGAGAAACTAAGGGCTAAAAGCTACCCCAAAAAAACTCCAGTTTCAACGCATACGAGAGTCAATTTATGTTGCATAACTAATAATACACCAAACATAATATTCCATGGCAGCATTTGTTCCATGATGGGTCAACTAATAAAGCAAGATAAATCAAAAGACAATATGTAGCATATATAGATGATCCAAAAGATTAATACCAAATCAAAGGATTGGTTGATCCAACCCTCCCATAACAACATCTTCAATAGTCGAAGAAGCTAAACCTTGAATGATAAATTTTGAAATGCAAATCAGTGCATAATAAAGGAAGCAAAAATAGTTCATAATAGATGCAAAATTTGAAAACTTACGTCCAGGACGAGGCAAAAGGCATTTACGACTGCGATAACCTTGAAATCGCTCAATGATCTTTGATTCTTCAATACTCACAAATACATCCCGCTCAATGTAACATACCATTCTATGATTCATCCAATCATCACCCATTTTGTTCCTCAATCCAGTCTTGATAATGCTCATTGCTGAAAATGCCCTTTCCACTGTTGCGGTTGCAACAGGTAAAATCAATGCTAACTCAACAAGACGGTAAACCAAGGGAAAAGTTGTGTGCATATTACTTGTAACCATATTTATGGCAAGATGACCAAGGTCATTGCAATTCATCAAATGTGGATCAACTCTTGCTTCCCGAATGAATGAGTCTAGTTGGTTTCTAAGGACAAAAGTAACTTCATATGTAGAGAAGTCAGCAGCATACATATTAGCAAGGTCTACTAGCTTGTCTTCATTATAATTGGCAAATGAATTCTTGGGATCAAGACAAGCAATGCATCTCAACAATTGAGTAGACCTTTCAGCAAAGCGGTTGTTTAACTCCACAATAAGTTGATCATGCAACACATTGAATATTTCATTTCTGAAATGATGGTTGTAAGTTACCAACTGCCCACACCAAGTCCTTGAACGCCCATTAGCAGTTATAGTATCTTCCATATTTGGCACTACAATGTTGTACTTGACACAAAAGTCTGTTACCTCTTTAAAGAGCTCACCCCAACCATTCTGCCTTATATTTTGAATATCATCCAATGTGGTTTTAATCAATCCAACAACACGTATAATATTCTGATTTTTCAATTGCAAGCATTGTGACAGATTGTTAGTCTTGCCCAATAATGTAATCATAAGATGCAATATGAGAACAAATTCAAAGGACTCCATTTGCTTTATCAATCCTGCGGCTGTGGTTCTTTGTGCAACATTATCTGCATCATTGTGTAGATTTTCTAATACCTTTAGAACTGGTTTCCACATCTGAACAAGACGGCACAAGGTTTTATGATGTGATCCCCACCGTGTATCACCGGGTCTAGCAAGGTTAGTTAATTGGTTTTTTCCTTTTCCCACAAGAAGTTCCCCAGCCTCTATTTGACGCACTATTTCATCATGTTGCTCTTGGACCAATTGATCATGTCTTTTACAAGAAGCATTAAAAATGTTAACCACCATGCTTGTGTATTCAAAAAAATCCCTTACTGATGAACAACACTTGGCAACAGCAACAACCACTAATTGTAACTGATGGGCAAAACCATGTATATAATGAGCATAAGGATTTTCCTCCAAGATCAATCTTTGCAACCCACCGAATTCCCCTCTCATGTTTGAAGCCCCATCATAACCCTGTCCTCTCAAATTAGACATAGATAAGCCAAGAGTAGCAAACATACCATCCAAAGCTACCTTCAGTGAAGTTGATCTTGTGTCAGGAACATGCTCAACTGCCATGAATCTCTCAATCACCTCCCCTCGTTTGCCGAGATACCTACATAAGACAAAGGAGCATGATTAATATAAAACTTCAACAAAATCCACCTATAAGTCTACAACAACAAACACATACAATACGAGGAAAGGTACTAACCTCAAACACATAGCTATTTGCTCTTTCATAGATGCATCTCTGGACTCATCAACAAGTAAAGCAAATTTCCTATCTCCAATCTCCTCTATAATGACTTTGGTGGTCTCTTGTGCACAAGCCTTGCATAAATCCAATTGTATCTCATGTGAAGTCAGTAGATGGTTCCCTCCTGCATCACCAAACAATTTTTCCACCTTTGGGTCTTTCTTTATGAACAAGTCCAACAACTCTTTGAAGTTACCCTTATTCATTGAGCTAGCAGACTCATCATGACCACGAAAAGCAAGAGCTTGTAGTGTCAAAAATTTGACAATACCCAATATAATGAAGAGACGAGCTTTGTATTCTTCTTCTCTCTTCTTAGAACCCCTATCAAACACATGTGGCAAATTTTGTCTTTGATTTTTGAAATCATCATAATGTTGTCTAGATTTATTATGAGCACTATCATGCTTGCCAACATGCTGATTAAAAACTTTAGGTACATCCTTCCAAGATTTAAATCCATTTTTCGTGAACGCCTCAACACCATAGTTTGCAGCTCTTGGTTGCTTAAATAGAAAACAATAAAAGCAAAAGGCTGCTTTTTTTCAATGCTATATTCCAACCAGCCGCGATGATCATTATACCAGTAATCATGAAAGCTTCTACCATTTATCTGCTCATATGTATGATCAGTTGGTTGACATGGACCCATACTAATGTACTCCCTTCTAGCAAGATCTCTAATGTCTGCATCCAAATCCTCAATTGGTATTCTCTTACCAGGGTCTGATTCAATATCACCAGGTTTAAGTTGAGCCGTAACACTAGGGGCATTATCAGTTGTTCGAGTTGAAGGACCTGTTTCTGCAGTTTCCGTGGTTCGAACTTGAAAAAATGAATTCAATGTCTTGTTTCTTTTACTCATCTTGCCTTCCTGTAACATTTATAGAAACAAAATTACTATTTGTCTACATAGGTTTCCACATCTAACAAAAAGTGGCATCAAGCAAACAATGGTGGCATCTAGCAATTACAGAGTACAGGAACTCTACCTAGTGAATCCTAAGTGAGGGGGCCATGCTTACAAGATTAGAATAGAGCTCCACGCCTCCAACAAACAGAGCTCAACGCTGCACTGTCTCTGTCCTAAAAGCTATACATCAGAATTCAGAAGTTCAGAATAGAGCTCCACGCCTCCACCGAACAGAGCTGTACATCGAACTCGAAGAAAACTAGGAAGCAAGGAAGGGATACCTTTGCTCTTGGCCTCTTGCTCTGCTGTCTGCTATGTGCTGCGGCTCGCCGGACGCCGGGTAGCCTGCCGCCTCGCCGAGGTCGCCGCCTCGTCGAACAGGGCAGCAGCCCGCAGCACCGCAGCGGCGCAACCTGATGCCGCAGAAGGGGGTCGAAGGGGACAGAGCTGGCCGGCAGGGTAGGCGGCGGGCGGCGCCTAGGGTTCGTCCAAGTCAGGGGAACGGGCTGCGGGTGGCTGGCTGGTTCGTGTTCGTCCAGACTCGAAGTAGACGCACAGGCAGGCCGCAGGCAGATGAGGCAGGCAACGAACGAGATGGGCCTCACGCCCCAGGCAGTCTTCGTTGTTCTACAGTATATTTGCTACAGTGTACGAGCGAGATGGGCCTCACGCCCCAGGCAGCCGCCTATGCATAGAACTACTCGCAACAGGCAAAGTATGTGATACGGCAGCATACCTTTTTTTTTGGTTCAACAAAATCTGCGGGTCAGTGATCTTTCATCAGTCTACTTTTTTCCCTAGGGCGAGTCGAGCCGCTATAATGCATCTATTTTTTTTGTGATATGATCTGTACAAAAATGAAGGGACATGCCTTTCCCGCCGCGCCAAGGGCTTTTTTGTGAGCAGGAAATATCTAGGGGCTTTTAACGAGAACCCACACGCCCCGTCTCCACCTCCCGGGCGCTGATTGCGGCCCATGACACATTGGCACACCTAGTCAGCGTCGGAGGTTTATGCAACAACGATTTGCATCGCTAAGGCAAGTTTTCGAACCACTTATTTGTAGGCTACAAGTTTAGCACTAAAGTGATCAAACTTTTAGCACCAATAGGCAATTACCTCTTTTATGTCGAGGGGGTAATGACATGCCTAATTGCGTAGTAAGATGTTCATTGTCAATTTGTGATCGAGTGTTTTCATTTTACATGGCCGTTCAGTTAAGTACTATTCCGGGTGAACAAGTTTCAGTCCCCAGCTCATGTCTTCGCAGTGCCGGACATGGGGCACGAGCTTCCCGGTATCGGCGCCACGCCTGGCCCTGCAGTCGTAAAAGGGAGGCCCGTGCAAGCACGGCTCCATGGACGCGGCCCGGCGACACGGCGGGTCGGGCGTGGTGAGGTTCTCAGGCTTGAACATGATCCACGGGGTGAGCCCGCCGAGGCCGTGGCCGACGTACCCGAACGTGGACCAGCCGCTGGTGACGAGCGCGTCGGTCATGCTCAGCAGGTACATCTCGGCCAGCGCTTTCATGTCGTGCGTGGCCTCGCCGGTGAGCTGGTGCTCCTCGTGGCTCGGCTGGTGCACGCTGACGACCTCGCCGGCGGCCGTCGCCGACTGCCAGTACCTCCCCCGGATGTTCTCGAAGTACCACGAGCTCAGGCCGGTCATCAGGACGGCTTTCGACCGCGCGCCGGCGGTCGAGGCCGGCGGGCCCGGGTCCTGCGCCACCACCTCGGGCAGCAGATGCTCCTGTGAGGTGCACGCGAGGATCTGGTCCAGGACGTGCTTGAACGGCGTGTCGCCGTCGAACACCCTCACCTGGATGCCCAGCCGTTCGTCCGAATCTTTCAGGTACGAATCGTAGAACCTGGTGATGAGTCCCCAGACTTTGTTGGTCGGGTGGAAGAGGTAGCGCGCCAGGAGGTAGAACACCGAGTCTTTCCGCGGGAACAGCTTGTCGAGCTCCTCCTGGTAGGCCGGGTTCAGGAAGAGCGCCGGCACGAAGTAGCCGTCCGTCCTCATCACCAGCCACGGCGCGCGGTGGAGGAACTCCCGGTGGTCGTCGCAGTAGAAGAGCTTGTCGTGGTAGGTGCAGGCGTGGTCGAGGTCGACGAAGACGTACGGGAGGTCGGACACGGACGCGGCCCGGCCGTACTCCCGCGCCAGGTTCCGGTAGCTCTCCGGCACCTCGCCGGTCAGGTTCTCGAGGTCCCCGAGCGGGAAGTCCGGTGGCAGCAGCCACGACGTCTCCTGGAACGGCTCGCAGAAGAGGTCGGGCAGCGACGTGCCCCGGTGGACGAGCAGCACGCGGTCGGTGAGCATGGCGTAGAGGAACGCCGACGCCATGGCCAGTATCCGGTTCCCTAGGCCCCTGTACGGCACCAGCACGAGGTACTTGCAAGCGTCGTCGTCCGTGGTTGTGCCATTGCCGTTTCCGCGGGGCCCCAGTCGCTCCGCCGCTCGCCGGTATGTTTCGGTGCCCGGGCCGCACCGCCTCTGCAGCGCCTCCTGCTCCCGCAGCCGCTTCACGAGGTGTGTCGACGGCGAGCGCGCCAGCTTCTTGAGGTGGGAGGTGGACTTGTACCGGCTGATGCACGATTGTTCGTCGAACCCGGGAACAAGCAGGCCTCCGAGGAGCCCGTCCTGATTGGATTCTGCAAGGCAACACATGAGATAAATTAGCGCCTCTTTACCCTAATTTGGAGTACAGTTAACTGATTAAGCACCAGCACGAGATGCGCAATAGGAGTATCTGTCATGAGTTCATGGCAAATGGCGATCGATTGGCCTTTGGTGTTCAATCTTCAACGCAAGTTCTTCTCGCCATGCATGAATTAAATTCGTTCGGAAACATGGCGCATGCAAGATTGAACGCGCCATGACGAGACGGCGGAGGAAGATAAAGAGGGAGGCGCATTTATCGGCTCGACGGTTCCTACCTCGGCGGTCGTACGTCGTCCTTGCCGTCGCCGCCGATGTCCAGCCGGACGCCAGCGGCAACGGCCTGTCTCGCCGGCTAACCATGATCGCCAGGAAGGGCAGCGCGACGAGGCAAACCGCAAGCGACGAGATCCACTTCCTCGCGATCCATGGCTTTCCTTCGTCCTCCTCCTCGGTCTCCACGTCGGCGCGGTGACCGGCCGTCTCCACGGCGACCGAGCATTGCTGCGGCGGTCGCTTGATTATGCCATTGCCAATGCCAGCACCGCCCTCCAAGGCCATTGCTACCTGGTGGATCGTGCGTTTTTCCCGGGCTCGCGGATCTCATCCTGACTGATGCTAGGAATTAGGAAAGGCTCCACTATTTGGAAAGGGGCTAAAAAGGAAAATTATCCGCTGTAAAAATGGAATTTTATATTAGGGCATGTACAATGGTGCTATCTTAGGAGTGTCACATAGGATAAATAATAAGGTGGAGAAGAAAGAATTCATAAGAAAAGGATTATTTTCTCTTATTTAAGATAAGACAAAAGATAATCTCTTAACACAATTTATTTCACTATGTTTTAAAAAATTGCTAGTTATTAAAAATAAGACTAAGAAAACTATCATGATTCACGTATAGCTACACGTGCTAAAAAAGTTCGGCCGTGGCCGCTACGCGTTGCAAGCCACGGCCGGAGGGCAACGCGTATAGCCGGAAGTGGTCAAATTGTTCTTTAATAAACCAAGCACACAAGCAAGCACTTTGATTGATCGTTTGAGCTAGCTTTGCACATACGAGCGAACGGCAAGGAACTTTGAATATTTTTCTGAAAAAGGGAGCAAATTTAAAATACGAATATTTTCTGGAAGTTGTGAACATTTTGCAAACATATTTTGAATCTTGAACACAATTTTGATTCCAACTTTTTTTTAAACACAATCAATTTTTATTTTTTTAATCTTTTTGAAAGTTTTAATTCTGAACATTATTTAGAAAATGTGAACAATTATTGAAATTCTGAATTTTTAAATGAACAATTTTTTAAAAAAATACATTGAACATTTTTTTAAATTTGTGACTTTCTGATAACAAAAAAGGAAAAATAATCAAATTGACAAATTGCATGTTAATGGTGGACTTGCAACTAGGACAAAAAGTTTCGGTCCAGTTGTGAGTCGGTTGTGGATTTGCAACTCGATAAAAAAAGGTCGAGCCCGGTAGTTAGTCGATGATGGACTTGCAATTGTGTCCTAAAAATCTTGGCTAGTTGCAAGTCAAGGATGAACTTGCAACTCGAAAAAAAACATAATCTAGGGTTTGTTGCGTGTCAATGGGGAACTTGCAACTGGTTAAAAAATGGTCGGATCTAGTTGTGAGTTGTGGTTGACTTATAACTAACGACAAAAAGAAAATCAAAGGTCACGGTTGCATGTTGATGGTTCACTTGGATTGGTATAAAAAAGGGTCAAACCCAGTTGCGAGCTGATGGTTGACTTGCAACTGAGACAAAAAATATCGGAACCCCAGTCGCGAGTTGAGGGTGGACTTGCAATTGGGATAAAAAAGGTTGGGTCCTAGTTACGAGTCAAGGGTGGGATTGCAACTGGGACAAAAAAAGGTCGGGCCCTAGTTGCGAGTCAAGGATGGACTTACAACTGGAAGAAAAAATGACCGGACCCGAGTTGCGAGTCGAGGGTGGACTTGCAACTAGGACAAAAAAGACCCGGCCCCAGTTGTGAGTCGAGGGTGGACTTGCAACTGGTACAAAAAAGGTCGGGCCCGAGTTGCGAGTCAAAAATTGACTTGCAACTGGGACAGAAAAGGATGGGCCCAGGTTGCGAGTCAAGGGTGGACTTACAACTAAGACCAAAAAAAGTCGGTCCCTAGTTGTAAGTCATCGGTGGACTTGCAACTGGGACAAAAAAGATTGTTCCCTAGTTGCAAGTCGAGGGTG
Organism: Triticum urartu; assembly: GCF_056163025.1. Taxonomy (NCBI): domain Eukaryota; kingdom Viridiplantae; phylum Streptophyta; class Magnoliopsida; order Poales; family Poaceae; genus Triticum; species Triticum urartu. The sequence goes on along the minus strand of NC_141879.1, from coordinate 147,125,833 downwards.
GACTTGCAACTGGGACAACTAAGAAACAACGAGCCCAATTACAAGTCGAGGGTGGACTTGCAAGTGGGATTAAAACAAGAGGAAAACCATTGGCGAAAAATGATAAAATAGAAAACAGAAAATCATGAAGAAAACAAAACAAAAAAGTGTCCTAGCTAGTTGGGCTGATTCATCTGCGGTTTGTTCGTTGTTGAGGGGTGGACTTGGAATTGAGACAAAAAAGATCGAACCCTAGTTACGAGTCAAGGGTTGACTTGCAACTGGGATGAAATAAATTATAGGCCCAGTTGTGAGTCAAAGCTGGACTTGCATCAAGATGAAAAACAAAGCACAAGCCCCAGTTGTGAGTCGAGGGTGTGCTCGCAACTCGGACAACTACGAGACCAGTTGCAAGTCGAAGGTGGACTTGCAGCTGGGACAACTAAGAAAATACAAGCTCAATTGCGAGTTAAGGGTCGACTTGCAACTGAGAGGGAAACAAGCTATGGGCCAGTTGCAAGTTAAATGGTGGACTTGCAACTAGGATTTTAAAAAATGCTCCAGTTTTGAGTCGAGGGTGGGCTTGCAACTTGGACAACTACAAGCCTAGTTGCAAGTCGAGGGGGGACATGCAACTACGATAACTACGAAACTACGTGCCTAGTTGCGAGTCAAGAGTCGACTTGCAACTAACATGAGACAAAGTACAATCCCAGTTGCGTGCCAATGGTGGACCTGCAACTGGGATGAAAAACTAAAACACATGCTCAAGTTGCGAGTCGAGGGTGGGCTTGGAACTCTGACAACTACGAGCCAATTGCGAGTAGATGGTGGACTTGCACCTGGGAGAACTGTAAAACTACATGGTAAGTTGCCAATCAATGGTGGGCTTGCAACTCTGACAACTACAAGCCTAGTTGTGAGTAGGTGGTGGTCTTGCACCTGGGAGAACTACGAAACTACGTGCTAAGTTGCGAGTCAAGGGTCGACTTGCAACTAAGATGAGAGAAACTATAGGCCCAGTTGCGTGTCAATTATGGAGCTGCAACTAGGATGAAAAACAAAAACACATGCTCCAGTTGCGAGTCAAGGGTGAACTTGCACCTGGGACAACTATGAAACTACGAGTCCTGTTGTGACTCAAGGGTCGACATGCAACTAGGATGAAACAAACTACATGCCCAATTGCGTATCAATGGTGGACATGCAACTAGGATGAAAACAAAAGCACATGCTCTAGTTACGATTCGAGGGTGGATTTGCTCCTGGGGCAATTACGAAACTATGCCCAGTTGCGAGTCAAGGGTCGAGTTGCAACTAGGATGAAACAAACTACAGACTCAGTTGCATGTCAAAGGGTGGACCTATAACTGGGATGAAAAACAAAACACATGCAAAATAACAGGGGCCAAAGTTTGGTCGGTGAGAAGATAGGGGATGAGCTTCACCATCGAGCCCCCAAACGACGAGATATATGGGCCTAGGTGAAAAGAAACATGAGAACATGATGACACAAAACAAACGGGACAAGAAGACAAGCGACAAAAAAGGACGAGCTAACACGGGCGTGCATGATCGAGTTTGTGCAAACATTAAAGTAAACAAATCAGACATTTATAGACTTAGATGAGCTAAAACTCATCTAGATTAGATTTAGCAAATCTAGAAAGAAAAATCTAGTTACAATCTTATCTTGCTACACGTCAAACCAAAATAAAACAAAACAGAGAATAAAAAGATACGTGGCCCTCCAAAAAAAGCTAAGCCGCAAAAAAACAATACACAAAACATCATAACGGACCACTAAAAATGTCATATCAGGTATCACTGCTTCACGAGGGACAAACAAAAAACAGGACGCAATAACAACGAGCACGACTCAGAAGCACGTTTATCTAGCAGTAATATGAGTTAGCTAAAACATTGTTAACTCTCATTTAGATGAGAATTAGCAAACCAATCCAAAACGGGACCTAGACCACGCCGCGAAAATGGCACAACAAAAGACGTACGCAAGAATAAGTCGACAAGTAGACACCAAACACACAACGCAACACAAAGTGCGCGTGACAAAATGACCGGCCATCAAGATTTGTACGACATTTAAAATGAACATCTGACAAAGTGAAAACTAGTTCATGAATTTTAAACAAATAAGTAAAGAATAAATGGAGAAAATATAAAATGAGAAACTAGAAAATATAAATAAAAACAAAAGATCATGTATTTGAAAAAATAGGTCATAATTTAAAAGAAATAATGAACTAAAAAAGAAAACAAAAAACAAAAAACAGGAATGGACAAAAAAAACAAATTCTGGGAGCCAAAATGGGAGTGTACAAAAATGAGAAGAACTAGGAGCGAGTCGTAGCAGAGACTTGTGAAGAGAAATAGAAAAACGCAGCCAACAGCGAAAAAAAACAAAGGACCACAACAACAAGGCCCAGGCCAGACACAGGGGACGAGCTAGCAAAGAGAACAAAAACGGCCCAACAAGACACAGAACACGCATCGATGAGAACTGGAACAGAACGAGACAGATTATTTTGCAATTGCACAAATCTTATTGCAAGTTTAATCCTGTGGTTGTAAACTTAGATGTGAGATAGCTATTTCACATTTACTAGATGTGAAATAGCAAACCCGATCTGATTTATGTTGTTGTTGCTGAAGCAGTACCGAAGACCTACTTGTATATCTCATCATTGGATCTGATGATGTGTGTACCACCAGGATCAAAGAATAACCCAAGAGTCTCTTTACGGAAGGGTCAAAGCTCAGACAATGGAGACCCATGTCCACCCTATCTCATTTTTCTTTTTGAATGTTGCACGCACCACAGTGGCTGGAGGAGAACCCGGAAGACACCGCTGGAAGGACCGAAGTAATGGATGAGCGTAGACTAATCTAAAAAAAAGGATAAGCATAGACTAATCTAATGCCCCAACATTTTTTTTTACAATAACCTCAACAGAGGGTTAACTACAGCTCCCAACGGGCAAACACACAAAGCGTCCCTCGATTACGCCGGCCCTTATTAGAGAGTGAGCGATTTTCTTCCTGAAACAGGCAATTTTTTAGCAGTGTTTTTTCAAGTGTTTTTTTTTCTATTTCATTAGTTTTTACTTGGGTTTTCCATTTTATTTTCAAAAAAGAATGAATAGTTATTTCTTTTCAAAAAGTGTTTTTGAAAAAGAAAGCATGAACATTTGAAAAAGTTATCATTTCTAAAACATTTGTGAACTACAACCTCCGTCCCAAATTACTTGTCTTTAATTTGTCTAGATACGGATGTATCTAACACTAAAACGTGTCTACATTTCTTAGTATTTTATGAATTTTTTGAACATTAAAAGAATGATCAATTTTCAATACATAATTTTGGGTTTTTTTTGAACATTTTCAAAAAATAAAAGAAAAAACATTCGGGAAGGCCCTCAAAACATGTAAAAAGCCGAACATGAATTAGAGTGACCTAGCAAAAGTATTAATCACAATGTGGGCAATTTGATGGGCGAGGAGACGCGCAATGCATGATAACGAGTTTCAGAGTCCTCTCTCCACCATGTGCTTTATCACTGCCAAGCCGAGTACTGTTGCACGACCAAGAACAAGGACTTGGATTGCCCGGATGGCAATAAAGTAAAAAATCAATGTAGACGACGGTATATCTCGTCAAGGGACGAGACTTGCCTGCTCCCCCGGCGTGTGCCCATCCGTGCTCCCGCGTACATGGCTTAATTTGATTGGAACAAAATAAGGCCCGACCCCACCCCCTTAAAATCAGGGGGAGATGATTAGATTAGAAATAAAAGAGGAAAAAAGACAACCATAGGATGAAGTGGGAGCACAGATGGGAGCATGGGGAGGAAGCAGGCAAGCCGGATCCCTCGTCAAGGTAACGTGGGTACGGTAGCAGCCCTTTGCAGGGATAAGGATGGTCATTATTTAGGGGCCTCAGCTATTGTCTATGATGGTCGTGTTGATGCTGCGAGTTTAGATGTTCAAGCATTCAATGAAGCTTTGGCACTAGCAAAAGACATAAGTCTCTCACGTATGACAATTACAACGGATTGCATGGAAGTTCTTTATAATATAGACAAGGGTGCGTGGACGCATTACACTCCAGTGTTGCATGAAATTACAGAGAGAAGGAAGGAGTTTGAAGATGTTTCTTTCCGTTTCGAGCATCGGGAGGCTAACTTTGAAGCCCATGCACTGGCTAAGGCGGCTTCAACCCTCCCATTAGGTCGCCACTTGTGGCTAGAGGATCTTCCAGATATTTTTTGTATTCCTCTTGTTTTGAACTTTGAATAAATCTCTAGTTACCTGTCAAAAAAAAAGTTTCCCAAAACAGGAATCTTGTAATCCACTAGCTATCTAAACGGGCTGGCCCACTCTAATTGCTCGCTCTCTCTTCCTTGTGTGTTTGTTCTGGGTGCACCTACTTCTCGCTTTAAGCGAGCCAGGGGGTAGCTCTCGCGTCGGGGGAGGCCCAAATGGGCCAACCCAGCCACGCCGGAGACCAGGGCCTGTTTTTTTGTTTTTCTTTTCTGTTTTCTATTCTCCTTTTTTGCTTAATTTTTCTACTTTCCGTTATAATTTAAAATTATTATACATATATATTATACAAAAAACATTTGAAAAAATGTTGAACAAGTATCTGAAAATTATTGAATAAGTATCAAAAAATGTTGAACAAGAATTCAAAAAATGTTGAATAGATATTTGAAAATGGTCAATAAGTATTAAAAATGTTGAACAAGTATTTCAAAAATATTGAATAATTATTAAAAATGTTGAACGAGTATATGATTTTTTTAACAAGTATATGGAAATGTTGAATAAGTATTAAAGATGTCGAACAAGTATTTGAAAAATGTTGAAATAAATATTAAAAACATTGAACAAAATATTTTAAAAATGTGGTATACGTATTACAAATATTGAACAAGTATTTTAAAAATGTTTAATAATTATAAAAATGTTGAAAGAGTATATGAAAAATGTTGAACAAGTATTTGAAAATGTTGAATAAGTATTAAAAATGTTGAACAAGTATTTAAATAATATTGAAAAGGCGGTCGGACAATGTTGAACGTGTGTACAAATAATCAGGATCACTTTTTTTTGACATATACAAAAATGTAGAGCAAAAACTAAAACAAACATAAGAAAAAACAAAAAAAGGAGAAGAAGAAAAAAAACCAAACCAAAAAATGAAGAAGAAAAAAACCAAAAAATGGGAAGAAAAAAAAGAAACTGAATAAAAACAAAGAAAACCCTATGAAAAAAACAAAAAGAAAAAACAGGAAAAAAAACAGTGGGAAAAAGGGCTTCGTTCGCCTCAAGTAGAAAACACGCCAACAACTTATTGCGTGGAAAGACACAGGCACAGTGGCTAGCGTCATGAGCTCTCTGCCAGGAGACCACAGACCGATCCCCGCTTCTCCCAATTTCCCACTCCCCTTTTCATTTGATCGTTGCGCAACAATGGGCGGGCCTCGCTTCTCCCTTCCCAACCAGCCACCACCACGTGTTGCTCACTAGCACACCCACGAAATTCTGATTTTTTTTCCTCATGTGTTTTCAGATTTTCATTAGTTCTTCTATGGGGGTTTTGTCGGATTTTTGGCTTTTGCTTGGTTTTCATTAGGTTTGGGCGGGTTTTTTTGTTTTCTTTTTAGGCAATACTTTTCTGCGAGAGGCACAACATGGACCTCTGCGAGAAGAGAAATGAAAAAACTGGTAGTGCTTCTGCGATAAGCCCAATCCAAAAGCACAACTGTGTTTATAAAAAAAGGGAAAAGCATAGTCTGTGATTGGACGAGAAGTACATTTGTGTGTTTTTTTTTCTAAAAGTGTAGCATGTGCTTCCGCGAGAAGCATTGTGGTGCTACCTGAAAATGAGAAAAAACACGGCGTGCTTCAAAAAAATTGAAAAAGCACGGCCGTGCTTACCATTTTTTTTTCTTCTAGTTTTGGTTTTTTCCCCTTTTTTTTGTCTTTTTTTGATTTGGGTTTTCAGCTTTTTGGCTTTTCTCTTTTTTTGGTTTCCATTTTCCCCTTGTTTCCTGTCCTTTCTGGTTTTGGTCTTAGTAGGTTTTTTGACTCTATTTTATAAGATATCGGCGAAATATATTAACATGGATCTATTTTATAAGATCTCGACGCGAGAAATTCAACGGTAAAAACAATTCATGATTTGGACACGCTTCAAGAGGTAAAATGTTTTGAAAAGAACAAACCAACAAAAATAAACTCACAAATTAGCGATAAGTGACAAAATGCAGTGTGCCACTTGTTTGAAAAAAAAGGTACCTGCGTTGTGTGTCGGTGTGTCCGGACCATTAATTTCTGCTTCTCGATCTAGATGTTCAACGGTACAGTGCAGCTATTTTAGTCCATGGCAAACCTCAGAGTGCGTCCGGAGGAGTACAATGTTTAGCATTCGATCGACGCGCAACGTTGACGGGCATGTGCGTGGCGTTAAATGCATCATAGTCAACTCGTCTGATAAAAGTGTTTCTATTAGCTCAATGTCAGAGATCATCTTAACTTCATTGATAGTATACTTTACGTCAATGGTACTACTCATTTTACTGATCTTGATTGGCAGTATACTTTACTTCAATGGTACTACTCATTTTACTGATCTTGATTGGCAGTATACTTTACTTCAATGGTACTCATTTAATACCCAAAAAGAGCAAACAAAAAAAAGTATTGATCTTCTTTACCAGCGGTGCTTTGCTTGGCTCACAGCTCAAAGATGAATAAGGCCAACTCCACAGCGCGACCCCATCTTGTCCGGGTGCATCCGTTTGGGGTAGAACGGACGAATAGCGCGGTCCACCGCGCGGCCTCAAACAGACAAATGTCCGGATTCCGTCCATTTTTGACCCATCCTTAGTTCAAACTTGCGCCGAGTTTGGGATGAAACGGACATCGCGCGGACGGGCTCGCCGCATGCTCTTGTCCTCCCGTGGCCCGCCTGTCGGGGACACTAGCGGTCCCTTCGCTTCCAACGCCTCCACCCCCTCTCACCGCCCCGCCCCGCCGTCGGCGCCGCCTCGTCACCGCGCAGCCGCCGGCCGTCCATACCAAAACCACGCCCGACATGGCCGCCACCACGCCTGCGCGTTCGCCGTAGTTTTGGCCGTCGATCGGAGGAGGTTTGGCCGTCGCCGTTGTTGCCGCTGGCAGAGGGGATACGACAGCCGGCGACGTACCACGGCGGCCGCGGCAGCTTCCGACGAGAGCTCCATAGCGGCCACTAGCCGGCCGGCAACCACCCCTGCTGCGTCGAGGTGACCATCGCAGCCTCTTTGACACCATGACCGCAAGGTGTTCGACACTTTGCCCACAAAGGTATGGACAGTGGAGATGAGTTTTTCTTCCACCACTTCATTTGTTCACGACCACATTCAACGGCAGCTTTCTCGGTACAGGAAATTAATCCCTGGCCGTGCACCCAACCTGAACCGCAACATGAAGAGAGGCCACACCCTGCTCTATGCCGATTACTTTTCCAACACCCCGCTCTTCAAGCCGGATAAATTATGTCGCCGTTTTTAAATGACAAGGCATGTGTTCAATCGTATCCGAGAGGGAGTGGTTGCTCATGACGCATACTTTGAGTGCAAGACGGATGCCCTTGGCAAGCTTGGATTCTCCGCTTATCAGAAATGCACCGCGGCCATCCGCATGCTTGTATATGGAATTCCAGGCGATCTGGTGGATGAGTATGTGCGTATAAGTGAGACAACATGTCTGATGTCAATGCACAAGTTCTGTCAGGCTGTGATCGAGGTGTTTGGCCCTGAGTACTTGAGGCAGCCAACTGCCGCGGATACAGAGAGATTGTTGGCGACCAACGCAGCTAGAGGCTTTCCAGGCATGCTTGGCAGCATAGATTATATGCACTGGGAGTGGAAGAACTGTCCATTTGCTTGGCAGGGCCAGTACAAGGGGCATGTCAAGGCTGCACTGTCATATTAGAAGCGGTGGATTCGCAGGATCTTTGGATATGGCATTCTTTCTTCGGCATGACAGGTTCTCACAATGATATCAACGTGCTGCAGCGTTCTCCAGTCTTCGCAAGGCTTGCAGAAGGCCACTCCCCACCTGTCAACTTTGAGATCAACAACCACCAGTACAACAAGGGATACTATCTAGTTGATGGTATATATCCTCAGTGGTCAACTTTTGTGAAGACAATCTCGAAACCCCAAGGTGAGAAGAGAAAGAGATTTGCCCAAATGCAAGAGAGTGCTAGAAAGGATGTGGAACGTGCTTTTGGTGTGCTTCAATCCCGATGGGGTATCGTTCGAAACCTTGCATTGTCATGGGATGAAATGAAGTTTGGGAGGTGATGACTGCTTGTGTGATCATGCACAACATGATTGTCGAGGACGAGCGTGATGAGAGTATCTTCGACCAAGGATTTGATTATGAAGGTGAAAATGTTGAGCCCCTGCACCAAGAACCGGCCACATTTGAACAGTTTGTCCAATTCCACCGTGAGCTGCGTGATTGGCACACTCATTTGGATTTTCAAAATGACTTGGTTGAGCATGTGTGGGATCACATTGATAACCAATAGATGTATTGGTTCATTTTATGTTCAGTCAAGACAATTTCGATTTGGTTGTAAAACTATTTTATTAGAGACAATTTCAATTGGATTGTAAAACTATTTTTATTTTCAGACAAATATTTGGACGTGCAAACTAGTTTTCATATGAAAACATGGGCATTTTTGGCCCTGGCGGACAGGATGGGGCAAAAGGATGCGGCCGCGCGCTGAGCGCACGGCCACCGCATCCCAGGACAGGCCCGGACACGACCCCATCTCCTTACCCAAAGGGACAAAATCCAGCCAAAACGGACGTCCGTTTGGGGTCGCGCGGTGGAGTTGGCTTAAGGGGCTGACGTCCAAATCGGATACACTATTTATCGGTGGACTGGTCCGGACAGTGATGTGGAAGCCGACCATCCAACCATGCACGTATCCATTTTAAAATAAATTTGAAAAAACCAAACGAATTTCATCAAACGCAGCGGAATTCACTAAAGTTCAGACATAAATAACATAAAACAGACGATATTTCGTCCGTTTAACTAAAACAGAAAAAACACTGGATTAACTTGCAGCGAACGGTGACCACGTACGCGTGGCTACCCTGGCCGGCCGCACCGACGTCACCGTCAGTGCCGTCGCTGTTGTCGTTGTAGTTGTCCTTCCAGCAGTGGAAGAGTGCAAGGCCAGACAGTCCTGCCTGGTCGCCGCCTAGCGCTTGCGGAGAAGCCACTCTGTTTCCACCTACGTCGTGCAGAGGGCCGTGTAGCCAATGTCGACCCCGGACGAGGTGCCCTGGCGGCCTTGCCTCTGGTGCCAATAGCAGGGGTGTCCCCGAGTGACCATTCCTCACCGATCGGCGAACTTCCCGTCGAAGCAACTGCGGCGCCGCGAGGCCGTCTCTGCGACTGTGAGCGATCGGTAGCGGACACAGGCCTCCGCGAGGTTGCAGTGCTCACGGACCAAGTCCGGCGCCTCGTCGGACTAGGTGAACGCCGAGTAGCGCATCGCTCCCGCCCCGTCCTCGGCTGACTCGATGGTCCACGGCGGCGAGGAGTAGCCATCGCCACGACCATCGAGGTAGTGGAAGAGGTGGCCGTGTGACTTCGCGATCACCGGTCGCACCTCCTCCTTGATGAGCTTGCCAAGCCAGGCACATCGCAAAGGCGCCACCCACGAAGGACTTGCCTCACTTGGGTAGATCTTCACGAAGTAGGCGATCTCCTTGCCCTTACAAACTCCTTGGTTCAACTCCACAATCTTGTCAGAGGCTCCCAAGTGACACCAAACCAATCTAGGAGACACCACTCTCCAAAAGGTAATAGATGGTGTGTTGGTGGTGAACTCCTTGCTCTTGTGCTTCAAATGATAATCTCCCCAACACTCAACTCTCTCACACAGATTTGGATTTGGTGGAAAGATGATTTGAGTGGAAAGCAACTTGGAAAAGGCTAGAGATCAAGATTCTTGTGGTTGGAATGGAATATCTTGGTCCCAACACATGACTAGGTGGTTCTCTCTCAGAAAATGTATGTTGGAAGTGTAGGCACATTCTGATGGCTCCCTCCATGAATGGAGGTTGGGTGGAGGGGTATATATAGCCTACACACAAAATCTAACCGTTACACACAATTTACCAAACTCGGTGAGACCGAATCATGAAACTCGGTCAGACCGATTCAGTTCAAAATGTGAACGTTAGGCTTTTCGGTGGGACCGACATGTCAACTCAGTGGGACCGATTTCATTAGGGTTAGGGCATAATGTAATCTTGGTGAGATCGAAACGTTACGAAAGGGAAACAGAGAGTTTGCATTGCAAACTCGATGGGACCGATCGCTCATCTCGATTGGACCGAAACGTTACGAAGGGAAACAGAGAGTTTGCAATCCCATGTCGGTGAGACCGAACTGATTAGGGTTTCTGACAATGGCTATGTCAAATGAACTCAGTGGTGCCGGATAGATCAAATCGGTGGGGCCGAGTTTGACTTTTGGTTTGGGACATATGTGGATATGAGAAAGTGGTTGAGGGCTTTTGGAGCATATCACTAAGCATTTTGAGCAAGCAAGCCATTAAGAAACACCTCATCCCCTTTTAATAGTATTGGCTTTTCCTATGGACTCAATGTAATCTTGGATCACTAAAATTAAAATGTAGAGTCTTGAGCTTGAGCCAATGTGTGTCCTTAGTATTTTGAGGGGTCCACATTCCTAGTCCATGCCATGCCAATCATTGAACTTTCTGAAATGATCATCTTGAAAGAGCATTAGTTCAATGAGCTATATGTTGTTAGGAATTACCAAAACCACCCAGGGATACTTGCACTTTCAATTGGATATAAATTTGTGTTCATGTTGTTCAAATAGTAGAAATAAAATCATGCTTTGCACGCATGAACCGATATTTTGCACCGGTTTTTATCTGAGTCCGCTCTGTTTCCGCGCCAAATCCGTAATCTGATAAAATATGCATTCAAATTCACATCCGGTCATTATCCACTCCGCTCTGAATCCCACAAAAAATGGTAAAGGATATGGGGAAATCATTATCCGATCCCGATCCGGTTGCATCCCTAGGTGCGGAGAACCATGACTTGGGCATGGTGGATCTGTGGTTGGAAGCGAAGAGGTTTGGACCATAGAGGCAGTTGGGAGTAGAGAGGAGGAGTTCGGAGGGGTTCAATGGGGCTGATGCCAGAGCATGGCTTATTCAGGGTGGCGGCTATGCAAAGGGACATGAACCGACTTCAATGCGGCCCACCGACCGTAGTAGGTTTCTCGGTCGCCACGTGTGCTGAAGCGGCGCCGCCCGCTCGTCCAGTCGCGTGGCTCTAATTGGGATCACTGCCGTGGAGTCATGTTCGCTCTAGAACGACGTTGACCGACATGAATGCGCGGCAACCGCTTCACGCAAAGATAGTTTTCTGGACGAGAGGATTTTTGGGTGGGACCGAGATGACGGATGCATGTGTAACAGTGGTCTAGACGCCCGCAAAGCCCCTAGTTTGCATCTGGTTTACGGTAAAATGGACGTTCAGACAACTCCACTGACTAACAAGGTGCCGTATTGGATGGAAAATTGAGCCCGAACCGCTCGGGCATGACGGCTGCGAGCGGTATAGGGTCTGCGTCAGAGATGGCTTAAACATCTGCAGTTCCGAAGCCCACCCTACAAGAGAGACTTTTCTTGTTGGCTCTACGGAGTCGCTGCTCCTACCCCAGATTGCGCTTACAGTATTGTGTGGGTGTACAGAACAAACTTTCGATGAAACACAAATATTTACTTAAACATGAGATAGGACTTTTGTTGGGGAACACAGTAATTTCAAAAAAAAATCTACGCACACGCAAGATCCATCTAGGTGATGCATAGCAACGAGAGGGGGAGAGTGTTGTTCACGTACCCTCATAGATCGTAAGCGGAAGCATTATGACAACGCGGTTGATGTAGTCGTACGTCTTCATGATCCGACCGATCCTAGCACTGAAGGTACGACACCTCTGCGATCTGCACACGTTCAGCTCGGTGACGTCCCACGAACTCTAGATCCAGCTGGGTGTCGAAGGAGAGTTTTGTCAGCACGATGGCGTGATGACGGTGATGATGAAGCTACCGGAACTGGGCTTCGCCTAAGCACTGCAACGATATGACCGAGGTGGATTATGGTGGAGGGGGGCACCGCACACGGCTAAGACAATTGTCAACTTGTGTGTCTATGGGGTGCTCCCCCTCCCCCGTATATAAAGGAGTGGAGGAGGGGGAGGGGCCGATTCTCTATGGCGTGCCCAAGGGAGTCCTACTCCCATCGGGAGTAGGATTCCCCCCTTCCTAGTTGGATTAGGAGAGGAAGGAAGGGGGAGAGAGGGGGAAGGAAAGGGGTGGCGGCCCCCACACAATTCGGATTGGGCTTGGGGGGGAGCCCCCTCCTAGGCTCCCTTCTCCTCTCTCCCACTATGGCCCAATAAGGCCCATATACTTCCCAGGGGGGGGGTTGCGGTAACCTCCCGGTACTGCGGTATATGCTTGAACTCACCCGGAACCATTCTGATGTCCAAACATAGTCATCCAGTATATCGATCTTTATGTCTCGACCATTTCGAGACTCCTCTTCATGTCCGTGATCATATCCGGGACTCCGAACAACCTTCGGTACATCAAAACGCATAAACTCATAATACCGATCGTCACCGAACGTTAAGCGTGCGGACCCTACGGGTTCGAGAACTATGTAGACATGACCGAGACTCATCTCCGGTCAATAACCAATAGTGGAACCTGGATGCTCATATTAGTTCCTACATATTCTACGAAGATCTTTATCGGTCAAACCGCATAACAACATACGTTGTTCCCTTTGTCACCGGTATGTTACTTGCCCGAGATCCGATCATTGGTATCACCATACCTAGTTCAATCTCGTTACCGGCAAGTCTCTTTACTCGTTCTGTAATGCAACATCCCGTAACTAACTCATTAGTCACATTGCTTGCAAGGCATATAGTGATGTGCATTGCCGAGAGGGCCCAGAGATACCTCTCCGATACACGGAGTGACAAATCCTAATCTCGATCTATGCCAACTCAACAAACACCATCGGAGACACCTGTAGAGCATCTTTATACACCCAGTTACGTTGTGACGTTTGATAGCACACTAAGTGTTCCTCCGGTATTCAGGAGTTGCATAATCTCATAGTCATAGGAACATGTATAAGTTATGGAGAAAAGCAATAGCAATAAACAAACGATCATCATGCTAAGCTAACGGATGGGTCAAGTCAATCACATCATTCTCTAATGATGTGATCCCGTTCATCAAATGACAACTCTTTGTCCATGGCTAGGAAACTTAACCATCTTTGATTAACGAGCTAGTCAAGTAGAGGCATACTAGTGACACTCAGTTTGTCTATGTATTCACACATGTACTAAGTTTTCGGTTAATACAATTCTAGCATGAATAATAAACATTTATCATGATATAAGGAAATATAAATAACAACTTTATTATTGCCTCTAGGGCATATTTCCTTCAGTCTCCCACTTGCACTAAGTCAATAATCTAGTTCACATCGTCATGTGATTAGTTCACATCTTCATGTGACTAATACCCATAGGGTTTACTAGAGTCAATAATCTAGTTCACATCGCTATGTGATTAACACCCAAAGAGTGATCATGTTTTGCTTGTGAGAGAAGTTTAGTCTACGGGTCTGCAACATTCAGATCGGTATGTATTTTGCAAATTTCTATGTCGACATACTCTGCACGGAGCTACTCTAGCTAATTGCTCCCACTTTCAATATGTATCTAGATTGGTGTAAAAAGCTTGCATCGACGTAACTCTTTACGACAAACTCTTTTATCACCTCCATAACCGAGAAACATTTCCTTAGTCCTCTAAGGATAATTTTTACCATTCTCTAGTGATCCACTCCTGGATCACTATTGTACCCTCTTGCCAAACTCTTGGTGAGGTACACAATAGGTCTGGTACACAGCATAGTGATACGTCTCCAACGTATCTATAATTTTTTATTGTTCCATGCTATTATATTATCCATCTTGGATGTTTTATATGCATTTATATGCTATTTTTTATGATTTTTGGGACTAACCTATTAACCCAGAGCCCAGTGCCAGTTTCTATTTTTTCCTTGTTTTTGAGTATCGCAGAAAAGGAAAACCAAACAGAGTCCAATTGACCTGAAATTTCACGGAGTATCGGAGATGGGCTAGAAGAGTCCCGAGGCACCCACGAGGGTGGGGGCATGCCCCCACCCCCTGGGCGCACCCCCTACCTCGTGGCCGCCTTAGGGACCCCCCGGACTTGTTCCCGACTCCAACACCTTTTATTTATACCCAAACTTCCAGAAAGAAACCTAGATCGGGAGTTCCGCCGCCGCAAGCCTCTGTAGCCACCGAAAACCAATCTAGACCCGTTCTAGCACCCTGCCAGAGGGGGGATCCCTCTTCGGTGGCCATCTTCATCATCCTGGCGCTCTCCATGACGAGTGATACGTCTCCAACGTATCTATAATTTTTGATTGCTCCATGCTATTATATTATTTATTTTGGATGTTAATGGGCTTTATTTTACACTTTCATATCATTTTTGGGACTAACCTACTAACCGAAGGCCCAACCCAAATTGTTGTTTTTTTGCCTATTTTAGGGTTTCGAAGAAAAGGAATATCAAATGGAGTCCAAACAGAATGAGACCTTCGAGAACGTGCTTTTCTCAACAAACGTGATCCAGGAGACTTGGAGTGGCTGTCAAGAAACAAGGGAGGAAGGCATGAGGCAGGGGGTGCGCCTACCCCCCTGGGCGCGCCCTCCACCCTCGTGGGCCCTCCGTTGCTCCACCGACGTACTTCTTCCTCCTATATATATATATCCACATACCCCGAAACATCCAGGAGCACCACGAGAACCTAATTCCACCGCCGCAACCTTCTGTACATCTTGGGGCCTTTTCCGGAGCTCCGCCAGAGGGGGCATTGATCACGGAGGGCCTCTACATCAACTCCATGGCCTCTCCGGTGATGTGTGAGTAGTTTACTTCAGACCTACGGGTCCATAGTTATTATCTAGATGGCTTCTTCTCTCTCTTTGGATCTCAATACAAAGTTCTCCTTGATCTTCTTGGATATCTATTCGATGTAATCTTCTTTTGCGATGTGTTTGTCGAGATCCGATGAATTGTGGGTTTATGATCCAGATTATCTATGAACAATATTTGATTCTCCTCTGAATTCTTTTATGTATGATTGGTTTATCTTTGCAAGTCTCTTCGAATTATCAGTTTGGTTTGGCCTACTAGATTGATCTTTCTTGCAATGGGAGAAGTGCTTAGCTTTGGGTTCAATCTTGCGGTGCTCGATCCCAGTGACAGAAAGGGAACCGACACGTATTGTATTGTTGCCATCGAGGATAAAAAGATGGGGTTTATATCATATTGCATGAGTTTATCCCTCTACATCATGTCATCTTCCTTAAAGCATTACTCTGTTCTTATGAACTTAATACTCTAGATGCATGCTAGATAGTGGTTGATGTATGGAGTAATAGTAGTAGATGCAGAATCATTTTGGTCTACTTGTCTCGGACGTGATGCCTATATACATGATCATACCTAGATATTCTCATAACTATGCTCAATTCTATCAATTGCTCGACAATAATTCGTTTACCCACCGTAATACTTATGCTCTTGAGAGAAGCCACTAGTGAAACCTATGGCCCCTGGGTCTATCTTCCATCATATTAATCTTCCAATACTTAGTTATTTCCTTTGCCATTTATTTTACTTTGCATCTTTATCATAAAAATACCAAAAATATTATCTTGTCATATCTATCAAATCTCACTCTCGTAAGTGACCGTGAAGGGCTTGACAACCCCTTTATCGCGTTGGTTGCGAGGTTCTTATTTGTTTGTGTAGGTGCGTGGGACTTGAGAGTGATCTCCTACTGGATTGATACCTTGGTTCTCAAAAACTGAGGGAAATACTTACGCTACTTTGCTGCATCACCCTTTCCTCTTCAAGGGAAAACCAACGCAGTGCTCAAGAGGTAGCAAGAAGGATTTCTGGCGCCGTTGCCGGGGAGATTTGCGCCAAGTCAAGTCAAGATTTGACTCCAACAACGAGTCATTTTTGGCGCCATTACCAAGTCAAGACATACCAAGTACCCATCAAAAACTCTTATCCCTCGCATTCCATTATTTTCCATTTGCCTCTCGTTTTCCTCTCCCCCACTTCACCATTGCCGTTTTATTCGCCCTTCTTCTGTTCGTCTTTCCATTTGCTTTGATGTCTTACTTGGCTCATTTGCTCGTTTGGTTGGAATAGTTGTTTATTTATTGCTAACCAGAGAACCTAAGATCTATGGATCCTCATCCGCTTGCTAATCTTTTTAAGAGATCCAATTATGATGAACCAATTGCTAGTGAGTTTGTGCACTAGATTATCTTTATGAAGTTTTGCTTGAAATTCGTGAATCTGAAAATTGTGATGAAGTACTTTATGGAGTGATTCACGATGGCTCTTTGAATAGAAAGCATGATTGCAATGATGTTATTATAAATTCTCTTAATTTCAATTGTGCTAATAATATGCAAAACCCTAAGCTTTGGGATGCTAGTTTTGCTATGTCTACTACTTGTTGCAATGATCATGATTGGGGTGATTCTTCTTTTGATCTTGAAAATTTATTTAAGCCCCATGATGAATATGAGATTGATAATAGTGTTTCCATTATTATTGAAAGTGGGTTTGGAAGAGTGTCAAATTTAGATCCCACATATTTGGAGGATGTTCAATCTTATGAATTTTTTGATAAAAGTGGGTTTGGAGAGGTCATGACTTTAGTTAATGTTAATCCCACTATTTTGGAAGAGTGTCAACTTTGCATGCATGTGGATCGTGTTGAAAATATTTTATGTGATAGCTATTTTGTTGAATTTTCTTATGATCCCACATGCAATTATTATGAGAGAGGAAAATATGGTGGTAGAAATTTTCATGTTACTAAATTACCTCTCGTTATGTTGAGATTGCTATTGTTTCTTTCTGCTTCCTTGCATATGCTAGTTTATGCTTGCCTTGATAATTTGTTTGCCTATAAGATGCCTGTGCATAGGAAGTATGTTAGACTTAAGATGTGTTTGTCATGTGTCTTATGATGCTCTCTTTGTGCTTCAATTCTTGTCTTTCATGTGAGCATCGTTGATATCTTATGCCTAGCTATAAGGCTTTAAAGAAAAGCGCTTATTGGGAGACAACCCAATATTTTTCCTTGCTGTTATTCAATAAATAATTTATCTAGACTATGTTTTGGTTGTGTTTTTTGTGTTTAATTAGTGTTTGTTCCAAGTAGAATCGTTGAGAAGACTTGGGGAAAGTCTTTTTGATCTTGCTGTAGAAAACAGAAACTTTAGTGCTCACGAGAATCTCTGCCATTTTTATTTGGAAGGTGCTATTTAGTTAATTATTTTTTAATATTATTAATATATAAATTCCTCATGTACAGCAATTTATTTTAGAATTTTTGGGGTTCCATAACTTGCGTTAGCTACAGATTACTACAGACTGTTCTGTTTTTGACAGATTCTGTTTTTTGTGTGTTGTTTGCTTATTTTGATGAATGTATGGCTAGTAAAAGAGTTTATAAACCATAGAGAAGTTGTAATACATTAGGTTTAACACAAATATAAATAAAGAATGAGTTTATTACAGTACCTTGAAGTGGTGTTTTGTTTTCTTTCGCTAACGGAGCTCACGAGATTTTCTATTTTGAGTTTTGTGTTGTGAAGTTTTCAAGTTTTGGGTAAAGATTTGATGGATTATGGAACAAAGAGTGGAAAGAGACTAAGCTTGGGTATTCCCATTGCACCACAAGGTAAAATTCAAGGACACCAAAAAGCCTAAGCTCGGGGATGCCCCGGAAGGCATCCCCTCTTTCGTCTTCGTCTATCGGTAACTTTACTTGGAGCTATATTTTTATTCACCACATGATATGTGTTTTGCTTGGAGCGTCTTGTATGATTTGATTCTTTGCCTTTTAGTTTACCACAATCATACTTGCTGTACACACCTTTTGATAGAGACTCACATGATTTGAAATTTATTAGAATACTCTATTTGCTTCACTTATATCTTTTGAGCTATATAGTTTTTGCTCTAGTGCTTCACTTATATCTTTTAGAGCACGCAGGTGGATTTGTTTTATAGAAACTATTGTTCTCTCATGCTTCACTTATATTATTTTGAGAGTCCTTTAGAACAACATGGCAATAATAAAAACTTTCATATAAGTGCATTGAATACTATGAGAAGTTTGATACTTGATAATTGGTTTGAGATATGGAGATGGTGATATTAGAGTCATGCTAGTTGAGTAGTTGTGAATTTGAGAAATACTTGTGTTGAAGTTTGTGATTCCCGTAGCATGCACGTATGGTGAACCGTTATGTGATGAAGTCAGAGCATGATTTATTTATTGATTGTCTTCCTTATGAGTGGCGGTCGGGGACGAGCGATGGTCTTTTCCTACCAATCTACCCCCCTAGGAGCATGCACTTAATACTTTGTTTTGATAACTAATAGATTTTTTCAATAAGTATGTGAGTTCTTTATGACTAATGTTGAGTCCATGGATTATACGCACTCTCACCCTTCCACCATTGCTAGCCTCTCTAGTATCGCGCAACTTTCGCCGGTACCATAAACCCACCATATACCTTTCTCAAAATAGCCACAATACCTACCTATTATGGCATTTCCATAGCCATTCCGAGATATATTGCCATGCAACTTTCCACCGTTCCGTTATTATGACACGTTTCATCGTTGTCATATTGCTTGCATGATCATGTAGTTGACATCGTATTTGTGGCAAAGCCATCGTTCATAATTCTTCATACATGTCACTCATGCATCATTGCACATCCCGGTACACTGCCGGAGGCATTCACATAGAGTCATATTTTGTTCTAAGTATTGAGTTGTAATTCTTGAGTTGTAAGTAAATAAAGTGTGATGATCATCATTATTAGAGCATTGTCCCAAGTGAGGAAAGGATGATGGAGACTATGATTCCCCAACAAGTCGGGATGAGACTCCGGACGAAAAAAAGAGAGAAAGAGAAAGGCCATAAAAAAGGGAGGCCCAAAAAATGAGAGAAGGGACAATGCTACTATCCTTTTTCCACACTTGTGCTTCAAAGTAGCACCATTTTCTTCATGATAGAGAGTCTCCTATGATATCAGTTTCATATACTAGTGGGAACTTTTCATTATAGAACTTGGCTTGTATATTCCAATGATGGGCTTCCTCAAAATTCCCTAGGTCTTCATGAGCAAGCTAGTTGGATGCACACCCACTTAGTTTCTTTTTGAGCTTTCATATACTTATAGCTCTAGTGCATCCGTTGCATGGCAATCCCTACTCACTCACATTGATATCTATTGATGGGCATCTCCATAGCCCGTTGATATGCCTAGTTGATGTGAGACTATCTTCTCCCTTTTTGTCTTCTCCACAACCACCATTCTATTCCACCATAGTGCTATATCCAAAGCTCACGCTCATATATTGCGTGAAGATTGAAAAAGTTTGAGAACATCAAAAGTATGAAACAATTGCTTGGCTTGTCATCGGGGTTGTGCATGATTTAAATATTTTGTGTGGTGAAGATAGAGCATAGCCAGACTATATGATTTTGTAGGGATAACTTTCTTTGGCCATGTTATTTTGAGAAGACATAATTGCTTACTTAGTATGCTTGAAGTATTATTATTTTTATGTCAATATTAAACTTTTATCTTGAATCTTTCGGATCTGAACATTCATGCCACAATAAAGAAAAAATTACATTGAAATATGTTAGAAACCATTCCGCATCAAAAATTCTTCTTTTATCATTTACCAACTCGAGGACGAGCAGGAGTTAAGCTTGGGGATGCTTGATACGTCTCCAACGTATCTATAACTTTTGATTGATCCATGCTATTATATTATTTATTTTGGATGTTAATGGGCTTTATTTTACACTTTTATATCATTTTTGGGACTAACCTACTAACCGGAGGCCCAGCCCAAATTGCTGTTTTTGCCTATTTTAGGGTTTCGGAGAAAAGGAATATCAAACGGAGTCCAAACGGAATGAAACCTTCGGGAACGTGATTTTCTCAACAAACGTGATCCAGGAGACTTGGAGTGGCCGTCAAGAAACAAGGGAGGAAGGCACGAGGCAGGGGGGCGCGCCCTCCACCCTCGTGGGCCCTCCGTTGCTCCACCGATGTACTTCTTCCTCCTATATATATCCACGTACCCCCAAAACATCCATGAGCACCACGAGAACCTAATTCCACCACTGCAACCTTCTGTACCCGAGAGATCCCATCTTGGGGCCTTTTCCGGAGCTCCGCCGGAGGGGGCATTGATCACGAAGGGCCTCTACATCAACTCCATGGCCTCTCTGGTGATGTGTGAGTAGTTTACTTCAGACCTACGGGTCCATAGTTATTAGCTAGATGGCTTCTTCTCTCTCTTTGGATCTCAATACAAAGTTCTCCTCGATCTTCTTGGAGATCTATTCGATGTAATCTTCTTTTGCGGTGTGTTTGTCGAGATCCGATGAATTGTGGGTTTATGATCCAGATTATCTATGAACAATATTTGATTCTCCTCTGAATTCTTTTATGTATGATTGGTTTATCTTTGCAAGTCTCTTCGAATTACCAGTTCGGTTTGGCCTACTAGATTGATCTTTCTTGCAATGGGAGAGGTGCTTAGCTTTGGGTTCAATCTTGCGGTGCTCGATCCCAGTGACAGAAAGGGAACCGACACGTATTATATTGTTGTCATCGAGGAGAAAAAGATGGGGTTTATATCATATTGCATGAGTTATCCCTCTACATCATGTCATCTTCCTTAAAGCATTACTCTGTTCTTATGAACTTAATACTCTAGATGCATGCTGGATAGTGGTCGATGTGTGGAGTAATAGTAGTAGATGCAGAATCATTTCGGTCTACTTGTCTCGGACGTGATGCCTATATACATGATCATACCTAGATATTCTCATAACTATGCTCAATTCTGTCAATTGCTCGACAGTAATTCGTTTACCCACCATAATACTTATGCTCTTGAGAGAAGCCACTAGTGAAACCTATGGCCCCCGGGTCTATCTTCCATCATATTAATCTTCCAATACTTAGTTATTTCCTTTGCCATTTATTTTACTTTGCATCTTTATCATAAAAATACCAAAAATATTATCTTATCATATCTATCAGATCTCACTCTCGTAAGTGACCATGAAGGGCTTGACAACCCCTTTATCGTGTTGGTTGCGAGGTTCTTATTTGTTTGTGTAGGTGCATGGGACTTGAGCATGATCTCCTACTGGATTGATACCTTGGTTCTCAAAAACTGAGGGAAATACTTACGCTACTTTGCTGCATCACCCTTTTCTCTTCAAGGGAAAACCAACGCAGTGCTCATGAGGTAGCAATGAGGAGGGAGTAGTCCACCCTCAGGGATGAGGGCACGTACCAGTAGCTATGTATTTGATCTCTCTCTCTCTCGTGTTCTTGATTCAACACGATCTTGATGTATCGCGAGCTTTGCTATTATAGTTGGATCTTATGATGTTTCTCCCCCTCTATCTCCTTGTGATGAATTGAGTTTTCCCTTTGAAGTTATCTTATCGGATTGAGTCTTCAAGGATTTGAGAACACTTGATGTATGTCTTGCATGTGCTTATCTGTGATGACAATAGGATATTCACGTGATCCACTTGATGTATGTTTTGGTGATCAACTTGCGAGTTCCATGATCTCATGAACTTATGCATAGGGGTTGGCACACGTTTTCGTCTTGACTCTCCGGTAGAAACTTTGGGGCACTCTTTGAAGTTCTTTGTGTTGGTTGAATAGATGAATCTGAGATTGTGTGATGCATATCGTATAATCATACCCACGGATACTTGAGGTGACATTGGAGTATCTAGGTGACATTAGGGTTTTGGTTGATTTGCGTCTTAAGGTGTTATTCTAGTACGAACACTAGGATAGATTGGACGGAAAGAATAGCTTCGTGTTATTTTACTACGGACTCTTGAATAGATCGATCAGAAAGGATAACTTTGAGGTGGTTTCATACCCTACAATAATCTCTTCGTTTGTTCCCTGCTATTAGTGACTTTGGAGTGACTCTTTCTTGCATGTTGAGGGATAGTTATATGATCCAATTATGTTATTATTGTTGAGAGAACTTGCACTAGTGAAAGTATGAACCCTAGGCCTTGTTTCAACGCATTGCAATACCGTTTGTGCTCACTTTTATTATTAGTTACCTTGCTGTTTTTATATTTTCATACTACAAAAACATATATCTACCATCCGTATTGCACTTGTATCACCATCTCTTCTCCGAACTAGTGCACATATACAATTTACCATTGTATTGGGTGTGTTGGGGACACAAGAGACTCTTTGTTTTTTGGTTGCAGGGTTGTTTGAGAGAGACCATCTTCATCCTACGCCTCCCACGGATTGATAAACCTTAGGTCATCCACTTGAGGGAAATTTGCTACTGTCCTACAAACCTCCGCACTTGGAGGCCCAACAACGTTGATACGTCTCCAACGTATCTATAATTTTTGATTGTTCCATGCTATATTATATTCTGTTTTGGACATTATTGGGCTTTATTATACATTTTTATATTATTTTTGGGACTTACCTATTAACCGGAGGCCCAGCCCAGAACTGCTGTTTTTTTGCCTATTTTAGGGTTTCGCAGAAAAAGAATATCAAACGGAGTCCAAACAGAATGAAACCTTTGGGAACGTGATTTTCGGAACGAACATGATCCAGAGGACTTGGACCCTACGTCAAGCAATCAACTCGGAAGGCACGAGGTAGGGGGCGCGCCTACCCCCCAGGGACGCCCTCCACCCTCGTGGCCCCCCTGTTGCTCCACCGACGTACTCCTTCCTCCTATATATACCTACATACCCCCAAACTACCAGATACGGAGCGAAAACCCTAATTCCACCGTCGTAACTTTCTGTATCCACGAGATCCCATCTTGGGGCCTTTTCCGGAGCTCCGCCGGAGGGGGCATCGATCACGGAGGGCTTCTACATCAACACCATAGCCCCTCCGATGAAGTGTGAGTAGTTTACTTCAGACCTACGAGTCCATAGTTATTAGCTAGATGGCTTCTTCTCTCTTTTTGGATCACAATACAAAGTTCTCCCCCTCTCTTGTGGAGATCTATTCGATGTAATCTTCTTTTGCGGTGTGTTTGTTGAGACCGATGAATTTTGGGTTTGTGATCAAGTTTATCTATGAACAATATTTGAATCTTCTATGAATTCTTTTATGTATGATTGGTTATCTTTGCAAGTCTCTTCGAATCATCAGTTTGGTTTGGCCTACTAGATTGATCTTTCTTGCAATGTGAGAAGTGCTTAGCTTTGGGTTCAATCTTGCGGTGTCCTTTCCCAGTGACAGTAGGGGCAGCAAGGTGATACGTCTCCAACGTATCTATAATTTTTATTGCTCCATGCTACATTATCTACTGTTTTGGACTATATTGGGCTTTATTTTCCACTTTTATATTATTTTTGGGACTAACCTATTAACTGGAGGCCCAGCCCAGAATTGCTGTTTTTTGCCTATTTCAGTGTTTCGAAGAAACGGAATATCAAACGAAGTCCAATCGGAATAAAACCTCTGGGAACGTGATTTTCTCACCGAACGTGATCCAGGAGACTTGGACCCTGCTCCAAGGAACAAAAGAGGCGGTCACGAGGGTGGGGGGCGCCCCCCTAGGGCGGGCCCCCCTGCCTCGTGGGCCCCTTGGTGCTCCTCCGCGTACTTCTTCCTCCTATATATACACACGTACCCCCAAACGATCAGAATAGGAGCCAAAAACCTAATTCCACCGCCGCAACTTTCTGTATCCACGAGATCCCATCTTGGGGCCTGTTCCAGAGCTCCGCCGGAAGAGGGCCATCATCACGGAGGGCTTCCACATCATCATAGCCTCTCCGATGAAGTGTGAGTAGTTTACCTCAGACCTTCGGTTCCATAGTTAGTAGCTAGATGGCTTCTTCTCTCTCTTTGAATCTCAATACAAAGTTCTCCCCCTCTCTTGTGGAGATCTATTCGATGTAATCTTCTTTTTGCGGTGTGTTTCTTGAGACCGATGAATTGTGGGTTTATGATCAAGTCTATCTATGAATAATATTTGAATCTTCTCTGAATTCTTTTATGTATGATTGGTTATCTTTGCAAGTCTCTTCAAATTATCCGTTTGGTTTGGCCAACTAGATTGGTAGTTCTTGCCATGGGAGAAGTGCTTAGCTTTGGGTTCGATCTTGCGGTGTCCTTACCCAGTGACAGAAGGGGCAGCAAGGCATGTATTGCATCGTTGCCATCGAGGATAACAAGATGGGGTTTATTTCATATTGCATGAATTTATCTCTCTACATCATGTCATCTTGCTTAAGGCGTTACTCTATTTTTAACTTAATACTCTAGATGCATGCTGGATAGCGGTCGATGAGTGGAGTAATAGTAGTAGATGCAGAATCGTTTCGATCTACTTGTCACGGACGTGATGCCTATATACATGATCATGCCTATATATTCTCATAACTATGCTCAATTCTGTCAATTGCTCAACTGTAATTTGTTCACCCACCCTAGAATACTTATGCTCTTGAGAGAAGCCACTAGTGAAACCTATGGCCCCCGGGTCTATTCTCATCATATCAATCTCCATCACTTTAATCTTGCTTTGCTTTTTTACTTTGCTTTTACTTTTTACTTTGCATCTTTATACCAAAAATACCAAAAATATTATATCTATCAGATCTCACTCTCGTAAGTGACCGTGAAGGGATTGACAACCCCTAATCGCGTTGGTTGCGAGTAGCTATCGTTTTGTGCAGGTACGAGGGACTTGAGTGTGGCCTCCTACTGGATTGATACCTTGGTTCTCAAAAACTGAGTGAAATACTTATGCTACTCTGTTGCATCATCCCTTCCTCTTCGGGGAAAACCAACGCAAGCTCAAAACGTAGCAAGAAGGATTTCTGGCGCTGTTGCCGGGGAGTCTACGCAAAAAGTCAACGTACCAAGTACCCATCACAATCCCTATCTCTCGCATTACATTATTTTCCATTTGCCTCTCGTTTTCCTCTCCCCCCAATTCACCCTTGCCGTTTTATTCGCCCTCTCTCTCTATCCTCCCTCTCTATTTCCTTTTTTGGCCCACTTGCTTTTTGTTTGCCCGTGTGTTAGATTGCTTGTTTGTTGCGATGGCTCAAGATACAACCAAATTGTGTGACTTCACCAATACCAATAATAATGATCTCCTTAGCACTCCGATTGCTCCTCTTACAGATGCTGAATCTTGTGAAATTAATACTGCTTTGTTGAATCTTGTTATGAAAGATCAATTCGCCGGCCTTCCTAGTGAAGATGCCGCTACTCATCTGAATAGCTTCGTTGATTTATGTGATATGCAAAAGAAAAAAGATGCCAATAATGATGTCGTTAAATTTAAGCTATTTCCTTTTTCGCTTAGAGATCGTGCTAAAGCTTGGTTTTCGTCTTTGCCTAAGAATAGTTTTGATTCATGGAACAAGTGCAAAGATGCTTTTATCTCTAAGTATTTTCCTCCCGCTAAGATCATCTCTCTTAGAAACGATATTATGAACTTTAAACAACTTGATCATGAACATGTTGCACAATCTTGGGAGAGAATGAAATTAATGATACGTAATTGCCCTACTCATGGTTTGAATTTGTGGATGATCATACAATTTTTTTATGCCGGATTGAATTTTGCTTCCAGAAATCTTTTAGATTCGGCCGCGGGAGGCACTTTTATGGAAATCACTTTAGGAGATGCTACTAAACTCCTGGATAATATTATGGTTAATTATTCTCAATGGCATACTGAAAGATCTTCTAATAAAAAAGTTCATGTGATAGAAGAAATTAATGTTTTGAGTGGAAAGATGGATGAACTTATGAAATTAATTGCTACTAAGAGTGTTTCTTCTGATCCTAATGATATGCCTTTGTCTACTTTGATTGAGAATAACAATGAATCTATGGATGTGAATTTTGTTGGTAGGAATAATTTTGGTAACAACGCTTATAGAGGGAATTTTAATCCTAGGCCATATCCTAGTAATCCTTCTAATAATTATGGGAATTCCTACAACAACTCTTATGGAAATTATAATAAGATGCCCTCTGAATTTGAGAATAGTGTTAAAGAGTTTATGAATTCACAAAATAATTTTAATGCTTTGCTTGAAGAGAAATTGCTTAAAGTTGATGATTTGGCTAGAAACATTGATAGAATTTCTCTTGAGGTTGATTCTTTAAAGCTTAGATCTATTCCTCCTAAGCATGATATCAATGAGTCTCTCAAAGCCATGAGAATTTCCATTGATGAGTGCAAGGAAAGAACCGCTAGGATGCGTGCTTCCAAAGATGCCTTTATTAAAGCGTGTTCCTCCAATTCCTATGAAAAACAAGATGAAGATATAAAATTTATTGATGTGTCCCCTATTAAATCTTTGTTTTGCAATATGAATCTTGATGAAACTGAATATGATCTTCCTTTACCTAGAAGGAGTTCTAAAAATTCAGAGTATTTAGATCTTAATGATGAAATTGATGAAAGTGGGATTGAAAGAAATAAAAATCTAGATGTTGCTAAACCCACTATATTGGATTTCAAGGAATTTAATCATGAAAGTTGCTCTTTAATTGATTGTATTTCCTTGTTGCAATCCGTGCTA
This sequence comes from Triticum urartu, assembly GCF_056163025.1. Classification (NCBI taxonomy): domain Eukaryota; kingdom Viridiplantae; phylum Streptophyta; class Magnoliopsida; order Poales; family Poaceae; genus Triticum; species Triticum urartu. The sequence goes on along the minus strand of NC_141879.1, from coordinate 147,098,927 downwards.
AATTCTCCACATGCTTATAGTCAAAATAAAGCCTTCACCGAACATATTGTTGATGCCTTGATGCAATCTTATGAAGAAAAACTTGAGTTGAAAGTTTCTATCCCTAGAAAACTCTATGATGAGTGGGAACCAACTATTAAAATTAAAATTAAAGATCAGGAGTTTTATGCTTTGTGTGATTTGGGTGCTAGTGTCTCTACTATTCCCAAGACTTTGTGTGATTTGCTAGATTTCCGTAATTTTGATGATTGCTCTCTAAACTTGCATCTTGCGGATTCCACTATTAAAAAACCTATGGGAAGGATTAATGATGTTATTATTGTTGAAAATAGGAATTATGTACCTGTAGATTTCATTGTTCTTGATATAGATTGCAATCCTTCTTGCCCTATTATTCTTGATAGACCTTTCCTTAGAACGGTTGGTGCGATTATTGATATGAAGGAAGGGAATATTAGATTTCAATTTCCATTAAAAAAGGGCATGGAACACTTTCCAAGAAAGAAAATAAAATTACCATATGAAACTATCATGAGAGCCACTTATGGATTGCCTACCAAAGATGGCAATACCTAGATCTATCCTCGCTTTTATGCCTAGCTAGGGGCGTTAAACGATAGCGCTTGTTGGGAGGCAACCTAATTTTATTTTTATTCCTTGATTTTTTCTCCTGATTAGTAATAATTAAATTATTTATACTCTGTTTTGGTTGTGTTTTTTTGTGTTTAATTAGTGTTTATGCCAAGTAGAACCGTTGGGAAGACTTGGGGAAAGTCTTGTTGAACTTGCTGTAAAAAAACAGAAACTTTAGCGCTCACGAGAACTGCTGTCATTTTTATTTGAAGAGTGATATTTAGTTAATTATTTTTGAAGATGATTAATAGATAAATTCCTCACGTCCATCAATTTATTTTAGAATTTTTGGGGTTCCAGATCTTGCGCTAGCTACAGATTACTACAGACTGTTCTGTTTTTGACAGATTCTGTTTTTCGTGTGTTGTTTGCTTATTTTGATGAATCTATGGCTAGTAAAATAGTTTATAATCCATAGAGAAGTTGGAATACAGTAGGTTTAACACCAATATAAATAAATAATGAGTTCATTACAGTACCTTGAAGTGGTCTTTTGTTTTATGTCGCTAACGGAGCTCACGAGTTTTCTATTTTGAGTTTTGTGTTGTGAAGTTTTCAAGTTTCGGGTGAATTCTTTTGATGGATCATGGAACAAGGTGTGGCAAGAGCATAAGCTTGGGGATGCCCATGTCACCCCCAAGATAATCCAAGGACACCAAGAAGTCAAAGCTTGGGGATGCCCCGGAAGGCATCCCCTCTTTTCGTCCACTTTCCTTTGATAATTTACTTGGAGCTATATTTTTATTCACCAACATGATATGTGTTTTGCTTGGAGCGTCTTGTATTATTTGTGTCTTTATGTCTTAGTATTCCACAATCATCCTTGCTGTACACACCTTTTGAGAGAGCCATACATGAATTAAAATTTGATAGAATACTCTATGTGCTTCACTTATATCTTTTGAGCTAAGTAGTTTTGCTCTATGTGCTTCACTTATATCGTTTGAGCTAGATAATTTTGCTCTATGTGCTTCACTTATATCTTTTGAGCATAGTAGTTTTGCTCTATGTGCTTCACTTATATCTTTTGAGTATTATAATTTTGCTCTATGTGCTTCACTTAGATCTTTTAGAGCACGGTGGTGGATTTGTTTTAAAGAAACTATTGATCTCTCATGCTTCACTTAAATTATTTTGAGAGTCTCTTAATAGCATGGTAATTTGCTTAATAATAATATGCTTGGTATTCAAGATTTTTGAAACTTTCTTTTGAGTGTGTTGAATACTAAGAAAAGATTGAAGCATGATAATTGTTTTGAGATATGGAGGTGATAATATTAAAGTCATGCTAGTTGAGTAGTTGTGAATTTAAAGAATACTTGTGTTAAAGTTTGTGATTCCCGTAGCATGCACGTATGGTGAACCATTATGTGACGAAGTCGGAGCATGATTTATTTATTGGTTGTCTTCCTTATGAGTGGCGGTCGGGGACGAGCGATGGTCTTCTACTACCAATCTATCCCCCTAGGAGCATGCGCGTAATACTTTACTTTGATAACTTCTAGATTTTTGCAATAAGTATATGAGTTCTTTCTGACTAATGTTGAGTCCATGGATTATACGCACTCTCACCCTTCCACCTTTGCTAGCCTCTCTAATACCGCACACTTTTCGCCGGTATCATACACCTACCTTATACCTTCCTCAAAACATCCACCATACCTACCTATTATGGCATTTCCATAGCCATTCTGAGATATATTGCCAGGCAACTTTCCACCGTTCCGTTTATCATGACACACTCCATCATTGTCATATTGCATATCCCGGTACACCGCTGGATGCATTCACATAGAGTCATATTTTGTTCTAAGTATCGAGTTGTAATTGTTGAGTTATAAGAAAAACAGAAGTGTGATGATCATCATTATTAGAGCATTGTCCCAGTGAGGAAAGAATGATGGAGACTATGATTCCCCCATAAGTCGGGATGAGACTGTGGACAAAAAATATAAATAAAAGAGGCCAAAGAAGCCCAAATAAAAAGAGGCCATAAAAAAGAGAAAAGGCCCAAACAAAAAAATATATAAATAAAAAAATGAGAGAAAAAGAGAGAAGGGACAATGTTACTATCCTTTTACCACACTTGTGCTTCAAAGTAGCACCATGATCTTCATAGTAGAGAGTCTCTCATGTTATCACTTTCATATATTAGTGGGAATTTTTCATTATAGAACTTGGCTTGTATATTCCAATGATGGGCTTCCTCAAATTGCCCTAGGTCTTCATGAGCAAGCAAGTTGGATGCACACCCACTTAGTTTCTTTTTGAGCTTTCATATACTTATAGCTCTAGTGCATCCGTTGCATGGCAATCCCTACTCACTCACATTGATATCTATTGATGGGCATCTCCATAGCCCATTGATATGCCTAGTTGATGTGAGACTATCTTCTCCTTTTTTGTCTTCTCCACAAATAGTGATATATCCATGGCTCACGCTCATGTATTGCGTGAAGATTGAAAAAGTTTTGAAAAAGTTAGAGTATGAAACAATTGCTTGGCTTGTCATCAGGGTTGTGCATGATTTAAATATTTTGTGTGGTGAAGATAGAGCATAGCCAGACTATATGATTTTGTAGGGATAACTTTCTATGGCCATGTTATTTTGAGAAGACATAATTGCTTTATTAGTATGCTTGAAGTATTATTATTTTTATGTCAATATAAACTTTTGTCTTGAATCTTTCTAATCTGAATATTCATACCACAATTAAGAAGATTTGCATTGAAATTATGCCAAGTAGCACTCCACATCAAAAATTCTCTTTTTATCATTTACCTACTCGAGGACGAGTAGGAATTAAGCTTGGGGATGCCTGATACGTCTCCAACGTATCTATAATTTTTGATTGCTCCATGCTATATTATCTACTGTTTTGGACTATATTGGGCTTTATTTTCCACTTTTATATTATTTTTGGGACTAACCTATTAACCGGAGGCCCAGCCCATAATTGCTGTTTTTTGCCTATTTCAGTGTTTCGAAGAAACGGAATATCAAACGGAGTCCAAACGGAATAAAACCTTCGGGAACGTGATTTTCTCACCGAACGTGATCCAGGAGACTTGGACCCTGCTCCAAGGAACAAAAGAGGCGGACACGAGGGTGGGGGCGCACCCCTGCCTCGTGGGCCCCTTGGTGCTCCTCCGGCATACTTCTTCCTCCTATATATACACACGTACCCCCAAACAATCAGAACAGGAGCCAAAAACCTAATTCCATCGCCGCAACTTTCTGTATCCACGAGATCCCATCTTGGGGCCTGTTCCGGAGCTCCGCCGGAAGAGGGCCGTCATCACGGAGGGCTTCTACATCATCATAGCCTCTCCGATGAAGTGTGAGAAGTTTACCTCAGACCTTCGGGTCCATAGTTAGTAGCTAGATGGCTTCTTCTCTCTCTTTGAATCTCAATACAAAGTTCTCCCCCTCTCTTGTGGAGATCTATTCGATGTAATCTTCTTTTTGCGGTGTGTTTGTTGAGATCGATGAATTGTGGGTTTATGATCAAGTCTATCTATGAATAATATTTGAATCTTCTTTGAATTCTTTTATGTATGATTGGTTATCTTTGCAAGTCTCTTCGAATTATCCGTTTGGTTTGGCCAACTAGATTGTTAGTTCTTGCCATGGGAGAAGTGCTTAGCTTTGGGTTCAATCTTGCGGTGTCCTTACCCAGTGACAGAAGGGGAAGCAAGGCACGTATTGCATCGTTGCCATCGAGGATAACAAGATGGGGTTTATTTCATATTGCATGAATTTATCTCTCTACATCATGTCATCTTGCTTAAGGCGTTACTCTATTTTTAACTTAATACTCTAGATGCATGCTGGATAGCGGTCGATGAGTGGAGTAATAGTAGTAGATGCAGAATCGTTTCGATCTACTTGTAACGGACGTGGTGCCTATATACATGATCATGCCTAGATATTCTCATAACTATGCTCAATTCTGTCAATTGCTCAACAGTAATTTGTTCACCCACCATAGAATACTTATACTCTTGAGAGAAGCCACTAGTGAAACCTATGGCCCCCGGGTCTATTCTCATCATATCAATCTCCATCACTTTAATCTTGCTTCGCTTTTTACGTTGCTTTTACTTTTTACTTTGCATCTTTATACCAAAAATACCCAAAATATTATATCTATCAGATCTCACTCTCATAAGTGACCGTGAAGGGATTGACAACCCCTAATCGTGTTGGTTGCGAGTAGCTATCGTTTTGTGCAGGTACGAGGGACTTGAGCGTGGCCTCCTACTGGATTGATACCTTGGTTCTCAAAAACTGAGTGAAATACTTACGCTACTCTGCTGCATCATCCCTTCCTCTTCGGGGAAAACCAACACAAGCTCAAGACGTAGCACAAGGCACGTATTGTATTGTTGCCATCGAGGATAACAAGATGGGGTTTATATCATATTGCATGAGTTTATCCCTCTACATCATGTCATCTTGCTTAAAGCGTTACTCTGTTCTCTTGAACTTAATACTCTAGATGCATGCTGGATAGCGGTCGATGTGTGGAGTAATAGTAGTAGATGCAGGCAGGAGTCGGTCTACTTGTCTCGGACGTGATGCCTATATACATGATCATACCTAGATATTCTCACAACTATGCTCAATTCTGTCAATTGCTCAACAGTAATTTGTTCACCCATCGTAAATACTTATGCTCTTGAGAGAAGCCACTAGTGAAACCTATGGCCCCCAGGTCTTTCTTCCATCATATTAATCTTCCAATACTTAGTTATTTCCTTTGCCATTTATTTTACTTTGCATCTTTATCATAAAAATACCAAAAATATTATCTTATCATATCTATCAGATCTCACTCTCGTAAGTGACCGTGTAGGGATTGACAACCCCTTATCGCGTTGGTTGTGAGGATTTATTTGTTTGTGGAGGTGCGAGGGGCTTGTGCGCGGCCTCCTACTGGATTGATACCTTGGTTCTCAAAAACCGAGGGAAATACTTACGCTACTTTGCTGCATCACCCTTTCCTCTTCAAGGGAAAAACCAACACAGTGCTCAAGAGGTAGCAAGAAGGATTTCTGGCGCCATTGCCGGGGAGGTTCGCGCAAGACAAGTCAAGATTTGACTCCCGACAACGAGTCACTTGTGGCGCCGTTGCAAGTCAAGACATACCAAGTACCCATCACAAACCCTTATCTCCCGCATTACATTATTTGCCATTTGCCTCTCGTTTTCCTCCCCCCCACTTCACCTTTGCCGTTTTATTCGCCCTCTCTCTCCATCCTCCCTCTCTTTCTCTATTTGCCTCTTTTTGCCCGTTTCTTGTTTGCTTGTGTGTTGGATTTCTTGCTTGTCACGATGGCTCAAGATAATACTAAATTGTGTGACTTCACCAATACCAACAACAATGATTTCCTTAGCACCCCGATTGCTCCTCTTACCGATACTGAATCTTGTGAAATCAATGCTGCTTTGTTGAATCTTGTCATGAAATATCAATTCGCCGGCCTTCCTAGTGAAGATGCCGCTACCCATCTGAATAGCTTCGTTGATTTATGTGATATGCAAAAGAAGAAAGATGCGGATAATGATATTGTTAAATTGAAGCTATTTCCTTTTTCGCTTAGAGATCATGCTAAAGCTTGGCTTTCGTCTTTGCCTAAAAATAGTATTGATTCGTGGAATAAGTGCAAAGATGCTTTTATCTCTAAGTATTTTCCTCCTGCTAAGATCATCTCTCTTAAAAATTATATTATGAATTTTAAGCAACTTGATCATGAACATGTTGCACAAGCTTGGGAGAGGATGAAATTAATGATACGTAATTGCCCTACACATGGTTTGAATATGTGGATGATTATACAAATTTTTATGCCAGATTGAATTTTGCTTCTAGAAATCTTTTAGATTCGGCCGCGGGAGGCACTTTTATGGAAATCACTTTAGGAGAAGCTACTAAACTCCTAAATAATATTATGTTTAATTATTCTCAATGGCACACTGAAAGATCTACTAATAAGAAAGTGCATGCGATAGAAGAAATTAATGTTTTGAGTGGAAAGATGGATGAACTTATGAATATTTGCTAATAAAAGTGTTTCTTCTGATCCTAATGATATGCCTTTGTCTACTTTGATTGAGAATAATAATGAATCTATAGATGTGAATTTTGTTGGTAGGAATAATTTTGGTAACAATGCGTATAGAGGAAACTTTAATCCTAGGACGTATCCTAGTAATTCCTCTAATAATTATGGTAATTCCTACAACAATTCTTATGGAAATTATAATAATATGCCCTCTGATTTTGAATCTAATATTAAAGAATTTATTACTTCGCAAAATAAATTCAATGCTTTGGTTGAAGAAAAATTGCATAAGATTGATGAGCTGGCTAGGATCGTTGATAGAATTTCTCTTGATGTTGATTCTTTGAAACTTAGATCTTTTCCACCTAAGCATGATATCAATGAGTCTCTCAAATCCATGAGAATTTCCATTGATGAGTGCAAAGAAAGAACCGCTAGGATGCGTGCTAAGAAAGATTGCTTTATAAAAGCGTGTTATTCTAGTTTCCATGATAATAAAGATGAAGATCTAAAAGTTATTGATGTGTCCCCTATTAAATCTTTTTTTTGCAATATGAATCTTGATAATGATGGGACTTAATATGATCCACCTTTACCTAGACGGCGTTCCAAAACTTCGAAGTCTTTAGGTCTTGATGCTAAAATTGTTAAAAGTGGGATTGAAGAAGTCAAAAATTTAAATATTAATGAACCCACTATTTTGGATTTCAAGGAATTTAATTATGATAATTGCTCTTAGATAGATTGTATTTCCTTGTTGCAATCCATGCTAAATTATCCTCATGCTTATAGTCAAAATAAAGCTTTTACTAAACATATCGTTGATGCTTTGATGCAATCTTATGAAGAAAAACTTGAGTTGGAAGTTCATATTCCTAGAAAACTTTATGATGAGTGGGAACCTACTATTAAAATTAAAATTAAAGATCATGAATGCTATGCTTTGTGTGATTTGGGTGCTAGTGTTTCCATGATTCCGAAGACTTTGTGTGATTTGCTAGGTTTCCGTGATTTTGATGATTGCTCTTTAAACTTGCACCTTGCGGATTCCACTATTAAGAAACCTATGGGAAGAATTAATGATGTTCTTATTGTTGCAAATAGGAATTATGTGCCCGTAGATTTTATTGTTCTTGACATAGATTGCAATCCTTCATGTCCTATTATTCTTGGTAGACCTTTCCTTAGAACGATTGGTGCAATTATTGATATGAAGGAAGGGAATATTAGATTCCAATTTCCGTTAAGGAAAGGCATGGAACACTTCCCTAGAAATAAAATTAAATTACCTTATGAATCTATTATGAGAGCCACTTATGGATTGCCTACCAAAGATGGCAATACCTAGATCTATCCTTGCTTTTATGCCTAGCTAGGGGCGTTAAACGATAGCGCTTGTTGGGAGGCAACCCAATTTTATTTTTATTCCTTGATTTTTGCTCCTGTTTAGTAATAAATAATTTATCTAGCCTCTGCTTTTTTTTTTGTTTTTTGTGTTTAATTAGTGTTTGTGCCAAGTAGAACCGTTGGGAAGACTTGGGGAAAGTCTTTTTAATCTTGCTGTAAAAAACAGAAACTTTAGCGCTCACGAGAATTGCTGCCATTTTTATTTGGGAAGTGCTATTTAGTTATTTCTTTTTTCATATGATTAATATATAAATTCCTCACGTCCAGAAACTTATTGTAGAGTTTTTGGGGTTCCATATCTTGCGTTAGCTACAAATTACTACAGACTGTTCTGTTTTTGACAGATTCTGTTTTTCGTGTGTTGTTTGCTTATTTTGATGAATCTATGGCTAGTAAAATAGTTTATAAACCATATAGAAGTTGGAATAAAGTAGGTTTAACACCAATATAAATAAAGAATGAGTTCATTACAGTACCTTGAAGTGGTGTTTTGTTTTCTTTCGCTAACGGAGCTCACGAGATTTTCTACTTTAAGTTTTGTGTTGTGAAGTTTTCAACGTTTGGGTAAAAGATTTGATGGATTACGGAAGAAGGAGTGGAAAGAGTGTAAGCTTGGGGATTCCCATGGCACCCCAAGATAATCTAAGGACACCTAAAAGCCAAATCTTGGGGATGCCCCGGAAGGCATCCCCTCTTTCGTCTACTTCCATCGGTAACTTTACTTGGAGCTATATTTTTATTTACCACATGATATGTGTTTTGCTTGGAGCGTCTTGTATTATTTGAGTCTTTATTTGTTAGTTTTCCACAATCATCCTTGCTTTACACACCTTTTGAGAGAGACACACATGATTCGGAAATTGTTAGAATACTCTATGTGCTTCATGATACGTCCATTTTGCATCATGCTTTTATATCGATATTTATTGCATTATGGGTTGTTATTACACATTATGTCACAATACTTATGCCTATTCTCTCTTATTTTACAAGGTTTACATAAAGAGGGAGAATGCCGGCAGCTGGGATTCTGGGCTGGAAAAAGAGCAAATATTAGAGACCTATTCTGCACAGCTCCAAAAGTCCTGAAACTTCACGGAAGACGTTTTCAGAATATATAAAAAATACTCAGCGGAAGAAGTTCACCAGGGGGGGCCACACCCTACCCACGAGGGTGGGGGTGCGCCCTACCCCCTGGGCATGCTCCCTACCTCAGGGGCCCCCTGGTGGCCCTCTGGTGGCCATCTTCTGCTATATGAAGTCTTTTGATGGGAAAAAAAATCATAAGCCATCTTCTCGGATGAAACTCCGCCGCCACGAGGCGGAACCTTGGCGGAACCAATCTAGGGCTCTGGCGAAGCTGTTCTGCCGGGGAAACTTCCCTCCGGGAGGGGGAAATCATCGCCATCATCATCACCAATGCCCCTCTCATCGGGAGAGGGCATTCTCCATCAACATCTTCATCAGCACCATCTCCTCTCAAAACCCTAGTTCATCTCTTGTATCCAATTCTTGTCTTCAAGTCCGGGATTGGTGCTAGTAGGTTGCTAGTAGTGTTAATTACTCCTTGTAGTTGATGCTAGTTGGTTTATTTGGTGGAAGATCATATGTTCAGATCCTATATGCATATTAATACTCCTCTGATTATGAACATGAATATGTTTTGTGAGTAGTTACGTTTGTTCCTGAGGACATGGGAGAAGTCTTGCTATTAGTAGTCATGTGAATTTGGTATTCGTTCGATATTTTGATGAGATGTATGTTGTCTCTCCTCTAGTGGTGTTATGTGAACGTTGACTACATGACACTTCACCATGATTTGGGCCTAGAGGAAGGCATTGGGAAGTAATAAGTAGATGATGGGTTGCTAGAGTGACAGAAGCTTAAACCCTAGTTTATGTGTTGCTTCGTAAGGGGCTGATTTGGATCCATATGTTTCATGCTATGGTTAGGTTTACCTTAATACTTTTGTTGTAGTTGCAGATGCTTGCAATAGAGGTTAATCATAAGTGGGATGCTTTTCCAAATAAGGACCGTACCCAAGCACCGTTCCACCCACATACCAAATTATCAAAGTACCGAACACGAATCATATGAGCGTGATGAAAACCAGCTTGACGATATTCCCATGTGTCCTCGGGAGCGCTTTTCTCTATATAAGAGTTTGTCCAGGCTTGTCCTTTGCTACAAAAAGGATTGGGCCATCTTGCTGCACTTTATTTACTTTTGTTACTTGTTGCTCGTTACAAATTATCCTATCACAAAACTATCTGTTACCACTTATTTCAGTAATTGCAGAGAATACCTTGCTGGAAACCGCTTATCATTTCCTTCTGTTCCTCGTTGGGTTTGACACTCTTACTTATCGAAAGGACTACGATAGATCCCCTATACTTGTGGGTCATCAAGACTCTTTTCTGGCGCCGTTGCCGGGGAGTGAAGCGCCTTTGGTAGGGGGAATTTGGTAAGGAAAAATTTATATTGTGTGCTGAAATTTACTGTCACTTGTTACTATGAAAAGTAATCCTCTGAGAGGCTTGTTCGGGGTATCTTCACCCCAACCAGTAGAGCAAAGAGTTGCTCCTCAACCTACTGAACCTACTAAAAATGAAAATGTCTGCTTTGAAATTCCTTCAGGTATGATAGAAAAACTGCTAGCTAATCCTTTTTTAGGAGATGGAACAAAGCATCCTGATGAGCATCTAATATATGTGGATGAAGTTTGTGGATTATTTAAGCTTGCAGGTGTACCCAGAGATGTTGTTAAGAAGAAGGTCTTCCCTTTATCTTTGAAGGGACATGCATCGACATGGTACAGGCTATGTGATGATATGGGGTCATGGAACTACAAACGATTGAAATTGAAATTTCATCAGAAGTTTTATCCTATGCATCTTGTTCATCGTGATCGCAATTATATATATAATTTTTGGCCTCGCAAAGGAGAAAGCATCGCTCAAGCTTGGGGGGGGGGGGCTTAAATCAATGTTATATTCATGCCCCAATCATGAGCTCTCAAGAGAAATGATTATTCAAAATTTTTATGCTCGGCTTTCTGATAGCAATCGCACCATGCTTGATACCTCTTGTGCTGGCTCTTTTATGATGAGGACTATTGAATTCAAATGGGATTTATTGGAAAGAATTAAATGCAACTCTAAAGATTGGGACCTCGACAAAGGTAAGGAGTCAGGTATGACACCTAAGTTTGTTTGTGTTAAATCTTTTATGGATACCGATGTTTTTCGTAAATTTAGCACTAAATATGGACTTGATTCTGAGATAGTAGCTTCTTCCTGTGAATCTTTTGCTACTCATGTTGATCTCCCGAAGGAGAAGTGGTTTAAATATCATCCTCCCATAGAAGTAAAAGTAGCTGCACCTATTAAAGTTGAAGAAAAGATTGTCACTTATAATGATCCAATTGTTCCTACTTCTTATGTTGAGAAACCACCTTTCCCTGTCAGGATAAAGGATCATGCTAAAGCTTCAACTGTGGTTCGTAAAAGCAATATTAAAACTTATACACCTCCTGAGCAAATTAAAGTTGAAACTAATACTGCTATTGTTAAAGATCTCTTGTCTAATAATATTGAAGGGCATGTTATTTATTTCTGTGATGAAACTCCTAGAATTGCTAAACCTTGTGCTAAAGATAAACCTAGACATGTGGTAGGCATGCCTGTTATGTTTGTTAAAATAGGAGATCATTGTTATCATGGCTTATGTGATATGGGTGCTAGTGCTAGTGCAATACCTATTAGCCTATATAGAGAAATCATGCATGATATTGCACCTGTTGAATTAGAAGATATTGATGTCACAATTAAACTTGCCAATAGAGATACTATTTCACCAATGGGAATTGTTAGAGATGTTGAAGTCTTGTGTGGGAAAACTAAATATCCTGCTGATTTTCTTGTTCTTGGTTCCCCACAAGATAGCTTTTGTCCCATTATATTTGGTAGACCCTTCCTGAACACTGTTAATGCTACCATAGATTGCAAAAGGGATGTTGTTACTATCGGTTTAGATGATATGACTCATGAATTTAATTTCTCTAAATTTAGTAGACAACACCGTGAAGAAGAATTACCTAGTAAGGATGAAATTATTGGTCTTGCTTCTATTGCCGTACCTCCTAGTGATCCTTTAGAACAATATTTGCTAGACCATGAAAATGACATGTTTATGAATGAAAGAAGGGAAATAGATGAAGTATTGTTTAAACAGGAACCTATTCTGAAACACAATTTGCCTGTTGAAATCCTAGGGGATCCTCCTCCACCCAAGGGTGATCCCGTGTTTGAGCTTAAACCGTTGCCTGATACTCTTAAATATGCTTATCTTGATGAGAAAAAGATATATCCTGTTATTATTAGTGCTAACCTTTCAGAGCATGAGGAAGAGAGATTATTGAAAACTCTGAAGAAGCACCATGCTGCTATTGGGTATACTCTTGATGATCTTAAGGGCATTAGTCCCACTCTATGTCAACATAAAATAAATTTGGAAAAAGATGCTAAACCAGTTCGTAGTCATCAACGACGGCTGAATCCTAAAATGAAAGAAGTGGTAAGAAAGGAAATACTAAAGCTCCTTGAGGCAGGTATAATCTATCCCGTTGCTGATAGTCAGTGGGTAAGTCCTGTCCATTGTGTCCCCAAGAAGGGAGGTATTACTGTCGTTCCTAATGATAAAGATGATTTGATTCCTCAAAGAATTATTACAGGTTATAGGATGGTAATTGATTTCCGCAAATTAAATAAGGCCACTAAAAAGGATCATTACCCCATACCTTTTATCGATCAAATGCTAGAAAGATTATCCAAACATACACATTTTTGCTTTCTAGATGGTTATTCTGGTTTCTCTCAAATACCTGTGTCAGCCAAAGAACAATCAAAGACTACTTTTACTTTCCCTTTTGGTACTTTTGCTTATAGACATATGCCTTTTGGTTTATGTAATGCACCTGCTACCTTTCAAAGATGCATGATGGCTATATTCTCTGACTTTTGTGAAAAGATTTGTGAGGTTTTCATGGACGATTTCTCCGTCTATGGATCTTCTTTTGATGATTTCTTGAGCAACCTTGATCGAGTTTTGCAGAGATGTGAAGAAACTAATCTTGTCTTGAATTGGGAAAAGTGCCACTTTATGGTTAATGAAGGTATTGTCTTGGGGCACAAAGTTTCTGAAAGAGGTATTGAGGTTGATAAAGCCAAGGTTGATGCTATTGAGAAGATGCCATGTCCCAAGGACATCAAAGGTATAAGAAGTTTCCTTGGTCACGTCGGATTTTATAGGAGGTTCATTAAGGACTTCTCAAAAATTTCTTGGCCTATGACTAATTTATTACAAAAAGATATACCATTTGTCTTTGATGATGATTGTGTAGAAGCATTTGAAATACTTAAGAAAGCATTGATCTCTGCACCTATTGTTCAACCACCTGATTGGAATTTACCCTTTGAAATTATGTGTGATGTTAGTGATTATGCTGTAGGTGTTGTTCTAGGACAAAGAGTTGATAAGAAATTAAATGTTATTCAATATGATAGTAAAACCCTAGACAATTCTCAAAGAAATTATGCTACTACTGAAAAAGAATTCTTAGCAGTTGTATTTGCTTGTGATAAGTTCAGACCTTATATTGTTGATTCTAAAGTAACTGTTCACACTGATCATGCTGCTATTAAATATCTCATGGAAAAGAAAGATGCTAAACCTAGACTTATTAGATGGGTTCTCTTGCTACAAGAATTTGAATTACATATTGTTGATAGAAAGGGAGCTGAGAACCCCGTTGCAGATAACTTGTCTAGGTTAGAAAATGTGCTTGATGACCCACTTCCTATTGATGATAGATTTCCTGATGAGCAATTAAATGTCATAAATGCTTCTCATACTGCTCCATGGTATGCTGATTATGCTAATTACATTGTTGCTAAGTTTATACCACCTAGTTTCACATACCAGCAAAATAAAAAGTTCTTCTATGATTTGAGGCATTACTTTTGGGATGACCCACATCTTTATAAAGAAAGAGTAGATGGTGTTATTAGACGTTGTGTACCTGAGCATGAACATGAACAGATCCTACACAAGTGTCACTCCGAAGCTTATGGAGGACACCATGCTGGAGATAGAACTGCACATAAGGTATTGCAATCTGGTTTTTATTGGCCTACTCTCTTCAAGGATGCCCGTAAGTTTGTCTTATCTTGTGATCAATGTCAAAGAATTGGTAATATTAGTAGACGTCAAGAAATGCCTATGAATTATTCACTTGTTATTAAACCATTTTATGTTTGGGGCTTTGACTATATGGGACCTTTTCCTTCCTCTAATGGATATACACATATTTTAGTTGTTGTTGATTACGTTACTAAGTGGGTAGAAGCTATTCCAACTAGTAGTGATGATCATAACACTTCTATTAAAATGCTTAAAGAAGTTATTTTTCCAAGATTTGGAGTCCCTAGATATTTAATGACTGATGGTGGTTCACATTTTATTCATGGTGCTTTCCGTAAAATGCTTGCTAAGTATGATGTTAATCATAGAATTGCATCTCCTTATCACCCACAGTCTAGTGGTCAAGTAGAATTGAGTAATAGAGAGCTCAAATTAATTTTTCAAAAGACTGTTAATAGATCTAGAAAGAATTGGTCCAAGAAACTTGATGATGCATTATGGGCCTATAGAACTGCATATAAAAATCCTATGGGTATGTCTCCGTAAAAAATGGTTTATGGAAAAGCATGTCACTTACCTCTCGAACTAGAACACAAGGCATATTGGGCTATTAAAGAGATAAACTATGATTTTAAACTTGTCGGTGAGAAGAGGTTATTTGATATTAGCTCACTAGATGAATGGAGAACCCAAGCCTACGAAAATGCCAAGTTGTTTAAAGAAAAAGTTAAAAGATGGCATGATAAAAGGATACAAAAGCGTGAGTTTAATGTAGGTGATTATGTATTGCTATACAACTCCCGTTTAAGATTTTTTGCAGGAAAACTTCTCTCTAAATGGGAAGGTCCTTACGTTATCGAGGAGGTCTATCATTCCGGTGCCATAAAAATCAACAACTTTGAAGTCACAAATCCGAAGGTGGTGAACGGTCAAAGAATCAAACATTATATCTCAGGTAATCCCATAAATGTTGAAACCAATGTTATTGAAACCGTAACCCTGGAGGAATACATAAGGGACACTTTCCGGAACGTTTCAGACTCCAAAAGGAATAGGTATGTGGTACGGTAAGTAAACCGACTCCAAAACAGTTTTTAAGGCAATATTTCTCCGTTTTGGAATATTTAGAAAAATAGAAAAATAAGAAGCAGTCCGGGAAGGGCACGAGGCCTCCACGAGGGTGGAGGGCGCGCCCTACCCTACTGGGCGCGCCGCCTACCTCATGGGCACCTCGTGTGCTCTCCGGACTCCGTTTTCGTACACGACACGTATTTTGGTCGGTAAAAATTCATTATATAATCTCCGACTCCCGTATCACACAATTATCCTCTGTTTGTGTTTTGAGCTGTTTCTGCTGTAGATTAGAGCAAGATGTCTTCGCAAGAGTCAGTCGGGGAGAGTCGGGTGTCTCATCCGGCACCGAGATCAATGACAAACAACAATGTTGACCTCTTTGGGCCAGCAACAGAGGAAGATATGGAGGCTGAATTGAAGAGGATAGATGCCATGGAAGAGGATCGAGAAGTCACTTCCCGCTTCCGAGCTAGATTCACAATGGGAGAAATTCAAAGCTCGGCTATTCCAAATTCGGTTATCCCTTCCGATGTTAGATTTCTTTCTTATGAGAATATGAAAAAGAGTGTCACTGGTTCTCCCGCAGCTATGCAGCACCCTTGGCTGCAGGGAGCTTTGGCTGTTACAGGAAAACTCCAAAAGGAAATAATGGACCTCAAGCAGCAAGTCAATAAGCTCGAGGAGGAGAATCGTATCCTGAGGGGCATCATCGCTAAGAATATCACATCACCATCCCCGAAAAGAGAGACATAATCACATGGGTATGGGCACTCCCCTTGGCAACTGCCAAGCTTGGGGCAGTCCCCCGGTATCGTATCACCATCACTTCTATCTTTACTATTTTTTCTTAGTTTGATCATTTTGGTGATATCTTGATCTAGTAGAATAAAATTCTTAGTATGATCTATTTGTGAGTTTTGCTTTATAATTCTTCTATGTAATTGAGTCCGTGAGCTATATAATAAAGACTAGTGTTGAGTCAAGGGCTTGATTATTTTGCCATGATCCTAAGGGAATAAAAGAAAGGAGAAAGAAATAAAAAGAAACAAAGAGATCATGTGAGTCTTATGGAGAGTAATGAGCTCACATAGAAAAAGTATGATGAATAAAAGTTGTTGAGAGTTGACAAGCATAGTTTTGGTCATCATTGCAATTAATAGGAAGTAATAAAGAAAGGGAGGTCTTCACATATAAATATACTATCTTGGACATATTTTATGATTGTGAGCACTCATTAAAATATGACATGCTAAAGAGTTGACGTTGGACAAGGAAGACAAAGTAATGGGTTATGTTTTCTTACATCTGAGATAAATTATATTGTCATGGATCATCCAACATGGTTGAGCTTGCCTTTCCCCCTCATGCTAGCCAAATTCATCGCACCAAGTAGAGATACTACTTGTGCTTCCAAATACCCTTAAACCAGTTTTGCCATGAGAGTCCACCATACCTACTTATGGATTGAGTAAGATCCTCCAAGTAACTTGTCATCGATGCAAGCAATAAAAAATTGCTCTCTAAATATGTATGACTTATTAGTGTGGGAGAAAATAAGCTTTATACGATCGTGTGATATGGAAGAAATAAAAGCGACAGACTGCATAATAAAGGTCCATATCACAAGTGGCAATATAAAGTGACGTTCTTTCGCATTAAGATTTTGTGCATCCAACCATAAAAGCGCATGACAACCTCTGCTTCCCTCTGCGGAGGGCCTATCTTTTACTTTTATCTCCTACCTTGCATAAGAGTCATGGTGATCTCCACCCTTCCTTTTTACATTTTATCCTTTGGCAAGCACAGTATGTTGGAAAGATCCTGATATATATATGGCTAATTGGATGTGAGTTTTCATGAACTATTATTGTTGACATTACCCTTGAGGTAAAGCGTTGGGAGGCAAAACTATAAGCCCCTATCTTTCTCTGTGTCTGATTGAAACTCCATACCCATAAGTATTGCGCGAGTGTCAGCAATTGTGAAAGACTATATGATAGTTAAGTATGTGGACTTGCTGAAAAGCTCTTATACATTGACTCTTTCCTATGTTATGATAAATTACAATTGCTCCAATGACTGAGATTATAGTTTGTTAGTTTTCAATGAAGTTTACGATTCATACTTGAAATTGTGATTGAATTATTACTCTAGCATAACAAATCATATGACAAGAATTATATAAGTTGTTGTTCTAAGAATGATCATGATGCCCTCATGTCCGTATTTTGTTTTTATCGACACCTCTATCTCTAAACATGTGGACATATTTTTCGATTTCGGCTTTCGCTTGAGGACAAGCGAGGTCTAAGCGTGGGGGAGTTGATACGTCCATTTTCCATCATGCTTTTATATCAATATTTATTGCATTATGGGCTGTTATTACACATTATGTCACAATACTTATGCCTATTCTCTCTTATTTTACAAGGTTTACATAAAGAGGGAGAATGCCGACAGCTGGGATTCTGGGCTGGAAAAGGAGCAAATATTAGAGACCTATTCTGCACAGTTCCAAAAGTCCTAAAACTTCACGGAAGACGTTTTCAGAATATATAAAAAATACTCGGCGGAAGAAGTTCACCAGGGGGGCACACCCTGCCCACAAGGGTGGGGGGCGCGCCCCCTACCTCGTGGGCCCTCTGGTGGCCCTCCGGTGGCCATCTTCTGCTATATGAAGTCTTTCGATGGGAAAAAATCATAAGCCATCTTCTCGGACGAAACTCCGCCGCCACGAGGCGGAACCTTGGTGGAACCAATCTAGGGCTCTGGCGGAGCTGTTCTGCCGAGGAAACTTCCCTCCGGGAGGGGGAAATCATCGCCATCGTCATCACCAACGCCCCTCTCATCGGGAGAGGGCAATCTCCATCAATATCTTCATCAGCACCATCTCCTCTCAAAACCCTAGTTCATCTCTTGTATCCAATTCTTGTCTTCAAGTCCGGTATTGGTGCTAGTAGGTTGCTAGTAGTGTTAATTACTCCTTGTAGTTGATGCTAGTTGGTTTATTTGGTGGAAGATCATATGTTCAGATCCTATATGCATATTAATACTCCTCTGATTATGAACATGAATATGTTTTGTGAGTAGTTACGTTTGTTCCCGAGGACATGGGAGAAGTCTTGCTATTAGTAGTCATGTGAATTTGGTATTCGTTCGATATTTTGATGAGATGTATGTTGTCTCTCCTCTAGTGGTGTTATGTGAACGTCGACTACATGACACTTCACCATGATTTGGGCCTAGAGGAAGGCATTGGGAAGTAATAAGTAGATGATGGGTTGCTAGAGTGACAGAAGCTTAAACCCTAGTTTATGCGTTGCTTCATAAGGGGCTGATTTGGATCCATATGTTTCATGCTATGGTTAGTTTTACCTTAATACTTTTGTTGTAGTTGCGGATGCTTGCAATAGAGGTTAATCATAAGTGGGATGCTTGTCCGAGTAAGGACAGTACCCAAGCACCGGTCCACCCACATACCAAATTATCAAAGTACCGAACGGGAATCATATGAGCGTGATGAAAACCAGCTTGACGATATTCCCATGTGTCCTCAGGAGCGCTTTTCTCTATATAAGAGTTTGTCCAGGCTTGTCCTTTGCTACAAAAAGGATTGGGCCATCTTGCTGCACTTTATTTACTTTTGTTACTTGTTGCTCGTTACAAATTATCCTATCACAAAACTATTTGTTACCACTTATTTCAGTACTTGCAGAGAATACCTTGCTGGAAACTGCTTATCATTTCCTTCTGCTCCTCGTTGGGTTCGACACTCTTACTTATCGAAAGGACTACGATAGATCCCCTATACTTGTGGGTCATCACTTCACTTATATCTTTTGAGTTTATAGTTTTTGCTCTAGTGCTTCACTTATATCTTTTAGAGCACGTCGGTGGATTTGTTTTATAGAAACTATTGTTCTCTCATGCTTCACTTAGATTATTTTGAGAGTCCTACAAAACAGCATGGTAATTTGCTTTAATTATGTTAGGCATTCAAGATTAATAAAAATTTTCTTATGAGTGTGTTGAATACTATGAGAAGTTTGATACTTGATAATTGTTTTGAGATGGTAATATTAGAGTCATGCTAGTCGAGTAGTTGTGAATTTGAGAAATACTTGTGTTAAAGTTTGTGATTCCCGTAGCATCCACGTATGGTGAACCGTTATGTGATGAAGTCGGAGCATGATTTATTTATTGATTGTCTTCCTTATGAGTGGCGGTCGGGGACAAGCGATGGTCTTTTCCTACCAATCTATCCCCCTAGGAGCATGCGCGTAATACTTTGCTTTGATAACTTGTAGATTTTTGCAATAAGTATATGAGTTCTTTATGACTAAGGTTGAGTCCATGGATCATACACACTTTTCTTCCTTCCACCATTGCTAGCCTCTCTAATACCGCGCACCTTTCGTCGGTATCATACACCCACCATATACCTTCCTCAAAACAGCCACCATACCTACCTATCATGGCATTCCCATAGCCATTCCGAGATATATTGCCATCCAACTTTCCACCGTTCTGTTTACTATGACACGCTCCATCATTGTCATATTGCTTTGCATGATCATGTAGTTGACATTGTATTTGTGGCAAAGCCACCGTTCATAATTCTTTCATACATGTCACTCTTGATTCATTGCATATCCCGGTACACCGCCGGAGGCATTCACATAGAGTCATATTTTGTTCTAAGTATCGAGTTGTAATTGTTGAGTTGTAAGTAAATAAAAGTCTGATGATCATCATTTTGAGAGCATTGTCCCAGTGAGGAAAGGATGATGGAGACTATGATTCCCCCACAAGTCGGGATGAGACTCCGGACGAAAAATAATAATAATAAAAAGAGGCCAAAGAAGCCCAAATAAAAAAGGCCATAAAAAAGAAAAGGCCCAAATAAAAAATGAGAGAAAAAGAGAGAAGGGACAATGCTACTATCCTTTTACCACACTTGTGCTTCAAATTAGCACCATGATCTTCATAATAGAGAGTCTCCTATGTTATCACTTTCATATACTAGTGGGAATTTTTCATTATAGAACTTGGCTTGTATATTCCAATGATGGGCTTCCTCAAAATGCCCTAGGTCTTCGTGAGCAAGCAAGTTGGATGCACACCCACTTAGTTCCTTTTGTTGAGCTTTCATATACTTATAGCTCTAGTGCATCTGCTGCATGGCAATCCCTACTCACTCACATTGATATCTATTGATGGGCATCTCCATAGCTCGTTGATACACCTAGTTGATGTGAGACTATCTTCCCCCTTTTTTGTCTCCTCCACAACCACCATTCTATTCCACCTAAAGTGTTATGTCCATGGCTCACGCTCATGTATTGAGTGAAGATTGAAAAAGTTTGAGAACACCAAAAGTATGAAACAATTGCTTGTCTTGTCATCGGGGTTGTGCATGATTTAAATACTTTGTGTGGTGAAGATAGAGCATAGCCAGACTATATGGTTTTGTAGGGATAACTTTCTTTGGCCATGTTATTTTGAAGAGACATAATTGCTTAGTTAGTATGCTTGAAGTATTATTATTTCTATGTCAATATTGAACTTTTGTCTTGAATCTTTTGGATCTGAATATTCATACCACAATTAAGAAGAATTACGTTGAAATTATGCCAAGTAGCATTCCACATCAAAAATTCTGTTTTTATCATTTACCTACTCGAGGACGAGCAGGGATTAAGCTTGGGGATGCTTGATACGTCTCCAACGTATCTATAATTTTTTACTGTTCCGTGTTATATTATATTCTGTTTTGGACATTATTGGGCTTTATTATACACTTTTATATTATTTTTGGGACTAACCTTTTAACCGGAGGCCCAACCCAGAATTGAAGTTTTTTTTGCCTATTTTAGGGTTTCGCAGAAAAAGAATATCAAACGGAGTCCAAACGGAATGAAACCTTCGAGAACGTGATTTTTGGAACGAACATGATCCAGAGGACTTGGACCCTACGCCAAGCAATCAACGAGGAAGGCACGAGGTAGGGATGCGCCTACCCCCCCCCCCCCCCCCGGGCGCACCCTCCACCCTCGTGGGCCCCCTGTTGCTCCACCGACGTACTCCTTCCTCCTATATATACCTACGTACCCCCAAACTACCAGATACGGAGCGAAAACCCTAATTCCACCGCCGTAACTTTCTGTATCCACGAGATCCCATCTTGGGGCCTTTTCCGGAGCTCCGCCGGAGGGGGCATCAATCACGGAGGGCTTCTACAACAACACCATAGCCCCTCCAATGAAGTGTGAGTAGTTTACTTCAGACCTACGGGTCCATAGTTATTAGCCAGATGGCTTCTTCTCTCTTTTTGGATCTCAATACAAAGTTCACCCCCTCTCTTGTGGAGATCTATTCGATGTAATCTTCTTTTGCGATGTGTTTGTTGAGACCGATGAATTGTGGGTTTATGATCAAGTTTATCTATGAACAATATTTGAATATTCTCTGAATTCTTTTATGTATGATTGGTTATCTTTGCAAGTCTCTTCGAATTATCAGTTTGGTTTGGCCTACTAGATTGATCTTTCTTGCAATGGGAGAAGTGCTTAGCTTTGGGTTCAATCTTGCGGTGTCCTTTCCCAGTTACATTAGGGGCAGCAAGGCACGTATTGTATTGTTGCCATCGAGGATAACAAGATGGGGTTTATATCATATTGCATGAGTTTATCCCTCTACATCATGTCATCTTGCTTAAAGCGTTACTCTGTTCTCTTGAACTTAATACTCTAGATGCATGCTGGATAGCGGTCGATGTGTGGAGTAATAGTAGTAGATGCAGGTAGGAGTCGGTCTACTTGTCTCGGACGTGATGCCTATATACATGATCATACCTAGATATTCTCATAACCATGCTCAATTCTGTCAATTGCTCAATAGTAATTTGTTCACCCACCGTAAATACTTATGCTCTTGAGAGAAGCCACTAGTGAAACCTATGGCCCCCGGGTCTATCTTCCATCATATTAATCTTCCAATACTTAGTTATTTCCTTTGCCATTTATTTTATTTTGCATCTTTATCATAAAAATACCAAAAATATTATCTTATCATATCTATCAGATCTCACTCTGTAAGTGACCGTGTAGGGATTGACAACCCCTTATCGCGTTGGTTGCGAGGATTTATTTGTTTGTGTAGGTGCGAGGGACTTGTGTGCGGCCTCCTACTGGATTGATACCTTGGTTCTCAAAAACTGAGGGAAATACTTACGCTACTTTGCTGCATCACCCTTTCTGCTTCAAGGGAAAACCAACGCAGTGCTCAAGAGGTAGCAAACATCTACAAGAAGAAGGTTGTGCAGTAGACATCAAGCTCTTTTCTGGCGCCGTTACCGGGGAGGCGAAGTAAGCGGCACTAACACCCCGTCAACTAAGCTCTTTTCTGGCACCGTTGCCGGGGAGGTGAGTACTTGAAGGTATATCTTTATATCTTGCAATCAAATCTTTTTATTTCTTGTTTTATCACTAGTTTAGTCTATGAAAGAAAACTACAAAAAATGGAATTGAGGTTGCCTCATATGCTTCATCTTTTTAATATCTTTCGTGAAAATAAGGATTACGATAATTGTGCCAAAGTGTGAGAAGAAGAATGCATTAAAATGTTTGGCACTAAATCTTTGGATGATGAGTATGATTGCAATGTTGTTAGTATGAATTCTTTGAATATCCATGATGTTAATGATATGCAAAGCCACAAGCTTGGGGATGCTATGTTTAATGAAGATGATATTTTTTGTCCCCCAAGTTTTGATGAGAAAATTTATTATGATGAAAGAATTCCTCCTATCTATGATGATTATTGTGATGACATGTATGCTATAAAGAATAATTATATCCATGAAACTTGTCATCATGATTTTAACTTTCAATTGGATTATGCCTCACATGATACTTATTTTGTTGAGTTTGCTCCCACTACTATTCATGAGAAGAAATTTGCTTATGTGGAGAGTAATAAAAAATATATGCTTGTAGATCATGAAAAGAATGTTTTATGTAATAGTTATATTGTTGAATTCATTCAGGATGCTACTGAAAATTATTATGAGGGAGGAATATATGCTTGTAGGAATTGCAATAATATCAAGTTTCCTCTCTATGTGTTGAAAATCTTGAAGCTATGCTTGTTTTACCTTCCTATGCAAGTTGATTCTTGTTCCCATAAATTGTTTGCTCACAAAATCCCTATGAATAGGAAGTGGGTTAGACTTAAATGTGCCAGTCATATTCTTCATGATGGTCTCTTTATGTTTCAATTCTTATCTTTTATGTGAGCATCATTGAAATCATCATGCCTAGCTTGAAGGCATTAAAGAGAAGTGCTTGTTGGGAGACAACCCAATATTTATACCTACTGTTTTTGCATGTTCACATGATTATTCTACTGTATTAATCATGTTTTATAGCTTTTGTTTCAATAAAGTGCCAAGTAAGACCTTTGGGATGGCTTACGATGATAGTTGATTTGATCTTGCTGAAAAACAAAAACTTTTGCGACCAAGAGATTAGTTTTCATTTTTAACAAAAGCACGATAAAATAATGATTCTTTTTGCAGAAGATTAATAAACAAATTTCTTAGGACTTCCTAATTTCTCAGGATTTGTGGAGTTACAGAAGTATTCGAGAGTTACAGATTACTACAGAATGTCCTCTTTTTGACAGATTCTGTTCTCGATGCATAGTTTGCTTGTTTTCTAGTTTCTATGGCTTATATTGCTTAATATAAATTGTAGAAATGATAGGTTAAAGTAGGATTAATGTGAGAAAAGTTATGAATCTTGTCTTGACAGTACCTAAGTGGTGATTTGCTTTCTTATACTAAAGGAGCTTACGAGTTTTCTGTTAAGTTTTGTGTTGTAAAGTTTTCAAGTTTTGGGTAAAGATTCGATGGATTACGGAATAAGGAGTGTCAAGAGCCTAAGCTTGGGGATGCCCAAGGCACCCCAAGGTAATATTCAAGGACAACCAAGAGCCTAAGCTTGGGGATGCCCCGGAAGGCATCCCCTCTTTCGTCTTCGTTCATCGGTAACCTTACTTGGAGCTATATTTTTATTCACCACATGATATGTGTTTTGCTTGGAGCGTCATTCTTTTATTAGGATTTTCTTGCTGTTATTTAGAGTAATATTTTGCATCTTTTACTTCAATAAAAAGGTCAAGTATAGCCTTTACCATGCTTATTTTGCAAGTCCATATGTTGATGTTTTAAAAACAGAAAGTTTGCTGTTATGTTTTGAATATTTGTGAATAGCTAGAACATGATAAAATCTTGAAATTTTTACACAATGAGTAACAACAAATTATCTACAGTTTGGTAATTTTTCATAATTTTTGGAGTTAAATAAGTATGATTCCTCTTGCATTCTTTACAGACTATCCTGTTTAGACAGATTGCTGTTATGACTGCATTGTTTGCATATGTTTGCTTGTTTGATGATTCTATTTGATGATAGGAGTATTAAATATGAAGAGGCATTTAGTATGCAATGTCAAATTATAATTTTAGTGATTTTCTATAGTAGAGAATGATAAGGTTTAGCACGGATTTATACTAACTTATCTCATGAGTTCTTGTTGAGTTTGGTGTGGATGAAGTTTTTAAAATTTAGGGAAACCGTGATATGAAAGGAATTAAGGAGACACAAAAGATCAAGCTTGGGGATTCCCAAGGCATCCCAATTAACATTTCAAGAAGTCCCAAGCGTCTAAGCTTGGGAATGCCCCGGTAGGCATCCCACCTTTCTTCTTCAACAACTACCGGTCAGTTTTGGTTGAGCCTAAGGTTTTGCTTCTTCACATGATATGTGCTATTCTTGCAATGTCATTTTATATTTTGTTTTTCTTGCTGTTTGAATAAGGTACTTAATATCTGAATTTATTTATGAGAAGGAGTCTTCACATAGTTACATAATTATTTGACTACTCATTGATCTTCACTTATATCTTTCGGAGTAGTTTGTTGTTTGCTCTAGTGCTTCACTTCTATCTTTTAGAGCACGCGGTGGTTTTATTTTGAAGAAATTGATGAACTCTCATGCTTCACTTATATTATTTTGTGAGTCTTAAACAACATGGTAATTTGCTTAGGTTATGAATTTACTCCTAATATGATAGGCATCCAAGAGGGATATAATAAAAACTTTCATATAAAGTGCATTGAATACTATGAGAAGTTTGATTCTTTATGATTGTTTTGAGATATGAAGATGGTGATATTAGAGTCATGCTAGTGGAGTAGTTGTGAATTTGAGAGATACTTGTGTTAAAGTTTGTGATTCCTGTAGCATGCACGTATGGTGAACCGTTATGTGACGAAGTTGGAGCATGAGATATTTTTTGATTGTCTTCCTTATGAGTGGCGGTCGGGGACGAGCGATGGTCTTTTCCTACCAATCTATCCCCCTAGGACCATACGCATAGTACTTTGTTTCAATAGCTAATAGACTTTTGCAATAAGTAGGTGAGTTCTTTATGACTAATGTTGAGTCCATGGATTATACGCACTCTCATCCTTCCACCATTGCTAGCCTCTCTAGTACCGTGCAACTTTCACCGGTACCATAAACCCACCAGATACCTTCCTCAAAACAACCACCATACCTACCTATTATGGCATTTCCATAGCCATTCCGAGATATATTGCCATGAAACTTTCCACCGTTTCGTTTATTATGACACACTTCATCATTGTCATATTGCTTTGCATGATCATGTAGTTGACATTGTATTTGTGGAAAAGCCACCATTCATAATTTTTGCATACATGTCACTCTTGATTCATTGCACATCCCGGTACACAGCCGGAGGCATTCATATAGATTCATATTTTGTTCTAAGTATCGAGTTGTAATTCTTGAATTGTAAGTAAATAAAAGTGTGATGATCTTCATTATTAGAGAATTGCCCCATGTGAGGAAAAAAAGAGAAAGGCCAAAAAAACAAAAAAACAAAAGAAACCAAAAAATGAGAGAAAAAGAGAGAAGGGGCAATGCTACTATCCTTTTACCACACTTGTGCTTCAAAGTAGCACCATGATCTTCGTGATAGAGAGTCTCCTATGTCACTTTCATATACTAGTGGGAAATTTTCATTATAGAACTTGGCTTGTGTATTCCAATGATGGGATTCCTCAAATTGCCCTAGGTCTTCGTGAGCAAGCAAGTTGGATGCACACCCACTTAGTTTCTTTTTGAGCTTTCATACACTTATAGCTCTAGTGCATCCGTTACATGGCAATCCCTACTCACTCACATTAATATCTATTGATGGGCATCTCCATATCCCGTTGATATGCCTAGTGATGTGAGACTGTCTTCTCCACAACCACCATTCTATTCCACCTATAGTGATATGTCAATTGCCCACGCTCATGTATTGCGTGAAGATTGAAAAGGTTTGAGAACATCAAAAGTATGAAACAATTGCTCGGCTTGTCATCGGGGTTGTGCATCATTTACATATTTTGTGTGATGAAGATAGAGCATAGCTAGACTATATGATTTTGTAGGGATAGCTTTCTTTGTCCATGTTATTTTGAGAAGACATGATTACTTTGTTAGTATGCTTGAAGTATTATTATTTGTATGTCAATATTAAACTTTTGTCTTGAATATTTTGGATCTGAATATTCATGCCACAATAAATAAAATTACATTGAAAATTATGTTAGGTAGCATTCCACATCAAAAATTGTGCTTTTATCATTTACCTACTCGAGGACGAGCAGGAATTAAGCTTGGGGATGCTTGATATGTCTCCAACGTATCTATAATTTTTGATTGTTCCATGCTATTATATTATCCATCTTGGATGTTTTATATGCATTTATATGCTATTTTATATGATTTTTGGGACTAACCTATTAACCTAGAGCCCAGTGCCAGTTTCTGTTTTTCCTTGTTTTTGAGTATCGCAGAAAAGGAAAACCAAATGGAGTCCAATTGACATGAAATTTCACGGAGATTATTTTTGACCATAAGAAGCCCACGGAGTATCAGAGATGGGCCAGAAGAGTCCCGAGGCACCTGCGAGGGTGGGGGCGTGCCCCACCCCCCTGGGCGCGCCCCCTACCTTGTGGCTGCCTCGGGGACCCCCCTGACTTGTTCCTGCCTCCCACACCTCTTATATATACTCAAACTTCCAGAAAGAAACCTAGATCGGGAGTTCCGCCGCCGCAAGCCTCTGTAGCCACCGAAAACCAATCTAGACCCGTTCCGGCACCCTGCCGGAGGGGGCAATCCCTCTCCGGTGGCCATCTTCATCATCCCGGCGCTCTCCATGACGAGGAGGGAGTAGTCCACCCTCAGGGCTGAGGGTATGTACCAGTAGCTATGTGTTTGATCTCTCTCTCTCTCTCTCGTGTTCTTGATTCGACACGATCTTGATGTATCGCGAGCTTTGCTATTATAGTTGGATCTTATGATGTTTCTCCCCCTCTATCTCCTTGTGATTAATTGAGTTTTCCCTTTGAAGTTATCTTATCGGATTGAGTCTTTAAGGATTTGAGAACACTTGATGTATGTCTTGCATGTGCTTATTTGTGGTGACAATGGGATATTCACGTGATCCACTTGATGTATGTTTTGGTGATCAACTTGCGAGTTCTGTGATCTCGTGAACTTATGCATAGGGGTTGGCACACGTTTTCGTCTTGACTCTCCGGTAGAAACTTTGGGGCACTCTTTGAAGTTCTTTGTGTTGGTTGAATAGATGAATCTGAGATTATGTGATGCATATCGTATAATCATACCCACGGATACTTGAGGTGACATTGGAGTATCTAGGTGACATTAGGATTTTGGTTGATTTGCGTCTTAAGGTGTTATTATAGTATGAACTCTAGGATAGATTAAATGGAAAGAATAGCTTCGTGTTATTTTACTACGGACTCTTGAATAGATCAATCAGAAAGGATAACTTTGAGGTGGTTTCGTACCCTACAATAATCTTTTCGTTTGTTCTCCGCTATTAGTGACTTTGGAGTGACTCTTTGTTGCATGTCGAGGGATAGTTATATGATCCAATTATGTTATTATTGTTGAGATAACTTGCACTAGTGAAAGTATGAACCCTAGGCCTTGTTTCAACGCATTGCAATACCGTTTGTGCTCACTTTTATTATTAGTTACCTTGCTGTTTTTATATTTTCAGATTACAAAAACCTATATCTACCATCCATATTGCACTTGTATCACCATCTCTTCGCCGAACTAGTGCACCTATACAATTTACCATTATATTGGGTGTGTTGGGTAAACAAGATACTCTTTGTTATTTGGTTGCAGGGTTGTTTGAGAGAGACCATATTCATCCTACGCCTCCCACGGATTGATAAACCTTAGATCATCCACTTGAGGGGAATTTCCTACTGTCCTACAAACCTCTGCACTTGGAGGCCCAACAACGTCTACAAGAAGAAGGTTGTGTAGTAGACATCACATAGCATACTTTATAGAACCTATGGCTGAGGCATAGGGAATGAATTTTCATTCTCTTTCTATTTTCTGCCGTGGTCGGGTTTTGAGTCTTTACTCAACTTCACACCTTGCAACACAGACAAGAACTCCTTCTTTGACTGTTCCATTTTGAATTACTTCAAAATCTTGTGAAGGTATGTACTCATTGAAAAATATATCAAGCGTCTTGATCTATCTCTATAGATTTTGATGCTCAATATGTAAGTACCTTTAGTGAGGTCTTTCTTTGAAAAAACTCCTTTATGCTTTCCGGAAAATTCTACATCATTTCCGATCAATAATATGTCACTCACATATACTTATCAGAAAGGCTATAGTGCTCCCACTCACTTTCTTGTAAATACAGGCTTCACCGCAAGTTTGTATAAAACCATATGCTTTGATCACTTTATCAAAGCATATATTCCAAGTCTGAGATTCTTGCACCAGTCCATAGATGGATCGCTGGAGCTTGCACACTTTGTTAACACCTTTAGGATTGACAAAACCTTCTTGCTGCATCATATACAACTCTTCTTTAAGAAATCCATTAAGGAATGCAGTTTTGACATCCATTTGCCAGATTTCATAAAATGTGGCAATTGCTAACATGATTCAGACACACTTAAGCATCGCTAAGAGTGAGAAAATCTCATCGTAGTCAACATCTTGAACTTGTCGAAAACCTTTTGCGACAATTCGAGCTTTGTAGATAGTAACACTACTATCAGCGTCCGTCTTCCTCTTGAAAATCCATTTATTCTTAATGGCTCACCGATCATCGGGCAAGTCAATCAAAGTCCATAATTTGTTCTAATACATGGATCCCATCTCAGATTTCATGGCTTCAAGCCATTTCGTGGAATCTGGGCTCATCATCGCTTCCTCATAGTTCTTAGGTTCATCATGGTCAAGTAACATGACCTCCAGAATAGGATTACCGTACCACTCTGGTGTGGAACGTATTCTGGTTGACCTATGAGGTTCGGTAGTAACTTGATCTGAAATTTCATAATCATCATCATTAACTTCCTCACTAATTGGTGTAGGAATCACTAGAACTAATTTCTGTGATGAACTACTTTCCAATTCGGAAGAAGGTACAATTACCTCATCAAGTTTTACATTCCTCCCACTCACTTCTTTTGAGAGAAACTTCTTCTCTAGAAAGGATCCATTCTTAGCAACGAATATCTTGCCTTCGGATATGTGATAGAAGGTGTACCCAACAGTTTCCTTTGGGTATCCTATGAAGACGCATTTCTCTGATTTGGGTTCGAGCTTATCATGTTGAAACTTTTTCACATAAGCATCATAGCCCCAAACTTTAAGAAATGACAGCTTAGGTTTCTTGCTAAACCACAGTTCATATGGTGTCGTCTCAACGGATTAAGATGGTGCCCTATTTAGCGTAAATGCAGTTGTCTCTAATGCATAACCCCAAAACGATAGTGATAAATTGGTAAGAGACATCATAGATCGCACCATACCTAATAAAGTACGGTTATGACGTTCGGACACACCATTACGCTGTGGTGTTCCAGGTGGCGTGAGTTGCGAAACTATTCCGTATTGTTTCAAATGAAGACCAAATTCGTAACTCAAATATTCTCCTCCACGATCAGATCGCAGAAACTTTATTTTCTTGTTACGATGATTTTCCACTTCACTCTGAAATTCTTTGAACTTTTCAAATGTTTCAGACTTATGTTTCATCAAGTAGATATACCCATATATGCTCAAATCATCTGTGAAGGTCAGAAAATAACGATACCCACCGCGAGCCTCAACACTCATCGGATTGCATACATCAGTATGTATAATTTCCAATAAGTCAGTTACTTGCAACATTGTTCCGGAGAACGGAGTTTTAGTCATCTTTCCCATGAGGCATGGTTCGCAAGCATCAAATGATTCATAATCAAGTGATTCCAAAAGCCCATCAGCATGGAGTTTCTTCATGCGCTTTACACCAATATGACCTAAACGGCAGTGCCACATATAAGTTGCACTATCATTATTAACTTTGCATCTTTTGGCTTCAACATTATGAATATGTGTATCACTACGATCGAGATTCAATAAACCATTCACCTTGGGTGTATGACCTCAGAAGGTTTTATTCATGTAAACAGAATAACAATTATTCTTTGACTTAAATGAATAACAGTATTGCAACAAACATGATCCAATCATATTATGCTTAACGCAAACACCAAATAACATTTATTTTGGGTTCAACACTAATCCTGAAGGTAAAGGGAGTGTGTGATGGTGATCTTATCAACCTTGGAATCACTTCCAACTCACATCATTACCTCGCCCTTAACTAGTCTCTATTTATTTTGCAACTCCCGTTTCGAGTTACTACTCTTAGCAACTGAACCAGTATCAAATACTGAGGGGTTGCTATAAACACTAGTAAAGTGCACATCAATAACATGTATATCAAATATACTTTTGTTCACTTTGCCATCCTTCTTATCCGCCAAGTATCTAGTGCAGTTCCACTTCCAGTGACCATTTCCTTTGCAGTAGAAGCACTCAGTTCTAGGCTTGGGTCTAGCTTTGGGCTTCTTCATGGGAGCAGCAACTTGCTTGCTATTCTTCTTTGAAGTTCCTGTTTCTTTCCCTTTGCCTTTTTCTTGAAACTAGTGGTCTTGTTAACCATCAACACTTGATGTCATTTCTTGATTTCTACCTTCGCAGCCTTTAGCATTGCGAAGAGCTCGGGAATTGTTTTCGTCATCCCTTGCATATTATAGTTCATCACGAAGTTCTAGTAACTTGGTGATAGTGACTAGAGAACTCTGTCAATCACTATCTTATCTGGAAGATTAACTCCCACTTGATTCAAGAGATTGTAGTACTCAGACATTGTGAGCATATGCTCACTGGTTGAGCTATTGTCCTCCATCTTGTAGGCAAAGTACTTGTCAGAGGTCTCATACCCCTCGACTCGAGCATGAGTCTGAAATACCAATTTCAACTCTTAGAACATCTTATATGCTCTGTGGCGTTCAAAAACATTTTTGAAGTCCCGGTTCTAAGCCGTAAAGCATGTGCATTAAACTATTAAGTAGTCATCATACCGAGCTTGCCAAACGTTCATAACGTCTACATATGCTCCTGCAATAGGCCCGTCACCTAGCGGTGCATCAAGGACATAATTCTTCTATGCAGCAATGAGGATAATCCTTAGATCACGGACCCAGTCCGCATCATTGCTACTATCATCTTTCAACTCATTTCTCTCTAGGAACATATCAAAATAAACGGGTAGCTACATCGTAAGCTATTGATCTACAACATAGATATGCAAATACTATCAGGACTAATTTCATGATAAATTAAAGTTCAATTAATCATATTACGTAAGAACTCCCACTTAGATAGACATCCTTGTAGTCATCTAAGTGATCACGTGATCCAAATCAACTAAACCATGTTCGATCATCACGTGAGATGGAGTAGCTTTCAATGGTGAACATCACTATGTTGATCATATCTACTATATGATTCACTCTCGACCTTTCGGTCTCAGTGTTCCGAAGCCATATCTGCATATGCTAGGCTCGTCAAGTTTAACCCGAGTATTCTGCGTGTGCAAAACTGGCTTGCACCCGTTGTATGTGAATGTAGAGCTTATCACACCCGATCATCACGTGGTGTCTTGGCACGACGACCTGTAGCAATGGTGCATACTCAGGGAGAACACTTATACCTTGAAATTTAGTGAGAGATCATCTTATAATGCTACCGACGTACTAAGCAAAATAAGATGCATAAAAGATAAAAATCACATGCAATCAAAATATGTGACATGATATGGCCATCATCATCTTGTGCCTTTGATCTCCATCTCCAAAGTACCGTCATGATCTCCATCATCACCGGCATGACACCTTGATCTCCATGATCTTGATCTTTATCAACATGTCGTCACATGGTCGTTTCGCCAACTATTGCTTTTGCAACTATTGCTATCACATAACGATAAAGTAAAGCAATTATATGGCGCTTGCATCTTATGCAATAAAGAGACAACCATAAGGCTCCTGCCAGTTGTCGATAACTTTAACAAAACATGATCATCTCATACAACAATTTATATCTCATCACGTCTTGACCATATCACATCACAACATGCCCCGCAAAAACAAGTTAGACGTCCTCTACTTTGTTGTTGCAAGTTTTACGTGGCTGCTACGGGCTTCTAGCAAGAACCGTTCTTACCTACGCATCAAAACCACAACGACTTTTCGTCAAGTGTGCTGTTTTAACCTTCAACAAGGACCGGGCGTAGTCAAACTCGATTCAACTAAAGTTGGAGAAATAGACACCCGCCAGCCACCTGTGTGCAAAGCACGTCGGTAGAACCAGTCTCATGAACGTGGTCATGTAATTTCGGTTCGGGCCGCTTCATCCAACAATACCGCCGAATCAAAGTAAGACGTTGTTGGTAAGCAGTAGGATTATTATTGCCCACAACTCTTTGTGTTCTACTCATGCATATAACATCTACGCACAGACCTGGCTCGGATGCCACTGTTGGGGAACGCAGTAATTTCAAAAAAAATTCCTACGCACACGCAAGATCCATCTAGGTGATGCATAGCAACGAGAGGGGAAGAGTGTTGTCCACGTACCCTCGTAGACCGTAAGCGGAAGCGTTATGACAACGCGGTTGATGTAGTCATACGTCTTCACGATCCGACCGATCCTAGCACCGAAGGTACGGCACCTCCGCGATCTGCACACGTTCAGCTTGGTGACCTCCCACGAACTCTAGATCCAGCTGAGTGTCAAAGGAGAGTTTCGTCAGCATGACGGCGTGATGACGGTGATGATGAAGCTACCGGAACTGGGCTTTGCCTAAGCACTGCAACGATATGACCGAGGTGGATTATGGTGGAGGGGGGCACTGCACACGGCTAAGACAATTGTCAACTTGTGTGTCTATGGGGTGCCACCCTCCCCCATATATAAAGGAGTGGAGGAGGGGGAGGGGCCATCCCTCTATGGCACGCCCAAGCGAGTCCTACTCCCACCGGGAGTAGGATCCCCCCCTTCCCTAGTTGGATTAGGAGAGGAAGGAAGGGGGAGAGAGGGGGAAGGAAAGGAGGGAGGGTGGCCCCCCACCAAATTCAGATTGGGCTTGGGGGGGGGGGCTCCTAGGCTCCCTTCTCCTCTCTCCCACTTTGACCCAATAAGGCCCATATACTTCCCGGGAGGTTCCGGTAACCTCCCGGTACTCCGGTATATGCACGAACTCACCCGGAACCATTCCGATGTCCAAACATAGTCATCCAATATATCGATCTTTATGTCTCGACCATTTCGAGACTCCTCGTCATGTCCGTGATCATATCCGGGACTCCGAACAGCCTTCGGTACTTCAAAATGCATAAACTCATAATACCGATCATCTCCGAACGTTAAGCGTGCGGACCCTACAGGTTCGAGAACTATGTAGACATGACCGAGACTCATCTCCGGTCAATAACCAATAGCGGAACCTGGATGCTCATATTGGTTCCTACATATTCTACGAAGATCTTTATCGGTCAAATCGCATAACAACATACGTTGTTCCCTTTGTCATCGGTATGTTACTTGCCCAAGATTCGATCGTCGGTACCATCATACCTAGTTCAATCTCGTTACGGGCAAGTCTCTTTACTCGTTCCGTAATGCAACATCTCGTAACTAACTCATTAGTCACATTGCTTGCAAGGCTTATAGTGATGTGCAGTACCAAGAGGGCCCAGAGATACCTCTCTGATACATGGAGTGACAAATCCTAATCTCGATCTATGCCAGCTCAACAAACACCATCGGAGACACCTGTAGAGCATCTTTATAGTCACCCAGTTACGTTGTGACGTTTGATAGCACACTAAGTGTTCCTCCGGTATTCGGGAGTTGCATAATCTCATAGTCATAGAAACATGTATAAGCTATGGAGAAAAGCAATAGAAACAAACTAAACAATCATAGTGCTAAGCTAACAGATGGGTCAAGTCAATCACATCATTCTCTAATGATGTGATCCCGTTCATCAAATGACAACTCTTTGTCCATGGCTAGGAAACTTAACTATCTTTGATTAACGAGCTAGTCAAGTAGAGGCATACTAGTGACACTCAGTTTGTCTATATATTCACACATGTACTAAGTTTTCAGTTAATACAATTCTAGCATGAATAATAAACATTTATCATGATATAAGGAAATATAAATAACAACTTTATTATTGCCTCTTGGGCATATTTCCTTCAACTTTATCAGACGACGTGCAAATACCTCGGATAATATAGCATGTTTAAGTAGATTGTTATTTCACGAAAAATAGACTCATTAAACCCTAATAACCATCCTACAAAATTCACAACCTTTTGATTTTTTGACTGTGCCATCAGTTTTTTGCTTTGTAGAAATAAGCGACCTACACGGTTTTGCGTCAACATTGATGTTTCTACAATGCATACAAAAATCTTAAATCTTGGATGAATAGTTTTTTTCTATGAAAATTTAAACTTAGTTCTAACTGGTTATACAGATAGTTGGTGTTGTTTGTAACAACCATGAAGCGTAGATAATTGAGAGAAGTCCATATTATAACCCCAAACTACCACCAAAGTCTAAAACACAACTCTGAACTACGAAGCCGTCCAATTTAACCCTCAAACTTCAAAATCGGACAA
Source organism: Triticum urartu (assembly GCF_056163025.1). Classification (NCBI taxonomy): domain Eukaryota; kingdom Viridiplantae; phylum Streptophyta; class Magnoliopsida; order Poales; family Poaceae; genus Triticum; species Triticum urartu. Next base: position 147,063,358 of record NC_141879.1, on the reverse strand, counting down.
AAACCAAACTGGGTGTTTTTTGACTGTTTTTGACCGGTCAACATCCTAGTCAGCGCCAAGTCATGGCCTAATTCTAGCTAAATGCTGCAAGAATAATAGACTAGAAAATGATAGTGTCCAATTTTTTTGATAAGTTCTCAAAAATCCAGACAAGCATTATATTCAATCTGGGAAAGGTTCAACAAGTTTCGCCAAGTAGAAAAAATGAGAGAGAAAATACAAATTCAGAGCCATTTTGGGTTAAATTTTGGCAAAAAAACATCCAATAAAATTGAAAAAAAAACTCAAAACTTCACACAACCATTATATTAAATCTGGAAAAGTTTCAACAAGTTCTTCCAAGTAGGAAAAAATGAAAGCAAAAGTTCAAATTCAAAACCATTTTGGGTCAAATTTTGGTCCAAAAAGGTTTTAAAAAATTCTCAAAAAACCAAACAACCCTTATATTCAATCTATTCAAGTTTCAAGAAGTTTTGCCCAGTGGATAATAAAATACAAGGACATCTCAAATTCAAGCGTATGAGTATGAACGGATTGGGATATTGATAGGTCAAAACCAGTCAAAAAGAGTAAAAAGCTACCCATGGTTGTTTTTTGTCCGGTTTTGAAAGTTGAGGATTCTAAACTAGATGGTTTTGTATTTTATGGTTGTGTTTTACAAATTGGTAGTAGTTTGGGGTTGTAATATGAACTTCTCTCTACATAATTTGGGCAAAAACAACCTCAAAGGTGGTGATCTTTCTTCAAATTTCTCTAGAAAAACGATGATATATATAGAAAAGACAAGTATGAGAATAGAAGCGTGTTTGCGCTAGTCCCAAACTCCCAATAGATTTTTCTACTCCGGTGTGCTCCTTTTCTGGCCACTGCACCAGTTGTTACAGTATGTTGTCGGTACACTGTAAGTGCAAGTATAATAGAATAACATAGGCGGGCTGTAAGCCTTTAAATATTATATTTTAGATGAGTTGGAGGAGAGAAAGAAGGAGAGAAAAAGAAAGCGGACTACTGATTAACAGCCGGCTGCAGCACACGTTTCTAGACATATTGTGAGAGAGTAATGTGAGCCCTATAGTAAAAAAAATAGTACATATTTATATCCAACTATTGTACTTATGACTATAAAGTTGACTATAGATGATGTAGTATGACCATATAGCTAGCAGCTGATTATTATTAACCATGACCATATAGCTAGCAGCTGATTATTATTAACCATGCTCTAAAGTGCCCTAATTAAAGTTAGATTAGTATCGATTCTTTAGATTTGATTTGGTGTCACACGTCCCAAAAACTCATCCGACGACTGCAGGGACGCATGGAGCCGTGTTTCCATGGTTATAGATCCTATGCCGCCGCCGTCAGATCACGCACCACGGCACTAGTAGGCCTAGCGACCAATGCTGCGACGGGACGTCGAGGCAGGCAGTGATACCGTAGCGGCGCCACCGAGAAAGACGCGGCAGCGCTCGGCCGGCTCGGTCGCGGGCCACTGGCTGCGCCACGCCGAGGCGGCGGCCCCGGCGTGCATCAGGCGTCCGATGAAAGGGCTCGACCGCAGGCCCAGGCGGTGGGGGTGTGCGGCCAATGCCGTGCTCCTTGCCTTCATCATCACCGTGCCGTCGTTGGTCGTCTTCTTCGGCGCGCGCACCAGCGCGCCGGCGGTGTGGATCAACGCCGCCAACGCCTTACGCCGAGGTAGCTACGCTAGCCCGGAGCACCACTCGCAATCGGACGCGCAGGGGCAACAATTTCAGGTGTCCTGTGAGAGGCTAAATCCTAAATGATTACTGACGATTTCATTTGTTGTGTCTTGCTCTTGCTCTGGCAGGATCAGCGCCAGCGCATGACAGGCTTCTCGGCGGCCTCCTGGCCGATGGCGTCGACGAGAGATCCTGCCACAGCAGGTACCAGTCCGCCATGTACCGCCGGAGAGCCGGCAGGCAGCCCTCCCGGTACCTCGTCTCCAAGCTGCGGCGGCACGAGGCCCTGCAAAGACTCTGCGGCCCGGGCACCGCCGCCTACAGCCACGCGCAGGAGCAGCTCAGGTCGGGTGAGACCCTCGCCGCCGGCACCGGGTCACCGGAGTGCAAGTACCTGGTCTCCATATCGTACCGCGGCCTCGGCAACCGGATCCTGGCCGCCGCGTCGGCGTTCCTCTACGCGGTGCTCACCGACCGCGTCCTCCTCGTCGACCCTAGCAACGAGATGGGCGAGCTGTTCTGCGAGCCCTTCCCCGGCACCACGTGGGTGCTGCCGCCGGACTTCCCGCTGACGAGCTACACCAACTTCAGCATCGAGACGGCCCAGAGCTACGCGAACATGGTGAAGAACAAGGTGATCAGCGCCGTCGACGTCGACGCCGCGTCGACAGCGCGGGAGCTACCGGCGTTCGCGTACATTCATCTCGACCACGACGCCACTGGGGAAGACAAGCAGTTCTACTGCGACGAGGACCAGCGGGTTCTCCGGGACATCCAGTGGCTGGTGATGAGGACGGACAGCTACATCGTGCCGGGGCTGTTCCTGGTCATGGCCTTCCAGGAGGAGCTCGACATGCTCTTCCCGGAGCCGGACACCGTATTCCACCACCTCGGCCGCTACCTGTTCCACCCGAGCAACCACGTGTGGGGCCTCGTCGCGCGCTACCACGACGCCTACCTCGCGGCGGCGCACCAGCGAGTGGGCATCCAGGTGCGCGTCTTCGGCAGTGCCCCGAACTCGCCGGAGCTCCTGGAGCAGATCACCACGTGCACGCAGAAGGAGGGTCTGCTTCCGGAGTTGCTCACCGCGGGAGTGCCCGCCACCACCACGCCGCCGCCAGCGCCTCCTCGGAGGAGGTCCAAGGCCGTCCTGGTGACCTCCCTGAAGGCCTGGTATTACGACAAGCTCAAGGGCATGTACTGGGAGCGCGCGACGGTGACCGGCGAGGCGGTGGGCGTGCACCAGCCGAGCCACGAGGAGTACCAGCACTTCGGCGCCAGGTCGCACGACACCAAGGCGTGGGCGGAGATATATCTGCTCAGCCTCACCGACGCGCTGGTCACCAGCGGCTTCTCGACGTTCGGGTACGTGGCGCAGGGCCTCGGCGGCCTCACGCCGTGGGTGATGTTCAAGCCGGACAACGGCTCCGTGGTGCCCAACCCGCCGTGCGGCCGGGACGTGTCCATGGAGCCGTGCTTCCACGCGCCGCCGTTCTACGACTGCAGGATCAAGCAGGGGGCCGACACCGGCAAGATTGTGCCGCAGGTGCGGCATTGCATAGACGTGAGCTGGGGTTTAAAGCTTGTTCCTCCCACCTAATACATAACATGGTCTCACTTTGTATTCTTTTGCCCGCAACCATTCGATCGAGCGAAACCTGGTGGCGTGTAAGATAACTCTGTAACCTTATAAAGGGTTTCAAGATTTTCACTACTTATGTTTGCTTAAACCTCCTAGCTAGGTCTACTGGCAAATTGGGTAATAAGGCCTTCCACTATGTGCTTGGTGCCACATTAGTAAAAAGGCAGCCAGGTACACAGAGATTTGGCATCGACTCTGTTTTAGCACCGGCTACACAGCGTGCAAGATTAGGCATCGACTCCAACTCAGCCCCACGTACACATAAACTAGTAATATAGTGGAAGAACGGCGGCGCGGGGCTGCTTCACATGATAAAGGACGGGCAGCGCGCTTAGTTTATTCGCTCAACGAATTTGGCATCGGAGCATGAAGAAGCATCGGTGCCTAGAATTTTTTATTTGGCACCTGCTGGGCAATGTAGGGCACCGATGCCAAATGTTCAGAAAGCAAATTTGGCATCGCTTTTGGCCCACATAGTGGAAGGCCTAAGACGAAAGTTGACGTATATAGGAATCTGCAGTGATTGGAACGATGCTGCACGCAGCAAGCATGTATATATGGCACAACAAATTGTATAGTATGTACATGGAAAACTAACCAACTTGCTATCGTGAATGTACATAAATACTTTCTCCGTAGTGTCAAAAACATTTTTATATTATAAAACGGTGAGAGTAAAATGGATTAGGTGCCTGGGCCTCCCAAGTGTTGTCGTACATGTCTCGGCCAGATGCGCTGGACCTTTCTCTAAAAATAGAAACGCAACATCCCGCAAAAAATAAAAGAATAGAAAGGCAACAAGAATCGTCGAATCAAAGTCATGAACGAAACACAAGTAGGCGACCGAAACACTTGCGGAAACACTCAAGCCGTTGCAATGCGCCGTGATCCGAGCAGATGTTCTCATCAAAAAAATTGATGGAAATTCTTAACCCTCTGAATGCAAAGACAGTATACGCATTTATTCTGTATAAATACTTCTGTCCAGAGTAGTTGTATGTCTTTCAGCGTGTGCGTATGCTACATCCCCCGTTCTGTTACAGAACCTGTTCGATGAGTGGCTCTACTGTTCACTTTCTTCTTCCCCTCCTATCTGGTACTGTTTCATCCCGTTCTTTCTCCAGTTTTTTTTGCTTCCGTGCAATTACTTTTCTTCTGTGGACTCATGGGAGAGGATTTATAGCACGCAGGTCTCGAAACTCATCAGTTCGTAGTGTCTTGCTACTTCGCAAGTTCATGCCATCGTTCTTGCCATGAACTTATTAGTTTGTATTGCCCTGCTGCTTCGCAAGTTCATGCTATCATTCTTCCCATGAACTTATTGCACTCTTTTTGCCATTGTTTATTTTCTTTTCCCTCAAATATCCATCCTTCTATTGAACAAGTGTATGCTTGCGTTCATTGGTCCTTAGTGGCAATATTGGAGTGATTCTCTCAGGAATTATCCGGTTTAAACTTTGGTGAAAGAATGAGTGCAAAAAATATTGCTCGTCAGAATCTATAATGTTATCATGCCAGGTTTCATGTTTTACAGACAACATTTGTTCTTAAAAAAAACAGTAACCTCCATGTTTGGTTAAAGTTTGGTACTCTCATGTTTGGAGTTCATTTCCTGTTCAAGGCCTAAACAAAGAGACTCAATAACACGAATAGGATTTTCCAACTCAAGTTTATCAAATATTCTTGCACTAGTAGTTCAAATTTGGGTGATATTCATTAAATGACTTAAATATATCAAACAAACTAAAAAAATGCCAGTTTTTTACTTGGAACATGTAATGGTGTATAATGAGTGTAGGGAAAAAATAATCAAAACTATGATTCCGTTCAAAAATGTCAACCGATGAAGCAACTATTACTTTGACTTCAAGCGTGGTCCATTCCCTCTCAAAACTATAATTCTTCCTTGGAGATGCGCCGATTTCTAAGTAGTGTACGTCAAAACTTTTGCATAATGTGACGCCCGGATAATTAGGCTACAGTAATCACACGTTAATGATGCCACATTACCACGATTACTGTTGTTAATCTCGCGTTAGTGCAGAACCGATCCAAATTCAAATTCGAATTAAAGTCAAGCAATAAAAGTTTTCGATACTCAAAACTAAAATGTTCTTATTGTGACAAATAAATCATGGATAGTATTGGTGGAGAAATAACATTTTTATAAAATAATTAATTACTCTAAAGTGATTAAAACAGCAACAAAAACAATTAAGTGAATACCTTTTTCAATTAATAAAATTCTAAACTAATTTATTTCAGGGTAAAACATTTATGGCGATGGGAGGTTCTCAAACATTAATTTAAGAGTTGTTATCATTTTTTTAAACTAAAAATAATGTGTATCTAAAATAAAACAAAACAGAAAAATAAAAATAAAAAAAGAAAAATAAACAGAACAAAAAGAAAGAAAGGAAAAGCCCCCCCCCCCCCCCGCTGGGCCTCGGCCCAGCTGGCCACTAGGCTAGCCAGGCCGGCCCGACCAGCGCCTCCATAACCCCTCCAAACCCTAACCCACGTCGCCCGTAACCCCTCACTCCTCCCTCGATCCACCTCGTCTCCCCGCCCCGCCCCGAGTCGATCTGGATCGGGCCGTTCCCCTCTTCCCCCGCCGCGTCCCCGGCGGCACCGTCGCTCAGGCCCCCCCTCGCCGGAGCCTCCCGAGGCTGCCGCACGCCGTCGCCTCGCCCCTATTCCCTCGAAGCCCTCCCTCGCGGCGACACCCCAAAGCCGCTGCCCCCTAGCGCCGCCCCAGCTTCGCCGCTCGCCGTTGTCGGACCGCGACGCCTTCGCCACCCGTCACGTCGTCGCCACTCGTCACCACCTCGTCGGCGTCGCCTCCCCACCTCTCCCTCGACGGCTCCATCGAGCCTCGCCGACCCTGATCCCCTGCAAACGGGGGTGAGAACCCCTCCTATCTCCCCCTTGTTCCTGTCATCGCCGTGCACGCCCCGCGGTCCCGGTTGTCGCTGCTCACCGCAGTCACCCCGCGCCCTATCCCTCGAGCGCTCGCGCTCACCGTCGTACTGCCGTGCCCGCGGCGCGCGTTAGGCGCCCTGCCACGCGCCCGTGGTCGTCCCGCGCACGCTCTACCCGCTGCCGCCTAGCGCTGGTGCGGCTCGCGCTCCGCTGACCCGTGCCTCTACGGCAGTCGCCGTGCCGCCCTACTCCGGCCAGCTGACGTGGCCGGCGCCCCTCTGGTGGCCTCGGGCGCACACGGGCGCCCACGCCCGCACCCGTTCCGCCCGTCCCGCTAAGGCCCCCTGGGCGACTGACATTAGGGGCCCATGCCCCTGTTAAAATAAATAAATATATATATAACATTAATAATAATAATGTTAATTAATTAACTAGTTTAATTAATAACTTAACTTAATTACTTCTGTTTAATTTACCTAATTAACTGGTTTAGTTAATTAATACCTGTTAATTAAACTATGACTATGAGAGCGGGACCCACACATCAGTTTGACCAGTCAATGCTCTGTTGACTGCTGACATCATGATGATGTCAGGCTGACGTCATAATTCCAAATTTTTGAATTAATAATAATTTCAGAAAATGTTTAACACTTTGAAAGATAATATAAAATAATCCGTAGCCCGGATGGAAATATTTTGTACATGAAAGTTGCTCAGAACAATGAGACGAATCTGAATACACAACCCGTTCGTCCGTCACACATCCCTAGTATAGTAAACACGCAACTTTCCCCCACCGTTCCGTCTGTCCGGAAACGCGGAACATCGGGAATTCTTTCCCGGATGTTTTCCTCGTTCGCCAGTATCACCTGTCCCTGCATTTGGTCCCTCCTAGCACAACGTATTGCCGCGTCTTGCTTTGTGTTGCATTTGATTGCTCTGTTATTTATTGTGTTCCCCCTCCGTTACTTCTTTCCGGTAAGCTCCGAGGCCGTTGCCGATACCCCTGTGATCGACTACATCGACGACGACCCCTTCTTCTTGCCAAAGCAACCAGGCAAGCCCCCCCCTTTGATCACCAGATATCGCCTACTCTTCTCTACTGCTTGCATTAGAGTAGTGTAGCATGTTACTGCTTTCCGTTATTCCTATCCTGATGCATAGCCTATCCTTGCTACTACTGTTGTTACCATTACCTGTTATCCTACTGCTTAGTATAGGATGCTAGTGTTCCATCAGTGGCCCTACACTCTTGTCCGTCTGCCATGCTATACTACTGGGCCGTGATCACTTCGAGAGGTGATCACGGGTATATACTATATACTTTATACATGATACATGTGATGACTAAAAGACGGGTCGGCTCGTAGGAGTACCCGCGAGTGGATCTTTGTGGCGAAGCGACAGGGCAGGTTGAGACCACCTAGGAGAGAGGTGGGCCTGGCCCTGGTCGGCGTTCGCAGGTACTTAACACGTTTAACGAGATCTTGGTATTTGATCTGAGTCTGGCTACTGGCCTATATGCACTAACCATCTACGCGGGGACAGTTATGGGCACTCGACGTCGTGGTATCAGCCGAAGCCTTCGTGACGTCAGCAACGGAGCAGCGCGCGCTGGATTGGACTGGAACGCCTACTAGGCTAGGTCTGCTTCCGGCCGCCCACGCAACGTGCAGGTGTGCTAAGGGCGATGGGCCCAGACCCCTGGGCGCTTAGGTTTAGACCAGCGTGCTGACCTCTCTGTTGGTCTAGGTGGGGCTGCGACGTGTTGATCTTCCGAGGCCGGGCATGACCCAGAAAAGTGTGTCCGGCCAAATGGGATCGAGCGTATTGGGTTATGTGGTGCACCCCTGCAGGGAAGTTAATCTATTCGAATAGCCGTGATCTTCGGTAATAGGACGACTTGGAGTTGTATCTTGACCTTATGACAACTAGAACCGGATTCTTAATAAAACACACCCTTCCAAGTGCCAGATACAACCGGTGATTGCTCTCTCACAGGGCGACGAGGGGAGGATCATCGGTTAGGATTATGCTATACGATGCTACTTGGAGGTCTTCAGTCTACTCTCTTCTACATGCTGCAAGACGAGGCTGCCAGAAGCGTAATCTTCGAAAGGACTAGCTATCCCCCCTTATCCCGGCTTTCTGCAGTTCAGTCCACATATAATAGCCTTATTCCAGTTGATACCAATGCATACATATGTAGTGTAGCTCCTTGCTTGCGAGTACTTTGGATGAGTACTCACGGTTGCTTTCTCCCTCTTTTCCCCCTATGCCTTCTACCTGGTTGTCGCAACCAGATGTTGGAGCCCAGGAGCCAGACGCCACCTTCGACGACGACTCCTACTACACCGGAGGTGCCTACTACTACGTGCAGCCCGCTGACGGCGACCAGGAGTAGTTTAGGAGGATCCCAGGCAGGAGGCCTGCGCCTCTTTCGATCTGTATCCCAGTTTGTGCTAGCCTTCTTAAGGCAAACTTGTTTAACTTATGTTTGTACTCAGATATTGTTGCTTCCACTGACTCGTCTATGATCGAGCTCTTGTATTCGAGCCCTCGAGGCTCCTGGCTTGTAATATGACGCTTGTATGACTTATTTTATTTGTAGAGTTGTGTTGTGATATCTTCCCGTGAGTCCCTGATCTTGATCGTACACGTTTGCGTATATGATTAGTGTACGATTAAATCGGGGGCGTCACAAGTTGGTATCAGAGCGACTGCCTGTAGGAATCCCCCTTCCACACTCCTTGGCCGAAGTTGAGTCTAGGCATTACTAAAACTTTTACTAACATGGCTGTGTGCCTTACGGGCCCACGTCGCCATCTAGGTGGTATTAGGATCTTTTACTCCTCGATCCTTACTCTGGGACTCTGAACTCTCTTCTATTCGGGTTAAATGAATTTTGCTAAATCTAACATTAGGATCTCGTTATCACTTTCTCCCGGAGAGCCCTTCATTACAGATGATCGACTGCTTCAACAGAAGATTCTGATAATACTCTCCGATGTTCTCCCGAAACTTTGTGCCATTGCTTTTGGAATTCCCTACCACCGAAAAATCCCTATGGATAAATACTTACACCTGTCGTTCTTACTTTTATTTCCAGTTGGTATTGTTATTACAAGATACCCCGAAATATTCATCGTTGTTTCGATAATCCCTTGAGCTTACTGCCTTGCTGTTCTTTGTCACCTGAATACCCCTACGGATAATTCTCGCACTTATCGAGTATCCGCTCATCCCTCAGTTGTTCATGTGTTTCACAATGGTCATCGAAATACCATTCGATCTTCCGAAAATCCTCAGGAGCCTTTTGCTCTTGAAATTCTTGCTTACTTGCATTATGGTTAATTCCATACTTCTAGTAATCTCTATTGGCATCCTTTGTCACTATCATTTTGAGTCACTTGATTCGATATGTTGCGAATGCACGCAATCATCAGTTATTCCCTGAAAATTATCCTTTCGGCTCAGACATCATTTTAAACATGAGTTGGATCTCGACCAATCAAGTTGTCGTCGAATGTACCCCTAAGTCTATTCAACTTATCCATTATTAATCAGAGCGTTTGCTTCTGGTCCCTGGGTGAGAAATCATAATTCCTTTACATTTGAGCTTTGAATTAGTCAGTTGTTTCTATAATCTGATCTCCTTGCATTCTTTCTTCCTCTGGTTGGGTACCGATGCTCACATCAGATCCCTTGTGGACCACCAGACCCTTTTGTCGTGTGTTATCCAACAACGTCCTTCATATTCAATAACCATGTGATCCTTCCCCCGATACATAATGCCTTTGTAAATTGTATCATCTCCTTTTGCCAACCATGCTCTGCTTTCGAGCTGGTGATATTTACTCTTGAAGCTTGTGGTATATGTTCCTAAGAGGCCCCGATGGGTTGAACCAATGCCTTCCCTAATCTGTGCAAACTCGAAAGATTTCACAGGTCCTACTTATCTGGTATTGCACCGGGTAAAACTTTAAACAACTAATGCCATTTCGAAAAGAAACAAGAAGTGAATGAAAGGTTATGCATTGCAGAAGTGGGAGTCGACCTTGAACTTTGTGTTCATGCCCATGGACACGATGTAGAACTTATCGTGGAAGCTGCTCGTAAAAATAATTACCCCCTTGTTAGAAGTTCATCTTGTACCCGTGGTTCGATCATTTATGATTGTGGTTCCGACCATAATTTCTTCCTCTGATTCCACTTCTCAGACAAGTTAAAGCGCTTGTCTTCTATATATCAATACACCCCACTTCAACCTTTCATTTGATATGCCTTCGAGTATTATCCCCCTGGTATCTCGAGGATATCATGCCATTGCACTACTTCTTATGAATTAGTGCTGGAGTAACACCTTTCCCTATCAGAGTCACTCCACGAGTTCTGGGTTGTCGTCAACCGAGAACATCGATAAGTGAATTGATTCCGCACTCTGATTCAGTAACTCTAAGTAATTCTCGTTGCTTACGAGTTTAATAACCCTTCAAGTCATTTCCAAGCCTTATCGGCTATATCATTATCGTGCAAACTTTTAACTGTGCTACTTGGTCCTTCTTCCTGTAGCACAATTTTCGATGATAAGCTAAGCTTACATCAATTTTCCTCATCATATCATTTCACCTTGAACAGAGAGCTTGATTTCGAGTTTGTGTTGTACCCGTGTTCCAATAACCTTCCGTTTCATCATTTCGTTGACTTGATGTCATCGCGAATCGGTTACATCTTCTTGAAACCTCTCGACAAATGTGTCGTGATCACCATCAACATTTTGACCCCTTCCAAGATATCAATTGAATTCATGATGAGAAGTACCCTCCTTTCCCTCGATGATTTGTGTTATCATCGACCACTTTATTTCCTTCCCTCCAACACAAACTTGTACATGATATGGAGCTCCTTGCTATCCAGAATTTGTTCTTTACCTTGGAGTATTACCATCTTTTATGTCAAGAATGTTGTGAGAAATTCACCACCCTTAAGAATTCTTGATACACGTGATACTTATTAACATCACCATTCTTTCTTGGTCCTCGTGTTGTTTCTAACCGGAATGCCGACAAATGAATTTTGACGTGCGAATTCAAAACTTCTAGCAACCCTATTGCTTAGAAGTTAGTGGTCGACATTTCATTCTTAGACCATTGGTTATCGAGTCACCATTCTACCATTGATCATGCTACCTAAACCCATATTTCGGTTGTACCTTTCAACCAATGTTTAATTATGTATGTTTTGCTCGAGCATACAACATTATACCATTTGATCTGACAAATGTTATCTCCATGTTCACATAAACGTGGAAATCTCGATGGATTGCCGCTAAGTCCATCAGCCACCCCCCTCATCCTCTCCTTGGTTTAGTGACGATGAACCCTTGCCTCAGGACTCTTTTCCATAGTCATTTCCCGAGAATCTTACAATGTCATCTCGTCAGTTGGTGTTGCACCTTTTCTTCTCAAGCATCCTGAGCCTGAGGTATCCTAACACCAATCAGATCTGGATCTCGGTCAGATATGATGGTTGGGACCTTCTTCCAAGAGTCATAACTCTGGTCTTTATAAGACCCGGTAAGGTGATGTCGTGCCTAGCACACCTGGCCGGGGCCCCTATTGTTATAGATTCCTTTTCAGCAAGGTTATCCATTCTTCCATGAGGAAATCGTAAGACTTATTCTACAAGTGATTCCTGATGGATCCTTTGTGTTTCCAAAGTCTAACCTTTACCTGATGACCATATCAATGCTATCCCAAAGCATGTCTATGGTACTCTGATTTTCAACAAGAACATTTGAAGCCCAATGCTACATGTTTCCTGCTCAATTATCCAAACACCGCTGTATGGATAATGCCATGAAAAGTCCTCTCCCAATACTTAAATGGTTTTCTACTTTCTATCATGTCATGGATATCATGCTCCGCTTGTCCTTGGAAAGGATATACCCTTGAATTATGTGTTTAAACACATTTTCCTTTCCATTGTTTTGTTTAACCTTCTTGAGGTTTATATGATCTAAGCAGTAATAAGTCACTGCTTTTGTAAGCACCTCGGTGTACAACCTATCTGTAAGACCCTGTTTCTACTGTTGATGACATTCCGGTAACCGCCGATGGACGAGAACTTTGCCTATTGGTCCGCCTCGTTCAAACGAGCAGGAAAATGGTTCTCTTTGTCCCTCGCCCTTGGTACCGATGTTGTTGCCGACATAACCGACATACTATCCTGTGACTTGACTTGCTATCATGACCGTGCAAGATGTCAACGCCTTTCCTACTTTTAACCACATGGTGGGCCCATAACCCACAGTTCCCAGGATCGAAACCTGACTCTCCTGTACACCCATGTTGCCAAAGTTATTCCTCGCGCTTGATTTCATATGTAATTCATGGGTCATCTTCCTAGTAATCTACTTTGGTATCAGACGCAATACTTATTCTCGTTGCTCTGGACCCCTTTCACACCATGTTCAGGCATCGAACGATTGCCTACCCACTTAAACTTCTCATGGTACCTCCTTACTTTGCTCTCGAATTTTTCTTAAGTTTAGTTCGAGAGTTAATTTCTGCCACCTTCCCCCGATGTTAGCTACCAGGTAGTCAACCTTGCAAGGTCCGTTCTCCCAGAACATACCCACCCTTTATTCTTCCGTAAGTACGATGGGTTACGCGAGGAAAGGATGTTGACTTCATCATGATGACCTGAAGCAGAGAAATGAAGACATCAACGTAATGGATCGACCTCTTCGAGAAGCGCAACTAAGACCAAGAAGATTCTTTAGAATTTAGTAAGCAGAACTTTCCCCCTTACTCCCCTCTTAAATCTCGGAACGAGATTTCTTGTAGTGGAGGAGAATTGTGACGCCCGGATAATTAGGCTACAGTAATCACACGTTAATGATGCCACATCACCACGATTACTGTTGTTAATCTTGCGTTAGTGCAGAACCGATCCAAATTCAAATTCGAATTAAAGTCAAGCAATAAAAGTTTTCGATACTCAAAACTAAAATGTTCTTATTGTGACAAATAAATCATGGATAGTATTGGTGGAGAAATAACATTTTTATAAAATAATTAATTACTCTAAAGTGATTAAAACAGCAACAAAAACAATTAAGTGAATACCTTTTTCAATTAATAAAATTCTAAACTAATTTATTTCAGGGTAAAACATTTATGGCGGTGGGTGGTTCTCAAACATTAATTTAAGAGTTGTTATCATTTTTTTAAACTAAAAATAATGTGTATCTAAAATAAAACAGAACAGAAAAATAAAAATAAAAAGAAGAAAAGTAAACAGAACAAAAAGAAAGAAAGGAAAAGCCCCCCCCCCCCCCCCCCCGCTGGGCCTCGGCCCAGCTGGCCACTAGGCTAGCCAGGCCGGCCCGACCAGCGCCCCCATAACCCCTCCAAACCCTAACCCACGTCGCCCGTAACCCCCCACTCCTCCCTCGATCCACCTCGTCTCCCCACCCCGCCCCGAGTGGATCTGGATCGGGCCGTTCCCCCCTTCCCCCACTGCGTCCCCGACGGCACCGTCGCTCAGGCCCCCCCTCGCCGGAGCCTCTCGACGCCGCTGCACGCCGTCGCCTCGCCCCTCTTCCCTCGAAGCCCTCCCTCGTGGCGACACCCCAAAGCCGCTGCCCCCTGGCGCCGCCCCAGCTTCGCCGCTCGCTGTTGCCGGACCACGACGCCTTCGCCACCCGTCATGTTGTCGCCACGCGTCACCACCTCGTCGGCGTCGCCTCCCCACCTCTCCCTCAACGGCTCCATCGAGCCTCGCCGACCCTGATCCCCTGCAAACGGGGGTGAGAACCCCTCCTATCTCCCCCTTGTTCCTGTCATCGCCGTGCACGCCCCGCGGTCTCGGTTGTCGCTGCTCACCGCAGTCACCCCGCGCCCTATCCCTCGAGCGCTCGCGCTCACCGTCGTACTGTCGTGCCCGCGGCGCGCGTTAGGCGCCCTGCCACGCGCCCGTGGTCGTCCCGCGCACGCTCTACCCGCTGCCGCCTAGCGCTGGTGCGGCTCGCGCTTCGCTCACCCCTGCCTCTACGGCAGTCGCCGCGCCGCCCTACTCCGGCCAGTTGCCGTGGCCGGCGCCCCTCTGGTGGCCTCGGGCGCACACGGGCGCCCACGCCCGCACCCGTTCCGCCCGTCCCGCTAAGGCCCCCTGGGCGACTGACATTAGGGGCCCATGCCCCTGTTAAAATAAATAAATATATATAACATTAATAATAATAATGTTAATTAATTAACTAGTTTAATTAATAACTTAACTTAATTACTTCTGTTTAATTTACCTAATTAACTGGTTTAGTTAATTAATACCTGTTAATTAAACTATGACTATGACAGCGGGACCCACACATCAGTTTGACCAGTCAATGCTCTGTTGACTGCTGACATCATGATGATGTCAGGCTGACGTCATAATTCCAAATTTTCGAATTAATAATAATTTCAGAAAATGTTTAACACTTTGAAAGATAATATAAAATAATCCGTAGCCCGGATGGAAATATTTTGTACATGAAAGTTGCTCAGAACAACGAGACGAATCTGAATACACAACCCGTTCGTCCGTCACACATCCCTAGTATAGCAAACACGCAATTTTCCCCCACCGGTCCGTCTGTCCGGAAACGCGAAACATCGGGAATACTTTCCCGGATGTTTTCCCCGTTCGCCGGTATCACCTGTCCCTGCGTTTGGTCACTCCTAGCACAACGTATTGTCGCGTCTTGCTTTGTGTTGCATTTGATTGCTCTGTTATTTATTGTGTTCCCCCTCCGTTACTTCTTTCCGGTAAGCTCCGAGGCCGTTGTCGATACCCCTGTGATCGACTACATCGACGACGACCCCTTCTTCTTGCCAAAGCAACCAGGCAAGCCCCCCCCTTTGATCACCAGATATCGCCTACTCTTCTCTACTGCTTGCATTAGAGTAGTGTAGCATGGTACTGCTTTCCGTTATTCCTATCCTGATGCATAGCCTATCCTTGCTACTACTGTTGTTACCATTACCTGTTATCCTACTGCCTTAGTATAGGATGCTAGTGTTCCATCAGTGGCCCTACACTCTTGTCCGTCTGCCATGCTATACTACTGGGCCGTGATCACGGGTATATAATATATACTTTATACATGATACATGTGATGACTAAAAGACGGGTCAGCTCGTAGGAGTACCCGCGAGTGGATATTTGTGGCGAAGCGACAGGGCAGGTTGAGACCACCTAGGAGAGAGGTGGGCCTGGCCCTGGTCGGCGTTCGCAGGTACTTAACACGTTTAACGAGATCTTGGTATTTGATCTGAGTCTGGCTACTGGCCTATACGCACTAACCATCTACGCGGGGACAGTTATGGGCACTCGACGTCGTGGTATCAGCCGAAGCCTTCGTGACGTCAGCAACGGAGCGGCGCGCTCTGGATTTGACTGGAACGCCTACTAGGCTAGGTCTGCTTCCGGCCGCCCACGCAACGTGCAGGTGTGCTAAGGGCGATGGGCCCAGACCCCTGGGCGCTTAGGTTTAGACCAGCGTGCTGACCTCTCTGTTGGTCTAGGTGGGGCTGCGACGTGTTGATCTTCCGAGGCCGGGAATGACCCAGAAAAGTGTGTCCGGCCAAATGGGATCGAGCGTATTGGGTTATGTGGTGCACCCCTGCAGGGAAGTTAATCTATTCGAATAGCCGTGATCTTCGGTAACAGGACGACTTGGAGTTGTATCTTGACCTTATGACAACTAGAACCGGATACTTAATAAAACACACCCTTCCAAGTGCCAGATACAACCGGTGATCGCTCTCTCACAGGGCGACGAGGGGAGGATCATCGGTTAGGATTATGCTATACGATGCTACTTGGAGGTCTTCAGTCTACTCTCTTCTACATGCTGCAAGACGAGGCTGCCAGAAGCGTAATCTTCGAAAGGACTAGCTATCCCCCCTTATCCCGGCTTTCTGCAGTTCAGTCCACATATAATAGCCTTATTCCAGTTGATACCAATGCATACATATGTAGTGTAGCTCCTTGCTTGCGAGTACTTTGGATGAGTTCTCACGGTTGCTTTCTCCCTCTTTTCCCCCTATCCCTTCTACCTGGTTGTCGCAACCAGATGTTGGAGCCCAGGAGCCAGACGCCACCTTCGACGACGACTCCTACTACACCGGAGGTGCCTACTACTACGTGCAGCCCGCTGACGGCGACCAGGAGTAGTTTAGGAGGATCCCAGGCAGGAGGCCTGCGCCTCTTTCGATCTGTATCCCAGTTTGTGCTAGCCTTCTTAAGGCAAACTTGTTTAACTTATGTCTGTACTCAGATATTGTTGCTTCCGCTGACTCGTCTATGATCGAGCTCTTGTATTCGAGCCCTCGAGGCCCCTGGCTTGTAATATGATGCTTGTATGACTTATTTTATTTGTAGAGTTGTGTTGTGATATCTTCCCGTGAGTCCCTGATCTTGATCGTACACGTTTGCGTGTATGATTAGTGTACGATTAAATCGGGGGCGTCACACATAACCTTCTCAAAATTTCACCACAACATTTCGATGCCATATGGGGCACTACGGCAAGTTTCATTCTTTTTGCACACTATGTTTGCATTATTTAGAATTAAAAAACCAATGAACTCCATGTTTGGGGTCTACTCCCGGCAACCAGATGTTTGGAATTCCTTTACTTTTATTGCCTAATGGCTAAGGGTAGAGTAAAGTATACAAATAGAATTTGCCAACCCAAAATTTCCCTTTTTCATGCATTTATGGTTCAAATTTAAATTATATGCACTAAATGCCTAAATACACACAAATTTCTACAAAAGAAAATAGAAAGGGGAAACAAAATTTAAATAATAATGTCAAAAAAACATAGCATAAAATGCAAAAAAGATGTACATAAGAAATGGAACAAGAAAAGGGAGTAAAAAAAATTGTGCTCGCCTAATGCCACATGGCAAGAACTCGGCAAAGCATGTTTTTGCTGAGTGCCACATGGCAGGAACTTGGCAAAGGATGTGTTTGATGAGTGTCACGTTGCAGGAACCTAGAACACGAGTGATTAAGTGCCCTTTTTTGTCAAGTTTTTTTGGGGGGCATGAAAGTCGACAAAGATCATATTTGACTAACACCCGATGAAATGCACTTGGCAAACAACCTGGCACTACTGGGCAAAGTTTCATATTTCAGTAGTGTTGTCTGAACCTTTGGATCAATGCTAACTAACTAGTGGTTGGGGCGTGCCATTGGCACGCCTCTTGAGCGTTCATGTGCGCACTTATCTAGCTTATGCACATTGGTGGGTCTAGATTGATCTTTGATGGCACACTTATACACCAAAAGTGATTTGACTATAGGTGAATATGCTTTGTGAATTTAACCTTCCGATGGGTTCCAGAATTCATTACAAACTTGCTATTACGAGGATCACATGTGCTCCTGTGTGGTAAATGTATGTGCGGCAAACCAAGACATGGAGCTCCCTTAATGTTCCTGGACAACGACGCCGTGGGAGAGACTCACCTCCTTCCTGGATCTCCCTGGCAAGGGGTAGAAAAGGAGAAAAGTTCATTATTTACCTAGAGAGTGTGTCTGCAAGCACGAAAGTCACTCCAATTTCCTAGGCAATTAGAGAAAATTTGTCAAACAGATTACAGTTCAAGATGAACAATCATTGTGTTCTTTTAAGATCCCAAGAAGAAAAGAATCGTCCGCAAGTTCTTGCCGATATAATTAGAACTTGCCGATATAATTAGAACTCACAAAGCTTTAATATACTTAACGGATCGACATGGTAGGAAACTAACTTGACACTATATTTATCATCCAAGTCGGAGAATGAATTAGTGGGCCATGATTAAAACTGCAGATATTTGCATAGAAATTACGATATAATTAGTTGGAAGTTGGAACTGTCGAAAGCATAACCTAGAGTTCATGTATGCAGTCCATTAATTAATATGACAAGGCAGTATAAGCTAGGTCCAAATTCTGATTCCTAAGCTTAACAATGCCAAAGTACCTATCATTTTGCAGAATTATATGAATTGTATTAATGGCAAAAAAATGTAGTCCATGAATACAATAGAAGTAGTTGAATAAAAAATGAAGCACATAGCACCACCTAATATTCACAGGAGCTCTTCTTGTCTTGTCAAAAATGTTTCCACTTCAGCAAAAGGAGCACAGGGGCTAGGATCCTTGAGAAATAAACAGCACAAAAAAACTGTTATTCTAGTTGCATCACCAGAAGGATAAAGTAAATAAATCATTGATTTAGTCAAAAAAGCTCATTGAATGCTCTTGGTCCTAATAGATACACTAATCTCGGTTGCACTCTTCTCCTGAGATAATAATATGCTTAACCAGAGTGTAGCAGCCTTGCAAGATAATATGCATAGAAATGTAAAGGGAACAAACACCAAGGTGTATAGAAAGAAAGCTTATTACACATCAGAGAGGAAATTTTGTAGAACACCAATTAGGAGGAGTTACAGCTTCACAGAATGAGCCTACACCAAATTTACGACAGTAAAATTGCAGCCGGATACATTGTGCTGGACACCGGCGCTCTGTAGGTTACGACCAGTGCTGCTCTGTTTCACCTCTGCGGCCGGTCTTGCCGGACAACTACGTAGTCCTGCTCGCTGATCAATGCATCAATTATATTACTGTAATCCTGATTTTTACTTGGCTTATGCATTATTTGGCCAACTTTATTGCTTCTTTAACAGTACATGTTTTGACTGAATTTATCCAAATGCAAAAAATTCAACTATTCATCGTCATTTTGCAGAACAGCGCGCAAAGGCACTATAAAAATCTAGTAATTGTCAAAGGGGAAAAAGACAAGAAAGGAGGGATCAACTTGTGCTGAGACTTCACAAGTACGAGGGGTGGAGAGAAGGGAAAGAAAGAGGGCAAGCAGATAAGGATAGAAGAGAAGGGAGAGGAAGCAGATAGAGGAGGGGGAGAAGGCAAAAGATGGTGCCACGCACCAGACATCGGACGCTGGGTGTATGATCCCCTACGCTGACTTGCTGCCGATGGCGTCTCTCACCAGAGATGAGAGCTGGGCTGTCTCATCACCTGTGATTCCTGCAATTGTATTCTAACAAAGTAGAAAGGAAGAATCCCAAACATGAGAGGTCCTAAGATCTTGCAACATTGGCAAACTGCTCATAAATGTCTTACATAACTCGCAAATAACTTTGCATAGGATAAGATCTTGCATGGGAAGTACCTTCTCTCTTTTTAGTTTCATATGATTAAAAGCAGGTGCTGGAACAGACTTACTGTATAAATTCAGCCTCCATATCTTCACTATCTACAGTGCATACAGATTACAAATGTGTCTTCGTCATTCACACCAGTCAAAGAGATTTTACCAATGAAATGGCCACTTAGAAGAAGGTTACCTGATGATTCGTGTATGTGCCGTCAGTAATGTCATTGATTTTTTTCAGTTTACCAAGATGAATCTCTCTGTACTTCCTATAGTACCACAGTCATGCTAGTTGGACAGTAAAGAGACACACAAAAAGAGATAAAAGAAAGTTTAGGCCATACACAACAACAAGTAATGAAGCGACACAAAGAAACTCAACTTGTCCCGATGTGAGGTATTGGCCAATATATGAATCTGAAGGTAAAGTGTGTGAGCCAGAAGTTTGAACTCGTGAACCACATCCATCAGCCGATCCACCACGACCCCTCTATAGTCATCCCTCGGCCTCCTCGATGATTCAACCTGTAATGTCACAAGATGCAAAAAGATCACACAGGTGCACCTCATTTTGTCAAGGAGTCAATTAGCATAAGGGGTCAAGGAAGAACAAATACATCATCCCTGACCCCCCCCCCCCCCCCCCTCCCCCCAAAAAAAAGCTTCAGAATGTGCTTTTCAATGGGTGTTCCAAAAATTGTTGGGGGCGCCAAGAGATTGGGGCGGGTTGGATTTGGCCTGGCTGGGTGGACAGGACAAGAGGCGACGGCCGCTAAAGTCCCCGCCGGCAATGGCGCCGCCACCTATCTCGAGTGTGCAGAGCCACAAAATAGGGTTCTGGGCCGGAGGAGGCACGTCGGACTGGGCATCAGCGTTATATCAACAGTGCCACCATCTAAACAAGCATAGGCTGCTCCTTCCCCTCTCCTTCAGAATCCTCAATCCAACACAAACAAATTCAACCCTTGAGAAGCTCTTTTTGATTAACAAGGCAACACCCACTACATGAACACATCCTTCACTATATTTACAACCAAACCAATGCACCGTCTAATCACCTCAGGTAGACAACTTTCAGAAACACAAGGCCATGCACAACCCATCTCATCCCCTCTGACAGGCATCAATCAAGCATCAAAGAACTGCAACTATGACAACATGCATCAATCAAGCATCTAAGAACTGCAACTATGACAGGCATAATCCCTAGAACTAAGCATCCATTTAATTAATCATCAAGCCAAAGAACTAAAGCAGGCACCAACCCAAAGCAATAGAGAAATATATTTGACTAATCCATCGTCTAATCCTCAAGACAAACACCTAAAACAGGGACTCTAACGCAAACTAGTAGACGTGCCAATGAAATAGTTTTGACTGGCAGGATCCAACAATAGCAACCCACGCCTAACCCGAAATAGGAAAGGCAACAAAAAACCGGTGTGAATCTAGGCATGCCGCAGCATCTCCCGCATAGCAACAAAAATCCCAAAGATCCAACCAGATCCGACCACCTATTGCGTCCAAACGAAGAGCAGCTAATTAATGCATCCAAAGGAATTTATTTAGATCAGAGCACATCCTATATTTATTTATTGACTATTTTTTTCCCATTCAGCACCAATATAACCTTTCATGGTAACTGTTTATCTCTTGAATTAATAGACTAATGTAATATTTATGCATCCATGGCCAGAGCTGTATCATAATAGTCTACGTACACAAGGTACATGTATGGAAACAGGGGTACGTACCTCAGTGTTATATCTGTTAGGAATAGGCAACTTGTATTCCCATGAGGCCATAGGCCGATATATATATACATGTACAGGTGTGGAACATATGCAGGAAACCCCTTATACAACGGGATAAATACAAAGGGGTACATGACATATATTATAACTCTAACACCCCCCTCAAACTCATGGTGGATGAACAACACTGAGTTTGGAGAGATAAAAGCCATGTTGTGCCCTAGTCTGAGCCTTCGTCAGGAAATCCGCCAACTGTAACTCGGAAGGCACATACTGAAGAGCAATAACCTGATCTTGCACAGCAGCGCATACATAGAACGCATCAACACCAATATGCTTGGTGAGCTCATGCTTCACAGGATCGCGTGCAATGCTGATAGCACCTGTACTGTCAGATAGAAGCAGAGTCGGTGTAGTGACAGAAACACCAAAATCCTGAAGTAACCACCGTAACCAAGTCACCTCTGCCGTCAAAAGAGTCATTGCTCGCAACTCAGCCTCGGCACTCGAACGAGAAACTGCAAGCTGTTTCTTCGTCTTCCAGGCAATGAGAGAACCACCAAGAAAAACACAGTAAGCAGAAAGTGAACGGCGATCGGAAGGATCACTAGCCCACGTAGCATCCGAATAGGCCTGGAGCTGTAAAGAACTGGAGCGAGGAAAGAATAGACGGTGAGAGATCGTGCCTCGAAGATATCGAAGAACACGAAGGAGATGACTATAGTGAACCGAGGTGGGGGCAGAGACAAACTGACTCAGAATATGAACCGGATAAGAGATGTCCGGACGAGTGACAGCTAGATAGACAAGACTGCCAACAAGATGACAATAACGCGTCGGATCAGGGAGAGGATCACCATCAGTAGCACGGAGATGAACATTGAGCTCCATAGGAGTCTCAACAACGCGCTCGTCAGTAAGAGCAGCACGAGCAAGAAGATCCTGGATATACTTTTTTTGGGAGATAAAAAAGCCATCAGAGGTAGAAGAGACTTCAATCCCAAGAAAGAAGCGAAGAGGTCCAAGATCAGACATAAGAAACTGCTCACTAAGACGGGCCTTTACAAAGGCAATATACTCAGGGTCATCCCCCGTGATGATCATGTCATCAACATAAAGAAGAAGAAGAGTCCGTCCACGAGGAGAAAGGTGAATAAACAATGCTGGATCATGAGCACTGGCTAAAAAACCAGCAGCAGTGATCACAGAGGCAAAGCGCTCAAACCAGGCGCGGGGGGCTTGCTTAAGGCCATAGAGAGAGCGACGAAGACGACATACCATGCCATCAGGAACAGAATACCCAGGTGGTGGCTGCATGTACACCTCCTCACGCAGCTCACCATTAAGAAAGGCATTCTTAACATCAAGCTGAGATATAGACCAGTGGCGTGCAGAGGCAACGGCAAGAAGTGTACGAACAATGGTCATATGAGCCAGAGGAGCAAAAGTCTCGTCATAATCATGACCATGCTCCTGCTGAAAACCACGAGCCACAAGACGAGCTTTGTGACGCTCAAGAGAACCATCGGAGCGAGTCTTAACCTTGTAGACCCACTTACAAGTGATCGGACGAACTCCGGGAGGAAGAGAAACAAGATCCCATGTACCAGTGCGTTCAAGAGCAGCAATCTCCTCTGCCATCGCAAACTGCCATTCAGGATGAACAACAGCCTGACGATAAGAAGTCGGCTCAAGAACAGCAGCACCAGCGGTGGGAAATCCAAAGCGATCAACAGGCGGACGAGGACGAGAACGCAAGCCATAAGTAGGCTGAGAGGAAGATGACGACCCATCCACAGAGGCATCAACTGGTCGTGGACGACGAGTGTAATGCTGAGGAAAAGATGGAACAATAGAAGGAGGAATCGGCAAGGTAGAATCAGGAGGTGGCGACGAAGAAGTCACCGGAGATGAAGGTGTAGAATCCGGTGACAGGCTGGGAGAGGAGACCGGGGAGGAAGTCACCGGAGATGAAGGTGGAGAACCCGGTGACATGCTAGGCGAGGAGACCGGGGATGATGGTGGCTGCAAATCAACTAGATGTGGAGAAGGAGAGGAAGTGGAACGGAGAGGTACAGTCTCGGCGGGAGTGATAGGTGAGTCAGGAAAAGTGAGGAAAGAGATATCCTGCACTGAAAAAGTCGAGGAAGATGGGCAACATCAGGAACAGAATAAGAAGGAGTAGTAAGATTGCCTCTACTAGCAACAGAAAGTGGAGTACCATCAGCAGTGAAGACATGAATAGGAGAATCCAGTGATCGAAGAGAGGACAAAGTGGAAGAATGAGAAGACATATGAAAAGAAGCTCCAGAGTCCAGAACCCAGGGGGATGTACCTGACTGTGTAGAGGGTGATTGCTCAGTGCGGGAAGCATCAGTCACAGAACCGGCAGTACCCGTCGAGGAAGAATCTGAAACCGCGAGCAGACGCTTAAGTCTCAGAATATCCTGCTCAGTCAAAGCAATGGCTGAAGCTGTCGAGGTAGATGACGAAGTCCCGGAAGATGATGATCGAGCCTTGCGCAGGTGTTTCTTCTTCGTGTAGCACTGAGACTCAAGATGACCATCATTGTTACAATAGGCGCAATGTGGACGGGGGCGACCTGAGCCTCCAGAAGGAGTGGGCAAGAGCGGCGGAGCACTCGAGCGAGAAGGGGTCGGTGGAGCAAGTGGCGTAGGAGCACGAGTAGCGAGCACAGAGGGAACCTCCAGCAAACCAGCACCACGTAAGCGAGTCTCCTCAGCACGAATCTCAGAAAGCGCCTCCATGAGAGAAATACGACCACGAGCAAACAACTGAGCACGCCGGGGCTCAAACTCCTTACGGAGCCGAGACAGGAACTCATAGACGCGATGAAACTCCAAATTGGCCTGGACAGCCTGGCAACAGGGGCAGGTACGACACCCAGCACTACGGAGAGAATCAAGCTGGCGCCAGATAGCAGAACTCTGTGCATAGAAGTCATCAACAGTAGAGTCACCCTGCTGAAGAGCATGCTCCTGACGGATCACAGAGAGGTATAAGGCATCACCAGAGGGCTGATAGCGCTCACGAAGACGGGTCCACATCTCAAAGACAGTAGAAAGTCCCAGAAATTCAGAAGCAAACTGAGGCAGAACACTAGCAGTGAGAACAGCTGCAGCACGAGCATCATCATCAAGCCACTGGGTGTAAACAGACAGAGCACCATGATACGTCTGAAGAGCCTCCTCATAAGCCAAAACCCTCTCATCATAAGCACGATTAGCAGCCTCATCAGCAACCTTAGCCGCATCCTTGGCGGCCTGATTAGCATCCGTAGGAAGAACCGATGGAGTTGGCGGAGTAGGGGCCACCGGAGGAACTGGACGTGGCGGACAGCAGACCTCGCCAGAAAGAACACCCCAAAGACAGATGCCACGCATGTGAATGCGCATGAAGCCAGTAAACTCGGTGTAGTTAGTACCATCAAAGATCACCGGACAGCGAGGGACAGCAACATAGCCCGATGCAGCAGACATTTTTTTTTGGAGATCGATCAAGGGGCAGTTGGCAGTCGACGGCTGAAGAACCGCAGGGGCAAGGGCCGATGGGAGCTGCGTTGATTGAGGCCGGGAGCAGGAGATCAGGCTGGCTTCGATTGGAGCCGGCTGGGAGCGATCCTGCAGGAGATCAGGCCGGCTCGATGGGGGCCGGCTGGGATCGAGCCTGCCTACTGCGAGCGAGACGAGGACGATCGATGGAGTCTGCGAGCGAGACGAGCAGAGGCAGCCTTCGAGCGATGCTGAGAGCCTTCGATCGATGGAGTCCTGCGATCTTCGGGAGGAGCGGAAGAGGAGCACCACACCGCCGCGCCGGCAAGCTAGGGTTTGCCTCGGGGGCGCGCGCGGGGGTGGGAAGCCGAGGGGGGGCGGTAAGCGGCGGCGCAGGGAGGCGCCGGAGCTGGCCGGAATCGGCCGGCGACGGCGGCGGCAGAGGGGGATCAGGACGGGAGGAGCGTGCGGGGGAGGAGAGACCGAACGCACGAGTTGCAGCGTGCGAAAAAATTAACCTAGCTCTAATACCATGTTAGGAATAGGCAACTTGTATTCCCATGAGGCCATAGGCCGATATATATATACATGTACAGGTGTGGAACATATGCAGGAAACCCCTTATACAACGGGATAAATACAAAGGGTACATGACATATATTATAACTCTAACAATATCAAGTATATTATAAGGAAACAGATGTCCTTTAGATTATAATTTATTTACAACATGTAGACTGAATCTATTAATTTACATTACAGAACCATTAAAAGATGCCCATCTGACCAAATTAAATCCCTAATGAAATAGAGTTGTCGATGTCAAATAAGATGGGCATAATCAAGAGAAGAATATCCATAAGCATCATGTTGTTCCTAGACTAACATAGATTGCTATTTTTCTTAAATAGGATATCAATTTTTTTTGTGAATTCCATTCAACAAACAATGTAGAAGGCTTACTACCCGGAGTTTCTCTCGGAAGAAAAAAAAACAATTGTGCTTGCAGGGCGGATGACATAAATCAGACAAACAATCAATGGTCCAGCTTGGCAGTAAGAGCACTAACCTGTTCAGTAGTCATGGATGAATTTGGTCGGGGTCGCTACAATTGAAGTGAAGAGCCTGACTTTAGCTTATTGATACACTATTCAGTTCAACTATATATTCAACTAAAATGCACAACCAATGACCGAGATATTATAACAGTACAATACCTTCATTATGAATAAAAAGATGGTTCTCATTTGCCAAGGTAATCAGATCAAGTTTTTTTTTAGGGTTAGCCCTACGCAAGTTAGAAATAACGATATCTGGATACACTTCGAACTAGATGCTCCAACAATGTGTGATAATTCGATAATGTTCTTATTATAACCTTTATTTCACTAATCCTTTAGATCAACTAGCTTCAACCCCGTGGGCCAGTCCTCGCAGTGCCGCACATGCGGCACGATCTTGCCGGCATCTTCCCGTCGCCGGCAGTCGTACACCGGCGCGACGTGGTAGCACGGCTCCATGGACACGTCCCTGCTGCACGGCCAGCTCACGGTGGTGTTGATCATCCCCATCCTCAGCACCCACGGCCTCATCCCGCCGAGCCCCTGCGCCACGTACCCGAACGTCGACTCGGCGGTGGTGACCAGCGTGTCCGCCGTGCTCAGCAGGTACACCTCTGCCCAAGCCTTGCGTTCATGCGACTTGACATGGTAGCGCTGGGCCTCCTCGTGGCTCGGCTGGTCCACCACCACCACCTCGCCGTTCGCCGTCGCGCGCTCCCAGTACGCCCCCTTGATCTTGTCGTAGTACCAGGCCTTGAGGGAGGTGATCAGGACAGCGGTGGGTTTGGCCGCGCCACCGGGCGCGGCCGCCGGCGGCCCGTCGTCTTCCTCGCCCAGCACCGCCGGGAGCAGCTTCTGGCTCTGCGTGCACGTCTTGATCTGCTCCAGGAGCTCCGGCGAGTCGGCCTGCCACGGGAAGACGCGCACCTGGATGCCGACCACGCGCCGTGCCCGCGCGAGGTGCGCGTCGTAGTACCGCGTGATGAGGCCCCAAACGCGGTTGGTCGGATGGAACAGGTACCGGCCGAGGTGGTGGAACACGGCGTCGCGCTCCGGGAACAGAGCGTCGAGCTCTGACTGGAACGCCCTCACGAGGAACAGGCCTGGCGCGATGTAGCCGTCCGTCCTCATCACAAGCCACTGGATGCTGGACATGAGCCGCTGGTCGTCATCGCAGAAGAAGAGCTTGTCGGCGTCCGTCTGGTTGTGGTCGAGATGGATGTACGCGAACGCCGGCAGGTCTCCGGCGGCGGACCCGTTTATCTCGCCGGTTCTGAGCACACCGTCCTCTCGCATCTTCCCGTACCGCTCCGGCGTGGAGAGGTAAAAGCCCTGATAGCTCACGAGCGGGAAGCCCGGAGGCAGCAGCCACGTCGTGTTGGGGAAGGGCTCGCAAAAGAGCTCGTCCATCCCGTTGCTGGGGTCGACGAGGAAGACGCGGTCGGTGAGCACCGCGTACAGGAACGCCGACGCGGCGGCGATGATCCGGTTGCCGAGGCCGCGGTACGAGATGGAGACCAGGTACCTGCACTCCGGTGACACGACGCTCTTGCCGGACTTGAGCTGCTCCAGGGCGTTGGTGTAGGCGGCCGTGCCCGGGCCGCACCGCCTTTGCAGGGCTTCGTGGCTCCGCAATTTGGAGACGAGGTGCTGTGAAGGTTGCCGGCCGGCGTTCCGACGGTACATGGCGGACTGGTACCGGCTGCGGCAGGATTCTTGGTCGAAGCCTTCGACCAAGAGTCCGCCAAGAAGCTTGTCAGCGTGTGTTGGTGCGTTCTCGTTCAGTAAAGATACTTCGTCAGAACCTGCAGAAGTTGCAGAAGTATTTGTTCTTCAGTTGGCGCAGATGGTACTCAATCAAACTAGCGGATTTTCTGAAACCTCGCACAAAGTGGCTGAAACAACATTGAACAAAAAAGACTGAAGTTTGAAGAAAATAAATCAGTCGTGCCGGTTAGCAATAATCCTATGAAACGATAGTTTACTCTAAATCTAAAGTGAAACCTCGATTTTGTCAAAGTTGCTATGGATGTGGTGGAGACATGTGGTACATTTTCTAATGTGTACTGAAAATCTCATTTACTGGGTTTGCTTGGGTTTGCAAGATCTTCTTGGAACATCTACATCATATGGTGAACACATCCTCTTCGAACCTCTACATCATATGGTGTACACAGAACCTCTACATCATATGGTGAACACAACATCGGAGTTGCCTAAAAAAAGTTGAGCGTCAATTGATTTATCTATTGTAACTTCTTCTTCCTCCTGCCACCAGCGGTCGACACGCCACTGCCAGATGCGCCTCACCACCTCTACCGGTCTATCCCGCCCTCGACCTTCTTGTCCTCCGTCGGCGATGCCCCAACCAACCACATCGAGGCAGCATGCTACTCAATTGAACAACCAGAATCTTATTGTACCAATGGGCCGGAGTTTCATACTCACCGAACACATGTTAATCAAAGTCATGTCTTCAATTTTTTTGAAAGTTGTAATGCATACTGAGATGAAGGGCATCCGAAAGTTGTTCGGTCTACTAAAGAGAGTGCCGCTAGGGCGTAGGGCGGAGAATACTGAAAACTTCAAAAGTTTCAACCACTTCTATTCTCCACCATTAAGCTGCAAAAATTGCGCAAATACATAAATAAATAACAAGAAAAGGCGATAGTGCAATTTGCAATTGCAACAAATAAAAAAAAAAGAAATGTACTCTCTCTCCTTTTAAGTTTAGAAGATCCCTAACATAAAACATTGTAGCCAAGACTTGCTGCCTAAGGAATCTGATATAACAAAAGGAAAAAACACTTCACAACAATGACTGAGAACTTTGCAAGAGACCAAAACTTCACAAAAGTGACTGAAACTCAACAAAAATGTCCGAGACCTGACACAAATTTGCTGAAAGAACACTGAACAAAGAAAAACTAAAAAAACTGCCACGTGGGTTAGTAATAACCCTATTCAAAGATAGTTTCCTCTAAAGAGAAATCTTGACTTACTCAAAGTTGTTACGGATGTGGTAGAGACCTGTGGTTCAATTTTTCGTGCTTACTGCAAATCTCATTTACTGGTTTTTCTCGGAATTATAGGATCTTCTTTGAGCCTCTACATCTTCCGGTGAATACAATCATGCATGTATCGTTTGGGACATGCTATTTATTAGTTGCCTGAAAAAATTACGAGCGTCAATTGATTTTTCCTGTTTAGCTTCTTCTTCGTGATGCCACCCGCGGCTGGCAGCGCTGCCCAAGCCCCCACGGATGCTGGTTTACCGCCACCCTCGGCCATCCCTCTATCCCCCCTTCTCTATTCTTTGGCATTGGCGACCCCCCTAACCGCACCACACCCGCAGCGGAAAATCTTTTCTCCGTAGGCGACGTCGTGGTCAGCCGCGTCATTCCCATCTCCGGGGCAGTCCTGGTTAGGCCTCATCTCTCCTGTCTCGGCGTTGTTACTATACGCCCCTCCCCTCCTTCTGCTTGAAAATTTTCGTTGCTATTTTCAGGCAACTGATGCATAGTTAATGCGGTATTTATATGACACCTCATCGGTATCGAAAACAACATAATTATGATGAAAAATAATACCCATGGGTTATGGGCATCTCCAACGCAAACTCTCAAATAGCCCCCATATGTCTTTTGCAGGAGTCCGGATATTTTTTTGCCATCCAATGCTATCCCTCAAAGCATTTGTGGACTGGTCCGAACGGCCAAATTCCAGCAAACTAGAAGCCACCACATTAGACATCCTGACATCCCCTTTCTTCTCAACCGCGGCATGCATATGCATAGATGAACAGAGGGCATGGTTGGATGGCTGGCTCCCGTGTCAGTGTCCCGAGACTGAACAAATATTGTGTTCGTTTTAGGGGTCAACGTTGGAGATGCCCTAATACCGAAAAAATTCAGCACACATCCTAAAATTCAACTTTAATCATAAATTAGATTAATACTATATATTTTAGTAACTTAAAAATTATACTACTAAAAACTTCTTTTCAATACGAATTGAATGATTAAAGTTGAATTTTAAGGTGTCGTATGCTTGTCTTATTCATTGGAATGAAGGGAGTAGCCATTCACCGATCGAGCTAACAGACCATGCAAAAAACAAAGGAAGGAGGAAACATAAGAAATGAAACAACCTCGCCGTAAGTCGCCCACGGCCGTCTTGATCCAAACCGCTGGCTTCTCGCCATTGCGGCCGCCAAGGAGAACGAAGAGAGGCAGCACGATCAGTACGAAGGCAACGAGCGCGGCGTTGATTGCCGGGGCCCATCGCTTGCAGCCCTCAGGCTGAACATGCGTCGTCGTGTTCTTCATGGCATGCGGCGGCGTGAGCGATCCGGGTTTGGCTGATCAATCTCCTGTGCGCCGCGCGTCTAGTGCAGCTCCTCTTAGTGCCTATCCGTTTCCCGATCGATATTCCTCGAGTTGGAGCCAGTGTCTGCCACTAGTTTTTGATCTCATATTCCTCGTCTGACACAACTTGGATTTTGATTAGTGTGGGAAGATAGACCTGTAATCAAGAGTGAAACTCGAACGTAGAGTTTTCGATCCGGAAAAAACGGTCGGCCTAGCTACTTGTTCTCCACTAGTACAATTTTGCACCGCGTCGATCGGGATGGCCAGGGGATCACCGATCACAGATGCCACTTGTAAACTTCACATGAATGGAAAAATGTAAATTTAGCAAGCACAGTTGACCTCTGTAGGTGTAGCTTTCACATGACCCAATGTAGAGTCGTCCGTTCGTTTGGTCCACAAAATACTCCCGCGACGCGTCTCTAGCGTCCGCACCTGTTCAATACCCAAGACACGTGACTAGACAGGACGGAGCGGATATCTCTCATGCTCGTTCAATGCCCCGTCCATCCGTATGCCGCCATAAAGTAGGCTCGCCGGCCGAGAAACCCACTCCGACGCCGCGCATTGACACATCTGGATGCCTGGCGCCGTGGCCGCCCTTGCCGCTGTCTGGCACAGCCGCCGTGTCAGCCGGATCGAGGCTGGCTTGCCGGCTAACTCGCCCAAGGTCTTCAACGACTAGGACGACATCACGATGGAGACAGACTCCGACGACACCGCCCCGGCTTTGGCGCCTCCTATGCACGCCGGCTTCACCAAGGAGCAGACGCGGTCAGACTACAACGTCGCCATAGCGGAGGTGCAGCTTGCGTCGGCGCCTTTGTCGGCATTCCAGCAGACGCAGGAGGAACAGCGGTACAACATGTTCCTCCTGGAGTAGCACCGGCTGGTGGAGGGCCAGATCTAAGGCGAGTGTGCGAGCAAGGAGTCCATGGCGGCCATGGCCGTGGCGAACCCGAACTTCATCGCGCAGCAGCGTGCCATCTACGATGCCGCCCACGCTCAAGCCATCGCTCGCCAGGAAGCGGGCAGCCCCGGAGGTGCACTGCAGGCGATCACGGAGAACAACACGCCAGTTGACGCGCTGTCGGCGAACCATCAGGCAGCCTTGTGTGACGACGAAGCGCCGATGCCACTATTTCCATCGTGGACCTCACATCCACCGGCGACGGACAGGCCGCGGACTCCTCCGAGGACGAGTAGGCCACGAGAGGCGGCAGTTCCTTATGTCCCATGTAGGACGGTCCGTCTCCCGTGTTGAACTCTTCCTCGCCGGAGACCGCACCTTCACTTCACGGGTCTTATCGCCGATACTCATGGAGACGGCGGATGGAGAAAGACACGGGCTTGGATGCCGGGCGCCGCCACCATAGGATAGGTTTAGGGTCGGGTCATTTTTTTTTGTTCTAACTGTTTAAAATGTGATAAAAATCCATCGTGTTTGTATGAAATCCGCCATGTTTATATGAAATCCGGTCATGTTTGCACGAATCTCATCTGGTTTGTTGAAAAAGAGTTTGAAATGTACGCGGCTACGGTTGGATGGCGTCCTCCCGCATCCGTGACCGCGGACTGGTCCCCGTGTTTGCGGACAGATGCGGCAGGAAATTTACGGGTTGCCGTTGAAGATACCTTAAGAGCGTTTTTGACACTACACTAATGTCAAAAAAAATTATACTCCCTCTGTTCACTTTTATAAGACCTTGAAGACATTTCAGACAATGTACAAAACAGTCCATTTTAAGCTGTCTAAAATGACTTACAAAAGTGGATGGAGAGAGTATATATTATGAGACAGATGGAGTAGTAATATATTCACTCTATTGAGAAAATAAAAACAGCTGCTAGAGTTGCTCTTCCCACATAGGCGGGTGGAGCCGGTGCTAGTGTGTTCAAGCACGCAACTGATAAATGAAAAAGTAGAGAAAAATTCACCATAGGTCACAAAACTTGAGCGGCTGACACTTAAGTACCACTACTTCAAAATACCCGAAATACAGTCCATCTACTTGCGCAGGGGGTTCACTTTGGTCCGTATATACGATTGGAGCTACGTATTTGCTGACTTGGCCGAGTCAGCCGTTGCCAGCTGTGCTTTGACTGCCACTTGTGCAGCACCTGTCGGGGGGCGTTAATACTAGATGGCTGGAGGTTTTTTTTTTGCAAATGCGCGCACCTGGTCGGACCGCACCCCACCTGGTCATTAAACGGCCCGCACCTAGTCGGACCGCACCGGGTCGCTCCTTTCTCGTCCCTCCCGCAACCTCTCTGCTCCCGCACCCTCTCTGCTCATCGTCGCTACCGAGGTCGGACGTCGTTGGCGTCGACGACGGCTCCATGAGCACGACGTCGGACGCTGAGCCGCCGCCGTTCGCGCCGTTCGGGAGGGGCCTGCGCGACGTGCCTCTTGCTCCTTCGCGTCGCCGTGATGATGCCTCGCCGCCCCTGTACGGTATGTCGCCGTCGCCAGCAGCTCCTTTGCTCGATCTGTGCAATTTAGCTCCCGTAAAGAGTTCTTGGCCGCATCAATTGCGCGTAGGAGCTAGGGTTTGGCCGTTCGTTCTACTCTTTGACGGATTGGGTGTGGGGTGGTAGGGTTTTAGCAGTTTGTGAAGATCTTTCTGACAGGCCAAAAATAGGGCTGCTTCATGGGGGGTTTGCAGTAGGAGCTAGGGTTTGGCCATGTTTGCAGAGATCTGGAGGGGTCTAGGGTTTAAGCAGTAAAGTTTGCTCTTAGTGTTAGAGTATTAATTGGACCAAAAATTGTTGTAATTTGCAATTACATTGTGTCAGATTGACCAAAGATGGTTGCTTTTCGACCTGTAAGATCATACATTTGTTAATTGGAGCCATGAATCTCTGTTTTTCTTTCTGAAAAAGTAAAAAAGTCTGAATCTTTGAACTGTAGTCTGAAATGTCTGAATCTCTCTGTAGTCTGAAATGTCTGAACTTTTTCAACTTGATTGTTTTGCAGGTCACTTAAGCAACCACTTCTCTATTGAGGTCATACATGGTGGCTACTTTCTGTGTGCTGGCAAGCATAGGGGTTATCACAAAGGTCACTCCATTTGGTATGATTACTGCGACATAGATAATTGGACACCTAATGTTGTTGCCAGTCTAGTGGAGGAAATTGGATATGAGTTTGAGGGCAGGATCAAGGCTTATTGGTGTGTTCCTGGATTGACAGTGTATAAGAATAGATTAAGAGAGATCAAGATAGGGGACAACACTATGACAGAAAATATGAAGGATTGTGTTCTAAATGGCAACCACTTTCAACAGATATTTCTTGATCATGATGAGAGCATGAGATCATATATTTCTATTGTTCAAGTCCACTCTGATGATGAGGATCCACCAATTGTCAGGTTCAGTGGCATTAGGCTAAAGAAGAAGAATGCCCACCAGCAGCAAGCAGAGCAGACACAACAGTTGCAAGAGGGGCAGGATCAGCTCACTCTAGTGGAACATGAGCTGGCTCAGCATGATCAAGAGCATGATTCTGATCAAGAGCATGAGCAAGATGAAGCAGAGTCAGAAAGTGGAGCAGAGTCAGAAGAAGATGATTTCATACCAAGTCCACCCCAGCCTGGAACTACTTACCTTTCATCTCAGTTTGGGTTTAGGGCAAGGAAATCCTGTAGGTTTTTGAACATGGATGCAGCAAACACAGTAGTGCAGGATTCAGATGAAGATTGTATTCCACAAATTGTTGATTCAGACATTGATCTGCAGGATGATGATGACTTGTTTGACAAACATGTTGATTGTGAGAAGGGCAAAGGACCAGCAGTCTAAGAAGAAGTTGATGATCCTACTGAAGATGTGGATATTTGTCTGCCATCCTCTGATGAAGATAAGGTGAAGCTGAATTTCAAAAGTTTTAGAGAGGAAGACCTGACTAAACCACAGTTTCAAGTTGGCCAGACCTTTGGATCTGTTGAGTTCCTTAGGAAAGCTATCAAAGAGTACAGTTGTCAGGAGAGAGTTGACATTAGGTGCCCTAGAAATGATAGGAAAAGACCGAATGCCATTTGTGAAGATGGATGCCCTTGGACCTTGTCTGCATCATTTGATGGGAGAATCAACTGCTTCATGATCAAGAAATACAACCCAAAGCATACATGCATAAATAAATGGTGTGTTAAGTCATTCACTGCTCCTTTTATGGCTGGAAAATATCTTGATTCTTTCAGAGCAGATGAAAACATGAACATGAAATTTTTTGCAAGGGTGGTTCAGAAAGATTGGAACATGATAGCAACAAGAAGCAAGCTTAGAAGGGCTAAGAGGTTAGTGAAGAAAGTTATTGAAGGAGATGAGTTGGAGCAATACAATAGCATGTGGGATTATGCACAAGAATTCAGAAGATCAAAACCCAGGGAGTTCTTTCTATGTGGGTGTCAGTAATGGCATATTTGCAAGTTGTTATTTCTCTCTGGATGCCTGCAAAAGGGGTTTCATGCAAGCTTGTAGGCCTGTCATTTGTTTGGATGGATGCCACCTGAAGACAAAGTATGGAGGTGTTATGCTGTGTGCTGTTGGCATGGATCCTAATGACTGCATTTACCCTCTAACTTTTGCAGATGTTGAGGTAGAGAACACTGACACATGGAAATGGTTTCTATCAAATCTGAAGAGTGACTTGGGAATTGTAAACACAGACCCATGGACTATAATGTCAGACAAGCAAAAGGGCATGATCAAGGGAGTGAGGCAGCACTTTCCTGATGCAGAGCACAGACACTGTGTTAGGCATATATGGCAGAATTTTCAGCAAACACACAAAGGAGATGTTCTTAAAAACCAGCTATGGAAGTGTGCAAGGAGCACAACACCAGAACTGTGGGCTGCAAGCATGAAGGAAATGAAGGTCATAAGCCTAGAAGCATACAAGTGGCTTGAGCAGCTACCACCCAACACTTGGGTTAGGGGCTTCCAAAGAGAATTGGTCAAGTGTGATATCCTTCTGAACAACAACTGTGAGGTTTTCAACAAATATATTCTTGAGGCTAGGGAGATGCATCTCAGATCAATGATTGACAAGATCAAAACACAGCTCATGGTCAGGTTCTACAACAAAAGAAAAGAGGCAGAGACCTAGCCTGGCTCAATATGCCCAAAAATTAGGAAAAGAATTGAGAAGAATATAGAGTTGTCAGCTACATGCATGGTTTCAGGGGCTGGTGATGCATCTTTCAGGTTGACAACAGGAACAGGACGTACATTGTTGACCTGAAGGAAGAAAGCTGTACATGCAAAATGTGGGATCTTAGTGGAGTTCCATGTCACCATGCAATTGCATTCTGCAGACATGAGAGGATTGATCCTGAGAGTTTGGTGCACTCCTGTTACAGTATAGAAGCATTCAAGCTAGCATACAAACCCATTATCAAGCCTTGCAGAGATAGGAGTGAGTGGCAGAAGATGAATGGCTGTGAAATCAAGCCACCTGTCTTTGAAAAAAAAGTAGGGAGGCCTTCAAACAAAAGTAGGAGAAAGCAGCCTTATGAGATTGAAAAGAAAAATGGAACCAAGGTGATGAGCAGACATGGAATCACAATAACAAGTTCATACTGTCATGAAACAGGCCACAACATCAAATGATGTAATCTCAAAAAGGCTGGCATTTTGCCAAATCTAGCAGAGAGAACAACAAGGGGTCCAAGGGCCATTCCTGATGATGTGTCAGATGATGAAATTGTTTTGGCACAGCAAGATGATGGCCAAGGTACACAGGAGGAGGTTCAGGTCACACAAGAGGATGGTCAACTTACACAGGAGGAGGTCCATGTTGATGGCCAAGTTACACATGAGGAGGCCCATGTTGATGGCCATGATACACATGAGGAGGTCATTGTCACACAAGATGATGGAGCAGATGCACCAGTTGTTTTTCAGGCAAATTCTCCACTTTTGTCCCTTAATTTTGACCTCTTTTGTCCAGTCATTTTTGTTGTACTGATGTTTTCATGTGATGTTTGTTTTGTACAGGTGCAAGACTTTGGATTTACAATGCTTCATAGGATGCAACAATCCAGACCTGTTCCTAGAGAAGAACCTAAAATCATTTTGCCAGATTCCTCATTCATCTCAAATGCAGCCAGTTCTCACACTGCAGCACAGACAACAACAGCTACAAATGAAGGCAACCTGACCATGAAGTTGCTGAAGATGAAGAGAGACAAAGAAAGATAGATGGCAGCCAGGAGAGATGCAGCACTTGAGGCCATGAATGAGATGGCAGAGAAGAAAGCAGAGGAGGCAGAAGCAAAAGGCAAGAAATTGCAAGGAGGAAAGCAGAGTCTTCACAAAGAAGAAGAAGAGCAGCACAAGAGAAGAAAGCTTTGGAGTCTGCAGCAAGGAAGGAAGCTGCAGCAGCAAGAAAAGCTGCATTGCAAGAAGAGAAGGAGGCCAGAGCCCTTGAAGCAATGGCAGCTAAAGCAGAGGCAGCACTGAAGAGAAAAGAAGATCAAGAAGCAAAGAGAGCTATGGCAGCACTGAAGAGAAAAGAAGATCAAGAAGCAAAGAAGATACAGCAAGAAGAGGCCAAGAGATTAAGAGCTGGGCAGAGGAAGCAGACAGGACCAAGTGGACATGTGCCCGAGAAGCCGAAGAGAGTGAACATGTTTGATGAGTTTAGATGATTCAGTGCTTTTGCACTTGTAATTTTTTGGCAAAAAACTTGAATGAGACTCTTTGAAACTGTTGGAGTTGGGATGATTCAGTGCTTTTGCACTTGTAATATTTTGGCAAAAACTACAATGAGACTCTTTGAACTGTTGGAAATGTGAAGATTCAGTGGCTTCATACTGCCATTCAAAAATTAAACTGTTGGAGTTCAAAACGAAAAGAGAACTCAAATGAAAACTGTTGGAGTTCAGTGGCTTTATTATCCAGTTGGAGTTCATTGATTTATTCACTTTTGGAGTATAGATAATTAACTGCATAAAATTAAAAAATTAAAACAAAAAGGTTGGCCTGGTGTCGAACCCAGGACCTGTGGTGTGATAAACAGGGTGCAATGCTAGTGTGATAGGAACGGTGCTTTGCTCAAGTGTTACTTGACAACCTACTTAGTATATTTCCACTCCCCTCCAACCTACTTAACTGAATTTTTACAGTTCACTGAATTCAAAGTTATCTAAATTTTTACAGTTGACCGAATGTAGTTTGCAAAGATATCTGAATTTAGTTTGAAAAGCTAAAAGATTTTTTACAGTTGTCTGAATTGAGTTTGAAAAGCTAACTAATTTGATTATAGTTAACTGAATCTTAATAGTTGTCTGAATTCAGTTAAGATTCAAAACCTTAGCAGCTACTTCTTATGGAATTATTGCCTTATATAGGAACAAGAGAATTTTGGATTGTTGCCTTATATAGCAACAAGACTGCATCAACACCATTACATACCAACAAAACACTTTTGGATTACTGCCACTTTTGCATCAACACAGTTCAGCACATATATAGCATCATAGCCAGTTCAACACTTATATAGCATCAACAGCCAGTTCAACAGAGTTCAACAGACAGAAATTACAAATAACTTATGTGCTTAATATACAAGCACACCTAACAAACTAATATTTTATAACTTATATGCTGAAAATCTGTATATTTCAGCATACCTAACTACTGCAACTACATCTTCTTCATGCCTTCTACTGCAACTGCATCATCTTCAGTTCTTCAACTTCTGGAGGCGCTCCGAGCGGCGAACCTCCATGTCAGCTGCCACCTTCCTCTTCTTCTTCCCTTCTTGCTGCGCTGCGACGTCCACCTGTGCTTGAAGGGCCAACACCACCTCCACCTCCTGCTTGACGATGTCAGGAACATCTGGAAGAAGCTCGACGTCAATGGGGTGGTGCTTGTCACCCTCCCTGGCGACGGGCACCACCATCTGGACCTCCTGCTCGGGGACGACGGGTGTCGCGACCTTGACCTCCGGCTCGTCGTCAGAGAGGACAATCACCTCCGGCTCCTCCCAGCCAGTCGACCAGGATGAGTCGGCGGCGTAGCCAGAGTCTTCGTCGGAGCCAGAGTCGTACTCCGACTCGGAGGAGATGTACTCTGAGACGTCGTCACGCCCGAGGCGGTCAGGCTGGTAGTGTTGGAAATATGCCCTAGAGGCAATAATAAAAGCATTATTATTATATTTCCTTATTCATGATAATTGTCTTTATTCATGCTATAATTGTGTTATCCGGAAATCGTAATACATGTGTGAATAATAGACACCAACATGTCCCTAGTAAGCCTCTAGTTGACTAGCTCGTTGATCAACAGATAGTCATGGTTTCCTGACTATGGACATTGGATGTCATTGATAACGAGATCACATCATTAGGGGAATGATGTGATGGACGAGACCCAATCCTAAACATTGCACAAGATCGTATAGTTTGTTTGCTAGAGTTTTCCAATGTCAAGTATCTTTTCCTTAGACCATGAGATCGTGTAACTCCCGGATACCGTAGGAGTGCTTTGGGTGTACCAAACGTCACAACGTAACTGGGTGACTATAAAGGTATACTACGGGTATCTCCGAAAGTGTCTGTTGGGTTGACACAGATCAAGACTGGGATTTGTCACTCCGTGTGACGGAGAGGTATCATTGGGCCCACTCGGTAATGCATCATCATTATGAGCTCAAAGTGACCAAGTGTCTGGTCACGGGATCATGCATTACGGTACGAGTAAAGTGACTTGCCGGTAACGAGATTGAACGAGGTATTGGGATACCGACGATCGAATCTCGGGCAAGTAACATACCGATTGATGAAGGGAATTGTATACGGGGTTGCTTGAATCCTCGACATCGTGGTTCATCCGATGAGATCATCGAGGAGCATGTGGGAGCCAACATGGGTATCCAGATCCCACTGTTGGTTATTGACCGGAGAGCATCTCGGTCATGTCTACATGTCTCCCGAACCCGTAGGGTCTACACACTTAAGGTTCGGTGACGCTAGGGTTGTAGGGATATGTATATGCAGTAACCCAAATGTTGTTCGGAGTCCCGGATGAGATCCTGGACGTCACGAGGAGTTCCGGAATGGTCCGGAGGTAAATAATTATATATAGGAAGTGCTATTTCGGCCATCGGGACAAGTTTCGGGGTCACCGGTATTGTACCGGGACCACCGGAAGGGTCCCGGGGGTCCACCGGGTGGGGCCACCTATCCCGGAGGGCCCCATGGGCTGAAGTGGGAAGGGATCCAGCCCAAAGTGGGCTGGGGCGCCACTTCCCCCTAGGGCCCATGCGCCTAGGGTGGGGGAAACCCTAAAGGAAGAGTCCTAGGAGGGGAAGGCACCTCCTAGGTGCCTTGGGGAGGAGGGATTCCTCCCTTGGCCACCGCCCCCCTAGAAGATTGCATCTCCTAGGGCCGGCACCCCCCCTAGGCCCCCTATATATAGTGGGGGGAAGGGAGGACCTCTCACCTTTTGCCTTTGGTGCCTCCCTCTCCATCTCCAACACATCCTCCTCCTCCATAGAGCTTGGCGAAACCCTGCCGGAGTATTGCAGCTCCATCACCACCACGCCGTCGTGCTGCTGCTGGAGCCATCTTCCTCAACCTCTCCTTCCCCCTTGCTGGATCAAGAAGGAGGAGACGTTACGCTAACCGTACGTGTGTTGAACGCGGAGGTGCCGTCCGTTCGGCGCTAGGATCTCCGGTGATTCGGATCACGTCGATTACGACTCCCTCATCCCCGTTCTTTGAACGCTTCCGCTCGCGATCTACAAGGTACGTAGATGCATCCAATCACTCGTTGCTAGATGAACTCATAGATGGATCTTGGTGAAATCGTAGGAAATTTTTTTGTTTTCTGCAACGTTCCCCAACAGTGGCATCATGAGCTAGGTCTATGCGTAGTTCTCTTGCACGAGTAGAACACAATTTGTTGTGGGCGTTGATGTTGTCAACTTTCTTGCCGCTACTAGTCTTATCTTGCT
Source organism: Triticum urartu (assembly GCF_056163025.1). Classification (NCBI taxonomy): domain Eukaryota; kingdom Viridiplantae; phylum Streptophyta; class Magnoliopsida; order Poales; family Poaceae; genus Triticum; species Triticum urartu. Next base: position 147,023,202 of record NC_141879.1, on the reverse strand, counting down.
TCAACGGTATTGTGGGATGAAGCGGCCCGGACCAACCTTACACGTACGCTTACGTGAGACCGGTTCCACCGACTAACATGCACTAGTTGCATAAGGTGGCTGGCGGGTGTCTGTCTCTCCCACTTTAGTTGGAGCGGATTCGATGAAAAGGGTCCTTATGAAGGGTAAATAGAAGTTGACAAATCACTTTGTGGCTTTCACATAGGTAAGAAAACGTTCTTGCTAGAACCCTACTTCAGCCACGTAAAACTTGCAACAACAATTAGAGGACGTCTAACTTGTTTTTGCAGCAAGTGCTTTGTGATATGATATGGCCAAAGTTGTGATGAATGATGAATGATATATATGTGATGTATGAGATGTTCATGCTACTGTAATAGGAATCACGACTTGCATGTCGATGAGTATGACAACCGGCAGGAGCCATAGGAGTTGTCTTTATTTTTTGTATGACCTGCGTGTCATTGAGAAACGCCATGTAAATTACTTTACTTTATTGCTAAACGTGTTAGCCATAGTAGTAGAAGTAATAGTTGGCGAGCAACTTCATGGAGACACGATGATGGAGATCATGGTGTCATGCCGGTGACAAGATGATCATGGAGCCCCAAGATGGAGATCAAAGGAGCTATGTGATATTGGCCATATCATGTCACTTTTATTATTTGATTGCATGTGATGTTTATCATATTTATGCATCTTGTTTACTTAGAACGACGGTAGTAAATAAGATGATCCCTCATAATAATTTCAATAAAGTGTTCCCCCTAACTGTGCACCGTTGCGACAGTTCGTTGTTTCGAAGCACCACGTGATGATCGGGTGTTAGATTCTAACGTTCACATACAACGGGTGTAAGCCAGATTTGCACATGCAAACACTTAGGTTGACTTGACGAGCCTAGCATGTACAGACATGGCCTCGGAACACAGAAGACCGAAAGGTCGAACATGAGTCGTATAGAAGATACGATCAACATGAAGATGTTCACCGATGTTGACTAGTCCGTCTCACGTGATGATCGGACACGGCCTAGTTAACTCGGATCATGTTATACTTAGATTACAGGAGGGATGTTTATCTAAGTGGGAGTTCATTGAATAATTTGATTAGATGAACTTAATTATCATGAACTTAGTCTAAAATTTTACAAATATGTCTTGTAGATCAAATGGCCAACGTAGTCCTCAACTTCAACGCGTTCCTAGAGAAAACCAAGCTGAAAGACGATGGCAGCAACTACACGGACTGGGTCCGGAACCTGAGGATCATCCTCATAGCTGCCAAGAAAGATTATGTCCTACAAGCACCACTACGTGACGCACCTATTCTCCCTGCAGAACAAGACGTTATGAACGCTTGGCAGGCACGTACCGATGACTACTCCCTCGTTCAGTGCGGCAAGCTTTACAGCTTAGAGCTGGGGCTCCAAAAGCGTTTTGAGAGACACGGAGCATATGAGATGTTCGAAGAGCTGAAAATGGTTTTCCAAGCTCATGCCCGGGTCGAGAGATATCAAGTCTCCGACAATTTCTTCAGCTGCAAGATGGAGGAAAATAGTTCTGTCAGTGAGCACATACTCACTATGTCTGGGTTGCATAACCGCTTGACTCAGCTGGGAGTTAATCTTCAGGATGACGTGGTCATTGACAGAATCCTTCAGTCGCTTCCACCGAGCTACAAGAGCTTTGTGATGAACTTCAATATGCAGGGGATGGAAAAGACCATTCCTGAAGTATTTGCAATGCTGAAATCAGCAAAGGTAGAAGTCAAAAAGGAACATCAAGTGTTGATGGTGAATAAGACCACTAAGTTCAAGAAAGGCAAGGGTAAGAAAACCTTCAAGAAGGACGACAAGGGAGTTGCCGCGCCCGGCAAGCAAGATGCCGGGAAGAAGCCAAAGAATGGACCCAAGACCGAGACTGAGTGCTTTTATTGTAAGGAGAGTGGTCACTGGAAGCGGAACTGCCCCAAATACTTAGCGGACAAGAAGGCCGGCAAAACGAAAGGTATATGTGATGTACATGTAATTGATGTGTACCTTACCAGTACTCGTAGTAGCTCCTGGGTATTTGATACCGGTGCGGTTGCTCACATTTGTAACTCAAAACAGGAGCTGCGGAATAAGCGGAGACTGGCAAAGGACGAGGTGACGATGCGCGTCGGGAATGGTTCCAAGGTCAATGTGATCGCCGTCGGCACGCTACCTCTACATTTACCTTCGGGGTTAGTTTTAAACCTTAATAATTGTTATTTAGTGCCAGCTTTGAGCATGAACATTGTATCAGGATCTCGTTTAATTCGAGATGGCTACTAATTTAAATCCAAGAATAATGGTTGTTCTATTTATATGAGAGATATGTTTTATGGTCATGCTCCGATGGTGAATGGTTTATTCTTAATGAATCTCGAGCGTAATGTTACACATGTTCATAGTGTGAGTACCAAAAGCTGTAAGATTGATAATGATAGTCCCACATACTTGTGGCACTGCCGCCTTGGTCACATAGGTGTCAAACGCATGAAGAAGCTCCATGCTGATGGACTTTTAGAGTCTCTTGATTACGAATCATTTGACACGTGTGAACCATGCCTCATGGGTAAAATGACCAAGACTCCGTTCTCAGGAACAATGGAGCGAGCAAACAACTTATTGGAAATCATACATACTGATGTGTGCGGTCCAATGAGTGTTGAGGCTCGCGGTGCCTATCGTTATGTTCTCACCCTCACTGATGACTTGAGTAGATATGGGTATATCTACTTAATGAAACACAAGTCTGAAACCTTTGAAAAGTTCAAGGAATTTCAGAGTGAGGTTGAGAATCAACGTGACAGGAAAATCAAGTTCCTGCGATCAGATCGTGGAGGAGAATACTTGAGTCATGAGTTTGGCACACACTTAAGAAAATGTGGAATAGTTTCACAGCTCACGCCGCCTGGAACACCTCAGCGTAATGGTGTGTCCGAACGTCGTAATCGCACTCTATTAGATATGGTGCGATCTATGATGTCTCTTACCGATTTACCGCTATCTTTTTGGGGCTATGCTTTAGAGACTGCCGCATTCACTTTAAATAGGGCTCCGTCGAAATCCGTTGAGACGACACCGTATGAATTATGGTTTGGGAAGAAACCTAAGCTGTCGTTTCTAAAAGTTTGGGGATGCGATGCTTATGTCAAGAAACTTCAACCTGAAAAGCTCGAACCCAAGTCGGAAAAATGCGTCTTCATAGGATACCCTAAAGAAACTATTGGGTATACCTTCTACCTCAGATCCGAAGGCAAGATCTTTGTTGCCAAGAATGGATCCTTTCTAAAGAAAGAGTTTCTCTCGAAAGAAGTAAGTGGGAGGAAAGTAGAACTTGATGAAGTATTACCTCTTGAACCGAAAAATGGCGCAACTCAAGAAAATGTTCCTGAGGTGCCTGCACCGACTAGAGAGGAAGTTAATGATGATGATCAAGATACTTCTGATCAAGCTCCTACTGAAATTCGAAGGTCCACAAGGACACGTTCTGCACCAGAGTGGTACGGCAACCCTGTCTTGGAAATCATGTTGTTAGACAATGGTGAACCTTCGAACTATGAAGAAGCGATGGCGGGCCCGGATTCTGACAAATGGCTAGAAGCCATGAAATCCGAGATAGGATCCATGTATGAAAACGAAGTATGGACTTTGACTGACTTGCCCGTTGAGCGGCGAGCCATAGAAAATAAATGAATCTTTAAGAAGAAAACAGACGCGGATGGTAATGTGACCATCTATAAAGCTCGGCTTGTCGCTAAGGGTTATCACAAGTTCAAGGGGTTGACTACGATGAGACTTTCTCACCGGTAGCAAAGCTGAAGTCCGTCCGAATCATGTTAGCAATTGCCGCATTTTATGATTATGAAATATGGCAAATGGACGTCAAAACGGCATTCCTTAATGGTTTCCTTAAGGAAGAATTGTATATGATGCAGCCGGAAGGTTTTGTCGATCCTGAGAATGCTGACAAGGTGTGCAAGCTCCAACGCTCGATTTATGGGCTGGTGCAAGCGTCTCGGAGTTGGAACATTCGCTTTGATGAGATGATCAAAGCGTTTGGGTTTACGCAGACTTATGGAGAAGCCTGCGTTTACAAGAAAGTGAGTGGGAGCTCTGTAGCATTTCTCATATTATATGTAGATGACATACTTTTGATGAGAAATGATATAGAACTCTTGGACAGCATTAAGGCCTACTTGAATAAAAGTTTTTCATTGAAGGACCTTGGAGAAGATGCTTATATATTAGGCATCAAGATCTACAGAGATAGATCAAGACGCCTCATAGGTCTTTCACAAAGCACATACCTTGATAAGATATTGAAGAAGTTCAATATGGATCAGTCTAAGAAGGGGTTCTTGCCTGTGTTGCAAGGTGTGAAATTGAGCTCAGCTCAATGTCCGACCACGGCAGAAGATATAGAAGAGATGAGTGTCATCCCCTATGCCTCAGCCATAGGTTCTATTATGTATGCCATGCTGTGTACCAGACCTGATGTAAACCTTGTCGTAAGTTTGGTAGGTAGGTACCAAAGTAATCCCAGCAAGGAACACTGGACAGCGGTCAAGAATATCCTGAAGTACCTGAAAAGGACTAAGGAAATGTTTCTCGTTTATGGAGGTGACGAAGAGCTCGTCGTAAAAGGTTACGTCGACGCTAGCTTCGACACAGATCTGGATGACTCTAAGTCACAAACCGGATACGTGTATATTTTGAATGGTGGGGCAGTGAGCTGGTGCAGTTGCAAGCAGAGCGTCGTGGCGGGATCTACATGTGAAGCGGAGTACATGGCAGCCTCGGAGGCAGCACATGAAGCAATTTGGGTGAAGGAGTTCATCACCGACCTAGGAGTCATACCCAATGCGTCGGGGCCAATCAAACTCTTCTGTGACAACACTGGAGCTATTGCACTTGCCAAGGAGCCCAGGTTTCACAAGAAGACCAGGCACATCAAGCGTCGCTTCAACTCCATTTGTGAAAATGTTCAAGATGGAGACATAGATATTTGTAAAGTACATACGGACCTGAATGTAGCAGATCCATTGACTAAACCTCTCCCTAGAGCAAAACATGATCAACACCAGAATTCCATGGGTGTTCGATTCATCACAATGTAACTAGATTATTGACTCTAGTGCAAGTGGGAGACTATTGGAAATATGCCCTAGAGGCAATAATAAAAGCATTATTATTATATTTCCTTATTCATGATAATTGTCTTTATTCATGCTATAATTGTGTTATCCGGAAATCGTAATACATGTGTGAATAATAGACACCAACATGTCCCTAGTAAGCCTCTAGTTGACTAGCTCGTTGATCAACAGATAGTCATGGTTTCCTGACTATGGACATTGGATGTCATTGATAACGAGATCACATCATTAGGGGAATGATGTGATGGACGAGACCCAATCCTAAACATAGCACAAGATCGTATAGTTCGTTTGCTAGAGTTTTCCAATGTCAAGTATCTTTTCCTTAGACCATGAGATCGTGTAACTCCCGGATACCGTAGGAGTGCTTTGGGTGTACCAAACATCACAACGTAACTGGGTGACTATAAAGGTATACTACGGGTATCTCCGAAAGTGTCTGTTGGGTTGACACAGATCAAGACTGGGATTTGTCACTCCGTGTGACGGAGAGGTATCACTGGGCCCACTCGGTAATGCATCATCATTATGAGCTCAAAGTGACCAAGTGTCTGGTCACGGGATCATGCATTACGGTACGAGTAAAGTGACTTGCCGGTAACGAGATTGAACGAGGTATTGGGATACCGACGATCGAATCTCGGGCAAGTAACATACCGATTGACGAAGGGAATTGTATACGGGGTTGCTTGCATCCTCGACATCGTGGTTCATCCGATGAGATCATCGAGGAGCATGTGGGAGCCAACATGAGTATCCAGATCCCGCTGTTGGTTATTGACCGGAGAGCATCTCGGTCATGTCTACATGTCTCCCGAACCCGTAGGGTCTACACACTTAAGGTTCGGTGACGCTAGGGTTGTAGAGATATGTATATGCAGTAACCCGAATGTTGTTCAGAGTCCCGGATGAGATCCTGGACGTCACGAGGAGTTCCGGAATGGTCCGGAGGTAAAGAATTATATATAGGAAGTGCTATTTCGGCCATCGGGACAAGTTTCGGGGTCACCGGTATTGTACCGGGACCACCGGAAGGGTCCCGGGGGTCCACCGGTGGGGCCACCTATCCCGGAGGGCCCCATGGGCTGAAGTGGGAAGGGATCCAGCCCAAAGTGGGCTGGGGCGCCACTTCCCCCTAGGGCCCATGCGCCTAGGGTGGGGGAAACCCTAAAGGAAGAGTCCTAGGAGGGGAAGGCACCTCCTAGGTGCCTTGGGGAGGAGGGATTCCTCCCTTGGCCGCCGCCCCCCCTAGGAGATTGCATCTCCTAGGGCCGGCGCCCCCCCTAGGCCCCCTATATATAGTGGGGGGAAGGGAGGACCTCTCACCTTTTGCCTTTGGTGCCTCCCTCTCCCTCTCCAACACATCCTCCTCCTCCATAGAGCTTGGCGAAGGCCTGCCGGAGTACTGCAGCTCCATCACCACCACGCCGTCGTGCTGCTGCTGGAGCCATCTTCCTCAACCTCTCCTTCCCCCTTGCTGGATCAAGAAGGAGGAGACGTTACGCTAACCGTACGTGTGTTGAACGCGGAGGTGCCGTCCGTTCGGCGCTAGGATCTCCGGTGATTCGGATCACGTCGATTACGACTCCCTCATCCCCGTTCTTTGAACGCTTCCGCTCGCGATCTACAAGGTACGTAGATGCATCCAATCACTCGTTGCTAGATGAACTCATAGATGGATCTTGGTGAAATCGTAGGAATTTTTTTTGTTTTCTGCAACGTTCCCCAACAGGTAGTGGTCCCAGTACGCCGTGTTGACAGGCGCGGGGACGGCCAAGTCGACGTTGTGGACGCGCTCCGTTCGCGAGCCAACGCGCAACGGATCCGGCTAGCGCGGCGCAGTGGCGGACCGGTACATCCACCACCGGGCTCGCTGCCCCGGGTCGTCGGAGCGCGTCTCCTGCATCGCGAAGCGGAGGACGAGCATAGGAGGGATACCTTAGGGGTCGTCGCAGGCGTGGTTCAGCTCGTCGTCGGTCATCACCTTCAGGAGGCCACGCGCATGGCGACGCAGCATCCCAATGCTGGAGAACCACTTCCCGATCTCCGTCAGGTCTGCGCGCATCGCCTTGTCATCGCCTGCGAGGTCATCGATGACCCGCTTCCAAGCGGGGCTGTTCTTCATGTCCGCGGCGGCGGTGTGGTGGTCGGCGGCGAGGGTTTTCTTGACGGCTTCGTGGGGGTTTGGTGCGGGGTAACCGAGGCGACACGGTGGACTGAGTGGAGAGTGGAGAGTGGAGCGGTGGGTGGGTGGGCTTAAAGAGCAGACAAGGAAATGGAAGAGGCGTGAGCCATTGGGCCACTAGCAACTGCTAAATAGGTAGGTTAGTACCTGCCCTTGATCAAAGCACTACTACTTACCACACTGGCATTGCCACCAACGTTCAATACCACAGGTCCTGGGTTTGAGACCTAGGCAAAACTATTTTTGTGTAATTTTTTTTCTTTAAGAAAAATTTGTTACAGGCATACAAATTCAGTCATATAAAACAGCTACTGCAGACATATAAATTCAGACAAATTCAGTCATATAAAACAGCAACTGCAGGCATATAAATTCAGGCAAATTCAGTCATATAAGACAGAGACAGTTAACTTCATTTTCTTATCTGAACCAACTTCAGTTTCTTATCTTAACCCACTTCAACTTCAATATCTTATCTTAACACAATTTAGTTGACACAAATCCAGGAGGAAAGATACAAAGTGGTTTTTTTTTACAATGACACGGATTCAATCAAATTCATTCAGCATGCCCTTCAGCTTCCTTATCTTCTCCTTCGTGGCATCTTTGTGTTTGAATAGGTCACCAATCATGTTCTCAAGCTTCCTTTTCTCATGCTTCAAGTCATCCCTCTCTTGCACTGCTTGGTCCCTCTCTTTCTCTGCTTTAACCCTGAATACCTGATGAATGTTGGTTACTGACTTGTCTGCAATCTTCTTCTTCTCAAGTTCTTCCTTTAGATCAGTCAGAGTAAGTTGTGTGCTGCCTAGTTGGCTCATTGCCTGCTCCTTCTCAGCCACCATCTTAGCAAAATCAAGCTTGAAATGCCTCAACTCATTCTCCATCCTCTTCTTCTCTTCAAGAACCTTCAAATTTTCTTCAGCACTCACAACATTCTATCTGAGCCTCTGTTTTTTCTCCTCTTCATACATGGTCCATATAGTAGCTAGGCTCATCTTCAGAGCATCAGGCCACTCAGGGTCAACCCACTCAATATATCTGCATTTGGGTACTTCCTAACAATTTAGAACATACAAAAAAGAGATTCAGTTAACTGCCAGTATTCAGTACTGTGCCTGATGATGGAACTTAAGACATACTACAAAGAGAAAAATGTTTAACAGTGCCAAATGCAAAAAAATTACTAACCTTTTGTGCACAAGCTAGAAACCTTCTGCCAGTATCAACAGATTCAAATGCCACATTCTTCTCTCACAAAGATCCATGCCCACATCTAAAGCTGGCAGATCTGTAGCCAAGCCACTCCATTCCTCACAGGATATTGTGGTAGGTGGCTAAACAAAAGAGAGACATTTGGAATCAATTGAGAGAGAAACCGTAGCTGAGAAACCCTAGACTGGATTTGTGTGAGATTGAGGAGCACACTAACCTTGCTGGTCACAGAGTCATCTTCAGAAGAACTGGGAAGATCATCCCAGGACACCATGGTTGCTGCTAGCTCAAGATGACAAGGGGATCTGTTGGGGCTATTGGACAGAGGAGAGAAGGGATCTGGTGGTGCACGAACTTGAATATGAAAGATGAGGAAGAAGAAGGGGATCTGGTGGTGGTGGTCGACTGGTGGACCAAAGCTACATGTAGAGTGCAAGTTGCTAGGTGGGTGTTTGCAGCAGGTGCAAGTACATGCTTTCTTTTGAGTTCAGTTGTGCTGAGATTCACTTACTTCATTTAGTACAGCAATTAGTTTGCAAAGTTTGCAAAGTTAGTTCAGTACAACAATTAATTTGAAAGCAATGAGGTTAACTTTGCAATCTAAATTCAGTTAACTATAAAAATTCAGTGAACTGCAAACATTCTGTCAGAATTAGTTTAACTACACTTCTGACATGAAATACATCTGTCAGTTTTTTCAAAGCAATTAGGTCTAGCATTTCAAAGCAAGTAGGTCAAGCAGGCTTCACATTACTGACATATTATCCATTACAACAACCATTACAACTAAGCATTACTGAGCAAACAAAAGCAACCATTTTAGTATGCTCAGTTAACACACCTGCACCTACTGAATTAACAACACTTCACTTCTTCATAATTAAGGTGAACCACATCACACAAAGCACTGTAAGAAAATCAATCATCAGCTTTAGCAGCATCAAAATCTCTCTGCCTAACCCTAAAAGCATAGCAATTTGCTGCTTGGTAGCATACTTATTCTCACTGGAGCTGCCATAATTATCTCTTCCAGCCCTGCCTCTCCCAGCCATGACCCTTCCAGCTGTGCCTCTGCCTGCCATTGATTTAGTCCTCTGCCTCTCAAGCTCTTCCCTCTTGTCCTCAACAGCACCAATTGCATCTACAGCAGCATCACCAACCAGACGCCTTGTTTCAACCAGATGCTGCACATACTCAAGCTCCCAGTGCCAGAAATCACAAGTGACCTGATTAATCAGTGGCAAAATTAGTTAACCAACTCCAGAAAATTACAGATTTAATGATTCAACTACTGCATTGCTCTAAACTACTGCATTAGTTAACCAGCTGCTCTGCTTCATTACTAAAGTGAGCTGACACGGCATGAATCTACTGAACTGGCACTTACATGGTGGTTCACGCACTTGTAGAAGATCCATCCATCGTGCTCACCGGTGCTAGACCGATAGAACCTCACCTGCTCGCTGCAATCCGGGCACCCGATCAGTGGTACAGCAACGGAGCGGCCACGCAGCGCTGAGCGGATGGAGCTGGAAGACGACATGAAGGAGGAGACAGAGGAGGCGGAGGAGGGCGTCGGCAATGGCTGCGGCGGCGGAAGGCGACGGCGGCGGCGCAGACGAGGGTTGGCTAGGGTTGGCCAGAGGGGATAAGGCAGGGCGACCAGGTGGGTTGCGGGAGGGAGGAGACATGAGCGACCCGGTGCGGTCCGACCAGGTGCGCGCATTTGCAAAAAAAACCTCCAGCCATCTAGTATTAAACCCCCCCCCCCCCCCCCGACAGGTGCTGCACAAGTGGCGGTCAAAGCACAGCTGGCAACGGCTGACTCGGCCAAGTCAGTAAATACGTAGCTCCAATCGTATATACGGACCAAAGTGAACCCCCATGCGCAAGTAGATGGACTGTATTTCGGGTATTTTGAAGTAGTGGTACTTAAGTGTCAGCCGGCTCAAGTTTCGTGACCTACACTTGTCCAATACAGTACTCTGTTACTGGATCTGGAAGTAAGGACCGACGATTCGCGCTCCCTTGTTTCACGATAGCTGACTTTGTGCAATAGCTAGCTGAACCAAAGATCCCTAGCTAGATGTGTCAGACGGCTACGACTAAAGTACAGAAATGACGGTGCACTCGCAGTTTGTCTAAAGCCCGACTCCCGCATCTGCGTGGTGCGGTGCCGTTGACCTGCGATCCGCAATTGAGCCGTTGATCTGCTCTTCAAGAAGACACCGGCGTGGCGACTCCCAAGGCTGAAGCACCAACCCAAGGAAAGTTCGCACACCGTTGGCAGTAGCACCTGCTCGAGGAAAGGAAGAGAGAGCGGTGATGAAGACGAGGCCTGCTGCAGAAGGCAAGCGATGGTGCCCGGGAATCGACACCAAGCTCGTCGCCTTCCTGCTCACGGTGCCATCACTCATCGTCTTCCTTGGTGGGCGCAATGGCGAGCAGCCGGTGGTCGAGATCGAGGCGGCAATGCCCGGCAGAGCCAGAGGTAAAACTACTACCAAACTAGCTCCTGTCCAGTACTGCGTCGTATAGACGCTACTAGTAGTAACCCAGGGGAACTGCAGCTTAATTGGTTAGGAGAATTTGCAGTTTTTCCTTTGGGGGAAGTTTGTTTAGTAATCAGGAGTTCATTCAGGACAAATAAAGTTGCCAAAAGTTTTTCGAGCTTTCAGCAACTTCAGGAGAAATATTTTTTGCACGATTTATTTTTTAGACCAATATGTAATTTAATATATAAAATATGAAACTATATAGTAATAGGTTAGTTTTTTGGCTCTCTCTTTAGCCCTATGTCTCTTATCCCTAGGAGGCCTTCCTCCACTAGCCTTTTAACTCAGTGGTAGAGTAATGCCATGGTAAGGCATAAGTCATCGGTTCAAATCCGATACCATTTTGCATTTCTCGACAAATATAATCTGTTTGGCTATTCTAAGTGGTTCTTTTTTTCTGGGTAAAGAGGAACTTTGTATATAATATAAATATTTAGATTAATAACACGTGAGTTGAAATTTAAAATACATATGACTTATTATATATATACTTGTAAAATATTTATGTATTGAATATAAGTAGAATAATAGAACGAAAAATATTTTCTCACACAAGGTTGCATGTGGTGGTGTGTCTTTTTCATGCATGGTTGCACGTTGAGATGGGTCATATCTTATTCATAATTGTATGATGATGTGACATGCTTACATGTTAAGATAAATACGATTAGTGAAAAACACTCTCTTAGGAATATAGGATTATAAAGTCAACCTATTAAGTTTCAGAAAATCTTTTAAAGACACACATTTATAAGAATGCATATTGCATGTTTGTAGATTATCATGAGAAATATGTTTTGATGTGGGCTGCACACAAAAAAATAATATGGACTTTTGTAGTGAACATTAAATTGTATTTCATCATGTTCTGCATGTTTATTATGTTTCATGATGAAATACATGTTCTTGTCTATTTTTTTCTGTGTAGCGCACATCAAAATGTATTTCATCATGAAACATAATAAACATGCAGATACATCCTTATGCAGTTTAGAGATCTCAACTATATCTCTTTTATGGGGAAAAAATATGCTGTATAGAATCACATGTTTCAGCCACGCCCACACAAAAAAATTGTAAGTCTGCGCTTTCCTGCGTGCTTGATGGACTTTGAATACCATACGGAGACGATAATATACATTCTGCCACCTCTGCAGGTCCAGAAGTTGTATCGTTCCTGCAACGGAAGACACCAGGCAATGACAGGCTTCTCGGGGGCCTCCTAGCCGACGGCTTCGACCAAAAAACCTGCCACAGCCGGTACCAATCCGCCGTGTACCGTCGGAACGCCGGCAGACAACCGTCGCAGCACCTCGTCTCCAAACTGCGAAGCCACGAAGCTCTGCAAAGACGGTGCGGCCCCGGCACAGCCGCCTACGCCAACGCTCTGGGGCAGCTCAAGTCCGGCAAGAGCGTCGCGTCACCGGAGTGCAGATACCTGGTCTCCATCTCGTACCGTGGCCTCGGCAACCGGATCCTCGCGGCGGCGTCGGCGTTCTTCTACGCGCTGCTCACCGACCGCGTCCTCCTCGTCGACCCCAGCCACATGATGGACGAGCTCTTCTGCGAGCCGTTCCCAAACACGACGTGGCTGCTGCCTCCGGGGTTCCCGCTCCTCAACTACCAGAGCTTTTACCTCGACACGCCGGAGCGGTTTGGGAGAATGCGGGAGGACGGAGTGCTCGGAGCCGGCGAGACGAACGGCTCCGCCCCCGCCGAGCTGCCGGCGTTCGCGTACATCCACCTCGACTACAACCAGACGGACCACGACAAGCTCTTCTTCTGCGACGACGACCAGAGGGTTCTCCGGGATATCCAGTGGCTGGTGATGAGGACGGACAGCTACATCGTGCCAGGGCTGTTCCTGGTGAAGGCGTTCCAGGAGGAGCTCGGCATGCTCTTCCCGGAGCCGGACACCGTGTTCCACCACCTCGGCCGCTACCTGTTCCACCCGACGAACCCAGTGTGGGGCCTCATCGCGCGGTACTACCGCGCGCACCTCGCGTCGGCGCGGCGCGTGGTGGGCATCCAGGTGCGCGTCTTCCCCTGGGAGGCGGAGTCGCCGGAGATCCTGGAGCAGATCAAGACGTGCACGCAGAGCGAGAGGCTGCTCCCGGCGGTGCTGGACGAGGAGGAGGACGACGACGAGCCGGCGGCTGCCGGTGCCCAACAACCGACGGCCGTCCTGGTCACCTCCCTCAAGGGCTGGTACAGCGACAAGATGAAGGAGATGTACTGGGAGCGCGCGACGGCGGACGGCAAGGTGGTGGTGGTGGACCAGCCGAGCCACGAGGAGACGCAGCGCTACAACGTGAGGTCGCACGAGCACAAGGCCTGGGCGGAGGTGTACCTGCTGAGCGTGGCGAACATGCTGGTGACCACCGGGCAGTCGACGTTCGGGTACGTGGCGCAGGGGCTCGGCGGGCTCAAGCCCTGGGTGCTGCACCATGTCGCCAATGGCACGGTGGGGTGGCCGTGCAGCAGGGACGTGTCCATGGAGCCGTGCTTCCACGTCCCGCCGCTGTACGACTGCAAGCGGCGGGAAGACGCCGGCCTCATCGTGCCGCATGTGCGCCACTGCGGTGACCTGCCCGCGGGACTGAAGCTAGTCGACCGGAGAGAATGGTAGAAACAAGACAACAATGACCGTATTCTTTTCTTTTGATGAAAGATTCTGAATGAACATGCGTCGTATCGAGATCCAGCCATACTGTGTTGTACGAACATTTCTCTGAATGCACATACAAGAGATGGTTGCGCTCATGGGTAGAACATAGCCGAAAACTGCTCCGTCATTACTTTCGGCTGCTGATAATGTTGACGCGTTGTGTCAACAAGATTGTATCTTGCTAATACTACAACAGTTTTGCTAAAACTCATCTAGATTAGATTTAATTTGGTCTCATTCATCTTTTATAGACATTGGATATGATGCTATAAGATGCGTGTGTGCTGACGTGGGTTGTATCCATTCTTGTTTTTTAGGTAAATGAGACCAAATTACGTCTCATCTAGATGAGTTCTAGGTACTCCCATACTACAAACATTATTACTTTTGTTATAACTGACGACCCTGATGTTTTTAGTGTCATTGTCGAACGACTATCTCTTTTTTACAAAGGGAACATATTAATATTGCGAAGACACCAGGTATATCTGGCCCCTTTACAAACAAGTTGTTCAAAGTTATGAAGGATACACACAGCTAAAAAATAAAATAAAAAGAACAGAAAAAAAAAGACCCTGGCTCAATTATCAACCACGAGCAGCAACATTCTAACCATCACTAGAGACAACACCCGGGTCAAAAAAAAAGTTCTCCAAAAACATCGCCTCTAAGAAAAAAACAATGCACAAACGTGGTCGTTACGCGATCGAAGATCTTAGATTTTTACCCTAAAAATAATCTGAATTCACTTAAAAAGCAATGCCTTCAACAAAAGCATCGTAAGATACAACCAATAAAGACTGGACCTTGGGTTTTCACGCCTGAAATTGAAACTCCGCACTCGAGAAGCACCACAAAAAATGTAGTCCTCTGGTGCTGCAGCCCCCCGCTTGCCAAGGCCGTTGTTACAAGTCATCAACCACCTGGCACATAGCCTTTATCACATCAAATACACCTTTCCACCAAAACTTAAAGACCTCCAATCACAATCGTCATGACTTTCTATGATTTTTGTTAATGAAAATCTAAGAGAAACTCTCTCTTAAAAAGCAAATCAAACGATAGTGAACACATTCAGAATGAAATCTTCAAAAACTGATGTCACGTACTTATCATTTCGGTATCCCATTGTGTATGAGTACATGGGTGTGTGTGTGAAAGTGGTTTTGTGTGGCCGAAAACACCCCAAGCGATTCAAGTGTTTTACCGCGCCCATGTGATGCAAAATTCAGACCGCTGGCTAGGTTCAATGGCACGGCTGTCAAGGCGGTTGAAAAATCACAAAATGGTACTGCTAGGTTTGTAAGAAAAAGAAGAAAGAAAGTTGCACGAATCATCATAAAAGATGCAAGAAATATAGTATTGACTGAGACATTGTTGGATCATGAATGGGCTTAGGCCTATATAAGACACTAATCCTTGGTTAATCTTGAGGCCCATGTATGAGATGGCAGGTGGTGGGAAGTTTAGTTCCACCTTTCTAGTTGAGAAGAGCTGAGACCCCTTTATAAGGGCTACTCTACCACTTGTCATTGGGAGTTTGGGAAGAGGAGTGGTACACGCGCGCTCCTCCTCCTCCGCCCGCCTCGCCTCGACTCGCCTCGACGCGCGCGCCGCGGGAATGAGCCGAAGCTTATTTTTGCCGCTCAAGAATGAATTAATTAATCAGGGATTAATTAACGAGTCGCTAACATGTGGGCCACTGTCCAAGACGTTGGACTGTGGGCTCACTTGCGTTGCCGGGATTCGTCTACCCCTTGCCGGGGGTGCGACCCTTGCCGGGACCCTCGTTGCCGTGATTCGTTGACCCCTTGCCGGGAACAACGACTCCCTTGCCGGGAGTGGGCCGACTCGGTCGTGGGCCTCCGCAAGGCCCACGACTTTCTTCCTTACGGACTATATAAGAAGGCTCTGGCCAGTGAAGTAACCAAGTTCGGTTCACTCACTTCCTCTCGCTTGACCTAGCCGTCATCTACTGTTCCTCACTCTGTGCTGCCTTCGGCGATCCCATCCCGACGACCGCGTGCACGGCTGGTCGGGAGAGCAGGTGCCTCCGGAACCCTGTCGTTCGAGATCCTGCCCGGGAGAACGGCAATAAGGTTTTTGGGGAGTGTCTCGACGCGACTGCTCCCGATCCGTTCCCAACTTCGTCCGCCTCTGCTTCCACTACTTCCCCTGCATCACACCATGGCCGATGACGCCGCCTCCAAGAAGAAGGCCACGGACGACGCCGAGGCTGCTGCTGCCGCCGCCGCGTTGGCCTGGCCAACCGGAGGATATGATCTGTTCATCCCTCGCTTACTCATACTTATGCTAGCCGTATATGTGCTGCTCATAGAAGGTTCGATTCTATGTTCTGTACGTGCTAGTATGCTTAGGTATCGCTATGAGATGTATACCTTTTATGCCATGCTTACTGCTTACTCGTGGATAAGTCTAATCGAAAAAGTGCTAATATTTCCAACAATCCAAAAACCTTATTTTAGGCACTTTTTGATTCAAGGCTTTGCTGCTACTCTGAAACCAGAAAAGTTTACCGGGACGCATTTTAAGTGTTGGCAGACTAGGACCACCTTTTGGCTCACAGCGATGAACGTGTTCTGGGTTGGTGGTATGTCCCTCACAGAAACGATTGCTCCTGAACAGGAGAAGGCGTTTAGAGAGGCAACCACAATCTTTCTGGGAGCAGTTCTGAGTGTGATTGGAGACAAGTTGGTTGACGCCTATATTCATATGAGCATTGCCAAAAACTTGTGGGATGCGCTCGAAGTCAAATTCGGCGCAACCGATGCTGGCAGTGAGCTGTATGCCATGGAGCAGTTCCATGATTACAGGATGGTTGATAACCGTTCTGTATTGGACCAGGCTCATGAGATACAGTGCATTGCTAAGGAGCTGGAGCTCCTGAAGTGTGAGTTACCGGACAAGTTTGTCACGGGTTGCATTATTGCAAAACTCCCTCCTAGTTGGAGGAACTTTGCTACTTCTCTCAAGCACTTGAGACGTGAATTCTCTGTTGAGGATGTCATTGGTCATCTCAGTGTTGAGCGGAACTCGAGAGCAAAGGACTCACACGTGAAAGGGGTAGAGGGTTCTTCTAGCGCCAATGTGGTGCAGAAGAACTTCCACAAGTTCAAGGAAAAGAACTCTGTCCAGCAGAATACTACCTTTAAGAAGAAAGGTAAGAAGAAAGACAAAAGGAGAGACGGCTGCTTTACTTGTGGTTCAGATGAACATTGGGAAAACAAGTGTCCAAACAAGTACAAGAAGCCAGCACAGGACTCTAAGTCTGTGAATGTCACTCTGAGCAACAATGATGCGGCATCTGGGTATGGTAATCCGTTTACCATACTTTCAGTTTGTCAGTCCACCGATTGGTGGATTGACACTAGGGCCAATATTCATGTGTGTGCTGATGTATCTTTGTTTTCTTCCTACCAGGTTGCACGAGATTGTTCCGTCCTGATGGGGAATGGCTCGCATGCTTCTGTTCATGGTGTTGGCATGGTAGATCTGAAGTTTACTTCGGGAAAGATCGTGCAACTGAAGAACATGCAGCATGTCCCCGCCATAAAGAAGAATCTCGTTAGTGGCTCCCTTCTATGTAAAGAAGGGTTTAAGTTAGTATTTGAGTCTAACAAAGTAGTCGTATCTCGGTATGGACTATTTGTTGGAAAAGGATATGATTGTGGTGGTTTGTTCTGCCTTTCCCTGGAGGATTTCTATAATAAAGTCGTGAACCAAATTCATTCTAATGTGAACGAATCTGAGGTTTGGCACTCACGTCTTTGTCACATAAATTTCGGATGTATGACGTGGCTAGCTAAGATGGACTTAATCCCGAGTTTCACTTTAGCCAAAGGCTCTAAGTGCCATGCGTGTGTGCAAGCTAAGCAACCTCGTAAGCCTCACAAGCTTGCGAAGGAGAGACACCTGGCACCTCTAGAGCTCATACATTCAGATCTCTCTAAGATGAATGGTGTGTTGACTAAAGGTGAAAAGAAATACTTCATGACTCTGATTGATGATTCCACTAGATTCTGCTATGTGTATTTGTTAAATACTAAGGATGAGGCTATACACTACTTTAAAGTCTATAAGGCTGAAGTTGAGAACCAACTTGAGAAGAAAATAAAACGAGTCCGGTCTGATCGTGGTGGAGAGTACTTTTTTAATGAGTTCGATTTATTCTGTGCGGAACATGGTATTATTCATGAGAGGACGCCTCCCTACTCACCCCAGTCAAATGGGGTTGCCGAACGGAAAAACCGTACTCTAACTGATCTGGTTAATGCCATGTTAGATACATCGGGTTTATCCAAGGCATGGTGGGGGGAGGCTGTATTGACATCTTGTCATGTCCTGAATAAAGTTCCCACAAAGGATAATGAGACTACTCCCTATGAGCAATGGGAAAAGAAAAGAACTACACTCTCTTACTTGCGCAGTTGGGGTTGTTTGGCGAAAGTAAATGTACCGATAATCAAAAAGCGCAAGTTGGGACCAAAGACCGTGGACTGTGTTTTTCTTGGCTATGCCAAGCATAGCGTTGGCTATAGATTTCTAGTGGTGAAATCTGAGGTACCTGATCAGAAGGTCGGTACAATTATAGAGTCTAGGGATGCTACATTCTTTGAGGATATTTTCCCATGAGGGATATGCAAAGAAATTCTAGACTGGAATCTGATGAGACTCCTGAACCTGCTATTCCGATGGAATATTATGAACATAAAAGCGATAAGAGTTTCACGGAGGATGACGAGGAAGCTCCTGTCAGGAGCAAGAGACAGAGGACTGCAAAGTCCTTTGGTGATTATTTCCTCGTGTACCTCGTGGATGATGATACCCACAGTTCCATTTCAGAAGCTTATGCATCTCCGGATGCCGACTATTGGAAGGATGCGGTCCGCGGCAAGATGGATTCCATCTTGGCTAACGGGGCATGGGAAATCACTGATCATCCTTATGGTTGTCGACCATTAGGATGTAAGTGGGTGTTCAAAAGGAAGCTTAGTCCCGATGGTACTGTTGAGAAGTACAAGGCTAGGCTTGTGTCCAAGGGTTATACCCAGAAAGAAGAAGAGGATTTCTTTGACACTTATTCACCTGTGGCTAGACTAACAACCATTCGAGTGTTACTCGCTTTGGCTGCCTCGCATGGTCTTCGCGTTCATCAGATGGACGTTAAGACGACTTTCCTTAACGGAGAGCTAGATGAGGAAATTTACATGCAACAGCCGGATGGCTTTGTAGTAAATGGTCAGAAAGGAAATGTGTGTAAGCTAGTGAAATCTTTATATGGCCTGAAACAAGCGCCTAAGCAATGGCATGAGAAGTTCAACACTACTCTGACATCTGCTGGCTTTGTTGTGAACGAAGCTGACAAATGTGTATACTATCGCTATGGTGGGGCGAAGGAGTTATACTGTGTCTGTATGTCGATGACATACTGATATTTGGGACCCACCTCAAGGTCATTGAGGAGGTCAAGTCTTTTCTATCTCACAACTTTGAGATGAAGGACCTGGGTGTGGCTGATGTTATCCTGAACATCAAGCTACTGAGAAATTCTGAGGGTGGAATTACACTTTTGCAATCCCACTATGTTGAGAAGATTTTGAGCCGTTTTGGATATTCGGACTGCAAACCTTCTACAACACCATATGATCCTAGCGTGCGGATTCGAAAATTCAAAGGCACGGCTGTAGATCAATTGAGATATTCTCAAGTGGTTGGTTCACTGATGTACCTAGCATGTGCTATTCGTCCTGACATCTCATTTGTTGTGTGCAAACTGAGCCGGTTTGTTTCCAATCCGGGAGATGTGCATTGACATGCTGTTGAGCGAGTGATGCGCTATTTGCAAGGTACTGCGAACTATGGAATTCACTATTCTGGGTACCCGACGGTACTTGAGGGGTATAGTGATTCGAATTGGATATCTGATGCTGATGAGATGAAAGCCACAAGTGGACATGTCTTCACACTTGGTGGTGGTGCTGTTTCCTGGAAGTCTTGCAAGCAGACGATCTTAACCAGATCGACTATGAAAGCAGAACTCACAGCATTAGACACATCATGCGTCGAAGCAGAATGGCTTCGAGAGCTTTTGATGGATTTGTCGGTGGTTGATAAACCAGTGCCGGCTGTCCTTATGAACTATGACAACCAAACAGTGATTGCCAAGGCTAAGAGTTCAAAGGACAACATGAAATCCACAAAGCACATAAGAAGAAGATTGAAAACTGTCAGAAAATCAAGAAACTCCGAAGTAATAGCGTTGGATTATATCCAGGCGGCTAAGAATCTGGCAGACCCTTTTACGAAAGGGCTATCACGGATTATGATAGAAAATGCATCGAGGGAGATGGGTATGAGACCCACGTAAGTTTCCATAGGGGTAACCCAACCTATGTGATCGGAGATCCCGTGAACTAGGACCTGGGAAAATAATCCAGCGGTCAACTGAGGAGAGTATTCTTAATTAACCCACTCCGTTGGAGATGCACAATACTCTCAATTCTGTAAGGCAGGCTGACTTTTGTCTTAATGTGTTTCAAAACTTGTGTAAGCAAGATGCTAACCTACAGAGCATTCTTTGGAGGAACACACCTATGTGAGCCCGACTACTGGTCACAGTCTATGAGATTGGGGAATCTCTAGTAAGCTCATGAGGAGGTACGAAGTATGACTAATAGACTCCACCCGTGGGGTTTAGCCTTCGGCAGCCATGTATCAGCTGACAATAGGCGAAACTTCTGCACGCCAAACTGACAATTCAAAGCATAGTCCATTGCTCAGTTGTGAAGAAGTCTAATCCTGTTGCTCTAGGTGGAAGTTCAACTTAACAGTCTCCACTAAAAATTCTGGTATATCAAACATTGTTTGGAACAGTTGACAAACTTATGTGCCTCGAGATCTGGTGGGGGATTGTTGGATTATGGATGGGCTTAGACCCATATAAGACACTAATTCCTGGTTAATCTTGAGGCCCATGTATGAGATGGCAGGTGGTGGGAAGTTTAGTCCCACCTTGCTAGTTGAGGAGAGTTGAGACCCCTTTATAAGGGCTGCTCTATCACTTGCCATTGGGAGCTTGGGAAGAGGAGTGGTACACGCACGCTCCTCCTCCGCCGCCGCCCGCCTCGCCTCGCCTCGTCACGACGCGCGCGCGCCGCGGGTTGCGGGTTGCGGGAATGAGCCGAGCCGAAGCTTATTTTTGCCGCTCATAAATGAATTAATTAATTAGGGATTAATTAATGAGTCGCTAACATGTGGGCCACTGTCCAAGACGTTGGACTGTGGGCTCACTTGCGTTGCCGGGATTCGTCTACCCCTTACCGGGGGTGCGACCCTTGCCGGGACCCTCGTTGCCGTGATTCGTTGACCCCTTGCCGGGGTGTGATGCTTGCCGGGAACAACGACTCCCTTGCCGGGAGTGGGCCTCCGCAAGGCCCACGACTTTCTTCCTTACGGACTATATAAGAAGGCTCTGGACAGTGAAGTAACCAAGTTCGGCTCACTCACTCCCTCTTGCTTGACCTAGCCGTCATCTACTGTTCCTCACTCTGTGCTGCCTTCGGCGATCCCATCCCGACGACCGCGTGCACGGCTGGTCGGGAGAGCAGGTGCCTCCGGAACCCTATCGTTCGAGATCCTGCCCGGGAGAACGGCAATAAGATTTTTGGGGAGCGTCTCGACGCGACTGCTCCCGATCCGTCCCCAATTTCGTCCGCCTCTACTTTCACTACTTCCCCTGCATCGACACCATGGCCGACGACGCCGCCTCCAAGAAGAAGGCCACGGACGACGCCGAGGCTGCTGCCGCCGCCGCCGCGTTGGCCTGGCCAACCGGAGGGTATGATCTGTTCATCCCTCGTTTATTCATACTTATGCTAACCGTATATGTGCTGCTCATAGAAGGTTCAATTCTATGTTCTATACAGTATCGCTATGAGATGCATACCTTTTATACCATGCTTAGTGTTTATTCGTAGATAAGTCTAATTAGAAAAGTGTTAATATTTCCAACAAACATTAATTAAGTCTCAATCGACTGAGTCTGAGCAAAACCGAACGCAGAATCATCATCGTGTCCTTGTACGTTTGTACGGGCCTTCTGGGAATCAAGAAGTAGCAAAAAATGAAGAAAAGGAGAATCGCATCGTGCCCTATACTCCACGCGTTGACTGTCCTATAGCACGTGTTGGCTCGGCTACCCAATGGAGTCAACGCTGGATCCCCGCCACAGCTTGACGCAAAGTAGAGTAGCATCTAAAAGAAGTCGCCACGCATGACATGATGCAACGCAACTGAGAATCAACATATGGTTAGATGGTTAGTCCATCAAGGTTCAAGTCTTGATGCTCGCATTTATTTTTAGATTTATTTCAGAATTTCCGGCTATACATATTAGTGGGATGAAACGTTCACGTTTACGACGAGATGTTTACAGTGACTTCGTATATTTCAAGATTATATGTCGGCTTAGTCTTTTGAAGATGCTCAAAGAGGTAGGGTGTGCATGTGTGCGTTTATAGCGGTGAGTGTATGTGTGTATGAGCGCTTATGTTTATACTGTATTAATATTTTTTTATGCAACGCAACTCTAATGGATCGATCTAACGTATACACGTACACCGCACTCCAACGTCCACTTCTTTCATTTGAGATGCACTCCAACGTGCACTTTTAATTTGCTCCCATGACAAGTTACGGATCCTGTTAAAAACCATGCATGGGGGCTTTCGCGTCTCGATCGTGTAATAACGTCTGTGCTACGGCCTACGGAGACGATGGAGAAGAAGTCGGACGATCGGCCGGCGACGGCGAGGAGGAGGGACGCCAAGGAGGAGCGGATGGGCAGGGCGGGCGTGGTGCTCATCGTGTGCCTCTGCACGCTGCCGTTCCTGGTCTTCCTCTTCGGCGGCCGGGCGGGCGCGCCGGCCGTGTGGCGCAACGCCGATAAGCTCACCGCGACGGCTGGATCAGGTACCACTACCACAGCAAGTTCTCTTGTGAGCAAATAAATGTGTGTGACACGTGTTTGTTTGCAACGTACGTAGAGGTAAACCTTATTACAAGAAGTTGTCGTGCTTGATGATCGATCCCTCAGGGTTAGTGAACGTCTCTCGTCCAAGCGCCGGCGGCGGCGCAGACGAGCTCTTCGGCGGCCTGCTCGCGCCGGGCTCTGACCGACGCGCGTGCCTGAGCCGGTACCAGTCCCCGCGTTACTACAAGCACTCCCCGCACGCGCCTTCCCCGCACCTCCTGCAGAAGCTGCGCGACTACGAGGCGCGGCACAGCAAGTGCGGCCCCGGCGCGCTGTCGTACGCCAGGTCCGTCGATCACCTCCGCTCCGGCGGCGGCAGCAGCACGGAGGACGATGAGTGCAACTACGTGGTGTGGATCCCCTACAACGGCCTCGGTAACCGGATGCTGTCGCTGCTCAGCACGTTCCTCTACGCGCTCCTCACCGGTCGCGTCCTCCTCGTGCACCCCACCGACGACTTCACCGACCTCTTCTGCGAGCCGTTCCTCGGCGGGACCTGGGCGCTCCCGCCGGACTTCCCCGTGGCGGACATGTCCCGGCTCGGGGCGCGCTCCAACGAGTCGTACGGGAACCTCCTGGACGGCAAGAGGATCTCCAACGACCCGACCAAGGCGACAGCGCGGTCGGTGCCGCCGTACGTGTACCTGCACCTGGCGCACGACCTCCGGCGCTCGGACCAGCGCTTCTACTGCAACGACGACCAGCTGGTGCTGGCCAAGGTGAACTGGCTGCTGCTGCAGAACGACTTCTACTTCGTGCCGGCGCTGTACGACATGGCGGAGTTCGAGGGCGAGCTCCGACGACTGTTCCCGGCCATGGAGAGCGCGTCGCACCTCCTCGGCCGGTACCTGTTCCACCCGTCCAACTCCGTGTGGGGCATGATCACGCGCTACTACCACTCGTACCTCGCCCATGCGGAGGAGAGGATCGGCGTGCAGATCAGGATGTTCTCCTGGGCATCCATCCCCGTCGATGACATATACAACCAGATCATGGCGTGCTCCGAGTAAATTGAAAAAAACCACCATAATTAAGAACCCTAATTCACAAAACCACCACCATTCGGATTTTTTTCAAAAAACCACCACCATTGGGGTGACAGTTTTCAGAAAACGCTGTTAGTACTTGCGCCGTTAGTACTTGCGTGACCGGCGCCGTCTACACCTCGGCCACGTTACCTCCGACAGTGGGACCCAGCAGTTAATTTTTGGTCAAACGGCTCTAAGCGACATATTAGCGTTTTTTGAAAACTGTTACCTCATTGTTGGTGGTTTTTTGAAAAAAAAGGAATGATGGCGGTTTTGTGAATTAGGATCCCTAATTGTGGTGGTTTTTTGCAATTTACTCGCGTGCTCCCGACAGGAGCACATACTGCCGGACGTCGACAACGACGAGGCGAACACGATGAGCGCCGTGGCCGACGGCTCCAACAAATCCAAGGCCATCTTGATCGCGTCGCTGCAGGGCGAGTACTACGAGAGGATCAAGTCGACGTACTACGAGCACGCGGCGGAGGGCGGCGGCAGGGTGGGGGTGTTCCAGCCGAGCCACGAGGAGCGGCAGACGATGGGGCAGCGGTCGCACAACCAGAAGGCGCTGGCGGAGATCTACCTGCTCAGCTTCTCCGACGTGCTGCTCACCACGGGGATATCCACGTTCGGCTACATGAGCAGCAGCCTCGCAGGGCTGCGTCCCACCATGCTCACGATCGCCAAGGACCAGAAGGTGCCCGACACGCCGTGCGTGCACGCCGTGTCCATGGAGCCGTGCTTCCACATGACACCCGATGTTAAGTGCCACGGGAAGGCGGTGAACAAGGAGGAGCTATCTCGGCACGTCAAGGAGTGTGAGAATGTACCCAAAGGGATGAAATGGATTAAAGGTGTCAAATTAGTTGATTAGAAATTAACTGGTCGTCAACCCGTGTATCTCAAACCAATCATGTATATTTGCCACCGATGAGTCGACTCGATTTTTTTAAACGTGATTGCTAAATCTCAGTTGATGCTATATTCGTGACGACAGGAAAATCACACGTTGCTGTGTGTGGCGAGGTAAGCCGAGTGTAAATTATCATGTACTCGGCTAACGTAATCGATAATCCTATGCTTTAGATAGATTTCAGTCAGCTGAATTTTAATTTTGTGGTCGATCGATTTTCTAACCCTTGGATTGTGCTTTGAAATTTGTGTAGCTTTTCTTTTTTCTGTCAAATTTTGCTGGTGGTATTGGGTTGTTTAGATTCGATTGACACCTATTTTGGGTCAGTCAATTTTCTTCTTGGGCTGGATTTTGGTGTGTGTATGCTTTCTTTTCATGTGTTTACTTTTGTTTACTGCACGTCTATGATTTTATTTTTATTTTATTTTTCTGTTGAGTTTTTTTCTTCTTTACGTGTATTTTTGGATGTTGAGTGCGTGAGAATGTATACATGCAAGTACTACGTTTACAAATTACATCAGAGTACAGAAACTTCACTCTTATATATTTATTCTACATATTATAAGAAGTGCATTTTTGTGCTAATTGTGTGAATTTTTTTTCTTTTTTCATTTTCTTTATTCTTTAAGGGTGATACCAATGCTAATTGTTTTGTGCACTTTTTTGCTAATTAAATAGATTTTTCTATTATTATGTGTATGTATGCATGAAAGTACAATACAATATGTGTGTAAATTGTACTAGACTGCTAAAGTTGCATTATTATATGGGTATTCGCTGCATATTTTAAAAAGTGCAAAGTTGTGGGCAAGTTTTCTTTATTTTCTTTCCTCTTAAGAGTAATTTCAATGTCGCTAATTTATTCTCTCTTAGAAAACTTTATTTGTTTTATTATGTTTAGTTTTAAATTCATTTCATGTTTTTAAGGACGATAACAATGCCACTTATTCGTTCATTGTTTAAATTTTTTGTTTTTATGTAAAATTCACTATAATATGTTTATTCTTACATAACTACAAATGTAGAACTTATGTGTAAATTGTGTGCAAATTATGTCATTATTTTTTGATTTCTTTCTTCTTAAAGGGTGGTATCAATGGGACGTGGAGTATGTGATCACGAGCTCACAGGAGCTCGGAATCTCATACGTCAGGTATTGCATTGCGATTTGGATAATTCAATGTAGCGTCAGGTCGAGGGGCCATGTGGGACAGATTAATCCAGATATACAACTGTATACGCACCTGCCTTGCGGGTCCCTGGTTACACGGACGTTTGCACGCCATGGACGGAACGAGGCAGAGCCGTGGCTCGACATGTCGCCGGCGTCCTGATCCGTGGATCAGATCCGGCGCTAGCCGGTAACGGTGGTAGTGACCGGAGTTAATGCGCTAGAGGGGTTGGTCGTTGGCAGCATCTACCTCCTACCTCCAGACCTCGCTTCCTCCATTGCCGAGAGCGGCGACCCCGTGGAGAAATCTGGTGCAACAAGGCGACGACCAGCTGAGGGAAGCATGGAATTCTTGATGCAGGTATGGGTCTGCTTGCTGCTGCTGCTCATTGGACACCATTTTGTTATAGAAAACTTGTCAGAGATCTGATTTGGCTGCCTCCTATCTTTGGAAGCAGCAGGACTTTGCTAGAAGAGGTGAACGGGAACAACCTGATCATGGAGAGGCACCGTGAGGACGCCGCCGGTCGTAGAGCTGCCGGCCAGGACGGTGTCGAGTGCTGATGGCCAGATTTGTGCCGAGGGCGCTGATCCAGGGGCAGGTAGTGCAGACAAACCTCAAGCTTCAGAGCACTCCATCCAGCAAGTTGACCAAAAAACATCTGGATGGACGCAAAGGTACGAAGATTAGTGGTGGGAACTAGGTTTGTCTGTCATTAAGCATTGTGCTGACCACGCAGGATATATTGACAGTAAATCATATATACTGTAGTAAAAATCTGAATATGTTGTTGGTACGAATTAACTGAAAAGTTATATGTGGCATCATTAGGAGACATACTGTTATAGATACTAGTGTCTAAACAACAAAGTGTATATCCACTTGGGTAAAGATAACTAAGTCTGCACAATATGTATTTACAAAATTACTAGTGAATGTAGTTTCAGGGCGTACTGAACTATACAAATGAACTGAAAATTTCTGGCATACTTTCTCGACAATGCAAGGTCTGAATTGGGGCTGCCGCACTAGGCAGAGGCGGTTCGGAATCAGATATGGGAAGAACAGGCTGAACGTATACCGGACAATGCATGCAAGAGATAGTATGTGGCTGCACGGTATGATTTTTTGTGTTCATTTTTCAAAGTTTCTGATTTGGGCATTTATCGTTTTTGCCATGAATAACTGAAATCATGCTGATCAAACTATTTTCAGGGGAAACCAATAGTTGAAAATACACACACTTGTCGGTGTGAGTGCCCTGCCCTTACAAGATTGCTGCATTCGAAGGACAATGGGTGGTACATAGCGGAGCATCGTGATGAGCACAACCATTTGTTGTCCCCCTCCTATGGACACACAATACACTGGCCATCGCACAAGCATATCAACATGTACAGCAGGGATCTAGTTAAGCAATTGTGGCAGAACAGTTAACCTTGCAAAGGTGTACATCATAACTGGGAGCTTCTTTGGCAGGATGGAAAATGTACCAGTTCACGAAAAGAGCATTGCGTAGTCTGTGTGGCAAAATTAGTCGTGAGCAAGCAGAAGATGACGCCAGGAAAGCAAAAGCAAAGGTGTACAACATAATTGCTTCCAGGAACTATGCTCAAAGGATCCACAGTTCACATGTCGAGTTCAGGCGAACAAAGAAGGAAGGATCAACACTGTAATGTGGGCAACTGGCAGCAGCAAATTGCAGTACAACTTCTTCCGAGATGTAGTAACATTTGATACAACCTACAGGGCCAATCTATATGACATGCGGTTTGGTCTTTTTGTGGTTGTTAACAACCATTTTCAGAGCATTATACTAGCTGGTGTGCTGGTTCGTGATGAGAAGGTTGAAACATTTGAGTGGGTTTTCGCATAATTTATCAGGATAATGGGCGGTACTGCTCCACAAACAGGTATCATGATCTGAATTGCTATGTGAATCATATTAAAACTTTCTCCCGTAGATCATTACAGACCTGACACTGAAATGATGTGTTTGATTTTCATATCAAAATCGAGCAATGGTAGTAGCAATAAAATTTTTGATGCCAGACACAACTCACAGATGGTGCAAACGACACGTGCGGAAGAATGCAAAAGAGTCCTTGGGTCCTTTGTACTAAAGAAGAGTGACTCCCTTCCTGAATTTCATAAGGTTATTAATCACATGGTGACGATAGATGAATTTGAAGAAGCCTGGAAGTATCTTGTGGAGAAGTACAACCTGAAGAACTACACTTACATGAAGTAATTGTATGAGATCCAACACAAGTGGGCGAAGCCTTATTTCAAAGTGTATTATGTGTTAAAATGACGAGTACATAGCGGAGTGAAAGTGCGAACCACATGTTGAAGAATTATGTGCCTCCTGAATGCCTGATGCATAGTTCGTGAGGAAGTACATGCATATAGTTAAGAGATGGACCCAGGATTGCCGCACCTAACTCAGTACCAATGGCGGCCGTGCTCAGGAGAACCTGTTTAGTTTCAGGCATTTCAATATGTATATGCACGCAATGGAGCTTGTGCGGATGGGAGACACCGAGACAGTAGTGTAGAAGCATATGAGCACATGATAAAACTGTTCAAGCATTGTGAGGATGAAATGAAACCATACACAGAAATGAGGGACGGCCTAGGACTGGAGGACAGGTTGGCTGAGAATGGAGATGTTCTGAATCAGGTTCAATCAGAAGGCGTTGTATTGGCTGCAATAGTAGGTGGACATGTTGATATGGAGAACGGTGGCAACAATTCAACACATAAATTGGGAAATATGCTTGCAGGTTTTATTACCTCCAGCTAAGCGCAAGCAGATAGGGAGGCCTACCACAAGTATGGATAAGGCACCATACGGAGGGTTGAGTAAACGGACCAGATTTTGCAGCATTTGTCGGCGACAAGGCCACAAGAGAACAACTTGTCCTGATCGTGGTGATGTACCGAAACAACCACGAAAGCTGGCAAGATGCAAGAATTGTGACGTCGAAACAATTGTTATAAGGCGGGTGAGCTGAGACGGACGTAAATGTGTGAACTATGTGACCAGGGAATGTCATGAACTTGTGGTCTATTTGTATAATTAGAATTTGTAGCTTGTTTGTTGGACATGTGCTTATAAAATAATTTGCTTTCCATCAGACCTTGTTTTGACAGTTTATAATGTTTAATGGATTCTATGGCATAGTTGGTAATGACTCTAGTATTCATAAATTAGACTTGTTCAGTGTGAGTGTATTGATACTACAGGGTTGCAATGTTCAGAGGGATTTCATGCCCAAATTTAAGATTCTGCATGATCTTTTTTATTTGAATTACCACGTGTCAAGTACATGCAGCAGATGCATCTGCGTGGCTTCAATCAGTGGCATCAGAGGGTGTCTGGGATGGGTTGAGCTTCATTCTCACATGGTGCATCTGCAGTGAGCAAGTCTGAAGAATACAGACATGGGAGCGACTTCTCGATTCAGGTATGCATTGCTAGTCCAGTGATTATCCATTCGCTAACTGTAAGTACGCGTAGACTGATGTGGTGAACACTGCAGGCTGCTGCATCTTCGGAGGCGTCAGTCAATCAACGAGCAGATCCTGAACCGGCGGGGAGTGCACACTCGGTGCTTTCTTCACTGTCGGATTATGTGCGCACATGGTAACTGACCATTACAAAACCATTTTGGCCTGCGTGTTAACAGTTTGTGTGGTGTTCAGGATATGAGTGAAGGTGATGGTAGCGACGCAGAGGTAGCGAACAAGCTGAATGATGGGATCCAACTGCAGGAGTATGCAGTTGCAAAGGAGGGCCATGCGGATCACGATCCAGCGTCTGCTAACTCGACGGCCATCTCTGAAATGGGCTTGCCGGTGGACGTTAGTCCAGAATCTACATATTACCGGCCCACCTCATCCATCTCCATCTGATCCATGTTGATGGTAACTAACGGAAATACCAGGGCGTCAACTGAGTTGTGGGCCATAGTACATAAAAAGGAATATAGCTGAATCAATGTACCTGTGCGAATGCCTGCATGTGCACTTATCACGAGGTGAATTGTCGGCACTGATTCCGGGATCACTGCAGCTCGGGCTCACATGAGCACTTTCGGGTACCAATGCCACTATACTTCATTTCTTCTTAGAAAGATATTTTTTGTGTGTTTGTAAGCAAGTATACACGCAGGTACGATACACCATGTGTGTAAATTATAGTAGATGCAAAAATTAAACCGTATATGCTTATTTTTGGCATATTAGAAAAGTGCAATTTTAGGGCATACTTGTGTGCAAGTTATTTTTGAATTTTATTTCTTCTTAAAGGTTTTCATTTTCTCAAACTTCATTAGTTTGTGTTGGTTTTTGTTTTATATTTTCTTTTTTATTCTTACATAGAAAACTTCATTGTTTTGTTTTAGTTTTAGTTTTTTATTTTGTTTTCTTGAAGGCTTTCATTCTTCCATAGAAAACTTCATTATTTTGTATTTGTTTTATTTTTTATCTTCTTTCCTCTTAAAGGGTTTCATTCTTTCCTAGAAAACTTTATTATTTGTTTTTGTTTTTGTTTTTGTTTTTGTTTTTTTAATTTTCTTTCTTCTTAGAGGGTTTCAATCTTCCCTAGAACATTTCATTTTTTTCATTTTTTATTTTTATCATCTTTCTTTTTAAAGGGTTTTATTCTTCTCTAGAAAAATGTATTATGTTGTTTTCATTTAATTTTAATTTTATTTCATTTTCTTTCTTTAAATGTAATACCTTTATTTTTGTATATTATAACAAAACGCAATTTCTATGTAAATTGCGTGCAAATTTTGCCATTACGTGGTTTTTATTGCCTTTCTTCTTAAAGGGTATTGTCAATGTTCGTTTTTTTATATTCTTTCTTCTTCATGGGTAATACACGGGCCAGGGAGTCCACCCGCACAGGAGCATGCTGGGCTTGGGATTCAGCAAACACGTCAATCAACTAACCTATAGCCGTGAAACGAGTTTGGTTCAGTCGACTGACCCAAAAAGAAGTAGCCCCTCCCATAATCCTACACCTACGAAAGAGGCTACGAAGGCCTACGTAAATTTCCTATCTAAACCTATCGGCCCCCCTGATTTTAACGGGGGTGGACCCCTTCCTCTCTATTGATCCAGTTAAAACCTTCCACGTTACTCACTGCGTAGATCACGTAACAATTTTTACGTAGCTCTAGCATTACTCCTAATATAAATGCAAACTGAGTATCAGCAAAATAGCACCCGGATTGCATAGGTCACTCGGCTTATCCAGATATAAACCAAGTCCCTCTCAAAAAACACTTGGCTTATATAAAAAAAACTCGGCTTATTCGGCGAAAAACACTCGGGTTACATGAAAGACTTGGCAAAATAGACTAAGGCGACCAGTAAAGTCATTGGATTCTGAAGGGGCACATTTAATCTAAAGTTTTAGGTTTTGAAACTTAAATTTTCGTCGTTTGCTCGTACCAAGTTTCAGCAGTTGAAACTTAGCGACGTTTTAAAAATTCATCAAAACATGTTCAAAATAGAACTTATTTAAAATCCCTCATCAAAATAAACACGGATACACAAACGAAACTTAATTTAGATTTGGTTCAAAAGATATGAAAATTTAAAAATCAAAAGCCAAAAAAAATTAAGGTTGCGTGCCCCGACCCTGCATGCCACTAATCCCCTCCCTGGCATATCAACTGTCTTGGTGCCGGAAGTCAAAAATGCACGCTAAACAATGGATAATAATCAAGCATGGCTTCGGCCATTTGAATCAATGGTTTTGCTGTAGCACATCTAGATGTGCTCTAATTATTGCACATCTAAATCTTATGCCATTGATTTTTACGTTAAGATTCGTGCAAGCTTTTTCTAAATGCTTGTTGTAATATTAAGGTGAATATGCATAATTGATATATTCCATAGTAACTAAATGACCACCTTATTGTTTATTGTTTTTGATACAGCTAAGTGGTATTAAATGACCATTTTATGTCTCATAAGGAGGAAATTCCTACGTGTATATACTGAAAACTGATATAGAACAGCGGCATGAAAAAAAAAGGATAAAGAGGATATAGGAAAAAAGAAATCAATGGTGGTATGCAAAGACACTACAGAATAGGTAAGGAAAAATACCTTAATAATGGCGCAAAACATAGTATGGAGATAGATTGACAGAATAGGTGGGAAAAATACCTTAATGGCTGCGTAAAAATGGTAAATGGAGATGCGGGGGATCGAACCCCGTGCCTCCCGCATGCAAAGCGGGCGCTCTACCATTTGAGCTACATCCCCTTGCTCATATTTCCTGTGTAAATTCCCATAATCAAAAGTTAGACACGGTCCTACTTCTGCGACGCGAAGACTAACCTCCATGGGCCAATGTTTAACATGTGATGACCGGCCCACAGCCCACCTGTGTACGCCTGATGGCCCGTGCAGATTTAACCATTGGCCTCCACAAAAATTGTACAGCGTGGAGGGTTCAGCGAGGTTGGAGGGTCATATAAGTCCCACCTCGGCCGGAGGGGGTGAGCGTGTTGAAGGGAGGTCTTTAAGAAGGGACGACGCGCGACTGGGAAAATCATGATCCTTCAGGTAGCGAAGGGAAATGAGGAGTGGTACAGGCTCGCTTAATTATGCGAGAGGGGTGCCCGCCCCAATAAGCCTGTTACGACAGTGGGGCATCCCCGTGATTTACCCTCTGATTCTGAATATAAAATTTAAATTTCTTCTTTGTGTTTTCTTTCGTTTGTTTACTTTGAATTTCATTTGAACTTGAAAGCCTTGGTATGGATTTTGATTTGGTTCTCCAAAAGTTTGATTTGATTATTTCTTTTTTGGTTTTGTTTTTGCTTGTTTGCTTATCTTTTTTTTGTTTTTGTTTTTGCTTGTTTGCTAATTTTCCTTTTTGGTAGATGTTTTCTATTTCCTCTCAAGTTTACAGCTTTCATTCCAACTTAGTACTGGCAAGGAGGAGTCGACCATACATCATAGTTAATCTGGACCAATATACAAAGTTTAAACATAGATTTAAAATACAATTACTATATGATCAAAGAATTCATCACTTCCTCGTTGGTCCTTTGCCCTTGCGGTCACTAGAGCGGGTCCTCGCTGTTCCCGGCCATGGAGAGCGTGTTGCACCTTCTCGGCCGGTACCTGTTCCACCCGTCCAACTCTGTGTGGGGCATGATCACGCGCTAGTACCACTCATACCTCGCCCATGCGGAGAGGATCGGCATGCAGATCAGGATGTTCTCTTGGGCGTCCATCCCCGTCAACGACATGTACTCCCAGATCATGGCGTGCTCCCGACAGGAGCACATACTGCCGGACGTCGACAGTGACGAGGAGAACACGACGAGCGCCGTGGCCGACGGCTCCAACAAATCGAAGGCCATCTCCGCGTCGCTGCAGGGCGAGTACTACGAGAGGATCAAGTCGACGTACTACGAGCACGCGGCGGAGGGCGGCGGCAGGGTGGGGGTGTTCCAGCCGAGCCACGAGGAGCGGCAGACGATGGGGCAGCGGTTGCACTGCTCAGCTTCTCCGACGTGCTGCTCACCATGGGGGTATCCACGTTCGGCTACATGAGCAGCAGCCTCGCGGGGCTGCGTCCCACCATGCTCATGATCGCCAAGGACCACAAGGCGCCCGAGATGTCGTGCGTGCGCGCCGTGTCCATGGAGCCGTGCTTCCACATGACGCCCGATGTCAAGTGTCAGGGGAAGGCGGTGAACAAGGAGGAGCTATCTCGGCACGTCAAGGAGTGTGATGATGTACCCAAAGGGATGAAATGGATTAAAGGTATCAAGTTAGTTGATTAGAATTCGATTGGTCGTTAACCCGTGTACACTACTAAGGAAAAGCCTAGCGGTAGCGCGGATTTTTGGTCTATCAATAGCGCGGGTACTGGTACCACGCTACAGCTAAAGGTTATCAGTAGCGTTTGTTAGCCCGCGCTACTGCTATATCTACTTAGTAGTACCGTGTCCTGCAAAAGGCGCTACTGGTAATTACTAGTAGCGCGTCTCACTGCCCATGTTATTACTATTATTCCGTATTCTGTTTATTTTATTTTATGTCGTATTCATACACCTCTATAAAAATTTTCATATAGTATCAATTTAGAGATTGTTTTTACATTATAATGAGTTATTAAATCACTAGGTAAAAGAACCGCGGATTAGTTCCGCGGTTCTTTCACCCAATGATATAATAACTCATCATCATCATATTATTAATATAAAAACTCTTGCATCATACCATCACCAACAACACTAGCTAATAATCATCATAGTCTTTATCACCAACACTATTTAATCATCATATTGTAGCTATCTAATCACCACCAACACTAGTTAATAATAATCATCATAGTCATTACCATCAACGCTAGCTATTTAATCATCATAGTCATAGTGTAGCACATCATCATCTTCGAACTCATTCTAGCTAGCTAATCACTCCTGATGCTTTCTCTCAGGTAAAATAGCATAGAAAATGTGTAGCACTCCTGATTCATCATATTGAAGCATGCAGATGAACCTGTATCCTAATTGTGGGCTGCGCTTCTGATTGTTGCCCCCTAGTACTTCTCTGCAATCCTTCACAATTTTGCTTCAGTCTTTGACTATTAAGACTTGCCCGCTTTTAGAAATTCTGAATGCACTCATGTGCAATGTAGGATGTCTTGGTCGTAAGCTAACTATTTTCATACGACCTTTAGCCTCGATCCAATGAGGCACAACTACCATCGGAAGTCCCTATTGAATAACATCATAGTAACATACTTAGCAATGAAGTTTAGATTAAGAAATAATGTATGCAAAAGATGCACTATGCACAAATAGTAAAAATCTTACCATCTTTCCTAAATAGATGTGACCGTAGTTCAATATGCACGCTAGTGGTCGCACGTTTTGAGTACTAAGATTTTGAAGTCCGGGAAAATAATTTGTCTTGACAGTATCAAGATCGTCAATCCATAAAACATAATGACTTATCTCCTCACAATTTAGTTCAGCCCTGGGACAGTAGTAGGTCATGTCTACCCAGCGCCGGACATGTTTGCTTGAATGGAAATAAA
Organism: Triticum urartu; assembly: GCF_056163025.1. Taxonomy (NCBI): domain Eukaryota; kingdom Viridiplantae; phylum Streptophyta; class Magnoliopsida; order Poales; family Poaceae; genus Triticum; species Triticum urartu. The sequence goes on along the minus strand of NC_141879.1, from coordinate 146,988,145 downwards.
CTGTCAATAGAAATTAGTTGTCAACTATTTTTGAATAAACAATATCCAATACATAAATATGATTGAGAAACTCACATAATGGTAGAACTGGAGGTGTCTGTACATCGACCTAGATGTCGATAGTACCTTCAATATCATCTTCTGGACGAATATCAAAGGTGATAAGCATATCAGGCTCAAATGCATGTCTTGCATAGTGCTCTTCAGTTTTTGCATTCAAAATAGGTGTATGTGTCTGCATTGTATAATTTTACGGCAAAAGTATAACCATGTTCTTTCCTCAAGTGAACTATCTTTACAGTATCCGCATAGGCCGAAATTTTATCGCACGGGCTGCGCTCATCTTTGCAGTATTCACACATACCAAAATCCTTTTCGTCGTTAGACATTTCCTATGTTCATAGTTGAAACATTAATTGAAAATCGATCGAAGGCAACTACCAGAAAACTCAACACACATATCACTATTACTCAATATGCAACGGGTTGACTTTATGTCTGTCGAGTCTTCCTTCCTAAACTCTCATCTCACGTATATGGTGGGTGACGGAGTCCTGGATTAGGGGGTCTCCGGATGGTCGGACTATATCCTTTGGCCGGACTGTTGGACTATGAAGGTACAAGATTGAAGACTTCGCCCCGTGTCCGGATGGGACTCTCCTTAGCGTGGAAGGCAAGCTTGGCAATACGGATATGTATATCTTCTTTCTTGTAACCGACTATGTGTAACCCTAGCCCCCTCTGGTGTCTATATAAACCGGAGGGTTTAGTCCGTAGGACAACAACAATCATACCATAGGCTAGCTTTTAGGGTTTAGCCTCTACGATCTCGTGGTAGATCAACTCTTGTAATACTCATATTATCAAGATCAATCAAGCAGGACATAGGGTATTACCTCCATCAAGAGGGCCCAAACCTGGGTAAACATCGTGTCCCCTGCCTCCTGCTACCATCCTCCTAAGACGCACAGTTCGGGACCCCCTACCCGAGATCCGCCGGTTTTGACACCGACATTGGTGCTTTCATTGAGAGTTTCATTGTGCCGTCACTGTAAGGCTTGATGGCTCCTTCGATCATCGGTAACGATGCGGTCCAGGGTGAGGTTTTCCTCCCCGGACAGATCTTCGTATTCGGCGGCTTCGCACTGCGGACCAACTCGCTTGGCCATCTGGAGCAGATCAAGAGCTACGCCCCTGGCCGTCAGGTTAGGTTTGGAAACTTAAACTACACTGCCAGCGCGACGGATTCGAGCCCATGTTTGGTGTGCCGCACGATCACGACGAGCATGATCTAGCTCTACCGTCGGACAGTGTTCGGGAGATCGCATCTGCAACTACTCCGACCCTCAATCCGGAGAAAAGTGCGCCATCCGAGGACGAGTGGATAGACCCTGTCATGGTGACTGCACTCTCAGTGGCGATAGAGCCGACTACTGACTTCACCCCTTACGAGAGCCGTGTTGCCGAACCACTGGATTCGTCCCCGGCCACGGACTCCGAGCCGCCTACGCCCATGCCTATCGAATCCGATTGGGCGCCGATCATGGAGTTCACCTCCACGGATATCTTCCAGCACTCACCTTTCGGCGACGTGCTAAATTCGTTAAGGTCTCTGTCCTTGTCAGGAGAACCTTGGTCGAACTATGTTCGGCTAGAATGGGATGCGGATGACGAAGAAATTCGCCGCCCACCTGATACGTCTCCAACGTATCTATAATTTTTGATTGCTCCATGCTATATTATCTACTGTTTTGGACATTATTGGGCTTTATTATCCACTTTTATATTATTTTTGGGACTAACCTATTAACCGGAGGCCCAACCCAGAATTGTTGTTTTTTGCCTGTTTTAGGGTTTCGAAGAAAAGGAATATCAAACGGAGTCCAAACGGAATGAAACCTTCGGGAACGTGATTTTCTCAACGAACAAGACCCGGGAGACTTGGACCCTACATCAAGAAAGAAAAGAGGAGGCCATGAGGTAGGGGAGCGCGCCTACCCCCCCAGGCGCGCCCTCCACCATCGTGGGCCCCCTGTTGCTCCACCGACGTACTCCTTCCTCCTATATATACCTACGTACCCCCAAACGATTAGATACGGAGCCAAAACCCTAATTCCACCGCCGTAACTTTCTGTATCCACGAGATCCCATCTTGGGGACTGTTCCGGAGCTCCGCCGGAGGGGGCATCGATCATGGAGGGCTTCTACATTAACACCATAGCCCCTCCGATGAAGTGTGAGCTGTTTACCTCAGACCTACGGGTCCATATTTAGTAGCTACATGGCTTCTTCTCTCTTTTTGGATCTCAATACAATGTTCTCCCCCTCTCTTGTGGAGAACTATTCGATGTAATCTTCTTTTTGCGGTGTGTTTGTTGAGACCGATGAATTATGGGTTTATGATCAAGTCTATCTAAGAATAATATTTGAATCTTCTCTGAATTCTTTTATGTATGATTGGTTATCTTTGCAAGTCTCTTCGAATTATCAGTTTGGTTTGGCCTACTAGATTGATCTTTCTTGCAATGGGAGAAGTGCTTAGCTTTGGGTTCAATCTTGCGGTGTCCTTTCCCAGTGACAGTAGGGGCAGCAAGGCATGTATTGTATTGTTGCCATCGAGGATAACAAGATGGGGTTTTATTCATATTGCATGAGTCTATCCCTCTACATCATGTCATCTTGCTTAAGGCGTTACTCTGTTTTTAACTTAATACTCTAGATGCATGCTGGATAGCGGTCGATGAGTGGAGTAATAGTAGTAGATGCAGGCAGGAGTCGGTCTACTTGTCTCGAACATGATGCCTATATACATGATCATACCTAGATATTCTCATAACTATGCTCAATTATGTCAATTGCTCAACAGTAATTTGTTTACCCACCGTAGAATACTTATGCTCTCGAGAGAAGCCACTAGTGAAACCTATGGCCCCCGGGTCTATCTTTATCATATTAATCTCCAACTACTTAGTTATTTCCTTTTGATTTTACTTTGCTTTTATTTTACTTTGCATCTTTATCACAAAAATACCAAAAATATTATCTTATCATATCTATCAGATCTCACTCTCATAAGTGGCCTTATAGGGATTGACAACCCCTATTTGCGTTGGTTGCGAGGATTTATTTGTTTTGTTCAGGTATGAGGGACTCGCGCGTAGCCTCCTACTGGATTGATACCTTGGTTCTCAAAAACTGAGGGAAATACTTACGCTACTTTGCTTCATCATTCCTTCCTCTTCGGGGAAAACCAACGCAGTGCTCAAGAGGTAGTAAGAAGGATTTCTGGCGCCGTTGCCGGGGAGGTCTACGCAAAAGTCAACATACCAAGTACCCATCACATACCTTTATCTCCCGCATTACATTATTTGCCATTTGCCTCATGTTTTCCTCTCCCCCACTTCACCCTTGCCGTTTTATTTGCCCTCTCTCTCCCTATCCTCCCTCTCTTTCTGTATTTGCCTCTTTTTGCCCGCTTGCTTTTTTATTCGCTTGTGTGTTAGTTTGTTTGCTTGTCGTTATGGCTAGTCCCTTATCTTCTCCGTTGTCTCCCTAGAATGAAATTCTAAATTTTAAGCAAAGGGAGGGAGAAAATCTAAAAGATGCTTGGTATAGAATTTGCAATGCTCAAAATAGATCTACTAGGAAGCAATGTACTTCCGTTCTCCTTCGCAATTTTTATGTAGGCATTACTCCTTGGCACATATATGTTCTTGATACTATTACCGGAGGGAACTTCTTGGGTAGCCATACTTTTGATTCTTATAATGCTATGATAGATTTATTTGGCTCACCCCCTCTCTTGGTTAATGGAACTGTATTAACTTTGGAGCATGTAATGCAAATGCTTGAAATTATTGAAAATAAGGTTGCTACCGTAGAGTTAATTGAAATTTTGGATAAAAATATCCACAACCGAATCTCTCAATATGGATCTAAAGTAGGAGTTACTTTGAAAAATATTCCATCATACTTGCTGACCATCGATGAACTGATCGGATTAACCAACCAAAGTTGGCCTCGGAAAGAAAAGGAACCCATAGTTAATGAGAAAATAAATCATGATTCTACTAGGATCGATAAACTTGAGGATATTATTACCAACTTGGGAACCGCCTTTTCTTCCCTAAAGAATACTCCAAGTCCTTCCACTAAAGTTGCCAACCTTATGTACATTCCTAAAAATAAGGGTGAACCCTCTAGTAAGGAAAATGCGTATCTCAAATCTATAAGTATTCATCCCAATCTTTTTGCTACCATTAAGGAACCATTTGCTACAAATGAATTTTTCGATCTTGTGCCTAAAAGTTTGATAATTAATAAAAAGAAAGAAATTCCTGAAGACGGTAGATGCCTAATTGAAGAATTTCCTACCAAAGATGGCAATACCTAGACCCATTCTTGCTTGTTATGCCTAGCTAGGGGCGTTAAACGATAGCGCTTGTTGGGAGGCAACCCAATTTTATTTTTATTTCTTACTTTTTTCTCCTGTTTAGTAATAAATAATTTATCTAGCCTCTGTTTTGGTTGTGTTTTTTGTGTTTTGTGTCAAGTAGAACCGTTGGGAAGACTTGGGGAAAGTCTTGTTGAACTTGCTGTAAAAAACAGAAACTTTAGCGCTCACAAGAACTGCTATCATTTTTATTTGGAAAGTACTATTTAGTTAATTATTTTTGCAGATGATTAATAGATAAATTCCTCACGTCCATCAATTTATTTTAGAATTTTTGGGGTTCCAGATCTTGCGCTAGCTACAGATTACTACAGACTGTTCTTTTTTTGACAGATTCTGTTTTTAGTGTGTTGTTTGCTTATTTTGATGAATCTATGGCTAGTAAAATAGTTTATAAACCATAGAGAAGTTGGAATACATTAGGTATAACACCAATATAAATAAATAATGAGTTCATTACAGTACCTTGAAGTGGTCTTTTATTTTCTTTCGCTAACGGAGCTCACGAGATTTTCTACTTTAAGTTTTGTGTTATGAAGTTTTCAAGTTTTGGGTAAAGATTTGATGGATTATGGAACAAGGAGTGGCAAGAGACTAAGCTTGGGGATGCCCATGGCACTCCCAAGATAATCTAAGGACACCTAAAAGCCAAATCTTGGGGATGCCCCGGAAGGCATCCCCTCTTTCGTCTACTTCTATCGGTAACTTTACTTGGAGCTATATTTTTATTCACCACATGATATGTGTTTTGCTTGGAGAGTCTTGTATGATTTGAGTCTTTGCTTGTTAGTTTACCACAATCATCCTTGCTTTACACACCTTTTGAGAGAACCATACATGATTTGGAATTTATTAGAATACTCTATGTGCTTCGCTTATATCTTTTGAGTTATATAATTTTTGCTCTAGTACTTCACTTATATCTTTTAGAGCACGGTGGTGGATTTGTTTTATAGAAACTATTGATCTCTCATGCTTCACTTAGATTATTTTGAGAGTCTTAATAGCATGGTAATTTTCTTAAAATCCTAATATGCTAGGTATTCAAAGTTAGTAAAATCTTCTTAAGAGTGTTTTGAATACTAAGAGAAGTTTGATGCTTGATGATTGTTTTGAGATATGGAGGTAATAATATCTAAGTCATGCTAGTTGAGTAGTTGTGAAATTGAGGAATACGTGTGTTGAAATCTGCAAGTCCCGTAGCATGCACGCATGGTAAACGTTATGCAACAAATTTGAAACATGAGGTGTTATTTGATTGTCTTCCTTATGAGTGGCGGTCGGGGACGAGCGATGGTCTTTTCCTACCAATCTATCCCCCTAGGAGCATGCGCGTAGTACCAAGGTTTTTGATGACTTGTATATTTTTGCAATAAGTATGTGAGTTCTTTATGACTAATGTTGAGTCCATGGATTATACACACTCTCACCCTTCCATCCTTGCTAGCCTCTTCGGTACCGTGCATTGCCCTTTCTCACATTGAGAGTTGGCGCAAACTTCGCGGTGCATCCAAACCCCGTGATATGATACGCTCTTTCACACATAAACCTCCTTATATCTTCCTCAAAACAGCCACCATACCTACCTATTATGGCATTTCCATAGCCATCCCGAGATATATTGCCACGCAACTTTCCATCATTCCGTTCATCATGACACATTCATTATTGTCATATTTCTTAGCATGATCATGTAGTTGACATAGTATTTGTGGCAAAGCCACCGTTCATAATTCTTTCATACATGTCATTCTTGGTCCATTGCATATCCCGGTACACCGCCGGAGGCATTCATATAGAGTCATCTTTTGTTCTAGTATCGAGTTGTAATCATTGAGTTGTAAATAAATAGAAGTGTGACGATCATCATTTTCTAGAGCATTGTCCCAAGTGAGGAAAAAAGAGAGAGAGAGAAAAGGCCATAAAAAAAGAGAAGGCCCAAAAAAGAAAAAAAAGAGAAAGGCCATAAAAAAGAGAAGGCCCAAAAAGAATATAATGAGAGAAAAAGAGAGAAGGGACAATGTTACTATCCTTTGCCACACTTGTGCTTCAAAGTAGCACCTTAATCTTCATGTTAGAGAGTCTCTTGTTTTGTCACTTTCATATACTAGTGGGAATTTTTCATTATAGAACTTGGCTTGTATATTCCAACAATGGGCCTCCTCAAGTGCCCTAGGTCTTCGTGAGCAAGCAGGTTGGATGCACACCCACTAGTTTCTTTTGTTGAGCTTTCATACATTTATGGCTCTAGTGCATCCGTTGCATGGCAATCCCTACTCCTTGCATTAATATCAATCGGTGGGCATCTCCATAGCCCATCGATTAGCCTCGTTGATGTGAGACTTTCTCCTTTTTTGTCTTCTCCACATAACCCCCCTCATTATATTCTATTCCACCCATAGTGCTATGTCCATGGCTCGCGCTCATATATTGCGTGAAAGTTTATAGCTTTGAGATTACTAAAATATGAAACAAGTGCTTGGCTTGTCATCGGGGTTGTGCATGATGAGAGCATTCTTGTGTGACGAAAATGAAACATGACTAAACCATATGATTTTGTAGGGATGAACTTTCTTTGGCCATGTTATTTTGAGAAGACATAATTGCTTAGTTAGTATGCTTGAAGTATTATTATTTTTATGTCAATATGAACTTTTGTCTTGAATCTTTCGGATCTGAATATTCATACCACAATTAAGAAGAATTACATTAAAATTATGCCAAGTAGCACTCCGCATCAAAAATTCTGTTTTTATCATTTACCTACTCGAGGACGAGCAGGAATTAAGCTTGGGGATGCTTGATACGTCTCCAACGTATCTATAATTTTTGGTTGCTCCGTGCTATATTATCTACTGTTTTGGACATTATTGAGATTTATTATCCACTTTTATATTATTTTTGGGACTAACCTATTAACCGGAGGCCCAACCCAGAATTGCTGTTTTTTGCCTATTTTAGGGTTTCGAAGAAAAGGAATATCAAACGGAGTCCAAACGGAATGAAACCTTCGGGAACGTGATTTTCTCAACGAACAAGACCCGGGAGACTTGGACCCTATGTCAAGAAAGAAAAGAGGAGGCCACGAGGCAGGGGGCGCGCCTACCCCCCTCCCCAGGCGCGCCCTCCACCCTCGTAGGCCCCCTGTTGCTCCACCGACGTACTCCTTCCTCCTATATATACCTATGTACCCCCAAACGATCAGATACGGAGCCAAAACCCTAATTCCACCGCCGTAACTTTCTGTATCCATGAGATCCCATCTTGGGGCCTGTTCCGGAGCTCCACCGGAGGGGCCATCGATCACGGAGGGCTTCTACATCATCATCCAAGCCCCTCTGATGAAGTGTGGGTAGTTTACTTCAGACCTACGGGTCCATAGTTAGTAGCTAGATGGCTTCTTCTCTCTTTTTGGATCTCAATACAATGTTCTCCCCCTCTCTTGTGGAGAACTATTCGATGTAATCTTCTTTTTGCGGTGTGTTTGTTGAGACCGATGAATTGTGGGTTTATGATCAAGTCTATCTATGAATAATATTTGAATCTTCTCTGAATTCTTTTATGTATGATTGGTTATCTTTGCAAGTCTCTTCGAATTATTAGTTTGGTTTGGCCTACTAGATTGATCTTTCTTGCAATGGGAGAAGTGCTTAGCTTTGGGTTCAATCTTGCTGTGTCCTTTCCCAGTGACAGTAGGGGCAGCAAGGCACGTATTGTATTGTTGCCATCGAGGATAACAAGATGGGGTTTTCTTCATATTGCATGAGTCTGTCCCTCTACATCATGTCATCTTGCTTAAGGCGTTACTCTGTTTTTTAAGTTAATACTCTAGATGCATGCCGGATAGCGGTCGATGAGTGGAGTAATAGTAGTACATGCAGGCAGGAGTCGGTCTACTTGTCTCGGACGTGATGCCTATATACATGATCATACCTAGGTATTCTCAAAACTATGCTCAATTCTGTCAATTGCTCAACAGTAATTTGTTCACCCACCGTAGAATACTTATGCTCTCGAGAGAAGCCACTAGTGAAACCTATGGCCCCCGGGTCTATCTTTATCATATTAATCTCCTACTACTTAGTTATTTCCTTTTGCTTTTACTTTGCCTTTATTTTACTTTGCATCTTTATCACAAAAATACCAAAAATATTATCTTATCATATCTATCAGATCTCACTCTCGTAAGTGGCCTTATAGGGATTGACAACCCCTATTTGCGTTGGTTGCGAGGATTTATTTGTTTTGTGCAGGTACGAGGGACTCGCGCGTAGCCTCCTACTGGATTGATACCTTGGTTCTAAAAAACTTAGGGAAATAGTTACGCTACTTTGCTGCATCATCCCTTCCTCTTCGGGGAAAACCAACGCAGTGCTCAAGAGGTAGCACCACCCACCACCCACTTAGTAGCCACTGTCGACGATTTAACCGACATGCTCGATTTCGACTCCGAAGACATCGACGGTATGGACGACGATGCAGGAGACGAACAGGAACCACCGCCCACAGGGCGCTGGACCGCCACCTCATCATATGATATATACATGGTGGACACCCCCAAAGAAGGCAATGGCGACGAGACAACGGAGGATGACCCCTCCAAGAAGCAACCCAAGCGCCGACGTCAGCGGCACCGCTCTAAGTTCTGCCATAGCAAAAGTAGTGATACCGACACAAGAGACAATAACACTCCGGATAGTGCTGAAGACAACAATAATTCCCTCCAGCACGATTTAGATCGGGAGGACGAACAAGCTAGCCCCCCAGAGCGGGCAACAGTTGGAGAATCGGAGAAGGACAATTACATGCCTCTCTCCGAAGATGAGGTGAGCCTCGGCGACGAAGAATTTATCGTGCCTAACGATCCCGTCGAACAGGAGCGCTTCAAGCGCCGGCTTATGGCCACAACAAATAGTTTGAAGAAAAAGCAACAACAGCTTCAAGCTGATCAAGATCTGCTAGCAGACAGATGGACCGAAGTCCTTGCGACCGAGGAATACGAACTCGAGCGCCCCTCCAAGAGTTACCCAAAGCACAGGTTGCTACCTCACCTCGAGTAGGAAGCATTGGAACCTACATCACCAGTGTACGATGCGGCTGACCGGCCACCTAGTGGCCGAGCCAGAGAGGCGTTTCAGCCTGAAGTTCAGCCTGCACCCTGCCGCCACTCGAACAAAAATACCAAGTCCCGGGGGAACACACGGGACCTGCGAGACGTATTGGACAGCAGGGCAAAACATGCAAGGTCGATATACGGGTCACGGGGGCGCGCGCCAATGCGGGACGATGACCGTCGCGCTGGATACACTAAAAGTAAATCCAGCCGGGCCGAATATAGCAGACAAGACTCATATGAACTGCGTCGTGATATAGCCCGGCACAGAGGCGCCGCACCCCCCCCTATGCTTCACTGATGAAGTTATGGATCACGAATTCCCGGAGGGTTTTAAACCCGTAAATATCGAATCGTATGATGGTACAACAGATCCCGCTGTATGGATTGAGGATTTCCTCCTTCACATCCACATGGCTCGCGGTGATGATCTGCATGCCATCAAGTACCTCCCACTAAAACTCAAAGGACCAGCTCGACATTGGCTGAATAGCTTGCCAGCAGACTCCGTCGGCAGTTGGGAGGATTTGGAAGACGCATTCCTTGACAACTTCTAGGGCACTTATGTGCGACCACCGGATGCTGATGACTTGAGCCATATAACTCAGCAGCTAGGGGAATCGGCCAGACAATTCTGGACACAGTTCCTAACTAAGAAAAATCAAATTGTCGACTGTCCGGATGGCATTCAAGCATAATATCCGTGACGAGTGGCTCACTCGGCACCTCGGCCAGGAGAAGCCGAAGTCTATGGCAGCCCTCACGACACTCATGACCCGCTTTTGCGCGGGCGAGGATAGCTAGCTGGCTCGCAACAACAACACATCAAGGAATCCGGGCACTCCGGATACCAAAGATGCCAACGACAGACCATGTCGTAACAGACAAAAGCGCTGCAACAACGGTGATAACACCGATGATACGGTGGTCAATGCCGGATTCAGAGGCTCTAGATCCAGTCAGCGGAAAAGGCCATTCAAAAGAAGTACTCCGGGCCTATCCAGTTTGGATCGCATACTTGATCGCTCGTTTCAAATCCACGGCACCCCCGATAAGCCAGCCAATCACACCAACAGAGAATGCTGAGTGTTCAAGCAGGCTGGCGAGTTGAATGCCGAAAACAAGGACAAGGGGCTGCATAGTGATGATGAGGAGGAGCCCCGACCGCCGAACACGGGAGGACAGAAGAGGTTCCTCCCACAAGTAAAGACAGTGAACATGATATACGCAACCCACATTCTCAAGAGGGAACGGAAGCGTGCACTAAGGGACGTCTATGCGATAGAGCCCGTCGCCCCAAAGTTCAACCCATGGTCCGCTTGTCAGATCACCTTCGATCGCAGGGACCACCCCACTAGTATCCGTCATGGCGGATCCGCCGCATTGGTCCTAGACCCAATCATCGACAGATTTCACCTCACTCGAGTCCTTATGGACGGCGGCAACAGCCTGAACCTGCTCTATCAGGATACAATACGCAAAATGGGTATAGATCCCTCGAGGATCGAACCCACCAAAACCACCTTTAAGGGCGTCATCCCAGGTGTAGAGGCCCATTGCATGGGCTCAATCGCACTGGAAGTGGTCTTCGGATCTCCGGACAACTTCCGAAGCGAGGAGTTAATCTTCGATATCGTCCCGTTCCGCAGTGGCTATCACGCACTGCTCAGGTGAACCGCATTTGCAAAATTCAATGTGGTACCGCATTACGCATACCTCAAGCTCAAAGATGCCAGGACCTAGGGGAGTCATAACAGTCAATGGAAACACAGAACGCTCGCTCCGCACGGAAGAGCACACTGCGGCCCTCGCAGCAGAAGCACAAAGCAGCCTTTTAAGGCAAACCGCCAATTCGGCGATACAGCCCCTGGACACCGTCAAGTGAATCCGGAGTAAACTGCAACAGGATCGCCTGGCACATTCAGAGCTCGCCTAGCAATTCGGCCCCCGTCCCAGTCCCAGTCAGGCGACGAAATCTGTACCGGGCGTACATAATTACGCACTGAAAATACCATGGGCATAGTCTGGGGCATGATCAGGGCACGTCCCGCAACGCGGCTTAACCTCCCTAGGGGCTGCATACCTTTATCATTTTTTCTCTTTCAGGACCTTACTCTCTGAAAGCCTTTCCGACAGTATGATTGACGGACACATTACGGGAAGGAACAACCAAGGAGGCAAGAAACTAAGACGTACAAGGGAACCCCCAGGTGGTCTCTCATAATAATCGATATACCCGCTTTTTACTATCCTTACGCAGCTTGGCCTTGGATAGGACATGTCAAATAGTCCTATTTTTCGCTTATTGCACTACTTGTATCAGTAAGCTTTGACGTATTATTTAAATAACAATGCATAGAATTAGTCTATTATTGCATTATCCATCCCTTTTTTCTAATATGTTCATTTACAACAACTTGCACCCGTACATTCTGGTACGGTCAGTACGCCAGGGGCTTTCATTTACCCCATAATACGGCGTGAGAAGGCCAAACACTTTCGACAGTGCGACACCCCGAACTTATAGCATTATATGCATCAGCTCCGAATCATGTCTTGGGTCAATAGTTGGGTTTGCCCGGCTCCCATGTTTTGGTACCTTACGTTCCGCAATATCGGCTAAGGTAGCGTGGGGAGAACTACTACGATTGTGTCCCGGTTCTTCCGGATGAGCACCTTAGTAGAGAAAGCCGAAAACTGACTGTCATGATAAGGCGAGAGCTAGTGGCTGTTCGAGAGGTCTGAAGTCCTTAAAGACTTTTTCCGCTTCGGGCGAGGAGTCGGCCTTGCCCGACTTAGGCGTATATAGCGCCCCAAATTTGGCTTTCCGAATACTAGGGGCTTCGCCAAAATTTAAAATTGTAGACTTCTATGGCTAAGTGAGAGTGATAAAGCCTTATAGTCCGATTGCCTAGTTCGTTGTGCTGAACACCTCCCTCGAAGGACCCAAAATTGGGATAAAGAGTGCTCAGGTTTATCCCGAACACCCCAGTACTAGTTACATGGGGGCAGAAGCCGACGACTGGCCAACTCTCAGATTTTATAAACGGCCGCACAGAAGGTAATATTTTAAATTCAAAAAGCGTTGCATAGAGCAAATGAACTCGTTTCACATTACAGGATCACATGAGCATGTTCATTCAAAAATTACATCTCTGGCACATTCCTCCGCCACAAGGCGGGAACCCTTCAGGACACTGTCATAATACATTTTGGGGCAGCGATGCTCCTTGCCCTCCGACGACCCCTCCTTTACCAGCTTCACGGCGTCCAGCTTCGCCCAGTGCACCTTCGCCTGGGCAAAAGCCCTGCGTGCACCCTCGATGCAGACGAACCGCTTTATGACGTCAAGCCGTGGGCAGGCGTCCACAAGCCGCCTCACCAGACCGAAGTAGCTGCTAGGCAGGGGATCGCCAGGCCACATCCGGACTATCAGACCCTTCATGGCCTGTTCGGCCGCCTTGTGAAGCTCGACCAGTTGCTTCAGCTGGTCGCTCAAGGGCATTGGGTGTTCGGTCCTAGTATACTGAGACCAGAACAACTTTTCCGTTGAGCTCGCCTCCTCAGCTCGGTAAAACTGCGCGGCATCCAGTACACTACGGGGAAGATCTGTGAACGCTCTTAGAGAGCTCCGAACTCGGGTAAGTAAAGGGAAAGTTTCCTTCACATGCTTGCTTTGCATAATGAATGCCTTACCCGCTGCTATCTTCTTCACCGCATCCATTTCCTGGAGGGCCTTGTGGGCTTCAGCCTTGGCGCTCCGTGCGCTTTCGAGCGCCTTCGCAAGTTTGGACTCTCGCGTCTTAGAGTCAAGCTCCAAGGACTCATGTTTTTTGGCAAGAGCCTCGAGCTCTTGCTGCACCTCGCCTACCCGGGCTTCTTGCTTTTCCCGCTCAATGCGCTCCTTGGCCGCTTTGTCTTCGGCCTTGGACAACGCCTTCTTCAGGGTCGCCACCTCGGTTGTGGCCCCTGGCAAATTCATGATGATCCTATTACTTTATGACCGAATTTCTTTTTAATATATAGACAAGGTATTGCTTACCTTTGCTCTCCTCGAGCTGCCTCTTGGTAAGGCCGAGCTCTTCTTCGGACCGCTCAAGGTCCTGCTTCAGTACAGCGACCTCTGCAGTACGCGCGGCGGTGGCCAGCAGTGAAGCCTGCATATGCACATAGACATATTCTGATTAGACTCCCGAGTCATTATTTGATCCTCTATTCGGCCTTTCTTCGCGAACGCCAAATAGAGCATCAGGGGCTACTGTCTATGCGGTGATATTTTCCTATATTTTGATTGCTTACCTCAAAGCTTGTTAGGAGGCTGGCACAAGCTTCAGTTAGTCCGTTTTTGGCGGACTGAAATTTCTCGATCACCGCACTCATGATAGTGCGGTGCTCTTCGTCGATGGAAGCGCCGTGAAGCGCTTCCAGCAAGTTGTCTGGTGCCTCTGGATAGACAGAAGCCACCGGCACGGGCGGCTTGCCCCCCTTAACGGGGGATCGCTTGCCGGAGTCCGGAACCACTGAAGGTTCCAGCGCAGTGTTCGGCTGGGGGCCGAACTTGAAGCTCGCGGGGGTCTTGCTCCCTTTGCGCCCAGGGTCCGGAAGGTCGCCTCGAGGCGCCCCCAGGACTACCTCCCCTTGGCTCGGTGCCTTTCTAGATAACACCTTGACGTTGTTCTTAGGGCAAGGGGTGGAGGCGGTTGGAAGTGAATCGCTATTCATATCCGACAAGTCCAAAGAACCGTCCGACGAAGATACGTCAATACGGGCTCGGGACAGACTGCATAATCATATTCGGCATAAGGAGAAGCAGTGCAATAAAACATACCATGAATTACTATGGTATCCGGATACTTACGACTTCGCCAGGGGCTTCTCCCTGGGTAACCACTCGTCGTCGCTGCAAGCGGCCGTCGTGGAGCAGTCCGGAAGGAGGGTCCTTCCCTTCTTGGACCCTTCGGCCTCCCCGGTTGGGGCGGCCTTCCTTTTCTTATCTCCCCCGGCTAGGGGAGGGGAACTTTCCTCTTCCTCCTCCTCGTTTTCGTGGGAGGAGTGCGCGTCGGAGTTATCGAACGATGAGTTTGATATAACCTTGCGCCGGAGACCCTTCCGGGTCCCTGGGCCTTCTTCTGGGCCTTCTTCACCGGCACCTCATAAGGCACCGGAACCAGCATCTCCGTTAGGAGAGCATCTGCAGGATCTTTAGGCAGAGGGGCTGGGCAATTGAGTTGCTCCGCTGTCTCTACCCAGTCCTGTTAATGGCATGGAAGCTTAGATCCCGCACATGATTGAACTGGGGCAAATATATATCCTGTGAGATATAAAAACTTACCAGATTGGCACGGCGCTTTGCGTTGAGTCCACGGTCCTCGGTAAGGGGAGGAGGTACCTCGGCGCCCTTGAACAGCACCTTCTAGATGTCCTTGTGCGTCGTGTCGAAGAGCTCTCGCAGCGTCTGGTGCTTGGCCGGGTCGAACTCCCACAAATTGAATGTCCGTCGTTGACACGGGAGGATCCGGCGGAAGAGCATGACCTGGACCACGTTGACGAGCTTGATTTTCTTGCTCATCATGTTCTTGATGCAGGTCTGGAGTCCGGTCAGCTCTATCGGGGAACCCCAGGATAGGCCCTTCTCTTTCCAGGAGGTGAGCCGCGTGGGGATTCTGGATCGAAATTTGGGGGCCGCCACCCAGTTGGTGTCGCGCGGCTCGGTGATGTAGAACCACCCCGATTGTCACCCCTTTATGGTCTCCACATAGGAGCCTTCGAGCCAGGTGACGTTAGGTATTTTTCCCACCATGGCACCTCCGCACTCCGCTTGCTGGCCGACCACCACCTTCGGTTTAACATTGAAGGTCTTCAGCCACAGGCCAAAGTGGGGCTTGATGCAGGGGAAGGCCTCGCACACGACGATAAACACCGAGATGTTGAGGATGAAATTGGGGGCCAGGTCATGAAAATATAGCCCGTAGTAGAACATGAGCCCGCGGACAAACGGGTGAAGAGGAAATCCCAGTCTGCGGACAAAGTGGGTAAGGAAAACTACCCTCTCATGGGATGCGGGCGTAGGGATGACCTGCCCCGCATCCGGTAGCCGGCGCGCGATGTCCGCGGCCAGATATCTGGCTTCCCATAGCTTTGCGATGTGCTCCTCCGTGACGGAGGAGACCATCCACTTGCCTCCCACTCCGGACATGCTTGGAGTGGTTTGAGAAGAAAGACGCGAACTTGGGCGCTGGAGCTCGAGTGCGCGAGAATGGATAAGCAAGGAGGAAGAAGGCGTGGGTAAAAAGGGTGAATCTTTGTCCCTTTATAAGGGCGGAGGAGGCGATGCGCCTCCCCACTTACCTGGTAAAATCGCTTATTCCCTGAACGCCGTAATTGATGGCATGGTTGGGTTACCCATACCCGTATTGATGAGAATCCCGTGATAAGGGGACATGATCTCTGCTTCGACAAGACGTGTCATGAAAACCGCCTCGCGATATGTGCAGTGCTGGTCGAGAAAAACGGTTCGAATAATGACCGGGCCATGGCATGATGTCATGTTGCAAAACGTGTCAGCAGATTAGATTTGTGGAAATATTATTCTCTCTATGGTGGTATTCAAAATCTTCCATGGAGTATTCAGAGAAAGAACCTGCCTTGCAATGCCGAAGACAAATCTGCGCGTCGGACTCATCGTCATTGAAGCCTGGTTCAGGGGCTACTGAGGGAGTCCTAGATTAGGCGGTCTCCGGACGGCCGGAGTATTGGACTATGAAGGTACAAGATTGAATACTTCATCCCGTGTACGGATGGGACTCTCCTTGGCGTGGAAGGCAAGCTTGGCAATACGGATATGTATATCTTCTTTCTTGTAACCGACTCTGTGTAACCCTAGCCCCCTCTGGTGTCTATATAAACCGGAGGGTTTAGTCATAGGACAACAACAATCATACCATAGGCTAGCTTCTAGGGTTTAGCCTCTACGATCTCGTGTTAGATCAACTCTTGTAATACTCATATCATCAAGATCAATCAAGCAGGACGTAGGGTATTACCTCCATCAAGAGGGCCCGAACCTGGGTAAACATCGTGTCCCCTGCCTCCTGTTACCATCCGCCATAGACGCACAGTTCGGGACCCCCTACCCGAGATCCGCCGGTTTTGACACCGACAATGGGCACTCCCTCTCTGGTATTGCGACCGTCGGTGATGGTCGCTACTTCTCCTTTCCCTAGTGCATTACAAATATCTAGCACAAGGAAAAGAAAGAGAAGCGACCCCCACGACAACAGTCGACATTCTTCTTCTCTCATATATGATGGACACTCCCTCTCCGATTTTTCGACCATCGATGATGGTCGCTACTCCTTCTTCCTGTAGTGCATAACAAAGGTCTAGCACAAAGAGAAGAAGGAGAAGCGACCTCCACGATAAATGTCGTTTAATTCTCTTTCTAGCAAATCCGGGGCACTCGATATTTCCTACATATTCTAGCACAAGTCATGCTTGAATTCACGGAAAAATCCGGCATGACCTTTGCTAAAATAGGACATATTGAGCGCCTGAAATTTTCCGGAACGAAAATGAATCAACACTCTGGAAAAACATAGGCCACTCAGATTTTCCCTGCGATACAAAGATGTTCATACACATACAACGATGCTTAAACTTGCAATTCCATCCGAATCAATTATCATAAGCATTCGCACATGAGCTCACTGACTAAATACCCTAGTTTTACTCTATTCAACACACCGAGGAGTGGAGAAGGATGATGTGGAATTTTAGCTCACCGACTCAGGTGTAGAGGAAGTAGAGGTAGCTCGGATGACGATCACTCCAAGGAGACACGACTCTACAAAGCCTGCATATTCCATCGAGTAAAATTTTAGATCATCAAATCTCATATAGCATTCTTTGATGACAAAGTGATAATGACATAAAAATAATTAATTTTTTCAATACATTTCTATATTGAAAAACATAATTACAGAAAGTTTCTATACCTAAAATTTTCTTACTAAAAATAAACTAGTTCTATTAATTCAACTAGTTCAACTAAGCACTTACTATAAATAAAAATAATTAATTTTCTTACTAATTCAACTAGTTCAACTAAGCACTTACTATAAATAAAAATAATTAATTTTCTTACTAATTCAACTAAGCACTTTCTATAAATAAAAATAATTAATTTTCTTACTAATTCAAATAGTTCTATTAATCACTTACTATAAATAAGCTAGTTCTATTAAACACTTAAATTCTATGTACATTCTACAAAATTCTACCTATCTATACTATTGAAAAAACCTACATTCTACTTATCTATACTATCAACTAAATCTATGGAGGGAGAAGGGGCTGTGGATGGAGGAGGGGGAGGGAGTGGGGGCTATGGATGGAGGAGGGGGAGGGAGTGGGGGCTGTGGAGGGAGGAGGGGTGGCTAGAGGAGGGAGGAGCAGGGGGGCGAGGGGAGGAGGGAGGAGTGGGGCGGAGGAGGGAGGAGGAAGAGGAGAAGGAGGAGGCTTACCATGGCCGGAGGATGGTGGCGACGCCGACAGTAATGCGGCGACGGCGACGGCAATGTGGCGATGGGGGCGATGGCAGGAGGAGGACAACGTCCGCGACAGTGAGACAGGAGATGAGAAAACGGGCGAGCGCGCGGGGGATAAGGCTGGATTAGCAGTAGCGCGGTTTAGGAGAAAGCACTACTGCTAAACTACCTAGCAGTAGCGTGTTTCATAGGAAAGCGCTACTGCTACACTTAGCCTGGCGGCAACGGTGGGGTAATTTTAGTAGTAGCGCTCTTCGCCCCGGCCGCGCTACTGCTATGTTCATAGCAGTAGCGCCTTCTGCTGCCCCGCGCTGCTGCTAAGTAGCAGTAGCGCCCCATTTTATCCAGCGCTACTGCTATACCTCTGTGTATAAGGTTTTTCCTAGTAGTGATATTTCAAACCAATACTGTATATTTCCGACTGATGAGTCAGACTTGATATTTTTTAAATGGGATTGCTAAATCTCAGTCGACTAAGAGTCTGAGACTTAACGAAGTCTTAGTCGATGCTATATACATGAGATCTTACATGAAGATCCGTGCAAAAAAATATTTTTTTTTCTTTCTTTTTTTCTATATATTATGTTACTATACCGAGACTTGGTTACTCGATTGAGATTTAGCCACACCCAAAAAATAAAATTACAATGGAAATCATACTCTCTTTTTTTGCAAATATTGGAAATCGTACTAGCCTTCTTCTTACTCCGATCATACGCTACCGTGGAAATTGAAAATTGTATCGCACTGAACCAACATTAAAGGAAAATGACGTCTGCAAACGGGTTCGACATAGAGGCTTTGAAGGCCATAATAATCACTCGCCCCTTGAGACGAGATCTAGCTGAAACAACATCGGTTGGAGCATCACCTCACGCAGTACAAGCTTGCAATCTATCACGCTCCTATGAGGCCGAGGCTGACCAACCTTCGTTAATTGAAACTGGATCTGAATAAACAAACATACAATCATGTTATCTGGTCCGCAGGATGACGCTATCAAGACTTTATTGAACACTATCGCCACCATCATCGAAAGAGTCGAAGCTGCAGACAGGGAAGATCTACATGTCTGTTCAATCTCGCTACTGGATCTAATGGTGCATGAACCACCGAGCCATAAAAGAAGCTGGAGGAACCATTATTGAACACCCTTCCACTCCCACTACAACGTTCGAAGTGATGGGTTAGTGGAGACCTACGTACTGCCCCAAGATGGGGAACTACGACTTCCACCGATGGACCGGGGCCTCCCTACACACCCCATTGATAAAACATTGCCCATCACAGATAACTCAAGTATCAGTGACGGGCAAATTTGAGCATGCTTCGAAATTAGGAGTAAATTTGAGTAGTGGGTTGGAATTAGGGGTACAAATGTAAATGTCTCACAAGAAGGAAATTCCTACATATGTACTTTAAAAACTAATATAGAATTGTGGCACAGAAAAATATGATAAAGAAGATAAAAAGATACAAAGGTGACCGGTAGATTCGTTGGATTCCGAAGGGGGGCACATCTAGTCTAAAGTTTTAGGTTTCGAAACTTAAATTTTCGTTGTTCGCTCGTACCAAGTTTGAGCAGTTGAAACCTAGCAAAGTTTTAAAAATTCATTAAAATATGTTCAAAATGGAACTTATTTAAAAGCCCTCATCAAAAGAAACACAAATACACAAATGAAACATAATTTAGATTTGGTTCAAAAGATATGAAAATTTGAAAATCTGAAGCTAGAAAAAATTAAGGTTGCATTTCCCGACCCTATGTGCCCCTAATCCCCTCCCGAGTATATCAACTGTCTTGACGCCGGAAGTAACAAAATGCACACTAATAATGGATAATAATCAAGCATGGCTTCGGCCATTTGAATCAACAGTTTTGTTAAAGCACATCTAGATATGCTCTAAGTATTGCATATAAGTCTTATGTCACTGATTTTACGTTAAGATTCGTGCAAGTATTTTTTCTAAGTGTCTGTTGTAATATTAAGGCAAATATGCATAATTGATATATTCCATAGTAACTAAATGACCATCTTATTGTTCATTGTTTTTTATATAGCTTAGCACCCATGTCAAGTGATACTAAATGACCATGTTACGTCTCCCAAGGAGGAAATTCCTACGTGTATATACTGAAAACAGATATAGAACAGCGGCATGAAAAAAATAGGATAAAGAGGATATAGGAAAAAAGAAATCAATGGTGGTATGCAAAGACATTACAGAACAGGTAAGGAAAAATACCTTAATAATGGCGCAAAACATAGTATGGAGATAGATTGACAGAATATAGGTGAGAAAAATCTCTACTACCTAAAAGAAACGGAGTGTTCCGTTTCCCCTCTTACGTTGCCCCCTCTTCGTCCAACCTCTCGTAGGACCCCCTCTCCTTTGTAGCGATTTTCTTTCCCCCTGCCGGTTTTATCATCATCACGTAAGGTAACCAGATGCAATCAATTTGTCACTGGATGGAATGTTTAGTATACGATACAATACAATAAAACGGAGCGATATCTCTGGCGATTTTCTTGCTCTCGATATTTCTGCATGCGATAATGTAATGGTGCTAGCATCAGAAGGAAGCAATCACGTGTATGTAGGGAATATAATCGCGGAGATTGCAGGGCAGTTAAGGCCGTGTCTCACATGTAGGAAGGAATTCCCGAATTCAGCGGAAGAGAAGACGACGTCTGCCTCAAGATCGTCCTCTAGATCACATGCAGGAAGGAATTCCTGAATAAACAGGTTTTGTTTTTTCCGGACAAACCAGGATCAATCTTTGGTAACACATTCAATTCTCACATGGTAATCAATCTCTTCTTTGTCAATGCATAGCGCAATCAATTCTCACATGGTGATCACGGGCATATTCTTCGCTTCCTTATCTTGGTTTATTTCTTGCCTTTTCTGCGTGCTGATTTTTTCTCTCCATAAATATCTCTCCCTTCCTTATCTAGGGTACCTGCATCATGGATATATAGGATCCCGCTCGCACCGCGCCGGGAGGCCACCATCCTCCTCGAGGAGAATCGGCCGGAGCACCATGACCAAGGTAAAATCATGGTGTTGTCCAGTACTCGCCTAGAGTCTACAACAACAATGCAGGACACTAGAGGCCCACCTAACCCGCATCGCCTCTGCGCACCTACGTTGATTGTCGCCGCAGAGCCCTTTTCTCCAAGTAGACAGCGGCGCGACAGAGGTCCTCAATGTTTTATAATTTTCTGCTGTGTTTCGTATCTGCTTGATTGCCATTTGTAATGTACTTTTTCCTTGGTATAGTTACGGGGATCTGCATGATGGCAAGCTAGCCTGCATGATGCAGTCATGTAAGATACGTGCAATGGCCTGATGGGAGCTAGCTTGTTTCTTAATTGCTTCATTGTTCATCTTCCTCTTTGTCAGGGTCATCCCATGAATATATTGATTATATTTCTCAGAAAAATCAGGCTCTCAATACGCACTGATTATTCTCTGTATTGCAGAAAACGTAAATCATTTGCGAGCTAGAAGGAACTCATCATTCTAAGTCTCCGGTTGTACTCTTAGTTAGGTTGGAAAAAAATTGTAACTATCCTTTTAAGACTAGCACTATTTATATTCCCATGCTTTTTCCAGCATATACTATCTGAGTTGGTTAATTCTTTTCAAAACTTTCTTCTTTTTAAGTTGTGATGCAATGCCACTGTCCATTGTTTTGGTCACAAGAATTTATTATTTAGTTTTTTTG
This sequence comes from Triticum urartu, assembly GCF_056163025.1. Lineage (NCBI taxonomy): Eukaryota > Viridiplantae > Streptophyta > Magnoliopsida > Poales > Poaceae > Triticum > Triticum urartu. The sequence goes on along the minus strand of NC_141879.1, from coordinate 146,966,300 downwards.
GAACGAAGGCTCCAGAAGAGCCCGGCTTTGAATTAACAAAGCCATCAACCGGCCACGACTTACAACGACCCAAACAACAAGAAAGAAAACAAAGAAAACTGAAAACGGCAGATACAAGGTGCTTCCAAACAGCTTACACACACCACAACAGAGAGCACAAGGATATTCTACCGGAAGTCTAGCTAAATGTTGATGGAGCTCTTCGACGCGAATTAAGCACCAAAACAGTGACAGCAAGCGAGCTTCAAGAGGAAATCGCGCTCAGCGAAGATGAACATGCCCTCATCAAACTCAAAGGAGACCACCATCATCGAACCTTCCTTCTTCAATTCCGAAGGGGACCCCTGCCCCTCGCCCTGGATCGAAGGGCGCCGGACCGTCGCAAATTGAAGCAGCTCACCCTAGAGCAAGGAGCGGTAGATTCAGTATCGCCTTGGGAGATACTCAGTGTGACCAACCCACTGTGCAAGATCACCAGGAGAAGGGCCAAACCGCAGCTCAATGGTCACCACACGAAGAGAACAAACTGTAGAAGGACGAGGGCAACGAAGAAACAATCGCAGAGTTGATAAACACCTGAAGCTGAGACATGACTTTTGATTAGATTAGAATCCATGTCTGAATCGCCTATGCCGTGCTGCTGCATGCAGGGGAGAGGAACCCTATCCCCTCCCCCACCATGGCAACACACAAACGGCCGGCCTACGGACACCCCAGAGAGCTAATCTTGTGAAAAATCCCAGTGTTATCTCCAACTGAGATGTCGCTGCGCGCCGGAGAACCACATCTAAACGCCAATGCACACCCCAACTCGCCCAAGACGACACCTTCAGGAAGGTGAAGACGCAAGCCGCGCCGCTGCCGCCTAGACCAAAACTGGCAAAGGTTTTCACCCGGGTATGAGAGGGGAGGGAGAGGGGATCGAACCTCGACGGCGCCTCCGAGAAGGGGAACGACGCCAGCCGGCGTCACCGCTGTCGTGGCCGGAAAAGCCGGTCAAAGATTTCTCCCGGTCCGAGCTCTCAACTCCGGCAACCCCACCTTCAACGGATCCGGCGACCGACGCCCGCCACGACCCAGATCCAGCGAGGAACAGGCAAGGGAAGGGGGAGGAAAAAGGCCTCCAGATTTGACACGCAGCCAGGGGCACGAGGCCACCCGCCTCGACCATCGCCCAACGCCTCAACCACTCGCCGCCCGCACGACCAAGTGGGGAGGAGGAGCACCAGCAGACGCCGCTCGCCGCAAAGCAGGCGCCGCCGCACCATCCGAGGCCACTGCCTCGGCTACAGAGGCCCTCCGCGTGGAGACGGAGCGGCACGGCCTCGCCGCCACCTTCCCTGGCAGCCGCGCGGACTTCGCCGGCGACCCCTCTCGCGGCGGCGAGGCGGGGGGGGGGGACGGGGGGAGGAGGCTTGGCGGCTAGGGTTGCGTCGCCGCCCGCGTCGTCCCGTGCGGACCGAGAAAAATTATTTGTATGTATGCGATGATTCGAATTTATTATTTAGTCTAGCATGGTCTTATGTATTTGCATGATTGTGCCCAGTATTAAGGTTAGTTTCTTGATAAATGAAAAAAGGGCTTGTTTGGCTATTAAGATACATAATAACATGATGAGGCCATGCTTGTGCATCATCAGTTCATTACTAATAATATTCATTGTGGCCATGTATGTATATTATTTTGGAAGAATAATAATTGGGAAAATATTTGTCGAGGACAATTGGAGAGAAGGATTGATGACAATATTCCATTCATGGCGAGCCAAAAGTAGAATGAGGGCAGAACATGCATTTGCATGTGTGGTGTAACTCAGGGAAAGATAAATGGATTATTTATTTATATATGTCGTTTGAGCTATACATATCTACATTTTCATGGCAACGCATGGGCAATTACCTAGTAGTACCTTAATAATTGCGCAAGAATAGTAAAATTATGGAGATGCGGGGGATCGAACCCTGTGCCTCCCGCATGCAAAGCGGGCGCTCTACCATTTGAGCTACATCCCCTTGCTCATTTCAATTTTTTCTAGTATTACCTTTTCAAACTTTTAAACTCTGTCCTACTTCTGCGACGCGAAGACTTACCTCCATGGGCCCCCCTGCTCCCCCGCTCTCCCGCTGCAGCTGCCTCCTGCTCCGCTGCCGCCCGCCTGCCTCCCCAAGCTCCCCCCTTCCTCAAAAAGATCTTCAATTTCCCCAGCTACCGCCGCGCTCTGCTCCGGCTGTGCCGGAACTGCCGCCGGAGAGCCCGGAGGCGCCGGATCCGGACCACCAACAACAACGTAAAGGCCGATGAGCAGCCAGGTGTCGTCCTCGCCGTCGACGACGACGGTGTCGTCGACGTGACGGAGTGAGGGCGAGATCCTCTATTCGGCCAACGTCAAGAGTTTCGCCTTCACGGAGCTGATTTTCAGCTGGCTGCTGCTGCCCTCGGTAGCGTCGGCACTGTGCTGCCGCGTCCGGCACTCGCGCCGGTGGCCAGCAGGGCACGCCTTCAAGTACGCCGTGCGCTACGCCCTCGTGGACCTCGACCACCTCGTTGTTGTTGTTGTAAAATTTTCTCATTTGCGCTGAAGTGAGTCAGTTCTCTGTTTGATAAAGGCGTCTACAGACGGTACCCAAGAGCGTGGGGTACGAACAGAGAACAAGATGAATAATCAGCTACTGCTATGACGCAACGGTGCAAGAACAAGATGAACACCTCAACATGTGCATTGATGGTCAGTGTTTACATCTCCATCTTCTCTGTTACTCAAATGTTCTGAACTTTGTGAATCTCTGAACCACTTCACTGAATGTGAGTAAAATCTGTTCATTTTCTGAACCACTTCACTGAATGTGTGTAAAATCTATTCATTTTCTGGTTGGAATATTTGGACTAGTTCTGCTAGTTTAGAGTTTGGAGTATTTGCACAGTTAACTGGACAATTTTGCACAGATAACTGAACAGTTTTGCAAGCATTCGATCTCTGAACAATTTTGTTTTCTGTAAGATTTATATTGTCTCTAAATTCAGTCATGAACTATGAACTCTGAAATTAGTACTGTCCCAATAGCATTTTAAATATCCAAGTTAGGACTGCACTTTTAAAGTTCAAGATACTCCTGTAAATTAAACCTCAACTTGCAGAGTTGTTGTTTTTAGTTAACTGAAATTATAGTGACTACTCCTACTTTTTCCTTCTCCTCTGTTCTGAAACTTCAGCTATCATATCTACAGTACCTAGCTACTGTCAGAACAGAACACTGTATATCTATAGCTTCATTTTAGAAATTTAATTAGTGCATTTCTAAAATGGCAAAGATTATGGCGCAAAGATTAGTTACATCACATCAAGCATGCCATGCCATCTTTGATTCTGTTTTTGATGGAGTACTAGGTAACCTTGTGAAGTGAATAATGAGCATGGGCAATAAATATCCACTACTACTCCCACATTATGTCTTTGATTCTGTGTTTGATGGCACTGAATCTTGAAAATACTAGCAGAAGTAATATTGTCAACCACTGGGCCCCAAGGAGATATCATCATCAGTAGATATCTACAATTTTATTACTGGAGCCACCATACAAACCATGCAAACCTCATATTCTTTTGTTAGCTGAGAAGATCTGCTCTAGCATTTAGCAGAAGGATTACCACCACTACTATCTTATGTTGTGTAGGTACTTAGAAGTTAATTAGGATCTTAGCTTAGAAGACCTGCTCTAGCACTAAGCAGAAGTTAATTTGGAGTACTATGACTTTTTGACAGTCTATAAAATGGGGCACTTGCTTCGCAGGAAAATTGAAACTGAAAAATTGCAAGAGTTTTGCTTGATGTTATATTTCTATCCCATATTGAAACTGAAAATTTGTAAGAGTTTTGCTTCATTTGGAGTACAAGTCCAAATCTGTATTGACAATACATGTTCTATTTTTCTATTGTTGATCAGATCCATATTGTCCTAAATTGCAAAGTAAGTTAGCATAAATTCAGTTTTAATCCAAATTATTCAAATAAATCCAAATATTTTAAATTAATTCAAATAACTAAAATTAATCCAAATCAATTCAAATAAATCCAAATAACCCAAATTAATTCAAATAATCCAAATTAATCCAGTTAATCTAAATAACCCAGATAATTCAATTAATCCAAATAACCCAAATTCAATAACACAAGGATTAGACAAGGCATACACAAGGAGATGACATAAGGTTCTCTTTGTCCCCTCTTGACACAAGATTACACAAGACATACACAAGGAGCACCTGACTACATGACATAAGGGCCTCTTTGCCCCCTCTTGACTACATTCTTTCTCTGGCCACTTCTTCCCTTCCCTTCCCTTTACTTTTTTTTTCTTTTCCCTTCTCTAGCTAATTCTTTCCTTTCATTTTCTTTTCCTATTGAAATTTCCATTTCTTCTATAGTGGCCCTAGTATCAACAACTACCCGACTGTCGCAATATACATTGGTTATTTCCAGTACAGCATTCTGAAAGCGATCCTTATGCAAGTGGGGCAACTTATATTGATTTCCTCCTTTGTCTTTCATAACTTCAAACATAACTGCCTCTAATGTGATAAAGCTTCTGTGCAACTTGTCGGGATCGTAGTTCTCGAATTCCTCTTCCACACCCTATACCAGTTCCTAGATGTTTGTAGGTGACCTGCAGTCGGTTAGAGACTGGAGAGAGTTATGGAAGCAAAGGTACAAACAATTTAACTCAGGGATATTTGGGGTCTGTTGTAGCAATCGGATGTCAAGATCAGTTTGTTCCACAGCTTCTCGAAAAGCTACATCATTGGGAAGGGCATGAGGCTTTGTGTTATCCTGTTGGATGAATATTGTTGTTCCCTCATCATCGTCAGGCCACTTATCCTGAATTGTCGGGATAACCTTATTGATCAGATAATCTCTGCACACAGGCCTGGTTACTTTCACTGATGTCAACACTTTTGTTCCCTTTGTTCTGTTCTGACTTGTCCGCTTCGCCTCACTCTCTTCGATGAATGCCCAAATGTCGATCTTCCCATCGAATGTTAGCTCCCCCTCATTGTTATATCGAGGCCTGGCAACAGCTGTTAGGAACATTACCTTCCCAATGCTGTGAGTGTTTGACACGGTGCGCTTCAGTTCAGGCTCTCCTGGAAGTACATAGTAACTATTCTTCACTCTCGTCATGTCAAACCACTTCTCATCGATGTGAACCATATTCGTCATTGGTTTGAACATAGCCCGAGAAGTTGAGATCGAATTGTCATCGACCATGGACATACAAAAGTTCAATCCCGCGAGCTTGTTCTCTAGCTTGAGGTGAGGCTTCATGGTGCTTGTGATGCGGTTGAGCTCATTCAACTAGAACCTCTTATGTAGGGTCGATCGGGCCACACCTAGAGACCGTGCCAGAGATCGAATTGTTCTTCTTTTATTCAGTGGGATTGTTGAGGTCCTCTCTAGATCTAGCTCCTTTCTCTTTCGGCCAGATCTTCCCGGCTTCTTGCTTGAGACATCTACTTCTTTGCCATCGGCAATTTGCTTTTTGGCGTCTTCCCAGATTCTTTCAACAGATCGTACACTTATGTCCAACAGGTTTGAGACTAGCAGCTTGTCTTCTGGTTGAACAGACCCATCTCTGAGCTCGATTACCAGCAAGGCAAAGTAAACACCATGCCTCTCCTTATCTGACAATTCTCTTCTCTTCTCTTGAAGTATCCAATTCATAACTTCATCCTCTTCCTCTTGAGCTTCATCCTCTTTCCCTTCATCTTCTTGAGGCATCCAATTCATATCTTCATCGTCTTCCTCTTGAGGCATCAAGTTCAAATCCATAGGTACATTCTCTGCCACTTGAGGTTCCTCCTCTTGAGGCATCAAATTCAAATTAATACCTTCATCGTCTTCCTCTCGAGACATCATGTTCAAATCAATAGTTTCATGTTCTTCCTTTTGAGGCATCAAGTTCAAATCCATAGTTATGTTTCCTGCCATCAATGAAAAAAGATGAGTACACCATGGTACCATAACAAGAATATATACACACAAAATGAGTATGCAAGTCAAACAAGAAATGCATTTGCACTAGTCAAACAAGAATACACACACACAAAGTAGTAGGAGGAGTACTATTGTCAACACTTTTGCACTAGTTCTGCTAGATATGATCATGAGTAGATATCTACAGTTTTAACACTGCATTTTAACTGAATTTTCAGATTATGATCATGAGTAGATATGATCATGAGTACTCCATACACATGTCCAGATTAAACAAAAAGTATCATGTTCAAGCCAAAATTTGAAGATTGCAAATGACCATGACCATGATCAGCAGCAATTTTGAAAGCAAAATTCAGTAAACAAAATTCTGTCAGTCCTGTCATTTTGTTTCCAGTCAGATTTGTATCCGCTGGGCACTTTAAATTTAGATTAATTCAGATCCATGTTGTCCTATATTGCTTACTGCAGCTAGAGTAGAAGTAGGAATAGGGGTAGCTTCAACTACAGCAGGAAAAAAACTACAGTAGGAGTAACACTGTAATAGTATCCTTGGAGTAGCCAGAGGACATGTGTTGCTGATCTGCTAGGAGTATCGGTTTGGAAATACTTTGGCATGGTTGAACTGGTGCTTATTTTTGTTTCTCTCTCTGCAGGAGCAGATTTCAGTTCAGAAGCAGATTTTGTGTTGCAATCATCACACTTAGGAGTAGTTTGTCATTTTAAATGGTCATTTAGTTTCAGTTCAGTTAACACTTCCTTGCTTCAGTAATTAGTTCTTGATATTGTCCAACATATGTGAATTAGTTCCTGATATTGACATTATTTTTTCATGTAGGCTCAATGCTCCTGAGATTAGAGCAACTTTTCATCTCTGAAACTTTTAGCCTCAAATTGCAGACCTCCTGGTGCATCCCTTGAATAACAAAACATGCAAAATGATGGGAGGTCTGAACTCTAGCCTATACCTTTTGTGACAAATTTAGTAATCAACTGTTATTGCTTTTTTGTAGAGGCCCATCTTGAAGCATCTTTACTATAGGAGTACTCTGTTTAGAACATGGAGCAAATTCAGTAGACATTTTTACAAGAATTCAGTAGATTTCGTCATTTGGATAGGAGTATTTTTCTGCTCAATTTGTCAATTGGATCAAGATGCTACTCTACTTCACCATAAGAAGAAGTATTTTTCTGCTCCATTTGTCACATACAGTTTTACATCACCATCATAAGCAGAAGTACCAATTGAAGTTTTACATCACCATCACACAATTTTACTGTACCTTCTTCAGGGTGCAGAGTAGTAGCAACAGCAGCACAGGCAGGGTCAAGGAGCACCAGCACGGGCAGCTCAGTGGAGCAGCAGCAGCACGGGCATGGTCAGTGGAGCAGCGCAGCACGGGCAAGGTCAGTGGAGCAGCAGCAGCACGGGCAGAGACCACCGGCGACAGGGGAGAAGCAGCCGCACGGGTGCGTTGGTAGGGGAGAAGGAGCAGCACGGGTGCGCGGGCGTGGGAGATCGACGAGGTCGCGCTGGAGATCGAGGATCACGTGCGCGAGCTCCTGGTCCACCGGACCATGGAGGCAGGCTCCGGCGACGCCAATAGGGGATCACGGCGGCGCACGCGCCGGAGCTCGAAGAGGATGCACGGGAGCACGAGGAGGATGTGCGCGAGCTTCAGGAGGATGCAGGGGAGCTCGAGGAGGGACGCGCACGGCCTCGCGGAAGACGTAGCGGGAGATTCCAGCGACGCCCGCAGGTAATCGAAGCGGGAGGGGACCGCAGCGGCGCAGGTCTGGGCTGCGGCAGTGGAGGAGGTAACTGCCGATGGCGGTGAGAGCTTGTACTTGGCGACGGCGAAGGAGCTTAGCTGGGCTCGCCGGCCCCTGGCGAATCACACAGCTGGGCGGCACCGGCCCCTGGCGACGCGCAGGCGACGGGCGGAGGAAGAAGACGGGACGGAGGGATTTGTTTGAAATGCTTTTGAAACCATGAGGTTTTTTTTTGCAAAATTATCAATGAACTACGCCCGTGACATGTTTTCGGGATGGAGGGAGTACTTCATTTCTGTTGTTTATTTTGAATTTCATTTTAACTTGAAAGCCTTGGTTTGGATTTTGATTTGGTTCTCCAAAAGTTTGATTTGAATATTTCTTTTTTGGTTTTGTTTTTGCTTGTTTGCTTATCTTTTTTTTTTTCGTTTTTGCTTGTTTGTTGATCTTCTTTTTTGGTAGACGGTTTGATCGAAAGCCTAGGTCGGCCCGCACCGTCTGATTGCAGCAGCGGGTGCGCCTTTCATAGTACTGGCAAGGAGGAGTCGAGCATACATGACAGTTAATCTGGACCAATATACAAAGTTTAAACATAGATTTAAAATACACTTACTATATATGCTAATGGAGACGAAGATGATCAAAGAATTACCACTTCATCGTTGGTCCTTTGCCCTTGCGGTCGACTGTAGCCCTCTGTGTAGGTTTAAGAGGAAATAGAAAACAGAGAGAGAGGAGAGGAGTCGCTCGCTCTTATAGGTTTTCACCGCTCAGGTGAATACTTTGCCAACCAAGAACCAGAGAAATACATAGCACTCTTTTAGGTTTTCACCGCTCGGGTGAATGCTTTGCCTACCTGTCATACATACAGAACTGAAAGACAGATGCACACAAAGGAGGGCGGCTGAAGGATCATGCTTTGCCTACCTGTCATACATACAGAAGTGAAAGACAGATGCACACAAAAGAGGGCGGCTGAAGGATCATGCACACTGGGGAAAAGCAACGCGCCGTCCGTTGTCGATGGAGGTTGCTTGGGCGCGACAATGCAGAGAGCTGCCAACGGCCGGCTACGACAAGACGCAGGCGACTGCGGAGAACGGGCTGACGGAGCAAGGAAGGTTGCGCAGGGGCGATGACCATCCGCGCAAACTCTACAGGCGCGCTGTCGCCGCAGATGAGGACGGTCCAAGATGGCCGAACTGATCGCTCACGACTAGCTTGAAATCTATCTCTACCCTCCACTTGTTTTTGCATGGAACTTTCTGTGGGATTGATTAACAGTGAGCTGCCTAAAATACCCTTCACAACTCAATATACTACTAGAAATCTTGAGTAATATTGTCTCATCTGGGACGTCGAACCAGAAAAATAAACGGCCCAAATTTCTTTGATGTACTGTAAAAGGTCTCAAAAGTAAATGCGCTGGTAAATTGTGCGAACAATACAGAGCACCGAACGTAGATCGCTCAGAATGATGGTTTGATCGGAAGCCCAGGTCGGCCCGCACCGTCTGATTGCAGCAGCGGGCGCGCCTTTCACGGCCCGGGTGTTGTCAAGTTTACTTAGCTTTCATTCCAACTTAGTACTAGCAAGGAGGAGTTCACTTCGCAGATGCTGCTGCACTAATTTGCCACCCCCTCCCCTCCCCCCGAACAAATGAGCATACATCACAGTTAATCCGGACCAATATATGCAGTTTAAACATCACTAGCAAAAATATTCGTGCGTTGCAACAGAAGAAAAAAAATATTACATACTTCTGAGTTCTAACACAATAGCCATGTTTCACGAAACCCATCCTCCCCTATCCCACCTCCACTTGTGATTTTCCCACGCGCCCACGGCGACTGCTTCTTCATCCCCAGCCCCACCCACACATGTACCTGCTCCACCCACGCGCCCACGGTAACCATGTTTTCTACGCACTCGCACTTGAGGAACACCCGACACCGATGGGAGGGCACTGACGGAGGAGTTCTATCCTTATGTGCATCGGATACATGCCTCATGTCGTCCTTGTCGACCACAGCGACCAACAACCAGGCCTTGACTGAGGCAGCACGGCGGCCCCGGCGTTCGTGTGTATTCATGGCTTGATGCACAACAACATGTGGCTGCATGTCTTCACACGGGCAGAGGTGACCTATGCTACTAAGCTCCCTCGTCCTGTCCTCAGGGACATATCCCGAGGCTGCTCTTGTCTTTTCGCCAGGCTGCCCTCGTCTTTCCATTGAAGTTGTGTGTTGGGGGTAAACATGGACATTAGTCGGACTATACCATGAAAGGTTGGTCGATGTTAGCAAGTTCGCGTTTTCTAATTAGGACGTGTTTTACTTAAAGGAAATAAGGCGGGGTTCTATTGGTTTTTCCTTGGTCTTCTTTTTCTATTTTGTACTGGTTTTCCTTCATTTTTTTCTCTTTTTATTGGTTTTTCCCTTTCTTTGTTTTTCTATTTTTCTTTCTCAGTTTTTACTGGCTATTTTTTCTTTTTTCCCCTATTTTACTTCGATTTTCTTTGTTTCCTTCTTGGTTTTCACTAGTTTTTTTCTTTTCTTTTGCCCCCAGTTTTGTTTGCTTCTTTTCTCGCTTTTCATTGATTTTCTTTTTTTTTCTCTCTCAGTTTCATTGCTATTCTATACACATTTCTTTAAAAAAATTCTAATAAAAGATTAACATTTATTGAATACTTGTTTCAACATTTTTATACACATTTCTACAGTTTTCAAATGCTTGATTAATATTTTCCAAATAGCAATTTAACATTTTTTTAATACATGCTCTAATTTTCTCCTATGCACATTTTTTTCTGCAAATGTTCTATTAAAGTTCTTCAGACCCAAGTCTAACATTTTTTAATACATGACCAACAAGTTTTCTATACACATTAAAAAAATTACACACAAGATTAACATTGTTTTAATACATGGTTAACATTTTTTTCTACACACATTTAACATTTTTCAAATACAAATTTAACATTTATTGAATACATTGTCAACATTTTCTCTATACACATTTAATATTTTTCAAAGACAAGTTTAACACTTTTTTATTACATGGTCAACATTTGTTCTATACACTTGTTCAACATTTTTCAAATGCTTCATTAGCATTTTTTTAATTTTTGTTTAACATTTTCCATGTACAAGATTAGCACTTCTTTAATACATGGTCAACATTTTTTCTATACACATTTTTGACATTTTGAAATACAATATTAATACTTAACACATGGTAAACATTTTTCTATGCCCATGTAACATTTTTAAAATGCTTGATCAAGATTTTTTAACTGCAATATTAACATTTTTCAATACATGATTACCATTTTTTGTATAGACATATAATATTTCCCAGATGCTTGATTAACATTTTTGAAATACTTGTTCAACATATTTTTTCAAATGCTTTATTACCATTTTATATACATGATAAAAAAATCATCATTTTTAATACATGTTCAACAATTTTTCTATACATGTTCACCAGTTTTCTGAATACTTGGTTTATATTTTTCAAATACTTTTTCAACATTTTTAAAATGTAATTTGTAGAGTATTTTTTGTATTATATATATATATGATATTTTAATGTATAAACAAATGTACAAAAATAAAGAAAAAAAAGAAACTGGAAACGTAAAAAGACAACAGAAAAAAGGAGGATGTCGCTACCCGCGCTCTTGGGCCGGCCATCTCGGTCTCCCCTTCAGCGAGGGCTCCTCCCCTTCTTGCGGAAGGTGCGCCCCTAGTTTTAGGCATTCCCGTATTTGGCGTTTACACCACAATTTGAGCATCTTTTAACATGTCGGCCCATTTAGAACCTACCACGCTTCCTGCTTTGTTTTTTGAAGTAGTGTTAGGGTCAGTTCTCTTGGGCGGCTTAAAAATAAGCTGGCTCTCCCCAGCATATAAAAAAGCCTTCCTATAAATTTGTTGAAACTTCTAATTTTTTATATCATAATTAGTTTAGAAGCCCCAATGCATTAGGAAGACCGCTTATGGAAAAAGTTGGGGGAGGAGACGGTTTATTTTTTAAGCTGCCTAAAGAACTGGCCCTTAGGGAAGCTTCGTTCTGGTTCTAGGAAGCTTTTGGAAGCTTCTGGCCTGTTATTTTTTACATTCGGTTTTTATAGGTTTTTATATGTCCCTACTTTTTTTATTATTATTAAATTCATACTGAATTCATGAACCATTTTCAATTTGTGAACATGCATGATTTTTTTTCAACTGCATGATTTATATTTCTTAATCATTAACATTTATCGAATTTATGAACATTCTTAAAATCATGAATTTTTTTAATTCTGTAAAAAAACAAGTTTTTTTAAATCGATGCACTTTTTAAATTCACAACCTTTTCCAATTTGGTGACCCGTTTTCCAAATTCACAATATTCTTTTAAGATTCTTATTTTTCAATATTCATAATAGTTTTAAAATTCATGAACTTTTTAGAGTAATTTTTTTCCAAAGTATTGAACTTTTTGAGTTCTTAAACTTTTTTCAAATTCATATTTTTTTTTCAAATCCAGGAGCATTTTTCAAAAGTATTAGGTTTTTAAACCATAAAAACGGAGAAGTAGATTTCCCCCGTAAACCAGAAGCTACTGTTTTCCCGAAAGAGCGAGCGAGCGGTCGAGGGAGCTAATTGGCTGGTGCAAGCGACCGCTAGTGTGTGTCTTTGATCATAGACAACTGCAATATAGTATATTTTCTGCTGAGAAATGAACAGGTGTTGATAAAAGAAAAGAGTTGTCCTGATTTTACAATATTGAAATTTTCACGTAACCAAAGTAAATCTTGATATGCGTTGACGGTATTAAGAGCATCTATAGCCGGGCGCCTCAAACTCGCCTCATATGCTTGGGCGGGCCGCCCGATCACTGACCGGTCACGTTTTTTTCCGACCCAAATAGACGCCTCAAATGCCCGGGCTGACCGGCACCCCTCGTATCCAGGCCAAATATGGGGGCGCCCGGGCACGCCCGCCACGTCGGACTAACGAAGGGGTCCCAACCAGAAACGCTCTCAAACTCGGCGGTCCGAAGCTCGTCTCCTCCGTCGGACCGGTCTCGCCGTGTGGCGCAACTCCGCGGGCCCCGTAGTGCCTTGCCCGGCTATTTAAGTCGACCGGCGACACCGAAATCCTACCATCCATCCAAATTTTCCTCCTCCCGTCCGCTGCCCTGCCACATTTCACTCCACTCGTCCGCCTAGTAGCCATGCCTCCACGCCGCCGGGTGAGGAGCGAGCCATTTCTGACGCTGGATCATCGGCTCGAGCTCCTTGAGCACATCCGGGCTAGGCGCGAAGCCGCCGCAGGGCTACCTCCGGATGTAGTGGATCCGGGGGGGGGGGATGAGGAGGACGACTTTGAGGAGGATGTGGGGGACTGGGGGACGCTAGCGACGGGGATCTACAGTGGGAGCAGCAATCCATCCTCGATTCCCTCCGGTCGGAGTCGGCTGTGGAGGCAAGTCAGCGTCGCCGGCAGGAGATGGAGGCGCAACAGGCCACGAAGGAGGCGGAGATGCCCGCCTACATGGATGAGGTCAAGCAGGTGGAGGATGAGCCGGAGCCCTCCTCCCCACCCGTCCAGCTGGCGCCCGGCATCGTCGTTGTGGACATCTCTGACGACGAAGACTAGCTAGGGCAGTACGTAGTATGTAGTATGTACGATTCATTTGCATGCTTTTTATGGATCTAGGGATGAAATATGAGAGAGAAGAATGCAGAGTGGCTAATTTGAGGCGCGACCTATCATTGTCCGCGGACGCGTGATGTCTACTATGCAACTTTATTCTTATAGACACGTGTTAGGCCTCCAAGGGCAGAGTTTTGTAGGACAGTAGCAATTTCCCCTCAAGTGGATGACCTAAGGTTTATCAATCTGTGGGAGGCATAGGATGAGGATGGTCTCCCTCAAACAACCCTGCAATCAAATAATAAAAAGTCTCTCGTGTCCCCAACACACCAAATACAATGGTAATTTGTATAGGTGCACTAGTTTGACAAAGAGATGGTGATACAAGTGTAATATGGATAGTAGATATTGATTTTTGTAATAAGAACAATAAAAACGGCAAGGTAGCAATTGATAAAACGGAGCAAAAACGGTATTGCGATGCTTGAAAATGAAGCCTAGGGTCCATAATTTCGCTAGTGCAATCTCTAAACAATGCTAACATAATTGGATCATATAACCATCCCTCAACGTGCAACGAAGAATAACTCCAAAGTTCCTATCTAGCGGAGAACATACGAAGAAATAGTATGTAGGGTACGAAACCACCTTGAAGCTATTCTTTCCGATCGATCTATCCAAGAGTTTGTACTAAAATAACACCAAATAATTTCAGATTTACAATACTCAATCCAACATAAAGAACCTCAAAGAGTGCCCCAAGATTTCTACTGGGAAACAAAAGACGAGAACATGCATCAACCCCTACGCATAGATTACCCCAATGTCACCGCGAGAATCCACGAGTTGAGTGCCAAAACACATATCAAGTGAATCAATATGATACCCCATGTCACCACGAGTATTCATATGCAAGACATATATCAAGTGCTCTCAAATCCATAAAAGTATTCAATCCGATAACAACGAAATCTCAAAGGGAAAAACTCAATTCATCACAACAAGATAGAGAGGGGAAAACACCATATGATCCGACTATATTAACAAAGCCCGTGATACATCAAGATCGTGACATCTCAAGAACACGAGAGAGAGAGATTAAACACATAGCTACTGGTACAAACCCTCAGCCCCGAGGGTGGACTACTCCCTCCTCATCATGGTGGCCGCCGGGATGATGAAGATGGCCACCAGTGATGATTTCCCCCTCCGGCGGAGTGCCGGAACGGGTCTAGATTGGTTTCTCGTGGGTACAAAGCCTTGCAACGGCGGAACTTCTGATCTAGGGTTACCCCGAGGGTTCTCAGAATATTTGGGAATTTATAGGGTAAAGAGGGGGTGCGGGAGGCCACCGAGGTGGGCACAACCCACCTGGGTGCGTCTAGGCACACAGGCCCGTCCTGGTGGGTTGTGCCCCCCTCGGGGCACACCCCAGGTGCTGCTCTAGCCCATTGGAAGTGTTCTAGTCCATAAAAAATCCTCCAAAAGTTTTGCGGTGTTTGGACTCGGTTTGATATTGATTTCCTGCAATGTAAAAAACAAGCAAAAAACAACAACTGGAACTGGGCATTGGTGTTGGGGAACGTTGCAGAAAACAAAAAATTTCCTACGGTTTCACCAAGATCCATCTATGAGTTCATCTAGCAACGAGTGATCGGATGCATCTACATACCTTTGTAGATCGCGAGCGGAAGCGTTCAAAGAACGGGGATGAGGTAGTCGAACACGACGTGATCCAAATCACCGGAGATCCTAGCACCGAACGGACGACACCTCCGCGTTCAACACACGTACGGTCAGTGTAACGTCTCCTTCTTGATCCAGCAAGAGGGAAGGAGAGGTTGAGGAAGATGGCTCCAGCAGCAGCACGACGGCGTGGTGGAGATGGAGCTGCAGTACTCCGTCAGGGCTTCGCCAAGCGCTATGGAGGAGGAGGAGGTGTTGGAGAGGGAGAAGGAGGCAACCAAAGGCGTGGATGAAAAGCCCTCCTTCCCCCACTATATATAGGAGGGCCAAGGGGGGGGTGCCGGCCCTAGGAGATCCAATCTCCTAGGGGGGGCGGCGGCCAAGGGAGGTTTCCCTCCCCCCCAAGGCACCTAGGAGGTGCCTTCCCCTCCTAGGACTCTTCCTTCTTGAAACCCTAGGCGCATGGGCCTCTTGGGGCTGGTGCCCTTGGCCCATGTAGGCCAAGGCGCACCCCCTACAGCCCATGTGGCCCCCCGGGACAGGTGGCCCCACCCGGTGGACCCCTGGGACCCTTCCGGTGGTCCCGGTACAATACCGATGACCCCGAAACTTGTCCCGATGCCCGAAACAGGACTTCCCATATATAAATCTTTACCTCCGGACCATTCCGGAACTCCTCGTGACGTCCAGGATATCATCCGGGACTCCGAACAACATTTGGGTTACTGCATATACATATCCCTACAACCCTAGCGTCACCGAACCTTAAGTGTGTAGACCCTACGGGTTCGGGAGATATGTAGACATGACCGAGACGACTCTCCGGTCAATAACCAACAGCGGGATCTGGATACCCATGTTGGCTCCCACATACTCCCCGATGATCTCATCGGATGAACCACGATGTCGAGGATTCAAGCAACCCCGTATACAATTCCCTTTGTCAATCGGTATGTTACTTGCCCGAGATTCGATCGTCGATATCCCAATACCTCGTTCAATCTCGTTACCGGCAAGTCACTTTACTCGTACCGTAATGCATGATCCCGTGACCAGACACTTGGTCACTTTGAGCTCATTATGATGATGCATTACCGAGTGGGCCCAGTGATACCTCTCCGTCATACGGAGTGACAAATCCCAGTCTTGATCCGTGTCAACCCAACAGACACTTTCGGAGATACCCGTAGTATACCTTTATAGTCACCCAGTTACATTGTGACATTTGGTATACCCAAAGCACTCATACGGCATCCGGGAGTTACACGATCTCATGGTCTAAGGAAAGGATACTTGACATTGAAAAACTCTAGCAAACGAACTATACGATCTTGTGCTATGTTTAGGATTGGGTCTTGTCCATCACATCATTCTCCTAATGATGTGATCTCGTTATCAATGACATCCAATGTCCATAGTCAGGAAACCATGACTATCTGTTGATCAACGAGCTAGTCAACTAGAGGCTTACTAGGGACATGTTGGTGTCTATTATTCACACATGTATTACGATTTCCGGATAACACAATTATAGCATGAATAAAGACAATTATCATGAACAAGGAAATATAATAATAATGCTTTTATTATTGCCTCTAGGGCATATTTCCAACAATTGGGTCAACAGGTTAATCCCAAAAATGATATAAAGTTGCTATAAAATGATTGTAAAACATCCAAGAATGATAATATAACAACTTGAATACTTCATAAATTATAGATACGTTGGATACGTATCAGCATCCCCAAGCTTAATTCCTACTCGTCCTCGAGTAGGTAAATGATAAAAGAAATAATTTATGAAGTGTGAATGCTAGCAAAGTGCACCAATTTGATCAATGACAATTTCAATCACTTCTCCTAGCATCATAACATCAATTCTTTCTTATAAAGCTTCTCATGTTAAAGTAGCAACCAGTTCACATGTTAAGGTTCAAACAATGAATTCTCTTGAAAATCAACAACCTATGTTCTTAGCCACCAAGCAATTGCAATTCAAATTATTCAACAGAGTCTAAGTAAGAGCTCCACATACTCAACCATCATATAGTCTTCTATGATTGCTAACGCTCACCGCATACACATGAGCAAAACGTTTCAACCAAACACATAGAAATATAGGGGCTTATAATTTCGCCTCCCAACGTATTCACCTCAAGGGTGATGTCAACAATAATAACTCATGCTACCCATATCCAACTGGATATATGTGCCTAGATCTTTCCTCTCCACATGATGCTTGCCGAAAAAGAAAAATAAAAAGGAATAGAGAGAAAAACTTTGACTCTTGTGTGAAAGTAAATACATAAAAGTAAAAGAAGTCCCTTCGCAGAGGGAAGCAGAGGTTGCCATGCGCTTTTTGTTTGTATGCTCAACCCCTTAGTGCAAAAGAACATCACGTTATGATGTGAACTGGGACCCGATCTTTCGATGAGAGAGGATAACTACGATTTTGGGTGGGACTTGACCCTCACGATCCGGCTACCAACCGTACAAGAAGAACCGTACACGACTGATATCCACGGCAATCGCTGAACCAACTCCACGGCGTTATCGACCGAGCCAACGGCGCGATCGACCTATCCACGAAGGATTTTTCCTGCAAGCAAATCGAAGAACATGCAAGAAAATAATAGCCAAGCAATCTCAAAATTGCGAATATGCTAGATGGGATTAATCTCACAAGATGGGGTTCCGATAGGATGTCTTGACGGTCGCACTAGCCGCTACGAGCGAAGACAAATAAAAGTAGCAATAGCTAAACTTCTCTAAACAAAACCCGAATCTAAACCCTAACAGTAGCTAGCTATTTATTAAAGCCGTCCACCGCCTTCGGATGTTGATGCGATAGGTCTTGGTGAATACGTCCAAACGATGAGACGGCCCATACGGAGGCGTGCACAGCAGGCCGGACTAGTTTATTCGCTGGCCCAAAGTTGCTCTCCCAATGCACCAAAAAATAAGGTCTTGGACCCACGTGCGTGGCTGGTTTGGATCCTAGGAGCAAAGTCCAAAACTTGTGTGGTCTTGCGCACTTGGACGTTATGGACCACGTTGCATGCATGTTGGATGAATTGGTGGGAAACACGTTCATGCAATCACTTTTTCTTCTTGTGAACGAACATGCATCTCCATCTTTCATCTCTAAGTGAGCATCTCTTGTTGACTCTCTGGTCCATTCGTTTCTGGGTACAAATAAATCACAACATGAGTGTAATATCATAGTTCTATTTGTTAAATAATATATCCAAAAGAACGAAAGTACCTGGTTAATAAATTGCCGTGTAATATTCGTAGACGTTTCTAAGATAGCTATGTGCACATCACGTTATATTGCCCCTTATGATAGCAACCTTTATTATGCAGTATGTCGCTTTTATTCTTTGCCATCACAAGTTCGTACAACACTGAATTTTCTCTTAACTAAATGATCTAACACTTCTAGAAGCAATTTGTATTACCATATTGCACCGATGACAACTTAATTGAAGGATCTTGCTCAATCCTTAGGTAGGTATGGTGGACTCTTGAAAATAATATTTGGGTTTAAGGGTTTTTGGATGCACAAGTAGTATCTCTACTTGGTGCGGAATTTTTGGCTAGCCAAGATGGGGGGCAAGCACCACATATTGAAGGATCTATGACAATATAACTTCTATGTGAATATGAACAAACATAAACCATTACGTTGTCTTCCTTGTCCAACGTCAACAATTTTGGCATATAATATTTTGATGGGGGCTCACAATCACAAAACATTTCCAAGTTAGTGTATTTTCATGTGAAAGTTCTCTTCCTTATACTAATTATTCATGAATTGCCTGTGTGACTAATATTGTGATTGTCAAGCTTCAAAAGATTTCACTTTCTAAACCCAATGTGAAGCTACCACTAGGCATGATATAATTTCAATTTCATGATATTCAATTTATTCAACGATTTACTCATAGGATATAAGTGAAGCACAAGAGTAAATGACAAGCTACTCCAAAAAGATATAAGTGAAGATTAAACGAGTAGTTAAGTAAATGGATAGCAATTTGAGGACTCTCTTATTTAAAAGTGTCAGATCTAAGTACTTATTAAAACATCAAGCAAAACAAAACAAAATGACATTCCAACAATAGCACACATCATGTGAAGAAGCAAAAACTTAGGATCAACCGATACTAACCGATAATTGTTGATGAAGAAAGGTAGGATGCCTACCGGGGCATCCCCAAGCTTATATGCTTGAGACTTCTCAAAATATTATATTGGGATGCCTTGGGCATCCCCAAGCTTGAGCTTTTGTGTCTCCTTAATTTCTTTTATATCACGGTTTCCCTAAATCTTAAAAACTTCATCCACACAAAACTCAACAAGAACTCGTGAGATAAGTTAGTATAAACCAATGCAAAAACTTTATCATTCTCTACTGTAGCAAATAACTAAAATTATTATTCAACATTGCATACTAAATGCCTCTGCATATTTAATACTCCTATCCTCAAATAGAATCATTAAACAAGCAAACATATGCAAACAATGCAAACATAACAGTAGTCTGCCAAAACGGTACCGTCTGTAAAGAATGCAAGAGTATAAATACTTCTTTAACTCCAAAAATTATGAAAATTTACCACACTGTATAAAATTTATCAAAGCTTATTTTGTACAATGTTCCAACATTTTATCACATTCTAAATTTTCTAGGGAATTTTTTCAACAACGATAAACTTTTTGTTTTGAAACAACAACATGTATAATTGCAAAATAAGCATGGTGAAGGTTATCCTTGACATTTTTATTGAAGTAAAAGATGCAAACATTATTATAAATAACAGCAAGAAAATCCTAACAAAATAAAACGACGCTCCAAGTAAAACACATATCATGTGACGAATAAAAATATAGCTCCAAGTGAGGTTACCGATAAGGTTGGAGACGAAAGAGGGGATGCCTTCCGAGGCATCCCCAAGCTTAGTTGCTTGGATCTTCCTTGAATATTAACTTGGGGTGCCTTTGGCATCCCCAAGCTTAGGGTCTTGTCACTAATTATTTTCCTCATATCGATATCTCACCCAAAACTTGAAAACTTCAATCACACAAAACTTAACGGAACTTCGTGAGATAGGTTAGTATGATAAAGAGAAAACCATTTCACTTTGGTACTGTCAAAGACAAGATTCATAATTTTTTCCACACAATGCCTACTGTAGCATATCATTTCCACAATTTATATTGAGCAATATAAGCCATAGAAACTAGAAAACAAGCAAACTATGCATTGAAAACATAATCTGTCAAAAACAGAACAGTCTGTAGTAATCTGTACTCCAGCCATACTTCTACTAGTCCAAAAATTCTGAAAAATTACGAAAACCTGGGCCATTTGTCTATTAATCTTCTGCAAAAAGAATCAATATTTTATCACACTTATGTTAAAATGAGAATTAGTTTCCTGAGCGCAAAAGTTTCTGTTTTTCAGCAAGATCAAATCAACTATCACCATAGACCATCCCAAAGGTCTTACTTGGCACTTTATTGAAACAAAAGCTATAAAACATGATTACTACAGTAGTGTAATCATGTGAACACACAAAAACAGTAGGTAAAAGTGCCGGGTTGTCTCCCAACAAGCGCTTTTCTTTAATGCCTTTTAGCTAGGCATGATGAGTTCAATGATGCTCGCAAAAAAGATAAGGATTGAAACATAACAAAATCATCTTGAATCATAAGTTCCTCTCTCATAATAATTTTCAGTAGCATCATGAATAGATTCATCAATATAACCATCACATAAAACATTCTTTTCATGATCCACAAGCATAGAAAATTTATTACTCTCCACATAAGCAATTTTATTCTCATTCACAATAGTGGGAGTATCATATGAAACGTGAATACTAAAAATTGTTCCCACATTAAGAGAGTAATGTCTAGTAGAAGGATATTCAAAATTATGAAAATAATTATCACTACTTTTTATAACATAAGTATCATCACAATAATCATCATAAGTAGGAGGCATGCAATCATCATAGCAAATTTGATCATTCAAATGGGATTAAAAATATCATCTCCATTAAGCATAGCATCCCCAAGCTTGGGATAAACATTAATTGCAACAAATAAATTCTCAAACATGTCATTATGATCAAACATAGCATCCCCAAGCTTGTGGCTTGGCATATCATAAGCATAATCATTCTCATCATTAATAGTATGAATAGCACCAACGTTATAACAATTGTTATCATCATAATTTCCCAAGTTGTTGCCAAAATGATTTCCAAGATTATAAGACGTATCATTGTCGTCCCAATCATAATCATCACAACAAGCAATAGGCATAACAAAATCATCATCAATTGCATCATCTTCCACAATTATTTTTGATTCATTTTCATGAGGGACAACAATAATAGGAGCAACATTATTTGGGAGAGATACCTTTTAACCTCTATTCTTTCTTATTTTCTTCTTCTTCACCACATCAGGTGTGGGTTTAATTAATTTTTTCAAGCTTCTTATTGATGAGATTGGTTGAATAGGGAGTTCCTCCTTGTCACCTACTTCATCATGAGAGACAATAGGAGGGAAAGTGGAAATCTTTACCCTTTCATTAGTATTCCTTTTATATTCTATTGGTCTTCCCATATTTCTATAGTTGGCAATATAAGCATTCTCATTGCAATTTACCATGCAAAACATATAGATATTCTTTAGTTTAGTTTCAATATCATCCGTGAGAATGAATACTCCAAACCAACTATTTTTATGTGTCAATTATTCACTCCCAAGAAATAGACAAAGCTCATTATAAAGTTCAAGGCTGATCAAGTTATTGCAATATTTGGACACGATTCAATCATGAAAAAGCATGCATTGGAAATTAAGGTGACTGATACGTCTCCAACGTATCTATAATTTTTGATTGTTCCATCTTGTTTTATTATCAATATTGGATGTTTTATAATCATTCTATATCATTTTTTGGTACTAACCTATTGACACAGTGCCAAGTGCCAGTTCCTATTTTTCCCGTGTTTTTACATCGCAGAAAATCAATATCAGACGGAGTCCAAATGCCACGAAACTTTACGGAGATTTTTTATGAACCAGAAGGAACATGTTGGGCCTTGGTTGCACCTGGGGGGAGTCCCGAGGAGGGGACAACCCACCAGGGCGCGCTAGGAGGCCCAGGCGTGCCCTGGTGGGTTGTGCACACCTCGGGTGCCCCCCGAACCGCCTCTTTGCTATATAAATACCCAAATATTCCCAAAATCCTTGGGGAGTCGATGTAATATTCATCCAGCCACCACAGATTCCATAACCACCAGATCCAATCTAGAAACCATCTCGGATGGGGTTCACCACCTCCATTGGTGCCTCTCCGATGATGCATGAGTAGTTCTTTGTAGACCTTCGGGTCCGTAGTTAGTAGCTAGATGGCTTCATCTCTCTCTCTCTCTCTCTATCTCCCTCTCTTGATTCTCAATACAATGGCCTCTTGGAGATCCATATGATGTAACTCTTTGTGCGATGTGTTTGTTGGGATCTGATGAACTTTGAGTTTATGATCAGTCATATCTTGTTTATATCCATGAAAGTTATTTGAGTTTCTTTGATCTCTTACATGCATGATCTCTTATAGCCTCGTATTTCTTCTCCGATATTTGGGTTTTGTTTGGCCAACTTGATCTATTTATCTTGCAATGGGAAGAGGTGCCTGGTAGTGGGTTCGATCTTACGGTGCTTGATCCCAGTGACAAAAGGGAACCGACACGTATGTATCGTTGCTACTAAGGATAAAAAGATGGGGTCTATATCTACGCAATAGATAAACGGATCTTGTCTACATCATGTCATCGTTCTTATTGCATTACTTCGTTTTTCCATGAACTTAATAAACTAGATGCATGCTGGATAGCGGTCGATGTGTGGAGTAATAGTAGTTGATGCAGGCAGGAGTCGGTCTACTAATCTTGGACGTGATGCCTATGTAATGATCATTGCCTGGATATCGTCATAATTATTTGAGGTTCTATTAATTTCCCAACAGTAATTTGTTTACCCACCGTTTGCTATCTTTCTCAAGAGAAGCCACTAGTGAAACCTACGCCCCCCCGGGTCTTCTTCCTCATATATTTGCTTGCGATCTACTTTTCCTTTGCTTTTTATTCAGATCTATTAAACCAAATATAAAAATACTTTGCTGCACTTTATTTTATTTGTGATCTATTATTTCAATCTACTACAATTTTCTGGCATCATTACCCGAAAGGGATTGACAACCCCTTTAACACGTCGGGTTGCGAGGTGTTGTTATTTGTGTGCAGGTGTTGTTTACGTTGTGTTGCTTGGTTCTCCTACTGGTTCGATAACCTTGGTTTCTTCAATGAGGGAAATACCTACCGTCGCCATGCTGCATCATCCCTTCCTCGTTGGGGAAATACCGACGTAGTCCTAGCAGACAGGAGCTTTTCTGGCGCTATAGTCAGACAATCAAAAGGAATTTCAGGCGCCCTTGCCGGGGAGGATCTTCAACATAACCAGATTCCTAATCAAAAATTTCATCTCCTTACAATTTACATTATTTGCCATTTGCCTCTCGTTTTCCTCTCCCCCACTTCACAAAAATTTGCCGTTTTATTCACCTCTCTTTCTCGTTCGCCGTTTTCTTGCTGGATCTGTTTTTAGTGGAATCTTGTTGTGTGGTCATCATGACTGAAGAGAACACCAAGTTAAGTGATTTTTCAAATACCAACAACAATGATTTTATTGGCACTCCGCTTGCTCCTCCCGCCACTAGTGCGGAGACTTGTGATATTAATACTGCTTTGCTGAATCTTGTTATGAAAGACCAATTTTCCAGTACTCCTAATGAGGATGCCGCGTCCCATCTTAATACCTTCGTGGAATTATGCGATATGCAAAATAAAAAGATGTGGACAATGATGTGGTCAAGATGAAATTATTTTCATTTTCTTTGCGTGATTCTGCAAAAAATTGGTTCTCTTCTTTGCCTCGCAATAGTATCGATTCTTGGAATAAGTGCAAAGATGCTTTTATCACTAAGTACTTTCCTCCCGCAAAAATTATTTACCTTAGAACCCAGATCATGAATTTCAAGCAACTTGAACATGAGCTTGTTGCACAATCTTGGGAAAGGATGAAAATGATGCTAAGGAATTGCCCAACTCATGGGTTAAATCTTCGGATGATCATACAAATTTTTTATGCGGGGTTGAATTTCGTTTCTCGTAATATTTTAGATTCCGCCGCGGGTGGTACTTCTATGGAAATTACTTTTGGTTAAGCCACCAAATTGCTTGACAATATCATGGCAAATTACTGGCAATGGCATACTGAAAGGGCTCCTACTAGTAAAAAAGTTAATTCGGTTGAAGAAATTTCTTCTTTGAGTGAAAAAGTTGATGCTCTTGTGAAATTGGTCTCTAGTAGAAGTGCTCCTATTTATATTAATGATATGCCTTTGTCTACTTTGATTGAGTAGAATAGTGATGCCATAGATGTGAATTTTTCTCTCGAAATAATTTCAACAACAATGCTTATAGAGGTAATTTTAATCCTAGGCCTTTTCCTAGTAATTCCTCTAATAATTATGGTAATTCCTATGTAAATCAATCTTATAATAATAATAATATGAACACCTCTGATCTTGAGAATAATATTAAAGAATTTATCAACACACAAAAGTTTTTCAACACTTCCATAGAAGAAAAGTTGAATAAGATTGATGATTTGTCTAGAAGTGTTGATAGAATTTCTCATGATGTGGAAAATCTCAAGATGAAAATTTTTGTGCCTAAATTAGATGTATCAATTAAAGCTCTTTATGTTTCTATGGATGAAAGTAAGAAAAGAACCGCTATGCTTAGAGCTAAAAGAGAATTTTTAGAAAAAAAGTGTTTTCTAGTGATTTATTTCGCAAGAGTGATGAAGATCTTAAAATGATTGGTGTTTCTTATATTGATTCCTTGTTTAGTAAAGATGAAAAAGGGACTGGAGAAGAATCAACTTAGGTAGAAGGCGTCCCAATATTTCAGAGGGTGAAAATCTTGTTGAAAAATTTGATGAAAGTGGGTTTGAAGAGGTCAAAACTTTAGCTAGTGATGTGCCCACTCTTTTGGATTATAAAGAATTTAATTATTATAGTTTCTCTTTGATTGATTGTGTTGCAATACATGATAAATTCACCCCATGCTTATGAACAAAATAAAGCTTTTACTAAACATATTGTTGATGCTATGATGAAAGCTCTTGAAGAAAAATTAGAATTAGAAGTTTCAATTCCTAGGGAATTGCATGATGAATGGGAACCTACTATAAAAGTCAAGATTAAAAATTATGAGTGTTTTGCTTTGTGTGACTAGGGTGCTAGTGTTTCTACAATTCCGAAATCTTTATGTGATGTGCTTGGTCTTACTGATCTTGAATCATGCTCTTTATGCTTCACTTAAATCTTTTATGAGCCAGGACTTGCTCTAGTGCTTCACTTATATCTTTTTGAGCGCGGCGTGCTTAGTATTTTTGAAGAAATTCTCTCTTGCTTCACTTAGATTTATTTGAGAGTTATTAAAATTTTGAAGAAATTCTCTTTTTCTTCACTTAAATTATTTTGAGAGAAAGAAATATTTTGCTCATGATCTTCACTTATATTTGTTTGAGCTTATGAAAATCAACACATGAAAATTAGTCCCAAAGTGATAGATATCCAAGAAGGATAAAGAAAATAAAAATGTGATGAAGATCATTGGACAAAATAAACTTGATTCTTAGTAATAGTTTTGACATATGATGATGTGTGAGTTATGTTGATGAGTAATTATGCTCTAGTAGGAATATTGGTGTTAAGGTTTGTGATTCCTGAAGCATGCACGTATAGTCTCTCGTTATGCTATGATGTTGGAGCATGATTTATTTTTGATTGTCTTCCTTATGAGTGGCGGTCGGGGACGAGCGATGGTCTTTTCCTACCAATCGATCCCCTAGGGGCATGCGTAGTAGTACTTTGCTTCGAGGGCTAATAAACTTTTGCAATAAGTATATGAGTTCTTTATGACTAATGTGAGTCCATGGATTATACGCGCTCTTACCTTTTCGCAATTTGCTAGCCTCTACAGTACCGTGCATTACCCTTTCTCACATTGAGACATGGTGCAAACTTCACAGGTGCATCCAAACCCCGTGATATGATATGCTCTATCACACATAAGCCTCATTATATCTTCCTCAAAATAGCCACCATACCTACATATTATTGCTTTTTGTCGGTGTACTAGAGTAGGGGTACCCTAGTATCCCGAACTTGTGCACGGGCAGTCGCAGCATCCCGCGGCAAGGCTTGCCGGGTGACCACCAAGGTCCTCCGTGGTTCCTTTGGAGCCATTCAAGGACAAAGTATCCAAGCCAAGGAGACAAGACCCCGGCAAGAGGAGCTTGCCGGGAAGGCCAACCAAGGCATCTCAAGGAACTTACCGCGACGCGCCACGCGTCCCGGCAAGGCCCGATGAGCGACAAGCTCCCGGACGCGACAAGACAACAACCGCGGCAAGGCGCTTGCCGCGGCAAGCCACCACTCTGTGTTCGCGCTCCAGCACATCCACCAACGTGTCGCTCTGGGACCCTTCCAGGCGTACGTGGCGGGAGGCTGTGCAGCCAGCGGTCCATGCACAACGTAGAAAGGGGGGAGGAAGAGAACACTCGCGCTCGGTCTCGTTAGCTGCTGGGGTGTACTGTAGCACTCCGCGCTCCCGAGCAAGAACTCAATACAAACCACAAAGCAGGAGTAGGGTTTTACGCATCCGTGCGGCCCGAACCTGGGTAAACTGCTCGTGTGCTTCGCCTCGATCCGCTCTTCGTGCGACCCACGCCCCCGCCGAACCGAAAGGGACTCGGTCCGCCGGTCCCATGGGTGCTCGTGGATTAGTCCCCCGACATCCTTGGCACGCCAGGTAGGGGTGTCGAGGTTGTGTGAACCAGATCCGGCGTTCACACGAGCTAGATCTTCATCATCTTCATCGACATGCCGCCGAAGAAGAAGGCTTCGGAGGCGGCTGCTCCGTCCGCGCCGAACCCACCACTGCCGGAACAAACGGCTGATGGGGCAGACGCCGGCGGAAGAACGGGCGTCGACGAGGGAGCTCACGGTGCTGCCAGGTCCAAGGACAAGGCTGCGCTGCCCATCGGCGGCGTAGCCGGCTCCCACAACGACCGGGCGCACTCCAAGACCTCCGCGTCCGTACATGCACCGCGCCCATCTCAGGAGGCGCGGGACCGGCAGCGTCATGGTACTCACGGTACCATGCGTTTGCTGGACCAAGATCGAGCTGGTGGATCTCGGAGTGCTCAAGACCAGCATGCATGCCAACATGCTGGCACGAGCGAGGCACGGTCGCCTGGACGGGATACTGCTCCTTCTAACATAGTTAGAAGTCCGAGCATATCCCGCTCCTCGCACCGTTCGCCACCGCCACCCGCCACTACAGCAGAAGCTTTGGCGCGAGCTCAACTGCTCCTGGACTACCCTCCAACGGCAGACAAGATCGACGAATGGAGGGCCACCATTCAGAGTCTCATCGGCTTCGCCAACGGCGACACTCAACGGCAGCCGAGCACGTTGCAGCCGCGGCAAGTCAGCCAGGCACGAGCCGGTGGCGACAAGACCGGTGGGGGTGCAACCACTATGCACTCTCCGCCCCGAAGGCCAAGATCGCCGACTCGCTGGATCCACCTCGACAGCGACTCCACCGCGTCATCAGATCCACGAGCTCGTCGTGATCAGCGCCAAGTTCTTCACGAACGACAGCAAGAAGACGCTCGTACTCGCATCGAGCGCCGAAGAGAAGCGCGACGTCAATCGGACCAGCGCGCTGGGCCCTCTGTCGACATGCATGCGCCAGGGGAACCAGGCGACTTGCCGTACGCGGTAGGTTGCCCTGCGTTTACTCGTGAGCTACGGCAAGTCCAGTGGCCCAGCACGAAGAATTTCAAGCCAGACGTACCAGAGAAGTACGACGGCAAGTCGCATCCGTCGGAGTTCCTCAGCATCTACACCATCGCGGTGCAGGCTGCCAGGGAGCGTGACGACAAGATCCTTGCCAACTACTTCCCGCTGGTACTCAAGCCCAACGTCAGGTCCTGGCTCATGCACTTGCCGGACAACTCCATATCCTCCTGGGCAGACCTATGCCATCAGTTTGTCGGCGCCTTTACAGGCGGCCACAAACCTCATGGCCAAGAGAGTGACCTTCATCTGCTCGCCCAGAAGGAAGGAGAGCCCCTGCGCAAGTACATTCAGAGATTCAGCCGTGTACAGCACAACATCCCAGATGTCCACCCTGCCGCGGTCATCAGCGTGTTCTATCAGAACGTGCGTAACCGCAGGATGCGGGAGGAGATGGCGATGTGCAAGATCAGAAACGTCAGTGAGCTGTATGCCCTGGCCAACAAGTGTGCACGTGCTGAGGAAGGGAGGAAACTCCCCGGAGAGAATACAGGAGCAGGAGGATCTGACAGCGAGGATGCTGCCCCGGCAAAGAAAAACCGGCGCGGAACAATAGGAAGAAGAAAGGCAAAGATGTGCTAGTCATTGAGCAGTCCGGCAACGAAGGTGGCGCCAAGAAAGCCAAAGCTGGTAGCTCCGGCAAGGAGATTGCCGCATGCACCAACTGCCAGACTGTGGCGGTCGCCGACAAGCAGGACGACACCGACAAGCAGTACTGCAAGATCCACCGCACCAAGGGCCATGACCTCTAGAGCTGCAAGAAGGTCGAGCAGCTTGTCCAGCAGCAAAAGGCTGAATACGAGCAACGCGACAAGGAGAGGGCCCAAGGAGGCGCTGGAGAATCCGGCAAGAAGCGCGCCGGCCGGGGAGGACGCCGCGGCAAGGAGACAGACCTCCGCGCGGCCGCGACAAGGATGAATATGACGACGACGATGACGAAGACATGGATGGTGTCGAGACCAGTGAGCAGGAGTTCCAGAAAGCCACAGAGGTCTTGTGCGTTGACGGCGGTGCTTCTCTGCATACTTCGCACCGCCAACTCAAGCAGTGGGTGCGGGAAGTCAATGCGGCGGAACCACCTGTCGAGTCACACAAGCTTCTGAAATGGTCCAGCATGCCTATCATCTTTGATATTGAGGACCACCCTGATCGCACAACTGCGGTCGGGTGCTTGCCGATGTTGGTTTCACCGACTATCCGCAACCTCAAGGTCACTAAGATGCTAGTTGACGGCGGGGCCGGCTTCAACCTGATCTCCTCCGCTGTACTCCAGAAACTCCAGATCCCTGACAGCGAGCTTGAAGAGACCGGCACATTCCAAGGAATCAACCCGGGAAGGAGCAAGCCGAAGGGGAAGGTCACGTTGCCAGTAACATTTGGCAACGAGGTGAACTTCAGGACTGAGAGGGTCACTTTTGACGTTGCCGATTTTCCATTGCCTTACAATGGGATACTCGGCCGTCCAGCACTCGCCAAGTTCATGGCAGCCTCTCACTACGCATACAACATGCTGAGGATGCCAGGCCCGATAAGCGTCATCTCTGTCCCTGGCGACAAGAAGGATGCTCTTATCTGCGCCGACAAGATCTACCGGGAAGCGGCAGCCGCAACAGATCGCAATTCACCTGCCGTTGAAGCTCCCGGGGGGAAGAAGAAGACCAAGTCCGGCAAGAGTTCTGATGCCCACTCCGGCAAGCGCACCTCTTCGGAGTGCTGTGCTGCCGTCGAGGACGCACCATCGAGCTCCACCGGCAAGTGTAAGAAGACAATGGCAGCTCCGCCAGAGACCAAGAAGGTGTCCGCCAAGGAGGACGGCACTGGTGGTATCTTCACCATCAGTGCCACTCTCGACCCTAAATAGGAAAGCGCGCTCATTGCTTTCCTGCGGGCGAACGTCGACGTGTTTGCGTGGCAACCGTCTGACATCCCCGGTGTACCCAGGAAAGTAATTGAGCACCATCTTGCCGTTTGTCCTCATGCGCGACCCGTCAAGCAGAAGGTCAGGAAGCAAGCAGTGGAGCGCCAAGAATTCATCGCAGAAGAGATCAAGAAGTTGTAAGCAGCAGGCCTTGTCAGAGGAGTGCTCCATCCTACGTGGTTGGCCAATCCTGTAGTCGTGCGCAAGGCGAACGGGAAATGGAGACTTTGTATCGACTTTACCGATGTTAACAAAGCTTGTCCCAAAGACCCATTTCCTTTGCCGTGCATTGACCAGATTGTTGACTCCACGGCCGGATGTGACTTGCTTTCATTTCTTGACGCATACTCAGGATACCATCAGATCTTCATGGCAGAAGAGGATGAGGAGAAGACCGCATTCATCACTCCATGTGGCACATACTGTTTCATACGGATGCCTTTCGGTTTAAAAAATGCCGGTTCAACATTTGCAAGGGTAGTCCATGTCGCTCTTGAGCCACAAATACACAGAAATGTGGAAGCCTACATGGATGACATAGTGGTCAAGAGCAAGGACAAGGCAACTCTGATTCAAGATTTAGACGAGACCTTTGCAAATCTACGCAAGATCAGCCTCAAGCTCAACCCCGAGAAGTGTGTGTTTGGAGTCCCCTCCGGCAAGCTTCTCGGGTTCTTCGTGTCTCAGCGGGGAATCGAAGCCAATCCCGACAAGATCAAGGCCATTGAGCAGATTGAAGCACCAAAGCGCGTCAAGGATGTACAAAGACTTGCCGGTTGCGTGGCTGCTCTCAGCAGGTTTATCTCTAGGTCTGCTGAGCGCGCCCTGCCGTTTTTCAAAATATTGAAAAAGGCAGGTCCAATGAAATGGACTCCGGAAGCGGAGGCTGCGCTGCAAGACTTGAAGAGATACCTGTCCTCCACTCCAACACTTGTCGCACCTAAGCCACAAGAGAAGTTGCTGCTGTATATAGCGGCAACCAATCAAGTGGTTAGTGTTGCGTTAGTAGCAGAGAGGGAGGTAGATGACGAGCCAGCAACCACGGCAGGCGCATCCAGTGACAAGCAGGGGGCTTCCCCGACAAGCTCTGGTCCCGACAAGGATGGATCTGCGCAGACGCGCGAGGAGATACAGAAGAGAATGGTACAGCGCCCAGTTTACTTTGTCAGTTCCCTTCTGCAGGGGGCTAGGTCAAGGTACTCTGGCATGCAGAAATTGCTTTTCGGCCTTCTCATGGCCTCGAGAAAGCTGCGCCATTACTTCCAAGCACATGAGATCACAGTTGTCACTCGTTTTCCGCTGAAGAGGATACTACAGAATCCAAAAGCGACAGGCAGGATTGTTGAGTGGGCACTGGAACTGTCAAGCTTTGGCCTCAAGTTTGAGAGTACTTCAACTATCCAAAGCAGAGCATTGGCAGAATTCATAGCAGAATGGATGCCAACACCAGATGAAGAAATTCCAGAAACAAGCATCCCCGTCGAGGAAGCAAGCAAAGAGTGGCTGATGTACTTTGATGGTGCCTTTTCGCTGCAAGGCGCCGGCGCTGGCGTGCTGCTTGTCGCACCCACCGGAGAGCACCTCAAGTACGTAGTCCAGATGCACTTTCCCAAGGAGCAAGCAACAAACAATACTGCAAAGTATGAAGGCTTGCTTGCCGGTCTCAGGATCGCGGCAGACCTTGGGATCAAGAAGCTCATTGTCAGGGGTGACTCGCAGCTTGTCGTCCGCCAAGTGAACAAGAGCTATCAGAGTCCGTTGATGGAAGCCTATGTCGACGAAGTGAGAAAGCTAGAAGAGCACTTTGACGGCCTACAGATGGAGCATGTTCCAAGAGCTCAGAACGCCATTGCCGATGGCCTATCAAAGTGCGCCGCACTTAAGTTACCTGTGGAACCAGGGATCTTTGTGCTCAAGCTGACTCAACCGTCTGTAACGCCATCAACTGGACAGAGCAAGAAGAGGAAGTTGATTTCTGGTGACTATTTTCCGGCAGAGCTTCCCGAAGCCGCCGCCAAGAAGGTCCCCAAGAACAACGCCAAGAGCGCTGAGGAGCAGTCTGCTCCGGCAAGCCCTAGGGTTTGTTCCGTTGAAGCAGAAACTCCTGACAAGTTTTGCTCCGGCAAGCTTGCCGGGGAACGTCAAGCTCCGGCAGAGCCGCAGGTTCTCGCCGTAGAAGCGGATGTTCCCGCAGCAGCAGATTTGCCTTTAGTCCTTGTTGTCGAGCCACAAGCTCCAGCATGGACACAGCAGATTGTCCGTTTCCTTCAGACAGGAGAACTTCCTGAAGAGCAAGAAGAAGCGGAAAGAGTAGCCCGGCATTCAAGTATGTACCAGTTTGTCGACAACACACTGTACAGAAGAAGACTCAACGGTGTGAAATTGAAGTGTATTCACCGGGAAGACAGACAAAAGTTGTTGGCAGAGATACATGGAGGCATATGTGGTCACCACATTGGCGCAAGAGCACTTGCCGGCAAAGCATTCCGGCAAGGTTTCTTTTGGCCGACAGCCCTCCAGGATGCAACTGCACAAGTAACCAAGTGTGAAGCGTGCCAGTTCCATTCCAAGCAGATACACCAACCAGCTCAAGCTCTCCAGACGATCCCTTTATCCTGGCCATTTTCGGTCTGGGGGCTCGACATCCTCGGCCCCTTTCCCCGAGCAGTCGGGGGCTTTGAGTACTTGTACATTGCAATCGACAAGTTCACAAAGTGGCCGGAAGTGGAAGCAGTGAGGAAGGTGACAGCACAGTCAGCAGTCAAGTTCTTCAGGTCGATTGTTTGCCGCTTCGGGATCCCTAACAGGATAATCACCGACAACGGTACGCAATTCACGAGCCGCACCTTCATGCAGTACGTCCAAGATCTTGGCGCCAAGGTCTGCTTCACTTCTGTTGCTCACCCGAGAAGCAACGGTCAAGCGGAGAGGGCAAATGCTGAAGTGCTGCGTGGGCTCAAGACTAGGACTTTCGACAGGCTGCACAAGTGCGGAAGAAACTGGATCGAGGAGCTGCCGGTGGTTCTTTGGTCGATCAGGACGACGCCAAATCGAGCCACTGGCCAGACACCTTTCGCTCTAGTCTATGGAGTAGAGGCAGTTCTCCCCACGGAACTCGTATACGGGTCACCTCGAGTGCTCGCTTATGATGAGCTTGAGCAAGAGCAGCTGCGACAAGATAACGCGCTACTCCTTGAGGAAGACCGTCTTCAGGCTGCTGTACGAGCTGCTCGCTACCAGCAAGCTTTGCGCCGCTACCATAGCCGCAAAGTTAACGCCAGAAATCTCGAGGAAGGCGACCTTGTTCTTCAGCGTGTTCAGTCCGCCAAGAATTCCAACAAGTTGACGCCGAAGTGGGAAGGCCCTTACCGGGTGAAACGAGTCACTAGGCCTGGCGCTGTCCGCCTTGAGACCGAAGATAGCATTCCGGTGAGCAATTCCTGGAACATTGAGCATCTTCGTAAGTTTTACCCGTAAGGCGCGGTTGCCGGAACCTGCTCCGGCAACCACCTTTTGTACAAGTCTTGCCGCTGTTGCATGTAATCCTTTGTACAAAGCCGGGCGCAGACCCCGTGCATAAGTAAAGCTCATATGCTCCGCACATCTTGTCAATTTCATGCTTTCTATTTTTTGCATATGTGATCTGACACTTTGTGCAGCACCTACTCCCCGGTAAGCAATAACGAGCCGTAAGGCTCCATATCTTTATTTTCTCCTCTTTCTTTTTTCTCAAGGAAAGGAAGGTTCCCTCGCCCACAAGTTTGCCGGGGGGGGGGGGGGAAGGAGAAGATAATGGTATAGACCAGGCATCGTTCAAGAAAGTTTCACCTTACCGGGAAGCAAACAACAGAAAAGCTAAGTTGCCCAAGTTTGAGCAATCAGATTTTTTAATTTTTTAAGTTATCTCCCTTGAACGACCGCACTTTGTATGGAAAACCTGTGCGCGGAGGAACCAACTCGTAGCTAGTTGCGCCCTTACTTTGTTTCGAGTCCGCTCAACAACTTAAGTGAGCTGCGACTAGTTGCGACAAGGTTTCTTGTCGGTAGCGGCACCGCCAGCAGGCTGCTGACGTCCCGCACTCAGCGCTCGCGGCTAAGGTGCCTGCACCGGCAAGTTCCCTAAAAGCGTAGGGCAAAAACATACAAAGGGAGGAATCAAGTAAAGGGAATAACATTGCAATCATTACCCGGAATAGAGTTATATTACAAGGTAGCTTGTCGCGGCTCTAACAGATTGTTCTCATAACATGACCAGCAGCGACAAGAAAAGAAGAAAACGGGCGGCCTAGTCTACGCGATCGCCCTCAATCCTCTTGATCCCGCTCACCTTATCCACAATGGGTGCGACAAGGGTCTTGAGCGCCTCCAGATCAGCATCCGGCGGCAGGGTCTTGAGGACGTTGGTGAGGTTGAGGCCCGG
Organism: Triticum urartu; assembly: GCF_056163025.1. Lineage (NCBI taxonomy): Eukaryota > Viridiplantae > Streptophyta > Magnoliopsida > Poales > Poaceae > Triticum > Triticum urartu. The sequence goes on along the minus strand of NC_141879.1, from coordinate 146,931,850 downwards.
GTTGCAGAAGGCCACCTTCACCAACACCTTTTGAAGAGCTCCCGCGCAGATCTTGCGTGACTCGTCGGCCAGCTGCTTTGGGACCTTCTCCCGGAGCCGCTGGAGGGCCGTCGCCACGCCTTTGAAGAACAAGGTGAGCTTGGCGCTGGGTTGGAGGTTCTCATCAGAGGGATACCCGAGATCCTCCACCCCCAACTGCGCCAGCTCCCTGTCGATATCTGCGGCAGCATTCACGAGACCCTCCGTCCAGTGCTCCACTTTCTCCCTAAAAGCATTCTGGGCGGCGGCAGCACTCGCCAGCAGCGCCTTGTCGCCCTTGATCTCCTCCTTCAAGGCCACCTCCTGCTCCCTGGCGCCGTCCAGCGTCTTGGTCAAAGTGGTCAGCTTCAACTCAAGATCTGCGTTGGAGTCCTTGGCGGCGCTAAGCTCTTTGCCCTTCTCGGCGAGACGAACCTACAGCTCTGAGTTGCTGTGGGCGTCCTTCTCCCGCTCACGCTTGAGCGCGGCAAGCTCTTCACCACTCGCCTTGAGATCGGCCTCCAGCTGTGCCACCTTCGTCTCCAGCTCCTTCCTGGCGGCCTCGGCAACTGCGGCAGCATCCTCTGCTTGCTTAAGGGCTCCGCCGAAGTTTTGCTCACGCGCGGCAAGCTCCTCCTCGTGGCTGTCGAGGTTAACTTTCCGCTGCACCAGCTCGCCCTCCTGCGCAGACAGCTTCTCAGCGGCAAGCCGCTGTTGCTCTTCAACTTCGGCCTTCTCGAGGAAGAAGGCCTTCTGCTCTTCGGCGAGTTGCTCCTGCTCCTCTGCCAGGGACCGGAGAGCTTCCTGGTTGAGACCCCGGAGCTCCTCCGCGCGCTTCTCGATGTCCGCTCCCGCCTTCGCGACAAGCGCCTCGCGGGATTCCAGCTTGGCTTGCCACGCGCAGTAGAGCGACAACAGCTTCCGCAGCAGCCGCTCCTCCTCAGGCTCGCCGCTGCTGCTGCTCGGCGCATCAACTAGCGTCAGCCCAGCGGAGGCGAGCACCTCTCCATCAAAGCTCTCTCCCTCGACCGGCGCCCTGGAGCTTGACGCCCAGGGGAGGTTGATGAAGACGCCATCGCCGACCTTCAAGTAGACGCCTGGCTGGGGCTCTTCGGAGCCTGGCGCTGCGGCAGCGGCGGACGGGTCGGCGGTCGACGTAGCGCCTGGCGCTTCTGCGGCCTCAGGGCCGTCAGTGCGATCGCCAGACCCCTCGCCAGCTGCTGCGGCGGCAGCTTTGGCGGCCTCGTCGCCGGCGGGATCATCAGCGCCGGCTGCTTCTTCAGTGGCAGCGGCGTCGTCGGCAGCAACCTCGGTCTCCATCGGCTCCGCAGCAGATGGGTCTGATGGCCGGAAAAGTGAGAAAAGTCAAGCAAATACCCAAAAAGAAGAAGAACCCAAGGGAAGCTTTGAAGAGAAGATTACCTGTACTGGGTTCGACAGTCGTAGTCTCCGCCGCCGGGGGGACGCTGGTGCTGTCCCTTGTCGGAGAACTCTCCCTTGCCGGAGGACTCTCCCTTGGCATTTCGGGGGCGGCCTCCGGGCGCTCCTGGTCGGGCTGCTCTGCTCCTACACAAACCAACAGTCAGATGTCAGCAAAGAAAGAGTATCCATGCGCGCCTAACAGTGGAAAGCGAACCATATACTTACGCTGGCGGCTGCTCTGGAGAACAGTTGCCGGGTCCGGCAAGGTTGTCTCGGACGCACCCCCTGCTGTCGCGGTGGGTTCGTCCTTGATGACAATCACCGGGACCTTGGCTCTCTTCGCTGCTCTCTGGGCCAGAGTCCTAAAAAGGAATAAGTTCAGAGTAAAGCAAATGAGATACAAGACAAAACAGCAAGAATTGAAGAACTACAAGTACAACAAGAGAATCTTACTCTTCTTCTTCCTCGTCGGAGCTGAACGCGGAGAAGTCGAAGTCCGGCTCACGTCCGGCGCGAGGAGGCGGAGGAGTAGTTTCCCTTGGCCGCTTGGCAGGAACAGTGGCGGTGGTCTGAGACGACCCCGCTCCAGCTGCCGCCGCGGCGTGAGAAGCGGCAGGAGCAGAAGCGGTGGTCCGGGTGGACCCCGCTCCAGTTGCCGCAGCAGCGTGAGGTGCTCCCGCAGCAACAGTGCTTGCCGCGGTGGAGCGTGTCGCGCGGCGCGGCGACTGTTCACTCGCCCGCCGCCCCGCTACGTCCCCGGCCTTGCAGAGACGCCTTCTTGGTGGGGATGGAGGCTCTGCTTGTGGCGAGCTGCCTGAAGATGAGGAGGAAGAGGAGTTGATCTCCAGCGAGCCGCTCGTATCCTCGGCGGGCTCGCTCGACTCGACGTCATGCCCGGCAAGCTCTTTCTCGCCGACGAGCTCCTCTCGCTCGGCACGGCTTGCCGCCTCTGCTGCCTCTGCCTCCTCCATGGTGAATCCAAATTCGCCCGCGGCTGCGGCTGCCGCCGTCTCTTCCAGCCTAGTGGCGATGCGTGTCATCTCCGCATCGGTGGTGTCGCGGGTGAGGCTATTCTTTTCGTCGGAGCGGACCGGCACTTCTACCAAGCCGTCAAAGAACTCCTGCATGACGTCGTCTATAGGCTCTTTCCAAGTTGGGACAATTCCATGCGAATCGCACAGCGGCATCATTGCACGAATGCGGTCGAGCGCGGAGTTGTTGCACAGCGGAACGACACCCTTCGGCAACCTGAACACTTCGGGATGTTGAGGGTCGTACTTGAACAGCTCCTGGAGCATCGCGTTAAGCTCCAGAACAGTGAAGTTGAAGTTGAGGCCCGGACGCAGCCTCATGATATCCGCCGCATTCTTGAATTCCCAGGCGGGTCTCCTCCGTTCCTGCAGGGGGGCGATGCGGCGGCGAAGAAAATCTGCGCCAACAGCGCCTACAGTGAGCCCGGCAAGCCTGAGGCGTTGGATCCGGGTGACGGAAATCTTAAGCCTATCGTCTTCCGGGGCCACGTCACTCCAATCGCTGTCGCGTGCTACTGGGGCTTGGCGCCGGGCGGTAAACGGCTGCGGGTTCTCCTCGACAATCCAGCACCAGTCTGCTCTCCATTCCTCCCACTTGCCGCGGAACTCTCCCTCCAGATAAGTGTCCTTCTTGTCGGCCCTCGAGATCCAGGCGATTCCGCCGGATAAAGGCTCTCCTCTCTCTACTCGGGGCATAAAGAAGTGGCGAAAAAGGGCTACATTGGGATAGACTCCGACAAAGTTTTCGCAGAGATGTGCGAAAACTGCCATGGTCAGAACAACATTGGGGGTGAAGTCAAGGAGGCGGAACCTGTAGGTGTTCATAATATCGCAGAAAAACTCAGAGAAGAGCGGGCAGAGCCCGCAGTAGAAGAACAAGGCGAAGAAAGGATATCCGTTTGGAGCCATTTTCCAAGCGGCGGCTGGAAGTACCTTCGTGCACGGATGTGCTCGCGTCTCCGTCGACCAGAAGAGGTAGTAATTCTCCCTCAGCTCCCTCGCGGCGAGCTTGGGAGGGAAGATTGCCCGCTCCTTTCGCAGCGCCGCAAGCTGCTGCGCCTCGGTCGACTTCACAACCTTCCCTTTGTCGGCTCTCGGAGCCATAGCGGAAGTGGTGGAGGAGGTCGACGGCGTTGGTGGTGCTGGTGGCGATGGGGGGCGGGGCGCTGCTCTCTTTCAGCTTTGGGAAGACGAGGGAGCGGCGGAGGTTTACGAGATTGGAGTAGCAACCGGCGATGGGAGAACTACCCCTGTTTTCCCATGCTTATAAAGAGGGAGGGGGCGGACGTTCCGCCTTTCCGAATAAAGAAACCACCCACGATCTATCCCACGACGCCGCATTCAACGCGTGCCGTTCGGGGAGGGCGCGGTGGATACGGGGAGAGATACGGCGTAACCCAGGCCGCGCGTGCCCGTGCCCTGTTTTGGGCCTGGCCCAACAGCGCTCGGCACCGTGTATGGCCCAGGCCCGGGGGCTCTTGTCGGTGTACTAGAGTAGGGGTACCCTAGTATCCCGAACTTGTGCACGGGCAGTCGCAGCATCCCGCGGCAAGGCTTGCCGGGTGACCGCCAAGGTCCTCCGTGGTTCCTTTGGAGCCATTCAAGGACAAAGTATCCAAGCCAAGGAGACAAGACCCCGGCAAGAGGAGCTTGCCGGGAAGGCCAACCAAGGCATCTCAAGGAACTTATCGCGACGCGCCACGCGTCCCGGCAAGGCCCGGTGAGCGACAAGCTCCCGGACGCGACAAGACAACAACCGCGGCAAGGCGCTTGCCGCGGCAAGCCACCACTCTGTGTCCGCGCTCCAGCACATCCACCAACGTGTCGCTCTGGGACCCTTCCAGGCGTACGTGGCGGGAGGCTGTGCAGCCAGCGGTGCGCGGTAGCAAGCGGCGCTGACAAGATTGCCATCGTGGCGAGCGGTGGCGTCCCTGACGGTCCCTTTTGCACTATTTAGGCGACGCAGATGGGCATTTAATGCCCTGGTCCCCTGCCGTCAAGGTTAGGTATGATACACTGTAGCAGGTAGCTGTACCAACCGCAACACCTTTCCATTTTTACCCTTGTCTATGTTGCCACCTGTCGGTGACCCCTTGAGCATATAAAAGGAGGCCCATGCGCAACGTAGAAAGGGGGGAGGAAGAGAACACTCACGCTCGGTCTCGTTAGCTGCTGGGGTGTACTGTAGCACTCCGCGCTCCCGAGCAAGAACTCAATACAAACCACAAAGCAGGAGTAGGGTTTTACGCATCCGTGCGGCCCGAACCTGGGTAAACTGCTCGTGTGCTTCGCCTCGATCCGCTCTTCGTGCGACCCACGCCCCCGCCGAACCGAAAGGGACTCGATCCGCCGGTCCCATGGGTGCTCGTGGATTAGTCCCCCGACACTTTTCCATGGCCATTCCGAGATATATTGCCATGCAACTTTCACCATTTCCGTTTGATGACTTGAGCATTCACTGTCATATTGCTTTGCATGATCATATAGCTGACATACTGTTTGTGGCTCAGCCACCGTTCATCATTTTTCATACATGTTACGCTAGATCATTCCACATCCTGGTACATGCCAGAGGCATTTATATAGAGTCATATTTTGTCATAGGTATCGAGTTGTAATTTTTATTTCTTTTGAGTTATAAGTAAATAGAAGTGTGATGATCATCATTATTCATTTTTAGAGCAGTGCGCCAGTGAGGAAAGGATGATGGAGACTATGACTCCCCCACAAGTCGGGATGAGACTCCGGACAATGAGAAAAAAAGAAAAAAAGGAGAAAAGAACAGAAAGAAAGAAAGAAAGAAGAGAAAGAAGAGAAAAAATAAACAAAGAGAGAAGGGGCATTGCTAGTATCCTTTACCACACTTGTGCTTCAAAGTAGCACCATGTTTTTCATATGGAGAGTCTCCTATGTTGTCACTTTCATATACTAGTGGGAATTTTTCATTATAGGATTAGATGCAGACCCACTTAGTTTTCATATTGAGCTTTCATACACTTATAGCTCTTAGCGCATTTGTTGCATGGCAATCCCTACTCCTCACGTTGATATCGATTGATGGGCATCTCCATAGCCTGTTGGTTAGCCGCATCGATGTGAGACTTCCTTACTTTTTTGTCTTCTCTATATTTACCCCTATCATCATACTCTATTCCACCTGTAGTGCTATATCCATGGCTTGTGCTCATGTATTGCGTAAGAGTTGAAAAGCTGAAGCGCGTTAACAAGTATGAACCAATTGCTTGGCTTGTCATCGGGGTTGTGCATGATAAATACTTTGTGTTAGGAAGACAGAGCATGACAAGACTATATGATTTTGTAGGGATAACTTATTTTAGCATTGATATTTTGAAAGACATGGTTGCTTGTTGATATGCTTGAGTATCTAAATTATCATGTCAAAACTAGACTATTGATTTGCATCACATAAAAAGTCCAATCGTCCATGCTATAAAGAAAAGAATATGATGTGACATGTTAAACAACACTGCACATCAAAAAAATATGTTTTTATCACTTACCTACTCGAGGACAAGTAGGAGTTAAGCTTGGGGATGCTGATACGTCTCCAACATATCTATAATTTTTGATTGTTCCATGCTGTTTTATTATCAATCTTGGATGTTTTATAATCATTTTATAGTCATTTTATATCATTTTTTGGTACTAACCTATTGACATAGTGCCAAGTGCCAGTTCTTGTTTTTCTGTGTTTTTTTACATCGCAGAAAATCAATATCAGACGGAGTACAAATGCCACGAAACTTTATGGAGATTTTTTATGGACCAGAAGGAACGTGTTAGGCCCTGGTTGCACCTGGGGGGAGTCCAGAGGAGGGGACAACCCACCAGGGCGCGCCAGGAGGCCCAAGCGCGCCCTGGTGGGTTGTGCCCACCTTGGGTGCCCCCGGACCGCCTCTTTCCTCTATGAATACCAAAATATTCCCCAAACCTTAGGGGAGTCGACGAAATATTCATCCAGTCGCCGCAGAGTCTAGAACCACCAGATCCAATCTAGACGCCATCTCGGATGGGGTCCACTACCTCCATTGGTGCCTCTCCGATGATGCGTGAGTAGTTATTTGTAGACCTTCGGGTCCGTAGTTAGTAGCTAGATGGCTTCATCTCTCTCTCTCTTGATTCTCAAGACAATGGTCTCTTGGAGATCCATATGATGTAACCCTTTTTTGCGGTGTGTTTGTTGGGATCTGATGAACTTTGAGTTTACGATCGGTCATATCTTTTTATATCCATGAAAGTTATTTGAGTTTCTTTGATCTCTTATATGCATGATCTCTTATAGCCTCATATTTATTCTTTGATATTTGGGTTTTGTTTGGCCAACTTGATCTATTTATCTTGCAATGGGAAGAGGTGCCCGGTAGTGGGTTTGATCTTACGATGCTTGATCCCAGTGACAGAAAGGGAACCGACACGTATGTATCATTGCAACTAAGGATAAAAAGATGGGATCTATATCTACGCAATAGATAAACGGATCTTGTCTACATCATGTCATCGTTCTTATTGCATTACTCTGTTTTTCATGAACTTAATACACTAGATGCATGTTGGATAGCAGTTGATGTGTGGAGTAATAGTAGTAGATGCAGGCAGGAGTCGATCTACTAATCTTGGACGTGATGCCTATGTAATGATCATTGCCTGGATCATAATTATTTGAGGTTCTCTCAATTTCCCAACAGTAATTTGTTTACCCACCGTTTGCTATCTTTCTCGAGAGAAGCCACTAGTGAAACCTACGGCCCCTGGGTCTTCTTCCTCATATATTTGTTTGCGATCTACTTTTCCTTTGCATTTTCAGATGTATTAAGCCAAAAATACAAAAATACTTTGCTGCACTTTATTTTATTTGCTATCTATTATTTCAATCTACTACAATTTTCTGGCATCGTTACCAGAAAGGGATTGACAACCCCCTTAACACGTTGGGTTGCGAGGTGTTGTTATTTGTGTGCAGGTGTTGTTTACGTTGTGTTGCTTGGTTCTCCTGATGGTTCTTTAAACTTGGTTTCTTCATTGAGGGAAATACCTACCGCCATTGTGCTGCATCACCCCTTCCTCTTTGGGGAAATACTAACGTAGTCCTAGCAAACAGGAGCTTTTCTGGTGCTATAGTTAGAGAGCAATCAGTGACCAACTTTATTGCAAAGATCACAAGTAATAGGACAAAGAGAACATAATTTTGTAGCAAATTTATCTATCACTTTGAGCAAAGAATTGGTTCTATCATGTTTATGCTTCTTACAAAAGCTATCTTCCCTATAAGGCACGTATTCACAAACTTTATGCACTCCACAAAAATTGACATGCTTATAAGAAACATTTTTCTCATGAATAGTGCAATAATCATTAGCATTTTGGATATTCAAAGAATTCATACTAACAGCATTGCAATCATGCTCATCATTCAAATATTTTGTGCCAAACATTTTATTGACTTCTTCTTCTAATAATTGAGCACAATTTTCCTACCCATCATTTTCAAGAAAGATACTATAAAGATGATCAATAATATGATGCAACCTCAACTCCATTTTTTGTAGTTTTGTTTTTTAACCAAACTGGTGATAAAACAAGAAACTAAAAGATTCAATTGCAAGATCTAAAGATATACCTTCATGCACTCACCTCCCCAGCAACGGCGCCAGAAAAGAGCCTGATGTCTACTATGCAACTTTATTCTTGTATACACGTGTTGGGCCTCCAAGCGCAAAGTTTTGTAGGACAGTAGCAATTTTCCCTCAAGTGGATAACCTAAGGTTTATCAATCCGTGGGAGGCGTATGATGAAGATGGTCTCTCTCAAACAACCCTGCAACCAAATAATAAAAAGTCTCTTGTGTCCCCAGCACACCAAATACAATGGTAATTTGTATACGTGCACTAGTTCGGCGAAGAGATGGTGATACAAGTGTAATATGGATAGTAGATATTGATTTTTTGTAATAAGAACAATAAAAAATAGCAAGGTAGCAATTAATAAAACAAGCACAAACGGTATTGAAATGCTTGAAAATGAGGCCTAGGGTCCATACTTTCGCTAGTGCAATCTCTCAACAATGCTAACGTAATTGGATCATATAACCATCCCTCAACGTGAAACGAAGAATCACTCCAAATTTCCTATCTAGCGGAGAACATACGAAGAAATAGTTTTTAGGGTATGAAACCACCTCGATGCTATTCTTTCAGATCGATCTATCCAAGAGTTCGTACTAAAATAACACCAAATAATTTCAGATTCATAATACTTAATCCAACACAAAGAACCTCAAAGAGTGCCCCAAGAATTCTACCAGAGAAACAAAAGACGAGAATGTGCATCAACCCCTATGCATAGATTACCTCAATGTCACCGCGGGAATCCGTGAGTTGAGTGCCAAAACACATATCAAGTGAATTAATATGATACCCCATTGTCACCACAAGTATTCACATGCAATACATATATCAAGTGCTCTCAAATCCATAAAAGTATTCAACCCGATAATAATGAAATCTCAAAGGGAAAAACTCAATTCATCACAACAAGATAGAGAGGGGAAAACACCATATGATCCGCCTATATTAACAAAGCACACGATACATCAAGATCGTGACATCTCAAGAACACGAGAGAGAGAGAGAGAGAGATTAAACACATAGCTACTGGTACAGACCCTCAGCCCCGAGGGTGGACTACTCCCTCCTCATCGTGGTGGCCGTCGGGATGATGAAGATTGATATATCTCCAATGTATCTATAATTTTTTATTGCTCCATGCTATTATATTATCTATCTTGGATGTTAATGGGCTTTATTTTACACTTTTATATCATTTTTGGGACTAACCTACTAACCGGAGGCCCAACCCAAATTGTTGTTTTTTTGCCTATTTTAGGGTTTCAAAGAAAAGGAATATCAAACGGAGTCCAAATGGAATGAAACCTTCAGGAACGTGATTTTCTCAACAAACGTGATCCAGGAGACTTGGAGTGGCCGTCAAGAAACAAGGGAGGAAGGCACGAGGTAGGGGGGAGCGCCTACCCCCTTGGGCGCGCCCTCCACCCTCGTGGGCCCTCCGTTGCTCCACCGACGTACTTCTTCCTCCTATATATATCCATGTACCCCCCAAACATCTAGGAGCACCACGAAAACCTAATTCCACCACCGCAACCTTCTGTACTCGAGAGATCCCATCTCGGGGCCTTTTCTGGAGCTCCGCCGGAGGGGGCATTGTTCACGGAGGGCCTCTACATCAACTCCATGGCATCTCCGGTGATGTGTGAGTAGTTTACTTCAGACCTACGGGTCCATAGTTATTAGCTAGATGGCTTCTTCTCTCTCTTTGGATCTCAATACAAAGTTCTCCTCGATTTTCTTGGAGATCTATTCGATGTAATCTTCTTTTATGGTGTGTTTGTCGAGATCCGATGAATTGTGGGTTTATGATCTAGTTTATCTATGAACAATATTTGATTCTCCTATGAATTCTTTTATGTATGATTGGTTTATCTTTGCAAGTCTCTTCGAATTATCAGTTTTATTTGGCCTACTAGATTGATCTTTCTTGCAATGGGAGAAGTGCTTAGCTTTGGGTTCAATCTTGCGGTGTTTGATCCCAGTGATAGAAAGGGAACCGACACGTATTGTATTGTTGCCATCGAGGATAAAAATATGGGGTTTATATCATATTGCAAGAGTTTATCCCTCTACATCATGTCATCTTCCTTAAAGCATTACTCTGTTCTTATGAACTTAATACTCTAGATGCATGCTGGATAGCGGTCGATGTATGGAGTAATAGTAGTAGATGCAGAATTGTTTCGGTCTACTCTTCTCGCACGTGATGCCTATATACATGATCATACCTAGATATTCTCATAAGTATTCGCTTTTCTATCAATTGCTCGACAGTAATTCGTTTATCCACCGTAATACCTATGCTCTTGAGAGAAGCCACTAGTGAAACCTATGGCCCCCGGGTCTATCTTCTATCATATTAATCTTCCAATACTTAGTTATTTCCTTTGCTGTTTATTTTACTTTGCATCTTTATTTATCTTTATCATAAAAATACCAAAAATATTATCTTATCATATCTATCAGATCTCACTCTCGTAAGTGACCGTGAAGGGCTTGACAACCCCTTTATCACGTTGGTTGCGAGGTTCTTATTTGTTTGTGCAGGTGCATGGGACTTGAGTGTGATCTCCTACTGGATTGATACCTTGGTTCTCAAAAACTGATGGAAATACTTATGCTACTTTGCTGCATCACCCTTTCCTCTTCAAGGGAAAACCAACGCAGTGCTCAAGAGGTAGCAAGAAGGATTTCTGGCGTCGTCGCCGGCGACATTCACTCCAAGTCAATTCAAGATTTGACTCCCACAACGAGTCATTTCTGGTGCCATTACCAAGTCAAAACATACCAAGTACCCATCACAAACTCTTATCCCTCGCATTACATTATTTGCCATTTGCCTCTCATTTTCCTCTCCCCCACTTCACCCTTGCCGTTTTATTCGCCTCTCTCTCCTTTCCTCTTCTCTTTCCCTATTTGTCTCCTTTTGCCCGTTTCTTGTTTGCTTGTGTGTTGGATTGCTTGCTTGTCACGATGGCTCAAGATAATACTAAATTGTGTGAGTTTGCCAATACCAACAACAATGATTTTCTTAGCACTCCAATTCCTCCTCTTACCGATGCTGAATCTTGTGAAATTAATGCTGCTTTATTGAATCTTGTCATGAAAGATCAATTCGCCGGCCTTCCTAGTGAAGATGCCGCTACCCATCTAAACAACTTTGTTGATTTGTGTGATATGCAAAAGAAGAAAGATGTGGATAATGATATTGTTAAATTGAAGCTATTTTTGTTTTCGCCTAGAGATCGTGCTAAAGCTTGGTTTTCGTCTTTGCCTAAAAATAGTATTGATTCATGGAATAAGTGCAAAGATGCTTTTATCTCTAAGTATTTTCCTCCCGCTAAGATCATCTCTCTTAGAAACGATATTATGAATTTTAAGCAACTTGATCACGAACATGTTGCACAATCTTGGGAGAGTATGAAATTAACGATACGTAATTGCCCTACACATGGTTTGAATCTTTGGATGATTATACAAAACTTTTATGACGGATTGAATTTTGCTTCTAGAAATCTTTTAGATTCGGCCGCGGGAGGCACTTTTATGGAAATCACTTTAGGAGAAGCTACTAAACTCCTAGATAATATTATGGTTAATTATTCTCAATGGCACACCGAAAGATCTACTAATAAAAAAGTGCATGCAATTGAAGAGAATAATGTTTTGAGTGGAAAGATGGATGAACTTATGAAATTGTTTGCTAATAAGAGTGCTCCTACTGATCCTAATGATATGCCTTTCTCTACCTTGATTGAGAATAATAATGAATCTATGGATGTGAATTTTGTTGGTAGGAACAATTTTGGTAATAATGCGTATAGAGGTAATTTTAATTCTAGGTCGTTTCCTAGTAATTCCTCTAATAATTATGGTAATTCCAACAACAATTCATATGGAAATTATAATAAGATGCCCTCTGATTTTGAATCTAATATTAAATAATTTATTACTTCACAAAAGAGTTTCAATGCTTTGATTGAAGAAAAATTGCTTAAGATTGATGAGTTGGCTAGGAACGTTGATAGAATTTCTCTTGATGTTGATTCTTTGAAACTTAGATCTATTCCAACTAAGCATGATATCAATGAGTCTCTCAAAGCCATGAGAATTTATATTGATGAGTGCAAAGAAAGAACCGCTAGGATGCGTGGTAAGAAAGATTGCTTTATAAAAGCGTGTTCTTCTAGTTTCCATGATAATAAAGATGAAGATCTAAAAGTTATTGATGTGTCCCCTAATAAATCTTTGTTTTGCAATATGAATCTTGATAATGATGGGACTGAAGATGAGCCACCTTTACCTAGAAGGCGTTCCAAAAATTTGGAGTCTTTAGATCTTGATGCTAAAATTGTTAAAAGTGGGATTGAAGAGGTCAAAAATTTAAATATCAATGAACCCAATATTTTGGATTTCAAGGAATTTAATTATGATAATTGCTCTTTGATAGATTGTATTTCCTTGTTGCAATCCGTGCTAAATTCTCCTCATGCTTATAGTCAAAATAAAGCATTTACTAGACATATCGTTGATGCTTTGATGCAATCTTATGAAGAAAAACTTGAGTTGGAAGTTTATATCCCTAGAAAACTTTATGATGAGTGGGAACCTACAATAAAAATTAAAATTAAAGATCATGAGTGATATTCTTTGTGTGATTTGGGTGCTAGTGTTTCCACGATTCCAAAAACTTTGTGTGATTTGCTAGGTTTCCGTGATTTTGATGATTGTTCTTTAAACTTGCACCTTGCGGATTCCACTATTAAGAAATCTATGGGAAGAATCAATGATGTTCTTATTGTTGCAAATAGGAACTATGTTCCCGTAGATTTCATTGTTCTTGATATAGATTGCAATCCTTCATGTCCTATTATTCTTGGTAGACCTTTCCTTAGAATGATTGGTGCAATTATTGATATGAAGGAAGGGAATATTAGATTCCAATTTCCGTTAAGGAAATGCATGTAACACTTCTCTAGAAAGAAAATTAAATTACCATATGAATCTATTATGAGATCCACTTATGGATTGCCTACCAAAGATGGCAATACATAGATCTATCTTCGCTTTTATGCCTAGCTAGGGGCGTTAAACGATAGCGCTTGTTGGGAGGCAACCCAATTTTATTTTTATTCCTTACTTCTTGATCCTGTTTAGTAATAAATAATTTATCTAGACTCTGTTTTGGTTGTGTTTTTTGTGATTAATTAGTGTTTGTGCCAAGTAGAACCATTGGGAAGACTTGGGGAAAGTCCTTTTGCTCTTGCTGTAAAAAACAGAAACTTTAGCGCTCACGAGAATTGCTGCCATTTTTATTTGGAAGGTTCTATTTAGTTAATTCATTTTGCAGATGATTAATAGATAAATTCCTCACGTCCATCAATTTATTTTAGAATTTTTGGGGTTCCAGAACTTGCGTTAGCTACATATTACTACAGACTGTTCTGTTTTGACATATTCTGTTTTTCTTGTGTTGTTTGCTTATTTTGATGAATCTATGGCTAGTAAAAGAGTTTATAAACCATAGAGAAGTTGTAATACAGTAGTTTTAACACAAATATAAATAAATAATGATTTCATTACAGTACCTTGAAGTGGTGTTTTGTTTTCTTTCGCTAACGGAGCTCACGAGATTTTCTATTTTGAGTTTTGTGTTGTGAAGTTTTCAAGTTTTGGGTAAAGATTTGATGGATTATGGAACAAAGAGTGGAAAGAGCCTAAGATTGGGGATGCCCATGGCACCCCAAGGTAAAATTCAAGGACACCAAAAAGCCTAAGCTTGGGGATGCCCCGGAAGGCATCCTCTCTTTCGTCTTCGTTTATCGGTAACTTTACTTGGAGCTATATTTTTATTCACCACATGATATGTGTTTTGCTTGGAGCGTCTTGTATGATTTGAGTCTTTGATTTTTAGTTTACCACAATCATCCTTGCTGTACACACCTTTTGAGAGACACTCACATGATTTGAAATTTATTAGAATAATCTATGTGCTTCACTTATATCTTTTGAGCTATATAGTTTTTGCTCTAGTGCTTCACTTATATCTTTTAGAGCACGGTGGTGGATTTGTTTTATAGAAACTATTGTTCTCTCATGATTCACTTATATTATTTTGAGAGTCCTTTAGAACAGCATGGCAATAATAAAAATTTCATACAAGTGCATTGAATACTATGAGAAGTTTTACTTGATAATTGTTTTGAGATATGGAGATAGTGATATTAGAGTCATGCTAGTTGAGTAGTTGTGAATTTGAGAAATACTTGTGTTGAAGTTTGTGATTCCCGTAGCATGCATGTATGGTGAACCGTTATGTGATGAAGTCGGAGCATGATTTATTTATTGATTGTCTTCCTTATGAGTGGCAGTCGGGGATGAGCGATGGTCTTTTCCTACCAATCTATCCCCCTAGGAGCATGCGCATAATACTTTGTTTCGATAACTAATAGATTTTTGCAATAAGCATGTGAGTTCTTTATGACTAATGTTGAGTCCATTGATTATACGCACTCTCACCCTTCCGCCATTCCTAGCCTCTCTAGTATCGCGCAACTTTTGCTGGTACCATAAACCCACCATATACCTTCCTCAAAACAGCCACCATACCTACCTATTATGGCATTCCCATAGCCATTCCGAGATATATTGCCATGCAACTTTCCACCGTTCTGTTATTATGACACGCTTCATCATTGTCATATTGCTTGCATGATCATGTAGTTGACATCGTATTTTTGGCAAAGACACCGTTCATAATTCTTCATACATGTCACTCATGCATCATTGCACATCCCGGTACACCGTCGGAGGCATTCACATAGAGTCATATTTTGTTCTAAGTATTGAGTTGTAATTCTTGAGTTGTAAGTAAATGAAGTGTGATGATCATCATTGTTAGAGCATTGTCCCAAGTGAGGAAAGGATGATGGAGACTATGATTCCCCCACAAGTCGGGATGAGACTCCGGATGAAAAAAAGGAAAAAAGAGAAAGGCCGTAAAAAAGAAAGGCCCAAAAAAATGAGAGAAAAAGAGAGAAGGGACAATGCTACTATCCTTTTTTCCACACTTGTGCTTCAAAGTAGCACCATGTTCTTCATGTAGAGAGTCTCCTATGATATCACTTTCATATGCTAGTGGGAATTTTTCATTATAGAACTTGGCTTGTATATTCCAATGATGGGCTTCCTCAAAATGCCCTAGGTCTTCGTGAGCAAGCAAGTTGGATGCACACCTACTTAGTTTCTTTTGTTGAGCTTTCATATACTTATAGCTCTAGTGCATCCGTTGCATGGCAATCCCTACTCACTCACATTGATATCTATTAATGGGCATCTCCATAGCCCGTTGATACACCTAGTTGATGTGAGACTATCTTCCCCTTTTGTCTTCTCCACAACCACCATTCTATTCCACCATAGTGCTATATCCATGGCTCACGCTCATATATTGCGTGAAGATTGAAAAAGTTTGAGAACATCAAAAGTATGAAACAATTTCTTGGCTTGTCATCGGGGTTGTGCATGATTTAAATATTTTGTGTGGTGAAGATAGAGCATAGCCAGACTATATGATTTTGTAGGGATAACTTTCCTTGGCCATGTTATTTTGAGAAGACATGATTGCTTAGTTAGTATGCTTGAAGTATCATTATTTTTATGTCAATATTAAACTTTTATCTTGAATCTTTCGGATCTGAACATTCATGCCACAATAAAGAAAAATTACATTGGGAAATATGTTAGAAAGCATTCCACATCAAAAATTCTTCTTTTATCATTTACCTACTCGAGGACGAGCAGGAATTAAGCTTGGGGGTGCTTGATACGTCTCCAACATATCTACAATTTTTGATTGCTCCATGCTATTATATTATCTATTTTGGATGTTAATGGGCTTTATTTTACACTTTTATATCATTTTTGGAACTAACCTACTAACCGGAGGCCCAGCCCAAATTGCTGATTTTTTTGCCTATTTTAGGGTTTCGAAGAAAAGGAATATCAAATGGAGTCCAAACGGAATGAAAAAATTCGGGAACGTGATTTTCTCAACAAACGTGATCCAGGAGACTTGGAGTGGCCGTCAAGAAACAAGGGAGGAAGGCACGAGGCAGGGGGTAGCGCCTACCCCCCTGGGCGCGCCCTCCACCCTCGTGGGCCCTCCGTTGCTCCACCGACGTACTTCTTCCTCCTATATATATCCACGTACCCCCAAACATCCAGGAGCACCACGAAAACCTAATTCCACCATCGCAACCTTCTATACTCGAGAGATCCCATCTCGGGGCCTTTTCCGGAGCTCCGCCGGAGGGGGCATTGATCACGGAGGGCCTCTACATCAACTCCATGGCCTCTCCGGTGATGTGTGAGTAGTTTAATTTAGACCTATGGGTCCGTCTAGTTAATAGCTGGATGGCTTCTTCTCTCTCTTTGGATCTCAATGCAAAGTTCTCCTCGATTTTCTTGGAGATCTATTTGATGTAATCTTCTTTTGCGGTGTGTTTGTCGAGATCCGATGAATTGTGGGTTTATGATCCATTTTATCTATGAACAATATTTGATTCTCCTCTAAATTCTTTTATGTATGATTGGTTTATCTTTGCAAGTCTCTTCGAATTATCAGTTTGATTTGGCTTACTAGATCGATGTTTCTTGTAATGGGAGAAGTGCTTAACTTTGGGTTCAATCTTGCGGTGTTCGATCCCAGTGACAGAAAGGAAACTGACACGTATTGTATTGTTGCCATCGAGGATAAAAATATGGGGTTTATATCATATTGCATGAGTTTATCCCTCTACATCATGTCATCTTCCTTAGAGCATTACTCTGTTCTTATGAACTTAATACTCTAGATGCATGTTGGATAGCGATCGATGTGTGGAGTAATAGTAGTAGATGCAGAATTGTTTCGGTCTACTTGTCTCGGACGTGATGCCTATATACATGATCATACCTAGATATTCTCATAAGTATTCGCTTTTCTATCAATTGCTCGACAGTAATTCGTTTACCCACCGTAATACCTATGCTCTTGAGAGAAGCCACTAGTGAAACCTATGGCCCCCGGGTCTATCTTCTATCATATTAATCTTCCAATACTTAGTTATTTCCTTTGCTGTTTATTTTACTTTGCATCTTTATTTATCTTTATCATAAAAATACCAAAAATATTATCTTATCATATCTATCAGACCTCACTCTCGCAAGTGACAGTGAAGGGCTTGACAACCCCTTTATCGCGTTGGTAGCGAGGTTCTTATTTGTTTGTGTAGGTGCGTGGGACTTGAGCGTGAACTCCTACTGGATTGATATCTTGGTTCTCAAAAACTGAGTGAAATACTTACGCTACTTTGCTGCATCACCCTTTCCTCTTCAAGGGAAAACCAACGCAGTGCTCAAGAGGTAGCAAAGATGGCCACTGGTGATGATTTCCCCCTCCGACAGAGTGTCGGAACGGGCTCTAGATTGGTTTCTCGTGGGTATAGAGCCTTGCGGCGGCGAAACTTCTGATCTAGGGTTACCCCGAGGGTTTTCGGAATATTTGGGAATTTATAGGGTAAAGAGGGGGCGCGGGAGGCCACCGAGGTGGGCACAACCCACCTGGGCGCGCCTGGGCCCCCAGGCGTGCCCTGGTGGGTTGTGCCCCCCTCGGGGCACCCCCAGGTGCTGTTCTGGCCCATTGGAAGTGTTCTAGTCCATAAAAAATTCTCAAAAAGTTTCGCGGTGTTTGGACTCCATTTGATATTGATTTCCTGCGATGTAAAAAACAAGCGAAAACCAGCAACTGGCACTGGGCACTGGGTCAATAGGTTAGTCCCAAAAAATTATATAAAGTTGATATAAAATGATTGCAAAACATCCAAGAATGATAATATAACAACATGAATACTTCATAAATAATAGATACGTTGGAGACGTATCAACGCGCCCAGTCGCGTCCGCGGGCGTTTGAGGGGCCGGATTTGCAAAGTCCGGTTGTAGATGCTCTATGGTCCTTTGTCATGAGTACCCACAGGCAAATGTGGCCGACTCAATTTTCTGCTTGCCATGTTATGGATGTAAATCATAGGTCCCCTTTCTGCGATGATATTCAGAAAACATTAAGCTGATATAGCTGCCTCACAATAATATGAACAATATGAATTTTATTATGTCATTACAATGTCACAATTATCATATATTTCCTAATGTTACTCTTATTAAGGGCCAATTTGCATAAATATCCAACCACCGTTGGACCTCTAGTCTATGTGGCTAGGGTGAAAGCACCATGCATGTGGGTCAGTGGTGGTTAGACAGATTTAGGACCTCAGATAAACAACTTAAAAATATTTAGGATCCAAACGTGCATTTTAAAAGAATTGTGACCCAATCGATATTTTCATAAAAGAATTAGGACCACATGTACATTTTACTCTATTAAGATGGACAGGTGTGACAACACGCATTTCTATGTTCTAGTATACCCCTAACAAGGAATTACCAAATCATTTAATCAAAATCCGATCGACCTGCACTTGCATTGACAAAGGTTATTTATCTCATTCTCGTCTTTTTTACCATTTGGGGTCGGTGAAACCGGTAACCGCGAATCTTGGAAATTTTAGTTTTTCTTTTCATCTGAAACTAATTAAACAAACTTTCAACTAAAAAATCAAGGCCAAAAATACAATATTTAACTTTAACATACACAAAGTTTCCATTGAGCAAGTTGTTAGTGAAAACTGCAAAGACTTCCCATCTCAAGGTCCCTAGTTTAAAACCTCCTTATCGCACCCCGACACTTTTTTCAGCTGCAAGCACAACTATGCTACATTGCAATGTACCATTTTCACATTTAAATTCAAAGTTTTGAAACGGTAACAAAAATTCTAGGGCGCAACCGAATTTTTGACAACCGAACGGTTAACAGGAAACTTGACCGAAAAAACCCTTGGGACTGACCATTGAATCAACTTAATGCTACTGATTAAATTCTGTAGAACAATGTACCATAAAAAAATCTCTAATTTTTCTTTGTCCACGCAAACACTACCCGAACAGGGTGCTACCCCGATGGCCGAAACAATGCCGACGGCCCCCGTCGGCCTATTCGGAGCTATGGGGACAGCCAAGTCCAAGCGGTTGGCGTATCCATGCCGTCGGGCTACCCCAAGATAAGCCGACGGCCACCGACGACACAGAAGCGCCATCGGCCTAGCTATGAGCACGCCGACAGCTGCCATCGGCATACATGGGCCGTCGGCATACTTGTGGGCCCGGCGACCCCGCTCGTGACGAGCAGCTAATGACGTCCGAACTATGCCAATGGTGGAGACGGGCGGCCGTCGGCATAGGTATGCATGCCACGTCACCGATCCGGGGCGCACCGACCAGCCCATATGCCGACGGCTGCCGTCGACATATCTGCCACGTCACCGATCCGCGGCACGCCGCCTGCCTAAACCCTGGCCGTCGCTATGCCGACGGCAGTGCCGTCAGCATAATTAGATATTTTTGTTTTCATATATAATTTTTGATGTTTTTATGTATTATTATTTGATTAACTTGCATGTAGCATGTGTAAATATAAACATACATACATTATTTATCGATTTGGTGAATTTTTTCCATAGATTATGAATATATATATATATATGTAGTTTGTATTGTTTTCGAGTACGTTAATAATGTGTCATCATGTTCTTTTGAATATAGGTCCTTATACTTTATTAAAATCAAAAACAGCTATACTGACAGAAGTGTTGTGGTGGTTGCAAACGCCCAGCACGCGTCTCCGGAGTGTGACCCCCTCACGGACGGCGCCACCACCGGCACCTGGATGGGGGGAAACAGCCACATCAGGTCTATACGGAAGGGACGTTGCTCCCAAGTGTTTCTATGGGATGACCTACCACAACCGGGTGGTGTGGTGGCATGACTTAAGAGGCAGCACGCGTCTCCGGGGTGTGTCCCCCTTCTCGTACGGCGCCGCTGTCGACACCTGGAGGGGGGAAACGGCCGCGTCGGGTCTACACGGAAGGGATCTTGCTGTGGGTTTGGCCCGGATGTTACTCCCAAGTATTCCTATGGGCTGACCTAACACAACCGGGTGGAGAGGTCCACTGGTCAAAGCCCGTCGATGGAAAGTCAAAGGGCTAGATCTCGTGGTCTAACACTACAGGGTTAGGCAGGGCAGGAGCCCTGGGAAGGTAGGAATGCCACCGTAGCATCGCACGGGGCCCTCATACATGTCGTACGAGGTGGTGGCTGATACGTCTCCATCGTATCTTCTTTTCCAAACACTTTTGCCCTTGCTTTGGACTCTAACTTGCATGATTTGAACGGAACTAACCCGGACTGACACTGTTATCAGCAGAATTGCCATGGTGTTATTTTTGTGCAGAAATAAAAGTTCTCGGAATGAACTAAAAATCAACAGAGAGTACTTTTGGAATATACAAAAAATATTGGCGAAAGAATCAAGGCCAGGGGGCCCACACCCTGTCCACGAGGGCGGGGGGCGCGCCTACCCCCCTGGGCGCGCCCCCTGCCTCGTGGGCCCCATGGTGCTCCACCGGCCTCAATTCCAACTCTATATATTCACATTCGGAGAGAAAAAAATTAGAGAGAAGGATTCATCACGTTTTACGATACGAAGCCGGCGGCAAGCCCTAATCTCTCTCGGGAGGGCTGATCTGGAGTCTGTTCGGGGCTCCGGAGAGGGGAATCCGTCGCCATCGTCATCGTCAACCTTCCTCCATCACCAATTTCATGATGCTCACCGCCGTGTGTAAGTAATTACATCGTAGGCTTGCTGGACGGTGATGGGTTGGATGAGATTTATCATGTAATCGAGTTAGTTTTGTTAGGGTTTGATCCCTAGTATCCATTATGTTTTGAGATTGATGTTGCTATGAATTTGCTATGCTTAATGCTTGTCACTAGGGCCCGAGTCCCATTATTTCAGATCTGAACCTATTTTGTTTTCATGAATATACGTGAGTTCTTGATCCTATCTTGCAAGTCTATAGTCACCTATTATGTGTTATGATTCGTTAACCCCGAAGTGACAATAATCGGGTTACTTACTGGTGATGACCGTAGTTTGAGGAGTTCATGTATTCACTAAGTGTTAATGTTTTGGTCCGGTACTCTATTAAAAGGAGGCCTTAATATCCCTTAGTTTCCAATAGGACCCCGCTGCCACGGGAGGGTAGGACAAAAGATGTCATGCAAGTTATTTTCCATAAGAACATATGACTATATTCGGAATACATGCCTACATTACATTGATGAACTGGAGCTAGTTCTGAGTCACCCTATGTTATAACCATTGCATGAGGAATCGCATCCGACATAATTATCCATCACTGATCCAATGCCTACGAGCTTTTCACATATTGATCTCTGCTTAGTTACTTTTTCGTTGCCACTCTTACAATTACTACAAAACTGCTACTGTTACCTTTGCCACCGTTACCACTACTATCATATTACTTTGCTACTAAATACTTTGCTGCAGATATTAAGTTTTCCAGGTGTGGTTGAATTGACAACTCAACTGTTAATACTTGAGAATATTCTTTGGCTCCCCTTGTGTTGAATCTATAAATTTGGGTTGAATACTCTACCCTCGAAAACTGTTGCGATCCCCTATACTTGTGGGTTATCAAGACTATTTTCTGGCGCCGTTGCCAGGGAGCATAACTCTATTCTTTGAGTCACTTGGGATTTATATCTACTAATCAATATGAAGAACTTTAAAGATAAAAGAACCAAGATTTTTCTCTCAACTACGAGGGGAGGTAAGGAACTGCCATCTTGCTCTGCACTTGATTCACCTTCTGTTTTGAGTAAACTTGTGACACCTACTCCTGCTATTTATTCTGATATGTCGCATGTTATTGATGATGCCACTTATGCTTTGCATGATACTTATGATGAAACTACTTCTGTGCTTGATAATACTGTGCCACTAGGTGAATTTCTTGATGAACAACTTGCTAGGGTTAGAGAGAATGAAATTATTGAAACTGATAATATTGATGAAAGTGATGATGAAGATTCTCCCCCTAGATATGAATTTCCTATTGTGCCCGAGGGTTATGTTATGGATGAAGAAACTGCTAGAGACTTTTTAGCTTGCAATGATAGATATGATCTCAAGAAATTATTAGATAAGCTGAAAGAAAAGTCTTTGAATGCTAGAAAGAAATATGACCCTGCTTTTGCTACTTCACCTATCTGTATTTCTGAGAAGGATTATGATTTTTCTGTCGATCCTGAGTTAATTACTTTGGTTGAATCTGATCCTTTTTATGGCTATGAATCTGAAACTATTGTGGCACATCTTACTAAATTAAATGATATAGCCACCCTGTTCACTAATGATGAGAAAACTCGCTATTACTTTATCCTTAAGTTATTTCCATTCTCATTAAAGGGTGATGCTAAAATATGGTTTAATTCTCTTGATCCTAGTTGTGTGCGTAGTCCCCAGGATATGATTTATTACTTATCTTCTAAATATTTCCCCGCTCATAAGAAACAAGCTGCTCTAAGGGAAATATATAATTTTGTGCAAATTGAAGAAGAGAGTCTCCCACAAGCTTGGGGGAGGCTTCTCCAATTACTTAATGCTTTGCCTGATCATCCTCTCAAGAAAAATGAAATACTTGATATCTTTTATAATGGACTAACTGATGCTTCCAGAGACCACCTGGATAGTTGTGCTGGTTGTGTTTTCAGGGAAAGAACTGTTGATCAAGCTGAATTTCTATTGAATAATATGTTGAGTAATGAAAATGATTGTACACTTCCTGAACCAACTCCGAAGAAAAGGGGTATTCTATTTCTCAGTCCTGAAGATATGGAAGAGGCAAAGAAATCTATGGAAGAAAAAGGTATTAAAACTGAAGATGTTAAGAATTTACCACCTATTGAAGAAATACACGATCTTGTAAACCCGACACAGGTAGTGAAGGTAAATGCTCTCTATAGATTTGATGAAGGTGATATTCCTCGTTATAAGTATGCTAGCCAATGCTTAAATGAGTTTGATAAATTTATTGTTAAACAAGAAAACTTCAATGCTTATATTGGTAGACAATTGAAACGCAATGCTGATATGCTTGAACACTTGAGTGATTATATGTCTAGAGTTAAAGGTGAACTTAAACTTATTAGTAAACATGCTTCTATGGTTACCACTCAAGTAGAACAAGTACTTAAGACTCAGAATGATTTGCTCAATGAATTAAACAATAAGAAAAATGATAATGATGTTAGAGTTATGACTAGAGGGGGTAAAATGATTCAGGAACCTTTGTATCCTGAGGGCCACCCTAAGAGAATTGAGCAAGATTCTCAGAGAACTAATGTTGATGCACCTAGTTCTTCTAAGAAGATGAAAAAGAAAAATGATAGGATGTTGCATGCTTCTAGTGGACCTGTTGTTGACACACCTGAGAATCCCAATGATATTTCTATTTCTGATGCTGAAACACAATCTGGTAATGAACATGAACCTAATGACAATGTTAATGATGATGTTCATGCTGATGCTCAACCTAGCAATGACAATGATGTAGAGATTGAACCTATTGTTCATCTTGATAACCCACAATCAAAGAATCAATGTTATGATAAGAGAGACTTTGTTGCTAGGAGGCACAGTAAAGAAAGAGAACCATGGGTTCAGAAACCCATGCCTTTTCCCCTTAATCCATCCAGGAAAAAGGATGATGAGGATTTTGAGCGCTTTGCTGAAATGATTAGACCTATCTTTTTGCGAATGTGTTTGACTGATATGCTTAAAATGAATCCTTATGCTAAGTATATGAAAGATATTGTTACAAATAAAAGAAAGATAACAGAAGCTAAAATTTCCATCATGATTGCTAATTATACTTTTAAGGGTGGAATACCAAAGAAACTAGGAGATCTAGGAGTACCAACTATACCATGCTCCATTAAAAGAAACTATGTTAAAACTGCTTTATGTGATCTTGGAGCCGGTGTTAGTGTTATGCCTCTCTCTTTATATCGTAGACTTGAATTTAATAAGTTGAAACCTACTGAAATATCTTTGCAAATGGCCGATAAATCAACTGCTATACCTGTCGGTATTTGTGAGGATGTGCCTGTTGTGGTTGCAAACGTTACTGTTTTAACGGACTTTGTTATTCTTGATATTCCCGAGGACGATAGTATGTCGATTATCCTTGGTAGACCCTTTTTGAATACTGTAGGGGATGTTATTGATTGCAACAAAGGCAATGCCACTTTTCATGTTAATGGTAATGAGCACACGATACACTTTCCGAGGAAACAACCTCAAGTCCACAGTATCAATCCTATTGGAAAAAAATCCAACAATTACTATTGGAGGTTTTGAATTTCCTCTTCCTACTGTCAAGAAGAAATATGATATTCTTATTGTTGGGGACGTGCATATCCCCGTTGAGGTAACCTAGTGTTATTCAAAATTTCTCCAGCTTCATGCGATTCAGAATGGGTTTGTTAACAAGACTTGATCAACCTTGTTAGTGGATTCCTTTTGACGAGCACGAGATGGATGAAGTTAGAAAGCACAACTCTCTGTACCCTCCTTTTACTTTCTGTTATTCACATAAAATAAAGCAAAATTAGTATTTTCCGTTTGTTTTCTGAATTATCCTTGCAATAAAAAATGCGCCGAAAATAAAAGTTCTCCAAATGCCTGTGACGCCCCCGATTTGACCGTACACTAATCATGCACACAAATGTGTACGACCAAGATCAGGAACTCACGGGAAGATATCACAACACAACTCTAGACACAAATTAAAATAATACAAGCCAGGGGCCTCGAAGGCTCGAATACAAGAACTCGATCATAGACGAGTCAGCGGAAGCAACAATATCTGAGTACAGACATAAGTTAAACTAGTTTGCCTTAAGAAGGCTAGCACAAACTGGGATACAGATCGAAAGAGGCGCAGGCCTCCTGCCTGGGATCCTCCTAAACTACTCCTGGTCGTCGTCAGCGGCCTGCACGTAGTAGTAGGCATCTCCGGTGTAGAAGGAGTCGTCGTCAACGGTGGCGTCTGGCTCCTGGGCTCCAACGTCTGGTCGCAGCAATCGGGTATAGGAAAGGGGAAAAGGGGGAGAAAAGCAACCGTGAGTACTCATCCAAAGTACTCGCAAGCAAGGAGCTACACTACAAATGTATGCATTGGTATCAAATGGAAAAGGGGGTATCATATGTGGACTGAACTACAGAATGCCAGAATAAGAGGGGGATAGCTAGTCCTGTCGAAGACTATGCTTCTGGCCACCTCCATCTTGTAGCATGTAGAAGAGAGTAGATGGTAAGTTCACCAAGTAGCATCGCATAGCATAATCCTAGCCGATGATCCTCCCCTCGTCGCCCTGTGAGAGAGCGACCACCGGTTGTATCTGGCACTTGGAAGGGTGTGTTTTATTAAGTATCCGGTTCTAGTTGTCATAAGGTCAAGGTACAACTCCAAGTCGTCCTGTTACCGAAGATCACGGCTATTCGAATAGATTAACTTCCCTGCAGGGGCACACTACATTTCCCAACACGCTCGATCCCCTTTGTTCGGACACACTTTTCTGGGTCATGCCCGGCCTCGGAAGATCAACACGTCGCAGCCCTACCTAGGCACAACAGAGACGTCAGCACGCCGGTCTAAATCCTATCGCGCAGGGGTCTGGGCCCATCGCCCTTTGCACACCTGCATGTTGTGAACGCGGCCAGAAGCAGACCTAGCCTAGCAGGCGTTCCAGTCCAATCCGGCGCGCGCCGCTCAGTCGCTGACGTCACGAAGGCTTCGGCTGATACCATGACGTCGAGTGCCCATAACTGTCCCCGCGTAGATGGTTAGTGCGTATAGGCCAATAGCTAGGCTCTGATCAAATACCAAGATCTCGTTAAACGTGTTAAGTATCCGTGAACGCCGACCAGTGCCAGGCCCACCTCTCTCCTAGGTGGTCTCAACCTGCCCTGTCGCTCCGCCTCAAAGTAACAGTCGGGGGCCGTCGGGAACTCAGGCCCACCACTACCTGGATGGAGCCACCTGCCCCTTCAGCCCCCAACTCCGAACAGTACCACATGTAATGTAAGAGTGTAAAGTATATAGTATATGCCCGTGATCACCTCCCGAAGTGATCACGACCCAGTAGTATAGCATGGCAGACGGACAAGAGTGTAGGGCCACTGATGGAACACTAGCATCCTATACTAAGCATTAGGATTGCAGGTAAAGGTAACAACAGTAGTAGCAAGGACAGGCTATGCATCAGAATAGGATTAACGGAAAGCAGTAACATGCTACACTACTCTAATGCAAGCAGTAGAAAGAGAGTAGGCGATATCTGGTGATCAAGGAGGGGGGGCTTGCCTGGTTGCTCTGGCAAGAAGGAGGGGTCATCTTTGATGTAGTCGAACACACGAACATCGGCAGCGGTCTCGGAGTCTACCGGAAAGGAGTAACGGAGGGGGAACACAATAAATAACAGAGCAACCAAATGTAGCACAAACCAAGACGCGGCAATACGTTGTGCCAGGGGTAACCTAACGTAGGGATAGGCGATACCAGCGAAGGGGGGAAACATCTGGGAAAGTATTCCCGGTGTTTCGCGTTTTCGGGCAAATAAACCGAGGGGGAAAGTTGCGTGTTCGTTATGCTAGGGATGTGTGACGGACGAAGATATACGAGTTATGGATTATTTTCTATGATTTTTCAAAGATTTAAACAATATTATGAAATTATTACTAATTCGAAAATAAATATTAAAATGCTAGACATACCCAGCACAGGGTGCACAGAATTGCACCCAGTGGCTGACACGTGGGGCCAGAGGCCTAGTTTGACCAAGTCAACAGAGACTAGTCAAGCAGTGAATAGTAGAAGTGGGTCCGCATGCCATCCTCACAGCAGCTAATATATCAATTAAATTAGTCTAATTGTAATTAGGTTAATTAAACAAAGTTAATTAACTTAATAATTAATTAACATTATTTTATTTGTATACTTTATTTTTGTTTCTAGGGGCTGGGCCCCGCCTGGAAGTGGCCCAGGAGGCCAACTGGGGCGGGCGTAGCGGGCGTAGCAAGCTATCGGGCGTTGCGGGGCGAAGGCGAAACCAGCGCGGGCGCAGACAGCAACGGCCTCGGCGAGGGGCGGCGAGCGGCATCGACAGCGGAGGTAGCTGGCGAGCGGGGCGGCCACCGGACCGAGTGGTCAGGAGGTCGGAGCGCCGTGGGGAGACAGCGGCGGCGGCAGAGCAGGAGCAGCAGCAAGCAAGCAGCGCACAGGCGCTGCGGCAGCGGCAAGCGAGCTGCGGGGCGCAACGAGCGCGGAGTGGGCGCGCGCTGGGGGCGTGGGGACGCGGCCTGGCGCAGGCGACGGGCAGTCTGGGCGGGAGTGGGCCGCTGCGGGACGCGGCTAGGAGCACCGGAGGCGCGAGGACGCGAGGCAGAGGCGGCGACGCATAGCTTCGGCCGACACAAAACTAGAGCTACGGCGACGAAATCGAGAGGGGCGCAGGGGGTTTTGGAAGAGGAGCTCACAGCAAACTCGGGGGCGTGGTTGGGGTGGCCGGGGACGGACCGGAGCGGTGGGAAATGCCGGCGGATGCCGACGATGCACCCGACGAAGACGACGGCGATGGCGAGCGCACGGGAGTTGCGCTGCTCGATCCGGTAGCGTAGTCGAAGGAGATGACGGCGGGAAGGTTCCTGGGCGTCTTCCTAGTGCTTGGGGAGGTCAGCGGCCGCGGCAACGGTGCGAGGTAGTGGCGTAACGGCGCGGTCACCGCGCGACCTTTCGAGCTCGCGCCCGAACAAAGGTGGAGGCGGCTCAGTGGGGAATGAGAGGGGAACGGAGGAGAGCGGGCTAGGGTTCGCTATGGCGCGGTTATAAGCCAAGGAGACCGACGTGGAGGCCATCCATGGCCATGGCGGCCGTGGATGTGCGACACGCACGTCTCCTGCCTCCCTGTACAGGAGGGGATGAGGTGGAGGTGGAGGTGGGCTGGGCCGAAGGCACTGTGGCCACTTATGGCCCAGTGGCCTAGTAGTTTTAGGAACTTTTCTATTTTCATTTTTTGGTTTTATTTTTCTTTACTGTTTTCTTTTAACATTAGCTAGCAGATGAAATTGGCTAAATGTGAAAGTGGGTACACAACTATTAGGAAATATATTGAAGAGGCCCAAAAAAAGTTTGAGGGCAAGAGGAAACGTATAAATATTTGTTTATTTTGAAAGGCTATTTTTATTTGTTGTTGAACCATTTTATAAATTCCTAGGGGCCAATTGGTGGGTCAAATAATGTTTGGTTCAACATGACAAAGATCAGGGGAATTTATAGAATATTGTGGACATTTTAGTTTTTACCGTTTGAAGAAATAATTATTTCACTTGCAATTCAAATTTGAATTTGACTTTGATTCTGGACAAGTGGCCATTTGCATAGTAACCAAGATGACATGGCCACCATTAGGGGGAGATTACTGTAGCATGATTCTCGGGGTGTTACAAATCTCCTCCACTACATGAAATCTCGTCCCGAGATTTAAGAGGTGAGGCAAAGGGGGAAGGTTTTGGTTACGAAATTCTAGCGAGTGTTCCTGGTCTTGGTTGATCTTCTCGAGTAGGTCGACCCACTACGTTGATGTCTTCATTTCTCTGCTTCATGTCATCATGATGAAGTCGGCATTCTTCCTTCAGGATCTCCATTGTACTTACGAATATGAAAGGGGCAGCTCGACAACGATAGAAGGCTATAAGGGGTAACCATCGGGGGTTATCCCATGAATGAACACATGGGTATGTATTGAGTTGGTCAAATGAAACACATCGAGTGCCAAGCAAGAAGGTACAATAAGAAGTTTCAAGCGGATAGACAATCGTTTGATGCTTGAAACAAAGTGTGAAAGGGGTCTAGAGCAACGATAATAAGTATTGCATCTGATCCCAGAATTGGTCTCGGGAGGTGGCTCGTGAATTACAAACGAGGCCGCGCGCGAGGAACAACCTTGGGAACAGGGGGTGTACAGGAGAGTCAGGTCTCGATCCTGTGGAACTATGGGTTATGAGCCCACCATGTGGTTAAAAGTAGGAAGGTAGTTGACATCTTACACGGTCATGATAGCAAGACGTGTCAGAGGATAGTCTGTCAGTTATGTTGGCAACAATGTTGGTACCAAGGGTGAGGGACGAAGAGAACCATTTTCCTGCTCGTTGAACGAGGCGGACCATTAGGCAAAGTTCTCGTCCATCGGTGGTTACCGGAATGTCATCAACAAAAGTAACAGGGTCTTACTGACAGAGTGGTACAACGAGGTGTTTACATAAGCAGGGAAATATTACTGCTTATATATATAGATCAGAAGGAGGTTTAAACAAACCAATGGAAAGGAAAAGTGATTATCAGGTTAAAACAGAACAATGGAAAGGAAAATGTGTATACACACATATTTCAGGAGTATAACCTTCCCAAGGACAAGCAGAGCATGATGCCCATGGCAGGATTCGACGTAGAAAACCCATTATGTAAGGGGAGAGGAATTTCATGACATTACCCAAACAACGGTGTTTGGGGTAATTAATAAAGGAATTTTAGCATTGTGCTTCAAATGTTCTTATTGAAAATCAGAGTACCACATACATACTTCGAGATAGCATTGACATGGTATTTAAGCAAAGGTCAGACTTGGATACACAAAGGATTCATCACGAACAACTTATAGAATAAGTCTTACAATTTCCTCATGGAAGAATGGTTAACCTTGCTAAAAAGGAAACTATAACAACAGGGCCTCCGACCAGGTGTGCTAGGCATGACATCACTGATATAAAAGATGGTAATAATCCAAGGTAAAGAAGAACAAATGTTGGATAGCAAGGAATTCAAGGTATAACACAGAACACGAACAAGTTTGTGTTGGAGGGAAGGCAATAAATTTGTCGGTGATAACACAATTCATCGAGGGGCAAGGATGGTATTTCTCATCATGAATTCAATTGATATCCTAGAAGAGCTCAGAATGTTGAGGATGATCATGAAAAATTTTGTCGAGAGGCTCCATGATGAAGCAATTGAACAGTGGCTACATCAAGCAACATGACTAATGCAGAGAGAAAGATTATTGGAACCATGAATACGACACCAACTCGGAATCAAGCTTGTTGTTCGAGGTGAAACGACAAGATAAGGAAGATCGACTTAAGCTTAGCTCATCGCCGAAAGTGGTGCTCCGGAAATAAGGACCAGGTAGCACAGTTAAAATCAGCACGATACTGATATAGCCGATGAGGCTTGGGATGACATGATCAAGTACAAACTCGCAAGTAAAGAAGATTACTAAGAGTTGTTGAACCATTGTGCGGACTGTTGGGTTTCATAGTAATTTCAAAAAAATTCCTACGCACACGCAAGATCATGGTGATGCATAGCAACGAGAGGGGAGAGTGTTGTCTACGTACCCACGCAGACCGACTGCGGAAGCGTTGACACAACGTAGAGGAAGTAGTCGTACGTCTTCACGATCCAACCGATCAAGCACCGAAACTACGGCACCTCCGAGTTCGAGCACACGTTCAGCTCGATGACGATCCCCGGACTCCGATCCAGAAAAGTGTCGGGGAAGAGTTCTGTCAGCACGACGGCGTGGTGACGATCTTGATGCACTACAGCAGCAGGGCTTCGCCTAAACTCCGCTACAGTATTATCGAGGAATATGGTGGCAGGGGGCACCGCACACGACTAAGGAATAGATCACGTGGATCAACTTGTGTGTTTCTGGGGTGCCTCTGCCTCAGTATATAAAGGACTAGAGGGGGGAGGCTGGCCGGCCATAGAAGGCGCGCCAGGAGAGTCCTACTCCCTCTGGGAGTAGGATCCCCCCCAAATCCTAGTTGGAATAGGATTCGCGGAGGGGGAAAAGAGAGAGAAGGGGCCGGCCACCTCTCCTAGTCCTAATAGGACTAGGGGAAGGGGGAGGCGCACAGCCCATGTAGGGCTGCCTCTTCTCTTTTCCACTAAGGCCCATCATGGCCCATTTAGCTCCCGGGGGGTTCCGGTAACCTTCCCGGTACTCCGGTAAAATCCCGATTTCACCCGGAACACTTCCGATATCCAAACATAGGCTTCCAATATATCAATCTTTACGTCTCGACCATTTCGAGACTCCTCGTCATGTCCGTGATCACATCCGGGACTCCGAACAACCTTCGGTACATCAAAATGCATAAACTCATAATATAACTGTCATCGTAACCTTAAGCGTGCGGACCCTACGGGTTCGAGAACAATGTAGACATGGCCGGGACACGTCTTCGGTCAATAACCAATAGCGGGACCTGGATGCCCATATTGGCTCCTACATATTCTATGAAGATCTTTATCGGTCAGACCGCATAACAACATACGTTGTTCCCTTTGTCATCGGTATGTTACTTGCCCGAGATTCGATCGTCGGTATCCAATACCTAGTTCAATTTCGTTACCGGCAAGTCTCTTTACTCGTTCTGTAATACATCATCCCGCAACTAACTCATTAGTTGCAATGCTTGCAGGTCTTATGTGATGTGCATTACCGAGAGGGCCCAGAGATACCTCTCCGACAATCGGAGTGACAAATCCTAATCTCGAAATACGCCAACCCAACATCTACCTTTGGAGACACCTGTAATGCTCCTTTATAATCACCCAGTTACGTTGTGACGTTTGGTAGCACCCAAAGTGTTCCTCCGGCAAACGGGAGTTGCATAATCTCATAGTTATGGGAACATGTATAAGTCATGAAGAAAGCAATAGCAACATACTAAACGATCGGGTGCTAAGCTAATGGAATGGGTCATGTCAATCAGATCATTCAACTAATGATGTGACCTCGTTAATCAAATAACAACTCATTGTTCATGGTTAGGAAACATAACCATCTTTGATTAACTAGCTAGTCAAGTAGAGGCATACTAGTGACACTTTGTTTGTCTATGTATTCACACATGTGTTATGTTTCCGGTTAATACAATTCTAGCATGAATAATAAACATTTATCATGATTATAAGGAAATAAATAATAACTTTATTATTGCCTCTAGGGCATATTTCCTTCAGTCTCCCACTTGCACTAGAGTCAATAATCTAGATTACACTGTAATGATTCTAACACCCATGGAGTCTTGGTGCTGATCATGTTTTGCTCGTGGAAGAGGCTTAGTCAACGGGTCTGCAACATTCAGATCCGTATGTATCTTGCAAATCTCTATGTCTCCCACCTGGACTAGATCCCGGATGGAATTGAAGCGTCTCTTGATGTGCTTGGTCCTTTTGTGAAATCTGGATTCCTTGGCCAAGGCAATTGCACCAGTATTGTCACAAAAGATTTTCATTGGACCCGATGCACTAGGTATGACACCTAGATCGGATATGAACTCCTTCATCCAGACTCCTTCGTTTGCTGCTTCCGAAGCAGCTATGTACTCCGCTTCACATGTAGATCCCGCTACGATGCTTTGTTTAGAACTGCACCAACTGACAGCTCCACCGTTTAATGTAAACACGTATCCGGTTTGCGATTTGGAATCGTCCGGATCAGTGTCAAAGCTTGCATCAACGTAACCCTTTACGACGAGCTCTTTGTCACCTCCATATATGAGAAGCATATCCTTAGTCCTTTTCAGGTATTTCAGGATGTTCTTGACCGCTGTCCAGTGATCCACTCCTGGATTACTTTGGTACCTCCCTGCTAGACTTATAGCAAGGCACACATTAGGTCTGGTACACAGCATTGCATACATGATAGATCCTATTGCTGATGCATAGGGAACATCTTTCATATTCTCTCTATCTTCTGCAGTGGTCGGGCATTGAGTCTTACTCAATTTCACACCTTGTAACACAGGCAAGAATCCTTTCTTTGCTTGATCCATTTTGAACTTCTTCAAAATTTTGTCAAGGTATGTTGTTTGTGAAAGTCCAATTAAGCGTCTTGATCTATCTCTATAGATCTTAATGCCTAATATGTAAGCAGCTTCACCGAGGTCTTTCATTGAAAAACTCTTATTGAAGTATCCCTTTATGCTATCCAGAAATTCTATATCATTTCCAATTAACAATATGTCATCCACATATAATATCAGAAATGCTACAGAGCTCCCACTCACTTTCTTGTAAATACAGGCTTCTCCAAAAGTCTGTATAAAACCAAATGCTTTGATCACACTATCAAAACGTTTATTCCAACTCCGAGAGGCTTGCACCAGTCCATAAATGGATCGCTGGAGCTTGCACACTTTGTTAGCTCCCTTTGGATCGACAAAACCTTCTGGTTGCATCATATACAACTCTTCTTCCAGAAATCCATTCAGGAATGCAGTTTTGACATCCATCTGCCAAATTTCATAATCATAAAATGCGGCAATTGCTAACATGATTCGGACAGACTTAAGCATCGCTACGGGTGAGAAGGTCTCATCGTAGTCAATCCCTTGAACTTGCCGAAAACCTTTCGCGACAAGTCGAGCTTTGTAGACAGTAATATTACCGTCAGCGTCAGTCTTGTTCTTGAAGATCCATTTATTCTCAATTGCTTGCCGATCATCGGGCAAGTCAACCAAAGTCCATAATTTGTTCTCATACATGAATCCCATCTCAGATTTCATGGCTTCAAGCCACTTTGCGGAATCTGGGCTCACCATCGCTTCTTCATAGTTCGTAGGTTCATCATGATCTAGTAGCATGACCTCCAGAACAGGATTACCATACCACTCTGGCGCGGATCTCACTCTGGTTGATCTACGAGGCTCAGTAGTATCTTGATCTGAAGTTTCATGATCATTATCATTAGCTTCCTCACTAACTGGTGTAGGTGTCACTGAAACAGTTTTCTGTGATGTACTACTTTCCAATAAGGGAGCAGGTACAGTTACCTCGTCAAGTTCTACTTTCCTCCTACTCACTTCTTTCGAGAGAAACTCCTTCTCTAGAAAGTTTCCGAATTTAGCAACAAAAGTCTTGCCTTCGGATCTGTGATAGAAGGTGTATCCAATAGTTTCCTTTGGATATCCTACGAAGACACATTTCTCCGATTTGGGTTCGAGCTTATCAGGTTGAAGCTTTTTCACATAAGCATCGCAGCCCCAAACTTTCAGAAACGACAACTTTGGTTTCTTGCCAAAACATAGTTCATAAGGCATCATCTCAACGGATTTTGATGGTGCCCTATTTAACGTGAATGCGGCCGTCTCTAGAGCGTATCCTCAAAACGATAGCGGTAAATCAGTAAGAGACATCATAGATCGCACCATATCCAGTAAAGTACGATTACGACGTTCGGACACACCATTACGCTGTGGTGTTCCGGGTGGCGTGAGTTGCGAAACTATTCCACAATTTTTCAAATGTACACCAAACTCGTAACTCAAATATTCTCCTCCATGATCAGATCGTAGAAACTTTATTTTCTTGTTATGATGATTTTCAACTTCACTCTGAAATTCCTTGAACTTTTCAAATGTTTCAGACTTATGTTTCATTAAGTAGATATACCCATATCTGCTTAAATCATCTGTGAAGGTGAGAAAATAACGATATCCGCCACGAGCCTCAATATTCATCAGACCATATACATCTGTATGTATGATTACCAACAAATCTGTTGCTCTCTCCATAGTACCGGAGAACGGCATTTTTGTCATCTTGCCCATGAGGCATGGTTCGCAAGTACCAAGTGATTCATAATCAAGTGGTTCCAAAAGTCCATCAGAATGGAGTTTCTTCATGCGCTTTACACCGATATGACCTAAACGGCAGTGCCACAAATAAGTTGCACTATCATTATCAACTCTGCATCTTTTGGCTTCAACATTATGAATATGTGTGTTACTACTATCGAGATCCAACAAGAATAGACCACTCTTCAAGGGTGCATGACCATAAAAGATATTACTCATATAAATAGAACAACCATTATTCTCTGATTTAAATGAATAACCGTCTCGCATCAAACAAGATCCAGATATAATGTTCATGCTTAACGCTGGCACCAAATAACAATTATTTAGGTCTAATACTAATCCTGAAGGTAGATGTAGAGGTAGCGTGCCGACTGCGATCACATCGACTTTGGAACCGTTTCCCACGCGCATCGTCACCTCGTCCTTAACCAATCTTCGCTTGATCCGTAGTCCCTGTTTCGAGTTGCAAATATTAGCAACAGAACCAGTATCAAATACCCAGGTGCTACTGCGAGCATTAGTAAGGTACACATCAATAACATGTATATCACATATACCTTTGTTCACCTTGCCATCCTTCTTATCCGCCAAATACTTGGGGCAGTTCCGCTTCCAGTGACCAGTCTGCTTGCAATAGAAGCACTCAGTTTCAGGCTTAGGTCCAGGTTTGGGTTTCTTCTCTTGAGCAGCAACTTGCTTGCCGTTCTTTTTGAAGTTCCCCTTCTTCTTCCCTTTGCCCTTTTTCTTGAAACTAGTGGTCTTGTTGACCATCAACACTTGATGCTCCTTCTTGATTTCTACCTCCGCAGCTTTCAGCATCGCGAAGAGCTCGGGAATAGTCTTGTTCATCCCTTGCATATATAGTTCATATACTAGTGGGAATTTTTCATTATAGAACTTGGCTTGTACATTCCAACAATGGGCCTACTCAAGTGCCCTAGGTCTTCGTGAGCAAGCAAGTTGGATGCACAACCACTAGTTTCTTTTGTTGAGCTTTCATACATTTATAGCTCTAGTGCATCCGTTGCATGGCAATCCCTACTCCTTGCATTAACATCAATCGATGGGCATCTCCATAGCTCATTGATTAGCCTCGTTGATGTGAGACTTTCTCCTTTTTGTCTTCTCCGCATAACACCCGTCATTATACTCTATTCCACCCATAGTGCTATATCCATGGCTCACGCTCATGTATTGCGTGAAGGTTTATAAAGTTTGAGATTACTAAAGTATGAAACAATTGCTTGGCTTGTCATCGGGGTTGTGCATGATGAGAGCATTCTTGTGTGACGAAAATGGAGCATGACTAAACTATATGATTTTGTACGGATGAACTTTCTTTGGCCATGTTATTTTGAGAAGACATAATTGCTTAGTTAGTATGCTTGAAGTATTATTATTTCTATGTCAATATTAAACTTTTGTCTTGAATCTTTTGGATCTGAAAATTCATGCCACAATTAAGAGGAATTACATTGAAATTATGCCTAGTAGCATTGCACATCAAAAATTCTGTTTTTATCATTTACATACTCGAGGACGAGCAGGAATTAAGCTTGGGGATGCTTGATACGTCTCCAACGTATCTATAATTTTTGATTGCTCCATGCTATATTATCTTCTGTTTTGGACATTATTGGGCTTTATTATTCACTTTTATATTTTTTTGGGACTAACCTATTAACTGGAGGCCCAGCCCAGAATTGTTGTTTTTTGCCTATTTTAGGGTTTTGAAGAAAAGGAATATCAAACGGAGTCCAAACGGAATGAAACCTTCGGGGACGTGATTTTTGGAACGAACAAGATCCACGAGACTTGGACCCTAGGTCAAGCAACCAACAGGGAAGCCACGAGGTAGGGGGCGCGCCTACCCCCCACCCCCCAGGCGCGCCCTCCACCCTCGTGGGCCCCCTGTTGCTCCACCAACGTACTCCTTCCTCCTATATATACCTACATACCCCCAAACGATCAAATGCGGAGCCAAAACCCAAATTCCATCGCTGTAACTTTCTGTATCCACGAGATCCCATCTTGGGCCTGTTCCGGAGCTCCGCCGGAGGGGGCATTGATCACGGAGGGCTTCTACATCAACACCATAGCCCTTCCGATGAAGTGTGAGTAGTTTACCTCAGACCTTCAGGTCCATAGTTATTAGCTAGATGGCTTCTTCTCTCTTTTTGGATCTCAATACAAAGTTCTCCCCCTCTCTTGTGGAGATCTATTCGATGTAATCTTCTTTTGCAGTGTTTTGTTGAGACCGATGAATTGTGGGTTTATGATCAAGTTTATCTATGAACAATATTTGAATCTTATCTGAATTCTTTTATGTATGATTGGTTATCTTTGCAATTCTCTTCGAATTATCAGTTTGGTTTGGCCTACTAGATTGATCTTTCTTGCAATGGGAGAAGTGCTTAGCTTTGGGTTCAATCTTGTGGTGTCCTTTCCCAGTGACAGTAGGGGCATCAAGGCACGTATTGTATTGTTGCCATCGAGGATAACAAGATGGTTTTTTTTATCATATTGCATGAATTTATCCCTCTACATCATGTCATCTTTCTTAAGGCGTTACTCTGTTCTTATGAACTTAATACTCTAGATGCATGATGGATAGCGGTCGATGTGTGGAGTAATAGTAGTAGATGGAGGCAGGAGTCGGTCTACTTGTCTCGGACGTGATGCCTATATACATGATCATACCTAGATATTCTCATAACTATGCTCAATTCTGTCAATTGCTCAACAGTAATTTGTTCACCCATCGTAAAATACTTATGCTCTTGAGAGAAGCCACTAGTGAAACCTATGGCCCCCGGGTCTATCTTCATCATATTAATCTTCCAACACTTAGTTATTTTTATTGCCTTTTATTTTACTTTGCATCTTTATCATAAAAATACCAAAATATTATCTTATCATATCTATCATATCTCACTCTCGTAAGTGACCATGTAGGGATTGACAACCCCTTATCGCGTTGGTTGCGAGGATTTATTTGTTTTGTGCAGGTGCGAGGGACTCGCGCGTAGCCTCCTACTGGATTGATACCTTGGTTCTCAAAAACCAAGGGAAATACTTACGCCACTTTGGTGCATCACCCTTTCCTCTTCAATGGAAAACCAACGCAGTGCTCAAGAGGTAGTAGCCACCAACCCGTACTAAACGCCACCACCTCTTTAGTATCGGTTCGTGGCATGAACCGGTACTAAAGGTTCGCCACGAACCGGTACTAATGAGCGCCGCCCGCCTAGCCGTTGGAACCGGCACTAATGGTCACATTAGTGCCGGTTCAATTACAAACCGGGACTAATGAGCTTCACATTAGGCCCTTTTTCTACTAGTGATATACTATAGGGAAAAGCGACGCAGACGTGCGGCAGAATGTCCAAAAAGATCTTCAAGATCATCTTTTCAAAATTAGGACCTGTATAATGGCCTATATGCTAATGACTTTCCCTTGTTCTCGGCATGTAAAATGGCCTAGATGCTAATGGCATCCTCTGTAAAAATACGTTTTGACGTACCAATCTGACTATAATGGAAACCGTTTCGCCCAACCTCGTTCGGTATTGGTTTACTTCTTAATCCGTTTTGCCACTTTATGTCCGAATTGGTATATACACCTTGGTGCGACTTAAATCGCCAGGAGTTCTATTTCAAGCCATTATATTTTTAATAATAGAAAGTCCGAACACTCTCAGGGTATACTTCGGCGTCCCGAATACTGCATTATATGCATAGGCTCCGAATCACGTCTTTGGTCAATAGTTGGGTTGCTCGGCTCTTGTGCTTGCTACCTTGCGTTCTGTTTTTTCGGCTAAGGTAGTAAAGGGAGAACTACTGCGATTGTGTTTCCGGCTGGCCCAGTCAAAACACCTCAGTAGAGAAAGCCGAAAACTGACTGTCGTGATGCGGCGAGAGCTGATCAGCAATTCGGTGACTTACTAAATCTCTAGCGATTTCTTCCATATTACATGAAGGTTGCCTTTTTCCAGTCAAGTGTCTAAAAGGCATCCAAGTTCGATAGCCGCATACGCACCAGGAGCTACCCTACAGTCCCATTGTCAAACTCCTATGGCTAAGTGAGAATGATAAAACCGCATAGTTCAATTGCTTGGTTCGCCACGCTGCCACCTCCTTTACGGACCAAGACGTTGGGCCAAGTGTGGTCACGCGCTATTCCGAACACCCCCGTAGTATCTACGTGGGGGCTGAATCCAACAACTGGTAAATTCTCAAGAATTACAAACAGCCGCATATGAGGGAAAGCACTTTAAAAGACAAAACATCATAAATATATTACAAAACTTCGGTTCATAGAACATCCGGGCAGTCTGGACACATTCACTCAAAAATAATGTCCTTCGAGCACTGGCCCTTTATCAAGCGGGCACCCTCCAGGACGTCTTCAAAATAGCGCTCCGGTGTGCGGTGGTCCTTGCCTCCTGGCGGACCGTCAACTGCCACAATGGCGGCCTTCATCTTCTCCCAGTGCATCTTGACATGGGCAAAGGCCAGCCGTACACCTTCTATACATGATGACCCCTTAACCACGTCAATTCAGGGCAACGCATCAGCGAGTCACTGCGCCAGGCCAAAATAGCTGCTGGGGACAGGTTCGGCCGGCTACAGCCGGACTATGACGTCCCTTACGGCCAGTCCGGACATCCTATGCAGCTCGGCCCACTGTGCCATCTAGTCATTCAGCAGCGCTGGGCATTCCCGCTCCGTAAATTGTGACCAAAATAGCTTCTCCGTCGTATGCCCCTCCTGGGCCTGGAAGAACTGCGCGGCGTGAGCAGCACTCTTCGGAAGATCCGCAAATGCATCTGGATCAGTCCATAGTCGAGTGGCAAGACATGCTTCTGATTGTCGAATTTACTCTGTAGGAGAAGGGGCTTACAAGCCGCTATCAGTTCGGCCTGCTGATGACCCAAAATTATAGGGATCTATCGTAGTCCTTTCAAAAAGTAAGAGTGTCAAACCCAACGAGGAGCCGAAGGAAATGATAAGCGGTTTCCAGCAAGGTATTCTCTGCAAGTACTGAAATAAGTGGTAACAGATAGTTTTGTGATAGGATAATTTGTAACGAGCAACAAGTAACAAAAGTAAATAAAGTGCAGCAAGGTGGCTTAATCCTTTTTGTAGCAAAGGACAAGCCTGGACAAACTCTTATATAGGGAAAAGCGCTCCCAAGAACACAAGGGAATATCGTCAAGCTAGTTTTCATCACATTCATATGATTCGCGTTCGGTACTTTGATAATCTGATATGTGGGTGGACCGGTGCTTTGGTGTTGTCCTTACTTGGACAAGCATCCCACTTATGATTAACCTCTATTGCAAGCATCCGCAACTACAACAAAAGTATTAAGGTAAACCTAACCATAGCATGAAACATATGGATCCAAATCAGCCCCTTACGAAGCAACGCATAAACTAGGGTTTAAGCTTCTGTCACTCTAGCAACCCATCATCTACTTATTACTTCCCAATGCCTTCCTCTAGGCCCAAATAATGGTGAAGTGTTATGTATTCGACGTTCACATAACACCACTAGAGGAGAGACAACATACATCTCATCAAAATATCAAACGAATACCAAATTCACATGACTACTAATAGCAAGACTTCTCCCATGTCCTCAGGAACAAATGTAAGTACTCACAAAGCATATTCATGTTCATAATCAGAGGGGTATTAATATGCATAAAGGATCTGAACATATGATCTTCCACCAAATAAACCAACTAGCATCAACTACAAGGAGCAATTAACACTACTAGCAACCCACAGGTGCCAATCCCGGACTTGGAGACAAGAATTGGATACAAGAGATGAACTAGGGTTTTGAGAGGAGATGGTGCTGGTGAAGATGTTGATTGAAATTTCCCTCTCCCGATGAGAGGAGCGTTGGTGATGATGATGGCGATGATTTCCCCCTCAAGGAGGGAGGTTTCCCCGGTAGAACAGCTCCGCCAGAGCCCTAGATTGGTTCCGCCAAGGTTCCGCCTCATGGCGGCGGAGTTTCGTCCGAGAAGATGGCTTATGATTTTTTCCTCATCGAAAGACTTCATATAGAAGAAGATGGCCATCGGAGGGCCACCAAGGGGCCCACGAGGTAGGGGGTGCGCCCAGGGGGTAGGGCGTGCCCCCCACCCTCGTGGGCAGGGTGTGGCCCCCTTGGTGAACTTCTTGCGCTCGGTATTTTTTATATATTCTGAAAACGTCTTCCGTGATGTTTCAGGATTTTTGGAGCTGTGCAGAATAGGTCTCTAATATTTGCTCCTTTTCCAGCCCAGAATCCTAGCTGCCAGCATTCTCCCTCTTTATGTAAACCTTGTAAAATAAGAGAGAATAGGCATAAGTATTGTGACATAATGTGTAATAATAGCCCATAATGCAATAAATATCGATATAAAAGCATGATGCAAAATGGACGTATCAACTCCCCCAAGCTTATACCTCGCTTGTCCTCAACCGAAAGCCGAAATCAAAAAATATGTCCACATGTTTAGAGATAGAGGTGTCGATAAAAATAAAATACGGACATGAGGGCATCATGACCATTCTTAGAACATCAACTTATATAATTATTGTCATATGATCTCTTATGCTTGGGTAATAATTCAATCACAATTTCAAGTATGAATCATAAACTTCACTGAAAACTAACAAACTATAATCTCAGTCATTGGAGCAATTGCAATTTATCATAACATAGGAAAGAGTCAACATATAAGAGCTTTTCAGCAAGTCCACATACTCAACTATCATATAGTCTTTCACAATTGCTGACACTCATGCAATACTTATGGGTATGGAGTTTTAATCGGACATAGAGAAAGATAGGGGCTTATAGTTTTGCCTCCCAACGTTTTACCTCAAGGGTAATGTCAACAATAATAGTTCATGAAAACTCACATCCAATTAGCCATATATACCAGGATCTTTCCAACATACTGTGCTTGCCAAAGGATAAAATGTAAAAAGGAAGGGTGAATATCACCATGACTCTTATGCAAGGTAGGAGATAAAAGTAAAAGATAGGCCCTTCGCAGAGGGAAGCAGAGGTTGTCATGCGCTTTTATGGTTGGATGCACAAAATCTTAATGCGAAAGAACGTCACTTTATATTGCCACCTGTGATATGGACCTTTATTATGCAATCTGTCACTTTTATTTCTTCCATATCACACGATCGAATAAAGTTTATTTTCTCCCACACTAACAAGTCATACATATTTAGAGGGCAATTTTTATTGCTTGCACCGATGACAACTTACTTGGAGGATCTTACTCAATCCATAGGTAGGTATGGTGGACTCTCATGGCAAAATTGGTTTAAGGGTATTTGGAAGCACAAGTAGTATCTCTACTTGGTGCAATGAATTTGGCTAGCATGAGGGGGAAAGGCAAGCTCAACCATGTTGGATGATCCATGACAATATAATTTATCTCAGATGTAAGAAAACATAACCCATTACATTGTCTTCATTGTCCAACACCAACTCTTTAGCATGTCATATTTTAATGAGTGCTCACAATCATAAAAGATGTCCAAGATAGTATATTTATATGTGAAGACCTCTCTTTCTTTATTACTTCCTATTAATTGCAATGATGACCAAAACTATGTTTGTCAACTCTCAACAACTTTTATTCATCATACTTTTTCTATGTGAGCTCATTACTCTCCATAAGATCCATATGATCTCTTTGTTTCCCTTTTTATTTATTTCTCTTTTCTTTTATTCACTTAGGATCATGGCAAAATAATGAAGCCCTTGACTCAACACTAATCTTTATTATATATAGCTCACGGACTCTATTACATAGAAGGATCATAAAGCAAAACTCACAACTAGATCATACTAACAACTTTTATTCTACTAGATCAAGATATTACCAAAAGGATCGAACTAAGAAAAATGGTAAAGATAAAAGTGATGGTGATACGATACCGGGGCACTCCCCCAAGCTTGGCAGTTGCCAAGGGGAGTGCCCATATCCGATATTCAGTTCTTCTTTGTTGGTGAAGAAGGTGGAGTCGTTGATGATGGATAGTCACACATCGAGCGTAGGAGGTCTTCTAACTTGCGGATAATGCCTTTGAGTGCGATGATATGCTCCTTCAACAAAATATTTTCACGTGTGAGATAATTATTTTGTATTCGAGCTAACTCAATCATCTTGAAAGCTTCGATCTCAGTTGGGGTAATAAGATTGTGATCAAGTTGAACGATGTCTTCTGTTGCCGAACTTGGTCCTCCATGGCCTTCTTGGTCCCTTCCTCCTTGTTGATCTCCATGGGTTCTTCTCTCTGCAGCTCTATCTTCATTAGCCAAGCATCGTTGCCCTCATGGTTGGAGGAGGAGGGAGACGACATAGTGCCTGGCCTTAACAACCCTGACAGAAAACAGCTCGAAATAAAGACAAGAGATAATTGTGTGATACGGGAGTCAAAACCCCAGGGAGATTATATAATGAATTTTTACCGACCAAAATACGTGTCATGTAAGAAAACGGAGTCCGAAGAGCACACAAGGTGCCCACGAGGTAGGGGGGCGCGCCCTCCACCCTCGTGGAGGCCTTGTGTCCTTCCCAGACTGCTACTTATTTTTCTATTTTTCTAAATATTCCAAAATGGAGAAATATTGCCTTAAAAACTGTTTTGGAGTCGGTTTACTTACCGTACCACATACCTATTCCTTTTCGGAGTCTGAAACGTTCCGGAAAGTGTCCCTTATGTATTCCTCTGGGGTTACAATTTCAATAACATTGGTTTCAACATTCATGGGATTACCTGAGATATAATGTTTGATTCTTTGACCGTTCACCACCTTCGGATTTGTGCCTTGGAAGTTGTTGATTTTTATGGCACCGGAACGATAGACCTCCTCGATAACGTAAGGAGCTTCCCATTTAGAGAGAATTTTTCCTGCAAAAAATCTTAAACGAGAGTTTTATAGCAATACATAATCACCTACATTAAACTCACGCTTTTGTATTCTTTTGTCATGCCATCTTTTAACTTTTTCTTTAAACAACTTAGCATTTTCG
Organism: Triticum urartu; assembly: GCF_056163025.1. Lineage (NCBI taxonomy): Eukaryota > Viridiplantae > Streptophyta > Magnoliopsida > Poales > Poaceae > Triticum > Triticum urartu. Next base: position 146,887,939 of record NC_141879.1, on the reverse strand, counting down.
TAGGCTTGGGTTCTCATTCATCGAGTGAGCTAATATCAAATAACCTCTTCTCATCGGCAAGTTTAAAATCATAATTGAGCTCTTTAATAGCCCAATCTGCCTTGTGTTCTAGTTCGAGAGGTAAGTGACATGATTTTCCATAAACCATTTTATACGGAGACATACCCATAGGATTTTTATATGCAGTTCTATAGGCCCATAATGCATCATAAAGTTTCTTGGACCAATTCTTTCTAGATCTATTATCAGTCTTTTGCAAAATTAATTTGAGCTCTCTATTGCTCAATTCTACTTGACCACTAGACTGTGGGTGATAAGGAGATGCAATTCTATGATTAACATCATACTTAGCAAGCATTTTACGGAAAGCACCATGAATAAAATGTGAACCACCATCAGTCATTAAATATCTAGGGACTCCAAATCTTGCAAAAATAACTTCTTTAAGCATTTTAATAGAAGTTTTATGATCAGCACTACTAGTTGGAATAGCTTATACCCATTTAGTAACGTAATCGACAACAACTAAAATATGTGTATATCCATTAGAGGCAGGAAAAGGTCCCATATAGTCAAAGCCCCAAACATCAAATGGTTCAATAACGAGTTAATAATTCATTGGCATTTCTTGACGTCTACTAATATTACCAAGTCTTTGACATTCATCACAAGATAATACAAACTTACGGGCATCCTTGAACAGAGTAGGCCAATAAAAAGCAGATTGCAATACCATATGTGCAGTTCTATCTCCAGCATGGTGTCCTCCATAAGCTTCGGAGTGACACTTGCGTAGGATCTGTTCCCGTTCATGCTCAGGTACACAACGTCTAATAACACCATCTACTCCTTCTTTATAAAGATGTGGGTCATCCCAAAAGTAATGCCTCAAATCATAGAAGAACCTTTTCTTTTGCTGGTATGTGAAACTAGGTGGTATGAATTTGGCAACAATGTAATTAGCATAATCAGCATACCATGGAGCAGTATGAGAAGCATTTATGACATTTAATTTCTCATCAGGAAAGCTATCATCAATAGGTAGTGGGTCATCAAGCACATTTTCTAACCTAGACAAGTTGTCTGCGATGGGGTTCTCAGCTCCCTTTCTATCAACAATATGCAAATCAAATTTTTGTAGCAAGAGAACCCATCTAATAAGTCTAGGTTTAGCATCTTTCTTTTCCATAAGATATTTAATAGCAGCATGATCAGTGTGAATAGTTATTTTAGAATCAACAATATAAGGTCTGAACATATCACAAGCAAATACAACTGCTAAGAATTCTTTTTCAGTAGTAGCATAATTTCTTTGAGCATTGTCTAGGGTTTTACTAGCATATTGAATAACATTTAATTTGTTATCAACTCTTTGCCCTAGAACAGCACTGTCGGTGGGAACGATACCTATGGGATCACAAGAATCCCTACTACGGTTAGCGGGGCGTGGGGTCGTGAGAAGAGCGGATCTAACAGGTAGCACACAGCTTGTTTATCCAGGTTCGGGCCGCAAGGATGCGTAAAACCCTACTCCTGCTTTGGTGGATTGTATATCTGTGTTCTTGAGCTAGCTATGGGGCGTGAGGAGCTCCAAAAAGCCGAATCCCTCTCCTGGTCTCCTCGGGCCTCCTTTTATAGAAAAAGGGGTTGCCACAGTGGCACACAGGAGGTGGAAAGGGTACAGTGATGCGAGGTTATCCCTCGCATTACATGACAAGGCGCATTTAATGCGTCTTGCTTAGGTGTCCTTGCTTTATCGGGGACGGGGGAGAAACCTGTCTCGTCCGTCGCCGCTCCTTCTTGTGTCGACACGCGCCCTGGCCAGCGACACCTGTGATGCCACATAGGTAGGCAGGCAGCTGAGGTGGCGCAGTGGTGGGTCTTCACGAAGATCTGCATGCCGCCACGCAGGTGCCTGCCCAGCTGGTTGGGTCGGCAGCTGCATGCATGCGGAGGTGGAGGTTTAGTCGGCGTGGGCCTGATGGTGGCCCTGTGGGTGTCCTCGGTAAGGGCCTTGCTGGGGCCCTGGCAAGGGCTTTGCCAAGGCGCCTGCTGTCATCCCCGGCAAGGCGCTTGCCGGGGACCTTGTGGTCTTCCTTGGCTGGGATCCCGCCAAGGGTTGTCGTCTCCTTGGTGCATATCTGATCTTGAATATCTTCACAAAGATCTGCATGCCGCCACGGGGATGTCTCCCGAATCTTTGCCCTTTGGGGGCAGTGGACTCAAGGGTGATTTGCTCCATAGGCGCGGGACGAGTCGCCGCGGCAAGGGTCTTGCCGGGGCTACTGGGACTGTCTCCTGGCAAGGATCTTGCCGGGGAAGTCCGCTTCGTCCCCTTTGCTCTTCGTGGTCTTGGCCTTGGGATCGTTCTAGTCCCCTTGAGCTTCGGTCTTACCCCGGCTTACCTCCCTTGCCTTGCTTGGTGTGGTGGTGCCCGTGGCTCAGACTGCCCGTGCACAGTTATAGGGGTACAAAAATTGTACCCCTCTTTTTGTACACCGACAGGAGCCCCCGGGCCTGGGCCACACATAAGCGCAACGCGTTGTTGGGCTAGGCCCAAAAACGGTGCGCGGGCAGGCGGGGCGGTTTTTACCGCGGTAAGATTCCTTGCGCGTTGCGCTTCCCACGATTCCCACGCGTGGCACGGCGTGGGGAGGTGCGTGTGACGTGGGCAGCATGCGTGGGGTTGGTTCCCGCGGGCATGCGTCACACCACAGTTAATGTGAAAGGAGGCGGCCCGTGTTCTCCCCCATAAAAAAGGAATAACCGCGGGCGCGCTGCTCACTCCCTCCTCCTTCCTCGTGCCTTTTCCAATCTCAGAGCCGCCGTTTCCTCTCTTCCTTCCTTCCTAAGCTTCCGCCGTCGCCCGCCGTCATCGCTTCACCATCCCCCTTCCTCAGCCCTCTAAACTTCTTGGCCGCCATGGCACCCAAATCCGTCAAGGGCAAGGGGGTGGCTAAGGGCGCTGGGACTGTGGAGCCGCTGGAGAGCGCGCTGTCGGGGGACCGGACGAAGTCCGCCTTTTTCTTCCCCTCGACGGTTGATGTTCATGAACTCCGAGCCTCCTTCAGGCCCCTATGGGGAGCGAAGACGGAGGAGAGAGTTCGGGACACCCGGCGACGTGTGTCATTCCTGCTGCTTGCGCCGATCCTGCTCCAAATCGGTATCCCTTTTTCGTTGATTATCTTTCTTGCGGGTTGTGCCCCCCTTTCTCCGATTTCTTCTGCGACATTATGCACACCTTCAGCTTTCGCCTCTTGGATTTTACTCCGAATGCGGTGGCGTGCATGGCTTTCTTCGCGCATCTTTGCGAAGGCTTTGCCGGGGTGCAGCCCAACACGGCGCTCTTCCGCCATTATTTCTTCCCTCGGATCCAACCGGGAGGTGCCGTCTCTGGTTGCGTCACCTGGATCCCAAGATCCAAGGGTGCGTACCCGGACGGTGCCGTGAAGGAGAGGTGGGAGGAATGGCATGGCCGGTGGTGCTAGATTGAGGATGAAGACCCGCCGGAATTCTGCAAGGTCTGCCGAGTGCCGCCGGTCCGCGGCAGCAATTGGAGTGATGTCGATGTCGCCGACGGGAGTCTCACTGTCGCCACCACCAGGATTCTCCGGCTCACCCGGGCTGGACTCACCCTTGAGATGATCGGGGCGGACTTCATTCGTTGCCGGATCGCCCCGTTGCACAACAAGGGGAGGCCAGCCTGGCTTTTTACGAATCCGGCTGACATTATGCGACTCCGCCCTGGCCTCGACCACAATTTCACGGTGTTGGCGCATGCCCACTTTTGCCAGCGGCTTTTCCAGCTTGATGTGGGTCGCGATGGTGAGGTCGAACGGACCGGCAAGGCCGCGAGGGCTGCCGCAAAGGTTGGCAAGGCCCTCAAGGGGCCGTTTTTCAAGCTGCCAGCGGGGGTGGTCCCGTTGTGCAACAATTCACATCGGTCCGAGATCATCGCCATGATGCCGGACTGTAATGCGCATGGCACTGTCCCGAGCTGGAAGGAGCCGAAGGACGCGGATGTGCAGCAATTCTTTGACACCCTGATCGAGGTGTATGTCAATGCTCACGCCGAGCGGTGGCTTATCATGGACACCACCCAGGCAGAGCTAGACTACATCGCCACTAGGGCGAGGGAGGCACAGGTTTCCATGGAGGCCGGCAGCGCCGGGGGTGTGGAGGACAAGGCCGCAATGGCTGCGGAGGAAGAGCAGCTCACCCGGTGGGCGGCGGCCACCGAGGAGGTCAGCAGCGCCGACACTGGAGCTCCGCTTGTCGAAGACGCGGCCGACGAGTCGTCAGAGGAGGAGGGCGTGGCGGCGGGTTCGACGCCAACCAGGGGAAGAGGGCGAGTCCTGCGGTGGGCTGGCTCCGGCGAGTCGGTCCGGCCCGGCAGGGCTACGCGACCTCAATTGACCCTGGAGGGGTCTGGGCATCACACGAGGGCCACGGCAGCCAAGAGGCTGACGAAGGCCGCTGAGAAGAAGAAGACAACAACCCCTTCCTCATCTGGGCGCGTACAAACCCCGCCGTCTTCGCCTCCTCCGGCAGATGTCGACTCGGATGTTGACGCGGAGGTCACTTTTGATCTCGGGCCTCTCAGCCCGAAGAGGAAAAGGAAAGTGGTGGAGGAAGAGGAGATAGATGACGAGTAAGTATTCCGTTCCTTACTGCCATTTCCATTCCTCTGAATTAAGTCACTCATCTTGATCCGTTTTTGCTTTTGCAGGGATGCAGAGACGTTGGCCCAGAGGGTGAAGAGGGCGAAGGCCTCGGTGAGCAGTCAGCCCCCGGCTGGGGCTTCAAAGACGCCACTGGTGGTGTTGAGCAGCCCGGACAGCAGCCCCCGGCACAGCCCCCAGCGTAAGTTCGTCATCCTCCTCTTATTCGACATGTGGTAGGCGTTCGATGCTATGGTGTTGACCTTGTCGGGTTTGCAGGAGGGGAGTGGCAGCAGGAGGAGCCGCAGAGGGCTACCCCCAACACACCACCCCCATCGACTACGCCGCCACGAGGGGCGCCCCGGCAATGGCATCAAGCACGGAGCCCACACCCATGGAGGAAGAGGGGAACTTGGGCGCTGGTGACTCTGCCACGGCGCCAAATGCTGGCGGGGAGGGGACTTCTGCTTCACAGCCCGACACTGGTGAGTCGTCTGTCCTCCGTCTCTGTTTTCCCTTATTCTTTTCCTTGGCTTCAATGCTCCCATTACTGCCCAGGCCCTCCTTCAACAGATATGGAGGACGTGGATACTGTTGTTGAAAATATTGCTGAGGAGGCCGCGGCGGAGGCCGACAGGATTGCCGCCAAAGAAGCCGCCAGAGATGCTGGCGAGGTCGCCGCCGATGAGGCCGCCAAGGATGCTGCCGAGGACACCGCTGCGGGGGCCGCCAAGGCGACCAGCGAGGCTTCTGCCGAGGGTGCCAGTGGTGGGCCTGTCGGGGAAGCCGGCAAGGCCACCGCCGAGGAAGAGGTGGTTGATGATCAGCCTCCTTCCTCCTCAACCTCGGGCCCCGGCAGATATCTGAAGGTGGGCGACGATCTTTTCATCCATCTCCCAGGGGCGTCAAGTTCCCGGGCGCCCGCCGAAGGGGAAGTCTTCAACGGCGAGGTGCTTGCCGCCACCGGGCTCGAGGTTGTCGATGAGCCGGGCGTTGGCGGTGATGGTTCTCCAGAAGAGCAGCTTTTCCGCGTTATGGGGGCCAACTTCCGAAAACTCCAGGCGCTCTACCGTGTCCGTCTGGACAAGGTTAAGTCCAGGACGGCAACGGTGGACCAGGCAGAGGTGGATTTCAAGGCGCGCGTTGCTGAGACGCAGACCTGGTTCCACCAGACTCGCAAGGAGCAGAGGGCCTTTCAGGAGGAATTGGCCAAGCGCAATGTCGAGCTCACCATGAAGATGGCTGACATCGAGAAGGCCCAGGAAAAGGCGGCGAACTTGGCTGCCGCGGCCGAGGCCATCCGGAACCAGCATCAAGCCGCACTGGATTCCCAGGAAGAGGACCTCACCGTGCGTGAGGCGAAGCTTGCCGCAGCGCTCCGTGGCAAGGATGAGGAGCTCGAGGCCCTTGTTGCACGGCGGACTCGCGAGCTGGAGCAGAGGCACAAGGAGGCACTCGATGCCCAGGATCTGGCCCATGCCGGCAAAGTAAGGGAGTTGGAGGTGGAGTGGGACGAGCTGAAGGAGCGGGCCTTCAAGCTGTCCAACGAGAAGAGCACGCTCAACAACGCCTTGGTAGAGGCGCAAGGAGCGGTCATCAGCAGGGCTGGGGAGCTCTCCGAAGCGCAAAACTCCATTAGAGATCTCAAGCTGAAGCTGGAGAATCTCGAGAAGATGTTGTCGGAGAGCAGGGCTCGGGAGGAGACCTTGACTAGGAGCCTGGAGGAGGAGAAGCAGCTGCGGGCGAACGAGGTCGCCTCCCACCAGGAATATGTGGCGGGCGAGAACAGATGGATCAGCCGTCTGGAGGAGGTCGCCGGCAGGGTCACCTCGCAGTTGGCCACCATGGGGATGCCAAACATGAGGTACGCCCCTGAGCGCAGCGGGACCGTCAACACCAAGCTGACCCTGTTCTTCGAGGGCGTCCTCAGAGCCTTGGCTTATCTTCACCCCAACCGAGCGGCCACGTTGGCCGGGGAAGCCCGGCGACTTTGCCGGGGGGTCATGACCAAGGTCCTCACCAAGATGGCGTACTAGAATCCCGACCTCGACTTCGGTGGTGCGATGGATAGCTTGTCGGATGGTATTGACCTCACGGTGCTCAAGGAGCGCATCAAGCCCGTCATCAGCAGCATCGACGAAATCAAGAGGGTGGAAGGCCAGCGCCAGGATTAGGCATCCCGTTCTTCACCACCGCTGCAGGTTCACAACCAAGACAAATTTCATCTTTAGTTAAAACCGCAGAAATGATGTGATGTAATATAACTTTGCAGTACTTTTAATTTCATGCACGTTATTTCCCCGTTCAATTCCTCTTTGTATGCGCGCCCTACGTCGATTGGGTAGGCTCGCTGGCGCGGAAGCCCCTAGCGGCATTTTGGGGACGGATCCCCATGGGCCTGCTGGATACGCGTGCTGCCGGACGAGCCACCTTTCCATTCTGAACGCGGCCGCTCGAACTGTCGAGCTTGACTCGAGTCAGAATCGAGAGCGTTGTTGATCGCGGAAGGCTACTCTGCCATTCTCGACGCAGCCACTTGAGCTGTTGAGCGGACTCGAAACAGGGTAAGGGCGTTGCCGATCATGGGAGAGCCCCCTGGCGTGCAGGTTTCTCATACAAAGGCGTGATATCTCCAGGGGGAATAACCTCATATAAGAAGGATAGAACAAATAAGGGTTCAATGCAACTTAGCTTCTGTTTGTAGTCGCTCGAGCGCTGATCTTCCGGCCTCCTTCCCTCTCCAAGAGCCACGAAGACGAAGGAGTGCTGGGCTGATTGCTAGAGCCGATTCTCACAACTGCGCCCCCTACCTGGCACGCCAAAGATGTCGGTGGGAACGACACCTATGGGATCACAAGAATCCCTACTACGGTTAGCGGGGCACGGGGTCGTGAGAAGAGCGGATCTAACAGGTAGCACACAGCTTGTTTATCCAGGTTCGGGCCGCAAGGATGTGTAAAACCCTACTCCTGCTTTGGTGGATTGTATATCTATGTTCTTGAGCTAGCTATGGGGCGTGAGGAGCTCCAAAAAGCCGAATCCCTCTCCTGGTCACCTCGGGCCTCCTTTTATAGAAAAAGGGGTTGCCACAGTGGCACACAGGAGGTGGAAAGGGTACAGTGATGCGAGGTTATCCCTCGCATTACATGACAAGGCGCATTTAATGCGTCTTGCTTAGTTGTCCTTGCTTTATCGGGGACGGGGGAGAAACCTGTCTCGTCCGTCGCCGCTCCTTCTTGTGTCGACACGCGCCCTGGCCAGCGACGCCTGCGATGCCACGTAGGTAGGCAGGCAGCTGAGGTGGTGCAGTGGTGGATCTTCACGAAGATCTGCATGCCACCATGCAGGTGCCTGCCCAGCTGGTTGGGTCGGCAGCTGCATGCATGCGGCGGTGGAGGTTTAGTCAGCGTGGGCCTGATGGTGGCCCTGCAGGTGTCCTCGGTAAGGGCCTTGCCGGGGCCCTGGCAAGGGCTTTGCTGAGGCGCCTGCTGTCATCCCCGGCAAGGCGCTTGCCGGGGGCCTTATGGTCTTCCTCGGCTGGGATCCCGCCAGGGGTTGTCATTGTTGGGGAACGTAGCATAAATTCAAAATTTTCCTACGTGTCACCAAGATCTATCTATGGAGTCATCTAGCAACGAGGGAGGAGTGGATCTACATACCCTTGTAGATCGCGCGCGGAAGCGTTCAAGAGAACGGGGTTGATGGAGTCGTACTCGTCGTGATCCAAATCACCGATGATCCTAGCGCCGAACGGACGGCACCTCCGCGTTCAACACACGTACGGAGCAGCGACGTCTCCTCCTTCTTGATCCAGCAAGGGGGAGGAGAGGTTGATGGAGATCCAGCAGCACGACGGCGTGGTGGTGGAAGTAGCGGGATTCCAACAGGGCTTCGCCAAGCGCCGCGGGAGGAGGGAGATGTGTCATGGGAGGGAGAGGGAGGCTCCAGGGCTTAGGTTTGGTTGCCCTCCCTTCCCCCCACTATATATAGGGCCAAGGGAGAGGGGGAGGGCGCAGCCTTGCCCCTTCCTCCAAGGAAGGGTGCGGCCAAGGGGGGGGCAGTCCATCCTCCCCAAGGCACCTCGGAGGTGCCTTCCCCCTTTAGGACTCTTCCTTTCCCTCTTCTCTTGGCGCATGGGCCTCTTGGGGCTGGTGCCCTTGGCCCATATAGGCCAAGGCGCACCCCCTACAGCCCATGTTCCCCCCCCCCCGGGGCAGGTGGCCCCACCCGGTGGACCCCCGGGACCCTTCCGGTGGTCCCGGTACAATACCGGTGACCCCGAAACTTGTCCCGATGGCCGAAATAGCACTTCCTATATATAATTCTTTACCTCCGGACCATTCCGGAACTCCTCGTGACGTCCGGGATCTCATCCGGGACTCCGAACAACTTTCGGGTTACCGCATACTAATATCTCTATAACCCTAGCGTCACCGAACCTTAAGTGTGTAGACCCTACGGGTTCGGGAGACATGCAGACATGACCGAGATGACTCTCCGGTCAATAACCAACAGCGGGATCTGGATACCCATGTTGGCTCCCACATGTTCCACGATGATCTCATCGGATGAACCACGATGTCAAGGACTTAATCAATCCCGTATACAATTCCCTTTGTCTAGCGGTACGATACTTGCCCGAGATTCGATCGTCGGTATCCCGATACCTTGTTCAATCTCGTTACCGGCAAGTCTCTTTTACTCGTTCCGTAACACATCATCCCGTGATCAACTCCTTGATCACATTGTGCACATTATGATGATGTCCTACCGAGTGGGCCCAGAGATACCTCTCCGTTTACACGGAGTGACAAATCCCAGTCTCGATTCGTGCCAACCCAACAGACACTTTCGGAGATACCCGTAGTGCACCTTTATAGTCACCCAGTTACGTTGTGACGTTTGGTACACCCAAAGCACTCCTACGGTATTCGGGAGTTGCACAATCTCATGGTCTAAGGAAATGATACTTGACATTAGAAAAGCTTTAGCATACGAACTACACGATCTTTGAGCTAAGCTTAGGATTGGGTCTTGTCCATCACATCATTCTCCTAATGATGTGATCCCGTTATCAATGACATCCAATGTCCATGGTCAGGAAACCGTAACCATCTATTGATCAACGAGCTAGTCAACTAGAGGCTTACTAGGGACATGGTGTTGTCTATGTATCCACACATGTATCTGAGTTTCCTATCAATACAATTCTAGCATGGATAATAAACGATTATCATGAACAAGGAAATATAATAATAATAACTAATTTATTATTGCCTCTAGGGCATATTTCCAACAGTCTCCCACTTGCACTAGAGTCAATAATCTAGTTCACATCGTCATGTGATTAACACTCACAGGTCACATCGCCATGTGACCAACATCCAAAGAGTTTACTAGTGTCACTAAACTAGTTCACATCATCATGTGATTAAGACTCAATGAATTCTGGGTTTGATCATGTTTTGCTTGTGAGAGAGGTTATAGTCAACGGGTCTGAACCTTTCAGATCCGTGTGTGCTTTACAAATCTCTATGTCATCTCCTAGATGCAGCTAGCACGTTCTATTTGGAGCTATTCCAAATAACTGTTCTACTTGGAGCTATTCCAAATTGTTGCTCCATTATACGTATCCGGTATCTCTACTCAGAGCTTATCCGGATAGGTGTTAAGCTTGCATCGACGTAACTCTTTACGTCGAACTCTTTATCACCTCCATAACCGACAAAATTCCTTAGTCCACTAGTTACTAAGGATAACTTTGACCGCTGTCCTGTGATCCATTCTTGGATCACTCTTGTACCCCTTGACTGACTCATGGCAAGGCATACTTCAGGTGCGGTACACAGCATAGCATACTATAGAGAGCCTATGATAAAAGCATAGGGGACGACCTTCGTCCTTCCACTTTCTTCTGCCGTGGTCGAGCTTTAAGTATTAACTTCATACCTTACAACTCAGGAAAGAACTCCTTCTTTGACTGATCCATCTTGAACACCTTCAAGATCATGTCAAGGTATGTGCTCATTTGAAAGTACCATTAAGCGTTTTGATCTATCCTTATAGATCTTGATGCTCAATGTTCAAGTAGCTTAATCCAGGCTTTCCATTGAAAACACTTTCCAAATAACCCTATATGCTTTCCAGAAATTCTACGTCATTTCTGATCAACAATATGTCAACAACATATATTCATCAGAAATTCTATAGTGCTCCCACTCACTTCTTGGGAAATACAAGTTTCTCATAAACTTTGTATACACCCAAAATCTTTGATCATCTCATCAAAGCATACATTCCAACTCCGAGATGCTTACTCCAGTCCTCAGAAGGATTGCTGGAGCTTTGCATACTTATTAGCATATTTCATGATTGACAAAACCTTCCGGTTGTATCACATACAACCTTTCCTCAAAAATCGTCGAGGAAACAATGTTTGGATATCCTATCTGCAAGATTTCATAAATGATGCAGTAATTGCTAATATAATTCCAACAGACTCTTAGCATCGCTACGAGTGAGAAAGTCTCACCGTAGTCAACTCCTTGAACTTGTCGGGAAACTTCTTAACGACAAGTCGAGCTTTCTTAATGGTGACATTTACCATCATTGTCCGTCTTCCTTTTAAATCCATCTATACTCAACAGCCTCACGACCATCAAGTTGTTCTGCCAAAGTCTACACTTTGTTTTCATACATGGATCCTCTCTCGGATTTTATGGCCTCGAGCCATTTATCGGAATCCGGGCCCACCATCGCTTCTCCATAGCTCGTAGGTTCATTGTTGTCTAGCAACATGACTTCCAAGACAGGATTACGTACCACTCTGAAGTAGTATGCATCCTTGTCATCCCACGAGGTTTGGTAGTGACTTGATCTGAAGTTTCATGATCACTATCATAAACTTCCACTTCAATTGGTGTAGGTGCCACAGAAACAACTTCCTGTGCCCTGCCACACACTAGTTGAAGAGACGGTTCAATAACCTCATCAAGTCTCCACCATCCTCCCACTCAATTCTTTCGAGAGAAACTTTTCCTCGAGAAAGGACCCGATTCTAGAAACAATCCCTTATTGCTTTCGGATCTGAGACAGGAGGTATACCCAACTGTTTTGGGTGTCCTATGAAGATGCATTTATCCGCTTTGGGTTCGAGTTTATCAGCATAAGCGTCGCAGCCCCAAACTTTTAAGAAATGATAGCTTAGGTTTCTCTAAACCATAGTTCATACGGTGTCATATCATCGGAATTACGTGGTGCCCTATTTAAAGTGAATGTGGTTGTCTCTAATGCCTAACCCATAAACTATCGTGGTAATTCGATAAGAGACATCATGGTATGCATCATATCCAATAGGGTGCAGTTATGATGTTCGGACACACCATCACACTATGGTGTTCCAGGCTGTATTAGTTGTGAAACAATTTCCACAATGTCTTAATTCTGTGCCAAACTCGTAATTCAGATATTCATCTCTATGATCATATCATAGATATTTTATCCTCTTGTCACGACGATCTTTCAACTTCACCTTGAAATTACTTGAACCTTTCAATAATTCAGACTCGTGATTTATCAAGTAAATGTACTCAATATCTACTCAAATCATCTGTGAAGTAAGAACATAACGATATCCACTACACGCCTCAGCACTCATTGGACTGCACACATCAAAATGTATTTCTTCCAACAAGTTGCTTTCTAGTTCCATTTTACTGAAACCGAGGATTTCAGTCATCTTGCCCATGTGGTATGATTTGCATGTCTCAAGTGATTCAAGATCAAGTGAGTTCAAACGGTCCATTTGCATGGAGTTTCTTCATGCATATACACCAATAGACATGGTTCGCATGTCTCAAACTTTTCAAAAACGAGTGAGCCCAAAGATCCATCAACATGGAGCTTCTTCATGCGTTTTATACCGATATGACTTACGTGGCAGTGCCACAAGTAGGTGGTACTATCATTACTATCTTATATCTTTTGGCATGAACATGTGTATCACTACGATCGAGATTCAATAAACCATTCATTTTAGGCGTAAGACCATTGAAGGTATTATTCAAATAAACAGAGTAACGATTATTCTCCTTAAATGAATAACCGTATTGCGATAGGCATAATCCAATCATGTCTATGCTCAACGCAAACACCAAATAACCATTATTTAGGTTTAACACCAATCTCGATGGTAGAGGGAGCGTGCGATGCTTGATCATATCAACATTGGAAACACTTCCAACACATATCGTCAGCTCACTTTTAGCTAGTCTCCGTTTATTCCGTAGCTGTTATTTCGAGTTACTAACACTTAGCAAATGAACTGGTATCTAATACCATGGTGCTACTAGGAGTACTAGTAAAGTACACATTAACATAATGTATATCCAATATACTTCTATCGACCTTGCCAGCCTTCTCATCTACCAAGTATCTAGGGTAATTCTTCTCCAGTGGTTGTTCCCCTTATTACAGAAGCACTTAGTCTCGGGTTTGGGTTCAACCTTGGGTTTCTTCACTAGAGCAGCAGCTGAATTGCCGTTTCATGAAGTATCCCTTCTTGCCCTTGCCCTTCTTGAAACTAGTGGTTTCACCAACCATCAACAATTGATGCTCCTTCTTGATTTCTACTTTTGTGGTGTCAAACATCACGAGTATCTCAAGGATCATCATATATGTCCCTGATATATTATAGTTCATCACGAAGCTCTAGCAGCTTGGTGGTAATGACTTCGGAGAAACATCACTATCTTATCTGGAAGATCAACTCCCACTCGATTCAAGCGATTGTTGTACTCAGACAATCTGAGCACAAGCACAACAATTGAGCTTTTCTCCTTAGTTTGCAGGCTAAGAAAATCGTCGGAGGTCTTATACCTCTTGACGTGGGCACGAGCCTGAAGTCCCAATTTCAGCCCTCGAAACATCTCATATGTTTCGCGACGTTTCAAAAACGTCTTCGGTGCCTCAACTCTAAACCGTTTAACTGAACTATCACATAGTTATCAAAATGTGTATGTCAGATGTTCGCAACATCCACAGACAACGTTCGAGGTTCAGCACACTGAGTGGTGCATTAAGGACATAAGCCTTCTATGAAGCAATGAGGACAATCCTCAGTTTACGGACCTAGTCCGCATAATTGCTACTATCAACTTTCAACTAAATTTTCTCTAGGAACATATCTAAACAGTAGAACTGAAGCGCGAGCTACGACATAATTTGCGAAGACCTTTTGACTATGTTCAGGATAATTAAGTTCATCTTATGAACTCCCACTCAGATAGACACCCCTCTAGTCATCTAAGTGATTACATGATCCGAGTCAACTAGGCCGTGTCCGATCATCACGTGAGACGGACTAGTCAACATCGGTGAACATATTCATGTTGATCGTATCTACCATACGACTCATGCTCGACCTTTCGGTCTTCTGTGTTCCGAGGCCATGTCTGTACACATGCTAGGCTCGTCAAGTCAACCTAAGTGTTTCGCGCGTGTAAATCTGTCTTACACCCGTTGTATGTGAACGTTAGAATCTAACACCCGATCATCACGTGGTGCTTCGAAACAACGAACTGTCGCAACGGTGCACAGTTAGGGGGAACACTTTCTTGAAATTATTATGAGGGATCATATTATTTACTACCGTCGTTCTAAGTAAACAAGATGCATAAACATGATAAACATCACATGCAATCAAATAGTGACATGATATGGCCATCATAACTTTGCTCCTCTTGATCTCCATCTTCGGGGCTCCATGATCATCATCGTCACCGGCATGACACCATGATCTTCATCATCATGATCTCCATCATCGTGTCTTCATGAAGTTGTCTCGCCAACTATTACTTCTACTTCTACAGCTAACGGTTAGCAATAAAGCAAAGTAATTACATGACGTTTATGTTGACACGCAAGTCATAAATAAATTAAGACAACTCCTATGGCTCCTGCCGGTTGTCATACTCATCGACATGCAAGTCGTCATTCCTATTACAAGAACATGATCAATCTCATACATCACATATATCATTCATCACATCCTTTTGGCCATATCACATCACATAGCATACCCTGCAAAAACAAGTTAGACGTCCTCTAATTGTTGTTTGCATGTTTTACGTGGCTGCTATGGGTTTCTAGCAAGAACGTTTCTTACCTACGCAAAAACCACAACGTGATATGCCAATTGCTATTTACCCTTCATAAGGACCCTTTTCATCGAATCCGATCTCACTAAAGTGGGAGAGACAGACACCCGCCAGCCACCTAATGCAACTAGTGCATGTCAGTCGGTGGAACCGGTCTCACGTAAGCGTGCGTGTAAGGTTGGTCCGGGCCGCTTCATCCCACGATGCCGCCGAATCAAGATAAGACTAGTAACGGCAAGCATATTGAACAAAATCAACGCCCACAACTACTTTGTGTTCTACTCGTGCATAGAAACTACACATAGACCTAGCTCATGATGCCACTGTTGGGGAACGTAGCATAAATTCAAAATTTTCCTACGTGTCACCAAGATCTATCTATGGAGTCATCTAGCAACGAGGGAGGAGTGGATCTACATACCCTTGTAGATCGCGCACGGAAGCGTTCAAGAGAACGGGGTTGATGGAGTCGTACTCGTCGTGATCCAAATCACCGATGATCCTAGCGCCGAACGGACGGCACCTCCACGTTCAACACACGTACGGAGCAGCGACGTCTCCTCCTTCTTGATCCAGCAAGGGGGGAGGAGAGGTTGATGGAGATCCAGCAGCACGACGGCGTGGTGGTGGAAGTAGCGGGATTCCAACAGGGCTTCGCCAAGCGCTGCGGGAGGAGGGAGATGTGTCATGGGAGGGAGAGGGAGGCGCCAGGGCTTAGGTTTGGTTGCCCTCCCTTCCCCCCACTATATATAGGGCCAAGGGAGAGGGGGAGGGCGCAGCCTTGCCCCTTCCTCCAAGGAAGGGTGCGGCCAAGGGGGGGGGCAGTCCATCCTCCCCAAAGCACCTCGGAGGTGCCTTCCCCCTTTAGGACTCTTCCTTTCCCTCTTCTCTTGGCACATGGGCCTCTTGGGGCTGGTGCCCTTGGCCCATATAGGCCAAGGCACACCCCCTACAGCCCATGTGGCCCCCCCGGGGCAGGTGGCCCCACCCGGTGGACCCCCGGGACCCTTCCGGTGGTCCCGGTACAATACCGGTGACCCCGAAACTTGTCCCGATGGCCGAAATAGCACTTCCTATATATAATTCTTTACCTCCGGACCATTCCGGAACTCCTAGTGACGTCCGGGATCTCATCCGGGACTCCGAACAACTTTCGGGTTACCGCATACTAATATCTCTATAACCCTAGCGTCACCGAACCTTAAGTGTGTAGACCCTACGGGTTCGGGAGACATGCAGACATGACCGAGATGACTCTCCGGTCAATAACCAACAGCGGGATCTGGATACCCATGTTGGCTCCCACATGTTCCACGATGATCTCATCGGATGAACCACGATGTCAAGGACTTAATCAATCCCGTATACAATTCCCTTTGTCTAGCGGTACGATACTTGCCCGAGATTCGATCGTCGGTATCCCGATACCTTGTTCAATCTCGTTACCGGCAAGTCTCTTTTACTCGTTCCGTAACACATCATCCCGTGATCAACTCCTTGATCACATTGTGCACATTATGATGATGTCCTACCGAGTGGGCCCAGAGATACCTCTCCGTTTACACGGAGTGACAAATCCCAGTCTCGATTCATGCCAACCCAACAGACACTTTCGGAGATACCCGTAGTGCACCTTTATAGTCACCCAGTTACATTGTGACGTTTCGTACACCCAAAGCACTCCTACGGTATCCGGGAGTTGCACAATCTCATGGTCTAAGGAAATGATACTTGACATTAGAAAAGCTTTAGCATACGAACTACAC
Organism: Triticum urartu; assembly: GCF_056163025.1. Classification (NCBI taxonomy): domain Eukaryota; kingdom Viridiplantae; phylum Streptophyta; class Magnoliopsida; order Poales; family Poaceae; genus Triticum; species Triticum urartu. The sequence goes on along the minus strand of NC_141879.1, from coordinate 146,871,355 downwards.
AATCTTTGAGCTAAGCTTAGGATTGGGTCTTGTCCATCACATCATTCTCCTAATGATGTGATCCCGTTATCAATGACATCCAATGTCCATGGTCAGGAAACCGTAACCATCTATTGATCAACGAGCTAGTCAACTAGAGGCTTACTAGGGACATGGTGTTGTCTATGTATCCACACATGTATCTGAGTTTCCTATCAATACAATTCTAGCATGGATAATAAACGATTATCATGAACAAGGAAATATAATAATAATAACTAATTTATTATTGCCTCTAGGGCATATTTCCAACAGTCGTCTCCTTAGTGCGTATCTGATCTTGAATATCTTCACAAAGATCTGCATGCCGCCACGGGGATGTCTCCCGAATCCTTGCCCTTTGGGGGCAGTGGACTCAAGGGTGATTTGCTCCGTAGGCGCGGGACGAGTCGCCGTGGCAAGGGTCTTGCCGGGGCTGCTAGGACTGTCTCCCGGCAAGGATCTTGTCGGTGGATTCCGCTTCGTCCCCTTTGCTCTTCGTGGTCTTGGCCTTGGCGTCATTCTAGTCCCCTTGAGCTTCGGTCTTACCCTGGCTCACCTCCCTTGCCTTGCTTGGTGTGGTGGGGCCCGTGGCTCAGACTGCCCATGCACAGTTATAGGGGTACAAAAAGTGTACCCCTCTTTTTGTATACCGACAAGCACCTACAGCATAATCACTAGCATCACACATAATTTGAAAGGGTAAATTCCAATCAGGTGGTTGAACAATAGGTGCAGAGATCAATGCTTTCTTAAGTATTTCAAATTCCTCTACACAATCATCATAAAAAACAAATGGTATATCTTTTTGTAATAAATTAGTCAGAGGCCGAGAAATTTTGAGAAGTCCTTAATGAACCTCCTATAAAATCCGGCGTGACCATGGAAAATTCTGATACCTTTGATGTCCTTGGGGCATGGCATCTTTTCAATAGCATCAACCTTGGCTTTATCGACTTCAATACCTCTTTGAGAAACTTTATGCCCCAAGACAATACCTTCATTAACCATAAAGTGGCACTTTTCCCAATTCAAGACAAGATTAGTTTCTTCACATCTCTGCAAAACTTGATCAAGGTTGCTCAAGCAATCATCAAAAGAAGATCCATAGATGGAAAAATCGTCCATGAAAACCTCACAAATCTTTTCATAGAAGTCAGAGAATATAGCCATCATGAATCTTCGAAAGGTAGCAGGTGCATTACATAAACCAAAAGGCATACGTCTATAAGCAAAAGTACCAAAAGGGCGAGTAAAAGTAGTCTTTGATTGATCCTTGGCTAACACGTGTATTTGAGAGAAACCAGAATAACCATCTAGAAAGCAAAAATGTGTATGTTTGGATAATCTTTCTAACATTTGATCGATAAAAGGTAAGGGGTAATGATCCTTTTTAGTGGCCTTATTTAATTTGCGGAAATCAATTACCATCCTATAACCTGTAATAATTATTTGAGGGATCAATTCATCTTTATCATTAGGAACGACAGTAATACCTCCCTTCTTAGGGACACAATGGATAGGACTTACCCACTAACTATCAGCAACGGGATAGATTATACTTGCCTCAAGGAGCTTTAGTATTTCCTTTCTTACCACTTCTTTCATTTTAGGATTCAGCCGTCGTTGATGATCACGAACTGGTTTAGCATCTTCTTCCAAATTTATTTTATGTTGACATAGAGTGGGACTAATGCCCTTAAGATCATCAAGAGTATACCCAATAGCAGCACGGTGCTTCTTTAGAGTTTTCAATAATCTCTCTTCCTCATGCTCTGAAAGGTTAGCACTAATAATAGCAGGATATATCTTTTTCTCATCAAGATAAGCATATTTAAGAGTATCAGGCGACGGTTTAAGCTCAAACACGGGATCACCCTTGGGTGGAGGAGGATCCCCTAGGATTTCAATAGGCAAATTGTGTTTCAGAATAGGTTCCTGTTTAAAGAATACTTCATCTATTTCCCTTCTTTCATTCATAAACATATCATTTTCATGGTCTATCAAATATTGTTCTAAAGGATCACTAGGAGGTACGGCAATAGAAGCAAGACCAATAATTTGATCCTTACTAGGTAATTCTTCTTCATGATGTTGTCTACTAAATTTAGAGAAATTAAATTCATGAGACATATCATCTAAACCGATAGTAACAACATACTTTTTGCAATCTATCTTAGCATTAACAGTGTTTAAGAAGGGTCTACCAAATATAATGGGACAAAAGCTATCTTGTGGGGAACCAAGAACAAGAAAATTAGCGGGATATTTAGTTTTCCCACACAAGACTACAACATCTCTAACAATTCCCATTGGTGATATAGTATCTCTATTGGCAAGTTGAATTGTGACATCAATATCTTCTAACTCAACACGTGCAATATCATGCATGATTTCTCTATATAGGCCAGTAGGTATTGCACTAGCACTGGCACCCATATCACATAAGCCATGATAACAATGATATCCTATTTTAACAGAAATAACAGGCATGCCTACCACCGGTCTAGGTTTATCTTTAGCACAAGGTTTAGCAATTCTAGCAGTTTCATCATAGAAATAAATAACATGCCCATCAATATTATCAGCCAAGAGATCTTTAACAATAGCAATATTAGGTTCAACTTTAACTTGCTTAGGAGGTGTATATGTTCTAATATTGCTTTTACGAACCACAGTTGAAGCTTTAGCATGATCCTTTATCCTAACAGGGAAAGGTGGTTTCTCAACATAAGAAGTAGGAACAATAGGATCATTATAAGTGATAATCTTTTCTTCAACTTTAATAGGTGCAGCTACTTTTACTTCTATGGGAGGATGATATTTAAACCACTTCTCCTTGGGGATATCAACATAAGTAGCAAAAGATTCACAGAAAGAAGCTACTATCTCAGAGTCAAGTCCATATTTAGTGCTAAATTTACAGAAAACATTGGTATCCATAAAAGATTTAACACAATCAAACTTAGGTGTCATACCTGACTCCTTACCTTCGCCGAGGTCCCAATCTTCAGAGTTGTGTTTAATTCTTTCCAATAAATCCCATTTGAATTCAATAGTCTTCATCATAAAAGAGACAACACAAGAAGTATCGAGCATGGTGCGATTGTTATCATAAAGACGAGCATATAAATTTTGAATAATCATCTCTCTTGAGAGCTCATGATTGGGGCATGAATATAACATTGATTTAAGCCTCCCCCAAGCTTGAGCGATGCTTTCTCCTTCGCGAGGCCAAAATTATATATATAATTGCAATCACGATGAACAAGATGCATAGGATAAAACTTCTGATGAAATTCCAATTTCAATCGTTTGTAGTTCCATGACCCCGTATCATCACATAGCCTATACCATGTCAATGCATTTTCCCTCAAAGATAAAGGGAAGACCTTCTTCTTAACAACATCTCCGGTTACACCTCCAAGCTTAAATAATCCACAAACTTCATCCACATATATTAGGTGCTCATCAGGATGCATTGTTCCATCTCCTGCAAAAGGATTATCTAGCAGTTTTTCTAACATACCCGAAGGAATTTCAAAGCAGACATTTTCATTTTCATTTTCAGTAGGTTCAGTAGGTTGAGGAGCAACTATTTGCTCTACTGGTCGGGGTGAAGATACCCCGAACAAGCCCCTCAGAGGATTACTTTCCATAGTAACAAGTGACAGTAAATTTTAGCACACTATATAAATTTTCCTTACCAAATTCCACCTACCAAAGGCGCTTCACTCCCCGGCAACGGCGCCAGAAAAGAATCTTGATGACCCAAAAGTATAGGGGATCTATCGTAGTCCTTTCGATAAGTAAGAGTGTCGAACCCAACGACGAGCAGAAGGAAATGATAAGCGGTTTCCAGCAAGGTATTCTCTGCAAGTACTGAAATAAGTGGTAACAAATAGTTTTGTGATAGGATAATTTGTAACGAGCAACAAGTAACAAAAGTAAATAAAGTGCAGGAAGGTGTCCCAATCCTTTTTTTAGCAAAGGACAAGCCTGGACAAACTCTTATATAGAGAAAAGCGCTCCCGAGGACACATGGGAATATCGTCAAGCTAGTTTTCATCACGTTCATATGATTCACGTTCAGTACTTTGATAATCTGATATGTGGGTGGACCGGTGCTTGGGTGTTATCCTTACTTGGACAAGCATCCCACTTATGATTAACCTCTATTGCAAGCATCCACGACTACAACAAAAGTATTAAGGTAAACCTAACCATAGCATGAAACATATGGATACAAATCAGCCCCTTACGAAGCAACGCATAAACTAGGGTTTAAGCTCTGTCACTCTAGCAACCCATCAGCTACTTATTACTTCTCAATGCCTTCCTCTAGGCCCAAATAATGGTGAAGTGTTATGTAGTCGATGTTCACATAACACCACTAGAGGAGAGACAACATACATCTCATCAAAATATCGAACGAATACCAAATTCACATGACTACTAATAGCAAGACTTCTCCCATGTCCTCAGGAACAAACGTAACTACTCACAAAGCATATTCATGTTCATAATCAGAGGGGTATTAATATGCATAAAGGATATGAACATATGATCTTCCACCAAATAAACCAACTAGCATCAACTACAAGGAGTAATTAACACCACTAGCAACCCACATGTACCAATCCCGGACTTGGAGACAAGAATTGGATACAAGAGATGAACTAGGGTTTTGAGAGGAGATGGTGCTGGTGAAGATGTTGATGGAGATTGCCCTCTCCCGATGAGAGGAGCGTTGGTGATGACGATGGCGATGATTTCCCCCTCCCGGAGGGAAGTTTCCCCGGCAGAACAGCTCTGTCAGAGCCCTAGATTGGTTCCGCCAAGGTTCTGCCTCATGGCGGCTGAGTTTCGTCCGAGAAGATGGATTATAATTTTTTTCCTCATCGAAAGACTTCATATAGCAGAAGCTGGCCATCGGAGGGCCACCAGGGGGCCCACGAGGTAGGGGGCGCGCCCAGGGGGGTAGGGCGCGCCCCCACCCTCGTGGGCAGGGTGTGGCCCCCCTGGTGAACTTCTTGCGCTCGGTATTTTTTATATATTCTGAAAACATTTTCCATGAAGTTTCAGGACTTTTGGAGCTGTGCAGAATAGGTCTCTAATATTTGCTCCTTTTCCAGCCCAGAATCCCAGCTGTCGGCATTCTCCCTCTTTATGTAAACCTTGTAAAATAAGAGAGAATAGGCATAAGTATTATGACATAATGTGTAATAACAGTCCATAATGCAATAAATATCGATATAAAAGCATGATGCAAAATGGACGTATCACCTGCCTGATCTCCTCGCGCGCTGCCCGGGATTCGGCCCGCGCCTCCTCAGCCTCTTGAAGGGCCTTGACAAGGCCGATCGTCTGGGCTTTCTCCTTCTCCTCTAAGGACTTGCACTTGCTGGCGGCGTCCTTGAGCGCTTGCTCCACTTTGGTCACCCGCTCCTCGTATCGACAGCGGACGACCTGCTCGGACTTCAAGTCCTTAGCCACTTTATCAGCGGCCGCCTTGTTCACCCGGGCATGCTCCTTGACCTGGGAAAGTTCATCCCTAAGGGTCTCGTCTGCAGCAGAACTGCCTGCAATCACACACATAGCATTGCACGAGCTTTGACTCAAAATCTGCATATTAAATACAGGCATGAACAAGATATTCTGAAACATACCTTGCGCCTCGTCAAGCCTCTCATTGATGCGAACGAAATCCTCATCGGCCAGCCTCAGCTTACGCTTGAGCTCGGACACTTCGGCGGCCTGGGCAGTTTCCGCTAACAGTGAAGCCTGCTTCTCAAAATAGAAAAGTACATTATCTCCTGCAAGTATTATCGATCCTCTGTTCGGCCTCTTCTCAAAAGCCGAACAGAGTCTCAGGGCCTACTATCTATATACAGGCATATTTTTTATATGGAGAGCGGCCAAGAACATTACACGCCTACCTCGAAGCTTGTTAGCAGGCTAGTGAAGTCTTCGTTCAACCTGCTCTTGGCAGACTGAACCTTCTCAATCACCACACCCATTAGAGTGCGGTGCTCCTCCACGATGGAAGCACATTGCAGTGCCTCCATCAGTATGTTCGGCACCTCCGGAATAGTGGAGATCGCCGCTGGAGTTGGCACTTCCCCCTCTGAAGGGGGCTGCTTATTCGGTTCCAAGGCCACTCGGGTTCCCAGAACGGTGTTCGGCTGGGGGCCAGACTGGTCAAGACTCCCAGTCTCTACAGGGGTGGTTCCGTCCGTGTTTTCGGGGACTGAGGTATTACCCTCTGCCGCCGTGTTGTTGGCTTCCTGTGCCACCCCGTGCCCCGGAGAGGCTCTTCGGGACAACACCTCGGTGTCGTCCGTGGCAATAGACGGGGAGGCTCGCGAAGGTGACTCACTCTCCATCATCGTCGGATCTAAAGAGTTCCCCTCCGATGATTGTTGGGGAAGATCACGGGCCGGGCTACACCATGCAAAGCGTCAAATACCATAATCATGCATCAAAATTAAACTCATGTACGACATCTTCGGATACTTACGATTCGGCAAGAGGCTTTGGCCTGGGGAGCCATCTAGGGATGGCCTCGACGTCCGAGTCTGAGCCGTCTGGGAGGGATATTTTTCCCCTTTTGGGCACCTCCGCCTCTGGATCTTCGGAGGCCGCTCTTTTCTTATTCTTCCCCTTCTAGGAAAGGTCGTTGTCAGCCTCCTCCTCCTCTTCGTCCTCAGCCTCCTCGAAGGAGTGAGTTTCGGTCTCTCTGGACATCGCGTCCGAAGTACCTTTGCGGCAGAGGCCCTCTTTGGCTTCCTTCTTCTTCTTCTAGATCTTTTTTCTCCAGCGCCTGATAGGGTTCCAGGACCAGCATCCTCATTAAAAGAGGATCTGCTGGGTTTTTGGGCAATGGAGCTGGACATCTGATCCGCTCTGCCTTCTTTGTCCAGCCCTGTTTTACAGGATGGAATTCTCAGTACACTCCCTCTTTTGATTAATGAGCTATGTTATGTTCGGAAACGTAGTACTTACTGGGGAGGCTGGATGATTACAGTCGAGGCCGATGTCCTTGGACGTCTCTAGCCACGACTTTTGAGTCTTGAAAAGTAGCTTCTAGATCGCTTCATGCATCGTGCCGAAGAATGCTTCAGGATCCGTGGTCCTTCTGGATTGAACTCCCACATGCGGAGAGGCCGGCGTTGGCAGGGAAGGGGCCGGAGGATGAGCATTACCTGGATCACATATGTGAGGCTGGCGCCCTTCTCTATGATATTTTTGATGCGCTTCTTCAGCATGAGCACCTCATCGGATGATCCCCGGTCCAGACCCTTGTTGGTCCATGACGCAAGACGCAGCGGGGGTCCAGATCGGAATACAGGGGCGGCCGCCCATTTGGTGCCACGGGGTTCAGTGATATAAAACCACTCCTGCTGCCATATCCGAACGATCTCCACGAAGGCTCCTTTGGTCCAGATAACCTTGGGAAGCTTGCTCACCATGGCGCCGCCACAATCTGCGTGTTGCTCGTCAACCACCTTCGGCTTCACGTTGAAAATATTGAGCCACAGACCAAAGTGCGGAGGAATGCCTCACACACGACGATAAATGCCAAAATATGAAGAAAAGAGTTCGGGGGCAGATCATGAAAATCTAGCCCGCAGTAGAACATGGACCATGAACAAAGGGGTGGAGGGGAAACCCTATCCCATGGAGAAAGTGAGGGAGGAACACGACCCTCTCACCGGGCTCTGGAGTGGGGATAACTTGCTCCTTGGTTGGGAGTCTGTGTCTGATTTTCATTGTCAAGTACCGCGCCTCCCGAAGCTCCTTGATGTCCTTCTCCATCACGGAGGAGGCTGTCCACTTGCCTTGCAAGCCGGATCCGGACATGGCCGGAGTATTTGGTGGTGATGAGAAAGATTGGGACTTGGGCGCTGGAGCTCAAGGACGGATGGGCTGAGGAAGGAGAAGGTGTGGGGAGAAGAGACGGATTCTTATCCTCTTATTAAGGCCGTGAATATCAAGCGCCCCCCCCACACACACACAAAGCCTTAAAACTTGCCTATTCCCAAGGGGTCATGCAAAACAGCACGGTTGGATTACCCAAACCCGTATTGATGAAAATCCCATAATAAGGGACACGATCTCTGCTTTGACAAGACGTGTCAATGAGGACCGCGCCTCGAAATACGAAGCAGGAGGCTAAAAATGGTTCGAAATAATAATAATAAGGCTAGAACATAACGTCTCACCGAAAAAGTTGTCCATGGACACGACTTATTTTGATTAAGTGTTTTGCCCTTGTGGTTCAGGGTTGTGACTATTATACGGAGCCAAACATAGTTCTTTTGGCCAACTTCTTTGGAGTATTCGAAGGAGGAACCCGCCTTGCAATGCCGAAGACAATTTGCACGCTGGACACATCGTCATTGAAGCTTGGTTCAGGGGCTACTGAGGGAGTCCTGGATTAGGGGGTCCCCGGGCGTTCGGGCTATGTGATATGGGCCGGACTATTGGGCCGAGAAGATACAAAATAGAAGGCCTTCCCCCATGTCCGGATGGGACTCTCCTTTGCGTGGATGGCAAGCTTGGTGTTCGGATGTGAAGATTCCTTTCTCTGTAAACCGACTTTGTACAACCCTAGGCCCCTCCGGTGTCTATATAAACTGGAGGGTTTAGTCCGTAGAGGAAATCATAATCCTACAGGCTAGACATCTAGGGTTTAGCCATTACGATCTCGAGGTAGATCAACTCTTGTAACCCCTATACTCATCAAAGTCAATCAAGCAGCAAGTAGGGTATTACCTCTATCAAGAGGGCCCGAACCTAGGTAAACATCGTGTCCCCTGCCTCCTATTACCTTCGATCCTTAGACGCACAGTTCAGGACCCCCTACCCGAGATCGGCCGGTTTTGACACCGACACCTGCCTCGCCCCTCGGTGAGCTACCATTTTTTTAATCATTTTTTTGCATTATTTTGCTACTGTTGGATGGATGAATGGATGCATGGATGGATGTTGGATGTTGTTAGGTTGTTAGGTTGATAGATGGATGAATGTTTTATGTGTCTTAGATGGATAGATGTTGTGATGTTGTTAGATTGATAGATGGATGAATGTTGTGATGTAGGTGAAATTCGAGACCCAAAATGAATTATCATAGTTAAAAAAGCAACTTGAGTCACTTAGTTTATAAAATAGTTAACGAAATTTTTATTTTCATTTTGTGATGTTGTCAAATAGCTATGTGAGATGTGCTCCAAAACTGGTATAAGATGAGTGGTTATTTTATCATGATGATCTTGTTAACAAAATTAAAGGACAAAATTTGACACTTGACGAAATATGATTTTTTTTTTCATAGTTTAAAGTGTCAATGCTTAATGTGAGGTGATGACCTAATTTTTTTTCACTCAATGGAATTAACAGGATTAGTGGTGTTCCATCTTCGTGGAGTGATCATCGACGTTGGAGGTGTTGGTCCACGATCGTCCCTCCTTTAATCGACTACATCCTCTACAATTGGAGGGTGAGCAACAATTCCATGACCTCGTCCGCTTTTTTTTCCATGTCACTAGATTTCATTTTCACATCAAGTCGCGTAACCTAGGCGTCTCCCGTTCGAAAGGGTTGCATCGATAAATATGCATTCAATTGCATATTTATCACCGCAGCTCTTTCGGATTGTCCAGCATTTTCCACGGACAACCCGAGGATGTGTAGATTGGGTATGTTGTCCATGCTCTACCCCGTTTCGAGACGGGATTTTGGCGGTGCCTCCCCGTTGTTCTCCGGATGCACATTCTCCCGGCATTTTGCCGAGACGTGTATTTGGAGAACAGTGGGGAGGTGTTGCCGAAATTTTGTCTCGGAATGGGGTAAAGCATGGATAGCGTACTCAATCTACACATTCTCGGGTGCGATTAGGACCCATCTTTACCTATTAGAGATGTATGTGGGTTAAATGTTGTTTCTCGTCAACCCTACAAAAATAAAATATTAATGTGAGTAATCTAAATGAATCCTTAATTTTGTTCTGTGGCTTCCAATAAAGCAGAGATGGCAGATAATCAGTGGATGTATAGTGGGTTTTCCGTCAGAATCAAGTAACAGTAGAGTGGGTCGAGAAAACTGATGTGTTTTTTAGAGATATTCCGTAGTCCAATGAGGATGGTGCCAGAATGCCCCTGTGCCAAATGTAAGAGACGTATGTGCAGAGATAAGAGTGAGATGACTAAGCACCTTCGCACGCATGGATTTATTCCCAACTTTAATATGCCGATAAACTTTGCCCAACGGGACCGTGGTAGAGAGGAGGTGATAAGACATCGCATCGCTGGTTATGAGGACGATGGGGTTAGAGACATGCTAGATGATGTCTTTGCTGCAGAACCGACACCTCCGTCACATCCAGCGAATGAACCGGAGGAGCCGGAGGAAACCGCAAATGCCTTCCTGGGTATCTTGGCTTCGTTAAAGAAACCTCTTTGTGAGGGTGCCAAGCTCTTTGTGTTGGATGCCATCTCGCAAGTGATGCCAGTCAAGGCCGAGTACGGTTGTAGCCAAGGTTACTTCGAAGCATTTCTGGGAGTATGGGCTAACAGCCTCCCTGAGGGCCATGAACTGCCAAAAACCATGTACGCTACGAAGAAAATCATGAAGGCGCTCTCCATGGATTATGAGAAAATACATGTTTGTCCAAAGAATTGCCTTTTGTTTAGGCATGAGTATGCGAATGACAACTACGTAGGAAGTGTGGTTCATCTCGGTATATTGAGGTGGTCGATGAGCAGGGTCAGAAGAAGCAGCTAAAAATCACTGTGAAGGTTCTTAAGTATCTTCATTTCATAGAAAGACTGCAATGCCTTTTCATCACCGAGGAGTCTGCCAAAATGATGAAGTGACACAAGGAAGGGAAAAGGTACAATCCAAATAAAATTTTACATCCATCAGAAGGTGAAGCATGGAAGTCGTTCGATATAGAATACCCTGAGGAAGCAGCCGAGGCTGGGAATGTCAGAATTGCTATATCAGGTGATAGGTTCAATCCATATGGTATGTCGTCTAATCCATACAGCCGCTGGCCCGTGTTTGTTATTCCGCTCAATCTCCCTCCCGGCGCCATAATGCAATGCAAGACCATGTTCCTGTCGCTTGTAATTCCTGGGCCTGAATATCCTGGGAAAAATTTGAGTGTGTTTATGCAGCCGTTGGTGGATGATTTGCACCATTCTTGGTACTTCCCCAGGTTGACATACGACCGCATCTGTAGAAAAAATTCTTGATGAAAGTTTGGCTACAGTATTGCATGCAAGACTTTCCCGGCTATGCCCTATTCTGCAGATGGTGTACAAGTGGGAAGATGCCTTGCCCAGTGTGCATGCAGGCCTTGTGTTTCATTTGGCTGAAGAAGGGTGGCAAGTATGTTGCCATTGACCTGCATCGACAGTTCCTCCCTCCAGACCATCCTGATAGGGAAGACAAGAAGAACTTCACAAAAGGCCTAGTCGTCCATGAAGTAAACGAGATTCCAACGTTTTCTGGTGCGAATGTGCTTGCTCAGCTGAAAGCTCTTAAGCCTGCCGGCGAAGGGAAATGCAAAGCCAAAGTCAAAGCCACATGCGAAGGTGAGGGCGGGGTCAAAGGAAAAGGCAAAGGGAATTTTTTTTGAAGGATATGGTGTAAGTACTTCCCCCTTATCTTCTTTCTCTCTAACTTTCTCATTTTATATTCAGCATGCCCCACTTAGAAACAACCTAAATTTTGTAGGCATATAAGGCCTTTGTCGAGCATAGGAATCTCGAGGTGCGGGAGTACTTTGCAACGAGTGAAGGCAAACGATGATTACAACCGTCAAATAATGACGGTTAGTTTTGCCCTCTTAAAACCAAGCTAAATTTTGCACTTTCATTCCTTCTGACCTTCTAGTTTGCTTGTTTAACTAACATCCAGGCTATGTTGGCGTCTTGGACTAACCGCATGGATCCACCACAAATGGGACCCCCACCACTACCTGCTTGAGAACCCCCACACGTGCCCACATTCGATGAATGGGTGGCACTAGGAAGTGATACTCCGGTTAGTACATTTGCCCTTACAATCTCTTCATTCAACACTATCATATCATATTTACCATTACAATCTCTTCTCAAACATGTAGGGGACCGGCGGCTCGACTCTAGTCACTCTGATCTGGCAAGGAGGTGGCGGTCTTGGCGGTGGTGGTCTTGGTGGTCTTGGCGGCGGCGATCTTGGCTCTGGTGGCTTGGCGGTGGCGGTCTTGGCGGTGGTGGTCTTGGCTGATGTCGATGATGATACCCGTGCATGTGGCCATCGTGCCATACTTTTCATGTTCCGTAGTCCTTATTTACCCATGCCTGTGGCCTCTCCTCATGTTCCATAGTCCTTATTTACCATTCTTTAGATGACTTATGTTCATTAAGTGTTTCACCGATGATGATGTTGATCTTTACATGATGATGATCTTGATGATCTTTAGATGATGATGATCTTGTTGTGATCTGTTATATATCTATATCTGTCATATATGAGTCAATTTGCTGTGAATTTGAATGAAAATGGACAAAACAGGGCATATAAGAAAACCGAACGGAACTAGTGAACCAGGAGCCGCCATGTGGCAGGGCTATGCCGACGGCTAGCCATTGGCATAGATCAAAACCTAAGCCGACGGCATAGTCCTTCGCCCAGGAACGCCCAGGGGGTGCCACGTGGCAAGCTAAGCCGACGGCACCCATCGGCATACCTGTTCACCCAGGAGCATTCTAGGGCCGCCACATCGCAGGGATAAGCCGACGGCCTGGCCGTCGGCTTAGACTTGGCCCTATGCTGATGGCCAGGCCGTCGACTTATCTCTGCCACGTGGCAGACCGTGATTCGACTCGCGCGGTGACTGCGCCGTCAACGGCCGTCCCGTGGAAAACTACGCCGACGGTCACACTGTGCCGATGGCCGTACGGACGCCGTTGGCATAGGCCCCTATGCTGACGGTCTGACAAGACTACGCTCACGTTATCTACGTTGTCGGCTTAGATCTATGCCGATGGGAGAGGGGCCTATGCCGACGGGCCTGTAGTGCGTTGATCCGGTAGTGAAATAGACGAATCACTCAGGTAGTTTTGGCTTCTTGGTCACTTAGACATATGTGAAACTTGCATAAAGTGTACTCCCTCCGATCCATATAATACGGATCGAAGAGAGTATCATGACTTGCATTTTTTATTTGCGGCTCTTCCCTCTCCACACCCTGCTAAAAGAACATTAGACAACTAGCAAGGACTAGTCGAATGCCCGTGCGTTGCCACGGGATATATAACAAACTTAGACAGAGAGATATTTGTCGAATCATCACTATAAGTTACATCATGTATGTCGCACACAGGTTATGAGTGTGTTCAAACAAATATTATCTTGTACAAACCCAACCTTTTTGCTCTTAGGGCACTCCCGGTGCAGGCCACAAATACTCATCCGGAGAATCAAAAGGTTAAAAATAATAACAAGCACAAGTGAACGAAATGCAAATCAAAATATGTAGAAATACGACCAACCCTTTATTTTTGCACAAACTACATTAATTTCAATTATTTTATGAAGATTTATAGGCTCAACAAACATGCAGATTACTATAGTGTGAATTTTCTAGCGTTTTTTTACAAATGGAAATTTTGAAAATTGGAAGCAAGAGCATAGGTGCCCGAGGGCCAAATTGAATTTTCAGTCTCACTCTTACAAATTTAACAAAATAGTAATGCTACAGGATAGTTATGTACACACTATTGACTCAGCAAACACCAATATCATCTTGCTCTCCTTCACAATCTGGTCGTCATGCCACCTTCAGCTCCATTCCTCTTTGTTGTACTCGTCATCCAACTCATTCCTCCATTAGTCCCATTGTACCCATCGCCTCGACCCTTCCTTCGGCTTTCTCCGCGAGCCTAATTCTCTTTATCTCCTCTACACTTCTCAATGTGTTTTGAAACCTGCAACACCTTCCCTCAATCTGACCGGAGGCCTGGTTCGTCTGTTTCATTCTTCGTTAATTCTAGCAATCTTTCCCTTCGTTATATCAGCATCAAGGAAAACAGAATGTGCGGTCACTTGTGTAGTTGCGATGGAGCGTTGTGCATCTCAACGGGTACAACACCAGCCATGCTAGTCTGAGTAGAGGAACCAACATTGAAGCGAGAGACAACCAATAAAGTAGTTTTTATCCGCTTTAGGTCTGATCCCAGCATACTCAAGAAGCATAAATTAGATTTATAACATGAGGAATTGTGGCAGGCATAAGTTGACATAGTGATCATCACAAAGTCAAATCTGCTCACACGACATTTAACACAAATCAGTAAGCATTAACCCCTCCTATGTCCAATGGCCCAAGTTTGTACTTGAAATCTTGCACAATATGCTTGATAACTGCAATCAGCAAGATGACTTTAGCCTATTAAACTATGCCCTGTTTTTTCTTATCAAATAGTAATATATTTCCACACTTTCAGAGAAAAAAATGTAGATAATCCAAAACACAACTACTTTCTCAACCACTAAGTATGCTTGGTACAGTTATTGAGAAATAATGCATAACAATCTGGAAACATAGCATTTTGTAACACATCAGTGCTTAGTAACAATAAAATTTCCATGCCTACTACCTCAATATCTTGCGTGTAACATCGGCTCATTATGGCGTCTCTAATTACATAGTCAGACCGATTCTTCTGAAGATTTCTCAAATTACAGGAGAATTTCTAAATACACATGTTAATTAAAATTGGTCTTCATATCTAAACAGCTCATTCCACACGTGCATTTAAAACCACAAAGCTAAGTGATACATCTACATGGACATGCACTGATCCAAACAGCCATCTAAACACTTTTGTACACGCATGTTTGCTACTGAACTTGTGAAAAATTCAAAAATCTAAGCCACAAACAAGAAACCTTCAACACAATCTACATTGATGGAACAAACTTGATAATTTTGCAAATCAAGCATCGAGTTCCTACTTGATACAGTTGGTTGCACACTTGAGAATTCGTGAAGTACTTATAATTTCCAATTACTATTTTTGGATTTGGTTGATACTACTCAGCAGAAAAGGCATTTTTTTCATAGACGCTTAGTACAAGTTTCATGGCAATTCAAAAAGGCATCGTACACACATATTTCAGTTGCACGAATAAAAGACTGTCCAGTTTCAAATTTTGCTTGTCATGATAATTTTTACATAACACCTAAAATGGAAAGAAACAAGTCTCACCTTCACATTGTCGGATGGTAGCAGTTCACTCATTCTAGCATAATCTCTAGTCAAGATGGAATACAACAACAGTGACACAAATTGATACCATTGGAAACCAAATATTGTATTTTCTTTTCCATCAAAATGCTAGTAAATCAAAGAAAAATAGAGTTTGTAGTAAATACAAAGATGTTGTGATTAGCAGTTGACATCCAACAACCTCTGTTGGTGTACCTATATATCAAGATTACATACAATTGTAATTAGTCCCTGCTTCCTTCAAAAAGAAAAATCAGTCACAATAAATGATGTGAATATTTCAAGAAATATATGGCACATTTGCAGCTCCAAATTTATCCTTGGGGCTTTTGAATCTCTGATAATCTGAGAACCCTCCAACTCTCTAATTTCTGTTACACTTTTCCTTTGCTCCGGTGCGGGAGTGCATGATATAGGGAGAAGATGGGGTGCAAATGTAAGGGAGATTACCTGGGTCGTCGTCGTCTGTCGCTGCCACCGATGCGACGCTCCTGCAGGTCGCCCTCCCACATCGTGCTCCTCACCAAGCTATCAAAATCACATGAGGAATATATGTGTTGGCCACTGCTCACACTTCACAAACCCAGCATCCTATCACAATCACATGCAAGACTCATTTGTATGCCATATAACTACATCTAAGAAGACCTTCTTATATATGCACATCTTGTACATCGTTGTTGTATTTATAGGAAAAAGTACAGAATATTCAGCACCATACAATGTGTACCTATGTATTCTACCTTCAACAATCTTTACCTATGTCTTGTACCCTATTTTATACAAGAGTTGGATCATGAGTGAGTTAAGTAAAGAGAGGAAAGGATTTCGTCCATGCAAGTAAACCAGATTGGCCCAAAAAAAACTGAACCAAGTCAAGAAGCTTGGTTTGCCTAGATCGGCGGCTACGATTGGGAAGAAGTACGGTGGTGAGGGAGATGGGTATGCGTGAGTTGGCTTCCGACGGTGGGTTGTGCGACTGGGTTACCTTGGGACGGTTGGATCTTGGATTTTGGATGATGAGGGCGATCAGAGGTTGATGGCAACAGCAGAGGCGACTTCCCGGCGATGGCAGCGGCGGAGGCTGCAGCTCGCACAGCTCGCGTGCGTACGACGTGGCTGAACGGCGACTTCCTGGTGGCGTGTGCGGGCGGGTCGATGGAGGTCTCATGCCTCCTTGGCGTCGTAAGACATGGCCGGACGGTGACTTCCTGGCGGCGTGCGTTCGCGAGTCGATGGAGCTCCTGTGCGCTGGCGTTTGATCTCCTCGGCGCTGTGCGTTCGCGAGTTGATGGAGCTCGTACGCGAAAAATAACTGGCGTTTCTCTCCCTGACGACGTGCGTTCGCGGTTCGATGGAGCTCGTAGGTGGTTTGTTTTTTGGTCGATGGGCCTCGTCGTGGGTTGTCGAACTGTTTTTTTGTTGGGTGACCTCGTCCGTGGATTGAGCCCTGTGCTTTTTGGCTGTGGATCTCGTATGTGGGCTGAGTTGGCGTTGGATTTTGGCCTGCTCAAGCGATGGTTCTGAGCTGGGGGATCGAAGAGTTCGATCCTTCTTTAATAATAGAGATATACGGCGTAAACTGTGACCGAAAATTCTACACATCCTTCTCGGAGATCGGCTCAATGAGCTTCAGACCCCAAGACATGTCTTCGCAGGCCCGGACATGAGGCACCAGATTACCCGTGTCGAGGAGTTTGTCGACCTCTTTCCTCGTGCACTCGAAGTACGGCGGCCCCTGAGCACACGGCTCCATGGACATGGCCCGTCTGCACGGCGGGTCGGGCACCTGCTCGTCCTCCGGCTTGATCATGATGTATGGCGTGAGCCCTCCGAGAGCGGTGCCGACGTACCCGAACGTCGACCAGCCGCTGGTGACGATCTTGTCGGTCATGCTCAGCAGGTACATCTCGGCCAGCGCCTTCATGTCTTGCATCCGGTGGAACATGCGCTGGTGCTCCTCGCGGCTCGGCTGGTGCACGCTCACCACCTCCCCGTTGGCGCTCGCCGACCGCCAGTACATCTCCCGGATGCTGTCGTGGTACCACCCGTTGAGGCCCGTCACGAGGACGGCCTTGGACCGCGCGCCGGCTGGCGGAGGCGGTGCTCCTCCGGCGCTCGGCAGCACCCCCGGCAGGAGACGCTCTTGAGAGGTGCACGCGAGGATCTGATCCAAGATGTGCTGCACCGGCTTGTCGTCCTTGACAAAGACCCTGATCTGAATGCCCAGCCGCTCGTCGGCGCTCTTGAGGTAGGAGTCGTAGAAGCGCGTGACCATGCCCCAGACGTCGTTCGTCGGGTGGAGAAGATACCGCGAGACGATGTAGAAGACGGAGTCTTTCCGGGGGAACATCCGGTGGAGCTCCTGCTGGTACGCCGGGTTGAGGAAGAGGATGGGCGCGATGTAGCCGTCCGTCCTCATGACCACCCACTGCACCCGGTGGAGGAACTGCCGGTGGTCGTCGCAGTAGGCGAGCTTGTTCTCGACGGACGCGGCGTGGTCGAGGTGCATGTACACGAACCGGTGCTCCGACGACCCGCCGGTCTCGTTGCGCAGCGTCACGTTGCCGTAGCTCTCCGCCGCGTCCTCGCCGAAGTCCTTGTAGCCCTGGAGCGGGAAGTCGAGTGGCAGCAGCCACGTCGTCCCCGGGAAGGGCTCGCAGAAGAGGTCGCCCATGGTCTTCCCCCGGTCGACGAGCAGCACGCGGTCGGTGAGCACGGCGTAGAGGAAGGCCGAGGCCGCGGCGAGTATCCGGTTGCCGAGGCCCCGGTAGGACAGCAGCACGAGGTAGCTGCAGCCGTCGACGGTGTCCACGTCTTTCACCCCGGATTTCAGCCTGTCGGAGGCTCTCCGGTACGCGTCGGTGCCCGGACCGCAGCGCCGCTGCAGCGCCTCCTGTCGCCGCAGCCGGTCGATGAGATACGGCGTCGGCGAGCGTGTCATGTTCTTGCGGTAGTAGACGGACTGGTACCGGCTGGCGCAGGATTGCTCGTCGAATCCTGGGAGGAGAAGGCCCCCCAGAAGCACGTCTAATTTCTTGGACGATTCTGCTGCAGGTGGATCAGAATTTGAGGCAAAGTAACACCAAAAAAAGACTAGGTGCTGCTAGTGCAACCACGAGCATTCGTAGCATGAAAGAACCAAACTGATGAAAAAATACACTTGCACAAGCAGTAAACGCAGACTGCAATTACCTCCTCGCGCTCCTAATCCGGCCACGGTGGATTTGATCCACACCGCCGGCGCGTCGAGGCGGCCACTGAAGATGAAAAGGATGGGCGGGATCGTCATGATCAAGGCCACCGCCATGGCATTCGCCGCGGAGCTCCATCGCCTGGGGTTGACGATGGGCGCCTTCTTCCCCGTGCAACGCGCGGCCTCCTCGACCTCCAGCCAGTTCGACTCCTCTCCGCTGCATTTCTTGTCCATCTTGGGTTTAGCTTTCTCCTGCAGTGGCTTCCTAGCTATGTGACCTTGAGGGAACCGTCTCTTGGTTAACAAACCAGTGTTTGCACTGTAATTAAGCAATACTACAGTAGATCGTGTGTACGTAGATTTCTTGCTCAGATCTGTACTACTCTACTTGAGAAAGATGATGAGTTGACCGTCCCAAAAAGAACAATTTTTTGCTAGACTTGGCGCCAGAGTGACCATGTTGGCCTAGTTGGTTAACGGTGCAGTGGTAGGTAGATGCGTGTAGCTGGCCCATTGGGCTGGTTCCATCGTTTGCTCACTTCTTTTTTTTTTTTTTTTTTTTTGCGGGTGATCGTTTGCTCACTTCGTTGGAGAGAATCAGTTGTTAAATTGACAGATCGATGGAAGCGCTGCGACATTGCGCTCCACCGACGACGTTCGATGTAGAGTACATACTGGTAGTTCGATGCAATCTACGATTCATTAATTAGCGCATCCGCCGGTGCCCGGCCGGTGAATTTGAGCACATGGTGCACGCGCGCATCCGTTGATGGCTTTGCTGGAGACTGCGAGAGAGGTCAACTGGGCGACCAAATAAGCCAAGTAGATGAAAGATGAAAATGGGAATGGGAATGAAAGAAATCGAGAGTTGTCGTATTTCTTTCTATAAAAATTGTGAAAACGAATGCATAAATTCTGAGGCCAAATACAAAAAAGGATGTGGCTAGATCTCAGCCAACTCCGACTGAGAATTAACCAAGTCTTAGTCAAGTGACATAACATGTGAAAAAGAAAAGAAAAAAAGAAAACTAAACGGAAAAATTTGCACAGATAAATCTCAATGTAAGACCTCACAAATATAGCACTGACTTAGACAGAACGAGGTCTCAATTGACTGAAATTTAGCAAGACTGTTCATATTATTGTGAGACAACTATATCAGCTTAATGTTTTCTGAATATCATCACAGAAAGGGTACCTATGATTTATATCCATAACATGAATTAACATCTCAAACAGAAAATTCAGCCGACCACATTTGCATGTAGGTACTTACGACAAAGGCTGCAAACCGAGCCGAACAGATTTTTCATCGCTGCTTGGAGTGAGAAGCTGAGTTTGTGAAGTTTTGAGAAGCTAGAGGAGATTTGAACATGCCCTAAACATGAAAATGGTGCATTGCAATGTACCACAGTCGTGCTCGCAGCTAAAAAAGGTGTCGGGAGTGCGATAAGGAGGTTTTGAACAAGGACCTTGAGATGGAAAGTCTTTGCAGTTTGCACTAACAACTTGATCAATGGCAACTTTGCGTATGTTAAAGGTTAAATATTATATATTTTGGTTGTGATTTTTTTTGAATTGAAAGTTTGTTTGATTAGTTTGAGATGAAAAGAAAAACTGAAATTTCCAAGATTCGCAGTTGCCGGTTTCACCGACCCCAAAGGTAAAAAAAACGAGAACGAGAGAAATAACCTTGGTCAATGCAAGTGCATGTCAATCAGATTTTGATTAAATGATTTGTTAATTCCTTGCTAGGGGTATTGTAACACCCCCAGTGTCATGCTACAGTAACCCTCTATGATCAAACTAATCATTTTTCCAAACAGTGCTTCATCACCTTTGATCAATATCCCATTTGAAATTCCAGTCAATTCAAATTCAAGTGAAGTTTGAAGTTGCTCAAAAGTTGCTGGAAAAATGTTCATCACTTGTCAAAAATTCCATAACAATTATTTGTTAAGGAACACAACATCACTTTTGTGCAAAGATGAGCATTAGCAATCATAACAGCACTAATTCAGCATTTTTAAATGCTATCCTATTTATGAAAAATAGTAAATGAATTCTTCTGGTCTCCAAAATATTTGTGGCATTGTCTATAATCACCAGGGATTTAATGGGACCTTCCGTCCACGCCGAGGTGGGACTAATATGACTCTCCAACCTTGCTTCTTTTTTTTTTGAGAAGGACTCTCCAACCTCGCTGAACGCTCCACGCTGGACAATTTTTGTGGAGGCCAATGGTTAAACCTGCAAGGGCCATCAGGCGTACACAAGTGGGCTGTGGGCCGCTCATAAAACATTGGCCCATGGAGGTTAGTCTTCGCGTCGCAGAAGTAGGACAGTGTCTAACTTTTGATTACGAGTATTTACACAGTGAATACAAGCGAAGGGATGTAGCTCAAATGGTAGAGCGCCCGCTTTGCATGCGGGAGGCACGGGGTTTGATCCCCCGCCTCTCCATATACCATTCTTGCGCAGCTATTTAAGGTATTTTTCTCACCTATTTCGTCAGTCTCGATACTATTTTTTGCGCCATTATTAAGGTATTTTTCCTTATAATGTCTTTTTCACACCTCCATTGATCTTTTCTCCTATTTCATGTCACCCTAGTCTCTTTTTATCCCCTTTATCATATTTTTTCATGCCGCTGTTCTATATCAGTTTTCAATGTATACATGTAGGAATTTTCCTCTATGTTTATTTCCTCCTTGATATACTTGGGAGGGGATTAGTGGCGCGTAGGAGCGGGGCACGCAACCTCAAATTATTATTTTTGCTTTTGACTTTCAAATTTTTATATCTTTTGAACCAAATCTAAATTAAGTTTCAATTGTGTATTCGTGTTTCTTTTGATGAGGGCTTTCAAATAAGTTCAATTTTGAACATGTTCTGATGAATTTTTGAAACTTTGCTAAGTTTCAACCGCTGAAACTTGGAACGGGCGAACAACGAAAATTTAAGTTTCGGAAACTAAAACTTTACACTTCATGTGGCCCCTTGCCTTAGACTAGCCACAGTGGGGAGTAACTTAGACTACTATGTTAAAAGATGTGACATGTTAAAAGATGCTTAAGTTGTGGTGCAAACGTCACGCACGGGAAATGCCTTAAACTAGCACTATGGGCCTGTTTGTTTGCATGCCTGGAAAAATGGCTGCCTGGATACAGCCTAGGACGATGTGAAATTTTGCCTGGCCAGGCTTGCCTGGCACTTGTGCGTTTGGTTCGTTCCCTTGGCCTGCTGCTTTTAAATCAGAGTGTGCTGCAAGGGAGAGGTTGGGGGATCAGCCTACCAGTCCCGCACATATGAAAAATAGAATTGTCTCAAAAAAAGATGAAAAAATAGAAATAAGCAATAATTCACCATGGTTGAACCCTCCTTCTCAACTAAAGAGGTAGAGTCGCCATGGTTCCACACCCTCCCGCACAACCGCGAACACCTGACTTACCATGGTTTGGACCAATTTATACTCCCTCCGGTCCTTTTTAGCCTGCATATAAGTTTTGTCTGAAGTCAAAGCATCTCTACTTTGATTAAGCTAATAGAAATATGTATCAATATTTATAATGCCAAATCAATATTGTTAGATTCATTATAAAATCTAGTTTCATGGAATATATATTTGATACGGTAGATGTTGATATTTTTAGTATATATTTGGTCAAACTTTGTAAAATTTGACTTGACCTAAATCTAATACGCGAAGTAAAAAGGACCGGAGGAAGTAATAAGTAACGAGCTAATTAATATGTATCGCACACATGAAAAACAAGGAAACAAAATAAAATACATCACAATTTTCACTTTTGAGGCACAAGAGCATTTATATGTATATTCAATACTTTGTTAACTATTTGTAATGTACTTTGACCCAAAAAAAAACTGCTAGCTTCTGTAATGTTGCCCCCCACACACTGCCCTGCCCATCCGAGTCCTCTGTTTGAGTTCGTGTATCTTTTCTTGAGAGGCTGAGAGAGATAGAGAGGTGCTGCCAAATTGGACACGACTTCGGCCGCAGCTCTGAAACACTCGTGTAGCTCTGAACAGTCCCTCCGAGCTTGAAGCAGTTTGTTGGGTTCCTCGACTGCTACCAGTCTTCCTCCGTAGCAGATAGATTGATGACAGTATCATGGCCCATGATTCATGGCGAAAAAGCGCTACATGTAGTGGCGTGCAAGCAACTAAGCTAGTGTAGGACGGGAGACTGAGAATCATGTCATGGGTCAGGAATCCCAATTATCTTCAGCAACACATAACACTTACACAAAATTCTCTCTCTTCCAACAAAATAAAAATATACTTCCCCCCTAAAGAAATATAAGATCAAACGCTCTTATATTTCTTCACAAGAAAGCAATATTTAAATCCCTATAGCCTGCTTACATCACCCTTCTATTATATTTGCTCTAACGGCGCAACCGGGCTATCGTTCGCCGCCCCCAGCTTGAACCCAACTCCGGTCCCCGCCCAGCCGGTGGCGCCGCCCATCACCTCCTTCATAATAAAAGCACAGTCGGTTTTCGCCCGGTTTTCCGTAATTCACTGGGCAATTCTCTTCTGCTTAATTAATAGATGAGGCAATCTTTGCCTCCGTTTCGAAAAAAAATAATAATAAAAGCACAGGCACAGGCCAACTGGTGTGGTCCGTGCGTGAGTGCCCTTAACTGACCTCCACGGCAAAGCAGCTAGTAACATCAATGTTATGTTGCAACCAACAAAGAAGGATGTGCAGCGTGCAATCTTCGGCACCCACACCATCACCCAACAGCCCACGAGACATCACTCAATCATCACAGCAGCGACACCACGCGCGCATCGAGCAGCAGCGTCGCCCAGAAAGTGGACTGCAAGCTCAAACCCAGGAACCTCCTGCATTGCGACATCATCCATAAAACGGCAACTGTAAACTGAACCCACAGCCAAGGTCAGCGAAACCAAATGCCGTCACAGAACGGGGTATCACAACTCAGCAGCACGCACAGCGGCCGCACTTCTGCGTCCAGCAACGGCATAAAACGGCACGCATGACGACCTCGCCACACGCGAATAGATAGGGCGTTAAACAGATTAGATACTTTGCTTTTTGTTCATTTTGGAAACGGCAAAGCTAGAGAGACCTAGGACTTAGATTGTCACCCAGGAACCAACAACTAAATAAACCGAACGATCGCCACAGGAGCAGCAGGAAAGCGGGGGTCTACGGGGGCAGCTGGAGACTCCGGCCTCGGCTGATATGTACACTGGTTGTTCATCTAAGGAAGCCAGATACTCCAGCTGCTGTCAAGGTTGTATTGAGCTTCGGGCTACCACGGACCGGTCAGCGTTCGTCGCAAGCAAAACCTCTTTGCCTTTGGTCCAAGCTGCTTTTCGATCCTCTCTATAACCTGCAAAATCCATTCACAAGTGAACTGGGTGAGCGACAGGGTGTCAAAAGAGACCTCTTTTCGAATTAAAGCGGAAGCTACAGAAAAATCATATGACGAATAAGTTTATGAAAGCTTATGCTATGAGGAGGCTCTGCTGGATCTCCATTTAGTGTCGCCATGTGGCAAAAGCCAAATCCTCAACAGCAAAATACTTTATGGTAGAAATCTTCCCTAAAAATGTCACTGTATCTAATTCTAGAGTCCTCTAAAGTCTAAACTATCTCTGCCATACTCATCATCCATCTCTTACAGGACCAACCAAAATATCTTTGCCTTGTAAAACTCCAAAATCTTCTACACGTCATGACAAACATTGTGCTTTTGGACATTTTCTCAGTTCCGGTAGGTTACACAGAAAGCATATAGTGAAACAATAGACCTAAATTATCTACAACACAGTACTACTTCAGGGAGAATCATAGGACAGACAAATAATATTTTGGCTTCCTATGAAATCTGAGATTTGCACGCCTGTGCACATCACTTGTTAAAAAAATCACACCAAATGCTATGCTGCTGACAAGTAGCTCTAACTTGGTGGAGTTTGGGCGGATCATAGCCGGATGTAATTATCACCAAACAGAACATATGGAGAATGTTAGTTTTAATCTCCAGATTAGAATGGTTCATAGTTTGTGTTTTTTAGTTTTTTTGTTACACATGATGTACAAATACAGAAGCATACTCCTGTTTCCAAACAAGTGACGTTAGGATTTTTCTTATCTTCAGTGTTTCTTGCAAGCTTGAGATCTAAGGTGGCATCAAATAAGAGTTGACAGTTCATATATCCTTTGCTAGATGAGGCCCAGCCAAAAAGCACTGACATTTTATTCGAGCATGGCTCTCTTGGCTTCTTTGTGCCCAGGTTTATGGAACTTGGGAACCATGGTTTATTTCAAATGTTCAGTTGTAACCTAAGTCCTACAATCTCTTAATACTCCTAGATAATGGCAATATAACTTTTGATTCTTAAACAGAACCACCAAGGCAAAGGGTAGTAGTTGACATCAGAAGAGTGCAACTGACAATCGCCCAAGATATGAAAACTATGTCCATTTAATAGGCTGTATATTGGGCATATTCTCAAACTAGGTACCCTCACCAGTTACTGGAAAAACTGAGTTTAAGGCTAAGAACAGAACCAATGACCAATAAGGGATTAT
Organism: Triticum urartu; assembly: GCF_056163025.1. Classification (NCBI taxonomy): domain Eukaryota; kingdom Viridiplantae; phylum Streptophyta; class Magnoliopsida; order Poales; family Poaceae; genus Triticum; species Triticum urartu. The sequence continues at coordinate 146,846,265 of NC_141879.1, read as the reverse complement.
TGTATTATAATCCGAGTCACTTAGAAACATTTTCCTAACCCCAGATTGAAATCCAATTAGTCATCTCCACATTTCTTGATGCTACATCAAATGATTTTCCCCAGGCTTACTTTGGCAACTATTTTATAAGTTGCCGATAACTAGTAATATATATAAAACCAGTATATTGAAACAAGTATCTTTCTAATCCAACTCACAGCCAGCCAGACTCGAAGTCCTAGAATAACAAGTTGAGCAGACATGCATATTTTATATATAAAAGCTTTTGAATGTATGCAGCTATGCATGCATGACTAATACCACTGTCATTGTGTGGGCACCTTACGCCTTAGTATGAACAATGTACTTATGGAAAACAGGCTAGATACATGAACCTATGGAAAACCATCATGCACTCTTTTGCAAATCAACCAACAGAACTGTAGTTTGCAGCAGTGATAAATCCAAATAGACGAATAGAATTAGTGATCAGAATGGGGTGTAAATAACAGTACTGCATGGTACTACTTCCACAATAATAAGGCCAAACGCAATGTATATTAGTAACAAGAAATATTTTCTGCAAATGGTATTACCTCATCCTTTTGCTTCTGTAGCATTTCCACCTGCATATTAAAAGCATAACGAAAGTGAATATAGCTCCTTAAAGCGTTTATCAGAAATTCAGAAGGAAAACGTATGATAACTTAATGTAACCAGCAGATCTAAACTGTAAAGTCCACAACTTTATGTTGAAGTTAAACTAACTAAAATGTTCATTCATTTTCTCAAATCAAAGGAGTGTAACTAAAATGTTTAAAATGTGATAACAACATATAGATAACGCAAGACATGCATGTGAAACATAGGGAACCTCAAGTTACATTAATCACACAAAATATGATACAGCGTGGAGTGTATATTTCATAGTCAACAGATAACAATCTGCTAGTAAAAACAGTTGAATGCACCAAAGATGAGTACAAGTAGCAAATTTTGCAAGGCATGATAACCGAAACAACAATGTTACAAAATTGATTTAACACCCGAATATTTAAACTTAAAAGGATAATTTTTATGCAGCCTCCAACGATGCAGAACGACCAAACATTACAAAAATGCTGGTTGTGACAACAATCATGACTCGTGACAGCAATAAGCATCATTCGGGGAGAACTAAAAAAGCATAGATGATACTACCAAACAACCAGACAAATATGGCAATTGCAGCAAGAAATATTAGAACTGTCTGGAGTCAAGAAATCAACTAAGTCTACTAACTGATTAGAATTGCAAGGTTAGTAAATAAACAATGTGCATATAGCCATTAAAGAAATTTTAAGTATACCTGTTTTTTCTGCAATGCCTCATTGTTCTCCTTCAGTTTTGCAACCTCGGCTTCCAACTCCATTATATAAGCCTGCAATACATCAGAAGGTTCAAAGTTAAGTGTACACAAACTGTGATATGGTTAAATGACAACAATTAATGGAATCATCTGAAACTATTCGCCAAGGTCAGTGCTATCAATTAGAGCTTGCTGTGCTCACAACATAGAATTTTACAGGCTATGTAGAAATGGTGCATAAAGAGGCATACAATGCCACCTGCTTAGCCTAAGACAAAATTCACCGGAAAGTAACTATGCTTCTCATCCTCCTCCCTACCATATCGATAGTAGATTGAAGAGATGAGAAGACCCACAATGCTGCAATGCCAAAACTTCATTTCCGAAATGAACAAAGTTATCCATTGCTGAATCTGAGAGGGTCAACTTGAATGACGATCCACATAGATTCTCCTCATCTTGGGTTTCACAATGTTTAACAACTCCAACTTGCTATTTGCAGGGGCTACTCAGGGATAAACTATTATCTAGCAGCTAAAATGGAAATGTCAGATCACATCAACGAATAAAGTACACAACATGACCGAGGGGCATACCCGATATAGACACCCTGTGAACCTGGGTTCGGGTTCAGATAATATTTCAGATTAGTTAAGCAAAATGCGTATGGTTGAAGAACGAGAGCTTCACCTGCTTCCTCTGGCGGGACCTGGCGGCGGACTCCCGGTTCTTGATCATGCGCCTCTGCCTCCTCTCGACCACCTTCTCGACGGTAGGCCCCTTCCTGGCCCTCGTCACGGTGTCGAAGGGATACGGCACCGGCGACAGCGACGAGAGATCCCCGCCCTCCATCTTGCCGAACCCGTTCAGCACGCCCGGCGTCGTCGGCGCCGCCACCGTCATCGCCACGCCAGGCCCCTGCCCGACGACTCCGTGCACCACCCCGTTCGCCACCTGCATGGCCGGCGCGACCACATTGCCCTGAGGGAACAGAGCCTGCGCCCGCGCCGGCACGACAATGGTCTGGCCCCCCATGTCCTCCCGCACCACGCCGGCGCGCACCAGGAACTCCTCCAGCGTCATCCGCCCCAGGGTCTGCTGCCGCTGCGCCTGGGCCTCCGCCTGAGCCTGAGCCTGAGCCTGGGCCGGCGCCGGCGCGGGGGGCGCCGGCGGCTCCTCGTCGCAGAAGCCCATGATGTCGCGCCAGACCTCGTCGACCGTCATCTGGCTGAGCGTGCGGGGCAGCGTCATGGAGCCCTGGCGCAGGATGGCCTGCTGCTGCGGCTGCAGCGGCTGCGGCGGCGGCGGCTGGGGCAGGGCGTCGACATTGGACGCCGGGGCGGCCGTGGTGGCCGGCGTCAGGGTGGCCGCGATGGCGTTGGACTCCTCGGCCGTCCAGATGTTGCGGAGCAGCTCGTCCATGTTCATGGACCCGAAGTCCTTGCCGGCGCCGCCGAGCGCGCTCTGGAACTCGTCGAACGTCAGCGAGTAGATCGACCCCTGCCTGGCCAGCACGCCGGCCCCGCCGCTCCCTCCCGGCATCTCCATCCCTCCTCCTCCTCACACCACAACCCCCACACCGAATTCCCCCAAGATCCCTCCCTCTCCCGCACCACCAGCAGCGAAAATTCCTCCGGCGGTCTCTCTCGGCGACTCTATCCCACAAAGGCGACCGACAAAGAAGGCAAGGGAGGGGGGGCTGGGCTTATAAACAAGGGGGCGGGCGACAGCGGGTGGAGTGTGATTAGCCGGCGGTATAATACCCGAATTAGCAAGGGGAAATCTAGTTTTACAGAAAGGCGAGATTTTTGGTTTAGAAAACAAGGCGGAGCGGGCGGGAGGGGAGCATCGGGGGGCGTGTTGCTGCGGAGTTGGTGCGGCTTTGCGGGAGGCGATCGCGGCGGCGAGGTGGGGGGAGGGACAGGTGTCGCCTCGGGGCCATTAAAGTGGCTGCCGCCGGAGCGCGACAAGCCGGTCAGAGGATTGGGTTACTGCCCCCACCGGACAGTCATTCCGCTCCGCGCACACACCAGCTCTACACCGAAAATAGAAATTCAGGGCTGCCATGGGTTTTCTTGGGAAAAAATTTATTGCGGAAAATAAACTGCCCCCTCTTGTTGATTAAAGGGGTTTTATCTCATTTTTTTCTTATCTTATTATCCCCGCCGAATTGCGACGGAGACGTGCGCGTGAATCACGTGGCAAAGCCGCATACTGTGGGCTAGTTTAATTGAGCGCGAAAGCAGGCGGCAATGGGGCACCGTTGTAGGTTTGCGGATAGATAATGCAGGGGGTCGAAACGGACGGCGATGAGGCGTCCGTTGTAGCTTTGTAGATAGATAATGCAGGAAAGTTGAAACGGAAGGTTATGCGTAAGCGATCCTTCTGGAGCACACCAGGATAGACATGAAATCCTCTGACTTTCGGCGCGTCGTTCCAGATGGGTTGGCGTCACGCAAGAGGAGCGACAGAGGCGCGCAGTCCCTCGTGATGATTTATCTTGTAGATTGGTTTGGCTGTAATAGACGACTTTTGCAAATGGAGCATGCAGTCAGATCTAATCTTCCGAATACAACAGTGCCGACACATCCGGGGGCTGAGCTATGTTAGGGCCAGCCCGTGCTATGGCCCGCCCAGCTCACGGGATTTTCTATACAACACATTTACTCTTGGGCCTTGGAACACGGGCCCACAAGCAATCCCCTTCTGTTTGGCCCGTCCAGTCGACCCAACATGGGCTTCAAGATGTGCCACTAGGCCGGGGAACAACTTCGGTAGTGTGCCGAGATGATCATGGAACATATTTAAGACTGTCTTCTTTTGTGATCCAGGGGATAACTGAACCAACAACGCTTGAGGCCATTGCGTGTCGGGAGGCCCTAACTCGCTGTTGATCCGGGAGTTCAAAGGTTATATGCTGCCTCAGATTGCAGATCAATACTTGATGATATTCATGAAGACCGAAGTTGTGCATGGGGTCATGATTAGGGAGATCACACAATGGATGGTTGATTTTATTTCTTGTAGTTTTGTGTTTGAAGGTAGAACTTGTAACACTGAAGCACACAATCTAGCTAGATTTTCGCTCTCTTTGCAGCAGGTAGACATACTTGGTCGGATCTGCCCTATGATCCAAACACCATTCCTGTAAATCTTCCTATTGAGCAATGAAATCTACTGTGTTGCCCTCAAAAAAATGTAGAACCGTCAATGGGGGGTACCAATGGTGTAAGTGTGAAAAATATTTGGATATTACAACTATTTTCTGTCTGCTCAAAGCATATATAGTTCACTAAATGTAGTTGAAGTAAAAGTATAGGAAATCAATATGATGTGTCAACAATTTTGTGCGACATGTTGAATGCCATGCACGTCAACATGAGATCGCCATGAGCTAATGGCGGTAATCAAGTCGCCTTGGAAGAATACCTCTTAACTTTCATGCTACAATTTTCCAAGAAAATTTTAATGTGGTGGTGTTTAGTTACAAAGCTTGAAGACAATAAAAAAGGCATGTAGCAATTGTTGGAAATATGCCCTAGAGGCAATAATATTGTATTACTATATTTTTATTATTCATAATTAAGAGTTTATATTTCATGCTATAACTGCTATGATCCTGGAATAAGTGATTCAATGGAAAACTCATAAGCACGTGTGAAATGATAAACGGTAAACAATAGGTTATCGGTCTCGCCTCTAAGACCGTCTCAAGTGTTGTTAGTGATCAACTTTTTCGGATCTTAGGACATTGTTGAGTGTAATGATAGTCCTAAAACAACATTGACGGTATGGCGTTAGAAGAATGATCATATTGAATCGACCCAATACTTGTCGGTTATACTATGTGATTATGTCATCTGAAATCATCTATTATAATACGGAGTGTTAGCATGTGTTTTAGTTCCTCATACCATGAGAGTGTCTCGATCATTTTCTACCGGACGGTGGGCTTTGGGGTTGCTCAAACGTCATCTGTAACAAGGTGATCATAGCGACAACTTTCAAGCACACTGGAAAGTTTGACAAGTGACCAGACAGCTCGAAAGTGGGATTTGCTCCTCCAATGATGGAGAGATATTCTTAGGCCCCCCTCGGTGTGATGGCTTCCATCATCGTCTGGCTAGACACGGGTGACTATGTCATGGGGATGCCGAAACACGTCAACGAGAAGAAGAACAAAACCGGTAACAGGAGCAATGGTATAGTGAGCATGGTGATGACTTAGGAGGATACCGATGCACACCGGGTTTTGTAAAGTATCACGAAGCAAAGGGAGCATCACATGATAACCAAAGGTTCACTCGAATATTATTCGTGTAATCATAGGGACCTATATGGATGTCCACCGTTCCGCTATCGGTTATTGAACGAACGGGGTTTCGTTCATGTCTATAGTTTACCGAACCTACGGGGTCACAAACTTAAGGCAATCATAACCTGTTGAGTGTTAGCGGGATAGGAGTGATGAGAATATATTTGTGGAATTGTTTCATTAATATCCGAAATAGTTCCTAAAGCATTTCGGGGTCACCGGAAGGGTTTCGGTGAATATCGGGTAATACCAAGTATTACCGATTAATTATATATAGGCAGAAATGTTTTCTGGGATGTTAAATTATATATATAATGCTTTGAAAATGTTTAGAACATTTTATATTTAATTTAAATATGAATGGGCCTTAAAAGGCCAAGAGGTGGAGGGCAACTTGGGCCATAAGGGCCCAAGTAAGAAGGCGCCCCCTTTCCTTGTGTGTGTGGGGGGGGGGGCGAATTGGACTAGGGCATATTTCCAAAAATGGATCGTGCAGTCAGATCTAATCTTCCGAAACAACAGTGGCGCGTCGTTCCAGATAGGTTGGCGTCACGCAAGCGAAGCGACAGAGGCACGCAGTCCCTCGTGATGATTATCTCGTATAATGGTTTGGCTTTAATAGATGACTTTTGCAAATGGATCATGCAGTCAGGTCTAATCTTCCGAAACAACAGTGGTGCGTCGTTCCAGATGGGTTGGCGTCACGCAAGAAGAGCGACAGAGGCGCGCAGTCCCTTGTGAAGATTATCTTGTAGATTGGTTTGGCTTTGATAGATGACTTTTGCAAATGGATAGTGCAGCCAGATCTAATCTTCCGACACAACAGTGGCGCGTCGTTCCAGATGGGTTGGCGTCACGCAAGCGGAGTGACAGAGGCGCGCAGTCCCTTGCGATGATTATCTTGTACTCCCTCCGTTCGGAATTATTTGTCTCGGATATGGATGTATCTAGAATCAAAATACGTCTAGATACATCTATTTCTGCGACAAGTAATTCCGAACGGAGGGAGTAGATTGGTTTGGCTTTGATAGACGACTTTTGCAAATGGATCGTGCAGCCAATCTAATCTTCCGAAACAACAGTGGCACGTCGTTCCAGATGGGTTGATGTCACGCAAGCGGAGAGACATAGGCGCACAGTCCCTCGTGATGATTATCTTGTAGATTGGTTTGGCTTTGATAGACGACTTTTGCAAATGGATCATGTAGTCAGATCTAATCTTCTGAAACAGCAGTGTGGCGTGTCGTTTCAAATCAGTTGGTGTCACGCAAGCGGAGCGATAGAGGCGCGCAGTCCCTCGTGAAGATTATCTTGTAGATTGGTTTGGCTTTGATAGAAGACTTTTGCAAATAGATAGTGCAACAAGATCTAATCTTTTGAAACAAACAGTGGTGCGTCGTTCCAGACGAGTTGGCGTCATGCAAGAAGAGCGGCAAAGGCGCGCAGTCCCTCTGGATGATTATCTTGTAGATTGATTTGGCTTTGAGAGACGACTTTTGCAAATGGGTAGTGCAGCCAGATGTAATCTTATGAAACAACAGTGGCGCGTCGTTCTAGATGGGTTGGTGTAACGCAAGAGGAGGGACAGAAGGGCAGTCCCTCGTGATGATTAACTTGTATATTGGTTTGGCTTTGATAGACAACTTTTGCAAATGGATTGTGAAGTCAGATGTAATCTTCCTTTTTTTGAGAATCTCGCAAAGCTTTATTACTGATTAATATTCAAGGGTACAAAAACAAGGTCGTCGGTCTGGCCTAGCCAGGTGTGACGGCCAAAACCTAAAGATAAAGCATACTTTGCGAGATTATGGGCCTCCATATTGGAGGTCCTATACTCATGACTAAAAGAACATGAAATGAAGCTAGCTGCTCTAGCCTTGATCTCCTGGACGATGGCGCCAAAATTTGCTTGACTTCCTTCCCTGATCGCATCAATCGCCACCTTGCAATCCGAGGCCACCAAAACTTGGTTGAGATAGAGATCTTCTGAGAGAGCTAACGCCTCCCGGATAGCCAATGTTTCAAGCACTTGAGGATCACGAAGGACCCTCAAGGTTAGTGACGAAGCTCCCAAAAACAGCCCCATGCATCCCTGCATATTACTCCAACTGCACCAAAAGTGCCTGAACAAGACACAGCTGCGTCCACATTGATCTTGAAGTGGTCAGCAGGTGGCGGTACCCATGTCGTAGGCCGTGAAATCGCTGTCACTTGTGTTCCCACCTTCTTCTTCATGAATTCTGTGTCTGACAGGTAAGACTTGATGAAGTTTTCCGTGGCAAAAGGGGGTCTGGAAGATCTCTTCGTGTATAGCCTTGCGTCGTGAACTCCAAATAGCCCATAAGGTGACAATCAACACAGTAAGCTGCTCTGCTGGAAGTGTTTCGCTCATAGCAAAAAGCCATAGTCGTGCGTTCGGTTCTGTTGTTGCCAGCATATGTTCCACCAATTCGCTGTCAGACAAAGCCCAGACACAGCGGGACGCACTGCAATCCAGCAAGGAATGGCGCCAACTGTCCTGACCTCCGCATAGTGGGCAAACACTCGAGGTTGCCATGTTCCGATGGTTTAGAACGTCACCCGTCGGGAGCGAGTGGTGCGCCAGTCGCCATGTGAAGACTCTCAACTTCGGTGGTACTACCACTTTCCAAATGGAGTTCCACCCCCGCAATTCAACTGCAGAGTTTGAAGGATCCTCCCGTTCTTCTAGCCATGCCTCGTGCCCAAGCTTGATGCTGACAATCATCCGGTAAGCAGACCGTAGAGAGAAACGTCCCTTGGGGTCATTATGCCATGCCCAAAAATTGTCCACCTGCCGAGTGCACAATGGAATCTGTAAAATAGCCTCAGCATCTAGTGGTATAAAAACCTGCCTGACCACGTCCTCCCTCCATTCAGCCGAAGTGTGATCAATTAACTCTGACACCATCTGTGGAGGAACATCCACCAGAGATGTAATCGGCCGCATCATTCCATTCCGAGGAATCCAGCTATGATTCCATATGTGCGTGGAGGCTCCATCCCCAATCCTTCTGATGGCCCCATTGATGATTACATCCCTCCCATCAAGTATAGAGCGCCAGATCTGTGAGGGATGCGGGCCTAATTGAGCGTCTAGAACAGAGCCTTGTGGGAAATAAACAGCTTTAAGGATTTGTGCACTCAATGAGGACGGATCATTCAAAAGTCTCCAAACTTGTCTGGACAGAAGTGCCAAGTTGAATATCTCGATATCCCTAAATCCCAATCCTCCCAAACTTTTTGATCGTGTCATCAAATCCCATGCAACCCAACAAGGTTTCCTCTTTCCCCTCTTGCTTCCCCACCAAAACTGACGTATAAGGGAAGTGATGCTATCACAAAGGCCCCTCGGAAGCCTGAAACACGACATCGAAAAAACTAGTATTGCTTGGGCCACAGACTTTATTAGAACCTCCTTTCCGGCAACAGATAAGAGTTTCTCCATCCATCCTTTTATCCTTTCCCAAACTCTGTCTCGTAAGTATTTGAAAGTGCCATTCTTTGACTGTCCCACATCTGTTGGCATGCCCAAGTACTTCTCACTAAGAGACTCATTCTGCACACTGAGTATATTCTTAATGCCCCTCTAAGTGTCTCTGGGCACCCTTTACTGAAAAAGATTGATGATTTATCATGGTTTACTCTTTGCCCTGAAGCCAAGCAATAAGTATCGAGTAGGTTTGATACCTCATTTGCCCCTTGGATGCTAGACTTGAAAAGCAGCAGGCTGTCATCTGCAAACAAAAGGTGATTCACTGCCGGAGCCGTGGGTGCCACCTTTATGCCACCGAGCACTAATGACTGAGAACTGTGTTTTAAGAGGCACGAAAGGCCCTCCGCTGCGATCAAGAACAAGTAAGGGGAAATAGGATCTCCCTGCCTAATACCTCTGGATGGTGAGAAGCTCTCCAATCTCTCTCCATTAAATAGAACCAAGAGCGATACCGAAGTGATCATACTCATTACGGTCTGGACCCATTCCGGAGCAAAACCAAGCTTACCCATGATGGCTTGTAGGTAAGGCCATTCCACTCTGTCATACGCCTTCATCATGTCCAGCTTGAGTGCACAAAAGCTATTAGACTTGGATCGGTTTCTCTTCATAAAGTGCAAGCATTCATAGGCACATATGATATTATCGGTGATTAACCTTCCTGGGACAAAAGCTGATTGCTCCTTTGAGATAATATCTGGCAATATCACTTTGAGTCTATTCGCTACAACTTTTGACGCAATTTTGTAGATAACATTGCAAAGACTAATAGGTCTAAACTGGGTAAGGAGAGTGGGGTTTTGTACCTTGGGGATCAACACAAGGACCGTGTCATTAATACTAGCTGCACTCTCCTCTCCTCGGATAATCCGAAGTACCACATTAGTAATCTCCTCTCCACAAATGTCCCAATGACGCTGATAAAAGTGTGCGGGGAATCCATCTGGGCCTGGGGCCTTGGTGGGAAATATCTGAAAAAGCGCCTGCTTCACCTCCTCGTTTGAATAGGGGGCACAAAGTGAAGCATTCATATCTGATGTTACCTTACGAGGCACGTGCTGAAGCACGTCATCCATCCCTTGCACTCCCTCTGTGGTGTATAACGTTTTATAGAAGTCTGTAACAAGCTGTTTCATCTCAGCCTTGTCGTCCACACGTATGCCCAGCGCGTTATGGAGTGCCCGGATCATGTTCTTCTTCCTCCTCAAGTTTGCCCTCATGTGAAAAAAATTTGTATTTCTATCGCCCGCTGCTAGCCACTGAATTCTCGATCTCTGTCTCCACATAATTTCTTCTCTATGATATAGTTCAACCAACCGCTCATTAAGCTTCATCTCGAGATGATTTGGAGACGTCCTTGACGGAACACTTCGCAGCCTTTCCAGTTCACCTTTAGCCTTCTTGATTTCCTTTCTAACGCTCCCAAAAGTCTCATCATTCCATGCCGTGAGGTTCTTTGAGAGTAGTTCGAGCTTTCTACGAAGTGCTTCCACTCCCCCATCTCCTTGATGCTCATTCCATCCAGAAGCAATAGTGTCACGCCAGGCTTCATGTGACTCCCACATCACCTCATAGCGAAAATTCAGTTTTGGCCGTGCCACTGGTTCCTCATACTGCACCAAAATAGGTCCATGATTCGAGGAGGCTGCTGTCAAGTGCGTTACGTTGGCCAAAGGGTACCGCGCTACCCAGTCCGTCGTAGCCAGCGCCCTGTCCAATCTCACACGGGTGTAGGAACCCCCCGTCACTTTTTTCTCGAATGTCCAAAATCCGCCTTGATAGCCCAAATCACGAAAACATCAATCGCATCACGAAAACCTTGAATTTGTACATTACTCCGGTTAGCAACTCCATCATGTTCCTCCGGACGTAACACTTCGTTGAAATCCCCCAAGCACAGCCAAGGGAGGTTATTCAAAGTTGATAACCCTTTTAAAAGGTCCCAAGTCTGGTGTCTTAGATGAGTCTGAGCCTCGCCGTATACACATGTTAGCCTCCATGGTTCTCGGCCTTCCTCTTCAACCTTCGCATCAATATGATAAACAGAGTCACCCAAAATCTCAAGACTTATTGTATTATTCCAGAAAATTCCAATTCCTCCGCTTCTACCTCTACTATCTATTGCATAGGCATTATCATAGCCCAAATTATTAGCCAAAGCTTCTACATGCGCACCCTTTATTTGTGTTTCCACGATACATAGCACGGTAGGGGTAAATTTCTTCGCCAGGTCGCGAAGTTCTCGGACTGTCGCGGCTTTACCCGCACCGCGACAGTTCCAGCAAAGGGAACTCATTGTGCCCGGCGGCACTCCTCGAGGGAGCCCGCCGATCCTGCATTCGTGTCCTTGCCTTCATCCACTCCTTCTGCCTCCTTGCTCGTCATTCCCTCGAACAAAACCCCTTTGTTAGCCCCATTCTTCTTGGGTCGCTTCACTTCCTTCCGTGGGGAGACATAAACAAGCGGCATAGGGGGCAACCCCGGGGGGCAGGTCGTTACTACAAGTGCCGTAGAGCTCACAGGAGCATCAGCATCAGCTCTCCCGTCGGCGGACTGGGCTGTGCCCGTTGATGGATTGTTCTCAAAAGACTGTCTCTTGTTGCTTCCAACTGGTGCCCTTAGTGTCAAATTCGGCGCTTCGGCCAACACCCGGTGCTCACTCGGCCCTGACTCAACAGAAGCCTGTGCAGCACCTGTCCTTTTCTCCTGCCGGCCTTGCTCGCGATGGACTTCCTGCTGGTTAGCGTTGAAGCGCCAACTCTGATTAGGGTTATATTGCTCTCGCCCTCTGCCTCTTCCACCTGCGTTCCTTGGGCCACCTCGCCCCCTCTGAGTGCCAAATCCTCCTCTTCCCGCTTGTCTGAAGCGAACATTATCGGCCAACACAAAATCGCCCCACTCAAACTTTGTTTCGTCGTGAACTCCATCCCCGCACTCCTCATGCCAATGGCCACATTCACCGCAGTTATAGCAGAACACTGGAAGTTTTTCATACTTAACTTGGTATCTAACCCTTTCCTCTCCCTTCTTAGCAGTAACAAATCTCTTAATTTTTGCATTGACATCAATCTTCACCCTAACACGGACAAATTCACCAAAGTAGCCTGCCGGTAGTTTCAGCTGGACTTCCTCGACCTCTCCAATCCGTGATGCCATCCCCCTGACTGCTGGTTCGATAAGAAAATTGTCAGGCAGCCTATGGATCTGCGCCCATACTGCCATCTTGTCCAGGATGATACTATCAGGATTTCTAAAGCCATCATATTCCACCATAATAACTGCCTGATCTCTAAACAGCCAGGGACCCTCAACCATGGCCTTGTTCCAGTCCCCTAGACATCCAAACTGAGCTGTGAACAGATTGTCCTTGATCTTCCTCCACACCACCGGTTTTGCTGGGTTCCATGCGGCACGCATGTCCCCATACAGAGCATTAGGGCTAAAGGTCTTGGAAGTGTGAACTCTGGCTATAGCCAGCCACTTTGCCGGCGCCTCCAAGTCCGACAATTCCTCCTCCCACACAAAATCGTCGTCTTCCTCCTCCTGCAGATTCAGCCTGGCAAGCAGCTCCTCCGTCGTCTCCTTCCCCTGCCGTCCCTGTGAACTTGATTCAGCCGCCATAAGAAACCAATCTATCCGTCACCGTAAAAAACCCTAGATCGATCTGCTAGAAGAAACACGTGAACCAAGGCCGGGGAAGGTCGCAAGGGACCCCCCTTGATCAACCCGAGTACGTCGAGCCCGCTAGCGAAGATCGACTGGGGGAAGAGGTAAAACCAGCGGCGGCGCCGGAGTACGTCGAAACCCTAGGCAGACGCCGTAGTGGACAGTCAGATGTAATCTTCCGAAACAACAGTGGCGCGACGTCCAGGGGCGGAGCTACGTTAGGGCCAGCCCATGCTATGGCCCGCCCAGCTAGCTCATGAGAATTTCTATATAGTATATCTACTCTTGGGCCTTGAAAGACGAGCCCACAAGCTATTCCCTTATGTTGTGCTCGTCCAGACCGCCCAACATGGTCTCAAGCTCCGCCACTGGGCGTCATCATCATTTGATGTAGATCGTCAACAGGAGTATGAATGGTGGTAAGTGTGAAACATATTTGGATATTCCAAAGCATATTTAGGTCATAAAATGTAGTTGAAGTAAAAGTATGTGAAATCAATACGATGCAGCAACAATTTTGCGTGACATGAGCTAATGTATCATGGATGTGCAGTCAGTGGAATGACAGTAACCGAGTCACGGTGGGAGAATACCTTCGAACAGTCACGGTATAGTTTTTCCAAAAATATATTGATGTGGTGGTGTTCAATTAGTTATGAAGGTTGAAGACGATAAAAAAGGAATGTAACAATGTCTGTAAAGAATTATAATAGTTCATGAAAAAAACTAGCTAGAGCTAATTTCCAATATGGTTGAACTTAGTGGGCTTCTTTGTTTTGCCAACTATATTCAAGTTGAGGATAAATCATATTAGATTATTATTGTCACATAAAATGAGGTGTACACATAAATTCAAGTCATGCCATGTGCGGGCATAAGGTTTGAAAACTTTTTGTTGTGCCATCTTTTTTGCCTCTCTTTTTTGTGTCATCAAGATATAGGATAGGTACACATGATGCATTGAGATGAACAAAAACAACCAAGCGAAGAATTACAACAACCAAATTAGGTAGAACTATGCAAAGCATAACATTTAAGAGAGGCAAAAATGTTCACCATGTTAAAAGAATATGGTTTGTAATTTGAGCATGCTATGAGTCTTCATAACTGAACTCAAAATATAAGAATGCAATATGAGTTCCATTTCCAAAAAAAGACAACATGAGTGGTAGGTTGCATGAAAAACATTACAACAACCAAATTAGGTAGAACTGTGTAAAGTATAACATTTATGAGAGGCAAAAATGTTCGCCATGTTGAAAGAAACAATAAGGTTTGTAATTTGAGCATGCTATGAGTCTTCATAACTGAACTCAAAATATAAGAATGCAATATGAGTTCCATTTCCAAAAAAAGGCAACATGAGTGGTAGGTTGCATGAAAAACATTACAACAACCAAATTAGGTAGAACTGTGTAAAGTATAACATTTATGAGAGGCAAAAATGTTCGCCGTGTTGAAAGAAACAATAAGGTTTGTAATTTGAGCATGCTATGAGTCTTCATAACTGAACTCAAAATATAAGAATGCAATATGAGTTCCATTTCCAAAAAAAAAGACAACATGAGTGGTAGGTTGCATGAAAAATAGAATACTCCCTTCATATCACAAACAAGGACACCTTTGGTATGAATGAACTTAGTAGGACTTATGTAGGATTTTATTCCTTTTAAAGAAAACACATAAGTTTTTTCTATACCTATTTTGTATGCCATTCCATTTCCATAGGAAGTTTTCCATTGAATTCAACCTCACGATTCACTTTTATTGAAATGGCAACCATGATATATACATAAATCCTTCAAGAAAAATCCCATGTTTGTTTCCTATTGCGCAATTAGCAGCGGAAAGTCAATGCCAAAGAAGAACACAAGTTTTGCTTTGAAGGCCCAGCTTTACTTCACTCTTCATTGTTTTGTAGCTAGGCTGGGCGAGCCATGACCCGGGTTTTTTCCTTAACCAAGGCCCCCGCCCCCGCGTGCGCGCGAGTTGCAAACAGACACCCATGACACATTCCTGTGTTTTCAGTTCATGCACGATTCAACAAGTGATGACATTCGATTTCCACATTTTTTCCAGTTGTGTTTATGCACCAAGTGATTTTCTGGACATCGACAATGGTGTTCATGATGAAATATTGACTACTTAAGAGCGTTTAGAATACTAAAATAGTGATCTAAACGCTCTTATATTAGTTTACAGAGGGAGTACTAAATACTGAGTATGCATGTAAAACCCAAGAAAATGGCAATCATGTTACATAAAACTCTGTTCTCGGACGAATCTATAGATATGTTTTTTGAATTTCTAATCCGAATCACAGTGGTGAATTAATAAAATATCGCACACGGATCTGCATAAATTTCAAAATTAGGAGGGGACATCAGAGAGTCCAGATGATTTCGACGCATATATGATGCACCATAATTCTGTGTAGCTTTGGGCGGGTGGACTTGGCTTCCCGTTCTACGGACTAGATTAGCAGCGGCCCAGATTATAGGGGACCAGGCGATAGCGCTACGTGTCGGCAGCCGGGAGCGGGCGACCTTTCAACCCGCCCAAACGGGGCCTGAAAGGTGGACCCATCGGGGTCGCTCCCGCACGAACGGACGGACGGGATCGACTGGAACCCATGCTTTCACTTTCATTTCACGTGTGACGGTGAGAGCTCGCGGGCGGGCAGTGTGCGCATGTGAAACGAGTTGGAGCAACGGCGCGCCGCATGTGCCGCCAGGCCAGCCAGCCAGCGACCCGCGCCGTCTTATCCTGGCGAACGCCCATACCGGCCTCAGTCTGAAACGATCTGCAGAGTCGCCCTCTGTGACCGTGTCACCTGATGAAAATTGAAGACGCACTGGCCGAATGGTGGGACGATCGATTGATCGATTCGGGCGTGCGTGGTTGCTTGCACCGTCGTCATTTTTGACTGAGCCTGCCAAGTTTCACCTGACTTGTCTTTTGGCTTATTTTAAGCATGATTAGGCAGCTTTGTGCCCGTCTGAGACTAACAGTGGAAAGTGGATGGGAGATTTATAAGCTATAAAGCGTGACTTTTACAAAGGAAAAAAAATGCACGCTTAACGTTCGATGACGATCGGTATTATGAGTTTTTGTGTTTTGATGTATCAAAGGTAGTTCGGAGTCCCGGATGTGATCACGGACATGACGAGGAGTCTTGAAATGGTTGAGACATAAAGATTGATATATTGAAAGGCTATGTTTGGACACCGGAATGGTTTCAGATAAGTTCGGGCAATTACCGGAGTACCAGGGGGTTATCGGACCCGAGTCAATGGACCTTAATGGGCCATGGTGGGAGAGAGAAGGAGGCGGCCAAGTGGGGGGCGTCCCCTCCCAAGCCCAATCCGAAATGGGGAGGGGGCCGGCCCCCCCTTTCGTTCTCTCCTTCTCCCTCTTCCTTCTTCTCCTATTCCAACTAGGGAAAGGGGGGAAACCTACTCCTACTAGGAGTAGGAATCCCCCTTGGGGCGCGCCATAGAGAGGGTCGGCCCTCCCCTCCTCCACTCCTTTATATACGGGGGAGGGGGGCACCCCATAGACACACAAGTTGACAGTTGTCTTAGCCGTGTGCGGTGCCCCCTTCATAGATTTTCACCTCGGTCATATCGTTGTAGTGCTTAGGCGAAGCCCTGCGTCAGTAACTTCATCATCACCGTCATCACGCCGTCGTGCTGACGAAACTCACCCTCAGACTCAGCTGGATCAAGAGTACGAGGGACGTCACTGAGCTGAACGTGTGCAGATCGCGGAGGTGCCGTGCGTTCGGTACTTGATCGGTTGGATCGCGAAGACGTTCGACTACATCAACCGCATTACTTAATGCTTCCGCTTTCGGTCTACGAGGGTACGTGGACACACTCTTTCCTCTCATTGCTATGCATCACCTAGATGGATCTTGCGTGTGCGTAGGAATTTTTTTGAAATACTGTGTTCCCCAACAGCTGTGGGGAAGCTCGCCACTGACGCCTAAAATATCGATCTTTGGACCTCGGGGGTGGTGGATTTCTGGCGCAGGCCGTGGGAGAAAGCGTGGTGGGAGGAGAGGAGAGGCCAGCGACGACGGGGAGGAGAGGACGACAACGAGGGAGGGGATCTAGGAGGAAGGTTGGTGATGAGGAAGGGGATCCGGGAGTGTCGTGGTTTTGTCACGGCAGATATCCTCGTGAAAGGACTTAGTCATGGAGCCATCGCTACGGGTTAGTTTAAAGGGGTTAAACCGGACAAGGGACACGAGAGTTTTATACTAGTTCGTCCCCTTACTATGAAGGTAAAAGCCTACGTCTAGTTGTGATGGAATTGATGGGGTTTCGATGACCAGGGAGCGAATCCGCTTTGCGTGGCTTCGAGTTGTTGTTGTGTGTTCCTAAACCGCCGTCGGGTCGTCCCTTTATATACAGAGGCCGGATCATCAATGTGTCCAACTCGGTCTCTATCTCTCCTATCTTACAATACAAGTTACATGAACATGTCGGTTTACATCTACAAGCCTTAACCCGCCTTTGGGCCTTGGGCCTTCATAAAGCGCCATCATCCTTTGTCTTCTTGGGCTTCTAATCTTCATAGAGTTAACCCGGCTACTCCTGGCCGGTTTACGTCTAGTAGTAATATCCCCAACATTAGGCGCCAGATTGATTTAAATTTATTCATGTCAATCTTCAACACTTAGAAAAATTCCTCCTCTTGCACCTTCGCACGGATCTTGTAAACCGCCCTGACGTCATCCTCCGGACTTATGGTAAATCGCCGTGATGTCATCCATTCGTTGAAGCCGAAGATGCCTTTTATTAATGAGCATCCAACCATCAAGGAGACAACTTTATTAAATATCCATTTTTGAGCTCCTCGATTCCCATGCCTGTCGCTTATCTCTTTGCCTTATAAATAGGGCTAAGGCCCCTTTTTCTTTTTCCTCCACTGCTGTAACGCCCTCGATGCGGCTATATCTCCCATGTGTCGAAGCACGACTTAGAGGCATAACCGCATTGAAAGCAATGTCGCAAGTGAGGTAATCTTCACAACAACCCATGTAAATAAATAAAGGGAAAGGTACATAGTTGGCTTACACTCGCCACATCACACAAATACATAAATAAGTCATCACATTCATCCAAATACACTCAAGGTCCGACTACGGAACCAAAATGAAGATAAACCCCAAATGCAACATAGTCCCCGATCGCCCCAACTGGGCACCACTACTGATCATCTGGGAAAGACACGTAGTAACGTCCTGAGTCCTCATCGAACTCCCACTTGAGCTCTGTCGAATCACCTGGAATGGCCTTAACGGTCCCTACATCTGGTTTTGGAAGTAATCTGTGAGTCACGGGGACTCAGCAATCTCACACCCTCGCGATCAAGACTATTTAAGCTTATAGGAAGGGTAAAGGTATGATGTGGAGCTGCAGCAAGCGACTAGCATATATGGTGGCTAACATACGCAAAAGAGAGCGAGAAGAGAAGGCAAAGGCACGAGCGACAAACTATGATCAAGAAGTGATCCTAGAACAACCTACGTGTAAGTGCATCTAGTGCCACCCCTAGTTGGTTTTGGAGTATTGACGACAAACCTAGTTGAGGGACTAATGTGTTTGTGAGAATTGCAGGAAAACACAGGTAGAAGTCCCTCATTGATTCGGTTTACGACCATAGATGACCCCTAAAAATGAATGAAGACATTGAAGTCAAAGGTGGTATATGAAGATATTCACATTGAAGACTATGATAACAGAAGACACGTTATGAAGCCTATGGAACTCGAAGACTTAGATCTTTCGTAGTTCTTTTTATTTTTGTTGAGTCATAGGAACCACCGTACTGTTAAGTGGGGTCCAGGAGAACAAGTCAGAATGACTTAAGTGATGCCTAAATCAAAAACCTATGTCTTCGAGTGAAGACAATGAGAGCAAATCTTGTCCAGAGCCGGACAAGTCAGCTTTGCTTGTAGCCCAAGTAAAGTTGCCATGAGAGTTCGAAATCTGACCGTTGAGACACGTGTCAGTTCCATAGTGACCCAGGGTCATTTCAGACAAATTAGGTCGGGTTGCCAAGTGGCTATAAATAGCCCACCCCCACAACCATAAACGGTTGGCTGCTCAGATTTCAGTGCACGGCTTTTGTCGTTTGAGAGCAACCCACCTCGAAGCCTTTGAGAGAAAATTTCTAGTGAGGAGAAAAGCCCTAACCACCCAGAGCCAGAGTAAATTGGGCATCACTTAAGTCTTCTTGTCTGTGTGATCTGAAGACTTATTACACTTGAGGACTGTGAATCCTTCAGACGGTTAGGCGTCGCGTTCAGAGCATCCAAGAGACATTGTGGATTGCCAGTGAACGAAGTCTGTGAAGGTTTGGGAGTCTACCTTGAAGACTTACCAGAGTGATTGGGCGAGGACTAAGTGACCTTAGCTCAAGGAGATTACGGTGAGGACTTGGTGTCCTGAACTGTGTGTTCAGGACTGGGTGTCCGGGACTGTGTGTCCTAAGGTTTAAATACCTAGCCGCTCCAACCAGACGTACAGTTGTCACAGCAACTGGAACTGGTCCAACATATCATTGTCTTCAATGAGTCACTGGTTTCATCTTCACTTCATTCTCTTGCTGTTACTCATTGTGAAGTCATTTCGTGCTTGCTTTATCATCTGTCTTCACAACGTGAATGCATGATCTGTTTGGCTTCATAACTTCTTCCTACTTGATCCTTATTACACTGAAGTTGTTTGTCACTGTGCTTTCACTCTCTTGAATACATGACCATGGCTGGCCTAGTGTAATCTAACTTCCGCTGCATAGTAATAGGCATAATCTTCACTGTTTGTCTTCATAACTCCCAAGTTTTGAAGACTTCCATAAAAATCGCCTATTCACCCCCCTCTAGTCGATATAACGCACTTTCAATTGGTATCAGAGCAAGATGCTCCCTTGTTCTGTGTGATTCGGTTTAACCACCTGGAGTTTTAGCTATGTCGACTGCAGGGATAATCAAAGTCTCCGCTGCGTGCCCCGTCTTCGATGGAACTGAATATCCCTACTGGAAGAATAAGATGCGCATGCATCTTGAAGCCATTGACGTCGACCTATGGTATGTCGTCGAGAACGGCGTTCCCAAGGCTGGAGAAGGTGTCACTGCTGCTGATGTCAAGAAATTCGTTCAACTGGACTCTACTGCCAAGAACATCATCTGTGGTCATCTGACCAAAGGACAGTATGGCTGTGTGAGTGCCTTGAAGACATCCAAACTGGTCTGGGACTGGCTCTCCAAGGTCAATGAAGGCATCTCAACCCAGAGAGATCAACGAATCAGTGTCCTTCGCAATCTCTTCAACCGCTTCAAGCGAAATGACAATGAGAATGTCCAGCACACATTTGATAGACTCACTGACATCACAAATGAGCTTCAAGCCCTCGGCGCCACTGAAATCACCAAACATGAAATCGTCAAAACGCTGCTGAGATCACTTGATAGTTCGTTTGACATCCTGGCCCTGATGATTCAAGAACGTCCTGATTTCAAGACACTCGATCCGTCTGACATACTTGAGAGGCTCAGCACACACGAGTTTCAGCTTTCTGAGAAAAGAGATATCTACGGTCCAAACTATGGGTGAACTCGCGCCTTGAAGGCAAAAGCTGTCTCCTCATCTGAAGAAGAATCTGACTGCAGTTCTGAAGATCCTGAAGACATTGGAAGAGAACTTGCAATGCTAGTGAAGAAGTTCCAAAAATTCACCAAGAAGAAAGGCTTCAGAAAATCTTCACGATCAAGCTCAAGGAATGATGAAGTTTCTGCTCATGACTACAAGAAGAAAACATGTCACAAGTGCAAGAAAACTGGACACTTCATCTCTGAGTGTCCACAGTGGGACAATGAGAACAGAAGGAAGAAGAAGAGCAAGAAATATGATTCTGACGACAAGAAGAAGAAGAAATACTCAAAGTCTTCTTCCAAGTCTTCATCAAAGTCTTCATCACACAAGAAGAGGTCATCTGGCAAGGCACGTGCGTTTGTTGGAAAGGAGATGGATTCAGAGGAGGAGTCCGCATCTGAGGAGGCAGAGGTGGAGTCTGAGGAGGAGTCTGATTCTGGCATTGCGAGTCTGGCTACAGCATACGTCGCCAAGTCCATCTTCAACACTGAAGACAATGACTGCATCACCGACACCAACGCAAATGACAAGAACGACTCCACTCCTACCTACTGCTTCATGGCACGCGGTGCCAAGGTAAACACACGCACTACTCGCTATGAAACATCTAGTGACGATGACTCTGAATGTGATTCAAAACCTAGCTACAGAACACTTGCTAAAATTGCAACTGAACAACAGAAAGCTATGGAACATATTCAAAAACTGTTAGACAGAAGCGATGATCTGTTGGGTGCTGAAATGACTCGATCTGAATCCTTAATTGAAGACATAAAAAATCTTCACGTTAAGTATCAGGAACTTGAAGATCGTCATGATACTCTCTCAACAACTCATGAAAAGCTTTCCTATGATTATCTTCAAAGGAAGCAAGAACTTGAGAAATTGAGGGTGGCTCATGAAGATCTTCAAAAGGAAAACGAGTCACTTCGCTCTGAACAGATCAGTCCCGCTCAGGAAGGATTTGAACCACCATGTCTTAAATGCATTGAGCGTGATAATGCTAATTCTGTTGCTGAATGTTCCACTTCTACTGCTGTTGCAATATCTTCAACTGTTGACGTGGTAACTAACCCCTCTGCTGAGGATACCACTGCTATTGCTGATGAGAATGCTATGTTGAAGACATTGCTTGAAACAGGGATGTACAAAAGTCTTAAAGGACATCAGACACTATGTGATGTCCTCAAGAAGCAGATCCTGAATCGAAACCCTAGGAAAGAGGGTGTTGGATTTGTGAGGAAAATCAATGCAGATGGCTCTTACTGGAAACCTGAGCAGTACCCCAAAACCACATGGGTTGCTGCAAAGGAACTTTCAGCAGATCCATCCAACTTATCTGGCTTCACTTGTGTTAACCCCATTATCATTGATGAATCCTTTGATGCAAACTATAAACTGTTTAAGAATCAGAATGGTGAAGTGTTTGCCAGGTACATTGGTACTAACTGCAGGAATGGACCGCCTATGAAGAAGATCTGGGTTTCCAAAAGGTGTCTGGAAAATCTTCATGTGAATGTCTTCATGACACCTCACTTGAAGAAGACAAATCTCAGATCAAAGGCTTCATACGGTCAAATGGCTTCATACAAACAGAGGACTCACCTGAGTCACACTAACACAAATGTTTTGCAGGGAAACCATACTCAGGCACATGAGTATGAGAGCGGTTCATCGAACCGTGTTCATGTGACCAAAAATTATTCTGCTTATTCCTATGAGTATTATTGTCCACCTGCTAGACTGTTTGCTAAGGCTTCAAAGCCAAAATTCTCAGATGCTGCACTTAGACTTATTGCTTCTAAGCCACCCTTGAAGATGTGGGTGGTTAAGAAAGCTTAACTCTCTTTTGCAGGGAAAGGTCTCCAGCAGAAAAACAAAATCTTCTGATGCTATTGCTGGGGACCTTAAAAATCTTGTAGGGCGCAAGATAAAATGCCTGAATGGGATCAATATGTACTTCGTTCCTGAATCGCATGCTACTCTCCCTATTAGTCCTAATCTGGATTTAAGTTTTCATAACCCACTGGTTCGTCAAATGTTTATGCTTCACAATTCTCTTCGTGAAGCCTATCCCCCTAACTGTACTGTAGGGTACGACACCAGCGACTTCAAAATCTTCAGAATGGATTATTGACAGTGGGTGTACAAATCACATGACTGGCAGGAGAAGCCTTCTTATGGACTCAACATTACGTCCATCCGACAAGAGCCACATCACATTTGCTGACACTGGTAAAAGTAAGGTATTGGGTCTAGGTAGAGTTGCAATCTCAAAGGACCAACACATGGATAAAGTCATGCTTGTTGAATCCCTTGGCTTCAACTTAATGTCTGTCTCAATGCTTTGCGATCTGAATATGATTGTAATGTTTGGAAAATATTGCTGCCTGGTGCTAATGGAATCTGACAAATATCTAGTGTTTGAAGGGTATCGGAAAGGTGATTTGTACGTGGTAGATTTCTCAGCAGGACCACAACTTGCGGTATGCCTTCTTGCAAAAGCTTCAGAATGCTGGCTTTGGCATCGAAGGCTTGGGCATGCTGGCATGAGGAACCTCCACACCCTTGCGAAGAAGAAGCATGTCATAGGCATCGAGGGCGTCAAGTTCAAGAAAGATCATTTATGCAGTGCCTGTGAAGCAGGGAAGATGACAAGGGCAAAACATCCTTCGAAGACAATCATGACTACTACACAACCCTTCGAACTGCTCCACATGGATCTTTTCGGTCCCACTCACTACTCAACTTTTACTACTACTGCTTGCCTCTATGGCTTTGTCATTGTTGATGATTACTCTAGATATACTTGGGTACACATAATCATTTACAAGACTGAAGTGCAGGATGTCTTCAGACGCTTCGCAAATCGAGCTATGAACAACTTTGGCGCCAAGATAAAGCACATCAGAAGTGACAATGGCACTGAATTCAAGAACACTGGCCTTGATACATATCTGGATACCTTGGGCATCACACATGAATTCTCAGCTCCATACATGCCACAGCAAAATGGCATCGTCGAACGCAAGAACAGAACACTCATTGAGATGGCCAGAACAATGCTAGATGAATACAAGACTCCAAGAAAATTCTGGACTGAAGCCATTGATACTGCATGCCATACAATCAATCGTGTTTATCTTCACAAGCTTCTGAACAAGACATCTTATGAACTCCTAACTGGCAAGAAGCCAAATGTCAGTTACTTCAGAGTATTTGGCGCAAAGTGCTGGATCAAGGACCCACACCACACCTCAAAGTTTGCACCAAAAGCACATGAGGGCTTTATGCTTGGATATGGAAAGGATTCACACTCCTACAGAGTCTTCAATCTCTTCCATTACAAAGTGGTCGAAACAGTGGATGTGCGGTTTGATGAAACAAATGGTTCACAAAGAGAGCAACTGCCAAATGTGCTAGATGAAGTCCCAGCTAGTGAATCAATCAAGCTTATGGGAACTGGAGAGATTATGCCTTCTGAAGCTCATCCTGAAGAAGAACTCATCATCTCAGCACCTGATCAACATGAAGACAATGCTCAGCATGAAGACATTCCTCCAAACAACAACGCAGATCAGCAAGAGCAAAGTCTTCGCCCTATACATCCTCGTGTTGCAAATGAAGTGCAGATTGACAAAATACTTGACAACATCAATGCACCTGGTCCACTCACTCGTTCAAGGGCAACTCAGCTAGCAAACTTCTGTGGGCATTTCGCATTCGTCTCAATATCAGAACCCAAGAAAGTTGAAGAAGCCTTCATGGAACCTGAATGGATTCAAGCTATGCAAGAAGAGCTTCAACAGTTTGAGCTGAATAATGTATGGGAACTGGTTAAGCGTCCTGATCCACGGAAGCACAACATAATAGGCACCAAATGGATATACCGCAACAAGCAAGATGAGCATGGTCAAGTTGTCAGAAATAAAGCTCGTCTCGTTGCTCAAGGATATACTCAAGTGGAGGGCATTGACTTTGATGAAACATTTGCTCCTGTGGCTAGGCTTGAAGCCATACGCATACTGCTGGCCTATGCAAATCATCATAACATACTTCTATATCAAATGGATGTGAAAAGTGCCTTTCTCAATGGCAAGATTGAAGAAGAAGTGTATGTTGCACAACCACCTGGCTTTGAAAATCCAAAACATCCTGATATGGTATACAAGCTCAACAAGGCACTATATGGCCTCAAACAAGCCCCCAGGGCCTGGTATGATACACTCAAGTACTTTCTGAAGAGCAAAGGCTTCATACCTGGTTCCCTGGATCCCACTCTTTTCACGAAGACATACGATGGTGAACTGTTTGTGTGCCAAATATATGTGGATGACATTATCTTCGGCTGCACCAATCAGAAGTACAATGAAGAGTTTGGATATATGATGCAAGAGCAATATCAGATGTCCATGAAGGGGGAGCTGAAGTTCTTTCTTGGTCTTCAAATCCGACAACAGCGCAATGGCATCTTCATATCTCAAGAGAAGTATCTCAAAGATTGCCTGAAGAAGTTCGGTATGCAAGACTGCAAAGGCTTCACAACACCAATGCCAGCCAAACATCATCTAGGTCCTGACGACAATGGTAAAGAGTTCGATCAAAAGGTATACCGCTCCATGATTGGGTCTTTGCTTTATTTATGTGCATCTAGGCCAGATATCATGCTTAGTGTTTGCATGTGTGCTCGATTTCAAGCGGCACCAAAGGAGTCGCATCACTTAGCTGTGAAGCGAATTCTTCGATATTTGGCTCACACCCCAACTCTAGGATTATGGTATCCAAAGGGCTCAGAGTTTGACTTGATTGGATTTTCGGATGCTGATTATGCTGGTGACAAAGTTGATCGCAAGTCTACATCAGGCACATGTCACTTTCTAGGACGATCACTTGTATGTTGGTCTTCAAAGAAGCAGAACTGTGTATCTCTCTCCACTGCTGAATCTGAATACATTGCTGCTGGATCTTGCTGCGCTCAGCTTCTGTGGATGAAGCAAACACTCAAGGATTATGGCATTCATCTGAAGCAAGTGCCACTTTACTGCGACAACAAAAGCGCCATCAAGATTGCCAACAACCCAGTTCAGCACTCGAAGACAAAGCACATTGAAATTCGCCATCACTTTCTCAGAGAAAATGTTGTGAAGGAAGACATTGATATCATACACGTCAACACTGAAGAGCAATTGGCAGATATCTTCACCAAGCCCTTGGATGAGAAGAGGTTTTGCAAGTTACGGTGTGAGCTAAACATCTTGGAATCCTCAAATGTCCTGTGATCAGGCACACATCCTAACACTTATGCATAGTGATGACTTAGATGTGCAACACACAAAGTAAAGTATATCCTCAATCAATGAAGACATACATTCTAAGTGTGAATACATTAATGTGAAATTTGACTTCGGAGCGCCACGATAATTGTGCGCCGTGTCTGGGTCTAATACTTCCTATACGGTGGGTAACGCCACCACCAAACATTCAATTTTTGAAGTGTTTAACTCATGGCGTTACCTTGCAATATCTTCACATTGGTTTGGCTTCGAACTTAACATGTCTTCATGATTATCTTCACTACGATGATTACATATATATATATATGCTCTAGTGTTCTGTCCTCTACAGCATTCACTTATAGCTATGTCTTCTTGGTTGAATCTTTTGAACTAAGTGAATGTGATCGGACCCTAACCTCTCTATGCTTTCTATCTCAAACTCTATCTCTCCAAGTCATATGCATTCTGTTGAAACTATCGAATGTCTTCACTGTGTCCTTGTCAGCTGAAGACATAGAGACAACCATAAAAATCCGTTTTTAATGCTCATTCCTCCACATAAGATCCGGAGAAGTAGGAACGACCGCCCGACAATTTAGGCGTGCGTGGGACGTGGAACAAACCCCAAACTTCCGCTAACTAGCCACGCGTGCCTCAAATGCGAACCGCCAGGGGCACCTACGTAATAGCACAGCGCCGTCTCTGAGTCTATAAATTCACACTTACCGCAGTCATTATCTCCTTCTTCCATCCTTGCACGAACCCTAGCGCCACCGCTAGCACTCGACGACGCCGGAGACGAAGCGCTTCACTGCCGCAACCTCTCCAACGCCGTCCTCACGCCGACCGCGGACATCGTCCTCTCCGCCGTCGCCGTAGGTGTTTTCCGTCGCCAAGTTAGGGCACGGAGGACTGAACTGCTCGCCATCAACTTCCTTCCGTCTAGCAGTTCCAGTGTGGTAAATAAAACTTCTTTTTACAGCCTCTTTTGATCTCTTGGTTCTGTCACTTTCAACCATAAGAAGTTTCTCTTCACACCAGTTAGATCTCTCGCTGCATCTCATAACATGCCTAGTATATTCACTTGTGCTTCATAAAGTGGTTAGATTCCTCACTTGTACTAATCTATGGGTTCGTACAAATCTGGAACCAACTTCTTATCTATAAGTGAATGTCTTCGCACAATGAGGTCAATGTCTTCTAAACTGATTAATCTTCAAAACCTTCTGAGAATGCATATGACCTCTTCCCCTTCCCTCGCACCTTAATGCTGTCACAGGTACATGTCCGTGGGAGAATCCTTCGGTTCTCATAGTTTGCATTCATTTGCAGAATTCCTACAGCATCACATAAACTCTCCTGAAGCCAGTTCCTGTTTGTCCAGAAAAAGAAAGCCTTTGAAGCCTTTGAAAGTTTTGAAGCCTTTCAAGTTAAAGTTTATGGCTTCAGTTGCAGCAGCAAGAAAGGGGGGCAGACAGAGACGTGAGGGAACTTCCAAGGATCTGCTTGAAGACTTAGCAGAAATGTACAAAACAGATCCAGAAGAGAGCTATGGGCAGCGCAAAACCCGAATCCAATGGATTCGACGCTATTGGGCAGAACAGTGGTTCAAATACCGCTTCGTCACCCAGGAGTATGCTGAAAAGAATGCAATCAAGAGTCCATGGGGGGATATCTTATACAAGAACCTTCTACCCAGAACCAGAGATGAAGCCATTGCTCGAGGCTTCTACCCATGCATGGTCCGAGGACCACCGCCTGATGATGCACATCCGTCGTCACTTCTCTGGTGTCGTGACGACAATCTCTTCAAACACAACTTTCAGTTTGCTCAACAGTCTGCGAAGCTAAACAAGAAGAAATTTGGGCTTGACTTCAATCCTGGTCCCTCCTCACCAAGGGCAGATGGCACCCGTGACGCGGAACCCAATATCATCGGTCCGTTTGCCAATCTTGAGGGTCTGATCACCCACATCTTAGTCCAAGGGACTGCTGTGAATGACCCTCCAGCTGATTCTGAGTCTGATGAAGCTCCTGCTGTGCCGAAGCCAAAGCAGACAAAGAAACCAAAAGCTTCGAAGCCGGCCCCTGCCTCAAAAATCTCAAGGGCGAAGCCATTGACAACTGCACCTCCTGAAGTCAGTGTGCAGTCTGAAGATGTATCCCGCATCTCCAAGCCCCTGAAGGATAAGGAGCCCCAGCAACACACAGGCAAAGAGCTCACTGCTGCTGCCATTATGCGTAGTGAAGCCATTGATCTATCAAGCGATGAAGATCTGGGCGATGACGCACTAGAACAGCTCATCAAAAGCAAGGAGGAAGCTGAAATCTTCAACAATCTGCCTCTCTTCGATGTCGCCATCATCCACAGCTTCATCGATGAATGGTTTGACACACCAGATATAAGCTTCGATGATCTGCAGCTGCCTGTTGGACTCAGCGTCGCCTTCCAAGGCGCAATTGCTTCAGAACTGGCCATTGCACAGCGCATTGTTGAGCTGAAGCATAAAATTGATCACGAAAAAGCTCAGTTCAAGAAGCACATGGCCAGTCTCAGCGTGCAGGATGTGAGAAGCTTCAAAATCATGCTGCATGATCTCAAAGAAAACTTTCTGAAGAAGCGTGCTGAAGCTCAAGGCTCGCGTGAAAGGATGAAGTCATTGGCTGACAAATGTGTTCAAGCCTACAACGAGGCTGAAAAGCGCAAGGCACTTGGGCGTCCAGGCATCGACCCCAAGATGGCTGCACAGAAGAAGAAGCAGCCTGCTGTGAGTGAACCAGAGGCATCAAGACAAGCAGCCACTTCCATTGTCTTCCCAACCGCCACGACTGGCTCGAAGCCAAAGAGCCGGTCAACAGCTTCAGAGCTAAAGAAGACAAGAGCTGCAGAAGCTGAAGCCAGAAAAAGGAAGAGCTCTGAAGCCTCTCCTTCTGCCCCCAGTAAAAAGAAGCGCAAGACTAAGAAATCTAGGGCTGCTCCCACAGAGCCCTTGATGGTTGAACCCCTTTCTGTCATTCACCCCAATGCAGAAAGAAGACTAACAGTTCATGAGCCTGCTCCCACAGAGGCACCTGACGCTGAAGATATTCCAGCAGCCGACCCACTAGCTGCTGAAGACATTGGTCATCAGGACAATGTGCAAGGTGATGCAGCCCTTCCTCAGCTTGAAACAAGCGAACCCATCAGCATTGGTCGTCCTCTGACGCCAATGGCACAAGATGAGTCATGGGCGGATCACCCTCAGGAGGAAGAAGACATTGAGGCCCAGCCCACTCCGACACCACAAGCGTCGTCTGCGTTCCGTAGGCTTCGCAAAGGTCCACGGCCTCAAGTCCAGTCTGTAGAAATTCCGGCTGCATCAGCCGAAGACAATGAAGAAGCACCTTCAGAACCCACTCCCTCGCTCCATCAAGATGCAGTTCCCTAAGAGAACGTGCCTGAAGATGTCCCTCAAACTACTAACACTGAAGCCAATGTGGAGCCCGCCCCACCAAATGCTTCAGCGGACAGCGAAGCCACTGAGCCAGACACTTCAGTTCCTGAGTCTGCTGCAGGTCCACAATTTGACTATCACATAGAGCACAGGCCTCATGTCCAGAAGCCAGTCCCAAGGCTTCCAAGGTTCCCAGGTCCTGCATCAGCACCTGGCTCCTTTGATGTCAATAGCTTCAAGGCAGATAACACATTTTTCGATAGCTCCAAGAACCCCTATTCAAGGGAAAGGATTGTATCAGACAGGTTCTGGAGCTATTCACAGCGCAGCTATTATTCTTGCATCTTATACAACCAAGGTCGCATCTTCCCACACAAGCGCCTTGAGGTTGAAGCTATTGCTGGTCTGCCATGTCTTGAGGAAGCTTTGGACTGCTTCAGGCAAGTGGGTCTACTGCCGTTCGTGACTGATGAAGAGCACTGGAACGAAGAGCTTCTGCTTCAGTTTTATGCCACTCTCCACATCAAAGGCTACAACAGAGATCCTAAGACTTGGATCCTGGAGTGGATGACCGGAAATGTCCATCATGAAGCCAATGCATTCAATATCATTGAGCTCACTGGCCTGCCCACTCCAGGCGAATTCTTTGAGGAAGGGTGTCAACTTCATTCTGAAGCTATTGAGAGCATATTTCAGAGACCTGAACCCAATATGAGTCAGATGCTCTCAATGATGAAGCCATTGCCTCAAGATGCACCCTATCCAACTGAGTTCTTCGTTGAAGACCTAGAGTACCTGCCCAGGACCATATATCATATTATCCGGCGGACTCTCTGGCCCATTAAGGGACACTCTCCACATGCCAAGATTGAGGGTGCAATGAAGACTCTCATATTCTATATCATGCATGGCAAATGCTTCAATGCACAGGATCTTTTCATACGACAACTTGCTGCGTCAGGCTCGGACTTATTTGGTCTAAAAATCTATGCCCCTTGGGTGATGAGGCTGATCAAACTGCACTCTACAATTTCATATCAGCCCTCAGCCCGAAACCATCGCATCTTCCTGCCAGATGTGGATATCTCTGCTGAAGCAATATACCCTGAGCCTGCCAAGCAACCAATAAGTCTTCAGAATGCCGAACACCAGAGCTTCACGCAGAATGTTGAAGGTGTTGAAGCCATGTCCAGGGTCTATCCTATGGCTGGCACTACACGTGCACCAGCATCAACTGAAGCCACAGATAGCACAAACGCTCCAAGACCCAAGAAGCGTGCTCGTGTCCTCACTGACCGAGAGCTTCTTGTGGCCCTTCACCAAAAGCAAGATAGGCATCATGACTGGCTGAAACGTCAGATGAAGAGCCTCTTGGTGGATGTCAATCGTCTTCGAAACCTGTCCACCAAGAATGCCTTTGTTACGCATGAGACTTGCCGTCGTACGTGGAAAGGGCTCTCAATGATCTGCACTGAAGCTGAACTTACAGAAGATGGCTTCACAGAGCGCTTCAAATTTGACACCACACCTCCTAGGAGGGCTGTGATGCACAACACACCGTCACTTGAAGACTCTGAGTATTCCTCATCTGCTGCCACCGTCACTGCGAGGATCATTGATGAAGATGATGATGCTACTTCACCACCACCCGCTTCAGCACCTCAAAGCTCAGCACCGCCAAACAACTCCACCGACCCTGCTGTGCCTGGGAACGCGTAGAAAACTCTATGTCTTCAAACCTTTTTGGTCATTCCTGACAAAAGGGGGAGAAGCATATGATGTTTATAGTCTTCAAGCGGGTCAATATGGGCGGGTGCCTTGTTTTGTTATACTTGCTTCGTGTTTGCAACTCTTGTTTTTGCTTCATTTGGTTCTTTTGAGTTGTAAACACTAAAACTCGATGGTCGTCTGCTACTTGTTTTACCACTCCTTTTGCGAAGATAAATTCCGCATGTGCGACGATAAATTCCGCACTCATCTCATTCTGCAGACGTCCATTTTCCATTATGCATGTTATTATCTTCATATACTTTCACATGCATAGTAGATTGTCATCATAAGCTGAAGCTGATCTCCACAAGTACAACCTGCCATGTGCATTTGCATTCCAAAAGCAAATTAACTTATATGCACATCTTCAGGGGGAGCACTTGCAACTTATGATGACAATTCCTTTACAGACTTCACACTTTATATTCCCCGTTGAAAACTTCAACTAGTTTGTCATCAATCACCAAAAAGGGGGAGATTGTAAGTGCATCTAGTGCCACCCCTAGTTGGTTTTGGAGTATTGACGACAAACCTAGTTGAGGGACTAATGTGTTTGTGAGAATTGCAGGAAAACACAGGTAGAAGTCCCTCATTGATTCGGTTTACGACCATAAATGACCCCTAAAAATGAATGAAGACATTGAAGTCAAAGGTGGTATATGAAGATATTCACATTGAAGACTATGACAACAGAAGACACGTTATGAAGCCTATGGAACTCGAAGACTTAGATCTTTCGTAGTTCTTTTTATTTTTGTTGAGTCATAGGAACCACCGTACTGTTAAGTGGGGTCCAGGAGAACAAGTCAGAATGACTTAAGTGATGCCTAAATCAAAAACCTATGTCTTCGAGTGAAGACAATGAGAGCAAATCTTGTCCAGAGCCGGACAAGTCAGCTTTTCTTGTAGCCCAAGTAAAGTTGCCATGAGAGTTCGAAATCTGACCGTTGAGACACGTGTCAGTTCCATAGTGACCCAGGGTCATTTCGGACAAATCAGGTCGGGTTACCAAGTGGCTATAAATAGCCCACCCCCACAACCATAAACGGTTGGCTGCTCAGATTTCAGTGCACGGCTTTTGTCGTTTGAGAGCAACCCACCTCGAAGCCTTTGAGAGAAAATTTCTAGTGAGGAGAAAAGCCCTAACCACCCAGAGCCAGAGTAAATTGGGCATCACTTAAGTCTTCTTGTCTGTGTGATCTGAAGACTTATTACACTTGAGGACTATGAATCCTTCAGACGGTTAGGCGTCGCGTTCAGAGCATCCAAGAGACATTGTGGATTGCCAGTGAACGAAGTCTGTGAAGGTTTGGGAGTCTACCTTGAAGACTTACCAGAGTGATTGGGCGAGGACTAAGTGACCTTAGCTCAAGGAGATTACGGTGAGGACTTGGTGTCCTGAACTGTGTGTTCAGGACTGGGTGTCCGGGACTGTGTGTCCTAAGGTTTAAATACCTAGCCGCTCCAACCAGACGTACAGTTGTCATAGCAACTAGAACTGGTCCAACATATCATTGTCTTCAACGAGTCACTGGTTTCATCTTCACTTCATTCTCTTGCTGTTACTCATTGTGAAGTCATTTCATGCTTGCTTTATCATCTGACTTCACAACGTGAATGCATGATCTGTTTGGCTTCATAACTTCTTCCTACTTGATCCTTATTACACTGAAGCTGTTTGTCACTGTGCTTTCACTCTCTTGAATACATGACCATGGCTGGCCTAGTGTAATCTAACTTCCGCTGCATAGTAATAGGCATAATCTTCACTGTTTGTCTTCATAACTCCCAAGTTTTGAAGACTTTCATAAAAATCGCCTATTCACCCCCCCTCTAGTCGATATAACGCACTTTCACTACGTTAAAACATTACTCCAACACCGTGTTCACTTCCCGGACTCCGCCGAGAAGAGACCATCACGGTTACACACGCGGTTGGTGCATTTTAATTAAGTTAAGTTTCAGGTTATCTACAACCGGACATTAACAAATTCCCATCTGCCCATAACCGCGGGCACGGCTTTCGAAAGTTCAAATCCCTGCAGGGGAGTCCCAACTTAGCCCATCACAAGCTCTCACGGTCAACGAAGGATATTCCTTCTCCCAAGACAATCCGATCAGACTCGGCATCCTGATTACAAGACATCTCGACAATGGTAAAACTAAACCAGCAACACCACCCAGATGTGCCGACAAATCCCGATAGGAGCTGCACATATCTCGTTCTCAGGGGACATCGGATGAGCAAGACATCAGGTAGGCCAACCCAGAGTTGCCCCTGGTAGCCCCGGACATCGCTCAGTTGGACCAACACTTAGAGAAGCACTGGCCCGGGGGGGGGGGGGTTAAAATAAAGATGACCCTTGAGTCCGCGAAACCCAAGGGAAAAAGGCTAGGTGGCGAATGGTAAAACCAATGTTGGGCATTGCTAGAAGAGTTTTATTAAAGGCGAATTGTCAAGGGGTTCCCATTATAACCCAACCGTGTAAGGAACGCAAAATCCGGGAACATAACACCGATATGACGGAAACTAGGGCAGCAAGAGTGGAACAAAACACCAGGCATAAGGCCGAGCCTTCCACCCTTTACGAAGTATATAGGTGCATTAAGATAAACAAGATAATATGGTGATATCCCAACAATAAACATGTTCCAACACGGAACAATCTCCAAACTTCACCTGCAACTAGCAACGCTATAAGAGGGGCTGAGCAAAGCGGTAACATAGCCAAACAACGGTTTGCTAGGACAAGGTGGGTTAGAGGTTTGACATGGCAATATGGGAGGCATGATAAGCAAATGGTAGGCATCGTAGCATAGGCATAGCAAAAGAGCGAGCATCTAGCAAGCAAAGATAGAAGTGATTTCGAGGGTATGGTCATCTTGCCTGCAAAGTTCTCAGAGTCGACTTGATCCTCGTAAGCGTACTCAACGGGCTCCTCATTCACGTACTCGTGTCCCGGCTCTACCCAAGCAAGAACAACAACCAAAAAGGAACACAATCAACCACGTGCAATGCTCAAGCAACATGATGCAAACATGGTATGATATGCGGGATGCGATATGTGATGCATAGGCATGATTTGGAAAGGAATGATTGAACCTGGCCTCAACTTGGAAAACCAAGAGTGCCACTGGAAATAGGAGGTGATTTCGGTCGAAATCGATATAAATATCACCGGAATCGGATGCACGGTTTGAAAATGGCAAGCAAAAGAAATATGGCTCTGGTCTGTGATAAACAAGTAGTCTTCTAAATGCATCAAGAACAACATGGTACATCACTCTAACATGAAAACAAAATACATGGCAGGGATCCACTCAAGATGCTTGACAAAAGATGAACACTGAGCTATGGCTAATTCACTCATTAACAGATTCAAACAAGCATGGCAAAAGTGCAAAAGATAACAGGTTACAGACTTAGTGAAAATAACAGCAAGTCAGAAATTTATCATCAGGAAGCAATGTTTAGAGCATGATAACTACATACTACAGGAACATATCAAGGAAAAGCAAGGCATGGAATGAAGCTACTCAAAGCATATAACAAAAGTCCCTTAGTTACCATGAGCCAAAAGGGATCAGAAAATACAATTGCAAGCATGTGAACATAGCAAAAACATAAACAGATTCAGACTTGGTGAAAAACTGGAGCATGGCAAAACAGATAACGAGTAGGCATGTTTACGAGTTCGATGCACTCACTACGAGGCATTGCATGACAAACTAAGTATACACCCAGCAAATAGACATGGCATAGAAGTTAGACATGGCAAGAACAACAACATAGCATGCACGGATCAACAATAACAAGCTCGGCAAAATTGCTAAACATGTTAACAATCTGCCAGGAACATTTTATAGCAAAAGTAGAGCTCGATTGACTCAAGCTAGGGTTCTCCATAATTACAAACAAAGACATGGATAGATATATCTCAACAGTATCTACAAAACATCCTTACTGATCATGCTCAAAAGAGGCACGGATCACTAGGAAACAACATGAACATATGGCATAAAAACAATAACAGGTCAAGGACTTAGAATATTTCTAAGTCCCTGAAATCAGCATCATTGGGTAAGCTACTTTGCATGCTTGTGCTAGTCACTACAAAGATCACAAAAATACATGGCATACACCCCTGTAAAGATGGCATGGCATACTTCAAAACACATGTAGAGTTCAGGATCATAGCATGCACACATTAATCATGGCAAAAATGACAAAAGTGCATTTGCTGAAACAGATCTGAAACTATCATCACATAGCCCTCTTCCAACAGCATTTCGAGCATCAAGATGAGCTCAAATGAAAATGATGCAATGAGATGAAATGATGTACTTGTCGAGACGAATATTTTGATATGCTACACGCATGAATCGGAGCTACGATGAGAAAGTTATGGCATGTGGAAGAATGCAAAAAAAACTAGGAGGGAGGCAAAAGTCAACCGGATCCAGATCGGATCTAGGGTTTGGGCACTGTAGCGGCACGAGTCTCGAGGTTCGCCGGGAACGGAGGGGATCGCCGGAAGAGGTGCGTCATCGAGGGAGGAAGAGGCGGCGGCCGGTGTTGAGCTCCTCCACGGCGCGCGGGGCGGCTCGGATCCGGCGGAGGGGCGGCTGGCCGAGCCTTGCGGAGCTCGCCGCGGTGAGGTGGTAGCGGCCACCGGTGAAGGACGGCGTCGCCGGCGATGAGGTGGCGCAGGGCGGCGAAGGGCGTTGGCGGCGGAGCTGGAGTCCGGCGCGGGCGGCGCGCTCCCTCGCGTGGGGCGCGGGCGGCGGGACAGCGCGGGCCACGGAGGGCCGGCTCCGGGCTGAGCGGGACCGCGGGTGCGGCGAAGTGGGCACAGAGCGGCGACCAACCAGGTGGTGCCACGTGGCGGCGGCGGGGCGGAGTGGACGTTGTCTGGCGGGACGGGAATTTGTCCGGCGGCGCGTGGAGAGGGAGGGGTCTAGGGTTTGCTCGAAAATCTCGGGGGTGATCTATTTATAGAGGTAGAGGGAGCTAGGAAGCTCCAAATGAGGTGCGGTTTGTGGCCACACGATCGTGATCGAACGGCCTAGGTGATGGACGAGGTTTAGGTGGGTTTTGGGCCACTTTGGAGAGGTGTTGGGCTGCAACACACACGAGGCCTTTTCGGTCCCTCGGTTAACCGTTGGAGTATCAAACGAAGTCCAAATGTCACGAAACATGACAGGCGGTCTACCGGTAGTAAACCAAGGCTGCATGGCAAGTCTCGGTCCAATCCTAAAACATTTAACCCCCACACATGAAAAGAGGTTGAAAGGGACACCGGAGGACATAGAAGCACCGGAATGCAAAACAGACAACGGGGAAAATGCTCGAATGCATGAGACGAACACGTATGCAAATGCAATGCACATGATGACATGATATGAGATGCATGACAAAGAAAAAACACACGAAGGCAAAAACCCGACAACGATGAAATAAAATAACTTAGTGCCGGAAATGGCAAGAGTTGGAATACAAATAAGGTAAATTACATCCGGGGTGTTACAACACTCCACCACTACGAAAGGATCTCGTCCCGAGATCTAGGACTGGAAAAACTCCGGGTACTCAGAACGGAGGTGATCCTCGCGTTCCCAGGTGGCTTCATGGTCGGAATGATGTGACCACTTGACTTTGAGGAATTTGATAGACTTGTTGCGAGTCTTGAGCTCAGTTTCTTCAAGAATAGCGATGGGGTGCTCACGATAAGACATGTCTTCTTGAAGATCAATGTCTTCGAAGTTGACAGTGCAGTCAGGAGTCTTGAAACACTTGCGGAGTTGGGACACGTGAAACACGTCATGCACGTTTGCAAAGTTGGAGGGGAGCTCAAGTTGATAGGCGAGATCGCCTCTTTTGCTGATGATCTTGAAAGGACCCACGTATCTAGGGGCAAGCTTCCCTTTGATACCGAATCGACGAGTACCTTTCATTGGAGAGACGCGGAGGTAGACATGGTCTCCGATCTCGAAAGCCAAGTCACGATGCTTGCTATCATAGTAACTCTTCTGACGCGATTGCGCGGCTTTGAGATTATCACGAATGACTTTGCACATCTCTTTTGCCTCTGTGATCAAGTCATTGCCAAGAAGTTGATGTTCACCAGTCTCTGACCAGTTAAGAGGAGTACGGCACTTCCTGCCATAGAGAATTTCGAATGGGGCCTTGCCCGAACTCGCTTGAAAGCTTTTGTTGTAGGAGAACTCGGCATATGGAAGACAATCTTCCCACTTCATATCGAAAGAGATGACGCAAGCCCTGAGCATATCTTCAAGAATCTGATTTACTCGCTCGACTTGGCCACTAGTTTGAGGATGAAAAGCTGTGCTGAAGCGAATGTTGGTACCCATGGCCTTTTGAAAAGAATCCCAAAACTTAGAGGTGAAGATGCTGCCACGATCTTAAGATATCAACTGCGGAATGCCGTGCAACGAGACAATCCGGGAGGTATATAGCTCTGCCAATTGAGCTGCTGTGATAGATTCTTTGATAGGAAGAAAATGAGCCACTTTAGTGAGTTTGTCGATGACAATGAAGATAGCATCATTGCCACACTTGGACTTTGGAAATCCAGTCATGAAGTCCATCTCAATATGGTCAAACTTCCATTCTGGAATGGCAAGAGGTTGGAGGAGAGCAGCTGGTCGTTGGTGTTCTGCTTTCACTCTTGTGCAGACATCACATTCATTCATGAACTGAGCAATCTCGCGCTTCATTCGAGTCCACCAATACGACTGCTTGAGGTCATGGTACATCTTTGTACTTCCAGGGTGGATAGAGAGGAGTGAATTGTGAGCTTTTTTCATAATGGCTTTACGAAGGTCACCTTTAGACACAACAATGCGATCCTCGAAGAATAGAGTATCCTTGTCATCTAGACGATAGCACTTGTACTTGGGTTGACTCTTAGCAATCCCAATCTTCACCTTCTTCACCATAGCATCAAGGAGTTGAGCCTCGCGAATCTGATCTTCCAAAGTAGGAGAGACTTTGAGGTTGGCGAGGAAACCTTAAGGAACAACTTGAAGATTGAGTTTGCGGAAAACTTCACAAAGCTCGGGTTGGTAAGGCTTGATAATCAGACTGTTGCAGTAAGCCTTCCTGCTCAATGCGTCAGCAATTACATTGGCCTTGCCTGGAGTATATTCGATACTTGGATTATACTCTTGAATCATTTCGACCCAACGAGTCTGCCTGAGGTTGAGATTAGGCTGAGTGAAGATGTACTTGAGACTCTTATGATCAGTGAAGATGTCCACTTTTCTGCCCAATAAGAGGTGTCTCCAAGTTAAAAGAGCATGCACAACTACCGCCAACTCGAGGTCATGAGTGGGGTAGTTCTTTTCGTTGGGCTTCAACTGGCGAGAGGTATAGGCCACAACTTTCTTCTCTTGCATCAACACTGCACCAAGACCTTGAAGGGAAGCATCACATAAAAGCTCAAAAGGAGTCAGAACTGGAGCAGTAACTAACTTCTCTTTCAGGGTGTTGAAAGCGATGTCACATTCAGGAGACCAGACGTACTTCACATGCTTCTGGAGAAGGTTGGAAAGAGGCTTCGCGATCTTAGAGAAGTTCTCGACGAACCTTCGACAATAGCTTGCGAGGCCAAGGAAGCTGCGGAGTTGCTTCACATTCTGAGGTGGTTCCCAATTCACAATTGCGGACACCTTCTCAGGATTAACCGCTATGCCCTTGCCAGAGATAATATGCCCAAGGTAGAGAACCTCATCGAGCCAAAACTCGCACTTTGAAAAACTTGGCATAGAACTGATGTTCTCTGAGTTTATCCAGCACCAAACGCAAGTGCTTGGCATGATCTTCCTTGTTCTTGGAAAAGACCAAAATGTCATCGAGGTAGACCAAGACGAAGTCATTTGTGTAGGCGTTGAAGATGAGATTCATCATGCGAGAGAAAGTTGGAGGAGCGTTGATGAGCCCGAAAGACATGTCAGTGTATTCATATGAACCATAGCTTGTTCTGAATGCTGTCTTGGGGATATCTTGTTCACGAATGCGAATCTGATGATAGCCCATACGGAGATCAAGCTTGGAGAATACTTGAGCACCTTTGAGTTGTTCAAACAGCTCGTTGATGTTGGGAAGTGGGTACTTGTTCTTTATGGTCTTCTTGTTCAATGGATGGTAGTCGACACAAAGTCAGTCCGTTCCATCCTTCTTCTTCACAAAAGAACTCCACAACCCCACGGAGAAGAACTAGGTCGGATGAGACCCATTCGCTCTTGAATATCGAGTTGTTTCTTCAGCTCCTTCAACTCTTCAGGTACAAGCTTGTAAGGACGTTTGCAAACAGGTTCCGTGCCAGGCTCAAGATCGATGACGAATTCAACTGGCCGGTGCGGAGGCATTCCTGTAAGCTCTTCTTGAAAGACGTCTTGATATTCGCAAACGACTGGGATTTGAGAGATGGCATCCAGCTCGCCTTTCTCATTGAGAGAAAACAGTCGAATGGTATCATCCCGAGCGGCAAAGACGATAACATCCTCAGACGAATGAGTCAATTGAATCTGCCTGGCAGCACAATGAAGCTAAGCCTTGTGCTTAGAAAGCTAGTCCATTCCGAGAATAAGATCGATATTCGAGTTACCAAGGACCATTGGCGAAGAAAGAAACTTATAGTCGCCCAATGTTATAGTAACATCCGGAGCCATCATTTTGGTGTTCATGAACAAACCCGGAGAAGAAACCGCTATCGGCTTAGGCAAATCAACAGTATGCACATCATGCATGGATGCGAAAGGCTTCGATAAGAATGACAAAGATGCACCAGTATCAAAAAGAACTCTTGCAGGAATGTCATTAACATGAAGGTTACCCATGATGACATCTGACGAGACCTCTGCCTGAGCTGCATTCATCATGTTGATCTTAGCAGACTTGGGGTTATGCTTGACCACTGCGGTGCTGGCAGATCTCACAGGAGGAGGAGGGAGACGCCTCTGATTGAAGCATTTGTTGGCATAGTGGCCCTTCTACTGACACTTGTTGCACGTGACCTCCGAGAGCGGATGGTGATACAGAGCACTTGATCTTGGAGCTTGAGACGAAGTCTTGTTCTGAAAGCCTGGGTTGGGTGGGTGGGAAGATCCATTGCCACATTTGCTCTTCTGCTGATAAGGCTGACGGAATGGAGGAGGAGGCAGCCAATACTTTTGCAGCTTAGAAGCCACTTGAGTTGAGGAAGAAGGAGTTGCATCTCTGACTCGCTTCTTGGAAGCATCGCACTTGAGTTGAGCAGTCTCTTGCTTCATTGCCATATTGTAGAACTCATCGTACTTCTTCGGCTCAAAAAGGACGAGAGCTAGTTGGAGATCTTCTCCGAGGCCACCCCTGAACTGATAAATCATGCTCTTCTCGTCAGGGACGTCTTGCTTGGCGAAACGAGCGAGCCTCTGGAACAGAATGTTATACTAGTAAACAGACAAGCTTCCTTGCTTCAAGTTGCGGAATTCCTCACGCTTGCTCTCAACAACACTCTGAGGAATGTGGTGAGCTTTGAAGTCTTGACGGAATTCATCCCAGGTAATCACACGGCCTCCTCTGGAATCTTTGTACTGCTGAAACCATTCTGCAGCTTGGTCTTTGAGTTGGAAGGAGGCAAACTTGACAAAGTCCTCAAGCCTGACGTTAGCACTCGAAATGCTTGCAGATATCCACGAGCCAATCATCAGCGTCTGAGGCCTCGACACAGTTGCTGAAGGTCTTTGGCTGATTAGTGAGGAACTGGTTGAGTGTAGCAAACTGATTCTGATTGTTGCCATCGCCATGATTCCCTTGGTTGCGCTCTTGCAAGAGTTACATGATCAGTTGCGTGTTTGCATTGGTAGCGGCCATCACAGCTTGCCATGCCTCCGGAGGTGGACCTGGTGGTGGTGGATCAGGATTCGGAGTCGTGCGCGTTGGAGGAGCCATCATGAAGAGGGTGACATCCATTAGCATCTTGACAGACAAATATTTAAGCTGAATCAAATGGATCGAAATTGCAACATATAGTCTTCACATCTGAACAAAATGAACGAACGCATTCCAATCGACATGGTCACACTTCCATAAATTGAGAAGCCACTTAGATAGAGGTAGAAGAATAAAACAACAAGGTACGGGCAAGAGCAAATACTTGGTGAGGATTACCCAATCACAAACCAAATATCCGCAGAAGAATTACTAGAGCTACAAGAATTCCCACCTATGAAACTCCCGAACCTTTTCGGTAATGCAATCAGATGTTGGGGATACTGGGGAAGCATAATATCTCACCCAAAGCTAGCAAATCCTACATCCAGTTGTATCCATCCTTCAAGACATAACCAAGAAACCTTCAAAAATCATCTACCTCAACCTTCGAAAAGCATCCGTTATACTCCCGAACTCCCACCCTAGTACTGGGTGGCGTCGAGGTTATCTCACCAACAATTGCATAAAAGAGATTTTTGATGTCGGCGAATCTCAGGTATTCCAGAATCTCAACGATAAAATTGTGACGACAACACCTCGGAGCTCAACTCCCCGGGACACTGCCACAACCCCTAAATGTCAGGAGGCACCAAGAACAATGTTCTTGTCACAAAACCATCGGAACGATTCCAAGATACTTGCGTGATCCTAAATTTTTTTAGTGAAATTTGAGAAGAGAAGAGTCAAAACTCTACGTCAGGATGCCTCACCAGAGCGACGAAGGGACTGAGGAGTAAAAGAAACCCTACTCTCCGATATATATATAATCCTAAATGACTCAAAACATTTTTCTAGACTCAACAACGCTAACGATTCGATCAAGCAGGGGGCTCCTAAGGTCGGGGAAGGCTCTGATTACCAACTTGTAACGCCCTCGATGCGTCTATATCTCCCACGTGTCGAAGCACGACTTAGAGGCATAACCGCATTGAAAGCAATGTCGCAAGTGAGGTAATCTTCACAACAACCCATGTAAATAAATAAAGGGAAAGGTACATAGTTGGCTTACACTCGCCACATCACATAAATACATAAATAAGCCATTACATTCATCCAAATACACTCAAGGTCCGACTACGGAACCAAAATGAAGATAAACCCCAAGTGCAACATAGTCCCCGATCGCCCCAACTGGGCACCACTACTGATCATCTGGGAAAGACACGTAGTAACGTCCTGAGTCCTCATCGAACTCCCACTTGAGCTCTGTCGAATCACCCGGAATGGCCCCAATGGTCCCTGCATATGGTTTTGGAAGTAATCTGTGAGTCATGGGGACTCAGCAATCTCACACCCTCGCGATCAAGACTATTTAAGCTTATAGGAAGGGTAAAGGTATGATGTGGAGCTGCAGCAAGCGACTAGCATATATGGTGGCTAACATACGCAAAAGAGAGCGAGAAGAGAAGGCAAAGGCACGAGCGACAAACTATGATCAAGAAGTGATCCTAGAACAACCTACGTCAAACATTACTCCAACACTGTGTTCACTTCCCGGACTCGGCCGAGAAGAGACCATCACGGTTACACACGCGGTTGGTGCATTTTAATTAAGTTAAGTTTCAGGTTATCTATAATCGGACATTAACAAATTCCCATCTGCCCATAACCGTGGGCACGGCTATCGAAAGTTCAAATCCCTGCAGGGGAGTCCTAACTTAGCCCATCACAAGCTCTCACGGTCAACGAAGGATATTCCTTCTCCCAAGACAATCCGATCAGACTCGGCATCCCGGTTACAAGACATCTCGACAATGGTAAAACTAAACCAGCAACACCACCCAGATGTACCGAGAAATCCCGATAGGAGCTGCACATATCTCGTTCTCAGGGCACACCGGATGAGCAAGACGTCGGGTAGGCCAGCCCAGAGTTGCCCCTGGTAGCCCCGGACATCGCTCAGTTGGACCAACACTTAGAGAAGCACTGGCCCGGGGGGGTTAAAATAAAGATGACCCTTGAGTCCGCGAAGCCCAAGGGAAAAAGGCTAGGTGGCGAATGGTAAAACCAATGTTGGGCATTGCTGGAAGAGTTTTATTCAAGGCGAACTGTCAAGGGGTTCCCATTATAACCCAACCGTGTAAGGAACGCAAAATTCGGGAACATAACACCGATATGATGGAAACTAGGGCAGCAAGAGTGGAACAAAACACCAGGCATAAGGCCGAGCCTTCCACCCTTTACCAAGTATATAGGTTCATTAAGATAAACAAGATAATATGGTGATATCCCAACAATAAACATGTTCCAACAAGGAACAATCTCCAAACTTCACCTGCAACTAGCAACACTATAAGAGGGGCTGAGCAAAGCGGTAACACAGCCAAACAACGGTTTGCTAGGAAAAGGTGGCTTAGAGGTTTGACATGGCAATATGGGAGGCATGATAAGCAAGTGGTAGGCATCGTAGCATAGGCATAGCAAAAGAGCGAGCATCTAGCAAGCAAAGATAGAAGTGATTTCGAGGGTATGGTCATCTTGCCTGCAAAGTTCTCAGAGTTGACTTGATCCTCGTAAGCATACTCAACGGGCTCCTCGTTCACGTACTCGTCTCCCGGCTCTACCCAAGCAAGAACAACAAGCAAAAAGGAACACAATCAACCATGTGCAATGCTCAAGCAACATGATGCAAACATGGTATGATATGCGGGATGCGATATGTGATGCATATGCATGATTTGGAAAGGA
Organism: Triticum urartu; assembly: GCF_056163025.1. Classification (NCBI taxonomy): domain Eukaryota; kingdom Viridiplantae; phylum Streptophyta; class Magnoliopsida; order Poales; family Poaceae; genus Triticum; species Triticum urartu. The sequence goes on along the minus strand of NC_141879.1, from coordinate 146,802,614 downwards.
ATGATTGAACCCGGCCTCAACTTGGAAAACCAAGAGTGCCACTGGCAAGAGGAGGTGATTTCAGTCAAAATCGATATAAATATCACCGGAATCGGATGCACGGTTTGAAAATGGCAAGCAAAACAAATATGGCACTGGTCTGCGATAAACAACAAGTAGTCTTCTAAATGCATCAAGAACAACATGCTATAACACTCCAACATGACAAAAAATACATGGCAGGGATCCACTCAAGATGCTTGACAAAAGATGAACACTGAGCTACGGCTAATTCACTCATTAACAGGTTCAAACAAGCATGGCTAATTTACGGATCAACAACAACAAGCTCGGCAACATCGCTAAACATGTTAACAATCTGCCAGGAACATTTTATAGCAAAAGTAGAGCTCGATTGACTCACGCTAGGGTGCTCCATAATTGCAAACAAAGACATGGATGGATAGAGCTCAACATTATCTACAAAACATCCTTACTGATCATGCTCAAAAGATGCACGGATCACTACGAAACAACATGAACATATGACATAAAAACAATAACTGGTCAAGGACTTAAAATATTTCTAAGTCCCTGAAATCAGCATCATTGGGTAAGCTACATTGCATGCTTGTGCTAGTCACCACAAAGATCACATAAATGCATGGCATACGCCCCTGTAAAGATGGCATGGCATACTTCAAAACACATGTAGAGCTCAGGATCATAGCATGCACACATTAATCATGGCAAAAATGACAAATTGCATTTGCTGAAACAGATCTGATACTATCATCACATAGCCCTCTTCCAACAGCATTTCTGGCATCAAGATGAGCTCAAATGAAAATGATGCAATGAGATGAAATGATGTACTCGTCGAGACGAATATTTTGATATGCTACACGCACGAATCGGATCTACGATGAGGAAGTTATGGCATGTGAAAGAATGCAAAAAAAATAACTAGGAGGTTGGCAAAAGTCAACCGGATCCAGATCGGATCTAGGGTTTGGGCACTGTAGCGACACGAGTCTCAAGGTTCGCCGGGAACGGAGGGGATCGCCGGAAGAGGTGCGCCATCGAGGGAGGAAGAGGCGGCGGCCGGCGTTGAGCTCCTCCGCGGCGCGCGGGGCGGCTTGGATCCGGCGGAGGGGCGGCTGGCCGAGCTTTGTGGAGCTCGCCGCGGCGAGGTGGTAGCGGCCACCGGCGAAGGACGGCGTCGCCGGCGTTGAGGTGGCGCAGGGCGGCGAAGGGCGTTGGTGGCGGAGCTGGACTCCAGCGCGGGCGGCGCGCTCCCTCGCGCGGGGCACGGGCGGCGGGATAGCGCGGGCCACAGAGGGCGGCTCTGGGCTGAGCGGGCCCATGGGTGCGACGAAGTGGGCACGGGGCGGCGACCAACCAGGTGGTGCCACGTGGCGGCGGCGGGGCGGAGTGGACGTTGTTCGGTCGGACGGGAATTTGTCCGGCAGCGCGTGTAGAGGGAGGGGTCTAGGGTTTGCCCGAAAATCTCGGGGGTGATCTATTTATAGAGGTAGAGGGAGCTAGGAAGTTCCAAATAAGGTGCGGTTTGCGGCTACGTGATCGTGATCGAACGGCCTAGGTGATGGAGGAGGTTTAGGTGGGTTTTGGGCCACTTTGGAGAGGTGTTGGGCTGCAACACACACAAGGCCTTTTCGGTCCCTCGGTTAACTGTTGGAGTATCAAACGAAGTCCAAATGGCACGAAACTTGACAGGCGGTCTACCGGTAGTAAACCAAGGCTGCATGGAAAGGCTTGGTCCAATCCAAAAACATTTAACCCCCACACATGAAAAGAGGTTGAAAGGGACACCGGAGGACATAGGAGTGCCGGAATGCAAAACAGACAACGGGGAAAATGCTCGAATGCATGAGACGAACATGTACGCAAATGCAATGCACATGATGACATGATATGAGATGCATGACAAAGACAAAACACACAAAGGAAAAGACCCGACAACGATGAAATAAAATAACTTAGTGCCGAAAACGGCAAAATTTGGAATACAAATAAGGTAAATTACATCCGGGGTGTTACAGCTGCCTCTTCGTCTCTTCTTCCTCCTCGCAATACCTCTGCACCTGAGCGCCGCCACCGTCGTCGAGCTTCGTCTCTGCCTCATCATTGGCGGCGGCATCGACCTGAAAGCTCCAGAGAAACACGGCACACCTGTGCTACCTTAACAGCTTTGGTAAGCCTTCCCCCTTTTCTTCGTAGATCCACCTTTGGGTTTTCGTGTTCATCGGAGTTCGTCGCAGCTCCGGTGTTGTTCTTATCTTTTCTTCCCAGTAGCATCAAAAACTAGTTAGATCTGCTAGCTCTTAGTGCGACTGTAGCCATAATCTCACTTTTCCTTATCGATCATCCTCTCCATATAGGAGAAAACTCATCTGAACCTGATGAACTGGTATCTGTAATTTAGGTCTTGAATATATTCTTGTTTTCTGTCATATCATAGATCTGGAATTTTCATATAAATCTTTGAAATATGTTTCCCCTTACTTAGGTGTTTTTAGATCAGTACTCCTCACACCAATATAGGCGGTTTAACTTTTTGAAGTATGACAATCCGGCAGGTACCATTAGTCCCCTTTTAACCCGCCGGTTCATTTATTCTGTTACTTCTTCCATCGCTAAACTCTGGTTTATCAATGTGCATATACCTTTGCTTCTGCTTATTGCTTTACCATCTATAACTGCATCAGCCTCTAATTTAACCATATGATCTGCTTAAATTCCTGTCTCCTCAACCTGTTGTGCCATACGCTTTGTCATAACGAGTCATAAACCGACATCATTTTCTTTCCAGCTCTTCACTTGCAATGGCCAAACAGTTCTATTCCTGTAACTGGGTCTCTTCCCGGGTTACAGAGGAGCAACTGAACGGAATGGTCAAGATTGGTACCTTACCAAAGAAAAATGAAATTTGGTGGCGAGTTCCTGGGCCGGAAAATCCTCCTAACCCCAAACAGGGTGAAGTAGTAGTGTTTGTGTTATCATATAGGCCGTGGCTTTAAACCACCCGGATCTAAGTTTTTCCGAGATGTACTTGCCAGCTTTCAACTCCACCCTCAAGATATTGGACCCAACTCGGTATCCAATATCTGCAACTTTCAAGTTTTTTGTGAAGCGTATCTACAAGAAGAGACAACTGTCGAGCTATTCCAGGATCTCTTCCATTTAAACCGTCACACTGAATTTGTAGACGGACCCAATACTGAACTTGGTGGCGTCTCTATTCAGAAAAGGAAAGAGGTTGAGTTTCCTCATGCCAAACTTCACAGTCACCCCAAAGAGTGGAATCAAACTTGGTTCTATTGCAGAGACACCTCTCCTGAAGATGAGAACCCTCTGCCGGGTTATCGTGCTCACCGGCTTGCTAATGCTCATCCACTTACGCAACGACTAAGTGCCAAGGAACGGGCCTCATACGCCCCACAACTCGCTAAAATTAGAGCTTTCATGGCCAACGGTTTAACTGGTGTGGACTTCGTTCGTTGCTGGATATCCTGGAGTATTTTGCCGTTAAGTCGCTGCTCCGGCTTAATGTGTGAGTATACTGGTGACGTACAAGACTCCCAATGTCATATCAATATTCAGCTAACAGATGAAGAAGTCACTGAGTCTATCAAAAAAATGATGAATGAACCGGAAGCTTCCTGCAGCAAGACCGGATTAAGCCCCTTTTACATGCAAAACAAGCCGCCCGCTTTAAGTATTGTCTGTGCTTCCGCTTTACACCTGATATTTTTGGACAATGCAATCTTTGAATACCCTCTGCCCATTTTTAAACAGGGTGGTGATCCGTTCTGGAAAAAGAAACCTCAGGAGAAAGCGGTGAAGCCTTCTCGTCCTAAAACGAAAGCCGTCAAGAAAATCACAAAAAGGAAGGCACCTGAACCCATCGATTTAGAGCTTGATGACGACCTGGATGAACCGGAAGCAGAGGTAGAACTTGATTCACTTGGTTCACTTTTCATGCATCTCATTGACAGTGACATTTATCAGGAGGACGTTGAGGGCAGCCAAGCCGACGATGCAGAGGCAATTATCCTTCCCTCTGGTTCAGATCATCTGCCAACACAAAAAATCCGTCAAGCAATCCGGAAAGTAAGCTTTTCTCACCCTCTTGCTCACTTGGATCCAAAATTTCTTTTGGAGAAGTAGCAGCACGAAGCACGCCGCACAACCCGGCACAGCGGCCAAACGGTCACTTCGACCGGTTTACCGAATACCCCGGTCCGGAAATGCTGACCTGAGGTCTCACCCACTTCTCACACTTCTTATCCCAAGGCCGTCTATTTCCGACAACCTCTTAATCTGTCCGATTCGAATTATCAGGTGACACCTCCTTCATCCTCTGGCGAGTCAACAACGACACAACTCCCTCCTCTTAAGACCGTTGCTGGGTAAGTTTTAACTGAATCTATTGATGCTTTGTATTTGCATGTTGTTTTCATCCTACATCTTTTCCTTTTCAGAGCTAAGGCTAGACCCAGCAAGAAAACTCGGGTGAATAAACCGTCTGAAGAATTGGTTGTTGAACCGGAGCAAACCGCTGAACTAGAAGGTCCCCATGCAAACACTGTTTTTCATGAACCACCCCCTCCGGATCATGATTTGAATGAGCAAGCAGAAGCTGAAGTAGCAGACCTTGCCGACAAACCGACGAGCCCAGTCCATAATGACGATGGACCACCCAGTCCGGCGAAGGCTACTGATATCCCAACAACTCCAACACAGACTACTGGTAACAAGGAAGATGATGTTGTCATCACTGGTGTTGGTCATACCTCTCCTGGCAACCCTGTTGCTTTATCCAAACATAGCGCTAAAGAAGAACGTGCTGCCATGGAGAAAGGCAAGTGGAGCACCGATTTATCAAGCTATGCCCACTTCAGTGCTCAAGAACTCCACTCTGGCTTTCTAAACCGTCTGCATACAAACCGTGATTATGAAGCCGGTTTGGTGAATCTGATGAAGGAGCGCTATGAGGTAATGGCATAACTTTTCCTTTATTAAGTCCAACTGCAAATACCAACTCTAGTAGCCCCCAAGGGCCAGTTTATGATAGCAATCATAAATCAGGACTTTGTAATATCTCAACCCTTACATACTTATCCTCCATATGTCAGGTGATCCTTTGAAATAAACCTGTACTTTATCATTGTACGCCTGTATTTTTCGCCTGTGTAGTCCCCAAGGGCTGGTTTATCTTTCCAAGGTAAACCGGGTCTTTAATCAATACTTCAATTTGAACAGATGTACATTAGCCCCCAAGTGTCAAAGATAATGCTTGCATTGTACTTGAGACTTTGCAAAAATTTCTGATAATAGAGCAAATAGGCATTAGCCCCCAAGTACAAAGTGCATAACTTGTTATACGCTTGGTACTTCAAATATACATAGCCCATTGATGATATATCTTGCCTTTGTAGGCCGAGCTGAGTAAGAAGGATGCTCAAACCGCTGACCTTCAGGAGAACATTAAATATCAGCAAGCAAAAGCTTCCAAAGCCAAGGAAGAACTGACTAATGCTTTAGTAGCCATGGAGAAGCTGAAGGAAGCCTGTAATAAAGAGCGTGCAGATTGGGACACAAAGAAGGCCAGTTTAACAAAGAAGGCTGAAGACACAGAAGCAGCCCTGAAGCCGGTGGTTGAAGAACTGATCGGTTTAAAGCGGCAGATTAATGCCATGACCTCTGCTGTATTTGGTGAGTACCCTCACCTGAAGTTTGTCCAATTCACAATATCTTATCAATGTCCGGTTTACTGATGCGTACCATGACAGGGACCCGCATTACTCATCTGGGTTCCGACATGCGGATGAAACTTAAGGCGGCCTACACCTTGATAGAACAATTGTATTCCGGATCCCAATGGGCTATCTACACGGCTGCGTACAACAGGCCTCCTCCATCGTTGATAAAAGAAACCATCGAGAAGCTGTCCATGTTGCCTGCCCGACTGGAGGAACTTAAAAAATCAGCTGCAAGGTCAGGCGCATTGATTGCGCTAATCCGGGCCAAGGCATGGATCCCAGATCTTGAACCGGCAGATATCGACCAACGCTACCCCAGCGTGAAAGAAGATGGTACAGAATTCAACAATGATGATCTACGAAGGCTGACAAGGGAAATGCGGCCTATAACAAGCAAATTGGCGGATGACACAGATCTATCTCATTATCAAGCGGTTTATGATGCTGATCATAAAAAATATCCTGCGCCGATTCATGATGTAGAGGATCTTGTTCCGCCAATCCGTAAGCACACTTATGCTCCTGACATTGATCCTTCCCCTCTTATAAGTGAAGAAGCCGTATTCCAAGAGTTAACCGGAATCAATTGGACAACAATTGATTTCCAGCCACTGGGTAGAGAGGAGGAGGATGCGCCAACTCAAGATGATCCTCAATCTTCAAGTCGTGCAGATGAGGAATACTAAACCGGGGGCCGGTTTATCAATCGCAGTCTGCCACTCATTGAAACAATTATTCTGTGTGGGCTGTTAAAGCGCCTTGTAATAGGATAGCGTAAACACTTTATCTGTTATGCCATCGAGCATGTTTGTTTTGCTTGATACTGATAACTCACCATGCCCATGGGATCTATTATATGCACAGTCCATTGCTGCCTTTATTCGGTTTGCTCCTACATATAAGAACTCGAAAGTGTCCTAGTGGTTTACCACTGGACGGGTCATGATGCCCAAAATATATACATAGCTTGGATGGATAACCAAGATTGTAATAACCAGATATTAAATGGATGATAACCGTGATGTATCTCGTTGGCTGACCAACTGTTGTTAAAATAAGGGTGATACCCCCCATCTGGAGTATTAATGACTCCTTGCATCCTTGTCGGTTCATAACCAAACCGTACCGGGTTATGATAAACACCGGTTTGTTCATATAATTCTGGTGAATTCTAGTCAAAACTAGACCGGATCAAATTATTGCCGGTTTAAGACTGATCATGTACTGACAACCGAACATTGAAAGCCATGTCGGGTTGTAATATACACCGGTTTATCAGAAAATATTCATAAATCCCTTATCAAAAGAGGTTAAAACATTTGCAACAAATACAAGAAAAAATATACAAGGCTTTTCATGAGCTGCCAGGCCCTAAATCGAGGCTTTTCATGGGCTGCCAGGCCGCTGAGTTAAACCATTTTTCAAAGCCTTTCAAGATGGACCTCAATCTTTAACCAATCATCGTTTTAACTTTGACAAGTTCAGGGCCTATGAGATTGACTTGTCAAACGTTCGATGGGTCATACCAAGTTTACCTGGATGGAGTGACTTACTTAAAGAGGCAGGATAACCAGGGGTTTTAGGTGAATACACCTGGCTTCCAAGCCTGGCTTGATAGCCTATTACAAGGGTGCAAGATCGTTGTTCTTTGAGAAGCAAGGAGCCCCCAAGTAATATTTGAGCTGTGCTCGGTGGGTACCTATGTTTGAGTTGTGATTTTTGCAACAGACTCTCTTTGGTTCCACATAATGTCCTTTTTGGCTTTAAGCCTATCAAGAGGTGTAGCTATGGTGTAAATACAACCAAGCCCCCTACTGATTTCCCTGTTTGGCCTTAAGCCGATCAAGAGGCGTAGCTATGGTTCGAATACGACCAAGCCCCCTAGTGATTTCCTTTATATCTATGTGGCTTTATAAGCCAGTTTAGTAGAACTCCATTTTATAAGTAGAAGCCCCCATGTAACCACACACGATGTAAAAAACAACAGATACCCCACTTTAGCTGAGGCTCCGGTTTATTATATAATATATATATTGTCATAAGTATGTACATAAGAAGAGCCTGTGGCTCAAGTATAGTAAGGCCGACGAAGAGCTATATTCCACGGCCGCTGGGTCTCCTCCTCCGATTTACGTGAGTCTTTGTGCTCTCGAACATCGATAAGGTAGTATGATCCATTGTGTAAATTTTTGCTGACCACAAAAGGTCCTTCCCAAGGTGGGGATAACTTCTGCATATCAGTCTGATCCTGGATGAGCTGGAGCACCAGATCGCCCTCTTGAAAAGTTCTAGTCTTAACCCGGCGGCTGTGATAACGTCAGAGATCTTGTTAATAAATCGCCGAACGTGTCGCTGCTAGATCACGCTTCTCATCTAACAGGTCCAGCGAGTCCTGACGTGCCTTCTCATTCTAAGCTTCAACGTAAGCCGCCACCCGGGGTGAGTCATGACTGTTGGAAATATGCCCTAGAGGCAATAATAAATTGGTTATTATTATATTTCCTTGTTCATGATAATCGTTTATTATCCATGCTAGAATTGTATTGATAGGAAACTCAGATACATGTGTGGATACATAGACAACACCATGTCCCTAGTAAGCCTCTAGTTGACTAGCTCGTTGATCAATATATGGTTACGGTTTCCTGACCATGGACATTGGATGTCGTTGATAACAGGATCACATCATTAGGAGAATGATGTGATGGACAAGACCCAATCCTAAGCATAGCACAAGATCATGTAGTTCGTATGCTAAAGCTTTTCTAATGTCAAGTATCATTTCCTTAGACCATGAGATTGTGCAACTCCTGGATACCGTAGGAGTGCTTTGGGTGTGCCAAACGTCACAACGTAACTGGGTGGCTATAAAGGTACACTACAGGTAACTCCGAAAGTGTCTGTTGGGTTGGCACGAATCGAGACTGGGATTTGTCACTCCGTGTAAACGGAGAGGTATCTCTAGGCCCACTCGGTAGGACATCATCATAATGTGCACAATGTGATCAAGGAGTTGATCACGGGATGATGTGTTACGGAACGAGTAAAGAGACTTGCCGGTAATGAGATTGAACAAGGTATCGGGATACCGATGATCGAATCTCGGGCAAGTGTCGTACCACTAGACAAAGGGAATTGTATACGGGATTGATTGAATCCTCAACATCGTGGTTCATCCGATGAGATCATCGTGGAATATGTGGGAGCCAACATGGGTATCCAGATCCCGCTGTTGGTTATTGACCGGAGAGTCATCTCGGTCATGTCTGCATGTCTCCCAAACCCGTAGGGTCTACACACTTAAGGTTCGATGACGCTAGGGTTATAAGGAATAGATATACGTGGTTACCGAATGTTGTTCGGAGTCCTGGATGATATCCCGGATGTCACGAGGAGTTCCGAAATGGTCCGGAGGTAAAGATTTATATATGTGAAGTCCTGTTTTGGTCACCGGAAAAGTTTCGGGTTTTATCGGTAACGTACCGGGACCACCGGGAGGGTCCCGGGGGTCCACCAAGTGGGGCCACCGGCCCCGGAGGGCTGCATGGGCCAAGTGTGGGAGGGGACCAGCCCCAGGTGGGCTGGTGCACCCCCCCACAAGGGCCCAAGGCGCCTAAGGGGAGGAAGGGGGCAAACCCTAAGGGCAGATGGGCCTTAGGGCCCATGCCTGGTGCGCCTCCGTCTCCCCCCCTTGGCCACCCCACCAGATGGGATCTGGGCTGGCCGCCGCCCCCTCCCTCTCCCCTATATATAGTTGAGGTCTTTGGGGCTGCCAACACAGGAGTTTTGACCTCTTCTTGGCGCAGCCTACCCCTCTCGCTCCTCGTCTCTTGCGGTGATTGGCGAAGCCCTGCTGGAGTACCACGCTCCTCCACCACCACCACGCTGTTGTGCTGCTGCTGGATGGAGTCTTCCTAAACCTCTCCCTCTCTCCTTGCTGGATCAAGGCATGGGAGACGTCACCGGGCTGTACGTGTGTTGAACGCGGAGGTGCCGTCCGTTCGGCACTAGGATCTCCGGTGATTTGGATCACGACGAGTACGACTCCTTCAACCCCATTCTCTTGAACGCTTCCGCTTAGCGATCTACAAGGGTATGTAGATGCACTCTCCTTCCCCTCGTTGCTGGTTTCTCCATAGATAGATCTTGGTGACACGTAGGAAAATTTTGAATTTCTGCTACGTTCCCCAACAGTGGCATCATGGGCTAGGTCTATGCGTAGTTACTATGCACGAGTAGAACACAAAGTAGTTGTGGGCGTTGATTTTGTTCAATATGCCTACCGTTACTAGTCCAATCTTGATTCGGCGGCATTGTGGGATGAAGCGGCCCGGACCGACCTTACACGTACTCTTACGTGAGACTGGTTCCACCGACTGACATGCACTAGTTGCATAAGGTGGCTAGTGGGTGTCTGTCTCTCCCACTTTAGTCGGATCGGATTCGATGAAAAGGGTCCTTATGAAGGGTAAATAGCAATTGGCATATCACGTTGTGGTTTTTACGTAGGTAAGAAACGTTCTTGCTAGAAACCCATAGCAGCCATGTAAAACATGCAAACAATTATTAGACGACGTCTAACTTGTTTTTGCAGGGTATGCTATGTGATGTGATATGGCCAAGAAGAATGTGATGAATGATATGTGATGTATGAGATTGTTCATGTTCTTGTAATAGGAATCACGACTTGCATGTCGATGAGTATGACAACCGGCAGGAGCCATAGGAGTTGTCTTTATTTATTGTATGACCTGCGTGTCATTGAACAACGCCATGTAATTACTTTACTTTATTGCTAACCGGTAGCCATAGTAGTAGAAGTAATAAGTTGGCGAGACAACTTCATGGAGACACAATGATGGAGATCATGGTGTCATGCCGGTGACGATGATGATCATGGAGCCCCGAAGATGGAGATCAAAAGGAGCAATATGATATTGGCCATATTGTTGGGGATATTACTACTGGGCGTAAACCGGCCTATCTGGGCCGGGTTAACTTCGTCAGTAGTTAAGTAAGTTAAAGCCCAAGAAGACAGAGGAGGGCTCAAGGCCCATGGTCGGCTCAAGGCCTGCAGCCGTAAACCGGCGTTAGTAGTTAACCTGTATTGTAAGTTAGGAATAAGAAGAGACCAAACCAGACACATCTATAAGCCAGTATTGGGACTCCGTAAGCCGACGAGAGTCACCCGTGTATATAAGGGGACGACCCGGCGGCGGTTCAAGAAAAACAGACAACAACTCGAGACATAGGCGAAGCTTGTTTGCTCCCTAGTCATCGAAACCCCATCAATTCCATCACAACTAGACGTAGGCTTTTACCTTCATCGAAGGGGCCGAACTAGTATAAACTCTCTTGCGTCCTTGTGTCCGCTTTAACCCCTTCAAGCTAACCCGTCGCGATGGCTCCACGACTAAGTCCTTTCTCTAGGACATCTGCCGTGACAAAACCACGGCAGTTGGCGCCCACCGCGGGGCTATCGCACGATGGTTTCCGGTTCTTGGAGGGCCGCTTTGAAGGACTCGAGGGCTACGCTGTAGGCCGGATGACTAAGAGTCGTCACGGCAAGCTCTACATCGACGACGCAGGCTGGGGCCCCGAGGCCGGCTCAATTGAGTACGGGTACCGGGTCCCCTTTGGTAGCATTCACGTTTTCATTGGCAAGATCGGTGAACCGGGCCCTGAGCCGGACATCTGCACCGACCTCGTCGAGACGGCTCAGCGTGCGCAATCTGCCCGGGTTAAACCGGCCATGAAGCGTGCCTTCGTGGGAGTCATCCATGGAGGAAGTTATGAGGACGGATCGGAGTTTCGCGGGGCGACTGTCGTTTGTTCCGGTGACGAATCTTCGACCGGAGAAACCGAATCTCTTTATCAGCTACAAGATGGCCGGATTGGGAGCTATTCCGATGGCAACAGTATTCCGGACCCCTCTGATCTGCCCAACTGGGTTGGAATATTCATGACCGGAACACAAGCAGTGCTTCATTCTTCGACAGCCACGGCAACGATCTCCGGTTCAGCAGCGGCGACGGCTGCCGGGGCAGGAGGCCCTGTGCGCCCGCCGGCTCAGGTTCTATCAGAACTATTTGATGCGTCTGCTGTGCTTATGGCGGAAGTTAATCCGCCAGATCAGGACGTTCACAACACGGAGATTGCAAAGGTAAAGGAACAGATCACCCAGGCCAAGGCGGATTTGGCGGCTGAGTACACCAGGATGGCCATAGAGCGGGCCGCTTTAGATGCACAGGCCTACAGGCTTATGTTGGACCAGAGCGCGCCGCATGAAGTCATGAGGAGGAAGCACCGATCCCGCTTACCTCCGGTTTTCGAGGCCAGAGACCTTTTCAATACTCCAGGACCAAGAGCCGGCAATCCGCTGGAGGGGAACCGGGCAGAAGCCCCTGGGACCAGTGCACCGGTTCAGCCTCGTCAGATGGACCCGCCTTGTCAAAACACCGTTATACCTCAGGATGCTTTAACACCTCCGGGTCACTACTCCAACCCAATGGACAATCTTGTTGCCGCTGCTGCACGGCTGGAGGCCATTCCAATTGAAGGTGACTCGCCGCAGGCAGTAGAGACGCGACGGGTCAAGGAACTTCTGAGGACAGCTTTGGCCCAACAGGAAGCATACTCGTACAGCCGCGACCGGATCCACTCGACCCCCCGTCCAAGCCGGAGCTATAGCAGACATATGGATGAACCAGCAGTGTCGAGTAATGAACGACGTGAAGCACCCCGTGGCAACAACCCGACGGCTGGTGCTGATGACGCTTAGGAAGTGGTGAACCGGGCCCGAGCGCGCAGGGAGGCCGAGTTAGCCGCACAGCATCAGGCTCGGCAGCTCACGCCGCTTCGTCCAACCATCTCGATCGAACCTGGTGTTACTTCTAGTTCTTTGGGGGTGCCTTGCCTTATCCCCGCTTTACGCAACGTGCGCCTGCCCAAGGATTTCAAAGGCCCGCGCAAGGTACCAAATTACACGGCGGATCAACCTCCAGAGACATGGGTGGAGAGCTATGAGATGGCCATGGAGATGCTTGATGTGGATGACATGGCGTGTGCGAAATACTTCACCATGATGCTTGAAGGAATGGCCCGTACTTGGTTAAAAAGCTTGCCAGCTAATTCTATCAGTTCATGGGCCCAATTACGAGCCCGGTTTATCAGCAATTTCAAGGATACCTGTAAACAGCCTATGTCGATAGTGGACTTAGCTGCATGCGTCCAGGAGGAAGGAGAATCAACGACTCATTGGGTGCGCCGGGTTTCACAAGTGTTGCACTCCTCAGACCGCATCAACGCTGACACCGCAGTATTAACCCTAGAAGGCAACTGCCGTTTTGGGCCCCTGAAGTTGAAATTGGGACGGATGAAGCGTCATTGCACCGACATGGGGACCCTCATGGCCGCTTTGGTGAAATATGCTGATTCTGATAGTACCAAGGATCCCGAATCTGATGATGACAAGACAGGGAAAGGGAAGAAGAACAGCAGCTCCAAAGGTCAGCAGCATCACTGGGTAGGCAATGGCGGAGGAGGCAAGCGTAAAGCGGGTGGTAACATGGACTTTGTGGCTAATACTAACGCACAGGACAATGGCCAGCGACACAAGGGTAGGCCGAAAAATCGTAATGGAGCACCCAACCCTAACCCAAACCGCCTAAACTATCTGCTAAGCCAGCCCTGTCCAAGACATGGGACGAAGGAGGAGCCAGCAAACCACCTTTGGAAGGATTGCTTTATTATGCAGGAGTTCAAGAATTCTAATAATTTCCGGTATGATCACGAATCTGGCGGTGGCTCAGGGTCCGGGCCGGGTTACGGTGGAGGAAGTTCCGGTTCAGGATTTAATGATAATCTGGGCGGACATAATGGTCAAAATAGTCAGAACAACCAGGGTGGTTACAACCAACAGCAGCAACAGTCAGGTTACCAGAGCAACCCAAAGCAGTTGAGTAGTGGGCAGTACCATGTCTTTACCACTAGCTTGGACAAGCGAGACCGGAAGGTTCAGAGGCGGGCAGTCAACACTGTTAAACCGGCCATACCCCGTTATCTACGTTGGTATGAACAGCCAATCATATGGAGCAGAGAGGATCACCCACCCCAGGTCGATAATCCGGGTCAGTTGGCTCTGGTGGTGGCGCCTCAGGTGGGAGGTTATAAGTTCACCAAGGTGCTCATGGATGGAGGGAGCAGCATTAACATCCTGTATTATGAGACCTTCCGTCGTATGGGACTAACAGATAAGAATCTCAAACCGTCTAATACAGTATTCCACGGTGTAGTGCCTGGCAGATCAGCATATCCAGCTGGTAAGATAGCTCTCGAAGTGGCCTTTGGGGATGATCATGATTCCAGGTCGGAGACATTGACGTTTGAAGTGGTGAAAATCCAAAGTCCATATCATGCCCTGTTTGGGCGACCGACATACGCCAAGTTTATGGCTCGGCCCTGTTATGTGTATTTGCAGCTCAAGATGCCGGGTCACAAGGGGACAATAACGGTTCACGGAAGCCGCAAAATCGCTTTGGAATGCGAGGAAGGAGATGCGGCTTATGCAGAGTCGGTTTGTGCCACCGAGGAGTTGAAATACTATAAAGACAATGTTGATCCGGCGGACAGGACTCCGTTGAAGAAGCCAACTACGGAGCATGATCCGGCCCTGAAGTTCAAATCGGCAGCAGAAACTAAGCTTGTTGACTTCATACCTGGTGATTCGTCCAAGCAGTTCAGCATCAGTGCCAACTTGGATCTGAAATAGGAAAGCGCGCTCATCGAGTTCATCCGTGAGAATCGGGACATTTTTGCATGGAAGCCCTCCGACATGCCAGGTGTACCGAGGCAACTCGCTGAGCACACACTTAATGTGGATCCTAAATATAAACTGGTGAAACAGTTCCTCCGCTGGTTTAACGAAGAAAGACGCAAGGCGATTGGAGAAGAGGTAGCCAGGCTCTTAGCAGCTGGCTTTATTGTTGAAGTTTTTCACCCCGAGTGGCTTGCCAATCCGGTGCTGGTCCTCAAGAAAAATGGCACCTGGTGCATGTGTGTGGATTACACAGATCTTAATAAAGCTTGTCCAGCAGATCCTTTTGCCCTCCCCCGTATTGATCAAATTATTGATGCTACGGCGGGTTGTGAGCGTTTAAGTTTTTTGGATGCGTATTCTGGCTATCATCAGATCAAAATGGCAGTTAAGGACCAGGAGAAGACAGCATTTATAACTCCCTTTGGAGCCTTCTGCTATGTGTCTATGCCCTTCGGGCTCAAGAGTGCCCAGGCAACTTACCAACGGTGTGTACAAAATTGTCTTCACAAGCAGATTGGCCGTAATGTACATGCTTACGTGGATGATATCGTGGTTAAATCCAGGGAGAAGGAGACTCTGATTGATGATTTGAAGGAAACCTTTGATAACCTGAGAACATACAAGATGATGCTTAATCCGGACAAGTGTGTCTTTGGTGTACCGGCGGGCAAGCTATTGGGTTTTCTAGTGTCCAACAGGGGAATTGAGGCTAATCCGGAGAAGATCACGGCTATCACCTCCCTGGCTAAACCGAAGTGTATCAACGATGTTCAACGCCTGGCAGGCCGGATTGCTGCGCTAAGCCGGTTTATCAGTCGCCTGGGTGAGAAGGCAATCCCTTTGTATCAGATGTTGAAAAAGACGGATCAGTTTGTCTGGAGTTCTGCTGCTGATGAAGCATTTGAGGACTTAAAGCGGCAATTGGCCAATCCGCCTGTGCTCGCCGCTCCCGTTGACAAGGAGCCATTACTGCTATATGGTGCTGCTAATGTTCGGGCGGTCAGCGTAGCTATTGTGGTGGAGTGAAAGGAGGCAGGTAAGGAGCATCCGATTCAACGTCCGGTCTATTATATCAGCGAGGTGCTCATTGAGTCCAAGCAAAGGTATCCGCATTGGCAGAAGCTGGTGTATGGAGTTTTTATGGCAAGCCAGAAGCTTAAACAATATTTCCAAGGGAACTCAATTACGGTGGTCAGTTCTGCTCCTTTGGGAGATATCATCCAGAACCAGGAAGCAACTGGCCGGATTGCAAAGTGGGCCATAGAGGTGGGGCCGTATGGTTTGAAGTATGTGCCTCGGACAGCGGTTAAGTCTCAAGCACTTGTTGATTTCATCAATGATTGGACGGAAATGCAAGCACCTGAAGAAAAGCCGGATCATACGTATTGGACCATCCATTTTGATGGATCCAGGCAGTTGGAAGGCTCGGGGGCTGGAGTCGTATTAACTTCCCCACACGGTGATAAGTTTTGTTATGTTCTCGTTTAATGTTCCCTTGTACTAACAATGTAGCTGAGTATGAAGCCTTGCTCCATGGTCTCCGGATGGCTAAGGAGATGAATCTAAGTCAAGTTAAGTGCTTTGGTGACTCGGACCTTGTGGCTCAGCAAGTGTCTGGCACTTGGGACTCCAAGGACCCACTCATGGCAGCATATCGTCGTGAGGTGGATACTGTCGCAGGTTATTTCAAAGGCTATCAGGTGGACCACGTGGACCGGCGGAAAAATGAAGCGGCAGACGCTTTAAGCCGGCTGGGCTCTCAGCGCAAACCGGTCCCACCCAATGTTTTTCTGGATGTGCTGTACAACCCGTCGGTCAAGATCCCTGGTGAAGAGGATTTGGCTATTCCTGATCCGGAGGCTCAATTGGTGGCGGCTCTTCATGTTATTCCAGATTGGATGCTTCCTTACCTGGCGTACAAGAACCGGGGTGAGTTGCCAGAGGATGAGATTCTAGCCCGGCGGATAATCCGGCGATCCAAATCCATGGCTATCATCAACGGCGAGTTGCATCATTGCAGTATATCAGGAGCTTTTCAACGTTGCGTGTCTCCTGAAGAAGGCCGTGAAATTTTGCGTGAGATCCACGAAGGAGATTGTGGTCACCACGCCGGTTCAAAGTCTCTGGTGGCTAAAGCGTTTCGCCATGGTTTTTATTGGTTAACTGCTCATGCTGATGCGGAGGATCTGGTCAGACAATGTGATGGTTGCCAAAGGTTTTCAAGGCGTGCTCATGTACCGGCTCAAGAATTGAGAATGATTCCAATTACTTGGCCGTTTGCGACTTGGGGGCTGGATATGGTTGGGCCTTTCAAAAGGTCCAAAGATAAGAAGACCCACCTCCTGGTGGCGGTTGACAAGTTTACAAAGTGGGTGGAGGCAGAACCTGTTAGCAAGTGTGATGCGGCCACGGCGGTTCAGTTCATTAAAAAGGTGATTTTCCGGTTTGGCTTTCCGCACAGTATTATCACAGATAATGGTACCAATTTGTCCAAAGGTGCTATCAAGGAGTTCTGCGAACGGGAGCACATCCGACTCGACGTTTCATCAATGGCACATTCACAGTCCAATGGTCAAGCAGAAAGAGCTAATCAAGAGATCTTGAGAGGCATCAAGCTCCGGCTCATGGTTCCTTTGCAGAGAACGCCGGGTTGTTGGGTAGAAGAATTACCATCTGTGTTATGGAGCATCAATACAACACCCAACAGATCAACAGGATACACACCGTTCTTCATGGTTTATGGAGTGGAGGCGGTTCTCCCCAGTGATATCCGTCATGATTCACCTCGTGTCACGACTTATATTGAAGCAGACAACGAGACAGCATGGCAAGATGCTTTGGACCGGTTGGATGAAGAGCGTGACATCGCAGCCGCCCGATCGGCGATTTACCAGCAGGATCTTCGTCGTTATCACAGTCGCCGGGTCAGAACCAGAGCCTTTCAGGAAGGAGATTTGATGCTTCGGCTCATCCAAGACCAGACTGATATGCATAAGCTATCCCCACCTTGGGAGGGGCCTTTCGTGGTCAGCAAGAATCTGCACAACGGGTCGTACTATCTGATCGATATTCGAGAGCATAAGGACTCACGTACATCAAAAGAGGAGACTAACAGGCCGTGGAATATAGCTCATCTTCGGCCTTACTATACCTGAGCCATTGGCTATACTTATGTACATATTACGACAATGTATATATTATGATTAAATATAATAAATCGGAACCTCAGCTAAAGCGGGGTATCTGTTCTTTTACATCATGTGAGGTTACACGGAGTTGCTCTAAAGTGGCCTCCGGTTTACCCCTTGAGTTCGCTTTGCTAAAAGCATCGTGTTATATCACTTGGAGGATTGGTCGTGTCCGAACCAATACCATGCCTTTTGATAGGCGAGAGCCACCAGATCACTTGGGGACTTGGTCATGTCTGAACCAGTCATGCCTCTTGATCGGCCTAAGGCCACAGAATCACTTGGGGGCTTGGTCGAATCCGAACCATGACCATGCCATTTGGTCGGCATAAATGCCACGGTTTCATTTGGGGACCTGGCTGACTAGAACCATAGTTACACCTAACGGGAGCTTGGTCGTGTTTGGCCATGGTAACGCCATTTGATCAGCTTAAATAAACCTTTTTTGGCAAACGGTTTTGTCGTTGCTTTTGCTTCACACTTTTCTTTGAAGGGGTTTTTTTGCTTTTCATTGTGTTTTTTAAACCGACAAAGTTTTTTAACCAATCAATTGACGGAACACAGTTCACGTCAATCCGGAGACTATTTGTCTGGTTTGATCCTTGTTGTTAACATCCTCTTATGGAGTAACACGGTGTTTATTATAACCCGGCACGGTTTACATGGTAAACCAGCGTCATATATATATGTAGGAGCTGTTATCTCCTCCAACAGTGTGGGTTTGCAAAACTCCGCTTCAAGGTTGGCCAAGCCAACTTCACACTCAATGATGGCAGGTATTATGTATCTCAAAATTTTGATCATATACTTAAAATTTTGTTTTGGATGTTTTTATTTCATATATACAGACATCATATTCCGCCTGACGGTACAACTGCGGTGGCACTTGACGAATTTCTTATTTCAGAAAGTGTTTTGGAAAGTTCATTACCACAGGAAGAACAAGTTATGCACGAAGACATATCAACATCAAAGGTATCAACTAGCCTATTACAAGGCAACATGGTGCCCATAATAATATAATTGTTTTTCACAAAGGAGAGGCAGTTTTAAAACCGGCTTCCGGTTCAAGCTTGGCCACCAGCCTGGCCTGATGGTTGTGGGTCATCCTGCGCCGCTTCAGCTTCCGTTTCTCTACCCAGTGGCTGGAAATCCACAGTTGTCCAGTCGATTCCCATTAATGCTTGAAAAACAGCTTCATCATGGATCAGCAATGACGGGTCAATATCGGGAGCGTAAGTATGCTTACGGATTGGAGGGATCAGATTTTCCGATTCATGGATTGGTGCAGCTATTCGCTTGTTCTGACTGTCATATTGGGCTTGATAATGAGACAAGTCTGCTTCCTCAGCCAGTTGACAAGCTAGCGGACATACCTCCCGGTTTATTGCTCGCAGATCCGCTTCGCCAAATTCTGACCCATCTTCCTTCAAGCTGGGATAGCCCTGAGCCGCTTCAATAGGATCAAAATCCGGCACCCAGGCTTTTGCCCGGATTAAGGCATTGATTGCACCGATTTGAGTAGCAGATTTCTTCAGCTCTTCAACCCGGGCAGGAAGCACCGACAGTTTCATCAGAGTATCTTGAATCAAAGTGGGCGCCGGTTTGTTATGAGATACGGTACAGATGATCCGCTGGGCACCAGTATACAATTGTTCAACCAATGTATAGGCGGCTTTTAGTTTCTTCCGCACATCTGACCCCAAGTGATCAATGCGTGTCCCTGAAATACCATAAAGGGTTAATAAACCGGTGACTCTGTCAGAAGGCAGAGCCAATTCAGAAGGCAAACTGGCTTACCAAAGATAGCAGTAGTCATGGCATGCACGTGCCGCTTTATGCTGGTCAGTTCATCCGCCACTGGTTTTAGTGCAGCCTCGGCATCCTCTGCTCGTTTGATCAAAGCGGACTTTTCAGTGGCCCAATCCGCCCGCTTCTTCTTGAAGCTCTCCTTAAGCTGTTCCATGGCGCTTAAAGCGCTGGCCAATTCCTATTTTGCTTTGGAGGTTTCAGCCTGTTGGGTTTTCAGGTTTTCTTGGAGATCGGTGACTTGGTTTTCTTTCATCTTCAGCTCCGCCTGCATGCATACAGATATATGCTTCAACAAATTGGTATAAGGATTCAAGTACCAATCACATAACAAGTTATGCACTTAGCACTTGGGGGCTAATGCATATTCGGTCTTCATCTTTCAATTGCTTACAAAGTCCCAAGATCAATACAAGTATTCAACTTGGCACTTGGGGGCTAATGGCTATTTGCTTATATATATTCTGATGCGGCAATTTCAATTACTTAAAGTACCGGTTTAACTACGTTAAGTTGAACCGGCCCTTGGGGGCTACATCAGCAAACTTCAAAGCATCAAGATTTATATTGGTAAGTCCCAGTTTGAAAGAATATAACAAACCGGCCCTTGGGGGCTAGGAGAGTCAGCAAGAATGGAAGCATACAAGCAGGAAGGAGCATATGGAAGTTACCTCATATTTCTCTTTCATCATATTAACCAGACCGGCTTCATAGTCGCGACTAGTATACAACCGGTTCAGATAGCTGGAATGGATATCTTGGGCGTTTTGAGCAGCATAAGTGTCAGATCAGCGTTCCACTTGCCTTTGCCAAAGGCAGCAAATTCTTCCTTGGCAGAATGTTTGGATAAAGCGACAGGATTGCTTGGCTCAGTATGGCCAGTGCCAGTAATGACAACCTCATCATCCTGGGTACCGCCGGTTTGCACTGGGGCTGTTGGCTTGTTAGTAGGTTTTGCTAGACCGGTGGAACTTTCAATCCGGATGGAACCTGTGGGCTGATTGACAGGACCTAAGACGTCAGTAGGTCTCTCATCAGCAATAAGATCATCGTCCTGCTGCGGTGGATCGTTGGGTATATTCTCAGGAATAGCCGCTTCAAGATTGGGTGTCTTGCCTGGTTCAAGAATGACATCTTCTTCGGCCGCTTTGTCCAGGAGGGCCTTCTTGCTTGGCCTAGGTTTGGCCCTGAGAAGAATAACAAAATCAAATACAGCATATGTTCTAAGGCAATGTACTGCAAACATCACAATAAGTATAGCTTACCCAAGCACCGTTTTGAGCGGCGGGAGCTGAGTAGCCGATGACTCGCCAGAAGATGAGTGGGAAGTAACCTGGTAATCGGAGTCAGGAGGATTAAGAGGTTGACGAAAGCAGCCGGCTTTAGGACAAGCACTGACAAGCAAATTAGAGACCTCAGAATGGCGTTTCCGAACCAGACTATTCGGTAAACCGGCGGAGGTAACTACCTGGCCGCTGTGCCGAGTGGTGCGGCGAGCTTCGTGTTGTTGGGTCTTCATAAGAAGTTTAGGATCCAAATAAGCAAGAGGATGAGAAAATTTAACTTTCCGGTTTGCCTGACGGATTTTTTGTGAAGGCAAAGTTTCTGAATCGGAAGAGAGAATAATTACCTCTGCAACATCCGCGTGGCTGGCTTCGGCATCATCCTGACAAATATCATCATCAATAAGACGCATGAAAAATAAACCAAGCGAGTCAAGCTCTACCTCAAAGTCCGGATTATCCACCTCATCATCAGGGGCCGGATTAGAAGATGCAGTGGTTCTTTTCCTGTGGGCAGTCTTCTTCACAGCTTTAGTCTTTTGCCGGGTTGCTCTTTTCGGTTTGTCTGGTTTTTCTGGTTTCTCCTACGGCAGTTTTTTGCTCCAAAATGGATCATCGCCCTGATTATGCAGACACTGATATTAAAAACAATGACCAGACATATCAATAACAGATTCAGCAAAGAGAAAAATAAAAGTCTTACAACTGGCGGTTTGTTGGTGGCACAGAAGGGAAGTAGGCCGGTTCTAGCGCAGACGTGTTCCGGTTCATTCAGTATTTTATGCACAGCCTCTGTGATTTCTTCACCGGAGAGCTGGAGTTTTGAATGTCGTAGTGGGTCATCAACACTGTCAGTATACTCGCACATCAAACCGGAGCGCTGACTAAGGGGCAGTATGCTCCATGATATCCAACAACGAGCGAGATCAACCCCTGTTAAACCGTTGGCCATAAAGGCTCTGAGCTTTGATAGCTGGGGAGCATATTTGATTCTCTCCTGGGCAGTCAATCTTTGAGGAAAAGGGTGTGTATTGCTGAGCCGCTCCGGACGAAAGCCAGGCAAGGGATTCTCACCAGCAGGGGAGGTGTCTTTGCAGTAGAACCATGTCTGATTCCACTCCTTGGGGTGACTGTGCAGCTTGGCGTGAGGGTATGTGACCTCTTTCCTTTTCTGAATCGCCATGCCACCCAACTCCGTATTAGAGCCATCAGTAAACTCAGTACGGCGGTTTAGATGGAAAAGATCTTTGAACAATTCCAGTGTGGGCTCCTCTTGAAAGAACGCCTCACAGAGCACTTGGAAGTGGCACATATTTGTAACAGAGTTGGGGCCAGTGTCTTGCGGATGGAGTTGGAAATCGGCTAAAACATCTCGGTAAAATTTAGAACCGGGCGGCTTAAAGCCCCGGGCTAAGTGATCTACGAAAACAACAACCTCTCCTTCTCGAGGTGTGGGAGGGCATTCTTTGCCAGGAGCCCTCCAATGGATGGTATCTTTGCTGCCTAAAGCGCCAATCAGGACTAAATCGTCCAGTTGATCCTCTGTGACGCGAGAAGGAACCCAATTGCACTCATATACTTGCTTGGCCATGATGGAATCTACAAGGTAGAAGATCCCGGTTCAAAAATGCATTTGATCAAGGTACGTTGGTATGGGCACTGTTAAACCGGAGACAGAACTATCTGAACCGGAGTTTCATGAAGCAACCAACATCTGGCGGTTCAACAAGGGGACTAATGACATATACCGGTTTGGAAAATTTTCTA
The DNA here is from genome assembly GCF_056163025.1 of Triticum urartu. Classification (NCBI taxonomy): domain Eukaryota; kingdom Viridiplantae; phylum Streptophyta; class Magnoliopsida; order Poales; family Poaceae; genus Triticum; species Triticum urartu. The sequence continues at coordinate 146,779,984 of NC_141879.1, read as the reverse complement.
TAAGGTTAAACCGCCTGATCTAAGCATTGAAAAGCTGAGATTGCGGATGGACAAGTACGCACAAACAGGTTTCACAAGATTTCTTTACAGCATTGGATCTGAAGCAAGTTCAGAGAAGAGATAAATACTTAGAGGTTCAAAGGAGGAGTACCGAACCAATGAGCAAAATGTTCATATAGACCCATGGTTTGAGATGCATAAGTAAAGGCGAAGGTCAAACAACTATCATTGCACAGAATAAAGATTTGCGAATTCATCTTAAGATCTATTGTATGAGCAAGAGGCAGACGATGAACACTGAAGAACTGCGAAACCCTAGGCCAGATCCGCGGGGGAAAAGATAAAAGATTTACCGGAACTGAGGAAGATGCGGAAGGTTGCCGCGATGTTCTGGTGCGCTCATGTTGATGCAGCGGCCAAGGATGAGGCAGAGGTCGACGGCGGCGGCGGAGCTCCGAGGCTAGCAACGCGAGGAAGATGAAGAAGGCACGGAAGGAGAAAATAAATGACCCTTCGGTCCTATTTATAAGGCGAAAGAACATGAGTCAGGCGCGACAATCAAGGGGCCACAAAACGGAGTTGTCGCCTCGATTTTCGCCGATCTATTAAACAAAGAAGCATAACGGATAGCTTCGTTATGATAGGTGACGTCACTCCGGTTTACAGCAATCAGAGAAGATGACATCATGGCGGTTTACCAATTTATAATAAGATGTTGAAGATGAAGCTTTTATTAAAGGATTGACATGAACCCGTTCAAATCAATCTGGGGCCTAATGTTGGGGATATTACTACTGGGCGTAAACCGGCCTATCTGGGCCGGGTTAACTTCGTCAGTAGTTAAGTAAGTTAAAGCCCAAGAAGACAGAGGAGGGCTCAAGGCCCATGGTCGGCTCAAGGCCTGCAGCCGTAAACCGGCGTTAGTAGTTAACCTGTATTGTAAGTTAGGAATAAGAAGAGACCAAACCGGACACATCTATAAGCCGGTATTGGGACTCCGTAAGCCGACGAGAGTCACCCGTGTATATAAGGGGACGACCCGGCGGCGGTTCAAGAAAAACAGACAACAACTCGAGACATAGGCGAAGCTTGTTTGCTCCCTAGTCATCGAAACCCCATCAATTCCATCACAACTAGACGTAGGCTTTTACCTTCATCGAAGGGGCCGAACTAGTATAAACTCTCTTGTGTCCTTGTGTCCGCTTTAACCCCTTCAAGCTAACCCGTCGCGATGGCTCCATGACTAAGTCCTTTCTCTAGGACATCTGCCGTGACAAAACCACGACACATATCATGTCACTATTTGATTGCATGTGATGTTTATCATGTTTATACATCTTATTTGCTTAGAAAGACGGTAGTAAATAAGATGATCCCTCATTAAAATTTCAAGAAAGTGTTCCCCCTAACTGTGCACCGTTGTGAAAGTTCGTCGTTTCGAAGCACCACGTGATGATCGGGTGTGATAGATTCTTACATTCACATACAACGGGTGTAAGCCAGATTTACACACGCGAAACACTTAGGTTGACTTGACGAGCCTAGCATGTACAGACATGGCCTCGGAACACAAGAGACCGAAAGGTCGAGCATGAGTCGTATGGTAGATACGATCAACATGAAGATGTTCACCGATGATGACTAGTCCGTCTCACGTGATGATCGGACACGGCCTAGTTGACTCGGATCATGTAATCACTTAGATGACTAGAGGGATGTCTATCTGAGTGGGAGTTCATAAGATGAACTTAATTATCCTTAACATAGTCAAAAGGTCTTCGCAAATTATGTCATGGCTTGCGCTTCAGTTCTACTGTTTAGATATGTTCCTAGAGAAAATTTAGTTGAAAGATGATAGTAGCAATTATGCGGACTAGGTCCGTAAACTGAGGATTGTCCTCATTGCTTCATAGAAGGCTTATGTCCTTAATGCACCGCTCAGTGTGCTGAACCTCGAACGTCGTCTGTGGATGTTGCGAACATCTGACATACACATTTTGATAACTACGTGATAGTTCAGTTAAACGGTTTAGAGTTGAGGCACCGAAGACGTTTTGAAACGTCGCGAAACATATGAGATGTTTCGAGGACTGAAATTGGGATTTCAGGCTCGTGCCCACGTCAAGAGGTATAAGACCTCCGACGATTTTCTTAGCCTACAAACTAAGGGAGAAAAGCTCAATTGTTGAGCTTGTGCTCAGATTGTCTGAGTACAACAATCACTTGAATCGAGTGGGAGTTAATCTTCCAGATGAGATAGTGATGTTTTTCCAAAGTCATTGCCACCAAGCTACTAGAGCTTCGTGATGAACTATAACATATCAGGGATAGATATGATGATCCTTGAAATATTCGCGATGTTTGACACCGTGAAAGTAGAAATCAAGAAGGAGCATCAATTGTTGATGGTTAGTGAAACCACTAGTTTCAAGAAGGGCAAGGGAAAGAAGGGAGACTTCATGAAACGGCAAATCAGCTGCTGCTCTAGTGGAGAAACCCAAGGTTGAACACAAACCCGAGACTGAGTGCTTCTGTAATAAGGGGAACGGCCACTGGGGCAGAATTACCCTAGATACTTGGTAGATGAGAAGGCTGGCAAGGTCGATAGAAGTATATTGGATATACATTGTGTTAATGTGTACTTTACTAGTACTCCTAGTAGCACCATGGTATTAGATACCGGTTCAGTTGCTAAGTGTTAGTAAACTCGAAATAAAAGGCTGCGGAGTAAATGGAGACTAGCTAAAGGTGAGCTGGCGATATGTGTTGGAAGTTTTTCCCAAGCTTGATGTGATCAAGCATCACACGCTCCCTCTACCATCGAGATTGGTGTTTGCGTTGAGCATAGACATGATTGGATTATGTCTATCGCAATACGGTTATTCATTTAAGGAGAATAATGGTTACTCTGTTTATTTGAATAATACCTTCAATGGTCTTGCACCTAAAATGAATGGTTTATTGAATCTCGATCGTAGTGATACACATGTTCATGCCAAAAGATATAAGATAGTAATGATAGTACCACCTACTTGTGGCACTGCCATGTAAAGTCATATCAGTATAAAACGCATGAAGAAGCTCCATGTTGATGGATCTTTGGGCTCACTCACTTTGAAAAGTTTGAGACATGCGAACCATTTCTATTGGTGTATATGCATGAAGAAACTCCATGCAAATGGACCGTTTGGACTCGCTTGATTTTGAATCACTTGAGACATGCAAATCATACCACATGGGCAAGATGCCTGAAAGCCTCGTTTTCAGTAAAACGGAACTAGAAAGCAACTTGTTGGAAGTAATACATTTTGATGTACGCAGTCCAATGAGTGCTGAGGCATGTAGTGGATATCGTTATGTTCTTACTTCATAGATGATTTGAGTAGATACTGAGTATATTTACTTGATGAAACACAAGTCTGAATTATTGAATGGTTCAAGTAATTTCAGAGTGAAGTTAAAGATCGTCGTGACAAGAGGATAAAATGTCTATGATATGATCATAGAGATTCATATCTGAGTTACGAGTTTGGCACACAATTAAGACATTGTGGAAATTGTTTCACGAATAATACCGCCGGGAACACCATAGTGTGATGGTGTGTCCGAACATCATAACTGCACCCTATTGGATGTGGTGCATACCATGATGTCTCTTATCGAATTACCACTATCGTTTATGGGTTAAGTATTAGAGACAACCACATTCACTTTAAATAGGGCATCACGTAATTCCGATGAGATGACACTGTATGAACTATGGTTTAGAGAAACCTAAGCTGTCATTTCTTAAAGTTTGGGGCTGTGACGCTTATGTGAAAAGTTTCAGGCCGATAAGCTCGAACCCAAAGCGGATAAATGCATCTTCATAGGACACCCAACACAGTTGGGTATACCTCCTGTCTCAGATCCGAAAGCAATAGGGATTGTTTCTAGAATCGGGTCCTTTCTCGAGGAAAAATTTCTCTCAAAAGAATTGAGTGGGAGGATGGTGGAGACTTGATGAGGTTATTGAACCGTCACTTCAACTAGTGTATAGCATGGCACAAGGAGTTGTTCCTGTGGCACCTACACCAATTGAAGTGGAAGCTTATGATAGTGATCATGAAACTTCGGATCAAGTCACTACCAAAACCTCGTAGGACGACAAGGATGCGTACTACTTCAGAGTGGTACGTAATCCTGTCTTGGAAGTCATGTTGCTAGATAACAATGAACCTACGAGCTATGGAGAAGCGATGGTGGGCCTGGATTCCAAAATGGCTCGAGGCCATATAATCCGAGAGAGGATCCATATATGAAAACAAAGTGTAGACTTTGGAAGAACTACTTGATGGTCGTAAGGCTGTTAGGTACATAGGGATTTTAAAAGGAAGACGGACAATGATGGTAAGTATCACCATTAAGAAAGCTTGACTTGTCGTTAAGATGTTTTCCGACAAGTTCAAGGAGTTGACTACGATGAGACTTTCTCACTCGTGGCGATGCTAAGAGTCTGTTGGAATTATATTAGTGATTACTGCATTATTTATGAAATCTTGCAGACAGGATGCCAAAACATTGTTTCCTCGACGATTTTCTTGAGGAAAGGTTGTATGTGATACAACCGGAAGGTTTTGTCAATCCTGAAAGATGCTAATAAGTATGCAAAGCTCCAGCAATCCTTCTAAGGACTGGAGTAAGCATCTCGGAGTTGGAATGTATGCTTTGATGAGATGATCAAAGATTTTGGGTGTATACAAAGTTTATAAGAAACTTGTATTTCCAAAGAAGTGAGTGGGAGCACTATAGAATTTCTGATGAATATATGTTGTTGACATATTGTTGATCAGAAATGACGTAGGATTTCTGGAAAGCATATAGGGTTATTTGAAAGTGTTTTTCAATGGAAAGCCTGGATTAAGCTACTTGAACATTGAGCATCAAGATCTATAAGGATAGATCAAAACGCTTAATGGTACTTTCAAATGAGCACATACCTTGACATGATTTTGAAGGAGTTCAAAATGGATCGGCAAAGAAGGAGTTCTTGGCTGTGTTATAAGGTGTGAACATTGAGTAGGACTCGAAACCTGACCGTGGCAGAATAGAGAGAAAGGACGAAGGTCGTCCCCTATGCTTTAGACGTAGGCTCTACAGTATGCTATGCTGTGTACCGCACCTGAAGTGTGCCTTGCCATGAGTCAGTCAAGGGGTACAAGAGTGATCCAAGAACGGATCACAGGACAGCGGTCAAAGTTATCCTTAGTAACTAGTGGACTAGGGAATTTTCTCGATTATGGAGGTGGTAAAAGAGTTCGTCGTAAAGGGTTACGCCGATGCAAACTTTGACACTAATCCAGATTATTCTGAGTAGTAAACTGGATTCGTATAGTAGAACAGTTATTTGGAATAGCTCCAAATAGAACGTGGTAGCTACATCTAGGAGATGACATAGAGATTTGTAAAGCACACACGGATCTGAAAGGTTCACACCCGTTGACTATAACCTCTTTCACAAGCATAACATGATCAAACCCAGAACTCTTTGGGTGTTAGTCACATGGGGATGTGACCTTGAGTGTTAATCACATATCAATGTGAACTGGATTATTGACTCTAGTGCAAGTGGGAGACTGTTGGAAATATGCCCTAGAGGCAATAATAAATTGGTTATTATTATATTTCCTTGTTCATGATAATCGTTTATTATCCATGCTAGAATTGTATTGATAGGAAACTCAGATACATGTGTGGATACATAGACAACACCATGTCCCTAGTAAGCCTCTAGTTGACTAGCTCGTTGATCAATAGATGGGTACGGTTTCCTGACCATGGACATTGGATGTTGTTGATAACGGGATCACATCATTAGGAGAATGATGTGATGGACAAGACCCAATCCTAAGCCTAGCACAAGATCATGTAGTTCGTATGCTAAAGCTTTTCTAATGTCAAGTATCATTTCCTTAGACCATGAGATTGTGCAACTCCCGGATACCGTAGGAGTGCTTTGGGTGTGCCAAACGTCACAACGTAACTGGGTGGCTATAAAGGTACACTACAGGTATCTCCGAAAGTGTCTGTTGGGTTGGCACGAATCGAGACTGGGATTTGTCACTCCATGTAAATGGAGAGGTATCTCTGGGCCCACTCGGTAGAACATCATCATAATGTGCACAATGTGATCAAGGAGTTGATCACGGGATGATGTGTTACGGAACGAGTAAAGAGACTTGCCGGTAACGAGATTGGACAAGGTATCGGGATACCGATGATCGAATCTCGGGCAAGTATCGTACCACTAGACAAAGGGAATTGTATACGGGATTGATTGAATCCTCGACATCGTGGTTCATCCGATGAGATCATCGTGGAACATGTGGGAACCAACATGGGTATCCAGATCCCGCTGTTGGTTATTGACCGGAGAACGTCTCGGTCATGTCTGCATGGTTCCCGAACCCGTAGGGTCTACACACTTAAGGTTCGATGACGCTAGGGTTATAAGGAATAGATATACGTGGTTACCGAATGTTGTTCGGAGTCCTGGATGATATCCCGGACGTCACGAGGAGTTCCGGAATGGTCCGAAGGTAAAGATTTATATATGAGAAGTCCTGTTTTGGTCACCGGAAAAGTTTCGGGTTTTATCGGTAACGTACCGGGACCACCGGGAGGGTCCCGGTGGTCCACCAAGTGGGGCCACCGGCCCCGAAGGGCTGCATGGGCCAAGTGTGGGAGGGGACCAGCCCCAGGTGGACTGGTGCGCCCCCCAACAAGGGCCCAAGGCGCCTAAGGGGAGGAAGGGGGGCAAACCCTAAGGGCAGATGGGCCTTAGGGCCCATGCCTGGTGCGCCTCCCTCTCCCCCCCCCTTGGCCGCCCCACCAGATGGGATCTGGGCTGGCCGCCGCCCCTAGGGTGGAACCCTAGGTGGGGGCGCAGCCCCCTCCCTCTCCCCTATATATAGTTGAGGTCTTTGGGGCTGCCAACACAGGAGTTTTGACCTCTTCTTGGTGCAGCCCTACCCCTCTCCCTCCTCGTCTCTTGCGGTGCTTGGCGAAGCCCTGCTGTAGTACCACGCTCCTCCACCACCACCACGTCATTGTGCTACTGCTGGATGGAGTCTTCCTCAACCTCTCCCTCTCTCCTTGCTGGATCAAGGCATGGGAGACGTCACCGGGCTGTACGTGTGTTGAACACGGAGGTGCCGTCCGTTCGGCACTAGGATCTCCGGTGATTTGGATCACGACGAGTACGACTCCTTCAACCCCGTTCTCTTGAACGCTTCCGCTTAGCGATCTACAAGGGTATGTAGATGCACTCTCCTTCCCCTCATTGCTGGTTTCTCCATAGATAGATCTTGGTGACACGTAGGAAAATTTTGAATTTCTGCTACGTTCCCCAACAATGACGGATGTCACTAGGAAGAACCGCCTATACTTCGTAAACCATGAAGAAAGGCGTGTAACCCGTAGACCTGTTTGGTGCGGTGTTGATACTCCATAACACGGAAGGTAACTCCTCCACCCAACAACCCGGCATCCGCTTTAAAGGAACCATAAGCCGGGGTTTAATACCTCTCAAAATTTCTTGATTTGCCCTTTCTGCTTGACCATTAGATTGGGGGTGAGCCACTAATGACACATCAAGCCGGATGTGCTCACGTTGACAAAATTCCTCCGTAGCACCCTTGGATAGATTAGTACCATTATCAGTTATAATGTTGTGTGGAAAACCAAACCGGAATATCACCTTCTTGATGAATTGGACCGCCGTGGCTGCATCACACTTACTGACTGGCTCTGCCTCTACCCATTTGGTAAACTTATCAACCGCCACCAACAGGTGGGTCTTTTTGTCCTTGGACCTCTTAAAGGGTCCAATCTAGCCCCCAAGTTGCAAACGGACAAGTGATTGGAATCATTCTCAACTCCTGAGCCGGAACATGAGCACGGCGTGCAAATTTCTGACAACCGTCACACCTTTTTACTAAATCCTCAGCATCAGCATGAGCCATCAACCAATAGAAGCCGTGGCAAAAAGCCTTAGCCACCAAGGATTTTGAACCGGCGTGGTGACCACAATCTCCTTCGTGGATCTCTCGCAAAATCTCACAACCTTCTTGAGGAGACACACAACGCTGAATCGCCCCTGTCACACTGTAACGATGTAACTCCCCATTGATAATGGTCATTGACTTGGATCGCCAGATTATCTGCCGCGCCAACGTTTCATCGCCTGGTAACTCGCCCCGGTTCATATAGGCCAGGTATGGGACTGTCCAATCCGGTATAACATGAAGAGCTTCTACCAACTGGGCCTCCGGGTCAGGAATAGCCAACTCCTCCTCTATGGGTATCTTGACCGACGGATTATGAAGTACGTCGAGGAAGACATTAGGTGGCACCGGTTTACGCTGAGGGCCTAGATGACTTAAAGCGTCCGCTGCTTCATTCTTTCGCCGGTCGATATGATCAACTTGATAACCCTTGAAGTGACCAGCTACTATGTCCACCTCTCGTCGATATGCAGCCATGAGGGGATCCTTAGAATCCCAAGTGCCAGATACCTGCTGAGCCACCAGGTCCGAGTCACCAAAGCATTTAACCCGGCTTAAGTTCATTTCCTTAGCCATCCGAAGACCATGGAGCAAGGCCTCATACTCAGCTGCATTGTTAGTACATGGGAACATTAAACGGAGAACATAACAAAACTTATCACCTCGTGGGGAAGTTAATATGACTCCAGCCCCCGAGCCCTCCAATTGCCTGGACCCATCAAAGTGAATAGTCCAATAAGTGTTGTCTAGCTTTTCCTCTGGTGCCTGCAACTCTGTCCAATCATTGATGAAGTCCATGAGTGCTTGAGATTTGATTGCTGTGCGAGGTGTATATTTGAGCCCGTGAGGTCCAAGCTCAATAGCCCACTTGGCAATCTAGCCAGTTGCCTCTCTGTTTTGAATGATATCTCCCAGAGGGGCTGAACTAACCACTGTGATGGGATGATCTTAAAAATAATGCTTGAGCTTCCGGCTTGCCATGAAAACTCCATACACCAAATTCTGCCAATGCGGGTACCTCTGCTTTGATTCAATAAGCACCTCATTGATGTAATAAACCGGCCGTTGAACCGGATACTCCTTTCTGGCCTCCTTGCGCTCCACCACAATAGCCACACTAACAACCCGGGCATTAGCAGCCACATATAGCAATAAGAGCTCTTTATCAACCGGAGCCGCAAGGACGGGCGGCTCGGCCAACTGTCTCTTCAAGTCCTCAAATGCTTTATCAGCCGCGTCACTCCAGACGAAATCATCTGTTTTCTTTAGCATCTAATACAAAGGAATAGCCTTTTCCCCAAGGCGGCTGATAAACCGGCTTAAAGCTGCAATCCGGCCCGCCAAACGCTGAACATCGTTGATACATGCCGGTTTAGCCAGGGACGTGATAGCTGAGATTTTTTTCCGGGTTAGCCTCAATGTCTCTGTTGGACACCAGAAAACCCAAGAGCTTGCCTGCCGGAACACCAAAGACACATTTTGCCGGATTAAGCATCATCTTATAAACCCGGAGCTTATCAAAAGTCTCTCTCAAGTCATCTATCAATGTTTCCTCCTTCGTGGATTTCACCATAATGTCATCCACATAAGTGTGGACATTGCACCCAATCTGTTTATGAAGACAATTCTGAACACAGCGTTGATATGTCGCCTGGGCGCTCTTGAGCCCAAAAGGCATAGATACATAGCAGAAGGCTCCAAAGAGAGTTATGAAAGCTGTCTTCTCCTGGTCCTTAACTGCCATTTTGATATCTTATATTTACTAATTGGATGCACCATACGAGTCTTCAGGTTAATCCACATCATTAAGAAAATATTAACCGTTGATCAATGTAATTGATCTATCTCGACCCCACGATTAACGTTACTTTTCTGGTGAAAAACAAAACTATTCTACTCATAACCAAGACCAAACCTGACCTCCTTCCAAATTTTTTTCACCCAACCTACACGTACGTATTGCTCTCCCATGCTAAACTGTTCGGTTAAGAGGTAACATAGTTGTACCCACCCGATCTATCCATCATGGGTTTGGAGCTATTACATGGACTTCTATTTTTTTAAACTGCCTTAGATGTAGATATACGTATGTAGTAGTAGATATGGACTCACATGTGAAAAAAAACACAATATGGAATCGCTCGGCCCTCTCCTTATCTCTCATGACTCTTCTCCTTCCCTTCCTCTATGTCCGCAAGAATAGAAATCTACTAATATTGATGCGGGTCCCCTCTTCTTCAAGTTGATCTAAAAAACCGTTGTGCTGCCGCATGTCATCAGCATACCCTCGGGAGGACCTTACAGAAACCCATCCACCTTCCGCGTGCTCCAGCCGTACTCAATTAATTTCAGTTTTTCAACCATGGTGGAATTGAAATTATAATAAGGTACGATCCAATCAAGCATCAAGCCTGTGAACCTTACAACGATCTCTTTTTTTTCTCAGCATGTGAATCATGCGAAAATCTATAATGAAATTTTGGTCCAACATATGAGAAGTACCAATTGGAAGTTGATTTGTACCAAATAATATGACCACCTCCACCGGTTAGATATGGAGCAAAACAACTGCAGCAAATGCGGCTCTTCGCCTCCTTGACACCGTTCTGCAGACCATCATATCTCCATATCTATCCTTTGATTCTTTTCTTCATTATTTAGGTGTGTAGTAACATTGGGATTGTGACTCACAAGGTTTGATGTGATTGCAGGTCCATCTGAGATAACAGACACACATGTTCAGTCGAAAACCTTTCAAGCCGCGATCAGGCTCTCATTTTGGTTAGCTCCTGTTCCCTCCAACTTCTTAGTGATTAGCTCTCTTTTTCCCAAATTTCTCTATGCTTTTCTAGGGTGTTAGTCAAATGATAGCTTGATTCTAACCATTGATGTGTTTCTATTTATGATGGTTTTAAAATCAGCATATCCGCATCACCTGCATCAGAAGTTTCTATTGTGGTCGATGACTGTTCTGACGGAAGAGAAAAAAGAAGCACCTTGACGCAAGATATGAAGAATACAATGTCCATGAAAAGCGGTGAAATTAAACATTCATTTACTTTCAGCAAAAGGTGGATCCAGAAGATAATAGCATCACAGGAGATATGATACGGTCCTTGAAGTGGTTGTTGGGACATATATATGACAATAATAGAGGCACATACGCAAGTAGCAGTTAACATGAGACTGAGAAAAGAGTTCATATGAGATGCTCAATCCAGGTTTGAATCAGTTTTAGCTGGTAGCTATGCAACAAAAGGAGTTTCTGTCAGGCAAGTTCAGGTTGTGGAGCAAATACAAACACTTACAGATAATGATGGACACTGTATCATGTGAGACCCAGTATAAAATCGTGTTCTGCATTATTTATCAATTTTTCATAGTAGTTTTTCTTAGTTCCAAAGCTTCAAATTTCATATGTTATGTCTCGGACATTTGGTTAACGATTGGAAAGAAGAGTACGTCTTAATTCTCTGCCGCTTTTTAGTGCGGGTAATTCTGCGCTACCTTGAAGGAGTAAAGGTAGGTAAGGTTAACCAAATTAAAATGTCTTATGACCCTAATTGTGCACCACATATAACGTGCTAAAAGATACTTTTGTCTAAATCCATAAAAATATCTTCACTCATTGTTTGGTACCATATCCCGACTATTTTATAAAACCATGTAGGACTGAACAGTACGTCTTTCCCGTTCTTGCCTGACTTCTATTATGCCCTGAGCTTACTTATAGAAAGTTAGACAATGTTTATTCTAATATGTCACTTTCTTTTTGGAATAAATAATTTAGAATCATACGTACATTTGGTTTTGCATAAATTTAAAACTGATTTTTTATCAGATCTGCAATAGTCAACAAACAAATATATCGGTAATAGTGCCGACCTAAGTTTAAGCAACCAAGGTTATATATATGCTAAAAATAGCGTGGAATAGTTGTGGAGTTTTTTGTAGAAAAATATTGAGTAATCCTATTTTTGTGCCGAATATTGGTGTCTCATTAATTTATTGGAAACATATTTTGTGTGTTACTATATTTGACTCCTTTTATTAGAAAGAATGCTGGATTTTGAACCATCTCATGCCTCCAGACATTCATATTTCAAATCATGGATATTTAGTGCTAAAAATAACTCAAAACTTAAATTTGTAAGGACTAAGATTCCTAACAAGATTAATTATAACTGTAGATAAACAAGACATAACTTAACATGCACGGACACATGTGTTCAAGGTACGAAATTTGAGCTCTCCTAATTATAACCCTCATGAAGAAGAAAGGTGAACATGATCGGTTTAAGAATTTCAAAATATCACTAAAAATGTGTAACATGATATGTGTACAATTGTTCTAAATTAACTATTAATAGTGTTAAAAGAGTTTCTAGGTTAAATAAACTAAAATACAGCCGCTACTGTAAAGTTTATAAATACCAAAATATTTATGGTTGTAACTTTTCAATTTTCATGCATTTTTATTACCTTTATACTACAAGCCATAGAACATAAAACTATTGTAGATAGACATACCATATAAAAATGTATTTTATACTAGCCCATGAGAATACACGGGTTGACGACTAGTGATGATAACCAGAATAAGCGTCCAAAAAACACAAACGCTCACAACCCGCCATAGCATCAATAATCTGATCAATGTGAGGGAGAGCAAAAGGATCAACTGGACAGGCTTTGTTCAAGTCTCTGTAATCCACACACATACGCCAAGTATCGTTTTTCTTAAGTACCAGCACCGGATTAGCTAACCACTCGGGGTGAAAGACCTCCACGATAAACCCTGCTGCCAAAAGCCGGGATACCTCCTCACCAATAGCCTTACGCCTCTCTTCATTGAAGCGGCGAAGAAACTGCCTGACCGGTTTAAACTTGGGATCTATATTAAGGGTGTGCTCAGCGAGTTCCCTCGGTACACCTGGCATGTCAGAAGGCTTCCATGCAAAGATTTCCCGGTTCTCACGGATGAACTCGATAAGCGTGCCTTCCTATTTCGGATCCAAGTTAGCGCTGATGCTGAACTGCTTGGATGAATCGCCAGGAACAAAGTCAACCAGTTTAGTCTCCTCTGCCGATTTAAACTTCAGTGCCGGATCATGCTCAGTAGTTGGCTTTTTCAGAGAAGTCATATCTGCCGGATCAACATTGTCCTTGTAAAATTTCAGCTCCCTCTGTGGCACAAACCGACTCGGCATAAGCCGCATCACCTTCTTCAGACTCCAAGGCTATCTTCCTGCTCCCATGTACTATGATGGTCCCCTTATGACCCGACATCTTAAGCTGCAGATAAACATAACACGGCCTTGCCATGAACTTGGCATAAGCCGGCCGACCGAACAGGGCATGATATGGACTCTTGATTTTTACCACTTCAAAGGTCAACACCTCTGATCTCAAATCATGCTCGTCTCCAAAAGCCACCTCTAGGGCTATCTTGCCAACTGGGTACGCCGACTTACCAGGCACCACTCCATGAAAGATGGTGTTCGACGGTTTAAGACTCTTGTCTGTCAGCCCCATGCGACAGAAGGTATCATAGTAAAGGATATTGATACTGCTCCCTCCATCCATAAGCACTTTGGTGAACTTGTAGCCCCCGACTTGAGGAGCCACCACTAAGGCCAGATGACCTGGATTATCAACCCGTGGCGGATGATCCTCCCGACTCCATAAAATGGGTTGTTCAGACCAGCGCAAATACTGAGGCACTGCCGGTTCAACAGAGTTCATGGCCCTTTTGTGAAGCTTCTGATCGCGCTTACACAAGATAGTGGTAAAGACATGATACTGCCCACTATTCAACTGCTTCGGATTGCTCTGATAACCCGACTGCTGCTGCTGCTGATTCCCCTGATGGTTATAACCTCCCTGATTGCCCTGATTACCTTGATTGCCATGTCCGGTCTGATTGCCTTGGAACCCTGAATCGGAGTTGCCGCCTCCGTAACCCTGCCCATGAAAACCGCCTCCTGAACCGTCGGGCGGGCCATTTTCATATTGAAACATATTAAAAATTTTGAACTCTCGCGTGATGAAGCAATCCTTCCAAAGATGCCAGGCTGGCTTCTACTTCGACCCGTGCTTTGGACAAGGTTGATTTAACAGGCGCTCCATATTGGGGTCTGACCCTCCGCCCCTCTGGGGCGGTTTGCCCTTACGACGCTGACCATTATCCTGGGCGTTGGTGTTAGCCACAAAGTCCAAGCTATTGTCCGCTTTGCGCTTACCATTGTTCCCATGACCTGCCGGGTTATGCTGCTGCCCCTTGGCACTGCCGTTCTTTTTCCCCTTCCCTGGTTTGTCCTCTTCAGAATCAGGGTCCTTAGTACTATCTGAATCGGCATACTTAACCAAAGCGGCCATAAGTGTTGACATGTCATTACAGTGACGTTTGAGACTTCCCAACTTCAGTTTTAAAGGCATGAACCGGCATTTGCCCTCCAATGTCAAAGCTGTTGTGTCTGCATTGATACGGTCCGATGAATGCAAAATAGCTGAGACTCGCTTCACCCAATGGGTCGTAGACTCCCCATCCTCTTGAACACAAGCGGCTAGGTCCACAATTGACATGGGCTGCTTACATGTATCCTTGAAATTCTGGATAAACCGGCTCTTTAACTCGGCCCATGACGCAATGGAATTAGCTGGTAGACTCTTTAACCAGGTACGGGCCGTTCCTTCCAACATCATGGTGAAATACTTAGCACACACTGCTTCATCCACATCCAGCGTCTCCATTGCCATCTCATAACTCTCAACCCATGACTCGGGGGGCAAATCGGTAGTGTAATTGGGCACCTTACGAGAGCCCTTAAAATCCTTGGGCAGTCACACATTACGCAAGGCTGGGGTGAGGCACGGTACCCCCAAAGAACTGAAGACCACACCTGGATCCATGATGGTGGTTGGACGAACCGGAGTAGGCTAACGAGCTGTGTTCTGGGCTGCTAACTCGGCCTCTCGACGCTCTCGGCCGTGATCCACCACATCTTATGCGTTAGCACCACCACCCGCCGGGTTACGGTGCCGCGCACTGCTTGACACAACCGGTTCATCAATATGCTTGTTGTAGCTCCGACTTGGATGGGGGGTGGAATGAATCTTCTCATGGCTATGCGAATAAGCCTGCTGCTGGTTTAAAGCCATTTGAAGGAGCTCCCTCGCCCGCCGTGTCTCAACTGCCACCGGGTGACTCACCTTTGATCGGGAGAGCTGACAATCGTGAAGCGGCGGCCACAATGTTATCCAATGGGTTGGAGTAATGACCCGGGGGTGTCGGAACGTGTTGTGGTAAGATGTTACTCTGACGAAGTGGGTCCACCGCGCGCTGCTGAACCGGCGCTCCTGTTACCGGCGCTTCTGTCCGGTTTACCACCGGCTGATTACTGGTTCCCGCTCCGGTTGCCCCCAAGGCTGACGGAAGGCACGATTGGTATCTTCTCCTCATGACATCATCCGACGCACTCCGATCCAGCATAAACTAGTACGCCTAAGCCTCCAATCCGGCCCGCTCTACAGCCATCCTCGTGTTTTCGGCTGCCAGGTCGCTTTAGCCTGAGTTATCTGATCCTTCACTTTTGCAATCTCCGCGCTGTGTTGATCTCGGTTTGCCATGTCCACCTCCACTGCTAGTAACGTTGCTAAGCTGTCGAATAGATCGGACAAAACCCAAGCCGGAGGCGGTGCAGAGCCCTGATACGTCTTCGTCGTATCTACTTTTCCAAACACTTTTGCCCTTGTTTTGGACTCTAACTTGTATGATTTGAATGGAACTAACCCGGACTGACGCTATTTTCAGCAGAATTGCCATGATGTTGTTTTATGTGCAGAAAACAAATATTCTCGGAATGACCTGAAACTCCACGGAACACCTTACAATAAATAATAAAAAATCCTCGCCAAAGATGAAGACCAGGGGGCCCACACCCTTCTCACGAGGGTGGGGGGCGCCCCCCCTAAGGCGCGCTCCCTACCTCGTGGGCCCCCTGGATGCCCTCCGACGCCAACTCCAACTCTATATATTTGCTTTCGGAGAGAAAAAATCAGAGAGAAGAAATCATCGTGTTTTATGATACGGAGCCGCCGCCAAGCCCTAAAACCTCTCGGGAGGGCTGATCTGGAGTCCGTTCGGGGCTTCGGAGAGGGGGATTCGTCGCCGTCGTCATCATCAACCATCCTCCATCACCAATTTCATGATGCTCACCGCCGTGCGTGAGTAATTCCATCGTAGGCTTGCTGGACGGTGATGGGTTGGATGAGATTTATCATGTAATCGAGTTAGTTTTGTTAGGGTTTGATCCCTAGTATCCACTATGTTCTGAGATTGATGTTGCTATGACTTTGCTATGCTTAATGCTTGTCACTAGGGCCCGAGTGCCATGATTTCAAATCTGAACCTATTATGTTTTCATGAATATATGTGAGTTCTTGATCCTATCTTGCAAGTCTATAGTCACCTACTATGTGTTATGATCCGGCAACCCCGAAGTGACAATAATCGGGACCACTCCCGGTGATGACCTTAGTTTGAGGAGTTCATGTATTCACTATGTGCTAATGCTTTGTTCCGGTTCTCTATTAAAAGGAGGCCTTAATATCCCTTAGTTTCCAATAGGACCCCGCTGCCACGGGAGGGTAGGACAAAAGATGTCATGAAGTTCTTTTCCATAAGCACGTATGACTATATACGGAATACATGCCTACATTACATTGATGAATTGGAGCTAGTTCTGTGTCACCCTATGTTATGACTGTTACATGATGAACCGCATCCGGCATAATTATCCATCACTGATCCGGTACCTATGAGTTTTCCATATATTGGTTTACGCTTATTTACTTTCCCACTGCTACTGTTACAATCACTACAAAATACCAAAATTATTACTTTTGTTGTCTTTACTTTTGTTGCCACTACCACCACTATCATATTACTTTGCTACTAAACACTTTGCTGCAGATACTAAGTTTCCAGGTGTGGTTGAATTGACAACTCGGCTGCTAATACTTGAGAATATTCTTTGGCTCCCCTTGTGTCGAACCAATAAATTTGGGTTGAATACTCTACCCTCGAAAGCTGTTGCGATCCCCCATACTTGTGGGTTATCAAGACCAATTTCTGGCACCGTTGCCGGGGAGCATAGCTCTATTCTTTGAGTCACTTGGGATTTATATCTGCTTATCATTATGAAGAATTTGAGAGATCCAAAAACCAAGATCTATCCCTCAACTACGAGGGGAGGTAAGGAACTGCCATCTAGCTCTGCACTTGATTCACCTTCTGTTATGAGTAAGCTAGCGACACCTACACCTGCTTCTGCTATTCGTTCTGATATGTCGCATGTTATTGATGATGCCACTTCTGCTATGCATGATACTTATGATGAAACTGCTTCTATGTCTGATACTACTGTGTCCCTTGGTGAATTTCTTGATGAACAAATTGCTAGGGCTAGAGAAAAAGAAATTGTTGAATCTGAATACGATGATGATAGTGATGATGAAAATATGCCTGTTATTCCTGAGGGCTATCTTTTTGATATGGAATCTTCTGCCGCTATTTTAGCTTGCAAAGATAGATATGAGCTTAAGAGGTTATTAATTAAATGGAACAAAGAATCACTTAGAGATAAAATGAAACCCGACCCTGCTTTTGCCACTTCACCTATTTGTGTTCTTGATAAGGATTATGAATTCTCTGTTGATCCTGATATAATTACTTTGGTTGAATCTGATCCGTTTTATGGCTATGAATCTGAAACTTTTGTGGCACATCTTACTAAGTTAAATGATATAGCTTCCCTGTTCACTAATGATGAGAGATCATGTTACCTCTATATACTCAAAATATTTTCGTTCTCATTAAAGGGTGATGCTAAGATATGGTTTAATTCTCTTGATCCTGGTTGTGTGCGTAGTCCCCATGATTGATTTATTACTTCTCTGCTAAATATTTCCCTGCTCATAAGAAACAAGCTGCTTTGAGGGAAATATACAACTTTGTGCAAATTAAAGAAGAGAGTCTCCCACAAGCTTGGGGGAGGCTTCTCAAGTTACTTAATGCTTTGCCTGATCATCCTCTTAAGAAACCTGAAATACTTGATATCTTTTATAATGGACTAACCGATGCTTCCAGAGATTACCTGGATAGTTGTGCTGGTTCTCTTTTCAGGGAAAGAACACCGGATGAAGCTGAAATTCTATTGAATAATATGTTGACAAATGAAAATAATTGGGCACCTCCTGAGCCAGCTCCTGAGCCGGCTCCTGCTCCAATTACTGAGTCTATTCCTAAACCAACTCTGAAGAAGAGAGGTGTTCTATTTCTCAGTCCCGAAGATATGCAAGAGGCAAAGAAATCTATGAAAGAGAAAGGTATTAAAGCTGAAGACGTTAAGAATTTACCTCCTATTGAAGAAATACATGGTCTTAATTCACCGCCTGTTGAAGAAACTTATGATTTCAATTCTTTATTTATTGAAGAACCTCCTGACCCCGATATCCCGACATAGGTAGTAAAGGTAAATTCTCTCTATAGATATAATAAAGCTGAAGTTCCTCCTACTAGAATTGCTAGTCAGTGCTTGGATGAGTTTGATAACTTTATGTTTAAGCAAGACGACTTCAATGCTTATTTTGGTAGACAATTAAAAGAAAATGCTTATATGATTAGACGCTTGGATGATTATATGGCTAATATTAAAGGTGAACTTAAACTTGTTAGCAAACATGCTTCTATGGTTACCACGCAAGTAGAACAAGTACTTAAGGCTCAAAAAGAAGTGCTTGATGAAATGAATAGTAAGAAAAATGATTATGTTGTTAGAGTGGCTACTAGAACTGGTAGAATGACTCAGGAACCTTTGTATCCTGAAGGCCACCCTAAGAGAATCGAGCAAAATTCTCAGAGAAATAATATTGATGTTCCTAGTTCTTCTAAAAAGAAGAAAAAGAAATATGATAGAACTGTGCAAACTTCTAGTGGACCTATTGCTGAACCACCTGATAATCCAAATGATATCTCTATGTCTAATGCTGAAACACAATCTGGTAATGAGCATGAACCTAATGAAAATATTAATGATGATGTTCATGATGATGCTCAACCTAGTAATGACAATGATGTAGAAATTGAACCTGCTGTTGATCTTGATAACCCACAATCAAAGAATCAACGTTATGATAAAAGAGACTTTGTTTCTAGGAAACATGGTAAAGAAAGGGAACCTTGGGTTCAGAAACCCATGCATTTTCCTCCAAAACCATCCAAGAAAAAGGATGATGAGGATTTTGAGCGCTTTGCTGAAATGATTAGGCCTATCTTTTTGCGTATGCGATTAACTGATGTGCTCAAAACAAATCCTTATGCTAAATATATGAAGGATATCATTACTAATAAAAGAAAGATACCGGAAGCTGAGATTTCCACCATGCTTGCTAATTATACTTTTAAGGGTGGAATACCAAAGAAACTTGGAGATCCCGGAGTACCTACTATACCTTGCTCCCTTAAAAGAAATTATATTAAAACTGTTTTATGTGATCTTGGAGCCGGTGTTAGTGTTATGCCTCTCTCTTTATATCGTAGACTTGACTTGAATAAGCTGACACCTACCGAAATATCTTTGCAAATGGCTGATAAATCAACTGCTATACCTGTCGGTATTTGTGAGGATATGCCTGTTGTGGTTGCAAACGTTACTATTATTCTTGAAAGACCTTTTCTTAATACTGCAGGGGCTGTTATTGATTGCAACAAAGGCAATGTCACTTTTCATGTTAATGGTATTGAGCATACGGTACACTTTCCGAGGAAACAACCTCAAGTTCATAGTATCAACTCCAATGGAAAAATTCCATCGATTATAATTGGAGGTTTTGAATTTCCTCTTCCTACTGTCAAAAAGAAATATGATATACTTATTATAGGGGATGTGCATATCCCCGTTGAGGTAACTTAGTGTTATTCGAAATTTCTCCGGTTTCATGATTATCGGAATGAGTTTGTTAACAAGACTTGATCAACCTTGTTAGTGGATTCTTTTTGATGAGCATGAGATGGATGAAACTAGAAGCACAACCTTCTGTACCCTCTCTTTATTTTCTGTTATTTAATAGAAATAAAGTAAAAATAGTATTTTTTCTGTCTGTTTCC
Organism: Triticum urartu; assembly: GCF_056163025.1. Lineage (NCBI taxonomy): Eukaryota > Viridiplantae > Streptophyta > Magnoliopsida > Poales > Poaceae > Triticum > Triticum urartu. The sequence goes on along the minus strand of NC_141879.1, from coordinate 146,759,770 downwards.
TGACTTATCCGTGCAATATAGAAATATCCCGAAAATAAAAGTCCTTAGAATGACGTGCCAATTTAATATGATTTTTTCGGGAATATTTGAGGATTTACTATGCAAAAATCACCGTGGGAGGAGCTGCCACCTGGCCACGAGGGTGGTGGGCGCCCCCCCCCCCCTAGGGCGCGCCCCCCTGCCTCGTCGGCCCACGGTGGCCCTCCTCCACTTATCCCAGCACCCATCTTCTTCCTCTATTTCACACAAACCCGAAAAACCAACTCAAGCACGAGTTCCAGCCACTTTTGTTGTGATTTTTGATCTCCTTACTCAAAGCACCTCTCGCAAAACTGCTTGGGGAGATTGTTCCTTGGTATGTGACTCCTCCATTGGTCCAATTAGTTTTTGTTCTAGTGCTTTATTCTTTGCAAATTTGTGCTGCATAGGTGACCATGTTCTTGAGCTTGCATGTCAAATTTATATGGTTCCAAGTAGTTCTAATGCTTGATATAGGCTCTAGGCACTTGTGGGAGTAGTTGCTATCAGTTTTCTTGAAGTTGGTTCACTTTTGTTTGAAGTTACTAAAAATTTCAGAATTTTTCAGAGAAAAACAATATGCTTAGGAAGATGTTCCAAGGTGGTTCCTCTAAGAAGCAAGGACCCAGAATTGCTATGCGCGATGCTGACGAGGATCCACCAAGAGACGCTCCAGTACGGCCTTGCGAATGGCCGTCGAAAAATTTTATGGACAGTGCGGGAATTAAAGAAGAATTCAAAGCATATTTGCGCAATGCCGGTCTTGAGGATTTTGAGGCTAACAAATGCCCCCGGTATCATGATCTCACAAGTTCATTTGTGAGGAGGTTTGAGTATTCATCTTCGCGTAATTCTCCTTCAGTCATGTTTGATCTCTATGACAAATCTTATACCATGGACTTAGAGGATTTCACTTCTGCTTGCAAACTTCCATCATGGGGCAGTGTTAGGAATCCCCCTAAATCTGAATTTAGAAACTTTATTGCTAGTATAATTGTGGGGGAATCTAGAGATATAATGCAGGCTACCATAGGGAGCATTCACTTTCCTGCTATACATTATTTTTCTCTCTTCATCGGTAGATGCATAAATGCTAAGGATGAAGCATGTCACATGTGTGTCCCTGATCTTAGCATTCTTAGGAGTGCTGTGTTAGGAGACCAATCTTATCATATGGGAGCCATTGTAGCTCGTAGGTTGCATCATAATAGACATAATGGAGATTTCTTTGGAGAAATTTATGCAACCCGCTTAGCTCATTTTCTTGAGATAGACACTCGTGAGGGTGATACGGCGTTGCCTCCTGCATATTTAGATTATAACTCTATGGCTTCGCATCAGTTTGTCGAGAGGCCTGAATAACCTCTCTTATATCGTTTAATTTTTGATAAGCGACGTGTTTTCCGTATTACTATCCCTGCTCCTGCCTTCTTTGATTCACAGACAAAAAGAAGATATGTTATTACCAGAGAGGAGGCAGAAGAGTACGAGAGGAGAGCGGAGGCAGCTCGACTCCACGCTGCAGCTCAGCAGGTGATAACTGCTGCACATCAGTATGATCCCGACTATTCTTCGTCGCAGTATGACCACGGCTACACCTATGGGTATCCGCCAGGCTATCCCTGGCAATAGACCAACTTAGGCCAAAAGCCTAAGCTTGGGGGAGTACGTATTTCTCACCGACATTACATTTATGTTCACACACACTCATTGCTAGATGTCGGTGCTCATACTTTTTCACTGTAATATCCATGCTAGTTTATTTTCTTTTTCTTGCTTTCTTCTCGTGTGTTTGTTAAACCTTAAGAAAAACCAAAAAAATAGTAGTAGTTTATTTTTCTGCTGTAGTAGTAATAATTAAAAAGAAAACCTAAAAATATTTCCCGTTCTTCTTTTGCTTGTTGGGAGCTTTCCCGTGTAAATAGTTTTATTTCTTTTCTTTTCTTTGGGGGTCAGTAGGAGGAAGTCCATAATTAAATTATTGAAGTGGCTCTTATATATGCATTATTGTTGATTTAACCAAGAGCCCATATTGCCTTGTCTTCTCCTGTTTATTGAATGCTCGTAGATTCCAGCTTAGTCCAATGCACGTACACTCTTATTATTATTCACACCGTTCGGTCGTGCAAGTGAAAGGCAATTATGATGATATATGATGGACTGACTGAAATGAGAAAAGCTGGTATGAACTCGACCTCTTTTGTTTTTGTAAATATGATGAGTCCCTCGTTCTTGATTCAGCTTATTTATAAATAAACATGTTTGTAATGACAATTAGAGATCGTAGTTGCTTGTGTCATGCTTGATTAGCTATGAGTTATAATGGTTTACCTTGTGTGCCAACATGCTATTGAGATGGTTATGATGTGGTATGATGGGGTGGTATCCTTCTTTGAATAATTTAAGTGACTTGACTTGGCACATGTTCACGCATGTAGTTGAAACAAATCAACATAGCCTTCACGATATTTATGTTCATGGTGGATTATATCCTACTCATGCTTGCATCCAATGTTTATTAATTTTAATGCATGCACATGGCTGTTGTCGTTCTCTAGTTGGTCGCTTCCCAGTCTTTTGCTAGCCTTCACCTGTACTAAGCGGGAATACTGCTTGTGCATCCAATCCCTTAAACCCCAAAGTTATTACAGATGAGTCCACTATACCTTCCTATATGCGGTATCTACCTGCCGTTCCAAGTAAATTTGTATGTGCCAAACTCTAAACCTTCAAATAAACATTCTGTTTTGTATGCTCGAATAGCTCATGTATCAATCAAGGCTTTCCTTATCTTCCGTGTTAGGCGGGTTATTCTCAAAAGGAGTGGACTCCGCTCCTCACTCACGAGAAAATGGCTGGTCACCGGGATGCCCAGTCCCATGCTTTATGCAAAGTAAATCAAAATTAATTGCAAACAAAACTCCCCCTGGGACCTGATGTATGTTGGAGGCACTCGTTGTTTCGAGCAAGCCATGGATTGATGTTTGTTGGTGGAGGGGGAGTATAACCTTTACCATTCTGTTTGGGAACCGCCTATAATGTGTTTAGCATGGAAGGTATCGCTATCTCTTAGTTGCTACGTTGACAATGAAAGTATACCGCTCAAAATACAATTTATCTCTATTGCAAAACCGAGCTTTGGCACCTCTACAAATCCCGTCTTCCCTCTGTGAAGGGCCTATCCATTTACTTTTATGTTGAGTCATCACCCTCTTATTAAAAAGCATTAACTGGAGAGCACAACTGTCATTTGCATTCATCACTATTAATTTATATTGGGTGTGACTATGATTGGATCTCTTTTACCATAAATTACAATGTCTAGTCAGTCCTTGATCTTTAAAGGTGCTTTGCATTTATGTTTTGCGGTCTCAGAAAGGGCTAGCGAGATACCATCTTGTTATATCATATTATGATTGTTTTGAGAAAGTGTTGTCATCCGAGATTTATTATTATGACTTGCTAGTTGATTATGCTATTGATATGAGTAATTACGAGACCTGAGAATTATTGCAAATGTGGTTAGTTATGATCTATGCTGAAAACTTGAATGCTGGCTTGACATAGTTACAACAACAAGAGCAAACAGAGTTTGTAAAAGTTTTTGTTTCTTTCTTTCAGTTTGTCAATTGAATTGCTTGAGGACAAACAAGGGTTTAAGCTTGGGGGAGTTGATACGTCTCCGTCGTATCTACTTTTCCAAACACTTTTGCCATTGTTTTGGACTCTAACTTGTATGATTTGAATGGAACTAACCCGGACTGACGCTGTTTTCAGCAGAATTGCCATGATGTTGTTTTATGTGCAGAAGACAAATATTCTCGGAATGACCTAAAACTCCACGGAACACCTTACAATAAATAATAAAAAATCCTTGCCAAAGATGAAGACCAGGGGGCCCACACCCTTCTCCCGAGGGTGGGGGGCGCCCCCCTAGGGCGCGCCCCCTACCTCGTGGCCCCCCTGGATGCCCTCCGACGCCAACTCCAACTCTATATATTTGCTTTCGGAGAGAAAAAAATCAGAGAGAAGAAATCATCGCGTTTTACGATATGGAGCCGCCGCCAAGACCTAAAACCTCTCGGGAGGGCTGATCTGGAGTCCGTTCGGGGCTTCGGAGGGGGATTCGTCGCCGTCGTCATCATCAACCATCCTCCATCACCAATTTCATGATGCTCACTGCCGTGCGTGAGTAATTCCATCGTAGGCTTGCTGGACGATGATGGGTTGGATGAGATTTATCATGTAATCGAGTTAGTTTTGTTAGGGTTTGATCCCTAGTATCCACTATGTTCTGAGATTGATGTTGCTATGACTTTGCTATGCTTAATGCTTGTCACTAGGGCCCGAGTGCCATGATTTCAGATCTGAACCTATTATGTTTTCATGAATATATGTGAGTTCTTGATCCTATCTTGCAAGTCTATAGTCACCTACTATGTGTTATGATCCGGCAACCCCGAAGTGACAATAATCGGGACCACTCCCGGTGATGACCTTAGTTTGAGGAGTTCATGTATTCACTATGTGCTAATGCTTTGTTCCGGTTCTCTATTAAAAGGAGGCCTTAATATCCCTTAGTTTCCAATAGGACCCCGCTGCCACGGGAGGGTAGGACAAAAGATGTCATGCAAGTTTTTTTCCATAAGCACGTATGACTATATACGGAATATATGCCTACATTACATTGATGAATTGGAGCTAGTTCTGTGTCACCCTATGTTATGACTATTACATGATGAACCGCATCCGGCATAATTATCCATCACTGATCCGGTACCTACGAGTTTTCCATATACTGGTTTACGCTTATTTACTTTCCCGCTGCTACTGTTACAATCACTACAAAATACCAAAAAATATTACTTTTGCTGTCTTTACTTTTGTTTCCACTACCACCACTATCATATTACTTTGCTACTAAACACTTTGTTGCAGATACTAAGTTTCCAGGTGTGGTTGAATTGACAACTCAGCTGCTAATACTTGAGAATATTCTTTGGCTCCCCTTGTGTCGAATCAATAAATTTGGGTTGAATACTCTACCCACGAAAGCTATTGCGATCCCCTATACTTGTGGGTTATCAAGCCCCCTGCTCCCGCTGGCGTTGCCGTTGTTGAACCGGAGATCATGGCCGCGGCGGTAGAAGAGTGTTGCGCTGGTTGCGTACCGGCCATGAAGACCGCGACCCGGCTTGGCAGATCGAGGGGGTACGGAATACTGTTGTCATCGGAACCTCCACTAATCCGGCCATCCTGCAGCTGGTACAGTGACTCGGTCTCTCCAGTCGAAGACTCGTCGTCGAAACAGACAATGGCTTCTCCATCAGATGCCGGTCCATCCTCATATTCCGCTCCATGGATGACACCTACGAAGAGATGATTTATGGCGGGCTGAACCTGGGCAGAGCTTGCACGCTGAGCCGTCTCGATGATGTCGGTGCAGATGTCCGGCTCAGGGCCCGGTTCGCCGATCTTGCCGATGAAGACGTGAATTCCGCCAAAGGGGATCCGGTATCCGTATTCAATTGAACCGGCCTCGGGACCCCATCCTGCGTCGTTGATGTAGAGCTTGCCGCGACGACTTTTAGTCATCCGGCCCACAGTGTATCCCTTGAGCCCTTCGAAGCTGCCCTTCAAAAACTCGAAACCATCGTGCGATAGCCCCACGGTGGGCGCCAACTGTCGTGGTTTTGTCACGACAGATGTCCTCGTGAAAGGACTTAGTCATGGAGCCATCGCTACGGGTTAGCTTAAAGGGGTTAAACCGGACAAGGGACACGAGAGTTTTATACTAGTTCGGCCTCTTACGATGAAGGTAAAAGCCTACGTCTAGTTGTGATGGAATTACTGGGGTTTCGATGACCAGGGAGCGAATCCGCTTTGCCTGGCTTCGAGTTGTTGTTGTGTGTTCCTAAACCGCCGCCGGGTCGTCCCTTTATATACATAGGCCGACGCCCGTCGATTTACAGAGTCCCGAAGCCGGATCATCAATGTGTCCAACTCGGTCTCTATCTCACCTATCTTACAATACAAGTTACATGAACATGTCGGTTTACATCTACAGGCCTTCATAAAGCGTCATCATCCTTTGTCTTCTTGCACTTCTAATCTTCATAGAGTTAACCCGGCTACTCCTGGCCGGTTTACGTCCAGTAGTAATATCCCCAACAGGGAGGGAGGTGGGTGAATGACGAGTGTGGGCAACGAGTAGGTGATGCGTTGGCGAGTGGGGGGGCATTTTGGGAAACTCCAAAATTTTCGTAACGTAACCAAATTTGTACATGAAACCCTTAAACGACATATATTTCGGTAAAGAGGAAGTACAAAAAGGAGTACGTATGGAGACTGCAAACTTTTTTTCTTGCCAGAAAATCTTCAATCTATTCATCTTCAATCATAGCAGTACAACGAACATCCAAAATAATAAAAATTACATACAGACTTATAAACCACCTAGCGGCAACTACAAGCACTGAAGTGAGTCGAAGACGTGCTACCGTCATTGTCTCTCCCTCGCCAGAGCTGGCCAAAACTTGTTGTAGTAGATAGCGAGAAAGTCATTGTGTTAAGCCCCCACCGGACCAACGCAGCAGGACAACAATGAGCGCCAGTGAAGAGTAGAGTAGGTCCGAAGGATTCAGCCTGAAGACACACGAATATAGATGAATTACGACCAGATCCAAGCAAATTCACCAAGGACAAATCCGCCAGACACGCCTGCACATGCCCATCGACGATGCTATAAACACGCTACCGGGACGGGGGCTAGGCAGGGAGAACTTTATTCAATCTTCAGAGAGCCGCCGCCGTCTCGTCTTGCTAAGAATGACGCAAAACGCTTACAAATCTCTCTAAAAACAAAGCCCTCTCACCGGCAAGGGCCGGGATCCACCGCAATGCGATGCCCTAAGTTCACCGGAGACGAGGAAGACTGTCGGCTTCGGCAATGGTAGGCTAGGCTTTTCTTAGAGATGAGGCGGCTGTGGGGAAATGTCAATTATAAACACAGATTGTCTGAGAAAGTGAGAAGGGATGATGTAGCACGACCAACAGTGCTTGCCCTGCCAAAGCCCCGAGAGCCTCCCGGTGGAAGAGCACAAACCTGACAGGACTCCTGCTTTCTAGACGGCCAAGCGGCGCGGTCACGATCGCGAAGGGCTTCCCATCATCCCAGGCACATCCCCGCCACAAACATGTCACCACGAGCGACGGCCAAATGGACGCCACACACAGTTGCGCCCGTCAGGCTCGCCGGCTCCGCTGTCTCCCTGAGCGCGCACAGGCGTGAGTGGATCATGTCAGTCAGCCTGCATGGGATCGGAGCCGGGTCGCTCTCCGCCCTCGCCGAACCGGACCGGAAGCCCGGCCTTTCCTTTCTGCCCGTGGCATCGGTATCACCACCTCACCCGCTCTATTCTATATCGCCTGGCGCCTATCGGCCCACGCCAGCACGGGCAATGCCCCGGGTTTGAATAACGCAGCGGCCCCCCGGCCTCCACGTCGCGCGCTCCGGTGTTGTTTCCCGTGGAAGCCACTGGTCACCGCAGAATCATCCATGGGGTGGTACTACTAAAAAAGGGGACCGTACCGCGCTCCGTGATCCCGTCCCCGTCGCTACCTACCGTTTTGCGTCACTGTGGGAGCGGCAGGCGGGCGGGCAGGGTGGGGTGGGGTTTCCGGTCGTCGGAGGAGTTTTCTATTGGGAAAGAAGCGGAATATCCTTTCCCGGCAGGTGGGTAAAAACTAGGCGATGTCTCTGGAAGGCGAGGGAGTTGAATATTGGACGGGCACATGCGGGCCGACAGCTGGGCAAAGTTCCTGCACTAGTTTACAAGTTACTGCAACGTGACGGAGAGTTCGGAATACTGGTAGTCTAGGCTGGTACCTGTGTGTGTGGGTTTCCTGGCGTCTGTCAATTGGTTGCTTGCTTTGTGCTTCTTGCCTGCCTCGGTAGAATATGGGTTTTTTTGCGTTGTGCTTTGCCTTCTGCCTTTCCTTTTTTTTTTGGAGGAAAATTGCCTATACTGCCTTTCGGCTTCTTTTGGACTTTTCGTTCGTGGAATTGTCAGTTGCGGCCTTTTTGTTTTTAAGACAAAAATGTGGACCTGTGGACTAGCATTATCTGGACCTGGCGGGTAACGGGGGCGGCCCTGTGGACTAGCATTATCTGGACCTGGCGGGCCTGAATGAAATAGCTGCATATAACCGTTGCTCGGAGCCTGGGACAGGTCCATTTTCTAGTTTGGGGCTATTAATAAGGGGCGCGGCTATGTCTCGCCGAAAAACAAAGAAAACAAAACCAAAAAAGGCTATGTCAAGCCTTCGAGAGATCCTCCCCATCACCTTGACCACCAACCAGGAGCAGGGCAGTGGCATGTATCGCCCACAGCTATCCCGATCGAGCGATCACTCCCGTCGGGTTACTTGGCTGGCGTGGTGTGGACGACCCGATATCTTGGATGGCTGAATGATGTAGTAGCGTAGGTACAATTAGTGGGTTTTCCTCCCATTTTTTCTTTTTTCCACTACACAGAAAATATGTTCAATCAAAATTCACGAAATCAATAAGGTTTATAAATTCAAAACAAGTTCACAAACTTGAATGGACTCGCAGATTCAAAAATGAACAACCTTTGGAAAAGTGAACAGTTTTTAAATCCCTTTTTTTAAAAAAAAATATGAACAATTTTAAAGTTTACGAACATTCTATTGAATTACGAATTCATTTTAAATCCGATTTTTTTAAAATTTCAAGCATTATTTAAAATATGAACAAAATTTGAAAATACAAACATTTTTAAAGTTACAATCAGTTTTTTTTATTTTCTGTAAAATTACAAAAAGGAGAGAAGAAAAAAAAACGGCGGCAAAATACCAAGCAAACTCACATGGGCACTCACCTGGGCCAGCACACTTGCCATAGAGAGCGCTGTCCTCGTAGCGACCCTGCCTTTTTTCTCTCTAGTTTCCTTTAGTGGCAATATAGCTCCCCAATCTTCCGGGTTTTTTTTTTCTATAGGGACTTGATTTGCATGTAGCTGCAATGTATATACCAAAATTTCCCTGTGGCGACACTGTAGCGACCATTCTTCTTAATCGCGAAGATTTTTCGGAAACGTGAACAATTTTTCTGAAAACACCGAAAATTTTAAAAATGTGAAGTTTGTTTGAATCTGTGAAAAATTCTGAAACAAGGGAAAAATTAAATCACAGACATTATTTGTTAGAATTCCCAGACATTATTCCAAAATGCATATATTTTTTGAATTGGTAAAGAATTTTTGGAAATCGTAATATTTTTTGTAAAGCGTGATTTTTAAAATTCTGATAAATTTATATTTTTTTTGAAAATATGAATATTTTAAAATCCTGGGAAAAATTGGAAAACACGATTTTTTTAAACATGAACAATTTTGAAAAAAAATGATTTTTTAAACATGAACCCTTTTTCAAATCCGAACACGTTTTTGATATATTGAACATTTGTTAAATTTGGTGAATTTTTTGAAAAATAAATAAATACCCAAAAAAACGTGATTAAAACTAGGAAAGGTAGTAAAGAAAAAAAAAATCTGTTCAGGAACCTTCTACAGGGTTACCAAAACCGCTAACGGCTTGTTCAGTTAATCCTCCTCCCAAGAGGATTGGAGGGGATTGGCAAGGATTGTGATGTATTTTGACTTATAAGAGGTTTAAATCCCCTTCAATCTCTTTGAATCCACATGCAACCGAACAAGGCCTAAGGAATCTTCTAGAAGGTTCTCCAAGACCGGCGAACTATCCATCCTCATCAACGCAGGGTGTGTGTCGCCTCGTACTTTGTCGCTTATTACGACAAAGAGGATTTTCCTTAAGCACCAGCTAGCAATTTGGTGCTCACGCACATGCCATCAGGCCAAAGCCCAATCTCGCTCACTCGCTTCGGCCTCCAATCTTGCCACCTAGTCGACCGTTGACCTTGACCCGCAGGCCATTGTCTTCAAAAAATATTCATGGGTTCCCTTTTTTGTGAATTTGAAAAAAAATACTAGTTCAAAAAATATCCATGAATTTGAAAAACGATCATGGTCTCAAATAAGTTTCCAAAATTTAAAACATTTGCTCCATTTGAAAAGTTCACGAATTCATGGAAACTATTCATGGACTAAAACAAATTCATGAATTTTAAAACATTCACGAATTGGAAAGAGACACAAATTTGAAAATTGTTCTTGATTTTCAAAAAAAGTTAAGGAAAATGAAAAGAAAAGTTCACCAAAATAAAAATAAAAATAAAATTGAAAAGGAAAATAGAAAGGAAAACAAAAAAACACATTTTTTTGTCAAAACAGACAAAAAACAAATAAACACAGATAACTAAGCCCCAAAAAACTGGCAGAAAGCCACACTACCATAGAGTACAAAATAGGCCGGCCTGTTCTGTCATGGCGGTGTGCGCCTCGTATGACTTTGCCCAAATAGCAGATGCCTATTTGGCGAGAGCAACTAATCGAGGGTTATCCCTTGCGGGAGCTCCTCGAGGGTCATTTAGGGTGGGTTCAGAGCGTGTCACTTGGCGCGCTCTCTGCCGCTGCCACATCTCGCCTGTTAGGTGCTCCATCAAGATTTTTTTTTCCTTCATATTTTTCTGTACGTATTTTTGGTTTTAGATGTGTTTTTTGGTTTTTCTGGCTTTTCTAGTTTTCCCTAAGTTTTGGACGAAAAAGAAAATTGCTTTTTTTGTGCGAAAAATGTGTTTTATTATTCTGCGAGAGGCACATGTTTGCTTCTGGTGGAGGCACATATTTGCTTCAGTGAGAGGCACAACTCTGTCTCTCGGAAAAGAAAAGAAAATTCTTTCTTTTGTGAGAGGCACAATTTGCTTCTCGTGGAGGCAAGGTTTGCTTACACGTGCCTCTCGAAAAAGAGAAAAATAAATCATTTTTTCTTCAGTGAGAGGTACAAATTTGCTTCCAATGGAGTCATAGATTTGCTTCAGCGAGAGGCACAGCTGTGTCTCTCGGAAATGGAAAAAAATGGAGTGAAAATCGTGCTTCCGGCCCATTTTTTCTTCTTCGGGGTTTTTCGTGAAAAAATTCATCAAATCCTATGAACATGGGGTCTAATTTTGAAGATCTCTATGCAAGAAATCTAACAGTGAAAACCGTTCACGACTTGGGCGCACTATTTAACAGATAAACCATTTTGAATAAATGAGTCTATGAAAGAAAATTCCAGGTTCCGACGAGTGGCGCACTTGTGACCATTGCAAAGGGACCCTCAATTGGTGAATTTTCTATTTGACGCTCTAATCGCATGTTAAAGGGTTATTTACAAACAGCGCACCCCTCCCCTTACTACATTCTAAATGGGCCGGCACATTGAGGCATTTTTTTCTTTTTTGGTTCTGTTTTTCTCTGACCGGGGTGTATCGTTTTGTTTTTTCCTCTAGGTTTTCCATTTTCGTTTTCCCTTTTTATTTTTATTTTTTACTGTCTTGAACTTTTTTTATGATTTTTTTAAATTATGAATTTTGAAATTAGTGAACTTTTTTCTAAAATTATGATTTCTTTTGCAAAATTGATGACTTTTTTCAAATTTTGATGAACTACTTTCCAAAATCGATGAATTTTTTCGCAAAAGAGATGATTTTTGTTTAAAATGGATTAACTTTCTTCTCAGGGAAAATTTTGTTCTTTTTTGTGAACTTTTTCGAAATTCCTTTTTTAATATTTTTTTATCAAGAAGTTTTTTTGAGGCAACCTCGCAAAGCTTTATTACCTCGTCATAATGTTTACAGGGACGAATCGAATGCCTTTCCGCTGGCCTAACCAAACATGGCGGCCAACGTTAAGAGTTAAAGCATGCTTTGCTAAGTTGTGAGCATCGAAATTTGAGCTCCTAGACTGATGAACTATTTTACATGAAATAAAAGATGACGCTTGCAACTCAATTTCTCTAATCACTGCCCGTATGCCGCAGTGCTTCTCCTACCAAATTCATTTGCGACAACCTTGCAATCTGTAGCATGCCTTTGTGATGTTTAGATCAGCTGCTAGATCGAGACCTTCACGTACTGCCATTGCTTCTAAGGTGGTGGGATCTTTGATATGTTTGAAAATAATGGCTGATGCTCCAAGGAAGTTGCCGCCTTGGTCTCTGCATATCGCCGACACAGCTCCAAAATGGCTGCGACTACCCACAGCTGCATCCACATCCAGCTTCGCAAAACCATCAGGAGGGGCAATCCAAGTTGGATGTGGTACGGATCCACCCCCTGTCCCTGCTCTCATTGGGGATATTACCTGGAAATCTGATATATAAGAGTTTATGAAGTCATGCGTCGCCTGGGGTGGTTTAAAAAGGCCTTCATACAATGCTTTCCTCCTTGCTCCCCACATGGCCCAAAGTGAAACTGAAAAGTTGACAAAATCTTCAGATTTCAACGCTTTCATCATTGCAAATAACCATGTCTTTGGGCACTCTTGTTGCTGAGAGCTCAGCTCATCCACGATGACCTCAGAAGAAAGCGCCCAAGTGCAGCGTGCCATAGGACAGTTCAGAAGCGCATGTCTCCAGGAGTCCGGCGACCCGCACAGTCTGCATGCTCCCGTTGTCGCCATGTTCCTCCTGTGTAACACATCGCTCGATGGTATTGAGTGTCGAGCAAGTCGCCACAGAAAAACCTTGATTTTGCTTGGTACATCTACCTTCCAGATGGCTCTCCATTCACTGCTATCCCCTCGCTTGAAGATGGTGCCTCTCGATCTTCTAGCCCTCTCTATCATATTTGGTCCGAACCAACATGCGGTAGGCAGATCCAACAGAAAAATTCCCGCGTGGTTCTTCGCCCCAGGACCAGAAGTCAGCTATCCGTCTTGTACAGAGAGGAATCTTCAAAATTGCTTCCGCATCAAAAGCAGTGAAAACTGCTCGGATCAGTTCCTCTCTCCAAGAAGCCATGGTTGTATCGATGAGATCGGCAACCATTAGTGGTGGGGCTGTAACCAATGAAGCAATCGGTCTCTTATAATTATCTCGTGGGATCCAGTTATGATCCCAGATCCTTGTAGAGGCTCCATCACCAACTCTTCTGACCACACCCTGCGCCAAAACGTCTCTTCCATCTAGAATCGCCCGCCAAATCTGAGATGGGTGCGGCCCCAATGCAGCCTGTAGCAGTGACACATCCGGATAATACACAACCTTCAGCAACCTAGCACTCAACGACTCAGTTTCATCCAATAACTTCCAGGTCTGTGTCGAGAGCAAAGCTAAGTTGAAAAGTTCCATGTCCCTGAATCCCATTCCTCCCATGTGCTTCGGTTTAGTCATTATATCCCACGCTACCCAAGCTGGTTTGCGTTTCCCCCTACTGCTTCCCCACTAGAACTGACGAATAATAGATGTGATATTGTCACAAAGTCCCCTTGGCATCCTGAAACACGCCATTGAAAATACTGGTATAGCCTGCGCTACTAACTTAATGAGGATTTCCTTCCCTGCCGCCGACAACAACTTCTGCATCCACCCCTTCACTTTCTCCCAAACCCTATCACGCAAGTATTTAAACACACCATTTTTTGACTGTCCAACATCCGTCGGCATTCCCAGATATCGTTCATTGAGGGACTCATTATGAACATTCAAAATATTTTTCACTCCATCTCTTAGTCCTTGCGGGCACCCCTTACTGAAAAAATTTGATGATTTTCCCATATTTATCCTCTGACCCGAAGCATTGCAATATATGTTCAGTAGGTTTGAAACTCTTTCTGCATCCTCCACACTAGACTTGAAAAGCAACAGGCTGTCATCTGCAAATAAAAGGTGGTTTACGGCTGGCGCCGTCGGTGCCACTCTAATACCTGTGAGTGAAGATGACTGTGAACTGGATTTCAGGAGGCACGAAAGGCCCTCTGCTGCAATCAAAAATAGGTAAGGTGAGATAGGATCTCCCTGCCGAATTCCTCTTGAAGGGTAAAAACGCTCGAGTCTTTCTCCATTGAACAAAACTGAGAATGAGACTGAAGAAACCATAGTCATGACTATGTCAATCCAATTTGCTGCAAACCCCAACTTCTCCATAATTGCCCTCAAGTAAGGCCACTCCAGCCTATCATTGGCTTTCATCATATCAAGCTTCAGAGCACAATAGCTGTTATTTCTAGACCTGTTCCTCTTCATAAAGTGTAAGCATTCATAAGCACATATTATATTGTCAGTAATCATTCTACCTGGTACAAAGGCAGATTGCTCCTCTGAGATAATATCTGGTAAGACAAGTTTAAGTCTGTTCGCAACTACTTTCGAAGCAATTTTATAAAGCACATTGCATAAGCTGATCGGTCTGAACTGTGATAGAAGGTTGGGATTAGTCACCTTGGGGATCGGTACTAACACTGTATCGTTAATAGCCTCCGGACTTTCCTCTCCCTTAACTATTCTGAGAACTATTTTTGTCACATCCTCACCACAGACATCCCAGTGCTTCTGATAAAACAAGGCCGGGAAACCATCGGGGCCCGGTGCTTTAGTGGGAAACATTTGAAAAAGCGTTGTCTTTACCTCCTCATTAGTATAAGGTGCACACAAGTCAACATTCATAGCAGCCGTCACCTTTCTAGGCACATGATCAATTACCTGTTGTATTCCTTGCACTCCTTCTGAGGTATACAAATTCTGATAGAATGTATTCGCCATAGCCCTTAGCTCAGCCGGATCATCCACCAATACACCCAGTGAATTTTCCAAAGCTTTGATCATATTCTTCTTTCTCCTTAGGCTCGCTCTCATATGAAAAAACTTGGTATTTTTATCCCCCGAGGCCAGCCATTCAATTCTCGCTCTCTGTCTCCACATGATTTCCTCATGATGATACAATTCTATTAATCTTTCATTGGTCTTTAGTTCAACGTGTGTGGGCGCCACCCTAAGCGGATCACCCCGAAGTTCATCCAACCTCTTCTTCAGATCTTTTATCTCCTTTCGAACACTTCCAAAGGACTGCTTACTCCACCTCGTTAGGCCCACCGACACCCTCTGAAGTTTATCAAGAAGTCATCCGGTTAATCATGAGTAATGATCCGGAAACCGACGCGAGCCAAGCAAGCTATCTCGTCCTTTCTTGGGCCGGCCCACAAAGGTGCACGCGTTGGCACTCGTTTCCTTTAACGGGCCTACACACGCCGAAGAGGAGGTCTCATAGTGGATGTCCTCGCCTTTAGCGAGACTGAAGCCGAGCTCGCCTAGTAGCCATGTAGTTTCGTCACGTCAACATCACGTCTCCCCAGCTCACCAGGATTCAAATCCTGCTGCTCACATTTATTCCTGAATTTATTTCAGGATTTCCGGCGATGCGCATTCAGTGGGAGGAGACGTTCGCGTCGACGACGAGGTGCCTACGGTGACTTCGTAAATTTCAAGATGAATATGCCGGCTCAGTCTTTCGGAGGTGCTCATAGGGGTAGACTGTGTGTATGTGCATTCATAGGGGTGAGTATATGCGCGTGTATACGAGCGATTGCGTCTGTACTGTGTTAAAAAAACATCACGTACGTTTTCTTTTCATTTACACGTTGATTTATAATTTAAGAACTATAGAATATGTATATTAGGAAAAACAATTTATTCAATTTATTGAATTGTCCTTCGCACATTTAAAAACAAATGCTCGTGCAGTATTAAAAAATGTTCGCTCTACTTTTGGAAAGTGTTTGTACCATTCAAAAAATAAATGTGAGAGACATTTAATTTTTTTTCATGTGTTGTATGTGACATTTTTTAAGCATGTTCTACATTGTAAAAGATGCTCATGTAACTATTTAAAGTGTCTCATACAATTTATAAATTTCATGGTACATTCAAAAAATGTTCTCCTCTTTTATAAATATATTTGTGA
The DNA here is from genome assembly GCF_056163025.1 of Triticum urartu. Lineage (NCBI taxonomy): Eukaryota > Viridiplantae > Streptophyta > Magnoliopsida > Poales > Poaceae > Triticum > Triticum urartu. The sequence continues at coordinate 146,743,869 of NC_141879.1, read as the reverse complement.
TATTCATTAATTTTCAAAACATGTATTAAATTTTTTTAAATCATTTATTTGATTTTTTAAATGTATATAGAATTTTTTTAAAGTATACAAAAATGTACAAATGTGCATGAAAAAAGTAGACATGTATATACATATATTAAAAATATTTTAATCAAGTTTTTAAAAAATATTAATATTTTATAAAAAAATATTCCTAATGTATGCAAAAAATACAATGTGGATAAAAAGATAGACATGTATTGTGAAAAGGGACGTGAAATCCTAGGAATAAAAGGAACAAAGATATAGGAAAAATTGAAGAAAAGCGATGCAAAACAGTGAAAAACTGATAGAAAACCACAAGCAAAAAAAGTCACGTGCAATTACGGTATTGGGCCAGCCCTGTAGTGCTACTTTGTAAGCGAGAACTATTACGTCTCGGTTCGGGCGAGACATAGTTCCCATGATTAACAAGGACCAAAGAATATATATTCTATTTGCAAAATGAAAAAGCTTGATCATACAGAAAGGAGGGAAAATGGCTTCTTAAAAAAACATTTTCTCTACAACAAGAAATAAGCCTTTCAACCGGTGTTCCTTGTCTCCGAAGGGGTTCTCCATGCGAGAGGAATCACAGCTTTGCACGCAAACTTGCGTAAATTTTGATTTGATACCTTGGCACACCATTTATGGTGCATGTAAGTTGAGTTCAAATATGTTCTCTACTCCTCAAATATCATATTTGCTTCAAAAATTAACTAGGCTTAGGTGTTGTAGCTTGGTATCAGATGTAGCTTCTTCCAGATTCTCAAAAAAAAAGATGTAGCTTCTTCCCATCGATTGATAGTGGACGCTATCTAACATAATAGGTGTGCCCATGTTTTTCTTTGATTTCTCCATGTATATAACTTTGCAATGAGGGTGATCCTTGTGCTTGGATGCTCTAGACTTGAATTGGTCCATATCAATCACTTTAGTACAATATCTTGGAAATGTTGTTTGGACCATAAACTTGACTTCAGAAGCATCGAAAGTCCAAACATCATTATTTCAACGTATTTGAACAAGGTAAAAAGGCACCGGCAAGCTAGTATATGTCTCGCATGTGACGCAATGACATTGTTTATACCCTCCCTCAATTTTGTAGGTAAACACCCTATGGAGTTGGAAACTCAAAAAATTATTATTGTCTCCAAATCAAAACAACATACTCGAGGTATGGCGATGCGGCAGCAACTTCTGCATGGCCATGACATCTGGCACGTCTTATTCGGTTGACAGTCATGTTGGTGGTGGATATGGAACCACGCCATCATGAACCGAACACCACCACATCTAACTATGGAGTTCTCCTCACAATCCATACTTTTTGGTAGGATTTTGCACATTTGTTTCACCAACGACAATAATGAGTTCTTCTACCCTTCAAATGGATGTGTAACGGTGGGATATGGGTGTTTTTATATTAACTTTTTGTTTTCTAGTGTGTTGTCAGTACGAAGATAAATTTATGTCATCATTTTCTTTGTTACCGTCACAACCAAAATCCCCGTCGATATCTTCTTATATGTGATTTGTGATTTGGAGGCTCCCAAGCACACCTAACCAATCCAGGAGGCATCACCCTACAAAAGGTAATAGATGTTGTTGTTGGTGATGAACACCTTACTCTTGTGCTTCAAAAGATAGTTTCCTCAACACTGAAACACTCTCTCGCATATTTGGCTATGTGGTAGGAGACGGATTTGGGTGGAAAGCAATTGAGGTGGCTAGAAATGAAAATTCTATGGTTGGAATGGAATTCCTTTAATCTCAACACAAGGATAAGAAGCTCTCTGTCAGAAAATTGGATATGGGAAGTGCATGCTTTGCTATGGTTGCTCTCTGAGAGTTGGTAGAAGGGGTAGGGCCATATATAGGCAGTACCAAAAATCCAAACGTTATAGACCTTCATGCACAATTTGGTGGGACCGGGTGAAACCACTCGTTGAGACCGATCCGTTCAAAAGGTTTGAACTTTAGGATTGTTGGTGAGACCGGATGAAACCTCTTGGTGACACCGAGTCATGCTGACCTAAGCACTTTCCATATTCTGGTGTCACTAACTGAAACATATAAAAAACTCCCACTGAATTTCAGTAGGCAATATAAGGTTGGCCAGTGCTCTTCGGTGGGACCGAAGGGTCAACTCGGTGAGATCGAGATGCTAGGGTTTAGGCAATTGCTATGTCATGTGTATCTTGGTGAGTCCGGATGGATGTTATTCGGTGGGACCGAGATGAACTTAGGGTTTTGGACATAGTGGAATGTGAGAAAATGTTTGAGGTTTTTGGAGCAATATCTCTAAGCACTTGAGCAGTTAGACTATCATCATAACCTCATTCCCTTTTAATAGTATTGACTTTCCTATGGATTCAATGTGATCTTGGGTCACTTCAATATGAAATGAAGAGTTTTGAGGCTTGGCCAACATTTGTCCTTAGCATTTTACGGGTCCACTTTCACATCCCAATTGTTAGACTATCATCTAAACTGAACTTTCATGAAATATTCTTGAGAAGGCATTAGTTTGGTGTGATATATATTGTGATGAATTACCGAAACCACCCGGCGATTAGATGCACTTTCATATGTCATGGGAGATATGTAGAAGACCTACTTCCATGAAGGATATTATACATATCACAGGAATTTTTGTACCCATGTCTCTGCATTACAAAAAATTAAAATTAAAGCAAATTTACCTACGTAGATCATGGCAAATGTAGATACAAAGGATGTACTTGTATCGGGGCAGTTATATGTATGATGGCAAATGTGCAACCACCATTATCAAGGCAACAATGTTGTATTGGAAAAAGTTTGATAAAAAAAGCCATGGTGGTGGCAAAAAATAAATTGCCATGGCAAATTTAGGTGAGTGAATTTACCACAAAATTTTATGCATATTATGAATTTTTTTCTTGAATAACATTTCAATTTTCCATGGGAACACATGTTATCATGCCATCAAATAAAATTGGAAGGGAATAATGGGGGGTGTATTTAGTTGGCACGACAAGAAATTAAATTAGATTCTGAAAAGGAATTAAAAAATAATCTTGATTGCCATGCAAATGTAGAGAAAAAATGTAGATGAGACATGGCAAATGTAGTTTCATTTTTGACATGGACAAGTCAAGCATTGCCATGTGTCATCAAACCCAATTGCCATGTTTTGTAAAAAAAATAGATAAGACTAAGAAATACTAAGTTCAAGCAAATAATTTGCCATGGTATCTACAAATAAAAATCCATGGTAAAATAAAATTTGCCCATGGTATGTACAATAAAAATGCCATGGTCCAATTCAAAAAACAGAATACCTACATTTGCCATGTGAACATGACAACAATTATAGAAAATAATTCATCATTTGGGATAAAATAATATACTAAAACTTTTACCATGAGAATGTGCAAAAGTGTTGGGTATTTTCCGTCTGACGAGTATGAAAACATTTTCAAAAACAACTGTTGTAGAGAACAAAAAAATCCTACATTTCGAATCTGACCATTACAAACGATTAACTAAATTTGACATGGTTAAAGACACAAAAGTTTTAAATTTTTGTCATGTGAATGAATTAATTTTTTTGCAAATTTGCCATGTTGTAAGAACTTTTATTCCAAATATAATTCCCATGTCACTACTATATACCATGTTAATTCACAAGGAAAAATTGCCAGGATGGTGGATTTGCCATAAAAGTAAATAAATTCTTAAGGTTCCATGCTTAATCTAGTCATCTCTACTACTATTAAACAATCGAGTTGTGGCAGAAACATTACATCTCAGCCATACATCCACCATCTCTCAATTGACCGGATTGCCTAAATATTGTATCACATCATTTACCAAAATCAATTACCAATATTTACCATGATCTATGCCATCATAATTATGCAAAACTTACCAACCTGGGCCTATTTTAATCATAATCAATTAGCAATAATTACCATGATCTAATAATTACACAATAATTACCGCGATCTCGCTCCAATCTGGAGACCTCCACATTGGGCCGTCCGGTCCTCGCTCAAACCTCTCGACCCAAATTTCTCAGGCAGCCCTCCTCGCGCCACCGTCGACCTCCTTGCTCCAACCCCTAGTTGTCTTTACACGAACCTATCTCTACTACTATTTATCTAACTTAGAACCCGCCTCTCTGCTTGTTTGAGCGAAGCTTTGTGTATGTGTGCTCCTGTTCCTTTGTGAATTGGTTTAGCGTTCTGAATCAACCATCTTTTTTATATTGATTTTTTCCAAATGTTTCAACAGCCCTGAGCGGCTACGTCGACGAGCGAGTGAGCAAGCAGACGTGTTATGTCTGATATGTAGTCGGGGATCAAATCCACTTGGACCGATCAACATATTCAAAGGTGCGTGTACTGACCAAATAAATTCAATCTCTACTACTATTAAACAATCAAGTGGTGGCAGAAACATTACATCTCAGCCATACATCCGCCATCTCTCAATGGACCGGATTGCCTCAATGTTATATCACATCATTTACCAAAATCAATTACCAATACTTACCATGATGTATGCAATCATAATTACGTAAAATTTACCAACCTGGGCCTATTTTAATCATAATCAATTAGTAATAATTACCATGATCTAATAATTACGCAATAATTACCGTGATCTCGCTCCAACCTGGAGACCTCCACCTTGGGCTGTCCGGTCCTTGCTCAAACCTCTCGACCCGAATTTCTCAAGCAGCCCTCATCGCGCCGCCGCCAGCCTCCATGCTTCAACCCCTAGCTGTGTTGTACACGAACCTATCTCTACTACTATTTATATAACTAATAACCCGCCTCCCTGCTTATCTCTACTACTATTAAACAATCGAGTTGTGGCAGAAACATTACATCTCAGCCATACATCCACCATCTCTCAATGGACCGGATTGCCTCAATGTTGTATCACATCATTTATCAAAATCAATTACCAATATTTACCATGATCTATGCCATCATAATTATGCAAAACTTACCAACCTGGGCCTATTTTAATCATAACCAATTAGCAATAAATACCATGATCTAATAATTACACAATAATTACCGCGATCTCGCTCCAATCTGGAGACCTCCACATTGGGCCGTTCGGTCCTCGCTCAAACCTCTCAACCCGAATTTCTCAGGCAGCCCTCCTCGCGCCGCCGCCAACCTCCTTGCTCCAACCCCTAGTTGTGTTGTACACGAACCTATCTCTACTACTATTTATCTAACTAATAACCCGCCTCTCTGCTTGTTTGAGCGAAGCTTTGTGTATGTGTGCTCCCGTTCCATTGTGAATTGGTTTAGCGTTCTGAATCAACCATATTTTTTATATTGATTTTTTTCCAAATGTTTCAACAGCCCTGAGCGGCTACGTCGATGAGCGAGTGAGCAAGCAGACGTGTTATGTCTCATATGTAGTCGGGGAGCAAATCCACTGGGACCGATCAACATAATTCAAAGGTGCGTGTACTGACCAAATAAATTCAATCTCTACTACTATTAAACAATCAAGTGGTGGCAGAAACATTACATCTCAGCCATACATCCGCCATCTCTCAATGGACCGGATTGCCTCAATGTTGTATCACATCATTTACCAAAATCAATTACCAATACTTACCATGATCTACGCCATCATAATTACGTAAAATTTACGAACCTGGGCCTATTTTAATCATAATCAATTAGTAATAATTACCATGATCTAATAATTACGCAATAATTACCGTGACCTCGCTCCAACCTGGAGACCTCCACCTTGGGCTGTCCGGTCCTTGCTCAAACCTCTCGACCCAAATTTCTCAAGCAGCCCTCATCGCGCCGCCGCCGGCCTCCATGCTTCAACCCCTAGCTGTGTTGTACACGAACCTATCTCTACTACTATTTATATAACTAATAACCCGCCTCTCTGCTTATCTATACTACTATTAAACAATCGAGTTGGGGCAGAAACATTACATCTCAGCCATACATCTACCATCTCTCAATGGACCGGATTGCCTCAATGTTGTATCACATCATTTACCAAAATCAATTACCAATATTTACCATGATCTATGCCATCATAATTATGCAAAACTTACCAACCTAGGCCTATTTTAATCATAATCAATTAGCAATAATTACCATGATCTAATAATTACACAATAATTACCGCGATCTCGCTCCAATCTGGAGACCTCCACATTGGGCCGTCCAGTCCTCGCTCAAACCTCTCGACCCGAATTTCTCAGGCAGCCCTCCTCGCGCCGCCGTCGACCTCCTTGCTCCAACCCCTAGTTGTGTTGTACACGAACCTATCTCTACTACTATTTATCTAACTAATAACTCGCCTCTATGCTTGTTTGAGCGAAGCTTTGTGTATGTGTGCTCCCGTTCCTTTGTGAATTGGTTTAGCGTTCGAATCAACCATATTTTTTATATTGATTTTTCCAAATGTTTCAACAGCCCTGAGCGGCTACGTCGACGAGCGAGTGAGCAAGCAGACGTGTTATGTCTGATATGTAGTCGGGGATCAAATCCACTAAGACCGGTCAACATAATTCAAAGGTGCGTGTACTGACCAAATAAATTCAATCTCTACTACTATTAAACAATCAAGTGGTGGCAGAAACATTACATCTCAGCCATACATCCGCCATCTCTCAATGGACCGGATTGCCTCAATGTTGTATCACATCATTTATCAAAATCAATTACCAATACTTACCATGACCTACGCCATCATAATTACGTAAAATTTACCAACCTAGGCCTATTTTAATCATAATCAATTAGTAATAATTACCATGATCTAATAATTACGGAATAATTACCGTGATCTCGCTCCAACCTGGAGACCTCCACCTTGGGCTGTCCGGTCCTCGCTCAAACCTCTCGACCCGAATTTCTCAAGCAGCCCTCATCGCACCGCCACCGGCCTCCATGCTTCAACCCCTAGCTGTGTTGTACACGAACCTATCTCTACTACTATTTATATAACTAATAACCCGCCTCTCTGCTTATTTGCGCGAAGCTTTGCGTATGTGTGCTCCCGCTCCTTTGTGAATTGGTTTAGCATTCTGAGTCCACCATATTTTTTATATTGATCTTTTCCCAGATGTTTCAACATCCCGCTACGTCGACGAGCGAGCGAGCAAGCAGACGTGTTACGTCTGATATGTAGTCGGGGATCAAATCCACTGGGACCGATCAACATAATTCAAAGGTGCGTGTACTGACCAAATAAATTCAACTTAAATTATCACTGTCATTGTTAGCTCCCTCAAACTGTTAGATCTTTCGGAATGTGCTGTACTGATTATTAAAGATTTCGGAGTGTGCTAACTTGAAGCACGTGATTACTAATAACAGTTTGAAAAGATTAATTAAAAAGGTAGTAGTGTGCCGCGCTTTGCTTTCTACAAACTTTGGGGCCCAGTTACATCTACCTAACAAACTGACATAATGTCTACGAACAGTACATTAGATTTTTCAATTCATAAGTGCTACTTTATGTTCTCCATCTCAGAAAGTCAGTAATATTTTTTTGTGTACTATCAATTTTTTTAACTTTGCAAAAGCCATCCATGAGAGCATTATTCAAATCTGAATCTGAGTGGGCTCAAAGCCAACTAACATTCTATATGTTGCCATCTTCAGTGCTCTTCGGTGATAACTATTCTCTATTTGCTAATCAAGATCCAAAATCCATTTGTTCCAGAATTCAGAATCATGTACTGGTTTGGAGAATAATCGGAGCAGTGGTGCAGGGTGGTATGCTCGTCTGTCCGGTGAGAAGAAAGCGGAATACCTAAAGAAACTACGAATAGCATGCCAGGCAAAAAGAAGATGCAACTAAGTCGTCTACACTATCTAGCGGATTGGTTCAGAGTGAACGTGCTCCGTTTACTGATGTAACAAACACGTTTGCAAAAGGTCCATGTTTGTGCACTTTGTTGACCCATGGTTGAGATTATTCTTTGTGTCTGACAAAACCTCAAAACTAACATCATTGTCTAATTTGCAGCTGTGAATGATGGAGTTGTCGAAATGATTCCACTTTCAGATGGCTCAAATAGGAATGGAAAAGGTAGTTCATTCACACACGTTTTTCTTTATCAAATATTCCCTCCAGTCCAAAGTAAGTGTCACAGTTTTAAACTAAGGTACATTATTGTCTAATTTATAGTTGCGAATGATGGAGTTGTCGAAACGATTCCTCTTATAGATGGCTCAAATAGGAATGGAAAAGGTTAGTTCATTCACACACGTATTTCTTTATCAAATATAGTTTAAAACTGTGATACTTATTATGGACCAGAGGGAGTAGTACTTTGTGATGTTTTCAATTATTCAGTTCTGCTCTCATGTGTTGTGTGCCAAGTTGTTCTGATAGGTCAGAGTGATAATAGAGGCACGCCGCACACGAATACTACTAAAATTTGGCTGTTACTCTACCGGCCCAGAAAAAAACGAAGGGGTCAAGGTTGGTATGCTCGAATGAGTGAAGAAAAGAGAGCCGAATACCTACTGAAGCAGCGACAGACACGTCAAAGAAAACGAGACACGGCTAACTCAGAAAACAATGACTTGGTTGCAGCGCTTGTAACATCTGGTATCACCCGCAACTCTATATTGTTGTATAGCTATAAATATATATAATTCTTCTTGTTCAAATTAAATGTATATTCAGCAAAATCGGTGGACCATATGTTGCCAACCAAAAATCTCAACCTATAGCACACGTCCAATGCACTTTATCAGACGTTACAAATGCAAGCTTGCAGCAGTTAGGTTTTACGCAAGGTGCACACATTACTATTCTTGTGTTATCAAACATGTACTAAAAATTGAATAATGCTAGAGATTTTGCCACCTATAGATGTTAATGCAACATGTTTCAAAGATGTCACACTTCATTGTTCTCCGGTCATTCCTGACACTATATGTATCAGTACCAACTCCACCCGAGTGCAATTCAAAGTGATAATTCTATACAAACCTTCCATACAGGCTTTGAAACTAGATGTGGCAGCGCAGGTAAAGACTTCTATGTGTGCTCATAACAATATTCTTCTTTTAGTCCATAATTTGTATTCTTATGTTCAATTTTCTAATCAAATCAAAGATCAACCGGGAGCCTTTTAGTTCCATCGTCTCTCAAGAAAAGTGCAGTAGAAAAAAAGGTTGCATGAGAGAGTCCGATACAATTCAATGAGTCCCGAATAATTGTCTTCTCTCTTGCAAAAGAAACGCGACTACAGCAAAATGAGGAGCAAAGTTGTAGCATCAAACTTCAACTCTGATATGTCCCCAGGTACATGTCACATAATATTATTTCACAGATTGTAACAATATAGTGATTAAAGAGCATCCGTTTTGTACGCGTAGGGGAGCCTACCCATGGATGTACCTCGCAGACAAATGTGAATATCAATACAAATGAAGATTATGATTGGTTGCACAGAAATGATATGTACCAGATGCAGCAAATTAATAGATAAAAAAGGCGTCTCAATATGTCCAGTGCTACCGGTCTGCGTGAAGCTCTTGTGGGTAAATATCTTAGTATTTAGTAGCTGGATGTTTTCCATAAAGTACTATCTTCAATAATGAATTCTTACCAAGTATTCGCTAGGAGACAAGCACCAAACTGAAGATCCCTATGAAATACTTGAGCCCCACGAGGAAACATCCAACTTTCAGGGTATGTATATTGTTGCATGCATTTTTTACGTCCTTTGGCAAACACGTGAAAGTTTGTAATTTACATTCTCTTGGTCGTGGAATGACTATCTTTCCCACTAGAATCCTTGCAGGCCATACACCATGGAGAACACGCACAAGATGAGTTTGATGATGAAGTAAGGATGTTCACTGAACAATGTAAGCATCTCTAAAACTGACTTGATTTACCAACAAAACACTCTACCATTTCAAACATGTAAATTAATTAAATGTCCACATCTAGATGCCCAATTCGAATCATACCGAGTAGCTACTGATGGCATCCCCCTTTATGCTGATGATAACCAAGCCTACCATAACATGCCAAAGAAGCACCATGTTTTGAGGAAAGTTAAGGATTGCACCTATTGCGGAGCAATGCGATTTCAATACGAGGGGCCTGCATTCTGTTGTAGAAAAGGAAAAGTTAGCATATCTATTCCAGATGCGCCTGCTGAGTTGAAACAATTGTTTACAAGTGAGGATGATGATGATGCCAAATGTTTCAGAGATAACATAAGGTATTTCAACTCACACTTCTCATTCACGAGTCTTGGAGTGACATTCGACCAGCGAGTCAGCACTGCAGCAGGCACTGGGATATATACATTCCGTGCACATGGTCAACTGTACCACTGTTTGGATCATTTGGTTCATGGTGAACATGGTCCGCGACATTTGCAACTATATATTTATGATACAGATGACAACTTGGCGCACCGGGTCCAGAGGTTTCCGAATCTTAATATTGATCTCATTCACAAAATTCTAAGTATACTACAACACAACCCTTATGTGCAGACTTTTCAGAATGTTGGTTCTTCAGCAAGCCTTGATGAATATGTAATTGAAATAAATACAGATATAACCTTGGATCAGCAATGTTATAATGCCTTGGCAACTTCCCAGGTTGCTGCGATATGGGTTGAAGGGGGTGACACACATAATTGCTTTTATCGACATTGTTGGGGATATAACTATTGGGTATGAAATGCCCAGGAGGTGTCGAGTCATACCACTGACGACTTATCAATGAAGATGGCGGCTCATACAAAGACCATTGACGACCCAAGACCCAGAGGCAACTTGAGGCCCAAGAGGATGAACTGTCATATGTGTATAACTTGTTTTGTAAGGCAAGCGTAGCAAGTCACCGAGTCGGACACGTTGTGTCTGAGCCGGCCGGGACTCCCTGAGCCGCCAGGCATCTTCCTGTGTATATAAAGGGACGACCCGGCGGCGGTTTAGGGACAAAAAACAACAGATCGAGAACTAGGTCAAGCATATTTGCTCCCTGGTAATCGAAACCCAAGCAATACAACCCCAAACTGGAGTAGGCTTTTACCTCCACCGCGAGGGGCCGAACCAGTATAAACTCTCTGTGTCCTTTGTCCCGATTAAGCCCTTTAAGCTAACCTAGTTGTGATGGCTCCATGACTAAGTCCTTCCACTAGGACATCTGCCGTGTTAAGTCCACGACAGTTGGCGCCCACCGTGGGGCCAACGCACGGTGGTTTCGAATTCTTGAAAGGCAGCTTCGAAGGGATCAAGGGATATGTCGTGGACCGGATGACCAAGAGTCGTCGCGGTAAGCTCCACATTGACGATGCAGGATGGGGCCCCGAGGCTGGCTCAATTGAGTACGGGTATCAGGTCCCCTTCGGCGGAATCCATGTCTTCATCGGCAAGATTGGCGAGCCGGGCCCTGAGCTGGACACCTGCATCGACATCATCGAGACGACTCAGCGTACACAACCCGCCTAGGTTGAACCCGCCGTGAAGCACGCCTTTGTTGGTTTCATCCATGGGGCGGAATTTGAGGAATGATCTGTGTCTGGTGGTGAGACAACCATCTACACTGATGGCGAATCATCCACAGGCGAGACTAATTCAATGTATCAAGTACAAGACGGCCGGCTTGGGGGCTGTTCCGATGGCGACAGTATTCCGGACCCCTATGAGCCGCTGAACAGGGTTGCGATCTTCATGGCCGGTACACAGCCAGCGCTCGGCTCATCGACCGCCGCGGTTATGACCTCCAACTTAACGACTGCGGCAACGGCTGGTGCTAACGACTGCGAGAATGTTAGGATGGCCACGGAGCGAGCTACTTTGGACACCCAGGCACAACAGATTCAGGCAGACTCTTTCCGGCTCACCTTGGAACAAAATGCTTCAAATGAAGTCATGAGAAGGAGACACCAGAGTAGCTTACCACTGGAGTACAATGCGAGAAACCTTTTCAACACGCCAGGGGCAGGGACCAGTGACCCGCCCGTGGTGAACTGGGCGGTTGAGGCGCACATGACTAGAGCACCTGTTTAGTCGCGTACTCTGGAACAGCCTCGTTTGGATGTGACTCCGCCCCAGCGTGTTCTGACATCGCCGGGTCATTATTCTAACCCTTTGGATAACAAGATCGCTGCGGCGTCATGATACGTCTCCAACATATCTATATTTTTTATTGTTCCATGCTATTATATATTCTATTTTGGATGTTTAATGGGCTTTATTTTACACTTTTATATTATTTTTGGGACTAACCTATTAACCCAAGGCCCAGTGCAAATTGCTGTTTTTTTTTGCTTATTTCAGTGTTTCGCAGAAAAGGAATATCAAACAGAGTCCAAACGGAATGAAACCTTCGGGAACGTGATTTTTGGAACAAACGTTATACAGAGGACTTGGAGTGGACGTCAAGAAACAAACAAGGAGTCCACGAGGCAGGGGGCGCTCCTACCCCCCTGGGCGTGCCCTCCCCCTCGTGGCTCAACCGACCTACTTCTTCCTCCTATATATACTCATATACCCTGAAAACAACCAGGAGCACCACGAAACCCTATTTCCACCGCCGCAACCTTCTATACCCAAGAGATCCCTTCTTGGAGCCTTTTCCGGAGCTTCGCCGGAGGGGGCATCGATCACGGAGGGCCTCTACATCAACTCCATGGCCCCTCCGATGATGTGTGAGTAGTTTACTTCATACCTTTGGGTCCATAGTTATTAGCTAGATGACTTCTTCTCTCTCTTTGGATCTCAATACAAAGTTCTCCTCGATCTTCTTGGAGATCTATTTGATGTAACTCTTTTTGCGGTGTGTTTGTCGAGATCCGATGAATTGTGGATTTATGGTCAAGTCTATCTATGAACAATATTTGATTCTTCTCTGAAATCTTTTATGTATGATTGGTTATCTTTGCAAGTCTCTTCGAATTATCAGTTTGGTTTGGCCTACTAGATTGATCGTTCTTGCAATGGGAGAGGTGCGTAGCTTTGGGTTCAATATTGCAGTGCTCGATCCCAGTGAAAAAAAGGGAAACGACACGTATTGTATTGTTGCCATCGAGGATAAAAAGACGGGGTTTATATCATATTGCTTGAGTTTATCCCTCTACATCATGTCATCTTACCTAATGCGTTACTCTGTTCTTATGAACTTAATACTCTAGATGCATGCTAGATAGTGGTCGATTTGTGGAGTAATAGTAGTAGATGCAGGCAGGAGTCGGTCTACTTGTCACGAACGTGATGCCAATATACATGATCATGCCTAGATATTCTCATAATTATTCACTTTTCTATCAATTGCTCGACAATAATTTGTTCACCCACCGTAATACTTATGCTATCTTGAGAGAAGCCACTAGTGAAACCTATGGCCCCCGGGTCTACTCTCCATTATATTATTCTTCCGTCAACATGCTATTTCTATTACCTTTTATTTTGCAATCTTTACTTTTAATCTTTATCATAAAAATACCAAAAATATTATCTTATCATCTCTATCAGATCTCACTCTCGTAAGTGACCGTGAAGGGATTAACAACCCCCTTATCACGTTAGTTGCGAGGTTCTTATTTGTTTGTGTAGGTACGAGGGACTTGCGTGTGGCCTCCTATTGGATTGATACCTTGGTTCTCAAAAACTGAGGGAAATACTTATGCTACTTTGCTGCATCACCCTTTCCTCTTCAAGGGAAAACCAACGCAGTGCTCAAGAGGTAGCAAGAAGGATTTCTGGCGCCGTTGCCGGGGAGTCTACGCACAAGTCAAGACATACCAAGTACCCATCACAAACTCTTATCCCTCACATTACATTATTTGCCATTTGCCTCTCGTTTTCCTCTCCCCCACTTCACCCTTGCCGTTTTATTCGCCCTCTTTTTCCTTCCTACCTTCTGCGTGCTCGTTCTTTTTTGCAATTTGTTTCCATCATGTCTAAAACTGGGGAGGTTATCATTGATAAGGACAATAATATGGAAAACTTTGATGCTATTGATGATCCTCTTGAAAATCCTACTATTTTACACACTAAATTTTTTTGGATTGGTAGCGGTAATATTATTGGGAAGGGAGTTATTCAAGATTTCTTTACTTGTGCCGGTGCTTTACCCACCATGAGTGGGTCTATTCTTCATAAAACTAGTAGTCTCGCAGATGCTATATCTTTGCTCATAGTTGAACTTGAAAGACAATTTTTACATATGCATCCTTGCATACAAAGGATTTTCCTAGAATTTTCTAATATTGAGCATTCTTCTGTTAAGCGAGCAACGACCATCTTATTAGCTCGTGAGGTCAGATTTATAATAATAGAGGCCAATGAAATTTTTGCGCATTATAGGGTGGATGCCGGCGTCCTCCCATAGAAGCAATCCTTTTTTATCAAGAATACATTATGCGTTTACAATCTTTAGATCATGTTGCTTTTAATGAAGACCTTAGAAAAAAGGTTCCTACCAATGTTCTTGTTAACAGGATCTCTGAACTTAATGATAATTTTGCTATCCAGAACAATGGGTTAGTTTTTTCCCTTGAACAAAGGCTCATGACTTTTTGCCAAAAGAATGCTTATAATGATGAATTGGTTGTGCAATATGAGGGGCCAAAGGAGGAACCAATACCTCCAGAGCTTGATCTTGGGGACTTTTGTCCCATTAAATTTAGCCCTTTTGATTACTTTTGCTTTCCACAAAGAAAGCTTGCTGTTGAACGTAGGGAATATGAGATGAGTTTTTGCGATTTACCTTATCATTATCATTGCAATACCTAGATATATCCTTGCTTTTATGCCTAGCTAGGGGCGTTAAATGATAGCGCTTGTTGGGAGGCAACCCAATTTTATTTTTGTTTCTTGCTTTTTAATTCTGTTTAGTAATAAATAATTCATCCAGCCTATGTTTAGATGTGTTTTTATGATTTTAATTAGTGTTTGTGCCAAGTGGAACCTTTGGGAAGACTTGGGGAAAGTCTTTGCGATCTTGCTGTAAAAAACAGAAACTTTAGCGCTCACGAGATTTGCTGCCATTTTTTTACTGGAGAGTGCTATTTAGTTAATTCATTTTGAAGATGATTAATAGATAAATTCCTCATGTCCAGAAATTTATTTTAGAATTTTTGGGGTTCCATAAGTATTCTAAACCTACAGATTACTACAGATTGTTCTATTTTTGACAAATTTTGTTTTTCGTGTGTTGTTTGCTTATTTTGATGAATCTATGGCTAGTAATAGAGTTTGTGAACCATAGAAAAGTTGTAATACAGTAGGTTTAACACCAATATAAATAAATAATGAGTTCATTACAGTACCTTGAAGTGGTGTTTTTGTTTTCTTTTACTAACGGAGCTCACGAGATTTTCTTTTAAGTTTTGTGTTGTGAACTTTTCAAGTTTTGGGTAAAGATTTGATGGATTATGGAACAAGGAGAGGGAAGAGCCTAAGCTTGGGGATGCCCAAGGTACCCCAAGGTAAAATCCAAGGACAACCAAAAGCCTAAGCTTGGGGATGCCCCGGAAGGCATCCCCTCTTTCGTCTTCGTCCATCGGTAACTTTACTTGGAGCTATATTTTTATTCACCACATGTTATGTGTTTTGCTTGGAGTGTCTTGTATGATTTGAGTCTTTGCTTTTTAGTTTAACACAACCATCCTTTCTGTACACACCTTTTGGGAGAGACACACATGAATTGGAATTTATTAGAATACTCTATGTGCTTCACTTATATCTTTTGAGTTGGATAATTTTGCTCTAGTACTTTGCTTATATCTTTTAGAGCCCGACGGTGGTTCTATTTTATAGAAATAATTGATCTCTCATAATTCACTTATAATATTTTGAGAGTCCTTTAGAACAGCATGGTAATTTGCTTTGGTTAAATTTTAAACACTTAGAGAAGTTGGATGCTTGATAGTTGTTTTGAGATATAAAGGTGGTAATACTAGAGGTGTGCTAGTTGAGTAATTGTGAAGTTGAGAAATACTTGTGTTGAAGTTTGCAAGTCCCGTAGCATGCACGTATGGTAAACGTTATGTGACAAATTTGAAGCATGAGGTGTTCTTTGATTGCTTTCCTTATGAGTGGCGGTCGGGGACGAGCGATGGTCTTTTCCTACCAATCTACCCCCTAGGAGCATGCGTGTAGTGCTTGGTTTTGATGACTTGTAAATTTTTGCAATAAGTATGTGAGTTCTTTATGACTAATGTTGAGTCCATGGATTATATGCACTCTCACCCTTCCATCATTGCTAGCCTCTTCGGTACCGTGCATTGCCCTTTCTCACCTTGAGAGTTGGTGCAAACTTCGCCGGTGCATCCAAACCCTGTGATATGATACGCTCTATCACACATAAGCTTCCTTATATGTTCCTCAAAACAGCCACAATACCTACCTATTATGGCATTTCCATAGCCATTCCGAGATATATTGCCATGCAACTTCCCACCGTTCCGTTTATTATGACACGCATCATCATTGTCATATTGCCTTGCATGATCATGTAGTTGACATCATATTTGTGGCAAAGCCACCATGCTAATTTTTCATACATGTCACTCTTGATTCATTTCATATCCCGGTACACCGCCGGAGGCATTCACATAGGGTCATATTTTGTTCTAAGTATCGAGTTGTAATTCTTGAGTTGTAAGTAAATAAAAGTGTGATGATCATCATTATTAGAGCATTGTCCCATGTGAGGAAAGGATGATGGAGACTATGATTCCCCCACAAGTCGGGATGAGACTCCAGACGAAAGAAAAAAAGAGAAGAAAAAGAGGCCAAGAAAAAAGAGAAGGCCCAAATAAAAAATGAGAGAAAATAGAGAAGTGACAATGTTACTATCCTTTTTCCACACTTGTGCTTCAAAGTAGCACCATGATCTTCATGATAGAGAGTCTCTTATGTTATCACTTTCATATACTAGTGGGAATTTTTCATTATAGAACTTGGCTTGTATATTCCAATGATGGGCTTCCTCAAAATGCCCAAGGTCTTCGTGAGAAAGCAACTTGGATGCACACCCACTTAGTTTCTTTTGATGAGCTTTCATATATTTATAGCTCTAGTGCATCCGTTGCATGGCAATCCCTACTCCTCGCATTGACATCAATTGATGGGCATCTCCATAGCCCGTTGATTAGCCATGTCAATATGAGACTTTCTCCCTTTTTGTCTTCTCACACAACCTCAATCATTATATTCTATTCCAGCCATAGTGCTATGTCTATGTCTCGCGCTCATATATTGCGTAAAAGTTGAAAGAGTTTGAAAAGGCTAATTATGAAACAATTGCTTGGCTTGTCATCGGGGTTGTGCATGATGAGAGCATTTTGTGTGACGAAAATGAAGCATGGCCAAACTATATGATTTTGTAGGGATAAGCTTTCTTTGGTTATGTTATTTTGATAAGACATAATTGCTTGGTTAGCATACTTGGAGTATTATTATTTTTATGTCAACATTAAACTTTTATCTTGAATCTTTCGGATCTGAACATTCATGCCACAATAGAGAGAATTACATTGAAGAATATGCTAGAAAGCATTCCACATCAAAAATTCCGTTTTTATCATTTACCTACTCGAGGACGAGTAGGAATTAAGATTGGGGATGCTTGATACGTCTCCAACGTATCTATAATTTTTTATTGTTCCATGCTATTATATATTCTGTTTTGGATGTTTAATGGGCTTTATTTTACACTGTTATATTATTTTTGGGACTAACCTATTAACCCAAGGCCCAATGAAAATTGCTGTTTTTTTGCCTATTTCAGTGTTTCGCAGAAAAGGAATATCAAACGGAGTCCAAACGGAATGAAACCTTCGGGAACGTGATTTTTGGAACAAACGTGATCCAAAGGACCTGGAGTGGATGTCAAGAAACAAACAAGGAGTCCACGAGGCAGGGGGCGTGCCTACCCCATGGGCGCGCCCTCCCCCCTCGTGGCTCAACCGACCCACTTCTTCCTCCTATATATACTCATATACCATGAAAACAACCAGGAGCACCACGAAACCCTATTTCCACCGCCACAACCTTCTGTACCTAAGAGATCCCTTCTTGGAGCCTTTTCCGGAGCTCCGCCAGAGGGGGCATCGATCACGGAGGGCCTCTACATCAACTCCATGGCCCCTCCGATGATGTGTGAGTAGTTTACTTCAGACCTTCGGGTCCATAGTTGTTAGCTAGATGGCTTCTTCTCTCTCTTTGAATCTCAATACAAAGTTCTCCTCGATCTTCTTGGAGATCTATTCGATGTAACTCTTTTTGCGGCGTGTTTGTCGAGATCCGATGAATTGTGGGTTTATGATCAAGTCTATCTATGAACAATATTTGATTCTTCTCTGAAATCTTTTATGTATGATTGGTTATCTTTGCAAGTCTCTTCGAATTATCAGTTTGGTTTGGCCTACTGGATTGATCGTTCTTGCAATGGGAGAAGTACTTAGCTTTGGGTTCAATCTTGCAGTGCTTGATCCCAGTGACAGAAAGGGAAACGACACATATTGTATTGTTGCCATCGAGGATAAAAAGATGGGGTTTATATCATATTGCTTGAGTTTATCCCTCTACATCATGTCATCTTACCTAATGCGTTACTCTATTCTTATGAACTTAATACTCTAGATGCATGCTAGATAGCGGTTGATTTGTGGAGTAATAGTAGTAGATGCAGGCAGGAGTCGGTCTACTTGTCACGAACGTGATGCCTATATACATGATCATGCCCAGATATTCTCATAATTATTCACTTTTCTATCAATTGCTCGACAGTAATTTGTTCACCACCGGGATACTTATGCTATCTTAAGAGAAGCCACTAGTGAAACCTATGGCCCCCGGGCCATTGAGGATTTGGTCAGTAAATGTGATGGCTGTCAGAAATTTTCAAGACGAGCTCATTGCTGGCTCAAGAATTACGGATGATTCCAATTACTTGGCCATTTGCAGTCTGGGGGCTGGATATGGTTGGACCTTTCAAACGGTCCAAAGATAAAAAGACCCACCTTTTGGTGGTGGTTGACAAATTCACAAAGTGGGTTGAGGCAGAGCCGGTCAGTAAGTGTGACGCAGCAACAACGGTTCAGTTCATCAAAAAGGGATTTTCCGGTTTGGCTTTCCTCATAGAATTATAACTGATAATGGAACTAATCTGTCCAAAGGTGCTATAAAAGAATTCTGTCAATGAGAGCATATTCGTCTTGATGTATCATAAGTGGCTCAACCCCAGTCTAATGGCCAAGATGAAAGAGCCAATCAAGAGATTTTGAGAGGCATCAAGCCTCAGCTTATGGTCCCTTTGCAGAGGACACCGAGTTTTTGGGTGGAGGAATTTCCCTCAGTGATATGGAGTATCAATACTACCCCAACAGATCTACGGGTTACCGCCTTTCTTCATGGTTTACAGAGTATAGGCGGTTCTCCCTAGTGACATCCGTCACGATTCGCCCCGTGTGGCAGCTTATGTTGAAGCTGATAATGAAAAAGCACGCCAGGATGCTCTTGACCAGTTGGATGAGGAGCGCGACCGTGCGGCGGCTCGTTCGGCGATTTACCAGCAAGATCTGCGTCGTTATCATAGCCGTCGGGTTAAAACCAGAACCTTTCAAGAAGGAGATTTGGTGCTCCGGCTCATCCAGGATCAAACTGACACACACAAGCTATCCCCACCTTGGGAAGGGCCCTTTGTGGTCAGCAAAAATCTGAACAACGGGTCATACTACCTTATCGATGTTCGAGACCACAAGGACTCACGCACGTCGGAGGAGGAGACCCGTCGACCGTGGAATATTACTCATCTTCAGCCTTATTACACTTGAGCCACCGGCTCTTGTGATGTACATATTTCTATCAATGTATATATTATGATGAATATAATAAAGCCGGCATCCCTGAAAAATTCAGGGCCTCTGTCGTTTCACTTCTAAGAATAATGAATCTTTATTGTCACTTCATATGATCACTTGTGGGCTTCCTGCTCATTGAGAATAGCTATGAGTACCCTCTTGATCCGGCTTGTACGCTCCGATTACCAAATACTTGGGGGCTCCTTGTTAATGAACAGAGCTTTGTTGACCCTTGTAATAGGCTTGGACGCCAGGTGTATTCACCAAAAATCCGGGTTATCCTGCCTTTGTTTTCCTGCCACTCCAACCAGGTAATCCTGGAATGACTCCTTGTACTCTTGACAATCAATCTTCTAAAAGACCCTAAGTTTGTCAAAGTTAAAACGACGATTGTTCATGTGAGGTCCGGCTTATGGGTTTGAATTAAGGTTTAACTTAGCAGCTGCGTGGCCCTTGAATAATGCTTGATATGCAGGCTTGGCATCCTATGAATGCCTTGTTTTCTGTTTTTTCTAGTTTTTATTTGATTTTTTGAGATTGATCTTTTGTACCGTGTTGATACCTGGTTTAAAACTGATAAAGGCCATGTTTGCCTTATGGTTGATATATGAATCTATCCGGAGTTTTATTAAACCCGGCCTGGCTTTGGACTTTAAGTCGCCAGTGTATGATGATTATGTGCTTGGAGTACTGGCTCTAAGCTTTGGGATGTTACCCCTTGCTGCATATGGCTTTGTAAGCCGGCGGTATGAATGAACACGACGTATGATAAGCCGGTAGTGTGAAAAAAATATCACAGGTATGATATTTGTTTTGTTATGATTATATGAGGTTTTGATAAACCGGCCCTGGTTATGGACTATTTAGTCATCAGTGGTTTTTATGTGGGGCATTATGACCCGCCCTGGGGTAAGCCGCCAGGGCACTTGTTATCTGCTCATGTGTAGGCAAAGATGATAAGCATGGCCTGCATAAATGATGATATTATAAGCATAAGTGTCAGATCTTCAAATAATGGATCGGCAGTGTTATGCAAGTAAAAATGTGCATGATGGCACGACAGATCATTGTTATAACTAGCCTATTACAAGGCATCTGACGGCCAAAAGGATAAGTGTTTTTGAAGACATAACGTCCATATATTATGGCTGGCAAACAGGCTCATGAATTACGATGTATACTCTTGGCGGGTTGAAGCCTCCAGATTATCCTGCACTTCTTCTTCTTTAGCTCCTTGATTATCCATTGGCTGGAAGTCAGGCATAGACCAGTTGATACTTGTCGTTGTCAAAACAAGCGGATCTCAGGTAGGGGGTCCCAAACTGTTCTTCTAAGGCGGATGGTAACAGGAGGCAGGGGACACGATGTTTACCCAGGTTCGGGCCCTCTTGATGGAGGTAATACCCTATGTCCTACTTGATTGTTATTGATGATATAAGTATTACAAGAGTTGATCTACCATGAGATCGTAGAGGCTAAACCCTAGAAGCTAGCCTATGGTATGATTGTATGTATATCTATCGACTAGCCTGGCCCTGGTTTATATAATGCACCAGAGGCCTAGGATAACAAGAGTCCTAGCCGAATACGCCGGTGGGGAGGAGTCCTTGTCTTGATCACCAAGTCTTGTGGAATCTTCCATGTATGCGACAGCTGTCCGAACTGGCCCATGAGTATACGGCCATGGGGGTCCTCGGCCCAATCTAACAGATCGGGAGATGACATGGTGAGTACCCCCTAGTCCAGGACACCGTCAGTAGCCCCCTGAACCGGTCTTCAAGTTAGGGACGCTCCTCGATTCTTTCGAACTGTTCTTCATCTTCGGTTGTCGGTCTTGAAAACTGGTTCAACAAATCTTCTCATCTTCGATCTTGAGGATCGCCGAAATGCATTCGACGAGTTTACACATCGGGTATCCGAGGAGCCCCTTTAAGTTTCCGGCCTTTATCAATGCCTTGTTATTTTTATGCCACACCTCGGGTTTGAAGTTGTTCCCGGGAGGCAGTGTCCTCTTGCGTCCAAGCTCCAACATCGGACTATATTTGTGGTATCTTTTGCGGACGAGCACCAATGCCGGACCGCTTCCGAGCTCCAACGCCGGAATGTATCCAAGCTCCAACGCCGGACTATGTCCAAGCTCCAATGCTGGACTGTATCCGAGCTCCAACGCCGGACTATACCCGAGGTGTCATAAATCACCTTGGTTCAGAAAAAGTTGAAGGAGTTTAGCCAAGCTTAATGCCAAAAATGCCCTCTATGGAGCCAGCCACTAGCACCCGAGATTTATGTCGGACTGCTTCCGAGGTGGTGCACCACCCCGACCACGGGCCGATTTTTTGTCAATATTTTTGATTGGTGCAATTTATTCTCTGCCGAGATATATAGCCAGTAGCCCTCAAGGTGTGTATCGGTCTAAAACCCGAGATGCACCTGAAGGATGACATAAGACCACTGATCCCAGTAGCCTCTGATACTCAAGTTGATTTGCAAAATCGGCCTGAGGATCAAGTCCTAGCTCGACAGAATACTTCGGGACACAAAAAGCAGCGTGCTCAGTCCTCGAGACTCAGGTTGGGTGCGGCCGACCAACCTGAGGATCAAAATCTCCTCGGAAACTATATCGCACTTAAATTTTTATGCATTGGACAGGCAATGCAGTAGCCCCCGAGACACTGGTCGGGTGGCAACACCAGATCAGGGGATCGATGTGCCCCTTTAATATTTGTAAATAATAAGCCCGAAGCCTAGTAGCCCCCGAGCCTTAATGCGGGCACGGGTGGCCGAATTAAGGATCGATATCCATAGTGAAATCACAAATTATGTGTAATGACTCTATGTATCCAAGTACTTTACGTCATTAATGCTCGGATCCGCATTCTACAAAACTTTGTTAACCGACCATCGACTTCCACCTCCTCGGCCAGTAGCCGAGGAGTGTTTGTCCTACTTTATAAAGCCTTTATGAGGGCAAAGATTTACGACAAACAAGGCAATCTGGCCATACGGTTTTATAAACAAAGGTACACACAGAGATATGTTATATTACTGTTTAACATAAGAAATGTCTTCCAAAGAAAATAGTCCCGCTATCGGTTCCTTTCTTTGGGTTGTCATGCTAAGCATGACCATGAAACCTTAGCTCTAATGTAAGAGCAAAATATTGAGGAATTAGTTTGGGAGGCCAGTTACTAGCCCCCGGTAGTGTTGGGCGACAGTCGAGGTCAAGCCGTAAACACTTCGGCCAATGTTATGAATGGCCCATCATTTAACACAGTCATCGGATCGCTGACCAGTTTACGCTTATTTGTGACAGTCAGTTTTTCGCTTTCTCCACTGAGGTGCTTAACCATGTGAGCTGGAAGCACAATCGCAGTGGTTCTCCCTTTGCACACCTAGCCGAACAAAGCGGAACGTAGGAGGCAAGCGCAGCAGCCGGGCAACCCAACTATTGACCGAAGACATAATTCGAAACCGATGCATATATAGCAATATCCGAGAATGTTTTTGCCGAATCTCTAAAGGTGTCCGGCCTTGCACTGCGAGACTTGTGCTGACAACACACAAATAGTTTAAAAGTGCCAAAAGCTTGGAAAACCAAAAAACGTCAGTAAAAACATGATGTCCGAACAAGATCAAGTGTTCGGTGCCAATCCAAAAATTGGAAGAGAAAAAAAATTGTGCTTCTGTCATGTTTTGACAACGACCAAGAAGAAAACACATTCACAGCTCATATATAAATTTTAAGAGCCCCCAAGTGACTTGGGTAAAAGAATTTTATATATAATGATTGTATGTACCGAAGTACTTATATCATATCTGTGTTCACCCAAACTTTAAACGCGTCTTAACCGACCATCGGCTTCTCCCTCTTCGGCCAAGGGCCAAAAAGTGTCATGTACTCCGCCTGTCGAGAGTATCGACGGTGTTTCTGATGACCAGGCAATCAGGCCATAAGGCTGTAACAGACAAAGCGCGCTCAGTGAACTTATGCTATATTACTAACGAAGTGTAAGAAGCATCTTCGAAGAAAATAGTACCCCCACCGATACCTTTCTTCGGTGCTCATTATTACTATGAGACTTGTGCAATAGATTTTTTGTACTCATGAGTTCCGTTGTGTGCTGACCATGATTGAAAACAATAAGAGCGCTAGCTTTCGGTTTCACCTAGTTTGAGGTCAGAGGTCGGATGACCCGGTCGTGACAATCGCAGAGGTGCTCCCTTTACTCCCTAGCCGAACAATCGGGAATGTAGGGGTAAACACAGGAGCGAGGCAACCCAGCTTGCAAATCGCTTAGGTCAATATGGTGCATATTGTGGCGTAATACACGAACAAGGAACGAAGCCGTACAAGTATAATCATATGCAAGAGGAAAAGCTCCATCAAGGGAGCCCCTAAATAAACGGGGTATTTGAATATGCGAGTCACAAACAAAGTTATGACAAGGAACTTTGTCCCAAACAACTTTGTTCCGAAAAGTATAATGCTTGGTCAAACCGAACAAAATTTAAAACTGAAAGTTTTTGAGCATGAAAGCGACTTAGCTGGTTAATGTGCTCGATGTTGATGACGCATGCCGAGATTGTGGCGGGATGAGATCCCAGACCCCAAGCCGGTCCCGAGATGTCCGAGTAAAGACCTCGGCTTGATGAAGTGGTGACACAGCATAGTCGATGGGCGAGGTGAAAACCCCAGTCCGACCGCGGCGACGGAGCAGGCCGGCAGTGTGACGCCGAAGCCCCCAGTGTGTGTTAATGAAGTGATGACGAAGCCCCCGGTCAGCCGAGGTGACGTGGTACATCGGTACACCGCGGTGACAGCGCTGCCCGGATTATCTACCTGTGCACAGAAAATAGTGCAAGCCGGAGATAATAGGAATAAAAAAAATTGTTGCATAATCAATAATTTATGCAAAGTGAGTAATAGAAGTAATATGGCCTGTGCGCCGAACACTCGATGAGGTAGAGCTCTCTCGGCGATGCCGAAGTCCCCGAGGCAACCGAACACGTTGGTATGGCAACACGACCAACAAGGTGATCACGCGAGCCGATTTACGCCGATTAGGACAACGGCGTCGGCTTGCCGAAGAGACCACGTGACGCAGTCGAAGTCGATCACCTACACACATAAAATAGTGCGGTCCAAAAAGGATAAGTGCTTTTCGCAAAAATAATTTATTGAAAGAGATGTGGCCTGGCGCCGAAGTCATGTCGATGCAGGGCATCGGCGTGACGCGGTGAAGGCGTGGCCAAGCCCAAATTCGCAGGCCGGTCTGAGTTCCAGATGCGGCATTTGCCGAACTGTATACGAAAACTGACCGAACCACCATGCGGCCGTTGTTAATGCGGCCACCATTTGATAGACCTGTGTATAGATGATGAAACAAACCGGAGTAATAATTCCTTGGGAAAAATAAACCCAAACAAGAAAAAAAATACTAGGATTAATAGCACCTGGTTTATCTGCTGTAGCAATCTAGAGAAAGGTTACTCCCAAAATTGGGGCTCGATCCGCACACCCATTGCCTGATGGGTGATGAAGCGGTGACATGGCGATGCTAGCAAAGGTTGGCTCGCTGAGGAAAAGTCCGTGGTCCAGCTAATGTGATGAAGCTGGTCGGCTGGTGACGCCGAAGTCTCTGAAGTAAGTTGATGAAGAGATGGTGAAGCCCTCTGTCCAGCCGAGATGTCGAAGTAGGTCGGCGTGATGGGCACCGGCTTGAAGGAGCAACAGTGCAGCCCTGCCGATGCAGGTCGTGACATGGTCAATGCCGACTTGATGAAGTGACCGTGCGGCGATGCCGGTGTGCCCGCTCCGTGTAATCCGTGGGGCGGCGATGTTGGTGATGATTTATCCTTCGCGATGATGAACTCCTGTTCGGCTCGCCGAGATGATGATCCGAAGAAGTTGAGCTCAGCTCAACAAAGTGACGACGTGTCTAGCGCAGGTCGGCAGCAGTGGAGCAATATTGCCGGACTGGTTTGACACCAGCATGATGGTGAAGATCATGTTCAAAAGTTTTAAAGTTAGTGGGATGTGTTCGGGAACAAAACACAATACCCCATACAAAACTTCCTTCAAAAAGGATGTCCGAAATCCCGTTCATAAAAAAGACGAACTCGGGTCAGATTCGTTTTCACGCAGAAAACAGATCCGAAAAGTGATGCACTAATCGGAAGGTTCCCAAAGTTTGGACGGTCGAATCGAGCTGAAATTTTGACGGGTGGTAGATATAGGAATTCCACAGCCGATGAACGGTTGGATCTTCCATAGGATGTCCGAGCTAGAATATGGACCCCACGCCCTAAGCTCATCCAGATTCCCGTCTAGATTTGACAGGGCTCCGATATATCGCGGATTGCCATAGATTCCTCCATCGGAACTCAACGAATTTTTCCAGGGTTGTTGTAGACTCAATTCCGCACAATTCCACCGAAGAAATCGTTAAAACGAAACTTGAGGAGGCGGTGGCATCGGATACAAGTTCGCTGTCCAGAAAAACAGCACGGTCGCCCGAGGGCAATGTTGACGTTGAGCCCCCGGGCTCCCTGGATGATTCCTCCATGATCTTGATAGAGATCGGAGTTGATGTTGATGAAGGCCCTCATCCGAACATGACGATCGGAGGTAGGGCACAGTCCTCGGTCCAGCCAAGGTGACCAGTCGAGCCGACGACGAAGATGCCGGCGTCGCAGTTGACCTGCAGACGAGCCATCGATCGTTTTGCCGATCACACAGCGGAACTCTCAATGAAAGCACCAATGTCGGTGTCAAAACCGGCGGATCTCGGGTAGGGGGTCCCTAACTGTGTGTCTAAGGCGGATGGTAACAGGAGGCAGGGGACACGATGTTTACCCAGGTTCGGGCCCTCTTGATGGAGGTAATACCCTACATCCTGCTTGATTGTTCTTGACGATATAAGTATTACAAGAGTTGATCTACCACGAGACCGTAGAGGCTAAACCCTAGAAGCTAGATTATGGTATGATTGTATGTATATCTATCGACTAGCCTGGCCCTGGTTTATATAATTCACCAGAGGCCTAGGATAACAAGAGTCCTAGCCGAATATGCCGGTGGGGAGGAGTCCTTGTCTTGATCACCAAGTCTTGTGGAATCTTCCATGTATGCGGCAACTGTCCGAACTGGCCCATTAGTATACGGCCATGGGGGTCCTCGGCCCGATCTAACAGATCGGGAGATGATGTGGTGAGTACCCCCTAGTCCAGGACACCGTCAATACCTGTCAAAGCTCTAAACACAGCCTCATCATCAATAAGGTTTGATGGATGAATGTCAGGAGCGAAGGTGTGCTTACGCGTCGGTGGGATGAGATACACTTCTTGATGAACCGACGCCTTCATCTTTTTGTTCTTAGCATCATAAGCCGCTTGGTATTGGGATAGATTGGTCTCTTTAGCCAGCTTGCTCGCTAACGGACGCATTGCTCTTGCTATTTTTGCAAACTCATCAGCGCTGAAGGGAGACCCGTCTTCTTTTACACTTGGGCAACCATTGGCCAAGTCTTCTGGATCAAGATCGGCTTGCCATGCCTTTGCCCGGCTTAAGGCAGTCAAAGCGCCGGCTCTAGCAGATGCTCGCTTTAAATCGTCGATCCTTTGAGGCAGCACCGATAATCTCTCCAATGTTTCCTTGATGAGGGTGGGCGGATGTTTCTTATCAATAGTGGCAGCAATGGTCCATTGAGCGCTACTGTATAACTATTCTACAAGGGTATAGACAACCTTAAGCTTGATGCGCATGTCTGAGCCCAACTTGACGCTTCGGGAGCCTGTATCAGTAAAGTTATTGATAAACGGGCACATGATTATGATATGCCTACTAGGGTAAAGGAGTCATTTTTACTACTTACCGAAGATGGCTGATGTCATGCTATTGATCTGATGCTTTAACCCGGACAACTCGTCAGTCACGGGTTTAAGAGCTGCCTCGACATCCTCTGCTCTCTTTAATAGAGCCGCCATCTCGATTTCTACACCGGTTTTACACGCTGAAGCTTTGTTTCAACTGCTCAATGTTTTCCAATGAGTTCTTCAGTTCTGTCTTGGCCTTGGACGTCTCAGATTGCTGAGTTTTAATATTGGCCCTTGATACGTCTCCAACGTATCTATAATTTTTGATTGTTCCATGCTATTATATTATCTGTTTTGAATGTTTAATGGGCTTTAATATGCTCTTTTATACCTATTAACCGTAGGCTCGATGCCAGTTTCATTTTTTGTGCCTATTTCAGTGTTTCGTAGAAAAGGAATATCAAACAGAATCCAAATGGAATGAAACCATTGCGAGGATCTTTCTTGGAACAAATGCAAACCAGGAGACTTGGAGTGGAAGTCTGGAACTGCATGAGGCGTCCACAAGGTAGGAGGGCGCGCCAAGAGGGGTAGGCACGCCCCCACCCTCGTGGGCCCCATGGTGCTCCACCGGCATACTTCTTTCACCTATATATACTCTTATACCCTAAAAACATCAGGAGGGGACACGGAACCACTTTTGCACTGCCGCAACCTTTTGTACCCGTGAGATCCCATCTGGGCCTTTTCCGGCGATCTGTCGGAGGGGGATTCGATGATGGAGGGCTTGTACATCAACACCATAGCCTCTTCGATGATGTGTGAGTGGTTTACCATAGACCTTCGGGTCCATAGTTATTAGCTAGATGGCTTCTTCTCTCTTTTTGGATCTCAATACAAAGTTCTCGATGTTCTTGGAGATCTATTCGATGTAATACTTTTTGCGGTGTGTTTGCCGAGATTCGATGAATTTTGGATTTATGATCAAGTTTATCTACGAATAATATTTGGTTATGCTCTGAATTATTATATGCATGATTTGATATCTTTGCAAGTCCCTTCGAATTATCGGTTTAGTTTGGCCTACTAGATTGATCTTTCTTGCAATGGGAGAAGTGCTTAGCTTTGGGTTCAATCTTGCGGTGTCCTTTCCTAGTGATAGTAGGGGCAGCAAGGCACATATTGTATTGTTGCCATCGAGGATAAAAAGATGGGGTTTATATCATATTGCTTGAGTTTATCCCTCTACATCATGTCATCTTGCTTAAAGCGTTACTCTGTTCTTATGAACTTAATACTCTAGATGCATGTTGGATAGCGGTCGATGTGTGGAGTAATAGTAGTAGATGCAGAATCGTTTCGATCTACTTAACACGGACATGATGCTTATATTCATAATCATTGCCTAGATATTCTCAAAACTATGCGCTCTTCTATCAATTGCTCGGCAGTAATTTGTTCACCCACCGTAATACATGCTATCATGAGAGAAGCCACTAGTGAAACCTATGGCCCCCGGGTCTCTTTCTTATTACACTGCATCATTTACATCACATCTCCTTTACTATCTTGCAATATTTACTTTCCAATCTATACAACAAAAATACCAAAAATATTTATCTTACTATCTTTATCAGATCTCACTTCCGCAAGTGAATGTGAAGGGATTGACAACCCCTTTATCGCGTTGGTTGCGAGGTTCTTGATTGTTTGTGCAGGTACTAGGTGACTTGCGTGTTATCTCCTACTGGATTGATACCTTGGTTCTCAAAAACTGAGGGAAATACTTACGCTACTTTGCTGCATCACCCTTTCCTCTTCAAGGCAAAACCAACACATGCTCAAGAGGTAGCAAGAAGGATTTCTGGCGCCGTTGCCGGGGAGATCTACGCTCAAGTCAAGACATACCAAGTACCCATCATAAACTCTTCTCCCTCGCATTACATTATTTGCTATTCGCCTCTCGTTTTCCTCTCCCTCACTTCACATTTGCCGTTTTATTCGGCCCTTTTCCTTTCGCCTCTTTTCGCTTGCCTCTTGTGTGCCCATGTGTTAGATCATTTGTTTCGCCGTCATGGCTAGCCCTTTCTCCCTTCCTTTGTCTCCCGATTTTGAAGTTCTTCACTTCAAACAAAGACAAGGAGAAAACTTAAAAGATGCTTGGTATAGGATGATAGAATCCTTTCGTATTTGCACTATAGAGGGATATTTCAAGATTTTACTTCGTAATTTTTATGTTGGGCTAACCATATCCCATAGACAACTCTTGGATTTTGCCGCTAAAGGGAATTTTATTGAAATTGATCCTAATATTGCTTATGAGATTATAGAGGGAATAGTAGGAGTACTCCCCCCACAAAAGGAACTACACCTTACTCGAGAAGTAACCCAAATTTTTGAGAAATTATGCGAATTGCAAAAATCTATTGAGCCTCTTAAAAATGTTGGCGGGAACCTTCACCGTATGAATACGTTGATCACTCTTTGCAATAAGCGATTGGATGCTCTAGATCTAAAAATCCCCGAGCATGAAGGGAAACGTAAGGAACCTCCCGGATCCGAGCATAACTCCATTAAAAAGATAAATACCAAATATGGCAATACCTAGATCTATTGTTGCTTTTATGCCTAGCTAGGGGCGTTAAACGATAGCGCTTGTTGGGAGGCAACCCAATTTTATTTTTGTTCTTTACTTTTTGCTCCTGTTTAGTAATGAATAATTTATCTAGCCTCTGTTATGATTGTGTTTCTGTATGTTTTAATTTGTGTTTGTGCCAAGTAAAGCCTTTAGGATCTTCTTGGGTGATTGTTGTTTGATCTTGCTGAAAAAAACAGCAAGTATGCGCTCACGAAAATAATTTTAGTTTTTTTTACCAGAGAGCGATAAAATACCAATTCCAACTGTAGTAGATCATTATACAAATTGTCCTGGCCATCCTAATTTCTCAGAATTTTTGGAGCTACGGAAGTATTCGAAACCTCCAGATTGCTAAAGACTGTTCTGTTTTGACAAATTCTGTTTTTCGTGTGTTGTTTGCTTATTTTGATGAATCTATGGCTAGTATCGGGGGGGGGGGGGGTATGAACCATAGATAAGTTGTAATACAGTAGGTTTAACACCAATATAAATAAAGAATGAGTTAATTACAGTACATTAAAGTGGTGGTTTGCTTTCTTATACTAACGAAGCTCACGAGATTTTCTGTTGAGTTTTGTGTTGCGAAGTTTTCAAGTT
This sequence comes from Triticum urartu, assembly GCF_056163025.1. Taxonomy (NCBI): domain Eukaryota; kingdom Viridiplantae; phylum Streptophyta; class Magnoliopsida; order Poales; family Poaceae; genus Triticum; species Triticum urartu. Next base: position 146,712,952 of record NC_141879.1, on the reverse strand, counting down.
TTTGGGTAAAGACTTGATGGATTTTGGAACAAGGAGTGGCAAGAGCCTAAGCTTGGGGATGCCCAACGAAGGAAATATGCCCTAGAGGCAATAATAAAGTTTTTATTTATATTTCCTTATATCATGATGAATATTTATTATTCATGCTAGAATTGTATTAACCGGAAACTTAGTACATGTGTGAATACATAGACAAACATAGTGTCACTAGTTTGCCTCTACTTGACTAGCTCGTTGAGTCAATGATGGTTATGTTTCCTAACCATAGACATGAGTTGTCATTTGATTAACGGGATCACATCATTATAGAATGATGTGATTGACTTGACCCATCCGTTAGCTTAGCACGATGATTGTTTAGTTTCTTGCTATTGCTTTCTCCATAACTATACATGTTCCTATGACTATGAGATCATGCAACTCCCGAATACCGGAGGAACACTTTGTGTGCTACCAAACGTCACAACATAACTGGGTGATTATAAAGGTGCTCTACAGGTGTCTCTGATGGTGTTTGTTGAGTTGGCATGGATCAAGATTAGGATTTGTCACTCTGATTGTCGGAGAGGTATCTCTGGGCCCTCTCGGTAATGTACATCACAATAAGCCTTGCAAGCAATGTAGCTAATGAGTTAGTTACATGATGTAGCATTACAAAACAAGTAAAGAGACTTGCCGGTAACGAGATTGAACTAGGATTGAGATACCTACAATCGAATCTCGGACAAGTAACATACCAATGACAAAGGGAGCAACATATACCGTTATGCGGGTTGACCGATAAAGATCTTCGTAGAATATGTAGGAGCCAATATGAGCATCCAGGTTCCGCTATTGGTTATTGACCGGAGACATGTCTCGATCATGTCTACATAGTTCTTGAACCCGTAGGGTCCGCACGCTTAACGTTCGGTGACAATCAGTATTATGAGTTTATGTGTTTTGATGTACCGAAGGTAGTTCGGAGTCCTGGATTTGATCACGGACATGACGAGGAGTCTCGGAATGGTCGAGACGTAAAGATCGATATATTGGAAGCCTATATTTGGACATCGGAATGATTCCGAGTGGTTCGGGCATTTTTCTGGAGTACCGGGAGGTTACCGGAACCCCCCGGGGAGTATATGTGCCTTATTGGGCCTTAGTGGAATAGAGGAGAGGGAAGGGAAAAGAGGGAGGTGCGCCCCCAAGCCCAATCCAAATTGGGAGGGGGGCTGACCCCCCTTTCCTTCCTCCCTCTCTCCTCCTTCCTTCCTCTCCTACTCCTACTTGGAAGGGGGGAATCCTACTCCCGGAGGGAGTAGGACTTCCCCAGGGCGCGCCATAGAGAGGGCCGGCCCTCCCCCTCCTCCACTCCTTTATATACGGGGGAGGGGGCACCCCATAGACACACAAGTTGATCATTGATCTTTTAGCCGTGTGCGGTGCCCCCCTCCACCATAATCCACCTCGGTTATATCGTAGCGATGCTTAGGCGAAGCCCTGTTCCGGTAGCATCATCATCACCGTCATCATGCCGCCGTGCTGACGGAACTCTCCCTCGAAGCTCTACTGGACTGTGAGTTCGCGGGACGTCACCGAGCTGAACGTGTGCAAATCGTGGAGGTGCCGTACCTTCGGTAATAGATCGGTCAATCGTGAAGACGTACGACTACATCAACCGCGTTGTCATAACGCTTCCTCTTACGGTCTACGAGGGTACATAGACGATACTCTCCCCTCTCGTTGCTATGCATCACCATGATCTTGCGTGTGCGTAGGATTTTTTTTGAAATTACTGCGTTCCCCAATAGTGGCATCCGAGCCAGGTTTATGCGTAGATGTTATATGCACAAGTAGAACACAAAGGAGTTGTGGGCATGGGTATATACATATTGCTTGTCGTCACTAGTTGATTCTTGATTCAGCGACATTATTGGATGAAGCGGCCCAGACCGACATTACACGTACGCTTACGCGAGACTGGTTCTACCAACGTGCTTCGCACATAGGTGGCTAGTGGGTGTCTGTTTCTCCAGCTTTAGTTGAATCGGATTCAATGAACAGGGTTCTTTCTGAAGATCAAGAAGCAATCACTATACCGCGTTTTGGTTTTTGATGCGTAGGTAAGAACGGTTGTTGCAACAACAAAGTAGAGGACGTCTAACTTGTTTTTGCACGGCATGTTGTGATGTGATATGGTCAAGACATGATGCTAAATTTTATTGTATGAGATGATCATGTTTTGTAACACAGTTATCGGCAACTGGCAGGAGCCATATGGTTGTTGCTTTATTGTATGAAATGCAATTGCCATGTATGCTTTACTTTATCACTAAGCGGTAGCGATAGTTGTAGAGAAAATAGTTGGCGAGACGACAATGATGCTTCAATGGAGATCAAGGTGTCAAGCCGGTGACGATGGTTATCAGGACGATGCTTTGGAGATGGAGATCAAAGGCACAAGATGATGATGGCCATATCATATCACTTATATTAATTGCATGTGATGTTTATCCTTTATGCATCTTATTTTGCTTAGTACAGCGGTAGCATTATAAGATGATCTCTGATGCACCGTTGCTACAGTTCGTCGTGCCGAGACACCACATGATGATTGGGTGTGATAAGCTCTACATTCACATCCAACGGGTGCAAGCCAGTTTTGCACACGCAAGAATACTCGGGTTAAACTTGATGAGCCTAGCATATGCAGATATGGCCTCGGAACACTGGAGACCGAAAGGTCGAGCGTGAAACATATAGTAGATATGATCAACATAGTGATGTTCACCATTGAAAACTACTCCATCTCACATGATGACCGAACATGGTTTAGTTGATATGGATCACGTGATCACTTAGATGATTAGAGAGATGTCTACCTAAGTGGGAGTTCTTAAGTAATTTGATTAATTGAACTTTAATTTATCATGAACTTAGTACCTGATAGTATTTTGCATGTCTATGTTGTTGTAGATAGATGGCCCGTGCTGTTGTTCCGTTGAATTTTAATGTGTTCCTAGAGAAAGCTAAGTTGAAAGATAATGGTATCAAGTACGGATGGGTCCGTAACTTGAGGATTATCCTCATTGCTGCACAGAATAATTACGTCCTGGAAGAATCACTAGGTGACAAACCCGCTGCAGGAGCAACGCCGGATGTTATGAACACCTGGCAGAGCAAAGCTGATGACTACTCGATAGTTCAGTGTACCATGCTTTACAGCTTAGAACCAGGACTTCAACGACATTTTGAACATCATGGAGCATATGAGATGTTCCAGGAGTTGAAGTTAATATTTCAAGCAAATGCCCGGATTGAGAGATATGAAGTCTCCAATAAGTTCTACAACTGCAATATGGAGGAGAATAGTTCTGTCAGTGAACATATACTCAGAATGTCTGGGTACCACAACCACTTGACTCAACTATGAGTTAATCTTCCCGATGATAGTGTCATTGACAGAGTTCTTCAATCACTGCCACCAAGCTACAAGAGCTTCATGATGAACTATAATATGCAAGGGATGGATAAGACGATTCCCGAGATTTTTCGCAATGCTAAAGGCTGCAGAGGTAGAAATCAAGAAGGAACATCAAGTGTTTATGGTCAACAAGACCACCAGTTTCAAGAAAAAGGGTAAAGGGAAGAAGGGGAACTTCAAGAAGAACAGCAAGCCAGTTGCTGCTCAAGTGAACAAACCCAAGTCTGGACCTAAGCCTGAGACTGAGTGCTTCTACTGCAAAGGGATTGGTCACTGGAAGCGGAACTGCCCCAAGTATTTGGCGGAGAAGAAGGATGGCAAAGTGAAAGGTATATTTGATATACATGTTATTGATGTGTACCTTACTAATGCTCGCAGTAGTGCCTGGGTATTTGATACTGGTTCAGTTGCTAACATTTGCAACTCGAAAAAGGGACTACAGATTAAGCGAAGATTGGCTAAGGACGAGGTGACGATGCACATGGGAAATGGTTCCAAAGTCGATCTGATCGCCGTCGGCACGCTACCTCTACATCTACCTTTGGGATTAGTTTTAGACCTAAATAATTGTTATTTGGTGCCAACGTTGAGCATGAACATTATATCCGGATCTTGTTTGATGCGAGACGGTTATTCATTTAAATCGGAGAATAATGGTTGTTCTATTTATATGAGTAATATCTTTTATGGTCATGCACCCCTGATGAGTGGTCTATTTTTACTAAATCTTGATAGTAGTGATACACATGTTCATGGTACTGAAGCCAAAAGATGCAGAGTTGATAATGATAGTGCAACTTATTTGTGGCACTGCCGTTTAGGTCATATTGGTGTAAAGAGCATGAAGAAACTCCATTCTGATGGACTTCTGGAATCACTTGATTATGAATCACTCAGTACTTGCGAACCATGCCTCATGGGCAAGATGACTAAAACTCCGTTCTCCGGAACAATGGAGCGAGCAACAGAGTTATTGGAAATCATACATACTGATGTGTGTGGTCCAATGAACATTGAAGCTCACGGTGGATATCATTATTTTCCGACCTTCACAGATGATTTGAGCAGATATGGGTATATCTACTTAATGAAACATAAGTCTGAAACATTTGAAAGGTTCAAAGAATTTTAGAGTGAAGTCGAAAATTATCGTAACAAGAAAATCAAGTTTCTACGATCTGATCGTGTAGGCGAATATTTGAGTTATGAGTTTGGACTTCATTTGAAACAATGCAGAATAGTTTCGCAACTCACGCCACCTGGAACACCACCGCGTAATGGTGTGTTCGAACGTCGTAATCGTACTTTACTAGATATGGTTGCGACCTCCTGAGCACCGTGTTGGTTTTCCCCAAAGAGGAAGGGATGATGCATCAAAGTAGCGTAAGTATTTCCCTCAGTTTTTGAGAACCAAGGTATCAATCCAGTAGGAGGCTACGCGCGAGTCCCTCGCACTTGCACAAAACAAATAAATCCTTGCAACCAAAGCAAATAGGGGTTGTCAATCCCTATAGGGCCACTTACGAGAGTGAGATCTGATAGATATGATAAGATAATATTTTTGGTATTTTTATGATAAAGATGCAAAGTAAAATAAAGGCAAAGTAAATAGCAAAGCAAATAACTAAGTAGTAGGAGATCAATATGATAAAGATAGACCCGGGGGCCATAGGTTTCACTAGTGGCTTCTCTCAAGAGCATAAGTATTCTATGGTGGGTGAACAAATTACTGTTGAGCAATTGATAGAATTGAGCATAGTTATGAGAATATCTAGGTATGATCATGTGTATAGGCATCACGTCCGAGACAAGTAGACCGACTCCTGCCTGCATCTACTACTATTACTCCACTCATCGACCGCTATCCAGCATGCATCTAGAGTATTAAGTTAAAACAGAGTAACGCCTTAAGCAAGATGACATGATGTAGAGGGATAGACTCATGCAATATGAAGAAAACCCCATCTTGTTATCCTCGATGGCAACAATACAATACGTGCCTTGCTGCCCTTACTGTCACCGGGAAAGGACACCGCAAGATTGAACCCAAAGCTAAGCACTTCTCCCATTGCAAGAAAGATCAATCTAGTAGGCCAAACCAAACTGATAATTCGAAGAGACTTGCAAAGATAACCAATCATACATACAAGAATACAGAGAAGATTCAAATATTATTCATAGATAGACTTGATCATAAACCCACAATTCATCGATCTCAACAAACACACCGCAAAAAGAAGATTACATCGAATAGATCTCCACAAGGGAGGGGGAGAACATTGTATTGAGATCCAAAAAGAGAGAAGAAGCCATCTAGCTACTAACTATGGACTCGTAGGGCTGAGGTAAACTACTCACACTTCATCGGGGAGGCTATGGTGTTGATGTAGAAGCCCTCCGTGATCGATGCCCCCTCCGGCGGAGCTCCGGAACAGGCCCCAAGATGGGATCTTGTGGATACAGAAAGTTACGGTGGTGGAATTAGGGTTTTGACTCCTATTCTGATCCTTTGGGGGTACGTGGATATATATAGGAGGAAGGAGTACGTCGGTGGAGCAACAGGGGGCCCACGAGGGTGGAGGGCGCGCCCCCCTGTTGGGGAACGCAGTAATTTCAAAAAATTCCTACGCACACATAGGATCGTGGTGATGCATAGCAACGAGAGGGGAGAGTGTTGCCCATGTACCCTCGTAGACCGAAAGCGGAAGCGTTATAACAACGCGGTTGATGTAGTCGTACGTCTTCACGGCCCGACCGATCAAGCACCGAAACTACGGCACCTATGAGTTCTAGCACACGTTCAACTCGATGACGATCCCCGGATTCCGATCCAGCAGAATGTCGGAGAAGAGTTCCGTCAACACGACGATGTGGTGACGATCTTGATGTTCTACCGTCGTAGGGCTTTGCCTAAGCACCGCTACAATATTATCGAGGATTATGGTGGAGGGGGGCACCGCACACGGCTAAGAGATCAATGATCAATTGTTGTGTCTACGGGGTGCCCCCTGCCCCCGTATATAAAGGAGCAAGGGGGAGGAGGTGCGGCCAGGCAAGGGGCATGCCAGGAGGAGTCCTACTCCTACCGGGAGTAGGACTCCCCCCCTTTTCCATGTTGGACTAGGACTTGGAGGGATGGAGAGAGAGAGAGGGGAAAGGAAAGGGGGGGGGGGGCGCCCACCCCCTTCCTTGTCCAATTCGGACTCGGGGGGGAGGGGCGCGCGGCTGCCCCTTGGCCTCCCCTCCTCTTCCTCCACTAGGCCCATTAAGGCCCATTAGGTTACTGGGGGGTTCCGGTAACTTCCCGGTACTCCGGTAAAATGCCGATTTCACTCGGAACACTTCCGATGTCCAAACATAGGCTTCCAATATATCAATCTTCATGTCTCGACCATTTCAAGACTCCTCGTCATGTCCGTGATCACATCCGGGACTCCGAACAACCTTCGGTACATCAAAACATATAAACTCATAATGAAACTATCATCGTAATGTTAAGCGTGCGGACCCTACGGGTTCGAGAACAATGTAGACATGACCGAGACACGTCTCCGGTCAATAACCAATAGCGGAACCTGGATGCTCATATTGGCTCCTACGTATTCTACGAAGATCTTTATCGGTTAGACCGCATAACAACATACGTTGTTCCCTTTGTCATCGGTATGTTACTTGCCCGAGATTCGATCGTCGGTATCTTAATACCTAGTTTAATCTCGTTACCGGCAAGTCTCTTTACTCGTTCTGTAATACATCATCCCACAACTAACTCATTAGTTGCAATGCTTGCAAGGCTTAAGTGATGTGCATTACTGAGAGGGCCCAGAGATACCTCTCCGACAATCGGAGTGACAAATCCTAATCTCGAAATACGCCAACCCAACATGTACCTTTGGAGACACCTGTAGAGCACCTTTATAATCACCCAGTTACGTTGTGACGTTTGGTAGCACACAAAGTGTTCCTCTGGTAAACGGGAGTTGCATAATCTCATAGTCATAGGAACATGTATAAGTCATGAAGAAAGCAATAGCAACATACTAAACGATCAAGTGCTAAGCTAACGGAATGGGTCAAGTCAATCACATCATTCTCCTAATGATGTGATCCCGTTAATCAAATGACAACTCATGTCTATGACTAGGAAACATAACCATCTTTGATCAACGAGCTAGTCAAGTAGAGGCATACTAGTGACACTCTGTTTGTCTATGTATTCACACAAGTATTATGTTTCCGGTTAATACAATTCTAGCATGAATAATAAAAATTTATCATGATATAAGGAAATAAATAATAACTTTATTATTGCCTCTAGGGCATATTTCCTTCAGTCTCCCACTTGCACTAGAGTCAATAATCTAGATTACACAGTAATGATTCTAACACCCATGGAGCCTTGGTGCTGATCATGTTTTGCTCGTGGAAGAGGTTTAGTCAGCGGGTCTGCAACATTCAGACCCGTATGTATCTTGCAAATGTCTATGTCTCCCACTTGGACTAAATCCCGAATGGAATTGAAGCGTCTCTTGATGTGCTTGGTTCTCTTGTGAAATTTGGATTCTTTCGCCAAGGCAATTGCACCAGTATTGTCACAAAAGATTTTCATTGGACCCGATGCACTAGGTATGACACCTAGATCGGATATGAACTCCTTCATCCAGACTCCTTCATTTGCTGCTTCCGAAGAAGCTACGTACTCCGCTTCACATGTAGATCCCGCCACGACGCTTTGTTTAGAACTGCACCAACTGACAGCTCCACCGTTCAATGTAAACACGTATCCAGTTTGCGATTTAGAATCGTCCGGATCAGTGTCAAAGCTTGCATCAACGTAACCATTTACGATGAGCTCTTTGTCACCTCCATATACGAGAAACATATCCATAGTCCTTTTCAGGTACTTCAGGATGTTCTTGACCGCTGTCCAGTGATCCACTCCTGGATTACTTTGGTACCTCTGATACATCTCCAACGTATCTATAATTTTTGATTGCTCCATGCTATATTATCTATTGTTTTGAATGTTTATGGGCTTTATTATACACTTCAATATCAATTTTGGGACTAACCTATTAACCCAAAGCCCAGTGCCAGTTTCTGTTTTTACCCTATTTTAGGGTTTCGAAGAAAAGGAAAATTAAACGGAGTCCAATTGACCTGAAACTTCACGGAACTCATTTTTGGAAGGAAAGAAGCCCAGAAGACATTGAGTGCATGTCGGGGGCTCTACGAGGAGGCCACGAGGCAGGGGGGCGCGCCCACCCCCTGGGCGCGCCCTCCACCCTCGTGAGCCCCTCGTGGCCCCCCTAACGTACTTCTTCCGCCTATATATCTCCATATACCCTAAAAACATCCGTGAGCACAATAGATCGGGAGTTCCGCCGCCAGAAGCCTCCGTAGCCACCGAAAGCCAATCTAGACCCGTTCCGGCGCCGTGCCGGAGGGGGCAATCCTTCTCCGGTGGCCATCTTCATCATCTCGGTGCTCTCCATGACGAGGAGGGAGTAGTTCTCCCTCGGGGCTGAGGGTATGTACCAGTAGCTATGTGTTTGATCTCTCTCTCTCTCTCTCGTGTTCTTGATTTGGCACGATCTTGATGTATCGCGAGCTTTGCTATTATAGTTGGATCTTATGTTTCTCCTCCCCCTCTTCTCTCTTGTAATGAATCGAGTTTCCCCTTTGAAGTAATCTTATCGGATTGAGTCTTTAAAGATTTGAGAACACTTGATGTATGTCTTGCCGTGGATATCTGTGGTGACAATGGGATATAACGTGATTCACTTGATGTATGTTTTGGTGATCAACTTGCGGGTTCCACCCATGAACCTATGCATAGGGGTTGGCACACATTTTTGTCATGATTCTCCGGTAGAAACTTTGGGGCACTCTTTGAGGTCCTTTGTGTTGGTTGAATAGATGAATCTGAGATTGTGTGATGCATATCGTATAATCATACCCACGGATACTTGAGGTGACATTGGAGTATCTAGGTGACATTAGGGTTTTGGTTGATTTGTGTCTTAATGTGTTATTCTAGTACGAACTCTAGGGCTGTTTGTGACACTTATAGGAATAGCCCAACGGATTGATTGGAAAGAATAACTTTGAGGTGGTTTCGTACCCTACCATAATCTCTTCGTTCGTTCTCCGCTATTAGTGACTTTGGAGTGACTCTTTGTTGCATGTTGAGGGATAGTTTTATGATCCAATTATGTTAGTATTGTTGAGAGGACTTACACTAGTGAAAGTATGAACCCTAGGCCTTGTTTCCTAGCATTGTGATACCGTTTATGCTCACTTTTATCATTAGTTACCTTGCTGTTTTTATAATTTCAGATTACAAATACCTTTATCTACCATCCATATACCACTTGTATCACCATCTCTTCGCCGAACTAGTGCACCTATACAATTTACCATTGTATTGAGTGTGTTGGGGACACAAGAGACTCTTTGTTATTTGGTTGCAGGGTTGCTTGAGAGAGACCATCTTCATCCTACGCCTCCTACGGATTGATAAACCTTAGGTCATCCACTTGAGGGAAATTTGCTACTGTCCTACAAACCTCTGCACTTGGAGGCCCAACAATGTCTACAAGAAGAAGGTTGTGTAGTAGACATCAAGCTCTTTTCTGGCGCCGTTGCCGGGGAGGTGAGTGCTTGAAGGTATATCTTTAGATCTTGCAATTGAGTCTTTTAGTTTCTTGTTTTATCACTAGTTTAGTTTATAAAATAAAACTATAAAAAATGGAATTGAGTTTGTCTCATACGCTTCACCTTTTTAATATCTTTCGTGAGTATGATGGAAAGGATAATTGTGCTCAAGTGCTAAAAGAAGAAATCTATAAAATGTCTGGCACTAAATATTTGGATGATGAGCATGATTGCAATGTTGTTAGTATGAATTCCTTGAATATCCATGATGCTAATGATATGCAAAGCCACAAGCTTGGGGAAGCTATGTTTGATGAAGATGATATTTTTTGTCCCCCAAGTTTTGATGAGCAAATTTATTATGATGAAAGCATGCCTACTATATATGATGATTATTGTGATGACACATATGCTTTAAACAATAATGATAACAATGAAACTTGTCATCTTGATTTCAATTTTCAATCCCATGATAGTTATTTTGTTGAGTTTGCTCCCACTACTATTCATGAGAAGAAGTTTGCTTATGTGGAGAGTAGTAAATTTTCTATGCTTGTAGATCATGAAAATAATGCTTTAGGTGCTGGTTATATTGTTGAATTCATTCATGATGCTACTGAAAATTATTATGAGGGAGGAATATATGCTTGTAGGAATTGCACTAATATCAAGTTTCCTCTCTATGTGTTTAAAGTTTCAAAGTTATGCTTGTTTTGCCTTCCTATGCTAGTTGATTATTGTTCCCAGAAGTTGTTTGCTCACAAAATCCCTATGCATAGGAAGCATGTTAGACTTAAATGTGCTAGTCATATTCTTCATGATGCTCTCTTTATGTTACAATTCTTATCTTTATGTGAGCATCGTTGAAATCATCATGCCTAGCTAGAGGCGTTAAACGATAGCGCTTGTTGGGAGGCAACCCAATTTTATTCTTGTTCCTTTATTTTTGTTCCTGTTTAGTAATAAATAATTCATCTAGCCTCTGTTTATATGTGGTTTTATGCTTTTAATTAGTGTTTGTGCCAAGTAGAACCTTTGGGAAGACTTGGGGGAAGTCTTGTTGATCATGCTGTAAAAAACAGAAACTTTAGCGCTCACGAGAATTGCTGCCATTTTTATTTTGAGAGTGCTGTTTAGTTAATTCTTTTTGAAGATGATTAATAGATAAATTCCTCAGGTCCAGCAATTTATTTGAGAATTTTATGAGTTCCATAAGTATATGTTTGATCCAGATTATTACAGACTTCTGTTTTTGACAGATTCTGTTTTTCATGTGTTGTTTACTTATTTTGATGAATCTATGGCTAGTAAAATAGTTTATAAACCATAGAGAAGTTGGAATAAAGTAGGTTTAACACCAATATAAATAAATAAAGAGTTCATTACAGTACCTTGAGGTGGTGATTTACTTTCTTATACTAACAGAGCTTACAAGTTTTCTGTTAAGTTTTGTGTTGTGAAGATTTCAAGTTTTGCGTAAAGATTCGATGGACTATAGAATAAGGAGTGTCAAGAGCCTAATCTTGGGGATGCCCAAGGCACCCCAAGGCAATATTCAAGGATAACCAAGAGCCTAATCTTGGGGATGCCCCGGAAGGCATCCCCTCTTTCGTCTTCGTTCATCGGTAACTTTACTTGGAGCTATATTTTTATTCACCACATGATATGTGTTTTGCTTGGAGCGTCAATTTATTTTGTTAGGATTTGATTGCTGTTATTTAGAACCATATTTTTCATCTTTTATTTCAATAAAAGTGCCATTGATAGCCTTTACTATGCCTATGTTACAAGTATACATGTTGCTGTTTGAAAACAGAAAGTTTACCGCTGTTGCAATAATTCCCTAGAAAAGTCAGAATGTGATAAAATGTTGAAACCTTTTGCATATTAAGCTCTGATAAATTTAATACAGTGGGAATTTTCTTTCATAATTTTTGGAGCTAGGGAAGTATGGATGTTGCTGCATTCTTTACAGACTGTCCTGTTTAGGCAGATTGCTGTTATGTTTGCATTGTTTGCATATGTTTGCTTCTTTAATGATTCTATTTGAGGATAGGACTATTAAATATGCAGAGGCATTTAGTATGAAATGTTGAATAATAATTTTAGAAATTTGCTACAGTATAGTATGATAAGGTTTTGGCAATGGTTTATACTAACTTATCTCACGAGTCCTTGTTGAGTTTTGTGTGGATGAAGCTTTTGAGATTTAGGGAGACCATGATATGAGAGGAATTAAGGAGACACAAAAGCTCAAGCTTGGGGATGCCCAAGGAACCCCAAGATAATATTTCAAGAAGTCTCAAGCGTCTAAGCTTGGGGATGCCCCGGTTGGCATCCCACCTTTCTTCTTCGACAACTATCGGTTAGTATCGGTTGATCCTAAGTTTTTGCTTCTTCACATGATGTTTGCTATTCTTAGATGTCATTTTCTTTTGCTCTGCTTGCTGTTTGAATAAAATACCAATATCTGAAATTCTTAAATGTTAGAGAGTCTTCAAATAGTTGCATAATTATTCGACTACTCATTGATCTTCACTTATATCTTTCGGAGTAGTTTGTTGTTGCTCTAGTGCTTCACTTATATCCTTTTAGAGCATGGTGGTAGTTTTATTTTGAAGAAATAGATGAACTCTCATGCTTCACTTATATTATTTTGAGAGTCTTAATAGCATGGTAATTTACTAAAATCCTAATATGCTAGGTATTCAAGAATAATAACATTCTCTTATGAGTGTGTTGAATACTATGAGAAGTTTGATACTTGATGATTGTTTTGAGATATGAGGATGGTAATATTAGAGTCATGCTAGTTGAGTAGTTGTGAATTTGAGAAATACTTGTGTTGAAGTTTGTGATTCCCGTAGCATGCACGTATGGTGAACTGTTGTGTGATGAAGTCGGAGCATGATTTATTTATTGATTGTCTTCCTTAGGAGTGGCGGTCGGGGACGAGCGATGGTCTTTTCCTACCAATGTATCCCCCTAGGAGCATGCGCGTAATACTTTGCTTTGATAACTTGTAGATTTTTTCAATAAGTATGTGAGTTCTTTATGACTAATGTTGAGTCCATGGATTATACGCACTCTCACCCTTCCACCATTGTTAGCCTCTCTAATACCGCGCACCTTTCGCCGGTATCATAAGCCCACCATATACCTTCCTCAAAACAGCCACCATACCTACCTATTATGGCATTTCCATAGCCATTCCGAGATATATTGCCATGCAACTTTCCACCGTTCCGTTTATGACACGCTTCATCATTGTCATATTGCTTTGCATGATCATGTAGTTGACATCGTATTTGTGGCAAGGCCACCGTTCATAATTCTTTCATACATGTCACTCATGCATCATTGCACATCCCGGTACACCGCCGGAGGCATTCATATAGAGTCATATCTTGTTCTAAGTATCGAGTTGTAATTCTTGAGTTGTAAGAAAATAAAAGTGTGATGATCATCATTATTAGAGCATTGTCCCAGTGAGGAAAGGATGATGGAGACTATGATTCCCCCACAAGTCGGGGTGAGACTCCGGACGAAAATAAATAAATAAAAGAGGCCAAAGAAGCCCAAATAAAAAAAAGAGAAAAGAGGCCATAAAAAAAGAGAAGGCCCAAATAAAAAAATGAGAGAAAAAGAGAGAAGGGACAATGCTACTATCCTTTTACCACACTTGTGCTTCGAAGTAGCACCATGATCTTCATGATAGAGAGTCTCCTATGTTGTCACTTTCATATACTAGTGGGAATCTTTCATTATAGAACTTGGCTTGTATATTCAAATGATGGGCTTCCTCAAAATGCCCTAGGTCTTTGTGAGAAAGTGAGTTGGATGCACACCCACTTAGTTTCTTTTTTGAGCTTTCATACACTTATAGCTCTAATGCATCCGTTGCATGGCAATCCCTACTCACTCACATTGATATCTATTGATGGGCATTTCCATAGCCCGTTGATATGCCTAGTTGATGTGAGACTATCTTCTCCTTTTTGTCTTCTCCACAACCACCATTCTATTCCACCTATAGTGCTATGTCCATGGCTCACGCTCATGTATTGCGTGAAGATTGAAAAAGTTTGAGAACATCAAAAGTATGAAACAATTGCTTGGCTTGTCATCGGGGTTGTGCATGATTTAAATATTTTGTGTGGTGAAGATAGAGCATAGCCAGACTATATGATTTTGTAGGGATAGCTTTCTTTGGCCATGTTATTTTGAGAAGACATGATTGCTTAGTTAGTATGCTTGAAGTATTATTATTTTTATGTCAATATGAACTTTTGTCTTGAATCTTTTGGATCTGAATATTCATATCACAAGTAAGAAGAATTACATTGAAATTATGCCAAATAGCATTCCACATCAAAAATTATCTTTTTTATCATTTACCTACTCGAGGACGAGCAGGGATTAAGCTTGGGGATGCTGATACGTCTCCAACGTATCTATAATTTTTGATTGCTCCATGCTATATTATCTACTGTTTTGAATGTTTATGGGCTTTATTATAAACTTTTATATCATTTTTGGGACTAACCTATTAACCCAGAGCCCAGTGCCAATTTCTGTTTTTACCCTGTTTTAGGGTTTCGAAGAAAAGGAAAATTAAACGGAGTCCAATTGACCTGAAACTTCACGGAACTCATTTTTGGAAGGAAAGAAGCCCAGAAGACTTGGAGTGCACGTCGGGGGCTCTACGAGGAGGCCACGAGGCAGGGGGCGTGCCCACCCCCCCTGGGCGCGCCCTCGACCCTCGTGAGCCCCTCGTGGCCCCCCTGACATACTTCTTCCGCCTATATATCTCCATATACCCTAAAAACATCCGTGAGCACAATAGATCGGGAGTTCCGCCGCCAGAAGCCTCCGTAGCCACCGAAAGCCAATCTAGACCCGTTCCGGCGCCCTGCCGGAGGGGGAAATCCTTCTCCTGTCACCATCTTCATCATCCCGGTGCTCTCCATGACAAGGAGGGAGTAGTTCTCCCTCGGGGCTGAGGGTATGTACCAGTAGCTATGTGTTTGATCTCTCTCTCTCTCTCTCGTGTTCTTGATTTGGCACGATCTTGATGTATCGCGAGCTTTGCTATTATAGTTGGATCTTATGTTTCTCCTCCCCCTCTTCTCTCTTGTAATGAATCGAGTTTCCCCTTTGAAGTAATCTTATCGGATTGAGTCTTTAAAGATTTGAGAACACTCGATGTATGTCTTGCCGTGGATATCTGTGGTGACAATGGGATATCACGTGATTCACTTGATGTATGTTTTGGTGATCAACTTGCTGGTTCTGCCCATGAACCTATGCATAGGGGTTGGCACACGTTTTCGTCGTGATTCTCAGGTAGAAACTTTTGGGCACTCTTTGAGGTCCTTTGTGTTGGTTGAATAGATGAATCTGAGATTGTGTGATGCATATCGTATAATCATACCCACGGATACTTGAGGTGACATTGGAGTATCTAGGTGACATTAGGGTTTTGGTTGATTTGTGTCTTAAGGTGTTATTCTAGTACAAACTCTAGGGCTGTTTGTGACACTTATAGGAATAGCCCAACGAATTGATTGGAAAGAATAACTTTGAGGTGGTTTCGTACCCTACCATAATCTCTTTGTTCGTTCTCCACTATTAGTGACTTTGGAGTGACTCTTTGTTGCATGTTGAGGGATAGTTTTATGATCCAATTATGTTAGTATTGTTGAGAGGACTTACACTAGTGAAAGTATGAACCCTAGGCCTTGTTTTCTAGCATTGCAATACCGTTTACGCTCACTTTTATCATTAGTTACCTTGCTGTTTTTATAATTTCAGATTACAAATACCTTTATCTACCATCCATATACCACTTGTATCACCATCTCTTCACCGAACTAGTGCACCTATACAATTTACCATTGTATTGGGTGTGTTGGGGACACAAGAGACTCTTTGTTATTTGGTTGCAGAGTTGCTTGAGAGAGACCATCTTCATCCTACGCCTCCTACGGATTGATAAACCTTAGGTCATCCACTTGAGGGAAATTTGCTACTGTCCTACAAACCTTTGCACTTGGAGGCCCAACAACGTCTACAAGAAGAAGGTTTGTAGTAGACATCAACCTCCCTGCTAGACTTATAGCAAGGCACACATCAGGTCTGGTACACAGCATTGTATACATGATAGAGCCTATGGCTGAAGCATAGGGAACATCTTTCATTTTCTCTCTATCTTCTGCGGTGGTCGGACATTGAGTCTTACTCAACTTCACACCTTGTAACACAGGCAAGAACCCTTTCTTTGCTTGATCCATTTTGAACTTCTTCAAAACTTTGTCAAGGTATGTGCTTTGTGAAAGTCCAATTAAGCGTCTTGATCTATCTCTATAGATCTTAATGCCCAATATGAAAGCAGCTTCACCAAGGTCTTTCATTGAAAAACTCTTATTCAAGTATCCCTTTATGCTATCCAGAAATTCTATATCATTTCCAATTAGTAATATGTCATCCACATATAATATCAGAAATGCTACAGAGCTCCCACTCACTTTCTTGTAAATACAGGCTTCTCCAAAAGTCTGTACAAAACCAAATGCTTTAATCACACTATCAAAGCGTTTATTCCAACTCTGAGAGGCTTGCACCAGTCCATAAATGGATCGCTGGAGCTTGCACACTTTGTTAGCTCCGTTTGGATCGACAAAACCTTCCGGTTGTATCGTATACAACTCTTCTTCCAGAAATCCATTCAGGAATGCAGTTTTGACATCCATCTGCTAAATTTCATAATCATAAAATGCGGCAATTGCTAACATGATTCGGACAGACTTAAGCATCGCTACGGGTGAGAAGGTCTCATCGTAGTCAATCCCTTGAACTTGTCGAAAACCTTTCGCAACAAGTCGAGCTTTGTAGACAGTAACATTACCATCAGCATTAGTCTTCTTCTTGAAGATCCATTTATTCTCAATTGCTTGCCGATCAACGGGCAAGTCAACCAAAGTCCACACTTTGTTCTCATACATGGATCCCATCTCAGATTTCATGGCTTCTAGCCATTTTGCGGAATCTGGGCTCACCATCGCTTCTTCATAGTTCGTAGGTTCATCATGATCTAGTAGCATGATTTCAGAACAGGATTACCGTACCACTCTGGTGCGGATCTTACTCTGGTTGATCTACGAGGTTCGGTAGTAACTTGATCTGAAGTTTCATGATCATTATCATTAGCTTCCTCACTAATTGGTGTAGGTGTCACAGAAACCGGTTTCTGTGATGTACTATTTTCCAATAAGGGAGCAGGTACAGTTACCTTATCAAGTTCTACTTTCCTCCCACTCACTTCTTTCGAGAGAAACTCCTCTAGAAAGGATCCATTCTTAGCAACGAATGTATTGCCTTCGGATCTGTGATAGAAGGTGTACCCAACAGTCTCCTTTGGGTATCCTATGAAGACACATTTCTTCGATTTGGGTTCGAGCTTATCAGGTTGAAGCTTTTTCACATAAGCATCGCAGCCCCAAACTTTCAGAAACGATAACTTTAGTTTCTTGCCAAACCACAGTTCATAAGGCGTCGTCTCAACAGATTTTGATGGTGCCCTATTTAACGTGAATGCGGCCGTCTCTAAAGCATAACCCCAAAATGATAGCGGTAAATCTGTAAGAGACATCATAGATCGCACCATATCTAGTAAAGTACGATTACGATGTTCAGACACACCATTACGCTGTGGTGTTCCGAGTTGCGTGAGTTGCGAAACTATTCCGCATTGTTTCAAATGTAGACCAAACTCGTAACTCAAATATTCTCCTCCACGATCAGATCGTAGAAACTTTATTTTCTTGTTATGATGATTTTCAACTTCACTCTAAAATTCTTTGAACTTTTCAAATGTTTCAGACTTATGCTTCATTAAGTAGATATACCCATATCTGCTTAAATCATCTGTGAAGGTGAGAAAATAACGATATCCGCCACGAGCCTCAACATTCATCGGACCACATACATTTGTATGTATGATTTCCAACAAATCTGTTGCTCTCTCCATAGTACCGGAGAATGGCGTTTTAGTCATCTTGCCCATGAGGCACGTTTCGCAAGTACCAAGTGATTCATAATCAAGTAGTTCCAAAAGTCCATAAGTATGGAGTTTCTTCATGTGCTTTACACCGATATGACCTAAACGGTAGTGCCACAAATAAGTTGCACTATCATTATCAACTCTGCATCTTTTGGTTTCAACATTATGAATATGTGTATCACTACTATCGAGATTCATCAAAAATAGACCACTCTTCAAGGGTGCATGACCATAAAAGATATTACTCATATAAATAGAACAACCATTATTCTTTGATTTAAATGAATAACCGTCTTGCATCAAACAAGATCCAGATATAATGTTCATGCTCAACGCTGGCACCAAATAACAATTATTTAGGTCTAATACTAATCCCGAAGGTAGATGTAGAGGTAGCGTGCCGACAGCGATCACATCGACTTTGGAACCATTTCCCACGCGCATCGTCACCTCGTCCTTCGCCAGTGTTCGCTTAATCCGTAGTCCCTGTTTCGAGTTGCAAATATTAGCAATGGAACCAGTATCAAATACCCAGGTGCTACTACGAGCTCTAGTAAGGTACACATCAATAACATGTATATCACATATACCTTTGTTCACCTTGCCATCCTTCTTATCCGCCAAATACTTGGGGCAGTTCCGCTTCCAGTGACCAGTCTGCTTGCAGTAGAAGCACTCAGTTTCAGGCTTAGGTCCATATTTGGGTTTCTTCTCCTGAGCAGCAACTTGCTTGCTGTTCTTCTTGAAGTTCCCCTTCTTCTTCCCTTTGCCCTTTTTCTTGAAACTAGTAGTCTTGTTGACCATCAACACTTGATGCTCCTTCTTGATTTCTACCTCCGCAGCCTTTAGCATTGCGAAGAGCTTAGTAATTGTCTTGTTCATCCCTTGCATATTATAGTTCATCACGAAGCTCTTGTAGCTTGGTGGCAGTGATTGGAGAATTCTGTCAATGACGCTATCATCCGGAAGATTAACTCCCAGTTGAATCAAGTGATTATTATACCCAGACATTTTGAGTATATGCTCACTGACAGAACTGTTCTCCTCCATCTTGCAGCTATAGAACTTATTGGAGACTTCATATCTCTCAATCCGGGCATTTGCTTGAAATATTAACTTCAACTCCTAGAACATCTCATATGCTCCATGACGTTCAAAACGTCATTGAAGACCCGGTTCTAAGCCGTAAAGCATGGCACACTGAACTATTGAGTAGTCATCAGCTTTGCTCTGCCAGACGTTCATAACATCTGGTGTTGCTCCAACAGCAGGCCTGGCACCCAGCGGTGCTTCTAGGACGTAATTCTTCTGTGTAGCAATGAGGATAATCCTCAAGTTACGGACCCAGTCTGTGTAATTGCTACCATCATCTTTCAACTTTGCTTTCTCAAGGAACGCATTAAAATTCAGCGGAACAACAGCACGGGCCATCTATCTACAATCAAACATAAATAAGCAAGATACTATCAGGTACTAAGTTCATGATAAATTTAAGTTCAATTAATCATATTACTTAAGAACTCTCACTTAGAAAGACATCCCTCTAATCCTCTAAGTGATCACGTGATCCAAGTCAACTAAACCATAACCGATCAACACGTGAAATGGAGTAGTTTTCAATGGTGAACATCACTATGTTGATCATATCTACTATATGATTCACGCTCGACCTTTCGGTCTCAGTGTTTCGAGGCCATATCTGCATATGCTAGGCTCGTCAAGTTTAACCCGAGTATTCTGTGTGTGCAAAACTGGCTTGCACCCGTTGTAGATGGACGTAGAGCTTATCACACCCGATCATCACGTGGTGTCTGGGCACGACGAACTTTGGCAACGGTGCATACTCAGGGAGAACACTTTTATCTTGAAACTTAGTGAGAGATCATCTTATAATGCTACCGTCAATCAAAGCAAGATAAGATGCATAAAAGATAAACATCACATGCAATCAATATAAGTGATATGATATGGCCATCATCATCTTGTGCTTGTGATCTCCATCTCCGAAGCACCGTTATGATCACCATCGTCACCGGTGCGACACCTTGATCTCCATCGTAGCATCGTTGTCGTCTCGCCAATCTTATGCTTATACGACTATCGCTACCGCTTAGTGATAAAGTAAAGCATTACAGGGCGATTGCATTGCATACAATAAAGTGACAACCATATGGCTCCTGCCAGTTGCCGATAACTCGGTTACAAAACATGATCATCTCATACAATAAAATTTAGCATCATGTCTTGACCATATCACATCACAACATGCCCTGCAAAAACAAGTTAGACGTCCTCTACTTTGTTGTTGCCAGTTTTACATGGCTGCTACGGGCTTAGCAAGAACCGTTCTTACCTACGCATCAAAACCACAACGATAGTTTGTCAAGTTGGTGCTGTTTTAACCTTCGCAAGGACCGGGCGTAGCCACACTCGGTTCAACTAAAGTTGGAGAAACTGACACCTGCCAGCCACCTGTGTGCAAAGCACGTTGGTAGAACCAGTCTCGCGTAAGCGTACGCGTAATGTCGGTCTGGGCCGCTTCATCCAACAATACGGCCGAACCAAAGTATGACATGCTGGTAAGCAGTATGACTTATATCGCCCACAACTCACTTGTGTTCTACTCGTGCATATAACATCAACGCATAAAAAGCAGGCTCTGATACCACTGTTGGGGAACACAGTAATTTCAAAAATTTCCTACGCACACATAAGATCACATCAACTAGGCGTATCAACGGGCTATGGATATGCCCATCAATAGATATCAATGTGAGTGAGTAGGGATTGCCATGCAACGGATGCAGTAGAGCTATAAGTATATGAAAGCTCAAAAAGAAACTAAGTGGGTGTGCATCCAACTTGCTTGCTCATGAATACCTAGGGCATTTTGAGGAAGCCCATCATTGGAATATACAAGCCAAGTTCTATAATGAAAGATTCCCACTAGTATATGAAAGTGATAACATGAGAGACTCTCTACTATGAAGATCATGGTGCTACTTTGAAGCACAAGTGTGGTAAAAGGATAGTAACATTGTCCCTTCTCTCTTTTTCTCTCATTTTTTCTTTCCCTTTTTTTATTTGGGCCTTTTCTCTTTTTTTATGGCCTCTTTTCTTTTTTTTATTTTTCATCCGAAGTCTCATCCCGACTTGTGGGGGAATCATAGTCTCCATCATCCTTTTCTCACTGGGACAATGCTCCAATAATGATGATCATCACACTTTTATTTTTCTTACAACTCAACAATTACAACTCGATACTTAGAAAAACATATGACTCTATATGAATGCCTCCGGCGGTGTACCGGGATATGCAATGACTCATGAGTGACATGTATGAAAGAATTATGAATGGTGGCTTTGCCAAAAATATGATGTCAACTACATGATCATGCTAAGCAATATGACAATGATGGAGTGTGTCATAATAAACGGAACGGTGGAAATTTGCATGGCAATATATCTCAGAATGGCTATGGAAATGCCATAATTGGTAGGTATGGTGGCTGTTTTGAGGAAGGTATATGGTGGGTGTATGATACCGGTGAAAGGTGCGCGGTATTAGAGAGGCTGCGAAGGTGGAAGGGTGAGAGTGCGTATAATCCATGGACTCAACATTAGTCATAAAGAACTCATATACTTTTTGCAAAAATCTACAAGTTATCAAAGCAAAGTATTACGCGCATGCTCCTAGGGGGATAGATTGGTAGGAAAAGACCATCGCTTGTCCCCGACTGCCACTCATAAGGAAGGCAATCAAAAAATAAATCATGCTCCGACTTCATCACATAACGGTTCACCAAACGTGCATGCTACGGGAATCACAAGCTTCAACACAAGTATTTCTCAAATTCACAACTACTCAACTAGCATGACTTTAATATCACCATCTTCATATCTCAAAACAATTATCAAGTATCAAACTTATCATAGTATCCAACACACTCATAAGAGAATTTCTTTATTCTTGAATACCTAGCATATTAGGATTTAAAGCAAATTACCATGCTATTAAGACTCTGAAAATAATCTAAGTGATGCATGAGAGATCAATAGTTTCTATAA
Source organism: Triticum urartu (assembly GCF_056163025.1). Taxonomy (NCBI): domain Eukaryota; kingdom Viridiplantae; phylum Streptophyta; class Magnoliopsida; order Poales; family Poaceae; genus Triticum; species Triticum urartu. The sequence continues at coordinate 146,690,699 of NC_141879.1, read as the reverse complement.
AACAAATCCGCCACCGTGCTCTAAATGATATAAGTGAAGCACATAGAGTATTCTAACAAATTCTAAATCATGTATGGCTCTCTCAAAAGGTGTGTACAGCAAGTATGATTGTCGTAAACTAACAAGCAAAGACTCAAATAATACAAGATGCTCCAAGCAAAACACATATCATGTGGTAAATAAAAATATAGCTCCAAGTAAAGTTACCGATAGAAGTAGACGAAAGAGGTTATGCCTTCCGGGGCATCCCCAAGCTTCGGCTTTTAGGTGTCCTTAGATTATCTTGGGGGTGCCATGGGAATCCCAAAGCTTAGGCTCTTGCCACTCCTTGTTCCATAATCCATCAAATCTTTACCCAAAACTTGAAAACTTCACAACACAAAACTTAAAGTAGAAAATCTCATGAGCTCCGTTAGCGAAAGAAAACAAAAGACCACTTCAAGGTACTGTAATGAACTCATTATTTATTTATATTGGTGTTATACCTACTGTATTCCAATTTCTCTATGGTTTATAAACTATTTTACTAGCCATAGATTCATCAAAAATAAGCAAACAACACATAAAAAACAGAATCTGTCAAAAACAGAACAGTCTGTAGTAATCTGAAGCTAGCGCAAGATCTGGAACCCCAAAAATTCTAAAATAAAATGCTGGACGTGAGGAATTTATCTATTAATAATCTGCAAAAAGAATTAACTAAATAGCACTCTCCAAATAAAAAGGACAGCATTTCTCGTGAGCGCTAAATTTTCTGTTTTTTACAGCAAGTTCAACAAGACTTTCCCCAAGTCTTCCCAACGGTTCTACTTGGCACAAACATTAATTAAACACAAAAAACACAACCAAAACAGAGGCTAGAAAAATTATTTATTACTAAACAGGATAAAAAAAAGTAAGGAATAAAAATAAAATTGGGTTGCCTCCCAACAAGCGCCATCGTTTAACGCCCCTAGCTAGGCATAACAAGCAAGAATAGATCTAGGTATTGCCATCTTTGGTAGGAAATCCATAAGTGGCTCTCATAATAGATTCATAAGGTAATTTAATATTCTTTCTAGGAAAGTGTTCCATGCCTTTCCTTAATGGAAATTGGAATCTAATATTTCCTTCCTTCATATCAATAATTGCACCAATCGTTCTAAGGAAAGGTCTACCAAGAATAATAGGACATGAAGGATTGCAATCTATGTCAAGAACAATAAAATCTACGGGCACATAATTCCTATTCGCAACAATAAGAACATCATTAATTCTTCCCATAGGCTTCTTAATAGTGGAATCCGCAAGGTGCAAGTTTAGACAGCAATCATCAAAATCACGGAAACCTAACAAATCACACAAAGTCTTTGGAATCGTGGAAACACTAGCACCCAAATCACGTAAAGCATAGCATTCATGATCTTTAATTTTAATTTTAATAGTTGATTCCCACTCATCATAAAGTTTTCTAGGGATAGAAACTTCCAATTCAAGTTTTTTTTCATAAGATTTATCAAGGCATCAATGATATGTTTAGTAAACGCTTTATTTTGACTATAAGCATGAGGAGAATTTAGCACGGATTGCAACAAGGAAATACAATCAATCAAAGAGCAATTTTCATAGTTAAATTCCTTGAAATCCATAATAGTGGGTTTAGCAACATCTAGGGTTTTAATTTCTTCAATCCCACTTTTATCAAATTTAGCATCAAGATCAACAAATTCCGAATTCTTGGAACGCCTTCTAGGTAAAGGTGGATCATATTCAGTCCCATCATTATCAAGATTGATATTGCAAAACAAAGATTTAATAGGGGACACATCAATAACTTTTAGATCTTCATCTTTATTTTCATAGCAATCCGGTTTAGCGACCATCTTATTAACTAAGGTAGCCTGCCTATCCAAAATTTCAGCAGTTAATTTCTCAAGATGAGCAATTTGGGATCTTAAACCATTGAATTCTTTAGACATATCATCAAGCTCTTTATTCATAAAATTCATGAAACTTTTTTGTTCTTTAAGCTCGTTTCTGAAGAAACTATTATGTTCAAATTGCAAGACCATAAAACTCCTGACATTGCTTTCGATCTCTTCTAATATTTTAAGGTGAAGGTCACCAAATTTAGGTAGAGCCATCATGACAAGCAAGCAAACTAACACACAAGCAAACAAAAAGCAAGCGGGCAAAAAGAGGCAAATAGAGAGGGAGGATAGAGAGATAGGGCGAATAAAACGGCACGGGTGAAGTGGGGGGGAGAGGAAAACGAGAGGCAAATGGAAAATAATGTAATGTGGGAGATAAGGGTATGTGGGTACTTGGTATGTTGACTTTTGCGTAGACCTCCCCGACAACAGCGCCAGAAATCCTTCTTGCAACCTCTTGAGCACTGCGTTGGTTTTCCCCGAATAGGAAGGGATGATGCAGCAAAGTAGCGTAAGTATTTCCCTTAGTTTTTGAGAACCAAGGTATCAATCCAGTAGGAGGCTACGCGCGAGTCCCTCGCACCTGCACAAAACAAATAAATCCTCGCAACCAACGCAAATAGGGGTTGTCAATCCCTATAGGGCCACTTACGAGAGTGAGATCTGATAGATATGATAAGATAATATTTTTGGTATTTTTATGATAAAGATGCAAAGTAAAATAAAGGTAAAGTAAATAGCAAAGCAAATAACTAAGTAGTAGGAGATCAATATGATAAAGATAGACCCGGGGGCCATAGGTTTCACTAGTGGCTTCTCTCAAGAGCATAAGTATTCTACGGTGGGTGAACAAATTACTGTTGAGCAATTGACAGAATTGAGCATAGTTATGAGAATATCTAGGTATGATCATGTGTATAGGCATCATGTCCGAGACAAGTAGACCGACTCCTGCCTGCATCTACTACTATTACTCCACTTATCGACCGCTATCCAGCATGCATCTAGAGTATTAAGTTAAAACAGAGTAACGCCTTAAGCAAGATGACATGATGTAGAGGGATAGACTCATGCAATATGAAGAAAACCCCATCTTGTTATCCTCGGCGGCAACAATACAATACGTGCCTTGCTGCCCTTACTGTCACCGGTGTAAGGGCATATTTATCCCTAAGGTGTTTTGGTGATTGATGACAACGCGTTTGCGGACTAATCGTGTGCCTTGAGTATCCCAGACATTTCATCGCTAGGCACAAGACGGTTGGGTGCCCCTCGAAGACTGTTGAAGATGACGTCTTTTCTACGTTTCTTTTTGGTGGATTTGAGTCGTAGGAAAGCCGTACTATTAAGAGGGGGTCCACGTCGGAAAGGTTTGGGTGGAATCATCACGTACACGTTTCTTCCTTGTCCCCTCCTTTCCCTTGCACCTTGGAGCTTCCTCCGTTGTTTATCTCGTCACCTTGTTTCTGGCTGCTGTGTTGGCTCGCGGTAGTACTGCTCCCAGGTGAGCAGTAGTACCGTGCTGCGGCGCGGTAGTACCGCAGGTGCCCACGGTAGTACCGCTCCCCTGGAACTGCACTACCGTGGCCCACCAGGCTAGTACCACTCCCTCGCGGTAGTAGGGGCGGATGTAATTTTTTTACATCCGCGCCTACCACGGTAGTACCGCTTTCATTCCACGGTAGTACCGTGCTCAGCTACCAGGCGGTAGTACCGCCCCTCTGCGGTAGTACTGTGTCGGGTTTTTGCTTCTTCCATTTTTTAGCGGAAGTAGGCACGGTTGTTTCCTTATCCTCTCTCTTCCCAGGCTAGGGGATTCCTGCCTTGCGGTAGTACCGCAAGGGGAAGCGGTAGTACCGTGCCCGCCGAAGTACCGCCCTCAGCACTTGTGCCATAGGTCTGCCCTAGCCGTTGCTGGTGCAGCAGTTGTACCGCGGGCCTGCACGGTTGTACCACATGACCTTGCGGTAGTACCGCTTGGCCGCAAGCGGAAGTACCGCGTGGCCCCACGGTATTACCGCTTGCCTGGTGCGGTAGTACCGCTGGCCGCGGGCTGGTAGGTGGATAATGGTTGGATCTTTGTCCCTCACTATATAAGGCGTCCCCTTCTTCCCCGTTGACTTATCTCTTCCAACCCTAAGCTCCATTGTTGCTCTAAGCTCCATTTTCGCTCGATCTCACTCCCTAGCCAATCAAACTTGTTGATTTGCTCGGGAGTGGTTGAGAAGGCCTCAATCCACACTTCCACCAAGTGAAATTTGATTCCACCCACTAATCCCTTGCGGATCTTGTTACTCTTGGGTGTTTGAGCATCCTAGACGGTTGAGGTCACCGCGGAGCCATAGTCCATTGTGGTGAAGCTTTGTGGTGTCGTTGGGAGCCTCCAATTGAGTTGTGGAGATTGCCCCAACCTTGTTTGTAAAGATTTGGTCGCCGCCTCCAAGGGCACCAATAGTGGAATCACGGCATCTCGCATTGTGTGAGGGCGTGAGGAGAATACGGTGGCCCTAGTGGCTTCTTGGGGAGCATTGTGCCTCCACACCGCTCCAACGGAGACGTACTTCCCCTCAAAGGGAAGGAACTTCGGTAACACATCCTCGTCTCCACCGTCTCCACTCTTGGTTATCTCGTGCCTTTAGTTGTGCAAGCTTATTTGTGTCATATCTCTTGCTTGCTTGTGATCCTATCCTTGTTGCATCATATAGGTTGCTCACCTAGTTGCATATCTAGACAACCTACTTTGATGCAAAGTTTAAATTGTTAAAGAAAAGCTAAAAATTGTTAGTTGCCTATTCACCCCCTCTAGTCAACCATATCGATCCTTTCAATTGGTATCAGAGCCTCGTCTCTTTATTAAGGACTTTACCGTCCGAAGAGTATGGTTGATACCATAGACGGTGTGGAGGAACACTCCGGTGTGAATCCGATCTTGTCTACGGGCGATGGGGAAACCTCGGTCTCTCGTGAGGAGTTCAATGTGGCCTTGGAGACATTGAAAACCTCCATGATGATCGAGGTTGAAAGCATGTTTACTAAATTCCTTGAAGGGCTTAAACTATCCACCGCACCGTTGAAAGTGGGTAATCCCACCGACAAGGTGACGGATGCTACCTCCGATAAGGGGGAAGCTAGTAGTGAAAAGGCTCCTTCTTCTAGTGGCAAGAACGGCACCGGTACCTTTGCTCATGTGGAACCACCACTTGTTTATGGTGGACCGGTTCCTTCCACTCATTTGAATCATGCCGGTCCTCCCCCTAAGATTGTGAAAAATGAGGACTTTGATTCTTGGGTTTACCGCTTTAAACGTCATTTAAATCATGTGAACACTAATCTTTGGAGAATCATTGAAGAAGGTTTCTATCCGCATGATCCAAGCAACTTCACTCCTCGATAAGCCACAGATTATCAATTCAATGAGAATGCTCTCTTCATCATTCAGGATGCAATCCCACCCGAAGACCTACCTCATCTCCGGCCCTTCGCCTTGGACAAAGACGCATGGCTTTGTGTTGTCTCTCTCTACCGGGGAAGCGCAAGCATTCAATGCTCCAACTATGAAGTGGTGCAAGATGAGGCCGATGAGTTTGCAATGAAAGAAGATGAAAAACCTTGTGAGCTTTATCGGAGAGTAACCAAACTCGCGGTCTCACTCCGAGAACACGGGAGCAAGGACACAGATGACAATTGGATCAAGCACAAATTCCTCAAGGCAATGATGCCCTACCGCAAGGCCATGTCCTCCGTCATTCGTCAAAGACCGGACTTCCACACTTTGACCTCAAGCGAAGTGTTGGATGAGTTTGTGGCCATGAACATTTTGGACAAGACCGCCGAAAATGTGGTGCTTCGTTCTCAAAGTGCAAAGAATCCCAACCTTGCATTGAAGGCCAAGCTCTCCGTTGAAGAAGAAGAAGAGGAAGAAGAGGAGAGCAACCCCAAAGATACAAAGTATGCATATCATGAACACATGGCACTCGCTTCAAGACAATTTTGGAGCAAGAAAAACTCGAGGCCAAACTTTAACAAAAACAACTCAAGTGGCACGAAGAGCAAGCAAGGTGTAAGGACTTGCTACAATTGTGTCAATGTGAGTCATTTTGTTGCGGAGTGCCCGTATGAGAAGAGGGAAGAAAATGGTGGCAAGCTCATCCGAAAGGACAAGGCCAAGTCATTCCCCAACAAGAGCAATTTCACCAAGAAAACTCCTCCCAAGACATTGGTGGTACAAGAAGAGTACAATGAGGATGATGACGATAATGAAGATGGTGAGTTGGCTGCCATGGCCTCAGTTGCCATTGCGACGACTCCACGGGTGTCTCTCTTCGACTCACCCAATGAGAGCATCACCGCCAAGTGCCTCATGGCTAAAGCCACCAACAAGGTAACCCCCAACATCAAAACTACCATCATTAATCATCCTTCTTCGACGGATAGCATTGATGAACATGAGGGATCTAATGTGGAGGCAAATGAGTTTGAGGCTTTTATGGGCAAACTTAAGGGTAAATGCAAGAAGCACTTTGTTGCTCTCTTGGAACAACTTGGTGAAGCCAATGACATGATCGAGGCTCACGAAGATACCATCACTAAGATGGAAGGGCATAGTTGTGACTATGCCGATGAGATTTCGGATCTTTCCAATGCTCTTGATGAAGAGCGTGGTCTTCGTTTGGCTCTTGAGGAGTCACACAACGTTGATCATGCTAAGTTAAAGAAAGACTATGATCATGTTCTCATTGTTTCTCATGTGCTAAACTCTGAGAAGGCCGAACTTGAGGTTGATCTTGCTAGACTCAAAGAGGAGTTTGATCTACTCGACAAGGCTCACAAGGTCTTGAAGGGTGCTCATGCTAGCCTCAAATAGTCTCATGATCAACTTCAAGTAAAGCTAACCAAGGAAAAAGCCACTTTTCCTCATATGATGTTAATTGATAATGCAAATGCTACTAACCCGTGTTGTGAGCATGTGCATCTTGTTGAGGAGAACGCTAAGCTAAAGGGGCAACTTGAGAGAGGTCTCGCGACTTGCATACAAGGCAATAAGAACCTCAACAACCTCTTGATCAACCAAAAGGGAGTTGTGGCCAAGGAAGGGGTTGGGTACGTGCCCGAGTCCAAGAACAAGAAGAAGAATGACAATACCAAACGACCTCCTCCTCTCATGCAAACCTTTGTGAAGGAGGGAGAGAGTGCTTACAAGGAGAAGAAGAACAATGCGAAGGGTGGCGCTGTCAAAAAGGGCAACACCTCTCATCAAAGCCGGTGACTTTAATCCTTCTTATATGTTATGTCGTGCTAGTGATGGGCATGTCTATGCCAAATTCGTTGGTTATCCTCATGAATACATTGAATGGTCTATTTGGGTTCCAAAGACCCTTGTTACTAACATCAAAGGACCCATTACAAAATGGGTACCTAAAACCAAGCATTGATCTCTTGTAGGTGTTTGCTTCTGGTGGGGGATCATGGTTGCTCGATAGCGGAGCTACAAATCATATGACTGGAAGCAAGGACTTGGTGGTGGACATGCACAAGATTCCATCTAGGCCCACCAATGTCTAGTGGGGTGACGCCTCATCTTCTAAGGTATTGGGACTTGGCAAGGTGGTCATCTCTCATGATCTCACGATCGAGAATGTCATGCTTGTTGAGTCCCTTGCATACAATTTACTTCCCGTTCGTCAACTTGCAATCATGGGCTTTGCCACTTTCTTTGATATCGATACCGTGGCCCTCTTGTGGAGCAAGACTCTTAAAGTAGCCTTTGTTGGGCATGTCGAGAACGGTCTATATGTGATTAACTTTTCGGAGCGACCCACTAAGACCGCGACATGCCTAATGGCTAAAGTTGATGTGGGATGGCTTTGGCATCACCGTCTAGCCCATGTCAATATGAGATCTTTGCAAAGTCTTCTCAAGGGGGACCATGTCCGTGGACTAATGAATGTTAGTTTTGCTAAAGATCGTGCTTGCAGTGCTTGTATCGAAGGAAAGCTACATGAGAAGGCTCACCCTCCCACGACTATCATTTACTCAAAGAGGCCTTTGGAGCTCATTCACTTGGATCTATTTGGGCCTCCATCCTTCGATAGTCTTGGGGGGAGGAAGTATTGCTTGGTGATTGTGGATGACTACTCAAGATACACTTTGGTGTATTTCTTCAAGAGGAACAGCGAGACCCAACAAACCGTCATTGACTTTGCAAATGAAGCACAATGTCAACACAATGCAAAGATCTTGACAATAAGAAGTGACAATGGCACCGAGTTCAAGAACTACACCTTGGATGAGTTTCTTAGTGATGAGGGGATCAAGCATCAATATTCGGCACCTTACACCCCTCAACAAAACGGTGTTGCGGAGAGGAAGAACCGGACATTGATGGATGCGGCAAGGACCATGATGGCAGAGTTCAAGTCTCCGTACAACTTTTGGGCCGAAGCCATCAACACCGCGTGTCATGCATCCAATCGGCTCTACCTCCACAAGGGCTTGAACAAGACTCCATATGAGATACTCACCGGTAACAAGCCCAACCTCAAGTACTTTCGGGTGTTCGGGTGTAAGTGTTTCATTCTCAAGAAAGGTGTTCGGTTGTCTAAATTTGAGTCTAGAGCTTATGAGGGCATATTTGTTGGTTATGCTACAAACTCTCATGCTTACCGTGTCCTCAATAAATCCACGGGACTTATTGAGGAGACGTGTAACGTGGAGTTTGATGAGAAGAATGGCTCCCAAGTGGAGCAAAGTGGCACTTGTGATGTAGGTGATGAAATTCCTCCTCAAGCCATAAGATGAATGGGTGTTGGCTTTATCCTACCCATTGAGGAACCCCTTGTGGCCAAAGGAGAAGGACAATGCTCCACTCAAGTGGAGCCATCACCAACCCAAGGCCCACACGCTTCCGAAGAACAACATGAAGTCCCTCATCCTCAAGAACATGACCAAGGGCAAGATCATGCTCAAGACGGTGTTGACACATCAAGTGATGCCCAAGGTCAAGTTCTCTCCTCCGAGCAAGTTCAAGAAAAAGAACATGCTCAAGACGACACTCAAGATGATCAAGTGACCACTCCTCGTCTCACCCTCGAGGAGGAATTGGAGCGTCGTGCCGCCAAGGTTGCTTCCAAGCTCTCCACCAAGGTTCATCTCATGACGAATGTGCTTGGAAGCTTAAGAAAGGGGGTAAGCACTCGTAGACAATTAGCAAACTATTGTGAGCATCACGCGTTTGTCTCTTGTGTCGAACCCACAAGGTCTATGAGGTGCTCGAAGATCCGGATTGGCTCAATGCCATGCATGAAGAACTCAACAACTTCGAGCGCAACAAAGTGTGGATATTGGTGCCAAGACCGACGGGGAACCACAATGTCATTGGAACCAAGTGGATATTTAAGAACAAGCAAGATGACCATGGGATTATCATTCGCAACAAGGCTCGTTTGGTAGCACAAGGCTACTCCCAAGTCGAGGGTATCGACTACGGTGAAACCTTTGCTCCCATTGCTCGTCTTGAATCCATTCGCATGTTCATTGCATATGCTTCTCATCATAACTTTAAGTTACAACAAATGGATGTGAAGAGTGCTTTTCTTAATGGTCCCATTAACGAATTGGTTTATGTCAAGCAACCCCCCCCTTGGGTTCGAGGATCCCTACTTTCCTGATCATGTGTATCAACTCGATAAGGCACTCTATGGCCTTAAACAAGCCCCACGTGCGTGGTATGACCACCTTACCGAGTTGTTACAGGACCGTGGTTTTGAAGTTGGGCTAATCGACCCCACTCTTTTTACTAAGAAGGTCAAAGGGGAGTTGTTTTTGTGCCAATTATATGTTGATGATATTATCTTTGGTTCCCCTAACAAAGCTTTCAATGAGGAATTTGCCGCTCTCATGACCTCAAAGTTCGAGATGTCTTCCATGGGAGAGTTGAAGTTCTTTCTAGGGTTCGAAGTGAAGCAAAGAAGAGAAGGAACCTTCATCAACCAAGCCAAATACACTCAAGACATGCTCAAGAGATTCAAGCTAAGTGATGTCAAGCCGGCTTCCACTCCAATGCCCACCAAGTACTTGACATAGATCCCAATGGTAAAGCGGTGGATCAAAAGGTATATCGTTCCATGATAGGCTCCTTGCTCTACCTTTGTGCATCTAGACCGGATATCATGTTGAGTGTGGGAATTTGTGCACGGTTTCAAGCCGCACCTAAGGAAAGTCACTATGTGGCGGTCAAACGAATCTTTCGATATTTGGCTCATACCCCAAACTTTGGCTTATGGTACCCAAGAGGAGCAAACTTAAAGCTTGTAGGGTATTCGGATTCCGATTGGGCGGGAGACAAAGTGGATAGGAAGTCCACTTCCGGAGGGTGCCAATTCCTTGGTTGCTCTTTGGTAAGTTGGTCTTCCAAAAAGCAAAGTTGTGTGTATCTCTCGTCCACCGAAGTAGAGTATGTGGCGGCCGGTAGTTGTTGTGCACAACTCTTATGTATGAGGCAAACTTTAAAGGATTACGGTGTCATTTGTGACAAAGTGCCTCTTTGGTGTGACAATGAACGTGCCATCAAGATCTCTCTCAACCCGGTGCAACACTTCAAGACGAAGCATATTGAGATCCGGTATCACATTAGGTGAGGAGAGATCGAGCTCAACTATGTCAACACTCATGATAACCTTGCAGATATTTTCACGAAGCCCTTGGATGAAGCAAGATTTCATGAGTTAAGGCATGAGCTAAATATCATTGATTCGAGCAATGTTGCTTGAACCCTGGCACACCCCACCATACTCAACTTGTTGTCTTGTTTAGATGTAGGCATGGACATAGGGGGAGTGTTGTTCTCTCAATGAACTCTCCCTCCCCCCATTATGCATAAATTGATCAAGTCTTTCACATTAGCCATGTTTGATGGTACTTGTGCTTCAAAGACGAGTTTTGGTCATGGGCCCAAGGATAATTCTTCGCGGTGCCATACCAATTGACTCAAACATAGGTGGCTACGGCCACTGCCCTCTCTTTGGAGAGGTGGTGTCTCGTGGTTGTTTCGTTTTGTCGTTTGCCTTTCTGCCTTTGTGTGTAGCGTGGTCTTGTGGTGTCGTGTTGCCTCGAAGTGCTTGTGGAAAGACCTATTTTTCGTGTGCTTGAAACGTGCATCTTCTTGAGCCCACAGTACTACCGCGGCTTGCCGCGGTACTACCGCTTTGAGAGGGCATGGTACTACCGCGCCAGAGCGCGGTACTACCGCTCAGGTGCGGTACTTCCGCCGAGCGGTACTACCGCGATGAGGCACGATACTACCACACCATCGAGTGAGCGTGGGGGTTATGACTCGGGCAGGGGAGTTCCAACTCCCCATACCCATTCACTTGTCTCTCTCCACACGTCTCTCTCTCTCTCTCTTTTCCTCAAGAACGGTGCCGGAGGTCCTCGCCGGATCTCTGTCTCCGGCCACTCTCCTCGGGTTCCGACCAGTGGGATTGTTCCCCACCACTTCCTCTTGCCATGGACCAAGGTTTTTCCCCAAATCCCTCCTTTTCTTGGTTGTTCTCTCGCTTCTAGGTTTTCAGGGAGATACTTGTTGTTCTTGAGATTTTAGGCCAAATCTGTGCAAGAGTAGGATGTAGGAGAGTCGTGTTGCGTAGGAATCATACTTGATATGTTGTCCTGTGGTAGATTTGGTCAACCGTAGTACCGCCACAGTTTCGCGGGCTTTTCTCAGATTTGAACTTGTTCGGATCTGATGCGGTGCGGTACTACCGTGTCTCATGTGCGGTACTACCGCCCATCAGGTGCGGTACTACCGCGCTAGCTCATGCGGTACTACCGCCCATCAGATGCGGTACTACCACGCTAGCTGTGGCACTAAGATCCTACTACCGCTCCCAGACCCGGTACTACCGTGGCCTTACACGGTACTACCGCGACTAAGAGCGGTACTACAATCTTAGTACCACAGCACATGGCAGTACTACCATAGGGGTCAAATCTCTCTCATGGCAATTATCTTGTGTGCTTCCTGCATGTTTCTTTTGCTTTGTTGTGGTCTTTGCATTGATCCTTCTTGCTTGTCGTGTGTGTTTTGCGCTTTGTGTCTCAGGTGGTGGCTCTCGCCGTTCCAATCCTAGTCGTGACACTGGCTCCAAGCTTCTGCGCAATCCCTAAGATGAAGCACCAGAGGGCTCCAATGCCCCCAAGCGCAATGTCAAGACCACTGCCAGCAAGCAAAAGGAACCTGCTAAGGGCATGGACGAGATTTTAGTCAATGAGTATGTCGAACACCGGAAGATCAATCCCTATGTGAATCCTCGGGCTGTCCTCAGAGGCACCGAGTTGTTCTGGACCAAGCAACAGGCTCTCATCTATCTGGATGTGATCAAGAACAAGTAGAATACCTTCATGGATGTCAAGTGGATAGACATGAATCACATGCGGAAGGACAAGTTTCGTGACTATTTTGGAGAGGCTCTGGACTTGGTGGAGCAGTTTGCTATGGAGCCTGTGATCTCCTTTCACCTTGACTATGACCCTGAGCTTATCTGTCAGTTCTTTGCCTCAGTTTACTTTCATCTCGGGGATGAGCGGAGGATGACCTGGATGACCAATGGTCGTCAGCTGTCTGCTACATGGAAGGAGTTCATGGATCTGCTTCACATTCCTAATGACGGGCTTCACACACCCGTTGGTGTTCGCCCCCACGCCAACTCTGAGTCTGCTAACAAGAACCTGCTTCAGCCATTCCTTGTTGAGAAGGCGCTCCCCAATGGCAAGTCGACTTGGGTGCTGAACTCCTTTCTGGATATCATGCATCGCATCTTCCTCAACACTCTGTTCCCATCCATTGGCGACAAGGACAAGGTTCATTCTTATCTAGTGGACATGTTGCTCCTATGTGCAGAGGCACGATCATCTCAGACTCAACCACTTGATGTCTCACACATCATGTGGTTTGAGCTTCGGTTTGCGGTGTTCACTCGCAAGGTACCTATCTATGGACCGTACCTGTTTCTGTTGCTCTCCACAGCTTGGGAGAAGATGTACCCTGGTGATGAGTTCCTTGCTCCAGACTGGATTCAGCATGAGTCCATCAGTCTCCGCGTCAAGCCCAACTGGGCCAACACTACTACCCGTGCTGAGGCTTCTACTGCTAGGAGGGCTGCTGGTGAGGAGGAGGCTGGTGCAGAGAATGTTGCTGAGGACCGTGCCGCTAGGTCTACCACACCTTCCTCTGAGCCGTCGTGGGCCAAGAAGTTAAAGGACAAGATAAAGACTCTCTTCTGCATGCATGCAAAGGGACAGTACATGACTCACGTGGCAGACAAGGAGAGTCGCCCCCGTGACAAGAAGGTTATGAGGCTCTTTGGAGAGGATGTCTCTGGCGGTTCTGAGGACGTCATCATGCTAGAGGCTGCCTGAATGGCGAAGCAGGGGTACAAGTGGACCAGTTCAGAGGAGGACATCGAGGAGTCCGTCCCCGCCGCTGAGTCTGACGAGGAGCAGTGGGATGACTTCTCTGCCTGAGCTACCCCGTGTGTGTAGGTGTCCTCTCTGCCTTTTTGGCGTCTCGATGCCAAAGGGGGAGAGAGTGTAGGGATTTGCGTTGTGTCGTGCTTGGTGTGTTTGCTTTGTCGTTTGAACCTCGTTTGCCTTTGTTTGGTTTGTGCCTTCGAGACTTACCTACATATGGTGTAAGACATATGCACTCTATCTATCTTAGTTAACTTATGTTTGTGCTATCTTGTCTAGTGTTAGCCTTCCTATTACTAGATATGCCTTGTCTCTATAATATAGGGGGAGCTTTGATCCTAGTATGTGTGCCGTGCAGTCCAAAGCACCCATCTAGTTGGCACACATCTAGGGGGAGCCCGTCTATATTCTAGAGAGGAGGGGTTTGCGGTTGCTTAATATTATTTCCCTTGTGCAAATCCCGTATTGTCATCAATCCACCAAAAAGGGGGAGATTGTAAGGGCATATTTATCCCTAAGGTATTTCGGTGATTGATGACAATGCGTTTGCGGACTAATTGTGTGCCTTGAGTATCCCAAACATTTCATCGCTAGGCACAAGACGGTTGGGTGCCCCTCGAAGACTGTTGAAGATGACGTCTTTTCTACATTTCTTTTTGGTGGATTTGAGTCATAGGAAAGCGGTACTATTAAGAGGGGGTCCGCGTCGGATAGGTTTGGGTGGAATCATCACGTACACGTTTCTTCATTGTCCCCTCCTTTCCCTTGTACCTTGGAGCTTCCTCCGTTGTTTATCTCGTCACCTTGTTTCTAGCTGCTATGTTGGCTCGCGGTAGTACTGCTCCCAGGTGAGCGGTAATACCGTAGGCACCAGCGGTAGTACCGTTCTGCGGCGCGGTAGTACCGCAGGTGCCCACGGTAGTACCGCTCCCCTGGAACTGCACTACCGTGGCCCACTAGGCTAGTACCGCTCCCCCGCAGTAGTAGGGACGGATGTAATTTTTTACATCCGCGCATACCACGGTAGTACCGCTTTCATTCCGCGGTAGTACCGTGCTCAGCTGCCAGGCGGTAGTACCGCCCCTCTGCGGTAGTACTGTGTCGGGTTTTTGCTTCTTCCGTTTTTCAGCGGAAGTAGGCACGGTTGTTTCCTTATCCTCTCTCTTCCCAGGCTAGGGGATTCCTGCCTTGCGGTAGTACCGAAAGGGGGAGCGGTAGTACCGCGCCCACGGAAGTACTGCCCTCAGCACTTGTGCCACAGGTCTGCCCTAGCCGTTGCTGGTGCAGCGGTAGTACCGCGGGCCTGCACGGATGTACCGTGACCTTGCGGTAGTACCGCTTGTCCGCAAGCGGAAGTACCACGTGGCCCCATGGTAGTACCGCTTGCCTGGTGCGGTAGTACCTCTGGCCGCGGGCTGGTAGGTGGATAACGGTTGGATCTTTGTCCATCACTATATAAGGGGTCCCCTTCTTCCCCGTTGACTTATCTCTTCCAACCCTAAGCTTCATTGTTGCTCTAAGCTCCATTTTCGCCCGATCTCACTCCCTAGCCAATCAAACTTGTTGATTTGCTCGGGAGTGGTTGAGAAGGCCTCGATCCACACTTCCACCAAGAGAAATTTGATTCCCCCCACTAATCCCTTGCGGATCTTGTTACTCTTGGGTGTTTGAGCATCCTAGACGGTTGAGGTCACCGCGGAGCCATAGTCCATTGTGGTGAAGCTTCGTGGTGTCGTTGGGAGCCTCCAATTGAGTTGTGGAGATTGCCCCAACCTTGTTTGTAAAGGTTTGGTCGCTGCCTCCAAGGGCACCAATAGTGGAATCATGGCATCTCGCATTGTGTGAGGGCGTGAGGAGAATACGGTGGCCCTAGTGGCTTCTTGGGGAGCATTGTGCCTCCACACCGCTCCAACGGAGACGTACTTCCCCTCAAAGGGAAGGAACTTCGGTAACACATCCTCATATCCACCGTCTCCACTCTTTGTTATCTCGTGCCTTTACTTGTGCAAGCTTATTTGTGTCATATCTCTTGCTTGCTTGTGTTCCTATCCTTGTTGCATCATATAGGTTGCTCACCTAGTTGCATATCTAGACAACCTACTTTGATGCAAAGTTTAAATTGTTAAAGAAAAGCTAAACATTGTTAGTTGCCTATTCACCCCCCCTCTAGTCAACCATATCGATCCTTTCAACCGGGAAAGGACACCGCAAGATTGAACCCAAAGCTAAGCACTTCTCCCATTGCAAGAAAGATCAATATAGTAGGCCAAACCAAACTGATAATTCGAAGAGACTTGCAAAGATAACCAATCATACATAAAATAATTCAGAGAAGATTCAAATATTATTCATAGACAAACTTGATCATAAACCCACAATTCATCGATCTCAACAAACACACCGCAAAAGAAGATTACATCGAATAGATCTTCACAAGAGAGGGGGGAACTTTGTATTGAGATCCAAAAAGAGAGAAGAAGCCATCTAGCTAATAACTATGGACCCGAAGGTCTGAGGTAAACTACTCACACTTCATCAGAGAGGCTATGGTGTTGATGTAGAAGCCCTCCATGATCGATTCCCCCTCCAGTGGAGCTCCGGAACAGGCCCCAAGATGGGATCTTATGGATACAGAAAGTTACGGCGGTGGAATTAGGGTTTTGGCTCCGTATCTGGTAGTTTGGGGGTACAGAGGTATATATAGGAGGAAGAAGTATGTCGGTGGAGCAACAGGGGGCCCACGAGGGTGGAGGGCGCGCCTAGGGGGGGTAGGCGCGTCCCCTACCTCGTGGCCTCCTGTTTTATTTCTTGACGTAGGGTCCAAGTGACGGTGTCCTAGACTAGGGGGTACTCAACACGTCATCTCCCAATCTGATAGATTGGGCTGAGGATCCCCGTGGCCGTATACTCATGGGCCAGTTCGGACAACTGCCGCATACAAGGAAGATTCCACAAGACTTGGCGATCAAGACAAGGACTTCTCCCCACCGGCGTATTCGGCTAGGACTCTTGTTAACCTAGGCCTCTGGTGCATTATATAAACCAGGGCCAGGCTAGTCGATAGATCATATATACACATCAACAATCATACCATAGGCTAGCTTCTAGGGTTTAGCCTCTCTGATCTCGTGGTAGATCAACTCTTGTACTACCCATATCATCAATATTAATCAAGCAGGACGTAGGGTTTTACCTTCATCAAGAGGGCCCGAACCTGGGTAAAACTTCGTGTCCCCTGCCTCCTGTTACCATCGATCCTAGATGCACAGTTCAGGACCCCCTACCCGAGATCCGCCGGTTTTGACACCGACATTGGTGCTTTCATTGAGAGTTCCGCTGTGTGATCGACAAAAGGATCGATGGCTCGCCTGCAGATCAACTGTGACTTCGGCATCTTCGTCACCAGCTCGACTGGTCACCTTGGTTCGACCAAGAACTGCGCCCCGTGTTCGTATCACCATGTTCAGACGAGGGCCTTCATCGACACCAACTCCGATCTTTATGAAGATCATGGAGGAATCATCCATGGAGCTCGGGGGCTCAACGTCAACATTGCCCTCGGGCGACCGTGCTGTTTTTCCGGACAGCGAACGCGTATCCGCCGCCACCGCCTCCTCGAGTGTCGCTTTAACGACCGCTTCAGTGGAATTGTGCGGAATCGAGTCTACAACAACCCTGGAAAATTTCGTCGAGTTCCGATGGAGTAATCTCTGGCAATCTATGATATACCGGAGCCCTGTCAAATCTGGACGAGAATCTGGACGAGTTTAGGGCGTGGTGTCCAGCTTCTAGCTCGGACGTCGTTTGAAAGATCCAACCGTTGATCGGCTGCGGATTTCCTATATCTACCACCTCTCAAAATTTCAGCTCGATCCGACCGTCCAAACTCTGGGAACCTTCCGATTAGTGCATCACTTTTCGGATCTGTTTTCTGCGCGAAAACGAATCCGACCCGAGTTCGTCTTTTTTATGAACAGGATTTCGGACATCCCTTTTGAAGGAAGTTTTGTATGGGGTATTGTGTTTTGTTTCCGAACACATCCCACTAACTTTAAGATCTTTTGAACATGATCTTCAACATCATGCTGGTGTCAAACCAGTCCGGCAATATTGCTCCACGGCTGCCGATCTGCGCTAGACACGTCGTCACTTTGTTGAGGCGAGCTCAACTTCTTCGGATCATCATCTCGGCAAGCCGAACAAGAGTCCAGCATCGCGAAGGATAAATCATCACCAACATCGCCGCCCCACGGATTACACGGAGCGGGCATACCGGCATCACCGCATGGTCGCTTCATCAAGCCGGCATCGACCACGTCACGACCTGCATCGGCAGGGCCGCACTATTGCTTCTTCAAGCTGGTGTCCATCACGCCAACCTACTTCGACTCATCGGCTGACATCGAGGCTTCGACATCTCGGCTGGACCGGGGGCTTTGCCATCTCTTCATCAACCTACTCCGGACACTTCGGCGTCACTAGCCGACCAGCTCCGTCACGTTAGCTGGGCCGAGGGCTTTGCCTCGGCGAGCCAACCTTTGCCAGCATTGGCATGCCGTCGTTTTATCGCCCATCAGGCAATGGGTGTGCGGATCGAGTCCCAATTTTGGGAATCACCTTCCTTCAGATTGCTACAACAAATAAACCAAGTGCTATTAATCCCAGTATTTTTTGCTTGTTTGGGTTCATTTTTCCCAAAGAATTATTACTCTGGTTTGTCCATCATATGTACACAGGTCTATCAAATGGTGGCCGCATTGACGACAGTCGCATGGTGGTTCGGTCAGTTTCCGTACATAGTCCGGCGAACGCCGCATCCGGAGCTCGGACCGACCTGCGAATTCAGGCTTTGCCACGCCTTTACCGCATCACGCCGACGCCCTGCATCGACATTGACTTCGGCGCCAGGCCATATTTCTTTTATTACTCACTTTGCATAAATTATTTATTATGAAACGATTTTTTTAATTATCATTATTACTATTATCTCCGGTTTGCACTATTTTTTGTGCACAGGAAAATGATCCGGGGACTTCGGCGTCACTCTGTCGGTCTGCATTGACCGTGCTATGTCACCACTTCGTCGTGTCGAGCTCTCCGCTCCGCCACCTCGGGATCGGCTTGGGGGATGGAACCTTGCCCCGCATCAAGCTCGGACCGCGTCATCAATACCGAACACATTAGCCAGCTAAGTCGCTTTCATGCTCAAAGCTTTAATTTCTAACTTGTGTTCGGTTCGACCAAGCATTATACTTTTTTGGAAAAAAGTTGCTTGTAAAATTTTTTCCTTGTCCAAACTTTGTTTGTGACACACAAATTCAAGGACCCAATTCACTTGGGGGCTTCCTTTATGAAGCTTTTCCTCTTGCATATGATTATACTTGTACGGCTTAGTTCCTTGTTTGTGTATTATGCCACAATATGCACCATATTGACTTAAGCGATTTGCAAGCTGGGTTGCCTCGCTCCTGTGTTTACCCGTACGTTCCCGATTGTTCGGCTAGGGAGTAAAGGGAGCACCTCTGCGATTGTCACGATCGGGTCACCCGAGCCGGACCTCAGACTGGGTGAAGCCGAAAGCTAGCGCTCTTATAGTTTTCAATGATGGTCGGCACACAACGGAACTCATGAGTACAAAAAATCTATTGCACAAGTCTCATAATAACAATGAGCACCGAAGAAAGGTATCGGTGAGGGTACTATTTTCTTCGAAGATGCTTCTTACACTTCACGATAATATAGCATAAGTTCCCTGAGCGCGCTTTGTCTGTTACAGCCTTATGGCCTAATTGCCTGGTTATTGGAAACACCATCGAAATTCTCGACCGTTGGAGTACATAACACTTTTCGGTCCTTGACCGAAGAGGGAGAAGCTGACGGTCGGTTAAGACGCGTTTAAAGTTCGGTTGAACATAGATATGATATAAGTACTTCGGTACATGCAATCATTCTTCTACCCAAGTCACTTGGGGGCTCTTAAGTTTATTTGAGCCGTTTTATAATAAGTGTTCTTCTTCTTAGTCGTTGCAAAGTTTTATTATTATTTATTATCACTCCTTTTTTCGACACGAGTGTGCGGTCACTAGCCGGGGAGCCTAATTTCTCTCTCAAAGCCGCTAGAGTTTAGTTTGCTAAAGTGGCCTGATGAGAAGTACTCCGCCCTCGGGATAGGAGGTTGAAGCCGTAGGCTGACCCGCTCGAAGTTTTGAGATAGGATGTATCATGTTAAAGCACGACAGAAGCACTTTTTTTTTCTAAAACCAATTTTTGGATTGGCACCGAACACTTGATCTTGTTCGGACGTCAAGTTTTTACTGACGTTTTTTGGCTTTTCGAGCCTATGGCACTTTTAAACTATTTGTGCTTTTCCAGCATTAGTCTCGCAGTGCAACGCCGGACACCTTTAGGGATTCGGCAAAAACATTCTCAGATATTGCTATATATGCATCGGTTTCGAATTGTGTCTTCGGTCAATAGTTGGGTTGCCCGACTCCTGCACTTGCTTCCTACGTTCCATTTTGTTCGGCTAGGCATGCAAAGGGAGAACCACTGCGATTGTGCTTCCAGCTCACATGGTTAAGCACCTCAGTGGAGAAAGCCGAAAACTGACTGTCACAATAAGCGTAAACTGGTTAGCGATCCGATGACTATGTTAAAAGACGGGCCGTTCATAACATTGGCCGAAGTGTTTACGGCTTGACCCCGACTATCGCCAAACACTACCGGGGGCTATTAACTGGCCTCCCAAACTAAATCCTCGATATTATGCTCTTACATTAGAGCTGAGGCTGCATGATCATGCTTAGCCTGACAACCCAAAGAAAGGAACCGATAGCGGGACTATTTTCTTTGGAAGACATTTCTTCTGTTAAACAGTAATATAACATATCTCTCTGCGTACCTTTGTTTATAAAACCGTATGGCCAGATTGCCTTGTTTGTCGTAAATCTTTGCCCTCATAAAGGCTTTATAAAGTAGGGCAAACACTCTCGGCTACTGGCCGAGGAGGTGGAAGCCGATGGTCGGTCAACAAAGTTTTGTACAATGCGGATCCGAGCATTAATGACGTAAAGTACTTGGATACATAGAGTCATTACACATAATTTGTGATTTTACTATGGATATTGATCCTTAATTCGGCCACCCGTGCCGGCATTAAGGCTCGGGGGCTACTGGGCTTCGGGCTTATTATTTACAAATATTAAAGGGGCACATCGATCCCCTGATCTGGTGTTGCCACCCGACCAGTTTCTCGAGGGCTACTGCATTGCTTGTCCAATGCAGAAAATTTTATGTGCAATATAGTTTCCGAGGAGATTTTGATCCTCAGGTTGGTCGGCCGCACCCAACCTGAGTCTCGATGACTGAGCACGCCGCTTTTAGTGTCCCGAAGTATTCTGCCGAGCTTGGACTTGATCCTCAGGCCGATTTTGCAAATCAACCTAAGTCTTAGCGGCTACTAGGATCAGCGGTCTTACGTCATCATTCAGGTGCATCTCGGGTTTTAGACCGATACACACCTTGAGGGCTACTGGCTATATATCTCGGCAGAGAATAAATTGCACGAACAAAAAATATTCACAAAAATCGGCCCACATTCGGGGTGGTGCACCACCTCGGAAGCAGTCCGGCATAAAGCTCGGGCGCTAGTGGCTGGCTCTGTTGAGGGCATTTCCGGCGTTAAGCTCGACTAAACTCCTTCAAACTTTTTTGAACCAAGGTGATATGACACCTCGGATATAGTCCAGCGTTGGAGCTCGGATACATAGTCCGGCGTTGGAGCTCGGATACATTCCGGTGTTAGAGCTGGGAAGCGGTCCGGCATTGGTGCTCGGCTGTAAAAGATACCTTTAATGCAGACCGGCGTTGGAGCTCGGACGCAAGAGGACACTGCCGCCCGGGAACAACTTCAAACCCGAGGTGTGGCATAAAAGTAACAAGGCATTGGTAAAGGCTAGAAACTTAAAGGGGCTCCTTGGATACCCGATGTATAAACTTGTCGAATTCATTTCGGCGATCCTCAAGATCGAAGATGAGAAGATTTGTTGAACCAGTTTTCAAGACCGACGACCGAAGATGAAGAACAGTTCAGAAGAATCGAGGAGCGTCCCTAACTTGAAGACCGGTTCAGGGGGCTGCTGACGGTGTCCTAGACTAGGGGGTACTCAACACGTCATCTCTCGATCTGATAGATTGGGCCAAGGACCCCCGTGGCCGTATACTCATGGGCCAGTTCGGACAACTGCCGCATACAAGGAAGATTCCACAAGACTTGGCGATCAATACAAGGACTTCTCCCCACCGGCGTATTTGGCTAGGACTCTTGTTAACCTAGGCCTCTGGTGCATTATATAAACCAGGGCCAGGCTAGTCCATAGATCATATATACACATCAACAATCATACCATAGGCTAGCTTCTAGGGTTTAGCCTCTCTGATCTCGTGGTAGATCAACTCTTGTACTACCCATATCATCAATATTAATCAAGCAGGACATAGGGTTTTACCTCCATCAAGAGGGCCCGAACCTGGGTAAAACTTCGTGTCCGCTGCCTCCTGTTACCATCGATCCTAGACGCACAGTTTGGGACCCCCTACCCGAGATCCGCCGGTTTTGACACCGACACCAAGTCTCCCGAGTCTTGTTCGTTGAGAAAGTCACGTTCCCGAAGGTTTCATTCCGTTTGGACTCCGTTTGATATTCCTTTTCTTCGAAACCCTAAAACAGGCAAAAAACAGCAATTCTGGGCTGGGCCTCCGGTTAATAGGTTAGTCCCAAAAATAATATAGAAGTGGATAATAAAGCCCAATAATGTCCAAAACAGTAGATAATATAGCATGGAGCAATCAAAAATTATAGATACGTTGGAGACGTATCAATGGTGCGATCTATGATGTCTCTCACTGATTTACCGCTATCATTTTGGGGTTACGCTTTAGAGACAACTGCATTCAATGTTAAATAGGGCACCATCTAAATCTATTGAGACGACACCTTATGAACTGTGGTTTGGCAAGAAGCCCAAGTTGTCATTTCTTAAAGTTTGGGGCTGCGATGTTTATGTGAAAAAGCTTCAACCTGATAAGCTCGAACCCAAATCGGAGAAATGTGTCTTCATAGGATACCCAAAGGAGACTGTTGGATACACCTTCTATCACAGATCCGAAGGCAAGACATTCGTTGCTAAGAATGGATCCTTTCTAGAGAAGGAGTTTCTCTCGAAGAAGTGAGTGTGAGGAAAGTAGAACTTGAGGAGGTAATTGTACCTTCTCTCTTATTGGAAAGTAGTACATCATTGAAATCAGTTCCAGTGATTCCTACACCAGTAAGTGAGGAAGCTAATGATGATGATCATCATGAAACTTCTGATCAAGTTACTACCGAACCTCATAGGTCAACCAGAGTAAGATCCGCACTAGAGTGGTACGGTAATTCTGTTCTGGAAGTCATGTTACTTGACCATGACGAACCTACGAACTATGAGGAAGCGATGATGAGCCCAGATTCCGCAAAATGGCTTGAAGCCATGAAACCTGAGATGGGATCCATGTATGAGAAAAAAGTATGGACTTTGATTGACTTGCCCGATGATCGGCAGGCCATACAGAATAAATGGATCTTCAAGAAGAAGACTAACGCTGACAGTAGTGTTACTGTCTACAAAGCTCGACTTGTTGCGAAAAGTTTTCGACAAGTTCAAGGAGTTGATTACGATGAGACCTTCTCACCCGTAGCGATACTTAAGTCCGTCCGAATCATGTTAGCAATTGCTGCATTTTATGATTATGAAATTTGGTAAATGGATGTCAAAACTGCATTCCTTAATGGATATCTTAAAGAAGAGTTGTATATGATGCAACCAGAAGGTTTTGTCGATCCAAAAAGTGCTAACAAAGTTTGCAAGCTCCATCGATCCATTTATGGATTTGTGCAAGCCTCTCAGAGTTGGAATATACACACTACTAGGAAAAAGGCTATAGCTAATATGGACATTAATGGCGCACCATGTATGTGGTGCGCCATTAATGACATATTACTAATGACGCACCTGGTGTGTGGTGCGCCATTACTAGTTTTGAAAAAAAAATTGTTAGTAATGGCGCACCTACACAAAGTACGCCATTACTAACTTTGACCAAGGTTTGACCAAGTCATACACATAGTAATGGCGCACCTTGTACAGGTGCGCCATTACTATGTCAACTAGTAATGGCGCACTATACCCTGGTGCGCCACTGCTAACCAAATGCACCCCCCCCCCCCCCGTGGACCGCCTTTTCAGTTTAAAAATAAAATAAAAGAAAATTATGGAAATGTCAAAAAATAAAAGAAAATACGTTTCCCACGTGATATGTGGTCTAGTTGTTGGGAAAATTTACAAATATGAATTTCGGCTTTATTTGCAAAATCTCTTTGGAATTTAGTAAAATGGGCATAACTTTTGCATACGAACTCGGATTAAAAAGTTTTTTATATGAAAAATCATCTACTCGAAAAGTTACATCCGAATTGAACAAGGGGGCCCCGTTCAAGATTTTCAAAACCCCCAAAAACCTAACAGAACGAAAGATACGGGGCTTTTAAGATCTAGAGGGGGGAAAATGAAAAAAAAATTCAAACTTAGTAGTGGCGCACCATTTGCTAGGTGCGCCACTAGTAACAGAAAAAAATTGGTTTCAATTTTTTTGGATTTTTTTTCAAAATATGATACATAATATGACCGAGAAGTTTGAAATATTTTTTCAAAATTTCATCACACTCATGAACATGAACAAAGTCCTAGACATCAACAAGGTTTAATAGGATTGATATAATAGATGTATCAACAAGTGCCTGTTAAGTGAGGTGGTGCTGGGGTTGGATAGAACTGTGAAGTTAAGCGTGCTCGGGTTGGAGTAGTGTGAGGATGGGTGACCTTCCGGGAAGTTTGACCATGGAGTGTGATTTGACTTGATATTAAGCATATTGACCTGAGATTAAGCCATAGTGACCCGAGATTAAGAAAAAAATGATAACTTATTTTTTGAAAAAAACATTTCTGAAAAAATTGAAAAAAATTTGTTAGTAATGGCACACTTCTATGTGGTCCACCATTACTAAGTCAAATAGTAATGGCGCACTTCTATGCATACTAATGGCGCACTATAGATGCGCCAATTGTTACTAGTGGCGTGATAATAGTGGCGCACCTGTAGTGCACCATTAATGGCCAAAACAGGTGCGCCACTAATTAGCCTTTTCCTAGTAGTGACGCTTTGATAGTGTGATCAAAGCATATGGTTTTATACAGACTTTTGGAGAAGCTTGTATTTACAAGAAAGTGAGTGGGAGCTCCGTAGCATTTTTGATATTATATGTAGATGACTATTGTTAATCGGAAATGATACTGAATTTCTGAATAGCATAAAAGGATACTTGAATAAGAATTTTTCAATGAAAGACCTCGGTGAAGTTGCTTATTTATTGGGCATCAAGATCTATAGAGATAGATCAAGACGCTTAATTGGACTTTCACAAAGCACATACCTTGATAAAGTTTTGAAGAAGTTCGAAATGGACCAGGCAAAGAAATGGTTCTTGCCTGTATTACAAGGTGTGAAATTGAGTCAGACTCAATGCCCGACCACTGCAGAAGATAGAGAAAAAAATGAAAGGTGTTCCCTATGCTTCAGCCATAGGCTCTATCATGTATGCAATGCTGTGTACCAGACCTGATGTGTGCCTTGCTATAAGTTTAGCAGGGAGGTACCAAAGTAATCCAGGAGTGGATCACTGGACATCGGTCAAGAACATCCTGAAATACCTGAAAAGGACTAAGGATATGTTTCTCGTATATGGAGGTGAAAAAGAGCTCGTCGTGAACGGTTACGTCGATGCAAGCTTTGACACCGATCCGGATGACTCTAAGTCACAGACCGGATATGTGTTTTTATTAAATGGAGGAGCTGTCAGTTGGTGCAGTTCCAAGCAGAGCGTCGTGGCGGGAACTACAAGTGAAGCGGAATACATAGATGCTTCGGAAGCAGCAAATGAAGGAGTTTGGATGAAGGAGTTCATATCCAATCTAGGTGTCATACCTAGTGCATCGGGTCCAATGAAAATCTTTTGTGACAATACTAGAGCAATTGCCTTTGCAAAACAATCCAGATTTCACAAGAGAACCAAACACATCAAAAGACGCTTCAATTCCATCCGCGGTCAAGTCAAGGAGGGAGACATAGAGATTTGCAAGATACATACGGATCTGAATGTTGTAGACCCGTTGACTAAGCCTCTCTCACGAGCAAGACATGATTAACACCAAGACTCCATGGGTGTTAGAATCATTACAATGTAATCTAGATTATTGACTCTAGTGCAAGTGGGAGACTGAAGGAAATATGCCCTAGAGGCAATAATAAAGTGGTTATTTATATTTCCTCATATCATGATGAATGTTTATTATTCATGCTAGAATTGTATTAACCGGAAACTTAGTACATGTGTGAATACATAGACAAACATAGTGTTACTAGTTTGCCTCTACTTGACTAGCTCGTTGAATCAATGATGGTTATGTTTCCTAACCATAGACATGAGTTGTCATTTGATTAACGGGATCACATCATTAGAGAATGATGTGATTGACTTGACCCATCCGTTAGCTTAGCACGATGATCGTTTAGTTTCTTGCTATTGCTTTCTCCATAACTATACATGTTCCTATGACTATGAGATCATGCAACTCCCGAATAACGGAGGAACACTTTGTGTGCTACCAAACGTCACAACGTAACTAGGTGATTATAAAGGTGCTCTATAGGTGTCTCCGATGGTGTTTGTTGAGTTGGCATGGATCAAGATTAGGATTTGTCACTCCGATTGTCAGAGAGGTATCTTTGGGCCCTCTCGGTAATGTACATCACAATAAGCCTTGCAAGCAATGTAGCTAATGAGTTAGTTACAGGATGTAGCATTACAGAATGAGTAAAGAGACTTGCCGGTAAGGAGATTGAACTAGGTATTGAGATACCGACGATCGAATCTAGGGCAAGTAACATACCGATGACAAAGGGAACAGCGTATACCGTTATGTGGTTTGACCGATAAAGATCTTCGTAGAATATGTAGGAGCCAATATGAGCACCTAAGTTCCGCTATTGGTTATTTACCGGAGACATGTCTTGGTCATGTCTACATAGCCCGTAGGGTCCACACGCTTAACGTTCGATGACGATCGGTACTATGAGTTTATGTGTTTTGATGTACCGAAGGTAGTTAGGAGTCCCGGATTTTATCACAGACATCACGAGGAGTCTCAAAATGGTCAAGACGTAAAGATCGATATATTGGAAGCCTATATTTGGACATTGGAATGGTTCCGAGTGGTTCGGGCATTTTTTCGGAGTACCGGGAGGTTACCAGAACCCCCCGGGGAGTATATGGGCCTTATTGGGCCTTAGTGGAATAGAGGAGAGGGAAGGGAAAAGAGGGAGGCGCGCCCCCAAGCCCAATCCAAATTGGAAGGGGGCCCGGCCCCCCTTTCCTTCCTCCCTCTCTCCTCCTTCCTTCCTCTCCTACTCCTAATTCCCTAGGGCGCGCCATAGAGAGGGCCGGCCCTCCCCCTCCTCCAATCCTTTATATACGGGGGAGGGGGCACCCCATAGACACACAAGTTGATCATTAATATTTTAGCCGTGTGCGGTGCCCCCTCCACCATAATCCACCTCAGTTATATCGTAGCGGTGCTTAGGCGAAGCCCTGTTCCGGTAGCATCATCACCACCGCCATCACGCCGTCGTGCTGACGAAACTCTCCCTCAAAGCTCTACTGGATCATGAGTTCGAGGGACGTCACCGAGCTGAACGTGTGCAGATCGCGGAGGTGCCGTACTTCGGTGCTAGATTGGTCAATCGTGAAGACATACGACTACATCAACCGTGTTGTCATAACACTTCCACTTACGGTCTACGAGGGTACGTAGATGATACTCTCCCCTCTCGTTGCTATGCATCACCATGATCTTGCGTGTGAGTAGGAAATTTGCTGAAATTACTGCGTTCCCTAACACCCAAGGCACCCCAAGGTAAAATTCAAGGACAACCAAAAGCCTAAGCTTGGGGATGCCCCGGAAGGCATCCCCTCTTTCGTCTTTGTCTATCGGTAACTTCACTTGAGGCTATATTTTTATTCACCACATGATATGTGTTTTGCTTGGAGCATCTTGTATGCTTTGAGTCTTTGCTTTTTAGTTTACCAAAATCATCCTTGCTGTACACACCTTTTGGGAGAGACACACATGAATCAGAATTTATTAGAATACTCTATGTGCTTCACTTATATCTTTTGAGCTAGATAATTTTGCTCTAGTGCTTCACTTTTATCTTTTTAGAGCACGGTGGTGGTTTTATTTTATAGAAATTATTGATCTCTCATGCTTCACTTATATTATTTTGAGAGTCTTTTAGAACAGCATGGCAATTTGCTTTGGTTATAAAATTAGTCCTAATATGATGGGCATCCAAGATGGGTATACTAAAAACTTTCATATAGAGTGCATTAAAAACTTTGAGAAGTTTGATACATGATAATTGTTTTGAGATATAAATATGGTGATATTAGAGTCGTGCTAGTTGAGTAATTGTGAAATTGAGAAATACTTGTGTTGAGGTTTGCAAGTCCCGTAGCATGCACGTATGGTAACCGTTGTGTGACAAATTTGAAGCATGAGGTGTTCTTTGATTGCCTTCCTTATGAGTGGCGGTCGGGTATGAGCGATGGTCTTTTCCTACCAATCTATTCCCCTAGGAGCATGCACGTAGTGCTTGGTTTTGATGACTTGAAGATTTTTGCAATAAGTATGTGAGTTCTTTATAACTAATGGTGAGTCCATGGATTATACGCACTCTCACCCTTCCACCATTGCTAGCCTCTCTTGTGTCGCGCAACTTTCGCCTGTACCATAAACCCATCATTTAACTTCCTCAAAACAGCCACCATACCTACCTATTATGGCATTTCTATAGCCATTCCGAGATATATTGCCATGCAACTTTCCACCATTCCGTTTATTATGACACACTTCATCATAGTCATATTGTTTTGCATGATCATGTAGTTGACATCGTATTTGTGGCATGGCCACCATTCATAATTTTTTATACATGTCACTGTTGATTCATTACACATCTCGGTACACCGCCGGAGGCATTCACATAAGTCATATTTTGTTCTAAGTATCGAGTTGTAATTCTTGAGTTGTAAGTAAATCAAAGTGTGATGATCTTCATTATTAGAGCATTGTCCCATGTGAGGAAAGGATGATGGACACTATGATTCCCCCACAAGTCGGGATGAGACTCCAAACAAAACAAAAGAGGCCATAAAAAAGAGAAGAAGGCCCAAACAAAAAAGAGAGAGAAAAAAGAGAGAAGGGGCAATGTTACTATCCTTTTTCCACACTTGTGCTTCAAAGTAGCACCATGATCTTCATGATAGAGAGTCTCTTCTGTTGTCAATTTCATATACTAGTCGGAATTTTTCATTATAGAACTTGGCTTGTATATTCCAATGATGGGCTTCCTCAAATTGCCCTAGGTCTTCGTGAGCAAGCAAGTTGGATGCACACCCATTTAGTTACTTTTGTTGAGCTTTCATACACTTATAGCTCTAGTGCATCCATTGCATGGCAATCCCTACTGATATGTCTCTGTTGTATCTACTTTTCCAAACACTTTTGCCCTTGTTTTGGACTCTAACTTGCATGATTTGAATGGAACTAACCCAGACTGACGCTGTTTTCAGCAGAATTACCATGGTGTTATTTTTGTGCAGAAATAAAAGTTCTCGGAATGACCTGAAAATCAACGGAGATTATTTTTGGAATATATAAAATATACTGGCAAAAAGATCCATGTTAGGGGGCCCACACCATGTCCACGAGGGTGGGGGCACGCCTACCCTCCTGGGCACGTCCCCTGCCTCGTGGGCCCCCTGACACTCCACCGACCTCAACTCCAACTCCATATATTCGTGTTCGGGGAGAAGAAAAATAAGAGAGAAGGATTCATCACGTTTTACAATATGGAGCCGCCGCCAAGCCCTAAACTCTCTCGTGAGGGATGATCTGGAGTCCGTTCAGGGCTCCGGAGAGGGGAATCCGTCGCCATCGTCATCATCAACCTTCCTCCATCACCAATTTCATGATGCTCACCGCCGTGCGTGAGTAATTCCATCGTAGGCTTGCTGGACGGTGATGGGTTGGATGAGATTTATCATGTAATCGAGTTAGTTTTGTTAGGGTTTGATCCCTAGTATCCACTATGTTCTAAGATTGATGTTGCTATGACTTTGCTATGCTTAATGCTTGTCACTAGGGCCCGAGTGCCATGATTTCAGATCTGAACCTATTATGTTTTCATGAATATATGTGAGTTCTTGATCCTATCTTGCAAGCCTATAGTCACCTATTATGTGTTATGATCCGTTAACCTCGAGGTGACAATAATCAGGATACTTACCGGTGATGACCGTAGTTTGAGGAGTTCATGTATTCACTATGTGTTAATGCTTTGGTCTGGTACTCTATTAAAAGGAGGCATTAATATCCCCTAGTTTCCAATAGGACCCCACTGCCACGAGATGGTAGGACAAAAGATGTCATGCAAGTTCTTTTCCATAAGCACGTATGACTATATTCGGAATACATGCCTACATTACATTGATGAACTGGAGCTAGTTCTGTGTCACCCTATGTCATCCTATGTTATACAATGCCTACGAGCTTTTTCCTATATTGTTCTTCGCTTATTTACTTTTCCGTTGCTACTATTACAATCACTATAAAACCAAAAATATTACTTTTTCTACCGTTAGCACTACTATCATATTACTTTGCTACTAAATACCTTGCTGCAGATATTAAATTTCCAGGTGTGGTTGAATTAACAATTCAGCTGCTAATACTTGAGAATATTCTTTGGCTCCCCTTGTGTAGAATCAATAAATTTGGGTTGAATACTCTACCCTCGTAAACTGTTGCAATCCCCTATACTTGTGGGTTATCAAGACTATTTTCTGGCGCCGTTGCCGGGGAGCATAGCTCTATTCTTTGAGTCACTTGGTATTTATATCTGCTGATCATTATGAAGAACTTGAAAGATCTAAGAACCATGATTTTTCCCTCAACCACGAGGGGAGGTAAGGAACTGCCATCTAGCTCTGCACTTGATTCACCTTCTGTTTTGAGTAAACTTGCGACACCTACACATGCTATTGATTCTGATAGGTCGCATGTTATTGATGATGCCACTTCTGCTTTGCATGATACTTATGATGAAACTACTTCTATGCTTGATAATACTGTGCCACTAGGTGAATTTCTTGATGAACAACTTGCTAGGGTTAGAGAGAATGAAATTATTGAACCTGATAATATTGATGAAAGTGATGATGAAGATTCTCCCCCTAGATATGAATTGCCTGTTGTGCCTGAGGGTTATGTTATGGATGAAGAAACTGCTAGAGACTTCTTAGCTTGCAATGATAGATCCGATCTTAATAAATTATTAGCTAAGCTTAAAGAAAAGTCTTTGAATGCTAGAATGAAATATGACCCTGCTTTTGCTACTTCACCTATCTTTATTACTGATAAGGATTATGATTTCTTTGTCGATCCTGATTTAATTACTTTGGTTGAAGCTGATCCTTTTTATGGCTATGAATCTGAAACTGTTGTGGTACATCTTACTAAATTAAATGATATAGCCACCCTGTTTACTCATGATGAGAAAACTCGCTATTACTTTATCCTTAAGTTATTTCCGTTCTCATTAAAGGGTGATGCTAAAACATGGTTTAATTCTCTTGATCCTGGTTGTGTGCGTAGTCCCCATGACATGATTTATTACTTCTCTGCTAAATATTTCCCCGCTCATAAGAAACAAGTTGCTTTAAGGGAAATATATAATTTTGTGCAAATTGAAGAAGAGAGTCTCCCACAAGCTTGGGGGAGGCTTCTCCGATTACTTAATGCTTTGCCTGATCATCCTCTCAAGAAAAATGAAACACTTGATATCTTTTATAATGGACTAACCGATGCTTCCAGAGAATACCTGGATACTTGTGCTGGTTGTGTTTTTAGGGAAAGAGCTGTTGGTCAAGATGAATTGCTAATGAATAATATGTTGACTAATGAAAATAATTGGACACTTCCTGAACCAACTCCTAATCCAACTACGAAGAAAAGGGGTATTCTATTTCTCAGTCCTGAACATATGCAAGAGGCAAAGAAATCTATGAAAGGGAAAGATATTAAAGCTGAAGATGTTAGGAATTTACCACCTATTGAAGAAATACATGGTCTTGATAACCTGACACAGGTAGTAAAGGTAAATTCTCTCTATAGATTTGATAACTGTGAAATTCCATTTACTAAGTTTGCTAGCCAATGCTTGGATGAGTTTGATGACTTTATGGTTAAACAAGAAAATTTCAATGCTTATGTTGGTAGACAATTGAAATACAATGCTGATATGCTTGAATACTTGAGTGATTATATGTCTAGAGTTAAAGGTGAACTTAAACTTATTAGTAAACATGCTTCTATGGTTACCACTCAAGTAGACCAAGTACTTAAGGCTCAGAATGATTTGCTCAATGAATTAAATAATAAGAGAAATGATAACGCTGTTAGAGTTATGACTAGAGGTGGTAAAATGACTCAGGAACCTTTGTATCTTGAGGTCCATCCTAAGAGAATTGAGCAAGATTCCCAGATAACTAATATTGATGCACCTAGTCCTTCTAAGAGGAAGAAAAAGAAAAATGATAGGACTCTACATGCTTCTAGTGAACCTGCTGTTGACACACCTGAGAATCCCAATGATATTTCTATTTCTGATGCTGAAATACAATCTGGTAATGAACATGAACCTAGTGATAATGTTAATGATGAGGTTCATGTTGATGCTCAACCTAGCAATGATAATGATGTAGATATTGAACCTGATGTTGATCTTGATAACCCACAATCAAAGAATCAACGTTATGATAAGAGAGACTTCATTGCTAGGAAGCATGGTAAAGAAAGAGAACCATGGGTTCAGAAACCCATGCCTTTTCCTCCTAAACCATCCAAGAAAAAGGATGATGAGTATTTTGAGCGCTTTGGTGAAATGATTAGACCTATCTTTTTGCGTATGCGTTTGACTGATATGCTTAAATGAATCCTTATGCTAAGTACATGAAGGATATTGTTACTAATAAGAGAAAGATACCGAAAGCTGAAATTTCCACCATGCTTGCTAATTACACTTTTAAGGGTGGAATACCAAAGAAACTTGGAGATCCTGGAGTACCAACTATACCATGCTCCTCCAATGGTCCAATTATTTTTTGTTCTAGTGCTTTATTTATTGCAAATTTTTGCTGCTTAGGTGACCTTGTTCTTGAGCTTGCATGTCAAATTTATGTGGTCAAAATTAGTTTTAATGCATGATATGGCCTCTAGACACTTGTAGGAGTAGTTGCTATCAATTTTTTTGAGTTTGGTTCACTTTTATTGTAAGTTACTAAAAATTTCAGAAATTTTCAAAAAAAGATGAAGAGATTTTTGAGAGGCTCATCGAGCCGAAGCTCGAAGGATAAGCAAAGTGAAGAGAACAAGAAGCCCAAGTATAATCTCCCTCGTACTGCGGAGGTTCGGCCGTGTGAATGGCCTTGTGATGAGTTCTTGAGAGAAGTTGGGATTTATGAGAATTTTTATCATTTGGCTAAGAATGCAGGCCTCACCGCCTTCCTCCACGACCAGCGTGAACAGTATCTCTTACTCACCAATATCTTTGTGCAAAATTTTCATTTCCACGCTAGGAGATCACCATGTTCGGTGGATTTTTATTTATATGATGAGCATAAGGAGATGTCACTTTATGATTTTTGCTGGGTTTGTTTGATACCCTTTGAGGGCAGCATAGAGGAACCACATCGTAATGATGTGGAGGGATTTATTGATATGATTGTTGTAGGGGAAACTAGAAAGGTTTCTGATGCAAGAATCACTAGCATACATTTTCCTGTTCTGCGTTACTTCGCAATATTTGCTAGTAGATGCTTAATTGGTCGCGGGAACTGTGGAAACTTTAGTGCTCCTGATATTGTTATTTTGCGCCATGCCTTGTTTCATGATACTACTTTTAGTTTAGGCGCTATTGTTGCTAAACGGTTAAATCAGAACCGTACTAAGGGCCCCGTCCTCGGAGGCATCTTTGCCTCGCACCTTGCTGCACACTTTAACATACCTATCAGGCATTTTGAGAAAGAGGAAAAGTTGCTGCCTCCTATTATTCTAGATTATAAGAGTATGGTAGCACATGAATTTATTGTTAAGGATAAGAATAAGATACTTAAGTACAAATTAATATTTGGTAAAATTATTGTGAGATTATTACCTTGCCTGCGCCCTCTTTGTTTAACTTATTTTTAGGCACACACCTCATTTTGCCTGAGGCCATTCATGCGTACCGGGGCCAGATGTCAGCTGCAAAGCCGGAGCCACCCTTTGATCCTCACCGTCAGTCTGTTTATCAGTGGAATCCGGAGGAGATCGCCAGCCAATGGCAATCTGAGGACCCTTCTCAGTATGACCCCAGCTACAGTTTTGATCCATGGGAATAGACCAACTTAGGCCAAAAGTCTAAGCTTGGGGGAGTACGTATTTCTCATTGACATTACATTCGTGTTCACACACTCATGCCAGTTGTCGGTGCTCATACTTTTTCATTGTATCATCCATGCTAGTTTATTTTCTTTTTAAGCTTTCTTCTTGTGTGTTTGAAAAACCTTAAGAAAAACCAAAAAAATTAGTTGTAGCTTTTAGTTAGTTTACTTTCCATGCCTGTAGTAGTAGTAATTAAAAAGAAAACCCAAAAATATTTCTCGTTCTTCTTTTGCTTGTTGGGAGCTTTCCAGTGTAAATAGTTTTATTTCCTTTCTTTTCCTTGGGGGTCGAGAGGAGAAGACCATGATGAAAATGTTGAGTGGCTCATATATGCATTATTGTTGATCTAACAAACAGCCCATATTACCTTGTCTTCTCCCTTGAATTGAATGCTTGCAGATTCCAGCTTAGTCCAATGCACGTGCACTATTATTATTATCCACACCGTTCGGTCGTGCAAGTGAAAGGCAATAATGACGATATATGATGGACTGATTGAGATGAGGAAAGTTGGTATGAACTCGACCTCTCTTGTTTTTGTCAATATGATTAGTCCATTGTTCCTGATTCAGCCTATTATGAATGAAACATGTTTGCAATGTCAATTAGAGATTATAGTTGCTCATGCCATGCTTAAGTAGCTAGGAGTTTATAATGGTTTACCTTGTGTGCCAACATGCTATTAAAATGGTTGTGATGTGGTACGATGGGGTGGTATCCTCCTTTGAACGATTCGAGTGGCTTGACTTGGCACATGTTCACGCATGTAGTTGAAACAAAATCAACCTAGCCTCTACGACATTTATGTTCATGGTGAATTATATCCTACTCATGCTTGCATTCGGTGTTGATTAATTTAATGCATGTTCATGACTGTTGCCGCTCTCTAGCTGGTTTCTTCCCGGTCTCTTTCTAGCCTTCACTTTTACTAAGCTGGAATACTGCTTGTGCATCCAATTCCATAAACCACAAAGTTATTCCATATGAGTCCACCATACCTTCCTATATACGGTATCTACCTGCCGTTCCAAGTA
Source organism: Triticum urartu (assembly GCF_056163025.1). NCBI lineage: Eukaryota > Viridiplantae > Streptophyta > Magnoliopsida > Poales > Poaceae > Triticum > Triticum urartu. The sequence goes on along the minus strand of NC_141879.1, from coordinate 146,655,593 downwards.
AATTTGTATGTGCCAAACTCTAAACCTTCAAATAAACATTATGTTTTGTATGCTCAAATAGCTCATGTATCAACTAGGGCTGTCTATATCTTCCATGCTAGGCGGGTTATTCTCAAGAGTAGTGGACTCCGCTCCTCACTCACGAGAAAATGGCTGGTCACCGGGATGCCCAGTCCCATGCTCAAATCAAATCAAAAGAATTACAAACAAAACTCCCCCAAGATTGTTGTTAGTTGGAGGTACCCGTTGTTTCCGGCAAGTCATGGATTGATGCTTGTTGGTGGTGGTGGAGTATAAACTTTACCATTCTGCTTGGGAACCGCCTATAATGTGTGTAGCATGGAAGATATCGAGATCTCTCGGTTGTTATGTTGACAATGAAAGTATACCGCTCAAAATATTATTCATCTATATTTCAAAATCGAGCTCTAGCACCTCTACAAATCCCTGCTTCCCTCTGCGAAGGGCCTATCTATTTTCTTTTATGTTGAGTCATCATCCTCTTATTAAAAAGCACCAGTTGGAGAGCACCGCTGTCATTTGCATGCACTATTGTTAGTTTACATTGAGTATGACTTGACTGGATCTCTTTTATCATGAATTACAGTGTCTAGTCATTCCTTGATCTTTAAAGGTGCTCTGCATTTATGTTTTGCGGTCTCAGAAAGGGCTAGCGAGATACCATCTTATTATATCATATTATGATTGTTTTGAGAAAGTGTTGTCATTCGAGATTTATTATTATGGCTCGCTAGTTGATTATGCTATTGATATGAGTAAACTTGAGACCTATGCGTTATTGCGAATGTGGTTAGTTATAATCTTTGCTAAAAACTTGAATGTTGGCTTTACATATTTACAACAACAAGAGCAAATAGAGTTTGTAAAAGTTTTTCTTTATCACTTTCAGTTTATCAACTGAATTGCTTGAGGACAAGCAAAGGTTTAAGCTTGGGGGAGTTGATACGTCTCCGTCGTATCTACTTTTCCAAACACTTTTGCCCTTGTTTTGGACTCTAACTTGCATGATTTGAATGGAACTAACCTAGAATGACGCTGTTTTCAGCAGAATTACCATGGTGTTATTTATGTGCAGAAACAAACGTTCTTGGAATGATCTGAAACTTCACGGAGCAACTTTTCAGAAAATATGAAAATACCCGCAAAAGATGAAGGTCAGGGGGCCCACCACCTCTCAACAAGGGTGGGGGGCGCGCCCCCTAGCTCGTTGGCCCCCTGTTGCCTCTCCGACTCCAACTCCAACTCCATATATTGTGTCTCGGGGAGAAAAAAATCAGAGAGAAGAAATCATCGCGTTTTACGATACGGAGCCGCCGCCAAGCCCTAAAACCTCTCGGGAGGGCTAATCTAGAGTCCGTTCGGGGCTCCGGAGAGGGGAATCCGTCGCCATCGTCATCATCAACCATCCTCCATCACCAATTTCATGATGCTCACCGCCGTGCGTGAGTAATTCCATCGTAGGCTTGCAAAGGTTTAAGCTTGGGGGAGTTGATAAGTCTCTATCGTATCTACTTTTCCAAACACTTTTGCCCTTGTTTTGGACTCTAACTTGCATGATTTGAATGGAACTAACCCGGACTGACGTTGTTTTTAGCAGAATTGCAATGGTGTTATTTTTGTGCAGAAATGAAAGTTCTCGGAATGACCTAAAAATCAACGGAGATTATTTTTGGAATATATAAAAAATACTGGTGAAAAGATTCACTTCAGGGGCCCACACCCTGTCCACGAGAGTGGGGGAGCACCTACCCCCTGGGCGCGCCCCCTGCCTCGTGGGCCCGCTGACGCTCCACCGACCTCAACTCCAACCCCATATATTCGTGTTCGGGGAGAAAAAATAAGAGAGAAAGATTCATCGCGTTTTACGATACGGAGCCGCCGCCAAGCCCTAAATCTCTCAGGAGGGCTGATCTGGAGTTCGTTCGGGGCTCCGAAGAGGGGAATCTGTCGCCTTCGTCATCATCAACCTTCCTCCATCACCAATTTCATGGTGCTCACCGCAGTGCGTGAGTAATTCCATTGTAGGCTTGCTGGACAGTGATGGGTTGGATGAGATTTATCATGTAATCGAGTTAGTTTTGTTAGGGTTTGATCCCTAGTATCCACTATGTTCTAAGATTGATGTTGCTATGACTTTGCTATGCTTAATGCTTGTCACTAGGGCCCGAGTGCCATGATTTCAGATCTGAACCTATTATGTTTTCATGAATATATGTGAGTTCTTGATCCTATCTTGCAAGTCTATAGTCACGTATTATGTGTTATGATCCATTAACCCCGAAGTGACAATAATCGGGATACTTACCGGTGATGACCATAGTTTGAGGAGTTCATGTATTCACTATGTGTTAATGCTTTGGTCTGGTACTCTATTAAAAGGAGGCCTTAATATCCCTTAGTTTCCAATAGGACCCCGCTGCCACGGGAGGGTAGGACAAAAGATGCCATGCAAGTTCTTTTCCATAAGCACGTATGACTATATTCGGAATACATGCCTACATTACATTGATGAAATGGAGCTAGTTCTGTGTCACCCTATGTTGTAACTGTTGCATGATTGATCACATCCGACATAATTATCCATCACTGATCCAATGCCTATGAGCTTTTCCTATATTGTTCTTCGCTTATTTACTTTTCTGTTGCTATTATTACAATCACTATAAAACCAAAAATATTACTTTTGCTACCGTTACCACTACTATCATATTACTTTGCTACTAAATACCTTGTTGCAGATATTAAGTTTCCAGGTGTGGTTGAATTGACAACTCAGCTACTAATACTTGAGAATATTCTTTGGCTCCCCTTGTGTCGAATCAATAAATTTGGGTTGAATACTCTACCCTCGAAAACTGTTGCGATCCCCTATACTTGTGGGTTATCACCTACTCACTCACATTGATATCTATTGATGGGCATCTCCATAGCCTGTTGATATGCCTAGTTGATGTGAGACTATCTTCTTCCTTTTTGTCTTCTCCACAACCACCATTCTATTCCACCTATAGTGCTATGTCCATGGCTCACGCTCATATATTGAGTGAAAGTTGAAAAAGTTTGAGAATGCTAAAGTATGAAACAATTGCTTGGCTTGTCATCAGGGTTGTGCATGGTGGGAGCATTTTGTTTGACGAAAATGAAGCATGGCCAAACTATATGATTTTGTAGGGATGAGCTTTCTTTGGCTATGTTATTTTGAGAAGACATAATTGCTTGGTTAGTATGCTTGAAGTATTATTATTTTTATGTCAATATTAAACTTTTGTCTTGAATCTTGTGGATCTGAACATTCATGCCACAATAAATAAAATTACATTGAAATTATGTTAGGTAGCATTCCACATCAAAAATTCTGTTTTTATAATTTACCTACTCGAGGAAGAGCATGAGTTAAGCTTGGGGATGCTTTATACGTCTCCAACGTATCTATAATTTTTTATTGTTCCATGCTATTATATTATCTGTTTTGGATGTTTAATGGTCTTTAATATGCTATTTTATATTATTTTTGTGACTAACCTATTAGTCGGAGGCCTAGTGCCAGTTTCTGGTTTTTTGCCTATTTCAGTGTTCCATAGAGAAGGAATATCAAACGGAACAAAACCTTCGTGAGGATCTTTCTTGGAACAAACACAAACCAGGAGACTTGGAGTGGAAGTATGGAACTCCGTGAGGCGTCCACGAGGTAGGAGGGCGCGCCCAGGGGGTAGGCGCGCCCCCACCCTCGTGGGCCCCACGGAGCTCCATTGACGTACTTCTTTCGCCTATATATACTCTTATACCCTAAAAACATCCAGAGGAGCCACGAAACCACTTTTCCACCGCCGCAACCTTCTGTACCCGTGAGATCTCCTCTGGGGCCTTTTCCGGCGATCTGCCGGAGGGGGATTCGATCACGTAGGGCTTCTACATCAACACCATAGCCTCTCCGATGATGTGTGAGTAGTTTACCATAGACCTTTGGGTCCATAGTTATTAGCAAGATGATTTATTCTCTCTCTTTGGTTCTCAGTACAAAGTTCTCCTCGATGTTCTTGGAGATCTATTCGATGTAGTACTTTTTGCGGTGTTTGCCGAGATCCGATGAATTGTGGATTTATGATCAAGTTTATCTATGAATAATATTTGGTTCTTCTCTGAATTCTTATATGCATGATTTGATATCTTTGCAAGTCTCTTTGAATTATCGGTTTAGTTTGGCCTACTAGAGTGATCTTTCTTGCAATGGGAGAAGTGCTTAGCTTTGGGTTCAATCTTGTAGGGGCAGCAAGGCATGTATTGTATTGTTGCCATCAAGCATAAAAAGATGGGGTTTATATTATATTGCTTGAGTTTATCCCTCTACATCATGTCATCTTGCTTAAAGCGTTACTCTGTTCTTATGAACTTAATACTCTAGATGCATGCTGGATAGCGGTCGATGTGTGGAGTAATAGTAGTAGATGCAGAATCATTTCGGTCTACTTAACACGGACGTGATGCCTATATTCATAATCATTGCCTAGATATTCTCATAACTATGCACTCTTCTATCAATTGCTCGCTAGTAATTTGTTCACCCATCATAATACATGCTATCATGAGAGAAGCCACTAGTGAAACCTATGGCCCCGGGTCTCTTTCTTATTACATTGTATCTCTTTTTATTTACATCACATCTCGTTTACTATTTTGCAATCTTTACTTTCCAATCTATACAACAAAAATACCAAAAATATTTATCTTACTATCTTTATCAGATCTCACTTTCGCAAGTGACCGTGAAGGGATTGACAACCCCTTTATCGCGTTGGTTGCGAGTTCTTGATTGTTTGTGCAGGTACTAGGTGACTTGCGTGTTATCTCCTACTGGATTGATACCTTGGTTGTCAAAAACCGAGGGAAATACTTACGCTACTTTGCTGCATCACCCTTTCCTCTTCAAGGGAAAACCAACGCATGCTCAAGAGGTAGTAGCCCTCAGATCGTTGATTTGTGAATCCTTCTCAGTTAGTTCAGCCTGCGACATGAACAAACATGGAAGTTATTAATTATGATCATAAATATTTTTGAAGTCCCAAGCACAATACAAGTATTTTCCTTGGCACTTGGGGGCTAATGCCTATTGCTCTTTTCAAGACAAGTTTATCTGATAACCCGGGTAAAATGATATGATCCGGTTTATAAAGGTTACATATTGGGACATTGGTTTCCACCGTGGTAATAAGTCCCGGCTTAGTTTGATAGCTTAAAGCCGGCCCTTGGGGGCTCAAGATGCAAAGTTGATCACTGCTAATTGAAGTCCCGGCTTAGATTCATAGTTTAAGCCGGACCTTGGGGGCTACTGGTGATGATGTTCATCTATTTGTGGCTATCTAAAAGTCTACAACATATTAGATTCTATCATATTTTATAGACTTGGCGGCTGGTAGTAATATATTTAAGAAGGGGATGGTGCCGGATTACCTCGAAGCGTTCCTTCATCAAGTTGACCAAGCCGACTTCGAAATCACGGCTGGTATGAAGGCAGTTCAGATAACCAGAGTGAATCTCTTGAGCACTAAATTGCGAATAGCCCTCCAAATCAACCTTCCATTTGCCTTTGTCAATAGCAGGGAACTCCTCCATGGCGTTGTGTTTGGATAGGGCGATGGGATTGCCTGGGGCTTGATAAGCCATCCCAGTAACCATTATTTCATCAGATTCATGAGTCGGCTGAGCAGGGTTGGGCGGCTTATCAGTTTTTGGATTAGTGTCCATGGCGTCTTGAGTGACGGGATGATCTTATGGAGGGGGATCATCCATAACAGCTTCTGATTCTTGATGCAAGGCCCCAGGGGCGGCATATTGTGCCGGTTCAACAGTCTTGGGCTCTTCATCCAGCTTGTCAATTTTCTGCTTCTTGCTGGGCTTGGCCATAGCGCTGAAAAGGAAGCATGAGACAGAGTTAATATGACAATTAAGTGCATAATTCAAAAGTGGGCAATATTTAATGTTCTTACCCAGGCACAGTTTTGAAAATCGGGATTTGAGTCCCAGTTGAGTCGCCGGAGGAGGAATGAGATGTTCCCTGATAGTTTGAATTAGACGGGTTAAGAGGTTGTCGAAAAAACCCGCCTTTGGATAAGATAAGTTATAAATGGTTGAAACCTCCGGTCAACGTTTGCGAATTGTCGGGGTGTCCGGTCAACCGGAGGATAAAACTCCACCGCTGCTGTTCCGGGTGGTGCGGCGAGCTTCATGTTGCTGCTTTTTCTTCAAAAGAAAGTTGGGATCCAAGTGAGCTAAAGGGTGAGAAAATCTTACTTTCCAGCTTGCTTGTCGTGTTTTCTGTGTTGGCAGAGGTTCTGAGCCAGAGGAGAGAGTAATTACCTCTTTGTCATCTGCGCAGCTGGCCTCCGCATCATCCTGATAATGGTCATTGTCAATAAGATGTAAAAATAATGAGCCAAGGGAGTCAAGTTCTATCTCTGACTCATCATCATCATCATCATTATTGTCCAAGTTGAATAACTCGGCGGGATTGGTCTTTTTCTTGGCGGGCTTTTTGATAGCCTTGCTCGTGGTCTGAGTTTTCCTGGACGGCTTATTCTGCAGCTTTTTAGCCCAAAAAGGTGAATCGACCTGCAAAAAATTGAATGAGTGTGAATAGGCAGTACAGGTGAAAAACATGATTCAAGTGAGAACTTGATTAAAAACTTACACCTGACGGTTTGTTCAGAACGCAGAAAGGACTTAATCTAACTTTACTGCAGTCTCCCAAGCTCTCATTTAACAGAGACTTGGTCATCTCATTGATGTCTTCATCAGTCAATTCAATTTGACAGTTGCGTTGAGGATCTGATAACTCGCCGGTATATTCATGCATTAAACCGGGACGGCGACTTAGAGGTAATACTCTCCAGGCGACCCATCATCGAACCAGATCAATTCCAGTTAAGCTGTTGGCCATTAAGGCCTAGATCTTTGACAAAACTGGCATGTACTTCTTCCGCTTGCTGTGCTGATGCGGTCTGGAAGATGATGCCTGTTACTTAGCCGGATGGGGTGATAACCCGGCAAGGGATTTTCCCCTTCTGGAGAAGTATCTTTGCAGTAAAACCAAGTTTGATTCCAGTCTTTGGGATGACTAGGAAGAGTGCTAGCTGGGAAGGTGGCCTCTTTCCGGCGCTGTATAGAAATGCCGCCTAGCTCTAGGCTGGGCCCGACCGTGAATTTGTTCTGTCGGTTTAAGTAATAGAACTCCCCGAATAGTTCTATGGTGGGCTCCTATTGAAGGTACACCTCGCAGAATACTTGGAAGTTGTAGATGTTTGAAACGGAATTTGGTCCGATGTCCTGAGGATGGAGCTTGAAAATGTGCATCACATCACAAAAGAATTTTGAGCCAGGAGGGCTGAAGCCCTAGAGCATGTGATCAGTGAAGATAACTACTTCATAGTCCTTGGGCTCAGGAGGAGTTCCGGTGCCTGGGCCCCTCCAATGGATGATGTACTTTTTGGCCAGGACACCTGTCTGAACATATTCATTCAAGTCTTCCTCGGTGACCCGGGAAACGACCCAATTGCAAGCAGTGACAGTTTTGCCCATTTGGAGATTGAAAGCCTAAGAGAAAGAAACATTACCGGTTGAAAATTGCACTGTCAGATCAGACCATAAATTTAAAGGTAAGGTGCTATAAACGACTGACAGGTTAAGTCGGACGATGAACATTGAAGTACGCAAATATTCATATTGGCGTCTTAAAAGGGGACTAATGGTACCTACCGGGTTAAGATTTCTGCTGTTAAGCCGGACAGAGTTTAAAAATCAACAGTGTTGTGCAGAGCCAAATTATGAGGATAAATAAACAAGCATGGTTAAATTGGAGAAGTATTGTCGTTTATGCAAGATATGAAGCATATGATGGCGGTTCAAATAGGGCCTAGTGTTGCAGAGTTGGTCACAGTTTATGATATAAGCCGCCATGGCAGTTATGGTGCTTCAAATTTATCAGTGAAAATTTTGCTAAGTGTTGGATAAATAGATTTCACAAGATGGAGCTATAATTTTGGATCTACGGCAATTTAGAAAAGGCAGTAAATTCTAAAACCTAAGGTGGCGGCAGCAGAAAAGTTTGGGTGCTCCAATGAGGTCTTCTATGGAAAGATGTTATTCTGATAATAAAAATGAATGCTAAACTACTACCGCACAAGGTTCATGACCTATTCAGATTAAAAGCTGCTTGAGTTGAAGGAGAAAATGAAGAACGGCGAAGAACACCGATGAACAGAAGAAACCCTAATGTAGATCTGAGATAAAAGAGAGGAGCACTTACAGGTGATGAGGGACAGCGGTGGCGCGCCGGAGTTCTCTGGTCTGGTCAGGTCGATGTAGCGGCCTGAGTTGGTGTAGCGGTCGGTGGTTGCGGCGGCGGAGCTAGGGCGACAGAAGAGACGCGAGAGGAAGACGAAGGTGAGGAGGCAAGGGGGAAAATGATAAAGACCCCCATTCCTATTTATAAAAGGGTGGATACAAGGCATGCGCAAGAATCGAGGAGGCCGAAATCATCATATGGCTATATGGACGCCTCAATTTCCGGGATGGTCATTAAGATAAGGACTAGTTAAAGATATTCTGGGCCTCGTGCGAGATTAATGCGAAATTACATCATGGCAGTTTAAGAAGATTATGTGAGCTGATGTCATGGCGGGTTACAACAAGTTTACCAAACAAGTGATGCAAGGATTTGACAAGTCAGGTATTGAAGATTGACATGAACAAGTTCAAATCAACCTGGGGCCTAATGTTGCGGTTATAACTATTGGGTATGAACCTCCTAGGAGGGGTCGGGTCATACCACTGACGACTTATCAATGACGATGGCGGCTCATACAAAGCCCATTGACGGCCCAAGACCCAGAGGCGACTTGAGGCCCAAGAGGATGAACTGCCATATGTGTATAACTTGTTTTGTAAGGCAAGCATAGCAAGTCACCGAGCCGGACACGTTGTGTATGAGCCGACCGGGACTCCGTGAGCCACCGGGCGTCTTCCTGTGTATATAAAGGGACGACCCGGCGGCGGTTTAGGGACAGAAAATAACAGATCGAGAACTAGGTCAAGCGTATTCGCTCCCTAGTAATCAAAACCCAAGCAATACAACCCCAAACTGGAGTAGGCTTTTACCTCCACCACGAGGGGCCGAATCAGTATAAACTCTCTGTGTCCTTTCTCCCGATTAACCCCTTTAAGCTAACCTAGTTGCGATGGCTCCACGACTAAGTCCTTCCGCTAGGACATCTGCCCTGTCTAGTCCACAACAGACATGTTGTCATGCATGGATCAGGAGAGCGTCTCTTGTATATTAGAGCATAGTATGGTTGTTATGACCCTTTGGCGTATCCATTATTCTTTCCTGGTGGGGAGACTGGTTGGAATCGATGATTGCCATATGTTCATACACAAGAAGATGAAGGCCATGAGTCTAACACGGGTATGATTTTATAGTTTTAGATTTGTAACATGGTCAATTAAAACAACAAAAAACTAATATTCTGAACTTCTTGTGTTTAAAAGGTCCAGCTGGTAGTTCAGAACAAGGTCAAGACCGGTCTACTGACTTGCCTACAAGTGTTAATTTAACAGAAATAGATGATGACACAATGCAAACTACATTTGATAATTCTGAACAATTTGATGAACACGTGGCTGATTTGCCCCTAGGTAAATTTCATCATTTAGACACATCTATTTTAAGGGTGTCCCATTTGTTTAATGTTATGAATCTTCTTTCAGACGATAACGAGGACAACTAGGATGAGGAGGACGAACATGTTCAATCAAGAAAATATGTATCTGCAAGGGAGTATTACTGCTTCAAGCTGATGATCAAGAAGAAGCTTTTTAACATCATCCTATCCGGGGGGCGCCTTTTCCAACAATGGGTCATTGATATGTACATTAAGATCGAGACAATGAGGCTGGATTGGTACTCCAAGCCAGAAAATCAGAAGATTATACGTGCGGACCTCTACCAGTTACCATTCTTAGGGTTGTTTTTATATGACATGAGCGACCTCACTTTTAATATAAAGTTCGGTATTCTCAATGCATGCATTATGTATCTTCTATGTAGGGTCTTGTAGATACGATCGCTGCTGGTGAGTCATGTGGTGATTGGATTGGTAAAAGGATTGTGTTAGGACATTTCCTAGTGGTGATAGAGATATGCAGAGAATGTTCCTAGATGCAATTGCCATAGTGCAGCGATGGGGTAAACCAGATTACTTTATCACAATGACATGCAACCCTACTGGGAGGAGATAACAACAGAGTTGATGCCCGGACATCTACCACATGATCGATCAGACCTGGTTGCAAGAGTGTACAAAGCAAAGCAGCGAGATTTGATGGACTTACTCATCAAGAAGAAGCATTTTGGCGAGGTTGCGACCTATGTTCATGTGCTCGAGTTTCAGAAAAGAGGGCTCCCACATGAACATATCCTTCTAATCATGAAGGTAGGTAGCAAGTTAAAGACTCCAGATGACCATGACAGAGTCATATCAGCAGAAATACATGATAAAGATAAATACCTTGGCCTGCATGCTCTGGTCATAAAACACATGTTGCACGGGCCATGTGGTGTCCTCAATAAAAAATGTTCTTGCATGATTGATGAGCAGTGTCGTTTTCACTATCTTCGGGGGTTTTGCCCCGCTACACAGTAGGGAAAGGACTCATATCCCATATATAGGAGGAGGGATGATGGACGTCGAGTAAAAGTGAGAGGAGCAGAGTTGGACAATAGGTGGGTGGTGCCTTACAACCCCTTTCTTCTCATGAAGTACAACTGCCACATCAATGTAGAAGCTTGCTCGAGCATCTAGGTAGTGAAGTATTTGTTCAAGTACATTTACAAGGGACATGAACGAACATCATTTTCCTTCGAGTAGGACATCATCAACAATGGGGGGTCATTAATGAGATCCGCCAATACCGAGATGCACGATATGTATCACCTCCAGAGGCTATCAACATGCTTTTACGCTTTAAAATGTTTGGAATTAGTCCTTTAGTCTTGTAGTTGCAACTTCATTTGCCAGGCATGCACATGGTCGCATTTAAAGCCAATGATAATCTGAAAGATGTTGTTGATAAGCCATCTTCTTCGAGAACCATGCTTACTGAGTACTTCAAAATGAATCGAATGAATCCTTATGCACGACAATGGCTGTACAGAGATTTTCCGGAACACTTAGGATGGGATGCATCAAAGAAGAGATGGTATAAAAGAAAACAAAGGCCACAGATTGGTAGAACTGTGTATGCACACCCTGCTGATGAGGAGAGGTACTATTTGCGGGTGCTCTTGAATCATGTCCGAGGTGCGACATCATATGATGATTTAAAAAAGGTATGAGGCATTACGTGCTCTACTTCCAGATATGCGTGTGAACAATTAGGATTAATTGAGCACGACAAATCACTTGATCACTGCCTGACTGAAGCTGCCACATTTCAGATGCCTTGTGCTCTTAGACGCTTGTTTGCCACTATCTTAGTATTTTGTGAGGTTACAAAAATCCGAGAGTTGTGGGACAAACACCTAGAGTACCGATGTTCCCAGCCCAACGAGACAATACTTGAGCAGATGGTCCTTAGAGACATTAGGGATTTGTTGCATTCCATGGGGAAGGATATTAAAACGTATGGCCTTTTTTGACAGAAAACCTATGGCCTTCCAGAGCTGGTTAATACAAATGCTTTTCTAGGCGATGAGTGCATGGAGGTTAGAGAGGAGAGGGAGGTCGGTGTGGACCAAGAACATATTGATCTTATCAACTCTTTAAACAGTAAGAAACTAGTTGGGTTCAATGACATCATGGACCATATCATGAACAAAAAAGCCAAGTCTTCTTTCTCGATGCTCCAAGAGGCACTGGGAAGACATACTTGTTCAAGTCATTGCTTGCTAAGGTGCGCTCGATGGGTGAGATAGCCATTGCCACTGCTACATCAAGTATAGCAGCCTCGATATTACCTGGAGGGCGTACTGCCCACTCTAGGTTCAAAATACCCATTAAACTCACTGACAACAACATGTGTGGTCTCACAAAGCAAAGTGGTATGACAGAATTGCTGAAAGAGGTGGCCTTGATAATTTGGGATGAAGTTGCCATGACAAAGCATCAAGCCGTGGAGGCGTTTGATAGGTCACTCCAAGACATAACGGGATGTGCTTTGCCGTTGGGGGGGGGGTATTGTCAGTTTTGGTGGAGATTTTAGGCAAGTCCTTCTAGTGGTTCCAAAAGGGACAAGATCACATATCACAGATGCTACAATATAGAGATCCTATATATGGCAGAAGATTCATAAGATACACCTTACACGTAACATGAGATCACAAGCTGACCCTTTGTTCTCTGAGTATCTCTTAAGGATTGGCAATGGAACCGAAGAAATGATAGGTGATGACTATGTGCGTCTCCCTGAGGACATTGTGATCGGTCATACTGATGATGAAACCGCAATCAATAGACTAATCAGAGAAGTTTTCCCCTCTCTTAGTGCCAATGCTAAATCAAGAGACTACATGAGCTCGCATGCTATTCTTTCCATGAAGAATGACTATGTTGATGATATGAATTCCAAGATGATTGACATGTTCCCTGGCCAAGAGAAGCTATTCCATAGCTTCGACTCTATTGAGGATGACTACTCGAACAATTACCCGATTGACTTTATGAATTCGCTCACCGCAAATGGATTGCCACCACATGTGTTGAAAGTGAAAGTCAATTGCCTCATCATTCTGCTACGGAACCTCGAACCTCACAATGGCCTCTGCAATGGAACAAGGCTAATGATTAGAGCCTTGCAAGATAATGCAATTGATGCAGAGATTGTTGGTGGGCAACATGTTGGGAAGAAGTCTTTATACCGAGGATCCCTTTGTCACCATCGGAGGACATCTTGCTTTCCTTCAAGCTTAAGAGGAAATAATTCCCCATCCGCCTAAGTATTGCGATGACCATTAACAAGGCGCAGGGCCAAACCATCCCAAATGTTGGCATTTATCTTCCCGAGCCGGTGTTCTCCCATGGTCAGCTGTATGTTGCCTTGTCAAGGGGTGTATCAAGGCGCACGATGCGAATTTTGGCCAAGCCGAACAAACAGATTGATAAATCAGGAAAAAGCACCGAGAATATTGTCTATAGAGATGTTTTATAGGGATGATGTAGGTTCGTTCTTCTTTGACTGATATTTATTCAAGCTATTTTGTAGTCAACCAAACTTTGTTAGCTTTTTTTATTTTTTATTTGAATCATCATTTTATTTAAATACATATGGGCATGCCAACAATTTCTGAATCATCATTTTATTTAAATACGAAATGTGTTTACAAGTCTGAAATGGTTTCATGTTGTGAATTATGAAGTAGTTACCTATCGCTTATGGAGATATGTCATTTATGGAGATATGTCATTCCTAACTACTGATTAGCCACATACATGACTTTCCTAACTTGCTACTGATATTAATCAATTTATATTCCAAAAATAATTTGTGGGGTCAGGTATGTCTTTCACTCCCAAATAATATCAATGTTTACCTAAGAAATAAATATGGATTCTATAGTTAATGGCTTGGTAGAACTCTTGCTAAATTACATATAAACTGCAATCTGATCCAACTTTACACAATGCAGATATGAAAGGGAAAATCCATATTGATGTGATATGGGATTCACACTGATGTTTCATGACCTTTGGTCCCTGTAATACTGGAAGCAATCCAATCGCTTGTTCAAGTGTCAAATAAGAAGATGTGCATGTTTCCAACACTTATCTTCAGGAGTGAAATTGTTTTGCCACTGAAAATGAGCATGTGTCATTTGTCTTCCCTGTCATGTAAAAAACATGTTTATTTCCCTTAAATTAGAGTGAAAAACAGGGTAGACTGTTGGTTAATGTGATATTTTATTTTTGTCAGATGGCTTGAAATTTCTTTAACATCACTTTTAATGTTAATGTCATGTACCATCATATTTATTTCCAAACTGTGGTGTGAGGTTATATTGCTAGTTTATGTCATGTTCGGTTCACAAATATATATTGCCAGTCCGTGCCTTTAAGCTTTGTTGGTAGATTCTGTCATTTACAGTGCATAAAATCTTTTTCTACTTTTAGTGTAAAATTGACTTGTACACAGTTTGACATTTTCAGACATTGTGATTACATGTGCTTGCTTTCGCTATATTTACTATAGATAGTGTTCTGACAGATTTTATAAAGTATGTCAATAGTTGGATCATGTATCCTTGACTTGATAGACAAGTTCAAAGATTTACATTCTTAAGAGTGCATAACCGACACGCTAGATCCTAACTTCGACTGCTTGCATAACCAACATTCAGTTCAAGGAAGCTTCAGGTCTTACCTTGAAAATTTCTTTTACCTCTTCCAACCAGCACATACATGTTTTCCAATTATTGATTACTGATTTTACACAAAAAAAGTTTCCAATAATCTTTTCTACAATAGGCCAATATAATCAAAGGAGTCACTAAAAGTAGCTTGAAAATACCAAGGAAACCTGCAGGCATGGCCGCTGCAACAACCAATCCTCCTCCCTCGACACTTATGCCACCACTTCCCTTCCTGCGATCCAATTTTCTCTCTATTTCATAACTCTATGATACGTGAATAGAGAACGAAGAGGTATGGATGCATACGGTAGTCCCTTGACCACAAAAACGTTCGTGCTTGGCCACACGGGGAGCGAACGCCTCTGGATACCAATGTCACGTCATCCGGTCCGGTGTGCCAAGATCTGTGCTTGTCACCGGACGGCAGTAACCATATTCAGGCCGCACGTCAAAAAGAGTGATGTCAGACATGTCAGATATGTGTCATTTGGGTCCCTTTCTTTTTGGAGGTACGAGGGAGTTCTAGGAGACATGCTGGACTTGTTCCAACGTACCGGAGTAGTAGTGACAAGTGACAAATTTGCCTTCACTTGTGTGTCCTCGGTACCATCGGTGCTAGCCAAGCCTCGACAAGCAAACATTCGTCGCCCTCATGCTCACGCCTCCGTCATCATCATCAACATAATAACGGACAAACACTATAGTGGTATAACTGAAAATCTTGTAGTGACCTCGTCAATCTCGTCACCTCGCCGTCTCGACCATGCCGGCGCCGGCCAGGATGGCTGCAGGCGTTCGTCGCATTCAAAACCCGACCTTCTTTTTAAGACATGGGGCTAACAGAACCAGCGACAGCCCCAGACGTCGCCAAAGGCATCAGTATCGAACTATCTCTCTTGCCAGTACGGGCAGCAGGGGATGGCTTACCAGGGAGCACCAAACGGCCGGGCAAACGGCACCGGGGCCGGGCATGACGACGTCGGGAGCGCCGCTAAGGCGCACTTCG
The DNA here is from genome assembly GCF_056163025.1 of Triticum urartu. NCBI lineage: Eukaryota > Viridiplantae > Streptophyta > Magnoliopsida > Poales > Poaceae > Triticum > Triticum urartu. The sequence continues at coordinate 146,640,171 of NC_141879.1, read as the reverse complement.
TCTTCGTCCCGCTCATGTTCCAGGGCCACGTGATCCCGGCGGTGGACACCGCTCTGCTGCTGGCCACCCACGGCGCGCTCGCCAGCGTCGTCGCCACGCCGTCCAACGCCGCGCGCATCCGCCCGACGGTCGACCTCGCGCGGCGGTCCGGCCTGCCCATCCGGCTCGTGGAGCTCCCGCTCGACTGCGCCGCCGAGGGCCTGCCCGAGGGAGCCGACGACGTCGACAAGATCCCGCTTGGCCTCGAGGTGAACTACTTCCGCGCCCTGACGCTCCTCGCGGAGCCGCTCGAGCGCCACCTCCGCGCGCACCCGCCGTACCCGACGTGCATCGTCTCCGACTTCTGCCACGCGTGGACCGTGCAAGTCGCGGCCAGTCTCAAGGTCCCGCGGCTCTGCTTCTTCAGCATGTGCGCCTTCTGCGTCCTGTGCCAGCACAACGTCGAGAGGTACAACTCCTACGACGCCGTGGCCGACGACAACGAGCCGGTGGTCGTACCGGGCCTGGAGAGGCGAATCGAGGTGACCAGGGCGCAAGCCCCCGGGTTCTTCCGGGCGCCCGGGTTCGAGAAGCTAGCCGATGAAATCGAGTTGGCGCTAGCTGAGTCCGATGGCGTCGTCATGAACTCCTTCCTGGAGATGGAGCCGGAGTACGTCGCTGGGTACGCGGCCGCCAGGAACTTGAAGCTGTGGACCATCGGGCCGGTGTCGCTGTACCACCAGCACGCCGCCACGCTAGCAAAAAGAGGGAACACCACCACCGCCATTGACGCCGACGAGTGCCTCCGATGGCTCCAGGGCAAGGAGCCCAGCACCGTCGTGTACGTCAGCTTCGGGAGCATCGTGCACGCCGACCCGAAGCAGACCGTCGAGCTCGGGCTCGGGCTCGAGGCGTCGGGGCACCCGTTCGTCTGGGTTCTGAAGAACCCCGACCAATACAGCGAGGACGTGCGCGAGTTCCTGCAGGACCTCGAGGAGCGCGTCGCCGGCCGCGGGATGCTGATCAGAGGGTGGTCGCCACAGGTGCTTATCCTGAACCACGTGGCGGTGGGTGGCTTCGTGACGCACTGCGGGTGGAACTCGACATTGGAGGCGATCACGGCCGGGCTGCCAGTGGTGACATGGCCGCACTTCTCGGACCAGTTCTTGAACGAGAAGCTGGCCGTGGAGGTGCTGGGAATAGGCGTGAGCGTCGGTATTAAGGAGCCATTGCTGTGGGCGGCGAAGAAGGGGGTCGTGGTGGGTAGAGAGGTGGTGGAGGCGGCGGTCAGGAACATCATGGACGGAGGAGGAGAGGGGGGCGAGAGGAGGAGGAAGGCGCTGGCGCTCTCGGAGAAGGCGAGGGCGGCCGTGCAGAAGGGCGGGTCGTCGCTTGGTAACCTGCTAGATCTTATCAAGAATTTCGAGGTGGACGCGGGAGGTTGCACAACTGAATGAATGAGTGTCATGACAGTCTCAGAGAGCACTGCGCCAGAGTGCGCAGTTTCAAAAGAATTTTCTTTTTGCGGGTGCAGTTTCAGAAGATTATTGGGCAATCAAACCTTCCCTGATCCCCTTTCTTTCCTCTTTGTTTCTAAAAATAAAGAGTATTTTGATCATATAAAATGATCAAATTCCCTTTGCAGGGGCGTGCTACACATTGGTTGGCAGATCTTTTTAGAACATCTGTCGCCTAGCGAGCCGTCCAGTTCGATGATGCGACCAGACACGTATCGTTCCTTTGTTTCTCTTGTTTCGTGCAACAAAACCATTGTTGTGAAGGGAAAGTAGTAGCTGCACTCACCTTCGGTGCACCCACGAAGTTTCAGAAGATTTATTTTTTGCGGGTGCAGTTTGAGAAGATTATTGGGCAACGAAACATTTTCCCGATCTTTTTTAGGCGATGCTACGCGTCGGCCGGCGGATCATTAAAAAAGATCTGCCAACTCACTGATCATTGGATGTACAAGTTAAGATCTGTCTGATCTACCGCGTAAGCACCCACCTCTTTGCAATAAGAGTGTTGTCGTAGAAGACCCTCTACAACAATCAGCTTGTTGCAATCACCCAAGCATGTACTTTGTTATTTTTTGCAACAAAGGTCTTATCGTAGAATTTTTTCCGCAACAAATGTCTTGTTACAGAAATTTTTATTTTATTTTTTCGCAACAGAGGTCTTGTTGAAGAAATTATTCGCAACAAATTTCTTATTGCAGATTTTTTTCCGCAACAGAAGTCTTGTTTGCAGAAATTTTAAATATGGATTGCAGAAATCCTTTTGCAACAAGGGTCATGTTGCAGAAAAAATTACAACTAAGTTCATATTGCAGAACTTTTTTTTGCAAATAGAGACCGTGACATGTAGGAGATGGTGCTGACAGCAGGAGCTTGAGGTGGCGGTGTCCATGGCTGGCCATGGCCAAGGCGGGCGTTGTTGCAGGAGCTTGAGGTGGTCGCGGGAACGGCCAAGGCGGGTGTTGTTGCAGGAGCTTGAGGTGGTCGCGGGCACGACCAAGGCGGGCGTTGCTGCAGGAGCTTGAGATGGTGGCTGACATGGCAGGCGTTGCTGAAGGAGATGGTGGTGGCTGAGGTGGGCGTTGTAGCGTATGGGACACAGGTTGAGGAAGAGATAAGATGAGAAAGAGAAACGTGGGTAGTCTAGTAGACATGTGGCACGCAACCAAGAAGGCGGACGCGACCGTGAGAATCCGCCGGTTGATGTTAATCATTTCCCATCTTTTTTTCGCTCTTTGTTCCTAACAAGAAGGAGCATAATTTGATCATATAAAAAGATCAGATTCTGGGACGTTTGGATCTTTTTGGCTAGCGAGCTGTCCGATTCGATGATGCGTCCACTCCCGTATCGTTCCTTCTCTTCTCTAGTTTCCTATAAAAAAACCATTGTTACAAAATGTCGTCTTTTTTAATTTTCTACAACAAGACTCATGTTGCAAGATCTCTTCTCTAATTTTTACAACAAAACCTTTATTGAAAAATTGCAACAACATCTCCCGCCGCCGCATCTAATTTTCTACAACAAGACCCTTGTTGCAAAAATTAAAACATCATCTCCGGCCGCGTGTCGCACTTGCACAGTCGTCGCTGCCACCGTTTTGCAACAACGCCATTGTTGCAGAAATATGTCACAGAGGTGATGTTGTAAACAATGACGCAGGGCCGAGCGCTAGTAGTGGATGCGGATGTATGCTCGTGGTGTTGTGGTTGTTGCAGCGTTGGGTTACAAGACAACAGCGAGGTTGGCGCTCCGCATTTGGTAAAAATCATATCCGCAAGATAGTATAATTTTGATCATAGAAAACAAGGTAAGGTTCCTAACATTAAACATATTGCAGTGAGCACCCGAAACATTTTTATTTTCTTACAAACAAGGACAAAATTTCAACAAGTTGGGAGAATCTTCACTAGAAATTTTGGCAGCATAACACGTGGTGAGGGATGCACACTTATATAAAAATTCCAAACAACTACACTTGACAAAGATTCAAAATCCAGGAGGGATGATAAACAACAAACAAACACTTGCAGCAAGAAAGCTGGCTTTTCACCACTATTCCAAAAACACCACCACAATCCAACTAAACTCATGAATCTAATGGCTACATCATCGGCCGATGATGCCATCAATCATAACATGCCCCACCTCTTCTTCAGCAAGGAACATCTTCTTGAGTATGGATTCATTGACGCACCACTCCTACATAAGACAACACTTGTTGTCGGAGGGATTGACCACGAGTAGCCTCATCAATACCCTATAATATTTCAGGACATCGGCGCTAGCTGCTGAAGGAAATATGCCCTAGAGGCAATAATAAAGTTGTTATTTATATTTCCTTATATCATGATAAATGTTTATTACTCATGCTAGAATTGTATTAACCAGAAAACTTAGTACATGTGTGAATACATAGACAAACAGAGTGTCACTAGTATGCCTCTACTTGATTAGCTCGTTAATAAAAGATGGTTAAGTTTCCTAGCCATAGACATGAGTTGTCATTTGATGAACGGGATCGCATCATTAGAGAATGATGTGATTGACATGACCCATCCGTTAGCTTAGCACTATGATCGTTTAGTTTATTGCTATTGCTTTCTTCATGACTTATACATGTTCCTATGACTATGATATTATGCAACTCCCGAATACCAGAGGAACACTCAGTGTGCTATCAAACGTCACAACGTAACTGGGTGACTATAAAGATGCTCTACAGGTGTCTCCAATGGTGTTTGTTGAGTTGGCATAGATCGAGATTAGGATTTGTCACTCCGATTGTCAGAGAGGTATCTCTGGGCCCTCTCGGTAATGCACATCACTATAAGCCTTGCAAGCAATGTGACTAATGAGTTAGTTACAGGATGTTGCATTACGGAACGAGTAAAGAGACTCGCCGATAACGAGATTGAACTAGGTATTGAGATACTGATGATCGAATCTCGGGCAAGTAACATACCGATGACAAAGGGAACAACGTATGTTGTTATGCGGTTTGACCGATAAAGATCTTCGTAGAATATGTAGGAACCAATATGAGCATCGAGGTTCCGCTATTGGTTATTGACCGGAAGTGAGTCTCGGTCATGTCTACATAGTTCTCGAACCCGTAGGGTCCGCACGCTTAATGTTCGATGGCGATCGGTATTATGAGTTTATGTGTTTTGATGTACTGAAGGTAGTTCAGAGTCCTGGATGTGATCACGGACATGACGAGGAGTCTCAAAATGGTCGAGGCATAAAGATCGATATATTGGAAGGCTATGTTTGGATATTGGAATGGTTCCAGATGAGTTTGGCCATTTACCGGAGTACCGGGGGGTTACCAGAACCCCCCGGGGAGTTAATCGGCCTTAATGGGCCCTAGTGGAGAAAGAGGGCAGCTGGCAAGTGGTGGGGTGCGCCCCTTAGGCCCAAATCGAATTGGTTTAGGGTTTGGGTGACCGGCCCCCCCTTTCCTTCTCCTCTCCTCCTCCTTCCTCCTTCTCCTGTAGGAATAGGAAAGGGGGGGGGGGCAGACCTACTTGGTAGGATTGCCCCCCTTGGGCACGCCTCCACCTAGGCCGGCCCTCTCCTCCTCCCCCCTTTATATACGCGGGAGGGGGTCACCCCATAGACACACAAGTTGATTGTTTAGCCGTGTGCGGTGCCCCCCTCCACAAAATTCCACCTCGGTCATATCGTTGTAGTGCTTAGACGAAGCGCTGCGTCGGTAACTTCATCATCACCGTCATCACATGGTCATGCTGACGAAACTCTCCCTCAGCCTCAGCTGGATCAAGAGTACGAGGGACGCCACCGAGCTGAACGTGTGCAGATCGTGGAGGTGCCGTGCATTCGGTACTTGATCGGTTGGATCGCGAATTCGACTACATCAACCGCGTTACTCAACGCTTCCGCTTTCGGTCTACGAGGGTACATAGACATACTCTCCCCCTCTCGTTGCTATGCATCTCCTAGATAGATCTTGCGTGATCATAGGATTTTTTTGAAATACTATGTTCCCCAACAGTGGCATCCGAGCCAGGTCTATGCGTAGATGTTATATGCACGAGTAGAACACAAAGGAGTTGTAGGCGTGGGTATATACATATTGCTTGTCGTCACTAATTGATTCTTGATTTAGCGGTATTGTTGGATGAAGCTGCTCAGACCGACATTACGCGTACGCTTACGCGAGACTGCTTCTACCGACATGCTTCGCACACAGGTGGCTACGGGGTGCATGTTTCTCCATCTTTAGTTGAATCGGATTCAATGAATAGGGTTCTTTCTGAAGATCAAAAAGCAATCACTATATCGCGTTGCGGTTTTTCATGCGTAGGTAAGAACGGTTCTTGTTAAGCCTGTAGTAGCCACGTAAAACTTGCAACAACAAAGTAGAGGACGTCTAACTTGTTTTTGCAGGGCATGTTCTGATATGATATGGTCAAGATGTGATTATATAAATTGTTGTATGAGATGATCATGTTTTGTAACATAGGTATCGGCAACTGGCAGGAGCCATATGGTTGTCGCTTTATTGTATGAAATGCAATTGCCATGTAATTGCTTTACTTTATCACTAAGCGGTAGCGGTAGTCGTAGAAGCAATAGTTGGCGAGACGACAATGATGCTACGATGGAGATCAAGGTGTCAAGCCGGTGACGATGGTGATCATGACAGTGCTTTGGAGATGGAGATCAAAGGCACAAGATGATGATGGCCATATCATATCACTTATATTGATTGCATGTGATGTTTATCTTTTATGCATCTTATTTTTCTTAGTATGGCGATAGCATTATAAGACGATCTCTCACTAAATTTCAAGGTACAAGTGTTCTCCCTGAGTATGCACCATTGCTACAGTTCGTCGTGCCGAGACACCACGTGATGATCGGGTTTGATAAGCTCTACGTTCACATACAATGGGTGCAAGCCAGTTTTGCACACGCAGAATACTCGGGTTAAACTTGACGAGCCTAGCATATGCAGATATGGCCTCGGAACACTGAGACTGAAAGGTCGAGCGTGAATCATATAGTAGATATGATCAACATAGTGATGTTCACCATTGAAAACTACTCCATCTCACGTGATGATTGGACATGGTTTAGTTGATATGGATCACGTGATCACTTAGATGATTAGAGGGATGTCTATCTAAGTGGGAGTTCTTAAGTAATATGATTAATTGAACTTAAATTTATCATGAACTTAGTCCTGATAGTATTTGCATATCTATGTTGTAGATCAATTGCTCGCGTATAGCTTCCCTGTTTTATTTATGATATGTTCCTAGAGAAAACTATGTTGAAAGATGTTAGTAGAAATGATGCGAACTAACTCCGTGATCTAATGATTATCCTTATTGCTGCATAGAAGAATTATGTCCTTGATGCACCGCTAGGTGACGGACCTATTGCAGGAGCAGATGCAGATGTTATGAACGTTTGGCAAGCTCGGTATGATGACTACTTGATAGTTTAGTGCGCCATGCTTTACGGTTCAGAACCGTGACTTCAAAGATGTTTTGAACGCCACAGACCATATAAAATGTTCCAAGAGCTGAAATTGGTATTTCAGACTCATGCCCGAGTCGAGAGGTATGAGACCTCTGACAAGTATTTTGCCTACAAGATGGAGGAGAATAGCTCAACCACTGAGCATGTGCTCAGAATGTCTGAGTACTACAATCGCTTGAATCGAGTGGGAGTTAATCTTCCAGATAAGATAGTGATTGACAAAGTTCTCTAGTCACTATCACCAAGTTACTAGAACTTCGTGATGAACTATAATATGTAAGGGATGACGAAAACGATTCCCGAGCTCTTCGCGATGCTGAAATCAGCGAAGGTAGAAATCAAGAAAAGCATCAAGTGTTGATGGTTGACAAGACCACTAGTTTCAAGTAAAAGGGAAAGGGAAAGAAAGGGAACTTCAAGAAGAATGGCAAGCAAGTTGCCACTCCCATGAAGAAGCCCAAAGCTAGACCAAGCTTGAAACTGAGTGCTTCTACTGCAAAGGAAATGGTCACTAGAAGTGGAACTGCCCTAGATACTTGGCGGATAAGAAGGATGGCAAAAGTGAACAAAGGTATATTTGATATACATGTTATTGATGTGTACTTTACTCATGTTTATATCAACCCCTCAGTATTTGATACTGGTTCATTTGCTAAGAGTAGTAACTCGAAACGGGAGTTGCAAAATAAAAGGAGATTAGTTAAGGGCGAGGTGATGATGTGAGTTGGAAGTGATTCCAAGGTTGATAAGATCACCATCGCACACTCCCTTTACCTTCTGGATTAGTGTTGAACCTAAAATAAAAGTTATTTTGTGTATGCGTTGAGCATGGATATGATTGGATCATATTTATTGCAATACGGTTATTCATTTAGGTCAAAGAATAATTGTTGTTCTATTTACATGAATAAAACCTTCTATGGTCGTACACTCATATAAATGGTTTATTGAATCTCGATCGTAATGGTACACATATTTATAATATTGAAGCCAAAAGATGCAAAGTTAATAATGATAGTGCAACTTATATGTGGCACTACCATTTAGGTCATATTGGTGTAAAGCGCATGAAGAAACTCCATGCCGATGGATTTTGGGAATCACTTGATTATGAATCACTTGATGCTTGCGAATCATGCCTCATGGGCAAGATGACTAAGACTCCGTTCTTCGGAACAATGGAGCGAGCAACTGACTTATTGGAAATAATACATACTGATGTATGCGGTCCGATGAGTGTAGAGGCTCGCGGCGGGTATCGTTATTTTCTGACCTTCACAGATGATTTGAGCAGATATGGGTATATCTACTTGATGAAACATAAAGCTGAAACATTTGAAAAGTTCAAAGAATTTCAAAGTGAAGTGGAAAATCATCGTAACAAGAAAATAAAGTTTCTACGTTCTGATCGCAGAGACGAATATTTGAGTTACGAGTTTGGTCTTCATTTGAAACAATGTGGAATAATTTCGCAACTCACACTACCTGGAACACCACAGCGTAATGGTGTGTCTGAACGTCATAACCGTACTTTATTAGATATGGTGCGATTTATGATGTTTCTTACCGATTTATCACTATCGTTTTGGGGTAATGCATTAGAGACAGCTGCATTCACATTAAGTAGGGCACCATCTAAATCCGTTGAGACGACACCATATGAACTGTGGTTTGGCTAGAAACCTAAGCTGTCGTTTCTTGAAGTTTGGGGTTGCGATGCTTATGTGAAAAAGTTTCAACTTGATAAGTGATACGTCTCCGTTGTATCTACTTTTCCAAACACTTTTGCCCTTGTTTTGGACTCTAACTTGCATGATTTGAATGGAACTAACCCGGACTAACGCTATTTTCAGCAGAATTACCATGGTGTTATTTATGTGCAGAATCAAAAGTTCTCGGAATGACCTGAAACTTCACGGAACATCTTTTTCGGAAATAATAAAAAATCGTTGCAAAATATGAAGACCAGGGGGGCCACACCCTAGCCACGAGGGTGGGGGGCGCGCCTGCCCCCCTACCCCGTGGGCCCCTTGGAGCTCCTCCGACCTCGACTTCAACTCTATATATTTGCTTTCGGGGAGAAAAAAATAAAGAAGAAGGATTCATCGCGTTTTGCGATACGGAGCCGTCGCCAAGCCCTAAAACCTCTCGGGAGGGCTGATGTGGAGTCCGTTCGAGGCTCCGGAGAGGGGAATCCGTCGCCATCGTCATCATCAACCATCCTCCATCACCAATTTCATGATGCTCACCGCCGTGCGTGAGTAATTCCATCATAGGCTTGCTGGACGGTGATGGGTTGGATGAGATTTATCATGTAATCGAGTTAGTTTTGTTAGGGTTTGATCCCAAGTATCCACTATGTTCTGAGATTGATGTTGCTATGACTTTGCTGTGCTTAATGCTAGTCACTAGGGCCCGAGTGCCATGATTTCATATCTGAACCTATTATGTTTTCATCAATATATGAGAGTTCTTGATCCTATCTTGCAAGTCTATAGTCACCTATTATGTGTTATAATCCGTTAACCCTGAAGTGATAATAATAAGGATACTTACCGGTGATGACCGTAGTTTGAGGAGTTCATGTATTCACTATGTGTTAATGCTTTGGTCCGGTACTCTATTAAAAGGAGGCCTTAATATCCCTTAGTTTCCACTAGGACCTCGCTGCCACGGGAGGGTAGGACAAAAGATGTCATGCAAATTCTTTTCCATAAGCACATATGACTATATTCGGAATACATGCCTACATTACATTGACGAATTGGAGCTAGTTCTGTGTCACCCTAGGTTATGACTGTTACATAATGAACCGCATCCGGCATAATTCTCCATCACTGATCCATTGCCTACGAGCTTTCCATATATTGTTCTCCGCTTATTTACTTTTCCGTTGCTATTGCTATCATCACTACAAAATACCAAAAACATTACTTTTGCTACCATTACCTTTTGCTATCGCTACCACTACTATCATATTACTTTGCTACTAAATACTTTGCTGCAGATAGTAAGTTTCCAGGTGTGGTTGAATTGACAACTCAGCTGCTAATACTTGAGAATATTCTTTGGCTCCCCTTGTGTCGAATCAATAAATTTGGGTTGAATACTCTACCCTCGAAAACTGTTGCGATCCCCTATACTTGTGGGTTATCAAGACTATTTTCTGGCGCTGTTGCCGGGGAGCATAGCTCTATTCTTTGAGTCACTTGGGATTTATATCTGCTTATCATTATGAAGAACTTGAGAGATCCAAAAACCAAGATTTATCCCTCAACTACGAGGGGAGGTAAGGAACTGCCATCTAGCTCTGCACTTGATTCACTTTCTGTTTTGAGTAAGCTTGCGACACCTAAACCTGCTTCTGCTATTCGTTCTGATATGTCTCATGTTATTGATGATGCCACTTCTGCTATGCATGATACTTATGATGAAACTACTTCTATGCTTGATACTACTGTGCCACTTGGTGAATTTCTTGATGAACAACTTGCTAGGGTTAGAGAGAATGAAAATATTGAATATGATAATATTGATGAAAGTGATGATGAAGACTCTTCCTCTAATGAATATGAATCACCTGTTGTTCCTGAGGGTTATTTTTTTGAAAAAGAAGCTGCTCTAGCTATTTTAGCTTGCAAAGATAGATACGAACTCAAGAGGTTATTAGCTAAACGGAAGCAGCAATCTCTTAATGCTAGAATGAAACCTGACCCTGCTTTTGCTACTTCACCTATCTGTGTTACCGATAAGGATTATGAATTCTCAGTTGATCCTGATATAATTACTTTGGTTGAATCTGATCCTTTTCATGGCTATGAATCTGAAACTGTTGTGGCACATCTTACTAAATTAAATGATATTGCCACCCTGTTCACTAAAGATGAGAGAACTCGCTACTTTTATATCCTTAAAATATTTCCGTTCTCATTAAAGGGCGATGCTAAGATATGGTTTAATTCTCTTGATCCTGGTTGTGTGTGTAGTCCCCAGGATATGATTTATTACTTCTCTGCTAAATATTTCCCTGCTCATAAGAAACAAGCTGCTTTGAGGGATATATATAATTTTGTGCAAATTGAAGAAGTGAGTCTCCCACAAGCTTGGGGGAGGCTTCTCCAATTACTTAATGCTTTGCCTGATCACCCTCTTAAGAAAAATGAAATACTTGATATCTTTTATAATGGACTAACCGATGCTTCCAGAGATTACCTGGATAGTTGTGCTGGTTCTGTTTTCAGGGAAAGAACACCGGATGAAGCTGAAATTCTATTGAATAATATGTTGACAAATGAAAATAATTGGACACTTCCTGAGCCTATTCCTAACCAACTCTGAAGAAGAGAGGTGTTCTATTTCTCAGTCCTGAAGATATGCAAGAGGCAAAGAAATCTATGAAAGAAAAAGGTATTAAAGCCGAAGATGTTAAGAATTTACCTCCTATTGAAGAAATACACAATCTTAATTTACTGCCTGTTGAAGAAATATATGATCTTAATCCATTACCTGTTGAAGAAACTCATGGTCTTGATAACCCGACATAGGTAGCAAAGGTAAATTCTCTCTATAGATATGATAAAGCTGAAATCCCATTTACTAAGTTTGCTAGCCCATGCTTAGATGAGTTTGATAAATTTATGGTTAAGCAAGAAGACTTCAATGCTTATTTTGGTAGATAATTGAAATACAATTCAAATATGCTTGAACACTTGGGTGATTATATGGCTAATGTTAAAGGTGAACTTAAACTTATTAGTAAACATGCTTCTATGGTTACCACTCAAGTAGAACAAGTACTCAAATTTCAAAATGATTTGCTCAATAAATTGAATAGTAAGAATGATTATGCTGTTAGAGTGGCTACTAGAACTGGTAGAATGACTAAGGAACCTCCGTATCCTGAAGGCCATCCTAAGAGAATTGAGTAAGATTCTCAAAGAAATAATATAGATGCACCTAGTCCTTCTAAAAGGAAGAAAAAGAAAAATGATAGGACTTTGCATGCTTCTAATGAACCTATTGCTCAACCACCTGAGAATCCAAATGATATTTCTATTTCTGATGCTGAAACACAATCTGGTAATGAACCTGAAACTAGTAATAATGTTAATGATAATGTTCATGATGATGCTCAACCTAGCAATGATAATGATATAGAAATTGAACCTGCTGTTGGTCTTGATAACCCACAATCAAAGAATCAACGTTATGATAAGAAAGACTTTGTTGCTAGGAAACATGGTAAAGAAAGAGAACCATGGGTTCAGAAACCCATGCCTTTTCCTCCCAAACCATCCAAGAAAAAGGATGATGAGGATTTTGAGCGCTTTGCTGAAATGATTAGACCTATCTTTTTGCGTATGCGATTAACTGATATGCTTAAAGTGAATCCTTATGCTAAGTATATGAAAGAAATTGTTACAAATAAGAGAAAGATACTGGAAGCTGAAATTTCCACCATGCTTGCTAATTATACTTTTAAAGGTGGAATACCTAAGAAACTTGGAGATCCAGGAGTACCCACTATACCATGCTCCATTGAAAGAAACTATGTTAAAACTGCTTTATGTGATCTTGGAGCCGGTGTTAGTGTTATGCCTCTCTCTTTATATCGTAGACTTGATTTGAATAAGCTGACACCTACTGAAATATCTTTGCAAATGGATGATAAATCAACTGCTACACATATCGGTATTTGTGAGGATGTGCCTGTTGTAGTTGCAAACGTTACTATTTTAACGGACTTTGTTATTCTTGATATTCCCAAGGATGATAGTATGTCTATTATTCTTGGAAGACCCTTTTTGAATACTGCAAGAGCTATTATCGATTGCACTAAAGGCAATGTCACTCTTCATGTTAATGGTAATGAGCATACGGTACACTTTCCGAGGAAACAACCTCAAGTTCATAGTATCAACTCTATTGGAAAAATTCCATCGATTATATTTGGAGGTTTTGAATTTCCTCTTCCTACTGTCAAGAATAAATATGATATTCTTATTATTGGGGATGTGCATATCCCCGTTGAGGTAACATAGTGTTATTCAAAATTTCTCTGGTTCCATGTTATTCGGAATAAGTTTGTTAACAAGACATGATCAACCTTGTTAATGGATTCCTTTTGATGAGCATGAGATGGATGAAACTAGAAGGCACAACTCTCTGTACCCTCCTTTTACTTTCTGTTATTTATATTAAATAAAATAAAAATAAGTATTTTCCGTCTGTTATCTGAATTATCCGTGCAATATAAAAAAACCTCGAAAATAAAAGTTCTCCAAATGCCCTGAAATTTAAATATGATTTTTTCTAGAATATTTGAGAATATTTTGCACCAAGAACACAGCACGGGGGGCATCCACCTGGCCACGAGGGTGGAGGGCGCGCCCCCTGCCTCGTGGGCCCATGATGGCCCTCCTCCACTTATTCCTACACCCACACACTCCTTCCTCCCACAAACACGAATATCCAGCTCAAACCCGAGTCCAAGCTCATTTTGCTGCCATTTTCGATCTCCTTGCTCAAAGCACCTCTCACAAAACTGCCTGGGGAGATTGTTCCTTATTATGTGACTCCTCCATTGGTCCAATTAGTTTTTGTTCTAGTGCTATATTCATTGCAAATTTGTGCTGCCTAGGTGACCCTGTTCTTGAGCTTGCATGTCAAATTTATATGGTTCCAAGTAGTTTTGATGCATGATATAGGCTCTAGGCACTTGTAGGAGTAGTTGCTATCAATTTTGTTGAGTTTGGTTTACTTTTATTTTGAAGTTACTAAAAATTTCAGAATTTTTCAGAGAATAATGGAGATTTTTGAGGGGCTCATCGAGCCGAAGCTCGAAGGAAAAGCAAAATGAAGAAGCAAAGAAGCCCAAATATAATCTGCCTCGCATAGCGGAGGCCTCACCGCCTTCCTCCACGACCAACGCGACCAGTATCTCTTACTCACCAATATCTTTGTGCAAAACTTTCATTTCCATTCTAGGAGCTCACCACCTACAGTGGAGTTTTATTTATATTTTGAGCATAAGGAGATGTCACTTTATGATTTTTGTCGGGTTTGTTTGGTCCCTTTCGAGGGCACGACAGAGGAACCACATCGCGGCGATGTGGATGGGTTTATTGATACCATCACTGTAGGGGAAACGAGGAAGGTTTCCGATGCACGAATCACTAGCATACATTTTCCTGTTTTATGCTACTTTGCAATATTTGTTAGTCGTTGCTTAATTGGTCGTGGAAACTGTGGAAACCTTAGTGTTCCTGATATTATTATTTTGTTCCATGGTTTATTCAGTGATAACTCTGTTAGTATGGGCGGTATTATTGCTAAACGGTTAAGTCTGAACCATACAAAGGGCCCCATCTTTGGAGGCATCTATGCTTCACGCCTAGCTGCACATTTTAACATACCTATTAGGCATTATGAGAAGGAAGAAAACTTGCTGCCTCGTGTTTATTTAGATTATAAGAGTATGGTGGCACACGGTTTTATTGTTAAGAATAGGGAAGGGGAGCTTAAATACAAATTGTTCTTTCATAAACATCATCCTGAGACTATTACCCTGCCTGCTCCTTCCTTGTTTGATTTATCTGCAGGCCAGTACCTTGTTCCGTTAGAGGCTATTCACGCCTATCGGAACCCTACATCAGTCACAGAGCCAGAGCCGGAACCACAAGTTGATCCTCCACGACAGTCTAATTACCATTGGGATTCGGAAATGATTGCCAACCAGTGGCAGTCCGAGTCTTCTTCTTCGCAGTACGACCCCAACTATTATTATGGATATCCGCCAAGCCAGCCGTGGCCATAGACCAACTTAGGCCAAAAGCCTAAGCTTGGGGGAGTACGTATTTCTCACCGACATTATATTCATGTTCACACACTCAGTGCTAGATGTCAGTGCTCATACTTTTTCATTGTATCATCCATGCTAGTTTATTTTCCTTTTTATGCTTTCTTCTTGTGTGTTTAATAAACCTTAAGAAAAACCAAAAAAATAGTTGTAGCTTTTAATTAGTTTAATTTCCATGCTTGTAGTAGTAATTAAAAAGAAAACCCCAAAAGATTTCCTGTTCTTCTTTTGCTTGTTGGGAGCTTTCCCATGTAAATAGTTTTATTTCTTTTCTTTGGGGGTCGATAGGAGAAGACCATAATTAAATTGTTGAAGTGGCTCTTATATGCATTATTGTTGATCTGACAAAAGAGCCCATATTGCCTTGTCTTCTCCTGTTTATTGAATGCTTGCAGATTCCAGCTTAGTCCAATGCACGTGCACTCTTAATATTATTCAGATCATTCGGTCGTGCAAGTGAAAGGCAATTATGACAATATATGATGGACTGACTGAGATGAGAAAAGCTGGTATGAACTTGACCTCTCTTGTTTTTGTAAATATGATTAGTTCATCGTTCCTGATTCAGCCTATTATGAATAAACATGTTTGCAATGGCAACTAGAGATCATAGTTTCTTGTGCCATGCTTGATTAGCTAGGAGCTTATAATGGTTTACCTTGCGTGCCAACATGCTATTAAAATGGTTGTGATGTGGTATGATAGGGTGGTATCCTCCTCTGAATTATTTAAGTGACTCGACTTGGCACATGTTCACGCATGTAGTTGAAACAAAATCAACATAGCCTTCACGATATTTATGTTCATGGTGGATTATATCCTACTCATGCTTGCATTCCGGTGTTGATTAATTTTAATGCATGATCATGACTGTTGTCGCTCTCTAGCTGGTCGCTTCCCAGTCTTTTGCCAGCCTTCACCTGTACTAAGTGGGAATACTGCTTGTGCATCCAACTCCATAAACCCCAAAGTTGTTCCATATGAGTCCACCATACCTACCTATATACGGTATCTACCTACCGTTCCAAGTAAATTTGTATGTGCCAAACTCTAAACCTTCAAATAAATATCCTGTTTTGTATGCTCGAATAGCTCATGTATCAACTAGGGCTGTCTGTATCTTCCATGTTAGGCGGGTTATTCTCAAGAGGAGTGGACTCCGCTCCTCACTCACGAGAAAATGGCTGGTCACCGGGATGCCCAGTCCCATGCTTTATGCAAACTAAATCAAAATAATTGCAAAAAAAACTCCCCCTGGGACTCTTGTTAGTTGGTGGCACTCATTGTTTCGAGCAAGCCATGGATTGATGCTTGTTGGTGGAGGGGGAGTATAAACTTTACCATTCTATTTGAGAACCGCCTATAATGTGTGTAGCATGGAAGATATCGCCATCTTTTGGTTGTTATGTTGACAATGAATGTATACCTCTCAAAACATTATTCACCTCTATTTCAAAACCGAGCTCTGGCACCTCTACAAATCCATGCTTCCCTCTGCGAAGGGCCTATCTATTTACTTTCATGTTGAGTCATCATCCTCTTATTAAAAAGCACCAGTTGGAGAGCACTGCTGTCATTTGCATTCATTACTGTTAGTTTACATTGAGTATGACTTGACTGGATCTCTTTTACCATGAATTACAATGTCTAGTCAGTCCTTGATCTTTAAAGGTGCTCTGCATTTATGTTTTGCGGTCTCAGAAAGGGCTAGCGAGATACCATCTTGTTATATCATATTATGACTGTTTTGAGAAAGTGTTGTCATCCGAGATTTATTATTATTGCTCGCCAATTGATTATGCCATTGATATGAGCAAACATGAGACCTATGCGTTATTGTGAATATGGTTAGTTCATAATCTTTGCTGAAAACTTGAATGCTGGCTTTACATATTTACAACAACAAGAGCAAACAAAGTTTGTAAAAGTTTTTCTTTATCACTTTTAGTTTGTCAACTGAATTGCTTGAGGACAAGCAAAGGTTTAAGCTTGGGGGAGTTGATACGTCTCCGTCGTATCTACTTTCCTAAACACTTTTCCCTTGTTTTGGAATCTAACTTGCATGATTTGAATGGAACTAACCCGGACTGACGCTGTTTTCAGCAGAATTACCATGGTGTTATTTATGTGCAGAAACAAAAGTTCTCGGAATGACCTGAAACTTCACGGAACATCTTTTCGGAAATAATAAAAAATCCTCGCAAAAGATGAAGACCATGGGGCCCACACCCTAGCCACGAGGGTGGGGGCGTGCCCCTACTTCGTGGGCCCCCTGGAGCTCCTTCGACCTCGAGTCCAACTCTATATATTTGCTTTCGGGGAGAAAAAAATAAAGAAGAAGGATTCATCACGTTTTACGATACGGAGCCGCCGCCAAGCCCTAAAACCTCTCAGGAGGCCTGACATGGAGTCCGTTCGGGGCTCCCGAGAGGGGAATCTGTTGCCATCATCATCATCAACCATCCTCCATCACCAATTTCATGATGCTCACCGCCGTGCGTTAGTTTTCTTAGGGTTTGATCACTATTATGTTTTCATCAATATATGAGAGTCATTGATCCTATCTTGCAAGTCTATAGTCACCTATTATGTGTTATGATCCGTTAACCCTGAAGTGACAATAATCGGGATACTTACCGGTGATGACCGTAGTTTGAGGAGTTCATGCATTCACTATGTGTTAATGCTTTGGTCCGGTACTCTATTAAAATGAGGCCTTAATATCCCTTAGTTTCTGCTAGGACCCCGCTGCCACGGGATGGTAGGCCAAAAGATGTCATGCAAGTTCTTTTCCATAAGCACGTATGACTATATTCGGAATACATGCCTACATTACATTGATGAATTGGAGCTAGTTCTGTGTCACCCTAGGTTATAACTGTTACATGATGAACAACATCCGACATAATTCTCGACCACTGATCCATTGCCTACGAGCTTTCCATATATTGTTCTCCGCTTATTTACTTTTCCCTTGCTATTGCTATCATCACTACAAAATACCAAAAACATTACTTTTGCTACCGTTACATTTTGCTATCGCTACCACTAGTATAATATTACTTTGCTAGTAAATACTTTCCTGCAGATATTAAGTTTCCAGGTGTGGTTGAATTGACAACTCAGCTGCTAATACTTAAGAATATTCTTTGGCTCCCCTTGTGTCGAATCAATAAATTTGGGTTGAATACTCTACCCTCGAAAACTGTGGCGATCCCCTATACTTGTGGGTTATCTATAAGCTCGAAACCAAATCAGAGAAATGTGTCTTCATAGAATACCCAAAGGAAACTGTTGGGTACACCTTCTGTCACAGATCCGAAGGCAAGATCTTTGTTGCTATAAGTGGATCCTTTCTAGAGAAGGAGTTTCTCTCGAAAGAAGTGAGTGGGAGGAAAGTAGAACCTGATGAGGTAGTGTACCTTCTCTCGAATTGGAAAGTAGCTCATCACTGAAATCAGTTCCAGTGATACCTACACCAATCAGTGAGGAAGTTAATGATGATGATCATGAAACTTCAGATCAAGTTACTACCGAACATCGTAAGTCAACCAGAGTAAGATCCACACCAGAGTGGTAAGGTAATCCTATTCTGGAGGTCATGCTAATTGACCATGATGAACATACGAACTATGAGGAAGTGATGATGAGCCTAGATTCCGCAAAATGGCTTAAGACCATGAAATCTGAGATGGGATCCATGTATGGGAACAAAGTATGGACTTTGTTTGACTTGCCCGATGATCTGCGAGCCATTCAAAATAAATGGATCTTCAAGAGGAAGACGGGTGCTGATAGTAGTGTTACTATCTACAAAGCTCGAATGGTCGTAAAAGGTTTTTGACAAGTTCAAGGTGTTGACTACGATGAGATTTTCTCAGTCGTATCGATACTTAAAAGTCTGTCCGAATCATGTTAGCAGTTGCCGCATTTTATCAAATCTGGCAAATGGATATCAAAACTACATTCTTTAATGGATTTATTAAAGAAGAGTTGTATATTATGCAACCATAAGTTTTGTCAATCCTAAAGATGCTAACAAAGTGTGCAAGCACCAGCGATCCATCTATGGACTGGTGCAAGCATCTCGGAGTCGGAATATATGCTTTGATAATTTGATCAAAGCATATAGTTTTATACAGACTTGCGATGAAGCCTGTATTTACAAGAAAGTGAGTGGGAGCACTACATCCTTTCTGATAAGTATATGTGAATGACATATTGTTGATCGGAAATGATGTAGAATTTTCTGGAAAGCATAAAGGAGTGTTTGAAAGGAGTTTTTCAAAGAAAGACCTTGGTAAAGCTGCTTACATATTAAGCATCAAGATCTATAGATATAGATCAAGACTCTTGATAAGTTTTTTCAATGAGCACATACCTTGACAAGATTTTGAAGGAGTTCAAAATGGATCAGTCAAAGAAAGAGTTCTTACCTGTGTTCCAAGGTGTGAAGTTGAGTAAAGACTCAAAACCCGACCACGACAGAAAATAGAAAGAGAATGAAAAGTCATTCCCTATGCCTCAGTCATAGGTTCTATAAAGTATGCTATTCTGTGTACCAGACCTATTGTATACCTTAGGATGATTTTGGCAAGGGATTACAATAGTGATCTAGGAGTAGATCACTGGACAGCGGTCAAAATTATCCTTAGAGGACTAAGGAAATATTTCTCGTTTATGGAGGTGATAAAAGAGTTCGTCTTAAAGAGTTACGTCGGTGCAAGATTTTGACACCGATCAAGATGACTCTACATCTCGATCTAGATACATATTGAAAGTGGGAGCAATTAGCTAGAGTAGCTCCGTGCAGAGTATTGTAGACATAGAAATTTGGAAAATACATACAGATCTTAATGTTGCTGACCCGTAGACTAAACTTCTCTCACAAGAAAAACATGATCACTGTTTGGGTGTTAACCACATAGCGATGTGAACTAGATTATTGACTCTAGTAAACCCTTTGGGTATTAGTCACATGAAGATGTGAACTAATTACATAAAGATGTGAACTATTGGTGTGAAATCACATGACGATGTGATCTAGATTATTGACTCTAGTGCAAGTGGGAGACTGAAGGAAATATGCCCTAGAGGCAATAATAAAGTTGTTATTTATATTTCCTTATATCATGAGAAATTTTTATTATTCATGCTAGAATTGTATTAACCGAAAAACTTTGTACATGTGTAAATACATAGACAAATAGAGTGTCACTAGTATGCCTCTCCTTGACTAGCTCGTTAATCAGAGACGGTTAAGTTTCCTAGCCATAGACACGAGTTGTCATTTGATGAATGGGATCACATCATTAGAGAATGATGTGATTGGCATGAACCATCCGTTCTCTTAGCACTATGATCGTTTACTTTATTGCTATTGCTTTCTTCATGACTTATACATGTTCCTATGACTATGAGATTATGCAACTCCCGAATACCAAAGGAACACTTAGTGTGCTATCAAACGTCACAACGTAACTGGGTGACTATAAACATGCTCTATAGGTGTCTCCAATGGTGTTCATTGAGTTGGCATAGATCGAGATTAGGATTTGTCACTCCGATTGTCCGAGAGGTATCTCTGGGACCTCTCGGCAATGCAAATCACTATAAGCCTTGCAAGCAATGTGACTAATTAGTTAGTTATGGGATGTTGCGTTACGGAACAAGTAAAGAGACTTTCCGGTAACGAGATTGAACTAGGTATTGAGATACCGACGATCGAATCTCGGGCAAGTAACATACCGATGACAAAGGGAACAACGTATGTTGTTATGCGGTTTGACCGATAAAGATCTTCGTAGAATATGTAGGAACTGATGTCTACTACACAACCTTCTTCTTGTAGACGTTGTTGGGCCTCCAAGTGCAGAGGTTTGTAGGACAGTAGAAAATTTCCCTCAAGTGGATGACCTAAGGTTTATCAATCCGTAGGAGGCGTAGGATGAAGATGGTCTCTCTCAAGCAACCCTGCAACCAAATAACAAAGAGTCTCTTGTGTCCCCAACAAACCCAATATACAATGGTAAATTGTATAGGTGCACTAGTTCAGTGAAGAGATGGTGAGGGTATATTGATAGTAGATAAAGGTTTTTGTAATCTGAAAATATAAAAACAGCAAGGTAACTAATGATAAAAGTGAGCACAAATGGTATTGCAATGCGCTGAAACGAGGCCTAGGGTTCATAATTTCACTAGTGCAAGTTCTCTCAACAATAATAGCATAACTGGATCACATAACTATCCCTCAACATGCAACAAAGAGTCACTCCAAAGTCACTAATAGCGGAGAACAAACGAAGAGATTATGGCAGGGTACGAAACCACCTCAAAGTTATTCTTTCCAATCAATCCATTGGGCTATTCCTATAAGTGTCACAAACAGCCCTAAAGTTCGTACTAGAATAGCACCTTAAGACACAAATCAACCAAAACCCTAATGTCACCTAGATACTCCAATGCCACCTCAAGTATAAGTGGGTATGATTATACGATATGCATCACACAATCTCAGATCCATCTATTCAACCAACACATAGAACCTCAAAGAGTGCCCCAAAGTTTCTACCGGAGAATCACGACGAAAACGTGTGCCAACCCCTATGCATAGGTTCATGGGCGGAACCCGCAAGTTGATCACCAAAACATACATCAAGTGAGTCACGTGATATCCCATTGTCACCACAGATACGCACGACAAGACATACATCAAGTGTTCTCAAATCTTTAAAGACGCAATCCGATAAGATAACTTCAAAGGGGAAACTCAATCCATTACAAGAGAGTAGAGGGGGAGGAGAAACATAATATCCAACTATAATAGCAAAGCTCGCGATACATTAAGATCGTGCCAAATCAAGAACACGAGAGAGAGAGAGAGATCAAACACATAGCTACTGGTACATACCCTCAGCCCCGAGGGAGAACTACTCCCTCCTCATCATGGAGAGCACCGGGATGATGAAGATGGCGACCAGAGAGGGATTCCCCCTCCGGCAGGGTGCCGAAACGGGTCTAGATTGGCTTCTAGTGGCTACGGAGGCTTATGGCGGCGGAACTCCCGATCTATTTTGCTCCCCGATAGTTTTAGGGTATATGGATATATATATATATATATAGGCGGAAGAAATACATCAGGGGAGCCACGAGGGGCCCATGAGGGTGGAGGGCGCGCCCAGGGGGTGGGCGCACCCCCTGCCTCGTGGCTTCCTCGTTGCTTCCCTTACATACACTCCAAGTCTTCTGGATTGCTTCCGTTCCAAAAATATGTTCCGTGAAGTTTCAGGTCAATTGGACTCCGTTTGATTTTCCTTTTCTGTGATACTCTAAAACAAGGTAAAAACAGAAACTGGCACTGGGCTCTAGGTTAATAGGTTAGTCCCAAAAATAATATAAAATTGTCTAATAAAGCCCATAAACATCTAAAACAGATAATATAATAGCATGGAACAATCAAAAATTATAGATAAGTTGGAGACGTATCAGCATCCCCAAGCTTAATTCCTGCTCATCCTCGAGTAGGTAAATGATAAAAACAGAATTTTTGATGTGGAATGCTACCTAACATATTTCTCTAAGTAATTCTCTTCATTTTGGCATGAATGTTCAGATCCATAAGATTCAAGACAAAAGTTTAATATTGACATAAAAATAATAATACTTCAAGCATACTAACTAAGCAATCATGTCTTCTCAAAATAACATGGCCAAAGAAAGTTCATCCCTAAAAAATCATATAGTTTGGTCATGCTCCATTTTCGTCACACAAGAATGCTCTCATCATGCACAACCCCGATGACAAGCCAAGCAATTGTTTCGTACTTTAGTAATCTCAAACTTTTTTCAACTTTCACGCAATACATGAGCGTGAGCCATGGATATAGCACTATGGGTGGAATAGAATATAATGAGGGGGTTATGTGGAGAAGACAAAAAGGAGAAAGTCTCACATCGACGCGGCTAATCAATGGGTTAGGGAGATGCCCATCAATTGATGCCAATGCAAGGAGTTGGGATTGCCATGTGTCGGAGTAATGGGCCATGGGTAGGCTAACCCGAGGCCCAGAACCTTTCAATACATCGGGGCAGACTGCGCCCCTCAAGATGCTAAGGTGAAGAGCCGTCTTCTGGGAGCTGGCTGGAGGAACAGCCGGCTGCCCGTATACGGTCGAGTCCTAGAGAAAAGGCCAAGACGGGCCAACTCCTGCTCAGCGGCTTCTAGAGAAGTCGGCCCCGAGGAGTCAGCCCACGGCACCAGCGAAGCCCGTGCCCTCATCAAGAGGGACGGGACCGGGAATGGCTACAGTGTAGCCCATCCCCTCCCCTTTCCAGGGGCTGGCGTGGTCACAATACGCTGTACGGCGGAGATCTCCACCCGGCGCAACACTGTTGCCATGTCATCCCTGACGTCATCACAGGCAGGCGGAGTCCTGCTCCCACGACGGCCTGTCGGTACGGCCCAAGGACGACGGGCCCCACCAGTCAGCGAGAGCCCGGAAGACGGCGACGATCCCACTAGTCGGACCCGAGGGAGGTCGGCCCCCAGGAGTCGGCCCACCCCTTCTTCGGGACCCACTCACCATTAACCAGACGAGACGCGGAGTGGCTACAGTAATCGCTGATGTCTACTACACAACCTTCTTCTTGTAGACGTTGTTGGGCCTCCAAGTGCAGAGGTTTGTAGGACAGTAGCAAATTTCCCTCAAGTGGATGACCTATGGTTAATCAATCCGTAGGAGGCGTAGGATGAAGATGGTCTCTCTCAAGCAACCCTGCAACCAAATAACAAAGAGTCTCTTGTGTCCCCAACACACCCAATACAATGGTAAATTGTATAGGTGCACTAGTTCGGCGAAGAGATGGTGATACAAGTGGTATATGGATGGTAGATAAAGGTATTTGTAATATGAAATTATAAAAACAGCAAGGTAACTAATGATAAAAGTGAGCGTCAATGGTATTGCAATGCGTTGAAACAAGGTCTAGGGTTCATACTTTCACTAGTGCAAGTTCCCTCAACAATAATAACATAATTGGATCATATAACTATCCCTCAACATGCAACAAAGAGTCACTCCAAAGTCACTAATAGCGGAGAACGAACGAAGAGATTATGGTAGGGTACGAAACCACCTCAAAGTTATTCTTTCCAATCAATCTGTTGGGCTATTCCTATAAGTGTCACAAACAGCCTTAGAGTTCGGACTAGAATAACACCTTAAGACACAAATCAACCAAAATCCTAATGTCACCTAGATACTCCAATGTCACCTCAAGTATCCGTGGGTATGATTATACGATATGCGTCACACAATCTCAGATTCATCTATTCAACCAACACATAGAACCTCAAAGAGTGCCTCAAAGTTTCTACCGGAGAATCACGACGAAAACGTGTGCCAACCCCTATGCATAGGTTCATGGGCGGAACCCGCAAGTTGATCACCAAAACATACATAGATTGAATCACATGATATCCCATTGTCACCACAGATACGCACAGCAAGACATACATCAAGTGTTCTCAAATCTTTGAAGACTCAATCCGATAAGATAACTCCAAAGGGGAAACTCAATACATTACAAGAGAGTAGAGTGTGAGAAACATCATGGATCCAAATATAATAGCAAAGCTCGCGATACATCAAGATCGTATCACCTCAAGAACACGAGAGAGAGAGAGAGAGAGATCAAACACATAGCTACTGGTACATACCTTCAGCCCCGGGAGAACTACACCCTCCTTGTCATGGAGAGCACCAGGATGATGAAGATGGCCACTGGAGAGGGATTGCCCCCTCCGGCAGGGTGCCGGAACGGGTCTAGATTGGCTTTCGGTGGCTACGGAGGCTTGTGGCGGCGGAACTCCCGATCTATTGTGCTCTCGGATGTTTTTAGGGTATATGGAGATATATAGGCGGAAGAAGTACGTCAGGGGGGCCACGAGTAGCCCACGAGGGTGGAGGGCACGCCCAGGGGGGTGGGCGTGCCCCCTGCCTCGTGGCCTCCTCGTAGATCCCCTGACGTGCACTCCAAGTCTTCTGGGCTTCTTCTGATCCAAAAATAAGTTCCGTGAAGTTTCAGGTGAATTGGACTCCGTTTGGTTTTCCTTTTCTGCAATATTCTAAAACAAGGTAAAAACAGTAACTGGCACTGGGCTCTGGGTTAATAGGTTAGTCCCAAAAAATGATACGAAGTGTATAATAAAGCCCATAAACATCCAAAACTGTAGATAATATAGCATGGAACAATCAAAAATTATAGATACGTTGGAGACGTATCAGCATCCCCAAGCTGAATTCCTTCTCGTCCTCGAGTAGGTAAATGATAAAAACAGAATTTTTGATGTGGAATGCTGCCTAACATATTTATCCATGTAGTTCTCTTTATTGTGGCGAGAATATTCAGATCCATAAGATTCAAGACAAAAGTTTAATATTGACATAAAAATAATAATACTTCAAGCATACTAACTAAGTAATCATGTCTTCTCAAAATAACATGGCCAAAGAAAGCTATCCCTACAAAAACATATAGTCTGGCTATGCTCCATCTTCACCACACAAAGTATTTAAATCATGCACAACCCCGATGACAAGCCAAGCAATTGTTTCATACTTTTGATGTTCTCAAACTTTTTCAATCTTCACGCAATACATGAGCGTGATCCATGGACATAGCACTATAGGTGGAATAGAATGGTGGTTGTGGAGAAGAAAAAAAGGAGAAGATAGTCACACATCAACTAGGAGTATCAACGGGCTATGGGGATGCCCATCAATAGATATCAATGTGAGTGAGTAGGGATTGCCATGCAACGGATGCACTAGAGCTATAAGTGTATGAAAGCTCAACAAAAGAAACTAGTGGGTGTGCATCCAACTTGCTTGCTCACGAAGACCTAGGGCATTTTGAGGAAGCCCATCATTGGAATATACAAGCCAAGTTCTATAATGAAAGATTCCCACTAGTATATGAAAGTGACAACATAGGAGACTCTCTATCATGAAGATCATGGTGCTACTTTGAAGCACAAGTGTGGTAAAAGGATAGTAGCATTGTCCCTTCTCTCTTTTTCTCTCATTTTTTTGTTTGGGCCTTCTCTTTTTTTATGGCCTGTTTTCTCTTCTTTTTTATTTGGGCTTCTTTGGCCTCTTTTATTTATTTATTTTCGTCCGGAGTCTCATCCCGACTTGTGGGGGAATCATAGTCTCCATCATCCTTTCCTCACTGGGACAATGCTCTAATAATGATGATCATCACACTTTTATTTACTTACAACTCAAGAATTACAACTCAATACTTAGAACAACAATATGACTCTATGTGAATGCCTCCGGCAGTGTACCGGGATATGCAATGACTCATGAGTGACATGTATGAAAGAATTATGAACGGTGGCTTTGCCACAAATACGATGTCAACTACATGATCATGCAAAGCAATATGACAATGATGGAGCATGTCATAATAAACGGAACGGTGGAGAGTTGCATGGCAATATATCTTGGAATGGCTATGGAAATGCCATAATAGGTAGGTATGGTGGCTATTTTGAGGAAGGTAAATGGTGGGTTTATGGTACCAGCGAAAGTTGTGTGGTACTAGAGAGGCTATTAATGGTGGAAGGGTGAGAGTGCGTATAATGCATGGACTCAACATTAGTCATAAAGAACTCACATACTTATTGCAAAAATCTATTAGTTATCGAAACAAAGTACTACGCGCATGCTCCTAGGGGGTAGATTGGTAGGAAAAGACCATCGCTCGTCCCCGACCGCCACTCATAAGGAGGACAATCAATAAATAAATCATGCTCCGACTTCATCACATAACGGTTCACCATACGTGCATGCTACGGGAATGACAAACTTCAACACAAGTATTTCTCAAATTCACAACTACTCAACTAGCATGACTCTAATATTACCATCCTCATATCTCACAACAATCTTCAAGTATCAAACTTCTCATAGTATTCAATGCACTCTATATGAAAGTTTTTTATTATATCCCTCTTGGATGCCCATCATATTAGGACTAAATAAATAACCAAAGCAAACTACCATGCTGTTTAGGACTCTCAAAATGATATAAGTGAAGCATGAGAGTTCATCTATTTCTACAAAATAAAACCACCACCGTGCTCTAAAAAGATATAAGTGAAGCACTAGAGCAAATGACAAACTACTCCGAAAGATATAAGTGAAGATCAATGAGTAGTCGTATAATTATACAACTATGTGAAGACTCTCTAACATTTAAGGATTCAGATCTTGATACTTTATTCAAACAGCAAGCAAAACTAAAGAAAATAAAAGGACGCTCCAAGCAAAACACATATCATGTGGCGAACAAAAATATAGCTCCAAGTAAAGTTACCGATGAACGAAGACGAAAGAGGGGATGCCTTCTGGGGCATCCCTTGAAGGAAATATGCCCTAGAGACAATAATAAAGTTATTATTTATTTCCTTATATCATGATAAATGTTTATTATTCATGCTAGAATTGTATTAACCGGAAACATAATACATGTGTGAACACATAGACAAATAGAGTGTCACTAGTATGCCTCTACTTAACTAGCTCGTTGATCAAAGATGGTTAAGTTTCCTAGCCATTGACATGGGTTGTCATTCGATTAACGGGATCACATCATTAGGAGAGTGATGTGATTGACATGACCCATTCCGTTAGCTTAGCACACGATCGTTTAAGTATGTTGCTATTGCTTTCTTCATGACTTATACATGTTCCTATGACTATGAGATTATGCAACTCCCGTTTACCGGAGGAACACTTTGTGTGCTACCAAACGTCACAACGTAACTGGGTGATTATAAAGGTGCTCTACAGGTGTCTCCGAAGGTACTTGTTGGGTTGGCGTATTTTGAGATTAGGATTTGCCACTCCGATTGTCGGAGAGGTATCTTTGGGCCCTCTCGGTAATGCACATCACTTAAGCCTTGCAAGCATTACAACTAATGAGTTAGTTGCGGGATGATGTATTACGGAACGAGTAAAGAGACTTGCCATTAACGAGATTGAACTAGGTATTGAGATGCCGACGATCGAATCTCGGGCAAGTAACATACCGATGACAAAGGGAACAACGTATGTTGTTATGCGGTCTGACCGATAAAGATCTTCATAGAATATGTAGGAGCCAATATGAGCATCCAGGTTCCGCTATTGGTTATTGACCGGAGACGTGTCTCGGTCATGTCTACATAGTTCTCGAACCTGTAGGGTCCGCACGCTTAACGCTACGATGACAGTTATATTATGAGTTTTATGTTTTGATGTACCGAAGGCTGTTCGGAGTCCCGGATGTGATCACGGACATGACGAGGAGTCTCGAAATGGTCGAGACATGAAGATTGATATATTGGAAGCCTATGTTTGGATATCGGAAGTGTTCCGGGTGAAATCAGGATTTTATCGGAGTACCGGGGGGTTACCAGAACCCCCCAGGGGCTTAATGGGCCTACATGGGCCTTAGTGGAAAATGAGGGAAGCAAGTGAAGTGTGGGGAGCCCCGCCAAGGCCCAAACCGAATTGGTTTAGGGCAAAGGGGGTCGGCCCCGTCTTTCCTTCTTCCCCCCTCCCAAGTCCTAATCCAACTAGAAAACGGGGGGAGTCCTACTCCCGGTGGGAGTAGGACTCCTCCGGTGCGCCTCTCCCCTTGGCTAGCCACACCCCCCTTTCTCCTTTATATATAGGGGCAGGGGGGCACCTCTAGACACAAGTTGATCAAATTGATCGTCTCTTAGCCGTGTGCGGTGCCCCCCTCCACCATAGTCCACCTCGATAATACCGTAGCGGTGCTTAGGCGAAGCCCTGTGTCGGTAGAACATCAACATCGTCACCACGCCGTCGTGCTGACAAAACTCTCCCTCAACACTTGGCTGGATCGGAGTTAGAGGGACATCATCGGGCTAAACGTGTGCTGAACTCGGAGGTGCCGTGCGTTCGGTACTTGATCGGTCGGATCGTGAAGATGTACGACTACATCAACCGCGTTGTGCTAACGCTTCCGCTTTCGGTCTACGAGGGTACGTGGACAACACTCTCCCCTCCCGTTGCTATGCATCACCATGATCTTGCGTGTGCGTAGGATTTTTTTGAAATTACTATGTTACCCTACAGTGGCATCCGAGCCAGGTTTTATGCGTTGATGTTATATGCACGAGTAGAACACAAGTGAGTTGTGGGCGATATAAGTCATACTGCTTACCAGCATGTCATACTTTGGTTCGGCGGTATTGTTGGATGAAGCGGCTCAGACCGACATTACGCATACGCTTACGCGAGACTAGTTCTACCGACGTGCTTTGCACATAGGTGGCTGGCGGTTGTCGGTTTCTCCAACTTTAGTTGAACCGAGTGTGGCTACGCCGGTCCTTGCAAAGGTTAAAACAACACCAACTTGACAAACTATCGTTGTGGTTTTGATGCGTAGGTAAGAACGGTTCTTGCTAAGCCCGTAGCAGCCACGTAAAACTTGCAACAACAAAGTAGAGGACATCTAACTTGTTTTTGCAGGGCATGTTGTGATGTGATATGGTCAAGACGTGATGCTATATTGTATGAGATGATCATGTTTTGTAACCGAGTTATTGGCAACTGCCAGGAGCCATATGGTTGTCGCTTTATTGTATGCAATACAATCGCCCTGTAATGCTTTACTTTATCACTAAGCGGTAGCGATAGTCGTGGAAGCATAAGATTGGCGAGACAACAACGATGCTACGATGAAGATCAAGGTGTCGCGCCGGTGACGATGGTGATCATGACGGTGCTTCGGAGATGGAGATCACAAGCACAAGATGATGATGGCCATATCATATCACTTATATTGATTGCATGTGATGTTTATCTTTTATGCATCTTATCTTGCTTTGATTGACGGTAGCATTATAAGATGATCCCTCACTAAATTATCAAAGTATAAGTGTTCTCCCTGAGTATGCACCGTTGCGAAAGTTCTTCATGCTGAGACACCACATGATGATTGGGTGTGATAGCCTCTATGTTCAAATACAACGGGTGCAAAACAGTTGCACACACGGAATACTCAGGTTAAACTTGACGATCCTAGCATATAACAGATATGGCCTGGAACACGGAGACCGAAAGGTCGAGCGTGAATCATATAGTAGATATGATCAACATAGTGATGTTCACCTTTGAAACTACTCCATCTCACGTGATGATCGGACATGGTTTAGTTGATTTGGATCACGTGATCACTTAGAGGATTAGAGGGATGTCTATCTAAGTGGGAGTTCTTAAGTAATATGATTAATTGAACTTAAATTTATCATGAACTTAGTACCTGATAGTATCTTGCTTGTTTATGTTGATTGTAGATAGATGGCCCATGCTGTTGTTCCGTTCAATTTTAATGTGTTCCTTGAGAAAGCAAAGTTGAAAGATGATGGTTGCAATTACATGGACTGGGTCCGTAACTTGAGGATTATCCTCATTGCTGCACAGAAGAATTACGTCCTAGAAGCACCGCTGAGTTCTAGGCCTGCTACTGATGCAACTGATGACGCTAAGAACGTCTGGCAGAGCAAAGCTGATGACTACTCGATAGTTCAGTGTGCCATGCTTTACGGCTTAGAACCGGGACTTCAACAACGTTTTGAACATCATGGAGCATATGAGATGTTCCAGGAGTTGAAGTTAATATTTCAAGCAAATTCCCGGATTGAGAGATATGAAGTCTCCAATAAGTTCTATAGCTACAAGATGGGGGAGAATAGTTCTGTCAGTGAACATATACTCAGAATGTCTGGGTACCATAATCACTTGGCTCATCTGGGAGTTAATCTTCCGGTTGATAGTGTCATTGACAGAGTTCTTCAATCACTGCCACCAAGCTACAAGAGCTTTGTGATGAACTATAATATGCAAGGGATGAATAAAACAATTCCCGAGCTCTTCGCAATGCTAAAGGCTGCGGAGGTAGAAATCAAGAAGGAGCATCAAGTGTTGATGGTCAACAAGACCACTAGTTTCAAGAAAAAGGGCAAAGGGAAGAAGAAGGGGAACTTCAAGAAGAACAGCAAGCAAGTTGCTGCTCAAGAGAAGAAACCCAAGTCTGGACCTAAGCCTGAAACTGAGTGCTTCTACTGCAAGCCGACTGGTCACTAGAAGCGGAACTGCCCCAAGTATTTGGCGGATAAGAAGGATGGCAAGGTGAACAAAGGTATATGTGATATACATGTTATTGATGTGTAACTTACTAATGCTCGCAGTAGCACCTGGGTATTTGATACTGGTTCTGTTGCTAATATTTGCAACTCGAAACAGGGGCTACGGATTAAGCGAAGATTGGCTAAGGATGAGATGACGATGCGCGTGGGAAATGGTTCCAAAGTCGATGTGATCGCGGTTGGCACGCTACCTCTACATATACCTTCAGGATTAGTATTAGACCTAAATAATTGTTATTTGGTGCCAGCGTTGAGCATGAACATTATATCTGGATCTTGTTTGATGCGAGATGGTTATTCATTTAAATCAGAGAATAATGGTTGTTCTATTTATATGAGTAATATCTTTTATGGTCATGCACCCGTGAAGAGTGGTCTATTCTTATTGAATCTCGATAGTAGTGACACACATATTCATAATGTTGAAGCCAAAAGATACAGAGTTGATAATGATAGTGCAACTTATTTGTGGCACTGCCGTTTAGGTCATATCGGTGTAAAGCGCATGAAGAAACTCCATACTGATGGACTTTTGGAACCACTTGATTATGAATCACTCGGTACTTGCGAACCATGCCTCATGGGCAAGATGACTAAAACATCATTCTCCGAAACTATGGAGAGAGCAACAGATTTGTTGGAAATCATACATACATATGTATGTGGTCCGATGAATGTTGAGGCTCGTGGCGGATATCGTTATTTTCTCACCTTCACAGATGATTTAAGCAGATATGGGTATATCTACTTAATGAAGCATAAGTCTGAAATGTTTGAAAAGTTGAAAGGATTTCAGAGTGAAGTTGAAAATCATCGTAAGAAGAAAATAAAGTTTCTACGATCTGATCGTGGAGGAGAATATTTGAGTTACGAGTTTGGTCTTCATTTGAAACAATGCGGAATAGTTTCGCAACTCACGCCACCCGGAACACCACAGCGTAATGGTGTGTCCGAACGTCATAATCGTACTTTACTAGATATGGTGCGATCTATGATGTCTCTTATAGATTTACCGCTATCGTTTTGGGGTTATGCTTTAGAGACGGCCACATTCACGTTAAATAGAGCACCATAGAAATCCGTTGAGACGACACCTTATGAACTGTGGTTTGGTAAGAAACCAAAGTTGTCGTTTATGAAAGTTTGGGGCTGCAATGCTTATGTGAAAAAGCTTCAACCTAATAAGCTCGAACCCAAATCGGAGAAATGTGTCTTCATAGGATACCCAAAGGAGACTGTTGGGTACACCTTCTATCACAAATCCGAAGGCAAGACTTTTGTTGCTAAATTCGGAGTTTTTCTAGAGAAGGAGTTTCTCTTGAAAGAAGTGAGTGGGAGGAAAGTAGAACTTGATGAGGTAAGTGTACCTGCTCCCTTATTGGAAAGTAGTTCATCACAGAAAACGGTTTCTGCGACACCTACACCAATTAGTGAGGAAGTTAATGATGATGATCATGAAACTTTAGATCAAGTTGTTACTGAACCTCATAGGTCAACCAGAGTAAGATCCGCACCAGAGTGGTACGGTAATCCTGTTCTGGAAGTTATGTTACTAGACCATGACGAACCTACGAACTATGAAGAAGCGATGGTGAGCCCAGATTCCGCTAAATGGCTTGAGGCCATGAAATCTGAGATGGGATCCATGTATGAGAACAAAGTGTGGACTTTAGTTGACTTGCCCGTTGACCGACAAGCAATTGAGAATAAATGGATCTTCAAGAAGAAGATTGACGCTGACGGTAATGTTACTGTCTATAAAGCTTGACTTGTTGCGAAAGGTTTTTGACAAGTTCAAGGGATTGACTACGATGAGACCTTCTCACCCGTAGCGATGCTTAAGTCTGTCCGAATCATGTTAGCAATTGCCGCGTTTTATGATTATGAAATATGGCAGATGGATGTCAAAACTACATTCTTGAATGGATTTCTGGAAGAAGAGTTGTATATGATGCAACTGGAAGGTTTTGTCAATCCAAAGGGAGCTAACAAAGTGTGCAAGCTCCAGCGATCCATTTATGGACTGGTGCAAGCCTCTCGGAGTTGGAATAAACGCTTTGATAGTGTGATCAAAGCATTTGGTTTTATACAGACTTTTGGAGAAGCCTGTATTTACAAGAAAGTGAGTGGGAGCTCTGTAGCATTTCTGATATTATATGTGGATGACATATTAGTGATTGGAAATGATATAGAATTTCTGGATAGCATAAAGGGATACTTGAATAAGAGTTTTTCAATGAAAGACCTCGGTGAAGCTGCTTACATATTGGGCATTAAGATCTATAGAGATAGATCAAGACACTTAATTGGACTTTCACAAAGCACATACCTTAACAAAGTTTTGAAGAAGTTCAAAATGGATCAAGCAAACAAAGGGTTCTTTCCTGTATTACAAGGTGTGAAGTTGAGTAAGACTCAATGCCCGACCACTGCAGAAGATAGAGAGAAAATGAAAGATGTTCCCTATGCTTCAGCCATAGGCTCTATCATGTATGCAATGCTGTGTACCAGACCTGATGTGTGCCTTGCTATAAGTCTAGTAGGGAGGTACCAAAGTAATCCAGGAGTGGATCACTGGACAACGGTCAAGAACATCCTGAAATACTTGAAAAGGACTAAGGATATGTTTCTCGTTTATGGAGGTGACAAAGAGCTCATCGTAAACGGTTATGTTGATGCAAGCTTTGACACTGATCCGGACGATTCGAAATCGCAAATCGGATACGTGTTAACATTGAACGGTGGAGCTGTCAGTTGGTGCAGTTCTAAACAAAGCATCGTGGTGGGATCTACATGTGAAGCGGAGTATATAGCTGCTTCGGAAGCAGCAAATGAAGGAGTCTGGATGAAGGAGTTCATATCCGATCTAGGTGTCATACCTAGTGCATCGGGTCCAATGAAAATCTTTTGTGACAATACTGGAGCAATTGCCTTAGCGAAGGAATCCAGATTTCACAAGAGAACCAATCACATCAAGAGACGCTTCAATTCCATCCGGGATCTAGTACAAGTGGGAGACTGAAGAAAATATGCCCTAGGGGCAATAATAAAGTTATTATTTATTTTCTTATATCATGATAAATGTTTATTATTCATGCTAGAATTGTATTAACCAGAAACATAATACATGTGTGAATACATAGACAAACAGAGTGTCACTAGTATGCCTCTGCTTAACTAGCTCATTGATCAAAGATGGTTAAGTTTCCTAGCCATTGACATGGGTTGTCATTTGATTAATGGGATCACATCATTAGGAGAATGATGTGATTGACATGACCCATTCCGTTAGCTTAGCACACGATCGTTTAAGTATGTTGCTATTGCTTTCTTCATGACTTATACATGTTCCTATGACTATGAGATTATGCAACTCCCGTTTACCGGAGGAACACTTTATGTGCTACCAAACGTCACAACGTAACTGGGTGATTATAAAGGTTCTCTACAGGTGTCTCCGAAGGTAATTGTTGGGTTTGTATTTCGAGATTAGGATTTGTCACTCCGATTGTCGGAGAGGTATCTCTGGGCCCTCTTGATAATGCACATCACTTAAGCCTTGCAAGCATTACAACTAATGAGTTAGTTGCGGGATGATGTATTACGGAACGAGTAAAGGACTTGCCGGTAACGAGATTGAACTAGGTATTGAGATACCGACGATCGAATCTCGGGCAAGTAACATACCGATGACAAAGGGAACAACGTATGTTGTTATGCGGTCTGACCGATAAAGATCTTCGTAGAATATGTAGGAGCCAATATGAGCATCCAGGTTCCGCTATTGGTTATTGACCGGAGACGTGTCTCGGTCATGTCTACATAGTTCTTGAACCCGTAGGGTCCGCACGCTTAACGCTACGGTGACAGTTATATTATGAGTTTTATGTTTTGATGTACCGAAGGCTGTTACGAGTCCCGTATGTGATCACAAACATGATGAGGAGTCTCAAAATGGTCGAGACATGAAGATTGATATATTGGAAGCCTATGTTTGGATATCGGAAGTGTTCCGGGTGAAATAGGGATTTTACCGGAGTACCGGGGGGTTACCAGAACCCCCCGGGGGCTTAATGGGCCTACATGGGCCTTAGTGGAAAAGGAGGGAAGCAAGGGAAGTGTGGGGCTCCCCCCAAGGCCCAAACCGAATTGGTTTAGGGCAAAGGGGGCCGGCCCCCCTATTTCCTTCTTCCCCCTCCCAAGTCCTAATCCAACTAGGAAAAGGGGGGAGTCCCACTCCCGGTGGGAGTAGGACTCCTCCGGCGCGCCTCTCCCCTTGGCCGGCCGCACCCCCTTGCTCCTTTATATACAGGGGCAGGGGGCACCTCTAGACACAAGTTGATCAAGTTGATCGTCTCTTAGCCGTGTGCAGTGCCCCCCTCCACCATAGTCCACCTCGATAATACTGTAGCGGTGCTTAGGTGAAGCCCTGTGTCGGTAGAACATCAACATCGTCACCATGCCGTTGTGCTGACAAAACTCTTCCTCAACACTCGGCTGGATCGGAGTTAGAGGGACATCATCGGGCTGGCCGTGTGCTGAACTCGGAGGTGTCGTGCGTTCGGTACTTGATCGGTCGGATCATGAAGACGTACGACTACATCAACCGCGTTGTGCTAACACTTCCGCTTTCGGTCTACGATGGTACGTGGACACCACTCTCCCCTCTCGTTGCTATGCATCACCATGATCTTGCGTGTGCATAGGATTTTTTTGAAATTACTATGTTACCCTACATCCCCAAGCTTAGGCTCTTGGCTATCCTTGAATATTACCTTGGGGTGCCTTGGGCATCCCCAAGCTTAGGCTCTTGCCACTCCTTATTCCATAGTCCATCGAATCCTTACCCAAAACATGAAAACTTCACAACACAAAACTTAACAGAAAACTCGTAAGCTCCGTTAGTATAAGAAAATAAATCACCACTTCAAGGTACTGTAATGAACTCATTCTTTATTTATATTGGTGTTAAACCTACTGTATTCCAACTTCTCTATGGTTTATAAACTCTTTTACTAGCCATAGATTCATTAAAATAAGCGAACAACACATGAAAAACAG
Source organism: Triticum urartu (assembly GCF_056163025.1). Taxonomy (NCBI): domain Eukaryota; kingdom Viridiplantae; phylum Streptophyta; class Magnoliopsida; order Poales; family Poaceae; genus Triticum; species Triticum urartu. The sequence continues at coordinate 146,604,019 of NC_141879.1, read as the reverse complement.
AATCGGTCAAAACAGAATAGTCTGTAGTAATCTGGATCAAACGTATACTTCTGGAACTCATAAAATTCTCAAATAAATTGCTGGACGTGAGGAATTTATCTATTAATCATCTTCAAAATGAATTAACTAAATAGCACTCTCCAATAAAAATTGGAAGCTAATCTCGTGAGCGCTAAAGTTTCTGTTTTTTACAGCAAGATCAACAAGACTTTCCCAAAGTCTTCCCAAAGGTTCTACTTAGTACAAACACTAATTAAAAGCATAAAACTACATCTAAACAAAGGCTAGATGAATTATTTATTACTAAACAGGAACAAAAATCAATGAACAAAAATAAAGTGGGTTGCCTCCCAACAAGCGCTATCGTTTAACGCCCCTAGCTAGGCATGATGATTTCAACGATGCTCACATAAAAGATAAGAATTGTAACATAAAGAGAGCATCATTAAGAACATGACTAGAACATTTAAGTCTAACCCTCTTCCTATGCATAGGGATTTTGTGAGCAAACAACTTATGAGAACAAGAATAAACTTACATAGGAAGGTAAAACAAACATAACTTCAAAATTTTAAGCACATAGAGAGGAAACTTAATATTTATTGCAATTCCCACAAGCATATATTCCTCCCTCATAATAATTTTCAGTAGCATAATGAATGAATTCAACAATATAACCAGCACCTAAAGCATTATTTTCATGATGCATAAGCATAGAATTTTTATTACTCTCCACATAAGCAAAATTCTTCTCATGAATAGTAGTGGGACCAAACTCAACAAAGTAACTATCATGGGATTGAAAATTAAGATCAAGATGACAAGTTTCATGTTTATCATTATTCTTTAAAGCATATGTGTCATCACAATAATCATCATAGATAGGAGGCATGCTTTCATCATAATAAATTTGCTCATCAAAACTTGGGGGACAAAAAATATCATCTTCATCAAACATAGCTTCCGCAAGCTTGTGGCTTTGCATATCATTAGCATCATGGATATTCAAGTTATTCATACTAACAACATTGCAATCATGCTCATCATTCAAACATTTAGTGCCAAACATTTTATAGATTTCTTCTTCTAGCACTTGAGCACAATTATCCTTTCCATCATACTCACGAAAGATATTAAAAAGGTGAAGCGTATGAGACAAACTCAATTCCATTTTTTATAGTTTTCTTTTATAAACTAAACTAGTGATAAAACAAGAAACAAAAAGATTCAATTTCAAGATCTAAAGATATACCTTCAAGCACTCACCTCCCCGGCAACGGCGCCAGAAAAGAGCTTGATGTCTACTACACAACCTTCTTCTTGTAGACGTTGTTGGGCCTCCAAGTGCAGAGGTTTGTAGGACAGTAGCAAATTTCCCTCAAGTGGATGACCTAAGGTTTATCAATCCGTAGGAGGCTTAGGATGAAGATGGTCTCTCTCAAGCAACCCTGCAACCAAATAAATGTTGGAAATATGCCCTAGAGGCAATAATAAAATGGTTATTATTATATTTCTTTGTTCATGATAATTGTCTATTATTCATGCTATAATTGTGTTATCCGGAAATCGTAATACATGTGTGAATACATAGACCACAACACGTCCCTAGTGAGCCTCTAGTTGACTAGCTCGTTGATCAAAAGATAGTCATGGTTTCCTGACAATGGACATTGGATGTCATTGATAACGGGATCACATCATTAGGAGAGTGATGTGATGGACAAGACCCAATCCTAAGCATAGCTCAAAGATCGTGTAGTTCGTTTGCTATAGCTTTTCCGAATGTCAAGTATCATTTCCTTAGACCATGAGATTGTGCAACTCGCGGATACCGTAGGAGTGCTTTGGGTGTGCCAAACGTCACAACGTAACTGGGTGACTATAAAGGTACACTACAGGTATCTCCGAAAGTGTCTGTTGGGTTGGCACGAATCGAGACTTGGATTTGTCACTCCATATGACGGAGAGGTATCTCTGGTCCCACTCGGTAATGCATCATCATAATGAGCTCAATGTGACCAAGTGGTTGTTCACGGGATCATGCATTACGGTACGAGTAAAGTGACTTGCCGGTAATGAGATTGAACGAGGTATTGGGATACCGACGATCGGTTCTCGGGCAAGTAACGTACCGATTGACAAAGGTAATTGTATAAGGGATTGATCGAATACTCGACATCGTGGTTCATCCGATGAGATCATCGAGGAGCATGTGGGAGCCAACATGGGTATCCAGATCCCGCTGTTGGTTATTGTCCGGAGAGTCGTCTCGGTCATGTCTGCGTGTCTCCCGAACCCGTAGGGTCTACACACTTAAGGTTCGGTGACGCTAGGGTTGTTGAGATATTAGCATACGGTAACCCAAAAGTTGTTCGGAGTCCCGGATGAGATCCCGGACATCACGAGGAGTTTCGGAATGGTCCGGAGGTGAAGATTTATATATAGGAAGTCAAGTTTCGGCCATCGGGAAGGTTTCGGGGGTAATCGGTATTGTACCGGGACCATCGGAAGGTTCCCGGGGGTCCACCGGGTGGGGCAACCTATCCTGGAGGGCCCCATGGGCTGAAGTGGGAGGGGAACCAGCCCCTAGTGGGCTGGTGTGCCCCCCATGGGCCTCCCCTACGCCTAGGGTTCGAAACCCTAGGGGTGGGGGCGCCCCACTTGGCTTTGGGGGCACTCCACCCCCTTGGCCGCCCCCCTTGGAGATTCAATCTCCTAGGGCCGGCACCCCCCTAGGGGTCCTATATATAGTGGGGGGGGGAGGGAGGGCAGCCACACCCTAACCCCTGGCGCCTCCCTCTCCCTCCCGTGACACCTCTCCTTCTCGCAGTGCTCGGCGAAGCCCTGCCGAGATCGCCGTAGTTTCCACCACCACGCCATCGTGCTGCTGGATCTTCATCAACCTCTCCTTCCCCCTTGCTGGATCAAGTTGGAGGAGACGTCTTCCCAACCATATGTGTGTTGAACGTGGAGGTGCCGTCTGTTCGGCGCTAGGTCATCGGTGATTTGGATCAGGACGAGTACGACTCCATCAACCCCGTTCTCTTGAACGCTTCCGCGTGCGATCTACAAGGGTATGTAGATGCACTCCCCTCTCCCTCGTTGCTAGATGACTCCATAGATTGATCTTGGTGATGCGTAGAAAATTTTAAAATTCTGCTACGTTCCCCAACAGTGGCATCATGAGCTAGGTCTATGCGTAGTTTCTATGCACGAGTAGAACACAAAGCAGTTGTGGGCGTGGATATTGTCAATTTGCTTGCCGTTACTAGTCTTATCTTGATTCGGCGGCATCGTGGGATGAAGCGGCCCGGACCGACCTTACATGTACGCTTACGTGAGACTGGTTCCACCGATTGACATGCACTAGTTGCATAAGGTGGCTGGCGGGTGTCTGTCTCCCACTTTAGTTGGATCGGATTCGATGAAAAGGGTCCTTATGAAGGGTAAATAGAAATTGGCATATCGCGTTGTGGTTTTGGCGTAGGTAAGAAACGTTCTTGCTAGAAACCTATAGCAGCCACGTAAAAACTTGCAACAACAATTAGAGGACGTCTAACTTGTTTTTGCAGCATGTGTCGTGTGATGTGATATAGCCAAAAGGATGTGATGAATGATATATGTGATGTATGAGATTGATCATGTTCTTTTAATAGGAATCACGACTTGCATGTCGATGAGTATGACAACCGGCAGGAGCCATAGGAGTTGTCTTAATTTATTTATAACCTGCGTGTCAACATAAACGTCATGTAGTTACTTTACTTTATTGCTAAAGCGTTAGCCATAGTAGTAGAAGTAATAGATGACGAGGCAACTTCAAGAAGACACGATGATGGAGATCATGGTGTCATGCCGGTGACAACGATGATCATGAAGCCCCGAAGATGGAGATCAAAAGGAGCAAATAATATTAGCCATATCATGTCACTATTTGATTGCATGTGATGTTTATCATGTTTTGCATCTTATTTGCTTAGAACGATGGTAGCTTAAATAAGATGATCCCTCGTAATAATTTCAAGAAAGTGTTCCCCCTAACTGTGCACCGTTGCGAAGGTTCGTTGTTTCGAAGCACCACGTGATGATCGGGTGTGATAGATTCTAACATTCGAATACAACGGGTGTAAGCCAGATTTACACACGCAATACACTTAGGTTGACTTGACGATCCTAGCATGTATAAACATGGCCTCGGAACACGGAAGACCGAAAGGTCGAGCATGAGTCATATAGAAGATACGATCAACATGAAGATGTTCACCGATGTTGACTAGTCCGTCTCACATGATGATCGGACACGGCCTAGTTGACTCGGATCATGTTTCACTTAGATGACTAGAGGGATGTCTGTCTGAGTGGGAGTTCATTGAATAATTTGATTAGATGAACTTAATTATCATGAACTTAGTCTAAAATCTTTACACTATGTCTTGTAGATCAAATGGCCCACGCTAATGGTGCCCTCAACTTCAACGCGTTCCTAGAGAAAACCAAGCTGAAAGATGATGGAAGCAACTATACGGACTGGGTCCGGAACCTGAGGATCATCCTCATAGCTGCCAAGAAAGATTATGTCCTAGAAGCACCGCTAGGTGACGCACCCATCCCAGAGAACCAAGACGTTATGAACGCTTGGCAGTCACGTGCTGATGATTACTCCCTCGTTTAGTGCGGCATGCTTTACAGCTTAGAACCGGGATTCCAAAAGCGTTTTGAGCGACACGGAGCATATGAGATGTTCGAAGAGCTAAAAATGGTTTTCCAAGCTCATGCCCGGGTCGAGAGATATGAAGTCTCCGACAAGTTCTTCAGTTGTAAGATGGAGGAAAATAGTTCTGTCAGTGAGCACATACTCAAAATGTCTGGGTTGCATAACCGCTTGACTCAACTGGGAGTTAATCTCCCGGATGACGCGGTCATTGACAGAATCCTTCAGTCGCTTCCACCGAGCTACAAGAGCTTTGTGATGAACTTAAATATGCAGGGGATGGAAAAGACCATTCCTGAGGTATATTCAATGCTGAAATCAGCGGAGGTGGAAATCAAAAAGGAACATCAAGTGTTGATGGTGAATAAAACCACTAAGTTCAAGAAAGGCAAGGATAAAAAGAACTTCAAGAAGGACGGCAAGGGAGTTGCCGCGCCCGGTAAGCAAGCTGCCGGGAAGAAGTCAAAGAATGGACCCAAGCCTGAGACTGAGTGTTTTTATTGCAAGGGAAGTGGTCACTGGAAGCGGAACTGCCCCAAATACTTAGCGGACAAGAAGGCCGGCAACACTAAAGGTATATGTGATATACATGTAATTGATGTGTACCTTACCGGTACTCGTAGTAGCTCCTGGGTATTTGATATCGGTGCGGTTGCTCACATTTGTAACTCAAAGCAGGAGATGTGGAATAAGCGGAGACTGGCAAAGGACGAGGTGACAATGCGCGTCGGGAATGGTTCCAAGGTCGATGTGATCACCGTCGGCACGCTGCCTCTACATTTACCTACGGGATTAGTTTTAAACCTCAATAATTGTTATTTAGTGCCAGCTTTGAGCATGAACATTGTATCAGGATCTCATTTAATTCGAGATGGCTATTCATTTAAATCCGAGAATAATGGTTGTTCTATTTATATGAGAGAGATGTTTTATGGTCATGCCCCGCTGGTGAATGGTTTATTCTTAATGAATCTCGAGCGTAATGTTACACATATTCATAGTGTGAATACCAAAAGATGTAAGGTTGATAATGATAGTCTCACATACTTCTGGCACTGCCGCCTTGGTCACATAGGTGTCAAACGCATGAAGAAGCTCCATGCAGATGGACTTTTGGAGTCTCTTGATTACGAATCATTTGACACGTACGAACCATGCCTCATGGGTAAAATGACCAAGACTCCATTCTCAGGAACAATGGAGCGAGCAACCAACTTATTGGAAATCATACATACTAATGTGTGCGGTCCAATGAGTGTTGAGGCTCGCGGTGGCTATCGTTATGTTCTCACCCTCACTGATGACTTGAGTAGATATGGGTATGTCTACTTAATGAAATACAAGTCTGAGACCTTTGAAAAGTTCAAGGAATTTCAGAGTGAGGTTGAAAATCAACGTGACAGAAAAATCAAGTTCTTGCGATCAGATCGTGGGGGAGAATACTTGAGTCACGAAGTTGGCACACACTTAAGGAAATGTGGAATAGTTTCACAACTCACGCCGCCTGGAACACCTCAGCGTAATGGTGTGTCCGAACATCGTAATCACACTCTATTGGATATGGTGCGATCTACGATGTCTCTTACCGATTTACCGCTGTCATTTTGGGGCTATGCTTTAGAGACTGCCGCATTCACTTTAAATAGGGCTCCGTCGAAATCCGTTGAGACGACACCGTATGAATTATGGTTTGGGAAGAAACCTAAGCTGTCATTTCTAAAAGTTTGGGGATGCAATGCTTATGTCAAGAAACTTCAACCTGAAAAGCTCGAACCCAAGTCAGAAAAATGCGTCTTCATAGGATACCCTAAAGAAACTATTGGGTATACCTTCTACCTCAGATCCGAAGGCAAGATCTTTGTTGCCAAGAATGGATCCTTTCTAGAGAAAGAGTTTATCTCAAAAGAAATAAGTGGGAGGAAAGTAGAACTTGATGAAGTATTACCTCTTGAACCGGGGAGTGGTGCAGCTCAGGAAATTGTTCCTGAGGTGCCTGCACCGACTAGAGAGGAAGTTAATGATGATGATCATGAAACTTCAGATCAAGTTGCTACCGAACTTCGTAGGTCCACAAGGACACATTCCGCACCAGAGTGGTACGGCAACCCTGTCTTGGAAATCATGTTGTTAGACAACGGTGAACCTTCGAACTATGAAGAAGCGATGGCGGGACCAGATTCCGACAAATGGCTGGAAGCCATGAAATCCGTGATAGGATCCATGTATGAAAACGAAGTATGGACTTTGACTGACTTGCCCGATGATCGGCGAGCCATAGAAAATAAATGGATCTTTAAGAAGAAGACAGACGCGGATGGTAATGTGACCATCTATAAAGCTCGGCTTGTCGCTAAGGGTTATCGAAAAGTTCAAGGGGTTGACTACGATGGGACTTTCTCACCCGTAGCGAAGCTGAAGTCCGTCCGAATCATGTTAGCAATTGCTGCATTCTATGATTATGAGATATGGCAAATGGACGTCAAAACGGCATTCCTTAATGGTTTCCTTAAGGAAGAATTGTATATGATGCAGCCGGAAGGTTTTGTCGATCCTAAGAATGCTGACAAGGTGTGCAAGCTCCAACGCTCGATTTATGGGCCGGTGCAAGCATCTCGGAGTTGGAACATTCGTTTTGATGAGATGATCAAAGCGTTTGGGTTTATGCAGACTTGTGGAGAAGCCTGCATTTACAAGAAAGTGAGTGGGAGCTCTGTAGCATTTCTCATATTGTATGTGGATGACATACTGCTGATGGGGAATGATATAGAATTCTTGGAAAGCATAAAGGCCTACTTGAACAAGTGTTTTTCAATGAAGGATCTTGGAGAAGCTGCTTACATATTAGGCATCAAGATCTATAGGGATAGATCGAGACGCCTCATTGGTCTTTCACAGAGTACGTACCTTGACAAGATATTGACGAAGTTCAATATGGATCAGTCAAAGAAGCGGTTCTTGCCTATATTGCAAGGTACGAGATTGAGCACGGCTCAATGCCCGACCACGGCAGAAGATAGAGAAAAGATGAGTGTCGTCCCCTATGCCTCGGCCATAGGGTCTATCATGTATGCTATGCTGTGTACCAGACCTGATGTAAACCTTGCCGTAAGTTTGGTAGGAAGGTACCAAAGTAATCCCGGCATGGAACACTGGACATCTGTCAAGAATATCCTGAAGAACCTGAAGAGGACTAAGGATATGTTTCTCGTTTATGGAGGTGACGAAGAGCTCGTTGTAAAGGGTTACGTCGATGCTAGCTTCGACACAGATCTGGATGACTCTAAGTCACAAACCGGATACGTGTATATTTTGAATGGTGGGGCAGTAAGTTGGTGCAGTTGCAAGCAAAGCGTTGTGGCGGGATCTACATGTGAAGCAGAGTACATGGCAGCCTCGGAGGTAGCACAAGAAGCAATCTGGGTGAAGGAGTTCATTACCGACCTAGGAGTCATATCCAATGCGTCGGGCCCGATGACTCTCTTTTGTGACAATACTGGAGCTATTGCCCTTGCCAAGGAGCCCAAGTTTCACAGGAAGACCAGGCATATCAAGCGTCGCTTCAACTCCATTCATGAAAGTGTTCAAAATGGAGACATAGATATTTGTAAAGTACATACGGACCTGAATGTGGTAGATCCATTGACTAAACCTCTCCCTAGAGCAAAACATGATCAACACCAGAACTGCATGGGTGTTCGATTCATCACAATGTAACTAGACTATTGACTCTAGTGCAAGTGGGAGATTGTTAGAAATATGCCCTAGAGGCAATAATAAAATGGTTATTATTATATTTCTTTGTTCATGATAATTGTCTATTATTCATGCTATAATTGTGTTATCCGGAAATCGTAATACATGTGTGAATACATAGACCACAACACGTCCCTAGTGAGCCTCTAGTTGACTAGCTCGTTGATCAAAAGATAGTCATGGTTTCCTGACTATGGACATTGGATGTCATTGATAACGGGATCACATCATTAGGAGAATGATGTGATGGACAAGACCCAATCATAAGCAAAGCTCAAAGATCGTGTAGTTCGTTTGCTATAGCTTTTCCGAATGTCAAGTATCATTTCCTTAGACCATGAGATTGTGCAACTCCCACATACCGTAGGAGTGCTTTGGGTGTGCCAAATGTCACAACGTAACTGGGTGACTATAAAGGTACACTACGGGTATCTCTGAAAGTGTCTGTTGGGTTGGCACGAATCGAGACTGGGATTTGTCACTCCGTATGACGGAGAGGTATCTCTGGGCCCACTCGGTAATGCGTCATCATAATGAGCTCAATGTGACCAAGTGGTTGTTCACGGTATCATGCATTATGGTACGAGTAAAGTGACTTGCCGGTAACGAGATTGAACGCGGTATTGGGATACCGACGATCGGGTCTCGGGCAAGTAACGTACCGATTGACAAAGGGAATTGTATACGGGATTGATCGAATCCTCGACATCGTGGTTCATCCGATGAGATCATCGAGGAGCATGTGGGAGCCAACATGGGTATCCAGATAACGCTGTTGGTTATTGACCGGAGAGTCATCTCGGTCATGCCTGCGTGTCTCCCAAACCCTTAGGGTCTACACACTTAAGGTTCGGTGACGCTAGGGTTGTTGAGATATTAGCATACGGTAACCCGAAAGTTTTTCGGAGTCCCGGATGAGATCCTGGACATCACGAGGAGTTTCGGAATGGTCTGGAGGTGAAGATTTATATATAGGAAGTCAAGTTTCGGCCATCGGGAAGGTTTCGGGGGTAATCGGTATTGTACCGGGACCACCGGAAGGGTCCTGAGGGTCCACCGGGCGGGGCCACCTATCCCGGAGGGCCCCATGGGATGAAGTGGGAGGGGAACCAGCCCCTAGTGGGCTGGTGCGCCCCCCCATGGGCCTCCCCTGCGCCTAGGGTTGGAAACCCTAGGGGTAGGGGCTCCCCACTTGGCTTGGGGGCACTCCACCCCCCTTGGCCGCCGCCCACCCCCCTTGGAGATTCAATCTCCTAGGGCCGGCGCCCCCCTAGGTTTCCTATATATAGTGGGGGGAGGGAGGGCAGCCGCACCCTAACCCCTAGCGCCTCCCTCTCCCTCCCGTGATACCTCTCCTTCTCGCAGTGCTCGGCGAAGCCCTGCCGAGATCGCCGTAGTTTCCACCACCACCCCTCGTGCTGCTGGATCTTCATCAACCTCTCCTTCCCCCTTGTTGGATCAAGTTGGAGGAGACATCTTCCCAACCGTATGTGTGTTGAACGCGGAGGTGCCGTCCGTTCGGCGCTAGGTTATCGGTGATTTGGATCACGACGAGTAAGACTCCATCAACCCCGTTCTCTTGAACGCTTCCGCGCGCGATATACAAGGGTATGTAGATGCACTCCCCTCTCCCACGTTGCTAGATGAGTCCATAGATTGATCTTGGTGATGCGTAGAAATTTTTAAAATTCTGCTACGTTCCCCAATAATAACAAAGAGTCTCTTGTGTCCCCAACACACCCAATATAATGGTAAATTGTATGGGTGCACTAGTTCGGCGAAGAGATGGTGATACAAGTGGTATATGGATGGTAGATAAAGGTATTTGTAATCTGAAACTACAAAAAGAGCAAGGTAACTAATGATAAAAGTGAGTGTAAATGGTTTTGCAATGCGTTGAAACAAGGCCTAGGGTTCATACTTTCACTAGTGCAAGTTCCCTCAACAATAATAACATAATTGGATCATATAACTATCCCTCAACATGCAACAAAGAGTCGCTCCAAAGTCACTAATAGCGGAGAACGAACGAAGAGATTATGGTAGGGTACGAAACCACCTCAGAGTTATTCTTTCCAATCAATCCGTTGGGCTATTCCTATAAGTGTCACAAACAACCCTAGAGTTCGTACTAGAATAACACTTTAAGACACAAATCAACCAAAACCCTAATGTCACCTAGATACTCCAATGTCACCTCAAGTATCTGTGGGTATGATTATACGATATGCGTCACACAATCTCAGATTCATCTATTCAACCAACACATAGAACCTCAAAGAGTGCCCCAAAGTTTCTACCAGAGAATCACGACGAAAACGTGTGCCAACCCCTACGCATAGGTTCATGGGCGGAACCCGCAAGTTGATCACCAAAACATACATCAAGTGAATCACATGATATCCCATTGTCACCACATATACGCACAGCAAGACATACATCAAGTGTTCTCAAATCTTTATAGACTCAATCCGATATGATAACTTCAAAGGGGAAACTCAATACATTACAAGAGAGTAGAGGGGGGAATAAACATCATATGATCCAAATATAATAGCAAAGCTCGCGATACATCAAGATCGTATCACCTCAAGAACATGAGAGAGGGAGAGAGATCAAACACATAGCTACTGGTACATACCCTCAGCCCCAGGGAGAACTACTCCCTCCTCGTCATGGAGAGCACCGGGATGATGAAGATGGACACCGGAGAGGGATTGCCCCCTCCGGCAGGGTGCCAGAACGGGTCTAGATTGGCTTTCCGTGGCTACGAAGGCTTCTGGCGGTGGAACTCCCGATCTATTGTGCTCTCGGATGTTTTTAGGGTATATGGAGATATATAGGCGGAACAAGTACGTTAGGGGGGGCACGAGGGTGGAGGGAGCGCCCCCTGCCTTCTGGCCTCCTCGTAGATCCCCTGACGTGCACTCCAAGTCTTCTGGGCTTCTTCTGATCCAAAAATAAGTTCCGTGAAGTTTCAAGTCAATTGGACTCCGTTTAGTTTTCCTTTTCTGTGATATTCTAAAACAAGATAAAACAGAAACTGGCACTGGGCTCTGGGTTAACAGGTTAGTCCCAAAAAATGATATAAAAGTGTATAATAAAGCCCATAGACATCCAAAACAGTAGATAATATAGCATGGAACAATAAAAAATTATAGATACGTTGGAGACGTATCAATCGCCCGCCAGGCGGCGGAGCTGTAGCCACAACCCCATGACCAAGCCTGCGTAATTAGAGACACGGCAAAAGTGGTTAGCTGCCGACAAGACCTGGGAGCGGCGGGGATGGCCTGTCAGCCCCGTATCCAGCCAGTCGGCGGGGCCCACTAGGCGGCGGGCCCCAGCAATCGGCGGAGAAGCCGGCGGCTGAAGAGACTGACAGCCGGGCCCTACGCCCGGCCGGATTACCATTGTACCCCTGGGGGGTAGGCCTATATAAACCCCCCTAGGGCACCCATGCAAAGGGTTCCCAACCTGTTAGAACTAGACCAGATCACCTAGGAAGGAGAGAGCTAGCCCTGCCTTCTCCTACCTCTAGCATACAGCTCAAGGAGCACCTTTGTATTCACTTGTGCCTTACTGATCATGCGGAGACCCCACAGAGTAGGACTAGGGGTGTTATCTCCTAGGAGAGCCCCGAACCTGGGTAAAGTACGCCGGCGTTCGTGTCTACGCCTCATCCCGCTTCCGGGCACCGACGATGTTCTACTCGCTCCCACCATGATAAGCCATCCCTTGGCATATGTCGCACCCAACCCACGACATTTGTCCCCCACCGTGGGGCGAGGTGCACCGTCGTCCGGAGAAATGTTCTGGACGGGAACCCTTTTTCTCCCTGGTGAGTGCAGCCAGCCCGGCACGCCAGAAAGAGTCTGCGCTGAAGCGCTGCATGGCGCGGAAGTCGCCTGCGCGGCAAGTTGCCTCGCTGATCTCATTGGCGAGGTCCACCTCTCCGGCGAGCCCGCGTCCGACGCGGGCACAGACGGCCCTGAGAGCCTCCTCGCGGGCCTCCTCGATCAACTCCACGTCACCAGCAAGCCAGTTGTGGACCTGGAGTCTGTAGGCTCCACCGACCCGATGTTGGTTGACTCCGACACTACGCCGCTTGACGCGTTCCCCGCCAACGTGGTGGTCTACGACGAGCCGCTCCCTCGCTCGGAGAGCGGCAGAAGCACCGTCACAAAAGTGCTTGTCATCGGCACGGCGAGCACTCCAGCGGAGGTGCTCGCGACCCGCTCGACGCGGCACTACAAGACCTAACGGCGCCCATCCCAGAAGACGCCGACGCCGAGATGCTGGAAGCACGCCGCATCCAGCTCGTCGAGGGCGCCAAGAGGCTTGCCAGCATGAGACGCCTGTCGGAAGCCTATCAGCGCGAGATGGACCGCGCTGTGGGCGGCACGCCGCCTCCAGCAGGGCCCAGCCGCCTTAGCACGGTCCAGCAGCGCACCATCGCCAACCTGTTCGGGGCAGATCGCCTCGTCTACGCCACGCCTGCGGAAAACACCGAGCTACCCAAGTGGCAGCAGAAGAGCTGGGAAAATTCGAGGGCGAAGAACATCGCCAGATGGCGGAGCGCGTCCAACGGCTCCTTGACGCGGCTGTCGAGCAGCACGAGGCCGGCTGCCGCACTGAGGCGCCGCAACGACACAACGATGATCTGCCTCCCCGCCGAGACCAAGGCGCGACCTCTCGGACGCCGACTGGCGATGTCCGCGGGAGAAGAGACAAGGAGCCGACTACTAGCCGCAGCCGGACTCGCATCACCATTGAGCGGGACCAAGACGGCCGCCCGAGAGGAGTGGAACGACGGGATGACTGTCCGCCTCCTCCCCCTCGGTGGGAAAGGCGCGTCACCCCTCCACCTGTTGAGCACCCGACACTCGGCGACCGCCATGGCCGTCGAGAGGGAGTCGGAGAGAACGATGCCCGCCACCGGATCGACCGTCTCCACCGATCCCTGGCGCTAGAAGAAGGAGATGAGTTGCGTCCGCCGTGTTTTGGCCCCCGCATTCGAGACGAGCCCTTCCCCAGAGGGTTCACGCTCCCAAGAGACACGCCCAAATACACTGGCTCCATGAAGCCAAAGGACTGGCTGGTTGACTACTCCACCACCGTCAGCATAGCAAACGGCAACAAGTGCGTCGCTGTAAAGTACGTTCCGCTCATGCTCCAGGGCACAGCCTGGACATGGCTGAATAGTCTGAAGCCCCGTAGCATCAATAGTTGGGTTGACTTCACCGAAGCCTTCATCCGCAACTTCACCAGCACGTACAAGCGGCCGCCCAAGCCGCGCCAGCTCTCCTTGTGCGTGCAAGGCCCCAACGAGTCGACTCGCGACTACCTCACGCGCTGGGCCGAGCTCCGCAACTCTTGCGAGGGCGTGCACGAGGTGCAGGCCATCAAGTACTTCACCGCCAGGTGCCGAGAGGGCACCCTCCTCAAGCACCGACTCCTCTGCGATGAGCCGGTGACCCTCGACGAGCTGCTGATCATAGCAGATAAATATGCCGTGGTCGACTCCTCCATGAAGGCAGAGATCCAAGTTGACACCTCTAGCAAAGTGGCCCCTCAGGCTCCCCGAACCCCGACTAGAGACACCAGCCGACGTCAACAGCAGAGCGACCACAAGCGCAAGGCCACTCAACCGACTTCCACCAGCCGGCAGGTGGCGACAGTTGAAGACCAGCAGCCGGAAGGGCAGCCTCCGTCCAAACGCCAGAAGGGCGGCAAGCCCAATTGGTTGCCGACTTTCTCATATGAGCAGACTCTAGATGCACCCTGAAAATTCCACAGTGGTGCGAAGCCGTCCAACCACACCACTCGGAAGTGCCATTGGCTCACCCGGATCGCCAAGGGAGACGGCCTTCCGCCTCCTCCGCCTGCTGGGCAGCAGCCGCCTCCTCCTCCGCCCCAGCAGCCGGCGGTCAGACCAGTCGGAGCCATACAAGATGAGTACCCTAAAGAGCACAAAGCTTATGTCGTGTTCACCAGCATGGCCGACGATAAGCACAGCAGGCGACAACGACAGCAAGAAGTGAATGCAGTAACATCCGAGACCCTCGAGTTCATGCATTGGTCCGAGAAGCCCATCAACTGGAGCAGGTCCGACCACCCGGATGTAATGCCCAATCCCGGTTCCTACGCCCTGGTTTTGGATGCCACCTTTGCCACCGATAAGCGAGCTGCTCGGTTTTCCCGAGTTCTGATAGATGGCGACAGTAGCATCCACATTCTGTACAAAGATACCATGGAGAAGTTAGGAATCAAACAAAAGGCAGCTTCAGTCTAGCCGGACTGTATTCCATGGCATAGTTCCTGGCCTTTCGTGCTCACCAATCGGCAAGATCCAGATAGACGTCCTCTTTGGAGACAAAGAGCACTTCCGCCGAGAGCCAGTCTGGTTCGAAGTGGTGGACCTCAAGAGCCCATACCACGCGCTACTTGGCTGACCTGCTCTGGCCAAGTTTATGGTGGTCCCCCACTATGCCTACCTCGAGATAAAGATGCCGAGTTCCAAGGGTATTCTGACCATAGCCGGCGACTACAAGAAGTCATCTGCCTGCGCAGCTGAGAGCAGTCGGTTGGCTGAGTCCCTCGTGATCGCAGCTGAGAAGCGGCTCCTTGACCGGGTTGTGGCGATGGCAGGCAAGCGGCCGGAGATGTCGCCCGATCCCAAGGAGTCGGAAGCTGAGGGCTCGTTCAAGCCGGGCAAAGAGATAAAGAAGATTTCCTTGGACCCAGAGCACCCGGAGAGGTACGCTGTCGTAGGTGCAAACCTCGACATCAAATAGGAAGGCGAGCTCGTCGATTTCCTCCATGAGAATCGGGACATCTTTGCATGGTCCCCCAAAGACATGCCGGGTGTCCCGACGGATTTCACCGAGCACAAGTTACATGTCCGGCCTGATGCCAAACCAGTCAGGAAGCCCTTGCGCCACCTGTCAGAAGAGAAGAGAAGAGTCGTTGGAGAAGAGATAGCCCGGCTGCTAGCAGCCGACTTCATCATGGAGGTGTTCTTTCCAGAGTGGCTAGCCAACCCAGTCCTTGTGCTGAAGAAAAACAAGTAGTGGCGTATGTGTATTGATTACACCAGCCTCAACAAAGCATGCCCCAAGGACCCATTCGCTTTGCCGAGAATCGACCAAGTGATAGACTCCACAGCTGGATGCGAGCTGTTGAGTTTTTTGGATGCATATTCAGGATATCACCAGATCAAGCTGAACCCGGCCGACAGACTGAAGACCGTCTTCATCACACCGTTTGGAGCCTTCTACTACTTGATTATGACGTTCGGTTTGAGGAATGTCAGCGCCATGTTTCAACGATGCATGCAGAAGTGCCTCCTCAAGCAACTCGGCAGAAATGCCCATGTTTACGTGGACAATGTGGTGGTGAAGACGGAGAAGCGTGGAACACTGCTAGAAGACCTCAAGGAGACCTTTGAGAACCTACGCCGGTTTCAGATCAAGCTCCACCCAGAGAAATGCGTCTTTGGAGTACCAGCTGGCCAGCTTGTTGGATTCCTGGTCTCAGAGCGCGGCATAGAGTGCAACCTTGTGAAGATCAAGGCCATCGAGAGGATGGAAGTACCCACCCGACTGCTGGATGTGCAGAAGTTCAATGGCTGTTTGGCATCCATCAGCCGATTCATCAGTCGCCTGGGTGAGAAGGCTCTTCCCCTGTACCAGCTCATGAAGAAGACCACTTTTTTGAGTGGAACGACAAGGCGGACGAAGCTTTTCTCCAGTTCAAAAAAATGCTGACTACTCCACCTGTTCTGGCGACTCCGACTCCTAAGGAGCCTATGCTCCTCTACATCGTCGCCACCAGCCGAGTGGTCAGGACAGTCATCGTGGTAGAGCACAAGGAGGAAGGCAAGGAACTACCAGTCTAGAGGCCGGTATATTATTTGAGTGAAGTGCTGTCGAACTCCAAGCAAAACTACCCCCACTACCAGAAGATGTGCTACTGCGTGCACTTTGCCGCCAAGAGATTGAAGCCGTATTTTCAAGAGCACCCAATCACTATGGTCTGCACCGCCCCAGTGGCCGAGATCATTGGAAACCGAGATGCTTCGGGCCGAGTGGCCAAATGGGCCATAGATTTGGCCCCCTACACTATCTACTACCAGCCTCGCACTGCCATCAAGTCACAAGCGCTGGCCGACTTCCTCGTCGACTGGGCCGAGACCCAGTACCTGCCGCCAGCGCCCAACTCCACCCATTGGCGGATGCATTTTGATGGTTCCAAGATGCGCACTGGTTTGGGAGCCGGCATCGTCCTCACCTCTCACAAAGGCGACAAGCTCAAATATGTGCTGCAAATCCATTTTGCCGCCTCCAACAACGTCGCCGAATACGAGGCACTCATTCACGGGCTCCGGCTTGCCAAAGAGCTCAGCATTCGCCGGATCCTGTGCTATGGTTACTCCGACTTGGTGGTCCAGCAGTCGTCAGGCGACTGGGACGCCAAAGATTCAAACATGGAGAGCTACCGCTTCCTCGTACAGCAACTCAGTGGATATTTTGAAGGGTGTGAATTTCTCCTTGTGCCAAGAAACGACAACGAGCAAGCAGATGCCCTGGCATGAATCGGCTCCACCCGTCAAGCAATACCAATCGGCGTCGCCCTTCAGTGCCTCCTCAAGCCGTCTGTCAGGCCATCGCCAGAGTCAGATTCTATCTTCGTGTCGGCTCCTCCTGAAGCAGTCGGATCCAACTTGAGAGCTCCAGCGGTCGGGACGGGAATTCTGGCAGGCGACACGGGGGCCGCAGCAGTCGCACCCAGCCCGGGAACTTCAGAACCCGGCCCGGAGACTGCGGCGGCCAGCCCGGGGACTGCACCAATCGGCCCGGGGACTTCGTCGACTCAGCAAGCGGCTGCCGACTCCAACCTGCCGCCTCCCGGCCCAACCACCCTCATCCAAGTTGCAGTCCTAACAATCAAAGAAATCACAGCACCTTCATGGGCCCAGCCCATCCTAAATTTCCTGGTGAACAAAGAGCTGCCGACTAATGAGATCTTGGCCCGGCAAGTGCAACGCCGGGCAGCAGCCTACACCATAGTCAACAGAGAGCTTGTGAGGCGCAGTGTCACTGGTGTCTACCAGCGCTGCGTGGAGCTGGAGTAAGGCCAAGCGATTCTCAAAGACATCCTTCAAGGAGAGTGTGGCCACCATGCGGCCTCAAGAGCACTTGTCGCCAAATCCTTCCGCCATGGTTTTTTCTAGCCAACTACTCTAGAAGACGCCAAGAGCTTGGTCCAGAAATGCAAAGGGTGTCAGAAGTTTCGTTCAAAGCCTCATCAGTCGGCTTCTGCACTCAAGACTATTCCCATAGCCTGGCCCTTTGCCGTCTGGGGCTTGGATATGATGGGACCATTCAAGACGGCAAGGGGTGGCTTGACTCATCTGCTTGTCGCGGTGGACAAGTTCACCAAGTGGATAGAAGCAAAACCGATCAAGATGTTGAATGGTCCGACTGCTGTGACTTTCATCTCCGACATCACCGTCTGGTACGGCATACCGCAGAGTATCATCACCGACAATGGCACAAACTTTGCCAAAGACGTCTTGGCTCGTTTCTGCGCGACGCAAGGCATCCGACTAGACTTAGCGTCCGTCGCCCATCCGCAGTCAAACGACCAGGTGGAGCGAGAAAACGGCCTCATCTTCTCCGACATCAAGCCTCGACTGGTCAAGCCTTTGGAACGGTCGACCGGCTGCCGGCTCGACGAGCTGCCGGCAGTCCTCTGGAGTCTGCATACAACTCCGAACAAGTCAACTGGCTTCACACCTTTCTTCCTCGTCTACGGCGCCGAAGCCGTCATACCAACGGACATAGAATTCGACTCCCCTCGAGTCACCATGTACACCAAAGAGGAGACAGAAGAAGCACCTCAAGACGGCGTCGATCTGCTGGAAGAGGGCCGGCTGTTGGCACTCAGCCGGTCCAGCATCTACCAGTAGATCCTATGCCGATACTACAAGCAGAAGGTCAAGCCGAGATCTTTCCAAGAAGGAGACCTTGTGCTCCGGATGATCCAGCGAATAGCCAGCCAGCACAAGCTCTCAACGCCTTGGGAAGGCCCCTTCATCATCAGCAAAGTGTTGGGCAATGACTCCTACTACCTGATCGACGCTCAGAAGCCTCGAGCACACAAGAGGGACGACTCTGGCAAGGAGACGGAGCGGCCATGGAATGCAAATCTCCTTCGAAGATTTTACAGTTGATGCAGTATGTACCACACTATCTTTTGTATTAAAGTACGAAGACTCCGGGTCCCCCGAGAAGAGCTCGGGGACTGCCCTGTTTTATCTATATGATAAGAATTATGCCTATGAGTATGTCATTTTTTGTTATGCCGCCTGGCACCGGGTTCGACTAGTCGGCCCGGGGACTTGCCGTCTTGTACTATGCAATGCTTCCTGCAGCCGGACAAGTAATGTGTGGCACTTAAGCCATCTCCTGCCAGAAGCCACAGCTCGTAGAGCGACTGCATGGTGGGCAGGAGCAAGGTAGAAAGGGTGCCCACATGAAAAATGGCTAGGCACACAAAGCATGTGCATAGTCTAAGCCGGCTTCCCGCCTTTTACGACCGACTGTTGAGCAGCCGGCCCGCTGTTTTCTACTCAACTCGCCAAAGAGCTCTAAATGGCTAAGTACTTGCCTTCCCAAAAGTAGCTAAGTACTTGACCCAGCAACAGTCCACAGAGCGGCTGTTTGGCTGGCAAGACGGCAAGGGAAGGCGGCAAAGGAAAAAGCCAAAGAGCAATAAGCGAGAAAAGATAGAACTCGGAAAAATATTTACATAGTAAAGGCCCTTGGCCGATCTTCAACTGAAGTTCAAGATACACCCCGTGGGTGGAATTGTGCAAAAAATAACAAGTTCATCGAGACTGACAGACAGGTGAAGTAAAAGATAAAATGGCGGCCTAGGAAGCGGCAGAAGGGTTCGGAGGATCGGAGGAGTCGGCGGTGCCAGTTGCCGGAGCGGCCGGCTGGTCGGTCTCTACTTGGTCGCCTCCGGCGGCAGCTGGCTTAGTTGGGCGCGACTCGTTACTGGAGGCGCAGTCGAGCTGAGGCTGGCCGTCCGCTCCGACCTCTGGCGCCTCCTCTTCGCCTCCCTCCTCCGCCTCGCCTTCTTCCTTGCCGCTGGAGTTGATCACCTTCGTCGAGTCTTCGCCGTCTTCCAGGTTCAGCCCGAATCATTCCAGCGGCGCCTCAGTGCCGTCTTCAACCCGGTCCGGGACAAAGACACTGATGTCGGTTTACTCGGCGATCGATGCCACGCGCTTGACGAGATCGTCTTCCACGACCGCCAACACCTCCTGAGCCTCCAGCAGGAACGTGGCTAGCTGGGCCAGACTCAGCCCAAGGTAGCACGCCTTGACAAACTCCAAGGCCCGCGCGCTCCAGCCCGGGCCGAAGAGCCTATCCAGGCCTCAAGACGGTCGGCCGCTACCTCCAGCCAGTCGGCAGTCCGACTGGGAGTACGCGGTGCCGGCATGTCTGGCCACAAGGTGGCGATCGCCTGGGCGCCGACACGCTGAAGCCGGTGCAGCATCCGGTGGGCTGGCCAGAGGCGGGCCTCGACGCTCAGGATCTGCTCATTAAGGGTCCCGGGGGCGTTGGCAGCAATCTGCGCACCGTCCGCTCTCCGTCCTTCGCGATCAGCCTCGATGGCCTAGTTGGCGGCGTTCGAGTGGCCGGGGAAGAAGTCTGCTGAGATAAAAGCGAAGAACGAAATTAAAGGCTAGAAGCCGGCTTGACCAACAACCGGCAGCTTAAGGAAGAAAAACAAAAGAGGGGAGGCTCACCATCGACGACATCCTCGATCTCGTGGAAGCCGGAAGTCAGCATCGCCTTCTTGTCAGTCCAGGAGGAGCGTTTGGCCGCAAACTCAGCAAGGAGGAAGGTCTCCTTGTCCTCCGCCTCCTTCTGGGTCTTCTGGAGGAGCTCCTTTTGCTCTGCCAGTTGCGTGACCAGCCGGTTGCGCTCTTCAGCCAGCTTGCCGCACTCCTCCTCCTTAGCGCACAACACGGTGTTGGCTTCGCCCAGCTGCTACTGCAAGGTGGCATTGGCTTCTACAGAAGAAAGAAGAAAGCAAGGTGTTAGTAGCCAAACAAAGAAGAACAGTCGCCGGGGAGATCCGGCCCGACTGCTCGGCAGTCGGCCCGAATCTCGGGGACTACAGCCCGCGGGTGCGCCAGCGCGCCCCCGCAAAAAAGGAGTCATCAACAGAAAAAAGAACAGTGGCTGGGGAGATCCGTCCCGACTGCTCAGCAGTCGGCCCGAATATCGGGGACTACAGCCCGCGGGTGCGCCAACGCGCCCCTGCAGAGAAAGAAGAGGACTTACTCTGGCTTTTCGACAAGTCGGCGGTCCGCTGAGCCAGCTCCTGGATGTTGGAGTTGAAGGCGGTCACGCGAAGATTGTGGTAGTCTTGTGACAAAAAATTTCGGATAAATGTTAGTGCTTGGAACTCGCCGATTAGAGTTCCGAGCTGCCTGCTCAGCAGCCGACCCGGAACTCCGGGACTACACACTGGGTGCGCTGGCGCGCCCCCACCGAGAATCACAAGAAGCAGAAACAAGGAAGAAGGAAACGTACCCGGATGGCCTCTCGCGACGCCAGATGCGCCTTGGTGCAGTTCCTCATGGCTTCGCCCTCGGCTCGGATCTTGGCTTGGACGTCCAAAAGTGCCGGGTTCAATGGGCCCGTCCTGCCTCCCCGTACCCACCCAGTGGGCACGGCGCTCGCCACCTTGGTGTTGGGGATCGAGGATCTCGCGGTGCCAGTCTCCAGCGGGCGTGCGCCAAGGCCGCCTTCGCAAGACGGCTGCGCGTCGGTGTGCCGACCTCGAGAGCCAGGCCCTTCGCCACCTCGTCTTCAGTTGGCGGCACTGGTGGGTCCGCTGGCTTCCCGCCTAGTGCGCTCCCGGACGGCGGCGGTGGCGGCACGATTACGTCCGGCGTGGCGGTGTCGCCGCCGTCCCTCTCCATGATCGGGTTCTCGTCGCCGACTTCCCTAGTCTGTGCCGTGAACTCCGGTGGTGGCAGCGCAGAGTTCAGAGGGACGACGAACACCGCCGACTAGCGGTGTGCGGCTTCTTCAGCATGCTTCTTCTCCGTGTCGGCGGCCTCGGCTTCCGCCAGCTTCTTCAGGGCGGGGGCCTCCGCCTTGTCAGCTTCCGCCTTCTTCAGGCGGGCGGCTTCCCGCTCCTCGCACGCCTCCTGCGCGTTCCGCTCCATCGCCTCCCAGAGGTCGGCAGCCGGATCAATCCGCCGGGTGGTGGAGGAGGTCTCCGCTGACTTCATGATGGAGCCGGCGGCCGACTTCTCGAGAGAGAGCGGGGCCCTAAAGTCAAGAATGTAAAGCAAAGGAATTTCAGACAGAGTCAACAAAGAAAAATTGAAGGCGCAAAGGAAGGTAGCACTTACGCAGAAACCAGTTGCGGCGTCTTCACCTCCTTGCGGAAGCGGTTGGCCTTCGCGGCCACTTCGTCTCGCTTGGTCGCCGCAGCCGAGCCCTTGGGATTCTTCGGCCGGCTGCCGAACAAGCTCCGCCCGGACCTGCGCTTCTTAGCGCCGCCTTGGGCTTCCAGCGCGGCAGACGAGCTCGCGCCCGGCTAGCCGACTCCTGGCTGGTGGCGCGGGGCGACTTCCCCCGCGTCGTCCTCAGGCGAACCCTCGAAGCTAGCTCCGAGCCTCGGGCCGCCTGTTTCGCCGCCTCCTCCCTCGGCGTCGTCCTCCAAGGCCGCCGCCCCCAAGTCGGGGTCGTCAATGTCGCTCGCCGCCCGGTCGGGGAGGAATTCGCGGTTCAGCCCCGCAGTGCCGGCTGCTGGCTGGAGGGGGGCTCTGTTCAAAGGCCGATTTGTCATGCTGGACAAGACGAACTTGGCAACAAAGAATCAGAGAGAAAAAAGAAAAATAAGACAACTTACAAGAGGCGGAGGGTTGGCGCGTGAGTACGGCTCCTTGCCGAACCTCCACTCTTCCATGAGCTCGCAGTTCGCAAGATAGTTCACCATGTGGGCTACCTCTTCGTGAGGCATCTCCTTGGTGCACAGCCGACTCGGGTCCCGATGCCCGCTCATCTGGCAGATCATGTGGGGGCGGCTCTGGAGTGGGAGCACTTGGCGCGCCACGAAGGCGGCCAGCAAATCAGGCCCGGTCAGGCCCTCCGATTGCGTCAGCACCCGGAGTCGCGCGATGGCGGCGGCTCCAGCAGGCGTCAGCGTCCTGGCCCGGTACGACCATTTGGGCTGCTTTCTAGCTAGCGGGCCGGCTGCGTAAGCCGGCAAGTTGACCTAGTCACCCTCCGTGAAGATGCTCTTCACGTAGAAGTATGACCGCTGCCACATCTTCACTGACTTTATCAGCGTGATGGGGGGAACGGGTTGTCGGCCCCCGACCTGCGCACCGCGATGAATGCGCCGCACTGGGCCGGCACGCCTGCGATGTGGGTGCCGAGCTTGGAGTAGAAGAACTCCCCCCAGAGCTCGATGGTGGGGACGATGCCGTGGAAGCCTTCACACAAGGTGACGAAGGAGGACAACAGCACCACCGTGTTGGGGTGAGGTGGTGCGGCTGGAGACCGTAGAATTCAAGGAAGGAGTGGAAGAAGCCGCTCGCCGGCAGGCCGAGGCCGCGTAGGCAATGCGAGCGGAAGACGACCCGCTTGCCCTCCTCCGGCGTCGGTGAAATTTCCCTCCTCGGTGCGAGGCGGACCCTCACGTGGTCCTCGCTAGGGAGCCGCCGCGTCTGGCGGAGGAAGCCGGTCATCATGGACTTCGGAGCCATCCCATGCTCCGAAGCGCACCGCGGGGGGGGGGGGGGGGCGTGGGGGTGGAAGAGGAGCTCATCAGGAACGAATCACCGCGATGCTTAGCATAGCCTGGGGCGTAGCGGCGAGAGGAACAAGAAAGAGGAAGCGGTGAGGAGGAGGGGCGCGCGTGCTCTGCCGCTCCCCCTCCTCCACCTGCTTATAGGCTTATGGGCTGCGAAGCCGAGGGGGCGGTCGTGGGATTTACTGCGCCCACTACCACACGCCCCACGATTTATTGCGCAAGTTACTGTGCGCGGTAACTCCGCGGGAACCTCAACCGCCCACCGCGGCCGCAGCGGATCCGCCCGCGTGCCAAGGCGTGGTAGTGGCGGGCCCCGCCTGCAGGCGCGTCCCGTCGCGCGCGTGGCTGGGTAGACTGGCCCGGCTGCTCGTCGCCACGTGACAGGCCCGAGGCGGGCGGCGGCCTGGAAGCCTAGCTAGCACGCCACCTTGATCCCGCCGAGGCATTCAAAATTTTTGGACAAGTCAGATTGGCGAGTCTGACTCCTACCAGTCGGCCCGGCAGAAGTCGAACAAGGTTCCGCCACAAGCACTCGGAGAAAGAAACTGCTGAGGCTCGTTGGCTGATCATCTGCGGTGCCTCACCAGCTTCGGGGACTACTGTCGAAGTAATGGGCCACGGGTAGGCTAACCCTTGGCCCAGAACCTTTCAAGACATCGGGGCAGACTTAGCCCCTCAAGATGCCAAGGTGAAGAGCCGTCTTCTGGGAGCCGGCTGGAGGGACAGTCGGCTGCCCGTATACGGTCGAGTCCTAGAGGCAAGGCCAAGACGGGCTGACTCCTGCTCGACGGCTTCTAGAGAAGTTGGCCCCGAGGAGTCGGCCCATGGCACCAGCAAAGCCCGTGCCCTCATCAAGAGGGATGGGACCGGGAATGGCTACAGTGTAGCCCATCCCCCCTTTCCAGGGGCTGGCGTGGTCACAGTATGCTATACGGCAGAGATCTCCGCCCTGCGCAGCACTATTGCCATGCCATCCCTGACGTCATCACAGGCAGGCGGAGTCCTGCTCCCACGACGTCCTGTCGGTACGGCCCGAGGACGACAGGCCCCACCAGTTAGCGAGAGCCCGGAAGACGGCGACGATCCCACCAGTCGGACCCGAGGGAGGTCAGATCCCAGGAGTCGGCCCGGCCCTTCCTCGGGACCCACTCGCCATTAACCAGACGAGGAGTGGAGTGGCTACAGTAATCGCCCGCCAGGTGGCGGAGCTGTAGCCACAACCCCATGACCAAGCCTGCGTCATTAGAGACGCGGCAACAGTGATCAGTTGCCGACAAGACCCGGGAGCGGCGAGGACGGCCTGTCGGTCCAGTATCCAGCCAGTCGGCGGGGCCCACCAGGCGGCGGGCCCCAGCAGTCGGCAGAGAAGCCAGCGGCCGAAGAGACTGACAGCCGGGCCCTACGCCCGGCCGGATTACCATTTTACCCCTGGGGGTAGGCCTATCTAAACCCCCCAGGGCACCCATGCAAAGGGTTCCCAACCTGTTAGAACTAGACCAGATCACATAGTAAGGAGAGAGCTAGCCCTGCCTTCTCCTACCTCTAGCATACAACTCAAGGAGCACCTTTGTATTCACTTGTGCCTTAGTGATCATGCAGATACCCCGCAGAGCAGGACTAGGGGTGTTATCTCCTAGGAGAGCCTCGAATCTGGGTAAAGTACGTCGGCATTTGTGTCTACGCCTCATCGCGCTTCCGGGCACCGGCGACATTCTACTCGCTCCCACCATGATAAGCCATCCCTTGGCATATGTCGGACCCAACCCCCGACACCATGCAACGGATGCACTAGAGCTATAAATGTATGAAAGCTCAACAGAAGAAACTAAGTGGGTGTGCATCCAACTTGCTTGCTCACGAAGACCTAGGGCACTTGAGGAGGCCCATTGTTGGAATATAGAAGCCAAGTTCTATAATAAAAAAAACCCGCTAGTATATGAAAGTGACAAAACAAGATACTCTCAATCATAAAGATCATGGTGCTACTTTGAAGCACAAGTGTGGAAAAAGGATAGTAGCGTTGTCCCTTTTATTTATTTTTTATTTGGCCTTTCTTTTTTATTTGTCCTTTCCCTTTTTTTGGCCTTTGTTCTTTTTTTCTTTTTTTGGGACAATGCTCTATTAATGATGATCATCACACTTCTATTTATTTACAACTCAAAGATTACAACTCGGTACTTAGAACAAGATATGACTCTATATGAATGCCTCTGGCGGTGTACCGGGATTGCGATGAATCAACTGTGACATGTATGAAAAATTATGAATGGTGGCTTTGCCACAAATACGATGTCAACTACATGATCATGCAAAGCAATATGACAATGATGATGCGTGTCATAATAAATGGAACGGTGGAAAGTTGCATGGCAATATATCTCGGAATGGCTATGGACATGCCATAATAGGTAGGTATGGTGGCTGTTTTGAGGAAGATATAAGGAGGTTTATGTGTGATAGAGCGTATCATATCACGGGGTTTGGATGCACCGGCGAAGTTTGCACCAATTCTCAATGTGAGAAAGGGCAATGCACGGTACCGAAGAGGCTAGCAATGATGGAAGGGTAAGAGTGCGTATAATCCATGGACTCAACATTAGTCATAAAGAACTCACATACTTATTGCAAAGATCTACTAGTCATCAAAAACCAAGCATTACGTGCATGCTCCTAGGGGGATAGATTGGTAGGAAAAGACCATCGCTCGTCCCCGACCGCCACACATAAGGAAGAAAATCAAATAGCACCTCATGTTTCAAATTCTTTACACAAGGTTTACCATACGTGCATGCTACGGGACTTGCAGCTTCAACACAAGTATTTCTCAAATTCACAACTACTCAACAAGCACAACTTTGATATCACTATCTCCATATCTCAAAACAATCATCAAGTATCAAACTTCTCTTAGTATTCAATGCACTTATATGAAAGTTTTTATTATATCCCTCTTGGATGCTCATCATATTAGGACTAGTTTCATAACCAAAGCAAACTACCATGCTGTTCTAAATACTCTCAAAATAATATAAGTGAATCATGAGAGTTCACCTATTTCTACAGAATAAAACCACCACCATGCTCTAAAAGATATAAGTGAAGTACTAGAGCAAACAACAAACTACTCCGAAAGATATATGTGAAGATCAATGAGTAGTTGAATAATTATGCAACTATGTGAAGACTCTCTGACATTTGATAATTTCAGATCTTGGTATTTTATCAATCCGTAGGAGGCGTAGGATGAAGATGGTCTCTCTCAAGCAACCCTGCAACCAAATAACAAAGAGTCTCTTGTGTCCCCAACACACCCAATACAATGGTAAATTGTATAGGTGCACTAGTTCGGCGAAGAGATGGTGATACAAGTGGTATATGGATAGTAGATAAAGGTGTTTGTAATATGAAATTATAAAAACAGCAAGGTAACTAATGATAAAAGTGAGCGTAAATGGTATTGCAATGCGTTGAAACAAGGCGTAGGGTTCATACTTTCGCTAGTGCAAGTTCCCTCAACAATACTAACATAATTGGATCACATAACTATCCCTCAACATGCAACAAAGAGTCACTCCAAAGTCAATAATAGCGGAGAACAAACGAAGAGATTATGGTAGGGTACGAAACCACCTCAAAGTTATTCTTTCCAATCAATCCGTTGGCTATTCCTATAGGTGTCACAAACAGCCCTAGAGTTCGTACTAGAATAACACCTTAAGACACAAATCAACCAAAACCCTAATGTCACCTAGATACTCCAATGTCACCTCAAGTATCCGTGGGTATGATTATACGATATGCGTCACACAGTCTCAGATTCATCTATTCAAACCAACACATAGAACCTCAAAGAGTGCCCCAAAGTTTCTACCAGAGAATCACGACGAGAACGTGTGCCAACCCCTATGCATAGGTTCATGGACAGAACCCGCAAGTTGATCACCAAAACATACATCAAGTGAATCACGTGATATCCCATTGTCACCACAGATACGCACGGCAAGACATACATCAAGTGCTCTCAAATCTTTAAAGACTCAATCCGATAAGATAACTTCAAAGGGGAAACTCAATCCATTACAAGAGAGTAGAGGGGGAGGAGAAACATAAGATCCAACTATAATAGCAAAGCTCGTGATACATCAAGATCGTGCCAAACCAAGAACACGAGAGAGAGAGAGAGATCAAACACATAGCTACTGGTACATACCCTCAACCCCGAGGGAGAACTACTCCCTCCTCGTCATGGAGAGCACCGGGATGATGAAGATGGCCACCGGAGAGGGACTCCCCCTCCGGCAGGGTGCCGGAACGGGTCTAGATTGGCTTTCGGTGGCTACGGAGGCTTCTGGCAGCGGAACTCCCGATCTATTGTGCTCCCCGATAGTTTTAGGGTATATGGATATATATAGGCAGAAGAAATACATCAGGGGAGCCACGAGGGGCCCATGAGGGTGGAGGGCGCGCCCAGGGGGGTGGGCGCGCCCCCCCTGCCACATGACTTCCTCGTTGCTTCCCTTACGTACACTCCAAGTCTTCTGGATTGCTTCCGTTCCAAAAATAAGTTCCGTGAAGTTTTAGGTCAATTGGACTCCGTTTGGTTTTCCTTTTCTGCGATACTCTAAAAAAAGGTAAAAACAGAAACTGGCACTGGGCTCTAGGTTAATAGGTTAGTCCCAAAAATAATATAAAAGTGTCTAATAAAGCCCATAAACATCCAAAACAGATAATATAATAGCATGTAACAATCAAAAATTATAGATACGTTGGAGACGTATCAGGAACCAATATGAGCATCCAGGTTCCTCTATTGGTTATTGGCCGGAAGTGAGTCTTGTTCATGTCTACATAGTTCTCGAACCCGTAGTTTCCACATGCTTAACGTTCGATGGTGATCGGTATTATGAGTTTATGTGTTTTGATGTACCGAAGGTAGTTTGGAGTCCCGGATGTGATCACGGACATGACGAGGAGTCACAAAATGGTCGAGACATAGAGATCGATATATTGGAAGGCTATGTTTGGACATCAGAATGGTTCTGGATGAGTTTGGGCATTTACTGGAGTACCGAGGGGGGTTACTAGAACCCCTCGGGGAGTTAATGGGCCTTAATGGGCCCTAGTGGAGAAAGAGGGCAGAAGGCAAGTGGTGGGGCGCCCCCCTAAGCCCAAGCCGAATTGGTTTAGGGTTTGGGGGCCGCCCCTTTCCTTCTCCTCTCCTCCTCCTTCCTCCTTCTCCTAGTGGGAATAGGAAAGGGGGGGCAAACCTACTTGGAGTAGGATTGCCCCCCCTTGGGCACGCCTCCTCCTAGGCCGGCCCTCTCCTCCTCCCCCCTTTATATACGAGGGAGGGGGCATCCCATAGACACACAACATGATTGTTTAGCCGTGTGTGTCGGATTTTGGGTTCCGGCAGACCCTTGAGGTTCGAACACTGGGGTGCGCGCGGAGATTTCGCCTCCTACCTACCTGCACCCCTCCGCCATGCTAGGATCAAAGCTATGAAGAGAACAACACAAGGGACATAGGGTTTATACTGGTTCGGGCCACCGTTGTGGTGTAATACCCTACTCCAGTGTGTGGTGTGTGGATTGCCTCTTGGGCTGATGATGATGAACAATACAAGGAAGAACAGCCTCGTGAGGGTCTGTTCTTGGCTGGGGCGATGAACTGCTGGGAGGAGTTCAGCCACCTTTTTCTCTCTCTCCCTCTTTTCAACCGGTCGACCCTTTGCCATGTGGGTGGCTGGTCCTATTTATAGAGGCCCTGGTCCTCTTCCCAAATATCAAGCGGGAAGGGAGCCAACAATGGCGGGCTAATTTGAAAGGGGACAGCAAGTATCAGCTATCCTGACAACGGCAGTCTTCGCCTGCGCAAAGCTCTGGTGATGATGCCGTCTTGGGCTCCACGGTGACCTCCGTCTCGTAGTCCTCCTGGTCTTGGTCTCATTGCACCGAAATGGCAACCTTTGCCTGACGCCTCGGTACTCCGCGGCTGCGCTTGCCCCCTTTGCACCAAAGAGGAAAGGAGGACGCTGCGCGGGCTGGCACCCGCTTGGCGCCCTAATTCGTCATGGCTTGTGTCACGGGCACCTCGCGAGGTACCCCGCCTTGATCTCTCCGCCTCCTCGTGAGCCAGCCTGACGAGGCCGTGCCTGAGGAAGCTCCGTGTCGTCCGCCCCGCGAGGGTCTTGAGTTTGTGTTGAGGAAGCTCCGTGTCGTCCGCCCCGCGAGGGTCTTGCTTGAGTGCCTGAGGAAGCTCCCTTTGAGCCACGCCGCAGGCCGCAGGCAGGCAAGTCTAGGGACCCCCGTTCCCAGAACGCTGACAGTAGCCCCCGGGCCCAAGGCGCGCCCGGACTTGGCCGTGCAGGGAGGCGAAAGGGCAAGAGCGAAGCGCTGCGGGCCCTAACAGCCTGCGGCCTTGGGCGCCGCGTGGCGGTTGATTGGACGTGGGCGTCTCCACTTCCCCACGGCGCCTCGGCAACTGCACGGATTGGACAAGTCCCTGCATGCAAAGCGGGTCATAATTACCTGCGATCATGGGGGCCGTTGGTTGGCCATCGCCAGCCATAAGTATGGACCGGCGCGCGCCCTTCCAGTTCATCCCCCCTTGCTTCTCCTTTTTCTTCATGGCCCCGTCGAGGAGGTTCTCAGCCACCGAGAAGGGGAAGGCTTGCCGGGTTGAGCCCGCCTCTCCCCCGCCCAAGCGCGACCGAGGGCGCCCTCGCAAGCATCCTGTGGCCACCACGGTGGCTCCCCGCAGCCGTGGAGGCGACCTTCAGCACGGCGATGGGCGGATTGCTGCAGCCAGGGGGCGCGCTCCGGCTGCGCGTCCCCCCAGGCCGCGCGTTCGTGCTGCTAAAGTGCTGCCGGAGTTCATCGTGTGGTCGGCGGAGCCGGCTAGCAGCCGGCTTCTGCTTCCTCGCTTCCTCCTCGGCGAGCTCCCGGACGGCGCCCCGGGCGGCCTCTGGCTCCAGGCCGACGGCTGCTGCAGCCGGGCCTCATCGGTCTCTCTGGAGGTCTCCGCGGCCGAGAGCTTGTCCCTGGCCCACGGTTGGCAGACGTTTGCCCACGCGCGTGGCCTGAGCCGTTGGTCCACCCTACACTTCAAGTTCAACGGCGACGCCACCCTCTATGTGAGGGTGTTTGGGGAAGATGGTCGCCACGCAGGGTGTCGCCCCGAGGGTGACGACCGTGGCTGGGAACCCAGCTCCGGTGATGATGGAGAGAGCAGCGCTCGCACGGCTGGCGGCGTTCGGGGTTCCCCAAGCTTCTCCGGTTCTTCTTCAGGCGGTGACTCCTCTAGCGGTGGTCGCGATCAGCCTCCACGTCGTCGTATCTGCTTGGGGGGTGGCAACGTGTCCGCCCGCCGTCGCGCCCTGGTGAAGCGCGAGAGGGAGTCCGCCTGAGCTCCGGAGGCAGCTCGGGCCTTCCCTGCGGGCCGGTGTGAGGCGAGCCGCGCCGGATTTGTTCTTCCTTTTCCCTTTTTCCTGCGTAACAAAGACAATAGTGCGGAGCCCCACGGGGGCGTGTTTGGGTTATTGCTTGTTAATCATCGTTTTGCTTTCGTTGCCGTACCTTCCGGCTATGTGCCCGAGCGTGGATAGTTCCCGGCCCCGGCCGTGGGGGGGGCGACCGACCCAGGCCCTTTGTTTGTGTCGTGGTGCCCGTGGGGCACGGACTGGAGGGGTGCTCCTGTAAGGGGCCCAGGTCGCGAACTCTTTGAGTGACTAGGATAGGAACACTCGCGAGGGCGCTCGGCTCTCCCCCTCGCGAGGCCTTGCACAAGAGAAACCGAGGCAGCAGAGCGAAAATCCAAAGAACCGCAAGCCAAAGACGGCAACAACTTCAATAAAACTCCAAACGAAGAGGAACAAGCCAACTGCGGAAAGCAAATGAAAAGTCGCGTCCGGCACCTAGTCTAGTCTTCGACGTCTTCTCACCAGCGCGGAGCTAAGTGCTGCCACTGGGCGTGGGAGGGAGCCCCAGGTCCTGAGGCCGGCGCTCCTGAGACTCCGGGGCGTGTACAACCCCAACTCATTATTACGTGAGAGTGTCACGGGCGGCGAGCTTCACAGGCGTTGGCCTTCTTCACAGGCTCCGGGCCTTTTCCAAAACGCGATAACTTCACAGGCACTCGCCTTGCTTCACAGGCTCCGGGCCTTTTCCAAAACGCGATAACTTCAGAGGCACTCGCCTTGCTTCACAGGCTCCGGGCCTTTTCCAAAACGCGATAGCTTCACAGGCACTCGCCTTGCTTCACAGGCTCCGGGCCTTTTCCAAAACGCGATAGCTTCACAGGCTCCGGGCCTTTTCGAAAACGCGATAGCTTCACAGGCACTCGCCTTGCTTCACAGGCTCCGGGCCTTTTCAGGGGTAGAACCTCCGGAGGTGCTGGATGTTCCATGCATTCTGGACCGGCACTCCCTCTTGAGTCTCCAAGCGCGCGGAGCCGGGCCTGGAAACATGAACAACCTTGAATGGGCCCTCCCACATGGGAGAGAGCTTGTGCAATCCCTCCCTGGAGAGAACCCGCCTGAGCACGAGGTCTCGTACCTCAAGAGTCCTGGGGCGGATGTTGCGGTAGTGATATCGCCGCAGTGCTTGTTGGTACCTCGCCACTCGCAGCGCAGCTTCCCGGCGACGCTCCTCCCCCAGCACGAGGTCCGCCCCCCGCATGGTGTCCTGCTGCGCCTCGTCGAACGCCAGGACCCGCGCGGAGCGACGTCTGACCTCGTGAGGGAGGACTGCTTCTGCGCCGTAGACCAGGAAGAACGGGGTCTGTCCAGTCGGCTTGGTCGCGGTGGTGTAGATGGACCACAGCACGGACTGCAGTTCGTCGTACCAACCTCTTCCGCAAGCCTCCAGCTTCTTCTTGAACGTCCTGGTCTTGAGGCCCCTCAGGACCTCCGCGTTGGCTCGCTCGGCCTGGCCGTTGCTTCGAGGGTGCGCCACTGAAGCGTAGCATATCTGCGTTCCAAGGTTAGCACAGTATGTTTTGAAGAGGTTACTGGTGAACTGCGAACCGTTGTCCGTGATGATGCGATTCGGCACCCCGAACCGGCTCACGATACCCTTGATGAACTTGACCGCGGAACCTGCAGGAATGGTGTGGACAGCCTCCACTTCAGCCCACTTGGTGAACTTATCCACGGCAACGTAAAGGTAGCGGTAGCCCCCTGGCACCCGAGGAAACGGACCCAAGATGTCGAGCCCCCAGACTGCGAATGGCCACGAAAGGGGGATAGTCTGCAAGCCCCCTGCCGGCTGATGGATTTGCTTGGCGTGGAACTGGCAGGCCTCACAAGCCTTCACTAGTTCAACGGCGTTATTGAGCGTGGTGGGCCAATAAAACCCACTGCGGAACGCCTTGCCAATCAGGGTCCGTGATGACGAATGATGTCCATAGTCTCCGCCGTGTATATCTTCTAGTAGTTCCTTCCCTTGCTCCCTGGAGATGCAGCGCAGGGATACATCGTTTGGTCGCTTCCGGTAGAGCTCTCCATCTTTGATGTAGTATGTCGTGGCCTGGCGCGCCACTCGCTCTGCGTCCTCCTCCTTCTCCGGCAGGGTCCCTTGCGTCAGGTAGCTCCGGAGCTCCGTGATCCAACATCCCTCCTGAGGTTCCATCGTCAGGAGCAGGCGTCCTCCCGAGGCCGGTCCACAAGCCAGAGCTCCTGAGGCAGGTGGCTGAGGGAGCTCCTCCCTGGGCTGAGCCGTGTTTGATAATGACGGTAAGGCTGAAGGATTGAAGAGCCCTCCTCGAAAACGCCAGGCTCCTGAGGTAACCGCCTGGATGCGCGTTTGGCGACGTCATCGGCTTCCTGATTGGTGCCACGGGGCACATGCTGCAACTCCAACCCCCGGAACTGCTTCTCCGTCCTGCGGACCTCTACAAGGTAGGCCTCCATGTGCTCATCCTTCGGCTCATACACCTTGTTGGAGAAATTGACAAGGAGCTGCGAATCGCCCTTGATGGTGAGGCGTTTCACCCCCAGGGCAGTTGCGGCCTTCATGCCCGCTATTAAACCTTCATACTCCGCTATGTTGTTGGAGACCTTTTTGCCTTGCTGGAAACAAAGCTGCACGGCATAATAGAGCTTGTCCTGGGTGGGCGATATAAGCACCGCCCCAGCCCCTGCGCCGTGTCTGGAGAACGCCCCATTGAAGTACATGACCCAGCCTTCTGGCGCCTCACTTCCCGGGGACAGGGACCGATCCTCGTCGGCCTTGAGGCCTGGCGCCTCCGTCCATTCTGCCACAAAATCTGCCAACGCTGCTCCCTTGATGACTCTGGTCGTGCTGAATTCGAGCTAAAACGCTTGCAGCTCTATGTTCCACTCAGCGACCCTCCTAGCTGAATTGGGACTCCTGAGCACCCTCTCTAGGGGGTATGACGAGACGACCTTGATGGGGTGACCCTGAAAATAGTGCCGCAGTTTGCGCGAAGCCACCAGTAGCGCGAGGAGGAGTTTTTGAGGCATGGGGTACCGTGCTCTTGCATCCCGCAGCACTGTGCTGACGAAGTACACTGGGTGCTCAACGAGGTGGAGTGCGTTAGTGCTGGTGGCTCCCTTCGGAGACTGTGGCGCCTCTTGAGGCAATGGGGCCTCCTGAGACTGGCCATCTGGAAGAGGGGCCTCTTCCGCCTCTGGTGCGCCCCTCTACGGCGGCTAATCCTCCTCAGCCATGATGGTGGTTTCTGTGGGCCTTCCTTGTCCCTGTTCTGCCTTACCCCGGGCTGCTGCCGTGGTTTTGATCCGGCGCTCCTCTCTGACTGCTACCAAGGCTGCGCTGGCGGAGTAGGGAGTGGCAGCGAGGTATAGCACCAGGGGATCCTGAGGGCGCGGGGCCACCATGACCGGTGGGATGGTCAGGTATCTCTTGAGATCCTGGAACGCCTTGTCGGCCTCTTCAGTCCACTCGAAGGGCCCCTTTTTCTTCATTAGCTGGAAGAAGGGCAGGGCTCGTTCCCCCAACTTGGAGATGAAGCACCCTAGCGCGGTCACGCGCCCCGTGAGCTTCTGCATTTCTCTGAGGGTCTTTGGCGGGCTCATGTCTTCCTCCGCCTTGACCTTCTCCGGGTTAGCCTCGATTCCTCGGTGGGACACGAGGAAACCCAAGAGCTTGCCCGAGGGGACTCCGAACACACACTTCTCTGGGTTGAGCCGTAGGTTCACTGCGTTGAGGCTCGGGAAGGTTTCCTCTAGGTCTTGTATCAAGGTCCTGGCCTCCCGAGATTTTACCACGATGCCATCGACGTAAGCTTCAACATTCTTCCCGAGCTGCGGGCCCAAGGTGATATGCATCAGCCGCTGAAAGGTCGCCCCTGCGTTACGCAGCCCGAATGGCATGCAGGTGTAGCAGTACACCCTGCACGGGGTTAGGAAGGCTGTCTTCTCAACGTCTTCCACTGCCATCTTGATCTGGTGATACCCAGAGAAGGCATCCAGGAAGCAAAACAGGTCGCATCCCACAGTGGAATCAACGATCTGGTCGATGCGGGGGAGCGGGAACGGATCTTGCGGGCACGCTTTGTTGAGGTTGGTGAAGTCGACACACATGCGTTCCTTCCCTCCCTTCTTCGGCACAACGACAGGGTTGGCCAACCAATCAGGGTATCGGACCTCGCGAATGACCCCAGCGGCCTCTAATTTGCGGGTCTCTTGGACGATGAAGGCCTGCTTTTCTGTGGACTGCCGCCTGGCCTTCTGCTTCACAGGGCGCACGTTGGGCCACACATTGAGGTGATGCTTGATTACGCTCCTGGGGATCCCTGCCAACTGGTCCGGCTCCCAAGCGAGTACCTTCTTGTTTGCGCACAGGAACACAACCAGGGCCTCCTCCTGCTCGGGTTTGAGGTGGGCGCCTATGGTGAAAGTGGCATTGGTGGACCCGTCCTCATCGACGGGTACCTGCTTGGTTTCTGCCTTGTCTTGGGTGAACAACTGCTTCTTCTTGGCGGGCGCAGCCCCCTTGGGCTCGGGGGCCCCCAAGTCGGCAGGCTGTGCTGACGCTGCTGTCCTGAAGACGAGCTTGAGCACCCGCAGGGCGTCACCGGTATCCCCGTGCACGGTGAGGACACCGCTGCTCCCGGGCATCTTCATGAGGTTGTACGCCGGGTGCGTTGCGGCCATGAACTGGGCCAGCGCTGGGTAGCCGAGGATGGCATTGTAGGGGAGGCCGATGGGGGCGATGTCGAAGTCGACCAGCTCCGTGCGGAAGTTGTCGTAGGTGCCGAAGGTCACTGGGAGCCGGATCTGCCCCAAGGAGCCGGACGACCTGCCCCCAACGCCTGAGAAGGGCCGGCTGGGCTGCAACCGTTCCAGGGGTATGCAGAGGAGGTTGAAGGCCTCGACTGAGAGCACGCTGAGGCCCGCCCCGCCATCGATGAGAGTTCTGGTGACGGCCACCTGGCAGATGGTGGGGGTGCATAGCATGGGGAGCACGCCCGAGCAGGCCGAGTTCGAGGGGTGGTCCTCCGGGCTGAAGCTCAGGCCGGTCTCGGGCGCCGCCTGATCCAGGGGAGCCCCCTGCCGTGTGGAAGCGGCGCTGACCCGGCGGATGAACGGCTTGACGTGGTAACTTGTAGGCGGCGCCTGCGAGCCGCCCAAGAGGGCCGCGACGACTGGGGGTGTTGGTGCAGCGCGATAGGCGGGGAAGAGGTTGCGGGGCTCCATGGGCGCGCGAAGCACGCGGGACGAAGAACCAGCTGGGGTGAGCGAGTGAGTTGCGGTGCAGCCGTCTTGCCGCACGGACAGATGCTGGGACGACGCTTGCCGCTCGTCCCTCGCCGGGCCGGTGGCGGCGTTGATGGCAGGTGACGGGGAACTGCGGGCACGCCCGCCGATAGGGGCCGTCTGGGCGACGCGGGAAGCAAAGGCGGCCCGGCATTCTGCGCGGGCCCGACGAGCGTCAGACATGGGCGCGATGGTCGGAGGAGAACAGAGCGGTGGAAGACAAATTCCGGCGCACCCCTACCTGGCGCGCCAAATGTTGGATTTCGGGTTCCCGCAGACCCTTGAGGTTCGAACACTGGGGTGCGCGCGGAGATTTCGCCTCCTACCTACCTGCACCCCTCCGCCATGCTAGGGTCAAAGCTATGAAGAGAACAACACAAGGGACACAGGGTTTATACTGGTTCGGGCCACCGTTGTGGTGTAATACCCTACTCCAGTGTGTGGTGTGTGGATTGCCTCTTGGGCTGATGATGATGAACAATACAAGGAAGAACAGCCTCGCGAGGGTCTGTTCTTGGCTGGGGCGATGAACTGCTGGGAGGAGTTCAGCCACCTTTTTCTCTCTCTCCCTCTTTTCAACCGGTTGACCCTTTGCCATGTGGGTGGCTGGTCCTATTTATAGAGGCCCTGGTCCTCTTCCCAAATATCAAGCGGGAAGGGAGCCAACAATGGCGGGCTAATTTGAAAGGGGACAGCAAGTATCAGCTATCCTGACAAAGGCAGTCTTCGCCTGTGCAAAGCTTTGGTGATGACGCCGTCTTGGGCTCCACGGTGACCTCCGTCTCGTAGTCCTCCTGGTCTTGGTCTCGTTGCATCGAAATGGCAACCTTTTACCTGACGCCTCGGTACTCCGCGGCTGCGCTTGCCCCCTTTGCACCAAAGAGGAAAGGAGGACACTGCGCGGGCTGGCACCCGCCTGGCGCCCTGAGTCATCATGGCTTGCGTCACGGGCACCTCGCGAGGTACCCCGCCTTGATCTCTCCGCCTCCTCGTGAGCCAGCCTGACGAGGCCGTGCCTGAGGAAGCTCCGTGTCGTCCGCCCCGTGAGGCTTGGCCCCTCGCGAGGGTCTTGAGTTTGTGTTGGTGAAGATGGGCCGTGCTGGGCCCCCTTTGAGCCATGCCGCAGGCCGCAGGCAGGCAAGTCTGGGGACCTCGTTCCCAGAACGCCAACAGTGTGCGGTGCCCCCCTCCACAGAATTCCACCTTGGTCATATCGTTGTAGTGCTTAGACGAAGCCCTGCGTCGGTAACTTCATCATCACCGTCATCACGTCATCGTGCTGGCGAAACTCTCCCTCGGCCTTAGTTGGATCAAGAGTACGAGGGATGTCACCGAGCTGAACGTGTGCAGATCGCGAGGTGCTGTGCGTTCAGTACTTGATCGGTTGGATCGCAAAGACGTTTGACTACATCAACCACGTTACTCAACGCTTTCGCTTTGGGTCTACGAGGGTACGTAGACATACTCTCCCCCTCTCGTTGCTATGCATCTCCTAGATAGATCTTGCATGATTGTAGGAATTTTTTTTAAATAGTGTGTTCCCCAATAGTTGCGCCTCTCACACCTTCTGTCCGAAAGGCCGATCCCTTGGGCCGATTGGGCCAATGGGCCGGCTACCAGAAGACGGCATGCTCCCAACTGGCGGCCCCAGAGGGCCGGCATCTAGCAGGCGACCCGGAGCCCCCTCAAAGTTTGAACCCACTTACTACGACGAGACGGGTGTAGCTACAGGATGACCTGCTGATGTCTACTACACAACCTTCTTCTTGTAGACGTTGTTGGGCCTCCAAGTGGATGACCTAAGGTTTATCAATCCATAAAAGGCGTAGGATGAAGATGGTATCTCTCAAGCAACCCTGCAACCAAATAACAAAGAGTCTCTTGTGTCCCCAACACACCCAATACAATGGTAAATTGTATAGGTGCACTAGTTCGGCAAAGAGAGGGTGATACAAGTGGTATATGGATAGTAGATAAAGGTATTTGTAATCTGAAATTATAAAAACAGCAAGGTAACTAATGATAAAAGTGAGCGTAAATGGTATTGCAATGCGTTGAAACAAGGCGTAGGGTTCATACTTTCGCTAGTGCAAGTTCCCTCAACAATACTAACATAATTGGATCACATAACTATCCCTCAACAAGCAACAAAGAGTCACTCCAAAGTCACTAATAGTGGAGAACAAACGAAGAGATTATGGTAGGGTACAAAACCACCTCAAAGTTATTCTTTCCAATCAATCCGTTGGGCTATTCCTATAGGTGTCACAAACAACCCTAGAGTTTGTACTAGAATAACACCTTAAGACACAAATCAACCAAAACCCTAATGTCACCTAGATACTCCAATGTCACCTCAAGTATCCGTGGGTATGATTATACGATATGCGTCACACAATCTCAGATTCATCTATTCAAACCAACACATAGAACCTCAAAGAGTGCCCCAAAGTTTCTACCAGAGAATCACGACGAAAACGTGTGCCAACCCCTATGCATAGGTCCATGGGGCGGAACCCGCAAGGTGATCACCAAAACATACATCAAGTGAATCACGTGATATCCCATTGTCACCACAGATACGCACAGCAAGACATACATCAAGTGTTCTCAAATCTTTAAAGACTCAATCCGATAAGATAATTTCAAAGGGGAAACTCAATCCATTGCAAGAGAGTAGAGGGGGAGGAGAAACATAAGATCCAACTATAATAGCAAAGCTCGCGATACATCAAGATAGTGCCAAATCAAGAACACGAGAGAGAGAGAGAGATCAAGCACATAGCTACTGGTACATACCCTCAGCCCCGAGGGAGAACTACTCCCTCCTCGTCATGGAGAGCACCGGGATGATGAATATGGCCACCGGAGAGGGATTCCCCCTCCTGCAGGGTGCCGGAATGGGTCTATATTGGCTTTCGGTGGCTACAGAGGCTTCTGGCGGCGGAACTCCCGATCTATTGTGCTCCCGAATGTTTTTAGGGTATATGGAGATATATAGGCGGAAGAAGTACGTCAGGGGAGCCACGAGGGGCCCACGAAGGTGGAGGGCACGCCCCTGCCTCATGGCTTCCTTGTTGCTTCCCTTACGTGGACTCCAAGTCTCCCGTGTTGCTTTCCTTCGAAAAATAAGTTCCGTGAAGTTTCAGGTCAATTGGACTACGTTTGATTTTCCTTTTCTGCGATACTCTAAAACAAGGAAAAAACAGAAATTGGCACTGGGCTCTGGGTTAATAGGTTAGTCCCAAAACTCATATAAAATAGCATACAAATGCATAAAAAACATCCAAGGTTGATAATATAATAGCATGGAATAATAAAAAATTATAGATACGTTGGAGACGTATCACCTGCCACCCCCCGAATCCAGTGTGGAACATGGCCACAGTGCGGGCGTACCTAGCGGACGCCCCTCGCCCGGCACAGCACTGTTGCCATGCAGCCCATGAAATCACCTATGTCAGAGGGAGCCATGCTCCCACGATGGGCAGTAGGTACGGCCCGCAGGCGATGGGCCCTACCTGTCCGTGAGCCACTAGAAGATGACGAATCCCGAGCAGGCGGCGTCGAGGGCGAGCCGACTCCTAGCAGGCGGCCCTTCTTCCCCTCCAAGTCAGCACACCATTAATCTGATGAGATGGGTGTGGCTATAGTGAACACCCGCCAGACCGCGGGACTGTAGCCATGCGCCCCCCGATGAAGCCTCTGTCATCAAGGACGAGGTTACAGTACAAAGCAGTCAACCTAGCCCGCAGGAGGCGGGCCCTAGTTGTCGGCTGAGTTCACGGCAGCCGGTGGGATCCACCAAGCGGCGGGCCCCAGTAGCCGGCGGAGAAGCCGGCGCCTAGAGACACTCACGGCCGGGTCCTACACCTGACCAGATTACCGTTGTACCCCTGGGGGTAGGCCTATATAAACCCCCCGAGCTCATCAATGCAGATGGTTTTGAACCCTAGCCAAGATACACACAACCATAGAGACAGGAGATAGAGCTGGCCTTGCCCTTTTTCCTCCTCTAGCCGAAACAGCTCAAGGAGCACACTTGTAGCTACACTATTGACGATAGTCATGATGCGGAGACCCCACGGAGCAGGACTAGGGGTGTTATCTCCTCGGAGAGCCCCGAACCTGGGTAGGACTCATAGGCGTTCGAGGTCACGCTGACTCCCACTTCTAGAGCCCGGCAACGTACTCCTGTCCCCTTCCATGATAAGCCACCCCTGGCATATGTCGCTAGATATCACCGACATTTGGTGCCCACCGTGTGGCTAAGTGCACTGTCGTCTGGAAACATGTTCTGGATGGGAACCCTCTTCCTTCTGGGTGAGCGCAGCCAGCATGGCACGCCTGATGGTGTCTGCGTCGACGAGCTTCGCGGCGTGGATGCCGCTTGCGCTGCGAGCTGCCTCGCTGATCTCATCGGCGGGATCAGCCTCACCGACGAGCCCGCGCCTGATGTGGGAGCGGTCAGCTCCGAGAGCTGCCTCGTCGATCTCCTCGGCAAGCTCTGCATCACCAACGAGCCTGGTTCCGACCTAGAGTTCATTTGCTCCACTGACCCGCTCATCGACATGCTCACCGACTCCGACGTGGCGTCCTCCGACATGTTACCTAGCAACGTGGTGATCGTTGACGACCCGCTCCCTCCTGCTGTCAGCAACACCAGTGCCAGCACCGTCACGGAGGTGCTGGTCACTAGCCACGACGGAGCCTCCGATGGGGCCGGCCATGACCCGCTGCAGGCGGCAATGCGGGGCTTGTCCGCGTCCGTAGCGGTAGACGCCGATGGAGCAACGCTGGAAACATTCCGCATCTCGCTCCTCGACAGCGCCAACAAGTTGGCGGCCATGAGGCGCCTCACCGAAGCATACCAGCGCGAGATCGACCGGGCCGTGTGTGGCACGCCGGCTGCTGGCGAACCCAGCCATGTGGGCACCGTTCGGCAGCGTGGCACGACTGTCATCAACATGCTGGGAGCCGATCGCCCAGTCTACGCCATCCTGATGGAGAACTTGTGCGCCGCCCAGGCGGTGGTAGAAAAATTGGACCACCTAGAGGGTGACGAGCATCGTTGCATGACAGCACGCCTCTAGCAGCTCCTTGACACGGCTACCGCACAGCAGGAAGCCAGCCGCCGCGTGGTGGAACCCGGCGTTCAGGCCAAAGACCATCCCCCCGCTGTGAGCATGGGGCGACCTCCCGGTCTCCCACAGGCGGTGCTCGCGGTCGGTGAGACCAAGAGCCGGCTGCTAGCCGCAGTCGGCACACCCCCATCACGATCAAGCGCGACCAAGACGACCGCCCATGAGCAGAGGAATGGCGGGATGATCATCTGCGTCCCCCTCATAGGGAGAGCCGCGCTTTCTCGCCGCCTGTTGAGCATCCGACTCTCGAAGACCGGCTAGGATCCCGTGAAGGAGTCGGGGAGAATGACGCGCGCCACCGGTTTGAGCGACTCGCCCTGTCCCTGGCCATGGAAGAAGAAGATGCAATCAGCCTGGCCTATTTCGGCCCCCGCATTTGCAACGAGCCTTTCCCCAAAGGGTTCTCGCTCCCTCGAGACACTCCGAAGTACAACGGCTCCGTGAAGCCGGAGGACTGGCTGGTCGACTACTCCACGGCCGTCGGCATAGCAAACGGCAACAAGCGTGTTGCCGTAAAGTACGTTCCACTCATGCTCCAGGGCAAGACCCGGACATGGCTGAACAGCTTCAAGCCTTACAGCGTCAACAGCTGGCTGGACTTTGCCGATGTCTTCATCTGCAACTTCACCAGCACCTACAACGGCCGCCCAAGCCTCTCCAACTTTCCATGTGTGTCCAACGCCCAATTGAGTCCACCCGCGACTACTTGACGCACTGTGCTGAGCTAGGCAACTCCCGCGATGGGGTGCATGAGGTGCGGGCCATAGAATACTTCACCGCCGGGTGCAGAGAGGGCACCCTGCTCAAGCACAAGCTCATGTGCGACGAGCCGGCTACGCTGGACGAGCTGCTGATCATAGCGGACAAATACGCCATGGCCGACTCCACCATGAAGTCGGAGCTCCGAGTGGACGCGTCCGGGAAGGTACTCCCCCCGGCTCCTCAGACGCCAGCTGGTGACTCCAGTCAACGACATCAGCCAAACGACAACAAGCGCAAGCCCCAGGAGCCGGCTTCCAGCAGCCGGTAAGTTGCAAGAGTTGAAGATCAGCAGCCAGAGGGGTAGCCTGGCCCCAAGCGTCAGAAGGGCGGCAAGCCCGCTTGGTTGCCCCCTTCTCCTTCGAGCAAACACTTGATGCACCTTGCAAGTTCTACAGCAGCGCGAAGCCGTCCAACCACACCACCCGAAAATGCCACTGGCTCACCCAGATTGCCAAGAGCGAAGGCATGCCGCCTCCAGCAGCCGGCCCGGCGCTGCCACCTCCTCCAATGCCAGCTCCCTGTCCAGACGGCAGGCTCCAAGATGAGTTCCCCGAAGCCAACGCCATCTACGTCGTGTTCACCAGTGAAGTCGACGACAAGCACATCCGGCACTAGCATCACCGGGAGGTGAACGCCGTCTCCTCACAGGTCCCGGAGTTCATGCACTAGTCCGAGAGGCCTATCAGCTGGAGCCGCGCTGACCACCCAGCCGTGATGCCTTCATCGGGTTC
This sequence comes from Triticum urartu, assembly GCF_056163025.1. Lineage (NCBI taxonomy): Eukaryota > Viridiplantae > Streptophyta > Magnoliopsida > Poales > Poaceae > Triticum > Triticum urartu. The sequence goes on along the minus strand of NC_141879.1, from coordinate 146,561,323 downwards.
TTATGCCATGGTGCTGGATTCCACCTTCTCAACAGAGAGGCGAGCTTGCTGCTTCTACCAATTCCTGATTGATGGCGGTAGCAGCATCAACATCCTCTACCACGACACCATGGAGAAGTTGGGCATCAACGAGAAGCAGCTCCAAGCCAGTCGGACTGTCTTCCACGGCATTGTAGCTGGACTCTCTCCTGCTCCCCAATCGTCAAGATCAAGATTAACGTCATGTTTGGCAACAACGATCATTTCCGCCGTGAGCCAATCTGGTTCGAGGTGGTTGACCAGGACAGTCCCTACCACGCGCTCTTGGACCGACCTACGCTGGCCAAGTTCATGGTGGTACCGCACTACGCCTACCAGAAGTCGGCCGCGTGTGTTGCTACCAGCACTCGGCTGGCCGAGTCCCTCATCATCACCGAAGAAAAGCGTCTCCTTGACCGGTGCTACCTCTTGAGCATGCGTTGGTTTTCCCTTGAAGAGGAAAGGGTGATGCAACAAAGTAGCGTAAGTATTTCCCTCAGTTTTTGAGAACCAAGCTATCAATCCAGTAGGAGACTACACGCAAGTCACCTAGTACCTGCACAAACAAAGAAGAACCTCGCAACCAACGCGATAAAGGGGTTGTCAATCCCTTCACGGTCACTTACGAAAGTGAGATCTAATAGAGATAATAAGATAAATATTTCTGGTATTTTTGTTGTATAAATTGAAAAGTAAAGATTGCAAAATAAATAGTAAACTAGAATTGTAGATTAGAAACTTATATGATGTAAAGTAGACCTGGGGGCCATAGGTTTCACTAGTGGCTTCTCTCAAGATAGCATATATTACGGTGGGTGAACAAATTACTACAAAGCAATTGATAGAAAAGCGCATAGTTATGATGATATCTAGGCATGATCATCAACATAGGCATCACGTCCTTGTCAAGTAGACCAAAATGATTCTGCATCTACTACTATTACTCCACACATTGACCGCTATCCAGCATGCATCTATAGTATTAAGTTCAAAAGAACAGAGTAACGCATTAAGCAAGATGACATGATGTAGAGGGATAACTCAAGCAATATGATATAAACTCCATCTTTTATCCTCGATGGCAACAATACAATACATGCCTTGTTGCCCCTACTGTCACTGGGTGTCACGACCCTAGCTCAGCCCCTGTTGTCTTTGCTTGATCGTCATGTCATCATCATTTTAATTCATGAAAGTTGAATTGAGGTTAGTTGAAACCCTCATAAATCAGTTCAGAAATAATCAACATTAAAATCTCATCAAAGGAGCCCAAGAAAATGTTCCTCTTAAACCTTGAAAAATATTGGCAAGAATAAAATTCAAACCAATATTTTTGGAGGATTTAAAATATTTATTTTGGGCCTTTGATTTAAATCATAAACTATTTGAGTTGGATATATTTCTATTATAAAAGAAATAAATGTCCAATTATTCTGAAACTTTTTAGGGGTCTCAGGAAATATCCATTTAGCTCCCATATTAAATTTCAGGATTTTTCAAAATGATCCAGTACTTCTACTAAATCAAAACAGAGGAATAAAATTCGAAAACAGAATAAAATAGAAAAACCAGAGAGAAGGACTTACCTTGCGTAGCCCACCTAGTGGCCCAGCCCACCAGGGGCATACCTGTCTTCAACCTCTGCCTACTGCCAGAGGCGAGGACGAGCATGGTGCCCGCGCGGGCCGGCACGCAGCTGCTGCCTGGCCCTCCCTGGCCAGCGCGACACTGGGGATCACCACCCGGTGGCCATCTGGAACCCGCTGACCCACTCGCTCTCTCTCTCTCTCCCTCTCGCTCCCTCGCTCTCCCCCTCATGGTCGAAGCCGCCGTGGCCACCGCCAAGAACCACCGCGGCCAGCCACTCCCTCGGTCCATCTCCGCCTCCCCGAGCTCTGTATCATCTCCAGCTTCATCCTCGACGAGCCAAGCCTCGCCGGACGCCCTGCAACGCCGGCTCCGCATCTTCTTCTTCCACGGGCACCGAAGATCGTCGTCATCGATTCGCCAGAACCTGTACTTCCCCAGCCTCTCCAGCAGCACCGGACGATCCGTGGTGAGCCGCTGACCCGTTCCCCCTTGCCCCATTGTCCCTCGCGTCCTCTAGCTGCTGCCCCGCAAGCTCCCACGCCGCCGTCCGCAATGGCCGGCAAGTTCCGCACTCCCGAGTTCCCCCGCTTGCAGCCGAGCATACCGATGCACTCAGTGCGTTTGCAGGAGCCCAAAACATCCAACCACTACTCCTACCGTGCTTTATGGCATCGTTCGGTCGATGCCCGAACTCCGGCCACCGCTGCGAGCTCGCTTCCGGCGAGCTCGAGCCACCCTGCGCCCCCTGCTGCCTCCGCTGGATGCGCGGGAGGAAGGGCAACTGCCTGGTGCCCTTAGGGCGTCGAACCGCTGCCGGAGCAGCGTTTCCGGCGAGCGTCCGCCGAGGTTTTGGTCGCCGCCGGCCAAACTCCGGCGGGCTGTCGTGGCGCTGGCTTAATTAGGCTGACCAATGGATTAGCACTAACTAATTGACCCCCTGGGTCACTGACGTATGGGCCTGGCCTGCTGAGAGTTTTTAGTTAGGACAAAAGTTAACACTAATTATGCTGTTATTGAGGTGGGTCACTAACCAGCGGTCCCCACTTGTCAGGTTTGACCTGGCTGACCGTGTTTGACTGCTGACGTCGCTATGACACACTGTTGAGGTCATAAACACATTTGCTTGGATTTTCTTATTTAGAAATAAATCTGAAAATTCCAGAAAATGTTTAAAACTTCTAAAAATCATAGAAAATAATCTACAGCTCAGATTGAAAACATTTATATATGAAAAATGATCAAAAAATCCAATCGATCTAGTGGTACTGTTTTCATGCATGTTAGAACAACTTATGACTACTGTTTAGGGAAAATCAAATGAATGGCATTTGAATATCCACATATGGGGTTTGAATTTGAATCTTGGATTCAAACCAACTCCATTTAACCTATTGCTAGTTGCATTAGCTCAAATTACAGCATATTGACATGTCATGATCATGCATCATATTGTGCATTGCATTGATTGTGTTCCTTCTCTGTTGCCGGTGGTTGTTCCCTCTCAATAGACGTGTTCCGACGATGAGTTTGATGACACCGATGAAGAGCTATACTATCTTAAGAAGTGCCAGGCAAGCAACCCCCCCTTTTTCATTCCGATACAATCCCACTCTCTCGCTCCTGCTCTCGTTTATTGCATTAGGACAACAACGATTCATCTGTTACATGTTGCGGTAGTTGAACCCCTTTTCCTCTACATAACCTATCATTGCCATAGTAAATAGATGAAACCCACTAGCATGAGTAGGAGTTGTTTGAGCCCTGATGTGCCTACTCATTCATGCTTGTTTGTCATGCCTGCTACTGCTTAGAGTTGAGTCAGGTCTGATTCATCAGGGATGAATTGGAATGGTGATGAACATTTCCTACTGTGTGTGAGCTAAGTGTGTGAACACGATTTGGTAAAGGTAGCGGTGAGAAGCCATGTAGGAGTACATGGTGGGTTGTCTCATTGAAACCATCCTCAGGAACTGAGTTCTGTGTTTGTGATCCATGGACAACTACTACCACGCGTTGGGCCTAAAACCAATGGACCCTCTCGACTTATTAACCGCCCATGTCCTCTGTCCAGTAGTTGCAAGTAGTTTCTGGTGTTTGTAGTATGCTGGGGGCCGTGTGTAGCGCTGACCCAAGGGGTGGGCTGTGATGTAGTAGGCACGTGGCATGGTGTAGTGGGATGCCAGTTTGGTGCCTCGGGAACCCTACACACATCGTTCGGGGCCGTATGTGGAAACCTCGCCCGGACTCCCTGCGGATGGAACCTGAATAGGCGATAAACCTGGACTAGGGACTTGTGTGGATAGTCAGGTCATGGCCGACACCCTCGCCAGGCTTCCGCTTGAAGGTTGTCGAGATACATGACATGTACATGGTGGTAAGTGGCGAGAGCGTGTGTGAAGAAGTACACCCCTGCAGGGTAAACATGATCTATTCGAATAGCCGTGTCCACGGTAAAGGACCTTTGGGTTGCCTATACAGTTCATAGACAAGTGAAAGTGGGTACTCTAAAATGCACAAGATAAGTGTGAGTGCTATGGATGGTGTTCTCGTAGGGAGACTAGAGCGGATCCATGGTGGTGTATTGATTGGTGAATATGTGGACTCGTGTGCGCCACCCCAAAAGAGTTACTTGCAGTCATAGTTCAGGATAGCCACCGAGTCAAAGCTGGCTTGCTTTAGATAAACTCCACCACCCCTTTGTTGATACTGATGCATATGCAGCTAGTTCTGATGTAAGTCTTACTGGGTACATTTTTACTCACATTTGCTTAATTTATGTTTTCTCAGAGAGACTTCAGTATCACTAGTAGTTCCGCGTGGACTTCTACGTTTAGCTTGTTACCTCATCTACGATTTTGCGCCCTCGGTAGGGTCTTGTAGATAGTCAGGCTTCTCAGCCTTTACATTTGTAGTTGTCTGTACTCATACAAGTTAAGCTTCCGCATGTGCTTTTTTCTTGTATGACTTGAATGCTGGGTCATCAGACCCATGTTTGTAATATTTGGCTCTTCAGAGCCTAATGAATAAATACTTTGAGTCATAGAGTTTTGTTGTGATTCCATGTTGTATTTTCACATATCGAGCATATTGTGCGTATGTTATTGAAATGCTTGGTATGTGTGGGATCCAACAACCTAGTTGTTTATTCTTGGTAGCCTCTCTTACTGGGAAATGTCTCCTAGTGCTTCCACTGAGCCATGGTAGCTTGCTACTGCTCCGGAACACTTTGGTTGGCCGGCATGCATCCTTCTTCGTTCCTGTGTCTGTCCCTTCGGGGAAATATCACGCGCTGTTCCTTTAAGTCCTTGTAGCTTGCTACGACTTGGGTTCATACGTTGACGACCGACATGTTTGTTGCTGGGTCATGTATGCCTGTCCCTGTAAGTTAGTGCCAGTTTGGATTCACGACTAGTCATGTCGGCCCGGGTTCTCTGTCATATGGATACTAGCGACACTATCATATACGTGAGCCAAAAGGCGCAAACGGTCCCGGGCTAGGTAAGGTGGCACCCGTGGGAATACCATGCGTGAGGCCGCAAAGTGATCATGTGTTACATGCTAGATCGGTGCGACTTAGGATCGGGGTCCTGACACTGGGAAAGGACACCACAAGATTGAACCCAAAGCTAAGCACTTCTCCCATTGCAAGAAAGATCAATCTAGTAGACCAAACCAAACTGATAATTCGAAGAGACTTACAAAGATATCAAATCATGCATATAATAATTCAGAGAAGAATCAAATATTGTTCATAGATAATCTTAATCATAAACCCACAGTTCATCGGAACTCGGTAAACGCACCGCAAAAAGAATTACATCGAATAGATCTCCAAGAACATCGAGGAGAACTTTGTATTGAGATCCAAAGAGAGAGATGAAGCCATCTAGCTAATAACTATGGACCCGAAGGTATGTGGTAAACTACTCACACATCATCGGAGAGGCTATGGTGTTGATGTAGAAGCCCTCCGTGATTGAATCCCCCTCCGGCAGATCGCCGGAAAAGGTCCCCAGACGGGATCTCACGGGTACAGAAGGTTGTGGCAGTGGAAAAGTGGTTTCGTGGCTCCCCTAGATGTTTTCAGGGTATAAGAGTATATATAGGTGAAAGAAGTAGGTCGGTGGAGCTGCGAGGGGCCCACGAGGGTGGGGGCGCGCCTGACCCCCCTGGGTGCGCCGCCCTACCTCATGGTCGCCTCGCAGCTTCCTTGATGTCCAATCCAAGTCTCCTGGATTGCGTTTGTTCCAAAAAAAGATATTCGCGAAGGTTTCATTCCGTTTGGATTCCGTTTGATATTCCTTTTCTGCGAAACACTGAAATAGGCAAAAACAACAACAATTTTTGCACTGGGCCTTCGGTTAATAGGTTAGTCCCAAAAATAATATAAAAGTGCATAATAAAGCCCATAAACATCCAAAACAGATAATATGATAGCATGGAACAATAAAAAAATTATAGATACGTTGGAGACATATCAAGCATCCCCAAGCTTAATTCCTGCTCGTCCTCAAGTAGGTAAATGATAAAAACAGAATTCTTGATGTGGAATGCTACCTAACATAATTTTCAATGTATTTCTCTTTATTGCGGCATCAATGTTTAGATCCAAAAGATTCTAGACAGAAGTTTAATATTGACATAAAAATAATAATACTTCAAGCAATGCTAACCAAGCAATCATGTCTTACAAAATAACATAGCCAAAGAAAGCTCATCCCTACAAAATCATATAGTTTGGCCATGCTTCATTTTCGTCACACAAAATGCTCCCATCATGCACAACCCCGATGACAAGCCAAGCAATTGTTTCATACTTTAGTCTTTTCAAACTCTTTCAACTTTCACGCAATATATGAGCGCGAGCCATGGATATAGCACTATGGATGGAATAGAATATGATGATGGAGGTTGTGTGAGAAGACAAAAAGGGAGAAAATCTCACATTGACGCGGCTAATCAACGTGCTATGGAGATGCCCATCAATTGATGTCAATGCAAGGAGTAGGGATTGCCATGCAACAGATGCACTAGAGCTATAAATATATGAAAGCTCAACAAAAGAAACTAAGTGTGTGTGCATCCAACTTGCTTGCTCATGAAGACCTAGGGCATTTTGAGGAAGCCCATCATTGGAATATACAAGACAAGTTCTATAATGAAAAATTACCACTAGTATATGAAAGTGACAACATAAGAGGCTCTCTATCATGAAGATCATGGTGCTACTTTGAAGCACATGTGTGGAAAAAAGGATAGTAACATTGCCCCTTCTCTCTTTTTCTATCATTTTTTGGGCCTCTCTTTTTTATGGCCTTTCTTTTTTCGAAGAACTTTCCACACATGGGACAATGCTCTAATAATGAAAATCATCACACTTTTATTTACTTTACAACTCAAGAATTACAACTTGATACTTAGAACAAAATATGACTCTATGTGAATGCCTCCGGCGGTGTACCGGGATAATGAATCAAGAGTGACATGTATGAAAGAATTATGAAGGTGGCTTTGCCACAAACACGATGTACCGGGATAATGAATCAAGAGTGACATGTATGAAAGAATTATGAAGGTGGCTTTGCCACAAATACGATGTCAACTACATGATCATGCAAGGCAATATGACAATGATGGAGCGTGTCATAATAAACGAAACGGTGGAAAGTTGCATGGCAATATATCTTGGAATGGTTATGGAAATGCCATAATAGGTAGGTATGGTGGCTGTTTTGAGGAAGATATAAGGAGGCTTATGTGTGATAGAGCGTATCATATCACGGGGTTTGGATGCACCTACGAAGTCTGCACCAACTCTCGAGGTGAGAAAGGGTAATGCACGGTATCAAAGAGGCTAGCAATGATGGTAGGGTGAGAGTGCGTATAGTCCATGGACTCAACATTAGTCATAAAGAACTCATATACTTATTGCAAAAATCTACAAGTCATCAAAACCAAGCACTACGCGCATGCTCCTAGGGGGATAGATGGTAGGAAAAGACCATCGCTCGTCCCCAACCGCCACTCATAAGGAAAGCAATCAAAGAACACCCCATGCTCCAAATTTTTCACATAATGTTTACCATACGTGCATGCTACGTGACTTGCCAACTTCAACAAAAGTAATTCTCAATTCCATAATTACTCAACTAGCACAACTCTAATATTACCACCTTTATATCTCAAAATTGTTGGGGAACGCAGTAATTTCAAAAACTATTCCTACGCACACACAAGATCATGGTGATGCATAGGAACGGTAGGGGAGAGTATTTTCTACGTACCCTCGTAGACCGTAAGTGCAAGCCCTATGACAACGCGGTTGATGTAGTCATACGTCTTCATGATCCGACCGATCCTAGTATCGAAAGTACGGCACCTTCGCGATCTCCACACGTTCAGCTCGGTGCCGTCCCACAAACTCACGATCCAGCAGAGTGTCGAGGGAGAGCTTCGTCAGCACGACGGCGTGATGATGGTGATGATGAAGCTACCGGCGCAGGGCTTCGCCTAAGCACTATGATGATATGACCGAGGTGGATTATGGTGGAGGGGGCACCACACACGGCTAAAATATCAATGATCAACTTGTGTGTCTATGGGGTTCCCCTGGCCACGTATATAAAGGATGGAGGGAGGAGGAGGCCGGCCCTCATAGGGCGCGCCCAAAGTGTGGAGTCCTACTAGGACTCCCTAGTCGTAGTAGGATTCCACCTCCTACATGGAATAGGAAAAAGGGAAGGGAGAAGGAGAAGGAAGGAAGGGGGCGCCCCCTTTCCCTAGTCCAATTCTGACCAGTCCATGGGGAAGGGGCGCGGCCACCCTTGAGGCCTTTCTCTCCTTTCCCGTATGGCCCATTTAGGCCCAATACGAATTCCCGTAACTCTCCGGTACTCCGAAAAATACCTGAATCACTCGGAACCTTTCCGATGTCTGAATATAGCCTTCCGATATATCGATCTTTATGTCCCGACCATTTCGAGACTCCTCGTCATGTCCCAGATCTCATCCGGGACTCTGAACAAACTTCGGTCATCAAATCACATAACTCATAATACAAATCGTCACAGAATGTTAAGCGTGCGGACCTACGGGTTCGAGAACTATGTAGACATGACCGAGACTCATCTCCGGTCAATAACCAATAGCGGAACCTGGATGCCCATATTGGTTCCTGCATATTCTACGAAGATCTTTATCGGTCAAACCGCATAACAACATACGTTTTTCCCTTTGTCATCGGTATGTTACTTGCCCGAGATTCGATCGTCTGTATCTCAATACCTAGTTCAATCTCGTTACCGGCACGTATATTTACTCGTTCCATAATGCATCATCCCTCAACTAACTCATCAGTCACATTGCTTGCAAGGCTTATAGTGATGCGCATTACCGAGATGGCCCAGAGATACATCTCTGACAATCGGAGTGACAAATCCTAATCTCGATCTATGCCAACTCAACAAGTACCATCGGAGACACCTGTAGAGCACCTTTATAATCACCCGGTTACGTTGTGATGTTTGGTAGCACACAAAGTGTTCCTCCGGTATACGGGAGTTGGATAATCTCATAGTCATAGGAACATGTATAAGTCATGAAGAAAGCAATAACAACAAACTAAATGATCATCGTGCTAAGATAATGGATGGGTCAAGTCAATCACATTATTCCCCAATAATGTGATCCCGTTAATCAAATTACAACTCATTTCTATGGTCAGGAAACATAACCATCATTGATTCAATGAGGTAGTCAAGTAGAGGCATACTAGTGACACTCTGTTTGTCTATGTATTCACACATATACTAAGTTTCGGGTTAATACAATTCTAGCATGAATAATAAACATTTATCATGATATAAGGAAATAAATAATAACTTTATTATTGCCTCTAGGGCATATTTCCTTCAGTCTCCCACTTGCACTAGAGTCAATAATCTAGTTCACATCGTCATGTGATTTAACACCAATAGTTCACATCTTTATGTGATTAGTTCAAATCTCCATGTGACTAATACCCAAAGGGTTTACTAGAGTCAATAATCTAGTTCACATTGCTATGTGATTAACACCCAAAGAGTGATTATGTTTTGCTTGTGAAAGAAGTTTAGTCTACGGGTCTGCAACATTCAGATCCATATGTATTTTGCAAATTTCTATGTCTACAATACTCTGCACGGAGCTACTCTAGCTAATTGCTCCCACTTTCAATATGTATCTAGATCGAGACTTAGAGTCATCTAGATCAGTGTCAAAAGCTTGCATCAACGTAACTCTTTACGACAAACTCTTTTATCACCTCCATAACCGAGAAATATTTCCTTAGTCCTCTAAGTATAATTTTGACCGATGTCCAGTGATCCACTCTTGCATCACTATTGTACCCTCTTGCCACACTCTTGGTGAGGTACACAATAGGTCTGGTACACAACATAGCATACTTTATAGAACCTATGACTGAGGCATAGGGAATGACTTTCCATTCTCTTTCTATTTTCTGTCGTGGTCGGGTTTTGAGTCTTTACTCAACTTCACACCTTGCAACACAGGCAAGAACTTCTTTGACTGTTCCATTTTGAACTACTTCAAAAATCTTGTCACCGTATGTACTCATTGAAAAATATGAAAGTGCGTTATATCGACTAGAGGGGGGGTGAATAGGCGATTTCTATGAAATTCTTCACTGAGGAATTTGCCGGTGAGGAAATTCCTTAGCGAAGAACTACTAGCAGCAGAATAAGTACTCAAAAGTAAACATAACAGAATACAAGCATAGTCATCATGATGAAATGATGACAGCCACAGAGTACAAGAAGCGTAAGCACAGGATAACACAGGATGAAGACAAACAGACTGAAGAAATTGAACTGAGGAAATTGAGAAAGTCTTCAAACACAGATATGAACAAACACACAACACAGTTATGAGGAAATGAACGAGTTGAGGGAATAGAACCAGTAAGCTTGGTGAAGACAGTGATTTGGTAGACCAGTTCCAACTGCTGTCTCAGTTGTACGTCTGGTTGGAGCGGCTGAGTATTTAAACTCGAGGACACACAGTCCTGAACACGCAACTCAGGACACCAAGTCCTAACCGTATTCTCCTTGAACTAAGGTCACACAGACCTCGTCCAATCACTCGTGGTAAGTTTTCAGGTGACTTTCGAACCTTCACAAACTTGGTCACTCGGCGATCCACAATTCCTCTTGGATGCTCTAGACCATGACGTCTAACCGTCTGGAAGAAGCACAATCTTCAAAGGTAACAAGCGTCGGATCCACGCAGGATCAATCTCTTTAGTGATGCTCAATCACTTCGGGTTTGTAGGTGTTTCGGTTTGGGTTTTTCCTCACTTGATGATTTTCGCTCAAAGTCCTCAGAGGATGGGTTGCTCTCAAATGACAAGTGTCAGTTTCTCTCGGAGCAGCCAACCAGCTAGTGGTTGTAGGGGGCGGCTATTTATAGCCTAGGGAGCAGCCCGACATGATAAGACATAAATGCCCTTCAATGATATGACCGTTAGGTGGATAGATATTTTGGGACAGCTGGCGCATAGCACAACAACGGTCGGAATTTTGAGTAGCAAAATCCTCAGGGCTATCATGTTCCTCACTGTGTAGGTAATCCGCACTGGCGAATTCCTAACTCCTCAGTCAGAACAAATTCTTCAGAGACCAGAAGAACTTCGTCTCTGTCACTGAAGAAATTGATTGAACTGTATGAGATTTCCAATGGCTTCACTCGAAGGGATAGGTAGCTGTAGGATTTTGAGTTGAGCATCACATGGAAAATTTTCCTTAGTATTTCCTCGACCCCCTTTAACAGTACGGTGTTCCTATGACTCAAGAAAGAGAAAATGAAACAACGAAAACAAAAGTCTTCACGCTTCATGTTCCTCGAATGAATACCAAGTCTTCAAGGTCACACCAATTTCTTCACTTTCAAAGTCTTCAGAAAGTCTTCAGAAGTCTAAAGTCTTCAGTCAAAGAACTTCATTTTTAGGGGTCGACTTTCTCTGTAAATATCAAAATCCTCATAGACTTATGGACCTGTGTACACTCACAAACGCTTTAGTCCCTTAACCTATAAGTCTTCAATACATCAAAATCACTAAGGGGCACTAGATGCACTTACAATCTCCCCCTTTTTGGTGATTGATGACAATATAGGTTAAGTTTTCAACGGGGATAAACATATGAAGTGCAAATACTGATATTGAGGAATTTGATTGCAAGATATAGAGGCACTCCCCCTGAAGATGTGCATAGTGAGCAATTTGCTTTTGAAGCAATGCACACTTGAAGAGTTGAATCATGGAGATCTCCCCCTATATCTTGTAATTCATACACGCATTTGACATATAACAGTGAAGATTTTGAAATGCATGATGAAATATGGTGACTGATGTAATTCAGCATGCGTGCATTAGCATATATGAGGAATAAGCATGCAGAAAAACATATCAAAAGTATCAGAGCACCATCGGGTTTAAGTTTACAACTCGATCCAATAAAGTCTCAGAAGAACGAGAGTTGTAACTTAACAAAAAAACGCCCATATAGAAAGACCCGCTTGAAGACTAACTCAAAATTCTCCCCCTTTGTCATCAAATGACCAAAAGGATCGAATATGAGGACTAAATGCCTCTGAAGAATATCAAGTTGATGAAGGAGTGCCAGCGTTGTTGGGGTCGTTAGTTGTAGTAGGGCCTGCCACAGTGTCGTCCAAGTCTTCATTCTCATCAGTGTCGCGTGATGAGGAATATGAGCTGGCCACCAGAGAAAGAACCTTGACCTTCTTGAATTTCTTCGGTGGGGGTGCAGATCCCACCAGCCTCAAGCGCGGTGAGGACTATCCTGATGAATGGGCCAAGCGCCAAGCCAAGTTGGCTAAGCAAGCCAGAGAAGCAGTGAGGAAATTCAATGAAGACTCTGTTGCTGCTGCCTCTGTTGAGGCCTCTGCTGTCAAGCCGAAGAAGGCTATGTCAAAGAAGCCTGCGCGCAAGCCAAGTGCTTCACCAACAATGCCCTCAAGGCCAAGTTCCTCAGCAATGCCCTCATGGCCAGAATCCTCAAAGCCCTCACGGAAAATTCCTCATGCTGCTCCTGCTCCTTCAAAATCCTTAGCTCCTCCACAGTCCTCAGCTGTTCCGACAAAGTCCTCTGCACCTGTGCATCTTGCCTCGTGCCAAAGGACTACAGGCATCTCCATTGCCTCAGGTGTCTCAGCTAGTTCCTCAGCTGCACCAAATTCCTCAACGGGACCCTCTCTACTGAAGACAAAGGCCACTGCTGGACGAGGTCCTCGCCCAAGTCCTCAGAAGAAGCAAGTCGCTTTCCAAGTGCCGCCTGAAGAAGACGAAGCTGATGATGATGAACTTGCAGAAATCATCAGAGATAGGCAAGTCAGGGCCGCTAGAGCCAAGGAAACAAATGTGCCACTTCTTTTGGATCCCAAGTTGATCCTCGAATACATTGACGTTTGGCACAAGGACCCCAACACTCCCATGACTGACTTCAAGCTGACTCCTGGCCAAAGTCACATGCTGACTCACTTCATACAAGAAGAGAAATGGAAATTTGAACAGGGGAGGAGGGTGAAGAAAGTGCAGTACAAGAAAGAGCGCTTTCTGAAGCAAAACGTTCTGAAGCTTTCACCTGAAGAACTTGTTGCTCTCCAATTAGAAATCAAGAAATTGAGTGATGAATTTGATCGCTATTATGCTGACTAGCTGGGAGCCAAAGTCAGATTTGTAAAGATAACAGAACAGTTCACCTCCAATGTTGCAGCCCCAACGCAACAGGAAATTCCTCAGGCTGAAGCATCTGCTCAGCCTACTGAAGAAAATGTCAGCACCGCTGATGACAATCAGGCTGTTGAAGAACACGTGAGTTCCAGGGCTGATGACTGCATTCCAGCCGCTGAAGAAATTGCCAGGGCATCCACTAGTGGTGCGCCTGAAGAAACTGAAGAAATCAGGGCAACTGCATCAGTTGTGCCTGAAGAAAATCAACCAGATTCCTCTGCTCCTCCTGCGCCAACACCAACTCCGATCCTTCCATCTGCATCAGATGTGAAAAAGACCAAGGCTGCAGAGCATGCAATAGTGAAGAAAAGGAAAGCATCAACTACTTTAGATTCTTCAGCTCCGAAGAAGATGAAGCCTTTGACAAGTTCATTTGCTAATCCCATTGATGTTGTTCCGATCTCAACCATGCCATCAAAGGACCTTGTTCCTTTTGCTGAAGAATATGAGATCCGTAGCGGATCTGATGAAGAAAATCATTCTGCTGCTTCGTCAGAGCAGATTGATGAAGAAATTAAAGTGGATACGATCCCTTCAACACCTGTTATCTCCTCGCCTATGCCTCAGTTCACAGCTGAAGAGGCTGGCGTTGAAGAAATGGAAGATGAAGATGTGGACGTTGGCTGCTCCACACCAGTAATAAGTGATGAATTCTGGAAAAGTCAGCATCCAAACTCTCCAATGTTCACACCGTTGCAGCAAATACCTTAGTCACCTACACAAACTGTTCAAATGGGCTCTGAAGAAACTCACCCCACTTCATCTGTGCGTGAAGAAATTCCAGCCACTAGCGCTGAAGAAAATGCTGATGCTGAACATCTGAAGACGCAGACTGCCACTGAAGAGGAACCAGAAATTTCTCAGCCCAAAGAACTTGAGATTGCGGTTCCTGAGGTCATGATGCAAGTCACTGACACTCCTCTGCCAAAGCCAAAGGATCCATTCTCACGCAAGCAAAAGTTCAAGGCTGATGATTTCTTCGGCGAGCACGTATTCTTCGAAGACTACAACCCATATAACTCTACTCGCATTAGGAAGAGGCGTTTCTGGACTGCTAGTCAAGCAAATTTCTATTCCTTAGTGCTGTTCAACAAAGAGAAAATCTTCTACCATGAGCACATTCCTCACGTGGATATGGAATCTCTGCCGTGCTTCGCACCAGTCCTCAGTGTTCTTCACGACGCTGGACTGTTAAACTTTTGCTCTGACATCTGCGATTGGAATGAAGAACTGATTCTTCAATTTTATGCGACATTGCACATCACAGGAGATTCTGAAGATGTGAATTCATGGGTGCTGGACTGGATGTCTCAAAACACTCACTACACTGCACCAGCCTCTGAATTGCTTCGTGCCTTACCACTCAGTCCTCCCCTTGAAGAAGCTCGTTGCATCTACAGTGAACCTGAGCCTACAAATCACTACATGCAGGTGCTGATGAAACCTTTGAAGCCAGGTCAGGCACCAAGAACAAAATTCCTCGTGAAGGAATTGCTTTATGTGCCTAGAACTGTCTATCGTATTCTTACGAGGACAATGAGTCCTATCAAAGGCCACGACTCATCTGATGAGGAAATTGTTGGCATCATGAAGAATCTGGTATTCAACATCGTTCATGGCATTCCTGTCAATTATCACGATTTCTTCATGAGGACTCTGGCAAATGTTGCACTGTCTCCGTTTGAGCTGAAGCCTTATGCACCTTGGATTATGAGATTCCTCAGGACAAGGTCTTCACTCAACTACAAAGCTGATTTTCAAAATCATCTGAGCTACTTGCCCCCAATTGAAGTCCTCAAGCAGACCTATTCGTCAGTTGATGGAAAGGGCAAGGCTCCAGCTATTATAGATGAAGGCATTCGTCCATTGGATGGTCAGTTTCGCAAAGCTGCCTCTTATTCCACCAATGATGACTCTGCCACACATGATTCTGCCAATGCACCCAAGTCTACTCCTCAAGCCACTGCTCCTCGTGTGATGACTGATCGTGAGCTTCTGCTTAGTCTTCACCAGAAGGTGGATCGAAATCATAAATGGGTTAAGCGTCAGTTTGGTTCATTTCTTCACAACATGACTGCTACACACAATGCAGTGAAGAAAAACCATTACTACCTCCATGAAGTCTTCGGTCGCACCTGGGCCATTCTGTCACATCTGTATGGTGAAGACGATCTGAAGAAAATGGGTCTCAAGGAAGATTTTGACTGGTCTGCACCCCCACCGAAGAAATTCAAGAAGGTCAAGGTTCCTTCTCTGGTGGCCAGCTCATATTCCTCATCACGCGACACTGATGAGAATGAAGACTTGGACGACACTGTGGCAGGCCCTACTACAACAAACGACCCCAACAACGCTGGCGCTCCTTCATCAACTTGATATTCTTCAGAGGCATTTAGTCCTCATATTCGATCCTTTTGGTCATTTGATGACAAAGGGGGAGAATTTTGAGTTAGTCTTCAAGCGGGTCTTTCTATATGGGCGTTTTTTTGTTAAGTTACAACTCTCGTTCTTCTGAGACTTTATTGGATCGAGTTGTAAACTTAAACCCGATGGTGCTCTAATACTTTTGATATGTTTTTCTGCATGCTTATTCCTCATATATGCTAATGCACGCATGCTGAATTACATCAGTCACCATATTTCATCATGCATTTCAAAATCTTCACTGTTATATGTCAAATGCGTGTATGAATTACAAGATATAGGGGGAGATCTCCATGATTCAACTCTTCAAGTGTGCATTGCTTCAAAAGCAAATTGCTCACTATGCACATCTTCAGGGGGAGTTCCTCTATATCTTGCAATCAAATTCCTCAATATCACTATTTACACTTCATATGTTTATCCCCATTGAAAACTTAACCTATATTATCATCAATCACCAAAAAGGGGGAGATTGTAAGTGCATCTAGTGCCCCTTAGAGATTTTAATGTATTGAAGACTTATAGGTTAAGGGACTAATGCGTTTGTGAGTGTACACAGGTCTATAAGTCTATGAGGAGTTTGATATTTACAGAGAAAGTCGACCCCTAAAAATGAAGTTATTTGACTGAAGACTTTAGACTTCTGAAGACTTTCTGAAGACTTTGAAAGTGAAGAAATTGGTGTGACCTTGAAGACTTGGTATTCATTCGAGGAACATGAAGCGTGAAGACTTTTGTTTTCATTGTTTCATTTTCTCTTTCTTGAGTCATAGGAACACCGTACTGTTAAAGGGGTCGAGGAAATACTAAGGAAAAATTTCCATGTGATGCTCAACTCAAAATCCTACACCTACCAATCCCTTCGAGTGAAGCCATTGGAAATCTCATACAGTTCATTCAATTTCTTCAGTGACAGAGACGAAGTTCTTCTGGTCTCTGTGGAATTTTTTCTGACTGAGGAGTTAGGAATTCACCAGTGCAGATTACCTACACAGTGAGGAACATGATAGCCCTGAGGATTTTGCTACTCAAAATTCCGACCGTTGCTGTGCTATGCGCCAGCTGTCCCAAAATATCTATCCACCTAACGGTCATATCATTGAAGGGCATTTATGTCTTATCATGTCGGGCTGCTCCCTAGGCTATAAATAGCCGCCCCTACAACCACTAGCTGGTTGGCTGCTCCGAGAGAAACTGATACTTGTCATTTGAGAGCAACCCATCCTCTGAGGACTTTGAGCGAAAATCATCAAGTGAGGAAAAACCCAAACCGAAACACCTACAAACCCGAAGTGATTGAGCATCACTGAAGAGATTGATCCTGCGTGGATCCGATGCTTGTTACCTTTGAAGATTGTGCTTCTTCCAGACGGTTAGACGTCATGGTCTAGAGCATCCAAGAGGAATTGTGGATCACCGAGTGACCAAGTTTGTGAAGGTTCGAAAGTCACCTGAAGACTTACCACGAGTGATTGGACGAGGTCTATGTGACCTTAGTTGAAGGAGAATACGGTGAGGACTTGATGTCCTGAGCTGCGTGTTCAGGACTGGGTGTCCAGGACTGTGTGTCCTCGAGTTTAAATACTCAGCCGCTCCAACCAGACGTACAACTGAGACAGCAGTTGGAACTGGTCTACCAAATCATTGTCTTCACCAAGCTTACTAGTTCTATTCCCTCAACTCGTTCATTTCCTCATAACTGTGTTGTGTGTTTGTTCATATCTGTGTTTGAAGACTTTGACTGAAGACTTTCTCAATTTCCTCAGTTCAATTTCTTCAGTCTGTTTGTCTTCATCCTGTGTTATCCTGTGCTTACGCTTCCTGTACTCTGTGGCTGTCTTCATTTCATCATGATGACTATGCTTGTATTCTGTTATGTTTACTTTTGAGTACTTATTCCGCTGCTAGTAGTTCTTCGCTAAGGAATTTCCTCACCGACAAATTCCTCAGTGAAGAATTTCATAAATATCGCCTATTCACCCCCCTCTAGTCGATATAACGCACTTTCATATTTTTCAATGAGTACATACCTTGACAAGATTTTTGAAGTAGTTCAAAATGGAACAGTCAAAGAAGTTCTTGCCTGTGTTGCAAGGTGTGAAGTTGAGTAAAGACTCAAAACCCGACCACGGCAGGAAATAGAAAGAGAATGGAAAGTCATTCCCTATGCCTCAGTCATAGGTTCTATAAAGTATGCTATGCTGTGTACCAGACCTATTGTGTACCTCACCAAGAGTGTGGCAAGAGGGTACAATAGTGATGCAAGAGTGGATCACTGGACATCGGTCAAAATTATCCTTAGAGGACTAAGGAAATATTTCTCGGTTATGGAGGTGATAAAAGAGTTCGTCGTAAAGAGTTACGTTGATGCAAGCTTTTGACACCGATCTAGATGACTCTAAGTCTTGATCTAGATACATATTGAAAGTGGGAGCAATTAGCTAGAGTAGCTCCATGCAGAGTATTGTAGACATAGAAATTTGCAAAATACATACGGATCTGAATGATGCAGACCCATAGACTAAACTTCTTTCACAAGCAAAACATGATCACTCTTTGGGTGTTAATCACATAGCAATGTGAACTAGATTATTAACTCTAGTAAACCCTTTGGGTATTAGTCACATGGAGATTTGAACTAATCACATAAAGATGTGAACTATTGGTGTTAAATCACATGACGATGTGAACTAGATTATTGACTCTAGTGCAAGTGGGAGACTGAAGGAAATATGCCCTAGAGGCTATAATAAAGTTATTATTTATTTCCTTATATCATGATAAATGTTTATTATTCATGCTAGAATTGTATTAACCGGAAACTTAGTATATGTGTGAGTACATAGACAAACAGAGTGTCACTAGTATGCCTCTACTTGACTAGCTCAATGAATCAATGATGGTTATGTTTCTTGACCATAGACATGAGTTGTCATTTGATTAACGGGATCACATCATTGGGGAATGATGTGATTTACTTGACCCATCCATTATCTTAGCACGATGATCATTTAGTTTGTTGTTATTGCTTTCTTCATGACTTATACATGTTCCTATGACTATGAGATTATCCAACTCCCGGATACCGGAGGAACACTTTTGTGCTACCAAATGTCACAACGTAACTGGGTGATTATACAGGTGCTCTACAGGTGTCTCCGATGGTACTTGTTGAGTTGGCATAGATCGAGATTAGGATTTGTCACTCCGATTGTCGGAGAGGTATCTCTAGGCCATCTCGGTAATGCGCATCACTATAAGCCTTGCAAGCAATGTGACTGATGAGTTAGTTGAGGGATGATGCATTATGGAACGAGTAAAGATACTTGCCGGTAACGAGATTGAACTAGGTATTGAGATAAAGACGATCGAATCTCGGGCAAGTAACATACCGATGACAAAGGGAAAAACGTAGGTTGTTATGCGGTTTGACCGATAAAGATCTTCGTAGAATATGCAGGAACCAATATGGGCATCCAGGTTCCGCTATTGGTTATTGACCGGAGATGAGTCTCGGTCATGTCTACATAGTTCTCGAACCCGTAGGTCCGCACGCTTAACGTTCTGCGACGATTTGTATTATGAGTTATGTGATTTGATGACCGAAGTTTGTTCAGAGTCCCGGATGAGATCAGAGACATGACGAGGAGTCTCGAAATGGTCGAGACGTAAAGATCGATATATTGGAAGGCTATATTCAGACATCGGAAAGGTTCCGAGTGATTCAGGTATTTTTTTGGAGTACCGGAGAGTTACGGGAATTCGTATTGGGCCTAAATGGGCAATACGGGAAAGGAGACAAAGGCCTCAAGGGTGGACGCGCCCCTTCCCCATGGACTGGTCAGAATTGGAGTAGGGAAAGGGGGCGCCCCCTTCCTTCCTCCTCCTTCTCCCTTCCCTTTTTCCTATTCCATGCTCGAGGTGGAATCCTACTACGACTAGGGAGTCCTAGTAGGACTCCACACTTTGGGCGCGCCCTATGAGGGCTGGCCTCCTCCTCCCTCCATCCTTTATATACGTGGCCAGGGGGCACCCCATAGACACACAAGTTGATCATTGATCTTTTAGCCGTGTGCGGTGCCCCCTCCACCATAAT
This sequence comes from Triticum urartu, assembly GCF_056163025.1. Lineage (NCBI taxonomy): Eukaryota > Viridiplantae > Streptophyta > Magnoliopsida > Poales > Poaceae > Triticum > Triticum urartu. The sequence goes on along the minus strand of NC_141879.1, from coordinate 146,541,386 downwards.
CCACCTTGGTCATATCATCGTAGTGCTTAGGCGAAGCCCTGCGCCGGTAGCTTCATCATCACCATCATCACGCCGTCGTGCTGACGAAGCTCTCCCTCGACACTCTGCTGGATCGTGAGTTTGTGGGACTGCACCGAGCTGAACGTGTGGAGATCACGAAGGTGCCGTACTTTCGATAGTAGGATCGGTCGGATCATGAAGACGTACGACTAGATCAACCGCGTTGTCATAAGGCTTGCACTTACGGTCTATGAGTACGTAGACAATACTCTCCCCTATCGTTCCTATGCATCACCATGATCTTGTGTGTGCGTAGGAATTGTTTTTGAAATTACTACGTTCCCCAACAGTTTTGAGATATAAAGGTGGTAATATTAGAGTTGTGCTAGTTGAGTAATTATGGAATTGAGAAATACTTGTGTTGAAGTTGGCAAGTCACGTAGCATGCACGTATGGTAAAAGTTGTGTGACAAATTTGGAGCATGGGGTGTTCTTTGATTGCTTTCCTTATGAGTGGCGGTTGGGGACGAGCGATGGTCTTTTCCTACCATCTATCCCCCTAGTAGCATGCGTGTAGTGCTTGGTTTTGATGACTTGTAGATTTTTGCAATAAGTATATGAGTTCTTTATGACTAATGTTGAGTCCATGGACTATACGCACTCTCACCCTACCATCATTGCTAGCCTCTTTGATACCGTGCATTACCCTTTCTCACCTCGAGAGTTGGTGCAGACTTCGTAGGTGCATCCAAACCCCGTGATATGATACGCTCTATCACACATAAGCCTCCTTATATCTTCCTCAAAACAGCCACCATACCTACCTATTATGGCATTTCCATAACCATTCCAAGATATATTGCCATGCAACTTTCCACCGTTCCATTTATTATGACACGCTCCATCATTGTCATATTGCCTTGCATGATCATGTAGTTGACATCGTATTTGTGGCAAAGCCACCTTCATAATTCTTTCATACATGTCACTCTTGATTCATTATCCTGGTACACCGCCGGAGGCATTCACATAGAGTCATATTTTGTTCTAAGTATCAAGTTGTAATTCTTGATTTGTAAAGTAAATAAAAGTGTGATGATTTTCATTATTAGAGCATTGTCCCATGTGTGGAAAGTTCTTCGAAAAAAAAGAAAGGCCATAAAAAAGAGAGGCCCAAAAAAATGAGAGAAAAAGAGAGAAGGGGCAATGTTACTATCCTTTTTTCCACACATGTGCTTCAAAGTAGCACCATGATCTTCATGATAGAGAGCCTCTTATGTTGTCACTTTCATATACTAGTGGTAATTTTTCATTATAGAACTTGTCTTGTATATTCCAATGATGGGCTTCCTCAAAATGCCCTAGGTCTTCGTGAGCAAGCAAGTTGGATGCACACACACTTAGTTTCTTTTGTTGAGCTTTCATATATTTATAGCTCTAGTGCATCCATTGAATGGCAATCCCTACTCCTTGAATTGACATCAATTGATGGGCATATCCATAGCCTGTTGATTAGCCGCGTCAATGTGATATTTTCTCCCTTTTTGTCTTCTCACACAACCGCCATCATCATATTCTATTCCATCCATAGTGCTATATCCATGGCTCGCGCTCATATATTGCGTGAAAGTTGAAAGAGTTTGAAAAGACTAAAGTATGAAACAATTGCTTGGCTTGTCATCGGGGTTGTGCATGATGGGAGCATTTTCTGTGACTAAAATGAAGCATGGCCAAACTATATGATTTTGTAGGGATGAGCTTTCTTTGGCTATGTTATTTTGTAAGACATGATTGCTTGGTTAGCATTGCTTGAAGTATTATTATTTTTATGTCAATATTAAACTTCTGTCTAGAATCTTCTGGATCTAAACATTGATGCCGCAATAAAGAGAAATACATTGAAAATTATGTTAGGTAGCATTCCACATCAAGAATTCTGTTTTTATCATTTACCTACTCAGGACGAGCAGGAATTAAGCTTGGGGATGCTTGATACATCTCCAACTTATCTATAATTTTTTATTGTTCCATGCTATCATATTATCTGTTTTGGATGTTTATGGGCTTTATTATGCACTTTTATATTATTTTTGGGACTAACCTATTAACCGAAGGCCCGGTGCAAAAATTGTTGTTTTTTTTGCCTATTTCAGTGTTTCGCAGAAAAGGAATATCAAACGGAATCCAAACGGAATGAAACCTTCGCGAGGATCTTTTTTTGGAACAAACGCAATGCAGGAGACTTGGAGTGGACATCAAGAGTGTTATTCTTCATTGATTGAAGAGAAACGTTTCTTCATGTGTTGCACATCTAAGTCATCAATTTTGCATAAGTGTTAGGATGAGTGTCCTTTTCAAAGAACATTCAAAGATTCTAGGATATTTAGCTCACACCGCAACTTGCTAAATCTCTTCTCATCCAAGGGCTTTGTGAAGATATCAGCTAGCTGTTCTTCAGTCTTCACATGCTCAATAGAAATGTCGCCCTTCAACACATGATCAGGAAGAAAATGATGACGAATCTGAATGTGCTTCGTCTTCGAGTGCTGAACTGGGTTGTGAGCAATCTTGATGGCACTCTCATTGTCACAGAAGAGAGGCACATTCTTCATGTTGATGTCGTAGTCCTTGAGAGTTTGCTTCATCCATAGCAATTGAGCACAGCAAGAACCAGCGGAAATGTACTCAGCTTCAGCAGTAGATAGTGATACGCAGTTCTGTTTCTTCGAGGACCAACAGACCAAAGATCGTCTGAGGAAATGACATGTACCAGATGTTGACTTGCGGTCCACATGATCACCAGCATAGTCAGAGTCAGAATATCCAATGAGATCAAAAGCCGAGCCCTTGGGTTACCATAATCCAAGTGTTGGTGTGTGAGCTAGATATCGAAGAATGTGCTTCACAGCCTTATGGTGTGATTCCTTCTGTGTAGCTTGAAATCGGGCACACATGCAAACACTAAGCATTATGTCTGGCCTAGATGCACATAGGTACAATAAAGAGCCAATCATGGAGCGGTATACCTTATGATCGAAGTCAATACCATTTTCATCAGTGCACAGATGGCCATTTGTGGGCATAGGAATTTTGACGCCTTTGCAATCTTGCATGCCGAATTTCCTCAGTACATCCTTGAGGTATTTCTCCTAGGATATGAATATGCCATTGCATTGTTGACGAATTTGAAGACCTCAGAAGAATTTCAACTCTCCCATCATAGACATTTGATATTCTTCACTCATCATATAGGCAAATTCATCACTATAATGTTGGTCAGTACAGCCAAAGATGATATCATCAACATATATTTGGCACACAAACAATGCACCATCATAAGATTTAGTGAAAAGAGTAGGGTCAAGTGAACCGGGTTTGAAGCCTTTCTCCATGAAGAATTCCTTCAAGGTATCATACCACGCCCGTGGGGCCTGCTTGAGGCCATAGAGGGCCTTGTTGAGTCTGAAGACTTTGTCAAGATTCTTTGGATCTTCAAAACTTGGGGGTTGAGCAACATATACTTCTTCCTCAAGCTTACCATTGAGGAATGCACTTTTCACATCCATTTGATATAAAGTGATATCATGATGGTTAGCATAAGCAAGTAATATGTGAATAGCCTCAAGTCTAGCAACAGGTGCAAAAGTTTCATCGAAATCAATTCCTTCAACCTGTGTGTAGCCTTGAGCTACGAGCCGTGCCTTATTCCTTACCACAAGGCCATTTTCATCTTGCTTGTTGTGGTAGATCCACTTTGCGCCAATGATATTGTGCTTGCGAGGATCTAGACATTTGACCAGTTCCCAGACATTGTTGAGCTCGAACTGATGTAGTTCTTCTTGCATGGCCTGAATCCACTCAGGCTCCAGAAATGCTTCATCTACCTTAGTGGGATCTGTGATAGAGACAAAAGCATAGTGCCCACAAAAGTTAGATAAATGTGAAGCTTTTGAGCGTGTGAGAGGACCTGGCGCTTTGATGTCAATGATGATCTTTTCAACTTGCACTTCTTTTGCAACGCGAGGATGAGCTGGTTGTTGTTGAAGAATTTGATCAGCATTCTCTTCAGCACCATTTTCTTCAATATTTTCTTCAGGTGCATTAGCTCGACGTTCTTCATGTTCTGGAATGAATTCTTCAGCAGATTCTTCAGTAGGAATGACATCCTTAGTAGCCTTGAACTTGATAGTTTCCTCAGGTGATGGTTCATCTATCACAGTAGGTAGGTGCTCTCTTTGCGAGCCATTAGTTTCATCGAACTGCACATCTACAGTTTCAACAACCTTGTGAAGAACATTGTTGAAGACTCTGTAGCTGTCCGAGTCCTTTCCGTAACCAAGCATAAAACCTTCATGTGCTTTCGGTGCAAATTTTAGGTTGTGATGAGGATCTCTAATCCAACATTTAGCACCGAAGACTTTGAAATAACTTACATTGGGTTTATTATCAGTGAGGAGTTCATAGGCAGTCTTCTTGAAGAATTTGTGAAGACATACTCTATTGATGATGTGGCACGCAGTATCAATTGCCTCAATCCAGAACCGACGAGGCGTTTTGTATTCATCAAGCATAGTGCGAGCCATCTCAGCAAGAGTCATGTTATTACACTCCACGACGCCGTTCTGCCGAGGAGTGTAAGGAGGAGATAACTCATGAGTAATACCAAGTTCATCAAGATAGTCATCTAGACCAGAATTCTTGAACTTGGTTCCATTGTCACTTCTGATGTGCTTGATCTTCACACCAAAGTTGGTTGAAGCCCTCGAGGAAAATCGTTTGAGGACTTCCTGCACTTCATGTTTGTAAGTAACAATGTGTACCCATGTGTATTGAGAGTAATCATCAACAATAACAAAGCCATATTGAGATGCATCATTTGAAACAGCAGAATAATGGTTAGGATCGAAGAGATCCATGTGAAGCAATTCAAATGGATGAGTAGTGGTCATGATAGTCTTCGCTGGATGCTTGGCCTTTGTCATCTTCCCAGCTTCACAGGCTCCGCATAGGTGATCCTTGAGGAATTTGACATTCTCAATGCTAATGACATGCTTCTTCTTAGCAAGCGTGTGCAAATTCCTCATGCCTGCATGACCAAGTCGTCGATGCCAGAGCCAACCTTCTGAAGCTTTTGCAAGTAGACAAACGGCTGGTTGTGGTCCTGTAGAGAAATCAACAATATACAGGTCTCCTCTCCTAAAGCCTTCGAAGACTTTGGAATTGTCAGCTTCCATAACCACAACACAACGGTATTTGCCAAAGACAACAACCATATCAAGATCACAAAGCATTGAGACAAACATAAGGTTGTATCCTAAGGACTCAACAAGCATGACTTTGTCCATGTGTCAATCCTTTGTGATCGCAACCTTACCTAGACCCAATACCTGACTTTTGCCTTTGTCAGCAAAGATGATATGCTTCAAATGCGACGGAGATAATGGAGCATCCATCAAAAGATTCTTGTCACCAGTCATGTGATTTGTACATCCATTATCGAGGACCCACTCAGTGGCTTTGGGTTGATCATCCTGCAGATGAATTAGTTAGTGAAGAATATGACATCAATTCATCAGATCAATTTCATCAAGCAAAAGAACAGATAAAGCAATATGAGGACGTGAGAAATGAAAGTTCATTTCTTCATGATTAGCATGCGTCCTATCAGGCACACTCAGGTCTCTAGCAAATTCTTAAGATGATTACGTACGTCTGGAGACCTGACCCTGCAGAAGAGCTTAGTTCTTTTTCTTCACCACCCACATCTGAAGGGGTGGCAAAGAGTTCATCATTCTACGAGCTCCATACGAGAAGGATGGCATAGAAGCCAGTCCATTTCGTTTCACATAAGAGGGGTTAGAGTAAGTATAAGAGTAAGCAGAGAAATTCTTCGAGGACTTATGGACATATTGATTTGAATAATGCACATATCCATAATCCTTAGATCTTCCCTGCGAAACAGACGGGTTAGCACGATGATGTTCATATGAGGACTTTGATCCTTTTGAGGAATATGATCCATGTGAGGAGTTTGGTTCGTATGAGGACTTGGATCCATATGAAGAATTTGGTCTGGGGTTCCTATTCTTCACAGGTGGCGTCATGATGACATTCACCTGAAGATTTTCAAGGCATCTTTTGGGAACCCAGATTTTCTTCATAGGAGGACCGTTCCTGCAGTTAGTGCCAACATATCTAGCAAATACTTCACCATTCTGATTTTTGAACAGTTTATAGTTGGAGTCAAATGACTCATCATCAGAACGAGGATATTCACATGCAAATCCAGATAAGTTAGATGAATCAACTGGAGGTCCCTTTGCAGCGACCCATGTAGTTTTGGGGTACTGCTCAGGCTTCCAATATGTACCATCAGCATTGAGTTTCCTCTCAAAGGCAATACCCTCTTTCCTAGGGTTCCTGTTGAGGATCTGCTTTTTAAGCACGTCACAAAGAGTCTGATGCCCTTTGAGGCTTTTGTACATGCCTGTCATGTACAATTCCTTCAGCCCTGCATCATCAGTGATACTAGCAATGTCCTCAGATGAGGAATTAGTGATAGCAGAGGTATGTGAAGCATTTGAAACATTAGCAGCATTTGAACATTCAGGTGAAGAGTTAGCAGATTCACGTTCAATGCATTTCAAACATGGAGGAACAAATTCTTCCTAAGAAGCGCTGATTTGTTGAGCAAGTAATGAATCGCGCTCCTTCTGAAGATCTTCATAACTCACTCTTAGCTTCTCAAGGTCTTGCTTTCTTTGAAGAAATTCATAAGAAGGCTTCTCATGATCGGATAAGAGAGTGTTATGATGACCTTGAAGATTGTCAAACCTAGTCTGAAGTCTCTAAAGATTTTCAGTCAAGGCTTTAGTGCGATCCATTTCTTCACCCAACATATCATCACTTTTGTCTAGCATGTTTTGAACCTTTTCTAAAGCCTTTTGTTGTTTTACAGCAATCTTAGCAAGTTTAGAATAGCTGGGCTTAAGGTTTTCATCAGATTCATTCTCACTTGATTCAGAGGAGGTATATTTGAGTACCTTGGCACCCTTTGCCATGAAGCAATAGGTGGGAGCGTAGTCATCATCGCCTTCATCAGCCTTGTTGGTGAGGTCATTTTCTTCGGTGTTGAAGATAGACTTGCTGACGAATGCAGTAGCAAGAGCTAGGCTTGCCACTCCAGATTCGGACTCCTCAGATGTCTCCTCTTCATCATTTTCTTCAGATTCAGCCTCAGATTCCATTTCCTTGCCAATGAATGCCCTGGCCTTCTTGGAGCTGCTCTTCTTGTGGTATGAAGGCTTTGAGGATTTTGATGATGAAGATTTTGTGGATTTCTTCTTTTTCTTCGCATCATCAGAACTGTAATCCTTGTATTTCTTCTTCTTTGATTCCTTTTCCCACTGAGGACAATCTTGAATGTAATGTCCAGGTTTCTTGCATTTGTGACAGAGTCTCCTCTTGTAGTCACTGGATGAGGAATCATTGCTCCTTGAGGGTCTTCCAAGGCGACCACGTCTTGAGAGCTTTTGGAACTTCTTCACGAGCAGAGCCAGATCATGGCTTAGTTCTTCAAGATCACCAAGGCTGCTACCAGAGTCTTCATCTTCGGACTCAGATACCGCCTTGGCCTTCTGTGCGCGTGATCTGCCATAGCTCGAACCATAGAGATCTCTTTTTTTAGCAAGTTGGAACTCATGAGTATTTAGCCTCTCGAGAATATCAGCGGGATCAAGTGACTTGTAATTAGCACGTTCTTGTATCATCAATGCCAGAGTGTCAAATGAGGAATCAAGCGATCTCAACAATTTCTTCACCACCTCATGGTCGGTGATGTCAGTGGCACCAAGTGCTTGAAACTCATTTGAGATGTCAGTGAGGCGATCGAAGGTTTGTTGAACATTTTCATTGTCGAGTCTTTTGAAGCGATTGAAGAGATTGCAAAAAACATCAACTCGAGAGTCACGCTGTGTTGAGACTCCTTCATTCACTTTGGACAACCTGTCCCAGATAAGCTTCGTTGTCTCCAAAGCACTCACTCTGCCATACTGTCCTTTGCTCAGATGGCCACATATGATATTCTTCGCTTGAGAGTCGAGTTGCTTGAATCTCTTCACATCAGCAGCATTCAGAGAAGTTGTGACTGAGGGAACACCATTTTCCGCAACATACCAGAGATCGTTATCAATTGCCTCAAGATGCATTCACATCTTATTCTTCCAGTAGGGGTAGTCCGTCCCATCGAAGGTAGGACACCCGGCAGAGACCTTGATCATACCAGCAGTCGACATAACTAAACTCCAGGCGGTTAAACCAAAATCACATAGAACAAGGGAGTACCTTGCTCTGATACCAATTGAAAGTGCGTTATATCGACTAGAGGGGGGTGAATAGGCGATTTTTATGAAATTCTTCACTGAGGAATTTGCCGATGAGGATATTCCTTAGCGAAGAACTACTAGCAGCGGAATAAGTACTCAAAAGTAAACATAACAGAATACAAGCATAGTCATCATGATGAAATGAAGACAACCACAGAGTACAGGAAGCGTAAGCACAGGATAACACAGGATGAAGACAAACAGACTGAAGAAATTGAACTGAGGAAATTGAAAAAGTCTTCAGTCAAAGTCTTCAAACACAGATATGAACAAACACACAACACAGTTATGAGGAAATGAACGAGTTGAGGGAATAGAACTAGTAAGCTTGGTGAAGACAATGATTTGGTAGACCACTTCCAACTGCTGTCTCAGTTGTACGTCTGGTTGGAGCGGCTGAGTATTTAAACTCGAGGACACACAGTCCCGGACACCCAGTCCTGAACACGCAGCTCAGGACACCAAGTCCTCACCATATTCTCCTTGAACTAAGGACACACAGACCTCGTCCAATCACTCGTGGTAAGTTTTCAGGTGACTTCCGAACCTTCACAAACTTGGTCACTCGGCGATCCACAATTCGTCTTGGATGCTCTAGACCATGACGCCTAACCGTCTGGAAGAAGCACAGTCTTCAAAGGTAACAAGCGTTGGATCCACGCAGGATCAATCTCTTCAGTGATGCTCAATCACTTCGCGTTTGTAGGTGTTTGGGTTTGGGTTTTTCCTCACTTGATGATTTTCGCTCAAAGTCCTCAGAGGATGGGTTGCTCTCAAATGACAAGTGTCAGTTTCTCTCGGAGCAGCCAACCAGCTAGTGGTTGTAGGGGGTGGCTATTTATAGCCTAGGGAGCAGCCCGGCATGATAAGACATAAATGCCCTTCAATGTTATGACCATTAGGTGGATAGATATTTTGGGACAGCTGGCGCATAGCACAGCAACGATCGGAATTTTGAGTAGCAAAATCCTCAGGGCTATCATGTTCCTCACTGTGTAGGTAATCCACACTGGCGAATTCCTAACTCCTCAGTCAGAACAAATTCCTCGGAGACCAGAAGAACTTCATCTCTGTCACTGAAGAAATTGACTGAACTGTATGAGATTTCCAATGGCTTCACTCGAAGGGATTGGTAGGTGTAGGATTTTGAGTTGAGCATCACATGGAAAATTTTCCTTAGTATTTCCTCGACCCCCTTTAACAGTACGGAGTTCCTACGACTCAAGAAAGAGAAAATGAAACAACGAAAACAAAAGTCTTCACGCTTCATGTCCCTCGAATGAATACCAAGTCTTCAAGGTCACACCAATTTCTTCACTTTCAAAGTCTTCAGAAAGTCTTCAGAAGTCCAAAGTCTTCAGTCGAAGAACTTCATTTTTAGGGGTCGACTTTCTCTGTAAATATCAAACTCCTCATAGACTTATAGACCTGTGTACACTCACAAACGCATTAGTCCCTTAACCTATAAGTCTTCAATACACCAAAATCACTAAGGGGCACTAGATGCACTTACAAAATATATCAAGCGTCTTGATTTATCTCTATAGATCTTGATGCTCAATACGTAAGCAGCTTCACCGAGGTCTTTCTTTGAAAAAATCCTTTAAATACTCGTTTATGCTTTCCAGAAAATTCTACATTATTTACGATCAACAATATGTCATGCACATATACTTATCAGAAATGCTGTAGTGCTCCCACTCACTTTCTTGTAAATACAGGCTTCACCGCAAGTCTGTAAAAAAACTATATGATTTGATCAACTCATCAATGCGTATATTCCAACTCCGAGATGCTTGCACCAGTCCATAGATGGATCGCTAGAGCTTGCACATTTTGTTAGCACCTTTAGGATCGACAAAACCTTCTAGTTGCATCATATACAACTCTTCTTTAAGAAATCCATTAAGGAATGTAGTTTTGACATCCATTTGCCAAATTTCATAAAATATGGCAATTTACTAACATGATTCGGGCAGACTTAAGCATCGCTAAGAGTGATATATTCTCATCGTAGTGAAAACCTTGATCTTTGTCAAAAACCTTTTTCAACAAGTATAGCTTTGTAGATAGTAACACTACTATCAGCGTCCGTCTTCCTCTTGAAGATCCATTTATTTTCTATGGCTTGCCGATCATCAGGCAAGTCAACCAAAGTCCACACTTTGTTCTCATACATGGATCCCATCTCAGATTCCATGGCCTCAAGCCATTTCGCGGAATCTGGGCTCATCATCACTTCCTCATAGTTCGTAGGTTCGTCATGGTCAAGTAACATGACCTCCAGAACAGGATTACCGTACCACTCTGGTGCGGATCTCACTCTGGTTGACCTACGAGGTTCGGTAGTAACTTGATCTGAAGTTACATGATCATCATCATTAGCTTCCTCACTAATTGATGTAGGAGTCACAGGAACAGATTTCTGTGATGAACTACTTTCCAATAAGGGAACAGGTACAGTTACCTCATCAAGTTCTACTTTCCTCCCACTCACTTCTTTCGAGAGAAACTTCTTCTCTAGAAAGGATCCATTCTTAGAAAAGAATATCTTGCCTTAGGATCTGTAATAGAAGGTGTATCCAACAGTTTCCTTTGGGTATCCTATGAAGACACATTTCTCCGATTTGGGTTCAAGCTTATCAGGTTGGAATTTTTTCACATAAGCATCACAGCCCCAAACTTGAAGAAATGACAGCTTAGTTTCTTGCTAAACCACAGTTCATATGGTGTCACCTCAACGGATTTAGATGGTGCCCTATTTAACGTGAATGTAGCTGTCTCTAATGCATAACCCCAAAATGATAGTGATAAATCGGTAAGAGACATCATAGATCGCACCATATCTAATAAAGTACGGTTATGATGTTCGGACACACCATTATGCTGTGGTGTTCCAGGTGGCGTGAGTTGCAAAACTATTCCGCATTGTTTCAAATGAAGACCAAACTCATAACTCAAATATTATCCTCCACGATCAGATCGCAGAAATTTTATTTTCTTGTTACGATGATTTTCCACTTCACTCTGAAATTCGTTGAACTTTTCAAATGTTTCAGACTTATGTTTCATCAAGTAGATATACCCATATTTGCTCAAATCATCTGTGAAGATCAGAAAATAATGATACCCGCCGCGAGCCTCAACACTCATCGGATTGCATACATCAGTATGTATTATTTCCAATAAGTCAGTTGCTTGCTCCATTGTTCCAGAGAATGGAGTTTTAGTCATCTTGCCCACGAGGCATGGTTCGCAAGCATCAAACGATTCATAATCAAGTGATTCCCAAAGCCCATCAGCATGGATTTTCTTCATGCGCTTTACACCAATATGACCTAAACGGCAGTGCCACATATAAGTTGCACCATCATTATTAACTTTTCATCTTTTGGCTTCAATATTATGAATATGTGTATTACTAGATCGAGATTCAATAAACCATTCACCTTGGGTGTATGACCTCAGAAGGTTTTATTCATGTAAACATAATAACAATTATCCTTGACTTAAATGAATAACTGTATTGCAATAAACATGATCTAATCATATTATGCTCTATGCAAACACCAAATAAAATTTATTTTGGGTTCAACACTAATCCCGAAGGTAAAGGAAGTGTGCGATGGTGATCTTATCAACCTTGGAATCACTTCTAACTCACATCATCACCTCGCCCTTAACTACTCTTTGTTTATTTTGCAACTCCCGTTTTGAGTTACTACTCTTAGTAAGTGAACCAATATCAAATACTGAGGTGTTGTTATAAACACTAGTAAAGTACACATCAATAATATGTATATCAAATATATACTTTTGTTCACTTTGACATCCTTCTTATCGGCCAAGTATCTAGGGCAGTTCCACTTCCAGTGACCATTTCCTTTGTAGTAGAAGCACTCAGTTCCAGGCTTGGGTATAGCTTTGAGCTTCTTCATGGGAGCAACAACTTGCTTGCTATTCTTCTTTGAAGTTCCTCTTTCTTTCCCTTTGCCCTTTTTCTTGAAACTAGTGGTCTTGTTAACCATCAACACTTGATGCCATTTCTTGATTTCTACCTTCCCCGATTTCAGCACCGTGAAGCGCTTGGGAATTACTTTCGTTTTCCCTTGCATATTATATCATCACTAAGTTCTAGTAATTTGGTGATAGTGACTAGAGAACTTTGTCAATTACTATCTTATCTGGAAGATTAACTCCCACTTGATTCTGGCAATTGTAGTACCCAGACAATCTGAGCACATGCTCACTAGTTGAGCTATTCTCCTCCATCTTGTAGGCAAAGGACTGTCAGAGGTCTTCTACCTCTCGACACAGGCATGAGTATGAAATACCAATTTCAACTCTTAGAACATCTTATATGCTCGGTGGCGTTCAAAACGTTTTTGAAGTCCTGGTTCTAAGCCGTAAAGCATGGTGCACTAAACTATCAAGTAGTCATCATACCGAGCTTTACCAAACGTTCATAACGTCTGTATCTGGTCCTGTAATAGGTCTGTCACCTAGCGGTGCATCAAGGACATAATTCTTCTGTGCAACAATGAGGATAATCCTTAGATCACGGACCTAGTCCGCATCATTGCTACTATCATCTTTCAACATAGTTTTTCTCTAGGAACATATCAAAAATAAAGAGGGAGCTACATCGCGAGCTATTGATCTACAACATAGTTATGCAAATACTATCAGGACTAAGTTCATGATAAATTAAGGTTCAATTAATCATATTACTTAAGAACTCCCACTAAGATAGACATCCCTCTAGTCATCTAAATGATCATGTGATCCAAATCAACTAAACCATGTCCGATCATCATGTGAGATGGAGTAGTTTTCAATGGTGAACATCACTATATTGATCATATCTACTATTGATTCACGCTCGACCTTTCGATCTCAAGTGTTCCGAGGCCATATCTACATATGCTAGGCTCGTCAAGTTTAACCCGAGTATTCCGCGTGTGCAAAACTGGCTTGCACCCGTTGTATGTGAACATAGAGCTTATCACACCCGATCATCATGTGGTGTCTAGGCACGACGAACTGTCGCAACGGTGCATACTCAGGGAGAACACTTATACCTTGAAATTTAGCGAGAGATCATCTTATAATTCTACCGCCGAACTAAGCAAAATAAGATACATAAACGATAAACATCACATGCAATTAAAATATGTGACATGATATGGCCATCATCATATTGTGCCTTCAATCTCCATCTCCAAAACACAATCATGATCTCTATCGTCATCGGCATGACACCATGATCTCCATCATCTTGATCTCTATCAACGTGTCGTCACATGGTCGTCTCACCAACTATTGCTTTTGCAACTATTGCTATCACATAGCGATAAAGTAAAGAAATTATATGGCGCTTGCATCTTATGCAATAAAAGAGACAACCATAAGGCTCCTGCCAGTTGCAGATAACTTTAACAAAACATGATCATCTCATACAACAATTTATATCTCATCACGTCTTGACCATATCACATCACAACATGCCTAGACGTCCTCTACTTTGTTGTTGCAAGTTTTACGTGGCTGCTACGGGCTGAGCAAGAACCGTTCTTACCTACGCATCAAAAAAACACAACGCGGTATAGTGATTGCTTTTTGATCTTTAGAAAGAACCATGTTCATTGAATCCGATTCAACTAAAGTTGGAGAAACAGACACCCACTAGCCACCTATGCGCGAAGCACGTCGGTAGAACCAGTCTCGCGTAAGCGTACGCGTAATGTCGGTCTGAGCTGCTTCATCCAACAATACCGCCGAATCAAGAATCAACTAGGGACGGCAAGCAATATGTATAGACCCACGGCCACAACTCCTATGTATTCTACTCATGCATATAACATCTACACATGGACCTGGCTCAGATGCCACTATTGGGTAACGCAGTAATTTCAAAAAAAATCCTACGCACATGCAAGATCATGGTGATGCATAGCAACGAGAGGGGAGAGTATTGTCTATGTACCCTCGTAGACCGTAAGCGGAAGCGTTATGACAACGCGGTTGATGTAGTCGTACGTCTTCACGATCCGAGCGATCCTAGTACCGAAAGTACGGTACCTCCGCGATCTGCACACGTTCAGCTCGGTGATGTCCCATGAACTCACGATCCAGCAGAGTGTCGAGGGAGAGCTTCGTCAGCACGAGGGTGTGATGACGGTGATGATGAAGCTACCGGCACAGGGCTTCACCTAAGCACTATGATGATATGACCGAGGTGGATTATGGTGGAGGGGGGCACCGCACACGGCTAAGAGATCAATGATCAACTTCTATGTCTATGGGGTGCCCCCTGGCCACATATATAAAGGATGGAGGGAGGAGGAGGCCGGCCCTCATAGGGCGCGCCCAAAATGTGGAGTCCTACTAGGACTCCCTAGTCCTAGTAGGATTCCACCTCCTACATGGAATAGGAAAAAGGGAAGGGAGAAGGAGAAGGAAGTAAGAGGGCGCCCCCTTTCCCTAGTACAATTCGGACCAGTCCATGGGGAAGGGGCGCGGCCACACTTGAGGCCTTTCTCTCCTTTCGCGTATGGCCTGAGGGAATCCTGGGTGGGCTGCATAGACATATTCGACATAAGGGAAAGCTGTGCAATAAACGAATACTAAGAATTACTCTGGTATCCGGATACTTACGATTTTGCTAGGGGCTTGGCCCCGGGAGGCCACTCCTCTCCGCCGTCGTCGGCGTCGGTGGAGTAGTCCGGAGGAAGGGTTTTCCCCTTCTTGGACCCTCCGGCCTCCCCAGAGAGGGCGGCCTTCCTTTTCTTCTCTCCTCCCGTTGGAGGGGGAGAGGTCTCTTCTTCTTCCTCCTCGTCTTCACGGGAGTAATGCGCCTCGGAACCGTCGGATGGTGGATCCGACACCTCCTGGCGCCGGACACTCTTTCGAGTCCCCGTGGCCTTTTTCGCGGCCTTCTTCTCCGGCACCACAGAGGGTGCCGGAACCAACAGCTTCGCCAAGCGAGCGTCCGCTGGGCCTTCGGGTAAAGGAGCCGGACAGTTGATATGTCCGGACGTCACCTGCCAATCCTGTCAAAGGTAAGGGAGATTAGATCCCGCATGGAGTCAAACTATGAAAAACTGATACCCTATAAAAGGAAAAAACAGCTTACCGCCTCGCTTGACGCGCTGAGGTGGGATAATGAAACGACTCGGATAAAGGCTTGGCAGTGGTGTGTCACACTACATAATACGTCTGCAGATTAGATTTGTGTAAATAGTATTCTCTCTATGGAAATATGTGGAAACTTATTTTGCAGAGCCGGACACTATCTTTGTGTTCAAAATCTTCTATGAAGTACTTGGAGGAGGAACCCGCCTTGCAATGCCGAAGACAATCTGCGCGCCGGACTCGTCGTCATTGAAGCCTGGTTCAGGGGCTACTGAGGGAGTCCTGGATTAGGGGGTGTCCGGATGGCCGGACTATACCTTCAGCCGGACTCCTGGACTATGAAGATACAAGATTCAAGACTTCGTCCCATGTCCGGAAGGGACTTTCCTTGGCGTGGAAGGCAAGCTTAGCGATACGGATATGCATATCTCCTACCATTGTAACTGACTTTGTGTAACCCTAACCCTCTCCGGTGTCTATATAAACCGGAGGGTTTTAGTCCGTAGGACAACATACACAACAACAATCATACCATAGGCTAGCTTCTAGGGTTTAGCCTCTCCGATCTCGTGGTAGATCTACTCTTGTACTACCCATATCATCAATATTAATCAAGCAGGACATAGGGTTTTACATCCATGGAGAGGGCCCGAACCTGGGTAAAACTCCGTGTCCCTTGCCTCCTGTTACCATCTGGCCTAGACGCACAGCTCGGGACCCCCTACCCGAGATCCGCCGGTTTTGACACCGACATTGGTGCTTTCATTGAGAGTTCCTCTGTGTCATCGCCGTCAGGCTTGATGGCTCCTATGATCATCAATGGCGATGCGGTCCAGTGTGAGACCTTCCTCCCCGGACAGATCTTCGTCTTCGGCGGCTTCGCACTACGGGCCAATTCACTTGGCCATTTGGAGCAGATCGAAAGCTATGCCCCTGGCCGTCAGGTCAGATTTGAAAGTTTAAACTACACGGCTGACATCCGCAGGGACTTGATCTTCGACGGATTCGAGCCACTGCCGAGCGCGCCGCACTGTCACGACGAGCATGATCTAGCTCTGCCGCCGAACAGTGCCTTGGAGGCCGCACCCGCATCGGCTTCGACCCTTAATTCAGAACCAACTGCGCCGATCGAGGATGGGTGGTTGGACGCCGCCTTGGGGGCTGCGATCCCAACGGCAATCGAGCCGAACACCAGCCCCGCACTCTGTGAGACTCGTGACTCCAAGGAGCCGGACTCCGAACCCTCCGCGCCCCTGCCGATCGAATCCGATTGGGCGCCGATCATGGAGTTTACTGCCGCGGACATCTTTCAGCACTCGCCTTTCGGCGATATTCTGAAGACACTGAAGTCTCTCTCTTTATTAGGAGAGCCCTGGCCGGACTACGGTCAGCAAGGTTGGGATTCGGACGATGAAGAAATTCAAAGCCCACCCACCACCCACTTTGTAGCCACTGTCGATGACTTAACCGACATGCTCGACTTCGACTCTGAAGACATCGACGGTATGGATGCCGATGAAGGAGACGATGAAGAACTAGAGCCTATCAGGCCCTGGAAATCCACCTTGTCCTATGACATATACATGGTGGACACCCCAAAAGAAGGAGATGGCGATGGAACAGCAGAGGATGACTCCTCCAAGAAACAGCCTAAGCGCCGGCGTCAGCGGCGCCGCTCAAAATCCCGCCAAAACAGATACGGTGATTCCAGCACGGGAGATAATAATACTCCGGAAAGTGCCGAAGAAAACCCCCTCCAGCAAGATTTAGCACAGGAGGATGGAGAAACCAGCCCTCATGAGAGAGCAGCAGACAAAGAGGTCGAGGACGATAATTATATGCCTCCCTCCGAAGACGAGGCAAGCCTCGACGACGACAAATTCGTCGTGCCAGAGGATCCCGTCGAGCAAGAGCTTTTTCAACACAGGCTTATGGCCACGGCAAGAAGCCTCAAGAAAAAACAGCAACAGCTTAGAGCTGATCAAGATTTGCTAGTCGACAGATGGACTGAAGTCCTTGCGGCCGAAGAGCATAAACTCGAACGCCCCTCCAAGAGCTACCCAAAGCGCATGATGCTACCCCGATTAGAGGAGGAAGCACTTGATGCGGCCGACCGACCACCTCGTGGCCGTGACAGAGAGGCCTCTCGGCCCTCCACTCAAGCCGCACCCCGTACCAAGGCACGGGAATATTCGCCGGACTTACGAGATATGTTGGAGGACAAGGCAAGGCAAACACGATCGATCTACGGATCGCGTGGGCGCCCCACGGCTCGAGACGGTAACCGTCACACCGGCCACAAATTCGGCAGGGCCGAACACAGTAGACAAAGCTCATTGGAGCTACGTCGTGATATAGCCCAGTACAGAGGCGCCGCACACCCACTATGCTTCACAGACGAAATAATGGATCCAAATCCCCGAGGGTTTCAAACCCGTAAATATCGAATCATATGATGGCACAACAGATCCTACGGTATGGATCGAGGATTATCTCCTTCATATCCACCTGGCCCGCGGCGATGATTTCCACACCATCAAATACCTCCCACTCAAGCTTAAAGGACCAGCTCGGCATTGGCTTAACAGCTTGCCAACAGGATCAATCAGTTGTTGGGAGGACCTAGAAGCCGCATTCCTCGACAATAGCCAAGGCACTTATGTGCGACCCCCAGACGTCGATGACCTAAGTCACGTAATTCAGCAGCTAGAGGAATCGGCCAGGCAATTCGGGACACGGTTCCTAACAAAGAAAAATCAAATAGTCGACTGTCCGGACGCCGAGGCCCTAGCAGCCTTCAAGCACAATATCCGTGACGAGTGGCTTGCCCGGCACCTTGGATAGGAAAAGCCGAAGTCTATGGCAGCACTCACGACACTCATGACCCGCTTTTGCACGGGAGAAGACAGCTGGCTTGCTCATAGCAACAATATGACCAAGAACCCTGGTAATTCGGATACCAGGGACAGTAGTGGCAGGTCGCGTCACAACAAGCAGAAGCGCCGCATTAACGGCGACAATGCTGAGGATATGGCAGTTAATGCTGGATTCAGAGGCTCTAAATCCGGTCAGCGGAAAAAGCCATTTAAAAGGAATCCTAGGGGCCCGTCCAGTTTGGATCGAATACTCGACCGCTTGTGCCAGATACATGGCACCCCCAAAAAGCCGGCCAATCACACCAACAGGGATTGTTGGGTGTTCAAGTAGGCAGGCAAGTTAAACGCCGAAAATGAAGACAAGGGGCTGCATAGCGATGACGACGAGGAGCCCCGGCCGCCGAACAACAGTGGACAGAAGGGTTTTCCCCCACAAGTGCGGACGGTGAACATGATATACGCAACCCACGTCCCCAAAAGGGAGCGGAAGCGCGCGTTAAGGGACGTATACGCGATAGAGCCAGTCGCCCCAAAGTTCAACCCATGGTCCTCCTGCCCGATCACCTTTGATCGAAGGGACCATCCCACTAGCATCCGTCATGGCGGATTCGCCGCATTGGTTCTATACCCAATTATTGACGGATTTCATCTCACTAGAGTCCTTATGGATGGCGGCAGCAGCCTGAACCTGCTTTACCAGGATACAGTGCGGAAAATGGGCATAGATCCCTTGAGGATTAAGCCCACCAAAACGACCTTTAAAGGCGTAATACCAGGTGTAGAGGCCAACTGTACAGGCTCAGTCACACTTGAAGTGGTCTTCGGATCTCCGGATAATTTCCGAAGCGAAGAGTTAATCTTCGACATAGTCCCATTCCGTAGTGGCTATCACGCACTGCTCGGGCGAACCACATTCCCCAAGTTCAATGCGGTACCGCACTACGCATACCTTAAGCTCAAAATGCCAGGCCCTCGAGGAGTAACTACGGTCAATGGAAACACCGAACGCTCCCTCCGAACGGAGGAGCACACGGCGGCCCTTGCAGCAGAAGTACAAAGCAGCCTCTCTAGGCAGTTCTCCAGTCCGGCCATTAAACGATCGGACACCGTCAAGCGCGCCCGGAGTAACCCACAACAAGACCGCCTGGCACGACCCGAGAAGGCGTACCAATGCGGCCCCAACCCCAGCCCTTGCAATAATGCGATACCAGTACTTCGCGTACATAACTATGCTCTAGAAATACCATGGGTACAGGGGGAGGGGCACCATCACGGCACGCCCAAAACACGGCTTAAATCGCACCAGGGGCTGCCAATTTTTTAATTTTCTCTTGCTTTCAGGACCACACTCTTCGAAAGGCCCGTTCGGCAGTTCAATTGCCGAACAAACGATGCAAGAACCAGGGAAGCAAACAAGCCACGCTGCATTACGGAACTCCCAGGTGGTCTCTATCACGAGCAGTATACCTGTTTCGCATACTATTCCGCAGCTTGCCCCTGGAACGGACACGTTAAATAGTACAACCTTTTGCTTATCGCATTATTTGTATCGTTCTGCTTTGATTGCAGCCCTCTTTAATAAACAATGCATAGCTTTTGTCTATTTTTGCATTACTCTTTTTTTAATATATGTTCCTTAACCACATGTTGCATCCGTACACTTTGGTACGACCAAAATACGCCAGGGGCTTTAGTTCCCCTCAATATGGTGTGAGAAGTCCGAACACTTTAACAAGTGCGGCACCCCGAACTTATAGGATTATATGCATCGGCTCCGAATCATGTCTTGGGTCAATAGTTGGGTTTGCCCGGCTCCTATGTTTTGGTGCCTTACGTTCCGCTATATCGGCTAAGGTAGCACTAGGAGAACCACTGCGATTGTGCCCCAGTTGAGCTGGGTCGAGCACCTCAGTGGAGAAAGCTAAAACTGACTGTCATGATGAAGCGAGAGCTGGTCGCTGTTCGAGAGGTTTTTTCGAGTCCCTAAAGACTTATGCCGCTTAGAGCGAGGAGCCGGCTCTGTCCGGCCAAGGCGTGGATAGCGCCCCGAACTCGGTCTTCCGAATACCAGGGGCTTCGCCGAAATTTAAAATTTAGAATTCTATGGCTAAGTGAGAGTGTTCACGCATTATAGTCCGATTGCCTTGTTCATTGGGCTGAGCGCCTCCCTCGAAGGACCCAAACATGGGAAAAAGAGCGCTCAGGTTTATCCCCGAACACCCCAGCACTAGCGGCACGGGGGCAGAAGCCGACGACTTGCCATCTCTCAGAATTGATAAACAGCCGCACAGAAGGTAATATTTTAAATTCCAACAGCATTGCTTAGCGCATATGAACAAGTTTTTAGCGCACAGGACAAAACGAGCAAGTTTCACTCAAAAATTACATCCCTAGAACATTCATCCGCCACAAGGCAGGCACCCTTCAGAACATCCTTATAATAATTCTCGGGCTTGCGATGCTCTTTCCCCGGCGGTGGCCCGTCCTTCACAAGCTTCTCAGCATCCAGCTTGCCCCAGTGCACCTTAGCACGGGCATGGGCCCTACGGGCACCTTCAATGAAGACGGAGCGCTTGATGACTTCGAGCCTTGGACAGGCCTCCACTAGCTGCCGCACCAGCCCGAAATAGCTCCCAGGCAGAGCCCCTCCAGGCCACAGCTGAACTATGAGGCCCTTCATGGCCTGTTCGACCGCCTTGTGGAGCTCGACCAGTTGCTTCAGCTGGTCGCTCAGGGGCACGGGGTGTCCGGCCTCAGCATACTGAGACCAGAACACCTTCTCTGTCGAGCTGCCCTCCTCGACTCGATAGAATGCGGCGGCATCGGACACACTCCGGGGAAGATCTGCAAACGCTCCTGGAGAGCTCCAGATTCGGGTAAGTAACAAGTAACTCACGTTTATGTGTTTGCTTTGCATAAAGAATGCCTTACCCGCTGCTATCTTCTTCACCTCATCCAACTCTTGGAGGGTCTTCTGGGATTCGGCCTTGGCAGACTTGGCATTTTTAATAGCCACCGCGAGCTCGGAAGCTTGCGTCTTTGAGTCAAGCTCCAAACCCTCATGTTTTTCCATGAGAGCCTAGAGCTCTTGTCGTACCTTGCCAACCTCGGCCTCATACTTCTCCCGCTCGGTGCGCTCCGTGGCCGCCCTCTTCTCGGCCTCGACCAGTGCTTGCTAAAGGGTCGCCACCTCAGACGTGGCCCCTAAAATAGCCACGATAATCCTGTCATTTTTTGCAATTGCACCTCTTTATATATATTTAAACAAGGTATTTCTTACCTTCATTGTCCTCGAGCTGCTTCTTGGCACGCCCAAGCTCTTGCTCGGACCGCTCGAGGTTCTGCTTTAGCGTGTCCACTTCCGTAGTCAGTGCGGCGGACGCAAGCAGAGAAGCTTGCATACGCATATTGACTCCTTTTTGTTAGACTCCTGCGAATTTTATTTGATCCTCTATTCGGCTTTTCTTCTCGAACGCCAAACAGAGCATCAGGGGCTACTGTCTATGCGGAAATATTATTTACACATTCTTTACTTACCTCAAAGCCTGTTAAAAGGCTAGTACAAGCTTCAGTCAGTCCGCTCTTGGCGGACTGAACCTTCTGGACCACCGCACTCATAATGGTGCGATGCTCCTCGTCGATGGAGGCGCCTTGGAGCGCCTCCAACAGATTGTCCGGCGCCTCCAGTTGGACGGGGGTCACCGGCACGGTGGGCTTGCTCCTCTTGGAAGGAGGTCCCCCGCCAGACTCTAGAACCTTTGAAGGTTCCGGAGCGGTGTCCGTCCTAGAGCCGGACTTGGAGCCCTGGGGGGTTTCATCCTCTTTACTCCTAGAGTCCGGGAGGTCGCCTTGCGGCGCCTCCAGGAACACCTCCTCCCGGCTTGGAACCTGTTGGGACAACACTTCGGTGTCGTCCGTAGGGCGGGGGGGGGGGGGGGGAAGCCGTCGGAAGCGAGTTCACATCCGACAAGTCCAGTGAGCCGCTCGACGACGCGTCGAGCCGGTCTTTGGGTGGGCTGCATAAACATATTTGACATAAGGGAAAGCTGTGCAATAAACGAATACTACAAATTACTTTGGTATCCGGATACTTACGATTTTGCTAGGGGCTTGGCCCTGGGCGGCCACTCCTCTCCGCCGTCGTCGGCGTCGGTGGAGTAGTCCGGAGGAAGGGTTTTCCCCTTCTTGGACCCTCCGGCCTCCCCAGAGAGGGCGGCCTTCCTTTTCTTCTCTCCTCCCGTTGGAGGGGGAGAGGTCTTTTCTTCTTCCTCCTCGTCTTCACGGGAGGAATGCGCCTCGGAACCGTCGGATGATGGATCCGACACCTCCTGGCGCCGGGCACTCTTTCGAGTCCCCGTGGCCTTTTTCACGGCCTTCTTCTCCGGCACCACATAGGGTGCCGGAACCAGCAGCTTCGCCAAGCGAGCGTCCGCTGGGCCTTCGGGCAAAGGAGCCGGACAGTTGATCTATCCGGACGTCACCTGCCAATCCTGTCAAAGGTAAGGGAGCTTATATCCCGCATGGAGTCAAACTATGAAATACTGATACCCTATAAAAGGAAAAAAAACAGCTTACCGCCTTGCATGACGCGCTGAGGTGGGATAATGAAACGACTCGGATAAAGGCTTGGCCGTGGTGTGTCACACTACGGAATACGTCAGCAGATTAGATTTGTGTAAATATTATTCTCTCTATGGCAATATGTGGAAACTTATTTTGCAGAGCCGGACACTATCTTTGTGCTCAAAATCCTCTATGAAGTACTTGGAGGAGGAACCCGCCTTGCAATGCCGAAGACAATCTGCGCGCCGGACTCACCGTCATTGAAGCCTGGTTCAGGGGCTACCGAGGGAGTCCTGGATTAGGGGGTGTCCGGATGGCCGGACTATACCTTCAGCCGGACTCCTGGACTATGAAGATACAAGATTGAAGACTTTGTCCCGTGTCCGGAAGGGACTTTCCTTGGCGTGGAAGGCAAGCTTGGCGATACGGATATGCAGATCACCTACCATTGTAACCGACTTTGTGTAACCCTAACCCTCTCCGGTGTCTATATAAACCGGAGGGTTTTAGTCCGTAGGACAACATACACAACAACAATCATACCATAGGCTAGCTTCTAGGGTTTAGCCTCTCCGATCTCGTGGTAGATCTACTCTTGTACTACCCATATCATCAATATTAATCAAGCAGGATGTAGGGTTTTACCTCCATCGAGAGGGCCCGAACCTGGGTAAAACTTTGTATCCCTTGCCTCCTGTTACCATCTGGCCTAGACGCACAGTTCGGGACCCCCTACCCGAGATCCGCCGGTTTTGACACCGACATTGGTGCTTTCATTGAGAGTTCCTCTGTGTCGTCGCCGTCAGGCTTGATGGCTCCTACGATCATCAATGGCGATGCAGTCCAGGATGAGACCTTCCTCCCCGGACAGATCTTCGTCTTCGGCGGCTTCACACTGCGGGCCAATTCACTTGGCCATCTGGAGCAGATCGAAAGCTATGCCTCTGGCCGTCAGGTCAGATTTGGAAGTTTAAACTACACGGCTGATATCCGCAGGGACTTGATCTTCGACGGATTCGAGCCACTGCCGAGCGCGCCGCACTGTCACGACGAGCATGATCTAGCTTTGCCACCGAACAGTGCGCTGGAGGCCGCACCCACATCAGCTTTGACCCTTAATTTGAAACCAACTGCACTGATCGAGGATGGGTGGTTGGACGCCGCCTCGGGGGCTGCGATCCCAATGGCAATCGAGCCGAACACCAGCCCCACACTCTGCGAGACTCATGACTCCAAGGAGCCGGACTCCTCTCCGGACTCCGAACCCTCCGCGCCCCTGCCGATCGAATCCGATTGGGCGCCGATCATGGAGTTTACTGCCGCGGACATCTTTCAGCACTCGCCTTTCGGCGATATTCTGAAGACACTGAAGTCTCTCTCTTTATTAGGAGAGCCCTGGCCGGACTACGGTCAGCAAGGTTGGGATTCGGACGATGAAGAAATTCAAAGCCCACCCACCACCCACTTTGTAGCCATTGTCGATGACTTAACCGACATGCTCGACTTCGACTCCGAAGACATCGATGGTATGGATGCCGATGAAGGAGACGATGAAGAACTAGAGCCTATCAGGCCCTGGAAATCCACCTTGTCATATGACATATACATGGTGGACACCCCAAAAGAAGGAGATGGCGATGGAACAGCGGAGGATGACTCCTCCAAGAAACAGCCTAAGCGCCGGCGTCAGCGGCGCCGCTCAAAATCCCGCCAAAACAGATACGGTGATTCCAACACGGGAGATAATAATACTCCGGAAAGTGCCGAAGAAAACCCCCTCCAGCAAGATTTAGCACAGGAGGATGGAGAAACCAGCCCTCATGAGAGAGCAGCAGACAAAGAGGTCGAGGACGATAATTATATGCCTCCCTCCGAAGACGAGGCAAGCCTCGACGACGACGAATTCGTCGTGCCAGAGGATCCCATCGAGCAAGAGCTTTTTCAACGCAGGCTTATGGCCACGGCAAGAAGCCTCAAGAAAAAACAGCAACAGCTTAGAGCTGATCAAGATTTGCTAGTCGACAGATGGACTGAAGTCCTTGCGGCCGAAGAGCATAAACTCGAACGCCCCTCCAAGAGCTACCCAAAGCGCAGGATGCTACCCCGATTAGAGGAGGAAGCACTTGATGCGGCCGACCGACCACCTCGTGGCCGCGACAGAGAGGCCTCTCGGCCCTCCACTCAAGCCGCACCCCGTACCAAGGCACGGGAATATGCACTGGACTTACGAGATATGTTGGAGGACAAGGCAAGGCAAACAAGATCGATCTACGGATCGCGTGGGCGCCCCACGGCTCGAGACGGTAACCGTCACGCCGGCCACAAATTCGGCAGGGCCGAACACAGTAGACAAAGCTCATTGGAGCTACGTCGTGATATAGCCCGGTACAGAGGCGCCGCACACCCACTATGCTTCACAAACGAAATAATGGATCATCAAATCCCCGAGGATTTCAAACCCGTAAATATCGAATCATATGATGGCACAACAGATCCTACGGTATGGATCGAAGATTATCTCCTTGATATCCACATGGCCCACGGCGATGATTTCCACGCCATCAAATACCTCCCACTCAAGCTTAAAGGACCAGCTCGGCATTGGCTTAACAGCTTGCCAACAGGATCAATCAGTTGTTGGGAGGACCTGGAAGCCGCATTCCTCGACAATAGCCAAGGCACTTATGTGCGACCCCCAGACGCCGATGACCTAAGTCACGTAATTCAGCAGCTAGAGGAATCGGCCAGGCAATTCGGGACACGGTTCCTAACAAAGAAAAATCAAATAGTCGACTGTCCGGACGCTGAGGCCCTAGAAGCCTTCAAGCACAATATCCGTGACGAGTGGCTTGCCCGGCACCTTGGATAGGAAAAGCCGAAGTCTATGGCAGCACTCACGACACTCATGACCCGCTTTTGCATGGGAGAAGACAGTTGGCTTGCTCGTAGCAACAATATGACCAAGAACCCTGGTAATTCGGATACCAGGGACAGTAGTGGCAGGTCGCGTCGCAACAAGCAGAAGCGCCGCATTAACGGCGACAATGCTGAGGATATGGCAGTTAATGCGAGATTCAGAGGCTCTAAATCCGGTCAGCGGAAAAAGCCATTCAAAAGGAATCCTAGGGGCCCGTCCAGTTTGGACCGAATACTCGACCGCTTGTGCCAGATACATGGCACCCCCGAAAAGCCGGCCAATCACACCAATAGGGATTGTTGGGTGTTCAAGCAGGCAGGCAAGTTAAACGCTGAAAATGAAGACAAGGGGCTGCATAGCGATGACGATGAGGAGCCCCGGCCGCCGAACAACAGTGGACAAAAGGGTTTTCCCCCACAAGTGCGGACGGTGAACATGATATACGCAACCCACGTCCCCAAAAGGGAGCGGAAGCGCGCGTTAAGGGACGTATACGCGATAGAGCCAGTCGCCCCAAAGTTCAACCCATGGTCCTCCTGCCCGATCACCTTTGATCGAAGGGACCATCCCACTAGCATCCGTCATGGCGGATCCGCCGCATTGGTTCTCGACCCAATTATTGACGGATTTCATCTCACTAGAGTCCTTATGGATGGCGGCAGCAGCCTGAACCTGCTTTACGAGGATACAGTGCGGAAAATGGGCATAGATCCCTTGAGGATTAAGCCCACCAAAACGACCTTTAAAGGCGTAATACCAGGTGTAGAGGCCAACTGTACAGGCTCAGTCACACTTGAAGTGGTCTTCGGATCTCCGGATAATTTCCGAAGCGAGGAGTTAATCTTCGACATAGTCCCATTCCGTAGTGGCTATCACGCACTGCTCGGGCGAACCGCATTCGCCAAGTTCAATGCGGTACCGCACTACGCATACCTTAAGCTCAAAATACCAGGCCCTCGAGGAGTAACTACGGTCAATGGAAACACCGAACGCTCCCTCCGAACGGAGGAGCACACGGCGGCCCTTGCAGCAGAAGTACAAAGCAGCCTCTCTAGGCAGTTCTCCAGTCCGGCCATTAAACGATCGGACACCGTCAAGCGCGCCCGGAGTAACCCACAACAAGACCGCCTGGCACGACCCGAGAAGGCGTTCCAATGCGGCCCCAACCCCAGCCCTTGCAAAAATGCGATACCAGTACTTCGCGTACATAACTATGCTCTAGAAATACCATGGGTACAGGGGGAGGGGCACCATCACGGCACGCCCAAAACACGGCTTAAATCGCACCAGGGGCTGCCGATTTTTTAATTTTCTCTTGCTTTCTGGACTACACTCTTCGAAAGGCCCGTTCGGCAGTTCAATTGCCGAACAAACGATGCAAGAACCAGGGAAGCAAACAAGCCACGCTGCATTACGGAACTCCCAAGTGGTCTCTATCACGAGCAGTATACCTGTTTCGCATACTATTCCGCAGCTTGCCCCTGGAACGGACACGTTAAATAGTACAACCTTTTGCTTATCGCATTATTTGTATCGTTCTGCTTTGATCGCAGCCCTCTTTAATAAACAATGCATAGCTTTTGTCTATTTTTGCATTACTCTTTTTTTAATATATGTTCCTTAACGACATGTTGCATCCGTACACTTTGGTACGACCAAAATACGCCAGGGGCTTTAGTACCCCTCAATATGGTGTGAGAAGTCCGAACACTTTAACAAGTGCGGCACCCCGGACTTATAGGATTATATGCATCGGCTCCGAATCATGTCTTGGGTCAATAGTTGGGTTTGCCCGGCTCCTATGTTTTGGTGCCTTACGTTCCGCTATATCGGCTAAGGTAGCACTAGGAGAACCACTGCGATTGTGCCCCAGTTGAGCTGGGTCGAGCACCTCAGTGGAGAAAGCTAAAACTGACTGTCATGATGAAGCGAGAGCTGGTCGCTGTTCGAGAGGTTTTTTCGAGTCCCTAAAGACTTATGCCGCTTAGAGGGAGGAGCCAGCTCTGTCCGGCCAAGGCGTGGATAGCGCCCCGAACTCGGTCTTTCGAATACCAGGGGCTTCGCCGAAATTTAAAATTATAGAATTCTATGGCTAAGTGAGAGTGTTCACGCATTATAGTCCGATTGCCTTGTTCATTGGGCTGAGCGCCTCCCTCGAAGGACCCAAACATGGGAAAAAGAGCGCTCAGGTTTATCCCCGAACACCCCAGCACTAGCGGCACGGGGGCAGAAGCCGACGACTTGCCATCTCTCAGAATTGATAAACAGCCGCACAGAAGGTAATATTTTAAATTCCAACAGCATTGCTTAGCGCATATGAACAAGTTTTTAGCGCACAGGACAAAACGAGCAAGTTTCACTCAAAAATTACATCCCTAGAACATTCATCCGCCACAAGGCAGGCACCCTTCAGAACATCCTTATAATAATTCTCGGGCTTGCGATGCTCTTTCCCCGGCGGTGGCCCGTCCTTCACAAGCTTCTCAGCATCCAGCTTGCCCCAGTGCACCTTAGCACGGGCAAGGGCCCTACGGGCACCTTCAATGCAGACGGAGCGCTTGATGACTTCGAGCCTTGGACAGGCGTCCACCAGCCGCCGCACCAGCCCGAAATAGCTCCCAGGCAGAGCCGCTCTAGGCCACAGCCGAACTATGAGGCCCTTCATGGCCTGTTCGGCTGCCTTGTGGAGCTCGACCAGTTGCTTCAGCTGGTCGCTCAGGGGCACGGGGTGTCCGGCCTCAGCATACTGAGACCAGAACACCTTCTCTGTCGAGCTGCCCTCCTCGGCTCGATAGAATGCGGCGGCATCGGACACACTCCGGGGAAGATCTGCGAACGCTCCTGGAGAGCTCCGGATTCGGGTAAGTAACAAGTAACTCACGTTTATGTGTTTGCTTTGCATAAAGAATGCCTTACCCACCGCTATCTTCTTCACCTCATCCAACTCCTGGAGGGTCTTCTGGGATTCGGCCTTGGCAGACTTGGCATTTTTAATAGCCACCGCGAGCTCGGACGCTCGCGTCTTTGAGTCGAGCTCCAAACCCTCATGTTTTTCCATGAGAGCCTGGAGCTCTTGCCGTACCTTGCCAACCTCGGCCTCATACTTCTCCCGCTCGGTGCGCTCCGTGGCCGCCCTCTTCTCGGCCTCGACCAGCGCTTGCTTAAGGGTCGCCACCTCAGACGTGGCCCCTACAATAGCCACGATAATCTGTCATTTTTGCAATTGCACCCCTTTATATATATTTAAACAAGGTATTTCTTACCTTCATTGTCCTCGAGCTGCTTCTTGGCACGCCCGGGCTCTTGCTCGGACCGCTCGAGGTTCTGCTTTAGCGTGTCCACTTCCGTAGTCAGTGCGGCGGACGCAAGCAGAGAAGCCTACATACGCATATTGACTCCTTTTTGTTAGACTACTGCGAATTTTATTTGATCCTCTATTCGGCTTTTCTTCCCAAACGACAAACAGAGCATCAGGGGCTACTGTCTATGCGTTAATATTATTTACACATTCTTTACTTACCTCAAAGCCTGTTAAAAGGCTAGTACAAGCTTCAGTCAGTCCGCTCTTGGCGGACTGGACCTTCTGGACCACCGCACTCATAATGGTGCGATGCTCCTCGTCGATGGAGCTGCCTTGGAGCGCCTACAACAAATTGTCCGGTGCCTCCGGTTGGACGGGGGTCAACGGCACGGTGGGCTTGCTCCTCTTGGAAGGAGGTCCCCCGCCGGACTCTGGAACCTTTGAAGGTTCCGGAGCGGTGTCCGGCCTAGAACCGGACTTGGAGCCCTGGAGGGTTTCATCCCCTTTACTCCTGGAGTCCGGGAGGTCGCCTTGCGGCGCCTCCAGGACCACCTCCTCCCGGCTTGGAACCTGTTGGGACAACACTTCGGTGTCGTCCGTAGGGCGGGGGGAGGAAGCCGTCGAAAGCGAGTTCACATCCGACGAGTCCAGTGAGCCGCTCGACGACGCGTCGAGCCAGTCTTTGGGTGGGCTGCATAAACATATTCGACATAAGGGAAAGCTGTGCAATAAACGAATACTACGAATTACTCTGGTATCCGGATACTTACGATTTTGCTAGGGGCTTGGCCCTGGGCGGCCACTCCTCTCCGTCGTCGTCGGCGTCGGTGGAGTAGTCCGGAGGAAGGGTTTTCCCCTTCTTGGACCCTACGGCCTCCCCAGAGAGGGCGGCCTTCCTTTTCTTCTCTCCTCCCGCTGGAGGGGGAGAGGTCTCTTCTTCTTCCTCCTCGTCTTCACGGGAGGAATGTGCCTCGGAACCGTCGGATGATGGATCGGACACCTCCTGGCGCCGGACACTCTTTCGAGTCCCCATGGCCTTTTTCGCGGCCTTCTTCTCCGGCACCACATAGGTTGCCGGAACCTGCAACTTCGCCAAGCGAGCGTCCGCTGGGCCTTCGGGCAAAGGAGCCGGACAGTTGATCTTCCCGGACGTCACCTGCCAATCCTGTCAAAGGTAAGGAAGCTTAGATCCCGCATGGAGTCAAACTATGAAAAATGGATACCCTGTAAAAGGAAAAAAAGCTTACCGCCTCGCATGACGCGCTGACGTGGGATAATGAAACGACTCGGATAAAGGCTTGGCCGTGGTGTGTCACACTACGGAATACGTCAGCAGATTAGATTTGTGTAAATATTATTCTCTCTATGGCAATATGTGGAAACTTATTTTGCAGAGCCGGACACTATCTTTGTGTTGAAAATCTTCTATGAAGTACTTGGAGGAGGAACCCGCCTTGCAATGCCGAAGACAATCTGCGCGCCGGACTCGTCGTCATTGAAGCCTGGTTCAGGGGCTACTGAGGTAGTCCTGGATTAGGGGGTGTCCGGATGGCCGGACTATACCTTCAGCCGGACTCCTGGACTATGAAGATACAAGATTGAAGACTTTGTCCCGTGTCCGGAAGGGACTTTCCTTGGCGTGGAAGGCAAGCTTGGCGATACGGATATGCAGATCTCCTACCATTGTAACCAACTTGGTGTCTATATAAACCGGAGGGTTTTAGTCCGTAGGACAACATACACAACAACAATCATACCATAGGCTAGCTTCTAGGGTTTAGCCTCTCCGATCTCGTGGTAGATCTACTCTTGTACTACCCATATCATCAATATTAATCAAGCAGGACATAGGGTTTTACATCTATCGAGAGGGCCCGAACCTGGGTAAAACTTCGTGTCCCTTGCCTCCTGTTACCATCCGGCCTAGACGCACAGTTCAGGACCCCCTACCCGAGATCCGCCGGTTTTGACACTGACATGGCCCATTAAGGCCCAATACGAATTCCTGTAACTCTCCGGTACTCCGAAAAATAGCCGAATCACTCGGAACCTTTCCGGTGTTCGAATATAACCTTACAATATATCGATATTTATGTCTCGACCATTTCGAGACTCCTCGTCATGTCCCCGATCTCATCCGGGACTCCGAAAAAACTTCGGTCATCAAATCACATAACTCATAATACAAATCGTCACAGAACGTTAAGTGTGCGGACCCTACGGGTTCGAGAACTATGTAGACATGACCGAGACTCATCTCCGGTCAATAACCAATAGCAGAACCTGGATGCTCATATTTTTTCCTACATATTCTATGAAGATCTTTATCGGTCAAACCGCATAACAACATACGTTGTTCCCTTTGTCATCGGTATGTTACTTGCCCGAGATTCGATCGCCGGTATCTCAATACCTAGTTCAATCTCATTACCGACAAGTCTCTTTACTCGTTCCGTAATGCATCATCCCGCAGCTAACTCATTAGTAATATTGCTTGCAAGGCTTATAGTGATGTGCATTACCGAGAGGGCCCAGAGATACCTCTCTGACAATCGGAGTGACAAATTCTAATCTCGATCTATGCCAACTCAACAAGTACTATCGGAGACACCTGTAGAGCACCTTTATAATCAACCAGTTACGTAACACGTTTGGTAGCACACAAAGTGTTCCTCCGGTATCTGGGAGTTGCATAATCTGATAGTCATAGGAACATGTATAAGTCATGAAGAAAGCAATAGCAACAAACTAAACGATCATCGTGCTAAGCTAACAGATGGGTCAAGTCAATCACAGCATTCACCAATGATGTGATCCCGTTAATCAAATGACAACTCATGTCTATGGTCAGGAAACATAACCATCATTGATTCAATGAGCTAGTCAAGTAGAGGCATACTAGTGACACTCTGTTTGTCTATGTATTCACACATGTACTAAGTTTCCGGTTAATACAATTCTAGCATGAATAATAAACATTTATCACGATATAAGGAAAAAATAATAACTTTATTATTGCCTCTAGGGCATATTTCCTTCAAAAACAACTATCAAGAATCAAACTTCTCATAACATTTAATACACTCTATATGAAAGTTTTTATTATACCCATCTTGGATGCCTATCATACACTACTCCAGGATGCTGCTAACGCGACACTACGATCAGAGACCCTTCGAGAAACTGTGTGCCATGCAGTAATCACAAATGGTGGTGTATGAAAACCGTCAAAAAAGGTGCAAAACATTTGCGATGGAGGATGCATCAAACATGGTTCAGATTTCAGTTACGTGTGCGATTCAGGCCACACGGTTAACCCGTTAGAACTGTTTGTGATGATGCAGAACAATAGAAATGGGAAACCATATCAATGTGTGTGCGATATACGGCATACAGTTTGCTCCGATGAACCGTTTGCTATTAGGGAGTGCAACATAAACGGTTAGCCACATCAAGGTGTGTGCGATATAGGGCATACGGTTCACTCAGACGAACTGTTTTCGATTAGCGAACGCAATAGAAATGGTTCAACTTAACAAGATTTGTGTGATACGTAGCAAACAGCCGACTCGGATGAACTATTTGCGATGAGAATTTACAACACCGGCGGTTAATACAGTATGCGATTCTGTGTGTACAAAAAACTTTGAAAAATGCAAACTAGTTGCTTGCGGTGGCTAGGAGTATCGCACACGGCCGCAAGGGTGCTATGTTGATCATGGAGGCCGAGAAGACCATCGTCGGAAGGCCGCCAGCTCAGCCTTTTAGCTTATATTTTATTATAATTGTATGCATATGTAGGTCGTGAGTGTTCTGGGACTTGCCACATTTGACATTTTAAATTATCCTGAATATGTAAGACAATTATTAAGAATTATTAACAGCTGCCATTGTAACTTTGCCTCAATGGCGAGCAGAGCGCGCACAGGGACGCCAAAGCGGAGCGCGCCGCGGCCGCCTCAACGGTGAGCAACCACGTAGTAAACCTTCTGCCATCAATAAATTTTGACCTTGTTTCTCATCACATTGCTGATTACAATGCAATATGTAATTACAAATCTGTTCACACCTCTCAAACTAATATGTGTTCACACTTAGCACCGGGCTATAAAACTACCCACTCGAAAATTACTTCACAGTTCCTCTCCTCATCACCCACAAAAATGGTTTCTCTGTCAAGTCATTCCGCCATGACCGGTAGGAGGAGTTTAGGGTGGACATATAACCAGGCGGCAAAGACTAAGGCCGTGGAAGCACTAGAGAGGTCCCGCCGCGAAGCCGTAGTCGCAGCAGAGATGTCCAGGAGCGTTGCGGGCACGTGAGGGCTCTCACAAGCGCATTCCAGGCGTCGGCCATAGTGACGAGCCGGCGTTCCTGAAGTCCTTCGCCGGCGACGACGGCATTCTCGTTGGAGTCACTACGCAGCAGGAGCTGGTCGACGGCTTGATGAAGCTTCTCAAGATCAGCGATGCCTCGGTTGACAAGGCGACCGGCCTCGTTGAGAAACTCATGGATGACAATGCAAAGCTCCTCAAGTTGGTCGCCGGGAAGGAGGAGGAGGCCCCCGGATGGAAGATGCTGCATGTGCATAGCAGTGCCTCGGAGATGACGCTGAAAGCAGTCGTCGAGGAATGATCGGTGGCTTGAGGAAGCTCTTAATCGAGCGCGAGTAGGAGGTGGAGGAATCCGTGGCTGCTTTTAAGCAAAGTCGTGAGGAATTGAAGAACGAATTGGAGGATTTCGCTGCCCGGCGATCCATCGACGAGTAGAGACAGTAGCGACCCAAATCGTTGTCTGCAATTTCCTTCTTCTCTTGCCCCCGTGTCTTCCGGGCTTTGCCGCATGTGGCATTTTAAATTATTCGGAATATGTAAGACAATTATTATGTGCGCCATTGTAAATTTGTCGTCATATTATCCATTGCCATTTTATTTGTGGTCGTATTATCCGTTGTCCTATGTGGCAATTTAAATTAGGGCGGAATACTAGTTGAAAACATGGACAAAGCAAATGCTACCATGGGATCACAAGCAAACACCCTCCATCCAGGTGCTTTAATTAACCCATTAATGGAGAAGTTGTGAGCGAGGCGGGCGGCGGTTGGTGCATGGAGGTCAAAGAGCTCGCTTCCAGGTGAGAA
This sequence comes from Triticum urartu, assembly GCF_056163025.1. NCBI lineage: Eukaryota > Viridiplantae > Streptophyta > Magnoliopsida > Poales > Poaceae > Triticum > Triticum urartu. The sequence continues at coordinate 146,507,071 of NC_141879.1, read as the reverse complement.
TGGGTGGCCTTGCTGCTCGCACGTGTCCCGTCGAGCCTACGAGGTGGGCAGGATGCACGCATCCCGTCGAGCCTGTGCGGCGGACTGCTCGCACGCATCTCATCGAAGCTGCACGGCAGACTTCTTGCGCTCGTCCCGTCTAATCAAGCAGTTGCACGCACACCACCGAGTATGGTTAAATTTTGACACGGTAAATATATACAACCATTTGCGATATTAACGTGTCAGCTTTTCTTTTTCAAAAAGGACTTCATTGGCTACTAATATGTGCGCCTCTTCTCAAACTGGACGATTTTTCTTACCACGGCATATATGTGCCATGTCATGAAACCATGCCAAGTTTATGTTTTTTGGGTGACTTTTTTATTTATTTATTGGGATTTAAAAACCGAGATTCTCATTGTTTCAGGATGACGACAAGTTTGTAATTCATTCTCATTCCTTAAACGAGACCTAAACATGCACCCAATGACACATGTACGATTCCCCACCCATTTTTCTTCACTGGAGCATGTGCTTGTAGTTCAAATTTGACTTATGTACTACATTAAATGCATAGAAAAGTTAGTAATTAGTAATATATATATATATACAATGGCCAAACGAACCCTGAACAGTTTCAAATTTCAGCCCGACACTCCTGTTATTCTATGTTGCATGTAGAAAACAAAGTTCAAGGCGAGAAGAGGCATCGATTATCGTTTCGCCCACAAGAGGGGCATGTTTCCCTACCGGAACCACGAGGGTTGCGATAGGCTCCGGTTTGTAAAAGGCTTGTAATATAGCTTCGCCCAAATTGGACAATTATATATACCATGTAGTGACACCATACCAAGTTTCATGATTTCCTGGTGATTTTTGGATTTACAGACATTTAAAAACTGAGATTCGCAATTTTTGTGGCCAGGCGAGGACGGCAAGATGGTTGAATTCGTTCCCATTCGTTCCATGGGACCAAAACATGCACCCCAAGGAAACATGTACGTTTTTCTAGCCATTTTGGTGCACTGGAGCATGTATTTGTAGTTCAGATTTGAATGATGGACATTAAATGCCTAGAAAACTCAAATAATAAATGAAAAAGGTCAAACGAACCCTGAATAATTTCAAAGTTCAGCCCGAATCTCCACTTGTTCCATGTCGCGTGTAGAAGAAAATACGAGGCTAGAAGAGGGAGTGATTATCGTTTGGCCCACAAGGGGACACGTTTCCCTATCCAAACCACGAGGGTTCTTGTGACAGGCTCCGGTTTGTAAGAGGTTTGTAATAAAGTTTGGCCAAATTGGCAATGTTTTTACCACGACACATATGTGCCATGACATGACACCTTGCCACCTTTGATGACTTTCTGGTGAGTTTAGGATTTATGGGGACTTGAAAACCGAGATTCGAAATGTTTGAGGAAGAGCCAGGACACTGGTACGATTGTAATTCGTTCCCATTCCTGGCATGAGGCCTAAACATGCACCCAAGGACACATGTGTAATTTTTCTAGCCATTTTGGTGAACTGGAGCATGTATTTGTAGTTCATATCTGAATTATGGACATTAAATGCCTAGGAAACTCAATTAGTGTATAAATAGGACAAACGAACCTTGAATAAGTTTAAATTTTAGCACGAATATCATGTGGTTCCATGTTGCCTGTGGAAGAAAATACAAGGCGAAAAGAGGCAGTGATTACATTTCACCCACAAGGGGAACACGTTTCCCTATCATAACCATGAGGCTTCTTTGAGAGAAGCTCCAGTTTTTGTAAGAGGTTTGTAATAAAGCTTGGCCCAAATTGGACAATGTTTTTACCACGACATATATGTTCCATGATGTGACACCATGCCACCTTTGATGACTTTCTGGTGAGTTTAGGATTTGTGGGGACTTAAAACCCGAGATTCGAAATGTTTGAGTACAAGCCATGACACCAGTACGGTTGTAATTCATTCCCATTCCTGGCATGGGACCTAAACATGCACCCAAGGACACATGTATAATTTTTCTAGCCATTTTGATGAACTGGAGCATGTATTTGTAGTTCAGATTTGAATTATGGACATTAAATGCCTAGGAAACTCAATTAGTGTATAAAAAGGCCAAACGAACCCTAAATAAGTTTAAATTTCAGCACAGATATCCTGTCGTTCCATGTTGCCCTTAGAAGAAAATACAAGGTGAAAAGAGGTAGTGATTACGTTTCGCCCACAAGGGAGACATGTTTCCCTATCGGAACCACGAGGCTTCTTTGAGAGAAGTTCCGGTTTGTAAGGGGCTTGTAATAAAACTTGCGCCACAATGGACGAAAAAAATTCCTTGACATATAAGTGCGATGTCGTGACACCATGGCAGGTTTCATGATTTTCAGCTTAGTTTTGGATTTACGGGGATTTAAAAATCAAGATTCTTCTCACGAAATGTTTTCAAATAGCACACGGTTCACTCACGAAAGCCGATATTCAATGAAAACTTCATGGAAACCATATTTTACAGTTTCATAAAAATCTAAAGAAAATGTGGGATGTTAAGAAGGTGATGTTTTATTGCGACAAAAAATTTCAAGTTGAAAAACATTACCAGATGTGAGTTATGAAAAAGACAAATTCCGCCCTGAATAGTGACATTACTATTCGGCACTATTCAACACCGATTTTGTCTTTTTCATAGCTCACATCTCTTAATGTGTTTCAACTTGAAATTTTGTGTGCCAATAAAAATCATCGTCATACCATCCCGCATTTTTTTGAATTTTTTTTGAAACTTCAAAACATCTTTTTCTTGTGGTTTTCACCGGTTTCCACCGAATGTTGGTTTCCGTATGATATCCCCCCCCCCCCCGCTGCGCGTGCGATCTGAGTCATGCGTTCTGACTGGCCAGAACCCAAACCCCACGGATCGTACGTGTGCACCACTGGATGCTCCTAGATCGAACGGCAACCCTGAGCCCTTTCGACAGCACATGCAGTACATGGGTAAGCACTGTGCGCATGCGTCGTTTAGCTCATGCTTCCTTCTCTACTAGGTTTTCACTCAAAATAGGCTACCGTTTCTTGCCACCCCTCTCATCAGTTTCCCGCCTCTTCTCCCGGATATGCATGATGTAGATGTTCATTTAATTCTTATAGTTTATCTCATCCAAAATCAATTAGTTTTGTAAAAAAACTATTTTAAGATTCATGGAATTGTGCATTGTAAAGGTAAAAACAAATAGTGACAATTCATTTAGAAAAAAAGGTTTGGGCAATGAAGATATGGAAGATTCTAGAGAACAAAGGAGAAGTGCTTGTGTTTAGAGGTTTGTGCATTATGCTTAAGTTCAACCATGGAGTCTTCTAGATTGTACATGTGGCAGAATCTGGTGGAGTTTAGATGATATCCAACGGCCAGTAGTGCTCAGATTTGCCATCTCTGTACCATCATATTGGCTTCATCCAATGAGCAACTTTCATAGTTATTCGCACACTATATATGTGTATAGATGTATAGATGTATAGATGTACATATAGATGTATAGATGTATATATATATATATGTGTGTGTGTGTCCCATGCTAGACAAAATAAAGTTTGAGCGCATGCGTGGGACGACCCCCCCTGCTGCCTCGAAGTTGGGAAACTGACATCATAGGTATTGAACCAGGCTCGGAGTCGGGTACGGTGTTCGGTTTGTAATGTACTTGGCATGGCCCATCGAAGTTGTGCATTTGGGATTTAAACACATCATACACCATCGTACCCATACATATTTTCGGGCCACATGCAGTGTATACGGGGTCTTCTGATCGACCACGTCTTCCTTGTGCGGTTTTTTGTGACGCCACGGATATATGTGGGATCCCCGAGTGTATATATATCATCCCTTTGACCGATAATGAGGGGTATGTGTTTTCCATGAATGGATTCCTCCCAGTTCATGTAAGGGTCGGTCACTGTCAAATGTCGGTCAACCAAAACTCGAGCTCATGCGTTGTCAGGAGTCCATCCAAGATGCTCGGATTTCTGGGTTCGATCTACATCAAACCCTGCGTACGTATCTCGTCCTTAACTACCTTGCCTTCATGGTTGTTGTGTGTATCAATAGGTAGGCTCCAAATCTAAATTGTACATTATTCTATATTGAATACACACATCACCCCTTCCCAATGTACATCATTTTGGGCCGCATGCAAGAGGTGTTGGTTTTGTGGTCCCTCTCGTGCGATGTTTATGATGGTTCAATCTATTGGCCCAAGCGGTTTATCGACAACAACCACTGTCATTTGACCAAACGAAAGATTCATTGGTCCATCTTATGGTAGGTCATGTCGACATGCATGTATGACCAAAGTATCGATCATTACGTGCATCCGCCCCGCTGACACGAAGTGGGAGGTGGTGGCCAAGCATCCTAGCTAGGTATGACATTATGTCATTATATACATACTAGCTAGGTGGTTGTTAGGGTGCTTTCGGGTTTGTGAGGCAGGCGTCACCAAAGTTATGCATTGTGTATTTAAAGTTTTAAACATCCCCAATATTCATACATATATTTGGCCACTTCCAAGTGGTTCTTGACTTCTGGCCCCTCTCATCGTTCTTCAATGACGCGCCCAACCGTGGGCCCGCGGGGTCAAAGTTGTGCATTGGAATTTTGAACATCACATACCACCCTTTTCACTCATATATATTTGGGCCACATGCTGGTGTGGTTGTCTTTTGACCCTCCATAACGTTATATTTTGCTGCAAAGACTCTCATGATCCTCAATGGACACGGGGTATAATATCTAAACCGTGTGCGATACAAGTGCGATGTGAATCACCATGACCGCGCAAGCACGAGCAAATTAAGGTGGAGGTACTGGCTCAACCATGTGCGATGCAAGTGTGCTGAAATCACCACGACCGCGCAAGCATGAGGAAAGGGTGGAGGTACTGGCTTAACCGTGTGCGATGCAAGTGCACTGTAAAACCACCACCTGTGGAAGCTAAAGGCGGGTAAGTTTATTTGGAAATTAGGACGAACCGTGTGCGATAGACCAGCTAGCTAGAAATATAAAAAACAAACTACCCACCTTGAGTGTTGCAAAAATCGGCGGATCCGCGCCACTTTTCCTTATTATCATACACGCATAATGTTATTGGACCGTGCGCGATCTTGGGCACTCCCGCCCCGCATCTTCAATATTAGCAGCCGAGGCCGAGGCATTTGAACCGTCGCCCTCCCTCGTCCACCACCATATCCACCCACCATTACTAAAATTTTCAGTAGCCGCGGCATGTCCTCAAACACCACCCCCTCCACAGTCCCCCACCCGCCCCTCCCCCCTTCGAACCCTAGCTCGAGGCCGCCGCCGCCGCCAACCCTGCCGGTCTGCCCGTTCCTCCTAGCTTAGATAATAAAGTTCAGGTTATCCAGCAATTCCCATACCATCACCCTGCTCCTCTGAGTTTTTAGATGAGGCATGCGGTGTCCCTCCCCACTAGATCCACATCCCCTACTCTAGAATGTCGCAGCCTAGGCTCGACCACGTATCCCGGGGAGCCCGACGAGCGTTCGGCCAAGAAGAGGTGTATCATGGCCTCTCTGGCGGATGTTGGCGAGGTGGCCGTCGTTCGCCCCGACCTGTCGATCCCGGAGCAACACGTCGTTGTGGAAGCCAACAAAGACATTGACTACGTTGCCATGCCGAAGGCTTCCTGTCGGCGGGCTAGCGTATTACTGTATCTCGAGAAAGCTGGCTACGACATCAAGCTCGTCCACACCGACGGCTTCAAGCGGGCCATGTCACAGGTTAAGTGGTCCATCCCCAACCCCTCTGGTTCAACCGCCGTCGATCTCTTTGACGGCCCTGCTGCTGATCTCCTACGCCAAGCGGTCAAGGATTTGTGAGCTTTATACGCCATCGAGCCCATTTTTCACTTCTGAAGGACACGTTCTACGGCGGCGGCTTGGGATCCTCAATTGCCAAGTCAGATCTCATCGACCATGACCACGATCACGAGGAGGGCACCCACGAAGGTTCTTCCAAGGTGAAACAGCCCATCTGTGACATCAGAGAGCGCACCATGGGTATGTGCTCTTCCAACTGGAAGGATCCCGTCCATGAAATGTGAGGCAACATTCTATCAGCAAATATTACCTTTTCTAGCTTGCCAACCCGTACCCTTTGTTGTAGTAGCATTTGTCGTGCGGTGCTTTAACTGTGCTGTGTTTAATTATTTCAGTTATGCAAAAATGTATTATTCAATAGGTCTATGTGATGTTTAAGTATGAATTGTGCACTTTAGTTTCACGAATGGCTATATTTGGTTGTTTATAGTGAGTAGATGCCTTGTTTATCTGTATTTGGTTGTTAGGTTGGTTGGAGTGAGCATTTTTTCAGTTATCGAGCAGATGCCTTGTTTATCTGTATTTGGTTCTTAGTTTGGTTGTAGTGAGTATTTGTCCAGTTATCAAGCAGATGTCTTGTTTATCTGTATTTGGTTGATAGGTTGCTTTTTTAGCATTTATCCAGTTATCAAGCAGATGCATTGTTTATCTGTATTTGGTTGTTAGGTTACTTTTTTTAGCATTTCTCCAGTTATCAAGCAGATGCCTTGTTTATCTTTATCTGCTTGTTAGGTTGGTTGCAGTGAGCATTTGTCCAGTTTTCAAGCATATGCCATGTTTATCTGTATTTGCTTGTTAGGTTGGTTGCAGTGAGACTCTGTCGAGTTTTCAATGGCTATATTTGGTTGTTATACTGGTCATTTATGCCTTGTTTATTTCAGTCATTCACAATGTGTGGTTCATTATGTGCAAGTCAAAACTGTGCCGCTCGACTATATCAATACCCGTTTGAACGGCTATATTTGATTCCAGTTATTCCCGATGTAGTTAACACATGCCCTTTTTTCTAGTTTTACACATTTATCCATTGTGATGTTTAAGCATTACCTATGTTCTGTTCATTTTCAACAATACCAATTTGAATTGCAATATTTGATGGCTGTTAAGCCTGCTGTCGGTAACATTGCCTTCCATTTTATATCTTAGTATGTAATCCACGTCCATAGGCCAAAAGAATTCCCGTAGGCGATCGACACGCCAAGCACCGTTGTCATCAATAATATCCGCCACCCGGTTCAGACGACAGTTACCCTTGGGTGTAATAGGGTGAAACGTCGACAGGCAAGGGATCCAAGGTTCTCTCCACGTACGAATATCCACTCCGTTGCCAACCCTCCAAATAACACCTCTCTTTAGCAGGTCGATACCATGTAAAATACCCTTCCAAATTGAAGAACCGTTGCCTGAGAAAGCCGTATCCAACAGCTGTCCCGAAGGGTAGTATCTGGCCTTTATAAGTCGTGCACAGAGGTTGTCTGGCGTGTCTATCAAGCACCAAGCTTGTTTGGCCAACAACGCCTAGTTAAAATCCCTCATGTCCTTAAACCCCATGCCACCCATAGATTTAGGTAGCCACAATCTGTCCCAAGTCATCTAGGTCATCTTCTTCTTCCCATTTTCAACTCCCCACCAATATTGACGGATCATACAAGTCAACTCGTCACAAACCAAAGCAGGGAGCTTAAAGACACTCATGACATAAGTAGGCGGGGCCTGTGTGTAACGGCTATATCTCCCACGTGTCGGGGCACGACTTAGAGGCATAGCTGCATGATAGTTTTGTCGCAAGAGGGGTAATCTTCACACAATCCCATGTACTGAATAAGAAAGGGATAAAGAGTTGGCTTACAATCGCCACTTCACACAATACATAAATAATTCATACATCATCCAAATACACTCCAAGGTCCGACTATGGAACCAAAATAAAGGAAGACAACCCCAAATGCTAGATCCCCGATCGTCCCAACTGGGCTCCACTACTTATCATCAGGAAACGAAACGTAGTAACGACCCAGATCCTCGTCGAACTCCCACTTGAGTTCGGTAGCATCAACTGCACTGGTTTCCTCGGCACCTGCAACTGTTTGGAAGTATTCGCGAGTCACGAGGACTCAGCAATCTCACACCCGCGAGATCAAGACTATTTAAACTTATGGGTAGGAAAGGGTAGTGAGGTGGAGTTGCAGCAAGCACTAAGCATGTATGGTGGCTGTCATACGCAAACGAGAGCGAGAAGAGAAGCAACGCAACGGTCGAGAAGCTAGAAGTGACCAAGAAGTGATCCTGAAACTACTTACGTTCAAGCATAACACAAGGCCGTGTTCACTTCCCGGACTCCGCCGAAAGGAGACCATCACGACTACACACGCGGTTGATGCATTTTAATTAAGTTAAGTGTCAAGTTCTCTACAACCGAATATTAACAAATTCCCATCTACCACATAACCGCGGGCACGACTCTCGAAAGTTTATACCCTACAGGGGTGTCCCATCATAGCCCATCACAAGCTCTCACGGTCAACGAAGCATATTCCTTATCCCGGGAAGACCCGATCAGTCTTGGAATCCCGATTACAAGACATTTCGACAATGGTAAAACAAGACTAGCAAGACCACCTGACTGTGCCGACAAATCCCGATAGGAGCTGCACATATCTCGTTCTCAGGGCACACCGGATAAGCTAAGCGTACAAGTACCAATATAACCCAGGTTGCCAAGGGACGGTCCCGCATGGTGCTCTAGTTTGGACCAACACTTAGAGGAGCACTGGCCCGGGGGTTTAAAATAAAGATGACCCTCGGGCTCACGAAAATCCAAGGGAAAAGGCTTAGGTGGCAAATGTTAAAACCAAGGTTGGGCCTTGCTGGAGGAGTTTTATTCAAAGCGAACTGTCAAGGGGTTCCCGTAACACCCAACCGTGTAAGGAACGCAAAATCAAGGAACATAACATCGGTATGACGGAAACTAAGGTGGCAAGAGTGGAACAAAACACCAGGAAAAAGGCCGAGCCTTCCACCCTTTACCAAGTATATAGACGCATAAAATTAAATAAGAGATATTGTGATATCCCAACATATCCATGTTCCAACATGGAACAAACTTCAACTTCACCTACAACTAGCAACGCTATAAGAGGGGCTGAGCAAAAGAGGTAACATAGCTAAACAACGGTTTGCTAGGAAGGTGGGTTAGATGCTTGACATGGCAATATGGGAGGCGTGATATACCAAGTGGTAGGTAGCGCGACATAACGATAGAGCGAACAACTAGCAAGCAAAGATAGAAGTGATTTCGAGGGTATGGTCATCTTGCTTGCAAAGTTCTCGGAGTCATCGAAAGCTTGATCCTCGTTAGCGTACTCAACAGGTTCCTCGTTCACGTACTCGTCTCCCGGATCTATCCAAGGCAAGAACATAAGCAATGGAACAACAATCAATCACGGTGCAATGCACAAGCAACATGATGCAATACATGGCATGATATGCAATGCATATGTGTCCTGCGGAAGGGAAAGAATGGTCAAGGCATCAACTTGGCAAACCAAGTATGCCGCTGGTAAGATGAGATGATTTCGGTTGAAATCGATATAAAGATCACCGGAAACTGATGCAGGGTTTGCAAATGACAAGCAATATAAGGATGATGCGAATCTAGGATTAACAGCATGATGCCACTTAGAATGAACACTGAGCTACGGATAAATCACACTAGAGCAGGTTCAAACAAGCATGAAAAAAGTGCAAAAGATATCAGCTTCATAGACTTGGTGAAAATACTAACATGTCAAAAACAACATCAGGAAGCACTATTTAGAGCACGCAAACATCATGCTACAGGAACATATTGTAGCAAACAAAGGCATGGCATGATTCTACTAAAAGCACAGAACAAAAGTCCCTTACTAAACATCAGCCAAAAAGGCATAGAAGATATAATGGCACCCATGTAAACATAGCAAGTTTTATTAACGGTTTCAAACTTAGAAGAAAAACAGAGCATGGCATAAATAGATTTATGATAGCAACTTTACGAGCTCATGCCACTTACCACAAAGCATTAAATGACAACATAAGCATACCAATAGCAAGATGACATGTTCATGAAGCTAACCACGGCAAGATCAAGTTCATAGGGTGCATGGATCACTAGCAACAACCATGGCGATATTGATTAACATGTTAACAATCTGCCAGGAACATTTTATAGCAAACGTAGAGTAAGAAAATGACATGCTAGAATACTCCATAATTCCAAACAGGGGCATGAATGTATAGACCATAACTGCATGTTCAAAACATCCTTACTGAAGTATCCCAAAAATCGTAAGTCCCTGAAAACAGCAACATTGTGGAGCCTACTTTGCATGCTTGTGCTAGTCACCATATAGATCACAAAAATACAAGACTTGCACCCCTGTAAAGATGGCATGTTGTAGTTCAAAACAGATGTAGACCTCATGCTCATATGATGCACACATCAAATGCAACAAAAATGACAAATCATCATGAACTGATAAGTATCAGCAGCTAACATTTTGTAGCACTCTTGCAACAATGAAAATGGCATCATACTGGATAGTAACATGCATGGAAATGCTTCTAACATGAAGATCTCAACAAGATGAACAATTTAACATATCATCTACATGATTTGGATCCACGGTCACCGAGATACGACATCTTGAACAAGGCATAAAAACATTAGGGGGTTCCTCTCAGTTTCAGATCTAGGGTTTGCACGGATCACGGAGTTCACTGGAGATGCTCGCCAGAGGTGTAGCTACTCGCCGGAGATGGTGTGGAGGAGGCAGCCGGAGTCGGGGAAGCACCGGCGAGGTCGCACCGGGGCGGATCCGGTCGGATCTCACCAGATCCGGACGGCGGGGCCGGTGTGGCGGCAGGGGAGCGGTGGGCGGCGAGGCGGAGCGGGGCGGCGCCGGTGTGGCGCGCGGAGGAGCGGGGCGGCGCGGGTAACCGGGCGGTTGGCGGCGGCGACCGGGCCCGGAGGGCCCTGGTCGGCCGGCGGGTGAGGCGCGGCGACGGAGACGGCGGCTGGTGACATGTCGTGCCCGGATTCGCCGGGGGCGGCAGCGTGGACACGTCCGTCGGTGGGGAAAGTGTCTGACGGCGAAAGGGGGATTTTTAGGGTTTCATATACGCGAATTTTCGGGGAGGGTCACATATTTATTGGTAGGTGGAGTTTGGAGTGTCCAAATGAGGTGCGGTTTTCGCCCACACGATCGTGATCCGATGGCGAAGAACATGGAGATGGTTTAGATGTGTTATTGGGCTGTTTTGGAGGGGTGTTGGGCTGCAACACACCAGGGGCTTTTGCGGTTACCCGGTTAAACGTTGGGGTATCAAACGGACTCCAAATGGAACGAAATTTGACAGGTGGTCTACCGATGATGTACCAAGGACACTTGGCAAATCTTGGCCCATTCCGAGAACGTTTAATCCCCCTCACGAAAAGAGACAAGAGGGGTGCGCCGGTGCATGTGGGAGTGTCGGATTGCGAAATGGACAACGGGGAAAATGCTCGGATGCGTGAGACGAACACGGATGCAAATGCGATGCACATGATGACATGATATGAAATGCATGATAAGAACAAAAATCCAAACGAAGACAGAAACCCAACCACGAAGGGAATCTCATAACTTAAAGCTGAAAATGGCAAGAGTCGGAGTTACAAATATGGCAAGTTACATCCGGGGTGTTACACTATGCCACAGCCTTGATCAAAATCTCCTTATTGCTAGAGGAAACATATTTCTCACTCCAATCAATGAGTTTCTTGCGTAAACGATCCTGGATGGTTTCAAAATTTCCTTTGTGGATTCTTCCTTCCGGGACCGGAAGGCCCAAGTACTTCCGTTCAAAAACTTCTTGTGTAATCTCCAGAACCGATTTAACCTCTTGCACCACACTTCGCAAGCAATTATCTGAGAAAAGGATGGAGCACTTCGATGGGTTGATTAATTGTCCAGTCGCCGCAGCATACGTGTTCAACACACCTTTAACCAAACGAGCTTGTTGTTCTGATGCGTGAAAAAACAGAAGGGAGTCGTTCGCAAGCAAAAGATGTGATATAACTAGAGCACTCTTGCATATCTTGACCCCTTGTAGTCCTTCTTCTCTCATTGACTTATTCAACAAAATAGAAAGAGCATCAGCCACAAAGAGGAAGAGGAAGGGGATAACGAATAACCTTGGCGGAGCCCTCTCGAAGGGGAGAAGGGCTCCAACAATTTCCCATTGAATTTCACCGAGTACTTCACTGATGTAACGCAAGCCATCACGTGGGGAGATCCATTGATCAGAGAATCCCCACTTAGAAAGCGCCCTCTCCAGGAAACTCCAATCCACACGGTCATAAACCTTTGACAAATCCAGTTTATAAGCACATGGCGATGGTGAATTTGCCTTTGCGGTATGGATGTGATGGATGCACTCAAACGCAATGAAGGAGTTATCAGAGATGAGCCTCCGAGGATGAAGGCACTCTGATTTTCAGAAATAAGCTCAGTTAAGAGAGGCCGAAGCCTATTTACCATGCACTTTGACACGATCTTATACACCACATTGCACAAACTAATGGGTTGGAAGTCTTTCAGCTCTCTCGGATGTGGCACTTTAGGAATTAGCACTATGGACGTGTCATTAACCCCATCCGGCATGACACCAGTGGTAAAAAAACTCATGCATCGCTGCCACTATCTCATCCTTGAGAGCAGCCCAATTCCATTGATAAAACCTGGCCGGAAAACCATCACAACCCGGTGCTTTCAATGGGCCAATTTAAAACAGCGCGTTGGATATCTCCTCCTTCGTATATTTTTGACACAAGGCCTCATTCATCTCCGCGGAGACCTTAGGGGCGATACTGTACATCACTTCATTCGGTTCCAAGGTTGGGTCTTTTGAAAAAACCTCCTTGAAGTATGAATTGGCCATCCGTTCCATCTCTAATGGAGCCACACACCATGAACCATCAGCCTTCATAAGTCTCTAGATAAATCGCTGAGCCCGCCAAACTGCCCGGTGGTGTAAGTATTTAGCATTGTGTTCCCCCTCTTTCAACCATGTAATACGAGACCGTTGAAGCCAAAGCATCTCTTCTATATACAACAGCTCATCTAGTTGATTCATCTTTGCCTGGATTTGTGCGCGGTCTGCACCTGACAGCTAGAGGTCTGCTAGCTGACCACATAGACTTTCTATCTCTTTCAACACATTCCCAAATGTAGCTTTGCCCCATTGCCTCAAATCTTTCATAACTTCTTTCAATGAGAGGGCCTCTGATCCAAAGTTGCCAGCTGGGCGATGCTTCACCCAGGCCTGAGAGAAGATCGTGGGGAGCTTGACGTCCCGCTCCCACATGATCTCATAATGTGACGCAGATGGCCTGCACCTCTGCTCCTGCACCCCTTCCAGGTTGACCAAAAGTGGGATGTGATCCAAGCAGGAGGTAGCTAAGTGCACAACCCAAGCCGCGGGGAAAAGATCCCGCAGCGCCTCATCCGCACACGCCCTATCCAGTCGCACCTGAACATTGCGATTTCCATCTTGACCGTTATTGTATCTGTAGGGGAGGCCAGAAAACCCTAGGTCCTACATCTTGCAAGACACCAAGCAGTCCCTGAACGCTCCCATTTGTGTCTTCGGCCATGTCGTCCTTGAGAGATGCTCGTGCTGCCAGAGAGCTTCATTGAAATCGCCACATACCACCCAAGGTTCTTGTGAGATTGCCCGCAGCCGACAGAGATGATCCCACATATGCTGATGATTTTCCACACGCGGCTCGCCATAAACGAAGGTTCCTCTCCATGAAATACCAGAACCACCATCAAGAACACGAACATCAATGAACCTGTTACACGATTCGAACACTGTCACTGTAAGCGTCTCCTCCCAGAACACAGCAAGACCGCCGCTACATCCCTCACTACTAACACCGTGAAAGCCCTTTAGGCCCAACCTCCACTTCAACTTCTCCACTTTAGTTGCATCTTGTCTAGTCTCACAGAGAAAGAATAGCTTGGGGTTATTAGCTTTTGAGAGGGCCAAAACCTCACGAACTGTCTGGTGGTCCCCCCCCCGGCAGTTCCAAGACAAGATATACATTGTGTCCAGCGGTCCTCCTTGCGGGAGAGGCCACCGATATCTCATTATTGTCGCTATCCATGGTTACTTTCAACCTCTTACTGCTTGAACTACTATTTGTGGGTGAGGCACCATCATTCAGATCATTGCCATTGCCATCAGTTATAGCCAACAACGCCTTCGGGGCGCCAGAGGCATCCCGCGGGATAGCCCCGGCCTCATCCATGTTCAGTCTCCTCTTGGGCACATTATCAACTTCTAATCTTTCACCAGATTTCTTGACCGGGCTCAAAGCCGTATCCATGACCTCAGGATCATATGGTGCATGTTCCGGGTTAGATCTGCCATCCTTCCGGGTTTCGGCCTGCTTAGACTCATTGCCTAACGCCTTAGTGGGTCGTCCTTCTGGTCGTGGCTTATTGGGTGCATCTGCATAGATCCAGTCTCCAAACTTGAGCGACTTCTCATCATGGATACCAAGGCCACATTCTTTGTGCTCATGACCAATGAGGCCACAAAACTTACAAAATCTAGCAAGTTTTTCATATTGAACCAGGTATACCTGGCGCCCCTTAGCCCTAATAATACTGACGTACTTTGTGAGGGCTTGTCGGATATCATGTTTCACCCTGACCCTAACATAGTCACCTCGGGTGTTCCCGTTCAAAAGCATCTCCATAATCTCTCCTGCATCTTTCAACAGCTTCTCCACAATTTTTTTGCTTGTAGTATGGGTCTGGTAGCTTGTGAATCTGCAGCCAAATTGGAATATGAAAGAACTCCACCTCCTCAGCCTTACTGAAGTCGTCGTACGGGCACAAAAGCACAGCCATGTTGCGGAACAGCCAAGGTCCCTGCATCATGATGCGTTCGCAATCCCCCAGGCAAGATGCTTGGGCGGCAAACGATTAGGGCCAACCGGCCGAAATCTCATGTTCTACGCGGGGTTCCATGCAGCCCTCATATCCTTGTAGAAGGCAGACGGGCTGAAGTTCCTGCTTGTATGGACCCTGGCTAGGGCAAGCCAGCGAACGCTTTCTAGAATCGCAGGGTCATCCTCATCTATTGTAACATCCCAAATTTTCAATTTGGAAATCATCATTGTATATCATATTTTATTGCATTTTGGTTTGATCCTTGAAATTCTACGCAACTCAAGGACCCACGGAGAGAGTTGGGGATTTCATTATTTTCATATTCGAGTTTTTCTCGAATTTTGAAAAAAGGGATTGTTTGATTTTAATTATTTTCTCTTGAATATTTCTTTTATAAAATAAAATAGAGAGGATAAAATGACTTCCTAAAAAATAAAGAAATATCAGAGATTTAATGTTAAAATCAAATAAGAATTTTATTCGGAGTTTTATCGCTATTTTATTTGAATTAGAAAAAATATGTGTTTTTCAAAATTGCAATTTAGGCCCAAATAAATGTTCACCTTGTCCGGCCTATTTTTAAAGGACCGGGAAAATTTATTTCGGGATTTTTGGAGTCCGTTTAGTACTCTTTTTCTTTCTTTTTCTGCACGTCGAAATTATTTAAAAAAAAGGGGAAACCGACTCCGGGCCGTACCCGAGCGGGACTCCGCCCGGGGGGGCTTTATAAGCCACGCCACCCAAGCCCCAAGGCCCAGCCCACCGCAGCCGAACCCTAGCCTCTGCCCCGCCTGCCCGCCACCTCTGCCGCGCCTACGCCGCGCGCCGCCGACGCCGACGCCGCCCATTGCCGCTGCTGCTGCGCCGCCCCGCGCCGCCGCATCGGAGCCGCACCACCGCCACCGCTGTCTCGCCGGATTCGCCGGAGGTAGCCGCCGCCACCTCGGTTTTCGCAAGAAAACCGAACGGTTTTTTTAAAAACCCTAGATCTGTTTTTTTAGATCCTCTTCGGTTTATTTTTTCGGTTTAGTTATTTAGCGAACGCCCGTCCGTACGTTTGTTTTAACGAACAGTTTTCACCATCTAGCCGCAGACAGCGAACGTTCGTTCGTTAGCCTGTTCGTCCGTTTTTTCTTTTTCTCGGATTTTCCGTGATTATTTTCGATCGCGAGTTCTGGTCCGATTTTCGTTTTAGTTTATCTTTTCGCTCGTTTATTAGAATTAGGCGATTCAAGCGCCTAGAGTTTCGTCTCGAAGCCCTTTTTCTGTTTAACCAACTTAAACAAGTTTTTGCTAATGTAAAATTTGACTTCAGTACAGTTTAGTAAATGAAGCTTGTTTCTTTCGCCGTTTGAGTTTTGTTGCTTTGTTTGATTTGATTCTTTTTGCGGGGAGTTCTTAAGTTGAACTTTCTTGTTAGATCTCTTATTTGAGTTTTACCCGTGCCCTTGCTTGATTGCTTATTGTATGCTTGTTTGTTTGCGATAGAGTACCCAGAGTGCGAACCTTGCTACTACGAGTCTCTAGGTTTCGCGGATCATCAGCAAGGCAAGTAACACTTTGATCATACCTCTTTACTACCCAGTTTTATTGCATTAGATCACTCCTCAAACAATTGCATGGTTAGGATCAGAATTAAATTGTGGGTTGGGAAGTAGTTGAGGTAGTACCTATTCACCTGTTTATTATCAAACCTTTGGGAGTTACTTCTACGTTGCTTATATTGCTATGCTATGCTCATAGACATGGATTGGGTTTGAGCGTTCTCATGACAGATATGAGTATTGTTAATTAATGGTTAACTTAAGGTGGCAACTTTAATACACATCTGGGTGGATTGAGGCACCTGGGGAAATCCAGTGATTGCCTGTATTTTTGGAAATCCCGGGGTACCATGTGCTTTTTCTATGGACTGCCACCTAGGCTCAAAGGGATCATGAGATTATTCATGATGGAAACTTCCGTGTGCAGCCACAAGCCACTATGGGCTCTGGCATAGTTTATTAAGTCGTGTGAACTCTTACAGTGGTAGACTAGCAGATGTAGGGGATGTAGGTGGTACTGTCTACCCATCGTAAGGTGCTAACGCTTCTGAAAGACTGTGTCTCGGTCATCCGTTTCTCAAACACCCTGTAGTGCGAGAAATCCAACGGAGGAGATCGAGTCTTGTGGGGAAAGTGCGCAAACCTCTGCAGAGTGTATAAACTAATCATGGTTAGCCATGTCTCTGGTTATGGACATCTTGAGTATCTAGTTCGTGGATTATCATGTGGATCTCAACACTCTTAATTATAAAATTTGATTGGGTTGTTAATTACTTTTAGTTGGGATTGAGATGGGGTTTACCATTCTCAATGTTTAACAACCACCATGATAGTTAAATAATAGTTATTCCTTTGTTGTAGGAAAAAATTGGCTTTTCGCAAAACTTATTAACAATACAGCCTCCACCAGCCATATATGCATGTAGTGATAGCATTATTCTATTCATTACTCTCTTGTGTTACATTGCTAGCATATTCCATGTGCTGACCCGTTTTCGGGCTGCAACGTATCATGTTGCAGGCTTTTCAGACAACGAGTAAGGAGCCTTAGGTCGTGGTCTTTCACTCAATGATGCCGTTGGAGTTGATGGACTCACTTTATCTTCCAAGCCTTCCGCTGTTATCATATTAGATGGCCTTAAGCCATATTTATTGTAATAAGTTCTCTTTTGAGACATTCAATGTAATAAGTGTGTGATTGCTACTCTGTTATAAATCCTTCAAGTACTGTGCATGTCAGCATTACCGATCCAGGGATGACACTGATGCACTGAGATCAGACTGTTTGAGGTCTAGTCGCTACAAGATGGTATCAGAGCACAAGCTGACTGTAGGACACGACCAATAAGCTAAAGCCCTAAATCACTACTCTCTTCTCATTTCTAACTCCTCTTCATTTTCTACTCTTTAGGATGGCGGATGCAAGGAACAAGTTTTCACAACCGGATGAAGAAGCACCTTTTGGACGACACTTGAAGGAAGTCACTAAGTACCTGAACATCAGAATACCAAGCTTCACCAATACTTACAACGCCACTTTACCAGAAGAGGAGCGTTGGACAATTCGATTTCAAGTTCCAGGAAGGACATTTACGCCAGTCACTAAGCCCATAGAGTTTTCCTTTGATGCACCAACCTGGAGTCTAGGAAAGAGTATGGCAGCCCACATCACCATGGGACGCATTGGAGAAGTTTACCACAAGGATCTCAAGGATACTATATACCAGATTTGTGGGCGTCGAGATGAGCAATGGGAAATGATCAGCACCATGAGGGATAGATCGATTGCAGCTTTCATCCAGGAGTTAAACCAGCATATTCGCCGCCAGGAGAATTAGATGTGCGCAGGCATGATAGACCTGAAGAATGTAATGACAAGGATCATTGGAGCTGGAGGAAGAACTCAAGGCTACTCGCGAAGATTATGAGGAGGAAATCGTCGTGCTAGTGGAGAAGAATGATGACCTGACAAGGAAGATAGGAGTTTTCATGGGAGACCCCGCGCCAGGAGGAGAAGATGATGAAACCAAGGAGATTCGTTCTGAAGACTACATCATCATCGACGACACCGACTCGGACCCCAATGATAGCGATGATGAATATGTTGATGAAGCTGGAGCAGATATCACGGAGTCTTCGACCGGTCAATATTTCTAGTAGACCACCATATCAGTAGTAGTATTCCACCATGTATATAGTATAGTTTGAGCACTTTTGTAACGATGGTTCTAGACCGATTGTATGCCCTTGCTTGATTGATTGATTGATATGATTGTGTTTGTCTCATGTGCATATGGGTAGTGTTTTCTCACTGGACCTCATTCTATTCTATTCTATTCCCTCTAAACCCTCAGATGCCTCCGAGACGTGACGCCGGATTTACTTTTCCACCGGAGCTCAACCAGTTGATCCAGCAGCAGAATACCTTGATGCAGTTATTAGTTCAGAACCAAATCAACAACAACAACAACCCACCACCACCACCCCCAGTTGACAACTTAGCCCGTTTTCTGAGGTTGCAGCCGCCGGTGTTTTCCAATAGCATCGAGCCAATAGTTGCATATGATTGGCTCCGCAGGATTGGAAGGGAGTTAACCACTGTAGGATGCACAGATGCTGAGAAGGTGCGTTTTTCCGCGCACCAATTGGATGGACCAGCAGCCTCATGGTGGGAGAATTACACTGTCACCTACCCTATAGCCACTGTTACATGGGACCAGTTCCAACAGGCCTTTCGCACTGCCCATGTATCAACAAGAGCTATGGTCATGAAGAAGTGTGAGTTTCGCAACTTACGCCAAGGAGGACGCACAGTTGGCCAGTATGTGGATGACTTTAGTAAGCTAGCACGTTATGCCCCAGATGACGTCGCTACAGATGCAGCTAAGCAGGAGAAGTTCCTAGAAGGACTGGATGATGAGCTGAGCCTGCAGTTGATGGTGGCAAATTTCAATAACTACCAGGAGTTGGTGGATAGAGCTCTCATGATTGAAGGGAAGCAGCAGGAGATTGACAGCCGCAAGAGGAAGTCTGGACAAGGGAAGTATAATTCTGGAGCTCAGCAGAGACCTCGTTTACCCCGAACTTGGGAGGACTTGTCCATAACCATGGAGGCCACACTCATGATGGAGGAAGTTCGCACAACCATAGTGGCTCCAAGAACGGGAATGGTAATGGAGGAAGCAGCAGACAGAACCGTTCCAACCCGGCAACACCCGCCAAGAAAGATCTAAGACACGTTACTTGCTACAAGTGCCAGAAGACCGGACATTACGCCAATGAGTGTCCTGAAGCTAAGAATGGAAATGGCAATGGAAGCTCTGGGAAGAAGCCCAACCCTTTCAACAGGGGACAAGTGAACCACGTTAACGTGGAGGAGGTTGAAGCCCAGCCAGATGCAGTAATATGTAAGTTTTTAGTTAAGTCATTTACTGCAGTCGTACTTTTTGATACCGGTGCATCGCATTCATACATATCAAGGGGATTCGTCCATAAGTTTAAACTGCCAACCCAAGCCCATAGGTTACCCATGTTAGTAACCTCGCCATGAGCAGAGTATATGGCTCACCTATGGTGTGATCGGTTACCATTAAGGATTGGTAACTACCTGTTCCCCTCAGACCTAATCGCATTTAAGTCACAAGGATTGGATGTAATATTAGGCATGGATTTGTTATCGAAGTATGGAGGGAACATTGACTGCGCCAGTAAATTGATTTTGCTCACCACCCCAGAAGGAAGAAGGATAAAGTATGTATCCCGGCATGTGCCGAATAGTTCTGAAGTAAATTCCTTATCAGGAGTTGTACACGAGGAAGTACCAGTGGTGAAGGATTTTCCAGATGTATTTCCAGAAGAGTTGCCAGGCATACCACCAGATAGAGACATTGAGTTTTTGATGGAGCTTTTGCCAGGCACAGGGCCCATATCTAAGAGACCGTACAGAATGCCCGCAATGGATTTGGAGGAAATTAAGGAGCAGATTAAGGAGTTACTGGATAAAGGTTATATCCGCCCAAGTTCGTTACCTTGGGGATCCCCAGTACTTCTAGTGGAGAAGAAGGATGGATCATTAAGGATGGTTGTTGATTATCGAGGATTGAATGAAGTGACAATCAAGAACAAGTACTCACTGCCGATGATCAATGATTTCTTTGACCAGCTGCAAGGAGCTAAGGTGTTTTCCAAGATCGACCTCCGATCAGGGTATCACCAGCTGAAGATTCGAGAGCAGGATATACCTAAGACAGCTTTTACCATGAGGTACGGGCTATATGAGTATACCGTTATGTCATTTGGCCTGACTAACGCACCTGCCTATTTTATGAACATGATGAACAAGGTGTTTATGGAGTTTTTGGATAAGTTCGTCATGGTGTTCATTGATGATATTCTGGTCTACTTGAAGAAAGAAGAAGAACATAAAGAGCATTTGCGTGTAGTACTTGGGAAACTCAGAGAACACCAGCTATACACCAAGTTCAGCAAGTGTGAGTTTTGGTTGAAGGAAGTTGGATTTCTTGGACATGTTATATCCGAAAAAGGAATAGCGGTAGACCCCACCAAAGTTGTCACTGTGACAAGTCACCCACGACAGTTGGAGAGATCCGGAGTTTTCTTGGACTCGCAGGATACTACCAGAGGTTCAGTGAGAATTTCTCAAAGATTGCAAAGCCTATGACGGAGTTGTTAAAGAAGGACACAAAGTTCAAATGGACTAAGGAATGTGAGGCCAGTTTTCAGGAGTTGAAGAAACACTTGGTTACATCACCAGTGTTGATTCTGCCAGATCAACGCAAGGATTATGAAGTGTATTGCGACGCTTCTCATCGAGGACTTGGAGACGTACTTATGCAGGAAGGAAGAGTTGTTTCATATGCCTCACGACAGCTTAAACCCCATGAGTTAAATTATGCCACGCATGATTTGTAGTTAGCAGCCGTAGTACATGCGTTGAAAACTTGGAGACATTTTCTCACCAGAAACCATTGTGAAGTATACACGGATCATAAGAGTTTGAAGTATATCTTCACGCAAAAGGAGTTGAATCTCAGGTAGAGGAGATGGTTGGAGCTCATTAAGGATTATGATATGAGGTTGCAATATCATCTCGGAAAGGCTAACGTAGTAGCCGATGCGTTGAGCTGCAAAAGTCATGTCAATACAATCATGAGCAGAGAATTACCCAAGGAGTTGGTAGATGACCTTCGCGAACTACGTTTGGAGATAGTTCCGACAGGTTATGTAGCAACTTTGGAGATTCAGTCTACCTTGA
The DNA here is from genome assembly GCF_056163025.1 of Triticum urartu. Classification (NCBI taxonomy): domain Eukaryota; kingdom Viridiplantae; phylum Streptophyta; class Magnoliopsida; order Poales; family Poaceae; genus Triticum; species Triticum urartu. The sequence goes on along the minus strand of NC_141879.1, from coordinate 146,485,407 downwards.
TGGACAAGATCAGAGAAGCTCAGAAGACGGACAAGGAGATTGCCGAAATAAAAGAAAGAATGAGCAAAGGAAAGACTAAAGGATTTTGTGAGGATGAGCACGATACCTTATGGTTTGAGGACCGCGTATATTTGCCAAATGATCAGGAGATCGGGAAGTTAATTCTGCAAGAGGCCCATGATTCTCCATATTCGATTCACTCAGGAAATACCAAGATGTATCTGGATTTGAAGGATAGTTTCTGGTGGACTGGAATGAAGAAGGATATTGCAGAGTATGTAGCAGTTTGTGATGTATGTCAGAGAGTGAAGGCAGAGCATCAGAAGCCAGTAGGATTGCTACAACCATTGCCGATACCCGAATGGAAGTGGGATAAACTAGGCATGGACTTTATCACGGGACTACCCAAGACTCATTCAGGCTATGACTCAATATGGGTTGTAGTCGATCGTTTGACGAAAGTAGCTCATTTCATCCCAGTGAAGACCACTTACACCAGTGCTAAGTTGGCAAAGATATACATGACCAGGATCGTTTGTCTACATGGAGTTCCGAGGACCATTGTATCAGATAGAGGAACCCAGTTTACCTCAAGGTTTTGGAATCAGTTACATGAAACTTTGGGAACCAGGCTGGAGTTCAGTACAGCTTTTCACCCGCAAACAGATGGCCAGACTGAGAGAGTCAATCAGATTCTGAAGGATATGTTGATGGCTTGTGCACTAGATTATGGATCTAGTTGGGACGAAAATTTACCTTATGCAGAGTTCTCATACAACAACAGCTATCAAGACAGTTTGAAAATGGCCCCTTTCGAAGCATTGTACTGAAGGAGGTGCAGAACACCATTGTTGTGGGACGAAGTTGGAGAATGACAGTTGTTTGGACTAGGTTTGATTAAAGAGTCTGAGGAGAAGGTTAAGCTGATTCGCGATAGACTCAAGGTAGCCCAGTCCAGGCAGAAGAGTTATGAGGATTCTAAACGCAAGGAGACAGTTTACGAAGTCGGAGACAGAGTGTATCTTCGTGTATTCCCACTTCGAGGAATGAAGCGCTTTGGAGTTAAGGGAAAATTAGCACCACGTTTTGTGGGACCATACAAAGTTTTGGAACGTATGTGAGAAGTTGCTTACAAGTTGGAATTACTCAAAGGATTCTTAGGAGTTCACGATGTGTTCCACGTTTCTCAGTTGAAGAAGTGCCACGCAGAGATGGCTGATATTCCTCTGAGAGATACAGTGCCACTGGAAGTGATACAGTTGGATAGCGATTTGACCTACAAGGAGAAGCCAGTCAGAATTCTCGAGTTTGCCAGCCGAGTTACACGCAACAAGGTTATAAAATTTTGCAAGGTTCAGTGGAGCCACCATACCATGAAGCCACCTGGGAACGAGAGGAAGACCTATGGAAGGATCACTCTCACCTATTTTCTAGCCAACCCGAATCTCGAGGGCGAGATTCATCTTAAGGGGGGTAGGTTTGTAACATCCCGAATTTTTAATTTGGAATGTTATACATTAGATCATCATTGCATATCATATTTTATTGCATTTTTGTTTGATCCTTGAAATTCTACGCAACTCAAGGACCCACAGAGAGAGTTGGGGATTTCATTATTTTCATATTCGAGTTTTTCTCGAATTTTGAAAAAAAGGATCGTTTAATTTAAATTATTTTCTCTTGAATATTTCTTTTATAAAAATAAAAGAGAGAGGATAAAATGACTTCCTCAAAAATAAAGAAATATCGGAGATTTAATGTTAAAATTAAATAAGAATTTTACTCGGAGTTTTATCGCTATTTTATTTGAATTAGGAAAAATATGCATTTTTCAAAATTGCATTTTAGGCCCAAATAAATATTCACCTTGTCTGGCCTATTTTTAGAGGACGGGGAAAATTTATTTAGGGATTTTTGGAGTCTGTGTAGTACTCTTTTTCTTTCTTTTTTGCACGTCGAAATTATTTTAAAAAAAAGGGGAAACCGACTCTGGGCCGTACCCGAGCGGGACTCCGCCCGAGGGGGCTTTATAAGCCGCACCACCCGAGCCCCAAGGCCCAGCCCACCGCCGCCGAACCCTAGCCGCCGTCGCGCCAGCCTGCCGCGATGCCGCCCGTTGCCGCCGCTGCCGTCTCGCCGGATTAGCCGAGGGTAGCCGCCGCCGCGTCGGTTTTTGTGAGAAAACCGAACGTTTTTTTAACCCTAGATCTGTTTTTTTTAGATCCGGTTTTTTTTTGTTTAGTTATTTAGCAAACGCCCGTTCGTACGTTTGTTTTAAGAAACGGTTTTCACCGTTTAGCCCCAGACAGCGAACGTTCGTTCGTTAGCCTGTTCGTCCGTTTTTTCTTTTTCTCGGATTTTTCGCGATTATTTTCGATCACGATTTCTGATTCGATTTTCATTTTAGTTTATCTTTTCGCTCATTTATCGGAATCAGGCGATTCAAGCGCCTAGAGTTTTGTCTCGAAGCCCTTTTTTTATTTAACCAACTTAAACAAGTTTTTGCTAATGTAAACTTTGACTTTAGTCCAGATTAGTGAACGAAGCTTGTTTCTTTCGCCGTTTGAGTTTTGTTGCTTCGTTTGATTTGATTATTTTTGCAAAACGGAGTTCTTAAGTTGAACTTTCTGGTTAGATCTCTTATTTGAGTTTTACCTGTGCCCTTGCTTGATTGCTTATTGTATGCTTGTTTGTTTGCGATAGAGTACCCGGAGTGTGAAGCGTGCTACTACGAGTCTCTAGGTTTCGCGGATCATCAGCAAGGCAAGTAACACTTTGATCATACCTCTTTACTACCCAGTTTTATTGCATTAGATCACTCCTCAAACAATTGCATTGTTAGGATCAGAATTAAATCGTGGGTTGGGAAGTAGTTGAGGTAGTACCTATTCACTTGTTTATTATCAAACCTTTGGGAGTTACTTCTACGTTGCTTATATTGCTATGCTATGCTCGTAGATGTGGATTGGGTTTGAGCGTTTTCATGACAGATATGAGTATTGTTAATTAATGGTTAACTTAAGATGGCAATTTTAATACACATCTGGGTGGATTGAGGCACCTGGGGGAAATCCAGTGATTGCCTGTATTTTTGGAAATCCCGGGGTACCGTGTGATTTTTCTATGGACTGCCACCCAGGCTCAAAGGGATCATGAGATTATTCATGCTGGAAACTTCCGTGTGCAGCCACAAGCCACTATGGGCTCTGGCATAGTTGATTAATTCGTGTGAACTCTTACAGTGGTAGACTAGCAGATGTAGGGGATGTAGGTGGTAGTGTCTACCCATCGTAAGGTGCTAATGCTTCTGAAAGACTGTGTCTCGGTCATCCGTTTCTCAAACACCTTGTAGTGCGAGAAATCCAACAAAGGAGATCGAGTCTTGTGGGGAAAGTGCGCAAACCTCTACAGAGTGTACAAACTGATCATGGTTAGTCGTGTCTCCGGTTATGGACATCTTGAGTATCTAGTTCGTGGATTATCATGTGGATCTCAACACTCTTAATTATAAATTTTGATTGGGTTATTAATTACTTTTAATTGGGATTGAGATGGGGTTTACCATTCTCAATGTTTAACAACCACCATGATAGTTAAATAATAGTTATTCCTTTTTTGTAGGGAAAAATTGGCTTTTCGCAAAACTTATTAACCATACAGCCTCCACCAGCCATATATGCATGTAGTGATAGCATTATTCTATTCATTACTCTCTTGTGTTACATTGCCAGCATATTCCATGTGCTGGCCCGTTTTTGGGCTGCAATGTATCATGTTGCAGACTTTTGAAACGATGAGTAAGGACCCTTAGGTCGTGGCCTTTCACTCAGTGATGCCGTTGGAGTTGATGGACTCACTTTATCTTCCAAGCCTTCCTTTGTTATCGTATTAGATGGCCTTAAGCCATATTTGTAATAAGTTCTCTTTTGAGACATTCGATGTAATAAGTGTGTGATTGCTAGTTTGTTATAAATCCTTCAAGTACTGTGCGTGTCAGCATTACCGATCCAGGGATGACACTGATGCACAGAGATCAGACTGTTTGAGGTTTGGTTGCTACATCGATCTCCACATCAGCAAAGTCATCATCGTTCAGATCCAGTTGTTCGAGCAAGTCACCCAGATCCGATCGTGCAGCTGCAACGGCGGCACCGCCATCCGTAGCGGAGTGGGCGTCGGAGAGAGTCGCCATCACCAGTTCATGTCTCGTCGCGGGCACAACAGGGACAAGGTCGGCGAGGGCGGATGTATCTCTGAGACGATCGGGGGGAAAGTATGCGGGCAAGACTCAGAGGCGATCGTGATCGCCTAAGAGGAGAGAAACCCTAACCGACAGGCATAGGGGAAAACATGCATTGTGCATGCCATTATTGCGTGCCCATACGTACAAGTCGGACTTGCCGCCGCCTCTTGTCCATCCATTCACATTCCGTGAAGCAAGTGTTGACGTGTCGTTTTTGGTGTGTGTTTTTTATCACTTGTTTTGTTGTTCTTTGCAACAACAAGGTCAATAGACATGCTTCTTGTAAAGTCGTCAAGGGGCCGTCAACAAGCACAGGGTCATGGTGGGGAAGATTCTAATAGGCTGGGAGACGCACAACAAATAAAAAAAATAAAGGGGGATAATGGTACTGTTTGTTTTTGGATGAGGCTGGCAGATGTCATACTTACATGTAACATAAGTATGTTACACCTAGATGTGTCCTAGACAAGATCAGGTTTTAAGAGCTAGTTTTTAGAAGTTAAAACTTTGGGGTTTAATTGGAGATGCTCTAAGCTAAAGAAGAAGAAGAGAAAGTCATCTGCACTGTAGGACATATAGTACAAATACAATCTTTGTATGATCAAAATCATATTGTTTTTTTTTTGAAATTTTTCTCTTTCTAGAAACAAAGATAAAAAAGTACCCAAAAAGGTTTGGTTGTCCAAGTATGTTCTGAAAGTAAGCACTCGGCAGATTCGAAAGAGACTAGCCCCCACCTCCCACGTCACTCCACTTAGGGCGACTCGGGTGGCGATGAACCCTAGTCGCCGACCCTACCCTCCCCCACTCCCCCTCGTGTTGGGAAATGTTGCATGGAAAATAATTTTTTTTCTACGCACACGCAATGATCTATCCATGGAGATGCATAGCAACGATGGGGGAGTGTGTATGCGTACTCTCGTAGACCGTAAGCGGAAGCGTTTCTTAACGCGGTTGATGTAGTCGAACTTCTTAACACTTCAACCGATCAAGTACCGAACGCACGACACCTCCGTGTTCTGCACACGTTCAGCTCGGTGGTGTCCCTCGTCTTCTTGATTCAGTAAGACGTCGAGGTAGTAGATGAGTTTCATCAGCACGACGGCGTGGTGACGGTGATGGTGAAGTGATCCTCACAGGGCTTCGCCTAAGCACTACGAAACTATGACTGTGGGAGTAAGCGGTGAAGGGGGGGCACCGCACACGGCTAACAATTGTCTGGGGTGCTCTATGGGCGCCCCCCACATATATATAGGTGGGAGGGAGAGGGGAGGCAGCCAAGGAGGCGCCCAAGTAGGCCGAATCCTACTTGGGGTCTCCCCATGGTCGGCGCCCCCCCCCCTCCGTATCTGCCGGATGGGGAAGGAAAGAGGAGGGAGGAGGGAAGGAAGGGGGAGGCCGAATCCCTCCCCTTTCCTTCTCCCTTCCCCTCTTTCCTCCTCCTCTGGTTCGGACCATATGGGGGGCGCACCAGCCCCTAGTGGCTGGTGCATTTCCCTCCGGATGGGGAAGGAAAGAGGAGGGAGGAGGGAAGGAAGGGGGAGGCCGAATCCCTCCCCTTTCCTTCTCCCTTCCCCTCTTTCCTCCTCCTCTGGTTCGGACCATATGGGGGGCGCACCAGCCCCTAGTGGCTGGTGCATTTCCCTCTTGGCACATTAGTGACCCGATATGTACCTGGTACCCTCCGGAACACTTCCGGTGTCCGAATACTATCGTCCTATATATCAATCTTTACCTATCAACCATTTCGAGACTCCTCAACATGTCCGTAATCTCATTCGGGACTCCGAACAACATTCGGTCACCAAATCACATAACACATATAATACAATATCGTCATCGAACGTTAAGTGTGCAGACCTTACGGGTTCAAAAACTATGTAGACATGACCGAGACACCTCTCCAGTCAATAACCAATAATGGCACCTGGATGCCCATATTGGCTCCTACATATTCTACGAAGATCTTTATCGGTCGAACCATTATGACAACATACGTTATTCCCTTTGTCTGTCGGTTTGTTACTTGCCCGAGATTTGATCATCGGTATCTTCATACCTAGTTCAATCTCGTTACCGACAAGTCTCTTTACTCGTTCCATAATACATCACCTCGTGACTAATTCCTTAGTCGTTTGCTTGCAAGATTATGATGTGTATTACCGAGAGGGCCTAGAGATACCTCTCCGATACTCGGAGTGACAAATCCTAATCTCGATCTATGCCAACTCAACAAACACCTTCAGATATACCTGTAGAGCATCTTTATAATCACCCAGTTACGTTGTGACGTTTGATAGCACACAAGGAAACCTTAACCATCTTTGATCAACGAGCAAGTAAAGTAGATGCTCACTAGGAACACAGTGTTTGTCTATGTATTCACACATGTATTTAGGTTTCCAATCAATACAATTCTAGCATGAATAATAAACATTTATCAGGAGTTAGGAAATATAAAATAACAACTTTATTATTGCCTTTAGGGAATATTTCATTCACCTCGCCCCCGCCCGAGGAGACCTCTGGCGAAGCCCGCGTGGTCGTCAAGGACATCGGCGGCGAGGATCTGGTTGCGCCCAGGTGGAGGGCTCAGGACACAGAGACAGTGACCTCGGGCGGCACGACGACACTGTCTTCTATACCAAGCTAGCGGCGTGACAGGTTGTGCCCCCCCCACCCTGTTTCCTCGGCCGTGAGGGCAGTGAGGGACGGCGGGAGCTATCACCGGTCACAGCGGGTGTTGCACCCTCCTCGCTCGTATCCGGGTCTGAAGGCGGCCTCCCTCCCCCCACGCAGCACTTTGTCCCGCCGGATCTGGTCGCTGGATCCGTTGTTGGGCTGCGTGGAGTTGCGGATCGAATCGGGAAAAATCCTTGGCTCGTGTTCTTATCCACAATGGCAGCAATACTGGCCAGTGTCATTCCCCTCCTCGGAGGTGTCTATGAGGTTCATGCCCTCTCCCTCCTGCTCCATTCCCAGGAGAAATCCCTTCTCTTGTTGAGACTGGACGGCAACGACGCGTCATGCGTCGCCTCCTTCTTGAAAGTGCCGACTTGGGCAAGGTGGGAGAGTGCAGGGGTGCTGACTGGTGGTGGCTGGGTTTGCTGCTTCATTGGCGAGGGCTTTGGAGCATGGTTCTTTGTTTCTGAATTAGTTTAGGTCCGCATTCCTTTTGAATTGTTCATTTGCCAATCTGTGCTTGCTTGCTCGACGTCTTTGCCTTGGGCAGGGAGGGGATAGGGGTCCTTTCTTTTGTTGGCAACAGCAAGATGCGGTAGCAAGGACACGGAGCTGATTCCCGCGGGCTAATCTGATTCAAGTTATGGATGCTCCATATTTTCTCTTTGTTTGTTTGTTTGTTTGTTTGTTTGTTTGTTTGTTTGTTCAGTGACTGCTCCCTTGTGCAGTTTTTCCTCTTCGTGCTTGTAATCGTGAACTGTTGTGTGGACGTTCTTCTGGTATCATTCGTGCAACGGCGTGTCGAGCTGAGTTTCTCCCTTCGCGCCCGGAACCATGTCGAGCATTTCCATCTTTCGGTGGTCCGGCACCTTTCGATTCAAGGCGAGGGGCAGGGCTCCCCTCCGGATTTGGAGAGGACCAACATGATTACGATGTTCACCTTCCAGGGTAGACGAGGGCATGGTTCATCGATGCTAGGCATTGGCTCCGCCCGAAGTTCCTCTCTGTTTGCTCTACTGGTTTAAGTTCACTCGAAAGACTCCGTCGACTAAAAGCTAGTGCTTATTCTGATTATTTCTATAGGGCGTGTAGTCTTTGATGCTTGTAAGCTGCTTCGGCAATGCCGTGTATCTCCTGTTTGTTTTTCTTTTCTATTCCTACTTGGTTGTAATGGCGGCTTTGTGTAATTCTTAGCTGGTTGATGGCTTTGTTAATTTAAAACCTGGTCTTTCTTGAGCCTTGTTCTTTAAAAAAAGAAACTGAACACTCGGCGCTCTATGGCGCAGTGCTATAGGACTGACGAAATTCATCTTATGCGTCCTTCTGCACGGCCGTGCAACCTCCCACGTCCACCTCAAAATGCTTGATCAGATCCAGCAGGTTGCCAAGCGATGACCCACCCTTCTGCACGGCCGTCCTTGCCTTTTCCGAGAGCGCCAGCGCCTTCCTCCTCCTCTCCACTCCCTCACCTCCACCGTCCATGATGCTCCTGACTGTCACCTCCACCACCTCTCTCCCCACCACGATCTCCTTCTTCGACACCCACATCAACGGCTCCTTGATCCCGACGCTCACACCAATTCCGAGCACCTCCACGGCCAGCTTCTCGTTCAAGAACTGGTCCGAGAAGTGCGGCCATGTCACCACTGGCAGCCCGGCCGTGATCGCCTCCAATGTCGAGTTCCACCCGCAGTGCGTCACGAAGCCGCCCACGGCGGCGTGGTTCAGGATAAGCACCTGTGGCGACCACCCTCTGATCAGCATCCCGCGGCCGGCGACGCGCTCCTCGAGGTCCTGCAGGAACTCGCGCACGTCCTCGCTGTATTGGTCGGGGTTCTTCAGAACCCAGACGAACGGGTGCCCCGACGCCTCGAGTCCGAGCCCGAGCTCGACGACCTGCTTCGGGTCGGCGTGCACGATGCTCCCAAAGCTGACGTAGACGACGGTACTGGGCTCCTTGTCGTCGAGCCACCGGAGAGACTCATCGGCGTCAATGGCGGTGGTGGTGTTCCCTCTCTTTGCTAGTGTCGCGGCGTGCTGGTGGTACAGCGACACCGGCCCGATGGTCCACACCTTCATCTTCCTGGCAGCAGCGTAGCCAGCGACGTACTCCGGCTCCATCTCCAGGAAGGAGTTCATGACGATGCCATCAGACTCTGCTAGCGCCAACTCGAGTTCATCGGCTAGCTTCTCGAACCCGGGCGCCCGTAAGAACCCGGGGGCTTGCGCCCTCGTCACCTCGATTCTCCTCTCCACGCCAGGCACGACCACCGGCTCGTTGTCATCGGCCACGCCGTCGTAGGAGTTGTACCTCTCGACGTTGTGCTGGCACAGGACGCAGAAGGCGCACATGCTGAAGAAGCAGAGCCGCGGGACCTTGAGATTGGCCGCGACCTGCACGGTCCACGCGTGGTAGAAGTCGGACACGATGCACGTCGGGTAGGGCGGGTGCGCGCGGAGGTGGCGCTCCAGCGGCTCCGTGAGAAGCATCAGGGCGCGGAAGTAGTTCACCTCGAGGCCAAGTGGGATCTTGTCGACGTCGTCGGCTCCCTCGGGCAAGCCCTCCGCGGCGCAGTCGAGCGGGAGCTCGATGAGCCGGATCGGCAGGCCGGACTTCCGCGCGAAGTCGACCGTCGGGCGGATGCGCGCGGCGTTGTACGGCGTGGCGACGACGCTGGCGAGCGCGCCGTGGGTGGCCAGCAGCAGCGCGGTGTCCACAGCCGGGATCACGTGCCCCTGGAACATGAGCGGGACGAACACGAAGTGCGCCTTAGCGGCGCTCCCGATGGCATTTCCCCGCCCGTTTGATGCTCCTTGGCAAGCCATCCCCTGCTGCCCGTACGGTGGTAAGAGAGATAGTTCGATACTGATTCGTCTGGCGATGTCTGGGCCTGTCGCAAGTTCTGCTAGTCCCATGTCTTAAAAGAAGGCCCGGTTCTGAATGCGACCAACGCCGGCATGGTGGAGATGCGAGGTGACGAGATTGACCATGTCACTACAAGATTCTCTTTCAGTGTTTGTCCGTTATTATGTTGATGATGATGACGGAGGCGTGAGCATGAGGGCGACGAATGTTTGCTTGTCGAGGCTTGGCTAGCTTAGCTAGCACCGATGGCACCGAGGACACACAAGTGAAGGCAAATTTGTCACTTGTCACTACTACTCCGGTACGTTGGAACAAGTCCAGCATGTCTCCTAGAACTCCCTCGTACCTCCAAAAAGAAAGGGACCCAAATGACACATACCAGACGACAGTTTTTTTTACATTCCGCGTGAACCGTGACTGTCTTCCAATGGCAAGCACATATCTTAGCGCATGGGATAACTTGGCATTTGTGTCCAGGGGCGTGGGCTCCCTGTGTGGTCAAGGGCAATAATGCTAGACCTACAAAGAGTTAAAAACGTTTTACTTAACTTTATAAAGTTTAGGCAACCCTAAAGTTTAATTCTCTCACCCCTGAATTCAAGTGGGGTGAACCCCTTCATCCCCCTATAACCAATCATAATCCCCCACATCAGCGTCTTTGTAAAAAAATTAAGTAACCTTTTGTAGTTGTAGCATTACTCGGATCTATTGGGATGCCATGTTGAAATAAAGAACGTGGACCTATTGGGGTCTTGATTAATGATTATTAGGTTAGGAGTGTGTGTTATTTTGTTCTTCCATTGGAACGCACGAGCTCTTTTACTAGTTAATTCTAATTGGCCAACATGAACGGGTTGGCAGTGTGCATCTTTATTCTTTTGGTTGTGCCTACCAGCCTTACACGCAGTGCGTCGTAGTAGGGATTTTATGCATACACCCTTCAACTCTATGTGTAAAACAACAAACAATTTCTACTTGCCCCTACCCTCATTCTGCCCCGTCCCTCCTGAATAGGGAGATTGTGTAAAATATATATCATTCAAGTTCTTGCAATGAAAAACAACATGTTTGGTTAGGAGAGTTAATGAAATTGAGGTTGAGAATTAGGGACACCATTAAATCAACAAGATAGAAGAATGAGGGCAAACATGCACAAAAGCAGCTGAATTCGAGGGATATGTTGTTTAGAATTGTATTTTTTATATATAGGGTTGTTGGCCGTTAGTGGCTGAGGCAGCAATCTGGCTGGCCAGGCCTCCAGCACAGCTTAATTGTTTTTATTTTCATACTTTTTTGCATGCTGGTGTTGAGGAAAACTATACGCTTGGTGCCACTGTATGCATGGCTGCCTACGTTGGGCTTACCTTAATAAAAAAATCTGCCTCCGTCACTGTTTGCTGTAATTGTTGGTAAACAGTAGATGTTTGTCATATACATGGTGGTAAATGTATGTTGTTGAGTTCTCATTTTAGTGAAAGAAGTTTTGGGCTTTGCTTAGAAAACCTAGGTTTTTAAGGGCTAGGTTTTGAGAGCGGGTTTTTAGGAGTTAACTTTTGGGTTAGATTGGAGATGCTCTGAGCAAAAGAAAAAGAAGACGCCTGCGTTTCGGTACACATAATACAAGTACAATATTTTATATGATCAAAATTATACTATTTTTTGACAAAGCGAGGAAAAAAAGGATCGGGAAAGGTTTTATTGCCCAAGAATCTTCTGAAACTAATCCGTCGGCGCTCTCTGGCATGGTGCACTTTGAGACTATGCTGACGCTCATTCTGCTAGTCGTGCGACCTCCTGCGTCCACCTGCGCAAAGGCCCTCTTCACTCTCGAAGACCCCCAGAAGGCGGGTACACCAGCATCATTTATAGGAGTAATATGGTATGACTTTGACGTACTCTCTCAAAAAAAAGAGTAGCATTTGAGAGTGTGTTTTTAGGAGTTAATTTTAGTTTTTTAAGGTGAACTTTTATGTTTATTTGGAGATGCAAGAAAAAGAATAAAGAAGTCATCTGCGGTGTAGTACATATTATATAGTAGAAAAACAAACTTTCGTTCGATCAAAATTATACTCGTTTTTCTTTTTATAAAGATAGAGTAAGAAAAGGGGCATGCTAGGCATCGGCCGGCAGATCTTTTAAAAAGATCCGCCGCCTCGCGAGCCATCAAATCTGGTATACTCCCGCGTTGATGGTCATTCTTCACTTTTTCCACTTTTGCAACATAGATTCTGTTGCGGAAGTTTTTGCAACAGACGGCATGTTGCAGAAAACATTTGTAACAAAGGTTGTATTACAGATTTTTTTTTGTAACAAAGATAATATTGTAGACTTTTCTCGCAACATAGATTATGTTGCAGAAATTTTTTTATCCGCATCGTCGCACCGCCGTGTTGCCACTGCAACATTCCTCATGTTTCAGAAACATGGGTGAAGTTGCAAAAATCATAAAACATACGGTGGATGAGACTAATCCATATATGGTTGGCTCTCAAGGCAGTGTTGCCACTGCAACATTCCCCATGTTTCAGAAACATGAAGGAAGTTACAAAAATCATAAGATATACGGTGGATGGGACTAATCCATATGTGGTTGGCTCTCAAGGCCATGTCGCCACTGCAACATTCCCCATGTTTCAGAAACATGAAGGATGTTGCAAAATCCTGGTAATAGATACGATAGGTGAGACTAATCCACATGTGGTTGGCTTTCAAGGGCAGTGGACGTGAGGCATAGAATCTGTTCGTACACGTGGTCTGTTGGATCAAAAGTGATCCAACGGCTTCACACACGGCGGACGCGAGAGTGCCATCCGCTGGCTGAAAGGTAACGTTTCCCGTAAAAAAAAGATAAGAAAATGTTTGGTTGTCCAAAAATCTTTTGCAACTGAATACTCGGCGCTATATGACGCAGTGCTCTACAAGACCTTGACGACATTCATTTAGTTAGTCGTGCAACCTCCCACGTCCACCTCAAAATGCTTGATCAGATCCAGCAGGTTGCCAAGCGATGACCCACCCTTCTGCACGGCCGTCCTTGCCTTTTCCGAGAGCGCCAGCGCCTTCCTCCTCCTCTCCACTCCCTCACCTCCACCGTCCATGATGCTCCTGACTGTCACCTCCACCACCTCTCTCCCCACCACGATCTCCTTCTTCGACACCCACATCAACGGCTCCTTGATCCCGACGCTCACACCAATTCCGAGCACCTCCACGGCCAGCTTCTCGTTCAAGAACTGGTCCGAGAAGTGCGGCCATGTCACCACCGGCAGCCCGGCCGCGATCGCCTCCATCGTCGAGTTCCACCCGCAGTGCGTCACGAAGCCGCCCACGGCGGCGTGGTTTAGGATAAGCACCTGCGGCGACCACCCTCTGACCAGCATCCCGCGACCGGCGACGCGCTCCTCGAGGTCCTGCAGGAACTCGCGCACATCCTCGCCGTACTGGGCGGGGTTCTTCAGAACCCAGACGAACGGGTGCCCCGATCCCTCGAGCCCGAGCCCAAGCTCGATGACCTGCTTCGGGTCAGCGTGCACGATGCTCCCGAAGCTGACGTACAAGACGGTATCGGGCTCCTTGCCTTCAAGCCACCGGAGACACTCGTCGGCGTCAATGGCTGTGGTGGTGTTCCCTCTCTTTGCGAGCGTCGCGGCGTGCTGATGGTACAGCGACACCGGCCCGATGGTCCACACCTTCATCTTCCTGGCGGCCGCGTACCCAGTGACGTACTCGGGCTCCATCTCAAGGAAAGAGTTCACGACGGCGCCATCGGCCTCGCCTTGCGCCTGCTCGATTTCGTCAGCTAGCTTCTCGAACCCGGGCGCCCGAAAGAAGCCGGGGGCTTGCGCCCTGGTCACCTCGATTCTCTTCTCCACGCCCGGCACGACCACCGGCTCGTTGTCGTCGGCCACGCCGTCGTAGGAGTTGTACCTCTCGACGTTGTGCTGGCAGAGGAGGGAGAAGGCGCACATGCTGAAGAAGTTGAGGCGCGGGACATTGAGATTGGCCGCGACCTGCACGGTCCACGGGTGGCAGAAGTCGGAGACGATGCACGTCGGGTACGGCGGGTGCGCGCGGAGGTGGCGCTCGAGCGGCTCCGCGAGGAGCGCGAGGGCGCGGAAGTAGTTGGGTGCGAGGCCAGGCGGGATCTTGTCGACGTCGTCGGCTCCCTCGGGCAGGCCCTCGGCGGCGCAGTCGAGCGGGAGCTCCACGAGCCGGATGGGCAGGCCGGACCGCCGCGCGAGGTCGACGGTCGGGCGGATGCGCGCGGCGTTGGACGGCGTGACGACGACGCTGGCGAGCGCGCCGTGGGTGGCCAGCAGCAGCGCGGTGTCCACCGCCGGGATCACGTGGCCCTGGTACATGAGCGGGACGAGCACGAAGTGCGCCTTAACAGCGCTCCCGACGTCGTCAGCGCCGGCCCCGGTGGCGTTTCCCCGGCCATTTGGTGCTCCCTGGCAAGCCATCCCCTGCTTCCCGTACTGTAAGAGAGATGGTTCGATACTGATGCGTTTGGGGATGTCTGTTAGCCCCATGTCTTAAAAGAAGGCCGAGTTTTGAATGCGACGAACGCCTGCAGCCATCCTGGCCGGCGCCGGCATGGTCGAGACGGCGAGGTGACGAGATTGACGAGGTCACTACAAGATTCTCTTTCAGTTAAACCACTATAGTGTTTGTCCGTTATTATGTTGATGATGATGACGGAGGCGTGAGCATGAGGGCGACGAATGTTTGCTTGTCGAGGCTTGGCTAGCACTGATGGTACCGAGGACACACGAGCGACGGCAAATTTGTCACCAGTACGTTGGAGCAACTCCAGCACGTCTCCTAGAACTCCCTCATGCCTCCGAAAGAAAACTAACGATATTAGGCACATGACCACTGCAGCAAATCCTCTAACCCATAGCCTATGTCTATTTTTTTATTTTTTGAAACTTCTCTCTCTGTTTTCTAAGTCGATCTGTTAACCAAACCGTCGATCAAAGAAGAAATAACTACGACTCGGTTAGACGGCGGCAAGAAATCACAAAAGAAATGGAAACTGCGCTAGAACAAGAGGAGATCCGGTTCATGCAGAGGAGCACTAGCAATTGGCTCAAGCATGGTGATAGGAATACAAAGTTCTTCCAGAATTTGGCTCGGGCGCGGAAGAAGAAAAATTGCGTTCTCAAGTTGAAGGACAATGCAGGAGTATGGAGGGAAACTAATGAAGACTTGAAGGAGTTGATCTCATCGTACTTCTCCGGCCTGTTCACTTCTGAGGTGTTGGGTACGGGTGTTAATTTGCTTCATCGGGTTAAGCCTAGAGTAACAGCCGTGATGAATGAGTCTTTGTTGAAGCCATACACAATGGAGGAAATTTAAAAAGCCATGTTCAATATTGGTGATTATAAAGCTCCTGGTACACATGGTCTTCACGAGGTGTTCTACAAAAAATGTTGGGATGTGGTGGGTAATCAAATCACCGATGAGGTGTTGACAGCCCTAAATTCAAGGGTGATCCCTGAGGGATGGAATGATACAGCTATAATTCTAATCCCGAAGGTGGACGGACCGGAAAACATTACTCTGTTCTGGCCGATTAGTCTTTATAACATGGTTTACAAGGTAATTGCTAAAGTTCTTTCTAATAGATTAAAAGGATTACTCCCTGATATTATATCCATGACCCAGAGCGCTTTTGTGCCGGGGAGGCTAATCACTGACAATGTGTTGGTGGCTTATGAGCGTTTCCATGCAATCAAGCATCGTCGTCAAGGCAATAATGGGTTATGCGCTGTAAAGTTTGGTATGCACAAGGCTTATGACCGAGTGGATTGTGGTTTCCTTCGTGATATGATGCTCAAGCTTGGTTTTGATGATTCCTGGGTACAGATGATTATGGCATGTGTAACCAGTGTAAATTACTGGGTATGGTTTAATTCTGAGAAAACAGATATTTACTCCAACAAGGGGTCTACGACAGGGCGACCCCTTGTCCCCTTATCTATTTTTGATATGTGCTGAAGGACTCTCCAGTCTGTTAGCGCATGAGGAGGAGATCGGTGGTATCCAAGGGATTAGAGTGTGTCGGGGGGCACCATCAGTTTCACACCTACTTCTTGCTGATGGTTCTCTAATCTTGATGAGAGCGGATGCGTCAAACGCCACGTCCAGAATGAACTTGACATGTATTGTGCGAGTTCTGGCCAGTTGGTTAGTGATGCAAAATCCAGTATTTTTTTCAATCCAAATACTACTGTCGAGGTTAGGGAAGAAGTTTGTACACAACTAAATATTGTGGTTGAGGCAATGACGGATAAGTATCTTGGATTACCCTCTCATGCGGGGATTGAGCGTAGTGATTGTTTCCAACATTGGTTGATAGAGTCTGGGCTCTAATTGATGGGTGGAATGCGAGGATGCTCTCTGCGGGAGGGAAGGAACTTTTGTCAAAATCTGTTGCGCAGTCCATTCCAGTTTATGCTATGTCAGTTTTCAGTTTGCCAAAGAACATCTGCAAGAGTATATGTGATGCAATTGCTAAGTATTGGTGGGGAGGTTCACAGAACCAAAAGAAATTCCATTGGAAAGCATGGTGGAAGATGTGTATTTCTAAGAAAGAAGGAGGAATGGGTTTCCGAGATTTACACTGTTTTAATCAAGCAATGTTGGCTAAGTAGTCTTGGAGACTACTAAGTGAACCAGAGTCTTTGTGTGCTCGGGTACTTCGTGCGAAATATTATCCGGATGGGGACCTTTTCAATGCGGTTCTTAAAATAGATGCCTCGTTCATATTGCGTAGTATCATGTCCGGATTAAAGACCCTAAACAGAGGTGCTATTTGAAGACCAGGCAATGGGGCAAGTATTAATATTTGGTCTGATCTTTGGATCCCTACCACCCATGATAGGCGTGTGATGACACCACGTGGGCATTGCCTTCTTGAAACGGTACAAGATCTTATTGATCCACATACGGGAGAGTGGGATGTACAATTGGTACGTGACAATTTTTGGCCAATTGACGTTACAAGGATTATGCAAATTCCGCTTCCATCCCAAGAGCAACCAGATTTCATAGCATGGCAATTATGCAAGTCTGGGAGATTTACCGTCCGTTCGGCTTATCGTGCGGAATGGAAAGCGAAGTATCGGACTAGAGCGGGTATTGATACTAGTGTGGGAAGAAGTATGTCACATCCGGTATGGAAATCACTTTGGGATTTGAGTATCCCCCCCCCCCCCCCGTCCCCCCCCCCCCCCAAAGTACATATTTTTATTTGAAGAGCTCTACACCGAATTGTGCCTTGTTATTGTAATTTAGCGAACAGACAAATTAAAACTCCAGTGACTTGTCCGGTGTGCAAGGTAGATCCTGAAGACCTTAAGCACATGTTATTTATGTGTTGCAGAGCTGGAGAGGTATCGGAGGAACTAGGCCTAGGCGCAAACGTGGCCGCAATTGCTGAGCAGCATAGGTCCGGTTCATTGATACTTGATGAGATAATATGCTCCAATTTACCTGGTGGTGCCTCGTTCCAGGGAGAAAATGCAGTGGAATTGGCTATGGTTGTGTGTTGGTATATTTGATAGGAACGACGTCAAGTGTCCCATGATAAAGAGATTGGTACGCCAACATGATCGTCTCTACAAATTAGGGGTATCGTTGCTAACTGGGTAGCAGAAAAGAAGCTAGTTCCTTCACGACAGACTAGATGGTCTAGACCAGTATCAGGCTGTATAAAGCTTAATGTTGATGCTTCATATCATGTTGACTCGGGTGCGGGGGCAAGTGGAGCTATTTTCCGAGATTCGAAAGGAGGTTTTGTTGCAGCGGTCATGGAATATAAACCGAATGCAATGGACGCTCCAACTATGGAGGCGTCTGCGTTATTATTGGGACTACGTACGGCTTGCTGATGAGATGGGCATTTTTTTCTTTGTCCATTGAGTGATTCTAAGGAGATTGTTCAAGCTATCCAAAATCCGGATCACTACCGGGCGTCAGGTGCGGTAATTACTGACGATTGTCGAAGGTTGATGTGTTCTTTTGGCAAGACGACAATAAATCATTATGTGCATGGTGTAAACGAGTGTGCTCATATTATTGCTCGTTTTAGTTTCTTGGGTCAGGAGTTAAGGGTGTGGCTTGATAAACCTCCTGATTTCTTGATTCCGCTTATTGTAAAGGATATGATTATGAATTAAATAAAGTCCCCGAAGTTCAAAAAAACTAATTGATAATCTCTCTTCGTTCTCCTACTTTTTTTTGTTGAGGGGCTCTTCGTTCTTCTACGTTCCGGCAATTATTTGTTTGTGGGTTTGTCCTTTTCTCCCTGGCACGTGAACTAGCCGGTGAGTTTTATGTGTGGGCTTCTTTCAACACAGTACAGATGCAAGCGCTCATATACACGCACATACACTCATCCCTATGAATACACACCCATACACCCTATCCCTATAAAGACTGAGCCGCCATATCATTTTGAAATTTACGAAGTCATCGTAGGCATCTCGTTGTTGACGGGAACGTCTCCTCCCACTAAATGCGCATCGCCGAAAATCCTGAAATAAATTTAGAAATAAATGCAAGCATCAGGACTTGAACCCTGGTGGGCTGGAGATACCACAGTTCCTCTAACCATCCAACCACAGGTTGGGTCGCCATGCTGCTTCTATTTAGCACGTAGGAGGCCAGGGGATAGCGATATAACGCGTAATGTGAGCGCTGCTTTCAACTGGGCCGGCCAATTTGATCATGTATTTAAAAATGTTAATCAAGCATTTAAAAATGTTCAAAAAGTACTTTAAAAATGTTAATCAAGCATTTGGATAATGTTAAATATGTATTGAAAAAATGTTGAGCATGTTTATTAAAATGATCGAACAATTTGATCATGTATATAAAAATATTAATCAAGCAGTTGAAAAAAAGTTGAACAACTATTTAAAAAATGTTAATCAAACATTTGGAAAGATGTTAAAGGTGAATAGAAAATATGGTGAACATATATTAAAAAAATGATGAACTTTTTATATCATGTATATAAAAATGTCAATCAAACATTTGAAAAAAATGTTGAACAAGTAACTGAAAAATGTTAATCAAGCATTTGAAAAATGTTACATGTGTATTGGAAAAATGTTGACCATGTATTCAAAAATGATAAATTTGTATTTGAAAAAAATTTAAATGTGTATAGAAAAAATGTTGACCGTGTGTTTAAAAGAATTTTTAATTTGTATATAAATGGCTATAGAAAAATTGTTAACCATTTATCAAAAAATCTTAAACTTTTATTTAGAAAATATTAATAAAGAATTTTGAAAATTATATGTGTATAGAAAAATGTTGACCATGTGTTCAAAAAATGTTACTAAGATATTTGAAAAATGTTAATCAAGAACTAAAAAATTAAATGTGTGTTAAAATAATGTATTAGATATATACCATACATGTGTATTGAAAACCAGTTAAACCCAAGAGAAAAGAAGAAAAACAAGAAAGAGTCAAACTAAACCGAAGTAAAACAAAGAAAGACGAAAAAAACTACTATTAAAACCGGGAAAGTAATAAAGGAAAACTGAAGAAAAAGAAAGAAAATATAAAACTAAAAAAATGGACAAAGAAATAAACAAGAACCAGTGAAAAACAAATGAAAACAAAAAACAAAAAACCTAAAAAAACAATGGAAAACCGGCTCTCTTCCATATAAGTAGGCCGCACCCTAGTATTCAACACTAGCCCGGCGCTTACCCAATTGCTAGCTTCGCTAAACGTAATCCAGGAGACATGGGATCTCCCTTTTTCTTCTCGAGCTCAACTTTCAACTGGGTCGGCCCATTTCCAGTTTTACTCCCACCGTTTTTTCCTTCTTCTTTTTCTTGGTTTTTTCTGTTTTCCATTTTAGAATCTGTGAATTTTTATACTGATTACATGGATGTGGTTAAGATGATCATGTGCACGGATGAGGCCAGATCGACGCATACGGTGATGGTGAAAGAAAGAAAATTCACTCCTTCGGGAGGGTAGAGAATTATTAGTCAAGCAATTCAGTTAGTCATTATTTACTTTGACAGAATTGAAAAGTGCACTGCGGTGTGGCTCCGTTCAAGACCCGATGAGATTTCTGATCTATGTATGGCAGACTTGGCGGCCACTTGATTAATAAATTGTGTTTCTCCTAGAAAAAAACGCCCTTAATTATGATACACCTGGCCAGGCGCGATTGAACCATGATTGAGTTCCTTTTCTTGGTTGAAAAATAAATAAATAAATCCACTGGCCTATAAAATCAGCTAACACTTATGGTGGCAGTGGCACGAAGAATGCAAGAATCATGGAAACGCTCGAACACAATCAAACATCAACAATGGTTGACATGTGACCCATTTCCATGGATCTCACGCTCGCACTGCGGCTAGACAAACAAAGTTGGATTGGCCGGACCCCCGCATCAGTCCCCGTCTTCACGGTAGGATTTGAATCCTGGTTACAGCAAGTATGACCGGTCGAACCCCCGGATATAGTCCGGCACACCTTTTTCCTGATACAGGGTAAACGGAAAGGTTCCAGTTGGATGTGACTGCTAAGGAGCATACTTGCAAATTCATACCTCTTTGATGAAGGCTCGGCCGTATCTTCGTTTGCCTTCCTCTTAGAAGGCTTGCCTGGTAGGGGGGACGCTCTCTTCGGAGACGCTCCCGGGGTAGCATGGCGCGTCGAACGCTTCCCCTTCGAAGCACAGGACAGTGCGGTGGGTAAGGAGGAATGAGAAAACTCTTTTGGATAAGGTGTCTTTGGATTACTTACACATGAAGCAGGGAGGAGGTCGGGGTAATCGGCGATAATGGGTACATATGTATCGTCGTAGCTCATCTGATAGAATATTCCATCCTCAAGCTCCACGAATATGTCCGGATCTTCCTCATATCCGGGGTCAAGATCCCGGTTGCGATTCTCCGGCTGAGGGGCAAAGTCATGGATCCCCTCGACAACCTTTCACCATTCATGTTATGAGCAGATAAGATGCTGCCTGTCAAGAATGATTCAAGTACAAGAATGGAGGATTATACATGGAAAATCTGTCTCGATATTGGAGACGGGTGAACTCCTTCTCCCCTTTATACAGCTCGGCTAGAATTTTGGCCAGGGCGGCGGGGGTCTTCGGGCCTTTCCGACCATAGCGTGAGGCGTCGTCTTCCCCGTTGTAATGCCACATGGGCAGCCCTCTGTATTGGAGTGGCTGGAACCCCCGCGTTATAGAGATCGCCATTACCTCGGTTATTGACAATCCGGACTGAGCAAGCGCCTTAATCTTGCCCAGTAGCAGGATGACCTCTGCACTATCCTCTTCCTCGAGGCTCCGAGGACACCAGCTATGGCGTTTCTTCAGCGGAGCATTTGAAAACTCGGGGAGGCCCATGCGGACGGGGTTGGGTAGAGCGACATCGTCGATGTAGAACCATTCAGAAGGCCACTCTTCGGGAGCTTTCTTCGGCGTGTCGGACAGGTATCCGGTCCCGGCGATGCGCCACACTTCGGCTCCTCCCACTTCAAAAATTGACTCACCTTGATTGCGAGGGACGAGGCAGAACAATCTTCTCCACAAATCGAAATGGGCCTCGCAACCAAGGAATAGTTCGCATAAGGCGACATAACCCGCAATGTGCAGGACGGGGGCCGGGGTAAAATTATGCAGCTGGAGGCCATAGTACACCAGAAGCCCTTGGAGGAATGGGTGAATTGGAAATCCCACGCCCCTTAGCAGATAGGGGATGAAGCACACTCGTTCTCCCATAGACGGATTGGGGAAATCCTCCGCCTGGGTTTTGCCATTGAAGGAGGCCAATCTTGCTCAAACAGGGACCAGATCTGCAGGAGGGACAAATCCCTGCGTTTGCAGCTTCACCAATTGGCTGTGAGGCATGGAGCACCTCTCCCACTCGCCTCTCTCTAGGTTGGAACGGGAAGAGGAGTGGGAATATTGGCCATGTTGGAATGGTTTCGCCTGGCAGTATCTGAGGATTTTCTCCGCGTGATGCCGAAGGGATCTGAGATCCAATCTCTTTAAATAGACACTCTTTCTTGCAGGGCTAGGGTGTTATTTGCGAAAAATACCCTGACCGTCCACATTCGCCCGACACGGGGAGGACGAAGTCATAAATGCACAGAAGCTGAGGGGTACGACATTGAATTGAAAGCCGAACACATTACCTGGAAGACGTCGGAGGAGGAACCCGCCTTGCAATGCCGAAGACAGTCTGCATGCCGAACACCTCGTCATTGAAGCCTGGTTCGGGGGCTACTGAGGGAGTCCTGGACTAAGGGGTCCTCGAGCGTCCGGCCTGTTAGCCATGGGCCGGACTGATGGGCTGTGAAGATACGAAGATCGAAGACTGCACCCGTGTCCGGATGGGACTCTCCTTGGCGTGGATGGCAAGCTTGGTGACCGGATATGTAGATTCCTTTCTTTGTAACCGACCTTGTGTAACCCTAGATCCTCCCGGTGTCTATATAAACCGGAGGACTTGGTCTGGATAGGAGAGATTCATTATCATAGCCATACAAGCTAGACCTCTAGGGTTTAGCCATTACGATCTCGAGGTAGATCAACTCTTGTAATACTCATATTCATCAATATCAATCAAGTAGGACGTAGGGTATTACCTCCATAGAGAGGGCCCGAACCTTGGTAAACACCGTGTCCCTTGTCTCCTGTTACCATCAACCTTAGACGCACAGTTCGGGACCCCCTACCCGAGATCCGCCGGTTTTTTCACCGACACTAGTGCCCACAAAAATCTTCTATCTGTTCATAGAATTGCCATTGACAACCATGTTTTCCTCGAGTTTCATCCTTATTTCTTTTTTACCAAGGATCAGACAACGAAGAAATTCTCTATCGACGTAGATGTGTTCGAGGGCTCTACCCGTTGATTTCGGAGTTTAGAAGATTCAAGAAACAAGCTTGTGGTGCTATCAAGCTTTCGTCCATGCGATGGCACGATCGTTTAGGACATGCCTCTTTTTCTTTGGTTGAAAAGTTACATAGGAAAAATAAGCTCCCGTTTGTTGGTGAGCGCAATATTGAAACTATTTGTGATCCATGTCAGTGTGCTAAAAGTCATCAATTACCATATGCCATATCTACTAGTATCTCCACTAAGCCTTTGCAATTGATCTTTTCTGATGTGTGGGGCCCTGCTCCATCCTCTGTTGGCAGACACACATACTATGTGAGTTTCATCGATGACTATAACAAATTTTCATGGATCTATCTTCTTAAGAAAAGGTCCGATGTGTTTCAAGTTTTTAAAAACTTTCAAGCACTCGTTGAAAGGAAGTTTGACAGCAAGATTATAGTTGTCCAATCTGATTGGGGGGGGATACGAGAAACTCAATTCCTTCTTCCAAAACATAGGCATATCTCACCATGTATCATGCCCACACGCTCACCAACAAAATGGGTCGGCTGAACGCAAGCATAAGCACATTGTTGAGGTCGGTCTGGCCCTTCTAGCAGGGGCTTCTATGCCTCTCAAGTTTTGGGACGAGGCGTTTTTCATGGCTTTGCACATCATCAACATGTTACCTAGTCGTTGTCATCAATAACGTAACACCTATGGAACGTCTCCTCCATGTCAAACCATACTACACATCTCTCCGTGTCTTTGGCTGTGTTTGTTGGCCAAATCTCCGTCCTTACAATAATCGTAAACTCATGTTTAGATCAAAGCAATGTTCTTTTCTTGGCTATAGTTCTCAACACAAAGGTGTCAAGTGCATTGACATCTCCACCGGCCGGGTCTACATCTCATGCGATGTCGTTTTTGATGAGACCAAGTTTCCTTTCGCAGATCTACATCCTAATGTCGGTGCTCTCCTACGCAAGGAAATCTTACTTTTACCTTCTCATCTCTCTGGCTATGATCAAGGGGGCATTACTAATTGTGATGATCATATGTTGACTAACCCTACTAATAGCCTTCATGACCCTTGTGATGATGCAGAAAACAACAGTGAAAAAATTGCAAAAAATGGTGAAGAAAATAGTGCGGCAGACTCATATTTTATGTGCCCCGGCCTGGGGAGCAAATCCCCCTCGGGATCGGGCCTGGAGCTGCTGCGTAGCGAATTGGCTTCAGGATCAGCGCCCTGCAGCGAATCTGCCCCGACAGGCGCAGGCGGGCGTGCGGCTGTGACAGCGGCAGGTGGGCGCGCAGAGTCACCCACGCCAGCCACGCGGCAGACCCTGGCGGGCTGCGGCGCCTCTCTTCGTGCGCGCCAATCGCCGCCTAGCATTTGGCAGGTCGGCGCTAGCCCGGGCCGCACGCAGCTTGAGGCCCAACCGCTCGTGTACAAGCGGCGGATGGTGACTCGTCCGACAGGAGAGGGGAAAGATCCTGTCGATGCAGGGCCCAGGCAATCACGAGGCAATGATGACGCCTCTCGGCCCAGATCCTCTATGGCTGATTGGTCACGAGCACCGCAGCCGGCAACCGCAGAAGATCCGGACCCGACATCCACTGGTGACAACGCCGGTTCTAGAGCTGCTCATGGATTCTCCTCAGGATCCGGGGAGGATCAGTTTGATCCAGGCGTGGGATCCTCTGCGCCGAATCTCTCTGTGGCGCCTCCTGCTGTTACTCCACGTCGCACACGACTACATCAAGGGGTAACTAAACCTATTGATTATAAACATATTATAAAATATGGGATGATATGCTCGACAGGTGAACCAGGAAAACCCAACACTCTCGAAGAGGCTCTTGGTGATGAAAATTGGAGAAAGGCAATGCATGATGAAATTGTGGCACTCAAGAAAAACAGAACATGGCACCTGGTTCCTCCACCACAAGGTAAAAATCTTATTGACTGTAAGTGGATCTTCAGGATAAAAAGGAAAGCTGATGGAACTATTGATCGTTACAAAGCTAGATTAGTTGCCAAGGGTTTTAAACAAAGGTATGGTATTGACTATGAGGACACGTTTAGTCCAGTCGTGAAAGCTGCTACCATACGTCTTGTTTTGTCCATTGCTGTGTCTAGGGGATGGAGTCTACGACAGTTAGACGTTCAGAACACGTTTCTCCATGGTGTTCTGGAAGAAGAGGTTTACATGAAACAACCTCCTGGGTTTGTGAATGCACATGCACCACTTCATGTGTGCAAACTTGACAAGGCCCTGTATGGACTGAAACAGGCCCCAAGAGCATGGTATTCTCGCCTCAGTAAAAAAATGCAAGCACTTGGTTTTGTTCCTTCGAAGTCTGACACTTCATTGTTCATCTATAACAAGTCAAGTATATCCATATTTGTGCTCATTTATGTTGATGATATAATTGTGACAAGTTCATCTGATGAAGCAATAACAGTACTGTTAAAGGATTTAAGTGCAGAATTTGCTCTCAAGGATCTAGGAGATCTACACTATTTCCTTGGTATTGAGGTCAAGCAACACAAAGAAGGTCTTCACCTCTCTCAAGAAAAGTATGGAACAGACTTGGTAAAGAAGGCTGGTTTGCAAAGTTGTAAGGCTGCACCCACTCCTTTATCTAGCACAGAAAAATTATTTCTTGCCAAAGGAGAGCTTTTGGATCCAGAAAACAGTACAAAATACAGAAGTCTGGTAGGTGCTCTTCAGTACTTAACACTGACCAGACCAGATATTTCTTTTGCTGTTAATAAAGTATGTCAGTTTCTACATGCACCTACTACAGTTCACTTGACTACTGCAAAACACATAGTAAGATATGTGAAGAACACATTGAGTATTGGCCTAAATTTCAGCAAGTCATCCTCTACACTTATTAGTGTGCCTTCTCTGACTCAGACTGGGCAGGATGTCTAGATGACAGACGCTCAACTGGTGGTTTTGCAGTATTTTTTTGACCTAATTTAATATCTTGGAGTGCAAGGAAAACAAGCCAGTGTCTCCAAGTCCAGCACAAAAGCAGAGTACAAAGCATTGGCAAATGCAACAACAGAGATCATATGGGTGCAGTCAATTTTGAAGGAACTAGGTATGAAAAGCACTAGAGCTCCATGTCTATGCATGGTGTGATAATCTAGGTGCTACCTACCTATCAGCAAATCTAGTCTTTCATGCTAGAACTAAACACATTGAAATAGATTTTCACTTTGTCCGAGAAAGGGTTGCAAATAAACTCTTAGATATTCGGTTTTATTCATTCTCAAGACCAAGTTGCGGATGGTTTCACTAAAGCTCTACCCACAAGAAGTTTTGAAGACTTCAAACATAATCTCAACTTGATGAAGTTGTGATTAAGGGAGGGTGTTAAACATGATATTGTTGTGGCGTGTACTACAAGAGGATGCGTGTATGAGAAGGAGAATCATCAACCGGAGTAGTTAATTAAGCTAGGATACTTTGTAATCTTTATCTTTCTTATCCTAGTATTCTTTCTCTCCAAGATGTATCTCAACCGACTTATACGCGTATCCAGGGCTCGCTACCCAGCTATTTAACACGCAACACGTCCGGCCAGGAAGGCAAGATGTTTACCGCAAGTCGCACAGGGTGTGGACTCGTTTAAAGCCTGCTGCGCAGTCCTGTTTTACAAATGATTTGCGGGACAGAAAGAGCTGGGGACACGGGACAGGGGACACTTGTGTTCCTTTAGTTGGCTGAAAATTTTGGATAAAAGCGAATTGGATTTTATCCGGATGTAGAATAGACAGTCCCTAAATAAATCCACTGGCCTATAAAATCAGCTAACACTTACGGTGGCAGTGGCAGGAAGAATGCAAGAATCATGGAAACGCTCGAACGCAGATCAAACATCAAGCAAAGTTGGATCTCATGCTAGACAAGCAAAGTTGGATTGGATGCCAGCTCAAAAAGAAAAGTTGGAGTAGTAACCAATTAATGGTCACGGAGAAGCAGGTCGAGCGACGCGGCCCCGAGCCTGGTGGCGTTCACGTAGTCCTGCGGCGCGTGAGCCGGCAGGCCGGGGATGACCAGGCCGACCGCCCGGGCGATCCTCATTGTCCACCCCTCCGTGTACTCCGCCCCGTCTACGACGTGCCCGATGATAAGCCCCCGGACGAGCTCCCACGCCGCGTTCACGTACTTGGACACCACGAACGCGAGCGAGAAGTAGTTCTTGTTGGGCTCCTCCTCCATGGCCTGCGCCCTGTAGTAGCTGTCGAAGTAGATGCACCGGCCGAAGTGCTTGAACATGCCGTCGTATGGCACCCTCGGCACAATGTCGTTGGAGTAGACGAACCGGAAGTACCTCCCCCTGGCCGCCGTCGTGTCGAGGTGCCGCTCCACGAACTCCCCGAGCTGCGCGTCCCCCACGCGCGGCTGCCCGTACGTGTACACGCCGTGGAGCCTGGCCAGCAGGTCGCGCTCCCTGTGCAGGGCAAGGATGGCCGGGAACAGTACGGCGAGCGCGCCGCCCAGGCTGTGGCCGGTCACCGCGAACCGGGCGCGCGGGTTGGCCGCCAGGGACTTCTTCAGCGCGTCGCGGACGGCGTAGTAGGCAAACGGCCTCTCCTTGATTGCTTCGATCTTCTCTGGCCAGCCGATGGCATTCCTTTGCAGCCCGAGCGCCTTCATGAAGCCGCCGTGAACCTTGCCCGCCTCAGGGATGTCGTACCACGAGATGTCCACGTCTGTGCACCAATCCTCTGCGTCGAACGGCTGCGTGCCGCGGAACGCCACCACGACGAGGTCGGCGTCAGCCGGCTTGTCGGCGAACATGAAGGCCTGCGTCGTGTAATCGTCTTGATCCCCTCGGAATTCTACCAGGAGTTTGTTGCACGTTAGCCACACGTGTGTTGCCATACTACTGTTACTACATGCATGCATGCTTCATGTTTTCGCGTGCCCTGAAATCTTACCGTTGCAGCAGTTGAAGAACTCAAGGAATTTCATGTGCCAATGGTTTTCGACGACGTTCTTGATGACCAGCTCGTTCTCGTAGGCCAGTTTGGAGGCCATGATGCCCAGAGCAGCGAGGTAACTGCCATCCTCTGGCTTGATCTTCTTGTCCAGTTCGACTCTCGTGTCGATGAGTCCAATGAGCGATCGATAGTTGGGGGATTTTCTGTGCGGAATTCGTAATTCGCCTGCAACGTATGTACAGCACAGTTAGCTAGGAATTATCGGAACGCCATTGTTGTACTACTCCGAAGCAAAACAGCGACATACGTTTCGTGAGAACTCTTCAAACTTTCTATGATGTCGTTTGACTTTCAAAACCTAGGGGTGTTTCCCACGTCACTCCAAATAAAAGGGAGGGGAACATTGCAGATTTTGCCGAATCATTTCACAGAGGAGAAGAAAAAGGGACGAGAATGCAAAACGTGCATGACCATATTTCGACAACGAGTAACGCTACATCGACGGAAGGTTACGGGCGTTTTACGGGGTGATACTGATTTGTCAAGTTGTGATTGGATTAAGGGGGGAGGGACGGCCCTACCCGTGTGAAAATCAGGGGGGCCGGAGAGATTATTAGGAAAGGGCCTGTAAAACTCCTATAAGAGGCACGTACGTTTAGCATTTTTGTTCGGCAACCTTGCTCGTTCTCATTAGAATAACTGGCGCCTCCGACAGGAAAGCGGTCAAGCCAATGACAGTATGCAACTTATTTAATTGCTTAGCGCATCACGACAACCACCTTAACAAGTTAACATGTTATTTAGCATATGAAACTGACATTGCCCTTATCTTGAGAGTTGTTATCGATTATAAGTTCTGACCAGAGTACAAGTGGATATATACATTGGATAAACTCATGTCTCTAATAATCCTGCCATGTAGACTATGATTAAACCGCAAAGGCTGCTATCCAAAGCATATTTTACGACCTCTGCAATAATGTGGTACGAATAATTAATCATCTACGCATTTACTTAATTAGCAAACCACTGTTTCCTAGCAAGAACAACCAAACGCGCGTGCTCATTTCCCATTTCTATTTGATATTGCGAGTGCTTAGTGCTTACTGATTGGACACCCACCCCGTGTACGTTAATAAAGATAAAGCGATTGTAGTTTCCGTTCATATGTTTTTGAAGGTATAGTTACATATAATCTGCACGAGTTTTTCCAAATTTTCTATTTTATTTCAACCTTCTCCCCCCTTTTCATATGTTTTCTGCCATTTTCGTGCAGCTACGGGAGCACTCTTTGTTTCGCCATGGAAGACTAATGTCCAACTTTGATATGCAAGGCAGTTTTAAATAAAACTACTCCAAAAAGATAAGATGGAAACCTCATGTGAAACTGCACGAACGTACTTAATTCTTTTAGTGACACATTTTAAAAGATTAGTTTCCGCAAAAACACAGAAATAGTAGATGATAGCACAACCTAATGTTAAAACTCGTTGGTTTACCTTGCATGGCGTTTCTGATAAGCTTGAGCACGCCGCCACCGTTGTCCGTGATGAGGTTCATCCAGTACTCGACAGCGCTCCCGAGCTTGCCCAAGGGCCACTTCACCCACAGCAGCAGCATCTGCGCCACGACGGAGAGGAAGATGATCCACCGGCACCACCGGTCTGGGACCTCCTTGCAGCCAGCGGCGCAGTTGACGGCGTCGCTCGTGCCGACGTCGCTGGAGCGCAGCAGCTGGAGGAGGCTGCGGACGCCGCCCTTGGCCGGCCGCAGCACCATGAAGTCGCCGGAGAATTCTTCCCGGCAGCCATCCATTTCCAGTCTGTCGGTCGATCGATGCAAACAGGAGCTAGCACGCCAATCAGCTTGACGATGAACAGCAGAACAAGAGCTATAGCTCGCCGGAGTATTGTATCAGCACGGCTGCACGAGATGCATATATATATAGGCCGGGGGCTGAGTAGAGGATAGAACCGCGTGCAAATGGCAGTGCTGAGGGTTCTAATTAATGAAATAAAGAACGGATTAGGTAGGGGGTGGGTGGAAGACTAGGTCACTAGGCGGTCAAGGTACCAACTGCGTGCATACTGGACTACTCTGTTAATTTAGGACCAGATCAAAGGCGGAGCCTTTCATCACGCGCGGTCGAACCCGTCTTCTTCGCACGTAAAGAAGGAACGGTTACATTGGTCGGTAAGAAAAAGCTTCGGTTACTCGCTAGTTCTGCGTACGGTTTTCGTGATTCTGCACAAAATTTCCCGTATGCATGACATACGGCATAGATTTAGAGGGAGAGGGATAGCAAGAAAGAGGGAGAGAGATGACGATGCAAGTCACCAATCTGAATCGTCCCCCGAGTTTTAGTGTTTTATATACAGAAATTTTATACCTCCCACGGTTTGTTTTTCAGAAAAAATATTCAATCTATTCATCAATAGTCATGGCAGTACAAAGAACATCAAAGGTAAAAAAATTTATATCTAACCACCTAAAGAACAACTACAAACCCGGAGCCAGCCAAAGGCATGCAGCCGTCATCGCTCATCCCTTATCGGAGCCGGGCAAACCATGTTGTACTAGATAGTCGGGAAGTCGGCGTGCTAAGGCAGCCCCATAGGACCAGCGCAATAGAATAACAAGGGTCACTGATGAAGAAGCGTAGAGGTAAAAAAAATTACATCTAACCACCTAACGACAACTACAAACCCCGGAGCCAGCCAAAGGCGCGCAGCCGTCATCGCCCATCCCTTATCGAAGCCGGGCAAACCATGTTGTACTAGATAGTCGGGAAGTCGGCGTGCTAAGACAGCCCCATAGGACCAGCGCAACAGAATAACAAGCGTCACTGATGAAGAAGCGTAGAGGTAAAAAAATTACATCTAACCACCTAACGACAACTACAAACCCCGGAGCCAGCCAAAGGCGCGCATCCGTCATCGCCCATCCCTTATCGGAGACGGGCAAACCATGTTGTACTAGATAGTCGGGAAGTCAGCGTGCTAAGACAGCCCCATTGGACCAGCGCAACAGAATAACACACGTCGCTGATGAAGAAGCGTAGAGGTAAAAAAATACATCTAACCACCTAACGACAACTACAATCCCCGGAGCCAGCCAATGGCGCGCCGCCGTCATCGCCCATCCCTTATCGGAGCCGGGCAAACCATGTTGTACTAGATAGTCTGGAAGTCGGCGTGCTAAGACAGCCCCATAGGACCAGCGCACCAGAATAACAAGCGACACTGGTGAAGAAGCGTAGATCAAAAGTAACCCACCTGTAGACAGGCGAAAGAAGACCGGTTCCAAGTAGATCCGCTGAAAACATACTCTAACTGAATCCTGTAAGATCTGCCGGAGACAAACCTCCACACGCCCTTCGACGACGCTGATAGGGGATAGACGGAGAGAACCTTACTTCCATCTTTAATGAGCCGCCACCGCCTCGCTTGTTGAGTAGGATACAAACCCTAAAGGAACAGGCACCAAAATAGGAGCAGGAGCTCTCCCGCTAGCGACGGCTAGAGTCCACCACACCTCTATCGCCTAAGGCCACGTGTGAGGAGGTAGACCTGCGAATGTGCTAGCAGAGGGCGAGGAATCCCTAACCGCCTTTGTCGCAAGAGGCATATGCGAAGGGGTACGTTCTGAGAGTATTTTTTCTAAAGAAAGCTCACTGGCCCGTCCGATTCCACATATGAATCTTAAAATGGTGAAACATGGCAATCCCCGTGGGCCAAGTATGTTATTTGCTCTCATGCACCCACTCCCGGAAGGACACAAACGTTCTCTCCCATACACAGTCCACAGGGAACGACCCGTGTGTAGTCTGACTCTTATATGCTCAAAACAAAGCGGTTTTTGACTGAGATCTCCACATGGGAAAAGATAACTATTTGAAATATAATAAGTCAATGCAAAAGGATTGACATCAGAAGCAGATTCAGGGCTATTGGAGTGAGTGTTGCCATGAGTAAAAGTTGGCATATTCTAAAAACTCCTAGGTTACTGCCTTCAATCTTACCTACCACTAGCTAGTTGTGAACACGAAACCGGTGCCGCTCCCACAAGCAGCCCGGGCGCAACCCTAGGTGGCACCGCCACTAGCTCCCAGCCCCCCGCTCGCTCCTCCCCTCCCTCTCCATCGCTGGAGGGCGACGCCTGGCGGAGCGCGCATGTGTGTCGGCATCGATGGGATCTTCTTCTCTTCCCCATGAGGCGCTAGGGTATCATGGGCCGGCTTGGACATGTGGAGGCATGGCTGCTCGGCGAGGCTTCGTCAGGCTTACAATGGCATCTAGGGGCGGCGCGGGAGCGTGGTAGTGGTGGGGGCGGCATGGGTTCTCTTGTTGAGGAACGTAGCATGCAATTTCAAAAAATTTCCTACGATCACGCAAGATCTATCTAAGAGATGCATAGCAACGATAGGGAAGAGTGTGATCACGTACCCTCGTAGACCGAAAGCGGAAGCGTTAGGTTAACGAGGTTGATGTAGTCGAACGTCTTCACGATCCAGTTGACCCAAGTACCGAACGTACGGCGCCTCCGTGTTCAGCACACGTTTAGCTCGATGACGTCCCTCGAACTCTTGATCCAGCAAAGGGTCGAGGGAGAGTACCGTCAGCACGACGGCGTGGTGACGGTGATGGTGATGTGATCCACGCAGGGCTTCGCCTAAACACTACGACGCTATGACCAGAGTAGTAAACTGTGGAGGAGGCACCGCACACGGCTAAAATAACAATTGATGATCCTTTGGGGTGCCCCCCGCCCCCGTATATAAAGGAGGGGAGGAGGAGGAGGAGGCCAGCAAGGGGGCGAGCGCCATGTGGGGAGTCCTACTAGGAGGAGGATTCGCCCCCCTTCCTTTCTTGCATCGGTGGGAAAAGGAAGGAGAGGGAGAGGAAAAGGGAAAGGGGGGCCGCGCCCCCTCCTCCTTGTCCTATTCGGACTCCCTAGGAGGGGGGGCGTGCGCCACCCCCTCACCCCCTCCCCCCCGCGGGCTTCCCGCTCTCCCCCTTAGGCCCATGTAGGCCCAACACTTCCCCGGGGGGTTCCGGTAACCCATCGGTACTCCGGAAAAAAAACTCGAATCACTCGGAACCATTCCGATGCCCGAATACTACCTTCCAATATATGAATTTTTTATCTCTCAACTATTTCGAGACTCCTCATCATGTCCGTGATCTCATCCGGGACTCCGAAAAAACTTAGGTCACCAAAACACATAACTCATAATACAAATCGTCATCGAAGATTATGCGTGCGGACCCTACGGGTTCGAGAATTATGTAGACATGACCGAGACACATCTCCGGTCAATAACCAACAGCGGAACCTGGATGCTCATATTGGTTCCTACATATTCTTCGAAGATCTTTATCGGTCAAACCGCATAACAACATACATCATTCCCTTTGTCATCGGTATGTTACTTGCCCGAGATTCGATCGTTGGTATCATAATACCTAGTTCAATCTCGTTACCGACAAGTCTCTTTACTCGTTCTGTAATGCATCATCCCGCAACTAACTCATTAGTCACATTGCTTGCAAGGCTTATAGTGATGTGCATTACCGAGAGGGCCCAGAGATACCTCTCCGATACACGGAGTGACAAATCCTAATCTTGATCTATGTCGACCCAATAAACACCTTCGGAGACACCTGTAGAGCATCTTTATAATCATCCAGTTCCGTTGTGATGTTTGATAGCACACAAGGTGTTCCTCCGGTATTCGGGAGTTGCATAATCTCATAGTCAGAGGAACATGTATAAGTCATGAAGAAAGCAATAGCAATAAAACTAAACGATCATAATGCTAAGCTAATGATGGGTCTTGTCCATCACATCATTCTCTAATGATGTGATCACGTTCATCAAATGACAACACATGTCTATGGTCAGGAAACTTAACCATATTTGATTAACGAGCTAGTCAAGTAGAGGCATACTAGGGACACTCTGTTTTGTCTGTATTCACACATGTACTAAGTTTCCGGTTAATACAATTCTAGCATGAATAATAAACATTTATCATGATATAAGGAAATATAAATAACAACTTTATTATTGCCTCTAGGACATATTTCCTTCTGTCTCCCACTTGCACTAGAGTCAATAATCTAGATTACATAGTAATGATTCTAACACCCATGGAGTCTTGGTGCTGACCATGTTTTGCTCGTGAGAGAGGCTTAGTCAACAGGTCTGCAACATTCAGATCCGTATGTATCCTGCAAATCTCTATGCCTCCCTCCTTGACTTGATCGCGGATGGAATTGAAGCGTCTCTTGGTGTGTTTGTTTCTCTTGTGAAATCTGGATTCCTTCACCAAGGCAATTGCTCTAGTATTGTCACAAAAGATTTTCATTGGACCCGACGCACTAGGTATTACACCTAGATTGGATATGAACTCCTTCATCCAGACTCCTTCATTTGCTGCTTCCAAAGCAGCTATGTACTCCGCTTCACACGTAGATCCCGCCACGACGCTCTGCTTGGAACTCCACCAACTTATAGCTCCACCATTCAATATAAATATGTATACGGTTTGCGACTTTGAGTCATCCAGATCAGTGTCAAAGCGTGCATCGACGTAACCATTTACGACAAGCTCTTTGTCACCTCCATAAACGAGAAACATATCCTTAGTCCTTTTCAGGTATTTCAGGATGTTCTTGACCGCTGTCCAGTGATCCACTCCTAGATTACTTTGGTACCTCCCTGCTAAACTTATAGCAAGGCACACATCAGGTCTGGTACACAACATTGCATACATGATAAAACCTATGGTTGAGGCATAGGGAATGACTTTCATTTTCTCTCTATCTTCTGCAGTGGTCGGACATTGAGTTAGAATCAACGTCACACCTTGTAACTGCTACCTCTTGAGCATGCGTTGGTTTCCCCTTGAAGAGGAAAGGGTGATGCAGCAAAGTAGCATAATTATTTCCCTTAGTTTTTGAGAACCAAGGTATCAATCCAGTAGGTGACAACGCACAAGTCACCTAGTACCTGCACAAACAATCAAGAACCTCACAACCAACGCGGTAAAGGGGTTGTCAATCCCTTCACAGTCACTTGTGAAAGTGAGATCTGATAGAGATAATAAGATAAATATTTTTGGTATTTTGTTATATAGATTGGAAAGTAAAGATTGCAAAATAGTAAACGAGATGCGATAATAAAAGAGAAGAAATATAATAAGAAAGAGACCCGGGGGCCATAGGTTTCACTAGTGGCTTCTCTCATGATAGCATGTATTACGGTGGGTGAACAAATTACTACCGAGCAATTGATAGAAAAGTGCATAGTTATGAAGATATCTAAGGCAATGATCATGAACATAGGCATCATGTAACACCCCGGATGTAACTTTCCCTATTTGTACTCCAACTCTTGCCGTTTCTGGCGTTAAGTTATATTTATTTCTCGGG
The DNA here is from genome assembly GCF_056163025.1 of Triticum urartu. Lineage (NCBI taxonomy): Eukaryota > Viridiplantae > Streptophyta > Magnoliopsida > Poales > Poaceae > Triticum > Triticum urartu. The sequence continues at coordinate 146,450,327 of NC_141879.1, read as the reverse complement.
TTCGGGTTTTTGTCTCCGTGTGTTGTTGTCGTTGTCATGCATCTCATAGCATGTCATCATGTGCATTGCATTTGCATACGTGTTCGTCTCATGCATTCGAGCTTTTTCCCCGTTGTCCGTTTTGCATTCCGGCGCTTCGTTCTCCTCCGGTGGTCATTTCTAGCTTTCTTTCGTGTGTGGGGATTAAACATTTTCGGACTGGACCGAGACTTGCCAAGCGGCCTTGGTTTACTACCGGTAGACCGCCTGTCAAGTTTCGTATCATTTGGACTTCGTTTGATACTCCAACGATTAACCGAGGGACCGAAAAGGCCTCGTGTGTGTTTCAGCCCAACACCCCTCCAATTTGGCCCAAAACCCACCAAACTCTGCTCCATGTCCTAGAGCGTTCGATCACGATCGCGTGGCCGAAAACCGCACCTCATTTGGACTCTCCTAACTCCACTTATGCCTATAAATAGCCCCCCGTTTTCGGATCTCGGATCTCTCCCGTCCAACCCTAAAAAAAACATCTCGCGCCGACGGACATGTCCGGAGCCTAGCCGGACACGTCCGCCGCCGCCCCGCGCCCAACCGGACGCTGCCACGTGTCACCGGCCACACCCGCCGCCGCCGGGCCCGAAGGCCCGTAGCCGGCCCCCGACGCCGCCTCCGTTGGCCAGAGGAGACGTCCGCACCGCCGCCCTTCTCCTCCGATGCCGGCCGCCGCCCCGCCACTGCTCGCCGCCTCGCCGGGCCGGCGCCGCCCCACCGCCACCGCCCGGAGCACGCTGCGCCGCCGCGGGCCACCCCCTCCGCCGGGCCGGAGCAAGCTCCACCGCCGCCCGGTCCTCTCCACCGACCCCGGCCTTCTTCCCCGTCGGATCCGGCGAGCAGCTACAGTAAATCCGGCGACCTCGGTTCCCGTGCCCGATCTGGATCTAGATCTGGAAATTGGACGGTTGACTTTCTCCTCCCGAAACCCTAATTTTTATGCATACTTTGACCAGCCGTATCTCCGCATCCGTAGCTCCGTTTTGGGCATATAATATATGAAAATGTTCGCCTCGACGAGTACATAATTTCATTCCATTGCATCATTTTCATTTGAGCTCATCTTGATTCCCAAAATGCTGTTATAAGGAGGCTTCATGAGTTAATTGTCAGATCTGCTAGTTCATCTTAGACTTTTGTCATTTTTGCCATGATTATTTTGTGCATGCTATGCCTGTGAGTCCTTCATATGTTTTGCTAAGGATTTTTCCTTCTTTACAGAGGTGCAACCCATGCATTTTTAGGATGTGTGTGGTGACTTGTGCAAGCTTTCAAAGTGAGGCACCCGGGAAATCTGTTTTCAGAGACTTAGTTGTTTTCACCAAGTCTGGGGTTATTTAGTTCATGATGCCATATGTTCAGCTTGTTTCCTAGTGATCCGTGCCTCTTTTGAGGATGATCAGTAAAGGAGTTTTGTTAATCATGTTATGCTCTATCCATCCATGTCTTTTTTTGCAATTATGGAGCACCCTAGCTTGAGTCAATCGAGCTCTACTTTTGCTTCGTGGTGAATCTGGGCAGATCGTCAACTCGTTTGCGATTTTGCCGGCGTTATTGTATTTGATCCGTGCATGCTATGCCATTGTTCTTGCCATGTCTAGCTTGTATTTTATGCCTTATTAATGGATGTATTCTTTCCTTGCCATGACTTGCACCGTGGTGAGTGCATCGAGCTCGTTTACATGCCTTCGTGAGCTATATTTCAGCATGTCTCAGTTTTCACTAAGTCTGAAAACTGATTACGTTTTTGCTATGTTCGTGTGCCCGTTAGTATATTTTGTGAACCCTTTTGGCCCCAGGTCACTTTGGGTCTTTTGTTAATCTTGTTGAGTAGCTCCATGCCATGTTCTTACTTTTCTTAATAAGGTCATGTATGATGTTGTTTTGCTGCTCCGAAGAGGGCTTCGTGATCTGAAATTTCAGACAAGTGTTAATTTCACTAAATCTGGAATCTGTTTTGCATTTGCGTTTTTTCCATGCTTGTTTGAACCTCATAATGGATGAATTGGCCGTAGCTCACTGCTAGTCTTTTGTTAAGCATCTTGTGTGCATCCCTGTAATGTATTTTATTGTCATGTTTGGTGGCTGTAGCGTGTTCATCTCATTGCATTTAGATGCCTACTTGCTGTAAATCGCAGACCGGTGTCATTCTTAAAACGCTTGCCATTTCCAAACCGTAACTCCGATTCCGGTGATCTTTATATCATTTTCAAGCGATTTCATCTCATATTTCCAGTGGCACCCTTGAAATTCCATGTTGAGGCCAGGTTCATGCATTTCCTGTCATATTTGCATTTTGCATCCCGCATCGCATCCCGCATAGCATATCATCATTTCATCATATTGCTTGGTCTTGCACGTGGTTGATTGTATCCTCGTTGCTTGTTTGTATTGTTTGGGTAGAGCCGGGAGATGAGTTCGCTACCGAGGAACCCATTGAGTTTGCTTGTGAGGATCCAGTCAACTCTGACAACTGTGCAGGCAAGATGATCATAACCTCGAAATCACTACTATCTTTGCTATGCTAGTTTGCTCGCTCTTGCTATGCCAATGCTACGATGCCTACCTTTTGCTTGTCATCCTCCCAATTGCCATGTTAAACCTCTAACCCACCATTGTCCTAGCAAACCGTTGATTGGCTATGTTACCGCTTTGCTCAGCCCCTCTTATAGCGTTGCTAGTTGCAGGTGAAGATTGGAGGCCGTTCCTTGTTGGAACATCTTTTATTTACTTGTTGGGATATCATTATATTGCTATGTTATCTTAATGCATCTATATACTTGGTAAAGGGTGGAAGGCTCGGCCTCTCGCCTAGTGTTTTGTTCCACTCTTGCCGCCCTAGTTTCCATCATATCGGTGTTATGTTCCCGGATTTTGCGTTCCTTACGCGGTTGGGTTATAATGGGAACCCCTTGATATTTCGCCTTGATTAAAGCTTGTCCAGCAATGCCCAGCCTTGGTTTTACCATTTGCCACCTAGCCTTTTCTTTCCCTTGGGTTCTGCAGACTCAAGGGTCATCTTATTTTAACCCCCCCCGGGCCAGTGCTCCTCTGAGTGTTGGTCCAAATCGTCAACCGCCGGTGGCTACCAGGGGCAACTCTGGGCTGGCCTACCGGAAGTTTAGACAATCTGAGTGTGCCCTGAGAAAGAGATATGTGCAGCTCCTATCGGGATTTGTCGGCACACTCGGGCGGTGTTGCTGGTCTTGTTTTAACCTGTCGAAGTGTCTTGAGTTACCGAGATACTGAGTCTGATCGGAACGTCTTGGGAGGAGGTCTATTCCTTCATTGATCGTGAGAGCTTGTCATGGGCTAAGTTGGGACTCCCCTGCAGGGATTGAACTTTCGAAAGCCGTGCCCGCGGTTATGGGCAGATGGGAATTTGTTAATGTCCGGTTGTAGATAACTTGAACCTTAATTAATTAAAATGAATCAAATGAGTGTGTTACCGTGATGGCCTCTTCTCGGCGGAGTCCGGGAAGTGGACACAGTGTTGGAGTAACGTTTGCGCAGGCTGCCTTCTAGCTTCTCGTTCGCGCTTTGCCTCCTCTTCTCGCTCTCTTTTGCGTATATTTTAGCCACCATATATGCTAGTCACTTGCTGCAGCTCCACTTATATTTGCCTTGACATTCCTATAAGCTTAAATAGTCTTGATCGCGAGGGTGCGAGATTGCTGAGTCCCTGTGGCTCACAGATACTATAACTCCAGATGCAGGTCCAGGTGATTCCGCTCCAGGTGACGATTACGAGCTCAAGTGGGAGTTCGACGAGGACTCTCAGCGTTACTACGTGTCTTTTCCTGATGATCAGTAGTGGTGCCTAGTTGGGGTTTGATTCAGGGCCTTGTCGCATGTTGGGTTATTTTCCATTTTGGCGCCGTAGTCGGGCCATGAGTGTTTGTATGATGCATGTTATTTATGTACTTTGATATGACGTGGCGAGTGTAAGCCAATTATGTATCTTCCCCTTTTTATTATATATATATTACATGGGATGTTGTAATGATTGCCTGACTTGCGACATTGCTTTCAATGCGGTTATGTCTCTAAGTCGTGCCTCGACACGTGGGAGCTATAGCCGCATCGAGGGCGTTACACATCACGTCCGTGCCAAGTAGATCGAAACGATTCGGCATCTACTACTATTACTCCATACATCAACCGCTATCCAGCATGCATCTAGAGTATTAAGTTCATAAGAACAGAGTAATGCATTAAGCAAGCTGACATGATGTAGAGGGATAAACTCAAGCAATATGATATAAACCCCATGTTTTTATCCTCGATGGCAACCATACAATACATGCCTTGCTGCCCCTACTGTCACTGGGAAAGGACACCGCAAGATTGAACCCAAAGCTAAGCACTTCTCCCATTGCAAGAAAGATCAATCTAGTAGGCCAAACTAAACCGATAATTCGAAGAGACTTGCAAAGATACAAAATAATGCATATAAGAATTCGGAGAAGAACCAAATAATATTCATAGATAATCAAGTTCATAAACCCACAATTCATCGGATCTCAGGAAACACACCGCAAAAGAGTATTACATCGAATAGATCTCCAAGAACATCGAGGAGAACTTTGTATTGAAGATCAAAGAGAGAGAAGAAGTGTCGGTGTACTAGAGTAGGGGTACCCTAGTATCCCGAACTTGTGCACGGGCAGTCGCAGCATCCCGCGGCAAGGCTTGCCGGGTGACCGCCAAGGTCCTCCGTGGTTCCCTTGGAGCCATTCAAGAACAAAGTGTCCAAGCCAAGAAGACAAGACCCCGGCAAGAGGAGCTTGCCGGGAAGGCTAACAAAAGCATCCCAAGACCCCGGCAAGAGGAGCTTGCCGGGAAGGCCACCCAAGGCATTTCAAAGAACTTGCCACAGCGCACCACGCGTCCCGGCAAGGCCCGGTGAGCGACAAGCTCCCGGACGCGACAAGATAACGACAGCGGCAAGACGCTTGCCGCGGCAAGACACCACTGTGCCCGCGCTCCAGCACATCCACCAACGTGTCACTCTGGGACCCCTCCAGGCGTACGTGGCGGAAGGCTGTGCAGCTTGCGGTGCGCGGTGGCAAGCGGCGCTGACAAGATCGCCATCGTGGCGAACGGTGGCGTCCCTGGCGGTCCCTTTTCGCACTGTTTAGGCGACACAGACGGGCATTTAAGGCCCTTGTCCCCTGCCGTCAGGGTTAGGTATGATACACTGTAGCAGGTAGCTGTGCCTACCACAGCACCTTTCCATTTTTGCCCTTTACCTCTGTTGCCACCTGTCAGTGACCCCTTGAGCATATAAAAGGAGGCCCGTGTGCAACGTAGAGGGGGGTTCGAACACTCACGCTCGGTCTTGCTAGCTGCTGGTGTGTACTGTAGCACTCCACGCTCCCGAGCTAGAAATCAATACAAACCACAAAGCAGGAGTAGGGTTTTACGCATCCGTGCGGCCCGAACCTGGGTAAATCGCTCGCGTGCATCGCCTCGATTTGCTCTTTGCACGATCTCCACCCCCGTCGAACCGAAAGGGACCCGGTCCGCCGGTCCCATAGGTGCCCGTGGGTCAGTACCCCGGCATCTTTGGCGCGCCAGGTAGGGGCTGTCGAAGTTGTGTGAACCAGATCCGGCGTTCTCGCGAGCTAGATCTCCATCATCTTCGTCAACATGCCGCCGAAGAAGAAGGTTTCGGAGGCAGCTGCTCCGTCCGCGCCGAACCCACCATCGCCGGAGCAAACGGCTGATGGGGCAGGCGCCGGCGGAAGAACGCGCGTCGACGAGGGAGCTCACGGTGCTGCCAGGTCCAAGGACAAGGCTGCGCTGCCCACCGGCGGCATAGCCGGCTCCCACAACGACCGGGCGCACTCCAAGACCTCCGCGTCCGTACATGCACCGCGCCCGTCTCAGGAGGCGCGGGACCGGCAGCATCATGGTACTCACGGTACCATGCGTTCGCTAGACCAAGATCGAGCTGGTGGATCTTGAAGGGCTCAAGACCACCATGCACGTCAACCTGCTGGCGCGAGCGAGACACGGTCGCCTGGACGGGACACTGCTCCTTCTAACGTGGTTAGAAGTCCGAGCATATCCCGCTCCTCGCACCGTTCACCACCGCCACCCGCCACTGCAGCAGAAGCTTTGGCGCGAGCTCAGCTGCTCCTAGACTACCCTCCAACGGCGGACAAGATCGACGATTGGAGGGCCACCATCCAGAGTCTCATCGGCTTCGCCAACGGCGACACTCCACGGCAGCCAAGCACGTCGCAGCCGCGGCAAGCCAGCCAGGCACGAGCCGGAGACGACAAGACTGGTGGGGGTGCAACTACTGTGCACTCTCCGCCCCGAAGGCCAAGATCGCCGACTCGCCGGATCCACCTCGACAGCGACTCCACCGCGTCGTCAGATCCGCGAGCTCGTCGCGATCAGCGCCAAGTTCTTCAAGAACGACAACAAGAAGACGCTCGTACTCGCACTGAGCGCCGGAGAGAAGCGCGACGTCAGTCAGACCAGCGCGCTGGGCCCTCTATTGACATGCATGCGCCAGGGGAACCAGGCGACTTGCCGTACGCGGTAGGTTGCCCTGCGTTCACTCGTGAGCTGCGGCAAGTCCAGTGGCCCAGCACAAAGAATTTCAAACCAGATGTACCAGAGAAGTACGACGGCAAGACGCATCCGTCGGAGTTCCTCAGCATCTACACCATCGCGGTGCAAGCTGCTGGGGGGCGAGACGACAAGATCCTTGCCAACTACTTCCCATTAGTGCTCAAGCCCAACGTCAGGTCCTGGCTCATGCACTTGCCGGACAACTCCATATCCTCCTGGGCAGACCTATGCCATCAGTTTGTTGGCGCCTTTACAGGTGGCCACAAACCTCATGGCCAAGAGAGTGACCTTCATCTGCTCACCCAGAAGGAAGGAGAGCCCCTGCGCAAGTACATTCAGAGGTTCAGCCGTGTACAGTATAACATCCCAGACGTCCACCCCGCCGCGGTCATCAGCGCGTTCCATCAGAACGTGCGTAACCGCAGGATGCGGGAGGAGATGGCGATGTGCAGGATCAGAGACGTCAGTGAGCTGTATGCCCTGGCCGACAAGTGTGCACGTGCTGAGGAAGGGAGGAAACTCCCCGGAGAGAAAACCGGAGCAGAAGGGTCTGACAGTGAGGATGCTGCCCCGGCAAAGAAGAACCGGCGGCGGAACAGGAAGAAGAAAGGCAAAGAGGTGCTAGTCGTCGAGCAGTCCGGCAACGAAGGTGGCGCCAAGCAGGCCAAAGTTGGTAGCTTCGGCAAGGAGGTTGCCGCGTGCGCCAACTGCCAGGCTGTGGCGGTCGCCGACAAGCAAGACGGCTCCGACAAGCAGTATTGCAAGATTCACCGCACCAAGGGCCATGACCTCCAAAGCTGCAAGAAGGTCGAGCAGCTTGTCCAGCAGCAAAAAGCTGAGTATGAGCGACGCGACAAGGAGAGGGCCCAAGGAGGTGCTGCAGAATCCAGTAAGAAGCGTGCCGGCCGGGGAGGATGCCGCGGCAAGGCCAAGCAGCGGCAAGGAGATAGACCTCCCCGCGGCCGCGACAACGATGAAGACGACGACGACGAAGACATGGATGATGTTGAGACCAGTGAGCAGGAGTTTTAGAAAGCCACAGAGGTCTTGTGCGTTGACGGCGGTGCCTCTCTGCATACTTCACATCGCCAACTCAAGCAGTGGGTGCGGGAAGTCAATGCAGCGGAGCCACCTGTCGAATCGCGCAAACTTCTGAAATGGTCTAGCACGCCTATCATCTTCGACATTGAGGACCACCCTGATCGCACAACTGCGGTCGGGTGTTTGCCGATGTTGGTTTCACCAACTATCCGCAACCTCAAGGTCACCAAGATGCTAGTTGACGGCGGGGCCGGCTTGAACCTGATCTCCTCCGCTGTACTCCAAAAACTCCAGATCCCTGACAGCGAGCTTGAAGAGACCGGCACATTCCAAGGAATCAACCCGGGAAGGAGCAAGCCGAAGGGGAAAGTCACGCTGCCGGTGACATTTGGCAGCGAGCTCAACTTCAGGACTGAGAGGGTCACATTTGACGTTGCTGATATTCCATTGCCTTACAATGGGATACTTGGCCGTCCAGCACTCGCCAAGTTCATGGTAGCCTCTCATTACGCGTATAACATGCTGAAGATGCCAGGCCCGATAAGCGTCATTTCTGTCCCCGGTGACAAGAAGGATGCTCTTATCTGCGCCGACAAGATCTACCGGGAAGCAGCAGCCGCAGCAGATCGCGAGACACTTGCCGCTGAAGCTCCCGGGGGGAAGAAGACCAAGTCCGGCAAGAGTTCTGATGCCCACTCCGGCAAGCGCACCTCTTCGGAGTGCTGCGCTACCGTCGAGGACGCACCATCGAGCTCCACCGGCAAGTGTAAGAAGACGATGGCAGCTCCGCCAGAGACGAAAAAGGTGTCCGCCAAGGAGGACGGCACTGGTGGTACCTTCACCATCAGTGCCACTCTCGACCCTTAATAGGAAAGCGCGCTCGTTGCTTTCCTGCGGGCGAATGTCGACGTGTTTGCGTGGCAACCGTCTGACATCCCCGGTGTTCCCAGGAAAGTAATTGAGCACCACCTTGCCGTTTGTCCTCATGCGCGGCCCGTCAAGCAGAAGGTCAGGAAGCAGGCAGTGGAGCGCCAAGAGTTCATTGCAGAAGAGATCAAGAAGCTGGAAGCAGCAGGCCTTGTCAGAGGAGTGCTCCATCCTACGTGGTTGGCCAATCCTGTAGTCGTGCGCAAGGCAAATGGGAAATGGAGACTTTGTATCGATTTTACTGATGTTAACAAAGCTTGTCCCAAAGACCCATTTCCTTTGCCGCGCATTAACCAGATTGTTGACTCCACAGCCGGATGTGATTTGCTTTCATTTCTTGACGCATATTCAGGATACCATCAGATCTTCATGGCAGAAGAGGATGAGGAGAAGACCGCATTTATTACTCCATGTGGCACGTACTGTTTCGTACGGATGCCTTTCGGATTAAAAAATGCTGGTTCAACATTTGCAAGAGTAGTCCATGTCGCTCTTGAGCTGCAAATACACAGAAATGTGGAAGCCTACATGGATGATATAGTAGTCAAGAGCAAGGACAGAGCAACCCTGATACAAGATTTAGACGAGACCTTTGCAAATCTACGCAAGATCAGCCTCAAGCTCAACCCAGAGAAGTGTGTGTTTGGAGTTCCCTCCGGCAAGCTTCTCGGGTTCTTTGTGTCTCAACGGGGAATTGAAGCCAATCCCGACAAGATCAAGGCCATTGAGCAGATTGAAGCACCAAAGCGCGTCAAGGATGTGCAAAGACTTGCCGGTTGCGTGGCTGCTCTCAGCAGGTTTATCTCTAGGTCTGCTGAGCGCGCCCTGCCATTTTTCAAATTATTGAAAAAGGCAGGTCCAATGAGATGGACTCCGGAAGCGGAGGCTGCGCTGCAAGACTTGAAGAGATACCTGTCCTCCCCTCCAATACTTGTCGCACCTAAGCCACAAGAGAAGTTGCTGCTGTACATAGCGGCAACCAATCAAGTGGTTAGTGCTGTGTTAGTAGCGGAGAGGGAGGCAGATGACGAGCCAGCAACCACGGCAAGCACATCCAGCGACAAGCAGGGCGCTCCCCCGACAAGCTCTGGTCCCGACAAAGATGAACCTGCGCAGATGCACGAGGAGATACAGAAGAAGATGGTGCAGCGCCCAGTTTACTTTGTCAGTTCCCTTCTTCAGGGGGCTAGGTCAAGGTACTCTGGCGTGCAGAAGTTGCTTTTCGGCCTTCTCATGGCCTCGAGAAAGCTGCACCGTTACTTCCAAGCACACAAGATCACAGTTGTCACTCGCTTTCCGCTGAAGAGGATACTGCAGAATCCAGAAGCGACAGGCAGGATTGTTGAGTGGGCACTGGAACTGTCAAGCTTTGGCCTCAAGTTTGAGAGCACTTCAACTATCCAGAGCAGAGCATTGGCAGAATTTATAGCAGAATGGACGCCAACACCAGATGAAGAAATTCCAGAAACAAGCATCCCCGACAAGGAAGTAACCAAAGAGTGGCTGATGTACTTTGATGGTGCCTTTTCGCTGCAAGGCGCCAGCGCTGGTGTGCTGCTTGTCGCACCCACCGGAGAGCACCTCAAGTACGTAGTCCAGATGCACTTTCCCAATGAGCAAGCAACAAACAATACTGCAGAGTATGAGGGCTTGCTTGCCGGTCTCAGGATCGCGGCAGACCTTGGGATCAAGAAGCTCATTGTCAAGGGTGACTCGCAGCTTGTTGTCCGCCAAGTAAACAAGAATTATCAGAGTCCGTTGATGGAAGCTTACGTCGACGAAGTGAGAAAGCTAGAAGAGCACTTTGACGGCCTGCAGATGGAGCATGTTCCAAGAGCTCAGAACGCCATTGCAGATGGCCTGTCAAAGTGCGCCGCACTTAAGTTACCTGTGGAACCAGGGATCTTTGTGCTCAAGCTGACTCAACCATCCGTAACACCATTAACTGGACAGAGCAAGAAGAGGAAGTTGGTTTCTGGTGATTATTTGCCGGCAGAGCTTCCCGAAGCCGTCGCCAAGAAGGTCCCCAAGATCAACGCCAAGAGCGCTGCGGAGCAATCTGCTCCGGCAAGCCCTAGGGTTTGTTCTGTCGAAGCAGAAGCTCCCGACAAATTTTGCTCCGGCATGCTTACCGGGGAACATCACGCTCCGGCAGAGCCGCAGGTTCTTGCCGTAGAAGCGGATGTTCCCGCAGCAGTCCCCAAGATCAACGCCAAGAGCGCTGCGGAGCAATCTGCTCCGGCAAGCCCTAGGGTTTGTTCCGTCGAAGCAGAAGCTCCCGACAAGTTTTGCTCCGGCATGCTTGCCGGGGAACGTCACGCTCCGGCAGAGCCGCAGGTTCTTGCCGTAGAAGCGGATGTTCCCGCAGCAGTCCCCAAGATCAACGCCAAGAGCACTGAGGAGCAGTCTGCTCCGGCAAACCCCAGGGTTTGTTCCGTTGAAGTAGAAGCTCCCGGCAAGTTTTGCTCCGGCAAGCTTGCCGGGGAGCGTCACGCTCCGACAGAGCCACAGGTTCTTGCCGTTGAAGCGGATGCTCCCGCAGCAGCAGATTTTCCTTTACTCCTTGTTGTCGAGCCACAAGCTCCAGCATGGGCGCAGCAGATTGTCTGTTTCCTTCAGACAGGAGAACTTCCCGAGGAGCAAGAAGAAGCGGAAAGAGTAGCCCGGCAGTCAAGTATGTACCAGTTTGTCGACAAGACACTGTACAGAAGAAGACTCAACGGTGTGAAATTGAAGTGTATTCACCGGGAGGACGGACATAAGCTGTTGGCAGAGATACATGGAGGCATATGTGGTCACCACATTGGCGCAAGAGCACTTGTCGGCAAAGCATTCCGGCAAGGTTTCTTCTGGCCAACAGCCCTCCAGGATGCAACTGCACAAGTAACCAAGTGTGAAGCGTGCCAGTTCCATTCCAAGAAGATACACCAGCCAGCTCAAGCTCTCCAGACGATCCCTTTATCCTGGCCATTTTCGGTCTGGGGGCTCGACATCCTCGGCCCCTTTCCCCGAGCTGTCGGGGGCTTTGAGTACTTGTACATTGCAATCGACAAGTTCACAAAGTGGTCGGAAGTGGAACCAGTGAGGAAGGTGACAGCACAGTCAGCAGTCAAGTTCTTCAGGTCGATTGTTTGCCGCTTCGGGATCCCTAACAGGATAATCACCGACAACGGTACACAATTTACGAGCCGCACCTTCATGCAGTACGTCCAAGATCTTGGCGCCAAGGTCTGCTTCGCTTCTGTTGCTCACCCGAGAAGCAACGGTCAAGCGGAGAGGGCAAATGCTGAAGTGCTGCGCGGGCTCAAGACCAGAACTTTCGATAGGCTGCACAAGTGCGGAAGAAACTGGATCGAGGAGCTGCCGGTGGTTCTTTGGTCGATCAGGACGACGCCAAATCGAGCCACTGGACAGACACCTTTCGCTCTAGTCTATGGAGCAGAGGCAGTTATCCCCACGGAACTCGTATACGGGTCACCTCGAGTGCTCGCCTATGATGAGCTTGAGCAAGAGCAGCTGCGACAAGATGACGCGCTGCTCCTTGAGGAAGACCGTCTTCAGGCTGCTGTGCGAGTTGCTCGCTACCAGCAAGCTTTGCGCCACTACCATAGCCACAAAGTTAATGCCAGAAGTCTCGAGGAAGGCGACCTTGTCCTTCGGCGCGTTCAGTCCGCCAAGAATTCCAACAAGTTGACGCCGAAGTGGGAAGGCCCTTACCGGGTGAAACGAGTCACTAGGCCTGGCGCTGTCCGCCTTGAGACCGAAGATGGCATTCCGGTGAGCAACTCCTGGAACATTGAGCATTTTTGTAAGTTTTACCCGTAAGGCGCGGTTGTCGGAACCTATTCCGGCAACCACCTTTTGTACAAGTCTTGCCGCTGTTGCATGTAATCCTTTGTACAAAGCCGGGCGCAGACCCCGTGCATAAGTAAAGCTCATGTGCTCCGCACATTTTGTCGATTTTATGCTTTCTATTTTTTGGCATATATGATCTGACACTTTGTGCAGCACCTATTCCACGGTAAGCAATAACGAGCCATAAGGCTCCATATCTTTATTTTCTCTTCTTTCTTTTCTCTCAAGGAAAGAAAGGTTCCCTCGCCCACAAGTTTGCCGGGGAAGAAAGGAGAAGACGATGGTATGGACCAAGCGTCGTTCAAGAAAGTTTCGCCTTGCCGGGAAGCAAACAACAGAAAAAGCTAAGTAGCCAAAATTTGAGCAATCAAATTTTTTAAATTTTAAGTTATCTCCCTTGAACGACCACACTTTGTATGGAAAACCTGTGCGTGGAGGAACCAACTCGTAGCTAGTTGCGCCTTTACTTTGTTTCGAGTCCGCTCAACAACTTAAGCGAGCTGCTAGCGCCCTTACTTTGCTTCGAGTCTGCTCAGCAACTTAAGTGAGCCGCTAGCGCCCTTACTTTGTTTCGAGTTCGCTCAGCAACTTAAGTGAGCTGCAACTAGTTGCGACAAGGTTTCTTGCCGGTAGCGGCACCGCCAGCAGGCTGCTGACGTCCCGCACTCAGCGCTCGCGGCCCAGGTGCCTACACCGGCAAGTTCCCTAAAAGCGTAGGGTAAAAAGACATACAAAGGGAGGGATCAAGTAAAGGGAATAACATTGCAATCATTCCATAGAACAAAGCTATATTACAAAGATAGCTTGTCGCAGCTCTAATAGATTGTTTTCATGACATAATAAACAGCGGCAAGGAAAGAAGAAATGGGCGGCCTAATCTACGCGATCGCCTTCGACCCTCTTGATCCCGCTCACCTTGTCCACAATGGGTGCGACAAGGGCCTTGAGCTCCTCTAGATCAGCTTCCGGCGGCAAGGTCCTGAGGATGTTGGTGAGGCGGAGGCCCGGATTGAGGAAGGCCACCTTCATCAACACTTTCTGGAGGGCTCCTGCGCAGATCTTGCGCGACTCATCAGCCGGTTGCTTGGGGATCCTCTCCCGGAGTTGCTGGAGGGCCGTCGCCACGCCCTTCAAGAACAGGACGAGCTTGGCGCTGGGTTGCAGGTTGTCGTCGGAGGGATACCCGAGATCCTCCATCCCTAGTTGCGCCAGCTCCTTGTCGATGTCCGTGGCGGCGTTCACAAGACTCTCCGTCCAGTGCGTCACGGTCTCCCTGAAGGCGTTCTAGGCGGTGGCAGCACTCTCCAGCAGCGCCTTGTCGGCCTTGATTTCCTCCTTCAAGGCCGCCTCCCGCTTCTTGGCGCTGTCCAGAGTCTTGGTCAAAGTGGTTAGCTTCAACTCAAGATCCATGTTGGAGACCTTGGCGGCGCTGAGCTCCTTTCCCTTCTCGGAGAGATCGGCCTCCAGCCGCGCCACCTTCGTCTTCAACTCCTCCTTGGCGGCCTTGGCGGCGGCGGCGGCGTCCTCCGCTTGCTTGAGAGCTCCGCCAAGTTTCTCCTCGCGCGAGGCAAGCTCCTCCTCGTGGGCGTCGAGGTTGACCTTCCGCTACGCCAGCTCGCCAACTTCCGCGGCTAGCTTCACAGTGGCAAGTCGCTGCCTCTCTTCGGCTTCGGCCTTCTCGAGGAGAAAGGCCTTCCGTGCTTCAACGAGCTGCTCCCGCTCCTCCGCCAGGGATCGGAGGGCTTCCCGATGGAAACCCCCGAGCTCTTCTGCGCGCTTTTCGATGTCATCTCCCGCCTTCGCAACAAGTGCCTCGCGGGATTCCAGCTTGGCTTGCCGCGCGCGGTAGAGCAACATCAACTTCCGCAGCAGCCGCTCTTCTTCGGGCTCGTTGCTGTTGCTGCTTGGCGCGTCAACCACCGTCAACCCCGCGGAGGCAAGCACTTCTCCGTCGAAGATCTCCCCCTCGACCGGCGCCCTGGAGCTTGACGCCCAGGGGAGGCTGATGAAGACGCCTTCGCCGGCCTTCAAGTAAACGCCTGGCTGGGGCTCCTCGGTGCTTGGCGCTGCGGCTTCGGAGGACGGGTCGGTGGTCGGTGTAGCGCCTGGCGCTCCTGCGGCCTCTGGGCCGTCAGTACGATCGCCAGATCCCTCGCCAGTCACCGCGGCGCCAGCCTTGGCGGCCTTGGCGCCGGCGGGATCACCTGCGCCGGCTATGTCCTCGGCGGCGACCTCGGTCTCCATCCGCTCCGCAGCAGATGGGTCTGACAGCCGGCAAGGGGAGAAGAGTCAAGCAAAATCCAGCAAAAACTCAAGAAGATCAAAAAGAAGAAGAACCCAAGGGAAGTTTTGAAGCAAGAGGAGTACCTGCACCAGGCTCTGCAGTAGTGGTCTCCGCCGTCGGGGGGCCGCTGGTGCTGTCCCTTGCCGGAGAACCCTCCCTTGCCGGAGACTTCTCCCTTACCGGGAAGCCCTCCCTTGCCGGAGAGTTCTCCCTTGTCGGGGAATTCTCCCTTGGCTCCTGGTGGGACTGCTCGGCTCCTACACAAGTCAACAAGCAGATATCAGCAAAGACAAGTACCCATGCGCGCCTCGCAGCGGAAAGCAAATCAAACACTTACGCTGGGGGCTGCTCTGGAGAAAAGTTGTCGGGTCCGGCAAGGTTGTCTCGGGCGCGCCACCTGCTGTCGCAGTAGGCTCGTCCTCGATGACGATCACCGGGACCTTGGCTCTCTTTGCCGCTCTCTGGGCCAGAGTCCTAAAGAGGAACAAGTTCAGAGAAAAACAAGTGAGAAACAAGACAAACAACAAGAACTGAAGAAATGCAAGTACAGCAAGAGAAGCTTACTCTTCTTCTTCTTCCTCGTCGGAGCTTAACGTGGAGAAGTCGAAGCCCGGCGCGCGCCCGGCGCGAGGAGGCGGAGGAGAAGAAGCTTCCCTTGGCCGCTTGGCGGGAGCAGTGGCGGCGGTCTGAGACGACCCCGCTCCGGCTGTCGGCGCGGCGTGAGCAGTGGCAGGAACTGAAGCGGTGGTCCGGCTAGACTCCGCTCCAATTGCCGTCGCAGCATGAGGCGCTCCCGCGGCAACGGTGTTTGCCGCGGTGGAGCATGTCACGCGGCGTGGCGACTGTTGACCCGCTTGCCGCTCCACCACGTCACCGACCTTGCGGAGACGCCTTCTTGGTGGGGATGGAGGCTCTGCTTGCGGTGGGCTGTCTGAAGACGAGGTGGAAGAGGAGTTGATTTCCAACGAGCCGCTCGTGTCCTTGGCGGGCTCGCTCGGCTCGGCGCCACGCCCGGCAAGCTCCTTCTTGCCGGCGGGCTCCCCTCGCTCGGTACGGCTTGCCGCCTCTGCTGCGTCTGCCTCCTCCACCGTGAACCCAAACTCGCCCGCGGCTGCGGCTGCCGCTGCCTCCTCCAGCCTAGTGGCGATGAGCGCCATCTCTGCGTCGGTGGTGTCGCGGGTGAGGCCATCCTTCTCGCCGGAGCGGATTGGCACTTCTACCAAGTCGTCGAAGAACTGCTGCACGACCTCGTCTGCAGGCTCCTGCCAAGTTGGCACAATCCCGTGCGAGTCGCACTCCGGCATCATTGCACGGATGCGGTCGAGCACGGAATTGTTGCACAACGGGACGACGCCCCCCGGCAACCTGAACACCTCGGGATGTTGGGGGTCATACTTGAACAGTTCCTGCAGCATCGCGTTGAGCTCCAGGACTGTGAAGTTGTAGTTGAGGCCTGGCCGCAGCCTCATGATGTCTGCCGCGTTCTTGAACTCCCAAGTGGGCCTCCCCCGTTCCTGCAGGGGGGCGATGCGGCGGCGAAGGAAGTCTGCGCCAACAGTGCCAACAGTAAGCCCGGCAAGCCTGAGGCGCAAGATCCTGGTGACGGCAATCTTCAGCCTGTCGTCTTCCGGGGCCACGTCGCTCCAATCGCTGCCGCGTGCTACTAGGGTTCGGCGCCGGGTGGTGAATGGCTGCGGGCTCTCCTCGTCAATCCAGCACCAATCAGCCCTCCACTCCTCCCACTTGCCGCGGAATTCCCCCTCCAGATACGTTTCCTTCTTGCCGGCCCTTGAGATCCAGGCGATTCCGCCGGATAGAGCCTCTCCTCTCTCTACTCGGGGTATGAAGAAGTGGCGGAAGAGGGCAACGTTGGGAAGGACTCCGACAAAGTTTTTGCAGAGATGTGCGAAAACTGCCATCATCAGAATGGCATTGGGGGTGAAGTCAAGGAGGTGGAATCCATAGGTATTCATGATGTCGCAGAAGAACTCAGAGAAAGGCGGGAAGAGCCCGCAGTAGAAGAACAGAGCAAAGAAGGGATATCCGTTTGGGGCTTTCTTCCAAGCGGCGGCGGGGAGTACCTTCGTGCGCGGATGCGCGCGCGTCTCCGCCGACCAGAACAAGTAGTAGTTTTCCCTCAGCTCCTTCGCGCCAAGCTTGGGGGGGAAGACGACCCGCTCCTTCCGCAGCGCCGCGAGCCGCTGCGCCTCGGTCGACTTCACGGCCTTCCCCTTGTCGGCTTTTGGAGCCATGGCGGAAGCAGTGGAGGAGGTCGACGGCGTCGGTGGTGCTGGTGGCGATGTGGGGGCGGAGCGCTGCTCTCTCTCTCTCAGCTTTGGGAAGGCGAGGGAGCGGCGGAGATTTCTGAGATTGGAACGGCAACGGGCAAGTGGGCGAACTGCCCCTGTTTCCCCTGCTTATAAAGGGGGAGGGGGCGGACGTTCCGCATTTCCGAATAAAGAAACCCCCACGATCTCTCCCACAACGCCGCATTCGACGCGTGCCGTTCGAGGAGGGCGCGGTGGATACGGAGTGAGATACAGCGTAACCTAGGCCGCGCGTGCCCGTGCCCTGTTTTGGGCCTGGCCCAACAGCGCTCGGCACCGTGTATGGCCCAGGCCCGGGGGCTCCTGTCGGTGTACTAGAGTAGGGGTACCCTAGTATCCCGAACTTGTGCACGGGCAGTCGCAGCATCCCGCGGCAAGGCTTGCCGGGTGACCGCCAAGGTCCTCCGTGGTTCCCTTGGAGCCATTCAAGAACAAAGTGTCCAAGCCAAGAAGACAAGACCCCGGCAAGAGGAGCTTGCCGGGAAGGCTAACAAAAGCATCCCAAGTCCCCGGCAAGAGGAGCTTACCGGGAAGGCCACCCAAGGCATTTCAAAGAACTTGCCGCAGCACACCACGCGTCCCGGCAAGGCCCGGTGAGCGACAAGCTCCCGGACGCGACAAGATAACGACAGCGGCAAGACGCTTGCCGCGACAAGACACCACTGTGCCCGCGCTCCAGCACATCCACCAACGTGTCACTCTGGGACCCCTCCAGGCGTACGTGGCGGAAGGCTGTGCAGCTTGCGGTGCGCGGTGGCAAGCGGTGCTGACAAGATCGCCATCGTGGCGAACGGTGGCGTCCCTGGCGGTCCCTTTTCGCACTGTTTAGGCAACACAGACGGGCATTTAAGGCCCTTGTCCCCTGCCGTCAGGGTTAGGTATGATACACTGTAGCAGGTAGCTGTGCCTACCACAGCACCTTTCCATTTTTGCCCTTTACCTCCGTTGCCACCTGTCGGTGACACCTTGAGCATATAAAAGGAGGCCCGTGTGCAACGTAGAGGGGGGTTCGAACACTCACGCTCGGTCTTGCTAGCTGCTGGTGTGTACTGTAGCACTCCGCGCTCCCGAGCTAGAAATCAATACAAACCACAAAGCAGGAGTAGGGTTTTACGCATCCGTGCGGCCCGAACCTGGGTAAATCGCTCGCGTGCATCGCCTCGATTTGCTCTTTGCACGATCTCCGCCCCCGCCGAACCGAAAGGGACCCGGTCCGCCGGTCCCATAGGTGCCCGTGGGTCAGTACCCCGGCAAGAAGCCATCTAGATAATAACTATGGACCCGAAGGTCTGTAGTAAAGTACTCACGCTTCATCGAAGAGGCTATGGTGTTTATGTAGAAGCCCTCTGTGATCGATTCCCCCTCCGGTAGATCGCCGAAAAAGGCCCCAAGATGGGATCTCACGGGTATAGAAGGTTGCAGCGGTGGAAAAGTGGTTTTGTAGCTCCCCCTGATGTTTTTAGGGTATAAGAGTATATATAGAAGCACGTCGGTGGAGCTCCGTGGGGCCCACGAGGGTGGGGCACGCCTACCCCCCTGGCACACCCTCCTATCTCGTGGCTGCCTCACGGAGTTCCAGACTTCCACTCCAAGTCTCCTGGTTTGCTTTTGGTCCAAGAAAGATCATCGCGAAGGTTTCATTCCGTTTGGTATTCCTTTTCTGCGAAACACATAGGCAAAAAAACAAAAACTGGCACCGGGCCTTCGGTTAATAGGTTAGTCCCAAAAATAATATAAAAGAGCATATTAAAGCCCATTAAACATCCAAAATAGATAATATAATAGCACAGAACAATCAAAAATTATAGATATGTTGGAGACGTATCAAGCATCCCCAAGCTTAATTCCTGCTCGTCCTCGAGTAGGTAAATGATAAAAACAGAATTTTTGATGTGGAATGCTACCTAACATATTTATCAATGTAATTTTTTTATTGTGGCATGAATGTTCAGATCCGAAAGATTCAAGACAAAAGTTTATTGTCATAAAAATAATAATTCTTCAAGCATACTAACAAAGTAATTATGTCCTCTCAAAATAACATGGCCAAAGAAAGCT
The DNA here is from genome assembly GCF_056163025.1 of Triticum urartu. Classification (NCBI taxonomy): domain Eukaryota; kingdom Viridiplantae; phylum Streptophyta; class Magnoliopsida; order Poales; family Poaceae; genus Triticum; species Triticum urartu. Next base: position 146,431,214 of record NC_141879.1, on the reverse strand, counting down.
CATCCCTAAAAATCATATAGTGTGGTCATGCTCCATCTTCGTCACACAAAATACTCAAATCATGCACAACCCCGATGACAAGCCAAGCAATTGTTTCATACTTTAGTAATCTCAAACCTTTTCAACATTCACGCAATACATGAGCGCGAGCCATGGACATAGCACTATAGGTGGAATAGAGTGGTGATTGTGGAGAGGACAAAAAGGAGGAAGATGGTCTCACATCAACTAGACGTATCAATGGGCTATGGAGATGTCCATCAATAGATGTCAATGTGAGTGAGTAGGGATTGCCATGCAACGGATGCACTAGAGCTATAAATGTATGAAAGCTCAACAAAAAAAACTAAGTGGGTGTGCATCCAACTTGCTTGCTCACGAAGACCTAGGGCATTTGAGGAAGCCCATCGTTGGAATATACAAGCCAAGTTCTATAATGAAAATTTCCCACTAGTATATGAAAGTGACAAAATAAGAGACTCTCTATCATGAAGACCATGGTGCTACTTTGAAGAACAAGTGTGGAAACGGGATAGTAGCATTGTCCCTTCTCTCTTTTTCTCTCATTTTTTCCTTTTTTTCTTTCTTTTTTGGGCCCTCTCTTTTTTATTTGGCCTTTCTCTCTTTTTTATTTTATTTCCTCACATGGGACAATGCTCTAATAATTATGATCATCACACTTCTATTTATTTACAACTCAAAGATTACAACTCGATACTTAGAACAAAAATATGACTCTAGATGCGTGCCTCTGGCGGTGTACCGGGATGTGCAATGAATCAAGAGTGACATGTATGAAAAATCATGAACGGTGGCTTTGCCACAAATGCGATGTCAACTACATGATCATGCAAGGCAATATGCCAATGATGGATCGTATCATAATAAACGGAACGGTGGAAAGTTGCATGTCAATATATCTCGGAATGGCTATGGAAATGCCATAATTGGTAGGTATGGTGGCTGTTTTGAGGAAGGTAAATGGTGGGTTTATGGTACCGGAGAAAGTTGCGCGGTACTAGAGAGCTAGCAATGGTGGAAGGGTGAGAGTGCATATAATCCATGGACTCAATATTAGTCATAAAGAACTCCAATACTTATTGCAAAAATCTACAAGTCATCAAATACCAAGCACTACGTGCATGCTCCTAGGGGGGTAGATTGGTAGAAAAAGACTATCGCTCGTCCTCGACTGCCACTCATAAGGAAGACAATCAAAAAATACATCATGCTTCAAATTTGTTACACAACGGTTACCATACGTGCATGCTACGGGACTAGCAAACCCCAACACAAGTATTTCTCAAATTCACAACTACTCCACTAGCATGACTCTAATATCACCATCCTCATGTCTCAAAACAATCACCAAGTATCAAACTTCTCCTACTAGTCAATGCACTTTATATGCAAGTTTTTATTATACCCAACTTCGATGCCCATCATATTAGGACTAGTTATATAACCAAAGCAAATTACCATGCTGTTCTAAAAGACTCTAAAAATAATATAAGTGAATCATGAGTGATCAATAATTCCTATAAAATAAAACCAACACCGTGCTCTAAAAAGATATAAGTGAAGCACTAGAGCAAAATTGTATAGCTCAAAAGATATAAGTGAAGCACATAGAGTATTCTAATAAATTCTGATTCATGCGTGTCTCTCCCAAAAGGTGTGTACAGCAAGGATGATTGTGGTAAACTAAAAAGCAAAGACTCAAATCATACAAGACGCTCCAAGCAAAACACATATCATGTGGTGAATAAAAATATAGCCTCAAGTAAAGTTACCGATAGACGAAGACGAAAGAGGGGATGCCTTCCGGGGCATCCCCAAGCTTAGGTTTTTATTTTCCTTGAATTTTACCTTGGGATGCCTTGGGCATCCCCAAGCTTAGGCTCCTGCCACTCCTTGTTCCAAAGTCCATCAAATCTTTACCCAAAAACTTGAAAACTTCACATAACAAAACTCAACAGAAAATCTCGTGAGCTCCATTAGTATAAGAAAATAAACCACCACTTTAAGGTACTGTAATTAACTCATTCTTTTTTATATTGGTGTTAAACCTAATGTATTCCAACTTCTCTATGGTTCATACCCCCCGATACTAGCCATAGATGCATCAAAATAAGCAAACAACATGCAAAAAACAAAATATGTCAAAAACAGAACAGTCAAAATTTGTAGGTCTCGAATACTTATGTAACTCCAAATATTATGAAAAATTAGGAAGACCAGGAAAATTTGTATACTGATCTACCGCAGTTGGGATTGGTATTTTATTGCTCTTTGGTGAAAACTGAAAATTATTTTCGTGAGCGCATACTTTCTGTTTTTATCAGCAAGATAAAACAACAATCACCCAAGAAGATCTTAAAGGCTTTACTTGACACAAACACTAACTAAAACAAAAAAACACAATCATAAGAGAGGCTAGATAAATTATTTATTACTAAAAAGGAACAAAAAAGTAAAGAAATAAAATAAAATTGGGTTGCCGCCCAACAAGCGTTATCGTTTAACGCCCCTAGCTAGGCATAAAAGCAAGAATAGATCTAGGTATTGTAATCTTTGGTATGCAATCCATAAGTGGCTCTCATAATAGATTCATAAGGTAATTTAATTTTCTTCCTAGGAAAGTGTTCCATGCATTTCCTTAACGGAAATTGGAATCTAATATTTCCTTCTTTCATGTCAATAATTGCACCAATCGTTGGTCTACCAAGAATAATAGGACATGTAGGATTGCAATCTATATCAAGAACAATGAAATCTACGGGCACATAATTCCTATTTGCAACAATAATAACATCATTAATTCTCCCCATAGGTTTCTTAATGGTGGAATCCGCAAGATGCAAATTTAAAGAACAATCATCAAATTCACGGAAACCTAGCACATCACACAAAGTTTTTGGAATTGTGGAAACACTAGCACCCAAATCACATAAAGCATATGATTCATAATCTTTAATCTTAATTTTAATAGTAGGTTCCCACTCACCATAAAGTTTTCTAGGGATAGAAACTTCTAGTTCAAGCTTTTCTTCATAGGATTGCATTAAAGCATCAACGATATGTTTAGTAAAAGCTTTATTTTGATCATAAGCAAGAGGAGAATTTAACACGAATTGCAACAAGGAAATACAACATATCAAAGAGCAATTACCATAATTAAATTTCTTGAAATCCAAAATAGTGGGTTCATTGCCATGTAAAGTTTTGACCTCTTCAATCCCACTTATGTTAATTTTTGCATCAAGATCTAGAAACTCTGAATCATTGGGACGCCTTTTAACTAAAGTTGACTCATCTCCGGTCCCATCTTTATCAAGATTCATATTGGAAAACAAAGATTTAAAAGGAGACACATCAATCACTTTTAGATCTTCATTATTATTATCATGAAAACTAGAAGAACACGCTTTCACAAAGCAATCTTTTTTAGTACGCATCCTAGCGGTTCTTTCTTTGCACTCATCAATGCAAATTCTCATGGATTTGAGAGACTCGTTGATATCATGTTTAGGTGGAATAGATCTAAGTTTCAAAGAATCAACATCAAGAGAAATTCTATCCACGTTCCTAGCCAACTCATCAATCTTAAGCATTTTTTGTTCAACCAAAGCATTAAAATTCTTTTGTGAATTCATAAATTCTTTAACACTAGTCTCAAAATCAGAGGGTATCTTATTAAAATTACCATAAGAGTTGTTGTAGGAATTACCATAATTATTAGAGGAATTACTAGGAAACGAACTAGAATTAAAGTTTCCTCTATACGCGTTGTTACCAAAATTGTTCCTACCAACAAAATTCACATCCATAGATTCATTATTATTCTCAATCAAAGTGGACAAAGGCATATCATTAGGACCGGAAGAAGCACTTTTATTAGCAAACAATTTCATAAGTTCATCCATCTTTCCACTCAAAACATTAATCTCTTCAATTGCATGAACTTTTTTACTAGTGGATCTTTCAGTGTGCCATTGAGAATAATTAACCATAATATTGTCTAGGAGTATAGTAGCTTCTCCTAAAGTGATTTCCATAAAAGTGCCTCCCGCGGTCGAATCTAAAACATTTCTAGAAGCAAAATTCAATCCGGCATAAAAAAAATTGTATAATCATCCACAAATTCAAACCATGAGTAGGGCAATTACGTATCATTAATTTCATCCTCTCCCAAGCTTGTGCAACATGCTCATGATCAAGTTGCTTAAAATTCATAATATAGTTCCTAAGGGAGATAATCTTAGCGGGAGGAAAATACTTAGAGATAAAAGCATCTTTACACTTATTCCATGAATCAATACTATTTTTAGGCAAAGAAGAGAACCAAGTTTTAGCACGATCTCTAAGTGAAAACGGAAATAGCTTTAGATTAACAATATCATTATCCACATCTTTCTTCTTTTGCATATCACACAAATCAACAAAGTTATTCGGATGGGTAGCGACATCTTCACTGGGAAGGCCAGAAAATTGATCTTTCATAACAAGATTCAACAAAGCGGTATTAATTTCACAAGATTCAGCATCGGTAGTAGGAGCAATCGGAGTGCTAATAAAATCATTGTTGTTGGTATTGGAAAAGTCACATAATTTAGTATTATCTTGAGCCATTGTGACAAACAATCAATCCAACACACAAGCACACAAGAAGCAAGCGAAAAGAGACGAATGGAAGAGGGCGAATAAACGGCAAAGGTGAAGTGGGGGAGAGGAAAACGAGAGGCAAATGGCAAATAATATAATGCGAGGGAGAAGATTTTATGATGGTACTTGGTATGTCTTGACTTGGCGTAGATCTCCCTGGCAACAGCGCCAGAAATTCTTCTTGCAACCTCTTGAGCATGCGTTGGTTTTCCCTTCAAGAGGAAAGGGTGATGCAGCAAAGTAGCGTAAGTATTTCCCTCAGTTTTTGAGAACCAAGGTATCAATCTAGTAGGAGACAACGCACAAGTCACCTAGTACCTGCACAAACAATCAAGAACCTCGCAACCAAGCGATAAAGGGGTTGCCAATCCCTTCATGGTCACTTGCGAAAGTGAGCTCTGATAGAGATAATAAGATAAATATTTTTGGTATTTTCCTGTATAGATTGGAAAGTAAAGATTGCAAAATAGTAAATGAGATGCGATAATAAAAGAGATGCAAAATAATAAGAAGAGACCCGGGGGCCATAGGTTTCACTAGTGGCTTCTCTCATGATATCATGTATTACGGTGGGTGAACAAATTACTGCCGAGCAACTGATAGAAAAGTGCATAGTTATGAAGATATCTAAGGCAATGATCATGAACATAGGCATCACGTCCGTGTCAAGTAGATCGAAATGACTCTGCATCTACTACTATTACTCCACACATCGACCGATATCCGGCATGCATCTAGAGTATTAAGTTCATAAGAACAGAGTAACGCATTAAGCAAGAAGACATGATGTAGAGAGATAAACTCAAGCAATATGATATAAACCCCATCTTTTTATCCTCGATGACAACAATACAATACGTGCCTTACTGTCCCTACTGTCACTGGGAAAGGACACCGCAAGATTGAACCCAAAGCTAAGCACTTCTCCCATTGCAAGAAAGATCAATCTAGTAGGCCAAACTAAACCGATAATTCGAAGAGACTTGCAAAGATATCAAATCATGCATATAAGAATTCATAGAAGAAGCAAATATTATTCATAGATAATCAAGTTCATAAACCCAAAATTCATCGGATCTCGGGAAACACACCGCAAAAGAGTATTACATCGAATAGATCTCCAAGAACATCAAGGAGAACTTTGTATTGAAGATCAAAGAGAGAGAAGAAGCCATCTAGCTAAGAACTATGGACCCGAAGGTCTGTGGTAAACTAATCATGCTTCATCGGAGAGGCTATGGTGTTGAGGTAGAAGCCCTCTGTGATCGATTCCACCTCCGGCAGATCACCGGAGAAGGCCCCAAGATGGGATCTCACGGGTACATAAGGTTGCGGCGGTGGAAAAGTTGTTTCGTGGCTCCCCCTGATGTTTTTAGGGTATAAGAGCATATATAGGCGAAAGAAGTACGTCGTTGGAGCTCCGTGAGGCCCACGATGGTGGGGGGCACGCCTACCCCCCTGGGCACGCCCTCCTATCTCGTGGCCGCCTCATGGAGTTCCAGACTTCCACTCCAAGTCTCCTGGTTTGCATTCGGTCCAAGAAAGATCATCGCGAAGGTTTCATTCCGTTCGGATTCTGTTTGGTATTCCTTTTCTGTGAAACACTGAAATAGGCAAAAAAAAATAGAAACTGGCACTGGGCATCCGGTTAATAAGTTAGTCCCAAAAATAATACAAAAGAGCATATTAAAGCCCATTAAAAATCCAAAATAGATAATATAATAGCATGGAAATATAAAAAATTATAGATACGTTCGAGACGTATCAGTAACACAAGCAAGAACCCTTTCTTTGACTGATCCATTTTGAACTTCTTCAAAACTTTATCAAGGTATGTGCTTTGTGAATGTCCAATCAAGCGTCTTGATCTGTGAAGCCCCCGATTCAACCGTACACTAATCATGCACGCAAATGTGTATGATCAAGATCAAGGACTCACGGGAAGATATCACAACACAACTCTACAAATAAAATAAGTCATACAAGCATCATATTACAAGCCAGGGGCCTCGAGGGCTCGAATACAAGAGCTCGATCATAGACGAGTCAGCGGAAGCAACAATATCTGAGTACAGACATAAGTTAAACAAGTTTGCCTTAAGAAGGCTAGCTCAAACTGGGATACAGATCGGAAGAGGCGCAGGCCTCCTGCCTGGGATCCTCCTAACTACTCCTGGTCGTCGTCAGCGGGCAACACGTAGTAGTAGGCACCTCCGGTGTAGCAGGAGTCGTCGTCGACGGTGGCTTCTGGCTCCTGGGCTCCAGCATCTAGTTGCGACAACCAGGTAGAAAGGATAGAGGGAAGAGAAGGAGAAAGCAACCGTGAGTACTCATCCAAAGTACTCGCAAGCAAGGAGCTACACTACATATGTATGCATTGGTATCAACTGGTATAAGGCTATTATATGTGGACTGAACTGCAGAAAGCCGGGATAAGGGGGGATAGCTAGTCCTTTCGAAGACTACGCTTCTGGCAGCCTCGTCTTGCAGCATGTATAAGAGAGTAGACTGAAGACCTCCAAGTATCATCACGTAGCATAATACTAACCGATGATCCTCCCCTCGTCGCCCTATGAGTGAGCGACCACCGGTTGTATCTGGCACTTTGAAGGGTGTATTTTATTAAGTATCCGGTTCTAGTTGTCATAAGGTCAAGGTACAACTCCAAGTCGTCCTGTTACCGAAGATCACGGCTATTCAAATAGATTAACTTCCCTGCAGGGGTGCACCACATAACCCAACACGCTAGATCCCATTTGGCCGGACACACTTTTCTGGGTCATGCCCGGCCTCGGAAGATCAACACATCGCAGCCCCACCTAGACCAACAGAGAGGTCAGCACGCCGGTATAAACCTAAGCGCCCAGGGGTCTGGGCCCATCGCCCTTAGCACACCTGCATGTTGCGTGGGCGGCCGGAAGCAGACCTAGCCTAGTAGGCGTTCCAGTCCAATCCAGCGCGCGCCGCTCCGTTGCTGACGTCACGAAGGCTTCGGCTGATACCACGACGTCGAGTGCCCATAACTGTCCTCGCGTAGATGGTTAGTGCGTATAGGCCAGTAGCCAGACTCAGATCAAATACCAAGATCTCGTTAAACGTGTTAAATATCTACGAACGCCGACCAAGGCTAGGCCCACCTCTCTCCTAGGTGGTCTCAACCTGCCCTGTCGCTCCACCTCAAAGTAACAATCGGGGGCCGTCGGGAACCCAGGCCCACCTCTACCGGGATGGAGCCACCTGCCCCTTCAGCCCCCAACTCCGAACAGTATCACAGGTAATGTAACTATGTAAAGTATATAGTATATGCCCGTGATCACCTCCCGAAGTGATCACGGCCCAGTAGTATAGCATGGCAGACGGACAAGAGTGTACGGCCACTGATGGAACACTAGCATCCTATACTAAGCAGTAGGATAGCAGGTAATGGTAACAACAGTAGTAGCAAGGATAGGCTATGCATCAGGATAGGAATAACGGAAAGCAGTAACATGCTACACTACTCTAATGCAAGCAGTATAGAGAAGAGTAGGCGATATCTGGTGATCAAAGGGGGGGCTTGCTTAGTTGCTCTTGCAAGAGAGAGGGGTCGTCAACACCATAGTCGTACTGGGTAGCAGCGGCGTCGGCCTCGGTGTCTAGCGAGAGAAGAGGGGGAAGAAACAATAAATATAATGCAAACAAATGCATGACGATGCATGACATGACAAAGCGTGTTGCTAGGTGTGCCCTAACGCGGTACGAGGTGGTACCGGTGAAGGGGGGAAACATCCAGGAAAGTATTCCCGGTGTTTTGCGTTTTCGGACAGATGAACCGGAGGGGGAAAGTTGCGTGTTTGCTATGCTAGGGATGCGTGGCGGACGAACGGGCTGCGTATCCGGATTCGTCTCGTCGTTCTGAGCAACTTTCATGTACAAAGTTTTTCCATCCGAGCTACGGTTTATTTTATATTAATTTTAGAAGATTTAAATCAATTTTAGGATTTATTTAATTATTTAAATCAACATTATCCAGAACAGTGTTCGCTGACGTCAGCATGACATCAGCAGTTGACCTGGTCAACCTGACAGGTGGATCCCACCTGTCAGTGACACACTTAGTTATCCAGTTTAATTAACCTAATCAGAATTAATTAGGGGTGGGCCCCACTGTCATTGACTGATTAATTAACTACCTAATAGTTTAATTAGTTTAGTTATTTGATTAGGTTAATAAATCAAAATTAATTAAGTTAATTAATTCTTAATTAATTAATTAATTAATTAATTAATTAATTTTTATTTTTTTATATATTTTTTTATTAAAAAAACGTTCTGGGCAGGGCCCATGTGTCATAGGCTTATGGCCAATTGGGCACTGGGTGCGGGCACCGGGCGGCTCGAGCGGGCGCAGCGGGCGCCCGATAGGGCGCCGCAAGGAGCAGCGCGGGGCGACGGGCAGGGGGGTTTGGGGTGGCCGGCGGGCGGCAGCCGGAGGCGAGGCCAGCAGCGGAGGTGGGGATCAGCAGCAGCGAGCAGCAGCCATGGCAGCAGGCGGTGGTGCGCGCCAGCGAGCGCGGGGGCGAGGCAAGGCAGAGGGCCACGGGCGCAGGGCAAGGCGCGCGCGGGGCGTGGCCATGGGTGCGACGCGGCAGCAGAGCTAGCGGGCAGCGGCACGGCCGCGGGCGCGCGGCTGTGCGCGCGGGCGAGCGTGGGGAGGGGACGCGGTGAGGCGCGCGGCCCAGGCGCGGTGCGGGGAAGGAGGCCGCGGCCCCGGGTTGGCAGCGGGGCGCTGGGCGCGCGAGCGCGCGCGCATCGATGGGGGGGCGGCCAGGAGCTGGGGCGCGGCGCGCGGGTGCCATGTGCGTGCACGGGACGAGGGACCCGCGGGGGAAGGGGGCACGGCCACGGCGGTGACCGGACAAGGAGAGGGGGGAGCTCACATGGGAGGAGTAGGGCACGGGCAGCGTGCGCGGGGTGATCCGGCGAGGAGGAGACGAGGAGGAGGACGGTGTGCGACGGGGCAGCGTCCGGGTCGAGGTGGCGACGGCGTAGGGCGACGGGGCACCGGCGGGGACGGCACTCCGGGCGGCGGCAGTTGGCGAAGGGGGCGCGGAGGAGAGTGGGAGGGGCGGCGTCGGCGTCGGGCCTGATCCCGATTGGATCGGGGGAGAGGGAGTGGGGGCGCGAGTGGGGGGGGAGTGGGTAGTGGGGGTGGGTAGCGGTTTAGGGTTTTGGGGGATAGGGCCATATAGGCCAGGGAGGTGCGGGATGGGCCGGCCCAGTTGGGCCAAGGGGTCCAGTGGGGGGTCTCTTTTTACCTTTTTCTTTGGTTAGTTTCCTTTTCTGTTTTTGTGTTTTCTTTTCCTTTTATTTATTCTTTCCTGCTTTATTGTGGTTGCATTCTATTTTAGTAAAACATACACTTAGTATCTAAATTAGTATTACAACCTAGTCCATAGTCACAAAAAGTCTAGACCCCAAATAACTTAGTTTGACATTTTATTAATTATAAAAGTTATTCAAATAATCATTTTTACTATTGTTTTATTCATCTCATAATATTTAAACATTTTATACATGTGTGGTTTTCCCCCATAATTATCTATGCAATATTTGGTTCACTCCGAACATTTTAGTTTTAATATTTGAAAACTTTTATTGTTTGCCTATTTTTGAATTTGAATTTGAATCGGTTTCGAACTAACTCGAGATTGGCAACTATAAACAAGGTGACGTGGCATCATTAGTAGAGGATCTCTGTAGCTTAATTATCCGGGCGTCACAATTCTCCTCCACTACAAGAAATCTCGTCCCGAGATTTAAGCGGTGGAGTAAGGGGCGAAGGTGTTGGTAGCGAAAAACCTAACGAGTCTTCTCGGTCTTGGCTGCCCTTTCGAAGAGGTTGATCCCTTTCGTTGATGTCTTCGTTTCACTGCTTCAAGTCACCATGATCAATTTGTCATCCTTTCTTCGGGATCTCCATCGTACTTATGAATAGGTAAGGGGCAGCTCTACAACGATAGGATGTTACAAGGGAAAATCTTCTGGGGGTTTCCCAAGTATGAACATATGAGTATCTCTCGAGTTGAACAAATGGAACACATCGAGAGCAAAGTAAGACGATGCAATAAGAAGTTTCAAGCGGATAGGCAATCGTTCATTGCCTGAAACAGAGTGTGAATGGGGTTCAGAGCAACGGGAATAAGTATTGTGTCCGATACCAGAATTGATCACTAGGAAGGTGGCTCGCAAATTACATACGAAGTCAAGCTCTAGGAATAACTTTGGCAACAGGGTGTATAGGAGAGTCAAGTTTCGATCCTGTAGAACGGTGGGTTATGGGCCCACCATGTGGGTTAAAAATTAGGAAGGGCGGTGACATCTTGCCCGATCATGTAAGCAAGGCCTGTCAGAGGATAATCTGTCTGTTATGTCGGCAACAACATCGGTACCAAGGGCTAGGGACGAAGAGAACCCTTTTCCTGCTCGTTGAACTAGGCGGGCCAGTAGGCAAGGTTCTCGTCCATCGGCGGTTACCGGAATGTCAACAACAATAGTAACAGGGTCTTACTGATAGAATTGTACACCGAGGTGTTTACCTAAGTAGGAGAAAACTACTGCTTAGATTATATAGATCACAAGAGAGGTCAAACAAACCAATGAAAAAGGAAAACATGATCATCAGCTTAAACAGAACAATGGAAAGGGAAATGTGTTTAAACACATATTCCACGGGTATATCTTTCCCAAGGACGAGGAGAGCATGATATCCATGACATGATAGAAAGCAGAAAACCCTTTAGGTAAGGGGAGAGAAATTTCATGACATTACCCATACAGTGGTGTTTGGATAACTGAGCAAGAAACATTTAGCATTGGGCTTCAAACGTTCTTGTTGAAAATCGGAGTACCACAGACATGCTTCGAGATAGCATTGACTTGGTCTTCAAACAAAGATCGAACTTGGATACACAAATGATTCATCAAGAACAACATATAGAATAAGTCTTACGATTTCCTCATGGAAGAATGATTAACCTTGCTAAAAAGGAAAACTATAACAATGGGTCCTCCGGCCCGGTGCGCTAGGCATGACATCACCTTACCGGTCACATAAAGACCATTGTTATAACTCTTGGAAATATATCCCAACCATCATATCTGACTGAGATTCAGATCTGATTGGTGTTAGGATATGTCAGACTCAGGATGTCTGAGAAGAAAAGGTGTAACACAATTGACGGGATGACATTGTAAGATTCTCGGGAAATGAACTATAGAAGCAAGTTTCGAAACAATAGTTCATCATTAACCAAGGAGAAGATGAGGATGTGGATGATGGACTCAGCGACCATTCATCGAGAATTCCAAAAAGATGGATTTCCACAATTATGTGGACAAGGAGATAATCATTTGGCGGATCAAATGATATAATGATGTATGCTCGAGGGAAACATACACAACTGAACAATGATAGAAGGGTGCACCCAGGAATCTGGACTAGGTAGCACGATCAATGTTCGAATGATGATTCAATAAGCAATAAACTTAGAATGAAACTGTAGACCAATAACTTCAAAGCAATAGGGTTGCTAGAAGTTTAGAATTTACACCTCACAGACCATTTGTCGGTTTTCCGGTTAGAAACAACACGAGGACCAAGGAAAGAATGGTGATGTTAATAAGTATCACTTGTGTCAAGAATTCTTAAGGGTGGTGAATTTCTTGCCACACTCTTGACATATAAAGGGTAATACTCCAAGGTAGAGCGGGATAGAGGTTGGACAAGTGAAATCATTTGCATAAGGCAAGCACTTAAACTTGCCCAAGAAATGGGATCAAAGAAGAACAATATGGTCGAAACCACGGTCGCAAAAGACCAAGCATAGATAAGAGAAGAAGTTATAACAAGGGGATTATTATTACTACGAGAAGCTCCCATGATAAGTTTCACCTCGGGTCCATGGGCATGAACACAAAATCCAAGGTCGACTCCCACTTCTCCAAAGCATAACCTTACATTCACTTCTCGTTTCGATAATGGCATTAGTGTTGATAGTTTTACCTGGTGAAATACCAGATGAGTATGACCCGTGAAACTTCTGAGTTCACACATATTAAGGAAGGCATAGGTTCAACCCATCAGGGCATCTTAGGAACATAAACCACAAACTTCAATCGTAAATACCACCAGCTCGAAAACAGAGCATGGTTGAGAAAATAGATGATACAATTTACCAAAAGCATTATGTATCCGAGGAAAGACTCACCAGCTTATAGAATATGAAGGACGCTGTCGGATAAAATCCAACAAAGGATCTGGTGGTCCACCAGGGGTCTGATGTGAGCATCGGTACTCAACCAGAGGAAGAGACAATGCAAGGAGATCAGACTATAGAAACAACTGACTAATTCAAAGCTCAAATGCAAAAGATTTATGATTTCCAATCAAGGGATCAGAAGCAAACACTCTGATTAAGGATGGATAAGTTGTGTATGCTTAGGGGTACAATCGATGGCAATCTGATTGGTCGAGAACCAGCTCATCTTTAAAATGATGTCTGAGCCGGAAACATAATATAAAAGGATCAACTGATGATTGCGTGCATTCGCACTCATGTTGAATCAATAGGATCAAAATGACGGTGTCTAAGGATACTAACGAATATTGGCAGACATATGGAAAGCATCCATAATGCAAGCAGACAAGTATTGCAGAGCAATAAGCTACTAAGGATTTTTGGAGGATCGAATAGTATTTCGAAGACCATTGTGAAACACATGAACAACTGGGGGATGAGCAGATACTCGATAAGCGCGAGAATTATCCATAGGGGTATTCAGGTGACAAAGAACATCAAGGCAGTAAGGTCAAAGGATTATCGAAACAACGATGAGTATTTCGGGGTATCCTGTAATAACAAGACCAACTGGGGATGATTGTAAGAATAACAACTGAAAGTAGTTATCCATAAGGGTTGACGGTGGAAGGGGAATTGCAAACGCGATGAACACAAGTCCTCGGGTTAACAGCGGAGAGTATCTTCAGGCTCTTCACGTGCAGCAGATGATCATCAGTAATAAGGGGCTCTCCGGGTGAAAGTGATAACGAGATCCTAATGTTAGATTTAGCAAAATTCATTTAACCCGAATAGAAGAGAGGTTAGAGTCCCAAAGTAAAGGTCGAGCAGCAAAAGATCCTAGTAACACCCGATGGCGACGTGGGCCCAGGGGCCACACAGCCATGTTAGTAAAACTTTTTGCAATGTCTAGACTCGACTTCGGCCAAGGAGTGTGGAAGGGGGATTCCTACAGGCAGTCGGCTCTGATACCAACTTGTGACGCCCCCGATTCAACCGTACACTAATCATGCACGCAAATGTGTACGATCAAGAGCAAGGACTCACGGGAAGATATCACAACACAACTCTACAAATAAAATAAGTCATACAAGCATCATATTACAAGCCAGGGGCCTCGAGGGCTCAAATACAAGAGCTCGATCATAGACGAGTCAGCGGAAGCAACAATATCTGAGTATAGACATAAGTTAAACAAGTTTGCCTTAAGAAGGCTAGCTCAAACTGGGATACAGATCGGAAGAGGCGCATGCCTCCTGCCTGGGATCCTCCTAACTACTCCTGGTCGTCGTCAGCGGGCAACACGTAGTAGTAGGCACCTCCGGTGTAGCAGGAGTCGTCGTCGACGGTGGCTTCTGGCTCCTGGGCTCCAGCATCTAGTTGCGACAACCAGGTAGAAAGGATAGAGGGAAGAGAAGGAGAAAGCAACCGTGAGTACTCATCCAAAGTACTCGCAAGCAAGGAGCTACACTACATATGTATGCATTGGTATCAACTGGTATAAGGCTATTATATGTGGACTGAACTGCAGAAAGCCGGGATAAGGGGGATAGCTAGTCCTTTCGAAGACTACGCTTCTGGCAGCCTCGTCTTGCAGCATGTATAAGAGAGTAGACTGAAGACCTCCAAGTATCATCACGTAGCATAATACTAACCGATGATCCTCCCCTCGTCGCCCTATGAGTGAGCGACCACCGGTTGTATCTGGCACTTTGAAGGGTGTATTTTATTAAGTATCCGGTTCTAGTTGTCATAAGGTCAAGGTACAACTCCAAGTCGTCCTGTTACCGAAGATCACGGCTATTCAAATAGATTAACTTCCCTGCAGGGGTGCACCACATAACCCAAAACGCTAGATCCCATTTGGCCGGACACACTTTTCTGGGTCATGCCCGGCCTCGGAAGATCAACACGTCGCAGCCCCACCTAGACCAACAGAGAGGTCAGCACGCCGGTATAAACCTAAGCGCCCAGGGGTCTGGGCCCATCGCCCTTAGCACACCTGCATGTTGCGTGGGCGGCCGGAAGCAGACCTAGCCTAGTAGGCGTTCCAGTCCAATCCAGCACGCGCCGCTCCATTGCTGACATCACGAAGGCTTCGGCTGATACCACGACGTCGAGTGCCCATAACTGTCCCCGCGTAGATGGTTAGTGTGTATAGGCCAGTAGCCAGACTCAGATCAAATACCAAGATCTCGTTAAATGTGTTAAGTATCTACGAACGCCGACCAGGGCTAGGCCCACCTCTCTCCTAGGTGGTCTCAACCTGCCCTGTCGCTCCACCTCAAAGTAACAATCGGGGGCCGTCGGGAACCCAGGCCCACCTCTACCGGGATGGAGCCACCTGCCCCTTCAGCCCCCAACTCCGAACAGTATCACAGGTAATGTAACTGTGTAAAGTATATAGTATATGCCCGTGATCACCTCCCGAAGTGATCACGGCCCAGTAGTATAGCATGGCAGACGGACAAGAGTTTAGGGCCACTGATGGAACACTAGCATCCTATACTAAGCAGTAGGATAGCAGGTAATGGTAACAACAGTAGTAGCAAGGATAGGCTATGCATCAGGATAGGAATAACGGAAAGTAGTAACATGCTACACTACTCTAATGCAAGCAGTATAGAGAAGAGTAGGCGATATCTGGTGATCAAAGGGGGGGCTTGCCTGGTTGCTCTTGCAAGAGAGAGGGGTCATCAACACCATAGTCGTACTGGGTAGCAGCGGCGTCGGTCTCGGTGTCTAGCGAGAGAAGAGGGGGAAGAAACAATAAATATAATGCAAACAAATGCATGACGATGCATGAAATGACAAAGCGTGGTGCTAGGTGTGCCCTAACGCGGTACGAGGTGGTACCGGTGAAGGGGGGAAACATCCGGGAAAGTATTCCCGGTGTTTCGCGTTTTCGGACAGATGAACCGGAGGGGGAAAGTTGCGTGTTTGTTATGCTAGGGATGCGTGGCGGACGAACAGGCTGCGTATCCGGATTCGTCTCGTCGTTCTGAGCAACTTTCATGTACAAAGTTTTTCCATCCGAGCTACGGTTTATTTTATATTAATTTTAGAAGATTTAAATCAATTTTAGGATTTATTTAATTATTTAAATCAACATTATCCAGAACAGTGTTTGCTGACGCCAGCATGACATCAGCAGTTGACCTAGTCAACCCGACAGGTGGGTCCCACCTGTCAGTGACACATTTAGTTATCCAGTTTAATTAACCTAATCAGAATTAATTAGGGGTGGGCCCCACTGTCATTGACTGATTAATTAACTACCTAATAGTTTAATTAGTTTAGTTATTTGATTAGTTTAATTAATCAAAATTAATTAAGTTAATTAATTCTTTAATTAATTAATTAATTAATTATTATTTATTAATTTATTTATTTTTATTATTTTTATTCTATTTTATATATTTTTTATTAAAAAAAACGTTTTGGGCAGGGCCCATGTGTCATAGGCCTATGGCCAATTGGGCACTGGGTGCGGGCACCGGGCGGCTCGAGCGGGCGCAGCGGGCGCCCGATAGGGCGCCGCAAGGAGCAGCGCGGGGCGACGGGCAGGGGGGTTTGGGGTGGCCGGCGGGCGGCGGCCGGAGGCGAGGCCAGCAGCGGAGGTGGGGATCAGCAGCGGCGAGCAGCAGCCATGGCAGCAGGCGGTGGTGCGCGCCAGCGAGCGCGGGGGCGAGGCAAGGCGGAGGGCCACGGGCGCAGGGCAAGGCGCGCGCGGGGCGTGGCCATGGGTGCGACGCGGCAGCAGAGCTAGCGGGCAGCGGCACGGCCGCGGGCGCGCGGCTGTGCGCGCGGGCGAGCGCGGGGAGGGGACGCAGTGAGGCGCGCGGCCCAGGCGCGGCGCGGGGAAGGAGGCCGCGGCCCCGGGTTGGCAGCGGGGCGCTGGGCGCGCGAGCGCGCGCATCGACGAGGGGAGGGGGACGGCGCGGCCAGGAGCTGGGGCGCGGCGCGCGGGTGCCATATGCGTGCACGGGACGAGGGACCCGCGGGGGAAGGGAGCACGGCCACGGCGGTGACCGGACAAGGAGAGGGGGGAGCTCACATGGGAGGAGTAGGGCACGGGCAGCGTGCGCGGGGTGGTCCGGCGAGGAGGAGAGGAGGAGGAGGACGGTGTGCGACGGGGCGGCGTCCGGGTCGAGGTGGTGACGGCGTAGGGCGATGGGGCACCGGCGGGGAGGGCACTCCAGGCGGCGGCAGTTGGCGAAGGGGGGCGCGGAGGAGAGTGGGAGGGGCGGCGCCGGCGTCGGGCCTGATCCCGATTGGATCGGGGGAGGGGGAGTGGGGGCGCGAGTGGGGGGGAGTGGGTAGTGGGGGTGGGTAGCGGTTTAGGGTTTCGGGGGATAGGGCCATGTAGGCCAGGGAGGTGCGGGATGGGCCGGCCCAGTTGGGCCAAGGGGTCCAGTGGGGGGTCTCTTTTTACCTTTTTCTTTGGTTAGTTTCCTTTTCTGTTTTTGTGTTTCCTTTTCCTTTTATTTATTCTTTCCTACTTTATTGTAGTTGCATTCTATTTTAGTAAAACATACACTTAGTATCTAAATTAGTATTACAACCTAGTCCATAGTCACAAAAAGTCTAGACCTCAAATAACTTAGTTTGACATTTTATTAATTATAAAAGTTATTCAAATAATCATTTTTACTACTGTTTTATTCATCTCATAGTATTTAAACATTTTATACATGTGTGGTTTTCCCCCATAATTATCTATGCAATATTTGGTTCACTCCGAACATTTTAGTTTTAATATTTGAAAACTTTTATTGTTTGCCTATTTTTGAATTTGAATTTGAATCGGTTTCGAACTAACTCGAGATTAGCAACTATAAACAAGGTGACGTGGCATCATTAGCAGAGGATCACTGTAGCTTAATTACCCGGGCGTCACATGATCTATCTCTATAGATCTTGATGCCCAATATATAAGCAGCTTCACCGAGGTCTTTCATTGAAAAATTCTTATTCAAGTATCCTTTTATGCTATCCAAAAATTATGTATTATTTCAAATCAACAATATGTCATCCACATATAATATTATAAATGCTACAGAGCTCCCACTCACTTTCTTGTAAATACAACCTTCTCCAAAAGTCTATATAAAACCATATGCTTTGATCACACTATCAAAGCGTATATTCCAACTCCAAGAGGCTTGCACCAGTCCGTAAATGGATCGCTGGAGCTTGCACACTTTGCTAGCACCTTTAGGATCGACAAAACCTTCTGGTTGCATCATATACAACTCTTCTTTAAGAAATCCACTAAGGAAAGCAGTTTTGACATCCATTTGCCAAATTTCATAATCATAAAATGTGGCAATTGCTAACATGATTTGGACAGACTTAAGCATCGCTACGGGTGAGAAGGTCTCATCGTAGTCAAATCCTTGAACTTGTCGAAAACCTTTCGCAACAAGTCGAGCTTTGTAGATAGTAACATTACTGTCAGCGTCAGTCTTCTTCTTGAAGATCCATTTATTCTCTATGGCTTGCCGATCATCGGGCAAGTCAACCAAAGTCCACACTTTGTTCTCATACAAGGATCTCATCTCAGATTTCATGGCCTCAAGCCATTTTGCGGAATCTGGGCTCATCATCGTCCTCATAGTTCGTAGGTTCGTCATGGTCAAGTAACATGACCTCCATAATAGGATTACCGTACCACTCTGGTGCGGACCGTACTCTGGTTGACCTACGAGGTTCGATAGTCACTTGATCTGAAGTTTCATGATCATCATCATTAGCTTCCTCACTAATTGGTGTAGGGATCACTGGAACTGATTTCTGTGATGAACTAATTTCCAATTCGGGAGAAGGTATAATTACCTCATCAAGTTATAATTTCCTCCCACTAACTTCTTTCGAGAGAAACTCCTCTAGAAAGGATCCATTCTTAGCAATGAATATCCTGCCTTCGGATCTGTGATAGAAGGTGTACCCAATAGTTTCCTTTGGGTATCCTATGAAGACACATTTCTCCGATTTGGGTTCGAGCTTATCAGGTTGAAGCTTTTTCACATAAGCATCGCAGCCCCAAACTTTAAGAAACGACAACTTAGGTTTCTTGCCAAACCACAATTCATATGGTGTCGTGTCAATAGATTTAGATGGTGCCCTATTTAACGTGAATGCAGCCGTCTCTAAAGCATAACCCCAAAACGATAGTGGTAAATCTGTAAGAGACATCATAGGTCGCACCATATCTAATAAAGTATGGTTACGATGTTCGGACACACCATTACGTTGTGGTGTTCCAGGTGGCGTGAGTGGCGAAACTATTCCACATTGTTTCAAATGAAGACCAAACTCATAACTCAAATATTCACCTCCATGATCAGATCATAGAAACTTTATTTTCTTGTTACGATGATTTTCCACTTCACTCTGAAATTCTTTGAACTTTTCAAATGTTTCAGACTTATGTTTCATTAAGTAGATATACCCATATATGCTCAAATCATCTGTGAAGGTCAGAAAATAACGATACCCGCTGCAAGCCTCAACACTCATCGGACCGCATACATCAGTATGTATTGTTTCTAATAAGTCAGTGGCTCACCGGAGAATGGAGTCTTAGCCATCTTGCCCATGAGGTATGGTTCGCAAGCATCAAGTGATTCATAATCAAGTGATTCCAAAAGTCCATCAGCATGGAGTTTCTTCATGCGCTTTACACCAATATAACCTAAACGGCATTGCCACAAATAAGTTGCACTATCATTATTAACTTTGCATCTTTTGGCTTCAATATTATGAATATGTGTATCACTACAATCAAGATTCAACAAAAATAGACCACTCATCAAGGGTGCATGACCACAAAAGATATTACTCATATAAATGGAACAACCATTATTCTCTGATTTAAATGAATAACCATCTCGCATCAAACAAGATCTAGATATAATGTTCATGCTCAACGCTGGCACCAAATAATAATTATTCCGATCTAAAACTAATCCCGACGGTAGATGTAGAGTTAGCGTGCCGATGACGATCAAATCAACCTTGGAACCATTTCCGACGTGCATCGTCACCTCGTCCTTAGCCAATCTTCGTTTAATCCGTAGCCCCTGTTTCGAGTTGCAAATATGAGCAACAGAACCAGTATCAAATACCCAGGCGCTACTACGAGCATTAGTAAAGTACACATCAATAACATGTATATCAAATATACCTTTCACTTTGCCATCCTTCTTATCCGCCAAATACTTGGGGCAGTTCCGCTTCCACTGACCAGTCCCTTTGCAGTAGAAGCACTCAGTTTCAGGCTTAGGTCCAGACATGGGCTTCTTCCCTTGAGCAGCAACTTGCTTGCTACTCTTCTTGAAGTTACCCTTCTTCCCTTTACCCTTTTTCTTTAAACTAGTGGTCTTGTTAACCATCAACACTTGATGCTCCTTCTTGATTTCTACCTCCACAGCCTTTAGCATCGCGAAGAGCTCGGGAATTGTCTTTTCCATCCCTTGCATATTATAGTTCATCATGAAGCCTTTATAGCTTGGTGGCAGTGATTGAAGAACTCTGTCAATGACACTATCATCAGGAAGATTAACTGCCAGCTGAGTCAACTGGTTATGGTACCTGGACATTCTGTGTATGTGTTCACTGATAGAACTATTCTCCTCCATCTTGCAGCTATAGAACTTGTTGGAGACTTCGTATCTCTCAACTCGGGCATTTGCTTGAAATATTAACTTCAACTCCTGTAACATCTCATATGCTCCATGACGTTCAAAACATCTTTGAAGTCCCGATTCTAAGCCGTAAAGCATGGCACACTGAATTATCGAGTAGTCATCAGCTTTGCTCTGTCAGATGTTCATAACGTCCGGAGTTGCTCCTGCAGTAGGTATTGCACCTAGCGGTGCTTCCAGGACGTAATTCTTCTGTGCAACAATGAGGGTAATCCTCAAGTTACGAACCCAGTCCGTGTAGTTGCTACCATCATCTTTCAACTTAGTTTTCTCTAGGAACGCATTAAAATTCAAGGGAGGTAGCACGGGCCATTGATCTACAACAACATAGATATGCAGAAACTATCAGGACTAAGTTCATGATAAATTAAAGTTCAATTAATCATATTACTTAAGAACTCTCACTTAGATAGACATCCCTCTAGTCATCTAAATGATCACGTGATCCATATCAACTAAACCATGTCCGATCATCACGTGAGATGAAGTAGTTTTCAATGGTGAACATCTCTATGTTGATCATATCTACTATATGATTTATGTTCGATCTATCGGTCTCTGTGTTCCGAGGCCATATCTGCATATGCTAGGCTTGTCAAGTTTAACCCGAGTATTCTGCACGTGCAAAACTGGCTTTCACCTGTTGTATGTGAACATAGATCTTATCACACCCGATCATCACGTGGTGTCTCGGCATGACGAACTGTAGCAACGGTGCATACTCAGGGAGAACATTTGTACCTTGAAATTTAGTGAGGGATCATCTTATAATGCTACCGCCGTACTACGCAAAATAAGTGCATAAAAGATAAACATCACATGCAATCAAAATATGTGACATGATATGGCCATCATCATCTTGTGCCTTTGATATCCATCTCCAAATCACTGTCATCATCTCCATCGTCACCGGCTTGACACCTTGGTCTCCATCATAGCATCGTTGTCGTCTCGCCAATTATTGCTTCTACGACTATCGCTACCGCTTAGAGATAAAGTAAAGCAATTACATGGCGATTGCATTTCGTACAATGAAGCTACAACCATAAGGCTCCTGCCAGTTGCCGGTAACTTTTACAAAACATGATCATCTCATACAACAATTTATATCTCATTATGTCTTGACCATATCACATCACAACATGCCCTGCAAAAACAAGTTAGACATCCTCTACTTTATTGTTGCAAGTTTTATGTGGCTGCTACGGGCTTCTAGCAAGAACCGTTCTTACCTACGCATCAAAACCACAATGATTTTTCTTCGAGTGTGCTATTTTAACCTTCAACAAGGACCGGCCGTGGTCAAACTCGATTCACTTAAGTTGGAGAAACAGACACCCGCCAGCCACCTGTATGCAAAGCACGTTGGTAGAACCGGTCTCATGAATGTGGTCATGTAATGTTGGTCCGGGCAGCTTCATCCAACAATACCGCCGAATCAAAGTAAGACGTTGGTGGTAAGAAGTATGACTATTATCGCCCACAACTCTTTGTGTTCTACTCGTGCATATATCATCTACGCATAGACCTGGCTCGGATGCCACTGTTGGGGAACATAGAATGCAATTTCAAAAATTTCCTACGATCCCGCATTATCTATCTAGGAGATGCATAGCAACGAGAGGGGAGAGTGTGTCCACGTACCCTTGTAGACCGAAAGCGGAAGCGTTAGGTTCACGCGGTTGATGTCGTGGAACGTCTTCACGATCCAACCGATCTAGTACCGAACGTAAGGCACCTCCGAGTTCAGCACACATTCAGGTCGATGGCGTCCCTCGAACTCTTGATCCAGCAGAGGGTTGAGGGAGAGTTTCATCAGCACGATGGCATGGTGACGGTGATGGTGATGCGATCCGCACAGGGCTTCGCCTAAGCACTACGACGCTATGACCGGAGGAGTAAACTATGGAGGAGGGAACCGCACACGGCTAAGAGAACAATTTATGATCCTTTGGGGTGTCTCCTGCCCCCATATATAAAGGAGGGGAGGAGGAGGCCGGCCAGGGGGCGCGCACCATGGGGGGAGTCCCCCCTTTTCCTTTCTTCCACCGAAGGGAAAAGGAAGGAGAGGGAGAGGGAAAGGGAAAGGGAGGCCGCGCCCCCTCCTCCTTGTCCTATTCGGACTCCCTAGGAGGGGGGCGCGCGCCACCCCCCGGTGGGCTTCCCACTCTCTCCCTTAGGCCCATGTAGGCCCAACACTTCCCCGGGGGGTTCCGGTAACCCCTCGGTACTCCAAAAAAATATCTGAATCACTCAGAACCATTCCGATGCCCGAATACTACCTTCCAATATAAGAATCTTTACCTCTCGACCATTTCGAGACTCCTCGTCATGTCCGTGATCTCATCTGGGACTCCGAATAAACTTCAGTCACCAAAACACATAACTCATAATACAAATCGTCATCGAACGTTAAGCGTGCAGACCATACGGGTTCAAGAACTATGTAGACATGACCGAGAGACATCTCCGGTCAATAACCAATAGCGGAACCTGGATGCTCATATTGGTTCCTACATATTCTTCGAAGATCTTTATCGGTCAAACCACATAATAACATACGTCATTCCCTTTATCATCGGTATGTTACTTGCCCGAGATTCGATCGTTGGTATCATCATACCTAGTTCAATCTCGTTACCGGCAAGTCTCTTTACTCATTCCGTAATGCATCATCTTGGAACTAACTCATTAGTCACATTGCTTGCAAGGCTTATAGTGATGTGCATTACCGAGAGGGCCCAGAGATACCTCTCCGATACACGGAGTGACAAATCCTAATCTTGATCTATGCCAACCCAACAAACATCTTCGGAGACACCTATAGAGCATCTTTATAATCACCCAGTTACGTTGTGACGTTTGATAGCACACAAGGTGTTCCTCTGGTATTAGGGAGTTGCATAATCTCATAGTCAGAGGAACATGTATAAGTCATGAAGAAAGCAATAGTAATAAAACTAAACGGTCATAATGCTAAGCTAAGGGATGGTTCTTGTCCATCACATCATTCTCTAATGATGTGATCTCGTTCATCAAATGACAACACATGTCTATGGTCGGGAAACTTAACCATCTTTGATTAACGAGCTAGTGAAGTAGAGGCATATTAGGGACACTCTGTTCTGTCTATGTATTCACACATGTACTAAGTTTCCAGTTCACACAATTCTAGCATGAATAATAAACATTTATTATGATATAAGGAAATATAAATAACAATTTTATTATTGCCTCCAGGGCATATTTCCTTCATCTCTATGGCACTGTGCGTCGCAGATCTGGTGGGACACGCTTGTGGCGGCCTTGCGACGGGCACTGGCACGGGTCTCCATCTGGGGTGCATGGATCCGGCGCGAGGGGGGCGAGGCGCCGCCAGTGCATGGCGGTCTAGGACCGCGGTGTCGTGGCCGGTTTGGGAGTGTGAAGGGGTTGTGTAGTGGCTAGGGGTGGCGTGGTGGAGTGATATGTCCATTTTGCATCATGTTTTCTTACTGTTATTTATAATGTTTTATGCATAATAATGCGTTATGGAGTAATTTTAATGCATTTTCTCTCATAAAATGCAAGGTTTACACAAACAGGGAGAATACCGGCAGCTGGAATTCTGGACCTGAAAAAGCTACGTCAGAGCTACCTATTCTGCACAACTTCAAATGAGCTGAAAATTTAGGCAGAATTATTTTGGAATATATGAAAAATATTGCATCAAATAACTACCGGAGGGGGACCACCTGGTGAGCACGATACACCAAGGCACGCCAGGCCCCCCAGGCACACCCTGGTGGGTTGTGGTCAGCCCAGCCCACCTCCGATGTCCATCTTCTGGTATATAAGTCATTTTGACCTGGAAAAAATAAGGAGGGGACTTTTGGGACGGAGCACCGCCGTCTCGAGGCAGAACTTGGGCAGGAGCACTTTTGCCCTCTGGTGGAGTGATTCCGCCGGGGAAACTTCTCTCCCGGAGGGCGAAATCGAAACCATCGTCATCACCAACAACTCTCTCATCTTTGGGAGGCTAATATCCATCAAAATATTCAACAACACCATCTCCTCTCAAACCGTAGTTCATCTCTTGTGTTCAATCTCTGTACCGGAACCTCAGATTGGTACCTATGGGTGACTAGTAGTGTTGATTACATCTTGTAGTTGATTACTATATGGTTTATTTGGCGGAAGACTATATGTTCAGATCCATTATGCTATTTAAAACCCCTTGGTCTTGCGCATGAATATCATTTATGAGCAGTTACATTCGCTCTTGAGGTCACGGGAGAAGTCATGTTGCAAGTAATCATGTGAACTTGATATGTGTTCGATATTTTGATGATATGTATGTTGTGATTTCCTTAGTGGTGTCATGTGAACATCGGCTGCATGGCACTTCACCATCTTTGGGACAAAGGGAATGCATTGTGGAGTAGTTATTAGATGATGGGTTGCTAGAATGACAGAAGCTTAAACCTTAGTTTATGCGCTACTTCATAAGGGACCGATTTGGATCCAAATGTTTAATGCTATGGTTAGATTTTATCTTAATACTTTTCTCGTAGTTGCGGATGCTTGTGAGGGGGTTAATCATAAGTGGGATGCTTGTTCAAGTAAGAACAACACCCAAGCACTGGTCCACCCACATATCAAATTATCAAAGTAGCAAACGCGAACCAAACCAACATGATGAAAATGAATAGATGAAATTCCCATGGGCCCTCAAGAATACTTTGCTTATTATCTGAGACCGTTTTGGCCCGTCCTTTGCCACAAAAGGATTTGGCTACCTAGCTGCATTGTATTTACCGTTATCGTTACTTGCTTGTTATAAATTATCCTATTATCAAACTACCTATTACCGACAATTTCGGTGCTAGCAAAAATTATCTTGCCGAAAACCACTTGTCATTTTCTTCTGCTCCTCATTGGGTTCGACACTCTTACTTATCGAAAGGACTACGATTGACCCCATATACTTGTGGGTCATCAAGATTCTTTTCTGGCGCCGTTGCCGGGGAGTGAAGCATTCTTGGTAAGTGGAAATTGGTAGGAAATAAATTATTACTACGTGCTGAAATTTATTGTCACTTGCTACTATGGAAAACCATCCATTGAGGGGTTTGTTCGGGGTATCTCCAGCTCGACTGGAAGCACAATTAGTTGCCTCTCAACCTACTGCACCTACTAAAAATATTGGTTATGAAATTTCTTTGGGTATGATAAAACAACTGCTAGCTAATCCTTATGCAACAGATGGAACTGAACCCTGTATCAGTTTTTGCTAAACGTGATAGTCAATGTGCTAACTGAAATTTTGCTAAATTTTCTAATTGAAAATTTCATATACAATTGTTAATTTTTTTTTCTAACTCTAGTTTTAGTTCAGAACAATTAAGTGTAAAAAATGAGCCTAACTATAGTTTTAGTTCAGAACAATTCATGTCAGCAATTCGGTTTCACTAAAGTTTAGTTTCACACCAATTCAAAGTCGAAAAAAATTAGTTTGAGATTCCAAAGATTCAGTCTGACTCAAATTCACTGTAGCTGTTAGAAAATTTAACCTAGGTGTCTAAAAATTCTATTTCACTCAAATTCGGTATCGGGTTTCAACAAATTCAATATGAGATTATATCTCACTCAAACCCATAATTCACACTGCACATGAACATAATTTATATTGCATAACAGCATCATCACTGCCCATCATAACAATAACATCACTTCCATCATCCGGTTCACAAATTGGCTGAATACACCTACATTGTAATACATTACTTCATCAGCAGGATAGGGCAACTAGACATACATTCCCCTACGCCTGCAATGCACTTTTTGCGCAAAATACAGCTTACTTTCATCACTACTAGAACTGACATTAGTGCAACACTTCACTAAGTAGAAGATGACACATATTTCATCACTACTAGTAGCTAGAGATGCTTACAACTATCACAACAAAAACAAACAGCATGAGCATGTGAAAATTCTACTTCAATTTTGTCCAACTCCATCTTCATTTTGTCCAGCTCCTCCTCCTTGCCATCATCATTATCCCGCGGCGGCATTACGCCAGCAGCATTGAGCACCCTGCATGCGTTGTATGCAACATTGCAGGGGATCCTCCTCCTCCTCACGCTGCACTGGCCAATGGAGGCACTAGATGAGTCGTACGCACTTTCCACAAAATCAAAACGTGCTCGTTGGGAACCGTACAAACCAAGGGAGTGAGCGTGTGGGGGCACCATGAATACACATGAACCAAGCAAAAGTGTGGTCATCCCCAGGAAACTTACGATGAGTGTGATCCTGGCCGCCTCCGCTTCCCACTTGTAGCTGATCATCATCGGGATGGTCGCCCCCCTAAACTTTGGCTTCGAGGGTAACTTTACCCTCCCCATCTTCTTCGCTCTTTTTTACACATCAGCAGAACAATCATTGTGTATTTCTTGCATCAACTCCATCCGTTGTTGTCGCTTCCTCCGACTTCAGAGCAATGCCACTATCGTCGCAAACCTAACCCTAGCGAGCGAGCTAGAGAGTGAGTCATGATGCGGGTGCGGGAGAGAAACTGAGTGAGCAACGCGGTGCGACTCGACTAGGCCAGGTCGAGTCCGGTTGGTGAGTGGCGCAGACCAAGTCCGGTGTGACCGATTTGGTTCGCTATTGTACAAAAAAACCATAGTAGAAAAAAAACCCACAGTCTTGGAAAGTACAATAAGCATCAAAATTGGGAAAATAAAATAAAATGGGGTAAAATGTGATATGGTTTAGCTAAATTAAGTTAAAGTTGAGAATTTTCACTAATGGGGTAAAATCTATCATAAATGTGAATTTTGGGGGTAAAATATGGACTTCACCTTTTTATGTAAGTACATTATAGAATTCGTAGTGAGTATCCCATTACTTCCATATTTTTTTCAAAATTGTCCATGAAGACAGCAGATAGAGTTATTGTTGAAGTTGAAATTAGTTGCAGAGCATTTTTTAGAACCAATGAGTTCACTACTCATGGTTGATGATTACATTCACGCAGACGGAGCTGCTCTAGAGATACTGGCACTCTTCCAAAAAGTAAACTGTTACCACTTCTTTTGGCATATGCTGCCAGCTCATGAGCGAGGCTATTGCATTTCCTGCCTACCACCCTGAATTGAGGAGAGGGAAACAGCTTCAGTGTTTCTTTAATGTCTGCAATCAGCGGGTATCTCACTGAACAACATTGCTCTCTTGACAAAATCTCCTTGCCCAGTGCTACACAATCAACTTTGATTTCTAGTGCACCTCGATAGGCCCGTGCTAGCTCCTGTAGGCCACTCAACAAAGCACTTGCCTCTGCTTCTTCGACTGACGCACAGCACCCCAGATCTCTGCATACTGACATATATACATCCCTGGCAGCATCTCGAACAACAGCACAGGCCCAAGCTCTACCTGATTCCCTCTGGAATGCCGCATCCGTGTTGATTTTCGCCATCCACACACCTGGTTTTACCCAATGATTGGTTGTGTTTGCAACAGGTGTCTTTGGTTGGGCATCAAAAAGGGATCCACTCATGCTGCCGTTCGCTGGGCCATCAGGCAGTTGGCTATTAGCCCAATCCAGGCCAAACTTGCGCAAGACTGCAACTGAACCCGATACAGTATTTTGTCCATCTCCATGAATTAAGTTATTCCGCAGGTTCCACGCCTCCCAGCACACAAGGAGGGTATTTATTCTATCATTTTCATTGAGCGGGTCTAGCAGCAGTTGGAGCTAGTCTTCTCCAGTATATCGAAGCAATTCCTTCTTTGGGAGTTCCCAGTATGCTCTCATCTCATTTCTAACAGCCTTACTTCGAGTGCATGTGATCACAGCGTGGTATTCATCCTCCCTTCCACTTCCGTAGATTTCACATATGTCATCTATTGCAATGGTTCTTCTTAGAGCATTATGTTTTGTCGCCAGAGTTCGCGTTGCCACTCGCCACCCGAAGATTTTAACCTTTTCAGGGACCTTTGCCTTCCAAATCAAGTCCCACAATTTTCGGTCACCCACCTCGCTCCCTGAGTTTGATGGTTTCGACGAACTGTCCCTCATGAGTTGTTCGGCCAGTTTATAAGCACTCTTCACCGTGAATACCCCGTTTTTCTCGTAGTGCCATGCAGTCGTGTCTTCATATTCCACAGAGGGGATCCGGATTTTGGCGATTTCTTCGGCATCAAAGGAATGAAAAATTTGGTTTATCAGATTCAGGTCCCATTCTCTAGTATCCTGTTTCATTAAGGAGGTGTTTGGTTCTCTAGCCGGTAACGCAAACGTTAATGGTAACAGGTCACGGGGGGAATGAAGGGGTAACAGTCCAATTGTTGTTTTGTTTGGCACATGCCAGTAACATTATCAATTGCCTTTACAGTGTTTGGTGTGGCACTGTAATCTGAATACGTCAGACAACTTTCACATGCAGAACCAGTTTTCATAGGCAATTTGACAAGGTTTTCACAGGTGCTTCACTAGCACAGATTCAAACTCATCAAATAAGTACATAATTTAAAAATATTTTTGCATTCACCCAAGACATCCTTTAACCAGATTTTGACACCACTTCTAAAATGCATATTAACTCATTAATACAAACTCAGACTTCAACAACAATTCGAGATAAATTACATAATTAGTCCCCAAAATTATTTTGCAAGGCAAGTCCAAAGGCCAATTTCAGAATCTTGCAAAATAGCTTTTCCATCGACCATTCCTTTGATCAGCCACACCACCGATCTTTTCTAATCAACCGTGCTTCTTTTTCTCATCTGCCAAAATAAGCAAGAGTTAAATAAAAAAATAAAGAAACAGACAAGAGACAGGCATTAATTCAAAAATTAATAGCAGAACAAGCACTCTGATTACAAAATTGTAATCAATCCATAATCATCATCATTTATTCTGTTCACTAGAAAATCACTTGACCTAGCAAAACAATCAAGAACTCCAATGATAATTTACTTGACATATATCTAAGCAAATGCTTATTATCCATGTTCATTGTAAATTAACATCACATGTTAAGCTTGTCAAGTAGAGATTGGATGAAACATATACTACAAATGTCAAGCAGGGATTGGATGGAACATATACTACGAGTGTAAGCAGAAGCAGGAAGTCAACTAGACATTGCAAATGCATATACTAGCAGCAAGTCAACTCGAGATGGCAAATGCATATACTAGCAGCTAGTCAAGTAAAGATTACATATTCGTATAGCAGCTAGCCAATCAGAGGTAGATGTTATCAAAGCTGAAAGAGTTTAGCAAAGGAGATTGTGGAGTTTAGCAAAAGGATATCGGAGAGCATTTTTAGGACATACTCCCTCCTCAGATTTTCTGGAAGCGCAAGCATCATGTTCATCTGATCTGGAGCTTTAGCAAATACGGTTGCAGCCTCAACGATCTCGCTCCCGGTAAAGCTAAGCCTAGCCAATTCACTAATAGCCTTCTCTTTTGATTTCTGCTGAGGATCCTCTTGTGCTGCTTCTCGTGCCATTGATGCTGACAATGATGCTGCCATTGTACCCACATATTGTGTCACATTGTTCAGCTGTCTATTGACATCTTGAAGCATCGCTGCAAACGGATCACTTGGTCCCGTCACCCTCTTTGGCCTTGGTTCCTTCCTCTGCCTCTTGGAACTAGTTCCATCCATAGAGCGAGTATCGACAGACCGTCTAGCTGTCCCTGTTGAGATCAAGTCCTCTTCCTCGTGTTCCTCTTCTTCCATAGCAATTTCATTTTCCAAGTTACCCACTGCCTCACCAAAGCCTTCAGCATTTTCTCCAGTTGCTATGTCCTTGCCATAAATAGCAGCCAACTGCTCAAAGTATGGAAATGGGACATCATACAATCCCTTTGCCTCACTATGAATCTACAAGTTTTTTCATAAAAGAAGGAACTTAGTCTCTGATAGAAATGCGACAGGTATACAAAAAGGTAATGAGCAATAATAGAAACAATAAGAAGGCAGGAAAGGTACAACATCTTCCGGTTAACAATAGCAATGTGCATAGCAACACTACAATAACAATAACAAGGCAGCAAGCAATTCAGCATTAACAAGGAGTTTGTTTTGATGGGTGAAGTGATCTACCTTACAATGTGCTTCATACTGTGCCTTCTCACATTGAATCATCTTCCGGTTTCCATCCCATGTGAAACCACTTTTGGATAACATTACTTCAAGAGCACCAAATTTTGTCCTAAAGTGCCTCACTCTTGACTCAATGTGCGGAATTGCAGAGATACCACAACTAGGGCACTTTTCAGAAAGGTGCTTCTCCAATATCACCAGGTATCCATTTTTGAAGCTACCATCTGCCTTCCACCTTGGGTCCAAGGACAGCTCATACAAGGCTTTAATAAGTTCATCATCCTCATCTGAAGTCCACTTCCTTTTATTCTTGCCTCTTCCACGAGACGTACTTGAGGTGTCCACATCCATATCTGTACAAAGCAACAACAAATATATATGAAATGGGACAAATGCAAATGAGATGCAATTGAAGCTTATTTAAACAAAAAGAAAGCTAGCAACAAAGTGAACAAATAGAAATGGTTTATACCTCAATGACCCCTAGCAGCCCTATGTCTATTATACATGTCCTGTGCAAGAACATTCCGGAAATTTGTCCACTTGTTCAAAGTTGAGATAGAAGTAATGAATTCTGGTTGGCCTAATTCTCCCTCCATGCCTTCCAATGTTTCTTGCATTATTGGCTCGTCATTATCAAGTGGGTCAAGTGGCATATTTTGCAAGATCAAATTGTGCAAGAGTGCACATGCCATGATGATTCGACATTGGGTCTTCATAGGAAAAAAGGACGGGGACCTCAAAATCGTCCACTGACCCTTGAGTCTTCCGAAAGACCTTTCTACAATATTTCGGGCTCTAACGTGCCGCATGTTGTAATACTCCTCAGCACTACGAGGTGGATTCTGTGGTGTCCAACCACCCAAGTGATATCTTTGACCACGGTATGGAGCTAAAAATCCTCTCGCATTTGTGTAACCAGCATCAACAAGATAATATTGATCTTCAGGGACACGGAGCCCATTTGGCCTTGAGATGGCATCTCTAAGAACACGACCATCATGTGCAGAACCCTCCCAACCAGGTAGTATGTAAATGAACTGCATGTCAGGTGCACACACACCTAACACATTTGTATCTATATCACCCAACCTTGATCGGTATCTTCCTTTCATAGTAGCCGGGACGGTTACCCCTATGTGTGTGCCATCTAACGCTCCAAGACAATTCTACAACATAAACAACAATGTGCAAACATTAGCATCTTTACCACTATTGAGTTCATCTAGTATTTTTTCTTTCTTAGTAGCTATGTACCTTGAAATATTTCCATTTAGCATCTGTGCAGTCCTCGGGTAGAGGTTCTGGCTTCTTAAGTAGCAATGGATGAAGCTTCAAAACAGCTAGAAGACAAGCATTGAAGTTCCTACTAACTGGCTCCGGGCTTCGGTAAAAGAATTTCCCTACTGTCCTATTTTTGAAATGGTGAGCTAATACATAAAGGAATGATGCCACTATCTCCTCCAATGATGTATTCCTTGTACCCCTTAGGCCACCAACATCTCTCACCATCTCACATAATATATGAAATGTTCTCCTATCCATACGAAGTTGACTTATACACACTGCGTCACTCTCACCAATTAGTTTATGCAAATTCTCTCCTCTTAGCTCTCTAATTCTAAGCCTCCTTTCTATTTGCCAACACTTTCTTCTATAAACTAATCCAAAGATTAACCACACATAATAGTATACAAGCATAATGGCACTCATTAGATTAATAAATGCTACATTTCTTCTTCGACGTCTCGCGCTTAAGGGAAGACGGGCCATAACTGAAAAGATATACAAAATATAGGGTAATTCCAGGAGATGTGTGGTTGCTTGCCAAAAGAAATTAATGTCTACTCAAGTGTATGGGTGAAGTAAATATATGATAGCATGTGTTCTTATCATTGCTTGTTGTTGCATTGGCAAGATTCATACCACTATAAGAAGAAAATATTGTTAAGAACAGATCAACATTAGGGGAAGAACTCACCAACCGATGGGGGAGGAGAGGAATGAGCAGGACAACCGATGAACCGATGTTGGGAAAAAGAATGTTAAAGTGGAGGTTGATAAGCGAAAATACAGTACACTTCAGATCCTGCACACGAAAACAAAACAAAATATTAGAAATTGCTATAATTTATAAGCCAACAAAATAGTATACAAACAAAATAATAGTTCTCCTAAAGAGAACAGATCAAAGAGTGTAAATAAGTGGCACCGTCGTCATCATAGTGTGCACACGGTCACATATTATTAGCGTCTAGAGATCATAATACTGAATTAGAAACAAAATTCTCAGGTTGAAATCTCAAGGCAGCAACATATATAAATAGGACACAAAGAAAAGCTAGATACCACTATAAATAAGAACACATCAAAAATGTTCAATTAACTCAATCTGGTTCGCAGCAATATATTCAGTTAAGTCATCCTTGCAATTGTAGGATGACCGTCATCTTGAGTGACGCTCGGGCTTAATTTCCATAGAATTTGTTTCTCACCATGGCCATCTTTATAGCTCCCATTTTCAGGTCATGATTAATCACAGGTAGTTTACTTCTATCTACAATTCACAAGTGCTTGAACCAAACAGTACAGGAAAAGATGATCAAGAACAGATCAATATTTTTCTAGTGTCTCATCAAATCAAGAAGAAATCAAGAAAAAAAATGTAAATGATGTTTAGCCCTAACCTAATTCGGTAGCATGGCCGGTGCTGCTTCTCGATGGCAAGAACGAGGATGACTAGATGGCTCTGGCACTGAACAGTGAGGCGCTGGATCTGACACACACACACACACACACACGTCCTCTTTGAACCCCCGCGCAGGCCAGCACGATGTGAACGTCCAGGCTCGAGATCTTGCGCAAGGACCTGGGAAACTGAAAGGAGGAGAGGTGTCCGGTGAAAAACCACAAGATCTGGTCAATTCGCCGGCGTACGCGTGGGGAAAAAGGAGCGGACGGTCAGGTGACCTACCTACAGCCCTGAAGCTTGAGGTGTCGGGGAAGGAGCGGGTGGGCTTCTTCTTGACGCCGGGGAAGTCGGCCTCGACGCCTCCGACACCGACGGGGGTGGCCGGAGAAGGAGATCAGCGAAGGCCAGTCGAGGGCTGGAGGCGGCGGAGGGGAAGGGTTGGAGGCTCGGGGACTCGGGGAAGGGATCTGTTTGCGGTTAGGTTCGGGCGTAATCGGACCGAGACTTGGGTGGGATCTGTTTACACCGTAACCAATAACGGAGCTACCTAAACAAACAGCTATTAACGCAATCCGTTACCGTCGTTATCAGGTTGCGTTACAATTCGCCGAACCAAACACCTCCTAAATGGTTTACCCACCGCAGACGTGATGCTCTCACAAAGGCAGCCGTACGCAGTCCAGCTTCTCTCGGGATTCATTGGTCTCTCTGAATTTGGACGTGATCTTCTCACAAAGTTGGAGAGCATTTTGGTAGATGTTATCGTGCACGCACCACGAATTGGACATGATATGGACCAATAGTTGGAGGACAACTCGGCTCGATAAACGTTGTTGAACATGCACGTTTTACCAGGATGTCGAACATACTCTCAAAAGAAAATTTTACCAGGATGTCGAACATATATTGCCCCTGCTATATGCAACCGGTTCGACTCGAGCTTTAGGTATGGTCTATGGTAAAAAAGGTGGTGGCCGCGTGTATGTCGTGGACGAGCAAGTGCGTGTAGCGTACTTAAAAACCATGGTTC
Organism: Triticum urartu; assembly: GCF_056163025.1. Classification (NCBI taxonomy): domain Eukaryota; kingdom Viridiplantae; phylum Streptophyta; class Magnoliopsida; order Poales; family Poaceae; genus Triticum; species Triticum urartu. Next base: position 146,396,671 of record NC_141879.1, on the reverse strand, counting down.
GTACTGAGCCGTACTTAAAAACCATGATGCCCGCTTTTCCCGTATGATTAGCCAAGAAGATGAAACACATGCGCGTCCAGTGGCCCGGTCTCTATCAGCAAAGCGTTGCGAGACTCGCTCCAAAAATTTCTACTCCTACTAAAGAAAAGCGTGGTCATTCTCTATGTAACCTCGTGCTACTTTCGCGACCAAATTGTTGCAAAATAGAACGGCTTTTGGCAACGTCTGCGTGGAACGTCTTTCCCCACGCCACAACTCATCTATTTTAATCTTTTTTTATTACATGAACGTGCACTTCTTTTCCAAATGGTGCCAACCACTAGTGCTCATCTGTCACGACCAGATCAGCCGAGTGTATGTGCCGTTCCGAGCAGTTTCCGAAGGCACAAGGCCCAATTATTTATCACGCATAGGAAAAATGTATTAAAAAATACAATGCGTAAGAAAAAAATTTGATCATGTATTTTCAAAAAAAATAAAAAAAACATTTGAAAATTGTCGAAAAAGTATTTTCAAAATGTTAATCAAGCATTTGAAAAATGTTAAATGTATATAGAAAAAATGATTGACCATGTTAAAAAAATTAATCAAGTATTTTAAAAACTCTAATCAAGCATTTGGAAAATTTTAAAGGTGCATAGAAAATATGTTGACCATGTATTAGAAAATGATGAAAAAATTGATCATGTATATAAAAATGTCAATCAAGCATAAGTTTGTATTTAAAAAAATGTTAAATGTATAGAAAAAATGTTGACCATGTATTTAAAAGATTGTTAAATCTGTATTCAAATGGGTATAGAAAAATTGTTGACCATGCATTCAAAAAATCCTTAAACTTGTGTTAAATTTCTTTAATCAAGCATTTAAAAAATTAAATCCGTATAAAAAATGTTAATCAAGAGTTTTAAAAATGTTAAGTATATATTAAAATAATATATTATATGCACCATAAATGTGTATAGAAAACCAGTGAAACCCAAGAGAAAAGAAGAAAAACGCAAAAGAGACAAACTAAACCGATGTAAAACAAAGAAAAAAAACAAAGGAATAAAGGAAAACTAAAGGAAAAGAAAGAAAAGGATAAAAACCAAAAAAATGGAGAACGAAACGAACAAAAACCGATGAAAAACAAAGGAAAAAACGGAAAACCTGATATATTTTTTTGGAAAACCGGCTCTTTTCCCTATAAGAAGGCCACGCCCTAGTATTCAACATGAACCCGACGCTTACCCAATGGCTAGCTTCGCTAAACGTAATCCAGGAGAACTCGGATCTCTCTTTTTCTTCTTGAGCTCTGCTTTCAACTAGGCCGGCCCTTTTGCACCCACCGGTCATTTCTTCTTCTTTTTCTTGGATTTTTCTGTTTTCCTTTTTTAAAATCGGTGAATTTTTATACTGACTGCATGGATGTGGTTAAGATGATCACGAGCACGGACAAGGATAGATCGAAGCATACAATGATGGTGAAAGAAAAAAAACCACTCCTTCGGGAGGGTAGAGAAGTCTTAGTCAAGCAATCCATTTAGTCATTATTTAGCAAACTTTGGCAAAACTGAGAAGCGCACTGCGGTATGGCTCTGCTCCCTTCAAGACCTGATGAGATTTCTTATGTTTGTATGGTAGACTTGGCCGCCGCTTGATTAATATAAATTCTCTTTCTCCTTGTTTTTTTTGGCCCTTAATTATGATACACTTGGTCGGGCGCCATTGGATCATGATTGAGTTCCTTTTCTTGGTCCAAAAGTAATAATAATAAACAAATCCACTGGCCTGTAAAATCAGTTAACACTTACGGTGGCACAGTGCCACGAAGAATGCAAGAATCAGGGAAATGGTCAAACCAAATCGAACATCAACAACCGCTGATATGTGTGACCAATTTCCATGGATCTCTCAACTACGGTTACTAATGTACAATGATTGATAAGATAGTTCTATCTTAAGTCTTGCACTCTTGCATGTAATTAGATATGACAAAAAACATGTCTACAATGGATCATTTCTTAGCTTTATCTTCAATAACTAGCTATTCCTAAAAACATGATGAGACATATTGTGCTAATCATCTCTTATCTTCTCTTAAACAAGAGAAGGCAAGTCTTTTCTTATGATTTTTCTTTCATCCATCTCATCATTTATCCTATGTGACGTTTTTAAGATAGAACCGTTGTACATGCCCTACCAATTAATGGTCACGGGGAAGCAGGTCGAGCGACGCGGCCCCGAGCCTGGTGGCGTTCACATAGTCTTGCGGCGCGTGGGCCGGCAGACCGGGGATGAGCAGCGCAACCGCCCGGGCGACCCTCATCGTCCACCCCTCCACGTACTCCGCCCCGTCTACGTGCCCGATGACGAGCCCCCGGGCGAGCTCCCATACCGCGTTCATGTACTTGGACACCACGAACGCGAGCGAGAAGTAGTTTTTGTTGGGCTCCTCCTCCATGGCCCGCGCCTTGTAGAAGCCATCGAAGTAGATGCACCGGCCGAAGTGCTTGAACAGGCCGTCGTACGGCACCCTCGGCACGATGTCGTTGCAGTACACGAACCGGAAGTATCTCCCCCTTGCCGCCGGCGTGTCGAGGTGCCGCTCCACGAACTCCCCGAGTTGTGCGTCCCCGACGCGCGGCTGCCCGTACGTGTACACGCCATGGAGCCTGGCGAGCAGGTCATGCTCTCCGTGCAGGGCGAGGATGGCCGGGAACAGCACAGCGAGCGCGCCGCCCAGGCTGTGGCCTGTCACCGCGAACCGGGCGCGCGAGTTGGCCGCTAGGGACTTCTTCAGCGCGTCGCGGACGGCGTAGTAGGTGAACGGCCGGCCCTTGGTCGCCTTGATCTCCGCCGGCCAGCTGACGGCATCCCTTTGCAGCCCGAGCGCCTTCATGAAGCCACCGTGGACCTTGCCCACCCTGGGGATCTCGTACCAGGAGATGTCGACGTCCGTGCACCAGTCCTCCGCGTCGAACGGCTGCGTGCCCCGGAACGCCACCACGACGAGGTCGGCGTCGTCCGGCTTGTCCGCGAACATGAAGGCCTGGGTCGTGTGATCGCCTCGGAATTCTGCCAGGAGGTAAAGAAGACATGTTTGTTGCACGTTAGCCAAAACTATTGTTGCCATACTTCATGCATGCTTCATGTTTCGCGTGCCCTAAAATCTTACCATTCCAGCAGTTGAAGAACTCGAGGAATTTCATCTGCCAGTGGTTTTCGACAACGTTCTTGATGACCAGCTCGTTCTCGTAGGCTAGTTTCGAGGCCATGATGCCCAGAGCAGCGAGGTAACTGCCATCCTCTGGCTTGATCTTCTTGTCCAATTCGATTCTCATGTCGATAAGTCCGATGAGCGATCGATAGTTGGGGGATTCTCTGTTCAGAATTCGTAATTTGCCTGCAAATGTATGTAAAGTTAGCTGGCAATTATCGTCAACCGCGTAGCCAGGCTGAAGCCACGCCCCGGGCCGACAGCATTGGTACAGTGTGAAACAGTGCCCAATAATGATCCTGTGGCTAAAGTCATTGAAGGATCAGCCGGACACGCCCCGGGCCACAGCCCTGGTAGCCTGGGGCCTGGCTACGCCCCTTATTATCACCATTGTTGTAGTACTTCGAAGAAGCAAAACAGCGTCATGCGTGCATGTATAAAACTGTCAAATTCTGCAATGCAGTTTTCTGAGGACTCTTCAGACTTTCTATGGATGTTGTTTGACTTTCAAAACCTAGGGGTGTTTTCCACGTCACTACAAATAAAAGAAAGGGGAACATTGAAGATTTTGGAGCAACCGTGCCAAATTATTTCAGAGCAGAAAAATGAAACGAGAATGCTAATAACGTATATGACCATTTGGAGCAACCTTCCTCGTTTTATTTAGGCAAAGACGTGTGTGTGTGTGGGTGGGGGGGGGGGGGGGGGGACTTTTGTTTATGAACTAAATAAAAGCTATTCAGTAATGATATGGCACGCATCACGGGGATGATTAGAGTAACTGGGGTCTCCCACAGGAAAGCAGTCAAGCTAATGACAGTATGCAACTTAATTTATTGCTTAGCGCATCACGACAACCACCTTAACAAGTTGACCTGTTGTTTGGCATACGAAACCGACATTGCCCTTATCTTGAGAGTTGTTATGGATTTTAAGTTCTGACGAGAGTACAAGTGGATACATTGGATAATCTCATGTTTCTAATAATCCTGCTATGTAGACTATGATTAAACCGCAAAGGCTGCTATCGGAAGCATATTTTATGACCTCTGCGCAATACGTGTCACGAATAATTAATCATCTGCACTGTTACTTAATTGGCAAACCCGGTTTCCCAGCAAGAACAACCAAACGCTTGCTGATCTCCCATCTCTATTTGATATTGCGAGTACTCAGTGCTTACTGATTGGACACCCACCCCGTGTACGTTAATTAAAGATAAAGCAACTGCAGTTTCTGTTCATATGCTTTGGAAGTTATAGTAACACAATATTTGCGCAAGTTTTTCCATTTTTTTAAATCAATTTTCTCCCCTTTTTATGGTTCTTTTTAGAGAAAAGTATACTTTTCATCCCTCAATTCTTGGCCGAGTCTAGATTTGGTCTCTCAACTCCAAAACCAGACAACTTGCACCCTTAACTTCTCAAACCGGACAAGATTCATCCCTGGTCACGGTTTTGACCGGTTTTGGTGGTGTCCCACCCCAGTTTTAACCGTTCCTACTCAAATTTGCCTACCTTTTCCAAATCCACGTACTATTTTCAAATTCGGTTACTTTTTCAAATACGTGAACCTTGTTAAATTTTGTGTACTTTTTTTAAATTGGCGTACTTTTTTTCCAAGTTCATGTATTTTTTCAAAAATGCATATGTTTTTTTAAAGTTCATTTAGTTTTTTTAAGTTTTAATTTTTTTAAATTGATGCACCTTTCATATTCGAGTACATTTTTCTGAAAGAGTTCATGAATTTGAAAATTTTATGCGAACTTGAAAAAAGTATGCGGATATGGACTTCTTTTGCGCAAAATATGTGGATTTCAAAAATTATTTCAACTTGAAACAAGTACGTGAATTTCATACAAAGTTCATGGATTATAAAAGAAACACGGATTTAAAAAAACGGACTTTGAAAAGCATGTGGATTTGAAATAAGTATGCGAATTTCAGAAACAATTCATGGCTTTGAAAAATACTTGGATTTGATAAATTTACACAAACTTGGGAAAAATACGGGGATTTGGAAAAAATACGTAAATGTTAAAAATCACGGATTTGAAAAAAGTACAAGAATTTCAGCATAGTTCGCTGATTTGAAAAAACAATTATGTTTATTTTTTTTAAAAATGCGCGACCTTGAAAAAACTATGCAGAGTTGAAAAGTGTATGTGAATTTCAAAAAGTTCACGGATATAAAAAATTTACAGTAATATGAGTGAGCACCGGTCAAAACCGGGGTGAGTCAACACCAAAAACCGGTCAAAACCGAGTCCAGGGACAAACCTTGTCCGGTTTCGGTAGTTGGGGGTGCAAGTTGTGTGGTTTTGAAGTTGAGGGACCAAATCTAGACTTCATCAAAAGTTGAGAGACGAAAAGTATACTTTTCTCTTCTTTTTACTGGTTGGTGTTGGTTATACGTACTTGGTTATAATGTTTTCTCCTCTTTTGTTCGCGACTACTAGGAGCACTGTATGTTTCGCCGTGGATGACTAATGTCCAACTTTCATATGCAAGATGGTTAAGAAAAATACTTCTCCAGAAAGTCTACGATGGAAACCTCGTGTAAAACTACATGAACGTATTTTTTCTGGAGTCCCATTTCTGAAATGATCGGTGGACAAGTTAACGAAAACTGATCATACACACACATATATATATACAACCTAATTCTAAATCTCGTTGGTTTACCTTGCATGGCGTTCCTGATAAGCTTGAGCGCGCCGCCGCCATTGTCCGTGATGAGATTCATCCAGAACTCGACGGCCCTCCCGAGCTTGGCCATGGGCGTCTTCACCCACAGCAGCAGCATCTGCGCGACGACGGAGACGAAGATGATAAACCGGCGCCACCGGTCTGCGACCTCCTTGCCGCCAGCGGCGCAGTCGACGGCGTCGCTCTCGCCGACGTCGCTGCAGCGCAGCAGGTGGAGGAGGCTGCGGACGCCGCCCTTGTCCGGCCGCAGCACCATGAAGTCGCCCGAGAATTCATCCCGGCAGCCGTCCATTGCCGGTCTGTCGGTCGATCGATGCCAACAGGAGCACGCCAATCAGCTTGACGATGAACAGCAGAACAAGTTGCCAAGGCACCAACTACGTGCATACTGGACTACTGTGTTAATTAAGGACCAGATCAAAGGCGGAACCTTTCATCACGCGCGGTCGAACCCATCTTCTTCGCACGTTAAGAAGGAGCGGTTACATTGGTCGGTAAGAAAAAGCTTCGGTTACTCGCTAGTTCTGCGTACGGTTTTCGTGATTCTGCACTGAATTTCTGGATGCATGACATACGGCGTAGATTAGATGGAGAGGGAGAGGAAGAAAGAGAGAGAGTTGCAGATGCAAGTCACCTCTCTGAATTGTTCCCCCGAGTTTATAGTGTTTAATATGCGAGAATCTTGTAGATTTGAAGGGTTTTTCTCTCAAAAAAAACATTCGATCTATTCATCAATAGTCATGGCAGTATAAAAAATACCGGAGATAAAAAATATTACATTCAAGTCCATAAACCACCTAACGACAACTATAAGCATCGGAGCTAGCTGAAGGCGTACCACCATCATCGCCTCTCCCATACGAAGCTGGGAAACCCTATTATTTAGACAGCCAAGAAATCATTGCGCTAAAACAGCACCATACGATCAGCGCACCAAAATCTTGCGAGATCTGCCGAAAACAACGCAATAGGAGGAGGAGCCCTCCCGCTAGCAAGGGGTCCACCGAACCTCCATGGCCTAAGGCCACATGAGAGGAGGCAGACCTACGGCGGCGGCGGCAGGAGCGCGAGGAATCCCTAATCACCTTGGTCACGAGAGGCACGGGCGAAGGGGCACGAGACATACGCTTTCTAGAGCTGGCATTTCCTCGGAGTAGTTTTCCTAGAGAAAGCTCCCTGCGCGCCCGATTCCACACGCGAAATCTTAAGACGTTGACACGTGGCAAATCCCAGTGGGGCACACATGCTATTTCCTCCCATGCAACTTCTCTAAAAACAACGCAATAGTTTGCTCGCATACACCCTCTCTAGGGAATGACCAGGTGTGTAGCATGCCTCTACTATGCTCAAACCGAAGGGTTTTTTGATTAAGACCTTCATACATATGAGAAAATGTAACTATTTGAAGAATAATAAATCAATGTCAAAAGATTGACATCAGAAGCTGGTTGGGGCTATTACAGTAAGTGTTGACATGAGTAAAACTTGGGCATATTCTAAAAACTCTTACTCCCTCCGTCTGGTGAAGAGTGTGCATCTAGCTTCAAAATTTGTCCACAAAAGAGTGTACTTTTATCTTTTCAATGCACTTTAAAGTAGAAAAACATACTTCTCTCTCATCACACGGTAATCAAGACCAATAGCAATCTACACATGGCTTTCTTAATTTCTACATGCACTTAGCTCATTGGGGGGTGGGTAATTAAAGAGGAGAGAGATGGTGGTTTGCACCTTTTCAATGCATTTTTTTACTTAACTCCATAATTTGTCCTAAAATTTCTAGATGTACACTTTTCATCGGACGGAGGGAGTAGTGTAACACCCTCGATGCGGCTATATCTCCCACGTGTCGGAGCACGACTTAGAGGCATAACCGCATTGAAGGCAATGCCGCAAGAGAGGTAATCTTCACACAACCCATGTAATGAATAAGGAAAGGGATAAATAGTTGGCTTACAATCGCCACTTCACACAATACATGAATATAACATTACATCATCCAGATACAATCAAGGTCCGACTACGGAACCAAAATAAAAGAAGACTACCCCTAATGCTACAGATCCCCGATAGTCCCAACTGGGATCCACTACTGATCTACTGAAACGAAACAACACAATGAACAAGATCTTCATCGAGCTCCTCCTTGAGCTTGGTAGCGTCACCTGCACGATATCAACGACACCTGCAAACTGGTTTTGGAAGTAATCTGTAAGTCACGGGGACTCAGCAATCTCACACCCTCGCGATCAAGACTATTTAAGCTTATGGGTAGGGAAAAGGTATGAGGTGGAGCTGCAGCAAGCACTAGCATATTTGGTGGCTAACATACGCAAATGAGAGCGAGAAGAGGAGGCAAAGGCACGATCGAGAAACTATGATCAAGAAGTGATCCTAGAACAACCTACGATCAAGCATAACTCCAACACTGTGTTCACTTCCCGGACTCCGCCGGAAAGAGACCATCACGGCTACAACCAGACATTAACAACTTCCCATCTGCCCATAACCGCGGGCACGGCTTTCGAAAGTTCAAATCCCTGCAGGGGTGTCCCAACTTAGCCCATCAGAAGCTGTCACGGTCAACGAAGGATATTCCTTCTCCCAAGACAACCCGATCAGACTCGGAATCCCGGTTACAAGACATTTCGACAATGGTAAAACAAGACCAGCAAAGCCACCCAGATGTGCCGACAAATCCCGATAGGAGCTGCACATATCTCGTTCTCAGGGCACACCGGATGAGCGCTCCATACAGCTAAAACCAAACCTCAAGTTTCCCCGAGGGGGCGCTGCAAAGGACTCTAGTTTGGACCAACACTCAGAGGAGCACTGGCCCAGGGTTTAAATAAAGATGACCCTTGGGTTGGCCGACCCAAGGGAAAGAAAAGGCTAGGTGGCAAATGGTAAAGCCAATGTTGGGCCTTGCTGGAGGAGTTTTATTCAAGGAGAACTTTCAAGGGGTTCCCATTATAACCCAACCGTGTAAGGAACGTAAAATCAAGGAACATAACACCGGTATGATGGAAACTAGGGCGGCAAGAGTGGAACAAAACACCAGGCATAAGGCCGAGCCTTCCACCCTTTACCAAGTATATATGTGCATTAAAGTAGACAAGATATAATAGCGATATCCCAACAATAAACATGTTCCAACAAGGAACAAACTCCAATCTTCACCTGCAACTAGCAACGCTATAAGAGGGGCTGAGCAAAGTGGAAACATAGCCAAACAACGGTTTGCTAGGACAAGGTGGGTTAGAGGTTTGACATGGCAATATGGGAGGCATAATAAGCAAGTGGTAGGTATCGTAGCATAGGCATAGCAAAGGAGCGAGCAACTATCAAGCAAAGATAGAAGTGATTTCGAGGGTATGGTCATCTTGCCTGCAAAGTTCTTCGAGAAGACGAAAGCTTGATCCTCGTAAGCGTACTCAACGGGCTCCTCGATCACGTACTCGTATCCCGGCTCTACCCAAACAAGAACAACAAGCAAAGGGAGACACAATCAACCACGGGCAATGCACAAGCAACATGATGCAAAACATGTCATGATATGCGGGATGCGATATGCGATGCATATGCATGATTCAGAAGGAAAAGATTGAATCAGGCCTCAACTTGGAAAACCAAGAGTGCCACTGGAAAGATGAGTTGATTTCGGTCGAAATCGATATAAAGATCACCGGAATCGGATGCACGGTTTGGAAATGACAAGCAAAACAAATATGGCACAAAGCTGCGGTTAACAGCACGAGGCCATCTAAATGCATCAACAACAATAAGCTACTGCACTCTAACATAACAACAAAATACATGGTAGGGATCCACTCAAGATGCTTGACAAAAGATGAACACTGAGCTACGGCTAATTCACTCAATAACAGGTTCAAACAAGCATGGCAAAAGTGCAAAAGATAACAGGTTTCAGACTTAGTGAAATTAACATCAAGTCAGGAATTTAATATCAGGAAGTAATGTTTAGAGCACTATAACAATATGCTGCAGGAACATATCATGGCAAAGCAAGGCATGGCATGAAGCTACTCAAAGCATACAACAAAAGTCCCTTACTGACCATAAGCCAAAACGGATCAGAAAATACAATGGCAACCATGTGAACATAGCAATTATCGTTAACAGATTCAGACTTAGAAGAAAACTGGAACATGGCAAAACAGACATTGAGTAGGCATTTGTATGAGCTCGAGGCACTCACCACAAGGCATTGCATGATAAACTAAGCATACACCCAGCAAGTCGACATGGCATGGAAGCTAAACATGGCAAGAACAACAACATAGCATGCATGGATCAACTACAACAAGCTCGGCAAAAATGCTTAACACGTAAACATTCTGCCAGGAACATTTTATAGCAAAAGTAGAGCTCGATTGAGTCAAGATAGGGTGCTCCATAATTGCAAAAAAAGACATGGATGGATAGAGCACAACAATATCTACAAAACATCCTTACTGATCATGCTCAAAAGAGGCATGGATCACTCGGTAGCAACATGAACACATGGCATAAAAATAATGACAGGGCAAAGACTTAGAATATTTCTAAGTCTCTGAAATCAGTAACATTGAGAGGGCTACTTTGCATGCTTGTGCTAGTCACCACATAGATCACAAAAAAATACATGGCATACACCCCTGTAAAGATAGCATGGTATACTTCAAAACTCGTGTAGGGCTCAAGTTCATAGGAGGCACACATTAATCATGGCAAAAAATGACAAAAGTGCAATTACTGATAAGGATCTGAAACTAACAGAAACTATCACTTTTCCAACAGCATTTAGGGCATCAAGATGAGCTCAAATGAACATGATGCAATGAGATGAAATGAAGTACTCGACGAGACGAACATTTCGATATGCTACACGCATGAATCGGAGCCACGGTTGGAGAGATATGATGCGTTGAAATGAGCAAAAATTATTAGGGTTCGGGCAAAATTAGGTCAACCTCACGATCCAGATCTGGATCCAGATCGGGCGCGGAAACCGAGGTCGCAGGAGTACTATTCACCAGAGAGGAAACGGCGGCGGCCGGAGTCGTTGTCGCGGAGGAGGAGCTCGCCAGGGTTGGAGGCCGGACGGTGAGGCGATGGGGTGCGGCGGCGCCGGACTCGGGCGGCGGGCAGAGGCGAGCCGCGGCGCGGAAGCCGAAGCGGGGCGGCTGCGGTGGTTGGCGCCGGCGAGCAGGCGGCGGAGGCGGCTCGTCGGTGCGGTGGCGGGCGGCGCCGGCGTCGGGGAAGGCGGCGCGGCGCGCGGTAGGTGGCGGCGGGGCGCGCGGCTCGGGAGGCGGCGGAGAGGGCCCGCCCTGGGCTTCGGCGGGCCGGCGGCGGGGGAGGCGGCCGAGCCAACGGGGCGGCGACACGTGGCGGCGGCGGGGCAAGTCGGACACGTCCGGCCCGAATCGGACGTGTCCGGCGGCGAGAGGTGGGAAGAGACCAGGCTAGGGTTGGAAATGACCCGAAATTTCGGGGAGGGACCTATTTATAGAGGTAGAGGGAGTTAGGAAAGTCCAAATGAGGTGCGGTTTGTGGCCACGCGGTCGTGATCGAACGGCCTAGATGATGGAGGGGTCTTAGGTGGGTTTTGGGCCACTTTGGAAGGGTGTTGGGCTGCAACACACACGAGGCCTTTACGGTCCCTCGGTTAACCGTTGGAGTATCAAACGAAGTCCAAATGGTACGAAACTTGACAGGCGGTCTACCGGTAGTAAACCAAGGCCGCATGACAAGTCTCGGTCCAATCCAGGAACGTTTAACACCTGCACACGAAAAGAGGTAAAAGGAAGCGCCGGAGGACATAGGAGCGCCGGAATGCAAAACGGACAACGAGGAAAATGCTCGGATGCATGAGACGAACATGTATGCAAATGCGATGCACATGATGACATGATATGATATGCATGACACGCAAGCAAATGACAAGGCAACAACAGCGAATAACTGGAAGACACCTGGCACATCGGTCTCGGGGCGTTACAAGTAGGTTATTGCATTCAATGCTGCTTGCCACTAGCTAGTTGTGAACGCGAAACCCGTGCCACTCCCGTGAGCGGCTCAGGTGCAACCCTAGGCGGTGCTGCCATCAGCCCCCACCTCGCCTCTCAACTCCTTCTCTGTCACCGGTGGGTGATGCCGGGAAAATCCCGTGCATGTGTCGGCGGCGGTGGGGCTCTTCTCCTCATCCTCCACGAGGTGCTCGGGTGGCGCGGGCCAGCTTGCCCATGTTGTGGCACGGCTACGTATTGTGGGCATGATAGATCTGGCCCCTGGAGGGCACACGCCGACATGTGTGGTGCACGTCGACGTGCCTGATGTATGGTTGCGGCCCGAAACCATGGTGGTTCCTGGCATCGGGCAACACTCCTTTGTTCCATGCCAACATGGTGCTCGATAGTGCATGGAGGCTCGCACAGCGTCCGATTGGCCATTGATGGATCTAGCCTCGTGCTGGAGTTTGGCCGCCTGGGGTCTCCGCAAGGTGCGATCTGCTACGGCGGTTCTTGGTGCTTCTTCTTTGACGTGTAGGTTCAATCATCATCTGGACAATCGGCTCCACATCAGCATCTGCGTCACCATCACAATCCATCATCTCCCCCTCGTCCACACAGATAGGAATATTGTTGGTTCCTGGCACAGGAATTTCCATCACCATCAGCACCTTGTCAGTCGACGGATAAACCGGGACCTTGGACGCGTGGGAGTGATACTTAGACCACCGAGGTCGCTATCTAGGATCCTCTGAATCTGCCTCGCCCATCTCCCATAGTAGGATCTTGATTAGGAGAGTCGATCTCTCCGGAGTAATCTACACCAGCTCCTTCTTCGTTGCTACAGGCGCCACACCGTCCACTCCCTTGATTAGATCATCGACATTGGGGAACGAAAAGAAAATCTTCATCATCTTCGAGAACTTTAGAATGTTACCTGGCGTATAACACATCAGCTTCATCGTACATCCCGACCCATTCATCCTCACGAGGTCGATGGTGACAGAGCTCGGTGGTGACTGAGATCAGTGGTGAATTCGAGTGATTGTGAATGTGAGCAGTGGTGGGTTGGGTGAGAGTGGCGATGGTGGTAAATTTGGTGGGTGAAAATGTGGAATGAATGCAGTGGGGTGAAACGTGCTATTCAATATGGAGATCAATGTGTTGCTTATGTGTTAAAATTTGCAAAATTGTTGACAATAAACCCTATATCATTTTTTGCTAAAGGTGCTAGTAAACTTGCTAACTAAAATTTTGCTAAATTTTCTAACTGAAAATTTCAGTCACATGTGTTAAAAAACTTGTGTCTGGCTGTAGTTTTGGTTCAGAAAAATTAAGTGTCAAAAGTAGAGAACAATTCATCTCAAAAATTGGTCTCATTAAAGTTTAATTTCAGACCAATTCAGTGTCGATTTTTTTTTGTTTGAGATTCTGAAGATTCAGTTTGACTCAAATTCAGTGTAGGTGTCAGAAAATTCAATCCTAGGTGTCCAAAAATTCTATTTGGCTCAAATATAGTATCAGGTGTCAAAAATTCAATAGCAGGTTATATTTCACTCAAACCCATAATTCACACTGCATATGAAACATAATTTACATTGCATAACAACATCATCACTGCCCATCATAACAACGACATCACTTCCATCATACGGTTCACAAATTGGCTGACTACACCTACATTGCAATTACATTACTTCATCGGCATGATAGGGCAACTACATATACATTGCCCTACGCCTACAATGCACTTTCTGTGCAAAATGCAACATACTTTCATCACTACTAGAACCGTTACACTACTACAATGCTTTACTAAGTAGAACATGACACATATTTTATCACTACTAGTAGCCAGAGATGCTTGCAACTATCATAGCAACAAAAAACAATATGAACTGAAGGAAATATGCCCTAGAGGCAATAATAAAGTTATTATTTATTTCCTTATATCATGATAAATGTTTATTATTCATGCTAGAATTGTATTAACCGGAAACATAATACATGTGTGAATACATAGACAAACAGAGTGTCACTAGTATGCCTCTACTTGACTAGCTCGTTGATCAAAGATGGTTATGTTTCCTAACCATAGACATGAGTTGTCATTTGATTAACGGGATCACATCATTAGGAGAATGATGTGATTGACTTGACCCATTCCATTAGCCTAGCACTTGATTGTTTAGTTTGTTGCTATTGCTTTCTTCATAATTTATACATGTTCCTATGACTATGAGATTATGCAACTCCCGTTTACCGGAGGAACACTTTGTGTGCTACCAAATTTCACAACGTAACTGGGTGATTATAAAGGTGCTCTACAGGTGTCTCCGAAGGTACTTGTTGGGTTGGCGTATTTCGAGATTAGGATTTGTCACTCCGATTGTCGGAGAGGTATCTCTGGGCCCTCTCGGTAATACACATCACTCAAGCCTTGCAAGCATTGCAACTAATAAGTTAGTTATGGGATGATGTATTACGGAACGAGTAAAGAGACTTGCCGGTAATGAGATTGAACTAGGTATTGAGATACCGACGATCGAATCTCGGGCAAGTAACATACTGATGACAAAGGGAACAACGTATGTTGTTATGCGGTCTGACCGATAAAGATCTTCGTAGAATATGTAGGAGCCAATATGGGCATCCAGGTCCCGCTATTGGTTATTGACCAGAGAGGTGCCTCGGTCATGTCTACATAGTTCTCGAACCCGTAGGGTCCGCACGCTTAGCGTTCGTTGACGATATAGTACTATATGAGTTATGTATGTTGATGACCGAATGTTGTTCGGAGTCCGAGATGAGATCACGGACATGACGAGGAACTCCGGAATGGTCCGGAGATAAAGTTTGATATATGGATAGTAGTGTTTGATCTCCGGAAGGGTTCCGGAATTCACCGGAAGGGGTTCCGGATGTTTCCCGAAATGTTTGGGCACGAGAACACTTTATCTGGGGCAAAGGGGAAAGCCCACGAGGCTTTAGGAAAGTGCAAAAGGAAGTTTTGCGGAGACCAAAGGCTAGACGCCAGGAACCCTGGCGTCTAGGGGGTAGACGCCGGGAACCCTGGCATCTAGCCCTGGAGTCCGAGAAGGACTCTTGCCTTTCGGGTGAAACCGACTTTGAGGAGGCTTTTACTCCAAGTTTCGACCCCAGGGCTCAACATATAAATAGAGGGGTAGGGCTAGCACCAAAGACACATCAAGAAACACCAAGCCGTGTGCCGGCAACCCCGTCCCCTCTAGTTTATCCTCCGTCATAGTTTTCGTAGTGCTTAGGCGAAGCCCTGCGGAGATTGTTCTTCACCAACACCATCACCACATCGTCGTGCTGCCGGAACTCATCTACTACTTCGCTCCTCTTGCTGGATCGAGAAGGCGAGGACGTCATCGAGCCGAACGTGTGCAGAACTCGGAGGTGCCGTGCTTTCGGTACTTGGATCGGTCAGACGTGAAGACGTACGACTACATCAACCGCGTTGATATAATGCTTCCACGAACGGTCTACGAGGGTATGTAGACAACACTCTCCCCTCTTGTTGCTATGCATCACCATGATCTTGCGTGTGCGTAGGAATTTTTTTGAAATTACTACGTTCCCCAACAGTGGCATCCGAGCCAGGTTTTATGCGTTGATGTAATATGCACGAGTAGAACACAAGTGAGTTTTGGGCGATATAAGTCATACTGCTTACCAGCATGTCACACTTTGGTTCGGCAGTATTGTTGGATGAAGCGGCCTGGACCGACATTACGCGTACGCTTACGCGAGACTGGTTTTACCGCCGTGCTATGCACACAGGTGACTAGCGGGTGTCAGTTTCTCCAACTTTAGTTGAACCGAGTGTGGCTACGCCCGGTCCTTGCGATGGTTAAAACAGCACCAACTTGACAAACTATCGTTGTGGTTTTGATGCGTAGGTAAGAATGGTTCTTGCTAAGCCCGTAGCAGCCACGTAAAACTTGCAACAACAAAGTAGAGGACGTCTAACTTGTTTTTGCAGGGAATGTTGTGATGTGATATGGTCAAGACGTGATGAGATATAAGTTGTTTTATGAGATGATCATGTTTTCTTAAAGTTATCGGCAACTGGCAAAAGCCTTATGGTTGTCTCTCTATTGCATAAGATGCAAGCGCCAAATAATTGCTTTACTTTATCGTTATGCGATAGCAATAGTTGCAAGAGCAATAGTTGGTGAGACGACCATGTGACGACACATTGATATAGATCAAGATGATGGAGATCATGGTGTCATGCCGGTGACGATGGAGATCATGACGATGCTTTGGAGATGGAGATCAAAGGCACAAGATGATGATGGCCATATCATGTCACATATTATGATTGCATGTGATGTTTATATTTTATACATCTTACTTTGCTTAGTTCGACGGTAGCATTATAAGATGATCTCTCACTAATTATCAAGGTACAAGTGTTCTCCCTGAGTATGCACCGTTGTGAAAGTTCTTCGTGCTGAGACACCACGTAATGATCGGGTGTGATAGGCTCTACGTTCAAATACAACGGGTGCAAAACAGTTGCACACACGGAATACTCAGGTTAAACTTGACGAGCCTAGCATATAAGAGATATGGCCTCAGAACACGAAGACTGAAAGGTCGAGCGTGAATCATATAGTAGATATGATCAACATAGTGATGTTCACCATTGAAACTACTCCATCTCACGTGATGATCGGACATGGTTTAGTTGATATGGATCACGTGATCACTTAGAAGATTAGAGGGATGTCTGTCTAAGTGGGAGTTCTTAAGTAATATGATTAATTGAACTTTAATTTATCATGAACTTAGTCCTGGTAGTATTAGCATATCTATGTTGTAGATCAATAGCTCGCGATGTTGCTGCCAGTTTATTGTGTTCCTAGAGAAAAATTATGTTGAAAAATGTTAGTAGCAATGATGCGGATTGGATCCGTGATCTGAGGACTATCCTCATTGCTGCACAGAAGAATTATGTCTTTGATGCACCGCTAGGTGACAGACCTATTGCAGGAGTAGAGGCAGACGTTATGAACGTTTGGCTAGCTCAATATGATGACTACTTGATAGTTTAGTGCACCATGCTTAACGGCTTAGAATCGGGACTTCAAAGACGTTTTTGAACGTCATGGAACATATGAGATGTTCCAGGAGTTGAAGTTAATATTTCAAGCAAATACCCGAGTTGAGAGATATGAAGTCTCCAACAAGTTCTATAGCTAAAAGATGGAGGAGAATAGCTCAAGCAGTGAGCATGTGCTCAGATTGTCTGGGTACTACAATCGCTTGAATCAAGTGGGAGTTAATCTTCCAGATAAAATAGTGATTGACAGAATTCTCTAGTCACCATCACCAAGTTAGTAGAACTTCGTGATGAACTATAGTATGCAAGGGATAATGGAAACGATTCCCAAGCTCTTCGTAATGCTGAAATCAACGAAGGTGGAAATCAAGAAAAACATCAAGTGTTGATGGTAGACAAGACCACTAGTTTCAAGAAAAGGGCAAAGGGAAGAAGGGGAACTTCAAGAAGAATGACAAGCAAATTGCTGCTCAAGTGAAGAAGCCCAAGTCTGGTCCTAAGCCTGAGACTAAGTGCTTCTACTGCAAAGGGACTGGTCACTGGAAGCGGAACTGCCCCAAGTATTTGGCGGATAAGAAGGATGACAAAGTGAACAAAGGTATATTTGATATACAGATTATTGATGTGTATTTTACTAGTGTTCATAGAAACCCCTCTGTATTTGATACTGGTTCAGTTGCTAAGAGTAGTAACTCGAAACGGGAGTTGCAGAATGAACAGAGACTAATTAAGGGTGAAGTGACGATGTGTGTTGGAAGTGGTTCCAAGATTGATATGATCATCATCGCACACTCCCTATACTTTCGGGATTAGTGTTGAACCTAAATAAGTGTTATTTGGTGTTTGCGTTGAGCGTGAATATGATTTGATCATGTTTATTGCAATACGGTTATTCATTTAAGTAAGAGAATAAATTGTTGTTCTGTTTACATGAATAAAACCTTATATGGTTACACACCCAATGAAAATGGTTCGTTGGATCTCGATCGTAGTGATACACATATTCATAATATTGAAACCAAAAGATGCAAAGTTAATAATGATAGTGCAACTTATTTGTGGCACTGCCGTTTAGGTCATATTGGTGTAAAGCGCATGAAGAAACTCCATGCTGATGGACTTTTGGAATCACTTGATTATGAATCACTTGATGCTTGCGAACCATGCCTCATGGCCAAGATGACTAAGACTCCGTTCTCCGAAACAATGGAGCGAGCAACTGACTTATTGGAAATAATACATACTGATGTATGCGGTCTGATGAGTGTTAAGGCTCACGGCAAGTATCGTTATTTTCTGATCTTCACAGATGATTTGAGCATATATGAGTATATCTGCTTGATGAAACACAAGTCTGAAACATTTGAAAAGTTCGAAGAATTTCAGAGTGAAGTGGAGAATCATCGTAACAAAAATAAAAAGTTTCTACGATATGATCGCAGAAGAAAAATATTTGAGTTACGAGTTTGGCCTTCAGTTAAAACAATGTGAAATAGTTTCACTACTCACGCCACCTGGAACACCACAGTGTAATGGTGTGTCCGAATGTCGTAACCGTGCTTTATTAGATATGGTGCGATCTATGATGTATCTTACCGATTACCACTATCGTTTTGGGGTTATGCATTAGAGACAGCTACATTCACGTTAAATAGGGCACCATCTAAATCCGTTGAGATGACACCGTATGAACTGTGGTTTGGCGAGAAACCTAAGATGTCGTTTCTTAAAGTTTGGGACTGCGATGCTTATGTGAAAAAGTTTCAACATGATAAGCTCGAACCCAAATCAGAGAAGTAAATCTTCATAGGATACCCAAAAGAAAATGTTGGGTACACCTTCTATCACAGATCCGAAGGCAAGTTATTCATTGCTGAGAATGGATCCTTTCTAGAGAAGGAGTTTCTCTCGAAAGAAGTGAGTGGGAGGAAAGTAGAACTTGATGAGGTAACTGTACCTGCTCCCTTATTGGAAAGTAGTTCATCATAGAAATCTGTTCGTGTGACTACTACACCAATTAGTGAGGAAGCTAATAATGATGATCATGTAACTTCAGATCAAGTTACTACCGAACCTCGTAGGTAAACCAGAGTGAGATCCGCACCAGAGTGGTACGGTAATCCTGTTCTGGAGGTCATGTTACTTGACCATGACGAACCTACGAACTATGAGGAAGCAATGATGAGCCCAGATTCCGCGAAATGGCTTGAGACCATGAAATCTGAGATAAGATCCATGTATGAGAACAAAGTATGGACTTTGATTGACTTGCCCAATGATGGGCGAGCCATTGAGATTAAATGGATCTTCAAGAGGAAGATGGACGCTAATAGTAGTGTTACTATCTACAAAGCTAGAATTGTCGCCAAAAGGTTTTCGACAAAGTTCAAGGTGTTGACTACGATGAGAGTTTCTCACTCATATCTATGCTTAAGTCTGTCTGAATCATCTTAGCAATTGCCACATTTTATGAAATCTAGCAAATGGATAAACAAAACTACATTCCTTAATGGATTTATTAAAGAAGAGTTGTATATGATGCAACAAGAAAATTTTGTCAATCCTAAAGGTGCTAACAAAATATGCAAGCTCCAGCGATCCATCTATGGACTGGTGCAAGCATCTCGGAGTTGGAATATACGCTTTGATAAGTTGATCAAAGCATATAGTTTTATACAGACTTGCGGTGAAGCCTGTATTTACAAGAAAGTGAGTGGAAGCACTACAGCATTTCTGATAAGTATATGTGAATGACATATTGTTGATCGGAGATAATGTAAAATTATTCTGCAAAGCATAAAGGAATGTTTGAAAGGAGTTTTTCAAAGAAAGACCTCGGTGAAGCTGCTTACATATTGAGCATCAAGATCTATAGAGATAGATCAAGACGCTTGATAAGTTTTTCAATGAGTACATACCTTGACAAGATTTTGAAGTAGTTCAAAATGGAACAGTCAAAGAAGGAGTTCTTGCCTGTGTTACAAGGTGTGAAGTTGAGTAAGACTCAAAACCCGACCACGACAGAAGATAGAGAGAGAATGAAAGTCATTCCCTATGCCTCAGCTATAGGTTCTATAAAGTATGCCATGCTGTGTACCAGATCTGTTGTATACCCTACACTATTTTTGGCAAGGGAGTACAATAGTGATCTAGGAGTAGATCACTGGACATCGGTCAAAATTATCCTTAGTGGAATAAGGATATGTTTCTTGATTATGGAGGTGACAAAAAGGTTCGTCGTAAAGGGTTACATCGATGCAAATTTTGACACTGATCCAGATGACTCTAAATCTTAATCTGGATACATATTGAAAGTGGGAGCAATTAGCTAGAGTAGCCCCGTGCAGAGCATTGTTGACATAGAAATTTGCAAAATACTTACGGATCTGAATGTGGCAGACCCGTTGACTAAACTTCTCTCACAAGCAAAACATGATCACACCTTAGTACTCTTTGTAAGTGCATCTAGTGCCCCTTAGTGATTTTGGTGTATTGAAGACTTATAGGTTAAGGGACTAATGCGTGTGTGAGTGTACACAGGTTTATAAGTCTATGAGGAGTTTGATATTTACAGGAAAAGTCGACCCCTAAGAATGAATATCTTTGGCTGAAGATTTTGGTATTTCTGAAGACATTCATGAAGACTTTGAAAGTGAAGAAATTGGTGTGTCCGTGAAGACTTGATATTCATGCGAGCAATATGAAGCTTGAATACTTTTGTTTTCATAGTTTTGTTTTTCTCTTTCTTGAGTCATAGGAAACACCGTCCTATTAAAGGGGGTCGAGGAAATACTAAGGAAAAATTTCCATGTGATGCTCAACTCAAAATCCTACACCTACCAATCCCTTCGAGTGAAGCCATTAGAAATCTCATATAGTTCAGTCAATTTCTTCAATGACAAAGACGAAGTTCTTATGATCTCTGAGGAATTTGTCCTGACTGAGGAGTTAGGAATTCGCCAGTGCGGATTGCCTACACAGTGAGGAACATGATAGCCCTGAGGGTTTTGCTACTCAAAATTCCAACCGTTGCTGTGCTATGCGCCAGCTGTTCCAAAATATCTATCCACCTAACGGTCATATCATTGAAGGGCATTTATGTCTTATCATGTCGGGCTGCTCCCTAAGCTATAAATAGCCGCCCCCTACAACCACTAGCTGGTTGAGGCTGCTCCGAGAGAAACTAACACTTATCATTTGAGAGCAACCCATCCTTCGAGGACTTTGAGCGAAAATCATCAAGTGAGGAAAAACCAAAAACTCAAAACTCAAACACCTACAAACCCCAAGCGATTGAGCATCACTGAAGAGATTGATCCTGAGTGGATCCGACGCTTGTTACCTTTGAAGACTGTGCTTCTTCCAGATGGTTAGGCGTCATGGTCTAGAGCATCCAAGAGGAATTGTGGATCGCCGGGTGACCAAGTTTGTGAAGGTTTGGAAGTTGCCTGAAGACTTACCGCGAGTGATTGGACGAGGTCTGTGTGACCTTAGTTCAAGGAGAATACGGTGAGGACTGGGTGTCTTGGACTAAGTGTCCTTGACTGGGTGTCCGGGACTGTGTGTCCTCGAGTTTAAATACTCAGCCGCTCCAACCAGACGTACAACTGAGACAGCAGTTGGAACTGGTCTACCAAATCATTGTCTTCACCGAGCTTACTGGTTCTATTTCCTCAACTCTTTCATTTCCTCATAACTGTGTTGTATGTTTGTTCATATATGTGTTTGAAGACTTTGACTGAAGACTTTCTCAGTTTCCTCAGATTCAATTTCTTCAGTCTATTTGTCTTCATCCTGTGTTATCCTGTGATTATGCTTCCTGTACTCTGTGCCTGTCTTTATTTCATCATAATGACTATGCTTGTATTCTGTTGTGTTTACTTTTGAGTACTTATTCCGCTGCTTGTAGTTCTTCGCTAAGGAATTTCCTCACTGGCAAATTCCCCAGTGAAGAATTTCATAAAAATCGCCTATTCACCCCCCCCCTCTAGTCAATATAACGCACTTTCAATTGGTATCAGAGCAAGGTACTCCCTTGTTCTGTGTGATTTTGGTTTAACCGCCTGGAGTTTTAGTTATGTCGACCGCAGGTATGATCAAGGTCTCTGCTGGGTGTCCTACCTTCGATGGGACGGACTACCCCTACTGGAAGAATAAGATGCGAATGCATCTTGAAGCAATTGATAACGATCTCTGGTATGTTGTGGAAAATGGTATTCCCTCAGTCACACCTTCTCTGAATGCTGCCGATGTGAAGAGATTCAAGCAACTCGACTCTCAAGCGAAGAATATCATATGTGGCCATCTGAGCAAAGGACAGTATGGCAGAGTGAGTGCTTTGGAAACAGTGAAGCTTATCTGGGATAGGTTGTCCAAAGTGAATGAAGGAGTCTCAACTTAGCGTGACTCTCGAGTTGATGTTCTTCACAATCTCTTTAACCGCTTCAAAAGACTCGACAATGAAAATGTTCAACAAACCTTCGATCGCCTCATTGACATCTCAAATGAGCTTCAAGCACTTGGTGCCACTGACATCACCGACCATGAGGTGGTGAAGAAATTGCTGAGATCGCTTGATTCTTCATTTGACACTCTGGCATTGATGATACAAGAACGTGCTGATTACAAGTCACTTGATACCGCTGATATTCTCGAGAGGCTAAATACTCACGAGTTCCAACTTGCTGAAAAGAGAGATCTCTATGGTTCAAGCTATGGCAGAACACGTGCACTGAAGGCCAAGGCAGTATCTGAGTCCGAAGATGAAGACTCTGATAGCAGCCTTGGTGATCCTGAAGAACTGAGCCATGATCTGGCTCTGCTCGTGAAGAAGTTTCAAAAGTTCTCAAGACGTGGTCGCCTTGGAAGATCCTCAAGGAGCAATGATTCCTCATCTAGTGACTACAAGAAGAGGCTCTGTCACAAGTGCAAGAAACCTGGACATTTCATTTAAGATTGTCCTCAGTGGGAAAAGGAATCAAAAAAGAAGAAATATAAGGATTACAGTTCTGATGATGCAAAGAAAAAGAAGAAATCCACAAAATCCTCATCATCAAAATCCTCAAAGCCTTCATATCACAAGAAGAGCAGCTCCAAGAAGGCCAGGGCATTCATTGGCAAGGAAATGGACTCTGAGGCTGAATCTGAAGAAAATGAGGAAGAGGAGTCATCAGAGGAGTCCGAATCTGGAGTGGCGAGCCTTGCTCTCGCTACTGCATTCGCCAGCAAGTCTATCTTCAACATTGAGGAAAATGACCTCACCAACAAGGCTGATGAAGGGGATGATGACTACGCTCCCACCTATTGCTTCATGGCAAAGGGTGCCAAGGTACTCAAATATACCTCCTCTGAATCAAGTGAGAATGAATCTGATGAAAACCTTAAGCCCAGCTATTCTAAACTTGCTAAGATTGCTATAAAACAAAAAAGGGCTTTAGAAAAGGTTCAAAACATGCTAAATAAAAGTAATGATATGTTGGGTGAAGAAATGGATCGCACTGAAACTTTGACTGAAAATCTTCAGAGACTTCAGTCCAAGCTTGAAAAACTTCAGAGTCATCATAACACTCTCTTATCGGATCATGAGAAGCTTTCTTATGAATTTCTTCAAAGAAAGCAAGACCTTGAGAAGCTAAGAGTGAGTTATGAAGATCTTCAGAAGGAGCGTGATTCATTACTTGCTCAACAAATCAGCGCATCTCAGGAAGAATTTGTTCCTCCATGCTTGAAGTGCATTGAACGTGAATCTGCTAATTCTTCACCTGAATGTTCAAATGCTGCTAATGTTTCAAATTCTTCACATGCCTCTGCTATCACTAATTCCTCATCTGAGGACATTGCTAGTATCACTGACGATGCAGGGCTAAAGGAATTGTACACAACAGGCATGTACAAAAGCCTCAAAGGGCATCATGCTCTTTGTGATGTGCTTAAAAAGCAAATCCTCAACAGGAACCCTAGGAAAGAGGGTATCGCCTTTGAGAGGAAACTCAATGCTGATGGTACATATTAGAAGTCTGAGCAGTACCCCAAAACTACATGGGCTGCTGCAAAGGGACCTCCGGTTGATCCATCTAACTTATCTGGATTTGCATGTGAATCTCCTCATTCTGATGATGAGTCAATTGACTCCAACTATAAGCTATTCAAAAATCAGAATGGTGAAGTATTTGCTAGATATGTTGGCACTAACTGCAGGAACGGCTCCCCTATGAAGAAAATCTGGGTTCCCAAAAGATGCCTTGAAAATCTTCAGGTGAACTTCATCATGACGCCACCTGTGAAGAATAGGAACCCCAGATCAAATTCTTCATACGGACCAAATTCTCCATATGGATCAAAGTCCTCATATGAACATCATCGTGCTAACCCGTATGTTTCGCAGGGAAGATCTAAGGATTATGGATATGTGCATTATTCTTCAAATCATTATGTCCATAAGTCCTCAAAGAATTTCTCTGCTTACTCTTATGCTTACTCTAACCCCTCTTATGTGAAACGAAATGGACTGACTTCTATGCCATCCTTCTCGTATGGAGCTCGCAAAATGATGAACTCTTTGCCACCCCTTCAGATGTGGGTGGTGAAGAAAAAGAACTAATCTCTTCTGCAGGGTCAGGTCTCCAGACGCACATAATCGTCTGAAGAATTTGCTGGAGACCTGAGCATGCCTGAAAAGACGCAGGCTAATCATGAAGAAATGAACTTTCATTTCTCACGTCCTCATATTGCTTTATCAGTTCTTTTACTTGATGAAATTGATCTAATGAATTGATGTCATATTCTTCACTAATGAAGTATATGAGTTTGTAAGCTGCACTAATTCATCTGCAGGATGATCAACCCAAAGCCACTGAGTGGGTCCTCGATAGTGGATGTACAAACCACATGACTGGTGACAAGAATCTATTGATGGATGCTCCATTATCACCGTCGCATCTGAAGCATATCATCTTTGCTGACAAAGGCAAAAGTCAGGTATTGGGTTTAGCTAAGGTTGCGATTACAAAGGATCGACACATGGACAAAGTCATGCTTGTTGAGTCCTTAGGATACAACCTTATGTCTGTCTCAATGCTTTGTGATCTTGATATGGTTGTTGTCTTCGGCAAGTACCGTTGTGTTGTGGTTATGGAAGCTAACAATTCCAAAGTCTTCGAAGGCTTTAGGAGAGGAGACCTGTATATTGTTGATTTTTCTACAGGACCACAACCAGTCGTGTGCTTACTTGCAAAAGCTTCAGAAGGCTGGCTCTGGCATCGACGACTTGGTCATGCAGGCATGAGGAATTTGCACACGCTTGCGAAGAAGAAGCATGTCATTGGCATCGAGAATGTCAAATTCCTCAAGGATCACCTATGCGGAGCCTGTGAAGCTGGGAAGATGACCAAGGCCAAGCATCCAGCGAAGACTATCATGACCACCACTCGCCCATTTGAATTGCTTCACATGGATCTCTTTGGTCATAATCATTATTCTTCTATCTTAAATGATGCATCTCAATATGGCTTTGTTATTGTTGATGATTATTCTCGTTACACATGGGTACACCTTGTTACTTACAAACATGAAGTGCAGGAAGTCTTCAAACGATTTTCCTCGAGGGCTTCAACCAACTTTGGTGTGAAGATCAAGCACATCAGAAGTGACAATGGCACTGAGTTGAAGAATTCTGGTCTCGATGACTATCTTGATGAACTTGGTATTTCTCATGAGTTATCTGCTCCTTACACTCCTCAGCAGAACGGCGTCGTGGAGCGCAAGAACAGGACTCTTGCTGAGATGGCTCGCACTATGCTTGATGAATACAAAACGCCTCGTCGTTTCTAGACTGAGGCAATTGATACTGCGTGCCACATCATCAACATAGTATATCTTCACAAATTCTTCAAAAAGACTGCCTATGAACTCCTCACTGATAAGAAACCCAATGTAAGTTATTTCAAAGTCTTCGGTGCTAAATGTTGGATTAGAGATCCTCATCACAACTCAAAATTTACACCGAAAGCACATGAAGGTTTCATGCTTGGTTACGGAAAGGACTCGCACACCTACAGAGTCTTCAACAACGTTCTTCACAAAGTTGTTGAAAATGTAGATGTGCGGTTCGATGAAACTAATGGCTCGCAAAGAGAGCACCTACCTACTGTGATAGATGAACCAGCACCTGAGGAAACTATCAAGTTCAAGGCTACTGAGGATGTCATTCCTACTGAAGAATCTGCTGAAGAATTCATTCCAGAACATGAAGAACATCGAGCTAATGCACCTGAAGAAAATGGTGTTGAAGAAAACGCTGATCAAACTCTTCAACGACAACCAGCTCATCCTCGCATTGCAAAAGAAGTGCAAGTTGAAAAGATCATCAATGACATCAAAGCGCCAGGTCCTCTCACATGCTCAAAAGCTTCACATTTGTCTAACTTTTGTGGGCAGTATGCTTTTGTCTCTATTACAGAGCCCACTAAGGTAGATGAAGCATTTCTGGAGCCTGAGTGGATTCAGGCCATGCAAGAATAATTACATCAGTTCGAGCTCAACAATGTCTGGGAACTAGTCAAACGTCCAGATCCTCGCAAGCACAATATCATCGGCAGAAAGTGGATCTACCACAACAAGCAAGATGAAAATGGCCTTGTTTTGAGGAATAAGGCACGGCTTGTAGCTCAAGGCTACACACAGGTTGAAGGAATTGATTTCGATGAAACTTTTGCACCTGTTGCTAGACTTGAGGCTATTCGCATATTACTTGCTTATGCTAACCATCATAATGTCACTCTATATCAAATGGATGTGAAAAGTGCATTCCTCAATGGTAAGCTTGAGGAAGAAGTATATGTTGCTCAACCCCCAGGTTTTGAAGATCCAAAGAATCCTGACAAAGTCTTCAGACTCAACAAGGCCCTCTATGGCCTCAAGCAGGCCCCACGGGCTTGGTATGATACTTTGAAGGAACTCTTCATGAAGAAAGGCTTCAAACCCGTTCACTCGACCCTACTCTTTTCACTAAATCTTATGATGGTGAATTCTTTGTGTGCCAAGTATATGTTGATGATATTATCTTTGGCTGTACTGACCAACGTTATAGTGATGAATTTGCCTATATGATGAGTGAAGAATATCAAATGTCTAGTATGGGAGAGTTGAAATTCTTCTTAGGTCTTCAAATTTGTCAACAACAAAATGGCATATTCATATCTCAGGAGAAATACCTCAAGGATGTACTGAGGAAATTCGGCATGCAAGATTACAAAGGCGTCAAAATTCCTATGCCCACAAATGGCCATCTGTGCACTAATGAAAATGGTATTGACTTCGATCATAAGGTATACCGCTCCATGATAGGTTCCTTATTATACTTATGTGCATCTAGGTCAGATATAATGCTTAGTGTTTGCATGTGTGCCCGATTTCAAGCTGTACCGAAGGAATCACACCATAAGGCTGTGAAGCATATTCTTTGATATCTAGCTCACACACCAACACTTGGATTATGGTACCCCAAGGGCTCGGCTTTTGATCTTGTTGGATATTCTGATTCTGACTATGCTGGTGATCGTGTGGATCGCAAGTCAACATCTGGTACATGTCATTTCCTCAGACGATCTTTGGTCTGTTGGTCCTCGAAGAAACAGAACTGCGTATCACTATCTACTGTTGAAGCTGAGTACATTGCCGCTGGTTCTTGCTGTGCCCAATTGCTATGGATGAAGCAAACTCTCAAGGACTACGGTGTCAACATGAAGAATGTACCTCTCTTCTGTGACAATGAGAGTGCCATCAAGATTGCTCACAACCCAGTTCAACACTCGAAGACAAAGCACATTCAGATTCGTCATCATTTTCTTCGTGATCATGTGTTGAAGGGCGACATTTCTATTGAGCATGTGAAGACTGAAGAACAGCTAGCCGATATCTTCACAAAGCCCTTGGATGAGAAGAGATTTAGCAAGTTGCGGTGTGAGCTAAATATCCTAGAACTTCGAATGTTCTTTGAAAAGGACACCCATCCTAACACTTATGCAAAATTGATAACTTAGATGTGCAACACATGAAGAAACGTTTTACTTCAATCAATGAAGAATAACACTCTTAGTGTGAAGGAATTAATGAATAATTTGATTCTCATAACCCTACGATAATTGTACGCGGTGTCTGAAATCATCATTCTTATACGGTGGGTCACGCCACCACCAAAAGTTGAAATTCCTCAAATTATTCATATTCTTCAACTTTGCATAATCTTCACTGGTTCCGTTGTTTTTCTTCATTGGCTATATATATATATGAGTTTATGTCCTCTACAACATTCACTTATTGCTATTTCTTCAAGTTGGTTTTCTGCTAAGTGAATGTGATCGGACCCTTCCCCTCTATGCTATACTCAACCCAATCTGTTCACAAATTCTTCATGTGCGTTCTATTTGAAACTCGTTCGAAATCTTCACTGTGTCCTTGTCAGCTGAAGAAATTGAGAACGGAACTTTAAAACTAATCTTATCCAAATTTTCGGTTTTGCCGCTCAAATCGTTCCGCATCCCACGATAAATTTTTAATTCACCCACGATCTTACACGATCTCCACTACACAGTACGTGGGTGACACATGTCGTGCGAAGGAGAAGGGTCAGGGGCACGTTCGTCCCAAATCTTCGGGCGAACAGTTTTTCACTGCTACTATAAATACCCCCTCATCACTTCCTCACTTCCTTTACTCCGCTCGATCTCTCTCTCCCACTCGAGCTTCCCAAACCCTAGCGCCGCCGCTACTCCATCATCGCCGGTGAGGAAGAGCTTCACTGCCTCGACCTCGTCGTCGTCGTACTCACGCCGACCTCGGAAATCTTCACCTCCGCCGCCGCCGTAGACGTCTTCCTCCGCCAAGTTAGGGCGTGGAAGATCTACACCGACGAACTCCACTGTTTCACCTCACTGTTCGTCGTGTTCTTCATTCAGGGTAATTAAAAGTTACTTTTACTACCCTCCTTGATTCGAAGTTTCTCTGTAAAATCTTCAAAGGTGTTTTATTCTTCAAATCTTCACACACTAAACACCTCACATGTCATCTGTTCTTGATTCGTTTCTCTAAGCATCAATTTTCTTCAAGGTTCCTCAATTGTGTGGATCTTCGATCTATACAACTCTGGAACCTAAGACAAAGAACGCTTAGTGAAAATCTTCAAGACTCATCTGGTCAAATTCCTCAAACTTGTTCTTTTTGAAAAACCCTCTGAGAACGCATATGACCTCTCCAAATTCCTCGCAACTATACTCTGTTCACAGGTACACATGTCAGCTTCTGAATCACTAGGTTCTCATCAACTTAACTCATTTGCAGCGTTTCTCGAAGAAAAGTTGCATACTTCTTCAGAGAATTCGATTGTTCAAATTCCTCAACTGAAGAAAATGGCTGATGGTAAAAGGCCACAGAAGGGAGGAAAGAGGCCTGAGGTAAATACAGCGTTTGAGATCCCTGATGACATATATGTTGGGTACTGCACACCTACTGAGGAAACCAAGAATGAGCGCAAAGTGCGCAAACAGAGGATAGAGAGGAGATGGGCAAGAGAATGGAGGGAGTACAGATATGTCACTCCTAAGTACATGAAGAAATTCGCACTCAATCCTCCATGCCCAAGAGCTCCATTGGCACCTGGCCAAGTAGCAGATCCCACCAGCCTCAAGCGCGGTGAGGACTATCCTGATGAATGGGCCAAGCGCCAAGGCAAGTTGGCCAAGCAAGCCAGAGAAGCGGTGAGGAAATTCAATAAAGACTATGTTGTGGCTGCTGCTGCCTCTGCTGAGGCCTCTGTCAAGCCGAGGAAATCCATGCCTAAGAAGTCTGCTCGTAAGTCAAGTGCTTCACCAACAGTGCCCTCACGGCCAAGTTCGTCAGCTGCGCCCTTACGGCCAGACTCTTCAAGGTCCTCACGACCAATCCCTCAAGCTGCTCCTTCAAAATCCTCAGCACCTCCTCCAAAGTCCTCAGTTGTTTCGACAAAGTCCTCAGCACCTGCGCATCTGGCCTCGTGCCAAAGGACTACAGGCATCTCCATTGCCTCTGGTGTCTCAGCAAGTGCCATCTGAAGAAGATGAAGCTGATGATGATGAACTTGCAGAAATCATCAGAGACAGACAAGTTAGGGCCGCTAGAGCCAAAGGCACACCTGTGCCACTGCTTTTGGATCCCAAGCTGATCCTCGACTACATTGATCTCTGGCACAAGGACCTAAATACTCCTATGCCTGACTTCAAGCTGACGCCTGGTCAAAATCACATGCTGACTCATTTCATCCAAGAGGAGAAATGGAAATATGATCAGGCCAGGCAGATCAAGAAGGCTCAATGCAGAAAGGATAAATACCTGAAGAACAACGTTGTCACTATGACCACTGATGAACTTGTAAAAATCCAATCTGAAATCAAAACCCTCAGCGATGACTTCCAAGCCTACTATGCTGATTGGCAAGGAGCCAAAGTTAGATTTGTAAAGATAACTGAACAGTTCACTTCAAATGTTGCTGCCCCAACGCAACAGGAAATTCCTCAGGCTGAAGCATCTGCTCAGCCAACTGAAGAACATGCCAGCACCGCTGATGACAATCAGGCTGCTGAAGAAAATGTGAGTTCCAGGGCTGATGACTGCATTCCAGCCACTGAAGAAATTGCCGGGGCATCCACTAGTGGTGTGCCTGAAGAAACTGAAGAACTCAGGGCAACTGCATCAGTTGTGCCTGAAGAAAATCAACCAGATTCTTCAGCTGCTCCTGCACCAACTTCAACTCCAATCCTTCCATCTGCATCAGATGTGAAGAAGACCAAGGCTGCAGAGCGTGCTGCAGTGAAGAAAAGAAAAGCATCAGCTGCTTCAGATTCTTCAGCTCCGAAGAAAATGAAGCCTATGA
Organism: Triticum urartu; assembly: GCF_056163025.1. Taxonomy (NCBI): domain Eukaryota; kingdom Viridiplantae; phylum Streptophyta; class Magnoliopsida; order Poales; family Poaceae; genus Triticum; species Triticum urartu. Next base: position 146,365,752 of record NC_141879.1, on the reverse strand, counting down.
CAAGCTCATTTGCACATCTGATTGATGCTTTTCCCATCTAACCAGGCCATCAAAGGACCTTGTTTCTTTTGATGAAGAATATGTGATCCCCAGCGGATCTGATGAAGAAACTTCTTCTGCTGCTTCGTCTGAACCGTTGGATGAAAAAATTAAAGTGGATGCGATCCCTTCAACACCTATCATCTCCTCGCCTATGCCTCAGTTCACAGCTGAAGAGGCTGGCGTTGAAGAAATGGAAGATGAAGATGTGGACATTGGCTGCTCCACACCCGTAAGCAGTGATGAATTCTGGGAAAGTCAACATCCAAACTCTCCAATGTTCACCCCTCTACAGCAAATTCCTCAGTCCCCCACACAAACTGTTCACATGGGCTCTGAAGAAACTCCTCCCACTGCATCTGTTCATGAGGAAATTCCAGCCACTAGCGCTGAAGAAACTGCTGCTGCTGAACAACCAACTACGCAGACTGCCACTGAGGAAGAACCAGAAATTCCTCAGCCTAAAGAACCTGCGATTGAGATTCCTGAGGTCGTGATGCAACTCACTGACACTCCTCTGCCAATGCCAAAGGATCCATTTTCACGCAAGCAAAAGTTCAAGGCTGATGATTTCTTCGGCGAGCACGTATTCTTCGAAGATTATAACCCATATGACTCTGCTCGCATTAGGAAGAGGCATTTCTAGACTGCTAGTCAAGCCAATTTCTATTCCTCAGTGTTGTTCAACAAGGAGAAGATTTTCTACCATGAGCATATTCCTCACGTGGATATGGAATCTCTGCCGTGCTTCGCACTAGTCCTCAGTGTTCTTCATGACGCTGGACTGCTCAATTTTTGCTCTGACATCTGCGATTGGAATGAAGAACTGATTCTTCAATTCTATGCAATGTTGCACATCACCGGAAATGCTGAAGATGTGAATTCATGGGTGCTGGACTGGATGTCTGAAAATACTCACTACACTGCACCAGCCTCTGAATTGCTTCGTGCTCTACCACTCAGTCCTCCCCTTGAAGAAGCTCGCTGCATCTACAGTGAACCTGAGCTCACACATCATTACATGCAAGTGCTGATGAAGCCTTTGAAACCAGGTCAGGCACCACGAAAAAAATTCCTCATGAAGGAATTGATGTACGTGCCCAGAACTGTCTATCGTATTCTTACGAGGACAATCAGTCCTATCAAAGGCCACGACTCATCTGATGAGAAAATTGTTGGCATCATGAAGAATCTGGTATTCAACATCGTTCATGGCATTCCTGTCAACTATCATGATTTCTTCATGAGGACTATGGCCAATGTTGCACTGTCTCCGTTTGAGCTAAAGCCTTATGCACCTTGGATCATGAGATTCCTCAGGACAAGGTCTTCACTCAACTACAAAGCTGATTTCCAGAATCATCTCAGCTACTTGCCCCCAATTAAAGTCCTCAAGCAGACATATTCTTCAGTTGATGGAAAGGGCAAGGCACCAGCTGTAATTGATGAAGGCATTCGTCCATTGGATGGTCAGTTTCGCAAAGCTGTATCTTATTCCACCAATGATGACTCTGCCACACATGACTCTGCCAATGCTCCCAAGTCCACTCCTCAAGCCACTGCTCCGCGCGTGATGACAGACCGTGAACTTCTGCTTAGTATTCACCAGAAGGTGGATTGAAATCACAAATGGGTTAAGCGTCAGTTTGGTTCACTTCTTCACAACATGACTGCCACACATAATGCAGTGAAGAAAAACCACTACTACCTCCATCAAGTCTTCGGTCGCACCTGGGCAATCGTGTCACATCTGTATGGTGAAGAAGATCTGAAGAACATGGGTCTTGATGAAGATTTTGACTGGTCTGCACCTCCACCGAAGAAATTCAAGAAGGTCAAGGTTCCTTCTCTGGTGGCCAGCTCATATTCTTCATCGTGCGACACTGATGAACATGAAGATTTAGATGACACTACGGCAGGCCCTACATCAACCAACGACCCCAACAACACTGGCGCTCCTTCATCAACTTGATTATCTTCAGGGGCGTTAGTCCTCAGTTTCGATCCTTTTGGTCATTTGATGACAAAGGGGGAGAAATTTGAGTTAGTCTTCAAGCGAGTCTATTTTATCGCCCATATACAGCGTTTTTTTTTGCTAAGTTACAACTCTCGTTCTTCTGAAACTTTATTGGATCGAGTTGTAATCTTAAACCCGATGGTGCTCTGATACTTTTGATGCACTATGCTCTGATACTCTTTTCTGCATGCTTATTCCTCGTTAATATTATTGCACGCATGCTGAATTTCATCAGGCACCATATTTCATCATGCATTTCAAATTCTTCATATTATATGTTAAATGCGTGTATGAATTACAAGATATAAGGGGAGATCTCCATGATTCAACTCTTCAAGTGTGCATTGCTTCAAAAGCAAATTCCTCACTATGCACATCTTCAGGGGGAGTTCTTCTATATCTTGCAATCAAATTCCTCAATATCAGTATTTACACTTCATATGTTTATCCCCGTTGAAAACTTAACATATATTGTCATCAATCACCAAAAAGGGGGAGATTGTAAGTGCATCTAGTGCCCCTTAGTGATTTTGGTGTATTGAAGACTTATAGGTTAAGGGACTAATGCGTGTGTGAGTGTACACAGGTTTATAAGTCTATGAGGAGTTTGATATTTACAGGAAAAGTCGACCCCTAAAAATGAATATCTTCGACTGAAGATTTTGGTATTTCTGAAGACTTTCATGAAGACTTTGAAAGTGAAGAAATTGGTGTGTCCGTGAAGACTTGATATTCATGCGAGGAATATGAAGCTTGAAGACTTTCGTTTTCATAGTTTTGTTTTTCTCTTTCTTGAGTCATAGGAAACACCGTACTGTTAAAGGGGGTCGAGGAAATACTAAGGAAAATTTTCCATGTGATGCTCAACTCAAAATCCTACACCTACCAATCCCTTCGAGTGAAGCCATTGGAAATCTCATATAGTTCAGTCAATTTCTTCAGTGACAGAGACGAAGTTCTTCTGGTCTCTGAGAATTTTTCATGACTGAGGAGTTAGGAATTCGCCAGTGCGGATTGCCTACACAATGAGGAACATGATAGCCCTGAGGATTTTGCTACTCAAAATTCCGACCGTTGCTGTGCTATGCGCCAGCTGTTCCAAAATATCTATCCACCTAACGGTCATATCATTGAAGGGCATTTATGTCTTATCATGTCGGGCTGCTCCCTAGGCTATAAATAGCCGCCCCCTACAACCACTAGCTGGTTGAGGCTGCTCCGAGAGAAACCGACACTTGTCATTTGAGAGCAACCCATCCTCCGAGGACTTTGAGCGAAAATCATCAAGTGGGGAAAAACCAAAAACCCAAAACCCAAACACCTACAAACCCCAAGTGATTGAGCATCACTGAAGAGATTGATCCTGAGTGGATCTGACGCTTGTTACCTTTGAAGATTGTGCTTCTTCCAGACGGTTAGGCGTCATGGTCTGGAGCATCCAAGAGGAATTGTGGATCGCCGGGTGACCAAGTTTGTGAAGGTTTGGAAGTTGCCTGAAGACTTACCGCGAGTGATTGGACGAGGTCTGTGTGACCTTAGTTCAAGGAGAATACGGTGAGGACTGGGTGTCTTGGACTAAGTGTCCTTGACTGGGTGTCCGAGACTGTGTGTCCTTGATTTTAAATACTGAGCCGCTCCAACCAGACGTACAACTGAGACAGCAGTTGGAACTGGTCTACCAAATCATTGTCTTCACCGAGCTTACTGGTTCTATTTCCTCAACTCTTTCATTTCCTCATAACTGTGTTGTATGTTTGTTCATATATGTGTTTGAAGACTTTGACTGAAGACTTTCTCAGTTTCCTCAGATTCAATTTCTTCAGTCTGTTTGTCTTCATCATGTGTTATCCTGTGATTACGCTTCCTGTACTCTGTGCCTGTCTTCATTTCATCATGATGACTATGCTTGTATTCTGTTGTGTTTACTTTTGAGTACTTATTCCGCTGCTAGTAGTTCTTCGCTAAGGAATTTCCTCACCGGCAAATTCCTCAGTGAAGAATTTCATAAAAATCGCCTATTCACCCCCCCTCCTCTAGTCGATATAACGCACTTTCACTCTTTGGGTATTAATCACATAGCGATGTGAACTAGATTATTGACTCTAGTAAACCCTTTGGGTATTGGTCACATGTCGATGTGAACTATGGGTGTTAATCACATGGTGATGTGAACTATGGGTGTTAATCACATGGTGATGTGAACTATTGGTATTAAATCACATGGCGATGTGAACTAGATTATTGACTCTAGTGCAAGTGGGAGACTGAAGGAAATATGCCCTAGAGGCAATAATAAAGTTATTATTTATTTCCTTATATCATGATAAATGTTTATTATTCATGCTAGAATTGTATTAACCGGAAACATAATACATGTGTGAATACATAGACAAACAGAGTGTCACTAGTATGCCTCTACTTGACTAGCTCATTGATCAAAGATGGTTATGTTTCCTAACCATAGACATGAGTTGTCACTTGATTAACGGGATCACATCATTTGACTTGACCCATTCCGTTAGCCTAGCACTTGATCGTTTAGTTTGTTGCTATTGCTTTCTTCATAACTTATACGTGTTCCTATGACTATGAGATTATGCAACTCCCGTTTACCGGAGGAACACTTTGTGTGCTACCAAACGTCACAACATAACTGGGTGATTATAAAGGTGCTCTACAGGTGTCTCCGAAGGTACTTGTTGGGTTGGCATATTTCGAGATTAGGATTTGTCACTCCGATTGTCGGAGAGGTATCTCTGGGCCCTCTCGGTAATACACGTCACTCAAGCCTTGCAAGCATTGCAACTAATAAGTTAGTTGCGGGATGATGTATTACAGAACGAGTAAAGAGACTTGCTGGTAACGAGATTGAACTAGGTATTGAGATACCGACGATCGAATCTCGGGCAAGTAACATACCGATGACAAAGGGAACAACGTATGTTGTTATGCGGTCTGACCGATAAAGATCTTCGTAGAATATGTAGGAGCCAATATGGGCATCCAGGTCCCGCTATTGGTTATTGACCAGAGAGGTGTCTCGGTCATGTCTACATAGTTCTCGAACCCGTAGGGTCCGCACGCTTAACGTTCGTTGACGATATAGTACTATATGAGTTATGTATGTTGATGACCGAATGTTGTTCGGAGTCCGAGATGAGATCACGGACATGACGAGGAACTCTGGAATGGTCCAGAGATAAAGTTTGATATATGGATAGTAGTGTTTGATCTCCGGAAGGGTTCCGGAATTCACCGAAAGGGGTTCCGGATGTTTCCCGAAATGTTTGGGCACGAGAACACTTTATCTGGGCCAAAGGGGAAAGCCCACGAGGCTTTTGGAAAGTGCAAAAGGAAGTTTTGCGGAGACCAGAGGCTAGACGCCAGGAACCCTGGCGTCTAGGGGGTAGACGCCGGGAACCCTGGCGTCTTGCCCTGGAGTCCGAGAAGGACTCTTGCCTTTCGGGTGAAACCGACTTTGAGGAGGCTTTTACTCCAAGTTTCGACCCCAAGGCTCAACATATAAATAGAGGGGTAGGGCTAGCACCAAAGACACATCAAGAAACACCAAGCCGTGTGCCGGCAACCCCGTCCCCTCTAGTTTATCCTCCGTCATAATTTTCGTAGTGCTTAGGCGAAGCCCTGCGGAATTGTTCTTCACCAACACCGTCACCACGCCGTCGTGCTGCCGGAACTCATCTACTACTTCGCTCCTCTTGCTGGATCGAGAAGGTGAGGACGTCACCGAGCCGAACGTGTGCAGAACTCGGAGGTGCCGTACTTTCGGTACTTGGATCGGTCGGACGTGAAGACGTACGACTACATCAACCGCGTTGATATAACGCTTCCGCGAACGGTCTACGAGGGTATGTAGACAACACTCTCCCCTCTCGTTGCTATGCATCACCATGATCTTGCGTGTGCGTAGGAATTTTTTTGAAATTACTACGTTCCCCAACATGAACATGATGAAAAATCTCCTTGTGCACCTTGATCGGCTCCATCTTCATTTTTTCCAGCTCCTCCTCCTTGTTGTCATCTTCATTATCCCACGGCGGCATTACACCGGCAGCATTGAGCACCCCTGGAGGCGTTGTATGCAACATTGGAGGGGATCATCCTCCTCACGCTGAACTGGCCAATGGAGGCACTCGACGTACACACTTGCCACAAAATCAAACCTTGCTCGTCAGGAACCTTAACCCAAGCGAGTGAGTAAGCAGGGGCACCATGAATACACATGGACCAAGCAAAAGTGTGGTCATCCTAGGGAAACTTACCATCTGTAGCTGGTCATCACCGGGATGCTCGCCCCCTCAGCTTTGGCTTCACGGGTGACTTCGCCCTTCCCTTCTTCTTCGCTCTTTGTTGCACGACGCATGTGAAGGAACACCCATAAGTATTAGGGGATCAATCATAGTCCTTTCGACAAGTAAGAGTGTCAAACCCAACGAGGAGTAGAAGGAATTGATATGCAGTTTTCAACAAGGATTTCACGGCAAGTGTTGTAAGATAGCTTTGATAGATAGTATGAGAACAAGATAATTTGTAGCAAGTAATAAGTAACAAAAGTAACAAAGTGTAGTAAGTAGCTCAATCCTTAATTATGATAAGGACGAGCCGGTGATAGTTCTTATAGTGATAAAAACGATCTTGAGGACACACGGAATATCGCCAAATTACTTCCACCACGGTTCATTGACTTGATAAGTGTCATGTGGGTGGACCAGAGCTAAAGTACTGTTCTTACTTGAACAAATACCTACTTATGATTATACCCTCCATGCAAGCATCCGCAAATAGGAGAGACGTAATTAATCTAAATCTAACCATAGCATTAAGCATGTGGATCCAAAACAGCCATCACGGAACAATTCATAAACTGGGGTTTAGGTTTCTATCACTCCCACAACCCATCATCTACAAGCTAATTTATGATGCCTACCCCTAGGCCCATAAATGGTGAGGTGTCATGTAGTCGATGTTCACATAACACCACTAGAGAAAGAACAACACAACAGAATATCAAAATATTGAATGGTGATCAACTTCACATGATTACTAATAATAAGACTTCTCTCATTTCCTGAAGAACAAACGAAACTACTCACAACTCATTATATTGTTCATGATCACTAGGTAGAAATATATGATTGACAATCTGAATATAATAATCTTCCACTAATTAAACCACATGCATTAACTACAAGATGTAATCAACACTATAACATCCCCAGGTACCAATATGAGGTTTGATACAAAGATTGAACATAAGAGATGAACTAGGGTCTGGAGAAGAGATGGTGTTGTTGAAGATGTAGATGAAGATGATGATTCCCGCGATGAGTGAAGTGTTGGTGATGATTGAGGCTTCGATTTCCCCCTCTCGAAGAGAAGTATCCCGACGGAATTGCTCCACCAGAGAGAAAAAAGTGTTCATGCCCTGGTTCTTCCTCGAGATGGTGGCGGAAAGTCTCGAAACTCCTCTCTTAATTTATTTTCTAGGGCAATGGCACTATATTGCAGAAGGATGTCTGGAGGGGACCCACCAGGGCCACACAAGCCCAGGGGGAGTGGCCACGCCACCTACCCTTGTGGGCAGTTGGTGGTTCCCCTCTTGTGTAATTTTGCTCAAGTATTTATTATATAATCCAAAGTAATTCTCTAAAATTCTTGCTTCATTTTGAGCTTAGGAGAATTGCTATCTCCGTTGTAACTTTTTCAGCTCATAATTCTAGCTATCGGTAATCCCTCTCTCTTGATATAACTTGCATTTTTTGAGGAAAAATACATAGATTGCATCATAATATGAAATATAACATCAAAATAAAACAAATAACAGTAGGAAATAATGATGCAAAAGCATGTAACAGTGAACGGCGCGGTGCGACTCGACGCGGCGACCATCCAGTGCGGCTCAACCAGGCCAGGTCGGGTATGATTGGTGAGTGGCACGGAGTAGGTCCGGTGCAACCGATTCGGTTTGCTTCGGTACGAAAGAACCATAGAAAAATAAACAGCATACGTGGCATGTACAATCGGCAGCAAAATTGAAAAAATAAACTAAAATGGGTAAAATGTGCTACAGGTTTAGCTAAATTAAGTAAAAGTTGAGAATTTTTGCTAACGGGATAAAATCTGTCATAAATGTGAAATTTGGGGTAAAAATATGGAATTCATCTTTTTATGGAAATGCAATAAAAATCATAGAGAGGATCTCATTACTTTGATGTTTATTCAAAAATTGTCCATGAAATCTAGTGGATAGAGTTATTGTTGAAGTTGAAATTAGTTGGAGAGCATTTTGGTTGTTGTTATCGATGCATGCACCACGAACTCGATATCATATGGACCAATATTTGGACGACCAAAGTGTGATAAACGTTGTTGAACATGCATGTCTTACCGGCATTTGGAACGTATATTGCCCCTGTTATGACATCGGTTCGACTCGAGCTTTAGGGTGGGATACTTGCAAGTGAGATCGATATGACGTCTCTGTGTAACATTTGTAGCAGTGTGTAGCTTCTACTTCTAGGCAGAAAAGGTGCGCGCGTGTATGTCGTGGATCAGCGAGTGTGTGTAGCGTTTAGTTGAAAACCATTGTCCGTAGTGAACCAGAGTTTAGAACGGCGCTCAGTCTGCGCGCACGCGCCATGTGCTTGTTTCATTATGCATGACGCCTGCTTTTCGCGTATAAATTACCCAGGAAAATGAAACACATGCGCGTCTAGTGGACTGGTCTCTATCAGCAAAGCGTTGCGAGACACGCTCCGAAATTGACCAGCTTAAAGCGTGGTCATTATCTATGTAGCCTCGTGCTACTTTGGCCACCAAATCGTTGTAGAATAGAACGGCTGTTCGTTCGTCCGCGTGGAACGTCTTTCCCGCACGCCACAACTCATCTTTTTTCAAGTTCTTTATTATTACATGAACGTGCACTTGTCTTCCTATTGGCGTCAACCATTTTAGTTTTCTCATCCGACTCGATTTTTCTCAAAAGCCTGTCTATGACGATCTTGCTCACGACCAGCCGCATGTATGGGCCGTTCCGAGCAGTTTCCGCAGTTTGAATGATCATTGAAATCGCGAAAGATGTTCAATTTGGAGCCCTAGAACAAAGTTTAGTAGGGAGATGAGCTGGTTGGAGGATAAGGAGGGCCCGTCGGGTACTACAGCCAAGTGGAATGGTTGGAACACTCGTAAAAAAAATGGAATGATTGAAACGTTTAAAGCATCTACAACCGAACTATGCAAATCCGGCTCCTCAAACGCTCACGAACGCACTCGGGTGCGTTCGCGGGCACTGACCGGTCACACATCAAATTATCCACTATGCATCTGTCTCTCTCATATTTCATCCATTAAATCCATACAGAGCATGCAAAAAAAATCCTACATACTACATCTACGTACTATCCTACCTACTCTTCATCATTTGAGATGTCCACGACGACGGTGCCAGGCGCCGACTAGATGGGCGGGTAGGAGGGCTCCGGCTCATCCTCCTTCTGCTCAACCTCATCTATGTAGGCGAACATCTCCGCCTCCCCCGCGGCCTCTTGCGCCTTCATCTTTTGCCGTCGCCTCTGCAGCCGGCTCCGATCGGAGGGAATCAAGGACCGCCTGCAGATCCCCGTCACCAGCATCCCTCACATCCTCCTCATCCCCCTCCTCCTCAAAGTCCTCCACCTCCTCCACCTCCCCTTTCGAATCCACTGCATCTGGAGGTAGCCCACGGCAATCTGGGCTTCGCACCTGGCCTGGATCTGCTCAAGGAGCTCGAGCCGACACTCCAGCATCAGAAATGGCTCGCTCTTCACCCCACGGCATGGGGGCATGGCTACTAAGCGAACGGGTGGAGTCGAAAGTGGTGGCGGCAGCGGACAGGAGGAGGAAAATATAAATAGATGGTAGGGTTCCGGTATCGCCGGTCGACTTAAATAGTCGGGCCATGCACTACGTGGCCTGCTAGAGCTGCGCCACGCGGCGTCACCGGTCCGACAGAGGAGACGAATTTCAGACCGTCTGGTTGCTGAGACCCCATCGTAAGTCAGACGTGGCGGGCGTGCCCGGGCGCACCCAGGCGCCCCATATCCGCTCCATATTTAGGCTGAATATGGGGATGCTGGTTAGCCCGAACATTTAAGGCTTGTTTGAGGCATCTGTCTGGATTGAAAAAACATGATCAATTAGTGACCGAGCGGCCCGACCAAATATATGAAATGAGTTTGAGAGATCCGGCTGCAGATGCTCTTAGAGTGTCATCGAAACTGAAGATTTTTCTACGGAAATTGTGTCAACATTCTCTTCCAATGGCTACCGCAACATATCCACGACATGCGTTTTCATTTGTGCGGAGCGGAGGACTCATGGCAACATGCACTGCCAAATTGTTCATCGGCGAGAAGCGTTCGGTCGCTCTCATCCATGTAGATTTTCTTTTTGGTCGTTCTCATCCATGTAGATAGTCGATTACTTCTGGAATTTTGTCTATTTTAGGCTAATCTAATAGCAGTTTCAGAAATTTTTAATAAATCCTAAAGGTCCTTGCAGCTCATTCGTACAAGTCAAGAGATGGAACTAAAATTTAATCCCATATTGCTAGTTTGATAGGAGTTGGACCTCCTTATAAGAGAGAAATATTTCTCCACATGTATGAGCATAAGAATAAGAGAGACATTCACATGCGCTCCTCCGTCACCGCCTGCCTCGTCACGTGGCGAGTTGTGGGAATGAGCCGAGCCGATGTCTAAATTTTTACCACGCACAACTGGTATACGAAAGGTCACACGGAAGTTGAAAAGATTTTTGCTATGGGGAAGACTGAATGCGAATGGCGCATCCCTTCGGCTGCTAGTTGTTCACTTCGCCTCCTTCTCTTCGTTTCACCTCCCATCCTTCCCTTTCGCCTTCTTCTCTTGCGCCTATAAAAGGGAGGTCGCTCCTCCCAGAGAGACGCACCAGAACAACACAACCCTCTCGCCTCCAGGTTCCTGGCCACTGAGCTACTACTACGATCTTCCCCATCCCGGTTTGCGGCGTGCACCGCAGGTCGGGACAGTAGGCCTCTGAAACCACACCTCTTTGAATCCTGTACGGGAGAAGGGTGATAAGGTTTTTGGGGAGCGCTCTGCGCGACTACTGACTTCTTCATCACGGACGACTTGGACTCCGACGACTACTTCCCCGACGACGACTTCTTCCCCGACGTCAACAACCTCATTGACGACATGGCTGGCGAGGATGTCGACCCCAAGTGCAGTGCTTCTGCTGCTGCTGCTGCAGTCCCGTACGTGTTCTTGCTCTTTTTGTTAGAAGTCCTGCCACAGTTCTTTGCTCTAGTATCTGCCCTACATATGTTAGGTTCTACTCCCTCCGTTCGGAATTACTTGTCGCAGAAATGGATGTATCTAGATGTATTTTAGTTATAGATACATCCATTTTCGCGACAAGTAATTTCGAACGGAGGGAGTAATTCATATATGCAACTTGATCTAGTGTCTGTTCTAGATGTGTTCAGTTCAAGTTCATATATGCATATACTATTTACTTTCTCTCTGTCAGATTGCATGACTTGCTTTATCTCTGCTATATTAGTTATGCTTTATCTAGTATTTCCGTTAGTAAAATTATTCAACAAATTACTCATATTTCCAACAATCACATGGTGCTAATCAGGAGACGAATGCAAAGAACTGGATTCTTACCAAGCACGAATCTTTATCGTGTGATGAGATCACCCGGATGGTGGTAACACTATGGACAATTTGAAGCCCTAGGAGAAAAGCAATCCACTAAGAAATTTTTTAGAGTCCTCTTTCAACCAGGAAAATACCCTTTGGTTTCTGACATGAGAAACATAATACAGAAGTGTTTTTTGGATAAACATGACTTTGTTTTGCACTGGTATATAAACTTTTCCAAATAAAAAACTAATGAAAGTTTTTTCCCTGAAGTCAACGGGGTTTTCCTTTTGTAGATTTTTTAAGAGTATGGTGTAAGGTCAAGTTTATATTAAAAATAATTTCAGATTTTTTTGAGTTTTAACTTAATTACTATTTTTTTCATATAGGATGTATATACACCCAGAAACCAAAAGTTCCTGACCCTTTCAACCCATGTAAAGATTGTGAGGGGTTAAATAAAGCTTTGCGAATTTGTCTAAGAAAACAAAAATCATGAAACACACGACCAAACTAGGCTAAATTTTTTGTGGTTCATCGTGTATGACCGATATTCTTTTCAATAGATCACCATCGCCAGAGCTGTGTATTACATACTGCATGGTATACTTCTGGCTCGCCTATGGCGCGGGGCTACTTGGTCGGGCTAGTGCCGTAGCAGCGGATGCGTTCTCTTTCTTTGTGGTTTCTTTATCGGGGTTTTAACTATTTACCGAGTTTTTTAGTTTTTATTTTTTATCTTCGCTTTTCTTTCATTTTTCCCTTGGTTTCTTTGTTTTCTTTTTTCTTTCTCTTCTTTGGAACATGCCTACATTTTATTGTACACACCATACATTTTTTGGATACATCAGGTATAGTTCTTATACACGTTAATATTTTTGAGATATACGATTAATATTTTATGAACTATATGTTTTGATGTCTAATTTTTTCATACAAAGTGTAAAACAAATTGTACATATAAAACATTTTTATACATGTTTAACATTTTTAAAATACAAGATTAACATTTTTCAGTTATATGTTTTTGAACTTGTTCTAGAATCCATGTTAAATAATTTGGAAATACACATTTAATTTTTTTGGATGATGCTAAACATTTTTAACTATGTAAACTTTTTCTACATTTTCTAAATATATTTTTACAATGTTTCAACATATTTTTCAAACGCTTGAACATTTTTGAAATGTAATATACATTTTTTTTGAATTACATTGAACATTTTTTGCATTTCAGCAATGGCATGTACATTTTTTTAAATGCATGAAAATTTTGGAAATTTCACATATTTTTTATATGTTACAAATATTTTCTAAAAGTTGAGCGAACATTTTTTGCACTGCATGAACAATTTTTTAATGTGTGATGAACACTTTATAAAAATAACTAAATTATTTTTTTGAAATATATATATATATATATATATATATATTGTATTTTTCAAATTATAAACAAAAGAAAATGCCTGATGTCATCATGGCGCCAGCTTGACTAATGGCTACTGCGATGGCCAACTAACCGGTTACTTATAGGCGAGCCGAGCAATTGTCACGCACAAAGCGATGCATAAACACGCTTGATTATAATCAGTCTACCGATCGATCAACTAGACGCACCGTTTCGTACTCCATGCTGCTTCGTATGCTTGGGCATTTGCTTTGTTGTTCCTTTTTCTTTCTCTATAATCCTTCATTTTCCGGAGGTGACTGAAGGAGGTCGTGGCTAAATTTATTACAACCCTGAATGAAATCAAAATATTGAAACCAAACAGTAGCATACTATCACGCCTAGGTTTAGAAGTAGATATGTAATTATCGAATTGAAACCAGCTTGGCCAGTTTGGTTACCTGTAGATAGTAGTCATCGAAATTCATCTAAAAAGGCTCTAAATATGAACATTAAATTGAAGATTTACAATCCATGAAATTACTAATTGATCACCTTAATGGAACCATAACGTCAATATACATCTTTTTCGTATAGAGCTTATCTCGAATTGAAGCATCATTGTGTAGATTAGAAGGGATTGTGAGTAGAATGAGAATACTTGCAAGCCTGTACAGAGCCACCGGGTTGGGTCGCTAGAGCCTCTTTGCGCCCACTCAGGCTAGACTCGCTGAAAAAAGTCGATTCACCCGTTCCTCCGGAGCCACGCTAAGAGGTGTTTTAAACAGTGTGCTATCCAACCCCAACAGTATTTCCAGGCTACCAAACAGGCCAGAACTACATCCACCAAGCTTGTCTGAGGAGCATGTGGTCTACCAGACATGACATTTGTGTTGGCAAGAAGCATATGTTGTCACCATTGCTCAATGATAAAGCTAGAAAAAAATTATATGAATATCTCCATTGTTGGACCACTCTGTTGCATTGCCTGGGTACACCGTTGCCACGACGGTCCAACATCATTAAGCACCATAGCATCGACACAGACTAGTCGTCTCACAATACCTCCCACTGGTGCAGGAGGGTAGTTCTTGAAGCACGCACCTGAAAAGATAGATCATTCCGTAATAGTCTAAATGGTCCAGACATTAGCAACACACACAAAAAAAGGTTACACAGATGTTGTAAAGGTGTTTTGTGTAATTGTGTTGTCGTGCATCTACTTCCTGTTGCAAATGTATTTTGTGTGTTGCGTGGATTATTTTTTTACGCTACATATGTTGGGTCTCTATTGTAGATTTTGCGAATATTTTTCAGTGATTTGTTGCAAACACACAAGACTTCAAGCCTATTCTTTTTTTGCGAAATCAATGTAGTTTATTCCAAAAGTGTAGGGCTACAATCCATCGGCAAGCATACCTCAATACATGGGGGTCCTCTATCCAGCCACACAGCCGTGGCTCGTTTAATTCTTGCATGATGTTGCACGGCCTACTAAAATACGACCGTCACTAGTAGAAAAACTACTTTACGTGAGACACATTAGTCCCGCTTTGTAAATGAACCGGCACTAATGGTACCATTAGTCCCAGTTCGAACGGGTATGCAATAGTGCCGGTTCATTTGTGACCTATAGTCCCGGTTACTAAAGGGGTGGTGGCAGACTGGCGATGCATCAGACAAAAAGAAAATGATAAAAAAACTTTTCAGTTTAAAAAAAACAAAATGAAATGATAAAAACTTTAAAAATTAAAATTCTTCGAGGTGTAGTTATGTTACTACACCTACTAGTTAGGTAAATTTAAAAACATAAGTTTTGACATGTTTTGCAAAAAAGTGTGATGAAAAAGTAAAACGACTATATCGTTTGCATATGATGTAAAAAAACGTATAATATATCAAAATGTTCAACACGAAAATCCGCATCTGATTTGACAGCCGTATGCGTTTTTGCAAATTTTTAGAATCCTCAAATTCTAAAAGTAAAAAAATTATGCTTAAATTTTAGTTTTTTTGAATTTTGGTTAAATGTGGTCAAACTACTTATTCAAGAAATATTAGTGTTACTAAATAATTATTAAAGAATATTAGTGTTACTGAATAGTTGTTTCAGTTTTTTAAATTTTGGTCCAGTCTGGTCAAATTACTTATTCAAGAAATATTAGTGTTACTAAAAATTATTGTTTTTTAGAATAATAGTTTCAAACTCAAATGGTGAAACGTGTGACTTCATGCTCAAATTATACTCCTGAGGGTTAATAAGATTGACAGCTTACTATTGTCAGGAAAACAACAAGTGCAGACTTGGAAACTAGGGGGGATAGAACTCGGAAGTTAAGTGTGCTCAGGCTGGAGTAGTGAGAGAATGGATGACCGGCCGGAAGTTAGACGATTTGGAATGAGTGATCCACACTTGAGCAGTTATGAGGGATGATTAAAAATTAAATCATTAAATAATTCAGAAAATTGAAAATCAGAAGAAAAAATCATAATCAATTTTTCCCAAAAAAATAAAAAAAAACCTTTAGTCCCGTTGGTAAGGTCTCCCAGACCATGGCGCGGGCTCGTATCACGTGATGGGCCTTTGGTCCCGATTTGTGTTGAACCGGGTCCCCATCCTTTAGTGTCGGTTTCAGAAGCGGCACAAAAAGATCTTATGAACCGGCATTAAAGGTCCATTTTCTATTAGTGCGTTTATACGGCTCTCGTCTTCCTCCTTCCGTATTGATTGCAAAATCAGGAGCAGAGAGGCCCAGCGGGTGGACGTACAGCCGCCGAAGCGCCCGACAGGCAGCCGCGCGGCCAAGCGAAGAGACCCAGAGGACGGCGACGGGTCTTCCGCGTGCTGCCTATCGGGCCGGCCAGGGCGCCACCTCGGCCGGTGCATGCATCGGCGCCGCGACGTCGGTCAATCGATCGGGTCGTAATCATCTTGGCACATTCCAGCACGCGCGCGGTTCTATCGATCAGCGTCACGAGCTTATTGATTGGAGCAGCGCGTCAGGAGCCCACGAGGGCTACGTACGAATCATGCAACGGTGGATATGGAGTTGCATACAAAGGGTGGCACCAAAATACAGTTGCGCGGAAAAACCTAACTTCGAATTTTTACCCTATATCTAGTTGTATCCCATGTTCTATATTGATCTAATATAAATTAGATTTGCGTATAAAAAATTCAGATCTGACCCCAACATAATCATTAAACTAATAATATTTGTTGTGTGTTACTCCCTCTGTCCGGTGAAGAGTGCACGTTTGGATTTAAAAGTTGTTCATAAAAGAGTGTATTTTTTCAATGTATTTTAAAGTATTTTCTCTCATCACACGGTAATCAAGACCAATATCATTCTATACATAGTCTTCTTAATTTCTATATGCACTTAGCTCATTGGGGATGGGTAATTAAAGAGGAGAGATGATGGCTTGCATCTTCCTAATGCATTTTTTTACTTCACTCCATAATTTTGTCCTAAAATTTCTAGATGTGCAATTTTACCGGACGAAAAGGGTATCTCTCATGTAGAGACCGTGGGTTCGACCTCCTTTTCAAAAAAAAAAACTGGGATGTTTGGTCTACACGCTGTGTATAGGAGGAAGAAGGAAAGACACAAATGTTAAGGACATGGCCATGCAGATGCTGAACGGACTGCACAAGCTGGCTTTAAGACTCTCCTACAGTAGATAGAACTAGATGGTACCTCGCGCGTTGCTGCGGGAATTTGTAGCACTATAGAATAAGTATTTACATATAAAGAAATAGTAGAATCATAAGATGTACTCCCTCCGTCTCGAAATATAACATACTTTTTTAACCTTTGATGAAATAATATAAAGCAGGAAAATTAGTACTATCTCCATACTTGCTTAATTAGAATGCATCGTCAACATAAAAAAGGAATATATACGTTGATGAGATTTTTCTCGTAATAATTGAAGGCAATATAATTTGATTATCTGTTAGAAGTGCATTAGAGCACCGAAACGATAACGACATAAATTCATGCAAATTTGCGAGCCTTGCGTGTTAATATGCCCAAATAGGAATTAGCTTTCATTGTCCTCTATGATCCAATTTTTAGAGGAAAAGTAACCAAAGGTACAAAATGTCATGGTTACTAAGTAGGACAACAAATATACTCCATTTTTTTATATCTTATTCCAGCAGCATAGAACAGTTAAAGTAAAGGAGAATCAGAAAGGGTCATACTTGATCCTCATATTCCAAGTATTATTCTTACATTTTAAAAAGTAAAGCTATAGCCTTAGAGAACATCTTATAATTACACACACACGCGCTTAAAAACAATACATCACTTACTATTCTAGCATAGATAAAGAGTAAAATAAATTGAAAAGTGAAACTCAAGGTGTAGTCAGGTTGAATATGCAGCTGAACAAACACCAACACCATGAGGAACCTGTAATTGTAATGTATCAACAAATTTAGGGAACAAAAAATATACCTTTTTAATTTAAGGAAATACATTACTTTTTGTGCCTATATTTTTACATATCTGAAGGGTATGAATGTTCACCTAGAAGACACCCCGCGTGCATTGTAGTAGGAATGTAAAATAGATATGTTATAAGGACATGACTAAGAGTATGAAACCATGTGACATTTGAAAATTATTATTAAAAAACGAAATAACGATGGAAGTAGCAATAACAAACTCTTCAAGAGATTTTATGAAAAAGAAGTATATTAGTTTGTTACGTAATTGCATTGAGTGAACATGTTGGTGGTTCTGTCATCTTGATACGGCGCAAATAGTTAATATAAACTTCAATTTATGAAAGGAAAATCATACATATAATTATGTGAATGAATGCAAATATGAAATTTTCTACTTATTTGATTTTGTTTAAATCTGCAAAAATTCCTTTGAAACTTACCTTCAGTCAGCTAGTTGATTAACATACAACTCATATCCACAATAGTATTTGCAAAACCTTTGATTTTATGATAAATATGAAACACATGCCTAATCTAGCATAGAGCTAGCTTTCCGGGCTAGATGATTTTCAGGTTGAATAGTACTGCTGAAATACATGCGTAATTAACCTCTATTAATTCCAGTGTTGGATTGATCTGATGACATTCACAGTGGAATATATAGTACTGTCGGGCAGCAACATACCCGAAAGTGTCCAAAGGAATATGTTTGATTCTACAAAACCATCAAAGCAATGCAAAAAATTACCAGTAAAATTTATACTAAACTATGTATGAGAAACAGACAGATGCGGGATTGTAGTTGCACGTAGTAACTGGTACGTTTTGTTTCACCTGTTTATTCCTTCCAATCAGCACTCATAGAACAAAACAAAGAGCGATGACTACGATCCATCACTTCCAATCAAAGTTGTTTCATCTGATTATTCCTTCCAACAACAAATAAAATAAAATGAGAAGGGAATCAAAGCTTATTGCTTCATGCTTGCCGGCAGTGCCTGAATTAGAGAGGATTGTGGATTAGAAAGACTGACTGGACTTGCTGCACGGATGAGGCGGCTGGAGACAGAACAGACTTGCCTTCATAAAAATTGCTTCCTGCCATAAACAAATCAGACCAAATTAACTCAAGATCGATCAGATTTGGAGAGTTAAAGAGGAAGGAGAGCCCCCACATTTTGGTGCAGGTGATGTTGGAGTAGCATGAGGACGGGTCGACGTGTTGGGGCTCAGACCAGCATGTCCGCGGGGCTAGATTCATCGGCAGTGGATTACATGCTCAAATTAACTACGGTGTTCATAGGGGCCTGAATCGGCAACAGGATGCGGGTACTTAGCGGCGACCCCCCGCGAACGATGGGCTGGCGGGGGCACCGTGCCATGAGCACCACCATCGCTGCTGGTGGATGAGTTGATTTGTTGGGACAATTGGAACCGGACGGAGGAGACCAAGTGAAGGAGGAAATAAAGTGTCGTTTATAGAAAATAATAAAGTGGGAGGATTGTGGTGGTGAAGATAACGCTCCTTCCTTCTAGTGGAGTCTATGGAAATAGATGAGGGCTGGTAACGGAATGTCATGGCTTGGTCCGTTCTACAGCGTACAGAGGGCAAGTCATATAGTTGTCGGTAAAGTGCTGAAAATGAAAAGACAACATCCGCAGGTATCCATGACCATTGGGCTTCAGAGCTAATTCAGTTTGTACGCTCTAATTTAATATAGGAAGGTTACTTGGAGGGGAGGAGTGCTTTCACATGTGAGACCTCCCCGTGGCTTCATTAAATAGGAGGAAAAGCAATCAATCGATTAATTGTTCTTCTTTTTGTCAGCGAGGGAAGGTTGTGCTTACCTCTGTTAATTGAAAAAAACTGATGTGGTCTTGAGTGGGATTGGTATGACGTGGCTAGATGTGATTGGATGATGACGTGGCTATGCTACATGTTGAGATAAATCAAATAGTGGGGTTGAACTTCTTAAGTATATAGGATATGATGACCTCTTTGATGCATTGTTATGGGTACATTTCGATCGACAGTATGCATGTCGCTTGGTCTAGGAGGGATGCATTAGTGGTCACCCAGCTGTCCGGCCATGGATCAGGCCCGCAGAGATCTTTGAAATGTATATGTAGTAGTCCTAGCTAGTGTTGTTGACGACGCGTCTACTATGAGACAATACGATCAAGGGCGATACCGTGCATAGAACAAACTAGCGTTTTGTACGTATGTACCTCAATGGTGCAAGCAATCATCAAATCGTATATGCTTTCAACTTCAAATAAATAAATAAATCATGTATGCTTCCCTACTAGAAAAAAACACGTATGCTTTATGGTGGCTAAGGTTATTAGTAGCGTTCGCTCCTGCATTTTTACGCCAAGCTATTCACAAATACTTCATCCGTCTCAAAATGTAACACCTTTTTTGATACTGTGATATATTTTGAGACAGAGAGAGTAGAAGTTTTGGCACTTAATGGGAAAATAAAAATAGAAGCAAGAAGCTACCAAGGCACAGAGAACTTGCGAACTCAGGTATTACAAAGCCTATTATTAACCCGCAAGAAAATTCGTATTGCTTATCAGCCATCCATGCTAAGGCATAAAATTCATGTAAAAAAACTGGCTTCAACTTTTCCCGTCTAAAATTGGCCCCACCTTAAGTGCTCCTCATGTTTTGGGCACAGGATTGCAATCAACTTATAGCTTCAAACAGTTTTCATTTTTTTTGGATCAAATAACATCATGTATAGCAATTCATCTGGATCAACACAGGTCACTAAACCGCACCGAATGAAATGAAATCCGGTGTCAGTGACCTGTGTCGGTCATTGCACAGTGGACTGGGTGCAGCTCACTTGGTTAGATTCCTTGTGGTGGGACTAGACCACTGGACACACATGTCCGTAGTTTCCTGAATTTATTTGATTGAAGTGCCTTTTCCTTGTAAGTTGAATCTCAAGCACTTGTTCTGACTGCATTTCTTACTCGTAAATTCTCCAATCTAGTGTGACTTTTCTGTCTGATAGAAAAATACATTCTAATGTGGCAACGGTATATAATACTCGTGAATTATGATCATTAATCAATTTCTTCAACTCAATAAATGCACATTCAAAACGAGATGGCAAGATTCGAAGACCAATCAAAAAATAATCCATTCCACACTCGACTTTGAGTACCCCCACCCACCCACGCACCCTCCCCTCCAAATGTCTTTGTATAAGTGTGGATAAATCGTTCTCCATTTATCACGGTAAGTTAGATTCGCAAAATGTTAAAGCAACTCCAACACAGATAACCAAATCACGTGCAAATGTCCGAACCGGATAATCCAAACAATTTTTGCAATCCAACGGGGGTCACCTAATTTGTCCGGATCGGTCCAGACGTGAAATCCCCCAGACCAACACCAAACTTGAGGGTGAGAGGTTTGGGTAGTCCAGACATCCGCCTGGCCCACTGCCAATTGGACCATGTGTGTCCATAGCCCATGAGCAGTTGATGGCCACTCTATTTTTTCCACCTAGTCTGCATGGCACACTGTCAATCATAGCCCATTGTCCGAATTTGATGACTATGGTCGGATGACCTTCGCTCAATCCGTTGTCCACGGACATATCCAAACGTGTTTGCGGACATTTGATGACCCATATTAGGTGATTTGTGTTGGAATTGCCCCTTACAGTCTTGTAATTGAGCCCCAAAAAAGTGGGTCTGGTGGGGAGAAAAGAGGGAGGTCACGTCGTTCAGCAGTTGTGTGGATGGAGAATACCAAGATGATATGACGAGACCTGCAAGGTTCCACGGCTACCTGACTAGATACGTGTCAGTTCGTAGCACGACGAGGCCCAGTGGGCCATCAGGATGTTATCAGCACATGGCCTGTGGGCTCCCATGGCAAATGTATGATTGGCTCTGTACATTGCACACTTGCACCAACTTTGAAACCGGTCAGAGGTCGACAAAAAACGTACAGGTTTGTTTGCACGATAAACTGTGCGTTGCATTGAACTTTACTGCCTAGTGGCATTACCCATATCCATCTATTTCGGGAGAGCATCCTATGCCAAAGGATATACGTACTATGATCCAGTTATAACCACATACATTCGCAGCACTGTACTATGATAGAAGGTAGGTCACCCAGAGATCCAAGAGCATTGTTTAACCAAGTTCATGCTCAAATATTTGGTTTTCTCAAACAGTTTTGCTAGAACTCATCTAGATGAGATATAATTTGGTCTCATTCATCTTTTATAGCCATTGAATGTGATGCTATAAGATGCTATAAGATGCGTGTGTGCTGACGTGGATGTTATATGTTCTTGTTTTCCAAGTGAATGAGACCAAATTATATCTCATCTAGATGAGTTCTACGTACTCCCTTTCTCAAAAACCAAATCTTGTATGATAGCAAGAGGTTCGGCAATTGCGTGAAACACTCGAGTCGAGATCGAAGAGGAAGATCGATGACTGAATGGACGACAACTTACTCCGGTCTTTATAAATAAAAAATTATAGGTTACAAAGATATATATTAATTAAGCGAGTAGGCGAATGGAGATTTTGCGTCTTCGTTTCGCAATCAATTGCAGTAAAGATAAATATAATTATGAATTTATGACTGCCATTTGAACATCAAATATGAATTTGTACATGCTGCGTGAGGGGGGTTGCTAATTAATAAGAGAACACATGCACTCCTTTGTGAGTTGTGGCAGAATTATAACGTAAGTAGTACTACCACAAGAATCACGTATGGACGCTCAAATTTCTTGCACCATATACATCGTTCACAATGTATGTAAGCATCTCCCGTTTAAGCATAGTGCGGGCAGTGATGGTAGAATTCGCCGCCGGCGACGTCCTCGCGGCGGCCATGTAACGCGGCCGCGGCTTGCTCGAGCGCCTGGACGTGGCTCTTGAGGAACCTGACGTAGCGGACGGCCTCCTCCAGCATGGACGCCGTGTCCAGCCTCGCGCCGCCGGGCACCAGCCGCTGCAGCGCGCGCATCCGCTGGCTCACGCGCTCCCGCCGCAGCCTCGCCGCCACGCTCTGCGGCTCGCTCGAGACGCGCCCGTTGCGGCGCCTGGGCCTCTCCACGTCCGCGGCCGGGTGGACGCCGACGACAAGCCGCCGCGTCGCCGTGTGCTCCGGGTAGGCCGCGGCTGGCGGCGGCACCAACACCGGCATCGTGACCGAATTAGGAGTAACCGCACCGGTGGCACACGATGGATACGGCGGGACTAGGACCGGTGGCTGGTGCGATGGCGATGTGGATGGAGAAGCAAGGTATGTGAGGGCGCTGTCGAGTTGGGAGATGGTGTGCATGAGCTGTTCTTGGTTCGTCATGTCCACTGCCGTGTCCAAGTCCATGCAGAAAGATGGACCTCGGCAGCTTCTGCTAGGGTGTAAGCTATGTACTCCTGCTACTCTAGCTAAGACAAGCTTGACTGGTGGGTGCTGGCGCTTGGTGCTTCACTCGTATGGAGGGGCTGATTAGTTGTTGAGCTGAGGTAGGTGCGGGAGTGCTATTTATGCTACTCTCCTGGTTTAGGCTGATGGGTACACTATAAGTGCCATACATGTGGCACAAACATATGACAACTTCGAACATTTTTTATGGCAAGTTTAGTAACACGAGGATGGCAATTTTAGTTGTCACGCATGACAACTTTTTGTTCAAAGGGCAAGTTTTAGTTTTTTTATTGGTTGTTTTTTCTTTTCAGATGACAACTTTAGCTCTAAACAACTTCAGATCCGGAGTGCTTCGTGACACACGTGTGACACTTATCATTTGGACTTATTAGGTCACCACACAGAGACATGCTAAATCTTAGTGGCTGGTAGTGACCAAAGGCACAAAACTCATAGGTTGTGATAAGTGGTGCACCAGTGTGCCACTTACTGTTCAAGATATCTTCCGATATTCCGATAAATCGGCCGATTTATCACTTACCTTTGTCCGGCCGATAAGATTTATCGGCCGATATGGCGATAAATTGACCGATATGCCGATAAACTGGCCGATTTACCCCTTATCATGGGTCGATCGATAAGTTCCCGATAAGCGATATCCCCAATATTGGTGCCACTTATCACCACCAGAGAAGCTGAAAGTGACATTTGCAAGAGATACCTCTTTATTAGTGATTTCACATTTCGAAGGCCGCAAGCAGAGAAGAACTGTAAATAGAAAGGAGTGATGAAAGCTAGGGCTAGACCGTAAATTGGTGTTGACCTCAACGTGAATAATAATAAGTTCGTTTTTCTTACGCAAAACATCTCTATCTCTCCTATCGTGAGATGTTGCCTTCAAAAACTTATTGCGGGACGTCTTCTCCTCTTGCCTTTAGTGATCATTTGAGTGGGCCAGCCCAATAGAAGTTATGCAGGACCAGTACGAGCTGCTTTGGGAAGTTCTATGAACAGCGCGGGGTGGGGGTGAAATGCTCGATTTTGTAAAGGTTTAGTTTGTTTTTGTATTTTTCCTTTTATGTTTTCCCACTAGTTTATCATTATTATTATTTTGTTTCTTCAGAAAAAATTATCTTTTTACTTTTCTTTTCCTTTTCTTCTTATTAATTTATTCTTAAAATACAAGTTAAGTTTTTTAAAACACATGTTGAACACTTTCCTAATACATATAACACACCTTTAAATGTTGAACATTTGTCAAATGCTGATTGAACATGTTTTAAATACATGGTGAATATTTTTTAAACACACATTAAGCATTTTTTAAATATGACATGAACAGAATTTTCAAATGTGCGAACATGTTATAAATGTACTGAATTTTTTTCTGACTAGTACAATCGTTTTGAAAATATTTGTGAACACATTTTTATATTTCATGAACAATTTTAAATTTGATCAACATGTTTTAAACATGCGAGCATTTTTTGAAATATTTCGGATACTTTTTGTATGGTCTGACCATTTTTAAAAGTTATGTGAACAAATGTTATATGGCGTGATAAACATTTTATAAAAAGAGTAAGTCACGTTTTAAATTTTAAAAGGTGAAACAACCCTACCTAGCAAACCAGCAAGATCCTATTGGGTTAGTCCACAAAAGACTCCCTAGAGGCGACGCAGCCATCTATGTCGCAATAAGCCAGATACATGGAAGCCCGCAAATGATATCTATCACCTTTTAGGCGATACTTTAATCACGATTAGCCGCTAGCCTTCGAATTGGGGTCAGCCCATTAAAAGGACTCGAGCGAGCATTTTTAAGATGAGAGCAAGATGTTTTCGGAAAATTGCGGTAGCTTCTCACCCAGTTTGGGGAAGCTTTCGGGACATTTTATTTCTGTGTTTTATCTCGGTTATTTAAAAAAACTGTTTTTACCTTTCACTTCCTTTGTGGGTTTTTCTTATATATTTTTCCTTTTACCTTTTAAATAGTTTTTTTGGAATTCGCAAAAATATATTAAATCTTGAGTCTTTTGTAATTCGGTGAATAATATATTATTTCCCAGATAATTTTATAAATTTCGAACATTATTGGAATTCATGAACTTTTACTTAATTTATGATTATTTTAAAATTGGTGGATTTCATAAAATTCATCAACTTTTTGTATTCACAAAAAAAAATTCCAATACATCAACAATTTTAAAATTTGTGAGCACTTTTAATTTATTGGACATGTTGGCAATTGCCGATGTATTGTGAATCTTAAACATTTATCAAACTCATGAACTTTTTTCGAATACATGAAGGTTTATAATATTTCCAGTCTTTATTTTGAAATTCTGAGCATTTATCTCAATTTGCGAATATTTTTCAAGTTTCATAAACATTTTTTAATTGGCAAAGCTTAATTTAATTCGTAATCAATTTTTAAAAATGGAATTTATTTGCATTCATGAACATTATTCTTACCTCAGTAATAATTTTTTATTTCACTAAAATTTTCCTAAATTTACGATATTTTTCTAAAAAAATCCTACAACTTTTATTCATTTCAGGAGCATTTTTTAATCTGCAAACATATATTGAATTCATGAACAATTTAATATATTACAAAGAAAAATCGACAAAAATAACATTTAAAAATGATGAACGAGTATTGAAAAAATGTTGAACAAGTATTTGAAAAAAAATCTTGATCGTGTATATAAAATGTAAATTAAGCATTTGAAGAATCTCAAACAACTATTTAAAAAATGCTGAACAAATATTTGAAAAAATGTTAATCATGTATATAAAAATGTAAATCAAGCATTTGAAAAACAATGTTGAACAAATATTTCAAAATTTTCAATCAAGCATTTGAAGAATTTTAACATGTATAAAAAAAGTTGATCATGTATTAATTTTTTAATGTTTTTATTTGAAAACTGTTATTCAAGCATTTAAAAAATGTTGAAAATGTACAACATCTTGTATTCAAAAATGTTAATATACAAAAAAATAGAAATTTATAATATAAAAATGTTTACCTTTTATTCAGAAAAATGTTAAATTTATATTGGATAAGTGTTAAACGTGTATTAGGAAAAAGTTTTTGACATATACAAAAAAATGTAGAATGAAAATGAAGGAAACAATTAGAACCAAAAGATTAAAACCAAAAAAGAAAAATAAAGATAAAAAACCAAAGAAAAAATGTAAGGAAAATTAAAAAAATCTGAGAAGAAAAAAATAAAAGAATGGAAAACTGGAGAAAGTAAGAAAAAAAAAACTACTGGTCGGGGTCGCCTCCAGTAGGTCGCGTCCCTACAACTATCAACTAACGACAAGTGGGTGGAGTGGCTACCAGCCTCGGCGATCTCCCTGGCAGACCAGGGATCCACCCCGTGATCTGCTGCCTGTAAAATATACTTTTCCGTTGATCCGCCCAAGTACTGTAAACGCTTCAGCGAGGGTTTTCTACTGTCTCGCTGAATGCAAGATATAGTCACTGCGATACCTAGCAGCTCCTCATAGAATCTGTTTCTGACAGATGGGAGATTTGTACACTCAAATCACTCGTGGTTGGAGGAAAACCCTTGGCAATAGTCGTGAGTTCGCACATGTGTACTCCTGACTGGTCTGTCCCATTTTCGTTTTGGTATTTGTTTCTTTTTTTTTCTTTTTTTGCTTTCAGTTTATTTTTTCATTTTAAAGAATGTTCAGAGATTTTAATTTTTTGCATTTCTAAAATTTGTTAAAATTTTCAGAAAATGTTTCTGATGTTAAATATTGTTCAGAGATTGAAAAAAAAGTTCAGAGTTTTTTTTCCTTTTCTTCAAAATATACTCATGTTTTGCAAATAATGTTCGCAAATTTGACAATGTTCACTTTTACAATTTTGTTTGAAGGTTCGAACAATGTTCCCGTACCCATATAATGTTCACCGATCCGAAAGTGTTCATGTTTTCAAAATTTGTTTGGCGTTTTTAATAGTTTTCATTAATTAAAAAATGTTTGTGTTTTTAGTTTTGTTTGGAATTTTACAAAATGTACCTAGTTTCGAAAATTGTTTTTAGATTTTTAATAAAGTTGTCTACAAGTTTTAATATCCGTGTTTCAAAAGGAAGTTCGATTTTGACATTTAAAAAAAATCGGATCTGCCGCTGATGCTTGTTCTTAACGCTTCACGCTGCTTTTTAGTCAGTAATGGTATCGCCTCTAGTTGTGTGTTTGTTGACTCCGAGATGCATGATATGATTCCTTCAATTTCAAGATCTACCGGCTGAATGTCTTGGTGGTGCTTCCTTCCTTCATTGATTGTAGCTACAGTCACACTATTGGGCACTACTGATCACTGTAGCTCTACGGTCGCCCGTGGCGTTTCTCCAACCTGGTTACGACACGGGGCTAGGTATGTGTGCATGCGTTCTAGAGGTGGGTGTGCATGTGTCTCGTTTCTAAAAGAAAGCGGGCATGTATATTGCTATGAGCGGGATGCAGGAGCCGTCTACACCGAAGATAAAAATATACCCTGAGTGCGGCTATTAACTAAGGTGCAATTTTTTGATTTTTGAAAATTCGCTCAAAATATGTACCTTTTTAACAACATGTTTTATTTCATTAATTTTACACAAAACAAATTGATAAAAAAATCTGATTTGTATGCATGTTGTAAAAAAGTGATCATTTAGCTTTGAAAATAGATTTATTTCACACACACACACACACACACACACATTAATTATACAGTTCTAAAATTTTATGGTGTATTTTAAAAAAGTGTTCATGTATTCATACCATTTTAAAATATTCGTGCATTTATTCACATATAATGAAAGAATGTGTCCTTGTATTTTTTTTTACAAAATGTTGCTAATTTAAAAATATCCATTTACTTTTTTAACGTATTCACCCATTAAAGAGAGAACTATTCATGTAGTTAAAAATGTTTTTGCACATTTAAAAATATATTCACATACTTACAATAATGTTCATGGATGAGAGCTGAGGTTGCCACATGCGAAGACTAAAATTGTGCGGCTGCTGCACAATCACCCTTCTACCCTAGTGTTTTGTTTCGGCGGTGTCAAGTGTCAACATATAGCTGACATGTAGAAATGCAAATTGTCTGAAATTTGAAAAGAAGTTACTATACATGAATTTAAATACTAATCCATATCAAACAATTTGATTCCTGCATTAATCGGAGCAAAGAACACTATCGCACAGCACTTCGTGTGCTGTCAAGTGCTACCGATTGCAACTGGTTGCCTTGCATCCCGGGGTTGGGACGCAGTTAGCTTTTGCGCCGCCGGTTGCTCGCGGCTCGCAACTTTGCAAGCATGAGAAGGAAGTGAAGGTAAACGTGCGTCACTTGACATACCGCCTCACAAGCCAGAATCGTATTCTGTGTCCATCTTCCTGCAGCCAACGCTATTCCTTCCCGGCAACTCGTGCCATGCATCCACCATCACCCTACATGAACCTCGTGGTTGCACGCGGCTTCTGTCGGCAGGCACGGCGGGGCGCCTAGCGAGCGAGCTCCCCACCGGCCGTCGACTGCCATGTCAGAGCCCGGCGAGAGCGGCGCCCGTCGGCGGCAGCGCAGGAGGTGGCGCCTGTACTGGTGCTACGTGTGCCGCCGCGCGCTGCGCACCGTGTCGTCCCCGACCTCCGACGTCTTCTGCCCGCGCTGCCTCGGCCGCTTCCTCCACGAGATCGAGCTCCCCGTGCCGCGCGAGCCCGTGCACGCGCCCACCGAGCGGCTCTTCCAGCCGCCGCCGCTGTTCCCGTACGAGGGCGCCCCCCGCCACTGGGTCATATACAGGGGCGAGGACGACGACGCGGCCGACGCGCCAGGCCCACGTATCCGCCGGGTCCCGTCCCCTCCGCCGGCTCCGGGGACGCACGGCGGCATGGACGGTGCCGGTCCCGGTCCACCGGCAACCGGCATCGACCCGGCGGGCTTCTTCACCGGCCCCAACCTGAACGCGCTCATCGAGGGTCTGACGCAGAACGACCGCCCCGGCCCGCCGCCCGCGCCGGCGTCGGCGATCGACTCGCTCCCGACGGTGCACGTCTCGCCGGAGCACATGGCGGACGGCTCGCAGTGCCCCGTGTGCAAGGATGAGTTCGAGCTGGGCGAGACCGCGCGCGAGCTGCCGTGCAAGCACGCGTACCACTCCGACTGCATCGTGCCGTGGCTCCAGCTCCACAACTCCTGCCCTGTCTGCCGGCAGGAGCTGCCGATGCCGGCCGGTGATGAATCTCCCGATGGCGCGGGCGCAGGCGACGGAGGCGAGGAGACGGTCCCGCCGTGGCAGCTGCTTGCCGGCTGGGGGCCACTGGCTTGGCTGCTAACGCTGGGGGAACCGGACGTGGGCGGCTGGGGTAATGGACCTGGGCGGCGTGGGACGGAAGCCGACGCCGATGACACCGGCGGCAATGTCAGTCGTGGCGCCACGATTCTTCAGTCGTTTGTTCTCGTCGCTGCTTGCTTTTTCGTTGTCTCCTTTCTCGTTTGAGAAATGGCGCATTGGAGACTGTCAAGTGTGCATATCATTATTCCGAAAAGAAAACCCAAGTTTCATGTGCAGCTTGATCAGACAAAAAATTATGTACAGAGCTAAAGCTTCAGTGATTCAATTTCATGAACATGCTCCCATCGGTGCATATCATTATTCGGAACAGAAAAGCGTATTCTTTTATTCGGAACAGAAAACCCGAGCGGAGAAAGCAACACATCTTCAATGCCAGCGCTTAGAGCATCTACAGCCACGTATGACAAATATGGCCCCTCAAATGCCCGTGGACGCGTCTCGGCACGTCCACAGGTAGTGACCGGGCACGTCTTAAATTTCACTTGTTACATCCGAATATCTCATATTTGATTCTTATATCCATACAAAGACATGCAAAAGAAGTAGAATCTACATACTACGTCGACCCTAGCTACTTCTCGTCGGTCACGACGATCTTCGTGCCCAGCTCCGGCGGCATGGGTGGCAGCTGCAGCTCCGGCCTCCTCCGCCTCTATCTCTGTGTCGAGTTCGGCGAAAAGCGCGTCGGACTCCGCCGGAGGAACGCCCGGTTGGCCTCCACATAGGCCTCATCATGGATGGACTCCAGGATGGCATGCTGCTCGGCCATCTCGTCAGACTGGGCGATGGCAAACTCCGCCTCTGCCTGCTCCACGTTGAAGGTCGACACCTGCTGGTCCGGCTCCTCCACCTCCTCCACCTTCATCGGAGCCATCTCCTCCTCCCCCGGCTGCTCCTCCTCCTCCTCCGGCTCCGCCGATTCCGGAGGCAGCCCGGCAGCGATGCGGGCGGCGCGTGCGGCTTGCCTCGCCCGGATCTCCTGCTGGATCTCGTAGCGGCGCTCCGGCGTCAGCATGGCGTAGTAGGTGATCTTGCTTTGGACCATGACAGAGTGCCGGAGCATGGGCGGAGCGTCTGACCATGGGCAGAGCGCCGGAGTGGGAGAGGAAGGAGGTGGATGGGCTCGGACTGGCGGCACGAAGAGGGGGGAGAGGGTAGGTTAGGGTTGCGGGATGCCGGCCGGCTTAATAGTCGGATTTGGTCTTGGGCGGTGAGCCGGAGCAGCGCCACGCGACATTCACACCGCGGCGACGGACGCGGCGCCCGTCAGGCCACCGGGTTTTCGGGCGTTTCCGCATGGGACCCCGCTGTCAGACCGACGTGGCGGGCGTGCCCGGATTGACTGGCACCCCCATATCCCCGGCATTTGAGGCCGTTTAAGGCGCTCGTCCAGGTCAAAAAACATGACCGGACAGTGACCGGGCGGCCCGCCCGGACGTATGAGGCGGGTTTGAGAGGTGAGGCTATAGATGCTCTTAGACCCTCAAATCGCGCGGATATGTCGGACCAAACTGTTTGAACACTGTAACCCATTCAACTAGGTCATGTATTTGTCTATGAACCAGCCCGTGTGTCCGTTTTTTCACAAACCGGAAGGAAACCAATGGCTTTGTGGGAGCCCGGACATCCACCATGTAGGACTCGAACACCTTCCACCCACCTACAACGGAGGCGGAGGCAGAGCCCACGTTTGGAGTGGTCTGCACAGTCTCCGTGTCGAAACCCTTCCATTCTCTACCCTCTCCTTTCCGATCGCCACTGCTCTCCACCTCAATTCTCGTCCTTTTTGTTCCCGCCACCACATGGACCCGCACAAAGAGTTGCCGGTGCTAGTGGAGGTGGAGGACCCAGAGAAGGTGGTCGCCCGAAAGATAACTCAGCGACATGACAAGCCCGCTGCCTCAAAAAGAAGACAAAGGATGAGGCGGGTGACAAAAAGAAGGGGAACAGAGGCGGCGGGCGGGACCGGGGCCGGGGTGTAGTCGCCAGGTGGGGTAGACACGGGGCGCCGCCGCCGTCCATGCATACGCCACACTGACTGGAGCAATATCAGCCGCCCTACTTCTACGCCGCCGAGCAGCTTGGCCGGTAGTAGCAATCTTCCGGCCTTCGCCGCCGGGTAGTGCAATATGGTATCGACATCAACGTAGCCCCGCTCCATTTTCTCGAGTCATCGTTGCCTCAACTCGTTTGATCATGGACAACATCAGGCATGGATCAGCTCGGTGTCCGCTCTCTGTTCACCGGTAAGTCTCAACCAGGAAAGCCGTTGTGTGACGACGCGAATAGGCGGATGATGGAGATGATCCATGATGGAGGTTGCTACTGCTGGGGAACGCAGTAATTTCAAAAAAATTCCTACGCACACGCAAGATCATGGTGATGCATAGCAACGAGAGGGAGAGTGTTGTCCACATACCCTCGTAGACCGTAAGCGGAAGCGTTATGAGAACGCGGTTGATGTAGTCGTACGTCTTCACGATCGACCGATCCTAGTACCGAAAGTACGGCACCTCCGCGATCTACACACGTTTGGTTCGGTGACGTCCCACGAACTCATGAT
Source organism: Triticum urartu (assembly GCF_056163025.1). Taxonomy (NCBI): domain Eukaryota; kingdom Viridiplantae; phylum Streptophyta; class Magnoliopsida; order Poales; family Poaceae; genus Triticum; species Triticum urartu. Next base: position 146,333,814 of record NC_141879.1, on the reverse strand, counting down.
CCAGAAGAGTGTCGAGGGAGAGCTTCGTTAGGACGACGGTGTGATGATAGTGATGATGATGCTACCGGAACAGGGCTTCGCCTAAGCACTGCTACGATATGACCGAGGTGGATTATGGCAGAGGGGGGCACCGCACACGGCTAAGAGATCAATGATCAACTTGTGTGTCTATGGGGTGCCCCCTACCCATATATAAAGGAGTGGAGGAGGGGGAGGGCCGGCCCTCTACTAGGGAGCGCCATGGGGAGTCCTACTCCCACCGGGAGTAGGATTCCCCCTTTCCATGTAGTAGGAGTAGGAGAGTAGGAAAGGGAAGAGAGAAGAGAAGGAAGAAGGGGGCGTCGCCCCCCCCCCTACTCCAATTCAGACTAGGCCTTGGGGGCGTGCGGCCTGCCCTAGGCAGCCCCTCCCTCTCTCCCCTAAAGCCCATTAGGGCCCATATACTCCCCGGGGGGTTCCGGTAACCCCTCGGTACTCCGGTTAATGTCCGAACTCACTCGGAACCATTCCGATGTCCAAACATAGTCATCCAATATATCGATCTTTATGTCTCGACCATTTCGAGACTCCTCGTCATGCCCATGATCACATCTGGGACTCCGAACAACCTTCGGTTCATCAAAACACATAAACTCATAATACCGATCGTCACCGAACGTTAAGCGTGCGGACCCTACGGGTTCGAGAACTATGTAGACATGACCGAGACATGTCTCCGGTCAATAACCAATAGCGGAACCTGGATGTTCATATTGGCTCCCACATATGCTACGAAGATCTTTATCGGTCAAACCGCATAACGATATACGTTGTTCCCTTTGTCATCGGTATGTTACTTGCCCGAGATTCGATCATCGGTATCTCAATACCTAGTTCAATCTTGTTACCGGCAAGTCTCTTTACTCGTTCTGTAATGCTACATCCTGTAACTAACTCATTAGCTGCATTGCTTGCAAGGTTTATATTGATGTGCATTACCGAGAGGGCCTAGAGATACCTCTCCGACAATCGGAGTGACAAATCCTAATATCGATCTATGCCAACTCAACAAACACCATCGGAGACACCTGTAGAGCACCTTTATAATCACCCAGTTACGTTGTGATGTTTGGTAGCACACAAAGTGTTTCTCCGGTATTCGGGAGTTGCATGATCTCATAGTCATAGGAACATGTATAAGTTATGGAGAAAGCAATAGCAACAAACTAAACGATCATCGTGCTAAGCTAACGGATGGGTCAAGTCAGCCACATCATTCTCTAATGATGTGATCCCGTTAATCAAATGACAACTCATGTCTATGGTCAGGAAACATGACCATCATTGATTCAACGAGCTAGTCAAGTAGAGGCAAACTAGTGACACTTTGTTTGTCTATGTATTCACACATGTACTAAGTTTCTGGTTAATACAATTCTAGCATGAATAATAAATATTTATCATGATATAAGGAAATATAAATAACAACTTTATTATTGCCTATAGGGCATATTTCCTTCAAAGGGAGGGATAAGGCTTTTCGGGGAGTTCATTTCGTGCGCGAGAACATGAAGTCAAAAAATATGCTCATAACCTAGCTCGTAGCACTTTGTATCTTCAGTTGGCCGTAATATTTGGCTAATAGTTCTCCCAAGGAAATTTGTATTCATCAAACTATCATTAGCTAATAAAGAGTAGGTGCACTCTACAAATTGTGTTACGGTCACCGCGTTCAAGAAGGTCTCTGTCCGAGGTACAATGATATAAATCTTTGTGATAGCGTCTGGTTTTCTCCTACAGTAGATTACAGGATATTACATCATCACAACGTCGAGCTCGATTTCATTCGAGGAGGAATGGGAGGCAACGCTTGATATATACTTAATGGTAGCCTCAACACTGACAAGTAGAAGGAGGTGAGCACGTACAATGTGGAGAAGGTGGTCAAAAAGAGCTAGTCAAGTAGAGGCAAACTAGTGACACTCTGTTTGTCTATGTATTCACGCATGTACTAAGTTTCCGGTTAATACTATTCTAGCATGAATAATAAACTTTTATCATGATATAAGGAAATATAAATAAAAACTTTATTATTGCCTCTAGGGCATATTTCCTTCAGTCTCCCACTTGCACTAGAGTCAAATAATCTAGTTCACATCGTCATGTGACTTAACACCAATAGTTCACATCTTTATGTGATTAGTTCACAACTCCATGTGGCTAACATCCAAAGGGTTTACTAGAGTCGATAATCTAGTTCATATCACTATGTGATTAACACCAAAAGAGTGATCATGTTTTGCTTGTGAGAGAAATTTAGTCAATGGGTCTGCCACATTCAGAGCCGTATGTATTTTGCAAATTTTCTATGTCTACAATGCTTTGCACGGAGCTACTGTAGCTAATTGCTCCCACTTTTAATATGTATCTAGATCGAGACTTAGAGTCATCCAGATCGGCGTCAAAGCTTGCAACGACGTAACTCTTTACGACGAGCTCTTTGTCACCTCCATAACCGAGAAACATTTCCTTATTCCACTAAGGATATTTTTGACCGCTGTCCAGTGATCCACTCCTGGGTCACTATTGTACCCTCTTGCCAAACTTATGGTGAGGTACACAATAGTTCTAGTACACAGCATAGCATATTTTATAGAACCTATGACTGAGGCATAGGGAATGACTTTTCATTCTCTTTCTATTTTCTGCCATGGTCGGGTTTTGAGTCTTTACTCAACTTCACACCTTGCAACACAGGCAAGAACTCCTTCTTTGACTGTTCTATTTTGAACTACTTCAAAATCTTGTCAAGGTATGTACTCATTGAAAATATATCAAGCGTCTTGATCTATCTCTATAGATCTTGATGCTCAATATGTAAGTAGCTTCACCGAGATCTTTCTTTGAAAAAACTCCTTTCAAACACTCCTTCATGCTTTCCAGAAAATTCTACATTATTTCTGATCAACAATATGTCATTCACATATACTTATCAGAAATGTTGTAGTGCTCCCACTCACTTTCTTATAAATACAGACTTCACCACAAGTCTGTATAAAACCATATGCTTTGATCACTTTATCAAAGCATATATTCCAACTCCGAGATGCTTGCACCAGTCTATAGATGGATCGCTGGAGCTTGCTCACTTTGTTTAGCACCTTTAGGATTGACAAAACCTTCTGGTTGCATCATATACAACTCTTCTTTAAGAAATCCATTAAGGAATGCAGTTTTGACATCCATTTGCCAGATTTCATAAAATGCGGCAACTGCTAACATGATTTAGACAGACTTTTAAGCATCGATACTAGTGATAAAAACTCATCGTAGTCAACACCTTGAACTTGTCGACAACATTTTGCGACAATTCGAGCTTTGTAGATAGTAACACTACTATCAGCGTCCGTCTTCCTCTTGAAGATCCATTTATTCTCAATGACTCACTGATCATCGGGCAAGTCAATCAAAGTCCATACTTTGTTCTCATACATGGATCCCATCTCAGATTTCATGGCCTCAAGCCATTTTGTGGAATATGGGCTCATCATCGCTTCCTCATAGTTCGTAGGTTCGTCATGGTCTAGTAACATGACTTCTAGAACAGGATTACCATACTACTCTGGTGCGGACCATACTCTAGTTGACCTACGAGGTTCGGTAGTAACTTGATCTGAAGTTTCATGATCATCATCATTAGCTTCCTCACTAAATGGTGTAGGAATCACTGGAATTGATTTCTGTAATGAACTACTTTCCAATTCGGGAGAAGGTATAATTACCTCATCAAGGTCTACTTTCCTCCCACTCACTTCTTTCAAGAGAAATTCCTTCTCTAGAAAGGATCCATTCTTAGCAACAAAATATCTTGCCTTCGGATCTATGATAGAAAGTGTAACCAACAGTTTCTTTTGGGTATCCTATGAAGACGCACTACTCCGATTTGGGTTTGAGCTTATCAGTTTGAAACTTTTTCACATAAGCATCGCAACCCCAAACTTTAAGAAACGACAACTTTGGTTTCTTGCAAAACCACAGTTCATATGGTGTCATCTCAACGGATTTAGATGGTGCCCTATTTAACGTGAATGCAGCTATTTCTAATGCATAACCCCAAAACGATAGTGGTAAATCGGTAAGAGACATTATAGGTTGCACCATATCTAATAAAGTACGGTTACGATGTTCGGACACACCATTACGCTATGGTGTTCCAGGTGGCGTGAGTTGCGAAACTATTCCCCATTGTTTCAAATAAAGACCAAAGTCGTAACTCAAATATTCTCCTCCACGATCAGATCGTAGAAACTTCATTTTCTTGTTACGATGATTTTCCACTTCACTCTAAAATTATTTAAACTTTTCAAATGTTTCAGATTTATATTTCATCAAGTAGATATACCCATATCTACTCAAATCATCTTTGAAGGTAAGAAAATAACGATACCCGCCGCGAGCCTCAATATTCATCAGACCACATACATCAGTATGTATGATTTCCAGCAAATCTGTTGCTCGCTCCATTGTTCCGGAGAACGGAGTTTTAGTCATCTTACCCCTGAGGCATGGTTCGCAAGTACCAAGTGATTCATAATCAAGTGATTCCAAAAGTCCATCAGAATGCTCGGTCCATTGTTCGAAACTTTGGTTGCATGACGCGGCTAGCCAATATGAATTTAATTCCAAAAATCTCTACTGTCAAAGGCTCCAAGTGCCAAGTATGTGTGCAAGCTAAGCAACCTCGCAAGTCCCATAAGATTGCAGAGGCAAGAGACTTGGCGCCACTAGAGCTTATACATTCTGATCTTTGTGAGATGAATGGCGTGTTGACAAAAGGTGGAAAGAGATACTTCATGACGTTGATTGATGATTTCACTAGATATTGTTACGTGTATCTTCTGAAATCAAAAGATGAGGCTTTAACTTTCTTCAAAAGCTATAAATATGAAGCAGAGAACCAACTTGATCGAAAAATTAAACGGCTTAGGTCTGATCATGGTGGAGAGTATTTTTCCAATGAATTTGATTTGTTTTGTGCGGAACATGGTATAATCCATGAGAGGACGCCTCCCTACTCACCCCAGTCAAATGGGGTAGCCGAAAGAAAGAACCAAACTCTAACTGATATGGTTAGCACCATGTTAGACACTTCAGGTCTATCCAAGGAATGGTGGGGGAGACGCTAATGACTGTGTGTCATGTCCTAAACCGAGTTCCCACAAAGCATAGGACCATGACTCCATTTTAGGAATGGGAAAAGAAAAGATTGAAACTCTCTTACCTACGTACTTGGGGTTGTTTGGCGAAAGTCAATATACCAATTCCCAAGAAGCGCAAGCTTGGACCAAAAACCGTGGATTGTGTTCTTCTGGGCTATGCTTTTCATAGCATCGGCTATAGATTTTTGATAATAAAATCTGAGGTATCCGACATGCATGTTGATACGATTATGGAGTCAAATGATGCAACTTTCTTTGAGGACATGTTTCCTATGAAGGATATCTCGAGTTCATCAAATCAGGAGATACCTACTCCATCTAGTAAGGAATTCACTGTAATTCCTGAACCCACCATTGCGATGGAACACGTTGAGAATTCTGTTGAGGGTGACAATGGAACTCCTGTGAGGAGTAAGAGACAGAGGACTGCAAAGTCCTTTGGTGATGATTTCATTGTGTACCTCGTGGATGACACACCCATGAATATTTCAGAAGCCTATGCATCTCCTGATGCTGACTACTGGAAGGAAGTTGTACGTAGCGAGATGGATTCCATCTTAGCTAATGGAACCTGGGAGATCACTGACCGTCCTTATGGGTGCAAACCTGTAGGATGTAAGTGGATGTTCAAGAAGAAGCTTAGACCTGATGGTACGATTGAAAAGTACAAGGCACGGCTTGTGGCTAAGGGTTATACACAGAAAGAAGGTGAAGACTTCTTTGATACTTACTCACCCATGGCTAGACTGGCCACAATTCGGGTGCTACTATCACTGGCTGCGTCATATGGTCTTCTCGTTCATCAAATGGATGTTAAGACGGCTTTCCTCAATGGAGAGTTAGAGGAGGAAATTTATATGGATCAGCCAGATGGTTTTGTAGTACATGGTCAGGAAGGAAAGGTGTGCAGGTTATTAAAGTCTTTATATGGCCTTAAACAAGCTCCTAAGGAGTGGCATGAGAAGTTCGAAAGAACATTAACAGCTACCGGCTTTGTAGTAAATGACAGTGACAAGTGTGTGTACTATCGCCATAGTGGGGGCGAAGGAGTTATTCTTTGTCTGTATGTCGATGACATACTGATCTTTGGAACCAATCTTGATTTAATTAAGGAGGTCAAGGATTTCTTATCTCGCTGTTTTGATATGAAGGATCTAGGAGTAGCCGATGTTATCTTAAACATCAAGCTATTGAGAGATGAGAATGGTGGGATCACACTGCTTCAATATCACTATGTGGAAAAGATCTTGAGTCGTTTTGGGTATAGCGACTGCATGCCTTCTCCAACTCGATATGATGCTACTGTCTTGCTTCGAAAGAATCAACAGATTGCTAGAGATCAAGTGAGGTATTCTCAGATTATTGGTTTTCTTATGTATTTGGCGAGTGCCACGAGGCCTGACATCTCTTTTGTTGTGAGCAAGCTGAGTCAGTTTGTGTCAAAACTGGGAGATAATCATTGGCATGCGCTTGAGAGAGTTATGCGCTATTTGAAAGGCACTGCGAGCTATGGGATTCATTACAATGGGTATCCAAGGGTACTAGAGGGTTATAGTGACTCAAACTGGATACCTGATGCTGATGAGATGAAGGCCACAAGTGGTTATGTTTTTACACTTGGTGGTGGCGCTGTTTCGTGGAAGTCTTGCAAGCAGACCATCTTAACGAGGTCAACTATGGAAGCAGAACTCACAGCATTAGACACTGCCACTGTTGAAGCAGAGTGGCTTCGTGAGCTCTTGATGGACTTACCTATGGTTGAAAAACCAATACCCCCTATCCTGATGAACTGTGATCGTCAAGATAAACAGTTCTAAGGACAATATGAAGTCCTCAAGGCATGTGAAGAGGAGACTAAAATCTGTCAGAAAATTGAGGAACTCCAGAGTTATTACGTTGGATTATATCCAAACGTCGAAAAACTTGGCAAAACCCTTCACAAACGGGTTATCACATAACGTGATAGATAATGCATCGATGGAGATGGGCTTGAGACCCACCGCATGAGTTGTCCATAGTGGTAACCCACTCTATGTGATCGGAGATCCCGTGAAGTACAAATGGGAGACAAGTTGTTGGTCAGCTGAGAGGAGAGTATCCCTATTTTAATTATCCCACTCCGTGAAGATGCAATACTCTCCTGATCTGCATGGCAGGTTGATATTTATCTTAATGTGTTCCAAGTGGCTTATTTGAGTAAGCAGAGATGTTGTCCTGCAGAGCATCTCCTGAGGAACACACCTATATGAATTTGACTATTAACGTCGCAGTATGTGTCGTGGTATTCTCACGGGGGGCTTGCGAGTCGACAGATGCCACAAGGGCTTAGTGTGAGGGTAAGACTGCTGCTGATAGGACCGGGAGCGGGTATGCGAGTAGCACGCGATGGTTTACCCAGCTTCGGAGCTGTCCGGAGAGATAATACTCCTACTGCTGCATGTCTGAGTGTATCTGATATATCCGGTACAGAGTTGCTCCTAGAGCTGTATCTGAGATCAGTGCCGTAGGCACCTGGATTGGTAAATGCATGTATGTGGTATGCTAGTGGCCGGCTATGCCCCTGGCATGTGGCCGATGCGGATGGGTGTGCTCCTACGTGAGCATGTATGCATGTGTGTGGGAGTCCATCCTCCCTGGATGGATGGATGTGTGGTATATATATAGTGGGAGCTACCTTGCTACCTAAGCTAAATGGTGGTGGCGTTGGATGTAAGCTACCTTGGGTAGCTTACATGCCAAGCCATGTAGGCATGGCTAGTGGCATGGCACATGTCATGCTTGTCCCCTGGGATACTTTATAAATCAGTACCTAGGGGACACGGTACACTGTAGATGATGGCGCCGAGGTATGGTTGTCTTGTCCGCGGTATGGCCGTCTCGTCGAGGTCTTGGCGGTGTCGGGTCGGGCTGCAGTCGGCAGCCGGCAGTCGGCCGGGAAGTCGGCAGGAGCGGCCGGACAGTCGGACTGAGGGGCTTTACTAGCCCCGATGTCTTGAAATATCGTCTTGCCGTCCTCGGGGTACCCGTGGTCGGTTAATCCGACAGTATGTGAGAATTGCGTGTTCTCTAATAAATTCATGAAAAGCCCTGGAGTATGACGTATACGCTCGACCCGCGGGGAAGCCTTGCGGCAGCCCAGTATCGGTCAAGAATTTGTGTGAAACTAGTTTCGCGAAAAACTTGTAGTTCAAGGCATAGTTCACTATTAAAGTTGGGATCTAGTGTAGCATAAAACTCTAAGTGGAAATTCAACTTCCTAGTCTCCACTAAGCACCAGTATATAAACAATGTTTTGGAATTAAATGATGAGATGTGCCAATGAGGCTTTGTGGAGGATTGTTGGAATTTTGCTAGTAGGCCTTTGGCCCAAAGCCCAACTAAAATTCTGAAATTCTCTTGGCTCATTCATGCACACATGTGAGTGGAGTGGGTGAGACTAAAGTTTAGTCCCACCCCGAAAGTTGAGAGAGAGTTGCACCTCTTTATAAGGTGAGCTCTTCTACCACTTGTATGAGTATGAGTATGAGTATGAGAAGAGGAGACCACTTGTATGAGTATGTTGCGCGATTGAGCCGAGCAGAGGACGGAGCTGTGCACATTGTCTATATTTTTGTTGCTCAGGAAAAATTAATGAGTCATTAATTAATAATTAATGAACGCGTTAATTACTCAACCGTTTCCGATTCTTTTGGATCGTGACGACTCGGACGTGGGGTTTACTCCCACGACCTACCCTAGCCGCCGCCGCTTCGTATGGTTTCTCCCCACCATTCCAGATCATTGCGTCGCCAAGCAAGTCTTCTCCATCCCTCCTTTCAGCGTGCACCGGGAGAAAGGACAGCAGGCCTGCGGAACCCCGCCTCTCGTGATCCTGTACGGGAGAGGGGCGATCAGGTTTTTGGAGAGCGCACTCGTGCGACTGCTGGCAGCGACGACATCTTCCCCGACCTCGGCAACCTCATCCTCGACGACATGGGCGACAATGTCAACGCCGACGGTGCTGCTCCCGCTGCAACATATATGATTATATCCTTCCTGTTCGAGATCGTGGTAGAATTAATGTTTCTAGTATGTGTCCTAGATGTGATCTGTTCATCTACTATACTACTTCGCATGATTAGTTTAATCTCTACTATTTTTGTCATGATTTATCTTGTGTTCATTCGGATTATATCTCGTAGTAATTTGCTCATATTTTCAACAACTACCCCTATGAGCACCTCTGTGAGAGTGAGCCAGCAATCATATTTACATTGACGAAGTCATCACAAACACCTTCGTAGACGCGAACGTCTCCTTCACTGAAGGCACATCCCCAGAAGACATAAAATAAATGCAGAAAAATACAAGTATCAATGTCAAGTCTGGGACTTGGAACTCTGATGGGCAGAGAATACCACTGTCCTTTTAACCATCCAACCACCGATTAGTTCACACAAGATAGCTAAGTAATCTATCCAACTTCACGTGGTTCATCCCAATCCCATATTTTTATGTTTGGAATTAGACTGAAACCTCCAGAAAAAAGAATTCAACTTTCTTTTTGGCAGCGAAAAAAAGACACAAGTAGAGACACAAGTGTGGCGGGACATCGGACAAGACGCTCCAGCATAGTCAGCCCAATATGCAACCCATTGTGCGATGCATTGCCGGGGAAATTCTATGTGCCGCACAATGCGGTACGTAGTAGGAGCTTCCGACAGAAAGGCTTGGCTGGCCAATTTTCAATTTTTTTTCTTTTTCTCTTTCAACTTTATTATTATTTGAAAATGTTCGTGTATTTGAAAAATATTCGGAAAGTGCAAAAAATGTTCACGTTTGCAAACTCTACTTATTTTTTAAATTCCCTTTTTTAAATTTTGTTCAGAAGTTTCAAAAAATGTTCAGAATTTTAATTTTGTAAGAAAATTCAAAATTTTAAGATTTACATTTTTTTCCTTCAAACATTAATAATTTATTCAAAAATTATTAAAAATCTCATGTTCATTTCTTTTAAAATTCAAGAAATCTTCAAGTTTTCAAAATTTGTTTGCACACTAAAATGTTCTGGAATTTCAAAATGTTTGTGTTTATAAAAATGTTCGTAATTTTTAAAAACCTTCATGTTTTCCAATGTTATTCCTTTTTGTCAAAAATGTTCGGATTTTACACAAAATTTATAGAAATTGCAAAAAAATCACGTTTTGACAAAACAATTTGTTTCTTTGAAAAAATAGAAACTGAAAAAATTACTAAAAATCGGGAAGTACAGTGCCAATCGTTAGGGCAGCCGCCGTTTGGTACAGTGCCTTTGATATTTCACAACCATTGCCTTACGTACCATTGGGCCGGCCTAACAGGAAGCGCGATGTGTGTGACGCTTCCATGGAAACAAATTAGATTAGCGGGCGCCGCACGTAAAGTGTGTGGTGCGGCGCCGCTATGTAGCAGCGTCCGCCCTTCACGCCACCCTTTTCCCTTCCTCGCCCCAGCTGCCATCAGCAGACCGATCTGCCCCCTTGCCCACCCGGCACAATCCCTATGGCAGCCGAAGCCGGCCACCCCGCCTCACTCCTCACTGCCGTCGAAGGCTACGTCGGCGACAGGTCCAACGAGAGGACCGCCACAGGCTTCACGAGGAAGGGCCTGAGCATCAAGGCGTCCCTTTTTCCCAACCACCCGCCACAACCATCCAAGCTGTGGGTGCACTGCCCGGAGGCCGTGCACGTCGACACCCCCCGCGTCCTCTGCACCGTCGGCGACCTGATCCTCTTACGGGTCGACGTCTCCCCCGATTGTGTCAGGCCCAGCCTTGATCATCCCCTATTTCCAGCGTGCCAGAAGTGTTTTGGTCCGTCGATCGTCAATCTAACGGCTCACCTGCCTCCGTACCGGTTCGCCAGCTGTAGCGATCTCCAAGCGTTCATTATCGATCAAACGGTCAAGAGGGTGTCCTGTAGCTTTTCCGACAAGCCATGTGCTCCGCTAGCTTTCTGTTCTTCTTTTCAGTCGTGTAATGGCTATAAAGCCACCCATTCCCCTCTTTCTAAGGCATGTAATAGAATTATTGGGTGTAAACCCTAGCCGCCAGTGGCGTGCTACTACTTTCCCCTTCGTTCTGCAATGAAAAATCTAGCTAAATTCGCCTTGATCCTGTCTGAATTTCACTAGTTCGTGCCTAAATTCAGTATAGTGGGACTCTGTTCCTGACAATTGGTATCAGAGCCCAGTCTTTCCTCGGCGGCGGTAGATGATTGGGGCAGCGTAGAGGTTGGCTTCTGCTGTAAAATCCCTCTTCGAGCTCCGATCGGACGACGGAGACAGCAGGCGGCGGCCGGAGTGGCAGCGTTCGGGTGCAGTCAGAGGAACAGTCTAGTTGCCCGGGAGTAATTCTCCGACGGTAAAATTCCAGCTCCTGTGATCTGACCGTGTACCAGCGGAGGCGGGCGTAGGCGGCAGCGTAGGCGGCGGTGACAAGCAATCCCACCTGCCCAACCCTCTATGGTGGTGATTGCAGACGGTGTAATCATGACGGGCCATGCTGATTCAGGGTCCACCGCAGAATTGCAGCTCGAATCCCTCGAGTTGGACATCAAGACACTGCAGCGGGACCGAGAGGAGGATCGCAAGGAGTTCCAACAGTTCCAGGCGATAGTTAACAGGAATTTTGCTACGATGCAGAAGAATTTTGATAAGATCCAGGACAACTTCTGACGCTTGTTATTAGAGTCTGAGCCAGCTCAAGAGGAGGGTATGGAAGGACAGGGCAGTGTGCAAATGAAGGACAACCAGGTCAATTCTCCACGAGTGGCTCTAGGTCGACCAAAGCAACTGCAAGCACCTACTCCTCCTTCTGTGGCAATGCCTGAAAAAGGAGCACCTTTGCCAATTGGTACAGTTGTTTTGCGTGATCAAGCAGGTAGGGAACTGAACATGGATGGGACTCCTAAAGTTCCTTACAGACATCCAAACTATGGACAGAACAAGGAAAAAGAACACTTTCAGAGAGATATAGTTCAATCAGAGGAAGTGCAAGAAGATGATGGGGCTGAGCATTATTACAGAAAAAGGAATGTTCTTACTGTCAAGCCTGCTAAATTAAACATCTCTGAGTTTGAGGGACAAGATCCTGAATCATGGATTCAGAATTTGGAGCAATATTTTGCTGCTGCAAGAACTCCAATTGAGCATAGGACTGAAGTGGCCATTTCTTATCTCAAGGGCCCTGCAATTCAGTGGTGGAGGGGTACTGGATATGCCTCTAGTAATTTTCCATGGCATAAGTTCTGCTCATGCCTGTCTGACAGGTTTTCTCTGGATTCAGCTTGTGACATTGTGAGCTCCTTTCATGCAGTTCAGCAGACAACTACAGTCTCTGCTTATGTAGAGCAATTTGAACAGCTAATGATTGTTATGAGAAGGGAAAATCCTGCAATTCCAGATGATTATTATGTTTCTAGTTTTGTGTCAGGGCTGAGCACATATATTAAGAGCCATGTGGAATGTTTCAGACCCAAGGACATGCAAACTGCAGTACGGTATGCTAGGAGAATGAAAAAATCCTAGTCCCCCAATATGGTTGTGCAAACCAGACCATATGTTCCTCAACCAAGAAGACAGGTCCTATTTGAACAACCCAAGCAAGCACCCACAACTACAGTTCCTAATAGAAATACTGTGATTCAGCAGGCTAAGCAAAATCAGGTCTGCTACAAGTGTAGAGAACCATGGGTGCCTGGCCATAGACAGGTCTGTAAGATGAGTCAGAAAGCACAAATTCAGGCATTGCAGGCTCAGGGCAGTGACAGTGTGGAAACAATTTATGTGATTGACTTTGAGGATCCTGACTTGGAGAATTCTGAACCCCTTCCTGAGGACACAGTGTTGCAGGTGTCAATGCATGCTGCCATGGGCATTGGAGCTGCTAAAAACACTTTTATTCTGACAGTGAAGGTGGGCAACACCACTGCTACTGCACTAGTAGACAGTGGTAGCACCTCTACATTTGTTTCTCCTGAGATGGCTGCTAAATTGCCTGTTCCAACTGCTCCTAATCCCAAGATAAAAGTGGTGGTTGCAAGTGGAGGAGTGCTGTGGAGTGAATTTACAGTTAAGGACTGCCCTTATGAAATTCAGGGCCACAAGTTTTCTGATGCCTTTAGGGTCTTAAAATTAAAAGGATATGATATGATATTAGGGGTGGATTGGTTGAAAAGGTACAGTCCCATTCAAATGGATTTCATTAAAATGGAAATGAGAGTCTCAACAAAGAGTGGCCAGTTTATTTCTTTTGTGGATGAGACCATACCACTAGCTGATATAACAGAAGCTACTGAAAATCCTGATAAGTTAATGGAGCAAGCTGTCTGTGATTTCTTTCTGTTTACTTCTTCTGGGTGTGAAGTAGTAGCTGCAGCCCAGGAAATTCCTTCAGAGTTGTTGCCTTTATTGGAAGATTATGCAAAAGTCTTTCAAGAACCTCAGGGACTGCCACCTAGCAGACCTTGTGACCACAGAATTCCACTAATTGAGGGAGCTAAAGTGGTTAATCAGAGGCCTTATAGAGTTCCTCATCATCAGAAGGAAATTTTGGAGAAAATCATATTGGAACTGTTGAAAAAGGGCATAATAAGGCCTAGTACCAGTCCCTTTTCGTCCCCAGTGTTGTTGGTCAAGAAAAAAGATGGGTCCTGGAGGCTGTGCACAGATTACAGAAAACTGAATGCAATCACTATAAAAACAAATATCCAATACCAGTAATTGAGGATTTGTTGGATCAACTAAAAGGAGCTAAGTATTTCTCTAAAATTGATCTGAGAAATGGGTATCACCAGATCAGAATGGCTGAGGAGGATATTTATAAAACAACATTTTCCACTCATATGGGCTTGTTTGAGTATTTAGTAATGTCCTTTGGACTTACTAATGGGCCTCCTTCTTTTCAAGCATTAATGAATTTATTGTTTGGTCTCTTGAAGTTTGTAGTGGTGTTCTTTGATGATATATTAGTGTTCAGTTTTTCTTTGGAAGAGCACAAAGTTCACCTGGCATAAGTATTTGATATTCTGCAAGCTAACAAGTTATATGCTAGAATGGAGAAGTGTTCTTTTGGCCAACAGGAAGTTGAGTATTTGGGCCACATAATCAACTCACAGGGAGTGTCTACTGACCCTTCAAAAATCAGAGATATCCAGGAGTGGCCCACTCCCACTACTGTCACTGAACTGAGAAGTTTCTTGGGGTTAAGTGGCTACTACAGGAGATTTATTCAAGGGTATGGCATAATTTGTAGGCCTCTCTTTGATTGCTTAAAGAAGGATTCTTTCTCTTGGAATGATAAGCAAACAGAAGCCTTCATAGCTCTGAAACAGAAGCTGACTAATGCACCTGTACTGGCACTACCTGATTTCACTAAGTCCTTTATACTAGAAGCTGGTGCTTGTGGCTATGGTCTAGGAGCTGTGCTGATGTAGGAAGGGAGGCCCATTTCTTATTTCAGCAAGAGCATTGGTCCTAAGGCAGCTGCTATGTCCACTTATGATAAAGAGGCCCTTGCCATAATTGAAGCAATGAAGAAATGGAGGCACTATTTCTTGGCAACTGCACTGGTCATCAGAACTGACCAAGAAAGTCTGAAATACATTCAGGAGCAGAAGATCACTGAAGGAATTCAGCACAAATTACTGTCGAAGTTGTTAGGATACAATTTCACTGTTGAATATAAGAAAGGGAAGGAGAACAGAGTTGCTGATGCTCTTTCAAGAGTGAAGTATGTGGTATCTGCTCTCACTGCTAGTGCTGCTACTCCAACTTGGGTACAAGAAGTGGTAAAGAGCTATAGTCAGGATAGCAGAGTAAAGGAACTGATTGCTGAATGTACTGTAGCTGCTCCTGGCACTACTGCTTACTCTTACAAAAATGGCATCCTGAGATTTAACAACAAAGTGGTTGTGGGAACAGCTACATCCTTGAGGCAGGATATTCTTAAGACTTTTCACAATTCTGAGTTAGGTGGTCACTCAGGGGAGAGAGCTAAATACCACAGGGTGAAATTGGTATTTCATTGGCAAGGAATGAAACAGGATGTTATTGCTTTTGTTAAGGCTTGCCCTGTCTGCCAGTTGAACAAAGCAGAACACTCTCCTTACCCTGGCCTCCTAGAACCCTTACCTGTACCTGACTTTGCTTGGGCCCACATAAGCATGGATTTTGTGGAGGGATTGCCAACTTCTGAGCACAAGAATTTAATTATGGTGGTGGTTGATAGATTTACAAAATATTCTCATTTTGTAGCTATGCAGCACCCTATAACAGTGCAAACAGTGGCTAGAGATTTCTCTGATAATATCTTTAAATTGCATGGCATGCCCTTGGTCATAGTAAGTGACAGGGACCCGATCTTTACTAGTCACTTGTGGCAGCAGCTATTCAAATCACTGAAGATCAAGTTGCACATGAGCACTAGTTACCATCCCCAATCTGATGGCCAGACTGAAAGGGTGAACCAGTGTCTTGAGAATTATTTGAGATGCATGTGTTTTCAGCAACCGAGGAAATGGCGTAGTTGGCTAGCTTTAGCTGAGTGGTGGTACAACACTTCATTCCACACTGATTTGCAAATGACACTATTCCAAGCCCTCTATGGCTTCCCACCCCCAATGGTGGTAGAATCAGCTCTGCCAGATTCTATTTGTGAAGATAGTGATAACTTGCTTCAGGACAGGGAAGTGGCATTGGAGGTAATTAAACATAATCTCCTGAAAGCTCAAGAGAGGATGAAGTATTATGCTGATAAGAAGAGAAAGAAAAGGGAATTCTCTGTGGGAGACATGGTTTATCTCAAGCTATAGTCGTACAGGCATACTTCACTGAGTTTACACAGGCATATGAAGCTTCACTCCAAATTTTATGGCCCCTTTAGAGTGTTGGAGAGAATTGGTCATCATGCATACAAGCTACTGTTACCAGAGGGCTGTATGCTGCACAACACCTTCCATGTCAGCCAATTGAAGAAGCATATTGGCCCTACTGTTGTGCCCTCTCGTCACCTCCCACTTGTGGGTCCTGATGGTGTTATTAAGGTGGAACCGGAAGCAATACTGGAAAGGACACTCATTCCTCGTCCTCAAGGAAAGATCAACATTCCCGTGGTCAGATGGTTGGTGAAATGGGTGAATCTGCCCGTGGAAGAGGCAACATGGGAGGATTCGGCTTTTATTCAGAAAGTTTTTCCTTCTTTTCGTGCTTGAGGGCAAGCACGAGCTCAACCGGGGGGTATTGTCAGGCCCAGCCTTGATCATCCCCTGTTTCTAGCGTGCCAGAAGTGTTTTGGTCCGTCGATCGTCAATCTAACGGCTCACCTGCCTCCGTACCGGTTCGCCAGCTGTAGCGATCTCCAAGCGTTCATTATCGATCAAGCGGTCAAGAGGGTGTCCTGTAGCTTTTTCGACAAGCCATGTGCTCCGCTAGCTTTCTGTTCTTCTTTTCAGTCGTGTAATGGCTATAAAGCCACCCATTCCCCTCTTTCTAAGGCATGTAATAGAATTATTGGGTGTAAACCCTAGCTGCCAGTGGCGTGCTACTACTTTCCCCTTCGTTCTGCAATGAAAACCCTAGCTAAATTCGCCTTGATCCTGTCTGAATTTCACTAGTTCGTGCCTAAATTCAATATAGTGGGACTCTGTTCCTGACAGATTGCGTCCCAGACAGCCGTTTCTCGATGCGCCAGGATTGCGACTACTTCCTCTACCGTGCCGACCCCAACTCGCGAGTGCTCACGCTCCTCGCCGACATGCGCACCAAACGTTTCGAAGACAATGAGATTGGTATTCTTCCCCGTGGTCTCCACCACTACACCATCGCCGCACTGCTTCCTGGTCCTCTCAGCTTCAAAGAGTTCGTGCTCCATTTGTTCCACTCCGAGACATCGAGCTGGAGCTCCATGGTGCTGCCCATGGCGGAGCCACAGGTGGAGTTCGATTGCGTCATCCCCACCAACACGGATCTTTATTACCACTATACTTCCAATGTCATCACGATCGGCGGTGAGCACGGCACCATGGGCTGGGTCGATCTCTGGCGAGGCATCCTGTTGTGTGATGTGCTGCGTGAGAAGCCAACTCTCAGGGGAATACCGTTGCCGTTGCCGATGGATCATATCACCGCCGACGAACATTTAGGCCGTGCAATGAATTACCGAGGCATTGCCTTCGTCAATGGCTGTCTCAAGCTTATCCAACTGGACATCGACGCTAGTTACGACATAGACATCATTGACCCGGAAACGGAGCATCCAACTATGCTGGTGGATGACTGGGCGATCTCCTCATGGAGCAATAGCACGCTGGAGAATTCTTACGAAGCATGGAGCGACGAGCCTGAATGCACAGTCGAAGCGGCTGAGGTCACAATCAAAACCGATATGATTTCGCACCCGACCGGGATGCTACTGCTGCCATCAGAGGAGGGTGTTGAGAACCCAGAACAAGAGGCAGCCTACTTCCAGCGCCTTGTGATCTCTGACCCCTCTCCGAGCTTGGATGATGATGGTATTGTTTACCTAATTGCCAGGGAGAAATTGTATCACCCGAAGTCATGGATCCTTGCTCTTGACATGAATACCAAGACGCTGCAAAGTGTTGTTTGGTTTGGCACCGTAGAAGACCCAAGTGAATCTGTCATGTATTGCACTAGCAGGTCTGCCTCTAATACTTGAGGTAATTCACACTGCAACGTCTTAATCCCTCTCCCTCTCTATCTCTCGGCAATAATCTTTGTGTGTTTTTCTCCTGTGTCTCATATACATGAAGCAATTTATCTATTTTGTTGGATGCAGTTATCTGGCGGAACTGGAGACCATATGGGCTATCTACAGCAGGAATGAATTCAGCATGAAGATGTTTTTTTCTCAAGGTTAAATTAAGAAAGCATGCCCGGTGCTGTACGCAGTTTATCTCTGGGTCTTGCTTGACATATCCATTTAGTGCCATTTTACTATGTTAGATAGAAGACATGATCTCCCGTGTTTGTGATTTGTGGTCAACTTGCTTAATATGTTTAAGGCCCTGTTTGATAGCAAAGCATTTTCTAAGTATTGTGAGAATACTATAGTTTTTGAGATTATTATAGTTTTATTTACAACTAGCTGTTTGATTGCCACTAAAAACTGTGATTTTAATACCGCGGTATATATTCAGAAAACCTTTGGTTTTTCTCTGCATAAAAAAAGACCTATGGACCTCTCTTTTTTAAAACAGAGCATCCGTAAAAAACGAGGGGACACATTGCTATCCTTTCCCCACTATTCGCAACAATTCCGCTCGCTTCCATGCCGCTGTTGCCACCGCCTTGTCATTTCTGGAGTTGTCTCCCTCGGCGGCAAAACTGTACGAGGCCTCGCATGACTCGCTGCTGCTACCTAGAGGCCATGCATGGCATGTTTCCACATGGGGTTGCAATGGATCGCATCTACCTGGATGCGTGGATCTCTGCGTTCTTATGCATGATACGGCCGTCCACGTAGAGCAGCGCTGTTCTTAGGCCGGTCTGTTGCTTGTTGCTGGATGCAATGGCTAGCCAGCTAACAAGCTAACAGCTAGAAAACAGGCTTGTTTGCGGTGCTAACAGCTGCTCCCTCTGTTCCGAATTACTTGTAGCAGGTATGAATGTATCTAGATGTATTTTAGTTCTAGATACATTCATTTTTACGACGAGTAATTTGGAACGGAGGGAGTAGTCAATTAATTTTACGTCACTGTACCAAACAGGTCCTAAGCAACATATATCTCTCCTTGCATCTTAATGTGTTGGACATGATGGCATGTGTCTTCAGTCAACTTGTCTATTATGTTTCAACTGACTTGTATGGTAGTATACGTTTGAAGAATCCATGTGGTTCGTTGATCTCCTATGCGACCTGTGTCTGATCGATGGTGATAATGTTGAAGGGCATAAGATTTTGTGTGTGCCTTTTGTTTTCTAGATTGTCTTTCTACTTGAACCAACTTAAATTACTACTGGAGTGGTATTTACTTAATATGTGTCTTTTGTCCTTTCACATTGTACACTAGATCATGGTGGCACGCCATTGTTGTGCCTGCCTATTTTTTACAATAAAAACAATGGGAATTTATATAAATATAGAAACATGAAAGTTGAATTTGCATAAAACAATACATAGTTGTTAGCAATAGAAGAGGGAGTGAGGCTTTTGGGCTCTCAGACTCCTTCAAAAATTCAAAATCCAACCTTTTACGTTTAAAAAAACTGAAAATAAATACAGAAGTACTTATAGATAGTATAATAGATGTGTATAAATTTCATTATAAAATGCATTTTGATGTGAGTTGTAAAAAACCATGTACTTTTATAGTGAATAGTATATGTGCTAGAAATACATGATTCTGTGTAGATTGCGTGAAAATGCATTTGATGGTGAAACTTTGTAGACAAGTGCTATACATCCATTGGTGTATGTGTATTATTTTTAGAATTTTATGGAACCTAAAATTGTGATTTTTGAAATTTTCAATTTCACAGAAGAGGTAAAGTCAACTATTTTCTGCTTATATCAAATTACAAGAGGCCGTTGTACACTGTGATCTTATAAATTAAAGGAAACTACCAATTACATATTATGGTCTTGGTAATGAAAAGAATTCCTAAGCTTAGTGTTGCAGGATCTCCATCCGCCCCGAGATTTGCATGAAGTGTATGACAAATACTCCCTCCGTTTCTAAATATAAGTCTTTTTAGAGATTTCAATATGAAGGATGTATATACACATAGTTTAGAGTGTAGATCCACTCATTTTGCTCCATATGTAGTCTATATTGGAATCTCTAAAAAGACTTATATTTAGGAACGGAGGGAGTAGTATGCATGAATGATCCCGAACAAATGTTGTTGCTTTTTGCGAAAAGAACTTAGATCTATTATAAAGATTCACCAGAAGTACAAAGTACCTCAAACATAAGAAAAATTGCAACAATGTCTATGGACCACCGAACGACCAAAATCGTTGATTGAATGTGTTGTTGGTGTCATTCTCATACCGGAGCCGGCATGGCCTTATTGATGACAGCCGGGAAGTCTTTATGCACCTGCCCTGGGGACCAAAACCTCGGAGTCGCAGTCATCGCCATTGAACCCTTGTGTTACGGCATATCTCTCTCAAGGTAGTTTTGGTGATTGATGACAACATGTTTGCGGACTAATCTTGTGCGTTGAATTATTCACAGATTCTCCCCTGGCACGAGACGCTTTCTTCCCCTCGGAGTGTATTTCAAGACGGTGTAGCTCTTTCGTTTCTTTCTCGGTGGACTAGTTGCGTAGAGGGCACCGTACTATCAAGAGGGGGTCCGCTGGGGTTTTGCATGGGTGGAATCATCACGTACACATCAGCTTCTCACCCTCCGTGCTTTTCCTGTCCATTGAAGAGATCTCTCCTCTCCTTCTTGTTCTGTCTGGGTCTATGCGGCAGTACCGCGTACCCAGCGGTAGTACCGCTGAGAAGCCACAAGCGACAGTACCGCTTCGCAGCGGTAGTACCGCTGTGGCTCCATAGCAGTAGTACCGCTGGGGACCTGGCACATCCGCCGTGTCCTCAGCATTTTTGAGAGATCCCTTCTCTCTCGCGCGCGCCCCAGCGGTAGTACCGCACTGCCTGCGGTACTACGGCCGAAGGGTCACAAGCGGCAGTACTGCTCCACAGCGGTACTACCGCCCTTGACCCCACTGCCGTAGTACCGCTGGGTAGTCTGGCTCCTACCACCTTGATTCGAGAGGTCTTTTTCTCGTGTCGGGTTTTGCGGCACTAGTCACGGTTGTAGTGGCGGTAGTACCGTTCCAGGAGCGGTAGTACCGCCCTACCACCGCGGTAGTACCGCATTTGGGTCCGTTCCCTACTAAGTCTCCTCAGCGCGGCAGTACCGCTAGTTGGCACGACAGTACCGTCGCCTGGCGGTAGTACCGCCCCCTCTCAGCGGTAGTACCGCCCTGTGCGGGGCTGGTTGGTGGGCGGCAACGGGATTGTTACCCCCACTATAAAAGGGAGTCCCCTTCTTCCTTCTCACTTACCTCTTCCTCCCCCAAGCTCCATTTATTGCTCAAGCTCCATTAAATACTCCAAGCTTCATTTCCGCCCGATCTATCTCTCTAGCCAATCAAATTTGTTGATTTGCTCGGGAGTGGTCGAGAAGGCCCCGATCTACACTTCCACCAAGGGATTTTCGATTCCCCCACTCATCCCTAGCGGATCTTGTTACTCTTGGGTGTTTGAGCACCCTAGACGGTTGAGGTCACCTCGGAGCCATATTCCATTGTGGTGAAGCTTCGTGGTCTTGTTGGGAGCCTCCGATTAAGTTGTGGAGATTGCCCCAACCTTGTTTGTAAAGGTTCGGTCGCCGCCTTCAAGGGCACCAATAGTGGAATCATGACATCTCGCATTGTGTGAGGGCGTGAGGAGAATACGGTGGCCCTAGTGGCTTCTTGGGGAGCATTGTGCCTCCACACCACTCCAACGGAGACGTACTTCCCCTCAAAAGGAAGGAACTTCGGTAACACATCCTCGTCTCCATCGGATCCTCTCTTGGTTATCTCTTACCTTTACTTGTGCAAGCTCTTTATTGTTTCTACCCTTGCTTGCTTGTATGCTTGTTGTTATTTCATCATATAGGTTGCTCACCTAGTTGCACATCTAGACAACCTACTTTGATGCAAAGTTTAATTTGGTAAAGAAAAGCTAAAAATTGGTAGTTGCCTATTCACCCCCCTCTAGTCAACCATATCGATCCTTTCAATTGGTATCAGAGCCTCGTCTCTTTATTAAGGACTTTACCGTCCAAAGAGTATGGTTGATACCGTAGACGGTGTGGAGGAACACTCCGGTGTGAATCCGATCTCATCTACGGGAGATGGGGGAACTTCGGTCTCTCGTGAGGAGTTCAATGTGGCCTTGGAGACATTGAAAACCTCCATGACGACCGAAGTTGAAAGCATGTTTACTAAATTTCTTGAGGGGCTTAAACTTTCCACCGCACCGTTGAAAGTGGGTGATCCCGCCAACAAGGTGTCGGATGCTATCCCCGACAAGGGGGAAGCTAGTAGTGAAAAGGCTCCTTCTTCTAGTGGCAAGAATGGCACCGGCATCTTTGCCCATGTGGAATCACCACTTGTTTATGGTGGACCGGTTCCTTCCACTCATTTGAATCATGCCGGTCCTCCCCCTAAGATTATGAAAAATGAGGATTTTGATTCTTGGGTTTACCGCTTTAAACGTCATTTAAATCATGTGAACACTAACCTTTAGAGAATCATTGAAGAAGGTTTCTATCCACATGATCCAAGAAACTTCACTCCTCGAGAAGCCGCGGACAATCAATTCAATGAGAATGCTCTCTTCATCATTCAAGATGCAATTCCACCCGAAGACCTACCTCATCTTCGTCCCTTTGCCTTGGCCAAAGATGCATGGCATTGTGTCGTGTCTCTCTACCGGGGAAGCGCAAGCATTCAACGGTCCAACTATGAAGTGGTACAAGATGAGGCCGATGAGTTTGCAATGAAAGAAGATGAAGAACCTTGTGAGCTTTATCGGAGAGTAACCAAACTCACGGTCTCACTACGAGATCACGGGAGCAAGGACACGGATGACAATTGGATCAAGCGCAAATTCCTCAAGGCAATGATGCCCTACCACAAGGCCATGTCCTCCGTCATTCGTCAAAGACCGGACTTCCACACTTTGACCTCAAGCGAAGTGTTGGATGAGTTTGTGGCCATGAACATTTTGGACAAGACCGCCGACAATGCGGTGCTCCGTTCTCAACGGGCAAAGAAGCCTAACCTTGCATTGAAGGCCAAGCTCACCGTGGAAGAAGAAGAAGAGGAGAGAACCCCGAAGATACGAAGTATGCATATCATGAACACATGGCACTTGCTTCAAGGCAATTTTGGAGCAAGAAAAACTCGAGGCCCAACTTTAGCAAAACCAACTCGAGTGGCACAAGGGGCAAGCAACGTGTAAGAACTTGCTACAATTGCGGCAACGTGAGTCATTTCATTGCGGAATGCCCGTATGAGAAGAGGGAAGACAATGGTGGCAAACTCATCCGAAAGGACAAGGCCAAGTCGTTCCCCAACAAGAACAACTTCACCAAGAAGACTCCTCCCAAGGCTTTGGTTGTGCAAGAAGAGTACAATGAGGATGATGACGATGATGAAGATGATGAGTCGGTTGCCATGGCCTCCGTTGCCATTGCAACAACGTCACGGGTGTCTCTCTTCGACTCACCCAACGAGAGCATCACCGCCAAGTGCCTCATGGCTAAAGCCACCAACAAGGTAACCTCCAACATCAAAACTACCATCATTAATCATCCTTCCCCAACGTATAGCATTAATGAACTTGAGGGAGCTAATGTGGAGGCTAACGAGTTTGAGGCTTTTATGGGCAAACTCAAGGGAAAATCCAAGAAGCACTTTGTTGCTCTCTTGGAACAACTTGGTGAGGCCAATGACATGATCGAGGCTCACAAAGACACCATCTCTAAGATGGAAGGGCATAGTCGTGACTATGCTGATGAGATTTCAGATCTTTTCAATACTCTTGAGGAAGAGCGTGGTCTTCGTTTGGCTCTTGAGGAGTCACACAACGTTGATCATGCTAAGTTAAATAAAGATTATGATCATGCCCTCATTGTTTCTCGTGTGCTAAATTCCGAGAAGGCCAAACTCGGGGTTGATCTTGCTAGACTCAAAGAGGAGTTTGATATACTTGACAAGGCCCACAAGGCCTTGAAGGGTATTCACGCTAGTCTCAAGGAGTCTCATGATCAACTCCAAGTGAAGCTAACTTAGGAGAAAGCAACTTTTCCTCATATGGTTTTAATTGATAATGCAAATGCTACTAACCCGTGTTGTGAGCATATACATCTTGTTGAGGAAAATGCTAAGTTGAAGGAGCAACTTGAGAGAGGTCTTGCGACTTGCATACAAGGCAAGAAGAACCTCAACGATCTCTTGATCAACCAAAAGGGAGGTGTGGCCAAGGAAGGGGTTGGGTACGTGCCCGACTCCAAGAACAAGAAGAAGAATGACAAGACCAAACGACCTCCTCCCCTCATGCAAACCTTTGTGAGGGAGGGAGAGAGTGCCCCCGAGGAGAAGAAGAAGAACAATGTCAAGAAGGGCAATGTCACCCCTCCCAACAAAGCCGGCGATTTTAATCCTTCTTATGTGTTATGCCGTGCAAGTGATGGGCATGTTTATGCCAAATTTGTTGGTTCTCTTCATGAGTATATTGAATGGTCTATTTGGGTTCCTAAGACCCTTGTTACTAACATCAAACAACCCATCACAAAATGGGTACCTAAAACCAAGCATTGATCTCTTGTAGGTGTTTGCTTCCGGTGGTGGATCATGGTTGCTCGATAGCGGAGCTACAAATCATATGACCGGAAGCAAGGACTTGGTGGTGGACGTGCACAAAGTTCCATCTATGCCCACCAATGTCGAGTGGGGTGACGCCTCATCCTCTAAGGTATTGGGACTTGGCAAGGTGGTCATCTCTCATGATCTCACGATCGAGAAGGTCATGCTTGTTGAGTCCCTTGCATACAATTTACTTTCCGTTCGTCAACTTGCAATCATGGGCTTTGCCACTTTCTTTGATATCGATACCGTGGCCCTCTTGTGGAGCAAGACTCTTAAAGTAGCCTTTGTTGGGCATGTCGAGAATGGTCTATATGTGATTAACTTTTCGGAGCGACCCACTAAGACCGCGACATGCCTAATGGCTAAAGTTGATGTGGGATGGCTTTGGCATCGCCGTTTAGCCCATGTCAATATGAGATCTTTGCAAAGTATTCTCAAGGGGGACCATGTCCGTGGACTAACGGATGTTAGTTTTGTTAAAGATCGTGCTTGCAGTGCCTGTATCGAAGGAAAGCTACATGAGAAGGCTCACCCTCCCACGACTATCATTTATTCAAAGAGGCCCTTGGAGCTCCTTCACATGGATCTTTTTGGGCCCCCATCCTTCGATAGTATTGGAGGTAGGAAGTATTGCTTGGTGATTGTGGATGACTACTCAAGGTACACATGGGTGTATTTCTTCAAGAGGAAGAGCGAGACCCAACAAACCGTCATTGACTTTGCAAATGAAGCACAACGTCAACACAATGCAAAGATCTTGACAATAAGAAGTGACAATGGCACCGAGTTCAAGAACTACACCTTGGATGAATTTCTTAGTGATGAGGGAATCAAGCATCAATATTCCGCACCATACACCCCTCAACAAAACGGTGTTGCGGAGAGGAAGAACCGGACGTTGATGGATGCGGCAAGGACCATGATAGCGGAGTTCAAGTCTCCATACAACTTTTGGGCCGAAGCCATCAACACCGCGTGTCATGCATCCAATCGGCTCTACCTCCGCAAGGGCTTGAACAAGACCCCATATGAGATACTCACCGGTAACAAGCCCAACCTCAAGTACTTCCGGGTATTCGGGTTTAAGTGTTTCATTCTCAAGAAAGGTGTTCGGTTGTCTAAATTTGAGGCTAGAGCTTATGAGGGCATATTCGTTGGTTATGCTACAAACTCTCATGCTTATCATGTCCTCAATAAATCCACGGGACTTATTGAGGAGACGTGTAACGTGGAGTTTGATGAGAATAACGGCTCCCAAGTGGAGCAAAGTGGCACTTGTGATGTAGGTGATGAAATTCCTCCTCAAGCCATAAGAAGAATGGGTGTTGGCTTCATCCTACCCATTGAGGAACCCCTTGTGGCCGAAGGAGAAGGACAATGCTCCACTCAAGTGGAGCCATCACCAACCCAAGGCCCACACGCTTCCGAAGAACAAAGTGAAGGCCCTCAACCTCATGAACATGACCAAGGGCAAGATCATACTCAAGACAGTGTTGACACACCAAGTGATGCCCAAGGTCAAGTTCTCTCCCCCGAGCAAGTTCAAGATCAAGAACAAGCTCATGATGGCGCTCAAGATGATCAAGTAACCGCTCCTCAACTCACCACCGAGGAGGAATTAGAGCGTCGTGCCGCCAAGGTTGCTTCGAAGCTCTCTACCAAGGATCATCTCATGACGAATGTGCTTGGAAGCTTAAGAAAGGGGGTAAGCACTCGTAGACAATTAGAAAATTATTGTGAGCATCACGCGTTTGTCTCTTGTGTGGAACCCCACAAGGTCTATGAGGTTCTAGAAGATCCGGATTGGCTCAATGCCATGCACGAAGAACTCAACAACTTCGAGCGCAACAAAGTGTGGAGATTGGTGCCAAGGCCAACGGGGAAACGTAATGTCATTGGAACCAAGTGGATATTCAAGAACAAGCAAGATGCCCATGGGATTATAATTCGCAACAAGGCTCGTTTGGTAGCACAAGGCTACTCCCAAGTCGAGGGTATCGACTACGGTGAAACCTTTGCTCCCGTTGCTCGTCTTGAATCCATTCGCATGTTGATTGCATATGCTTCTCATCATAACTTTAAGTTACAACAAATGGATGTGAAGAGTGCTTTTCTTAATGGTCCCATTAATGAATTGGTTTACGTCAAGCAACCCCCCGGGTTCGAGGATCCCTACTTTCCCGATCATGTGTATCAACTCGATAAGGCACTCTATGGCCTTAAACAAGCCCCACGTGCGTGGTATGACCACCTTACCGAGTTGTTACAAGACCGTGGTTTTGAAGTTGGGCTAATCGACCCCACTCTTTTTACTAAGAAGGTCAAAGGGTAGTTGTTTGTGTGCCAATTATATGTTGATGATATTATCTTTGGTTCTCTTAACAAAGCTTTCAATGAGGAATTTCCCGCTCTCATGACCTCAAAGTTCGAGATGTCTTCCATGGGAGAGTTGAAGTACTTTCTAGGGTTCGAAGTGAAGCAAAGAAGAGAAGGAACCTTCATCAATCAATCCAAATACACCCAAGACATGCTCAAGAGATTCAAGCTAAGTGACGTCAAGCCGGCCTCCACTCCAATGCCCACCAAGTGCCAACTTGACTTAGATCCCAATGGTAAAGTGGTGGATCAAAAGGTATATCGTTTCATGATTGGTTCCTTGCTTTACCTTTGTGCATCTAGACCGGACATCATGTTGAGTGTGGGAATTTGTGCTCGGTTTCAAGCCGCACCTAAGGAAAGTCACTATGTGACGGTCAAACGAATCTTTCGATATTTGGCTCATACCCCAAACTTTGGCTTATGGTACCCAAGAGGATCAAACTTCAAGCTTGTAGGGTACTCGGATTCCGATTGGGCGGGAGACAAAGTGGATAGGAAGTCCACTTCCGGAGGGTGACAATTCCTTGGTTGCTCTTTGGTAAGTTGGTCTTTCAAAAAGCAAAGTTGTGTGTCTCTCTCGTCCACTGAGGCGGAGTATGTTGCCGCTGGTAGTTGTTGTGCACAACTTCTATGGATGAGGCAAACTTTAAAGGATTACGGTGTCACTTGTGACAAAGTGCCTCTTTGGTGTGACAATGAAAGTGCCATCAAGATTTCTCTCAACCCAGTGCAACACTTCAAGACGAAGCATATTGAGATTCGGTATCACTTCATCCGGGATCACATTAGGCGAGGAGAGATCGAGCTCAACTATGTCAACACTCATGACAACCTTGCAGATATCTTCACGAAGCCCTTGGATGAAGCAATATTTCGCGAGTTAAGGCATGAGCTAAATATCATTGATTCGAGCAATGTTGCTTGAACCCGCGCACACCCTATCACGCTCAACTTGTTGTCTAGTTTAGGTGTAGGCATGGACATAGGGGGAGTGTTGTTCTCTCAATGAACTCTCCCTCCCCCATTATGCATAAATTGATCAAGTCTTTCACTTTAGCCATGGTTGATGGCACTTGTGCTTAAAAGATGAGTTTTGGTCATGGGCCCAAGGTTAAAATCTTCGCGGTGCCATACCTTTTGACTCAAACATAGGTGGCCTCGGCCACCGCCCTCTTGTGAAGAGGTGTGTCTTGGTCGTTTGCTGGTGTGTTTGCCGTTTTTTTGTCGTTTCGTCGAGCTAAAGCCGTGTCTGTTTAGTTGCCGTGGCGTGCTGGGCGGTACTACCACTGGTGGTGCGCGGTACTACCCCTTATAAGCGGTACTACCGCCCCCCCAGTGCGGTACTACCGCTGAGGGACGGGACCAGGGGGTTAAGTCGGGGCAGGGGGAGGTTTCTTCTCCCCCATACCCATTCACTTCGCCCCTCTTGTCTCTTCCTCTCTCCAGCCTCCTCTCTCCGCGGGAGGGCTCCGGCGGATCTCCGTCTCCGGGGCGTCCCTCTCCATTTCCCTTGGTGGAGTCGATCCCCACCTCGTCCTCTTGCCATGGACGCCGGTATTGCCCCCGTTCTTTCTTTCATTTTGTTTCCTTTTTAGTTCTTGTTTCTTAGGGGCAATGGTGGTTGCATATCTAGGCTAAATCTAGGCTTGAGTTGGTTGGAGAAAGCAACTAGACTATCTCGATTAGAGTTTGGTAGGATTATTTTTGAATTTGGTAGGCCGGTAGTGCCGGATCTGCCCACGGTAGTAGGAACCCGCTGTTTCACTGCCTCGTGCTAAGAAACTGTTGTTTCTCTGCCTCAAGCGGTACTACCGCTCTCTTGGAGCGGTACTACCGCTCTCTCTGGGTCGGTACTACCGCTTTGGGCGGTACTACCGCGGGCAGGTCACGGTACTACCACTGCCTGCCAATTTCCATCAATTTCCATCATTTTCCTGCCTTACCACTGCTCGTTCTTTCTGGTTGTTTCGCGTTGTTCTTGTGTTTGGCTCCAGGTGATGACCGTTCCGAGCAGCAAGGTCGCCGTATCAACCCCGGGCGTGCCACATCAAAACGCTACCGCACCTCAGAGCCTGCCGGTGGTTCCTCGAGCACCCAACCGCCTCCAGCAAGTGCTTCTGCCAGTGTTCCTCCACCTCCTCAGCAATCGAAGCGAGCCGCCAACAAGCCAAAAGGGAAGACTGTGACTGAGATGACCAACAAGGAGTTTTGGGAGAAGCGTCGCCGCAACCCCTATGCGGTGGACCAAGAACCCACTTTGGTCAACCGCCCGTTCTGGAACCGTTTTCAGTTTGCCATCTACTTTGATGTGATCAAGGCCAAGAAAAATCTTTTTGTTGATGTTCGCTCCATTAACACTGATGCTATGGAGAAGGATCCGGAGTACTTTGGCGAAGCTCTTCAGATGTGCACTCAGCTAAACATTCTCAGGATCATGCAATTCAATAAGGATTTCGATGCGGATTTGGTGGCTCAATTCTATGCCACAGTCCACCTTGGGACGGATGTCGACAGGACTCTGACATGGATGACCAATGGCAAGCTACTTTCTGTCAAGTGGAAGGCTTTCATGGAGTTACTTGATGTGGTGGATACCGGGCTTGAGACTCCTGTCGGTTTCCGTCCTCACTGCAATGCTACATCCACCCACAAGCAAGCCCTTTGGCCCTACTGCACTGTGAAGATTCACCCAGTAACTGAGAAGAAGACCTATGAGCTGTCTCCGTATCTGGACATTCTTCATCGCATATTCCGTGAGACTCTCTTCCCTCGGATCGGGAATCTGGATATGGTCCACTCTTACCTCGTGGACATGCTCCTTTTCTGTCAGCATGAGAAGGAAGCAATCACTGGAGAGAGCCTGGATATCTCTCATGTCATGTGGTCTGAACTTCTATCTGCCGTGTCTGAGCGCAAGTGTCCTATCTATGGTCCATTCATCATGAGGCTCATTGAGAGGGCTTGGGCACAGACTTATCCCAGAGTGCTGCTAGAGACTGGAGACTTGGTGTCTCACGAGATCAAGCATCTGAGGAAGAAGGACAACTGGACAACGCCTCACACAGGGGGTCCATCTGCTACTGCTGCCACAGGGGGTCCGTCTGCTGATGCTGCTACTGCTGCTGCTGCCATGAGGACTGAGGGTGAGGCTGCTGCTGATGATCATGAGGAGAACTTTGGCCCCTCTAGTGCAGAACCGTCGTGGGCACAGAAGCTTAAGCGCAAGATGAAGAAGCTTTTCTGCATGGAGTCTCATGGTCAGTACATGATTCATGTGGCGGAGAAGCATGCCAGGACGCGCCACAAGGAGCTCATGCGTCAGATGGGAGCAACTATTGTCAGTGGGTCTGAGGGTCAGATCACTGAAGAGGAGGACTGGATTCATCAGAATTGCCACTGGACCGACTTCGATGCCGAGCAGTTTTCGACCCACGATGAAGATGCAGAGATGTGATGTTCGAGCTCTTCCTCCTCCCATCACCTGGAGTCGTAGTGTCACTCTATGCCCTTTTTGGTGTCTCGCTGCCAAAGGGGGAGAGAGTGTAGGGATTTGCTTCTTGTGTCGTGCTTTGAGTCGTCTTGTGTTTTCTTGTGTGTTCCTTCTTTGGTTTGGTTTGGTGTGAGACCTAAGTCCTAGTCATATGGTGTAAGACATATGCTCCCTATCGCTACCTTATTACTTATGTCATTTCAGAGTACTGTAGTTTATTGTGAGATGCATGCTTGTCCTGTTTACTCTCTTCTCTCATATATTTTGTGCTTAGTATTGTTGGACTATAAAATATAGGGGGAGTGTTGATCCGAATGTGTGTGTCGTGCCTTCTCTAGGTGCACACATTCTGGGGGAGCCCGTCTATATTTTGTAGTTCTTAGTTTTCTTCGTTTCATCTCTTTTCCTTACGCAAATCCCTAGTTGTCATCAACCCATCAAAAAGGGGGAGATTGTTATGGCATATCTCTCTCAAGGTAGTTTTGGTGATTGATGACAACATGTTTGCGGACTAATCTTGTGCGTTGAATTATTCACAGATTCTCCCCTGGCACGAGACGCTTTCTTCCCCTCGGAGTGTATTTCAAGACGGTGTAGCTCTTCGTTTCTTTCTCGGTGGACTAGTTGCGTAGAGGGCACCGTACTATCAAGAGGGGGTCCGCTGGAGTTTTGCATGGGTGGAATCATCACGTACACATCAGCTTCTCACCCTCCGTGCTTTTCCTGTCCATTGAAGAGATCTCTCCTCTCCTTCTTGTTCTGTCTGGTTCTATGCGGCAGTACCGCATACCCAGCGGTAGTACCGCTGAGAAGCCACAAGCGGCAGTACCGCTTCGCAGCGGTAGTACCGCTATGGCTCCACAGCAGTAGTACCGCTGGGGACCTGGCACATCCGCCGTGTCCTCAGCATTTTTGAGAGATCCCTTCTCTCTCGCGTGCGCCCCAGCGGTAGTACCGCACTGCCTGCGGTACTATGGCTGAAGGGTCACAAGCGGCAGTACCGCTCCACAGCGGTACTATCGCCCTTGACCCCACTGCCGTAGTACCGCTGGGTAGTCTGGCCCTACCGCCTCGATTTGAGAGGTCTTTTTCTCGTGTCGGGTTTTGCGGCACTAGTCACGGTTGTAGTGGCGGTAGTACCGTTCCAGGAGCGGTAGTACCGCCCTACCGCGGTAGTACCGCATTTGGGTCCGTTCCCTACTAAGTCTCCTCAGCGCGGCAGTACCGCTGGTTGGCATGGCAGTACCGTTGCCTGGCGGTAGTACCGCCCCCTCTCAGCGGTAGTACCGCCCTATGCGGGGCTGGTTGGTGGGGGGCAACGGGATTGTTGCCCCCACTATAAAAGGGATTCCCCTTCTTCCTTCTCACTTACCTCTTCCTCCCCCAAGCTCCATTTATTGCTCAAGCTCCATTAAATACTCCAAGCTTCATTTCCGCCCGATCTATCTCTCTAGCCAATCAAATTTGTTGATTTGCTCGGGAGTGGTTGAGAAGGCCCCGATCTACACTTCCACCAAGGGATTTTCGATTCCCCCACTCATCCCTAGCGGATCTTGTTACTCTTGGGTGTTTGAGCACCCTAGACGGTTGAGGTCACCTCGGAGCCATATTCCATTGTGGTGAAGCTTCGTGGTCTTGTTGGGAGCCTCCGATTAAGTTGTGGAGATTGCCCCAACCTTGTTTGTAAAGGTTCGGTCGCCGCCTTCAAGGGCACCAATAGTGGAATCACGACATCTCGCATTGTGTGAGGGCGTGAGGAGAATACGGTGGCCCTAGTGGCTTCTTGGGGAGCATTGTGCCTCCACACCGCTCCAACGGAGACGTACTTGTAACACCCTCGATGCGACTATATCTCCCACGTGTCGAGGCACGACTTAGAGGCATAATCGCATTGAAGGCATATGTCGCAAGTTAGGCAATCTTCACAAACATCCCATGTAATATAATAATAAAAGGGGAGAACATAGTTGGCTTACACTCGCCACGTCAATCAAGTGCATAAATAACATTACATCATCCAAACACTCATGGCCCGACTACGGCGCCAAAATAAAAGATAACCCAACAAGCGACAACGGTCCCAATCACCCCCAACTGGGCACCACTACTGATCATCGGGAAAGGAAACATAGTAACGTTGAGAGTCTTCGTCGAACTCCCACTTGAGCTCATACGCGTCTCCTGGAGCGGAATCATCAGGCCCTGCATCTGGTGTAATAGTAATCTGTGAGCCACAGGGACTCAGCAATCTCGCACCCTCGCGATCAAGACTATTTAAGCTTATAGGTAAGGCAAGGAAAATATATGTGGAGCTGCAGCAAGCGACTAGCAAGTATGGTGGCTAACTTATTCGCAAAAGAGAGCGAGAAGAGGAGGCAAAGCGCGAGCGAGAAACTAGAGAGCAACCTGCGCAAACATTACTCCAACACCGTGTCCACTTCCCGGACTCCGGCGAGAAGAGGCCATCACGGTAACACACTCAGTTGATTCATTTTAAATAAGTTAAGTTCAAGTTATCTACAACCAGACATTAACAAATTCCCATCTGCCCATAACCGCGGGCACGGCTTTCGAAAGTTCAAATCCCTGCAGGGGAGTCCCAACTTAGCCCATGACAAGCTCTCACGGTCAATGAAGGAATAGACCTCCTCCCAAGACGTTCCGATCAGACTCGGTATCTCGGTTACTCAAGACACTTCGACAGGTTAAAACAAGACCAGCAACACCGCCCGAATGTGCCGACAAATCCCGATAGGAGCTGCACATATCTCTTTCTCAGGGCACACTCAGATTGTCTTAGGTACGGGTAGGCTAGCCCAGAGTTGCCCTTGGTGGCCACCGGCAGCTGACAGGTGGACCAACACTCAGAGGAGCACTGGCCCGGGGGGGGGGGGGGTTAAAATAATGATGACCCTTGAGTCTGCAGAACCCAAGGGAAAGAAAAGGCTAGGTGGCAAATGGTAAAACCAAGGTTGGGCATTGCTGGAAAAGCTTTAATCAAGGCGAACTATCAAGGGGTTCCCATTATCACCCAACCGCGTAAGGAACGCAAAAATCCGGAAACATAACACCGATATAACGGAAACTAGGGCGGCAAGAGTGGAACAAAACACTAGGCGAGAGGCCGAGCCTTCCACCCTTTACCAAGTATATAGATGCATTAAGATAACATAGCAATATAATGATATCCCAACAAGTAAATAAATGTTCCAACAAGGAACGACCTTCAATCTTCACCTGCAACTAGCAACGCTATAAGAGGGGCTGAGCAGAGCGGTAACATAGCCAATCAACGGTTTGCTAGGACATGGTGGGTTAGAGGTTGGACATGGCAATTTGGGAGGCTTGCAAGCAAGTGGTAGGCATCGTAGCATTGGCATAGCAAAAGAGCGAGCAAACTAGCATAGCAAAGATAGTAGTGATTTCGAGGGTATGATCATCTTGCCTGCACAGTTGTCAGAGTTGACTGGATCCTCAAAAGCAAACTCAACAGGCTCCTCGTTAGCAAACTCGTCTCCCGGATCTACCCAAACAAGACAAACAAGCAACAAGGGCACAATCAACCACGTGCAAGGATCAAACAAGATGATGCAACGATGATATGCTATGCGAGATGCGATGCGGGATGCAAAATGCAAGATATGACAGGAAATGCATGAACCTGGACTCAACTTGGAAATCCAAGTGTTCCACTGGAAAGATGAGATGAAATCGCTTGAAAACGATATAAAGAACGCCGGAATCGGAGTTACGGTTTGGAAATGGCAAGCGATTTAAAAATGACACCGGTCTGCGATTTACAGCAAGTAGCCATCTAAATGCAATGAGATGAACATGCTACAGCACCCAAACATGACAACAAAATACATGGCAGGGATGCATACAAGATGCTTAACAAAAGTCTAGCACTGAGCTACGGCCAATTCATCCATTAAAAGGTTCAAACAAGCCTGGCAAAAATGCATATGACAAACAGATCTCAGACTTAGTGAAATCAACACTTGTCTGGAATTTCAGATCAGGTAGCCCTCTTCGGAGTAACAAAACTACATGCTACAGGATCTGAACATGGCAAAGTAAAGCATGGCATGGAACTACTCAAAGAGCTTAACAAAAGTCCCTTAGTGACCTTGAGCCAAAAGGGATCAGAAAATACAATTGCAAGCATGTGAACATAGCAAAAACATAATCAATTTTCAGACTTAGTGAAAAACTGGCACATGCTGAAATATAACTCAAGTAGGCATGTTTACGAGCTCGATGCACTCACTACGGTGCAAGTCATGGCAAGACAAGCATACACCCATCAAGAAGGCACAAAATGCAAGCTAGACATGGCAAGAACAATAGCATAGCATGCACGGACCAACTACAACAACACCGGCAAAATTGCAAACAAGTTGACAATCTGCCCAGATTCACAAAGTAGCAAAAGTAGAGCTCGATTGACTCAAGCTAGGGTGCTCCATAATTGCAAACAAAGACATGGATGGATAAAGCACTACAAGATTAACAAAACATCCTTACTGATCATCCTCAAAAGAGGCACGGATCACTAGGAAACAACATGAACATATGGCATCATGAGATAAACAGCTCCAGGACTTGGTGAAATTTCTAAGTCCCTGGAAACAGAATTACTAAGTGCACCACTTTGCAACCTTGCACAAGTCACCACACACATCACAAAAACACATGGGTTGCACCTCTGGAAAGATGACAAAACCCTTAACAAAACACATGTAGAACTCATGGGCATATCATGCACACATTAATCATGGCAAAAATGACAAAAAGCTAAATAGAATAGCAGATCTGACAATTAACTCAAGTAGCCCTCTTCTAACAGCATTTCGGGCATCAAGATGAACTCAAATGAAAATGATGCAATGGAATGAAATGATGTACTCTCTGAGATGAACATTTTATATGCTATATGCATGAATCGGAGCTACGGATGCAAAGTTACGGAGCCGATGAACATGAGCACATGGATCTGGAAATTTTCGGGGACTTAGTGAAAATTATACCCTCCGAGAAAGTCAACCCGGGACGGAGACGTGCGGGACGGAGGGATCCAGGCGTGGGCGCGGTGTTTGGATGGGTGCGCGGGTGGATCTGATCCCGCTTCGCGGATCTCGTCGGAGAAGTTCGCCGGAGACGGGGGAGACGGCCGGAGAGGCGGCGGGGCGAGGCCGGTCGAGGCGGCGGGGTCGTGGCTCGGCGAACGGCGGCGGTGCCGGAGGAGAGCCGGGCGCGGCGGCGGCGGAGCAAGTGCGGCGGCGCGGGGAGGCGCAAGGCGGCGGCGGGATGCGCGGCGGCGGCGGCGCAGGCGGCCGGCGGGAGGCGCGTGGTCTCGGGCGCGCGAGGCAGGCGCGTGGATGGCGGCGTGGGGCGCCGGGCCGGGAGGGCCGAGCGCGGGCCGCGGCGGGCCTCGGTGGCACGCGGGCGAGGAGAGAGAGAGAGAGACGGCGCCACATGGCGAGTGGTGGTTGGCTGCGGAGGCGGCTGAAGCCGACGTGGTGCGACGCCATAGGTCGGAGCGACGTGGAGCGGCGTGGTGGACACGTCCGGCGCGGCGTGGACGCGTCCGGCAGCGCGAGAGGAGGAGTTTTAGGGTTCATCCGCGAAAATTTCGGGGATGGCCACATATTTATAGGTAGAGGGAGCTAGGGGAGTCCAAATGAGGTGCGGTTTTCGGCCACGCGATCGTGATCGAACGACCGAGATGATGGAGAGGGTTTTGGTGGGTTTTGGGCCAAATTGTAAGGGTGTTGGGCTGCAACACACACGAGGCCTTTTCGGTCCCTCGGTTAACCGTTGGAGTATCAAACGAAGTCCAAATGGTATGAAACTTGACAGGCGGTCTACTGGTAGTAAACCAAGGCCGCTTGGCAAGTCTCGGTCCAATCCGGAAATGTTTAATCCCCACACACGAAAGAAAGCTAGAAATGACCACCGGAGGAGAACGAAGCGCCGGAATGCAAAACGGACAACGGGGAAAATGCTCGAATGCAAGAGACAAACATGTATGCGAATGAAATGCACATGATGACATGATATGCAATGCATGACACGCAAGCAATGACAACGCAAAAACATCGAATAACTGCACGACACCTGGCACATCGGTCACGGGGCGTTACAGTACTTCCCCTCAAAAGGAAGGAACTTCGGTAACACATCCTCGTCTCCACCGGATCCTCTCTTGGTTATCTCTTACCTTTACTTGTGCAAGCTCTTTATTGTTTCTACCCTTGCTTGCTTGTATGCTTGTTGTTATTGCATCATATAGGTTGCTCACCTAGTTGCACATCTAGACAACCTACTTTGATGCAAAGTTTAATTTGGTAAAGAAAAGCTAAAAATTGGTAGTTGCCTATTCACCCCCCCCCCCCTAGTCAACCATATCGATCCTTTCACCTTGAATCGATTTGAAGAACCTGACGCCAATGTCACCGGCGTGTACGCACGACGAGAATCGATGTTGGAGCTTCGTCTAATCCGTCCCAACAAACGAACTTAACAAAGATCAGAGTCCGGAAGACTAACTCGGAGAAGAAGCGCCTCCATCCGTCTGAGCATCACCTATGAAAGGACTAAAACCTTAATGTAGGATTGATAAGCATGTCTAGAGGGGTGTGAACTAAGCTCAAAATAGACTCTTTCCCAAGTTTTAATTTCTTGGTTGATTTTAGACTTTTCTAGCAATCTATAGAGCACCCTACACATGCAAGTCTAGACTATAGGCAGTGGAAAGTAAAGATATGCAAGTGCAAAGTAAATGAGATAGAGTTGAGAGAATCACAAACACAATTGGCTTAGTGAAGGTTTTTCTCGTGCTTCGGATAGCTGGAATATCTTACATCCACGTTGATGGAGGCTTCAATCTGCGAAGGATCTAAGATCACAAGTATCCCAGTTGCGATATTCCACGAAGGAATAAGGTCCACAAAGGCTCCACGAAGGAGAAATCACAACTATTCCACCATGGCACACGCCCATGAAGGAATGGTCTCACTAAGGTAGATCTCCACGAAGTAGGCGATCTCCAAGACCGTACAAACTTCTTGGGTTCTACACAGTCTTGAAGACTTCCAAGCAACACCTAGCCAATCTAGGAGGCGCACACCCTCCAAAAACAGCAAAGACAGAGGTTGATTGGTGATGAATCATTTGCTCTTGTGCTTCAAAAGATAATTTCCTCAACACTCAATCTCTCTCAAGATTTGGCTATGGATTTGGAGAAGTAGGAGTAGAAAGCAAGAGGGGATTAGATCTCAAAGGGTTTTATTGGATAGTTGGATTGGAAAGCCTATTGCACATCTTGGAGGTTCCAATGGGAATTGCTCGGTGGCTCCAAAGTGAACAAAAGTGTCAACTTTCATATGCATCTGTAGTTCCGAATGAAAATCAATCGGTGTCTCCAAAGAGAGCACTTCAACAGTGGCACTCTCTGTTAACGTTGCATAAGTTCTGGCTTGTATTACTCGGAATTTCTAACATGGTAACAATAAGTTTACCAGGTTGCTTTGCTGGCTCTGGATGGACTGTTGGAGGCTTGGATTGAATAGGGTTTGTCCATCGATTATATCTTGATGATTAGGTGCTTTTCGAGTGGAAGTGCTCCAAAACACCGAGATGAATGTCACTAGTATATATAGTGGAAACTTTTGACAAGCTTTTCATGTTTGATCTTTAAGCACATGGAGCAGAAGGCTCATTACCACATCCTTGTCCCCTTTTGATAGTAGTGGCAATGCCTATGGACTCAATGTGATATTGGATCGCTAAAATGAAAATGTATTCCATTTGGAGGGAAGCCTTTCAGTTCCAAGTTTGGAGGAGAGAAGGACATTTGACCATGTCAAAAGCTTTTCCAAAGTCAGTTTTAGAAGGACACCATAGACTCTTTTACTCTATACAGTTTTTTAGTGTTTCATGGGGAATCAGTATCCCCTCAAATTTGTATCTCCCTTTTAGGAAGGTTGTTTGAGAACACTAATCCCCCCTTTTATGACTGCAATTAGTGTTTAACCATGACCTTGCTGATTATCTCAAAGACAAGATTCAAGAGACATATTGGCCTATACTTCCGAATTCTTCCAAGAAGACACCATTATCATCTTGGCCAATATGTCTCTTGAATCTTGTCTTTGAGATAATCACCAAGGTCATGGTTAAAAAACCTTGTTTTATTCATCTTGGTGTCATCTCACCCCGTGGCAGCCCAAAAACCTTGTTTTATTCGTCTTCTTTTTGACCACCTTCTCCACATTGTACGTGCTCACCTCCTTCTACTTGTCAGTGTTGAGGCTACCGTTAAGTCTATATCAATCATTGCCTCCCACTCCTCCTCGAATGAAATCGAGCTCGACATTGTGATGATGTAATATCCTGCGATCTATTGTAGGAGAAAACCAGACACTATCACAAAGATTTATATCATTGTGCCTCGGATAGAGACCTTCTTGAACGCGGTGACCGTAACACAATTTGTAGAGTGCACCTACTCTTTATTAGTTAATGATAGTTTGATGAATACAAATTTCCTTGGGGGAACTATCAGCCAAATATTACGGCCAACTGAAGGTACAAAGCGCTACGAGCTAGGTTATGAGCATACTTTTTGACTTCATGTTCTCGTGCACGAAATGAACTTCCCGAAAAGCCTTATCCCTCCCTTGTACCATCAAAATGTGTCCATGCAAAATCGATGACGATGCCTGAAGAATCATCACAACAACCCGACAATCTCTTGCAATTGTGATTTTATGTAATAGGGGATATTCCGCTACAAGGCCTCTCAACATGCCAATGCTTTGAGGGTTTACAGATAGGACAATTCCTCGAAGAACAGTGTAGATGCTCCCAAGAAGACACTGTTGTCATCTCTTGTCACTGTCACCAGCAAACCAACACACATATTCTTATATATCCCTGTGTCGACATTGATCTTCGTAGTTCCTGGTCTTGGTGTAGTCCCATCTAGGATGACCGCAACACGATTTGGCCCATAGGAATTTTGGTGAAGAAGCTCAGTTTTGTGCTTGATGCATGAAGCATAGTTTTGTTCTGGTGCATAACCTAATGCAGCCAGCATAGGGCGCTCCTCCTCATCATTTATAGCGTCGATTGGGGAACCAACACCCATGCGATAGTTATTGGGCCGTAGTCCATTAGCGCCGCTCTCGCTACTTCGCTCGTGTGGTTTAGCTAGCCAAAATTTTGTTTGCGCTAGCTGCTAGCTAAAAAAACAGCTCTCAGTTTTTTGGGTATAATTTTAAAAATCCACATATTCAAATAAAATGCTTCTGAGTTTGAAAGGTTCAAAAATAAAAAAACAGCTCTCAGTTTTTTGGGTATAATTTTAAAAATCCACATATTCAAATAAAATGCTTCTGAGTTTGAAAGGTTCAAAAATAAAAAAGTTCATGAATTCAAAAAAATCATGAATTAAAAAATTCATGATTTAAAAAAATTCCACGAACTCAAAAAATGTTCACGAATTATAAAAAATGTAAATTAAAAAATTCTGACGAATTAGAAAAAAACGAATTTGAAAAAGTTTCACCGATTTTAAAAATGTTCAAGATTGTTTTTAAAAGTTCATGGATTTTTAAAGTGAAAATTTAAAACGAAAAAAATGAACAAAAACCTGCCCCCAAAAGAAGAAAAAACCGGTTATTCACAAAACGAGAGCGAGCCTTCCGAGCCCATTACAGGCGATACAGATGGTCCAGCCAGCATATGTGGATAACCGGCGCTCCTCGGGCCAAAAAAAAAGGCAGCACGTCGCGTGGGTAAGGAATTTCTTCGCGTGCACCCAAACGGAGTACATAATTACAAAAAGACCCTCCCCCGGGCCAACGCCACGCCATTACTACCGTCCAACGCTAGTCCAAGCTCCACACGATTTCCCCAACCGGAGACTCGGACAGACAGGGTCGCCCAGATCGGAGCAGATGGCAGTGGTAGCGGCGACCCGGCCGGCGCTGGTGGTTGGGGCGCTCGTGGCGGCGCTGATGATGCTGGGCTCGGAGGCGGTGTGGCTCGACCTGCCGCCCTCGGGGACCAAGTGCGTCTCCGAGGAGATCCAGCCCAACGTGGTGGTGGTCGCGGACTACATGCTCATGTACGAGGCCCACGCCACCGCCCACCCCACCGTCGCCGTCAAGGTAAGCGCGGCGCGATCCCCTCCCATCGTCTTCGCATGTTTGCTTTCTTGTTCCAGTGGTTTGATCTTGATCTAGACCGGTGAACTCTCGTGTGTTGGGATCCAGAATTTGGGGGCGACAGATACTAGCTTGTTTTAATTATTTGTGTTAAGTTTAGTTGGTGGATTGAACTTTTTGAGTCAAAATTAGAGCCTCCGTGGCAATTGAATTTGGGCATTTTTAGAAGAGAAAACTGACCAGCTTAAGTTAACATCTCCTAGAGAAGTCAACAGGCAAAAGTTTTACATTTAGTGTAAGTTGGCGCACAGGGTCTGTGCTATGTGGATTATGGTAAGGTTAAATGATGTTAATCCAGTACTCCAGTAGTTTGTCATGAATCTGCTCATATGCTCCAGTGCTTTGTTCTGGAGGAAGCAGCTGAGGTTTGAACCGTTGAGCTAGACATGGTGGACTTGATGCGAATTGACCCAAAGTGCCACTTCCTAGTTGCTTCACATCGGGGCAACATGCTGTGGACTGATAATTTCTATGCATGTAGCAATATCCCAAGTAACGTGACCTGCAGCTGCAGGACTCTTTGGGCACCTGGCACCTATTATTAGAATAGCATGGTCGTAGGTACTGAGACTAATAAAAGATGATTGGGGTTAAGAAAACAAGCGAGGGATGGATTGTTATTCATTATCACCGCTATGGATGGGCTGATGAGATTCTGGTAAGATGCAATCATGTTTGCATGTGGGCAGACGGATGAACATACAGGGAGATGACATAAGGTCCCACTTCTCACCCATCCTGTTGTAGATAATGAGAACTTCAGATTTCAGACTCATGATGTCTGTTGCGCAATCCAGGGAACCAGAGATTCGATGATACATGTGTATTGTAGCTCATAACTGGAAAAGTACCAGTAAGTAACTGGGATTAGCCACATGTTCACAACTCTGTCGTTCATATGTCCAAGAATTCTGCAAGCAACACATGGATGTTGTATTGTACTTTTGCGGTGCCTATGTTTTCTTCTGTAAAACTTTTGTGGTGGCTAAATGGTGCTTTGGCATGCTGAGTGTGTATGAATATGGTGACTTCTTTTGCTAATGTTCACACACATAATTAGCATAGCATGTCCATATATCAGTTAGTCTTATGGAAGATTTTTTTAGAAATGATGATTTCTGAAGACAATTTTTTTTTCTTGCTTACTCATTTGTATTGTACATGTTTGTGTAGGTTACCTCACCATATGGCAATACTGTACATCACAAAGAAAATGCTACAGTGGGCCAGTTTGCATTTACAACTTCAGAAGCTGGAAACTACCTTGCTTGCTTCTGGCTAGACAGCGCAGAGAAAGGATCAGGAGTATCTCTAAATCTTGATTGGAAGATAGGGATTGCGACAAAGGACTGGGACTCTGTTGCCAAGAAGGAGAAGATTGAGGTGTGCCAATTATTTAAATACACCTAGTCCAAATGGCACTATACTTCAATGTAATGCATTGTTTTTTGTTCCTGATTATTTTAATCTGAAATTTCTGTCTTCAGGGTGTTGAATTAGAGCTCGCGAAACTTGAAGCTGCAGTGGAATCCATTCATCATAACTTATTATATCTCAAAGCAAGGCAAGTTATCTATTCTACTTTTTGTGTGTGTTTTAATAGCCAGACAACAGATTGTGGTCGTTGTGCTACGTTGCACCAGTCTATTTAGGTAGGGGAGTCTGTAGTCTGTACTATTTCCAGTTGGATGTTTTTATATAGGCTAAATATAAATATACTTTGAACTAACTGTTACATATAAAAGTTGGTGACTATGAAACTACAGCATTGTGATTTGTGAAACAGAACCTACGGGTCTCATCTGTCTTGGGCTGTAGATTGAGCTGCTATTTGAAGTTCTTAGGTGGTCTTACTGTTTTGTACTGGATGAGATATTTGGGATATGGACAAGCAAACCTACTAGCTTTACTTATCTTTACTACAATATAATATTTGGAACTGGCAATGCATAGCATAATGCGTGATCTTGATGTGTTTATGCAGGGAAGCGGAGATGCGGGAAGTGAGCGAGAAAACGAATTCCAGGGTTGCCTGGTTCAGCATCTTGTCACTGGGCGTGTGCGTTGTGGTCTCCGCTCTGCAGCTATGGCATTTGCAAGGCTTCTTCCAGAAGAAGAAGCTCATCTGAATTCACTCGTTTCACCATGTACTCCTGTGCTGTTAACTACCTTAGCAAGAGGACAGTTTTGTCGTATTTATTTCGACAAACTCATGTGATGGACAAAACAGTTCCCTGGTACAAGATACATGATTTCAATACCAAGCAGTTCCTTGGTGTTTGGTGCTTGATACATGATATTATGTGCAATAGAAATATTTTCAAATCTGCTACTTCTAGGATTATATTTGGCCTTTGTGTGTGGCATAGTATATATAGATTGTGAAATTTTATCATTGTCTCATCTGAATTTCTTTTGGTACCAGGGAATTGAAATACTCCTAGTATTAAAATTTATTACCATCTACTCCCTTCGTTCCATAATATAGAAGCGTTTTTGATACTACGCTTTGACGGAGGGAGTATTTTCTTGCCGTGTGTTTGGTTGGGGGTAATTGGAGCTAGGGGAACTTCAAATCTATTGTTTGGCTGGAGGGATTGAGAATTCACAAAGGAATATGCATAAGACTTGAGACTCCAACTAACAGGCGAGGGAGTGTGTTGAAAGGGAATTGTTTTAGTGAGTCAATCGTAACCCTTCATCCTAACTTCTCTTGTCTAGTCCCTTGTCAATTCTCATGAACCAAATAAGGGAGTACAATTTCTTCGCAAATTGTCAAACATAATAATTCCTATCATGCACCAAACAGAGGATTGGGATAAAACGACTTATCTCATGTCTAATCTCAATACAACTCCTTACTTTAAACTCTCATTCCCCCTCTCAAATACTCCCCCCGTCCGAAAAAGCTTTCTCTTAAATGGATGTATCTAACATCAAGTTAGTGCTAAATACATTCATTCGAGGGACAAATTTGAGACAAGTTTTTTTGGATGGAAGGAGTATTGCCAAACATGCTGTAGAGCACTTGGGGCCTGTTTGGTTTGCGCCCTAAGCTTGCCACGCCTAACCTTAGTCGTGCCACAA
The DNA here is from genome assembly GCF_056163025.1 of Triticum urartu. Classification (NCBI taxonomy): domain Eukaryota; kingdom Viridiplantae; phylum Streptophyta; class Magnoliopsida; order Poales; family Poaceae; genus Triticum; species Triticum urartu. The sequence continues at coordinate 146,290,012 of NC_141879.1, read as the reverse complement.
TAACTTAGGCATATGTTTGGTTTATTGCCACATTTGTGGCTTGCCACACTTTTCTAGCCACTTGGTCCACATGTCATAGGCCTAACTTTTTACCAAATCTTGTCACACTTATGATGGCCATTTTGTGAGCCACACTTTTTGTGGCAGCCACACTTTATCTAAGATTAGTTGTGGTAAAGTTAGCCATGAACCAAACAGGCCCTTGATTTTGGGGCTGTACTAGGCTTGGCCGGGCCATGTCAGACACAGACAGTGGGCTTCCCTAAAAAATGGTTAGACAGTGCCCAGTGGGCTTCGCCGGATAGACGAATCACGGTCGGTCAAACAAGGCAGTCCAAACACTCCGCAGCGTCAGACCGCACCACAACCAACCGCGCACCATGCGTCGTCTCGGCCACTTCCCCCTCCTCGCCGCCGTCCTCCTCGCGGTGGTCCCGCACCCGGCCCACCCGCTCACCGAGCTCGAGACCTCCCAAATCCGGCGCTTCCAGGACTACCTCCGCATCTGCACCGCCCACCCCGCCCCGGACTACGCCGGCGCCGCCGCGTTCCTCCTCCCCTACGCCGCGTCACTCGGCCTCAGCTCCAAGACGCTCCACTTCAGCCCCTGCAAGTCAAAGCCGCTCCTCCTCCTCACCTGGCCGGGCACGGACCCGTCGCTCCCCTCCATCCTCCTCAACTCCCACCTCGACTCCGTGCCCGCGGAGCCCGAGCACTGGATCCACCCGCCCTACGCCGCGCACCACGACCCCGCCACGGGCCGCGTCTACGCCCGCGGCGCGCAGGACGACAAGTGCCTCCCCATCCAGTACCTCGAGGCCATCCGCGGCCTCCAGGCCGCCGGCTTCGCGCCCGCACGCACCGTCCACGTCTCGCTCGTCCCCGACGAGGAGATCGGCGGCGAGGACGGCCACGAGAAGTTCGTCCAGTCGGAGGAGTTCCGCGCCCTCAATGTCGGGTTCATGCTCGACGAGGGGCAGGCCTCGCTCACGGATGTTTACAGGGTTTTCTACGCGGATAGGCTGGTGTGGAAGCTGATCGTCAAGGCCACGGGGGCTCCCGGGCATGGGTCGAAGCTGTTCGATGGGGCCGCCGTGGAGAATCTGATGGATTGCATTGAGACCGTGGCTGGATACAGGGATGCACAGTTCGAGAAGGTGAAGTCGGGCAAGTACGGTCCCGGAGAGGTGGTGTCCGTGAATCCTGTCTACATGAATGCCGGCACGCCAAGCCCCACTGTAAGGATACTCCTACTTGTTACTTTGTTAGCTATTTCGTTCAGTGCACGCTGATGAAATAGTAGAGAGCAATGATTATAATTTGAGATGGTCAGACAACATCATATAGAGCATCTATTATTATTAGCACAACTGAGATCAGCTCTGTCAGCCAGTGCAAACTGACGAACTTCGTAGGCTTATCCTAAATTATTCTTTCTACAAAACGTACATCAATGGGTCGAAGTAGTAAACCTAATTAATTTGTTCAAGAGATCTACACGCACTTCGTCAGTAAGTCAATACTGTGGGAGGCAATTGCAAAACCAGATATTTTTTTGTAGAAAACAGTGTTTGGGCGCTAACTGCAAAACCCACACATATCTAATGAGGATAACTAACAGGGAAAGGCTAGATGGCATTGCTTCAAGGGAACTGGAATATGTGCAAGGGAGGAAGGGTAGAGGAACATAGATTAGAATGCGAGAAGATTAGCAAAGAGTAGATTAATTCTTCTTTACTAATAGATGCATGTTGATAGGGACTGTGTAACTCTATCTAATCCCTAGGTTACAATCTGAACTGTAACGAAACTTTTACTTTACATGGAATATACCAAGGACATAAACTCAACTAACAACGGTGCTCATTATTCTTATGTCTAGTTTCCAACTAACAGTAGCAGAACAAAGCACAGTTCAGCATGAACAGTACTTTGCTGTTACACATGCCAAACAGTACCACAACACAGCATATCCTCCTGCTCTACGCCTATTCCATTCCTTTTGCTTTATTAATTGAACTTTTCTATGAACTGAGATCATATCATTTTCTATTACTTCCAACGTAGCAACTGGCAGTTCAGAACAAGCAAAAAGGTAAAAGAGTTCGGAGTACTAACAAGAAGCCCACTGATCAAATCAGGTCTGGGGCCCAAACTGTTGGACAAAAAACATGTTAGCAACCAGTGCCATCTCAGATTTATTAACTAAACTTATGTTGCGCTCTCTCTCATACTAGCGTTTTTGTTAAGGCCAATGTTCAGGAAATCGTTAACTGGTAACTTCTCGGTCAACTGGCTATTAGGGGATTAGTAGGTGAATCGGCCAATTAATCGGATGATAAATCAGTTAATCGGCTACTCGGCGACCCACCAAGCAGGGATTAAGCAGTCAGTTAAACTGATTTATCGGCCGATATTTTGAACACGTGGTTAAGGCATTGGAATTATCTAAACACAGAACTCTTGTGTGATTTACTTAAATGTTCTATCTTCTATGTTCATGCAAGTATGTAGTTCATGTAGTACGATATTAGCATGCATGCCAGCATCATGTTGCATGCACATGAGCTTGCTGGACGATGAGCAGAGCATTGAACAAGGGCAGTTTTGCTATATGGCTAGGAGCAAGCAACTGCTTGCATTGACCACCCCCTGTTCCAAAATGTGGAGTTAAAGGATCACAGCTGACCAAGCTGCAAGTCTTAAGACCCGCTTATTTCTACACTTCCAATCCTTCTTTAAAATATTCTCGCTTAGATCAGACAAATATCCTAGTACTTGACACGCAGGAAACATAATCTGACTTTTTTCGGTAGATGTTCATCATTCTATTACCTTGTTTTATACTATATTTTAGATCACTTTGAAGGTAATCATCTGTCGGAATGAAAAGGTCTAGACCTGATAGCAATAGAGGATAATTTACAAATTTGTGCAGTAGATGCCACTATTACCTTGTGATTTGCAAGTAAAATTGAGGTAGTCACGTTAATCTAATATTTTGGGAGAGCACTTTGAAGATAGTCTTTTGACAAAAAGGGCAAATATGTAGATCTTGCAGTAATGGGATGATCTGCAAAATGTGTGGTACATGCTGCCATTACCTTGTGATCCCATAATTTTGAATTACTGTATAAAATATAGTTATTTTACTTGCATATTTTTGGAAAATACTGAAGCAAATGTATAGAATATGCCATATTATATTAACATCACAGAGTCTGGAATATGATTTCCAGGAACCAAGGTCTAAAACATAATTTCTTGACAGTATAAGGTCTGTAGTACACATATTCAATACATGAAAAAACTAAAATGGAATTATACAAATACAGGGTGTCAGGGTCTAAAACTTAATTTACAACACTTTGTAATCAACTAGAGGGTTGCTATGCAATATACAAGAACCTAGGTTGAAGCCTGTTTGCCCTTTCAGATTTTACAATTCAAATTTTTTGGATCACAAGGTAATGGCAACATCTACTGCACATTTTGCGGATTAACCCGCTACTGCAAGATCTACATATTTGCCTTTTTGGCAAGATGACTGTCTTCAAAGTGATTTTCCAAAATGTTAGAATTAATGTGACCACCTCAAGTTTTTACTTGCAAATCACAAGGTAATAGTGACAGCGACTACACAAATTTCCAGATTATCCACTATTGTTGTGAGGACCTTGTCATTCTGACAGATGAATAACTTAAAAGGATTTTCTGAATATAGCATAACGCAAGGCAATAAAACTATGTAATTTCTTCACCCATTAAAATATACGTCTCCTACTGTCCTTTCCTTAAAAGAAAAGGTAACAGCATTATGAACATCTATTCTATTGACACAACCCACTCATCAAATCATGTCTTGGGCCCAAACTGTTGGGTCATAATAAACATTTTAGCAACTAGTTCCTATCTTAGATTTATTAACTGGTCTTATGTTGCTCTCTCTCTCTCTCTCTCAAACCAATGTTTTTGTTAAGGCATTTGAATCATCTTAACACAGAACATTGTAGTCTGATTAACTTGGATGTTCTATGTTCAGGCAAGTATGTAGTTCTTGTAGTGTGATATTTGCATGCACGTGGTCCTGCTGGACGATGAGTTGAGCACCGAACAAGTGCAGTTTAGCTATATGGCTGGGAGCACCCAACTGCTTGCATAGACCATGCCCTGATCCAAATTTCTGAATTAAAGGATCACCATTGACCAAGCTGCAAGGCTTAATACGCACGTATTTCTACACCTCCAATCCTTCTTTCCAATATCCTTGCTTAGATCAGACATGAATATATATCCTAGTACATGTATGAGATCGTTGGGAGTCCCATCTCTTTGTGTAACCTAGTATTCATAATATTTTCTGGCAAAATCCAGTATTTGCTATCAAATTGATTTTAACTTTGGCTTCCACTTTTCGCTATGGAAAAGTTAGAATAGTTCTTGAAGCCAATGTTAGAATCAATTTGATCGTTGAAAGTTTATTTTAAAATATCACAGCTATTAGGCTATGTATAGATATAGGGCTTCATGTGAGCTTATTCACAATAATTATTACTTCCTCTGTAAAGAAATATAAGAGCGTTTAGATCACTACTTTAGTGATCTATAAATGCTCTTATATTTCTTTACGGAGGAAGTATTTATCATCATGCATGTAGGTAGTAGAGTAATTTTTGAAGCAAAAGTTAGAATCAATCTGATTGTGACAAGCTGGGTTCTTTAAGAACTTTCAGAACTTTTAGGCTATGTATAGAGATAGGTCATGCGAGCTTATTCACCATGATTATTTCTCATCATGCATGTAGTTAGTAGAATAATTTTTATGTGTTTGTTCTAGTGTTCTAGCCCAACGATACTGGAGTGGAAGTGGTCCTTCGTCTTGCAGTTTGGTGAATGCTGAATTGATGATCCATTAACCCAGAGTAGGGATGAATGCATCTGGTTGGTTGCTCCTAACCATCAAATCTGAGCAAAAGTTGATTTGCTCAGTTGTCTACACATTGGTCCAGAGCTCAGCAGCTGCAGTTCTTTTAAGCAGACGTGCACTTGGTCAAAGGTCTAACTATCAATGTCAGTGAGGCACTAAAGCAAACCTGCATTAGGCATGCTCTATTTTATTGCACTTTATCTGCACTGCTGCTATCTTTGTAATGTTCTCGAGATGCCAAACCCATTACAATAAGACAAATTAATAGAGGTCTGGTATAGACAGTGGCATACGCCAAAAATCAACATTGCCACAGAATCTATTCATTTCTACACATGGCTTCTGTGTAGTCTCTAAAGACTAATCGATGCAGGGCTTTGTGATGAATATGCAACCTTCAGAAGCAGAGGTGGGTTTTGATCTCCGCCTTCCTCCAACCGAAGATATTGAACAGATCGAAAGAAGAATCAAAGAAGAATGGGCACCAGCTCATAAGAACTTGACTTACCAGGTGAATATAGTTTAACTTTTATGTGGGTAATGGAATATAAATCGAATTTTGCATTGGCAGTCTTCTTCTATTACTTGATTTTCTAAGTTCCTGTCTTTGTATTGTACAGCTGATGAAGAAAGGACCAGTGAGGGATGTTACAGGACGTCCCTTACTTACACCAGCCAATGAGTCAAACCCATGGTGGTCTGTATTTGAACAGGCTATTATCTCGTCGGGTGGAAAACTAGCAAAGCCTGAGATCTTATCTTCAACCACGGACGCCCGATTCGTGAGGCAGATGGGTGTTCCAGCCCTTGGATTTTCTCCAATGATAAATACTCCAATTTTACTTCACGATCATAATGAGGTAATTGATCTTTGCCTGCTATTGTAATTTCTGTTTACATAGTGTGATGGCTGAGTCAATTTTATCTCAAAATCGCAGTTTCTGGAGGACAAAGTGTTCCTGGGGGGCATCGAAGTGTATGAACATCTTATTAGGGCGCTAAGCTCCTTCAAAGGCTGATTCAAAATAGACACATAAATTCTACCATTGTTGTACTCCCGTCACATGTAAATTGAATGTAGCAAGAGAACTCGGACGCCCACAACTATCATGCTCCAACCTACAGTTAGATTGGTTCGGGCTCAACCACATAATCTGCGGATAATGGAAATCTGCGGATGATGATCTCTGAAATAATGGAAATCTGCAGATGATGATCTCGGCGCAGGTTAAATTTGTATGTAATGTAAATACAGAGTTACGAACTGTAACAAAGTCGATGTGTAAGGTCTACGGTTGAAACGATATTTCTCCATTTATGGTCTGCTGGTAGCCTGGTATCATGTCTGCCGAGGGAAAGCAGAAGTGCTTTTTGAAACAAGACACCCAGCATCGTAAATGGTTCTGCTGCATTTGTTCTTTGCCCCATCTTGCAGGAAGTAGATTGTTTCGCATCCGGGGCAAAGATTTGGACATGAATCGTTTGGATGGTGGGAAAAATGCATGCAGTACGTTGGTATTTCAGGTTGCAGCTGTTTGTCATGAACAGATACGGTGGCTCCGGGGGCCGTCAGCTGAGATGAGATCGTGTGCGCTGGACATAGCACCATCACTCGTCCGGATGAGCGGTTGAGCACGTCACGAGCACGTCGGACCAACGCGACACCCTCCAGTTCCACACGGGGCTCGAACCAAGGATTCCTTCATGGTACAGGCGACCATGTAGCAGTGACAAGAAAATGACTCTAATCATGCGAATAATAATCCTATAGAAAAAACACTAGTTGCAATCTTGCTTCTCTCCCATCCGGGGAAGCTTCTTCGCTCCTTCCGGCCCATCCACTCCATGCCCCTGTGTCACCCCGCTCCTCAAGTCGTGATGCCTTCCAGCTGCACGAAGATAAGCCTGTAAAAGATGGCGATAATATATTCGCGCTGTCCATTTCCCCAGCCTCGCCGAATAAAAGAGAGCAGGAAGCCACTGCAGGGCTACTACGTCATGTCAGTCAGCCAGGGGCTTAAGTCCCGCCAGCTAGGCTGTTAAAACGCGTGAGCGTGGCGTGGGCCACGCACGCAGCCTGCCGTGGGCCGATCTGATTTGCTCTCTCTCTCTCTCTGAGAGAGAGAGAGAGAGAGATGTGAGAAATCTAATGCGTGCTTTGTTATGATTAGGTCGTTTTTCTTCCTGCCCACGCCCAGCTGTCTGTCTGCCAAAGTGTCTGATGAAAGAGAGTGTGTCCGGTCGAGAAAGGCGCCTCTGTGAACTCTGAAGTGGACGTGCATGTTACATGTAGGTTGGTTGTGGTACGAGAAAATGCGTGCGTATGTGGTGATGCAAGTCGTGTAACCACGTGGCGTGTTGACCCTCGGCCCTCGGGCACTGGATGGCATGCGTTCAGATTCATGTAGCATCATCATCTGGATAACCAATTTTTCACGGTGGGGTTACTTTCATGGAGATCCTGCCTGGATAATTAACCGTGATTATATCATCACCCGTTGCTCTCCAACGGTTAGTCGGCAGGTGTTGTGCACAAGCGTGATACCGTGATACGTTCTTACCACTCCACAGGTGTGCACGCGTGCTCTACTGCTGTGTAACATCGTCGTCGTCGGCAGGTACCCTACCCTACCCACGCCACCATCGTCGTCGAGGCGGTTGCGGTTCAGTCGATCGACACCATCGCCTTCTTCCACTGCTCCGAGGTCCGAGCTACGCATGGCACAGGAGCTTACGCGTTTTGGGACGCCGCTGCCACCGGACGCGTGCAACTTGCAGCGCTGCCGGCTGGCTCCAGCTAGCCTGGCTCTGCTGCCGCTGCCGCTGTCCGGATGAGACGATCCACGACGCGACTTCGTACGGGTTGGTTGTTGCATCTCTGATGCCGTGCCTGACGCCGTACTACGCCGCCGCATCCCCCCAACTAAACCCCTGTCTCCGTCTGAATCTCGCCCCCACGGACCCACGGCCCCCAAATCCGCGAAGCTGCCGCGCCCGATAAACAAATGGCCCGCTCCTATTTCCCTAAAAAAAAAAAGAGAAATGGCCCGCTCCTCTGGCGCATGTTACCCTGCCGTTGCCGTGCGCGTGAATTCCCACTGGGAGGGGAGGACATTGGTCTCGCCTCGCCAGGGGCGATACGTCTCCAATCGTGTGCAGTCAACTCGTCGGCAGGGTGTAGTACTGGTGAGTTGATTAGTTAACAGTTAACCACAGCTGGAACCAACCGACTTTGGCTAATTACACATGCGGCCAGGGCCAGGGGGGGTGGTTAATCCGGTCGCGGGATCGAGACGTTAATGTCAATGTCCATGGCGCTTGTGCTTTGATACTCGCACGTCATGCGATCCTAGCTCTGGATTTTTCACTCCGACGCCGCCGCCCACATGCTCGGAGGAACACGCCTCATGTGAAAGGGCCACACAAGTCCGAGTGAACGTTGTACACTGGTGAGTGAATTCCATTTTTTACCTTGTAGTTGTACATTTATGACACATATTACCCTATTTAACGGAACTTTTATCGAAGTGTCAGATTTTGGAGACTTTTAACACGGTTTTACCCCAGTTTTACATTTTTTTTGTTTATGGTCGATAGGATCGGCATGTTGCGTCATTGATTTGTAAAAAAAACTGTAAGGATCGGAGGGCATCATTGGCGATCTTGTCCAAGCTTCTCTTGTCTATTTGTTCCACTCCTTGTGGCCGTCCATATGTTTTTGGATACAGGGCGTCACCTCACACCTTACCTGATGGACACGCATCAAAAAACAAGGGTCCAAAGATTTCAAAAGGGGTATTCTAGACGAATTTTCACTGGAAGGGGTAATTAGTGTCACAAATGTATAAATATGGGGTAAAAAGTGAAATTCACTCTACACTGGTAGTGTTTGGCAGTGCCTTCATGTCGACGTCCATGGTGTTTGCGCCTTGATACTCACACAATCTAGCTCTGGATTTTTACTCCGACGCCACGTGCCGGACCATGTTCAGTAGCACTCCCTTCGACCCTTTTTACTCTGCATATAAAAATTGTTTGGAGTCAAACTTCATAAAGTTTGATCATATTTATATGAAAAAATATCAACATCAAACCTCGTAAAGTTATACAATATGAAAAATTTAAGTTACGAAGCATCTAATGATAATGATTTCATGTTGTGAATATTATTTTTTACTATAAAATTGGTTAAACTTTACGAGATTTAACTTTAAACAAATCTTATATACAAACTAAAAAAGACCGAAGGAAGTACTCTTTTTTAAATTTTGTTCCATGTTCAGTACTAACTGACGAACATGACACATGTGAAAGTGCCACGGAAGTCCATGGATCACCAGTGGCCGGGCGGCAACTTGCGATCTCACACACACAACTCCCAGGGCGGCGTTTACCATGGCCCGCCCAGAGACCTCACCCGTCACAAAGTGCTTAGAGCAATTTTAATGGGGCGATCTATTTCGTCGGTGGTCGTTTGTTTGGGTCGGCATGAACACAAAAGGCGGCCTAACGCATTAACCCAAACGGACGCGCGTCCGTTTTTCATTCGCGGACGACCAATTCTCGGTCCATTTTTAAGCCTGATTTGCGTCGATGCGGACACGTGACGGACGCGCGCGCGCTCGCCTACTCCTGTCCCCGGGGCCGCCGGTCTGTGGCCCATTGGCCCCCCATTCCATCCTGCGGCCAACAAAGCAACCCTCCCGCCTCCTCCGTTGCTGACGCCGCCGTCCATTTTTTCCGACGACTCTTCCAGCTGGCGCCGCCTCCACATCCGCCCAGCAACGCCGCCCCCTTCCCTCCATCGCCCTCCGCCGTCGTTTTGCCGCCGGGGAGCAAACTGCTTCCCATCGCCGCTTCCCCCACCGCACAGCCGCCCGTCTCCAAGAAGTCGCCTCACCGCCCCTGCCACATCCGAGGGGCACTCTCGTCGGACGTCGGCACACTCGTCGGACGCTGGCAGGGCAGCTAGCTGGTCTGTGGGCGCCGCGACTCCCCTCGCCGGCCGTCTCCTTCGTCGACGCCCGCAAGCTATTCGACAGTTTGCCAAGGTACGAAATGGACTCCGCCGACGAGTTCTTTTTCCACAATTTCCTTTGCGACTCCGACGATTCGTCGTCCGACGACGAGGAGGAGATATTGGCTGCCGTGTTGGTTCATCGCCACCTCAACAGCCAGTGTCCGTTGTTTCATGGCTCCATTCCAGGCCACCTTCCGGCGTTGAATCGCAACCGAGAGAGCGGGCATTTCATTCTCTGGAAGGACTACTTTGATACAACAAACCCGTTGTTCAAACATCACAAATTCCGCCGCCGGTTCCGTATGAGTAGGCATGTTTTCAACCGTATTGGAGAGGGAGTGGTCGGCTATGATGGCTACTTCGAGTGCAAAGAGGATGCCGTCGGCAAGATTGATTTCTCCTCTTATCAGAAATGCACTGCCGCCATCCGAATGCTTGCATACGGAGTGCCCGGTAATCTCATTGACGAGTATGTCCGTATGAGCGAGTCTACATGCCTAGAGTCCCTGTATAAGTTCTGCAAGGCTGTGATTGCTGTGTTTGACCTTGAGTACTTGAGAGAGCCGACAGCTGAAGATACAACCCGTTTGTTGGCGATGAATGCCAGCAGGGGCTTTCCGGGGATGATTGGCAGTATAGACTGCATGCACTGGGAGTGGAGGAACTGCCCTTTTGCTTGGCAAGGGTAGTATAAGGGACATGTCAGGGCTTGCACTGTCATACTAGAGGCCGTGGCGTCTCAAGATCTCTGGATCTGGCACTCTTTCTTTGGCATGGCTAGATCACATAATGATATCAACGTGCTTCAGCGCTCGCCGGTGTTTGCTAGGCTTGCCGAAGGCAACAGCCCACCGGTGAACTTTACTGTCAACGGTCACAACAACGACAAAGGATACTATTTGAGTGACGGTATCTATCCTCAGTGGACCACTATTGTCAAGACAATACCCAACCCTGTCGGAGAAAAAAAGGAAAAGATTTTCCCAAGAGCAAGAGAGTGCTAGGAAGGATGTCGAGCGTGCCTTTGGTGTTTTGCAATCTCGATGGGGCATTGTTCGGTATCCTGCTAATACTTGGAGCACGCAGAAACTATGGAAGGTGATGACTGCTTGTGTGATCATGCACAATATGATCATAGAAGACGAGCGTCCGGAACGTCTGTACGATCAAGGCTTTCAGTTTCAGGGTGAGAATGTTATGCCTGAGCATGGAGTAGCGGCAACATTTGAGCAGTTCACTCAGTTTCATGAAGACATGCGTGATTGGGAAACTCACGTGCAATTGCAGAATGATTTGGTTGAGCATATGTGGACTCATATTGGCAACCAATAAATGTATCTTTTTTTATTCGTTTGCAAAACTATGTGAAATATTTTTATTTGTATTTGGCTTGTAAAACTATACTATTTATTTGGGCGGCCGAACTATTTGGCTTGTTTTAAACATTTTCATTTCACAATATCTTTGAATGCAAAATCAATGTAAAATTGGGCGGTCAGCCGGCCACGCCTGCACATATGGATCGACGCGTTGGGCGCGCTGCCGACCCATATCAAAAACAGGGCGGACGGCCGATCCAAACAAATAAAAAGCGGACGAAATCGCCGTCCGTTTGAGTCGGCCCGTTGGAGTTGCTCTTAGCACATGTTCCAAGACAGGTAGGTGTGGTTGACACTTGAGGCCACTTGATGCACTCTGCAGTCTCCACTCGGTTTGGCCAGGCAGGCAACAAGTGCATCATGCATGCCACAGCCCACAGCCCACAGCTGTATGTCCGAGCCGTGCCCGGGCAAGCCACACTCGAATCAAGGCACTATTATTTTATGCTAACACTGTACGCCCAAGGCAAAGACGCAGCGTCAAGTCGACTACCTTAGTAGGAGTAGCACACAGGATGCTTCCTTGCTTGGATTTTCTTACGCTATTATTTGCTCCGTATGCATTATTGCCAAACGTACGACCGCGGATTGTATATGCCACTGTTTTGTCAGAGTATCGCTGTGATGTGAACGTAATGCTTCATTACTTGTGTTCCACCAGTAAACAAATCCATGGACGAGGCACACACTGTTTTGGGCTGTGGCTTTGCGTCCTATAAGTAGAAGTATCCCGTCGGAGCATCGACCAGACCAGTGAGCGCAGCACACAGATCAGCACTCAGCAACAAGCCTCGCGTCGCAAACCAAACCATCGACCGGAGGAACCGACTGAGCTAGGAGGAGGTTCGCGGAGAAGCTAGCCGTACGTGGCAATGGTGAAGACCGCGGCAGCAGGGAGCAATGACGGTGGCGCCGTGGCGGCGAAGCAGCAGCAGCAGCAGCTTGGTGGGAAGATGAGGACGTACAAGGGGGTGCGGATGAGGAGCTGGGGCGCGTGGGTGTCAGAGATCCGGGCGCCGGGGCAGAAGACGCGGATATGGCTCGGCTCCCACTCCACCGCCGAGGCCGCCGCGCGCGCCTACGACGCCGCGCTGCTCTGCCTCAAGGGCGCCGCCGCCGCCGCCGACCTCAACTTCCCCGTGCGCTTCCCCTTCGACCTCCCCGCCGCCGCCATGTCGCCCAAGTCCATCCAGCGCGTCGCCGCAGCCGCCGCCGCCGGGGCCAGCGCTAATGCGTTCGACTTCGCCGCCGGGGCCGACGACAGTCCCAGCGCTGATGCCGTCGACTTCGCCGGTGCCGACGACTACAGCGCCGGCGCCGTCACCCCGGAGTACTGCAGCTCCTCCAGCAATAATGCCTCGCCGGTGAGCTCCCCGGAGACGGCTAGCAGCGGCGCCGCCGACCTCGACGGCGTAGACCTCCTGGGTTACGGTTACAGCCAGTGCTCGCTCGCGGAGATCGAGGCCTTCTTCCAATCGCCCAAGTGCATGGAGTACGCCATGATGGACCCGTGCAGCGCGTTCTTCGCTCCGTCGCCAATGGCCATGGAGGACGAGTGCAGCTGGGAGGAAGGAGGCGACATTGCGCTCTGGAGCTTCTCAATGGACTGAGCTGGAGTCCGGCAAGCCGGAGCACCGATGAAACTGACAACTCAAGCGAAGACCACAACTGGTCATGCATGGTGATAACTATACTTGATTCCATATAAAAATTGATGTGATTCTTTGTACACAGCAACAATAAGGTAGTTGAGCGTTGTGGGGGGAGCTCTCGTGGAGCTACATGTTTTAAGGCAGCTTCCATGGAGTTAACCTCCCTTCAATTGCTTGTTACATCCATGTTAAAGAACCTGCTTTGCAATTGCAAGCATATACTCATTTCTTTTGGAACAACGGGCCCTCTCGTCAACTGTGTGGGTGTCTGGACTATTCACTTCGAATGATAAGGGATTTCAGTAAGGTTTTCATGCTTATCCAGAAGAGTGCACCGCTACAATTTTTGTGCGGATTTTTGAAGCTTTATTTGGAGTTGGACTCGGCCACAAGGACATTTAGGGGGTTAATTCTTTTTCACACTACATGGGAGGAGGGGGTCAATTTAATCATGCCCCCGTAAAATAAAAATAAAAATAAAAATTAATCATTCACCTTTGATGTCGCCTGGATCGAGCTGAACAAGGCCACAAGGACCTTCTTGCGCTCATCTGAAAGTGATGAGAGCGACTAGCTGACAGATACCCCTTTGGGGGCAACCACAACGGTCATTTTCCTTTTCTTCAGTTATTTCCCTTTTAATTGTTTTCTTATTTTTTTATTTTTTATTTTACTTTTCTCCTTTGGTTTTTTGTTTGTTTCTCATTTTATTCCATTTTATTAATATTTTTCATGTTTCTTCAAATTTTCAAATACATCATAACTATCTTTTTAAAATATGTGTTTTTCTATGTTTGATTTTCTTTCATACACATTGTATATTTTCAGTATACATCAACAACATTTTTTCAGTAGATGTTTAACATATTTTAAAATATTGTATTAGATGAATATATTTTTCATGCACATTGTATATTTTTTATAAATTAGAAACATTTTTTTGTAGATGTTTAAAATTTTTAAAATACGTGATTAATATTTTATTAAATATGTTTGATGATTACATTTTTCTACACATTTTATATATTAGTTACATATTTTTATACAAATGTAAATTTTATAAATATATTATTAACATATGTTTTTGATACTCAATCGACATTTTTAAAAAATTTATGTTTTTTTAACACAGTACAAACGCAAGCGCTCATATAAACGCGCATACACTCACCCCTATGAACGAACACACGCACACCCTACCCCTATGAGCACCTCCGAGAGACTGAGCCGACATATCATCTTGAGATTTTACGAAGTCACCGTAGGCGCCTCGTAGTCGATGGGAACGTCTCCTCCCACTGAAAGTGTACCGCCGGAATTCCTGAAATAAATCCAGGATAAATGCGAGCATCAGGATTTTATGTTTTGATGTTTATTTTTTTAATACATGTTCTACATTTTTCATATACATCAAGAACATTTTTTTATTTCTACAAAATACGATGAGACATATTGTACTAAGAGATCATCTCTTAAATAAAAGAAGACAAGTATTTTCTTATGATTTCTTTTTCGTCCACCTCAACATTTATCCTATGTGGCACTCCTAATATATCATCATTGTACATGCCCCAAGTGATATAGTCGCGCCCCTCGTACTTGGCGCCTTATTCGCTATTTGTTGAAGGAGTGACCGCACGATGCCCGCTCGTGGGCCGACCCGATAAAGGGGCAAGCGTCTCGCATGGTTGACTTGACGAGTCGACCATTGACGAGTGACACAGTTGACAGTTAAACTTTTAAAAAAAGTTTAGTAAACTCGAAAATAGTTTGCAAGATTTAAAAAGTTTGAGAATCTGAAAAAACATGAAGAATGACAAACTTCATGATTTTTTTTATTTTTCTGAATCAAGAATGTTAAAAAGTTCATAATTTTGGAAAAAAAACTGTTAGAGGATTAAAAAAATCATGAATTTTAAAAGTAATTGGCTCTGAAGGCATCGAATAGGGTTTGACTTTGATTTCAGGATTTCCTAATCCTCACATAGGGCGATGGAGGCCGAGCAAACGCGCAGGAATGCTCCCTGTGTGGCTGCCACCACCAGAGCGGTAAATGCGCACCAACCCATGCGACTTTAGTCCAGCCTAGTGCGCGTGCAGGTTGCTTTATTGGAGTTTTTTCTATTTCCTTTATTTTTTTGGCACCTTTCCTTTTTTATTTTAACAAAATTCAAATAATATTCAAGAAAAAATTGAACAAATATTCAAGATTTTTTTTAAATTTTTTGTGATTATATAAATATTCATGAAATTTGATTTCAACAAATATTTATTTTTTAAATGTCCATGGATTAAAAAGATGTGCAGAATTTTTAAAAAGTTTGTGAAACAAAAAATCTCTCCGAAATAAAAAAATGTTCATGAATTTCCTAAAATGCTCACGAAGTAAAACTATGTCACAAATTAAAAATATATGTGAATTAGAAAATTGTTCATGATTTTTTAAAAATGTGCGGGTTTTCAATAAATGTTAACAAATTTCAAAAAATATTCAAAAATTAGAAAATGTTCATGAATTCATTTATTAAGGAAAAGGGAGAAATTGGCATCTAGTTACTGTTATGAACTTATAGTCCAAGGAGGACTACTCACAAATGGACATGATGTCAACAAGGTTGATGTAGGTGATCTCCACGATGAATTCCCCCTCCGGCAAGTAATGGAACATGCCTCCAAACTAGATCTCCATGGAACATAGAGAGGTGGTGTCGATGAAAAATCCTCGATAAATAGTTCAACTTTTTTGGGTAAATACAAAGGCAGGGGTGAAGAGAGGTGGTAGAGGCGCCTCCTCTCGGGCACACGCGCCCCCTTCGTGCAACTAGTGGCTAGGCAGTGCCGACCTACCATGTGGGGCCCACAGGGGTCCTTGGTGGGGCCGGTGACCTCCGGCTACATTTTCTCTTAAATCTTCTTGATGTATTTTTCTTTGTTTTTTTGTCTCTAGAAAATTGATTTTGAAAAGCCCAAAAAAGAAAACAACAACTGACACTCCGCACCGAATTAATAGGTTAGTCCAGAAAAAGATAAATGATGATGCTAAAATTATGCCATTATGATATTAATATGGCATGAGGCAATATAAATATTATAGACACGTCTATGACGCATGACACGCGCAACCCCTACCTGGCGCGCCAACTGACTTGGTATTTTCCTGTCAATACATATTCAAGCATAACGAGGACAATTTACCCATGCTCAGGCCTTCGTATTGAGGTAATAATCTACTCTTGCTTGTCTGCACTGATGATCTAGCCTTGTATGAGAAACTAGGGTTTGCATCTACAAGGGATCATTCGCAAGATCATAAAAAGGTTGAAGCCTCAGATGCATATTAGAATGAGGTTCCCATCAGGGGGTCTCTGCCGGGACATATATTGGTGGTTGAGGCAGGGTTATAGGTCCTGAGTCGGTCAAGGAGTTGTCCTATGCTACGTTTGGTAAATAACCGTGGTGGGTTAATATATGCCATATCCAGACTTGTTTCCTAGCCTAATACGAAGGGGTGTCTATGTCTTGTCCCCCAAGGTGGTGATGCGCTCTGGATTATCGATGGACGTTGAGTTGTTGCTTGGGCTGCACTAATGTCATTGGGCCTCTTTTGTCCTCCGGAGCTATACCCCGGGGTCATCGCATCGTCACTTAGTCACTTTTGAAGATTTTTATGGGATAAGTTGATGACTAAATGGTTAGTTAGTACTAATGTCATCACCAAACTGATGGACAATTGAAGTAGTCAATAGAAAATTACATACTATGCTTAGGGATGTCGTCTTAGAAAAAACTTAAATAATATTTACTCCGCTCGCTACATTCTACCACTAAAATGTGTCCATTTGAAGTTGGTTATGATCTTATACCCCATGTACCCATTGATTTTTTTGTCACTTCCATCTTTGGAGAAGATTAATTTTGATGTGACACATCATTCTAAACTAATATTAAAGATGCATGAGAAGACAAAAGACAACATAGCATTCATGAGTGTTAATCACAAACTTGTAGGTGATAAGGGTAGAAAGATTGTTGTGTTTGAACTAGGAGATCTTGTTTGGTTGCATCTAAATAAATTTGAAGTCTTACTTGGGAGAAGATGAATTTTTGGACTAAAAGATTACATGCAATTTTTTAGCATGTTTATAGAGGATACTCACTTAAGGTTGTATTTGGCACCCGCTCCTTGTTTTGGCTGAATTCCCCCTTTGTCCCTCCTTAAATACCCCAAGGGGCGGCGAGTTAGGATTTGGGTTTTGTTGATTACGTTTTGGTGTTTGCTACACTTTGTCATAGACACGAGAGTAGGCGAGACCACCTGCACCATGTGGCATCAGAATCCCACTATGCTAATCAAGTACTTCAATTTACATCCTCAATTTAGATTGCATTTTTTTATACTTTTCTTGTTCCTCGGTTGTATGCAGTGATTGATCTTTGTGATAAGGTTGATTGCGTTTTCAACACCGTCAATAACCATACTAGAGTTGGTTTAGTGCCTGCTAAGGCACACCGTCATGTGTTTGTGTAGTTGGGTTGTCAAAGTCTCCGCCAACAAAATTTATACTATCTCATCAAAAGACCATGGCACTTTATCCCTAGCAGGTGACACCACCAGCGAGCAGGTAACGGCCGGAGCGGCAAGTAGCATGGCAAGTAGGAGCGGCAGCAAGTAGCAATAGCAAGCATCAATGATTGGGTTCTTTCTTGCTTGACATTCTCCTTGAAATACTTAGTACTCAGCTTGATTAGAGCATCTCCACTCGTTCGCCCCCCCCGGCGCAAAGGCCGGTGCTCTTTCGGGCGCCCGCCCGACGATTTTTAGGCCCTGGAGGCAATCTAGGTCCCAGCCACGCCCCCAGGCGCCACCCCCGAGGCGTCACAAATTCAAACGGGTCCATTTCCCGCCCCCATAAAACGCCACAATTCCAATGATCATCGTAGTTCGGCGATCAGGTTGCCACAGTTTGGCGCGCAAAAAAATAAAGGACTCAACGCATCAAACGGCGGTGTCGGCCTCCGGCGTCGCATGAGTCGGCGTGCACGGGCTGGGCGGCGTCGGCGCGGCTTCTTCTGTGCAGGGAGGCGTCGGCGCGGCTTCTGTGCTGCTGGGCGTCTTGGAGGCATCATCACTCAGGCTTGGCGGCGGCGTTGGTGGCAGCGTGGGAGTTGGCGGCGCCGCCGACGACATCTGGTTCGGGATAAGGCCGCGCTCCGCCATGTACCACACCTTGACTTTCTTGTCCATCGCCGACATGTCCGCCCCGCCCATCAGGAAAGCCAGGTCAGTGTTCCTCTTCTCCACGGCGACGTTGGTCCGGAGCAGGTCGAGCTTGACGGTGCTATTCGTCATCAACGCCGACCACCGCGCCTCGGTCTTCTCCTCCTGCTGGGCAGCCCGGGTCTTGGCGTCGGCGAGGCAATGCTTGATGGACTCGTGCACGCGTGTGCTGGGCCGGGTGACCATGGGCGAAGGTAATGTTGGGGTTGAACCTGCTGTGCGTGTCACCGTCGGCGTAGCCCGGCAACGGCGTGCAGCCCCATGGTTGTGGCGATGACGAGAAGCCGACCAGAGACCCGACGCTTTGCTGGCTCTAGGACGCGTATGGGCCGTGGCCGCTAGGTGGATTCATCATCCCCACGCGAGCCGCCTCGACTTGTTCGGCCGAGCGCTCCGCCTGCTCTGCCACCGCCCTAGCCGCGAGCGTCGCGTTGTCCTGGGCCTTTTTGGCGTTGGCCCTGTTCCGCCGGTCGGTGGTGACAGCCTCCCGGCGCTAAACTTCCGCCCTCTAGTCGGCATTAGACATGCCCGGGGGCTTGGACAGCAGCGCCCTCTGCTTCAGTTGTGCGACGGCGGCGGTGTCATCCGCCGCGGCGTGGGGAACCACGTACTTCTTTGGCGGCATGTGATACGTCTCCAACGTATCTATAATTTTTGATTGCTCCATGCTATATTATCTACTGTTTTGGGCAATATTGGGCTTTATTTTCCACTTTTATATTATTTTTTGGGACTAACCTATTAGCCGGAGGCCCAACCCAGATTTGCTGTTTTATGCCTATTTCAGTGTTTCGAGGAAAAGGAATATCAAACGGAGTCAAAACGGAACGAAATCAACTGGAGAAGTTATTTTTGGAAGGAAACCTACCGGATAGACTTGGACCCTACGTTAGAAGATGAAGGAGGTGCTCACGAGGGTAGGGGGCGCGCCCCCTGCCTCGTGCCCCCCCCTTCAGTCCACCGACGTACCCCTTGTACCCATATATACCTACATATCGTACAACTTCTAGAACGGAGATTAGATTGGGAGTTCTGCCGCCAGAAGCCTCCGTAGCCACCAAAAACTAATCTAGACCCGTTCCGGCACCCTGCCAAAGGGGAAATCCTTCTCCGGTGGCCATCTTCATCATCTCGGTGCTCTCCATGATGAGGAGGGAGTAGTTCTCCCTTGGGGCTGAGGGTATGTAGCAGTAGCTATGTGTTTGATCTCTCTTTCTCTCTCTCTCTCTCGTGTTCTTGAGGTGATATGATCTTGATGTATCGCGAGCTTTGATATTATATTTGGATCCTATGATGTCTCTTCCCCCCTCTACTCTCTTGTAATGAATTGAGTATCCTCTTTGAAGTAATCTTATCGGATTGAGTCTTTAAAGATTTGAGAACACTTGATGTATGTCTTGCCGTGCGTATCTGTGGTGACAATGGGATACCACGTGATTCACTTGATGTATGTTTTGGTGATCAACTTGCGGGTTCCGCCCATGAACCTATGCATAGGGGTTGGCACATGTTTTCGTCGTGATTCTCCGGTAGAAACTTTGGGGCACTCTTTGAGGTTCTATGTGTTGGTTGAATAGATGAATCTGAGATTGTGTGACGCATATCGTATAATCATACCCACGGATACTTGAGGTGACATTGGAGTATCTAGGTGACATTAGGGTTTTGGTTGATTTGTGTCTTAAGGTGTTATTCTAGTACGAACTCTAGGGCTGTTTGTGACACTTATAGGAATAGCCCAACGGATTGATTGGAAAGAATAACTTTGAGGTGGTTTCGTACCCTACCATAATCTCTTCGTTCGTTCTCCGCTATTAGTGACTTTGGAGTGACTCTTTGTTGCATGTTGAGGGATAGTTTTATGATCCAATTATGTTAGTATTGTTGAGGGAACTTGCACTAGCGAAAGTATGAACCCTAGGCCTTGTTTCAACGCATTGCAATACCGTTTACGCTCACTTGTATCATTAGTTACCTTGCTGTTTTTATAATTTCAGATTACAAATACCTTTATCTACTATCGATATTGCACTTGTATCACCATCTCTTCGCCGAACTAGTGCACCTATACAATTTACCATTGTATTGGGTGTGTTGGGGACACAATAGATTCTTTGTTATTTGGTTGCAGGGTTGCTTGAGAGAGACCATCTTCATCCTACACCTCCTATGGATTGATAAACCTTAGGTCATCCACTTGAGGGAAATTTGCTACTGTCCTACAAACCTCTGCACTTGGAGGCCCAACAACATCTACAAGAAGAAGGTTGTGTAGTAGACATCAAGCTCTTTTCTGGCGCCGTTGCCGGGGAGGTGAGTGCTTGAAGGTATATCTTTAGATCTTGCAATCGAGTCTTTTAGTTTCTTGTTTTATCACTAGTTTAGTCCATAAAAGAAAATTATAAAAAAATGGAATTGAGTTTGTCTCATACGCTTTATCTTTCTAATATCTTTCGTGAGTATGATGGAAAGGATAATTGTGCTCAAGTGCTAGAAGAAGAAATCTATAAAATGTTTGGCACTAAATATTTGAATGATGAGCATGATTGCAATGTTGTTAGTATGAATTCCTTGAATATCCATGATGCTAATGATATGCAAAGCCACAAGCTTGGGGAATCTATGTTTGATGAAGATGATATTTTTTATCCCCCAAGTTTTGATGAGCAAATTTATTATGATGAAAGCATGCCTCCTATTTATGATGAAAGTAGATTTGGAGAGGTCATGACTTTATTTTGTGATGAATCCACTATTCCGGAAGAGGTTCCAATTGATTATGAGAACAAAGTTGCTATCTATGATGATTATTGTGATGACTTGTATGCTATAAAGAATAATGATATCCATGAAACTTGTGATCATGATTTTAGTTTTCAATTGGATTATTCCTCACATGATAATTATTTTGTTGAGCTTGCTCCCACTACTATTCATGAGAAGAAATTTGCTTGTGTGGAAAGTAGTAAATTTTCTATGCTTGTAGATCATGAAAAGAATGCTTTAGGTGCTGGTTATATTGTTGAATTCATTCATAATGCTACTGAAAATTATTATGAGGGAAGAACATATGCTTGTAGGAATTGCAATAATATCAAGTTTCCTCTCTATGTGCTTAAAATCTTGAAGTTATGCTTGTTTTGCTTTCCTATGCAAGTTGATTCTTGTTCCCATAAGTTGTGTGCTCAAAAAATCCCTATGCATAGGAAGTGGGTTAGACTTAAATGTGCTAGTCATATTCTTCATGATGCTCTCTTTATGTTTTAATTCTTATCTTTTATGTGAGCATCATTGAAATCATCATGCCTAGCTAGGGGCGTTAAATGATAGCGCTTGTTGGGAGGCAACCCAACTTTATTTTTGTTCCTTGCTTTTTGTTCCTGTTTAGTAATAAATAATTCATCTAGCCTCTGTTTATATGTGGTTTTATGTGTTTAATTAGTGTTTGTGCCAAGTAGAACCTTTGGGAAGACTTTGGGAAAGTCTTGTTGATCATGCTGTAAAAAACAGAAACTTTAGCGCTCACGAGAATTGCTGCCATTTTTATTTGGAGAGTGATATTTAGTTAATTATTTTTTCAGATGATTAATAGATAAATTACTCAGGTCCAGCAATTTATTTGAGAATTTTATGAGTTCCAGAAGTATACGTTTGATCCAGATTACTACAGACTGTTCTGTTTTTGACAGATTTTGTTTTTCATGTGTTGTTTACTTATTTTGATGAATCTATGGCTAGTAAAATAGTTTATAAACCATAGAGAAGTTGTAATACAGTAGGTTTAACACCAATATAAATAAATAATGAGTTCATTACAGTACCTTGAAGTGGTGATTTATTTTCTTATACTAACGGAGCTTACGAGTTTTCTGTTAAGTTTTGTGTTGTGAAGTTTTCAAGTTTTGGGTAAGGATTCGATGGACTATGGAATAAGGAGTGGAAAGAGCCTAAGCTTGGGGATGCCCAAGGAACCCCAAGGTAATATTCAAGGATAGCCAAGAGCCTAAGCTTGGGTATGCCCCGGAAGACATCCCCTCTTTCGTCTTCGTTCATCGGTAACTTTACTTGGAGCTATATTTTTATTTACCACATGATATGTGTTTTGCTTGGAGCATCAATTTATTTTGTTAGGATTTTCTTTACGTTATTTATAAAAATATTTTTCATCTTTTATTTCAATAAAAGTGGCATTGATAGCCTTTACTATGCCTATGTTACAAGTATACATGTTGCCGTTTGAAAACAGAAAGTTTACCGCTGTTGCAATAATTCCCTAGAAAAGTCAGAATGTGATAAAATGTTGAAACCTTTTGCATATTAATATATGATAAATTTACTACAGCGGGAATTTTCTTTCATAATTTTTGGAGCTCGGGAAGTATGGATGTTGCAGCATTCTTTACAGACTATCCTGTTTAGGAAGATTGCTGTTATGTTTGCATTGGTTGCATATGTTTGCTTCTTTAATGATTCTATTTGAGGATAGGACTATTAAATATGCAGGGGAATTTAGTATGCAATGTTGAATAATAATTTTAGTGATTTTCTACAGTAGAGTACGATAAGGTTTTGGCAATGGTTTATACTAACTTATCTCACGAGTCCTTGTTGAGTTTTGTGTGGATGAAGCTTTTGAGATTTAGGGAGACCGTGATATGAGAGGAATTAAGGAGACACAAAAGCTCAAGCTTGGGGATTCCCAAGGCACCCCAAGATAATATTTCAAGAAGTCTCAAGAGTCTAAGCTTGGGGATGCCCCGGTTGGCATCCCACCTTTCTTCTTCAACAACTATCGGTTAGTATTGGTTGATCCTAAGTTTTTGTTTTTTCACATGATGTTTGCTATTCTTAGAATGCCATTTTCTTTTGCTTTGCTTGCTGTTTGAATAAAATACCAAGATCTGAAATTATTAAATGTTAGAGAGTCTTCACATAGTTGCATAATTATTCAACTACTCATTGATCTTCACTTATATCCTTCGGAGTAGTTTGTCATTTGCTCTAGTGCTTCACTTATATCTTTTAGAGCATGGCGGTAGTTTTATTTTGAAGAAATAGATGAACTCTCATGCTTCACTTAGATTATTTTGAGAGTCTTAAATAGCATGGTAATTTGCTTAAAATCCTAATATGCTAGGTATTCAAGAATAATAAAATTCTCTTATGAGTGTGTTGAATACTAAGAGAAGTTTGATACTTGATGATTGTTTTGAGATATGAGGATGGTAATATTAGAGTCATGCTAGTTGAGTGGTTATGAATTTGAGAAATACTTGTGTTGAAGTTTGTGATTCCCGTAGCATGCATGTATGGTGAACCGCTATGTGATGAAGTCGGAGCATGATTTATTTATTGATTGTCTTCCTTATGAGTGGTGGTCGGGGACGAGCGTGGTCTTTTCCTACCAATCTATCCCCCTAGGAGCATGTGCATAGTACTTTGTTTCGATAACTAATAGATTTTTGCAATAAGTATGTGAGTTTTTTATGACTAATGTTGAGTCCATGGATTATACGCACTCTCACCCTTCCACCATTGCTAGCCTCTCTAGTACCGCGCAACTTTTGCCGGTACCATAAACCCACCATATACCTTCCTCAAAACAGCCACCATACCTACCTATTATGGCATTTCCATAGCCATTCCGAGATATATTGCCATGCAATTTTCCACCATTCCGTTTATTATGACACGCTTTATCATTGTCATATTGCTTAGCATGATCATGTAGTTGACATTGTATTTGTGGCAAAGCCACCGTTCATAATTCTTTCATACATGTCACTCATGCATCATTGCACATCCCGGTACACCGCCAGAGGCATTCATATAGAGTCATATTTTGTTCTAAGTATCGAGTTGTAATTGTTGAGTTGTAAGAAAAATAAAAGTGTGATGATCATCATTATTAGAGCATTGTCCCAGTGAGGAAAGGATGATGGAGACTATGATTCCCCCACAAGTCGGGATGAGATTCCGGACGAAAATAAATAAATAAAAGAGGCCAAAGAAGCCCAAAAAATGAGGCCATAAAAAAGAGAGAAGAAAAGGTCCAAATAAAAAAAAGAGAGAAAAAGAGAGAAGGGGCAATGCTACTATCCTTTTACCACACTTGTGCTTCAAAGTAGCACCATGATCTTCATGATAGAGAGACTCCTATGTTGTCACTTTCATATACTAGTGGGAAACTTTCATTATAGAACTTGGCTTGTATATTTCAATGATGGGCTTCCTCAAAATGCCCTAGGTCTTCGTGAGCAAGCAAGTTGGATGCACACACACTTAGTTTCTTTTTGAGCTTTCATACACTTATAGCTCTAGTGCATCCGTTGCATGGCAATCCCTACTCACTCACATTGATATCTATTGATGGGCATCTCCATAGCCCATTGATACGCCTAGTTGATGTGAGACTATCTTCTCCCTTTTTGTCTTCTCCACAACCACCATTCTATTCCACCTATAGTGCTATGTCCATGGCTGATGCTCATGTATTGCGTGAAGATTGAAAAAGTTTGAGAACATCAAAAGTATGAAACAATTGCTGGGCTTGTCATCGGTGTTGTGCATGATTTAAATATTTTGTGTGGTGAAGATGGAGCATAGCCAGACTATATGATTTTGTAGGGATAGCTCTCTTTGGCCATGTTATTTTGAGAGGACATAATTGCTTTATTAGTATGCTTGAAGTATTATTATTTTTATGTCAATATGAACTTTTGTCTTGAATCTTTCGGATCTGAATATTCATATCACTAGTAAGAAGAATTACATTGAAATTATGCCAACTAGCATTCCACATCAAAAATTATCTTTTTATCATTTACCTACTCGAGGACGAGCAGCAATTAAGCTTGGGGATGCTTGATACGTCTCCAACGTATCTATAATTTTTGATTGCTCCATGCTATATTATCTACTATTTTGGGCAATATTGGGCTTTATTTTCCACTTTTATATTATTTTTTGGGACTAACCTATTAACCGGAGGCCCAGCCCTGATTTGCTGTTTTATGCCTATTTCAGTGTTTTGAGGAAAAGGAATATCAAACGGAGTCAAAACGGAACGAAATCAACTGGAGAAGTTATTTTTGGAAGGAAACCTACCGGATAGACTTGGACCCTACGTCAGAAGATGAAGGAGGTGCTCACGAGGGTAGGGGGCGCGCCCACCCCCCTGGGGCGCGCCCCCTGCCTCGTGGCCCCCCCTTCGGTCCACCGACGTACCCCTTGTACCCATATATACCTACGTATCGTACAACTTCCAGAACGGAGATTAGATCGGGAGTTCCGCCGCCAGAAGCCTCCGTAGCCACCAAAAACCAATCTAGACCAGTTTCGGCACCCTACCGGAGGGGGAGTCCTTCTCCGGTGGCCATCTTCATAATCCCGGTGCTCTCCATGATGAGGAGGGAGTAGTTCTCCCTCGGGGCTAAGGGTATGTACCAGTAGCTATGTGTTTGATCTCTCTCTCTCTCTCTCTCTCTCTCTCTCTCTCTCTCGTGTTCTTGAGGTGATACGATCTTGATGTATCGCGAGCTTTGCTATTATATTTGGATCCTATGATGTCTCTTCCCCCCTCTACTCTCTTGTAATGAATTGAGTTTCCCCTTTGAAGTAATCTTATTGGATTGAGTCTTTAAAGATTTGAGAACACTTGATGTATGTCTTGCCATGCATATCTGTGGTGACAATGGGATACCACGTGATTCACTTGATGTATGTTTTGGTGATCAACTTGCAGGTTCCTCCCATGAACCTATGCACAGGGGTTGGCACATGTTTTCGTCGTGATTCTCCGGTAGAAACTTTGGGGCACTCTTTGAGGTTCTATGTGTTGGTTGAATCGATGAATCTGAGATTGTGTGACGCATATCGTATAATCATACCCACAGATACTTGAGGTGACATTGGAGTATCTAGGTGACATTAGGGTTTTGGTTGATTTGTGTCTTAAGGTGTTATTCTAGTACGAACTCTAGGGCTGTTTGTGACACTTATAGGAATAGCCCAACGGATTGATTGGAAAGAATAACTTTGAGGTGGTTTCGTACCCTACCATAATCTCTTCGTTCGTTCTCCGCTATTAGTGACTTTGGAGTGACTCTTTGTTGCATGTTGAGGGATAGTTTTATGATCCAATTATGTTAGTATTGTTGAGGGAACTTGCACTAGCGAAAGTATGAACCCTAGGCCTTGTTTCAACGCATTGCAATACCGTTTACGCTCACTTGTATCATTAGTTACCTTGCTGTTTTTATAATTTCATATTACAAATACCTTTATCTAATATCCATATTGCACTTGTATCATCATCTCTTCGCCGAACTAGTGCACCTATACAATTTACCATTGTATTGGGTGTGTTGGGGACACAAGAGACTCTTTGTTATTTGGTTGCAGGGTTGCTTGAGAGAGACCATCTTCATCCTACGCCTCCTACAGATTGATAAACCTTAAGTCATCCACTTGAGGAAAATTTGCTACTGTCCTACAAACCTCTGCACTTGGAGGCCCAACAACGTCTACAAGAAGAAGGTTGTGTAGTAGACATCAGCATGGCGGCCGGCTGGGAGGGGAGGAGGAGGAGATTGGTGGGAGGAATGAAGAATGAGAGGGAAGCCGAGGAGGTAAAGTGGGAGGAAACGATGGGAAAATGCCCTCCTCTCGCCGACAGAGTGGGCCCACACCCCTTCTCGCTTCTGCCGGCACCCCCGGGCGCTTGGGTTCAGCTTGGATGTGACGGCTGTTATTTCGGCCCAACCTGGCACTAAATGAGATCCTGGAGACGCGACTGGGCCGATTTTCGCCCGCTGGCGCTAAAAATTGTATGGGGGCCTGTTGGGGGCGCGGCTGGAGATGCTCTTAGAACTAGATCTTTGTGTTGTGTTGAGATTGGTGATAAATTTTGCTGTCATTAACACTTTGTGATCTATTTTCAAATAAGTTTTTTTAACGTTTTACATAGACAATGGGTTAGCAGGTTAAATGTTGATTATAAATCACTGTGAAATTCAATGTTGTTGAAAACTACTCATTCTTATGAAGGGAATTGTAAGTTATTTATGCTACAAATATAATTGAAATATTGTTGAAAACTCGCATAATTTGTTGTTAAACATACAAAAGGTTACAGTTACCCATATGAATGTTAGAGTAATCTCATGAAGATACGAGGAGAACCAAATCCATTGCATTCTACCTCTTCAACCAAACACTGGAATGTAACTATTCGAATCCTATTGTCTCCAACAAAACACAAAATCGAAACCGACCAATTCTAATGGAATGAAATTATGATATTCTATTCTAACTCATTCCCAAATCAAACACACCCTACGCTAGTGTTAATTATTTCTTTAAATGGCCCCTAGAAAATATGCATCACTCTCTTGCAACTAATGACATTCGGAGAATAATAAATCATGTGATGATGGCATGCACTGGGAACACTTTACATTCCTGTGTGGTACTCCATGGTTGGTTACCCCGTGTTGTGTACATATATAGAAAGCCAAAATGACAGCCCGTCCAGCTTCTCCTCCTCGTTGCTACCTCTTGAGCACTGTGTTGGTTTTCCCTTGAAGAGGAAAGGGTGATGCAGCAAAGTAGTGTATGTATTTCCCTCAGTTTTTGAGAACCAAGGTATCAATCCAGTAGGAGACTACACGCAAGTCACCTCGCACCTGCACAAACAAATAAGAACCTTGCAACCAACGCGGTAAAGGGGTTGTCAATCCCTTCACGGCCACTTGCAAAAGTGAGATCTGATAGAGATAATAAGATAAATATTTTTGGTATTTTTATGATATAGATTGAAAGTAAAGATTGCAAAGTAAAATAGATTGGATACTTATATGATGAAAGATAGACCCGGGGCCATAGGTTTCACTAGTGGCTTCTCTCAAGATAGCATAAGTATTACGGTGGGTAAACAAATTACTGTCGAGCAATTGATAGAAAAGTGCATAATTATGAGAATATCTAGGCATGATCATGTATATAGGCATCACGTCCGTGACAAGTAGACCGAAATGATTCTACATCTACTACTATTACTCGACACATCAACCGCTATCCAGCATGCATCTAGAGTATTAAGTTCATAAGAACAGAGTAACGCATTATGCAAGATGACATGATGTAGAGGGATAAACTCAAGCAATATGATATAAACCCCATCTTTTTATCCTCGATGGCAACAATACAATACGTGCCTTGCTGCCCCTGCTGTCACTGGGAAAGGACACCACAAGATTGAACCCAAAGCTAAGCACTACTCCCATTGCAAGAAAGATCAATCTAGTAGGCCAAACCAAACTGATAATTCGAAGAGACTTGCAAAGATAACAAATCATACATAAAAGATTTCAGAGAAGAATCAAATATTGTTCATAGATAATCTTGATCATAAACCCACAATTCATCGGATCTCGACAAACACACCGCAAAAAGAATTACATCGAATAGATCTCCAAGAAGATCAAGGAGACCTTTGTATTGAGATCCAAAGAGATAGAAGAAACCATCTAGCTAATAACTATGGACCCGAAGGTCTGTGGTAAACTACTCACACATCATCGGAGAGGCTATGGTGTTGATGTAGAAGCCCTCCGTGATTGATTCCCCCTCCGGCGGAGCTCCGGAAAAGGCCCCAAGATGGGATCTCATGGGTACAGAAGGTTGCGGTG
The DNA here is from genome assembly GCF_056163025.1 of Triticum urartu. Taxonomy (NCBI): domain Eukaryota; kingdom Viridiplantae; phylum Streptophyta; class Magnoliopsida; order Poales; family Poaceae; genus Triticum; species Triticum urartu. The sequence continues at coordinate 146,261,065 of NC_141879.1, read as the reverse complement.
GTGGAATTAGGGTTTTGTGGTGCTCCCAGATGTTTTCGAGGTATATGGGTATATATAGGAGGAAGAAGTACGTCAGTGGAGCTGCGATGGGCCCATGAGGGTGGGGGGCGCACCCCCTGCCTCGTGGCCTCCTCGCTTATTTCTTGACGGCCACTCCAAGTCTGTTGGATCACGTTTGTTCCAAAAATAACTCTCCCGAAGGTTTCATTCCGTCTGGATTCCGTTTGATATTCCTTTTCTGCGAAACACTGAAATAGGCAAAAAACCAACAATTTGTACTGGGCCTTTGGTTAGTAGGTTAGTCCCAAAAATAATATAAAAAGGTAAATTAAAGCCCAATAAACATCCAAAACAGATAATATAATAGCATGGAACAATCAAAAATTATAAATACGTTGGAGACATATCAAGCATCCCCAAGCTTAATTCCTGCTCGTCCTCGAGTAGGTAAGTGATAAAAACAGAATTTTTGATGTGGAATGCTACCTAGCATAATTCTCAATGTAATTTTCTTTATTGTGGCATGAATGTTCAGATCTGAAAGATTCAAGACAAAAGTTTAATATTGACATAAAAAATACTTCAAGCATACTAACAAAGAAACCATGTCTTCTCAAAATAACATGGCCAAAGAAAGTTATCCCTACAAAATCATATAGTCTGGCTATGCTCTATCTTCACCACACAAAATATTTAAATCATGCACAACTAGGATGACAAGCCAAGCAACTGTGTCATACTTTTGATGTTCTCAAACTTTTTCAATCTTCACGCAATACATGAGCGTGAGCCATGGACATAGCACTATAGGTGGAATAGGATGGTGGTTGTGGAGAAGACAAAAAAAGAGGAGAAGATAGCCTCACATCAACTAGGCGTATCAACGGGCGCGCCCCCACCCTTGTGGATGGTGGGTGGCCCCCTCTGGTACTTCCTTCGCCCAATATTTTTTATATATTTTGAAACGTGCTCCCGTGATGTTTTAGGACTTTTGGAGTTGTGCAGAATAGGTCTCTAATATTTGCTCCTTTTCCAGCCCAGAATTCCAGCTGCCGGCATTCCCCCTCTTCATGTAAACCTTGTAAAATAAGAGAGAATAGGCATACGTATTATGACATAATGTGTAATAACAGCCCATAATGCAATAAATATCGATATAAAAGCATGACGCAAAATGGATGTATCACTACTCTTTGTCATAGACACGAGAGTATACGAGAACTCCTGCACTATGCGACATTGGAATCTCACTATGCTAATCAAGTACTTTAATTTATATATGCAATTCATATTGCATTTCTCATATTTTTACTTGTTCCTCGGTTGTATGCAGTGATTGATCTTTGTGATCGTTGATTGCATTTCCAACCTCGTCAATAACCATACTGAGTCTGTTTAGTGGCCGCTAAGGCACACCATCAGTATTCGTGTAGTTGGGTCATCAAAGTCTTCTCCAACAAAATTTATACTATCTCTTTGAAAGATTAGTCCACCTTATCCCTGGCAGGTGGTAGACACACATGGGCGGCACCAGTAGTGAGTAGGTAACTGTTGGAGCAGCAAGTAGCATGGAAAGTAGGGAGTGGCCAGGGCGGCAAGCAGCAACGACATCAAGCAGTAGTAGCAAGCATCAACGATTGGCTTTTTCTCGCTTGACATTCTCCTTGAAATACTTAGTACTTGGCTTGATTAGAGATAGATCTTTGTGCTTTGTGTTGAGATTGGTGAATTTTTTTGCTGGCATTAATACTTTGTGATCTATTTTCAAAGCAGTTATTGCGACAAATTTTATAGACAACGGGTTAGCAGGTTATATGTTTATTATAAGTCATGGTGAAATTCAATGTTGTTGAAAACTATTCATTATTGTGAAGGGATTTGTAAGGTATTTATGGCACAAATACAATTTAAATATTGTTGAAAACTCATATAATTTGTTGTTAAACATACAAAAAGTTATAATTACCCATATGCATGTGAGAGTAATCTTATCTAGAGATGAGGAGAATATTGCATTCTATCTCTTCAATCAAACACTGGAATGTAACATTCGAATACACCAACGCTATGTTTGGATGTTTGCATTCGGGCCTAGTATTGGGTATTGGCATTCATCTTGGCCGAATATCCCGAATACCAGCGTTTGGTTGTTCCTGGCATTCAACCGTGGCATTCGGGCTCGATATTGAGTGACCCGTCCCAAAGGAAATAAGCTCCCGGCCCAATTCAGAGCCTACTGCTCAACATCGTTGAGTATTCGGGATAACGCTCAACTGCTCGAGAAAGGAGGTCTCACCCGCGTGTGCCCTAGGAACGGCGGCGGCGCAGGTAGCCCATCCAGCCCTCCTCTTGTCCAATGACCAGCGCACCTTCCTGCCCCGCCGTACTTCTCTTTCCTTTTTCTTCCTCCTGGTGGAGCAGTTCGCTCTCATCTCTCTCTTCTGTGCATCCTGGGCGGGGATCCTGCAGCTGCTCGCCGGCTACTTGGTCCGCGTCCTGGACCTCGACGCCGTCTACTGATAACCCACAAGTATAGGGGATCGCAACAGTTTTCGAGGGTAGAGTATTCAACCCAAATTTATTGATTTGACACAAGGGGAGCCAAAGAATATTCTCAAGTATTAGCAGCTGAGTTGTCAATTCAACCACACCTGGAAACTTAATATCTACAGCAAAGTGTTTAGTAGCAAAGTAATATGATAGTAGTGGTAACGGTGGTAAAAGGTAACGGTAGCAAAAGTAATATTTTTGGTGTTTTGTAGTGATGATAACAATAGCAACGGAAAAGTAAATAAGCGAAGAACAATATATGGAAAGCTCGTAGGCAATGGATCGGTGATAGAGAATTATGCCGGATGCGGTTTATCATGTAACAGTCATAACATAGGGTGACACAAAACTGGCTCCAGTTCATCAATGTAATGTAGGCATGTATTCCGAATATAGTCATACGTGCTTATGAAAAAGAACTTGCATGACATCTTTTGTCCTACCCTCCCGTGGCAGCGGGGTCCTATTGGAAACTAAGGGATATTAAGGCCTCCTTTTAATAGAGTACCAGACCAAAGCATTAACACATAGTGAATACATGAACTCCTCAAACTACGGTCATCACTGGGAGTGGTCCCGATTATTGTCACTTTGGGGTTGCCGGATCATAACACATAGTAGGTGACTATAGACTTGCAAGATAGGATCAAGAACTCTCATATATTGATGAAAACATAATAGGTTCATATCTGAAATCATGGCACTCGGGCCCTAGTGACAAGCATTAAGCATAGCAAAGTCATAGCAACATCAATCTCAGAACATAGTGGATACTAGGGATCAAACCCTAACAAAACTAACTCGATTACATGATAAATCTCATCCAACCCATCACCGTCCAGCAAGCCTGTGATGGAATTACTCACGCACGGCGGTGAGCATCATGAAATTGGTGATGGAGGAAGGTTAATGATGACGATGGCGACAAATTCCCCTCTCCAGAGCCCCGAACGGACTCCAGATCAGCCCTCCCGAGAGAGTTTAGGGCTTGGCGGCGGCTCCGTATCATAAAACGTGATGAATCCTTCTCCCTGGTTTTTTTCTCCCCGAAAGTGAACATATGGAGTCAGGGTTGAGGTCGGTGGAGCGTCAGGGGACCCATGAGGCAGGGGGTGCGCCCAGGGGGGTAGGGCGCCCCCACCCTCGTGGACAGGTGGAGGCCCCCCTGACGTGGATCTTCCTTTCAGTATTTTTTACATATTACAAAATAATTCTCCATTGATTTTTAGGTCATTCCGAGAACTTTTATTTCTGCACAAAAATAACACCATGGCAATTCTGCTGAAAACAGCGTCAGTCCGGGTTAGTTCCATTCAAATCATGCAAGTTAGAGTCCAAAACAAGGGCAAAAGTGTTTGGAAAAGTAGATACGACGGAGACGTATCAACTCCCCCAAGCTTAAACCTTTGCTTGTCCTCAAGCAATTCGGTTGATAAACTGAAAGTGATAAAGAAAAACTTTTACAAACTCGGTTTGCTCTTGTTGTTGTAAATATGTAGAGCCAGCATTCAAGTTTTCAGCAAAGATTATGAACTAACCATATTCACAATAACATTTAGGTCTCATGTTTACTCATATCAATGGCATAATCAACTAGCGAGCAATAATAATAAATGTCGGATGACAACACTTTCTCGAAACAATCATAATATGATATAACAGGATGGTATCTCGCTAGCCCTTTCTGAGACCGCTAAACATAAATGCAGAGCACCTTTAAAGATCAAGGACTGACTAGATATTGTAATTCATGGTAAAAGAGATCCAGTCAAGTCATACTCAATGTAAACTAACAGTAATGGATGCAAATGATAGCGGTGCTCTCCAACTGGTGCTTTTTAATAAGAGGATGATGACTCAGCATAAAAGTAAATAGATAGGCCCTTCGCAGAGGGAAGCAGGGATTTGTAGAGGTGCCAGAGCTCGGTTTTGAAATAGATATGAATAATATTTTGAGCGGTATACTTTCATTGTCAACATAACAACCGAGAGATGGCGATATCTTCCATGCTACACACATTATAGGCGGTTCCCAAACAGAATGGTAAAGTTTATACTTCCCCTCCACCAACAAGCATCAATCCATGGCTTGATCGAAACAACGAGTGACTCCAACTAACAACAGTCCCAGGGGAATTTTGTTTGCAATTATTTTGATTTGATTTGCATAAAGCATGGGATTGGGCATCCCGATGACCAGCCATTTTCTCGTGAGTGAGGAGCGGAGTCCACTCCTCTTGAGAATAACCCGCCTAACATGGAAGATACGGACAACCCTAGTTGATACATGAGATATTCGAGCATACAAAACAGAATGTTTATTTGAAGGTTTAGAGTTTGGCACATACAAATTTACTTGGAACGGCAGGTAGATACCGTATATAGGTAGATATGGTGGACTCATATGGAACAACTTTGGGGTTTGTGGAATTGGATACACAAGTAGTATTCCTGCTTAGTACAGGTGAAGGCTAGCAAAAGACTGGGAAGCGACCAGCTAGAGAGCGACAACAGTCATGAACATGCATTAAAATTAATCAACACCGAATGCAAGCATGAGTAGGATATAATGCACCATGAACATAAATATCGTAGATGCTATGTTGATTTTGTTTCAACTACATGTGTGAACATGTGCCAAGTCAAGCCACTCAAATCGTTCAAAAGAGGATACCACCCTATCATACCACATCACAACCATTTTAATAGCATGTTGGCACGCAAGGTAAACCATTATAAGCTCCTAGCTAATTAAGCATGGCATAAGCAACTATAATCTCTAATTGTCATTGCAAACATGTTTATTCATAATAGGCTGAATCAGGAACGATGAACTAATCATATTTACAAAAAAAAAGAGAGGTCGAGTTCATACCAACTTCTCTCATCTCAATCAGTCCATCATATATCATCATAATTACCTTTCACTTGCACGACCGAATAGTGTGGATAATAATAATAGTGCACGTGCATTGGACTAAGCTGGAATATGCAAGCATTCAATTCAAGAGAGAAGACAAGGTAATATGGGCTCTTTGTCAGATCAACGATAATGCATATAAGAGCCACTTTAACATTTTAATTATGGTCTTCTCCTCTCGACCCCCAAAGAACAAGAAAAGAAATAAAACTATTTACACGGGAAAGCTCCCAACAAGCAAAAGAAGAACGAGAAATATTTTTGGGTTTTCTTTTTAATTACTACTACAAGCATGGAAAGTAAACTAATTAAAAGCTACAACTATTTTTTTGTTTTTATTAAGGTTTATTAAACACACGAGAAGAAAGCATAAAAAGGAAAATAAACTAGCATGGATGATACAATGAAAAAGTATGAGCACCGACAACTAGCAATGAGTGTGTGAACATGAATGTAATGTCGGTGAGAAATACGTACTCCCCCAAGCTTAGGATTTTGGCCTAAGTTGGTCTATGGCCACGGCTGGCCTGGCGGATATCCAAAGTAATAGTTGGGGTCATACTGTGAAGAAGCCTCAGATTGCCATTGGTTGGCAATCACCTCCGGATCCCACTGGTAATCAGACTGTCGTGGAGGATCAAATTGTGCTTCCTCTACGCTGCCCTCGAAAGGGATCAAACAAACCCGACAAAAATCATGAAGTGACATCTCCTTATGCTCATCATATAAATAAAATTCCACCGTAGGTGGTGAGCTCCTAGCATGGAAATGAAAGTTTTGCACAAAGATATTGGTGAGTAAGAGATATTGTTCGCGTTGGTCGTGGAGGAAGGTGGTGAGGCCTGCATTCTCAGCCAATTCATAGAAATCATCATAAATCTCGGCTGCTCTCAAGAAATCATCACAAGGCCATTCACATGACCGAACCTCCGCGGTGCGAGGAAGATTATATTTGGGCCTCTTATCCCCCTCACTTTGCTTATCCTTCGAGCTTCGGCTCGATGAGCCCCTCAAAAATCTCTTCATCTTTTTTCTGAAAATTTCTGAAATTTTTAGTAACTTCAAAATAAAAGTGAACCAAACTCAACAAAATTGATAGCAACTACTCCCACAAGTGCCTAGAGGATATATCATGCATTAAAACTACTTTGACCATATAAATTTGACATGCAAGCTCAAGAACAGGGTCACCTAAGCAGCAAAAATATGCAATGAATAAAGCACTAGAACAAAAACTAATTGGACCATTGGAGGAGTCACATACCTGTTGGAAATATGCCCTAGAGGCAATAATAAAAGCATTATTATTATATTTCCTTGTTCATGATAATTGTCTTTATTCATGCTATAATTGTGTTATCCGGAAATCGTAATACATGTGTGAAAATAGACACCAACATGTCCCTAGTAAGCCTCTAGTTGACTAGCTCTTTGATCAATAGATAGTCATGGTTTCCTGACTATGGACATTGGATGTCATTGATAACGAGATCACATCATTAGGAGAATGATGTGATGGACAAGACCCAATCCTAAACATAGCACAAGATCGTATAGTTCGTTTGCTAGAGTTTTCCAATGTCAAGTATCTTTTCCTTAGACCATGAGATCGTGTAACTCCCGGATACCGTAGGAGTGCTTTGGGTGTGCCAAACGTCACAACGTAACTGGGTGACTATAAAGGTATACTACGGGTATCTCCGAAAGTGTCTGTTGGGTTGACACGGATCAAGACTGGGATTTGTCACTCCGTATAACGGAGAGGTATCACTGGGCCCACTCGGTAATGCATCATCATTATGAGCTCAAAGTGACCAAGTGTCTGGTCACGGGATCATGCATTACGGTACGAGTAAAGTGACTTGCCGGTAACGAGATTGAACGAGGTATTGGGATACCGACGATCGAATCTCGGGCAAGTAACATACCGATTGACGAAGGGAATCGTATACGGGGTTGCTTGAATCCTCGACATAGTGGTTCATCTGATGAGATCATCGAGGAGCATGTGGGAGCCAACGTGGGTACCCAGATCCCGCTGTTGGTTATTGACCAGAGAGCGATCTCGGTCATGTCTACATGTCTCCCGAACCCGTAGGGTCTACACAGTTAAGGTTCGGTGACGCTAGGGTTGTAGGGATATGTATATGCAGTAACCAGAATGTTGTTCGGAGTCCCGGATGAGATCCCGGACGTCACGAGGAGTTCCGGAATGGTCCGGAGGTAAAGATTTATATATGGGAAGTCCTGTTTCGGCCATCGGGACAAGTTTCGGGGTCATCGGTATTGTACCGGGACCACCGGAAGGGTCCCGGGGGTCCACCGGGTGGGGCCACCTGTCCCGGGGGGCCACATGGGCTGTAGGGGGTGCGCCTTGGCCTACATGGGCCAAGGGAACCAGCCCCAAGAGGCCCATGCGCCTAGGGTTTCAAGGGGGAAGAGTCCTAGGAGGGGAAGACACCTCCTAGGTGCCTTGGGGAGGAGGGATTCCTCCCCTTGGCCGCACCACCCTAGGAGATTAGATCTCCTAGGGCCGGCGCCCCCCCCCTTGGCCCTCCTATATATAGTGGGGCGATGGAGGACTTCTTACCTTGATCTTTGGTGCCTCCCTCTCCCTCTCCAACACCTCCTCCTCCTCCATAGTGCTTGGCGAAGCCCTGCCGGAGTACTGCAGCTCCATCACCACCACGCCGTCGTGCTGCTGCTGGAGCCATCTTCCTCAACCTCTCCTTCCCCCTTGCTGGATCAAGAAGGAGGAGACGTTACGCTGACCGTACGTGTGTTGAACGCGGAGGTGCCGTCCGTTCGGCGCTAGGATCTCCGGTGATTTGGATCACGTCGAGTACGCCTTCTTCATCCCCGTTCTTTGAACGCTTCCACGCGTGATCTACAAAGGTATGTAGATGCAATCCAATCACTCGTTGCTAGATGAACTCATAGATGGATCTTGGTGAAACCGTAGGAAAATTTTGTTTTCTGCAACGTTCCCCAACAGTGGCATCATGAGCTAGGTCTATGCTTAGTTCTTCTTGCGCGAGTAGAACACAATTTGTTGTGGGCGTAGATGTTGTCAACTTTCTTGCCGCTACTAGTCTTATCTTGCTTCAACGTAATTGTGGGATGAAGCGGCCCGGACCAACCTTACACGTACGCTTACGTGAGACCGGTTCCACCGACTAACATGCACAAGTTGCATAAGGTGGCTGGCGGGTGTCTGTCTCTCCCACTTTAGTTGGAGCGGATTTGATGAACAGGGTCCTTATGAAGGGTAAATAGAAGTTGACAATCACGTTGTGGCTTTCACGTAGGTAAGAAAACATTCTTGCTAGAACCCTATTTCAGCCACGTAAAACTTGCAACAACAATTAGAGGACGTCTAACTTGTTTTTGCAGCAAGTGCTTTGTGATATGATATGGCCAAAGTTGTGATGAATGATGAATGATCTATATGTAATGTATGAGATGTTCATGCTATTGTAATAGGAATCACGACTTGCATGTCGATGAGTATGACAACCGGCAGGAGCCATAGGAGTTGTCTTTATTTTTTGTATGACCTGCGTGTCATTGAGAAACGCCATGTAAATTACTTTACTTTATTGCTAAACGTGTTAGCCATAGTAGTAGAAGTAATAGTTGGCGAGCAACTTCATGGGGACACAATGATGGAGATCATGATGATGGAGATCATGGTGTCATGCCGGTGACAAGATGATCATGGAGCCCCAAGATGGAGATCAAAGGAGCTATGTGATATTGGCCATATCATGTCACTATTATTATTTGATTGCATGTGATGTTTATCATGTTTTTCATCTTGTTTGCTTAGAACGACGGTAGTAAATAAGATGATCCCTCATAATAATTTCAAGAAAGTGTTCCCCCTAACTGTGCACCGTTGCGATAGTTCGTTGTTTCGAAGCACCACGTGATGATCGGGTGTGATAGATTCTAACGTTCACATACAACGGGTGTAAGACAAATTTACACATGCAAAACACTTAGGTTGACTTGACGAGCCTAGCATGTGTACAGACATGGCCTCGGAACACAGAAGACCGAAAGGTCGAGCATGAGTCGTATAGAAGATACGATCAACATGAAGATGTTCACCGACGTTGACTAGTCCGTCTCACATGATGATCGGACACGGCCTAGTTAACTCGGATCATGTTATACTTAGATTACAGGAGGGATGTCTATCTAAGTGGGAGTTCATTGAATAATTTGATTAGATGAACTTAATTATCATGAACTTAATCTAAAATCTTTACAATATGTCTTGTAGATCAAATGGCCAACGTAGTCCTCAACTTCAACGCGTTCCTAGAGAAAACCAAACTGAAAGACGATGGCAGTAACTACACGGACTGGGTCCGGAACCTGAGGATCATCCTCATAGCTGCCAAGAAAGATTATGTCCTACAAGCACCGCTAGGTGATGCACCTGTTCTCCCTGCAGAACAAGACGTTATGAACGCTTGGCAGGCACGTACCGATGACTACTCCCTCGTTCAGTGCGGCATGCTTTACAGCTTAGAGCCGGGGCTCCAAAAGCGTTTTGAGAGACACGGAGCATATGAGATGTTCGAAGAGCTGAAAATGGTTTTCCAAGCTCATGCCCGGGTCGAGAGATATGAAGTCTCCGACAAAATCTTCAGCTGTAAGATGGAGGAAAATAGTTCTGTCAGTGAGAACATACTCACTATGTCTGGGTTACATAACCGCTTGACTCAGCTGGGAGTTAATCTCCCGGATGACGCGGTCATTGACAGAATCCTTCAGTCGCTTCCACCGAGCTACAAGAGCTTTGTGATGAACTTCAATATGCAGGGGATGGAAAAGACCATTCCTGAAGTATTTGCTATGCTGAAATCAGCAGAGGTAGAAGTCAAGAAGGAACATCAAGTGTTGATGGTCAATAAAACCACTAAGTTCAAGAAGGGCAAGGGTAAAAAGAACTTCAAAAGGGACGGCAAGGGAGTTGCCGCGCCCGGCAAGCAGGCTGCCGGGAAGAAGCCAAAGAATGGACCCAAGCCTGAGACTGAGTGCTTTTATTGCAAGGAAAGTGGTCACTGGAAGCGGAACTGCCCCAAATACTTAGCGGACAAGAAGGCCGGCAAAACCAAAGGTATATGTGATATACATGTAATTGATGTGTACCTTACCAGTACTCGTAGTAGCTCCTGGGTATTTGATACCGGTGCAGTTGCTCACATTTGTAACTCAAAGAAGGAGCTGCGGAATAAGCGGTGACTAGCGAAGGACGAGGTGACGATGCGCGTCGGGAATGGTTCCAAGGTCGATGTGATCGCCGTCGGCACGCTGCCTCTACATTTACCTATGGGATTAGTTTTGAACCTCAATAATTGTTATTTAGTGCCAAGTTTGAGCATGAACATTGTATCAGGATCTCGTTTAATACGAGATGGCTACTCATTTAAATCCGAGAATAATGGTTGTTCTATTTATATGAGAGATATGTTTTATGGTCATGCTCCGATGGTGAATGGTTTATTCTTAATGAATCTCGAGCGTAATGCTACACATATTCATAGTGTGAGTACCAAAAGATGTAAGGTTGATAATGATAGTCCCACGTACTTGTGGCACTGCCGCCTTGGTCACATAGGTGTCAAACGCATGAAGAAGCTCCGTGCTGATGGACTTTTAGAGTCTCTTGATTACGAATCATTTGACACGTGCGAACCATGCCTCATGGGTAAAATGACCAAGACTCCGTTCTCAGGAACAATGGAGCGAGCAACCAACTTATTGGAAATCATACATACTGATGTGTGCGGTCCAATGAGTGTTGAGGCTCGCGGTGGCTATCGTTATGTTCTCACCCTCACTGATGACTTGAGTAGATATGGGTATGTCTACTTAATGAAACACAAGTCTGAGACCTTTGAAAAGTTCAAGGAATTTCAGAGTGAGGTTGAGAATCAACGTGACAGAAAAATCAAGTTTCTACGATCAGATCGTGGAGGAGAATACTTGAGTCACGAGTTTGGCACACACTTAAGAAAATGTGGAATAGTTTCACAACTCACGCCGCCTGGAACACCTCAGCGTAATGGTGTGTCCGAACGTCGTAATCGCACTCTATTAGATATGGTGCGATCTATGATGTCTCTTGCCGATTTACCGTTATCTTTTTGGGGGTATGCTTTAGAGACTGCCGCATTCACTTTAAATAGGGCTCCGTCGAAATCCGTTGAGACGACACCGTTTGAATTATGGTTTGGGAAGAAACCTAAGCTGTCATTTCTAAAAGTTTGGGGATGCGATGCTTATGTCAGGAAACTTCAACCTGAAAAGCTCGAACCCAAGTCGGAAAAATGCGTATTCATAGGATACCCTAAAGAAACTATTGGGTATACCTTCTACCTCAGATCCGAAGGCAAGATCTTTGTTGCCAAGAATGGGTCCTTTCTAGAGAAAGAGTTTCTCTCGAAAGAAGTAAGTGGGAGGAAAGTAGAACTTGATGAAGTATTACCTCTTGAACCGGAAAATGGCGCAACTCAAGAAAATGTTCCTGAGGTGCCTGCACCGACTAGAGAGGAAGTTAATGATGATGATCAAGATACTTCTGATCAAGCTCCTACTGAAATCCGAAGGTCCACAAGGACACATTCCGTACCAGAGTGGTACGGCAACCCTGTCTTGGAAATCATGTTGTTATACAACGGTGAACCTTCGAACTATGAAGAAGCGATGGCAGGCCCGGATTCCGACAAATGGCTAGAAGCCATGAAATCCGAGATAGGATCCATGTATGAAAACGAAGTATGGACTTTGACTGACTTGCCCGTTGAGCGGCGAGCCATAGAAAATAAATGGATCTTTAAGAAGAAGACATACACGGATGGTAATGTGACCATCTATAAAGCTCGACTTGTCACTAAGGGTTATCGACAAGTTCAAGGGGTTGACTACGATGAGACTTTCTCGCCGGTAGCGAAGCTGAAGTCCGTCCGAATCATGTTAGCGATTGCCGCATTCTATGATTATGAAATATGGCAAATGGATGTCAAAACGGCATTCCTTAATGGTTTCCTTAAGGAAGAATTGTATATGATGCAGCCGGAAGGTTTTGTCGATCCTAAGAATGTTGACAAGGTGTGCAAGCTCCAACGCTCGATTTATGGACTGGTGCAAGCATCTCGGAGTTGGAACATTCGCTTTGATGAGATGATCAAAGCGTTTGGGTTTACGCAGACTTATGGAGAAGCCTGCGTTTACAAGAAAGTGAGTGGGAGCTCTGTAGCATTTCTCATATTATATGTAGATGACATACTTTTGATGGGAAATGATATAGAACTCTTGGACAGCATTAAGGCCTACTTGAATAAAAGTTTTTCAATGAAGGACCTTGGAGAAGCTGCTTATATATTAGGCATGAAGATCTACAGAGATAGATCAAGACGCCTCATAGGTCTTTCACAAAGCACATACCTTGATAAGATATTGAAGAAGTTCAATATGGATCAGTCTAAGAAGGGGTTCTTGCCTGTATTACAAGGTGTGAAATTGAGCTCAGCTCAATGTACGACCACGGCAGAAGATATAGAAGAGATGAGTGTCATCCCCTATGCCTCAGCCATAGGTTCTATTATGTATGCCATGCTGTGTACCAGACCTGATGTAAACCTTGCCGTAAGTTTGGTAGGAAGGTACCAAAGTAATCCCGACAAGGAACACTGGACAGCGGTCAAGAATATCCTAAAGTACCTGAAAAGGACTAAGGAAATGTTTCTCGTTTATGGAGGTGACGAAGAGCTCGTCGTAAAGGGTTACGTCGACGCTAGCTTCGACACAGATCTGGATGACTCTAAGTCACAAACCGGATACGTGTATATTTTGAATGGTGGGGCAGTAAGCTGGTGTAGTTGCAAGCAGAGCGTCGTGGCGGGATCTACATGTGAAGCGGAGTACATGGCAGCCTCGGAGGCAGCGCATGAAGCAATTTGGGTGAAGGAGTTCATCACCGACCTAGGAGTCATACCCAATGCGTCGGGGCCGATCAAGCTCTTCTGTGACAACACTGGAGCTATTGCTCTTGCCAAGGAGCCCAGGTTTCACAAGAAGACCAGGCACATCAAGCGTCGCTTCAACTCCATTCGTGAAAATGTTCAAAATGGAGACATACATATTTGTAAAGTACATACGGACCTGAATGTAGCAGATCCGTTGACTAAACCTCTCCCTAGAGCAAAACATGATCAACACCAGAATTCCATGGGTGTTCGATTCATCACAATGTAACTAGATTATTGACTCTAGTGCAAGTGGGAGACTGTTGGAAATATGCCCTAGAGGCAATAATAAAAGCATTATTATTATATTTCCTTGTTCATGATAATTGTCTTTATTCATGCTATAATTGTGTTATCCGGAAATCGTAATACATGTGTGAATAATAGACACCAACATGTCCCTAGTAAGCCTCTAGTTGACTAGCTCTTTGATCAACAGATAGTCATGGTTTCCTGACTATGGACATTGGATGTCATTGATAACGAGATCACATCATTAGGAGAATGATGTGATGGACAAGACCCAATCCTAAACATAGCACAAGATCGTATAGTTCGTTTGCTAGAGTTTTCCAATGTCAAGTATCTTTTCCTTAGAACATGAGATCGTGTAACTCCCGGATACCGTAGGAGTGCTTTGGGTGTGCCAAACGTCACAACGTAACTGGGTGACTATAAAGGTATACTACGGGTATCTCCGAAAGTGTCTGTTGGGTTGACACGGATCAAGACTGGGATTTGTCACTCCGTATAACGGAGAGGTATCACTGGGCCCACTCTGTAATGCATCATCATTATGAGCTCAAAGTGACCAAGTGTCTGGTCACGGGATCATGCATTACGGTACGAGTAAAGTGACTTGTCGGTAACGAGATTGAACGAGGTATTGGGATACCGACGATCGAATCTCGGGCAAGTAACATACTGATTGACGAAGGGAATCGTGTACGGGGTTGCTTGAATCCTCGACATAGTGGTTCATCCGATGAGATCATCGAGGAGCATGTGGGAGCCAACATGGGTATCCAGATCCCGTTGTTGGTTATTGACCAGAGAGCGATCTCGGTCATGTCTACATGTCTCCCGAACCCGTAGGGTCTACACACTTAAGGTTCGGTGACGCTAGGGTTGTAGGGATATGTATATGCAGTAACCCGAATGTTGTTCGGAGTCCCGGATGAGATCCCGGACGTCACGAGGAGTTCCGGAATGGTTCGGAGGTAAATATTTATATATGGGAAGTCCTGTTTCGGCCATCGGGACAAGTTTTGGGGTCATCGGTATTGTACCGGGACCACCGGAAGGGTCCCGGGGGTCCACCGGGTGGGGCCACCTGTCCCGGGGGGCCACATGGGCTGTAGGGGGTGCGCCTTGGCCTACATGGGCCAAGGGCACCAACCCCAAGAGGCCCATGCGCCTAGGGTTTCAAGGGGGAAGAGTCCTAGGAGGGGAAGGCACCTCCTAGGTGCCTTGGGGAGGAGGGATTCCTCCCCTTGGCCGCACCACCCTAGGAGATTAGATCTCCTAGGGCCGGCGCCCCCCCCTTGGCCCTCCTATATATAGTGGGGAGATGGAGGACTTCTTACCTTGATCTTTGGTGCCTCCCTCTCCCTCTCCAACACCTCCTCCTCCTCCATAGTGCTTGGCGAAGCCCTGCCGGAGTACTGCAGCTCCATCACCACCACGCCGTCGTGCTGTTGCTGGAGCCATCTTCCTCAACCTCTCCTTCCCCCTTGCTGGATCAAGAAGGAGGAGACGTTACGCTGACCGTACATGTGTTGAACGCGGAGGTGCCGTCCGTTCGGCGCTAGGATCTCCGGTGATTTGGATCACGTCGAGTACGCCTTCCTCATCCCCGTTCTTTGAATGCTTCCGCGCGTGATCTACAAAGGTATGTAGATGCAATCCAATCACTCGTTGCTAGATGAACTCATAGATGGATCTTGGTGAAACCGTAGGAAAATTTTGTTTTCTGCAACGTTCCCCAACAATACCAAGGAACAATCCCCCAAAGCAGTTTTTTGAATGGAGCTTTGAGCTAGAAGATCGAAAATGGCAGCAACATGATCTTGGACTCGGGTTTGAGCTAGTTGGTGATGTTTGTGGGAGGAAGGAGTGTGTGGTAGCTGGAATAAGTGGAGGGGAGTCACCGTGGGCCCACGAGGCAGGGGGCGCGCCCAGGGGGGTAGGGCGCGCCCTCCACCCTCGTGGCCAGGTGCTTGCTCCCCCTGCTGTGTTCTCAGTGTCAGATATTCTAAAATATTCTAGAAAAAATCATATTTAATTTTCAGGGCATTTGGAGAACTTTTATTTTTGGTGTATTTTTTATTGCATGGATAATTCAGAAAACAGACAGAATATACTATTTTTTCTCTATTTCAACTAAATAACAGAAAGTAAAAAGAGGGTACAGAGAGTTGTGTTTTCTAAATTCATCCATCTCATGCTCATTAAAAGGAATCCACTAACAAGGTTGATCAGGTCATGTTAACAAACTCATTCCGAATAACATGGAACCGGAGAATTTTCGAATAACACTAGGTTACCTCAACGGGGATATGCACATCCCCAACAATAAGAATATCATATTTCTTCTTGACAGTAGGAAGAGGAAATTCAAAACCTCCAACAATAATTGATGGAATTTTTCCAATAGAGTTTATACTATGAACTTGAGGTTGTTTCCTCGGAAAGTGTACCGTATGCTCATTGCCATTAACATGAAAAGTGACATTGCCTTTGGTGCAATCAATAACCGCCCCTGCAGTATTCAAAAAGGGTCTTCCAAGAATAATAGACATACTATCGTCCTCGGGAATATCAAGAATAACAAAGTCCTTTAAAATAGTAACATTTGCAACCACAACAGGCACATCCTCACAAATACCGACAGGTATAGCAGTTGATTTATCAGCCATTTGCAAAGATATTTCAGTAGGTCTCAACTTATTCAAATCAAGTCTACGATATAAAGAGAGAGGCATAACACTAACACTGGCTCCAAGATCACATAAAGTAGTTTTAACATAGTTTCTTTTAATGGAGCATGGTGATACGTCTCCAACGTATCTATAATTTTTGATTGTTCCATGCTATATTATATTCTGTTTTGGACATTATTGGGCTTTATTATACACTTTTATATTATTTTTGGGACTAACCTATTAACTGGAGGCCCAACCCAGATTTGCTATTTTTTTTGCCTATTTTAGGGTTTCGCAGAAAAAGAATATAAAACGGAGTCCACACGGAATGAAACCTTCGGGAACGTGATTTTCGGAACGAACATGATCCAGAGGACTTGGACCCTACGTCAAGAAATCAACGAGGAAGGCACGAGGTAGGGGCGGACCTACCCCCCCAGGCGCGCCCTCCACCCTCGTGGGCCCCCTGTTGCTCCACCGACGTACTCCTTCCTCCTATATATACCTACGTACCCCCAAACTACCAGATACGGAGCCAAAACCCTAATTCCACCGCCTTAACTTTCTGTATCCACGAGATCCCATCTTGGGGCCTTTTCCGGAGCTCCGCCGGAGGGGGCATCGATCACGGAGGGCTTCTACATCAACACCATAGCCCCTCTGATGAAGTGTGAGTAGTTTACTTCAGACCTACGGGTCCATAGTTATTAGCTAGATGGCTTATTCTCTCTTTTTGGATCTCAATACAAAGTTCTCCCCCTCTCTTGTGGAGATCTATTCGATGTAATCTTCTTTTGCGGTGTGTTTGTTGAGACTGATGAATTGTGGGTTTATGATCAAGTTTATCTATGGACAATATTTGAATCTTCTCTGAATTCTTTTATGTATGATTGGTTATCTTTGCAAGTCTCTTCGAGTTATCAGTTTGGTTTGGCCTACTAGATTGATCTTTCTTGCAATGGGAGAAGTGCTTAGCTTTGGGTTCAATCTTGCGGTGTCCTTTCCCAGTGATAGTAGGGGCAGCAAGGCAAGTATTGTATTGTTGCCATCGAGGATAACAAGATGAGGTTTATATCATATTGCATGAGTTTATCCCTCTACATCATGTCATCTTGCTTAAAGCGTTACTCTGTTCTCTTGAACTTAATACTCTAGATGCATGCTGGATAGTGGTCGATGTGTGGAGTAACAGTAGTAGATGCAGGCAGGAGTCGGTATACTTGTCTCGGACGTGATGCCTATATACATGATCATACCTAGATATTCTCATAATATGCTCAATTCTGTCAATTGCTCAACAGTAATTTGTTCACCCGCCGTAAGAACTTATGCTCTTGAGAGAAGCCACTAGTGAAACCTATGGCCTCCGGGTCTATCTTCCATCATACTAATCTTCCAATACTTAGTTATTTCCTTTGCCATTTATTTTACTTTGCATCTTTATCATAAAAATAGCAAAATTATTATCCTATCATATCTATCATATCTCACTCTCGTAAGTGACCGTGTAGGGATTGACAACCCCTTATCGCGTTGGTTGCGAGGATTTATTTGTTTGTGTAGGTGCGAGGGACTTGTGCGCGGCCTCCTACTGGATTGATACCTTGGTTCTCAAAAACTGAGGAAAATACTTACGCTACTTTGCTGCATCACCCTTTCCTCTTCAAGGGAAAACCAATGCAGTGCTCAAGAGGTAGCAAGAAGGACTTCTGGCGCCGTTGCCGGGGAGGTTCACGCAATACAAGTCAAGATTTGACTCCCGACAACGAGTCACTTGTGGCACCATTGCAAGTCAAGACATACCAAGTACCCATCACAAACCCTTATCTCCCGCACTACATTATTTGCCATTTGCCTCTCGTTTTCCTCTCCCCCACTTCACCCTGGTCGTTTTATTCGCCCTCTCTCTCCATCCTCCCTCTCTTTCTATGTTTGCCTCTTTTTGCCCGTTTCTTGTTCGCTTGTGTGTTGGATTGCTTGCTTGTCATTATGGCTAGTCCCCTATCTTCTCCGTTTTCTACCGAAAATGAAGTTCTTAATTTTAAGCAAAGGGAAGGAGAAAACCTAAAAGATGCTTGGTATAGAATTTGCAATGCTCAAAATAGATCTACCAGGAAGCAATCTACTTCTATTTTTCTCCGCAATTTTTATGTAGGTGCTATTCCTTGGCACAGATATGTCCTTGATACCATTACCGGAGGGAATTTCTTGGGTAGCCACACTTTCGATTCCTATAATGCTATGATAGATTTGTTTGGCTCACCCCCTCTTTTGGTTAATGGAACTATGTTAACTTTGGAGCATGTAATGCAAAAACTTGAAATTATTAAACATAAAGTTGCTACCGTTGAGTTAATTGAAAATTTCGATAGAAAGATCCACAACCAAATTACCCAATATGGATCTAAAGTAGGAGTAACTTTGAAAAATATTAAAGAGAAGGAACCTATAGTTAATGAAAGAATAAATCATGATTCCACTAGAATCGATAAACTTGAGGGTATCATTACCAACTTGGGAACCGCTTTTTCTTCCGTAAAGAATACTCCAAGTCCTCCAACTAAAATTGCCAAGCTTATGTATGTTCCTAAAAATAAGGGCGAATCCTCTAGCAAAGAAACTGCGGATCTCAAATCTATAAGTATTCATCCTAATCTTTTTGCTATCATTAAGGAACCATTTGCTACTAATGATTTTTTCGATCTTGTGCCTAGAAGTTTGATTATTGATAAAAGGAAAGAAACTCCTAAAGGTGATAGATGTCTCATTAAAGAATTACCAACTAAAGATACCTAGATCTATCCTTGCTTTTATGCCTAGCTAGGGGCGTTAAACGACAGCGCTTGTTGGGAGGCAACCCAATTTTATTTTTATTCCTTGCTTTTTTCTCCTGTTTAGGAATAAATAATTTATCTAGCCTATGTTTTGGTTGTGTTGTGTTTAATTAGTGTTTGTGCCAAGTAGAACCGTTGGGAAGACTTGGGGAAAGTCTTTTTAATCTTGCTGTAAAAAACAGAAACTTTAGCGCTCACGAGAATTCCTGCCATTTTTATTTGGAAAGTGATATTTAGTTAATTATTTTTGCAGATTATTAATAGATAAATTCCTCACGTCCAGAAATTTATTTTAGAATTTTTGGGGTTTCAGATCTTGCGTTAGCTACAGATTACTACAGACTGTTCTGTTTTTTTTGACAGATTCTGTTTTTCGTGTGTTGTTTGCTTATTTTAATGAATCTATGGCTAGTAAAATAGTATATAAACTATAGAGAAGTTGGAATACAGTAGGTTTAACACCAATATAAATAAATAATGAGTTCATTACAGTACCTTGAAGTGGTGTTTTGTTTTCTTTCGCTAACGGAGCTCACAAGATTTTCTACTTTAAGTTTTGTGTTGTGAAGTTTTCAAGTTTTGGGTAAAGATTTGATGGATTATGGAACAAGGAGTGGCAAGAGCCTAAGCTTGGGGATGCCCATGGCACCCCAATATAATCTAAGGACACCTAAAAGCCAAAGCTTGGGGATGCCCCGGAAGGCATCCCCTCTTTCGTCTACTTCCATCGGTAACTTTACTTGGAGCTATATTTTTATTTACCACATGATATGTGTTTTGCTTGGAGCGTCTTGTATTATTTGAGTCTTTATTTTTTAGTTTTACACAATCATCCTTGCTGTACACACCTTTTGAGAGAGACACACATGATTTGGAAATTGTTAGAATACTCTATGTGCTTCACTTATATCTTTTGAGTTATATAGTTTTTGCTCTAGTGCTTCACTTATATCTTTTAGAGCACGTCGGTGGATTTGTTTTATAGAAACTATTGTTCTCTCATGCTTCACTTAGATTATTTTGAGAGTCCTACAAAACAGCATGGCAATTTTCTTTAATTATGTTAGGCATTCAAGATTAATAAAAAAATTCTTATGAGTGTGTTGAATACTATGAGAAGTTTGATACTTGATAATTGTTTTGAGATATGGAGATGGTAATATTAGAGTCATGCTAGTCGAGTAGTTGTGAATTTGAGAAATACTTGTGTTAAAGTTTGTGATTCCTGTAGCATGTACGTATGGTGAACCGTTATGTGATGAAGTCGGAGCATGATTTATTTATTGATTGTCTTCCTTATGAGTGGCGGTCGGGGACGAGCGATGGTCTTTTCCTATCAATCTATCCCCCTAGGAGCATGCGCATAATACTTTGCTTTGATAACTTGTAGATTTTTGCAATAAGTATATGAGTTCTTTATGACTAAGGTTGAGTCCATGGATCATACGCACTTTTCTTCCTTTCACCATTGCTAGCCTCTCTAATACCGCGCACCTTTCGCCGGTATCATACACCCACCATATACCTTCCTCAAAACAGCCACCATACCTACCTATCATGGCATTTCCATAGCCATTCCGAGATATATTGCCATGCAACTTTCCACCGTTCCGTTTACTATGATACACTCCATCATTGTCATATTGCTTTGCATGATCATGTAGTTGACATTGTATTTGTGGCAAGCCACCGTTCATAATTCTTTCATACATGTTACTCTTAATTCATTGCATATCCCGGTACATCGTCGGAGGCATTCACATAGAGTCATATTTTGTTCTAAGTATTGAGTTGTAATTGTTGAGTTGTAAGTAAATAAAAGTGTGATGATCATCATTTTTAGAGCATTGTCCCAAGTGAGGAAAGTATGACGGAGACTATGATTCCCCCACAAGTCGGGATGGGACTCTGGACGAAAAATAAAATAATAAAAAAAAGAGGCCAAAGAAGCCCAATTAAAAAAAGAGGCCATAAAAAAGAAAAGGCCCAAATAAAAAAACATGAGAGAAAAAGAGAGAAGGGACAATGCTACTATCCTTTACCACACTTGTGCTTCAAAGTAGCACCATGATCTTCATGATAGAGAGTCTCCTATGTTATCACTTTCATATACTAGTGGGAATTTATCATTATAGAACTTGGCCTGTATATTCCAATGATGGGCTTCCTCAAAATGCCCTAGGTCTTGTGAGCAAGCGAGTTGGATGCACACCCACTAGTTCCTTTTGTTGAGCTTTCATATACTTATAGCTCTAGTGCATCCGTTGCATGGCAATCCCTACTCACTCACATTGATATCTATTGATGGGCATCTCCATAGCCCGTTGATACGCCTAGTTGATGTGAGACTATCTTCCCCCTTTTTTGTCTCCTCCACAACCACCATTCTATTCCACCTAAAGTGCTATGTCCATGGCTCACGCTCATGTATTGCGTGAAGATTGAAAAAGCTTGAGAACACCAAAAGTATGAAACAATTGCTTGGCTTGTCATCGGGGTTGTGCATGATTTAAATACTTTGTGTGGTGAAGATAGAGCATAGCCAGACTATATGATTTTGTAGGGATAACTTTCTTTGGCCATGTTATTTTGAAGAGACATAATTGCTTAGTCAGTATGCTTGAAGTATTATTATTTCTATGTCAATATTGAACTTTTGTCTTGAATCTTTCGGATCTGAATATTCATACCACAATTAAGAAGAATTACATTGAAATTATGCCAAGTAGCATTCCACATCAAAAATTCTGTTTTTATCATTTACCTACTCGAGGACGAGCAGGAATTAAGCTTGGGGATGCTTAATACATCTCCAACATATCTATAATTTTTGATTGTTCCATGCTATATTATATTCTGTTTTGGACACTATTGGGCTTTATTATACACTTTTATATTATTTTTGGGACTAACCTATTAACCGGAGGCCCATCCCAGAATTGCTATTTTTTTTTGCCTATTTTAGGGTTTCGCAGAAAAAGAATATCAAACGGAGTCGAAACGGAATGAAACCTTCGGGAACGTGATTTTCGGAACGAACATGATCCAGAGGACTTGGACCCTACGTCAAGCAATCAACAAGGAAGGCACGAGGTAGGGGGGCGTGATACGTCTCCAACGTATCTATAATTTTTGATTGCTGCATGCTATATCATCTACTGTTTTAGGCAATATTGGGCTTTATTATCCACTTTTATATTATTTTTGGGACTAACCTATTAACCGGAGGCCCAACCCAGATTTGATGTTTTATGCCTATTTCAGTGTTTTGAAGAAAAGGAATATCAGACGGAGTCGAAACGGAATGAAATCAACTGAAGAAGTTATTTTTGGAAGGAAACACACCTGATGGACTTGGACCCCATGTCAGAAGATACGGGAGCTGCCCCACGTGGGGCCCCCATGGCTCCCCTGACATGCTTCTTCTGCCTATATAACTCCACATACCCTAAAACTTCCAGAACGGAGATTAGATCGAGAGTTCCGCCGCCAGAAGCCTCCGTAGCCACCAAAAGTCAATCGGGACCCTGTTCCGGCACCCTGCCGGAGGGGGAAACCCTCACCGGTGGCCATCTTCATCATCCCGGTGCTCTCCATGACCAGGAGGGAGTAGTTCTCCCTCGGGGCTGAGGGTATGTACCAGTAGCTATGTGTTTGATCTCTCTCTCTCTCTCTCTCTCTCGTGTTCTTGATTTGGCACGATCTTGATGTATCGCGAGCTTTGCTATTATAGTTGGATCTTATGTTTCTCCTCCCCCTCTTCTCTCTTGTAATGAATTGAGTTTCCCCTTTGAAGTAATCTTATCGGATTGAGTCTTTAAAGACTTGAGAACACTTGATGTATGTCTTGCCGTGGATATCTGTGGTGACAATGGGATACCATGTGCCACTTGATGTATGTTAAGGTGATCAACTTGCGGGTTTCGTGACATTGGGAACCTATGCATAGGGGTTGGCACACGTTTTTGTCGTGATTCTCTGGTAGAAACTTTGGGGCACTCTTTGAGGTCCTTTGTGTTGGTTGAATAGATGAATCTGAGATTGTGTGATGCATATCGTATAATCATACCCCCAGATACTTGAGGTGACATTGGAGTATCTAGGTGACATTAGGGTTTTGGTTGATTTGTGTCTTAAGGTGTTATTCTAGTACGAACTCTAGGGCTGTTTGTGACACTTATAGGAATAGCCCACCGGATTGATTGGAAAGAATAACTTTGAGGTGGTTTCGTACCCTACCATAATCTCTTCATTCGTTCTCCGCTATTAGTGAATTTGGAGTGACTCTTTGTTGCATGTTGAGGGATAGTTATGTGATCCAATTATGTTAGTATTGTTGAGGGAACTTACACTAGCGGAAGTATGAACCCTAGGCCTTGTTTCAACACATTGCAATACCGTTTACGCTCACTTTTATCACTTGCTACCTTGCTGTTTTTATTATTTCAGATTACAAATACCTTTATCTACTATCCATATACCACTTGTTTCACCATCTCTTCGCCGAACTAGTGCACCTATACAATTTACCATTGTATTGGGTGTGTTGGGGACACAAGAGACTCTTTGTTATCTGGTTGCAGGGTTGCTTGAGAGAGACCATCTTCATCCTACGCCTCCTACGGATTGATAAACCTTAGGTCATCCACTTGAGGGAAATTTGCTACTGTCCTACAAACCTACGCACTTGCAGGCCCAACAACGTCTACAAGAAGAAGGTTGTGTAGTAGACATCAAGCTCTTTTCTGGCGCCGTTGCCGGGGAGGTGAGTGCTTGAAGGTATATCTTTAGATCTTGCAATCGAGTCTTTTAGTTTCTTGTTTTATCACTAGTTTAGTTTATAAAAGAAAATTACAAAAAAATGGAATTAATCTCATACACTTCACCTTTTTAATATCTTTCGTGAGTATGATGGAAAGGAGAATTGTGCTCAAGTGCTAGAAGAAGAAATCTATAAAATGTTTGGCACTAAATATTTGAATGATGAGCATTATTTCAATGTTGTTAGTATGAATTCCTTGAATATCCATGATGCTAATGATATGCAAAGCCACAAGCTTGGGGAAGCTATGTTTGATGAAGATGATATTTTTTGCCCCCCAAGCTTTGATGAGCAAATTTACTATGATGAAAGCATGCCTCCTATCTATGATGATTATTGTGATGACACATATACTTTAAATAATAATGATAACCATGAAACTTGTCATCTTGATCTTAATTTTCAATCACGTGATAGTTATTTTGTTGAGTTTCCTCCCACTATTATTCATGAGAAGAATCTTGCTTGTGTGGAGAGTAGTAAATTTTCTATGCTTGTGGATCATGAAAAGAATGCTTTAGGTGCTGGTTATATTGTTGAATTCATTCATGATGCTACTGAAAATTATTATGAGGGAGGAATATATGCTTGTAGGAATTGTAATAGTATCAAGTTTCCTCTCTATGTGCTTAAAATTTTGAAGTTATGCTTGTTTTACCTTCCTATGCAAGTTGATTCTTGTTCCCACAAGTTGTTTGCTCACAAAATCCCTATGCATAGGAAGCATGTTAGACTTAAATGTGCTAGTCATATTCCTCATGATGCTCTCTTTATGTTTCAATTCTTATCCTTTATGTGAGCATCATTGAAATCATCATGCCTAGCTAGGGGCGTCAAACGATAGCGCTTGTTGGGAGGCAACCCAATTTTATTTTTGTTCCTTGCTTTTTGTTCCTGTTTAATAATAAATAATTCATCTAGACTCTTTTTAGATGTGGTTTTATTCTTTTAATTAGTGTTTGTGCCAAGTAGAACCTTTGGGAAGACTTGGGGAAAGTCTTGTTGATCATGCTGTCAAAAACAGAAACTTTAGCGCTCACGAGAACTGCCGCCATTTTTATTTGGAGAGTGATATTTAGTTAATTCTTTTTGCATATGATTAATAGATAAATTCCTAAGGTCCAGCAATTTATTTGAGAATTTTATGAGTTCCAGAAGTATACGTTTGATCCAGATTACTACAGACTGTTCTGTTTTTGACAGATTCTGTTTTCATTGTGTTGTTTGCTTATTTTGATGAATCTATGGCTAGTAAAATAGTTTATAAACCATATAGAAGTTGGAATACAGTATATATAACACCAATATAAATAAAGAATGAGTTAATTACAGTACCTTGAAGTGGTGATTTATTTTCTTATACTAACGGAGCTTACGAGTTTTCTATTAAGTTTTGTGTTATGAAGTTTTCAAGTTTTGGGTAAGGATTCAATGGACTATGGAATAAGGAGTGGCAAGAGCCTAAACTTGGGGATGCCCAAGGCACCCCAAGGTAATATTCAAGGATATCCAAGAGCCTAAGCTTGTGGATGCCCCGGAAGGCATCCCCTCTTTCGTCTTCATTCATCGGTAACTTTACTCGGAGCTATATTTTTATTCACCACATGATATGTGTTTTGCTTGGAGCGTCAATTTAGTTTGTTAGGCTTTGTTTGCTGTTTGAATAAAATACCAAGATCTGAAATTATTAAATGTTAGAGAGTCTTCACATAGTTGCATAATTATTCAACTACTCATTGATCTTCACTTATATCCTTCGGAGTAGTTTGTCATTTGCTCTAGTGCTTCACTTATATCTTTTAGAGCATGGCGGTAGTTTTATTTTGAAGAAATAGATGAACTCTCATGCTTCACTTAGATTATTTTGAGAGTCTTAAATAGCATGGTAATTTGCTTAAAATCCTAATATGCTAGATACTCAAGAATAATAAAATTCTCTTATGAGTGTGTTGAATACTATGAGAAGTTTGATACTTGATAATTGTTTTGAGATATGGAGATGGTGATATTAGAGTCATGCTAGTTGAGTAGTTGTGAATTTGAGAGATACTTGTGTTGAAGTTTGTGATTCCCGTAGCATGCACGTATGGTGGACCGTTATGTAACGAAGTCAGAGCATGAGGTGTTTATTGATTGTCCTCCTTATGAGTGGCGGTCGGGGACGAGCGATGGTCTTTTCCTACCAATCTATCCCCCTAGGTGCATGCGCGTAGTACTTTGTTTCGATAACTAATAGATTTTTGCAATAAGTATATGATTTCTTTATGACTAATGTTGAGTCCATGGATTATACGCACTCTCACCCTTCCACCTTTGCTAGCTTCTCTAATACCGCGCACCTTTCGCCGGTATCATACACCCACCATATACCTTCCTCAAAACAGCCACCATACCTACCTATTATGGCATTTCCATAGCCATTCCGAGATATATTGCCATGCAACTTTTCACCATTCTGTTTATCATGACACATTCATCATTGTCATATTGCTTAGCATGATCATGTAGTTGACATAGTATTCGTGGCAAAGCCGCCGTTCATAATTCTTTCATACATGTCACTCATGCATCATTGCACATCCCGGTACACCGCCGGAGGCATTCATATGATCATCATTCAATAGAGCATTGTCCCAATAAAAAAAGGCAAAAAAAGGCCAAAAAAGAGAAAGGCCAAAAAAAAGAAAGGCCAAATAAAAAAATAAAAAAAATAAAAAATAAAAGGGACAATGCTACTATCCTTTTACCACACTTGTGCTTCAAAGTAGCACCATGATCTTCATGTTAGAGAGTCTCCTATGTTGTCACTTTCATATACTAGTGGGAATCTTTCATTATAGAACTTGGCTTGTATATTCCAATGATGGGCTTCCTCAAAATGCCCTAGGTCTTCGTGAGCAAGCGAGTTGGATGCACACCCACTAGTTTCTTTTGTTGAGCTTTCATATACTTATAGCTCTAGTGCATCCGTTGCATGGCAATCCCTACTCACTCACATTGATATCTATTGAGGGGCATCTCCATAGCCCGTTGATACGCCTAGTCGATGTGAGACTATCTTCTCCCTTTCTGTCTTCTCCACAACCACCATTCTATTCCACCTATAGTGCTATATCCATGGCTCACGCTCATGTATTGCGTGAAGATTGAAAAAGTTTGAGAACATTAAAAGTATGAAACAATTGCTTGGCTTGTCATCGGGGTTGTGCATGATTTAAATATTTTGTGTGGTGAAGATGGAGCATAGCCAGACTATATGATTTTGTAGGGATAGCTCTCTTTGGCCATGTTATTTTGAGAAGACATAATTGCTTAGTTAGTATGCTTGAAGTATTATCATTTTTATGTCAATATGAACTTTTGTCTTGAATCTTTCAGATCTGAATATTCGTATCACAAGTAGGAAGAATTACATTGAAATTATGCCAACTAGCATTCTACATCAAAAATTATCTTTTTATCATTTACCTACTCAAGGATGAGCAGGAATTAAGCTTGGGGATGCTTGATACGTCTCCAACGTATCTATAATTTTTGATTGCTCCATGCTATATTATCTACTATTTTAGGCAATATTGGGCTTTATTATCCACTTTTATATTATTTTTGGGACTAACCTATTAACCGGAGGCCCAGCCCAGATTTGCTGTTTTATGCCTATTTCAGTGTTTTGAAGAAAAGGAATATCACACGGAGTCGAAACGGAACGAAATCAACTGGAGAAGTTATTTTTGGAAGGAAACACACCTGATGGACTTGGACCCCACGTCAGAAGATACGGGAGCTGCCCACGAGGGTGGGGGGCGCGCCCCCTGCCTCGTGGGGCCCCCGTGGCTCCCCTGACATGCTTCTTCTGCCTATATAACTCCACGTACCCTAAAACTTCCAGAACGGAGATTAGATTGAGAGTTCCGCCGCCAGAAGCCTTCGTAGCGACCAAAAGTCAATCGGGACCCTGTTCCGGCACCCTGCCGGAGGGGGAACCCTCACCGGTGGCCATCTTCATCATCCCGGTGCTCTCCATGACGAGGAGGGAGTAGTTCTCCCTCGGGGCTGAGGGTATGTACCAGTAGCTATGTGTTTGATCTCTCTCTCTCTCGTGTTCTTGATTTGGCACGATCTTGATGTATCGTGAGCTTTGCTATTATAGTTGGATCTTATGTTTCTCCTCCCCCTCTTCTCTCTTATAATGAATTGAGTTTCCCCTTTGAAGTAATCTTATCGGATTGAGTCTTTAAAGACTTGAGAACACTTGATGTATGTCTTGCCGTGGATATCTGTGGTGACAAGGGGATACCACGTGCCACTTGATGTATGTTAAGGTGATCAACTTGCAGGTTTCGTGACATTGGGAACCTATGCATAGGGGTTGGCACACGTTTTCGTCGTGATTCTCCGGTAGAAACTTTGGGGCACTCTTTGAGGTCCTTTGTGCTGGTTGAATAGATGAATCTGAGATTGTGTGATGCATATCGTATAATCATACTCCCGGATACTTGAGGTGACATTGGAGTATCTAGCTGACATTAGGGTTTTGGTTGATTTGTGTCTTAAGGTGTTATTCTAGTACGAACTCTAGGGTTGTTTGTGACACTTATAGGAATAGCCCACCGGATTGATTGGAAAGAATAACTTTGAGGTAGTTTCGTACCCTACCATAATCTCTTCGTTCGTTCTCCGCTATTAGTGACTTTGGAGTGACTCTTTGTTGCATGTTGAGGGATAGTTATGTGATCCAATTATGTTAGTATTGTTGAGGGAACTTACACTAGCGAAAGTATGAAACCTAGGCCTTGTTTCAACACATTGCAATACCATTTACGCTCACTTTTATCACTTGTTACCTTGCTGTTTTTATTATTCAGATTACAAATACCTTTATCTACTATCCATATACCACTTGTTTCACCATCTGTTCGCCAAACTAGTGCACCTATACAATTTACCATTGTATTGGGTGTGTTGGGGACACAAGAGACTCTTTGTTATTTGGTTGCAGGGTTGCTTGAGAGAGACCATCTTCATCCTACGCCTCCTATAGATTGATAAACCTTAGGTCATCCACTTGAGGGAAATTTGCTACTTCTACAAACCTGTGCACTTGCAGGCCCAACAACGTCTACAAGTAGAAGGTTGTGTAGTGGACA
The DNA here is from genome assembly GCF_056163025.1 of Triticum urartu. NCBI lineage: Eukaryota > Viridiplantae > Streptophyta > Magnoliopsida > Poales > Poaceae > Triticum > Triticum urartu. The sequence goes on along the minus strand of NC_141879.1, from coordinate 146,231,826 downwards.
TCAGGGCGCGCCTACCCCCCAGGCGCGCCCTCCACCCTCGTGGGCCCCCTGTTGCTCCACCAACGTACTCCTTCCTCCTATATATACCTACGTACCCCCAAACTACCAGATACGGAGCCAAAACCCTAATTCCACCGCCGTAACTTTCTGTATCCACGAGATCCCATCTTGGGGCCTTTTCCGGAGCTCCGCCGGAGGGGGCATCGATCACGGAGGGCTTCTACATCAACACCATAGCCCCTCCGATGAAGTGTGAGTAGTTTACTTCAGACCTACGGGTCCATAGTTATTAGCTAGATGGTTTCTTCTCTCTTTTTGGATCTCAATACAAAGTTCTCCCCCTCTCTTGTGGAGATCTATTCGATGTAATCTTCTTTTGCGGTGTGTTTGTTGAGACCGATGAATTGTGGGTTTATGATCAAGTTTATCTATGAACAATATTTGAATCTTCTCTGAATTCTTTTATGTATGATTGGTTATCTTTGCAAGTCTCTTCAAATTATCGGTTTGGTTTGGCCTACTAGATTGATCTTTCTTGCAATGGGAGAAGTGCTTAGCTTTGGGTTCAATCTTGCGGTGTCCTTTCCCAGTGACAATAGGGGCAGCAAGGCACGTATTGTATTTTTTCCATCGAGGATAACAAGATGAGGTTTATATCATATTGCATGAGTTTATCCCTCTACATCATGTCATCTTGCTTAAAGCATTACTATGTTCTCTTGAACTTACTACTCTAGATGCATGCTGGATAGCGGTCGATGTGTGGAGTAATAGTAGTAGATGCAGGCAGGAGTCGGTCTACTTGTCTCGGACGTGATGCCTATATACATGATCATACCTAGATATTCTCATAACTATGCTCAATTCTGTCAATTGTTCAACAGTAATTTGTTCACCCGCCGTAAAAACTTATGCTCTTGAGAGAAGCCACTAGTGAAACCTATGGCCCCCGGGTCTATCTTCCATCTTATTAATCTTCCAATGCTTAGTTATTTCCTTTACCATTCATTTTACTTTGCATCTTTATCATAAAAATACCAAAAATATTATCCTATCATATCTATCAGATCTCACTCTCGTAAGTGACCGTGTAGGGATTGACAACCCCTTATCGCGTTGGTTGCGAGGATTTATTTGTTTATGTAGGTGCGAGGGACTTGTGTGCGGCCTCCTACTTGATTGATACCTTGGTTCTCAAAAACTGAGGGAATACTTACGCTACTTTGCTGCATCACCCTTTCCTCTTCAAGGGAAAACCAACGCAGTGCTCAAGAGGTAGCACATGGTGTAGTTGGTACTCCTGGATCTCCAAGTTTCTTTGGTATTCCACCCTTAAAAGTATAATTAGCAAGCATGGTGGAAATTTTAGCTCCCGTTATCTTTCTTTTATTAGGAACAATATCTTTCATGTACTTAGCATAAGGATTCATTTTGAGAATATCAGTCAAACGCATACACAAAAAGATAGGTCTAATCATTTCAGCAAAGCACTCAAAATCCTCATCATCCTTTTTCTTGGATGGTTTAGGAGGAAAAGGCATGGGTTTCTGAACCCATGGTTCTCTTTCCTTACCGTGCTTCCTAGCAACAAAGTCTTTCTTATCATAACGTTGATTCTTTGATTGTGGGTTATCAAGATCAACAACAGGTTCAATCTCTACTTCATTGTCATTACTAGGTTGAGCATCAACATGAACATCATCATTAACATTTTCACTAGGTTCATGCTCATTACCAGATTGTGTTTTAGCATCAGAAATAGAAATATCATTGGGATTCTTAGGTGTGTCATCAACAGGTTCACTAGAAGCATGCAAAGTCCTATCATTTTTCTTTTTCTTCCTTTTAGAAGGACTAGGTGCATCAATATTAGTTCTCTGAGAATCTTGCTCAATTCTCTTAGGATGGCCCTCGGGATACAAAGGTTCCTGATTCATTTTACCACCTCAAGTCATAACTCTAACAGCATTATCCTTTTTCTTACTATTTAATTCATTGAGCAAATCATTCTGAGCTTTGAGTACTTGTTCTACTTGAGTGGTAACCATAGAAGCATGTTTACTAATAAGTTTTAGTTAACCTTTAACATTAGCCATATAATCACTCAAGTGTTCAATCATATAAGCATTATGTTTCAATTGTCTACCAACATAAGCATTAAAATTTTCTTGCTTAACCATAAAGTTGTCAAACTCATCTAAGCATTGGCTAGCAAACTTAGTAGGAGGGATTTTAGCTTTATCATATCTATAGAGAGAATTTACCTTTACTACCTGTGTCGGGTTATCAAGACCATGTATTTCTTCAAGAGGCGGCAAATTAAGACCATGTATTTCATCAATAGGAGGTAAATTCTTAACATCTTCAGCTTTAATACCTTTTTCTTTCATAGATTTCTTTGCCTCTTGCATATCTTCAGGACTGAGAAATAGAATACCCCTTTTCTTCGGAGTTGGCTTAGGAGTTGGTTCAGGAATTGGATCAGGAAGTGTCCAGTTATTTTCATTAGTCAACATATTATTCAATAGAATTTCAGCTTCGTCTGGTGTTATTTCCCTGAAAACACAACCAGCACAACTATACATGTGGTCTCTGGAAGTATCGTTTAGTCCATTATAAAAGATATCAAGTATTTCATTTTTCTTAAGAGGATGATCAGGCAAAGCATTAAGTAATTGGAGAAGCCTCCCCCAAGTTTGTGGGAGACTCTCTTCTTCAATTTGCACAAAATTATATATTTCCCTTAAAGCAGCTTGTTTCTTATGAGCGGGGAAATATTTAGCAGAGAAGTAATAAATCATATCCTGGGGACTACGCACACAACCAGGATCAAGAGAATTAAACCATATCTTAGCATCATCCTTTAATGAGAACAGAAATAATTTAAGGATGTAATAATAGTGAGTTTTCTCATCATTAGTGAACATGGTGGCTATATCATTTAATTTAGTAAGATGTGCCACAACAGTTTCAGATTCATAGCCATAAAAAGGATCAGATTCAACCAAAGTAATTAACTCAGGATCGACAGAGAAATCATAATCCTTATCAGAAATACTGATAGGTGAAGTAGCAAAAGCAGGGTCATATTTCATTCTAGCATTCAAAGACTTTTCTTTCAGCTTAGCTAACAGTTTCTTAAGATCATATCTATCTTTGCAAGCAAAAAGGTCTCTAGCAGTTTCTTCATCCATAACATAACCCTCAGGCACATCAGGCAATTCATATCTAGGGGGAGAATCTTCATCATCACTTTCATCAATATTATCTGTTTCAATCATTTCATTCTCTCTAACCCTAGCAAGTTGTTCATCAAGAAATTCACCTAATGGCGCAGTATTATCAAGCATAGAAGTACTTTCATTGCAAGCAGGATCATAATCCTTATCAGTAGCATAGAAGTACTTTCATTTCAAGCATAGAAGTAATTATATTAGAGTCGACAGAGAAATCATAATCCTTATCAGTAACAAAGATAGGTGAAGTAGCATAAGCAGGATCATATTTCATTATACCATTTAGAGTTTTTTATTTCAGCTTAGCTAAAAATTTCTTAAGATCACTCCTATCATTGCAAGCAAGAAAATCTCTAGCAGTTTCTTCATCCATAACATAGCCCTCAGGCACAACAGGTAATTCATATCTAGGGGGAGAATCTTCATCATCACTTTCATCAATATTATCAGTTTCAATAATTTCATTCTCTCTAGCCCTAGCAAGTTGTTCATCAAGAAATTCACAAAGTGGCACAGTAGTATCAAGCATAGAAGTAGTTTCATCATAAGCATCATGCATAACAGAAGTGACATCATCAATAACATGCGGCATATAAGAATTAATAGCAGAAGCAGGTTTAGGTGTCGCAAGTTTACTCAAAACAGAAGGTGAATCAAGTGCAGATCTAGATGGCAGTTCCTTACCTCCCCTCGTAGTTGAGGGATAAATATTGGTTCTTGGATCTTTCAACTTCTTCATAATGATAAGCAGATATAAATCCCAAGTGACTCGAAGAATAGAGCTATGCTCCCCGGTAACGGCGCCAGAAAATAGTCTTGATAACCCACAAGTATAGGGGATCGCAACAGTTTTTGAGGGTAGAGTATTCAACCCAAATTTATTGATTCGACACAAGGGGAGCCAAAGAATATTCTCAAGTATTAGCAGCCGAGTTGTCAATTCAACCACACCTGGAAACTTAATATCTGCAGCAAAGTGTTTAGTAGCTAAGTAATATGATAGTAGTGGTAAAGGTGGTAAAAGGTAACGGTAGCAAAAGTAATATTTTTGGTGTTTTATAGTGATGATAACAATAGTAACGGAAAAGTAAATAAGCGAAGAACAATATATGGAAAGCTCGTAAGCAATGGTTCGGTGATAGAGAATTATGCCGGATGCGGTTCATCATGTAACAGTCATAACATAGGGTGACCCAGAACTAGCTCCAGTTCATCAATGTAATGTAGGCATGTATTCCAAATATAGTCATACATGCTTATGGAAAAAAACTTGCATGACATCTTTTGTCCTACCCTCCCGTGGCAGCGGGGTCCTATTGGAAACTAAGGGATATTAAGGCCTCCTTTTAATAGAGTACCGGACCAAAGCATTAACACATAGTGAATACATGAACTCCTCAAACTACGGTCATCACCGGGAGTGGTCCCGATTATTGTCGCTTCGGGGTTGCCGGATCATAACACATAGTAGGTGACTATAGACTTGCAAGATAGGATCAAGAACTCTCATATATTGATGAAAACATAATAGGTTCAGATCTGAAATCATGGCACTCGGGCCCTAGTGACAAGCATTAAGCGTAGCAAAGTCATAGCAACATCAATCTCAGAACATAGTGGATACTAGGGATCAAACTCTAACAAAACTAACTCCATTACATGATAAATCTCATCCAACCCATCATCGTCCAGCAAGCCTATGATGGAATTACTCACGCACGGCAGTGAGCATCATGAAATTGGTGATGGAGGAAGGTTGATGATGACGATGGCGACGGATTCCCCTCTCTGGAGCCCCGAATGGACTTCAGATCAGCCCGCCCCCCCGAGAGAGTTTAGGGCTTGGCGGCGGCTCTGTATCGTAAAACGCGATGAATCCTTCTCCCTGATTTTTCTCTCCCCGAAAGTGAATATATGGAGTCAGGGTTGAGGTCAGTGAAGCGTCAGGGGGCCCACAAGGCAGGGGGCGCGCCCAGGGGGTAGGGCGCGCCCCCACCCTCGTGGACAGGTGGAGGCCCCCCTGACGTGGATCTTCCTTCTAGTATTTTTATATATTCCAAAATAATTCTCCGTTGATTTTCAGGTCATTCTGAGAACTTTTATTTCTGCACAAAAATAACACCATGGCAATTCTGCTGAAAACAGCGTCAGTTCGGGTTAGTTCCATTCAAATCATACAAGTTAGAGTAAAAAATAAGGGCAAAAATGTTTGAAAAAATAGATACGACGGAGACGTATCGTCTACCTGAGGCCTCGCCTTGCACCTCGACGGCCGGCTACCCAGACACCGCCGTCGTGCCATCGCTTTTCAGATACTGCAAGGACGACACCTCGCTCGAAGTCCTCTTCCTGGATTGGTCATTCTGGGGCTGGCCGGAGGTCAACATCCGTCCCTAGAGGCCACTCATGAAGCAGGTAGCAGTCCCTCTCATCTCTCTCTCCGATGACCTCCTTATATCATTTGGCACTCAATAGTTCAACCTCAATATCAAGTCTGTGGTCTGAATATCTAAACATCCAAACAAAAATATTGGCATTCAGTCTCAATACTATATCCTGTGATATTGGTACTCAACCCAATGCAATGCCAAGGCTCCGAATGCAAACATCCAAAGGAGCGCAATTGTTTCCAACCAAACACCAATCGAGACCAACCAATTCTAATGGAATGTTTTTTCTATAAAAGGAGGATGACCCCTGGCCTGTACATCTAATGGAATGTAATCACATCAATCTATTTCACTCAATTCCCAAACCAAACACAGCATGCATAACTGTCTTGCAACTCACGGCGTTTGGAGAATACTAAAACATGTGATAATGGCATACACAGGGAACACTTTACATTCCTGTGTAGTGTTTAGTACTCCCTGTCATGCGCATATATAGAAAGCAAAAATGGCCGCCCGACCGGATTCTCGTCCTCGTCAGCTAGAGAAAGCGGTAAACCATATGAACAAAGCTACCACTATAACTTAATAACTTATTGCTAGTTGCTAAAGTTAACACTATACTAACTTAATTGCTTCCCCCGCAAAAAAAAAAACAACTTAATTGCTACTTGCTGGCCACGGTTTCTCTTGCTATAATGGCCTCATTTCGCACCTCAACATGCAGCACAAGCTTGACGATTTCAACTCGTGGCAAACACTCACTCGGCCAAGTCAGAGTCAGGTGAGAGTGGTGGTTAACTGTGGTCTGTGGTCACTGTAGGCCGGCACGCAGCCATGGCCGGCGACGATGAGCAGCGGCCGCTGCACATCCTCTTCTTCCCGTTTCCCGCTCCGGGCCACCTCATCCCGATCGCTGACATGGCCGCGCTCTTGGCGACTCGCGGCGCCAAGTGCACAATCCTCACCACGCCGGTCAACGCTGCCACCATCCGCCCGGCCGTCGACCGTGCCAACGACGCTCGCCGTGGAACTGCGGATTCCCCATCCCCACCGGCGATCCAGATCTCCGTCGTGCCCTTCCCTGACGTTGGGCTCCCGCCGGGCGTGGAGAACGCCACGGGCCTTACCGGCGACGCCGACCGCGACAAGTTCTTTCACGCGATCCAGCGGTTCCGCGGGCCCTTCGAGCAGTTCTTTGCCGGCGAATGCCCTGACGCCGTCGTCGCCGACAGCCACTTCCAGTGGTCCGTCGACGCCGCGGCGGAGCACGGCGTCCCGCGGCTGGCGTTCCTCGGCACCAGCATGTTCGCGCGGGCCTGCACCGACAGCATGCTGCGCAACAACCCGCTGGCGTCTTGCCCCGACGCCGTCGTCTCCCTACCGGGGCTGCCGCACCGCGTCGACATGTTACGGAGCCAGATGGTGGACCCCTCCAAGCGGCCGGAGAGTTTTGCCTTCTTCCAGCGCGTGAACGCCGAGGACCAGAGGAGCTACGGCGAGGTGTTCAACAGCTTCCACGAGCTGGAGCCGGACTACGTCGAGCACTACCGCACGACGCTCGGCCGCCGCGTATGGCTCGTTGGGCCGGTCGCGCCAGCCGGCGGAGACATGGGCGCGACCAAAGGCGCCACCAGCGAGCTCTCGTCTGACGGCGCCGGCTGCCTGCGGTGGCTCGACACGAAGCCGACCGGCTCGGTGGTGTACGTCTCCTTCGGCACGCTGTCCAGTTTCTCGCCGGCCGAGCTGCGCGAGCTCGCCGGCGGCCTCGACCTCTCAGGCAAGAACTTCATGTGGGTCATCAGCCACGCAGGCGCAGGAGCAGACGCCGACACCGATGCACAACCGGGGTGGATGCCCGAAGGCTTCGCCGAGCTTATGGCGCCGCCGGGCGGGCGCGGCTTCATCATCCGCGGCTGGGCGCCGCAAACGCTCATCCTGAGCCACCCGGCCGTCGGCGCGTTCTTGACGCACTGCGGCTGGAACTCTACGCTGGAGGCCGTCAGCGCCGGCGTGCCGATGGTCACGTGGCCGCGGTTCGGCGACCAGTTCTTCAACGAGAAGCTCGTCGTGGAGGTGCTCCAGGTCGGGGCCAGCGTCGGCGCCTGCGACTACGCGTCGTTCATGGAGACCCATCATGGCGTGGTGCGCGCCGAGGTGGTCGCTGGATCCATCGGGACGGTGATGGGCGACGGCGAGGAGGGCGAGGCGATACGGAGCAAGGCCAGGGAGCTCGGTGTCAAAGCTAGGATGGCAGTGGGCAACGCCGGGTCGTCGTACGGCGATGTTGGGCGGCTAATGGACGAGTTGATTGCTCGCCGACGGACCTAAGACCCGCAAAAGTGATCAAATCCGTAAAAATCAGCATTTTCAGTTTCGTGATGTCAAAAAAATCCTGAATAGATCCTGCAAAAGCGATCAAACCCGTAAGAGTTAAAAGCACCAGGAATCCTACAACTTACATCGAATGTGATGGTTTAGTCCTAGAACTTACATTTTGACCCTACCCAGTCACAAAACTTGCATCAAATGTGCAAATTTGGTCCTGACAAATCACATAACGCCATGTGGACGCGTGGTGCCGACCCGGTCAGCGTGTGCCATTTTGCAGAGAGGCCCTTGCCTTTCGTTCGAATCAAGTTGCGCCCGCATGCTGTATTGATTGCATTTGTAGAATAGTAGCACAAGTATAAAATTGGAATCATCTGTTGTTTTGAACTTGGTAGGTTTCTAGAGTGGTAACGGGAAGCTATGCGATAGGGGAGATCTGATGGTGTGTCATTGAGTTAATTATACAGAAGTATCACAATTAAGGCATTACATACAGATTGGTATCACTTTTCGTAATTTTTACGTGTCAGTATCAAGTTTGGAGCGAGCCGTTACAAAAAGGTCTAAATTGCGTATAAACACGTATTGGTAGTGTATCTGACCGAAGGGTCCTCCCTGTCAGATGCCTATGTAGCAGGTTTTTTTACAGAAAACCCCCTAGCTTTATATGTAATCGCATAAATACCCACTATTTCGCGAGAAAAAGGCTTTTGAGAGGGGTTTTTTTTGGTTCGCAAGTTTTCCACACACTAGTTTGAAAGTTTCCGGCGAATTGAACAAACAAATAACAGAAACGAAAAATAACGCACGCCATGATTCGAACCCGCTACCTGTGGTCGAAGCGCTGCGCCCGCTACACACAACGCCACAGCAACGCCGTTGATGAGTTCCAGGCGGAACTCTTATTATACTAGAGACGCACAAGCCACTATCGCGTACGGGCCGGCCCACTAGTGTCCCTCAACCAGTTTTCTTTCTGTTTTTTTTTCTTTTAACGGGTTTTCCTGTTTCTTTCTTTTTTTCTTTTTCCCTTGTTTTGTTTTGCTGTTTTTGTTTTTTTTTTTTATTTTATCCTTTTTCGTTTTATTTTTTTACTTTGTTTTCAAGAAAATGTTTTGAAATCCCAAATTTTGATCATGATTTCGAAACTGTTCACGGTTTTCAAATTTTGTTCACATTAAAAAATGTGCTCATAATTCAAAAAAAAAATCAGTATAGATCACAAAAATGTTTAATGTGTATATCAATATAGTTTCGTCTATATCACAAAAATGTTCAAGGTGTAACAAAAAGTTGTTCAACATATATTAAAAAATGTTCAATGTATATGTAAAAATGGTTCAGCGTATATCACAGAAATTGTTCAATGTGTATTTAATTATTGTTCAGTATATTTCAGAAAATTTTTAATGTGTAATTAAAATTTGTTCATTTACATTACAAAAATGTTCAAATTATATTAAAAAAATGTACAACAGTCTAAATTTTGACTTCTTTTGTCTAGCGTTGCATTTAGTTCTTAAATGTTCGCGTGGCCAAAAATAACATTTACACTCATTAGATTGACTGGCAAAGAACTGTTCCTTTCGATCTTCTGGTCTTGAGTTCGATTCCTCGATCCGTCGTATTTTTTGTGGAATTTTAGTACCGACTCAGTACGACGCAACGAGTGGGCTGACCCCTTAAGAAAGTGCCCCGCGCGAAAGCTCGTCTGTTTAAGGCCTCGCTAAGCCCAACTGCCGGCCGAACGTTTCAAACCATTATAAAAGAGGTATCGCCTGCACACCATCGTGGGGGAAGCCCTGGCGTCTTGGCTAGCTCGCGTAGCTGCAGAACCGCAGATCCCGGGTTTGAATCCTTCTGGCGCATGATTTTTCGTTTTATACTTTGTTTGTTCAATACGCCGGGAACTTTCAAACTAGTCCATGAAAAACTTGCGAACGAAAAAAAACCCTCTCAGCAGCCTTTTTTACCGCGAAATAATGGGCATTTATGTGATTACATACAAAGCTAGGGGGTTTTCTGCAAAAAAACTGCCACATAGGCACCCGACAGGTGGGCCCCGTCAGTCAGATACACTATCAATACGTATTTATACATGATTTAGATTTTTTGTAACAGCTAGCCCCAAACTTGATACTGATATGTAAAAATTATGAAAAGTGATACCAATCTACATGTAATGTTTCAATTATGATACTTCTATGCAATTAAATCTGTGTCATTTGGCAGACCGCTAACGTGACGGGATAGCTACGGAGGAGCAGCATGCAGCGGTCAGAGTGAGTAGCTTTAGTATCTCGTATATCTATTTTCTTTGTTTGCATGCGAACTAATTAAATAATGTTTCCCTGAATATGCTTCCGATTGACAGCTAGCGAGGAGCAGCACGCAGATCCGTCCCTGCGAAAAAGAGGCTCACAATTTGTTAGGCACAAATATGGCATGCCCAGTCGCTTGCGTTGGGTGAGCCAAGAATACCATTTTCTTGTTCTTCGCACAACTTCATCACGGATCATCAAATCTCTAAAAAATGATACGATCGAATGGTTCTTGCCATGGCAATTACCCCCTCCGTCCGAAAATACTTGTTAAAGAAATGGATAAAAATAGATGTGTCTAGAATTGAAATACGTCTATATACATCTATTTCTCCGAAAAGTATTTCCGGACAAAGGGAGTATATGTTACAAGATAGGTCTTGAAACGAATTTTTCCATTGCAACTATTATTAGAGGCATATGTTTCAAAAATTAATATTTCCATGGCAACTGTTTATTACTTTGTATATGTTTTCAAAATGAAAGATTGCCATCGATACTTCACATATGTTTTATAAATGAATATTTGCCAAGATGCGGATTTTGTGAACATGGTTCCATACGTGCCCCTTATTGAATAGTAAGTTCAGAAGAAAAAAAACTAGAAAAAAAATAAAAGAACACTTTTTTTTTTGTAATATGCATAGTCAACCGGTATACTCGCGTATGAAGTTTCACCAATAAATCACAACGGTGGTAATCTAGGCAAAAAGAGAAAATCGAAGCTATATATAAAACACTGTTTTGTTTACCCCAAAAAGACACTGTTGATGAATAGTATTGTCCCAATTGTATTTTTTTCACCAACAATACCATGGGATTTAATACTTTCCTTAACTTCACACATGAGTAGAATAGTCGACTAGGTTTGATACATCACAATTTTCATTTTTTATAACATTCTATTATTTTTGTGTAAATTACTATTCACATGTGTGTGTGTGTAACCATGTTCACCTTTGTATTGTACAATGACAATTTTTTGTGTGTAGTTATTTTTTTTCTATTTGATCATGGCAAATTTATTGTGTACATCATGGAAACTTAAAATTTGATGCCATGTCAGCTTAAATTATGTCGCCATGGCAAAACAATACAAATGTTTTTTTGGTGTGTATCCATACGTATGAAGTTCCTATACATGTGATCCATTTTGAATTTAGAATCACATCCACTTTTATATGTTATCCCTAAAATTTTGCAATCATGTATGCGCCGTAGGTTTATTATTTATAGTATGGTGAATTCATCAATTAACGCATGACAATTTTGTTATTTAGAGCATGACAACTTACATGTGTTAACTACGTACGTGAAACCATAGATATGCAGTACTTGTACTTTTTTTGTAACATGGGAGCTATTTGGTGTTAGATATATATAAATATATGAAATGAGTTTTACATGTTTTGTGGCAATATTTATCATCTAGACATGGAAATTTTTGTGGTAGTTTATTTATTTTAGAGCATAACTAAAAAAATTGTGTTAGAGAGATATAAATATATGAAAAAAGTATATGTTTGTGGCAAATTTTATCATATAGACATTGGCTCGCTCCATTGTTCCGGAGAATGAAGTCTTAGTCATCTTGCCTATGAGGCATGGTTCGCAAGTATCAAATGATTCATAATCAAGTGATTCCAAAAGTTCATCTGCATGGAGTTTCTTCATGCGCTTTACACTAGTATGACTTAAAAGGCAGTGCCACAAATATGTTGCACTATCATTATCAACTTTGCATCTTTTGGCATCAATATTATGAATATGTGTATCATCACAATCAAGATTCAATAGAAATAGACCACTCTTCAAGGGTGCATGACCATAAAAGATATTACTCATATAAATAGAACAATCATTATTCTCTGATTTAAATGAATAACCGTCTCACATGAAAACAAGATCTGGATATAATGTTCATGCTCAACGCTGGCACCAAATAACAATTATTTAGGTCAAAACTAATCCCTAAGGTAGATGTAGAGGTAGCGTGCCGACGACGATCACATCGACCTTGGAACCATTCCTGACGCACATTATCACCTCGCCCTTAGCCAATCTTCATTTAATCTGTAGCTCCTGTTTCGAGTTACAAATATGAACAACCGAATCAGTATCAAATACCTAGGCGCTACTACGAGCATTAGTAAGGTACACATCAATAACATGTATATCAAATATACCTTTGTTCACTTTGCCATCCTTCTTATCCGCCAAATACTTGGGGCAGTTCCGCTTTCAGTGACCAGTCCCTTTGAAGTAGAAGCACTCACTTTCAGGCTTGGGTCCAGCTTTGGGCTTCTTCCCGGGAGTGGCAACTTGCTTGCTGTAACGCCCTCGATGCGGCTATAGCTCCCACGTGTCGAGGCACGACTTAGAGGCATAACCGCATTGAAAGCAATGTCGCAAGTTAGGCAATCTTCACAACATCTCATGTAATATAGATAATAAAAGGGGAGATACATAGTTGGCTTACACTCGCCACGTCAATCAAAGTACATAAATGTTGGGGAACATTGCAGAAAACAAAATTTTTCCTACGGTTTCACCAAGATCCATCTAGGAGTTCATCTAGCAACGAGTGATCGGATTGCATCTACATACCTTTGTAGATCACGCGCGGAAGCGTTCAAAGAACGGGAATGAGGAAGGCGTACTCGACGTGATCCAAATCACCGGAGATCCTAGCGCCGAACGGACGGCACCTTCGCGTTCAACACATGTACGGTCAGCGTAACGTCTCCTCCTTCTTGATCCAGCAAGGGGAAGAAGAGGTTGAGGAAGATGGCTCCAGCAGCAGCACGACGGCGTGGTGGTGATGGAGCTGCAGTACTCCGGCAGGGCTTCGCCAAGCTCTATGGAGGAGGAGGATGTGTTGGAGAGGGATAGGGAGGCACCAAAGGCGTGGTGTGAGAGGCCCTCCTTCCCCCACTATATATAGGGAGCCTAGGGGGGGGCGCCGGCCCTAGGAGATGCAATCTCCTAGGGGGGCGGCGGCCAAGGGAGGAATCCCTCCTCCCCAAGGCACCTAGGAGGTGCCTTCCCCTTTTAGGACTCTTCCTTTCTTGATCTTCTGGCGCATGGGCCTCTTGGGGCTGGTGCCCTTGGCCCATATAGGCCAAGGCGCACACCCCTACAGCCCATGTGACCCCCCGGGGCATGTGGCCCCACCCGGTGGACCCCCGGGACCCTTCCGGTGGTCCCGGTACAATACCGGTGACCCCGAAACTTGTCCCGACGGCCGAAATAGCACTTCCTATATATAATTCTTTACCTCCGGACCATTCCGGAACTCCTCGTGACGTCCGGGATCTCATCCGGGACTCCGAACAACATTCGGGTTACTGCATATACATATCCCTACAACCCTAGCGTCACCGAACCTTAAGTGTGTAGACCCTACGGGTTCGGGAGACATGTAGACATGACCGAGATCGCTCTCCGGTCAATAACCAACAGCGGGATCTGGATACCCATGTTGGCTCCCACATGCTCCTCGATGATCTCATCAGATGAACCACGATGTCGAGGATTCAAGCAACCCCGTATACAATTTCCTTTGTCAATCGGTATGTTACTTGCCCGAGATTCGATCATCGGTATCCCAATACCTCGTTCAATCTCGTTACCGGCAAGTCACTTTACTCGTACCGTAATGCATGATCCCGTGACCAGACACTTGGTCACTTTGAGCTCATAATGATGATGTATTACCGAGTGGGCCCAGTGATACCTCTCCGTCATACGGAGTGACAAATCCCAGTCTTGATCCGTGTTAACCCAACAGACACTTTCGGAGATACCCGTAGTATACCTTTATAGTCACCCAGTTACGTTGTGACGTTTGGTACACCCAAAGCACTCCTACGGTATCCGGGAGTTACACGATCTCATGATCTAAGGAAAAGATACTTGACATTGGAAAAACTCTAGCAAACGAACTATACGATCTTATGCTATGTTTAGGATTGGGTCTTGTCCATCACATCATTCTCCTAATGATGTGATCTCGTTATCAATGACATCCAATGTCCATAGTCAGGAAACCATGACTATCTGTTGATCAACGAGCTAGTCAACTAGAGGCTTACTAGGGACATGTTGGTGTCTATTATTCACACATGTATTATGATTTCCGGATAAGACAATTATAGCATGAATAAAGACAATTATCATGAACAAGGAAATATAATAATAATGCTTTTATTATTGCCTCTAGGGCATATTTCCAACAGTCTCCCACTTGCACTAGAGTCAATAATCTAGTTACATTGTAATGAATCGAACACCCATGGAATTCTGGTGTTGATCATGTTTTGCTCTAGGGAGAGGTTTAGTCAATGGATCTGCTACATTCAGGTCCGTATGTACTTTACAAATATCTATGTCTCCATCTTGAACATTTTCACGAATGGAGTTGAAGCGACGCTTGATGTGCCTGGTCTTCTTGCGAAACCTGGGCTCCTTGGCAAGTGCAATAGCTCCAGTGTTGTCACAGAAGAGTTTGATTGGCCCCGACGCATTGGGTATGACTCCTAGGTCGGTGATGAACTCCTTCACCCAAATTGCTTCATGTGCTGCCTCCGAGGCTGCCATGTACTCCGCTTCACATGTAGATCCCGCCACGACGCTCTTCTTGCAACTGCACCAGCTTACTGCCCCACCATTCAAAATATACACGTATTCGGTTTGTGACTTTGAGTCATCCAGATCTGTGTCGAAGCTAGCGTCGACGTAACCCTTTACGACGAGCTCTTCGTCACCTCCATAGACAAGAAACATTTTCTTAGTCCTTTTCAGGTACTTCAGGATATTCTTGACCGCTGTCCAGTGTTCCTTGCCAGGATTACTTTGGTACCTACCTACCAAACTTACGGCAAGGTTTACATCAAGTCTGGTACACAACATGGCATACATAATAGAACCTATGGCTGAGGCATAGGGGATGACACTCATCTCTTCTATATCTTCTGCCGTGGTCGGACATTGAGCTGAGCTCAATTTCACACCTTGCAACACAGGCAAGAACCCCTTCTTAGACTGATCCATATTGAACTTCTTCAATATCTTATCAAGGTATGTGCTTTGTGAAAGACCTATGAGGCATCTTGATCTGTCTCTATAGATCTTGATGCCTAATATATAAGCAGCTTCTCCAAGGTCCTTCATTGAAAAACTCTTATTCAAGTAGGCCTTAATGCTGTCCAAAAGCTCTATATCATTTCCCATCAAAAGTATGTCATCTACATATAATATGAGAAATGCTACAGAGCTCCCACTCACTTTCTTGTAAACGCAGGCTTCTCTATAAGTCTGCGTAAACCCAAACGCTTTGATCATCTCATCAAAGCGAATGTTCCAACTCCGAGATGCTTGCACCAGCCCATAAATCGAGCGTTGGAGCTTGCACACCTTGTTAGCATTCTTAGGATCGACAAAACCTTCCGGCTGCATCATATACAATTCTTCCTTAAGGAAACCATTAAGGAATGCCGTTTTGACGTCCATTTGCCATATCTCATAATCATAGAATGCGGCAATTGCTAACATGATTCGGACGGACTTTAGCTTCGCTACCGGTGAGAAAGTCTCATCGTAGTCAACCCCTTGAACTTGTCGATAACCCTTAGCGACAAGCCGAGCTTTATAGATGGTCACATTACCATCCCGTCTGTCTTCTTCTTAAAGATCCATTTATTTTCTATGGCTCGCCGCTCAACAGGCAAGTCAGTCAAAGTCCATACTTCGTTTTCATACATGGATCCTATCTCGGATTTCATGGCTTCTAGCCATTTGTCGGAACCCGGGCCCGCCATCGCTTCTTCATAGTTCGAAGGTTCACCGTTGTCTAACAACATGATTTCCAAGACAGGGTTGCCGTACCACTCTGGTGCGGAACGTGTCCTTGTGGACCTACGAAGTTCAGTAGCAACTTGATCTGAAGTTTCATGATCATCATCATTAACTTCCTCTCTAGTCGGTGCAGGCACCTCAGGAACATTTTCTTGAGTTGCGCCATTTTCCGGTTCAAGAGGTAATACTTCATCAAGTTCTACTTTCCTCCCACTTACTTCTTTCGAGAGAAACTCCTTCTCTAGAAAGGATCCATTCTTGGCAACAAAGATCTTGCCTTCGGATCTGAGGTAGAAGGTATACCCAATAGTTTCTTTAGGGTATCCTATGAAGGCGCATTTTTCCGACTTGGGTTCGAGCTTTTCAGGTTGAAGTTTCTTGACATAAGCATCGCATCCCCAAACTTTCAGAAACGACAGCTTAGGTTTCTTCCCAAACCATAATTCATATGGTGTCGTCTCAACAGATTTCGACGGAGCCCTATTTAAAGTGAATGCGGCAGTCTCTAAAGCATACCCCCAAAAAGATAGCGGTAAATCGGCAAGAGACATCATAGATCGCACCATATCTAATAGAGTGCGATTACGACGCTCGGACACACCATTACGCTGAGGTGTTCCAGGCGGCGTGAGCTGTGAAACTATTCCACATTTTCTTAAGTGTGTGCCAAACTCATGACTCAAGTATTCTCCTCCACGATCTGATCGCAGGAACTTGATTTTCCTGTCACGTTGATTCTCAACCTCACTTTGAAATTCCTTGAACTTTTTAAAGGTCTCAGACTTGTGTTTCATTAAGTAGACATACCCATATCTACTCAAGTCATCAGTGAGGGTGAGAACATAACGATAGCCACCGCGAGCCTCAACACTCATTGGACCGCACACATCAGTATGTATGATTTCCAATAAGTTGGTTGCTCGCTCCATTGTTCCTGAGAACGGAGTCTTGGTCATTTTACCCATGAGGCATGGTTCGCATGTGTCAAATGATTCGTAATCAAGAGACTGTAAAAGTCCATCAGCATGGAGCTTCTTCATGCGTTTGACACCTATGTGACCAAGGCGGCAGTGCCACAAGTATGTGGGACTATCATTATCAATCTTACATCTTTTGGTACTCACACTATGAACATGTGTAGCATTATGCTCGAGATTCATTAAGAATAAACCATTCACCATAGGAGCATGACCATAAAACATATCTCTCATATAAATAGAACAACCATTATTCTCGGATTTAAATGAGTAGCCATCTCGAATTAAACGAGATCCTGATACAATGTTCATGCTCAAACTTGGCACTAAATAACAATTATTGAGGTTCAAAACTAATCCCGTAGGTAAATGTAGAGGTAGCGTGCCGACGGCGATCACATCGACCTTGGAACCATTCCCGACGCGCATCATCACCTCGTCCTTCGCTAGTCTCCGCTTATTCCGCAGCTCCTCCTTTGAGTTACAAATGTGAGAAACTGCACCGGTATCAAATACCAGGAGCTACTACGAGTACTGGTAAGGTACACATCAATTACATGTATATCACATATACCTTTCGTTTTGCCGGCCTTCTTGTCTGCTAAGTATTTGGGGCAGTTCCGCTTCCAGTGACCACTTTCCTTGCAATAAAAGCACTCAGTCTCGGGCTTGGGTCCATTCTTTGGCTTCTTCCCGGCAGCTTGCTTGCCGGGCGCGGCAACTCCCTTGCCGTCCTTCTTGAAGGTTTTCTTACCCTTGCCTTTCTTGAACTTAGTGGTTTTATTCACCATCAACACTTGATGTTCCTTTTTGACTTCTACCTCTGCTGATTTCAGCATTGCAAATACTTCAGGAATGGTTTTTTCCATCCCCTGCATATTGAAGTTCATCACAAAGCTCTTGTATCTCGGTGGAAGCGACTGAAGGATTCTGTCAATGACCGCATCATCCGGGAGATTAACTCCCAGCTGAGTCAAGCGGTTATGTAACCCAGACATTGTGAGTATGTGCTCACTGACAGAACTATTTTCCTCCATCTTACAGCTGAAGAATTTGTCGGAGACTTCATATCTCTCGACCCGGGCATGAGCTTGGAAAACCATTTTCAGCTCTTCGCACATCTCATATGCTCCGTGTCTCTCAAAACGCTTTTGGAGCCCCGGCTCTAAGCTGTAAAGCATGCCGCACTGAACGAGGGAGTAGTCATCGATACGTGCCTGCCAAGCGTTCATAACGTCTTGTTCTGCAGGGAGAACAGGTGCGTCACCCAGCGGTGCTTGTAGGACATAATCTTTCTTGGCAGCTATGAGGATGATCCTTAGGTTCCGGACCCAGTCCGTGTAGTTGCTGCCATCGTCTTTCAGCTTGGTTTTCTCTAGGAACGCGTTGAAGTTGAGGACTACATTGGCCATTTGATCTACAAGACATATTGTAAAGATTTTAGACTAAGTTCATGATAATTAAGTTCATCTAATCAAATTATTCAATGAACTCCCACTTAGATAGACATCCCTCCTGTAATCTAAGTATAACATGATCCGAGTTAACTTGGCCGTGTCCGATCATCACGTGAGACGGACTAGTCAACATCGGTGAACATCTTCATGTTGATCGTATCTTCTATACGACTCATGCTCGACCTTTCGGTCTTCTGTGTTCCGAGGCCATGTCTGTACATGCTAGGCTCGTCAAGTCAACCTAAGTGTTTGCACGTGTAAATCTGTCTTACACCCGTTGTATGTGAACATTGGAATCTATCACACCCGATCATCACGTGGTGCTTCGAAACAACGAACTGTCGCAACGGTGCACAGTCAGGGGGAACACTTTCTTGAAATTATTATGAGGGATCATCTTATTTACTACCGTCGTTCTAAGCAAACAAGATGCAAAAACATGATAAACATCACATGCAATCAAATAATAATAGTGACATGATATGGCCAATATCACATAGCTCCTTTGATCTCCATCTTGGGGCTCCATGATCATCTTGTCACCGGCATGACACCATGATCTCCATCATCGTGTCTCCATGAAGTTGCTCGCCAACTATTACTTCTACTACTATGGCTAACAGGTTTAGCAATAAAGTAAAGTAATTTACATGGCGTTTCTCAATGACACGCAGGTCATACAAAAAAAATAAAGACAACTCCTATGGCTCCTGCCGGTTGTCATACTCATCGACATGCAAGTCGTGATTCCTATTACAATAGCATGAACATCTCATACATCACATATATATCATTCATCATTCATCACAACTTTGGCCATATCATATCACAAAGCACTTGCTGCAAAAACAAGTTAGACGTCCTCTAATTGTCGTTGCAAGTTTTACGTGGCTGAAATAGGGTTCTAGCAAGAACGTTTTCTTACCTATGTTAAAGCCACAACGTGATCTGTCAACTTCTATTTACCCTTCATAAGGACCCTTTTCATCGAATCCGCTCCAACTAAAGTGGGAGAGACAGACACCCGCCAGCCACCTTATGCAACTAGTGCATGTCAGTTGGTGGAACCGGTCTCACGTAAGCGTACGTGTAAGGTTGGTCCGGGCCGCTTCATCCCACAATACCGTTGAAGCAAGATAAGACTAGTAGCGGCAAGAAAGTTGACAACATCAACGCCCACAACAAATTGTGTTCTACTCGTGCAAGAGAACTACGCATAGACCTAGCTCATGATGCCACTGTTGGGGAACGTTGCAGAAAACAAAATTTTTCCTACGGTTTCACCAAGATCCATCTAGGAGTTCATCTAGCAACGAGTGATCGGATTGCATCTACATACCTTTGTAGATCACGTGCGGAAGCGTTCAAAGAACGGGGATGAGGAAGGCGTACTCATCGTGATCCAAATCACCGGAGATCCTAGCGCCGAACGGACGACACCTCCGCGTTCAACACACGTACGGTCGGCGTAACGTCTCCTCCTTCTTGATCCAGAAAGGGGAAGAAGAGGTTGAGGAAGATGGCTCCAGCAGCAGCACGACGGCGTGGTGGTGATGGAGCTGCAGTACTCCGGCAGGGCTTCGCCAAGCTTTATGGAGGAGGAGGATGTGTTGGAGAGGGAGAGGGAGGCACCAAAGGCGTGGTGTGAGAGGCCCTCCTTCCCCCACTATATATAGGGAGCCTAGGGGGGGCGCCGGCCCTAGGAGATGCAATCTCCTAGGGGGGGCGGCGGCCAAGGGAGGAATCCCTCCTCCCCAAGGCACCTAGGAGGTGCCTTCCCCTTTTAGGACTCTTCCTTTCTTGATCTTCTGGCGCGTGGGCCTCTTGGGGCTGGTGACCTTGGCCCATATAGGCCAAGGCGCACACCCCTACAGCCCATGTGCTCCCCCGGGGCAGGTGGCCCCACCCGGTGGACCCCCGGGACCCTTCCAGTGGTCATGGTACAATACCGGTGACCCCGAAACTTGTCCCGACGGCCGAAATAGCACTTCCTATATATAATTCTTTACCTCCGGACCATTTCGGAACTCCTCGTGACGTCCGGGATCTCATCCGGTACTCCAAACAACATTCGGGTTACTGCATATACATATCCCTACAACCCTAGCGTCACCGAACCTTAAGTGTGTAGACCCTACGGGTTCGGGAGACATGTAGACATGACCGAGATCGCTCTCCGGTCAATAACCAACAGCGGGATCTGGATACCCATGTTGGCTCCCACATTCTCCTCAATGATCTCATCGGATGAACCACGATGTCGAGGATTCAAGCAACCCCGTATACAATTCCCTTTGTCAATCGGTATGTTACTTGCCCGAGATTCGATCGTCGGTATCCCAATACCTCGTTCAATCTCGTTACCGGCAAGTCACTTTACTCGTACCGTAATGCATGATCCCGTGACCAGACACTTGGTCACTTTGAGCTCATAATGATGATGTATTACCGAGTGGGCCCAGTGATACCTCTCCGTCATACAGAGTGACAAATCCCAGTCTTGATCCGTGTCAACCCAACAGACACTTTCGGAGATACCCGTAGTATACCTTTATAGTCACCCAGTTACGTTGTGACGTTTGGTACACCCAAAGCACTCCTACGGTATCCGGGAGTTACACGATCTCATGGTCTAAGGAAAAGATACTTGACATTGGAAAAACTCTAGCAAACGAACTATACGATCTTATGCTATATTTAGGATTGGGTCTTGTCCATCACATCATTCTCCGAATGATGTGATCTCGTTATCAATGACATCCAATGTCCATAGTCAGGAAACCATGACTATCTGTTGATCAACGAGCTAGTCAACTAGAGGCTTACTAGGGACATGTTGGTGTCTATTATTCACACATGTATTACGATTTCCGGATAACACAATTATAGCATGAATAAAGACAATTATCATGAACAAGGAAATATACTAATAATGATTTTATTATTGCCTCTAGGGCATATTTACAACAATAAATAGCATTACAAAATTCAAACACTCATGGCCCGACTACGGCGCCAAAATAAAAGAACAACCCAACATGCGACACGGCCCCGATCACCCCAACTGGGCACCACTACTGATCATCAGGGAAAGACACGTAGTAATGGCGTGAGTCCTCGTCGAACTCCCACTTGAGCTCTAGCGCGTCATCTGGAGCGGAATCATCAGGCCCTGCATCTGGTTTGGAAGTAATCTGTGAGCCACAGGGACTCAGCAATCTCGCACCCTCGCGATCAAGACTATTTAAGCTCATAGGTTAGGCAAGGTAAAATATGTGCAGCTGCAGCAATCGACTAGCATATATGGTGGCTAACCTGTTCGCAAAAGAGAGCGGGAAGAGGAGGCAAAGCGCGAACGAGTAACTAGAGAACATCCTGCGGCAAGCATTACTCCAACACCGTGTTCACTTCCCGGACTCCGCCGAGAAGAGACCATCACGGTAACTCACACTGTTGATTCATTTTAATTAAGTTAAGGTTCAAGTTATCTACAACCGTACATTAACAAATTCCCATCTGCCCATAACCACGGGCACGGCTTTTGAAAGTTCAAATCCCTGCAGGGGAGTCCCAACTTAGCCCATGACAAGCTCTCACGGTCAACGAAGGAATAGACCTTCTCCCGAGACATTCCGATCAGACTCGGTATCCCGGTTCTACAAGACACTTCGACAAGTTAAAACAAATCCAGCAACACCGCCCGAATGTGCCGACAAATCCCGATAGGAGCTGCACATATCTCGTTCTCAGGGCACAATCAGATAAGCAATCCGTACAACTAAAACCAGCCCTCGAGTTTCCCTGAGGTGGCGTTGCAAGGGGCTCTAGGTTGGACCAACACTCAGAGGAGCACTGGCCCAGGGGGGTTTAAATAAGATGACCCTCGGGCTCCGGAAACCCAAGGGAAAAAGAGGCTAGGTGGCAAATGGTAAAACCAAGGTTGGGCATTGCTAGAAAAGCTTTAATCAAGGCGAACTATCAAGGGGTTCCCATTATCACCCAACCGCGTAAGGAACGCAAAAATCCGGGAACATAACACCGATATAACGGAAATTAGGGCGGCAATAGTGGAACAAAACACTAGGCGAGAGGCCGAGCCTTCCACCCTTACCAAGTATATAGATGCATTAAGATAATAAGATAATATAATGATATGCCAACAAGTAAATAATGTTCCAACAAGGAACGGTCTCCAATCTTCACCTGCAACTAGCAACGCTTTAAGAGGGGCTGAGCAAAGCGGTAACATAGCCAATCAACGGTTTGCTAGGACATGGTGGCTTAGAGGTTGAACATGGCAATTTGGGAGGCATGATAAGCAAGTGGTAGGCATCGTAGCATAGGCATAGCAAAATAGCGAGCATCTAGCAAAGCAAAGATAGTAGTGATTTCGAGGATATGATCATCTTGCCTGCAAAGTTGTCAGAGTTGACTGGATCCTCGAAAGCAAACTCAACGGGCTCCTCGTTAGCGAACTCGTCTCCCGGCTCTACCCAAACAAGACAAACAAGCAATAAGGACACAATCAACCACGTGCAAAATCAAACAACATGATGCAAAAGATGGTATGCTATGCGGGATGCAATATGTGATGCATATGCAAGATTTGACAAGGAATGAATGAACCTGGCCTCTACTTGGAGATCCAAGTGTGCCACTGGAAATATGAGATGAAATTGCTTGAAAACGATATAAAGAACGCCGGAATCGGAGTTACGATTTGGAAATGGCAAGCGATTCAAATATGACCATGTTCTGCGATTTACAGCAAGTAGCCATCTAAATGCAACAAGATGAACATGCTACAGCACCCAAACATGGCATCAAAATACATGGCAGGGATCCATTCATGATGCTTAACAAAAGACTAGCACTGAGCTACGTCCAATTCATCCATTTCCAGGTTCAAACAAGCATGGCAAAAATGCATTTGGCAAACAGATTTCAGACTTCGTGAAATTAACACTTGTCTGGAATTTTAGATCAGATAGCACTCTTTGGAGCATGAAAACAATATGCTACGGGACCTGAACATGGCAAAGTAAATCATGGCATGGAGCTACTCAAGATCTTAACAAAAGTCCCTTAGTGACCTTGAGCCAAAAGGGATCGGAAAATACATTTGCAAGCATGTGAACATGGCAAAAACATAATCAGTTCTCAGACTTAGTGAAAACTGGAGCATGCTGAAACAGATATCAAGTAAGCATGTTTACGAGCTCGATGCACTCACTACAGAGTAATTCATGACAATCTAAGAATGCACCCATCAAGAACACACAAAATACAAGCTAGACATGGCAAGAACAATAGCATAGCATGCATGGATCAATTACAACATCCTCGGCAAAATTGCTAACAAGTAGACAATCTGCCCAGATTCACGAAATGACAAAAGTAGAGCTCGATTGACTCAAGCTAGGGTGCTCCATAATTGCAAACAAAGGCATGGATGGATAGAGCACTACAAGATTAACAAAACATCCTTACTGATCATCCTCAAAAGAGGCACGGATCACTAGGAAACAACATGAACATATGGCATATTGAGATAAACAGATCAAGGACTTAGTGGAAATGCTAAGTCCCTGAAAACAGCATTAACGAATGCTCCACTTTGCAAGCTTGTGATAGTCACCACACACATCACAAAAATACATGGGTTGCACCTCTGGATAGATGGCAAAACATATAACAAAACTCATTAAGAGCTCAGGGGCATATCATGCACACAATAATCATGGCAAAAATGACAAATATCTAATTGGAGCAGCAGATCTGACAATTATCTCAAATAGCCTACTTCTAACAGCATTTCGGGCATCAAGATGAACTCAAATGAAAATGATGCAATGAGATGAAATGATGTACTCTCTGAGATGAACATTCTGATATGCTATATGCCCGAAACGGAGCTACGAATGCAAAGTTATAGCACGATGAACATGCCAAAATATTTAGGGTTAGGGACGGAAAGTCAACCGATCCGAAATTTTAGATCTAGATCCGGCCGACGCGGTTTACGAGGTTCGCCGGAAAATCATTGGGGCCGCCGGAGTTCGTCGAGGAAGAGGCCGGAGAGGCGCTCCCGGGCCGGATCTCGCCGGATCCGGCCGGCGGGGAGCCGGAGTGGCGGAGGGGCGGCGCGCAGGACGCCGGGCGGCGACCGCGCCGGCTGGTCGGCGGCAGAGGCACCGCGGCGGCGCGGCGGAGACGAGTTGAGGCGGCGGCGCGCTCCGGCCGGGGCGAAGGAGGCGCGGGCGCGGCGGATCGGCGGCTGGGCCGCGGGGGCCCGCTGCGGGCCGGGCGGGCCGCGGCGGTGGGAGGAGGCGGCCGGCCATGTGGCGTCTCCTGAGTGGCCGGGCGCGGCGGCGCGGGCGTGTCCGGCGGCAGAGGAGACGAAAATTTTAGGGTTTGGAAGGGGAGCTCCGGAATTTCGAGAGGGGGAGGTATATATAGGCATAGAGGGAGCTAGGAGTGTCCAAATGAGGTGCGGTTTTCGGCCACGCGATCGTGATCGAACACTCTAGATGATGGAGAGGGTTTTGGTGGGTTTTGGGCCAACTTGGAGGGGTGTTGGGCTGCAACACACACGAGGCCTTTTCGGTCCCTCGGTTAACCGTTGGAGCATCAAACGAAGTCCAAATGGTACGAAACTTGACAGGCGGTCTACTGGTAGTAAACCAAGGCCGCTTGGAAAGTCTCGGTCCAATCTGGAAATGTTTAATCCCCACACACGAAAGAAAGGTAGAAATGACCACCGGAGGAGAACGGAGCGCCGGAATGCAAAACGGACAATGGGGAAAATGCTCGAATGCATGAGATGAACACGTATGCAAATGCAATGCACATGATGACATGATATGAGATGCTTGACAATGATAACAACACACGGAGAGAAAAACTCGAACCCGAGGAAATAAAATAACTTAACGCCGGAAACGGCAAGGGTTGGAGTACATATTGGGAAAAATCATATCTGGGGTGTTACAACACTCCACCACTACGAAAGGATCTCGTCCCGAGATCTAGGACTGAAAGAACGCCGGGTACTCAGAACGGAGGTGATCCTCGCGTTCCCAGGTAGCTTCACGGTCGGAATGATGTGACCACTTGACTTTGAGGAATTTGATTGACTTATTGCGAGTCTTGCGTTCAGTTTCTTCAAGAATAGCCACGGGGTGCTCACGGTAAGAGAGATCTTCTTGGAGCTCAATGTCCTCGAAGTTGACGGTGCGGTCAGGAGTCTTGAAGCACTTTCGGAGCTGAGAGACATGGAGCACGTCATGAACATTTGCAAAGTTTGAAGGAAGCTCGAGTTGATAGGCGAGATCGCCTCTCTTGCTGACAATCTTGAAAGGTCCCGCGTATCTAGGGGCAAGCTTCCCTTTGATACCGAAGCGACGAGTACCTTTCATTGGATAGACGCGGAGGTAAACATGATCTCCGATCTCGAAAGCCAAATCACGGTGCTTACTAGCATAGTAGCTCTTCTGACGGGATTGGGCTGCTTTGAGGTTATCTCGAATGACTTTGCACATCTCCTCTGCCTCTGTGATTAAGTCATTACCCAAAAGCTGACGTTCACCAGTTTCAGACCAGTTAAGAGGGGTACGGCACTTCCTGCCATACAGAATTTCAAATGGGGCCTTGCCCGAACTTGCTTGAAAATTGTTGTTGTAGGAGAATTCAGCATAAGGAAGACAATCCTCCCACTTCATGCCGAAGGAGATCACACAAACCCTGAGCATATCTTCAAGAATTTGGTTGACACGCTCGACTTGACTGCTAGTTTGAGGATGGAAAGTTGTGCTGAAGCGGATGTTGGTGCCCATGGCCTTCTGAAAAGAATCTCAAAACTTGGAGGTAAAGATGCTGCCACGGTCTGAAGAGATTACTTGTGGAATACTGTGCAGAGAGACAATCCGAGAGGTATACAGCTCCGCCAATTGAGCTGCAGTGATTGACTCTTTGATAGGCAGAAAATGAGCCACTTTAGTGAGTTTGTCGATGACAACGAATATAGCATCATTGCCACGTTTGGACTTTGGAAACCCAGTCACGAAGTCCATTTCAATGTGGTCAAACTTCCATTCTGGAATGGCAAGAGGTTGGAGGAGACCAGCTGGCCTTTGGTGTTCTGCCTTCACTCTTCTACAGACATCACACTCATTCACGAATTGAGCAATCTCGCGCTTCATTCGAGTCCACCAATAAGCCTGCTTGAGGTCCTGATACATCTTCGTGCTCCTAGGGTGGATGGAGAGGAGAGAATTGTGAGCCTCGTTCAAGATCACTTTACGAAGGTCACCTTTGGGCACAACAATACGATCCTCGAAGAAGAGAGTATCCTTGTCATCAAGGCGGTAGCACTTATACTTGGGTTGACTCTTGGCAATCCCAATCTTCACCTTTTTCACCATAGCATCAAGAAGTTGAGCTTGGCGAATCTGGTCTTCTAAGGTAGGAGAGACTTGAAGGTTGGCGAGGAAACCTTGAGGAACAACTTGCAGATTAAGTTTGCGGAAAGCTTCACAAAGCTCGGGTTGATAAGGATTGAGAATCAGACTGTTGCAATAAGCCTTCCTGCTCAAAGCGTCAGCAATCACATTGGCCTTGCCTGGAGTATACTCGATACTCGGATTATACTCTTGAATCATTTCGACCCATCGAGTCTGCCGGAGGTTGAGATTAGGCTGAGTGAAGATGTACTTGAGACTCTTGTGGTCAGTGAAGATGTCCACTTTTCTTCCCAATAAGAGATGTCTCCAAGTCAAAAGAGCATGCACAACTGCCGCCAACTCGAGGTCATGAGTGGGGTAGTTCTTCTCATTGGTCTTCAACTGACGAGAGGTATAAGCCACAACTTTCTTTTCTTGCATCAACACCGCGTCAAGACCTTGGAGAGAGGCATCACAAAAGACCTCGTACGGTTTGGATTCATCAGGCGGAGTCAGAACTAGAGCAGTGACCAATTTCTCTTTCAAAGTGTTGAAAGCAATGTCACACTCCGGAGACCAAACGTACTTGACGTGCTTCTGGAGAAGATTTGAGAGAGGCTTCGCAATCTTAGAAAAGTTTTCAACGAATCTTCGACAATAGCTTGCGAGACCGAGGAAGCTACGGAGTTGCTTCACGTTCTGAGGTGGTTCCCAATTCACAATTGCAGACACCTTCTCAGGATTCACCGCAATGCCCTTGGCAGAGATGATATGACCAAGATAAAGAACCTCATCGAGCCAAAATTCGCACTTGGAGAACTTGGCGTAGAACTTGTGTTCCCTGAGCTTATCGAGTACCAAACGCAAGTGCTTGGCATGATCTTCCTTGTTCTTCGAAAAGACCAGAATGTCGTCGAGATAGACCAAAACGAAGTCATTGGTGTAGGCGTTGAAGATGAAGTTCATCATGCGAGAGAACGTCGGAGGAGCGTTGACGAGGCCAAAAGACATGACAGTGTATTCATATGAACCAAAGCTTGTCCTGAAAGCCGTCTTGGGAATATCTTGCTCACGGATTCGAATCTGATGATAACCCATACGGAGATCAAGCTTGGAGAATACTTGGGCACCTTTGAGTTGTTCGAACAGCTCATTGATGTTGGGAAGTGGATACTTATTCTTGATGGTCTTCTTGTTCAATGGATGGTAATCAACACAAAGTCGGTCCGTCCCATCCTTCTTCACAAAAAGAACACCACAACCCCACGGAGAAGAACTAGGTCGGATGAGGACCATTCTCTCTTGAACATCGAGTTGCTTCTTCAGCTCCTTCAACTCTTCAGGTCCGAGCTTGTAAGGACGCTTGCACACAGGTTCCGTGCCAGGCTCAAGATCAATGACGAATTCAACTGGCCGGTGCGGAGGCATTCCTGGAAGCTCTTCTGGAAAGACGTCTTGATATTCGCAAACGACTGGAATTTGCGAGATAGCATCTAGTTCACCCTTCTCATTGAGAGAAAATAGACGGATGGTATCACCACGAGCGGCAAAGACAATTACATCCTCAGACGAATGAGTCAATTGAATCTGCCTGGCTGCACAATCAAGCTGAGCCTTGTGCTTAGAAAGCCAATCCATTCCGAGAATAAGATCAATGTCCGAGTCACCAAGAACATTTGGAGAAGACAAGAACGTATAGTCACCCAAAGTGATTGTAACATCCGGAACACATACTCGAGATGTCATTTGATGGGCCGGAGAGACAATGGCCAACGGTTTCGACAACACTTGAGTAACAAAATCATGCTTAGATGCAAAAGGTCTCGACATGAAACAATGCGATGCACCAGTGTCAAAAAGAACTCTTGCAGGAATATCGTTAACAGGAAGGTTACCCATGATGACATCTGACGAGTCCTCTGCCTGAGCTGCATTCACCATATTGACCTTGGCGTACTTGGGGTTATGCTTGACCACAGCTGTACTTGCCGATCTCACAGGAGGAGGAAGACGCCTCTGATTGAAGCACTTGTTGGCATAGTGACCCTTCTGTTGGGACTTGTTGCACGTGACCTCTGAAAGCGGACGGTGATACGGAGCACTCGATCTTGGAGCTTGAGACGAAGTCTTCTTCTGAAAGCCAGGGTTGGGTGGGTGGGAAGATCCACTGCCACCTTTGCTCTTCTGATACGGCTGACGAAACGGAGGAGGAGGAGGCCAATACTTATGCTGCTTGGCCACTTGAGTAGAGGAAGAAGGAGTAGCATCTCTGACTCGCTTCTTGGAAGCATCACACCTCAGTTGAGCGGCCTCTTGCTTCAATGCCATGTTGTAGAACTCATCATACCTCAAGGGCTCAAAGAGATCAAGAGCTAGCTGAATTTCTTCTCTGAGACCACCCCTGAACTGGTATATCATGCTCTTCTCGTCAGGGACGTCCTGCTTGGCAAAGCGGGCGAGCTTCTGGAACAACTTGTTGTAGTCATAGGCAGACAAAGAGCCTTGCTTCAGGTTGCGGAATTCCTCACGCTTGCTTTCAACCACGCTCTGAGGAATATGATGAGCTTTGAAGTCTTGACGGAATTCATCCCAGGTAATCACACAGCCTCCTCTGGAATCCTTGTACTACTGGAACCATTCTGCAGCTTGATCTTTGAGTTGGAAGGAAGCGAACTTGACAAAGTCCTCAGGCCTGACGTTACTGCACTCGAAATGCTTGCACAGATCCATGAGCCAATCATCAGCATCAGTTGCCTCAACACAATTGCTGAAAGTCTTTGGCCCGTTAGCAAGGAACTGGTTGAGTGTAGCAAAGTGATTCTGATTGTTGCCTTGGTTGCCTTGGTTCGCTTGATTGCGCTCTTGAAGAATTTGCATGATCAACTGTGTGTTTGCATTGGTTGCGGCCATCACAGCTTGCCATGCCTCCGGAGGAGGAGGAGGTGGTGGCGGATCTTGATTCTGATTCTGATTGGTGCTCTTAGTGGGAGCCATCCTGAAGAGGGTGACAACTGCTAGCACATTGACAGATAAAATGAAGCTGAATCAAACGAGTTGAAATTGCAACATATAGTCTTCACATCCGAACAAAATGAACGAATGCATTCCACTTGAAATGGTCACATATCCATAAATTGAGAAGCCACTTAGAATTTAGGTAGAGGAATAAATCAGCAAGGTACGGATCAAGAACGAATACTCGGTAAGAAATCCCAATCTCAAACCAAATATCCGTGGAAGAAGAACTAGAGCTACTTGAATTCCCACCTATGAAACTCCCGAACCTTTCCGGTTATGCAATCAGGTGTTGAGGATACAGGGGAAGCATAATATCTCACCCAAATCTAGCAAATCCTACATCCAGCTATATCCATCCTTCAACACATAACCGAGAAAAACTTCGGAAACCATCTACCTCAACCTTCGAAAAGCATCCGTTATACAAGTTATGGCGATACTCCCGAACTCCCGCCCCAGTACTGGGTGGCGTCGAGGTTATCTCACCAACGAACTGCATAAAAGAGATTTTCGATGTCGGCGTACTAAACTCAGGTATTCCAGAACTACAATGATAAAATTGTGACGACAACACCTCGGAGCTCAACTCCCCGGGACACTGCCACAACCCCTAAAGACAGGAGGCACCAAGAACAATGTTCTCGTCACAAAACCATCAGAACGATTCCAAGATACCCGCGTGATCCTAAATTTTTTTTAGTGAAATTTGAGAAGAGAAGAGTCAAAACTCTACGTCAGGATGCCTTACCAGAGCGATGAGGAGACTGGGAAGTTAAAAGAATTCCTAAACTCTCCGATATATAATTCCTAAATGACTCAAAACATTTTTCTAGACACAACTCGGCCGCTAATAACGATCAAGCAATGGGGGCTCCTAAGGTCGGGGAAGGCTCTAATACCAACTTGTAACGCCCTCGATGCGGCTATAGCTCCCACGTGTCGAGGCACGACTTAGAGGCATAACCGCATTGAAAGCAATGTCGCAAGTTAGGCAATCTTCACAACATCCCATGTAATATAGATAATAAAAGGGGAGATACATAGTTGGCTTACACTCGCCACGTCAATCAAAGTACATAAATAGCATTACAACATTCAAACACTCATGGCCCGACTACGGCGCCAAAATAAAAGAACAACCCAACATGCGACACGGTCCCGATCACCCCAACTGGGCACCACTACTGATCATCAGGGAAAGACACGTAGTAACGGCATGAGTCCTCGTTGAACTCCCACATGAGCTCAAGCGCGTCATCTGGAGCGGAATCATCAGGCCCTGCATCTGGTTTGGAAGTAATCTGTGAGCCACAGGGACTCAGCAATCTCGCACCCTCGCGATCAAGACTATTTAAGCTCATAGGTAAGGCAAGGTAAGATATGTGGAGCTGCAGCAAGCGACTAGCATATATGGTGGCTAACCTGTTCACAAAAGAGAGCGGGAAGAGGAGGCAAAGCGCGAACGAGTAACTAGAGAACATCCTGCGGCAAGCATTACTCCAACACCGTGTTCACTTCCCGGACTCCACCGAGAAGAGACCATCACGGTAACTCACACCGTTGATTCATTTTAATTAAGTTAAGGTTCAAGTTATCTACAACCGGACATTAACAAATTCCCATCTGCCCATAACCGCGGGCACGGCTTTCGAAAGTTCAAATCCCTGCAGGGGAGTCCCAACTTAGCCCATGACAAGCTCTCACGGTCAACGAAGGAATAGACCTTCTCCCGAGATGTTCCGATCAGACTCGGTATCCCGGTTCTACAAGACACTTCGACAAGTTAAAACAAATCCAGCAACACCGCCCGAATGTGCCGACAAATCCCGATAGGAGCTGCACATATCTCGTTCTCAGGGCACAATCGGATAAGCAATCCGTACAACTAAAACCAGCCCTCGAGTTTCCCCGAGGTGGCGCTGCAAGGGGCTCTAGGTTGGACCAACACTCAGAGGAGCACTGGCCCGGGGGGGTTTAAATAAGATGACCCTCGGGCTCCGGAAACCCAAGGGAAAAAGAGGCTAGGTGGAAAATGGTAAAACCAAGGTTGGGCATTGCTGGAAAAGCTTTAATCAAGGCGAACTATCAAGGGGTTCCCATTATCACCCAACCGCGTAAGGAACGCAAAAATCCGGGAACATAACACCGATATAACGGAAACTAGGGCGGCAAGAGTGGAACAAAACACTAGGCGAGAGGCCGAGCCTTCCACCCTTTACCAAGTATATAGATGCATTAAGATAACAAGATAATATAATGATATCCCAACAAGTAAATAATGTTCCAATAAGGAACGGTCTCCAATCTTCACCAGCAACTAGCAACGCTTTAAGAGGGGCTGAGCAAAGCGGTAACATAGCCAATCAACGGTTTGCTAGGACATGGTGGGTTAGAGGTTGAACATGGCAATTTGGGAGGCATGATAAGCAAGTGGTAGGCATCATAGCATAGGCATAGCAAAAGAGCGAGCATCTAGCAAAGCAAAGATAGTAGTGATTTCGAGGGTATGATCATCTTGCCTGCAAAGTTGTCAGAGTTGACTGGATCCTCGAAAGCAAACTCAACGGGCTCCTCGTTAGCGAACTCGTCTCACGGCTCTACCCAAACAAGACAAACAAGCAACAAGGACACAATCATCCACGTGCAAAATCAAACAACATGATGCAAAAGATGGTATGCTATGCGGGATGCAATATGTGATGCATATGCAAGATTTGACAAGGAATGAATGAACCTGGCCTCTACTTGGAGATCCAAGTGTGCCACTGGAAATATGAGATGAAATCTCTTGTAAACGATATAAAGAACGCCGGAATCAGAGTTACGGTTTGGAAATGGCAAGCGATTCAAATATGACCATGTTCTGCGATTTACAGCAAGTAGCCATCTAAATGCAACAAGATGAACATGCTACAGCACCCAAACATGGCACCAAAATACATGGCAGGGATCCATTCATGATGCTTAACAAAATACTAGCACTGAGCTACGTCCAATTCATCCATTTACATGTTCAAACAAGCATGGCAAAAATGCATTTGGCAAACAGATTTCAGACTTAGTGAAATTAACACTTGTCTGGAATTTTAGATTAGATAGCACTCTTTGGAGCATGAAAACAATATGCTACGGGACCTGAACATGTCAAAGTAAATCATGACATGGAGCTACTCAAAGAGCTTAACAAAAGTCCCTTAGTGACCTTGAGCCAACAGGGATCGAAAAATACATTTGCAAGCATGTGAGCATGGCAAAAATATAATCAGTTCTCAGACTTAGTGAAAACTGGAGCATGCTGAAAGAGATATCAAGTAGGCATGTTTACGAGCTCGATGCACTCACTACAGAGCAAGTCATGACAATCTAAGCATGCACCCATCAAGAATACACAAAATACAAGCTAGACATGGCAAGAACAATAGCATAGCATGCACGGATCAACTACAACATCCTCGGCAAAATTGCTAACAAGTAGACAATCTGCCCAGATTCACGAAATGACAAAAGTAGAGCTCGATTGACTCAAGCTAGGGTGCTCCATAATTGCAAACAAAGACATGGATGGATAGAGCACTACAAGATTAACAAAACATCCTTACTGATCATCCTCAAAAGAGGCACGGATCAGTAGGAAACAACATGAACATATGGCATATTGAGATAAACAGATCAAGGACTTAGTGGAAATGCTAAGTCCCTGAAAACAGCATTAACGAATGCTCCACTTTGCAAGCTTGTGCTAGTCACCACACACATCACAAAAATACATGGGTTGCACCTCTGGATAGATGGCAAAACATATAACAAAACTCATTAAGAGCTCAGGGGCATATCATGCACACAATAATCATGGCAAAAATGACAAATATCTAATTGGAGCAGCAGATCTGACAATTATCTCAAATAGCCTACTTCTAACAGCATTTCGGGCATCAAGATGAACTCAAAT
This sequence comes from Triticum urartu, assembly GCF_056163025.1. Lineage (NCBI taxonomy): Eukaryota > Viridiplantae > Streptophyta > Magnoliopsida > Poales > Poaceae > Triticum > Triticum urartu. Next base: position 146,197,850 of record NC_141879.1, on the reverse strand, counting down.
GAAAATGATGCAATGAGATGAAATGATGTACTCTCTGAGATGAACATTTTGATATGCTATATGCCCGAAACGGAGCTATGAATGCAAAGTTATAGCACGATGAACATGCCAAAATATTTAGGGTTAGGGACGGAAAGTCAACCGATCCGAAATTTTAGATCTAGATCCGGCCGACGCGGTTTACGAGGTTCGCAGAAAAATCATTGGGGCCGCATGTCGGGTGGTAGGTGCAACATATTCCAACGGATGGCTTATCATTGTGGGAGCCAGTAAGACATCGTCGGTGCCTGGAAACGGGATAAGGCGAAGACATGCACGCCGGCGGATCTTACCCAGCTTCGGGGCTCTCCGTGGAGATAACACCCCTACTGCTGCTCTGCGGGGTCTCAGCATGATCACTGGATGAACAAGTAGCTACACAGTGCTCCTTGAGCTGTTTGGTGGGAGGGGGAAGAAGGGCACGGCTAGCCTGCTTCCTCTCCTTGGGTGGTGTCTAAGACTAGCAGGGGGTCGAACCCTTTGCATGTGTGCTACGGGGGGTTATATAGGCCCTCCCCCCGGGGGTACAATGGTAATCCGACTGGGCGCGGGGCCCAGCCGTCTGTGACTGCGCTCGCCGGCTTCTGCGCCGGCTGCTAGGGCCCGCCGACTGGTGGGTCCCGCCAGCTGCCGGCCCCTTGGTCGATAGGCAGGCCCCACTGTCCAGGGCCTAGTCGGCGGCTGGTTATTGTGGCTTCATCTTGGTGACGTGGGCTTCATCGTGGTAGGCGCGGCTACAGTGCCGCCGCCCGTCAAGCGGTCGCTGTAGCCTCACCGCGTCTTGTCTCCTTAATGGGGCGTCTTCTTCGAGGGAGGCGGCAAGCCGGCTGCGGGGAGCCGGCTCTGTCTTGGGCCGACTGGTTGGAGGTGTGGCCGCCTTCGGGCGTCTCTCTGCCCGAAGGGGCCCACCATCTGTGGGCCACGCTGGCGGCCCGTCGTGGGTGACACCAAGGTCAACATGGCAACAGTGCCGCGCCGGACGGGTCATGCCTACGCCGTACGGCGCACTGTGCCAGGCGTGCTCCGGGATTCGGGGGTGGCAGGCTTCACTGTAGCCACGCCCCATCGCACCACCGTTAGGTGGGTGCAAACTTTGAGGGTACGGTCTCGACCGCTTTATGGGAGACGGCTTCTTGGAGTTGGCCTTCTCATGGCCGGCTTCACGAAGTCGGCCCTCCCGTGGCGTTCTTCATGAGGGCCAAAGTCGGGCCGCCTTCTGAAAGCCGGTCTGGATGGCTGCCAGCAAGGGGAAGGCGGCTCCATGTCTTGGATTCTCGAGAGCCGGACGGGCTCGTAATTTTTTCAGAAGGGCCATGGGAAGCCGGCTAGGCTACCCATGGCTATTTACTCCGACAGTAGTCCCCGAAGCTGATCGAGTCTCGAGGCGGACAGAGGGACGAGAAGCTTGGTCAGCTTCCTATCCTGAAGAGCCGGCTTTGCTTGCGCACGCCGACTTCAGAGAGCTCCGGTTCTCGCAGGCGGGGACGCAGACCACGTGGCGAGGAAATCCTGCCAACGCACGCGCGCGACGGGACGTCGCCGCAGGCCCGGGCCTGCCACTCGCAGGCCTCGGTCCGAGCGCGGATCTTCCGTGGCCCACATGGGCCGCTCGCCTTCCCGCGGCAGTTTTTATTCCACCATCATGGCACAGTAATCGCGGGACGTGGGGGAGTGGGCACGATCGATCCTCACGCTTCCCCACGCCGCGCCTCCTCGGTCCCGCCACGCGAGCCTATAAGTAGGGGGAGGAGGGGGAGCGACAGAGGTTCGCACGCTCTCTCTCGTTCCGCCCCCTCTCGTCCTTGCTTCTTCCTCTCGTTGCCGCCGCAGCCTCCCGTCTCAGCGCCGCCGAGCCTCCACATCGCCTCGCTCCCATGGCGCTGTCAAGCTCGTGGGACGGCTCCAACGTCCATGAGGATCACGTGGAGTTCCTCCACCAGACTCGGCGCCTGCCCGACGCCAACCTCGTGCGGGTCCGTCTGGCGCCGAAGACGGAGATCTCGCCGGTGCCGGAGGAGGGCGAGCGGGTCGTCTTCCGCTCGCACTTCCTGCGCGGCTTCGGCCTTCCGGCGAGCGGATTTCTGCGCTCCTTCCTCGAGTTCTACAACCTCCAGCCGCATCACCTCACGCCCAATGCGGTGATGCTGCTGTCGTCCTTCGTCTCCCTCTGCGAAGGCTTCTTGGGGCTGCTCCCCATGCTGGAGCTCTGGGGAGAGTTCTTCCAGAGCAAACTCGGCACCGTCGTCGCGGGCGTGCCCGCCCCCTGCGGGGCCTTCATCGCCATGAGGAGGGCGAGCGAGAACAACCCGTTCCCGCCCATCCCCCTAATCCAGTCAGTGAAGATCTGGCAGAAATCATATTTCTACGTGAAGAACGTCGCCGAGCAAGGAGACCACGTCAACCTGCCGGCTTACGTAGCCGGCCCGCCGGCTGGGAGGCAGCCCTCGTGGAGTTTCCGGTCCCGGTCACTATCTCAGGCCGGGAACACCGCCGTCTCCCGACTTCGGGTGATGATCCAGTCGGAGGGCCCGAACGGGGCCGACTTGGTGGCCGCCTTCGTGGAGCGCCGGATATCTCCTCTCCAGAGCCGGCCCCACATGATGTGCCAGATGAGCGGCCGCTTCGACCCAAGCCGGATGAGCACCAGGGAGATGCCTCATGCGGAGGTATCGTATATGGTAAACTACATCTCAAATTGCAAGCTTGCCGAAGACTGGCGATACGGCAAGGCGCCGTATTCTCGCACCAACCCTCCGCCCGTGGTAAGTTTTTCTTTTCTTCCTTCTTTTCATGGGTAGCTGGCTTTATGATGGCCGGCTTCTAATCAGTCGGTCCTTCTTAGCAGAACCCCCTTCTCCCGCCGACGACCGGGAAAGCGGGGATAGAACGTCAGTATGCCCCCGACCGCACGGCAGACGACGTCGACAATCCGGACTTGGGGGCGGCCGCCATGGAAGACGCCGTCGTGGGGGACGACGCCGAGCCCGGGGGCACAAGGCTCACCGCCAGCTTCGAGGACTGGCCGGATGATTTTGAAGCCGAAGTCGCCCCGCGTCGCCAGCCGGCGGCCGACCATCAGGGCGCGGGCTCGTCTATCGCGCCGGCTGCCGGCAGCGGCGCACAGAAGCGCCGGGCCGCTTCAGGCCTCTTCGGCAGTCGGCCGAAGAAGTCCAAAGCCTCCGCCGCGGCGACCAAGCGAGACGAGGCGGCTGCGAAAGTGGCCCGCTTCCGCAAGGCGGTGAAGCAGCCTCAGGCGGTCTCAGCGTGAGTCTTCAATTGCCTTGCCGCATGCTCTTCATCATTCTCTTCTTGTTCGAGCATTCTTCTTAATTTCTTCTGCTTGCTGGACAGGGTGCCGCTTTCCCTTGAGCGTGGTCCGGGCGGCTCCGTAGTTGGGCCGGCTGGAGGTTCTTCAAGCTCCCGCCGCGTGGACCCCCGCGCCGACCTCAGGGAGGCCACAGAGCGGAACGCTCGTGAAGCGCGGGAGGAGCGCGAGGCGGCGGAGAAGGTGGCCGCCCAGGCGGCGAGGGAGCAGGCCGACGCGGCAGCCAAGGCCCAGACGGAGGCGGCGACCGCGGAGTCGGATGCAGAAGGTTCGCGCAACCAGCCTCTGCTGCTCGCCATTCCCCTCCGAGCCGTGGCCCTCGACACCCCATTGCCCTTGGCAGAGGAGATCGTCCAAGACCCGCCGCTGATGGAGAGGGGGGAAGACCCCGTGGCCTTTGCGAGGAGAGCGCCGCCAACAGCGCCAACTGGAGCGGGCCAAGGCGGCCAATCGTCAGCGGCGCCAGAGGGGCCGACCGGGGGTGAGCCGGAGAATAGAGCCGGCCTCGAGGTACAGCCGGTGATGGGTCGACGCGCGGGGGGAGGCGCTGCTCCGCCGGAGTTGCGCCGAGTCGCGGGCGCAGGCCAGTCGGCGGAAGATCTGGAGGCGGCCAGCACTGCCACGTCCGAGTGGACTCCCAGCGGAGGGATTGGCGAGCTGAACGTGGCGGCTCAAGGGGTCCGGAGCCGGCTGCAAGCTCAGGCCGCCCTGCTGCAACAGTTCACCCAGGAGTTCCTGTCGACGCGAGCCACCATCCGGGTGAGTCTTTCACTCTTGGCCGCTTTTGATTTCTTGATCTCTTCCGTGGGGGCACGTCAGCGCACCCACTGGGTGTAGTCCCCGAGATTCGGGCCGACTGCTGCGTAGTCGGGTCGGATCTTTCTTGACGGCTACCTTACTTTGCTTTTTGTCTGAACTTTCAGGAATATCACAACCTCCGTGCTGCCGCCTTCAACTCCCAGGCTCGGGAGTTGAGCCGGAGGACCGACAACCTGGCCGACAGCCGAAGTAAGTACTCGATCTTGTCTGTCTCCTGTGGGGCGCGTCAGCGCACCCACTGGGTGTAGTCCCCGAGATTCGGGCCGACTGCTGAGGAGTCGGGTCGGATCTTTCTTGACGACTCTTTCCTTATTGGTTTTTTCTTTTTCTTTGTCTTCAGGGGCTAACGCCGACTTGAGGAAGGAGCTCGGTGAAACGAAGGCCGCCCTTCATACCAAGGAGGCCGAGTACGCCGCCTTGGTCCAGGAACGGGATCGCCTAGCCAAGAAGCTGGCCGACCAAGAGGAGAGCCACAAGGCGGCCCTGCAGGCGGCGCAGGATAGCGAAGCCGCCTTGAAGGCAGAGTATGAGACCGAGGCGGCGAGCTGGGCTGAGACCCGGCGAGCCCTGGATGAAGGCTTCGGCCGGATCGAGGATTTGATCGACGGTAAGCCGCCTTCCTCGCCCCTCCCCTGCCCCTTGCCGCCTAGGTTTTTGGCTTATCTTGAGCTGCTGCTTGTTTTTTGGTGCAGACTACTTCCCCGGCTACTCCACCTTCGCCGCCCAAAGCATTGAGGCCCATCGCGAGGCGCGCCGTCAGGCGGGGGCCAACATCGCGCCGGATGCGAACCGGACGCTTGAGGAGCAGCTCTTGGCTGTCCAGGCGCGGTTGTAGCCGGCTCATCGGATGCTTCGCCGGCTACAACGTGCCGGGGCGCAAGTGTTGGCCGCCCTCTGGCCCAGCGAGACGATCCCCCGCACCCCAAGCCGAACTACCGACTGGCTAGAGGTCGCAGTTGGTCGCTTTGAGGCTTGGAAGGCGTCGGCGGCCCGCCTCGGAGCCGGGCGGGCGTTGGAGTTCGTTCGGGCTTGGTACCCAGGGCTGAGCCTGGACCAGCTGCGCACTTGGCGGATGGAGGCCGATGCGGAGCTGGAGGAGGTGAGGCCGGCTATCGCCCAGCGAGCTTCGACGATCGCTGAGTGCACCGACATCAGCGTTTTCGCACCCGAAATCGATGATGACGGTGTTGCTCAGCCGGAGGAGTGGTTCGGGCTGAACCCGGCGGTGGGCGAGGATTCGGCGGAGGAGATTGCCTCCAGCGACGAGGGCGAGGATGATGAAGAGGAGGACGGCGAAGACGTCGAGCCGGCTGGTGGAACAACCGGCCGACCTCAGGCCGACCGTGCCTCCAGCAATGAGGCGCGTGGAAGCGCGCCCTCTGCGGGAGGCGGCGACCAAGCCGAAGTTCGCCAGCCGGCCGCTCCTTCAGCCGGCACGACCATCTCCGCCAACCAGTCCGGCTCGTCGGTCGCTCCGCCGGCTTGACCTGCCGTCTTTATCTTTCCTGCTTGTTGTCTTTTGAACAATCTTCATTAAGTTTTCGCAGTTCCACCCACTGGGGGTGTATCCAAACTATGTTGAATGCTGGCCTCTCGGAGGTCTTTTATGTAAATATTATTATGTGCATGTTTGGTTTCCATTCGCGTATGCTTTTTATCCTTAGGCTTTTTCCTTTGCCGCCTTCCCTCTTTGGCGAGGCAAGTACTTGAGCTTTCTTGGATTGAAGTGAAGTGAATGGAAACCGGCCGGCCGGCTACTCTGGTAGCCATTCGGCGGTGAGAGAAAAACCGGCTTTTGTTATATTAGTCCGTTAGTCCCTAGCCGTTTTTTCATGTGGGTGCCCGTTCCTGCCTTTAACTCTTGCCAGTCGGACAGCCGGTTCTTCGAACTGCGACTTTTGGCAAGAGAAAGCTTGGGAGCCGGCACACTACTTATCTGACTGCGAGTGGGACTTCTAATATAACTCCAGTCGGCGAGTCCCCGAGCCGACTAGTCGAACCCGGTGCCGGACGGAACAAGTAAATGAAATGACAAGGTCATAAGCATGATACTTTTCATTCATAGATAAGGGATGGCAGTCCCCGAGCCCTCCTCGGGGAGCCTATTGTCTTGTACTTAATTGTGACGCCCGGATAGTTACGCTACAGTAATCCCACGCTAACGATGCTGAGTCACCACGATTATCGTTGATTAATCTTGCGATGATTCAAATCCCGTTCAAATTTCAAATTTAAAAATCAAGTCAAACAGTTAAAGTTTTCAAAAGTCAAAACTAAAATGTTCTAAATGTAACAAATAATTCATAAGTAATGTTGGTGGAGGAACCACATTTTTATAAAATGTCTAAATGCATTCAAATAATTAAAACTAAAGGTAAACAAATAAATAAATGTGTTGGTATTTTATAAAATAATAAACTATATTATTTGGGGGTTAAACCTTTTTGTGGCAGAGGTATAATTAGTGTTACTATTTAAGATACAACTTTTATGTTTTATAAAACTAGAATAAAATAAAACAGTAAAAGAAAAGGAACAAAAAAAGAAGAAAGACAAGAAATTATAGCCCCCCCCTTGCTGGGCCTCGGCCCAGATGGCCTCGGGGCCAATCAGGCCGGCCCAGCCGGCCCCTCCTCTCTCTCCTTATACCCACCCCGTAACCCTAACCCCCCACTCGCCCCACTCCCTTCCCCAATCCCCCTGGATCAGGATCGATCCCCTCTCTCCCCTCGTCTCCCCCAGCGCGCACCCGCACCGCCGCTCGACGCCGTCGCCGGAGATCACCACGCCGGAGCCGCCCCGCCACCTCGCCATCGTCGGTGCCGCCACGCCGTCTCCATCGCCTGCACCTCGACGTCGCCCCGAACTGCCCCGACATCGTCGGTGCCGCATTACTGGACGACCCCGACCTCGTCGCCGCCGTCCGTCTACCTCAGGCCCTCCCCGAGCACGCGCTTACACAACTACAGGCTCGATGTGAGCCTCTTCCCCTCCCCTCTCCCTCGCGCGACCCCTCCTGCCCGCGCTGCGCGTGCTCGCGCTCGTCGCCGCGGCCCTCGCACCGGCCATCGCCCTGCGCGCTCCTGGCCACCGCGCTGCCCGCGCCCACCGGCCTCGTTCGGCTTCCGCTCCCGTTGTCCCCCTGACGCCGCGCACCCGTAGTCACGCGGCTCTGCCGCAACCACCTCCTGCCATCCCTCACGCGTGCGCCATGCCGCGGCCTTGTCCCCGCACCGCCCCTGGGCCGCGTGCCCCGCTCACGCCCTGGTTGTGCTCCGGCACCACCGCGCGTTGCTCGTCTCCGCCTCTGGCTCCCGCCGCTCCGGCCACTCGCCGTGGCCTCGCCACTTCCACCGGAGGCGGACAACCCCCCGTCTCTGCGGGCGGGCGTCCTGGCGCCACGCACCTGATCCACCGCCCGCGCCCGTTTGGCCCTATGGGCCACTGCCCAGTGGGCCCCCCCCACCCACGCCCCTGTTAAAAAAAGAATAAAAAAACATAATAAAACTAATTAATTAATTAATTAGTTAACTTAATTAGATCTGTTAAATTAACCTAATCACTTATTAAACTAACTAATCCTGTTTAGTTAACCTAAGTCAATGACAACCAGGACCCACGCGTCAGTTTCACCAAGTCAACTGACTGTTGACTGCTGACATCACCCTGATGTCATGCTGACATCATAATGGCATTTCCAAATTAATTTTATTCTGTTAATTTCAAAAATGATTTAAAACTTTGAAAATTAATGTAAATTAAACCGTAGCTCGGATGAAAAAACTTCGTACATGGAAGTTGCTCAGAACGACGAGACGAATCCGGATACGCAGCCTGTTTGTCCGCCACACATCCCTAGCATAGCAAACACACAACTTTTCCCCTCTGATTCATCTATCCGAAAACGCGAAACACCGGGGATACTTTCCCGGATGTTTCCCCCCTTCACCGGTATCACCTCATACCGCGTTAAGGCAACCCTAGCACCGATACTTGTCATGTCATGCATCGCTATGCATCTGTTTGCTTAATATTTATTGTTTCTTCCCCCTCTTCTCTCGCTAGACACTGAGACCGACGCCGCTGCTACCCAGTACGACTACGGTGTTGACGACCCCTCTCTCTCTCTTGCCAGAACAACCAGGCAAGCCCCCCCTTTGATCACCAGATATCGCCTACTCTTCTCTATACTGCTTGCATTAGAGTAGTGTAGCATGTTACTGCTTTTCGTTATTCCTATCCTTATGCATAGCCTATCCTTGCTACAACTGTTGTTACCATTACCTGCTATCCTACTGCTTAGTATAGGATGCTAGTGTTCCATCAGTGGCCCTACACTCTTGTCCGTCTGCCATGCTGTACTACTGGGCCGTGATCACTTCGGGAGGTGATCACGGGCATATACTATTTACTTTACACAGTTACATTACCTGTGGTATTTTTCGGAGATGGGGGCTGAAGGGGCAGGTGGCTCCATCCAGGTAGTGGTGGGCCTGGGTTCCCGACGGCCCTCGACTGTTACTTTGAGGTGGAGCGACAGGGCAGGTTGAGACCACCTAGGAGAGAGGTGGGCCTGGCCCTGGTCGGCGTTCGCAGATACTTAACACGTTTAACGAGATCTTGGTATTTGATCTGAGTCTGGCTACTGGCCTATACGCACTAACCATCTACGCGGGGACAGTTATGGGCACTCGACGTCGTGGTATCAACCGAAGCCTTCGTGACGTCAGCGACTGAGTGGCGCGCGCCGGATTGGACCGTAAGCCTGCTCTTGTATTAAGGGGGCTAGTTCTGCTTCCGGCCGCGTTCGCAACGTGCAGGTGTGCTAAGGGCGATGGGCCCAGACCCCTGGGCGCTTAGGTTTAGACCGGCGTGCTGACCTCTCTGTTGGTCTAGGTGGGGCTGCGACGTGTTGATCTTCCGAGGCCGGGCATGACCCAGAAAAGTATGTCCGTCCAAATGGGATCGAGCGTGTTGGGTTATGTGGTGCACCCCTGCAGGGAAGTTAATCTATTCGAATAGCCGTGATCTTCGGTAACAGGACGACTTGGAGTTGTACCTTGACCTTATGACAACTAGAACCGGATACTTAATAAAACACACCCTTCCAAGTGCCAGATACAACCGGTGATCGCTCTCTCACAGGGCGACGAGGGGAGGATCATCGGTTAGGATTATGCTACGTGATGATACTTGGAGGACTTCAGTCTACTCTCTTCTACATGCTGCAAGACGGAGGCTGCCAGAAGCGTAGTCTTCGAAAGGACTAGCTATCCCCCTCTTATTCCGGCATTCTGCAGTTCAGTCCACATATGATAGCCTTATTCCAGTTGATACCAATGCATACATATGTAGTGTAGCTCCTTGCTTGCGAGTACTTTGGATGAGTACTCACGGTTGCTTTCTCCCTCTTTTCCCCCTATCCCTTCTACCTGGTTGTCGCAACCAGATGTTGGAGCCCAGGAGCCAGACGCCACCTTCGACGATGACTCCTACTACACCGGAGGTGCCTACTACTACGTGATGCCTGCTGACGACGACCAGGAGTAGTTAGGAGGATCCCAGGCAGGAGGCCTGCGCATCTTTCGATCTGTATCCCAGTTTGTGCTAGCCTTCTTAAGGCAAACTTGTTTAACTTATGTCTGTACTCAGATATTGTTGCTTCCGCTGACTCGTTTATGATCGAGCTCTTGTATTCGATCCCTCGAGGCCCCTGGCTTGTAATATGATGCTTGTATGACTTATTTTATTTGTAGAGTTGTGTTGTGATATCTTCCCGTGAGTCCCTGATCTTGATCGTACACGTTTGCGTGTATGATTAGTGTACGATTAAATCGGGGGCGTCACAAGTTGGTATCAGAGCCGACTACCTGTAGGAATCCCCCTTCCACACTCCTTGGCCGAAGTCGAGTCTAGACATTGCAAAAAGTTTTACTAACATGGCTGTGCGGCCCCTGGGCCCACGTCACCATCGGGTGTTACTAAGATCTTTTGCTCCTCGACCTTTACTCTGGGACTCTGAACTCTCTTCTACTCGGGTTAAATGAATTTTGCTAAATCTAACATTAGGATCTCGTTATCACTTTCACCCGGAGAGCCCCTTATTACTGATGATCGTCTGCTGCACGTGAAGACCCTGAAGATACTCTCCGCTGTTAAACCGAGAACTTGTGTTCATCGCGTTTGCAATTCCCCTTCCACCGTCAACCCTTATGGATAACTACTTGCAGTTGTTATTCTTACATTCATCCATAGTTGATCTTGTTATTACAAGATACCCCGAAATACTCGTCGTTGTTTCGATACTCCTTGAGCTTACCGCCTTACTGTTCCTTGTCATCTGAATACCCCTACGGATAATTCCTCGCACTTATCGAGTATCCGCTCATTCCCAGTTGTTCATGTGTTTCGCAAAAGACTTCAAAATACCATTCGATCTTCCAAAAATTCTGAGCAGCCTATTGCTCTTGAAATTCTTGCTTGCTTGCATTATGGTTAATCCCATAAGTCTCGTAATCTTATTGGCATCCCTTGTCTTTATCATTTTAAGTCCGTTGATTAAATATGTTGAGGATGCTCGCATCCCTCAATCGAATCCTAGAATTCATCCTTCCGGCTCAGTGTCAGTTTGAACATGAGCTGGATCTCAACCAATCAACTTACCATCGATGGTATCCCTAAGCCTACTCAAATTATCCATCCTTAATCAGAGCATTGCTTCTGATCCCTTGTCTTGGAAGTGATAATTCCTTTGCATTTGAACTTTGAGTTAGTCAGTTGTTTCCATAAACTGATCTCCTTGTATTCCTTCTTCCTCGGGTTGAGTACCGATGCTCACATCAGACCCCTTGTGGACCACCAGATCCTTTGTTGGATTTTATCCGACAGATTCCTTCATATTCTATAAGCTTGTGAGCCTTTCCTCGGATACATAATGCCTTTGGTAAATTGTATCATCTGCTTTCTCCAACATGCTCTACTTTCGAGCTTGTGATATTTACTCATGAAACTTGTGGTATATGTTTCTAAGAAGCCCCTATGGGTTGATCATATGCCTTCTCTAAAACTGTGTGAACTCGAAAGTTTTCACGAGTCATACTCTTCTGGTGATTTACCAGATAAAATTTCAACACTACAACTCCATCGAAAATGAGGAGTGAATGATAGGTTATGCATTGGAGAAGTGGGAGTCGACCTTGAACTTTGTGTTCATGCCCATGGACACGATGTAGATCCTATCATGGAAGCTTCTTGTAATAATAACATTTTCCTTGATATAATATCCTTTGGTATCTGTGAATTTATCCTTTGCAAACGTGGTTCCGACCATATTTTCCCCTTGATCCCATTTCTTGGACAAGTTAAATCGCTTGTCTTCTATAGATCGATACACCCCACTTCAACCTTTAATTTGATATGCCTTCGAGTATTATTCACCTGGTCGAGGATATCAGGCCATTGCACTACATCCTATGAATTTGTAAAGGAGTAATACCTTTCCCTGTCATAGTCACCCCACGAGTTCTGGGTTGTCGTCAACCGAGAACACCGAATAGTGGTCCGAGTCCGCACTGTGGGTCGATCACTTTTAGTAATCTTCATTGCTTACGAGTTTGCACTTGATCATGTCATTCCCAATGGATTGACTACATCATCATCGTCAGGCTGACTGCTTGACCATTCTACCTATGTCCTTCACCCCCGGGACACAATCCCGACAGTGTTCTAAGCTTACATTGAACTTTCCGCATCATATTGTTTGTCTTGAGCGACAACTCCGAATTCTGAGATGGCATCTTATCTATGGTTATAGTAACCTTTTACTTCACCATTCCCTTGATGTGATGTCTTCGCCGATCGATTACATCTTCTTGAAACCTCTCGATAAATGTGTCATGATCATTGTCAACATTTTCTAACGTTGATCATGCTACCTAAGCCCATCTTTCGGGTGCACCTTTCAACCAATGTTTAATTCTGTATGTTTTCCTCGAGCATACATCATTATATCATTTGATCTGACAAATGTTATCTCCTTGTTCACATAATTGTGGAATCCCATCTTTTTGGAAATCTCGATGAGTTGTCGCCGAGTCCATCAGCCACATCCTCATCCTCTCCTTGATTTAATGATGAACTCTTGTTGTGGAACTCTCTTCCATAGTTCAATTCCCGAGATTCTTAAAATGTCATTTCGACAATTTGTGTTGCACCTTTCTTCTCAGGCATCCTAAGTCTGAGTTATCCTGACACCAATCAGATCTGAATCTCGGTCAGATATGATGGTTGGAACATATTTCCAGGAGTTATAACATCTTTATATGACTCGGTAAGGTGATATCATGCCTAGCACACCTGGCCGGAGGACCTATTGTTATAGTTTCCTTCTTGTCAAGGTTAGTCATTCTTCCGTGAGGAAATTGTAAGACTTATTCTATAAGTTGTTCCTGATGGATCCTTTGCATATCCAAAGTCCGATCTTTGCTTGAAGACCATGTCGATGCTATCTTGAAGCATGCCTGTGGTACTTCGATTTTCAATAAAAACATTTGAAGCATAATGCTAAATGTTACCTGCTCAGTTATCCAAACACCGTTGCATGGGTAATGTCATGAAATTTCTCTCCCCTTACCTCAAGAGTTTTCGACATAATATCCTGTCATGGATATCGTGCTCTGCTTGTCCTTGGGAAGGATATACCCCTGAAATATGTGTTTAAACACATTTTCCTTTCCCTTGTTCTGTTTAATTTGATAATCATATTTTCCTTTCCATTGTTTGGTTTAACCTTTCTTGTGATCTATATGATCTAAGCAGTAATATTCTCCTGCTTATGTAAACACCTCGGTGTACCATTCTGTCAGCAAGACCCTGTTACTATTGTTGAAAACTTTCTGGTAAACCGCCGATGGACGAGAACTCTACCTATTGGTCCGCCTCGTTCAACGAGCAGGAAAATGGTTCTCTTCGTCCCTCGCCCTTGGTACCGATGTTGTTGCCGACATAACCGACAGACTATCCTCTGACATGCCTTGCTTTCATGATCGTGCAATACGTCACCGCCCTTCCTGCTTTTAACCCACATGGTGGGCCCATAACCCACAGTTCCTCAGGATCGAAACCTGACTCTCCTGTACACCCCCTGTTCCCAAAGTTATTCCTCACGCGTGGCCTCGTGTGTAATTCATGAGCCACCTTCTGATGAGATCATCAATCTGGTATCTGACGCAATACTTATTCCCATTGCTCTGAACCCCTTTCACACTTCACTTCAGGCAACGAATGATTGCCTATGCGTTCGAAACTTCTCATGGTACCTTATTACTTTGCTCTCGATATTTTCTTAAGTTTCAATTCGAGAGTTACTTTCCGCCACCTTCCCCGATGTTATCTACCAGATGAGCAACCTAGTAGAGGTTTGTTCTTCCGAATCTACTGTTTTTCCTCACCGTAAGTACGATGAAGACAAAAAAAAAAGGATGACGACTTCATCATGATGGCCTGAAACAGAGGAATGAGGACATCAATGTAGTAGTTCGTCCTCTTCGAGAGGAGCAAACCAGAATGAGGAGACCCGCTGGCTTCGTTACCAAACCTTTCCCCCTTTCACTACATCTTAAATCTCGGGACGAGATTTCTTGTAGTGGAGGAGAATTGTGACGCCTGGATAGTTACGCTACAGTAATCCCACGCTAACGATGCTGAGTCACCACGATTATCGTTGATTAATCTTGCGATGATTCAAATCCCGTTCAAATTTCAAATTTAAAAATCAAGTCAAACAGTTAAAGTTTTCAAAAGTCAAAACTAAAATGTTCTAAATGTAACAAATAATTCATAAGTAATGTTGGTGGAGGAACCACATTTTTATAAATTGTCTAAATGCATTCAAATAATTAAAACTGAAGGTAAACAAATAAATAAATGTGTTGGTATTTTATAAAATAATAAACTATATTATTTGGGGGTTAAACCTTTTTGTGGCAGAGGTATAATTAGTGTTACTATTTAAGATACAACTTTTATGTTTTATAAAACTAGAATAAAATAAAACAGTAAAAGAAAAGGAACAAAAATAAGAAGAAAGACAAGAAATTACAGCCCCCCCCCTCGCTGGGCCTCGGCCCAGATGGCCTCGGGGCCAATCAGGCCGGCCCAGCCGGCCCCTCCTCTCTCTCCTTATCCCCACCCCGTAACCCTAACCCCCCACTCGCCCCACTCCCTTCCCCGATCCCCCTGGATCAGGATCGATCCCCTCTCTCCCCTCGTCTCCCCCAGCGCGCACCCGCACCGCCGCTCGACGCCGTCGCCGGACATCACCACACCGGAGCCGCCCCGCCACCTCACCATCATCGGTGCTGCCACGCCGTCTCCATCGCCTGCACCTCGACGTCGCCCCGGACCGCCCCGACATCGTCGGTGCCGCCTTACTGGACGACCCCGACCTCGTCGCCGCCGTCCGTCTACCTCAGGCCCTCCCCGAGCACGCGCTTACACAACTACAGGCTCGATGTGAGCCTCTTCCCCTCCCCTCTCCCTCGCGCGACCCCTCCTGCCCGCGCTGCGCGTGCTCGCGCTCGTCGCCGCGGCCCTCGCACCGGCCATCGCCCCGCGCGCTCCTGGCCACCGCGCTGCCCGCGCCCACCGGCGTCGTTCGGCTTCCGCGCCCGTTGTCCCCCTAACGCCGCGCACCCGTAGTCACGCGGCTCTGCCGCAACCACCTCCTGCCATCCCTCGCACGCGCGCCATGCTGCGGCCTTGTCCCCGCACCGCGCCTGGGCCGCGTGCCCCGCTCACGCCCTGGTTGTGCTCCGGCACCACCGCGCGTTGCTCGTCTCCGCCTCTGGCTCCCGCCGCTCTGGCCACTCGCCGTGGCCTCGCCACTTCCACCAGAGGCGGACAACCCCCCGTCTCTGCGGGCGGGCGTCCTGGCGCCCCGCACCTGATCCACCGCCCGCGCCCGTTTGGCCCTATGGGCTACTGCCCAGTGGGGCCCTCACCCACGCCCCTGTTAAAAAAAAGAATAAAAAAACATAATAAAACTAATTAATTAATTAATTAATTAGTTAACTTAATTAGATCTGTTAAATTAACCTAATCACTTATTAAACTAACTAATCCTGTTTAGTTAACCTAAGTCAATGACAACCGGGACCCACGCGTCAGTTTGACCAAGTCAACTGACTGTTGACTGCTGACATCACCCTGATGTCATGCTGACATCATAATGGCATTTCCAAATTAATTTTATTCTGTTAATTTCAAAAATGATTTAAAACTTTGAAAATTAATGTAAATTAAACCGTAGCTCGGATGAAAAAACTTCGTACATGGAAGTTGCTCAGAACGACGAGACGAATCCGGATACGCAGCCCGTTTGTCCGCCACACATCCCTAGCATAGCAAACACACAACTTTTCCCCTCTGATTCATCTATCCGAAAACGCGAAACACCGGGGATACTTTCCCGGATGTTTCCCCCCTTCACCGGTATCACCTCATACCGCGTTAAGGCAACCCTAGCACCGATACTTGTCATGTCATGCATCGCTATGCATCTGTTTGCTTAATATTTATTGTTTCTTCCCCCTCTTCTCTCGCTAGACACTGAGACCGACGCCGCTGCTACCCAGTACGACTACGGTGTTGACGACCCCTCTCTCTCTCTTGCCAGAACAACCAGGCAAGCCCCCCCTTTGATCACCAGATATCGCCTACTCTTCTTTATACTGCTTGCATTAGAGTAGTGTAGCATGTTACTGCTTTTCGTTATTCCTATCCTTATGCATAGCCTATCCTTGCTACAACTGTTGTTACCATTACCTGCTATCCTACTGCTTAGTATAGGATGCTAGTGTTCCATCAGTGGCCCTACACTCTTGTCCGTCTGCCATGCTGTACTACTGGGCCGTGATCACTTCGGGAGGTGATCACGGGCATATACTATTTACTTTACACAGTTACATTACCTGTGGTATTTTTCGGAGATGGGGGCTGAAGGGGCAGGTGGCTCCATCCAGGTAGTGGTGGGCCTGGGTTCCCGACGGCCCCCGACTGTTACTTTGAGGCGGAGCGACAGGGCAGGTTGAGACCACCTAGGAGAGAGGTGGGCCTGGCCCTGGTCGGCGTTCGCAGATACTTAACACGTTTAACGAGATCTTGGTATTTGATCTGAGTCTGGCTACTGGCCTATACGCACTAACCATCTACGCGGGGACAGTTATGGGCACTCGACGTCGTGGTATCAACCGAAGCCTTCGTGACGTCAGCGACTGAGTGGCGCGCGCCGGATTGGACCGTAAGCCTGCTCTTGTATTAAGGGGGCTAGTTCTGCTTCCGGCCGCGTTCGCAACGTGCAGGTGTGCTAAGGGCGATGGGCCCAGACCCCTAGGCGCTTAGGTTTAGACCGGCGTGCTGACCTCTCTGTTGGTCTAGGTGGGGCTGCGACGTGTTGATCTTCCGAGGCCGGGCATGACCCAGAAAAGTATGTCCGGCCAAATGGGATCGAGCGTGTTGGGTTATGTGGTGCACCCCTGCAGGGAAGTTAATCTATTCGAATAGCCGTGATCTTCGGTAACAGGACGACTTGGAGTTGTACCTTGACCTTATGACAACTAGAACCGGATACTTAATAAAACACACCCTTCCAAGTGCCAGATACAACCGGTGATCGCTCTCTCACAGGGCGACGAGGGGAGGATCATCGGTTAGGATTATGCTACGTGATGATACTTGGAGGACTTCAGTCTACTCTCTTCTACATGCTGCAAGACGGAGGCTGCCAGAAGCGTAGTCTTCGAAAGGACTAGCTATCCCCCTCTTATTCCGGCATTCTGCAGTTCAGTCCACATATGGTAGCCTTATTCCAGTTGATACCAATGCATACATATGTAGTGTAGCTCCTTGCTTGTGAGTACTTTGGATGAGTACTCACGGTTGCTTTCTCCCTCTTTTCCCCCTATCCCTTCTACCTGGTTGTCGCAACCAGATGTTGGAGCCCAGGAGCCAGACGCCACCTTCAACGATGACTCCTACTACACCGGAGGTGCCTACTACTACGTGATGCCCGCTGACGACGACCAGGAGTAGTTAGGAGGATCCCAGGCAGGAGGCCTGCGCCTCTTTCGATCTGTATCCCAGTTTGTGCTAGCCTTCTTAAGGCAAACTTGTTTAACTTATGTCTGTACTCAGATATTGTTGCTTCCGCTGACTCGTCTATGATCGAGCTCTTGTATTCGAGCCCTCGAGGCCCCTGGCTTGTAATATGATGCTTGTATGACTTATTTTATTTGTAGAGTTGTGTTGTGATATCTTTCCGTGAGTCCCTGATCTTGATCGTACACGTTTGCGTGTATGATTAGTGTACGATTAAATTGGGGGCGTCACATTAATACAAAAGTTAATGTGGTACATACTGCATTTCAACTGTAAAATCTTCGAAGGAGGTTGGCGTTCCATGGTCGTTCCGACTCCTTGCCGGAGTCGTCTCTCTTGCGTGCCTTTGGCTTCTGTGCATCGATCAGGTAGTAGGAGTCGTTGCCTAGAGCTCTGCTGATGACGAAGGGACCTTCCCAAGGGGCTGAGAGCTTGTGCTGGCCGGCTGTTCGCTGGATCAGCCGGAGCACAAGATCGCCCTCTTGGAAAGATCTTGGCCTGACCTTCCGGCTGTGGTAGCGGCGCAAACCCTGCTGGTAGATGGCAGACCGGCTGAGGGTTAACAGCCGGCTTTCTTCCAGCAGGTCGATGCTGTCTTCTCGTGCTTCCTTGGCCTCCGCTTCCGTGTACATGGTTACTCGAGGCGAGTCGAACTCAATGTCAGTTGGGATGACCGCCTCGGCACCATACACAAGGAAGAAAGGGGTGAAGCCGGTTGACTTGTTTGGTGTAGTGTGCAGACTCCAGAGGACAGCCGGCAGCTCATCGAGCCAACAGCCGGCTGAGCGCTCCAGAGGTACGACCAGTCGGGGCTTGATGCCGGAGAGGATGAGGCCGTTTGCTCGCTCGACCTGGCCGTTTGACTGCGGGTGGGCGACGGATGCTAAGTCCAGTCGGATACCTTGGGCTGCGCAGAAACGTGCCAAGGCTCCTTTGGCAAAATTCGTGCCATTGTCGGTGATGATGCTGTGTGGCACGCCATACCGAATTGTTATGTCTGCAATGAACGTCACAGCAGTCGGCCCATTCAGCTTCTTGATCGGCTTTGCCTCAATCCACTTGGTGAATTTGTCCACGGCGACGAACAAATGCGTCATGCCACCGCGCGCCGTCTTGAATGGTCCCACCATGTCCAGTCCCCAAACGGCGAAGGGCCAAGTGAGGGGAATGGTCTTGAGTGCCGAAGCCGGCATGTGTTGCTTGGAGCTGAAAAGTTGGCACCCCTTGCAATGTTTAACTAATTCTTTGGCGTCATCCAAAGCAGTCGGCCAGAAGAAACCATGGCGGAAGGCTTTGGCGACAAGTGATCTTGAGGCCGCATGGTGGCCGCATTCTCCTTGGTGAATATCTCTGAGGATTGCAATGCCCTTCTCTTGCTCGACGCACCGTTGGAGGATTCCAGTGACACTGCGCTTGACGAGTTCTCTGTTGACGATTGTGTATGCTCCGGCTCGACGTTGGACTTGTCTTGCTTCTGTTTTGTCAGCCGGCAGGTCTTGGTTTACTAGGAAGTTGAGGATGGACTGAGCCCATGACGGAGCCGCGACTTCTCCTACTGCCAATGTGGCTACTGCTACCAGGGTGGGCGGGCTGGGTGGTGAAATGCTGGAGTCAGCCACCGGCTGTTGTGCTGGTGCAGTCCCCGGGCCGGCTACCGCAGTCCCCGAGCCGGGTGTGGCAGTCCCCGAGCCGGTTGCGGAAGTCCCCGGGCCGACAGCGGGAGTCTCGGGGTCGCCTGCTTGGTTCTTCGAGCCGGACCCGGCCGTATCGGGGTTAGGCGGCACGAAGATGGAGTCGGACTCTGGAGACGGCTTGATAGATGGCTTGAGGAGGCGTTGTAGAGCGACGCCGGTTGGTATTGCTTGCCGAGTAGAGCCTATTCGAGCCAGGGCATCGGCTGGCTCGTTGTCGGCTCGCGGTACGTGGAGGAACTCGCATCCTTCAAAGTATCCGCTGAGTTGTTGGACCAGGAAGCGGTAGTTCGCCATATTTGCGTCCTTGGTGTCCCAGTCGCCGGATGATTGCTGGACCACCAGGTCCGAGTCGCCATAACATAGGATCCGGCGAATGCCAAGTTCTTTGGCAAGCCGGAGCCCGTGTATGAGCGCCTCGTACTCGGCCACGTTGTTGGAGGCGGCAAAGTGGATTTGTAGCGTGTATCTGAGCTTGTCGCCTTTGGGAGAGGTAAGGACGACGCCGGCTCCCAAGCCGGTGCGCATCTTGGACCCGTCGAAGTGCATGCACCAATGGGTGGAGTCGGGAGCCGACGGCAGGTACTGGGTCTCGGCCCAGTCGACGAGGAAGTCGGCCAGTGCTTGGGACTTGATGGCGGTGCGGGGCTGGTAGAAGATCGTGTAAGGGGCCAACTCGATGGCCCATTTCGCCACCCGGCCGGATGCGTCCCGGCTGCCTATGATCTCGGCCAGCGGGGCGGTGCATACGACCGTGACGGGATGCTCTTGAAAGTAGGGCTTCAGCTTCTTGGCGGTGAAGTACACGCCGTAACACATCTTCTGGTAGTGCGGGTAGTTCTGCTTTGAGGCGGACAACACCTCGCTCAAATAATACACCGGCCTCTGAACCGGCTGGGCTCGGCCTTCTTCTGGGCGTTGGACTATGATGACGGTGCTGACCACCCAGCTGGTTGCGGCGATGTAGAGGAGCATGGGCTCTTTCTCAGTCGGCGCCACCAGAACGGGCGGTGTGGCCAGCATCTTCTTCAGCTCGTGAAAAGCTTGGTCGGCCTGGTCGTTCCACTCGAAGTGAGTGCTTTTCTTCATGAGGCGGTAGAGGGGGAGAGCTTTCTCTCCGAGCCAGCTGATGAAGCGGTTCAAGGAGGCCAAGCACCCGGTGAACTTCTGGATGTCTCGAAGCTTGGTGGGGATCGCCATTCTCTCGATGGCCTTGATCTTCACCGGGTTGCATTCGATGCCGCGTTCGGAGACCAGGAAGCCTAGGAGCTGGCCGGCTGGCACTTCGAACACGCATTTCTCGGGGTTGAGCTTGATTTGAAATCGGCGCAGGTTCTCAAACATTTCCTTGAGGTCTCCCAGCAAGGTGCCGCGCTTCTCCGTCTTCACCACGATGTCGTCCATGTAAACGTGAGCGTTTCTGCCAAGCTGCTTGAGGAGGCACTTCTGCATGCAACGCTGAAAAGTGGCACCGGCATTTCTCAAGCCGAATGTCATAGTCAGGTAACAGAAGGCTCCAAATGGTGTGATGAAGGCGGTCTTCAGGCGGTCGTCCGGATCCAGCTTTATCTGGTGATATCCGGAGTAAGCATCCAAGAAACTCAACAGCTCGCATCCGGCTGTGGAGTCTATCACTTGATCAATCCTTGGCAGGGCAAAGGGATCTTTGGGGCAGGCCTTGTTGAGGCTTGTGTAGTCTATACACATGCGCCACTTGTTGTTCTTCTTTAGCACGAGGACCGGGTTGGTGAGCCACTCTGGAAAGAAAACTTCCATAATGAAGCCGGCTGCCAAAAGCCGGGCTATCTCCTCCCCTACGATCCTGCGCTTCTCCTCCGACAGTCGGCGAAGGGGTTGTTTGACTGGCTTTGCGTCTTCTCGAACGTGTAGTTTGTGCTCAGCGAATTTCCTCGGAACACCCGGCATGTCCTTGGGGGACCATGCAAAGATGTCCCGATTCTCACGGAGGAAATCGGCGAGCTCGCCTTCCTATTTGTTGTTCAGGTTTGCCCCGATGACGGCAAACCTCTCTGGATGCTCGTGGTCAAGAGGTATCTTCTTCGTCTCCTTGGCCGGTTGGAAAGATCCTTGAGTATCATGCTCCTTGGGGTCGGGGGACACGGCCGACTGCTTGCCGGCTATGGCACGACTCGGTCCAACATCTTCTTTTCCTCGGCAATCACAAGGGACTCGGCCAGCCGGTTGCTGGCTGCCGCGCACTCAGAGGACTTCTTGTAATCGCCGGCTATGGTGATGACGCCTTTGGTGCTTGGTATCTTCATCTTGAGGTATGCATAGTGGGGAACTGCCATGAATTTGGCCAAGGCAGGTCGGCCAAGCAATGCATGGTAAGGGCTCTCCAGGTCCACCACTTCAAACCAGATCGCTTCCCGGCGGAAATGCTCCTTGTCCCCAAAGAGTACATCGATCTTGATCTTGCCAATGGGGGCGCAGGATAAGCCGGGTACGATGCCATGAAACACTGTCCGAGTAGGCACGAGCTGCTTCGTCTTGACGTTTAGCTTCTCCAGGGTATCACGGTATAGGATGTTGATGCTGCTCCCGCCGTCTATCAACACGCGGGAGAAGCGGGCGGCGCGTCTGTCTGTTGCAAGGGTGGCTTCCAGGACCAAAGCATAAGAGCCGGGAGACGGCATCACCTCTGGATGGTCGGCCCGGCTCCAGCTGATGGGCTTTTCTGACCAATGCATGTGTCCGGCGGGGGTGGCAGCGACCACGCTGACTTCCTGGTGCTCTCGGCGTTTGCTACGCTGGTCTTCGGGCTGGCTAGTAAAGACGATGTAGGTTGCTTGCTCGTCGGGGAACTCGTCATGCACGGCTCCGACCGTAGGCCGAGCTGCCGGAGGCGGCGGAGGCGGAGGCGGCGGGCCGGCAGGCGGAGGCGGCGCGAGCCCCTCGCCTTTGGAGATTAGGGTGAGCCAATGGCACTTCTGGGTTATGTGGTTGGACGGCTTCGCGCCGCTGTGGAACTTGCACGGGGCGTCGAGAGTTTGCTCGTAGGAGAAAGCCGGCTGCCAAGCCGACCGGCCGCCCTTGGGTTTCTTGGGCGCGGGCCGCCTTTCAGGCGGCACGTCTTCAACTGTGGCCACCTGCCGACTGGCGGGAGGCGGCGCGGGGCCCTTGCGCTTTTGGTCGTTCGAGTGGGGGCGTCGGCCGGAATCCCCAGCCGGCGTCTTGGGCGCCGGGTTGAGTACCTTTCCGGACGCGTCTACCCGAAGCTCGGTCTTCATCGAGGAATCGGCGGTGGCGTACTTGTCCTCTATGTCCAGAAGCTCGTCGAGGGTAGCCGGCTCGTCGCAGAGGAGCTTGTGCTTGAGGAGGGTGCCTTCTCGGCATCCGGCTGTAAAGTACTCGATGGCTTGCACCTCGTGCACCCCCTCGCAAGAATTGCGGAGCTCTTCCCAACGCGTGAGGTAATCGTGAGTGGACTCGGCGGGGCCTTGTACGCACAAGGAGAGCTGTCTAGGCTTGGGAGCCCGCTTGTAGGTGCTGGTGAAGTTGCGGACGAAGGCTTCGGTGAAATCTAGCCAGCTGTTGATGCTGAGAGGCTTGAGGCTGTTGAGCCAGGTTCATGCCATGCCTTGCAGCATGAGGGGCACGTACTTCATGGCAATGCGCCGGTTGCTGTTGGCTATGCTGACTGCCGTGGAGTAGTCGATCAGCCAATCTTTCGGCTTCACGGAGCCGTTGTACTTGGGCGTGTCTCTTGGGAGCGAGAACCCTTTGGGAAAGGGCTCGTCGCGGATGCGGGGGCCGAAACAAGGCGGGCCGACATCGTCTTCTTCTTCCAACGCCAGGGATCGCGCCAGGCGGTCGATCCGATGGCGGGCATCGTTCTCACCGACTCCTTCGCGGCGACCTAGTCGGCCGCTGAGAATCGGGTGCGCCACTGGCGGCGGGGTGGGATATCTCTCCCCATGGGGTCGAGGCGGAGGCGGGTTGCCCCGCCACTCCATGGCTCGGGGGTGGCCGTCCGCGTCTCGCTCGATGGAGATTCGGGTCCGGCTACGGCTGGCAGCCGGCTCTTTCTCGCGCCGCGCGCGGGTGTCGCTCGTAGCCGGCGTCCGGGACATCGCGCCGTGATCTCGGCGCAGGGGAGGGCTTCCCGCGTGGGCGTCTGCTTCATGTCGCTGCGCGGCTGCGTCAATCAGTTGCTGGATGCGCCGGGTCATGTGGGGGAGGTCTTCGGCCTCCAAGCCGTCCAACTCGTCTACGGCCGCCTGGGCGGCACGCAAGTTCTCGAGCGGAGTGGCATAGACCGGGCGGTCGACTCCCAGCGTGTCGGTGATGACGGCGCCGCATTGCTTGACAAGGCCGGCCCGGCTTGGCCCGCCCGGGGCCGGCGTGCCGAAGGCGGCGCGGTCAGCTTCGCACTGATAGGCCTCAGTGAGGCATCTTACGGATGCCAGCCTCCGGCCTTCTGCGAGGAGGGCGAGGCGGCGTGCCTCCAGTGCTTCGTCGTCGGTGTTAGCCGGGAGGGGGGTGAACAAGTCGTGGGCCGCCGCGTGCGGGGCGTCGTGGGCGCTCTCGTCGGCCGGGCCGCCGTGGCCGACAACCATCACTTCGGTGGTGGCAGCGTCGCAGCTGTCGGCTCGAGGAAGCGAGTCGTTGTAGATCGTGACATTGGTGGGGAAGGTGTCGAACGAGGCCCTGTCGGAGTCGACATGCATCGGGTCGGTGGAGCCAACCGACTCCAGGTCCGCAGCGGGCTCGCTGGAGACATGGAGCTGACCGAGAAGGTTGGCGAGGTGGTCGGTGCCCGCATCGGAGGCGAGCTCGTTGGAGATGAGGGTTTCGTCGAGGAGATCGGCAAGGCTGCTCGCCGCGCAGATGCTGGTGACGCCTTGCAGCGCGTCATGGCAAGCGCCATTGGGCGTGCCAGGCTGGCTACGCTCGCGGGGGAGGAAGAGGGTTCCCGTCCAGAACAGGTCTCCGGACGACGGTGCATCTGGCCCCACGGTGGGCGCCAAATGTCGGGTGGTAGGTGCGACATATGCCAACGGATGGCTTATCATTGTGGGAGCCAGTAAGACATCGCCGGTGCCTGGAAATGGGATAAGGCAAAGACATGCACGCCGGCGGATCTTACCCAGCTTCGGGGCTCTCCGTGGAGATAACACCCGTACTGCTGCTCTGCGGGGTCTCCGCATGATCACTGGATGAACAAGTAGCTACACAGTGCTCCTTGAGCTGTTTGGTGGGAGGGGGAAGAAGGGCACGGCTAGCCTGCTTCCTCTCCTTGGGTGGTGTCTAAGACTAGCAGGGGGTCGAACCCTTTGCATGGGTGCTCCGGGGGGTTTATATAGGCCCACCCCCCGGGGGTACAATGGTAATCCGACTGGGCGCGGGGCCCAGCCGTCTGTGACTACGCTCGCCGGCTTCTGCGCCGGCTGCTGGGGCCCGCCGACTGGTGGGTCCCGCCGGCTGCCGGCCCCTTGGTCGATAGGCAGGCCCCACTATCCAGGGCCTGGTCGGCGGCTGGTTACTGTGGCTTCATCTTGGTGACGTGGGCTTCGTCGTGGTAGGCGCGGCTACAGTGCCGCCGCCCGTCAAGCGGTCGCTGTAGCCTCACCGCGTCTTGTCTCCTTAATGGGGCGTCTTCTTCGAGGGAGGCGGCAAGCCGGCTGCGGGGAGCCGGCTCTGTCTTGGGCCGACTGGTTGGAGGCGTGGCCGCCTTCGGGCGTCTCTCTGCCCGAAGGGGCCCACCATCTGTGGGCCACGCTGGCGGCCCGTCGTGGGTGACACCAAGGTCAACATGGCAACAGTGCCGCGCCGGACGGGTCATGCCTACGCCGTACGGCGCACTGTGCCAGGCGTGCTCCGGGATTCGGGGGTGGCAGGCTTCACTGTAGCCACGCCCCGTCGCACCACCGTTAGGTGGGTGCAAACTTTGAGGGTACGGTCTCAACCGCTTTATGGGAGCCGGCTTCTTGGAGTCGGCCTTCTCATGGCCGGCTTCCCGAAGTCGGCCCTCCCGTGGCGTTCTTCATGAGGGCCAAAGTCGGGCCGCCTTCTGAAAGCCGGTCTGGATGGCTGCCAGCAAGGGGAAGGCGGCTCCATGTCTTGGATTCTCGAGAGCCGGACGGGCTCGTAATTTTTTCAGAAGGACCATGGGAAGCCGGCTAGGCTACCCATGGTTATTTACTCCGACACCGCCGGAGTTCGTCGAGGAAGAGGCCGGAGAGGCGCTCCCGGGCCGGATCTCGCCGGATTCGGCCGGCGGGGAGCCGGAGTGGCGGCGGGGCGGCGCGCAGGACGCCGGGCGGAGACCGCGCCGGCTGGTCGGCGGCAGAGGCACCGGGGCGGCGCGGCGGAGACGAGTTGAGGCGGCGGGGTGCTCCGGCCGGGGCGAAGGAGGCGCGGGCGCGGCGGATCGGCGGTTGGGCCGTGGGGGCCCGCTGCGGGCCGGGCGGGCTGCGGCGGTGGGAGGAGGCGGCCGGCCACGTGGCGTCACCTGAGTGGCCGGGCGCGGCGGCGCGGGCATGTCCGGCGGGAGTGGACATGTCCGGCGGCGGAGGAGACGAAAATTTTAGGGTTTGGAAGGGGAGCTCCGGAATTTCGAGAGGGGGAGGTATATATAGGCATAGAGGGAGCTAGGAGTGTCCAAATGAGGTGCGGTTTTCGGCCACGCGATCGTGATCGAACGCTCTAGATGATGGAGAGGGTTTTGGGCCAACTTGGAGGGGTGTTGGGCTGCAACACACACGAGGCCTTTTCGGTCCCTCGGTTAACCGTTGGAGCATCAAACGAAGTCCAAATGGTACGAAACTTGACAGGTGGTCTACCGGTAGTAAACCAAGGCCGCTTGGCAAGTCTCGGTCCAATCTGGAAATGTTTAATCCCCACACACGAAAGAAAGGTAGAAATGACCACCGGAGGAGAACGGAGCGCCGGAATGCAAAACGGACAACGGGGAAAATGTTCGAATGCATGAGAAGAACACGTATGCAAATGCAATGCACATGATGACATGATATGAGATGCATGACAATGATAACAACACACGGAGACAAAAACCCGAACCCGAGGAAATAAAATAACTTAACACTGGAAACGGCAAGGGTTGGAGTACATATTGGGAAAAATCGTATCCGGGGTGTTACACTTGCCATTCTTCGTGAAGTTACCCTTCTTTCCTTGCCCTTTTCTTGAAACTAGTGGTCTTGTTAACCATCAACACGTGATGCTCCTTCTTGATTTTTACCTCCACAGCTTTGAGCATTGCGAAGAGGTCGGCAATTGTCTTGTCCATCCCTTGCATGTTATAGTTCATCACGAAGCCTTTGTAGCTTGGTGACAGTGATTGAAGAACTCTGTCAATAACACTATCATCTGGAAGATTAACTCCCAGCCGAGTCATGTGATTATGATACCCAGACATTTTGAGTATGTGTTCACTGACATAAATGTTCTCCTCCATCTTGTAGCTATAGAACTTGTTGGGGACTTCATATATCTCAACTCGGGCATTTTCTTGAAATATTAACTTCAACTCTTGAAACATCTGATATGCTCCATGACGCTCAAAACGTCTTTGAAGTCCCGATTCTAAGCCGTAAAGCATGGCACACCGAACTATCGAGTAGTCATCAGATCGAGCTTTCCAGACGTTCAAACATCAGCATATGCTCCTGCAGCAGGCCTTTCACCTAGCGGTGCATCAAGAACATAATTCTTCTATGCAGCAATGAGGATAATCCTCAAGTTACGGACCCAGTCCGTGTAGTTTCTACCATCATCTTTCAACTTAGCTTTCTCTAGGAACGCATTAAAATCCAGGGGAACGGTAGCACGGGCCATTGATCTACAACATAGATACGAAATACTATTAGGACTAAGTTCATGATAAATTAAGTTCAATTAATCAAATTACTTAAGAACTCCCACTTAAATAGACACTCCTCAAGTCATCTAAGTGATACGTGATCCAAATCAACTAAACCATGTCCGATCATCATGTGAGATGGAGTAGTCATCAATGGTGAACATCTCTATGTTGATCATATCTACTATATGATTCATGTTCGACCTTTCGGTCTCCAGTGTTCTGAGGCCATGTCTGTACATGCTAGGCTCGTAAAGTTTAACCCAAGTATTCTGCATGTGCAAAACTGTCTTACACTCGTTGTATGTGAACGTAGAGTCTATCACACCCGATCATCACGTGGTGTCTCAACACGATGAACTGTAGCCACGGTGCATACTCAGGGAGAACACTTTTACCTTGAAATTTAGTTAAGAGATCATCTTATAATGCTACCGCCATACGAAGCAAACTAAGATGCATAAAAGATACACATCACATGCAATCAAAATATGTGACATGATATGGCCATCATCATCTTGTGCTTTTGATCTCCATCTCCAAAGCATCGTCATGATCTCCATCGTCACCGGATCGACACCTTGATCTCCATCGTTGTGTCGTGGTCGTCTCGCCAACTATTGCTTCTACAACTATCACTAACGCATAGTGATAAAGTAAAGCAATTACATGGCGTTTGCATTTCATACAATAAAGAGACAACCATAAGGCTCCTGCCGGTTGCCGATAACTTTTACAAAACATGATCATCTCATACAATAACGTATATCACATCATGTCTTGACCATATCACATCACAACATGCCCTGCAAAAACAAGTTAGACGTCCTCTACTTTGTTGTTGCAAGTTTTACGTGGCTGCTACAGGCTTCTAGCAAGAACCGTTCTTACCTATGCATCAAACCACAACGGTGTTTCGTCAAGTTTGTTGTTTTAACGTTCTTCGAGGACCGCCCGCAATCAAATTCGATTCAACTAAAGTAGGAGAAATAGAAACCCGCCATCCAGCTTTATGCAAAACTAGTTGCATGTCTGTCGGTGGAACCGGTCTTATGTGCGTGGACATGTAAGGTTGTTCCGGGCCGCTTCATCCCACAATACCGCCGAATCAAAAAAATACGTTGGTGGTAAGCAGTATGACTATCACCGCCCACAACTCTTTGTGTTCTACTCGTGCATATCATCTACGCATAGACTTGGCTCATGATGCCACTGTTGGGAAACGTTGCATGAAAAAACAAAAAAAATTCTACGCACACGCAATGATCTATCCATGGAGATGCATAGCAATGAGGGGAGAGTGTGTCTATGTACCCTCGTAGACCATAAGCGGAATCGTTTGATACGTCTCCAACGTATCTATATTTTTTGATTGTTCCATGCTGTTTTATTATCAATCTTGGATGTTTTATAATCATTTTATAGTTATTGTATATCATTTTTTTGGTACTAACCTATTGACATAGTGCCAAGTGCCAGTTGCTATTTTTTTTCCATGTTTTTTACATCGCAGAAAATCAATATCAAACGGAGTCCAAATGCCATGAAACTTTACGGAGATTTCTTATGGGCCAGAAGGAAGGCAATGGGCCCTGGTTGCACCTGGTGGTGCCTCGAGGGGGCACAACCCACCAGGGCACGCCAGGAGGCCCAAGCGCGCTCTGGTGGGTTGTGCCCACCTCGGGTGCCCCCCGGACCGCCTCTTTGCTCTATAAATACCCCAAAAATACCAGAACCCTAGGGGAGTCAACGAAATATTCATCCAGCCGCCACAGAGTCCAGAACCACCAGATCCAATCTAGACACCATCACGGAGGGGTTCACCACTTCCATTGGTGCCTCTCCAATGACGCGTGAGTAGTTCTCTGTAGACCTTCGGGTCCGTAGTTAGTAGCTAGATGGCTTCATCTCTCTCTCTTGATTCTCAATACAATGGTCTCTTGGATATCCATATGATGTAACTCTTTTTGTGGTGTGTTTGTTGGGATCTGATGAACTTCGAGTTTATGATCAAATCTATATTTTTATATCCATGAAACTATTTGAGTTTCTTTGATCTCTTTTATGCATGATCTCTTATAGCCTTGTATTTCTTCTCCGATATTTGGGTTTTGTCTGGCCAACTTGATCTATTTATCTTTCAATGGGAAGAGGTGCCCGGTAGTTGGTTCGATCTTACGGTGCTTGATCCCAGTGACAGAAAGGCAAACGACACGTATGTATCGTTGCTACTAAGGATAAAAAGATGAGATCTATATCTACCGCCATATAGATAAATGGATCTTATCTACATCATGTCATCGTTCTTATTGCATTACTCCGTTTTTCCATGAACTTAATTGTAACGCCCCGTGACTGATGTGCCAGGTGTCCTCCAGTTATTCTCTGTTGTTGCCTTTTCTTTGCTTGCGTGTCATGCATTTCATGTCATGTCATCATGTGCATTTCATTGCATACGTGTTCGTCTCATGCATCCGAGCATTTTCCCCGTTGTCCGTTTTGCAATCCGGCGCTCCTATGTCACCCGGTGTCCCTTTCTACCTCTTTTCGTGTGCGGGCATTATACATTTCCGGATTGGACCGAGACTTGCCATGCGGCCTTGGTTTACTACCGGTAGACCGCCTATCAAGTTTCGTACCATTTGGACTTCGTTTGATACTTCAACGGTTAACCGAGGGACCGAAAAGGCCTCGTGTGTGTTGCAGCTCAACACCCCTCCAAAGTGACCCAAAACCCACCTAAACCCCCTCCATCGTCTCGGTTTCGATCACGATCACGTGGCCGAAAACCGCACCTCATTTGGACTCTCCTAGCTCCCTCTACCATAAATATGTGGCTCTCCCCGAATTTTCGCGCAGTCCAAACCCTAGCCTTCCTCTACCTCGCGCCCGGACAAAAACCCCCGCGCCGCCGGACATGTCCGCGCCGCCCTCCTCCGGACATGTCCGCACCGCCCTCCTCAGCGAATCTGGTGCCGCCACCTCACCGCCCTCTCTCTACTCCCACCGCGGGCCCAAGGGGACCCAGATCCGGCCCACCCGGGCCCGGATCCCGCGCCACCGCTCAAGCGCCTTCCCTGCGCACCGCCTCCAGCCGCCGTCCCGCCGTCCGTTCACCGGCGCCGCCGCGCCACCATCGTCGGCCTCCTCTGCCAGGCTAGCTCCGCCGCCACTGACGAGCTCACCGGCTCTGCCGCCTCGCCCGACGCCGCTCGTCGCCGGCGACGCACGCCACCGCCTGCCTCCGCCCATCGCCGTCCGTCCGCTTCTCCTCTCCAACGCCGGCGCCGTCCCACTTCTTCTCCCGCTGGCGAACCTCGGGAGGCATGTACGTGCTATAGTAACCGCCCGGCCAGATCCAGATCCAAAAATGAGAGGGTTGACTTTTTGTCTCCGAACCCTAATTTTTATGCAAACTTCATCATGTCATAACTCTGCATCCGTAGCTCCGATTCATGCATGTAGCATATCAAAATGTTCGTCTCGACGAGTACATCATTTCATCTCATTGCATCATTTTCATTTGAGCTCATCTTGATGCCTGAAATGCTGTTGGAAGAGGTCTATGTGAGGAATATGTCAGATCTGTTTCAGCAAATGGCTTTTTGTCATTTTTGCCATGATTAATGTGTGCATGCTATGATCCTGAGCTCTACATGTGTTTTGTAGAATGCCATGCCATCTTTACAGGGGTGTATGCCATGTATTTTTTTAATCTTTGTGGTGACTAGCACAAGCATTCAAAGTAGCTTACTCAATGATGCTGATTTCAGGGACTTAGAATTTCACTAAGTCCTTGCCCTGTCCTTATTTTTATGCCATATGTTCATGTTGTTTCCTAGTGATCCGTGCCTCTTTTGAGGATGATCAGTAAGGATGTTTTGTTAATATTGTTGCGCTCTATCCATCCATTTCTTTGTTTGCAATTATGGAGCACCCTAGCTTGAGTCAATCGAGCTCTACTTTTGCTATAAAATGTTCCTGGCAGATTGTTAACATGTTTAGCGATTTTGCCGAAGTTGTTGCTATTGATCCGTGCATGCTATGCTGTTGTTCTTGCCATGTCTAGCTTCTATGCCATGTCTTCTTGATAGGTGTATGCTTAGTTTGTCATGAAATGCCTCTTAGTGAGTGCATCGAGCTCGTAAACATGCCTACTCGTTATCTGTTTTGCCATGCTTCTGTTTTTCACTAAGTCTGAATTTGTTTAGGTTTTTGCTATGTTCGCATGCTTGCAATTGTATTTTCTGATCCCTTTTGGCTCATGGCCACTAAGGGACTTTTGTTATATGCTTAGAGTAGCTTCATGCCATGCCTTGACTTGCCATGATATGTTCCTGTAGCATGTAGTTTTCATGCTCTAAAGTTTGCTTCCTGCTGTTAAATTCCTAACATGCTGTTAATTTCACTAAGTCTGAAACCTGTTAACTTTTGCAATTTTGCCATGCTTGTTTGAACCTGATATTGAGTGATTTAGCCATAGCACAGTGTTCATCTTTTGTTAAGCATCATGAGTGGATCCCTGCCATGTATTTTGTTGCCATGTTGGAGTGCTGTAGCATGTTGTTCTTGATGCATTTAGGCGGTCTCGTGCTAATTATCGTAGACCGGTGCCATATTTGTTTTGCTTGCCATTTCCAAACCGTGCATCCGATTCCGGTGATCTTTATATCGATTTCAACCGAAATCACCTCCCCTTTCCAGTGGCACTCTTGGTTTTCCAAGTTGAGGCCAAGTTCAATCATTACTTTTCAAATCATGCATATGCACCGCATACCGCATCCTGCATAACATGCCATGTTCGTGTGTTGGTTGTTTACTATGTTGTGTGCTTCTTCCAGTGTTGTTTCTTCGGGTTGGTTCTGATAACGTCGCAGTTGTGAGGACCCGTCTGACTACGTCCGTTTGTCTTCTTCATGGACTCGTTCTTCTTCCTTGCGGGATTTCAGGCAAGATGACCATACCCTCGAAATCACTTCTATCTTTGCTTGCTAGATGCTCGCTCTTTTGCTATGCCTATGCTGCGATACCTACCACTTGCTTATCATGCCTCCCATATTGTTAAGTCAAGCCTATAACCCACCTTGTCCTAGCAAACCGTTGTTTGGCTATGTTACCGCTTTGCTCAGCCCCTCTTATAGCGTTGTTAGTTGCAGGTGAAGATTGGAGTTTGTTCCATGTTGGAACATGGATATTTTGTTAGGATATCACAATATCTCTTATTTAATTAATGCATCTATATACGTGGTAAAGGGTGGAAGGCTCGGCCTTATGCCTGGTGTTTTGTTCCACTCTTGCCGCCCTAGTTTCCGTCATATCGGTGTTATGTTCCCGGATTTTGCGTTCCTTGCACGGTTGGGTTATAATGGGAACCCCTTGACAGTTCGCCTTGAATAAAACTCCTCCAGCAATGCCCAACATTGGTTTTACCATTCACCACCTAGCCTCTTTTCCCTTGGGAGTCGCGCTCCCGAGGGTCATCATTATTTTACCCCCCCCCCCCCCGGGGCCAGTGCTCCTCTGAGTGTTGGTCCAAACTAGAGCCCTGTGCAGCGCCCCCTCGGGGAAACTCGAGGTTTGGTTTTAGTTGTATGAAGCGCTCATCTGAGTGTGCCCTGATAACGAGATATGTGCAGCTCCTATTGGGATTTGTCGGCACATTCGGGCGCTGTTGCTGGACTTGTTTTACCATTGTCGAGGATGTCTTGTAACCGGGATGCCGAGTCTGATCGGATTGTCTTGGGAGAAGGAATATCCTTCGTTGACCGTGAGAGCTTGTGATGGGCTAAGTTGGGACACCCCTGCAGGGTTTTGAACTTTCGAAAGCCGTTCCCGCGGTTATGGGCAGATGGGAATTTGTTAATGTCCGGTTGTAGAAAACCTGAAGTTTATCTTAATTAAAATACATCAACCGCGTGTGTTACCATGATGGTCTCGTCTCGGCGGAGTCCGGGAAGTGAACACGGTGTTGGAGTTATATTTGACATAGGTTGTTCTAGGATCACATCTTGATCATAGTTTCTCGATCGTGCTTTGCCTTCTCTTCTCGCTCTCTTTTGCATAAGTTAGCCACCACATATGCTAGTCGCTTGCTGCAGCTCCTCCTCATACCTTTTACCCTTCCTATAAGCTTAAATAGTCTTGATCGCGAGGGTGTGAGATTGCTGAGTCCCCGTGACTCACAGATACTTCCAAAACCAGTTTGCAGGTGCCGATGATACCGTGCAGGTGACGCAACCGAGCTCAAGGAGGAACTCGATGAAGATCTTGTCCTTTGTGTTGTTTCGTTCTAGTTGATCAGTAGTGGAGCCCGGTTGGGACGATCGGGGATCTGTGTAGCTTTTGGGGTAGTCTTCTTTTATTTTGGTTCCATAGTCGGACCTTGAGTGTATTTGGATGAATGTAATGTTTTATTCATGTATTGTGTGAAGTGGCGATTGTAAGCCAACTATGTATCTCTTTTCCTTATGTATTACATGGGTTGTGTGAAGATTACCTCACTTGCGACATTGCTTTCAATGCAGTTATGCCTCTAAGTCGTGCCTCGACACGTGGGAGATATAGCCACATCGAGGGCGTTACATTAATACACTAGATGCATGCTGGATGGCGGTTGATGTGTGGACTAATAGTAGTAGATGCAGGCAGGAGTCGGTCTACTAATCTTGGACGTGATGCCTATGTAATGATCATTGCCTGGATATCATCATAATTATTTGAAGTTCTATCAATTGCCCAACAGTAATTTGTTTACCCACCGTTTGTTATTTTTCTCGAGAGAAGCCACTAGCGAAACCTACGGCCCCTGGGTCTTCTTTCTCATTTATTTTCCTTGCGATCTACTTTTCCTTTGCATTTTTATTCAGATCTATTAAACCAAAAAAAATACAAAAATACCTTGCTGCGTTTTATCTTTATTTATCAATCTACTACAATTTATCTCACGTCCGCTTGCCTATCTTGAGGCGCCGTACCCTGGAAGGGATTGACAACAC
Organism: Triticum urartu; assembly: GCF_056163025.1. Classification (NCBI taxonomy): domain Eukaryota; kingdom Viridiplantae; phylum Streptophyta; class Magnoliopsida; order Poales; family Poaceae; genus Triticum; species Triticum urartu. The sequence goes on along the minus strand of NC_141879.1, from coordinate 146,163,980 downwards.
CTTTAACACGTCGAGTTGCGAGGTGTTGTTGTTTGTGTGCAGGCGTTGTTTATGTTGTGTTGTTTGGTTCTCCTACTAGTTCGATATCTTGGTTTCATAACTGAGGAAAATACGTACCGTCGCTGTGCTACATCATCCCTCCCTCTTCAGGGAATTACCAACGTAGTTGCAGCTACCATCAAGGAGAATTTCTGGCGCCGTTGCCAGGGAGGATCTTCAACATAACTAGGTTCTTAATCACAAATCTCAACTTCTTGCAATTTACATTATTCGCCATTTGCCTCTCGTTTTCCTCTCCCTCACTTCACAAAAAATTGTATTCACCTCTCTTTTTACGTTCGCCGTTTTCTTGCTGGATCTGTTTTTGAGTGCAATCTTGTTGTGTGGTCATCATGACTCTAGAAAACACCAAGTTATGTGATTTCTCAAATACCAACAACAATGATTTTATTGGCACTCCACTTGCTCCTCCCACCACTAGTGCGGAGACTTGTGATATTAATACCGCTTTGCTGAATCTTGTTATGAAAGACCATTTTTCGGGTACTCCTAATGAGGATGCCGCATCCCATCTTAATACCTTCGTGGAATTATGGGATATGCAAAAGAAAAAAGATGTAGACAATGATGTGGTCAAGATGAAATTATTTCCGTTCTCTTTGCATGATTTTGCAAAAAATTGGTTCTCTTCTTTGCCTCGTAATAGTATCGATTCTTGGAACAAGTGCGAAGATGCTTTTATCACTAAGTATTTTCCTCCCGCAAAACTTATTTCCCTTAGAACCCAGATCATGAATTTCAAGCAACTTGAACATGAGCATGTTGAACAATCTTGGGAAAGGATGAAAATGATGCTAAGGAATTGCCCAACTCATGGGTTAAATCTTTGGACGATCATACACAATTTTATGCGGGATTGAATTTTGTTTCTTGTAATATTTTAGATTCCTCCGTGGGTGATACTTTTATAGAAACTACTTTGGGTGAAGCCACCAAATTGCTTGACATTATCATGGCAAATTATTCACAATGGCATACCGAAAGGGCTCCTCCTAGTAAAAAAATTAATTCGGTTGAAGAAATTTCTTCCATGAGTGAAAAAGTTGATGCTCTTTTGAAATTGGTTGATAGTAGAAGTGATCCTATTGATCTTAATGATATGCCTTTGTCTACTTTGATTGAGAAAAATAGTGATGCCACTAATGTGAATTTTATTTCTCGCAATAATTGCAACAACAATGCTTATAGAGGTAATTTTAATCCTAGGCCTTTTCCTAGTAATTCCTCTAACAATTATGGTAATTCCTATGGAAATCAATCTTACAATAATAATAGGAACACCTCTGATCTTGAGAATAATATTAAAGAATTTATCAACACACAAAAAGTTTTCAACACTTCCATAGAAGAAAAGTTGAATAAGATTGATGATTTTTCTAGAAGTGTTGATAGAGTTGCTCGTGATGTGGAAAATCTCAAGATGAAAGTTTTTGTGCCTGAAGTAAATGAATCAATTAAAGCTCTTTATGTTTCTATGCATGAAATTAAGAAAAGAACTGCTATGCTTAGAGCTAAAAGAGATTTTTTAGAAAAAGTTTTTCTAGTGATTATTCTTGCAAAGATGATGAAGATCTTAAAATGATTGGTGTTTCTTCTATTGATTCCTTGTTTAGTAAAGTTAAGAATGATGAAAAAGGGACTAGAGAAGAGTCAACTTTAGGTACAAGGTGTCCCAATATTTCGGAGGGTGAAAATCTTGTTGAGAAAATTGATGAAAGTGGGTTTGGAGATGTCAAAACTTTAACTAGTGATGTACCCACTCTTTTAGATTACAAAGACTTTAATTATGATAGTTTCTCTTTGATTGATTGTATTTCTTTGTTGCAATCCATGTTTTACCAATTATTTGAAGTTCTATCAATTGCCCAACAGTAATTTGCTTACCCACCGTTTGCTATTTTTCTCTAGAGAAGCCACTAGTGAAACCTACGGCCCCCGGGCCTTCTTTCTCATTTATTTGCCTTGCGATTTACTTTTCCTTTGCATTTTTATTCAGATCTATTAAACCAAAAAAATAAAAAAAAAATACCTTGCTGCATTTTATCTTTATTTATCAATCTACTACAATTTTTCTCACGTCCGCTTGCCTATCTTGGGGCGCCGTACCCCAGAAGGGATTGACAACCCCTTTAACACGTTGGGTTGCGAGGTGTTGTTGTTTGTGTGTAGGTGCTGTTTATGTTGTGTTGCTTGGTTCTCCTACTGGTTCGATACCTTGGTTTCATAACTGAGGGAAATACCTACCATCACTGCGCTACATCATCCCTCCCTCTCCAGGGAATTACCGACATAGTTGCAGGTACCATCAGCGTTTCTCAACGCGGTTGATGTAGTCGAACTTCTTCGCACTTCAACCCATCAAGTACTGAATGCATGGCACCTCCGCGTTCTGCACATGTTCAGCTCGGTGAAGTCCCTCACCTTCTTGATCTAGCAAGACATCGAGGTAGTAGATGAGTTCCGTCAGCACGACGGTGTGGTGACGGTGATGGTGAAGTGATCCTTGCACGGCTTCGCCTAAGCACTATGAAAATATGACCGAGGGTGTAAACGGTGGAGGGGGGCGCCGCACATGGCTAGACAATTGTCTGGTGTGTGCTAGGGGCGCCCCCACATATATATAGGTGGGAGGGGAAGGGGAGATGCCAGGAGGCACCCCAAGTAGGACTGAATCCTACTTGGGTTCATCCTAGGCCGGCCGCCCCCTTCCTTATTTACCAGAGGGGGAAGGAAAGACGAGGGGGGAGAAAGGGAAGGGGGAGGCCGAATCCCCCCACCCCTTTACTTTCTCTTCCCCCCTTTCCTTCTCCCTTTGGTTCAGCCCATATGGGGAGTACAACAGCCCCTGGTGGCTGGTGTGTTTCCCCCTCTTGGCCCATTAGGCCCATATCTTTTGCCCGGGGATGCCCGGAACCCCTTCCGGTGACCCGATAAGTAACCGGTACCCCCGAAACACTTCCGGTGTCCGAATAGTATCATCCTATATATGATTCTTTACCTCTCGACCATTTCGAGACTCCTCGTCATGTCCATGATCTCATCTAGGACTTCGAAAAACATTGGGTCACCAAATCACATAACTCGTATAATACAATACCGTCATCGAATGTTAAGCGTGCGGACCCTACGGGTTCGAGAACTATGTAGTAATGACCGAGACACCTCTCTGGTCAATAACCAGTAGCGGAACCTGGATGCCCATATTGTCTCCTACATATTCTATGAAGATCTTTATCGGTCGAACCATTATGACAACATACGCAATTCCTTTGTCTATCGGTATGTTACTTGCCCGAGATTCGATCGTCAGTATCTTTATACCTAGTTCAATCTCGTTACCGACAAGTCTCTTTACTCATTCTGTAATGCATCATCCTGCAACTAACTCATTAGTCACTTTGCTTGCAAGGCTTCTTATGATGTGTATTACCGAGAGGGCCTAGAGATACCTCTCCGATACTCGGAGTGACAAATCCTAATCTTGATCCATGCCAACTCAACAAACACCTTCGGAGATACCTGTAGAGAATCTTTATAATCACCCAATTACGTTGTGACGTTTGATAGCACATAAGGCATTTCTCCGGTATCCGGGAGTTGCATAATCTCATAGGCAAAGGAATATGTATTTGGCATGAAGAAAGCAGCATCAATAAAACTGAACGATCATAATGCTAAGCTAACGGATGGGTCTTGTTCATCACATCATTCTCCTAATGATGTGATCCCGTTATCAAATGACAACTCATGTCCATGGTCAGGAAACCTTAACCATCTTTGAGCAACGAGCTAGTCAAGTAGAGGCTCACTAGGGACACGGTGTTTGTTTATATATTCACAGATGTATTTAGGTTTTCGATCAATACAATTCTAGCATGAATAATAACCCTTTATCCTGAATAAGGAAATATAAAATAACAACTTTATTATTGCCTCAAGGGCATATGTCCTTCACGCCACACTTGTGTCTCTTTTTTTGTCTAAAAAAATTGTGTTTCTTTTTTCCTCTCAACAGAAAAACTTGTCTCTTATTTTTTCAGCCCTCAAAAAAAACCGTGTCTCTTTTTTTTCACTGCTCAAGAGGATATCTTTCAGTCTGATTCCAAATATGAAAATATGGGATTGGGATGAACTACGTGAAGTTGGATAGATTACTTACCTCTCTCGTGTGAACCAACCTATGGTTGGATGGTTAGAAAGACAATAATGGTATTCTTAGCCCACCATAGTTCAAGTCCCACACTTGACACTGGTGCTCACATTTTCCTGAATTTATTTTATGTCTTATGGCGATGTGCCTTCAATGGAATGAGACATTCGCATCGACTACAAAGGTGTCTGTGATGACTTCGTTAATCTAAAGATGATGTGTCGACTTAGTCTCTCCGAGGTGCTCATAGGGGTAGCGTGTGCATGCCTTCATAAGCATGAGTGTATTTGTGCATGTATGCTACTATGTTTAAAAAAACTTGGCTATCTCGTAGTATTATGCAGAGGAAAAACTAGAACCAGATACTTTTTTAGTAAGAATTATTGCAATTTATTAAATGTCGGCAAACTCCGAGGCTACCACCAAAATGACACTTTCAAGTGGCACCTTCAACCTAGATTTACAGCTTATTCATGCAACCTTTTCTAGATAGGATATGTGCAACACTATTAGCTCGCACCCATCTGATCTCGACCTCCTCAAAACCTAGGAGCAGGTTCTTTATTTTAAGCACCACCTGATCTTGCTCGTCGTTGATAGGGAATCAGTCTCTAGGAGGAGCTTCCGAGCGTTCATCTTCGTGGCCAACTGGACAGCACGACCACATGCTAGTACCTCCGCGAGCTCAAGATCGACAGCAGCGGGAAAAAATGGCATGCACCTACAAAAAATGCACCATGATGGTCTCTAAGGATCAAAGGCGGAGCCGGAGCTAAAGTCACCCTGATGCACCGCCTTAACATAGCATAATTTTTTGGTGCAACGATGTATTGAATAAAAGTGTGTGTCGTAAATTCTAGTATAGGTTGTTGAAACACATAAAAGTTAATATATACAAGTATGGAAACATATGAAAAGGGTAGCAATAAAAGTTAATATATAAAAGGTACCAATAAAAATCCATTTGATAAAAATAGAACTCAATATTACACACAATAAAATAGAAAGAAAATGAAAAATTAGTAAGCCTAGAAGAATATTTTTTGCACTCATTATATAATTGAGGGTTAGGATATCCAAATTCGTGGTACCTGCACACCTTAAGTAGAAAGGTCAGACTTTGTGACCTGCTTTACTTCTCTGATGTGTTTAACTCTGTTGCTTCCCCCAAGGCAAGCAAAATAAATCCAGGCGAACCAAACCACTCGCGTAGGCTAACATCATGCTTTCAGATAGTTCCCCAAGAATTTCATAACATATGACACCGTACGGTGTTTGTTTGGCATACCATCGAATAAGTTAACGCTGTAGTTGGAGCAGATCCGGCCTCAGCATTGCTTTGCTTCGTGGCTCCAGTTGGTCACTGCGTCAATGGCACAACAGGTCATCAAATAACACTAATAGAAGAACCGATATCATAGAGACCACAATGAGATGTACTTCCAATGGAACAAGGTAGCATGGGTGTAGCAGTATCTTTGGCCTTTATATTTCCTTTGAAAAGAGATGTAGTCTAATTTGTTACTATTATATTATAACTCATCGGAACTTGTGTTTTAGCCTTCTTTGTGGCTCTTGGTTTGATGTCAACTTTGATGACACACTTGTCACGTCCCAATTTTTTTTTTCAAAATTGAAATGTGGAAAATAAAATTAGGGTCAAATAAAAAAATTGTTGGTGATTACTTGATCTTAGCTAAATTCGACTAGGATTTTATAGAACTAAGTGTAATTGTGGCTCGAAATAGAATTGGCATTTATTCATAACCCTAAACTATCATTTAGTACTCCCTTCATTTTTGTATGCAAGGCCACAAACTCATATTACAGATACCAAGGTAGAAATTAATGCCTACTTAAGCCAATGTTGCAAGCTAGTCTTTTCCTCTTGCTTGACGTGTTAATTAATGTGTATTTTTCTCTTCAACGCAAAATAAGACAACCCTCTCACTCCTCATTGGTTGATTAATGTGGTACATGAAAACTAATCTTCTCACTCCCACATGCATGCAAGCGGTATTAATGTCCTCGGTTGCTAGTACGAGGCAAACCTCATCAATTTTACCTCAATTGATGTTAGTGGCCTTGTATAGATGCAAATTGTAATTTTGATAGTGGCCTTATATACAAAAATGGAGGGAGTACTCTAAATGTCAAAATGAAGCTATAAAATTGAGTGTGACCTCTTGTTAGATATTTCGGGTTGGAAATGACTGTCACCGAAATATTATTTGAAACCCTAAAGTGAAATTAGGAATTAAATTGAGCCCTAAAAATATTTAGGGAATAAATTAATGTCCCAAAATTAGGGTGAACATCTATTTATTTAAATTGGACTAAAAGTAGTTTTCTTAGGACCCAAATAATATTTTGAGCCTCTGTAAATTTCCCATGATGATGAATTTGATCTTTGAATCAATTCAGAAATCAAAGGGAAATAATTACAATATTCAAAATAAGGCTATAAATTTAGTTAATATTTTGGCAAGGCACTAGATAATTGCATACAACAAAATAGATAAAATGATTCATGTATGAGACAGACAGGAGAAAAAGCAAAAATATTTTTATAGGAATAGATGAATTTGTCTATAATGTGCAATGAAGTCTTTGCCGAGAGCCGAAGAGAGAGAGAGAGAGAGAGAGACATTAACACGCTGTGGTGTGAATTGCGGTGCCTCAAGCATTGGAGGCAGACCTGCTAGTGCAATACATGATAGATTCACTTGGCTCCTGTACGGTGCCAAACGGAAAAACACTTTGCAGCGTCTTGGTATTCATGTCAAGAGCAAGGATCCATGACTTCGGGTGATACAATTTCTCCCTAGCAATTAGGTAAACAACACCATCACCATCCAAGCTCGGAGAGGGGTCAGAGATCACAAGGCGCTGGAGGTAGGCTGCCTCTTGTTCTGGGTTCTCAACACCCTCCTCTGATGGCAGCAGCAGCATTCCACTCGGTTGTGAAATCATATCGGTTCCGATTGCAACCTCAGCCGCTTCGACCGTGCATTCAGGCTCGCCCCATGCTTCGTAAGAATTCTCCAGCGTGCTATTGCTCCATGAGGAGATCGCCCAGGCATCCACTAGATGGACAAGCTTGAGGCAGCCATTGACCACAGAAACACAAAGTTCCTTTGTAGCTCAGCCTACATGGAACCTCTTATCCTCAATCCTTGAGCCTTGCTTTGAGATCCGTACTCTCCAACTAACTTACAACAAGTGGATTTCTCTTTTTTGTTTCTCTAAAATGAAACTACATATGAACTTCAAACTTTGCAGATCGAACAAACATCTGAATATCAATGTGTGAAAAAACTTTCAGATTTTTTGGTCTGATATAAATATACAAAATGAGATTTTATTTGACTAAAAATATTATTTTAAGTATTTAAAATGCATGAAAAAATCTGAAAGTTTTTCCCCATATTGTAGTTAGAATGTATTGTTGTTCTGCAAAATTTGAAGTTTATATATTGTGTCGTTTGAGAGAAACAAAAAAGACAAATGCGTCTGCATGGATCTCGATGCAAAAATGGATGGCAAAGATAAGGGGTACCATGTAGCCTGAGCTACACAAAACCACACTCCCATAGCAATGCCTCGGTGATCCATTGCACGGCCTAAATGTTCGCCGCGGGTGATATGTTCCATGGGCAGCGGCAACGGTATTCCGCGGAGAGTTGGTTTCTCACGCAGCACATCGCACAACAGGATGCCTCGCCAGAGATCGACCCAGCCCATGGTGCCGTGCTCGCCGCCGATCGTGATGATGTTGGAGGTATAGTGGTAATAAAGATCCGTGTTGGTGGGGATGACCCAATCGAACTCCACCTGGGGCTCCGCCACGGGCAGCACGGTGGAGGTCCAGCTCGACGTCTCGGAGTGGAACAAATGGAGCACGAACTCTTTGAAGCTGAGAGGACCGGGAAGCAGCGCGGCGATGGTGTAGTGGTGGAGACCACGGGGAAGTATACCAATCTCATTGTCTTCGAAACCTCTGGTGTGCATGTCGTCGAGGAGCGTGAGCACTGGCGAATTGGGGTCAGCGCGGTAGAGGAAGTAGTCGCAATCCTGCCGCGTCGAGAAACGGCTGTCTGGGACACAATCGGGGGAGACGTCGACCCGGAAGAGGATCAGGTCGCCGGCGGTGCAGAGGACGCGGGGGGTGTCGACGTAGACGGCCTCCGGGCAGTGCACCCACAGCTTGGACGGTTGTGGCGGGCGGTTGGGGAAGAGGGACGCCTTGATGCTCAGGCCCTTCCTCGTGAAGCCTGTGGCGGTCCTCTCGTTGGACCGGTCGCCGACGTAGCCTTCGACGGCAGTGAGGAGCGAGGCGGGGTGGCCGGCCTCGGTTGCCATAGGGATTGTGCCGGCTGGGTAAGGGGGCAGATCGGTCTGATGTCTGCTGATGGCGGCTGGGGGGAGGGAGCAGGAGAAGGGCGTGTTTTTTTCGTTTTGAGGCAAGGAGAAGGCTCTACTGAATTTTCGATTTTGCAGCCCAAAACACAAATACAATCGGATGGACTTCGCGGGACCTCCAGTACAGGGCGCCCTTTTGGACCGGCCCATGAGCGGACCGGGACACCCCCCCTATTTTTTCATTTGTTTTTTTGCTTTTTTCTTTTTGTTCTTATTTTTCTTCTTTAAAATAATCGGGGAATTCAAAAAATCCAAATTATAAAACTGTGAAATTTTGGATTTTTTTCCTGAAATCATAAAATGTTCATGGATTAAAAAAATCATGATTTTTAGAAAATGTTCATGGATTAAAAAAATCATAATTTTGACAAAATGTTCGTGTATTCAAAATACGATGGTGAATTTGAATGGAAATTTTGTGAATTCAAAGAATGTTCATGATTTTCTTTAAAAAATCATTGTGAATTACAAGAAAAGTTATCGATACAAAAATTCACTGATTCATAATTTTCAAGCATTTCAATAAAAATATTCATCAAACAAAAAACATTCATGCATTTCAAGAAACTGTTCGTTAAAACAAAAAATGCTCATGAATTTAAAAAATATTCACCGATTCAAAAAATATGCATAGATTCAAAAATATGTGCATAGGTTCAAAAGATATTCGCCGATTCAAACAAATGTTCACAAGTTTCAGAAAAATGTCCATGATTTCAAAAAATGTTTGTTAATTCGAAGAATGTTCACGGTTTCATAAAAAATGTTCGGAAATTCCAAAAATTGTTCATGATTTAAAAAAAATGTTCATGAATTTATAAAATGTTCAAGACTTCAAAATTATGTTTGTGAATTCGAAACAATGTTCATGGTTCCAAACCAATGTTTGCGAATTTAAAATTTTGTTCGCAACACGAAAAACAAAGAAAATATAAAAGAAATAGAAAAGAAAAAGGATTAAAAAAGTTCATGATTTTGAAAAAATGTCGGTGAATTTGAACTGAAATTTCGTGAGTTAAAAAATATTGAAAAAAATAGAAAATGAACGTGAACTACAGAAAAAACTTCATGATTCAAAATGTCCTTGCTTTTGAATAAAAATGTACGTCAAACAACAAATGCATTTCAATAAAATGTTTTTCAAAATTTTAAATGCTCATGAATTTCAAAAAATATCCATCAATTCAGAAAATGTTCACCATTTCAATACAATGTACATCGTTCAAATATTGTGCATCAATTCCAAAATGTTCGTCGATTCAAAAAAATGTTCACAATTTTTTTTAAAAAGTTTATGATGTCAAAAAATGTTCGTCAATTTGATTGTGATAGATTCCTCCTTCTCTGGTCTTGAGTTTCAAACTAATGGCTCCATTCAGTGAAAATTGGTTGTTTGCTCACAACAAAATTAAGACAAGAGACAACATTGGGTAAGACGCATCTGATACGCCTCCAACGTATCTATAAATCTTAATTGTTAAATGCCATTATATTATCACTTCTTATGCTTTTTATATTATTTTTCTGGACTAACTTATTGATTTAGTGCCCGATATCAGTTTCCGTTTTTTGTGCATGTTTTTGGTTTTGCAGGATAACCAGATCTAGGAAGGTCCAGAGATGATGAAATTTTACGACAATTTTTTATGGAAAATAAGAGATCCTAGAAGCTTCGGGAGAGAACTAGAAGATGGGCGTGGCCCGACAAGCCCAGGGGCGCGACCTACTCCCTAGTCATGCTTGGCGGGCTTGTGGGGCCCCTACTACTCCATTTGACCTAATTCTTGGCCTATAAATTCCCAATATTCCTAAAACCCTCAGAGAGACGGCCGAAACAATTTTATCACCGTCACAAGCCTCTGTTCTGAAGCTATCCCATCTAAAGCCACGTTTCGGAGCTACGGATCCATAATAGTAGTTAGATGACTTCTTCTCTCTCTTTTGGATCTTCAATACGATCCTCTGAGATTAGTTCGATGTAATTCTTGTGGTGTGTTTGTTGGGATCCGATGATTTGTGAATTTGTGATCAGATTGTTCACTGAATATAATTGAATCATTTGAAGTTTCTTTGATGTATGATTAAGTAGCTATGTATGCTTTCCGAGTAATTCGTCTTCTCTAGTAAGATAGATGGGTACTTCCTCTGAGGGAGTAGTGCATAATAGTGGGTTAAACCTCACGGTGATCTTGCCCAGTGACAAAAAGGGGCAAAGGCATGTGACGTGTTGTTGCTACTAAGGATAAAATGACGGGGATTGATCTTACTGCTAGGTTTCTTTCCGTTTACATCATGGCATCTTGCTTATTGTGTTACTCTTTCTGTTGCAAACTTAATACTTTCATATGCATGCTAGATAGCGCTCCTGAGGTGGAGTATAGTAGTAGATGTAGTTGGATTACAATATACTTGTCACGGACGTGATGCCTATACAAGATTATGTCATGAATAATCATAGTTATGGATACTGCTCATCTATCAATTGCCCAACCATAATTTGTTTACGATGCCACTACTTACTTTCGAGAGAGAAATCACTAGTGAACCTATGGCCCTGGATGTATTCTCTATTATTACTAGAAAAATGCCCCGTGCATTGCTACGTGAGTTTGTATGAAATAAAAATTGGGCTGAACTAATCAACCCAGATAGTGTCTTTACAATTTCTCCTATAGCAAAAGATGAATGCATGCATCACTTTCTTAGGCATCACCATACATCCATCAGTTTTTTATTGATTAAAACACTCCTTAGGCATCATTTTCTACACACTGCATGCATGCATTGGTGGCTCTTAATGGGTAAATCCAATGGCTATTGTAGTCTGATCGAGTATATCCAACGGCTAAATTAATTTAGGTGATGTGGCTCAAGGAGAAGCAAGAGAATTTCTAGTAGTGGGGGCTAACTATTTAGATATAGTAGATTTGCATTGCTCTATTGTTCTCTTTACTATTTCGTCGTTTGCCATATCACTGTCTATCACTATTTGCTTTTAACCTTGCAACTAGCGAGACGAGGGGATGTGCCGTCAAAAAAAGCAAGATGAGGGGATGGGCAACCCCTTGCCATGTTGGGTGCAAGCATTTTATTTTGTTTGTGTGCGGGTGTTGTTTATCTTGTAGACTCCTATTGGTTTGATTAAACGTTTGTTCTTAACTACTTTTACTTTCTGTTATTGTGCTACATCATCCTTCCTCTTCGGAGAAATCCAACTGCTCCTATGAGAGTAGCAGCATCTGAAGAAGCTGATGACACTTCTCAACACGTCTCAAACGTGTATATATTTTATTATTATTAAATGCTATTATGTTATTATTTTTGTATACTTTTCATATCAATTCATATTATTTTTATGGACTAACCTATTAATTAGTATCTAGTGCCATTTCCTGTTTTCTGCTTGTTTTTTGGTTCCGTGGGAAATCAATATCTATGGAGGTGTCCAGTGTCAGTTCCTGTTTTTCTGATTTAACAAAAAAAATTGGGGAACAAGAAACATTGGAAACTTCGGGAGATGTCGAGACGAGACACGGGGCAACCACATGGACACGTGGCACATCCAGGGAGTGGGCGCGCGACCTGTCCTTGTGGGGCCCACGTGAACCATCTTAACCTGATTCTACCGCCATAAATCACTATAAATATCGAAACCATTTGTCGTGCCTGGAGAAAATTTTATCGCTGTCGCAAGCCTCTGTTCCGAAAAGATCCCATCTGAAGTCCAGTTATGGAGTTCTTACGGGAGGGAAAACCATTGCAGGAGGCCTCTTCATCAACCTTGCTGCCTCCATGACCATGTGAGTAGTTCCTTCAGGACTTACGGGTCCATAGTAGTAGCTAGATGACACGCGCTCACTTTTTGGATCTTCAATACCATGTGTACCCTTCTCTCTCGTGTGATTGAGATCAATCTGATATAATTCTATGGTGTGTTTGTTAGGACATCATGAATTATGAGTTTATGATCGGATTGTTCATTGAATCTATTTGAATCTTTTGAAGTTTCTTTGCTGGCATGTAAGCGTCATTAGCGCTGGTAAGACTACGAGGCTGACCCATCCACATCCATCGTCGACCTCACCTCCACAGGCGACAATCAGGATGTAGACTCCGGCGAGGATGAGTAGGACATGGGAGATGGCGACGCCTTGTGTCCCATGTGGCGAGTCCGTGTCTCATGTATTACTCTTTCTCGCCGGTGACCGCACCTTCACTCCGCGGGATTCACAGCCGTCAGACATGGACTCCGAATGAAATAACAAAAGCGTTGAGGGCGGACGCTAGCAAGGATTTAGGGGCTGTTTGGTTGGAAGCCTGGGCACCGTGCGAGAAAAAATGGTCAGGCAAGTCCAGTATAAATGTGTTTGGTTCCCACCCTCACCTGGCACCTTATTTTCTATTGTTTAAGTAATATTGATGGATCTTGATCAGTGCCAGGCAGCACATGCAGCAAGTCAGGCGCAGGAAAAAGGACGTCTGAGCCAGGCTAAGCATAGTGCCTAGGCTAACCGCTGCATTTTCTTCTATATTTTATGACTAGGCCAGGCTAATTAAGGACAGTAAAACTGGTTTATCAAAAAAAAAGGACAGTAAAACTGGGCACCATCCCAGCCCTCTCACGTATTCAACATCTTGACCGTTCGTTTTCATGTGCTGGCCGTTCCTGGCCATTTGATCTTCCTTAGTGGGATGTTTTCCGCTAGATGGGCTAATCTGTCCGAGGGGCAGCTACTCCGGTAGCTTTTTTGGACCCGTGTGGTTAATTGGGCCCATTTTCGTGCTCAGCCCAACACAGCAAACGATCCTCTCCGAGACAGAGCTCCCGTCTCCGTATCCTAAAAAAAACAAATCGTTTGAGAGAGGAACGAATTTGGGGAGGCTGATACATAGTGGATGCGGCGGGCGCTCGATACAGGCGAGGCGGGCGGGCGGCCAGCGAATGGATCCAGCCACGCGCGAGGGAATCGGGGGCCGGTCGATCCAGCCGTCGGGCGATCCACGAGGGAGGTAGGAAGAGGAGTAATGGTGCCTCATCTTTCGGAAACTGCTCCACTCAGATTTCAAACACACAATTACACTTCAGTTTCTAAGCACACATAGAAAGAGATTGATGAGGATGCAGTGCGCGGAGCAGCCGTTTCTACAGAACATTAATGCATTATTAATGGAGTAGGGGTGCGCCACACGACGGATGGTGGAGGTCAGGTACCTACATATGCTCTGTCTGGTCACCCAGGTTCTTCTCCCTTCTTCCTCCAGCAGTACCACAGTAGCATCCACAGCTATGCTTCTCCACTATATCGTTCCTCATCTTCAATTTTGATGCAGATTTCACTTCCCCAATACAATCCCTTCACACTCAATATATGTACTCTGATCGGGCTCCTGCTGTTGCTGATTTCCGCTTTTAATTTGTTGCAGTTATTGTCGCCCAAGTGTTCGGGACTGGTTCTGCCTTATTGGTTCAACAAATTTATGTAGGGTGTTTCTAGGGTTATTTTTGTTCCTACATTCTGAAACTGAGGATCCCAATCGCTGCTGGAAGGTTAGTTTAGTGGAATGTCATATTTTATTCCATATTCAATGTGTTCATATTATTACTTACTTTCCATTCTTATCTGTTCGTAAATATCATGACATGCTACTGACCACTATTATTTTTGCTATATATGCATCAGGTTGTTTAGGACGGCAGATCCTTACACGCAAGCATAATGTTGTTCTACACACTCTTAGTTTGTTCTTATATGATAAAATGACATATCTAATGTCTGTAGAGTTCTTGCAAAGAAGAAAGCATTATTGAATGTTTGGTGCTCCCAGTGTGTGCCTGATTGTAGGGGTACATTACAGTTTCACTGCATAAGACATGGAGATGGGGGTTGTGGTTTCGCCTATTGTGCCTCGGCGCCAACTCGGCTTTAGGCGCCAGCAGTGCGAGCACCACGAAATGACCACCATTGGAGGCAGCTGGAGAAAGAATCTACACCGTGGACGTCCTTTTCCTTTTCTCCAATCGAGGTATGATGCCACCGTAAATCTTAAGTTCGTAGATTGGTTGTTGAGGATTGCGTCCACCATTCCTCCTGTGGAGATTTCTCAGCCCGTGTCACTAAATCAGCTGCTTTTGACCATAAGTTTGTGCCTAGATCCATTGAGGACTTTTTGTTTTCTTTTGTTCGATAGTTGTTTAGATACAAGATTCCGCCCAGATTGGTCGAAGAGGCTTCAACTCCTATTAGTAAATCAAATGTGATTTAGGGAGAAACCTTAGTAGAGGCAGCACTCGATTCTTGTCAACAATACACACCCCTATAACAAATTTTACACCCTGCTCATAAAGACTACCAATACTGGCGCCTGCATAGTTGGTGCTTATCTGCTTGCACACCACTGCTTCGTAATCTGAGTGGAACTGCCATGTGTCTGGAGTGTGAACCAACTACGATTAGCAATGAACCACCTAGGAGCTCTATCTAGATGCTTATTACTGAAATATGATTGCTTTTGTTGCCAAGAAATCTATCAAAAAAGTTTCATATACAAGTAGTGCTTTCTGAAATTCAATTCATCTTGTTCTTTCTTTGTGCTTTTTTGTATATCCAGCCATCCAGTGACATGCTGTGTAGAGGGAGAGAAATTTTTATCATCTTTCATCCACGAAGAACTGAGATGGTTTTTCTTATCTTCGTTTACAGAGAGCCACTGCAGTTCCCAAAGTGGTCTGTCTTCACAACATCGACCAGGAAAGGAGTCTCCAGTTTAGTCTTCTTTGGTTACTTCAGATTGTACCATAATTAAACGGCTTCTGGCATTCCAGTTAACTAAAAGTCTCTTCCTTTTGCACTCTATCTACACCTTCTCCTTTGGGGTTATTGGAATTATTTTCAGTATGATTGAATTGGTTGTTCCAAGTGTACAATGTATGTTGGTGATAGGTTTATAACTGATTCTTTATTTTTTACAAGCTTGAGCAGAAAGAACAAGGACATAGCTTTTTGTTTACAAAGCCTGGCCAGCCTGACAACTTTAGTTGAATGATCTGATCCCGAAGCAAGCTTTCTGGGTTTAAGGCCAACTAAATATTCGACTCAAGTACCCCTCTTCCTATTTAGTTTAGGGGTTAAGGCCAGAACTGACTTGATAAGCTCTTCTGCTCACCACACACTGACCCCATTCACTCTTTTCTGCATAACTGAACCACTGCAGAACACCAGGTAAGAGGAACCAAAGAAATGTGAGCCTAAGACATGATGTTAACATCATTGATGTGGATTTGTTTCTTATACTATTGTACCTGCACATTTCTCCCTTAAAATTCCAAAAACCTCAAATTTAAATATGGTAACACTAGCACTATATCTTAGTTTGATTATAATCTGCATATTTCTAATCGTCATACCCTTCTCGGTATTTTTTATCTGGTACCTTTTCATTTTCAGTGGAACCTACAAGTATTATCATTATTTATTTTCTCCCTCACAACTTGTATCATATGAAAGTTGCTTTACATGTTAGTATCTTTCTGCAGAAAGAGCTGCATATACTGGACACTTGGGAGGTGGTTTGACTGACCGTGAGTGTGGTTACACTAATCAATCATTGCATAATGCTTTTTTTTCTTCTGGTTTTCCAGTCTGCATGCTTTGCGACTTTGCATGTTCCTAGATGTGAAGATATCTATTTAGAACTATTGTATATTGCTCTCACGACGGCTTCACCTGCAACCGATTTATGTATATATGATGTATCTATCATTCTCAAACTTTGTATTACAAATTTTTGTGACTCTTTGCTATACAATTATTTTAGGAGCCAAAACTGTAGACGATCAATCACAGAACATGTTTCCATCAGCCATCCTAATTTATATCCGGTAGACTTGACTTGCAGATCAACGGGATTCCACTCTACAATTACTTATAGTTGTAGATCGACTGTGTCCTCTCCTCAGTTATACTCCCTCCGTTTCAAATTACTCGTTGTGGTTTTAGTTCAAATTTGAACTATGAACTAAAATCACGACGAGTAATTTGAAACGGAGAGAGTATATCATTGTGTAGAAAATGAATTGGAGACAAAAACAACCTACAAGGAAGCACAATACACCAAAGCATTGCAAACAAATGTATATGAATTACTTCATGTCCCTAACAACTAAAATCCAAAATAGACGGGCGCAACAACGTGCGCCATCGATGATCTAGTTATAGTACTAGAAGCATGCATTTCCTCACTCAGGACACGAACCAAATAAGCATCAGGCATGTTCCAGCGATAGTTGATGCGAGGCTTGCAGCATTACGGACACCAACCAAAACAGCCCCTTAGAGCATGTTAGGGTCCAATCGCTTTTGTTTAACAAAATATGTCAAAAATGTAATGAATATGGCCGGTTTAGACGAAAATTATCCGGTTTGTTTAATTCAATTTGAAATGTATGCGGACGGGATTGAATGACATACTCCCGCATCACGTTAGTTTTAGGGTTCTAGTTGGAGATGCCCTTATTTGTGCTAAAATAATAAAAATAAAAACCGTAGGAAAAGTCAATGAGGTCGTGAAGCTTCTGCTTGCTCACCGAAAGGCGCCGCAAACCATCCAAAATGGAACGTCGAATCTCCTCTCCCGCAAGAACAGAACATATATGATACATATACTACGCGCAGCGCAGTCGACGACCTCCCGTGTACATATAACTCCAGCACGATCAAGGTGCACAAAACGGAGAAAGAAACGGTACCACATGGACGCGCTCTTCGAGCAGCTCTCCGCCGTCGCCGAGTTATTTACCCAAAACTACTACACTTAAGCTAGGATAACAACTTGATACCATATTTAAGTCAGGTCACAAAAAACCATCAAAATTGCGTCTAATCTGTAACACGGAGCACTGATGCTCGAATTTGGTCGTGAAGACAGCGAATCTGACCAGTTGGGCCCACCTGTCCGGACGATGTGGCATGCCTACATGGATAATTTGCTGAGGTGGCCAAAGACCCCACCTGTCGGCCTCTCTTGTTCACCCCCTTTCTCTCCCCAGGTCACTTTCTTCCCCACCCACCCCGACACAGCCGGCCGTATCCAGCGGCAGCCGCACCCGCCAGAGCCCCGCCGGCCGGCGAGCGCCGTCACTCCGACGAGCTTCTTCCGTGTGCCCTCTTCCTTTTCCTCCTAGCATTCTCCATGTGCCCTCTACCTATTCCTCCTATCATCTTCCCCCAATGCCTAGCCGCCATGGCGTGCCGCCGCATGTCAACTCCGGCGCCTCCTTGGCCGCGGGAGCCTCCTAGCAAGACGCCTATGCTTGACCTCTCCAAAGAAACACCAGCAGCGCCGTCGGCCCCTCCAGCCTGCAGCGGCGACTAGCAGGGAGGTCGCGGCCGGAGGCCATGGCATCCATGGCGGGGCTCGCCGGAGTGGGCTATAGCACGGAACTTTTTGCAGGAGGTGATGGCGGCTCATGGCGCCCACGTCCACGAGGCTGGCAACGAGCTCCGCAGGTTGGAGGTGCGCCCACCTGCCGGCGAGGCTCCTCGTGGTGCTGCCGTTGTCGATGGAGTGCGCGCGCGAGGGGACCGTCCCGTCTACATGGTGTGTTAGCAGGACGGAGGAGCACGCCGTGGGCAACCTGGAGCATGACCGAAAGCTCGCGGCGGCTGCGGTCTTCGGCACCGTCCACGCAAGGAGCTGGGGCGGCGGCCGAGTCGGCGACTGGATCGAGCACAGGAGGGCTTGGGCAAGGCAAGCAAGGAGGGGAAGGAGGGTCAGTGGTGGTACGGCACTCCGGTGGCGAGCTCCCAGGCGGGAGCAGCTCCGGCGGTCGAGTGCGCTTTGAGAAAGAGTGGGCGGCAGCAAGCCGCGCCGGCGGCGTGCAGGTCAGCGCCCTTTATCTGTTTGTTGAAATGCCCACGAGAAAAAGATTTTTTTTAAAGAGAAACAGATGAATCACTTACAGGTGGGACCCTTGTCCAACTCAGCAAATTGTCCACACAAGCATGCCACGTCAGCCTGACAGGTGGGCTCAATTTGTCAGTTTCACTGTTTTCGCGTGCTTATCAGAAAATCAGTGCTCCTCGTTAGTCATTAGGCACAAAATTGATAGTTTTTTATGCCCTGTCTGAAAAATGGTATTAAATTGTTACCCTAACCTCAAGTGTAGTTGTTTCGGGTAAATAACTCGCCGTCGCCCATATGGCTCTCGACGGCCGGGGCTTCGACCTGGCGCGGCTCGCCGGTGTCCTCGCGCTGTTCGAGGGCGGCGGCCGAGGTGGAGCACGAGGCCGTGGCCCGGGGCACCGAGGCGGCCGTGGCGATCGCTCAGGGCCACCTGAACGCCGTCATGGGCACGTACCGCGGCTCGTCCGGCGAGGCCGACGCGCTGTCCGCGGCCATGGATACGGCCTTCAAGGCGACGTCCGGGACACCCGCCTCGTGAGATATGAGCATGTACCCCTGCACTTGTGGAATCTCAACGGCCGAAGGCTCCGCCCCCGGGCCATGCTAAAATTCATGTTGATGCGGCTGTTAGGCCATGCAGGGGTGGATTGGCGTCGGCTGTTTGTAGAGATAGTGACTGAAACTATCTAGGGAGCTCTTCCCTGATAGTACCAGGAGTTTGTGACCCAATGATGCCCGAGGAAATGGCATGTCGAGAAGCTCTTTCGTTAGCGCAAGTCCTTCATCTATACAATCTTGTCATAGCATCCGATTCAAAACAAGTCGTAGGAGAGATCAACCAAGGAAGTCAATGAAAAGCTGGAGCAATACTTACTGAGATAAAAACCAGAGCAGCGACGTTTAATTGTATCTTTAATTTTAAAGGTCGTGCGGTCAATGTTGAAGCATATAGTTTAGCTAGATTTTCGCTTTCTTTAGCTCCGAGTCGTCATGTCTGGTTTGGCTAACCACATGACACAAATTGTATCCCACTGTTTGTGGACTTTGATTAATAAAGTTAGGCCTTACCCCTAAAAAACGTGTGTCTCTTTTTCTATCTAAGAGAACCAGTGTTTCTTTTTTCCCCTCAACAAAAAAATGTATCTCTTATTTTCTTGCCCCTTAAAAAAACTTGTGTCTCTTTTTTTCACTGCTCAAGAAAAAGTTGAATTATTTCTTTCGGGAGGATATCTTTCAGTCTAATTCCAAACATGAAAATATGGGATTGAGATGAATGACGTGAAGTTGGATAGATTACTTAGCTGTCTCGTGTGAATTAACCCATGGTTGGATGGTTAGGAAGACAGTGATATTCTTGTTCATTAGAGTTCAAGTCCCACACTTGACATTGATGCTCGCATTTTTTTGGATTTTTTTTATGTCTTCTGACAATGTGCCTTCAATGTAATGAGACATTCATGTCGACTACGAAGGTGTCTGGAATGACTTCGTCAATCTAAAGATGATATACCGGCTCAGTCTCTCGGAGGTGCTTATAAAGATAGCGTGTGCGTGCGTTCATAAGCATGAGTGTGTTTGTGTATGTATGAGTGTTTACATCCGTACTATGTTTAAAAAAACTTAGCTATCTCATAGTATTATGCAGAGAAAAGACTAGAACCGGATACTTTTTTTAGTTAGAATTGTTGCGTTTTATTAAATGGCGGCAAACTCCGAGGCTACCACCAAAATGACACTTTCAAGTGGCACCTTGAACCCAGATTTACATAGCTTATTCATGCAACCTTTTCTGGATAGGATATGTGCAACATTATTAGCTGATCATTGCACCCATCTGATCTCGACCTCCTCGAAACCTAGGAGCAGGTTCTTTATTTCAAGCACCACCTGATCTTGTTCGTCATTGAGGCTGGTCATAGTGGGGAGTAACTTATACTAGTGTCATGCATATGATATTAGTCTAAGTTACTATCTTCATAGTGTAAAGTAACATATTAGTAGTGTTATATGTGGCTTCATTTAATGATTTGTAGACTCATTTTGTCTTTGAAAGCGCTATATTACAGTAACATATTATGTTACCATTTTTCATTAACTACATGCCATCTATGCAAAAAAAAATCCGAAGTGCGCTATGTTACTACCTAAGTTACTCCCACTATGACTAGCATGATAAGGAACCAGTCTCTAGGAGGAGCTTCCGAGCATTCATCTTCATGGCCAACTGGACAGCACAACCACATGCTAGTACCTCCGCGAGCTCAAGATCGACACCAGCGGGAAAAATGGCATGCACCTACAAGAAATGCACCATGATTGTCTCTAAGGATCAAGGGCGGAGCTGGAGCTAAAGTGATGCCGATGCACCGCCTTAACATAGCATAATTTTTGGATCAACGGTGTATTAAATAAAAGTGTGTGTCGTAAACAAAACTCCATCTGATATATAGAAATAGAACTCAATATGATTTTATGCACAAGAAAATAGAATGAAAAATTAGTAAGCCTAGAAGAATATATTTGGCACTCATCATATAATTCAGGGTTAGGGTATCCAAATTCGTGGTACCTGCACACCTTAAGTAGAAAATTCGGGCTTTGTGACCAGCTTTGCTTCTCTGATGTGTTTAACTCTGTTGCTTTCCCAAGGCAAGCAAAACCAATTTAGCCGAACCAAACCACTTGCATAGGCTAACATCATGCTTTCGGATAGTTCCCCAAGAACTTCATAAGGTATTCCACGGTATGGTGTTTGTTCGGCATGCCGTCGAATAAGTTAACGTTGTAGTTGGAGCAGATCTGGCATCAGCGTTGCTTTGCTTTGTGGCTGCAGTTGGTCACTGTGTCAATGTCACAATAGGTCATCAAGTAACACTAATAGAAGAACCGATATCATAGAGACCATAATGAGATGTACTTCCAAAGGAACAAGGTAGCATGAGTTTACCCGTATCTTTGGCCCTTATATTTCCTTTGAAAAGAGATGCAGTCAAATTTTCCTTTACTATTATATTATCACTTATCGGAACTCGTGTTTTAGCCTTCTTTGTGGCTCTTGGTTTGATGTGGACTCCGATGGCACACTTGTCACATCCCAAAAACCAAAAACAATCCCAAGTTTGAAATGTGGAAAATAAAATTAAGGTCAAAGAAAAAATTAAAATGTGTTGGTGATTGCTTGATCTTAGCTAAATTTGACTAGGAGTTGAGAGAACTAAGCGTAACTGTGGCTCGGAATAAAATTGGGATTTAATTAGAACCCTAAATTGTCATTTAGGTATTACTCTAAATGTCAAAATGAAGCTATAAAATTGTGTGTGATAGATATTTTGGGTTGGAAATGATTGTCTCCCAAATATTATCTGAAACCCTAAAGTGAAATTAAAAATTAATTTGAGCCCTAAAAATATTTGGGGAATAAATTAATGTCCCAAAATTAGGGTAACAATCCATTTATTTAAATTGAACAGAAAATAGTTTTCTTAGGACCCAAAAAATATTTTGAGCCTTTGTAAATTTCCCATGATGATCGGAGTGAATTTGATCTTTGAATCAATTCAAAAATCAAAAGGAAATAATTATAATATTCAAAATAAGGCTATAAATTTCTTTAATATTTTGGCAAGACACTAGTCCTAAATATTAGGATGAGCCTCTGTATATTTTTTCCTAGAAGGATTGGAAAAAGTTTGATGTTGAACCAAATTCAAATTTAAAAAGCGAAAAACAAAACAAAATATAAAAAAGGAAGAAAATTAACGAAAACAGAAAATATAATCTATGGCCGAGCCCATCTAAACTAACACGCGCACAGTAAGCCGAAGCAGCCCAGCCCAACCTGCTAAAGCTAAAAGCATCTCCAGCCGCGCCCCCAAGAAGGCCCCCTAGGCGATTTTTCGGCCGCCGGCGCCAAAAAATCGGTCCAGTCGTGCCCCCACGGCCCAGTTTTCGCCGGCTCGGGGCAAAATTGGCGCCGGTGGACCCAACCCGAACCCGGCGCGCTGGGGGTCGCTCGGGGGCACCGGGCGAATCGTTTTTGGCGCGAAGAGCCGCGGGCCAGCCGCGTCAGCGACTCGACTCTCTTCTCGCCGCTTCGTCGTCCTCATCGGCTCGTTTCCCGCGGCGAATCAATGCCAAAGTTGCGCGCTGCGCGCGCCGATCAGCCTCCATTGATGCCTCACGGGCGGCGCAAAGAAGGCTGGGCGACGCACTTACCCTCGGCCGCCACGCCATCAAGCCACGCGTAACGCGCCGGCCAAGCCTACCACGCGGCGCCTCCGCCTATATAAGTCGACCACCAGCGCGCTGGAGGCACGCACAGATACTCCACCGCCGACGCGCCCATTTCTCCCTCCTTCCTCCTCTCGCCGTCTCCAGTTCAGAAGAATGGCCGAGCGCTTTCCAGGCGACGGCGCGGCGGCGAATGGCTTCGGGCGCCGCCATCTTCACGAGGACGAGGCTCGCCTCCTTTTCGAGGCCGAGTACCCGGTCCCGCCGGACATGCGGGTGCCCGGGGCTTGGAGGATCAGCGCCGGCGGCGTGCTGATACGTCTCCATCGTATCTATAATTTTTGATTGTTCCATGCCAATATTATTCAACTTTCATATACTTTTTGGCAACTTTTTATATTATTTTTGGTACTAACATATTGATCCAGTGCCCATTGTCAGTTCCTATCTGTTGCATGTTTTTGGTTTTGTAGAATATCCATATCAAACGGAGTCCAAACGGGATAAAAACGGACGGAGCTTATTTTTGGAATATTTGGAAAATTCTGGAAGAAAAATCCACGCGAGACGGTGCCCGAGGTGGTCACGAGGCAGGGGGCGCGCCTGACCCCCCTGGGCGCGCCCCTACCCTCGTGAGCCATGCGTAAGGCGGTTGACGCTCTTCTTTTGCTGCAAGAAAACTAATTTTCGGAAAAAAATCACGGCGAAGGTTTCAGGCCAATCGGAGTTACGGATCTCCATATATATACGAAACAGTGAAATTGAGCCAGGGGAGAACGCAGAACCAGAGAGAAACAGAGAGATAGATCCAATCTCGGAGGGGCTCTCGCCCCTCCCGTGCCATGGAGGCCAAGGACCAGAGGGGAAACCCTTCCCCCATCTAGGGAGGAGGTCAAGAAAGAAGAGGAAGAAGGGGCCCTCTCCCCCTCTCCTTCGGTGGCGCCGGAACGCCGTCGTGGCCATCATCATCATCACCGCGATCTTCACCAACACCTCCGCCATATTCACCAACATCTCCATCACTTTCCCCCCTCTATCTACAGCGGTTCACTCTCCCGCAACCCTCTGTACCCTCTACTTGAACATGGTGCTTTATGCTTCATATTATTATCCAATGATGTGTTGCCATCCTATGATGTCTGAGTAGATTTTCGTTGTTCTATCGGTGGTTGATGAATTGCTATGATTGATTTAATTTGCTTGTGGTTATGTTGCTGTCCTTTGGTGCCCATCATATGAGCGCGCGCGTGGATCACACCTTAGGGTTAGTTGTATGTTGATAGGACTATGTATTGGAGGGTAAGAGTGACAGAAGCTTCAACCTAGCATAGATATTGATGCATACGGGATTGAAGGGGGACCAATATATCTTAATGCTATGGTTTGGTTTTACCTTAATGAGCATTAGTAGTTGCGGATGCTTGCTAATAGTTCTAATCATAAGTGCATAGAATTCCAAGTAAGGGATGACATGCTAGCAGTGGCCTCTCCCACATAATACTTGCTATCGGTCTAGTAAAGTAGTCAATTGCTTAAGGGGCAATTTCGCAACTCCTACCACCACTTTTCCACACTCGCTATATTTACTTTAGTTGCTTCTTTACCTTAACAGCCCCTAGTTTTATTTTCGTGCTCTTTACTTTCTTGTAAGCCTTTCCGAAAACACCTACAAAGTACTTCTAATTTCATACTTGTTCTAGGTAAAGCGAACATCAAGCGTGCGTAGAGTTGTATCGGTGGTCGATAGAACTTGAGCGAATATTTGTTCTACCTTTAGCTCCTCGTTGGGTTCGACACTCTTACGTATCGAAAACTGTTGCGATCCCCTATACTTGTGGGTTATCAAGACCTATTTCTAGCGCCGTTGCCAGGGAGCAATAGCGTGGGGTGAATATTATCGTGTGTGCTTGTTTGCTTTATCACTAAGTAATTTTTATTTGCTGTTCTTAGTTGTTCTTTATCTTTAGTTATGGATATGGAACACGAAATACCAAAAAAATTAGGTGTACTTGCTACTCATGGAGATGGGGAACCTCCTAAAACCCTCGATGCTGGTTATATAAAAGATATTATGTACTACTTTAATAATCTCGAGAAAACCCCATTCAATTATGTAATGGGAGTAACGTTGGATCAACGTGAATACTTTAGGGATTATCGCTTGACACAAAAAGGGAAACTATTATGGGATCAAATTTATATATTGAAGTGGTATGCTAGACAACTATGCTCGGAATATGATTATACTTGTTGCTCTAGGATGAATTCTCCACACCTCCCCTTTTCATGCAAATTTAATGATAATGAAATCTTGGCTTCTTATGCTAGAGGTATATATGATTACTATGATGTGGAACAAATAGAAGAATTTGTTGCTTTTATGGGTGCTTATGAAATTGAATCTATGTTTAAAGAGTTTGATGATATTGATGATGCTTGTTATAGATCTGAAAATTTAGCTATCCTCAAATATTGCTATGAGAATTATGAATACAATTATGAAATTAATGCACTTATTAAGAAAGTCTCCGCTCTCCAAGAAGAGACTAATATTTTGCAGGAATCTATGGAAGAAGAAGTTGATGACACTGTGAGCTCATTGGATGAAAAAGATGAGGAGGAGAGCGAAGAACAGAAGGAGGAAGAGCGGATTGATCACCCGTGCCCACCTTCTAATGAGAGTAACTCTTCAACTCATACATTGTTTAATTCCCCTTCGTGCTTACCGAAGGATGATTGCTATGATGACTGTTATGATCCCTATAATTCTTTTGAAATATCCTTTTTTGATGATGCTTGCTATGCTTATGGCCAAGATGCCAATATGAATTATGCTTATGGAGATGAACTTGCTATAGTTCCTTATGTTAAACATGAAATTGTTGCTATTGCACCCACGCATGATAGTCCTATTATCTTTTTGAATTCTTCCGATTATACTATATCGAAGAAGTTTGCACTTATTAAGGATTATATTGATGGGTTGCCTTTTACCGTTGCACATGATGATTTCGATAAATATAATATGCATGTACTTGCTGCTCCTACTTGCAATTATTATGAAATAGGAACTATATCTCCACCTCTCTATGTTTTCAACATGATAAAATTGCAAGAAACTGTTTATACTATGCATGGGCCTTTACTAGGTGTGCATGAATTGTTCTTTTATGACATGCCGATGCATACGAAGAGAGTTAGACTTTGTAATTGCTTGATATATGTTGCTTTGTGCTCACTACTAAATTTCAAATCATTGTTAATTAAAATTGGCTTTGATATACCTTGGGATCCGGGTGGATTCATTACTTGAGCACTATATGCCTAGCTTAATGGCTTTAAAGAAAGCGCTGCCAGGGAGACAACCCGGAAGTTTTAGAGAGTCATTTATTTCTGTTGAGTGCTTTCATATAGTTTAAAAACAACAAAAATAAAGAGAGGAACCCAAAACTTTTTCTAAAAGAAAAGTGAAAGTGAGAGAGACGAGCATTGTGAAAGTGGGGGACGTCCTTGAACTTTGTTCATGCCCATGGGAACTTTGTGAATCTTAATTAAAGAAACTTTTTAACAAAAATAATTATCCCCTTATACAATTCCATTGTATTATAGAAGTAATGTGCCAAGGTTTTCCTTTAGGATGTTTACATTTGCTTGATGGTCTGTACGGTGCAGGACAGAAACTTTGGCTGTAGTGCGCGATTTTACATTTTTTGCTGGAATGTCAAATGGTTCTGATTCTTTTTGCACTGTCTTCCTATAAAAATTGTTTATTTTTCCTAATTTTGGTAGAATTTGTCAAGTATCAGAAGTATGGTTAATGTTCAGATTATTACAGACTGTTCTGTTTTAGATGCATAGTTTGCTTGTTTTGATAAAACTATCGATTTATATCAGTGGATTAAGCCATGAAAAAGTTATATTACAGTAGACACAATGCAAAAACAAAATATGAATTGGTTTGCAACAGTACTTAGAGTAGTGATTTGCTTTATTATACTAACGGATCTTACCGAGTTTTCTGTTAAAGTTTTGTGTGGATGAAGTGTTCGATGATCGAGAAGGTCTCGATGTGAGAAGAAGGAAGAGAGGCAAGAGCTCAAGCTTGGGGATGCCCGAGGCACCCCAAGTAAATATTCAAGGAGACTCAAGCGTCTAAGCTTGGGGATGCTGGGGAGGCATCCCCTCTTTCTTCAACAAATATCGGTATGTTCGCGGATTCGTTTCGTTCATGCGATATGTGCAACTCTTGGAGCGTCTTTTGCATTTAGGTTTTTATTTTTCTTTTTATGCACCATACTGGTATGAGATAGTCCTTGGTTGATTTATAGAATGCTCATTGCACTTCACTTATATCTTTTGAGTATGGCTTTATAGAATGCTTCATGTGCTTCACTTATATCATTTGAAGTTTGGATTGCCTGTTTCTCTTCACTTAGAAAACCGCCATTTGTAGAATGCTCTTTTGCTTCACTTATATTTGTTAGAGCGTGGGCATATATTTTGTAGAAAGAATTAAACTCTTTTTCTTCACTTATATCTATTTAAAGAGATGACAGGAATTGGTCATTCACATGGTTAGTCATAAAATCCTACATAAAACTTGTAGATCACTGAATATGATATGTTTGATTCCTTGCAATAGTTTTGTGATATAGAGATGGTGATATTAGAGTCATGCTAGTGGGTAGTTGTGGATTAGTAGAAATACTTGTGTTGAGGTTTGTGATTCCCGTAGCATGCACGTATGGTGAACCGTTATGTAATGAAGTCGGAGCATGAGGTGTTTATTGATTGTCTTCCTTATGAGTGGCGGTCGGGGACGAGCGATGGTCTTTTCCTACCAATCTATCCCCCTAGGAGCATGCACGTATTTCTTTGTTTCGATAACTAATAGATTTTTGCAATAAGTATGTGAGTTCTTTATGACTAATGTTGAGTCCATGGATTATACGCACTCTCACCCTTCCACCGTTGCTAGCCTCTCTAGTTCCGTGCAACTTTCGCCGGTACCATAAACCCACCATATACCTTCCTCAAAACAGCCACCATACCTACCTATTATGGCATTTCTATAGCCATTCCGAGATATATTTCCATGCAACTTCCATCATCATCATATACATGACTTGAGCATTCATTGTCATATTGCTTTGCATGATCGTAAGATAGCTAGCATGGTGTTTTCATGGCTTGTCCATTTTTTGATGTCATTGCTACGCTAGATCATTGCACATCCCGGTACACCGTCGGAGGCATTCATATATAGTCATATCTTTGTTCTAGATATCGAGTTGTAATATCGAGTTGTAAGTAAATAAAAGTGTGATGATCATCATTATTAGAGCATTGCCCCAGTGAGGAAAGGATGATGGAGACTATGATTCCCCCATAAGTCGGGATGAGACTCCGGACTTTACAAAAAAATAAAAGAGGCCAAAGAAGCCCAAATAAAAAAACAAGAGGCCAAACAAGCCCAAATAAAAAAAGGAGGCCAAAGAAGCCCACAAAAAATATAAAAAAATGAGAGAAAAAGAGAGAAGGGGCAATATTACTATCCTTTTACCACACTTGTGCTTCAAAGTAGCACCATGTTCTTCATATAGAGAGTCTCTTGAGTTAACACTTTCATATACTAGTGGGAATTTTCATTATAGAACTTGGCTTGTATATTCCGATGATGGGCTTCCTCAAATGCCCGAGGTCTTCATGAGCAGGCAAGTTGGATGCACACCCACTTAGTTTCAGTTTGAACTTTCATATATTTATAGCTCTAGTGCATCCGTTGCATGGCAATCCCTACTCACTCACATTGATATCTACTAATGGGCATCTCTATGGCCCGTTGATACGCCTAGTTGATGTGAGACTATCTTCTCCTTTTTGTCTCCTCCATCATCATATTCTATTCCACATATAGTGCTATGTCCATGACTCACGCTCATGTATTGTGTGAAAGTTGAAAATGTTTGAGAACATCAAAAGTATGAAACAATTGCTTGGCTTGTCATTGGGGTTGTGCATGATGTGAACATTTTGTGTGGTGAAGATGGAGCATAGCCAGACTATGATTTTGTAGGGATAACTTTCTTTGGCCATGTTATTTTGAAAAGACATGATTGCTTTATTAGTGGGCTTGAATTATTATTGTTTTTATGTCAAAAGATAGATTATTGCTTTGAATCACTCGTATCTTAATATTCATGCCATGATTAGATTATATGATCAAGATTATGCTAGGTAGCATTCCACATCAAAAATTATCTTTTTTATCATTTACCTACTCGAGGACGAGCAGGAATTTAGGTTGGGGACTGTTGATACGTCTCCGTCGTATCTGTAATTTTTGATTGTTTCATGCCAATACTATTCAAATTTTTGGCAACTTTTTATATTATTTTTGGTACTAACATATTGATCCAGTGCCCAGTGCCAGTTCCTGTCTGTTGCATGTTTTTGGTTTCGCAGAATATCCATATCAAATGGAGTCCAAACGGGATAAAAACGGACGGAGCTTATTTTTGGAATATTTGGAAAATTTCGGAAGAAAAATTCACGCGAGACGGTGCCCGAGGTGGTCATGAGGCAGGGGGCGCGCCTGACCCCCTTGGGCGCGCCCCTACCCTCGTGAGCCACCCGTAAGGCGGTTGACGCTCTTCTTTTGCCGCAAGAAAGCTAATTTTTGGAGACAAAAAAATCACGGCGAAGGTTTCAGGCCAATCGGAGTTACGGATCTCCATATATATACGAAACGGTGAAACAGAGCCAGGGGAGAACGCACAATCAGAGAGAAACAGAGAGATAGATCCAATCTCAGAGGGGCTCTCGGCCCTCCCATACCATGGAGGCCAAGGACCAGAGGGGAAACCCTTCTCCCATCTAGGGAGGAGGTCAAGGAAGAAGAGGAAGAAGGGGGCCCCTGTCCCCCTCTCCTCCGGTGGCGCCGGAACGCCACCGTGGCCATCATCATCATCACCGCGATTTTCACCAACATATCCATCACCTTCCCCCCTCTATCTACAGCGGTCCACTCTCCCGCAACCCGCTGTACCCTCTACTTGAACATGGTGCTTTATGCTTCATATTATTATCCAATGATGTGTTGCCATCCTATGATGTCTGAGTAGATTTTCGTTGTTCTATCGGTGGTTGATGAATTGCTATGATTGATTTAATTTGCTTGTGGTTATATTGCTGTCCTTTGGTGCCCATCATATGAGCACGCGCGTGGATCACACCTTAGGGTTAGTTGTATATTGATAGGACTATGTATTGGAGGGCAAGAGTGACAGAAGCTTGAACCTAGCATAGAAATTGATGCATACGGGATTGAAGGGGGACCAATATATCTTAATGCTATGGTTGGGTTTTACCTTAATAAACATTAGTAGTTACAGATGCTTGCTAATAGTTCCAATCATAAGTGCATAGAATTCCAAGTAAGGGATGACATGCTAGCAGTGGCCTCTCCCACATAATACTTGCTATCGGTCTAGTAAAGTAGTCAATTGCTTAAGGGGCAATTTCGCAACTCCTACCACCACTTTTCCACACTCGCTATATTTACTTTATTGTTTCTTTATCTAAACAGCCCCTACTTTTTATTTACGTACTCTTTACTTTCTTGTAAGCCTTTCCGAAAACACCTACAAAGTACTTCTAGTTTCATACTTGTTCTAGGTAAAGCGAATGTCAAGCGTGCGTAGAGTTGTATCGATGGTCGATAGAACTTGAGGGAATATTTGTTCTACCTTTAGCTCCTCGTTGGGTTCGACACTCTTACGTATCTAAAACTGTTGCGATCCCCTATACTTGTGGGTTATCACGTGCCGGTGCCACCACCACCCACCGGGGCGGCGCGGCGTGCGGAGATCACACGTATCCGCGCGTCCCTGCCACGGGTGGCGAGGGAGGGGCCACGGTACGTCCCCGACAGCCCGCTCTGGGAGCCCTATTTCCGCCGCCGTCACGCCGAGCAGCTCGAGGCCACCAACGGCGTCGTGCCCCCGGCAGGCTCAACTCCGAGGGTCGGCGCCGGTGGGGGGGTGTGCCCGGCCGCACGTTGGAGGCCGTCGTCGAGTACATCGAGGGCGGCAACACGCCGCACCTCGAGTACCCCGCTCCCCCGTCCTTCTCACGCCGCCGTGGAAGCTCCTGGATGCCGAGGCGCATGGAGCGGCCCGGGGCGTCCTCCTCCTCGTCCGGCCGCTCGTCGGGCTCTCCCTGCCTCCGCCCCGTCAAGCCGGAGCCTCAGGACTCGCCTGTCAGCGCGCGCACCCGCAGCTCCGGCGTCCGCATCGGCGACTCCGCCCTCCCCCCACCGGCCGCTTCGTACTTGTCGAGCCCAAGCCGGAGCCCCACCTCCCCGCGGAGTACGAGGAGATAGCTCAGCGCGGCTTCTCTGACGAGGACGCCCTGCGGTGGGCGCGGGACGACTACCTCCGCGACGAGATGGTCCGGCAGCGCTGGGCCCTAGAGGAGATCGCCGCCCGCAAGCGTGGGCGCGAGGACGAGCACGACATCGTGGTCCTCGACAGCGACGATGACGACGACGCCCTCGGACCGTCCAACCCGTCGCGCCAACCGAGGGAGGGATGCAGCAGGGACGGCGGCGGCGGAGACGACGACGACGGCGGCGGCGACTACACGCGGTTCTACCGCCTCCTCGGCATGTAGAACTGCAAAGTCGGGCGGCGGGCGGCGAGTGGCGAGGTAGATGGCGAGGAGCGGCGATGGAGGCGGCGGGGACAGCCCGTGCTAGTTTTTTTTATAAAATATGTTTAAATTTGAACGAACTCGCCGATATTTGCGTTAAATTTGAGCCGTGCTTGCGTCGTATTTGACTTTTTCAAAAAACGTGGGCGCCGCGACTGAGGGCATCATGCCCCCAGTGCGCGATTTAGCGCCGGTGCGCTTCCAGGGGGCGATTTTTAGCCCCTCTTAAAGGGCCAACGGCTGGAGATGCTCTAAGCGGTGCGCACGTGCTAAAACACTTGCACTTTGCCTTGTCCACAACTCGTCCTGTCGCTAGGCTACCGCCAAACTGAGCCAACATCACTGCCTCTGCCATTGTCGTGTCGCTCGATTTTGACGAAAACCGTCCACACTAGGTCACTCCACCATCGCCATTGCATGTGTCGTCTATTTGCGCATCGCCTGGACATAGCCCACGTGACCAGAGCCCCATCTGAGTGCGACTCCACCGTCAACCGAACCTCGCCGCCGCCACATCGAAGACTCTAGCGAGGTGAGCGTGAACTTGACGCTGTCATCTTGTCACCCTGTTCACCATGCATGCGTGCATTGCACCGGCCATTTGGTCTTCCCGGGAGTGCTTGAGTCTGAGTAGCACACCTACACCCAGGAGTGCTTGAGTCTGAGTAGCACATCACACCCCACGAGATCCTCCATGGCCCAAAACTTCGATGAGCTGCCATGACGACTCCATTGACCCCAACGACTGACGCCATCATCACCTCCTTCGTGACGAGATGCACGCCGTGGACCACACCACCGTCGCCTAGGACCATCGGAGCCTCGAGCACATATATTCCCGAGCCATCACCGTCGTCCCCGACTTTTCCAGTGTTTGGATTTGGGCCTAAACATTATTCTCAGAACTTTATTTGGCTCTTCAATGTTAGGGTTAGGCCTTTCTAGGCTTATCTGTTATGCGGTTCTCCCATATGCACATAACGTTGTTACTAGCGCAAATGCTAGGTATCGGTTACTGCAAGGCGATAGCAAGCTCGCCTACAGTGTCTCGCATAGTATGCCGGCCCAACAATGCTCCTCGGCTGGGTTTTGTGAACCTTCTACAAACCCGGTTGAACAGATTTGGGAACCTTCCATGAGCGGTTTCAGAAACTTCCCTATGGTATTAGAAAGGTTATGTCATTTTTTTATTTTTCTTTCTTTTTTGTTTTTCATTAGTTTTCTTTTGGTTATTTTTGTCTATTATTGTTTAAATATGTGGTGACTTTTATAAAATACACGTTTAACAATTTAGGTATATATGCTGAACATATTTCAGATACGAACCGAGCATTTTTTAAATAGATGTTGAAGATTTGCAAAATGCACATAGAACATTTTATTAATACACGATGAACATTTTTAAACACATGTAACATTTTGCTATGTGTTACAATAGTTTCTTCAAATGATGCAGACATTTTTTATATGTAATGATTTTTTTATAAAATTGTGCACATAAACTTTAACATTTCATGAACATTTTTTTAATGTATTGAAACACAATTATAAACACATAAACATTTTAAAAATGCCAAGAATGAGTTTTTCAAAAGTACAAACGTTTTTTTTACAAATTATGTGAACAAATTTCATATTTGTATGTACATTTTAAACAAAATCTCATGAACATATTTTTTAAACATGCGTACATTTTAAATGACACGGGCATTTTTTAAGGCTGTGAATAGCTTTAAAAGTTATGCAAACAAATTTTTATATTTCGTGAACATTTTGTAGTGCACGCTGAACACTGTGAAAAAGTATTTTAAATATTATTTTATTATACATATTTGTAATATTTTCCAAATATAAGTATGGGTAGAAAAATAGAAAGTAAAGGAACAAAAGTATTAATCAAAAAGAAAAAAGAAAAAGAAAACGCGTAACTACCTGGTGTGTGGCAACGCACGTGCTTTGTTCCAGGCCTAGTCCATTTACAGAGGGCGTTGAGGCGAGGCGTTCTTTGATCTCGCAATAGGCAAGACCTAGGCGAGTAGGGAAATCTTCCTAAAAAAAGGCGAGTAGGGAAATGTCCTTCGATACCTGGTCGCATGTACACCTGATGTCGGAGGGAAATAGTAATTAAAAAGGTTAAAAATATATTTTTTGGAATAAACTTGACTTTCTTTTTCTCTAGTATATAAGTTTTCATGAAAGATTCACTGTTGATGATACCTGCAAATCTGTAGCGCTAGAGCAGTATCAACCGCCGAATACAGTACTTCCAGATCTTGTCGATTGCAATGGGGTAAGACAAATCGTAGATCAAGGTTATCCTCAGCGTTTGGGGAACGGTATCTGGAGATTAGCTCGGCCAGCGTCGCAGCGCAACACAAGAGAGGTCCACCCGGGCAGCCCGACCGCCGGCGACTAGACGACCAAGATTCCTCCAGTAGCCAAGGCCGCCCAGCTAGGTACATCTAGGGGCAGAGATGGAAAGCTTCCTCGAGTAGCCAAGGTCGCCCATCTAGGTACAGGATCTACACCGCCGTCGCCATTGGCAAGCCGGTTGGGGATTTGTTGGACCTCAGCTGCCGCGGCTCGATTTGGAAGAAGATGACCGGTAAAAAGTAAGAGGAGATCGGGAGCAAAACAACTGAAAATGAGGGACTATTTTGTAAAGATGAGCGCACAGATCCCGCACTAGAATATGGGTCATCCATGTTGGATCCGACGGTTTGGGACGAGTTTTTCTATTTTTGTACCACAACTGTGTTTTCTATTGTAGTCACTTCCCTGTTGACGCTGGACGTTTGAGAGTGACATTTTCTGATTGGTGCTAGTTTTGTGTGATTGGTGAGCCGCTTCCCTAGCTGCTTCAGTCCCAGCCCACTCAAGCCCACCAGCGGCCACTCCGGCCCCGGCGTCTACAGCCCCGCCTCGCCGGCGGCCACTTCGGCCCTGGCGCCCACCCTTCCGCTTCGGTAGCCCCCCCCCGCCTGCCATGGCCACCCCTCCCCCCGCCGGATCTGGGCGTCCCCGTGCGCTACGCTGGCGCGATTCCAGCCCGGCCAGATCCCCTGCCTCCCCTGCCTCCTACGCCCGGGTGCTGGCTTCCCCTTCGCCGAGCCCCTTCCCCTCCCCCGCTGCCCGTGCCTGGCCCCGCTCCGAGATCCACCGCATCTCTTCGGTGGATGAGCCCATGGCCTCGCACGTCAAGGCCGACTGGACGGAGGTTCGCGGCCGCGACCGCCGCCCCCGCCCGCGTTCGCCGCGCCGTGACCGCGCCACCCCGCGCAGGCCCCCGGCCCCTCCGTGTGCTCCGGAGTGCCCGCGCTGCCTCAGCCCCAGCCCGGACCATCGGCGGTCGGAGTGCCGCCGTGATGTGCGCTGTCGCCGCTGTCGTCACTACGGCCACATCGCCCGACTCTGCACCGCTCCGCGCCCTCCGTCGTCTGGCTCTCCTCCGCCCAAGCGTCGTCGTCCTTGCTCCCCAGGGTCGTCGGCGGCGAGCGTCGCCGGACCAAGAGCCCCCGCGTCCCTCGTTGCCCGCTCTACTTCGCCCTCTCCCGCGGCCTCGGCCTGCAGCTCCCTCCCCCGCGTGGCCGCGGGCGGCGCCGCTCTGTCTCCCGTCCCCTCGGCGTGCGCTCCCTCTCCGCCCTCGGTGTCCCTCCCCACGACTCGATCAAGCCCGCCTTCTCGCTCGGCGCCCCCCATG
Organism: Triticum urartu; assembly: GCF_056163025.1. Taxonomy (NCBI): domain Eukaryota; kingdom Viridiplantae; phylum Streptophyta; class Magnoliopsida; order Poales; family Poaceae; genus Triticum; species Triticum urartu. Next base: position 146,128,803 of record NC_141879.1, on the reverse strand, counting down.
TCCGGGCACCCCTCTTTGCGCCAGGCGTCTGCGGTGTGCTACCTTCCTTGGAACAAGGAAATGGATGAGGCAGAGTTCGCCCTGCAGTCTGCCCTCGTGGCCACCATTACGGGCAACCGCGGCGGTGTCTTCATCGACGAGGTCACAGAGGCCCTCTGCGCGTCCTTTGGCTTTCGCCGTGGTGACTTCTCTGTCCACCACCATTTCCCCGGCGACTTTCTCATCCGGCTTCGCTCCAGTGATGATCGTGCCCGTGCCGCGGCCGGCAGTCTCCGCGCCCCGCGTTTCCGACTTCTGTTCAGCCCGTGGTGTCACCTAGCGGGCGGCGAGCCGGTGACCGCGCGCTTCCGCGTGCACATCTTGATCCGCGGCATTCCGGATCATGCTTGTCGCGCTCTTCCGCTGAGTTTTTGCTCACTCCCTTCTGTCTCATCGAGGATCTGCCCCTGGAGACGAGCTCCGGGCAGGACCTGTCGGTGTTTCACCTGTCTGCCTGGACGGCCAACCCTGACTGCATTCCGCGCTCCTCCGAGCTTCTCCTGCCGGCGCGCGACGGTGTAGACCACCGCGCCGACCCCGACCGCGTCTCTCGGTTCGCCAGGCCTCTCATCCGCTACCCTGTCTCCATCCACGTCGAGGAGACAGAAGACTGCCGCTTCCCGCCGCCCCCCGCTGCCGCCGCGGCGCAATCCTGATGGTGGCAGCAACTCTGACCGTGACTCCCCTCCGGTCCCCGACCCGTGGCCGCGACGACACGAGCATCCTCCCCGGCGCTTTGGTGGTTTTGTTCCTCGACGCCGACGACGCTCTGGCTCCGGTGGTGGCGTAGGCTCTCGCCGCCGCGCGCTCCCGTATTGGGGTTGGCAGGGCGTGCTGGGCCCGCACCCTGACGCCACCCCGCCTGCCGCGCGGGTCCCGCTTGCTCTCCGCCTAACATGGCCCGCTGCACCTTTTGACCAAGCAATGATCGAGCATGGGCCTTCTTCAACTGCCCCAGTTCAAATTTTGGAGCTGGTCACGCGCTCCTCGTCCCCGACGCGTGTCCCTCCCAGTCCGCGTGCGACACGTGACACCCCCGTGTCTCCGGAACCTTCCCGAGCTACAGCCCCGGCCAATCAGGCCATGTTGACAGCTACGCCCTCCGTGGATCCCGAGGCGTCCCCACCTGCCCCGGCTCTGGCGGGGGATGTGATTCCCCCAATCCCCGAGCCGGTCCACCTTGCTGACCCTGTCCCCGGGTCTGCCTTGTGTCCGACTGGGGCCTCGGCTTCGATTTCAACCAGCTCCCCTCCCCGCACGGTCCGCGAGGAGGATTCTCCCCCTTCCACCTCTGCTTCGGATCCCCAGGCCACCCTGACAACCCCTTCCTGTTGGCTTGTGGCGGACCCCGTGCCCGCGCATGCAGATCCGCTCGTGAGTGTGGCTCAGGATGAGCCACGTCCTCCCCCATGCACTGCCATGCAACGTGCAGATGCCCACGTCGCCCCTCTGCATGGTTTCCTGGACTCGATCAGCTCTGCCGTTTAGCCTGTTCTGCCCACTCCTGCGCCACAACACGGACGATGCGCGGTGCCTCCCAACTTCACACCCCGTCGAAGTGTGCGGATCGCGAAGACCGATCATGGACTAGACTCAGAGGCAAAGGCCAAGCGTGTTTTGCTCCTCCGCTTAGGTCTTTTGAAGGATGATGAGCCCGTCTCCGATGCCATCTTGGATCGATACTACAAGCTCTTTGAGCACCCACTCGTGACCGAGGTGGTCTGCGCCTTTGCTGATTTCTACTAATGGCGCCTACCCCAGGCCGTCATCGATGGATTAGCCCCCCACCCCTCCTAGTTGTGCCAACTCTCAGCATGATTGCGCCTTCTCTGTCCGGGACCCCATGTATAAACATTGTTCCATGGATGTAAACCTCAATATTATGTTTTGGAATGTCCGTGGACTCAATAGTCGGGCCAAACGTTCTGCTGTTCGCACTGTGATCACCTCTGCGTCACCTTCCATAGTGTGTTTACAAGAGACCAAGCTCTCGATGGTTTCGCCGGCTCTCATCCTCGAGACTCTTGGTGGCTCTTTTGATGGATTCTACTTCCTCCCGGCGACTGCTACCCGGGGCGGCATCATTTTTGCCTGGCAAAGTTGCCAAATCTCCCTCTCCAACCCTATGATTGGTGACCACCATGTGTCCGCGGTTGCTTCTTCGTCCTTGGGCGGGCATCATTGGTGGGTGACTGGCGTATACGGCCCCCAGGGAGACGACGCGAAGCTGGTTTTCCTCTCTGAGCTCCACGACCTCCGCTCAAGCATCTCTGGCCCCTGGCTCATAGGTGGCGACTTTAATATGATCACCTCGCTGACTGATAAGAATAATGATCGTGTATCCCGCAGAATGATGAACCGCTTTCGCCGCTTCATCACCGATCATGGGCTTTACGATATCTACATGCATAGAAGATGATATACTTGGTCCAATGAGCAAGCGAACCCTACCCTAGTTCGCAACAATCGTGTCCTTTGCACCCCTTCTTGGGAAACTGCACACCCCCACTGCCTCTTGCGATGCCTTTCTTCTGTGGCCTCTAACCACTGCCCTTTGCTCATTGATTGCGCCGTCCGCTTCGCCGGAGGCAGACGCTTTCACTTCCAAAGGTTCTGGCCGGGATTAGATAGATTTCAGCACGCCTTCGAGGAGGCCTGGGCTTCGGTAGCTCCGGACCCAGACCCCTTTCGGTGCTTCTTCGCGCGCTTAAAAGCCACAGCGTGCGGTCTTCAGAGATGGAGCTCGCGGACCACTAACGGTATCTACACTCAGCTTGGTGTTGCCAGATAGCTCATTGCGCGTTTTGACGCCGCCCAAGACTCGCGCCCCCTTTCTACCGCAAAGGCCTGGCATCTCTCCACCGCTCCATCGTGCGCCAAGGGCTTCGTTTATGCTGGCTCAAGGAGGGGGAGGCGTCCTCGACCTTCTCCAAGATCTATGCTTCGCACCGCATGAATAAGAACATGATCATCGACCTCGCCATCAATGGGCAGCGGGTTTCTGGGGAGGTCGATCTTGCTCGCGCCGCGTTTGAACACTTCTCCGCTATCCTTGGCTCTCAGGATGGATGCGCCACCACGCTCAACCTCCAGGCCATCGGCCACCCTTCCTTCCATCTGGGCGAGCTTGAGGCTCCGTTCACCTTCGATGAGATTTAGGAGGCGATTAAGAAGCTCCCTTCGGGCAAGGCGCCAGGCCCGGATGGATTCACCGCGGAATTTCTTCGCTCTTGCTGGGACACCATCAAGCATGACCTATGTGCTATCTTCGATAAGCTTTACACCCTCAATGGTCAAGCGTTCCAAAGACTGAATGAGGCCCTGATCACTCTGATCCCTATGAAGCCCGACGCAACCATGCTGTTCGACTACCGCCCTACCAGTATCATTCAGATCGTGGCTAAGTTATTTGCCAAGGTTCTCTCCTTGCGGCTGGCTCCTAGACTTGGCGAGATGGTCTCCTCCAACCAAAGTGCCTTCATTGCGGGACGGAGTGTACACGATAACTTCATCCTTGTCCAGCAAACGGTGCGGCAACTTCATCGACTCCGGCTCCCCCGAGTCCTCCTCAAACTGGATATCGCCCGCGCCTTCGACTCCGTCTCATGGCCGTTTCTTCTCCAGGTCCTTTAGCATCTTGGCTTCGGGCCCCGATGGCGTGACTGGATTTCCATCCTCATATCCACGGCCTCCACTCGTGTGATGATCAATGGTGTGCCTGGCCCCCCCATTGCCCACTGTCAAGGCCTTCGGCAAGGCGACCCCGTTTCACCTATGCTCTTCGTCCTAGTGATCGACGCCCTCAACTCGCTCTTGCAGCATGCGGTGACCACGGGCATCATTCGGCGCCTCATCGACAGGATTGCTGCCTCGAGTATCTCCCTCTTTGCGGATGATGTGGTCATTTTCTGCCACCCGGATCCTTCCGAGCTTGCCGCTGTTAGTTCACTGCTCGACTTCTTTGGGGCAGTGTCCGGGCTGCGCACCAACTTCGCCAAGTGCGCGACGGCTCCAATTCAGTGCACTCCAGAGGTCTCCCAAGCTGTGGGCTCCTCCTTGTCCTACCCGGTCGTGGCCTTCCCCATTTAGTACCTCGGCCTTCCCCTCTCCCTCCGCAAGGTGCCAGTCACTAGCTTGCTACCCCTCATCAATAAGCTGCTGCACAAGCTGGCCACCTGGAAAGCTGCCCACCTTTCGCGCGATGGACGTCTTGCCTTGATCCGGCAAGTCCTCACGGCCATGCCAGTCCATATCTTACTGGCCATGTCTTTGTCCCCTCCATCCTCAAGAAAGCCAACCGGATCATCCGTGATTTTCTATGGCATGGACGAAAAGACGCCCGCTCTGGCTCCTGTCTTGTTAGCTAGGCACGTGTTTGCCATCCGATCAAGCTAGGTGGGCTCGAAATTCGTGATCTACACCGCACCGGAATTTCCCTTCGGGTGCGCTGGCTTTGGCTGCATGCTTCTGACCCTTCTCGGCCATGGTCACATCTTTAGCCGCCTTCGGACCCCGAGGCCCTGCGGTTCTTCCGCGCTTCGACGTCATGGTCCCTCGGCAACGGTTCCATTTGCCGCTTCTGGACTGACAACTGGCTTCAGGGGCACTCTATCGCTGAACTCGCCCCAAGCCTCACAGCCCTTGTCCCGATCCGGCGCCGTCACTCGTGTACTGTCGCCTCAGGTCTGCAGGATCGCATGTGGATCGGTGATATCCACGGCCATCTCAGTCTAGCTGCTGCTCTCGAGTACTTTGACCTCTCGCGCCGTTTGCAGGCCATCGTCCTTTCTCAGGAGCCTAATACCATCTCTTGGCGCTGGACGGAGAGCGGTGCCTACTCCGCTTCCTCTTGCTATAATGCCTTATTCACCGGCTCTATGTCCTCCGAGCATTAGCGTCTCATCTGGAAATCTGCGGCCCCGTGATGTCTACTACACAACCTTCTTCTTGTAGACGTTGTTGGGCCTCCAAGTGCAGAGGTTTGTAGGACAGTAGCAAATTTCCCTCAAGTGGATGACCTAAGGTTTATCAATCCGTAGGAGGCGTAGGATGAAGATGGTCTCTCTCAAGCAACCCTGCAACCAAATAACAAAGAGTCTCTTGTGTCCCCAACACACCTAGTACAATGGTAAATTGTATAGGTGCACTAGTTCGGCAAAGAGATGGTGATACAAGTGGTATATGGATGGTAGATAAAGGTTTTTGTAATCTGAAAATATAAAAACAGCAAGGTAACTAATGATAAAAGTGAGCACAAACGGTATTGCAATGCTAGGAAACAAGGCCTAGGGTTCATACTTTCACTAGTGCAAGTTCTCTCAACAATAATAACATAATTGATCACATAACTATCCCTCAACATGCAACAAAGAGTCACTCTGAAGTCACTAATAGCGGAGAACAAACGAAGAGATTATGGTAGGGTACGAAACCACCTCAAAGTTATTCTTTCCAACCAATCCGTTGGGCTATTCCTATAAGTGTCACAAACATCCCTAGAGTTCGTACTAGAATAACACCTTAAGACACAAATCAACCAAAACCCTAATGTCACCTAGATGCTCCAATGTCACCTCAAGTATCCGTGGGTATGATTATACGATATGCATCACACAATCTCAGATTCATCTATTCAACCAACACATAGAACCTCAAAGAGTGCCCCGAAGTTTCTACCGGAGAGTCAAGACGAAAACATGTGCCAACCCCTATGCATAGATTCCCAAGGTTACGGAACCCCCAAGTTGATCACCAAAACATACATCAAGTGGATCATAGAATACCCCATTGCCACCACAGGTATCCCACGCAAGACATACATCAAGTGTTCTCAAATCCTTAAAGACTCGATCCGATAAGATAACTTCAAAGGGAAAACTCAATCCATTACAAGAGAGTAGAGGGGGAGAAACATCATAAGATCCATCTATAATAGCAAAGCTCGTGATACATCAAGATCGTGCCACCTCAAGAATACAAGAGAGAGGGAGATCAAACACATAGCTACTGGAACATACCCTCAGCCCCGAGGGTGAACTACTCCCTCCTCGTCATGGAGAGCGCCGGGATGATGAAGATGGCCACCGGTGAGGGTTCCCCCCTCCGCCAGGGTGCCGGAACGGGTCTAGATTGGTTTTCGGTGGCTACAGAGGCTTCTGGTGGTGGAACTCCCGATCTATTATGCTCCTTGAAGTTTTTAGGGTATATGGGTATATATGGGAGGAAGAAGTACGTCGGTGGATCTCTGGGCTGTCCATGAGGCAGGGGGCGCGCCCAAGGGGGGTGGGCGCGGCCCCACCCTCGTGGGCAGCCCAGGACTCTCCTGGTCCATCTCTGATACTTCGTGGGCTTCTTCTGGTCCAAAAATAAGTTCCGTGAAGTTTCAGGTCAATTGGACTCCGTTTGTTTTTCCTTTTCTGCGGTACTCTAAAACAAGGAAAAACAGAAACTGGCACTGGGCTCTAGGTTAATAGGTTAGTCCCAAAAATCATATAAATGCATATAAAACATCCAAGGTTGATAATATAATAGCATGAAAAAAATCAAAAATTATAGATATGTTGGAGACGTATCAGCATCCCCAAGCTTAATTCCTGCTCGTCCTCAAGTAGGTAAAAGATAAAAACAGAGTTTTTGATGTGGAATGCTGCCTAACATATTTATCAATGTAATTTTCTTTATTGTGGCAAGAATAATCAGATCCATAAGATTCAAGACAAAAGTTTAATATTGACATAAAAATAATAATACTTCAAGCATACTAATAAATCAATTATGTCTTCTCAAAATAACATGGCCAAAGAAAGCTATCCCTATAAAATCATATAGTCTGGCTATGCTCTATCTTCACCACACAAAATATTTAAATCATGCACAACCCCGATAACAAGCCAAGCAATTGTTTCATACTTTTGATGTTCTCAAACTTTTTCAATTTTCACGCAATACATGAGTGTAAGCCATGGACATAACACTATAGGTGGAATAGAATGGTGGTTGTGGAGAAGACAAAAAGGGAGAAGATAGTCTCACATCAACTAGGCGTATCAATGAGCTATGGAGATGCCCATCAATAGATATCAAGGTGAGTGAGTAGGGATTGCCATGCAACGGATGCACTAGAGCTATAAATGTATGAAAGCTCAACAAAAGAAACTAAGTGGGTGTGCATCCAACTTGCTTGCTCACGAAGACCTAGGGCACTTGTGGAGGCCCATTGTTGGAATATACAAGCCAAGTTCTATAATGAAAATTTCCCACTAGTATATGAAAGTGACAAAACAAGAGACTCTCTATCATGAAGATCATGGTGCTACTTTGAAGCACAAGTGTGGAAAAAATGATAGTAGCATTGTCCATTTTATTATTATTTTTTTATTTGGCCTTTCCCCTTTTTTTATTTGGCCTTCCTTTTTTTATTTGGCCTTTCTTTTTTTATTTGGCCTTTCTTTTTTCTTTTTTTGGGACAATGCTCTATTAATGATGATCATCACACTTCTATTTATTTACAACTCAATGATACGTCCATTTTGCATCATGCTTTTATATCAATATTTATTGCATTATGGGCTGTTATTACACATTATGTCACAATACTTACGCCTATTCTCTCTTATTTTACAAGGTTTACATAAAGAGGGAGAACTCTGGCAGCTGGGATTCTGGGCTGGAAAAGGAGCAAATATTACAGACCTATTCTGCATAGCTCCAAAAGTCCTGAAACTTCACGGAAGACGTTTTTAGAATATATAAAAAATACTCAGCGGAAGAAGTTCACCAGGGGGGCCACACCCTGCCCACGAGGGTGGGGGGCGCGCCCTGCCCCCTGGGCGTGCCCCCTACCTCGTGGGCCCCCTGGTGGCCCTCTGATGTCCATCTTCTGCTATATGAAGTCTTTCGATGAGAAAAAAATCATAAGCCATCTTCTCGGACGAAACTTCGCCGCCACGAGGCGGAACCTTGGCGGAAGCAATCTAGGGCTCTGGCGGAACTGTTCTGCCGGGGAAACTTCCCTCCAGGAGGGGGAAATCATCGCCATCGTCATCACCAACGCTCCTCTCATCGGGAGAGGGCAATCTCCATCAACATCTTCACCAGCACCATCTCCTCTCAAAACCCTAGTTCATCTCTTGTATCCAATTCCTACCTCCAAGTCCGGGATTGGTACATGTGGGTTGCTAGTAGTGTTAATTACTCCTTGTAGTTGATGCTAGTTGGTTTATTTGGTGGAAGATCATATGTTCAGATCCTATATGCATATTAATACCCCTCTGATTATGAACATGAATATGCTTTGTGAGTAGTTACGTTTGTTCCTGAGGACATGGGAGAAGTCTTGCTATTAGTAGTCATGTGAATTTGGTCTTCGTTCGATATTTTGATGAGATGTATGTTGTCATCCCTCTAGTGGTGTTATGTGAACGTCGACTACATAACACTTCACCATTATTTGGGCCTAGAGGAAGGCATTGGGGAGTAATAAGTAGATGATGGGTTGCTAGAGTGACAGAATCTTAAACCCTAGTTTATGTGTTGCTTCGTAAGGGGCTGATTTGGATCCATATGTTTCATGCTATGGTTAGGTTTACCTTAATACTTTTGTTGTAGTTGCGGATGCTTGCAATAGAGGTTAATCATAAGTGGGATTCTTGTACAAGTAAGGACAGTACGCAAGCACCGGTCCACCCACATATTAGATTATCAAAGTACCGAACGCGAATCTTATGAACGTGATGAAAACTAGCTTGACGATATTCCCATGTGTCCTCGGGAGTGCTTTTCTCTATATAAGAGTTTGTACAGGCTTGTCCTTTGCTACAAAAAGGATTGGGCCCCCTTGCTGCACTTTATTTACTTTTGTTACTTGTTGCTCGTTACAAATTATCTTATCACAAAACTATCTGTTACCACTTATTTCAGTACTTGCAGAGAATACCTTGCTAGAAACCGCTTATCATTTCCTTCTATTCCTCGTTGGGTTCGACACTCTTACTTATCGAAAGGACTACGATAGATCCCCTATACTTGTGGGTCATCAAGACTCTTTTCTGGCACCGTTGCTGGGGAGTAAAGCGCCTTTGGTAGGTGGAATTTGGTAAGGAAAAATTTATATAGTGTGCTGAAATTTATTGTCACTTGTTACTATGGAAAGTAATCCTCTGAGGGGCTTGTTCGGGTTATCTTCACCCCGACTAGTAGAGCAAAGAGTTGCTCCTCAACCTACTGAACCTACTGAAAATGAAAATGTCTGCTTTGAAATTCCTTTGGGTATGATAGAAAAACTGCTAGCTAATCCTTTTGTAGGACATGGAACAAAGCATCCTGATAAGCATCTAATATATGTGGATGAAGTTTGTGGATTATTTAAGCTTGTAGGTGTACCCGGAGATGTTGTTAAGAAGAAGGTCTTCCCTTTATCTTTGAAGGGAGATGCATTGACATGGTATAGGCTATGTGATGATATGGGGTCATGGAACTACAAACGATTGAAATTGGAATTTCATCAGAAGTTTTATCCTATGCATCTTGTTCATCGTGATCACAATTATATATATAATTTTTGGCCTCGCGAAGGAGAAAGCATCGCTCAAGCTTGGGGGAGGCTTAAATCAATGTTATATTCATGCCCCAATCATGAGCTCTCAAGAGAAATGATTATTCAAAATTTTTATGCTCGACTTTCTGATAGCAATCGCACCATGCTTGATACTTCTTGTGCTGGCTCTTTTATGATGAAGACTATTGAATTCAAATGGGATTTATTGGGAAGGATTAAACGCAACTATGAAGATTGGGACCTTGATACGTCCATTTTGCATCATGCTTTTATATCGATATTTATTGCATTATGGGCTGTTATTTCACTTTATGTCACAATACTTATGGCTATTCTATCTTATTTTACAAGGTTTACATGAAGAGGGAGAATGCCGACAACTGGAATTCTGGGCTGGAAAAGGAGTAAATATTAGAGACCTATTCTGCGCAACTCCAAAAGTCCTAAAACTCCACAAAACATCTTAAAATAAATAAAGAAAAATCCTCGCCAAAGATGAAGGCCAGGGGGCCCACACCCTGCTCACGAGGGTGGGGGGCGTGCCCTCCTACCTCGTGGGCCCCCTGGTGGCTCTCTGATGTCCATCTTCTCCTATATGAAGTCTTTCGATGAGAAGAAAACAAGAAGAAACCTTTCGGGATGAGACTCCGCCGCCACGAGGCGGAACCTTGGCGGAACCAATCTAGAGCTCCGGCAGAGCTGTTTTGCCGGGGATACTTCCCTCCGGGAGGGGGAAATCATCACCATCGTCATCACCAACGCTCCTCTCATCGGGAGAGGGCAATCTCCATCAACATCTTCACCAACACCATCTCATCTCCAAACCCTAGTTCATCTCTTGTATCCAATTCTTGTCTCAAAGCCCGGGATTGGGGCTAGTAGGTTGCTAGTAGTGTTGATTACTCCTTGTAGTTGATGCTAGTTGGTTTATTTTGTGGAAGATCATATGTTCAGATCCTATATGCATATTATTACCCCTCTGATTATGAACATGAATATGCTTTATGAGTAATTACGTTTGTTCCTGAGGACAAGGGAGAAGTCTTGCTATTAGTAGTCATGTGAATTTGGTATTCGTTTGATATTTTGATAAGATGTATGTTGTCTAGCCTCTAGTGGTGTTATGTGAACGTCGACTACATAACACTTCACCATTATTTGGGCCTAGAGGAAGGCATTTGGAAGTAATAATTAGATGATGGGTTGCTAGAGTGACTGAAGCTTAAACCCTAGTTTATGCGTTGCTTCGTAAGGGGCTGATTTGGATCCACATGTTTCATGCTATGGTTAGGTTTACCTTAATACTTTTGTTGTAGTTGTGGATGCTTGCAATAGAGGTTAATCATAAGTGGGATTCTTGTTCAAGTAAGAACAACACCCAAGCACCAGTCCACCCACATATCAAATTATCAAAGTACCGAACGCAAATCATATGAACGTGATGAAAACTAGCTTGACGATATTCCCATGTGTCCCTCGGGAGTGCTTTTCCTATTATAAGAGTTTGTTCCGGCTTGTCCTTTGCTACAAAAGGATTGGGCCATCTTGCTACACTTTATTTAATTTTGTTACTTGTTGCTCGTTACCATTTATCTTGTCACAAAACTATCTGTTACCACTTATTTCAGTACTTGCAGAGAATACCTTGCTGAAAACTGCTTATCATTTCCTTCTGCTCCTCGTTGGGTTCGACACTCTTACTTATCGAAAGGACTACGATAGATCCCCTATACTTGTGGGTCATCACGACTCTTTTCTGGCGCCGTTGCCGGGGAGTGTAGCGCCTTTGGTAGGTGGAATTTGGTAAGGAAACATTTATATAGTGTGCTGAAATTTACTGTCACTTGTTACTATGGAAAGTAATTCTCTGAGGGGCTTGTTCGGGGTATCTTCACCCCGTCCAGTAGAGCAAAGAGTTGCTCCTCAACCTACTGAACCTATTGAAAATGAAACTCCTTTTGAATTTCCTTCGGGTATGATGGAAAAACTGCTAGCTAACCCTTTTACAGGAGATGGAACAAAGCATCCTGATGAGCACTTAATATATGTGGATGAAGTTTGTGGATTATTTAAGCTTGCAGGTATACCCGATGATGTTGCTAAGAAGAAGGTCTTCCCTTTATATTTGAAGGGAGACGCATTGATATGGTATAGGCTATGTGATGATATGAGATCATGGAACTATAAAAGATTGAAGTTGGAATTTCATCAAAAGTATTACCCTATGCATCTTGTTCATCATGATTGCAATTATATATATAATTTCTGGCCTCTCGAAGGAGAAAGCATCGCTCAAGCTTGGGGGAGGCTTAAATCAATGTTATATTCATGCCCCAATCATGAGCTCTCGAGAGAAATAATTATGCAAAGTTTTTATGCTCGGCTTTCTGAAAACAATCGCACCATGCTCGATACTTCTTGTGCTGGCTCTTTTATGATGAAGACTATTGAATTTAAATGGAATTTATTGGATAGAATTAAACGCAACTCTGAAGATTGGGACCTCGACGAAGGTAAGGAGTCAGGTATGACACCTAAGTTTGATTGTGTTAAATCTTTTATGGACGCCGATATTTTCCGTAAGTTTAGCACTAAATATGGACTTGACTCTGAGATAGTAGCTTCTTTCTGTGAATCTTTTGCTACTTATGTTGATCTCCCTAAGGAGAAGTGGTTTAAATATCATCCTCCCATAGAAGTAAAAGTAGCTGCACCTATTAAAGTTGAACAAAAGACTGTCACTTATAATGATCCTATTGTTCCTACTTCTTATGTTGAGAAACCACCTTTCCCTGTTAGAGTAAAGGATCATGCTAAAGCTTCAACTATTGTTCATAAAAGCAATATTAGAACTTATACACCTCCTGAGAAATTTAAAGTAAAACCTAATATTGCTATTGTTAAAGATCTCTTGTCTGATAATATTGATGGGCACGTTATTCAGTTTGATGGTGAAACTGCTAGAATTGCTAAGCCTTGTGATAAAGATAAACATAGACCCGTGGTAGGCGTGCCTGTTATTTCTGTTAAAATAGGAGATCATTGTTATCATGGCTTATGTGATATGGGTGCTAGTACTAGTGTTATACCTTATGACTTGTATAAAGAAATCAAGCATGAAATTGCACCTGCTGAGTTAGAAGATATTGATGTCACAATTAAACTTGCCAATAGAGATACTATTTCAGCGATGGGAATTGTTAGAGATGTTGAAGTCTTGTGTGGGAAAACTAAATATCCTGCTGATTTTCTTGTTCTTACTTCTCCAGAAGATAGCTTTTGTCCCATTATATTTGGTAGACCCTTCTTGAACACTGTTAATGCTCGGATAGATTGCGAAAAGAATGTTGTTACTATTGGCTTGGATGATATGGTTCATGAGTTTAATTTCTCTAAATTTAGTAAACAACATCGTGAGGAAGAATTACCTAGTAAGGATGAAATTATTGGTCTTGTTTCTATTGCCGTACCTCCTAGTGATCCTTTAGAACACTATTTGCTAGACCATGAAAATGATATGTTCATGAATGAAAGAAGAGAAATAGATGAAGTATTCTTTAAACAGGAACCTATTCTGCAACACAATTTTCCTGTTGAAAATTTAGGGGATCCTCCTGCACCCAAGGGTGATCCCGTGTTTGAGCTTAAACCGTTGCCTGATAATCTTAAATATGCTTATCTTGATGAAAAGAAGATATATCCTGTTATTATTAGTGCTAACCTTTCAGAGCATGAAGAAGAAAGATTGTTGAAAACTCTGAAGAAGCACCGTGCTGCTATTGGATATACTCTTGATGATCTTAAGGGCATTAGTCCCACTCTATGTCAACATAAAATAAATTTGGAGGCGGACGCCAAACCAGTTCGTGATCCTCAACGATGTCTGAATCCTAAAATGAAAGAAGTGGTAAGGAAAGAAATACTCAAGCTTCTGGAGGCAGGTATAATCTATCCCGTTACTGATAGTCAGTGGGTAAGTCTTGTCCATTGTGTCCCTAAGAAGGGAGGTATTACTGTTGTTCCTAATGATAGAGATGAATTGATTCCACAAAGAATTATCACAGGTTATAGGATGGTAATTGATTTCCGCAAATTAAATAAGGCTACTAAGAAAGATCATTACCCCTTACCTTTTATTGATCAAATGCTAGAAAGATTATGCAAACATACACATTACTGCTTTCTAGATGGTTATTCTGGTTTCTCTTAAATACCTGTGTCGGCTAGAGATCAATCAAAGACTACTTTTACATGCCCTTTTGGTACTTTTGCTTATAGACGTATGCCTTTTGGTTTATGTAATGCACCTGCTACCTTTCAAAGATGCATGATGGCTATATTCTCTGACTTTTGTGAAAAGATTTGTGAGGTTTTCATGGACGACTTTTCCGTCTATGGTTCCTCTTTTGATGATTGCTTGAGCAATCTTGATCGAGTCTTGCAGAGATGTGAAGAAACTAATCTTGTCTTGAATTAGGAAAAGTGCCACTTTATGGTTAATGAAGGTATTGTCTTGGGGCACAAAGTTTCTGAAAGAGGTATAGAAGTTGATAAAGCCAAGGTTGATGCTATTGAAAAGATGCCATGTCCCAAGGACATCAAAGGTATAAGAAGTTTCCTTGGTCATGCTGGATTTTATAGGAGGTTCATTAAGGACTTCTCAAAAATTTCTCGGCCTCTGACTAATTTATTACAAAAAGATATACCATTTGTCTTTGATGATGATTGTGTAGAAGCATTTGAAATACTTAAGAAAGCATTAGTCTCTGCACCTATTGTTCAGCCACCTGATTGGAACGTACCCTTTGAAATTATGTGTGATGCTAGTGATTATACTGTAGGTGCTGTCCTAGGGCAAAGAGTTGATAAGAAATTAAATGTTATTCACTATGCTAGTAAGACTCTAGATAATGCTCAAAGAAATTATGCTACTACTGAAAAAGAACTCTTAGTAGTTGTATTCACTTGTGATAAGTTCAGACCTTATATTGTTGATTCTAAAGTAACTATTCACATTGATCATGCTGCTATTAAATATCTTATGGAAAAGAAAGATGCTAAACCTAGACTCATCAGATGGGTTCTCCTGCTACAAGAATTTGATTTGCATATTGTTGATAGAAAGGGAGCTGAGAACCCCGTTGCAGACAACTTGTCTAGGTTAGAGAATGTTCTTGATGACCCACTACCTATTAATGATAGCTTTCCTTATGAACAATTAAATGTTATAAGTACTTCTCGTAGTACTCCATGGTATGTTGATTATGCTAATTATAGTGTTGCTAAGTTTATACCACCTATGTCGGAGTAATGGGCCACGGGTAGGCCAACCCGGGTCCCAGAACCTTTGAAGACATCGGGGCGGGCTGCGCCCCTCAAAGACCCCAGGACGAAGAGCCACCTCCTGAGGAGTCGACGGCAAGACGGCCGACTGCCCGCTCACGGCCGAGTCCCAGGGACGACATCCAGAGAAGCCGGCTTTGGGGAGTCGGCCCGCGACTCCAACAAACCCCATGACCTCATCAAAGGGGACGAGGCAGGGGCGTGGCTACAGCGAAGCCCACCCCGCCCCTCACCAAGGGCAGGCATGGCCACAGCACGCCGTACCCTGGAAGATCTCCGCGCGGCGTGGCACTGTTGCCATGCCGGCCCTGACATCAGCACCGTCGGGCCGAATCCTGCACCCACGACGGCTTGTTTGTACGGCCTGGAGGCAGCGGGCCCCACCAGTCAGTGAGACCTCGGGAGACGACAGGAGAACCACCAGTCGGACCCATCGGGAGTCGGCCCGGGGGAGTCGGCCGAGCCCTCCCCCGGGGCCCACGCGCCATTAATCAAGATGTGATGGGGAGAGGCAACAGTGATCGCCCGCCGGGCGGCGGGGCTGTTGCCATGACCTCATAACCAAGCCCGCGTCATCAGAAGCACGGCTACAGTAAGCAGCAGCCGGCAAGACCCGCCAGCGGCGGACGCGGGCTGTCGGCTCCGTACCCGGCTAGTCGGCGGGGGCCGCTAGTCGGCGGGCCCCAGTGGTCGGCAGAGAAGACGGAGGCCAGAGACACTGACGGCTGGGCCCGCACCCAGCCGGATTACCATTGTACCCCTGGGGGGTAGGCCTATATAAACCCCCCAGGGCACCCATGCAAAGGGTTGGAACCCATTAGCTCTAGACCAGATCATATAGAAGGGAGAGAGCTAGCCTTGCCCTCTCCTACCACCAGAAAACAGCTTAAGGAGCAACCGTGTAAGCACTTTGACCATAGTGATCATGCGGAGACCCCGCAGAGCAGCAGTAGGGGTATTATCTCCCCGGAGAGCCCCGAAGCTGGGTAAGATTCGCCAGCGTGCATGTCTTCGCCTCATCCCATTTCCAGGCACCGGCGACATTCTACTCGCCCCCACCATGATAAGCCATCCGTTGGCATATGTCGCACCAAACCCCCGACATTTGGCGCCCACCGTGGGGCCTGGTGCACCGCCGTCCGGAGATCTGTTCTGGACGGGAACTCTTTTCCTCCCTGGCGAGCACAGCCAGCCAGGCTCGCCAGATGGAGTTTGCGTCGACGCGCTAAGCGGCGTCGAGATCGCCTGCGCAGTCAGCTCCTTGGCCGAACTCGTCGGCGAGGTCCGCCTCTCCGACGAACCTGCATCCGACGCAGGCACGGGCGGCCCCGAGAACCTCCTCGCGGGCCTCCTCGATCAACTCCACGTTTCTGGCGAGCCCGCCATAGACTTGGAGTCCGTAGGCTCCACCGACCCGATGCTGGTCGACTCCGACACCGCGTCGCTCAACGCGTTCCCCACCAATGTGGTGGTCTACGACGAACCTCTCCCCCACGCAGAGAGCAACGGAAGCACCGTCACCGAGGTGCTAGTCATCAGTCATGATGAGCTCCCCGGCGGAGGAGCGCAGGACTCGCTCGGCGCGGCGCTGCAAGACCTAACTGCACCCATTCCGTAAGATGCTGACGCTGAGACGTTGGAGGCGCGCCGCCTTCAGCTCAGTGAAGGTGCGAAGAAGCTGGCCAGCATGAGGCGCTTGTTAGAAGCCTATCAGCGGGAGATGGATCGCGCCGTCGGCGGCTTGCCGGCCCCGGCGGGGCCCAGACGCCTTGGCGCAGTACGGTAGCGCGGCGTAGCCATCGCCAACCTATTTGGGGCAAGCCGCCCTGTGTACGCTACACCAGCAGAGAACATCCGAGCCGCCCAGGTAGCGGCGGACGAGCTGGACAATTTCGAGGGCGAAGAACGCCGCCTCATGATGGAGCGAGTCCAGCGGCTTCTAGACGCGGCTGCCGCACAGAACGAGGCCGACTGCCGCGCGGAGGCGCCTCAACGACCCATCGACGACCTTCACCGAGATCAAGGCGCGACGTCTCGGACGCCGACTGGCGGCGCCCGAGGAAGAAGAGACAAGGAGCCGACTGTCAGCCACAGTCGGACTCGCATTACCATAGAGTGCGACCGAGATGGCCGCCCAAGAGCAGTGGAACGACGGGACGACTGTCCGCCTCCCCCTCCCCGCAAGGAGAGGCGAGTCTCCCCGCCGCCTGTTGACCATCCGACTCTTGGTGACCGCCTTGGCCGCCGAGAGGGAGTTGGAGAGAACGACGCCCGCCACCGGATCGACCGACTCCACCGATCCTTAGCGCTCGAGGAAGAAGACGAGCTGGGTCCACCTTGTTTCGGGCCCCGCATTCGGGACGAACCCTTTCCCAGAGGGTTCACACTCCCCAGAGACACGCCCAAGTATACCGGCTCCGTGAAGCCGGAAGACTGGCTAGTCGACTACTCCACGGCTGTTAGCATATCAAACGGCAACAAGCGTGTCGCCGTAAAGTACGTTCCGCTCATGCTCTAGGGCATGGCCCGGACGTGGCTGAACAGCCTAAAGCCCCGCAGCATCAACAGCTGGGTCGACTTCACCGAAGTGTTCGTCCGCAACTTCACCAGCACGTACAAGCGTCCTCCCAAGCCTCGTCAACTCTCCTTGTGCGTGCAAGGCCCCGACGAGTCGACTCGCGATTACCTCACGCGTTGGGCCGAGCTCCAGAACTCCTGCGAGGGCGTGCACGAGGTGCAGGCCATCGAGTACTTCACGGCCGGGTGCAGAGAAGGCACCCTCCTCAAGCACAAGCTCCTTTGCGATGAGCCAGAAACCCTCGACGAGCTGCTGATCATAGCGGACAAGTACGCCACGGCCGACTCCTCCATGAAGGCGGAAATTCAAATCAACACGACTGGCAAAGTGGCTCCTCAAGCTCCAAGAACTCCGGCGGCAGACGCCGGCCGGCGACAACAGCAGGGCGACAACAAGCACAAGGCCCCGCAGCCGGCTTCCAGTAGCCAGCAGGTCGCGATCGTTGAAGCCCAGCAGCCAGAAGAGCAGCCCCCGCCCAAGCGACAGAAAGGCGGCAAGCCAAACTGGTTGCCGGCCTTCTCCTATGAGCAGACCTTGGATGGACCTTGCAAGTTCCACAGCGGCGCAAAGCCGTCGAATCACACCACCTGGAAGTGCCACTGGCTCACCAGGATCGCCAAGGGAGACGGCCTCCTATCTCCCCCGCCTGCTGGGCGGCCGCCTCCGCCTCCGCCCCAGCAGCCGGCTGTCAGGCCAGTCGGCGCAGTACAAGACGAATACCCTGAAGAGCATGGAGCCTATGTGGTGTTCACCAGTGTGGCTGATGATCGACGCAGCAGGCGGCTGCAGCGACAAGAGGTGAACGCGGTAGCGTCGGAGAGGCCAGAGTTCATGCACTGGTCTGAGAAGCCCATCAGCTGGAGCAGGGCTGACCACCCAGAAGTGATGCCGAGTCCGGGCTCCTATGCTTTGGTCCTGAACGCCACCTTTGCTACGGACAGATGAGCCGCGCATTTCTCGCGAGTTCTGATAGACGGGGGCAGCAGCATCAATATCCTGTACAAGGACACCATGGAGAAGTTAGGAATCAAGCAAAGACAGCTTCAGAACAGCCGAACTGTGTTCCACGGCATTGTTCCTGGGCTTTCTTGCTCGCCGATCGGCAAGATCGTGATGGACGTCCTCTTTGGGGACAAAGATCACTTCCGTAGAGAGCCCGTTTGGTTTGAGGTGGTGGATCTTGAGATCCCATACCATGCGCTGCTTGGCCGACCTGCCTTGGCCAAGTTCATGGCGGTCCCCCACTACGCCTACCTCAAGATGAAGATGCCCAGTTCCAAGGGAATTCTGACTGTGGCTGGTGACTATCGGAAGTCGTCTGCTTGCGCAGCAGAGAGCAGTCGGCTGGCCGAGTCCTTGGTAATCGCGGCTGAGAAGCGGCTCCTTGAGCGAGTTGTGGCGATGGCCGGCAAGCAGCCTGAGGTGTCGCTCAACCCAAAAGAGTTGGAGACTGAGGGTTCGTTCAAGCCAGCCAAAGAGACAAAGAAGATACCCTTGGACCCGGAGCACCCAGAGAGGTACGCCGTCGTAGGTGCAAACCTCGACAGCAAATAGGAAGGCGAGCTCATCGATTTCCTTCATGAGAATCGACACATCTTTGCATGGTCCCCCAAAGACATGCCAGGTGTACCGACGGAATTCGCCGAGCACAAGTTACATGTCCGATCTGATGCAAAGCCGGTCAGACAGCCCCTGCGCCGCTTATCAGAAGAGAAGAGAAGAGTTGTCGGAGAAGAGATAGCCCGACTCCTAGCAGCCGGCTTCATTATGGAAGTATTCTTTCCAGAATGGCTAGCAAATCTGGTCCTGGTACTAAAGAAGAACAAGCAGTGGTGAATGTGTATTGACTACACGAGCCTCAACAAGGCCTGCTCCAAGGACCCATTTGCTTTACCAAGAATCGATCAGGTGATAGACTCCATAGCCGGATGCGAGCTGTTGAGTTTTTTGGATGCATATTCAGGATATCACCAGATCAAGCTAAACCCGGCTGACAGACTGAAAACCGCCTTCATCACGCCGTTTGGAGCCTTCTGCTACCTCACCATGACGTTCAGCTTAAGGAACACCGGCGCCACCTTCCAGCGTTGCATGCAAAAGTGCCTCCTCAAGAAGCTCGGCAGGAACGCCCATGTTTACGTGGACGACGTGGTGGTGAAGACGGAAAAGCGTGGGACACTGCTGGAAGACCTCAAGGAGACATTTGAGAACCTGCGCCGGTTCCAGATCAAGCTCAACCCCGAGAAGTGTGTCTTCGGAGTACCAGCCGGCCAGCTCCTTGGCTTCCTGGTCTCTGAACGCGGCATAGAATGCAACCCAGTAAAAATCAAGGCCAATGAGAGAATGGAGGTACCCAGCCGACTGCTGGACGTGCAGAAGTTCACCGGCTGCTTGGCGTCCATCAGCCGATTCATCAGTCGGCTGGGTGAGAAAGCTCTCCCCTTGTACCAACTCATGAAGAAGACCACTTTTTTCGAGTGGAACCATAAGGCGGACGAAGCTTTTCACCAATTGAAGAAGATGTTGACTACTCCACCTGTCCTGGCGGCTCCGACTCCCAAGGAACCTATGCTCCTGTACATCGCCGCCACCAGCCGAGTAGTCAGCACGGTCATTATAGTGGAGCGCAAGGAGGAAGGCAAGGCGCTGCCTGTCCAGAGACCGGTATATTACCTGAGCGAGGTACCGTCGACCTCCAAGCAGAACTACCCCCACTACCAGAAGATGTGCTATGGCCTACACTTTGCTGCCAAGAAATTGAAGCCTTACTTTCAAGAGCATCCAATCACAGTGGTCTGCACGGCCCCGCTTGCCGAGATCATTGGTAGCCGAGATGCTTCTGGCCGAGTGGCCAAGTGGGCCATAGAGCTAGCTCCTTACACCGTCCACTACCAGCCCCGCACCGCCATCAAGTCACAAGCACTGGCCGACTTCCTCGTCGACTGGGCCGAGACCCAGTACCTACCTCCAGCACCTGATTCCACCCATTGGCGGATGCATTTCGATGGCACCAAGATGCGCACTGGCTTGGGAGCCGGCGTCGTCCTCACCTCTCCCAAAGGCGACAAGCTCAAGTATGCGCTGCAAATCCACTTTGCCGCCTCCAATAACGTCGCCGAGTACGAGGCGCTCATTCACGGGCTCCGGCTTGCCAAAGAGCTTGGCATCCGCCGGATCTTGTGTTATGGCGACTCGGACTTAGTGGTCCAGCAATCATCTGGCGACTGGGACGCGAAAGATGCAAACATGGCGAGCTACCGTTTCCTCGTGCAGCAACTCAGCGGGTATTTCGAAGGGTGCGAGTTCCTCCCTGTGCCAAGGAATGACAATGACCAAGCAGATGCATTGGCACGAATCGGCTCTACCCGCCAAGCAATACCATCTGGTGTCGCCCTTCAACGCCTCCTCAAGCCGTCTGTCAAGCCTTCACCAGAATCAGACTCCATTTTTGTGCCAGCTCCTCCCGAAGACGTCGGATCCGACTCCAGAGCTCCGGCAGTCGGAACGAGGATTTTGGCGGAAGACCCCAAAGCTGCCACAGCCAAACCCGGCCCGGGGACTGCGGTGGCGGACTCGAAGACTCCAGAACTCGGCCCAAGGACCGCGCCAGTCGGCCTGGGGACTTCAACAACCCAGCAAGCAGCTGTTGACTCCACCCCGCCGCCTCCCAGCCCAACCGCCCTCATCCAAGTCCCAGTTCTGGCAGTCGAAGAAATAGCAGCACCCTCATGGGTAATCCTGCAACGAACGTTTCAGATAAAAAGTTAACACCCAAAGTTCATCAATCGGAGTTCCGGGCTGCCTCCTCAGCAGCCAGCCCAAAACTCAGGGACTACACCCAGTGGGTGCGCTGGCGCGCCCCACAGAGAGGAACAAGAAAAACAAAGACCAAAGGGAAAAAAACATACCCGGACGGCTGCCCGCGATGCCAGGAATGCCTTGGTGCAACTCGGGAGAGCGTCGCCCTCAGCGCGAAGCTTCGCTTGGACGTCCAGGAGCGCCTGGTTCAGCGGCCCTGTGCTGCCTCCTCGCACCCACCCAGTAGGCGCTGCGCTTGTCACCTCGGCGTCTGGGATCGCCGAGCTGGTGGTGCCGGCTTCCAGGGGGCGGGGCGCCGAAGTCGCCTTCTCCAGACGGCGGCGCGTTGGCGAGCCGACTTGAAGAAGTAGCCTCGCCACGGCCTCGTCTTCGGTCGGTGGCACCGAAGGGCCCGCCGGCTGCCCGCCCTGCGCACCTTCAGACGGCGGCGGAACATTCACATCCGGCGTAGAGGGGTCGCCGCCCTCCCCCTCCATGACGGGGTTCTCCCTGCCGGCTTCCCCAGTCTGCCCCGTGAACTCCGGAGGCGGCGGCGCAGAGTTCAACGGGGTAACAAGAACCGCCGACTGGCGGCGTGCGGCTTCCTCGGCCTGCTGCTTCGCCGCGGCGGCGGCTTCGGCCTCCGCCAGTTTTTTCTTGGCGGAGGCCTCCGCCCTGTCGGCCTCTGCCTTCTCCAGGCAGAGGGCCTCTTCTTCATTGCGCTTCTCCTGCGCATTCCGCTCCGTCGCCTCCCGGAGGTCAGCAGCGAGGTCAATCCACCGAGTGGTGGCGGACGTCTCCGCTGACCCCATGACGGAGGCGGCGGTGACCCTCTCAAGAGAGAGGGGAGCCCTGAAGCAAGAGGGGAAAACAGAGACTTAGATAAAGTCACAAAGAAAGAATAAAACTTTGAAGACAGAATACTTACGCGGAGACCAATGGCGGCTTCTTCACTTCCTTACAGAAGCGGATGGCCTTCGCGGCCGCCTCGTCCCGCCGGGTCGCCGCAGCCGAACCCTTGGGCTTCTTCGGCCGACTGCCGAACAAGGTCGGCACGGCCCTGCGCTTCTTTCTGCCGCCTGGAGCGCCCGGCGCGACAGAAGAGCCCGCGCCCGGCTGGCTGGCTCCTGGCAGATGGTGAGGGGCGACTTCTCCCTCGGCATCGTCGTCAGGCCAGTCGGCGAAGGTGGCCGAGGGCCTGAAGTCGCCTGCTATTCCTCCCCCTCCCTCGGCGTCATCTTCCAGAGCCGCCGCCCCCAGATCGGGGTCGTCGACGTCGCTCTCCGCCCGGTCGGCAAGGACCTCGCGGGCCGGCCCCGAGGTGTCGGCTGGTGGGTGGAGGAGGGGATTCTAACCAAAGCCGGCTAGTCAAAACAAAACTCGGCAAGAAGAAGACAATCCAAAGAAAGAAAAGAAAGGCGACTCACCACGGGCGGGGGGTTGGCGCGGGAGTACGGCTCCTTGCCGAATCGCCAGTCCTCCAGGAGCCTGCTGTCCGAGAGGTAGTTCACCATGAAGGCCACCTCTTCGTGAGGCATGTCCTTGTTGCACATCCGACTTGGGTCGCGGTGCCCGCTCATTTGGCATATCATATGAGGGCGGCCTTGGAGTGGGAGAACTCGGCGCGAAACAAAGGCGGCCAACAGGTCCGGACCAGTCAGACCCTCCGACTGCGTCAGCACTCGGAGTCGCATGATGGCGCCGGCTCCTGCAGGCGTCAGCGACTTGGCCCGGTACGACCAGTTGTGCAGTCGCCCAGCCGGCGGGCCGGCTTCGAAAGCCGGCAAGTTGACCCGGTCTCCCCTCGCGGAGGCGTTCTTGACGTAGAAGTAGGATCTCTGCCACATCTTCACGACTTGATCAGCGAGATGGAGGGGAAGGGATTGTCGGCCCCCGACCTTCGCACGACGATGAAAGCGCCGCATTGAGCCGGCACGCCCGCAGCCTGGGTGCCGAGCTTGGAAAAGAAGAACTCCCCCCAGAGCTCGAGGGTGGGGAGGACTCCGAGGAAGCCTTCGCACATGGCCACGAAGGCGGACAGCAGCACCACTGCGTTGGGGTGAGGTGGTGCGGCTGGAGGCCGTAGAATTCGAGGAAGGACCGGAAGAAACTGCTCGCCGGGAGCCCCAACCCGTGCAGGCAGTGCGAGCGGAAGATAACCCGCTCGCCCTCCTGCGGCGTGGGGGAAATCTCCCCCTTTGGCGCAAGACGCACCTGGACGCGATCCTCGCCGGGAAGCCTACGAGTCCGGCGGAGGAACTCAACGTGGTCTTCATGAACTTCGGAGCCGTCCCAAGTGCCGGAGCGCACTGGGGGAGGCGCGGCGGCGGAGGAAGAACTCATTGCGAGCTGTTGCCGCAGCGTACGCCGGAGCTTGGGCGTGCGGCGGAGCGAAGAAGAGAAGAGGAAGGAGGAGAGCGAGGAGCAGCAAGGAGGAAGAGAACGAGGAAGTAGTCGGAAGGAGGGGCGCGCGTGCCCCCCTCTTCCCCCTACTTATAGCCCCGTGGGCTGCGAAGCCGAGGGGGCGGACGTGGGGATTTACTGCGCCCACAACCCCACGACCCCCACGATCCACGTAAAGTTACTGCGCGCAGTAACTCCACGGGAATCCCAACCGTCCACCGGGGTCCCAGCGGATCCGCTTGAGCGCCGAGGCGCGGTAGTGGCGGGCCCCGCCTATGGGCCTGTCCCGTCACGCGCGTAGGCTGGCAGGACGGCCTAGCCACGTGCCCTCGCGTGACAGGCCTAGAACGGGCGGCGGCCAAGAGGCTTAGCTAGCACGCCACTTAAATCCCGCCGCGACGTTCGAAATACCGAGCGAGTCGGAATTGAGTGGGTCCGAGTTTAGCAAGTCCGACTCCTTCTAATCGGCCCGATAGAAGTCAATCAAAGACCATGTGTTGAGCACCCGGAAAGAGAAACTGCTGAGGCTTCTCGGCCGATCGTCCGTGGCGCTTCACCAGCTTCGGGGACTACTGTCAGAGTAATGGGCCACGGGTTGGCCAACCCGGGTCCCAGAACCTTTCAAGACATCGGGGCGGGCTGCACCCCTCAAAGACCCCAGGACGAAGAGCCGCCTCCTGAGGAGTCGACGGCAAGACGGCCGACTGCCCGCTCCCGGCCGAGTCCCAGGGACGACTTCCAGAGAAGTCGGCTTTGGGGAGTCGGCCCGCGACTCCAACAAACCCCATGACCTCATCAAAGGGGATGAGGCAGGGGCGTGGCTACAGCGAAGCCCACCCCGCCCCTCACCAAGGGCAGACATGGCCACAGCACGCCGTACCCCAGAAGATCTCCGTGCGGCGTGGCACTGTTGCCATGCCGGCCCTGACATCAGCACCGCAGGGCCAAATCCTGCACCCACGATGGCTTGTCTGTACGACCTGGAGGCAGCAGGCCCCACCAGTCAGTGAGACCTCGGGAGACGGCAGGAGAACCACCAGTCGGACCCATCGGGAGTCGGCCCGGGGGAGTCGGCCGAGCCCTCCCCCGGGGCCCACGCGCCATTAATCAAGATGTGATGGGGAGAGGCAATAGTGATCACCCGCCGGGCAGCGGGGCTGTTGCCATGACCTCATAATCAAGCCCGCGTCATCAGAAGCACGGCTACAGTAAGCAGCAGCCGGCAAGACCCGCCAGCGGCGGACGTGGGCTGTCGGCTCCGTACCCGGCTAGTCGGCGGGCCCCAGCGGTCGGCAGAGAAGACGGAGGCCAGAGACACTAACGGCTAGGCCCGCGCCCAGCTGGATTACCATTGTACCCCTGGGGGGTAGGCCTATATAAACCCCCCAGGGCACCCATGCAAAGGGTTGGAACCCATTAGCTCTAGACCAGATCATATAGAAGGGAGAGAGCTAGCCTTGCCCTCTCCTACCACCAGAAAACAGCTGAAGGAGCAACTGTGTAAACACTTTGGCCATAGTGATCATGCGGAGACCCCGTAGAGCAGCAGTAGGGGTATTATCTCCCCGGAGAGCCCCGAAGCTGGGTAAGATTCACCGGCGTGCATGTCTTCGCCTCATCCCGTTTCCAGGCACTGGCGACGTTCTACTCGCCCCCACCATGATAAGCCATCCGTTGGCATATGTCGCACCAAACCCCCGACAACCTAGCTTCACATACCAGCAAAAGAAAAAGTTTTTCCTATGATTTAAGACATTACTTTTGGGATGATCCACATCTTTATAAAGGAGTAGATGGTGTTATTAGACGTTGTGTACCTGAGCATGAACAGGAACAGATCCTACGCAAGTGTCACTCCGAGGCTTATGGAGGACACCACGCTGGATATAGAACTGCACATAAGGTATTGCAATCTGGTTTTTATTGGCCTACTCTCTTCAAGGATGCCCGTAAGTTTGTCTTGTCTTGTGATGAATGTCAAAGAATTGGTAATATTAGTAGACGTCAAGAAATGCCTATGAATTATTCACTTGTTATTGAACCATTCGATGTTTGGGGCTTTGATTATATGGGACATTTTCCTGCCTCTAATGGATATACACATATTTTAGTTGATGTTGATTACGTTACTAAGTGGGTAGAAGCTATTCCAACTAGTAGTGCTGATCATAACACTTCTATTAAAATGCTTAAGGAAGTTATTTCCCAAGGTTTGGAGTCCCTAGATATTTAATGATTGATGGTGGTTCAAACTTTATTCATGGTACTTTCCGTAAAATGCTTGCTAAATATGATGTTAATCATATAATTGCATCTCCTTATCACCCTCAGTCTAGTGGTCAAGTAGAGTTGAGTAATAGAGAGCTCACATTAATTTTGCAAAAGACTGTTAATAGGTCTAGAAAGAATTGGTCCAAGAAACTTGATGATGCATTATGGGCCTATAGAACTGCATATAAAAATCCTATGGGTATGTCTCCGTATAAAATGGTTTATGGAAAAGCAAGTCACTTACCTCTCGAACTAGAACATAAGGCGTATTGTGCTATTAAAGAACTCAATTATGATTTTAAACTTGCCGGTGAGAAGAGGTTATTTGATATTAGTTCACTTGATGAATGGAGAACCCAAGCTTACGGAAATGCCAAGTTGTTTAAAGAAAAAGTTAAAAGATGGCATGATAAAAGGATACAAGAGCGTGAGTTTAATGTAGGTGATTATGTATTGCTATACAACTCTCGTTTAAGATTTTTTGCAGGAAAACTTCTCTCTAAATGGGTAGGCCCCTATGTTATCAAGGAGGTCTATCGTTCTGGTGCCATAAAAATCAACAACTTTGAAGGCACAAATCCGAAGGTGGTAAACGGTCAAAGAATTAAACATTATATCTCAGGTAATCCCATAAATGTTGAAACCAATATTATTGAAACCGTAACCCCGGAGGAATACATAAGGGACACTTTCCGGAACGTTTCAGACTCCGAAAAGGAATAGGTATGTGGTACGGTAAGTAAACCGACTCCAAAACAATTTTTAAGGCAATATTTCTCCGTTTTGGAATATTTAGAAAAATAGAAAAATAAGTAGCAGTCCGGGAAGGACACGAGGGCCCCACGAGGGTGGTGGGCGCGCCCTACCCCTCTGGGCGCGCCCCCCTACCTCGTGAGCACCTCGTGTGCCTTCCGGACTCCGTTTTCTTGCACGATACGTATTTTGGTCGGTAAAAATTCACTATATATTCTCCCGAAGGTTTTGAATCCCGTATTACGCAAATATCCTCTGTTTTCATTTCGAGCTATCCCGTTGCAGATTAAATCAACATGTCTTCCCAGGATTCGGAAGGAGAAAGCTATGTGGATGATTACTTAGCAAATCCCAAGGTCTATGGAGATGTGGAACACGATGGTTGGACCACAGAGGAAGAAGAGGACTATGAACCCAAGGGGAAGGAGGAGACGAGCTCAGATGAAGATGAAGCCCCATTGCCTCAACCTGGGGACATGCACGTGGAGTTCAAAAAGTCAAGTCTCCCTGATAGGGTAAAGAAACCCAAGTTCGAGTTTATCCCTTTTCGTCTCTTGCAGGAAAATAAGCAGGACCTATGCAAAAAGACATTAACCCTGGAGTGGGAGATTGATAATCTTAGGGATCAAAATGCCGTCCTCAAGCGCAAATTAAGGGAGAAGCCTAAGCCATCAACTAAGCCAACATCACCACCACCTTCTTCACCGACAAAGGAGACATAATTACTTGGGTATGGGCACTCCCCTTGGCAACTGCCAAGCTTGGGGGAGGTGCCCCGGTATCGTATCACAATCACAATTCCTATCTTTACCATTTTTCTTAGTTCGATCCTATTAGTAGTATCTTGATCTAGTAGAATAAAGTTTATGGCATGATCTAGTTTTGAGTTTTGCTTTATGATCTCTCTTTGTAATCGAGTCCGTGAGCTATATATAATAAAGATTAGTGTTGAGTCAAGGGCTTGATTATTTTTCCATGATCTTGGGTGAATAAAAGAAAAGAGAAAAAGAATAAAAAGAAACAAAGAGGGGATGCCTTCCGGGGCATCCCCAAGCTTAGGATTTTGGTTGTCCTTGAATATTACCTTGGGGTGCCTTGGGCATCCCCAAGCTTAGGCTCTTGCCACTCCTTATTCCATAATTCATCGAATCTTTACCCAAAACTTGAAAACTTCACAACACAAAACTTAACAGAAAACTCGTAAGCTCCGTTAGCGAAAGAAAACAAAACACCACTTCAAGGTACTGTAATGAACTCATTATTTATTTATATTGGTGTTAAACCTACTGTATTGCAACTTCTCTATGGTTTATAAACTCTTTTACTAGCCATAGATTCATCAAAATAAGTAAACAACACATGAAAAACAGAATCTGTCAAAAACAGAACAGTCTGTAGTAATCTGTAACTAACGCAAACTTCTGGAACCCCAAAAATTCTAAAATAAATTTATGGACGTGAGGAATGTATCTATTAATCATATGCAAAAATAATTAACTAAATATAACTCTCCAACAAAAAAATGACAGCAATTCTCGTGAGCGCTAAAGTTTCTGTTTTTTACAGCAAGATCAACAAGACTTTCCCCAAGTCTTCCCAACGGTTCTACTTGGCACAAACACTAATTAAAATCATAAAACCACATCTAAACAGAGGCTAGATGAATTATTTATTACTAAACAGGAACAAAAAGCAAGGAACAAAAATAAAGTTGGGTTGCCTCCCAACAAGCGCTATCGTTTAACGCCCCTAACTAGGCATGATGATTTCAATGATGCTCACATAAAAGATAAGAATTGTAACATAAAGAGGGCATCATGAATAATATGACAAGCACATTTAAGCCTAACCCACTTCCTATGCATAGGGATTTTGTGAGCAAACAACTTATGTGAACAAGAATCAACTAGCATAGGAAGGTAAAACAAGCATAACTTCATAACTTTAAGCACATAGAGAGGAAACTTGATATTATTGCAATTCCTACAAGCATATATTCCTCCCTCATAATAATTTTCATTAGCATCATGAATGAATTCAACAATATAACCAGCACCTGAAGCATTCTTTTCATGATCTACAAGCATACGGATTTTATTACTCTCCACACAAGCAAAATTCTTCTCATGAATAATAGTGGGAGCAAACTCAACAAAATAATTATCATGTGAGGCATAATCCAATTGAAAACTAAAATCATGATGAAAAGTTTCATGGATACCATTATTCTTAATAGCATACAAGTCATCACAATAATCATCATAGATAGCAACTTTGTTCTCATAATCAATTGGAACCTCTTCCGAAATAGTGGAATCATTACTAAATAAAGTCATGACCTCTCCAAATCCACTTTCATCAATATAATAATCATAAATAGGAGGCATGCTATCATCATAATAAATTTGGTCATCAAAACTTGGGGGACAAAAAATATCATCTTCATCAAACATAGCTTCCCCAAGCTTGTGGCTTTGCATATCATTAGCATCATAGATAGTCAAGGAATTCATACTAACAACATTGCAATCATGCTCATTATTCAAAGATTTAGTGCCAAACATTTTAATGCATTCTTCTTCTAACACTTTGGCACAAATTTTCTTTCCATCATACTCATGAAAGATATTAAAAAGATGAAGCGTATGAGGCAAACTTAATTCCATTTTTTGTAATTTTCTTTTATAAACTAAACTAGTGATAAAACAAGAAATTAAAAGACTCGATTGCAAGATCTACAGATATACCTTCAAGCACTCACCTCCCCGGCAACGGCACCAGAAAAGAGCTTGGTGTCTACTACGCAACCTTCTTCTTGTAGACGTTGTTGGGCCTCCAAGTGCAGAGGTTTGTAGGGCAGTGGCAAATTTCCCTCAAGTGGATGACCTAAGGTTTATCAATCCATAGGAGGCGTAGGATGAAGATGGTCTCTCTCAAGCAACCCTGCAACCAAATAACAAAGAGTCTCTTGTGTCCCCAACACACCCAGTACAATGGTAAATTGTATAGGTGCACTGGTTCGGCGAAGAGATGGTGATACAAGTGGTATATGGATGGTAGATAAAGGTTTTTGTAATCTGAAAATATAAAAACAGCAAGGTAACTAATGATAAAAGTGAGCACAAACGGTATTGCAATGCTAGGAAACAAGGCCTAGGGTTCATACTTTCACTAGTGCAAGTTCTCTCAACAATAATAACATAATTGGATCACATAACTATCCCTCAACATGCAACAAAGAGCCACTCCAAAGTCACTAATAGCGGAGAACAAACGAAGAGATTATGGTAGGGTACGAAACCACCTCAAAGTTATTCTTTCCAATCAATCCGTTGGGCTATTCCTATAAGTGTCACAAACATCCCTAGAGTTCGTACTAGAATAACACCTTAAGACACAAATCAACCAAAACCTAATCACCTAGATACTCCAATGTCACCTCAAGTATCCATGGGTATGATTATACGATATGCATCACACAATCTCAAATTCATCTATTCAACCAACACATAGAACCTCAAAGAGTGCCCCGAAGTTTCTACCGAAGAGTCAAGATGAAAACGTGTGCCAACCCCTATGCATAGATTCCCAAGGTCACGGAACCCGCAAGTTGATCACCAAAACATACATCAAGTGGATCATAGAATACCCCATTGTCACCACAGGTATCCCACGCAAGACATACATCAAGTGTTCTCAAATCCTTAAAGACTCAATCTGATAAGATAACTTCAAAGGGAAAACTCAATCCATTACAAGAGAGTAGAGGGGGAGAAACCCCCGCCCGCGTTCGCCGCGCCATAACCGCGCCGCCCCGCTAAGACCCCGGCCCCTCCGTGTACTCCGGAGTGCCCGCGATGCCTCAGCCCCAGCCTGGACCTCCGGCGGTCAGAGTGCCGCCGTGATGTGCGATGTCGCTGCTGTTGTCACTACGGCCACATTGCCCGACTCTGCACCGCTCTGCGCCCTCCGTCGTCTGGCTCTCCTCTGCCCAAGCGCCGTCATCCTTGCTCCCCAGGGTCGTCGGTGGCGAGCGTCGCCGGACCAAGAGCCCCCGCGCCCCTCGTTGCCCGCTCTTCTTCGCCCTCTCCCGCGGCCTCGGCCTGCAGCTCCCCCCCCGTGGCCGCGGGCGGCGCCGCTCCGTCTCCCGTCCCCTCGGCACGCGCTCCCTCTCCTCCCTCGGCGTCCCTCCCCACGACTCGATCAAGCCCGCCTTCTCGCTCGGCGCCCCCCATGTCCGGGCACCCCTCTTTGCGCCCGGCGTCTGCGGTGTGCTACCTTCCTTGGAGCGAGGAAATGGATGAGGCAGAGTTTGCCCTACAGTCTACCCACGTGGCCACCATTGCGGGCAACCACAGAGGTGTCTCCGTCGACGAAGTCACAGAGGCCCTCTGCGCGTCCTTTGGCTTTCGCCGTGGTGACTTCTCTGTCCACCACCATTTCCCCGGTGGCTTTCTCATCCGGCTCCGCTCTAGTGATGATCGTGCCCGTGCCGCGGCCGGAAGTCTCCGCGCCCCACGTTGCCGCCTTCTGTTCAGCCCGTGGTGTCACCTGGCGGGCGGCGAGCCGGTGACCGCGTGCTTCCGCGTGCACATCTTGATCTGCGGCATTCCGGATCATGCTTTTCGCGCTCTTCCGCTGAGTTTCTGCTCACTCCCTTCTGTCTCATCGAGGATCTGCCCCTGGAGACGAGCTCCGGGCAGGACCTGTCGGTGTTTCACCTGTCTGCCTGGACGGCCAACCCTGACTGCATTCCGCGCTCCTCCGAGCTTCTCCTGCCGGCGCGCGACGGTGTAGACCACCGCGCCGACCCCGACCGCGTCTCTCGGTTCGCCAGGCCTCTCATCCGCTACCCTGTCTCCATCCACGTCGAGGAGACAGAAGACTGCCGCTTCCCGCCGCCCCCCGCTGCCGCCGCGGCGCAATCCTGATGGTGGCAGCAACTCTGACCGTGACTCCCCTCCGGTCCCCGACCCGTGGCCGCGACGACACGAGCATCCTCCCCGGCGCTCTGGCTCCGGTGGTGGCGCAGGCTCTCACCGCCGCGCGCTCCCGTATCGGGGTTGGCAGGGCGTGCTGGGCCCGCACCCTGACGCCACCCCGCCTGCCGCGCAGGTCTCGCCTGCTCTCTGCCTAACGTGGCCCGCTGCACCTTTTAACCAAGCAATGATCGAGCGTGGGCCTTCTTCAACTGCCCCAGTTCAAATTTTGGAGCTGGTCACGCACTCCTCGTCCCCGGCGCGTGTCCCTCCCAGTCCGCGTGCGACACGTGACACCCCCCGTGTCTCCGGAACCTTCCCGAGCTACAGCCCCGGCCAATCAGGCCATGTTGACAGTTGCACCCTTCGTGGATCCCGAGGCATCCCCACCTGCCCCGGCTCTGGTGGGGGATGTGATTCCCCCAATCCCCGAGCCGGTCCACCTTGCTGACCCTGTCCTCGAGTCCGCCTTGTGTCTGACTGGGGCCTTGGCCTTGATTTCAACCAGCTCCCCTCCCCACACGGTCTGCGAGGAGGATTCTCCCCCTGCCACCTCTGCTTCAGATCCCCAGGCCACCCCGACAACCCCTTCCTGTCGGCTTGTGGAGGACCCCGCGCCCGCGCATGCAGATCCGCTCGTGAGTGTGGCTCAGGATGAGCCACGTCCTCCCCCCATGCACTGCCATGCAACGTGCGGATGACCACGTCGCCCCTCTGCATGGTTTCCAGGACTCGATCAGCTCTGCCGTTCAGCCTGTTCTGCCCACTCCTGCGCCACGACGCGGACGATGCGCGGTGCCTCCCAACTTCACACCCCGTCGAAGTGTGCGGATCGTGAAGACCGATCGTGGACTAGACTCAGAGGCAAAGGCCAAGCGTGTTTTGCTCCTCCGCTTAGGTCTTTTGAAGGATGATGAGCCCGTCTCCGATGCCATCTTGGATCGATACTACAAGCTCTTTGAGCACCCACTCGTGACCGAGGTGGTCTGCGCCTTTGCTGATTTCTACTGATGGCGCCTACCCCAGGCCGTCATCAATGGATTAGCCCCCACCCCTCCCAGTCGTGCCAACTCTCGGCATGATTGCGCCTTCCCTGTCCGGGACCCCATGCATAAACATTGTTACATGGATGTAAACCTCAAGATTATGTTTTGGAATGTCCGCGGACTCAATAGTCGGGCCAAACGTTCTGCTGTTCGCACTGTGATCACCTCTGCGTCACCTTCCATAGTGTGTTTACAAGAGACCAAGCTCTCGATGGTTTCGCCGGCTCTCATCCTCGAGACTCTTGGTGGCTCTTTTAATGGATTCTACTTCCTCCCAGGGACTGCTACCCAGGGCGGCATCATTCTTGCCTGGCAAAGTTGCCAAATCTCCCTCTCCAACCCTATGATTGGTTCCCACCGTGTGTCCGCGGTTGCTTCTTTGTCCTTGGGCGGGCAGCATTGGTGGGTGATACGTCTCCGTCGTATCTATAATTTTTCATTGTTCCATGCCAATATCATTCAACTTTCATATACTTTTTGGCAACTTTTTATATTATTTTTGGGACTAACATATTGATCCAGTGCCTAGTGCCAGTTCATGTCTGTTGCATGTTTTTGGTTTCACAGAATATCCTTATCAAAGGAGTCCAAACGGGATAAAAACGAACGGAGCTTATTTTTGGAAAATATGGAAAATCCGTAAGGCGGTTGACGCTCTTCTTTGGCCGCAAGAAAGCTAATATTTGGAAAAAATCATGGTGAAGGTTTCAGGCCAATCGGAGTTACGGATCTCCATATATATACGAAACGGTGAAACAGAGCTAGAACAGAACGCAGAACCAGAGAGAAATAGAGAGATAGATCCAATCTCGGAGGGGCTCTCGCCCCTCCCATGCCATGGAGGCCAAGGACTAGAGGGAAAACCCTTCTCCCATCTAGGGAGGAGGTCAAGGAAGAAGAGGAAGAAGGGGGCCCCTCTCCCTGTCTCCTCCGGTGGCGCCGGAACGCCGCCGTGGCCATCATCATCATCACCACCGCGATCTTCACCAACACCTCCGCCATCTTCACCAACATCTCCATCACCTTCCCCCCTCTATCTACAACGGTCCACTCTCCCGCAACCCGCTGTACCCTCTACTTGAACATGGTGCTTTATGCTTAATATTATTATCCAATGATGTGTTGCCATCCTATGATGTCTGAGTAGATTTTCGTTGTCCTATCTGTGGTTGATGAATTGCTATGATTGATTTAATTTTCTTGTGGTTATGTTGCTGTCCTTTGGTGCCCATCATATGAGCGCGCGCGTGGATCACACCATAGGGCTAGTTGTATGTTGATAGGACTATGTATTGGAGGGCAAGAGTGACAGAAGCTTCAACCTAGCATAGAAATTGATGCATACGGGATTAAAGGGGGACCAATATATCTTAATGCTATGGTTGGGTTTTACCTTAATGAACATTAGTAGTTGCGGATGCTTGCTAATAGTTCCAATCATAAGTGCATAGAATTCCAAGTAAGGGATGACATGCTAGCAGTGGCCTCTCCCACATAATACTTGCTATCGGTCCTGTAAAGTAGTCAATTGCTTAAGGGACAATTTCGCAACTCCTACCACCACTTTTCCACACTCGCTATATTTATTTTAGTTGCTTCTTTACCTTAATAGCCCCTTAGTTTTATTTTCTTGCTCTTTACTTTCTTGCAAGCCTTTCCGAAAACACCTACAAAGTACTTCTAGTTTCATACTTGTTCTAGGTAAAGCGAACGTCAAGCATGCGTAGAGTTGTATCGGTGGTCGATAGAACTTGAGGGAATATTTGTTCTACCTTTAGCTCCTCGTTGGGTTCGACACTCTTACTTATCGAAAACTGTTGCGATCCCCTATACTTGTGGCTTATCAAGACCTTTTTCTGGCGCCGTTGCCAAGGAGCAATAGCGTGGGGTGAATATTCTCGTGTGTGCTTGTTTGCTTTATCACTAAGTAATTTTTATTTGCGGTTATTAGTTGTTCTTTATCTTTAGTTATGGATATGGAACACGAAATACCAAAAAAATTAGGTGTACTTGCTACTCATGGAGATGAGGAACCTCCAAAAACCCTCGATGCTGGTTATGTGAAAGATATTATGTACTACTTTAATAATCCTGAGAAAACCCCATTCCATTATGTAATGGGAGTAACGTTGGATCAACGTGAATACTTTAGGGATTGCCGCTTGACATAAAAAGGGAAACTATTATGGGATCAAATTCATATACTGAATTGGTATGCTAGGCAACTATGCTTGAGATATGATTATACTTGTTGCTCTAAGGTGAAGGCTCCACACCTTCCCTTTTCATGTGATTTTAATGATAATGAAACCTTAGCTTCTTATGCTAATGGTATATATGATTACTATGATGTGGAACAAATAGAAGAA
Source organism: Triticum urartu (assembly GCF_056163025.1). Classification (NCBI taxonomy): domain Eukaryota; kingdom Viridiplantae; phylum Streptophyta; class Magnoliopsida; order Poales; family Poaceae; genus Triticum; species Triticum urartu. The sequence continues at coordinate 146,093,668 of NC_141879.1, read as the reverse complement.
TTTGTTGCTTTTAAGGGTGCTTATGAAATTGAATCTATGTTTAAAGAGTTTGAAGATTTTGATGATGCTGTTTATAGACCTGAAAATTTAGCTATCCTGAAATATTGTTATGAGAATTATGAATACAATTATGAAATTAATTCGCTTATTAAGAAAGTCTCCACTGTCCAAGAAGAGACTAATATTTTGCAGGAGTCTATGAAAGAAGAAATTGATGAAATTGTGAGCTCATTGGATGAAAAAGATGATGAGGAGAGCGAAGAACAAAAGGAGGAAGAGCGGATTAGCTACCCGTGCCCACCTTCTAATGAGAGTAACTCTTCAACTCATACATTATTTAATTTCCCTTCGTGCTACCGAAGGATGATTGCTATGATGATTGTTATGATCCCATTGATTCTTTTGAAATATCCATTTTTGATGATGCTTGCTATACTTGTGGCCAAGATGCCAATATGAATTATGCTTGTGGCCAAGATGCCAATATGAATTATGCTTATGGAGATGAACTTGCTATAGTTCCTTATGTTAAACATGAAATTATTGCTATTGCACCCACACATGATAGTCCTATTATCTTTTTGAATTCTCCCAACTACACTTTATCGGAGAAGTTTGCCTTTATTAACGATTATATTGATGGGTTGCCTTTTACCGTTGCACATGGTGATTTTGATAGATATAATATGCATGTGCTTGCTGCTCCTACTTGCAATTATTATGAGAGAGGGACTATATTTCCACCTATCTATGTTTCTAATATGATAAAATTGCAAGAAACTATTTATACTATGCATTGGCCTTTACTATGTGTGCATGAATTGTTCTTTTCTGACATGCCGATGCATAGGAAGAGAGTTAAACTTCGTCATTATATGATATATGTTACTTTGTGCTCATTACTAAATTACAAATCATTGCTAATTAAAATTGGCTTCAATATACCTTGGGATCCGGGTGGATTCACTACTTGAGCACTATATGCCTAGCTTAATGGCTTTAAAGAAAGCGCTGCCAGGGAGACAACCCGGAAGTTTTAGAGAGTCATTTATTTCTGTTGAGTGCTTTCATATAGTTTAAAAATAACAAAAATAAAGAGGGGAACCCAAAACTTTTTCAAAAAGAAAAGTGAAAGTGAGAAAGACGAGCATTGTTGAAGTGGGAGCTAGCCTTGAACTTTGTTCATGCTCACAGAAACTTTGTGAATCTTGATTACAGAAACTTTTCAACAAATATAATTATACCCTTGTACAATTCCATTGTATTATAAAAATAATGTGCCAAGGTTTGCCTTTAGGATGTTTACATTTGCTTGATGATTTGTACGGTGCAGGACAGAAACTTTGGCTGTAGTGCACGATTTTACGTTTTTTTCTGGAACGTCAAATAGTTCTGATTCTTTTTGCACTATTTTCCCATACAATTTTTTTATTTTTCCTAATTTTTGCAGAATTTTTCAAGTATCATAAGTATGGTGAATGTTCATATTTCTACGGACTGTTCTGTTTTTGACAGATTCTGTTTTTGATGCATAGTTTGCTTGTTTTGATGAAACTATCAACTTATATCAGTGGATTAAGCCATGGAAAAGCTATATTACAGTAGACACAATGCAAAAACAAAATATGAATTGGTTTTCAATAGTACTTAGAGTAGTGATTTTCTTTATTATACTAACGGATCTTACCGAGTTTTCTGTTGAAGTTTTGTGTGGATGAAGTGTTCGATGATTGACAAGGTCTCGATGTGAGAAGAAGGAAGAGAGGCAAGAGCTCAAGCTTGGGGATGCCCGAGGCACCCCAAGTAAATATTCAAGGAGACTCAAGCGTCTAAGCTTGGGGATGATGGGGAGGCATCCCCTCTTTCTTCAACAAATATCGGTATGTTTTTCAGATTCGTTTCGTTCATGCGATATGTGCAATCTTGGAGCGTCTTTTGCATTTAGGTTTTCATTTTTCTTTTATGAACCATGCTGGTATGAGATGGTCCTTGGTTGATTTATAGAATGCTCATTGCACTTCACTTATATCTTTTGAGTATGGCTTTATAGAATGCTTCATGTGCTTCGCTTATATCATTTGAAGTTTGGATTGCCTGTTTCTCTTTACATAGACAACCGCCATTTGTAGAATGATCTTTTGCTTCACTTATATTTGTTAGAGCGTGGGCATATATTTTGTAGAAAGAATTAAACTCTCTTGCTTCACTTATATCTGTTTAGAGAGATGACAGGAATTGGTCATTCACATGGTTAGTCATAAAATCCTACATAAAACTTGTAGATCACTGAGTATGATATGTTTGATTCCTTGCAATAGTTTTGCGATATAAAGATGGTGATATTAGATTCATGCTAGTGGGTAGTTGTGGATTGTAGAAATACTTGTGTTGAGGTTTGTGATTCCCGTAGCATGCACGTATGGTGAACCGTTATGTAACGAAGTCGGAGCATGATTTATTTATTGATTGTCTTCCTTATGAGTGGTGGTCGGGGATGAGCGATGGTCTTTTCCTACCAATCTATCCCCCTAGGAGCATGCGCTTAGTACTTTGTTTCGACGACTAATAGATTTTTGCAATAAGTATGTGAGTTCTTTATGACTAATGTTGAGTACATGGATTATACACACTCTCACCCTTCCATCATTGCTAGCCTCTCTAGTACCGCGCAACTTTCTCAAATCAGCCACCATACCTACCTATTATGGCATTTCCATAGCCATTCCGAGATATATTGCCAAGCAACTTCCATCACTATCATATACATGACTTGAGCATTTATTGTCATATTGCTTTGCATGATCGTAAGATAGCTAGCATGATGTTTTCATGGCTTGTCCGTTTTTTATGTCATTGCTACGCTAGATCATTGCACATCCCGGTACACCGCCGGAGGCATTCATATAGAGTCATATCTTTGTTCTAGATATCGAGTTGTAATATTGAGTTGTAAGTAAATAAAAGTGTGACGATCATCATTATTAGAGCATTGCCCCAGTGAGGAAAGGATGATGGAGACTATATTCCCCCACAAGTAGGGATGAGACTCGGGACTTTACAAAAAAATAAAAGAGGCCAAAGAAGCCCAAATAAAAAAAGAGGCCAAAGAAGCCCACCAAAAAAATAAAAAAATAAAAAAATAAAAAAAATGAGAGAAAAAGAGAGAAGGGGCAATGTTACTATCCTTTTACCACACTTGTGCTTCAAATGAGCACCATGTTCTTCATATAGATAGTTTCTTGAGTTATCACTTTCATATACTAGTGGGAATTTTCATTATAGAACTTGGCTTGTATATTCCGATGATGGGCTTCCTCAAACGTCCGAGGTCTTCATGAGCAAGAAAGTTGGATGCACACCCACTTAGTTTCCAGTTTGAGCTTTCATACACTTATAGCTCTTAGTGCATCTGTTGCATGGCAATCCCTACTCCTCACATTGATATCTATTGATGGGCATCTCCATAGCCCGTTGATACGCCTAGTTGATGTGACACTATCTTTCTCCTTTTTTGTCTTCTCCACATAACCCCCACCATCATATTCTATTCCACCTAAAGTGCTATGTCCATGGCTCACGCTCATGTATTGCGTGAAAGTTGAAAAGGTTTGAGAACATCAAAAGTATGAAACAATTGCTTGGCTTGTCATCGGGGTTGTGCATGATGTAAATATTTTGTGTGGTGAAGATGGAGCATAGACAGACTATATGATTTTGTAGGGATGAGCTTTCTTTGGCTATGTTATTTCAATAAGACATAATTGCTTGGTTGGTATGCTTGAAATATTATTGTCTTTATGTCAAAAGATAGATTATTGCTTCGAATCACTCGTGTCTTAATATTCATGCCATGATTAGACATATGATCAAGATTATGCTAGGTAGCATTCCACATCAAAAATTATCTTTTTTCTCATTTACCTACTCGAGGACGAGCAAGAATTAAGCTTGGGGATGTTGATACGTCTTCGTCGTATCTATAATTTTTTATTGTTCCATGCCAATATTATTCAACTTTCATATACTTTTTGGCAACTTATTATATTATTTTTGGGACTAACATATTGATCCAGTGCCCAGTGCCAGTTCCTGTCTGTTGCATGTTTTTGGTTTCGCAGAATATCCATATCAAACAGAGTCCAAACGGGATAAAAACGGACGGAGCTTATTTTTGGAAAATATGGAAAATTCGGAAGGAAAATCAACGTGAATCAGTGCCCGAGGTGGTCACGAGGTAGGGGCGCCCCCCCTTAGGACGCGCCCCTACCCTCGTGAGCCCACCGTAAGGCGGTTGATGCTCTTATTTTTCCGCAAGAAAGATAATATTCGGAAAAAAATCACGGCGAAGGTTTCAGGCCAATCGGAGTTACAGATCTCCATATATATACGAAACGGTGAAACAGAGCCAGGGGAGAACGCAGAACCAGAGAGAAACAAAGAGATAGATCCAATCTCGGAGGGGCTCTCGCCCCTCCCATGCCATGGAGGCCAAGGACCAGAGGGGAAACCCTTCTCCCATCTAGGGAGGAGGTCAAGGAAGAAGAGGAAGAAGGGGCCCCTCTCCCCCTCTCCTCCGGTGGCGCCGGAATGCCGCCGTGGCCATCATCATCATCATCACCGCAATCTTCACCAACACCTCCGCCATCTTCACCAACATCTCCATCACCATCCCCCCTCTATCTACAGCGGTCCACTCTCCCGCAACCCGCTGTACCCTCTACTTGAACATGGTGCTTTATGCTTCATATTATTATCCAATGATGTGTTGCCATCCTATGATGTCTGAGTAGATTTTCGTTGTCCTATCGGTGGTTGCTGAATTGCTATGATTGATTTAATTTGCTTGTGGTTATGTTCTTGTCCTTTGGTGCCCATCATATGAGCGCGCGCGTGGATGATAACCCACAAGTATAGGGGATCGCAATAGTTTTGGATAAGTAAGAGTGTCGAACCCAACGAGGAGCTAAAGGTAGAACAAATATTCCCTCAAGTTCTATCGACCACTGATACAACTCTATGCACGCTTGACGTTTGCTTTACCTAGAACAAGTATGAAATTAGAAGTACTTTGTAGGTGTTGTTGGATAGGTTTGCAAGTTAATAAAGAGTGCATAAATAAAAAGTAGGGACTGTTTAGATAAAGAAACAATAAAGTAAATATAGCGAGTGTGGAAAAGTGGTGGTAGGAGTTGTGAAATTGCCCCTAAGCAATTGACTACTTTACTAGACCGATAGCAAGTATTATGTGGGAGAGGCCACTACTAGCATGTCACCCCTGACTTGGAATTCTATGCACTTATGATTGGAACTATTAGCAAGCATCCGCAACTACTAATGTTCATTAAGGTAAAACCCAACATTAGCATTAAGGTATATTGGTCCCCCTTCAATCCCGTATGCATCAATTTCTATGCTAGGTTGAAGCTTCTGTCACTCTTGCCCTCCAATACATAGTCCTATCAACATACAACTAACCCTAGGGTGTGATCCACACGCGCAATCATATGATGGGCTCCAAAGGATAGCAACATAAACACAAGCAAATTAAATCAATCATAGCAATTCATCAACCACCGATAGGACAACGAAAATCTACTCAGACATCATAGGATGGCAACACATCATTGGATAATAATATGAAGCATAAAGCACCATGTTCAAGTAGAGGGTACAATGGGTTGCGGGGGAGTGGACCGCTGTAGATAGAGGGGGGAAGGTGATGGAGATGTCGGTGAAGATGGCGGAGGTGTTGGTGTAGATCGCGGTGATGATGATGATGGCCACGACAGCATTCCGGCGCCACCGGAAGAGAAGGGGAGAGGGGGGCCCTTCGTCTTCTTCTTCCTTGACCTCCTCCCTAGATGGGAGAAGGGTTTCCCCTCAAGTCCTTGGCCTCCATGGCATCTCGCCCCTCCGAGATTGGATCTGTCTCTCTGTCTCTCTCTGTTTTTGCGTTCTATTCTGGCTCTGTTTCACCGTTTCGTATATATATGGAGATCCGTAACTCCGATTGGCTTGAAACCTTCGCCGTGATTTTTTCCGAATATTAGCTTTGTTGCGGCAAAAGAAGAGCGTCAACCGCCTTACAGTGGGCTCACGAGGGTAGGGGCGCGCCCTAAGGGGGGGCGCCCCCCTGCCTCGTGACCACCTCGGGCACTGGTTCGCGTTGATTTTCCTTCTGAATTTTCCATATTTTCCGAAAATAAGCTCCGTCCGTTTTTATCCCGTTTGGACTCCGTTTGATATGGATATTATGCGAAACCAAAAACATGCAACAGACAGGAACTGGCACTGGGCACTGGATCAATATGTTAGTCCCAAAAATAATATAAAAAGTTGCCAAAAAGTATATGAAAGTTGAATAATATTGGCATGGAACAATAAAAAATTATAGATACGATGGAGATGTATCAGCATCCCCAAGCTTAATTCCTGCTCGTCCTCGAGTAGGTAAATGATAAAAAAGATAATTTTTGATGTGGAATGCTACCTAGCATAATCTTGATCATATGTCTAATCATGGCATGAATATTATTCAAAGCAATAGTCTATCATTTGACATAAAAACAATAATACTTCAAGCCTACTAATAAAGCAATCATGTCTTTTCAAAATAACATGGCCAAAGAAAGTTATCCCTACAAAATAATATAGTCTGGCTATGCTCCATCTTCACCACACAAAATATTCACATCATGCACAACCCCGATGACAAGCCAAGCAACTGTTTCATACTTTTGACGTTCTCAAACCTTTTCAATTTTCACGCAATACATGAGCGTGAGCCATGGACATAGCACTATAGGTGGAATAGAATATGATGGTGGAGAAGATAAAAGGAGAAGATAGTCTCACATCAACTAGGCGTATCAACGGGCTATGGAGATGCCCATCAATAGATATCAATGTGAGTGAGTAGGGATTGCCATGCAACGGATGCACTAGAGCTATAAGTGTATGAAAGCTCTAACTGAAACTAAGTGGGTGTGCATCCAACTTGCTTGCTCATGAAGACCTCGGGCATTTGAGGAAGCCCATCATCGGAATATACAAGCCAAGTTCTATAATGAAAATTCCCACTAGTATATGAAAGTGATAACTCAAGAGACTCTCTATATGAAGAACATGGTGCTACTTTGAAGCACAAGTGTGGAAAAAGGATAGTAGCACTGCCCCTTCTCTCTCTGTCTCTCATTTTTTTGTTTTTTTGGTGGGCTTTTTGGCCTCTTTTTTTATTTGGGCTTCTTTGGCCTCTTTTTTTTATTTGGGCTTTTTGGCCTCTTTTATTTTTTTTAAAGTCCGTAGTCTCATCCCGACTTATGGGGGAATCATAGTCTCCATCATCCTTTCCTCACTGTGGCAATGCTCTAATAATGATGACCATCACACTTTTATTTACTTGCAACTCAATATTACAACTCAATGTCTAGAACAAAGTATGACTCTATATGGATGCCTCCGGCGGTGTACCACGATGTGCAATGATCTAACGTAGCAATGACATAAAAAATGGACAAGCCATGAAAGCATCATGCTAGCTATCTTACAATCATGCAAAGCAATATGACAAGGAATGCTCAAGTCATGTATATGATGATGATGGAAGTTGCATGGCAATATATCTCGGAATGGCTATGGAAATGCCATGATAGGTAGGTATGGTGGCTGTTTTGAGGAAGGTATATGGTGGGTTTATGGTACCGGCGAAATTTGCGCGGTACTAGAGAGGCTAGCAACGGTGGAAGGGTGAGAGTGCATATATCCATGGACTCAACATTAGTCATAAAGAACTCACATACTTATTGCAAAAATCTATTAGTCATTGAAACAAAGTACTATGCGCATGCTCCTAGGGGGATAGATTGGTAGGAAAAGACCATCGCTCGTCCCCGACCGCCACTCATAAGGAAGACAATCAATAAATAAATCATGCTCCGACTTCGTTACATAACGGTTCACCATACGTGCATGCTACAGGAATCACAAACCTCAACACAAGTATTTTTACAATCCACAACTATCCACTAGCATGACTCTAATATCACCATCTTTATATCTCAAAACTATTGCAAGGAATCAAACATATCATATTCAGTGATCTACAAGTTTTATGTAGGATTTTATGACTAACCATGTGAACGACCAATTCCTGTCATCTCTCTAAATAGGTATAAGTGAAGCAAGAGAGTTTAATTCTTTCTACAAAAGATATGCCCACGCTCTAACAAATCTAAGTTAAGCAAAAGAGCATTCTACAAATGGCGGTTGTATATGTAAAGAGAAACAGGCAATCCAAGCTTCAAATGATATAAGTGAAGCACATGAAGCATTCTATAAAGCCATACTCAAAAGATATAACTGAAGTGCAATGAGCATTCTATAAATCAACCAAGGAATACCTCATACCAGCATGGTGCATAAAATTAAAAAGAAAACTAAATGCAAAAGACGCTCCAAGATTGCACATATCGCATGAACGAAACGAATCCGAAAACATACCGATACTTGTTGAAGAAAGAGGGGATGCCTTCCCAGCATCCCCAAGCTTAGATGCTTGAGTCTCCTTGAATATTTACTTGGGGTGCCTCGGGCATCCCCAAGCTTGAGCTCTTGCCTCTCTTCCTTCTTCTCACATCGAAACCTTCTCAATCATCAAACACTTCATCCACACAAAACTTCAACAGAAAACTCGGTAAGATCCGTCAGTATAATAAAGAAAATCACTACTCTAAGTACTGTTGCAAACCAATTCATATTTTGTTTTTTCATTGTGTCTACTGTAATATAACTTTTTCATGGCTTAATCCACTAATATAAATTGATAGTTTCATCAAAACAAGCAAACTATGCATCAAAAACAGAATCTGTCAAAAACAGAACAGTCTGTAATAATCTGAACATCCACCATACTTCTGATACTTGAAAAATTCTACCAAAATTAGGAAAAATAATAAATTTGTATAGGAAGACACTTCAAAAAGAATCATAACCATTTGATGTTCCAGCTAAAAACGTAAAATCGCGCACTACAGCCAAAGTTTCTGTCCTGCACCGTACAAACCATCAAGCAAATGTAAACATCCTAAAGGCAAACCTTGGCACATTATTTTTATAATACAATGGAATTGTACAAGGGGATAATTATTTTTATTGAAAAGTTTCTGTAATCAAGATTCACAAAGTTTCCATGAGCATGAACAAAGTTCAAGGCTAGCTCCCACTTCAACAATGCTTGTCTTTCTCACTTTCGCTTTCATTTTTGAAAAAGTTTTGGGTTCCCCTCTTTATTTTTGTTATTTTTAAACTATATAAAAGCACTCAACAGAAATAAATGACTCTCTAAAACTTCCGGGTTTTCTCCCTGGCAGCGCTTTCTTTAAAGCCATTAAGCTAGGCATATAGTGCTCAAGTAACGGATCCACCCGGATCCCAAGGTATATCAAAGCCAATTTTAATTAACAATAACTTGTAATTTAGTGGTGAGCATAAGGTAACATATATCATGTAATGACGAAGTCTAACTCTCTTCCTATGCATCGGCATGTCATAAAAGAACAATTCATGCACACAAAGTAAAGGCCAATGCATAGTATAAACAGTTTCTTGCAATTTTAATGTATTGGAAACATAGAGAGGTGGAGATATAGTTCCTCTCTCATAATAATTGCAAGTATAAGCAGCAAGCACATGCATATTATATTCATCAAAATCATCATGTGCAACGGTAAAAGGCAACCCATCAATATAATTCTTAATAAGGGCAAACTTCTCCGATATAGTGTAGTCGGGAGAATTCAAAAAGATAATAGAATTCATATTGGCATCTTGGCCACAAGCATAGCAAGCATCATCAAAAAGGGATATTTCAAAAGAATCAACGGGGTCATAACAATCATCATAGCAATCATCCTTCGGTAAGAACGAAGGGAAATTAAACAATGTATGAGTTGAAGAGTTACTCTCATTAGAAGGTGGGCATGGGTGATCAATCCGCTCTTCCTCCTTTTGTTCTTCGCTCTCCTCCTCATCTTTTTCATCCAATGAGCTCACAGTGTCATCAACTTCTTCTTCCATAGATTCCTGGAAAATATTAGTCTCTTCTTGGACAGCGGAGACTTTCTCAATAAGCACATTAATTTCGTAATTGTATTCATAATTCTCATAACAATATTTAAGGATAGCAAAATTTTTAGGTCTATAAACCGAATCATCAAAATCTTCAAACTCTTTAAACATAGATTCAATTTCATAAGCACCCATAAAAGCAACAAATTCTTCTATTTGTTCCACATCATAGTAATCATATATACCATTAGCATAAGAAGCTAAGGTCTTATTATCATTAAATTTGCATGAAAAGGGAAGGTATGGAGCCTTCATGTTAGAGCAACAAGTATAATCATATCTCAAGCATAGTTGCCTAGCATACCACTTCAATATATGAATTTGATCCCATAATAGTTTCCCTTTTTGTGTCAAGCGGTAATCCCTAAAGTATTCACGTTGATCCAACGTTACTCCCATTAGATAATTGAATGAAGTTTTCTCAGGATTATTAAAGTAGTACATAATATCTTTCACATAACCAGCATCGAGGGTTTTAGGAGGTTCTCCATCTCCATGAGTAGAAAGTACACCTAATTTTTTTGGTATTTCGTGTTCCATATCCATAACTAAAGATGAAGAACAACTAAGAACCGCAAATAAAAATTACTTAGTGATAAAGCAAACAAGCACACACGAGAATATTCACCCCACGCTATTGCTCCCTGGCAACGGCGCCAGAAAATGGTCTTGATAACCCACAAGTACAGGGGATCACAAAAGTTTTCGATAAGTAAGAGTGTCGAACCCAACGAGGAGCTAAAGGTAGAACAAATATTCCCAAGTTCTATCGACCACCGATACAACTCTACGCACGCTTGACGTTCGCTTTACCTAGAACAAGTATGAAACTAGAAGTACTTTGTAGGTGTTGTTGGATTGGTTTGCAAGTTAATAAATAGTGCGTAAATAAAAAATAGGGGCTGTTTAGATAAAGCAACAATAAAGTAAATATAGCAAGTGTGGAAAAGTGGTGGTAGGAGTTGCGAAATTGCCCCTAAGCAATTGACTACTTTACTAGACCGATAACAAGTATTATGTGGGAGAGGCAACTCCTAGCATGTCATCCCTGACTTGGAATTCTATGCACTTATGATTGGAACTATTAGCAAGCATCCTAAACTACTAATGTTCATTAAGGTAAAACCCAACCATAGCATTAAGGTATATTGGTCCCCCTTCAATCCCCTATGCATCAATTTCTATGCTAGGTTGAAGCTTCTGTCACTCTTGCCCTCCAATACATAGTCCTATCAACATACAACTAACCCTAGGGTGTGATCCACGCGCGCAATCATATGATGGGCACCAAAGGACAGCAACATAACCACAAGCAAATGAAATCAATCATAGCAATTCATCAACCATCGATAGGATAATGAAAATCTACTCAGACATCATAGGATGGCAACACATCATTGGATAATAATATGAAGCATAAAGCACCATGTTCCAGTAGAGGGTACAGCGGGTTGCGGGAGAGTGGACCGCTGTAGATAGAGGGGGGAAGGTGATGGAGATGTTGGTGAAGATGGCGGAGGTGTTGGTGTAGATCGCGGTGATGATGATGATGGCCACGGCAGCGTTCCGGGGCCACCGGAAGAGAAGGGGAGAGGGGGCCCCTTCGTCTTCTTCTTCCTTGACCTCCTCCCTAGATGGGAGAAGGGTTTCCGCTCTGGTCCTTGGCCTCCATGGCATGGGAGGGGCGAGAGCCCCTCCAAGATTGGATCTGTCTCTCTGTCTCTCTCTGTTTCTGCGTTCTGTTCTGGCTCTGTTTCACCGTTTCATATATATATATGGAGATCCGTAACTCCGATTGGCCTGAAACCTTCGTTGTGATTTTTTTTCGAATATTAGCTTTCTTGCGGCAAAAGAAGAGCGTCAACCGCCTTACGGTGGGCTCAAGAGGGTAGGGGGCGCGCCCTAAGGGGGGGCGCCCCCTGCCTCGTGACCACCTCGGGCACTGGTTCGCGTTGATTTTCCTTCCGAATTATCCATATTTTACAAATATAAGCTCCGTCCGTTTTTATCCCGTTTGGACTCCTTTTGATATGGATATTCTGCGAAACCAAAAACATGCAACAGACAGGAACTGGCACTGGGCACTGGATCAATATGTTAGTCCCAAAAATAATATAAAAAGTTGCCAAAAAGTATATGAAAGTTGAATAATATTGGCATGGAACAATCAAAAATTATAGATACGACGGAGACGTATAAGTGGATCACACCATAGGGTTAGTTGTATGTTGATAGGACTATGTATTGGAGGGCAAGACTGACAGAAGCTTCAACCTAGCATAGAAATTGATGCATACGGGATTGAAGGGGGACCAATATATCTTAATGCTATGGTTGGGTTTACCTTAATGAACATTAGTAGTTGCGGATGCTTGCTAATAGTTCCAATCATAAGTGCATAGAATTCCAAGTAAGGGATGACATGCTAGCAATGGCCTCTCCCACATAATACTTGCTATCGGTCTAGTAAAGTAGTCAATTGCTTAAGGGACAATTTCGCAACTCCTACCACCACTTTTCCACACTCGCTATATTTACTTTAGTTGCTTCTTTACCTTAACAGCCCCTTAGTTTTATTTTCGTGCTCTTTACTTTCTTGCAAGCCTTTCCGAAAACACCTACAAAGTACTTCTAGTTTCGTACTTGTTCTAGGTAAAGCGAACGTCAAGCGTGCGTAGAGTTGTATCGGTGGTCGATAGAACTTGAGGGAATATTTGTTCTACCTTTAGCTCCTCGTTGGGTTTGACACTCTTACTTATAGAAAACTGTTGCGATCCCCTATACTTGTGGGTTATCAGTGGGTGACTGGCGTATACGGCCCCCAGGGTGACGACGCGAAGCTCGTTTTCCTCTCTGAGCTCCACGACCTCCGCTCAAGCATCTCTGGCCCCTGGCTCATAGGTGGTGACTTTAATATGATCACCTCACTAGCTAATGAGAATAATGATCGTGTATCCCGCAGAACGATGAACCGCTTTCGCCGCTTCATCACCGATCATGGGCTTTATGATAAATGCATCGCAGACGATATACTTGGTCCAATGAGCAAGCGAACCCTACCCTTGTTCGCAACAATCGTGTCCTTTGCACCCCTTCTTGGGAAACTGCACACCCCCACTGCCTCTTGCGATGCCTTTCTTCTGCGGCCTCTAACCACTGCCCTTTGCTCATTCTTGCGATGTCTTTCTTCTGCGGCCTCTAACCACTGCCCTTTGCTCATCGATTGCGCCATCCGCTCTGCCGGAGGCAGACTCTTTCACTTCCAAAGGTTCTGGCCGGGATTAGATGGATTTCAGCACGCTGTCGAGGAGGTCTGGGCTTCGGTAGCTCCGGACCCAGACCCCTTTCGGTGCTACTTCGCACGCTTAAAAGCCATAGCGTGCGGTCTTCAGACATGGAGCTCGCGGACCACTAACAGTATCTACACTTAGCTTGGTGTTGCCAGAGAGCTCATTGCGCGTTTTGACGTCGCCTAAGACTCGCGCCCCCTTTCTACCGCCGAGGCCTGGCTCCGTCGCGAGCTCAAACGCCAATACCTCGGCCTTGCGTCCCTCCACCGCTCCATCGTGCGCCAACGGCTTCGTTTACGCTGGCTCAAGGAGGGGGAGGCGTCCTCGGCCTTCTCCAAGATCTACGTGTAACATCCCAAATTTTCAATTTGGAATGTTATACACTAGATCATCATTGCATATCATATTTATTGCATTTTGGCTGATCCTAGAAATTTCACGCAACTCAAGGACCCTCGAAGAGAGTTGGGGATTTTGTTATTTTCATATTTGAGTTGTCCCAAATTTTGAAAATAGGATCATTTGATTTTATTTATTTTATCTTCAATTATTTCTATTATAAAAATTATGAGAGAGGGAATAAAATGACTTTCCCAAAATAAAGAAATATTGGGGATTTAATAAAAAATCAAATAATATTTTATTTGGTTTTATTTGCTATTTTATTTGAATTTAGGAAAAATGCACGTTTTTCAAAATTTCATTTAGGCCCCAAATAAATGTTCATCCTGTGCGGCTTGATTTTAGAAGCCGGGGAAAATTTATTTTGGGATTTCTGGAATCCGTTTAGTATTCCTTTTGTTTTTTTCCGAGCATAATTATTTTAAAAAAAAGTGCGAACTGACCTTGGGCCGTAACCGGCCAGGACTCCTCCTGGTCGGGCCTTTTTATAGCGCCCCGAGGCCCTGCCAAAGCCCAAGCCGCGCCCCCCCGAAACCCTAACCTAGCTGCCGCCGCCGCCCGCCCGCGCCGCCGCTGCCCCGCCGCCGCCGACATCGCCGCCGCCGGATCCGCCGCCGGAGGTTGTCTCGCCGTCGCCGGGTTTTTTTCGAAAAACCGTTCGGTTTTTCCGACGGTTTTGTTCGTTTTTTTAGTTTTGGTTTTTTTAATAGATCAGTTTTTCCGGTTTATTTATTTTGCGAGCGTTCGTCCGTTCGTTCGTTTTAACGAACGTTCGTCATTTTTCTTTTTCTCGGATTAAATCCGTGATTTTTCTAATCGCTATTTCTGATCCGATTTTCGTTTTAGTCTAACTTTTCGCTCGTTTATCGGAATCAGGCGATTCAAGCGCCTAGAGTTTCATCTCGAAACCCTCTTTCCGTTTAGCCAACTTAAACAAGTTTTTGCCACTGTAAAAATTGCCCTAGATCCAAAATAGTAAACGAAGCCTGTTTCTTTTGCCGTTTGTCTTTCGTTGCTTCGTTCGATTTGATTCTTTTTGCCAACCGGAGTTCTTAAGTTGAACTTTCTGGTTAGATCTCTTATTTGAGTTTTACCTGTGCATTAGTTGAGTACTTATTGTATGCTTTTTTGTTTGCGATAGAGTACCTGGAGTGCGCCGCTTGCTACTTCGAATCGCTAGGTTTTCCGGATCATCAGCAAGGCAAGTAACACTTTGATCATGCTTTCCCTCTACCCAGTTTTACTGCATTAGATCAATCCTCACACATTGCATGATTAGGATATAATTAAATTGTGGGTTTGGGAAGTAGTTGAGGTAGTACCTATTACCTGTTATTATCAAACCTTTGGGAGTTACTTCTATGTTTGCTTATTATGCCATGCTATGCTACTAGACGTGGATTGGGTGAGTGTATCCATGACAGATGTGAGATTGTTAATTAATGGCTTATTTAAGGTGGCAACTTAAACACACATCTGGGTGGATTGAGGCACCTGGGTATTCCAGCTATTGAATGTTTCTTTTGGACCGCCACCCAGGCTCAAAGGGATCATGAGATTATTCATGCTAGAAACTTCCGTGTGCGGCCACAAGCTATTATGGGCTCTAGCATAGTTGATTAAGTTGTGCGAACTCTTACAGTGGTAGACTAGCAGATGTAGGGGAAAGTAGGTGTAATGGTCTACCCGATCGTAAGGTGCTAGCGCTTCTGAAAGACTATGTCTCAGTCATCCGTCTTCTCAAACACCAAGTAGTGCGAGAAACCAAATGGAGGCGATCGAGTCTTGTGGGGAAAAATGCACAAACCTCTGCAGAGTGTATAAACTAATCATGATTAGCCATGTCCCCGGTTATGGACATCTTGAGTATCTAGTACCTGGATTATCATGTGAATCTCAACATGTTACTCAAAAATTAATTTTGTTGGGTTTTGTTTAATGATGATGCTTAATTGGGATTGAGAATGCTGTCAACCATTCTCAATGTTTAACAACTACCATGATAGTTAAATAAAATTTATTCCTTTGCAGTAGGGAAAAATTGGCTTTACACAAAACTGTAACCATAGAGCTTTCCACTAGCCCAATATGCATATAGAATAGTCTATTTCTTTCCATTACTCTCTATGTGTTATTTTGCCAGCATATTCCATGTGCTGACCCGTTTGGGCTGCAAGGTTAATGTTGCAGACTTTTCAGATGACGATTAAGGTGTTTTTAGGTCGTGGTTCTATACTCAGTGATGCCGTTGGAGTTGATGGACTCACTTATCTTTCAAGCCTTTCGCTGTTATCGTTATTAGATGGCCTTAAGCATATTTATTGTAATAAGTTCTCTTTTGAGACACTCGATATAATAAGTGTATGATTGCTACTCTGTTATAAATCCTTCAAGTAATGTGTGGTGTCAGCATTACTGATCCAGGGATGACACCTGAGCACAGAGATTAGACCGTTTGAGGTCTGGTCGCTACAAGATGGTATCAGAGCACACGCTGACTGTAGGACACGACCACTAAGCTAAAGACCTAGATCACTACTCACTCTCTTTTCTTTCTGACTTCTCATCTTTTCTACTCTTTTAGGATGGCGGATGCAAGGAACAAGTTCAAGCAACTGGATGAAGATACACCCTTTGGACGTCACTTGAAGGAAGTCACTAGATACCTGAACATTGGAGTACCAAGCTTCACCGGAACATACAACGCCACTTTACCTGAAGAATAGCGCTGGATGATTCAAGTTCAAGTTCCAGGAAGGACGTTCATGCCAGTCACTGAGCCCATAGAGTTTTCTTTTGATGCACCAACTTGGAGTCTAGGAAAGAGCATGGCAGCTCACATCGCCATGGGATGCATTGGAGAAGTCTACCGCAATGATCTCAAGGATACAATCTACCAGATTTGTGGGCGCCGAGATGAGCACTGGGAGATGATCAGCACCAGAAAGGATAGATCAGTCGCAGCTTTTATCCAGGAGTTAAATCAGCACATTCGACGATAGGAGAACCAGATGTGCGCCGACATGATAGATCTGAAGAAGGCGAGGACAAGAATCAAGGAACTAGAGGAAGAATTCGAGGCTACACGTGAAGATTATGAAGAGGAAATCGAAGTATTACTAGAGAAGAAGGATGGATCGTTAAGGATGGTTGTGGATTATCGAGGATTGAATGAAGAAACCATCAAGAACAAGTACCCACTACCGATGATCAATGATCTGTTCGATCGATTGCAAGGAGCTAAGGTATTTTCCAAGATCGATCAGCGATTAGGATACCACCAGTTGAAGATTCGAGAACAGGATATACCTAAGACGGCTTTTACCACCAGGTATGGGCTGTACGAGTATACTGTTATGTCATTTGGTCTGACTAATGCACCTGCATATTTTATGAACATGATGAACAAAGTATTTATGGAGTTCTTGGATAAGTTCGTCGTAGTGTTCATTGATGATATCTTGGTTTACTCGAAGAATGAAGAGGAGCATAAGGAGCATTTGCGTTTGGTTCTTGGAAAGCTCAGAGAACATCAATTATATGCCAAGTTTAGCAAATGTGAGTTTTGGTTGAAAGAAGTTGGATTTCTCGGACACGTTATATCCGGAGAAGGTATAGCAGTAGATCCCACTAAAGTTGATACCGTGACCAAGTGGGAAGCGCCAACAACAGTTGGAGAGATCCGGAGTTTTCTTGGACTCGCAGGATACTACCGGAGGTTTTGTCGGGACCCCGATCCCAAGTCACATCGATCTAGTCGGTAACACCTCATATCACTTTGCGACCTCATGCACGGTATTCCCACGGGTGTCGCCTTACCCTGGCCCGGGACCGTTTGCACCTTTTGGCTCACGTATATGATTGTGTCGCTAGCATCCATATGACAGAGAACCCAGGCCGACATGGCTAGTCGTGAACCCAAAGCGGTACTAACCTATGGGGATAGGCATACATGATTCACATCGAGCATGTCGGTCAGCAGCGTGTGAATCCGGGCTGTAGCACTGGGCTAACAGGACTCCGGAGGTCACCGCGTGACATTTCCCCGAAGGGACAGACACAAGAAGGAAATGAAACACATGTCGGCCAGTCAAGTGTCCTGAGCAGTAGTGCTGGGCTAGCAGGACTCCGGTGAACCAGGCTGTAGCGGACTACTATGGCTCAAAGCGGCATTAGACTACATTTCCCCATAAGAGAGGCTGCCAAGGATAAACAACTAGATTGTCGGATCCACACATAGCAATACACGTCACACGTACGCATAACATGCAAGTATGTGATGTACAACATGGCATCACAACATAACACAACTCATATAGCTAAGGCCCAGAAGAGCCACATAGCATTAATACAAACAGGGGTCACATGACCCATCATTCAGAGCATACAACCAACGGAAGCATTACATGTCTGAGTACAGACAACTACAAAAGAAAAAGGCTAAGAAGCCTGACTATCTTCAAGTCCCTCCCAAGGGTACAAGATCATAGCTGAGGTAACAAGCTACTCGTCGAAGTCCAAGCGGTACTACTAGTGAGACAGATGTCTCACCTGCAAAACATAAATAAAGCAAACGTGAGTACAAAGGTACTCAGCAAGACTTACATCAGATCCTATCATACATGCATTTGTATCAAGAAGGTAATGTGGGGTTTAGTTGCAGCAAGCCAGCTTTGACTCAGTGGCTATCCTGTTCTACGACAACGAGAAACTTCTTTGAGGTGAGGCAGCGCACACGAGTCCACTAAACACCACATCAAATACACTACTATGGATTCGTCCTCGTCTCCTTACGAGAAGGCCATCCATAGCACTCACACTTGTCTTGAGCATTTTAGGGTATCCACTTTAAGTTGTCTATGTACCACGTAAGCATCCAAGAAGTCCATAACCGAGGACACGGCTATTCGAATAGATCATGATAACCCTGCAGGGGTGTACTTCTTCACACACACTCTCACCACTTATCACCATGTACACGTCATGTATCTCGGCAACCTTCAAGCGGAAGCCTGGCGAGGGTGTCGGCCACGACCTGACTAACCACACAAGACTCTAGTCCAGGTTTATCGCCTATTCGGGTTCCATCCGCAAGGAGATCCGGCCGGGGTGTCGCTCACGGCCCCAAACGATATGTGTAGGGTTCCCAAGCCCACCTCGCCGGATGGATCTACGCTTGGTACACCGTGCCACTTATGCCTAGTCTGTCCCAAGTCCACCTGGTCGGGTGCCACTTGGTAGACTACTAACACTACCTACAAACACCAAAAACTATTTGCGACTCCTGGACAGAGATCAAGTTGGCTAATAAGTCGAGAGGGGCACTTAAGCATTCCAATGTATGGTAGTAGCTAGTCATTAGACAGCATACACGGAACTCAGTGCTTAAGGACGGTTCCAATGAGACAACCCACCATGTACTCCTACATGGCCTCTCACCGCTACCTTTACCAAATCGTGTTCACACGCTTAACTCTCAGCACCAGAACATATCGTACCACTCCAATTCATTCCCGATGAATCAGACCTGACACAACTCTAAGCAATAGCAGGCATGGCATGACAAGAACACAACATGGCTCAATCAACTCCTACACATGCTAGTGGGTTTTAACTATTTACTGTGGCAATGACAGGTCATGTAGAGGAATGGGTTCAACTACCGCAGCATAAAGTAGCAGTTGAATCGTTGTTGTCCTAATGCAATAAATGAGAGCAGGAGCGAGAGAGTATGATTGTATCGGAATGAACATGGGGGTTTGCTTGCCTGGTAGATCAACAAGGAAGGCACTGCTCCTCAGAGAGCTGCTCTAGAAGGGTCTCCGGAGCAGGAGCTATCGAGAAGGAACGGTGTCGATAATCAAACAGAAGCATATGCAACAATATGATGCATGATCATGGCATGAGTATGTGATGTGCTTTGAGCTAATGCATTTAGCATTCTATTTGGAAGAGGTCCATTTGAACCAAAGGTTCAAATGTAACTCTAAATTAAATATTTATAAATGCCATTTATATGTTTTCACCTATACAGCAAGTATAAGTTGGTTAGACATGCATGAAACAGGTACAGATGGATAGATTGAATTTTTCTGATAATTTTTCATATAAAAATTATTTCAATCTGAGCTACAGTTGAATTTATATGAATTTTTGAAGTTTATATCAATTTCTGGAATTCTCTGAATTATTTAAAATCCAAAAAAAATCATTATTGCGTCAGCATGACGTCACAAAGGCGTCAGCAGGGCTGACCAGGTCAAACCTGACGTGTCGGGGCCACACGTCAGTGACACCGGGGCTAAACCCGAGTCAAACCCAGCTGACCAGGGTTTGACCGAGCCCTGGGGCCCATAGTCAGTGGCTTAGGGGGTGGATTAAGTGGCAGGGTTAGCAGCTAATCACGCGCCATGTCAGCCGCTGGAGTTTCACCGATGACAACCTCGAGCCACGGCGGAAGTTCGCCGGAACGAGCTGGAGGCCATGGTTTGGCACACGGAGGCCACCGGCGGGTAGCCCGCGCACGGGCGCATCCAGCCGCGCTCAGGGGAGGCCGCGGGAACGGCGGAGCTCACCGGAGCAGAGCTCGCGGCGGCGGCCGGTGTCGGGTGCATGCGGGTTAGGTGTTGCCGGGCACTAGGGGGGCTGTGGTTGGGTGCAAACGACGCGCGGGAGGGCATTGAGAACGACGGTGAGCTCGGTTGCGAGCTGTGGCCACGGCGGCGACATGAATAGCGGAGTCGAGCTCTCGGCCGTGACGGCGACGGTGTTGGAGGAAGAATTCGAGCTAGGGGAGAGGGGGTTCGATGGCGGGGCTCACAGCGAGTCGAGCAGAGGCAACGGCGGCTCGGAGAAGGCTCTGCAGGCGACGGACGGGCGGTGGAGATCCACGGCAGCCGAGGTTGAAGATGACGGCGGAGGCGGCTCCACAGGGCGTCCGGCAACGCGTGGCATGACGGAGAGGTAGTGGACGAGGTGGTGGAGCTTTTGGGCACGACAGAGGGGCGAGGGGACTACGGTGGGCATGTCAAACGGCGTCGGTGGCGATGGTGGCGCTTGGGCAACAACGGGGAAGAGAGTAGAGGAGGAGAGGGGCGACCAGAGGGGAGGGGAGTGGACGAGGGGGGTCGGGGGTGCGTGTCGCCCTCGGATGCCTCCAGCGGCGAGCAGGGAAGCAGGAGGTGGCCGACGTGTGCTCGCGCGCGGCGGCCACGAGCGCGTCCTCCTGGCGGGAGGAAGATGACAAGGGAGGGGGGGCAGGTGGGCTGGGCTGGCCAACTAGGCCAGCCAGGCCGCACAGTGCTGGGCCATCACAGGAGCTGGCCGCAGGTAAGTTTCTTCTCTATTTTTGTTTTGTTTTCTATTTTCTGACATTTGTTTTGATTTAATAAAATACTAAATCAATTTATTTTCTTCTGAAATTTATTGTAGGGGCTAGTTGAAGTATTCCAGAGCCCCTCACATAAAAATCAGAATTGTTGGACATATATAAATAAATATATCATATATATATATATATCCCATGCAAATAATTATTGCATTAATTCCAAATGGCCAAAATAAATATTTATGAGTTCCTGAAAATATTTGTTTGAATTTTACCTCTAACCAATATTTTCAGAGAGCTACTTGAACATTTTCTTGGACCTTTTTGGAGCAATTTTTATTTGGGTTATTTCCATAAATGATTCTGAGGGTTTCACAAATCCCCATTTCAAATTTAAATGGAATTTGAACATGATGCACAATTGACTAGCTGGTCTAGGTCATACCAGAACTAGGGATGTGACAACTCGCCCCCACTCGAAAAATCTCATCCCGAGATTCAGGAGTTGGCGGAAAGAAAGCGGGGTACTCAAGTCGAAGACGATCTTCACACTCCCAGGTAGCTTCTCTCTCGGAATGATGAGACCACTGAACCTTGAGAAACTTGATGTTATGACGTCGAGTGACACGCTCTGCTTGATCCAGAATGTGGACGGGGTACTCTCGATATGTGAGGTTATCTTGGAGATCAAGTGTTTCGTGGTCCACTCCGTGGATGGGATCCGAGAAGCAACGCCTGAGTTGAGAGACATGGAAAACATCATGAACTCGGGAAAGATGTGGGGGTAGTTCCAACTGGTAGGCCACCTCTCCTCGTTTAGCGAGAATGAGAAAAGGACCAATGTAACGAGGAGCCAACTTGCCCTTGATACCGAAACGATGGGTACCCTTCAAAGGGGTAACCCGAAGGTAAGCCTTGTCGCCAACTTCATAAGCCACTTCCTTATGACGACGGTCATACTGGCTCTTTTGACGAGATTGGGCTGTTTTCAAATTCTCACGAATGATGCGAACTTGCTCTTCTGCCTCCTGGATCATATCCGGTCCAAAGAATTGTCTTTCACCAGTTTCTGACCAGTTCAAAGGTGTTCGACATCTTCGTCCATACATAATCTCAAAAGGAGCTTTCTTGAGACTGGATTGGTAGCTATTGTTATAAGCAAACTCAGTGAAAGGAAGGCACTTCTCCCAATCCATACCGAATGAGATAACGCAAGCTCTAAGCATGTCTTCGAGGATTTGGTTGACCCTTTCCACCTGACCACTTGATTGAGGGTGGAAAGCGGTACTGAAGGAAAGATGGGTGCCCATGGCAGTTTGGAAACTCTCCCAGAAATGAGAAGTGAAAAGACTACCACGGTCTGAATTGATCTCTAGTGGAACACCATGAAGTGACACTATTTGAGAAATATATAAGTCAGCGAGCTGACTAGCAATGATACTCTCTCGAATAGGTAGGAAGTGAGAAACTTTGGAAAGACGATCAATGACTACAAAGATAGCATTATTCCCTCTCTTGGTCCTGGGAGAGCCGGTGATGAAGTCCATACCAACTTTATCCCATTTCCATTCAGAAATAGCTAAAGGCTGAAGGGTGCCAGCAGGTCTTTGATGCTCTGCCTTAACGCGACGACAAACGTCGCAGTTAGCAATAAACTGAGCAATTTATCTCTTCATCCTAGTCCACCAGAACCTCTGGCGCAGGTCCTGATACATCTTAGTACTACCGGGATGAATTGTGAAAGGAGATTCATGGGCCTCCTTAAGAATTAGTTGTCGCAGATGTTGATTCTTGGGAACCACCAAGCGATTCTCAAAGAAAACAACACCTCGATCATCCATAGAGAAACATCCACCAACTCCCTTCCTAATGTTTCTCTTGATGCGGATAACACCCCTATCAAACTTCTGATCAGTAATGATCTGATCCTCAAGGGTAGGTTTCACCACCAAGGTAGAAAGGAATCCATGAGGAGCAATGTGAAGGTTAAGCTTACATAATTCCTCATGGAAAAGTGGCTGGCCCTGTTGCAACATGAGATTGTTGCAATAGGACTTACGACTTAGCGCATCAGCCATGACATTCCCCTTGCCTGGGGTGTAGGTAATTCCTAAGTCGTAATCTGAGATAAACTCCAACCAACGTCTTTGCCTAAGGTTCAAATCTGGTTGGGTGAAGATATACTTGAGACTCTGGTGGTCGGTGTATATCTCGCAACGTTTACCGAGAAGGTAATGTCGCCATGTCTTAAGTGCATAGACTACGCTGCAAGCTCTAGATCATGTGTAGGATAATTCTCCTCATGTGGATGCAACTGTCGAGATGCATAGGCAATCACATGACGATCTTGCGTAAGAATGCAACCTAGTCCCTGTCGTGAGGCATCACAATAGATAACAAAGTCCTTAGTGAAATCCGGTGGCACAAGTATGGGAGCAGAAGTCAGGCGTCTTTTCAGTTCCTGAAAGCTGTACTCGCACTGTGGGGACCACTCAAACTTTTTATCTTTCTTGAGAAGTTCCGTGAGAGGTTTGGCCACTTTGGAGAAGTTATCAATGAAGTGGCGACAATAATTGGCTAGGCCAAGGAAACTCCTAACTTGCTTAACCGTTTCAGGTGGAGTCCAATCAAGAACAGCTTGAACTCTCTCGGGATTGACAGCAATGCCCTTACCATAGATTACGTGGCCGAGATAGGTCACTTCTGGCAACCAAAATTCGCACTTGGAGAACTTGGCATAAAGGCGGTGTTCTCTGAGTTTTTCTAACACAAGTCTAAGATGCTTGGCATGCTCTTCCTCATTCTTCGAGTAAATAAGAATATCATCGAGGTAAACCACGACGAACTTATCTAAGTACTCCATGAAGATCGAGTTCATCAAGCGAGAGAATGTAGCTGGAGCATTGGTTAGACCAAAGGACATGACGGTGTACTCGTACTGACCATAACGAGTGACAAAAGCCGTTTTAGGAATGTCCCCGTTTCTGATCTTGATTCGGTGGTAGCCTAACCTCAAATCCATCTTGGAGAAGACTGAGGATCCAGCGAGCTGATCATACAGATCGTTGATCCTGGGGAGCGGATACTTGTTATTTATCGTGACCAAATTAACGGGGCGATAATCTACAACCATCTGGTCCGTACCATCCTTCTTCTTGACAAAGAGGACGGGGCAAGCCCAGGGAGAAGAACTAGGATGAATGAAACCCTTTTGCAAGGACTCATCAAGTTGTTTCTTAAGCTCGGCTAGCTCTAAGGGTGCCATCTTGTAAGGTCTCCTAGAAATTGGGGCGGTTCCGGGGATAAGATCTATGACAAACTCTACATCTCTGTCAGGTGGAATACCTGGCAGTTCCTCTGGAAAGACATTCGGAAAGTCGCGGACTACCAGGATATCTTCAAGGTCAGGAAGAGGGCTGGCATTTAGAGAATAGAGTTGACGCTTTGCAATTTTGGTGGAGACAGTGACTATCTTGCCAGAGGGGTGTGTGAGCTGAACAGACCTGGTGTAACAGTTGGCATAATGAGCTTTCATCTAGTCCATACCCAAGATGATGTTAATATCTGAAGACTTAAGGGATATCAAGGAAGCTAGGAATACAAGTCTGTCAACATGTATTTCATTGCCATAACTTATCCTAGAAGTTTGCCACTTGGATCCAGGAGTTTGAATGAGTAGTGGGGAGGGCATATCACAAAATGACATGTCGTGCAAGCGGGCATAACTTTCGGAAATGAAGGAGTGAGATGCTCCAGTATCGAATAGAACCGAAGCTGGATGAAAGTTGACAAGGAGTGTGCCAAGAACGACACCTGGATCATCATGAGCGTCTTTAGCTGAGACATGATGCACACATCCAAGTTTAGTGGGAGCTGACTTGGTACTGGTCATCTTGCGTGATGGCTTACTACCATGGCCAATAGACTTCTCGGGCTGGGGTGGAGCAACACGGGTCTGAGTGCAAATATGGGTAATGTGGCCTGGCTCTCCGCACTTGTAACAATTCTTGGAGGTAGGACAAGGACCTGCATTGACAAGTGGTCTACCAATAGGCATGGGTGTAGCATACGGTTGAACTGGGTGAGGTGCCACACAAGAAGGCCTTGGTGTATAACCGGGTGGAAGAGCGGAGTTCGGAACCCAAATCCGGCGCTTCTGAGAACTAGAACCGGAGGAAGAACCCAAATCACGGGTGTGCTTACGAGACTCCTCGTAAGTGAGTTGAGATGTCTCTGCATTAATGGCCTTATTCACAAGAGCTTGGAATGTATTGTAATTGTGCAAGTGGAGATCACGACGCAACTTGGGGTTGAGACCCTTCCGGAACCTAGCCTGCTTCTTGGCGTCTATGGACACCTCTTCTGTAGCATAGCGGGCAAGGTTCTCAAATTCCCTACTGTAAGCATCAACAGCCATCTTACTCTGGGTGAAACTACAGAACTCTTCTCTCTTGCAGTCAATGAGAGCCTGAGGAATGTGATGCTCGTGAAAGGCCTCAGTGAAATCTCTCTAGGTGGTTATCTGGCCGGCTAGAAGCATCGCCTCATAGTTTTGCCACCAAAGACTAGCAGGACCTTCCAGGTGATATGCAGCATAGGTGACCTTGTCACCTTCAGCTACGTTCGCAGAACGCGGCTTGTGAGTGATACTACGAAGCCAGTCATCTGCATCGAGTTGTTCGATGGAATGATGGAAGGTAGGTGGTTTCAGACCAATGAAATCATAAATGGTCGCTGACTCCTTGCACTAGGGTGCGGTGTTCTCCTCGATACGTGCTAACAAGTGGTTGGTCTCACTCTTGTTCATCTCAACTTCTAACATGAACTTTGCCAACGAAGACTGATCGGGAGGATCCTCATCCCTACCATCTCTGTGGTTCCGGCTACGAGCAACAGAATTTCGGTTAACCGACGACATCCTGAAGAACGAAACCAAGGAAAAAGGATGGATTCAGCATCATCATAAGGATGTAGAATATAGTACAAGGAAAATACTATCTCTTGAACTCCTAGGACAATTCCGGCAGCATAATGGCAGTAGAATGCTCAAAATGAAACATTCTGCAAGGACGGGGTAGCACCAAACTCAACATCATCACTCAGGATTCTGAGATATTACTAAGCAGACTACACCGGAAGTACTTGAAAACTGGAATATGACTCTGATCAACCAATCCTATGGGACTACGGAGTAGTAACACGTGATCCTGATAGACAGAAGAGGAAGCCTAGTTCCTTAACCCCGTAGGAAAGATAGGATGACTCAGATCAGAAGGCCAAGAGGTGAAAGGAGTAAAAAGAGCCTTACGTTCCCTTCCACAATCAATTCCCTTAAATAACTAAAGAGTTTCTAGACTCAACTTCGACCAGGTTGGCTTGGAAATCCTACAGGCGGTCAGGCTCTGATACCAAAGCTGTCGGGACCCCGATCCCAGGTCACATCAATCTAGCCAGTAACACCTCATATCACTTTGCGGCCTCACGCATGGTATTCCCACGGGTGTCGCCTTACCCTGGCCTGGGACCGTTTGCGCCTTTTGGCTCACGTATATGATTGTGTCGCTAGCATCCATATGACAGAGAACCCGGGCCGACATGGCTAGTCGTGAACCCAAAGCGGCACTAACCTATGGGGACAGGCATACATGATTCACATCGAGCATGTCGGTCAGCAGCGTGTGAATCCGGGCTGTAGCACTGGGCTAACAGGACTCCGGAGGTCACCGCGTGACATTTCCCCGAAGGGACAGACACAGGAACGAAATGAAACACATACCGGCCAGTCAAGTGTCCTAAGCAGTAGTGCTGGGCTAGCAGGACTCAAGTGAACTGGGCTGTAGCAGACTACTATGGCTCAAAGAAGCACTAGACTACATTTCCCCATAAGAGAGGCTGCCAAGGATAAACAACTAGATTGTCGGATCCCACACATAGCAATACACGTCACACGTACGCATAACATGCAAGTATGTGTTGTACAACATGGCATCACAACATAACACAACTCATATAGCTAAGGCCCAGAAGAGCCACATAGCATTAATACAAACAGGGGTCACATGACCCATCATTCAGAGCATACAACCAACGGAAGTATTACATGTCTGAGTACAGACAACTACAAAAGAAAAAGGCTAAGAAGCCTGACTATCTACAAGTCCCTCCCAAGGGTACAAGATCGTAGCTGAGGTAACAAGCTACTCGTCGAAGTCCAAGCGGTACTACTAGTGAGACAGATGTCTAACCTGCAAAACATAAATAAAGCAAACGTGAGTACAAAGGTACTCAGCAAGACTTACATCAGATCCTATCATACATGCATTTGTATCAAGAAGGTAATGTGGGGTTTAGTTGCAGCAAGCCAGCTTTGACTCAGTGGCTATCCTGTTCTACGACAACGAGGAACTTCTTTGAGGTGAGGCAGCGCACACGAGTCCACTAAACACCACATCAAATACACTACTATGGATTCATCCTCGTCTCCTTACGAGAAGGCCATCCATAGCACTCACACTTGTCTTGAGCATTTTAGGGTATCCACTTTAAGTTGTCTATGTACCATGTAAGAATCCAAGAAGTCCATAACCGAGGACACGACTATTTGAATAGATCATGATAACCCTGCAGGGGTGTACTTCTTCACACACACTCTCACCACTTATCACCATGTACACGTCATGTATCTCGGCAACCTTCAAGCGGAAGCCTGGCAAGGGTGTCAGCCACGAACTGACTAACCACACAAGACTCTAGTCCATGTTTATCGCCTATTCGGGTTCCATCCACAAGGAGATCTGACCGGGGTGTCGCTCACGGCCCCAAACGATATGTGCAGGGTTCCCAAGCCCACCTCGCCGGATGGATCTACGCTTGGTACACCGTGCCACTTGTGCCTAGTCTGTCTCAAGCCCACCTGGCCGGGTGTCACTTGGTAGACTACTAACACTACCTACAAACACCAGAAACTATTATCAAGTTGGCTAATAAGTCGAGAGGGGCACTTAAGCATTCCAATGTGTGGTAGTAGCTAGTCATTGGACAACATACACGGAACTCAGTGCTTAAGGACGGTTCCAATGAGACAACCCACCATGTACTCCTACATGGCCTCTCACCGCTACCTTTACCAAATCGTGTTCACATGCTTAACTCTCAGCACCAGAACATATCGTACCACTCCAATTCATTCCCGATGAATCAGACCTGACACAACTCTAAGCAATAGCAGGCATGGCATGGCAAGAACACAACATGGCTCAATCAACTCCTACACATGCTAGTGGGTTTTAACTATTTACTATGGCAATGACAGGTCATGCAGAGGAATGGGTTCAACTACCGCAGCATAAAGTAGCAGTTGAATCGTTGTTGTCCTAATGCAATAAATGAGAGCAGGAGTAAGAGAGTAGGATTGTATCGAAATGAACAAATTGGTTAGACATGCATGAAACATGTACAGATGGATAGATTGAATTTTTCTGATAATTTTTCATATATAAATTATTTCAATCTGAGCTACGGTTGAATTTATATGAATTTTTGAAGTTTATATCAATTTTTGGAATTCTCTGAATTATTTAAAATCCAGAAAAAAATCATTATTGCGTCAGCATGATGTCACAGAGGCGTCTGCAGGGCTGACCAGGTCAAACCTGACGTGTGGGGGCCACACATCAGTGACACCGGGGCTAAACCCGAGTCAAACCCAGCTGACCAGGGTTTGACCGAGCCCCGGGGCCCATAGTCAGTGGCTTAGGGAGTGGATTAAGTGGCAGGGTTAGCAGCTAATCACGCGCCACGTCAGCCGCCGTAGTTTCGCCGGCGACGACCTCGAGCCACGGCAGAAGTTCGCCGAAACGAGATGGAGGCCATGGTTTGGCACACGGAGGCCACCGGCGGGTAGCCCGTGCACGGGCGCATCCAGTCGCGCTCAGGGGAGGCTGCGGGAATGGCGGAGCTCACCGGAGCATAGCTCGCGGCGACGGCCGGAGTCGGGTGCGTGCGGGTTAGGTGCTGCGGGGCACTAGGGGGGCTGCCGTTGGGTGCAAACGACGCGCGGGAGGGCATTGAGAACGGCGGTGAGCTCGGTTGCGAGCTGTGGCAGCTGTGGCCACGACGGCGACATGAACGGCGGATCCGAGCTCTCGGCCGCGACGGCGGCAGTGTTGGAGGAAGAATTCGAGCTAGGGGAGAGGGGGGTTCGACGGCGGGGCTCACAGCGAGTCGAGAAGAGGCAACGGCAGCTCGGAGAAGGCTCTGCAGGCGACGGACGGGCGGTGGAGATCCACGGCGGCCGAGGTTGAAGATGATGGCGGAGGTGGCTCCACAGGGCGTCCGGCGACGCGTGGCGTGACGGAGAGGTAGCGGACGAGGTGGTGGAGCTTTTGGGCACGACGGAGGGGCGAGGGGACTACGGTGGGCGTGTCGAACGACGTCAGTGGCGATGGTGGCGCTCGGGCAGCAGCGGGGAAGAGAGCAGAGGAGGAGAGGGGCGACCAGAGGGGAGGGGAGTGGACGAGGGGGGTCGGGGGTGCGTGTCGCCCTCGGATGCCTCCAGCGGCGAGCAGGGAAGCAGGAGGTGGCCGGCGTGTGCTCACGCACGGCGGCCACGCGTGCGTCCTCCTGGCAGGAGGAAGACGACAGGGGAGGGGGGCAGGTGGGCTGGGCTGGCCAACTGGGCCGGCCAGGCCGCATAGTGCTGGGCCAGCACAGGAGCTGGCCGCAGGTAAGTTTCTTCTCTATTTTTGTTTTGTTTTCTATTTTCTGACATTTGTTTTGATTTAATAAAATACTAAATCAATTTATTTTCTTCTGAAATTTATTGTAGGAGCTAGTTGAAGTATTCCAGAGCCCCTCACATAAAAATCAGAATTGTTGGACATATATAAATAAATATATCATATATATATCCAATGCAAATAATTATTGCATTAATTCCAAATGGCCAAAATAAATATTTATGAGCTCCTGAAAATATTTGTTTGAATTTTACCTCTAACCCATATTTTCAGAGAGCTACATGAACATTTTCTTGGACCTTTTCGGAGCAATTTTTATCTGGGTTATTTCCAGAAATGATTCTGAGGGTTTCAAAAATCCCCATTTCAAATTTAAATGGAATTTGAACATGATGCACAATTGACTAGCTGGTCTAGGTCATACCAGAACTAGGGATGTGACAGGTTTATTGAGAATTTCTCAAAGATTGCGAAGTCTATGACGGAGTTGTTGAAGAAGGATACCAAGTTCAAATGGACTGAGGAGTGTGAGGCAAGTTTCCAGGAGTTGAAGAAACGTTTGGTTACCTCACCAGTGTTGATTTTACCGGATCAGACCAAGGATTATGAGGTGTATTGTGACGCTTCACGTCGAGGACTTGGAGCAGTTCTTATGTAGGAAGGAAGAGTTGTTTCATATGCCTCACGACAGCTTAAGCCCCATGAGTTGAATTATGCTACGCATGATTTGGAATTAGCAGCCGTAGTGCATGCATTGAAGACTTGGAGACATTTTCTGATTGGAAACCATTGCGAGGTGTACACGGATCACTAGTGTTTGAAGTATATTTTCACATAGAAGGAGTTGAACCTCAGACAAAGGAGATGGTTGGAGCTCATCAAGGATTATGATATGAAATTGCATTATCACCCCGGAAAGGCTAACATAGTAGCAGAAAGCGTTAAGCCGTAAGAGCCATGTCAACACCCTAATGACGGGAGATTTACCAAGGGAGTTAGCCGAAAATCTTCGAGAGCTATGTTTGGAAATAGTTCCAAGAGGCTATGTAGCAGCATTGGAGATTCAGTCTACTTTGATGGATAAGATCAGAGAAGCCCAGAAGACTGATAAGGAGAAAATGAGCAAAGGAAAAGCTAAGGGATTTCGTGAGGATGAGCACAATACCTTATGGTTTGAAGACCGTGTCTATGTACCAAATGATTCGGAGATCAGGAAGTTAATTTTACAAGAGGCCCATGATTCACCGTATTCGATTCACCCAGGAAATACCAAGATGTATTTGGATTTGAAGGATACTTTCTGGTGGACCGGAATGAAGAAGGATATTGCGGAGTATGTAGCAGTTTGTGATGTATGTCAGAGAGTAAAGGCAGAGCATCAGAAGCCAGCAGGATTGCTACAACCATTGCCGATACCCGAATGGAAGTGGGATAAGTTAGGCATGGATTTTATTACAGGATTGCCCAGAACACGTTCAGGCTATGACTCGATATGGGTTGTAGTCGATCCTTTGACAAAGGTAGCTCATTTCATTCCAGTGAAGACTACCTATACCAGTGCAAAGTTGGCAAAGATATACATGACTAGAATCGTTTGTCTGCATGGAGTTCCAAGGAGCATTATATCAGATAGAGGAACCCGGTTTACCTCAAAGTTCTGGAATCAGTTGCATGAAACTTTGGGTACCAGACTAGAGTTTAGCACAGCTTTCCACCCGCAGACAGATGCACAGACTGAGAGAGTCAATCAGATTTTGGAGGATATATATGCTAAGAGCTTGTGCGCTAGATTACGGATCTAGTTGGGACGAGAATTTGCCGTATGCAGAGTTCTCTTACAACAGTAGCTATCAATCCAGTTTGAAGATGGCCCCTTTCAAAGCCTTGTATGGAAGGAGGTGCAGGACCCCATTGTCCTGGGATGAAGTTGGAGATCGCCAGTTGTTTGTACCAGATCTGATAAAGGAGTCTGAACAGAAAGTGAAATTGATTCACGATAGGCTCAAGGTAGCCCAGTCCAGGCAGAAGAGTTATGCAGATTCTAAACGCAAGGAGACAGTTTACGAAGTCGGAGACCGAGTTTATCTTTGAGTATCACCACTTCGAGGAGTTAAGTGCTTTGGAGTTAAGGGAAAGTTAGCGCCACGTTTTGTAGGCCCATACAAAGTTTTGGAGCGTATGGGAGAAGTTGCCTATAAGTTGGAATTGCCCGAAGGATTGTCAGGAATTCACAAAGTGTTCCGTGTATCCCAGTTGAAGAAGTGCCATGCAGAGATGGCTGA
Source organism: Triticum urartu (assembly GCF_056163025.1). Classification (NCBI taxonomy): domain Eukaryota; kingdom Viridiplantae; phylum Streptophyta; class Magnoliopsida; order Poales; family Poaceae; genus Triticum; species Triticum urartu. Next base: position 146,061,504 of record NC_141879.1, on the reverse strand, counting down.
CATACCGCTGAGAGATACGGTACCACTGGAAGCAATTCAGTTGGACAGTGATTTGACCTATGATGAGAAACCAGTTAAGATTCTAGAGTATGCCAGTCGAGTCACCCACAGTAAGGTTATAAAGTTTTGCAAGGTTCAGTGGAGCCACCACACGGAGGATGAAGCCACCTGGGAACGAGAGGAAGATTTGCTGAAGGACCACCCTCACCTATTTTCTAACCAACCCGAATCTCGAGGGCGAGATTCATCTTAAGGGGGGTAGGTTTGTAACATCCCAAATTTTCAATTTGGAATGTTATACACTAGATCATCATTGCATATCATATTTATTGCATTTTGGCTGATCCTAGAAATTTCACGCAACTCAAGGACCCTCGGAGAGAGTTGGGGATTTCGTTATTTTCATATTTGAGTTGTCTCAAATTTTGAAAATAGGATCATTTGATTCTATTTATTTTATCTTCAATTATTTCTATTATAAAAATTATGAGAGAGGGAATAAAATGACTTTCCCAAAATAAAGAAATATTGGGGATTTAATAAAAAATCAAATAAGATTTTATTTGGTTTTATTTGCTATTTTATTTGAATTTAGGAAAAATGCGGGTTTTTCAAAATTGCATTTAGGCTCCAAATAAATGTTCATCCTGTGCGGCTTGATTTTAGAAGCCGGGGAAAATTTATTTCGGGATTTTTGGAGTCCGTTTAGTATTCCTTTTGTTTTTTTTCGAGCGTAATTATTTTTTAAAAAAAGTCTGAACCGACCTTGGGCCGTAACCGGCCAGGACTCCTCCTGGCCGGGCCTTTTTATAGCGCCTCGAGGCCCCGCCAAAGCCCAAGCCGCCCCCCCCTCCCGAAACCCTAACCCTAGCCGTCGCCGCCAAAGCCCAAGCCCCCCCCCCAAAACCCTAACCCTAGCCGCCGCCCCGCCCCGCGCCGCGCCGCCGCCTCCCCGCCGCCACCCGCCCGCGCCGCCGCCGCTGCCGACATCGCCGCCGCCGGAGGTTGTCTTGCCATCGCCGGGTTTTTTTTCGAAAAACCGTTCGGTTTTTCCAACGGTTTTGTTCGTTTTTTTTGTTTAGTTTCGGTTTTTTAATAGATTGGTTTTTCCGGTTATTTATTTTGCGAGAGTTCGTCTGTTCGTTCGTTATAACGAACGTTCATGTTTTTCTTTTTCTCGGATTAAATCCGCGATTTTTCTGATCGCGATTTCTGATCCAATTTCCGTTTTAGTCTAACTTTTCGCTCGTTTATCAGAATCAGGCGATTCAAGCGCATGGAGTTTCGTCTCGAAACCCTCTTTCCGTTTAGCCAACTTAAACAAGTTTTTGCCACTATAAAAATTTCCCTAGATCCAGAATAGTAAATGAAGCCCGTTTCTTTTGCCGTTTGTCTTTCGTTGCTACGCTCGATTTGATTCTTTTGTGCCAATCGGAGTTCTTAAGTTGAACTTTTTGGTTAGATCTCTTATTTTAGTTTTACATGTGCATTAGTTGAGTACTTATTGTATGCTTGTTTGTTTGCGATAGAGTACCCAGAGTGCGCCGCTTGCTACTTCGAATCGCTAGGTTTTCCGGATCATCAGCAAGGCAAGTAACACTTTGATCATGCTTTCCCTCTACCCAGTTTTACTGCATTAGATCAATCCTCACACATTGCATGATTAGGATCTAATTAAATTGTGGGTTTGGGAAGTAGTTGAGGTAGTACCTATTACCTGTTATTATCAAACCTTTGGGAGTTACTTCTACGTTTGCTTATTATGCCATGCTATGCTACTAGACATGGATTGGGTGAGTGTATCCATGACAGATGTGAGATTGTTAATTAATGGTTTATTTAAGGTGGCAACTTAAACACACATCTGGGTGGATTGAGGCACCTGGGTATTCCATCGATTGCATGTTTTCTTTTGGACCGCCACCCAGGCTCAAAGGGATCATGAGATTATTCATGCTAGAAACTTCTGTGTGCGGCCACAAGCTATTATGGGCTCTAGCATAGTTGATTAATTTGTGCGAACTCTTACAGTGGTAGACTAGCAGATGTAGGGGAAAGTAGGTGTAATGGTATACCCGATCGTAAGGTGCTAGCGCTTCTGAAAGACTATGTCTCGGTCATCCGTCTTCTCAAACACCAAGTAGTGCGAGAAACCAAACGGAGGCGATCGAGTCTTGTGGGGAAAATGCACAAACCTCTGCAGAGTGTAAAAACTAATCATGATTAGCCGTTTCCCCGGTTATGGACATCTTGAGTATCTAGTACCTGGATTATCATGTGAATCTCAACATGTTACTCAAAAATTAATTTTGTTGGGTTTTGTTTAATGATGATGCTTAATTGGGATTGAGAATGCTGTCAACCATTCTCAATGTTTAACAACTACCATGATAGTTAAATAAAATTTATTCCTTTGTAGTAGGGAAAATTTGGCTTTACACAAAACTGTAACCATAGAGCTTTCCACCAGCCAAATATGCATATATAATAGTCTATTTCTTTCCATTACTCTCTATGTGTTATTTTGCCAGCATATTCCATGTGCTGACCCATTTCGGGCTGCAATGTTAATGTTGCAGACTTTTCAGACGACGATTAAGGTGTTTTTAGGTCATGGTTCTATAATCAGTGACGCCGTTGGAGTTTATGGACTCACTTATCTTCCAAGCCTTCCGTTGTTATCGTTATTAGATGGCCTTAAGCCATATTTATTGTAATAAGTTCTCTTTTGAGACACTCGATGTAATAAGTGTGTGATTGCTACTCTGTTATAAATCTATCAAGTACTGTGTGGTGTCAGCATTACTGATCCAGGGATGACACCTGAGCATAGAGATTAGACCGTTTGAGGTCTGGTCGCTACACTACGCTTCGCACCGCATGAAGAAGAACACGATCATCGACCTCACTGTCAATGGGCAGCGGGTTTCTGGGGAGGTCGATCTTGCTCGTGCCGCATTTGAACACTTCTCCGCTATCCTTGGCTCTCAGGATGGACGCGCCGCCACGCTCAACCTCTACGCCATCGGCCACCCTTCCTTCCATCTGGGCGAGCTTGAGCCTCCGTTCACCTCCGATGAGATTTGGGAGGCGATTAAGAAGCTCCCTTCGGGCAAGGCGCCAGGCCCGGACAGATTCACCGCGGAATTTCTCCGCTCTTGCTGGGACACCATCAAGCATGACCTATGTGTTGTCTTCGATAAGCTTTACACCCTCAATGGTCAAGCGTTCCAGAGACTGAATGAGGCCCTGATCACCCTGATCCCTATGAAGCCCGATGCAGCCACGATGTTCGACTACCGCCCTACCAGTCTCCTTCACATCGTGGCTAAGTTATTTGCCTAGGTTATCTCCTTGCGGCTGGCTCCTAGACTTGGCGAGATGGTCCCTCCAACCAAAGTGCCTTCATTGCGGGATGGAGTGTACACGATAACTTCATCCTTGTCTAGCAAACAGTGCGGCAACTTCATCGACTCCGGCTCCCCCGAGTCCTCCTCAAACTGGATATCGCCCGTGCCTTCGACTCCGTCTCATGGCCGTTTCTTCTCCAGGTCCTTCAGCATCTTCGCTTCGGGTCCTGATGGAGTGAGTGGATTTCCATCCTCATATCCACGGCCTCCACTCGTGTGATGATCAATGGTGTGCCTGCCCCCCCCCATTGCCCACTGTCAAGGCCTTCGGCAAGGCGACCCCGTTTCACCTATGCTCTTCGTCCTGGTGATCGACGCCCTCAACTCGCTCTTGCAGCATGCGGTGACCACGGGCATCATTCGGCGCCTCACCGACAGGATGACTGCCTCGAGTATCTCCCTCTTTGCGGATGATGTGGTCATTTTCTGCCACCCGGATCCTTCCGAGCTTGCTGTTGTTAGCTCACTGCTCGACTTCTTTGGGGTAGTGTCCGGGCTGCGCACCAACTTCGCCAAGTGTGCGGCGGCTCCAATTCAGTGCACTCCAGAGGTCTCCCAAGTTGTGGGCTCCTCCCTGTCCTGCCCGGTCATGGCCTTCCCCATTCAGTACCTCGGCCTTCCCCTCTCCCTCCGCAAGGTGCCAGTCACTAGCTTGCTACCCTTCATCGATAAGCTGTTGCGCAAGCTGGCCACCTGGAAAGCTGCCCACCTTTCGCACGATGGATGGCTTGCCTTGATCCGGCAAGTCATCACGGCCATGCCAGTCCATATCTTACTGGCCATGCCTTTGTCCCCCCCCCCATCCTCAAGAAAGCCAACCGGATCATCCACGATTTTCTATGGCATGGACGAAAAGACGCCCGCTCTGGCTCCTGTCTTGTTAGCTGGGCACGTGTTTGCTGTCCGATCGAGCTAGGTGGGCTCGGAATTCGTGATCTACACCGCACAGGCATTTCCCTTCGGGTGCGCTGGCTTTGGCTGCATGCTTCTGACCCTTCTTGGCCATGGTCACATCTTCAGTCGCCTTCGGACCCCGAGGCCCTGCGGTTCTTCCGTGCTTCGACGTCATGGTCCCTCGGCAACGGTTCCACTTGCCGCTTCTGGACTGACAAGTGGCTTCAGGGGCACTCTATTGATGAGCTCGCCCCAAGCCTCACAACCATTGTCCCGAGCCGGCGCCGTCACTCGCGTACTGTCACCTCGGGTCTGCAGGATCGCATGTGGATCGGTGATATCCACGGCCATCTTAGTCTGGCTGCTGCTCTCGAGTACTTTCACCTCCTGCACTGTTTGCAGGCCATCGTCCTTTCTCAGGAGCCTGATACCATCTCTTGGTGCTGGACGGAGAGCGGTGCCTACTCCACTTCCTCTTGCTACAACGCCTTATTCACCGGCTCTACGTCCTCCGAGCATTGGCGTCTCATCTGGAAATCTGTGGCCCCGTGATGTCTACTACACAACCTTCTTCTTGTAGACGTTGTTGGGCCTCCAAGTGCAGAGGTTTGTAGGACAGTAGCAAATTTCCCTCAAGTGGATGACCTAAGGTTTGTCAATCCATAGGAGGCGTAGGATGAAGATGGTCTCTCTCAAGCAACCCTGCAACCAAATAACAAAGAGTCTCTTGTGTCCCCAACACACCCAGTACAATGGTAAATTGTATAGGTGCACTAGTTCGGCAAAGAGATGGTGATACAAGTGGTATATGGATGGTAGATAAAGGTTTTTGTAATCTGAAAATATAAAAACAGAAAGGTAACTAATGATAAAAGTGAGCACAAACGGTATTGCAATGCTAGGAAACAAGGCCTAGGGTTCATACTTTCACTAGTGCAAGTTCTCTCAACAATAATAACATAATTGGATCACATAACTATCCCTCAACATGCAACAAAGAGTCACTCCAAAGTCACTAATAGTGGAGAACAAACGAAGAGATTATGGTAGGGTACGAAACCACCTCAAAGTTATTCTTTCCAATCAATCCGTTGGGCTATTCCTATAAGTGTCACAAACAGCCCTAGAGTTCGTACTAGAATAACACCTTAAGAAACAAATCAACCAAAACCCTAATGTCACCTAGATACTCCAATGTCACCTCAAGTATCTGTGGGTACGATTATACGATATGCATCACACAATCTCAGATTCATCTATTCAACCAACACATAGAACCTCAAAGAGTGCCCCGAAGTTTCTACCGGAGAGTCAAGACAAAAACATGTGCCAACCCCTATGCATAGATTCCCAAGGTCACGGAACCCGCAAGTTAATCACCAAAACATACATCAAGTGGATCATAGAATACCCCATTGCCACCACAGGTATCCCATGCAAGACATACATCAAGTGTTCTCAAATCCTTAAAGACTCAATCCGATAAGATAACTTCAAAGGGAAAACTCAATCCATTACAAGAGAGTAGAGGGGGAGAAACATCATAAGGTCCAACTATAATAGCAAAGCTCGCGATACATCAAGATCGCGCCACCTCAAGAACATGAGAGAGAGAGAGAGATCAAACACATAGCTACTGGTACATACCCTCAGCCCCGAGGGTGGACTACTCCCTCCTCGTCATGGAGAGCGCCGGGATGATGAAGATGGCCACCGGTGAGGGTTCCCCCCTCCGGCAGGGTGCCGGAACGGGTCTAGATTGGTTTTCGGTGGCTACGAAGGCTTCTGGCGGCGGAACTCCTGATTTATTGTGCTCCGCAAAGTTTTTAAGGTATATGGGTATATATGGGAGGAAGAAGTACGTCGATGGATCTCCGGGCTGTCCATGAGGCAGGGGGCGCACCCAGGGGGTGGGCACGCCCCCCACCCTCGTGGGCAGCCCGGGACTCTTCTGGTCCATCTCTGATACTTCGTGGGCTTCTTCTGGTCCAAAAATAAGTTCCGTGAAGTTTTAGGTCAATTGGACTCCGTTTGATTTTCCTTTTCTGCAATACTCTAAAACAAGGAAAAAACAGAAACTGGCACTGGGCTCTAGGTTAATAGGTTAGTCCCAAAAATCATATAAAATAGCATATAAATGCATATAAATCATCCAAGGTTGATAATATAATAGCATGAAACAATCAAAAATTATTGATACGTTGGAGACGTATCACCCCGCTCTCCGTCAAGTTCTTCCTCTACCTCGCCTGTGCTAACCGATGTTGGATGGCTGACCCGCCCGCGAGACGCGGTCTTCCCCATGAGCCTGGTTGCGTTCTATGCTCCCAGCATGACAAGACCCTCCACCACCTCTTAGTTGGGTGTGTATTCTCCCGCATCATCTGGCACGGCATCCTTTCCTGGTGCTGCCCTGTGATCCCCGTGCCGGATGGCACCGTTGACTTCCTGAGATGGCTCAGTACTGCTATTGACTCTGTTGCCATGGAGAAATGACGTGGGCTATCTACTATTGCCTCCCTTACGGCCTTGTCCATCTGGCGTCATCGCAATGTGGTCATCTTCGACAAAATTACGCCCTCCTCCGCCTCCCTCCTGATGACGATCAAGGACGACGCCCGCTCCTGGGCCTTTGCAGGAGTCGAAGGGCTCAACAGCATTATCCCTGTAATGTACCCTAGGTTGTCTGGGCTGAACAACCCATCTCATTCTCTCTTTGTATCGTGTGCACACCTTGTAGTGTACGTGACCATGATGCCACTCTGTATGTTCTAACCCCTTCTATCAATGCAATGATACGCTCACAGTAGTGTATTCATTAAAAAAGAATCACTATTGACTTCAATGCAAACAAAAATTGTTGCTATATACAAGCCATTATTCACATTTTTTGGCCTATTTTAAAAAAATCCTGAAGTCATTGTGTTTTTTCTTATGTGGAATTATTTTACGACTACAAACATTGGAGCGAGCCGAAGACGCGCCACCGTCATCGCCCCTTCCTCACCGGGGCCGAACAAACATTATTGTAGTAGACAGTCGGGAAGTTGTCGTGCTAAGGCCCCATAGGACCAGCGCACCAAAGTAGCAACCATCGCCAATGAAGAAAGTCGTAGATCAGAAGGATCAAACATGTAAATACCCAAACAAAGACGAACAAAGACCGGATCCAGACAGATCCACTGAAGAACAGCACCGACCGAATTCCGCAAGATTCGACGAAAACAAACCTCCATACATCCTCCGACGATGCTAGACGCACCATTAGGATGGGGATAGAATGTGGGAGACATTATTCCTGTCAAGGGACATCGCCGCCGGCACACGGCCCCAACGAAGATGTTGAATCTAGCAAGAACGGAACGGGGTCCCTCCCGCCGATGGGGGGGTCGAGATCCTCCGCACCTCCATGGCCTAGAGGCCATCGGAGATGGGGCGGACCGGCAGAAGTGCCGACGAGAGGAGAAGAGCTTTTCTTGTGGAGGAGGAAAGAGATATGTTGTCTCAGTTTGAAAGGTTTCATCAACCAAACAAAATTTCTCCGTTGGATGGCCCCCCATTTGGGCTGCCACACATCTACACACGTTAAATACAGATCCTTTAATCAATGCAATTCATGCACGTTGGTCATACGATACAAATCATCCCAATTCAAATCGTTCGAAACAAATATGACAAAGCAAAACAAATCATAGTTCGACAATCCAGACATGCCAAAATGAAATCAGAATCAGAGCGTGACGGATCACTCACTAGTAGGCCGGACCACTCGCTAGACGCCATCCATGCTGCCTTCTCCGCGGCCATCCTTGCCTTGTACTCCACCTGCATCCTTGCCGCATGCTCCATTGCTGTCATAGGCGCCCTCGCCGGTTCGTACTCTCTACACTCTTTGATCTCCTTCTTCATCCCCACAAGTCACTTCTTTGCATGCTCATCCAAGAGGCTTTCTTCCTTCAACAATATATTCGCATCCTTCACATCCTGTGCGGTTTGTAACCTCTCCTTCTCAAACTAAATATCTCCAAATGTCTTGGCCTTCTCGAGCTCTCATTTGATCGCTGCCTCTTTCTTCTCCAACTCGATCTTTTCCATCTCAATTTGCAGCTCCTTGTTCGCCCTATCCCGATCCCAATTCACCCTCTCCTTTTGCGCATCCAACATGATCTTGTACCTCTCCTCTTTTTTGTTCTCCCTAATAGAAAAAATGCCCGTCCATGTGGAGGACATCTTTGTAGCCGCGTGAAAGGATCGATATAGTTGACTAGAGGGGGGGGTGAATAGGCAACTAACAATTTTTAGCTTTTCTTTACCAATTTAAACTTTGCATCAAAGTAGGTTGTCTAGATATGCAACTAGGTGGGCAACCTATATGATGCAACAACAACAAGCACACAAGCAAGCAAGGTAAATAACACAAAAGCTTGCACAAGTAAAGGGACGAGATAACCAAGAGTGGAGCCGGTGAAGACGAGGATGTGTTACCGAAGTTCCTTCCCTTTGAGGGGAAATACGTCTCCGTTGGAGCGGTGTGGAGGCACAATGCTCCCCAAGAAGCCACTAGGGCCACCGTATTCTCCTCACGCCCTCACACAATGCGAGATGCCGTGATTCCACTATTGGTGCCCTTGGAGGCGGTGACCGGACCTTTACAAACAAGGTTGGGGCAATCTCCACAACTTAATCGGACGCTCCCAACAACACCACGAAGCTTCACCATAATGGAATATGGCTCTGTGGTGACCTCAACTATCTAGGGTGCTCATACACCCAAGAGTAACAAGATCCGCTAGGGATTAGTGAGGGGAATCAAATTTCTCTTGGTGGAAGTGTGGATCGGGGCCTTCTCAACCAATCCCGAGCAAATCAACAAGTTTGATTGGCTAGGGAGAGAGATCGGGCGAAAATGGAGCTTGGAGCATTAATGGAGCTTTTGGGGGAAGAGGTAAATCAATGAAGAAGAAGAGGACCCCCTTTTATACAAGGGGAAACCATCCAACCGTTACCCCCAACACAGCCCCGCAAAGGGCGGTACTACCACAGGTGGCAGCGGTACTACCGCTCCCCCTCGCGGTACTACCGTCCAGTCTAGGAGGGCTTGAAGAAAGAGCCGGAACCAAGCCTAGTGCGGCACTGCCGCGGTGGTAGGGCAGTACTACCACTCTCAAGTGGTACTACCGCTTCTACTGCCGCTACGAAGTGCCGCATAACCAGGCGACCCCCTCGAGTCGACGCGGTAGGAGCCCTGTACCGCAGCGGAAATGCGGCTGCGAACCCACAAGCGGTACTACCGCTGGGTACCGCGGTACTGCGGCTGAGAACCCACAAGCGGTACTACCGTTGGGTACCGCGATACTACCGCTTGGACCACAGCATGCTCAAAACGCAAGAAAAGAGACCTCCATCGACGCGGGAAGGCTTAGAGGGTGCGAAAAGAAAGTGTACGTGATGATTCCACCCAAGCCTTACCAATGCGGACCCCCTCTTGATAGTACGGAGACTCCTATGAGACAAGACCACAAAACTAGAAACGAAAGAGCTACACCGTCTTGAATAACAAACTCTGAGGGGAAAGAATCGCCTCGTGCCAAAGGATGAATCCCTAAAAAGCTCAAAGCACATGATTAGTCCACAAAAGCATTGTCATCAATCACCAAAACACCTTAGGGATAAATATGCCCTTACAATCTCCCCATTTTTGGTGGATTGATGATAATACGGGATTTGCACAAAGGGAAAAAATATATGACATAAGCAAACCCCACATCTCTAAAATATAGACAGGCTCCCCCTAGATGTGTGCTATCTTATGAAAGTGCTTTGGACTGCACGGCACACATATTAGGATCAACACCCTCCCTATATTTTATAGACATAGCATATCTTGCAATGAATAAGGCTAACACCGAGCAGGATAATAGATAAGAGCAAAGCATAACTAGCACAAGATAACTTAAGCTCAATACGGTGCGGTAGAGTGCATATGTCTTACACCATATGACAGAAAGTCTAACGAGCACACCCAAACCAACACACGAAAGGTTCAAACACGAGAAAGACAGGCAAGACAACCACGCCACACAAACACAAGCTCGCAACTCAAACAAAGACACAAATCCCTAAACTCTCTCCCCCTTTGGCATCGAAACACCAAAAAGGCAAAGAGCAAAGCTACGCTCCAGGTGATAGCCAACTGAGGATCTCAAACATCATATCCCAGCGTGATCGTCTGCACCGCCGTCATCGGTCAGAAACTGCTCGGTGTCTGAGTCGGTCCACGGATAGTGCTGCTGAATCCACTCCTCCTCATCAGTGATCTTGCCCTCAGATCCGCTGGCAATGGTCGCACCCAACTGACGCATGAGCTCCTTGTGACGACTCCTGGCCTGCTTGTCAGCCACATGAGTCATGTGCTGACCGTGAGACTCCATGTAGAAGAGTTTCTTTCATCTTGCGCTTGAGCTTCTTTGCCCAAGAGGGTTCTGCTCCAGATGGCTCATAGTCATCATCATCATCAGCAGCATCAGCCTCGGTCTCCATGTCGGCAGCTTCAGGCGGAATGCCAGAACTCGGACCAGTTGTGCCCCAGTTCTCCTTCTTCCTCAGATGCTTGATCTCATGAGAAACTAGATCTCCAGTCTCCAGCACCACCCTCGGATACACATGCTCCCAGGCCTTCTCAATGAGCCACATGATAAACGGTCCATAGATTGGGCACTTGCGCTCAGAGACTGCGGAAACCAACTCAGACCACATGACATGAGAGATATCCAAAGAGTCTCCAGAGTTTTCTTCCTTCTCATGTTGACAGAAAATAAGCATGTCCACAAGATAAGAGTGTACCATATCCAAGTTGCGGATGCGAGGGAAGAGTGTCTCCCTGAAGATGTGATGGAGAATATCCAGAAATGCTGGTAGCTCATAGGTCTCCTTCTTAGTCACTTGGATAACCTTCACGGTACAGTATGGCCAAAGAGCGTGTTTGTGTGTGGAGGTAGCATTGCGGTGAGGGCGAAAGCCAACTGGGTTCTCAAGACCTTAATCCTCAACTTCAAGAAGCTCCATGAAGGCCTTCCACTTGATAGTAAGCAGCCTGCCATTTGTCATCCGGGTTAGAGTCATGTCCGCATCGGTCCCAAGATGGACGATGGCATAAAACTGAGTAACTAAATCTGCATCAAAATCCTTGTTGAACTGCATGATCCTAAGGATGTTCAACTGAGAGCACATCTGAAGTGCCTCCCAAAAGTAGTCCGGATCCTTCTCCATAAAGACGACATTGATGGATCGAACGTTAACAAAAAGGTTCTTCTTGGCCTTGATCACATAAAAGTAGACAACATACTGAAAGCGGTTCCAGAACGGGCGGTTGACCAAGGCAGGCTCTTGATCGACCTCATAGGGGTTGCGCCGACGCTTCTCCCAGAATTCCTTGGCATACATCTCTGTTACAGACTTGGCCCTTGGCTTGGGCTTGGACGCACGCATCTTCTTCATTTGAGGCGGAACACTTGGAGGAACACTTGGCGGAGCACTTGAAGAGGTCGCCGTTATCTCAGAGGTGCGGTAGCGCTTGGACGTCGCACGTCCGGGGTTGACACGGCGGACTTGCTGCTCAGGATGTTCATCACTTGGAACCAAACACATGAGCAGAAGAAACAACACGAAAGAAAGAGCATAAGCCTCCAAACAAGACAACATATATCAAAGAGTGGTAGGAAATAGTGGAATTGGGCATCCAGCGGTAGTACCGTGCTCGAAGAGCGGTAGTACCGCTCCAGACGGGAAATGGCAGTTCCCTACTACCGTGGACAGATCCGGCACTACCGGGGATGCCAAATTCAAAAATATGTCTACCAATCATCAATCCAAAAGGCCTAGAAGCCATCTCCATCCTACTCAAGCCTCGGCTTAGCCAAAAATCGAGAAAAGCAATGCCTATTGCCCCTGACAACTAGATGTGAGATCTAGGCAAAAAGAGAACAGGAACGGGGGCAATACCGGCATCCATGGCAAGAGGACGCGGTGGGGATCGACTCCACCGGAGGAACTAGCGAGGAACGGCACAAAGATGGCGGCCGGCCGAAGCCCTCCTGCGGCGAGACGTATGGGTATGGGGGAGAAAAGCAACTCCCCCGACCCCAACATAACCCCCCATGCCCGCCCCATAGCGGTAGTACCACTGGTGTGGGCGGTAGCACCGCTTGACGTTCATCAGCGGTAGTACCGCGCACCCAGCGGTAGTACTGCTCTGCCGCAACAAGACAGGCTAAACACGGCTAAGCTCAAAAAGGGAAAATGACTAGAAAACAAGAGAGAACACACACTCAAAACCAACACGAAGAGGACGAAGAACACACACTCCTACAAGATAGGGCGGTGGCCGAGACCGCCTATGTTTGAGTTTGAAGGTATGGTGCCGCGAAGATTTTAACCTTGGGCCCATGACCAAAACTCATCTTTGAAGCACATGAGCCATCAAAAATGGCTAGAGTGAAAGAGTTTGATTGGTTTATGAATAATGGGGGGAGGGAGAGTCCATTGAGAGAACAACACTCCCCCTATGTCCATGCCTACATCTAAACAAAATAACAAGTTAAGTATGGTGGGGTGTGCACGGGTTCAAGCAACATTGCTTGAATCAATGATATTTAGCTCATGCCTTAACTCGCGAAATCTTGCTTCATCCAAGGGCTTCGTGAAGATGTCTGCAAGGTTATCAAGAGTGTTGACATAGTTGAGCTCGATCCCTCCTTGCCTAATATGATCCCGGATGAAGTGATACCGGATCTCAATATGCTTCGTCTTGAAGTGTTGCACCGGGTTGAGAGAAATCTTGATTGCACTTTCATTGTCACACCAAAGAGGAACTTTGTCACAAATGACACTGTAATCCTTTAAAGTTTGTGTCATCCATAAGAGTTGTGCACAACAACTACCGGCCGCCACATACTCCGCTTCGGTGGACGAGAGAAACACACAACTTTGCTTCTTGGAAGACCAACTCACCAAAGAGCAACCGAGAAATTGGCACCCTCCAGAAGTGGACTTCCTATCCACTTTGTCTCCCGCCCAATCCGAGTCCGAATAACCTACAAGCTTGAAGTTTGCTCCTCTTGGGCACCATAGGCCAAAGTTTGGGGTATGAGCCAAATATCGAAAGATTCGCTTGACTGCCACGAAGTGACTTTCCTTAGGTGCGGCTTGAAACCGTGCACAAATTCTCACACTCAACATGATATTCGGTCTAGATGCACAAAGGTAAAGCAAAGAGCCAATCATGGAGCGATATACCTTTTGATCCACCGCTTTACCATTGGGATCTATGTCAAGTTGGCATTTGACGGGCATAGGAGTTGACGTCGGCTTGACATCACTTAGCTTGAATCTCTTGAGAATGTCTTGAGTGTATTTGGCTTGGTTGATGAAGGTTCCTTCTCTTCTTTGCTTCACTTCGAACCTGAGAAAGAACTTCAACTCTCCCATGGAAGACATCTCGAACTTTGAGGTCATGAGAGCGGCAAATTCTTCATTGAAAGCTTTGTTAGGGGAACCAAAGATAATATCATCAACATATAATTGGCACACAAACAACTCCCCTTTGACCTTCTTAGTAAAAAGAGCGGGGTCGATTAGCCCATCTTCAAAACCACGGTCTTGTAACAACTCGGTAAGGTGGTCATACCATGCACGTGGGGCTTGTTTAAGGCCATAGAGTGCCTTATTGAGTTGATACACATGATCGGGAAAGTAGGGATCCTCGAACCTGGGGGGTTGCTTGACATAAACCAACTCGTTAATGGGACCATTAAGAAAAGCACTCTTCACATCCATTTGTTGTAACTAAAAAGTTATGATGAGAAGCATATGCAATCAACATGCGAATGGATTCAAGACGGGCAACGGGGGCAAAGGTTTCACCGTAGTCGATGCCCTCGACTTGGGAGTAGCCTTGTGCTACCAACCGAGCCTTGTTGTGAATGATAATCCCAAGAGCATCTTGCTTGTTCTTGAATATCCACTTGGTTCCAATGACATCATGGTTCCCCGTTTGCCTTGGCACCAATCTCCACACCTTGTTGCGCTCGAAGTTGTTGAGTTCTTCATGCATGGCATTGAGCCAATCCGGATCTTCGAGCGCCTCATAGACCTTTTGGGGCTCAACACAAGAGACAAACGCGTGATGTTCACAATAGTTTGCTAATTGTCTATGAGTGCTTACCCCCTTTCTTAAGCTTCCAAGCACATTTGTCATGAGATGATCCTTGGTGGAGAGCTTGGAAGCAATCTTGGCGGCACGACCCTCCAATTCCTCCTCGGTGGTGAGACGAGGAGTGGTCACTTGATCATCTTGAGCGTCGTCTTGAGCTTGTTGTTGATCTCAAAGAAGCTCTTGATCTTGAACTTGCTCGGAAGAGAGAACTTGACCTTGGGCATCACTTGATGTTACAACACCATCTTGAAATTGACCTTGCCCTTGGTCTTGTTCTTAAGTTTGAGGGCCTTCACTTTGTTCTTCGGAAGCGTGTGGGCCTTGTGTTGGTGATGGCTCCACAAGAGTGGAGCATTGTCCTTCTCCTTCGGCCACAAGGGGTTCTTCAATGGGTAGGATAAAACCAACACCCATTCTTCTTATGGCTTGGGGAGGAATTTCATCACCTACATCACAAGTGCCACTTTTCTCCACTTGGGAGCCGTTATTCTCATCAAACTCCACGTTACATGTCTCCTCAATAAGTCTCGCGGACTTATTGTAGCGACCAGACCTCAAACAGTCTGATCTCTGTGCTTCAGTGTCATCCCTGGATCAGTAATGCTGACATGCACAGTACTTGAAGGATTTATAAAAGAGTAGCAATCACACACTTATTACAATGAGTGTCTCAAAAGAGAACTTATTACAAATAATATGGCTTAAGGCCATCTAATTACGATAACAGCGGAAGGCTTGGAAGATAACTGAGTCCATCAACTCCAACGGCATCACTGAGTATAAAACCACGACCTAAAGGCACCTTACTTGTCGTCTGAAAAGTCTGCAACATGAACGTTGCAGCCCGAAAACGGGTCAGCACATGGAATATGCTGGCAATGTAACACATAGAGAGTAATGGACAGAAATAGGCTATACTACATGCTTATATGGCTGGTGGGAAGCTCTATGGTTACAGTTTTGCGTAAAGCCAGGTTTTCCCTACTACAAAGGAATAAATTTTATTTAACTATCATGGTGGTTGTTAAACATTGAGAGTGTAGACACCCTCTCAATCCCAATTAAACATCATCATTCAAACCCAACAAAATTAATTAAAGTTACATGATGAGATTCACATGATAATCCAAGTACTAGATACTCAATACGTCCATAACCGGGGACACGGCTAATCATGATTAGTTTACACACTCTGCAGAGGTTTGCGCACTTTTCCCCACAAGACTCGATCTCCTCCGTTGGGATTCTTGCACTACATGGTGTTTGAGAAATGGATGACCAAGACATAGTCTTTCAGAAGCACTAGCACCTTACGATCGGGTAGACCGTTACACCTACTTTCCCCTACATCTGCTAGTCTACCACTGTAAGAGTTCACATGACTTAATCAACTATGCTAGAGCCCATAGTAGCTTGTGGCTGCACGCGGAAGTTTCTAGTATGAATAATCTCACGATCCCTTTGAGTCTGGGTGGCGGTCCATAAAGAAAAACAGGCAATCGCTGGAATACCCAGGTGCCTCAATCCACCCAGATGTATATTAAAGTTGCCACCTTAAATAAACCATTAATGAACAATATCACATATGTCATGGATACACTCACCCAATCCACATCTACTAGCATAGCATGGCAATATAAGCAAACGTAGAAGTAACTCCCAAGGGTTTGATAATAAAACAGGAAATAGTTACTACCTCATCTACTTTCCCAAAACCCACAATTTAATTAGATTCTAATCATGTAATGTTTGAGGATTGATCTAATGCAATAAAACTGGGTAGTAAGAGGTATGATCAAAGTGTTACTTGCCTTGCTGATGATCCGTGAAACCTAGAGATTCGAAGTAGCAAGCGGCGCACTCCGGGTACTCTATCACAAACAAACAAGCACACAATAAGCACTCCTCTAAAGCACAGGTAAAACTCGAATAAGAGATCTAACCAGAAAGTTCAACTTAAGAACTCCGGTTTGCAAAAAGAATCAAATCAAATGAAGCAACGAAAGTCAAACAGCAAAAGAAACAAGCTTCGTTTACTAATCTGGATCTAAGTCAAATTTTACAGAAGCAAAAACTTGTTTTGAGTTGGTTAAACGGAAAGAGGGTTTCGAGAAACTCTAGGCGCTTGAATCGCCTGATTCCGATAAATGAGCGAAAAGTTAAACTAAAACGAAAATCGGATCAGAAATCGCGATCAGAAATAATTGCGGAAAATCCGAGAAAAAGAAAAAACAACGAATAGGCTAACCAACGAACGTTCGCTGTCTGCGGCTAAATGACGAAAATCGTTCGTTAAAACGAACACACTGACGAACATCCGCTAAATAAAATATACCGCGAAAAAAAACGATCTAAAAAAAGAAAACGACCGTGGGTTTTTTTAAAAAAACGGCCGGTTAACCGGTGAAGACCGGCGGTGGCGGCGGCTACCTCCGGCGGCGGTGAAATCCGGCGGGGCGGCGGCGGTCAGCGGCGAGGCGGCAGCAGCGGGCAGCGGCGGCGGCGGCGGCAGCGTCTAGGGTTAGGGCGGGGCTGGGTGGCTCGGGCTGGGCTCCCCCGGCTTATAAAGGCTGGCCGGGCTAGAGTCCGGGTCGAGTACGGCCCGGCTAGGTCGGTTCGTTTTTTTAAATAGTTTCACAAAGAAAAACAAATAAAAGAAATACTAAACGGACTCCAAAAATCCCGAAATAAAATTTCCCCGACTTCTAAAATCAAGCCGGACAAGGTGAACATTTATTTGGGGCCTAAATGCAATTTTGAGAAACACGTATTTTCCTAAATTCAAATAAAACAGCGAAAAACTCCAAAATAAAAATTTGTATTTGATTTTTTATTAAATCCTCAATATTCCTTTAATTTGGGAAAGTCATTGTATTCCCTCTCACTTATTTTTATAATTGGAATTATTGAAGATAAAATAATTAAATCAAATGATCCTATTTTCAAAATTTGAGAAAACCCAAAATATGAAAATAACAAAATCCCCAACTCTCTCCATGGGTCCTTGAGTTGCGTAGGATTTCTAGGATCAAGCCGAAATGCAAATAAAATATGATATGCAATGACGATCTATGTATAACATTCCAAATTGAAATTTTGCAATGTTACAAACCTACCCCCCTTAAGATGAATCTCGCCCTCAAGATTCGGGTTGGCTAGAAAATAGGTGAGGGTGGTCCTTCAGCAGATCTTCCTCTCGGTCCCAGGTGGCTTCATCCTCGGTGTGGTGGCTCCATTAAACTTTACAAAACCGGATAACCTTGCTACGGGTGACTCGGATGGCATATTCGAGATCTTGACTGGGTTCTCCTCGTAGGTCAAATCACTATCCAACTGAATCGCTTCCAGCCGCATTGTATCTCTTAGTGGTGTATCAGCCATCTCTGCGTGGCACTTTTTCAACTGTGAAATGTGGAACACATCGTGAACTCCTAACAATCCTTTGGGCAACTCCAACTTGTAAGCAACTTCTCCCATACGCTCCAAAACTTTGTATGGTCCCACAAAACGTGGCGCTAATTTTCCCTTAACTCCAAAGCGCTTAACTCCTCGAAGAGGGGATACACGAAGATAAACCCTATCTCCGACTTCGTAAACTGTCTCCTTGCGTTTAGAATCTGCATAGCTCTTCTGCCTGGACCGGGCTACCTTGAGCCTATCACGAATCAACTTCACTTTCTGTTCAGACTCCTTAATCAAATCTGGTCCAAACAACTGGTGGTCTCCAACTTCATCCCACAACAATGGTGTTCTGCACCGCCTTCTGTACAAGGCTTCAAAATGGGCCATCTTCAAACTGGATTGATAACTATTGTTGTAAGAGAACTCCGGATATGGAAAGTTGTCATCCCAACTAGATCCATAATCTAGCGCACAAACTCTCAGCATATCCTCCAAAATCTGATTGACTCTCTCGGTCTGTCCATTGGTCTATGGATGAAAAGTTGTACTGAACTCTAGCCTGGTACCCAAAGTTTCATGCAACTGATTCCAGAACTTTGAGGTAAACCGGGTTCCTCTATCTGATACAATGCTCCTCGGAAATCCATGCAGACATATGATCCTGGTCATGTATATCTTTGCCAACTTAGCACTGGTGTAAGTGGCCTTTACTGGGATGAAATGAGCTACCTTCGTCAAGAGATCGACTACAACCCATATCGAGTCATAGCCTGAGCGGGTCCTGGGTAATCCCGTGATAAAATCCATGCCTAGCTTATCCCAGTTCCATTCGGGTATCGGCAATGGCTGTAGCAATCCTGCTGGCTTCTGATGCTCTGCCTTTACTCTCTGACATACATCACAAACGGCTACATACTCTGCAATATCCTTCTTCATTCCGGTCCACCAAAAAGTGTCTTTCAAATCCAAATACATCTTGGTATTTCCTGGGTGAATCGAGTACGGCGAATCATGGGCCTCTTGCAAAATTAACTTCCTGATCTCCGGGTCATTGGGCACATAAACGCGGTCCTCAAACCATAAGGTATCGTGTTCATCCTCACGAAATCCTTTAGCTTTTCCCTTGCTCATTTTCTCTTTAATAGAGGCAATCTCCTTGTCGGTCTTCTGAGCTTCTCTGATCTTATGCATCAGAGTAGACTGAATCTCCAATGCTGCTACATAGCCTCTCGGAACTATCTCCAAACATAGCTCACGAAGATCCTCGGCTAACTCCTTTGGTAACTCTCTGGTCATTAGTGTGTTGACATGGCTCTTGCGGCTCAACGCATCGGCTACTACGTTAGCCTTTCCGGGGTGATAATGCAATCTCATGTCATAATCCTTGATGAGCTCCAACCATCTTCTTTGCCTGAGATTCAACTCCTTCTGCATGAAGATGTACTTCAAACTCTTGTTATCCGTGTACACCTCACAATGGTTTCCAATGAGAAAATGTCTCCAAGTCTTCAATGCGTGCACTACAGCTGCTAACTCCAAATCATGTGTAGCATAATTCAACTCATGGGGCTTAAGCTATCGTGAAGCATACGAAACAACTCTTCCCTCCCGCATAAGCACTGCTCCAAGTCCTCGAGGTGAAGCGTCGCAATACACCTCATAATCCTTGCGCTGATCTGGCAGAATCAATACTGGCGAGGTAACCAAACGTTTCTTCAACTCCTGGAAACTGGCCTCACATTCCTCAGTCCATTTGAACTTGGTATCCTTCTTCAACAACTCCGTCATAGGTTTTGCAATCTTCGAGAAATTTTCAATGAATCTCTGGTAGTATCCTGCGATTCCAAGAAAACTCCGGATCTCTCCAACTGTTGTTGGAGCTTCCCAATTTGTCACAGTGACAACTTTGGTGGGATCTACTGCTATTCCTTCTCCGGATATAACATGTCCGAGGAATCCAACTTCCTTCAAACAAAACTCACATTTGCTAAACTTGGCGTATAACTGATGTTCTCTGAGCTTACCAAGTACCAAACGCAACTGTTCTTTATGTTCTTCATTCTTCGAGTAGACCAGAATATCATCAATGAATACTACAACGAACTTATCCAAAAACTCCATAAACACTTTGTTCATCATGTTCATAAAATAAGCATGTGCGTTAGTCAGACCAAATGACATAACGGTATACTCATACAACCCATACCTTGTGGTAAAAGCTGTCTTAGGTATGTCCTGCTCTCGAATCTTCAACTCGTGGTATCCTGATCGCAAATCGATCATGGAAAATACCTTATCTCCTTGCAATTGGTCAAACAAATCATTGATCATCGGCAGTGGGTACTTATTCTTGATCATCACTTCACTCAATCCTCGATAATCAACAACCATCCTTAACGATCCATTCTTCTTTTCCACTAGAAGTACTGGTGATCCCCAAGGTGACGAACTTGGGTGAATATATCCCTTATCCAGTAACTCCTTAATCTGCTTCTTAATCTCCTCCAAATCCTTTGCAGGCATTCTATACGGTCTCTTAGATATTGGTCATGTGCCTGGCAAAAGCTCAATCAAAAACTCAATGTCTCTATCTGGTGGCATGCCGGGCAATTCTTCTGGAAATACATTCGGAAAATCCTTTACCACTGGTACTTCCTCCTGTACTACTCCTGATAGGGAATTTACTTGTGTCCTCTTCGGCTCATGCCGTGACACATACTTGATCCTTGTTCCTTCTGGGGTGATAACCAAAATCGACTTACTGGCGCAATCGATGTTTCCTCCATACATCGATAGCCAATCCATACCCAGAATTACATCCAAACCTTGCGATTCCAAAATGATTAAATCCGAGGGAAACACATGCCTACCTATACTCAATGGCACCTGAAAACATCCTTTACTGGCCATATACTCCACTCCTGGTGAGCTTACTAACATAGGTGTTCTAAGAACCTTGGTGGGCAGTTTATACTTATCCACGAATCCCCTTGATATGCATGAATGTGATGCACCAGTATCAAAAAGGACGATTGCAGTAAATGACTTAACCAAAAACTTACCTATTACTGCATCTGGCTGGGCTTCAACCTCCTCCATGTTAACGTGGTTCACCTGTCCCCTGTTGAAAGGGTTCGGCTTCTTCCCAGAGCTTCCATTGCCATTTCCATTCTGGGTTTCAGGACATTCATTAGCATAATGTCCGGTCTTCTGACACTTATAACAAGTGACTTGGCTCAGGTCTCTCTTGGCTGGGGTTGATGGGTTGGTACGGTTCTGACCGTTGCTTCCCCCATTCCCATTACCGTTCTTGGGGCCATTATGATTATGCGAACTCCCTTCTCCATGGGTATGCTGAAAATGTCTTCCCGTTTTCGGGGTAAAACGTGGCTTCTGCTGAGCTCCTGAGTTGTACTTCCCTTGTCCATACTTTCTCTTGCGTTTCTCAATCTGCTGCTGCTTCCCTTCAATCATAAGAGCACGATCTACCAGTTCCTGGTAGTTGTTGAAAGTTGCTACCATCAACTACATGCTTAACTCATCATTTAGTCCTTCCAGAAACTTCTCCTGCTTAGCTGCATCCGTAGCAACGTCATCCGGGGCATAACGTGCTAACTTACTAAAGTCATCCACGTATTGGCCAACTGTCCGTCCTCCTTGGCACAAGTTGCGAAACTCACGCTTCTTCATGGCCATAGCTCCTGCTGAAACATGGGCTGTATGGAAAGCCTACTGAAATTGGTCCCATGTCACTGTGGCTATAGGGTAGGTGACAATGTAATTCTCCCACCATGATGCTGCTGGTCCATCCAACTGGTGTGCGGCAAAACGCACCTTCTCAGCGTCGGTACATCCTGTAGTGGTTAACTCCCTTCCAATCTTGCGGAGCCAATCATCTGACACTATAGGCTCAGTGCTACTGGAGAACACCGACGGATTTAGTCTAAGGAAACGGGTTAAGTGATCAATAGGTGGTGGTGGTGGTGGGTTGTTGTTGTTGTTGTTGTTCCCCTGATTCTGATTCTGGACTAGCAAATGCATCAATGCATTCTGCTACTGGATCAACTGAGTGAGCTCCGGTGGGAAGGCAAATCCATTGACATGTCTCAGAGGCATCTGATGGGTTTAGAGGGGAAAGATTAGAATAGAATGAGGTCTAATGAGAAAGCACTACCCATATGCACATGAGACAAACACAAACATTTCACTCAATCAATCAAACAAGGGCATACAATCGGTCTAACTATCGCAAAAGTGCTTGGACTACTCTGTTTACATGGTGGAAAACTACTACTGATGTGGTGGTCTACTAGAAATATTCTTCGGTCGCAGACTCCATGATATTGCTCCAGCTTCGTCTTCAAAGTCATCATCGCTCAGGTCAGAGTCGGTGCCGTCGATGATGATGTAGTCTTCCGAGCGAATCTCCTTGGGTTCTCCGTCTTCTTCTACTGGTGTGGGGTCTCCCATGAATATTCTGATCTTCTTAATCAGGTCGTCATTCTTCTCCACTAGTACGACGATTTCCTCCTCATAATCTTCACGTGTAGCCTTGAGTTCTTCCTCTAGTTCCATGATTCATGTCATCGCCTTCTTCAGATCTAACATGCCTGCGCACATCTAGTTCTCCTGATGTCGAATGTGCTGGTTTAACTCCTGGATAAAAGTTGCGATTGATCTATCCTTCTTGGTGCTGATCATTTCCCAGTGCTCATCTCGGCACCCACAAATCTGGTAGATAGTATCCTTGAGGTCATTGCGGTAAACTTCTCCAATACGTCCCATGGCGATGTGGGCTGCCATGCTCTTTCCTAGACTCCAGGTTGGTGCATCAAAGGAAAACTCTATGGGCTCGGTGACTGGTGCGAACGTCCTTCCTGGAACTTGAACTTGAATCATCCAGCGCTCCTCCTCGGGTAAAGTGGCATTGTAGGTCTCGGTGAAGCTTGGTACTCCGATGTTCAGGTACTTAGTGACTTCCTTCAGGTGGCGTCCAAAGGGTGTATCTTCATCCGGCTGCGTGAACTTGTTCCTTGCATCCACCATCCTAAAAGAGTAGAAAAGATGAGGAGTTAGAAATGAGAAGAGTGAGTAGTGATCTAGGGCTTCAGCTTAGTGGTCATGTCCTACAGTCAGTGTGTGCTCTGATACCATCTTGTAGCAACCAGACCTCAAATAGTCTGATCTCTGTGCTTCAGTGTCATCCCTGGATCAGTAATGCTGACACGCACAGTACTTGAAGGATTATAACAGAGTAGCAATCACACACTTATTACAACGAGTGTCTCAAAATAGAACTTATTACAAATAATATGGCTTAAGGCCATCTAATTATGATAACAGCGGAAGGCTTGGAAGATAAGTGAGTCCATCAACTCCAACGGCATCACTGAGTATAGAACCACGACCTAAAGGGACCTTACTCGTCGTCTGAAAAGTCTGCAACATGAAAGTTGCAGCCCGAAAACGGGTCAGCACATGGAATATGCTGGCAATGTAACACATAGAGAGTAATGGACAGAAATAGGCTATACTACATGCTTATATGGCTGGTGGGAAGCTCTATGGTTACAGTTTTGCATAAAGCCAGTTTTTCCCTACTGCAAAGGAATAAATTTTATTTAACTACCATGGTGGTTGTTAAACATTGAGAGTGTAGACACCCTCTCAATCCCAATTAAACATCATCATTAAAACCCAACAAAATTAATTAAAGTCACATGATGAGATTCACATGATAATCCAAGTACTAGATACTCAAGACGTCCATAACTGGGGACACGGCTAATCATGATTAGTTTATACACTCTGCAGAGGTTTGCGCACTTTTCCCCACGAGACTCGATCTCCTCCGTTGGGATTCTCGCACTACATGGTGTTTGAGAAACGGATGACCGAGACATAGTCTTTCAGAAGCGCTAGCACCTTACGATCGGGTAGACCGTTACACCTACTTTCCCCTACATCTACTAGTCTACCACTATAAGAGTTTGCATGACTTAATCAACTATGCTAGAGCCCATAGTAGCTTGTGGCTGCACACGGAAGTTTCTAGTATGAATAATCTCATGATCCCTTTGAGTCTGGGTGGCGGTCCATAAATAAAAACAGGCAATCGCTGGAATACCCAGGTGCCTCAATCCACCCAGATGTGTATTAAAGTTGCCACCTTAAATAAACCATTAATTAACAATCTCACATCTGTCATGGATACACTCACCCAATCCACGTATACTAGCATAGCATGGCAATATAAGCAAACGTAGAAGTAACTCCCAAGGTTTGATAATAAAATAAGTAATAGGTACTACCTCATCTACTTTCCCAAAACCCACAATTTAATTAGATCCTAATTGTTAGTGTCAAAACCGGCGGATCTCGGGTAGGGGGTCCCGAACTGTGCGTCTAAGGCGGATGGTAACAGGAGGCAGGGGACATGATGTTTTACCTAGGTTCGGGCCCTCTTGATGGAGGTAAAACCCTACGTCCTACTTGATTAATATTGATGATATGGGTATTACAAGAGTTGATCTACCACGAGATTAGAGAGGCTAAACCCTAGAAGATAGCCTATGGTATGATTGTATGTTGTCCTACGAACTAAAACCCTCCGGTTTATATAGACACCGGAGAGGGTTAGGGTTACTCAAGGTCGGTTACAAAGGAGGAGATATCCATATCCGTACTGCCTAGCTTTCCTTCCATGCCAAGTAGAGTCCCATCCGGACACGAGACGAAGTCTTCAATCTTGTATCTTCATAGTCCAACAGTCGGGCCAAAGGATATAGTCCGGCAGTCCGGAGACCCCCTAATCCAGGACTCCCTCAGTAGCCCCTGAACCAGGCTTCAATGACGTCGAGTCCGGCGCGCAGTATTGTCTTTGGCATTGCAAGGCGGGTTCCTCCTCCGAATACACCCCGGAAGAATTTGAATACAAGGATAGTGTCCGACCCTGCAAAATAAGTTCCACATACCACTGTAGAGAGAATAATATTTCCACAAATCTAATCTGCTGACATGTTTCGGCAACATGACGTTATGTCATGGCCTGGTGATTATTCGAACCGTTTCCTTTAACTAACTCCGCACATAACGCGAGGCAGCTTCCTGAATGGTCTTGTCAAAGCATGGATCGTGTCCCCCTTATTACAGGATTCTCATCAATACGGGCGTGGGTAACCCAACTGCGCCATCGATTACGGCGCTTGGGGAATAAGCGAGTTTTACCAGGCTAGTGAGGGCACATGGCTTCGGCCGCCCTTATAAAGGGATAAGGTTTAACCCTTTTCTACCCACGCCTTCTTCCTCCTTGCTCATCCTCTCTTGCGCACTCGAGCTCCAACGCCCAAGCCTACATCCTTCCCTTCAACCTTCTCCAATCATGTCCGGAGCGGGAGGCAAGTGGATGGCTTCCTCCGTTACGGAGGAACACATCAAAAAGCTGCACGGAGCCGGATACTTAGCCGCGAATATCGCGCATCGGCTGCCCGCTGTGGGGCAGATCGTCCCTACCCCAGAACCCCATGAGAGGGTAGTTTTCCTCCACCACTTCCTCCGCGGACTGGGGTTTCCCCTTCATCCATTCGTCTGTGGTCTCATGTTCTACTACGGGCTGGACTTCCATGATCTGGCCCCAAACTTCATCCTCAACATTTCGGCGTTCATCGTCGTCTGTGAGGCTTTCCTCCGCATCCGCCCCCACTTCGGCCTATGGCTAAAGACCTTCAATATCAAGCCGAAGGTGGTGGGCGGCCAACAAGAAGAATGCGGCGGAGCCATGGTGGGCAAGATGCCCAACATTATATGGCTTGAAGGCTCCTTCGTGGAGACCATAAAGGGGTGGCAATTGGTGTGGTTCTACATCATCGAGCCGCGCGACACCAAATGGGTGGCTGCCCCCATGTTTCGATCCGGATTCCTACACGGCTCACTTCTTGGAAAGAGAAGGGCTTGTCGTGGGGTTCATCGATGGAGCTGGACGGACTCCAGAAATGTATCCTGAACATGACAAGCAAGAAGCTCAAGCTTGTCAACATAGTCCAGGTCATGCTCATCCGCCGGATCCTCCCGTGCCAACAACGGGACTTCAACTTGTGGGAGTTCGACCCGGCCCAGCACCTGAGCGAGCTCTTCGACACGACGCACAAGGATGTTTGGAAGGTGTTGTTCAAGGGCGCCAAGGTCCCTCCCTCTCTCACCGAGGACCGCGGGCTAAGCGCGAAGCGCCGAGCACATTCGGTGAGTTCTATACATCCGGTAGGATATTTATTTCCCCTAGCTTAACCATGTGCGGGGTCTGATCTCCATGCCTTTGACAGGACTGGGTGGAGACGTCGGGGCAGATTAACTGTCCGGCCCCTCTGCCCGAAGACACTGCGGACGCTCTCCTGATGGAGATGCTAACTCCGGCTCCTTACAAGGTGCCGGAGAAGACCAAGAAGGCCAAGGGAACCCGAAAGAGCTCCCGGCGCCAGGTGTTATCGGACTCATTGTCCGATAACTCCGCGACGCACTCCTCCCCCGAAGACGAGGAGGAAGATGAAGATGTTCCCCCTCCAGTCGGGGTAGACAAGAAAAGGAAGGCCGCCCCTACTGGGGGGCCGAAGGGTCCAAGAAGGGAAGGACTCTCCTTCCGAACTACTCCACCACCGCCGCCGAAGGCGAAGACGAGTGGCTACTCAGGGCCAAGCCCCTGGCGAAGTCGTAAGTATTCGGATACCAGAGTAACTCATAGCATTCCTTTGTTGCACCGCTTCTCCTAATGCCGAATTATGATTATGCAGACCGCCACAAGCCCGTATCGATGTATCGTCGGACGGCTCCCTGGGCTCGTCGGATATGGATAGCAATCCACTTCCGACCGCCACCTCCCCTTGCCCTACGGACAACGCCGAGGTATTGTCTCAAGAGGCACCGGGTCGAGGGGAGACAGTCCCGGAGGCACCTCAAGGCGACCTTCCGGACTCCGGGAGCAGAGGGAGCAAGGCTCCCAAGGGCTCCGAGTTCGGCCCTCAGCCGAACACCGCGCCGGAACCTCCAATGGTTCCGGACTCAGGCAGGCGGCCTCCTTCCAAAAGGGGCAAGACGCCTGTGCCGGTGACCTCTGTCCAACCAGAGGCACCGGACAATCTGCTGGGAGCGCTTCACAGCGCTTCCATTGACGAAGAGCACCGCACTATTATGAGTGCGGTGGTCCAGAAGGTTCAGTCCGCCAAGAGCGGATTGACTGAAGCCTGTGCCATCCTTCTAACAGGCTTTGAGGTAAGTGTTTGAAATATAGGAAAAATATTACCGCATAGATAGTAGCCCCTGATGCTCTATTCGGTGTTCAAAAAGAAAGGCCGAATAGAGGATCAAACAATATCGCAGGAGTCTAACATAAGTATGTCTATATGCGTATGCAGGCTTCGCTGTTGGTCTCTGCCGCACAGACTGTGGAGGTTGCCGCATTGAAGCAGGACCTCGAGGGGTCCAAGAAAGAGCTCGGCCTTGCCAAGAGGCAGCTCGAGGAGAAAAAGGGTAAGTAGTACCCTGTCTATAGATATCTATATATAAAAGAAGACGCGATTGCAAAATGACAGGATCATCGTAAATTTGCCAGGGGCCACGACCGAGGTGGCGACCCTGAAGCAAGTGCTATCCGAGGCCGAAGACAAAGCGGCCAAGGAGCGCACCGAGCGGGAAAGGCAGGAGGCACGGGTGGGCGAGGTGCAACAACAGCTCCAAGCTCTCGTGTCGAAGCATGAGGCGTTGGAGCGTGACTCGAAGACGCGAGATTCCGAGCTTGCCGCGGCCCTCGAAAGCGCGAAAAATGCCAAGGTTGAAGCCCAAAGAAGCCTCCATGAGATTGAGGCGATGAAGAAAATAGCGGCGGGTAAGGCATTCCTTATGCAGAGCAAGCATGTGAAAGTAAATTACTTGTTACTTACCCGAATCCGAAGCTCTCCAGGAGCGTTCACAGATTTGCCCCGCAGCGTGTCAGATGCCGCACGGTTTTACCAGGCCGAGAAGGGAAGCTCAACGGAGAAGTTGTTCTGGTGTCAGTATACTAGGGCCGAACACCCGGTGCCCATGAGCGACCAGCTAAAGCAGCTGGTCGAGCTACACAAGGCGGCCGAACAGGCCATGAAGGGCTTTATAGTCCGGATGTGGCCTGGCGACGCCCTTCCCAACAGCTACTTCGGCCTGGTGAGGCGGCTTGTGGATGCCTTCCCACGGCTGGGAGTCATCAAGCGGTTCGTCTGCATCGAAGGTGCACGCCGGGCTTTTGCCCGTGTGAAGGTGCAATGGGCCAAGCTGGATGCCGTGAAGCTGATTACGGAAGGGTCGCCGGCAGGCAAGGAGCATCGCCACCCCGAGATGTACTATGAGGGTGTCCTGAAGGGTGCCCGTCTCGTAGCGGACAAGTGTACGAAAGATGTAATATTTGAGTAAACTCGCTCGTGTAATCCTGTAGTTATGAAAACTTGTTCATATGCGCTATGAAACGCTTGTTTGAATTTAAAATATTACCTTTTGTTTGGCTGTTTATCAAATCTGAGAGATGGCTAGTCGTCGGCTTCTGCCCCCATGCCACGAGTGCTGGGGTGTTCGGGATAAACCTGAGCACTCTTGTTCCCATTGTTGGGTCCTTTGAGGGAGGTGCTCAGCACAACGAACAAGGCAATCGGACTATAATGCGTTATCACTCTCACTTAGCCATAGAATTCTATAATTTTAAATTTCGGTGAAGCCCCTAGTATTCGGAAGGCCGAATTCGGGGCGCGATACACGCCTTAAGCCGGACAGGGCCGACTCCTCGCTCTAAGCGGCATAAGTCTTTAGGGACTCAAAAACCTCTCGAACAGCGACCAGTCTCTCGCTTATCATGAGAGTCAGTTTTAGCTTTCTCTACTGAGGTGCTTAGTCCAGCTGAACTGGGGCACAATCGTAGTAGTTCTCCCAGTGCTACCTTAGCCGATATAGCAGAACGTAAGGCACCAAAACATGGGAGTCGGGCAAACCCAACTATTGACCAAAGACATGATTCGGAGTTGATGCATATAATGCTATAAGTTCGGGGTGCCGCACTTGTGAAAGTGTTCGGACTTCTCACACCGTATTATGGGGTATGCTTAAGCCCCTGGCGTATTGGCCATACCAGAGTGTACGGGTGCTGGATGTCATGAATGAACATATATATATAAGAAGAATGCAATAATAGTCTTAATGTTATGCATTGTTTATTCAAAAAGGTGCGTTAAAGCAAAATGATACAGGTAGTGCGATAAGCAAAAAGTAGGACTATTTGACATGTCCCCTCCAAGGGCAAGCTGAGGAATAGTATTAAAGCAAGTATTTCACTCGTTATCGTAATCCACCTGGGAGTTCCGTCGTGTGACGTAGCTTTCTGCCTCCTTGAGTGCTGCATCATGTGTTCGGCAATCACGCTGCTGGACGGGGTTTCCAGAGATTAAAGTCCTGAAAGAGAAAAATAACAAGGCGGGAAGCCCCTAGTGTGGTTTAAGCCGCGTCTTGGAGAGTGCCGTAGTCGTGCCCCCCTCCCTACCTGTGCCCATGGTATTTTTAATGCGTAATTATGTACGCGTGGCACGGATTTCGCCGTTTGGCTTGGGCCGGGGTGGGGGCTGCATTGCTATGCGAGCTCGGAACGGGCCAGGCGGTCCTGTTGCCGATTACTCCGGGCGCGCTTGAAGGTCTTCGGGTCCTTAATTGCCGAACTAGTGGATTTCCTTAAGAGGCTGCTTTGCGCTTCTGCTGCGAGGGCCGCAGTGTGCTCCTCCGTTCGGAGAGAGTGCTATGTATTTCCATTAACTGTAATGACCCCCCGAGGTCCTGGCATCTTGAGCTTGAGGTATGCATAATGCGGTACCGCATTGAATCTCGCAAATGCGGTTCGCCCGAGCAGTGCATGATAGCCACTGCGGAACGGGACTATATCGAAGATTAACTCTTCGCTTCTGAAGTTATCCAGGGATCCGAAGACCACTGCAAGTGTGACTAAGCCTGTGCAATGGGTCTCTACACCTGGTATGACGCCTTTAAAGGTCGTTTTTGTGGGTTTGATCCTTGAGGGGTCTATACCCATTTTCTGCACTGTGTCCTGATAAAGCAGGTTCAGGCTGTTGCCGCCATCCACAAGGACTCGAGTGAGGTGAAATCCGTCAATGATTGGGTCTAGGACCAATGCGGCGAATCCTCCATGACGGATACTAGTGGGGTGGTCCCTACGATCGAAGGTGATCAGACAGGAGGACCATGGGTTGAACTTTGGGGCGACTGGCTCCAACGCATATACGTCCCTGAGTGCATGCTTTCGCTCCCTCTTGGGGATGTGGGTTGCGTATATCATGTTCACCGTCCGCACTTGTGGGGGGAACCTCTTCTGTCCTCCGGTGTTCGGCTGCCGGGGCTCCTCCTCGTCATCCCTATGTGGCCCTTTATCTTTGTTTTCGGCATTTAAATTGCCGGCCTGCTTGAACACCCAACAATCCTTGTTGGTGTGGTTGACTGGCTTGTCGGGGGTGCCGTGTATTTGACACGAGCGATCGAGTATACGGTCCAAACTGGACGGGCCCGGAGTGCTTATTTTGAATGGCTTTTTCCACTGACCGGGTTTAGAGCCTTTGAATCCGGCATTAACTGATGTATCCTCGGTATTGTCGCTGTTAATGTGGCGCTTATGTTTGTTGCGATGTGACCTGCCGTTGCCGTCCTTGGTATCCGAAGTACCATGTTTCTTTGATATGTTATTGCTGCGAGCCAGCCAGCTGTCCTCTCCCGCATAAAAGTGGGTCATGAGTGTCATGAGGGCTGCCATAGATTTCAGCTTTTCCTAGCCAAGGTGCCGGGCGAGCCATTCGTCACGGATGTTGTGCTTAAAAGCTGCTAGGGCCTCTGCATCCGGACAGTCAACGATTTGATTTTTCTTTGTTAGGAACCGTGTCCAGAATTTCCTGGCCGATTCCTCTGGCTGCTGAATTATATGGCTCAGGTCATCGGGATCTGGTGGTCGCACATAAGTGCCCTGAAAGTTGTCGAGATATGCGGCTTCCAGATCTTCCCAACAGCCAATGGAGTCTACTGGCAAGCTGTTGAGCCAATGTCGAGCTGGTCCTTTGAGTTTGAGTGGGAGGTATTTGATTGCGTGTAGATCATCACCGCGGGCCATGTGGATGTGCAGGAGGAAATCCTCGATCCATACCGCAGGATCTGTTGTGCCATCGTATGATTCTATATTTACGGGTTTGAAACCCTTTGGGATTTGATGATCCATTACTTTGTCTGTGAAGCATAAGGGGTGTGCGGCGCCTCTGTACTGGGCTATATCGCGACGCATCTCAAATGATTCTTGCCCGCTGTGTTCGGCCCGGCCGAATTTACTTTTACTGTATCCGGCGTGACGATTATCGTCTCGCCTAGTGGCACGCCCTCGTGATCCGTAGATCGATCTTGCATGTTCTACTTTGTCCTCCAATACGTCTCGCAGTTCTGGCGTATTTCCCCAGGCCTTTTTATATGAATGGCGTCGGGGTGCAGGCTGGGCTTTTGGCTGGAATGCCTCTCTGTCGCAGCCACGAGGTGGCCGATCAGCCGCGTCATACGCTTCCTCCTCCAGTCGGGGTAGCAACCTGCATTTTGGGTAACTCTTGGAGGGGCGTTCGAGTTTATATTCCTCGGCCGCGAGGACTTCAGTCCATTTGTCAGCTAGCAGATCTTGATCAGCTTGAAACTGCTGCTGCTTTTTCTTAAGGCTATTTGTCGTGGCTATAAGCCGGCGCTTGAAGCACTCTTATTCGATGGGATCCTCTGGCACGACGAATTCATCATCGTCGAGGCTTGCCTCGTCTTCGGAGGGGGACATGTAATTATCATCCTCCGCCTCTCCATCTACCGCTATCTCTGGAGGGCTGGCCTCTCCATCCTCCTGTCCTAGATCGTGCTGGAGGGGATTGTTGCCATCTTCGGCACTATCCGGAGTGTTATTATCTCCTGTGCGGGTATCACCACTTTTGCTTTGGCGGGACTTAGAGTGGCGCCGTTGACGTCGGCGCTTGGGTTGCTTCTTGGAGGGGTCATCCTCCGCTGTCTCGTCGCCATTGCCTTCTTTGGGTGTGTCCACCATGTATATATCATATGATGAGGTGGCTATCCAGTGCCCTGTGGGTAGTGGTTCCTCTTCGTCTCCCGCATCGTCGTCCATACCGTCGATGTCTTTGGAGTCGAAGTCGAGCATGTCGGTTAAGTCGTCGACAGTGGCTACTAAGTGGGTGGTGGGTGGGCAGCGAATTTCTTCGTCATCCACATCCCAATCCTGCCGGACATAGTTCGGCCAGGATCCTCCTGACAAGGAGAGAGACCTTAATGAGTTTAGTATGTCGCCAAAGGGCGAGTGCTGAAAAATATCTGCGGAGGTAAACTCCATGATCGGCGCCCAACCGGATTCGCTAGGAACGGGCGCAAGCGGTTCGGAGTCCGTGGCCGGAGAAGGATCTGGCAGTCTGACAACACGGCTCTCGTGCAGGGTAAGGTCGATGTTCGGCTCGATCGCCGCTGAGCGTAAGGCCTCCGTGGCGGGGTCCATCCACCCGTCCATGGATGGCGCGACTGGCTCCGAATTGAGGGTCGGAGCGGCTGCTGGTGCAATCTCCTGAACACTGACTGATGGTAGAGCTAAATCATACTCATCGCGACTGCGTGACGCACAAGGCAGAGGCTCGAATCCGTCGAAGATCAAGTCTCCGCGAATATCGGTCGTGTAGTTTAAGCTTCCAAACCTGACCTGGTGGCCAGGGGCGTAACTTTCGATCTGCTCCAGATGCCCAAGCGAGTTGGCCCGCAGTGCGAAGCCGCCGAACACAAAGATCTGTCCGGGGAGAAAAGTCTCACCCTGGACTGCATCGCTATCGATGATCGTAGGAGCCGTCAAGCCTAACGGCGACGACAGAGAGGAACTCTCAATGAAAGCACCAATGTCGGTGTCAAAACCGGCGGATCTCGGGTAGGGGGTCCCGAACTGTGCGTCTAAGGCGGATGGTAACAGGAGGCAGGGGACACGATGTTTTACCCAGGTTCGGGCCCTCTTGATGGAGGTAAAACCCTATGTCCTACTTGATTAATATTGATGATATGGGTATTACAAGAGTTGATCTACCACGAGATCGGAGAGGCTAAACCCTAGAAGCTAACCTATGGTATGATTGTATGTTGTCCTACGGACTAAAACCCTCCAGTTTATATAGACACCGGAGAGGGTTAGGGTTACTCAAGGTCGGTTACAAAGGAGGAGATATCCATATCCGTACTGCCTAGCTTGCCTTCCACGCCAAGTAGAGTCCCATCCGGACACGAGACGAAGTCTTCAATCTTGTATCTTCATAGTCCAACAGTCCGGCCAAAGGATATAGTCCGGCTGTCCGGAGACCCCCTAATACAGGACTCCCTCACTAATCATGCAATGTTTGAGGATTGATCTAATGCAATAAATCTGGGTAGTAAGAGGTATGATCAAAGTGTTACTTGCCTTGCTGATGATTCGTGAAACCTAGAGATTCGAAGTAGCAAGCGGCGCACTCCGGGTACTCTATCGCAAACAAACAAGCACACAATAAGCACTCATCTAAAGCACAGGTAAAACTTGAATAAGAGATCTAACCAGAAAGTTCAACTTAAGAAATCCGGATTGCAAAAAGAATCAAATCAAACGAAGCAACGAAAGTCAAACAGCGAAAGAAACAAGCTTCATTTACTAATCTGGATCTAAGTCAAATTTTACAGAAGCAAAAACTTGTTTTGAGTTGGTTAAACGGAAAGAGGGTTTCGAGACGAAACTCTAGGCGCTTGAATCGCCTGATTCCGATAAATGAGTGAAAAGTTAAACTAAAATGAAAATCGGATCAGAAATCGCGATCAGAAATAATCGTAGAAAATCCGAGAAAAAGAAAAAACGATGAACAGGCTAACGAACGAACGTTCGTTGTCTGCGGCTAAACGACAAAAACTGTTCGTTAAAACGAACGTACGGACGAACGTCCGCTAAATAAACTAAACCGGAAAAAATATATAAAACGATCTAAAAAAGAAAACGACCGCGTTTTTTTTAAATCGGGCAGTTAACCGGTGAAGACAGGCGGCGGTGGCGGCTACCTCCAGCGGCGGCGAACTCCGGCGGGGCGGCGGCGGTCAGCAGCAAGGCGGCGGCGGCTCGGGGCAGCGGCGTCTAGGGTTAGGGCGGGGCTGGGTGGCTCGGGCTGGGCTCCCCCGGCTTATAAAGGTCGGCCGGGCTAGAGTCCGGGTCGGGTACAGCCCGGCTAGGTCGGTTCGTTTTTTTAAATAGTTTCGCGCAGAAAAACAAATAAAAGAAATACTAAACGGACTCCAAAAATCCCGAAATAAATTTTCCCGACTTCTAAAATCAAGCCGGACAAGGTGAACATTTATTTGGGGCCTGAGGGAGTCCTGGATTAGGGGTCTCCGGACAACCGGATTATATCCGTGGCCGGACTGTTGGACTATGAAGATACAAGATTGAAGACTTTGTCTCGTGTCCGGATGGGACTCTACTTGGTGTGGAAGTCAAGCTAGGCAATACGAATATGGATATCTCCTCCTTTGTAACCGACCTTGTGTAACCCTAACCCTCTCCGGTGTCTATATAAACCGAAGGGTTTTAGTCCATAGGACATACAACCACAACATACAATCATACCATAGGCTAGCTTCTAGGGTTTAGCCTCTCTGATCTCGTGGTAGATCTACTCTTGTACTACCCATATCATCAATATCAATCAAGCAGGATGTAGGGTTTTACCTCCAGCAAGAGGGCCCGAACCTGGGTAAAACATCGTGTCCCCTGCCTCCTATTACCATCCGGCCTAGACGTGAAGGAAATATGCCCTAGAGGCAATAATAATGTTATTATTTTATTTCCTTATATCATGATAAATGTTTATTATTCATGCTAGAATTGTATTATCCGGAAACATAATACTTGTGTGAATACATAGACAAACTAAACGTCACTAGTAAGCCTCTACTTGACTAGCACGTTAATCAAAGATGGTTATGTTTCCTAACCATAGACATGTGTTGTCATTTGATTAACAGGATCACATTATTAGGAGAATGATGTGATTGACATGACCCATTCCATTAGCTTAGCACCCGATCGTTTAGTATGTTGCTATTGCTTTCTTCATGACTTATACATGTTCCTGTGACTATGAGATTATGCAACTCCCGTTTGCCGGAGGAACACTTTGTGTGCTACCAAACGTCACAACATAACTGGGTGATTATAAAGGAGCTCTGCAGGTGTCTCCAAAGGTAAATGTTGGGTTGACGTATTTTGAGATTAGGATTTGCCACTCCGATTGTCGGAGAGGTATCTCTGGGCCCTCTCGGTAATGCACATCACACAAGCCTTGCAAGCATTGCAACTAATGAGTTAGTTGCGAGATGATGTATTACATAACGAGTAAAGAGACTTGCCAGTAACGAGATTGAACTAGGTATTGAGATACCGACGATCGAATCTCGGGCAAGTAACATACCGATGACAAAGGGAACAACGTATGTTGTTATGCGGTCTGACCGATAAAGATCTTCGTAGAATATGTGGGAGCCAATATGAACATCCAGGTTCCGCTATTGGTTATTGACCGGAGACATGTCTCGGTCATGTCTACATTGTTCTCGAACCCGTAGGGTCCGCACGCTTAAGGTTTCAATGACAGTTATATTATGAGTTTATGAGTTTTGATGTACCGAAGTTAGTTCGGAGTCCCGGATGTGATCACGGACATAACGAGGAGTCTCAAAATGGTCGAGACATAAAGATTGATATATTGGACGGCTATATTCGGACACCGGAAGTGTTCCGGGTGATTTCGGAGAAAACCGGAGTGCCGGAGGGTTACCGGAACCCCCCGGGAGAAGTAATGGGCCATATGGGCCTTAGTGGAGAGAGAGAAGGGCAGCTAGGGTGGGCCGCGCACCTCCTCCCCCCTTGGTCCGAATTGGACTAGGAGAGGGGGGCAGCGCCCCCCTTTCCTTCTCCCTCCCCACTTCCTTTCCCCTTCCTAGTAGGAGTCCTACTCCTAGTAGGAGTCCTACTCCTACTAGGAGGAGGACTCCTCCTTGGCGCGCCAATAGGGCCGGCCGGCCTCCTCCCCTTGCTCCTTTATATACGGGGGCAGGGGGCACCCCTAGACACACAAGTTGATCCATGTGATCGTTTTCTTAGCCGTGTGCGGTGCCCCCTTCCACCATAATCCTCGATAATATTGTAGCGGTGCTTAGGCGAAGCCCTGCGACGGTAGAACATCAAGATCGTCACCACGCCGTCGTGCTGACGGAACTCTTCCCCGACACTTTGCTGGATCGGAGTCCGGGGATCGTCATCGAGCTGAACGTGTGCTAAAACTCGGAGGTGCCATAGTTTAAGTGCTTGATTGGTCGGGTCGTGAAGACGTACGACTACATCAACCGCGTTGTGCTAATGCTTCCGCTGTCGGTCTACAAGGGTACGTAGATCACACTCTCCCCTCTCGTTGCTATGCATCACCATGATCTTGCGTGTGCGTAGGAAATTTTTTGAAATTACTACGTTCCCCAACAGTGGTATCAGAGCCAGGTTTTATGTGTTGATGTTATATGCACGAGTAGAACACAAGTGAGTTGTGGGCAATATAAGTCATACTGCTTACCAGCATGTCATACTTTGGTTCGGCGGTATTGTTGGACGAAGCGGCCCGGACCGACATTACGCGTACGCTTACGCGAGACCGGTTCTCCCGACGTGGTTTACACAAAGGTGGCTAGCGGGTGTCAGTTTCTCCAACTTTAGTTGAACCGAGTATGGCTACGCCCGGTCCTTGCGAAGGTTAAAACAGCACCAACTTGACAAACTATCGTTGTGGTTTTGATGCGTAGGTAAGATTGGTTCTTACTTAAGCCCGTAGCAGCCACATAAAACTTGCAACAACAAAGTAGAGGATGTCTAACTTGTTTTTGCAGGGCATGTTGTGACGTGATATGGTCAAGACATGATGCTAAATTTTATTGTATGAGATGATCATGTTTTGTAACCAAGTTATCGGCAACTGGCAGGAGCCATATGGTTGTCGCTTTATTGTATGCAATGCAATTGCGCTGTAATGCTTTACTTTATCACTAAGCGGTAGCGATAGTCGTGGAAGCATAAGATTGGCGAGACAACAACGATGCTACGATGGTGATCAAGGTGTCGCGCCGGTGATGATGGTGATCATGAAGGTGCTTCGAAGATGGAGATCACAAGCACAAGATGATGATGGCCATATCATATCACTTATATTAATTGCATGTGATGTTTATCTTTTATGCATCTTATCTTGCTTTGTTTGACGGTAGCATTTTAAGATGATCTCTCACTAATTATCAAGAAGTGTTCTCCCTGAGTATGCACCGTTGTGAAAGTTCTTCGTGCTGAGACACCACGTGATGATCGGGTGTGATAGGCTCTACGTTCAAATACAACGGGTGCAAAACAGTTGCACACGCGGAATACTCAGGTTATACTTGACGAGCCAAGCATATACAGATATGGCCTCGGAACACGGAGACCGAAAGGTTGAGCGTGAATCATATAGTAGATATGATCAACATAGTGATGTTCACCAATGAAACTACTCCATCTCACGTGATGATCGGACATGGTTTAGTTGATTTGGATCACGTAATCACTTAAAGGATTAGAGGGATGTCTATCTAAGTGGGAGTTCTTTAGTAATATGACTAATTGAACCTAAATTTATCATGAACTTAGTACCTGATAGTATCTTGCTTGTTTACGTTTGATTGTAGATAGATGGCCCGTGCTGTTGTTCCATTGAATTTTAATGCGTTCCTTGAGAAAGCAAAGCTGAAAGATGATGGTAGCAATTACACGGACTGGGTCCGTAACTTGAGGATTATCCTCATTGCTGCACAGAAGAATTACGTCCTGGAAGCACCGCTGGGTGCCAGGCCTGCTGCTGGAGCAACACCAGATGTTATGAACGTCTGGCAGAGCAAAGCTGATGACTACTCGATAGTTCAGTGTGCCATGCTTTACGGCTTAGAATCGGGACTTCAACGACGTTTTCAATGTCATGGAGCATATGAGATGTTCTAGGAGTTGAAGCTAATATTTCAAGCAAATGCCCGGATTGAGAGATATGAAGTCTCCAATAAGTTCTATAGCTGCAAGATTGAGGAGAACAGTTCTGTCAGTGAGCATATACTCAAAATGTCTGGGTATAATAATCACTTGATTCAATTGGGAGTTAATCTTCCAGATGATTGCGTCATTGAGGGAATTCTCCAATCACTGCCACCAAGCTACAAGAGCTTTGTGATGAACTATAATATGCAAGGGATGAATAAGACTATTCTCGAGCTCTTTGCAATGCTGAAAGCTGCGGAGGTAGAAATCAAGAAGGAGCATCAAGTGTTGATGGTCAACAAGACCACTAGTTTCAAGAAAAAGGGCAAAGGGAAGAAGAAGGGGAACTTCAAAAAGAATAGCAAGCAAGTTGCTACTCAAGATAAGAAACCCAAACCTGGACCTAAACCTGAAACTGAGTGCTTCTACTGCAAGCAGACTGGTCACTGGAAGCGGAACTGCCCCAAGTATTTGGCGGATAAGAAGGATGGCAAGGTGAACAAAGTTATATGTGATATACATGTCATTGATGTGTACCTTACTAATGCTCGCAGTAGCACCTGGTTATTTGATACTGGTTTTGTTGCTAACATTTGCAACTCGAAACAGGGACTACGGATTAAGTGAAGAATGGCTAAGGACGAGGTGACGATGTGCGTGGGAAATGGTTCCAAAGTCGATGTGATCGCGGTCGGCACGCTAGCTCTACATCTACCTTCGGGATTAGTATTAGACCTAAATAATTGTTATTTTGTGCCAGCGTTAAGCATGAACATTATATCTGGATCTTGTTTGATGCGAGACGGTTATTCATTTAAATCAGAGAATAATGGTTGTTCTATTTATATGAGTAATATCTTTTATGGTCATGCACCCTTAAAGAGTGGTCTATTCTTATTAAATCTCGATAGTAGTGACACACATATTCATAATGTTGAAACCAAAAGATGCAGAGTTGATAATGATAGTGCAACTTATTTGTGGCACTGCCGTTTGGGTCATATCGGTGTAAAACGCATGAAGAAACTCCATACTGATGGACTTTTGGAACCACTTGATTATGAATCGCTTGGTACTTGCGAACCATGCCTTATGGGTAAGATGACAAAAACACCGTTCTCCGGTACTATGGAGAGAGCAACAGATTTGTTGGAAATCATACATATAGATGTATGTGGTCCGATGAATGTTGAGGCTCGTGGCGGATATCGTTATTTTCTCACCTTCACAGATGACTTAACCAGATATGGGTATATCTACTTAATGAAACATAAGTCTGAAACATTTGAAAAGTTCAAAGAATTTCAGAGTGAAGTTGAAAATCATCGTAACAAGAAAATAAAATTCCTACGATCTGATCGTGGAGGAGAATATTTGAGTTACGAGTTTGGTGTACATTTGAAACAATGCGGAATAGTTTCGCAACTCACGCCACCCGGAACACCACAGCGTAATGGTGTGTCCGAACGTCGTAATCATACTTTACTAGATATGGTGCGATCTATGATGTCTCTTATTGATTTACCGCTATCGTTTTAGGGTTATGCTCTAGAGACGGCCGCATTCACGTTAAATAGGGCACCATCAAAATCCGTTGAGACAACGCCTTATGAACTGTGGTTTGGCAAGAAACCAAAGTTGTCGTTTCTGAAAGTTTGGGGCTGCGATGCTTATGTGAAAAAGCTTCAACCTGATAAGCTCGAACCCAAATCGGAGAAATGTGTCTTCAAAGGATATCCAAAGAAAACTATTGGATACACCTTCTATCACAGATCCGAAGGCAAGACTTTTGTTGCTAAATTCGGAAACTTTCTAGAGAAGGAGTTTCTCTCGAAAGAAGTGAGTGGGAGGAAAGTAGAACTTGATGAGGTAACTGTACCTGCTCCCTTATTGGAAAGTAGTACATCACAGAAAACTGTTTCTGCGACACCCACACCAATAAGTGAGGAAGCTAATGATGATGGTCATGAAACTTCAGATCAAGATACTACTGAACCTCGTAGATCAACCAGAGTAAGATCCGCGCCAGAGTGGTACGGTAATCCTGTTCTGGAAATCATGCTACTAGATCATGATGAACCTACGAACTATGGAGAAGCGATGGTGAGCCTAGATTCCGCAAAATGGCTTGAAGCCATGAAATCTGAGATGGGATCCATGTATGAGAACAAAGTATGGACTTTGGTTGACTTGCCCAATGATCGGCAAACAATTGAGAATAAATGGATCTTCAAGAAGAAGACTGATGCTGACGGTAATGTTACTGTCTACAAAGCTCGACTGTCGCAAAAGGTTTTCGACAAGTTCAAGGGATTGACTACGATGAGACCTTCTCATCCGTAGCGATGCTTAAGTCTGTCCGAATCATGTTAGCAATTGCCGCATTTTTATGATTATGAAATTTGGCAGATGGATGTCAAAACTGCATTCCTGAATGGATTTCTAGAAGAAGAGTTGTATATGATGCAACCGGAAGGTTTTGTCGATCCAAAGGGAGCTAACAAAGTGTGCAAGCTCCAGCAATCCATTTATGGACTCGTGCAAGCTTCTCGGAGATGGAATAAACGCTTTGATAGTGTGATCAAAGCATTTGGTTTTGTACAGACTTTTGGAGAAGCCTGTATCTACAAGAAAGTGAGTGGGAGATCTGTAGCATTTCTGATATTATATGTAGATGACATATTACTAATCGGAAATGATATAGAATTTCTGGATATCATAAAGGGATACTTGAATAAGAGTTTTTCAATGAAAGATCTCGGTGAAGCTGCTTACATATTGGGCATTAAGATCTATAGAGATAGATCAAGACGCTTATTTGGACTTTCACAAAGCACATACCTTGACAAAATTTTGAAGAAGTTCAAAATGGATCAAGCAAAGAAAGGATTCTTGCCTGTGTTACAAGGTGTGAAATTGAGTAAGACTCAATGCCCGACCAATGCAGAAGATAGATAGAAAATGAAAGATGTTCCCTATGCTTCAGCCATAGGATCTATCATGTATGCAATGCTGTGTACCAGACCTGATGTGTGTCTTGCTATAAGTCTAGCAGGGAGGTACCAAAGTAATCCAGGAGTGGATCACTAGACAGCGGTCAAGAACATCCTGAAATACCTGAAAAGGACTAAGGATATGTTTCTCATATATGGAGGTGACAAAGAGCTCATCGTAAATGGTTACGTTGATGCAAGCTTTGACACTGATCCAGACGATTCTAAATCGCAAACTGGATATGTGTTTACATTAAACGGTGGAGCTGTCAGTTGGTGCAGTTCTAAACAAAGCATTGTGGCAGGATCTACATGTGAAGTGGAGTACATAGCTGCTTCGGAAGCAGCAAACGAAGGAGTCTGGATGAAGGAGTTCATATCCGATCTAGGTGTCATACCTAGTGCATCGGGTCCAATGAAAATCTTTTGTGAAAATACTGGTGCAATTGCCTTGGCAAAGGAATCCAGATTTCACAAAAGAACCAAGCACATCAAGAGACGCTTCAATTCCATCTGGGATCTAGTCCAAGTGGGAGACATAGAGATTTGCAAGATACATACGGATCTGAATGTTGCAGACCCGTTGACTAAGCCTCTTCCACGAGCAAAACATGATCAGCACCAAAGCTCCATGGGTGTTAGAATCATTACTGTGTAATCTAGATTATTGACTCTAGTGCAAGTGGGAGGCTGAAGCAAATATGCCCTAGAGGCAATAATAATGTTATTATTTTATTTCCTTATATCATGATAAATGTTTATTATTCATGCTAGAATTGTATTATCCGGAAACATAATACTTGTGTGAATACATAGACAAACTAAACGTCACTAGTATGCCTCTACTTGACTAGCTCGTTAATCAAAGAAGGTTATGTTTCCTAACCATAGACATGTGTTGTCATTTGATTAACGGGATCACATTATTAGGAGAATGATGTGATTGACATGACCCATTCCATTAGCTTAGCACCCAATCGTTTAGTATGTTGCTATTGCTTTCTTCATGACTTATACATGTTCCTATGACTATGAGATTATGCAACTCCCGTTTGCCAGAGGAACACTTTGTGTGCTACCATACGTCACAACATAGCTGGGTGATTATAAAGGAGCTCTACAGGTGTCTCCAAAGGTAAATGTTGGGTTGGCGTATTTCGAGATTAGGATTTGTCACTCCGATTGTCGGAGAGGTATCTCTGGGCCCTCTCGGTAATGCACATCACACAAGCCTTGCAAGCATTGCAACTAATGAGTTAGTTGCAAGATGATGTATTACATAACGAGTAAAGAGACTTGCCGGTAACGAGATTGAACTAGGTATTGAGATACCGATGATCGAATCTCGGGCAAGTAACATACCGATGACAAAGGGAACAACGTATGTTGTTATGCGGTCTGACCGATAAAGATCTTCGTAGAATATGTGGGAGCCAATATGAACATCCATGTTCCGCTATTGGTTATTGACCGGAGACATGTCTCGGTCATGTCTACATTGTTCTCGAACCCGTAGGGTCCGCACGCTTAAGGTTTCAATGACAGTTATATTATGAGTTTATGAGTTTTGATGTACCGAAGTTAGTTCAGAGTCCTGGATGTGATCACGGACATAACGAGGAGTCTCGAAATGGTCGAGACATAAAGATTGATATATTGGACGGCTATATTCGGACACCGGAAGTGTTCCGGGTGATTTCGGAGAAAACCGGAGTGCCTGAGGGTTACCGGAACCCCCCCGGGAGAAGTAATGAGCCATATGGGCCTTAGTGGAGAGAGAGAAGGGCAGCCAGGGTGGGCTGCGCACCTCCTCCCCCCTTGGTCCGAATTGGACTAGGAGAGGGGGGGCGGCGCCCCCCTTTCCTTCTCCCTCCCCACTTCCTTTCCCCCTCCTAGTAGGAGTCCTACTCCTACTAG
This sequence comes from Triticum urartu, assembly GCF_056163025.1. Taxonomy (NCBI): domain Eukaryota; kingdom Viridiplantae; phylum Streptophyta; class Magnoliopsida; order Poales; family Poaceae; genus Triticum; species Triticum urartu. The sequence goes on along the minus strand of NC_141879.1, from coordinate 146,018,490 downwards.
GAGGAGGACTCCTCCTTGGCACGCCAATAGGGCCGGCCGGCCTCCTCCCCTTGCTCCTTTATATACGGGGGCAGGGGGCACCCCTAGACACACAAGTTGATCCACGTGATCGTTTTCTTAGCCGTGTATGGTGCCCCCTTCCACCATAATCCTCGATAATATTGTAGCGGTGCTTAGGCGAAGCCCTGTGACGGTAGAACATCAAGATTGTCACCACGCCTTCGTGCTGACGGAACTCTTCCCCGACACTTTGCTGGATCGGAGTCGGATCGTCATCGAGATGAACGTGTGCTAAAACTCGAAGGTGCCGTAGTTTTGGTGCTTGATCGGTCGGGCCGTGAAGACGTACGACTACATCAACCGCGTTGTGCTAACGCTTCCGCTGTCGGTCTACAAGGGTACGTAGATCACACTCTCCCCTCTCGTTGCTATGCATCACCATGATCTTGCGTGTGCGTAGGAATTTTTTTGAAATTACTACGTTCCCCAACAAGACGCACAGTTCGGGACCCCCTACCCGAGATCCGTCGGTTTTGTCACCGACATTGGTGCTTTCATTGAGAGTTCCACTATGCCGTCGCCACCAGGAAGGATATCTCATCCCATCTTTAAAGACGGCACTGTTGCTGAAGGAGCTTTGTGTTGGGGAACGTAGCAGAAATTCAAAATTTTCCTACGTGTCACCAAGATCTATCTATGGAGAGACCGGCAACGAAGGGAAGGAGAGTGCATCTACATACCCTTGTAGATCGCTAAGCGGAAGCGTTCAAGTGAACGGGGTTGATGGAGTCGTACTCGTCGTGATTCAAATCACCGATGACCAAGTGCCGAACGCACGGCACCTCCGCGTTCAACACACGTGCAGCCCGGTGACGTCTCCCACGCCTTGATCCAGCAAGGAGAGAGGGAGAGGTTGAGGAAGACTCCATCCAGCAGCAGCACAACGGTGTGGTGGTGATGGAGGAGCGTGGCAACCCTGCAGGGTTTCACCAAGCACCACAGAAGAGGAGGGAGAGAGAGATGCAGGGCTGCACCAACGAGGGATCAAATCACCTATATTATGGGCAGCCCCTTAGGCCTCATATATATAGGGAAGGGGAGGGGCTGCGCCCCCTCTAGGGTTCCCACCCCTAGGGGGGCGGCAGCCCTAGATGGGAAGCAAGGGGGGCGGCCAAGAGGGGGAGAGAGGGAGGCGCCCCCTAGGGTGGGCCTTAGGCCCATCTAAGCCTAGGGTTTCCCCTTTTTTTCCTCTTAGCTGCCCCTTGGGCCTTGTGGGAGGCGCACCAGCCCACTAAGGGGCTGGTCCCTAACCACTCTTGGCCCACGCAACCTTCTGGGGTTGGTGGCCCCACTTGGTGGACCCCCGGGACCCTCCCGGTGGTCCCGGTACATTACCGATAAACCCCGAAACTCTTCCGGTAACCAAAACAGGACTTCCCATATATAAATATTTACCTCCGGACCATTCCGGAACTCCTCGTGACGTCCGGGATCTCATCCGGGACTCCGAACAACATTCGGTAACCACATACAAGCTTCCTTTATAACCCTAGCGTCATCGAACCTTAAGTGTGTAGACCCTACGGGTTCGGAAGACATGCAGACATGACCGAGACGTTCTCCGGTCAATAACCAACAGCGGGATCTGGATACCCATGTTGGCTCCCACATGTTCCACGATGATCTCATCGGATGAACCACGATGTCAAGGACTTAATCAATCCCGTATACAATTCCCTTTGTCTATCGGTACGATACTTGCCCGAGATTCGATCGTCGGTATCCCGATACCTTGTTCAATCTCGTTACCGGCAAGTCTCTTTACTCGTTCCGTAACACATCATCCCGTGATCAAATCCTTGATCACATTGTGCACATTATGATGATGTCCTACCGAGTGGGCCCAGAGATACCTCTCCGTTTACACGGAGTGACAAATCCCAGTCTCGATTCGTGCCAACCCAACAGACACTTTCGGAGATACCCGTAGTGCACCTTTATAGTCACCCAGTTACGTTGTGACGTTTGGCACACCCAAAGCACTCCTACGGTATCCGGGAGTTGCACAATCTCATGGTCTAAGGAAATGATACTTGACATTAGAAAAGCTTTAGCATACGAACTACATGATCTTGTGCTAGGCTTAGGATTGGGTCTTGTCCATCACATCATTCTCCTAATGATGTGATCCCGTTATCAACGACATCCAATGTCCATGGTTAGGAAACCATAACCATCTATTGATCAACGAGCTAGTCAACTAGAGGCTTACTAGGGACATGGTGTTGTCTATGTATCCACACATGTATCTGAGTTTCCTATCAATACAATTCTAGCATGGATAATAAACGATTATCATGAACAAGGAAATATAATAATAACCAATTTATTATTGCCTCTAGGGCATATTTCCAACAGTCTCCCACTTGCACTAGAGTCAATAATCTAGTTCACATCGCCATGTGATTAACACTCACAGGTCACATCGCCATGTGACTGACACCCAAAGAGTTCTGGGTTTGATCATGTTGGTTGTGAGAGAGGTTTTAGTCAACGGGTCTGAACCTTTCAGATCCGTGTGTGCTTTACAAATCTCTATGTCATCTCCTAGATGAAGCTACCACGTTCTATTTGGAGCTAATCCAAATAACTGTTCTACTTGGAGCTATTCTAAATTGTTGCTCCATTATATGTATCTGGTATCTCTACTCAGAGCTATCCGGATAGGTGTTAAGCTTGCATCGACGTAACTCTTTACGACGAACTCTTTTACCACCTCCATAATCGAGAAAATTCCTTAGTCCACTAGTTACTAAGGATAACTTTGACCGCTGTCTTGTGATCCTTTCTTAGATCACTCTTGTACCCCTCGACTGACTCATGGCAAGGCACATTTCAGGTGCGGTACACAGCATAGCATACTGTAGAGCCTACGTCTTAAGCATAGGGGACAACCTTCGTCCTATCTCTCTATTCTGCCGTGGTCGAGCTTTAAGTCTTAACTTCATACCTTACCACTCAGGCAAGAACTCCTTCTTTGACTGATCCATCTTGAACACCTTCAATATCATGTAAAGGTATGTGCTCATTTGAAAGTACCATTAAGCGTTTTGATCTATCCTCATAGATCTTGATGCTCAATGTTCAAGTAGCTTAATCCAGGCCTTCCATTGAAAAAAACACTTTCAAATAACCCTATATGCTTTCCAGAAATCCTACGTCATTTCTGATCCATAATATGTCAACAACATATACTCATCAGAAATTCTATAGTGCTCCCACTCACTTCTTTGGAAATACAAGTTTCTCATAAACTTCGTATACACCCAAAATCTTTGATCATCATCAAAGCATACATTCCAACTCCGAGATGCTTACTCCAGTCCTCAGAAGGGTTGCTGGAGCTTTGCATACTTATTAGCATCTTTCAGGATTGACAAAACCTTCCGGTTTGTATCACATACAACCTTTCCTCAAGAAAATCGTCGAGGAAACAATGTTTTGACATCCTATCTGCAAGATTTCATAAATAATGCAGTAATCGCTAATATAATTCCAACAGACTCTTAGCATCGCTACGAGTGAGAAAATCTCACCGTAGTCAACTCCTTGAACTTGTCGGAAAGAACTTAACGACAAGTCGAGCTTTCTTAATGGTGACATAGACCATCATTGTCCGTCTTCCTTTTAAAATCCATCTGCACTCAATAGCCTTATGACCATCGAGCCGTTCTGCCAAAGTCTACACTTTGTTTTCATACATGGATCCTCTCTCGGATTTTATGGCCTCAAGCCATTTTTCGGAATCCAGGCCCACCATCGCTTCTCCATAGCTCGTAGGTTCATTGTTGTCTAGCAACATGACTTCCAAGACAGGATTACGTACCACTCTGAAGTAGTACGCATCCTTGTCATCCCACGAGGTTTGGTAGTGACTTGATCTGAAGTTTCATGATCACTATCATAAGCTTCCACTTCAATTGGTGTAGGTGCCACAGGAACAACTCCTGTGCCCTGCCACACACTAGTTGAAGAGACGGTTCAATAACCTCATCAAGTCTCCACCATCCTCCCACTCAATTCTTTCGAGAGAAACTTTTCCTCGAGAAAGGACCCGATTCTAGAAACAATCCCTTATTGCTTTCGGATCTGAGACAGGAGGTATACCCAACTGTTTTGGGTTGTCCTATGAAGATGCATTTATCCGCTTTGGGTTCGAGCTTATCGGCCTGAAACTTTTCCACATAAGCGTCGCAGCCCCAAACTTTTAAGAAATGACAGCTTAGGTTTCTCTAAACCATAGTTCATATGGTGTCATCTCATCGGAATTACGTGGTGCCCTATTTAAAGTGAATGTGGTTGTCTTTAATGCCTAACCCATAAACTATCATGGTAATTTGATAAGAGACATCATGGTATGCATCATATCCAATAGGGTGCAGTTATGATGTTCGGACACACCATCACACTATGGTGTTCCAGGCTGTATTAGTTGTGAAACAATTTCCACAATGTCTTAATTCTGTGCCAAACTTGTAATTCAGATATTCATCTCTATGATCATATCATAGATATTTTATCCTCTTGTCACGACGATCTTTCAACTTCACCCTGAAATTACTTGAACCTTTCAATAATTCAGACTCGTGATTCATCAAGTAAATGTACTCAACATCTACTCAAACCATCTGTGAAGTAAGAACATAACGATGTCCACTACACGCCTCAGCACTCATTGGACTGCACACATCAAAATGTATTACTTCCAACAAGTTGCTTTCTAGTTCCATTTTACTGAAAAACAAGGCTTTCAGTCATCTTGCCCATGTGGTATGATTTGCATGCCTCAAGTGATTCAAAATCAAGTGAGTCCAAACGGTCCATTTACATGGAGTTTCTTCATGCATACACACCAATAGACATGGTTCGCATGTCTCAACCTTTTCAAAAATGAGTGAGTCCAAAGATCCATCAACATGGAGCTTCTTCATGCGTTTTATACCGATATGACTTACGTGGCTGTGCCACAAGTAGGTGGTACTATCATTACTATCTTTTGGCATGAACATGTGTGTCACTACGATCGGGATTCAATAAACCATTCATTTTAAGTGTAAGACCATAGAAGGTATTATTCAAATAAACAGAGTAACCATTATTCTCCTTAAATGAATAACTGTATTGCGATAGACATAATCCAATCATGTCTATGCTCAACACAAACACCAATCTCGATGGTAGAAGGAGCGTACGATATTTGATTATATCAACATTGGAAACACTTTCAACACATATCATCAGCTCACCTTTAGCTAGTCTCCGTTTATTCCGTAGCTTTTATTTCGAGTTACTAACACTTAGCAACCGAACCGGTATCTAATACCCTGGTGCTACTAGGAGTACTAGTAAAGTACACATCAACATAATGTATATCCAATATACTTCTATCGACCTTGCCAGCCTTCTAATCTACCAAGTATCTAGGGTAATTCTGCTCCAGTGGTTGTTCCCCTTATTACAGAAGCACTTAGTCTCGGGTTTGGGTTCAACCTTGGGTTTCTTCACTAGAGCAGCAGCTGAATTGCCGTTTTATGAAGTATCCCTTCGTGCCCTTGCCCTTCTTGAAACTAGTGGTTTAACCAACCATCAACAATTGATGCTCCTTCTTGATTTCTACTTTTGTGGTGTCAAACATCGCGAATATCTCAAGGATCATCATATATGTCCCTGATATATTATAGTTCATCACGAAGCTCTAGCAGCTTGGTGGTAATGACTTCGGAGAAACATCACTATCTCATCTGGAAGATCAACTCCCACTTGATTCAAATGATTGTTGTACTCAGACAATCTGAGCACAAGCTCAACAATTGAGCTTTTCTCCCTTAGTTTGCAGGCTAAGAAAATCGTCGAAGGTCTTATACCTCTTGACGTGGGCACGAGCCTGAAATCCAAATTTCAGTCCTCGAAACATCTCATATGTTTCGCGACGTTTCAAAATGTCTTAGGTGCCCCAACTCTAAACCGTTTAACTGAACTATCACGTAGTTATCAAGATGTGTATGTCAGATGTTCGCAACATCCACAGACGACGTTCGAGGTTCAGCACACTGAGCGGTGCATTAAGGACGTAAGCCTTCTAAGAAGCAATGAGGACAATCCTCAGTTTACGGACCTAGTCCGCATAATTGCTACTATCAACTTTCAACTAATTTTTCTCTAGGAACATATCTAAACAGTAGAACTATAGCGCGAGCTACGACATAATTTGCAAAATCCTTTTGACTATGTTCAGGATAATTAAGTTCATCTTATGAACTCCCACTTAGATAGACATCCCTCTAGTCATCTAAGTGATTACATGATCTGAGTCAACTAGGCCGTGTCTGATCATCACGTGAGACGGACTAGCCAACGTCAGTGAACATCTTCATGTTGGTCGTATCTACCATACGACTCATGCTCGACCTTTCGGTCTTCTGTGTTCCGAGGCCATGTCTGTACATGCTAGGCTCGTCAAGTTAACCCTAAGTGTTTTGCTGTGTTCCGAGGCCATGTCTGTACATGCTAGGCTCGTCAACACCCGTTGTATGTGAACGTAAGGATCCATCACACCCGATCATCACGACGTGCTTAGAAACGACGAACTGTAGCAACGGTGCATAGTTAGGGGAGAACACTTCTTGAAATTTTAATGAGGGATCATCTTATTTACTACCGTCGTTCTAAGCAAATAATATGTATAAACATGATAAACATCACATGCAATCAAATAGTGACATGATATGGCCATCATCACTTTGCTCCTTTTGATCTCCATCTTCGGGGCTCCATGATCATCATCGTCACCGGCATGACACCATGATCTCCATCATCGTGTCTTCTTGAAGTTGTCACGTCATCTATTACTTCTACTACTACAGCTAACGGTTAGCAATAAAGTAAAGTAATTACATGACGTTTATGTTGACTCGCAGGTCATAAATAAATTAAGACAACTCCTATGGCTCCTGCCGGTTGTCATACTCATCGACATGCAAGTCGTGATTCCTATTACAAGAACATGATCAATCTCATACATCACATATATCATTCATCACATCCTTTGGCCATATCACATCACATAGCATACCCTGCAAAAACAAGTTAGACGTCCTCTAATTGTTGTTTGCATGTTTTACGTGGCTGCTATGGGTTTCTAGCAAGAACGTTTCTTACCTACGCAAAGACCACAACGTGATATGCCAATTGCTATTTACCCTTCATAAGGACCCTTTTCATCGAATCCAATCCGACTAAAGTAGGAGAGACAGACACCCGCTAGCCACCTTATGCAACTAGTGCATGTCAGTCGGTGGAACCTGTCTCACGTAAGAGTACGTGTAAGGTCGGTCCGGGCCGCTTCATCCCACGATGCCGCCGAATCAAGATAAGACTAGTAACGGCAAGCATATTGAACAAAATCAACGCCCACAACTACTTTGTGTTCTACTCGTGCATAGAATCTACGCAATAATCCTGGCTCATGATGCCACTGTTGGGGAACGTAGCAGAAATTCAAAATTTTCCTACGTGTCACCAAGATCTATCTATGGAGAGACCAGCAACGAAGGGAAGGAGAGTGCATCTACATACCCTTGTAGATTGCTAAGCGGAAGCGTTCAAGTGAACGGGGTTGATGGAGTCATACTCGTCGTGATTCAAATCACCGATGACCAAGTGCCGAACGCACGGCACCTCCGCGTTCAACACACGTGCAGCCCGGTGACGTCTCCCACGCCTTGATCCAGCAAGGAGAGAGGGAGAGGTTGAGGAAGACTCCATCCAGCAGCAGCACAACGGCGTGGTGGTGATGGAGGAGCGTGGCAATCCTGCAGGGCTTCACCAAGCACCACAGAAGAGGAGGGAGAGAGAGATGCAGGGCTGCACCAACGAGGGATCAAATCACCTGTATTATGGGCAGCCCCTTAGGCCTCATATATATAGGGAAGGGGAGGGGCTGCGCCCCCTCTAGGGTTCCCACCCCTAGGGGGGGCGGCAGCCCTAGATGGGAAGCAAGGGGGGCGGCCAAGAGGGGGAGAGAGGGAGGCGCCCCCTAGGGTGGGCCTTAGGCCCATCTAAGCCTAGGGTTTCCCCTTTTTTTTCCTCTTAGCTGCCCCTTGGGCCTTGTGGGAGGCGCACCAGCCCACTAAGGGGCTGGTCCCTAACCACTCTTGGCCCACGCAACCTTCTGGGGTTGGTGGCCCCATTTGGTGGACCCTCGGGACCCTCCCGGTGGTCCCGGTACATTACCGATAAACCCCGAAACTCTTCCGGTAACCAAAACAGGACTTCCCATATATAAATCTTTACCTCCGGACCATTCCGGAACTCCTCGTGACGTCCGGGATCTCATCCGGGACTCCGAACAACATTCAGTAACCACATACAAGCTTCCTTTATAACCCTAGCGTCATCGAACCTTAAGTGTGTAGACCCTACGGGTTCGGAAGACATGTAGGCATGACCGAGACGTTCTCCGGTCAATAACCAACAGCGGGATCTGGATACCCATGTTGGCTCCCACATGTTCCACGATGATCTCATCGGATGAACCATGATGTCAAGGACTTAATCAATCCCGTATACAATTCCCTTTGTCTATCGGTACGATACTTGCCCGAGATTCGATCGTCGGTATCCCGATACCTTGTTCAATCTCGTTACCGGCAAGTCTCTTTACTCGTTCCGTAACACATCATCCCGTGATCAACTCCTTGATCACATTGTGCACATTATGATGATGTCCTACCGAGTGGGCCCAGAGATACCTCTCCGTTTACACGGAGTGACAAATCCCAGTCTCGATTCGTGCCAACCCAACAGACACTTTCGGAGATACCCGTAGTGCACCTTTATAGTCACCCAGTTACGTTGTGACGTTTGGCACACCCAAAGCACTCCTACGGTATCCGGGAGTTGCACAATCTCATGGTCTAAGGAAATGATACTTGACATTAGAAAAGCTTTAGCATACGAACTACATGATCTTGTGCTAGGCTTAGGATTGGGTCTTGTCCATCACATCATTCTCCTAATGATGTGATCCCGTTATCAACGACATCCAATGTCCATGGTTAGGAAACCATAACCATCTATTGATCAACGAGCTAGTCAACTAGAGGCTTACTAGGGACATGGTGTTGTCTATGTATCCACACATGTATCTGAGTTTCCTATCAATACAATTCTAGCATGGATAATAAACGATTATCATGAACAAGGAAATATAATAATAACCAATTTATTATTGCCTCTAGGGCATATTTCCAACACTTTGGCTATCGGCCAAACTCTCCGGCTAGGTGGTTTTCTTATGACCGCCTGTTCGGCCGCTGTGCCGACGATGACTTCTCGGGTCATCGAAAGCAATCTTCACGTCAACTCAGAACTCGCCGACCAGTTAGATTCAATGGAGCTCTCTTCCCTGAACGAGCTCCTGGATCGCATCGTTGCCCTGGGAGTCGCTACAGACTACGATCAGATTGGGCCTAAACCCGATCTGAGAGAGATCAACTCTCCGCAGGTCACCCATCACGTTGCAGTGGTGGAGGAACAATGCGGCAACCCTTCATCTATCTTAAGGACTAGCTATGTCCGGATTCCCGATCCCTCCATGACAGATACCCGCAGAGGGGAGGACGTCACTCAAGGCCTAAACCTAGAGTCAGGCAGCGGGCTAGATTTATCGGAAAACATCCAAGAATCCAAACTTCCAAGTTCGGAAACTCCTTGGCCCCTGAGTCTCAGATTGGGTGAGGATTCGGGCTCAATTCCACCGACCCACCCAAACATAAGCGATCTATCCCAAATTAGACAAGAGCCCGAAGAAACAGTACACCATTACTGGGCCAGATTCCTCCTGGTCATGAACAGGATAAAGGACTGCCGCGAGGAAGACGCAATTTCATTCTTCTGCAATAAATGCACGGACAAGGGAATCCTCAACGCCATAAGTCGCCATGAAATTACACGCTTTGCCGACTTGGTGTCCATAGTACGAAAGTACTATGCGATGGAAAGCGCTTGGAAAACCGAAATAAAATTTTGGGATAATCCGGCCCTGAATACAAACCCAGTCCGAAATAAAAGGGTGCATTATCACAATACACCTGGGTTAACTACCAAAAATCAAAATCCCTCTACGGGGCAAGGAACCGTACTGGAGGGATGGCTCAACGGACCCTGCAAAATTCATAGTACAGCGGATGCAATACCAACGCACAGCCTTAGAGCATGTTGGATACTCCGGCAGGTGGCCAAAAGTGGTGAGGATCTACTCCTCCCAAATACCACAGAGCACCATCCCGTGGACAACAATACGGTGTTAACGGTCTTTGAGACCTTCACGTCAAATAATAGACGCAAGCGAACACTCTGCAGCATGGCCGAAATCTGCCACGTAGCAGAAATAAATCCTTGGAGTGACACGACTATTACCTTCAATGCCAGTGACGAACCCAAATTCCGAACAGCCCGAGCACCAGCCGCACTGGTCCTTAGTCCAATCGTGGACGGCTTTCGACTCACCAAGGTACTCATGGACGGCGGCAGCGGATTAAACCTCATCTATGAGGAAACTCTTCAAAAGATGGAAATAGACTGGAGCCGCATTGAGCAAAGTAGTACAACCTTTAGAGGAATCATCCCCAGTTGGGAACCACGGTGTGCTGGGAAAATCACACTAGATGTGGTATTCGGCACTCCGGATAATTACAGGTCCGAAGAAATTACATTCCAAGTGGCCCCGTTCAGCAGCGGATACCATGCTCTATTAGGGCGGGAGGCGTTTACAATCTTCCAAGCCATACCCCATTACGGGTACATGAAGCTCAAAATGCCCCCGCCCAACGGAATCATCACTCTTGCTAGTGATCCGGACATAGCACTCCGCGCCGAAAATAAGACAGCCGCACTGGCCCTCGAGGCACTATCCGAAGCCCTAGTGGCCGAGGAACTAATTGCGCTGCGCTCCACGGTGAACAGGGACGATGTGATACTCGATAAAAGATCCAAGTCCACCTCCTTTAAACCGGCGAATGAGATAGTCAAATTCCAAGTCCATCCAACAGACCCTACAAAAACAGCTTCCGTCGGGGCACAATTAAACCCTGATGTCGATGCCGCACTGCGAGAGTTCCTACGCGAGAACTGGGACATTTTTGCCTGGCACCCTTCAGACATGCCAGGAATCCCACGCAGGCTGGCCGAGCACAGCCTAAATATCCTAAAAGGATTCAAGCCAGTCAAGCAGGCTCTTCGGCGTTCCTCCAAACCTAAGAGACAAGCCATGGGAGAGGAACTAGCCAGGCTATTGGAGGCCGGATTCATCAGACATAAAACATCCAGACTGGATAGCAAACCTCGTGATGGTACCGAAGAAGGACAAATCCTGGCGCTTGTGTGTCGATTTTAAGGACCTTAACAAGGCCTGCCCAAAGGATCCTTTCCCCCTCCCCCGCATCGATCAAATCATCGACGCCACCGCAGGACACGATTCATTGTGTTTCCTCAACGCATACTCCGGCTACCATCAAATTAAAATGGCAGAGCCAGACCAAGCCGCAGCGGCATTCATCACACCATACGGCCCATTCTGCTTCAACACAATGCCCTTCAGGCTCAAAAACGTCGGCGCAACATATCAGCGCATGATTCAGACATGTCTGGCAAACCAGATCGGCAAAACAGTGGAGGCATACGTAGATGACGTGGTCGTTAAAACCAAGCACGTCGAAACTCTAGTAGATGACTTGAGGCTCACATTTGATAACCTCCGAACATATGACATCAAGCTCAATCCGGAAAAATGCGTTTTCGGTGTACCAACCGGAAAGCTCCTGGGATTCATTGTCTCCAGTAGAGGTATTGAAGCTAATCCGGCCAAAATCCGAGCGTTGTCATAGTTGGCTACCCCAACAGACCTCAAACAAATACAAAAATTGACTGGATGTGTGGCGGCTCTAAGAAGCTTTATCTCCCGCTTGGGAGAAAAGGCATTACCCCTTTATCGCCTCCTCCGGCGCACCGAACGCTTCGAGTGGACGGATGCCGCCATGGCCGGACTCAATGAAATAAAAGCCATATTGGCAACAAACCCAGTCCTGGCCGCGCCAAACATTAGCGAACCAATGCTATTATACATTGCGGCAACTCATCAAGTAGTAAGCGCAGTGCTCGTCGTCGAACGAGAAGCGGACGGACACAAATTCCCCCTTCAAAAGCCGGTTTACTATGTGTACACTGTCCTTACCCCATGCAAATCACGGTACCCGCATTATCAAAAGATAGCGTACACAGTATTTATGGCATCCCGGAAGCTGCGACACTACTTTCAAGAGTGTTCGATAATGGTAGCCTCGGAAGTACCACTTAATGATATTATAAAAAACCGCGACGCGACAGGCCGGATTGCCAAATGGGCCATTGAGCTCCTCCCGTTCGACATAACTTACAAGCCACGGCGAGCTATTAAATCGCAAGTTTTGGCTGACTTCATCGCCGAGTGGACGGAAGCCGAACTCCCTAAGGAGTACGGCACATATTCAAACTGGATCATGCACTTCGACGGCTCCAAAATGTTGGCTGGTCTGGGGGCTGGAGTCGTTTTAACGTCCCCAACAGGAGATTCAGTTCAGTACGTACTACAGATAATGTATACTGACTCCAACAACGCAGCCGAATATGAGGCCCTTCTACATGGTCTCCGGATGGCAGTATCCATGGGCATTCAACGCCTAGAGGTGCGCAGGGATTCGAACCTCGCGATATCCCAAATAAATGGAGACTTTGATGCCAAGGATCCGAAAATGGCAGCTTATCGCAATGCCGTCCTAAAAATGTCAGCTCGGTTCGAGGGGCTCGAATTTCACCATGTGGCTCGGGAAAACAATCAGGCGGCGGATATCCTCGCCCGCATCGGCGCAAAACGCGACGCGGTCCCTCCCAACATATTCCTGGAAAGGCTCTTCAAGCCATCCGTAGCACAGGAAGGGGACACCGGTAACAACAGTCCGGACCCGGCCAAAATACTCGATACCGAACTCGCTGACACAATCGGAGGCCCCGCCACCGAAATAACACATTCAGCCCACGAAATAATGGCCAGTATTGCCCCGTGGACAGAACCATTCCTGGCCTACCTAACTAGACAAGAACTTCCGGAGGACCAAAATGAGGCACGCTGCATAGTGCGGCGATCCAAGGCCTACAGGGTCCATGAGGGATAATTGTACAAAAAAAAAGTGCTATCGGAGTCCTTCAAAGGTGCATCTCCGAAGAGGAAGGGCGGAACCTTTTGGGAGAAATTCACGCTGGACTCAGCGGTCATCACGTCCTAGCCCAGGCCCTTGTAAGCAAGGCCTTCCGTACAGGATTCTATTGGCCAACGGCCCAGGCAGATGCACAGGACTTGGTCCAACGTTGCGCCGGTTGCCAGCTCTTTGCAAATCAAAGCCACATGCCACCCACCGCCCTCCAAACAATCCCCATTACATGGCCCTTCGCGGTCTGGGGGCTTGACATGGTTGGACCCCTTAAAGGGGGAACCCACAAGAAAAAATACTTATTGGTCATGGTGGATAAATTCACCAAATGGATAGAGGCTAAACCGGTTAAAACAGTTGAATCCGGACCGGTGATAGATTTCATATCCGGGGTTGTACACCATTACGGCGTCCCCCACAGCATCATCACTGATAATGGCACGAACTTCACGGCCGACGAGGTAAAACTCTGGTGCAGCAAAATGGGCATCAAGCTCAATTATGCTTCAGTCTATCACCCACAAACCAACGGACAAGTCGAACGAGCAAATGGTCTTATAATGAGCGGCATTAAACCCAGATTAGTGCGCTCCTTAATGGAGTCTGACACGCACTGGGTAGAGGAGCTCGACTCCGTACTTTGGGGGCTGCGGACCACGCCGAATCGTAGTAACGGATATACACCGTTTTTTATGGTGTACGGCGCAGAGGCAGTCCTGCCCTGTGACATAATTCATGACTCACCTCGAGTGCGCATGTACGAAGAAAGAGAAGCCAAGCTCGATCGGCAGGACAGTCTGGACACCTTGGAGGAGGAGCGCGACGTAGCCAAAGCCCGTTCCGCATTTTACCAGCAACAGGCTCGCAGATACCAAAGCAGAGAAGTACGGGCCAAAACTTATAACGTTGGCAAACTAGTTCTACGACTGCCGGATAAGAAAAAGAACAAGCTCGAGCCCAAATGGGAAGGTCCCTTCATTATCGACCAAGTTCTGACCGATGGAGCGTACCGACTGCGGGATGCATCGACTAGTCGACTCGAGCCGAACCCATGGAACACAGCCAGGCTTCGAAGATTCTATGCTTAGCACCGGACTCTATGTTAGTCCCCTCCCTTTGTCCATTTTCTGCACATGCATCATCTGTCTTGTTTCCCTTTCTTTCTTTTATTTCTCTAGGCCTTCAAGGGTCACCTTGTGCCTCACTCGTACATTACAGATGCGCTAGCCGCACTCTTCATACCTGGGGGATTCTTTCACAGAAGCTTAAATTATTTACCTGGGCCTCACGCCCAACACATGCGTTATACTTCCGCATGTACCTTTTTTCACCATTATATACATCGATATGACTTAAGTTTTGGCCAAGCTGGGTTGCCTGGCTCTTGTATTTATGCCCTACGTTCCCGTTAATTTGGCTAGGGCATAAGGGGAGCACCTCTGCGATTGTTACCGCCGGGTCAGCCGGACGCGTACCTCAGACTGGGTGAAGCCGAAAGCCAGCGTTCTTAAGGGAATATTCGGTCAGTGAACAAAAGATGACTTTTATTTATTATCCATATCTGCCCCCAGATGCTTTTTCTGCGCTTCTTATCGCAGTCCGGACATGCACTTTAGGGCATGCTTACCTAGGGAAAGGAACCCGTAATGAAACTATTCTCCCTGGAAGATGTTTCTTACTACCCATGTAATATAACATAACTAGTTGGGCACTTGTCTGATAAAGCACTAATGACCCCTACGCCTGGTCTCCACGCATGCCCCGGTTCTTACATAACCGAGAGGGTATTCGGATACACTCCGGACCGTCGGGTCCCGAGGTTGAAGCGAAAAGGTCCGCCACGACAAACGATCTACAATCCTTCTAGAAGGCATTATACATGTCACTTTAAAATTACATAGTCAATTTGACCGGTTGAATTCCTCTTCAATACCATCCAATAGGCTGTCTAGTCTACAGTCCTGTTGGGAATACTTTGCGGCCAATTCTACTTGGTTGTACACTAAGCTCACAGGGATCTCCTTCCCATCAGGTCCCACAGGTCCGACTTCGGCCATGTGGTTCGGGTCAGCCTTCGTGTACTGTGTCTTCACCATTGCCCAGGCTTCCCTGGCGCCCTGACGGCAGGCCGATATCTTCCATAATCGGAAGCGCCGCCGTGCTCCCTTCAGCTTTTCTGCAAGCTCTCCAAGGCCTTCGGGTATGGAGACGGCCACAAGGCCTGGGCAACGCCTTGCATCACCTGTCGAACTCGTTCGTGCAGCTATGAGAGCTCGGGAAGAAGATCACCCGTTGAACCGGGCATCTCCTCGACAAGACGACCTGTTAGCATACCTACAGACATAACTCTGTCAGCCAGCTTCCTCGCCGAACTCTTTTTCAAAGTTCGTTCAAGCACTTACTAAATATGTCGCGTCAAAGCCGCCGATTCTCCTTAACAGAGTCCGACAGTTGGGCACGAACATCTTTTATTTCCACGCTCAGCTTGGTGTTGGCATCTAGGAGATCATTCTTCTCCTGCCTCACCCTCGTAAGCACGCTCTCACCGGCCTTCAGCTGGCGTATGAGCTGTTGCTTATCCGGATTTAATCCAGCGTCATCTGCAATTTTATTGTCAGATCTGCATATACGCCGCCTTCTAATATGATACTTATCATTCAAAGGATATGTTACCAGAGGGGGTCTCTTTGGGCTCCCCTGCTACGGCCAGTGAGGCCTGAAGTTGGGCTTTGCACTCTTCCAGCTCTTGGGACAGTTGAGTATTCTTTTCTGTAAGAACCTGCATAACAAATGATCCTTAAATCAGTTATCCTAACTGTTTCAAGTATCAGGGGCTACTGATATATATAATCACCAAATTTTCTCACCCGTATGTCTTTTACATACTGCTCCGTGGCTCTGGCTAGACCATTTTGAGCGGCACGGAGGTAGGCGTCTCCCGAGTTGAAGGCATCCAATGCCTCTTGGGAGAAACAAGCGTCACGAAGAACAGTTCGGCGATGCCTGTGGTTCATGGCACTTTCCACCTCGGAATTGGTGGCGAACAGTTTATCCGCATCCACTATCAGAGGAGCGCCCGGCGCACGCCTCGTATTCGTTCCCGCCTCCGAATCCGGCCTTGGAGCCTGGCTGGTGGAGGCGCGATTGGTAGCCTCTCCGGGTATAGTCCGGCGAGCGCTCTTTCTCCTAAAAAGAAGGCATGGGTGTTAGTATGCCTCTGAGAATAATGTCTTGCAATAAAGACGGCGCGCCGTACCGCTGCGCCGGTGTCTCAATCCGGACTGCGGGTCTTTTCAGCCTGCCTGGCCTCGTGGCCCCTTGTTGGCTAGTTGCCGCAGGCTCGGCCTTCTGCCTCGAGGACCTCCCCTGCAAAACACGGCTGTTATACGGCAATCAAAAAAGCACAAGGACGGATCCCCTTTCGAAGTGCTGGGACTTCGTTCTCAGTCACCTGTGAGGCTGGAAGTAGCCCAGGGTAATCGGACGTAATGGCCACCAAAGCGTTGTCAATACTCGATTGGTAAAATACCCCATCGATCAGCTCCACAGATATGTCCGGATCCTCCTGGGAGGCCGGGTCAAGGGACCGTCCAGGGTCCTCGGGTTGTGGAGGAGGGCTGTTTATCTCCTTTACAGCCTGGCGCAGCTCCTGCGATGAAATTGCTAGACTGAATACTTAACTACGGGAATACGAAACGAATGGGCGAGAAAAAGCTTACCCAGCTCGGAGGATTGTACATAGAAAATCCGCCCTGCGGGTTGACACAAAGGAATTCCTCCTCTTCTCCCTTGTACAAAGTGGATAAGATTTTTATTAGGTCAGCAGCCGATCCCAGCCCTTTGCGACCGTGACAGGTGGCGTCATCCTCCCTGTTGAAATCCCACATGGGGTGGCCTCTATATTGAAGCGGCTGCACCCCCCGCATAATACTTATGGCCATGACCTCGATCATGGTCAATCCGGATCGAGCTAAAAAACTTATCCGGCTCATCAGGTAAAGAACGTCCCTGTCATCTTCTTCCTGGGGGCTCCATGGACGCCAGCTCCGGCGCTTCTTCAAAGGGGCGTTGTCGAACTCAGGAAGGACGATTCTCATAGGATCCGGGAGGGGGCGTCTTCTATATAAAACCATTCTGAAGGCCAGTCTTCGAACGTCTTCTTTGGGGTTCCGGACAGGTATCCGGTCCCGGCAATACGCCACACTTCGGCTCTGCCCACTTGATATATTGACCCCTTCTGAGAACGGGGCACAAGGCAGAACAACTTCCTCCACAGAGCGAAATGAGCCTCATAGCCCAAAAACAACTCGCAAAGGGCTACAAATCCCACGATATGCAGCATGGAGGCAGGCGTAAGGTTATGCAACTGGAGGCCGTAGAACTCCAGGAGCCCCCGGAGAAATAGATGAATTGGAAATCCGAGCCCTCTTACCAAATAAGGGACAAGGCATACCCGCTCTCCCTTGGAGGGATTGGGAAGGCTCTCTGCTTACTCTCCGCCATTATAGGTGGCAAGCCCGGCTCGAACTGGGACCATGTACGCTGGGGGAAGAAATCCCTTGGTCTGAAGCATCACTAATTTGCTGTGCGGGACGGAACATCTCTCCTAATCTCCAGGCTTGGGGCTAGGGGAGCGAGAGGAGGAGCTGCGTCGACCGGCCATGATGGAATGGATCTCTGTCGAATGCGCTCCGATGAAGGCTCACCAAGGGAGGATGGTGTGATTTGGATCTGAATCCCCGTCTTTTAAATAGGCAGCTCATTCACATAGCTAGGGGGTAAATGTAAAAACACCCTGTCTCTTCACATTCGCTCGACACGTGGAAAGTGTCCATTATTGGGCGTGGAAGCCAAGGAGTGCAACATTCACAAAAGGCCGGACACTATTTCGACAGGTACACAGAATTTGGAGAGGAGCCCGCCTTGCAATGCCGAAGACAATATTGTGCGCCGAACTCATCGTCATTGAAGCCTGGTTCAGGGGCTACTGAGGGAGTCCTGGATTAGGGGGTCTCCGGACAGCCGGATTATATCCGTGGCCGGACTGTTGGACTATGAAGATACAAGATTG
Source organism: Triticum urartu (assembly GCF_056163025.1). Taxonomy (NCBI): domain Eukaryota; kingdom Viridiplantae; phylum Streptophyta; class Magnoliopsida; order Poales; family Poaceae; genus Triticum; species Triticum urartu. Next base: position 146,000,115 of record NC_141879.1, on the reverse strand, counting down.
AAGACTTCGTCTCGTGTCCGGATGGGACTCTACTTGGCATGGAAGGCAAGCTAGGCAATACGAATATGGATATCTCCTCCTTTGTAACCGACCTTGTGTAACCCTAACCCTCTCCGGTGTCTATATAAACCGAAGGGTTTTAGTCCATAGGACATACAACCACAACATACAATCATACCATAGGCTAGCTTCTAGGGTTTAGCCTCTCTGATCTCGTGGTAGATCTACTCTTGTACTGCCCATATCATCAATATCAATCAAGCAGGACGTAGGGTTTTACCTCCATCAAGAGGGCCCGAACCTGGGAAAACATCGTGTCCCCTGCCTCCTGTTACCATCCGGCCTAAACGCACAGTTCGGGACCCCCTACCCGAGATCCGCCGGTTTTGACACCGACAGGGCCTAAATGCAATTTTGAAAACGCGTATTTTTCCTAAATTCAAATAAAACAGCGAAAAACTCCAAAATAAAAAATCTTATTTGATTTTTTATTAAATCCACAATATTCCTTTAATTTGGGAAAGTCATTTTATTCCCTCTCACTTATTTTTATAATTGGAATTATTTAAGATAAAATAATTAAATCAAATGATCCTATTTTTAAAATTTGAGAACCCCAAATATGAAAATAACGAAATCCTCAACTCTCTCCATGGGTCCTTGAGTTGCGTAGGATTTCTAGGATCAAGCCAAAATGCAAATAAAATATGATATGCTGTTACACTTATTGAGGACACGGTAAGCATGGGAGTTTGTAGCATAACCAACAAATATGCCCTCATGAGCTCTAGCCTCAAATTTAGACAAACGAACACCTTTCTTGAGAATGAAACACTTACACCCGAACACCCGGAAGTACTTGAGGTTGGGCTTGTTCTCGGTGAGTATCTCATATGGAATCTTGTTCAAGCCTTTGTAGAGGTAGAGTCGATTCGATGCATGACACTCGGTGTTGATGGCTTCGGCCCAAAAGTTGTATGGAGACTTGAACTCCGCCATCATGGTCCTTGCCGCATCCATCAACGTCCGGTTCTTCCTCTCCGCTACACCATTTTGTTAAGGGGTGTATGGTGCGTAATACTGATGCTTGATCCCCTCATCACTAAGAAACTCATCCAAGGTGTAGTTCTTGAACTCGGTGCCGTTGTCACTTCTTATAGTCAAGATATTTGCATTGTGTTGACGTTGAGCCTCATTTGCAAAGTCGATGACGGTTTGTTGGGTCTCACTCTTCCTCTTGAAGAAATATACCCAAGTGTATCTTGAATAATCATCCACAATCAACAAGCAATACTTCCTACCCCCAAGACTATCAAAAGATGGAGGCCCAAAGAGATCCATGTGAAGGAGCTCCAAAGGCCTCTTCGAGAAAATGATAGTCGTGGGAGGGTGAGCCTTTTCATGTAGCTTTCCTTCGATACATGCACTGCAAGCACGATCTTTGGCAAAACTAACATTTATTAGTCCATGGACATGGTCCCCCTTGAGAAGACTTTGCAAAGATCTCATATTAGCATGGGCAAGACGACGGTGCCAAAGCCATCCCACGTCAACTTTAGCAATTAGGCATGTCGCGGTCTTAGCGAGTCGCTCCGAAAAGTTGATCACATAGAGACCGTTTTCGACATGCCCAACAAAGGCTACTTTAAGAGTCTTGCTCCACAAGAGGGCCACGGTATCAACATCAAAGAAGGTGGCAAAACCCATGAGTGCTAGTTGACGAACGGAAAGTAAATTGTATGCAAGGGACTCAACAAGCATGACCTTCTCGATCGTAAGATCATGAGAAATGACAACCTTGCCGAGTCCCAATACCTTAGAGGACGAGGCGTCACCCCACTTGACGTTGGTGGGCATGGATGGAATCTTTTGCACGTCCACCACCAAGTCCTTGCTTCCGATCATATGATTAGTATCTCCACTATCGAGCAACCAGGAACCCCCACCGGAAGCAAACACCTACAAGAGATCAATGCTTGGTTTTACGTACCCATTTTGTAATGGGTCCTTTGATGTTAGTAACAAGGGTCTTAGGAATCCAAATAGACCATTCAATGTACTCCCTCCATCCATTTTTACAGGGCCTAACTTTTGAATCTCCCGTACCAAGGCTGGTGCGCAAAAGGAGGAGCAGTGTAAAATCTTGCATGCAACTTCCTTTAAATGCCTAGCCCGCTCACCTTCTCCTCTATTAACCTCTCGCATGCAACTTCCTCTCATCACTTTTCTGCATGCATTCAATTTAATGTAGCATTTAGCGCGATTTCACAAGGAGGGCTCACGACTTGCGAGGGAGTATTAAAAGAGAGACACATTGGGTATCTCATCTGGCCTTGTATAGATGGAAAAATGAAATTTGGGATTAGGCCTTGTATAGATGGATAGAGGGAGTAATCATAAGGAGAACCAAAAAATTTGGCATAAACATGCCCATCTCTAGCACGGCACAATACATAAGAAGGGTTAAAGTCGTCGGCTTTGTTGGGAAGGGAAGCGTTGCCCTTCTTGGCATCGCTACCCCTCACGGTGTTCTTCTTCTTCTCCTTAGTAGCACCCTCTCCCTCCTTCACAAAGATTTGCTTGAGAGGAGGAGGTCATTTGGCCTTGTCATTCTTCTTCTTGTTCTTGGACTTGGGCACGTACCCAATCCCTTCCTTGGCCACAACTCCCTTTTGGTTGGTCAAAAGGTCGTTGAGGTTCTTCTCGCCTTGTATGCAAGACACAAGACCTTTCTCAAGTTGCACCTTTAACTTAGCGTTCTCCTCAACAAGATGCACATGCTCACAACATGGGTTAGTAGCATTTGCATTATCAATTAACATCATACGAGGAAAAGTGGCTTTCTCCTTGGTTAGCTTTACTTGAAGTTGATCATGAGACTCTTTGAGGCTAGCATGAGCACCCTTCAAGACCTTGTGAGCCTTGTCAAGTAGGTCAAACTCCTCTTTGAGTCTAGCAAGATCAACCCCAAGCTTGGCCTTCTCGGAGTTTAGCACACGAGAAACAACAAGAGCATGATCAAAATATTTCTTTAACTTAGCGTGATCAACGTTGTGTGACTCCTCAAGAGCCAAACAAAGACCACGCTCTTCCTCAAGAGCATTGGAAAGATCCGAAATTTCATCGGCATAGTCACGACTATGCCCCTCCATCTTGTAGATAGTATCTTCGTGAGCCTCGATCATGTCATTGGCTTCACCAAGTTGTTCCAAGAGAGCAACGAAATGATTCTTGGATTTACCCTTGAGTTTACCCATAAAGGACTCAAACTCATTTTCCTCCACACTAGATCCCTCATATTCATCAATGCAATCCGTCAAGGAAGGATTATTAATGATGGTAGTTTTAATGTTGGGGGTTACCTTGTCGGTGGCTTTAGCCATGAGGCACTTGGCGGTGATGTTCTCATTGGGTGAGTCGAAGAGAGACACTCGTGGAGTTGTTGCAATGGCAACGGAGGCCATGGCAACCGACTCATCATCTTCATCATGATCATCATCCTCATGGTACTCTTCTTGAACCACCAACGCCTTGTGAGGGGTCTTCTTGGTGAAGTTGCTCTTGTTTGGGAAAGACTTGGCTTTGTCCTTTCGGATGAGCTTGCCACCATTGTCTTCCCTCTTCTCATACGGGCACTCCGCAACAAAATGGCTCACATTGCCACAATTATAGCAAGTCTTCACACGTTGCTTGCTCTTCGTGCCACTTGAGATGTTCTTGTTGAAGTTTGGCCTTGAGTTTTTCTTGCTCCAAAATTGCCTTGAAGCAAGTGCCATGTGTTCATGATAGGCATACTTTGTATCTTCGGGGTTGCTTTCCTCTTCTTCCTCCTCTTCTTCTTCTTCAACACAAACCTTGGCCTTCAATGCAAGGTTGGGCTTCTTTGCCCTTTGAGAGCGAAGCACCGCATTGTCGGCGGTCTTGTCCAAGATGCTCATAGCCACAAACTCATCCAACACCTCACTTGAGGACAAGGTGTGGAAGTCCGACCTTTGACGAATGACGGAGGACATAGCCTTGTGGTAAGGCATCATTGCCTTGAGGAATTTGCGCTTGATCCAATTGTCATCTGTGTCCTTGCTCCCATGATCTCAGAGTGAAACCGTGAGTTTGGTTACTCTTTGATAAAGCTCATGAGGTTCTTCATCTTCCTTCATAGCAAACTCATCGGCTTCATTTTGCACCACTTCATAGTTAGAGCGTTGAATGCTTGCGCTTCCCCGGTAGAGAGAAACAACTTGGTGCCATGCATCTTTGGCTATGGCGTAGGGCCGGAGGTGAGGAAGATCTTCGGGTGGAATTGCGTCTTGGATGATGAGAGAGCATTCTCATTGAATTGATTATCCGTGGCTTCTCTTGGAGTGAAGTTGCTTCGGTCATGTGGATAGAGACCTTCTTCAATGATTCTCCAAAGATTAGTATTCACATGATTTAAATGACGCTTAAACCAATAGACCCAAGAATCAAAGTCCTCATTTTTCACAATCTTAGGGGGAGGACCGGCATGATTCAAATGAGTAGAGGGAATCGGTCCACCATACACAAGTGGAGGTTCCACATGGGCAAAGGTGCCGGTGCCATTCTTACCACTAGATGAAGGAGTTTTTTCACTAATAGCATCCCCTTGTCGGAGTTAGCATCCGTCACCTTGTTAATGGGATCACGCACTTTCAAAGGTGCGGTGGATAGTTTAAGCCCTTCTATGAATTTATTAAACATGCTTTCAACATCGGTCGTCATGGAGGTTTTCAATGTTTCCAAGGCCACATTGAATTCCTCACGAGAGACCGCGGTTTCCCCATCGCCCGTAGACGAGATAGGATTCACACCGGAGTGCTCCTCCACACCGTCTACGGTGTCAACCATACTCTTCGGACGGTAAAGTCCTTAGTAAAGAGACGAGGCTCTGATACCAATTGAAAGGATCGACATAGTTGACTAGAGGGGGGTGAATAGGCAACTAACAATTTTTAGCTTTTCTTTACCAATTTAAACTTTGCATCAAAGTAGGTTGTCTAGATATGCAACTAGGTGGGAAACCTATATGATGCAACAACAACAAGCACACAAGCAAGCAAGGTAAATAACACAAAAGCTTGCACAAGTAAAGGGACGAGATAACCAAGAGTGGAGCCGGTGAAGACGAGGATGTGTTACCGAAGTTCCTTCCCTTTGAGGGGAAGTACGTCTCCGTTGGAGCGGTGTGGAGGCACAATGCTCCCCAAGAAGACACTAGGGCCACCGTATTATCCTCACGCCCTCACACACTGCGAGGTGCGATGATTCCACTATTGGTTCCCTTGGAGGCGGCGGCCGGACCTTTAAAAATAAGGTTGGGGCAATCTCCACAACTTAATCGGAGGCTCCCAACAACACCACGAAGCTTCACCACAATGGAATATGGCTCCGTGGTGACCTCAACCGTCTAGGGTGCTCAAACACCTAAGAGTAACAAGATCCGCTAGGGATTAGTGGGGGGAATCAAATTTCTCTTGGTGGAAGTGTGGATCGGGGCCTTCTCAACCAATCCCGAGCAAATCAACAAGTTTGATTGGCTAGGGAGAGAGATCGGGCAAAAATGGAGCTTGGAGCATTAATGGAGCTTTCGAGGGAAGAGGTAAGTCAACGAAGAAGAAGAGGACCCCCTTTTATACAAGGGGAAACCATCCAACCGTTACCCCCAACACAGCCCCGCAGAGGGCGGTACTACCGCTCCCCCTCGCGATACTACCGTGCAGTCTGGGAGAGCTTGAAGAAAGAGCCGGAACCAAGCCTAGTGCGGCACTGCCGCGGTGGTAGGGCGGTACTACTGCTTCTACTGCCGCTGTGAAGTGCCGCATAACCCGACACGAGAGGCGACCCCCTCGAGTCGACGCGGTAGGAGCCCTGTACCGCAGCAGAACTGCGGATGTGAACCCACAAGTGGTACTACCGCTGGGTACCGCAGTACTGCGGCTGAGAACCCACAAGCGGTACTACCACTGGGTACCGCGGTACTACCGCTTGGACCACAGCATGCTCAAAACGCAAGAAAAGAGACCTCCATCGACGCGGGAAGGCTCAGAGGGTGCGAAAAGGAAGTGTACGTGATGATTCCACCCAAGCCTTACCAAAGCGGACCCCCTCTTGATAGTACGGAGACTCCTACGAGACAAGACCACAAAACTAGAAACGAAAGAGCTACACCGTCTTGAATAACAAACTCCGAGGGGAAAGAATCGTCTCGTGCCAAAGGATGAATCCCTGAAAAGCTCAAAGCACATGATTAGTCCGCAAAAGCATTGTCATCAGTCACCAAAACACCTTAGGGATAAATATGCCCTTACACCGCGGCATCACGGGAGGTCCTTGCCATCTCCCACTTGTTTCTCATCACTTGGTGATTATCCTTTGGCACAGTGGCTCTTCCATTCTCCACTACAACATCTACCTCTTCTTCGTCCAGCCCAATTGATTGGTGGGAGCTTGAGCCATCATTCCTCTTCTTGCCTGCCTTGAGATCGGCCACAATTTGTGTCCACTTTGATATGCCATTCAGTATCACCTCACAATGGCTAAAACCAAACCGCTTCTTCTTTGTTTCTTGATACATAGTGGCCGCCATGACCGTCTAGTAAACAAAATACATATGAAAATGAGAATGCAACAAAAACAAGTGTATGCAAATGATGACAAGATGAAGTAATTTAGCTTATGTGAGTTGGCACTCTCATGCTCACTTTGAGCGGCCAAGCACTTGTGAATAGTAGCTGGCGTGCTTGTTCACTTCCCCTTGAATGATCCCCATCGATACTGAAGAGATGCCACATTGCGGTTGGTGATGATATGATGCGGCTCCACATATTACTTTTGTTCATGATATTCCTTTCAAACCTTCTCCCAATACTTGTTTTCCTCTTGCTCTGTGCCGCATATGCAATTCATTGTGGCATCTGTGTTGGTGGAAAGCTCTCCAGAATGCCCCAACATGGTCTGACGATGCGATCCTTGTTTACGGCTGGATGGATGGGGTGCAGAGTCCCGGGAGCGGCTGTGGGAAGGGGGGACAGCTGCTCGTCGAGGTCTGCATCCTCTCCCGCTGCCTCCGTCGCCAGTCCCTCTGAGCGTTGTTCTCCGACTTGCATGACATCGCCGAGGACGGGACGCCGAGGACACATGGGCACAGCATCAGTTGCGACGGTCGGGGATGGGCTGGACGACATCTAGGGTGGCAGATCGGGATCGGTGGCGAGGATGGGGAGCAAGCATGGCGGGCGGCAAGTGCTCGAACATGGGAAATGGTAGAGGGAGGCGGGAGGAGGGCGGGGGGTTTGATGAATTTGATGCAAATTATGGTACAGTGGGCTTGTCGGGTCCGACGTGATGAACGCACTGGCGCCTCCCCATATCCTCCCTACATTTGGGCTGGATATGAGGGTGCCGATTAGCCCGAGCGTTTGCGGCCTATCTGGATCGGTTTTTTGATCGGTCACTGACCGAGCCGTTTGAGGTGAGTTTGGGATGCCTAGCTCTAGATGCTCTTACCCAAGGGTTCTTTACGTAATAACATTGTACAAGAAAAGAAGGCGCAGAAGCATGGTACTACACTGACCAAGTAAGTGACCACGAAAGTGAAAAACGAAAAGGCGTCGTTTGTGCGTGTGTGCGTGGCCAGAGTCCAAAGGGCGCAAGCACACACGAACAACGCCACGTAGCTAAGTTAAGCCACCCCAAGGGGGACGACCCGTAGCTCTAGTCGCTAGCTAGACCCTGCAATAACCCGGCACCGGCACACATGCATGCGTGCACACTCACGCAACGCGCCGCTTTTTGTCGCGCAAATGTGACATGCGTGCATGCCAAAAACGACGGCTCGACGGCGACGGGACACCGCCCCCACCCGCCACCGCGCGCCTACGCACGCGGTCACGTCCACCCGATCGATCGAGACCCTTCTACACTTCTGGATCGAGCTGCATGCATGTGTGCCCGATCCCCGCCGTGTGCATCCATTTCCCACGGACGTACGCAACGCAACACCCTTCGTCGTTCCGTTGCAGATCGGCAAAGCCATCCACCACATCATGCATGATCGATCAGAAAAGGCGCCTCTTTTCTCAACTCGCCGCACACCGTATCTCTTTTCCGATTACGTCGATCGTCCTGCTGCGCCAACGGGCCCAACCAACAAAGAGTAGGAGTAGTGATGATCTTCGTCTTCTTCTGCCACCGGTACGTGCTTTTTTAGGCCATATCCCCGGCTTAGAAATCACAACTGGCGAGCAGCGAGCGAGCCTACAGGCGACTAGCTTATACTAGGAGTTTTGTCCTGCACGGCCATGATAACAGAGAGATAAGACAATCGATCGTGGACGTACGACAATTAGTTGCCAGCAAAGCCGGGCCGATGCTCGTATCGGCGTCAGCCGGCACCGAGCTAAAGAGACGAATTATTCCTGCCGGAAAGAGGCGCCAAATGCTGCCTGCACAAGGGAAAGAAAGGCAGACGGCGACGTGTGTAGATTCAAAGGACGCCACCTTTGGGATACTGTTGGATTCCATGCCAGGGAACACGGCGCACGAATCAAGTAGGATCAAGTAGTAGTGTTAAGCTAGCTAGTTGCTACAGCAAGAGTACTACTACTACTTATTGGTTATTGCACACACAGGAAGGACACGGCACTTTGCTTTTCTCAACTGGGGTTAGTGTTAGGAGTAGTGGACTAAAGAGGCGAGCGCTCAGTTGAATCGAAAGTAGTCGTTAATATTGATTGACTCCACATCTCTACGATAGCAGAGCGAAGCAGGACTAGACATGCATGCGCGTCATAAGCAGGTCCAATGATCAAAGTTACATACATGGTAGTAGTAGCTAAAGAGTAATAAGGAGCTCATAAATTTATGTGGTCGCTCAAAGTCAAAATGCGAAATCAAAATAAAGAAACTAGACCGTCGATCGTCGACACATGCAACTTCCTTTCTGCATCACACGTAGAGCAGATTTCTTGACCATACACGAGACCGAAGAAACGCACTTAGTACGTACGTAGGCGCATGCGCGAGATGCCGCCTGGAGGTCGCTAGTGGCAGATCGCGCCCTTCACCGCCGGCGTCTCGACGTCGTGGGCGACCTGGCCGCCGTTGACGTGCCTGCCGCCGTTGGTCCCGTTGGTGCCGTTGGTGCCGTTGCCGTTGACGGAGGTGAGCGGCAGGGCCAGCTTCTCGGCCACGGAGTGGACGGGCTTGTCGATGATGTCGTTGCTCTTGCCCCAGATGAGGGAGTAGAGGCCCAGCACGATGATCGCCGCGCCAATCACACTGAGATGAGAGCCACAAGATTAGTTAACCGATTACTCCTGCAGCGATTGCGACGGGTCTTATCTTAATTAATATCAAGGTAGTTTACTGATGAAACGTAATCACCTTCCGAGAGTGGTCTCTTCCTTGAGGATGACGGAGCCGAGGACGGCGGTGATGATCATGCAGAGGGGCTGGAAGGCCGTGACGAACACCGGCCCGCGCGTCTCCGTCACGATGCCCTGCACGAAGAAGGCCACGCCGGAGCACACCACGCCCTGCATGCGCACGCGCATAATTCATCCATTAGCTCGTTAATAACTACTCTAATGGGGTCGACTGGCCGGCTGCATGCATGCATGCATGCAGCTTGACTGGGGGGCGCTGCTTACCGAGTAGACGACGGTGAAGAGGCGGGTGTCGAGGCCGATGACCCACGCGCTCATGTCGTGGCGCTCCGCCACCAGCGCCATCGAGCCGTTGATCCCGGTGCCCATCGCGCAGATCAGGGTCGTCAGCGTCAGCGCCGCCGGGTAGCTGTTGAGCGTGTTCGACTGCGTGCATGCGTTTGCGAGCGGCGCAATTAAGGTACTACGTATACTGTACAAGGGAACAAAGCTAGCTAGCTGCTGCTGCCATTAATGGCGGCCGGCGTGGCCGGTGTGTGCGTGCGTACCTGGAGGACGAAGAAGCCGGCCCAGGCGACGCAGCTGGTGATGATGGCGATGGTGCCCTTGAGCCAGGTGGAGCTGCTCTGGGCGGCGGCGGCGGAGGCGGCCTGGTCGACGTGGTGGGCGCCCCTGGCCCACGGGAACTGCACCACGGGGCCGTGGTACATGATCATCAGCACCGCGCCGATGACGGTGCAGATGGTGCCGGCGACTTTGGCCTGGCTGTGCGAGCTCCGGAGCCGGAGCTTCTCCATCCGCAGGACGATGGCCATGATGAAGGTGACGGCCGGCAGGATGTTGACCAGCGCCGACGAGAAGCTGGCCGAGGTCAGCTTGTTGCCCACGTAGTACAGGTTCTGGTCAAGCACAGGCCTGCAGGTTGGGAACCCACGAATATTGTTAGCCACTCCACTGTAAATAAAAACAGTAAGTAAAAGCATGCATGGCACGTACTCGAGCAGCGCCAGCCCCAGGATCTTGATGAAGATGCGGAGGGTCATCTTGGGCCGTATCCCCCTGCAATTTCGCAAGCATAACAGAACAGACAATCAGTCGCTGTCGGCTACTACTCCATACAAGACGCCAAAGACAAGTTACTTAGCAACGGGCAGTTTATGGTGCATGAAACGAAAGCACAGCTAGCTCAGAGCTGGGCATTAGCAAATTGGCATGAAGCTAATTAAAGCTTTGCTTGCTAAAAAGAAAGTATACTCTAGTGCGGTTACACGCAGATCACAGGAAGCAAAGGCTGTCGGGGTTGCATCTGTCGGTCGGGCATAGATTAATCGAGAGTCGTCCTGACTCCTGACTGACCGATGTCACGGAAAGGAAAGGGGGCGAGAGAAAAGCCGACGTGAATGAATATGCCTGTGGTTGAAAAAGAAAGACCTGGGCATGGATGCGATAGGTGCGCGCTCCTGGTGTCTCGCACCAGTGTGCAACTGTGCATCTAGTGCTTGATTACGTAGTGATTGATTGAAACTAGCTACTAGTAGGAACAGATAATCTTGATAACCATTTAACTTTGTCTTTGGCTGATAATAATAACTACACTTCCACTTGGATGTGATGAAACAAAAACGAACTGGGCTTCTGAAACCTTCAATGGAAGCTGGCTACCATGCCTTTGTCTAACAGAGTGTGCATGCATGCATGTAAAAATATCTCCTCCGACAGAGTGCATGCAGCACGTTAATTGGAACAGTTTGACATGCACGCACATGTAAGAAGACCGGTGGACGGAGAAGGAAGCTGAGGGAGGTACTAGGGATTGAGAGATTGGTGCTACGTACTTCTCGAAGAAGAGGGCGAAGGGCAGCATGACGAGCGTGGCGGCGAGGTTGCGGTAGGTGACGAGCACGTAGTGGCTCATGCCGCGCTTGAGCGAGGCGACGGAGACGATGTACATCCCGGCGTACCCGATCTGCAGCAGGATCATCATCATGTACGGCTTCACGTCGTTCAGCACCTTCTTCCCCACGCCCATGGCTGACGCTCTCCCTCTCTCACACAAGCACGAGCGGAGGGTGGATGGACGGAGGCACGAGCGCACAGCTCTCACCACGTACTCGCACCGTCCGTGTGAGGCTGCGGCTCGCGCTCGGCTGGTGGGCGGGTGGCTGCTGAGCTCAGACAACTGACTGCGGTACGCGGCGATGGAAGATGAGCTCGCGGGCGGGGCAATTTATAGCGGGGTACAGGCCTGTGGGGGGTGAGGTCAGCCGGTCAGCTCGGCATGCATTGGCCCGCGGCGCGCACCACCCGTCCACACTGCTCCTAGCTAGAGTTATGTGCGTGCCGGTAGGAGTAGTAGGAGTTGGTGTGCGTGTGTGGTGTCGACGGAGACGGATGGATGGATCCCGAGTCACCCGTGCACCCAGTTTCCCGTCCTCAGTTTGATTAGGGCGCCACGAGCTCTACCGCTCGATGGATCGGCTCGGGGAACGTGGCCGGCCGGGCCGGGACGTGCGCGTCGACGTTGCCGATCCACTTCCGGAGCGCGCCTGCTCTGCCTCCTGTGCCGGCAGCAGGCCAGCAACGGAGGAGACGCCCGGCGGTACGAAATGCCGCCTGGATGTCGTCTCCGACGGCAACGGAGTGCCGACGCGCGAGGCGGTCCGACGACGGTGGCAAGCGTTTCCCGAAGCTGTACTGGCTAGTCATCAATCAATGAATGGGTTAAAGAGGGGGGGAGTCATGGCAGCAGTAACTTCGCCCGCCAGGGCAGCTGGGTTCGAACTCTCATGTTCACGTAACGACGCAGAAATTATAGTAGAAATGTGTGTTTTGGGACTTCATTCATTCTCGTAGCCGTATCGAGACGATAGCATGCTACCGTCCAGATACATTTGTTCGAGCGTCAATTAATATGGGGTGGAGAAAGTGGTTACAAGAGAAAAATATCCGGCCCTGTGCTAGCACTACCAATAGATGATGCACGCAACCAACAAATCCAAAGAACGAGAAGTTCAGATAAGTACAACAGAAGTTTGGACACGGTAGACGAGCTCTTAATAGTGGTGTCATAACAACAGAAGTTCGTTTCAGCCACCGTCGATCGGTAGGTCAGGCCTAAACTGCCACATGTACCGCCAAAATGAGCTTGTCGCATGTCAAACGAGTGACATCCTGGGATTCCCAAGATCGCACAATTCTTACATGTATGAATAATTCACAAAGGGTGGAAACGCCTTCTTTTTCTGTTAGAAGAAGTAGTGTCATTTCAACATAGCCAGCTGAATCAAACACCCCTGCCGTTACCAAATTGCAGCGGCAAATATAGCTCTCACATGCTAAACAACACGATCAATACTTGGTCTTATCACAACACAACGATTGATGCGTACTCCCTCCGTCTGTGAATAAGTGTATATCTAGCTTTTATCTTAAGTCAAAGTTTTAAAACTTTGACCAACTTCCTAGGAAAAAGTAAAAGAATTTAGGACACTAAATTAGTATCACTATATCCGTTTTGGAATGTACTTTGATAATATACTCATTTGATGTCATATATGTTACTACTATTTTCTATAAAGTTGGTCAAAATTTTAAAACTTTAACTTAGAACAAAAGCTAGATGTACACTTATTCACGGACGAAGGGAGTATATGAAAGACAAATAGTGGCAAAGGAGGTTTGGAGCCGGAGCGGACGGGGAGACGGAGAGGACTAGAGCGGCGTGTGTCGACACTGTCTGTGTGTGTGGTTGTGTGCCATGTGCGCACGTGCACACAGAGGGAGTGAGTCAGAGAGGTCGAGCATGAGGGCTAGGTTAGGGAGAGGGTTGCGGTTGTTGGTTAAGTAACTTAGATGAGTCCATGGCCAAGGGTTGGGTCTTTAGGGTTTGTTTGAGACTAATCGCATGTTACGTCATTGTCATGTGGGGTCTACCTGTCAGATGGGTATCCATCAAGTATCCATAAGATAAATTCTAAATCTATGTCAGACCCGTAAGTTCGGGAGTATCCATGGGCCTCAAAAATTCATAAGTAGAAAATGTTCTCCAAGCCCATGTCCAGTATACCGGGTATCCACAAGTACCCGCATCCATGGATAATATTGTCATCTATAACCATGTGGTCTACTTATACTCAGAGGCCATCCCCTCGGTGAGAATTTTGTCATGCACTGCATCCATCATCAATCTCCGTTAGTTCTAGCGCCTGACTGATATGAGTATCGGTGTATACTGTGTGCCACACGCAGTTCGTCTTTCACACAAACACATGTAGTTCGTCTTTCACACAAAAAAAGCAACTCTCTAGCAATGGGCTACTACTCAGATCCAGGGCATCCACACCACTAAGGAAAATTTCTAGAGATATCACCTTTTAGAGCTCCTTCCACACATGGAGAAGGACCACAAACTCTAGAGATATTTTACCACATCATTTTTGTCTACTGAACCAAACCAGATTAGCAATAATCCTTTGTTGAAAAGAAAAAGATGAGCAATAATCCCTTGTGATCAGTAGACAACAAACAAGACAATTCTGGTACGACGTGCCTTCTGCAAGAATTATTGTCAGGTTAGAAGTCTATGAAGAAACGCTAACCAATAATGAGAAGTATGGACACGTGGACACTACGGAAAGATTCCAAAGAGTTGGAATGGAAAAATTGACAACCCACTATGAATTAATGACATCATATGGAGTACTCACTCCGTCCGGTGAAGAGTGTACTACAAAAGAGTGTACTTTTATTTTTCCAATGTACTTTAAAGTGAGAAAAAATAATTCTCTCTCATCACACGGTAATCAAGACCAATAGCAATCTACACATGGTTTTCTTAATTTCTACATGCACTTAGGCTGGTCATAATGGGGAGTAACTTAGACTAGTGTCATATGCATGACACTAGTCTAAGTTACTACCTTCATAGTGTAAAGTAACATAGTACTAGTGTCATATGTGACCTCATTTAATAGCTTGTAGACTCATGTTGTCTTGAAAAGCGCTATGTTACAGTAACATATTATGTTACTACTTCTCATTAACTACTTGCCACATAAGCAAAAAATTCTTGAGGTGCGCTATGTTACTATCTAAGTTAGTCATAGTGGGAGTAACTTAGCTAGTAACATAACGCACTTCAAGAAAATTCTGCTTATGTGGCAAGTAATTAATGAGATGTGGTAACATAAGGCTAGTCATAGTGGGAGTAACTTAGCAAGTAACATAGCACACTCCGAGAATTTTTTGCTTATGTGGCATGTAGTTAATGAGAAGTGGTAACATAATATGTTACTGTAACATAGCGCTTTCCAAGACAAGACGAGTCTACAAGCTAATTAATGAAGTCCTCTATGATACTACTAGTATGTTACTTTGCACTATAAAGGTAGTAACTTAGACTCGTGTCATATGCATGACACTAGTATAAGTTACTCCCCACTATGACCAGCCTAATATGTTACTGTAACATAGCGCTTTTCAAGACAAGATGAGTCTGCGAGCTAATAAATGAAGCCATCTATGATACTACTATTATGTTACTTTGCATTGTGAAGGTGGTAACTTAGACTAGTGTCATATGCATGATACTAGTCTAAGTTACTCCTCACTATGACCAACCTTAGCTCATTGGGGGTTGGGTAATTAAAGAGGAGAGAGATGATAGCTTGCACATTTCCAATGCATTTTTTACTCAACTCCATAATTTGTTCTAAAAAATTAGATGCACACTCTGCACCGGACGGAATAAGTAGGACACAACCAAGAAAAGTGGCATGAAGCTTCCACATTTGCATGCAACCCCAAACTAAATGGTTGAAGCTAATAGCTCTGCACTGCCTAGCTGCATGCCTCCATCCATATTGGCCGTATCCCCTAGTCTGACCCACTATGCCACATTTAGCTATGACAAACTCCCGTATGTGTGGCGCGATGACCCTCGTGGTTATCCCAGAAGCAAAATTGATATGTGCATTCATGGACTAATGGTATCTAGCTATCGCGGCTACTCGAGGGAATTCCGTGGCAGAAAGCAGCAAGATGTAAATATAGGAATGTTATCAACACAGGCTTTATCGGAAATGACCCTGGCTTTACTGGAAAGGAGTCCCGTTTTGACCCCCTCTTCCAACCCGCTAACCTTTTAACAACTTTAGCACCTATGAATATCTTACCTATGACACACAAACCTACTATTGGCAATCTTGCACATTTTAAAAATGTCCCCATGGAAGATATTATTATTTTTCGTTTTGGAGGTACACCCCCCATGGAAGATGTTTTGTCTTTGAGCAATGCACATTATAGTGCTCGAATTGCATAAACTTTCTTTAGGGAAAGGTTGGGCTTATTTATTTAATGGATAGGTGTACGCACGCAACATTTCTATCTAACCGAGTGTGCCATCGAATGAAAGCAGCTAAAACTTGTTTCAAAAAAAAAATGAAAGCAGCTAAAACAGCAACATGATAAGCTTTCTCTCCATGCATCCGTTGCCTTCGCCTGGCGCTGTACCGCAAAAGAAGAAGAGGGGACGCCGATGCGTGTCCCCCTCTTCCCAAAGAAAGAAAATGACGAGGAGTTTCTCCGCGGCGGCCCTTCTCTCTCCTTTTCCGCAGATGGAAAACAACATCACCCACACCACCCCGAATGGTTTCTTGTGGCGCCAAACTATCTAAGATGGAATGGAGATCGACAGCGGCCGCAAGAGTGCCTCTCCTTTTCTCAAAAATACGCACGGCGCTTTGCGTCCCGGCGCGCCGATCCGATCGTCCGCCTCGTCCTCGTCGTCGTGCGCGCGCGCGAGAGGAGCGATCGAGCAAGCAAAGCGACCCCATCATGCGTCGTCGATCCACCTAACTGGCAGCTGGTAGTAGTAGTAATGGTGGCGCCAATTAATCAACGAAAGGGCGGCCGGCCCCTTGGCTGGCTAGTTAGTGCCTGCTGATGCGCGGATGCATGTACGCGCGTTTGGTGCGCTCTGCTTAGGATTTGCATCTTGTGGTGGTAGCTAGGTCTCACACTCACCTCGCCCCAGGAGAGAGAGACAGAGGAATCTGAAACTTCTCCGCCTATAGCCGGCTAGAGAGGCCGCTTAGCTTGTTGACCTCAAGAAGCCTCTGCTTTAATTGGGTAGAAATGGTGTAGTTTTTGCAGAAAAAAGAAGGGGGGAAAGTGGGAAGTGCCTCCATCGGTTTATTTAGTAATTGCAATCAGTAGTTTGGTGTCAACTTGATTGTACTCTATACACATATATTGGGTGAGGTGTAGGCAATATTGGTGCAAAAGCATACAAGATATCACTAGAGTATGGACATTCTAATCAAAGCTATCCTAAAATTGTCTATGTGCGCGTCTTCGATTTTTCGACTCTCAGCTTGCATCATTTAATTCGGATGCACATTCGGTGCGTGTGGCTAATTGGCGCACGAGAGAGGACATATAGTTGATATGTATCACAACTTGGCCCGTGATATTTCCTCTCTTGATAGTGTGATACCAACGTGGAAACGGTGGTGTGAATGGTCATTAAAATTTCCAAAAAGAGTTACGACACCGACAATATGCCAAGACCACAAGTTTGTGTGCACGTCTTCGATTTTTCGACTTTAGCGAGCATCGGTTAACTAATTTGGATGACCTTTCGTGCAACCAATAGCCGCGCGAGAGAGAACATACTAGTTATATCAATACATGGCGTGATTCCAATGTGGAAATGTTGGTGTGAACGGTGATGAAATTTTCCCAAAAAATATGACGACGGCATAATGCTACTACATCATGTCATGTGATTCAAAATCAAATTTTGATCCTTGAATTCCTCAAAAATAGAGAAAATCCACCTAAAAGGTGATCTCCAAAGGCAAACGAGAAGGCCATACATCCATTGAAGAGAAGAGAAATGTGTCTTCTCCTTTTCTCTTCACATAGTATAACTTCTTCTTTTTTTGCGGGAACTTGACGTAGTATAACTTGTCTAAACAGAAACTTTGGGGTCTGTTTTAAAACCGTTTCGACGAGAGATCTCTCGGGACAAGTATACCTGAATGTCTTTCCACACGCCAGCGTTCTGGTACGAGGGTATCGTCACGGCACCGGATATGTTCACCTGCAGGCTGCAGCTGGCCAGCACAACATGTGCTGCGGCCTGCGGCTCAACTAGCCAGCCAACAGTGACCCGGCTGGCCACACCGTTCCCGGTGCTCAGCCTCTCCTGACAGGAGGATTTGCAGGCCATTTGCCACGCTGACACGAGGAGATCGATGCATGCGCTCTGGCACGCCGGCTGCAATTATTCCCAGAATAGCATCCGTCGCAAACCCGATAATGGGATGCGTAGTCAGGAGTCATACACTGGCCTGCCCGGATGGAATGGATCGAGCTTCCAGATCACAAAAGCAGTGCGTATCTCTCTAGAGGCAACGAGCTAGCGACATGCCTGGGCTCTTACGTGGTCAGTGTGTAGAAGTGACCGACAACGGAGACAAGTACACTCTAGCTCCAATTTCGCGTTTGTAGTGGACGTATGTACCGGCCGGTGGCAATGGCAACGGCATGGCAGACAGCGCAAGTTTTCCGCGTAATGCGTCATGATTAACGTGCATCTTGCGCATTAACGTGTCATGTGTAGGCGCTGATCGGCCGTGGAGATCCCACCTGACAACATGCGCCAGGCTAGTGGCCCTGGGTGCACATACATACAGTTATCCACCAATGGCTTCTCCCAAAAGGCGAAAATGGTCTCTGATTAGGCGACTTTAGGCGCGCAATAATACTGTAATGTGCGAGAATGGCACGAAACATCCGAAATGGACAGGACGTAGCGCCTGTCAAGCCAATCTGACTTCTCCGGATAGCAGCAGCAAGCAACATCGCAATTTACAAGTGTTCATTCAAAACAAACTTGATTCGCGTGATGATTAGCCTCCAGTTGCTTCGCTGATAGGGAACCGACGACGAAGGGCGGGTTTTGGAATGAATCCCCAGGGAGCACGCACTCGGGCGCAGCTCTGGAGAAGTAGCAGCCTACAAAGAACCCACCAATCCATAGGGCTGGAAAGCAAAACGAATAATCCTACGCCTCTACAGCCCTCATATATGGCGGCAATAGTATCTGCCACCAGTGACAAAAGCCTGCGAAGGCGAAAGGCAATTTTGTGCCTACAAACTTAAGCAGCACAAGCTGAACTGACAGGGCGGCTCCGATACGAGAACACTTTCAGCCAGGCAAATCTATGGCAGAATAAAGCATCGTGTGCGGGTGCATATTATCGCCGAGCCCAGAAGGCTGGGAATCAAACAGAAATACTGATGCGTCACATCCTTGCACCCCCAAACACGCCTAGCATCGTAGCAGTAGTCAGCAAATGATTTACAATTTTACAGACAACGTGACGTCGATACAAAAGGCTTGTCATTGTCGTGGACCGGGATTCCTCGGCATGAGTATCTACAACATGAGGCGAGCGGATTAGCAAAATAAGTGTCTCCCGGCCTGGGCGTCTTGCAAAAGCATTAACTAGCTCCCACTTGATCAGGCGTGAAACGACACGGTAGACACCCTGTTAGGGCCTTGTGGTCAGCGACCAAGTACCTTGTGGTTCATCAGCCTACAAAATAGACGTATCCAGCTATATACTCCACCAAACACCACCTGCAAAAAAAGAGAAAGAAATAGCTTTAAAAGCAGTTTTACTTGAACAAAAACTGTCGAAATGCTACAACAGAACAACAAACATGGTTTCTCAATACAGGCTTTCAAACACCCGTCGCCGCTTTGGGGATAACAGAGTAGAATATCACTGCTCAGGTTGGCAATAAACATGAAATGAGGAGAATCAAGTATAGCTTGGTACTCCCCCTGTAAAGAAATATAAGATCGTCTAGATTTAGCGATCTAGACGATCTTATATTTCTTTACAGAGGGAGTACTAACAAGTACAACAGCATTTCATTAGCAAGCATATGACGCCTTCGAGAGAGAACTAGTTGAATCCAAAATAACTTGCAGAACTCCCACTATTACCAGCCAGATGTGTATGTAGGAAATTACACAGAATCTTGACTTTGTATGCCTCAGCATTGGAAATAAACTTCTGGATTTACAGTAACTATGGTGATAGAAATGGCCGTCTTTAAATTACCGCAACAAAACAACACACATTCAATTTTAAGAACATTTTACTACAACGGCAATAAAACAAACTCTGGCAAAAGGCATAACAGAAAAAATCAAAACACCAACATTGTAACGGCAGAAACATTTACGAAACAGCTGAGAAAGGAAAAAAATCAGATCCATTTATAGAAAGCTAAGATTGAAATCATTTCCAGTGAGCTAAAGCTGAATTAACTCGGGGCTATTTATCAATAATTTCCAACCAGGTCACCTCAATGAAAAGACGTATATATTGGAATTAGGGAAATAACACGGCAAAGATGAGAAGGATATTATTTCTACCAGCATCTATTAATCCCCACCCCAAAATGTGGACAGAAAGACCAAACCGGCATCATTAACCTGTCCAAAAGGCAGTCACTATGACACATCATACATAAACACGCGTTTGTTCTATAGTATACTTGGTCAGTACTTAGACTATACTTTTTATAAAATGAAGTAGCATGTGGAACAAGAAAAAGTGTAGGCCTCATTGAGCATTAATGAGGAAAGTGGCTAATGATATGGTTTCTCAGGATTTGTCTTCAGTATTAGGCCATCTATCACGGCAGGAGTAATATCAGCAATTTAAGAAAGATTTGGCATTATCCTAATTTCACTTGGAAAAACAGCAACAGGCAGCTCACTATCAAGATAACAATTCAAGGTAGTATATGAGAACAAACAAAGACAACTGCATGACAATCAACAGAAAATGGACTTGAAAACCTCGTGCCAAACAACATTATCTTGGCTACTTCCAATAAGAATGAATGATGCAGTTTATCACAATCAATTCCCAACCTAAAGTTATTTGCAGGATATATTTTTTGGGAACATTATGTGCCCATGTGTACAAACATTAACAGTCCTGGAACTCGAGGCAAGTACTACCTCTGTCCGGAACTAACCGTCGCTGAAATGAGTGCATCTAGACACGCTTCAGTGTATAGATCCACTCATTACAGCGACAGTTAATTCTGGACGGAGGGAGTAGAATATTATTAGGTATAAAGGGGACAAACTGCATTCCATTTATACTGCAATTTAAGTGCTAAGTAAGAAAATGGGTGGATTAATAGGAATAACATGGGAAACAATTCCTTGTGAATGTGAGGTTCGTAAATACTGGAGATCAATTTTCCGGTTAAAAGAGTCAGGTATTTTGAAACATGTGTACTTTGATAGCCCTTCATTTCCTATTGCTTTCTACAGGGATTCTTGATTTTTCTTATGCACTCGTTCAGTAAATAAGAAGTCCTGCAGAAATGTAGGGAAAGGCTGCGTACAATAGACCCAAAGTGGTCGGACCCTTCCCCGGACCCTGCACAAGCGGGAGCTACATGCACCGGGCTGCCCTTTTTTATTCGTTCAGTAAATAAGAAAAGCACGTGAAAGCATTATACCATTCATGAAACAAGAACGTGGTGATGCAAAATTTTCAACATGCCAAGTTCTGAAAGGATCTCCGAAGACCTCCCAAACATCTGCTTGACATGGTACTAGGATTTGAATGCCAGAGTGCAGGTGTCATGATGATGTGAGACTCAAATGGATATATGCAACCAAAGAGCATGAGTTTAGGGCTAAGTAAAGCTCATGTTAAGAGGCCAAGGAGCAAACTGACCCATATGGAAGTCCACTTGGTGTTAAGCAAGACCCTAAAATGGAAATAAACATGTGGGTAGATGTGCTCCACTTGAGCTTACACCTAAGTTGGGCAGTCCCAAACAAATAGGCCCAAACTTCAGGTGAACAAATCAAACCTAACAATGTAAATATTGGGTTAACTGTTGGCTAGGTGTCACCCATGTGAACGGGTAATCAGGCCTAGATCATTGGGGGAGTTTTGGCTATAAGAATGGTTGCATTGTGAAGTACTCCCTCCGTCCGGAAAAGCTTGTCCCTCAAATGGATGTATCTAACACTAACTTGGTGCTAGATACATCCATTTGAGGGACAAATTTTTCCGGACGGAGGGAGTAGGAATTAGAGTGGTGGTCCCATCGACACAATGGTGCGGGGATTGCTTAAGAGCATGCAAACACGATGCATGAGACATGAGCAGAAGCCATGGTACAATTCTAAACACCTAAAGGATTTTGTGTGGCTATTATTAGCTAGTGGGCACTCTCATTTATTCACGTTGTCCAATTTAGGTATCCATGTGGGTCACAAAGCCATGTGAGGTGAGATTTAGGCACTGGTGCTTAAAAAACTGGTTTATTTCTTTAAGGACCTCCACTGAGCACCTTGCATTGTACAAGGCCTAAGAACAGTAAGCTAGGGGTGAACATTCCGGATGGGGGCGAGGCTTGTGCTGGGTTGTTTAGTGGTCGTTTCTTTATATCTAAAGCGGGGTGATGGCCTTTGTCAGTACAAGGGGTGGCTTTCCACATCCTTCCCCTCAGTTGCAACAAGGGGTGGCATGACGTGGGAAAGAAAAATAA
The DNA here is from genome assembly GCF_056163025.1 of Triticum urartu. Taxonomy (NCBI): domain Eukaryota; kingdom Viridiplantae; phylum Streptophyta; class Magnoliopsida; order Poales; family Poaceae; genus Triticum; species Triticum urartu. Next base: position 145,978,102 of record NC_141879.1, on the reverse strand, counting down.
TAATAATAAATAACAGCGCTGAACAAACAATTCACTAACTCGAAGACATTTATGAATATAACACAGGACTAGGGAAGAGTTCAGATGATTGGTAGTAAAGGACAAAACACATTCTACTGACATGATGTGCTCTGCATATGTGGTGATTAGATCAACAAAAATAGCATGTGCTTTGCAAGACAGTGTAACAGATTGAAGAATTATATACCACATACTATGTAACTTCATCACCGTTTCTGCTCACGCAAAAGGTTATCTTGCCTACACATACCACATATGTAAGCAGTAAACAAACAGATATCCTAGTGTTTCATTACCGCTTATGCATCGGGCACGTCGGGTTCGTAGTACCCCCGATTCCACCACAGGTACAGTGACCCAGCGAGCTCAATTGCAAAGACGAGAATTCGGGCCCACAGCTCACGCCTTAGCAGCTTGGGGCACTCCTTGACGGCGAAAAACACCGCCTTTGACAAAGAATTGATCCAAAAGTTGGCAGCGGCATTGTTCTCATAGTCCATGATATCAAGTTCCTTCTCAATCACAAGCTTTCGTACCATGGACAGTACACTAACAAGAATCACTGGAGCCAGGACCTTTTTCAATGCCCAAGCTATCCATTCACTTCTCCTCCCGGCCTCCGGAGGGGCAGGGGGCTCGGCCTCCATTGCCCTGCACAAAGGCGTTTCTTCTGACCCTTTCTCTTTGTTAAGGAAGAGCGAGAGCAGGTAGAGCAATACGGCAGTTACCCCTGACACGGCGGTGGTCACTCCAAAACTACGCCACATTTTCCACTTTCTCCTGCTGGCGCGTCCTTCGAATGAAGCCTGCAGCATATATTTAATCCTTCTTATCTTCTGCTCTTCCCATTCTTTCCTCATCAGATTCCCAGGCTTCTCTCTGTACTCAAGCATCTGAGACAGTCGTGGATCCATGAGCATTTGCTGGCGTGCCCGCGGGGAAAATGACTCTGAAACCTTAGCAATAAGTTCGGCGGCAGCTCTTAAAGCGACACCGTCTTTGTTTTGCTTGATGTTCTCCAATACAGCCACCACCTCATTACCCAGACGGGAAAACTCCTCACTGCACATAAAGATCAGGAAAAAAAATTCCACATTGAGCGCTTGTAATTTGGAACTAAACAAGGTAAAACGATAACGGCATATGGCATTGGCACTGTAACATAAGAGGAAGATGCGAAGGATAGAGTAGCTACCTTATTTCACTCGTCTGAATTTGTAACTCATGGGGCTCAATCTCTTCCCTCTCCTCTTCATCAATTATGTCCCTAAATGATCCAGAAGTTGAGCTGAGCACTCCCCAGAAGAGCTGTGTGAGAAATGAGTTCTGTTGCTGGTGCCTGTGTCCTGACGACCTCTGCCAATGTCACGGTCACTTGTGTGCTTCTGAATGTTCGACAGTTCGATCTCTTTCAACTTACGTTCTGCATCCACTCTACTGGTAACTTTCATCAGCTCCTGGGCAGTGCCACGGTGGTGCGAGACTATAGGGACAGGCAGGGGCGGCTGTTCAACCCTCGGCTGAGACTTGGTGGACAAAGAAGCTCCATTCTCTGTTTCCACCATGGCTGCCAGCCCCATGCCGTGAGAGTCTGTGTCGATTTGTATGAAGAACTCTGCATTGTCAACCCCTTTCAGTGATTCAGTGCTTTCGGAACCCGTTTCGGCAATTACTAGGGTGATGAGAGGATTCGCCTCGAGCTTGGCCGGCGCTTCGATGCGCTTGGCGTCGCTCGCTGATCCCGCCGAAGTGCCGCAGGCAGTCTTGTCAGCCAGAGTCAATCCCTGCCCGCGCGCTCTGCTGGCTGTAGCTTCCGTGGCGGCGCCGGGCAGTTCCTCTCCGCTGCACTCAGACTTATCCGCAATCATTCCCTCCAGCGGGTCGAAGTTCTTGCTACGAGAGCCGACTCCGGCGGCGGCGGCTTCGGCCACCTCTGCGGTGGTCTCCTCCTTGTCCGTACCTGCGGCAGCCTGGTCCACCTCGATAGAGAGCGATTTCTGAGCGGAGCCTTGTTCCATTTCGACCGTCGACGATTCTAATCCGTCGATCTCTTCCTGGATGTCCTCCACGGGGGACAAGTTGTCGACCTCGCCGCCGTCAGCTTTCTTGCCGACGGTATCGTGCTGGGGCGACTCCGCCGGGCGGTTGCCCGTTTCAGCCACGGCGGCCGGCGGCGGCCCTCCGATGTGCCTCGACATTACAGCCATGCTTCGCTGATAATTTGCGAATCTGAGATTTGGTTTGGCTCGATTGATTCCGATTTCACCTCGTTGGGAGTTAGGGTTTGTCTGGGCTCACATCTAAGGGTTTGTCTATGTTTTTTCTGTTGTCTTTTCTTTGTTTTCAGCTTTGTATTTTTCCCGAGCCTACCCTTGAAATGGGCCGGCCCAACTCGAAAGAAAAGAGCAGTCGCTCAGCTTCCTTCAAATCAAAAAGAAAACGTACGGATGGGTGCTCCAATGGTTATTTCCCTTATTGTTTTTCTTCTCTCTTTCCGTACTATTAATGATTTTCAGAAATGTGGTGAACAATTTTCAATGACACAAAAAGAATTTTTAACATATGGTGAACATTTTTCCAAATGCCATAGTTTTCATGAGGGGATGAAATTCGTGGAAGTCGTGGCAAAAATAAAATATTTTTTGGAGTGCTGATTGTTTTTTTCCATGACTTCAACAAATTTTCATTCCGTGATGGAACTTGGCAAGCACTGCACTCAAAACATTTATCATTCTTTGCCACCAATATTTTTTTGTTTTTACTGTTCATGGCGGTATCATAAGAGCTAAAGCTCGCATGGGCACTTTCCTACACTTTTGTCATGAATGCAAATGACATTGACATGTAGGTGGTGTTTTTCCGAACATTTTGGTATCTTCTTTACATTTTTTTGATTTAGTATGAATTTTTTATGAAGTTTTCAAAGTGACGGTCAAACGTCGAAGGGCAAAAGTATAAGAGGAGCGAAGTGACTTGGACATAACCCATCGCTTTTAGAAATTATTAGGGGTAAAACAGTCGAGTGAGACACAACTAGGGGCATAAAACTAATTATCCCTATATTTTGTGGGTCTGTTCGCGGCAGATTGGATTATTCCCTCCTGTTTTCACTTTAAATGATGAGAGTAATACAACAGGGAATCTGTATTACGATGTGTATTTTAGTGTGTTCTTCGCACAAATTCTGGAGTGGGAAGTACATGGAGGCACGGCCGTGTGATGGCTGCGTCGCACGGATGGTCGCACGATCACGGCCATAGGCAAGCCGCGTCGTCCCCCAATCAGGAAATGTCGCGTCAGAACCGCCGCCATCCTCTTTCTTCCTTTCTCTTTTTCTTGACCACGCCCCACCACGCAAGCGCTCAACCTCGCTGCCCAAGGGGCCGGTCCCTTCGGCCCAGCAGCCCAAACAACTAGAACACATTGTTTTTTTTGTCGGAATAGCGTCTCTTAGGACAACAAGCCCATGAGACAGAAAACGTGGTGCACAAATAAGATCTAACAGTCAGAAACATGCAGGTCGCGAAAACGAACGGCCAAAAACGCAAATCGCTGAGAACGCTCGGTTTAGACTCGATTTTACTGTCCTAAATTCGAGAATAAGTGACATGTTGTGATGCACATTCCATGACCTTATATGATGCAAGAGATTATCTTAACCACACGTCTTTCCTTCCATTGTTTGAATGCATTAATAAATTTCCAGTAGCTAAGATATGGTTGTATAATGAAATACAACAACAAAAAGTGAATACCATTTATTCTTCCTTTTTCCTCAGAAGTTCATACGTAATTCCTCACGGAGTATGTTTCTCTTTATCAAGGTACTTTAACAGGTTTGTAATTTTGCATAGAGAAACGCTTCAAGACATTTCCTATGTATTCCCACTCCCGCAATATCGAAAGCTCCAAACATGCTTTCATATGAAAGTTATAAGATAACCAAGCTTTTCACTTCCATTAGTGTGATTTTATCATTGAAAACAACAAGAACATCATTAACATATATAATAATAATGTAAAATAGTTTACACTTACAATTGTAGACGACTGTCTTGCTTCATTTAGATAACCATATGACCATATACCATGCTATTCAATTGATGTGAAGCTTAGTTATAAGACCATATATTAATTTATTCAATTAGCAAACCATGTCCTTGTTTCCTCTTTTCCTAAATTTCAGGAGAAAATAGTTTTCCCAAAGTATATTTCCCTTTGTGAATAATTTAATAACAAGAGTGACATTATAATATTCCAGTGAACCAAATTTCCGTACAAATAGAAAAGAAAAAAACTTATAAACAATTGGTTTGCAGTTGTTTGGTATGGTAACAAGTTCCCAAACTATATATTTCCTCGTTAAGTTTATTTCTTTCCGCATTTCTTCCATCCATAGTTAACATTGATAATAGAAAATTTAGTGCTTCTTAAGAGACTTTAGTTATTCCTTTAAAATTTAGAATGACTTCACCAAAAACACATAGCAATTATCCAGATATTACATTCAAATTTAATTCCTCCCACTTATCCTAAGCATGTTAGTGTCGGGAGTTTCACTTATAGGTTCCTTTGGGGCCATGATTATATTCCAACATGATTGCCGATAATTCTACCCCTTGTTCATAAATATATTGTGTTTTCACTTTCCACCAGTTTTCCTTTTCAATAAAAAAATACCCTTTGATCCACTAGAATAGCCATTACAAAATTTCTCGTATGTGCTTTGCAGTACTCGAGAATTTCCTGCGGAAATAAAAAGATTTCCATCAGTCAACAAACCATAAGGAGTAACTATGCTAGACGAATGATATAAACAAATGACAGTATATATGCAATGCTTCTTCCAAAAATGACACGATAGTAAAAGTATTCAATTTCCACTTAATTATGGAGTGTACGGTCTATTGCAATGGTGAATAGTTCAATGCCCTTTACATATACAAATGATATATTCCTGAAGTGTACATCCCCACCAATCAGTTATTAAAACTTTTAACTTTTTTAATCAACTGGTTTTCCTCTTTAGTACAAAATGTGGCCGGCATAATAAAACCTCCCGGGTTGTATTTTCAAGGATACATATAACCATATCAAGAGCAATCATCAATGAATAAAATAAAATTAATAATGTGAACTCTACTTGGAGTGCATAAGGATATCAAAATAAATAACGACGTGAAGCTTCTAATCTCTTTCCACCTTAGGAACAAGTGTATGAACCAAAAATAACCGTTATATATGCTTCACATGTATGATAGCCCTCCCACTAAAGTTTAAAATTACAGAATTAATAAAGTCATACATGACATAAATATTGAGATTCCAAGCATGTGTTCCCATTGTAGGTATTCCTCCATATGGAGTTATCTTCACCAAATAAATAATTTCGGCTGCAAACTTTCAATGAACCATCAACGAAGAAGAGATGATACGTCTCCAACGTATCTATAATTTTTGATTGCTCCATGCTATATTATCTACTGTTTTAGGCAATATCGGGCTTTATTTTCCACTTTTATATTATTTTTAGGACTAACCTATTAACCAGAGGCCTAGCCCAGATTTGCTGTTTTATGCCTATTTTAGTGTTTTGAAGAAAAGGAATATCAGACGGAGTTGAAACGGAACGAAATCAACTAGAGAAGTTATTTTTGGAACGAAAGCCATCTGATGGACTTGGACCCCACATCAAGGAAGGAAGGAGGAGCTCACGAGGGTAGGGGGCGCGCCCCCCTGCCTCGTGGGGCCCTCATGGCTCCCCTGACGTGCTTCTTCTGCCTATATAACTCCATATACCCTAAAACTTCCAGAACAGAGATTAGATCGGGAGTTCCGCCGCCAGAAGCCTCCGTAGCCACCGAAAACCAATCTAGACCCGTTCCGGCACCCTGCCGGAGGGGGCAATCCTTCTCCGGTGGCCATCTTCATCATCCCGGTGCTCTCCATGACGAGGAGGGAGTAGTTCTCCCTCGGGGCTGAGGGTATGTACCAGTAGCTATGTGTTTGATCTCTCTCTCTCTCGTGTTCTTGAGGTGATACGATCTTGATGTATCGCGAGCTTTGCTATTATAGTTGGATCCTATGATGTTTTCTCCCCCCCCCCTCTTCTCTCTTGTAATGAATTGAGTTTCCCCTTTGGAGTTATCTTATCGGATTGAGTCTTTAAAGATTTGAGAACACTTGATGTATGTCTTGCCGTGGATATCTGTGGTGACAATGGGATATCACTTGATTCACTTGATGTATGTTTTGGTGATCAACTTGCGGGTTCCGCCCATGAACCTATGCATAGGGGTTGGCACACGTTTTCGTCGTGATTCTCCGGTAGAACTTTGGGGCACTCTTTGAGGTCCTTTGTGTTGGTTGAATAGATGAATCTGAGATTGTGTGATGCATATCGTATAATCATGCCCACGGATACTTGAGGTGACATTGGAGTATCTAGGTGACATTAGGGTTTTGGTTGATTTGTGTCGGTGTTATTCTCGTACGAACTCTAGGGCTGTTTGTGACACTTATAGGAATAGCCCAACGGATTGTTTGGAAAGAATAACTTTGAGGTGGTTTCGTACCCTACCATAATCTCTTCGTTCGTTCTCCGCTATTAGTGACTTTGGAGTGACTCTTTGTTGCATGTTGAGGGATAGTTTTATGATCCAATTATGTTAGTATCGTTGAGGGAACTTACACTAGTGAAAGTATGAACCCTAGGCCTTATTTCCTATCATTGCAATACCGTTTACGCTCACTTTTATCATTAGTTACCTTGCTGTTTTTATAATTTTAGATTACAAATACCCATATCTACTATCCATATACCACTTGTATCACCATCTCTTCGCCGAACTAGTGCACCTATACAATTTACCATTGTATTGGGTGTGTTGGGGACACAAGAGACTCTTTGTTATTTGGTTGCAGGGTTGCTTGAGAGAGACCATCTTCATCCTATGCCTCCTACGGATTGATAAACCTTAGGTCATCCACTTGAGGGAAATTTGCTACTGTCCTACAAACCTCTGCACTTGGAGGCCCAATAACGTCTACAAGAAGAAGGTTGTGTAGTAGACATCAAGAGACCATTGTGCGAAATTCCATAATGCACTAATTTTACCATTGAGCAACATTTCCACTCTTCCTTTTCCAAATAGTATGACATAGTTAATAGACTCCAAGATATAACAATAAATCAAATCCCTTCTCATTGAAGTTGCACAGAGTATCCTATAACAATAATAGTTTTCCTCCACAAGGGAGTTTCATGACATAATTTCCAGTTCCAAAGTATTATAAATCTAGTATTTGTGCCAAAAAGAAATCATCTACCATTAAGTGAGAGTAAATTTCCTTTTCCACAAAGTGGTTCCCATTTTCCTCTGTAAATAAGTGATGCTCATAATAGATACTTCTTTGAATTCTTTCTCATGCCAGGTTAGTGTATTTATCATAATTTTCCTCCATTAGTGAATATGACGTACTTTCCAATTTCAGGTATATATTGTTTAATATTTCCTTGGAATTGTTTGAAAGGATGAAAACCATATATATGATTGAGCATGTATGAAAGATATTTCCCTAAAAATACATTCCAGATTGCATATAATTTCTGCACAATCTATCCGGTCTCATATTCAATAGGCAAAGAATTGGTCTATGATCCCAAAATGAAAAAAATGCGAGCCATTTATTACCATTCGACCATGCAAGCTCCAAAGTTTTCAGCATGATATTCCTTTTCCTCGTTAGTGGCATCATTATCAGGCTCTTCTCGTTCAAGGATATTCATAATGTAATCATCAGGTGTTCTTATAAGAAGAACACAAATTTTCCTTTCCAAACTATATTATTTTCTTGTGAGCCATCTAATATGTTCCTAAATGATTCAGAGAAAACATAATGTTCTATTCTATTACCAAGGAGAAGTACGTTACCGATGGGAAGAGACAAAGAAACCCAGCGAATAAGCAGCAAAGGAACCCGTCTCCCTGATGGCTTCTCCGAGTCTCGCATGCCCGATGGCTTCTCTCAGGACTGCTTCAGGGAACCAGGAGGGTGAAGATCAATCTCACACACCAAAATGAAGAAATCCGACTCAGTTCTTCAAGGTGAATCAGAGGCAAATTATCCAGTTTCTTTGTTTTGAACCATTGCGAGAGACTTCCCATCTGCTATGCAAACAAATATGATTGTTGAAAAGATCTGCTTTCCATTAACTGCGCCACGATCCTAAGTGTTTGACAGAAGAAAAAAAACGGCATGTTGCACCCTTGACCGTATAAAAACAGTTGTTAAAGGGTGAAAATTCAAACCTCGGTTTAGTTTTGTGATGGGGTATGTCTAGGTCTCAGTCGACTGAGACTTCGTGAAGTCTCAGTCGGCTGACATCACCATGAACAGATTAGGCCTGTTTTATCTCCCTCCCTGTTGGGTCTTAATTTACCCCGTTGTGGGCCTGGGGTGTGGGCTCTGTTTGCTTGTCTTTTTTGTTTTTGTTATTTGTTTGGCCCGTTTTATGTCCCTCCCTGTCCATGGAAGCAACAAACATCAGAAACATGCAGTTGACGTCATAGCTGACCTCCCTCCCTGTCTATGGACGCAGCAAACAAAAGAAATTAGGCCATGCTCCATGCATTTCAGCAGGCCCATTTCCAAACGGAACTACTAGATGTCGACGTCCCAGCTGACCTGAGACGTCCTGTAACTTGGAGTGAGCTAGAGTTCCAGTGAACTACTAGGACAAGTGAGCTGGACACTAGTGCTAAATCTACTGAAAGAGAACAAAAAATATTACCGAGGTACTCCCTCCATCCAAAAAAAGTATAAAAGATAGTATCAAGCAGTACATCTGTAGTTTTAGAAAAAAACTAAATACAAGCTGAAGCTGCGGAGTGGAGTGGTGGCATGCATGAAGCAGGCTACACTCAAGATTCATCAATCCTGCTGCCCCAGTTACATCAATAAACAACACATCAATCAATCTCACTAATTTCAGACCATAGTCCATGCGTTTCAACAAGTCCATTTTCACACAAGCAAAAAATCACCAGTGAGGAAAAACAATGTGGCTCCAACAAAAAACACATAATTCATGATTTGAGCTTGGGTGTAACAAAAACCACACATGACCTACAAGTGGTTCAAATTTAGTAAAGGGGATCTCGATTGGTATTAAGGATGTTGACAAGATGATGGCCATTGGATTCCCTTTCAACTGTATTGTACCAATTAGGTAGATCAGACAAGCACACCTAATAATAACCAAAAATATCTATAGAAAATTTCACAACCCTGTGTCAAAAAATAGAGTAGTAGCATCTAAGAATACTACACTAAAATCATTCAAAATTTGCATCAAAGATAGTTAAGTTGAACTCCCCTCTTAATGGTATTCTTTAGCCTGCCGTAGTTTACCAGAAGAGCTAGATCGACCAAATACAGTGAGAAATACTACATGTGCAAATCACTTGCACGGTAGTACTGAGGAGTGGTCGCTGACAAGGATTTTATTCCCTCCCCGAATGTGTCCTTGAAGATAGCATGTGGGCTGCAACATAGCACATGCCTCAAGGGGAACAAAATTACCTCGAGCTCAAGCACGAACATGATTAACTTGCCGTTTCTGATTTCAAACAGTACCGTTGGGTGGTCTCTAGAGAGATGTTGAGCCAGGGTCCACATTCCAGAGACTTGTAGAAAAATAAAGGTACTTCCCTAAATAAAGATACAAAATAATTGATTTTTAGTTTTGATTACTTGGGGAAACAAACCTATTTAATGCAAAAAGAAAAAAGAAAAATAAATAAGTTTGTACTTTGTATATGACTTAAAAAAGGTAACAAAAAGAAATATATAGATCTTGAAAACGGCCCCCATGCCGTGCTCCGGCCAAAAAGACAAAGCTAGTTGTGAGATCGGGTGCTTGATTTGTGTTTGCGGGCACGACAAAAATGGGAATTGTGTTTGCCTAGTTGATGGAGTAGGTATCTTACCTGCTCTGCAAAAACTAGCCCCCTCACCCCGCTGGTCGTTCCGACAAAGCAAAAAAAGCCTAGTTGCAATCATGTTGGTAAAAAAAGACATGCAGTTGTAATCCGGGGACACAGCTTATAGTTGCATGACTAATTTGCCCCCTCTCCCCATTGCCCTCTCTCTTCCCGCCGCCCCCTCTGACAAAACAAAGCTCCCAATTGCAACCATGTTGGAAGCACATGCAGTTGCATGACTAGAGTTGGACATGCGACCGACCCTCTCTTTCTTCCCGCCGCCCCTCTGACAAAACAATGGCCCCAATTACAACCAAGTTATAAGACATGCAATTGCGTGACTATAGTTGGACATGCAACTACCCCCCTCCTCGTCGGTCCCTTCGACAAAGCAAAAGCGCAGTTGCAACCAACTTAGAAGACATGCAGTTGCGTGACTATAGTTGGACATGCAACTTCCCCCCCTCCCCCCGCCCCTCTTGCCATCGCCCCCTCCAACAAAAAGGCCCAGTTGCGACCAAATTTGAAGACATGTAGTTTTGTGCCTAGTGTGGGACATGCAACTGGCCCGCCAATCCATTCGACAAAGTAAAAGCGTAGTTGCAACCAAGTTAGAAGACATATAGTTGTGTCATTATAGTCGGACATGCAACTGCCGCCCCCTCTCTCTTGCCGCCGCCCCATCCGACAAAACAAAGGCCCCAGTTGCATACAAGTTTGAAGACATGCAGTTGTGTGCCTAGTGTGGGACATGCAACTGGCCCCTCTCCTCGTCGATCCCTCTGACAAAACAGAAGCCTAGTCGGAACCAAATTAGAAGACATGCAATTGCGAACCATGTTGGAAGATATGCAGTTCCATAACTACAATTGGGTATGCAACTGGCCCCCTCTCACACCGCCACCTGCTCCGACAAAACAAAGCCACTTGCAATTGCAACCAAGTTAGAAGACATGCAGTTGCCACCATGTTGGAACACATGTAATTGCATGACTATAGTTGAGCATGCAACTGGCACCCTCTCTCTTCCCGTCGCCCCCTCCGACGAGACAAAGGCCCCAGTTACAACCAAGTTAGAAGACATGTAGTTGCGTGACTAGTGTGGGACATGCAACTAGCCCCCCTCTCTTCCTGCCACCCTCTCCTACAGAACAGACGCCTAGTTCCAACCCATTTACAAGACATGTAATTGCATGACTACAGAAGGACATGCAACTAACCCCATCTACATGGCGCCCGCCCCCCAACAAAACAAAACCCCACTTGCAACCATTTTGGAAAACATGCAGTTGCGTGACTATAATTGAACATGTAACTGGCCCCTCTCTCTTCCGGCCACCTAGTTGGAAACTATGTTGGAAGACAAGCAGTTGCGTGACTAGTGCAGGACATGCAAATGGCCCCTCTCCTTGTCGGTCCCTCTGACAAAACAAAAGTCTGAGTTATAGTAAGGTTAGAAGACATGCAATTGCGACCACGTTGGAAGGCCTGAAATTGCATGACTATACTTGAGCATGTAACTGGCCCCTTCTCTCTTGATCCCGCCCTCCTTCGACAAAACAAAGGTCCCAGTTGCAACCAAGTTAGAAGACATGCAGTTGTGTGGCTAGTGCGGGACATGCAACTAGCCCTCTCTTTGTCTGACAAAAACAAAATCTGAGTTGCAACCAAGTTAGAAGACATGCAGTTGCGACCATGTTGGAAGACATGCAGTTGCATGACTATAGTTGAGCATGCAACTGGATCCCACTCTCTTGTCGTCTCCCCCTCCGACAAAACAAACGCTCTAGTTGCAACCAAGTTAGAAAATATTCCCCGATAACTTATGTATAAAAAGCATGATAAGTTACGTACCAAATGGTTGATAACTTTTGTACCCTCGCAAAAAAAAACTTTTGTACCCTGGCATGCTTTTTACAACGAAGTTATCATGATATGTCAACAATTTTTACTACGTTAAAATTACCATGATGTTGTAAATATTAACAGAGCAGCCGGGCCATCTATATAGAATAAAAATATAAAAGGAAAGAAAGAAAAAATATTCGTTTCCAGGTCACGCTAAGTAGCAGTACAAATACTATCTAACCTTAATCTAATCACTGGCTCAATCTAGACTACGACCGGTCAACTGGTCGTTAGCACAGTCCTTTATTTATATCTAGACACGTTTTAGTGTTGAGCTGTATTTAATATTAGGTACATCTGTCAGTAGGCAAAATTTAGACAACTAATTTGGGATGGAGGCAAATACTTATATATGATGAAAAATAATATATTTACACCGGCGTTTGTACACGAACATGTACATTGCAAGCGCAATCGCAATAAGAAAAGAGCATGCAAACTCCAAGCTTGCATTGCACTAGTACAAGCTTTGCTTTGCACAATACAATTTGCACTACTAAGCTATCTATCTTCGATCAGTCAACCGTCACAGAGACTCTGGGATATCCACCGGCGGAGTCGTTGAAAGGAACAGGTCGCACACTTTGGAGCGCCAGTCTGGGTCCGACGACCGGATGTACCCGGCGGACCTCCTCTTGTAGTCCTCGAGGGGCAGCACCCCCCGGCGGCGGAGCGCTTCCTCGTCGCGCAGCAGAGAGCCGACCACGTCGGCCTTGTGCCCGCAGTTCCGGTGCTTGTAGCCGCAGTAGCCCGCGGCACGCCGGAAGGTGCGAAGCGCGCCCCGCAGGTCCTGCTGGTCCATGTAGAACTCGGCTAACTCCAGGCAGCTGGTGGCGGCCAGCTGCAGGTCGCCGGTCCTGGCGAACAGCGTCGTCGCCTCCTCCAGCGCCTGCTCCACGTACTCTACCTCGTACTTGGCTGCACGCACCAAGACAACACATGGATGGATAATAATCAGAATCATGGATAGGCACACGTTACTTCGATCGGAATCACGGCCTACATATTGATAGATACACGTACGTTTGTGTTCGATCTCGATGAAGCATTTAGCAGAGCGCAGCAACGCGGTGGCCGCGCGCGGCTCGTCGCCGAGCTGAATGTCGTACAGAGCCTGCTCCGCGAACGCCAGTGCAGCTTCTCTCCCTGGCACATACAGTACAGTACAATATGCATCAGATCAGCCTGCTTAATTGCATTGACTAGTAGTAGTAATATTAAGGGGACAAGATGAAAAATACTGAGTAGTAAGTAAATAATTTGGCCGTACAGTTTAAGGCGATGAGGTAGCAGAGGGCCGAGTCCTTGAGGTCCTGCCAGGTCCGGAAGACGGTCCCTTGCCGGAAGGCCCTGCCCCTCAGCACGCGCGCGCGCGCCTCCAGGGCCGCCGGCCCTTGCCTCTCCTCCTCGAAGAGTATTATGTCCTCCTCCTGCTGCTGCTGCGGCTGAGATCGATCGTCGTCGCGCCGAGGGATCGACATCTGTTCTAGTATGTTCTTCTGCTCCTCGTAAGCGATCGGCATCCCTTTCTCGTCCTCGTCGTGCCGGGGGATCGGTTCGTAGCCGCGGCGGCGAGCGTCGCGTCGGTCCAGGAACGACGACGCTGACGTACCCATCACGGCGGCGGCGGGTTGGGTTCAGCTGTGGATGTTCTCTGCCCTTTTTTTTCTGATGAGGGGACTGTACCTTCACCTTTCTTGGCGGAGCGGGACTGCTGCATGTACTACGCATATATACACGCTACGGGATCCACCGGCCGGGTCCTAGTCGGACGCGCACTTGACTCCTTTTTTTTTAGGGCCGCACTTGACTTTCCCCAATTTCCTTTTTCTTTTTTACCCCAAGGAACATGTGTTGGAATTGGAGAAACCCCATACGACGCTCTCTGCGTCAAGTTTTTTTTTTTTTTTTTTGAGTTGGCTCTCTGCGTCAAGTTGTGGTACAAACGCACAGACATGGCGAGGCCAGCGATTAAAAGGCCCGGCCTGTTTGCGCGTTTCATTGATCCTGGCTTTGGGAACCTTCTAGAAGGTTCCTAACAGGTCCAGGTATGTTTTTTTTCGTTTTTACCTTTTGCTGATTTTTTATCGTTTTGTTTGACTTTTCATTTTTTTTAGTTATCTGATTCTTTTTTCGTTATCTTTTTTCCCTTTCGTTTTCATTTTTAATTCCTTTTTATTCTCCTTTTTATCTATTTTTGTTTTTCAGAATTCTAAAAATTGTTCAAAATTGCAAAAAATGTTCGGAATATCAAAAAATGTTCGTACTTTGAAATTTTTGGTCACAATTCAAAAAATGTTCGTGATATATAAAAAATGTTTGCCTTTCAAACAGGTTCACAAGTTCAAAAAAATCCTGTTTTCAAATTTTGTTCACAAATTCAAAAACTGTTCGGGTATTTTTAGAAAATATTCGCATACTGGAAAAATGCTCTCCTTGTCAATAAATATACATAAGTTCAAAAAATGTTCCTGTTTTCAAATTTAGTTCATAAATTCAAAAAATGTTCCCTTTTTCATATTCTGTTCAGAGTTTCAAAAAAAATTCACAGATGCAAAAAATGTTCCCTTTTGTCAAACATGTTCTTGTTTTCAAAAAAAATTCCTTTTTCAAAAAATTTCGAGAAATTCAGAATAAATCACAATTTTAAATTTGTGTGCGAATTCAAATATTGGTTACATTTTTTACAAAACTTGTTTGTGTTTGTGAAAAAAAATTGGAATTAAAAAAATGTTGCTGTTTTTTAAAAATTTGTGCATGAATTCATACATTCTTCCGGTTTTGAAATTTGGTTATAAATCCAAAATGTGGCCAATTTTTTCAATACTTGTTTATGTTCTTAAAATTTTGTTTGGAATCTCTTTTAAAGGTATTCAGATTTTTCATGAAATGTTTGAAAAAAAATATTCGGATCTGTCAATGCAGTTTGCTCTAAATTATTTCGCGCTACTTACCAATCACTAGCGCTACCCAACTCGGGTGCTTAGGTACGTACCTCAATTTGAGGTGGACCGTGAGTTCAAATTCGAGCTAATATGCCTCATTTTTGCGGTGCTTTTTTCACCACTTGTTGCTCCTGTGTTGGCTGGCCCAGGTGGAGACTACCCTGTGCGAAGCCCTGCCTGGCCTGCCGCAGAATGCGACAGATAGGAGGTCCCTTGGAATTGATCTCGTGTTTTTTTTAGGTGTAACTAGGGATTTATTCAAAGTTTAAACAGTTTGGAATACAAATAATATCCGGGACAGTCCCTAACCACATATGGCGGCCATACAAATAATGTCTCGTGGTTTGTTGGGGTCACGTGGGTTGTGTGCCATGAGAAGTCTCCCCCTGTCACGATGTGTCGGCCCAATCGAACCAGGGTACTCTGAGCCGAGCAGCCGACGGACCTGGGCCTTGACGATGGCGCCCGGCAAATGATGCCGCACATGCCTTCCTTTTCTTTAAACCAAGAGCTACTGGTCCCTTTTTTTTATGTAACTTCAATACAATTTCGTTTGTGTTTGGGAGCTTGGCAACTCGTCATTTGAAGAACATAGTCCACTAGGTCTCCTCGCTAAGTGCTTCGCGGGGCGCCAAGCCCCGACAAGCGCTTCCCGAATCCGCTCAGGAAGAGCCGCACCCTGCAGCATTCTTCCTTCTTCGTGAAGGAAGTAGAAAATATGCGTGTAAGAGACATTAAATGCACACCATCCCGCTACTAGGACCATCGTCAGCCGCAAGGATGGGACGCAGCAGGCCCGCCTTTTTCGCTTTGGGCACCAGCGAGGCGTGTCATCCCCCAAGATCATCAACAGTGGCAGATCAAGATTCACCCATTCGGCGTGCTGCTATAGGGGCGTCCTATAGCTACATACTCGGTACGAGCGAGCATGGCATGCCCCGTCATGTCGTTCTAGTACAGACGGCCCTCACTTTCCCTTTGTTTATGCTGAACATGTGGCAACCCCCGCTGCGATAAGGGAAGAACCGAAGCAGTATAAATAGAAGAAGACTACCGCCTAGCAGATGGACTCATTCGCAACATTTTGTAGTGAACACAACAATATCATCCTTAGGCAGGAGTAGGATATTACACCGCTATGGTGGCCTAAACTTGGGTATCTCCGATGTGCTTTACCTCCAGTCATCTCCCCTCCGGCGAACGATGCCCTTGGTTTTGTAGCGTGTTCAGTCCCCGGCCGAACTCACAAAGGGTTGTTGCACACAACCCAACGTCTGCTTCCTAGACACCGACAATTTGTTCCACAAATTAACTATTGAATTGAATCTTTTTTCTATGACCTAGATATCTGCCTCATGTGTGGCATGAGCACATGGCAACTATGAACTTTTTTATGGCAAGTTTAGTGACAAGAGGATGGCAACTATAATTGTCAAGCAGGGCAACTTCCTTTCTAGAGTTTTTTTTTTCTTTTTGGATGGATACTTGAGTTGTAAATAACGCCAGGGCCAGAGCGCTTCATGCCACATGTGTAGTACTTATCATTTAGGTTGGGTTTATTTTCAGAAGATAGCTCAAAAGAACTGGCCTTAAAGAATGGTAAAGCATACATGACCAACTACAACTTTCAAGTTATAAAACATGTCCCAAAACAAACTTGATGTGTGATGGTTACACTCTAGTTGCTTCACTAATAGGGAACCGACGACAAATGTTGAGTTTTGAAATGAATCCCCAGGGAGAGCAGCACCGCATGTACGCACTCAGGCACAATTCAACTCTGGAGAAGTAGCAGCCTACAAAGAATCCACGATCCACAGGCCAGGAAAGCAAAGGGAATAATCCTACAACGCTTCAGTCCTATGGCAGCAATAGTATTATTGCCAATGACAAAAGACTGCGAAGGGGAAAGGCATTTTGTGCCTAGAAACTTAAGCAGCACAAGCTGAACTGACAGGGCAATTCCAATACAAGAACACTTTCAGTCAGGCAAATCTACGGCAGAATAAAGCATCATGTGCGAGTGCATAATATCACGAGTCGAGACGGCTGGGAATCAAACAGGAATACCGACACGTCACATCCTTGCACCCCCAAACACATGTACCATCGTAGCAGTAGTTAGCAAATGATTTACAATTTTACAGACAGACATCGATACGAAAGGTGTCACTGTCGTGGACCGGGATTCCTTAGCATATATATCTAGAACATGAGGCAAGCGGATTAGCAAAATAAGTGTCTCCCAACCTGGGTGTCTTGCAAAAGCATTAACTGGTTCCCACTTGATTAGGCGTGAACCGACACCGTAAACACCCTGTTTGGGCCTTGTGGTCAGCAACCAGGTACCGGATGGTTGATCAGCCTACAGAATAGACATCGTACCTATGAGCGTATCCAGCTATATACTCCACCCAACGCCATCTGCAAAAAAGAAATAGCTTTAGAAGCAGTTCTACTTGAACAAAAACTGTAGAAATACTAGAAAAGTACAACAAACATGTCCTATCAGTACAGGCTTTCAAATACCCGTTGCCACCTTGGGGATGACAGAATAGAATATCGCTACTGAGGTTGGCGATAAGCATAAATTGTTGGGAGTCAAGCATAGTTTGGTACTAACAAGTACAGCAGCATTTTATTAGCAAGCACATTACACCTTCGAGAGAGAATACGCTGAATCTACATAACCTGCAGTTAATAGCCAGATGTGTATGTAGGAAATTACACAGAATCTTGACTAGGTAACAAATCATTAAGTTATACACCCCAGCATTGGAAATAAACCTCTGATTTTACAGTAACAATTGTGATAGAGATGGTTGTCTTTAAATTACCGTGACAAAACAGCACACATTCACTTTTAAGACCATTTTACTACAATGGCTATAAAACAAACTCTGGTAAACACCATAACAGGGGAAAGCAAAATACCAACATAGTAACCAAAAATTCGCTTTGGCACATGGGAGCGCGTACTCCTGCCAACGGAAAAAACATTTCAAAGTGTGAAAAAACTCCAAACAAAAATTTGGCGCAAAAATCTCGACATTATATGTGTGCACGTCAAGTTTCGGAGAAAACCAACATTTTTTGTAGCTTCTGTAAAAAAGACAAAAAGATGTCTGTGAAAAGCACTTTTTAACACCAGATTTTGTCTTTTTCACACGCGACACATAACTTATCAGTTTTTCGCGAAACAACTTTGTGAGTATGTACAATATTGAGATGTACGCGCCAAATTTTTGTTCGAAGTTTTTTGCCATTTCAAAATACGTATAAAACACATTTTAAAACCAGGAGCATGCGCTCCCATGTGCCAAAATGCCACTCTCCATAGTAACAGCAAACAAATTTAAGAAACAGCTGAGAATAGGAAAAATCAGATCCATTTATAAAAGCTAAGATGGAAATCGTTTCCAGTGAGCTAAAGCTGAATTAACATGGGGCTGTTTATCACAAATAGGATGCACAAATTTCCAAACAGGTCATCTCAGTGAAAAGAAGTATATCCTGGAATTTGGGAATTAACACAACAAAGATAAGAAGGAAATTATTTGTAGCACCATGCATTCATCCACACTCCCCCCCCCCCCCCCCCCCCAAATGTGGACACAAAGGCCAAACCGCCATCGACCACGTTTTTGTTCATACTGTACTTAAAGTACTATTCATAAAACTAAGTACCATGTACAACAAGAAAAAGTGTATGCCTCATTGAGCATTAATGTGCAAAAAGACTAATGAGCATTATGACCAGATCACATACAAATCATATTATTAGATGTAAAGTGGCCAAAAGGACATTCCATTTGTACTGCAATTTAAGTGGCTAAGTAGGAAAGTGGGCGGATTAATAGAAATAATATCTGAAATAATGCCTCATGAATAGTGAAGTACTGGAGAACAATTTAGCTCCCCATTTCCTGTTGCTTTCTACAGGGATTGTTGATTTTCTTTTTATGCATTCATTCCATAAATAACAATAGCATGTGACAGGAAACATGAACATGGTGATGTCAAATTCCAGAAACTGCCCCCCCCCCCCCCCCCCCCAAACTACTTCAGCATGCCAAGTTCTCAAAGGATCTCGTAACCAAAATACCAAAACATGCAATGATAACTGATAAAGCCAAGAGGACCTAAGCATGAGTTTAGGGCTAAGCAAAGCTCAAGATAAGAGGCCAAGGAGCAAACCGGCCCATATGAAACTCAGTCAGTATTAAGCAATACCATAGAATAGAAATAAAGTTGTGGGTAGTTGTTACCCACTTGAGCTCACACCTACGGACAACTCCAACAGCATGCATCAAAACAGACACACCAAATGTCCGCGGACAAGTCCGGACATGTCGGACAGTGGTAACGGAGCCAATCATCCAACCATAGACATCAAATAAGCATCATATTCAGACAGCAGGGTGAGCCATGTGGACATAGAGGAAAACAACACATGGGTGTGGGGAGACATGTGGTCCAACTAACAAGTGAGCCAGGCAGACATCTGGACTCCCCCAAACGTTCCCCAGGTTTGGTACTGGTTTAGAGGAATTCGGACACCCGGAACGGTCCATGGACGTTTAGTGCACATCGTTGGATGGCAGTGTCCGGGCCACGCGGTCTATACATTTAGGGGCGTTTTGGTGCACGGCCTTGGAGTTGCCCTAAGCTGGACAGTCCCAAACGAATAGGCCCAAACTTTAGGCGGACAAATCTAACCTATTGATGTGACCCTCGGGCCTGTTGTTGGTTAGGTATCACCCACCTTAATCATGTGAATGGGTTATCAAGCCTAGATAATTGGGGGAGCTTTGACGTGCAAGTAGAACAGCCAAGCTGTGAAGTAGGAATTAGAGTGTTTGCCACGATATAATGGTGGGGGGGTTGATTAAGACCATGCCAACACAGTGTGCAGGACGCGAGGAGAAATCATGGTACAATTCTAAACATCTAAAGAATTTAGAGTGGCTATTATTGGCTAGCGGCTCCTCTTATTTATTCAAGTCGGTTAATTTAGGTATCCATGTGGGTCACAAAGCCATGTGAGATCACAATATATTATCTGTATTTTAAATTCCGGTTGCTATGTTCTTTGGTGAATGAGTCAAGACTGGGCTTTGTAGGGCCTTGCATTAGAACTTCATAAGAGGTGCTCATAAAAAATGGTACAACCAACAAGCATCTGCATTGCCAAAAAAAGTATGTACGTGTCAATTTTCAACTAACACAATCATTCCGACTGCCGAAGGCATAGACTTTACTGCACAGATTATTGTGTATTGTATAAACAAAATGATTTGGTTAAAAAAAAAGCAACCCCCATGTTGGGCATTAATAGTTGGCTTGACGTAAAATATGGAACACATAAAAACAATATGCGTGTTGAACCTGAGCTTAAAGGTAAAATAGTAATACACTTTGTGCATATGGGAACTAACATCACTGATCCCATTACATCCACATACCAATACCACGTCAAAATAAGAGTGCTTAGCATCGCAAACCCGAGGTAAAATAAGAGTGTCCACGCGACAAAGGTGGCATGCAAACACGAGGTAAAACTAAAGCATTGCAACTGATCTCGGAAGGACGCAACTATCTGAATGGCAAATCCTACAATGTGATGTTGGTCCATTCAAAATAATAAGGTAATGTTATTGGTGATCCACCATGAAAGGGAGTTAGATGATGACCATTCTACGTGCCAATGCCCCATGCATTCGGATTCAAGTAACTAAGCTAGGACCGCGTGTCTGGGTGAGACCAAAGAAACCCATGGAGATGAAAATCCAAGGTACAAAAAGAAAACTAGAAAAGCAATGACTTGGTGCGTCCATGAATGTTTCAAGGGCACCTGTGGCCAAGCAGCCCTCCCCTTGCCTAAAGAAGCAGCCACAGTAACCTTGTGGCTCGATACTAAAACAACATGATGGATCCAGGCAATCTTTCCTATTGAGATGCTAAAAATGAACTCATGCTGTGCCTAATTTTCTTAAGCTGTCACACTAATGTGTGCAAATGATAAGAAAAGTATTTGCCAACCTAGGCAAGAGGACCAAACAATTGTATCTGTGCCAGAAATCAACTAAACTGATGCTTAACAGTTGAATGTCTTTCATGCACTTTGTACATCCCTACTCTGTGGTGCTGCATGAGTAGTGCTGCAGGATTGCGTTTGAAGAGAAAACTGACTCTTGGATTTTGGTCTAATTGTCAGATGTAAAGCAAATTGATCAATTATGCATGTCCAATATGTTACATATGTTTGAATCAGCAATGCCATGTGCCTTGTACTGTCCAAAATGATGACACTTTAAGAGATCCTACCTTTGCCTTAGCAAGGAAGTCTAGCTAGCAGAAAGAATAGCATTCGCTGATCCGACCGAAAGCAGTACTTGGAGAAAATGATAGTTCATAATCATATCAACTCCATTTTGACTTGCTTCAAATACTTCATTTTTGTTGACTTGCCATTAAGGGTAAACCACACTACAAACACAGTTCTGCTTTGCAAGCAGAGAAAACATGAGTGTACCATCATTTTGAAATCCTACATCCCAGTACTTTAACATGAAGTGCATATTTCCAGTAGATTTATACCAACAGTTTCAAATTAATCCATGCCTAACCTAGCACATCGAGACTACACTAAAATGTGCTGATGAAATGATATTTTATAACCAGGATGGGAAGGTACAGCTTGGATGGGAAAGAAATCAAACCGCCAGTATAGTTCCACATTGCAGGTAGACTAACTAGACTAACACGTTATTATGGTGTAATTTAACACACTGGTAAAGTCACAAGAAACAGACAATAACCTAATTAGGCCAAAGTAAGCTGAATCCAGAAGGACACAACTTTCTCAGACCAGCATCGGTATAGGTCTATAGAAAACCTTCCCATCTTTAGTTACACTAGTGCAACAGAATTTTAAGATGTTGTGCACACTTACTGCTCGCAGAAAAGGAAGTGGAATACTTTGATGCCACAGATACGACTGGAAGAAACCAAATTGCAGACACAATTCTAATTTGCTATGTGTAGTAAAGCAGACACGCAAGCTGTATCACGTAGGACAACTTAATCACAATAGTAAACACGCCCTACTAGTGCGACATGATTTTAGAAAAGGGATGCAAGCTTAATGCTCGCAGAAAAGTAAGCTGGCTACAGTGATGCCACAGATAGGACTGGAAGAAACCAAATTGCAGATACAATTCTACTTTGCTAAGTATAGTATAAAGCAGACATGCAAGCTATCATGCAGGACAACTGAATCGCACTAGTGAACACACCATACTAGTGTTCAACAGAATGTCGTCCAGTGGCTTCAATGTTTATGAATCCAAATTCCTAAACTAGCTTATCGAAAATATGCCACAACTTCCTAATGTAATGATCTTAGAGATAGGACTGCAAGAAGCCAAATTGTAAATACAATTCTACTTTGCCAAGTATAGCAAAATAGACATGCAAGCTATCATGTAGGACAACTGAATCACAATAGTGAACACACCATACTAGTAACAGAATGTCATCCAGTGGCTTCAATGCTTACGAATCCAAACTGCTAAACTAGCTTATCAAGAATATCCGCAAAACTTCCTATGTAATGATCTTAGAATAGATAATGACTATTTAACCAATGGGGAAGAGAACTCCTACCGCCAATACAATTTTACATAACAAGACAACCATGCTTATTTTCGAGTTTAATCCCAAAAGTGTGCACTTCAATCAACATGCCAATTCACGACTTTAAGTTTGAACAAGACACTCTAGTTTAATCCAGTATTGAACTGATGATAAGCAGAAAATGAAACCAAATTAGTTCAAGGCAAGTTAAAGTGCAGAAGGAAAACACTCTGTTTTACAGAGGGCAGGAGAATGCGGGATTTGTACCCCGGGCTAAGGCCCTAGGCCTTTGATGGTGTCGCTGAGCAAGCCGAAGACCTCCTTTGCCAAATCATGTCGGCGCAACTGTGTGCGCATCTCGGCATCAAGCTGCCTCCTCCATCTAGTCTCGGCTACATTGCCCTCCTCTGCACCAAGTAACCCCAAACCCTTCTCCAGTGACACTCCTGACATGGCACGCCCGTTCCTCCTCCAGTACTCACCTAGCAGCTCGCTGACCAAGGGCAGCCTCACCGACACCGCCACAGGCACATCCGCGCCAGTATATTCCTCATCTGCGTCCTCCTCCTCGGGCTCTTCTGCTTCTGGGAGATCCTCTGCTGAAGGCGCGACCTCGGTGCCCCAGAGGTCAGCAGAGAGGGCGCGCACCCGGCGCTCGTGCGGGGTGCTGGTGGGCGGCAGCGCCGTGTTGCAGAACTTGCTCTTGAGGCGCTTGAGCTTGTAGTAGACCTTGGCCTGGTTGATGTGCGACGAGAGGGAGTCCCTGAGGGACTCGTAGAGCCCCTCGACGTCCGGGAGCCGCGGCGCGATGCCGTAGCGCGCCCGGAAGGAGATGGCGCCGTTGAGCAGCGCGATCTCGTCGGCGTCGGTCCAGAGCTTCTGGGCGGCCCCGTGGCCGCCGAGGCCGAGCCCGCCGCCGCCGCCCGAGGAAGAGGCGGGCGCGATGGCCTGGGAGAGCAAGGCGGAGTCCGGGAAGGAGCGGGGCTTGCGCTTGCGCTCGCTCTTGCGGGAGGGCGCCGAGCCGTAGTAGTCGGCGCGGGGCCTAGGGTTAGGGTTGGGCGAGCGGCGGCGGTCGCCGGAGCGGGAGCGGGACTTGGAGCGCTTGCTGGGGCGGGGCGGGGAGGCGCGGAGGCCGGCGTCGGCGTCGGCGGACGCGTCGTCGTCCATCTCGGCGGACGCGCGCGGCGAGGGGCGCTTGGAGGAGGGCATCGGCGGCGGGCGCGGGATTCGAATTTTTGGTGCGGGGTTTGGGGGGGGATTGGGAATCTGGGGGAGGTTGGGAGCCGAAGCGGAAGGGGAGTGCGGGGGCAGGCGCCGAGGAAGGCGTCGGAGTGGCAGCACGCGCTGCTGCGCCGGAAAGAAACTGGCAAGGTGCGGTTTTTCCGCTCGCGGTTCACTGTCGCCATCTGTTGGACTTGGACCCGTGCACTCGCAGGTCGCACCTGGTCTGGCGGTGCACGAACGGCACGGAGCCGCCACGGACCAGTCCGTGTGCATCCGTTCGGAAATGACACTACACATGCCGATGCGCACAGCCATGGACACGAGGACAACAACGCAGGTGCTCTGCTCACTAGCTCTGGTGTCCATACGAGTATAGTACATCATCATAGTCATAGTCTCATAGCCCAGCCATGCAGCCAGGCACATAGGAGTACATACATGCTCATGGGAGTGTACCGATCGATCTTGCGGTGCGTGCGCGCACAGATCTTTCCCGCTCGATCTCACGAGGGGCGTGTCCCGGACGTCGCCTCGAAGGCCATATCCATGGCCGCCATGGCCGCGGACAGCGCGTCGGCCTCGCCGGACGAGCCGCGGTACTTGCCGACGGCCGCGCCCATGACGGCGTTCAGGTGGCCCTGAGCGGTCTCCACGGCCGCCTCGGTGCCCCGGGCCACCGCCTCGTGCTCCGTCTCGGCTGCCGCCCACGAGGCGTGCGCCTCGCCCTCGAAGAGCGCGAGGACGCCGGCAAGCCGCGCCGGGTCGAAGCCCCGGCCGTGGAGAGCCATGTCCGCGACGGCAGAGAGTTGCTCGAAGAGTGCGTCCATGTGGTACCGTTTCTCTTTCCGTCTTGCGCACCTTGGTCGTGCTGGATTTATATATGCACGGGAGGTGGTCGACCGCGCTGCGCGTAGTGTGTATCGTATCTGTTCTGTTCTTGCGGGAGCGGAGATCCGACATTCCAGCTTGGTTGGTTGCGGCGCCTTTCGATGAGCAAGGAGAAGCTTTCACGTCCTCATTGACTTTTCCTAAGGTTTTCATTTTTAATTATTTTTAAAGTAAGAGCAAGATTAATAATATAGCCAACGCTCGGCTATAAAAATTTGCCATGTCACCGAGCCAAACCTAACATGGGCTATGTACAATAATAAATGTTAAATATGTACTTCTTTATAAAAAGGGAAAAGCTCTCCTTCACCCGACCGATCACTTGCGCCGCATCCGCCGGCTCCGCGTCCGTCGGATCGTCTGTTGATCGGACGGATGACAACCTCCCCGCTTCCGTGTGACGCGCGTGCGTTTCTGAAACAGAGTCATTGTTTCAGTATAGTTATTCTTGCAACTGACCATCTCTTCTATCGACTCTATCAACTGACCATCTCTATCGACTGAGAGGGCTAGGGTACGCGGCTGGATTTGTGAGGGGAGGGTGGCGGCGTGGGGTGGCGCAGGGCGTTGGGCGGGAGCGGCGGCGCAGATCCTCCGCGGTGGCGACGACGACGACGGCGGGTTCGGCGGTGGCTGACAGGTATGGATCGGGCAACCCTCCCCCTCCCCCCGAACAAGATGCTCCCATCTCGTCGGCTCCACCCAGGCTGCTGTTCGTCCCGCCCACCGCGTGATGCATTTCCGCCGTGATCTATTACTGCTCGCTGTCGGGCCCCAACTTGCACTAATTGATTTTGTGTTCCCTGTTTGATTGCTTGAGCATGCATTTTCCCGAAGGAACGAAACGGCGTCAAAATTATAGAACATACGTATGGTTTTGCATTGGATATGTGTGTTTTAGGTTGCTGAAATGTTAGTTCAGTTTATTGCTACTACAAATTAGCAGACGTGCTCTCACCTAGTCAAATAATGTAGCTGACCAACAAGCCAGCTGACTATAACATCTCTCAAGCTTAAATTCAGACAACCCTTTCAAGCTGGACTGAAACTTCTAAAACAGAATTCAGAGCCACCAACTTGTTGCAGAATTCAGACACCCCTTTTGAAGCTTAAATTCAGTTAACACTAACAGTAGAACAAAAAAGCGTCTAAAACAGAATTCAGAGCCTGATCAACTAGTTGCGGAAACCATTGCATTTTCGCAAAATGCATGATTAACAGCCCTTCGTTGGACTGAAACTCAAAGCAGCCAACTCGCATAGTTGTGAAAACTTATAGGTGTGTTTCTGAATTTCTGGAGCGTGCAATTTCTATAGGATCCCCTTGTTTCATTTTTCTGAAGCTACTGTTCCAATACTCATGCAGTTATCCATTTTGTTTTTTTAGAGGAACATATATGTAATTTCTTTTTAGTTCAAATCTTCTGTAGCTAATGCAGTTATCCAGTTTGTAGTTTCAGAGAAACATATATGTAATTTCAGAAACAATAGCTATTTTTTAGAGAAACTTACGTTTCTGAAACTAGTTAGTAGGTTATGTCTGTAGCTTATGTTTGTGAAACTACAGGAATGTTTGTACTGCTAGCTTATAGCATAGGGAACTCAGTTTTTGCTTCTGAAACTACATATATCTTTTCTCTGAAATTTTAGCTACTGTTCCAATACATTTCCATGAATTTTTAGCTCATGTTTATCTGAAATTAGTTGGATTAGCTAATGTTCTTTCAAACCTTGTTTTGCAGCATGCCTATCTTCCAAACTCGTTGGTCGGCAAAGCGGCTGTGTGAAATAGCCAATGAAATCAAAGGGGAAAAGAGAGATGTAATAAGCAAGTCCAGCTTCGGGATTTGCTGTTTATATCTCCTTTGGTCCCTCCTCCTGAAGAGCTTCTTGATTTCATTATTATGAACATTGACCCTAAGAATCGTGTGCTGAAGTATGTAATCTTCGCTTTTTTGTATTTCTTTTCTGTTGCATAACACCTGTTGTTTTCTTTATTCTCGCAACATCTACTGATTTTTTTGTGAATTGCAGGATTAATGACCACAAGCAGATCCACTTTTCAAAAGACATGGTTAAGAAGATATTCAATGTACCATATGGTAGCAGACCGATAGAGTTTGGGAAGAGGGGCAAAGCTGATTTCCGTGAAGTTTATCTGGGCGGCGGGGATAGGGCTCCGATAGCCACCGCAGTTTCCGTCTTATCAAAAGCAGATGATGATGACACCATCGAGAGGTCATGGGTATTACCGTGCCTCGCTTTGGTCCTAGCTCCTGGGACAGGAAACATGGTCCCCCTAGATTATCTTTACACCCTACGAGATATGAGTATGGTCCATGAGTTCGAGTGGGATGAGCATATCCTATGTGATGTGATGAGAGAAGTTAAAAATACCAAGATAAGAGGAATGAGGGTAGAGGGAAATTTCTCATCGGTGGATGTATATCAATGCTTCCGGTACACCCCCTTTGATTCATGTAACATCCCACTCCTTTTATCCGCAACAACAAATCTTTTTCTTGAGGCGCTGATGTTTTCTTTTCTTTTTTGTGTCTTTTTTGCAGATAATTTACATGGACCATCTTGATGTGCCAAGAGGATGCTTAGTTGATCACACCATCAACTACTCGCTTCCTAGAGCTTGTTTTGTTCATGAAAGGGACTTTTATGCTGTTGTCGCAGTGGACACCCTGGATGATGGGTTTGGGAAGCGTCCAGTAAGTGATTGAAACTGAAAGACTTTGCTTTTTTTTATTTTATATAGAAGACATTTGTCTGTTGCAATTCTTAACTATGTTCTCGTCTTTGTAATGTAGTTCGGGACCAATACACCGTACGCAGTAGTTGAGTTCATGTCATATATAGATCATCATCACCAAGGAGCTGCCAGTGAACATGTCACAGAGGAATTGCCGGAAATCAGCGACCAAGGGGGTGCTGTTGGGGGCGCAACACACACTCCAGATGTGCCTGAGAGCTCCTACATGCAAGAAAATGTACATGTGGGAGCAGATGCGGGTTCTCAAAGCCCACCTCACGCTGGCACAGGGGGTACCAATGGGAGCGCAGAGCATGTGCATGAGCCGCCTCCATCTAACACGGAGAGTGGTGACGACGTGTGCGGCTCTTTGGAGGAGTGGCTCCATGCATTGCCAACAATCGAGGAGTTAGAGGTGGGTTTTTTCTCGCAACTCATTTTTTCCTTTTTCCTTTTTCATATTTTTTGCATCTTCATTTCACTGGCATGTTACAAACTACTGTCCCTACCAATCTAATGCCATTGTTTCCGTGCATCGCAATTGCCCCCACAGATGCAAGTCATATTTAACAAGCACAAAGAGCTCCATGCCAGAGAACTTAATGTTGCATTCAGCTCATTTGGGAGGATCTTGCAAGGCATGTTGAAAGTGCAACTATCCCTAGGTGGTTTTGGTAATTCATAACAACATATAGCTCATTGAGCTAATGCTATTCCAAGATGACTATTTCAGGAAAGCTCAATGATTGGCATGGCATGGATGTGAAAGTGGAACCCTCAAAATGCTAAGGACAAAGGATTGGCTCAAGCTCAAAAGCTCAAGACTCTTCATTTTATATTTTAGTGATCCAAGATCACATTGAGTCTTTAGGAAAAGTCAATACTATCAAGGAGGGATGAGGTGTTGCTTAATGAGCCTCTTGCTTCATGTGCTTAGTGATATGCTCCAAAAGCCTCAACTACTTTCCCATATCCACATATGACCTAAACCCTAAGCCAAACTCGGTCCTACCGATTCTTTCTATCCGGCGCCACCGAGTTTCACTTGTCATAAGCCACTGCCAAACCCTAGCAATTCGGTTCTACTGATAGGGATCTCGGTCTCACCGAGATGGGATTGCAAACTCTCTGTTTCCCTTTCGTAACTTTTCGGTCTCACCGAAAGAGCGAATCGGTCCCACCGAGATTGCAGTGTAAACTCTATGTTTCCTTTTTGTAACTTTTCGGTCTCACCGAAAGAGCAAATCGGTCCCACCGAGTTTACCTGACCAACTCTCTGGTTAGCTTATTACCAAACTCGGTCTCACCGAGTTTGTGTAATCGGTCTCACCGAGATTACGTTATGCCCAAACCCTAACCATATCGGTCCTACCGAGTTGCATGTCAGTCCCACCGAAAATCTCTAACGGTCACTAGGTTTACCTTTTCGGTCCGACTGAGTTTGTTGATTCGGTCCCACCGAGATTGGAAAACTGTGTGTAACGGTTGGATTTTGTGTGGAGGCTATATATACCCCTCCACCTCCTCTTCATTCGTGGAGAGAGCCATCAGAACACATACACAATTCCAACTCATATGTTCTGAGAGAGAACCACCTACTCATGTGTTGAGACCAAGATATTCCATTCCTACCATATGAATCTTGATCTCTAGCCTTCCCCAAGTTGCTTTCCACTCAAATCTTCTTTCCACAAAATCCAAATCCTATGAGAGAGAGTTGAGTGTTGGGGACACTATCATTTGAAGCACAAGAGCAAGGAGTTCATCATCAACACACCATTTGTTACTTCTTGGAGAGTGGTGTCTCCTAGATTGGCTAGGTGTCACTTGGGAGCCTCCGACAAGATTGTGGAGTTGAACCAAGGAGTTTGTAAGGGCAAGGAGATCGCCTACTTCGTGAAGATCTACCGCTAGTGAGGCAAGTCCTTCGTGGGCGATGGCCATGGTGGGATAGACAAGGTTGCTTCTTCGTGGACCCTTCGTGGGTGGTTGCTTCTTCGTGGACCTTCATGGGTGGAGCCCTCCGTGGACTCGCGCAACCATTACCCTTTGTGGGTGGAGCCCTCCGTGGACTCGCGCAACCGTTACCCTTCGTGGGTTGAAGTCTCCATCAACGTGGATGTAGGATAGCACCACCTATCCGAACCACGGGAAAAACATCCGTGTCTCCAATTGCGTTTGAATTCTCCAAACCCTTCCCTTTACATTCTTGCAAGTTGCATGCTTTACTTTCCGCTGCCAATATACTCTTTGCATGCTTGCTTGAATTGTGTGATGATTGCTTGACTTGTCCTACAATAGCTAAAATCTGCCAAGAACTAAAATTGGGAAAAGGTTAAGTTTTTATTTGGTCAAGTAGTCTAATCACCCCCCCTCTAGACATACTTTCGATCCTACAAGTGGTATCAGAGATTTGGTCTCCATTTGCTTTGATCTCCATAGCTTTTGGTGGTCATAGCCTTGGTTTCACAACCTAGGAGAGTATGGCGTCTAGCGAGGGAAATTATCACCGTAGAGGTCCTTACTTTGATGGTACTAATTTTGCTAGTTGGAAGCATAAAATGAAAATGCATATTCTTGGACATAACCCCGCCGTTTGGGCTATTGTGTGTGTTGGTTTGCAAGGTGACTTCTTTGATGGGAAAGAACCAAACCGTGAAGCTACCGCGGATGAGTTGAAGATGTTGCAATACAATGCTCAAGCTTGTGATATTCTCTTCAACGGATTGTGCCCCGAAGAATTCAACAAAATCAGCCGTCTTGAGAATGCAAAGGAAATTTGGGACACTTTGATTGATTTATGCACGAAGGTACCGACTCCGTCAAGGTATCCAAGTTGGATGTGCTTCAAAGTCAACTTGACAAGTTCAAAATGAAGGATGGTGAAGGTGTCGCTGAAATGTACTCTAGGCTTGCTCTCATCACAAATGAGATTGCCGGCTTAGGAAGTGAAGAGATGACCGATAGATTCATCATCGAGAAGATTCTAAGAGCCTTGGATGGAAAATATGATACCGTGTGCACATTGATCCAAATGATGCCCAATTACAAAGATCTCAAGCCAACGGAGGTGATTGGAAGAATTGTTGCTCATGAGATGTCACTTAAGGATAAAGAGTAACTTCACAACAAATCAAGTGGTGCCTACAAAGCCTCATGTGAAGCCCCTACATCATCAAGTGAGAAACAAAACTTCAATGAAGAGTTGAGCTTAATGGTGAAGAACTTCAACAAGTTCTACAAGAGTAGAAGCAAAGATAGAAGCTTCAAGTCAAGGTCCTACAATGACAAAAGATCTTCTAGTCGAGAGCGAAACTGCTATAGTTGTGGAAGACCCGGACACTATTCCAATGAGTGTACGGCTCCCTACAAGAGAAGAGAAGATTCTCCAAAAAGAAGAAGCAAAGAATCACCACCAAGAGAGAGAAGGAGTAGAGATGATCCTTATGAACGAAGATACTCACGGAGAAGCAAGGATTCGGAAAGGAAGGAAAAATCATCAAGGAGCTACACAAAACGAAGACAACAAGCTCATGTTGGTGAATGGGTATCCGGCTCCGACTCCGACAGCCACTCCGAGAGAAGTTATCACTCCGACTCCGAAGATACTCAAGATGGAGGTGTTGCCGGTCTAGCACTTGTGTCAACCAACTCCTACGACATATTTGACTCACCAAATGAAGGAATTGGAAGATGCTTCATGGCCAAAGGTCCTAAGGTAACACACCCCGAGTATGTTGATTTCAATAGTGATGAAGATGACTTGTTAGGTGATGATTTGCTTGTTGACAACTCTAGTGATGAATACTATGATGAAACATCAATTAATCATGCTAATCAAGATAAAACGAATGACAATGATAAGGAGAAGATTGAGGCTCTAACTAAAGAACTAAACACTCTTAAGTTAGCTCATGAAACTATCTTCGAAGATCATCGCGAACTTTTAAGAGCTCATGAGAAATTACGCTTTGAAAAGCTCAATCTTGAGCAAGAGCATGAGTTCTTAAAAGCAATCAATGATGATCTCCGCAAGAAAAGTTCTTCTTACATTGCCAAGCGTTTACTCTTATCCACTTACATGCCTCAAGTCAAGTCTAGTAACAAGAACAAGAAAGATTCTTCCTCTAGCAGTAACAATGATCATGCTAAATCCAATATTGTTACTTCTAGTAGTTCTCTTGATTCCACTAATGATTCTTTTAGCCAAGTTACACTTGAGCAAGAAAATAGCTTATTGAAGGGGATTATAGAGAAAGGAGTGTACAAAAGCCTTGCCGGGAGTAAGCAATTCGAGGAAATTGTGCGCAAGCAAGGAATGCACCGGAAGAATCAAGGTGTTGGTTTTGAACAAAAGTTCAATGCCAATGGAGTTGAGTGGGAAGAAGATCAATACCCCAAGACAAAGTTTGTTCCTCAACAAGAGAAGTATGATACTTCTTTCAAGGGGACACAAGCTCAAGATGATCTTCCACCACAAGACTACAAGCAAAAAGGCAAGGACAAGCTTCAAGAGGAAATTGATGCATTTGAAGAAGCTCCTAAGACCTTAGTCAAGTGGATTCCCAAGACTACTTCAAGTTCCACTTCATCAAGTACGACTACAAATCCAAGGATTCCCATCAAGATGGTGTGGATCCAAAAGAAGAAGAACTAGAGAGTTCTTGAGGGTGACTCCGCCAACATACTTCACTCTTATCATTTTGGCAAGAACAAGTGCAATCAACTTCCACATCTTGCACTAGTTCAAGGAGTCACAAACCCTCTTGTTGGTAAGACAAGGGACAAGGTAACCTAAAAGTTTTCATGGACATCATCTTGTGTGTGCATCACTCTATGTCTATGGATATCCTTGTTTGTTCCTTGTGGGACTAACCCATGTAGGTATTGAAAGTGCAATTCACTCAAATGGATAGCTCCAAGTGATCTACATCAACATTGAGCATCCACATCTTCAACATCTACATGAAGTCATCATCGACAAAACCCGAGGTTAGTTCATCCCTCTAAGGGGGGATATCACATCTAGGGGGAGCTTTACTCTAAGACTTGAGCTAAAGCAACTCTAAAGATGTGAACACAACAATGCTTTATGTAAAAGTGGTAACCCCACTTGAGCTTAAACGATGAGTATGACCTATGATCAAGTGTTCTCACTTGACTCCTAAGTCAATATACTCATATATAGATGACCTTGTCATCGCAAATTGCTTGATAGATGCTAGAATTGGTTGTGCATGCCTTGTCACATATTTCATTTGCCATCTTATTGTGTGAGCATGCTGGTTGCATATTTTACTCATTCGAGGACATCCACTTGTTGTTTTGATTGTTTGGTTTTATTTCCTTTTGCCAAGTGGATGGACAAGAATGCCTAAGAACCTCCTCTAGCTATCTATGCTTTTCTCGTCTCAAACTCTATTCATGCTACATCACAAAATTTGATCAAGTCAGATTCGAACCACTCTGTGTGAGGAGCGCTCGGAGTCCCCGATTCGTCATAGACTTAAACTTCCAAAACCTCTTTATGATTCTCGGTCTGACCGATACCCTACTTTCGGTCCTACCGAGATCATTAAGTTGATCTAGGTTTTCGATCTCGGTGCAACCGATTTGAACCATTCGGTCACACCGAGTTGCAACAACTGTATACAGTTTTGCATCTCGGTGCCACCGAGTTGTTCCACTCAGTCACACCGACAGGGTCGGGCTATATACAGTCACGGGAAAAATTTTGGAAATTTCTCCGAACCCCTTCACCCGCGCGATAGCCTGCTCTGCCAACTTGGTCTCCGGATCGTCTCCTCGCCGCCAGCCGCCTCCAGTCGCTGGTCTCCGTCGCCGTCAACGGAAATTCAACCCCACCGTTGCCGCCGTAGAGAGTCTCCGCCGAACTAGGGTATGGACTCGATCTTTGTGCTATTCCCCAATCCGATTCTTAGCACATTGTGGTCATCATGATTCTTGCCACGTTTGTTAAACTTCTATCCAGTCAATGAACTCGTAGATTAGGTTTAATTCGAAAATTTTAGGGTTAGGTTTCCGCCGAAACCATCTCGGACCCACCGAGTTGAAAAACTCGGTCCCACCGATTTGGCTTATGCCATTGCACAAGTGAGACTCAGTCTGACCGAGAATTACTTATTGGTGTGACCGATTTTGGAACTCTGTGAAACCCTAGCAGCCTCGGTGCCACCGAACTGTGACTCGGTCTGACCGAGTTCACTAGTTTAGGTGCCAAAACTTCTTCTGTATCACCGAGTTTAGAAATCGGTAGATCCGAGATGCTTTCAGTGGGAAACTAAAACTAAGTTTTTGAATTATTCTTTTGCAAAAATCTCTGCATTTTGTGATGCTTATCCACACTATCTCATCTATAACCTATTCTCAGGGTCAGCAGTCAGAGTTTGCATCATGTCAGACCAAAGTGATAGCCAGAACTTGTCAGAGCAGCAAGTACAGATGAGTGAGGGCACTAGTCCCTCAAGTTCCTCAGATGATGGCAGCAGGAGCACCCCTAGCAATCTGCCAAAAGCTGCCACAAGACAAAGAAAGAAGAGAACCTCAGACTCAGAAGATGAGGATTATGTGGCAGAAGAGGAAGCAACTTCCAAGAGAGTTGAGCCAGCACAGGGCATAAAACCAGGGATGAAGATCAAAAGGCCAGCAGGCAGGCAGCCTATGTCAAAGGCCAGAGCTTCAACTGAGAAGCCCACTCCCATTGAGCCAGTTGCTGCTGAAGGCAAGAAGAGGAAAGAAAGGGTGAAGAAAACTGTAGCCAGAGTGCTTGGCAAGGCTTCCATCATGGAAGATGAGGAGGAAGAAGAAGAGGTAGCTGCACCAGCACCTAAGGCACCCAAGCTGATGGGTGATGCCATAAGAACAGGGGCAGCTGCTTCTAAGGCCAAGCCAGCTCCAAAGCCAAAGCCAAAGAGGAACACAAGAAGCATCCCAGCTACTGAGAAGAACAAGGCCCGAGTGCCTGAAGCTGCAGAAGAAGAAGAAGAGAATGTTCTTAGAAAGCTCAAGCCCAAGATCCTAGACCACAACGATGCTCATCCTGTGGCTGAGGATATGAAACTCAGGAGAGATTCAGGGCTCCGGAAGTGGAGAGAAGTAGACCCGTATGCTTCAAGGAGAAGGACTGCAGTTGACTACAGGTTTCACACCAAGGAGCAGCAAGACTTTTATGAGACAGTGCTGCTAGACAAGAAGCCAATTGTCTGTGATATGAGATGGGTTGATTGGCAATACATCAAGGACAACGAAGAGTACTACCCTGGAGTGCAGGACAGCTTCAAGGCATGTGGAGTAGAGGACTTTGTTGGGCAGAAGCTCACAAAGTGGAACGAGGAACTCATCATGCAGTTCTACTCCACAGCCCATTTCTATCCAGATGGCAGGATTGTATGGATGTCAGAGGGTACGAGGTACCAGTCTACAGTTGCTGAATGGGCTCAGCTGATTAATGCCCCAGAAGACCATGAAGATGACTTGGACATTTATGCCAAGAAGAAGATGGACCACAACTCAATGTCAAACATGTACAAGGAGATTCCAAATGAAGCACTTGATACGTTCAAGTTTGGCTCAGTACACTATCTTCTGTCAAGGCTGCCAACCATCAACTGGATTCTTAGGCACACCCTATTGCCCAAGTCTGGAGATCACAAGATGATCAGGGGCCACGCGATCAACTTGCTTCATATCTTTGACGTGCCACAGAAATTCAAAGTCATGAGCCTTATGATTGAAACAATCAAGAGGACAGCAGCAGACCAGAAGAGGAGCTGTGGATATGCCCCACAGATTCAGGAGCTCATCAACTCTAAGATGGGCACGGGGATATACTTATTGGACAAGGAACACCTGCCCATCCGTCCAGACTTTGAAGATAATCAAGTGGTCATGACTGAGAATGAGCCATCATCTGCCCAAGCACAAGCCAAGAAGGAGAAGGCGAGGAAGGAGAAAGCTGCCAAGATGCCTACTCAAGAGGAGGCATCTGAATATTTCCTAAAAACCAAACAAGAGCAGCTTGGTTACTTGATTGCATCCACCCTGCGGATTGAGCAAGGACTAGCCACCCTAACTCAGAACCAGGCAAGCTTAGAGAGGATCATGGAACAAAAGTTCTATGACTTGGATGTCAAAGTGACAGAGATTCAGACTGCAGTGGAGCAGCTCCAGGATGACATGCAGGAGAGGAGAGGCAAGACTACAACTGATGCCTTTGCCAGAGTGCCACGAGGTCCGAGGTCGTCTGCAGTGCCAGTTGCTGACCCCAGAGCCACCACGTCTGCACCAGCTACAGCCTCAGTTCCACCAGCTCCAGCGTCCACTTCAGCCTCGACTCCGACCACGTCTACAGAAGGCTTCGTCCTTGGAGTGCTCCGGACTCCACCACCACCTGAAGATCAAGCCTGAGTGTCGACTTAGCACTATGCATTTTCTAGGAACTTTTTGGTAACTTGTTGCCAAAGGGGGAGAAAATGTATAGATCATAGGCTTCGAGAGAGAGTGTTTCTATTAGTGTTGCTTTTATTCTCTCTTGTTTTATTTGGTGGTTTTTCAAACTTTGTTTGCTTTTGTGTGAGATACTATGTCATTGCTCGTGAGACATTGATGATCATGTGTTTGATCATAAGCTACACTTAATGTTTGCTTAATATTATCATCTTATCTATCTTATGTGATCATTCACTATTCTTGGTGATGAGTGCATGTATTTCATTCTTATCATTTTAAGCGCTCCACCAAGATGTATGTGACATGGAAGAGTAACCCATGACTCTAACTCTTTATGCATTTGCAGTCCAAAGCAAATTTTAAATATGCACAAATTTAGGGGGAGCTCTTACTTGTCACATACTTCTCAAAGCGACGATATATTTCATGCTTATTATCATTTGTCGAAGCTTTGATCTATATGTTGTCATCAATTACCAAAAAGGGGGAGATTTAAAGTGCAACTATCCCTAGGTGGTTTTGGTAATTCATAACAACATATAGCTCATTGAGCTAATGCTATTCCAAGATGACTATTTCAGGAAAGCTCAATGATTGGCATGGCATGGATGTGAAAGTGGAACCCTCAAAATGCTAAGGACAAAGGATTGGCTCAAGCTCAAAATCTCAAGACTCTTCATTTTATATTTTAGTGATCCAATATCACATTGAGTCTTTAGGAAAAGCCAATACTATCAAGGAGGGATGAGGTGTTGCTTAATGAGCCTCTTGCTTCATGTGCTTAGTGATATGCTCCAAAACCCTCAACTACTTTCCCATATCCACATATGACCTAAACCCTAAGCCAAACTCGGTCCTACCGATTCTTTCTATCCGGCGCCATCGAGTTTCACTTGTCATAAGCCACCACCAAACCCTAGCAATTCGGTTCTACCGATAGGGATCTCGGTCTCACCGAGATGGGATTGCAAACTCTCTGTTTCCCTTTCGTAACTTTTCGGTCTCACCGAAAGAGCGAATCGGTCCCACCGAGATTGCAGTGTAAACTCTATGTTTCCTTTTTGTAACTTTTCGGTCTCACCGAAAGAGCAAATCGGTCCCACCGAGTTTACCTGACCAACTCTCTGGTTAGCTTATTACCAAACTCGGTCTCACCGAGTTTGTGTAATCGCTCTCACCAAGATTACGTTATGCCCAAACCCTAACCATATCGGTCCTACCGAGTTGCATGTCAGTCCCACCGAAAAATCTCTAACGGTCACTAGGTTTACCTTTTCGGTCCGACCGAGTTTGTTGATTCGGTCCCACCGAGATTGGAAAACTGTGTGTAACGGTTGGATTTTGTGTGGAGGCTATATATACCCCTCCACCTCCTCTTCATTCGTGGAGAGAGCCATCAGAACACATACACAATTCCAACTCATATGTTCTGAGAGAGAACCACCTACTCATGTGTTGAGACCAAGATATTCCATTCCTACCATATGAATCTTGATCTCTAGCCTTCCCCAAGTTGCTTTCCACTCAAATCTTCTTTCCACAAAATCCAAATCCTATGAGAGAGAGTTGAGTGTTGGGGAGACTATCATTTGAAGCACAAGAGCAAGGAGTTCAAAATCAACACACCATTTGTTACTTCTTGGAGAGTGGTGTCTCCTAGATTGGCTAGGTGTCACTTGGGAGCCTCCGACAAGATTGTGGAGTTAAACCAAGGAGTTTGTAAGGGCAAGGAGATTGCCTACTTCGTGAAGATCTACCGCTAGTGAGGCAAGTCCTTCGTGGGCGATGGCCATGGTGGGATAGACAAGGTTGCTTCTTCGTGGACCCTTCGTGGGTGGTTGCTTCTTCGTGGACCCTTCGTGGATGGAGCCCTCCGTGGACTCGCGCAACCATTACCCTTTGTGGGTGGAGCCCTCCGTGGACTCGCGCTACCGTTACCCTTCGTGGGTTGAAGTCTCCATCAACGTGGATGTAGGATAGCACCACCTATCCGAACCACGGGAAAAACATCCATGTCTCCAATTGCGTTTGAATTCTCCAAACCCTTCCCTTTACATTCTTGCAAGTTGCATGCTTTACTTTCCGCTGCCAATATACTCTTTGCATGCTTGCTTGAATTGTGTGATGATTGCTTGACTTGTCCTACAATAGCTAAAATCTGCCAAGAACTAAAATTGGGAAAAGGTTAAGTTTTTATTTGGTCAAGTAGTCTAATCACCCCTCTCTAGACATACTTTCGATCCTACAAGTGGTATCAGAGCTTTGGTCTCCATTTGCTTTGATCTCCATAGCTTTTGGTGGTCATAGCCTTGGTTTCACAACCTAGGAGAGTATGGCATCTAGCGAGGGAAATTATCACCGTAGAGGTCCTTACTTTGATGGTACTAATTTTGCTAGTTGGAAGCATAAAATGAAAATGCATATTCTTGGACATAACCCCGCCGTTTGGGCTATTGTGTGTGTTGGTTTGCAAGGTGACTTCTTTGATGGGAAAGAACCAAACCGTGAAGCTACCGAAGATGAGTTGAAGATGTTGCAATACAATGCTCAAGCTTGTGATATTCTCTTCAACGGATTGTGCCCCGAAGAATTCAACAAAATCAGCCATCTTGAGAATGCAAAGGAAATTTGGGACACTTTGATTGATATGCACGAAGGTACCGACTCCGTCAAGGTATCCAAGTTGGATGTGCTTCAAAGTCAACTTGACAAGTTCAAAATGAAGGATGGTGAAGGTGTCGCTGAAATGTACTCTAGGCTTGCTCTCATCACAAATGAGATTGCTAGCTTAGGAAGTGAAGAGATGACTGATAGATTCATCATCGAGAAGATTCTAAGAGCCTTGGATGGAAAATATGATACCGTGTGCACATTGATCCAAATGATGCCCAATTACAAAGATCTCAAGCCAACGGAGGTGATTGGAAGAATTGTTGCTCATGAGATGTCACTTAAGGATAAAGAGTAACTTCACAACAAATCAAGTGGTGCCTACAAAGCCTCATGTGAAGCCCCTACATCATCAAGTGAGAAACAAAACTTCAATGAAGAGTTGAGCTTAATGGTGAAGAACTTCAACAAGTTCTACAAGAGTAGAAGCAAAGATAGAAGCTTCAAGTCAAGGTCCTACAATGACAAAAGATCTTCTAGTCGAGAGCGAAACTGCTATAGTTGTGGAAGACCCGGACACTATTCCAATGAGTGTACGGCTCCCTACAAGAGAAGAGAAGATTCTCCAAAAAGAAGAAGCAAAGAATCACCACCAAGAGAGAGAAGGAGTAGAGATGATCCTTATGAACGAAGATACTCACGGAGAAGCAAGGATTCGGAAAGGAAGGAAAAATCATCAAGGAGCTACACAAAACGAAGACAACAAGCTCATGTTGGTGAATGGGTATCCGGCTCCGACTCCGACAGCCACTCCGAGAGAAGTTATCACTCCGACTCCGAAGATACTCAAGATGAAGGTGTTGCCGGTCTAGCACTTGTGTCAACCAACTCCTACGACATATTTGACTCACCAAATGAAGGAATTGGAAGATGCTTCATGGCCAAAGGTCCTAAGGTAACACACCCCGAGTATGTTGATTTCAATAGTGATGAAGATGACTTGTTAGGTGATGATTTGCTTGTTGACAACTCTAGTGATGAATACTATGATGAAACATCAATTAATCATGCTAATCAAGATAAAACGAATGACAATGATAAGGAGAAGATTGAGGCTCTAACTAAAGAACTAAACACTCTTAAGTTAGCTCATGAAACTATCTTCGAAGATCATCGCGAACTTTTAAGAGCTCATGAGAAATTATGCTTTGAAAAGCTCAATCTTGAGCAAGAGCATGAGTTCTTAAAAGCAATCAATGATGATCTCCGCAAGAAAAGTTCTTCTTACATTGCCAAGCGTTTACTCTTATCCACTTACATGCCTCAAGTCAAGTCTAGTAACAAGAACAAGAAAGATTCTTCCTCTAGCAGTAACAATGATCATGCTAAATCCAATATTGTTGCTTCTAGTAGTTCTCTTGATTCCACTAATGATTCTTTTAGCCAAGTTACACTTGAGCAAGAAAATAGCTTATTGAAGGGAATTATAGAGAAAGGAGTGTACAAAAGCCTTGCCGGGAGTAAGCAATTCGAGGAAATTGTGCGCAGGCAAGGAATGCACCGGAAGAATCAAGGTGTTGGTTTTGAACGAAAGTTCAATGCCAATGGAGTTGAGTGGGAAGAAGATCAATACCCCAAGACAAAGTTTGTTCCTCAACAAGAGAAGTATGATACTTCTTTCAAGGGGACACAAGCTCAAGATGATCTTCCACCACAAGACTACAAGAAAAAAGGCAAGGACAAGCTTCAAGAGGAAATTGATGCATTTGAAGAAGCTCCTAAGACCTTAGTCAAGTGGATTCCCAAGACTACTTCAAGTTCCACTTCATCAAGTACGACTACAACTCCAAGGATTCCCATCAAGATGGTGTGGATCCAAAAGAAGAAGAACTAGAGAGTTCTTGAGGGTGACTCCGCCAACATACTTCACTCTTATCATTTTGTCAAGAACAAGTGCAATCAACTTCCACATCTTGCACTAGTTCAAGGAGTCACAAACCCTCTTGTTGGTAAGACAAGGGACAAGGTAACCTAAAAGTTTTCATGGACATCATCTTGTGTGTGCATCACTCTATGTCTATGGATATCCTTGTTTGTTCCTTGTGGGACTAACCCATGTAGGTATTGAAAGTGCAATTCACTCAAATGGATAGCTCCAAGTGATCTACATCAACATTGAGCATCCACATCTTCAACATCTACATGAAGTCATCATCGACAAAACCCGAGGTTAGTTCATCCCTCTAAGGGGGGATATCACATCTAGGGGGAGCTTTACTCTAAGACTTGAGCTAAAGCAACTCTAAAGATGTGAACACAACAATGCTTTATGTAAAAGTGGTAACCCCACTTGAGCTTAAACGATGAGTATGACCTATGATCAAGTGTTCTCACTTGACTTCTAAGTCAATATACTCATATATAGATGACCTTGTCATCGCAAATTGCTTGATAGATGCTAGAATTGGTTGTGCATGCCTTGTCACATATTTCATTTGCCATCTTATTGTGTGAGCATGCTGGTTGCATATTTTACTCATTCGAGGACATCCACTTGTTGTTTTGATTGTTTGGTTTTATTTCCTTTTGCCAAGTGGATGCACAAGAATGCCTAAGAACCTCCTCTAGCTATCTATGCTTTTCTCGTCTCAAACTCTATTCATGCTACATCAAAAAATTTGATCAAGTCAGATTCGAACCACTCTGTGTGAGGAGCGCTCGGAGTCCCCGATTCGTCATAGACTTAAACTTCCAAAACCTCTTTATGATTCTCGGTCTGACCGATACCCTACTTTCGGTCCTACCGAGATCATTAAGTTGATCTAGGTTTTCGATCTCGGTGCAACCGATTTGAACCATTCGGTCACACCGAGTTGCAACAACTGTATACAGTTTTGCATCTCGGTGCCACCGAGTTGTTCCACTCGGTCACACCGACAGGGTCGGGCTATATACAGTCACGGGCAAAAATTTGGAAATTTCTCCGAACCCCTTCTCCCGCGCGATAGCCTGCTCTGCCAACTTGGTCTCCGGATCGTCTCCTCGCCACCAGTCGCCTCCAGTCGCTGGTCTCCGTCGCCGTCAATGGAAATTCAACCCCGCCGTTGCCGCCGTAGAGAGTCTCCGCCGAACTAGGGTATGGACTCGATCTTTGTGCTATTCCCCAATCCGATTCTTAGCACATTGTGATCATCATGATTCTTGCCACGTTTGTTAAACTTCTATCCAGTCAATGAACTCGTAGATTAGGTTTAATTCGAAAATTTTAGGGTTAGGTTCCCGCCGAAACCATCTCGGACCCACCGAGTTGAAAAACTCGGTCCCACCGATTTGGCTTATGCCATTGCACAAGTGAGACTCGGTCTGACCGAGAATTACTTATCGGTGTGACCGATTTTGGAACTCTGTGAAACCCTAGCAGTCTCGGTGCCACCGAACTGTGACTCAGTCTGACCGAGTTCAGTAGTTTAGGTGCCAAAACTGCTTCTGTATCACCGAGTTTAGAAATCGGTAGATCCGAGATGCTTTCAGTGGGAAACTAAAACTAAGTTTTTGAATTATTCTTTTGCAAAAATCTCTGCATTTTGTGATGCTTATCCACACTATCTCATCTATAACCTATTCACAGGGTCAGCAGTCAGAGTTTGCATCATGTCAGACCAAAGTGATAGCCAGAACTTGTCAGAGCAGCAAGTACAGATGAGTGAGGGCACTAGTCCCTCAAGTTCCTCAGATGATGGCAGCAGGAGAACCCCTAGCAATCTGCCTAAAGCTGCCACAAGACAGAGAAAGAAGAGAACCTCAGACTCAGAAGATGAGGATTATGTGGCAGAAGAGGAAGCAACTTCCAAGATAGTTGAGCCAACACAGGGCATAAAACCAGGGATGAAGATCAAAAGGCCAGCAGGCAGGCAGCCTATGTCAAAGGCCAGAGCTTCAACTGAGAAGCCCACTCCCATTGAGCCAGTTGCTGCTGAAGGCAAGAAGAGGAAAGAAAGGGTGAAGAAAACTGTAGCCAGAGTGCTTGGAAAGGCTTCCATCATGGAAGATGAGGAGGAAGAAGAAGAGGTAGCTGCACGAGCACCTAAGGCACCCAAGCTGATGGGTGATGCCATAAGAACAGGGGCAGCTGCTTCCAAGGCCAAGCCAGCTCCAAAGCCAAAGCCAAAGAGGAACACAAGAAGCATCCCAGCTACTGAGAAGAACAAGGCCCCAGTGCCTGAAGCTGCAGAAGAAGAAGAGAATGTTCTTAGAAAGCTCAAGCCCAAGATCCCAGACCACAACGATGCTCATCCTGTGGCTGAGGATATGAAACTCAGGAGAGATTCAGGGCTCCGGAAGTGGAGAGAAGCAGACCCGTATGCTTCAAGGAGAAGGACTGCAGTTGACTACAGGTTTCACACCAAGGAGCAGCAAGACTTTTATGAGACAGTGCTGCTAGACAAGAAGCCAATTGTCTGTGATATGAGATGGGTTGATTGGCAATACATCAAGGACAACGAAGAGTACTACCCTGGAGTGCAGGACAGCTTCAAGGCATGTGGAGTAGAGGACTTTGTTGGGCAGAAGCTCACAAAGTGGAACGAGGAACTCATCATGCAGTTCTACTCCACAGCCCATTTCTATCCAGATGGCAGGATTGTATGGATGTCAGAGGGTACGAGGTACCAGTCTACAGTTGCTGAATGGGCTCAGCTGATTAATG
Source organism: Triticum urartu (assembly GCF_056163025.1). Taxonomy (NCBI): domain Eukaryota; kingdom Viridiplantae; phylum Streptophyta; class Magnoliopsida; order Poales; family Poaceae; genus Triticum; species Triticum urartu. Next base: position 145,934,948 of record NC_141879.1, on the reverse strand, counting down.
CCCCAGAAGACCATGACGATGACTTGGAAATTTATGCCAAGAAGAAGATGGACCACAACTTAATGTCAAACATGTACAAGGAGATTCCAAATGAAGCACTTGATACGTTCAAGTTTGGCTCAGTACACTATCTTCTGTCAAGGCTGCCAACCATCAACTGGATTCTTAGGCACACCCTATTGCCCAAGTCTGGAGATCACAAGATGATCAGGGGCCACGCGATCAACTTGCTTCATATCTTTGACGTGCCACAGAAATTCAAAGTCATGAGCCTTATGATTGAAACAATCAAGAGGACAGCAGCAGACCAGAAGAGGAGCTGTGGATATGCCCCACAGATTCAGGAGCTCATCAACTCTAAGATGGGCACGGGGATATACTTATTGGACAAGGAACACCTGCCCATCCGTCCAGACTTTGAAGATAATCAAGTGGTCATGACTGAGAATGAGCCATCATCTGCCCAAGCACAAGCCAAGAAGGAGAAGGCGAGGAAGGAGAAAGCTGCCAAGATGCCTACTCAAGAGGAGGCATCTGAATATTTCCTGAAAACCAAACAAGAGCAGCTTGGTTACTTGATTGCATCCACCCTGCGGATTGAGCAAGGACTAGCCACCCTAACTCAGAACCAGGCAAGCTTAGAGAGGATCATGGAACAAAAGTTCTATGACTTGGATGTCAAAGTGACAGAGATTCAGACTGCAGTGGAGCAGCTCCAGGATGACATGCAGGAGAGGAGAGGCAAGACTACAACTGATGCCTTTGCCAGAGTGCCACGAGGTCCGAGGTCGTCTGCAGTGCCAGTTGCTGACCCCAGAGCCACCACGTCTGCACCAGCTACAGCCTCAGTTCCACCAGCTCCAGCGTCCACTTCAGCCTCGACTCCGACCACGTCTACAGAAGGCTTCGTCCTTGGAGTGCTCCGGACTCCACCACCACCTGAAGATCAAGCCTGAGTGTCGACTTAGCACTATGCATTTTCTAGGAACTTTTTGGTAACTTGTTGCCAAAGGGGGAGAAAATGTATAGATCATAGGCTTCGAGAGAGAGTGTTTCTATTAGTGTTGCTTTTATTCTCTCTTGTTTTATTTGGTGGTTTTTCAAACTTTGTTTGCTTTTGTGTGAGATACTATGTCATTGCTCGTGAGACATTGATGATCATGTGTTTGATCATAAGCTACACTTAATGTTTGCTTAATATTATCATCTTATCTATCTTATGTGATCATTCACTATTCTTGGTGATGAGTGCATGTATTTCATTCTTATCATTTTAAGCGCTCCACCAAGATGTATGTGACATGGAAGAGTAACCCATGACTCTAACTCTTTGTGCATTTGCAGTCCAAAGCAAATTTTAAATATGCACAAATTTAGGGGGAGCTCTTACTTGTCACATACTTCTCAAAGCGACGATATATTTCATGCTTATTATCATTTGTCGAAGCTTTGATCTTATGTTGTCATCAATTACCAAAAAGGGGGAGATTTAAAGTGCAACTATCCCTAGGTGGTTTTGGTAATTCATAACAACATATAGCTCATTGAGCTAATGCAATTCCAAGATGACTATTTCAGGAAAGCTCAATGATTGGCATGGCATGGATGTGAAAGTGGAACCCTCAAAATGCTAAGGACAAAGGATTGGCTCAAGCTCAAAAGCTCAAGACTCTTCATTTTATATTTTAGTGATCCAAGATCACATTGAGTCTTTAGGAAAAGCCAATACTATCAAGGAGGGATGAGGTGTTGCTTAATGAGCCTCTTGCTTCATGTGCTTAGTGATATGCTCCAAAACCCTCAACTACTTTCCCATATCCACATATGACCTAAACCCTAAGCCAAACTTGGTCCTATCGATTCTTTCTATCCAGCGCCACCGAGTTTCACTTGTCATAAGCCACTGCCAAACCCTAGCAATTCGGTTCTACCGATAGGGATCTCGGTCTCACCGAGATGGGATTGCAAACTCTCTGTTTTCCTTTCGTAACTTTTCGGTCTCACCGAAAGAGCGAATCGGTCCCACCGAGATTGCAGTGTAAACTCTATGTTTCCTTTTTGTAACTTTTCGGTCTCACCGAAAGAGCAAATCGGTCCCACCGAGTTTACCTGACCAACTCTCTGGTTAGCTTATTACCAAACTCGGTCTCACTGAGTTTGTGTAATCGGTCTCACCGAGATTACGTTATGCCCAAACCCTAACCATATCGGTCCTACCGAGTTGCATGTCAGTCCCACCGAAAATCTCTAACGGTCACTAGGTTTACCTTTTCGGTCCGACTGAGTTTGTTGATTCGGTCCCACCGAGATTGGAAAACTGTGTGTAACGGTTGGATTTTGTGTGGAGGCTATATATACCCCTCCACCTCCTCTTCATTCGTGGAGAGAGCCATCAGAACACATACACAATTCCAACTCATATGTTCTAAGAGAGAACCACCTACTCATGTGTTGAGACCAAGATATTCCATTCCTACCATATGAATCTTGATCTCTAGCCTTCCCCAAGTTGCTTTCCACTCAAATCTTCTTTCCACAAAATCCAAATCCTATGAGAGAGAGTTGCGTGTTGGGGAGACTATCATTTGAAGCACAAGAGCAAGGAGTTCATCATCAACACACCATTTGTTACTTCTTGGAGAGTGGTGTCTCCTAGATTGGCTAGGTGTCACTTGGGAGCCTCCGACAAGATTGTGGAGTTGAACCAAGGAGTTTGTAAGGGCAAGGAGATCGCCTACTTCGTGAAGATCTACCGCTAGTGAGGCAAGTCCTTTGTGGGCGATGGCCATGGTGGGATAGACAAGGTTGCTTCTTCGTGGACCCTTCGTGGGTGGTTGCTTCTTCATGGACCCTTCATGGGTGGAGCCCTCCGTGGACTTGCGCAACCATTACCCTTTGTGGGTGGAGCCCTCCGTGGACTCGCGCAACCGTTACCCTTCGTGGGTTGAAGTCTCCATCAACGTGGATGTAGGATAGCACCACCTATCCGAACCACGGGAAAAACATCCGTGTCTCCAATTGCGTTTGAATTCTCCAAACCCTTCCCTTTACATTCTTGCAAGTTGCATGCTTTACTTTCTGCTGCCAATATACTCTTTGCATGCTTGCTTGAATTGTGTGATGATTGCTTGACTTGTCCTACAATAGCTAAAATCTGCCAAGAACTAAAATTGGGAAAAGGTTAAGTTTTTATTTGGTCAAGTAGTCTAATCACCCCCCTCTAGACATACTTTCGATCCTACACATGTACTGCAAGCGAATGGGCCTAATGTTGTCTGAGGCACACAAAGCTGAGTGCAGCATTCATGGATAGAGAGCCGAAGGTGAAGGCATCACTTTCAGTGTACCAGGGGGGTCTTCTGCTGCAGGCATGTCTGATGGGACTGCAACTGAACCTTTTGCGCAACAGCCCAAGCATCCGGAGCAGCCCAACATTCATCCTATCACTGTACCGCCTCCGCAACAGCCCAAGCAACCAGCCACTGCCATTGTACCATCTCCGCAACAGCCCAAGCAACCAGCCACTGCCACTGTACTATCTCCGCAACAGCCCAAGCAACCAGCCACTGCCACTCTACCATCTCCGCAACAGCCCAAGCAATCAGCAGTGGAAGTAGGTCAAAACAACGACAATGATCAGAGCAATGGCAGGGGAGAAGACTCAGGCAGCAAGGTAAACAACACTAAATTTAAGCCTCCTCGCAGCCCAAGCTTCGCACATGTGAATCTGACGAGGAGGCCAGGCACGCTTGAAGACGGACCTTCTTTTGGATTGTTTGAACCGGGGAGTGATGATGATCTACTATTTCAGGAGTTTCCTCAAGTTCGTACATCCCCTGTAAAAACTTCTGTTGCAGATTTGGACTCCTTGTCGATCCGTATGAGGAGCCCTTTGTTTGGTGAATCTCCGGCTACCTCAGCTGGGCCAGTTTACGATGTGACTCCCATCGCAACACGTCCTCCAATTTCGACAGGCCCTGCAAGTTATTGCACTCATCTCTCCCCAACGACTTTGTGCTCCAACCCATGTTTTGTTTTGTTTACAGAAACTTAGCACTTCCATGTTCCAAACCATTATTTTTTCTCATCTTGTTTCTGTTTTCTTTTTCTTTTTCAATTGTGGTGCAGAAGCAGGAGTAGCTGAGACAAGAGAGGAGGTGGTGATTGAAGTGAGCAGCGGGGAAAAACGTGATGCGAAGAAGCCCACGGTCAAGAGAGTTGCAAAATCGCCAGAAAACGCACCGAAGCTGAAGAGGATGAAGAAGATCAAAGTTAATGCTTCCGATGATGCCATATACAAGCAATACTGTTGCACAAATTACCACATAAAGGACCCTCCAGAAGGCGAGCCCTTGTAAGTGTGTTTTAGCCCTTTTTTGTGTTGATAAATTGTTCGTTCCATCCAGTTGTTTGCCACTAACCGAGCCACTATTTTTTTGCAACATGCAGACCTCCATTCATTAGGATAGGTGGGTTTTATGTTTCTTTCAAGCATTTCAGCAACGGGCTAAAAAAGCGAGCACATTTGAACAATGAGGTCATGTCACTTTATGTTGAAAGCTTCAACATCGAGAAAATGTATAGCAAAAGCAAACCTAGGAAGTTTGCGTTCTCACCGCATACAACCGTGAGTCAACTATGCATTTTTTATTTTTCACAATAGAGTTTCTGCCCACAACTTCCATATCTTTCTAACCAATACCTTCTTCTTTGCATTAGTCCAAGCTTGCCGTGGACCCAAGCTCATTTCAGACACGTTCTTGCAGCAAAGATCTTGAGAGGGCCTGTGAAAGAAACAACATCATGAAATCTGATCAAGTAAAAAACTTTTTGTTCTTTCATCAAAGCTATCCTAGCGCAACATGCTCTATTTTTCTGAAGTTATTTTTTGTTTCTTACTTTTGCAGTTGTTCTTCACCATTGTCAAGGACGGACACTGGGCAGTTGTGGTTGCAAACTTGATGCACAAACAATTCAACGTCTTTGACTCGAGGGGTGATGACCCTGACTATGTCAGCATCCTTGAGAAGCCATGTTGCAATCTGATATGGACGCTACACCTCTTTCCTTTCTCTTTTTTTTCATTTTTTCTCTATATAAATTTTGTTGTTTGTGGTACCAATCATAGAAGATACAACTGTGTAATCCATCTTTTTGCAATATCAAATTTTGTAGATAGCCAACTTCAAGACTTTGGTCAGAGAACAAAACACATGGAACCTTGACTTTGACAAGTTTGATCGACTCAGCCCGAATGGGTACCCGCAACAGTCAACAACGTATTGTTCTCTGGCCATTTTCCTTTTTTTTCATGTGTCCATCCACAACTTTTTTATGTTTTGTTGTCAAGTGAGCAAATTTTATATGTATTTTGTGACTTTTTTATTTTGGCAGGTTTGATTGTGGGTTGTTTGTTATTCTATACATGGAGAATCTAACTGGCAGGGGGATGAGACCATTCAGCGTGGTATTCCCTTTTTGCTATGCAACAATACTAGCTAAATAACTTGTTGTTTTCGGAGCACTTGTTGTTTCCATTTTTGCTAGTTTTCTAATGGTAATCACGTTTTTTCAATTTTTCTCCTAACTAACTTACGAAGCTCCCTTGTTGTATGCCCAGGACACGAGGTCGTTGCTCAAATTCCGATCATTTGTTGCAGCGAAGCTTTTTAAGCACCCTCAAAACACACTCAACTCAGCCGAAGAGTTTCAGAAACTGTTGAGTAGCTCGTAGAAGATGTCAATCGGAGCAAAGTGTTTCCTAGATAGTTTTAGACTGCTTTTTTTGTGGACAAATGTATGCGCTACATCCTTTTTGTGTAACTAGAAATAGCAAGATGCTGTTAACCATCTACTTTATCTTTTGTGGAACCCAAGCTGGAGCATGTATCATGCTGGGGCATGTCCCTTTTTTCCACTTTTTTATTTTGAAATACTGGAGCATCACCCATGTTGTGCTGTCAATGTGAACTTGAGTGCTATCATGCTGATGCAGAGATGAATGAAAATGACTAGTGTTTCTGAACTATCCATGCAGATATGTGAACTATCCATGTTGCATTTTTTATTGGTTTTCTGAAATAAGGTGTCCTACCCATAACAACACATGCCATGTAGAAGCATCCATGTATACAATAGCTTTTTTTGCAAGCACCGGAAACATGATGTCGCAACTTGAAACAAATGGTACATTCATGTATATGCAAATGTTACATTCACGAAACAAAGCATTACTGGAAATATGGCAAAGACCTCAAAACTACGGCACAAAGTGTGAGATACCTTGTATGTCTCAAATCCAGGACACACATAACATATCTTGTAACAAAAATGTGAGCTATCTTTTTGTATGTCTCAAATTGGAATAGAACCTGAATACATCATCAAGGTTGCAAAAAAGAGTATTTATGTATGTTTTTTGCTCAAGCACATGTAGTGAGTCTGAAAAGAAAATGCAAAACATCCTTCAACAGGACCAAGAACTTTCCCAAGTCTTTTCTCTCATTTTTTTCTTCCTAGAGGCTGAGTTGCATTGCTTGGGCATTTCTTGGATCATTTGTCATCATGGATGTCCAGTATGCACAAGTTGGTACAGTATGCCCCACCTCGGAGCAGAATTGACATGTAGGCGGTGTTGTTGCCGCCTCTGTTGCAGCTTTTAGGGGTCCATATGTCTGCACGTTGTGACCTTCTTCTTTGCAGAACTTGCAGCGAATACTTCTTTTTTCAGATTTTGGCTTCACTGCTTGTTGTGGTTCTAAGTCTGACAGTAGTGTAGGGGGGTAAGTATGGAGAGGCAAGATCTTAGCTATGGAGAAGTTGTAAGCACGCAAGGTTTACGAGTTCAGGCCCTTCTCGGAGGAAGTAATAGCCCTACATCTCGGAGCCCGGAGGCGGTCGACTAGATTATGCGTGTATGAATTATAGGGGTGCGAACCCTTGTCTCAGAGGAGGGGGTGGCTTATATAGAGTGCGCCAGGACCCCAGCCAGCCCATGTTACAAAGGGTTCAATGTACATTAAGGCAGGGCGTTACTGGTAACGCTAGTAATAAAGTGCTATGATGACCATAAAAGCTACTTAATAACCGACCGTTAGCATGCGGAGTGCCTTTAGGTCTCCTAACTGTCGAGTGGCTTGGTCTTGGTCGAGTGGTTGCTTCTTGGTCGAGTATCTTCGAGTCTGTCGAGTGGAACACCTCCAAGTCGATTGAAAGATGATTTCTTTTGGAGATGTCCTTGGGTAGGTCAGTTTGGACAGGTCCATGCCCCTACCCTAGGTGCATAGTGTTGGGTTTCGTAGTAATTTCAAAAAATTTCCTACGCACACGCAAGATCACGGTGATGCACAGCAACGAGGGGAGAGTATGATCTACGTACCCTTGGTAGATCGACAACGGAAGCATTTGGTTGATGTAGTCGTACGTCTCCACGATCCGACCGATCAAGCACCGAAACTACGGCACCTCCGAGTTCTAGCACACGTTCAGCTCGATGACGATCCCCGGACTCCGATCCAGCAAAGTGTCGGGGAAGAGTTCCGTCAGCACGACGGCGTGGTGACGATCTTGATGTACTACTGCTGCAGGGCTTCGCCTAAGCACCGCTACAATGTTATCGAGGACTATGGTGGCTGGGGGCGCCGCACACGGCTAAGGAATAGATCACGTGGATCAACTTGTGTCTTTGGGGTGCCCCTACCTCCGTATATAAAGGACTAAAGGGGGGAGGCTGGCTGGCCAAGGAGGGCGCGCCAGGAGAGTCCTACTCCCTCTGGGAGTAGGATCCCCCCCCCCCAAATCCTAGTTGGAATAGGATTCGCGGAGGGGGAAAAGAGAGAGGGGGGCCGGCCACCTCTCCTTGTCCTAATAGGACTAGGGGAGGGGGGGAGGCGCGCGGACCATCTTGGGCTGCCCCTTCTCTTTTCCACTAAAGCCCACTAAGGCCCATATAGCTCCCGGGGGGTTCCGGTAACCTCCCGGTACTCCGGTAAAATCTCAATTTCACCCGGAACACTTCCGATATCCAAACATAGGCTTCCAATATATCAATCTTTATGTCTCGACCATTTCGAGACTCCTCGTCATGTCCGTGATCACATCCGGGACTCCGAACAACCTTCGGTACATCAAAATGCATAAACTCATAATATAACTGTCATCGTAACCTTAAGCGTGCGGACCCTACGGGTTCGAGAACAATGTAGACATGACCGAGACACGTCTCCGGTCAATAACCAATAGCGGGACATGGATGCCCATATTGGCTCCTACATATTCTACGAAGATCTTTATCGGTCAGACCGCATAACAACATACGTTGTTCCCTTTGTCATCGGTATGTTACTTGCCCGAGATTCGATCGTCGGTATCCAATACGTAGTTCAATCTCGTTACCGGCAAGTCTCTTTACTTGTTCTGTAATACATCATCCCGCAACTAACTCATTAGTTGCAATGCTTGCAAGGCTTAAGTGATGTGCATTACCGAGAGGGCCCAGAGATACCTCTCCGACAATCGGAGTGACAAATCCTAATCTCGAAATACGCCAACCCAACATGTACCTTTGGAGACACCTGTAGAGCTCCTTTATAATCACCCAGTTACGTTGTGACGTTTGGTAGCACACAAAGTGTTCCTCCGGCAAACGGGAGTTGCATAATCTCATAGTCATAGGAACATGTATAAGTCATGAAGAAAGCAATAGCAACATACTAAACGATCGGGTGCTAAGCTAATGGAATGGGTCATGTCAATCAGATCATTCAACTAATGATGTGATCCCGTTAATCAAATAACAACTCTTTGTCCATGGTTAGGAAACATAACCATCTTTGATTAACGAGCTAGTCAAGTAGAGGCATACTAGTGACACTCTGTTTGTCTATGTATTCACACATGTATTATGTTTCCAGTTAATACAATTCTTGCATGAATAATAAACATTTATCATGATATAAGGAAATAAATAATAACTTTATTATTGCCTCTAGGGCATATTTCCTTCACATAGCTTCATCATTAGCCCCCGAATGGATCGAGGTTTGAGTGGGAAAGGGATTGAGCACTTCTCCGACTCATTTTTCATGCCGTGAGCATTTCTTGTTTCGGATCAATGAACCTGAGCGATGGCAGCGACTTCCTTTCCAGTCGCCTTGATCCATTCTTAGGTTTTTGTCGAGTGAGTTTCTTTACTTGAAAGGCTCCGAGTGACGGTGCAGAGGAGATCTTTGGTCTGACAAGTTGTTCCGCTGCCCGCAGATTTCGTGGGATCCGAATTTTGGGAAGCGCACGGGACGGGGGAGGCCGCAGTAATTGGATGGGATAGAGCGGAGCCGCCTCGATCCCCGCGCCACCTTTTTCGCCACGTATCGCGCGCGTGATTGTTACGAGATTTGACAGAACCGCCCGGGCCTACCAGTCAGCCACTCGGAAGCGGCCTCATATAAGGCGTTGGACCGGGGTCTCCCGAACAGTGCGTCCCCATTATCTCTTCTCCTCTTCACGCTCCTCCGCTGCGCTCGCTCTCGCCCTCGCGCCACCGTTCCGTACGCGTCTCGCCGGCGACGATGGGGAAGGAGAAGACGGCGGCTCTGGAGCGGGCAAAGAAGGCGACGACGAGGTCGAAGGGGAAGGCAACCAGTCGGGGCGGATCCTCCTCGTGAACCGGCCTGCCGAAGGGCTGGATCCAGGGCGACTGGATCCACTCGAAGCTCACCCAAGAATACCTCAACGACCTGGCCGAGGGAGGGCTGATCCCCTATGACTCGGCGCGGCTTCCGGGGAAGGAATCCGAGCCACAACCCCGGGAGGGTGAGCGCGTTCTTCTTGCCACCCACGTCGATCGTGGATTTTCCTTACCTCCTCACCCTTTCTTTCAAGGATTTCTGAACTTCTTTGGGGCACAACTCCACCATTTTACTCCCAACACAATCGTTTATCTCGCCGCTTTCATTTCTTTGTGTGAGAATTTCCTGGGTTGCCGGCCTCACTGGGGTCTTTTCAAGCATATTTTCACTTGTCGCTCCCAGACAGTGAAAAAGGCTAATCCGAGTGACGAGAGGACTCAAGTGATCCAGATGTGTGGGGGTCTTGGTATCCAGATGAGAGGGAAAAGCTCCTTTCCGGCCATGATTCTTCCCGACTCAGTTCGCGGATGGCAGTCGACCTGGTTTTACTGTAAAGACCAGTCGACGCCAGGGCAGTCGACTGGCCTCCCTCCCTTTACCATGGACTGAGTGAGGAAACCATCCCCTTTGAAGGTGCTCCCGGAGGAGGAAGCGCAGGTGAGGGTGCTGGTCGAGCGAGTGGTCCAGCTTATCCGTGACGGGGTCACCGGTATGGATCTCTTGGAGGTCTTCCTTCAGCGGCGCATCCAGCCTCTTCAAGCCCGAGACCATCCGATGTGGATGTATTCGGGTCTTGAAGACTCCACTCGGCTTCACCCAGAGGAGGTCGATGACGACACACTGGAGAAGTGGCTGTCGGGCATTACCGGAAACAAGGATAACCCCAGGGGAGCCAGGAGAGTTCCCCCATTCGACCAGTCTCATGTGCCAGAGAAGGTCTGATTCTGAGTTTTTGCTTGTAATCTGAATTCACTCGCGCAGCTGCCTATACTGCATCGACTGACTTTGTTCTCCCTGCTTTCTTTCAGGCCATTATTGAAATGTATTCAATGCCCAACGGAGAGCAAGAGCAAGCTCTGGAAGGCAAGGCGAGTGGCGGCAACAGTGGCGAGTGGACTTCTGACGGTGAAGGGGATGGAGGAAGTGACGACTCAAGCGATGGAGAAGAAGTCGAGTCGCCCCCTCGCAGGGAGAGGCGATCCAAGCTTGACCAAGAACGACCGAGTGCCCGCGAAAAGGCAACTGCTCAGGCTGGTCAGTCTTCGAAGCATCCTCGGATCTCTTCACCAACCCCGAGTGAGAAGGCGCCAAAGCACCCCAAAGTTGCAGAGCCGAAGACTCGGAAGGCGTTGCCGAAGATCAAGATTGATATCCCCGTCGCTTCCGCGTGAGTGTCTCTCTTTGTATTCACTCGATGCTCCGTGCTGTTTGTTTTTCTTGTTTTAACTGGACGTACTTTGGAACCGTTAGCGCTACCACTTCCGGGACCTCAGCTTACAGGGACGATGATGAGGTGATGGAGGATGCGGTCACTTCTAATCTGGGTATGATTTCTGCCATACTGTCTTTGTTCGGTCGATTCAACTGCAATGTGCATCATTGGGTGACGTGATTTTGGCAATTGAACTTTGCACAGCTCCCAACATTATTGACCTCCCCGATGATGATGAAGAGCCCGAGAGGTCTTTGACGAGGAAGAATAGGCAAGCTCCTACAAGCGAGGCGCTACAGTCGACGCCGAGGGCGGAACCAGTCGTTCAGGACACTGGCGACGCCAATCGGGGTTTTGTTACCTTCGTCGTGCCACTGTCGAGTGCCTTGCCTTCTTCATCGACTGCTCAGGCCCCTGTCGACCCACCTTCAGTTTTTGCGACCCATCATGTCCCAGAAGACGAAGTGAATGCTGCCAGGGAAGCTATACGCCAGGCGGGCGTCATGATGGAGAAGATGAAGATGGTGCGGGACGCCAGTCAAGCTGCCTACGACGCCAACTCGGCTCTCCAAAGCAACGTTCAGGTTAGTTGGTCGCCGCTTGTTCTGTTAGGATATGATATCTGAAGACTCTTTCCGAAAATCTTTGCTCCGAAAATCTTTGCGTTAGTACACCCACTGGGTGCGTTGATTGAACTTTGAATTAGTGGGGGCACGCTGAGTGCACCCACTGGGTGTAGTCCCCGAGACTATGGTGGACTACGGGCAGTCGACTGTAGTCTTTGTATTTTGTCGAGTGTAAACCGAACTGATAGTTTGTCTCTTCCACTCGGTCTGGTCGAGTGGGGTCAGAACCGGTGGGGGCACGCCAAGTGCACCCACTGGGTGTAGTCCCCGAGACCGCGGTCGACTGCTGGCAGTCGACTGTCGTCTGAGTTCTTTCTCTCTTCTTTTTTTTACTCCCTGCACTCGACTCCGGCGGGCCGATCGAGTGGGATCAGAACCGGTGGGGGCACGCAAAGTGCACCCACTGGGTGTAGTCCCCGAGGCTATGGTGGACTACGGGCAGTCGACCGTAGCCTTAGTACTTATTGACTTTGTTGTTTTTCGCTATAAAAATAACTTCTCCCTTTGATTTCAGAAATCTTGTGATCTTGGAGCTCGCTTTGCTGACTTGGAGAAACAGCAGATCCAACTAAACCTTGACTTGGAGCTGGCCAAGACAGAGCTGCAAAGGGTCAAGGACGACGCCACTGGTAAAACGAATTTGTCGACTGGTCTGTCTTAGGCTTGAGTACCCTTCTACTCTTTGTGAATCAGGCATCATTTCTTTGTAGAAAAACTGAGAGAAGCTCTGGCGAAGAAGGATCAGGATTTGGATGCTGCTCGAAAGGAGGCTGATGACAGAACCGCTCTAGCTGAACAGAAACTGGCTTCGGTCGGCCAGTTGGAAGAAGAGAATACCAGGCTGAAATCTGCTATGAATGACGCCAACAAGGAGTGCTCGCACTGGAAGAAGGAGAATCTCATCCTGGGCGAGAAGATGGAAAGCATTGCTCGCAGGAGGGATGATCTGGAGAGCTATCTGAGGATCCTTGCCAAGAAGTTGTTCATCAAGCTTGAAGGTGCACATTTTGTTCCGACTGATTTTTTTATGTCGACTCAGTGTACGAAATTGACTTATCCTTGGATCGTGAATGCAGAGTTTTGCCAGAACTTCGAGGAGGAGACTGGGCGGATTGAGCCAGGTTTGGACCCAATCAATTCTCCTGTAAAAGATGAAACTGCCATGAATCTGCTTCGACTGGAATCCCGCATCGACGGTGTCGTGGACTACTTGGCTCGACTGAAGGTCGCCATGTCGTGGATCGACCCGGCACTTTGGCCAGATACCACGCCCCAGAATGATCTCGAGTCCCTGATGACTCGACTTAACGAAATCCCTGATCGAGTGCAGGAGTGGAAGAAATCTTCTACCCGGTGTGGAGCTGATGTGGCCCTGTCTCTGGTTCGCATCCATTGCAAGGAGGTGCGTCAAGATAAGCTAGCGGCAATCAAGGTCGCCAACACCCAGAAGCATGACTTCCGATCTTTTATGGAGACTTTCATCGCTGCAGCCACTCGGATCGCCGACGATGTCGACCTAGACGAGTTCGTCGAGCCTGCTAGTCCTCCTCCCGCGGAGTGAACAAACTTTTATGCCTCACCTTAAATTTGCCTCGGGATGCTGAGTGGTTTTTGTAACCGTTAAACTCTTTCGGGCTGAAAGCCCGAGCACTTCGATCTGTGGTCCGGAACCTTTAGGGTTTATCTGGACTTGGTTTATCGTTAAATATCTTCATGAATCCCCCGTCGAGTGGGAATCGTTCTTCATTCAAGACAACTTTTGTATTTGTGGCGCAGCTCCGAAGGAGAAGGTGGTAGTCGACCTGCATCTTGTTACTGCAGAGCGGGAGGGAGCACACATTGTATTTGTGGCGAAGCTCTCAAGGAAAAGGTGGCAGTCGACCTGCACCTCGTTACTGCAGAGCAGGATGGAGCGCACATTGTATTTGTGGCGAAGCTCTCACGGAGAAGGTGGCAGTCGACCTGCACCTCGTTGTCCTTGAGGATTCAGATGTGTTTCATACTTAGGCGAGTACTGGACTACAGCTAAGCCTCCAAGTGGGAGGCTGGCTCACCACTCGGTAGGATTTTCATATACTTAGGCGAGTACTGGACTGCAGCTAAGACCCCGAGTGGGAGGATTGCTCTCCACTCGGTAGGATTTTTTCAAACTTAGGCGAGTGCCGGACTGCAGCTAAGTCTCCAAGCGAGAGAACTTAGGTGAGTACTGGACTGCAGCTAAGCCCCCGAGTGGGAGGATTGCTCTCCACTCGGCAGTATTTTTTCAAACTTAGGCGAGTGCCGGACTGCAGCTAAGTCTCCCAGTGAGAGAACTTAGGCGAGTACTGGACTGCAGTTAAGCCCCCGAGTGGGAGGATTGCTCTCCACTCGGTCGGATTTGTTCAAACTTAGGCGAGTGCCGGACTGCAGCTAAGTCTCCAAGTGAGAGAATCTTTGGCGAGTACTGGACCGCAGCTAAGCCCCCGAGTGGGAGGATTGCTCTCCACTCGGTAGGATTTTTTCAAACTTAGGCGAGTGCCGGACTGCAGCTAAGTCTCCAAGTGAGAGAACTTAGGCGAGTACTGGACTGCAGCTAAGCCCCCGAGTGGGAGGATTGCTCTCCACTCGGTAGGATTTTTTCAAACTTAGGCGAGTACCGGACTGCAGCTAAGTCTCCAAGTGAGAGAACTTAGGCGAGTACTGGACAATAGTTAAGCCCCCGAGTGGGAGGATTGCTCTCCACTCGGTAGGATTTTTCCCAACTTAGGCAAGTGCCGGACTGCAGCTAAGTCTCCAAGTGAGAGAATCTTAGGCGAGTACTGGACTACAGCTAAGCCCCCGAGTGGGAGGATTGCTCTCCACTCGGTAGGATTTTTTCAAACTTAGGCGAGTGCCGGACTGCAGCTAAGTCTCCAAGTGAGAGAACTTAGGCGAGTACTGGACTGCAGCTAAGCCCCCGAGTGGGAGGATTGCTCTCCACTCGGTAGGATTTTTTCAAACTTAGGCGAGTGCCGGACTGCAGCTAAGTCTCCAAGTGAGAGAACTTAGGCGAGTATTGTACTGCAGCTAAGCCCCCGAGTGGGAGGATTGCTCTCCACTCGGTAGGATTTTTTCAAACTTAGGTGAGTGCCGGACTGCAGCTAAGTCTCCAAGTGAGAGAACTTAGGCGAGTACTGGACTGCAGCTAAGCCCCCGAGTGGGAGGATTGCTCTCCACTCGGTAGGATTTTTTCAAACTTAGGCGAGTGCCGGACTACAACTAAGTCTCCAAGTGAGAGAATCTTAGGCGAGTACTGGACTGCAGCTAAGCCCCCGAGTGGGAGGGTTGCTCTCCACTCGGTAGGATTTTTTAAATACTTAGGCGAAACAGATTCACAGCTAAGCCCCTGAGTAGGAGGCTGGCTCGCCACTCGGTAGGAAATTATTTTTACAAACTTAGGTGAAGCGGATTCGCAGCTAAGCCACCCACTGGGGGATTTCTCACGCAAACAAAAACAATAATAATCACTGGGAAAATTATAACGCTCTTGTCTTTGATAAATAAACTACAGGAATTTTTCTTATTACATCTCATCCGAGTGAGAATTCAAGTATAAAAGGGGCGGAGGAGCTCCGCATTCCAGGCTCATGGCTCATCAATCTGGCGATCGACATTGTAGAGGTGGTATGCTCCATTGTGGAGGACTCTGGTGACTATGAAGGGGCCTTCCCAAGTAGGAGCGAGTTTGTGTGGTTTCTGCTGATCCACTCGGAGGACTAAGTCTCCTTCTTGGAAGGCTCGACTCTTCACGTTTCTGGCATGGTATCGACGCAAGTCTTGCTGATAGATGGTCGATCGGATCATGGCCATTTCTCTTTCTTCTTCCAGGAGGTCGACTGCGTCCTGCCGGGCTTGTTCTGCTTCATCTTCAGAGTAGAGCTCGACTCGGGGAGAGTTGTGAAGGAGGTCACTCGGCAAGACTGCCTCGGCTCCGTAGACCAGAAAGAATGGGGTTCTTCCGGTCGATCGGTTTGGGGTTGTCCTCAATCCCCAAAGGACTGATGGAAGCTCGTCGACCCATGCACCTACTGCGTGCTTGAGATCGCGCATCAATCGGGGTTTCAGTCCTTTGAGAATTAGGCCGTTTGCCCTTTCTGCTTGCCCATTCGACTGGGGGTGAGCGACCAAAGCATAGTCGACCCGAGTGCCCTGAGAGGCGCAAAAGGCCCTGAATTTGCCGGAATCGAAGTTTGACCCATTGTCAGTGATGATGCTGTGCGGAACTCCATATCTGAATATCAACTCTCTGATGAAACTGATAGCAGTGCAAGCATCAAGATTCTTGATAGGCTTGGCTTCAATCCATTTGGTGAACTTGTCGACTGCTACCAATACATGAGTGAAGCCGATCCTACCCGTTCTCAGTGGTCCAACCATGTCCAGCCCCCAAACAGCGAAGGGCCAGACGAGTGGAATGGTTTTCAGGGCTGACGCGGGCTTGTGCGACATATTGGAGTAATACTGACATCCTTCACATTTGTCGACTATCTCTTTTGCCATTTCATTGGCTCTTGGCCAGTAGAATCCCGCTCGGTATGCTTTAGCCACAATGGTCTGAGAGGACGCATGATGACCACAGGTCCCCGAGTGGATATCATCAAGGATCATCTGACCTTCTTCTGGTGTAATACACTTCTGGCTGACCCCAGTCGCGCTTTCTCTATATAACTGTCCCTTTATGACTGTAAAGGCCTTGGATCGACGGATGATCTGTCGAGCCTCTTCTTCGTCCTCTGGGAGTTCTTTCCTTAGGATGTACGTGATGTACGGTACTGTCCAGACGGGAGTGATGACCAAGACTTCCATGATCAGGTCGACCACAGCTGGAATTTCAACTTCAGTCGGATCCGTGGCACTTTTTGACTGCGGGGCCTCTTCAGTGAAGGGATCCTCCTGAACTGATGGTGTGTGGATGTGTTCCAAAAACACATTGCTGGGAATGGCTTCTCTTTTGGAACCTATTTTTGCCAGATCATCAGCTGCTTGATTTTTCAGTCGGGGTATGTGATGAAGCTCTAACCCTTCGAATTTCTTCTCCAGCTTTCTCACTGCATTGCAATAACCAGTCATGGCTGGACTTCTGACGTCCCATTCCTTCATCACCTGATTAACCACCAAATCTGAGTCACCATAGACCATGAGGCGACGGACGCCGAGTGAAATGGCCATGCGCAACCCATATAAAAGTGCTTTGTATTCTGCCTCGTTATTGGAGGAATCAAAGTGGATTTGAAGAACATATCTGAGTTTATCTCCTCTGGGGGAGACCAACACCACTCCGGCACCGGAACCATTCAGCATCTTGGAGCCGTCGAAGAACATGGTCCAATGCTCCGAGTGAACCTGAGTCGGCAGTTGCTGTTCAATCCACTCGGCGACGAAATCTGCGATTGCCTGGGACTTGATAGCTTTCTTTGCCTCAAACTTGATATCTAGAGGAAGGAGTTCAATCGCCCATTTTGCCACTCGACCAGTTGCATCCATGTTATGCAGGATCTTTGACAATGGAGCGTCGCTGACGACTGTAATGGAATGATCAGAGAAGTAGTGAGCAACTTTCTTTGTGGTCATATAAATCCCATATACAAGCTTCTGATAATGAGGATATCTTTGCTTCGATGGGGTCAAGACTTCAGAAATATAATATACTGGGCGATGAACTTTGAAGGTTTTTCCTTCTTCTTCCCGCTCGACCGTAAGTACCGTACTGACGACTTGTCCTGTGGCTGCAATGTAAAGCAGCAAAGGCTCCTTGCTGATTGGGGCAGCAAGCACCGGCTGGATGGAGAGCAGAGCTTTGAGCTCTGCAAACGCTGCATCAGCTTCAGGAGTCCACTCGAACTTGTCGGACTTCTTCATCAATCGGTAAAGAGGCAATGCCTTTTCACCGAGACGAGATATGAATCGACTTAGGGCGGCCAAGCAACCAGTAAGCTTCTGGACGTCGTGCACTCGCACAAGACTTTTCATTCGGAGTATAGTACCGACTTTTTCTGGATTGGCACCGATTCCCCGTTCGAAAACGAGAAAATCGAGTAATTTTCCGCCAGGAACTCCGAATGTGCACTTTGATGGATTAAGCTTGATATCATACCTCTTGAGGTTGTCAAAGGTTTCAGCAAGGTCAATCAGCAGGTCGGAACCCTTCCGTGACTTGACCACAATATCATCCATGTACGCCTCCACATTCCGACTGATTTGGGTGAGCAAACACTTCTGAATCATCCTCATGAATGTGGCTCCGGCATTCTTGAGGCCAAACGGCATGGTAACATAACAGAAGCACCCGAATGGAGTGATGAAGGCTGTTTTGATCTCGTCAGGTCCATACAGACGGATCTGATGGTACCCGGAATAGGCGTCTAAAAAAGACAGTCGCTCACATCCCGCAGTCGAGTCGACTATCTGATTGATGCGGGGGAGAGGAAAATGATCTTTTGGGCAGGCCCGATTGATATGTTTAAAGTTAATGCACATGCGAAGTGACTTGTCCTTCTTGGGGACCATAACAACGTTGGCGAGCCACTCAGAGTGGTAGATTTCTCAGATGAACTCCGCTGCTAAGAGCCGAGCCACCTCCTCGCCAATGGCCTTTCTCTTCTGGACGGCGGACCGTAGGAGATGTTCCTTGACAGGTTTTACTTTTGAGTCGACTCTTAGGCGGTGCTCAGCCAGCTCCCTGGGAACACCCAGCATGTCAGAAGGCTTCCATGCGAAAATGTCCCAGTTCTCACGGAGGAACTGGATGAGCGCTTCTTCCTATTTGGAGTCGAGTGTTGTCGAGATATGAGTTGGAGCAGCGCTAGGGTCGGTCGGTGGATGTGAGCTGTCTTCGTATCGCCAGTCGACTGAAAAGCTGATTCTGTAGCGGGCTTCTTGGCTCGCAACAAATCACTCGGGTCTGCAGTCTTTTGGTATTCCTGCAACTCCACCACTGCCATCTGAGCATCGGCGATCTTCGAACCTTTCTGAAAACATTCTTCCGCTTTCTTCCGATTGCCCGTAATAGTGATCACACCTTTGGGGCCAGGCATCTTCAATTTGAGATACACATAACATGGTCGGGCCATGAAGCGTGCATAAGCCGGCCTGCCCAAAATAGCGTGGTAGGCACTCTGGAAGTCTACAACTTCAAATGTCAACTTTTCTTTGCGGTAATTCTTGGAATCACCGAAAACCACATCAAGAGCAATCTGGCCGAGTGATTCAGCCTTCTTCCCAAGAATGACTCCATGGAAACTCATGTTGCTGGCACTGAGTCTGGACATTGGAATGCCCATCCCTTTCAACGTCTCAGCATATAATATGTTCAAACCACTGCCACCATCCATCAGGACTTTGGTCAGTCGAGTGCCTTCAACAACTGGGTCGACCACCAAAGCTTGCCTCCCAGGGGTGGCGATGTGCGTTGGGTGATCGGACCGGTCGAATGTTATGGCAGTCTGAGACCACTTCAGATAACTGGGTGTCGCCGGAGCGACCATATTCACCTCTCGGTTGATAACTTTCAGTCAACTTTTGCTTTCAACATCAGCAAAAATCATCAGAGTGGAATTGACCTGAGGGTATCCGTTGTCACTATCTTCCTTGTCCTCAATTTTGTCCGACTCCTTTTCCTTATCTTTGGGCTGCTTGCCCTGGAACTGCTGGATCAAGAGTCGACACTGTCGAGTGGTATGTTTCGGGTAAATGAAATTACCCTCTTCATCTTTCTTGGTGTGGACGAGACATGGAAAATCCAACACATCATTTCCATCCTGGTCTTTAACTTTCTTGGGGTTCCAAGGTCCTTTAGGTTTCCCTTTAAACTTTCCTTGGGTTATAGCTAAGGCTTCCCCAGGAGCAGCCGGCTCGGCTTTCCGCTTCTGTTTCCGATTGGGATTTCCTCCGGTTTCTTGGGCGACTGATTTGAGCTTGCCACTCCTGAGTCGATCCTCATCTTCACCATTAGCGTACTTGGTGGCAATCTCCATCATCCGGTTCAGAGACATATCTCCGGTCTGACCGAATTTTAGATTCAGTTCTCTGTACTTGACGCCTTCTTTGAAGGCACAGACTGCTTGGTGGTTAGGCACATTCTCTATCGTGTGATGCAACGTGATCCATCTCTGAATGCAATCCCTCAAGGTTTCATTCGGCTTCTGCATGCAAGACCGCAGTTCCGTCAGCCCTGCCGGCCTCTTGCATGTTCCTTCAAATGTGGTGACAAACGCTCGGGCGAGATCTTCCCAAGTGTAAATGCTGCTGGGTGCTAACTGGTTCAGCCATGCTCTGGCCGAGCCCTCCAACATGAGAGGCAGGTGTTTCATGGCCACTTCATCATTGCCGCCGCCAATCTGGACGGCCACTCGGTAGTCTTCAAGCCAAGTATCAGGCTTGGACTCGCCAGTGAACTTGCTGACTCTAGTCGCCAACCTGAAGTTGGGAGGAATCACAGCGGCCCTGATGGCTCTACTAAAGCACTCTGGCCCCGAAACATGTGCTCTGCTGCTGGCAGGTGCATCTCTGTCGTGACCTTCCCGGTGAGCTCTGTTCCTATCAACCAAACCTTGAATAAGAATGGATCTCGCATCAAAGCCTGGCTCCCTGGAGTCGACTGGAATCCTTCGCCCAACACTACGAGGGCGCCTGTCATCCTGTTGTCGAGGCGCATACGACCCGCTCCTCGGGGGAGGGGTGGACACTCGACGTCGATCATCACAATCGAATCGGTGATCATATTGCTCACGGTTCCCATACTGATTACGCCAGTCCCCACGTCCTTCACGCCTTGGGGGCGATCTTGGGCTATGAGCCAATTGGACTGTGTCCGCGGCAACGGATTTGCTGTGAATCTTGTTCCGCGACTGAGAAACAGCGGAATTCTGGTCTCCTGCTGCCCAGAGTAACGCTCTGATCTGCAGCAATCCTCTGCCAGCCTCCGACTCGGAAGGCTGAATCGACTCTGCTATACGGGCTGTAGCTGCTAAATTCTGAATCGGAGTTCGATATACCTGCGGGGGCGGGAAGAGCCGACGTCGACTAGATTCGGGAACCCGTTGTCGCGCACGCTCGTCGAGTGCTCGCTAGAGGTTCTCCAGTCGAGTGCGCTCGACCAAGTTTGCCAGGCGCGCGTCTTCCAAGGCACGAGCCTTGGGGGTTTCTCCAACGATAGGAGTGTGCAGTGCATCCATGTTCCGGCGGTGAAGTTCTTCTCTCTACAGCGACGTGAGAGGCTCGGGAAGATATTCCTCATGGGGACGCGACGGGTCGCCTCCACCCGCACCTCCGTCGGTGTGGGGAAAACCGGGAGGACTGGGCGGTCCATCGACCATCAAAACCTCCGCCGTCGGATCGCTGCTGTCGCACTCGGATGCGGTCTCTGCGGAGCCAGTCGACAGGTCGAACAGGCCGTAGAGGGATTCATCGGGCTCGATTGCCGCGACTTGAGGGGTGGCCGACTGGCGTGCCACCGCGTGTCTCACCCACCGCTGAAGTCTCGACCAACCGGAGCGCTTGCGCTGGCGGGAAACAGGGAGGGAGGACAACACAGGAGCCGACCGGTAGGAGGTCGACGGTTGCCGCAGGAGAACGCCGCGGACGCACGCGCTAAAGTGCGTTTCCCCGCGGACAAGGAGTGCGTCCACGTCGAGCGGAGCCTCCTGAAGCCAAGCGGAGTCGTCGGCGATGAACGTGAGCACGCCGAGACGGATCTCGCGGCCCTCCACCAAAACTCCTCCGAAAACCATGATGATTCGGGTCGGAAAAGATCGCAACTCCTCCAACAAAACGCTAAAACACCCGCCCCACGGTGGGCGCCAACTGTCGTGGTTCTAAGTCTGACAGTAGTGTAGGGGGGTAAGTATGGAGAGGCAAGATCTTAGCTATGGAGAAGTTGTAAGCATGCAAGGTTTACGAGTTCAGGCCCTTCTCGGAGGAAGTAATAGCCCTACATCTCGGAGCCCGGAGGCGGTCGACTAGATTATGCGTGTATGAATTACAGGGGTGCGAACCCTTGTCTCGGAGGAGGGGGTGGCTTATATAGAGTGCGCCAGGACCCCAGCCAGCCCATGTTACAAAGGGTTCAATGTACATTAAGGCAGGGCGTTACTGGTAACGCTAGTAATAAAGTGCTATGATGACCATAAAAGCTACTTAATAACCGACCGTTAGCATGCGGAGTGCCTTTAGGTCTCCTGACCGTCGAGTGGCTTGGTCTTGGTCGAGTGGTTGCTTCTTGGTCGAGTATCTTCGAGTCTGTCGAGTGGAACACCTCCAAGTCGATTGAAAGATGATTTCTTTTGGAGATGTCCTTGGGTAGGTCAGTTTGGACAGGTCCATGCCCCTACCCTAGGTACATAGCTTCATCACTGCTGGCATTGGCTTCTTCTCTTCTTGTTTTGACTTCTTCTTCTGCTTATCATCTAGCTGCTCCACCAGAGTCTTCTTCCTCTTCTCTCTTTCAGTTGGCCGGCCTTTCTTTGGGACATGAGTTGGGTTTCGTAGCATCTCTGTGCTTTGAGGCTGTGGTAGGCCATCACTCAACGCTCCCGTTGCAGCAGCAGGTTGCGTTGGGGGTTCACTGCGCTGCGTTGCTTGTTGTTCTGGCAGTACCCCTCTTTTCGCCGCTGCTATAGCAGGCTCAAGAACTTTTATTGCTTCATCTAATATCTTGTATGCATCATCATTGCAACATGCATCAGAGGCGAGCCATGTCAACCTTCGGCACAAGGAGTTGTATTTGAGCGTGTTTGTCGAGGGGTGCCCAAATTCCAGCAATCGCCCAGTTCTGGCCATGCTTGTTGTTGCTGCTTCAGACCACCTTTCCAACAAGTATTGTTGTGGAATAACTTGCACATTGAGGTGCACTATCACCCTTATTATGTGGGCGCAAACCAAGCCATTCATCTCAAAGTAGTGGCAACTACATTGGAACACCCCTTCATCCATCATAACACGCACAGAGAAGAGCTTTGGGTTCGCATATAAGCTTGATGTTAGATTGACATGAGGCCTCGCCCTTGGTACTCAGCGTCTTGGTTGATAATGTAGCCCGTAGACGCAGTCACTTGTTTCTGGAACTTGCCAAAGACATTGTGTGTGTAGTAATCAGCAGCTTGGCGCTCAATATTGTATCTGCAACTTCACAAAAGGAAGCAAAATTCTCAAAACAAATCATGAAAAAACATTTTTTTGGATTTTTTGCTTTGGTATAGTGAAGCTGGCCTACCGAGAGTATAGTGGAGGAGCCGTCGTTTCACCAGTGAACCCAGCATTGTCCTCGCGATCAAGTACAGTTTCCTGACACAGTTCATACTGTTGCACAAACCTCCATACAGAATCAACTGGACGAATCATTGTCTTGAAATATGAGTTCAGCCCCTCGGACCTGCCTGTCGTGCTTGTGAACGGGAAGAAATTGTTCTTGAAGTACGTTGGAGCCCACGTATGTCTTGTTCGCCACATGTTCTTCAAGTGTTTGTTTTCAGCAACTTCGAAACACTCCAACATGTGCTGCCATGTTTCCTCAAATTCTTCAACCGTTTCAGAGTTGTTGATACAAGTGTAAAACACATCTGCAAACGCCTCATCTCTAAGCAGCCTCCCCAACTTAGAACGCGTGTTGCCAAACACATGAAACTTGCAACACCTATGGCAAGTATTTGGGAGCACCTGCTCTATAGTTGTTGCCATTGCTTGGTCCTGGTCAGTCATTATGTTCTTTGGATGCTCATTGTCCATTGCAACCATCCATTGCTCAAAGACCCACTTGAACGTTTCAATAGTCTCATCCGGCAACAAAGCACACCCGAGTGAAATGGTTTGGAGGTGGTTGTTGATACCAACTATAGGACCAAAGGGCATGTTGTATCTGTTAGTGCAGAAAGTTGTGTCAAAGAACACGCAATCTTTATATTTCAGGTACAGCGCCCTTGTCCTCCCTTCAACCCAAAACAATGCAGTGACAGAGTTCGTTGCAGGATCTTTTTGCTTCGCAAAGAAAAACTCTGGATTCTCGGCCTTCCTCCTCTCAAAGTACTTCACTGTCATATCCATGTCCTGTTGTGTTATCGCTTCCCGAAGCTTTGCACGTTCATTCGCAACATCCCTCTTCACGTACGGCAGTATCCTAGGGCCACCTCCATGTATCCTACCAAGGAAACTCATGCAATCTGAATTTGACAGGTTAATATCATGCAACGTCAACAAGAGTTTGTAATCTTCAGCAGGTATTTTGCGGTGCGAGCGTTAGTATCTAACACGCCCTGGTTGTTGCATCAGTGGATGTGTATGCTCTGCAACAAAGCAAGTGACTGTCAATCTCCCCTCCCTAATCCCAATAATCATGTGTGCCTTACAATCATGATGGAGAATCTTGTTTTTCTGACGCGTTCTTGTCACATCCATTTCAGCACCAGGGCGCCTGCTGGAGTTGCTTGTGTCTGTTGCAATGCTCTCTGAGGTGCTACTTGTTTCCGGTTTATCGGGCTTTCTAGCGTGCACACACCCAAAGACCCTCTTGATCATTATTGCATCCTCTTGCTTCTGTCCTCTCTTTTGGCTGTACTTTGTAGAAGATATATGTGTGCCGAATCCCAAGTTGAAGGCATAGTCATTGTAGAATTTCTGGGCATCCTCAAATGTGTCAAACACCATGCCAACATAGGGCGATAGTGGTTGTGATGAAACATCTCCATCATCTGAATCATCTTGCATCACATCATCAGCATGCAACAATCCCTCTGAATCTTCATGATTATCGACAGAAAAGTTCTCTTGGACATAGCTCTCTTCCCCTTCAGCACCAGCTCCCTGAAATAAGGCACATGTTTTTTCATGTAAATAGAGAGGTCTTGGTTGAAAGTATTATTTTCCTATAGTTTGTATCAACAGTTATATTTGTTGTTTCAGAAATTCAGGTACACAGATACATTTATCAACGGTTTTTCAGCTTCATTTACACACAAATTTTCAGTCAATGGCCTTTTCTCACATAAGCACACACATTCAAAATCGTATCATAGGTTGATAAATATCAACTAACAGAGAGGATCATGTTTTGCAGAGATAGAGCAAGCACACATGTGTGCTTGGTATTTGCCTTGGTTCCACTCACACACATGAAACAAATTTGAATTTCTAGCTGCCACACACATAAAACAAATAGAAAATCCTACCTATGTTTTTGATACATAGGGTTTTCCATGAGTTTCAGAGACACACAAGTGTTCATGTTTTTTCAGAGTCAGAGACACATAAGTGTTCATGTTTTTTCAGAGACTCACACACACGAAACAAATTTGAATTTCTAGCTGCCACACACATGAAACAAATAGGAAATTCTAGCTATGTTTCTGATACATAGGTTTTCAATGAGTTTCAGAGACACACAAGTGTTCATGTTTTTTCAGAGTCAGGAAACTCACCCAGCTGCCCTGATTTGATCTGGTAGAAGTTGTTTCAGGAAACACAACCGGAGGGTTGGTGAATCAGGATGATACTCCAGCTCGCGGAGGAAGCCCCGCGGCCGCGGTCGGAGCTGAGAACGACGGCCGCGGCTGTTCTCCAAGAGGCGGCCCCCGATGAGCTCGATCTGCGTCGGATCCCAGCATCTGCCGCGCAATGTGGTGCGCCATGTTATTGCAGGAATTTCATGCTAAAGGACTAGGTGCCCCCGCACGCCGGCGACAGCAATTTTTTGCGGTGGTGGCGAGTGCCACCGCGCTAGGGCGGAGCTGTGCCTGGTGGACGGTGAATAGGGGATTCTGTTTCTGAAACAGAGCGGCTGTTGCAGGAAATAACGACCTGGTCAGTTGCGAGCGGTGGATGCATCCGACGGCTGTTAGGTGGCTAATCCAACGGCTCTCCGGGCGGCGGATGATTCTAACACATCCGCCGGCTGACGCGTAGCGGTTCCCTTATAAAAATGTAGCCCACCGTACAATCTTACAAAGTGTTTTGGATTCGTGCTGCAGCTGGCTACTAACTTATAGCCGATCTCTCTCCTCTCTTCTCATCTCTCACCTCCAACTAAGCAAAACTATAATATTTTAGTCCTTATAGCATGTTTATGTCACCTTATTGTACTTGCTCTAAGAGCATCTACAGTCGGACTTTGCAAATCCGGCCCCTCAAATGCCGTGTACGTGACCGGGCGCGCCCACGGATAGTGATCAGTCACGCCTCAAAATAGCCACTCTGCATCCGAGTAGGAGGGCTCCGGCTCCTTCTCCTCCTGCTCGACCCCATCCATGTAGGAGAACATATCCTCCTTGTATCACCCCTAGTGTCATTCTACAGTGACCTCACATTAATGATGCCATGTCATCCAGTTTGACTAAGCCAAATTACCATTTGATAAAAATGTAAGTCAAATTCTTATTTAATCAAACAATGAAACAAAAATGTTCGAGATGTTGCAAATAATCCCCAGGTAATTGTCATGGAGAAGTAAACTCAAATTGGATTTTCACTTTGTCATTAGCAATATTTTAGTGGACCAGCAATATTTAATTAGGTCATTTAAATTCCAACCGATATTCTTACTTTTCCAAAACCACATGAAACTTTGTGTGTGGCCCTATGCTAATGCATTGAGTTTACGTGCCAAGCTTCATATTGAACAAAATCCATTTAGGAGCAAAATAAAAAAAGAAAATTTGAACTAAAAGGAGAAAATAAAACAGACAAAAACAAAAAAAGGCCAATGGGATGGGATGCCCAGACCACCAAGCCCAACCTTCTCCTACCTCCGCTACAGTGGAGACAGAGGAGTGGAGGCCATCCGCTGGCCATCCCGCAGCCCTCCCCGTAGGTTAAGAGCATCACTCATGCCCTCCCCCGGTAACCCTAGCCCCCTTTATCCCCTCCCTCGCGTCGATGCACTCACCCCTGCCTCCGCAGCGCCACCGCTGCTGTCGTGCTCCGAAGCCACCTTGTGACGCACGAGGATGTCCAGCGCCTTCATCGTCATCGACTACGTCTCCCTTGTGGATCGGATCGAGCTCTCCGCCCTTGCATCGCTAGATCGAGCCGTCGCCTTCGTCCATGGTCATCGTCATTCGTCGTCGATCCGCCACAACCGCTGCCTCCTCGCCTCCGTCGAGCCCGTTGTCGCATCCGCTGTGAGCTCTGCTCTGTTTCCCCCCTCTTCCCTTTCTGATTCCCCTGTCGTAGGTCGCCGCACCACCCCGCCCGAGCTCCCGGCGAGCTCACGGTCGCCGCGTCCGGCCGCGCCCAGGGCTCCCCTGCCCGCGCCATGGCCCCGCTGCCTCCGGTCGCCACTTTAGCCCACCCACTGCCGGCAGCCACCCCGCTCGTCGCGTTGGCTGCGCCAGGGCCGGCCACCGCCTGTGTGCGCGTGCACCATTCCCCCCTTCTGGCTAAAGCCACTACTAAATATTTAATCTAGCTATCCCTAAGACACTTACATGTGGGACCTGCCTAGAACTATTTAAACAGATAAGGTGCACAATCAGTGGTTGACTATGCACTTCGGCCTCCACCTGTCATACATACTGTGTGTGAAAGTGCGTTATATCGACCAGAGCGGGTGAATGGGCGATTTTTACAAATTCGTCACTGAGTAAATACAACTTGATGAATTTGTTATGTGACTAAATACTAGCAGCAGAATAAGTACCCAGGTGCAGCATAACATGGCAGTAACACAGTCATCATGATAATATGAAACAAGAACAGAGCACAGGTAGCGTGTAAACAGGATAAGCAGGCAGAAGGCAAGATGACTGAAGAAATAGGATTGAGAAAATTGAAGGAAATATGCCCTAGAGGCAATAATAAAGTTGTTATTTTATATTTCCTTATATCATGATAAATGCTTATTATCCATGCTATAATTGTATTAAACAGAAACTTGATACATGTGTGGATACATAGACAAAACACAGTGTCCCTAGTAAGCCTCTACTAGACTAGCTCGTTAATCAAAGATGGTTAAGTTTCCTAACCATAGACATGTGTTGTCATTTGATAAACGGGATCACATCATTAGAGAATGATGTGATGAACAAGACCCATCCGTTAGCTTAGCATAATGATTGTTTAGTTTTATTGTTATTGTTTTCTTCATGACTTATACATGTTCCTCTGACTATGAGATTATGCAACTACCGAATACCGGAGGAACGCCTTGTGTGCTATCAAACGTCACAACATAACTGGGTGGTTATAAATATGCTCTATAGGTGTCTCCGAAGGTGTTTGTTGAGTTGGCATAGATCGAGATTAGGATTTGTCACTCTGTGTATCGGAGAGGTATCTCTAGGCCCTCTCGGTAATGCACATCACTATAAGCCTTGCAAGCAATGTGACTAATGAGTTAGTTACGGGATGATGCATTACGGAACGAGTAAAGAGACTTGTCGGTAACGAGATTGAACTAGGTATGTGGATACCGACGATCGAATCTTGGGCAAGTAACATACCGATGACAAAGGGAACAACGTATGTTGTTATGCGATTTGACCAATAAAGATCTTCGTAGAATATGTAGGAACCAATATGAGCATCCAGGTTCCGCTATTGGTTATTGACCGAAGATGTGTATCGGTCATGTCTACATAGCTCTCGAACCCGTAGGGTCCGCACGCTTAACGTTCGATGACGATTTGTATTATGAGTTATGTGATTTGATGACCGAAGTTTGTTCGGAGTCCCGGATGAGATCACAGACATGACGAGGAGTCTCGAAATGGTCGAGAGGTAAAGATTCATATATTGGAAGGCTATATTCGGACATTGGAAAGGTTCCAAGTGATTCTGGTATTTTTCAGAGTACCGGGGAGTTACAGGAATTCGCCGGGAGAAGTGATGGGCCTTATTGGGGCATACAGGAAAAGAGGAGGCAGGCCAAGGGGAGGTGGCGCGTGCCCCCACCCCATGGGTCCGAATTGGACTAGGGGAAGGGGGCAGCGCCCCCCCTTGCCTTTTCCTACTCCCTCTCTCTTTCCCTCTTTTATTCTCTCCTACTCCGAAAAGGAAAGGGATTCCTACTAGGACTTGGAAGTCCTAATAGGACTCCATACTCTTGGCGCACCCCTAGGGGGACGGCCTCTCTCCCTCCCTCCTTTATATACGTGGGCAGGGGGCACCCCAAAGACACCAAGTCTTCTCTTAGCCGTGTGCGGTGCCCCCCTCCATAGTTACACACCTCGGTCATATCGTCGCAGTGCGAAGCCCTGCGCCGGTAACTTCATCATCACCGTCAACATGCCATCGTGCTGACGAAACTCTCCCTCGTCCTCAACTGGATCAAGAGCTCGAGGGACGTCATTGAGCTGAACATGTGCTGAACACCGAGGTGCCGTACGTGTAGTGCTAGGATCGGTTGAATCGTGAAGACGTTTGACTACATCAACCGCGTTACTAAACGCTTCCACTTTCGGTCTATGAGGGTATATGGACACTCTCTCCCGTCTCGTTGCTATGCATCTCCTAGATAGATCTTGCGTGATCATAGGTAAAATTTTTGAAATACTGCGTTCCCTAACAGTGGTATCAGAGCCAGGTCTATGCGTAGATGTTATATGCATGAGTAGAACACAACGAGTTGTGGGTGATAATAGTCATACTGCTTACCAGCAACGTCTTACTTTGATTCAGTGGTGTTGTTGGATGAAGCGGCCTGGACCGACATTACATGACCGCGTTCATGAGACTGGTTCTATCGACGTGCTTTGGACACAGGTGGCTGGCGGGTGTCTGTTTCTCCAACTTTAGTTGAATCGAGTTTTACTACGCCCGGTCCTTGTTGAAGGTTAAAACAACACACTTGACGAAAAATCATTGTGGTTTTGATGCATAGGTAAGAACGGTTCTTGCTAGAAGCTCGTAGCAGCCACGTAAAACTTGCAACAACAAAGTAGAGGACGTTTAACTTGTTTTTGTAGGGCATGTTGTGATGTGATATGGTCAAGACATGATGTGATATAATTTGTTGTATGAGATGATCATGTTGTTGGAAATATGCCCTAGAGGCAATAATAAATTGATTATTATTATATTTCCTTGTTCATGATAATCGTTTATTATCCATGCTATAATTGTATTAATAGGAAACTCAGATACATGTGTGGATACATAGACAACACCATGTCCCTAGTAAGCCTCTAGTTGACTAGCTCGTTGATCAATAGATGGTTACGGTTTCCTAACCATGGACATTGGATGTCATTGATAACGGGATCACATCATTAGGAGAATGATGTGATGGACAAGACCCAATCCTAAGCATAGCACTAGATCGTGTAGTTCGTATGCTAAAGCTTTTCTAATGTCAAGTATCATTTCCTTAGACCATGAGATTGTGCAACTCCCGGATACCATAGGAATGCTTTGGGTGTACCAAACGTCACAACGTAACTGGGTGACTATAAAGGTACACTACAGGTATCTCCGAAAGTGTCTGTTGGGTTGGCACGAATCGAGACTGGGATTTGTCACTCCGTGTAAACGGAGAGGTATCTCTGGGCCCACTCGGTAGGACATCATCATAATATGCACAATGTGATCAAGGAGTTGATCATGAGATGATGTGTTATGGAACGAGTAAAAGAGACTTGCCGGTAACGAGATTGAACAAGGTATCGGGATACCGACGATCGAATCTCGGGCAAGTACAATACCGCTAGACAAAGGGAATTGTATACGGGATTGATTAAGTCCTTGACATCGTGGTTCATCCGATGAGATCATCATGGAACATGTGGGAGCCAGCATGGGTATCCAGATCCCGCTGTTGGTTATTGACCGGAGAACGTCTCGGTCATGTCTGCATGTCTCCCGAACCCGTAGGGTCTACACACTTAAGGTTCGATGACGCTAGGGTTATAAAGGAAGCTTGTATGTGGTTAACGAATGTTGTTCGGAGTCCCGGATGAGATCTAGGATGTCACGAGGAGTTCTGGAATGGTCCGTAGGTAAAGATTTATATATAGGAAGTCCTGTTTCGGCCATCGGGACAAGTTTCGGGGTCATCGGTATTGTACCGGGACCACCGGAAGGGTCCCGGGGGCCCACCGGGTGGGGCCACCTATCCCGGAGGGTCCCATGGGCTGAAGTGGGAAGGGATCCAGCCCAAAGTGGGCTGGGGCGCCACTTCCCTTATGGCCCATGCGCCTAGGGTGAAGGGGGAACCCTAAGGAAGAGTCCCAAGGAGGGAAGGCACCTCCTAGGTGCCTTGGGGGGGAGGGAAACCTCCCCTGGCCGCCGCCCCCTAGGAGATTGGATCTCCTAGGGCTGGCGCACCCCCCCTTGGGCTCCCTATATATAGTGAGGGTAGGAGGGCCTCTTGACACACCCCTTATGCCTTTGGTGCAGCCCCTCCCTCTCTCCTAAGTCCTTCTCCTCTCCCGTGGTGCTTGGCGAAGCCCTGCAGGATTGCCACGCTCCTCCACCACCACCACGCCGTTGTGCTGCTGCTGGATGGAGTCTTCCTCAACCTCTCCCTCTCTCCTTGCTGGATCAAGGCGTGGGAGACGTCACCGGGCTGCACGTGTGTTGAACGCGGAGGTGCCGTGCGTTCGGCACTTGGTCATCGGTGATTTGAATCACGACGAGTACGACTCCATCAACCCTGTTCACTTGAACGCTTCCGCTTAGCGATCTACAAGGGTATGTAGATGCACTCTCCTTCCCCTCGTTGCTAGTCTCTCCATAGATTGATCTTGGTGACATGTAGGAAAAAATTGAATTTATGCTACGTTCCCCAACACATGTTTTGTTAAAGTTATCGGCAACTGGTAGGAGCCTTACGGTTGTCTCTTTATTGCATAAGATGCAAGCGCCATAAAATTGCTTTACTTTATCGATATGCGATAGCAATAATTGCAAAAGCAATAGTTGGCGGGACGACCATGTGATGACACGTTGATAGTGTTGGGGAACGTAGTAATTTCAAAAAAAAAATCCTACACACACGCAAGATCATGGTGATGCATAGCAACGAGAGGGGAGAGTGTTGTCTATGTACCCTTGTAGGCCGTAAGCGGAAGCGTTATGACAACGCGGTTGATGTAGTCGTACGTCTTCACGGTCGACCGATCCTAGTACCGAAAGTACGGCACCTCTGCGATCTGCACACATTTGTCTCGGTGACGTCCCACGAACTCACGATCCAGCAGACTGTCGAGGGAGAGCTTCGTCAACACGACGGTGTGATGATGGTGATGATGATGCTACCGGAACAGGGCTTCGCCTAAGCACCGCTACGATATGACCGAGGTGGATTATGGTGGAGGGGGCACCGCACACGGTTGGAAACAATCAACTTGTGTGTTCTAGGGTGCCCCTGCCCCTGTATATAAAGGAGCAAGGGGGAGGCCGGCCAGCCTCGGGGCGCGCCAAGGAGAGGGAGAAGTCCTCCTCCTAGTAGGAGTAAGACTCCCCCTTTCCTAGTCCAACTAGGAAGAGTGAGGGGGGGGAAGGAGAGGAAGGGAAAGAGGGGGCGCCGCCCCCTCCTTGTCCAATTCGGACTCCCAAGGGGGGAGGGCAGCCCTATGGCCCGTCCTCTCTCTCACACACAAGGCCCATGTTGGCCCATTAGTTCCCCTGGGGGTTCCGATAACCCCCCCACTACCAGGGAAAAGGCTAGCAGCAGCACGGGTTCTAGGTATATCAGTAGCGCGGGGACCGACGCTACTAATAAGGTGCTATAGCTAACCCGTAGCAGTAGCGCGTGCACACCCGCGCTACTGCTATACAAGTGTAGCAGCAGCGCACTTCGTGGAAGCTCGCTACTGCTAATAGCTCTAGTGCGCTTTGCCTGGACGCGCTACTGCTACTGTGGCGCTGGTGCTAACTTTTCTCCACTCGCTACCGCTAATTTTAGTAGTTTTTTTCTGCATATTTGTTTTGTATTTGAATAGGCTTTATACAATAATCTTTAGCATACGATACACATACAAAAGTAATCATAGCATATACATACAAATAGTCTCATCAAATCATGTCATCATCATAATCATCATCCAACACAAAGTGGTCTCTCGTCATCATCTCGAAAATAGCGATACAAATCTCGATTACTTGCAACTACATCGTCATCCATCTAAACAATGATATACGTGAGAATAGCTATCACTTTGCGTGAACCTAAACTAACTACTGGCTGTCTCTCGGAAACCGGAAACCGAAACACCTGGGCCTGACATTCTGCCCACTCGTCGTATACTCCTGGCGTAGCACTTCTTCGCCATCGATGATCTATACACCTGCATCGTCACATGAGTCGATGATATGCAACATATATAGTTGAGCAATAGAAAGAGACGGACTTGGCAAAAATAGAAGCAACATATCATAAGCATAAATAACAAAGTCCATCGTACCCAAAATGCCCTAACTAGAGTGATCTTAGCTAGTCGAGGAGGACGGTTTAATTACATCACAAATAAAGTTTCATCGTGCATAATTCAAAGTTTCATCATACAGATAGTATGGACTAAATGGACACATTGTCATATATCGACAATCACTCCATGTCGTGCCATCCATCCAAGTCTGGGTGATAGTCCCCGAGCTTAGTGAAAGGCTTCAGGTCGAGAGGCTGAGCGACTACGCGTGTTCGGATGTCTTCCCGCGACATTTGTTCTTCTTCGTAGAACATCCCTGTTTTTTGATGTCTACTACACAACCTTCTTCTTGTAGACGTTGTTGGGCCTCCAAGTGCAGAGGTTTGTAGGACAGTAGCAAATTTCCCTCAAGTGGATGACCTAAGGTTTATCAATCCGTAGGAGGCGTAGGATGAAGATGGTCTCTCTCAAGCAACCCTGCAACCAAATAACAAAGAGTCTCTTGTGTCCCCCAACACACCCAATACAATGGTAAATTGTATAGGTGCACTAGTTCGGCGAAGAGATGGTGATACAAGTGGTATATGGATGGTAGATAAAGGGTTTTGTAATCTGAAAATATAAAAACATCAAGGTAACTAATGGTAAAAGTGAGCACAAACGGTATCGCAATGCGTTGAAACAAGGCATGGGGTTCATACTTTCACTAGTGTAAGTTCTCTCAACAATAATAACATAATTGGATCATATAACTATCCCTCAACATGCAGCAAAGAGTCACTCCAAAGTCACTAATAGCGGAGAACAAACGAAGAGATTATGGTAGGGTACGAAACCACCTCAAAGTTATTCTTTCCAATCAATCCATTGGGCTATAGAGTTCATACTAGAATAACACCTTAAGACACAAACCAACCAAAACCCTAATGTCACCTAGATACTCCAATGTCACCTCAAGTATCCGTGGGTATGATTATACGATATGCATCACACAATCTCAGATTCATCTATTCAACCAACACATAGAACCTCAAAGAGTGCCCCAAAGTTTCTACCGGAGAATCACGATGAAAACGTGTGCCAACCCCTATGCATAGGTTCATGGGCGGAACCCACAAGTTGGTCACCAAAACATACATCAAGTGAATCACATGATATCCCATTGTCACCACAGATATGCACGGCAAGACATACATCAAGTGTTTTCAAATTTTTAAAGACTCAATCTGATAAGATAACTTCAAAGGGGAAACTCAATCCATTACAAGAGAGTAGAGGGAGAGGAGAAACAAAAGATCCAACTATAATAGCAAAGCTCACGATACATCAAGATCGTATCACCGCAAGAACACGAGAGAGAGAGAGATCAAACACATAGCTACTGGTACATACCCTCAGCCCCGAGGGAGAACGACTCCCTCCTCGTCATGGAGAGCACCGGGATGATGAAGATGGCCACCGGAGAGGGATTCCCCCTCCAGCAGGGTGCTGGAACGGGTCTAGATTGGTTTTCGGTGGCTACGGAGGCTTCTGACGGCGGAACTCCCGATCTATTGTGCTCCCCGATCGTTTTAGGGTATATGGAGATATATTGGCGGAAGAAGTACGGCAGGGGAGCCACGAGGGGCCCACGAGGGTGGAGGGCGCGCCCAGGGGGTGAGCGCGCCCCCTGCCTCGTGGCTTCCTCGTTGAACCCCTTATGTGCAAGTCTTCTGGGTTTCTTCTGGTCCAAAAATAAGTTTCGTGAAGTTTCACGTCAGTTGGACCCCGTTAGATTTTCCTTTTTCGCGAAACCCTAAAATAGGCAAAAAAACAGAAACTGGCACTGGGCTCTGGGTTAATAGGTTAGTCCCAAAAATCATATAATAGTGTATAATAAAGCCCATAAACATCCAAAACAGAAGATAATATAGCATGGAGCAATCAAAAATTATAGATACGTTGGAGACGTATCAGCATCCCCAAGCTTAATTCCTGCTCGTCCTCGAGTAGGTAAAAGATAAAAACAGAATTTTTGATGCCGAGTGCTACTTGGCATAATGTAATTCTTCTTAATTGTGGCATGAATATTCAGATCCAAAAGATTCAAGATAAAAGTTCATATTGACATAAAAAATAATAATACTTCAAGCATACTAACTAAGCAATTATGTCCTCTCGAAATATCATGGCCAAAGAAAGTTCATCCCTACAAAATCATATAGTTTAGTAATGCTCCATTTTCGTCACACAAGAATGCTCTCATCATGCACAACCCCGATGACAAGCCAAGCAATTGTTTCATACTTTAGTAATCTCAAACCTATAAACTTTCACACAATATATGAGCGCGAGCCATGGACATAGCACTATGGGTGGAATAGAATATGATGATGGGGGTTATGTGGAGAAGACAAAAAGGAGAAAGTCTCACATCAACAAGGCTAATCAATGGGCTATGGAGATGCCCATCGACTGATGTTAATGCAAGGAGTAGGGATTGCCATGCAACGGATGCAATAGAGCTATAAATGTATGAAAGCTCAACAAAAGAAACTAAGTGGGTGTGCATCCAACTTGCTTGCTCACGAAGACCTAGGGCACTTGAGGAGGCCCATTGTTGGAATATACAAGCCAAGTTCTATAATGAAAAATTCCCACTAGTATATGAAAGTGACAAAACAAGAGACTCTCTATCATGAAGATCATGGTGCTACTTTGAAGCACAAGTGTGGCAAAGGATAGTAGCATTGTCCCTTCTCTCTTTTTCTCTCATTTTCATTTTTTCATTCATTTTTTTGGGCCTTCTTTTTTTATGGCCTTTCTCTTTTTTGGGGGGCCTTCTCTTTTTATTTATGGCCTTTCTCTTTTTTTATTCCTCACTTGGGACAATGCTCTAGAAAATGATGATCATCACACTTCTATTTATTTACAACTCAATGATTACAACTCGATACTAGAACAAAGTATGACTCTATATGAATGCCTCCGGCGGTGTACCGGGATATGCAATGAACCAAGAGTGACATGTATGAAAGAATTATGAACGGTGGCTTTGCCACAAATACTATGTCAACTACATGATCATGCTAAGCAATATGACAATGATGAATGTGTCATGATAAACGGGATGGTGGAAAGTTGCATGGCAAAATATCTCGGAATGGCTATGGAAATGCCATAATAGGTAGGTATGGTGGCTGTTTTGAGGAAGATATAAGGAGGTTTATGTGTGACAGAGCGTATCATATCATGGGGTTTGGATGCACCGGCGAAGTTTGCACCAACTCTCAATGTGAGAAAGGGAAATGCACGGTACCGAAGAGGCTAGCAATGATGGAAGGGTGAGAGTGCGTATAATCCATGGACTCAACATTAGTCATAAAGAACTCATATACTTATTGCAAAAATCTACAAGTCATCAAAAACCTCGGCACTACGCACATGCTCCTATGGGGATAGATTGGTAGGAAAAGACCATCGCTCGTCCCCGACCGCCACTCATAAGGAAGACAATCAAATAACACCTCATGTATCAAATTTGTTACATAACGTTTACCATACGTGCATGCTACGGGACTTGCAAACTTCAACACAAGAACTTCTCAAATTCACAACTACTCAACTAGCACGACTTTGATATTATTACCTCCATATCTCAAAACAATCATCAAGCATCAAACTTCTCTTAGTATTCAAAACACTCATAAGAATTTTTTTCTACTAATCTTGAATGCCTAGCATATTAGGATTATTTAAGAAAATTACCATGCTATTTAAGACTCTCAAAATAATATAAGTGAAGCACGAGAATTCATCTATTTCTACAAAATAAAACCACCACCGTGCTCTAAAAAAGATATAAGTGAAGTACTAGAGCAAATGACAAACTACTCCGAAAGATATAAGTGAAGATCAATGAGTAGTCAAATAATTATGCAACTATGTGAAGACTCTCTAACATTTAATAATTTCAGATCTTGGTATTTTATTCAAATAGCAAGCAAAACAAAATAAAATGACATCTAAGAATAGCAAACATCATGTGAAGAAGCAAAAACTTAGGATCAACCGATACTAACCGATAGTTGTTGAAGAAGAAAGGTGGGATGCCAACCGGGGCATCCCCAAGCTTAGACGCTTGAGACTTCTTGAAATATTATCTTTGGGTGCCTTGGGCATCCCCAAGCTTGAGCTTTTGCGTCTCCTTAATTCCTCTCATATCACGGTCTCCCTAAATCTCAAAAGCTTCATCCACACAAAACTCAACAAGGACTCGTGAGATAAGTTAGTATAAACCATTGCAAAAACCTTATCATACTCTATTGTAGCAAATCACTATAATTATTATTCAACATTGCATACTAAATTCCTCTGCATATTTAATAGTCCTATCGTCAAATAGAATCATTAAAGAAGCAAACATATGCAAACAATGCAAACAAAACAGCAATCTGCCTAAACAGGACAGTCTGTAAAGAGTGCAGCAAGATCCATACTTCCCTAACTCCAAAATTATGAAAGAAAAATCCCACTGTAGTAAATTTATCAGAGCTTAATATTCAAAAGGTTTCCACATTTTATCACATTCTGACTTTCCTAGGGAATTATTGCAACAGCGATAAACTTTCTGTTTTCAAACAGCAACATGAAGACTTGTAACAGAGGCATAGTAAAGACTATTGATGTCTACTGCACAACCTTCTTCTTGTAGACGTTGTTGGGCCTCCAAGTGCAAAGGTTTGTAGGACAGTAGCAAATTTCCCTCAAGTGGATGACCTAAGGTTTATCAATCCGTAGGAGGCGTAGGATGAAGATGGTCTCTCTCAAGCAACCCTGCAACCAAATAACAAAGAGTATCTTGTGTCCCCAACACACCCAATACAATGGTAAATTGTATAGGTGCACTAGTTCGGCGAAGAGATGGTGATACAAGTGCAATATGGATGGTAGATAAAGGTATTTGTAATCTGAAATTATAAAAACAGCAAGGTAACTAATGGTAAAAGTGAGCGTAAACGGTATTGCAATGCGTTGAAACAAGGCCTGGGGTTCAGAATTTCGCTAGTGTAAGTTCCCTCAACAATGATAACATAATTGGATCACATAACTATCCCTCAACATGCAACAAAGAGTCACTCCAAAGTCACTAATAGTGGAGAACGGACGAAGAGATTATGGTAGGGTACGAAACCACCTCAAAGTTATTCTTTCCAATCAATCCGTTGGGCTATTCCTAGAGTTCGTACTAGAATAACACCTTAAGACACAAATCAACCAAAACCCTAATGTCACCTAGATACTCCAATGTCACCTCAAGTATCCGTGGGTATGATTATACGATATGCATCACACAATCTCAGATTCATCTATTCAACCAACACATAGAACCTCAAAGAGTGCCCCAAAGTTTCTACTGGAGAATCACAACGAA
Organism: Triticum urartu; assembly: GCF_056163025.1. NCBI lineage: Eukaryota > Viridiplantae > Streptophyta > Magnoliopsida > Poales > Poaceae > Triticum > Triticum urartu. The sequence continues at coordinate 145,896,540 of NC_141879.1, read as the reverse complement.
AACGTGTGCCAACCCCTATGCATAGGTTCATGGGTGGAACCCGCAAGTTGATCACCAAAACATACATCAAGTGAATCACGTGGTATCCCATTGTCACCACAGATACGCACGGCAAGACATACATCAAGTGTTCTCAAATCTTTAAAGACTCAATCCGATAAAATTACTTCAAATGGAAACTCAATTCATTACAAGAGAGTAGAGGGGGAGGAGAAACATCATAGGATCCAAATATAATAGCAAAGCTCACGATACATCAAGATCGTGCCAAACCAAGAACACGAGAGAGAGAGATCAAACACATAGCTACTGGTACATACCCTCAGCCCCGAGGGAGAACTACTCCCTCCTCGTCATGGAGAGCACCGGGATGATGAAGATGGCCACCGGAGAGGGATTGCCCCCTCCGGCAGGGTGCCGAAACGGGTCTAGATTGGTTTTCGGTGGCTACGGAGGCTTCTGGCGGCGGAACTCCCGATCTATTTTCTGTTCTGGAAGTTTTAGGGTACGTGAGTATATATGGGTGCAGGAAGTACGTCGGTGGAGCTTCGGGGGCCCCACGAGGCAGGGGGCACGCCCTAGGGGGCCCCTACCCTTGTGAGCACCTCCCTTGGCTTCTGACGTGGGGTCCAAGTCCATCCGGTAGCTTTCCTTCCAAAAATAACTTCTCCAGTTGATTTCGTTCCGTTTCGACTCGGTTTGATATTCCTCTTCTTCGAAACACTGAAATAGGCAAAAAACAGCAATTCTGGGCTAGGCCTCCGGTTAATAGGTTATAAAAGTGGATAATAAAGCCCAATATTGCCCAAAACAGTAGATAACATAGCATGGAGCAATCAAAAATTATAGATACGTTGGAGACGTATCAAGCATCCCCAAGCTTAATTCTTGCTCGTCCTCGAGTAGGTAAATGATAAAAACAGAATTTTTGATGCGGAGTGCTACTTGGCATAATTTCAATGTAATTCTTCTTAATTGTGGTATGAATATTCAGATCCGGAAGATTCAAGACAAAAGTTCATATTGACATAAGAATGATAATACTTCAAGCATACTAACTAAGAAATTATGTGTTCTCAAAATAACATGGCCAAAGAAAGTTCATCCCTACAAAATCATATAGTTTAGTCATGTTTCATTTTCGTCACACAAGAATGCTCTCATCATGCACAACCCCGATGACAAGCCAAGCAATTGTTTCATACTTTAGTAATCTCAAACTCATAAACCTTCACGCAATACATGAGCGCGAGCCATGGACATAGCACTATGGGTGGAATAGAATATGATGATGGGGGTTATGTGGAGAAGACAAAAAGGAGAAAGTCTCACATCAACGAGGCTAATCAATGGGCTATGGAGATGCCCATCGATTGATGTTAATGCAAGGAGTAGGGATTGCCATGCAACGGATGCACTAGAGCTATAAATGTATGAAAGCTCAACAAAAGAAACTAAGTGGGTGTGCATCCAACTTGCTTGCTCACGAAGACCTAGGGCACTTGAGGAGGCCCATTGTTGGAATATACAAGCCAAGTTCTATAATGAAAAATTCCCACTAGTATATGAAAGTGACAAAACAAGAGACTCTCTACTATGAAGATCATGGTGCTACTTTGAAGCACAAGTGTGGTAAAAGGATAGTAGCATTGTCCCATTCTCTATTTTTCTCTCATTTTCATTTTTTTGGGGTCTTCTCTTTTTTATGGCCTTTCTCTCTTTTTTTGGGCCTTCTCTTTTTTATGGCCTTTCTCTTTTTTATTTTTTTATTCTTCACTTGGGACAATGCTCTAGAAAATGATGATCATCACACTTATATTTATTTACAACTCAATGATTACAACTCAATACTAGAACAAAGATGACTCTATATGAATGCCTCCGGCGGTGTACCGGGATTGCGATGAATCAAGTGTGACATGTATGAAAAATTATGGATGGTGGCTTTGCCACAAATACGATGTCAACTACATGATATGCAAAGCAATATGACAATGATGATGCGTGTCATAATAAACGGAATGGTGGAAAGTTGCATGGCAATATATCTCGGAATGACTATGGAAATGCCATAATAGGTAGGTATGGTGGCTGTTTTGAGGAATATATAAGGAGGATTATGTGTGAAAGAGCGTATCATATCACGGGGTTTGGATGCACCGGCGAAGTTTGCACCAACTCTCAATGTGAGAAAGGGCAATGCACGGTACCGAAGAGGCTAGCAATGATGGAAGGGTGAGAGTGCGTATAATCCATGGACTCAACATTAGTCATAAAGAACTCACATACTGATGACCCACAAGTATAGGGGATCTATCGTAGTCCTTTTGATAAGTAAGAGTGTCGAACCCAACGAGGAGCAGAAGGAAATGATAAGCAGTTTTCAGCAAGGTATTCTCTGCAAGTACTGAAATAAGTGGTAACAGATAGTTTTGTCACAAGATAAATTGTAACGAGCAACAAGTAACAAAAGTGAATAAAGTGCAGCAAGGTGGCCCAATCCTTTTTATAGCAAAGGAAAAGCCGGAACAAACTCTTATAATAGGAAAAGCGCTTCCGAGGACACATGGGAATATCTTCAAGCTAGTTTTCATCACGCTCATATGATTCGCGTTCGATACTTTGATAATTTGATATGTGGGTGGACCGGTGCTTGGGTGTTGTCCTTACTTGAACAAGCATCCAACTTATGATTAACCTCTATTGCAAGCATCCGCAACTACAACAAAAGTATTAAGGTAAACCTAACCATAGCATGAAACATATGGATCCAAATCGACCCCTTACGAAGCAACGCATAGACTAGGGTTTAAGCTTCTGTCACTCTAGCAACCCGGCATCTACTTATTACTTCCCAATGCATTCCTCTATGCCCAAATAATGGTGAAGTGTTATGTAGTCGACATTCACATAACACCACTAGAGGCTAGACAACATACATCTTATCAAAATATCAAACGAATACCAAATTCACATGACTACTAATAGCAAGACTTCTCCCTTGTCCTCGAGAACAAACGTAATTACTCACAAAGCATATTCATGTTCATAATCAGAGGGGTAATAATATGCATATAGGATCTGAACATATGATCTTCCACCAAATAAACCAACTAGCATCAACTACAAAGAGTAATCAACACTACTAGCAACCTACTAGCACCAATCCCGGACTTTGAGACAAGAATTGGATATAAGAGATGAACTAGGGTTTGGAGATGAGATGGTGTTGGTGAAGATGTTGATGGAGATTGCCCTCTCCCGATGAGAGGAGCGTTGGTGATGACGATGGTGATGATTTCGCCCTCCCGGAGGGAAGTATCCCCGGCAGAATAGCTCTGCCAGAGCTCTAGATTGGTTCCGCCAAGGTTCCGCCTTGTGGCGGCGGAGTTTCGTCCCGAAAAGTTCCTTCTTATTTTTTTCTCATCGAAAGACTTCATATAGGAGAAGATGGACGTCGGAGAACCACCAGGGGGCCCACGAGGTAGGGTGCGCGCCCTAGGGGGGGCGCCCCCACCCTCGTGAGCAGGGTGTGGGCCCCCTGGCCTTCGTCTTTGGCGAGGATTTTTCTTTATTTATTTTAAGATGTTCCGTGGAGTTTCAGGACTTTTGGAGTTGCGCAGAATAGGTCTCTAATATTTGCTCCTTTTCCAGCCCAGAATTCCAGCTGCCTGCATTCTGCCTCCTTATGTAAACCTTGTAAAATAAGAGAGAATAGCCATAAGTATTGTGACATAAAGTGAAATAACAGTCCATAATGCAATAAATATCGATATAAAAGCATGATGCAAAATGGACGTATCAACTCCCCCAAGCTTAGACCTCGCTTGTCCTCAAGCGAAAAGCCGATAACAATAAATATGTCCTCATGTTTAGAGGTAGAGGCGTCGATAAAAATAAAAATACGGACATGAAGGCATCATGATTATTCTCATAACAGCAACATATATAGATTTTGTCATATGATTACTTATGTTCAAGTGATGATCCATTCACAATGCAAAAGTATAAATCATAAACCTTATTGGGCTCCGACAAACTATAATCTCAGTCATTGAAGCAATTGCAATTTATCATAACATCGGAAAGAGTCTATGTTAGAGCTAAAAAGCAAGTCCACATACTCAACTATCATTTAGTCCTCCATAATTGCTAACACTCACGCAATACTTGTGGTTACAGAGTTTTAATCGGACACAGAGAAAGATAGGGGCTTATAGTTTTGCCCCACAACCTTTTACCTCAAGGGTAATGTCAACAATAATGGTTCATGCTCCCCTATATCCAATTAGATATATATATATATATATATCATGTTCTTTCCAACATGCTGAGCTTGCCAAAGGATAAAATAAAAAATAAAAGGTGAAGATCACCATGACTCTTGCATAAGGTAGAAGATAATAATAAAGGATAGGCCCTTCGCAGAGGGAAGCAGAGGTTGCCATGCGCTTTTATGGTTGGATGCATAAAATCTCAATGCGAAAGAACGTCACTTTATATTGCCCCTTGTGATATGAACCTTTATTATGCAGTCCGTCGCTTTTATTACTTCCACATCACAAGATCGTATAAAGCTTATTTCTCCCACACCAATCAATCATACATATTTAGAGCAATTTTTATTGCTTTGCACCGATGACAACTTACTTGAAGGATCTTACTCAATCCATAGGTAGATATGGTGGACACTCATGGCAAAACTGGTTTAAGGGTATTTGGAAGCACAAGTAGTATTTCTACTTGGTGCTGAGAATTTGGCTAGCATGAGGGGGAAAGGCAAGCTCAACAAGTTAGAGGATCCATGACAACATACTTTATCTCAGATATAAGAAAGACATAACTCATTACGTTGTCTTCCTTGTCCAACATCAACCCTTTAGCATGACATATTTTAATGAGTGCTCCCAATCATAAAAGATGTCAATGATAATATATCTATATGTGAAAACCTCTCTTTCCTTATTACTTCTTATTAATTGCAACAATGACCAAAGCTATGTCTGCCAACTCCCAACAACTTTTAATCATCATACTCTTTCTATGTGAAGTCATTACTCTCAATAAGATCAATATGAACTCTTTGTTTCTTTTTATTCTTTTCTTCTCTCTTTTATTCACCCAAGATCATGGCAAAATAATCAAGCCCTTGACTCAACACTAATCTTTATTATATATAGCTCACAGACTCGATTACAAAGAGAGATCATAAAGCAAACTCAAAACTAGATCATGCCATAAACTTTATTCTACCAGATCAAGATACTACTATTAGAATCGAACTAAGAAAAATGGTAAAGATAGGAGTTGTGATTGTGATACGATACCGGGGCATCTCCCCCAAGCTTGGCAGTTGCCAAGGGGAGTGCCCATACCCATGTGATTATGTCTCCTTTGTCGGTGAAGAAGGTGGAGGTGACGGATAATCGCACATCGAGCGTAAGAGGTCCTCCAGCTTGCGAATAATGCCCTTGAGTGCGACAATATGCTCCTTCAACAAAATATTTTCTTGTGTGAGATACTTGTTTTGTATACAAGCTAACTCAATCATCTTGAAAGCTTCGATCTCAGTTGGGGTAAGAAGGTTATGATCAAGTTGAAGTATGTCTTTTGCTGCTGGAGCTTGATCCTCCGTGGCCTTCTTGATCCTTTCATCCTTGTTGACCCTCGTGGGTTCTTCCCTATTCAAATCTATCTTCATTAGCCAAGCATCGTTGTCACCATTGTTGGAGGAGGGAGATGACATGATGCCTAGCCTGGAAAACCCTGACAGAAAACAGCTCGAAACAAGAACAGAGGAGGTTTGCGTAATACGGGAGTCAAAACCTTCGGGAGGTTATGTAATGAATTTTTACCGACCAATACGTAACGTGCAAGAAAACGGAGTCCGGAAGGCACACGAGGTGCTCACGAGGTTGGGGGGCGCGCCCAGAGGGGTAGGGCGCGCCCACCACCCTCGTGGGGCCCTCGTGTCCTTCCCGGACTGCTACTTATTTTTCTATTTTTCTAAATATTCCAAAACGGAGAAATATTGCCTTAAAAATTGTTTTGGAGTCGGTTTACTTACCGTACCACATACCTATTCCTTTTCGGAGTCCGAAACGGTCTAGAAGGTGTCCCTTATGTATTCCTCCAGGGTTACGGTTTCAATAATATTGGTTACAACATTTATGGGATTACCTGAGATATAATGTTTGATTCTTTGACCGTTTACCACCTTCGGATTTGTGCCTTCGAAGTTGTTGATCTTTATGGCACCGGAACGATAGACCTCTTCGATAACATAGGGGCCTTCCCATTTAGAGAGAAGTTTTCCTGCAAAAAATCTTAAACGAGAGTTGTATAGCAATACATAATCACCTACATTAAACTCACGCTTTTGTATCCTTTTGTCATGCCATCTTTTAACCTTTTCTTTAAACAACTTGGCATTTTCATAAGCTTGGGTTCTCCATTCATCGAGTGAGTTAATATCAAATAACCTCTTCTCACCGGCAAGTTTAAAATCATAGTTGAGCTCTTTAATAGCCCAATATGCCTTATGTTCTAGTTCGAGAGGTAAGTGACATGCTTTTCCATAAACCATTTTATACGGAGACATACCCATAGGATTTTTGTATGCAGTTCTATAAGCCCATAATGCATCATCAAGTTTCTTGGACCAATTCTTTCTAGACCTATTAACAGTCTTTTGCAAAATTAATTTGAGCTCTCTATTGCTCAACTCTACTTGACCACTAGACTGTGGGTGATAAGGAGATGCAATTCTATGATTAACATCATATTTAGCAAGCATTTTACGGAAAGCACCATGAATAAAGTGTGAACCACCATCAGTCATTAAATATCTAGGGACTCCAAACCTCGGGAAAATAACTTCCTTAAGCATTTTAATAGAAGTGTTATGATCAGCACTAGTAGTTGGAATAGCTTCTACCCACTTAGTAACGTAATCAACAGCAACTAGAATATGTGTGTATCCATTAGAGGCAGGAAAAGGTCCCATATAATCAAAGCCCCAAACATCAAACGGTTCAATAACAAGAGAATAATTCATAGGCATTTCTCGACATCTACTAATATTACCAATTCTTTAACATTCATCACAAGACAAGACAAACTTACGTGCATCCTTGAAGAGAGTAGGCCAATAAAAACCAGATTGCAATACCTTATGTGCAGTTCTATCTCCAGCATGGTGTCCTCCATAAGCCTCGGAATGATGCTTGCATAGGATCTATTCCTGTTCATGCTCAGGTACACAACGTCTAATAACACCATCTACTCCTTTATAAAGATGTGGGTCATCCCAAGAGTAATGTCTTAAATCATAGAAAAACTTTTTCTTTTGCTGGTATGTAAAGCTAGGGGGTATAAACTTAGCAACAATATAATTATCATAATCATCATACCATGGAGTACTACGAGAAGTACTTATAACATTTAATTGTTCATCAGGAAAGCTATCATTAATAGGTAGTGGGTCATCAAGAATATTTTCTAACCTAGACAAGTTGTCTGCAACGGGGTTCTCAGCTCCCTTTCTATCAACAATATGCAAATCAAATTCTTGTAGCAAGAGAACCCATCTAATAAGTCTAGGTTTAGCATCTTTCTTTTCCATAAGGTATTTAATAGCAGCATGATCAGTGTGAATAGTTACCTTAGAATCAACAATATAAGGTCTGAACTTATCACAAGCAAATACAACTGCTAAAAGCTCTTTTTCAGTAGTAGCATAATTTCTTTGAGCATTGTATAGAGTCTTACTAGCATAATGAATAACATTTAATTTCTTATCAACTCTTTGCCCTAGAACAGCACCTACAGCATAATCACTAGCATCACACATAATTTCAAAGGGTAAATTCCAATCAGGTGGCTGAACAACAGGTGCAGAGACTAATGCTTTCTTAAGTGTTTCAAATGCTTCTACACAATCATCATCAAAGACAAATGGTATATATTTTTGCAATAAATTAGTCAGAGGCCGAGAAATTTTTGAGAAGTCCTTAATGAACCTCCTATAAAATCCGGCGTGACTAAGGAAACTTCTTATACCTTTGATGTCCTTGGGACATGGCATCTTTTCAATAGCATCGACCTTGGCTTTATCAACTTCAATACCTCTTTCAGAAACTTTATGCCCCAAGACAATACCTTCATTAACCATAAAGTGGCACTTTTCCCAATTCAAGACAAGATTAGTTTCTTCACATCTCTGCAAAACTTGATCAAGATTGCTCAAGCAATCATCAAAAGAGGAACCATAGATGGAAAAAATCGTCCATGAAAACCTCACAATTTTTTTCACAAAAGTCAGAGAATATAGCCATCGTGCATCTTTGATAGGTAGCAGGTGCATTACATAAACCAAAAGGCATACGTCTATAAGCAAAAGTACCAAAAGGGCATGTAAAAGTAGTCTTTGATTGATCTCTAGCCGACACAGGTATTTGAGAGAAACCAGAATAACCATCTAGAAAGCAATAGTGTGTATGTTTGCATAATCTTTCTAGCATTTGATCAATAAAAGGTAAGGGGTAATGATCTTTCTTAGTAGCTTTATTTAATTTGCGGAAATCAATTACCATCCTATAACCTGTGATAATTCTTTGTGGAATCTATTCATCTTTATCATTAGGAACAACTGTAATACCTCCCTTCTTAGGGACACAATGGACAGGACTTACCCACTCACTATCAGCAATGGGATAGATTATACCTACCTCTATAAGCTTTAGTATTTCTTTTCTTACCACTTCTTTCATTTTAGGATTCAGACGTCGTTGAGGATCACGAACTGGTTTGGTATCTGCTTCCAAATTTATTTTATGTTGACATAGAGTGGGACTAATGCCCTTAAGATCATCAAGAGTATATCCAATAGCAGCATGATGCTTCTTCAGAGTTTTCAATAATCTTTCTTCTTCATGCTCTGAAAGGTTAGCACTAATAATAACAGGATATATCTTCTTTTCATCAAGATAAGCATATTTAAGATTATCAGGAAACGGTTTAAGCTCAAACACGGGATCACCCTTGGGTGGAGGAGGATCCCCTAAAATTTCAATAGGCAAATTGTGTTGCAGAATAGGTTCCTGTTTAAAGAATACTTCATCTATTTTCCTTCTTTCATTCATGAACATATCATTTTCATGGTCTAGCAAATAGTGTTCTAAAGGATCACTAGGAGGTACGACAATAGAAGCAAGACCAATAATTTCATCCTTACTAGGTAATTCTTCCTCACGATGTTGTTTACTAAATTTAGAGAAATTAAACTCGTGAACCATATCATCCAAGCCAACAGTAACAACATTCTTTGTGCAATCTATGGTAGCATTAACAGTATTTAAGAAGGGTCTACCAAATATAATGGAACAAAAGTTATCTTGTGGGGAACCAAGAACAAGAAAATCAGCAGGATATTTAGTTTTCCCACACAAGACTTCGACATCTCTAACAATTCCCATTGGTGAAATAGTATATCTATTGGCAAGTTTAATTGTGAAATCAATACCTTCTAACTCAGCAGGTGCAATTTCATTCCTAATTTCTTCGTATAAAGTATGCGGTATAACACTAGCACTCGCACCCATATCACATAAGCCATGATAACAATGATCTCCTATTTTAACAGAAATAACAGGCACGCCTACCACAGGTCCGTGTTTATCTTTAGCACAAGGTTTAACAATTCTAGCAGTTTCACCTTCGAACTGAATAACATGCCCATCAATATTATCAGACAAGAGATCTTTAACAATAGCAATATTAGGTTCTACTTTAACTTGCTCAGGAGGTGTATAAGTTCTAATATTGCTTTTACGAACAATAGTTGAAGCTTTAGCATGATCCTTTATTCTAACAGGGAAAGGTGGTTTCTCAACATAAGAAGTAGGAACAATAGGATCATTATAAGTGACAGTCTTTTCTTCAACCTTAATAGGTGCAGCTACTTTTACTTCTATGGGAGGATGATATTTAAACCACTTCTCCTTAGGGAGATCAACATAAGTAGCAAAAGATTCACAGAAAGAAGCTACTATCTCAGAGTCAAGTCCATATATAGTAAAAACTCACGGAAAATATCGGTATCCATAAAAGATTTAACACAATCAAACTTAGGTGTCATACCTGACTCCTTACCTTCGTCGAGGTCCCAATCTTCAGAGTTGCGTTTAATTCTATCCAATAAATTCCATTTGAATTCAATAGTCTTCATCATAAAAGAGCCAGCACAAGAAGTATCGAGCATGGTTTGATTATTATGAGAAAGCGAGCATAAAAACTTTGCATAATTATTTCTCTTGAGAGCTCATGATTGGGGCATGAATATAACATTGATTTAAGCCTCCCCGAAGCTTGAGCGATGCTTTCTCCTTCGCGAGGCCAGAAATTATATATATAATTGCGATCACGATGAACAAGATGCATAGGGTAATACTTTTGATGAAATTCCAATTTCAATCTTTTATAGTCCCATGATCTCATATCATCACATAGCCTATACCATATCAATGCGTCTCCCTTCAAAGATAAAGGGAAGACCTTCTTCTTAGCAACATCATCGGGTATACCTGCAAGCTTAAATAATCCACAAACTTCATCCACATATATTAAGTGCTCATCAGGATGCTTCGTTCCATCTCCTGTAAAAGGGTTAGCTAGCAGTTTTTCCATCATACCCGAAGGAAATTCAAAAGGAGTTTCATTTTCAATAGGTTCAGTAGGTTGAGGAGCAACTCTTTGCTCTACTGGACGGGGTGAAGATACCCCGAACAAGCCCCTCAGAGAATTACTTTCCATTGTAACAAGTGACAGTAAATTTCAGCACACTATATAAATTTTTCCTTACCAAATTCCACCTACCAAAGGCGCTACACTCCCCGGCAACGGCACCAAAAAAGAGTCTTGATGACCCACAAGTATAGGGGATCTATCATAGTCCTTTCGATAAGTAAGAGTGTCAAACCCAACGAGGAGCAGAAGGAAATGATAAGCGGTTTTCAGCAAGGTATTCTCTGCAAGTACTGAAATAAGTGGTAACAGATAGTTTTGTGACAAGATAAATTGTAACGAGCAACAAGTAACAAAAGTAAATAAAGTGCAGCAAGGTGGCCCAAACCTTTTTATAGCAAAGGACAAGCTGGAACAAACTCTTATAATAGGAAAAGCGCTCCCGAGGACACATGGGAATATCGTCAAGCTAGTTTTCATCACGTTCATATGATTCGCGTTCCATACTTTGATAATTTGATATGTGGGTGGACCAGTGCTTGGGTGTTGTCCTTACTTGAACAAGCATCCCACTTATGATTAACCTCTATTGCAAGCATTCGCAACTACAACAAAAGTATTAAGGTAAACCTAACCATAGCATGAAACATATGGATCCAAATCGACCCCTTACGAAGCAACACATAAACTAGGGTTTAAGCTTCTGTCACTCTAGCAACCCAGCATCTACTTATTACTTCCCAATGCATTCCTCTATGCCCAAATAATGGTGAAGTGTTATGTAGTCGACGTTCACATAACACCACTAGAGGCTAGACAACATACATCTTATCAAAATATCAAACGAATACCAAATTCACATGACTACTAATAGCAAGACTTCTCCCTTGTCCTCAGGAACAAACGTAATTACTCACAAAGCATATTCATGTTCATAATCAGAGGGGTAATAATATGCATATAGGATCTGAACATATGATCTTCCACCAAATAAACCAACTAGCATCAACTACAAAGAGTAATCAATACTACTAGCAACCTACTAGCACCAATCTCGGACTTTGAGACAAGAATTGGATACAAGAGATGAACTAGGGTTTGGAGATGAGATGGTGCTGGTGAAGATGTTGATGGAGATTGCCCTCTCCCGATGAGAGGAGCGTTGGTGATGATGATGGTGATGATTTCCCCCTCCCGGAGGGAAGTATCCCCGGTAGAACAGCTCTGCCAGAGCTCTAGATTGGTTCTGCCAAGGTTCCGCCTCATGGCGGCGGAGTTTCGTCCCGAAAAGTTCCTTCTTATTTTTTTCTCATCGAAAGACTTCACATAGGAGAAGATGGACGTCGCAGAGCCACCAGGGGGGCCATGAGGTAGGGGGCGCGCCCTAGGGGGGGCACCCTCGTGAGCAGGGTGTGGGCCCCCTGGCCTTCATCTTTGGCGAGCAATTTTTCTTTATTTATTTTAAGATGTTCCGTGGAGTTTCAGGACTTTTGGAGTTTCGCGGAATAGGTCTCTAATATTTGCTCCTTTTCCAGCCCAGAATTCCAGCTGCCTGCATTCTGCCTCCTTATGTAAACCTTGTAAAATAAGAGAGAATAGCCATAAGTATTGTGACATGAAGTGAAATAACAGTCCATAATGCAATAAATATTGATATAAAAGCATTATGCAAAATGGACGTATTACATACCTATTGCAAAAATCTACAAGTCATCAAAAACCTCGGCACTACGCACATGCTCCTAGGGGGCAGATTGGTAGGAACAGACCATTGCTTGTCCCCGACCGCCACTCATAAGGAGGACAATCAAATAACACCTCATGTTTCAAATTTGTCACACAACGTTTACCATACGTGCATGCTACGGGACTTGCAAACTTCAACACAAGTATTTCTCAATTTCACAACTAGCACGACTTTGATACTATTACCTCCATATCTCAAAACAATCATCTAGCATCAAACTTCTCTTAGTATTCAATACACTCATAAGAAAGTTTTATTAATCTTGAATACCTAGCACATTACGATTAAGCACATTACCATGCTACTTAAGACTCTCAAAATAATCTAAGTGAAGCATGAGAGTTCATCTATTTCTTCGAAATAAAACCACCACCGTGCTCTAAAAGGATATAAGTGAAGCACTAGAGCAAATGACAAACTACTCCGAAAGATATAAGTGAAGATGAATGAGTAGTCGAATAATTATGCAACTATGTGAAGACTCTCTAACATTTAAGAATTTGAGATCTTGGTATTTTATTCAAACAGCAAGCAAAGCAAAATAAAATGACATTCTAAGAATGGCAAACATCATGTGAAGAAGCAAAAACTTAGGATCACCGAAACTAACCGATAGTTGTTGAAGAAAAAAGGTGGGATGCCAACCGGGGCATCCCCAAGCTTAGATGCTTGAGACTTCTTGAAATATTATCTTGGGATGCCTTGGGCATCCCCAATCTTGAGCTTTTGTGTCTCCGTAAGTCCTCTCATATCACGGCCTCCCTAAATCTCAAAAGCTTCATCCACACAAAACTCAACAAGGACTCGTGAGATAAGTTAGTATAAACCATTGCAAAAACCTTATCATACTCTACTGTAGCAAATCACTAAAATTATAATTCAACATTGCATACTAAATGCCTCTGCATATTTAATAGTCCTATCCTCAAATAGAATCATTAAAGAAGCAAACATATGCAAAAAATGCAAACATAACTGCAATCTGCCTAAACAGGACAGTCTGTAAAGAATGCAGCAACATCCATACTTCCCTAGCTCCAAAAATTATGAAAGAAAATTCCCACTATAGTAAATTTATCAGATCTTAATATGTAAAAGGTTTCAACATTTTATCACATTCTGACTTTTCTAGGGAATTATTGCAACAGCGGTGAACTTTCTGTTTTCAAACAGCAACATGAGGACTTGTAAAATAGGCACAGTAAAGGCTATCAATGCCACTTTTATTGAAATAAAAGATGAAAAACATTGTTCTAAATAACAGCAAGCAAATCCTAACAAAATAAGTTGATGCTCCAAGCAAAACACATATCATGTGGCGAATAAAAATATAGCTCCAAGTAAAGTTACCGATGAACGAAGACGAAAGAGGGGATGCCTTCTGAGGCATTCCCAAGCTTAGGCTCTTGGCTATCCTTGAATATTACCTTGGGGTGCCTTGGAAATCCACAAGCTTAGTATCTTGCCACTCCTTATTCCATAGTCCATCGAATGCTTACCCAAAACTTGAAAACTTCAGAACACAAAACTTAACAAAAAACTCGTAAGCTCCGTTAGTATAAGAAAATAAATCACCACTTCAAGGTACTGTAATGAACTCATTCTTTATTTATATTGGTGTTAAACCTAATGTATTCCAACTTCTATATGGTTTATAAACTCTTTTACTAGCCATAGATTCATCAAAATAGGCAAACAACACACGAAAAACAGAATCTGTCAAAAACAGAACAATCTGTAGTAATCTGGATCAAACGTATACTTCTGGAACTCATAAAATTCTCAAATAAATTGCTGGACCTGACGAATTTATCTATTAATCATCTCTAAAAAGAATTAACTAAATATCACTTTCCAAATAAAAATGGCAGCAATTCTCGTAGGCGCTAAAGTTTCTGTTTTTTACAGCATGATCAACAAGACTTTCCCCAAGTCTTCCCAAAGGTTCTACTTGGCACAAACACTAATTAAAAGCATAAAACCACATCTAAACAGAGTCTAGATGAATTATTTATTACTAAACAGGAACAAAAAGCAAAGAACAAGAATAAAATTGGGTTGCCTCCCAACAAGCGCTATCGTTTAACGCCCCTAGCTAGGCATGACGATTTCAATGATGCTCACATAAAGGATAAGAATTGAAACATAAAGAGAGCATCTTGAAGAATATTACTAGCACATTTAAGTCTAACCCACTTCCTATGCATAGGGATTTTGTGAGCAAACAACTTATGGGAGCAATAATCAACTAGCATAGGAAGGCAAAACAAGCATAACTTTAAAACTTTAAGCACATAGAGAGGAAACTTGATATTATTCCAATTCCTACAAGCATATATTCATCCCTCATAATAATTTCCAGTAGCATCATGAATGAATTCAACAATATAACCAGCACCTAAAGCATTCTTTTCATGATCTACAAGCATAGAATTTTTATTACTCTCCGCATAAGCAAATTTCTTCTCATGAATAATAGTGGGAGCAAACTCAACAAAATAACTATCATGTGATTGAAAATTAAGATCAAGATGACTAGTTTCATGGTTATCATTATTCTTTAAAGCATACGTGTCATCACAATAATCATCATAGATAGGAGGCATGCTTTCATCATAATAAATTTGCTCATCAAAACTTGGGGGACAAAAAATATCATCTTCATCAAACATAGCTTCCCCAAGCTTGTGGCTTTGCATATCATTAGCATCATGGATATTCAAGGAATTCATACTAACAACATTGCAATCATGCTCATCATTCAAATATTTAATGCCAAATTTTTTATAGATTTCTTCTTCTAGCATTTGAGCACAATTATCCTTTCCATCATACTCACAAAAGATATTAAAAAGGTGAAGCGTATGAGACAAACTCAATTCCATTTTTTTATAGTTTTCTTTTATAAACTAAACTAGTGATAAAACAAGAAACTAAATGACTCGATTGCAAGATCTAAAGATATACCTTCAAGCGCTAACCTCCCTGGCAACGGCGCCAGAAAAGAGCTTGATGTCTACTACACAACCTTCTTCTTGTAGACGTTGTTCGGCCTCCAAGTGCAGAGGTTTGTAGGACAGTAGCAAATTTCCCTTAAGTGTATGACCTAAGGTTTATCAATCCGTAGGAGGCGTAGGATGAAGATGGTCTCTCTCAAGCAACCCCGCAACCAAATAACAAAGAGTCTCTTGTGTCCCCAACACACCCAATACAATGGTAAATTGTATAGGTGCACTAGTTCGGCGAAGAGATGGTGATACAAGTGCAATATGGATGGTAGATAAAGGTATTTGTAATCTGAAATTATAAAAACAGCAAGGTAACTAATGGTAAAAGTGAGCGTAAACGGCATTGCAATGCGTTGAAGCAAGGCCTAGTGTTCATACTTTCGCTAGTGTAAGTTCCCTCAACAATGATAACATAATTGGATCACATAACTATCCCTCAACATGCAACAAAGAGTCACTCCAAAGTCACTAATAGTGGAGAACGAACGAAGAGATTATGGTAGGGTACGAAACCACCTCAAAGTTATTCTTTCCAACCAATCCGTTGGGCTATTCCTATAAGTGTCACAAACAGCCCTAGAGTTCGTACTAGAATAACACCTTAAGACACAAATCAACCAAAACTCTAATGTCACCTAGATACTCCAATGTCACCTCAAGTATCCGTGGGTATGATTATACGATATGCATCACACAATCTCAGATTCATCTATTCAACCAACACATAGAACCTCAAAGAGTGCCCCAAAGTTTCTACTGGAGAATCACGACGAAAACGTGTGCCAGCCCCTATGCATAGGTTCATGGGCGGAACCCGCAAGTTGATCACCAAAACATACATCAAGTGAATCACGTGGTATCCCATTGTCACCACAGATACGTGCGGCAAGATATACATCAAGTGTTCTCAAATCTTTAAAGACTCAATCCGATAAAATTACTTCAAATGGGAAACTCAATTCATTACAAGAGAGTAGAGGGGGAGGAGAAACATCATAGGATCCAAATATAATAGCAAAGCTCGCGATACATCAAGATCGTATCACCTCAAGAACAAGAGAGAGAGAGAGAGAGATCAAACACATAGCTACTGGTACATGCCCTCAGCCTCGAGGGAGAACTACTCCCTCCTCGTCATGGAGAGCACTGGATGATGAAGATGGCCACCGGAGAGGAATTGACCCCTCCGGCAGGGTGCCGGAACGGGTCTAGATTGGTTTCGGTGGCTATGGAGGCTTCTGGCGGCGGAACTCCCGATCTATTATCTGTTTTGGAAGTTTTAGGGTACGTGAGTATATATGGGTGCAGGAAGTACGTCGGTGGAGCTTCGGGGGCCCCACGAGGCAGGGGGCACGCCCTAGGGGGGCGCCCCCACCCTCGTGAGCACCTCCCTTGGCTCCTGACGTGGGGTCCAAGTCCATCCGGTAGCTTTCCTTCCAAAAATAACTTCTCCAATTGATTTCGTTCCATTTCGACTCCATTTGATATTCCTTTTCTTCGAAACACTGAAATAGGCAAAAAACAGCAATTCTGGGCTGGGCCTCCGGTTAATAGGTTAGTCCCAAAAATAATATAAAAGTGGATAATAAAGCCCAATATTGCCCAAAACAATAGATAACATAGCATGGAGCAATCAAAAATTATAGATACATTGGAGACGTATCAACTATCAATGCCACTTTTATTAAAATAAAATATGCAAAACATTGTTCTAAATAACAGCAAACAAATCTTAACAAAATAAATTGACGCTCCAAGCAAAACACATATCATGTGGCGAATAAAAATATAGCTCCAAGTAAAGTTACCGATGAACGAAGACGAAAGAGGGGATGCCTTGCGGGGCATCCCCAAGCTTTGGCTCTTGGCTATCCTTGAATATTACCTTGGGGTGCCTTGGTCATCCCCAAGCTTAGGCTCTTTCCACTCCTTATTCCATAGTCCATCGAATCCTTACCCAAAACTTGAAAACTTCACAACACGAAACTTAACAGAAAACTCGTAAGCTCCGTTAGTATAAGAAAATAAATCACCACTTCAAGGTACTGTAATTAAATAATTATTTATTTATATTGGTGTTAAACCTACTGTATTCCAACTTCTCTATGGTTTATAAACTCTTTTACTAGCCATGGATTCATCAAAATAAGTAAACAACACATGAAAAACAGAATCTGTCAAAAACAGAACAGTCTGTAGTAATCTGGATCAAACGTATACCTCTGAAACTCATAAAATTCTCACATAAATTGCTGGACGTGAGAAATTTATCTATTAATCATCTTCAAAAAGAATTAACTCAATAGTACTCTCCAATAAAAACTGGCAGCAATTCTCGTGAGCGCTAAAGTCTCTGTTTTTTACAGCATGATCAACAAGACTTTCCCCAAGTCTTCCCAAAGGTTCTACTTGGCACAAACACTAATTAAAAGCATAAAACCACATATAAACAGAGGATAGATGAATTATTTATTACTAAACAGGAGCAAACATCAAGGAACAAAAATAAATTTGGGTTGCCTCCCAACAAGCGCTATCGTTTAACGCCCCTAGCTAGGCATGATGATTTCAATGATGCTCACATAAAAGATAAGAATTGTAACATAAAGAGAGCATCATAAAGAATATGACTAGCACATTTAAGTCTAACCCACTTCCTATGCATAGGGATTTTGTGAGCAAACAACTTGTGGGAACAATAATCAACTAGCATACGAAGGTAAAACAAGCATAACTTCAAAATTTTAAGCACATAGAGAGGAAACTTGATATTATTGCAATTCCTACAAGCATATATTCCTCCCTCATAATAATTTTCAGTAGCATCATGAATGAATTCAACAATATAACCAGCACCTAAAGCATTATTTTCATGATCTACAAGCATAGAAAATTTACTACTCTCCACACAAGCAAAATTCTTCTCATGAATAATAGTGGGAGCAAAACTCAACAAAATAATTATAATGTGAGGCATAATCCAATTGAAAACTAAAATCATGATGACAATTTTCATGGTTATCATTATTCTTTATAGCATACAAGTCATCACAATAATCATCATAGATAGCAACTTTGTTCTCATAATCAATTGGAACCTCTTCCGGAATAGTGGATTCATCACAAATTAAAGTCATGACCTCTCCAAATCCACTTTCATCAATATAATCATCATAAATAGGAGGCATGCTTTCATCATAATAAATTTTCTCATCAAAACTTAGGGGACAAAAAATATCATCTTCATCAAACATAGCTTCCCCAAGCTTGTGGCTTTGCATATCATTAGCATCATGGATATTCAAGGAATTCATACTAACAACATTGCAATCATGCTCATCGTTCAAATATTTAGTGCCAAACATTTTATAGATTTCTTCTTCTAGCACTTGAGCACAATTATCCTTTCCATCATACTCATGAAAGATATTAAAAAGATGAAGCGTATGAGACAAACTCAATTCCATATTTTTGTAGTTTTCTTTTATAAACTAAACTAGTGCTAAAACAAGAAACTAAAAGACTCAATTGCAAGATCTCAAGATATACCTTCAAGCGCCAGAAAAGATCTTGATGTCTACTACACAACCTTCTTCTTGTAGACGTTGTTGGGCCTCCAAGTGCAGAGGTTTGTAGGACAGTAGCAAATTTCCCTCAAGTGGATGACCTAAGGTTTATCAATCCATAGGAGGCGTAGGATGAAGATGCTCTCTCTCAAGCAACCCTGCAACCAAATAACAAAGAGTCTCTTGTGTCCCCAACACATCCAATACAATGGTAAATTGTATAGGTGCACTATTTCGGCGAAGAGATGGTGATACAAGTGGTATATGGATGGTAGATAAAGGTTTTTGTAATATGAAAATATAAAAACAGCAAGGTAACTAATTATAAAAGTGAGCACAAACGGTATCGCAATGCGTTGAAACAAGGCCTAGGGTTCATATTTTCACTAGTGTAAGTTCTCTCAACAATAATAACATAATTGGTGTTGGGGAACGTATTAATTTCAAAAAAATCCTACGCACACGCAAGATCATGGTGATGCACAGCAACGAGAGGGGAGAGTGTTGTCTACGTACCCTCGTAGACCGGAAGCGGACGCGTTATAACAACGCGGTTGATGTAGTCGTACGTCTTCACGGCCCGACCGATCAAGCACCGAAACTACGGCACCTCCGAGTTTTTGCACACGTTCAGCTCGATGACGATCCCCGGACTCCGATCCAGCAAAGTGTCGGGGATGAGTTCCATCAACACGACGGCGTGGTGACGATCTTGATGTTTT
Organism: Triticum urartu; assembly: GCF_056163025.1. Classification (NCBI taxonomy): domain Eukaryota; kingdom Viridiplantae; phylum Streptophyta; class Magnoliopsida; order Poales; family Poaceae; genus Triticum; species Triticum urartu. Next base: position 145,876,754 of record NC_141879.1, on the reverse strand, counting down.
ACCGTCGCAGGGCTTCGCCTAAGCACCGCTATAATATTATCGAGGATTATGGTGGAGGGGGGCACCGCACACGGCTAAGAGATCAATGATCAATTGTTGTCTCTGGGGTGCCCCCCTGCCCCCGTATATAAAGGAGTGGAGGAGGGGGCCGGCCAAGGAGGGTGGCGCGCCCAAGGGGGGGAGTCCAACTCCCACCAGGAGTAGGACTCCCCTTTTTCCTATTAGGAGTAGGAGAGGGAAGGAAGATGAAGGAGGGAGGAAGGAAAGGGGGGCCGGCCCCCCTCCCAATTCGGATTGGGCTTGGGGGCGCCCCCTCCCTTTCTCCTTTCCCCTCCTTTCCACTAAGGCCCAATAAGGCCCATATACCTCCCGGGGGGTTCCGATAACCTCCCGGTGATCCGGTATTGTCCCAATCTTACACGGAACCTTTCCGGTGTCCAAATATAGTTGTCCAATATATCAATCTTTATGTCTCGACCATTTCGAGACTCCTCGTCAAGTCCGTGATCACATCCGGGACTCCGAACAACCTTCAGTACATCAAAATATATAAACTCATAATGAAACTGTCATCGTAACGTTAAGCGTGCGGACCCTACGGGTTCGAGAACAATGTAGACATGACCGAGACATGTCTCCGGTCAATAACCAATAGCGGAACCTGGATGCTCATATTGGCTCCTACATATTCTACGAAGATCTTTATCGGTCAGACCGCATAACAACATACGTTGTTCCCTTTGTCATCGGTATGTTACTTGCCCGAGATTCGATCGTTGGTATCTCAATACCTGGTTCAATCTCGTTACCGGCAAGTCTCTTTACTCGTTCCGTAATACATCATCTTGCAACTAACTTATTAGTTGCATTGCTTGCAAGGCTTAAGTGATGTGTATTACCGAGAGGGCCCAGAGATACCTCTCCGACAATCGAAGCGACAAATCCTAATCTCGAAATACGCCAACCCAACATGTACCTTTGGAGACACCTGTAGAGCACCTTTATAATCACCCAGTTACGTTGTGACGTTTGGTAGCACACAAAGTGTTCCTCCGGTAAACGGGAGTTGCATAATCTCATAGTCATAGGAACATGTATAAGTCATGAAGAAAGCAATATCAACATACTAAACGATGGGTTGCTAAGCTAATGGAATGGGTCATGTCAATCACAGCATTCTCCTAATGATGTGATCCCGTTAGTCAAATGACAACTCATGTATATGGTTAGGAAACATAACCATCTTCGATTAACGAGCTAGTCAAGTAGAGGCATACTAGTGACACTTTGTTTGTCTATGTATTCATACAAGTATTATGTTTCCGGTTAATACAATTCTAGCATGAATAATAAACATTTATCATGATATAAGGAAATAAATAATAACTTTATTATTGCCTCTAGGGCATATTTCCTTCAGTCTCCCACTTGCACTAGAGTCAATAATCTAGATTACACAGTAATGATTCTAACACCCATGGAGCCTTGGTGCTGATCATGTTTTGCTCGTGGAAGAGGCTTAGTCAATGGGTCTGCTACATTCAGATTCGTATGTATCTTGCAAATCTTTATGTCTCCCACCTGGACTAGATCCCGGATGGAATTGAAGCATCTCTTGATGTGCTTGGTTCTCTTGTGAAATCTGGATTCCTTTGCCAAGGCAATTGCACCAGTATTGTCACAAAAGATTTTCATTGGACCTGATGCACTAGGTATGACACCTAGATCGGATATGAACTCCTTCATCCAGACTCCTTCGTTTGCTGCTTCCGAAGCAGCTATGTACTCCGCTTCACATGTAGATCCCGCCACGACGCTTTGTTTAGAACTGCACCAACTGACAGCTCCACTGTTTAATGTAAATACGTATCCGGTTTGCGATTTAGAATCGTCGAGATCAATGTCAAAGCTTGCATCAACGTAACCATTTACGACGAGCTCTTTGTCACCTCCATAAACGAGAAACATATCCTTAGTCCTTTTTCAGGTATTTCAGGATGTTCTTGACCGCTGTCCAGTGATCCACTCCTGGATTACTTTGGTACCTCCCTGCTAGACTTATAGCAAGGCACACATCAGGTCTGGTACACAGCATTGCATACATGATAGAGCCTATGGCTGAAGCATAGGGAACATCTTTCATTTTCTCTCTATCTTCTGCAGTGGTCGGGCATTGAGTCTTACTCAACTTCACACCTTGTAACACAGGCAAGAATCCTTTCTTTGCTTGATCCATTTTGATCTTCTTCAAAACTTTGTCAAGGTATGTGCTTTGTGAAAGTCCAATTAAGCGTCTTGATCTATCTCTATAGATCTTAATGCCCAATATGTAAGCAGCTTCACCGAGGTCTTTCATTGAAAAACTCTTATTCAAGTATCCCTTTATGCTATCCAGAAATTCTATATCATTTCCGATTAGCAATATGTCATCCACATATAATATCAGAAATGCTACAGAGCTCCCACTCACTTTCTTGTAAATACAGGCTTCTCCAAAAGTCTGTACAAAACCAAATGCTTTGATCACACTATCAAAGCGTTTATTCCAACTCCGAGATGCTTGCACCAGTCCATAAATGGATCGCTGGAGCTTGCACACTTTGTTAGCTCCTTTTGGATCGACAAAACCTTCCGGCTGCATCATATACAACTCTTCTTCCAGAAATCCATTCAGGAATGCAGTTTTGACATCCATCTGCCAAATTTCATAATCATAAAATGCGGCAATTGCTAACATCATTCGGACAGACTTAAGCATCGCTACGGGTGAGAATTTCTCATCGTAGTCAATTCCTTGAACTTGTCGAAAACCTTTTGCGACAAGTCGAGCTTTGTAGACAGTAACATTACCGTCAGCGTCAGTCTTCTTCTTGAAGATACATTTATTTTCAATTGCTTGACGATCATTGGGCAAGTCAACCAAAGTCCACACTTTGTTCTCGTACATGGATCCCATCTCAGATTTCATGGCTTCAAGCCATTTTGCGGAATCTGGCTCACCATTGCTTCTTCATAGTTCGTAGGTTCATCATGATCTATTAGCATGACTTCCAGAACAGGATTACCGTACCACTCTGGTGCGGATCTTACTCTGGTTGATCTATGAGGTTCAGTAGTAACTTGTTCTGAAGTTTCATGATCATCATCATTAGCTTCCTCACTAATTGGTGTAGGTGTCACAGAAACCGGTTTCTGTGATGTACTACTTTCCAATAAGGGAGCAGGTACAGTTACCTCATCAAGTTCTACTTTCCTCCCACTCACTTCTTTCGAGAGAAACTCCTTCTCTAGAAAAGATCCATTCTTAGCAACAAATGTCTTGCCTTCGGATCTGTGATAGAAGGTGTACCCAACAATCTCCTTCGGGTATCCTATGAAGACACATTTCTCCGATTTGGGTTCGAGCTTATCAGGTTGAAGCTTTTTCACATAAGCATCGCAGCCCCAAACTTTCAGAAACGACAACTTTGGTTTCTTGCCAAACCATAGTTCATAAGGCGTTGTCTCAACAGATTTTGATGGTGCCCTATTTAACGTGAATGCAGCCGTCTCTAAAGCATAAACCCAAAATGATAGCGATAAATCTGTAAGAGACATCATAGATCGCACCATATCAAGTAAAGTACGATTACGACATTTGGACACACCATTACGCTGTGGTGTTCCGGGTGGCGTGAGTTGCATCAGCAGCAGGCCTGGCACCCAGCGGTGCTTCCAGGACGTAATTCTTCTGTGCAGCAATGAGGATAATCCTCAAGTTACGGACCCAGTCCGTATAATTGCTACCATCATCTTTCAACTTTGCTTTCTCAAGGAACGCATTAAAATTCAACGGAACAACAACACGGGCCATCTATCTACAATCAAACATAAACAAGCAAGATACTATCAGGTACTAAGTTCATGATAAATTTAAGTTCAATTAATCATCTTACTTAAGAACTCCCACTTAGAAAGACATCCCTCTAATCTTCTAAGTGATCACGTGATCCAAATCAACTAAACCATAACCGATCATCACGTGAAATGGAGTAGTTTTCAGTGGTGAACATCACTATGTTGATCATATCTACTATATGATTCACGCTCGACCTTTCGGTCTCAGTGTTCCGAGGCCATATCTGCATATGCTAGGCTCGTCAAGTTTAACCTGAGTATTCTGCGTGTGCAAAACGGCTTGCACCCGTTGTAGATGGACGTAGAGCTTATCACACCCGATCATCACGTGGTTTCTGGGCACGACGAACTTTGGCAACGGTGCATACTCAGGGAGAACACTTTTATCTTGAAGTTTAGTGAGAGATCATCTTATAATGCTATCGTCAATCAAAGCAAGATAAGATGCATAAAAGATAAACATCACATGCAATCAATATAAGTGATATGATATGGCCATCATCATCTTGTGCTTGTGATCTCCATCTCCGAAGCATCATCATGATCACCATCGTCACCGGCGCGACACCTTGATCTCCATTGTAGCATCGTTGTCGTCTCGCCAATCTTACGCTTCTACGACTATCGCTACCGCTTAGTGATAAAGTAAAGCATTACAGGGCGATTGCATTGCATACAATAAAGCGACAACCATATGGCTCCTGCCAGTTGCCGATAACTTGGTTACAAAACATGATCATCTCATAAAATAAAATTTAGCATCATGCCTTGACCATATCACATCACAACATGCCCTGCAAAAACAAGTTAGACGTCCTCTACTTTGTTTGTTGCAAGTTTTACGTGGCTGCTACGGGCTTAGCAAGAACCAATCTTACCTACACATCAAAAACCACAACGATAGTTTGTCAAATTGGTTCTGCTTTAACCTTCGCAAGGACCGGGCGTAGCCACACTCGGTTCAACTAAAGTTGGAGAAAATGACACCCGCCAGCCACCTGTGTGCAAAGCACGTCGGTAGAACCAGTCTCGCGTAAGCGTACGCGTAATGTCGGTCCGGGCCGCTTCATCCAACAATACCGCCGAACCAAAGTATGACATGCTGGTAAGCAGTATGACTTATATCGCCTACAACTCACTTGTGTTCTACTCGTGCATATAACATCAACACATAAAACCTAGGCTCTGATACCACTGTTGGGGAACGTAGTAATTTCAAAAAAATTCCTACACACACGCAAGATCATGGTGATGCACAGCAACGAGAGGGGAGAGTGTTGTCTACGTACCCTCGTAGACCGGAAGCGGAAGCGTTATAACAACGTGGTTGATGTAGTCGTACGTCTTCACGGCCCGACCGATCAAGCACCGAAACTACGGCACCTCCGAGTTTTTGCACACGTTCAGCTCGAAGACGATCCCCGGACTCCGATCCAACAAAGTGTTGGGGATGAGTTCCGTCAGCACGACGGCGTGGTGACGATCTTGATGTTCTACCGTCGCAGGGCTTTGCCTAAGCACTGCTACAATATTATCGAGGATTATGGTGGAAGGGGGCACCGCACACGGCTAAGAGATCAATGATCAATTGTTGTCTCTGGGGAGCCCCCCTGCCCCCGTATATAAAGGAGTGGAGGAGGGGGCCGGCCAAGGAGGGTGGCGCGCCCAAGGGGGGGAGTCCAACTCCCACCAGGAGTAGGACTCCCCTTTTTTCTATTAGGAGTAGGAGAGGGAAGGAAGATGAAGGAGGGAGGAAGGAAAGGTGGGCCGGCCCCCCTCCCAATTCGGATTGGGCTTGGGGGGCGCCCCCTCCCTTTCTCCTTTCCCCTCCTTTCCACTAAGGCCCAATAAGGCCCATATACCTCCCGGGGGGGTCCGATAACCTCCCGGTGATCCGGTATTGTCCCAATCTTACCCGGAACCTTTCCGGTGTCCAAATATAGTCGTCCAATATATCGATCTTTATGTCTCGACCATTTCGAGACTCCTTGTCAAGTCCGTGATCACATCCGGGACTCCGAACAACCTTCGGTACATCAAAATATATAAACTCATAATGAAACTGTCATCGTAACGTTAAGCGTGCGGACCCTACGGGTTCGAGAAAATGTAGACATGACCGAGACACGTCTCCGGTCAATAACCAATAGCGGAACCTGGATGCTCATATTGGCTCCTACATATTCTACGAAGATCTTTATCGGTCAGACCGCATAACAACATACGTTGTTCCCTTTGTCATCGGTATGTTACTTGCCCGAGATTCGATCATCGGTATCTCAATACCTGGTTCAATCTCGTTACCGGCAAGTCTCTTTACTCGTTCCGTAATACATCATCTTGCAACTAACTTATTAGTTGCATTGCTTGCAAGGCTTAAGTGATGTGTATTACCGAGAGGGCCCAGAGATACCTCTCTGACAATCAGAGCGACAAATCCTAATCTCGAAATACGCCAACCCAACATGTACCTTTGGAGACACCTGTAGAGCACCTTTATAATCACCCAGTTACGTTGTGACGTTTGGTAGCACACAAAGTGTTCCTCCGGTAAACGGGAGTTGCATAATCTCATAGTCATAGGAACATGTATAAGTCATGAAGAAAGCAATAGCAACATACTAAACGATCGGGTGCTAAGCTAATGGAATGGGTCATGTCAATCACATAATTCTCCTAATGATGTGATCCCGTTAATCAAATGACAACTCATGTCTATGGTTAGGAAACATAACAATCTTCGATTAACGAGCTAGTCAAGTAGAGGCATACTAGTGACACTTTGTTTGTCTATGTATTCACACAAGTATTATGTTTCCGGTTAATACAATTCTAGCATGAATAATAAACATTTATCATGATATAAGGAAATAAATAATAACTTTATTATTGCCTCTAGGGCATATTTCCTTCAATTGGATCATATAACTATCCCTCAACATGCAACAAAGAGTCACTCCAAAGTCACTAATAGTGGAGAACAAACGAAGAGATTATGGTAGGGTACGAAACCACCTCAAAGTTATTCTTTCCAATCAATCCGTTGGGATATTCCTATAAGTGTCACAAACAGCCCTAGAGTTCGTACTAGAATAACACCTTAAGACACAAATCAACCAAAACCCTGATGTCACCTAGATACTCCAATGTCTCCTCAAGTATCCGTGGGTATGATTATACGATATGCATCACACAATCTCAGATTCATCTATTCAACCAACCCATAGAACCTCAAAGAGTGCCCCAAAGTTTCTACCAGAGAATCACGACGAAAACGTGTGCCAACCCCAATGCATAGGTTCATGGGCGGAACCCGCATGTTGGTCACCAAAACATACATCAAGTGAATCACGTGATATCCCATTGTCACCACAGATACGCACGGCAAGACATACATCAAGTGTTCTCAAATCTTTAAAGACTCAATCTGATAAGATTACTTCAAAGGGGAAACTCAATCCATTACAAGAGAGTAGAGGGGGAGGAGAAACATAAGATCCAACTATAATAGCAAAGCTCGCGATACATCAAGATCGTATCACCTCAAGAACACAAGAGAGAGAGAGAGAGAGAGAGAGATCAAACACACAGCTACTGGTACATACCCTCAGCCCCGAGGGAGAACTACTCCCTCCTCGTCATGGAGAGCACCGGGATGATGAAGATGGCCAACGGAGAGGGATTCCCCCTCCGGCAGGGTGCCAGAACGGGTCTAGATTGGTTTTCGGTGGCTACGCAGGCTTGTGGCGCTGGAACTCCTGATCTATTATGCTCCCCGATCGTTTTAGGGTATATGGAGATATATAGGCGGAAGAAGTACGTCAGGGGAGCCACGAGGGGCCCATGAGGGTGGAGGGGCGCGCCCCCCTGCCTCGTGGCTTCCTCGTTGACCCCCTTACGTGCACTCCAAGTCTTCTGGGTTTCTTTTGGTCCAAAAATAAGTTCCATGAAGTTTCAGGTCAATTGGACTCCGTTTGATTTTCCTTTTCTGTGAAACCCTAAAATAGGCAAAAAACAGAAACTGGCACTGGGCTCTAGGTTATAGGTTAGTCCCAAAAATCAAATAAAAGTGTATAATAAAGCCCATAAACATCCAAAACAGAAGATAATATAGCATGGAGCAATAAAAATTTATAGATACGTTGGAGACGTATCATTTTTCCGACGACCTCCTTCATGATGATTTGGGCGAGTTCGCGTTGGATGTGATAGAACTCAGCTCGAAGTCGATGATCCTCGATATCTCCTAAGTTCTTTGCCCATTGCAGAATATGGGCATCGCCGGATGTAGGTGACATGCGAAGGTTCTGGTGATCCCGTCTGTACTCCAGCATCTGGTGTAGGACATAGAATCCATCATTAAATGAATCACTCGGTTGCTGGATGCAGCAGAAGTCGGTCTTATGGCCGAAGACGGGCCTGCCGTCCTTTTTCTTCTTGTCCTTGACCCCTCCACCCCGTGCGTCGTAGTAAAACATAGCACTGTCGAGAAAAGACTTGATGTGGGTGTAATCCTTTTTCTTAATGTTCTTCGTCGAGTCCAAGTAAAGAGCGTGGGAGTATCGGGGGTAGAGGATGATGAGGACGGCACGCCCGCCGTTGCGCAAAATAAGTACACCTCAAATTAATTAGCCTCCATCGTGCAAATGAATGATTGAAATCAAAGGAAGGATATCCGCGCGGATGACTTACATGGGATGATAAGGCACGAGAATCGCCTACTTGTCCTTATTGGCGAGCATGAAATTGACGATGTATTCTCTCGCGTATTCACAGTGCTTTGAGCAGACTCCCAAGAAGGCCTCATGCATGAAGTACGGGTGAGCGATACAGATATGAGGTATCTGCTCAACCCCGATGAGGTAGTTCATGTGCAAAGCATAAAGGCGGACAAACGCAAAATCCAGCTTCTTCAAGTGAAACATGTCGAAGATGTAATCGAATCAAAGGAAGAACTTCTCCGCGGGGAATGTGTTGACGTACAAAAATCCCCGCGACACGTTAACCACATAGAGTGGGTATCCTGGATTTTTTGAGGCGATGAGGCCTTTCTCTATCCGCAGCACATCATCATGAAGTCTCCTTAAATCGCCGAATCTGGCCCCTAGCGCTGCTTCAGGTAGGATTGGTTGACCGGGGATATGCCATTTTGCTGCACCGGGGATATCTATACGGTCTTGAACCCGAGGCTGATGAGGCGGCTGGATCATAGAAGCATATTTTTTGCCTTTCCTCGGTCTCTTCCTAGACTTCTTTACTACCGGAAGGTTGTTCATAATACGTTCAGACTCCGGAGGCGGCAATTCAGGCACCGACTCATGAGGCTCAAACCCTAAGTAGGCGCAAGTATTGACATACTGTTGAGTGTTATTGTCATCCTCATCCTCATCTATGGCGACGTCACCAACAACTAATGGAGTAGGCGAGGTGTGATGTCTACTACACAACCTTCTTCTTGTAGACGTTGTTGGGCCTCCAAGTGCAGAGGTTTGTAGGACAGTAGCAAATTTCCCTCAAATGGATGACCTAAGGTTTATCAATCCGTAGGAGGTGTAGGATGAAGATAGTCTCTCTCAAGCAACCCTGCAACCAAATAACAAAGAGTCTCTTGTGTCCCCAACACACCCAATACAATGGTAAATTGTATAGGTGCACTAGTTCGGCGAAGAGATGGTGATACAAGTGGTATATCGATGGTAGATAAAGGGTTTTGTAATCTGAAAATATAAAAACAGCAAGGTAACTAATGATAAAAGTGAGCGTAAACGGTATTGCAATGCGTTGAAACAAGGCCTAGGGTTCATACTTCGCTAGTGCAAGTTCCCTCAACAATGATAACATAATTGGATCACATAACTATTCCTCAACATGCAACAAAGAGTCACTCCAAAGTCACTAATAGCGGAGAACGAACGAAGAGATTATGGTAGGGTACGAAACCACCTCAAAGTTATTCTTTCCAATCAATCCGTTGGGCTATTCCTATAAGTGCCACAAACATCCCTAGAGTTCGTACTAGAATAACACCTTAAGACACAAATCAACCAAAACCCTAATGTCACCTAGATACTCCAATGTCACCTCAAGTATCCGTGGGTATGATTATACGATATGCATCACACAATCTCAGATTCATCTATTCAACCAACACATAGGACCTCAAAGAGTGCCCCAAAGTTTCTACCAGAGAATCACGACAAAAACGTGTGCCAACCCCTATGCATAGGTTCATGGGTGGAACCCGCAAGTTGATCACCAAAACATACATCAAGTGCATCACGCGGTATCCCATTGTCACCACAGATACGCACGGCAAGACATACATCAAGTGTTCTCAAATCTTTAAAGACTCGATCCGATAAGATAACTTCAAAGGGAAAACTCAATTCATTACAAGAGAGTAGAGGGGGAGGAGAAACATAAGATCCAACTATAATAACAAAGCTCGCGATACATCAAGATCGTGCCAAACCAAGAACACGAGAGAGAGAGAGAGATCAAACACATAGCTACGGGTACATACCCTCAGCCCCGAGGGAGAACTACTCCCTCCTCGTCATGGAGAGCATCGGGATGATGAAGATAGCCACCGGAGAGGGATTCCCCCTCCGGCAGGGTGCTGGAACGGGTCTAGATTGGCTTTTGGTGGCTACGGAGGCTTCTGGCGGCGGAACTCCCAATCTATTGTGTCCCCCGATAGTTTTAGGGTACGTGGGTATATATGGGTGAAAGAGATACGTCAGGGGAGCCACGAGGGGCCCACGAGGGTGGAGGGCGCGCCCTAGGGGGGTGGGCGCGCCCCCTGCCTCGTGGCCTCCTTGAAGCTTCCCTTACGTGGACTCCAAGTGTTCTGGGTTTCTTCTGGTCCAAAAATAAGTTCCGTGCAGTTTCAGGTCAATTGGACTCCGTTTGATTTTCCTTTTCTGCGATATTCTAAAACAAGGTAAAAACAGAAACTAGCACTGGGCTCTGGGTTAATAGGTTAGTCCCAAAAATGATATAAAAGTGTATAATAAAGCCCATAAACATCCAAAACAGTAGATAATATAGCATGGAGCAATCAAAAATTATAGATACGTTGGAGACGTATCAACATCCCCAAGCTTAATTCGTGCTCGTCCTCGAGTAGGTAAATGATAAAAATAGAATTTTTGATGTGTAGTGCTACTTGGCATAATTTCAGTGTGTGTCTTCTTAATTGTGGCATGAATATTCAGATCCGAAAGATTCAAGATAAAAGTTCATATTGACATAAAAATAATAATACTTCAAGCATACTAACTAAGCAATCATGTCTTCTCAAAATAACATGGCCAAAGAAAGTTCATCCCTACAAAATCATATAGTTTAGTCATGCTCCATTTTCGTCACACAAGAATGCTCTCATCATGCACAACCCCGATGACAAGCCAAGCAATTGTTTCATACTTTAGTAATCTCAAACCTATAAACTATCACGCAATATATGAGCGCGAGCCATGAACATAGCACTATGGGTGGAATAGAATATAATGAGGGGTTTATGCGGAGAAGACAAAAAGGAGAAAGTCTCACATCAACGAGGCTAATCAATGAGCTATGGAGATGCCCATCGATTGATGTTAATGCAAGGAGTAGGGATTGCCATGCAACAGATGTACTAGAGCTATAAATGTATGAAAGCTCAACAAAAGAAACTAGTGGGTGTGCATCCAACTTGCTTGCTCACGGAGACCTAGGGCACTTGAGGAGGCCCATTGTTGGAATATACAAGCCAAGTTCTATAATGAAAAATTCCCACTAGTATATGAAAGCAAAAGAAGAGACTCTCTATCATGAAGATTACTGTGCTACTTTGAAGCACAAGTGTGGCAAAGGATAGTAGCGCTATTGATAGAACATGCGGTGCCCCCATGTTTGGTTTTGGTAATTGATGACAATCTCTATGGACTAATGGTTGCCTTGAGTTATATTTGAAGGTTTTTATCCATAGGCTTTTCTTGGAGTACATGTGTTGGTTTCAAGGAGAGTTTGTGTCGACCAAGGTGCTATTCAAGGAATTACCTAAAGATTGGTCTTGTGAGAGGTTGATCAAGACTAAGTCAAAGAGTGAATCAATTTTACCAACCCACAAAGCGTAGAAGATGTACCGAGAGGGATCAAGTGATCCCATGGTATGGTAAGCATTGTCAATTACGCTTCGTGTACTAACCATGGTCTTCGTGAGGGTTCTTTGTGGGGTTAGGTTGCGGTGTGCAAGTTCAAGTGGAGCATCACGAAGAGATCAAATGCTTGAAGCGTGCCGTCCTTTGTGGTGACAATGGACTTGTGAAGATGTGCGGAAGAGTGGCTCACCCATAGTGGAGTATGGGGGAGCAATCAACTAGTCTTCATCAAGTCAACCCAATCAAGAAAGGTGGTCCAACTTGAGGGAGTCAAGATCGTCTTCATCTAGCTCAAGTGGACCATGTGAAAGGCAAAGGTTTGCCCTTGATAGGTTTTCTATTTTACCGGTCTCATGATGGTAGTTGGGAGACTGGGTTATAGGATCGATTGTCGTACTATCAAGGGGGGCTCTCGATGAGTAGCTTGATCATATCGTTCGCTGGGAGCTCAAACCATTGCATCCTTGCATCATCTTTGTTGGTTCTTGTTTGGTTCTCTTTGAGAGTCTTAGAGCTTTTGGTCATCTTGATGACAAGCTTGAGTTCATCGAAAACGGAGTTCGCTTGCATACTCTATGATGTTTTCGTTGTTGGAGGTTTTGCCGGTTCTTCTCGGTTGGAGGTTTCACTCCTCTATTTGTTGGCATACCTCCCCTGCCTCTTCTTACTATAACCAGTCGTTGTTTTGATGCTACTCGTCGTCTTGTTTCCAACAAGCTTGAGTTTGCTCAATTCGGAGCTCATATGCAGAAGTTATGGCAGTTCTTGTTCTCTTGAGTGTGGTTTTGTCAGGGTCCGCGTTGGAAAGGTTTGGGTGGATTCATCACGTACACGTCTCCTTCTTTTCCCCTCCTTCTTCCTTGGAGCTTCCTCCGTTTTCTTGCCTCCCTTGTGTGGCTGCCGTTGTTGGTTGCGGTAGTACTGCTCCCAGGAAAGCGGTAGTACCGTAGGCATCAGCGGTAGTACCGTGCAGTGGCACGGTAGTACCGCAGGTGCCCACGGTAGTACCGCTCCCCTGGAGCCGCACTACCGCTGCCCACCAGGCTAGTGCCGCCCCTTTGCGGTAGTAGGAGCGGATGTAATTTTTTACATCCGCACCTACCGCGGTAGTACCGCTTTCGCCGTGCGGTAGTACCGCGCTATGCGGTCAGGCAGTAGTACCGCCCCTCGGCAGTACTACTGTGTCGGGTTTTTGCTACTTCCGTACAGCCATGCGGTAGTACCGCTTGGATGCAAGCAGTAGTACCGCGCGGCCTTGCGGTAGTACCGCTGGCCAGGCGCGGTAGTACCGCTGGCCGCGGGCTGGTTGGTGGGTAACGGTTGGATTTTTCCCCACCTATAAAAGGGGGTCTTCTTCCCCAATGAACCTCATCCTTTTAGCTCGTGTTCTTCCCCCATTGTTGACTTTCTTCGAGCTTTCTAACTCTCAATCCCTCCAATGATTCTTGCTAGTTCTTGAGGGAAAAGAGAGAGGAGATCTAGATCCACGTTTCCACCAATCACTTTCTCCTCTTTGTGAGGGGAACCCCTTGGATCTAGATCTTGGAGTTCTTGGTGTTCTCCTTCTTGTTCTTCCTCTCATTTTCCTCCCTAGCACTAGTTGCTTCCGTGGGATTTGAGAGAGAAGGACTTGGGCACTCCGTGTGCCCTTGCCATTTCATTTGGTGCATCGGTTTGAGTTCTCAACGGTGATACGTGGAACTTACAAGTTGAGAAGCTTATTACTCTTGGGTGCTTGCTACCCTTGAGCTTGTTCCTCTTGGGTGCTTGGGCGCCCTAGACGGTTGGTGGTGTTCGGAGCTCAATCATTGTGGTGTAAAGCTCTGGACAAGCTTCGGGGTCTCCAATTAGGTTGTGGAGATCGCCCCGAGCAATTTGACGGGTATCGGTGACCGCCCCCAAGGGTTGCCAAAGTCTACGGGTTCGGTGACCGCCCCCAAGGGTTGCCATTTGTACGGGTTCGGTGACCGCCCTCAAGGGTCCCTTAGTGGAATCACGGCATCTTGCATTGTGCGAGGGCGTGAGGAGATTACGGTGGCCCTAGTGGCTTCTTGGGGAGCATTGTGCCTCCACACCGCTCCAAACGGAGATTAGCATCTGCAAGGGTGTGAACTTCGGGATACATCGTCGTCTCCGCGTGCCTCGGTTATCTCTTACCTGAGCTCTTTACTTATGCACTTTACTTTGTGATAGCCATATTGTTTCTTATCATATATCTTGCTATCACCTAGTAGTCTATCTTGCTTAGCATAAGTTGTTGGTGCACATAGGTGAGCCTAGTTGTTGTAGGTTTTGTGCTTGACAAATTAACCGCTAGGTTTTTTCCGCATTTGTTCAAGCCTAAACCGTAATTATTTTAAAACGCCTATTCACCCCCCCCCCTCTAGGCGACATCCACGATCTTTCAACTGTCCCTTCTCTCTTTTTCTCTCATTTTTTTATTTTTTTATTTGGGCCTTTTCCCTTTTTTATGGCCTTTCTCTCTTTTTTTGGGCCTTCTCTTTTTTATGGCCTTTCTCTTTTTTTTATTCCTCACTTGGGACAATGCTCTAGAAAATGATGATCATCACACTTCTATTTACTTACAACTCGATACTTAGAACAAGATATGACTCTATATGAATGCCTCCGGCGGTGTATCGGGATGTGCAATGATGCATGAGTGACATGTATGAAAAAAATTATGAACGGTGGCTTTGCCACAAATACTATGTCAACTACATGATCATGCTAAGCAATATGACAATGATGATGCGTGTCATAATAAACGGAACAATGGAAAGTTGCATGGCAATATATCTCGGAATGGCTATGGAAATGCCATAATAGGTAGGTATGGTGGCTGTTTTGAGGAAGATATAAGGAGGTTTATGTGTGATAGAGCGTATCATATCACGGGGTTTAGATGCACCGGCGAAGTTTGCACCAACTCTCAATGTGAGAAAGGGCAATGCACGGTACCGAAGAGGTTAGGAATGATGGAAGGGTGAGAGTGCGTATAATCCATGGACTCAACATTAGTCATAAAGAACTCACATACTTATTGCAAAAATCTACAAGGTATCAAAAACCTCGGCACTACGCGCATGCTCCTAGGGGGATATATTGGTAGGAAAAGACCATGGATCGTCCCCGACCGCCACTCATAAGGAAGACAATCAAATAACACCTCATGTTTCAAATTTGTTACACAATGTTTACCATACGTGCATGCTACGGGACTTGTAAACTTCAACACAAGTATTCCCCAAATTCACAACTACTCAACTAGCACGACTTTGATATTATTACCTCCATATCTCAAAACAATCATCAAGCATCAAACTTCTCTTAGTATTCAAAACACTCATAAGAAAGTTTTTACTAATCTTGAATACCTAGAATATTAGGATTTTTTAATCAAATTACCATGCTATTTAAGCCTCTCAAAATAATCTAAGTGAAGCATGAGAGTTCATCTATTTCTTCAAAATAAAACTACCACCATGCTCTAAAAGATATAAGTGAAGTACTAGAGCAAACAACAAACTACTCCGAAAGATTTAAGTGAAGATCAATGGGTAGTCGAATAATTATGCAACTATGTGAAGACTCTCTAACATTTAATAATTTCAGATCTTGGTATTTTATTCAAGCAGCAAGCAAAACAAAAAAAAATAAAATGACGCTCCAAGCAAAACACATATCATGTGGCGAATAAAAATATAGCTCCAAGTAAAGTTACCGATGAACGAAGACGAAAGAGGGGATGCCTTCCGGGGCATCCCCAAGCTTAGGCTCTTGGCTATCCTTGAATATTACCTTGGGGTGCCTTGGGCATCCCCAAGATTAGGCTCTTGCCACTCCTTATTCCATAGTCCATCGAATCCTTACCCAAAACTTGAAAACTTCACAACAGAAAACTTAACAGAAAACTCGTAAGCTCCGTTAGTATAAGAAAATAATCACCACTTCAAGGTAATGTAATGAACTCATTATCTATTTATATTGGTGTTAAACCTACTGTATTCCAACTTCTCTATGGTTTATAAACTCTTTTACTAGCCATAGATTCATCAAAATAAGTAAAAAACACATGAAAAACAGAATTTGTCAAAAACAGAACAGTCTGTAGTAATCTGGATCAAACGTATACTTCTGGAACTCATATAATTATCAAATAAATTTCTGGACCTGAGGAATTTATCTATTAATCATCTGCAAAAAGAATTAACTAAATAGCACTCTCCAAATAAAAATGGCAGCAATTCTCGTGAGCGCTAAAGTTTCTGTTTTTTACAGCAAGATCAACAAGACTTTCCCCAAGTCTTCCCAACGGTTCTACTTGGCACAAACACCAATTAAAAGCATAAAAACACATCTAAAAAAAGTCTAGATGAATTATTTCTTACTAAACAGGAACAAAAAGCAAGGAACAAAAATAAAGTTGGGTTGCCTCCCAACAAGCGCTATCGTTTAACGCCCCTAGCTAGGCATGATGATTTCAACGATGCTCACATAAAAGATAAGAATTGAAACATAAAGAGAGCATCATGAAGAATATGACTAACACATTTAAGTCTAACATACTTCCTATGCATAGGGATTTTGTGAGCAAACAACTTGTGGGAACAAGAATCAACTTGCGTAGGAAGGTAAAACAAGCATAACTTCAAAACTTTAAGCACATAGAGAGGAAACTTAATATTATTGCAATTACTACAAGCATGTATTCCTCCCTCATAATAATTTTCAGTAGCATAATGAATGAATTCAACAATATAACCAGCACCTAAAGCATTCTTCTCATGATCTACTAGCATAGAAATTTTATTACTCTCCACATAAGCAAAATTCTTCTCATGAATAATAGTGGGAGCAAACTCAACAAAATAGATATCATGTGAGGCATAATCCAATTGAAAACTAAAATCATGATGGCAAGTTTCATGGATATCATTATTCTTTATAGCATACAAGTCATCACAATAATTATCATTGATAGCAACTCTGTTCTCATAATCAATTGGAACCTCTTCCGAAATAGTGGATTCATCACAAAATAAAGTCATGACCTCTCCAAATCCACTTTAATCAATATAATCATCATAAATAGGAGGCATGCTTTCATCATAATAAATTTGCTCATCAAAACTTGGGGGACAGAAAATATCATCTTCATCAAACATAGCTTCCCCTAGCTTGTGGCTTTGCATATCACTAGCATCATTGATATTCAAGGAATTCATACTAACAACATTGCAATCATGCTCATCATTCAAATATTTAGTGCCAAACATTTTAATGCATTCTTCTTCTAACACTTTAGCACAATTTTCCTTTCCATCATACTCACGAAAGATATTAAAAAGATGAAGCATATGAGACAAACTCAATTCCAATTTTTTTGTAGTTTTCTTTTATAAACTAAACTAGTGATAAAACAAGAAACTAAAAGTCTCGATTGCAAGATCTAAAGATATACCTTCAAGCACTAACCTCCCCGGCAACGGCGCCAGAAAATAGCTTGATGTCTACTACACAACCTTCTTCCTATAGACGTTGTTGGGCCTCCAAGTGCAGAGGTTTGTAGGACAGTAGCAAATTTCCCTCAAGTGGATGACCTATGGTTTATCAATCCGTAGGAGGCGTAGGATGAATATGGTCTCTCTCAAGCAACCCTGCAACCAAATAACAAAGAGTCTCTTGTTTCCCCAACACACCCAATACAGTGGTAAATTTTATAGGTGCACTAGTTCGGCGAAGAGATGGTGATACAAGTGCAATATGGATAGTAGATAAAGGTATTTGTAATCTGAAAATATAAAAACAGCAAGGTAATGAATGATAAAAGTGAGCGTAAACGGTATTGCAATGCGTTGAAACAAGGCCTAGGGTTCATACTTTCACTAGTGCAAGTTCCCTCAACAATGATAACATAATTGGATCACATAACTATCCCTCAACATGCAACAAAGAGTCACTCCAAAGTTACTAATAGCGGAGAACGAACGAAGAGATTATGGTAGGGTACGAAACCACCTCAAAGTTATTCTTTCCAATCAATCCGTTGGGCTATTCCTATAGGTGTCACAAACAGCCCTAGAGTTCGTACTAGAATAACACCTTAAGACACAAATCAACCAAAACCCTAATGTCACCTAGATACTCCAATGTCACCTCAAGTATCCGTGGGTATGATTATATGATATGCATCACACAATCTCAGATTCATCTATTCAACCAACACATAGGACCTCAAAGAGTGCCCCAAAGTTTCTACCGGAGAATCACGACGAAAACGTGTGCCAACCCCTATGCATAGGTTCATGGGCGGAACCCGCAAGTTGATCACCAAAACATACATGAAGTGAATCACGTGGTATCCCATTGTCACCACAGATACGCACGGCAAGACATACATCAAGTGTTCTCAAGTCTTTAAAGACTCAATCCGATAAGATAACTTCAAAGGGGAAACTCAATTCATTACAGAGAGTAGAGGGGGAGGAGAAACATAAGATCCAACTATAATAACAAAGCTCGCGATACATCAAGATCGTGCCAAATCAAGAACACGAGAGAGAGAGATCAAACACATATCTACTGGTACATACCCTCAGCCCCGAGGGAGAACTACCCCCTCCTCATCATGGAGAGCACCGGGATGATGAAGATAGCCACCGGAGAGGGATTCCCCCTCTGGCAGGGTGCCGGAACGGGTCTAGATTGGCTTTTGGTGGCTACGGAGGCTTCTGGCGGCGAAACTCCCGATCTATTGTGTCCCCCGATAGTTTTAGGGTATGTGGGTATGTATGGGTGAAAGAGATACGTTAGGGGAGCCACGAGGGGCCCATGAGGGTGGAGGGCGCGCCTCCCTGCCTCGTGGCCTCCTCGAAGCTTCCCTTACATGGACTCCAAGTCTTCTGGGTTTCTTCTGGTCCAAAAATAAGTTCTGTGAAGTTTCAGGTCAATTGGACTCTGTTTGATTTTCCTTTTCTGCGATATTCTAAAACGAGGTAAAAACAGAAACTGGCACTGGGCTCTGGGTTAATAGGTTAGTCCCAAAAATGATATAGAAGTGTATAATAAAGCCCATAAACATCCAAAACAGTAGATAATATAGCATGGAGCAATCAAAAATTATAGATATGTTGGAGACGTATCAAGGTGTTGATGTTCATACCTAACTGTGTGCTCGTGGGTGTGCTCCCGGCCGCCTCCAGACGAAGCAGACTCTTTGGCCGCAACAGGACCCACCCATTGCAACAATCACCAAGCCGCCGCGAGGTCTCGTCATCATCCCCCACTAATACCGGAGGAGCCAAATTCTCGTGGCCTGGTTTGACACTGGCCACAGAAACCTTGAACACTTCCGGGGGGATCGTTCGGCTGTGGAACAATGGTTCCTTCGGCTCCATTATTGTCGCCTTCCTACGTCCACCTTCTGGTCGCCGATGGTGTACAATATGGTGCCCGGGGTTTCGTCGGCCTGCAAAGTAAAGTCGGTGACGTGAGACATCCGAAAGGCAACGAAAACGGGAGATTATACATTTATTGAAGGGGGCTGGTGTGACAGATACCGTGAGGGCGTCGAGCTCAGCCAAAGACGAAGCACCGCCGAGCACGTCCGGTGCCAGAGCCAGTGCCGGAGCAAGTGCGGAAGCCAGTGTGGGAGTAGGTGCAGGAGCCGGTGCGGGAGCAGGTGCTGGTGCAACGCTAGTCGAGCTGCTCCTGAGGAAGTCAGCAAGGGGAAAGTCCGCTGCATTTTTTTTTCTGGATTTTGCCTGCTCCAATTGAAAATGGCCGGAACCAAGGTAGTAGACATATCTACAAGAACCTGTTTTGCGGCAGCTACCGCTGTTGCGACTATCTCAGGTGATTTCTTTTCAACCGCAATCTCAACCTTCTTGTCGATGTTTACTTCGGTTAACTTCCGTCTTTCCTTTCTCTTCTCCATGGTCTCACGGTAGTACTTCTTCCACGTGGCGCCGTCTCCGACACCGTGCACGCGTCCATACGACAGTCGAGTCTCCACCGGGAGTCCTTTCAATATGTTCAACGCGCGGTTGAATGGAGTGTCCCACTTGGGCCTCGCCAACACCTCAGATGTCGAGTCGCTTTCGGCCGCAATCCTGTGATGCTCTCTCTGCAAAAGGCACAAGGATCATTTACAAATATGACTAACGTGCAGTCGAATTGATCAGAAACTAAAATTACCAGCAGTCTCATAAACTCCATCGTGACCGCGTTCGTCTCGAAAACCTTCTTCACTTGGTCCCAACGGCGTCGGGCCCTGAGGACGTCATGCTCCTGAGGGACGGTGAACTCCGCCAAGGGGTCTGGGATGCCCAGACTCGCGGCTTCCGCGTCCTCCTTGGCCCATATGGACCTCTTCCCGCCGTAACCACGGCTTCCGAGGTGGTGGCACCCAATGTTCTTCTGTTGAAGCCCCTTCATGTACTTGATACGTCCATTTTGCATCATGCTTTTATATCGATATTTATTGCATTATGGGTTGTTATTTCACATTATGTCACAATACTTATGGCTATTCTCTCTTATTTTTCAAGGTTTACATAAGGAGGGAGAATGCCGGCAGCTGGAATTCTGGGCTAGAAAAGGAGCAAATATTAGAGACCTATTCTGCACAACTCCAAAAGTCCTGAAACTCCACGGAATACCTTATAATAAATAATGAAAAATACTCGCCAAAGATGAAGACCAGGGGCCCACACCCTTTCCACGAGGGTGGGGGCGCCCCCCCCCTAGGGCGCGCCCCCTACCTCGTGGGCCCCCTGGTGGCTCTCCGATGACCATCTTCTGCTATATGAAGTCTTTCGTCGAGAAAAAAACAAGAAGCAACCTTTCGGGACGAAACTCCGCCGCCACGAGGCGGAACCTTGGCGGAACCAATCTAGGGCTCCGGCAGAGCTGTTCTGTCGGGGAAAGTTCCCTCCCGGAGGGGGAAATCATCGCCATCGTCATCACCAACGCTCCTCTCATTGGGAGAGGGCAATCTCCATCAACATCTTCATCAGCACCATCTCATCTCAAAACCCTAGTTCGTCTCTTGTATCCAATTCTTGTCTCCAAGTCCGAGATTGGTGCTAGTAGGTTGCTAGTAGTGTTAATTACTCCTTGTAGTTGATGCTAGTTGGTTTAATTGGTGGAAGATCATATGTTCAGATCCTTTATGCATATTATTACCCCTCTTATTATGAACATGAATATGCTTTGTGAGTAGTTACGTTTGTTCCTGAGGACAAGGGAGAAGTCTTGCTATTAGTAGTCATGTGAATTTGGTATTCGTTCGATATTTTGATGAGATGTATGTTATCTAGCCTCTAGTGGTGTTATGTGAACGTCGACTACATAACACTTCACCATTATTTGAGCCTAGAGGAAGGCATTGGGAAGTAATAAGTAGATGATGGGTTGCTAGAGTGACAGAAGCTTAAACCCTAATTTATGTGTTGCTTCATAAGGGGCTGATTTGGATCCATATGTTTCATGCTATGGTTAGGTTTACCTTAATACTTTTGTTGTAGTTGCAGATGCTTGCAATAGAGGTTAATCATAAGTGGGATGCTTGTTCAAGTAAGAATAGCACCCAAGCACCGGTCCACCCACATGTCAAATTATCAAAGTACCGAACGCGGATCATATGAACGTGATGAAAACTAGCTTGACGATATTCCCATGTGTCCTCAGGAGCACTTTTCCTTGTATAAGAGTTTGTCCAGGCTTGTCCTTTGCTACAAAAAGGATTGGGCCACCTTGCTGCACTTTATTTACTTTTGTTACTTGTTGCTCGTTACAATTTATCTTGTGACAAAACTATCTGTTACCACTTATTTCAGTACTTGCAGAGAATACCTTGCTAAGAACCGCTTATCATTTTCTTCTGCTCCTCGTTGGGTTCGACACTCTTACTTATCGAAAGGACTATGATAGATCCCCTATACTTGTGGGTCATTAGTACTCTGACTTTTTTTGGCAGCTTCGGCCTCGCAAGCCGCCTTGAATATTTCAAAGTGAGCTGCCGTGATTGTCGGATTATCCTTTACAATCTCGGAGTAGGGTTCCTTTTCGTTGATGATCCAATATTTCACCCTTGCTTTCCAGGCGGCCAACACATCACTAAACTTGTTCAAGGCGTGTTTGTTTATCTTCTTCATTGTCGGGTCCTTATCTGGATCTTTATAATCCTTTTCATTCCGGCCCGGGAACAAGAATATCTGGTGCAACTTCTTTAGGAGGGAGGGCCTCATATTATCTATCTTGTTTAGTTTCTCATCGTTGATGGTGGCAGTTGTCCGTATGATGCAGCCTATTTGATTTCCGTAGCACGCGCGCGCTTCCTTGGGCGCGTTTGGCTCAAAATTACCGTCATCCACCTCCGTGACCACCAGCCTAGTAGTCTTGAGCTTGTTAGGAAGCCGTCGCCTCTTTGCTTTCGGTTCTATACCGGCTCCGCTCCCCGAGGCAGCACCGGTCTCAGTCTCAGTGCCGGTCTCAGTCTCAGCATCGATCTCAGTCTCAGCACCGGTCTGCGTGTCGGTCTCAGTCCCCGATGCGACCAGTGGGCTAGCAACAACATCGGTTGATCGTCGGCAAGGCTCAAAAATTTGTCTGCCGCCAGGTAGACATCGTCGCAATCATCCGAACCCTGTCCTTCATCGTTGCTAGCCATGTTTCCTATGATTAAATCTAGTCAATTAATTCTAGACCTAATAAAATGAATAATGAAATAAAAAGGCCTATGTTTTGCAGAAACGTTGACTCCTTCCCAGTGCGGCAAATCCCGGGCACTCGATATGTCCTAGTTTGTAGCACAAGTCATGCCGAAATTCACAGAAATTTTTGGCATGACTTTTGCTAAAAAGTGGAGAAATCAAGAACCTGAAATTTGCCGGAATGGAAATGAATCAACATTCTGGCAAAACATAGGCCACTCAGCTTCATTCCGTGGAAACAACAAAGCCACTTGGGCACAATCGAACAACTTCAATGAAAAGATATAACATGAGCAAACACTATTGAGGAATTTGCATATAACATGGCCACTTTAATGAAAAGATATAATCAACAATAATGGAATATGCAAATGAACATCAATGACATATATCATATAACAACAATCTTGTTTTTTGTTTACATAGCAACAATTAGTTTAACCAAGTTTTTAAAAACAAAAAACAATTCTGTTTTTTGTTTATAGCTAAATGCCATAGCTACTGTTTTTTATTTATAGCTAAATACTTTTGTTTTTTGTCTAAAGCTAAAAGTCTAGGAACTCCATTTTCTCTAACCCTTTTGACCTGATAACCCACAAGTATAGGGGATCGCAATAGTTTTCGAGGGTAGAGTATTCAACCCAAATTTATTGATTCGACACAAGGGGAGCCAAAGAATATTCTCAAGTATTAGCAGCTGAGTTGTCAATTCAACCACACCTGGAAACTTAATATCTGCAGCAAAGTGTTTAGTAGCAAAGTAATATGATAGTGGTGATAACGGTAGCAAAAGGTAACAGTAGTAAAAGTAATGTTTTTGGTATTTTGTAGTGATGATAGCAATAGCAACGGAAAAGTAAATAAGCGAAGAACAATATATGGAAAGCTCGTAGGCAATGGATCGGTGATGGAGAATTATGCCGGATGCGGTTCATCATGTAACAGTCATAACCTAGGGTGACACAGAACTAGCTCTAGTTCATTGATATAATGTAGGCATGTATTCCGAACATAGTCATACGTGCTTATGGAAAAGAACTTGCATGACATCTTTTGTCCTACTGATACGTCTCCAACGTATCTATAATTTTTGATTACTCCATGCTATATTATCTACTGTTTTAGACATTATTGGGCTTTATTTTCCACTTTTATATTATTTTTGGGACTAACCTATTAACCGGAGGCCCATCCCAGAATTGTTGTTTTTTGCCTGTTTCAGGGTTTCGAAGAAAAGGAATATCAAACGGAGTCCAAACGGAATGAAACCTTCGGAAACGTGATTTTCTCATCAGATAAGATCCAGGAGACTTGGACCCTCCGTCAAGAAAGCCACGAGGTGCTCACGAGGGTAGGGGGCGCCCCCCCTAGGGCGCGCCCCCTGCATCGTGGGCCCCTCGAAGCTCCACCGACGTACTTCTTCCTCCTATATATATCCACGTACCCCCAAACGGTCAGGGACGAAGCCAAAAACCTAATTCCACCACCGCAGCTTTCTGTATCCACGAGATCCCATCTTGGGGCCTGTTCTGGAGCTCCGCCGGAGGGGGCATCGATCACGGAGGGCTTCTACATCATTATCCGAGCCCCTCCGATGAAGTGTGAGTAGTTTACTTCAGACCTACGGGTCCATAGCTAGTAGCTAGATGGCTTCTTCTCTCTTTTTGGATCTCAATACAATGTTCTCCCCCTCTCTTGTGGAGATCTATTCGATGTAATTTTCTTTTTGCGGTGTGTTTGTTGAGACCGATGAATTGTGGGTTTATGATCAAGTCTATCTATGAATAATATTTGAATCTTCTCTGAATTCTTTTATGTATGATTGGTTATCTATGCAAGTCTCTTCGAATTATCAGTTTGGTTTGGCCTACTAGATTGGTTGTTCTTGCCATGGGAGAAGTGCTTAGCTTTGGGTTCAATCCTGCGGTGTCCTTTCCCAGTGACAGAAGGGGCAGCAAGGCATGTATTATATTGTATTGTTGCCATCGAGGATAACAAGATGGGGTTTTTATCATATTGCATGAAATTATCCCTCTACATCATGTCATCTTGCTTAAGGCGTTACTCTGTTTTTAACTTAATACTCTAGATGCATGCCGGATAGCGGTCGATGAGTGGAGTAATAGTAGTAGATGCAGAATCGTTTCGGTCTACTTGTCTCGGACGTGATGCCTATATACATGATCATACCTAGATATTCTCATAACTATGCTCAATTCTGTCAATTGCTCAACAGTAATTTGTTCACACACCATAGAATACTTATGCTCTTGAGAGAAGCCACTAGTGAAACCTATGGCCCCCGGGTCTCTTTCTCATCATATCAATCTCCATCACTTTATTATTGCTTTGCTTTTACTTTATTTACTTTGCATCTCTATATAAAAAATACCAAAAATATTATTTATCATCTCTATCAGATATCACTTTCTTAAGTGACCGTGAAGGGATTGACAACCCCTAAGCGTGTTGGTTGCGTTGAGCTATTGTTTTTGTGTAGGTACGAGGGACTCGAGCGTAGCCTCCTACTGGATTGATACCTTGGTTCTCAAAAACTGAGGGAAATACTTACTCTAATTTGCTGCATCATCCCTTCCTCTTCGGGGAAATCCAACGCAGTGCTCAAGAGGTAGTAAGAAGAATTTCTGGCGCCGTTGCCGGGGAGTCTGCGCAAAAGTCAACATACCAAGTACCCATCACAATCCCTATCTCCCGCATTACATTATTTGCCATTTGCCTCTCGTTTTCCTCTCCCCCCAATTCACCCTTGCCGTTTTATTCGCCCTCTCTCTCTATCCTCCCTCTCTTTCTCCATTTGCCTTTTTGCCCGTTTGCTTCTTGTTTGCTCGTGTGTTAGTTTGTTTGCTTGTCGTCATGGGTAGTCCTTTATCTTCTCCGTTGACCCCTGAGTTCGAAATCTTTCACTTTAAACAAAGGTTAGGAGAAAACCTAAAAGATGCTTGGTTGAGAATAATGGGATCTCATCGTAAGTGTACCTCTGAAATAAATCTGAGAATTTTGCTTCCCAATTTTTATGTTGGATTAAATATGTCTCATAGACAACTTTTGGATTGCGTTGCCAAAGGGAATTTTATTGAAATCGATCCCCATATTGCACTTGAAATTATAGAAGGTATAGTGGGAACACTACCTTAACAAAAGGGGCCTCATCCTACTCAGGAAGAGACATTTGAAAAAATTTGTGAAGTTACTAAAATCTTGCAGAAATCTCTTGAACCTCTTAAGAACATTAGTGGAAATATTCACCGCATGAATATGTTGATTACCCTTTGAAATAAGCGGTTGGATTATTTAGATCTAAAAATTGTAGAATATGAAGGGAAACGTAAAGAACCTCCCGGATTCGAGCTTGATTCCGCTAAACGATAGCGCTTGTTATGACTAGCTAGGGGCGTTAAACGATAGCGCTTGTTGGGAGGCAACCAAATTTTATTTCTATTCCTTGCTTTTTGCTCCTGTTTAGTAATAAATAAATTATCTAGCCTCTGTTTTGGTTGTGTTTTTTGTGTTTAATTAGTGTGTGTGCCAAGTAGAACCATTGAGAAGACTTGGGGAAAGTCTTGATTGAACTTGCTGTAAAAAACAGAAACTTTAGCGCTCACGAGAACATGATCTCAGGTCTCTCTCTCCAAGTTGATTTTTCTCCATGTCAGTAATCATCTTCTCCCCTAATTCAGATTCACTTTTTTGTAGTTGCTCTTAGAGAACATATCACTTTGTTGCTGCACATATGTGACGCTTTTAAGCAAAATGCAAGATGTTTGAGGAAATGGCAATAAGTGTATGTTTGTCGAGGTGCTCTCTTCTTATTTATTTGACATGATAAAGCATGGACCTTCTTGTTCAGGTGTTAGATTTCTCAATCCATACTTCCATACAAATATCAGTTCTTGACTGGTTATTCAGTAACCTTGCACATGTTCATTTTCTCTCTATATCACCAGTATTAAAGTTCATACATAATACCTTATATTATTTGCTTTAGAACATTGCAAATCAAGGTAAGCGGTGCATTTGGGAAATTCATATTCTATTCAAAAGCACTTCATCGATACCGTCAAATGCTTCACAGTAGAATATGCTACTTCATTTTTTAGGTGTCCTAAGGTTTCATAATTTGTTGTATTATCTAAAGCAACATGTTTTATCTTTTTAGTTAGCATTGCACCAATAAAAAACCACAAATTATACACATTCTCACCCTTTGTAAAGATCGGATATACCAAACCTTATCAGATCTTAATAAAAGGGATTATAAACAAGTCAGATCATATACCTATGCCATCATCCTCGGATAGTATATATTGAAATACAGTCATTCGCGACAACATAATCTACTGCAGTAACCCAAAGGATAAAATCCATCTAGAAGACGAACGCCAAGGAAAGAAAAAGGTAGACCTGTGTCGAAGGAGTCTGGCGCCTGCCGTGGTGGCGCGTACTGAGGTTGGGGAAAAGCACGAGAGCAAACCCTAGACAGATCCCTAAACAACAACAAAGCTATGGATGAGCAGATGTAAATCACAAACAAAAAGGCAAACTAGAATGTCGACGATTTGCCCTTTGAAGCCCTTTTAAACAAAGCCCTGGATGAGAAGATGTATATGATCTGGCTGGTTTATAATCCCTTTTATTGTGCTGTTAACTAGCTACTGTAAGATGATATCCTTTCTTGTGCTTTCAGAAGATCCATATGGCTTGGTAGGAAAAACATTGGCCTTCTATGCTTTCTTATTGTGTATTGATGGAGCAACTATTGTTACAGATTCTGAGGTCCCTATGTATATGGATCGATTGGTAACTGACCTGTAGATGGCTTGATAACACGCATGTGTGTTACTTACCCAACTATCACTTGTGGACTCACATCTTGTTGCTTCTTTAAAGCGTCGGTCGTCGATGATTTTCTGCTGAGCATAATGGAAGACACAAGCAGCCGCTTGGAAGGACATCTGGAAAAAAGGGCGCAGGGTGCGCTATTAGATGCCACCTCTGCCGTTTCATAACTGCTACTAGGCCTATCAAGGTAATTTTGTCTTATTGTACATATAATGCTCTTTCTTCTCGATGCATCCTGTCATCATTCCCGTTGGTCTATGTTATGGAGACTTTAGTTTTCTATATGCCGAGTTTTTGTTATACGTTCATGTATTTTGTGATGAAGCTGCATATACGTTCTTTTTTATTCTGTGCATTGATAACACGAGGTCTAGGTTGCAGAATATTAAATCCACGGTTAGCTATCAACAAGGATTGTGTATTCTGTTTTCGTCGACAATGTTGAATATGCATTTTAGTGCCAATGATGATATAGTTTAGAGAGACGATTTGATCACTTTCTTAAGCTGCTAAACCAATCATGAAATTTACTTTTATGTTCATATATTGTTTGGTGGCTTCTCAATTTGTGCATCCAAACAAACTTTGTTTCTGAGTGACTCTTCAGTAGACTCTTGTTTTATTAATGGTTGATGGAATGATGAATACAAAGATAAATTTCCTTGGATTTGATTGATGTATTAGATAAGGGCCATTTCTTACTTGGACCATATTGATTCTTATTGGCCTACTGGTAAAGTTCAAGATATTAGGAATCATTCTATTCTATATGTCTCACTGTTTGTTTGTATCAGGTTCGTGTGAGACGGTCCCTATGAAGTACATCGACAAGGCAAATGAATTACGCCATTTATTAGTATGCTTAGTGGTTATGGCTTCGTAGTTGGCTCTCCTTTATTATGTTCCTGTTTTTATTACCTCCTCTTATGTCTTCTCGCTTTTGTTTTGAACTTTATGTCGAATGGCTATCTTTCGTGGTCATATGAGCGTACTGAATTTGATCCTAACTTATAATCTGATGGTGATCTTGAGCTCCATTGTGTTTTATTTTTATCATAATTAAATGTTTCTTACTTTATTATTATCCTGTATAAGTGCAAATGCTATACATGGATTCCAACTGACATGTTGTTACATGCTTCGGCAAAACGCTGGGACCGGCATCCTCGTGCCAAGGCATGATTCCGATCTAGTATAATTTATGGACACCTAAAAGCCAAAGCTTGGGGATGCCCCGAAAGGCATCCTTTTTTTCGTCTACTTCTATCGGTAACTTTACTTGAAGCTATATTTTTTTTATCACATGATATGTGTTTTGCTTGGAGCGTCTTTTATGATTTGAGTCTTTGCTTATTAGTTTACCACAATCATCCTTGCTGTACACACCTTTTGAGAGAGCTATACATGATTTGAAATTTGATAGAATAATCTATGTGCTTCACTTATATCTTTTGAGATTAATAATTTTGCTCTAGTGCTTCACTTATATCTTTTAGAGCACGGTGGTGAATTTGTTTTATAGAAACTATTGATCTCTCATGCTTCACTTAGATTATTTTGAGAGTCTTAATAGCATAATTTGCTTAAAATCCTAATATGCTTGGTATGCAAGATTAATAATAAAACTTTCTTATGAGTGTGTTGAATACTAAGAAAAGTTTGGTGCTTGATGATTGTTTTGAGATATGAAGGTAATAATATCAAAGTCATGCTAGTTGAGCAGTTGTGAAATTGAGAAATACTTGTGTTGAGGTTTGCAAGTCCCGTAGCATGCACGTATGGTAAACATTATGCAACAAATTTGAAACATGAGGTGTTATTTGATTGTCTTCCTTATGAGTGGCGGTCGGGGACGATCGATGATCTTTTCCTACCAATCTATCCCCCTAGGAGCATGCGTGTAGTGCCGAGGTTTTTGATGACTTGTAGATTTTTGCAATAAGTATGTGAGTTCCTTATGATTAATGTTGAGTCCATGGATTATACGCACTCTCACCCTTCCATTTGTTGCCCAGAAAAACCCCGGTGCATCCAAACCTCGTGATATGATACGCTCTTTCACACATAAACCTCCTTATATCTTCCTCAAAACAGCCACCATACCTACCTATTATGGCATTTTCATAGCCATTCCGAGATATATTGCCATGCAACTTTCCACCATTCCTTTCAACATGACACATTCATCATTGTCATATTGCTTAGCATGATCATGTAGTTGACATAGTATTTGTGGCAAAGCCACCATTCATAATTCTTTCATACATGTCACTCTTGGTTCATTGCATATCCCGGTACACCGTCGGAGGCATTCACATAGAGTCATCTTTGTTCTAGTATCGAGTTGTAATCATTGAGTTGTAAATAAATAGAAGTGTGATGATCATCATTATTAGAGCATTGTCCCAAGTGAGGAATAAAAAAAGAGAAAGGCCATAAAAAAGAGAGAAGGCCCCAAAAAAGAGAGAAAGGCCATAAAAAGAGAAGGCCCAAAAAAATGAGAGAAAAAGAGAGAAGGGACAATGTTACTATCCTTTTACCACACTTGTGCTTCAAAGTAGCATCATGATCTTCATAATAGAGAGTCTTTCATGTTATCACTTTCATATACTAGTGGGAATTTTTCATTATAGAACCTGGCTTGTATATTCTAACAATGGGCCTCCTCAAGTGCCCTAGGTCTTCATGAGCAGGCAAGTTGGATGCACACCCACTAATTTCTTTTGTTGAGTTTTCATACATTTATAGCTCTAGTGCATCCGTTACATGACAATCCCTACTCCTTGCATTGACATCAATCGGTGGGCATCTCCATAGCCTATTGATTAGCCTCGTTGATGTGAGACTTTCTCTTTTTTGTCTTCTCCACATAACCTCCTTCATTATATTCTATTCCATCCATAGTGCTATGTCCATGGCTCGCGCTCATATATTGCATGAAAGTTTATAGGTTTGAGATTACTAAAGTATGAAACAATTGCTTGGCTTGTCATCGGGGTTGTGCATGATGATAGCATTGTTGTGTGACGAAAATGAAACATGACTAAACTATATGATTTTGTAGGGATGAACTTTCTTTGGCCATGTTATTTTGAGAAGGCATAATTGCTCAGTTAGTATGCTTGAAGTATTATCATTTTTATGTCAATATGAACTTTTGTCTTGAATCTTTCGGATCTGAATATTCATACCACAATTAAGAAGAATTACATTAAAATTATGCCAAGTAGCACTCCGCATCAAAAATTCTGTTTTTATCATTTACCTACTCGAGGACGAGCAGGAATTAAGCTTGGGGATGCTTGATACATCTCCAACGTATCTATAATTTTTGATTGCTCCATGCTATATTATCTACTGTTTTAGACAGTATTGGGCTTTATTTTCCACTTTTATATTATTTTTGGGACTAACCTATTAACCGGAGGCCCAGTCCAGAATTGTTGTTTTTTGCCTGTTTTAGGGTTTCGAAGAACAGGAGTATCAAACGGAGTCCAAACGGAATGAAACCTTCGGAAACATGATTTTCTCATCATATAAGATCCAGGAGACTTGGACCCTCCGTCAAGAAAGCTACGAGGTGCTCACAAGGGTAGGGGCGCGCCCCCCTAGGGCGCGCCCCCTGCCTCGTGGGCCCCTCGAAGCTCCACCGACGTACTTCTTCCTTCTATATATATCCACGTACCCCCAAACGATCGGGGACGGAGCCAAAAACTTAATTCCACCACCGCAACTTTCTGTATCCACGAGATCCCATCTTGGGGCCTGTTCCGGAGCTCCGCCGGAGGGGGCATCAATCACGGAGGGCTTCTACATCATCATCCAAGCCCCTCCGATGAAGTGTGAGTAGTTTACTTCAGACCTACGGGTCCATAGCTAGTAGCTAGATGGCTTCTTCTCTCTTTTTGGATCTCAATACAATGTTCTCCCCCTCTCTTGTGGAGATCTATTCGATGTAATCTTCTTTTTACGGTGTGTTTGTTGAAACAGATGAATTGTGAGTTTATGATCAAGTCTATCTATGAATAATATTTGAATCTTGTCTAAATTCTTTTATGTATGATTGGTTATCTTTGCAAGTCTCTTTGAATTATCAGTTTGGTTTGGCCTACTAGATTGGTTGTTCTTGCCATGGGAGAAGTGCTTAGCTTTGGGTTCAATCCTGCGGTGTCCTTTCCCAGTGACAGAAGGGGCAGCAAGGCACGTATTGTATTGTTGCCATCGAGGATAACAAGATGTTTTTTTATCATATTGCATGAAATTATCCCTCTACATCATGTCATCTTGCTTATGGCGTTACTCTGTTTTTAACTTAATACTCTAGATGCATGATGGATAGCGGGCGATGAGTGGAGTAATAGTAGTAGATGCAGAATCATTTCGGTTAACTTGTCTCGGACGTGATGCCTATATACATGATCATACCTAGATATTCTCATAACTATGCTCAATTCTGTCAATTGCTCAACAGTAATTTGTTCACCCACCGTAGAATACTTATGCTCTTGAGAGAATCCACTAGTGAAACCTATGGCCCCCGGGTCTCTTTCTCATCATATCGATCTCCATCACTTTATTATTGCTTTGCTTTTACTTTGCTTTTACTTTATTTACTTTGCATCTCTATATCAAAAATACCAAAAATATTATTTATCATCTCTATCAGATCTCACTTTCGTAAGTGACCGTGAAGGGATTGACAACCCCTAAGCGTGTTGGTTGCGTTGATCTATTATTTTTGTGTAGGTACGAGGGACTCGAGCGTAGCCTCCTACTAGATTGATACCTTGGTTCTCAAAAACTGAGGGAAATACTTACGCTACTTTGCTCCATCATCGCTTCCTCTTCGGGGAAATCCAACGCAGTGCTCAAGAGTTTGCACCTACCCTCCCATGGCAGCGGGGTCCTTACGGAAACTAAGGGCCATTAAGGCCTCCTTTTAATAGAGAACTGGAACAAAGCATTAACTATATTGATGAAAACTCATATATAGGTGACTATAGACTTGCAAGATAGGATCAAGAACACTCATATATTGATGAAAACATAATAGGTTCATATCTGAAATCATGGCACTCGGACCCTAGTGACAAGCATTAAGCATAGCAAAGTCATAGCAACATCAATCTCAGAACATAGTGGACACTAGGGATCAAACCCTAACAAAACTAACTCGATTACATGATAGATCCCATCCAACCCATCACCGTCCAGCAAGCCTACGATGGAATTACTCACGCACGACGGTGATCATCATGAAATTGGTGATGGAGGATGGTTGATGATGACAATGGCGATGGATTCCCCTATTTGGAGCCCCGAACGGACTCCAGATCAGCCCTCCCAAGAGGTTTTAGGGCTTGGCGGCGGCTCCGTATCGTAAAACGCGATGATTTCTTCTCCCTGATTTTTTCTTCCCGAAACTCAATATATGGAGGTGGAGTTGGAGTCGGAGAGGCAACAGGGGGGCATGAGGTAGGGAGCGCACCCCACCCTCGTGGCAACGTGGTGCCCCCCTGGCCTTCATCTTTGGCAGGTATTTTTCTTATTTTCTAAAAAGTGTCTCTGTCAAGTTTCAGGTCATTCCGAGAACGTTTTCTCCTACACATAAATAACACCATGGTAATTCTACTGAAAACAACGTCAGTCCGGGTTAGTTCCATTCAAATCATGCAAGTTAGAGTTCAAAACAAGGGCAAAAGTGTTTGGAAAAGTAGATACGTTGGAGACGTATCAACTCCCCCAAGTTTAAACCTTTGCTTGTCCTCAAGCAATTCAGTTGACAAACTGAAAGTGATAAAGAAAAACTTTTACAAACTCTATTTGCTCTTGTTGTTGTAAATATGTAAAACCAGCATTCAAGTTTTCAGCAAATATTATAACTAACCACATTTGCAATAACGCATAGGTCTCAAGTTTACTCATATCAATAGCATAATCAACTAGCGAGCCATAATAATAAAACTCGGATGACAACACTTTCTCAAAACAATCATAATATAACAGGATGGTATCTCGCTAGCCCTTTCTGAGACCGCAAAACATAAATGCAGAGCACCTTTAAAGATCAAGGACTGACTAGACATTGTAATTCATGGTAAAAGAGATCCAGTCAAGTCATACTCAATGTAAACTAACAGTAATGAATGCAAATGACAGCGATGCTCTCCAACTGGTGCTTTTTAATAAGAGGATGATGACTCAGCATAAAAGTAAATAGATAGGCCCTTCGCAGAGGGAAGCAGGGATTTGTAGAGGTGCCAGAGCTCGGTTTTGAAATAGAGGTGAATAGTATTTTGAGCGGTATACTTTCATTGTCAACATAACAACCAAGAGATGGCGATATCTTTCATGCTACACACATTATAGGCGGTTCCCAAACAGAATGGTAAAGTTTATACTCCCCCTTCCATCACAAGCATCAATCCATGGATTGCTCGAAACAACGAGTGCCTCCAACTAACAAGAGTCCCAGGGGGAGTTTTGTTTGCAATTATTTTGATTTAGTTTGCATAAAGCATGGGACTGGGCATCCTGGTGACCAACCATTTATCTCGTGAGTGAGGAGCGGAGTCCACTCCTCTTGAGAATAACCCGCCTAACATGGAAGATACAGACAGCCCTAGTTGATACATGAGCTATTCGAGCATACAAAACAGGATATTTATTTGAAGGTTTAGAGTTTGGCACATACAAATTTACTTGGAACGGCAAGTAGATACCGTATATAGGTAGGTATAGTGGACTCATGTGGAATAACTTTGGGGTTTAAGGGATTGGATGCACAAGCAGTATTCCCGCTTAGTACGGGTGAAGGCTAGCAAAAGACTGGGAAGCGACCAGCTAGAGAGCGACAATGGTTATGAACATGCATTAAAGTTAATCAACACCGAATGAAAGCATGAGTAGGATATAATCCATCATGAACATAAATATCGTGAAGGCTATGTTGATTTTGTTTCAACTACATGCGTGAACATGTGCCAAGTCAAGTCACTTAAATCATTCAGAGGAGGATACCACCTTATCATACCACACCATAACCATTTTAATAGCATGTTGGCACGCAAGGTAAACCATTATAACTCATAGCTAATCAAGCATGGCACAAGAAACTATGATCTCTAGTTGTCACTGCAAACATGTTTATTCATAATAGGCTGAATCAGGAACGATGAACTAATCATATTTACAAAAACAAAAGAGGTCGAGTTCATACCAGCTTTTCTCATCTCAGCCAGTCCATCATATATCATCATAATTGCCCTTCACTTGCACGACCGAACGATGTGAATAATAATAATAGTGCACGTGCATTGGACTAAGCTGGAATCTGCAGGCATTCAATAAACAGGAGAAGACAAGGCAATATTGGCTCTTTTGTCAGATCAACAATAATGCATATAAGAGCCTCTTCAACAATTTAATTATGGTCTTCTCCTATCAACCCCCAAAGAAAAGAAAAAGAAATAAAACTATTTAGACGGGAAAGCTCCCAACAAGCAAAAGAAGAACAGGAAATCTTTTTGGGTTTTCTTTTTAATTACTAGTACAAGCATGGAAAGTAAACTAATTAAAAGCTACAACTATTTTTTTGGTTTTTTCTTAAGGTTTATTAAACACACAAGAAGAAAGCATAAAAATAGGAAAATAAACTAGCATGGATTATACAATGAAAAAGTATGAGCACCGACATCTAGCAATGAGTGTGTGAGCATAAATGTAATGTCAGTGAGAAATACGTACTCCTCCAAGCTTAGGCTTTTGGCCTAAGTTGGTCTATGGCCACGGCTGGCCTGGCTGATATCCATAATAGTAGTTGGGGTCATACTGTGATGCAGCAGCTATCGCCTGCTGAGCTGCAGCGTGGCGATGAGCGGCCTCCTCTCTCCTCTCGTACTCATCTGCCTCCTCTCCGGTAATAGTATATCCTCCTCTTGCCTGATAATCAAAAAAAGCAGGAGCAGGGAGAGTAATACGGACAGCACGGCATCTGTCAAGGATTAGTCGATACTGGAGAGGTGATTCGTTCCTCTCGACAAACTGGTGGTGAACCATAGCATTAAAATCTAGATAGGCAGGAGGTAATTCAATATCATCTTCGTGTACACCTATACCAATAAAATTAGCTACACCGGTTGCATAAATTCCACCGAAGAAATCTCCATTAAATCTATTAAGATGCAACCTACGTGCAACAATGGCTCCCAAATTATAAGATTTGTCTCCTATCACAACACTCCTAAGAATACTGAGGTCAGGGACACACATGTGACATGCCTCATCTTTACCATTTATGCATCTACCTATGAAGAGAGCAAAATAATGTATAGCAGGAAAGTGAATGCTCCCTATGGTAGCTTGTGTAATATCTCTAGATTCTCCCACAGTTATGCTAGCAAGAAAATCTCTAAATTCAGATTTGCGAGGATCCCTTATACTACCCCATTGTGAAAGTTTGCATGCAGTGGTAAAATCCCCTAAGTCCATGGTATAAGATTTATCATAAAGATCAAACAGGATAGTGGGACAATTACGTGAAGTTGAAAGTTCAAACCTCCTCACAAAGGAACTAGTGAGATTATGATACTGACTGCACTTCTCTTCCTCGAAGCTCACGAAATCAGCGTTACGCAAATATGCGTTTAATTCTTCTTTTATTCCCGCTCGATCCATAAAATTTTCAGAAGGCCACTCACAAGGACGCACTGGAGCGTCTCTTGGTGGCTCTTCATCAGCATCACGCATTGCAAGGCTGGGTCCTTGCTTCCTTGAAGAACCACCTTGGAACATTTTCCTAAGCATTTTTCTTCCTCTAAAAAATTCTGAAATTTTTTGGTAACTTCAAAATAAAAGTAAACCAAACTCAATAATATTGATAGCAACTACTCCTACAAGTGCCTAGGGCCTATATCATGCATCAAAACTACTTTTGACCATATAAATTTGACATGCAAGCTCAAGAACAGGGTCACCTAAGCAACACAAATTTGCAATGAATAAAACATTAGAACAAATATTAATTGGACCAATGGAGGAGTCACATACCAAGGAACAATCTCCCCAAGCAGTTTTGTGAGAGGTGCTTTGAGCAAGGAGATCGAAATGGCAGCAAAACGAGCTTGGACTCGGGTTTGAGCTGGTTATTCGTGTTTGGGGGAGGAAGAAGGAGTGTATGGGTGAAAGGATAAGTGGAGGAGGGCCACCATGGGCCCACGAGGCAGGGGGGCGCGCCCTCCACCCTCGTGGGCAGGTGGTTGGCCCCCCTGGTGTGTTCTCAGTTCCATAAATCCTCAAATATTCTAGAAAAATCATATTTAATTTTCAGGGCATTTGGGGAACTTTTATTTTCGAGGTATTTTTATATTGCACGGATAATCAGATAACAGACAGACAAATATTTATTTTTATTTTATTTAATATAAATAACAGAAAGTAAAAGTTGGATACAGAAGGTTGTGCCTTCTAGTTTCATCCATCTCATGATCATCAAAAGGAATCCACTAACAAGGTTGATCAAGTCTTGTTAACGAACTCATTTTGAATAACATGGAACCGGAGAAATTTCGAATAACACTATGTTACCTCAACGGGGATATGCACATCCCCAATAATAAGAATATCATATTTCTTCTTGACAGTAGGAAGAGGTAATTCAAAACCTCCAAATATAATCGATGGAATTTTTCCAATAGAGTTGATACTATGAACTTGAGGTTGTTTCCTCGGAAAGTGCACCGTATGCTCATTACCATTAACATGAAAAGTGACATTGCCTTTAGTGCAATCAATAACAGCCCCTGCAGTATTCAAAAAGGGTCTTCCAAGAATAATAGACATACTATCGTCCTCGGGAATATCAAGAATAACAAAGTCCGTTAAAATAGTAACGTTTGCAACTACAACAGGCACATCCTCACAAATACCGACAGGTATAGCAGTTGATTTATCAGCCATTTGCAAAGATATTTCAGTAGGTGTCAACTTATTCAAATCAAGTCTACGATATAAAGAGAGAGGCATAACACTAACATCGGCTCCAAGATCACATAAAGCAGTTTTAACATAGTTTCTTTTAATAGAGCATGGTATAGTGGGTACTCCTCGATCTCCAAGTTTCTTTGGTATTCCACCCTTAAAAGTGTTATTAGCAAGCATGGTGGAAATTTCAGCTTCCGGTATCTTTCTTTTATTTGTAATAATATCTTTCATATACTTAGCATAATGATTGGTTTTGAGCATATCAGTTAATCGCATACGCAAAAAGATAGGTCTAATCATTTCAGCAAAGCTCTCAAAATCATCATCATCCTTTTTCTTGGATGGTTTGGGAGGAAAGGGCATGGGTTTCTGAACCCAAGGCTCTCTTTCTTTACCATGTTTCCTAGCAACGAAATCTTTCTTATCATAACGTTGATTCTTTGATTGTGGGTTATCAAGATCAACAGCAGGTTCAATTTCTATATCAATATTGTCGGTGTCAAAACCGGCGGATCTCGGGTAAGGGGTCCCGAACTATGCGTCTAAGGCGGATGGTAGCAGGAGGCAGGGGACATGATGTTTTACCCAGGTTCGGGCCCTCTTGATGGAGGTAAAACCCTATGTCATGCTTGATTTATTCTTGATGATATGGGCATTACAAGAGTTGATCTACCACGAGATCGGAGAGGCTAAACCCTAGAAGCTAGCCTATGGTATGGTTGTTGTTGTTCTACGGACTAAACCCTCTCCGGTTTATATAGACACCGGAGAGGGTTAGGGTTACACAAGGTCGGTTACAAAGGAGGAAATATCCATATCCGTATTTCCTAGCTTGCCTTCCACGCCAAGTAGAGTCCCATCCGGACACGAGACGAAGTCTTCAATTTAGTATCTTCATAGTCCAATAGTCCGGCCGAAGGATAGAGTCCGGCTGTCCGGAGACCCCCTAATCCCGGACTCCCTCAGTAGCCCCTGAACCAGGCTTCAATGACGATGAGTCCGGCGCGCAGTATTGTCTTCGGCATTGCAAGGCAGGTTCCTCCTCCGAATACATCACGGAAGAATTTGAATACAAGGATAGTGTCCGACCCTGCAAAATAATTTCCACTTACCACCGTAGAGAGAATAATATTTCCACAAATCTAATCTGTCGACATGTTTTGGTAACATGACATCAGGCCATGGCTCGATGATTTATTTGAACCGTTTTTCTTCAACCGGCTCCACACATAACGCGAGGCAGTTTCTTGACAGTCTTGTCAAAGCAGAGATCGTGTTCCCCTAATTACGGGATTCTCATCAATACGGTCGTGGGTAACCCAACCGTGCCTAGGACTCCTAGATTTTAGGCAAGTCCCAAACGGCCACTAGGAGGACGCTTGATATTCACCCTCTTTATAAAGGGACAAGGCTTTTACTTTTTTCCCTCCCGTGCTCAATCGAATCATTCCCCCGCCTCGAGTTCTAACACCCAAAGCCCAGGTCAGGTGCTTCGGACCTTCAATCATGTCCGGATCTAGCCTTCCAGGCCGGTGGATGCCCTCCTCCGTTACGGAAGAGGATATCAAGAAGTTGAGGGAGGCCAGATACCTGACCGCCGAGGTTTCGCATCGGCTGCCTGCCTGAGGGCAGGTCGTCCCTACTCCCGAACCCAACGAGAATGTTGTGTTCATCTCCCACTTCCTCCGAGGTCTAGCCCTCACTCTGGATCCCTTCGTTAGGGGTTTGATGTTCTATTATGGGCTAGATTTCCACGATCTAGCCCCGGACTCCTTTCTCCACATCTCGGCATTTATTGTCGTATGTGAGGCCTTCCTCCGCATTACCCCTCACTTCGGCCTGTGGCTCAAGACCTTTGACGTGAAGCCGAAGATGGTCGAGGGGCAGCATGTAGCGTGCAGAGGCGCATTAATAAGCAAGATCGCTGGAGCTCCATGGCCAAAGGGTTCCTTTCCAAAGGTGTCCGGATTATGGCAACGGGAGTGGTTTTACATCACAGCTCCTAGAAGTGCCAAGTGGGTGGCTGCCCCTGCTTTCCGCTCGGGCCCTCCACCACAACTGATGTCATGGATTAGCAGAGGGCTGAGCTGGGGTCCATCCAAGGACGTGCCTATATTGCAGAGCCGTATTCAAGATCTCTTCGAAGGAGATTTCAGTCTGGTTATGGTGGTGCAAGTCATGCTGGTTCGTCGAGTCCAGCCTTGCAAACGCCGGCCCCTCCGCATGTGGGAGTTCAACCCAGAAGGACCGCGCACTATTCAGAATTTCCTCGGTCTGACGCACGAGGAGATGTATAAATCATTCTTCGGACCCCAAATAGAGTGTCCGGATACTACCGAGGACGTGGGCCTGAGCAGCAACCGCACCACCGACCAAGTAAGTAATCCTCTAGCCGAACACACCGTCTTTCATTTATCATGACGTCATTCTGAGAAATCACTCTTTGACCAGGACTGGCTAACAAAGGCGAAGATGATTCGGTGTTCGGCCCCCCTTCCTAAGGGTTTGGACAATCCGGTACTGGAAAATATGCTCGAGCTAGCACCTTGCCCGGATCCCTCAAAGGAAGATAAAGGGGGGAATAATGAGGGAGAAAGCGGGCCCCCACCGCTACCAATTCCAACCGAGGGAATGAGCGCCTCCGCGAGGGAGGATAACAAGGGGGAAGAATCCGACATTCTCTTGCCCCGGGGAAGGAAGAGGACCACCTCTGAAGATCCGAAAGCCAAGGCTTCCAAACGGGAGAAGAAATCTCCACCAGAGGGTCCGGCCCCGGAGGGTGCTCTTGCCACACAAAGTCCGTACGGAGATCAGCCCTCTAACAAGCTGTAAGTTATCGAAAAATACTTGATAGTAAAGATATTCTACCTTTCTTCCAAGGAAAATAATTGAAGCATTTATCTTGCAGTTCGGATCTCAGCCCTTCTCAGCAAAGCTCCTCTTCGGGGGATCTTCTTCCAGAGATGATGGAGAGCGAAACGCCTCCCCCGGACTCCTCCGCTCAAGAAGCGGGCGACCTTGAAGTGTCGTCTCGGAGGGCCTCCCTGGATCCGGTGAGACCAGAAGATAATCCTATGGTCACCCGAAGTCCCCAGTATCCGGCTCTTGAAGAGAGCAAACAGAAGAGTCCGGCACCGTCTGGTATGCGGTCGGACGTGCTGAGGGAGCTGTTGGAGCGAGCGGCCATCTCAGAAGAACACCGTATGTTGATGGGTGCGGTGATGGAAAGAATTTCGTCCGCCGAAAGCGGATTGCATGAGGCCTTTATGAGTCTACTGACGGGCTTTGAGGTACGTGAAATGATATACTTTTTGATAGTACCGCACATTTTTAGGTGTGCTCTGTGTAGGTAGTAGCCCCTGAGACTCTGGTTGTCGCCGAGAACGGCGACAAACAGAGGATCGTAGTCCCAGGTAATAACCATACCGCTTTTATGTGCAAGTGGTGGAAGCTCCGGTGGCTAGCCGAACTAATGCCGAACTAAAGCGGCAACTGGATGCGGCAGATGCCGACATCGAGCTTGTTAACAAGCGGCTTGACGAGGCACAGGGTAAGTGATGTTTTCTGGTGAATGTCACATAGGAAGAGCAGCGTGATGCCGGTATCTTTAATATGTTATGACTGCAGATGGAGCTGCCACCGTGGAGACCCTTCGGGCGAAACTTGCCCGAGCCAAAGAACAAGCAAGGAGTAGTAATGCGGCTGCTTTGAAGGCGGCCGAAGAGTTGAGAGCCGAGAAGGCCGCGTATTGCGAGAGCAAGGAGAAAATGGCCAAGATGGCTGTAAAGTTAAAACACACTGCCGACCGTTGCCAGTTCCTTGAAGAAGAAAACCGAGCGAAGGCGACGGACCTTAAAAAGGTCATGATGGCGACCAAAGACACCCGCTCTGCAATGAGAGCGAAGGAGGAGCTGCGTGAAGCCGGGGATATTGTGGCTGGGAAGCCCTTTATGCTGCGGAGGAAGTTCCGAGATCCACGGTATGCCCCTCTGGATCGGCTGTGGAGTTCGGCAGACGCATATCTGGACTTGGCGGCGAGCGCTGTCGATGCGGCCGAATACTTCCGAGATCAGACGGATCGTGAAGTGGACAAGCTGTTCTGGTCGCAATTCAACATTCCAGAGCGTCCGCTCCCATTGACTGATCAGCTTGCTGAATGGGCCGAACTCAATAGATTGTCCGGACTCGCCATGCAATCCGTCGTAGATCATCTGTGGCCGGAAAGGCTGAAGCCGAACAGGTATTTCAGCTTGGTGCAGCAGTTCCTTGGTGTGGTGCCGCGTATTAATGCGATGAAGAGGTCGGCGTGCATAGAAGGCTCGCGGATGGTCCTTGCCCGTGTCAAAGCATACTGGGCGGAGATGGATGCCACTACTGTTGCGGCACAGGGTTCGGCCATAGGCCGAGTGGCTGCCGAGCACTATTTCGAGGAAGTTCTCGAGGGTACTCGTTTGATAGAGGCCCAGTGCTCGAAGAATATTATGTTTGAGTGACATGTATTCCCATTGTAAAAACAATGTTTATGAAATTTATTAAGGCTGTATTTATACTTTTGCCTGAAAGTAATATGATGCCTTCTGTGCGGCCGTTTATGTATTTAAATACATTAAAACTGAACACTTTTCCAGCCTTCTCAAGGCATCAGCGCTCCCGGCCGTCTGATCATCAGTTTGAAGCATTTTTGGCTGTTGGATGAGCTGTGAGTCGCTCCTAATCCGATTATGTTCGCTAACAACGATCGCTAACCATCCTGGGCCGCTGCTCCGGTCACTTTTTTGGGCGCTCCGGATAAATTGGGCCTCTAGCAACCTCCTTACACACACCTACACTGAGCCAATCGACATGATGCGGAGAAAAAGAGTACTACGAGAGAAGGACGCCTAAAAAAAGAGAGTACGAGAGGAGGCACGACGATGCAGGTCT
Source organism: Triticum urartu (assembly GCF_056163025.1). Taxonomy (NCBI): domain Eukaryota; kingdom Viridiplantae; phylum Streptophyta; class Magnoliopsida; order Poales; family Poaceae; genus Triticum; species Triticum urartu. Next base: position 145,834,231 of record NC_141879.1, on the reverse strand, counting down.
CCTCTTCCCTAGGTACGCCGCCGCCTCCCCCGATCTCCTCTTCCTCTGGGCCGCTGCTACTCTTGCAGCCGTCGTTTCCACTCATCCCCAAGCCCCATCCCTCCCGATCCCTTTCCTCTTATGATCGAGGGTGAATCATTGATGTGCTGCCAGCTTGGGCGAGATGCCGCCGATGTGCAAGGAAGATGCGAAGGGGCAGCACTACACTCGCAACCCTATTGAGGCGGCGGCAGCAGCGGACGCCCCTTGATGAAGACGTCCTTGAAGGTAATGGGCAGGCGACGACAACGGCGCGGTGAAGACCTCTCCCGTCCTGATTCCAGTTCGATGTCCCGGCTATCCTTGCATTTGACAGCTGGCCGCAGGGAGAAGGTCAAGGCTAAGGTATATCACGAAACGCTTCCCTACACACCTGATTCCGTTTCACTTCATGACGATGCCGCTAACGCCCATTCTGAATTTAACAACAACCAGGCAGTAGGATTATCCCTCCGGTTCTATCAATTTTTGCAGTCGTTGTCTTCGCATTGTGTTCATTGGCCGGTGACCAGTATGGTAAGCATACACGTTTCCCTTCCCCTTTCATTTCATATGTATGATTTTTTTGTACAAGGTACCGTGGTTGAACTCCTACTTCACAGTACTAATTTACACGTCAGTCATGTAACTATTTGTATATAGTGTGCAGATTCAGTTTGGAATTCTAATGTGGATATTTGATCTTCAGTTCAAGTAATTGAGTTCCTGGTTGTATTGCCATCCCTACATATACCCAATTTCTAAGCAGCAGAGGTACACGGTCCAGTCAAGCAGAAGGCGTAGATTTTCTGCCTGTCTGCATTAGTCTGTACTGTACTCATGTGCTTGTTTTCTCCCTGCCCCATGTCTCCTCTATGGCTTTCTGAATCCTGCTTGCATGTAGATGCTTATTTGGCCTTCTGGAAGATATCACTTGATTCATGTAAGTATTTTTTGATTAAGCTTACCTGTTAAATTTTCAGATAGCTCTTGATTCATTTCAGATTTCACACATGCTCTAGCCACTCATTAGTCCAAGCTAATTGGTATTTCATATACTGATCCATGTTGAATGTGGCGTATATATGAAACCAAACAAGAGGCTCAAAACTATATTCAATTTGTTACAACATTTTGTATGTCTAATATATTCGCCAGCTTATGCAACTTTAGTTTTATGTTTCATTATTTTGAAAAATATTGCAGAAACTCGAGATGGTTGGTGTGGATTATGAGCATGCACGCACACCTTGCCGCTGGTTGGTGTGGATTCGTGAGGCAGGTGGGAGAAAGATCGACAAAGTGGTGGTGTCCTGCGGCTGGGAGGGCCACGGTGAGCACCCCCTACCCCCTCCCACAATTTTTTATGTGCCACAAATTTCTCATGGATGGCTGTGAGATTGCTAATTATGCTTACTTTTGGGTTCACACAAATAATGCTCTGAGAGAAACTTTGTTCCTTCAGTTGATCACATGGCTAAAGAAAATAAATGTGAATATATTATTTTATTAATGTATGTACAAGATATGTTCGTTTCTCTGAAGAAAATAACACGTGAAGACTTTTTTATTAATGTATAGCATACGTCGACTTTGATGATTTGTGCCTGTCAGGTGTTAAGATTTTATCCATTTTTCTTTTATGAAAGGAAGCTATTTTCTGTACTGTAGCTGTATATTCCAAGGTTCTTTTATTATTGTACAGAATATGTTGACTTTGCTGATTTGTGCCTACCAAATCTTACAATTTTATTATTTTTTCTTTTAGGAAAGGACGTTATTTTCTGTACTGTTTACTCATACAGAAAGAATCTAAAATTTGATGTCCCATGTAGAATGTATGACTATGCCAACTGTCCCTATGCTTTGCATTTAAGCAATCAACATGGACACATAATGTTGACAAGTGGAAGTGTCAAGATTTATAGTTTTGAATATTCTTAGTAGCTGTATATGTAGTTGTATATTTTGCGAAAAATACATGCAGTTTGTATACTTTCATTCGTCATCATAATTGTGTGTGTGTGTGTGTGTGTATGTGTGTGTGTGTCCTCGTATGCTTTTTCCATGCCAAGTTATGCTATTGCTATCTATCTTACTACTCGTCTTGTATACTAATATAGAGGTTACAATTATTAATGGCATTAGGCTTAATTTAAAAGTAGTTTGTGCATGCCAGTCCAATTTTTATGTATTTGAAGTATGAGTTTACAAGTTGGTCTTCATGAGAAATATTATGTGATTGCAGCGGGGGAGCTGAAGTACTCTGAGGCAACCTTTCACAGGAGTTGATCTGGAGGTAGATGCAAATTACTTATCTTTGACTTGATTTACCAAATTTCAAAAGCTTGTGCTAATTTCACATCATGGTATATTCTTGACATCGCCCAATCCTTAAACAATATAAATACCTTTTAGGTTATTACCCACATTATTTTAGAAGATTACCCTCACCAACGTTGTGATGCTAATACGGCTACATGCAGGTGATGACTTTAGATATGAACTGGTCTCCTTGTACTTCCACAGCAAGTTTTAGTCTATTGCATTCTATTTTTGCTTCTGCAAGTTTTTCAGAGCTGCTGATATATGTCAGTGCATGATATGATAAGTTATTTCTTAGTAAGCATGCCTGTGTGTAACTATTTTCTGAAATATACATTAACTCTATGGCATACTTGTGATAGTGTGGTCAAATTAAATGGTCAACTAAAATATTTCTTAGTGTGCTGCATTGAGCAATTTCTCTGGCATACTTGGACCATTTGGGTAATGCAAAGCTTACCTTTATACACATGTAATATATATTTGCACAAAGAACCTATCATAGTATTGAACTTTAGCCTCAATAATCACGGAGGATTATAATTCAAGCTCTTTTTTTTGCGAATGAATTCAAGCTTAATATCTGAAGAAATACTCTTCTTAAACCTTTGGAAGCAATGGTTTTTCAATTGGTATATGTACTGTTTTGTCGCTCAATATATTTGTCTGATGTAGGAGGACCAAAACTACTAATTGATGAATTTATCAGTTTACACAACCACCAATCGATAAACTGCAGTAAAATAAAGAAAAATGTGTGCCTTATGATCAGAAGGTCAAACAACCAACCAAGTACAATCAACAAGAGACACGAAGATTGCACAAGGTGACCTATGTGCTTATGATTTTAGTGCTTAGAGAGGTCGTTCGAGGCTGATCGTGTGTCGCCTTCAGAGTTCTATGTGTTTTCGCTAAAACTTCTAGCATATAAGAACACACCTATGGCCAGGCTTTGGTGATTTATCTTACAGGAGACATTCGCTATACGTTTCATTGTATATATTTAAATAAATTCGTTGTATGCTACCAGAAAACTAGACGTGCATAGCAACGTACGGGTGCTCGGGTGTCGACGTACTAATAGAGCACAATTTTTTTGGGCAAGATGTGATTTATGGGGAAAATATCACCTATTTTCTTGTTTGAGAATCAGTTATACTACCTTAATGATTGATTGATGATGATGATAATAATATCTTTCTACATATATGGTATGGGGCCTAATAATGTTTAAATTTTGTATCACACGCAAAATTGCCGAGTCACTGCCTGGTTGGACTCCACTAACATATTCCTACAAAAAAATTACTAATTAAGTCACATGTTATATCATAATTCATGTATTAATTTTGCTAGAGTAAAACCTCTAATATAATTTGTTCTATCACTAACATTGTAGTGCCAAAATAGACGGGCGCAGCAACGCGCGCTTTCAATGATCTAGTATATGTATATAACCTGAAAGATTGCAGTCGTCAGCTTCAACCCCCATGCATATAATGCGGAGGTGTTCGCAGAAGACGCGTGTTCACACTTGATCCAACGTCTTGGTCCTATTAAGGAGGTGATAGCGCAGCGAACGAGGCAACGGGACTATAATGCTTTAACACTTTCACTTAGCCATATGAGTTTGACAGTGGGGCTACTATATAGCCCCTGGTGGCTCCGCACTCACCCGAATTCGGGGTGCGTACATGCCTGGCCGAGAAACGGCCCTTCGTTAAGGCGGAGGAATTCTAAGATTTCGATAGGCCATCGAGTGGTTGACTAGTCTCACGCTATATCATGACAGTCAGTTTTCGGCTTTCTCTACTGATGTGCTCGTCCGGATGAACCAGGGCACAATCGCAGTAGTTCTCCTGATGCCGCTTTAGCCGATAGAGCGAAACGTAAGGCAGCAAAACACAGGAGTCGGGCAAACCCAACATTTGACCAAAGACATGATTCGGAGCTGATGCATATAAGGCCAAACTCGCGACGTCGAACACTCCCTAAGGTATTCGGTCTTTATGGTGTAAACCGGGCCTAAACAGTGCCCTTTGTAAGAAGCCCCTGGTGTCCAGGTACGTGCATTATTCTGACGTGGCCACATGCCAAGACGTCAGCATCCTTCTCAATTGTACTAAGAATCCGAGGGATGTGTATCAACAAGAGACAGTAAAAAAGGTTGACGCAGGGTCTTAATCTAGAAAGAATCCTTGGAACGGGTCCCTGCTGCACGTCCGCGCCTGTGTCTCCGTTGTGCCGTACCCTGGACGGGTGTAGCACGATGGTCATCTGTAAAAGAGAGGAACTTAGGTGAAAAGTTGTCATGCAAAAAGGTAGGTTTAAAGAACCATGTATAATTCAAGATGAGTAAAAATTGCCACTTGTCTGCGCGCGTTGAGCCCCTTGTATTTGTAATAGGGGTGTGGCCATCAAACCTATATGAATTACATATAGCTGCGTCGGACTTGTCTAACCGTGTCCATAGTCTTGACGACCTATCGAATGCTTTAGTTGGTGAGGCCGTTTTAGTGTGCGGCTGCCAAGGCAGCCGCACTCTCTTCGGCGCGCAGGGATCGCTCAATATTTCCATTTACTGTAATGATGCCACATGGACTGAGCATCTTAAGCGTGAGGGAAGCGTAATGCGGTATTGCATTAAAGCGAGTGAAAGCTTCGCGTCCAAGTAGTGCTTGATAGCCACTTTGGAACGGAGCAATGTGGAAGGTTAAATTTTCACTACGGAAGTTATCGGGGAAGCCGAATATAACCTCTAGTAGCAGGGAGCCCGTGCAATGAGCCCCTGGGCCTGGCGTTACTCCTTTAAAGGTAGTATTGCTGTGGCAAATTCGTTGGGTCTATCCCCATTTTGCGGGTTGTGTCCTGATATATCAGGTTTAGACTGCTGCCACCGTCCATCAGGACTCGTGTGAAGTGGTATCCGTCAATTATTGGATCTAATACCAAGGCAGCCCATCCTGCACGTCGGATACTTGCCGAGTAATCCTGATGGTCGAAGGTGATCGGTTGAGATGGCCAGTGGCAGAACTCCGCGGTGATAGGCCCTTGGGCATATTTATCTGGGTGTGCCGCTTTGTTTCTCCCCTTTATCACGTGTAACACATTTACTGTTTTGACTTCTGGTGGAAATTTCTTCTGTTCCCCAGTGCTTTTCTTGCGAGACTCATCCTAGTCTTCGCTTGGTTTATCCTGCCCCTTATGTTCGGCGTTGAGCTTGCCGGACTGCTTGAAGACCCAACATTCTCTGTGGGTATGATTTGCAGGTTTATCGGGGGTGCTATGGATCTGACATATTTGGTCCAGAATTTTGTTTAGGCTGGACAGTTCATCTCTGGCGCCTTTAGAGGGCGGCTTTTGCTGACCTGGCCGAGAGCTTCTGAATCCGGCGTTTACCGCCGTGCTCTTCGGGTTGTCTTCTTTATTCCGGCGCTTATTATTTTTGCTGCGTCGTGATTTCCCGTTTCCATCTCTAACTTCGGATGTACTTGGGTCGCTGGTGCTGCATCGGGCTAGCCAGCTGTCCTCGCCCGCGCAAAAGCGGGTCATGAGGCTTGTTAATGTTACCATTGTTCTCGGCTTTTCTTGGCCGAGGTGTCTGGCAAGCCATTCGTCTTGGACGCTGTGTTTAAAAGCTGCCAAGGCTTCGGCGTCCGGACAGTCGACTATTTGGTTCTTTTTAGTAAGAAACATGTTCCAAAGCTTTCGGGCTGACTCTCCGGGCTTTTGAGTTATATGACTTAAATCGTCTGCATCCGGAGGTCAGACATAAGTCCCTTGAAAATTTGCCCGAAAAGCGTTTCGAGCTCTTCCCAGCTATGGAGCTTTCGGGGAGGCTTTTAAGCCAGTGCCGAGCTGGCCCTTTGAGTTTGAGGGGTAAATACTTAATGACGTGGAGATCATCTCCTTGAGCCATATGGATATGGAGGATATAGTCCTCAATCCAGACCCCAGGGTCCGTTGTTCCGTCGTATGCCTCTATGTTTACGGGTTTGAATCCCTCTGGAAATTCATGGTCCAGCACCTCGTTGGTGAAACATAGGGGGTGTGCGGCACCCCTGTATCTGGGTGTACCGCGTTGTTCGAATGTTTGTTGTGTTGCATCGTATGCTGGAGCACGCTTGCGTGGTCCATAGATGGATCTAGTTGCACCGTCCTTTTGATGCGAGCCCTCGCGTGGATCGCGTATTGGCTTATGTGCGGCGTTGTTTGCCGCTCTATGTTGGCGGTGAGGTCGTCTATCCGGCCAGATGGCCGTTTTAATTTTTGGTTGCGGGGGATCTAAGGCCTCCTCATCGAATTCAGGTAGCAACTTCCGCTTCGGGTAGCTCTTGGTGGGGCGATTACCGCCGTACTTCGCTGCTGTGTTGAGTACTTTACTCCATCTGATTCTGAGTGTGTCTTGCACAGCCTTGAGCCTTTGCTTCTGCTTTTTTAGACTCCTCGCGGTGGCAACAAGCCTTTGACGGACATTCTGTTGCTCCGGGTGCCTGTCTAGTGATGGTTCACCCTGCTCTAACGCTGGGTCTATATGATCGTTGTTTCTGCCGAGGCAGGATTTGGAGCGGCGCTTACGCCGCCCCTTTGACTGCTTCTCGAGGGGACAACCCTTTGTTGCGTCCTTCCGTTCCTCGTCGTCGTTTTCTTTTGGTGTGTCCACCATGTATACGTCATGTGATGAAGTGGGCGTCCAGTGCCCTGTGGGCAGTGGTTCCTGTTCGCCTCCTGCATCGTCGTCCATACCATCGATGTCTTCGGAGTCGAAGTCGAGCATGTCGGTTAAGTCATCGATAGTGGCTACTAAGTGGGTGGTGGGTGGGCGGCGAATTTCTTCGTCATCCGCATCCCAATCCTGCTGGACATAGTTCGGCCAGGACTCTCCTGACAAGGAGAGAGACTTTAATGAGTTCAGTATGTCGCCAAAGGGCGAGTGCTGAAAAATATCCGCGGAGGTAAACTCCATGATCGGCGCCCAATCGGATTTGCTAGGAACGGGCGCAGGCGGTTCGGAGTCCGTGGCCGGAGAAGGATCCAGCAGTCTGACAACACGGCTCTCGTACAAGGTAAGGTCGATGTTCGGCTTGATCGCCGCTGAGGGTAAGGCCTTCGTGGTGGGGTCCATCCACCCGTCCATGGACGGCGCAACTGGCTCCGAATTGAGGATCGGAGTGGCTGCCGGTGCGATCTCCTGAATACGGTCTGATGGTAGAGCTAAATCGTACTCATCGTGACCACGTGGTGCACAAGGCAGGGGATCGAATCCGTCGAAGATCAAGTCTCCGCAGATATCGGCCGTGTAATTTAAGCTTCCAAACCTGACCTGATGGCCAGGGGCGTAGCTTTCGATCTGCTCCAGATGGCCAAGCGAGTTGGCCCACAGTGCGAAGCCTCCGAACACAAAGATCTGTCCGGGGAGAAAAGTCTCACCCTGGACTGCATCGCTATCGATGATAGAAGGAGCCATCAAGCCTAACGGCGACGACACAGAGGAACTCTCAATGAAAGCACCAACGTCGGTGTCAAAACCGACGGATCTCGGGTAGGGGGTCCCAGGAGGCAGGGGACACGATGTTTTACCCAGGTTCGTGCCCTCTTGATGGAGGTAAAACCCTACGTCCTGCTTGATTTATTCTTGATGATATGGGTATTACAAGAGTTGATATACCAGGAGATCGGAGAGGCTAAACCCTAGAAGCTAGCCTATGGTATGATTGTTGTTGTTCTATGGACTAAACCCTCTCCGGTTTATATAGACATCGGAGAGGGTTAGGGTTACACAAGGTCGGTTACAAAGGGGGAAATATCCATATCCATATTGCCTAGCTTGCCTTCCACGCCAAGTAGAGTCCCATCCGGACACGAGACGAAGTTTTCAATTTAGTATCTTCATAGTCCAATAGTCCGACCGAAGGATAGAGTTCGGCTGTCTGGAGACCCCCTAATCCTGGACTCCCTCAATTATCATTACTAGGTGGAGCATCATCATGAACATTATTATTAACATTATCACTAGTTTCAGTTTCATTACCAGGTTGTGTTTCAGCATCAGAAATAGAAATATCATTTGGATTCTCAGATGTTTCAATAATAGGATCACTAGAAGCTTGCAAAGTCCTATCATTTTTCTTTTTCTTCTTTTTAGAAGAACTAGGTGCATCTAAATTATTTCTCTGAGAATCTTTGTCAACTCTCTTAGGATGGCCTTCAGGATACAAAGGTTCCTGAGTCATTCTACACCTCTAGTCATAACTCTTACAGCATTATCATTATTCTTATTATTCAATTCATTGAGCAAATCATTTTGAGCTTTAAGTACTTGTTCTACTTGAGTGGTAACCATAGAAGCATGTTTACTAATAAGTTTAAGTTCACCTTTGACATTAGCCATATAATCACCCAAGTGTCCAAGCATATTTGAATTGTATTTTAATTGTCTACCAAAATAAGCATTAAAATCTTCTTGCTTAGCCATAAATTTATCAAACTCATCTAAGCATGGGCTAGCAAATTTAGTAAATGGGATTATAGCTTTATCATATCTATAGAGAGAATTAACCTTTACTACCTGTGTTGGGTTATCAAGACCATGAGTTTCTTTAATAGGTAAAGGATTTGGATTATATGTTTCTTCAACAGGCGGTAAATTAAGACCATGTATTTCTTCAATAGGAGGTAAATTCTTAACATCTTCAGCTTTAATACCCTTTTCTTTTATAGATTTCTTTGCCTCTTGCATATCTTCAGGACTGAGAAATAGAATACCCCTCTTCTTTGGAGTTGGTTTATGAATAGGCTCAGGAATTGGCTCTGGAGGTGTCCAATTATTTTCATTTGTCAACATATTATTCAATAGAATTTTAGCTTCATTTGGTGTTCTTTCCCTGAAAACAGAATCAGCACAACTATCCAGGTAATCTGTGGAGGCATCGGTTAGTCCATTATAAAAGATATCAAGTATTTCATTTTTCTTAAGAGGATGATCAGGCAAAGCATTAAGTAATTGGAGAAGCCTCCCCCGAGCTTGTGGGAGACTCTCTTCTTCAATTTGCACAAAATTATATATTTCCCTTAAAGCAGCTTGTTTCTTATGAGCAGAGAAATATTTAGGAGAGAAGTAATAAATCATATCCTGGGGACTACGCACACAACCAGGATCAAGAGAATTAAATCATATCTTAGCATCACCCTTTAATGAGAACAAAAATATTTTAAGGATATAAAAGTAGCGAGTTCTCTCATCTTTAGTGAACAGGGTAGCTATATCATTCAGTTTAGTAAGATGTGCCACAACAGTTTCAGATTCATAACCATGAAAAGGATCAGATTCAACCAAGGTAATTATATCAGGATCAACAGAGAATTCATAATCCTTATCAGTAACAAAGATAGGTGAAGTAGCAAAAGCAGGGTCGGGTTTCATTCTAGCATTTAGAGATTGCTTACTCCATTTAGCTAATAATCTTTTAAATTTAATTCTATTTCTGCAAGCTAAAATAGCTAAAGAAGCATCTTGATCAAAAACATAACCCTTAGGAATGGCAAGTGGTTCTTCATCATCACTTTTATCAGTATCATCAGATTCAATATTTTCAATTTCTCTAGCCCTAGCAAGTTGTTCATCAAGAAAAGCACTAAGTGGCATAGTAGTATCAGGCATAGAGGTAGTTTCATCATAAGTATCATGCATAGCAGAAGTGGCATCATCAATAATGCGACATATCAGAATGAATAGCAGAAGCAGGTGTAGGTGTCGCAAGCTTACTCAAAACAGAAGGTGAATCAAGTGCGGAGCTAGATGGCAGTTCCTTACCTCCCCTCATAGTTGAGGGATAGATCTTGGTTTTTGGATCTCTCAAGTTCTTCATAATGATAAGCAGATATATATCCCAAGTGACTCAAAGAATAGAGCTATGCTCCCCGGCAACGGCACCAGAAAATAGTCTTGATAACCCACAAGTATAGGGGATCGCAACAGTTTTCGAGGGTAGAGTATTCAACCCAAATTTATTGATTCGACACAAGGGGAGCCAAAGAATATTCTCAAGTATTAGCAGCTAAGTTGTCAATTCAACCACACCTGGAAACTTAATATCTGCAGCAAAGTGTTTAGTAGCAAAGTAATATGATAGTGGTGATAACGGTAGCAAAAGGTAACAGTAGTAAAAGTAATGTTTTTGGTATTTTGTAGTGATGATAGCAATAGCAACGGAAAAGTAAATAAGCGAAGAACAATATATGGAAAGCTCGTAGGCAATGGATCGGTGATGGAGAATTATGCCGGATGCGGTTCATCATGTAACAGTCATAACCTAGGGTGACACAGAACTAGCTCCAGTACATTGATATAATGTAGGCATGTATTCCGAACATAGTCATACGTGCTTATGGAAAATAACTTGCATGACATATTTTGTCCTACCCTCCCGTGGCAGCGGGGTCCTTACGGAAACTAAGGGATATTAAGGCCTCCTTTTAATAGAGAACCGGAAAAAAGCATTAACACACAGTGAATACATGAACTCCTCAAACTACGGTCATCACCAGTAAGTATCCCGATTATTGTCACTTCGGGGTTAACGGATCATAACACATAATAGGTGACTATAGACTTGCAAGATAGGATCAAGAACACTCATATATTGATGAAAACATAATAGGTTCCAATCTGAAATCATGGCACTCGGGCCCTACTGACAAGCATTAAGCATAGCAAAGTCATAGCAACATCAATCTCAGAACATAGTGGACACTAGGGATCAAACCCTAACAAACTAACTCGATTACATGATAGATCCCATCCAACCCATCACCGTCCAGCAAGCCTACGATGGAATTACTCACGCACGGCGGTGAGCATCATGAAATTGGTGATGGAGGATGGTTGATGATGACGATGGCGACGGATTCCCCTCTCCGGAGCCCCGAACGGACTCCAGATCAGCCCTCCTGAGAGGTTTTAGGGCTTGGCAGCGGCTCCGTATCGTAAAACGTGATGATTTCTTCTCCTTGGTTTTTTTCTCCCTGAAACTCAATATATGGAGGTGGAGTTGGAGTCGGAGAGGCAACAGGGGGCCCACGAGGTAGGGGGGCGCGCCCTAGGGGGGCAGGCGTGGCCCCCACCCTCGTGGCAAGGTGGTGGCCCCCCTGGCCTTCATCTTTGGCAGGTATTTTTCTTATTTTCTGAAAAGTGTCTTCGTGAAGTTTCAGGTCATTCCGAGAAAGTTTGCTCGTGCACATAAATAACACCATGGTAATTCTGCTGAAAACAGCGTCAGTCCGGGTTAGTTCCATTCAAATCATGCAAATTAGAGTCCAAAACAAGGGCAAAAGTATTTGGAAAAGTAGATACGTTGGAGACGTATCATGACCTCACCAAAATTTCCATAGCAAGACCGTAGTACCTACACCCAATTTCTTCAAAAATATTTAGGTCCATAGTCCAAATAATTCAAATTTCATTTGAATGAAATTTGGAACAGATTCAGGCCCATAGTCCAAATAATTTTTATAGCTAAGTGTTTTTTCTTTATAGCCTCTGTTAATTTAAATCTAAATGCTACTATTATTTACATACCCTCTATTAATTTAAATCTAAATGGAATTACTATTTAGGCATTTTCATAAAAATTTGCCCTAGCTAATTTCCTAAAAAAATTGCTAATCATTTTTCCTAAATGCTAAGAATGCCTACTGCCCTAAACAAATCTAGGTTTCATATGAACACCTAGGGTTCATATGAACATCAACACAACATCAACATATATATGAATTGCCCTAGCAGAGAGAGAGAGGAGGGTAGGGGAGAGGAGAGGCAGAGCCTTACGGTCGGCGGTGAGGGCAGGCTCTCGCTCGGGCGGCGGAGGTCCTCGGCGGGCTCGGGCGGCGGAGGTCCTTGGCGGGCTCGGGCGGCGGCGGTGAGGTCGAGGGCGGCGGCGGTGAGCTCGAGGGAGGTGATGGTGAGGTCGACGACGGCCTCGGCCGGCGGCTGTGTGGTCGAAGGCGGCCTCGGGCGGCGGCGGTGTCGTCGAAGGCGGCAGGGCGACGACGGCGATGGAGTAGTTGGGGGAGAGGGGGGTGGAGGGGGAAGGACTTAGCGAAATTTTGAGCCCACGCGGCCGGGGGTTAAGTCAAACTAGCAGTAGCGCGTTTTGCCGAAACGCGCTATAGCTAAGTTAGCTATAGCGTTTTCCAGCGAAACGCGCTACAGCTATTCCTTTCTGTTTTATTTTCCTTTTTCTTTTGTTTTCTTTAGATTTTCTTTTTTTCATTTCTCCTTTTCCTATTTCTTTCATTTTCATTTACTTTTCTACTTATTTTTCCATTTATTTTCTTTTTCATAGCAGTAGTGCTCTACAGCATAAACGCGCTGCTACAAAGTTTTTAGCAGTAGCGTGCTTCTGGAAGAACCGCTACTACTATTCCTAGCCTACCGGCACTAGCGAGGGAATTATAGTAGTAGCGCTTTTCCGCGCAGACGCGCTACTGCTACAACAATGGTTGTAGCGTGCTTTTGTAACAAGCGCTACTAATAAGTAGCAATAGTGTCGTGTTTTGACCAGCGCTACTGCTATACCTCTGTGTATAAGGTTTTCCCTAGTAGTGCCCTGACACTCCGATAATTATCCGGTGACCCCCGGAACTCATCTGATGTCCGAATATAGTCACCCAATATATCAATCTTTATGTCTCGGCCATTTCGAGACTCCTCGTTATGTCCGTGATCACATCCGGCATTCCGAACTACCTTCGGTACATTAAAACACATAAACTCATAATACCGATCGTCACCGAACATTAAGCGTGCAAACCCTATGGGTTCGAGAACTATGTAGACATGACTGAAACATGTCTCCGGTCAATAACCAATAGCGGAACCTGGATGTTCATATTGGCTCCCACATATTCTACGAAGATCTTTATCGGTCAAACCACATAACGATATACGTTGTTCCCTTTGTCATCGGTATGTTACTTGCCCGAGATTCGATCGTCGGTATCTCAATACCTAGTTCAATCTCATTACCGGCAAGTCTCTTTACTCGTTCTGTAATGCATCATGCTACAACTAACTCATTAGTCACATTGCTTGCAAGGCTTATATTGATGTGCATTACCGAGAGGGCCCAGAGATATCTCTCCAACAATCAGAGTGACAAATCCTAATCTTGATCTATGCCAACTCAATAAACACCATCGGAGACACCTATAGAGCACCTTTATAATCACCCAGTTATGTTGTAACGTTTGATAGCACACAAGGTGTTCCTCCGGTATTCGGGAGTTGCATAATCTCATAGTCTGAGGAACATGTATAAGTCATGAAGAAAGCAGTAGCAATGAAATTGTAACGATCATAATGCTAAGCTAACAAATGGGTCTTGTCCATCACATCATTCTCTAATGATGTGATCCCGTTCATCAAATGACAACACATTTCCATGGCTAGGAAACTTAACCATCTTTGATTAACGAGCTAGTCAAGTAGAGGCATACTAGGGACACTCTGTTTGTCTATGTATTCACACATGTACTAAGTTTTCGGTTAATACAATTCTAGCATGAATAATAAACATTTATCATTATATAAGGAAATATAAATAACAAATTTATTATTTCCTATAGGGCATATTTCCTTCAGTCTCCCACTTGCACTAGAGTCAATAATCTAGTTCACATCGTCATGTGATTTAACACCAATAGTTCATATCTTTATGTGATTAGTTCACATCTCCATGTGACTAACACCCAAAGGGTTTACTATAGTCAATAATCTAGTTCACATCGCTATGTGATTAACACCCAAAGAGTGATCATGTTTTGCTTGTGAGAGAAATTTAGTCAACGGGTCTGCCACATTCAGAGCCGTATGTATTTTGCAAATTTTCTATGTCTACAATGCTTTGCACGGAGCTACTCTAGCTAATTACTCCCACTTTCAATATGCATCTAGATCGAGACTTAGAGTTATCCAGATCGGTGTCAAAGCTTGCATCGACGTAACTCTTTACGACAAACTCTTTGTCACCTCCATAACCGAGAAACATTTCCTTATTCCACTAAGGATATTTTTGACTACTGTCTAGTGATCCACTCCTGGATCACTATTGTACCCTCCTGCCAAACTTATGGTGAGGTACACAATAGGTCTGGTACACAGCATAGCATACTTTATAGAACCTATGACTGAGGCATAGGGAATGGCTTTTCATTCTCTTTCTATTTTCTGTTGTGGTCAGGTTTTGAGTCTTTACTCAACTTCACACCTTGCAACACAGGCAAGAACTCCTTCTTTGACTGTTCCATTTTTAACTTCTTCAAAACTTTATCAAGGTATGTGCTTTGTGAAAGTCCAATTAAGCATCTTGATCTATCTCTATAGATCTTGATGCCTAATATATATGGCTTCACCGAGGTCTTTCATTGAAAAACTCCTTTCAAATACTCCTTTCTGCTTTCCAGAAAATTCTACATTATTTTCGATCAACAATATGTCATTCACATATACTTATCAGAAATGCTGTAGTGCTCCCACTCACTTTCTTGTAAATACAGGCTTCACCGCAAGTCTGTATAAAACCATATACTTTGATCACTTTATCAAAGCATATATTCCAACTCCGAGATGCTTGCACTAGTCCATAGATGGATCGTTGGATCTTGCTCACTTTGTTAGCACCTTTAGGATTGACGAAACCTTCTGGTTGCATCGTATACAACTCTTCTTTAAGAAATCCATTAAGGAATGCAGTTTTGACATCCATTTGCCAGTTTTCATAAAATGCGACAACTACTAACATGATTTGGACGGACTTATAAGCATCGATACGAGTGAGAAAAAATCATCGTAGTCAACACCTTGAACTTGTCGAAAACATTTTGCGATAACTCGGTAGATAGCAACACTACTATCAGCGTCCGTCTTCCTCTTGAAGATCCATTTATTCTCAATGACTCACCGATCATCGGGCAAGTCAATCAAAGTCCATACTTTGTTCTCATACATGGATCCCATCTCACATTTCATGGCCTCAAGCCATTTTGCGGAATCTGGGCTCATCATCGCTTCCTCATAGTTTGTAGGTTCGTCATGGTTTAGTAACATGACTTCCAGAATAGGATTACCGTACCACTCTGGTGCGGACTATACTCTGGTTGACATACGAGGTTCGGTAGTAACTTGATCTGAAGTTTCATGATCATCATCATTAGCTTCCTCACTAATTGGTGTAGAAATCACTGGAAGTGATTTCTGTGATGAACTACTTTCCAATACGGGAGAAGGTAGAATTACCTCATCAAGTTCTACTTTCCTCCCAGTCACTTCTTTCGAGAGAAACTCCTTCTCTAGAAAGGATCCATTCTTAGCAACGAATATCTTGCCTTCGGATCTGTGATAGAAGGTGTACCCAATAGTTACTTTTGGGTATCCTATGAAGACGCACTTCTCCGATTCGGGTTTGAGCTTATCAGAATGAAACTTTTTCACATAAGCATCGCAACCCCAAACTTTAAGAAATGACAGCTTAGGTTTCTTGCTAAACCACAGTTCATACGGTGTCATCTCAATGGATTTAGATGGTGCCCTATTTAACGTGAACGTAGCTGTCTCTAATGCATAACCCCAAAACGATAGTGGTAAATCGGTAAGAGACATCATAGGTCGCACCATATCCAATAAAGTACGATTACAACGTTCGGACACACCATTATGCTGTGGTGTTCCAGGTGGCGTGAGTTGCGAAACTATTCCACATTGTTTCAAATGAAGACCAAACTCGTAACTCAAATATTCGCCTTCGCGATCAGATCATAGAAACTTTATTTTCTTGTTACGATGATTTTCCACTTCACTCTGAAATTCTTTGAACTTTTCAAATGTTCCAGACTTATGTTTCATTAAGTAGATACACCCGTATCTGCTCAAATCATCTGTGAAGGTCAAAAAATAACGATACCCGTCGCGAGCCTCAACACTTATCGGATCACATACATCAGTATGTATTATTTCCAATATATCAGTTGCTCGCTCCATTGTTCCGGAGAATGGAGTCTTGGTCATCTTGCCCATGAGGCATGGTTTGCAAGCATCAAGCGATTCACAATCAAGTGATTCCAAAAGTCCATCAGCATGGAGTTTCTTCATGTGCTTTACACCAATATGACCTAAACGGCAGTGCCACATATAAGTTGCACTATCATTATTAACTTTGCATCTTTTGGTTTCAATATTATGAATATGTGTATTACTACGTTCTATATTCAATAAACCATTTATATTGAGTGTATGACCATAGAAGGTTTTATTCATGTAAATAGAACAACAATTATTCTATGACTTAAATGAATAACCGTATTGCAATAAACATGATCCAATCATATTTATGCTCAACGCAAACACCAAATAGCATTTATTTTAGGTTCAACACTAATCCCGAAGGTAAAGGGAGTGTGCGATGGTGATCTTATCAACCTTGGAATCACTTCCAACTCTCATCATCGCCTCACCCTTAAGTAGTCTCTGTTTATTTTGCAACTCCTATTTCGAGTTACTACTCTTAGCAACTGAACCATTATCAAATACTGAGGGGTTGCTATAAACACTAGTAAAGTACACATCAGTAACATGTATATCAAATATACTTTTGTTCACTTTGCCATCCTTCTTATCCGCCAAGTATCTAGGGCAGTTCCATTTCCAGTGACCATTTCCTTTGCAGTAGAAGCACTCAGTTACAAGCTTGGGTCTATCTTTGGGCTTCTTCATGGGAGCAGCAACTTGCTTGCTATTCTTCTTTGAAGTTCCTCTTTCTTTCCCTTTGCCCTTTTCTTGAAACTAGTGGTCTTGTTAACCATAAACACTTGATGCTATTTCTTGATTTCTACCTTCGTCGATTTCAGCATCGCGAAGAGCTTGGGAATTACTTTCGTCATCCCTTGCATATTATAGTTCATCACTAAGTTCTAGTAACTTGGTGATAGTGACTAGAGAACTTTGATAGCACACAAGGTGTTCCTCCGATATTCGGGAGTTGCATAATCTCATAGTCCGAGGAACATGTATAAGTCATGAAGAAAGCAGTAGCAATGAAACTGTAATGATCATAATGCTAAGCTAACGAATGGGTCTTGTCCATCACATCATTCTCTAATGATGTGATCCCGTCCATCAAATGACAACACATGTCCATGGCTAGGAAACTTAACCATCTTTGATTAACGAGCTAGTCAAGTAGAGGCATACTAGGGACACTCCATTTGTCTATGTATTCACACATGTACTAAGTTTCCGGTTAATACAATTCTAGAATGAATAATAAACATTTATCATGATATAAGGAAATATAAATAACAACTTTATTGTTGCCTCTAGGGCATATCTCCTTCAGATAGAGATCAAGATGATGGAGATCATGGTGTCATGCCGGTGATGATGGAGATCATGACAATACGTTGGAGATGGAGATCAAAGGCACCAGATGATAATGGCCATATCATGTCACATATTTGGATTGCATGTGATGTTTATCTTTTATGCATCTTATTTTGCTTAGTATGGCGGTAGAATTATAAGATGATCCCGCACTAAATTTCAAGGTATAAGTGTTCTCCCTGAGTATGCACCGTTGTGAAAGTTCCTCGTGCCGAGACACCACGTGATGATCGGGTGTGATAAGCTCTACATTCACATACAACGGGTGGAAGACAATTTTGCACACGCGGAATACTCGGGTTAAACTTGACGAGCCTAGCATATGCAGATATGGCCTCAGAACACTAAGATCGAAAGGTCGAACGTCAATCATATAGTAGATATGATCAACATAGTGATGTTCACCATTGAAAACTACTCCATCTCACATGATGATCAGACATGGTTTAGTTGATATGGATCACATGATCATTTAGATGACTAGAGGGATGTCTATCTAAGTGGGAGTTCTTAAGTAATATGATTAATTGAACTTTAATTTATCATGAACTTAGTCCTGATAGTATTTGCATATCTATGTTGTAGATCAATAGCTCGCGTATGGCTCCCCCGTTTTATTTATGATATGTTCATAGAGAAAACTAAGTTGAAAGATGATAGTAGCAATGATGCGGACTAGGTCCATGATCTGAGGATTTCCTCATTGCTGCACAGAAGAATTATGTCCTTGATGCACTGCTAGGTGACAGAACTATTGCAGGAGCAGATGCAGACATTATGAACGTTTGACAAGCTCGGTATGATGACTACTTGATAGTTTAGTGCACCATGCTTTACGGCTTAGAACCAGGACTTCAAAAATGTTTTTGAACGACATGGAGCATATGAGATGTTCCAAGAGTTGAAATTGGTATTTCAGACTCATGCCCATGTTAAGAGGTATGAGACCTCTCATAAAGTACTTTGCCTACAAGATGGAGGAGAATAGCTTAGCTAGTGAGCACATGCTCAGAATGTCTGGGTACTAGAATCGCTTGAATCAAGTGGGATTTAATCTTCCATATAAGATAGTGATTGACAGAGTTCTCTAGTCACTATCACCAAGTTACTAGAACTTCGTGATGAACTATAATATGCAATGGATGATGAAAACGATACCCAAGCTCTTTGCGATGCTGAAATCGGTGAAGGTAGAAATCAAGAAATAGCATCAAGTGTTGATGGTTGACAAGACCACAAGTTGCAAGTAAAAGGGCAAGGGAAAGAAAGGGAACTTCAAGAAGAATGCAAGCAAGTTGCCACTCCCATGAAGAAGCCCAAATCTGGACCCAAGCCTGAAACTGAGTGCTCCTACTGCAAAGGAAATGGTCACTGGAATTGGAACTGCCCCAAATACTTGGCGGATAAGAAAGATGGCGAAGTGAACAAAAGTATATATGATATACATGTTATTGATGTGTACTTTACTAGTGTTCATAGTAACCCCAGGCTATTTGATACAGGTTCAGTTGCTAAGATTAGTAACTCAAAACAGGAGTTACAAAATGAACAGAGACTAGTTGAGGGCGAGGTGACGATGTGTGTCGAAAGTGATTCCAAGGTTGATAAGATCACCATCGCACACTCCCTTTACCTTCAGGATTAGTGTTGAACCTAAAATAAATGTTATTTGGTGTTTTGCTTGAGCATAATATGATTGGATCATGATTATTGCAATACGGTTATTCATTTAAGTCAAAGAATAATTGTTATTCTGTTTACATGAATAAAACAATCTGTGGTCATACACCCAAGGTGAATGGTTTATTGAATCTCGATCGTAGTGATACACATATTCATAATATTGATGTCAAAAGATGCAAAGTTGATAATGATAGTGCAACATACTAGTGGCACTGCCATTTAGGTCATATTGGTGTAAAGCGCATGAAGAAACTCCATGCTGATGGGTTTTTGGAATCACTTGATTATGAATCACTTGATGCTTGCAAACCATGCCTCATGGGCAAGATGACTAAAACTCCGTTCTTTGGAACAATGGAGTGAGCCACTGACTTATTGGAAATAATACATACTGATGTATGCGGTCCGATGAGTGTTGAGGCTCGCGACGGGTATCGTTATTTTCTGACCTTCACAGATGATTTAAGCAGATATGGGTATATCTACTTATTGAAACACAAGTCTAAAACATTTGAAAAGTTCAAGAAATTCAGAGTGAAGTTGAGAATCATCGTAACAAGAAAATAAAGTTTCTACGATCTGATAGCAGAGGCAAATATTTGAGTTACAAGTTTGGCCTTCATTTAAAAAACAATGTGGAATAGTTTCACAACTCATGCCACTTGGAAAACCACAGAGTAATGGTGTGTCTGAACGTCGTAACTGTACTTTATTAGATATGGTGCGATCTATGATGTCTCTTACTGATGTACCACTATCGTTTTGGGGTTATGCATTGGAGATAGCTTCATTCACGTTAAATAGGGCACCATCTAAATCCGTTGAGATGACACCATATGAGCTATGGTTTGGCAACAAACCCAAGTTGTCGTTTCTTAAAGTTTAGGGCTGCGATGCTTATATGCAAAAAGCTTCAACCTGATAAGCTCAAACCCAAATCGAAGAAATGAGTCTTCATAGGATACCCAAAAGATATTGTTGGGTGCACCTTCTATCACATATCTGAAGGCAAGATATTCGTTGCTAAGAATGGATCCTTTCTAGACAAGGAGTTTCTCTCGAAAGAAGTGAGTGGGAGGAAAGTAGAACTTAATGAGGTAATTGTACCTTCTCCCGAATCGGAAAGTAGTTCATCACAGAAATCAGTTCCAGTGATTCCTACACCAATTAGTGAGGAAGCTAATGATGATGATCATGAAACTTCAGATCAAGTTACTACCGAACCTCGTAGGTCAAGCAGAGTACGATCTGCACCAGAGTGGTACGGTAATCCTGTTCTGGAGGTCATGTTACATGACCATGATGAACCTACGAACTATGAGGAAGCGATGATGAGCCCAGATTCCACAAAATGGCTTGAGGCCATGAAATTTGAGATGGGATCCAGGTATGAGAACAAAGTATGGACTTTGATTGGCTTGCCCGATGATCGGCGAGCCATTGAGAATAAATGGATCTTCAAGAAGAAGACAGACGCTGATAGTAGTGTTACTATCTACATATCTCGAATTGTCGCAAAAGGTTTTTGACAAGTTCAAAGTGTTGACTACGATGAGATTTCTCACTCGTATCGATGCTTAAAAGTCTGTCTGAATCATGTAAGCAGTTGCCGCATTTTATGAAATCTGGCAAATGGATATCAAAATTGTATTCCTTAATGGATTTATTAAAGAAGAGTTGTATATGATGCTACCAGAAGGTTTTGTCGATCCTAAAGGTGCTAACAAAGTGAGCAAGCTCCAGCGATCCATTTATGGACTGGTGCAAGCCTCTCAGAGTTGGAATATACGCTTTGATAGTGTGATCAAAGCATATGGTTTTATACAGACTTTTGGAGAAGCGTGTATTTACAAGAAAGTGACTGGGAGCACTACAACCTTTTTGATAAGTATATGTGAATGACATATTGTTGATTGGAAATGATGTAGAATTTTCTGGAAAGCATAAAGGAGTTTTTGAAAGGAGTTTTTCTAAGAAAGACCTCGGTGAAGCTGCTTACACATTGAGCATCAAGATCTATAGAGATAGATCAAGACGCTTGATAAGATTTTTCAATGAGTACATACCTTGATAAGATTTTGAAGTAGTTCAAAATGGAACAATCAAAGAAGGAGTTCTTGCCTGTGTTGCAAGGTGTTGATGTCTACTACGCAACTTTATTCTTGTAGACACGTGTTGGGCCTCCAAGCGCAGAGTTTTGTAGGACAGTAGCAGTTTTCCCTCAAGTGGATGACCTAAGGTTTATCAATCCGTGAGAGGTGTAGGATGAAGATGGTCTCTCTCAAACGACCCTGCAACCAAATACAAGAAATCTCTTGTGTCCCCAACACAACCAATACAATGGAAAATTGTATTGGTGCACTAGTTCGGCGAAGAGATGGTGATAAAAGTGTAATATTGATGGTAGAAATATATTTTGATAATCTGAATAAATAAAAATAGCAAGGTAGCAAATAGTAAACAGGCACAAAATGGTGTTTCAATGCTTAAAACAAGGCCTCGGGTCCGTACTTTCACTAGTGCAATCACTCAACGGTTCTAACATAGTTGAATCATATGATTAGCCCTCAAAGTACAACAAAGAATCACTCCTGAGTTCCTATTAGCGGAGAACAAAAGGTAGGAATTGTTTGTAGGGTGCGAAGCCACCTCAAAACTATTCTTTCCGATCGATCTATTCAAGAGTCTGTACTAAAATAACACAAAGCTATTGTTTCCGTTCAATCTATCCTAGAGTTCGTACTAGAATAACACCAAAGCATATTCATATTCATAATACTCAATCCACACAAAGAACTATAAAAAGTCCCCAAAGTTTCCGTCGGAGAAAAACGTGCATCAACCCCTATGCATAGATTACCCCAATATCACCGCGGTAATCCGCGAGTTGAATGCCATAACATATATCAAGTGAATCAATAAGATACCCCAATTGTCACCTCAAGTATTCATACCGTAAGACATATATCATGTGTTCTCATCTCTGAATATTCAATCCAACAAGACAAAACTTCAAAGTGTAAAGATTAAATTCATCACAACGAGAGTATAGAGGAGAGAAACATCATATGATCCGACTATATTAACAAAGCCCATGATATAGATCAGGAGAGAGAGAGAGAGAGAGATTAAACACATAGCTACTGGTACAAACCCTCAGCCCCGAGGGTGGACTGCTCCCTCCTCATCGTGGTGGACGCCGGTATGATGAAGATGGCCATCGGAGATGATTCAACCCCGCCTCCGGCAGGGTGCTAGAACGGGTCTAGATTGGTTTCGGTGGCTATGGAGCCCTGCGGCGGCGAAACTTCTGATCTAGGTTAACCCCGAAGGGTTTTAGAATATTTGGGAATTTATAGTGCAAAGAGGGGGTGTGGGAGGCCACCGAGGTGGGCACAACCCACCTGGGCACGCCAGGGGGCCTGGCGCGCCTTGGTGGGTTGTGCCCCCCTCGGGGCACCCCCCAGGTGCAGCTCTGGCCCATTGGGTTCCTTCTGGTCCACAAAATCTCCGTAAAGTTTCGCGGTGTTTGGACTCCGTTTGATATTGATTTTCTGTGATGTAAAAAACAAGCAAAAAATAGCAACTGGCACTGGGCACTGGGTCAATAGGTTAGTCCCAAAAAATGATATAAAGTTGCTATAAAATGATTGTAAAACATCCAAGAATGATAATATATTGGCATGAATACTTCATAAATTATAGATACGTTGGAGACGTATCAGCATCCCCAAGCTTAATCCCTACTCGTCCTTGAGTACGTAAATGATAAAAGAAATAATTTATGAAGTGTGAATGCTAGCAAAGTGCACAAATTTGATCCATGATAATTTCAACCACTTTTCCTAGCATCATAATATCAATTCTTTCTTATAAAACTTTTCATGTTATAGTGGCAACCAATTCACATGTTAAGGTTCAAACAATGAATTCTCTTGAAACCCAACAACCTATGTTCTTAGTCACCAAGCAATTGCAATTCAACTTATTCAACAGAGTTTAAGTAAGAGATCCACATACTCAACCATCATATAGTCTTCTATGATTGCTAACACTCACCTTGTAAACATGAGCAAAACGTTTCAACCGGACACATAGAAAGATAGGGGCTTATAATTTTGCCTCCCAACGTATTCACCTCAAGGGTGATGTCAACAATAATAACTCATGCTACCCATATTCAACTGGACATATGATTAGATCTTTCCTCGCCACATGATGCTTACCAAAAGAGAAAATAAAAAGGAATAGAGAGGAATACTTTGACTCTTTGCATAAAAGTAAATACTAAAAAGTAAAAGATAGGCCCTTCGCAGAGGGAAGCATAGGTTGCCATGCGCTTATTTGTTTGTATGCTCAATCCCTTAGTGCAAAAGAACGTCACGTTATATTGCCCCTTGTGATAACAACCTTTATTATGCAGTCTGACGCATTTATTGCTTTACCATCACAAGTTTGTACAACGCTCAATTTTCTCTTACACTAAATGATCTTACACTTTTAGAAGCAATTTTTATTGACTTATTGCACCGATGACAACTCACTTGAAGGATATTGCTCAATCCTTAGGTAGGTATGGTGGACTCTTGAAGATAAGATTTGGGTTTAAGGGTTTTTGGATGCACAAGTAGTATCTCTACTTGGTGCGGAATTTTTGGCTAGCAAAGATGGGGGGCAAGCACCACATGTTGAAGGATCTATGACAATATAACTTCTATGTGAATATGAACAAGCATAAACCATTATGTTGTCTTCCTTGTCCAACGTTAACAATTTTTGTAGGGTAACGCAGCAGAAAACAAAAAAAATCCAACCTACGCACCAGCCCAGGACCACTATGGAGACTTCATACAAGGTTTCATCTTTTTCGTTACTCACTCGTAGCGCAGCGGAAGTAGAGTCGATGACGAACGACAGTGTAGATCCCCGCAGCTAGGATTTACAACCTCCCAACCGCGAGGATGTATACCCTCATCCGCCCCACGGACAGCCCTCCGGGAGGCGGTCGGACAGTCCCTCGGACGGTGTCACGGACAGCCCTTCGGGAGGACCCTCAAAACTCGGACGGTCACTCGGACAGCCCTTCGGGAGGGTTCACAGAACTCGGACCGTCACTTGGACAGCCCTTCGGGAGGCACTCTCAAAACAGCCCCTCGGGCAAAAAGTATCAAAACTATGACCTCTCTACGGGGTTGCACACATACGGTGTCATCTACCCGGCAGGGCTTCGCCGTCCAGAACTAGTTCCCACCGGAACCCAGACAGCCTTTCGGCTCTACGAAACTATTTCGCTGGGAGGGAGAGAGAAGCCAGATCGTGCATGGCACTTGTATGTGAGAAGGGATGAGAGTGGAGGGCTGCCCCTCCACCTCTATTTATAGGAAATCCCAAGGGGTGGGGTGGTTTTACATTAAAACCCAAAGGCACATGAATGAAGTCCTTCCTCAAGGGCATAAAAGTGAAACCAAGGAACAAGAGGGGCTCCAAGGTGGAGCCCCAAGTGTGGCCGGCCACACCCCCATGAGGGGTCCCAAAAAGGGCTCCTATCCATCCATGTCACACCCCAAGATCTTTTGGGCAAAGCCCCAAAATGTGGCTTTCCATAAAATATCCCCAAAAGCACTTTCACTGTTCACGACGACATTTTTCAGTGTCCGTTCGAACTGAAAATATTTATGTGGGCTTAGAAAATTTCCAGTACCCACTGCCGGTGTCAAAACTGGCGGATCTCGGGTAGGGGGTCCCGAACTGTGCGTCTAGGCGGATGGTAACAGGAGGCAGGGGACACGAAGTTTTACCCAGGTTCGGGCCCTCTTGATGGAGGTAAAACCCTACGTCCTGCTTGATTAATATTGATGATATGGGTAGTACAAGAGTAGATCTACCACGAGATCAGAGAGGCTAAACCCTAGAAGCTAGCCTATGGTATGATTGTATGTTGTTGTTGTTGTGTCCTATGGACTAAAACCCTCCGGTTTATATAGACACCGGAGAGGGTTAGGGTTACACAAGGTCGGTTACAAAGGAGGAGATATTCATATCCGTATTGCCTAGCTTGCCTTCCACGCCAAGGAGAGTCCCATCCGGACACGGGATGAAGTCTTCAATCTTGTATCTTCATAGTCCAGCAGTCCGGCTGTCCAGAGACCCCCTAATCCAGGACTCCCTCAGTAGCCCCTGAACCAGGCTTTCAATGACGATGAGTCCGGCGCGCAGTATTGTCTTCGGCATTGCAAGGCGGGTTCCTCCTCTGTATACATCACGGAAGAATTTGAATACAAGGATAGTGTCCGACCCTGCAAAATAAGTTCCACATTCCACCATAGAGAGAATAATATTTCCACAAATCTAATTTGCTGACTTGTTTTGGCAACATGACATTATGTCATGGCCCGGTGATTATTCGAACCGTTTCCTTTGACTAGCCCCGCGCATAACGCGAGGCAGTTTTTTGACACATCTTGTCAAAGCAGAGATCGTGTCCCCTTATCACGGGATTCTCATCAATACGGGCGTGGGTAACCCAACCGCGCCATCGATTACAGCGCTTGGGGGATAAGCGAGTTTTACAGGTTAGTGGGGGCGCATAGTTTCAGCCGCCCATATAAAGGGACAAGGATTCACCTTTTCATCCACGCCTTCTTCCTCCTTTGCTCATCCACTTTCGCACACTCGAGCTCCAGCGCCCAAGTCCGCATTTCCCACCTCGACCTTCTCCAATCATGTCTGGAGCGGGAGGCAGGTGGATGGTCTCCTCCATCACGGAGGGACACATCAAGAAGCTGAGGAGAGCCGGATACCTGCCCGACGACATCGCGCACCGGCTCCCAGATGAGGGGCAGCTCATCCCCACCCCCAGGCCCCATGAGAGGGTAGTGTTCCTTACCCATTTCCTCCACGGACTGGGATTCCCTCTCCACCCATTCGTCCGGGGGCTCATGTTCTACTACGGCCTGGATTTCCACGATCTGGCCCCGAACTTCATCCGCAACATCTCGGCGTTTATAGTCATGTGCGAGGCCTTCCTCCGCATCAAGCCCCACTTCGGCTTATGGCTGAAGACCTTCAATGTCAAGCCGAAGGTAGTGGGCGGCTGCCAGGCAAAGTGCGGAGGCGCCATGGTGGGCAAGATGCCCAACGTTACATGGCTCGAGGGCTCCTTCGTGGAGACCATAAAGGGGTGGCAATCGGGGTGGTTCTACATCACCGAGCCGCGTGACCCTGCATGGGCAGCGGCCCCCGAGTTCCGATCTGGCATCCCCACGCGGCTCACCTCCTGGAAAGAGAAGGGCATGTGCTGGGGTAGTTCGGGAGAGCTGACCGGACTCCAAACATGTATTCAAAACATGGTGAACAAGAAGCTCAAACTCGTCAACGTAGTCCACGTTATGCTCATCCGCCGGATCCTCTCGTGTCAACAACGGGCCTTCAACTTATGGGAGTTCGACCCGGCCCAGCACCAAACTCTGAACAGGCTCTTCGATACAACACACGAGGATGCCTGGAAGGTGCTATTCAAGGGCGCCGAGGTTCCTCCTCCTACTACCGAGGATCGCGGATTCTGTGCGAAGCGCCAAGCCAGCGCGGTAAGCTGTTTTACCTCTTACAGGATACTCATTTTTCATAGTTTGACTCTATGCGGGATCTAAGCTCCCGTTCCTTTGACAGGACTGGCAGGAAACGGCCGGACAGATCGACTGTCCGGCTCCCTTGCCCGAAGGCCCAGCAAACGCTCTCCTGACAGAGATGCTGACTCCGGCTCCTTACAAGGTGCCAGAGAAGACCAAGAAGGCCAAGGGAACCCGAAAGAGTTCCCGACGCCAGGTGTTATCGGACTCATCGTCCGATGACTCTGCGGCACACTCCTCCCCCGAAGACGAGGAGGAAGAAGAAGATGCTCCCCCTCCAGTTGGGGGAGACAAGAAAAGGAAGGCCGCCCCAACTGGGGAGGCCAAAGGGTCCAAGAAGGGAAGGACTCTTCTTCCGGACAGTTCCACCACCGCCGCCGAAGGCGAAGACGAGTGGCTGCTCAGGGCCAAGCCCCTGGCAAAGTCGTAAGTATTCGGATACCAGAGTAACTCATAGCATTACTTTGTCGCACTGCTTCCCCTAACGCCGAATATGATTATGCAGGCTGCCACGAGCCAGCATCGATGTATCGTCGCACGGCTCCCTGGGCTCGTCGGATATGGATAGCGATCCACTTCCGACCGCCACCTCCCCTTGCCCTGCGTACGACGCCGAGGTATTGTCTCAAGAGGCACCGGGTCGAGGGGAGACAGTCCCGGAGGCGCCTCAAGGCGACCTTCCGGACTCCGGGAGCAGAGGGGACAAGGCCCCTGAGGGCTCCAAGTTCGGCCCTTAGCCGAACACCGCGCCGGAACCTCCAGTGGTTCCGGACTCGGGCAGGCGGCCTCCTTCGAAGAGGGGCAAGACGCCTGTGCCGGTGACCTCTGTCCATCTAGAGGCGCCAGACAATCTGCTAGAAGCGCTTCGCAGCGCTTCCATCGACGAGGAGCACCGTACTATTATGAGTGCGGTGGTCCAGAAGGTTCAGTCCGCCCAGAGCAGATTGACTGAAGCCTATACCAGCCTTCTAATAGGCTTTGAGGTAAGTGTTAAAATATAGGAAAATATTACCGCATAGACAGTAGCCCCTGATGCTCTGTTCGATGTTCACAAAGAAAAGCCGAACAGAGGATCAAACAATATCGCAGGAGTCTAATATAAGTATGTCAATATGCGTATGCAGGCTTCGCTGCTGCATCTGCCGCACTGACTGTGTTGGTCACCGCACTGAAGCAGGACCTTAAAGGGTCCAAGGACGAGCTCGGCCTTGCCAAGAGGCAGCTCGAGGAGAACAAAGGTAAGTAATACCCTGTCTATAGATATGTATATATAAAAGAAGACGCGATTGCAAAATGACAGGATCATCGTATATTTGCCAGGGCTACGACCGAGGTGGTGACCCTGAAGCAAACGCTAACCAAGGCCGAAGACAAAGCAGCCAAGGAGCGGACCAAGCGGGAAAGGCAAGAAGCACGGGTGGGCGAGGTGCAGCAAGAGCTCCAGGCTCTCGTGTCGAAGCATGAGGCTTTGGAGCGTGACTCGAAGATGCGAGAGTCTGAGCTTGCCGCCGCCCGTGAAAGTGCAAAGAGTGCCAAGGCCGAAGCCTAAAAGGCCCTCCAGGAGATTGACGCGATGAAGAAAATAGCGGCGGGTAAGGCATTCTATATGCAAAGCAAGCATGTGAAAGTAAATTACCTATTACTTACCCGAATCCGGAGCTCTCCAGGAGCATTCGCAGATTTGCCCCGCAGTGTGTTGGATGCTGCACAGTTTTACCAGGCCGAGGAGGGAAGCTCAACGGAGAAGCTGTTCTGGTCTCAGTATACTAGGACCGAACACCCGGTGCCTATGAGCGACCAGCTGAAGCAGCTGGTCGAGCTACACAAGGCGGCCGAACAGGCCATGAAGGGCCTTATAGTCCGGCTGTGGCCTGGCGACGCCCTTCCGAACAGCTACTTCGTCCTGGTGAGGCAGCTTGTGGATGCCTGCCCACGGCTGGAAGTCGTGAAGCGGTTCGTCTGCATTGAAGGTGCACGCCGGGCTTTCGCCCGTGTTAAGGTGCAATGGGCCAAGCTACACGCCGTGAAGCTAATCAAGGAAGGACCGCCGCAGGGCAAGGAGCATCGTACCCCCTAAATTTATTATGAGGGTGTCCTGAAGGGTGCCCGTCTTGTAGCGGACGAATGTTCCAAGGATGTAATATTTGAGTAAACTTGCTTGTGTGATCCTGTGTGATGAAAACTTGTTTCATATGCGCTATGCAACACTTGTTTGAATTTAAAATATTACCTTCTGTTTGGCTGTTTATCCAATCTGAGAGATGGCTAGTCCTCGGCTTCTGCCCCCATGCCGCAAGTGCTGGGGTGTTCGAGATAAACCTGAGCACTCTTGTTCCCATGTTTGGGTCCTTCGAGGGAGGTGCTCAGCACAGCGAATAAGTCAACCAGACTAATAATGCTTTATCACTCTCACTTAGCCATAGAATTCTATAATTTTAAATTTTGGCGAAGCCCCTGGTATTCGGAAGGCCGAATTCGGGGCGCGATACACGCCTTTAAGCCGATTAGGATCGGCTCCTCGCTCTAAGCGGCATAAGTCTTTAGGGACTCGAAATTGTTGGGTTTCGTAGTAATTTCAAAAAATTTCCTACGCACACGCAAGATCATGGTGATGCATAGCAACGAGAGGGGAGAGTGCTGTCTACGTACCCATGCAGACCGACTACGGAAGCGTTGACACAACGTAGAGGAAGTAGTCGTACGTCTTCACGATCCAACCGATCAAGCACCGAAACTACGGCACCTCCGAGTTCGAGCACACGTTCAGCTCGATGACGATCCCCGGACTCCGATCCGGCAAAGCGTCGGGGAAGAGTTCCGTTAGCACGACGGCGTGGTGACGATCTTGATGCTCTACAGCAGCAGGGCTTCGCCTAAACTCCGCTACAGTATTATCGAGGACTATGGTGGCAGGGGGCACCGCACACGGCTAAGGAATAGATCACATGGATCAACTTGTGTGTTTCTGGGGTGCCTCTGCCTCAGTATATAAAGGACTAGAGGGGGGAGGCTGGCCGGCCATAGGAGGCGCGCCAGGAGAGTCCTACTCCCTCTGGGAGTAGGATTCCCCCCCCCCCCCCCCCGCAATGCCAGTTGGAATAGGACTCCTTGAGGGGGGAAAGAGAGAGAGGGGGGCCGGCCACCTCTCCTAGTCCTAATAGGACTAGGGAAAGGGGGAGGCGCGCGGCCACCTTGGGCTGCCCCTTTCTCCTTTTCACTAAGGCCCATCAAGGCCCATATGGTTCCCGGGGGGTTCCGGTAACCTCCCGGTACTCCGGTAAAGTCCCGATTTCACCCGGAACACTTCCGATATCCAAACATAGGCTTCCAATATATCAATCTTTACGTCTCGACCATTTCGAGACTCCTCGTCATGTCCGTGATCACATCCGGGACTCCGAACAACCTTCGGTACATCAAAATGCATAAACTCATAATATAACTGTCATCGTAACCTTAAGCGTGCGGACCCTACGGGTTCGAGAACAATGTAGACATGACCGAGACACGTCTCCGGTCAATAACCAATAGCGGGACCTGGATGCCCATATTGGCTCCTACATATTCTAGGAAGATCTTTATCGGTCAGACCGCATAACAACATACGTTGTTCCCTTTGTCATCGGTATGTTACTTGCCCGAGATTCGATCGTCGGTATCCAATACCTAGTTCAATCTCGTTACCGGCAAGTCTCTTTACTCGTTCTGTAATACATCATCTCGCAACTAACTCATTAGTTGCAATGCTTGCAAGGCTTATGTGATGTGCATTACCGAGAGGGCCCAGAGATACCTCTCCGACAATCGGAGTGACAAAACCTAATCTCGAAATACGCCAACCCAACATGTACCTTTGGAGACACCTGTAGTACTCCTTTATAATCACCTAGTTACGTTGTGACGTTTGGTAGTACCCAAAGTGTTCCTCCGGTAAACGGGAGTTGCATAATCTCATAGTTATAGGAACATGTATAAGTCATGAAGAAAGCAATAGCAACATACTAAACGATCGGGTGCTAAGCTAATGGAATGGGTCATGTCAATCAGATCATTCTCTTAATGATGTGATCCCATTAATCAAATAACAACTCATTGTTAACCATCTTTGATTAACCATCTTTGATTAACGAGCTAGTCAAGTAGAGGCATACTAGTGACACTTTGTTTGTCTATGTATTCACACATGTATTATGTTTCCGGTTAATACAATTCTAGCATGAATAATAAACATTTATCATGATTATAAGGAAATAAATAATAACTTTATTATTGCCTCTAGGGCATATTTCCTTCAGAAACCTCGCCGAACAGCGACCAGTCTCTCGCCTTATCATGACAGTCAATTTTAGCTTTCTCTACTGAGGTGCTTAGCCCGGCAGAACCGGGGCACAATCGCAGTAGTTCTCCTAGTGCTACCTTAGCCGATAGAGCGGAACGTAAGGTACCAAAACATAGGAGCCGGGCAAACCCAACATGTGACCAAAGACATGATTCGGAGCTGATGCACATAATGCTATAAGTTCGGGGTGCCGCACTTGTGAAAGTATTCGGACTTCTCACACCATATTGTGGGGTACTTAAGCCCCTAGTGTGTTGGTCGTACGAAAGTGTACGGTTGCAAGGCGTCGTTAATGAACACATATATATAAAACAAGAATGCAATGATAATCGTAATATTATGCGTTTGTTTATTCAAAGAGGTGCGTTAAAGCAGAATGATACAGATAGTGCGATAAGCAAAAAGTAGGACTATGTCCCTTCCAAGGGCAAGATGAGGAATAGTATTAAAGCAAATATTTCACTCGTTATCGTAATCCACCTAGGAGTTCCGTGGTGTGACGTAGCTTTCTGCCTCTCTTGGTTGCTGCATCATGTGTTCGGCAATCATGCTGTCGGACAAGGTTTCCAGAGATTAAAGTCCTGAAAGAGAAAAATAACAAAGCGGGAAGCCCCTAGTGCGGTTTAGGCCGCCTCTTGGGGCGTGCCGTAGTTATGCCCCCCTCCCCACCTGTGCCCATGGTATTTTTAATGCATAATTATGTACGCGTGGCATGGATTTCGCCGCTTGGCTGGGACTGGGGTGGGGGCCGCATTGCTACCGAGCTCAGATCGTGCCAGGCGGTCTAGTTGCCGATTACTCCAAGCGCGCTTGAAGGTGTCCGGGTCTTGAAACGCCGAACTGGTGGATTGCCTTGAGAGGCTGCTTTGCGCTTCTGCTGCGAGGGCCGCAGTGTGCTCCTCCATTCGGAGAGAGCGCTTTGTGTTTCCATTAACTGTAATAACCCCACAAGGTCCTGGCATCTTGAGCTTGAGGTATGCATAATGCGGTACCGCATTGAATCTCGCAAATGCGGTTCGCCCGAGCAGTGCATGATAACCACTGCGGAACGGGACTATATTGAAGATTAATTCTTCGCTTCGGAAGTTATCCGAGGATCCGAAGACCACTTCCAGTGTAATCGAGCCTGTGCAATGGGCCTCTACACCTGGAATGATGCCTTTAAAGGTCGTTTTTGTCGGTTTGATCCTTGAGGGGTCTATACCCATTTTGCGCACTGTGTCCTGATAAAGCAGTTTCAGGCTGCTGCCGCAATCCATAAGGACTCGAGTGAGGTGAAATCCGTCAATGATTGGGTCTAGGACCAGTGCGGCGAATCCGCCATGACGGATACTAGTGGGGTGGTCCCTGCGATCGAAGGTGATCGGACAGGAGGACCATGGGTTGAACTTTGGGGCGACTGGCTCCAACGCATATACGTCCCTGAGTGCGTGCTTCCGCTCCCTCTTGGGGATGTGGGTTGTGTATATCATGTTCACCGTCCGCACTTGTGGGGGGAACCTCTTCTGTCCTCCGGTGTTCGGCTGCCGGGGCTCCTCCTCGTCATTGCTATGTGGCCCCATATCTTTGTCTTCGGCAATTAACTTGCCGGCCTGCTTGAACACCCAACAATCCCTATTGGTGTGGTTGGCTGGTTTGTCAGGGGTGCCGTGTATTTGACACGAGCGATCGAGTATGCGGTCCAAACTGGACAGGCCCGGAGTGCTTCTTTTAAATGGCTTTTTCCGCTGACCGGGTTTAGAGCCTTTGAATCTGGCATTGACTGTCGTATCCTCAGTATTATCGCTGTTAATGTGGCGCTTATGTTTGTTGCGACGTGACCTGCTATTGCCGTCCTTGGTATCCGAAGTACCATGGTTTTTTAATATGTTGTTACTATGAGCCAGCCAGCTGTCTTCTCCCGCACAAAAGTGGGTCAAGAGTGTCGTGAGGGCTGCCATAGATTTCGGCTTTTCCTGTCCAAGGTGCCGGGCAAGCCACTCGTCGCGGATGTTATGCTTGAAGGCTGCTAGGGCCTCTACATCCGGACAGTCGATGATTTGATTTTTCTTTGTTAGGAACCGTGTCCAGAATTGCCTGGCCGATTCTTCTGGCTGCTGAATTATGTGGCTCAAGTCATCGGCGTCTGGTGGTCGCACATAAGTGCCCTGAAAGTTGTCGAGAAATGCGGCTTCTAGATCTTCCCAACAGCTAATGGACTCTGCTGGCAAGCTGTTAAGCCAATGTCGCGCTGGTCCTTTGAGATTTAGTGGGAGGTATTTGATGGCATGTAAGTCATCGCCGCGGGCCATATGGATGTGGAGGAGGAAATCCTCGATCCATACCGCAGGATCTGTTATGCCGTCCTATGATTCAATATTTACGGGTTTGAAACCCTCTGGGATTTGATGATCCATTACTTCTTCTGTGAAGCATAGGGGTTCTGTGGCACCTCTGTATTAGGCTATATCGCGACGCAGCTCGAATGGATTTTGCCCGCTGTGTTCGGCCCGGCCGGATTGACTTTTACTGTATCCAGCGTGACGTTTATCGTCTCGCATAGTGGCGCGCCCTCGTGATCCGTAGATCGATCTTGCATGTTTTGCTTTGTCCTCCAATATGTCTCTCATGTCTGGTGTGTTTCCCCATGCCTTTTTATTTGAATGGCGTCGGGGTGCAGACTGAGTTTTTGGCTGGAATGCATCTCTATCGCGGCCATGAGGTGGCCGATCAACCGTGTCATACGCTTCTTCCTCCAGTCGGGGTAGCAACCTGCATTTTGGGTAACTCTTGGAGGGGCGCTCGGGTTTATATTCCTCGGCCGCGAGGACTTCAGTCCATCTGTCAGCTAGCAGATCTTGATCAGCTTGAAGCTGTTGCTGCTTTTTCTTAAGGCTATTTGCCGTGGCTATAAGCCGGCGCTTGAAGCGCTCTTGTTCGACGGGATCCTCTGGCACGGCGAATTCGTCATCGCCAAGGCTTGCCTCGTCTTTGGAGGGGGGCATGTAATTATCATCCTCAGCTTCTCCATCTGCTGCTCTCTCAGGAGGGCTAGCTCTTCCATCCTCCTGCTCTAACTCTTGCTGGAGGGGGTTATTGTTGTCTTCGGCACTATCCGGGGTGTTATTACCTCCTGTGCCGGTATCACCACTTTTGCTTTGGCGGGACTTAGAGCGGCGCCACTGACGTCGGTGTTTGGGTTGCTTTTTGGAGGGGTCATCCTTTGATGTATCGTCACCATTGCCTTCTTTGGGTGTATCCACCATGTATATATCGTATGATAAGGTGGCTGTCCAGTGCCCTGTGGGCAGTGGTTCCTCTTCGTCTCACGCATCGTCGTCCATACCGTCGATGTCTTCGGAGTCGAAGTCGAGCATGTCGGTTAAGTCATCGACAGTGGCTACTAAGTGGGTGGTGGGTGGGCCGCGAATTTCTTCGTCGTCCGCATCCCAGTCCTGCCGGACATAGTTCGGCCAGGATCCTCCTGACAAGGAGAGAGACCTTAATGAGTTCAGTATGTTGCCAAAGGGCGAGTGCCCAATCAGATTCGATAGGAACGGCCACAGGCGGCTCGGAGTCCGTGGCCGGAGAAAGATCCGATAGTTTAACAATACGGCTCTCGTGCAAGGTAAGGTCGATGTTCGGCTCGATCGCCGCTGAGGGTAAGGCCTCCGTGGCGGGGTCCATCCACCTGTCCATGGACGGCGTGACTGGCTCCGAATTGAGGGTCAGAGCGGCTGCCGATGCGATCTCCTGAACACTGTCTGATGGTAGAGCTAAATCGTACTCATCGTGACCGCGTGACGCACAAGGCAGCGGCTTGAATCCGTCGAAGATCAAGTCTCTGCGGACATCGACCGTGTAGTTTAAGCTTCCAAACCTGACCTGGTGGCCAGGGGCGTAGCTTTCAATCTGCTCCAGATGGCCAAGCGAATTGGCCCGCAGTGCAAAGCCGCCGAACACAAAGATCTGTCTGGGGAGGAAAGTCTCACCCTGGACTGCATCGCTATCGATGATAGTAGGAGCCATCAAGCCTAACGGCGGCGACACAGAGGAACTCTCAATGAGAGCACCAATGTCGGTGTCAAAACGTGGATCTCGGGTAGGGGGTCCCAAACTGTGCGTCTAGGCGGATGGTAACAGGAGGCACACGAAGTTTTACCCAGGTTAGGGCCCTCTTGATGGAGGTAAAACCCTACATCATGCTTGATTAATATTGATGATATGGGTAGTACAAGAGTAGATCTACCACGAGATCAGAGAGGCTAAACCCTAGAAGCTAGCCTATGGTATGATTGTATGTTATTGTTGTTGTGTCCTACGGACTAAAACCCTCCGATTTATATAGACACCGGAGAGGGTTAGGGTTACACAAGGTCGGTTACAAAGGAGGAGATATTCATATCCGTATTGCCTAGCTTGCCTTCCACGCCAAGGAGAGTCCCATCCGGACACGGGACGAAGTCTTCAATCTTGTATCTTCATAGTCCAGCAGTCCGGCCAAAGGATATAGTTTGGTTGTCTGGAAACCCCCTAATCCAGGACTCCCTCACCCACCATAATAATTTTCAACGCGTTCTAGAACAATTCCAGTTTAGTGATTTTCATCTGCGAAAAGCATCTGAACCGGTTGTCGTGGTTCTAACTCTGACAGTGATGTAGGGGGGTGAGTATGGAGAGGCTAGATCCTAGCTATTGGGAAGTTGTTACACGCGAGGTTTACGAGTTCAGGCCCTTCTCGGAGGAAGTAATAGCCCTACGTCTCGGAGCCCGGAGGAGGTCGACTGGATTATGCGTGTATAGATTACAGGGGTGCGAACCCTGCTTACTGAGGAGGGGGTGGCTTATATAGAGTTCGCCAGCTCCCTCCTGCCACCAGTAATGCAGGGTTTAAGGTACATTTAAGGTGGGGCGTTACCTAATAAAGAGCTATAATGACCATAAAGACTATTTAACAGCTGACCGTTTGCCTTCGGAGTGACTATAGATCTCCCGGTGGTCGAGTGGTTGGCTTCATGGTCGAGTGATAGCTTCTTGGTCGAGTGTCTTGAACCTGTCGAGTGGGATGCCTTCAAGTCGATTGAAAGGTGATTTCTCCCAGGGATGTCCTAGAGTAGGACTCTTCGGTCAGGTCTGTGTCCCTACCCTAGGTACATGTCTTCATCATTAGCCCCCGAATGGATCGAGGTTAGAGTGGGGAAAGAGTTGGAGATCTTTCCGACTGGTTCTTCGGGCTATGAGAGCGCCTCGTTCGGGACAATCGTCACGGATGACGTTGCCAACCTTTTTCAGTCGCCTTGATCCATTCCAGGTCTTCCGTCGAGTGAATTTCTTTGTTTGTGCCATACCGAGTGCCGGCGCGATCGGGGTCTTCCGTTTTTTAGCAAGTTGTTCTGCGGCCCGCGGATGTCGCGGGATTTGGATTTTGGGAAGCGTGCGGGACGGGAGCAGCCACAGTAATCGGAAGCGATAAAGCGGAAGTTCCTCGATCTCCGCGTCGCCTTTTTCGCCACGTACTGCGGGCGCGTCTGTTGCGGGATTTGACTGGATGGCCTGGGCCTACCGGTCAGCCACTCGGGAGCGGCCCCTTATAAGTTGCCGGCTCGGGGTTTCTAAGCCGCGTGCTCTCTTCTCCTTCTTTCTTCCCCTCTCCCTTTGCCAGTCTCTCTGCTACCTCCGCTCTCACCCTAACGCCGCGAGCCCGTGCGAGATCTCTCCGGCGACGATGGTGAAGGGCAAGACCACCGCTTTGGAGCGCGCGAAGAAGGCGGCGGCGGCGGGGAAAGGGAAGAGATCTGCTCGGGGCGGATCCTCCTCCAGGACCGCTCTGCCCAAAGGTTGGATCCAGGGCGACTGGATGCCTTCGGTGCTCCGGCAAGAGGATCTTGACGACATGGTCGAGGGGGGAGCCATTCCCCACGAAGCTACGCGTCTTCCGGAGGGAGAGATCGAACCTCAACCCTGTGACGGTGAGTGCGTGCTCCTAGCCACCCACATCGACCGAGGGTTTTCTCTGCCGCCCCATCCTTTCTTCCGGAGTTTCTTGAATTTCTTCGGAGCGCAACTCCATCACTTTATCCCCAACTCCATAGTCTATCTTGCCGCGCTCATTTCCATGTGCGAGGCCTTCCTGAGTTGCCGTCCGCATTGGGGGCTTTTCAAGCATACTTTCACTTGCCGCTCTCAGTCGGTTAAAAAGGCCAAGTCGAGTGATGAAAAGACGCAAGTGATCCAGCTGTGCGGAGGCCTGGCGATCCAGACGAGGGGGAAGAGCTGTTTTCCCTCTATCACCTTCCCGGAGTCGGTCCGCGGCTGGCAGTCGACCTGGTTCTACTGCCAGGACCAGGCGACCACCGGACAGTCGACTGGACTTCCTCCTTTTTCCCTCGACCGAGCCGAGAAGCCTGTCTCTCTGAAAGTCACGCCGGAGGAAAGGGCCCAGGTCAAGGTGTTGGCGGGTCGAGTGGTTGAACTTGTCCGTGAGGGGGTGACTGGGATGGACCTGTTAGAGGTCTTTCTCCAGAGGCGCATTCAACCGCTCCAGGCACGAGACCACCCGATGTGGCTGTATTCTGGCCTTGACGACACCACTCGGATCCACCCGGAGGAGGTCACCGATGAGATGCTGGAGGGGTGGCTGTCAAGTATCACGGGGAACAAAGACAACCCCCGAGGAGCCAGAAGGGTAATTCCACTCGACAACTCATATGAAGTGGACCAGGTATGTCTTTTGTGTCGGATATTTGACCTTCTGTATTGGTCTTCTTTGGATAAGTCGATTGACTTTCGTCCTGTCTGTTGTCTTCCAGGCGACCACTGAGATGTACTCGACGCCCAACGGGGCACAAGGGTCGACTGAGGAAGGTGAGGGGAGCGGAGGCGAGAGCGGGGACGACCAGGTCGAGTGGGAGTCCGACGGTGAGGGAGAGGAGGGCAACGACATCTTCTCCAGTGATGAGGAGGAGGAGGCTGAACCCTCCCGCCCGGAGGGACGGTCCAAGCTCGCCCACGATCCAGCGCAGGAACGTGGCAAGGCGGCCGCTCCTGTTAGGCAGTCGTCGAAACGCCCTCAGACTTCTTCTCCTCCGCCGACCGGGAAGGCTCCCAAGCACCCACGAACGGCGCCATCTAAGCCGCCCAAGGCCTTGCCCAAAATGAAGATAGCTGTTCCCACCATTTCGGGGTAACAACAACACTTGCTTTCCTTTGTCGACTGTGGACGGATCCTTGGTCGATTCACTGGGCCAACTGACTAACTTTCGAGATTTGCAGTGGTGCAACTTCTGAGGTTTCCGCCAGGAACGACGACCAAGAGATGGAGGACGCTGTCACCTCCAACCCTGGTACGATCACTGCCGTCCTGCTTACGAGTCGACTGAAGCGTTGGTCGATTGAATGTTTTCCTTGCAGCTCCTCCTCATGTTATCGACCTCCCAGACGACGACGACAACACACCACTGAGGGTGAAGAGGAAGAAGAAGGTGTTGGCTGGCAAGGCTCCACAATCCACTCCCGCGCCTGAGGCTGCAGTTCGGGATGATGGCGAACCCACTCAGGCCTCCGTGACTTTCGCTGTTCCTTTGACGAGTGCGCAGCCCTCAGCGTCGACTGCAGATCCGTCTTCGCTTTTTGCCGCGTACTCCGTCCCTGAGGACCAAGCGGCTGCTGCGAAGGAGGCTGTACGCCAGGCTGGAGTCATGATGGAGCAGGTAAAAGTGGCTCGGGAGGCTTGCCAGGCGGCTTACGACGCAAGCTCGGCTCTTCAGAGCAATGTCCAGGTCAGTCGACTTCAACACTTGGTCTGTTTTGGTATGTTCTTTGAAGAATCTCTTTTCCGAAGATCTTTAAGTTTGTACGCCCACTGGTGATTTTTTTTTTGAATGAGTGGGGGCACGCTAAGTGCACCCACTGGGTGTAGTCCCCGAGACTACGGTCGACTGCTGGCGGTCGGCTGTAGTCTTTAAATTGAGTCGTAGTTGAGTTTCTTCGCTCTGTCTGATCGGGCCATGTCGAATGGAAGTCGACTGCGGGCAGTCGACGTCTTTCTCTTTTTTTTACTGGGTGTAGGCTTATTGTCTCTCAGCCGCTCGGGAGCAACTTGTCTGTGACTCGACTTCAGGGGTCGGTCGGGTGGGATAGGAATCGGTGGGGGCACGCTAAGTGCACCCACTGGGTGTAGTCCCCGAGACTATGGTGGACTGCTGGCAGTCGACCGTAGTCTTAGTATCTATTGTCTTTGTTGCTTTTTCCTTTTTACTGAAATTGTAACTCCTCCTCTTTGACTTTAGAAATCTTGTGATCTTGGAACCCGCTTGGCTGACTTGGAGAAGCAGCAAATTCAAATGAACCTTGATCTGGAGCTGGCCAGGACAGAACTGCAGACGGTCAGAGACAGCGCCGCAGGTAAGACGTCTTTGTCGACTGGTTAGTTTTTAGGCTTGAGTATCTTTTCGCTTTCTCCGACTCAATCATCATTTTTTGCAGAAAAACTGAAAGAAGCTCTGGCGAAGAAGGATCAGGACTTGGCTGCTGCCCGTAAGGAGGCTGATGATAAGACTGCTCTGGCCGCACAGAAGCTAGCTTCGGTCGACCACTTAGAACAAGAGAATACCAAGCTCAAGACCGCTCTGAATGAAGCCAACAGGGAGTGTTCCCGTTGGAAGAAGGAGAACCTCGCCCTGAGCGAGAAGCTGGAAGGCCTCGCTCGCAGGAGAAACGACCTGGAGAGCTACTTGGGGAGCCTCGCCAAGAAGTTGTACCTTAAGCTTGAAGGTGCGCATTCAGTTCCGACTGGTTTTTGAGTCGACTCATTTTGTTAAAATTGTCTTATCCTTGAATCTTGTATGCAGAGCTTTGCCAGAATTTTGAAGAGGAGACCAGTCGAGTGGAGCCGAGCTTGGACCCTGTTAACTCTCTTGTGAAGGACGAGGCCGCAATGAACGTGCTCCGTCTGGAGTCTCGTGTTGACGGCGTCGTGGATTACTTGGCTCGATTGAAGGTTGCCATGACGCGGATCGACCCGACACTTTGGCCGGAATCTACGCTCCAGAATGATCTCGAGTCTCTGATGACTCGACTCAATGGAATCTCTGACCGAGTGCAGGAGTGGAAGAAGTCTTCAGCTCGGTGTGGCGCTGACATGGCTCTGTCCCTGGTCCGCGTCCATTGTAAGGAGGTGCGGGAGGAGAAGCTGGCCGCCATCCAAGTCGCTAATACGAGGAAGCACAACTTCCAGGACTTCATGGAGACATTTATTGCTGCTGCTACCCGCATCACAGATGGGATCGACTTGGATGAGTTCGTGGCCCCTGCCAGTCCTCCTCCTCCTGAGGAATAAAAAACTTGCCTCGGAATGCCGAGTGTATTTTGTAAACCGTCAAACTCTGCCTTAAATTTTCCTCGAAATGCCGAGTGAAAGTGTAACAGTTAAACTCTGCCGAGCTGGGAGCTCGAGTACTTTGACCTGAGGTTTCTAGGACCTTTTAGGCTTTATTTGAACTTGACTTGTCGTTGAATCTCTTTGTGGATGACCCGTCGAGTGGGATTTGATCTTCACTCGAAATAACTTTGTGTCTGTGGTGCAGCTCCGAAGGAGAAAGTGGCAGTCGACCTGCCTCTCGTCGTCCCTGGGACATGAGAAGTGTTTCAAACTTAGGCAAGCGTCGGGCTGCAGCTAAGCCTCCGAGCGGGAGGTTTTGCTCTCGCTTGGTAGGATTTTAAACTTAGGCGAGTGCTGACCGCAGCTAAGTCTCTTCGTAAGAGAACTTAGGCGAGTGCTGGACTGCAGCTAAGCCTCCGAGTGGGAGGTTTGCTCTCCACTCGGTAGGATTTTTCAAACTTAGGCGAGTGCTGACCGCAGCTAAGTCTCTTCGTAGGAGAACTTAGGCGAGTGCTGGACTGCAGCTAAGCCTCCGAGTGGGAGGTTTGCTCTCCACTCGGTAGGATTTTTCAAACTTAGGCGAGTGCTGACCGCAGCTAAGTCTCTTCGTAAGAGAACTTAGGCGAGTGCTGGACTGCAGCTAAGCCCCCGAGCGGGAGGTTTGCTCTCCACTCGGTAGGATTTTTCAAACTTAGGCGAGTGCTGACCGCAGCTAAGTCTCTTCATAAGAGAACTTAGGCGAGTGCTGGACTGCAGCTAAGCCCCCGAGCGAGAGTTTTGCTCTCCACTCGGTAGGATTTTTCAAACTTAGGCGAGTGCTGGACTGCAGCTAAGCCTCCGAGTGGGAGGTTTGCTCTCCACTCGGTAGGATTTTTCAAACTTAGGCGAGTGCCGACCGCAGCTAAGTCTCTTCGTAGGAGAACTTAGGCGAGCGTTGGACTGCAGCTAAGTCCCCGAGTGGGAGGTTTGCTCTCCACACGGTAGGATTTTCAAACTTAGGCAAGTGCTGACCGCAGCTAAGTCTCTTCGTAAGAGAACTTAGGCGAGTGCTGGACTGCAGCTAAGCCCCCGAGTGGGAGGTTTGCTCTCCACTCGGTAGGATCTTTCAAACTTAGGCGAGTGCTGACCGCAGCTAAGTCTCTTCGTAGGAGAACTTAGGCGAGTGCTGGACTGCAGCTAAGCCCCCGAGTGGGAGGTTTGCTCTCCACTCGGTAGGATTTTTTTTGAACTTAGGCGAAACGGGTTCGCGGCTAAGTCACCCACTGGGGGTTCTCACATGTAAACAGAAGTGACAGCAATCATTGGAACACCCTTGACTTTGATAAAAAATGAACTGCGGAAGTTTCTCTTATTACATCTTTATGGGAAGGAACTTAAGTATAAAAGGGGCGGAGTAGTTCCGCATTCCAAGCTCGCGGCTCGTCAATCTGGCGATCAACATTGTTGAGGTGATACGCTCCGTTGTGGAGGACTCTGGTGATGATGAAGGGGCCTTCCCAAGTAGGAGCAAGCTTGTGTGGTTTCTGTTGATCCACTCGGAGGACCAAATCTCCTTCTTGGAAGGCTCGACTCTTCACATGTTGGGCATGGAATCGACGCAAGTCTTGCTGATAAATGGTCGATCTGATCATGGCCATCTCTCTTTCTTCTTCCAGGAGGTCTACTGCATCTTGCCGAGCCTGTTCTGCTTCATCTTCGGTGTAAAGCTCGACTCGGGGAGCGTTGTGAAGGAGATCACTTGGC
The DNA here is from genome assembly GCF_056163025.1 of Triticum urartu. Lineage (NCBI taxonomy): Eukaryota > Viridiplantae > Streptophyta > Magnoliopsida > Poales > Poaceae > Triticum > Triticum urartu. The sequence continues at coordinate 145,791,704 of NC_141879.1, read as the reverse complement.
AGAACGGCTTCAGCTCCATAAACAAGAAAGAACGGGGTTCTTCCAGTCGACCGGTTAGGGGTGGTCCTTAATCCCCACAAAACTGACGGAAGCTCGTCGACCCAGGCACCTGCTGCGTGCTTGAGATCACGCATTAGCCGAGGCTTTAGTCCTTTGAGGATCAGACCATTTGCTCTTTCAGCTTGTCCATTCGACTGGGGATGGGCGACTGACGCATAGTCGACGCGAGTGCCTTGAGAGGCGCAAAAGGCTCTGAACTGGTCTGAATCGAAGTTTGACCCATTGTCAGCGATGATGCTGTGAGGGACTCCATATCTGAATGTTAGTCCTCTGACGAAACTAATAGCAGTGCCAGCATCGAGGTTCTTGATGGGTTTAGCTTCAATCCACTTGGTAAACTTGTCGACTGCCACAAGCACATGGGTGAAACCGCTCCTGCCTGTTCTCAGAGGACCGACCATGTCCAGTCCCCAGACAGCGAAGGGCCAGACGAGTGGAATGGTCTTCAGGGCTGATGCGGGCTTGTGGGACATATTGGAGTAGAACTGACACCCCTCACACTTGTCAACTATCTCCTTAGCCATCTCATTTGCTCTTGGCCAGTAAAATCCCGCCCGGTATGCTTTGGCCACAATGGTTTGGGAGGACGCATGGTGACCGCAGGTCCCCGAGTGGATCTCATCAAGGATCATCTGACCTTCTTCCGGAGTTATGCACTTCTGACCGATTCCAGTCGCGCTTTCTCTGTACAACTGCCCCTTTATGACTGTGAAGGCCTTGGATCGGCGGACGATCTGTCGAGCCTCTTCCTCGTCCTCTGGGAGCTCTTTCCTTAGGATATACGCGATGTATGGTATCGTCCAGTCGGGAGTGATGGCCAAGACTTCCATGATCAGGTCGACCACAGCAGGAACTTCGACTTCAGTCGGATCTGTGGCACTTTTCGGTTGTGGGGCTTCTTCTGTGAAAGGATCCTCCTGGACTGATGACGAGCGGATGTGCTCCAAAAACACATTGCTGGGAATGGCTTCTCTCTTGGAGCCTATCTTTGCCAGATCATCGGCTGCTTGATTTTTGAGTCGGGGGATGTGATGAAGTTCTAACCCCTCGAATTTCTTTTCTAGCTTTCTCACTGCGTTGCAATAACCAGTCATAGCCGGGCTTCTGACGTCCCACTCCTTCATTACCTGATTAACCACCAAATCTGAGTCGCCGTAGACCATGAGGCGACGAACGCTGAGTGAAATGGCCATGCGCAACCCATACAGAAGTGCTTCATACTCTGCTTCATTGTTGGAGGAATCGAAGTGAATCTGGAGGACGTATCTGAGCTTTTCTCCTCGGGGGGAGACTAGAACTACCCCAGCACCGGAACCATTCAGCATCTTAGATCCATCGAAGAACATGGTCCAGTGCTCCGAGTGAACTTGAGTCGGAAGCTGCTGTTCAATCCACTCGGCGACGAAATCTGCGATTGCTTGGGACTTAATAGCCTTCTTTGCTTCAAACCTGATATCTAAGGGAAGGAGTTCAATCGCCCACTTGGCCACTCGACCAGTTGCATCTCTGTTATGCAGTATCTCTGACAGTGGGGCGTCGCTGACGACTGTAATGGAGTGGTCAGAGAAGTAATGTGCAACCTTCTTCGTGGTCATGTAAATCCCATATACAAGCTTCTGGTAGTGAGGTTATCTTTGTTTTGAAGGGGTCAAAACTTCAGACAGATAATAGACTGGGCGCTGAACTCTGAAGGCCTTTCCTTCTTCTTCCCGCTCGACCGTGAGTACTGTACTGACAACTTGTCCCGTGGCCGCAATGTACAGCAGCAGAGGCTCTTTGCTGATTGGGGCAGCAAGCACCGGCTGGGTGGAGAGCAGAGCTTTGAGTTCTGCAAACACTGCGTCAGCTTCTGGAGTCCACTCGAACTTGTCAGACTTCTTCATCAGTCGGTAGAGAGGCAACGCCTTTTCACCGAGGCGAGAAATGAATCGACTTAAAGCGGCCAAGCAGCCTGTAAGCTTTTGGACATCGTGCACGCGTACAGGACGCTTCATCCGGAGTATGGTGGCAATTTTCTCAGGATTGGCGTCGATCCCTCGTTCGGAAACGAGAAAACCGAGTAACTTTCCGCCTGGAACTCCGAATGTGCATTTTGATGGATTGAGCTTGATATCATACCTCCTGAGGTTGGCAAAGGTTTCGGCAAGGTCAGCTCGCAGGTCGGAACCTTTGCGTGACTTGACCACAATATCATCCATGTATGCCTCCACATTCCGACTGATTTGAGTGAGTAAACACTTCTGAATCATTCTCATGAACGTGGCTCCGGCGTTCTTGAGGCCGAACGGCATAGTGACATAACAGAAGCATCCGAATGGGGTGATGAAAGCTGTTTTGATTTCGTCGGGTCCATACAGACGGATCTGATGGTACCCAGAATAAGCATCTAGAAAAGACAATCTCTCGCATCCCGCGGTCGAGTCGACTATTTGGTCGATGCGAGGGAGAGGAAAATGATCTTTCGGGCAGGCCCGATTGATATGTTTGAAATCAATGCACATGCGAAGTGACTTGTCCTTCTTGGGGACCATGACGACATTGGCGAGCCACTCGGAGTGGTAAATTTCTCGGATGAACTCTGCTGCTAAGAGCCGAGCCACCTCTTCGCCAATGGCTTGCTTCTTCTGGACGGCAGACCGTCGAAGATGTTCCTTCACAGGCTTGAATTTTGGGTCGACCCGTAGACGGTGCTCAGCCAGCCCCCTGGGAACTCCAGGCATGTCGGAGGGTTTCCCTGTGAAGATGTCCCAGTTCTCACGGAGGAGCTGGATGAGCGCCTCTTCCTATTTGGAGTCAAGCGTCGTTGAGATGTGAGTCGGGGCGGCATCGGGGTTGGTCGGGTGAACGTCGACTGTTTTTGTTTCACCGGACGATTGAAAAGCTGATTCTGAAGCAGGCTTCTTGGCTCGTAGCAACTCGCTTGGGTCGGCAGTCTTTTGGTACTCTTGCAGCTCGACCACTGCCATCTGAGCATCTGCAATCTTTGAGCCCTTCTGAAAGCACTCTTCCGCCTTCTTCCGATTGCCTGTGACAGTGATCACACCTTTGGGGCCAGGCATCTTCAGTTTGAGGTACACGTAACATGGCCGGGCCATGAAGCGTGCGTAAGCTGGCCTGCCCAAAATGGCGTGATAAGCACTTTGGAAGTCCACGACCTCGAATGTCAACTTTTCCTTGCGGTAATTCTTTGAATCACCGAAAACCACATCAAGAGCGATCTGGCCGAGTGATTGGGCTTTCTTCCCAGGAATGACTCCATGGAAACTCATGTTACTGGTGCTGAGTCTGGACATCGGAATGCCCATTCCTTTCAATGTTTCAGCATACAATATGTTCAGGCCACTGCCTCCATCCATCAGGACTTTAGTCAGTCGAGTGCCTTCAACAATTGGGTCGACCACCAAAGCTTGCCTCCTAGGGGTGGCAATGTGCGTCGGGTGATCAGACTGGTCGAATGTGATGGCAGTCTGAGACCACTTCAGGTAACTGGGTGTTGCCGGGGCAACCATGTTCACCTCTCGGTTAATGACTTTCAGTCGACTTTTGCTTTCGACATCGGCAAAAATCATCAGGGTGGAATTGACTTGGGGGTATCCATCGTCACTGTCTTCCTTGTCCTCGACTCTGTCCGACTCTTTTTCCTTATCCTTGGACTGTTTTCCTTGGAACTGCTGGATCAGGAGCCGGCACTGTCGAGTGGTATGCTTTGGGTAAATAAAATTACCCTCTTCATCCTTCTTGGTGTGGATGTGACATGGCAGATCCAAAACATCATTTCCGTCTTGATCCTTGACTTTTTTGGGCTTCCAGGTGCCCTTGGGTTTTCCCTTGAAGTTTCCCTGGGCTATGGCCAGGGCCTCTCCAGGAGCGGCTGGCTCGGCCTTCCGCTTCTGCTTCCGACTGGAATTGCCTCCAGTTTCCTGGGCGATTGCTTTATGCTTGCCACTCCGGAGTCGATCTTCGTCTTCTCCGTTAGCATACTTGGTGGCAATCTCCATCATCCGATTCAGAGACATCTCTCCAGTTCGACCGAACTTCAGATTCAACTCTCTGTATTTAACACCTTCCTTGAAGGCACAAACCACTTGATGGTCCAGCACGTTCTCAACCGAGTGATGCAGCGTGATCCATCTCTGGATGTATTCCCTCAGAGTTTCATTCGGCTTCTGCACGCAAGACCGCAGCTCGGTTAGGCCTGCAGGTCGCTTGCATGTTCCTTCAAAGGTTGTGATAAACACTCGGGAGAGGTCCTCCCAAGTGTAAATGCTGCTGGGTGCCAACTGATTTAGCCATGCTCGGGCCGAGCCCTCTAACATGAGAGGCAAATGCTTCATGGCCACCTCGTCATTGCCACCGCCAATCTGTACAGCCACTCGGTAATCTTCGAGCCAGGTGTCAGGCTCAGATTCACTGGTGAACTTGCCGATTCCAGTCGCCAACCTGAAATTGGGAGGAATCACTGCGGCTCTGACGGCTCGACTGAAACACTCTAGCCCTGAAGCATGTACTCTACTGCTGGCAGGCGCATCTCTGTTGTGGCCTTCTCGATGAGCTCTGTTCCTGTCAACCAAACCTTGAACGAGGATGGATCTCGCATCAAAGCCTGGGTCTCTGGGGTCGGCTGGAATCCTCTGCCCAACACTATGAGGGCGTCTGTCATCTTGCCATCGAGGCGCATATGACCCACTCCTCGGGGGAGGGGTTGGCACTCGACGTCGATCATCACGGTCGAATCGGTGATCATACCGCTCATTCCTCCTGTACTGATCATGCTGGCCACCACGTCCCTCACGCCTCGGGGGCGATCTCGGGCTGTGAGCTGACTCGACTGTATCTGTTGCGACGGACCGACTGTGGATCCTATTCCGCGACTGTGAGACGGCGGAATTCTGGTCTCCCGCCGCCCGGAGCAATGCTCTAATCTGTAACAAGCCCCTGCCAGCTTCCGACTGGGAGGGCTGAATCGACTCTGCTATACGGGCCGCGGCGGCCAGATTCTGAACTGGGGTTCGATATATCTGCGTCGGCGGGAAGAGCTGGCGTCGACTAGACTCGGGAGCCCGCCGACGCGCTTGCTCGTCGAGTGCTCGCTGGAGATTCTCCAGTCGAGTGCGCTCGGCCAAGTTGGCCAAACGCGCGTCCTCCAAGGCCCGGGCCTCGGGGGTCTCTCCGACGATAGGAGTGCGGAGTGCGTCCATGTTCCAGCGGCGAAGCTCCTCTCGCTGCAATGACGTGAGAGGTTCGGGGAGATACTCGTCGTGGGGATGCGACGGATCGCCCCCACCCGCGCCTCCATCAGTGCGAGGGAAACCAGGGGGACTGTGTGTTCCATCGACCGCCAGAACCTCAGCCGCTGGATCGCTGCTGTCGCACTCGGATGCGGTCTCCATGGAGCCAGTCGAACAGGCCGTAGAGGGATTCGACGGGCTCGATGGCCGCGACTTGCGGGGCTGCCGATTGGCGGGCCATGGCGTGCCTCATCCACCGTTGAAGTCTTGACCGACCGGAGCGCTTGCGCTGGTGGGAGACAGGGCGGGGAGACGATACGGGGGCCGACCCATATTGAGTCAACGGTTGCCGTAGGAGGACGCCACGAACGCATGCGCGGAAATGTGTCGCACCGCGGGCGGGGAGCGCGTCGATGTCGAGTGGTGCCTCCTGAAGCCAGGCGGAGTCGTCGACGATGAAGGTGAGCGCGCCGAGACGGATCTCGCGGTCCTCCACCAAAACTCCGCAAGAAAACATGATCAAAGGGATCGAGAAAAATCACAACTTCTCCAACTAAGCGCTAAGATTCCTGCCCCACGGTGGGCGCCAACTGTCGTGGTTCTAACTCTGACAGTGATGTAGGGGGGTGAGTATGGAGAGGCTAGATCCTAGCTATTGGGAAGTTGTTACACGCGAGGTTTACGAGTTCAGGCCCTTCTCGGAGGAAGTAATAGCCCTACGTCTCGGATCCCGGAGGCGGTCGACTGGATTATGCGTGTATAGATTACAGGGGTGCGAACCCTGCTTACTGAGGAGGGGGGTGGCTTATATAGAGTTCGTCGGCTCCCTCCTGCCACCAGTAATGCAGGGTTTAAGGTACATTTAAGGTGGGGCGTTACTGGTAACGCCCCTAATAAAGAGCTATAATGACCATAAAGACTATTTAACAGCTGACCGTTTGCCTTCGGAGTGACTATAGATCTCCCGGCGGTCGAGTGGTTGGCTTCATGGTCGAGTGATAGCTTCTTGGTCGAGTGTCTTGAACCTGTCGAGTGGGATGCCTTCAAGTCGATTGAAAGGTGATTTCTCCCAGGGATGTCCTAGAGTAGGACTCTTCGTTCAGGTCTGTGTCCCTACCCTAGGTACATGTCTTCATCACCGGTTCCGGCAGCTCCGGAACATTTCCGGTTTTTATTTCTGAAAATTCCAAAAACTTTCCAGAATGATTCTGGCACCCTCCAAGAATTCTCAGGCATGTGCCGAAAACATTTTGACTCAATGGCATACCCCGAAACAACTTTTTCGGTTTCACGGAAACTCATCTGGTGACCTCTCTTATCGAAACTGTTTCACTGTCTCCGAAATTTTTTTTCGGAAACTTTCTCTCAGACTCCCTATCTAGTATTCAGCAGATAGATGACCCTTAAGCATGTGACCCTATAGGTTCGGTGAAGTATAGACATGACCCGGAACCCCTTCCGATCAATGATCAACATCGGAGCCGTGGACACCCATATTGACCCCTATACCCACATGAATGGATATTCGAGCGAACCTCCAGTTGATGTGTGTTATTCCTGTTGCTTCGCGATATGTTACGAATACCCGAGGTGAGACATGTTGGCATCCCTGTGGATTAACTCCTTGTCCACTATGCCATTTACCCCGTTACCGGTATTGTTCTCTTTTCTCGTTCCTGTGTTCCGGCATCCCCGTGATCAAATCACAAAGTGTCTGGCCAGACCGATGATGGATACCATAACACCGAGAGGGCCCAGAGATATCTCTCCATCGTCGGAGGAGCAAATCCCAATCTTGAGCTATCAAGTTACTTGACATACTTTTCCATGAACCTGTAAGCCGCCGTAATAGCCACCCATTTTTTAACAAACCCCAAAGTTCACGAAGCAAGCATGAAGAAACTCGATACTCTCATGGTCTAAGGAATCATGCAAACGTAACCATCTCTGTGTTATGTGTTGGGTAACGTAGTAATTTCAAAAAAATTCCTACGCACACGCAAGATCATGGTGATGCATAGCAACGAGAGGGGAGAGTTTTGTCTACGTACCCTCATAGACCGGAAGCGGAAGCGTTAGCACAACGCGGTTGATGTAGTCGTACGTCTTCATGTCCCGACCGATCAAGCACTGAAACTGCGGCACCTCCGAGTTCTAGCACACGTTCAGCTCGATGACGATCCCCGGACTCCGATCCAGCAAAGTGTCGGGGAAGAGTTCCGTCAGCACGACGGCGTGGTGACGATCTTGATGTTCTACCGTCGCAGGGCTTCGTCTAAGCACCGCTACAATATTATCGAGGATTATGGTGGAGGGGGGCACCACACACGGCTAAGAGAACGATCATGAAGAACGATCATGAAGATCAACTTGTGTGTCTAGAGGTGCCCCCTGCCCTGTATATAAAGGAGCAAGGAGGAGAGGCCGGCCGGCCCTTGAGGCGCGCCAAGGAGGGGGGAGTCCTCCTCCTAGTAGGAGTAGGACTCCCCTTTCCTAGTCCAACTAGGAAGAGAGAAGGGGGAAGGAAAGAGAGGGAGAGGGAGAGGGAGAGGGAAAGAGGGGCCGTGCCCCCCTCCCCTAGTCCAATTCGGACTCCCTATGGTAGGGGGCACGCCACCTCCTGGGCTGCTGCCCTCTCTCTCCCCTCAGGCCCACTAAGGCCCAATACTTCCCCGGGGGGTTCCGGTAACCCTTCCGGCACTCCGGTTTTCTCCGAAATCACCCGAAACACTTCCGGTGTCCGAATATAGCCGTCCAATATATCGATCTTTATGTCTCGACCATTTCGAGACTCCTCGTCATGTCCGTGATCATATCCGGGACTCCGAATAACCTTCGGTACATCAAAATATATAAACTCATAATGAAACTGTCATCGTAATGTTAAGCGTGTGGACACTATGGGTTCGAGAACAATGTAGACATGACCAAGACACGTCTCCGGTCAATAACCAATAGCGGAACCTGGATGCTCATATTGGCTCCTACATATTCTGCGAAGATCTTTTATTGGTCAGACCGCATAACAACATATGTTGTTCCCTTTGTCATCGGTATGTTACTTGCCCGAGATTTGATCGTCGGTATCTTAATACCTAGTTCAATCTCGTTACCGGCAAGTCTCTTTACTCGTTCCATAATACATCATCCCGCAGCTAACTTATTAGTTGCAATGCTTGCAAGGCTTATGTGATGTGCATTACCGAGAGGGCCCAGAGATACCTCTCCGACAATCGGAGTGACAAATCCTAATCTCAAAATACGCCAACCCAACAAGTACCTTTGGAGACACCTGTAGAGCACCTTTATAATCACCCAGTTACATTGTGACGTTTGGTAGCACACAAAGTGTTCCTCCGGTAAACGGGAGTTACATAATCTCATAGTCATAGGAACATGTATAAGTCATGAAGAAAGCAATAGCAACAAACTAAACGATCAAGTGCTAAGCTAACGAAATGGGTCAAGTCAATCACATCATTCTCCTAATGATGTGATCCCGTTAATCAAATGACAACTCATGTCTATGGCTAGGAAACTTAACCATCTTCGATCAACGAGCTAGTCAAGTAGAGGCATACTAGTGACACTATGTTTGTCTATGTATTCACACATGTATTATGTTTCCGGTTAATACAATTCTAGCATGAATAATAAACATTTATCATGATATAAGGAAATAAATAATAACTTTATTATTGCCTCTAGGGCATATTTCATTCAGTCTCCCACTTGCACTAGAGTCAATAATCTAGATTACACAGTAATGATTCTAACACCCATGGAGCCTTGGTGCTGATCATGTTTTGCTCGTGGAAGAGGCTTAGTCAGCGGGTCTGCAACATTCAGATCCGTATGTATCTTGCAAATTTCTATGTCTCCCACTTGGACTAAATCCCGAATTGAATTGAAGCGTCTCTTGATGTGCTTGGTTCTCTTGTGAAATCTGGATTCCTTTGCCAAGGCAATTGCACCAGTATTGTCACAAAAGATTTTTCATTGGACCCGATGCACTAGGTATGACACCTAGATCGGATATGAACTCCTTCATCCAGACTCCTTCATTTGCTGCTTCCGAAGCAACTATATACTCTGCTTCACATGTAGATCCCGCCACGGCGCTTTGTTTTGAACTACACAAACTAACAGCTCCTCCATTTAGTAATAATACGTATCCGGTTTGCGATTTAGAATCGTCCGGATCAGTGTCAAAGCTTGCATCAACGTAACCATTTACGATGAGCCCTTTGTCACCTCCATATACGAGAAACATATCCTTAGTCCTTTTTAGGTATTTCAGGATGTTCTTGACCGCTGTCCAGTGATCCACTCCTGGATTACTTTGGTACCTCCCTGCTAGACTTATAGCAAGGCACACATCAGGTCTGGTACACAGCATTGCATACATAATAGAGCCTATGGCTGAAGCATAAGGAACATCTTTCATTTTCTCTCTATCTTCTGCGGTGGTCGGACATTGAGTCTTACTCAACTTCACACCTTGTAACACAGGCAAGAACCCTTTCTTTGCTTGATCCATTTTGAACTTCTTCAAAACCTTGTCAAGGTATGTGCTTTGTGAAAGTCCAATTAAGCGTCTTGATCTATCTCTATAGATCTTAATGCCCAATATGTAAGCAGCTTCACCGAGGTCTTTCATTGAAAAACTCATATTCAAGTATCCCTTTATGATATCCAGAAATTCTATATTATTTCCAATCAATAATATGTCATCCACATATAATATCAGAAATGCTACAGAGCTCCCACTCACTTTCTTGTAAATACAGGCTTCTCCAAAAGTCTGTATAAAACCAAATGCTTTGATCACACTATCAAAGCATTTATTCCAACTCCGAGAGGCTTGCACCAGTCCATAAATGGATCGCTGGAGCTTGCACACTTTGTTAGCTCCCTTTGGATTGACAGAACCTTCTGGTTGCATCATATACAACTCTTCTTCCAGAAATCCATTCAGGAATGCAGTTTTGACATCCATTTGCCAAATTTCATAATCATAAAATGCGGCAATTGCTAACATGATTCGGACAGACTTAAGCATCGCTACGGGTGAGAAGGTCTCATCGTAGTCAATCCCTTGAACTTGTCGAAAACCTTTTGCAACAAGTCGAGCTTTATAGATAGTAACATTACCGTCAGCGTCAGTCTTCTTCTTGAAGATCCATTTATTCTCAATTGCTTGCCGATCAACGGGCAAGTCAACCAAAGTCCACACTTTGTTCTCATACATGGATCCCATCTCAGATTTCATGGCTTCTAGCCATTTTGCGGAATCTGGGCTCACCATCGCTTCTTCATAGTTCGTAGGTTCATCATGATCTAGTAGCATGACTTCCAGAACAGGATTACCATACCACTCTGGTGCGGATCTTACTCTGGTTGATCTACGAGTTTCGATAGTAACTTGATCTGAAGTTTCACGATCACTATCATTAGCTTCCTCACTAATTGGTGTAAGTGTCACAGAAACCGGTTTCTGTGATGTACTACTTTCCAATAAAGGAGCAGGTATAGTTACCTCATCAAGTTCTACTTTTCTCCCACTCACTTCTTTCGAGAGAAACTCCTTCTCTAGAAAAACTCCAAATTTAGCAACAAAAGTCTTGCCTTCAGATCTGTGATGGAAGGTGTACCCAACAGTCTCCTTTGGGTATCCTATGAAGACACATTTCTCCGATTTGGGTTCGAGCTTATCAGGTTGAAGCTTTTTCACATAAGCATCGCAGCCCCAAACTTTTAGAAACGACAACTTTGGTTTCTTGCCAAACCACAGTTCATAAGGCATCGTCTCAACGGATTTCGATGGTGTCCTATTTAACGTGAATGCAGCCGTCTCTAAAGCATAACCCCAAAACGATAACGGTAAATCAGTAAGAGACATCATAGATCGCACCATATCTAATAAAGTACGATTACGATGTTCGGACACACCATTACGCTGTGGTGTTCCGGGTGGCGTGAGTTGCGAAACTATTCCGCATTGTTTCAAATGTAGACCAAACTCGTAACTGAAATATTCTCCTCCACGATCAGATTGTAGAAACTTTATTTTCTTGTTACGATGATTTTCAACTTCACTCTAAAATTCTTTAAACTTTTCAAATGTTTTAGACTTATGTTTCATTAAGTAGATATACCCATATATGCTTAAATCATTTGTGAAGGTGAGAAAATAACGATATCCGCCACGAGCCTCAACATTCATTGAACCACATACATTTGTATGTATGATTTCCAACAAATCCGTTGCTCTCTCCATAGTACCGGAGAACGGCGTTTTAGTCATCTTACCCATGAGGCACGGTTCGCAAGTACCTAGTGATTCATAATCAAGTGGTTCCAAAAGTCCATCAGTATGGAGTTTCTTCATGCGCTTTACACTGATATGACCTAAACGGCAGTGCCACAAATAAGTTGCACTATCATTATCAACTCTGCATCTTTTGATTTCAACATTATGAATATGTGTATCACTACTATCGAGATTCATCAAAAATAGACAACTCTTCAAGGGTGCATGACCATAGAAGATATTACTCATATAAATAGAACAACCATTATTCTCTGATTTAAATGAATAACTGTCTCGCATCAAACAAGATCCAGATATAATGTTCATGCTCAACGCTGGCACCAAATAACAATTATTTAGGTCTAATACTAATCCCGAAGGTAGATGTAGAGGTAGCGTGCCGACCGCGATCACATCGACTTTGGAACCATTTCCCACGCGCATCGTCACCTCGTCCTTAGCCAATCTTCGCCTGATCCGTAGCCCCTGTTTCGAGTTGCAAATGTTAGCAACAGAACCAGTATCAAATACCCAGGTGCTACTGCGAGCATTAGTAAGGTACACATCAATAACATGTATATCACATATACCTTTGTTTACTTTGCCATCCTTCTTATCCGTCAAATACTTGGGGCAGTTCCGCTTCCAGTGACCAGTCTGCTTGTAGTAGAATCACTCAGTCTCAGGCTTAGGTCCAGACTTGGGTTTCTTCTCCTGAGCAGCAACTTGTTTGTTGTTCTTCTTGAAGTTCCCTTTCTTCTTCCCTTTGCCCTTTTTTCTTGAAACTGGTGGTCTTATTGACCATCATCACTTGATGCTCCTTCTTGATTTCTACCTCCGTGGCTTTCAGCATTGTGAAGAGCTCAGGAATAGTCTTATTCATCCCTTCTATATTATAGTTCATCACGAAGCTTTTGTAGCTTGGTGGCAGTGATTGAAGAACTCTGTCAATGATACTATCAACAGGAAGATTAACCCCCAGTTGAGTCAAGTGATTATGATACCCAGACATTTTGAGTATATGTTCACTGACAGAACTATTCTCCTCCATCTTGCAGCTATAGAACTTATTGGAGACTTCATATCTCTCAATCCGGGCATTTGCTTGAAATATTAACTTCAACTCCTGGAACATCTCATATGCTCCATGACGTTCAAAACGTCGTTCAAGACCCGGTTCTAAGCCGTAAAGCATGGCACACTGAACTATCGAGTAGTCATCAACTTTGCTCTGCCAGACGTTCATAACATCTGGTGTTGCTCCTGCAGCAGGCTTGGCACTTAGCGATGCTTCCAGGACGTAATTCTTCTGTGCAGCAATGTGGATAATCCTCAAGTTACGGACCCGGTCCGTGTAATTGCTACCATCATCTTTCAACTTTGCTTTCTCAAGGAACGCATTAAAATTCAATGGAACAACAGCACGAGCCATCTATATATAATCAAACATAGACAAGCAAGATACTATCAGGTACTAAGTTCATGATAAATTTAAGTTCAATTAATCATATTACTTAAGAACTCCCACTTAGAAAGATATCCCTCTAATACTCTAAGTGATCACATGATCCAAATTAACTAAACCATGTCCGATCATCACGTGAGATGCGGTAGTATCAATGGTGAACATCAATATGTTGATCATATCTACTATATGATTCACGCTCGACCTTTCGGTCTCCGTGTTCCGGGGCCATATCTGTTATATGCTAGGCTCGACAAGTTAAACCTGAGTATTCCGCGTGTGCAACTGTTTTGCACCCGTTGTATTTGAACGTAGAGCCTATCACACCCGATCATCACGTCGTGTCTCAGCACGAAGAACTTTCGCAACGGTGCATACTCAGGGAGAACACTTATACTTTGATAATTTAGTGAAGGATCATCTTATAATGCTACCGTCAATCAAAGCAAGATAAGATGCATAAAAGATAAACATCACATGCAATCAATATAAGTGATATGATATGGCCATCATCATCTTGTGCTTGTGATCTCCATCTTCGAAGCACCGTCATGATGACCATCGTCACCGGCGCAACACCTTGATCACCATCGTAGCATCGTTGTCGTCTCGCCAATCTTATGCTTCCACGACTATCGCTACCGCTTAGTGATAAAGTAAAGCATTACAGCGCGATTTCATTGCATACAATAAAGCGACAACCATATGGCTCCTGCCAGTTGCCGATAACTCGGTTACAAAACATGATCATCTCATACAATAAAATTTAGCATCATGTCTTGACCATATCACATCACAACATGCCCTCCAAAAACAAGTTAGACGTCCTCTACTTGTTGTTGCAAGTTTTACGTGGCTGCTACGGGCTTAGCAAGAACCGTTCTTACCTACGCATCAAAACCACAACGATAGTTTGTCAAGTTTGTGCTGTTTTAACCTTCGCAAGGACCGGGCGTAGCCACACTCGGTTCAACTAAAGTTGGAGAAACTGACACCCGCTAGCCACCTGTGTGCAAAGCACGTTGGTAGAACCAGTCTCGCGTAAGCGTAATGTCGGTCCGGGCCGCTTCATCCAACAATACCGCCAAACCAAAGTATGACATGCTGGTAAGTAGTATGACTTATATCGCCCACAACTCACTTGTGTTCTACTCGTGCACAACATCAACGCATAAAACCTAGGCTCGGATGCCACTGTTGGGTAACGTAGTAATTTCAAAAAAAATTCCTACGCACATGCAAGATCATGTGATGCATAGCAACGAGAGGGGAGAGTGTTGTCTACATACCCTCGTAGACCGGAAGCGGAAGCGTTAGCACAACGTGGTTGATGTAGTCGTACGTCTTCACGGCCCGACCGATCAAGCACCGAAACTACGGCACCTCCGAGTTCTAGCACACGTTCAGCTCAATGACGATCCCCGGACTCCGATCCAGCAAAGTGTCAGGGAAGAGTTCCGTCAGCACGACGGCGTGGTGACGATCTTGATGTTCTACCATCGCAGGGCTTCGCCTAAGCACCGCTACAATATTATCGTGGATTATGGTGGAGGGGGGCACCGCACACGGCTAAGAGAACGATCATGAAGATCAACTTGTGTGTCTAGAGGTGCCCCCCTGCCCCTGTATATAAAGGAGCAAGGAGGAGAGGCCGGCCGGCCCTTGAGGAGCACCAAGGAGGGGGGAGTCCTCCTCCTAGTAGGAGTAGGACTCCCCTTTCCTAGTCCAACTAGGAAGAGAGAAGGGGGAAGGAAAGAGAGGGAGAGGGAGAGGGAAAGAGGGGCCGCGCCCCCCTCCCCTAGTCCAATTCGGACTCCCTATGGTAGGGGGCGCGCCACCTCCTGGGCTGCTGCCCTCTCTCTCCCCTCAGGCCCACTAAGGCCCAATACTTCCCCGGGGGGTTCCGGTAACCCTTCCGGCACTCCGGTTTTCTCCGAAATCACCCGAAACACTTCCGGTGTCCGAATATAGCCGTCCAATATATCGATCTTTATGTCTCGACCATTTCGAGACTCCTCGTCATGTCCGTGATCATATCCGGGACTCCGAACAACCTTCGGTACATCAAAATATATAAACTCATAATGAAACTGTCATCGTAACGTTAAGCGTGCGGACCCTACGGGTTCGAGAACAATGTAGACATGACCGAGACACGTGTCCGGTCAATAACCAATAGCGGAACCTGGATGCTCATATTGGCTCCTACATATTCTACGAAGATCTTTTATCGGTCGGACCGCATAACAACATACGTTGTTCCCTTTGTCATCGGTATGTTACTTGCCCGAGATTTGATTGTCGGTATCTTAATACCTAGTTCAATCTCGTTACCGGCAAGTCTCTTTACTCGTTCCGTAATACATCATCCCGCAGCTAAGTTATTAGTTGCAATGCTTGCAAGGCTTATGTGATGCGCATTACCGAGAGGGCCTAGAGATACCTCTCCGACAATCGGAGTGACAAATCCTAATCTCGAAATATGCCAACCCAACAAGTACCTTCGGAGACACCTGTAGGGCACCTTTATAATCACCCAGTTACGTTGTGACGTTTGGTAGCACACAAAGTGTTCCTCCGGTAAACGGGAGTTGCATAATCTCATAGTCATAGGAACATGTATAAGTCATGAAGAAAGCAATAGCAACAAACTAAACGATCAAGTGCTAAGCTAACGGAATGGGTCAAGTCAATCACATCATTCTCCTAATGATGTGATCCCGTTAATCAAATGACAACTCATGTCTATGGCTAGGAAACTTAACCATCTTCGATCAACGAGCTAGTCAAGTAGAGGCATACTAGTGACACTATGTTTGTCTATGTATTCACACATGTATTATGTTTCCGGTTAATACAATTCTAGCATGAATAATAAACATTTATCATGATATAAGGAAATAAATAATAACTTTATTATTGCCTCTAGGGCATATTTCATTCATTATGTACCATTAACTTGTGACGAATGAATCTCATAGCATAACATCAATCCGGGTCGATTCAACGCAAATGTTCTCTTAACATTGTGCCCTCAAAATTGCTGGCATTGACATGCCCATGATCAGGAAAACAGAACCATCATGCAACACTTGAGCTAGTCTTAGAGGCCAGACTAAGAATACTTCTTACCGTTTATTATTCCGCACGTGCATATGAGTCTTCCTCCGAGCCTCGTGTTATTGCAGACTCGAGAACCATGGCAGTTATAGCATGGAACATAAACATAATTATGAACTTGGAGATAAATAATATCATTTATTATTGCCTCTAGGGCATATCTCCTACAGACTCCCACTTGCACTAGAGTCAATAATCTAGTTAATGATAATGCAATTTACACCTATGGCATACTGGTGTAAAAAATGCTTCGCATGTGGTATAGCCTGATGTCCATCGGATCTGACAACTTCAGCTCCGTGTGTATCTCTGCATATCCTCGCATTTTCACGCTTTCACAAAATTCATATTTTGTGTGGACTTGGCTTTGTATATATGTGAATCATTGGTCGAAACCTGATTCCTCAGACTGAGTTATGGAGCAACTATCTGCAATAGTGTCCCATTGACCAAAGCCTTCTTGGAACCATACTAAGTTCATGAATGAACTATATGATTCAACATCTTTGTCTTTGTTGCTTCTAAAGAGGCAACATACTTCGCCTCTGTTATAGAATTTGCCATAGTAACTTGTTTGGAACAATTTCCAACTAACTGCACCACCATATTGTGTCTTACATAAAACCCTCAATTTAAATTGAAAATTGCATGGAGAAATGATGAAGATTGCATTGATGTAACCTTTTACAACGAACTCTTCATGATCTCCACTTGCGAGAAAACATGTCATCACTGCTACTTTAGTACTCAATGATCCTTTTTCACTGTTGTCCCATGATCAGTACTTTTGATCACTTTGGTATCTATACTCGCAATAGCTTGGGAGTATTGGACATATCTGGTTGTTTTACATACCATGGAATACATGATTAATCCAAACACAAAAGTGTGTGGAATCTGCATCATGTATTTTGCTCATCAGTGTTTTGGGACACTGAGTCTTGCAATAAATTCTTCCATGTGACTCCGACAAGAATCACTCCTTGGCGGTTTTAAATGCTAAAAGGTTTTAGCACCTTGTCAATATGTATTCATTGCTTAGCCCTATTAGGTAAATCTATCTCAATAGATCATTATGCCTAATATTGTGTCTATTTAGCCTAAGCACTTCATCAAAAACTATTTTCAAATGAAGTCCTAATTTGTGTCAAGAAATTTATTTCCAATTAACAATGTGTCAAGCACACAAGGTGTTTAGAAATATTATTACGCTCCCACTTACTTTCTTGAATTTCAAGCATCTTCGTTACCCATTGATGAAGTCAAACCCCTTCGACCATTTCATCGAAGCACGAAGATTCCAACTCCATTTTGCTCTCTTCTGTCCATCGCTGGAACTCTGAAGTTTGCACCCTTACTAGCATCCTCTAGATAGACAAAATGCCTTGGACTGTAACACATGCAAGTCCTTGGTTTCATTTCCATCAGATGGAAATCCTATTGTCATCCATGTTTCATATCTCATGATTGAAATATGTATTAATTGCTAGTTCAACCTGAACCAACTTTAAGCATCACTACGATGAAAATAACATCATCGTAGTCAACTCCTTGAACTTGTTATTGCAACAAGTCGAGCTTAATGGATAAAACATTTTTATCCATATCAGTTTATAGTCCCATTACAATCCGTTAGACTCCAAGTCTTTCGGAGGGTTTATCAAGATTTAAATCTTGAATCATTTATGAAAACTATCTCGGATTATATTGGCATTTAGCCAATTCCGGAGTCAGGGCCCATCAACGCTTCCTTGTGTATCATAGGTATACTGTTGTCTAACAACAATATCTCGTTTGCGCACCTGAGAGGTTTGCACGAGCTTTGCCTATGTTGTTCAGCTACAAGTTCGACCGAAGTCCATACATCTAATGTAGAGGCTTCCGTATCAGTCACAGTAGGAAACTCTGGAATTACTTCCAAGGTTCCTTTACTTTGACCTGATGACGAAGATACTTGTTATCTCGTCGAGTTGCACTATCCTCCCACTTACCCTTTTGCAAGAACTATTTCTCTTTAAAAGCATACCGTTTTGTGGCAAAAATCCTTTGCCTCGGTATAGTGGTGGGGGAATACCCAATGACTTGGGATAACTTACAAAATAGCACTTGTATGATTTGGAATATGTTTGTAACCTTTTACACAAGCCCCATATTCCAAATGTTAAGAAAAGATATAACATGGTTGGGCGTACCATACCATGCCGTCATTTCAACGGACCTAATGGAGCTCTTTTCAGTGTAAAAGCCGCAGTCTTTAAAGCATTACTCTTCAAAAGTGATAATGGAAAATTTATTTATGTCATCTTTGATATTACCATGTCATAAATGGTTTGATTACATCTTCACAGACATTCCACTCATAGTGGTGTTCCGGGAGTTGTAAGTTATGAAACTCTTTTCACAACTCATCAGACATTCGCTAAACTTGTAACTCAAATATTCACTTCTGTAATAAAATTGCAAAAACATAATTTCCTTGTTACAATAACTTCTACTTCATTTTTGAAAACCTTTCGAATGATTTCGAAAGATCCAGACTTACGTCTCATCAAGCAAATATCCATATATCTACTTGAGTCATTTCTGAAGATATATAAATCCACTACTTGCAACAACATTTATTGAACTACACACATCAAAATGTATGATCACCAATAAGTTTGTTGCTCGTTCCTTATGGCCTGTGAATGGTATTTCAGTCACTTCACTTTTTGGAGAAAAGTTGCAAGTGCCAGATGATTCAAAACCAAACGACTTCAAAATCCATCATAATGGAATTTTTCCATGTGGGTTTTTCCAATGTGACCAAATGCAGTGCCACACATGTGTGGTATTCTCATAGTCTTGCGACATTTAGCGTCAGTGTTATGGATGTATCATTTTACCATCAATATTCATAACATACATCCCATCTTGGATGGAAGCATGGCCCTTCATGTTATTCATAATACTGAAGAACAGTTGTTCTTTTATGAACAACCCTTTTGCAATAAACATTGTGCAATGGGCTAGAGTGTAAGAAACTCTAAAATGAATTATGAAAGTAAACATATAGGTGATATATTAGTATCATTATTCATAACATACATCTCATTCATAATGAAAGTATGGCCCTTATGTTTATTCATAATACTAAACATCAAAAGTTCTCTTATGAACAACCTTCTTGCAAGATACCTTATGCAAAGGGCTAGAGTGTGAGAAACTCTAAAATGAATTATGAAAGAAAATACATAGGTAATACACCGATGGAAGGTATAGTAACTTTTACTATGTTCCCAACACATATTAAAACCTCATTCCTGGCTAGTCCTTTTAGGCCATAGTAGATCTTACATTGATTCTCAACAGAACGCAATCGAGCGGGTATCTTTGTGATTAACTCACAATACCCAAGAATCAGTGATTAACATGTTTAACCATAATTCCCAAGAACTATATCTTTGACCAGCCTTCTATACATCAAAAACTTGTATGACATTCATACATGAGCCGGATATTCCAGTCATCTTTCTTTCTGCCTTTATACTTCTAATAGTTTAACTTTTAGTATTTCTCCTACTCGCAAAAGAAGCACCCAACTTAAGAGTGGCGTTAGCCCCGGACTTCCTAGGCGTGTAAGTCATACTAACACCCTTTGGACACTTCCTTTATCTTTAAGTTGTTGTTTTATTCACCTTTCATTATATGACAGACGTTCTTCTGGATCCTTTTCCCAACAGTCAAATGCATAGTAAACACTTTTACTAATACTTGCAAACAAACATTGCTTTGTTTGTATCTGAAAATAATTTTCAGTTCCATGAATATCATATAACTATCCCAACTTTCGAAGTTTGGGTTTCATGGAAGCAACACATATTCCACTTGACCGTAACGGAATTCTAGCTTTTGGATCGAAGGACGAGAGTCACATGATCCATAGCATTAGCGGGAGGATACGAAAAGCATGCGATAGGACAAAGTCCTTCTCGGCACTTTTGAGGACAATCCTCACATTACGTTACCAATCGTGAAGTTTTAACCAGATATTTAACAACTATTCAATTTTAACAGGGAAGGTGGAAACGCGAGCCATTATTCTACAACTATTTTGCAAGAAACACTTAGACAGTGTTCATAATTAATTGCACTGAGAATTAAACATGTTAATTCAACAGTGCGCTCCCACTCAAATCAATATCTCTCATAATCGATTTAGAGTGATTCAAGATCCATATTTCTATTCGATGCCATTGACGGGTTCATCACTGATGACACGAATTTCAATCAGTAGGCCAACTTGCCGATCACATCTCTATGTGATTCTTGTTCATCTTTTGATGGGTGTGTTCTGAGCTCAGGACTCTCCTGCCTGAACGTCAAAGACAACCAAGTGATCTTGCTACGAGGTCTGACCTCACCCGCCTCATTCCTCTCGATTCGTTCGTGCTCATGTGTACATGGCGCACCCCGAAAATATACGAATTTCAGACGGTGCTACACTTGGGTGAACACTAACTACTTTGATATTTTATGTGAGAGATCACCCTAATAAAAAGCGACTACCGCGCAATCAAGAAGGGTGCATCATAAGGGATAAACATCTCAAGCAATTCATAATAGCATGATATGGTATAGCCCTTTATGATAGAGAAGTCTTTCATTCCTTCGTCTTCGGCATTCGCGTAGGTGTTCACCTTCATGAAGATTGCCACCACCTTGTCGACGCACCAGATAATATTGCTATCTCTATAGCTAATAAAATAAGTGCATTACTTAAGGTTGACACGCAGGTCATTTAAGTGACAATCATATGGCTCCAGCCATCATGCCGAATCATGACACGCAGGTCATGTTAATTACATTATATAGTTATCTCATCCATAATCAAATTATTATGAGCACTACTATACCACATCACATGCACATGCAAACCCTCCTGCAAAACCAAGTTATACGCCTCTAATCGGTTCATGCAAAAACTTGTTTTTCGTGGGTTCTAAGGTTTCGAAACAAACCGAAGCTACCAACGTCCATCATCAAGTATGATAATTCAAGTCGCTAGATTAACTTTGTGGGGTGTATGAAGCACGAGATAATAAAATCTTGAACCCCATACTAAACTTTGTCATACGCATGACCCCCATGCAGATCATATCTGCATTGCCCTTTTGTCTGTGAAATTTCATCTTTCTTTCTAACTATGGTGGATTTCAACGAATTGTTAGCACTTTGTTGATCAATCAGGATCGCAGATTGCCAAAACATTGAAAATCCACCATACCGTTATCAAGATCAGAAATATGCAAATTCCAGCGAAGCAACAAGAACATCGGGTAACAGATTTCATCTGCTACCCGCACAAATAATTTTCAGTAATAGAACTTATCTAATACAAATTATATTGTGCAACACCCATACATCTCTATGTATCTAGATCGCAAACTGCATCTACGCATAGCACAGCTCATGATGCCATTGTAGGGTAACGCAGCAGAAAACAAAAAAAATTCTTACCTACGCACCAGCCCAGGACCACTATGGAGACTGCATACAAGGTTTGATCTTTTTAGTTACCGACTCGTAGCGCAGCAGAAGTAGAGTCGATGAAGAACGGCGGTGCAGATCCCCGCAGCTACGATTTACAACCTCCCAACCGTGAGGATGTATACCCTCATCCGCCCCACGGACAGCCCTCCAGGAGGCGGTCGGACAGTCCCTCGGACGGTGTCGCGGACAGCCCTTCGGGAGGACCCTCAAAACTCGGACGATCACTCGGACAGCCCTTCGGGAGGATTCACATAACTCGGACCGTCACTTGGACAGCCCTTTGGGAGGCACTCTCAAAACAGCCCCTCGGGCAAAATGGATCAAAACTACGACATCTCTACGGGGTTGCACACATACGGTGTCATCTATCCGGCAGGGCTTCGCCGTCCAGAACTAGTTCCCACCGGAACCCAGACAGCCTTTCGGCTCTACGAAACTTTTTTGCTGGGAGGGAGAGAGAAGCCAGATCATGCACGTGTAACATCCCAAATTTTCAATTTGGAATGTTATACATAGATCATTCATGCATATCATATTTTATTACACTTCGTTTCACGGATCCTCAAAATCCTAAGCAACTCAAGGACCCTCGGAGAGAGTTGGGGATTTCCCTGTTTTCATATTTGAGTTTTATCAAATATTGAAACGAGGATTTTTGGTTTTAATTAATTTTCTCTCCAAAAATATTTCATAATAAAATATATGAGAGGAGATAATATGACTTCTCCAAAATAAATGAAATATTGGAGGCAAAATATTAAAATCAAATATTTGTTTTTATTCGGAGTTTATTGCTATTTTATTTGAATTAGAAAAATTGCACGTTTTTCAAAGTTGCATTTTAGGGCCAAGAAAATGTTCATCTTGTTCTAAATATTTTATTTAGAAGGTGAAAATTTGTTTTGGCATTTTTAGATTTTTATTTTATTTTCTAGGATTTATTTAGTTCCGGCGAAATTATTAAAAAAACGCAGCTCCCGACTGGCCCGAGGCCCAGCCGAGCCAGGCTGCCGGCCCTGAAGGAAATACGCCCTAGAGGCAATAATAAAGTTATTATTTATTTCCTTATATCATGATAAATGTTTATTATTCATGCTAGAATTGTATTAACTGGAAAAATAATACATGTGTGAATACATAGACAAACAGAGTGTCACTAGTATGCCTCTACTTGACTAGCTCATTAATCAAAGATGGTTATGTTTCCTAACCATAGACAAACAGTTGTTATTTCATTAACGGGATCACATCATTAGGAGAATGATGTGATTGACTTGACCCATTCCGTTAGCTTAGCACTCGATCATTTAGTATGTTGCTATTGCTTTCTTCATGACTTATACATGTTCCTATGACTATGAGATTATGCAACTCCCGTTTATCGGAGGAACACTTTGTGTGCTACCAAACGTCACAACGTAACTGGGTGATTATAAAGGAGCTCTACAGGTGTCTCCAAAGGTACATGTTGGGTTGGCGTATTTCGAGATTAGGATTTGTCACTCCGATTGTCGGAGAGGTATCTCTGGGCCCTCTCGGTAATGCACATCACCTAAGCCTTGCAAGCAATGCAACTAAATGAGTTAGTTGCGAGATGATGTATTACGGAATGAGTAAAGAGACTTGCCGGTAACGAGATTGAACTAGGTATTGATATACCGATGATCGAATCTCGGGCAAGTAACATACCGATGACAAAGGGAAAAACGTATGTTGTTATGCGGTCTGACCGATAAAGATCTTCGTAGAATATGTGGGAGCCAATATGAGCATCCAGGTTCCGCTATTGGTTATTGACTGGAGACATATCTCGGTCATGTCTACATTGTTCTCGAACCCGTAGGGTCCGCACGCTTAAGGTTTCGATGACAGTTATATTATGAGTTTATGAGTTTTGATGTACCGAAGTTGGTTCGTAGTCCCGGATATGATCGCGGACATAACGAGGAGTCTCGAAATGGTCGAGACATGAAGATTGATATATTGGACGGCTATATTCGGACACCGGAAGTGTTCCGGGGAAGTTTCGGATAAAACCGGAGTACCGGGGGGTTACCTGAACCCCGCGAGGGGTTAATGCGCCTCATGGGCCTAAAGTGGAGAAGAGGAGGGGCTGCCAGGGCAGGCCGCGTGCCCCCTCTCCCCCTAGTCCGAATTGGACAAGGAGGAAGGGGCAGCGCCCCCCCTTTCCTTCCTCTCCTCTCTCCCTTCCTTCCCCCTCTCCTACTTGGACAAGGAAAGGGAGGGGAGTCCTACTCCCGGTAGGAGTAGGACTCCTCCTGCGCGCCTCCTACTAGGGCCGGCCGCACCCTCCCCTTGGCTCCTTTATATACGGAGGCAGGGGGCACCCCTATACACACAAGTTGATCCACGTGATCGTTTTCTTAGCCGTGTGCGGTGCCCCCTTCCACCATAATCCTCGATAATATTGTAGTGGTGCTTAGGCGAAGCCCTACGATAGTTGAACATCAAGATCGTCACCACGCCGTCGTGCTGACGGAACTCTTCCCCGACACTTTGCTGGATCGGAGTCCGGTGATCGTCATCGAGCTGAACGTGTGCTGAAACTCAGAGGTGCCATAGTTTCGGTGCTTGGATCGGTCGGATCGTGAAGACATACGACTACATCAACCGCGTTGATATAACGCTTCCGCTGTCGGTCTACAAGGGTACGTAGATCACACTCTCCCCTCGTTGCTATGCATCACCATGATCTTGCGTGTGCGTAGGAAAATTTTCAAATTACTACATTCCCCAACAGTGGTATCAGAGCCCAGGTTTTATGTGTTGATATTATATGCACGAGTAGAACACAAGTGAGTTGTGGGCGATATAAGTCATACTGCTTACCAGCATGTCATACTTTGGTTCGGCGGTATTGTTGGACGAAGCGGCCCGGACCGACATTACGCGTACACTTACGCGAGACCGGTTCTCCCGACGTGCTTTGCACAAAGGTGGCTAGCGGGTGTCAATTTCTCCAACTTTAGTTGAACCGAGTGTGGCTACGCCCGGTCCTTGCGAAGGTTAAAACAGCACCAACTTGACAAACTATCGTTGTGGTTTTGATGCGTAGGTAAGATTGGTTCTTGCTTAAGCCCGTAGCAGCCACGTAAAACTTGCAACAAACAAAGTAGAGGACGTCTAACTTGTTTTTGCAGGGCATGTTGTGATGTGATATGGTCAAGACATGATACTAAATTTTATTGTATGAGATGATCATGTTTTGTAACCGAGCTATCGGCAACTGGCAGGAGCCATATGGTTGTCGCTTTATTGTATGCAATACAACTGCGTTGTAATGCTTTACTTTATCACTAAGAGGTAGCGATAGTCGTGGAAGCATAAGATTGGCAAGACGACAACGATGCTACGATGGTGATCAACGTGTCGTGCTGGTGCCGATGGTGATCATGACGGTACTTCAGAGATGGAGATCACAAGTACAATAAGATGATGGCCATATCATATCACTTATATTGATTGCATGTGATGTTTATCTTTTATGCATATTATCTTGCTTTGATTGACGGTAGCATTATAAGATGGTCTCTCACTAAATTTCAAGATAAAAGTGTTCTCCCTGAGTATGCACCATTGCCAAAGTTCGTCGTGCCCAAACACCATATGATGATCGGGTGTGATAAGCTCTACGTCCATCTACAACGGGTGCAAGCCAGTTTTGCACACGCAGAATACTCAGGTTAAACTTGACGAGCCTAGCATATGCAGATATGGCCTCGGAACACTGAGACCGAAAGGTCGAACGTGAATCATACAGTAGATATGATCAACATAGCGATGTTCGCCATTGAAAACTACTCCATTTCACGTGATGATCGGTTATGGTTTAGTTGATTTGGACCACATAATCACTTATAAGATTAGAGGGATGTCTTTCTAAGTGGGAGTTCTTAAGTAATATGATTAATTGAACTTAAATTTATCATGAACTTAGTCCTGGTAGTATTTTGCAAATCATGTTGTAGATCAATAGCTCGCGTTGTTGCTTCCCTGTGTTTATTTTGATATGTTCCGAGAGAAAATTGTGTTGAAAGATGTTAGTAGCAATGATGCGGATTGGATCCATGATCTGAGGTTTATCCTCATTGCTGCACAGAAGAATTATGTCCTTGATGCACCGCTAGGTGATAGACCTTTTGCAGGAGCAGATGCATACGTTATGAACGTTTGACTAGCTCGATATGATGACTACTTGATAGTTTAGTGCACCATGCTTAACGGCTTAGAATCGGGACTTCAAAGACGTTTTGAACGTCATGGACCATATGAGATGTTCCAGGAGTTGAAGTTAATATTTCAAGCAAATACCTGAGTTGAGAGATATGAAGTCTCCAACAAGTTCTATAGCTTAAAGATGGAGGAGAATCGCTCAACCAGTGAGCATGTGCTCAGATTGTCTGTGTACTACAATCGCTTGAATCAAGTGGGAGTTCATCTTCCAGATAAGATAGTGATTGACAGAATTCTCTAGTCACCATCACCAAGTTAGTAGAACTTCGTGATGAACTATAATATGCAAGGGATAACAGAAATGATTCCCAAGCTTTTTCGTGATACTGAAATCGACGAAGGTAGAAATCAAGAAGAACATCAAGTGTTGATGGTTGACGAAACCACTAGTTTCATGAAAAGGGCAAAGGGAAGAAGGGGAACTTCAAGAAGAACGGCAAGCAAGTTGCTGCTCAAGTGAAGAAACCTAAGTCTGGTCCTAAGCCTGAGACTAAGTGCTTCTACTGCAAAGGGACTGGTCACTGGAAGCGGAACTACCCCAAGTGATTGGCGGATAAGAAAGGATGGCAAAGTGAACTAAGTATATTTGATATACATGTTATTGATGTGTACTTTACTAGTGTTTATAGCAACCCCTCATTATTAGATACTAGTTCAGTTGCTAAGATTAGTAACTCAAAACGGGAGTTGCAGAATAAACAGAGACTAGTTAAGGGTTAAGTGACGATGTGTGTTGGAAGTGGTTCCAAGATTGATATGATCATCATCGCACACTCCCTATACTTTCGGGATTAGTGTTGAACCTAAATAAGTGTTATTTGGTGTTTGCGTTGAGCATGAATATGATTTGATCATGTTTATTGTAATACGGCTATTCATTTAAGTAAGAGAATAAATTGTTGTTCTGTTTACATGAATAAAACCTTATATGGTTACACACCCAATGAAAATGATTCATTGGATCTCGATCGTGGTGATACACATATTCATAATATTGAAGCCAAAAGATGCAAAGTTAATAATGATAGTGCAACTTATTTGCGGCACTGCCGTTTAGGTCATATTGGTGTAAAGCGCATGAAGAAACTCCATGCTGATGGGATTTTGGAATCACTTGATTATGAATCAGTTGATGCTTGTGAACCATGCCTTATGGCCAAGATGACTAAAGACTCCGTTCTCCGGAACAATGGAGCAAGCAATAGATTTGTTGGAAATCATACATACTGATGTATGTGGTCCGATGAATATTAAAGCTCGCGACATGTATCATTATTTTCTGACCTTCACAGATGATTTAAGCATATATGAGTATATCTACTTGATGAAACATAAGTCTGAAAAGTTCAAAGTATTTCAAAGTGAAGTGGAAAATCATCGTGACAAGAAAATAAAGTTTCTACGATCTGATTGTAGAGACGAATATTTGAGTTACGAGTTTGGTCTTCAATTAAAACAATGTGGAATAGTTTCACAAACTCATGCCACCTGGAACACCACAACATAATGGTGTGTCCGAACGTCATAACCGTACTTTATTAGATATAGTACAATCTATGGTGTTTCTTACCGATTTACCAATATCCTTTTGGGATCATGCATTAGAGATAGCTGCATTCACGTTAAAAAGGGGCACCATCTAAGTCCGTTGAGATGACACAATCTGAACTATGGTTTGGCAAGAAACCGAATTTGTCGTTTCTTAAAGTTTGGGATTGTGATGCTTATATAAAAAAGTTTCATCCTGATAAGCTCAAACCCAAATCGGAGAAATATGTCTTCATAGGATACCCAAAGGAGACTGTTGGGTACACCTTCTATCACAGATCCGAAGGCAAGACATTCGTTGCTAAGAATGGATCCTTTCTAGAGAAGGAGTTTCTCTTGAAAGAAGTGAGTGGGAGGAAAGTAGAACTTGATGAGGTAACTGTACCTGCTCCCTTATTGGAAAGTAGTTCATCACAGAAAACGGTTTCTGTGACACCTACACCAAATAGTGAGGAAGTTAATGATGATGATCATGAGACTTCAGATCAAGTTATTACTAAACCTCGTACATCAACCAGAGTAAGATCCACACCAGAGTGGTACGGTAATCCTGTTCTGGAAATCATGCTACTAGATCATGATGAACCTACGAACTATGAAGAAGCGATGGTGAGCCCAGATTCCGCAAAATGGCTTGAAGCCATGAAACCTGAGATGGGATCCATGTATGAAAACAAAGTATGGACTTTGGTTGACTTGCCCGTTGATCGGCAAGCAATTGAAAATAAATGGATCTTCAAGAGGAAGACGGACGCTGATAGTAGTGTTACTATCTACAAAGCTAGAATTGTCGCAAAAAGGTTTTCGACAAGTACAAGATGTTGACTACGATGAGAGTTTCTCACTCGTATCTATGCTTAAGTTTGTCCAAATCATGTTAGCAATTGCTGCATTTTATGAAATCTGGCAAATGGATAAACAAAGCTGCATTCCTTAATGGATTTCTTAAAGAAGAGTTGTATATGATGCAACCAGAAGGTTTTGTCAATCCTAAAGGTGCTAACAAAATGTGCAAGCTCCAGCGATCCATCTATGGACCGGTGGAAGCATCTCGGAGTTGGAATATGCGCTTTGATGAGATGATCAAAGCATATAGTTTTATACAGACTTGCGGTGAAGGCTGTATTTACAAGAAAGTGAGTGGGAGCACTACAACATTTCTGTAAGTATATGTGAATGACATATTGTTGATCGGAAATAATGTAGAATTATTCTGCAAAGCATAAAGGAGTGTTTTGAAAGAAGTTTTTCAAAGAAAGACCTCAGTGAAGCTGCTTACATATTAAGCATCAAGATCTATAGAGATAGATCAAGACGCTTGATAAGTTTTTTTCAATGAGTACATACCTTGACAATATTTTCAAGTAGTTCAAAAATTGGAACGGTCAAAGAAAGAGTTCTTGGCTGTGTTACAAGGTGTGAAATTGAGTAAGACTCAAAGCCCGACCACGGCAGAAGATAGAAAGAGAATGAAAGTCATTCCCTATGCCTCAGCCATAGGTTCTATAAAGTATGCCATGCTGTGTACCAGATCTATTGTATACCCGACACTGTGTTAAGCAAGGGAGTACAATAGTGATCTAAGAGTAGATCACTGGACAGCGGTCAAAATTACCCTTAGTGGAATAAGGAAATATTTTTCAATTATGGAGGTGACAAAAAGGTTCGTCATAAAAAGTTACGTCGATGCAAGTTTTGACACAGATCTGGATGACTCTAAGTCTCGATCTAGATACATATTGAAAGTGGGAGCAATTAGCTAGAGTAGCTCCGTGCAGAGCATTGTAGACATATGCCGGGGTTTCTGATCCACGGGCACCTATGGGACCGGCGGACCGGGTCCCTTTTGGTTCGGCGGGGGGCGGAGGTCGCGCAAAGAGCAGATCGAGGCGAAGCAAGCGGGCGGTTGGTCGTGCGAGGAGTAAATCGAGGCGAAGCACGCGAGCGATTTACCCAGGTTCGGGCCGCACGGATGCGTAAAACCCTACTCCTGCTTTGTGGATTGGTATTGATTTCTAGCTCGGGAGCGAGCGTGAGTGTGTGGAATTACTGAACCTCGCGAGAGCTCTCGAGATGGCCGACCCCCATCTACGTTGCCCCGGGCCTCCTTTTATATGCTCAAGGGGTTACCGACATAGGGCAACGGAGGGCAAAAGTGGAAAAGGTGCCGTGGATAGGCACAGCTAGGTGCTGTAGTAGGCACAGCTAGCTGCTACAGTGTTATCATACCTAACCCTGACGGCAGGGGACAAGGGCATTAAATGCCCGTCTGTGTCGCCTAGACAGCACCGAAAGGGACCGCTAGGGACGCCACTGTCTTGCCATGATGGTTGTCTTGTCAGCGCCTGCGTGCCACCGCACGCCCCTAGCTGCACAGCCTCCTGCCACGTGCGCTCGGGAGGGGCCCCGGAGCGACACGTGGGTGGATGTGCTGGAGCGCGGGCGTGGAGTGGGGGCTTGCCGCGGTCGTCGTCTTGTCGCTTCCGGGAGCTTGTCGCTCACCGGGCCTTGTCGGGGCGCGTAGCGCGCTGCGGCAAGTTCCTTGGAATGCCTTGGACGGCCTTCCCGGCAAGCGCCTCTTGCCGGGGCCTCGGGATGCTTCTGATGGCCTTCCCGGCAAGCTCCTCTTGTCGGGGCCTTGCCTTCTTCCCGGCAAGCTCCTCTTGCCGGGGTCTTGTCTTGAGTACTTTGTTCTTGAATGGTCTTCAAAGGGACCACGGAGGTTCTTGGCGGTGACTCGGCAGGCCTTGCCGCGGGACGCTGCGACTGCCCGTGCACAAGTTCGGGGTACTAAGGGTACCCCTACTTTAGTACACCGACAGGAGCCCCCGGGCCTGGGCCAGACACGGTGCCGAGCGCTGTTGGGCCAGGCCCAAAACAGTGCACGGGCACGCGCGGCCTAGGTCGCGCCGCATATCTCTCCGCTTCCATCACGCACGCCCGGAATGGCGCGCGTCAAACGCGGCGTCGTGGGTGACGCGGGTGGCGCGCGCGCGTGGGGCTAAGCCCCGCGAGCATGCGTCAAGCCATGATGAAGGGGAACGTCCCACGCCCTCTTCTCCAAACGGAGGTAGGCGTGGGGGCGTGGCGCATTTACTGGACGGGGCCGGTGCGCGGTTTCCGAAGAGCCCACTCCCCGAGATCGCGGGGTAGGGCGAGGCCGCCCCATCCGTCGCCTCAGTTCTGCATCTCCGCCACGCGGCTCCCATGCACTTGGGATCGCGGACGGCGGGAGCGGGAACCTGGGCCGTTGCGAGCAGAGGGGGCGGGTCGGCCCGCCTCCCTGCTCTTCCTGTGCCTTGATTCGCTGAGCGGGGCGGCTGGGCTCCCACTTCGCTCCTTTATAAGGAGCGGGAAGGGAGCACCGAAGCCTGCACTCTCCCGTCTCCTCTTTTCTTCAGCTTCTGCTCCCCTTTCTCTCATTCGCCATGGAGAAAGGGAATCCTGGGCCTTCATCGGTGGCGGCGAGGGTCGCCGCCAGACAGCGCACCCTCCCCTTTTCCTCGCTCGTGGTGGCAGAGCCAGCCATAAGGGGAAGAGGGAGGGGGCGAGGTCATGGACGAGGTCGAGGACGAGGTCGAGGCGCTCGGGGAAGAGGCGGACGGGGCGACGCGCCAGCTTCGCCCCCGCCGGCGGCTCCTCCCCCCGCGGCGGTCCATATAGGGGACAACCCTTGCGAGTTCTTCGTCAAGCTGCGCCGGGCGCCTCGTCGTCGCCTCCGGCTTCCAGCTCCGTTCGCGGGCGCGATGGAGTCGGACCCGCCCGAAACTCTGAGATTACACATGAGGGGCTGTGGGATCAGCGGCACGCGAGTCCGCGTGGTGTTCCCAGCCCCTAGTGTGATGTATCTCAATCGAGGGTGGAAGACGTTCGCCCGCATCCACAACTTGACGGGGGGACTCACCCTCCATTTTAAGCTGGTGGAGGGCGATCTCCTCTCCGTCAAGGTCTTCAGGTGCTTCGGCACCCGGGCGAAGTGCTGCGTGGATAGCTCCTCCGATAGCGAAGGCTCCTCCTCGAGCGAGAGTGACGAGGAGGAGAGCGGCAGTGATGGTGAGGGTGGCGGGCGGCAGGACGGCGGCTCCGACTAGGTGTCGGGCGCCGTCTCGTGCGGCACCGGCGACCCTATCATCCGCGGCGCCGGCTTCTTGAACTCCCCGGGGGCGTCTCCTTGGGCGGCTGGCGTAGGGAGGTCGCGGAAGGGGAAGAGGGCTGGCGACAAGGCCGTCAGGTCGGAGTACGAGGGCGTGGTGCCTTCAACAGCGTGCGGACGTCCTGCCGCCCCTCCTTTGCACCCTTCTCCCGGCGTCGCCATCACCGTCCGGCCCCCGGGATGTTCTCTTGGTGTCTTCTGCCACCTGTAGCTCGCCTTGGCGCCCCTTTCCCCTTTTCGCCTGCTTGTTCTACCTCCTGAAGAGAGGGACAGGAAAGGGATTACGGGCACCTTATCTTTTTAATTGTAAGCCTTCGGGCCTTAGCTGTATCTAAAACTTGTAATCCTCTCCTTCATGTTTTTCATCCTCTATGGACTGTACCTGTATGGGATGTTTTTAATGAAAAGGGGAAGTTTGCCGGGTTATTGCCTCGCGGGTTGAACCCACGCCAAGGAACAGATCCTTGGTGTCTCTCGGACAGACGTCCCCGGCAACAGGCCCTGCCGCCTTCCCACGTCGCTCGACCTTTCTCGCGCCTTTGACGGAGGCGGGAACGAGGTGGGTGCGGCCTTCCCGTTTCATCCCTTCGCTGCCGCGGCTACGACCAAACTTGGCCCCGGGAACGCACTCCAGGGCCTAGAGTCGGGGGAGCACGACAGTTTTTGGGGAGAAACGCGGTTTCACATTCCCCAGTCCATAGGAGGATGCATGAAGAGGGATGAAAGACTTATCTGATATTGCAGCCCCCGGCAACTCTGGCTTGCCGGGGGTGACATTTTGGCATCCGCAGCCCCCGGCGTTCTTGCCGGGGCCCAGGTGCCGGCGCGCCCTTCTTCTCCTTTTCGTCTCCAGGTGGACTGGCCAGGACGTGCGAGCCCTGCGAGCGAAGGAAAAGCAAAGGGACGGACACTCGACCTCTAAGTTAGGGGTTAGTCACTGTTAGGGACTATCGACCCTAACCAAGGACGAGACTCAGACTCAACCTAGCATGCATGCTATAGCCCCCGGGGTATGCAGCGCTTCATTTTCTGGTGCTCAGGGTCTGCGCCTGGCTCTGTACAGAGGTTTACATGCAACAGCGGCAAGACTCGTACAGAAAGGTGGTTGCCGGACGGGGTCCGACAACCACGCCTTACGGGTAAAACTTACGAAGATGCTCGATGTTCCAGGAACTGCTCACTGGGAAGCCATCTTCGGTCTCAAGGCGGACAGCGCCAGGCCTTGTGACTCGTTTCACCCGGTAAGGGCCTTCCCACTTCGGCGTCAACTTGTTGGAATTCTTGGACGACTGAACGCGCCGAAGAACAAGGTCGCCTTCCTCGAAACTCCTGGCACTGACTCTGCGGCTATGGTAGCGGCGCAGAGCTTGCTGGTAGCGAGCAGCTCGCACAGCAGCCTGGAGACGATCTTCCTCAAGGAGCAGCGCGTCATCTTGCCGCAGCCGCTCTTGCTCAAGCTCATCGTAAGCGAGCACTCGAGGTGACCCGTATACGAGTTCCGTGGGGGTAACTGCCTCTGCTCCATAGATAGAGCAAAGGGTGTCTGTCCAGTGGCTCGATTTGGCGTTGTTCTGATCGACCAAAGAACCACCGGTAGCTCCTCGATCCAGTTTCTTCCGCACTTGCGCAGCCTGTCGAAAGTTCTGGTCTTGAGCCCGCGCAGCACCTCAGCATTTGCCCTCTCCGCTTGACCGTTGCTCCTTGGGTGAGCAACAGAAGCGAAGCAGACTTTGGCGCCGAGATCTTGGATGTACTGCATGAAGGCGTGGCTCGTGAACTGTGTGCTGTTGTCGGTGATTATCCGGTTAGGGATCCCGAAGCGGCAAACAATCGACCTGAAGAACTTGACGGCTGACTGTGCGGTCACCTTCCTCACTGGTTCCACTTCCGGCCACTTTGTGAACTTGTCGATTGCGACGTACAAGTACTCAAAGCCCCCGACAGCTCGGGGGAAGGGGCCGAGGATGTCGAGCCCCCAGACCGAAAAGGGCCAGGATAAAGGGATCGTCTGGAGAGCTTGAGCTGGCTGGTGTATCTGCTTGGAATGGAACTGGCACGCTTCACACTTGGTTACTTGTGCAGTTGCATCCTGGAGGGCTGTTGGCCAGAAGAAACCTTGCCGGAATGCTTTGCCGACGAGTGCTCTTGCGCCAATGTGGTGACCACATATGCCTCCGTGTATCTCTGCCAACAGCTTCTGTCCGTCTTCCCGGGGAATGCACCTCAATTTCACACCGTTGAGTGTTCTTCTGTACAGCGTCTTGTCGACGAACTGGTACATACTTGACTGCCGGGCTACTCTTTCGGCTTCTTCTTGCTCTTCGGAAAGTTCTCCTGTCTGAAGGAAACGGACAATCTGCTGCGCCCATGTTGGAGCCTATGGCTCGACAACAAGGACTAAAGGCAACTCTGCTGCTGCGGGAACGTCCGCTTCTACGGCGAGAAGCTGTGTCTCTGCCGGAGCTTGACGTTCCGCGACAAGCTTGCCGGGAGCTTCAGCTTCAATGGAACAAACCCTAGGGCTTGCCGGAGCATCTGGCTCACCGGCGCTCTTGGCGTTGATCTTGGAGGTTGCTGCGGGAATATCTGCTTCTACGGCGAGAAGCTGTGTCTCTGCCGGAGCGTGACATCCCGCGACAAACTTGCCGGGAGCTTCTGCTTCAACGGAACAAACCCTGGGGTTTGCCGGAGCATCTCGCTCCTCAGCGTCTTCGGTGTTGATCTTGGGGACCTTCTTGGCGGCGGCTTCGGGAAGCTCCGCCGGCAGGTAGTCACCAGGAATCAACTTCCTCTTCTTACTTTGTCCAGTTGATGGTGTTACGGACGGTTGAGTCAGCTTGAGCACAAAGGTCCCTGGTTCCACAGGTAACTTAAGTGCGGCGCACTTTGACAGGCCATCAGCAATGGCGTTCTGAGTTCTCGGAACGTGCTCCATTTGCAGGCCGTCAAAGCGCGCTTCTAGCTTTCTCACTTCGTCGACGTAATCTTCCATCAACGGACTCTGATAATTCTTGTTTACTTGGCGGACGACAAGCTGTGAGTCACCCCTGACAATGAGCTTCTTAATCCCAAGGTCCGCCGCGATCCTGAGACCGGCAAGCAATCCCTCATACTCTGCAGTATTGTTTGTTGCTTGCTCCTTGGGAAAGTGCATCTGGACTATGTACTTGAGGTGCTCTCTAGTGGGCGCGATAAGCAGCACACCAGCGTCGGCGCCTTGCAGCGAGAAAGCACCATCAAAGTACATCAGCCACTCTTTGCTCGCTTCTTTGTCGGGGATGCTCGTCTCCGGGATTTCTTCGTCCAGAGTTGGTGTCCATTCCGCTATGAATTCTGCCAATGCCCTCCTCTGGATAGTTGAAGTGCTTTCAAACTTGAGACCAAAGCTTGACAGTTCCAGTGCCCACTCAACAATCCTACCTGTCGCTTCAGGATTCTGCAGTATCCTCTTCAGCGGAAAGCGAGTGACCACTGTGATCTCATGTGCTTGGAAGTAATGGCGCAGCTTTCTCGAGGCCATGAGAAGGCCGAAAAGCAGTTTCTGCACACCAGAGTACCTTGACCTAGCCCCCTGCAAGAGGGAACTGACAAAGTAAACTGGGCGCTGCACCGTTTTCTTCCGTATCTCCTCGTGTATCAGCGCGGGTTCATCTTTGTCGGGACCAGAGCTTGTCGGGGAAGCCCCCTGCTTGTCGCTGGATGCGCTTGCCGCGGTTGCTGGCTCATCATCCGCCTCCCTCTCTGCCACCAACGCAGCACTAACCACTTGATTGGTTGCCGCTATGTACAGCAGCAACTTCTCTTGCGGCTTAGGCGCGACAAGTATTGGAGGGGAGGACAGGTATCTCTTCAGGTCTTGCAGCGCAGCCTCCGCTTCCGGAGTCCATTTCATCGGACCTGCCTTTTTCAATAATTTGAAAAATGGCAAGGCGCGCTCGGCAGACCGAGAGATGAACCTGCTGAGAGCAGCCACGCAACCGGCAAGTTTCTGTACATCCTTGACGCGCTTCGGTGCTTCAATCTGCTCAATGGCCTTGATCTTGTCGGGATTGGCTTCAACCCCCCGCTGAGACACGAAGAACCCGAGAAGCTTGCCGGAGGGAACTCCAAACACACACTTCTCTGGGTTGAGCTTGAGGCTGATCTTGCGCAGATTTGCAAAAGTCTCGTCCAAGTCTTGGATCAGGGTTGCTCTGTCCTTGCTCTTGACCACTATATCATCCATGTATGCTTCCACATTTCTGTGTATTTGTGGCTCAAGAGCAATATGGACTACTCTTGCAAATGTCGAACCAGCATTCTTTAATCCAAAAGGCATCCGTACGAAGCAGTACGTGCCACATGGAGTAATAAATGCGGTCTTCTCTTCATCCTCCTCTGCCATGAAGATCTGATGATACCCGGAGTACGCATCAAGAAACGAAAGCAAATCACATCCAGCTGTGGAGTCAACAATCTGGTCAATGCGCGGCAAAGGAAATGGGTCTTCGGGACAAGCTTTGTTAACATCGGTGAAATCGATGCAAAGCCTCCATTTCCCGTTTGCCTTGCGCACGACTACAGGATTGGCCAACCACGTGGGATGGAGCACTCCTCTGACGAGGCCTGCTGCTTCCAGTTTCTTGATTTCCTCCGCAATGAATTCTTGGCGCTCCACCGCCTG
The DNA here is from genome assembly GCF_056163025.1 of Triticum urartu. Lineage (NCBI taxonomy): Eukaryota > Viridiplantae > Streptophyta > Magnoliopsida > Poales > Poaceae > Triticum > Triticum urartu. The sequence continues at coordinate 145,755,368 of NC_141879.1, read as the reverse complement.
CTTCCGGACTTTCTGCTTGACGGGCCGCGCATGAGGACAGACGGCAAGGTGGTGCTCAATCACTTTTCTGGGAACACCGGGGATGTCAGACGGTTGCCATGCAAACACGTCAACGTTCGCCCGCAGGAAAGCAACGAGCGTGCTTTCCTATTTAGGATCAAGTGCGGCACTGATGGTGAAGGTACCACCAGTGCCATCCTCCTTGGCGAACACCTTCTTCGTCTCCGGCGGAGCTGCCATCGTCTTCTTGTGCTTGCCGGCGGAGCTCGATGGTGCGTCCTCGACGGCAGTGCCGCACTCCGAAGAGGCGCGCTTGCCGGAGTGGGCACCAGAGCTTTTGCCGGACTTGGTCTTCTTGCCGGTGGAGCTCGATGGTGCGTTCTCGACAGCAGCGCAGCACTCCGAAGAGGCGCGCTTGCCGGAGTGGGCATCAGAGCTTTTGCCGGACTTGGCCTTCTTGCCGGTGGAGCTCGATGGTGCGTCCTTGACGGCAGCGCAGCACTCCGAAGAGGTGCGCTTCCCGGAGTAGGCACCAGAACTCTTGCCGGGCTTGGTCTTCTTTCCCCCGGGAGCTTCAGCGGCAAGTGGATGGCGATCTGCCGTGGCTGCTGCTTCCCGGTAGATCTTGTCGGCACAGATAAGAGCGTCCTTCTTGTCGCCAGGGACAGAAATGACGCTTATCGGGCCTGGCATCTTCAGCATGTTATACACGTAGTGAGAGGCCGCCATGAACTTGGCGAGTGCTGGACGGCCGAGTATCCCATTGTAAGGCAACGGGATATCAGCAACGTCGAACGTGACCCTCTCAGTCCTGAAGTTTAACTCGCTGCCGAATGTTACCGGCAGCGTGACCTTCCCCTTCGGCTTGCTCCTTCCCGGATTGATTCCTTGGAATGTGCCGGTCTCTTCGAGCTCGCCGTCAGGGATCTGGAGTTTTCGGAGCACAGCGGAGGAGATCAGGTTTAAGCCGGCCCCGCCGTCAACTAGCATCTTGGTGACCTTGAGGTTGCGAATAGTTGGAGAAACCAACATCGGCAGACACCCGACCGCGGTTGTGCGATCAGGGTGGTCCTCAATGTCAAAGATGATAGGCGTGCTGGACCACTTCAGAAGCTTGCGCGATTCGATGGGTGGTTCCGCTGCATTGACTTCCCGCACCCACTGTTTGAGTTGGCGGTGCGAGGTATGCAGGGAAGCACCCCCGTCAACGCACAAGACCTCGGTGGCTTTCTGAAACTCCTGCTCGCTGGTCTCAACGTCATCCATGTCTTCATCCTCACCGTCGTCTTCGTCGTTGCCGCGACCGCGGGGAGGTCTGTCTCCTTGCCGCTGCTTGGCCTTGCCGCGGCGTCCTTCCTGGCCGGTGCACTTCTGGCCAGGCTTCTCGGCACCCCCTTGGGCTCTCTCCCTGTCGCGCCGCTCGTACTCAGCCCTCTGTTGCTGGACGAGCTGCTCGACCTTCTTGCAGCTCTGGAGGTCATGGCCCTTGGTGCGGTGAATCTTACAGTATTGCTTGCCGGAGCCGTCCCGCTTGTCGGCGACCGCCACAGCCTGACAGTTGGTGCACGCGGCAACTTCCTTGCCGGAGCTACCAACTGTAGCCTTCGTGGCGTCACCTTCATTGTCGGACTGCTCAACGACCAGCACCTCGCTGTTCTGCTTCTTCTTGTTGTTGCGCCGCCGGCTTCTCTTTGCCGGGGCAGCATCCTCACTATCAGATCCTCCTGCTCCAGTGCTTTCTCCGGGGAATTTCCTCCCCTCCTCAGCGCGTGCACACCTGTCGGCCAGGGCATAAAGCTCGCTGACGTCCCGAATCTTGCACATCGCCAACTCCTCCCGCATCCTGCGGTTACGCACATTCTGATGGAACGCGCTGATTACCGCGGCAGGGTGGATATTTGGGATGTTGTGGTGTACACGGCTGAACCTCTGGATATACTGGCGCAGGGGCTCTCCTTCCTTCTGGACGAGCAGATGAAGATCGCTCTCTTGGCCATGAGGTTTGTGGCCGCCTGTGAAGGCGCCAACAAACTGATGGCATAGCTCAGCCCAGGAGGATATGGAGTTGTCCGGCAAGTGCATGAGCCAGGACCTGACGTTGGGCTTGAGTACCAACGGGAAGTAGTTGGCAAGGATCTTGTCGTCCCGCCCCCCAGCAGCCTGCACCATGATGGTGTAGATGCTGAGGAACTCCGACGGATGCAACTTGTCGTCGTACTTCTCTGGTACGTCGGGCTTGAAGTTCTTCGTACTGGGCCACTGGACTTGCCGCAGCTCACGAGTGAACGCAGGGCAACCTACCGGGTACGGCAAGTCGCCTGGTTCCCCTGGCGCATGCATGTCGACAGAGGGCCCAGCGCGCTGGTCTGACTGACGTCGCGCTTCTCTCCGGCGCTCGATGCGTGTGCGAGCGTCTTCCCGCTACCGTTCTTGAAGAACTTGTCGTTGATCACGACGAGCTCGGGGATCAGACGACGCGGTGGAGTCGCTGTCGAGGTGGATCCGGCGAGTCGGCGATCTTGGCCTTCGGGGTGGGGAGTGCACAGTAGTTGCACCCCCACCAGTCTTGTCTCCACCGGTTCGCGCCTGGCTGACTCGCTGCGGCTGCGACGTGGTCGGCTGCCGAGGAGTGTCGCCGTTGGCGAAGCCGGTGAGGCTCTGGATAGTGGCCCTCCAGTCGTCGATCTTGTCCGCCGCTGGAGGGTAGTCTAGTAGCAGCTGAGCTCGTGCCAGAGCTTCCGCTGCGGTGGCGGGCGGCGGTAGCGAACGGTGCGAGGAGCGGGATACGCTCGGACTCCTAACCACGTTAGGAGGATCAGTATCCCGTCCAGGCGACCGCGTCTCGCTCGCGCCGGCTTGTTGACGCGCATGGTGGTCCTGGGCGCTCCGGGATCCACCAGCTCGATCTTGATCCAGCGAGCGCATGATACCGTGAGTACCATGACGCTGCCGGTCCCGCGCCTCCTGAGATGGGCGCGGTGCATGCACGGACACCGAGGTCTTGGAGTGCGCCCGGTCATTGTGGGAGCCGGCCACGCCGCCGATGGGCAGCGCAGCCTTGCCCTGGGACCTGGCAGCACCAAGAGTTCCCTCGTCGGTGCGTGCCCTTCCGCCGGTGCCTGCCCCACCATCCGTTTGCTCCGGCGGCGGGTGGCTCGGCGCGGACAGAGCAGCAGCCTCCGAAACCTTCTTCTTCGGTGGCATGTTGATGAAGATGGTGAAGATCTAGCTCGCAAGAACGCCGGATCTGATTCACACAACTTCCACGCCCCCTACCTGGCGCGCCAGAGATGCCGGGGTTTCTGATCCACGGGCACCTATGGGACCGGCGGACCGGGTCCCTTTTGGTTCGGCGGGGGGCGGAGGTCACGCAAAGAGCAGATTGAGGCGAAGCAAGCGGGCGGTTGGTCGTGCGAGGAGTAAATCGAGGCGAAGCACGCGAGCGATTTACCCAGGTTCGGGCCGCACGGATGCGTAAAACCCTACTCCTGCTTTGTGGATTGGTATTGATTTCTAGCTCGGGAGCGAGCGTGAGTGTGTGGAATTGCTGAACCTCGCGAGAGCTCTCGAGATGGCTGACCCCCATCTACGTTGCCCCGGGCCTCCTTTTATATGCTCAAGGGGTTACCGACATAGGGCAACGGAGGGCAAAAGTGGAAAAGGTGCCGTGGATAGGCACAGCTAGGTGCTGTAGTAGGCACAGCTAGCTGCTACAGTGTTATCATACCTAACCCTGACGGCAGGGGACAAGGGCATTAAATGCCCGTTTGTGTCGCCTAGACAGCACCGAAAGGGACCGCTAGGGACGCCACCGTCTTGCCATGATGGTTGTCTTGTCAGCGCCTGCATGCCACCGCACGCCCCTAGCTGCACAGCCTCCTGCCACGTGCGCTCGGGAGGGGCCCCGGAGCGACACGTGGGTGGATGTGCTGGAGCGTGGGCGTGGAGTGGGGGCTTGCCGCGGCAAGCGCCTTGCCGCGGTCGTCGTCTTGTCGCTTCCGGGAGCTTGTCGCTCACCGGGCCTTGTCGGGGCGCATAGTGCGCCGCGGCAAGTTCCTTGGAATGCCTTGGACGGCCTTCCCGGCAAGCGCCTCTTGCCGGGGCCTCGGGATGCTTCTGATGGCCTTCCCGGCAAGCTCCTCTTGCCGGGCCTTGCCTTCTTCCCGGCAAGCTCCTCTTGCCGGGGTCTTGTCTTGAGTACTTTGTTCTTGAATGGTCTTCAAAGGGACCATGGAGGTTCTTAGCGGTGACCCGGCAGGCCTTGCCGCGGGACGCTGCGATTGCCCGTGCACAAGTTCGGGGTACTAAGGGTACCCCTAGTTTAGTACACCGACAACATAGAATTCGAAAAATACTTACGGATCTGTATGTGACAGACCCGTTGACTAAAATTATCTCACAAGCAAAACATGATCACACCTTAGTACTCTTTGGGTGTTAATCACATAAACGATGTGAACTAGATTACTGACTCTAGTAAACCCTTTGGGTATAGGTCACATGACAATGTGAACTATGGCTGTTAGTCACATGGTGATGTGAACTATTAGTGTTGAATCACATGGCGATGTGAACTAGATTATTGACTCTAGTGCAAGTGGGAGACTGAAGGAAATATGCCCTAGAGGCAATAATAAAGTTATTATTTATTTCCTTATATCATGATAAATGTTTATTATTCATGCTAGAATTGTATTAACCGGAAACATAATACATGTGTGAATACATAGACAAACAGAGTGTCACTAGTATGCCTCTACTTGACTAGCTCGTTAATTAAAGATGGTTATGTTTCCTAACCATAGACAAAGAGTTGTTATTTGATTAACGGGATCACATCATTAGGAGAATGATGTGATTGACTTGACCCATTCCGTTAGCTTAGCACTCAATCGTTTAGTATGTTGCTATTGCTTTCTTCATGACTTATACATGTTCCTATGACTATGAGATTATGCAACTCCCGTTTACCGGAGGAACACTTTGTGTGCTACCAAACGTCACAACGTAACTGGGTGATTATAAAGGTGCCCTACAGGTGTCTCCAAAGGTACATGTTGGGTTGGCGTATTTCAAGATTAGGATCTGTCACTCCGATTATCGGAGAGGTATCACCTAAGCCTTGCAAGCAATGCAACTAAATGAGTTAGTTGCGAGATGATGTATTACGGAACGAGTAAAGAGACTTGCCGGTAATGAGATTGAACTAGGTATTGATATACCGACGATCGAATCTCGGGCAAGTAACATACCGATGACAAAGGGAACAACGTATGTTGTTATGCGGTCTGACCGATAAAGATCTTCGTAGAATATGTGGGAGCCAATATGAGCATCCAGGTTCCGCTATTGGTTATTGACCGGAGACATGTCTCGGTCATGTCTACATTGTTCTCGAACCCATAGGGTCCACACGCCTAACATTACGATGACAGTTTCATTATGAGTTTATATATTTTGATGTACCGAAGGTTGTTCGGAGTCCCGGATATGATCACGGACATGACGAGGAGTCTCGAAATGGTCGAGACATAAAGATCGATATATTGGACGGCTATATTCGGACACCGGAAGTGTTCCGGGGAAGTTTCGGATAAAACCGGAGTACCGGGGGGTTACCGGACCGCCCCCCTGGGGGTTTAATGGGCCTCATGGGCCTAAAGTGGAGAAGAGGAGGGGCTGCTAGGGCAGGCCGCGCGCCCCCTCTCCCCCTAGTCCTAATTGGACAAGGAGGGAGGGGCGGCGCCCCCATTTCCTTCCTCTCCTCTCTCCCTTCCTCCCCCCTCTCCTACTTGGACAAGGAAAGGGAGGGGAGTCCTACTCCCGGTAGGAGTAGGACTCCTCCTGCGCGCCTCCTACTAGGGTCAGTCGCACCCTCCCCTTGGCTCCTTTATATACGGAGGCAGGGGCACCCCTAGACACACAAGTTGATCCACGTGATCGTTTTCTTAGCCGTGTGCGGTGCCCCCTTCCACCATAATCCTCGATAATATTGTAGTGGTGCTTAGGCGAAGCCCTACGACAGTTGAACATCAAGATCGTCACCACGCCGTCGAGCTGACGGAACTCTTCCCCGACACTTTGCTGGATCGGAGTCCGGGGATCATCATCGAGCTGAACGTGTGCTGAAACTCGGAGGTGCCGTAGTTTCGGTGCTTGGATAGGTCGGATCGTGAAGACGTACGACTACATCAACCGCGTTGATATAATGCTTCCGCTGTCGGTCTACAAGGGTACGTAGATCACACTCTCCCCTCGTTGCTATGCATCACCATGATCTTGCGTGTGCGTAGGAAAATTTTGAAATTACTACGTTCCCCAAGAGGCCCACCTCCCCGCGCGCGCCGTCTCCCACTTGGATACCGCGCCCGCCGCCGCCGCACGTCGTGGCCAAGTCCACGCGCCCCGCCCCCTTCCCCAAGCCACCACCCCCCTCTTATAAGCCGACCCGGGGCCCCCCTGGAGCCCCGAAGCCGCCGCCCCGCCGCCTGCGCCGCACGCCGCCGCCGCACACCACTGCCTCCGCCCCGCTGCCGCACGCCGCACCTCGCCGCCCCGCCGTGGAAGCCGCTGGAGGTACACGCCGCCGCCGCCGGTTTTCTCTAGAAAACCGATACGGTTTTTTTAGAAACCCTAGTTCGTTTTTTGGTTTAAATCGGTTCGTCGGTTTTTCTCAATTTAGTTACTTTGCGGACGTTCGTCCGTATGTTCGTTCTAACGAACGGTGTTCACTCGTTAGCCGCAGACAACGAACGTTCATTCGTTAGCCTGTTCATCAGTTTTCTTTTTCTCGGATTTTCCACGATTATTTTTCAATCGCGATTTTTGATCCGATTTTCGTTCAGTTTATCTTTTCGCTCGTTTATCGGAATCAGGCGATTCAAGCGCCTAGATCTTCGTCTCGAAACCCTCTTTCCGTTTAACCAACTTGAACATGATTTTGCTACTATAAAATTTGACCTTAGTCCAGATTAGTGAACGGATCTTGTTTCTTTCGCAGTTTGAGTTTCGTTGCTCCGTTTGATTTGATTCTTTTCGCAAACCAGAGTTCTTAAGTTGAACTTTCTGGTTAGATCTTATTATTTGAGATTTACCCGTATTTCTTTGCTTAATTGCTTATGTATGCTATTGTTTGTTTGCGATAGAACACCCGGAGTGCGAAGTGCTACTACGAGTCCCTAGGTTTTGCGGATCATCAGCAAGGCAAATAACACTTTGATCATACCCCTTTATCACCCAGTTTTTATGCATTAGTTCCAATCCTCAAACATTGCATGGTTATGATGTGATTAACATGTGGGTTGGGAAGTAGTTGATGAGGTAGAACCTATTGCCCTGTTATATTCAAACCTTGGGAGTTACTTCTACGTGTTGCTTATATTGCTATGTTATGCTCGTAGACGTGGTTTGGGTGAGTGAATCCATGACAGATGTGAGATTGTTAATTAATGGTTCAACTTAAGGTGGCAACTTGAATACACATCTGGGTGGATTGTTTGTTGGGCACCTGGGAATCCAGTGTTGTCCTAGGATATCCCGGAGTACCCGTGTGATAATCCTATGATCCGCCATCCAGGCTCAAAGGGAACTGAGATATTTTCATGCTAGAAACTTCTGTGTGCAGCCACAAGCTATTATGGGCTCTGACATAGTTGAGTAAGTTGCGTGAAGCTCCCGAAGAGGTGGATCAGCAGGTAGAGGGATGTAGGTTGGTATGGTCTGCCCGGAGTAAGGGGTTAATGCTTCTGAAATACTGTGTCTCGGTCATCCGCTTCTCAAACACAATGAAGTGCGAGAAATCCAACAGAGGAGATCGAGTCTTGTGGGGAAAAGTGCACAAACCTCTGCAGAGTGTATAAACTAATCATGGTTAGCCGTGTCCCCGGTTATGGACATCTTGAGTATCTAGTAGTTGGAGTATCATAAGTATCTCATCACTATTAAATAATATTGTTGGGTTGCTAATTACTTTAATTGGGATTGAGTTGGAGGAACCTTCTCAATGATGTTTCAACTACCATGATAGTTAAATAAAATATATTCCTTTGTTGTAGGAAAAAATTGGCTTTTCGCAAAAACTATAACCGTAGAGCTTTCCACCAGCCAAATATGCATGTAGTGATAGCATTATTCTGTCTTGCTCTACTGTGTTATTTTGCCAGCATATTCCATGTGCTGACCCGTTTTTGGGCTGCAACGTATTATGTTGCAGACTTTTCAGACGAGGAGTAAGGCTCGTTAGGTCGTTGCCGTGCAGCTCAGCTATGCCGTTGGAGTTGATGGACTCACTTTATCTTCCAAGCCTTCCGCTGTTATTGTATTAGATGGCCTTAAGCCATATTTATTGTAATAAGTTCTCTCTTGAGACATTCGATGTAATAAGTGTGCGATTGCTACTCTGTTATAAATCCTTCGAGTACTGTGTGTGTCAGCATTACCGATCCAGGGATGGCACTGAAGCACAGAGACTTGACCGTTTGAGGTCGGGTCGCTACAAGATGGTATCAGAGCACACACTGAGTGTAGGAAACGACCACTAAGCTAAAGCCCTAGATCACTATTCTCTTCTCATTTCTGACTCCTCTCCATTTTCTATTCTTTAGGATGGCGGACGCAAGGAACAAGTTTGCACACCATAATCCACCTCGGTCATATCGTAGCGGTGCTTAGGCAAAGCCTTGCGTCGGTAGCATCATCAACACCGTCATCACGCCGTCGTGCTGATGGAACTCTCCCTCGAAGCTCTGTTGGATCGGAGTTCGTGGGACGTCACTGAGCTGAATGTGTGCTGAACTCAGAGGTGCCGTACGTTCGGTACTTGGATCGATCGGATCGTGAAGACGTACGACTACATCAACCGCGTTCTCATAACGCTTCCGCTTACGATCTACGAGGGTACGTGGACGACACTCTCCCCTCTCGTTGCTATGCATCAGCATGATCTTGCGTGTGCGTAGGAAATCTTTTGAAATTACTGTGTTCCCCAACATGTCCAACCGTGCCCTCACATTGTTCTTTCCACTTTGTTTATTATTGTATCTCTAGGCAGTGCCCTTGTAGCCTAGGTCCTGGAGGTTGCAATCACCCAAAGCTCTTCTGAAATCTGCCATGTTCTTTTCTGACCTTTTTGCTCTTGAGAAATGCTCACTTTGCCACATAGTCTCATTAAAATCCCCAATCATAAGCCACGATTCAGTTCTATTGTTTCTAATCCTTTTGGTCATTACAGATAAAAGGGGGAGAAGCATATGAGTTGATAGTCTTCAAGCGGGTCATTATGGGTGGTTGCATTATTTTTTGCTAAGTCTTTACAACTCTCGTCTTTTGAACAATTTGGTTTTTGAGTTGTAACACTTAAACTCGATGGTCGTCTGCTACTTTTTTCTGCTATCTTGTGATGCAATGATAAATTCTGCATGAAGTCATTCTGTAGACGTCCATTTTTAATTGTGCATGTCATTATGTTTGTTATCTGTTTATATGCACGATGAATTGTCTTCATAAGTTGAAGAGGATCTCCACAAAGTAAAATCTGCCATGTGCGTTTGCATTCAAAAGCAAATTACTTATATGCACATCTTCAGGGGGCCTTTTGCTACATATGAAGACAATGTCTTATTCCTTAACTTTCACATACTTTTATCCTCGTTGAAAACTTCAACCAGTTTGTTATCAATCACCAAAAAGGGGAGATTGTAAGTGCATCTAGTGCCACCCCTAGTTGGTTTTGGAGTATTGACGACAAACTTGGTTGAGGGACTAATGTGTTTGTGAGAATTGCAGGATAACAAAGGTAGTAGTCCCTTATTGATTCGGTTTACCTACTAGAGATGACCCCTAAAATGTGTGAAGACATTGAAGACAATGGTGGTCTGTGAAGATATTCACTGTGAAGACTATGACATGAGAAGACATTCACATGAAACCTATGGAATGCGAAGACATAATTGTTTCATAGTTTCCTTTTCTTCTTTGTTGAGTCATAGGAACCACCGTACTGTTAAGTGGGTCCAAGTGAACAAAGTTAGAGTGACTGATGTGATGCTCAACCAAATCCTATGTCTTCGAGCGAAGACAATGAAAGCAAATCTTATCCAGAGCGGGATGAGTCAGCTTTGCTTGTAGCCCAAGTCAAGCTGTCGCGTGTGTTTGAAATCCGACCGTTGGACACGTGTCAGTTCCTTCGTGACCCAGGGTCATTTCGGACAAATCAGGTCGGGGTGCCTCCTGGCTATAAATAGCTCACCCCCTACACCATAAATTGGTGGCTGCTCAGAGTTAGTGCATGACTTTTGTGAAGGAAATATGCCCTAGAGGCAATAATAAAGTTATTATTTATTTCCTTATATCATGATAAATGTTTATTATTCATGCTAGAATTGTATTAACCGGAAACATAATACATGTGTGAATACATAGACAAATAGAGTGTCACTAGTATGCCTCTACTTGACTAGCTCGTTAATCAAAGATGGTTATGTTTCCTAACCATAGACAAAGAGTTTTTATTTGATTAACGGGGTCACATCATTAGGAGAATGATGTGATTGACTTGACCCATTCCGTTAGCTTAGCACTCGATCGTTTAGTATGTTGCTATTGCTTTCTTCATGACTTATACATGTTCCTATGACCATGAGATTATGCAACTCCCGTTTACCGCAGGAACACTTTGTGTGCTACCAAACATCACAACGTAACTGGGTGATTATAAAGGAGCTCTATAGGTGTCTCCAAAGGTACATGTTGGGTTGGCATATTTCGAGATTAGGAATTGTCACTCCGATTGTCGGAGAGGTATCTCTGGGCCCTCTCGGTAATGCACATCACCTAAGCCTTGCAAGCAATGCAACTAAATGAGTTAGTTGCGAGATGATGTATTACGAACGAGTAAAGAGACTTGCCGGTAACGAGATTGAACTAGGTATTGATATACCGACGATCGAATCTCGGGCAAGTAACATACCGATGACAAAGGGAACAACGTATGTTGTTATGCGGTCTGACCGATAAAGATCTTCGTAGAATATGTGGGAGCCAATATGAGCATCCAGGTTCCGCTATTGCTTATTGACCGGAGACATGTCTCGGTCATGTCTACATTGTTCTCGAACCCCTAGGGTCCGCACGCTTAAGGTTTTGATGACAGTTATATTATGAGTTTATGAGTTTTGATGTACCGAAGTTGGTTCGGAGTCCCGGATATGATCGCGGACATAACGAGGAGTCTCGAAATGGTCGAGACATAAAGATTGATATATTGGACGGCTATATTCGGACACCGGAAGTGTTCCGGGGAAGTTTCGGATAAAACCGGAGTACCGGGGGGTTATCGAAACCCCCTGGGGGGTTAATGGGCCTCATCGGCCTAAAGTGGAGAAGAGGAGGGGCTGCCATGGCAGGCCACGCCCCCTCTCCCCCCAGTCCGAATTGGACAAGGAGGAAGGGGCGGCGCCCCCCCCCTTTCCTTCCTCTCCTCTCTCCCTTCCTTCCCCCTCTCCTACTTGGACAAGGAAAGGGAGGGGAGTCCTACTCCCGGTAGGAGTAGGACTCCTCCTGCGCGCCTCCTACTAGGGCCGGCCACCCCCCCCCCCCTTGGCTCCTTTATATACGGAGGCAGGGGGCACCCCTAGACACACAAGTTGATCCACGTGATCGTTTTCTTAGCCGTGTGCAGTGCCCCCTTCCACCATAATCCTCGATAATATTGTAGTGGTGCTTAGGCGAAGCCCTACGACAGTTGAACATCAAGATCGTCACCACGCTGTCGTGCTGACGGAACTCTTCCCCGACATTTTGCTGGATCGGAGTCCGGGGATCGTCATCGAGCTGAACGTGTGCTGAAACTCGGAGGTGCCGTAGTTTCGGTGCTTGGATCAGTCGGATCGTGAAGACGTATGACTATATCAACCGTGTTGATATAACGCTTCCGCTGTCGGTCTACAAGGGTACGTAGATCACACTCTCCCCTCGTTGCTATGCATCACCATGATCTTGCGTGTGCGTACGAAAATTTTGAAATTACTACGTTCCCCAACAGTGGTATCAGAGCCCAGGTTTTATGCGTTGATGTTATATGCACGAGTAGAACACAAGTGAGTTGTGGGCGATATAAGTCATACTGCTTACCAGCATGTCATACTTTGGTTCGGCGGTATTGTTGGACGAAGCGGCCCGGACCGACATTACGCGTACACTTACGCGAGACCGGTTCTCCTGACGTGATTTGCACAAAGGTGGCTAGCGGGTGTCAGTTTCTCCAACTTTAGTTGAACCTAGTGTGGCTACGCCCGGTCCTTGCGAAGGTTAAAACAGCACCAACTTGACAAACTATCATTGTGGTTTTGATGCGTAGGTAAGATTGGTTCTTGCTTAAGCCCGTAGCAGCCACGTAAAACTTGCAACAACAAAGTAGAGGACGTCTAACTTGTTTTTGCAGGGCATGTTGTGATGTGATATGGTCAAGACATGATACTAAATTTTATTGTATGAGATGATCATGTTTTGTAACCGAGCTATCGGCAACTGGCAGGAGCCATATGGTTGTCGCTTTATTGTATGCAATACAACTGCGCTGTAATGCTTTACTTTATCACTAAGCGGTAGCGATAGTCGTGGAAGCATAAGATTGGCGAGACGACAACGATGCTACGATGGTGATCAAGGTGTCGTGCCGGTGACGATGGTGATCATGACGGTACTTCGGAGATGGAGATCACAAGTACAATAAGATGATGGCCATATCATATCACTTATATTGATTGCATGTGATGTTTATCTTTTATGCATATTATCTTGCTTTGATTGACGGTAGCATTATAATATGGTCTCTCACTAAATTTCAAGATAGAAGTGTTCTCCCTGAGTATGCACCGTTGCCAAAGTTCGTCGTGCCCAAACACCACATGATGATCGGGTGTGATAAGCTCTACGTCCATCTACAACGGGTGCAAGCCAGTTTTGCACACGCAGAATACTCAGGTTAAACTTGACGAGCCTAGCATATGCAGATATGGCCTCGGAACACTGAGACCGAAAGGTCGAACGTGAATCATATAGTAGATATGATCAACATAGCGATGTTCACCATTGAAAACTACTCCGTTTCACGTGATAATCGGTTATGGTTTAGTTGATTTGGATCACGTAATCACTTAGAAGATTAGAGGGATGTCTTTCTAAGTGGGAGTTCTTAAGTAATATGATTAATTGAACTTAAATTTATCATGAACTTAGTCCTGGTAGTATTTTGCAAATCATGTTGTAGATCAATAGCTCGCGTTGTTGCTTCCCTGTGTTTATTTTGATATGTTCCTAGAGAAAATTGTGTTGAAAGATGTTAGTAGCAATGATGCGGATTGGATCCGTGATCTGAGGTTTATCCTCATTGCTGCACAGAAGAATTATGGCCTTGATGCATCGCTAGGTGACAGACCTATTGCAGGAGCAGATGCATACGTTATGAACGTTTGACTAGCTCGATATGATGACTACTTGATAGTTTAGTGCACCATGCTTAACGGCTTAGAATCGGTACTTCAAAGACGTTTTGAACGTCATGGACCATATGAGATGTTCCAGGAGTTGAAGTTAATATTTCAAGCAAATACCCGAGTTGAGAGATATGAAGTCTCCAACAAGTTCTATAGCTAAAAGATGGAGGAGAATCGCTCAACCAGTGAGCATGTGCTCAGATTGTCTGGGTACTACAATCGCTTGAATCAAGTGGGAGTTAATCTTCCAGATAAGATAGTGATTGACAGAATTCTCTAGTCACCATCACCAAGTTAGTAGAACTTCATGATGAACTATAATATGCAAGGCATAACAGAAACGATTCCCAAGCTTTTTCGTGATGCTGAAATCGACGAAGGTAGAAATCAAGAAAAACATCAAGTGTTGATGGTTGACGAAACCACTAGTTTCATGAAAAGGGCAAAGGGAAGAGGGGGAACTTCAAGAAGAACAGCAAGAAAGTTGCTGCTCAAGTGAAGAAGCCCAAGTCTGGTCCTAAGCCTGAGACTAAGTGCTTCTACTGCAAAGGGACTGGTCACTGGAAGTGGAACTACCCCAAGTGATTGGCGGATAAGAAAGGATGGCAAAGTGAACATAAGTATATTTGATATACATGTTATTGATGTGTACTTTACTAGTGTTTATAGCAACCCCTCCTTATTAGATACTAGTTCAGTTGCTAAGATTAGTAACTCAAAACGGGAGTTGCAGAATAAACAGAGACTAGTTAGGGGTTAAGTGACGATGTGTGTTGGAAGTGGTTCCAAGATTGATATGATCATCATCGCACACTCCCTATACTTTCGGGATTAGTGTTGAACCTAAATAAGTGTTATTTGGTGTTTGCGTTGAGCATGAATATGATTTGATCATGTTTATTGTAATACGGTTATTCATTTAAGTAAGAGAATAAATTGTTGTTCTGTTTACATGAATAAAACCTTATATGGTTACACACCCAATGAAAATGGTTCATTGGATCTCGATCGTGGTGATACACATATTCATAATATTGAAGCCAAAAGATGCAAAGTTAATAATGATAGTGCAACTTATTTGTGGCACTGCCGTTTAGGTCATATTGGTGTAAAAGTGCATGAAGAAACTCCATGCTGATGGGATTTTGGAATCACTTGATTATGAATCAGTTGATGCTTGCGAACCATGCCTTATGGGCAAGATGACTAAAGACTCCGTTCTCCGGAACAATGGAGCAAGCAACAGATTTGTTGGAAATCATACATACTGATGTATGTGGTCCGATGAATATTAAAGCTTGCGACATGTATCATTATTTTCTGACCTTCACAGATGATTTAAGCAGATATGAGTATATCTACTTGATGAAACATAAGTCTGAAAAGTTCAAAGTATTTCAGAGTGAAGTGGAAAATCATCGTGACAAGAAAATAAAGTTTCTACGATCTGATCGCAGAGACGAATATTTGAGTTACGAGTTTGGTCTTCAATTAAAACAATGTGGAATAGTTTCACAAACTCATGCCACCTGGAACACCACAATACAATGGTGTGTCCGAACGTCATAACCGTACTTTATTGGATATAGTACAATCTATGATGTTTCTTACCGATTTACCAATATCGTTTTGGGATCATGCATTAGAGATAGCTGCATTCACGTTGAAAAGGGGCACCATCTAAGTCCGTTGAGACGACACAATCTGAACTATGGTTTGGCAAGAAACCGAAGTTGTCATTTCTTAAAGTTTGGGATTGTGATGCTTATATAAAAAAGTTTCATCCTGATAAGCTCAAACCCAAATCGGAGAAATATGTCTTCATAGGATACCCAAAGGAGACTGTTGGGTACACCTTCTATCACAGATCCGAAGGCAAGACATTCGTTGCTAAGAATGGATCCTTTCTAGAGAAGGAGTTTCTCTTGAAAGAAGTGAGTGGGAGGAAAGTAGAACTTGATGAGGTAACTGTACCTGCTCCCTTATTGGAAAGTAGTTCATCACAGAAAACGGTTTCTGTGACACCTACACCAATTAGTGAAGAAGTTAATGATGATGATCATGAGACTTCAGATCAAGTTATTACTGAACCTCGTACATCAACCAGAGTAAGATCCGCACCAGAGTAGTACGGTAATCCTGTTCTAGAAATCATGCTACTAGATCATGATGAACCTACGAACTATGAAGAAGCGATGGTGAGCCCAGATTCCGCAAAATGGCTTGAAGCCATGAAATCTGAGATGGGATCCATGTATGAAAACAAAGTATGGACTTTGGTTGACTTGCCCATTGATCGGCAAGCAATTGAAAATAAATGGATCTTCAAGAGGAAGACGGACGCTGATAGAAGTGTTACTATCTACAAAGCTAGAATTATCGCAAAAAGGTTTTCGACAAGTACAAGATGTTGACTACGATGAGAGTTTCTCACTCGTATCTATGCTTAAGTCTGTCCGAATCATGTTAGCAATTGCCGCATTTTATGAAATCTGGCAAATGGATAAACAAAGCTGTTGGGGAACGTAGTAATTTCAAAAAATTTCCTACGCACACGCAAGATCATGGTGATGCATAGCAACGAGAGGGGAGAGTGTGATCTACGTACCCTTGTAGACCAAAAGCGGAAGCGTTATATCAACGCGATTGATGTAGTCGTATGTCTTCACGATCCGACTGATCCTAGCACCGAAACTACGGCACCTCCGAGTTCTAGCACACGTTTAGCTCGATGACGATCCCCAGACTCCGATCCAGCAAAGTGTTGGGGAAGAGTTCCGTCAGCATGACGGCGTGGTGACGATCTTGATGTTCTACCGTCGCAGGGCTTCGCCTAAGCACCACTACAATATTATCGAGGGGTATGGTGGAAGGGGGCACCGCACACGGCTAAGAAAATGATCACGAGGATCAACTTGTGTGTCTAGAGGTGCCCCCCTGCCCTCGTATATAAAGGAGCAAGGGGGAGGAGGCCGGCCCTAGGAGGGGCGCGCCAGGGAGTAGGATTCCTACTCCTAGTTGGAGTAGATTTCCTCCTTTCCTAGTCCAACTAGGAGAAGGGGGAAAGGGGGGAAGAGGGGAAGGAAGGGAGAGAGGGGCCGCGCCCCAAACCCCTTGTCCAATTCGGACTGGGCTTGGGAGGGGCGCGCGCCACCTCCTGGTCCTTCCCACTAAGGCCCATTAAGGCCCATTGCTTCTTCCTCGTATTCCCGTAACTCCCCGGTACCTCCGAAAATACCCGAATCACTCGGAACCTTTCCGATGCCCGAATATAGTCGTCCAATATATCGATCTTTACGTCTCGACCATTTCGGGACTCCTCGTCATGTCCCCGATCTCATCCGGGACTGCGAACTCCTTTGGTACATCAAAACTCATAAACTCATAATATAACTGTCATCAAAACCTTAAGCGTGCGGACCCTACGGGTTCAAGAACAATGTAGACATGACCGAGACACGTCTCCGGTCAATAACCAATAGCGGAACCTGGATGCTCATATTGGCTCCCACATATTCTACGAAGATCTTTATCGGTCAGACCGCATAACAACATACGGTGTTCCCTTTGTCATCGGTATGTTACTTGCCCGAGATTCGATCGTCGGTATCTCAATACCTAGTTCAATCTCGTTACCGGCAAGTCTCTTTACTCGTTTCGTAATACATCATCTCGCAACTAACTCATTAGTTGCAATGCTTGCAAGGCTTATGTGATGTGCATTACCGAGAGGGCCCAGAGATACCTCTCCGACAATCGAAGTGACAAATCCTAATCTCGAAATACGCCAACCTAACATGTACCTTTGGAGACACCTGTAGAGCTCCTTTATAATCACCCAGTTACGTTGTGACGTTTGGTAGCACACAAAGTGTTCCTCCGGCAAACGGGAGTTGCATAATCTCATAGTCATAGGAACATGTATAAGTCATGAAGAAAGCAATAGCAACATACTAAACGATCGGGTGCTAAGCTAATGGAATGGGTCATGTCAATCACATCATTCTCCTAATGATGTGATCCCGTTAATCAAATGACAACACATGTCTATGGTTAGGAAACATAACCATCTTCGATTAACGAGCTAGTTAAATAGAGGCATACTAGTGACACTCTGTTTGTCTATGTATTCACACATGTATTATGTTTCCGGTTAATACAATTCTAGCATGAATAATAAACATTTATCATGATATAAGGAAATAAATAATAACTTTATTATTGCCTCTAGGGCATATTTCCTTCAAAAGCTGCATTCCTTAATGGATTTCTTAAAGAAGAGTTGTATATGATGCAACCAAAAGGTTTTGTCAATCCTAAAGGTGCTAACAAAATGTGCAAGCTCCAGCGATCCATCTATGGACCGGTGCAAGCATCTCGGAGTTGGAATATGCGCTTTGATGAGATGATCAAAGCATATAGTTTTATACAGACTTGCGGTGAAGGCTGTATTTACAAGAAAGTGAGTGGGAGAACTACAACATTTCTGATAAGTATATGTGAATGACATATTTTTGATCGGAAATAATGTAGAATTATTCTGCAAAGCATAAAGGAGTGTTTTGAAAGAAGTTTTTCAAAGAAAGACCTCAGTGAAGCTGCTTACATATTAAGCATCAAGATCTATAGAGATAGATCAAGACGCTTGATAAGTTTTTTTCAATGAGTACATACCTTGACAATATTTTCAAGTAGTTCAAAAATTGGAACGGTCAAAGAAAGAGTTCTTGGCTGTGTTACAAGGTGTGAAATTGAGTAAGACTCAAAGCCCGACCACGGCAGAAGATAGAAAGAGAATGAAAGTCATTCCCTATGCCTCAGCCATAGGTTCTATAAAGTATGCCATGCTGTGTACCAGATCTATTGTATACCCGACACTGTGTTAAGCAAGGGAGTACAATAGTGATCTAAGAGTAGATCACTGGACAGCGGTCAAAATTATCCTTAGTGGAATAAGGAAATATTTTTCAATTATGGAGGTGACAAAAAGGTTCGTCATAAAAAGTTACGTCGATGCAAGTTTTGACACAGATCTGGATGACTCTAAGTCTCGATATAGATACATATTGAAAGTGGGAGCAATTAGCTAGAGTAGCTCCGTGCAGAGCATTGTAGACATAGAATTCGCAAAATACTTACGGATCTGTATGTGACAGACCCGTTGACTAAAATTATCTCACAAGCAAAACATGATCACACCTTAGTACTCTTTGGGTGTTAATCACATAAACGATGTGAACTAGATTACTGACTCTAGTAAACCCTTTGGGTATAGGTCACATGACAATGTGAACTATGGCTGTTAGTCACATGGTGATGTGAACTATTAGTGTTGAATCACATGGCGATGTGAACTAGATTATTGACTCTAGTGCAAGTGGGAGACTGAAGGAAATATGCCCTAGAGGCAATAATAAAGTTATTATTTATTTCCTTATATCATGATAAATGCTTATTATTCATGCTAGAATTGTATTAACCGGAAACATAATACATGTGTGAATACATAGACAAACAGAGTGTCACTAGTATGCCTCTACTTGACTAGCTCGTTAATCAAAATGGTTATGTTTCCTAACCATAGACAAAGAGTTGTTATTTGATTAACGGGATCACATCATTAAGAGAATGATGTGATTGACTTGACCCATTCCGTTAGCTTAGCACTCGATCGTTTAGTATGTTGCTATTGCTTTCTTCATGACTTATACATGTTCCTATGACTATGAGATTATGCAACTCCCGTTTACCGGAGGAACACTTTGTGTGCTACCAAACGTCACAACGTAACTGGGTGATTATAAAGGTGCCCTACAGGTGTCTCCGAAGGTACTTGTTGGGTTGGCATATTTCGAGATTAGGATTTGTCACTCCGATTGTCGGAGAGGTATCTCTAGGCCCTCTCGGTAATGCGCATCACATAAGCCTTGCAAGCATTGCAACTAATAAGTTAGCTGCGGGATGATGTATT
Organism: Triticum urartu; assembly: GCF_056163025.1. Taxonomy (NCBI): domain Eukaryota; kingdom Viridiplantae; phylum Streptophyta; class Magnoliopsida; order Poales; family Poaceae; genus Triticum; species Triticum urartu. The sequence goes on along the minus strand of NC_141879.1, from coordinate 145,735,904 downwards.
ACGGAACGAGTAAAGAGACTTGCCGGTAACGAGATTGAATTAGGTATTAAGATACCGACAATCAAATCTCGGGCAAGTAACATACCGATGACAAAGGGAACAACGTATGTTGTTATGCGGTCCGACCGATAAAAGATCTTCGTAGAATATGTAGGAGCCAATATGAGCATCCAGGTTCCGCTATTGGTTATTGACCGGAGACACGTCTCGGTCATGTCTACATTGTTCTCGAACCCGTAGGGTCCGCACGCTTAAGGTTTCGATGACAGTTATATTATGAGTTTATGAGTTTTGATGTACCGAAGTTGGTTCGGAGTCCCGGATATGATCGCGGACATAACGAGGAGTCTCGAAATAGTCGAGACATAAAGATTGATATATTGGACGGCTATATTCGGACACCGGAAGTGTTCCGGGGAAGTTTTGAATAAAACCGGAGTACCGGGGGGTTACCGGAACCCCCCGGGGGGTTAATGGGCCTCATGGGCCTAAAGTGGAGAAGAGGAGGGGCTGCCAGGGTAGGCCGCGCGCCCCCTCTCCCCCTAGTCCGAATTGGACAAGGAGGGAGGGGCGGCGCCCCCCTTTCCTTCCTCTCCTCTCTCCCTTCCTTCCCCCTCTCCTACTTGGACAAGGAAAGGGAGGGGAGTCCTACTCCCGGTAGGAGTAGGACTCCTCCTGCGCGCCTCCTACTAAGGCCGGCCGCACCCCCCCTTGGCTTCTTTATATACGGAGGCAGGGGGCACCCCTAGACACACAAGTTGATCCACATGATCGTTTTCTTAGCCGTGTGCGGTGCCCCCTTCCACCATAATCCTCGATAATATTGTAGTGGTGCTTAGGCGAAGCCCTATGACAGTTGAACATCAAGATCGTCACCACGCCGTCGTGCTGACGGAACTCTTCCCCGACACTTTGCTGGATCGGAGTCTGGGGATCGTCATCGAGCTGAACGTGTGCTGAAACTCGGAGGTGCCGTAGTTTCGGTGCTTGGATCGGTCGGACCGTGAAGACGTACGACTACATCAACCGCGTTGATATAACGCTTCCGCTGTCGGTCTACAAGGGTACGTAGATCACACTCTCCCCTCGTTGCTATGCATCACCATGATCTTGCGTGTGCATAGGAAATTTTTGAAATTACTACGTTCCCCAACATTTTGTCGTTTGAGAGCAACTCACCTCCGAAGCGTTTGAGAGAGAGATCCTTGCGAGGACAAAGCCCTAAACACCCAGAGCCAAAGAGTGTTAGGCATCACTGAAGTCTTTTTGTCTACGTGACCTAAAGACTTGTTACACTTGAGGACTATGAATCCTCCAGCCGGTTAGGTGTCGCGCTATGAGCATCCAAGAGTCATTGTGGATCGCCGGTGAACGAAGTCTGTGAAGGTTTGGAAGTCTACCTTGAAGACTTTCCAAAGTGATTGGGCGAGGACTGGGTGTCCTCAGCTCAAGGGGAATAAGGTGAAGACACGATCTTCTGAGTTAAATCTCAGCCTCCCTAACCAGACGTACAGTTGTCACAGCAACTGGAAACTGGTATACCAAATCCTTGTCTTCACCAAGCAACTGGTTCTATCCATCCTTTCCCTTTACTTACAGTTTGTCTTCGTGAAGTCATTGCTTGCTTGCATGATCTGAATGTCTTCTCTGTTTGAAGACTGTTTACTGTTTGGCTTCATATTGTCTTCCATCTCGATCCTTCCTACCTAGTTGCTGATAGTCTTTGTGCTTTCACTTCATTGCAATCTTGACTATGGCTTGTCTAGTGTAGTCTACCTTCTGATGTGTATCAATAGGTTCATTTTTATTGTTTGTCTTCAAAGACCTCGTGTTTTGAAGACTTTCATAAAAATCGCCTATTCACCCCCCTCTAGTCGATAACTAGCACTTTCACTTGGGCTCCCAAGCAGTTAGAGGTTCCTCCGGAAACTTCCTTGTTTGTGGTGTGCTCTGAAGAAGTTTGTAAAGATGTGGCGGTCTCCTTCAAGACCACCCGAGAGTGATTTGAGGCTCATCCGTTGGGGGTGACTCAAAAGAGAATATAGTGAGCCTTCGTAGGCGTTCTACAAGCTTTGGCTCCGGCACCACTCTAAACGGAGAGTAGCTCTTCCCCAAGGAAGAGTGAACCTCGGGATAAAATCCGCGCCCTCGTCTCACTTGTGGTTAATCCTTTTCTGCTCTTTACTTTGCTTTGTATGCTTATGGGCTTGTTAATGAGTCTGTTGCCTAGAATATTTAGCTTTAAGCTTGCTTGCCATATAGGTTGTGTTCACCTAGTTGCATATCCAGTGAACCCTATTTATCCACTTAACCTTAAAATTGACAAGTAAGATTAAAATTCGTAATCATCTATTCACCCCCTCTAGTTGAACACATCGATCCTTCTAGATGCCCCCTCCTAGCTTATGTTGAGAGTCTCTTGAGTTAGTTTGGGCCCCGCCCGATCTTGGACCATCTCTACCAGCGGAGCTCGTCGGAGATGTGAATGGGAGGTGCTTGGTGCACTCATGTATATAGTAGTGGTAAGTTCTGGTTCCCTTAGAGTGGTCTTGGTGTGACTTTTAGGACCGACGAGATGCCAATGAGGAGCATGCCGCTTGCGCGTGCGAGCAGCGTGTGGCGGCTTGTGGTGGTGCTTTGCCTGGCGGTGGTGGCGCGGTGCCATTCGTTGCTGCTTGGTTCATCACCGACGCGGCCTCCAATAAGCTCGATAGGTGCGCTCATTTAGAGGAGGATCCATCCCCTTTCTCTGCTACTTCAAGCTACCATGGATGTGGATGATTTGTTGGCAAAGTTGGGGGGATCTGGCTCCAGGAGATGGGTTTGGAGAAAATCAGCAGCGACAACTGCCCGTTGGCTGCCAGTCTTCCACGACGAGCCACTACCCTTTCTAGCCGAATGGTGACAATCAATTGCCTCCCAGCCAAAAGTGCGATAGGGGAGGCAGGTGCATCTTCTACATGGAGTTCGAAGCGCTTGAGAGCTGCTGCAATGGTCTTGTCGCCCCAAGTGGTGCGTCCCCGACGACGACGAGGCTTCATCTAGGAAGAAGATGTAATGGACCTGATTGTAATTTTTATTTCTAGTTTAGGGTCCTTCTTGTAAAAGTCAAGGGCTTAGGTGCTATTTACCTTTCATGTGAGTCCTTGTGTGGACTTTGTGTTGTAACCGCCTTACTTTTAATGAAGCTCTAGACCCTTTGTGGCTTTTCCTGTTCAAACAATAATAATGCTCAAGCCTTATTATATTTATGAGAAAATTGCAACGCTCTAATAATCCTACAAAGCAAATAGATAACCCAGAAACAAAAATCATACTCCTTCCGTTCCGAATTACTTGTCGTAGATATGGATGTATCTAGATGTATTTTAGTTCTAGATACATCAATTCTTACGACGAGTAATTTGAAACGGAGAGAGTATTTTTGAATATAAACTCTCTACATTTGTAATTGGTTTGACGAAGCCTTTACGGCCGTTTCGTCTTGTAAGCCGAGGTCCTCCACTTGGGGTGTGTTTGGTTGGGTGTATGAAGGATGCATGAGCCCAAGAGTTCCCTTCTCGACCCACTTTTAGGTGTTTGGTAGAGTGTATGGAGGATGCATGAGTCCACACTAGTTTAGCACAAATACACTAGGAGCATGCATGAAAAGAGTATGCATAAAAAAGGATGTTGGGTTGAGCATGCTTGAAGAGGAAACAACTATACTGAGTTGAGAATGTAATCAAACACACCGTTGGTGGATTGGCGAAATGGGCCAGCCCCATTGTTGGTACTTTGTGCGTATCGAAGCAGAACCGCGCAGTCCAACGGCTCCCATAAAGACGGAGACCCGGGCCCCACCTGCCATCGACCCACATCACGTGAAAGGGAGGCCCCAACCGTTTCCAAATCTGTGGCCGTGCAGGCGTACGTGTGCGCAGTCGCCCGCCCAGCCCACCAAGTGGGCCCGCCTCGAGTCATAGGCAACCACGCGTCCCGTCACGTACCCGCCAACCCGGTAACCGAGCCGAGGATCCGAGGACACGTAACGGCAGCCGGGACCACACGTCAGTCATGCAACTAGAACCGAATCCCCGTGAGGAGACCACGCCAACACAGAGCCGCAGCCGGGTATCCCCTCGACGAAATCGCTCCGGCCACGCAAGCTCCCTCACTGACAACGCGGGACCGCCCCCGCAGCCAGGCTGCCCGCAGCCGCGCGAGTCGCCTCGGGGTGCCCGTGGCATTTACGGCGAGGGCACCTTTCACGAGGCACGAGCACGACGCCCCGAGGCCCAGCCCACTACGACGACACGGTGGGACGCGACAGACAAACGGGCACCGCGATTTTTTTTTACACAGAGAAGGAAAAGCAACCGTCTCTCTCTCCCCTCTTTCTCCCTCCCTCCCGCTGGCGGATCTGAACTCCCCCCAAAATCGTGACCCGAGAGAAACCCTAGCCCCCAGAGGTTTTCCGCCCCCACGACCGCCGTGGCGCCTCGCCGGAGAGCTCGGCCCGCCGCCGACGCCGGCGCCGGCCCGTCCTCCCCGGACGCCGGCGACGATGCGCCGCTCGCCGGCGACGACGACGCGGCCGCCGGGGCCTCGCCGGAGGCTTGCGGCGTCGGCACGTCCGAGCAGGCCAGGAAGGCGCTGTCGCTGCGCTCGCCGTTCGACGGCGAGGAGGCGGCCGCCCGGAACCCTCTGCTGCCCGCGCGGGTCGCCAGATGGGCGGTGGTCGGCGACATGCGGAGGAAGCACAAGAAGGCTCAGCCGCCGGACCCGGCAGCTGCTGTGGAGCAGCCCAAAGCGAGATCCAATGCTTTCTGGGACAGGATGGAGCCTTATTTCCGGGATATGACGCTGCAGGATTTGGAGATGGCAGAGCCCAAGCCTCTCTCCAGTTCCAACTGGCTCGATCCATGCCTTCTTGTGCCCTTTGTGGGCAGTGGCAAGGAAGTGTTGCGGAGACATGTTGATCCGTCTGATGTGGCCGTGGTCGCCGAAAACTCGAGTTCGAACTCGATAGAGGTGGAGAACGGCATGGTGCATAGCAAACATGATCCACATGAGAGCTCAGATTTTGTTTGGAACAGTGCGGAGCTAGTCAATAGCAATGGGGCCAGCAGAGATCACTGTGAACGGGATATGCAGGAGGTGATTTTGCACCAAGACAAGCAACCGGTGGTAATTGAACTAGATCCAGGCAAGAGAGATGGTGTTGTTTTACCGGGCCTCAGCCAGAATCCGGACTCCTCATTGAGTTGGCTCCTGGGAGCAAGAGGACGGGCTGTGCTCACTTCGGAGCGCCCAAACAAGAAGAGGAAGCTGCTGGGTGCAGATGCTGGGCTTGAGCAGCTTGTGGTCCTGCCACCCTTAGAAGGTGACTCTTGTTCAAAGTGTGATGTATGTTGTTTGGGAGAGAGTGATGCTGCCTCCAATAGGATGCTCCAGTGCAATCGCTGCAAGGTGTCGGTGCACCAGAAGTGTTATGGTGTGCAGGTCGAGCCAGATGGCTATTGGATGTGTGCCTTGTGTGAACGGAGGTTGACACAGAGTGATGCAGGCAGGATTGCGTTTATGCCTTGTGTGCTTTGCTCAACGGAGAAAGGTGCTTTGAAACCTGTAAAATGTGAGCCTGGTGGAATTGCAAATGGGGGCAACCTGAATTTTGCACACTTGTTCTGTAGTCTATGGTCACCGGAGGTTTTTGTAGAGGACATGGACTCAATGGAACCTATCACAAATATCGAAGACATCCCAGAGAAGCGGACAAAAATGGTCTGCACTATTTGCAAGATTATGCGTGGTGCATGTGTTCGATGTAGCCATGGTATGTATTTCCACTCTGTCATGTAGAAGTGTGGTCCTTGTGTATACCAGAAAGCCTCTAATTTATGGGATACATTGCACCTCATGGTATCGCTCTATAGTGAAATTCTACTAAATATTTCACCTAGTTTTCTGTCTTCTTATGCTGCTTTGTCGCACTGAAATGGTACCTTTTCCCCCTAGTCCCTTCCTTGCTTTCTTGTGGTAAGGTCTATCATAAACTTACCACGTGTTGTCTGAAATGATTTATTATAGCTAATAACTGGCAAATTCACAGGGATCGAGCAGAATCAGAATTAGACCAGAGTATTGTTTGATTTGCTGGTTTGTTGCGATTACTTCTTAGGAGACAGAAGTAGAACCGGTTCAGAGACTAACAGCAGAAGCAAATTTATAATTCCTGCAAAATAGCTGTTTCATGTTGAACTATTAATCACTCTAATCTGCTGGCAGAAGGCTTTGCAAGGTTGCATAATACTTGCCAATATTGGTCATAGGCAGGCTTTGCATCTTGAGGATGGTGTTCCAACTAAGAATTTAGCTGTTTGAACTGCGGTATTTGATGATTAGACTTTTACTGCTTTTCGGGACATTGCAATCTGTATCTATACCATTGTTGACGATGGAATGTAACACAACCCTACAAATTTTAATTTAAGAACATATAGATTGTGTAGGACAAGAAACATGATGTTTGATGAGATTAAATTGCCCTCCGTTCAATATTCTTGGAAAATTAGTGACCTGCTTTATTTGACAAGCATACTTAATATGGTACTTTGGTTGTACATGGCCGTAAAAACATTCAGTTCTTCTGGAATGATACAATCATGGAAACTGTTAATGGCAAAAGGCCTACGGGTTCCCCTAGGTTTGTTCTGCTCTTTGTGCATATCTTGTTGCCTAAAATGGCTCTTATCTAGTTGAGGTGATCTGATCTGAATTTTGAAATGTGTGTGTTTTTTTTTGGTTGATTCTGTGAAAAGTGTAATGTGTGCTGATATTAACTTCATTAAGCTTAAAAACTCGAAGACTTAAAGCACTTGAGAAATACATGCTTCTAAAATTTCTAATCCCCCCATCCTGGGAGCCAACCTAAGCAACACGCTTCTTCAAAATGATTTTTAGGGAGGGGAGATCCATGCACAGGCATATATGTAAACTAGCCAACAGTTTAAATTGTTTTGCATGGGTGCATGAGTAGTAACACTTGAGTATATGCGATATTTTAGCTGTGATGGTAGTATGCCCTAATAACATCATAAATAACTAGAAATAGCACCAAGCGCTTCGACGGAAGTAACTTGGTGAAAAATCAAGAGCATAAGAAGTACGCAATCAGTTATGGTCTGCTACCCTACTGCCATTATAAGAAGATTCGTTTTCTGATTGAAATCTCAGAAACTTGAGAGCATGCATAGTGAATACTAGCCCTCTGGGATGTCATATGATAGCTATTCCATGATTTAAGTTAGCATGTCAAGTGGATTTTATTTCTTCAGGCTAGTCATTGTTCTCTAACTTTGTCTCATTCCTGTGGTGATAGGAATTGCCAGTGTAAGAGTTTTTATTTTCAACTATGGGGGTTTTAGGGGTTTCTGATGTTGCGCTTCATGAAAAAAACCTTTTGCCTTGGTATGAAGAATAAACATATTTTCTGGAGAATATAGTTCGTATAACATGGGAAAATTAGCTTATTAGATTATAGTTGTTGGTGTGAATACTAAGAAGACGCATAATTTGCTCTAGGCAGCTCCTTGTAAGCTGAACGGGTAACTATGGGCTCTGCTGTTCTTGTTGGTATTCTTATATCAAGATGACAGAACAGTCCCAAATTGCTGAACTCTTTGGAGCAATTGCTTTGAGTAGATAATGTGGGCCATTAATTTTTTTTTTGTGTGTGTGGATAGACATTGTTTTTGTTTTGTTGCTACTTTTAAAATTTGTAAGCCATGTTTAAAGGCATTTTCTTTTGGTTTTAGATATATTATGTCCGTATCACAAATAAGACAGTTTGGACACTGACACCGCCAGGTGTTCTCTTGAGCGTTACTAGGCGTTAGGTGACAAGCAGAATACCTATCATTAACCACTGCTATGCATGCGTTTAGGCAAGATAATTGCTAGGCAGAGACAAAACTAGGAATTTACACCTAACACTTTCTTTAACCTTGTTGATACATGTTCCTTTTTGGTTACTAACTACTTATTTTTTCCAGGGACATGCCGGGCTTGCTTTCATCCTATATGCGCAAGAGAGAAGAAGCATCAGATGGAGATATGGGGAAAATCTGGGCTTAAGAATGTTAGGCTATTTCTTCTCGTATATGCTGTTTGCCTTGGTTGTTTATGCTTGCTAATAGTTTTCTTGTATATCTGTTTGTAGGTTGAGTTGCGTATATTTTGCTCGAAGCATTCTAGAGTCAGAGGAATCAGCTCCGTACACCATGTCAATGGTTTTGCTGAACAGGATACCGCACAAGTTGGGCTGGATGATGAAAACTTTGCTCAAATAAGATCTAAACGCAAGAGTAAGGACAAATTCATGAACTTCACATCCATGAGCTCTAGTTTGTCCAGCCAAAATAAAGCGCAGACAACAGAGCTGGTTACGTCAACATGTGCTGTTAGAGCGACGGAAAGTCAACAAGTTCAATGCACAAATATGGTTGTTGATCAGCCTACAGGAGCTGGGAATCTTGTGAGCAGTTCTGGTGATGTTTCTACATTTCTGAGAAAGGTACCTGCTAATCTTACAGAGCAAGATTTTTGTACAGATGTTTGGTTTTATTACTTAAGTGGGTTTTATGCTTGTACTTCGCAGCTAATTGACCAAGGAAAAGTTAGTGTTGGTGATATACAATCAGAACTGGGTCTCTCATCTGAATCGTTGGAAGCTGCTCTTGTGGTAATTTATATTGGATTTATGTACTTTATATAAACTGTTTCTCTAGGTTGCATGTACATAACTTCTCCTAAACATGATTGGGTCCATTTCTCAATGTGCACTATTTGTTTTTTTCTGATAAACATGGTTGGTAAAATTTGATAGTCTTGTATGAAAGACATAATGCTAGAGATAGAGTTAACTGTAATTTATGATTTTGACATATTCTGTAGTTCTAAGTTATAACAAACTTTATGTCGACTGAAGCTTAGCATAGGCATGTAACTAGGTAGGATAACAGTTACACGTGTTTATATCTTATCTTCTAAAAGTATGTATAGCTGCGTCTATGTAGTGATGTCATAATAATATTTTACATGCTACGTTGTCTAGGCCTTAAATCCTACTACCTCTGTTATTTTATATGGGTTTTTATTCCTTGGCAGCCTGAAACATCCACCTTCTCCCCTGGTCTAAAGTTGAAAATCATCAAGTTGCTGCAAAACTCTATTCATGTGCCTTCTGTTCAAGTGAAATCTCTAAAAGAGGGTTCTGTGGCACCGGAAGGTAACAAACTAGATGCATTTGTGCATACAACTAAGTGTGTGAACAGTATGCTTGTTAATTTTGCTGATTCTTCACCCGGTTGTTCCTCAAGATGTACCTCTGCTCTTCTCTGTCCATTGCGAATAATGATTTATGGAAATACTTATTCTTGGCAATATTACTAGCCATGGCAATGCTGTGTTGTTATCTTAGCTTTATCTGGATATAAGGTATGGATGTGTGGTATTGAAGATTGCTATGCATTTTCTGGCCCTTGATCTGGGAATGCGACATGTTTTTAAAATACAAGGCATATTTTGAGCATGCACAAAGGATTTTTGAAGAGTGTAAAACCAAGAGAAAAACAAAAAGCACTGACCCTGATATCCTTCTTTAAGTTCCTTGGGAATTGAAGAGAGACTAATTAGCTAGTTGAGTCTTAGAAACGAAGAGAGAAAATGCGTCTTAGATGAGGCAAACAAGTGAAAAACTCAATAAAGTCACACGTGTGCATTATTTCTGGAACTAAACGTGGAAAACTGCCAGCCTTACAAACAGAAACACAGCGTTTGTTAGAAAAAGAAAGGAGTTCCTCTATTCAATCAGTTGAAATCAGTATGGTGCGTTAAATAATTACACCAGTGTGCTAGTAGTCTGTTACTACTTACAGTTACTATGACCATTCTATTAGCTTTAACTTTTGACTGTTTGAAATACTCACTTATTATGATGTTCCTTGAGAGTTGAGTACTTGAGTGTAGGGTAGCCTGGTAGTCATAGGATTAAATCTCAAATTATAAGGAATCTGTTAGAGTATTTGATTTTCGGTATTGTAGACTCACTTCTTTCGATATTGTGGACAGGTCCATTGGATAGAAGTGAAATTAAGAACGTAACTGATTCACAACTTGGCTCAGAACTTGAGGAAGGCATCTCTTCATTAGATCATTGTTTTCCGGATGGTGATAAAGCTAATAAAGACACTGATTCAGTTGAAAATTGCGTGCACACTTGTCATGATGGTGGTGACGACCATATTTCGCGCCAGCCTTTTCTTACGTAGGGTTCATCAACCATTTTATGCTTGTCTTTCTTGCCCACTCTGCACAGAGGCAATTTGATCTGTTGAACAATCTAATCTCGTATTTGCTTCATGCAGCATTGATGGTCATGACTACTATATTCATCCATCTATTGAGACAATGTTGCAGAATTTGTGCGACCATATTCCGAATCAAAATAAACAGGCTGAACATTATCATGGTATTCGTTTTAACATCTCGCCATCAATTAAATCACATCAGTTACCATAATGATATTTACATCTCGTGCTTATAATCTACTTTCTTTTGTCCAATTTAAGTAGGAGAATTATCCTACCCTCCTCATGACCAAAACCTTGGTGGTTCACCAACAAAACTTGAGCAATTAACAGATATAGTTGCAGTTGATCAGGCTTCTAAGGCAGATTCATTAGGTATTTTGGAGCATTCACCCCATGACGAAATAGAAGGAGAAATAGTTTATTTACAATCCAGGCTACTCAATGATGTTGCTGCTGTGAACCAGAGATATGGTAAGGGCGCATTCTTTATATTTGCTAAGTTTATTTGTAATTTTTATGGTATTTATTTTTACATAAGTATCGAATCATTTTGGTTGCTGTCCTGTTATATTTATTTACAGATATATCAACTGATTGGTCTTGAGAGTGCAAACTTAACTGGATAGTTGAGTAATTTCTTCTGCTTTCTGAATCGATGTTTCAGTTCTCATTATATCTTGCAGAAGATCTTATGCCTAAGGTTGTCCAGAGTCTTCCTCAAGAAATGGATTCTTCCAATAAAAGAAAATGGGACCATATCATTGTGAATCAGTTCCTTCGTGATATAAGGGAAGCTAAGAAACGCGGGAACACAGAGAGGAGGCACAAAGAAGCTCAGGCTATCCTAGCTGCAACTGCACCTATTGCTGCACCCACCTCAAAAGATGTAAACATTCGGAAAGAGACAGAAAATGATGCTGTGCCTGTCAAACAAGAGGTTTATACTGTTCTTGTGCTTGTTTCACTGATCTTGTGCTATGGATATTCATATTTTTCTTTTCGTTGTTGCAGAGTATTACCAAAGTCCATGCTGGATCTTTAAGAATCAGCCAATTGACTTCGTTGCCACAAACAAAGGATCCATCATTTTCTAACAGTAAAGTCTCAGCTGATACTAATTTTGGCATTTTCGATCTGGCAAAATTTTCCAAGAAAAATGGTCTTCCATGTGATGTGTGCATGCGACGTGAGACTGTATTGAACCGAGTATTTCTCTGCTCAAGCTGCAAGGTGGATTTGCATCCCCCTTCTTGTACTTTTCTAATGTTGCAGTTCAATAAATCATTAACCCCACACGTTTTGCAGGCTGCTGTCCACTTGGACTGTTACCAGAGTCGAACGAATCCCACCGGCCCCTGGAAGTGTGAACGTTGCCAAGAGATGCTATCAGATGCTGTCGTGTCGGATAGTCAATCAGACTGCAGTGGTTCAAAATCCTGGTTGGTGCAGTGCGGTTTGTGCCATGGTACATCAGGATCTCTTCGGAAGACTACAAACGGGCAATGGGTTCATGCTTTTTGTGCCGAGGTACTTCGTCTGACATCTTTATTTTTCATATTGTGGCCTTTGCTTAACTTATTGACATTGTTGACTTCGTCAAATTTCTGTAGTGGCTCCTGGAGAACTCATTCAAAAGGGGACAATGCAATCCAGTAGATGGAATGGTACTAACCTCTTTCCAGCATCACACATGCTCATAATTTTAATATTGAGAAATAAATACTTAAATAGGTCATCTTCCATAATATTATTTCATTGTTTATATATTGATACCATCTGAAGACATCTATTATAAGTTCCTGCTAATTATCTTATTGTAATATTCTGACTACTTGGATCTATCTAAGGAGGGTCTTCTTAAGGGGAAAGACACATGCTCGATCTGCCAACACAATGTTGGCACATGCTTGAAGGTCTGAACTTGTAATTATTTGTTGGACCTAATCTCTAATGATAAGACAAACCAATTCATTTTTGCTATGTTTTTCCTCTTTCAACCATGCAGTGCAGCACCGTAGGCTGTCAAGTTACTTTCCACCCTGCATGTGCTAGAGATGCTGGTCTTTACATGAACACAAAAAAGTTTGGGAGCTTGTGGCAACACAAAGCATATTGTAGCAATCACAGTATTGAGCAAAAAAAGGTAAGTGTTGCTTTAAGATGTTTAGTTGGATATCTTTGATCTGCAACAGAAAACTGGTTTCCCTCAAAATCTGCCTTTTATGGATCTGCTAGTACAATAGAAATGTAGTACTATAACATTCTTCTATAGCAGTCTTATGTTAACAATACTCTTATTTTCTTATTATTCTTCTATAGCAGTCTTATGTTAACAATACTCTTGTTTTCTTATTTGTAAACTTTCACAGGTTGACTCTCAACAATATGGTCCTGCAGAAGTCAAGATCATGAAACAAATGAGGGTAAATGTGTCCATTGCATGCTTTATGTAGTTCTGCTTTGTAGGTATTAGCTGGAAACCTGAAAGTAGCACTATGTAAGAACCTTAGAATTTGAATTTATATGCTAATATCTGTGGTATGTGCCATGCGGGCAATTTTAATAGTTACTAACGAGCAGCTTTAGTTTACTGCTAAACTGTGTATCCCAAGCTGACCAGATTAATGTATGTGGCTATCAGATAACTAGTTGTCGTAGGGTTTACAAAAATAAGAACTAAGAGCGTGTTTGGTTAGTGGCCTGGCCGCTGCACGCCTGGCCTGGGCTCTGCCTGAAACCTGCCTGGTATTTGTTTGGATTGTATCCTGAAAAACAAGATGTCTGCCTGGCCTGGGACTCCTATCAATATGATTAGCCTGGCCCTAGACTAAAAAATAGAAGAAAGTAAAATATTACTGCCCAGGCAACATGATTAGCCTGGCCGAGGCGTACTTTTTCCTCCGACTGGCCATCTGCCTGGAAGCAACGACCAGCCATGAGCGGTACTGTTCATTGAGTAAAATATCTTTAAGCACTAAATGACAAAATGACCATCCAGGAAAGGAACCAAACACATGAGCCCTGGCAAGCCTGGTCAGGCAGAAAAAGCTCACCATCCCAGGCTCAATTCAGGCAGCTGTTTTTACCAGGCACGATGTCCAGGAAAGGAACCAAACAGCCCCTAAATTGCTTTTGCCTTTAGCTTTTTGCAAGCTGTAGATGCTTTTTAGGCTATTTATCTGGAAGTTGAGAAAAATATTTTTGGAAAGTATTATCTCTGGACCAGTTTGAAGCAATTATGATGAAGAAATATGAACTCCTAATTTATTTGGATTTTGGTAATGTGTACTCAACGCTAGCTTGAAGCCAGTGTTTCTATTGCTGGTGGTGGCATCCGTGTTTTAAGTGTTATAAACAAGGTTGTTTCCATAGGTTAGTATTCGATGAAGCCTTAAACGCTCTCTGTCCTTAGGTTAGTATTCGAAACGCTCTGTCCTGAGTTGGCTTATCTTTAGTGTAGATCATTATAAGTGGCACTAATGACTCTGCATATATTACTAACACAAGGCTTGTGCAGTAAAAGAGCACCTTCTGCTTACGAACTCTTTAGGGTTAAACGTGCTTTATGCTAACGTAATATTACCTCTCACGTGGCAGGTTGAATTGGAAAGATTACGTCTTCTTTGCGAGAGGGTTGTTAAAAGAGAAAAGGAGAAGGTACTGTATCTGTGATATGCATTTACTTTTTGTGCCTTTTGGTTGCCCAGAAAACTAGACTTCATCAGGCACTAGTATGATCTCTTCGAGAATTACTGGCATTGTTCCTTTGTGCTAGTAGTGATAGTGCTGATTGACCTGCATCATTTGATTTCATAATTATTGTATTATATCTGATTTTCCTATCAACGCCTTAGTTGTGGATATTTTTCTACTGAACTATCCCTTCAGTCTCAAGATCTGAGTACCCCACATATTATATCAAGAGTAAGTTGAACTTAGTATACTTTGGTGAGCAATTGATGCATGAACATAGCGAGTATAAATTTGACCACACATACTCAGACACTTAGATATATTGAACATTCTAGTACTTAAAAAAGTTCCCCAGATACCCGCCCCACAGCAACATGTGACTTGTATCTTGAAACAGAGTGGGTTGCAGCAGAAGAATTGAGGACTGGTCCCTTCTCCTTTTCCATAGATTTTTATGTTTGCAGATATGTTCTTTTTTACTTACCAATGTTGGGCTTTAATGACCCAGTTACTCTGTTGTGGTGGGTCGGCATATTGTTTCAAGGTGATGAACGGCGGATACTTAAGATTTATCATTCAGGGAACTGGGTTGCAGGTTAAAAATTACTATGAACCAGGTTCTAGTTTAGACTTCTTGACAGGCGATCCAAATATATACTGTACTGTTTTTCCTGTCCAGGTGATTTGGTACATATCATGCGGTTGTGAGACATTTAGAAATGGGGAATTCAGAAATAATATAAGATTCTGGGTAGTTAATTTCAAAGTGAGTGGGTGTGATGGTGGCTACAAAGAGATATGCTATTAAACAAAACGTATTAATTATTAAATACTCATCTGAGATGCAGTAAAGAGTATACTTCAAAACATCAATTGTATACAAGGTTTGTTGATGCCAGTTTATATGATACTTTGTCATACGTTAGTTGTCTAGCTGCAATAGTTATGGAGTTTTTACATGCCAACTTTTTTTTTATATCAGAAAGAGTTGCTTGTATGTGAACATGATATACTTGCTGTGAAGAGGGACTATGTTGCCTTCTCGATGCGGGCTTCATGTTATACGCCTGCACCTGGAGCAAGTTCAGAATCTGCCACTACTTCCGTTAATAACAATTCATATGGTGGAAAAAGGCAAAGGTCGGATGATATCACAATGAGATCAGATGATGTGACAGTGGATAGTACTATTCCCAGGAAACACACTATCAGGTTCCCAGTGCATAGCAAGGACACTGATAGGAATACAGCTGACAGTTCGACATCAACAATATCATATAAGCGTAAGTTGGATGATGTGGAATCACTCGCTCTTAAGAATCTTCAAGAAAGAGCAGCTACTGCCATGCAGAAATCAGAAGATGGAGAAACAAAGTCAACAGATAATGCCATGCAGAAATCAGAAGACGGAGAAACAAAGTCAACAGATAATGCCATGCAGAAATCAGAAGACGGAGAAACAAAGTCAACAGATAATGCCTTGCAGAAATCAGAAGACGGAGAAACAAAGTCAACAGATAATGCCTTGCAGAAATCAGAAGACGGAGAAACAAAGTCAACAGATAATGCCTTGCAGAAATCAGAAGACGGAGAAACAAAGTCAGCAGATAAAAAGGTTCAGTATTTTTTTTCCGCAGTTGATTTATATTCTGTTACATCCCCTCATTGCTGATATTTGAACTATATGACGTTGCAGCATGAGGAAACAGCTAAAAAGGAGCCCGCTATCACATCTGACCAAGCTGTGTCGCAGAAACAACACCCTCCAAAGAGACTTGTTTATACTCGCCGTGGCTCCTCCAAAAAGAAGCAACGGAATCAGGATGTTGTAGTACAAGGGCCTGTTGGTGGATAGCAGCAGCGTATCGAAGTGGCTCCTTCCTCCATGGCCAGGGAACATGGTTTCTTGCCCAGCGTCCGAGAAGCAGATTGCAGCAAGCGGGGCTGGCCAGTGTTACCATCTCATCACACAGCCAATGGGGCACGGACGGGCGGAGGTTATAAAATGGTGTGCACCGGGCCCTGCAGTGTGATTTGAGCTTCCAGCCAGAAGGTTTTACCCCCTGAGCTGATGCCACTCAGATGACGTGGCGGCATGGGTGAATTCATCCACTAATTAAGTTATCCGAGGGCAGATTTTGTGAAATATGCTCTGTACGTTTGTCATCTCTGCAGTCATTAGTTTAGTCTTGTAACAGAGAACAAGTAGCTACATCTGGTGGATGATGAAAGAAGAGGGAGGGGGTAGTAGGGGGGTTGTCACTGACTGACATCTGTAGTTGACAAATTGACTTGTGTAGTTAACGTAGGCCATCCATCTGCACATGAATTATCTCTGTACAACAGCAGCAGCATATGTAGGCCCGAATGTACACAGAATTTGGCTGCTCGGTTGATGAGTATGCGTGTGGGTGTGCTTACCTTAGCCTGTGACCTTTGAGACGAAACGTTGCCGGTTTCATGAATCCTGGTAGAGCATAGCAACTTGATGTTTAAACTGTTTGCAGTTTCAGCTTCCTTCCATATGGCACTTGTTTTTCTGAGAAAACCGAGCTGCCATGCGGTGATGTCCTACTATTATGCGTTGAAAACGTGATGGATTCCATTTTAATGCCACCTCCATCTATATGTTTGTTCCAAATGTCATGATTGAGAATTGCACCGTGCAGCCATGGCACTGGCAGCATCTCCAGGCCTGGCTTGGACTTTGATGCCCGCATCTGGACTGACCATACGCAGGCATGTCAACGTCCCCAACCTCCCAGTCTCCTATAGATTACGATCCCATATTCCTAATGTCGTCGATCCCAAGGCCCTTGCACCCACACCTGCGATTTGGCACCGGCACGGACTTTGATGCCATATGTCATCGACTCGCCCTTGTTTTGGCATGTCAACGTCTCCGACCTCCTAGATTATCATCCCAAATGGCATAGACTATGAGGTCCCAAACGGCAGATGTGCGGAATGAAAACGCCGGATTCCCGGGACTGTTTTTTTCAAAGAGTTGGGCTTGTAGCAGTGGACATAAGTTAGGTCGCGGATTTTGACCCTTTTGCACCTCAAAGTAGGCCTCGTATTGACCTGCCGACAAAGCGCCGAAAGCTATATGCATCTTCACTGAGCCTTTTGGCGCATGGCGACTTGGACGTACCTGCGGTGATTTTTGACCGACGACTTATAGTTAAGCTACAGAAACAGTAGATGTTTGTTACTAGTAGGAAGTTTTTGGTTGCAGATTGGTAACGCAAACGCAAATGTAATTGGATTACACCGTTAATGTAAACGGTATGGGCAAAAATTATATCACTTTGTAAGACACTTATTTTGAGACGAAGGGAGTACTTTGTTTGGCTACCTACGTTGTAATGTTAATGAATACCTTGGACAACATCGTTCGTGTCTAGGGCCTGAGAGCGAACAACGACAGTGACGGCGGCGCCGACGGCGGTTGCAACGACGGCGACTGGTTGCGGCGACGGCATGGATGGCTGGTAGCGGCAGCAACGCTTTAGCCAGAGAAAATCACAGAGGATATAGCGAGGAGGGAGACGGGCTGTAGCGGCTTTCGTTACGTACAATTTCGACCGGTAACAGATTTGTACTAGGCTGGGATCTAATACCATGTTATGGGATTACGGAGCAACCAAAACAAACAAGATTTGGGGGTATCCGTTAACACTGTAATCAGGTTATGATACAAAAGCACGAAGCAAACACCTACGTAATGTTCATAAAATCTTTGCGTATTATAAACCGGCACGGCCACATGTCCCTCCTCCTCCGCCTGCCGCTTCGGCGGCGAGATTGCATGGGAACCCTAGATCTGTGGTGCGGCATTGTAGTTAGGTCTTTTAAGGTTAGAGTTTGGTTCCTTAGCGACAGTGTTGTGGTGGCGATAGTGGTGCAGTTTGGGTCAGCAATAAAGTTTCCCCGAGTCATGGTCATTTAACTAGGGACATAGGTGAGGCTACTGGATCGTCTGGTCGTTGCTCTTATGAAGTGATGGACCCGGTTATGTCCTGATGCTATACATGTGGTCTTTGAAGGCGTCTTATGACGGGGTACACAATGATACTTCGTATCTTGGTCCTGTGGCTCCTTCTCCGACGTGTGATGTTCCTCCAGTTTACGCGTCATAGGGGAGCTTGTGAGGTTAGGTCCCCTGAACCCGTCTGACTGGATGGGTGGTCTTCTAGTCTTCTTCTCCGGGGCGACGGTTTATTTTTCAAATCACTATCACCGCCATCTTCTGGCTGGACCGACGACTTCCTAGCCGTTACGTCAACATTTTCCTGATGATGTTTGGAGGAGCAGAGATGACATCGAGCTTCGCTCATGGCGCGTCGTCCATGAGTGTAGGAGGAAAGATGGCGTCTTTCCTCCAGTAATGACACGCGTGTAATTTTTAATTTCTGTAAGGACGACCTTGTAAGGGTTGATCGACTTTATGAAGGAAATATGCCCTAGAGGCAATAATAAAGTTATTATTTATTTCCTTATATCATGATAAATGTTTATTATTCATGCTAGAATTGTATTAACCGGAAACATAATACTTGTGTGAATACATAGGCAAACAAAGTATCACTAGTATGCCTCTACTTGACTAGCTCGTTAATCGAAGATGGTTATGTTTCTTAACCATAAACAAAAGAGTTGTTATTTGATTAACGGGATCACATCATTAGGAGAATGATGTAATTGACATGACCCATTCCATTAGCTTAGCACCCGATCGTTTAGTATGTTGCTATTGCTTTCTTCATGACTTATACATGTTCCTATGACTATGAGATTATGCAACTCCCGTTTGCCGGAGGAACACTTTGTGTGCTACCAAACGTCACAACGTAACTGGGTGATTATAAAGGAGCTCTACAGGTGTCTCCAAAGGTACATGTTGGGTTGGCGTATTTCGAGATTAGGATTTGTCACTCCGATTGTCGGAGAGGTATCTCTGGGCCCTCTCGGTAATGCGCATCACTTAAGCCTTGCAAGCATTGCAACTAATGAGTTAGTTGCGGGATGATGTATTACAGAACGAGTAAAGAGACTTGCCGGTAACGAGATTGAACTAGGTATTGGAATACCGACGATCGAATCTCGGGCAAGTAACATACCGATGACAAAGGGAACAACGTATGTTGTTATACGGTCTGACCGATAAAGATCTTCGTAGAATATGTAGGAGCCAATATGGCATCCAGGTCCCGCTATTGTTTATTGACCGGAGACATGTCTCGGTCATGTCTACATTGTTCTCGAACCCGTAGGGTCCGCACGCTTAAGGTTTCGATGACAGTTATATTATGAGTTTATGAGTTTTGATGTACCGAAGGAGTTCGGAGTCCCGGATGAGATCGGGGACATGACGAGGAGTCTCGAAATGGTCGAGACGTAAAGATCGATATATTGGACGACTATATTCGGATATCGGAAAGGTTCCGAGTGATTCGGGTATTTTTCGGAGTACCGGGTAGTTACGGGAGAAGCAATGGGCCTTGATGGGCTTTAGTGGGAAGAGGAAAAAGGGCCAAGGGGCTGCTGCGCCCCCTCCCCTCTAGTCCGAATTGGACTAGGGAAAAGGGGGCCGGCCACCTTTCCTTCTCCTCTACTTCCTTCTCCCTTCCTCCCCTCTTGGTGGACTCCTACTAGGACTTGGAGTCCTAGTAGGACTCCACATCCTGGCCGCACCAAGCCTTGGCCGGCAACCTCCGTCCTTTATATACTGAGGCAAGGGGCATCCCATGGACACACAAGTTGATCCACGTGATCTTATTCTTAGCCGTGTGCGGCGCCCCCAGCCACCATAGTCCTCGATAATATTGTAGCGGTGCTTAGGCGAAGCCCTACAGCAGTAGTGCATCAAGATCGTCACCACGCCGTCGTGCTGACGGAACTCTTCCCCGACACTTTGCTAGATCGGAGTCCGGGGATCGTCATCGAGCTGAACGTGTGCTAGAACTCGGAGGTGCCGTAGTTTCGGTGCTTGATCGGTCGGGCCGTGGAGACGTACGACTACATCAACCAAACGCTTCCGTTGTCGATCTACTAGGGTACGTAGATCATACTCTTCCCTCTCGTTGCTATGCATCACATGATCTTGCGTGTGCGTAGGAAATTTTTTGAAATTACTACGAAACCCAACACTTTAATATATGGCCGTTTGCACTTTTGCAAAACAAAAAGAAAAGAAAAGTTATGTACAAGCTTAAAGAAGAGCAACACCTCATGCCAGGCACCGGCGGGAGCAACATCTTGAGACCGTGGCATATGAATACAGATGCCTCATGACAAAAAATAATTTGAAGTATATGTGTTAATTTTTTCTCCCCAATACAAGCAATACTAGTGAACCTCACCAAAGAATAAAAAATGACTCTAATTACACATGCATCCCTCCTCTCCATTTCAACTTTATGCATCGGACCATACTTTTTGTCTGTAAGCACCCGTCTTTTGAAGAGGATCCCGTTTCTCCATCCGAACCTACTTTTTTTTGTTATCCGATCCTACATGACATGTAAGGCATCACACTGGGGCTATGCATTGGCCATGCCCTAAGAGCAACTCCAACGGGCCGACCCAAACGGACGACGATTTCATCCGCCTTTTGTTCGTTTGGGTCGACCGTCCGCCCGGCGTCCACCCTGTTTTTCACATGGGTCGGTAGCGCGCCCAACGCGCCGACCCATATGTGCAGGCGTGGCCGGCTGGCCGTCCAATTTTGCATTGCATTCAACATATTATGAAATGAAAATTTAACAAACAAAATAGTACGTCGAAATAAATAGTATAGTTTACAGGCTAAATAAAAAAAATTCACATAGTTTTACAAATGAATAAAAGAAGATACATTTATTGGTTGCCAACATGAGTCTACATATACTCAACCAAATCATTTTGCAGTTGCACGTGAGTTTCCCAATCACACATGTCTTCATGAAACTGAGTGAACTGCTCAAATGTTGCCGCTACTCCATGCTCAGGCACAACATTCTCACCCTGAAACTGAAAGCCTTGATCGTACAGACGTTCCGGGCGCTCGTCTTCTACGATCATATTGTGCATGATCACACAAGCAGTCATCACTTCCCATAGTTTCTGCGTGCTCCAAGTATTAGCAGGATACCGAACGATACCCCATCGAGATTGCAAAACACCAAAGGCACGCTCGACATCCTTTCTAGCACTCTCTTGCTCTTGGGCAAATCTTTTCCTTTTCTCTCCAACAGGGTTGGGTATTGTCTTTACAATAGTGGTCCACTGAGGATAGATACCGTCACTCAAATAGTACCCTTTGTCGTAGTTGTGGCCGTTGACAGTAAAGTTCACCGGTGGGCTGTTGCCTTCGGCAAGCCTAGCAAACATCGGCGAGCGCTGAAGCACGTTATATCATTGTGTGATCCAGCCATGCCAAAGAAAGAGTGCCAGATCCAGAGATCTTGAGACGCCACGGCCTCTAGTATGACAGTGCAAGCCCTGACATGTCCCTTATACTACCCTTGCCAAGCAGAAGGGCAATTCTTCCACTCCCAGTGCATGCAGTCTATGCTGCCAAGCATCCCCGGGAAGCCCCTGCTAGCATTCATCGCCAACAAACGGGCTGTATCTGCAGCTGTCGGCTCTCTCAAGTACTCAAGGTCAAACACAGCAATCACAGCCTTGCAGAACTTATACAGGGACTCTAGGCATGTAGACTCGCTCATACGGACGTACTCGTCAATGAGATCATAGAGCACTCCGTATGCAAGCATTCGGATGGCGGCAGTGCATTTCTGATAAGAGGAGAAACCAATCTTGCCGACGGCATCCTCTTTGCACTCGAAGTAGTCATCATAGCCGACCACTCCCTCTCTAATACGGTTGAAAACATGCCTACTCATACGGAACCGGCGGCGGAATTTGTGATGTTTGAACAACGGGTTTGTTGTATCAAAGTAGTCCTTCCAGAGAAGGAAATGCCCGCTCTCTCGGTTACGATTCAACGCGGAAGGTGGCCCCGAATGGAGCCACGGAACAACGGCCGCTGGTTGTTGAGGTGGTGATGGACCAACACGGCAGCCAATATCACCTCTTCGTCGTCGGACGACGAATCGTTGGAGTCGCAAATGAAATTGTGGAAAAAGAACTCGTCGGCGGAGTCCATTTTCGTACCTTGGCAAACTGTCGAACAGCTTGCGGGCGTCGAAGAAGGAGACGGCCGGCGAGAGGAGACGCGGCACCCACAGACCAGCTAGCTGCCCTGCCGGCGTCCGACGAGCGTGCCGGTCGTATGTGGCGGGGGCGACGAGGCGTCTTCTTGGTCGCGGACGGCTGTGCGGTGGGGGAAGCGGCGGCGGGCGACTGGGGACAGGGGCGGCGTTGCTGGGCGAATGTGGAGGCGGCGGCAGCTGGAAGAGTCGCCGCAAAAATGGGCGACGACATCGGTGACGGAGGAGGCGGGGGAGGGGGGGTTGCTTGTTAGCCGGGGAGGGAGGCCAATGTGTCACAGACCAGCGGACCCGGGGACAGGAGTAAGCGACCGCGCACGCGTCCGTCGCATGTCCGCACCAACACAAATCAGGCTAAAAAATATGCCGAAAATGGGTCGCCCGCGGACGAATAACGGACGCGCGTCCGTTTGAATCGACGCGTTGGGCCGCCTTTTCTATCCGCGCCGACCCAAACGAACGGCCGCAGACAAAATGGATCATCCCATTGGAGTTGCTTGCCAAGCCTTAGCTTTGGAATTTTCCAAACTCTGTACAAGTAGTACAACCGAAGCGCCCGGCCTTCCATTGGAAAGGCTCATGCGTGTGCGCCGTCAGATCAGCTACATGGACGGCCCAGTTTACACGGCCGCACAAAACGTACTCTACCGCCGCCACGTCGGCGCGCTTCACCCGATCAGTGCTACGAGTTCTACTACTCCTCTGTACAATTTCACCATTACAGCGATGCTACGAGCTTGTCGCACTGCGCCGGCGCGAAGGACAGCAGGTCCCTGTGGAGGTCGTAGACGACGTGCGTGTTCTGCTGCTGGTAGTTGCCGATGACGGTCTGCTCCCCGGCCGCCGCGTCCAGCACCAGGCACATGACCCGCGCGCCGTGGTCCTCGAACACGTAGTTGCCGCGCGGCAGCTCCCAGTCGGCGCCGTCCAGGTGGAGCGTCAGCGACGGCACGGCCACGGCCCGCCGCCCCCGCCGCCCCCAGAACGGCGCCGTCGCCGGCAGCGCGAAGCAGAGGTCCAGCGCCGCGCCGGCCTCCGCGCCGATCACCGGCAGCCCGACCTGCGCCACGAACTCCGCCTTCACCGCCTCGTACACGTCCTCCGGCAGCGTCGTGATCGACGCGCCCGAGTCGATGATCGTCGACCTCAGCCGCCGCTCCGGCACCGGCAGCCGCTTCGAGCCGACGCTGATGCCCTTCAGCGAGAGGAAGTAGAGCGACGGCTGCGAGGGGTCCTTGAGCAGCGGGGTGGACTGGAAGGCGGCGCCGCTCCGAAGCTCGGCCGCCGGGCCGAGCGTCACCAGGCTGCTCTTGGACTCGAACATGGACGTGAAGCAGTAGGAGAAGCTGGTGACGCCGAGCTGCGACGGCAGCGACCACCGGCCCCGCCCGAAGCCGGCAATGCCGGTCTCGTTCGCCTGGAAGATGCCCTTGTTGAAGTGGCCGCAGCCGAACGTCAGCCGCCGCTCGGAGCGGCCGTCGGCATTGCCGAAGGTGAAGCGGTCGGCGGCGAGCTGGCCGACGGTGAGCGACTTGTCGCCGTAGTGGTAGACGTAGACGCAGCTCCGCTCGCCCCAGCTCCCTCCGCCGCCGCCGCACGACGTGAACGGGAGCGCGCGGCACAGCGGCGCGTCGCAGGGGAGCGCGGCGTAGGTGGAGGACCGGGCGGGGTCCAGGAGCGGCACCCCCTGATCGAAGCAGTCGAGGCAGGGCGCGCACTGCGTCCAGACGAGGTCGCTGCCGGTGTCGAGCGTGAGCGCCACGGGCCGCGGCGGCGTGCCCACGGACAGGTGCACCAGGTACTCGTTCGTCACGATGCTGCCGCCGCCGCCGGCGCCGAGGCCGGCGCGCACCGGCCGGTCCGCCCCCGCCTCCGTCTCCCGCGACGACAGCAGCCGCCGCCGGCGCGCCCTGGACCGGTGCGCCATCCGGCGCACGAGCTCGGGCCTCGCGAGCCCGAGGCCGGCGTCGGCGTGCGTGAGCAGCGCCGCGATCCCGGCGCCCGGAGCGGACGCGGCGAACGCCGGCAGCGCGAGCAGGACCAGCAGCGTGGCCACGAGCTGCCGCTTCATGGCTGGTAGGTGGCTGAAGGCAGTGACAAAGATCGCCGGGAGCTAGTCGCGGGATTACGCTGCTTATTTATGTTCCATTTAGCAAGCTGCGTAGTCGTGATTGGATTAGTCATTGGATAATTCAGGGGAGCAGTAGTTGGGTGATGTGCCACTGCCTACTGGATGGCTACTTCTCGGCGGAAGCCAGTAACAGCAATCTTAAAATAAGATTGCTTGATAACCAAAAAATCAACAGCACTTTTGTTGCTCTTGCACTTGTCAGGGATCGATCCATGCCCTCGTTTGTGTGGTGGTTTGCATAGGTGCAACTGAATTCATGTTTTTGATGACTCACAAGTTTCATGTTTTGATGACATTTGTACGAAAGGTGTGATAATTTGGCTCTGTGCATCTCACGATGCTAAGACGGAGGGGGACATCTCGTAGGGCACAATGTGCTTTCGCGCGTGGAACGCATGCACGCGCTGCCAGAACGACCCCCCTCTGCTCCTGCCTACGAAATCCACAGATACGGCCAACCACACATCACACAACAACTCATTCTCCATGGTTGAGTACGCCGCCATCCTTTGTACTCTAAAAAAACGACATGCCGTTCGAAAATAAGCTTAACGGCATTTGAACGAACACCTACCGGGCGTGGTGGTCGCCATGGACGAATTTGACCCCCGGGACAGGGGGGGGGGGGGAGTGTACCTGGCTACGGACGGGACCTGGGTGGACTACGCTAAGGCAAGCAGACGCGTTGGTGCTGGTTGCAGAGAGGTACCGCGGCGGTTTCGGAGGAGAAGGGTGCGAATGCAAAGTAAGGGGGAGAAGGGGTGGATTAAAAGAAAATGGGATCGGAAGAGGAAATTAGTGGACCAGGGTGTCGAGCCCTACATGGCTGTTGTCCAGACTCCAACAAAAATGCGTCTGAACCGCTCGGCAGCCGATGTAGCCCTGCGTTGGATGGCACAACACGTCCGGACCATACGGTCCGTACGTATAAGGGCGATCTGAGGGTCAGCATTGGAGATGCCCTTAAAGATCATGTACCCAAAAGATGTCTCTATGGTTAGCATATTTTAACAGTATAGGCGCCAAAGGTTCAGAGAAGGGTTCTCAAAGATGTAGCTAGCCTGTGTAATGAACCATTAACAAATATCGGTGTCCTTGTGCTGTGATTGCTTATCTTAAAAATCTCCTCCTGATCCTAAAAAAAAATATATCTCCTCGGATCTATCTTCCGATCATAATAGTGTTTCTTTTCTTTCATTTTACTACATATTTTTTGAAATGATCTTTTTACATATTATTTTTCTTTGTGAGGAACCTTTTTACATATTTACATTTGAAAATTCCGTCTCTGTCTCAACATCATACACGCTGAAATGGAGCACATGAATTTGGCTGTCAAACATAGGTCGGTGCACGGACTGGAACAGCATGTATAGTTTGACCTTGACGCCTCGTCGGCTACCTATGCATGTGGCTGGGCTGGATGAACGCGTGAGAAATCGAAGTATAGCAACGTGATGGTGAGTGAGAGCGTAAGAATTTTGCGTTACTGCATCTGTGGACATCGACTTGTGATTAAACCGGTCGACATGTTATGTTCTTCCGTAGGTGATGAGTAACATATCTCTTCTCTCCTACTTAGGCCTGTTTGTTTCAGCTTTTGCTTCTGCTTTTGCAGCGTTTTCACTTTACCCAAAAAATCATAAAAACTTCTAAATAGGTCCTTTTGGAGCTTTTATGGTTTTTGACAAGTCAATATAACAATATTTGGCTCCCGAAACCATAAAAACTCCAAAAGCATCTATTTAGAAGCTTTTATGACTTTTTGATCAAAGTGAAAAAGCTGCAAAATCAGAAGCAAAAACCCAAACAAACAGGGCCTAAAAAGCGTGGAAGCCTAACGTTCCGTCGTTTGCTCGTTCTTCATCCAATCTTATGTAGGGCTCCATTCTCTTTTCATTTTGATTTTCCTCTCATTTCTTAATAAATCAATACACTTTTACTAAATAAAATTCTAGTTTTTACACAATCATACTAATATGGACAAATAAATCATGTGCTAAGTTAATAAAATATTTATGCTCTCATTGTAACGTACATGCAGTTATCCAGTCTATTTTTAAAAAGTATAAGGTTGTGTGGTCGATCGGCTCGTCCTTGGTCCAACTTAAGTACATCCTTCCTGCCTTTTCCCTCCCTCTCTTCTTTCTATTTTTCCTTCCATCTTTGTTTATTTTAGCATTTTTAGAAAACCGCATTAAATGCACATTATTCATTAACTTACCAAATAAAGCTATTTTGTCTTTGGTAAATCCTTCTTTTTTTTACGCAATCACACACACATCCTATAAATCACAGATTAATTAACCTGGAAGATTATTTATGCCCCGTTGCAATACACGATCAATTATCTACTCCCTCTATTCCGATTTACTCGTCGTGGTTTTAGTTCAAGATTTACTCGGAACGGAGGAAGTAGTAACTAATGGTGCGTTAAGTGCGGTATAGTAGTAACCCGCACGAGAGTATGAAGGTAACTTAGATGATTAGATTCCTTATGATGAAAGCAGCCTATTTAGATTTAGGACCTAGACTAGGCACATGTGTTTGCATATCTTTTGAATTTATTTCAGCCTTTCCGGTGCGAAAAAAAGAAAGAAATGGCACCGGAAAGGCACATGTGTTTGTGCAATAGTATGGCATGCCCGTCGACTAGATGGTGCTTGCGACGACTTCATCAGTCTCAAGACCCGCTGATCCAGTCTTTCAAAAATGCGCGTATGGTAGGATGTGAGCGTGAAGACTTCATTTTGTTAACCGATCAACCTTTTAGCCCCGTCAATCTTGACATGACATGACCCGCAAAAAAGCGTCTTGACATGACCAGTACTTTTGTTGCAATAAGATTTCCAGTAACACGTAGTTTTCATCAACTACCAGGGGGCGGAAGCGTCCTAATCCGCACCGGAAACTGCAGAGTCAAACAACGGTGGTTAGCTCCAGAACAAAGAAGCCAAAAGCGTGCAGCGGCTACATATATTCTCAATTGGTAGCTAACCGTAGGCGATCTGTTGCTTTGGCCTCTTATAAATCGGGACGAGACGTCATACCGATCGATAAAAGGCTAATTATTTCTCCGCGAAGAAACCTTTACCCGTCCCTTTTTAGGGTCATCGCCGTCGCGGATCAGGGCTATCTTTCTTGGTCTGTTCGTTTCGGCCAAGTTGTCTCTGTCGCCCGCTTGGATCTTAGTAGCAAGCAATCAAGCACGGTGGGGTTGCATTTGTGGCGTTGCTTTGAGTGATTAGCACTCAAGGCGCCGTAGAGCGATCTTGGACAGTGTTGGCGACGTATGTGTAGCAGCTGAGCATGGCATGGCCCGGGCTGAGAAACGGACGATTTCCTTCCTTCCTTCCTATCCATCGCGGGCTGGCGTGCACCGACCGAATATGCGCGCATGCTTAAAATCGCTAGTAGAAAGATACACGGAGGAAGGCTGAAATAGCATGATTAGCAAGTACTATCTAGGACTGATGATAGCGTACACCTCCAAAAATCTTGCTAAGTTTGACTGGCTACAGCTGGATACATCATTTGCTACTAATATTGTCGTGGTTTCTCACTGTTAGTCTTACGAGGTCAAGGCCAAATACACGAGTGTCTGGAAATGGTGCAATCTTTTCTGTTTTTTTAGCATGAGTTTACACTTCCAAGGAATGTTTTGCTAACAAAGGTGGAAGCGTCCGCCCTGCTATGGCCGATTTGCCTATTTAGAAATAATACATTTAATCTTTTCATGAAACTCTTGTTTTTAATGGTAAAATCTCTTCTTCATGTAGATAATCTGCCGTTGTACGCATTGGCTTCATATGCGGTCTATGCTACACCGAGCGGAGTACTAGTCGTTGTTCCTGATTGCGTGTATGCGGTTGGAGTGAGTGATCAGACATATTTTTACCCAACAAGAGTGACAACATAATCTTCGCTTGGGTCACACCCTCCTTCGACATGTGCATAGTTTCGGTTTCATATGATTTTGTTGTTGTCACTGTGCCACTCCTTTTACTTTGTCAGACTCTGTTTTAACGGCGTGCATTTTAGCTATGTAAAGACCGATTGTCATATTACGCTTTGTATTCACTTGATGCCACATTAGAAATGGATAAAAGCATCATTTATCAAAAGAAAAGGAAATGGTTTTGCAAAGACAAATATTGGGATCTCGAGCTTCCAAGCGCTGTAACCGACTCCTGTTAGGAAGAAGGGCCCAACCACTGCCACTAGCGACGTATGGCATGTCACGCCAGGCTCTGGCGGCAGCTAGTAGCATCTAGCGGCATTCACAATGACTAAACGTGTCACCGCCGAGCAGGACAAGATGGGTGGATGGGTCAAGCACTGCAGAATAGGCGCTTGCTTGCGTGGCGGCGATGTGTTTTTCAGTAGTTAACTGTGGATGATTCGCTCGTGTGTGCTCAGCAGTCCAAAGAAATGGGTGTGCAGAAATGAGCCTCGAGCTCGATGGCGTACCGAACTATGGATGGATCGCTGGACTGCGCAGGTCCGTCCTTCTTATTTCCTCACGACTCGCTGGATGTCATGGCAGTTGTTGTTTTGTGCTCTGTCACAAAAGCAGAGGGCCGGAGCAAATGCGAAGAAGAAGAAGAAGAAGTAGGAGCGAATTCCAGTATTTTATGTACGGTGTACCCGGCATGTCCACGTCCCGTTGGTTCAGAGCATCTACAATCGAACCCCTCAACCCTGCCTCATACGTCTGGGCGGGCCACCCGAACACTGTCCGGTCATGATTTTTTAACCCAGACAGCCCCTTCAAACGGCCCTCAAACGTTCAGACTGACTGGCACCTTCATATTCAGCCAAATATGGAAATAATATACAGGCGCCTGGGCACGTCCGCCATGTCGGACCCGGCCCACGCTGGCTCACCCGACCCCGCATAAATTCTTTCTCATCCACTCACCAGATCAAACCCTAACCACTTCACTCCTCTTCCCTCCGCTCCCCGTCTGCCACTCAAGCTCGTCTCCGGCTCCTTCCGGCCTTCTCCGGCATGGCGGGAAGCGGATCCGAGTCATTCACCTCCAGATCCGTCGACCCCGAGCTCATCCCGCGTGGCCCTGAGGAGATGGTCGTCCGACTTGCGCTCTGCGGCACCCGGGAGGAGGCCCTTGGACGGTTGCGCTCGGACTCCATCCGTCGGGAATCCATTGCGTCCGCCCAAATGGGGTATGGATCCGGCGCTAGGCCGGCCATAGCTGCCTCGCCGGAGGTCGTGCGGTCCGTCTGGCGCCCGGACGCGCTGGCGGACACGCAAGCCCTTCGGTGACGCGCCGAGCATCGGGACGAACCATGGGCCTCGTCCAACGAGGCCATGGCACGGTGTGCCGGCCGTGCAAGGCACCGGGCGCGGGAGGCGGCGGCGGCGGACGTCGGCGAGGCGGAGTCGCATTCTCCGGCGCCCCGTATGGCACATTAGTCCGGGCGCCGCAACTGCATCGTGGTGGACATCTACGGCTCGTCCCCGGACGGATCCATCATCGATCTGACGTCCACCGACACCGTTCGTGTTCCGGTCTCCGACGAGGAATAGTAGGGCATGGGAGACAGCGGGACCTTGAGTCCTATGAGCTAGCTCATGTACCATGCCCTACCCTACTTTGCCGGCGACCGGCCAACACTCTGAGGAGCGCAGCCGGCCGTCGGGCATGGCCAGAGCGGAGCCGGGCGAGCGGGGAGCGGAACTGGACGAGCTCCGCGCAGATTAGGTTTCACGTTGCATGTAATAATATGAACATGAGGTTTTTAATTGGACGTATTTGGATGTGAAATGCGTTTTCTAAAAGGTGACCAGTCACTGTCCGCGGATGCGTCCGGGTACATCCGCGGGTGTTTGAGGGGTCGGATTTGACAACCTCTCAAACACCTCTGTACTTGTTATGTGGACACTCCTTTTGTGCTTGTTCTAGCTTAATCCACCGCCGCAAGTGTGACAAACAAGGGAAGGGGCGCTTTGGCTCTTGGCCAGTCATGATTCTAGCGGTATCTCAGCTGCAGCCGCAGGTGTCATCTAGCTCGGTGCCAACATAGATCGATTTGGATGCTACCACCTTCGCAGGCAGGCAGGCAACGGGTTAATTAACGGGATCTCACCAATCACGTAAGCAGGAGGACATGCTAGCTTGCTGGTTTTGCCGGCCCATGGATGGGGATCTCACTAACCATGCACGCAAGTGGAAAGCAGGACCTCTTTGCACGTCTCGTCTAGGCGGCGTGCGTATTGGCCGAACAGTCGCCGTAGCGTAAGTGAGTGTTGACCTCCCAGCACGACGGAAAGGTTAACTTATTAACCAGCAGCGCAAGTTTCCACGCAGATGTGGTTGTGCAGTGCCGAACGCGTGCTCTCGATCGTTTGGATGGGTTCGGTTTGGACGTTGGGGATTCCGCCGGTGAAAGGCAAGAGAGATTGGCCATTTTGCTCTGCTATTGGTGGCCTACCGCCCACTCAATTTTGGGTAGTTTCGTGGAAATTGTTCCGCTTTACTATTTAAACGTGTTTGGTTTGTGGGAATTAGAGATTGAGAATGTGAGTTGAGGGGTGAAAAGTCTTTTGATTGAGTAGAGGGAATGAAAATTTAAGTGGCAAGAGGACTGAGGGTTGAGAGGGCTAATTCCCACCATTTTTTTTTCATGGGTACCCTGTTAATTCGTAGGTAGAGCTTCATCCTAATCCAATTCCCAACTTGTACCCAACAAAGGAATAGGAGTAAGAATCTACTTCTCATGTCTAATCCCTATACAATCTCCTACGTACAAACTCCCAGTCCCCTGCCCCAATGGTTACCGAACAGGTTGGACTTCACGGTCACATCCGTGGTGGCCACGACTAGTGCGCCAGGCAAGAAGGTAAATCCTATTTGATGCTCAAGGCGTCAAACATAGCGTGCGGCTGTACCTCGCTTATAGCAAGGTAGAAGTACCCATAAGCACAATTATACAGAAAGCAGTCTCCTTTATTCTCCTTTATTCGTATCTGGGGAAAGGGTTGGTCCTCCAAATTCTCTTTAAAGAATGTTAAAGCAGTACTGTAATTTTCTGGTGAAATGGAAAGTGGTTGCTACCATATTGTTTGTAGTGATTACATCATAATCCTCATCGGTTGTTATTGATGGGCCTTAGCATAAGCTTTAACAATTTTTCTGAATTGCCTAAAATGACAGTTTTTCTTAATTGTGAAGCTTCTAGAAGCTTCCAATCGGTGTGAAGTTTCTAGAAGCTTTGGACCAATTTTTTGGTTTGTCATTTTTTTCCAATTTTTTCTCTATTTAAATTCCTTTTAAAATTTTAAAATTTCATGACTATTATTATTAGTGCGCATTTTCGAAATTGGTGAACAATTGTCAAATTCATATATTTTTATTAATTTTTTGAACTCTTTTCAAACTCACAAACAAAATTTAATTTTGTTTGAAATTTATGAACAATTTTTAAATGCATTTTTTTAAATTCGCAATCTTTTCTTGAACTCACAAAATAATTCTTTCAAATTCTTGAAGTTTATACATTCCACCAATTTTTTGAACCAACAGGGTAGTAAAAGACAAAAATGATTGAAAATAAAATGTGCGAAATCTGTTGGTGAGCGAAGCCAATGGACGAAGTGAGCTACTAGGTCGTGCGCTAAAGGCATTGCGGAGAAGTCCCCGAATCAATCAATCAACAAGTTGAGAAAGAAGAAGCAAAACTTACGATCTCTTCGGATGCCATGAACAATGGCCACCTTGCCTCTAGCATATCAACCGCGCCACAAAACTTGGTGACACTAGTCTGGATGGCATGTCATCGATACAATAACGGCCTCACATTGCAAGCGTGGATGATGTGCATGTCATAGGGCACAATGTGCTTTCACGCGTGAAACAAATCATGCACGCGCTGTGAGAACGCTCCCCTCTGCTCCTGCCTATGAAATCAGCGGATACGGCCAACCACGCATCACACAACAACTCATTCTCCATGGTTGAGTATGCCGCCATCCTTTGTACTATAAGTAATGTTTGAGCAAAGTTTCATATCAATTCAGCAGAACATCAATTTTAGGAGTTGCTCATATATTTAACTGTGTGTATAAATTATAATCCAAGTTGTCTATGGTGCTATAGGTACATAAACCAGGTTTAAATAATTGCAATATCAATACATAACTATAAAAATTTCAATATTGATACATAACCATCGGGTTTCCGTACCAGATACATAACCACCAACCCTGCAAAGAAAAAAAAAACATAACCACCAGGTTTCAGAAATGAAACCATTAAATTTGAGCTCCAGCTCAAGCACCATCTCATCAAAGGAATGATGGAAATGTGAAATAAAGTAATGCAGCTAAACACAAGTTTGAGAACATCCGATCTTTCACGGTGTGAACACTGTAATATTCAGAATCACTGTGAGGTATTTAACTGCGGCAATTCAGAAATTAGCTCTTGAAATTCAAAGACGGTCCAGTCAGCTTTGGCTGCAACTGCTTCTCTCATCTGGACACCAGCGTAACAGATGAACAAGTCTGCTCCACCAGGCTGCCGAGCCTGCAAAGAACATGTATATAAATTAAGCTACACACATTTTTGTCCATTCCTCATAGATATAGCTCCTTCATCGCACTAAAAATTAATAACACTAAGAATCGGTTAAATAGCTGCGTACACATCATTCATAAAAATATCATATGTTGGCCTTTGACGAGAATTAAATGCCATGAATCACTATTTAACATGTCGTTAGGAAGTCACAGCAGTTTTGTCCTCCGCACCCCCCTACTCCTAAGTACTACCTCCGTCTCAAAATATAAGACATTTTTGTAGGCTAAACATCTTACATTTTGAGACGGAGGTAGTACTAAGTGATGTCATTGTCTCACATGATTTAGGATCTGTAAAAAGATGAACTAGTGCAGTCTGCACTTATAGCCCTTCTTGCCACCTCATTTTATTGAAGAAACTCACTCTCCTGTTATTTACATCTCTAGTCAAATAACGAAGAGAACAACATGCAGCACCTGATGTGAGATTGAAAAACACAAACAGTGAGAAAGGAGTTGCAAATAAACAAATCAAGCTGCATCAACTGGCCACTTCCACATCTTTCCCCCATCAGATAAATGAATCGTGTCAATACGTGTTGTTTACTTTACCCAAAGAAACATATTTATTTTCAAAGGAATTATCCACAGATGTACCTCAAGATCAGTTGCACCATCTCCAATCATAACCAGCGTCTTGTAACCACGATCCTGAACACATGGAACAAGGTCACTTATGGGGCTAGAAATTAAGAACATAAATGCAACATCGGAAGTCACAGTTACACTAAACCTGTCTTATTTGTTGCACTGCTACTGCTTTACCCCCACTTCGAGAAGTGGGTTCTGTGGTATCAAATCCAGCATACTCTCCGGATGTACCAAATAGCAGTCTGTTCGCTATGATGTTTTCAGTAGGAATGCCAAGCTCAAATGCCACAGGCTGGAAGCAAGACAAATAGAAAACTAAGGGCTGCTTTACGCATGCATGTGAAAATTCAGTTGCAAAATTATATTTACAATTTTCTCAAGAGAAGAAAAAAGGAATTATAGTTTTTAGATCGGGAGAAGAAACATATCCTTGTTTAATGTTCCAACAAATAATATAGATGGGAATTTTAGCATTAATGTCTGTATTCAAACTATAGATATGTTAAAAGTAAAGCTTGGTGTGACATCCAAATATAACAATTATCAAAGTTTGAAGATTTTTTAAGGACAGGCAAATTTGACCATGTTCTGATATTCCAAAAGTACCAATAGTGCAGCCAATTAGTGAAGATATACCTCAATCATTTGTCTGAAACCTCCTGACACAAGGAACACTTCAGTATTATTAGCTATTAACGTTTTAATCAAATCAGCGATTCCAGGAGAAATCCTGCAGATACAAACATATTGCTTTTGATAAACATGTGGATGAACCAAGAAAATGAACAATGTGTGTACCTAACATGAAAATTACATCTGTTTTAGTGCTGAATAAATGACTAACGAATACCATATTAGTAGCATTATTCTGTAGTCAGAGATATTGGGAAATCTCTTATTAAGACACACAGCGAATAAGTCGGAAGGGTTATGTTGTGGTTGCAGGGCACGCAACAGCCTAACGGTGGAGACTCAAGTGGTATAAGCAGGTACTCCCTCCGCCCCGTAATATAAGAGCGTTTTTGACACTAGTGTAGCGTTTTTGACACTAGTGTAGTGTCAAAAACGCTCTTATATTATGGGACAGAGGGAGTAGTATTTTGTATCTCATTTAGTGGTATTAAAAAGAACTTAGACTTATTATCCTGAAATGTTGTTTTTCTCGTGGCACCAGACCAATTTTGCATATAGTGTAGCTAATATTTTTCATATTGGTGTAAAAAGAGAAGCCGAGTGAAATCAGGTAGGAATTCCTAAGATCGTTCTGTTATGTTCAGTGGCACATATCATACCATTCCAAATTAAGAATAACAAAGCTGTGGAATCTCAAAAGATCCATCTAGGAAGCAAATACGGCAGCTAAATAGTGCTTAACTTCTTGAATCAACCTGAAGTTGGGACTTGGATAAGGTTACCTGGGCGGCCTCTTCTCCAAACAGTCCTGAACTTGGGACAGAGATGGCTTGATTAACGAAATCCGGGCAGCAAGAGCCTCTTCAAATGGAACGGTCCCTGTCATTGCCCTGAGAACATTAGACCAAGATTAGTTCTTCCAAAGATATTACTCCGTCCGATCCAAAATAAGTGTCGCAGTTTTGAACCGGGGTAGTATATGACTGAAAACTGCGAAAATTATTATGATCGGAGGTAGTATATGCTAAGCACTAACATACTATGGAAAATGTGACATTTACTTTGTCGTCCACTCAGCTACTGCCTGCCCAGCCCCACAGAAATCAGCAAGCTCATCAATACCCTCATCCAAGCATACAGTGCTATCCACATCGAAGCACACCGCATCGGCACTGCGCCATGTCTCAAGAACCTCTGGGCATAAGCAGGAAAATCATCACATAAGCTAACCTAGATGCTTCTTGGGAGACGCACGTCACTTAACCAATTAGAGGAATTCTGAGTAAATACCACTAACCTTTCGAAGGCTGGCGGTTGGCTAAACAAGAAGAGGAAGGGTGCTTGGAGACCTTCATTGGTGCTGCCACCACGGCACGAGCTTGAGAGAGTTTGGCACAAGGGAAGAGTGGGTTTGCAGCTCTTATCGCTAACTGTGAAGTCTGTGCTGATCGAACTGAAGATAATGGAGAAACCGACAGAGTATGCCGTGCGCTGGTGCGTGCACTGATTGAACTGGCCATACCATGCACACCTGCTTGCAAATCAGAAGGAAACACCATTAGGCCAAAAACACAACCACCAAGATCATGTTACTCCAGCCAGCTCCAAGAGAAGGCAACATTTACTGCAGCGCGACTGGCACAAGGAAAAAGCCCCTGCCCCTAGGCCTGCTCGAACTCGTTGATGCAAAGCATCAAACAGCTCATGGGCATGCGCCCGGCGGTGCAAAGAGCGGCAAACACCGACGCCGGGCTAAAATTAAGCTCCAAGCAAGTGGAGGCAGAGCAGGAAGAAACTCGTACGCACGGCCGGCGACAGCATTGCGGCGTGGCCTATGATGTCTTGTCTGCCGAGACCCGATTGCTGACTGACCGACTGCCACCGGGGCCGACGTCCGCGCCCTCCTCACGCTGAGCCGCGCGCCTCGCCCTGCTCGCTGCGGGCCGCGACGGTGTCGGAGGGACGGCGCGGCGCATCACCTCCGACGGCGGCAGTACAGGCCAGAGCAGGGGTGGTTCCACGGCGGCCCGCCCTGCCCTGCTTGTATGGTGGGTCCGCTTGCCGCTGGCCAACGGCCATGGCGGATAGAGAATCTAGGAGAGGGCGGCATGGCTGAAATCTAGTACTAGCAAGGAACCAAAAAAGAAAAGAAAGATCGGATCGTGATCCGGGAACTCACACTTGCAGAACAGGAGAATATTCTTCGTCCGGTCGAATGGCGCGCCCAGGCGATACGAAGGATTTGCAGAACGAAGGTTGGTGACGGGCGGAGTGGCGTTCCTCCACCTACCACGTACCTGAACTATGTTGCCATCCTCCGATGACAAGTGGGCCTACTGATTGGCTCTTGTTACCATCCACGAATGTAGGAAAATACAACTATTGCCCGTCCAATATCGGAAAATACCTGATAAAAAGTTTCTGGGAATTTTTAGTAATACAGAACAAAGTCAACAATCTTCGAAACTATTTTACGAACAAACTTGACTTACTGGCGTACTCAGTATTAAAATTTCGACAAAGAAAAACTCAAGTAAAAAATCTAAGCGAAAAAACAAAATTTCTAGGAAAATATATTGTGAATATGTAACTCTAATGTAGTGCCGATTTTTTTCCGCCAACAATACCACGAAAGTCGTTTCTTCCCAAAAAGTTATACCCGAGTCTAACACTTGAGCAAGTTTGTTGTAAAAAAAAATCTTGAATTTTCGACATTGTTGCAATTACTATTTTTCACTACTTTGACTCTTTCAAAACACTTTCGCACAAAATAAACTTCACACAAAACTATT
Organism: Triticum urartu; assembly: GCF_056163025.1. Classification (NCBI taxonomy): domain Eukaryota; kingdom Viridiplantae; phylum Streptophyta; class Magnoliopsida; order Poales; family Poaceae; genus Triticum; species Triticum urartu. The sequence goes on along the minus strand of NC_141879.1, from coordinate 145,698,894 downwards.
TTACGATCTGACTCTTTTAATAACACCACAAGCCATGACGTTTCTTCTCTATTTGGAAACGCCGGACTAACCACCGTTGCTCCCCTTCATAAATAAAATGGCAATATGAACAAGCTAGTTGAAACGCCAACACCCTTGGCGTTTCATGCTTGGGCAGCAATGCCAGCCACCCTTGGCATTTTCAGCAACGCGATATACTTGGACGTTTCTGCCTTGCCACGTAGCGTCTCGACCAGGCCAGCAACGTTGGCTACCTCGGCGTTTCTAAATAAAGAAGAATCGTCACGGCTTGTGGCGTCATCAAAAGGGTCAGAACATGAAATAGTTTTGTGTGAAAGTTTTTAAAAGAGTCAAAATAGTGAAAAGAGCCTGAGTCCCTATGTTCAATATCTCTCTTTGACGACTCAAAAAAGATTTCGCTTTGCAATAGGCATGTACCATCTCGGTTCTTTTGGGGGGAAATCGAAAGAAGAGAAAGTACAACCTAGTCAAGTGGACAAGAGGAATGCAGCCGCACATGGAAAAGGCAATTGTGCCATTTGATGATGCAGCTCCAACAGAGGCGACAGTGGAGGGGGTGACAGGGGTAGGTGGTGGGGAAGCGAATACTTTCTCCGTCCGGAAATACTTGTCATCAAAATGAACAAAAGGAGATGTATCTAAATGTATTTTAGTTCTAGACACGTCTCTTTTTATCCATTTTGATGACAAGTATTTTCGGACGGAGGGAGTATGAGCATGCAAGCGGAAGTAACTGGTCCAGAGACCGCTAGTAACCTGACAGTGCCGAGTGTGGCGCCCCATCAAGTACAATGAGTTCTATAAGATGGACCCGTCGGTGGTGTGGCCAACAAACCGACAATTCATGATTTGGCATGCCTTGTTCAGAACACCAATGAAAAATTAGTCTTTTATCTAAAACTAGACATAAAGCAAATAAAGTTTGTTGTTTACGTAATATGTTTGGTTTGAGTGGTTTTGCTGGCATTTAAAGTAATGATCTTAGCGGTGGTTTAACTCTTTTATGGTGTGATCAAGTTGAAGTAGAAGTCAAAAAAGTTAATGAAAGATTTATTGATGCTTGCATCCGTGTGTCTCCAAATGCCCCCCTTTGGCGTCTGATTTGTGTGTATGGCGAACCCTGAGTGGATAACCGGCATCACATGTGATCCTTAATGCAAGAGCTGAAAATGAAGTTCAATCTGTCGTGGCGTGTGATGGGCGATTCTAATGTAGCCATGTGGTCATTCGAGCACTTCTTTGTGACACCAAGAAATGAAAACCCGATTCTTGCATTCCGAGACATGCTTCAAGTTTGTGAACTATCAGGTCTGGTTTCTCTGGTATTGCTCACACATATTGTACAATAATAAGAGGAAAGGTAGGCGCAATGTTAAGGTGAGTGTCTGCGGAATGGAGGATGGGGTTCCCCGAGGCTACTATGATCTGTTGGTCGTAATGTTATGGTCGTCTAAGGAGCAAGGAATCACGAGGGGGCTTGGATAGGCGGAGCCCGAGGTCCATTGACAGTCCCCCATATCCTCGAGAAGAACCTTGGATCCCGCCTACGTATCCTCCTCCCCAGGCACGTGCTTGCTGGGTGGGCACTTCCGAGGTCATCGACGCGTTTGAAGGGAAAGCATGTGCCCATGCTGCAGGAGGGCAGTGATGGTGAAGACGCATATTTTCCCATACCATGGCAGGTAGAGAGAGTTATTACTTGCCGGACACGATGGGAGCATTGACACCTGCTCCCCCTGTGGCTGGGTCAAAGGACGGTTCATCCCCATGATTGCTTATTCATCGACACCGGGATGCGATAGAGTAGTGGGTTGTAAGTCGACATATCTTTTCGGCGCGTCACCTCCAGTGGCCATTGGCTCTCCGACATCATCCCAATGTATGCCATGGGACCAGGCGCCAACCTCGGCAACGATTTCTTCTCCAGGGCGGCCCTTCTGGCCAACCAGGGTGACTTCCCGTCCACGTTGATGGCCGACTCAGAAGAAAAGCAGAAGAGCGGCAGTGGCGGCGCGCCACCAGCAAGTTCTGGATGTTGAGGTCGTCAGGCTCCTAAGGGACTTGGGTGTAATTTTATATTTTGTTTGGGATGCCTTGTAATGCTGAGATTTTTATTATGAATTTGTATATCTTCGCAAAAAGGTGGATTTCGATCACGGAAAAGCTAAAAATCTAAGCCAGATTTGTAGGCATGGCAAATGGAACGCTTTTCATGTTAATTTATGTTGGCGCGAGGATGACAAAATTAGTTGGTGAGTCCGACAATTTCCTGGCAAAATATAAATTGAGGCAGATTTGCCATGCTCACCAACTAAACTAACCAGCCTAGACAAACATAGTTTACCATGAAAAAAATTTGGTTTGCCATGCCAAAAAATCCAATGTCCGTTGTATATTCAAATCCTTCAATTAGGGAATAGCACCAACAATTTTTTTTGCCATTTCCCTTGACTAGGACAACTCGGTTGCGTGTGTCCATGCAAAGCATGGCTGTGACAGTATCTCCATGCCGCTCGACGTATACCGAAGGAGGCGGGTAAATGTCCAGGGGGTAACACACTGCCCCGGGGGTCGTCATCATCATTCGTAAAAGCATGCCATGGGCAACCATGCCACCATGATACAAAGCTAGACTAGCATATTCCAATTTGTATTCGACCAATAGGGGCCTCCGGCAGGTCCTCCACCGATATTATAAATAGGGGAGCCCGAAGCCTAACCAAGGGTCGATCTTTTAATCTTGTAATAGACACACATTGTAGCTCTCTACCATTGGAATGAGAAACAAGGCATGAGTAGGGTATTACACCAAGAAGGAGGCCCGAACCTAGGTAGTTCTTTATGTCCATCTGTACTTCATCCTACCACCGTTCATCCATGACTTAGGATTGTTAGACGCATTCAGTCCCTGGCCGAACTCTGAAAGGGTTGTAGCAAACAACTAATATGTAGGTTCTTAGAAACCGACATATACTTTTGCTAGCAACATGGAGAATTTAGTTTTATGTAGGGGGGTGTTTCTATGACTTTAATTTTGTCTCAACTTTATTTTGATCTATGAAACTGAATATTGATATATTATATGTTAGTTCACTTAATTACATTTATATGACCACATTGTTTATATTTTCAGTGTTTTATTTGTGGTTCAGAAGTTTTGGTGCTATTTTATATGTTGTGTATTTGAACACCCGCTTCGATTTCCATATTAGACGCGTAGCCTCAAACTTGCCCAAGCTTCACCAAAATTCTATCTCCGCCACTACGGCTAGGTATAATTAAGACCTTTTTTTTATCTTTTTATTTAGCACTGGATGTAGAAAAAGCATGTTTCTTTGCGCTCGTTTTCACCTAGAACTAGTGCGTACGTAGAAGAACTGTATAGACTTTCACAGCAGCATCTCAAGGTGGATCGAGGTCCGGTTCATAAATTGCAAGCCTTTGGGAGCTCTTGCTCGAAGAAACCCTAGAGAATACCCTCCTAAGCATTATCTTTTCTCTGAAAATTTATGAAACTTTAGTCCCCAAAATAAAAGTGAATGAAACTTAACAAAATTGATAGCAACTACTCCTACAACTGTCTAGAGGCTATATCATCCATCAAAACTATTTTGAACCATACAAATTCAACATGCAAGCTCATATATATGGTCACCAACAATAGCAAAATATGCAAAACATAAACCAATAAAACAAAAACTAATTGGACCATCAGAGGAGTCACATACCAAGGAGCGATTCCTCTGAACAATTTGAGAAATGGAGCTCCGAGCAAAGAGATAAAAAATTGGACAAAAATGAGCAAGAACATGGGATGAAGAGCAAGGGTGATTTTTTCTGGAGGTGGAAGAAGGCAATGGGCAAGTGCACTAAGTGAGGGGACCCCCATGGGACCCACGAGCTCACATGGCGTGCCTAGGGGGTGGGCGCGGTGTGTGAGCTCGTGGCTCAGAGGTGCACCCCCCTAGGGTGTGTTCAGTGCCAAAAATTCTAATATATTTTAGAAAAAAATCATACTAAATTTTCAGGTCATTCCAAGGACTTCTATTTTCGAGCATTTCTTATTGCACGGATAATTCAGAAAACAGGATAATCATGACATTACTCTATATTAAACTAAAAATAACAGAGAGCAAACTATAGGTACAATAGGTTGTTCTTACTAAATTCATCGACCGCATACCCCTAAAAAGGATCCATGAATAAGGTTGATCAAGTCTTATTAACAAACTATTTTCGAGTAACATGAAACCAAAGAAATTCCGTATAACACTAGGTTACCTCAATGATGTCTACTACACAACCTTCTTCTTGTAGACGTTGTTGGGCCTCTAAGTGCAGAGGTTTGTAGGACAGTAGCAAATTTCCCTCAGGTGGATGACCTAAGGTTTATCAATCTGTAGGAGGCGTAGGATGAAGATGGTCTCTCTCAAGCAACCCTGCAACCAAATAACAAAGAGTCTCTTGTGTCCCGAACACACCCAATACAATGGTAAATTGTATAGGTGCACTAGTTCAGCGAAGAGATGGTGATACAAGTGGTATATGGATAGTAGATAAAGGTTTTTGTAATCTGAAAATATAAAACTGCAAGGTAACTAATGATAAAAGTGAGCGTAAACGGTATTGCAATGCGTTGAAACAAGGCCTAGGGTTCATACTTTCACTAGTGCAAGTCCTCTCAACAATAATAACATAATTGGACCATATAACTATCCCTCAAATGCAACAAAGAGTCACTCTAAAGTCACTAATAGCGGAGAACGAACGAATAGATTATGGTAGGGTACGAAACCACCTCAAAGTTATTTTTTCCAATCAATCTGTTGGGCTATTCCTATAAGTGTCACAAACATCCCTAGAGTTCGTACTAGAATAACACCTTAAGACACAAATAAACCAAAACCCTAATGTCACCTAGATACTCCAATGTCACCTTAAGTATCCGTGGGTATGATTATACGATATGCATCACACAATCTCAGATTCATCTATTCAACCAACACATAGAACCTCAAAGAGTGCCCCAAAGTTTCTATCGGAGAATCACGACGAAAACGTGTGCCAACCCCTATGCATAGGTTCATGGGCGGAACCCGCAAGTTGATCACCAAAACATACATCAAGTGAATCACGTGGTACCCCATTGTCACCATAGATACGCACAGCAAGAAATACATCAAGTGTTCTCAAATCTTTAAAGACTCAATCCGATAAGATAACTTCAAAGGGAAAACTCAATCCATTACAAGAGAGTAGAGGGGGGAGAAAACATCATAGGATCAAACTATAATAGCAAAGCTCGCGATACATCAAGATCGTATCACCTCAAGAACACGAGAGAGAGAGAGATCAAACACATAGCTACTGGCACATACCCTCAGCCCCGAGGGAGAACTACTCCCTCCTCGTCATGGAGAGCACCGGGATGATGAAGATGACCATCGGAGAGGGATTGCCCCCTCCGTCAGGGTGCCGGAACGGGTCTAGATTGGCTTTCGGTGGCTACAGAGGCTTCTGGCGGCGGAACTCTCGATCTATTGTGCTCCCCAATGTTTTTAGGGTATATGGAGACATATAGGCGGAAGAAGTACGTCAGAGGGGCCACGAGGGGCCCACAAGGGTGGAGGGCGCGCCCCCTGCCTCGTGGCCTCCTCGTAGATCCCCTGACGTGCACTCCAAGTCTTCTGGGCTTCTTCTGGTCCAAAAATAAGTTCCGTGAAGTTTCAGGTCAATTGGACTCCGTTTGGTTTTCCTTTTCCGCGATATTCTAAAACAAGGTAAAAACAGAAACTGGCACTGGGCTCTAGGTTAATAGGTTAGTCCCAAAAATCATATAAAATAGCATATAAAACATCCAAGGTTGATAATATAATAGCATGGAACAATAAAAAATTATAGATACGTTGGAGACGTATCACTCAACGAGGATATGCATTTCCCCAACAATAAGAGTTTGATATTTATTTTTGATAGCCGGAATAGGAAATTCGAAACCTCCAATAGTAATTGCCATAATTCTTTCAATAGAGTTGACACTATTCACTTGGAGTTGTTTCTTCGGAAGATATACCGTATGCTCATTAGCACTGACATGAAGAATGATCTTACTTTTGTTGCAATCAATAACAGCCCCTGCAGTATCCAAAAAGGGTCTACCAAGGATAATCAATATGCTGTCGTCTTTGGGCATATGAAGAATAACAAAGTCCATTAAGATAGTAACATTAGCAACAACAACGAGAGCATCCTTACAAATACCGAAAGGTATAGCAGTTGACTTATCATCCATTTTCAAAGAGATTTCAGTAGGTGTCAACTTATTCATGTCAAGTCTTCTATATAAAGAGAAATACATAACACTAACACCGACTCCTCAATTAAACAAAGTAGTTTTCACATAATTACCTTTGATGGATCATGGTATAGTAGGTATTCCTGGATCTCCTAATTTCAGAGGTATTTTTTCCATTAAATGAATAGTTTGCAAGCATAGTGGAGATCTTAGCCTCCGGTATTTTCCTCTTATTTGTGACAATATCTTTCCTGTATTTAGCATATGGAGGCATTTTCATAATCTCAGTCGTACGTGGGTTATCAAGATCAACTACATGTTCTATTTCCACATCATTATCAGATTCTTTATCATTGCCTGGCTGAGCATCAACATGATCATTATTAGCATCATCATTATCATTATCACTAGGTGGATGTTCATTAACATACTATGTATCGGCATGAGAAATAGAAACATTATTAGGATTCTCAGAAGGGTTTTCTATAGCAGGTTCACTAGAAGCATGCAAAGTTATATCCTTCTTCTTCATCATCTTCTTCTTCCACTTAGGTGAACTAGGTACATCGTTATTAATTCTCTGAGAATCTTGTTCAATTCTTTTAGGACGACCTTCAGGATATAGAGGATCTTGAGTCATCTTACCTCCTCTAGTCACTACTCTAGTAGAATGATCATTTTTATTATTCATCTCATTAAGAAAATCATTTTGTGACTTAGAGACTTGTTCTAACTGGCTATGAACCATAGATGAGTGTTTACTTAGGCCTCTAACATCATTAGCAATTCTAAACATCAAATCACTTAAATGTTCAATCATGATGGCATTATGTTTTAGTTGATTGCTTACATATCTATTAAAGTTTTCTTGCTTAATGACAAAGTTATCACATTCATCCAGGCATTGACTAGGAGATTTATTATAGGGAATATCACCTTCATAAAATCTATAAAGAGAATTTCCCTCTACTACCAGTGTCAGAATGTCTAGCCCATGCATTTCTTCAATAGGTGGTAGATTCTTAACATCTTCAGATTTAATACCTTTCTCTTTCATAAATTTCTTAGCTTCTTGAATATCTTCTGGACTGAGGAATAGAATACCTCTTTTCTTTGGAGTTGTCTTAGGTGGTGGTTCAGGGAGTGTCCAATCATTGGCATTCCTCAGTATATTATCCAATAATTCTTGAGCATGTGATAACCCACAAGTATAGGGGATCGCAACAGTTTTCGAGGGTAGAGTATTCAACCCAAATTTATAAATTCGACACAAGGGGAGCCAAAGAATATTTGTAAGTATTAGAAGCTAAGTTGTCAATTAAACCACACCTGGAGATTAATTATCTGCAACAAAGTGATCAGTAGCAAAGTAGTATGATAGTTTTGATAATAGTAGCAGCAGCAATAGTAACGGTAACAGTGATAGCATTAATTTTGTAGCAAGTGCAATAGTAACGATAGCAGTGGTAACTTAGCAAGAACAATATAAGAGACATTCGTAGGCATTGGATCGATGATTTGTTGGATGATATTCATCACGTGACAGCTATAACCTAGGGCGATACTATTGGGGAACGTAGCATGCAATTTCAAAAAAATTCCTACGCTCACGCGAGATCTATCTAAGAGATGCATAGCAATGAGAGGGGGAGAATGTGTCCACGTACCCTCATAGACCGAAAGCGAAAGCGTTTGGCAACACGCTTGTTGTAGTCGAACTACTTCTCGTTCTGACCGATCAAGCACCGAACATACGAAACCTCCGAGTTCTGCACACGTTTAGCTCGAGGACGTCCCTCGAACTCTTGATCCAGCAAAGTGTTGAGGGAGAGTTCCGTCAGCACGACGGCATGGTGACGGTGACGGTGAAGTGATCCATGCAGGGCTTCGCCTAAGCACTACGTGAATATGACCGGAGGCGTAAACTGTGGAGGGGGGCACCGCACACGGATAGGAATCAATGTTGTGTGTTCTAGCGGTGCCCCCCACATATATATAGGTGGGAGAGGGAGAGGGGCAGCAAGGGGCTCCCCAAGTAGGAGGGATCCTACTTGGGCGCCTCCTACAAGTCGTCCTCCCCCCTTCCATAAGTGTTAGAGGGGGAAGGAAAGAGAGGGGGGAAGGGAAGGAAAGGGGGAGGCAGAATCCTCCCCTATCCTTCTCCCTTTCGTCCTTTCCTTTCCCCCTTATTTCAGCCTATAGGGGGCGCACCAGCCCGTTAGGGGCTGGTCTGTCCAACTCTTGGCCCATTAGGCCCATATAGCTTGTCGGGGGTTGCCCGGAACCCCTTCCGGTGACCCGATACGTACCCGGTACCCCTAGAACACTTCCGGTGTCCGAATACTATCGTCCTATATATGAATATTTACCTCTTGACCATTTCGAGACTCCTAGTCATGTCCGTGATCTCATCCAGTACTCCGAACAATATTCGGTCACCAAATCACATAACTCATATAATACAAAAATCCGTCATCGAACGTTAAGCGTGCGGACCCTACGGGTTCAAGAACTATGTGGACATGTGATACGTCTCCAATGTATCTACAATTTTTTATTGTTCCATGTTGTTATATTATCAATCTTGGATATTTTATAATCATTTTATAGTCATTTTATATCATTTTTTGGTACTAACCTATTGACATAGTGCCAAGTGCCAGCTGTTGTTTTCTGCATGTTTTTTACATCACAGGAAATCAAAACCAAACGGAGTCCAAATGCAACGAAACTTTACAGAGATTTTTTTGGGACCAGAAGACACATAATGGGCCCTGGCTGCGCCTTGGGGTGCTCCGAGGAGAGCACAACCCACCAGGGCGCGCCAGAAGGCCCAGGTGCACCCTGGTGGGTTGTGCCCACCTCGGGTGCCCCCCAGACCGCCTCTTTTCTCTATAAATACCCCAATATTCTAGAAACTCTAAAGGCATCAACGAAAATCAATTCCAGTCACCGCAGAGTCTAGAACCACTAGAACCAATCTAGACACCATCTTAGATGGGGTTCACCACCTCCATTGGTGCCTCTCCAACGATACGTGAGTAGTTCTTTGTAGACCTTCGGGTCCGTAGTTAGTAGCTAGATGGCTTCCTCTCTCTTGTTTGATTCTCAATACAATGGTCTCTTGGAGATCCATATGATGTAACTCTTTTTGCAGTGTGTTGTTGGGATCGATGAACTTTGAGTTTATGGTCAGATCTATCTCTTTATATCCATGAAAGTATTTGAGTTTCTTTGATCTCTTTTATGCATGATTGCTTATAGCCTCGTATTTCTTCTCCGATATTTGGGTTTTGTTTGGCCAACTTGATTTATTTATCTTGCAATGGGAAGATGTGCTTTGTAGTGGGTTCGATCTTACGGTGCTTGATCCCAGTGACAGAAAGGGAACCGACACGTATGTATCGTTGTTACTAAGGATAAAACGATGGGGTCTATCTCTACATAGATAGATCTTGTCTACATCATGTCATCATTCTTATTGCATTACTCCGTTTCTGCATGAACTTAATACACTAGATGCATGCTGGATAGCGGTCGGTGTGTGGAGTAATAGTAGTAGATGCAGGCAGGAGTCGGTCTACTAATCTTGGACGTGATGCCTATGTAATAATCATTGCCTGGATATCGTCATGAGTATTTGAAGTTCTATCAATTTCCCAACAGTAATTTGTCCATCCACCGTTTGCTATTTTTCTCGAGAGAAGCCACTAGTGAAACCTACGGCCCCCGGGTCTCTTTCTCATATTATTTGCCTTTGCGATCTATTTTCCTTCGCTTTTATTTTCAGATCTATTAATACAAAAATACAAAAATACCTTGCTGCAATTTATTTTATTTGGCGTTCGATCTATCAATCTACTATAATTTTATCTCATGTCCGTTTGTCCATCTTGGGGCGCCACTACCCGAAAGGGATTGACAACCCCTTTTACACGTCGGGTTGCGAGTAGTTGTTATTTGTGTGCAGGTGTTGTTTACGTTGTGTTGCTTGGTTCTCCTACTGGTTCGATAACCTTGGTTTCACATCTGAGGGAAATACCTACTGCCGCTGTGCTACATCACCCCTTCCTCTTTGGGGAAATACCGACGTAGCTTCAAGCGACATCAAAAGGAATTTCTGGCGCCGTTGCCGGGGAGGATCAAGTCAAGATAGTTTCCCGTCAACGCACCATTTCTGGCGCCGTTGCCGGGGAGGATCTTCAACATATACCAGGTTCCTAATCACAAATATCATCTCCTCGCAATTTACATTATTTGCCATTTGCCTCTCGTTTTCCTCTCCCCCACTTCACAAAAAATTGCCGTTTTATTCGCCCCTCTTTTTTGTTCGTCGTTTTCTTGCCGGATCTGTTTTTGTGTGCAATCTTGTTTGCCGTCTTTATCGTCATGGATAGTTCTTCCTCTATTGCATGCACTCCCGAGAATGAAGTTCTCAACTTTAAACAAAGGGGAGGAGAAAATCTAAAAGATGCTTGGTATAGAATTTGCAATGCTCATAATAGATCTATCCGTAAGCAATCTACCGTTGTTCTTCTTCGTTGTTTTTATGTGGGCATCACCACTTGGTATAGATTCGTCCTTGATACGATTACCGGTGGAAATTTCTTGATGTGTCCCTCTCTTGACACTTTTAATGCTATGGGAAATTTAGTGGGTTCACCACCTCTTGTGATTAATGAAACAACTTTGACTCTTGAGCATGTCATGGAAAGATTAGATGCTATTGAAAATAAAATGCTTACTAGAGAACATATTGAAAACTTGGATAAAAAGATGCATAATTTTGCTACTAAAATTGGGTCAAAAGCGGGAGAAGTTTTTAAGTTGTTAAAAGAAAAGGGAACCGTAATTCATGAAAGAATTGAAGAAAGTTTTTCTCAGATTGATAAACTAGAAGAAATCTTTAGTAATTTGAGCACGACTTTTGCTTCTGCTAAAACTATTGAAAAACTCCCTTAAAGATTGGCAAGACTACTCAAGTTATTAAGAACAAGGGTGGAACTTCTAGTAATGATAAAGAAGATCTTAAAATGATTAGTATCCACCCGGATTTTGTTGAAGTTATAAGAGATCCCTTTGGCAAGAATGAATTCTTTAAAATTGTTCCTAGAATTATTGTCATTGAAAATCTTTATGCTAAATCTTTGAAGAATTCTAAGTGTTTGATTGAAGAGTTAAATAAGGATGACAAAACTTAGATCCTTGCTTTATGCCTAGTTAAGGGTGTAAAACTATAGCGCTTGTTGGGAGGCAAGCCAATGAATAAAATTTATTTTTGCTTTTTGCTTCCTGTTCTTGAGTGTTTGCACAATTATGCCACTGTTATGATTGTGTTTTAATTAGTGTTTGTGCCAAGTAAAGCCTTTAGGATCTTCTTCGGTGATAGTTGTTTGGTCTTGCTGAAAAAACAGAAACTTTTGCGCTCACGAAAACAATTCTCATTTTAACCAAAGAGCGATAAAATACCAATTTCTTTTTTGGTAGATTTATATACAAATTTCTCAGGTCGTCCTAATTTGTCAGAATTTTTGGAGTTACAGAAGTATTCTAAATAGTCAGATTGCTACAGACTGTTCTATTTTGGCAAATTCTATTATCTTTGCGTTGTGTGCTTGTTTTAATGGCTCTATGGTTTTCTTTGATGAGTTTTTGCCATAGAAAAGTTGGAATACAGTAGATATAATGCAAAAACAAAATATGAATTGGGTTACTAAAGTACTTATAGTAGTGATTTATTTTTCTTATACTAACGGATCTCACGAAGTTTTCGTTGAGTTTTGTGTGATTGAAGTTTTCAAGTTTTGGGTTATCTTATGATGGATGAAGGAATAAGTAGTAAGAAGATCCTAAGCTTGAGGATGCCTCGGCATCCCAAGCTATTATCCAAAATGAGCAAGCAACTAAGCTTGGGGATGCCCCCGAGTGGCATCCCCTCTTTCTTCTAACAACCATCTGTATTTTACTCGAAGCTATATTTTTATTTGTCACATACTATGTGTTTTGCTTGGAGCGTCTTGTATGATATGAGCCTTTGCTTGTTTTATTTTGTGTTTTAAGTCTTCATCCCTTGCTGGACACACTTAATTAAGAGCCAAAATTATGCTATGACTTGTTCAAATTGCTCTCTATGCTTCACTTCAATTTTTATGAGCTATGGACTTGCTCTAGTGCTTCACTTCTATCTTTTTGAGCACGGTGTGCTTTAGTATTTTTGAAGAATGCTCTCTTGCTTCACTTAGATTTATTTGAGAGTTAGTAAAATTTTCAAGAAATTCTCTCTTGCTTCACTTAAATTAATTTGAGAGAATGAAATATTATGCTCATGACCTTCACTTATATTTGTTTGAGATTGTCAGAAGCAACACATGAAAATTAGTTCCGAAGTGATAGATATCCAAGAAGGATATAATAAAAAACTTTCATGACGATCATTGGACTAAATAAACTTGATTATTAGTAATAATTTTGAGATATGATGATGTGATATGTGAGTTATGTTGATGAGTAATTATGCTTTAGTAAGAATATTGGTGTTAAGGTTTGTGATTCCCTATGCAAGAACGAAAGTCAATAGTTATGCAATGAAATTATATCCTACTTGTGGTGCATTATTCGGTGTTAATTATGCTTAATTCTCGCTTATGAGATTATTCGTTTCTTGGTTGGTCACTTCCCAATCTTTTGCTAGCCTTCATTTTGCACTAAGTATGATCTCTACTTGTGCATCCAAAAACCTTTAAACCAGTTTTGCCACATGAGTCCACTATATCTACCCACATGAGGTATTCTTTTGCCGTTCTAAGCAAATTTGTATCTGCCATCTCTGATTTTCAAAATAAACATCTCTTTTGTGTGTCTGTTTCGCTCGTGGAGCGGTGAGGGGTGGCTAATATTTTCCATGCTAGATATGTTATTCTCATGATGAGTGTTTATTCACTTGTCATTGCACGAGAGTAAGGCAAAGGTATTAGGGATGCCTAGTCCCAAAATGAAAAATGAATTTACTTTATGTTGTCAAATAATAAATTCATTGGAAAATGTTGGTATGGAAGGCACCCGTGGATATGGTTAGCCATGGAAAGTGAAAGTATGGTGGAAAAAGGAATAAACTTTATTTTTTGTTTGGGAACCGCCTCTTATATATGTAGCATGGAAAGTGTTGGGAATTCTAAGTCGTTTTCATTGGTGGGAAGGATACACCTCCCAAAATATTTTTATCTCTAAATTTTCGCTTTGAGCTCTGGCACCTCTACAAATCCCTACTTCCCTCTGCGAAGGGCCTTTCTTTTACTTTTTGCAATTTTTATTTTTGAATTTGAGTCTCCATCTTCTCTTATAAAAGCACCAACTATGAGGCAATATGATCGTACTTGAGTATTGGGTGTAGCTAATATGTGAGTGTGTTTCATGAATGGATCAATGATTGAGCATGATGGGCTAGGGATAGCTTACTTTAGCGTTGATATTTTGGAAGACATGGTTGCTTGTTGATATGCTTGAGTATTTAAGTTATCATGTCAAAACTATACTATTGCTTTGAACAATATAAAAGTCCAAATTTCCATGCTATAAAGAAAAGCAATATGATATGACATGATAGGTAGCATTCCACATCAAAAATTCTGTTTTTATCCCTTACCTACTCGAGGACGAGTAGGAGTTAAGCTTGGGGATGCTGATACGTCTCCAACGTATCTATAATTTTTGATTGTTCCATGCTGCTATATTATCAATCTTGGATGTTTTATAATCATTTTATATCATTTTTTGGTACTAACCTATTGACATAGTGCCAAGTGCCAGTTGTCATTTTCTGCATGTTTATTACATCGTAGGAAATCAATATCTAACGGAGTCCAAATGCAACGAAACTTTACAAAGATTTTTTTGGACCAGAAGACACATAATGGGCCCTGGCTGTGCCTGGGGGGTGCTCGGAGGAGAGCACAACCCACCAGGGCGTGCCAGGCGGCCCAGGCGCGCCCTGGTGGGTTGTGCCCACCTCGGGTGCCCCTGGACCGCCTCTTTGCTCTATAAATAACCCAATATTCTAGAAACCCTAAAGGCATTGACGAAAATCAATTCCAGCCGCCGCAGAGTCTAGAACCACCAGATCCAATCAAGACACCATCTCAGATGGGGTTCACCACCTCCATTGGTGCCTCTCCGATGATGCGTGAGTAGTTCTTTGTAGAACTTTGGGTCCGTAGTTAGTAGCTAGATGGCTTCCTATCTCTTGTTTGATTCTCAATAAAATTGTCTCTTGGAGATCCATATGATGTAACTCTTTTTGTGGTGTGTTTGTTGGGATCGATGAACTTTGAGTTTATGATCAGATCTATCTTTTTATATCCATGAAAGTATTCGAGTTTCTTTGATCTATTTTATGCATGATTGCTTATAGCCTCGTATTTCTTCTCTGATATTTTGGTTTTGTTTGGCCAACTTGATCTATTTATCTTGCAATGGGAAGAGGTGCTTTGTAGTGGGTTCGATCTTACGGTGCTTGATCCCAGTGACAGAAAGGGAATCGACACATATGTATCATTGCTACTAAGGATAAAACGATGGGGTCTATCTCTACATATATAGATCTTGTCTACATCATGTCATCATTCTTATTGCATTACTCCGTTTCTCCATGAACTTAATACACTAGATGCATGCTGAATAACAATTGATGTGTGGAGTAATAGTAGTAGATACAGGCAGGAGTCGGTCTACTAATCTTCGACGTGATGCCTATGTAATAATCATTGCCTGGATATGGTCATGAGTATTTGAAGTTCTATCAATTGCCCAACAGTAACTTGTTCACCCACCGTTTGCTATTTTTCTCGAGAGAAGCCACCAGTGAAACCTACGGCCCCCGGGTCTCTTTCTCATATTATTTTCCTTTGTGATCGATTTTCCTTTACTTTTATTTTCAGATCTATTAATCCAAAAACACAAAAATACCTTGCTGCAATTTATTTTATTTGGCGTTCGATCTATCGATCTACTATAATTTTATCTCACGTCCGTTTGCCCATCTTGGGGCACCGCTACTCGAAAGGGATTGATAACCCCTTTTACACGTCGGGCTGGGAGTAGTTGTTATTTGTGTGAAGGTGTTGTTTATGCTGTGTTGCTTGGTTCTCCTACTGGTACGATAACCTTGGTTTCACATCTGAGGGAAATACCTAGCGTCACTGTGCTGCATCATCCCTTCCTCTTTGGGAAAATACCGACATAGCTTCAAGCGACATCAGCATGACGGAGACACCTCTCCGGTCAATAATTGATACGTCTCAAATGTATGTATAATTTTTGATTGTTCCATGTTGTTATATTATCAATCTTGGATGTTTTATAATCATTTTATATCATTTTTGGTACTAACCTATTGACATAGTGCCAAGTGCTAGTTGCTGTTTTCTGCATGTTTTTTACATCGCAAGAAATCAATATCAAACGGAGTCCAAATGCGACGAAACTTTACAAAGTTTTTTTGACCAGAAGACACATAATGGGCCCTGGCTGCGCCCGAGGGTGCTCGGAGGAGAGCACAACTCACCAGGGCGCTCCAGGCGGCCCAGGCGCGCCCTGGTGGGTTGTGCCCACCTCGGGTAGCCCCCGGACCGCCTCTTTGCTCTATAAATACCCCAATATTCCAGAAACCCTAAAGGCATCAACGAAAATCAATTCCAGCCGCCGTAGAGTCTAGAACCACCAGATCCAATCTAGACACCATCTCGGATGGGGTTCACCACCTTCATTGGTGCCTGTCCGATGATGCGTGAGTAGTTCTTTGTAGAACTTTGGGTCCATAGTTAGTAGCTAGATGGCTTCCTCTCTCTCATTTGATTCTCAATACAATTGTCTCTTGGAGATCCATATGATGTAACTCTTTTTGTGGTGTGTTTGTTGGGATCGATGAACTTTGAGTTTATGATTAGATCTATCTTTTTATATCCATGAAAGTATTCGAGTTTTTTTGATCTCTTTTATGCTTGATTGCTTATAGCCTCGTATTTCTTATCAGATATTTGGGTTTTGTTTGGCCAACTTGATCTATTTATCTTGCAATGGGAAGAGGTGCTTTGTAGTGGGTTCGATCTTACGGTGCTTGATCCCAGTGATAGAAAGGGAACCGACACGTTTGTATCGTTGCTACTAAGGATAAAACGATGGGGTCTATCTCTACATAGATAGATCTTGTCTACATCATGTCATCGTTCTTATTGCATTACTCCATTTCTCCATGAACTTAATACACTAGATGCATGCTGAATAGCGGTCGATGTGTGAAGTAATAGTAGTAGATGCAGGCAGGAGTCGGTCTACTAATCTTCGACGTGAGGCCTATGTAATAATCATTTCCTGGATATGATCATGAGTATTTGAAGTTCTATCAATTGCCCAACAGTAATTTTTTCACCCACCGTTTGCTATTTTTCTCGAGAGAAGCCACTAGTGAAACCTACAGCACCCGGGTCTCTTTCTCATATTATTTGCCTTTGTGATATATTTTCCTTTAGTTTTATTTTCAGATCTATTAATCCAAAAATACCTTGCTGCAATTTAATTTATTTGGCGTTTGATCTATCAATATACTACAATTTTATCTCATGTCTGTTTGCCCATCTTGGGCGCCGCTACCCGAAAGGGATTGACAACCCCTTTTACACGTCGGGATGGGAGTAGTTGTTATTTGTGTGCAGGTGCTATTTATGATGTGTTGCTTGGTTCTCCTACTGGTGCGATAACCTTGGTTTCACATATGAGGGAAATACCTACTGCCGCTGTGCTGCATCATCCCTTCCTCTTTGGGGAAATACCGACATAGCTTCAAGCGACAACAGCATGACCGAGACACCTCTCCGGTCAATAATTGATACGTCTCCAACGTATCTATAATTTTTGATTGTTCCATGCTGTTATATTATCAATCTTGGATGTTTTATAATCAGTTTTTGGTACTAACCTATTGACATAGTGCCAAGTGCCAGTTGCTGTTTTCTGCATGCTTTTTACATCGCAGGAAATCAATATCCAACGGAGTCCAAATTGAACGAAACTTTACGGAGATTTTTTTGGACCAGAAGGAACACAATGGGTCCTGGCTACGCCTGGGGGTGCTCCGAGGAGAGCACAACCCACCAAGGCGCGCCAGGAGGCCCATGCGCGCCCTGGTGGGTTGTGCCCACCTCGGGTGCCCCCAGAGCGCCTCTTTGCTCTATAAATACCCCAATATTCCCAAAACCCTAGAGGAGTCGACGAAATATTGATCTAGCCACCGCAGAGTCCAGAACCACCAAATCCAATCTAGACACCATCTCGGATGGGGTTCACCACCTCCATTGGTGCCTCTCCGATGATGCGTGAGTAGTTCTTTGTAGACCTTCGGGTCCGTAGTTAGTAGCTAGATGGCTTCCTCTCTCTCGTTTGATTCTCTATACAATGGTCTCTTGGAGATCCATATGATGTAACTATTTTGTGGTATGTTTGTTGGGATCGATGAACTTTGAGTTTATGATCAGATCTATCTTTTTATATCCATGAAAGTATTCGAGTTTCTTTGATCTCTTTTATGCATGATTGCTTATAGCCTCGTATTTCTTCTCCGATATTTGGGTTTTGTTTAGCCAACTTGATCTATTTATCTTGCAATGGGAAGAGGTGCTTTGCAGTGGGTTCGATCTTACGGTGCTTGATCCCAGTGACAGAAGGGGAACCGACACGTATGTATCGTTGCTACTAAGGATAAAACGATGGGGTCTATCTCTACATAGATGATCTTGTCTACATCATGTCATCGTTCTTATTGCATTACTCCATTCTCCATGAACTTAATACACTAGATGCATGCTGGATAGCGGTCGATGTGTGGAGTAATAGTAGTAGATGCAGGCAGGAGTCGGTCTACTAATCTTGGGACGTGATTCCTATATAATGATCATTGCCTGCATATCGTCATGAGTATTTGAAGTTCTATCAATTACCCAACAGTAATTTGTTCACCCACTGTTTGCTATTTTTTCAAGAGAAGCCACTAGTGAAACCTGCGACCCCCGGGTCTCTTTCTCATATATTTGCCTCGGAGCACCACCTAGGTGCTTCTTCGGCCCATTGGTTGTCTTCTGGTCCAAAAAAATTCACAAAAAGTTTCCTTGCGCTTGGACTCCATTTGGTATTGATTTCCCGTGATGTAAAAAACATGCAAAAAACAACAACTGGCACTTGGCACTATGTCAATAGGTTAGTACCAAAAAATGATATAAGATGACTATAAAATGATTATAGAATATCCAAGAATGATAATATAACAGCATGGAACAATCAGACATTATAGGTACGTTGGAGACGTATCAGCATCCCCAAGCTTAATTCCTGCTCATCCTCGAGTAGGTAAATGATAAAAACAGAATTTTTGATGTGGAATGCTGCCTAACATGTCATCTCATATTCTTTTCTTTATAGCATGGACATTTGGACTTTTATATTGTTCAAAGCAATAGCCTAGTTTTGACATGATAACTTAAATACTCAAGCATATCAACAAGCAACCAAGTCTTTCAAAATATTAACGCTAAAATAAGTTATCCCTAGCTCATCTTGCTCAATCATTGATCCATTCATGAAACACACTCGCATATTAGCCACACCCAATGCTCAAGTACGATCATAGTGCCCCCTAGTTGGTGCTTTATAAAAGAATATGGAGACTCAAATTCAAAAATAAAAATTGCATAAAGTAAAAGGAAGGCCCTTCGCGGAGGGAAGTAGAGATTTGTAGAGGTGCCAGAGCTCAAAGCAAAAATTTAGAGATAAAAACATTTTGAGAGGCATGCTTTTCCCACCAACGAAAACGACTTAGAGTTACCAACACTTTCCATGCTAGATATATCATAGGCGGTTCCCAAACAGAAAATAAAGTTTATTCCTTTTTCAACCATACTTTCACTTTCCATGGCTAACCGTATCCACGGGTGCCTTCCATACCAACACTTTCCAAGGAATTTATTATTTGACAACATAAAGTAAATTCACTTTTCATTTCAGGACCGGGCATCCCTAATACCTTTGCCTTACTCTTGTGAATGACAAGTGAATAAACACTCATCGTGAGAATAACACATCTAGCATGGAAAATATTAGCCACCCCTCACCGCCTCGCGAGCGGTACGAGCACACAAAAGAGAAATTTATTTTGAATATTAGAGATGGCACATACAAATTTGCTTAGAACGGAAAAAGAATATCGCATATAGGTAGGTATAGTGGACTCATGTGGCAAAACTGGTTTAAAGGATTTTGGATGCACAAGTAGTGATCATACTTAGTGCAAAATGAAGGCTAGCAAAAGATTGAGAAGCGACCAACCAAGAAACGAATAATCTCATAAGCGAGCATTGAGTATAATTAACACCGAATAATGCACCACAAGTAGGATATAATTTCATTGAATAATTATTGACTTTCGTGCTTGCATAGGGAATTAGAAACCTTGACATCAATATTCTTACTAAAGCATAATTACTCATCAAGATGACTCACATATCACATCATCATATCTCAAAACTATTACTAAGAATCAAGTTTATTTTGTCCAATGATCTTCATGAAAGTTTTTATTATATCCTTCTTGGATATCTATCACTTTGGAACTAATTTTCATATGTTGCTTTTGAAAAGCTCAAACAAATATAAGTGAAGATCATGAGCATAATTTTCTTTCTTTCTCTCAAATTAATTTAAGTGAAGCAAGAGATAATTTCTTGAAAATTTTACTAACTCTCAAATAAATCTAAGTGAAGCAAGAGAGCATTTCTTCAAAAATACTAAAGCACACCGTGCTCAAAAAGATATAAGTGAAGCACTAGAGCAAATCCATAGCTCATAGAAATTTAAGTGAAGCATAGAGAGCAATTCTAACAAGTCATGGCATAATTTTGGCTCTCTCAAAATGGTGTGTCCAGCAAGGAATCAAGACTTAAAACACAAAATAAAATAAGCAAAGACTCATATCATACAAGACGCTCTAACCAAAACACATGGTATGTGATGAATAAAAATATAGCTTCGAGTAAAATACCGATGGTCGTTAGAAGAAAGAGGGGATGTCACTCGGGGCATCCCCAAGCTTAGTTGCTTGCTCTCTTTGGATAATAGCTTGGGATGCCGGGGCATCCCCAAGCTTAAGCTCTTCTTACTCCTCATTCCTTCATCCGTCGTAAGATAACCCAAAACTTGAAAACTTCAATCACACAAAACTCAACAAAACCTTCGTGACATCCGTTAGTATAAGAAAGCAAATCACTACTATAAGTGCTGTAGAAAACCAATTCATATTTTATTGTTGCATTATATCTATTGTATTCCAACTTTTCTATGGCAAAAACTCATCAAAGAAAACCATATAATCATCAAAACAAGCACACAAGGCAAAGAAAACAAAATCTGCCAAAAACAGAACAGTCTGTAGTAATCTGTAAATTTCGAATACTTCAAACTCCAAAAATTCTGAAAAAATTAGGACCAGGTGTGCAATTTGTATATTAATCTTCTGCAAAAAGAACTGACATTATATCGTGCTCTGGTTAAAAATGAGAATTATTTTTGTGAGCGTGAAAGTTTCTATTTTTCCAGCAAGATCAAACAACTATCACCCAAGATGATCCTAAAGGCTTTACTTGGCACAAACACTAATTAAAACACAATCATAAAAGTAGAATAATTTTTCAAACACTCAAGAACAAAAAGAAAAAAAGAAAAATAAATTTTATTCATTGGGTTGCCTCCCAACAAGCGTTATCGTTTTACGCCCTTACCCAGGCATAAAATTTCAATGATGCTCACACAAAAGATAATAATTAAAACACAAAGGGAGCATCATGAAACATGTGACAAACACATTTAAGTCTAACATACTTCCTATGCATATGAATTTTACAAGAAAACAAATTATCAAGACAAGCAATTTCTAGCATATGCAAATAGGAAGGAGGAAATAACAATCTCAACATAATGAGAGGTAATTTAGTAACATGAAAGTTTCTACAACCATATTTTCCTCTCTCATAATAATAACATGTAGGATCATACTCAAATTCAACAATATAGCTATCATATAAATTTTTCTTTTCATGATCCACATGCACAAATTTTTTATAATCTTCCAAGATAGTGGGATTAACATCAACTAAAGTCATGACCTCTCCAAACCCACTTTCATGAAAAATTTCATAAGATCGAACACTCTCCAAATATGTGGGATTAGTTTTACCTAAAGTTGACTCTCTTCCAAACCCACTTTCAGTATTATTGCAAACATTATTATCAATATCATATTCATCATGAGGCTTAAATAAATTTTCAAGATCATAAGAAGAATCACCCCAATCATGACCATTGCAATAAGTAATGGACATAGCAAAATTAGCATCCCCAATCTTGGGGTTTTGCATATTATTAGCACAATTGACATTAATAGAATTTATAATAAAATCATTCAATCTTGCCTTTTGATGGCAGCTGGAACTACGACGGTATTTCCCCGGAGAGGGAGGGATGATGCAACACAGCGGTGGTAGGTATTTCCCTTAGTTATGAAACCAGTGTTATCGAACCAGTAGGAGAACCAAGCAACACAACGTAAACAACCCCTGCACACAAATAACAACACCTCACAACCCGACGTGTTAAAGGGGTTGCCAATCCCTTTCGGGTAACGGCGCCAGAAATTGGTGCGTCACGGTAAAAAGGTTGTAATAGATTGGATAAATAGATCGCAAATAAAATAAATTGCAGAAAAGTATTTTTGTGTTTTTGGTTTAATAGATCTGAATAAAAATGCAAAGGAAAAGTAGATCGCAAGGCAAATATATGAGAAATAAGAGCCGGGGGCCGTAGGTTTCACTAGTGGCTTCTCTCAAGAAAAATAGCAAACAGTGGGTAAACAAATTACTGTTGGGCAATTGATAGAACTTCAAATAATTATGATGATATCCAGACAATGATCATTACATAGGCATCACGTCCAAGATTAGTAGACCGACTCCTGCCTGCATCTACTACTATTACTCGACACATCGAGCGCTATCCAGCATGCTTCTAGTGTATTAAGTTCATGGAAAAATGAAGTGATGCAATAAGAACGATGACATGATGTAGACAAGATCTGTTTATCTATATGGCGGTAGATATATATCTCGTCTTTTTATCCTTAGTAGCAACGATACATATGTGTCGGTTCCCTTTCTGTCACTGGGATCAAGCACCATAAGATCGAACCCACTACCGGGCACCTCTTCCCATTGCAAGATAAATAGATCGAGTTGGCCAGACAAAACCAAAATACCGGAGAAGAAATACGAGGCTATAACAGATCATGCATAAAAGATATCAAAGAAACTCAAATACTTTCATGGATATAAAAACATAGATCTGATCATAAACTCGAAGTTCATCGATCCCAACAAACACACCGCAAAAGAGTGACATCATTTGGATCTCTGAGAGACCATTGTATTGAGAATCAAGAGAGAGAGATGAAGCCATCTAGCTATTAACTATGGACCTGAAGGTCTACAAAGAACTACTCACACAACATCCGAGAGGCACCAATGGAAGTGGCGAACCCCTCCGTGATGGTGTCTAATTGGATCTGGTGGTTCTGGACTCTACGGCGGATGGATGAATATTTCGTCGACTCCCCTAGGGTTCTGGTATTTTGGGGTATTTATAGAGCAAAGAGGCGGTCCGGGGGGCACCCGAGGTGGGCACAACCCACCAGGGCGCGCCTGGGCCTCCTGGCACGCGCTGGTGGGTTGTGCCCCCCCTCGGGAGACCCCTAGATGCAACCAGGGCCCATTGCCTTCCTTCTAGCCCATAAAAAATCTCCGTAAAGTTTCGTGGCATTTGGACTCCGTTTGATATTGATTTTCTGTGATGTAAAAAACATGGAAAAAACAGCAACTGGCACTTGGCACTATGTCAATAGGTTAGTACCAAAAAATGATATAAAATGACTATAAAATGGTTATAAAACATCCAAGATTGATAATAAAACAACATGGAACAATCAAAAATTATAGATACGTTGGATACGTATCAGCATCCCCAAGCTTAACTCCTACTCGTCCTCGAGTAGGTAAGTGATAAAAACAGAATTTTTGATGTGGAGTGCTGTTCATCAAGTCATATCATATTCTTTTCTTTATAGCATGGACATTTGGACTTTTATGTGATTCAAAGCAATAGTCTAGTTTTGACATAATAATTTAGATACTCAAGCATATCAAGTTATCCCTAGCCCATCATGCTCAAACATTGATCCATTCATGAAACACACTCGAATATTAACTACACCCAATACTTGAGCACGATCATATTGCCTCCTTGTTGGTGCTTTTTATGAGAGAAGATGGAGACTCAAATTTCAAAATAAAAATTTCATAAAGTAAAATAAAGTCCCTTCGTAGAGGGAAGTAGGGATTTGTAGAGGTGCCAGAGCTCAAAGCGAAAAATTTGAGATGAAAACATTTTGGGAGGTGTATCCATCCCACCAATGAAAACGACTTAGAGTTCCCAATACTTTCCATGCATAGATATATCATAGGCGGTTCCCAAACAGAAAATAAAGTTTATTCCTTTTTCCACCATAACTTTCACTTTCCATGGCTAACCGTATCCACGGGTGCCCTCCATACCAACACTTTCCAAGGAAGTCATTTCTTTTTGCATTTCGAGACTGGGCATCCCTAATACCTTTGCCTTACTCTCATGCAATACAAGTGAATAAACACTCATCTTGAGAATAACACATCTAGCATGGAAAATATTAGCCACCCCTCACCGCTCCGCGAGCGAAACAAACACACAAAAGAGAAGTTTATTTTGAAAATTAGAGATGACACATGCAAATTTTCTTAGAACGTCAAAAGAATACCGCATATAGGTAGATATAGTGGACTCATGTGGCAAAACTGGTTTGAAGGATTTTGGATGCACAAGTAGAGATCATACTTAGTGCAAAATGAAGGCTAGCAAAAGATTGGGAAGCGACCAACCAAGAAACAAATAATCTCATAAGCAAGCATTAAGCATAATTAACACCGAATAATGCTCAACAAGTCGGATATAATTTTCATTGCATGATTATTGACTTTCGTGCATGCATAGGGAATCACAAACCTTAACATCAATATTCCTACTAAAGCATAATTACTCATCAACATAACTCACATATCACATCATCATATCTCAAAACTATTACTAAGAATCAAGTTTATTTTGTCCAATGATCTTCATGACATTTTTTCTTTATCCTTCTTGGATATCTATCACTTTGAGACTAATTTTTATGTGTTGCTTTTCATAAGCTCAAACAAATATAAGTGAAGATCATGAGCATAACAAATTTTCTTTCTCTCAAAATAATTTAAGTGAAGCAAGAGAGAATTTTTCAAAATTTTACTAACTCTCAAATAAATCTAAGTGAAGCAAGAGAGCATTTCTTCAATAATAACAAAGCACACCATGCTCAAGAAGATATAAGTGAAGCACTAGAGCAAGTCCTAGCTCATAAAAGATTTAGTGGAGCATAGAGAGCAATTCTAACAAGTCATGACATAATTTTGGCTCTCTCAAGTAGGTGTGTCCAGCAAGTATTGATGACTTAAAACACAAAATAAAACAAGCAAAGACACATATCATACAAGACGCTCCAAGCAAAACACATATCATGTGACGAATAAAAATATAGCCTCGAGTAAAATACGGATAGTTATTGGAAGAAAGCGGGGATGCCACTCGGGGGCATCCCCAAGCTTAGTTGGTTGCTCATTCTTGGATAATAGCTTGGGATGACGGGGCATCCCCAAGCTTAGGCTCTTACATCCTTCCTTCATCCATCATAAGATAACCCAAAACTTGAAAACTTTAATCACACAAAACTCAACAAAGCCTTCATGAGATCCGTTAGTATAAGAATAATAAATCACTACTATAAGTGTTGTATCAAACCAATTCATATTTGTTTTTGTATCATATCTACTATATTCCAATTTTTCTATGGCAAAAACTCATCAAAGGAAACCATAGAGCCATCAAAATAAGCACACAACACAAAGAAAACAGAATCTGTCAAAACAGAACAGTCTGTAGCAATCTGACTATTTCGAGTACTTCTGTAACTCAAAAAACTCTAAAAATTAGTATGACATGAGAAATTTGTATATTGATCTACTGCAAGTGGAATTATTATTTTATCGCTCTTTGGTAAAAAATGAAAATTAATTTCGTGAGAGTAAAAGTTCCTGTTTTTTCAGCAAGATCAAACAACTATTGCCCAAGAAGATCCTAAAGGCTTTACTTGTCACAAACACTAATTTAAACACAAAAAACACATAACAGTAGCATAATTGTGTAAAGACACAAGAACAAAAAGCAAAAAGCAAAAATAAATTTTATTCATTGGCTTGCCTCCCAACAAGCGCTATAGTTTTACGCCCTTAGCAAGGCATATAGCAAGGACCTAAGTTTGTCTTCCAAAGTTTTGGCAACTTTTGTAAGGGTTTTCTCAAACCCGGGGGGGGGGCTCTTTACTATTGGGGAACATAGTAATTTCAAAAAAATTCCTATGCACACACAAGATCATGGTGATGGATAGCTACGAGAGGGGAGAGTGTTGTCTACGTACCCTCGTAGACTGTAAGCGGAAGCGTTTATCAATGCAGTTGATGTAGTCGTACACCTTCACGATCCGTCCCGATCAAGTACCGAATGTACGACACCTCCGCGTTCAGCACACGTTCAGCTCGATGACGTCCTCACCTTCTCGATCCAGCAAGAGGGGCGAAGCAGTAGATGAGTTCCGGTAGCACGACTGACGGTGTTGGTGAAGAACAATCTCCGTAGGACTTCGCCTAAGCACTACGAAAACTATGATGGAGGATAAACTAGAGGGGACGGGGTTGCCGGCACACGGCTTGGTGTTTCTTGATGTGTCTTGGGTGCTATCCCTACCCCTCTATTTATATGTTGAGCCTTGGGGGTCGAAACTTGGAGTAAAAGCCTCGACAAAGTCGGTTTCACCCGAAAGGCAAGAGTCCTTCTCGGACTCCAGGGCCAGACACCAGGGTTCCCGGCGTCTGGATCCAGACGCCAGGGACCCTGGCATCTGGCCCCTGGACTCCGCAAAACTTCCTTTTGCGCTTTCCAAAAACCTTGTGGGCTTTCCCCTTTGGCCCAAATAAAGTGTTCTCGTACCCAAACATTTCGAGAAACATCCGGAACCCTTCCGGAGTCCAAACACTATTATCCCATATATCAATCTTTATCTCCGAACCATTCCAGAGTTCCTCGTCATGTCCGTGATCTTATCCGGAACTCCGAACAACATTCGATCACCAACATACATAACTCATAGTACTATATCATCAACGAACGTTAAGCGTGCGGACCCTACGGGTTCGAGAACTATGTAGACATGACCGAGACACCTCTCTGGTCAATAACCAATAGCGGGACCTGGATGCCCATATCGGCTCCTACATATTCTACGAAGATCTTTATCGGCCAGACCGCATAACAACATACGTTGTTCCCTTTGTCATCGGTATGTTACTTGCCCAAGATTCGATCGTCGGTATCTCAATACCTAGTTCAATCTCATTAACGGCAAGTCTCTTTACTCGTTCCATAATACATCATCCCGCAACTAACTCATTAGTTGCAACGCTTGCAAGGCTTATAGTGATGTGCATTACCGAGTGGGCCCAGAGATACCTCTCCGACAATCGGAGTGACAAATCCTAATCTCGAAATACGCCAACCCAACAAGTACCTTCAGAGACACCTGTAGAGCACCTTTGTAATCACCCAGTTACATTGTGACGTTTGGTGGCACACAAAGTGTTCCTCCGGTAAATGGGATTTGCATAATCTCATAGTCATAGGAACATGTATAAGTCATGAAGAAAGCAATAGCAACAAACTAAACCATCAAGTGCTAAGCTAATGGAATGGGTCAAGTCAATCACATCATTCTCCTAATGATGTGATCCCATTAATCAAATGACAACTCATGTCTATGGTTAGGAAACTTAACCATCTTTGATCAACGAGCTAGTCAAGTAGATGCATACTGGTGACACTCTGTTTGTCTATGTATTCACACATGTATTATGTTTCTGGTTAATACAATTCTAGCATGAATAATAAACATTTATCATGAAATAAGGAAATAAATAATACCTTTATTATTGCCTCTAGGGCATATTTCCTTCAGTCTCCCACTTGCACTAGAGTCAATAATCTAGATCACATCGCCATGTGATTTAACATCAATAGTTCACATCACCATGTGATTAACACCCATAGTTCACATCGTCATGTGACCAACACCCAAAGGGTTTACTAGAGTCAATAATCTAGTTCACATTGCTATGTGATTAACACCCAAAGAGTACTAAGGTGTGATCATGTTTTGCTTGTGAGAGAAGTTTAGTCAACGGGTCTACAACATTCAGATCCGTATGTATTTTGCAAATTTCTATGTCAACAATGCTCTGCACGGAGCTACTCTAGCTAATTGCTCCTATTTTCAATATGTATCCAGATTGAGACTTAGAGTCATCTGGATCAGTGTCAAAATTTGCATCGACGTAACCTTTTACGATGAACCTTTTTGTCACTTCCATAATCGAGAAACATATCCTTATTTCACTAAGGATAATTTTGACCGCTATCCAGTGATCTACTCCTAGATCACTATTGTACTCCCTTGCCAAAAACAGTGTAGGGTATACAATAGATCTGGTACATAGCATGTCATATTTTATAGAACCTATGGCCAAGGCATAGGGAATGACTTTCATTCTCTTTCTATCTTCTGCCGTGGTCGGGCTTTGAGTCTTACTCAGTTTCACACCTTGTAACACAGGCAAGAACTCTTTCTTTGACTGTTCCATTTTGAACTACTTCAAACTTTTGTCAAGGTATGTACTCATTGAAAAACTTATCAAGCATCTTGATCTATCTCTATAGATCTTGATGCTCAATATGTAAGCAGTTTTACCGAGGTCTTTCTTTGAAAAAATCCTTTCAAACATTCCTTTATGCTTTGCAGAATAATTATACATTATCTCCGATCAACAATATGTCATTCACATATACTTATCAGAAATGTTGTAGTGCTCCCACTCACTTTCTTGTAAATACAGACTTCACCGCAAGTCTGTATAAAACTATATGCTTTGATCAACTTATCAAAGCATATATTCCAACTCCGAGATGCTTGCACCAGTCCATAGATGGATCGCTGGAGCTTGCATATTTTGTTAGCACCTTTAGGATTGACAGAACCTTCTGGTTGCATCATATACAACTCTTCTTAAATAAATCCATTAAGGAATGCAGTTTTGTTTATCCATTTGCCAGATTTCATAAAATGCAGCAATTGCTAATATGATTCGAACAGACTTAAGCATAGTTACGAGTGAGAAACTCTCATCGTAGTCAACACCTTGAACTTGTCAAAAACCTTTTTGCGACAATTCTAGCTTTGTAGATAGTTACACTACTATCAGCGTCCGTCTTCCTCTTGAAGATCCATTTAATCTCAATGGCTCGCCGATCATTGGGCAAGTCAATCAAAGTCCATACTTTGTTCTCATACATGGATCTCATCTCAGATTTCATGGCCTCAAGCCATTTCGTGGAATCTGGGCTCATCATCGCTTCCTCATAGTTCATAGGTTCGTCATGGTCAAGTAACATGACCTCCAAAATAGGATTACTAAACCACTCTGGTGCGGATCTCACTCTGGTTTACCTACGAGGTTCGGTAGTAACTTGATCTGAAGTTACATGATCATCATCATTAGCTTCCTCACTAATTGGTGTAGTAGTCAGAGGAACAGATTTCTGTGATGAACTACTTTCCAATAAGGGAGCAGGTACAATTACCTCATCAAGTTCTACTTTCCTCCCACTCACTTCTTTCGAGAGAAACTCCTTCTCTAGAAAGGATCCATTCTCAGCAATGAATATCTTGCCTTCGGATCCGTGATAGAAGGTGTACCCAACATTTTCTTTTGGGTATCCTATGAAGACACACTTCTTTGATTTGGGTCTGAACTTATCAGGTTGAAATTTTTTCACATAACCATTGCAACCTCAAACTTTAAGAAAGACAACTTAGGTTTCTTGCCAAACCATAGTTCATACGGTGTCGTCTCAATGGATTTAGATGATGCCCTATTTAACGTGAATGTAGCTGTCTCTAATGCATAACCCCAAAATGATAGTGGTAAATCGGCAAGAGACATCATAGATCACACCATATCTAATAAAGTACGGTTACGACGTTCGGACACACCATTACACTGTGGTGTTCCAGGTGGCGTGAGTAGTGAAACTATTTCACATTGTTTTAACTGAAGGCCAAACTCGTAACTCAAATATTTTACTTCTGCGATCATATCATAGAAACATTTATTTTTGTTACGATGATTCTCCACTTCACTCTGAAATTCTTCTAACTTTTCAAATGTTTCAGATTTGTGTTTCATCAAGTAGATATACTCATATCTGCTTAAATCATCTGTGAAGATCAGAAAATAATGATACCTGCCACGAGCCTCAATATTCATTGGACCACATACATCAGTATGTATGATTTCCAACAAATCTGTTGCTCGCTCCATTGTTCCGGAGAACGGAGTCTTAGTCATCTTGCCCATGAGGCATGGTTCGCAAGCATCAACTGATTCATAATCAAGTGATTCAAAAAGCCCATCAGCATGGATTTTCTTCATGCGCTTTACACCAATATGACCTAAATGGCAGTGCCACAAATAAGCTGCACTATCATTATTAACTTTGCATCTTTTGGCTTCAATATTATGAAAATGTGTATCACCACAATCGAGATCCAACAAACCATTTTCATTGGGTGTATGACCATAGAAGGTTTTATTCATGTAAACAGAACAACAATTATTCTCTAACTTACATGAATAACCGTATTGCAATAAACATGATCCAATCATATTCATGCTCAACGCAAACACTAAATAACATTTATTTTAGGTTTAACACTAATCCCAAAAGTATAGGGAGTGTGCGATGATGATCATATCAATCTTGGAACCATTTCTAATACACATCGTCACTTCACCCTTAAGTAGTCTCTGTTCATTCTGCAACTCCCGTTTCGAGTTACTATTCTTAGCAACTGAACTAGTATAAAATACTGAGGGGTTGCTATAAACACTAGTAAAGTACACATCAATAACATGTATATCAAATATACCTATGTTCACTTTGCCATCCTTCTTATCCGCCAATTACTTGGGGTAGTTCCGCTTCCAGTGACCAGTCCCTTTGTAGTAGAAGCACTCAGTTTCAGGCTTAGGTCCAGACTTGGGGTTTTTCACTTGAGCAGCAACTTGCTTGCCGTTCTTCTTGAAGTCCCCCTTTCTTCCCTTTGTCCCTTTACTTGAAACTAGTGGTTTTGTTTACCATCAACACTTGATGCTTTTCTTGATTTCTACCTTCGTCGATTTCAGCATCACGAAGAGCTTGGGAATCGTTTCCGTTATCCCTTGCATATTATAGTTCATCACAAAGTTCTACTAACTTGGTGATGGTGACTAGAGAATTCTGTCAATCGCTATCTTATCTGGAAGATTAACTCCCACTTGATTCAAGCGATTGTAGTACCCAGACAATCTGAGCACATGCTCACTGCTTGAGTTATTCTCCTCCATCTTTTAGCTATATAACTTGTTGGAGACTTCATATCTCTCAACTTGGGTATTTGCTTGAAATATTAACTTCAACTCCCGGAACATCTCATATGGTCCATGACGTTCAAAGCGTCTTTGAAGTCCTGATTCTAAGCCATTTAAGCATGGTGCACTAAACTATCAAGTAGTCATCATATTGAGCTAGCAAAATGTTCATAACATCCGCATCTGCTCCTGCAATAGGTTTGTCACCTAGGGGTGCATCAAGGACATAATTCTTCTGTGCAGCAATGAGGATAAACCTCAGATCATGGATCCAATCCGCATCATTGCTACTAACATCTTTCAACTTAGTTTTCTCTAGGAACATATCAAAAACAAAACAGGGGAGCTAAACACGAGCTATTGATCTACAACATAGATATGCTAATACTACCAGGACTAAGTTCATGATAAATTTAAGTTCAATTAATCATATTACTTAAGAACTCCCACTTAGATAGACATCCCTCTTAATCCTCTAAGTGATCACGTGATCCATATCAACTAAACCATGTCCGATCATCACGTGAGATGGAGTAGTTTCAATGGTGAACATCACTATGTTGATCATATCTACTATATGATTCACGCTCGACCTTTCGGTCTCAGTGTTCCGAGGCCATATCTGTTATATGCTAGGCTCGTCAAGTTTAACCTGAGTATTCCGCGTGTGCAACTGTTTTGCACCCGTTGTATTTGAACGTAGAGCCTATCACACCCGATCATCACGTGGTGTCTCAGCATGAAGAACTTTCGCAACGGTGCATACTCAGGGAGAACACTTATACCTTGATAATTTAGTGAGAGATCATCTTATAATGGTACCGTCAATCAAAGCAAGATAAGATGCATAAAAGATAAACATCACATGCAATCAATATAAGTGATATGATATGGCCATCATCTTCTTGTGCTTGTGATCTCCATCTCTGAAGCACCGTCATGATCACCATCGTCACCAGTGCGACACCTTGATCTCCATCGTAGCATCGTTGCCGTCTCGCCAACTTATGCTTCTATGACTATCGCCACCGCTTAGTGATAAAGTAAAGCATTACAGGGCGTTTGCATTGCATACAATAAAGCGACAACCATATGGCTCCTGCCAGTTGCCGATAACTCGGTTACAAAACATGATCATCTCATACAATAAAATTTAGCATCATGCCTTGACCATATCACATCACAACATGCCCTGCAAAAACAAGTTAGACATCCTCTACTTTGTTGTTCCAAGTTTTACGTGGCTGCTACGGGCTGAGCCAGAACCGTTCTTACCTACGCATCAAAACCACAATGATAGTTTGTTAAGTTAGTGCTGTTTTAACCTTCTCAAGGACCAGGCGTAGCCACACTCGGTTCAACTAAAGTTAGAGAAACTAACATCCGCCAGCCACCTGTGTGCAAAGCACGTCGGTAGAACCAGTCTCGCGTAAGCATACGCGTAATGTCGGTCCGGGCCACTTCATCCAACAATACTGCCAAACTAAAGTATGACATGCTGGTAAGCAGTATGACATGCTCGTAAGCAGTATGACTTGTATCGCCCACAACTCACTTGTGTTCTACTCATGCATATAACATCAACGCATAAAACCTGGCTCGGATACCACTGTTGGGGAATGTAGTAATTTCAAAAAAATTCCTACGCACACACAGGATCATGGTGATGCATAGCAACGAGAGGGGAGAGTGTTGTCTACGTACCCTCGTAGACCGTAAGCGGAAGCATTTATCAACGCGGTTGATGTAGTCATACACCTTCACGACCCGTCCCAATCAAGTACCAAACATACAACACCTCCGCGTTCAGCACACGTTCAGCTCAATGACGTCCTCACCTTCTCTATCCAGCAAGAGGGGTGAAGTAGTAGATGAGTTCCGGCAGCACGACGACGTGGTGATGGTGTTGGTGAAGAACAATCTCCGCAGGGCTTCGCCTAAGCACTACGAAAACTATGACGGAGGATAAACTAGAGGGGACGGGGTAGCCGGCACACAGCTTGGTGTTTCTTGATGTGTCTTGGGTGCTAGCCCTACCCCTCTATTTATATGTTGAGCCTTAGGGTCGAAACTTGGAGTAAAAGCCTCCACAAAGTCGGTTTCACCCGAAAGGCAAGAGTCCTTCTCGGACTCCAGGGCCAGACGCCAGGGCGTCTAGCCCCTGGACTCCGCAAAACTTCCTTTTGCGCTTTCCAAAAACCTTGTGGGCTTTCCCCTTTGTCCCAAATAAAGTGTTCTCGTACCCAAACATTTCGAGAAACATCCGAAACCCCTTCCGGTGAATTCCGGAACCCTTCCGGAGTCCAAACACTATTATCCCATATATTAATCTTTATCTCCAGACCTTTCCAGAGTTCCTCGTCATGTCCGTGATCTTATCCGAACTCCGAACAACATTCGGTCACCAACATACATAACTCATAGTACTATATCATCAACGAACGTTAAGCGTGCGGACCCTACGGGTTCGAGAACTATGTAGACATGACCGAGACACCTCTCTGGTCAATAACCAATAGCGGGACCTGGATGCCCATATTGGCTCCTACATATTCTACGAAGATCTTTATCGGCCAGACCGCATAACAACATACGTTGTTCCCTTTGTCATCGGTATGTTCCTTGCCCGAGATTCGATCCTCGGTATCTCAATACCTAGTTCAATCTCGTTACCGGCAAGTCTATTTACTCGTTTCATAATACATCATCCCGCAACTAAATCATTAGTTGCAATGCTTGCAAGGCTTATAGTGATGTGCATTAGCGTGTGGGCCTAGAGATACCTCTCCGACAATCGGAGTGACAAATCCTAATCTCGAAATACGCCAACCCAACAAGTACCTTCGGAGACACCTGTAGAGCACCTTTGTAATCACCCAGTTACGTTGTGACGTTTGGTGGCACACAAAGTGTTCCTCCGGTAAATGGGAGTTGCATAATCTCATAGTCATAGGAACATGTATAAGTTATGAAGAAAGCAATAGCAACAAACTAAACGATCAAGTGCTAAGCTAACGGAATGGGTCAAGTCAATCACATGATTCTCCTAATGATGTGATCTCATTAATCAAATGACAACTCATGTCTATGGTTAGGAAACTTAACCATCTTTGATCAACGAGCTAGTCTAGTAGAGGCATACTAGTGACACTCTGTTTGTCTATGTAGTCACACATGTATTATGTTTCCAGTTAATACAATTCTAGCATGAATAATAAACATTTATCTTGAAATAAAGAAATAAATAATAACTTTATTATTGCCTCTAGGGCATATTTCCTTCATTTACGCTTCCCCAAATTCTCCAGAAAAGAAACCATTTTAAGATCCAAAATATCCAATCGTTTGTTGTAAAGAGTAATCAGAGTATTCATGCGATTGATACTACCAATGAGGTGTTTGAGGGTTGCTAACCCACAAGTATAGGGGATCAATTTTAGCCTCTTTCGATAAGTAAGAGTGTCGAACCCAATGAGGAGCTAAAGGTAGAACAAATATTCCCTCAAGTTTTATTGACCATCGATACAACTCTATGCACGCTTGACGTTCGCTTTACCTAGAACAAGTATAAAACTAGAAGTACTTTGTAGGTGTAATGGGAAGGGTTTGCAAGAATATAAAGAGCACGTAAATAAAAACTAGGGGCTGTTTTAGGTAAAGAAGCAATAAAGTTGGTATAGCGAGTGTGGAAAAGTGGTGGTAGGAGTTGCGAAATTGTCCCTAAGCAATTGACTATGTTACTAGACCGATAGCAAGTTTTATGTGGGAGAGGCCACTGCTAGCATGCATGTCATCCATGACTTGGAATTCTATGCACTTATGATTGGAACTATTAGCAAGCATCCGCAACTACTAACGTTCATTAAGGTAAAACCCAACCATAGCATTAAGATATATTGGTCCCCCTTCAATCCCGTGTGCATCAATTTCTATGCTAGGTTGAAGCTTCTGTCACTCTTGCCCTCCAATACATAGTCCTATCAACATACAACTAACCCTATGGTGTGATCCACGCGCGCGCTCATATGATGGGCACCAAAGGACAACAACATAACCACAAGAAAATTAAACCAATCATAGCAATTCACCAATTACCAATAGGACAACAAAAATCTACTCAGACATCATAGGATGGCAACACATCATTGGATAATAATATGAAGCATAAAGCACCCTGTTCAAGTAGAGGGTACAGCGGGTTGCAGGAGAGTGGACTGCGTAGATAGATGGGGGAAGGTGATGAAGATGTTGGTGAAGATGACAGAGGTGTTGTTGTAGATTGTCGTCACACGATGATGGCCCCGGCGGCGTTTCGGCGCCACCGGGAGAGAGGGGGAGAGGGCCCCCTCCTTCTTCTTCTTCCTTGACCTTCCCCCTAGATGGGAGAAGGGTTTAGACCCTAGTCCATGGCTTCCATGGCCGCGGAGGGGCGAGAGCCCTCCGAGATTGGATCTCTCTCTCTCTCTGCATTCCAGATTCTGGCCTTTCACCGTTTCTTATATTCCCGGAGATCCGTAACTCCGATTGGGATGCAATTTTAACACGATTTATATCCGGATATTAGCTTTCATGCGGCGAAAGAAGGGTACCAACCTCCTTACGGGATGGCTACGAGGGTCAGGGGAGCGCCCCCTACCTTGTGCCCCCCTCGGGAATTGTCTCGCGTAGATTCTTCTTCCCAAAAATCACATATATTCCAAAAAAATCTCTGTAAGTTTTTATCCTATTTGGACTCCGTTTGATATGGATTTTCTGCGAAACAAAAACATGCAACAAACAGAAACTGACACTGGGCACTGGATGAATATGTTAGTCGCAAAAATAGTATAAAATGTTGCCAAAAGTATATGAAAGTTGTATAATGTTGGCATGGAGCAATAAAAAAATTACAGATACGACGGAGACGTATCAACATCCCCAAGCTTAATTCCTGCTCGTCCTCGAGTAAGTAAATGATAAAAAAGATAATTTTTGATGTGGAATGCTACCTAGCATAATCTTGATCATGTAATCTAATCATGGCATGAATATTAAGACACGAGTGATTCAAAGCAATAGTCTATCATTTGACATTAAGACAATAATACTTCAAGCATACTAATAAAGCAATCATGTCTTTTCAAAATAACATGGCCAAAGAAAGTTATCCCTACAAAATCATATGGTCTGACTATGCTCCATATTCATCACACCAAATATTCAAATCATGCACAACCCCGGTGACAAGCCAAGCAATTGTTTCATACTTTTGATGTTCTCAAACCTTTTCAACTTTCATGCAATACATGAGCACGAACCATGGATATAGCACTATAGGTGGAATAGAATATATTGATGGAGGTTGTGTGGAGAAGACAAAAGGGAGAAAGTCTCACATAGACGCGGCTAATCAACGGGCTATGGAGATGCCCATCAATTGATGTCAATGCGAGGAGTAGGGATTGCCATGCAACAGATGCACTAGAGCTATAAGTGTATGAAATCTCAAACTGAAACTAAGTGGGTGTGCATCCAACTTGCTTGCTCATGAAGACCTAGGGCACTTGAGGAAGCCCATCGTTGGAATATACAAGCCAAGTTCTATAATGAAAATTCCCACTAGTATATGAAAGTGACAATGTCACAACCCTAGTCAGTGCATGCATTAGAGTGTTTGCATCATGTTTAAATTTCACTTAAACTTGAAATGGGGATGTTCAAACCCTAGCACCAAATGGAACTCAACTAGGTTCAATCCAAAATCTTTTTCAAAGAACCCAAAATGCCCTTTGAAAATGTTCATGATTTTTGATAAAGGTGAAAACCTCTGCCAAAAATGATGAATATATTTCCAGGACATTCTGGATATTTGAATTAACTCATATCGTATTTGAATTGGAGCATTTAAATCCTATAAATATTTTTAAATGCTCTAATAATTCTAAAACTAGTTTTGGGTTGTTGGAAATAATCCAAACACTGCCCACCATTATTTTCAGGATTTTACAAAATGGATTAGTATTTTTACTAATTCAAAACAGAATGAAAGAAAATAGAAAACAAAAAGGAAGATGGAGAGGGAACTAACCTGGGCCACCTGCCTGTAGCAGCAACCCAGCAGGCAGGCCTAGCCCACTGGCCCCTGCCAGTCACCTGCTACCTCCCGCCAGGCAGGTAGGGAGCTGCGTGTCACACGCGCTCGGCCGTGGCCACCTCCTGCTTGCCGCTCCCTTGATCTGATCCGCGCCTGGAGATGCCCTCTCGCCTTCCCCTCCTCCCTCTGCCTCGCTCCTCTCCTCCACAGCTCGACTCCGAGCAACACCCGAGAGCTACCATCGTCGTCGTTCGTGACCCGCGTGGCTAGCGACGCCGCCTCGCCGCAGGACCATGCCTAGACGACCGGTCGTGCTCCATTTCATCTCCCCGTGGACTCTCAGGATAAGGGAAGCGCCACACCGTCGCCATCACGCCATCTTCAACCTCGGTACCCGCCGGTCGCCATCGCCGATTCGCCGCCTTCATCGCGCCCCCGAGCCCACTGACCATCCCTGCGTGTTCCCTGTGAGCTCCTGCTCCCAACCCCTCTCTCCCTACCGTCGAATCCCTCCTCTAGCCCCCCTGGCCACCACGGCCGAAGCTTGCTGCCGCCGTAAATGTCGCCGTTGTCATTACGAAGGGCCAACGCCGCATCCGAGCACCTGGTCGAGCTCCTAGGGCCCCGTAGCTTCTGCTTGTGCTCTCCGTTCGCTTGGAATCAAGCTGCAGCCCCGCGTCCGCATCTAGCCGAGATCCGGCCACGGCCATGGTTGCCGTGGCCATCGTCTCCGGCCACCCCGCAGCCTCCCGCGTGATCCCCTGGATGCGCGCGAGGATGGGCATCCCCCTGGTGCCCTCAGTGCGCCCAGCCGCTGCCCCTAACGACACTCCAGCGAGCCGCCGCTGCGCTGTGTGGTCGCCATCGTTAAGCTGACGGATAACCACGGCATTAGGGCCTAACCACATCGCTAATTACACACCATAGTCACTGACAGCGGGCCCCAGCAGCTGGTTAAATCCTAGTCAACGCGGGGTTTAAAACCCGCTTAGCTTCTGTAACGCTGACATGTGGGACCCGCACATCAGATTTGACTTCGTTGACTGCTGATGCCATGCTGACCAAAGGCTGACGTCATATTAGCTTTTCTGGATTTAAAATAAATCTAAATGATTTATTTATTTCAGAAAATAGCCAGAACTTCTAAAATTCATAGAAAATCAACCGTAACTCCTAATGAAATAATTTATATATGAAAAATGATCAGAAAAATCCAAAGAATCTGGTTATGTCATTTTCATGCATATTTGAGCAAGTTAACCTCACTATTTAGGATGAAACATGATTAGGGCAAATTTCATAATAGGTTTGGAGTTGGAATTTGATGTAGTTTTGAATTCCACTTCAATTAAAATGACTTTGTGTTGCATTAGCCCAAATCACAGCATATAGCTATGTCATGAACATGCATCATATTGTTGCATTGCATTGATTGTATTCTTCCTTGTTTGCCGGTAATTGCCCCCTCTCAGTAGACGACGTTTCGACGATGAGTTCGATGACACCGATGAAGAACTATACTATCTTCAGAAGTGCCAGGCAAGCAAAACTCCCTTGTTCATTCCGATACAATCCCACTCTCTCGCCCCTACTCTCTTTTACTGCATTAGGACAACAACGTTTCAACTGTTACATGCTGCGGTAGTTGAACCCCTTTCCTCTGCATGACCTGTCATTGCCACAGTAAATAGATGAAACCCACTAGCATGAGTAGGAGTTGTTTGAGCCCTGATGTGCCCACTCATTCATGCTTGTTTGTCATGCCTGCTATTGCTTAGAGTTGAGTCGGGTCTGATTCATCGGGGATGAATTGGGAAGTTGTGAACATGTCCTACTGTTGAGAGCTAAGTGTGTGAACACGATTTGGTAAAGGTAGCGGTGAGAGGCCATGTAGGAGTACGTGGTGGGTTGTCTCATCGAAACTGTCCTCAGGAACTGAGTTCTGTGTTTGTGATCCATGAACAGTTACTACCACACATTGGGTTCCGGTAACTCGACCCCCTCGACTTATTAATCAACTTGATCTCTGTCCAGGAGTTGCAAATAGTTTCTGGTGTTTGTAGGTAGTGTTACAAGTCTACCAAGTGGGACCCGGTACAGGTGGGCTTGGGACAGACTAGGCACAGTGGCACGGTGTACCAAGTGGCACCCGGATGGTGGGCTTGGGAACCCTGCTCACATCGTTTGGGGCTGTGAGCGACACCCCAGCCGGATCTCCTTGCGGATGGAACCCGAATAGGCGATAAACCTGGACTAGAGACTTGTTGGTTAGTCAGGTCGTGGCCGACTCCCTTGCCAGGCTTCCGCTTGAAGGTTGCTGAGATACACGACGTGTACGTGGTGGTAAGTGGCGAGAGCGTGTGTGAAGAAGTACACCCCTGCAGGGTTAACATCATCTATTCGAATAGCCGTGTCCACGAAAAAGGACTTCTGGGTTGCCTGTACAGTTCATAGACAAGTGAAAGTGGATACTCTAAAATGCGCAAGATAAGCGTGAGTGCTATGGATGGCGTTCTCGTAGGTAGACGGGAGCGGATCCATAGTGGTGTATTGATTGGTGAATATGTGGACTCGTGTGCGCCACCTCAAAAGAGTTACTTGCAGTCGTAGTTCAGGATATCCACCGAGTCAAAGCTGGCTTGCTGCAGTCAAACTCCACCACCCCTTTGTTGATACTGATGCATATGTAGATAGTTCTGATGTAAGTCTTGCTGGGTACATTTGTAATCACGTTTTCTTAATTTATGTTTTTGTAGAGAGACGTCAGTCTCACTAGTAGTTCCGCGTGGACTTCGACGTTTAGCTTGTTACCTCAGCTACGATCTTGTACCCTTGGGAGGGTCTTGTAGATAGTCAGGCTTCTCAGCCTTTTTCATTTGTAGTTGTTTGTACTCAGACATGTTTATGCTTCCGCTTGTTGCTTGTATGCTCTGTATGTTGGGTCATGAGACCCATGTTTGTAATATCTCGCTCCTCGGAGCCTAATGAATAAATACTCTGAGTCGTAGAGTCTTGTTGTGATGCCATGTTGTATTGCACATATTGAG
The DNA here is from genome assembly GCF_056163025.1 of Triticum urartu. Taxonomy (NCBI): domain Eukaryota; kingdom Viridiplantae; phylum Streptophyta; class Magnoliopsida; order Poales; family Poaceae; genus Triticum; species Triticum urartu. The sequence goes on along the minus strand of NC_141879.1, from coordinate 145,658,673 downwards.
CATATTGTGTGTATGATTGAAATGCTTGGTATGTGTGGGATCCTACAACCTAGTTGTTTATCCTTGGTAGCCTCTCTTATGGGGAAATGTAGTCTTGTGCTTCCATGAGCCATAGTAGTCCGCTACAGCCCGGTTCATTGGAGTCCTGCTAGCCCAGCACTACTGCTCCGGAACACTTGACTGGCCGACATGTGATTCACTTCGTTCCTGTGACTGTCCCTTTGGGGAAATGTCACGCGGCGACATCCGGAGTCCTGCCTAGCCTGCTACTGCCCGGTTCACCGGAGTCCTATTAGCCCAGTGCTACAGCTCGAATTCGCACGCTGCTGACCGACATGCTCGATGTTGATTCATGTATGCCTGTCCCTGTAAGTCAGTGCCACTTTGGGTTCATGACTAGTCATGTCGGCCCGGGTTCTCGGTCATATGGATGCTAGCGACACTATCATATACGTGAGCCAAAAGGCGCAAACGGTCCCGGGCCATGGTAAGGCGACACCCGTGGGAATACCGTGCATGAGGCCGCAAAGTGATATGAGGTGTTACCGGCTAGATCGATGTGACTTGGAATCGGGGTCCTGACAACTTTGGTATCAGAGCCTGATTGCTTGTAGGATTACCAAGCCAAACTGGTCGTAGTTGAGTCTAGAAATGCTTTAGTTATATAAGGGAATTGATTGTGGAAGGGAACGTAAGGCTCTTTTTACTTCTTTACCTTATGCCCTTCTGATCTGAGTCAACCTCTTCTTTTCTACGAGGATTAAGAACTAGGCCTCTCATCTATCTATGAGGATGACGTGTTACTAATCCATAGACTTATAGGATTGATGGATTCAAGTCTCAGTTCAGTTTCTATTACTTCCTTATGTTCATAGCTGGCCTCGGAAGCTTGATATTGTGATGTTGAGTGGTCATGCCACTATTTTGCAGGATGTCTCAAATCCTTTGAGCATTTACAACCGTTATGCTGTCCGAGTCATCCTAGGTTTCTAAACCATCTGATGCATTTGCAAAATCCTTTCCCTCTGGTTTGTCGTTCTTTTGGGCCAGATTAACCACACTAATTGCTGAGTTGAGGTACTCCACTACCTCGACATATCTGTTGGAGCTATTATTATGACCCTAGGTGTTTTAGGGAGTCACCTAGTAATCTAGCCATGTTTTGTGTTCCCAGTGTGATGAATCTGGCCGTCATTCCCGAAAGCATCCCGTGATGCTACCTAGTAGTAGGTATTCTACTCCTGGGTTTTGAGCCCAAAATTCACCCTACTTACCTCATGTTAATAGTGTTGCTAGTTCCTTTAGGATATTAGTAACCTTTGCGATAGTCCTCAAGGTCCGTGGTATATCATTCTTCCAAATACCATGAACCATTCATGGCAGAAGTTCCTCGTTGAACCGAAAGATCACAACCAGAGTGCTCTTGACGAGCTCTCGATTCTATGCTGTGACTCTGCCAGTCCTACCTTTCTGCATGGATTATCTGGAAGAAATATGTTGAACTTGGTTCGACATACTAATCTATGCATCCACAACTCAGAAGGTTATACGTTCTTTGAGTTGACCCTCCTCGGCTGTATTCCGACCCTAGTCTATCACTTGATAGTCAGGAATAGTTGTGCATTCGTGTTCATCGATGTCTATTATTCTTGTGGTCCGTCAAGCCATTCTATTTTGGAATGACTAGGAGAAACAAACTCCAGTACCTCATCCATTTCTTGGACTGGTCAAAGTAGTTGTATTCCGCAGATCAAAATGCCAATCCAACTTTTGTTGTGCTCTACCTCGGAGTATTATCCCTTTATGTCAGGATTGCCATGAGAATTGCACCACCTCTTATGAATTCTTGACGAAGTGATACTTCTCGCCATCATTATCCATTCCTCGATCATGTGTTGTTGTAACAGGAATGCTGACAAGTGAACTATGATGTGTGAAATCAATACTCCTAGCAACCTTATTGCTTGGTAGTTAATGGACAATACTCTTATTCTTAGCGTGCTAGTTATTAAATCATCATCCTAAGATTGATCGTGCTACCTAGTCCTTATTTCCGGTGCACTCTTCGATCAATGAGTTAGGATTGTGTCAATCCCTCACTCTTTTGATCATATCGTCTTGCCCTGAAAAGCAAGATTGTTCTCGAGCTTAATAACCTATCGGTGGTTCGTGATTTTCCGAATATCTTCTCAGAGGTATCACCAGGTTGTCAGCTGACCGCTATGTTGAGTTCGTGATCAAGTTGGTTTCTTGTAGCCACCCTTTTCTCCAAGAATCTGTGTTGGATACCCCTGAGCTAGTTGGTTAAGCTTAACAACAACTTGGAGAGTTGGAAGATAAAAGCTTGTCCGACCACGCTCATCCCAAAGGGATATTTTTGTGTATGTGTGTTGAAGAAAGATGATATCTTCATCGATTGGTCCTCGTGATCAATTGTTGGACCTATTGTCTTACCCAAATCTTTGATTGCGTATGGGCTATCGTCAAATCAATTCAGAATGAACGATGTTTGTAATGTTGTTTTTACTCGTGGTTGACCCCTTGAGCATACACCATTACATCTTTTGGCCTGACCAATGCTATCACCATGTTCACTTAATTGTGGAATTCCACCTATATGGAAGCTTGGATGGATCGTTGTTAAGCCCATTGACAACATTTTCATCTTGTTTATGGTTCATGTTGAACATCTAAGTTAGTGTTGGAAACTTTTATAAGCATTATCTTCATGTCCTGCTCATGAAGTATATGTTCAGATGAAAGAAGTGACTTCCTCTAATTCATGTTAATTTGATGCAAGTTGCCGCCGTGAATTCGAGAAAGTCAATGTTGCTTCCTATGGAATCATCCCAAATTAGTCATGCATACGTGCGAAGTATTCTGTGGTTTGGAGACTTGCAACCTTCATTCTATATGTAACCCTAGCACACCAAGCCACTGATTGATTTGGTCAAGGAAAAGAAGCTCCTTCTTAAGACCCTGGGCTTACACAAGGACTTCGATATCCTCGATGATTGTTCCCGACCAGAACTCGGTAGTGTTTTGTTGTAAGACTTCCATGTGGTCATGCTTGTCTTGGACAACGTGTTCACATGTGTTTAGCAGAACCAACTCATGTTTTGGAGCTTACTACCATAGTTCATTTCCTGAGAATCCCACAACATCGTCTTGTCGATTTGTGTTGCAAACTTTCTTTTGCAGACATGATGTCTGAAATATCCTGTTACCAACCAGATCTGAATCTCAGGCAGATATGATGGTTGAAAAACTCCCAACATTTGCATTTTATTCCCAGCTTGCACCCCCATTGAGCCAATTCCCCATGGGCCGCCCTTCTCAATAATTGTTGTTCAGGATCATCTTCGGAAGTGATCCTACCGTGAGTCCCATCCATTTCCGATGATAAGCTAAAAATCATCCATTGCGTTGTCTTCTACAAGGTAGTCCACATCATCCATCCTAGTCGGAGTATGCCATTCTTTGAACCCCTTCCAACGATCGATTGTGATTACCTCAGGCTGGTATAAAGAGTTTCAATGATCTTTGTATCAAAAGTAATTCTTTTTGCCACTTAAGGGAATAGCTCTACGAGTCACCTTTCCCTAAGGTGTCCCGTTATGGAATCATGGCAATTACCTCCTCGCTACTTTGAAACCATGCACCATCCTCTTCAGCGTGGAATTTTCACCTACCCTGTAGAACCTTGTCGTCTACCTCTTTCCATCGCTCCTCATATGTGTTTTTGTCTCTCAGCTCAAGAGATGTTTCTACGTCTCGTTCCATGAGTTGATCCTGTGATCATTAATATGATCCATTCCCGTGGAGTTATCTCGCTCTTCTGTCCCCGTGATGGATGAAGATCTTAAAAGCAAGGATGTCAAGTTCAAGATGATGCAATAAATCAATATCTTCGATGAGGACAGTTGGATCATGAAGATTGTGCTAGTTTGCATCCCCCCTTCATCTTACCTTACGCTTGAATCTCGGGACGAGATTCTTGTTTAGTGGGGGTGAGTTGTCACAACCCTAGTCAGTGCATGCATTAGAGTGTTTGCATCATGTTTAAATTTCACTTAAACTTGAAATGGGGATGTTCAAACCCTAGCACCAAATGGAACTCAACTAGGTTCAATCCAAAATCTTTTTCAAAGAACCCAAAATGCCCTTTGAAAATGTTCACAATTTCTGATAAAGATGAAAACCTCTGCCAAAAATGATGAATATATTTCCAGGACATTCTGGATCTTTGAATTAACTCATATCGTATTTGAATTGGAGCATTTAAATCCTATAAATATTTTTAAATGCTCTAATAATTCTGAAACTAGTTTTGGGTTGTTGGAAATAATCCAAACACTGCCCACCATTATTTTCAGGATCTTACAAAATGGATTAGTATTTTTACTAATTCAAAACAGAATAAAAGAAAATAGAAAACAAAAAGAGAAGATGGAGAGGGAACTAACCTGGGCCACCTACCTGTAGCAGCAACCCAGCAGGCAGGCCCAGCCCACTGGCCCCTGCCAGTCACCTGCTACCTCCCGCCAGGCAGGCAGGGAGTTGCGTGTCACGCGTGCTCGGCCGTGGCCACCTCCTGCTTGCCGCTCCCTCGATCTGATCCGCGCCCGGAGACGCCCCTGACCTTCTCTTGCCTTCCCCTCTTCCCTCTGCCTCGCTCCCCTCCTCCACAGCTCGACTCCGAGCACCACCCGAGAGCCACCATCGTCGCCGTTCATCACCCGCGTGGCTAGCGACGCCGCCTCGCCGCAGGACCATGCCTAGACGACCGACCGTGCCGCATTTCATCTCCCCGCGGACTCTCAGGATAAGGGAAGCGCCACACCGTCGCCATCACACCGTCTTCAACCTCAGTACCCGCCGGTCGCCATCGCCGATTCGCCACCTTCATCGCGCCCCCGAGCCCACTGACCATCCCTGTGTGTTCCCTGTGAGCTCCTGGTCCCAACCCCTCTCTCCCCGCCGTCGAATCCCTCCTCTAGCCCCCCTAGCCACCGCGGCCGAAGCTTGCTGCCGCCGCGAATGTCGCCGTTGTCATTACGGAGGGCCAACGCCGCATCCGAGCACCTGGTCGAGCTCCTAGGGCCCCGTAGCTTCTGCTTGTGCTCTCCGTTCGCTTGGAATCGAGCTGCAGCCCCGCGCCCGCATCTAGCCGAGCTCTGGCCACCACCATGGTTGCCGTGGCCATCGTCTCCGGCCACCCCGCAGCCTCCCGCGTGATCCCCTGGATGCGCGCGAGGATGGGCATCCCCCTGGTGCCCTCAGCGCGCCCAGTCGCTGCCCCTAACGCCACTCCGGCGAGCCGCCGCCGCGCTGTGTGGTCGCCGTTGTTAAGCCGCCGGCTAACCATGCCATTAGGGCCTAACCACATCACTAATTACACACCGTAGTCACTGACAGCGGGCCCCAGCAGCTGGTCAAATCCTAGTCAATGCGGGGTTTAAAACTCGCTTAGCTTCTGTAACGCTGACATGTGGGACCCGCACATCAGATTTGACTTCGTTGACTGCTGATGCCGTGCTGACCAAAGGCTGATGTCATATTAGCTTTTCTGGATTTAAAATAAATCTAAATGATTTATTTATTTCAGAAAATAGCCAGAACTTCTAAAATTCATAGAAAATCAACCGTAACTCCTAATGAAATAATTTATATATGAAAAATGATCAAAAAAATCCAAAGAATCTGGTTATGTCATTTTCATGCATGTTTGAGCAAGTTAACCTCACTATTTAGGATGAAACATGATTAGGGCAAATTTCATAATAGGTTTGGAGTTGGGATTTGATGTAGTTTTGAATTCCACTTCAATTAAAATGACTTTCTATTGCATTAGCCCAAATCACAGCATATTGCCATGTCATGAACATGCATCATATTGTTGCATTGCATTGATTGTATTCTTCCTTGTTTGCCGGTAATTGCCCCCTCTCAGTAGACGATGTTTCGACGATGAGTTCGATACACCGATGAAGAACTATACTATCTTCAGAAGTGCCAGGCAAGCAAAACTCCCTTGTTCATTGCGATACAATCCCACTCTCTCGCTCCTGCTCTCTTTTACTGCATTAGGACAACAACGTTTCAACTGTTACATGCTGCGGTAGTTGAACCCCTTTCCTCTGCATGACCTGTCATTGCCACAGTAAATAGATGAAACCCACTAGCATGAGTAGGAGTTGTTTGAGCCCTGATGTGCCTACTCATTCATGCTTGTTTGTCATGCCTGCTATTGCTTAGAGTTGAGTCGGGTCTGATTCATCGGGGATGAATTGGGAAGTTATGAACATGTCCTACTGTTGAGAGCTAAGTGTGTGAACACGATTTGGTAAAGGTAGCGGTGAGAGGCAATGTAGGAGTACATGGTGGGTTGTCTCATTGAAACCGTCCTCAGGAACTGAGTTCTGTGTTTGTGATCCATGAACAATTACTACCACACATTGGGTTCCGGTAACTCGACCCCTCTCGACTTATTAATCAACTTGATCTCTGTCCAGGAGTTGCAAATAGTTTCTGGTGTTTGTAGGTAGTGTTAGTAGTCTACCAAGTGGCACCCGGTACAGGTGGGCTTGGGACAGACTAGGCACAGTGGCACGGTGTACCAAGTGGCACCCGGATGGTGGGCTTGGGAACCCTGCTCACATCGTTTGGGGCCGTGAGCGACACCCCGGCCGGATCTCCTTGCAGATGGAACCCGAATAGGCGAGAAACCTGGACTAGAGACTTGTGTGGTTAGTCAGGTCGTGGCCGACTCCCTCTCCAGGCTTCCGCTTGAAGGTTGCCGAGATACATGACGTGTACATGGTGGTAAGTGGCGAGAGCGTGTGTGAAGAAGTACACCCCTGCAGGGTTAACATCATCTCTTCGAATAGCCGTGTCCACAGAAAAGGACTTATGGGTTGCCTGTACAGTTCATAGACAAGTGAAAGTGGATACTCTAAAATGCGCAAGATAAGCGTGAGTGCTATGGATGGCGTTCTCGTAGGTAGACGAGAGCGGATCCATAGTGGTGTATTGATTGGTGAATATGTGGACTCGTGTGCGCCACCTCAAAAGAGTTACTTGCAGTCGTAGTTCAGGATAGCCACCGAGTCAAAGCTGGCTTGCTGTAGTCAAACTCCACCACCCCTTTGTTGATACTGATGCATATGTAGATAGTTCTGATGTAAGTCTTGCTGGGTACATTTGTAATCATGTTTGCTTAATTTATGTTTTTGCAGAGAGACGGCAGTCTCACTAGTAGTTCCGCGTGGACTTCGACGTTTAGCTTGTTACCTCAGCTATGATCTTGTACCCTTTGGAGGGTCTTGTAGATAGTCAGGCTTCTCAGCCTTTTTCATTTGTAGTTGTCTGTACTCAGACATGTTTATGCTTCCGCTTGTTGCTTGTATGCTCTGTATGTTGGGTCATGAGAAACATGTTTTTAATATCTCCCTCCTCGGAGCCTAATGAATAAATACTCTGAGTCGTAGAGTCTTGTTGTGATGCCATGTTGTATTGCACATATTGAGCATATTGTGTGTATGATTGAAATGCTTGGTATGTGTGGGATCCGACAACCTAGTTGTTTATCCTTGGTAGCCTCTCTTATGGGGAAATGTAGTCTTGTGCTTCCATGAGCCATAGTAGTCCGCTACAACCCAGTTCACCGGAGTCCTACTAGCCCAACACTACTGCTCCGGAACACTTGATTGGCCGACATGTGATTCACTTCGTTCCTATGTCTGTCCCTTCGGGGAAATGTCATGCGGTGACATCCGGAGTCCTGCCTATCCTCCTACAGCCCAGTTCATTGGAGTCCTGTTAGCACAGTGCTACAGCCCGGATTCGCACGCTGCTGACCGACATGCTTGATGTTGATTCATGTATGCATGTCCCTGTAAGTTAGTGCCACTTTGGGTTCACGACTAGTCATGTCGGCCCGGGTTCTCTGTCATATGGATGCTAGCGACACTATCATATACATGAGCCAAAAGGCGCAAACGGTCCCGGGCCATGGTAAGGCGACACCCGTGGGAATACCGTGCGTGAGCCCGCAAAGTGATATGAGGTGTTACCGGCTAGATCGATGTGACTTGGAATCGGGGTCCTGACAGACGACTCAAGAGATTCTCTATATGAAGAACATGGTGCTACTCCGAAGCACAAGTGTGGTAAAAGGATAATAACATTGTCCCTTCTCTCTTTTCTCTCATTTTTTTATTTTTTCTCTTTTTTTGTAGGCTTCTTTGGCCCCTCTCTCTTTTTTGGCCACTTTTATTTTGATAACCTCACATGGGACAATGTTCTAATTATGATCATCACACTTTTATTTACTTACAACTAAATATTACAACTCGATACTAGAACAAAGATATGACTCTATATGAATGCCTTCGGCGGTGTACCGGGATGTGCAATGATCTAGCGTAGCTATGACATCAAAAAACGGACAAGCCATGAAAACATCATGCTAGCTATCTTACGATCATGCAAAGCAATATGACAATAAATGCTCAAGTCATGTATAAGATGATTATGGAAGTTGCATGGCAATATATCTCGGAATGGCTATGGAAATGCCATAATAGGTAGGTATGGTGGCTGTTTTGAGGAAGATATAAGGAGGCTTATGTGTGATAGAGCGTATCGTATCACGGGGTTTGGATGCACCGGCGAAGTTTGCACCAACTCTCGAGGTGAGAAAGGGCAATGCACGGTACCGAAGAGGCTAGCAATGATGGAAGGGTGAGAGTGCATATAATCCATGGACTCAACATTAGTCATAAAGAACTCACATACTTATTGCAAAAATCTATTAGTCATCGAAAGAAAGTAATACGCGCATGCTCCTAGGGGGATAGATTGGTAGGAAAATACCATCACTCGTCCCCGACCACCACTCATAAGGAAGACAATCAATAAATACCTCATGCTCCAACTTCGATACATAACGGTTCACCATACGTGCATGCTACGAGAATCACAAACTTCAACACAAGTATTTCTAGAATCCAGAACTACCCACTAGCATGACTCTATTATCACCATCTTTATATCGCAAAACTATTGCAAGGAATCAAACATATCATATTCAGTGATCTACAAGTTTTATGTAGGATTTAATGACTAACCATGTGAATGACCAATTCCTGTCATCTCTCTAAATAGATATAAGTGAAGCAATAGAGTTTTAATTCTTTCTACAAAAGATATGCACAAGATCTAACAAATATAAGTGAAGTAGAAGAGCATTCTACAAATGGCGGTTTTCTATGTGTAGGGAAACATGTAATCCAAACTTCAAATGATATAAGCGAAGCACATGAAGCATTCTATAAAGCCATACTCAAAAGATATAAGTGAAGTGCAAAGAGAATTCTATAAAGCAACCATGGACTATCTCATACCAGCATGGTGCATCAAAGAAAAGTGAAAACTAAATGCAAAAGACGCTCCAAGATTTGCACATATCACATGAACGAAATGAAGATGAAAACATACCGATACTTGTTGAATCAAGATGGGATGCCTTCCGGGGCATCCCCAAGCTTAGACGCCTGAGTCTCCTTAAATATTACTTGGGGTGACTTGGGAATCCCCAAGCTTGAGCTCTTGCCTCTCCTCCTTCTCCTCATATCGAGAGCTCCTCGATCTTTGATCACTTCATCCACACAAAACTCAACAGAAAGCTCGGTAAGACCTGTTAGTATAATAAGGCAAATCACTACTCTAAGTACTGTTGCAAACCAATTCATATTTTATTTTTGCATTGTAGCTACTGTAATATAACTTTTCCATGGCTTAATCCACTGATAGAAATCGGTAGTTTCATCAAAACAAGCAAACAATGCATCAAAAACAAAACCCGTCTTAAACAGGACAGTCTGTAGTAATCTGAACATTCACCATATTTCTGGTACTCCAAAAATTCTGAAAAAGTAGGAAAAATAAAAAATTTGTAAAGAAAGACAGTGCAAAAAGTTTCAGAACCGGTTGATGTTCCAGTAAAAAATTTAAAATCACGCACTACAGCCAAAGTTTCTGTTTTGCTCCACACAAACCAACAAGCAATGTAAACATACTAAAGGAAAATCTTGGCACATTATTTTTGTAATACAATGGAATTGTACAAGGGGATAATTATTTTTTTGAAAAGTTTCTGTAATCAAGATTCACAAAGTTTTCATGAGCATGAACAAAGTTCAAGGAGCTCCCACTTTAACAATGCTCGTCTTTCTCACTTTCGCTTTTCTTTTTGAAAAAGTTTTAGGTTCCCCTCTTTATTTTTTTTGTTTTCAAACTTTATAAAAGCACACAACAGAAATAAATGACTCTCTAAAACTTCTGGGTTGTCTCCCTAGCAACGCTTTCTTTAAAGCCATTAAGCTAGGCATATAGTGCTCAAGTAATGGATCCACCCGGATCCCAAGGTATATCAAAGCCAATTTTAATTAAAAATGATTTGTGATTTAGTAGTGAGCACAAAGTAACATATATCATGCAACAATGAAGTCTAACTCTCTTCCTATGCAGCGGCATGTCATAAAAGAACAATTCGTGCACGCATAGTAAAAGCCAATGCATAGTATAAATAGTTTCTTGCAATTTTATCATATTGGAAACATGGAGAGGCGGAGATGTAGTTCCTCTCTCATAATAATTGCAAGTAGGAGTAGCAAGCACATGCATATTATATCTATCAAAATCATCATGTGTAGTAGTAAAACGCAACCCATCAATATAATCCTTAATAAGGGCAAACTTCTCTGATATAGTGTAGTCAGGAGAATTCAAAAAGATAATAGGACCATCATGCATGGGTGCAATAGCAACAATTCCATGTTTAATATAAGGAACAATAGCAAGTTCATCTCCATAAGCATAATTCATATTGGCATCTTGGCAACAAGCATAGCAAGCATCATCAAAAAGGGATATTTCAAAAGAATCAACGGGATCATAACAATCATCATAGCATTCATACTTCAGTAAATTCGAAGGGAAATTAAACAATGTATGGGATAAAGAGTTACTCTCATTAGATGGTGGGCACGGGTGATCAATCCGCTATTCCTCCTTTTGTTCTTCGCTCTCCTCCTCAGCTTTTTCATCCAATGAGCTCACAATGTCATTAATTTCTTCTTCCATAGACTCCTGCAAAATATTAGTCTCTTCTTGGATAGAGGAGGAGTCCACAATATATGGTTTAATATAAGGATTAGAAGCATAGTTATCATAGCAATATCTAAATATGGCCAAAATTTCAGATTTGTAGAGAGTAGTATCACACTCTTCAATAAAAGAAGCAATTTCACAAGTACCCCTAAAAGCAACAAATTCTTCAATTTGTTGAACATCATAGTAATTATAAACAACCTTAGTATACGAAGATATGATTCCATTATCACTAAACTCACATTGGTAAGGAATGTTTTTCTTAGGTCTTTAGAACAACAAGTACAATCATATATTTCACATAAATTCCAAGCATAGCACTGCAAACAATGAATTGGATCCAGTAAAAGTTTCCCTTTTTCAGATACGCGGTGTCGCACATAACAAGCATGCTCATCTAAAGATTTTCCCTCAACTAAGCTAGTTGGGCTTTCAACCTGAGCACATAGGGATCGAAGATGATCTAAGTAAAAAGCTTCAGTAGTGTGATAGATTTTGAGTGGTTCTTCAACCATTGGTTCAGTAGGTACCACTAATTTTTTTTGGTATTTTGCGTTTCCTACCCATAACTAAAGATAAAAAACAAGAGCACAAAATAAAAACTACTTAGTGATAAAGCAAACAAGCACACACGAGAATATTCACCCCACGCTATAGCTCCCCGGCAACGGCGCCAGAAAAATGTCTTGATAACCCACAAGTATAGGGGATCAATTGTAGCCTCTTTCAATAAGTAAGAGTGTTGAACCCAACGAGGAGCTAAAGGTAGAACAAATATTCCCTCAAGTTTTATTGACCACCGATACAACTCTACACACGCTTGACGTTCGCTTTACCTAGAACAAGTATAAAACTAGAAGTACTTTGTAGGTGCAACGGGAAAGGTTTGCAAGAATATAAAGAGCACGTAAATAAAAACTAGGGGCTGTTTCAGGTAAAGAATCAATAAAGTTAGTATAGCGAGTGTGGAAAAGTGGTGGTAGGAGTTGCGAAATTGTCCCTAAGCAATTGACTACGTTACTAGACCGATAACAAGTTTTATGTGGGAGAGGCCACTGCTAGCATGTCATCCCTGACTTGGAATTCTATGCACTTATGATTGGAACTATCATCAAGCATCCGTAACTACTAACGTTCATTATGGTAAAACCCAACCATAGCATTAAGATATATCGGTCCCCCTTCAATCCCATATGCATCAATTTCTATGCTAGGTTGAAGCTTCTGTCACTCTTGCCCTCCAATACATAGTCCTATCAACATACAACTAACCCTATGGTGTGATCCATGCACGCGCTCATATGATGGGCACCAAAGGACAACAACATAACCACAAGCAAATTAAACCAATCATAGCAATTCACCAATTACCGATAGGACAACGAAAATCTACCCAGACATCATAGGATGGCAACACATCATTGGATAATAATATGAAGCATAAAGCACCATGTTCAAGTAGAGGGTACAACGGGTTGCGGGAGAGTGGACCACGTAGATAGATGGGGGAAGGTGATGAAGATGTTGGTGAAGATGATAGAGGTGTTGGTGTAGATCGCCGTCACACGATGATGCCCCCTGCAGCGTTCTGGCACCACCGGGAGAGAGGGGGAGAGGGCCCCCCTCCTTTTTGTTCTTCCTTGACCTTACCCCTAGATGGGACAAGGGTTTACCTGCTGGTCCATGGCTTCCATGGCGGCGGAGGGGCGAGAGCCCCTCCGAGATTGGATATGTCTCTCTGTCTCTCTCTGTTTCTGCGTTCCAGATTCTGGCCTTTCACCGTTTCTTATATTGTCAGAGATCTGTAACTTCGATTGGGCTGAAATTTTAACACGATTTGTATCCGGATATTAGCTTTCTTGCGGTGAATGAAGGGCACCAACCGCCTTACGGGGTGGCCGCGAGGGTCAGGGGCGCGCCCCCTGCCTCGTGGCCCCCTCGGGCATCGTCTCGCATTGATTCTTCTTCCCAAAAATCACATATATTCCAAAAAATCTCCATAAGTCTTTATCCTGTTTGGACTCTGTTTGATATGGATTTTCTGCAAAACAAAAAACATGCAACAAACAGGAACTGGCACTGGGCACTGGATCAATATGTTAGTCCCAAAAATAGTATAAAAAATTGCCAAAAGTATATGAAAGTTGTATAATGTTGGCATGGAACAATCAAAAATTATACGATGGAGACGTATCAAGTGGTTCATTATATTTCTGTATTTCAACCACATGTTTATGCAAATCACCATGTTTGTCTAGCATTTGGGCTCCCTCGGGGGTAAAATGAAACCCCTTCTTTTGAGGCGGAATTCCCAAAATTCCCTCTAAGATTTCATAGGCAGCATTGGCATCAAGTTCAATAAAATTTTCTTTAGCGGCAAAATCAAGAAGTTGTCTATGATGCAAAGCCAACCCTATGTAAAAATTACGAAGCAAAACCTTGGCGTCCCCCTTTAAGTTGGAAAGACGATATGATTCCATAAGCCTATACCAGGCATCTTTCAAATTTTCTCCTTGTCTTTGCTTGAAGTACAAGACTTCAAAATTTGGTGACAAAGGAGGAGTAGGGATGCTAGCCATTGAGACTAGAAAGCAAGAGAACAGCGAATGGAAAAAGAGAGGCGAATAAAACGGCAATTTTTTGTGAAGTGGGGGAGAGGAAAACAAGAGGCAAATGGCGAATAATGTAAATTGCGAGGAGATGAGATTTGTGATTAGGAACCTGGTTATGTTGAAGATCCTCCGCGGCAACGGCGCCAGAAATGGCGTGTTGACGGGAGGCTAACTTGACTTGATTCTCCCCGGCAACGGCGCCAGAAATTGCATGTTGACGGGAGTCTAACTTGACTTGATTTTCCCCGGCAACCGCGCGAGAAATTCTCCTGGATGGCAGCTGGAACTACGTCGGTATTTCCCCGGAGAGGGAGGGATGATGCAGCACAGCGGCGGTAGGTATTTCCCTCAGTTATGAAACCAAGGTTATCGAACCAGTAGGAGAACCAAGCAACCCAACGTAAACAGCCCCTACACACAAATAACAACACCTCGCAAGCTGACGTGTTAAAGGGGTTGTCAATCCCTTACGGGTAACGGCGCCAGAAATTGGTGTGTGACGGTAAAAAAGTTGTAATAGATTGGATACATAGATCGCAAATAAAATAAAGTGCAGCAAAGTATTTTTGTGTTTTTTAATAGATCTGAATAAAAATGCAAAGGAAAAGTAGATCGCAAGGCAAATATATGAGAAATAAGACCCGGGGGCCGTAGGTTTCACTAGTGGCTTCTCTCAAGAAAAATAGCAAACAATGGGTAAACAAATTACTGTTGGGCAATTTATAGAACTTCAAATAATTATGACGATATCCAGGCAATGATCATTACATAGGCAACACGTCCAAGATTAGTAGACCGACTCCTGCCTGCATCTACTACTATTACTCCACACATCGACCGCTATCCAACATGCATCTAGTGTATTAAGTTCATGGAAAAATGGAGTAATGCAATAAGAACGATGACATGATCTAGACAAGATCCGTTTATCTATATGGCTGTAGATATAGATCTCGTCCTTTTATCCTTAGTAGCAACGATACATACGTGTCGGTTCCCTTTCTGTCACTAGGATCAAGCATCGTAAGATCGAACCCACTACCGGGCACCTCTTCCCATTGCAAGATAAATAGATCGAGTTGGCCAGACAAAACCCAAATATCGGAGAAGAAATATGAGGCTATAAAGAGATCATGCATAAAAGAGATCAAAGAAACTCAAATACTTTAATGGATATAAAAACATAGAACTGACCATAAACTCGAAGTTCATCGATCCCAACAAACACATCGCAAAAGAGTTACATCATATGGATCTCCAAGAGACCATTGTATTGAGCATCAAGTGAGAGAGATGAAGCCATCTAGCTACTAACTACGGACCCGAAGGTTTACAAAGAACTACTCACGCATCATCGGAGAGGCACCAATGGAAGTGGTGAACCCCTCCGTGATGGTGTCTAGATTAGATCTGGTGGTTCTGGACTCTGCGGCGGATGGATGAATATTTCGTCGACTTCCCTAGGGTTCTGGTATTTTTGGGGTATTTATAGAGAAAAGAGGCGGTCCGGGGGCACCCGAGGTGGGCACAACCCACCAGGGCACGCGTGGGCCTCCTGGCGCGCCCTGGTGGGTTGTGCCCCCCTCGGGGCACCCCCAGGTGCAACTAGGGCCCATTGCCTTCCTTCTGGCCCATAAAAAATCTTCATGAAGTTTTGTGGCATTTGGACTCCATTTGATATTGATTTTATGCGATGTAAAAAACATGGAAAAAATAGCAACCGGCACTTGGCACTATGTCAATAGGTTAGTACCAAAAATGATATAAAAAGACTATAAAATGATTATAAAACATCCAAAATTGATAATAAAACAACATGGAGCAATCAAAAATTATAGATACGTTGGAGACGTATCACTTTTCGTTCAAGGAGCTATCATGAACCACTTCATAAATTTCTTCATCATAATGTTCAGATTCACGAATCTCAAGCAAAACTTCATAAAGATAATCTAGTGCACCCAACTCACTAGCAATTGGTTCATCATGATTGGATCTTTTAAAAAGATTAGAAATTGGATGGGGATCCATATCAATGGTTATTTAGCAAGCGAAGATGCAAGCATATAGAAGGCACATGGCAACACAAGCAAACAAAAGATCTGACGAGAAAAAGACAAACGGAAAAGAAGGCGAATAAAACGACAAATTTTTGTGAAGTGGGGGAGAGGAAAACGTGAGGCAAATGGAAAATAATGTATATTGTGAGGAGATGAGATTTTTCATTAGGAACCCGCTATATGTTGAAGATCCTCCCCGGTAACGGCCCAGAAATTCCTTTTGATGCGGCTTGAAGCTACGTCGGTATTTCCCCAAAGAGGAAGGGATGATGCAGCACAGCGATGATAGGTATTTCCCTCAGTGATGAAACCAAGGTTATCGAACCAGTGGGAGAACCAAGCAACAATACGTAAACGGCACCTGCATACAAATAACAAATACTCGCAACCCGACGTATTAAAGGGATTGTCAATCCCTTTCAGGTAACGGCACCAGAAATTGACAAATGGACGTGAATAAATTGTAGTAGATTGATAGATCAAACGCCAAATAAAATAAATAAGAATAAATTGCAGCAAGTTATTTTCGTATTTTTGGTTTAATAGATCTGAAAATAAAAGGCAAATAAAACAAATCGCAAATGCAAATAATATGATAAAGAGACCCCGGGGCCGTAGGTTTCAATAGTGGCTTCTCTCGATAAAAATAGCAAACAATGGGTAAACAAATTACTGTTGGGAAATAGATAGAACTTCAAATAATCATGACGATATCCAAGCAATGATCATTATATAGGCATCACGTCCAAGATTAGTAGACCGACTCCTACCTGCATCTACTACTATTACTCCACACATCGACCGCTATCCTGTATGCATCTAGTGTATTAAGTTCATGGAGAAACGGAGTAATGCAATAAGAACGATGACATGATGTAGACAAGATCTATTTATGTAGAAATAGACCCCATCGTTTTATCCTTAGTAGTAACGATACATACGTGTCGGTTCCCCTTCGGTCACTGGGATCAAGCACCGTAAGATCAAACCCACTACAAAGCACCTCTTCCCATTGCAAGATAAATATACCAAGTTGGCCAAACAAAACCCAAATACCAGAGAAGAAATATGAGGCTATAAGCAATCCTGCATATAAGAAATCAAAGAAGATTCAAATAACTTTCATGGATAAAAAGATAGATCTGGTCTGTCCAACATGGATAGTACAATGAAAAAGTGTGGACACCGACAAATGAAATGTGTGAACATGAATGTAAAGTCGGTGGAAATACATACTCCCCCAAGCTTAGGCTGTTGGCCTAACTTGGTAATCAGTAGTCGAAGAAACTATGGGGTCCCATGTTGAAATGCTGAGGAGCGGGCACCTGTGGATCCCACTACCGAGGCTTAACCTGTGCTACAGCTAGGTTGTTCCGGTAGGCGATGATGTACGCATGCATAATCCTGTATCCACCCCTGGCAATAGGATCAAACAAAGCAGGTGCATGCAATGGAATAATATCATAGGTTTTCACACTGAAAACCAGGTTATAAGGAATAGGAATGTTAGGCTGATACGTCCATTTTGCATCATGCTTTTATATCGATATTTATTGCATTATGGGCTGTTATTACACATTATGTCACAATACTTATGCCTTTTCTCTCTTATTTGAAGAGGGGGAATGCCGGCAGCTAGAATTCTGGGCTGGAAAAGGAGCAAATATTAGAGACCTATTCTGCACATCTCCAAAAGTCCTGAAACTCCACGGGAATTATTTTTAGAATATATAAAAAATATTGGGCGAAATAAGTACCAGAGGGGGTGTCGGTGTCAAAACCGGCGGATCTCGGGTAGGGGGTCCCAAACTGTGCGTCTAGGCCGGATGGTAATAGGAGGCAGGGGACACGATGTTTTACCCAGGTTCGGGCCCTCTTGATGGAGGTAAAACCCTACGTCCTGCTTGATTAATATTGATGATATGGGTAGTACAAGAGTAGATCTACCACGAGATCAGAGAGGCTAAACCCTAGAAGCTAGCCTATGGTATGATTGTTGTTCGTCCTATGGACTAAAACCCTCTGGTTTATATAGACACCGGAGAGGGCTAGGGTTACATAGAGTCGGTTACAATGGTAGGAGATCTACATATTCGTATCGCCAAGCTTGCCTTCCACGCCAAGGAAAGTCCCTTCCGGACACGGGACGGAGTCTTCAATCTTGTATCTTCATAGTCTAGGAGTCCAGCCGAAGGTATAGTCCGGCCATCCGGACACCCCCTAATCCAGGACTCCCTCAGTAGCCCCCGAACCAGGCTTCAATGACGACGAGTCCAGCACGCAAATCGTCTTCGGCATTGCAAGGCGGGTTCTTCTCCAAATTCCGTGTACCTGTTGAACAGTGTCCGGTTTCTTGTAAATGTAGTGCTCCTTGGCTTCTACGCCCAATAATGGTCGTTTTCCACGTGTCAAACGAATACGAAAAGTCAGGGTGTTTTTTATATTTACACCCCTAGCCGCGTGAATGAGCTGCCAATTTAAGGGGACGAGGATTTAGATCCAAACCACACCTTCTCCCTTCCGCGAGTATTCATCAGAGCGTATCCGACAGAGGTCCATTCCATCATGGCCGGCCGCCGCAGCTCCTCCTCTCGCCCTTCCAGCCCTTAGCCTGGAGATTGGAAGAGGTTCTCCATCCCGCACATCGAGCTAGTGACGCTCCAGACCAAGGGATTTCTCCCCCCGGCCTATATGGTCCCGGTTCGAGTCGGACTTGCCACCTATAATGGTGGAGAGCAAGCGGAGAGCGCCCCCAATCCCTCCAAAGGAGAGCGGGTATGCCTTGCCCCTTACTTAATAAGAGGGCTCGGATTTCCAATTCATCCGTTTCTCCGGGGGCTTCTGGAGTTCTATGGCCTCCAGCTGCACAACCTCACGCCTGCCTCCATATTGCATATCGCGGGCTTCGTAGCCCTTTGCGAGCTGTTCTTGGGCTAGGAGGCTCATTCCGCGCTGTGGAAAAGGCTATTCTGCCTTGTGCCCCGCTCCAAGGAGGGGTCAATATATCAAGTGGGCGGAGCCGAAGTGTGGCGCATCGCCGGGACCGGATATCTATCCGGAACCCCAAAGAAGGCGTCCGAAGACTGGCCTTCGGAATGGTTTTATATAGAGGACGTCTCGCTGCCGGATCCTGTCCGGATCGGCCTCCCTGAGTTTGATAGTGCTCCCCTAAAGAAGCGCCTAAGCTGGCGTCCACGGAGCCCTCAGAGGGAAAGTGACAGGGACGTTATTTACCTGATGGGCCGGATAAGATTGTTAGCTCATTCCGGACTAACCATGATCGGGGTCATGGCCGCATGCATCATGCGAGGGGTGCAGCCGCTTCAGTATAGAGGCCGCCCCATGTGGAACTTCAACGGGGAGGACGACGCCACCCGCTACGGCCTAAGGGGCCGGATTCGGCTGCCGCTCTAATAAAGACCTTGTCCGCTTTGTACAAGGGAGAAGAGGAGGAATTTCTCCGCGTCAACCCACGGGGTGGATTTTCTATGTACAGACCCCCAACTTGGGTAAGTGGACACTTTTACTTTCCCATCCGTTTTATATTCCCATTGTTAAATTTTCAGTCTAACGACTTCAACGCAGGAACTGTGCCAGGCTGTTAAAGAAATAAACAGCCCTCCTCCACAACCCGAGGATCCGGGACGGTCCCTCGACCCGGCCTCTCAAGAGGATCCGGACTTATCTGTGGAGCTGATTGATGGAGTGTTTCATCAATTGAGCAAGGACAACGCCTTGGTGGCCATTACGGCCGATTATCCAGGGCTACTCCCAGCCTCACAGGTAACTGAGACCGGAGTCCCAGCACTTTGAAAAGGGATCTGTCCTCGCGTGTTTTCGATTGCCGTATGACAACCGTGTTTTGCAGGGGAGGTCCTTGAGACGGGAGGCCGAGCCTGCGACGACTAGCCAACGAGGGGCGGCAAGGCCCCGCGAGCTGAAAAGAAGTGCGGTCCGGACTAAGGCACCGGCGCAAAGGTATAGCGCGCCGCCTTATTCCCAGGTCATATTCCTTCGAGGCATATTAACGCCCGTGCTCTCTTCAGGACGAAGAGACCTTGCCGGACTATATCCGGAGAGGATGCCAATCGCGCCTCCACCAGCCAGGCTCCAAAGCCTGGTCCGGAAGCAGAGGCGAACACGAGGCGTGCACCGGACGCTCCTCCGACGGAGGATGTAGACATGCTGTCTGCCACCAATTCTGAGGTGGAGAGTGCCATGAACCACAGGCGTCGCCGGACAGTTCTTCGCGACACTTGTTTCTCCCAAGAGGCATTGGATGCCTTCAATTCGGGAGACACATACCTCCATGCCGCTCAAGATGGTCTAGCCAGAGCCACAGAGTAGTATGTGAAAGACATACGGGTAAGAATTTTTTGGTAATTATATATATATACCAGTAGCCCCCGAGACTTGAAACAGTTAGAATAACTGTTTTAAGGATCATTTATTATGCAGGTTCTTACAGAAAAGAATACACTACTGTCCCAGGAGCTGGAAGAGTGCAAAGCCCAACTTGAGGCCGCACTAGCCGCGGCAGGGGAGCCCAAGGAGACCCCCTCTGGTAATATACGCTTCGAAAGATAAGTATTTTGCGAAGTGCAGCGTGGGTGCAAATCTGACAAATGAAATTGCAGATGGCGCCGGATTAAATCCGGAAGTGCAACAACTCCGACACCAGCTAAAGGCTGGTGAGAGCGTGCTGACAAAGGTGAGGCGGGAGAAGAACGATCTCCAAGATGCCAACACCAAGCCGGGCGTTGAACTGAAGGACGTTCGTGCCCAGCTATTGGACTCTGTGAAGGAGAATCAGCGGCTTCGACGCGGCATATATAGTAAGTGCTTAAACGAACTTTGAAAAAAGAGTTCGGCGAGGAAGTCGACTAACAGAGTAATGTCTGTAGGTATGCTGACAGGTCGTCCTGCAGAGGAAATGCCTGGTTCTACGGGTGACCTTCTTCCCGAGCTCTCACAACTGCACGAGTGAGTTCGGCAGGTGATGCAAGGCGTCGCCCAGGCCTTGTGGCCATCCATCTCCATGCCCGAAGGCCTTGGAGAGCTTGTAGAGAAGCTGAAGGGAGCGCGGCGACGCTTCCGATTGTGGAAGATGTTGGCCTGCCGTCAAGGCGCCAGGGAGGCCTGGGCCATGGTGAAGACGCGGTACACGAAGGATGACCCAAACCACATGGCCGAGGTCGGACCCGTAGGGCCCGATGGGAAGGAGATCCCTGTGAGCTTAGTATACGGCCAAGTAGAGTTGGCCGCAAAGTATTCCCAACAGGACTATAAACTAGACAGCCTGTTAGATGGTATTGAAGAGGAATACAATCAGTCAGATTGACTATGTAATTTTAATTGACATGTGTAATGCCTTCTAGCCGGATTGTAGATCGTTTGTCATGGCCGACCTTTTCGCTTCAACCTCGGGACCTGACGGTCCAGAGTGTGTCCGAATACCCTCGCGGTTATATAAGAACCGGGGTATGCATGGAGACCAGGCGTAGGGGTCATTAGTGCTTGAACAGACAAGTGCCCAACTAGTTATGTTATATCACATGGTTAGTAAGAAACATCTTCCAGGGAGAATAGTTCCGTTAGGGGTTCCTTTCCCTGGGAGGCATGCCCTAAATTGCATGTCCATTCTGCAAAAAGAGACGCAGGAAAAGCATCTGGGGGCGTATAGATAAATAAGTGAAAGAAAAGATCATCTTTAGTTCGCCGACCGAATATTCCCTTAAGAACCCTAGCTTTCGGCTTCACCCAGTCTGAGGTACACATCCGACTGACCCGGCAGTAACAATCGCAGAGGTGCTCCCTTTACCACCTAGCCGAACAATCGGGAACGTAGGGGTTAGCACAGGAGCCAGGCAACCCAGCTTGGCCAAAACTTAAGTCATATCGATGCATATAATGGCGAATAAAAGGTACATGCGGAAGTATGACACATGTGTTGGGCATGAAGCCCGTATAAATAAGCTTTTGTTTAAAGAAGCCCCCAGGTTTAATGAGCGCGGATAGCGCATCACTTTATGAGCCTTTAAAGGCTATAAGAGAGAGAGGAGAAGGAGAGAAATGTAAGACAGAAAGTATATAAAAAATGGACAGAGGAAGGCGACGAACACAGAGTCCGGCGCTAGGCATAGAATCTTCGTAGATGGGCTGCGTTCCATGGGTTCGGCTCGAGTCGGTTATCCGATGCATCTCGCAGGCGGTACGCTCCACCAGTTAGGACTTGGTCAATTATGAAGGGACCTTCCCACTTGGGCTTGAGTTTGTCCTTTTTCTTGTCCGGCAGGCGTAGAACTAATTCGCCAACGTTGTAATTTTTGGCCCGTACTTCTCTGCTTTGGTATCTTCGAGCCTGCTGTTGATAGAATGTGGAACGGGCTTTTGCCACGTCACGCTCTTCCTCCAAGGCATCCAAACTGTCCTGCCGATCAAGCTCGGCTTCTCTTTCTTCGTACATGCGCACTCGAGGTGAGTCATGAATTATGTCACAGGGCAAAACTGCCTCTGCGCTGTACACCAAGAATGGTGTGTATCCGGTGGTGCGATTCGGCGTGGTCCGCAGCCCCCAGAGTACGGAGTCAAGCTCCTCTACCCAGTGCGTATTAGATTCCTTAAGGGACCACACTAATCTGGGTTTGATTCCACTCATGATAAGACCATTTGCATGTTCGACCTGGCCGTTGGTTTGTGGGTGATAGACGGAAGCATAATCGAGCTTGATGCCCATGTTTTTGCACCAGAGTTTTACCTCATCGGCCATAAAGTTCGTGTCGTTATCAGTGATGATGCTGTGGGGGACGCCGTAACAGTGTACAACCCCGAATATAAAGTCTATCACCGGTCCGGATTCGGCCGTCTTAACAGGCTTGGCTTCTATCCATTTGGTGAACTTATCCACCATGACCAGTAAGTATTTTTTCTTGTGGGTTCCGCCTTTAAGGGTCCAACCATGTCAAGCCCCCAGACCGTGAAGGGCCAAGTGATGGGGATAGTTTGGAGGGCGGTGGGTGGCATATGGCTTTGGTTTGCAAAAAGCTGGCAACCGACGCATCGTTGGACTAAGTCCTGGGCGTCTGCCCGGGCCGTCGGCCAATAAAAGCCTGTACGGAAGGCCTTTCTTACAAGGGACCGAGCTGCAGCGTGATGTCCGCTGAGTCCGGCATGAATTTCCGCCAGGAGCTTCCGCCCTTCCTCTTCGGAGATGCACCTTTGAAGGACTCCGGTAGTGCTTTTCTTATAAAGCTCTCCCTCATGGACTTTATAGGCTTTAGATCGCCGCACTATGCAGCGTGCCTCATTTTGGTCCTCAGGGAGTTCTTGCCTGGTAAGGTAGGCAAGGAATGGTTCTGTCCACGGGGCGATGACGGCCATTATTACGTGGGCTGAAGGTGTTATTTCATTGGCAGAGCCTCCCATTATGTCAGAGTGTTCGGTGTCGGGCAGTGCGGTTGGATCCGGGCTGTTATTGCCAGGTTCCCCTTCCCATACTACGGACGGCTTGAACAGCCTTTCCAAGAAGATGTTGGGGGGGGACTACATCACATTTTGCGCCGATGCGTGCCAGGACATCTGCCACCTGATTATTTTCCCGGGCTATATGGTGAAATTCGAGCCCTTCGAACCGAGCTGACATTTTTAGGACGGCGTTGTGATAAGCTGCCATTTTTGGATCCTTGGCATCAAAGTCTCCATTTATTTGAGATATTGCGAGGTTCGAGTCCCCGCGCACCTCTAGGCGTTGAATGCCCATGGATACTGCCATTCGGAGACCATGTAAAAGGGCCTCATATTCGGCTGCATTGTTGGAGTCTGTGTACATTATCTGGAGTACATATTGAACTGTGTCTCCTATGGGGGACGTCAAAACGGCGCCAGCCCCTAGACCGGCCAACATTTTGGAGCTGTCGAAGTGCATGACCCAGTTTGAATATGTGCCATACTCTTTAGGGAGTTCGGCCTCCGTCCATTCTGTGACGAAGTCGGCCAAAACTTGTGACTTGATAGCTCGCCGTGGCTTGTAAGTTATGTCAAACGGGAGGAGCTCAATGGCCCATTTTGCAATCCGGCCCGTCGCGTCGCGGTTGTTTATAATATCGTTAAGTGGCACTTCCGAGGCTATTGTTATTGAACACTCTTGAAAGTAGTGTCGCAGCTTCCGGCATGCCATAAATACCGCGTATGCAATCTTTTGATAATGCGGGTACCGTGACTTGCACGGAGTAAGGACAGTGGACATGTAATAGACCGGCTTTTGAAGGGGGAATTTGTGTCCGTCAGTTTCTCGTTCGACGACGAGCACTGCGCTTACGACCTGATGGGTTGCAGCAATGTATAATAGCATTGGTTCGCCAATGTTTGGCGCGGCCAGGACTGGGTTTGTTGCCAAGATGGCTTTTATTTCGTCGAGTCCGGCCGTGGTTGCATCCGTCCACTCGAAGTGTTCGGTGCGCCGAAGGAGGCGGTAAAGGGGTGGGGCCTTTTCTCCTAGGCGGGAGATAAAGCGGCTTAGAGCCGCCACGCATCCGGTTAATTTTTGTATTTGTTTGAGGTCTTTCGGGATATCCAATTGTGAAAGAGCTCGGATCTTGGCTGGATTTGCTTCAATTCCTCTACCGGATACAATGAAGCCGAAGAGCTTTCCGGCTGGAACGCCAAAAACGCATTTTTCCGGGTTGAGCTTGATGTCGTATGTTCGGAGGTTATCGAATGTTAGCCTCAAGTCATCTACTAGGGATTCGACATGTCTTGTTTTAACGACCACATCATCTACGTATGCCTCCACTGTTTTGCTGATCTGGTTTGTCAGACATGTCTGAATCATGCGCTGATATGTTACGCCGGCGTTTTTGAGCCCGAAGGGCATTGTGTTGAAGCAGAATGGGTCGTATGGTGTGATGAATGCCGTTGCGGCTTGGTCTCACTCTGCCATATTTATTTGATGGTAGCCAGAGTATGCGTCGAGGAAACACAACGAATCATGTCCTGCAGTAGCGTCGATAATTTGATCGATGCGGGGGAGAGGGAAGGGATCCTTTGGGCACGCCTTGTTAAGGTCTTTGAAATGAATGCACAGGCACCAGGATTTGTCCTTCTTTGGTACCATCACCAGGTTTGCTAGCCAGTCCGGATGTTTTATATCTTCGATGAATCCGGCCTCCAATAGCTTGGCTAGTTCCTCTCCCATGGCCTGTCTCTTAGGTTCGGAAAAACGCCGAAGATCCTGTTTGGCTGGCTTGAATCCTTTTAGGATATTTAAGCTGTGTTTGGCCAGCCTGCGTGGGATTCCTGGCATGTCTGAAGGGTGCCAGGCGAAAATGTCCCAGTTCTCTCGTAGGAACTCTCGCAGTGCAGCGTCTACATCAGGGTTTAACTGTGCCCCAATGGAAGCTGTTTTATTGGGGTCCGTTGGATGGACCTGGAATTTGACTATTTCGTCCGCCGGTTTAAAGGAGGTGGACTTGGATCTTTTATCGAGTATCACATCGTCCCTATTTACCGTGGAGCGCAGCGCAGTCAGTTCCTCATCCGCTAGGGGTTCGGATAGCACCTCGAGGGCCAGTGCGGCTGTCTTGTTTTCGGCGCGGAGTGCTATGTCCGGATCACTAACGAGAGTGATTATTCCGTTAGGCCCGGGCATCTTGAGCTTCATGTACCCGTAATGGGGTATTGCTTGGAAGACTGTAAACGCTTCCCGCCCTAGCAGAGCGTGATATCCGCTACTGAACGGGGCCACCTGGAACGTGACCTCTTCGGACCTGTAATTATCCGGCGTGCCGAACACCACATCTAGTGTGATTTTTCCCGTACAACGCGCTTCCTGACTGGGGATTATTCCTCTAAAGGTTGTGCTGCTTCGCTCAATGCGGTTCCAGTCTATTTCCATTTTTTGAAGGGTTTCCTCATAAATGAGGTTCAATCCGCTGCCGCCATCCATGAGTACCTTGGTAAGACGAAAGCCGTCCACTATTGGACTGAGGACCAGTGCGGCTGGTGCTCGGGCTGTTCGGAATTTAGGTTCATCACTGGCATTAAAAGTAATAGCCGTGTCACTCCATGGGTTTATTGTTGCTACTTGGTAGACTTCGGCAAGGCCGCAGAGTGTTCTTTTTCGCATATTATTTGATGCGAAAGTCTCGAAGACTGTTAATACCATACTGGTTTCTCTGGGGTGGCTTT
The DNA here is from genome assembly GCF_056163025.1 of Triticum urartu. NCBI lineage: Eukaryota > Viridiplantae > Streptophyta > Magnoliopsida > Poales > Poaceae > Triticum > Triticum urartu. Next base: position 145,632,641 of record NC_141879.1, on the reverse strand, counting down.
CTATGGCTTTTGGAATTAGAAGATCTTCGCCAATTTTTGCCACCTGCCGGAGTATCCAACATGCTCTAAGGATGTGAGTTGGTGTGGCGCCCTCTGCACTGTGGATTTTACAGGGTCCATTAAGCCATCCTTCCAGTACAGTTCCGTGCCCTGTAGAGGGCTTTTGCTTTTTGGTATTGAACCCAGGTGTCTCGCGATGATGCACCCTTTTGTTTCGGACTGGGTTTGTATTCAGGGCCGGATTGTCCCAAAATTTTATTTCGGTTTTCCAGGCGCTTTCCATCACACAGTACTTTCGTACTATGGACGCCAAGTCAGCGAAGCGTGTAATATCACGGTGGCTTATGGCGTTGAGGATTCCCTTGTCCGTGCAATTATTGCAGAAGAATAAAATTGCATCTTCCTCGCGGCAGTCCTTTATCCTGTTCATAACCAGGAGGAATCTGGCCCAGTAATGATGTACTGTTTCTTCGGGCTCTTGCCTAATTTGGATAGATCGCTTATGTATGGGTGGGTGGGCGGAATCAAATCCGAAACCTCACCCAATCTGAGACCCAGGGGCCAAGGAGTTTCCGAACTCGGAAGTTTGGATTCTTGGATGCTGTCCAATGAATCTAGCCCGTCACCTGACTTTAAGTTCAGGTCTTGAGTGATGTCCTCCCCTCCGAGGGTATCCGACTTGGATGGATCGGGAATCTGGACATATCTAGTAGTTAAGATAGATGAAGGGTCGCCGCACTGTCCCTCTACCACGGAAACATGATGGGTGACCTGGGGGGAGTTAATCTCTCTCAGATCGGGTTTAGACCCAATCTGGTCGTAATCCGTAGCGACTCCCAGGGCAGCGAAGCGATCCAAGAGCTCGTTTAGGGAAGAGAGCTCCATTGGATCTAACTGCTCGGTGAATTCTGAGCTGACGTGAAGATTGCTTTCGATGACCCGAGAGGTCATCGTCGGCGCAGCAGCCGAACGGGTGGTCATAAGGAAACCACCTAGCCTGAGAGTCTGGCCGACAGCCAAAGCTCCCTTAGCAACGGTGCCGTCTTTAAAGACGGGATGAGGCATCCTTCCTGATGGTGATGGCACAGAGGAACTCTCAATGAAAGCACCAATGTCAGTGTCAAAACCGGCGGATCTCGGGTAGGGGGTCCCGAACTGTGCGTCTAGGCCGGATGGTAACATGAGGCAGGGGACACGATGTTTTACCCAGGTTCAGGCCCTCTTGATGGAGGTAAAACCCTACATCCTGCTTGATTAATATTGATGATATGGGTAGTACAAGAGTAGATCTACCACGAGATCAGAGAGGCTAAACCCTAGAAGCTAGCCTATGTTATGATTGTTGTTCGTCCTATGGACTAAAACCCTCCGGTTTATATAGACACCGAAGAGGGCTAGGGTTACACAGAGTCGGTTACAATGGTAGGAGATCTACATATTCGTATCGCCAAGCTTGCCTTCCACGCCAAGGAAAGTCCCTTCCAGACACGGGATGAAGTCTTCAATCTTGTATCTTCATAGTCCAGGAGTGCGGCTGAAGGTATAGTCCGGCCATCTGGACACCCCCTAATCCAGGACTCCCTCAGGGGGGGGGGGCACCCACCATCCACGAGGTTGGGGGGCGCACCCTACCCCTTGGGCGCGCCCCCTGCCTCGTGGGCCCCCTGGTGGCCCTCTGATGCCCATCTTTGGCTATATGGAGTCTTTCGTCGAGGAAAAAATCATAAGCAAGCTTACGGGACGAAACTCCGCCGCCACGAGGCAGAACCTTGGCGGAGCCAATCTAGGGCTCGGCGGAGCTGTTCTGCCGGGGAAACTTCCCTCCGGGAGGGGGAAATCATCACCATCGTCATCACCAACGATCCTCTCATCGGGAGGGGGTCAATATCCATCAACATCTTCCTAGCACCATCTCATCTCAAACCCTAATTCATCTCTTGTATCCAATCTTTGTATCCAAACCTCAGATTGGTACTTGTGGGTTGCTAGTAGTGTAGATTACTCCTTGTAGTTGATCCTAGTTGGTTTATTTGGTGGAAGATCATATGTTCAGATCCATTATGCATATTAATACCCCTCTGATTATGAACATGAACATGCTTTGTGAGTAGTTACGTTTGTTCCTGAGGACATGGGAGAAGTATTGCTATAAGTAGTCATGTGAATTTGGTATTCGTTTGATATTTTGATGAGATGTATGTTGTCTTTCCTCTAGTGGTGTCATGTGAACGTCGACTACATGACACTTCACCATTGTTTGGGCCTAGAGGAAGGCATTGGGAAGTAATAAGTAGATGATGGGTTGCTAGAGCGACAGAGGCTTAAACCCTAGTTTATGCGTTGCTTCATAAGGGGCTCATTTGGACCCATATGTTTCATGCTATGGTTAGGTTTACCTTAATACTTCTGTTGTAGTTGCAGATGCTTGCAATAGGGGTTAATCATAAGTGGGATGCTTGTCCAAGGAAGGACAGTACACAAGCACCGGTCCACCCACATATCAAATTATTAAAGTACCGAATGCGAATCATATGAGCGTGAAGAAAAGTAGCTTGACAATAATTCCCATGTGTCCTCGGGGGCGCTTTCCTTTATATAAGAGTTTGTCCAGGCTTGTGATACGTCCATTTTGCATCATGCTTTTATATCAATATTTATTGCATTATGGGCTGTTATTACACATTATGTCACAATACTTATGCCTATTCTCTCTTATTTTACAAGGTTTACATAAAGAGGGAGAATGCCGACAGCTGGGATTCTGGGCTGGAAAAGGAGCAAATATTAGAGACCTATTTTGCACAGCTCCAAAAGTCCTGAAACTTCACGGAAGATGTTCTCCAAATATATAAAAAATACCGAGAGCAAGAACTTCACCAGGGGGCCACACCCTGCCCACGAGGGTGGGGGCGCGCCCCCTACCTCGTGGGCCCCCTGGTGGCCCTCCGGTGGCCATCTTCTGCTATATGGAGTCTTTCGATGGGAAAAAAATCATAAGCCATCTTCTTGGACGAAACTCCGCCGCCATCAGGCGAAACCTTGGCGGAACCAATCTAGGGCTCTAGCGGAGCTGTTCTGCCGGGGAAACTTCCCTCCCGGAGGGGGAAATCATCGCCATCGTCATCACCAACGCTCCTCTCATCGGGAGAGGGCAATATCCATCAACATCTTCATCAGCACCATCTCATCTCAAAATCCTAGTTCATCTCTTGTATCCAATTCTTGTCTCCAAGTCTCGGATTGGTGCTAGTAGGTTGCTAGTAGTGTTAATTACTCCTTGTAGTTGATGATAGTTGGTTCAATTGGTGGAAGATCATATGTTCAGATCCTATATGCATATTAATACCTCTCTGATTATGAACATGTTTATGCTTTGTGAGTAGTTACTTTTGTTCCTGAGGACATGGGAGAAGTCTTGCTATTAGTAGTCATGTGAATTTGGTACTCATTCAATATTTTGATGAGATGTATGTTGTCTCTCCTCTAGTGGTGTTATGTGAACGTCGACTACATGACGCTTCACCATTATTTGGGCCTAGAGGAAGGCATTGGGAAGTAATAAGTAGATGATAGGTTGCTAGAGTGACAAAAGCTTAAACCCTAGTTTATGCATTGCTTCGTAAGGGGCTGATTTGGATCCATATGTTTCATGCTATGGTTAGGTTTACCTTAATACTTTTGTTGTAGTTGCGGATGCTTGCAATAGAGGTTAATCATAAGTGGGATGCTTGTCCAAGTAAGGGCAGTACCCAAGCACCGGTCCACCCACATACCAAATTATCAAAGTACCAAACGCGAATCATATGAACATGATGAAAACTAGCTTGATGATATTCCCATGTGTCCTCGGGAGCGCTTTACATCATACAAGAGTTTGTCCAGGCTTGTCCTTTACTACAAAAAGGATTGGGCCACCTTGCTGCACCTTATTTACTTTTGTTACTTGTTGCTCGTTACAAATTATCTTATCACAAAACTATCTGTTACCACTTATTTCAATACTTGCACAGAATACCTTGCTGGAAACCGCTTATCATTTCCTTTTGCTCCTCGTTGGGTTTGACACTCTTACTTATCAAAAGGACTACGATAGATCCCCTGTACTTGTGGGTCATCAAGACTCTTTTCTGGCGCCGTTGCCGGGGAGTGAAGCGCCTTTGGTAGGTGGAATTTGGTAAGGAAAAATTTATATAGTGTGCTGAAATTTACTGTCACTTGTTACCATGGAAAGTAATCCTCTGAGGGGCTTGTTCGGGGTATCTTCAACCCGACCAGTAGAGCAAAGAGTTGCTCCTCAACCTACTGAAAATGAAAATGAAAATGCTTGCTTTGAAGTTCCTTCAGGTATGATAGAAAAACTGCTAGCTAATCCTTTTTAGGAGATGGAACAAAACATCCTGATGAACATCTGATATATGTTGATGAAGTTTGTGGATTATTTAAGCTTGCAGGTGTACCCGGAGATGTTGTTAAGAAGAAGGTCTTCCCTTTATCTTTGAGGGGAGATGCATCGACATGGTATAGGCTATGTGATGATATGGGGTCTTGGAATTACAAATGATTGAAATTGGAATTTCATCAGAATTTTTATCCTATGCATCTTGTTCATCGTAATCGCAATTATATATATAATTTTTGGCGTCGCGAAGGAGAAAGCATCGCTCAAGCTTGGGGGAGGCTTAAATCAATGTTATATTCATGCCCCAATCATGAGCTCTCAAGAGAAATGATTATTCAAATTTTTTATGCTCGGCTTTCTGGTAACAATCGCACCATGCTTGATACTTCTTGTGCTGGCTCTTTTATGATGAAGACTATTGAATTCAAATGAGATTTATTGGAAAGAATTAAACGCAACTCTGAAGATTGGGACCTCGACAATGGTAAGGAGTCAGGTATGACACCTAGTTTTGATTGTGTTAAATCTTTTATGGATACCGATATTTTTCGTAAATTTAGCACTAAATATGGACTTAACTCTGAGATAGTAGCTTCTTTCTATGAATCTTTTGCTGCCTATGTTGATCTCCCCAAGGAGAAGTGGTTTAAATATCATCCTCCCATAGAAGTAAAAGTAGCCGCACCTATTAAAGTTGAAGAAAAGACTATCACTTATAATGATCCTAATGTTCCTACTTCTTATGTTGAGAAACCACCTTTCCCTGTTAGGATAAAGGATCATGCTAAAGCTTCAACTGTGGTTCGTAAAAGCAATATTAAAACATATACACCTCCTGAGCAAGTTAAAGTTGAACCTAATATTGCTATTGTTAAAGATCTCTTGTCTGATAATATTGATGGGCATGTTATTTATTTCTGTGATGAAACTGCTAGAATTGCTAAACCCCGTGATAAAGATAAACCTAGACCTGTGGTAGGCATGCCTGTTATTTCTGTTAAAATAGGAGATCATTGTTATCATAGCTTATGTGATATAGGTGCTAGTGCTAGTGCAATACCTATTAACCTTTATAGAGAAATTATGCATGATATTGCACCTGTTGAGTTAGAAGATATTGATGTTACAATTAAACTTGCCAATAGAGATACTATTTCACCAATGGGAATTGTTAGAGATGTTGAAGTCTTGTGTGGGAAAACTAAATATCCTGCTGATTTTCTTGTTCTTGGTTCCCCACAAGATAGCTTTTGTCCCATTATATTTGGTAGACCCTTCTTAAATACTATTAATGCTACCATAGATTGCAAAAGGGATGTTGTTACTATCGGTTTAGATGATATGACTCATGAATTTAATTTTTCTAAATTTAGTAGACAACACCGTGAAGAAGAATTACCTAGTAAGGATGAAATTATTGGTCTTGCTTCTATTGCCATACCTCCTAGTGATCCTATAGAACAATATTTGCTAGACCATGAAAATGACATGTTTATGAATGAAAGAAGGGAATTAGATGAAGTATTATTTAAACAGGAACCTATTCTGAAAAACAATTTACCTGTTGAAACCCTAGGGGATCCTCCTCCACCCAAGGGTTGTCCCGTATTTGAGCTTAAACCGTTACCTGATACTCTTAAATATTCTTATCTTGATGAGAAAAAGATATATCCTGTTATTATTAGTGCTAAACTTTCAGAACATGAAGAAGAGAGATTATTGAAAACTCTGAAGAAGCACCGTGCTGCTATTGGGTATACTCTGGATGATCTTAAGGGCATTAGTCCCACTCTATGTCAACATAAAATTAATTTGGAAGAAGATGCTAAACCAGTTCGTGATCATCAACACCGGCTGAATCCTAAAATGAAAGAAGTGGTAAGAAAGGAAATACTAAAGCTCCTTGAGGCAGGTATAATTTATCCCCTTGCTGATAGTCAGTGGGTAAGCCCTGTCCATTGTGTCCCTAAGAAGGGAGGTATTACTGTTGTTCCTAATGATAAAGATGAATTGATTCCTCAAAGAATTATTACAGGTTATAGGATGGTAATTGATTTCTGCAAATTAAATAAGGCTACTAAAAAGGATCATTACCCCTTACCTTTTATCGATCAAATGCTAGAAAGATTATCCAAACATACACATTTTTTCTTTCTAGATGGTTATTCTGGTTTCTCTCAAATACCTGTCTCAGCTAAAGATCAATCAAAGACTACTTTTACATGCCCTTTTGGTACTTTTGCTTATAGACGTATGACTTTTGGTTTATGTAATGGACCTGCTACCTTTCAAAGATGCATGATGGCTATATTCTCTGACTTTTGTGAAAAGATTTGTGAAGTTTTCATGGACGACTTTTCCGTCTATGGATCTTCTTTTGATGATTGCTTGAGCAACCTTGATCAAGTTTTGCAGAGATGTGAAGAAACTAATCTTGTCTTGAATTGGGAAAAGTGCCACTTTATGGTTAATGAAGGTATTGTCTTGGGGCATAAAGTTTTTGAAAGAGGTATCAAAGTTGATAAAGCCAAGGTTGATGCTATTGAAAAGATGCCATGTCCCAAGGACATCAAAGGTATAATAAGTTCCCTTGGTCATGCCAGTTTTTATAGGAGGTTCATTAAGGACTTCTCAAAAATCTCTCGACCTCTGACTAATTTATTACAAAAAGATATACCATTTGTCTTTGATGATGATTGTGTAGAAGCATTTGAAATACTTAAGAAAGCATTGATCTCTGCACCTATTGTTCAGCCACCTGATTGGAATTTACCCTTTGAAATTATGTGTGATGCTAGTGATTATGCTGTAGGTGTTGTTCTAGGGAAAAGAGTTGATAAGAAACTAAATGTTATTCAACATGTGCTAGTAAAACTCTTGACAATGCTCAAAGAAATTATGCTACTACTAAAAAAGAATTCTTAGCAGTTGTATTTGCTTGTGATAAGTTTAGACCTTATATTGTTGATTCTAAAGTAACTATTCACACTGATCATGCTGCTATTAAATATCCTATGGAAAAGAAAGATGCTAAACCTACACTTATTAGATGGGTTCTCTTGCTACAAGAATTTGATTTGCATATTGTTGATAGGAAAGGAGCTGAGAACCCCGTTGCAGACAACTTGTCTAGGTTAGAAAATGTGCTTGATGACCCACTACCTATTGATGATAGCTTTCTTGATGAGCAATTAAATGTCATAAATTCTTCTCATACTGCTCCACGGTATGCTGATTATGCTAATTACATTGTTGCTAAGTTTATACAACCTAGTTTCACATACCAGTAAAAGAAAAAGTTCTTCTATGATTTGAGGCATTACTTTTGGGATGACCCACATCTTTATAAAGAAGGAGTAGATGGTGTAATTAGACGCTGTGTACCTGAGCATGAACAGGAACAGATCCTACGCAAGTGTCACTGCAATCTGGTTTTTATTGGCCTACTCTCTTCAAGGATCCTACGCAAGCTTATGGAGGACACCATGCTGGAGATAGAACTGCACATAAGGTACTGCAATCTGGTTTTTATTGGCCTACTCTCTTCAAGGATGACCGTAAGTTTGTCTTATCTTGTGATGAATGTCAAAGAATTGGTAATATTAGTAGACGTCAAGAAATGCCTATGAATTATTCACTTGTTATTGAACCATTTGATGTTTGGGGCATTGACTATATGGGCCCTTTTCCTTCCTCTAATGGTTATACACATATTTTAGTTGCTGTTGATTACGTTACTAAGTGGGCAGAAGCTATTCCAACTAGTAGTGCTGATCATAACACTTCTATTAAAATGCTTAAAGAAGTTATTTTCCAAGGTTTGGAGTCCCTAGATATTTAATGACTGATGGTGGTTCACATTTTATTCATGGTGCTTTCCGTAAAATGCTTGCTAAATGTGATGTTAATCATAGAATTGCATCTCCTTATCACCCTCAGTCTAGTGGTCAAGTAGAATTGAGTAATAGAGAACTGAAATTAATTTTTCAAAGGACTGTTAATATGTCTAGAAAGAATTGGTCCAAGAAACTAGATGATGCATTATGGGCCTATAGAACTGCATATAAAAATCCTATGGGTATGTCTCCATATAAAATGGTCTATGGAAAAGCATGTCACTTACCTCTCGAATTAGAACACAAGGCTTATTGGGCTATTAAAGAACTTAACTATGATTTTAAACTTGCCGGTGAGAAGAGGTTATTTGATATTAGGTCACTCGATGAATGGAGAACCCAAGCCTACGAGAATGCCAAGTTGTTTAAAGAAAAAGTTAAAAGATGGCATGACAAAAGGATACAAAAGCGTGAGTTTAATGTAGGTGATTATGTATTGCTATACAACTCTCGTTTAAGATTTTTTGCAGGAAAACTTCTGTCTAAATGGGAAGGTCCCGACGTTATCGAGGAGGTCTATTGTTCTGGTGCCATAAAAATCAACAACTTCGAAGGCACAAATCCGAAGGTGGTGAACGGTCAAAGAATCAAACATTATATCTCAGGTAATCCCATAAATGTTGAAACCAATGTTATTGAAACCGTAACCCCGGAGGAATACATAAGGGACACTTTCCGGAACGTTTCAGACTCCGAAAAGGAATAGGTATATGGTACGGTAAGTAAACCGACTCCAAAACAGTTTGTAAGGCAATATCTCTCCATTTTGGAATATTTAGAAAAATAAAAAAAATAAGCAGCAGTCCGGGAAGGACACGAGGGCTCCACGAGGGTGGAGGGCGCGCCCTACCCTACTGGGCGCGCCCCCCTACCTCGTGGGCACCTCATGTGCTTTCCGGACTCCGTTTTCGTACACGACACATATTTTGGTCGGTAAAAATTCATTATATAATCTCCCGGAGGTTTTGACTCCCGTATCACACAATTATCTCCAGTTTGTGTTTCCAGCTGTTGCTGCTGCAGATTAGAGCAGGATGTCTTTGCAAGAGTCAGTCGGCGAGAGCCGGGTGTCTCATCCGGCACCGAGATCAACGACAAACAATCATGTTGACCCCTTTGGGCCAGCAACGGAGGAAGAGATGGAGGCTGATTTGAAGAGGATAGATGCCATGGAAGAGGAGCAAGAAGTCACTTCCCGCCTCCAAGCTGGATTCACAATGGGAGAACTGCAGAGCTCAGCTATTCCAAACTCGGTTATCCCTTCCAATGTTAGATTTCTTTCTTATGAGAATATGAAAAGGAGTGTCACTGGTTCTCCCGCAGCTATGCAACACCCTTGGGTGCAGGGAGCTTTGGCTGTTACAGGAAAACTCTGAAAGGAAATAATGGACCTCAAGCAGCAAGTCAACAAGCTTGAGGAGGAGAATCGTATCTTGAGGGGCATCATCGCCAAGAACATCACATCACCATCCCCGAAAAGAGAGACATAATCACATGGGTATGGGCAATCCACTTGGCAACTGCCAAGCTCGGGGGAGTGCCCCGGTATCGTATCACCATCACTTTTATCTTTACCGTTTTTCTTAGTTCGATCCTTTTGGTAATATCTTGATCTAGTTGAATAAAAGTTCTTAGTATGATCTAGTTGTGAGTTTTGCTTTATTATCCTTCTATGTAATCGAGTCAGTGAGCTATATAATAAAGATTAGTGTTGAGTTAAGGACTTGATTATTTTGCCATGATCCTAAGGGAATAAAAGAAAAGAGAAAGAAATAAAAGAAACAAAGAGATCATGTGAGTCTTATGGAGAGTAATGAGCTCACATAGAAAGAGTATGATGAATAAAAGTTGTTGAGGGTTGACAAGCACAATTTTGGTCATCGTTGCAATTAATAGGAAGTAATAAAGAAAGAGAGGTCTTCACATATAAATATACTATCTTGGACATCTTTTATGATTGTGAGCACTCATTAAAATATGACATGCTAAAGAGTTGTTGTTGGACAAGGAAGACAATATAATGGGTTATCACTACAAAAAATACACTTCCGTGGTGATACGTGTGTGTCACAGTAGGTCGCGTTTTCTATCATGCATGTACATCCATGACAAATTTATGACAGAATCAAGATAGTCATACCTGTGCGGTCATAGAAGTGTTCCATGACATTGCCAAAATTATCATCATGGAAGTGTCCACTTCCATGACGATAAATCACGCGTCACAGAAGTGCTTTTGTCAAGGGTGACCGACACGTGGCATCCACCGTAACGGAACGTCGTTAAGCTATCGGGTCGGATTTTGGATCCGATAACCCGTTAACAGCCACGACCAATGCTGATTTTCCACGTGTAAAATTCTCATTGGCTGACGGATCCACGCGTCAGCTCCGCGTTGGCACAGGTGTCACTCCTCCAACGGTCGAGATGGGCCTATGATATGTTGACACGTGGACCGGCCTAAAAGTGGCCCACAAAGAGTAAATGGGCCGGCCCAACCGAAGGCCCATAAGATTTAGCGGACCATAATGGGCCGACCCAGCTAAAGGCCCACAAAATTTAGCGGACCATAATGGGCCGGCCCAGCTAAAGGCCCACATGATTTTGCAGACCATAATGGGTCGGCCCAGCTAAAGGCCCACAAGATTTTGCGGACCACAATGGGTCGGCCCAGCTAAAGGCCCACTAGATTCTACCACCCATAATGGGCCGACCCAGCTAAAGGCCCAACATTCTCTGTCAAATCAGCCCGTCAACGGCCTGTCCTAAACTTGTCATCAACGCGGCCCATGGTCACTTCTGGCCCGTTACCAGTCCGCTAAGTAATTGGGCTGAATTACGGCCCAGTGTATTTCCGGCCTGTTAAAGGTCCGGCTTCATTTTGGCCCATTTACAGGCCATCAAAACTTTCGGCCCATAAACGACCGTGAAGGATTTGGGTCATATTCGGCCATGTCTAACATTCGGCCTGTTAGAGGCCCACTATAGCTTTGGGCCACTTTCGGCCAGACGTAAACCATGGGCCATATGTGGCCCAACGTCATATCGAGCCCATTAACGACCCATATAAAAATGACGATAATCTAGCCCGACCGAAGTTCCGGCCTGTTAAAGGCCCGTGTATTAGGTCGGCGCATTTACGGCCCATCCGAATTTCGGCCTGTTAAAGTCCAGTGGGTTATTTGGCACAATCAGGGCCCAATCTCACTTTCGGTCTATTAAAGGCCCATGTATTTTATGGGCTCAAGATATTTACACCTGTAAACGGCCTATTTTTACTGAGGGCCCAAATTATGTTTAGGCCTGTTAAAGGCCCACTATGGGCACAGGCCTACCAGAAAAATATGAAAGCTTATGCTGATTTAGGCCCAGATATTTTTAGTGGGCTACATGCCAATTTCAGCCCATAATCGTTTTTAGCCCAATTGGAATGGCCCTGACGAATGTTGGCATGTTGGGCTCCTACGAAGCTTTAGGCCAGATACATTACTAAGATAAACCTACACTATACAAAAATAGCGTCGTAATTATTGCAGCCTGAGGCAGCATCATAAATGTTGTATCACAACAAAATAAATTCCAACCATACAACAAAAGGCCTGTTGGCATAAAGTTTACAGTCCTTCCAGATAAAAGCACCATCAGATGTATAGAAGCACAGATCATTTGACCTGAGTGCTAATGTTTCAGGCTGTAGAATCTGATGGAGCAGCACGATCTCCACCTTTTTTCCGCCATTGCTCTTGAACAACGAAGCGAATGTCTGATAGTCTGGTTTCAAAACCATTCATATCTTGACGACATTTCTCAACCACTATTCTTGTTTCCGAAACAACGTCCACTAGGGATTGGACTTGTGTCTGGAGCACAGATATATCACTCTGTCTAGCAGGAAGATTTTGTTCAGTAGGCGATTTGGACGAGGTTACCTTGACAACCAACCCAGAATTACGCAGGAAGGTTATTTTTGCACTATTAGTGGAGAGATACTGACGCACTGCAACAAGAGGTGACATTGTGCCTGTAGTAGCCTCGTCACCTTCAGGTGGTTGTGGTTGTTCAATCATTTGTTCCATAGCTTCCTGAAAGTTTGAACTTGTAGATTAGTGTACCAGGTAAGTTACTAATGAGATAAAAACAAACAAAGTAGGTTAAACGTTTATACATAACTTATTTTGGTGAACTACTGTAATACATTAGCATGTATTGTAGTGCCAACTACATAATAAAATCACTTTCGGAACATATGTCCATGTAGCATGCCTACTGTATTGTCTATTTCCTCACATTCGTTGACATCTAAGGATAAAGAGACATGGTTTAAAGTAGGATGAACATAGTATGAAATCATTCATATCATGGGCAAACAAATATAAAACAAACAGGCTATTTTATCATTGTGTGCGCACGTGAACATAACAACTAGATTATAGATCAAGACCAAAAGAATATCCTTCATCTCTTTTAAACCATGTAAGGTGAAATGATACGTTAAGACAACTGTGAATAAAAGTGAACAGAGTAACTGACATTGGCTGCAAACCAAGTAGTTAAATGAACACATCACAGTACCAATCAGTTCAAGGCAGGAGGAGTAAGGACTTACAACAGCGGCTTGAACTGGTGTGCTCATGCCCTTCATCTTGCTGGTGTGGCAATCCTTGAAGATTTGCACTGCATTCGGTTCAGGTTCTTTTTGGTCCACACGGGAATTCCTCTGTATTTGGAACAAGTCAATATAGATATGATAATATGGCACAAAAAAGAAGGAAGTAGTAGCTATTTACAAGAGCCTCGCAGTGTGCAATATAGCTATGAGATCCTGTGGTCTGTTGGAATTTCACTTTAGAACGGTTGGTTTTGTTCTTCAAACAGTTAGCCTAGAAGAAGATACACTTGTAAGGCACATACATAAATACAAGTTCAATATGTGGTCTGATCAAATACATATAGCCTACCTGATACTTTGGATCAAACCAGTGTTTAACGAGGGCTGTCCAGTCTTCATCTGTAATATATTCCACTGCAGATGTTTGGACGATTTCATTGTTAGCCTTGCCTTCAAAGTGAGATTTTCTAAGGTGGTACCAATACTGTCGCAGAGCGGACTGAAAAACATGAGTGCATGCTTGTCTAGTTGCATCATCTTTCGGATCCAACTTGAACCTCGTCTGTTGAAAAAAGAATGTAAGTCTTATTAGGAGGAAGCTAGAAAGTATGGGACAGAGCAAGACAATATTACTAATTGCAATGAATAACATTACTTACGGATAAATGGTCAAGGAAGGTGTTAAACTGGGTATTGTCTTTCTCATTCCTGTACTGGATCCACGTTGGGAGGATACGTGCATGACACCTAACGGCAACGGCTGCCTCTGATACTAACTTGGCTGACTCTGTAGCATCATGTGGCCTTTTTAAACCTGCCTCAAAATGGATCTCCATTCTTCCTCCTTTAGATTTTGTTAATCTGTCAAGCATTATCCCTGATGTCAGTTTCCGCTTGCGCCGTGGTGCTAGTTCAACAACGAATATGGAAAGTGTTAGTGTACATCAAACTATGAGAGTACATATAAAGGAGCATGCAACTGCAACTTGACTCGGTCAGGTACCGTCTTGGTGTTGATGCTCATGAGGTTCATCTGATCTTGCCAAGTCCTGTTGTGTCAGCAGTGCTTCAGAAGTAGTGTTAGGTGTGAAGGCATCTTGGGAACTGGCCAGTTCCGGAGCAAACGAACGAGTAACTGGTTGAGATGCTGGTTCAGTTGAAGCAGATGCTGCAGCTGGTGGAGCAGGTGATACTGTGTTTGTAGATTTAGCCGGTGGACTTGGACCTTCTACTGCACTAAAAGTACCAGCAGAATCTCGACGGCAGAACCTTTTCTGTTTCACCCGACGAGTAACAGCACTCCCTACTATATTATTTTCCTTGCTCTTTTTTGACTTTGCCATGTCAAGTTGTACCCACAACACAAAAGAATAAAATCACTCTTCAGAACTCATTGATGCATGATACAGACAAGCAATACTTTGATGTAAGACAACCGTATGAGGATGGAATATGTAAGAAAAAAAGGACAGCAGGACATATTCACAGCTACGATGTGCAAACTAAGCAGAAGGATTTTCAAGAAAATAGAAGTAATGCAAGCTAGACACCATATGAAAGATGCAACCAATATTACTCTGCCAAGTTAAAAGTGTCTTGTGATAAGTAGCAATTCGAAAAATTAGAAGCAGTACAACGTAGCAATCAATGCAAGATGCAACCACTATCAAACTGCCATGTTAGAAGCATCCAATCATGAGTGACTGATGCAGGATACACAACAACAGTACTTTGATGTAAGAACATGGTATGATAGATAGATGCAGTGTATTCTAGAAACAGAAAGCCATGTCATATGCACATGTATAACGTATAAACTCAGCAGGTGCAATTTAATCAAAATAGAAGAAATACAGGCTAGACAACATATGCAACATGAAACCAATTATCACACTGTCAACTTAGAGCAAGCACCTGCGATGGTGGAGTACGGGAGATGAACTCATCATGTAGACTTGGGACTTCAACTTCATTAGCAGTAGCAGTGGCAAATCTAGAGAGTCTCTGTTTGCGTCGGTGGGGAGGACCACCAACATCCCCTAACTTACTCTTTTCCTTCCTATTTTCTGATATTGCCTTATGAAGTCAAAACCACAAGAAGATGAATAAAATTAGCTCTGCATAACTGGTTGATGCATGATACAGACGAACACTACTTTGATGTAAGGCAAGCGCAGGATAGGAGGATGGAATATATACAAAAAAAGACAGTGTTTCATATTCACACGTACGATAGGAGGATGGAATATGTATGAAAAAATAGTAAGCGGAAGGCATTTCAACAAAATTAGAAGAAATGAAAGCTAGGCACCATATGAACATGCAACCAATATCACTCTATCAGGTAAAAAGTGTCTTGTCATAAGAGCCATTTCAAGAAATTAGAAGCAGTACAAGCTAGAAGACAATGCAAGATGCAACCTACATCACAGTCCCAAGTTAAATGTGTCTTATGGGTTAGTGATCGTTGCAGGTATAAGTTGTAAGCTACGCATATGCAATTCAACATAATCATAAGCAATACAAACTAGACATCATACGGAAAACGCAACCACGTATAACAGTTCCAAGTAAGAGCAAGCACATGTGATGGTGGAGTAGGGGAGATGTGCTCATCATATACACGTATGTTCTAGAAACAGGAACACATGTCATACTCACAGGCATTATGTGTAAAGTAAGCAGATGCAATTCAAGTTAGAAGCAATACAAGCTAGACATCATACGCAACATGCAACCACATATAATAGTGTCAAGTTAGAGCAAGCACCTGTGATGGTGGAGTAGGGGAGATGTGCTCATCATCTACACAGCTACATTGACTGTCCAGCCTTGTGTTGTCTTGCGAATCTTGTTGGGAGGATGGCAGAGTAGAATCTGTAGAGACCCCCTGTTTGAGTTGCTCCAAAGGACCACCATCATCCACTGCCGGACTAATTTCCTTCAGCTGTAATGATTTTGCTCTTCAGAACTCATTCATGCATGATACTGACGAACACTACTCGGATGAAAGGCAAACACATGATGTGAGGATGGAATATGTATGAAAACAGGATGGTGTGACATATTCACACCTATGATGTGGTAACTAAGCAGAAGGCATTTCAACAAATTAGAAGCACTGCAAGCTAGATACCATATGAAAGATGCAACCAATATCACTTTGCCAAGTTCAAACTGTATGGCGTTTCAACAAATTAGAAGAAGTACATGCTAGAAATCATATGCAAGGCACAACCAATATCACAGTGGCGACTTAAAGGTGCCTTATCATAAGTGACTGATGCGGGATATGCAAGAATAGTAGTCTGATGTAGAAACAGGAACACATGTCATATTCACAGGCATTATGTGTAAAGTAAGCAGATGCAATTTAGCAAAGTTAGAAGCAATACAAGCTAGACATCATACGCAACATGCAACCACATATAATAGTGCCAAGTTAGAGCAAGCACCTGTGATGGTGGAGTAGGGGAGATGTGCTCATCATCTACACAGCTACGTTGACTGTCTAGCCTTGCGTTGTCTTGCGAATCTTGTTGGGAGGATGGCGGGATAGAATCTATAGAGAACCTCCGTTTCAGTTGCTCGGAAGGACCACCATCATCCAATGCCTTGCCAATTTCCTTCAGCTTTATTGATTTTGCATTGTGAGGTCATACCGACAAGAAAAGGGAATATCATTCGCTCTTCAGAACTCATTCATGCATGATACTGACGAACACTACTCTGATGAAAGGCAAAGTCATGATACGAGGATGGAATATGTACGAAAAAATGGACGGCTTGACATATTCACACCTATGATGTGGTAACTAAGCAGAAGGCACTTCAACAAATTAGAAACACTGCAAGACACCATATGGAAGGTGCAATCAATATCACTCTGCCAAGTTAAAACTGTCTCGTCATAGGTGGCGTTCATCAAACTAGAAGCAATACATGCTAGAAATCATATTCAAGATGCAAACCAATATCACACTGCCAACTTAAAGGTGTCCCATCATAAGTGACTGATGCAGGATACACAAGAAGAGTAGTTTCATGTAAGAACATGGTGTGATAGACAGATATAGTATGTACCAAAAACAGGAAAGCGTGTCATATTCACATGTATCATGTGTAAGCTAAGCAGATGCAGTTTACACTAATTAGGAGCAATACGAGTTAGACACCATATGCAACATGCAACCAGGTATCACACTGCCAAGTTAGAGCAAGCACCTTGGATGGTGGAGTAGGGGAGAGGAGACTTGGACCTTGTAATGCACTATCGGTACAGATGCTCCGTTTATGTTGCTATAGAGGACCACCATCATCGCCTTCCTTACTCTTTTCCTTCCTCTTTCTTGATTTTGTCTTGTCAAGTCAAACCCACAAGAAAAAAGAATAAAATTTTCTCTTCAGACCTCATTGATGCATGATACCGACGAACACTACTTTCATGTAAGGCAGCCGCATGATAGGAGGATGGAATATATATGGAAAATAGGACGGCGTGACATATTGACATGTATGATATATAAAGTGTAAACTAAGCACAAGGTGCTTGAACTTGTTAGAATCGATACAAGCTAGAAACCATATGAAAGATGAAACCAATATCACTCTGCCAAATTAAAAGGGTGCCCTAACAAATGTATTTGACCAAATTAGAAGCAATACATGGCAACAGGCTAGAAATAATATGCAATATGCAATGAATAAAGGTGACTCATCGTAAGTGATTGATGCAGGATACAGAAGAGAGGTAGTTTCATGTAAGAACAAGGTTAACACATAGATGTAGTGTGTACCAAAAATAGGAAGGCATGTCATATTCACAGGTATAGTGTGTAAACTAAGCAGATGCAATTTACCCTAATTAGAAGCATTACAAGCTAGACACCGTATGCAACATGCAACCACATATCACACTGCGAAGTTAGAGCAAGAACCTGTGATGGTGGTGTAGGGGAAGTGCGGTCTTCAGGTACAGAGCTACGTTCAATATCTTCATTTAGGCTTGCTGTTTCTTGAGAATCATGTGGAGAGGATGAAATTGCATTCTTTATAAGAGTATTGCGTCTCATATTAACCCACGCGCGTGACTGTCTCATCATAAGCGATAGACGCTGGATACACAAGAACAGTAGTTTGATGTTAGAACATGGTGTGATAGGCAGATGTAGTATGTACCAAAAACAGGAAGGCGTGTCATATTCACATGTATAATGTGTAAGCTAAGGAGATGCAATTTAACAAATTAGGAGCATTGACGAGGGATACACAAGAAAAGTGCCTTGTCATAAGATATAGTATGTACCAAAAACAGGAAAGCGTGTCATATTCACATGTATCATGTGTAAGCTAAGCAGATGCAGTTTACACTAATTAGGAGCAATATGAGCTAGACACCATATGCAACATGCAACCAGATATCACACTGCCAAGTTAGAGCAAGCACCTTGGATGGTGGAGTAGGGGAGCGGTGACTTGGACCTTGTAATGCACTATCTGTACAAGGAGAATCGGTACAGATGCTCCATTTACGTTGCTGCAGAGGACCACCATCATCGCCTTCCTTACTCTTTTCCTTCCTCTTTCTTGATTTTGCCTTGTCAAGTCAAACCCACAAGAAAAAGGAATAAAATTTGCTCTTCAGAACTCATTGATGCATGATACTGACGAACACTACTTTCATGTAAGACGAACACTACATATCACACTGCCAAGTAAGAGCAAGCACCTGCGATGGTGGTGTGAGGCAATTGCGGTGATCAACTAGAGAGCTACATTGACTATCTTCATTTAGCCTTGATGTTTCTTGAGAATCATGTGGGGATGATGACACTGCACTCTTTATACGAGTATGGCGTCTCACAGAAACCCACCCGGGTGACTGTCTCATCATAAGTGATTGACGAGGGATACAAAAGAGCATTAGTTCAATGTACGAACATGGTTAATAGACATATGTAGTATGTATCAAAAACAGGAAGGCATGTCATAATCAAAGGTATAATGTGTAAAGTAAGCAGATGCAATTTAACCAAATTGGAAGCAATACAAGCTAGACACCATATGCAACATGCAACCACATTTGACAGCGCGAAGTTAAAGAAAGCACCTAGGATGGTTGTGTGTGGCAATTGAGATCATCAACTGCAGAGCTAAGTTTACTGTCTCCAACTACTGACACTGCACCCGTTAGAGCGCTGGAAAGCTTAGTGCTTATCTTCAAATTACACTGGAGCGACTTCTGTCTTTTCTTTTCTGCATTCATCAACACTGCTTCAGAGTCTGAAATACCCATGCATAAAAAAACAATAGTGTGAGTCTGGGTGAAGTGTGTGCACAATTAGTACAGTGTAAAGGTAGCAGATAGCAGGTCGGTAAGAAATAAATGACGGGAGACATATGATAGCTCTACAACATGCATGGCACACTAAATTACTACAGGATTCTATGAAAATAACAGTCGACTGAAAGCAAATAGGCCATTCCATTTTTTCTGCACCGTCTGATGTACAAAGAACGGGCAGATCGCCTTCATCTACCTCCAGCGAGCCAGTGTTGACGATCTTCCTCGAAATGCCAGCGACCACCGGCCCAGTATTGCTCCCTGCCTGCACCCTCCCCTCGACCTCACCGCACTGCCGTGCTTGGCACCGCCCCCAGCCATCCATTCAAGCCCCGCCGACCTCCAGATCGGGCACAAGCAGCTCCTGCGCCCCACACCCCTATGATAGACACCGATGCACCACTTCCTCGGGGAACAGGCGGACTAGGTGCTCCGCGCGCGTAAGCGGGTGCTGCTTCTTTTAATTGCGGTTCGACTGACCTTGAATTGAAATCCAGGTGGGCTACTGACCTCTAGCAAAGGTGAAATAGTGAAAGGGAGGAAACCTTGTGCATTTAGTATCACGAAGAAGATGCAGTAAGAAGCGCTCAACTAGTTTCTTTCGTGGGATGAATACGGTGTGAGCAGAGACGTAAGATTTGCATGAATAAGGGAAGAGGAGTACCTCTTTCTATTGGCAGTGATGTGTCCTCCTTCTATTTTTCCGACGATCTTCTTGTTGTTCGCCGGAAACCAGAAGTTGTGGAGGACGGTGCAGCCTTGGACGAACCCATGGCCAAGTTGTTGAGTGTGGTGCGATGGCCGTCTGTCGGCAGCGGGGAAGCAGATCCGAGGCGGCGAACGATGGCGTAGCGGGAACAGCTCCGGTGCGGTGGACGGTTGCGACAGTGGAGCCGCAGCAGTGAGGCGCAGGACGGCCTGGTCGGAGTGGTTCTGGTACAGCGCACGTCGGCGTCGGCCTCGTGGAGGCAGCTCTGCCTCGGCTTCAGCTGCTAAGTCCTTGAGGGCGTTGCGGTTGCGGTTGCGTTGGACGACGACGTCGGGGTACCAGCTCCGGCGTGATGGAGGAGGGCGGCGGTGGATTGGCCGCTATGGGGTGGAGGACGGAGGAGGCTGGGGTTTCACGGCTGGTGGAGAGGGCGTTTTCGCGCCCACGGAGTATGAATGTGGAAACGGAGGGAGGCGGGGAACTAAGGGGGAACAATGTTTCGGTTTGAGACGCGCTTGTTTGAAATTTGGGGAAAGTTACAAACTTTCCCCGCATCTAAAATTTCGGACATATTGCAGGTTGGGGGTAGGACAGTCATGTTAGGTGTCCCAAATGTGGGCGGGATAGATTTCGGCCGAGCGCATGGGTAGGCGCCCACGGCATATGAATGCTTCTCTGGCGTCTTGGTGAAGTTACAAACCTACCCCGGTTTAGACCTTTGGGCATCGGGCCGATAGGCTACACGGGCCAGAGTTAGGACAGTAATTTCCTACCACCAAAACATTAGTCTCGCGCGGTTTCGGGTGACCAGAGGCCTATTTGGCGCTTCGTTCAGGGCCTCTTTGATTCACAGGATTGTCAAAATGAAGGAATAGGAAAAATGCAGGAATAGGGTGACATGTCCCATAGTATCCTACAGGATTTGAAAGAATGTTTGATAGCATAGAAAAAACAAAGGAATTCTACAAAGAGGTTTGAGTGGATGGAAATTTTCCTCCAAAATGTAGTACAAATGGATCATATGGAAAAATTCCTAAGGATGCCAATCCTACGAATCAAACGAGCATCACAGGAAAAATTCCTAAGGGTTTAAATCCTCCAAAAATCCTATGCAATTCCTTTGAATCAAAGGAGCCCTCAATATTTGGGAGCAGAAGCATTTAACGTTTTCGGTTCTCTTGAATTAAACTTTCAGGATTTGTCAAACTTCACAAATCTTTACTCTTGAAAATCCTAAAGCTACGATTATTTTGGAATGGAGGGGGTACATTTCAATATACATTGTACACGAGTATATATTAAAAAATATGCAACTTACCTCAGTTCATGCATGGTCCCAGATATAATCTCCTTGGTTGCAAAAAAAAGTTAGATATGCGTATGAATATATATAGCATGTTCAAACTCACAACAAAGATTGATGCCCCCTTTTACATCTGATTTACAAATGCCATTATCTCGGGTTCAAATAGATGAATGCACTTCCTATGAATTCGAATCTTTGAAACCCCCTTTATGTTGAATTCAACATGTATTCTATTTCGTAGCTAGCAATTTGGAATGTATCCATGCAAGTGACAAATGTATAAAGTGCTTCACACTAACAACATGGAGTGCACTAATTAATGTTTATATATGAATTGCAAAAGCATCCATTGCCTGTATTTCAAACCGCTCTCACTCTATGGATCGATAATACGAAATAAACACATGCACATGCTAGAATTCAATTGCAGTTGAAGAAAGAGCCTACTCCTGGTACTGTATATTAGTGATAGGGGTGTGTACAAAGTACACGTGAATACCAGGCATTGTGCGTGTGTGTGTATACTATCGACGAACTAGCCCCCAAGCTTGTATAACATACTAAGGGCCTAGGGTTACAAATCATATATAGTCGGCTTATCACCAGTGGGGATAGAGTCCTCCGCGACTCTGGTAGTTTCGTGTTGTACGCCAAGTCCTCCACATGGGTCTTCGTATAACACGTCTCGGTCCAACCTATATGTGGCGCAGAATGGAACCGAACCATGAGTCTTCATGTTGACCCACCACAACTAGAAATGATGTGCCCACCATACCACACACGCAATCGGCCACTAAGAAAATAAGCATATACAATAGTACAACGGTATCTAGCTCATGATACGTCTCCATATTTTGTTGATGACACTGACGGACTTTGCATTTGATGTGTGCTCCGTATTTTGTTGACGACACTTATGGTCATTGTATTTGAAGTGAAAGCACGATATGGTCACTGGACTTCACAATAAGCTCATCACGGTCACCACATACATTTTGTCGTGCTAACCAACATGTGCTTGGATGCTTAGAGGACAGTGGTTTCTCGAGCCCACCAAGGTTAAAGTCCCGGTGCTCGCATTTATCTTGTGTTAATTTCAGTATTTTCCAGCGACGTACGTTCAGTGGGAGGAGATGTTCCACTCAACTACGAGGCACCTATGGTGACTTTGTAAAATCTCAAGATCATATATGCTGGCCCACTCTCTCGAAGGTGCTCATAGGGGTAGGGTTCGCGTGTGTGCTCTTATAGCGGTGAGTGTATGCGCGTATATATGAGCCCTTGCGTCTGTACCGTGTTAAACAAATACATATCATGATTATACGGTCACTGGCTCACCCGTACAACTCCGTATTTTGTTGATGACACAATCAATTGACCAGTCAAACGTTCCACGCGACGCAACTAGTGTTGCACCATTGGGGCGCGTAACCGTGGGGCCCACATGTCAGCCCGTATATGAAATAAAGAAATGGTAGTTTGAGTCTGTACTGTGTTAATAAAATATGAGTACATTTTAGGGTGATCATACGGTCACTGGCTCACCTTACAGCTCCGTAATTTGTTGATAACATGATCAATTGACCAGTCAAACGGTCCACATTCAGCAGCGCACATTACCATAGGGCCCACCCATCAACGCGTATATGAAGGACAAAAATGGTAATAAATGAGTGGTTTCGGGGAGGGCGGGCCGGCCGCGGGTGGCGGGGGCTGGCGGTTCGGCCGGTGGTGGCTGGCGGCTCAAGGGGGGTGGAGTTTGATGATAAACTAGAGGCCCTTGATTTCGTATCCAACGGCTGGAAAATCTAATGACCAGAGATGAAAAAGTCGTCGACTGACGTGTAGCCTCACCCCGCACGTACAAATGCACGCACGCAAGACACGCACGCATGTAGGCGTGCAACGCTGACACGTACACACACACGCATGCTGGCGTGCAATGATGACACGTACACATGCACTCACGAACACACGCACGTACGCACCCATGAATGCAACACTGAAACGTACCCTTGCACGCACGCAACACTCGCACGCCTGCATGCACATAGCACACGACACAAGACACACGTTCAACCTATACTTGCATGCACCCTTTGTTAAGGACATGGATTGTTACGGGTATTAATCAATCTTATATGTGATAAGCAAAACATTGATGTTTGCAGCAGTCTTTATTAATCACAACGTATCGAACGGGCTATCAACATAGTAGGCTTATCTACATGAAAAGGATGACGTCACACTCAATGAACAATCATCGGTTTATGAAATGCCCGCTTCTGACCGCCCTGGCCCACCAAAGGTTCCTCTGCTGTGCGCTACCTGCGTTGGGTCACTGACATGCATGCCATGCACCCAAAGAGCCCACATGTCAATGGAAGAACGGCGCGGTGTCCTAGGTCAAAGTCGAGGGCGCCACTCGCGGCACGCCCGGCTGAACACGCCTCCGTGCCGCATTCAAACGCCTCCATGAAACCCGCCCGTGTGGAAGCCAAGAAACCCACTCTGGACACACGTCTGTTCATGATCGGGCCGCTCCCCTATCTCCTCCACCATTTTGTCCACTCTTACAATGGCTTACGAAGAGTAGTTATTCCGCATCCAAGCCGGCTGGGTAGCCCGCCGGATATGAGCTATGCAGCTCGCTGATCCACCTCCCTCCCCTCGCCCGATGGAGCCAGTTGTCGCCCCAAGCCGTGGAATTTTGCCATGTGTTGTTTTCATGGACTAGCAAGATGCCCGTGCATTGCACGGAACATCAAGATGCATTTTTTTTACAAACTCCCGCATGCATGCAAGGGATAATTAATGTCCTCCTTTGCTAGTACCACGAGGCAAACACCATTAATATTGCATCGATTAGTGTTAGTGGCCTTGTATATCTGCAAATTGTAATTTTGATAGTGTCCCCTTGTATATAAAAATGGAGGGAGAAAGATGAGAGATGAGGTGAGGAGGAGTGGGGCGTGGTGGTGACTGGTGGTCGGACTGGGCGGAGGCATGGGGATGGACGGCGCATTATGTCCAGGTTTGTATCTCTCTCACACACACCCACGTAAGTGGGGGACGTGCACGACGAGAAGAGGTGCACGCACGGCGCACGTACTCCCGTCTCTTTCCCAACCACACCCGCGCGGGTACACGGTGGAGCTCATTTCTGTACGAAAAAGGCAGCCCACGTGGTAATTTGGCACGTGTACTGGTTGTCCACTTGGTGGAGGGAGGATCGTCTACCACGGGTGAACAAACAAATTGCGACTTGACGCGTTATGTTAAATTAAAATAAGAGGCAAACCATGTGGGGCCTACCTTAGATGCAAGGCTCTATACACTGGAGTACTTTTGATGTGTCCTGTCAACTCGCAGAACGAGGAGAAGCTTGCTTAGTACGCCGTCTCCCCTGCCCATGGGCGCAGTGGCTCGCAGGATGAGGTGAAGCTTGCTTACTAGTACGCCTTATGCCCGCTCCCTCGCCCACGCGCGCGGTGGCTCGCAGCACGAGGAGAAAAATTTACTACTCCCTCCGTTTACTCCTCGTCCCTACTACATACTTTGGTTAGTACCCCCTCCATTTACTTATACAAGGCCACTATAAAAAATACATTTTGCATCTATACAAGGCCACAAATAGTAATCGAGACAAAAGTTACTACTCCCTCCTTTCCAGTTTATGGCTCAATTTCAAAATCTCTCCAACCAAGGTAGATGGTGAGTGGTCGAATTAATTTCGTATTTTGCACAAGTAATTAGTACGCTCGTTTTTCTCAAGAAGTTATGTTTACCGAAGAATTAATTAGAACGAATGCATGAATGACCACTAAATTTCCATGAACTTGTACATGCATTGGTTAGTTTCCTCTTGACACTGCTTGCGTCGGGTGATCTAACGCACCTCGAAATCCAACATGTAATGGTACTACTACTAGTATAGTAGAATTGAGACTGATCAAACGGAAAAACGAATGTTTTTTAGATGAGACCTATAAACCCTAGTGGATACGTACTCCATAAAAACAGATTTTTCCAAAACTAAGTCGCTCCCTTTCATGAATTCTGTAGTATACTCCTCCGTCGACGCTCCCTTTCATGAATTATGTACTTCCTGTCGCCGACATGTGGGACATATGGCAACCGGGTCGACGTGTCAAGCACCAAATAACAGTGCAGAACAACAGGGGGGACGCACCCCACTCGTACCGGCCCAGTAGTAGTAATGAGCAATGCGACGTCAAATCACAATGCCGCACTTTCCCAGACGGACGAAGCAACCATTATTTCACACTTCGGTTCGCCATCATCTCAAACCACGTACTAGTATTGCTTCTGCCTCAAGAGGGACACACGCATCGCCTTGGTACATCATGACACGTGGGACCGCATGACAGGCCATGCTCCCCCACCGATCGCTCGGTAAAATCACCTCATTTTTACTATACTTCCTCCGTATCGATTTACTACATGGTATGCACGTCGTTCTAGGTTGAGAATTTAACTAGCTATATATGTGATGAATAGTACTCTAGCCTTTTAAAAACTGTTACTTTTGTACAGCAGTACTATCGATGGATTGCGCCATGGAGCAAAAATTGAAATTAAAAAAAAGGTGGTACATATAGAGAGCGCTCGTCGCCAAATTATGCATATAGTACTATTAAAAAGGCTAGTCACAATAATGGTGTCCAGCACAACCCACCCCTCAAATAAAACTAAGAGGGTGCTTGGATACGTTTTAGTCCCATGACTAAAAGTAGTGGGACTAAAACATGCTAGTCTCACCCATGCTTGGATCCAAATACTAAAAAGGCTAAAATCAAGTTAATGAGAATTTATTATCCTCCAAACCCTCCAATCCAGAACTCGCCTGTGTTAAAGGAGAGGAGTTAAATGAGTAGAGAGAGGACAAATCCACATTTTAGTAGGGGTACCCCTGACTAAAAAAATTTAGTCTCAAGACTAGTTTTAGCCCCTCTTTCAGGGGTGCTTGGAACTTTAGCCTCTTAAAGAGACTATTTTTAGTCAGACTAAAATAAGTCCCTTGGATCCAAGCACCCTCTAAAGCATCCTGGAATTCTTTGACAAAACTAAGCACACTGAAATTCTTTGACAACTAAACTGCTGGCTATATGATGTTGGCCATATATATTGTACGTATATATTGTGAAGAAACGAGTGGTAGTACTATACCAACTAAAAGATGAAATGTAAGAAATACTAGTATGTACGTACTGAAGAGTTAAAGTAACGAGAAGAAACATAACATAGTTCTGCTGGGGGCTCAGCACAACACACCCCTCAAATTAAATTAAGCACACCTGAAATTAAACTTTGCAACTATTCCGGTAGACACTGCATTAGAACCACCATGAGCAACGACACTGCGACCTTACTCGGAGTCCACGTCCTCAGCTTCGTCCTTGTCCCTCTTCCTCTTGGATGATACTTCTTTGCTTGAACCGCACACTTGGCTGTTGCTCTTCATCCAACCCTTGTAGATATTGAAGTAAAGGTAGCCATCCATTGCAGCGTAGTGGATGTGGTCTATATCTAGTACATTCCACTGCCATGCATGACAATGAAACGTGTATGGAGGTTTCTCTAGTTTACCATACGAAGGATGAACCATGGCTCCTGCCAGGGTCAGCATTGAAGGCTGACGAGCGGACACCAGCCGATTCTTCTGGAGTTCGAAGGTGTTGCCTACAACGAGGCCTATCCGATGCAGGACGTCTTTGTCGTTACCAAAGTCTATAGTAAGGAATTTGACTAGGTTGCTCTCGAGGAAGTCCTTAAAATCCTGGCACTCAACGTCGGCATGGAATTTGTGGTAGATCAAGCATAAGTCATGCACGCAAACCTGGATCACGGCGGGCTTCTTCCTCTCTTCGTCCTTTAGATCCTTCTCTCGTCCCAGGACTGTGGTGTACTCAACATCTAGCCCGGCGACCCACTCATCATCTGAGTCTTCGAACATGCGTCTGAAGCGAGAAAGGCATCCTTTCACCATCACGGAAGAACGGGTGTAGATGACGTCGAACTCATCGCCGGTGATGGTTCTAACCTTGTACTCATCGCCGATCGTGGAGATTTGGGACGCCATGGATTTGGGAGGAGGGTTAGGATTAGTGGAACTGCCGTAATGTGAATGGACGGGACGACTAGGAGCGAACCGCCGTAGTATTGAAGGACGTGCGGGGACGAGTAGGAGCGAACTGCCAGCGTGCGAACGGCAGGGTAGTGGCTTTCCATTCTCCGATGATATGGGCTTCTGAGAGCCCTTGGATCCGAGATCGAATGGTTGCATGGTGTGATTCTAGACCTATGGGTGAATATCCTATCCTGGAGGGTTATTCTGCAAATTTTCAGCAACTTAGCATGCGATCGTTTGATCTCAGATCCAAGGGCTGCCAACAGCCTGTATCATGGTCGCGCCTACCACGACCGTCGCGTCGCTCGCGCGGTCGCGCCCTTGGAGATTTAACCCGGTGCGTTAGGCTATCTGATGTTGGCATGTCATACATAGTCATCACTTAGTCACTCATACTACAACAAGGTTGGCTATAAGTGTATTTTTTTACTCCTCACTATCTCTTTCTTCGTACTCAAGGAAGAAACGGTGCTAAGCGCGTGTATTTATTGCATTTGCCAAGGAGTGACCTCTTCCAATGAAATGGTGTTGCTAAGTTTGCTTCATTTAATTAGCCATAGACTCAAAATTGTCTTTTCACCTAGGTACACGCGCTTAGCACCATTTCTTCCTTGGGTCACCAAACTAGTCTCTCTCTTCTTGATTAACTTGCCACATCAGACTTTATGCTTATGTGGCAAGCTTAAGCACCTGTAGGAGCAAGTAAAAGTAAGTGCAATAGTGTGCTTTACATGGCATTTTTGCATATGTGGAGGAAAGAGAGGCAAGGAAAAAGTGGAGAAGTGGGCTCTCATGCAAGAGCCAGCCTGTACTACATGGTGGAGCATTGGGAGAGGCACCTGTATGGAGGTGGTCAGGAATCTGGGAGACTCACACCGGTCGTAGCGCCGCAGTTAAAATGATAATGGCAAGTCAAATCACGGGCCCCCACCTGTCCAGCAGTAACTCGTTGTCAAATCACACAGCCCTATGTTTGCAGCAGCCTACTTCCTCGTCTTCTCGCGTCTCTGTCGAACCAACTAGGCGGAACTGCCCCGCCGCCTACCGCGCAGGAAAAGCCCCGCCCTTGACTTTTAAATACAACTACATCCGCTTAAGAATCCAATGATATACTTTTTGTGACATAGTAACTCATATTTAGTTAGTCAAATGGATGACCTAGAACTACGTGCAGGCCCTATAAACCGAGACGCCTAAAAATAAAAAAACCGAGACGGAGAAGGTAGTTCAGCACGTATCTTTTTAGATCAATATAGTCGGGATTCACCAAGGAGCAAAACCAAGTGGTAGGTTGCTCCTGTCGTGTTGGCGTAGCAACTCAAGCAGGGTCAGTCCGCACACGAAATGGCGACACACTTAACAGGAACCCTTTGGCCGACATGTGGCTCATCCACCGTCTTGTTCCACGTGCGATGCACCAAATTACAGTTCGGAGCAGCGGTTGGAATTGGAGGCACCCCGGTCGTAGCGCCATAGTAGTAGGAAATGAGTGACGAGGGGTCAAATCACAAAGCCCCACCTTTCCCGCATTAAGCTGGACGGATGAACCAACCATCATTTCACTCTAGGGCGCAAGAGCATAAAGAAAAGAGAAAACAATGATGCGTGCGGCAGCTACCTAGGGCACCCTAGGGTAGGGGTCTCCACTACAGATCCTTTTTTTTTGAAAGCGCCTCCACTACAAATCGGCTTCTCCCTCATCCTCTTGAAGAAAACCGATGATGAGTGCGGCGGTAGGGTTTGTGGGAGTACTATGGCGTGCGGGGCCACGTAGTAGTAAACGGGTTCGAGCCGATGCCTTAAATATGTGTGGGCCGCTTGGTTTTACGGGAACGAGGCAGCATTTTGGGTTTGGGGACGAGTGGAGATATAGTAAGTACAAAAAATTGTGGATGTAGGTTCGACCGAAAGGCAATGATGCATGGGCCCTGCATTTTGATATACGCGGGGCCGCGTGAAATTTTCTACTCTACTCAAAACTAGTAAGGTACACATATATTGAACGCATGAGATTTCGAAACCAAATTATGAATAAATACACACTATAGGATGTAAAGCTTTGAGTCATATATGCATGATGTAGATGTTCGCTTATTTCTTATAGTTCATCTCATTCAAAATCAATAAGTTTTATAAAAATGTTAAGATTCATGGGGTTGGGCATTGTACTCCCTCCGTTCCAAAATAGATGACCCAACTTTGCACTAACTTTGTACAAAGTTAGTGCAAAGTTGGGTCATCTATTTTGGAACGGAGGGAGTAAATCATAAAGTAAAAAACAAATAATGGCAATTCATTTAGAAAAAAATAATCAATTATGATACAGAAGATTCTAGAACAAAGGAGAAGTGCTTGTGTTTTGAGGTTTGTGCATTATGCTTAAGTTCAACCATGGAGTCTTCTAAATTGTACATGTGGCAGATCTAGTGGAATGTTGATGATATCCAACGGCCAGTAGTGCTCGGATTTGCCTATCTCTGCACTGTCGGGTTAGCTTCATCCAGCGACCATCTTTCAAAGTTATTGGCACACTATATAGTTCTTGTGACATAGTTGCATGTTTTGGAAAAAAGCTACTAGTGGGTTGTACTATCTATTTAGGAATAGAAGATGTATACATGGAAGTTGTAGGGAAAGAGATGACATGGAGCATCTCAATTCCTATGAGTAGGGATTGGAATAGAGATGTCATTGCGTTCACATCATAGGAACTTTTCTATTGAATATAGAGATGACATGTTTCTCAATTCCTATGAGGAGGGATTAGAAAAGAGATGTAATTTGGTTCATATCATAGGAACTTTTCTATTGAATATACGCTAATGTTTATTTTCCTTTGAAATTAAGGGAGTATAGGAATCCATTCATATGAACCAAGTGGCTCTAAAGCTATAGAAATGATATCATGTTTATTTCCTTTGAAATGTGGAGTATATGAATCTATTCCTATGAACCAATTGGCTCTAAAGGAAAAAAAATCCTATAAAAATCATATCATATAGAGTTCCTATGATATTCCTCGACACTAAAGGATGCTTGAAACTGTTGCGGGTGATACGATGGTCTTTCTTTGTAGACTCCTCACCCAACTTTATAGTTACCTCTCGAAGATGAATGAAATGATATATACATGGTATTCTACATGTGCAATTTGGTACACGAAAACTCGGTAAAAGTTTGCGAGGTTCGAATTTTCAATAAAGCTATATGCACTGCATTTCAGAACGGAGGGAGCATACGGCAGTTGCTAACACTCACGTGGAAGATTTTTGTGTAGGAGGAGTGGCTGTTCTGTTAAATGACATGGCAAAACTGACACTGTCGGATGCCGATCTAACGGTCCTTACGGCGTTCGTCAGGAAAAGGCTTGTGGCGAACGTTTGTCGGATAATGATTTACGGACACATGCATTGCATTGATACGTGCCCCCCTCTCTCTCACGCACATGCACCCTCACGAGTCACGACTCTCCCGAGTCCTCTCGCAGACTCGCATGTCGCACCCACCGTTTATCTGCAGGTAGACGTCACGCACATATGTGCTCTTCACACCCTACCCTCAGAACTTCTAAAAAACAAAAGATGGCGCGCACATTTTATTTTAGCTCACACGTCACACACTTGTACTATTACTCTTGCGGCGAACGTTCTTTGGGCATAGTATATTGTACTCTCATGAAGAGAAGCGGTGCACGCACGCACTAGTTCTCTCACACCCACTCACGGGTACATGTAGGAGCGCATTTTTTTGAAGCTGGTACAACAAAATCACTCCACTATATATAAAAGCAGGAGCCTTAGCGCTTGCTTTACTAGGGTTCCTCTCATTCACTCTCTCATGCTCTCCAGATCTAAGCAACACATAGGTGGCCACACTCTCTCTCAGCTCACGGCTGGTCACAAATCCGGCTGGACAACCTCGACCGGGGCAGGGGTGTAGGTGCATCGTTCACGCTGTCGTCAGCGGCGAGGGAGGAGACCAACGGCTGCCCGTGCGTCCCGATAGGCGGCCGTGCCGTTCTCTCCGAGAGAGCGCCGGCTCGGGAGGGCCTCTGACCCCTTCTTCCTCCCTGCGGTATTGTGGCCAAGATGTGGCCTCCCAACGCCGTCTTTGCGACATGCCGACGACCCTCAGGTATATATTCCTTCGAAACCTGCCTTGCTCTACTGCCCCAGCTCCCTTCGTGTGGATCCTTTTCTACTTTCGTCCGCTGTTCCAAAGCCACCTAGACTTCTACTAAGGCACGTGCTTTGCACGTATGTTCTGTATGATAGATACTCATATACCTTCTTTTTAGAGAGAGAAATGGGTACTCGTATCTTGAGTAGATATCATAGTATGTTTGTTTGCATGATCTAAGGACTATTCTGAAATAAGAAGCAAATCACTTGCACAAATCAAACTGAGTTCCAAGTAAGAATTTGATTACAAGATAAAAGTTGTAGTTTTATTATATGTTGTTTCCTGGGTTCCACTGATGTATAGTTCTAGAGTTGTTTGACGGTGTACATGCATGTTTATGGACTATTTTGTGCAACTAAATAAGTCATTTAGGTCTGACAGACACTCATGTCCTGTATTAGCTTGAGGTAGAGCTTATGTATGACTCAAATAAAATATTACACTTTTTCTGCGAATAATAAAAATATTACATTTCTCGATGAAGCGGAATAAAACTTTAGCTAGCATCAGCCATGCAATGTTATGTTATGTGAACAGTGTAAACTTTGCAGTATAGCGGCATCTAAAAAATCCATTTTTACAGTAATCTAAAAAAATTAGTTAGTAGTAGAGTGTTTATTTCCCAGGTGACAACGGGGAACCAAAATGTGCTAGCTATTTGCCAACTTGTCGTACTTGCATGTGAGGAGGTGGCGGTAGTTTCTAGACATTTCTCAACTTCAGTAGGTGCAATCCAGATTCAACAGGGACTTCTTTATTTGTTTACTTGGAGAGCAGAGTCGTCCATGTGCACAAGGAGCGGGAGCGAATCCGGCAGCTCTTAGCCGTCAGATCATGTCATCCTTTGTTTGATGGACGACAGTGATATGCATGAGAGGGGAAATGAACGGTGGATTTTGAGCCAATGCTTGTTTGGGCGGGAGAACTGAAGATGGAGTGGTAAATCCAATTTCAAAACTGCCGCATTATAGTAGTAGTAGATTAGAAGTAAAGCTATTTCATACAGTCGACTCAAAGCGTTGGTTCAAATAGGGAAGAAAGTGGGAAAGCTGTAGCATGAATCTAGGACTTGGTTCTAAGAGGAAACGGGGGAAAGTAGTAATATCTGTCACTGTTTAAATAATCGTATATCTTATTTGCGCAAACAGGGATGTCTGTCTCCATATCGTTTTGGGATGTCTGTCTCCGTATCGTTTCTATCCGCGCAATCAAAAGCACACACCTCAGTTTTAGTACAACTGTGCAAAATGAGATAGCTATCCTTCGCTGCCATCGTCTAACCTCCCGTCTTCAAGGTATCCCTACATTGGTAGTAACTAAGGTAGAATGACCAATGCAATCTAAAAGAAGCTGATTCGTACGTTTTACTTCCTGATTGCAGTGCAGGGACGAGCGAAAACAACTGCATCCTAGTCCGGAATGCACTTTCTACCAGTTCATCCATGGACCAAGGACTAGCTAGCATGGCTGCACGACGGTTTTTTGGACAGGTGCGTGGATAAGAGGCATTGTGGTCTGCTTATTTCTGCAAATAGTGGTGCTTAAATTTAGTGGAATGCACAAGCATTTCAGCTGGTCAGTACACTGCATGTTTCAGTTCAGCATTCCAGTTGATACCACAATTATAATTGGTTATTCTGGAATGAGAGAACCTAACCCTGAATGGTGGCAACAAGAAAAAACCAGAGTGAACTCCAGGAAATTTAAGCCTGCCGGGAGGCCCTTTGCTCAGAGAGAAGCCTTGCTTGTTTTTTCCTCATTTGTAAACCTTCTCACAACTTTGTCTTTTATTGTGAACTAGTATATGTTTGTTATGTTCTATGAATCATTGAGATGTATAAAATTTCTTAACTTATGCTTTTCAAGTTTTTTATGAAGACGAGTTTAATGTGAGTGTTCCACATGAGCGCTGGACTAGCGAGTGAATGTTTGGAATTTATTACATTGTGGCCTCAATTAACTGCATGAACCACTGTAACAAGATACATAGTTGCTTATATGTTAGACAACAGATTGTTGATTGTTAGCTGGTCGATAACCTAGTGTTGAAGTGAGCTGAGCCAATGTGCCGTGTTTTGCACAACTGCTTACAAGTGGGGTAGCACCAACAGTGTTTACAAGTACTTATGTATACGTCGGCGCACGGTTCTCGAACGAGTGCTCTATTTCGTCAAAACACACACTGCTCGTATGATAAACCGTGAAAACTTATGTCTTACCATGCCATATTCATGAAAAAACTAGTGAGGACGCATCTGTTTCGGCAACAATTACGAGGGTTCTCACATGATTCACGGGCACACAAAAGTACCTACAGCTCCCATAGACGGATTCAAACAGAGTACTAGCCCCAGAGGGGTCGATAACAGGCAAGGTTCGGATAATTAGACATAATCCAAACTACTATTAAACACTAGCTGGGCAACTATTTCATGCCTCGATATAATTTGGGCTGGACACAAGACGGGCCTTGCCATGAACATCATCAAGGACGTCCCGCAGCAGCTCAATCATGTGAACCTTCATGAAGACAACCTTGTGGCCTTGCCACTGATAAACTTGTTTGTGGAGGCATGCCATGTCATCTTCTTGCGTAAGCTTAACAAGAACAGTATTCCTCACAAACGAAGGAGTAGCTTTGAACTTCTTGTGCTTCAGTACACCCTGGACAACACGCCTGACAACAGTGAGGCTGGAATACAACTCTTCATTGGTATAACCGCAAATGGCTTCCAGGATCCAACAGCCTAAGAACTCTGTTTTCCCAGTGCGTATATTCAGGTCATCCGCCTCATAGCAAGTGACATGTACAACCACACAATCCTTGTCTGCATCAGGGCTCTAATTGAAACAGAAACAAATTCTGAATTACTTTTCAGTATAAGAAACACAAGTTATTTAAACCACTACGTATACCATGGCATCGAAGCTAATAAAATTGTGCATTATTAATCACCACATACTTCCTTTTCTAAAAAAATCACCACATACTTCGATGAAAAACCACAATCGAGATCAGCAAAGAAGGAAATCACCTTGGGCAGCTTAGCGGGGGGGGGGGGACACATCCTCGAAGGGGGAAAACTGCTCCTGCAGTGCCACGGGGGTTGTAACCTCAAACGGGGCATTGACCATCTCAGTATCTGGGGTCGCCTCGGTGGTTGCCTCCATCTTCTTGGAGCTCTCTATCTCGTGGGGATCAGCCTCCCGCGTCCGCTCCAATATCGGCAGATCTTTGCCTGGTTATCCTTGGTCCATCATGAAACTGACGAATACTAGGAGTCCACTAAAGGAAAACACAATCGCAATGACAATGAAACAAAAAAGAGAGTGAGGATCGGTTACTGCTTTGCAAAAGTTCTTTTTTTTCTCTGAACGAAAATATACCAACATCATGGATCCTCTTACCTTCCCTTTGTTCGGAGAGAAGAACAGTGGCAGATGCAAGTGTTGCCTTTCTTGAAGACGGTGAGGGAGAAGGGGATTCAGCGAAGAGTGAAATGATGGTTGCTTCATCTGTCAAACTTAGACTGCGGGGAGGTGGGGTTTTGTGATACAACGGCTCGTTACTGCCGCGCTACGACCGGGGTGACTCTCCGCCTGCATACTGCCTTCTAATTTCATGGATGCCATTTGGGCCCGCGCGCTGCATGGCCCGCATGTCGGTGAACAAAAGTATAACGGCATTCAGTAGAGGGAGACGTTTCAATGACCTAGGAGGAGCCAGAAGTGGTAGAGTGTCTCCACTGTACTAGTAGTAATTTTTTTTCTGGGTAGTTGTAGAGTGTCACCACTGTACAAGTAGTAATTGTTTCTCGGGTCCCAAGACAAAACAGCCCATCCACACTAGTAAATAGTATAATCAATTCAAAAACCTGGGTGCTCTTCTTCCTCCTCGCTCCCACCCACCTCACGTCAGCTCGCTCCACTCGTACCCCCAAATTCCTCACCTCACTCCTACAGAAAACCCCAACTCCCCTTCTTCCTCACTCCTACAGAAAACCCCCAGCTCCCCTTCTTCTTCGCTCGCACTACAACTAGGCTCGTCATTCGTTACTCTGCTCAAATCCGTGAGCGCGACGCGATGCCCTCGAGGAAAATGGAGTCAGCTGACCCCAGCGCCAAGAAGATGAGGCTCCCGCCAGCGGCGACGCCTGTTGTAGATCCCGCACCCGGCAGCATGGGAGAAGCGGCGACCCCGCCCCCACCGGATCCCAGGAACCCGTAGAATCTCGGGTGGACCGCATCAACGATCTCCCGAACGCCATCCTTGGGGAGATCATCTCGCTTCTCCCCACCAAGGATTGCTGCCGCTCCCAAGTCCTCTCAATTCGGTGGCGCCCTCTATGGCGCGCCGTTCCCCTTAATCTCGACTGTCGTCAGCTATCTCTCTTCAATGATTTTGAAATCCCCAGAGCCATCATCTCCTCCCACCAGGGCTTCGTTCAAAGCCTATGCATCCCGTCATGCTACCTGAGCAATCATACCATGCCCTGCATGGTGGACGCTTGGCCGGAATCCCCTGAATTCATAGAACTACAGCTGCTTGAGTTCTACTATTCCCTAGGAAATCACATACCACATACCAAACGCCATGAACTTGTGCCCTCGGCACCGATGTCCATCTCGGGGTTTTCGTCCTCTCTCCACACCGCCACCTTTGCGCAGTGCTACCTACCAGACAATCTAGTACTAAACCTTCGACTCCCATTTCTCAAGAAACTTTCACTTGTGCGGGTTCCTATATCGGAGGCCTCACTGCACAGCATCATCCACTCCAGTTGCCCTGCGCTGGAGTGCTTGGTGCTTGTTTTCATAGTTAGAATCGGTTGTCTCCAAATAAAGTCGCCTAACCTTGTAAGAATTGGAATTTCTTTTGATGAAAGGCAGCTCATCATCCAAGATGCCCCTTCACTTCAAAGGTTGATCCTTGATTCTAGTTATTCACCGTTGCAAATAACCATCCTCTCTACGCCTAAACTGGAGACCTTGGGTGTAATACATGATCTCTGTGCTCATTTCAATATGGTGTTTGGCTCCACAGTTCTTCAGGTACTTTATATTATCATCTACACTTGTAACCATAAGCTGCATTTTAAATTTCTGCGCATAATTTATGTATCATCTTGGAGTACACATTTTGTACTAATATTATGTTCTATGCTCAATGAAGAGTTTCTCCATGGATGGCCTATCAATGGTGTCGGATTCTGTTAAGATCTTATATATCCAAATGAATAGTTTTGATCTGAACAAGATTATAGGCTTGCTGCAATGGTTTCCATGTCTGGAGAAGTTGTATATAAAGGTGCTAATTTCACGCACAATGGAAGCCCGCATATAGTGTACTAGAATTAACCGTTCAGCTGTTGCTCTTTCGACACTCTTCTTTTAGACCTTAACTGTTTTCAATCTTCATGTCTATTTAGGCAACAGGACGGGGTAAGAAAGTTATAACCAATCGGTGGATTCGTAAGCATAGGGATTTTCTCACTTCTCATGAGATTCGATTGAAGACAATAACACTAGAACGATATGTAGACAACCGTGCAAACACAAGATTTGTCACATTCTTCCTGCTGAATGCGAGGTTACTATTGTCCATCGGGCTTAAGTTTATCAGCAACATGGTTTTGAAGGATGGGTATGTTGAAGAGCAAAAAAAGGAGTTTCAGGTGGGCAAAAGAGCTTCTGAACGTGTCGGGCTTCTATTTACAACATATTGTGGTCATAATCCAGTAAATTTTACGACCCAGGATGTTCATTCTATGGACCTGACCGATCCATTTGACTGTGACTGCCGAAAATAGTGCTGGAGTTAGATGTTGTTGCCCTTTTCAATCTGTTTTTTTTTTGTAAACCCGATGAACAATTAACCCTCGTGCTTTTGTACAGCTTGTAAGCTGGAGTTAGATGTTCCTGCCCTTTTCAACTCGGCTGTGACTATCATATTGTCTTTGAAACAAGGCAAATGGCTTGCCATTCGTTTAATTTAGAGTGAAATATTGTAACAAATCCAAACCAAGGGAAATAACATAGCTCTCGCCGGCTGCTTGAGCTCACTGTGCATTACAGAAGTCAAGTGATTAGCCCCCACCAGCACCCACAAACTTGCGGCCTTGGTTTGCTCGCCGTGCGCGGTGCGCCGCCCTCTTGCGTTGTCAACATCGTCAACAACCGAGAGGAACAAGGAGATGACTGTACATGGAGAGGATGACAGTAGGGACCCACCAGCGTCATGACAGTACGCAAGCAAGTGCCTATATAGTACAAGCCCAAAAATATGGTTCCTGACATCTGGGGCTCATGCCATTGTCAACGTAGTCAATAAACGAGAGAATTACACTACGAGCGGCTGACACCAGGGACCCAGCAAGGCAGTTTTTTTTGAGGAACAAGCAGTTGTTATTTATACTAGTTTTAGCGTCGGATCAGGGTAACAACAGGGCTGTGCGGGGGCTGTGGCCCGTCTAGCCAGGGTTTTATTTATGTTTACCACATCATGAGCCCAGTTGTGTTTTTTTCTTGCTGAAAATGTCTAGCCCAGTTCTATTTTTTTTAAAGAAATACCCAAACAAGGCCTACTTGCTTTATCGGCCCTACTAGGCTGCAAATCTTTCAAGACGAGGAGAGTTTCATTCGGTTTGCCCAGAAATGGGTTGTACATTTTTAAAAAACATCAAACCGGGAATTAGTTTCAATTTTTTTCATTACAAGATCTTAAATTCCATTGATTTTTATGCGTGGACAATTATTTGGATTTTATATTTATATAAATTATTTTTCAAAATAGTTTGAATGTGAATCGATATTTCTGGATTAAAAACAGTTGACCGCACGGAAATATGCAAAATTTCGTATACTTTTTAACCGTGGCCACAATATGGGGTGTGATGCTAACAAAAAGAAGATGGGCTCCAAAAAAATTCTTACGAATTAGCAAATGGGCTGTACATTATTAGAAATAATGGCAGATGGGACGTATGCTGTTTTCCACAAATTTGAGGCTGACTTGTGCGCCTACTACAAGTTGACGCGTATGCTTTCATAAAAAAAGGTTGACGCACACGCAACGCCCTGTCAACTTAGTCAACACACGAGAGCGGTGACTGTTGGATGTCCATCCAACGGCTGTCGTGCTTCTTCAATATCTGCTCTTCATGCTCAAGCCGCTCAAACAAGCGCCAGCGGGACTGCCTGCTCCCTCCTACCGCGGCCGGCTATGCTGCCGTGCAGGCCTCACGGCTCCACCATACTCCCATCGCTGGCCTAGCCATCCCTCTACTCACCCACACCTGCTGTTATTCTCCGGCGACGGCAGACGAACCAGTAAACCCTCGTACTCCTCCACGTGGGAAACAACTGCTGAGTATTCCCTAGCTCCGTGTCGTTCCCTTCCTAGGCCTCGCCGTCGTCCACCGCCCTAGTGCTCTCGGCGTGGCCTGGTCAACGTGGTCAATGAACGACATCCATCGGAATTGGACTGTACGTGGAGAGGCTGATAGCTGGGTGCACGACCGCACGCAAGGAAATGCCTCCTTATTACGTGCAAAATAATGATTCCTCCACCTGACAGCTAGGACCCACAGGGAGGGCCTCTGTATTTCGTGAAAAAAACGTTCCCCCCGCTGACAGGTCGGACCCACCAGCTATATCTTCGCACTCAAGGAAGTGCCTCCTTATTACGCCCAAAAAATGAATACCCCCTGCTAGCTGGGACCCACCATATTGTTGGGCTGACTTGTGGGCCTACTAAGTTGACAGGGATGGAGAGCTTTGTCAACTTAGTCAATACTCCAGTGACCGTATGATGTCCATCCAACGGCCATAGTGCTTCTTCAACCTCTGGTATTCTTGCTCCAGCCGCCCAAAGCAGCGCCGGTCGTGCCGCCTGCTCCTGCCTCCCGTGGCCGGCTGTGCTACCGCGGAGGCCTCACTGCCCCCATACTACTCCCACCACTGGCCAGGTCATCCCTCCACTCACCCACACCCCCTGTTATTCTGCGGCGACGACAGCCTCACACCGCAGCCGAACCAGTGAATGCTCGTACTCCTCTCCGCGTGGGCATCAACTGCCGCGTCTTGCACGGCTCCGCGTCATCCCCTTCCTAGGCCTCGCCATCGTCCACCGCCGTGGTGCTCTCGGCGCGGCGTGGTCAATGTGGTCAACGACCGACTTCCATCGGAAGAGTACTGTACGTGGAGAGGCTGACAGCTGGGTCCACGGCAGCCGCAAGGAAGTGCCTCCTTATTACGCGGAAAATAATTATTCCTCCACCTGACAGCGGGGACCCACCGGACGGGCCACCAGTATTTTGCAAAAAAAATCATTTCCCCCTGACTGCAGGGACCCACCGGACGGGCCACCGTATTTTGCGAAAAAAACATTCCCCCCACTGTCAGCTCGGACCCACTGGAAGTGCCTCCTTATTACGCACAAAAAAATGAATACTCCCCCGGCTAGCTAGGACCCACCTTGCTGGGAGGCTGACTTGTGGGCCTACTAAGTTGACGGGGATGAGGGCTTTGTCAACTTAGTCAATATGAACGATTCTAGCTCCAATGACCGTATGATGTCCATCCAACGGCCGTAGTGCTTCTTCAACCTCTGGTCTTCTTGCTCCAGCCACCCAAAGCAGCGCCGGTCGTGCCGCATGCTCCTGCCTCCCGTGGCCGGCTGTGTTGCCGCAGAGGCCTTGCCGCCCCCTACTATTCCCATCGCTGGCCAGGCCCTGCGGCGCCGGCAGCCTCACACCACAGCCGAACCAGTGAACCCTCGTAGTCCTCTCCGCGCGGGCTTCCACTGGCGCGTCGTCCCCTTCCTAGGCCTCGCCATCGTCCACCGCCGTGGTGCCCTCCGGGCGGCGTGGTCAATGTGGTCAAGGAACGACTTCCATCGGAAGAGTACTGTACGTGGAGAGGCTGACAGTTGGGTCCACGGCCACAGCCCAATTTCTTTGTGATTTGCCAAGTAAGTCACTTTGTCAGGCATGTTGGCCTGCAATTCTTTCAATACGGGGAGAGCTTTCATTCGGCTGGCCGAGAAAATGGCCCATCAATAATGAGAAATGGGTTGTACATTTTTAGAACACATCAAACTGGCAATTAGTTTCAAATATCTTTTTTTTCATTTCAGGATTTTAAATTACATTAATTTTTATGCGTGGAGAATTTGTTGGATTTTACATTGATATACATTTATTTTTAAAATCAGTTTGAATGTGAGTCGAAATTTCGGGATTAAAAACAGTTTGGACCGCACAGACATATGCAAAATTTTGTATAATTTTTTAACAGTTGCCACAATATGGGTTGTAATGCTAACAAAAAGAATACAGGCTCCAAAAAAAACCTTAAGAATTAGCAAATGGGTTGTAAATTACTAGAGATAATGGCAGATGGGCTGTATGCTGTTTTCCACAGATTTGAGGCTTTTCTAAAAAAAGGTTGACGCACAAGCACTGACTGTTGAATGTCCATCCAAAGGCCGTTGTGCTTCTTCAATCACTACTCTTCCTGCACCAGCCGCTCAAACAAGCGCCGGCGGGACTGCCTGCTCCTTCCTCCTCGCGCCCGGCTGTGCTGCCACGCAGGCCTCACTGCCCGACCATACTCCCATCGCTGGCCTAGCCATCCCTCTACTCACCCACACCTGCTGTTATTCTCCTGCGACGGCAGATGAACCAGTAAACCCTCGTACAGTCATACTCCCCTCCGCATGGGAAACAACTACGGAGTCTTCCCTGCCTCCGTGTCGTCCCCTTCCTAGGCCTCGCCGTCGTCCACCGCCCTGGTGCTCTCGGCGCGGCCTGGTTAACGTGGTCAACAACCGACATGCATCTGAAGTGGACTTTACGTAGAGAGGCCGACAGTTGGGTCCACGGCCGCACGCAAGGAAATGCCTCCTTATGACGCACAAAATAATGATTCCTCCCCTGACATCAGGGACCCACCGAAAGGGCCTCGGTATTTCGCGAAAAAACGTTACCACCGCTGACAACTCGGACCCACCAGCTATATCTTCGCACGCAAGGAAGTGCCTCCTTATTACGCTCAAAAAAAATGAATACCACCATGCTAGCTAGGACCCACCTTGGTGGCAGGCTGACTTGTGGGCCTACTAAGTTGACGGGGACGGAGGGCTTTGTCAACTTAGTCAATATGCATCATTCTAGCTCCAGTGACCGTACGATGTCCATCCAACGGCCGTAGTGCTTCTTCAACCTCTGGTCTTCTTGCTCCAGCCGCCCAAACCAGCGCCGGTCGTGCCTCGTGCTCCTGCCTCCCGTGGCCGGCTGTGATGCGGCGGAGGCCTCACCGCCCCCCACTACAAGAAATTAGGTCAATAACGACAAACTATTGAAAACTCTTGGTTGTTATTGGTACAATGATTGAGTCCCACCTCCAAATTAGCCCCGTGAACCCTTGCTAGGTATGGTGGTCGTTGTTTTGTTATGTTTAGAGGGCAATTCCACATCCTTATCTACTTAAATGACGAATAAGAAGGAAGATAAGTATTCCATACTGAAAAGGGGGAAAGTCCACATATGCCCACAAATCTCTCCCCAACGCATCTCTCCCTTCAGCGGCCGCCCGGCCCTCCAGCCGCCGCCTCCCCCACTTCTGATCTCCCATCTCCGTCCCGACGTCGAGCGGAACAGCGGATTCCGGCTGAGCTCGGCGTGGTTACAGTTCCCAGTGGCATCCTCTGCGACGGGTCATGTGGGGTGGGCCGCACGCTGCTCATCTTGGTGTTGGCGTCGGCGGCCATACCCTGTCATGGCGGCGGCCTTCCCCTGCTTGGCGCGGCGGCTCGCTAGTGGATTGCGGCGTTGATGCAGCCGGCTCCGACGGGGCTCCTTATCATACATCTCCACCTAGTGAGCTTCCAGCCACCGACCATTTTTAGGTGCCGCTCGCCCCAACATTGCTACACCACAGGCCTTGCCATGCCTGCCAGGTGCTTGAGTCCTCAAATACGGATTGAACCTAAGAAGTCATCCTGGGGAGCAACCACCATCTTCGCTTGGTCTCCTACGCTGGCAGTCTGGCACCCACATTATGAGAAAAATTTGAAGTCTAGAGTAAATGCAGAGTATGGTCGTTACATGTGTCAATATATTCTTGTAGATTACTTTGTTCTGCTCCAACTTTTCCATTGTTCAGAATTATGCAAATAAATTTGACAAGGCTATATGCTTGATCGTCATTTTTTTCTTTGTGTTTTATTTCTGTGCAATACGTTTTGTTCATCTAAAAAATAGGACGCTAACTACATAATATATCTAACCATCTCACGAATATTTTACGTATATATTCTAGTAGAACTTGACATGCTGGATTCTAGCTAGTTAAGTTTAGTCAGATGGATCAACAATGCAAAAACACTATAAAGTGCAGTTTTTATTCAATAGAATTGATAAGATTTTTTGTATTACATAGTTAAGCACTTCCTGTGAATTACACGCGCCAGGTGTATGTTTTATATCGTTCATGCAGCATTTTTCCTGTTTCTTGAACTGAATAAGCTGTAACTGAAATGCCAACTTTGTCGAGAGGAGCACTGGGAAATGGCATCATGCTTGCACTAAATCTCCACGTTCTTTCCAAAAGTTTACTAAGTCAATTGGGTAGAATCCTCTGTAATCCAATATTACTAGCGCAACTCTCAAACATATTTTTTACTCAATTAAGGTAAGTTTGGTTATAGGCTCCAACATTATAATCTGAATTTTTTACGGTTTACTTATGACATTCTATTTTTATGAACATGTATTTAAGACTTGCTATTTTTCATTTCCAATAATATAAACCCATTGTGCCTTGTCTTGTCATTTTATCTCAACTAATAATAGCTACTTGCCTCTGTTGGAACAGGGAGCAAAGGAAAACAAGCCACTACCAATAGACAAACAATTTTCTGAGACTCACAATAAGGGTACAACCTTCGCTTATCCTAGAGCCTCCGCCAAATATGTTAGACTTAATTTAAATGCATTAACTTCTCTGATGAATTGCAAGTGTATAATACCTACTTACAGATATAAGTTGATGCAAATAACTTACTGTTGGCACTTCAGGAACAAACTCAGACTATGGTTCAGTTGAATCCAGGTCTTTCAAATGATGAAGTCATGCAGAAATGTGACTAAACTAAGCGGTGTGATTGTGTAGGCTTTGGTTGTGGAATTAGAGCAAGAGATTTGCAAGGACCAGCATTA
This sequence comes from Triticum urartu, assembly GCF_056163025.1. Classification (NCBI taxonomy): domain Eukaryota; kingdom Viridiplantae; phylum Streptophyta; class Magnoliopsida; order Poales; family Poaceae; genus Triticum; species Triticum urartu. The sequence continues at coordinate 145,588,825 of NC_141879.1, read as the reverse complement.
AGTAAGGCTGAATTGGTTTATAAACGCCAAGCTTCCAAGCAAGTGAAACAAGTACCGGAAGAAAAAAGTTCAATTATGTGGTACAAGTGTGATAAATTAAGCATCTTATGTCTGGTACATCTCTGAGTAATAGATCTCATGGAAGCCAGCACCATCAAGTAAGTTATTCTCATACATTGATTTTATATATTATTATACTTTGTGCCAATTTATTTACAAGGGCTAATTTTCATAAACTACTTAACATTTTGTAGGGCTGATGGTCCACCGAGCGGCATCAGGAGGCATTGTATTCACTGACCAAGAATGATGTCCATTCAAAGAAAGATGGTGTCCCTTGCTTGAAGATTAATAAATGTTATATTTTCTAGTTTTGTAATTTTCCAAATAGATATGAGCACGTACATTCGTCATATAAGGAGTGCTTTTGACTCAAATTTCTTAGATGATATTTTAATATAATAATTGTATGTCGAAATTTTGGAATTTACTAATAAAAGAGTCTATGATCCTTTCAATTCAGATTACTTTGTTTCTATATTAATGTGGATGTTAATATTCAAATTTTGGATTTTTCATAAAGTGGTCGCTCAACGGAAACTTATACGAATTAATGTAAGTGGCTCTGAAGGATATCAAAGTGGTGAAGAGACTGACCGGTAATGCCACTTTCGTCGCCATGTTTACATTATTAGCGATGACAAAAGTGGTCGTTATTGGCTCAGGCATTGACGACGATACACCATCCCGTCGTTACAAGAATAACGACCACAAAAGGTATGTGGTTGTTATACTTTTAACGACGGAGCCTACTACGACCAGTAGACTGTGGTCGTTAATGACCTTTAACGACCACGATCCGACGTTTAACGACCACATATGTTGTCATTAAAAACCGTTTTCTTAGTAGTGCGCTACTACTCCCACCGCTGGCCAGACCATCCCTCTACTCACCCACACCCCCTGTTATTCTACGACGACGGAGCCTCACACCGCAGCAAACCAGTGAACCCTCGTACTCCTCTACGCGTGGGCATCCACTGCCGCGTCTTCCCCAGCTCTGTGTCGTCCCCTTCCTAGGCCTCGCCATCATCCACCGCCCTGGTGCTCTCGGCGTGGTGTGGTCAACATGGTCAAGGAACGGCTTCCATCGGACGTGGACTGTACGTGGAGAGACTGACAGCTGGGTCCACGGCCGAAGCAAGGAAGTGCCTCCTTATTACGTGCAAAATAATTATTCCTCCACCTGACAGTGGGACCCACCGGACGGGCCACCGTATTTCGTGAAAAAAATGTTTCCCCCTGACTGCTGGGACCCACCAACTACATCTTCGCACGCAAGGAAGTGCGTCCGGGCAAAAAAACGATTCGCCCCCTGACTGCTGGGACCCACCAACTACATCTTCGCAGGCAAGGAAGTGCTTGACAGTCGGAACCCACCTGGTCGAAGCGTACGTAGCGTTGTCATTCTGGTCGCGAACGTGTACGTACATACTGGTCGATTTAGAGGCGCGCACGTGTCATAGTAGAGGCGCGCACGTAGCATTTAGATGTACGTACAGCGGCCAGGGTGCAAGAAAGAAAATACGGCCACGTATGTGTACATACGGGCGGGGTCTCGAACGCCTACTCGCGCATACGTACGGCCATGGCTCGTGTACATGGCTGGGTCGGAACGGAGAAACGACGTCGTCGTCATGTTCATGGGAGGCAACGGAATGCGTCGTGTTCATCGGGAGGGCTTGGACGGAACAGGCGATGGAAATAAGGCCCGGCGTACCGCAGAACGGAGGAAACGGCCTTGTGTTCGACCGGCCACGTTCGAAACGGATCCTGTTCATCGGGAGGGGTCTGGCGTACCGCAAAATGGAGGAAACGGACCTCCTAGGGTCGAAACGGGGGTCCTGTTGATCGGGAGGGGTGTGGTGTACCGCAAAACGGATGAAACGGACTTGTGTTGGAGCGCTACGGTCGAAACGGGGGTCCTGTTCATCGGGAGGGGTGTGGCGTACTGCAAAACGGGACTCCACGGGATACTATTCATCTCCACCGTCGACCCCCTCCAGCCTCCACGAGCTACTGTTCATCCACCGTCGACCTCCTCCAGCCTCCACCGCGCGCTACTCCACCGGCTACTGTTCAACCACCCCTCTCCACGGGCTCCTGTTCAACCACCCCTCCATGGGCTACTGTTCATCCTGCCCTCCACCGTCTACTGTTCATCCTGCCCTCCACGGGGTGGTCCTGTTCATCCAGCCCTCCACGGGGTCCTGTTCATCCAGCCCCAACCGGCTCGATCGATCGGGGTCCTGTTCATCCACCCCCACCGGGAACTGTTCATCCAAACCCCCCGCAACGCTCACTGTTCATCCAGAGGCAGCATCGATCGGCTTCAGTTAGCAGCAGTAGCGAAGGAATCGCTCGATCGGGTTCAGTTAACAGCCATCGATCGATCGCTCGGGTTCAGTAACGCGTAGCCTGCAGTGCAATCGCTCGGGTTCAGTTAGAGCCCAATGCCTCGCTCGGGTTCAGTTAGAGCCCAACGCCTCGCACACACGCGCGTACGTGTACGAGAGAAGCGTGCATCGCTCAGCCCCCGACCTCCCACCGTAACCGGGAACTCCCCGAAATTTTCCTCCCCCTCGCTTCTACCACGGTTTTTTCCGTCATGGACGGCCCAAAGAATGTCATGCAGCTGCGTCTCCGGCCCGCCCAGGACGAAAAGCCCATTTTCTGTCATGATTTTTTGCCATAGAAGTAGGAGCCCACCACATCTATGATGATATCGGGTTTTGTCACAGTTATTGTCATAGAAGTGTCATATGTATGACAGAAAAAAATTCGTTTGGCCCAAAATGTCACGGATGTGTCTTTTTTTGTAGTGTATGTTTTCTTACATCTGAGATAAATTATATTGTCTTGGATCTTCCAACATAATGAGCTTGCCTTTCCCCCTCATGCTAGCCAAATTCATTGCACCAAGTAGAAATGCTACTTGTGCTTCCAAATACCCTTAAACCAGTTTTACCATAAGAGTCCACCATACCTACCTATGGATTGAGTAAGATCCTCCAAGTAAGTTGTCCTCGGTGCAAGCAATAAAAATTTCTCTCCAAATATGTATGACTTATTAGTGTGGGAGAAACAAGCTTTATACGATCGTGTGATATGGAAGAAATAAAAGCGACAAACTGCATAATAAAGGTCCATATCACAAGTGGCAATATAAAGTGATGTTCTTTCACATTAAGATTTTGTGCATCCAACCATAAAAGCGCATGACAACCTCTGCTTCCCTCTGCGAAGGGCCTATCTTTTACTTTTATCTCCTACATTGCATAAGAGTCATGGTGATCTTCACCCTTCCTTTTTACATTTATCCTTTGGCAAGCACAATATGTTGGAAAGATCCTGGTATATATGGCTAATTGGATGTGAGTTTTCATGAAATATTACTCTTGACATTACCCTTAGGGTGAAACGTTGGGAGGCAAAACTATAAGCCCCTATCTTTCTTTGTGTCCGATTAAAACTCCATACCCATAAGTATTGCGTGAGTGTCAGAAATTGTGAAAGATTATATGATAGTTGAGTATGTGGACTTGCTGAAAAGCTCTTATACATTGACTCTTTCCTAAGTTATGATAAATTGCAATTGCTTCAATGACTGAGATTATAGTTTGTTAGTTTTCAATGAAGTTTACGATTCATACTTGGTATTCTGATTGAATTATTACTCTAGCGTTAGAGATTATATGACAAAGAATTATATGAGTTGATGTTCTAAGCATGATCATGATGCCCTCATGTCCGTATTTTATTTTTATCGACACCTCTATCTCTAAACATGTGGACATATTTTTCGATTTCGGCTTTTCGCTTGAGGGCAAGCGAGGTCTAAGCTTGGGGGAGTTGATACGTCCATTTTGCAACATGCTTTTATATCAATATTTATTACATTATTGGCTGTTATTACACATTACGTCACAATACTTATGCCTATTCTCTCTTATTTTACAAGGTTTACATAAAGAGGGAGAATGCCGGCAGCTGGGATTCCAGGCTGGAAAAGGAGCAAATATTAGAGACCTATTCTGCATAGCTCCAAAAGTCCTGAAACTTCACGGAAGATGCTTTCCAAATATATAAAAAATACTGAGAGCAAGAACTTCACCAGGGGGGCCACACCCTGCCCATGAGGGTGGGGGGCGCGCCCCCCTTGTCACATCCCTAGCTTATGGTACTGCCTGGTGTTTTGCATCTTGTTGCATCATGTTTAAATTCTATTTAAGTTGAAATGGGGATTGACCAAACCCTAGCATCAGAAAGAATTCAACTAGGTTCAAATAAAAATATTTTCAATGAACCCAAAATGCCTTCCCAAAACTGTTCATCATCTTTGGATTGGTCTAGAACCTCTACCAAAAATGATGCACATTTTTTAGGACACTTAAATCCATAAGTATTTGAATTTGGACATTTAAATCTTACAAATATTTTTAATTGTCTAAATAATCCTAAAAGTACTTGAGGGCTATTGGAAAATATTTTAAAGGTGCCTAAAATTATTTTCAGGATTTTACCAAGTGGTTTAGTATTTTTACTAAATCAAAAACAACAATAGAAGATAGAAAAAATAGAAATAAAAGAGAGAGAGAGAGAGAGAGAGAGATAGTACCTGGCCACTTACCTCGGCCCAGCACTGTAGCTGGCCCAGCCCAGCCGTCGCACCGTCTTCAACCTCCTGCCAGTAGGTAGGAGGGCGTGTGTTTCGCGCGCGCGTGCACGCGCTGCGGCCACCTCCTCTCTCCCTGCCTACCTGGACCTCCCTCGTGTTGCCACGTAGACCCCTGGACCCCCTCGACCACTCCCCTCTCTCCCTGCCTCGTCTCTCCCCCGAAGTCGAGTGCACTGGAAAGCCGCTGCTCGCCGTCGTAGCCACCGCGCACCCTAGCTAGGCCCCACGCCGTGTCCAGCCGCGGAGAGAAGCTCGTCCTCGTCTGAACACTGAAGATCGGAAGCCCGGGCACACTTCAGCGCCGTCAGCATCATCGTCTTCCTCGCTGGCAACCTGTGGATCACCGCCGTTGATTCGCGCCGAAGAGGGCCTTCCCGAGCCGTCTGAGCTGCTAAACAACTTCGCTGTGAGGACTCCTTCGTTTTCCCCCTCCTCCCCTGCTCGTTCTCGTGCCGTAGCTATCGTCCCCACAAGCACCGAGCTCCAGCCATTGCCATGGCCGGCGAACCTCGCGCCCCGGAGATCTTCCGCTCGCTCCAGTAGCGCCCATGTGCTCTCCAGGTCCCCAGGATCCCGACGCGCTCCTCTGTTCTCTGGCTAACGTGCTGCAGCCACCGCGCCCGTGCTGGCCCGAGCTCCGGCCGCCGCCAAAGCCGACGTGGTTGTCGTTCCCGGCCACCCCACCGCCTCCCGAGGCCTCCCCTAGTCGCGCACGAGCGTGAGCTCTCCACTGGTACCCTCGGCGCATCGAACCGCTATCGGATCAGCGATTCCGACATGTCTCCGCCGTCGGATGAGGTCACCGGCGGCGAAACCCTGTTTAGCTGACGTGGCAACAATTAGTTTAGGCTCTAATTAACACCCGCAGCCACTGACCGGTGGGCCCAGCCCCTCTAACGATTTTGGTTAGGTTTAACTAAAATAACTAATTATAATTGAGCCTATGACATGTGGGCCCCACGTGTCAGGTTTGACCCTGGTCAGCCCCGGTTGACCTGATGACATCATCTTGACGTCATGGTGACGCTATAACTATTTTCTGAAATTTTAATAAATTAGAAAAGGTTTAGAAAATAGTATAGACTTCAAAAAATCATATAAATTCAACCGTAACTCCAAATGAAATAATTTATATATGAAAAATGATTAGAAAAATCCAATCTATCCATCTGTACCCTTTTTAGGAATGTTTGAGCAAGTTAACCTCACTGTTTAGGATGAAACATGATTAGGGCAAATTTCATAATAGGTTTGGAGTTGGAATTTGATATAGTTTTGAATTCCACTTCAATTAAAATGACTTTTTGCTGAATTAGCCCAAATCACAGCATATTGCCATGTCATGATCATGCATCATATCGTGCATTGCATTGATTGTGTTCTTCCTTGTTTGCCGGTATTTGTCCCCTCTCGGTAGACGACGTTCCGGTGATGAGATCGATGACACCGATGAAGAACTATATTATCTTCAGAAGTGCCAGGCAAGCAAAACCCTCTTGTTCATTCTGATACAATCCCACTCTCTCTCGCTCCTGCTCTCTTTTACTGCATTAGGACAACAACGATTCGACTGTTACATGCTGCGGTAGCTGAACCCCTTTCCTCTGCATGACCTGTCATTGCCACAGTAAATAGATGAAACCCACTAGCATGAGTAGGAGTTGTTTGAGCCCTGATGTGCCTACTCATTCATGCTTGTTTGTCATGCCTGCTACTGCTTAGAGTTGAGTCAGGTCTGATTCATCGGGGATGAATTGGAATGGTGATGAACATGTCCTACTATGTGTGAGCTAAGTGTGTGAACACGATTTGGTAAAGGTAGCGGTGAGAGGCCATGTAGGAGTACATGGTGGGTTGTCTCATTGCAGCCGTCCTCAGGAACTGAGTTCTGTGTTTGTGATCCATGAACAGTTACTACCACACATTGGGCTCCGGGCGCTCCAAGCTCTCTCGACTTATTAATCAACTTGATCTCTGTCCAGGAGTTGCAACTAGTTTCTGGTGTTTGTAGGTAGTGTTAGTAGTCTACCAAGTGGCACCCGGTACAGGTGGGCTTGGGACAGACTAGGCACAGTGGCACAGTGTACCAAGTGGCACCCGGATGGTGGGCTTGGGAACCCTGCTCACATCGTTTGGGGCCGTGAGCGACACCCCGGCCGGATCTCCTTGCGGATGGAACCCGAATAGGCGATAAACCTAGACTAGAGACTTGTTGGTTAGTCAGGTTGTGTCCAACTCCCTCGCCAGGCTTCCGCATGAAGGTTGCCGAGATACACGATGTGTACATGGTGGTAAGTGGCGAGAGCATGTGTGAAGAAGTACACCCCTGTAGGGTTATCATTATCTATTTGAATAGCCGGATTCCTCAGATATGGAAACTTGGACCCCTTGCATAGTTCATAGACAAGTGAAAGTGGATACTCTAAAACTCGCAAGATAAGCGTGAGTGCTATGGATGGCATTCTCGCAGGGAGACGGGAGCGGATCCATAGTGGTGTATTGGTATGGTGAATATGTGGACTCATGTGCACCACCTCAAAAGAGTTACTTGCAGTCGTAGTTCAGGATAGCCACTGAGTCAAAGCTGGCTTGCTGCAGTTAAACTCCACCACCCCCTTTATTGGTACCGATGCATATGTAGATAGTTCTGATGTAAGTCTTGTTGGGTACATTTGTACTCACATTTGCCTATTTTATGTTTTGCAGAGAGATGTCAGTCTCGCTAGTTGTTCTGTGTGGACTTCGACGTTTAGCTTGAGACCTCAGCTATGATCTTGTGCCCTCGGCAGGGTCTTGTTGATAGTCAGGCATCTCAGCCTTTTTCATTTGTAGTTGTCTGTACTCAGACAAGTTAAGCTTCTACTTGTGCTTGTTGCTTATATGACTTGAATGCTGGGTCATCAGACCCATGTTTGTAATATCTCGCTCCTCGGAGCCTAATGAATAAATACTTGAGTCGTAGAGTTATGTTGTGATGCCATATTGTATTTACACATATCGAGCATATTGTGTGTATGATTGAAATGCTTGGTATGTGTGGGATCCGACAACCTAGTTGTTTATCCTTGGTAGCCTCTCTTATGGGGAAATGTAGTCTTGTGCTTCCATGAGCCATAGTAGTCTGCTACAGCCCGGTTCACTGGAGTCCTGCTAGCCCAGCACTACTGCTCCGGAACACTTGATTGGCCGGCATGTGATTCACTTCGTTCCTGTGTCTGTCCCTTCGGGGAAATATCACGCAGTGACATCCGGAGTCCTGCCTAGCCTGCTACAGCCCGGTTCACCGGAGTCCTGTTAGCCCAGTGCTACAGCCCGGATTCACACGCTGCTGACCGACATTCTCGATGTTGAATCATGTATGCATGTCCCCATAAGTTAGTGCCACTTTGGGTTCACAACTAGTCATGTCGGCCCGGGTTCTCTGTCATATGGATGCTAGCGACACTATCATATATGTGAGCCAAAAGGCGCAAACGGTCCCGGGCCATGGTAAGGCGACACCCGTGGGAATACCGTGCGTGAGGCCGCAAAGTGATATGAGGTGTTACCGGCTAGATCGATGTGACTTGGAATCGGGGTCCTGACAGTGTTGGTATCAGAGCCTGACTGCCTATAGGATTACCAAGCCAAACCGGTCGAAGTTGAGTCTAGAAATGCTTTAGTTATGTAAGGGAATTGATTGTGGAAGGGAACGTAAGGCTCTTTTTACTCCTTATCCTCATGACCTTCTGATCTGAGTCATTTTATCTTTTTTACGGGGTTAAGAACTAGGCTTCTCTTCTATCTCTCAGGATGACGTGTTACTAAACCATAGTTGCCTAGGATTGTTGGGTTTAAGCCTCAGTTCAGTTCCTACTACTTCTGTATGTTGATCGTTGATCCCGGAACTTTGATATTGTGATGTTGAGTGGTTATGCCACCATTTTGCAGGATGTCTCAAATCTTTTTGAGCATTTACAGCCGTTATGCTGTCCGAGTCATCCCAGGTTTCTAAATAGTCTGATGCATTTACAAATCCCTTCTTCCTGTTCTGATGTCCTTTTGGGCCAGGTTAAGCACACTAAGCGGTCTGTTGAGGTACTCCATTGCCTTGACATATATGTTGGAGCTATTATTATGACCCTAGGTGTCTTAGAGGATCACCTAGTAATCTAGCCATGTTTTGTATCCCCAGCGTGATAATTCTGGCCATCATTCTTGAAAGCATCCCGTGATGCCATCTAGTTTAGTAGGTATTCTATCCATGGGTTCCTGAAACCCATGAGTCATTCTGCACATCTCTGTTGATAGTGTTTGCTCATTCCTTTAGGATATTAGTAACCTTTGTGATAGTCCTCAAGGTCCATGGTAAATCCTTCTTTCAATACCATCCACTACTTATGGCAGAAGTTCCTTGTTGAACCAAATATCACAATCATAGTACTCTTGAGGAGTTCTCCATTCATAATTGTGATTCTACCAGTTCTACCTTTCTGCATGGGTTGTATGGAAGAAACCTGTTGAACTTGGTTTGACATACTAATCTATGCATCCACAACTCAGAAAAACTTATGTTCCTTTGAGTTGTCTCTCTTTAGTTGTATTCTGACCTTTGTCTATCAATTGATAGTCGGGACAAGTTGTGCATTCATGTTATCGATGCCTATTATTCTTGTGGTCCATCAAGCCATTCTATTCCGGAATGACTAGGAGAAACAAACTCCAGCACCTCATCCATTTCTTGGACTGGTCAAAGTAGTTGTATTTCGCAGATCAAAATGCTAATCCAGTTTTTGCTCTGTTCTACCTCGGAGTATTACCCCCTTTATGTCAGGATTGTCATGAGAATTGCACCATCTCTCATGAACTCTTGATGCAGTGATACTTCTTGCCATCATTTTTCATTCCTCGGTTCCGTGTTGTTGCAACCGGAATACCGACAAGTGAACCGTGATGTGTGAAATCAATACTCCTAGCCACTAGTTGCTTGGTAGTAATTGGACAATATTCTCACTCTTAGCGTGTTGGTTATTGAATCATCATTCTAAGATAGATTGTGCTACCTAGCCCTTATTTCGGTGCACTCTTCAATCAATGAGTTAGCATTATTCAATCCCTTGCTTATTTGATCATATCGTCTTGCTCTGAAAAGCAAGATTGTTCTCGAGCTTAGTAACATATCGGTGGTTCGTGATGTTCCGAATATCTTCTCGGAAGTATTACTAGGTTGTCACCTGACCGCTATGTTGAGTTCGTGATCATGTTGGTTTTCCTCCAAACCACCCATTCTCCAAGAATTTGTGTTGGATACCCCTGAGCTAGTTGGTTAAGCCAAACAACAACTTGGAGAGTTGGAAGATAAATACTTGCCTGACTTAGTTCGTGTCAAGGGATATCTTTTGTGTGTGTGTGTGTTGAAGAAAGATGATATCTTCATCGATTGGTCCTCGTGATCAGTTGTTGGACCTATTGTCTTGTGAAAACTTTGATTTGAGTATGGGCTATCACCAAATCAAATCAGAACCAATGATGTTCGTAGTGTTGTCTTACTCGTGGTTGATCCTCGAGCATACACCATTATATCATTTGTTCTGACCAATGCTATTGCTTTGTTCACATAGTTGTGGAATTCCATCTTCATGGAAATCTTTATGATTTGTTGTTGAGCCCATCAGCAGCATCTTATCTTCTCCATGTGTCATGTCAAACATCAAGCTAGTGTTGGAAACTAGTGTAAGCATTTCTTCGTGTTTCGTTCATGAAGCATATGTTTGGATGAAAGAAATGACTACCTTTGATTCACGTGCATTAGGTGAAAGTTGCCGCCGTGAATTCGAGAAAGTTAGTTTTGCTTCCTCTGGAATCATCCCAAGTCAGTCATGCACATGTGCGAAGTATTCTATGGCTTGGAGACTTGCAACCTTCATTCTATATGTATCCCTAGCACACGAAGCCACTGGTTGATTTGATCAAGGATAAGAAGTTTAAATGCTATTCCTGAAGGGCCCAGACAGACATGCACAAGACTTCTTTATTTCAATGATGGTTCCAATTAGAACTCGGTAGTGTTTCGTTGTAAGACTACCATGTGGTCATGCTTGTCTAGGACAACGTGTTCACATGCGAGTAGCAGAACCCGCTCATGTCTTGGAGCTTTCTATCATAGTTCATCTCCCGAGAATCTCGCAACATCATCTCGTCGATTCGGGTTGCAACTCTTCTTTTCAGACATGTTGAGTCTAAAGTATCATGTTTCTAACCAGATCTGAATCTCAGGCAGATATGATGATTGGAACATTCCCACCATTTGCATTTTGTTCCCAGCTTGCACCGCCATTGTGCCAATTCCCCATGGGCTGCCCTTCTCGGTAGTTGATGTCTGATATCATCTTCAAAAGTGGACTTACCATGAGTCCCATCCATTTCCGATGATAAGCAAAAATCATCCATTGCATTGTCTTCAACAAGGTAGTCCACATCATCCATTCTAGTCCGGGTATGCCATTCCTCTGAACTTCACCAAATGATTGTTGGTGAATTGCCTTAGGCTGGTATAGAGAGTTTCAATGATCTCCGTATCAAAAGTAATTCTTTTTGCCACTGAAGGGAATATTTCTGCGAGTCACCTTCTTTAAGATGTCTCGCTATGGGATCATGGCAACTCCACTCCTCGCTACGTCGACAACCGCTCACCACCCTCTTAAGCGTGGAATTGTTTCCTACCAAATCGAGCCATCACCATCTATTTCCTTTCACCCCGATGAGTGTCTTGTGTTTTAGCTCAAGAGGCATTCTTTCATCCAATTTGAGTTGTTCGTGACCCATTCGATCTTTATGAAGATCAAATCTTGTAGAGTTTTTCTCTATCGTCATCATGCGAGATGAAGATCTCGAAGGCCAAGACGTCAAGAACATGTGGTAGAACGAATCAACATCTTCGATGAGGGCACTTGGATCATGAAGATCGTGCTAGCTTTGTATCCCCTCTGTCTTCTTACCTCACGTCTTCAATCTCGGGACGAGATTCTTGTTTAGTGCGGGTGAGCTGTCACATCCCTAGCTTATGGTCCTGCCTGGTGTTTTGCATCTTGTTGCATCATGTTTAAATTCTATTTAAGTTGAAATGGGGATTGACCAAACCCTAGCATCAGAAAGAATTCAACTAGGTTCAAATAAAAATATTTTTAGTGAACCCAAAATGCCTTCCCAAAAATGTTCATCATCTTTGGATTGGTTAGAACCTCTGCCAAAAATGGTGCACATTTTTTAGGGCACTTTGGATTTTTGAATTAATCCATAAGTATTTGAATTTGGACATTTAAATCTTATAAATATTTTTAATTGTCCAAATAATCCTGAAAGTACTTGAGGGCTGTTGGAAAATATTTCAAAGGTGCCTAAAATTATTTTCAGGATTTTACCAAGTGGTTTAGTATTTTACTAAATCAAAAACAATAGCAGAAAAAAGAAAAAAAACAGAAATAAAAGAGAGAGAGAGAGATAGTACCTGGCCACTTACCTCGGCCCAGCACTATAGCTAGCCCAGCCCAGCCGTCGCACCGTATTCAACCTCCTGCCAGTAGCCAGGAGGGTGTGTGTTCCGCGCGCGCGTGCACGCGCTGCGGCCACCTCCTCTATCCCTGCCTGCCTGGACCTCCCTCGCGTTGCCACGCAGAACCCTGGAGCCCCTCGACCGCTCCCCTCTCTCCCTGCCTCGTCTCTCCCCCGAAGCCGAGCGCACCGGAGAGGCGCTGCTCGCCGTCGTAGCCACCGCGCACCCTAGCTAGGCCCTGCGCCGTGTCCAGCCGTGGAGAGAAGCTCGTCCTCGTCTGAACACTGAAGATCAGAAGCCCGGGCGCACTGCAGCGCCGTCAGCATCATCGTCTTCCTCGCTGGCAACCCATGGATCACCGCCGTCGATTCGCGCCGAAGAGGGCATCCCCGAGCCATCTGAGCTGCTAAACAACTTCGCTGTGAGGACTCCTTCATTTTCCCCCTCCTCCCCTGCTCGTTCTCGCGCCGTAGCTTCCATCCCCGCAAGCACCGAGCTCCGGCCATTGCCATGGCCGGCGAACCTCGCGCCCCGGAGCTCTTCCGCTCGCTCCAGTAGCGCCCGTGTGCTCTCCAGGTCCCCAGGATCCTGACGCGCTCCTCTGCTCTCTGGCTAACGCGCTGCAGCCACCGCACCCGTGCTGGCCCGAGCTCCGGCCGCCGCCAAAGCCAACGTGGTCGTTGTTCTCGGCCACCCCACCGCCTCCCGAGACCTCCCCTAGTCGCGCATGAGCGTGAGCTCTCCACTGGTACCCTCGGCGCATCGAACCGCTACCGGAGCAGCGATTCCGACATGCCTCCGCCGTCGGATGAGGTCGCCGGCGGTGAAACCCTGTTTAGCTGACGTGGCAACAATTAGTTTAGGCTCTAATTAACACCCGCAACCACTGACCGATGGGCCTAGCCCCTCTAACGATTTTGGTTAGGTTTAACTAAAATCACTAATTATAACTGAGCCTATGACATGTGGGCCCCATGTGTCAGGTTTGACCCTGGTCAGCCCCGGTTGACCTGATGATGTCATCTTGACGTCATGCTGACGCTGTAACTATTTTCTGAAATTTGAATAAATCAGAAAAGGTTTAGAAAATTTCAGAAAATAGTATAGACTTCAAAAAATCATATAAATTCAACCGTAACTCCAAATGAAATAATTTATATATGAAAAATGATCAGAAAAATCCAATCTATCCATCTGTACCCTTTTAATGCGTGTTTGAGCAAGTTAACCTCACTGTTTAGGATGATATAGTTTTCATAATAGGTTTGGAGTTGGAATTTGATATAGTTTTGAATTCCACTTCAATTAAAATGACTTTTTGTTGCATTAGCCCAAATCACAGCATATTGCCATGTCATGATCATGCATCATATCGTGCATTGCATTGATTGTGTTCTTCCTTGTTTGCCGGTATTTGTCCCCTCTTGGTAGACGACGTTCCGATGATGAGATCGATGACACCGATGAAGAACTATATTATCTTCAGAAGTGCCAGGCAAGCAAAACCCTCTTGTTCATTCTGATACAATCCCACTCTCTCTCGCTCCTGCTCTCTTTTACTGCATTAGGACAACAACGATTCGACTGTTACATGCTGCTGTAGCTGAACCCCTTTCCTCTGCATGACCTGTCATTGCCACAGTAAATAGATGAAACCCACTAGCATGAGTAGGAGTTGTTTGAGCCCTGATGTGCCTACTCATTCATGCTTGTTTGTCATGCCTGCTACTGCTTAGAGTTGAGTCAGGTCTGATTCATCGGGGATGAATTGGAATGGTGATGAACATGTCCTACTGTGTGTGAGCTAAGTGTGTGAACACGATTTGGTAAAGGTAGCGGTGAGAGGCCATGTAGGAGTACATGGTGGGTTGTCTCATTGCAGCCGTCCTCAGGAACTGAGTTCTGTGTTTGTGATCCATGAACAGTTACTACCACACATTGGGCTCCGGGCGCTCCAAGCTCTCTCGACTTATTAATCAACTTGATCTCTGTCCAGGAGTTGCAACTAGTTTCTGGTGTTTGTAGGTAGTGTTAGTAGTCTACCAAGTGGCACCCGGTACAGGTGGGCTTGGGACAGACTAGGCACAGTGGCACGGTGTACCAAGTGGCACCCGGATGGTGGGCTTGGGAACCCTGCTCACATCGTTTGGGGCCGTGAGCGACACCCCGGCCGGATCTCCTTGCGGATGGAACCCGAATAGGCGATTAACCTGGACTAGAGACTTGTTGGTTAGTCAGGTTGTGGCCGACTCCCTCGCCAGGCTTCCGCTTGAAGGTTGCCAAGATACACGATGTGTACATGGTGGTAAGTGGCGAGAGCGTGTGTGAAGAAGTACACCCCTGTAGGGTTATCATTATCTATTCGAATAGCCGGATTCCTCGGATATGGAAACTTGGACCCCTTGCATAGTTCATAGACAAGTGAAAGTGGATACTCTAAAACTCGCAAGATAAGCATGAGTGCTATGGATGGCGTTCTCGCAGGGAGACGGGAGCGGATCCATAGTGGTGTATTGGTATGGTGAATATGTGGACTCGTGTGCGCCACCTCAAAAGAGTTACTTGCAGTCGTAGTTCAGGATAGCCACTGAGTCAAAGCTGGCTTGTTGCAGTTAAACTCCACCACCCCCTTTATTGATACCGATGCATATGTAGATAGTTCCGATGTAAGTCTTGATGGGTACATTTGTACTCACGTTGGCCTATTTTATGTTTTGCAGAGAGACGCCAGTCTCGCTAGTAGTTTCGTGTGGACTTCGACGTTTAGCTTGAGACCTCAGCTACGATCTTGTGCCCTCGGCAGGGTCTTGTAGATAATCAGGCTTCTCCGCCTTTTTCATTTGTAGTTGTCTGTACTCAGACAAGTTAAGCTTCTGCTTGTGCTTGTTGCTTATATGACTTGAATGCTGGGTCATCAGACCCATGTTTGTAATATCTCGCTCCTCGGAGCCTAATGAATAAATACTTGAGTCGTAGAGTTATGTTGTGATGTCATGTTGTATTTACACATATCGAGCATATTGTGTGTATGATTGAAATGCTTGGTATGTGTGGGATCCGACAACCTAGTTGTTTATCCTTGGTAGCCTCTCTTATGGGGAAATGTAGTCTTGTGCTTCCATGAGCCATAGTAGTCCGCTACAGCCCGGTTCACCGGAGTCCTGCTAGCCCAGCACTACTGCTCCGGAACACTTGACTGGCCGGCATGTGATTCACTTCGTTCCTGTGTCTGTCCCTTCCGGGAGATGTCACGCAGTGACATCCGGAGTCCTGCCTAGCCTGCTATAGCCCAGTTCACCGGAGTCCTGTTAGCCCAGTGCTACAGCCCGGATTCGCACGCTGCTGACCGACATGCTCGATGTTGAATCATCTATGTCTGTCCCCATAAGTTAGTGCCACTTTGGGTTCACGGCTAGTCATGTCGGCCTGGGTTCTCTGTCATATGGATGCTAGCGACACTATCATATACGTGAGCCAAAAGGCGCAAACGGTCCCGGGCCATGGTAAGGCGACACCCGTGGGAATACCGTGTGTGAGGCCGCAAAGTGATATGAGGTGTTACCGGCTAGATCGATGTGACTTGGAATCGGGGTCCTGACACCCCTACCTCGTGGGCCCCCTGGTGGCCCTCCGGTGGCCATCTTCTGCTATATGGAGTCATTCGATGGGAAAAGATCATAAGCCATCTTCTCGGACGAAACTCCGCCGCCACGAGGCGGAACCTTGGCGGAACCAATCTAGGGCTCTGGCGGAGCTATTCTGCCGGGGAAACTTCCCTCCCGGAGGGGGAAATCATCAAGATCGTCATCACCAATGCTCCTCTCATCGGGAGAGGGCAATCTCCATCAACATCTTCATCAGCACCATCTCATCTCAAAACCCTAGTTCATCTCTTGTATCCAATTCTTGTCTCCCAGTCCAGGATTGGTGCTAGTAGGTTGCTAGTAGTGTTAATTACTCCTTGTAGTTGATGCTAGTTGGTTCAATTGGTGGAAGATCATATGTTCAGATCCTATATGCATATTAATACCTCTCTGATTATGAACATGTTTATGCTTTGTGAGTAGTTACTTTTGTTCCTGAGGACATGGGAGAAGTCTTGCTATTAGTAGTCATGTGAATTTGGTATTCGTTCTATATTTTGATGAGATGTATGTTGTCTCTCCTCTAGTGGTGTTATGTGAACATCGACTACATGACACTTCACCATTATTTGGGCCTAGAGGAAGGCATTGGGAAGTAATAAGTAGATGATGGGTTGCTAGAGTGACAGAAGCTTAAACCCTAGTTTATGTGTTGCTTCGTATGGGGCTGATTTGGATCCATATGTTTCATGCTATGGTTAGGTTTACCTTAATACTTTTGGTGTAGTTGCGAATGCTTGCAATAGAGGTTAATCATAAGTGGGATGCTTGTCCAAGTAAGGGCAATACGCAAGCACCGGTCCACCCACATACCAAATTATCAAAGTACCGAATGCGAATCATATGAACGTGATGAAAACTAGCTTAACGATATTCCCATGTGTCCTTGGGAGCGCTTTACATCATACAAGAGTTTGTCCAGGCTTGTCCTTTGCTACAAAAAGGATTGGGCCACCTTGCTGCACCTTATTTACTTTTGTTACTTGTTGCTCGTTACAAATTATCTTATCACAAAACTATATCTTACCACTTATTTCAGTACTTGCAGAGAATACCTTGCTGGAAACCGCTTATCATTTCCTTCTGCTCCTCATTGGGTTCGACACTCTTACTTATCGAAAGGACTATGATAGATCCCCTATACTTGTGGGTCATCAGCTTGTCCTTTTCTACAAAAAGGATTGGGCCATCTTGCTGCACCTTATTTACTTTTATTACTTGCTACTCGTTACAAATTACCTTATCACAAAACTATCTGTTACCGATAATTTCAGTGCTTGCAGAGAATACCTTACTGAAAACTGCTTATCATTTCCTTCTGCTCCTCGTTGGGTTCGACACTCTTACTTATCAAAAAGGCTATGATAGATCCCCTACACTTGTGGGTCATCATAGGGTAATTGCGTGCAATAAGTCGGTGGTGTTCCATGGTAGCTCGGTCTTGGTGAACCTTGGGCAAAGATAATCATGCTGGCGTATCTGAATGTTAAAGCGATTAGCCAAGCGAGTAGCGTAAATATCACCATGTATTTTTCCCTTGGATTTATTAATATGGAGGCTGCGTGCCACAATAGCTCCCAAGCTCTAAGTGGTGTTGCCTTGGAGTGCACGGCGTAAAACAGCAAGGTCTGGGGCACTCAATGCACCCACCTTCTCTCTAGCAAGCAAGCACTTTGCAATGAAAAGAGCAAAATAATGAACGGCAGGAAAATGCAAGCTAGTAGCGGTGACACTAGACACCCCTCTCTCATCCCCTATAGACAGAGCATGATAAAAGGCTTCGAAGTCTACAGTCCTAGGCTCTGCTAAATTCCCATCAGAAGGGATCAAGCATATATCACAAAATTCAGTAAGTGCTATCTGATGGGGTTCAGCGTATAAATTAAACTGCACTTCAGGGGGATTATTCCTAGGTAGGAAATTAGAACTTTGCACAAAGGAGCTTGTGAGGAGATGATACTGTTCACATCCAGCTGCGATGAAGTTGGTGAGGCTGGCATTAGCAACATATTGTGTAAACTCCTAAAGGATTCCGACCCCTTCCACGAACGGGTTATGCAGCCATTCGCACGGCCATAGCTCCGCCATTCTCTAGGTATGGAGATCACTGTCAGATGACTCCCCAACCACTCCCTTGGAGTTCTCCTTGGAAGCAAACTTCCTGAAGATACTCATGTTTTTCTATGAACAAATTCTGAAATTTTTAGTCCATAAAATTTTCTCAACAAAACTTTACAAGATTGGTAGCAACTACTCATAGGGATGCATAGAGGCCATAGAAGCATTCAAACTACTTAAAACTCTAAGAATTCAACATGCAAGCTCATCTACAATAGCACGAAGAGTAGCTAATTATTCAAAATATAAACCACTAAAGCAAAAACTAATTGGACAAACGGAGGAGTCACATACCAAGCAACAATCCCCAGAAATAGTTTTGGAAATGGAGCTTCGAGCAAAGAGATCGATATCCGCGGGTTTGAGAGCAAGAACACGAGAGAGAGAGAGAGAGAGAGAGAGAGAGAGCAATGCTGATTTTTTCCTGGAGGTAGGTGGTGATGTGGGATGAAGAGATAAGTGAGGGGCCCACATGGTGACCACAACCCACCAGGGCGTGCCTGGGGGTCCTGGCGCGCCTAGGTGGGTTGTGCCCATCTGGTGCACCTCCCTCTGATGTTATTTGCACCAAAAATTCTTAAATATTTAGAAAAAAATCGTATTAAATTTTTAGAGCATTCTGAGAACTTTTATTTTTGGGTCATTTTTTATTTCACGGGAAATTCAGAAAACTCACCAAACATGGCATTTTATTTTATTTGACTAAAAACAGAAAACAAAAGGTAGGGAGAGAAGGTAGTGCCTACTAAATTCATCAACTTCATACCTCTCAAAAATGATCCATTAATAAGGTTGATCAAGTCTTATTAACAACCACTTTCGATTAGCATGAAACCGAAGAACTTTCATAAATCACTAAGTTACCTCAACGGGGATAAGAATGTCCCCAACAATAAGCATTTCATATTTATTTTTGACAGTAGGTAGAGGAAGTTGAAAACTTCCAATAGTGATTGTTGGAGATTTTTCAATAACATTAATACCATTCACTTGGAATTGTTTCTTTGGAAAGTGCACCGTATGCTCATTACCATTGATATGAAAAGTGACCTTGCTTTTATTGCAATGAATAACAGCTCTTGCAGTGTTCAAGAAGGGTCTACCAAGGATAATCGACATGTTGTCGTCCTCACGCATCTCAAGTATAACAAAGTCAATCAAAATAGTAACATTAGCAACAACAACGGGCACGTCCTCACAAATACCGATAGGTATGGCAGTAGATTTGTCAGCCATTTGCAAAGATATTTCAGTAGGTGTGAGTTTATTCAAATCATTTCTTTTATATAAAGAGAAAGGCATAACACTAACACCAACTCCCAAATCACATAAATCAGTTTTCACATAATTTCTTTTGATAGAGCAAGGTATAGTTGGTATTCCTGGATCTCCCAGTTTTTTATTTACTCCATCTTTAAAAGTGTAATTAGCAAGCATGGTGGAGATTTCAGCTTCCAGTATTTTTCTCTTATTAGTGATGATGTGTTTCATGTACTTTGCGTAAGGAGTCACTTTAAGGATATCAGTCAAGCGAGTACGGAAAAAGACTGGCCTCAGCATTTCAGCAAAGCATTCAAATTCTACATCATCTAGTTGACTTAGGTGGAAAGGGCATAGGTTTTTGAACCCATGGTTCTCTTTCTTTACCGTGTTTTCTAGCAACAAAGTCTCTTTTATCATATCTTTTTATTCTTGGGTTATGGGTTGTCAAGATCAACTGCTGGTTCTATCTCAACATCATTGTCTGGTTCTTTATTATTTGTTTGAGTGTCTTCATGAACCTTATCATTATCTTTTTCATTATCAGAAGGTGGTTCACTACTAGATTGAGTTTCAGCATCAGAGATAGAAACTTCATTATCAAGAGGTTTTTCTACTTCAGGTTCACTAGAGGCATACAAAGTCCTATCATTTTTCTTCTTCTTTTTCCTTTTAGAAGGACTACATGCATCAGTGGTAACTCTCTAATAGTCTTGTTCAATTCTTTTTGGGTGTCCCTCAGGATAAAGTGGTTCCTAAGTCATCCTACCTCCTCTAGTCATTACTCTAACAGCATGATCATTGATATTATTATTCTTTTCATCTAACAACTATCTTTGAGATTTAGCAACTTGTTCTAACTAGGTTTGAACCATAGAAGCATGCTTCCCCACACCTCTAACATCATTTGAGATTCTAAATAACAAGTCACTCAAGCGAGCAAACATATAAGAATTGTATTTCAATTGTTTCATAACATTTGCATTAAAGTGATCTTGTTTTCTAATGTAATTCTCAAACTCATAAAGGCATTGGCTAGGATGCATATTGTGAGGATTATCATTATCATTGAATTTCATTAGAGAATTTACCTCTACCACCTTAGGTCGTGGTGGTGTATCAAGCCCATGTATTTCTTCAATATCTTCAACAGGAGGTAAATTTTTGACATCCTCAACTTTAATACCTTTTTCCTTCATAGATTTCTTTGCCTCTTGCATATCTTCAGGACTGAGATATAAAATACCCCTGTTCTTCAGAGTGGGTTTAGTAGGTGGTTCAGGAGGAGTCCAATCATCATAATTTTTCAACATGTTATTCAATAATTCTCCAGCTTGACCAATAGTTCGTTCCCTGAAAACACAACCAGCATAACTATCTAGGAAATCCCTAGAAGCACCGGTTAGTCCATTATAGAACATATCAAGTATTTCATTTTTCTTAAGAGGATGATCAGGCAAAGCATTAAGCAATTGGAGAAGCCTCCCCCAAGCTTGTGGGAGACTCTCTTCAATTTGCGCAAAGTTAAATATTTCCTGCAAGGCAGCTTGTTTCTTACGAGCAGGAAAATATATTTTAGAGAAGTAATGAATCATATCCTGGGGACTACGCACACAACCAGGAGCAAGAGTATTGTACCAAGCTTTATCATCACCCTTTAATGAGAACGGAAATAATATGAGGATATAGTAATAGCAAATTTTCTCATCATGAGCAAAAAGGGTGGCTATGTCATTCAACTTAGTAAGATGTGCCACTACAGTTTCAGTTTCATAACCATGGAAAGGATCAAATTCAACCAAAGTAATTAACTCTGGGTCGACAGAGAATTCATAATCCTTATCATCAATAAAGATAGGTGAAGTAGCAAACTTAGGATCACATTTCATTCTAGCATTCAAAGATTTTTCTTTATACTTGCATAATAATTTCTCTAGATCTTCTCTATCCTTACAAGCAAGAATATCCCTAGTTGCCTCTTCACCCATAACATAACCTTCCGGTACCTTTATCAATTCATATCTAGGAGGGCTAGTTCTAGTAGGTGTTTCAAGATTTTCAGTTTCAAGCTCATCATAAGTTTCAACAATATCATGTTGTCTTACTCTAGAAATTTGTTCATCAAGAAATTCACCTAGTGGCATATTATCATCAAGCAAGGTACTAGCATCATCATAAGCATCATCCATAGCAGAAGTAGCATCATCAATAACTTGCGACATATCACAATTGATAGAATGTGGTGGTGTTGCAAGTTTACTTATAACAGAAGGTGAATCTAAAGCAGAGATAGATGGCAGTTCCTTACCTCCCCTTGTCTTAGAGGGAAAAATCTTAGTCTTAGCATCCTTCAGATTCTTCATTGTGACAATTTGATAATAATCCCAAGTGACTCAACAAATATAGCTATGCTCCCCGACAATGGCGCCAGAAAAAGGTCTTGATAACCCACAAGTATAGGGGATCACAACAGTTTTCGAGGGTAGAGTATTCAACCCAAATTTATGGATTTGACACAAGGGGAGCCAAAGAATATTTGTAAGTATTACAGTTGAGTTGTCAATTCAACCACACTTGGAGATTAATTATTTGTAGCAAAGTGATCAGTAGCAAAGTAGTATGATAGTTTTGACAATAGTAGTAGCAGCAATAGTAACGGTAACTGTGATGGCGGTAAGTTTGTAGCAAATGCAACAATAACGATAGCAGTCGTAACTTAGCAAGAACAATATAAGAGAAATTCATAGGCATTGGATCGATTATTTGTTGGATGATATTTGACAGTTATAACCTAGGGCGATACGGCACTATCTCTAGTTCATAAATATAATGTAGGCATGTATTCCGTAAATAGTCATACGTTCTTATGGAAAGAACTTGCATGACATCTTTTGTCCTACTGTGATGCCCCCGATTCAATCATACACTAATCATACACACAAACGTGTACGATCAAGATCAGGGACTCACGTGAAGATATCACAACACAACTCTACAAATAAAATAAGTCATACAAGCATCATGTTACAGGCCAGGGGCCTCAAGGGCTCGAATACAAGAGCTCGATCATAGACGAGTCAGCGGAAGCAACAATATCTGAGTACGAACATAAGTTAAACAAGTTTGCCTTAAGAAGGCTAGCACAAGCAGGGATACAGATCGAAAGAGGCGCAGGCCTCCTGCCTGGGATCCTCCTAAACTACTCCTGGTCGTCGTCAGTGGGCTGCACGTAGTAGTAGGCACCTCCCGAGTAGTAGTAGTCGTCATCGACAACGGCGTCTGGCTCCTGAACTCCATCTTCTGGTCGTAGCAATCGGGTATAGAAAAGGGGAAAAGGGGGAGCAAAGCAACCGTGAGTACTCATCCAAAGTACTCGCAAGCAAGGAGCTACACTACGTATGTATGCATTGGTATCAAATGGAAAAGTGGGTAACATATGTGGACTGAACTGCAGAATACCGGAATAAGAGGGGGTAGCTAGTCCTATCGAAGACTACGCTTCTGGTAACCTCCATCTTGCAGCAAAAGAAGAGGGTAGAAGGTAAGTTCACCAAGTAACATCGCATAGCATAATCCTAACCGATGATCCTCCCCTCGTCGCCCTGTGAGAGAGCGATCACCGGTTGTATCTGGCAGTTGGAAGGGTGTATTTTATTAAGTATCTGGTTCTAGTTGTCATAAGGTCAAGGTATACCTCCAAGTTGTCCTGTTACCGAAGATCACGGCTATTCGAATAGATTAACTTCCCTGCAGGGGTGCACCACATTTCCCAACAAGCTCGATCCCCTTTGTCCGGACACACTTTCCTGGGTCATGCCCGGCCTCAGAAGATCAACACGTCGCAGCCCTACCTAGGGACAACAGAGAGGTCAGCACGCCGGTCTAAATCCTATGGTGCAGGGGTCTGGGCCCATCGCCCATTGCAAACCTGCACGTTGCAAACACGGCCAGCGAGCAGACCTAGCCTCCCTTATACAAGAGCAGGCGTTCCAGTCCAACCCGGCGTGCGCCGCTCAATCGCTGACGTCACGAAGGCTTCGGCTGATACCACGACATCGAGTGCCCATAACTGTTCCCGCGTAGTTGGTTAGCGCGTATAGGCCAGTGGCCAGACTCAAATCAAATACCCAGATCTCGTTAAGCGTGTTATTTTGAAGTAACCGCAAACGCCGACCAGGGCCAGGCCCACCTCTCTCCTAGGTGGTCTCCGCCTGCCCTGTCGCTCCGCCACAAAGATCCACTCATAGGGCCGTCCGGACAAACGTCCTCTCGGACCCAATCCGTGAATCACTCGCGGGTACTCTACGAGCCGACCCGACTTTAGTCACCACATGTATCATGCATAAAGTATAGGGACAATTGCATTTTTGCCCCTAGTTGGTTCCTACCCATGGGTTTTTCCCTTACTTTTAGAGCTTGCTCGGTTTTGCCCTTACTTTTTCTGTCGAGGTCCCTCGAATGCCCTTTGACCATTTGACCAAAACTTTAAAAATTCATAACTAATTCATATGAACTCAGAAAAATGCAAATAAGATATCAAAATGTTTAGATAGACATTACATGTATGTGCATATCATTTGTATTCAGGACAAAAGCACCCTTTAAACTACCTAAGGTAATTAATGTTATTAACATTATTAAAAATAAAAAGGTATAAACAATATTTTTTTATGAATAAAAGTTACATGCAAATGTAGGTGATGTTTCCTGAACATCCTAATATCTTATTTCCATTTTTCTGAGTTCGTATCATTTTGTTATGAAGTTTCCAAATAATTGTCAAAGTCATTAGAACATTCATAACAAGATGATACGAACTCAGAAAAATGCAAATAAGATATCTGGATGTTCTGAAAACATCACCTACATTTGTATGTAATTTTTATTCATGAAAAAATATTGTTTATACCTTTTTATTTTAATAATGTTAATAACATTAATTACCTCAGGTAGTTTAAAGGGTGCTTTTGTCCTGAATGCAAATGATATGCACATAAACGTAATGTTTATCTGTACATTTTGATATCTTATTTGCATTTTTCTGAGTTAATATGAATTAGTTATGAATTTTCAAAGTTTTGGTCTAACAGTCAAAGGGCATTCGAGGGACCTCGACGGAAAAAGTAAGGGCAAACCTAAGCAAGCTCGAAAAGTAAGGGCAAAACCCGTGGGTAGGAACCAGCTAGGGGTAAAAATGCAATTGTCCCTAAAGTATATAGTATATACCCGTGATCACCTCCCGAGTGATCACGGGCCGATAGTATAGCATGGAAGACGAACAAGAATGTAGGGCCACTGATGATAAACTAGCATCCTATACTAAGCATTAGGATTGCAGGTAAAGGTAACAACAGTAGTAGCAAGGACAGGCTATGCATCGGGATAGGATTGACGGAAAGTAGTAACATGCTACTCTACTCTAATGCAAGAAGTAGAGAGAAGAGTAGGCGATATCTGGTGATCAAAGGGGGGGCTTGCCTGGTTGCTCTGGCAAGAGAGAGGGCTCGTCAACACCGTAGTCGTACTGGGTAGCAGTGGCATCGGTCTCGGTGTCTTGTGAGAGAAGAGGGAGAAGAAACAATAAATATTAAGCAAATAGATGCATAGCGATGCATGACATGACAAGTATCGGTGCTAGGGGTGCCCTAACGCGGTATGAGGTGGTACTGGTGAAGGGGGGAAACATCCGGGAAAATATCCCCGGTGTTTCGCATTTTCGGACAGATGAACCGGAGGGGGGGAAGTTGTGTGTTTGCTATGCTAGGGATGCGTGGCAGACGAACGGGTTGCGTATCCGGGTTCATCTCGTTGTTCTGAGCAACTTTCATATACAAAGTTTTTCCATCCGAGCTACGTTTTATTTTATATTAATTTTAAAAGGTTTAAATCATTTTTAGGATTTATTTAATTATTTAAATGAACATTATCCAGAATAGTGTTTGCTGACGTCATCATGATGTCAGCATGATGTCAGCAATTGACCTGGTCAACCTGACATGTGGGTCCAGTGTGACCCACCTGTCATTCTCTGTTTAGGTTAATTAGTTAGGCTTAATTAGTTGTTTAGTCTAATTAAACAAAATTAGTTAATTCTTTAATTAATTATTTATTATTATTATTATTATATTTTTTATTCTATTTTTATTTTTATTTTTATTTTTATTCATTTTTGTTCTGGGCAAGGCCCACTTGTCATAGGGCCGGGGGGCACTGGCCCAGTGGTCAGTGGCCAATAGGCCAAATTGGGCCGGGCGTAACGAGCGCCAGGAGCGGGCGCTCGCCCACAGGGAGCGCGCTGGGGTGAGGCCGGTGGCCAGGACGGCCTGCCGACGGCGGGCACGGCCGCGCGTGGAGGGGGAGTGGCCGTGGCCGAGCCGGAGGGGGAGTGGTCGTGGCCGAGCCAGACGGGCGCGGCCCCGACGCGCTGGTCGCGACGGTGGCTGGGTCCAGCGGGGAGGCAAGCGGGTCATGTGTGGGAGGGGGCCGGAGTGTCTAGAATGGCACGGTGCACGCGCGCGCTAGCAATGCGTGGCGAGGGAGAGGCGAGCGCGAGGGAGCTCACAGGGGGAGGCCAGGAGGGGCGTGAGGCGCTGGGGGCGCTTGACGCGGCCAGCGGGCGCGGGGGCCATGGTGAGCGCGGGGCGGCGGTGAGCCGCAGCGGCAGAGCGGCAGGGGAAAGGGGCGCCGCGGGGGCAGAGCGGCGCGCGAGCGAGGAGAAGGCAGGGAGATCCGGGGCACGGGCGACGCACAGGTGCGCGTGTGCGGTGGGTGGCGCGGCGTGGTGAGCGGGAGAGACGGGGCGCGGCAGACGACATGGTCGGCGCGCGGCGACAGGCGGAGCGAGCGCGCAAGCGAGGGAGAGAGGGGGACGCGGGCTCACGGTGATTCGTAGGGCAACGGCAGTGGGGCGCGAGGTGGAGACGCGGATGAAGGAGGAGAGGAAGCAGGCCGGCGAGGTCCAGGCGGGGGGCGACGGCGGGGTTCGATCCGGGCGGCGGCGGCGTGGACGGGATCGGGCCCTCCCGATCCAGATCCAACGAGAGAGGGGGGAGGGGAACGAGAGGGAGATGTGTGGGAAGTGGTGCGGTTAGGGGGTTAGGGTTTCGGCACCATGGGATAAGGGAGTGGGGACGGGCCAGTTAGGCCAGTGGGCTTGCCAGCTGGGCCTTTTGGCCCATTTGGCCAGGGGGTTGGGTTTGCTTTTTTGTTAGTTTTGTTTTTATGTGTTTATTCTTTTAGTTTTAGTTTTATTTTTCTTTTAGTTTTTCTTTTTGTTTTGCTTTTTATTTATTTTCTTTTCTGTTTTAATTCATTTTAAAATACTTAGGCATTTTATAAAAATGTGTTTATTACCACATAATTACATATTCAAAATATGGCACCTCCCGAACATTTTTGTTTTAAATTTTGAAAAACTCTTATTGTTGACATTATTCGAATTTGAATATTTGGAACGGTTTCGAACCATCGCAAGGTTAACAACAGTAATCGTGGTGATGTGGCACCATTAGCGTGGGATTACTATAGCTTAATTACCCGGGCGTTACAAAACTCCTCCACTACAAGAAATCTTGTCCCGAGATTTAGGAGGTAGAAGGAAACAGTGCGGGGTATTCATCACGCAGGCGGTCCTCGCGTTCCCAAGTGGCTTCATCTTCAGAGTGATGCGACCACTGGACCTTGAGGAATTTGATCACTTTCTGACGTGTGCTGCGTTCAGCTTGGTCGAGAATGCGGACCGGATGCTCTTTATAGGAGAGGTCCTGTTGCAATTCGAGAACTTCATGATCCAGTGCTCGGATTGGATCCTTGAAGCAACGGCGGAGCTGTGACACGTGGAACACATCGTGAACCTGAGAAAGGTTCGGCGGAAGCTCCAGTTGATATGCCACTTTTCCACGCCTTTCGAGAATAGTGAAGGGACCGATATAGCGAGGAGCTAGCTTGCCCTTGATCCCGAAGCGGTGAGCACCCTTCATTGGTGTAACTCGAAGATAAGCCTTTTCGCCAGGTTGATAGACCATGTCTTTGTGATGACGGTCATACTGACTTTTCTGACGTGACTGAGCAGTCTTGAGATTCTCGTGAATAATGTGGACTTGTTCTTCGGCCTGTTGGATAATATCCGGACCGAAGAGTGGACGTTCCCCGGTTTTGACCCGTTCAGAGGGGTTCGACACTTTCGTCCATATAACGCTTCGAAGGGGGACATCTTCAGACTAGCTTGATAGCTATTATTATAAGAGAACTCGGCATATGGAAGAGATTCCTCCCATTTCTTGCCGAAGGAAATTACACAAGCTCGAAGCATGTCTTCGAGAACTTGGTTGACACGTTCAACCTGCCCTTGCGACTGACGATGAAACGCAGTACTGAACGACAGATGAGTTCCCAGAGCTTCTTGGAAACTTGCCCAGAATCTTGAAGTGAATAAGTTGCCACGGTCTGAACTGATAACCAGTGGAATACCATGAAGTGAAACAATTCTGGACATGTAGAGAGTTGCAAGCTGACTAGCAGTTATTGTTTCTTTGACCGCCAGAAAATGTGCAACTTTAGAAAGCCGGTCAATGACGACAAGAATAGCATCATTACCTTTCTGTGATTTGGGAAACCTAGTGACAAAATCCATTTCAACATGGTCCCATTTCCATTCAGGAATAGAGATAGGTTCCAGAGTTCCAGCAGGCCTTTGATGCTCTGCTTTGATACGACGGCAAACGTCACACTCAGCAACATAACGAGCAATGTCCTGCTTCATATTAGACCACCAGAATCTCTGACGGATGTCCTGGTACATCTTTGTACTACCGGGATGAATTGACAAAGGCGTATCATGAGCTTCTTTCATGACCTTTTTAGTCTGATCCAGGTTTTTCCTCGAACATGGTACCACTAGGCGGCCTTTGAAGTACAAGGCGCCATCATCGGCGATAGTGAAGAATGAGGGCTTTCCTTCTACTAGATGGCGTTTAATCTTATGGACTTCAGAGTCATAACCTTGAATAGTCTTTATACCATCTACGAGATCTGGTACGACAGTCAGGGTATTTAGAGAGCCCTTAGTAACAACACGAAGATTCATCTTTTGGAACTCTAGGGGAGTGGGAGCGAGTGCACCAGGGGGAACAATATGAAGGTTCAGCTTTTTGAATTCTTCAACAAGCGAGGGCTGAACTTTTTGAACCTGGAGGTGGTTGCAGTAAGACTTGCGGCTCAAGGTGTCGGTGTCAAAACCGGCGGATCTCGGGTAGGGGGTCCCGAACTGTGCGTCTAAGGCGGATGGTAACAGGAGGCAGCGGACACGATGTTTACCCAGGTTCGGGCCCTCTTGAAGGAGGTAATACCCTACGTCCTGCTTGATTGTTCTTGATGATATGAGTATTACAAGAGTTTATCTACCACGAGATCGTAGAAGCTAAACCCTAGAAGCTAGCCTAAGGTATGATTGTTTTTTTCTATCGACTAGCCTGGCCTGGTTTATATAATGCACCAGAAGCCTAGGATAACAAGAGTCCTAGCCGAATACGGCGGTGGGGGGAGGAGTCCTTGTCTTGACCACCAAGTCTTGTGGAAATCTTCCTTGTATGCGGCAGCTGTCCAAACTGGCCCATGAGTATACGGCCATGGGGGTCCTTGGCCCAATCTAACTGACCGGAAGACGACGTGGTGAGTACCCCCTAGTCCAGGACACCGTCAATAGCCCCCTGAACCGGTCTTCAAGTTGGGGACGCTCCTTGATTCTTCTGAACTGTTCTTCATCTTCGGTCGTCGGTCTTGAAAACTGGTTCAACAAATCTTCTTCGATCTTGAGGATCACCAACGTGCATCTGAAGAGTTTATACGTCGAGTATCCGAGGGGCCCCTTTAAGTTTTCGGCCTTTATCAATGCCTTCTTTATTTTTATGCCACGCATCGGGTTTGAAGTTGTTCCTGGGCGACAGCGTCCTCTTGCGTCCGAGCTCCAACGCCGGACTATATTCGTGGTATCTTTTGCAGACAAGCACCAACGCCGGACTGCTTCCGAGCTCCAACGCCGGAATGTATCCGAGCTCCAATGCCGGACTATGTCCAAGATCCAACGCTGGACTGTATCCAAGCTCCAACGCTGGACTATATCCAAGGTGTCATAAATCACCTTGGTTCAAAAAAGTTGAAGGAGTTTAGCTGAGCTTAATGCCGGAAATGCCCTCTATGGAGCCAGCCACTAGCGCCCGAGCTTTATGCCAGACTGCTTCCGAGGTGGTGCACCACCCCGACTGTGAGCCGATTTTTGTCAATATTTTTTATTGGTGCAATTTATTCTCTGCCGAGATATATAGCTAGTATCCCTCAAGGTGTGTATCAGTCTAAAACCCGAGATGCACCTAAAGGTTGACATAAGACCACTAATCCCAGTAGCCGCTGAGACTCAGGTTGATTTGCAAAATCGGTTTGAGGATCAACTCCTAGCTCGGCAGAATACTTCGGGACACAAAAAGCGGTGTGCAGAGTCCTCGAGACTCAGGTTGGGTGCGGTCGACCAACCTGAGGATCATAATCTCCTCGAAAACTATATTGCACTTAAATTTTTTGCACTGGATTGCCAATGCAGTAGCCCCCGAGACACTGGTCGGGTGGCAACACCAGATCAGGGGATCGATACGCCCCTTTAATATTAGTAAATGATAAGCCCGAAGCCCAGTAGCCCCCGAGCCTTAATGCGGGCACGGGTGGCTGAATTAAGGATCGATATCCAAAGTAAAATCACAAATTATGTGTAATAATTCTATGTATCCAAGTACCTTACATCATTAATGCTCGGATCCGCATTGTACAAAACTTTGTTGACCGACCATCGGCTTCCACCTCCTCGGCCAGTAGCCGAGGAGTGTTTTTCCTACTTTATGAAGCCTTTATGAGGGCAAATATTTACAACAAACAAGGCAATCTGGCCATACGGTTTAATAAACAAAGGTACGTAGAGAGAGATGTTATATCACTGTTTAACATAATAAATGTCTTCCAAAGAAAATAATCCCGCTATCGGTTCCTTTCTTTGGGTTGTCATGCTGAGCATGATCATGAAACCTCAGCTCTAATGTAAGAGCAAAATATTGAGGATTTAGTTTGGGAGGCCAGTTACTAGCCCCCGGTAGTGTTCGGCGATAGTCGAGGTCAAGCCGTAAACACTTCGTCCAATGTTATGAATGGCCAGTCATTTAACACAGTCATCGGATCGCTGACCAGTTTACGCTTATTGTGACAGTCAGTTTTCGGCTTTCTCCACTGAGGTGCTTAACCGTGTGAGCTGGAAGCACAATCACAGTGTTTCTCCCTTTGCACACCTAGCCGAACAAAGCGGAACGTAGGAGGCAAGCACAGGAGCCGGGCAACCTAACTATTAACCGAAGACACAATTCGAAACCGATGCATATTTAGTAATATCCGAGAATGTTTTTGCCGAATCTCTAAAGGTGTCCGGCGTTGCACTGCAAGACTTGTGCCGAAAACGCACAAATAGTTTGAAAGTGCCATCAGCTTGGAAAACCAAAAAAACGTCAGTAAAAACTTGACGTCCGAACAAGATCAAGTGTTCGGTGCCAATCCGAAAATTGGAAGGAAAAAAAGAATTGTGCTTCTGTCGTGCTTTAACATGACACATCCGATCTCAAGACTTCACGCGGGTCAGCCTACGGATTCAAGCTCCTTATCCCAAAGGCGGAGTACTTCTCCGAGGTCAGTTTAGCAAACTAAACTCAAGCGGCTTTCAAAGAGAAGACAGGCTATCCGGCTATTGACCATAAACTCGAGTAGAAAAAGGAGCGGTAGAAAAAGACTTTGCAACGACCAAGAAGAAAACACATTTACTATAAAACAACTCATATAAATTTTAAGAGCCCCCAAGTGACTTGGGTAAAAGAATTTTATGTATAATGATTGTATGTACCAAAGTACTTATATCATATATGTGTTCACCCGAACTTTATACGCGTCTTAACCGACCGTCGGCTTCTCCCTCTTCGGTCAAGGGCCGAAGAGTGTTATGTACTCCACCTATCGAGAATATCGATGGTGTTTTCGATAACCAGGCAATCAGGCCATAAGGCTGTAACAGACAAAGCGCGCTTAGGGAACTTATGTTATATTACTGACGAAGTGTAAGAAGCATCTTCGAAGAAAATAGTACCCCCACCGATACCTTTCTTCGGTGCTCATTGTTGCTATGAGATTTGTGCAATAGATTTTTTGTACTCATGAGTTCCGTTGTGTGCCGACCATAATTGAAAACAATAAGAGCGCTAGCTTTCGGCTTCACCCAGTCTGAGGTCCGGCTCGGATGACCCAATCGTGAAAATCGCAGAGGTGCTCCCTTTACTCCCTAGCCGAACAATCGGGAACGTAGGGGTAAACACAGGAGCGAGGCAACCCAGCTTGCAAATCGCTTAAGTCAATATGGTGCATATTGTGGCGTAATACACGAAGAAGGAACGAAGCCGTACAAGTATAATCATATGCAAGAGGAAAGGCTTCATAAAGGAAGCCCCCAAGTGAACTGGGTATTTGAATTTGTGTGTCACAAACAAAGTTTTGACAAGGAGATTTTTTACAAGCAACTTTTTTCCAAAAAAGTATAATGCTTGGTCGAACCGAACACAAGTTAAAAAATTTAAAACTTCGAGCATGAAGGCAACTTAGCTGGGTAATGTGTTTGGTATTAATGACGCGGTCCGAGCTTCATGCGGGACAAGGTTCCATCCCACAAACCGGTCGCGAGGTGGCGGAGCAAAGAGCTCGGCACTCCGAAGTGGTGACATAGCATGGTCAATGCAGGCCGGCAGAGTGATGCCGAAGTCCCCAGCATGGGGTAATGAAGTGCTGACGAAGCCCCCCGTCCAGCCGAGGTGACGTGGTATGTCAGTACGCCGAGTTGACGATACTGCCCAACCCGGATCATTTTCTTGTGCACAAAAAATAGTGCAAACCGGAGATAATAATAATAATAATGATAAAAAATGTTGCATAATAATAATTTATGCAAAGTGAGTAATAAAAGAAATATGGCCTGGCGCCGAAGTCAATGTCGATGCAGGGCGTCGGCGTGATGCGGTAAAGGTGTGGCAAAGCCTGAATTCACGTGTCGGTCCGAGTTCCGGATGCGGCGTTCGTCGGACTATGTACGGAAACTGACCGAACCACCATGCGACCGTCCTTAGTGCGGCCATCATTCGATAGACCTGTGTACAGATGATGGAACCAACCAGAGTAATAATTTCTTGGGAAAAATAAACCCCAACAAGCAAAAATTACTAGGATTAATAGCACCTGGTTTATTTGTTGTAGCAATCCGAAGGAAGGTGACTCCCAAAATTGGGACTCGATCCGCACACCCATTGCCTGATGGGCGATAAAGCGGCGGCATGGCGATGCTGGCGAAGGTTGGCTTGCGGAGGCAAAGCCCTCGGTCCATCTAACGTGACGAAGCTGGTCGGCTAGTGACGCTAAAGTCTCCGGAGTAGGTTGATGAAGAGATGGCGAAGCCCCCGGTCCAGCCGAGATGTCGAAGCCTCAATGTCAGCCGATGAGTCGAAGTAAGTCGGCGTGATGGACATCGGCTTAAAGAAGCAACAGTGCGGCCCTGTCGATGTCGGTCGTGACGTGGTCGATGCCGGCTTGATGAAGTGACCGTGCGGCGATGCCGGTGTGCCCGCTCCGTGTAATCCGTGGGGCAGCGATGTTGGTGATGTTTTATCCTTCGCGATGCCGAACTCTTGTTCGGCTTGCCGAGATGATGGTCCGAAGAAGTTGAGCTCGGCTCAACAAAGCGACGACGTGTCTAGCGCAGGTCAGCAGCCTTGGAGCAATATTACCGGACTGGTTTGACAACAACATGATGATGAAGATGACCTCAGGGGAGGCTTAAAATTTTACGGGCACGTGTTTAAAAATGACGCACAATACCCTAGAAGAGAATTCCTCTAAAAAGGTTGTCCAATATCATGTTCATAAAGAAACATGAATTCGGGTCAGATCCGTATTCACGCAGAAAACAGATCCGAAAATTGGTCCACTCATCGCAAGGTTCTCAGAGTTTGAACCGTCGAATCGAGCTGAAATTTGGAGGGGCGGTAGATATGGGAATTCCGCAGTAGATGAACGGTTGGATCTTCCAAAGGACCTCCAAGCCGGGCTCTGGAGACCATGCCCTAAACTCGTCCAGATTCCCGTCCAGATTTGACTGGGCTCCGGTATATCATAGTTTGTTGGAGATTCCTCCATCAAAACTCGATGAAATTTTCCAGGGTTGTTGTAGACTCGACTCCACACAATTCCACCGAAGCGATCGTTAAAACGACACTCGAGGAGGTGGTGGCGGCGGATACGCGTCCACTGTCCAGAAAAACAGCACGGTCACCCAAGGGCAATGTTGACGTTGAGCCCCCGGGCTCCATGGATGATTCCTCCATGATCTTGATAAAGATCGGAGTTGGTGTTGATGAAGGCCCTCGTCTGAACATGACGATCGAAGGCAGGGCACAGTCCTCGGTCAAGCCAAGGTGACCAGTCGAGCCGGTGACAAAGATGTCGACGTCGCAGTTAATCTGCGGACGAGCCATCGATCCTTTTGCCGATCACACAGCGGAACTCTCAATGAAAGCACCAATGTCGGTGTCAAAACCGGCAGATCTCGGGTAGGGGGTCCCGAACTATGCGTCTAAGGCGGATGATAACAGGAGGCAGGGGACACGATGTTTACCCAGGTTCGGGCCCTCTTGAAGGAGGTAATACCCTACGTCCTGCTTGATTGTTCTTGATGATATGAGTATTACAAGAGTTGATCTACCACGAGATCGTAGAGGCTAAACCCTAGAAGCTAGCCTATGGTATGATTGTTTTTTTCTATCGACTAGCCTGGCCTTGGTTTATATAATGCACCAGAGGCCTAGGATAATAAGAGTCCTAGCCGAATACGCCGGTGGGGGAGGAGTCCTTATCTTGACCACCAAGTCTTGTGGAAATCTTCCTTGTATGCGGCAGCTGTCCGAACTGGCCCATGAGTATACGGCCATGGGGGTCCTCAGCCCAATCTAACTGACCGGGAGACGGCGTGGTGAGTACCCCCTAGTCCAGGACACCGTCACAAGGCATCAGCCATTACATTAGCCTTGCCGGGGGTATAGGATATACCCACGTCAAAGTCTGCAACAGTCTCCATCCATCTCTGTTGACGGAGGTTCAGGTCTGGTTGAGTAAAAAGGTACTTTAGACTTTGGTGGTCGGTGAAGATCTCGCAATGATTACCGAGAAGGTAATGTCGCCACTGCTTCAGTGCATGAATGAGAACAGCTAGCTCGAGGTCGTGAACTGGGTAGTTTTCTTCATGAGGGTGCAGTTGACGATAGGCATAAGCAATCACTCCGCGCTCTTGCATTAGGACACAGCCTAATCCTTGACGGGAAGCGTCGCAATAAATGACGAAGTCCTTCTTAGTATCAGGTGGAGCAAGCACTGGGGCAGAAGTCAACTTGTCTTTGAGCGCCTGGAAACTTTCCTGACACTTGTCTGTCCATTGGAACTTGACACGCTTATGAAACAGATTAGTCATAGGCCTGGCAATCTTGGAGAAGTTCTCGACGAATCGACGGCAATAGCTGACGAGGCCGAGAAAACTTCGGACTTGCTTGACATTCTTCGGGGGAGTCCAATCAAGAATAGCCTGAACTCGTTCAGGTTTGACGGCAATACCATCCTTGGAGATGACATGCCCAAGATTGGTTACTTCGGGGAGCCAGAACTCACACTTGGAATACTTAGCATACAGTTGATGCTCTCGAAGCTTTTCCAGCACAAGACGAAGATGTTCAGCATGTTCTTCTTTGTTCTTGGAAAATACCAGGATATCATCCAGATAAACCATGACGAACTTGTCGAGGTAATCCATGAATATGTAGTTCATCAGATGAGAGAAGGTGGCGGGAGCATTCGTTAAGCCGAATGACATGACGGTGTACTCGTATGACCCATACCGAGTCACGAAGGAGGTCTTTGGGATATACTCTTCACGAACACGGATCTGGTGGTAACCCAACCTCAAGTCGAGTTTGAAGAACACTGATGAGCCAGCCAGTTGATCATAAAGATCATTAATCCGAGGAAGAGGGTATTTGTTCTGAATGGTATCTTGGTTTATAGGACGGTAGTCTTGGACTAATCGGTTCGTCCCATCCTTCTTCTTAACAAAGAGAGAAGGTGCTCCCCAAAGAGAGCAACTTGGGCGAATGAAACCTTTGCTAAGAGATTTGTCGATTTCCTCCTTAAGCTCAATGAGTTCATGTGGCGGCATCTTGTAGGGTCGTTTGGCTATAGGAGTGGTGCATGGTTTCAAGTCGATGATGAATTCGACAGCTCTAGCAGGGGGAATCCCTGGAAGTTCTTCTGGAAAGACGTCTTGGAATTCACGAACAACGGGAATGTTTTTAATGCCCTCGAGTGGTGCAGCGTTCAATGCATTCAAGGCATAAAGCCATGCATCGGCGTTCTGAACTAGATGAGCCTGGTAAGCAATTATTTCATCAGAAGGGTGTAGCAGATGGACGGTCTTAGTGGCGCAAACTATAGAAGCAGTATGCGCTTTCAACCAATCCATTCCCAGAATGAGGTCGATGCTACAGGACTTCAGTACGATGGGAGAGACAAGGAATTCCAGTCCTTCAATTTCAACGGGAACGTTGTGACTAACCATAGAGGTTTGACATTGGCCCGCAGGAGTGTGTACCATGATGGCAGTGTTCATCTCTTCGTATTTAATGCCATGCATGTATGAATGCAAACTCAGCTGATATGAATGAATGTGATGCTCCTGTATAGAATTTCAGTCAGATCAACATGGTTGGCATGAACACGGCCATAAGACCTGGCATTGTTGTTGCGAGGCTGGTTGCTTCCACGGCCAGCTGCAGGGAGGGCCAGTTGATTCTGGCTCTGGTTGCATTCCCTAGCACGGTGTCCTGGCTGACCACACCTGAAGCACATACCATTATTGGGAGTGGGAACAGGAGCTCGGGGTGGTGGAGCTGGAAGTCTTGGCTGCCTAGTTGGTGGGGGAGGCAGACGTGGTGCAGCATAGGACTGCCTTGGAGCAGGTGCAGTTGGCTGGTACATGCTGTTGGGAATCCATATCCTACGCTTCTGTGCTTCCGCGAGGTTGGCCTTGTTCACCAAGGTGGCGAAATCAGCAAAGTCATGCACTAAAAGTGCAAGCTTGATGTCAGCTTGGAGGCCATCACGGAACTTCTCCTGTCTGCGTGCATCAGTTGCAATGTCTTCTTCAGCATAGCGGGACAGAAACTCCCGTTGATAAGCTTCCACATTTTGGTTGCCCTGAGTGAGGTTGCAGAACTCGCGCTTCTTCCGGTCCATGACTCTGTAACACCCCGGATATGACTTACCCAATATGTATTCCAACTCTTGCCGTTTCCAGCCTTAAGTTATTTTATTTTCTTGGGTTCGGATTTTTTGTCTCCGTGTGTTGTTGTCATTGTCATGCATCTCATATCATGTCATCATGTGCATTGCATTTGCATACGTGTTCATCTCATGCATTCGAGCATTTTCCCCATTGTCCGTTTTGCATTCCGGCGCTTCGTTCTCCTTCGGTGGTCATTTCTAGCTTTCTTTCGTGTGTGGGGATTAAACATTTCCGGATTGGACCGAGACTTGCCAAGCGGCCTTGGTTTGCTACCGGTAGACCGCCTGTCAAGTTTCGTATCATTTGGAATTCGTTTGATACTCCAACGGTTAACCGAGGGACCGAAAAGGCCTCGTGTGTGTTGCAGCCCAACACCCCTCCAATTTGGCCCAAAACCCACCAAAACCCTCTTCATCATCTAGAGCATTCGATCACGATCGCGTGGCTGAAAACCGCACCTCATTTGGACTCTCCTAGCTCCCTCCACCTCTATATAAAGACCCCTCCTCCAAATTCGCGGATCCCCTCTCCTAAACCCTAAAAAAATCCCAGATCCGGCCGTGCCGGACACGTCCAACTCCGACCGGACGTTGTCCGCCGCCGCCGCCGGCCAAACACGCCTTGCCACATGGCGGCCGTGTGCCCACATCGCCACCGGCCCGGGCAGGCCCGCACCGGGCCCTCCAAGCCCATCGGGCGCCGCCACCCTTCGCCGCCGATCCGCTCCGCTCCGCCCACCTCAGCCCGTCTCCGCCGCGCCGCCACGTTGCCTTCGCCGCCCGGCGTCCTGCGCGCCGCCCCGCGCTGTGGGCGCCGCCCCGCCGCCCCTCCGGTTCCCCGCCGGCCGGATCCGGTGCGATCCGGCCCGGGAGCGCCTCCCCGCCGCCTCCTCGTTCAACTCCGGTGATCCCCGTCGCAATTGCCAGCCAACCTCGATCCGCGTGACGCCGGATCTCAGATCTGAAAAACTCCTCTCGGGTTGACTTTTTGCCCGAAACCCTAGTTCATGTTGCCCTATTCATCGTGCCATAACTTTGCATCCGTAGCTCCGTTTCGCGCATATAGCATATCAAAATGTTCGTCTTAGAGAGCACATCATTTCATTCCATTGCATCATTTTCATTTGAGTTCATCTTGATGCCCGAAATGCTGTTACAAGAGTGCTACTTGAGTTAATTGTCAGATCTGTTACTCCATTTAGATATTTGTCACTTTTGCCATGATTATTGTGTGCATGATATGCCCATGAGCTCTACATATGTTTTGTTAAGGGTTTTGCCATCTTTCCAGAGGTGCAACCCATGTATTTTTGTGATGTGTGTGGTGACTAGCACAAGCTTGCAAAGTGAGGCACTTGGTAATGCTGATTTCAGGGACTTAGCATTTCCACCAAGTCCTTGAGCTGTTTATCTCATATGGCCATATGTTCATGTTGTTTCCTAGTGATCCGTGCCTCTTTTGAGGATGATCAGTAAGGATGTTTTGTTAATCTTGTAGTGATCTATCCATCCATGTCTTTGTTTGCAATTATGGAGCACCCTAGCTTGAGTTAATCGAGCTCTACTTTTGCTACTTCGTGAATCTGGGCAGATTGTCTACTTGTTAGCGATTTTGCCGAGGATGTTGTAGTTGATCTGTGCATTCTATGCTATTGTTCTTGCCATGTCTAGCTTGCATTTTGTGTGTTCTTGATGGGTGTATTCTTAACTTGTCATGACTTGCTCCGTAGTGAGTGCATCGAGCTCGTAAACATGCCTACTTGATATCTGTTTCAGCATGCTCCAGTTTTCACTAAGTCTGAGAACGGATTATGTTTTTTCCATGTTCACATGCTTGCAATTGTATTTTCTGATCCCTCTTGGCTCAAGGTCACTAAGGGACTTTTGTTAAGCTCTTTGAGTAGCTACATGCCATGCTTTACTTTGCCATGTTCAGGTCCTGTAGCATATAGTTTTGTTGCTCCGAAGAGTGCTATCTGATCTGAAATTCCAGACAAGTGTTGATTTCACTGTCTGAGATCTGTCTGTCATATGCATTTTTGCCATGCTTGTTTGAACCTGTTAATGGATGAATTGGCCGTAGCTCAGTGCTAGACTTTTGTTAAGCATCTTGAATGCATCCCTGCCATGTATTTTGTTGTCTTGTTTGGGTGCTGTAGCATGTTCATCTTGTTGCATTTAGATGACTACTTGCTGTAAATCGCAGAACGTGGCCATATTTGAATCGCTTGCCATTTCCAAACGTAACTCCGATTCCGGCGTTCTTTATATCGTTTTCAAGCGATTTCATCTCATCTTTCCAGTGGCACACTTGGATTCCCAAGTTGAGGCCAGTTTCTTGCATCCCTTGTTAAATCTTGCATATGCATCCCGCATCGCATCCCGCATAGCATACCATCTTTGCATCTTATTGTTTGAGCTTTGCACGTGGTTGATTGTGTTCCGTTTGTTTGCTTGTCTTGTTTGGGTAGAGCTGGGAGACGAGTTCTCTAACGAGGAGCCCGTTGAGTTTGCTTTCGAGGATCCATTCAACTCTGACAACTTTGCAGGCAAGATGATCATACCCTTGAAATCACTACTATCTTTGCTATGCTAGATTGCTCGCTCTTTTGCTATGCCAATGCTACGATGCCTACCACTTGCTTTCAAGCCTCCCAAATTGCCATGTCAAACCTCTAACCCACCATGTCCTAGCAAACCGTTGATTGGCTATGTTACCGCTTTGCTCAGCCCCTCTTATAGTGTTGCTAGTTGCAGGTGAAGATTGGAGACCGTTCCTTGTTGGAACATTATTTTACTTGTTGGGATACCATTATATTGCCATATTATCTTAATGCATCTATATACTTGGTAAAGGGTGGAAGGCTCGGCCTCTCGCCTAGTGTTTTGTTCCACTCTTGCCGCCCTAGTTTCCGTCATATCGGTGTTATGTTCCCGGATTTTGCGTTCCTTATGCGGTTGGGTTATAATGGGAACCCCTTGATAGTTCACCTTGATTAAAGCTTTTCCAGCAATCCCCAACCTTGGTTTTACCATTGCCACCTAGCCTCTTTTTCCCTTGGGTTTCCGGAGCCCGAGGGTCATCTTATTTAACCCCCCCCCCCCGGGGCCAGTGCTCCTCTGAGTGTTGGTCCGACTGAGCTGCCTGCGGGGCCACCTCGGGGCAACTTGAGGGTTGGTTTTACTCGTAGCTAGTCTCATCTGAGTGTGCCCTGAGAACGAGATATGTGCAGCTCCTATCGGGATTTGTCGGCACATTCGGGCGGTGTTGCTGGTCTTGTTTTAACCTGTCGAAGTGTCTTGAAGAACCGAGGTACCGAGTCTGATCGGAACGTCTCGGGAGGAGGTCTATTCCTTCGTTGACCGTGAGAGCTTGTCATGGGCTAAGTTGGGACTCCCCTGCAGGGATTTGAACTTTCGAAAGCCGTGCCCGCGGTTATGGGCAGATGGGAATTTGTTAATGTCCGGTTGTAGATAACTTGAACCTTAACTTAATTAAAATGAATCAACTGAGTGTGTTACCGTGATGACCTCTTCTCAGCGGAGTCCGGGAAGTGGACACGGTGTTGGAGTAATGCTTGCGCAGGTTGCCCTCTAGTTTCTCGCTCGCGCTTTGCCTCCTCTTCTCGCTCTCTTTTGCGAACAGGATAGCCACCACATATGCTAGTCGCTTGCTGCAGCTCCACATATATTTACCTTGCCATACCTATTAAGCTTAAATAGTCTTGATCGCGAGGGTGCGAGATTGCTGAGTCCCTGTGGCTCACAGATTACTATTACACCAGATGCAGGGCCTGACGATTCCGCTCCAGGTGACGCGCTTGAGCTCAAGTGGGAGTTCGACGAGGACTCTCAACGATACTATGTTTCCTTTCCTGATGATCAGTAGTGGTGCCCAGTTGGGGGTGATCGGGACTGTGTCGCATGTTGGGTTATCTTTTATTTTGGCGCCGTAGTCGGGCCATGAGTATTTGAATGATGTAATGTTATTTATGTACTTGATTGACGTGGCGAGTGTAAGCCAACTATGTTATCTCCCCTTTTATTATCTATATATTACATGGGATGTTGTGAAGATTGCCTAACTTGTGACATATGCCTTCAATGCGATTATGCCTCTAAGTCGTGCCTCGACACGTGGGAGATATAGTCGCATCGAGGGTGTTATAGACTCCCTGAGGAATGAAGCGGGCACGGAAAGCAGCTTGGAAGTCTGGCCAGGTGATGATTCTTCCAACTGGCACAGTACGCCTGTGACTGTCCCACCATTGAGCAGCGGGTCCCTTCAAGAAGAAGGAAGCAAAGGTGACATAGCTGGCAGGGGCTACATCAGCAGACTCCATCTCATAGGTGATGTCACGGAGCCAGTCATCAGCATCCAGAGGCTGAGTTGAGCTGCGGTACACAGTTGGGTTGAGGCGCATGAAATCCTGCAGAGTCACTTGGGTTGGCTGCTGGTTCATATTGGGGCGAGGAAACTGAGCCATAATATTCTCCATGAATTGGCGATTCAACTCAAACTGTTGCATCATCCCAGCCATGTACTCAGGCGGGGGTGGGGGATGGCCACCATGACCACTACCACCTGGTCTAACCATCCTGCTAATATATAACAGGGGTAGTTCAGCATTGAGAACTTGCAAGGACAAGAATCATTCATGATGAAACATGCATAATGAAAGGAACACGATAGATACTACATAGTAGTTGGCATATCTTACAAAAGTGATCATGCATGGAGTTTGATACACTGAGTTCAGTACATAGACTAAAAACATCATAGGCGGCACACAGGCTCGCGGTGAATGCATCTAACACTAACAAGCAAGCCTACATCAGTCCCAGGAGGAACTGTGGAGGTAGGTGTAGCCTGACAGCTGGTAGTGACGCGAAGGGAAGTCCTCCACGTGAGTAGCCTCGGGTCCGCGGATACTCTGGTGCGGAACCCGACGCGCAGGTGGCAGAAGAGGACCAAGTGAGGGAGTGTAGCCTCCCACATCTGGCCAGCCGACGCCCTGGGGCATCACGGTCCTGGCAGGGTAGATCACAGAACGCGACAGGTCACCAGATCGGACAGAGGGGTGCAACAGCGTCATAGCACGGTACAGGTGTTGACGGGTGGTGTACAACTCGTGGCGAAGACCTCGGTTATCTCTATCCAGCCCATCAGCATGCAGAACCAGGTTATGATGGTAGAAGGGCTCTCGGGTGACAGTGGAGTAGGCAGCAGTGTAGTATCCCTCTGCACCAATATCGGATGCGATGGCAATGTGCCTGAAAGGGGAGGTGTCCAACTCCGGATACTCTCCACGAAGACGTGTCAGAGCAGCATAAGCAGCATCGTGGACCGCCATGTCAATAGTCACTCCAACACCATGAGCAGTGTGCAACACGGTAGTGGAGTCATACTCCCGAGAATAGAGGTGGACAATGGCACGGTACTGCTCCTGGTTAAAGTCCTGGTACTGCTCATAGATAGTGTACTCAGGGTGCCAGCGATAACCCAGATAGGTCATCATCTCAACCAACACAGCATGTGATCATGAGGCACTAATGGCCGTCGTGTGGCACACGACCTGTCTCATGGGTTCCATCTGAAAACAAAGATGTTTCAAAGGAGTCAAATGATAGTGTGGATAATGTTCAATATACTACTCTGAAGAATAGCTAGGGCTTACCCAAATTTGGGGTGAACGTGGTCACGGGATCCTAATGTTAGAGTTAGTAAAATTGTTTAACCCGAGTAGAAGAGAGTTCAGAGTCCCAGAGTAAGGATCGAGGAGTAAAAGATCCTAATACCACCCAGATGGCGACGTGGGCCCGTAAGGCACACATCCATGTTAGTAAAAAGTTTTGTAATGTCTAGACTCGACTTCGGCCAAGGAGTGTGGAAGGGGGATTCCTACAGGCAGTCGGCTCGGATACCAACTTGTGACGCCCCTGATTCAATCATACACTAATCATACACGCAAATATGTACGATCAAGATCAGGGACTCACGGGAAGATATCACAACACAACTCTACAAATAAAATAAGTCATACAAGCATCATATTACAAGCCAGGGGCCTCGAGGGCTCGAATACAAGAGCTCGATCATAGATGAGTCAGCGGAAGCAACAATATCTGAGTACAGACATAAGTTAAACAAGTTTGCCTTAAGAAGGCTAGCACAAGCAGGGATACATATCGAAAGAGGCGCAGGCCTCCTGCCTGGGATCCTCCTAAACTACTCCTGGTCGTCGTCAGCGGGCTGCACGTAGTAGTAGGCACCTCCCGAGTAGTAGTAGTAGTCATCATCGACAGTGGCGTCTGGCTCCTAAACTCCATCGTCTGGTCGCAGCAATCGGGTATAGAAAAGGGGAAAAGGGGGAGCAAAGCAACCGTGAGTACTCATCCAAAGTACTCACAAGCAAGGAGCTACACTACATATGTATGCATTGGTATCAAATGGAAAAGTGGGTAACATATATGGACTGAACTACAGAATGCCGAAATAAGAGGGGGGGTAGCTAGTCCTATCGAAGACTACGCTTCTGGTAACCTCCATCTTGCAGCAGAAGAAGAGGGTAGAAGGTAAGTTCACCAAGTAACATTGCATAGCATAATCCTAACTGATGATCCTCCCCTCGTCGCCCTGTGAGAGAGCGATCACCGGTTGTATCTGGCACTTGGAAGGGTGTGTTTTATTAAGTATCCGGTTCTAGTTGTCATAAGGTCAAGGTACAACTCCAAGTCGTCCTGTTACCGAAGATCACGGCTATTCGAATAGATTAACTTCCCTGCAGGGGTGCACCACATTTCCCAACACGCTCGATCCCCTTTGTCCAGACACACTTTCCTGGGTCATGCCCGGCCTCGGAAGATCAACACGTCGCAGCCCTACCTAAGCACAACAGAGAGGTCAGCACGCCGGTCTAAATCCTATGGCGCAGGGGTCTGGGCCCATCACCCATTGCACACCTGCACATTGCGAACGCGGTTGGCGAGCAGACCTAGCCTCCCTTATACAAGAGCAGGCGTTCCAGTCCAACCCGGCGCGCGCCACTCAGTCGCTGACGTCACGAAGGCTTCGGCTGATACCACGACGTCGAGTGCCCATAACTGTTCCCGTGTAGTTGGTTAGTGCGTATAGGCCAGTGGCCAGACTCAGATCAAATACCCAGATCTCGTTCAGCGTGTTATTTTGAAGTAACCGCAAATGCCGACCA
Organism: Triticum urartu; assembly: GCF_056163025.1. Lineage (NCBI taxonomy): Eukaryota > Viridiplantae > Streptophyta > Magnoliopsida > Poales > Poaceae > Triticum > Triticum urartu. Next base: position 145,544,875 of record NC_141879.1, on the reverse strand, counting down.
GGGCCAGGCCCACCTCTCTCCTAGGTGGTCTCCGCCTGCCCTGTCGCTCCGCCACAAAGATCCACTCAGAGGGCCGTCCGGACAAACGTCCTCTCGGACCCAATCCGTGAATCACTCGCGGGTACTCTACGAGCCGACCCGACTTTAGTCACCACATGTATCATGCATAAAGTATATAGTATATACCCGTGATCACCTCCCGAGTGATCACGGCCCGATAGTATAGCATGGCAGACAGACAAGAATGTAGGGCCATTGATGATAAACTAGCATCCTATACTAAGCATTAGGATTGCAGGTAAAGGTAACAACAGTAGTAGCAAGGACAGGCTATGCATCGGGATAGGATTAACAGAAAGCAGTAACATGCTACTCTACTCTAATGATAGAAGTAGAGAGAAGAGTAGGCGATATCTGGTGATCAAAGGGGGGGCTTGCCTGGTTGCTCTGGCAAGAGAGAGGGCTCGTCAACACCGTAGTCGTACTGGGTAGCAGTGGCATCGGTCTCGGTGTCTAGCGAGAGAAGAGGGGGAAGAAACAATAAATATTAAGCAAACAGATGCATAGCGATGCATGAGATGACAAGTATCGGTGCTAGGGGTGCCCTAACGCGGTACGAGGTGGTACTGGTGAAGGGGGGAAACATCCGGGAAAATATCCCCGGTGTTTCGCGTTTTCGGACAAATGAACCGGAGGGGGAAAGTTGCGTGTTCGCTATGCTAGGGTTGCGTGGCGGACGAACGGGCTGCGTATCCAGGTTCGTCTCGTCATTCTGAGCAACTTTCATGTACAAAGTTTTTCCATCCGAGCTACGGTTTATTTTATATTAATTTTAAAATGTTTAAATCATTTTTAGGATTTATTTAATTACTTAAATCAACATTATCCAGAATAGTGTTTGCTGACGTCAGCATGACATTAGCAGTTGACCTGGTCAACCTGACACGTGGGTCCAGTGGGACCCACTTGTCATTCTCTGTTTAGGTTAATTAGTTAGGCTTAATTAGTTGTTTAGTCTAATTAAACAAAATTAATTAAGTTAATTAATTCTTTAATTAATTAATTAATGTTATTATTATATTTTTTATTCTATTTTTATTTAATTTTAATTTTTTTCATTTTCGTTCTAGGCAAGGCCCACTTGTCATAGGGTCGGGGGCACTGGCCCAGTGGTCAGTGGCCAATAGGCCAAAGCGGGTCGGGCGCAACGAGCGCCAGAAGCGGGCGCTCGCCCGCAGAGAGCGCGGCGGGGCGAGGCAAGTGGCCAGGATGGCCTGCCGGCGGTGGGCACGGCCGCGCATGGAGGGGGAGTGGCCGTGGCCGAGCCAGACGGGCATTGGGTCCAGTGGGGAGACGAGCGGGGCATGTGCGGGAGGGGGCCGGAGTGGCCAGAATGGTGCGGTGCGCGCGCGCTAGCAATGCGCGGCGAGGGAGAGGCGGGAGAGAGGGGAGCTCACAGGGGGAGGCCAGGAGGGGCGCGAGGCGCTGGGGGCGCTTGACGCGGCCAGCGGGCGCGTGGGCCATGGTGAGCGCGGGGCGGCGGTGAGCCGCAGCGGCAGAGCGGCAGGGGAAAGGGGCGTTGCGGGGGCAGAGCGGCGTGCGAGCGAGGAGAAGACAGGGAGATCCGGGGCGCGCGCGACGCACAGGTGCGCGTGTGCGGTGGGTGGCGCGGTGTGGTGAGCGGGGGAGACGGGGTGCGGCAGACGACGTGGTCGGCCCGCGGCGACAGGCGGAGCGAGCGCGCAAGCGAGGGAGAGAGGGGGACGCGGGCTCACGGTGATTCGTAGGGCAACGGCAGTGGGGCGCGAGGTGGAGACGGGGACGACGGAGGAGAGGAAGCAGGCCGGTGAGGTCCAGGCGGGGGGGGCGCCGGTGTGGTGGTGACGGCGGGGTTCGATCCGGGCGGCGGCGTCGTGGACGGGAACGGGCCCTCTCGATCCAGATCCAACGAGAGAGGGGGGAGGGGAACGAGAGGGAGATGTGGGGGAAGTGGTGCGGTTAGGGGGTTAGGGTTTCGGCACCAGGGGATAAGGGAGTGGGGACGGGCCAGTCAGGCTAGTGGGCTTGCCAGCTGGGCCTTTTGGCCCATTTGGCGAGGTGATGGGTTTGCTTTTTTTGTTAGTTTTGTTTTTCTGTTTTTATTCTTTTAGTTTTATTTTTCTTTTAGTTTTTGTTTTTGTTTTGCTTTTTATTTATTTTCTTTTTTGTTTTAATTCATTTTAAAATACGTAGGCATTTTATAAAAATGTGTTTATTACCACATAATTATCTATGCAAAATATGGCACCTCCCGAACATTTTTGTTTTAAATTTTGAAAAACTCTTATTGTTGATATTATTCGAATTTGAATGTTTAAAACGGTTTCGAACCAACACAAGGTTAACAACAGCAATCATGGTGATGTGGCACCATTAGCGTGGGATTATTGTAGCTTAATTACCCGGGCATTACACCTACCCTCCTGTGGCAGCAGGGTCTTATTGGAAACTAAGGGATATTAAGGCCTCCTTTTAATAGAGAACCGGAACAAAGCATTAACACACGGTGAATACATGAACTCCTCAAACTACGGTCATCGCCGGGAGTGGTCCCGACTATTGTCACTCCGGGGTTGCCGGATCATAACACATAGTAGGTGACTATAACTTGCAAGATCGGATCTAGAACATAGATATAATGGTGATAACATAAACGGTTCAGATCTAAAATCATGGCACCCGGTCCCAAAGTGACAAGCATTAAGCATGGGAAAGTCATAGCAACATCAATCTCAGAACATAGTGGATACAAGGGATCAAGCCCTAACAAAACTAACTAGAATACATGATGAATCTCATCCAACTCCTCACCGACCAACAAGCCTACGAAGGAATTGCTCACTCTCGGCGGGGAGCATCATGGAATTGGCGATGGAGAAGGGTTGGTGATGACGAAGATCGAAGATCCCACTCTCCGGAGCCCCAAACAAACTCTAGATCTGGCCTCCCGATGAAGAACAGGAGACGGCGGCGGCTCCGTCTCATGAAACGCAATAATTCTTTCTCCTTGAATTTTTTCTGGAAAAATAGGATTTTATAACGTCAATTTCAGGGTCAGCGGGGCCACCATGTGGGGACAACCCACCTGGGCACGCCCTGGTGGGTTGTGCCCACCTAGGAGCCCCCTCCGGTGGTTCTTGGCTCCAGAAATTCTCTTTTATTATATAAAAAATCCTCGCAAAGTTTTGTCCCATTAGGAGAAAATTTATTTCTGCACAAAAAACAACACCATGGTAGTTCTGCTGAAAACAGCGTCAGTCCATGTTAGTTTCATTCAAATCATGCAAGTTAGAGTCCAAATCAAGGGGAAAAGTAGATACGTCGAAGACATATCAGCATGTTCAATAGTTCGTTCCCTGAAAACACAATCATCACAACTATCTAGGTAGTCCCTAGAAGCATTGGTTAGTCCATTATAAAAGATATCTAGTATTTCATTTTCTTTAGAGGATGTTCATACAAAGCATTAAGTAATTCTAGAAGCCTCCCCCAAGCTTGAGGGAGATGCTCTTCCTCAAATTGCACAAAGTTGTATATTTCCTATAAGGTGGCCTGCTTTTAATGAGCAGGAAAATATTTTTTAGTAAAGTAATATATCATATCCTGGGGACTACACATACAACCAGGATCAAGAGTATTGAACCATTCTTTAGAATCATCCTTTAATGAGAAAGTAAACAACTTAAGAATATAGTAAAAGTGATTTTTTTTCTTGATAAAATAGGATGGTTATATCATTTAATTTAATAAGGTGTACCACAATAGTTTCAGATTCATAACCATGAAAAGGATCAGATTCTACCAATGTAATAAGTTCAGGATCAACCAAGAATGCATAATCTTTATCAATAACAACGATAGAAGAAGTGGCAAATTTAGGATCATATTTCATTCTCTCTATCATAGCCTTTTCTTTTAGCTTACTCGGTAATTTCTTAAGATCTTCTCTACCATTACAAGTAAAAACGTCTCTAGCAATCTCCCAATCCATAACATAACCCCCAGTTACTTTAGGCATTTCAAATCTAGTAGGAGAGGTAGGCATAATAGGTGAATCATATTTTTCAGCAGTTTCAACATTACCAAATTATTTAGCTTTAGCAATTTTTTCATCAAGAAATTCATCTAGTGGCACAGTATCATCAAGCAGAGTACTATCATCATCATAAGCATCATTCATAGCGGAAGTACCATCATCAATTACTTGCGACATATCAGTCTGAATAGTAGGTGGTGGTGTTTCAAGTCGACCTAAAATAGAAGGTAAATTAAGTGCAGAGCTAGATGGTAGTTCCTTACCTCACCTCATCTTAGAGGGTACGATCTTGGTTCTAACGTCTTTTAAATTCTTCATAATGATAAGCAGATGTATAAATCCCAAGTGAACTCAATAAACAAAGCTATGCTCCCCGGCAACGGTGCCATAAAAAGGTCTTGATAACCCACAAGTATAGGGGGTCGCGACGGTCTTTGAGGGTAGTATTTCACCCAAATTTATTGATTCAACACAAGGAGGACCAAAGAATATTTATGAGCCTTAGCATTTGAGTTGTCAATTCAACCACACCTGAAAAATAATATCTCTGCAGTAAAGTGTTTAGTAGCACAGTAGTTTGATGGCTTTGGTAGTAGTAACAGTAACAGAAACAGTAACCATAGCAATTTTGTAATGATTGTAACAACAGAAGCAATAGTAACCTCACAAGCAACCAGGGCACGCCCTGGTGCCTCTTGGGCCACCGCTCCATCTTCTTGTCCCCTCCTGAAGCTTCCAGGGTCTCTTATTGCCAGAAAAAAATCTCCAAAAAGTTTCGTGGCATTTGGACTTTGTTTAGTACTGATATTCTGAAAAACCAAAAACAGGTAGAAAACAACAACTGACACTGGACACAAAGTTAATAGGTTAGTCCAAAAAAATGATATATTGTTGCTTGAAATGTATATAAATTATCCAAGATTGATACTATAATAGTATGAAACAATAAAAAATTATAGATACGTTGGGACGTATCAAAGCTCATGAGAAGGTAAGGATTATGACTATGTGGGGTTTAGCCTTCGACAACCACGTATCAGCTGATAATAGGCGAACTTCTGCATGGCAAACTGACAATTCAAGGCATAGTCCATTGTTTAGTTGTGAAGAAGTTTAATCCTGTTGCTCTAGGTGGAAGTTCAACTTAACAGTCTCCATTGAAAATTTTGGTATATCAAACATTGTTTGAAACAGTTGACAAACTTATGTGTCCCGAGATCTGGTGAGGGATTGTTGGATTTATAGATGGTCTTAGGCCCAGATAAGACAATAATCCTTGGTTAATCTCTAAGACCCATTTAGATGCATGACAAGTGGTGGGAAGTTTATTATAATAGTGTTAATGGAGTGAGAATGAGACCCCTTTATAAGGGCTCCTCTACCACATGTCATTGGGAGCTTGAGAAGAGGAGTTGTACACGCACGCTCCTCCTCCTCCGCTGCCCACCTTGCCATGCCACGCCTTGCCTCGTCACGATGCGCGCGCCGCGGGTTGTGGGAATGAGCCGAGCCGAAGCTTATTTTTGCCGGTCCGAAATGGTTAATTAATCTTGGATTAATTGACGAGTGGTCGTGGGCCTGAGCTCAGCCCCATCTACCCGATGACCTATATAAGAAGGCGCTGGACTGAACCCTAACTCAGTTCACTCGCTTCCTCCTGCACAACCCTAGTCGTCATCTACTGTTTTTTTCTCTGTGCTGCTTCCGGCGATCCCATCCCGACGACCGCGTGCACGGTTGGTCAGGAGAGCAGGTGCCTCCGGAACCCTGTCGTTTGAGATCCTGCCGGGAGAACGGCAATAAGGTTTTTGGTGAGCGTCTCGACGCGACTGCTTCTGATCCATCCCCGTCTCCGTCCGCCTCTATTTCCACTACTTCCTGGCCGAGGCTGTCGATGATGCCGCCGCGTTGGCCTGGCCAACCGGAGGGTATGACTCGTTTATCTCCTATTTGCTCGTTCATGTGTTGGCCGTATATAACTTATTCATAGATGTTTCAATTCTATGTGATGTACGTGCTCACATGCTTAGGTACCGGTATGAGATGCATACCATATTCGCTATGTTTACTGTTTCCTTGTGGATTAGATTAGTCAAAATGTGCTAATATTTTCAACACTACTCTCGTGTGGCTGACAAACATATTCGACATTTCAGAGCCTTCCGGGGGTAATCTAAGAGAATTATTTTGCCTAAACATTTTCTGGACTAGTCGCTGAAAGTTTACGATTGAAGGTCGTTTTCCCAAGCATCCGGCGGATGCTGTGTATAAATCTTGCAGCTATGGATGCCGAAGGACAAGGCGTCAAACTGGTCCGGCGGTGACGTCGATCAAGACCTAACTCGCTAGCTAGCGTTAGTGCATGCATGGATGACTAGTTTCTGTCCTTTAATTTTAGCCTGCCTGTCTATATCTATCTTAAAAAGAGAAGTAAACATTTTTCTCGATAGAAAACTTGTCACGACAACATCTGAGTTCTTTATTTAGTACTAGCCCGTACGTAGGAACATGCATGCATGTTCGTTGTGCCTAGCTAGAGCAGATAACGTAGAACCGTACACAATACATGCATTAACACATACCCGCTCTGTTCATAAATATAAGTCTTTCTAGATATTTAAACAAGTGACTACGTATGTAGCAAAATGAGTGAATCTATGTATGTTGTAGTCCAATTAAAATGCCAAAAAATCTTATATTTAGGAACGGAGAGAGTACATATGCACGTGCACGTTCGGTCACAGCTTGTCGCAGCGCGCGGGCGCGAAGACCATCTTATTGCTGTCCAGGTCGTAGACGATGTACATGTTCTGCTGCTGGAAGTTGCCTATGATCGCCCAGTCGCTTTCGCCCGCCGAATGGACCACCACGCACAGCCCGCCGCCTGTGCCGTCGCCGTCGTCGTCGAGATCGAGCACGTAGTTCTCCCGTGGCAGGTCCCAGTCCGCGCCCTCTAGGTGGAGGACTAGCTTCGGCACTGCGGGCACCTTCTTCTTCGGGGCGACGTCGAAGCACAGCATGCTATCAGCATCAGTGGAGTCGTTCGCGATGGGTAACGGCACCTGCGACACGAACGCCTCCCGGAGGCTTCGGAACACGGCCCGCGGGAAGATCGTGATGCTCGTGCCTGAGTCCATGATCGTCCCGCCGGAGCCATCGTCGTTGAGCGCAAAAGCTGACTCGTTAAACGGCAGCCGCGTCTTGCCGATGGTGACGCCTTTGAGTGAAAGATAGTAGAACGAGCTGAGCGCACCCCCAGTGTTTGGGACGAACGGGGTGGACTGGATGGGCCCCGTGGCGTGCGCTTCAAGGTCATCAGGCGTCCCCAAGAACACCGGGCTGGTCCTGAACTCTACCATGGTCGTCAAGCAGTGGGGGAATCTGTGCACCTTGAGCTGCGACGGCAGAGACATCGGGCCGCGCCCGAAGCCGGCGATGCCGGACTCGTTCGAGTTGAAGGTGCCTTTGTTGTCCATGCCACAGCCAAAGTGGAGGTTCGGCACGGCGGCAACCGTGCCGCACTTGCCGTGGGGCGTCTTGAATGTGAAAGTGTCCTCGACGATCTTGCCCACGGTGAAGGATCCGTCGCCGTAGTAGTAGGCGTACGAGCAGAAGTTGTCTTTGACGGCGCACCGAGAGAGCGGGAGGCCGCCCCGCGTGCAGAGAGGGTCGGAGCACAAGACATCACGGAGGGTGCGGGAGGCGGAGGTGTTGAGAACCGGGAACGGCTGGTCGAAGCAGTGCACGCAAGCGCACTGCGTCCAGATGAGGTCGCTGCCGGTGTCCAGCTCCAGTGCCACGCGCTGCGGGCGCGGCGTGCCGATGCTGAAGTGGATGAGGTACTCGGAACTGATGTCCTCTCTGCCGACGGTGCCGCGGGCCACCGGCGCGGTCACCGCGCCGGGACGGGCGGGGGAGTGCAGGCTGGCCAGGCGGGCCTTTGACCGGGCGGCCATCCGGCTGAGAAGCTCGCGCCTGGTGAAGCCGCGGCCGCTGTCCGCGTGCGTAAGGTCGGCGCGCACGGCAACGGGGCTGGTCGCCGACTCGGCCACCGGCCAAGCGAACAAGATGGTGAGGAAGAGAACACAGGGCGAGAGCTGCGACACTGACAAGATCTTCATGCTGTTGAGTTTGAAGTGCTAGCACCTACTCCACTTAGTAGACGTGGATTTATAGTCCTACGTACACACACGGGCTAGCAGCCGTGGGTTCTCGCATCGCACACAAATATCACTCGTATGGCTCCAAATCTTGGTGCCGGTCTCGTCTATGCTTCCAGAAGATATCTGGATGCATGCATACATCTGACAAGACTCCAACCAACGACGCCAGCAAGTGGTAGGTCTACGTTGAACATAAGTCTTGCAGCGCACTCAAGTCTGTCCATCATGAGCCGAAATCGAAAAAGGGCTTTCTAAAAATCAGTCCGCTAAAATTTAACCAGGTCTCAGTCGATCATGCAACATTTTATCCCAACATTTGCAAAAAAGAAAAAATCCTACTGATTGCCGTCTTGTTGGTTGTAGCATGTTTTGTAGCACAGGCATAGCATCTCATCGGTTGTAACATCCGTTATTGATGGTTTCAGCCGAAAATCCTAGACACACGGTTTCCGCAGTCATCGGCCCGTGTGTGTAGCATTGCCGTGGTTTCAGCATTTTAGTCACAACGGTTGGAGCATCAATTGTCATTGCTTGTAAAACCGTTGAAACATTTTTCATCATTGGTTGTAGTGTCTAGCCATGCTGCTTGCGGCAAAACAACTGCAATGATGTCACTCGACCTAGACTTCGTTAAGCCTCAGTCGACTGAGTTCTAGACAGACCCAATCGAAAAATGTTGCTCTCGACCGTCCACCAGCACATATGCTCGACACCGTTGATTATTTGATATTCTCTCTGTCCCAAAATAAATGTTGCTAATACTTTGTAGTACTACATTTATATTAAATCAGAGACACTTATTTTTGAACGAAGGAAGTATCTTTCTTGAGGTTTGTGCTATTTCTTTGCTTAATGTACGTATAGCTAAACAGTCAATTAGTATTAGCAGATCGATCTATCTACTTATCAATTACGGAAATACATAGTAGTGCCAAAAACAATTTTATATTATAGGACAGACGGAGTACTAGTTAGAAACTACTAAGAAATTTCTACATTAACAAAAAAAATGTAATAGAGTGTGGCTAGATTCAGTCAACTGACATAACATCTAAAATAAAAGAAAGATACTATGTATTTAGAAAACTACTAGAAGACAAGCACATAGAACGATTTGCAGAGCATCAGAGGTTCACAAAGGACGCGTTTGATAGGATGCATCAAGCCCAACCAGGCTCTGACGAGTTAAGTATGTAGTTGCTTGGTTGCCTGGCCTGCACGTAGAAATTGGCTGGCACAAAACTTAAAGCGCTCTCCGCCAGGCTCGCGGAAACACTCAGATCGACCGTTTTTTCATATGTAGGCTCGGCCTAGTACAATTTACACTACGGGGAGGATGCGAGTTGGTCTTGATGCGGCCTATCAAACGACTAATATACCTTTAAGGGCATCTCCAACAGTTATATAATCATCGTTGGTTAAATTGCCACCTAGACTGTTTTGATGACATGGCACATAATAAAAGAAGAGAGAGAATGAAATCATATGAACCTAAACCAACGCTCCAGGCACAAGCTGCGGGGCAAGTTTGTTTAGTCTTTCAACATTTAGTGGACCCGTCTGGTTGTTTAACATACGCTTAACATACGCCTTATTGAAGAGCTTGTATGATGTGTTGTTGGTTGCTGACATGGACACTTATATCATTAATTGAACATACAAACTGTTGCAGGCTCCACTGGGAATGTAACCAAACGTGTCCAGAAGAGATGGCCATATAAGAACAATCATCTCGTTCCCCACCAGCTAGTGCCTCTTTTCCGCTGAAAAGACTGCAACTATATCACGAAATTGGCACGACACACTTTGACAAAGCAGCACGACAACAACAGCATCGTGAGATGGACGAGCACCGGCGTACTCACCGCACGCCGAGCAAACATGACAGCCACACATTATCTTATGTGATCGTCCACTGACAGCGCATAGCCTAGCTAGCTGCAGGCAAATAACTTCTGCGCCCTTTGCACCTTCTCCTGCCTTTGGAATCCTCATAGTTGGATTCTGATTCTTGATATTGGCGGCTTCTTCATTGGCTAGTATGTAAAATGTAGAATATTGCCTTTGTTGGTAAATATGAATCTTTGTAGAGATTTCATTATAAACCACGTACGGATGTATATATATATATTTTAGAGTGTGCATTCACTCATTTTGCACCGAATGTAGTTTATAGTAGAATCTCTACAAAAACTTATATTTAAAAATGAAGGAAGTACTACTGAAACTGTGCAGGCCGTAAGAGACGGAAAACATATCTGGTGCTGCTCCCCGGGGCTTCTTGTGCAACCTGCCTCTGTAACCCTATTTAAAATTGTTCAAACATTCAAAATAAAATTTATCGATGTAGACAGCACCATGTATTTTGTTCTAATTTGTATTTATTTCAAATATAAACTCAAAACTAAGCTAGAGAAATAGAAAAATTCTATGTATGAGTATGTAACTGGTAACTAAATCAAATTAGGCTCTGAACATCTCAATTGCTATTTCTTGTTTATTGTTAGTCATACGTCATCACACCATCCTTCAGCGTGGCTTCACTCGGTCAGGCCCAGTGCTGGCAGTAAAGGGTGGTTTTTCGAAGATTGTTTTCTTAGAAGTGGGTTTTTTAAATAATTTAGTGTAGGTTTTTCCAGGAACTCGCTTTTGGCAGGTCTTCTATGTTTTACGCTGTTAAACTTTTTTCTAGTTTTGTTTCTTTATTTCTTTTTCTTTCCTTTTTTTGTGTCTATTTCCCTTTTCCCCTTTTCCATTTACCTATTATAATTTTTTTATTTACTTTTGGGTTTTGTTTACCCTATATTTCTGTTGTTTTCTTTTTTCTTCTTATTTTGTTCACTTTTCTTTATTTAGTCTATAGTCTTTCGGTTAAAATACAAGAATTTAGTTAGACCTACATGAACAAATGTTTTAGACATGCGACCATTTTAATTAAAGTATATGAACACTGTTTTAAATGTGGGTTAACTATTTTCTTAAAATATGAGAAATGTTTTCAAAATACAGTGAACATTTTTAACATGTGATGAACATTTTCATAATACTTGAAGAATATTTTTTAAAATACATGAATACTTTTTAGTTACAATGTACATTTTGAAAATACATGATCTACACTTTTGAAGTAAAAAACATTTTATATTCACACTATAAATATATTCTTAATCATCATTGAACATTTTTTGAATTATGAATAATCTTATAAGCATGTAATTTTTTAAATACACGCTGAACACTGTTTTAATACATGGTAAATTTTGATATTTAAAGTATGAATAATTATTAATAGCCGATTAACAATTTCTGTAAACTGTGAACAGTTTTTTAATACATGATGAACATTTTCTTAATAAACAGTGAACAAATTACATATAAATTCGCAAGATAAACGATATTATATATATTTATTAAATATATTATTAAAATTAAAATTAAATAATATCGATGTAAATATGTGAATGACAGTTAAACTAAATTGGGTTGTGACTTATGCAGTTGCTATTTCTCGCTCATTGTGTGGGTCATACCGCAGTCGCCTTCAGCGTGGCTTCACCGGGCTAGGCCCAGTACTGGTGGTACAGGGCTCTTTTTTACTAGATCGCTATTCTGTGAGCGGTCTCTTCCTATATTTTGTTAGTGTACGTTTTTCTCAAAAAAAATAGTGTAGGTTGATATCTCTAAAAAAAATTAGTGTAGGTTTTCCCGAGATCTGGGTTTTGACCTTTTTTATGTTTTTCTCTGGTTCTTTTTCCAGATTTATTTTCCTTTTCCTTTTTTATTTCTTGTGTGTTTTTATCATTTTTACCCTTTTAAAGTTTTCTTATTTTTGTTTAGATTACATTGTTTCCCTATTTTCCGTTGTTTTTGTCATTTTTTCACTATTTTTATATTTAATCTTTTGAAATACAGGAATTGATTTAGAGCTACAGGAATAAATTATTTTAGACATGTCACTTATTGTTTAAAGTATAGGGTTATTTTCTAAAACTTACGTGAACTATTTTCTTCAATTATGTAGCTTTTTTTCAAAACATAGTGAACATTTTTTAATGTGATGACAATTTTTCTTCATACTTGACGGACATTTTATTAAAATAGATGAATACTTATTAGTTATGAACAAAATTAAATACATTGTGAACACTTTGTAATAAAAAAATAAGCATTTTATAATCTTAGTATGAAAAAATTAATACTCTTTTTGGCGGGTAACATGTTTTTATACTAAATGGAAAAAATTAATTGTGAACACTCTTTTTAATTATATTAATATATTTTTAAAATTGTACAATTTTTTAATACATGACAACATTTTATATTTATTACATTTTGGAAATTCTATAATGCTTAATGAACGTTTGTTTTTATAAACTATGAATACTTTTTAATATGCTCCCCACCTAGCCCCCGTCTCGGTGGTGTGTCTAGCATCATCGGCGGGTGGATGGAGATGTGTCTCCAGCGGATCTGCCCTTAGTGGATTTGCTTGGATCTGGTCGTAATTTGTCTGTGTTCGGGTGTCTTCAAGCTGGATTCTTCCGATCTATACTACTCTTTCCGGCGGCGGTTGTTGTTCTGTTACGTTGGTCCTATGGGGCCTTAGCATGACGACTTTCCCACTATCTAGTACAACAGGTTTTGCCTGGCTCTGGTGAGGTAGGGGCGATGACGGCGACGCGCCTTCGGCTCGCTTCAGTGCTTTTAGTCATCGCTAGGTGGTCTACGGATCTAGATGTGATTTTTAATATCTCTGATGTTTGTTGTACTGCCATGATTAAAAATGAATAGATCAAAAGTTTTTTCTCAAAAAAATGTGGTCTCATTTTTTAATATGCAGTAGACAAATTTTATATAAAAGAGTGAGATAGAAGAATATAAATATATAGTAAATATATTAAAAAAGCAAATGAAAGAAAAATTACACCGATAGAGATTCGCTGAGCTATAATACAGGCTTTGGGTCATGTTCTCCATTGTGTTTGGTTGTCCATAGAGCACAAGGTTGCATTAGGGGAGCAACAAAGCCAAACATTTGGTTGCGGTTGTTTCATTGGGCTGGGCTGAAGCGATTCGATGTGTTTTGTTGCACACATTCAGGCCGATGCGGTTACCTTGCACCTCATTATGATGAGCTTACCAACTACCATCCTTTGATTATTGTTAATTAATGTCATATATGATCACAGATTAATAGTAAGACCACATTGACGATGAACTGGACGAAGATTATCAAGTTTTTGAGCCCACTGAACTCGACCTGACATGCACCCTTCCCTACTTCATGCTTGCCCTTCTCTCTGAGCACAAACAGTAATTATCCTTTACCTCCTCCCTACTCTTAATCCCTTTATAGCAAATGTTCTACTAACCGTTTACTTGTTCATGGCATGTCGGCCATGAACCATGGACTCATGAAACCCTTCCTGAGTAGACCACATATCACTTCACATAACAAGGCAGAAGAACAAAAATTTCAACAAGCATGACAAGCAACATAATCTGACAAGAACTATAAATAGAAGCAACATAACGATGCATGATTCATATACCAAAAGGCATCACAAGTTCATCCTACAACTGCAAGTTCACCATCACCATCTGACAGGTTAGTTAATATATACCATATCATCAAAATATACATGACATCAAAAGTTTTCAAGCCCTAACTACCACAAAATATACATCATCATTATCATGCATGTCGCCACCAGAGACCTTTGCACTAACAGTAGTACTTGCTTAGTCAGGTCCTGAGCTAGAGGGTCTTGTGTTGCACTTCCATCCCAATCCAAGACCATGTGCATGTTGTCCAAGAGGTGGCTAAGAGTGACCATGAGTGCCTTCTCACTGAAGCCAATGTTGTCCATGGCAACAGGTAGAGGAAAGGGTGCACATCGACAGGCCTTCTCTCCCTGATGGCGGATGCCACCTCCTTAACGGTGGTAGTCATGCTGCTAAAGACTCTCAAATCATCGTCCATCAAGGCGCCCCTCTTCCTCTTCCTCTTAGGAGCAAGGTCGTGATCAGCAACATCAACCTTCTCAGAGCCACCGAGGATGATGGTCTCCGACTCCTAGGTGTCTGGATACTCAGGGATAGCCCAACTGAGAGGCTCATTGGATCCCATGGCACGTTGGCCAGTAGAAGACCCTAGGAGAAGATGGTATGCGTCTGGGGGTAGTTCATTTGAGGTATTTAGCGTCCATATGTTGATCCTAAGAAAAAAAAAGAAATATAACCTACCATACTACTTGTAGATCTACTATAATCTACCACGTGCACAGAGACCTAAGCTACAAAGAGAAGGAAGTGGTGTAACTTACAACCATGGGAGTAGCAAAGATAAGGCAAGGAACACCTCGGCGAAGAGAGGGCAGAAGGATCACCATTGCCGACCACCATCGACCAAAGAAGTGTTGGGGAACATAGCATATATTCAAAATTTTCCTACGTGTCACCAAGATCTATCTATGGAGTCATCTAGCAACGAGGGAGGAGTGGATCTACAAACCCTTGTAGATCGCGCGCGGAAGCGTTCAAGAGAACGGGGTTGATGGAGTCGTACTCGTCGTGATCCAAATCACCGATGATCCTAGCACCGAACGGACGGCACCTCCGCGTTCAACACACGTACGGAGCAGCGACGTCTCCTCCTTCTTGATCCAGCAAGGGGGAATGAGAGGTTGATGGAGATCCAGCAGCACGACGGCGTGGTGGTGGAAGTAGCGGGATTCCAACAGGGCTTCGCCAAGCGCTGCGGGAGGAGGGAGATGTGTCATGGGAGGGAGAGGGAGGCGCCAGGGCTCAGGTGTTGCTGCCCTCCCTTCCCCCACTATATATAGGGCCAAGGGAGAGGGAGGGCGCAGCCTTGGCCCTTCCTCCAAGGAAGGGTGCGGCCAAGGGAGGAGTCCATCCTCCCCAAGGCACCTAGGAGGTGCCTTCCCCCTTTAGGACTCTTCCTTTCCCTCTTCTCTTGGCGCATGGGCCTCTTGGGGCTGGTGCCCTTGGCCCATATAGGCCAAGGCGCACCCCCTACAGCCCATGTGGCCCCCCGGGGCAGGTGGCCCCACCCGGTGGACCCCCGGGACCCTTCCGGTGGTCCCGGTACAATACCGGTGACCCCGAAACTTGTCCCGATGGCCGAAATAGCACTTCCTATATAATTCTTTACCTCCGGACCATTCCGGAACTCCTTGTGACATCCGGGATCTCATCCGGGACTCCGAACAACTTTCGGGTTACCGCATACTAATATCTCTATAACCCTAGCGTCACCGAACCTTAAGTGTGTAGACCCTACGGGTTCGGGAGACATGCAGACATGACCGAGATGACTCTCCGGTCAATAACCAACAGCGGGATCTGGATACCCATGTTGGCTCCCACATGTTCCACGATGATCTCATCGGATGAACCACGATGTCAAGGACTTAATCAATCCCGTATACAATTCCCTTTGTCTATCGGTACGACACTTGCCCGAGATTCGATCGTCGGTATCCCGATACCTTGTTCAATCTCGTTACCGGCAAGTCTCTTTACTCGTTCCGTAACACATCATCCCGTGATAAACTCCTTGATCACATTGTGCACATTATGATGATGTCCTACCGAGTGGGCCCAGAGATACCTCTCCGTTTACATGGAGTGACAAATCCCAGTCTCGATTCATGCCAACCCAACAGACACTTTCAGAGATACCTGTAGTGTACCTTTATAGCCACCCAGTTACGTTGTGACGTTTGGCACACCCAAAGCACTCCTACGGTATCCGGGAGTTGCACAATCTCATGGTCTAAGGAAATGATACTTGACATTAGAAAAGCTTTAGCATACGAACTACATGATCTTGTGCTAGGCTTAGGATTGGGTCTTGTCCATCACATCATTCTTCTAATGATGTGATCCCATTATCAATGACATCCAATGTCCATGGTCAGGAAACCATAACCATCTGTTGATCAACGAGCTAGTCAACTAGAGGCTTACTAGGGACATGGTGTTGTCTATGTATCCACACATGTATCTGAGTTTCCTATCAATACAATTCTAGCATGGATAATAAACGATTATCATGAACAAGGAAATATAATAATAACTAATTTATTATTGCCTCTAGGGCATATTTCCAACAGTCTCCCACTTGCACTAGAGTCAATAATCCAATTCACATCGTTATGTGATTAACACTCAAGGTCACATCCCCATGTGACTAACACCCAAAGAGTTTACTAGAGTCAATAATCTAGTTCACATCGATATGTGATTAACACTCAAGGTCACATCCCCATGTGACTAACACCCAAAGAGTTTACTAGAGTCAATAATCTAGTTCACATTACCATGTGATTAACACTCGATGAGTTCTGGGTTTGAACATGTTATGCTTGTGAGAGATGTTATAGTCAACGGGTCTGAATCTTTCAGATCCGTATGTACTTCGCAAATCTCTATGTCATCTTGTAGATGCAACTACTACGCTACATTTGAAGCTATTCCAAATAACTGTTCTACTATACGAATCCAGTTTACTACTCAGAATAATCTGGATTAGTGTCAAAGTTCGCATCGGCGTAACCCTTTACGACGAACTCTTTTACCACCTCCATAATCGAGAAAATTCCTTAGTCCACTAGTTACTAAGGATAACTTTGACCGCTGTCTTGTGATCCATTCTTGGATCGCTCTTGTACCCCTTGACTGACTCATGGCAAGGCACATTTCAGGTGCGGTACATAGCATGGCATACCGTATAGAGCCTATGACAAAAGCATAGGGGACGACCTTCGTCCTTCCTCTTTCTTCTGCCGTGGTCGAGCTTTAAGTCTTAACTTCATACCTTACAACTCAGGTAAGAACTCCTTCTTTGACTGGTCCATCTTGAACACCTTCAAGATCATGTCAAGGTATGTGCTCATTTGAAAGTACCATTAAGAATTTTTGATCTATCCATATAGACCTTGATGCTCAATGTTCAAGTAGCTTAATCCAGGCTTTCCATTGAAAAATACTTTCCAAATAACCCTATATGCTTTCCAGAAATTCTACATCATTTCTGATCAACAATATGCCAACAACATATATTCATCAGAACTTCTATAGTGCTCCCACTCACTTCTTTGGAAATACAAGTTTCTCATAAACTTTGTGTACACCCAAAATCTTTGATCATCTCATCAAAGCATACATTCCAACTCCGAGATGCTTACTCCAGTCCTCAGAAGGATTGCTGGAGCTTTGCATACTTATTAGCATCTTTCAGGATTGACAAAACCTTCCGGTTGTATCACATACAACCTTTCCTCAAGAAAAACATTGAGAAAACAATGTTTTTTGACATCCTATCTGCAAGATTTCATAAACAATGCAGTAATCGCTAATATAATTCCAACAGAGTCTTAGCATCGCTACGAGTGAGAAAGTCTCATCATAGTCAACTCCTTGAACTTGTCTGAAAAATCTTAACGACAAGTCGAGCTTTCTTAATGGTGATACTTACCATCATTGTCTGTCTTCCTTTTAAAATCCATCTATACTCAACAGCCTTACGACCATCGAGCCGTTCTGCCAAAGTCTACACTTTGTTTTCATACATGGATCCTCTCTCGGATTTTATGGCCTCGAGCCATTTATCGGAATCCGGGCCCACCATCGCTTCTCCATAGCTCGTAGGTTCATTGTTGTCTAGCAACATGACTTCCAAGACAGGATTACGTACCACTCTGAAGTAGTATGCATCCTTGTCATCCCACGAGGTTTGGTAGTGACTTGATCTGAAGTTTCATGATCACTATCATAAGCTCCCACTTCAATTGGTCTAGGTGCCACGGGAACAACTCCCTGTGCTCTGCCACACACTAGTTGAAGAGACGGTTCAATAACCTCATCAAGTCTCCACCATCCTCCCACTCAATTCTTTCGAGAGAAACTTTTCCTCGAGAAAGGACCCGATTCTAGAAACAATCCCTTATTGCTTTCGGATCTGAGACAGGAGGTATACCCAACTGTTTTGGGTGTCCTATGAAGATGCATTTATCCGCTTTGGGTTCGAGCTTATCAGCCTGAAACTTTTTCACATAAGCGTCGCAGCCCCAAACTTCTAAGAAATGACAGCTTAGGTTTCTCTAAACCATAGTTCATATGGTGTCATCTCATCGGAATTACGTGGTGCCCTATTTAAAGTGAATGTGGTTGTCTTTAATGCCTAACCCATAAACTATCGTGGTAATTCGATAAGAGACATCATGGTATGCATCATATCCAATAGGGTGCAGTTATGATGTTCGGACACACCATCACACTATGGTGTTCCAGGCTGTATTAGTTGTGAAA
Source organism: Triticum urartu (assembly GCF_056163025.1). Lineage (NCBI taxonomy): Eukaryota > Viridiplantae > Streptophyta > Magnoliopsida > Poales > Poaceae > Triticum > Triticum urartu. The sequence continues at coordinate 145,526,302 of NC_141879.1, read as the reverse complement.
CAATTTCCACAATGTCTTAATTCTGTGCCAAACTCGTAATTCAGATATTCATCTCTATGATCATATCATAGATATTTTATCCTCTTGTCACGACGATCTTTCAACTTCACCCTGAAATTACTTGAACCTTTCAATAATTCAGACTCGTGATTCATCAAGTAAATATACTCAACATCTACTCAAATCATCTGTGAAGTAAGAACATAACGATATCCACTACATGCCTCATCACTCATTGGATTGCACACATCAAAATGTATTACTTCCAACAAGTTGCTTTCTAGTTCCATTTTACTGAAAACGAGGCTTTCAGTCATCTTGCCCATGTGGTATGATTTGCATGTCTCAAGTGATTCAAAATCAAGTGAGTCCAAACGGTCCATTTGCATGGAGTTTCTTCATGCATATACACCAATAGACATGGTTCGCATGTCTCAAACCTTTCAAAACAAGTGATCCCAAAGATCCATCAACATGGAGCTTCTTCATGCGTTTTATACCGATATGACTTATGTGGCAGTGCCACAAGTAGGTGGTAATATCATTACTATCTTTTGGCATGAACATGTGTATCACTACGATCGAGATTCAATAAACCATTCATTTCAGGTGTAAGACCATTGAAGGTATTATTCAAATAAACAGAGTAACCATTATTCTCTTTAAATGAATAACCATATTGCGATAGACATAATCCAATCATGTCTATGCTCAACGCAAACACCAATCTCGATGGTAGAGGGAGCGTACGATATTTGATCAACCTTGGAAATACTTCCAACACATATCGTCATCTCACCTTTAGCTAGTCTCCGTTTATTCCGTAGCTTTTATTTCGAGTTACTAACACTTAGCAACCGAACCGGTATCTAATACCCTGGTGCTACTAGGAGTACTAGTAAAGTACACATTAACATAATACATCCAATATACTTCTATCGACCTTGCCAGCCTTCTTATCTACCAAGTATCTAGGGTAATTCTGCTCCAGTGGCTGTTCCCTTTATTACAGAAGCACTTAGTCTCGGGTTTGGGTTCAACCTTGGGTTTCTTCACTAGAGAAGCAGCTGATTTGCCGTTTCATGAAGCATCCCTTTTTGCCCTTGCCCTTATTGAAACTAGTGGTTTCACCAACCATCAACAATTGATGCTCCTTCTTGATTCTACTTTTGTGGTGTCAAACATTGCAAATATCTCAAGGATCATCATATATGTCCCTGATATATTATAGTTCATCACGAAGCTCAAGCAGCTTGGTGGTAATGACTTCGGAGAACCATCACTATTTCATCTGGAAGATCAACTCCCACTCGATTCAAGCGATTGTTGTACTCAGACAATCTGAGCACAAGTTCAACAATTGAGCTTTTCTCCCTTAGTTTGTAGGCTAAGAAAATCGTCGGAGGTCTTATACCTCTTGACGTGGGCACGAGCCTGAAATCCCAATTTCAGCCCTCGAAACATCTCATATGTTTCGCGACGTTTCAAAACATCTTCGGTGCCTCAACTCTAAGCCGTTTAACTGAACTATCACGTAGTTATCAAAATGTGTATGTCAGATATTCGCAACATCCATAGACAATGTTCGAGGTTCATCACACTGAGCGGTGCATTAAGGACATAAGCCTTCTATGAAGCAATGAGGACAAACCTCAGTTTACGGACCTAGTCCGCATAATTACTACTATCAACTTTCAACTAAATTTTCTCTAGGAACATATCTAAACAGTAGAACTGAAGCGCGAGCTACAACATAATTTGCGAAGACCTTTTGACTATGTTCAGGATAATTAAGTTCATCTTGTGAACTCCCACTTAGATAGACATCCCTCTAGTCATCTAAGTGATTACATGATCCGAGTCAACTAGGCCGTGTCCGATCATCACGTGAGACAGACTAGTCATCATCGGTGAACATCTTCATGTTGATCGTATCTACCATACGACTCATGCTCGACCTTTCGGTCTCTTGTGTTCCGAGGCCATGTCTGTACATGCTAGGCTCGTCAAGTCAACCTAAGTGTTTCACGTGTGTAAATCTGTCTTACACCCGTTGTATGTGAACGTTAGAATCTAACACCCGATCATCACGTGGTGCTTCGAAACAACGAACTGTCGCAACGGTGCACAGTTAGGGGGAACACTTTCTTGAAATTATTATGAGGGATCATCTTATTTACTACCATCGTTCTAAGTAAACAAGATGCATAAACATGATAAACATCACATGCAATCAAATAGTGACATGATATGGCCATCATCACTTTGCTCCTCTTGATCTCCATCTTCGGGGCTCCATGATCATCATCGTCACCGGCATGACACCATGACCTCCATCATTATGATCTCTATCATCGTGTCTTCATGAAGTTGTCTCGTCAACTATTACTTCTACTACTATAGCTAACGGTTAGCAATAAAGTAAAGTAATTACATGACGTTTATGTTGACACGCAGGTCATAAATAAATTAAGACAACTCCTATGGCTCCTGCCGGTTGTCATACTCATCGACATGTAAGTCGTGATTCCTATTACAAGAACATGATCAATCTCATACATCACATATATCATTCATCACATCCTTTTGGCCATATCACATCACATAGCATACCCTGCAAAAACAAGTTAGACGTCCTCTAATTGTTGTTTGCATGTTTTACGTGGCTGCTATGGGTTTCTAGCAAGAACGTTTCTTACCTACGCAAAAACCACAACGTGATATGCCAATTGCTATTTACCCTTCATAAGGACCCTTTTCATCGAATCCGATCCGCTAAAGTGGGAGAGACAGACACCCGCTAGCCACCTTATGCAACTAGTGCATGTCAGTCGGTGGAACCAGTCTCACGTAAGAGTACGTGTAAGGTCGGTCCGGGCCGCTTCATCCCACAATGCCACCGAATCAAGATTGGACTAGTAACGGTAAGCATATTGAACAAAATCAACGCCCACAACTACTTTGTGTTCTACTCGTGCATAGAAACTACGCATAGACCTAGCTCATGATGCCACTGTTGGGGAACGTAGCATATATTCAAAATTTTCCTACGTGTCACCAAGATCTATCTATGGAGTCATCTAGCAACGAGGGAGGAGTGGATCTACATACCCTTGTAGATCGCGCGCGGAAGCGTTCAAGAGAACGGGATTGATGGAGTCGTACTCGTCGTGATCCAAATCACCGATGATCCTAGCGCCGAACGGACGGCACCTCCGCGTTCAACACACGTATGGAGCAGCGACGTCTCCTCCTTCTTGATCCAGCAAGGGGAAAGGAGAGGTTGATGGAGATCCAGCAGCACGACGGCGTGGTGGTGGAAGTAGCGGGATTCCAACAGGGCTTCGCCAAGCGCTGCGGGAGGAGGGAGATGTGTCATGGGAGGGAGAGGGAGGCGCCAGGGCTCAGGTGTTGCTGCCCTCCCTTCCCCCACTATATATAGGGCCAAGGGAGAGGGGGGGCGCAGCCTTGGCCCTTCCTCCAAGGAAGGGTGCGGCCAAGGGAGGAGTCCATCCTCCCCAAGGCACCTAGGAGGTGCCTTCCCCCTTTAGGACTCTTCCTTTACCTCTTCTCTTGGCGCATGGGCCTCTTGGGGCTGGTGCCCTTGGCCCATATAGGCCAAGGCGCACCCCCTACAGCCCATGTGGACCCCCGGGACCCTTCCGGTGGTCCTGGTACAATACCGGTGACCCTGAAACTTGTCCCGATGGCCGAAATAGCACTTCCTATATATAATTATTTACCTCCGGACCATTCCGGAACTCCTCCTGACGTCCGGGATCTCATCCGGGACTCCGAACAACTTTCGGGTTACCGCATACTAATATCTCTATAACCCTAGCGTCACCGAACCTTAAGTGTGTAGACCCTACGGGTTCGGGAGACATGCAGACATGACCGAGATGACTCTCCGGTCAATAACCAACAGCGGGATCTGGATACCCATGTTGGCTCCCACATGTTCCACGATGATCTCATCGGATGAACCACGATGTCAAGGACTTAATCAATCCCGTATACAATTCCCTTTGTCTATCGGTACGACACTTGCCCGAGATTCGATCGTCGGTATCCTGATACCTTGTTCAATCTCGTTACCGGCAAGTCTCTTTACTCGTTCCGTAACACATCATCCCGTGATAAACTCCTTGATCACATTGTGCACATTATGATGATGTCCTACCGAGTGGGCCCAGAGATACCTCTCCGTTTACACGGAGTGACAAATCCCAGTCTCGATTCGTGCCAACCCAACAGACACTTTCGGAGATACCTGTAGTGTACCTTTATAGCCACCCAGTTACGTTGTGACGTTTGGCACACCCAAAGCACTCCTACGGTATCCGGGAGTTGCACAATCTCATGGTCTAAGGAAATGACACTTGACATTAGAAAAGCTTTAGCATACGAACTACATGATCTTGTGCTAGGCTTAGGATTGGGTCTTGTCCATCACATCATTCTTCTAATGATGTGATCCCGTTATCAATGACATCCAATGTCCATGGTTAGGAAACCATAACCACCTATTGATCAACGAGCTAGTCAACTAGAGGCTTACTAGGGACATGGTGTTGTCTATGTATCCACACATGTATCTGAGTTTCCTATCAATACAATTCTAGCATGGATAATAAACGATTATCATGAACAAGGAAATATAATAATAACTAATTTATTATTGCCTCTAGGGCATATTTCCAACAAGAAGATGGTGCTTACTGCTCGTTGGTGAAGAAGCTTCCCGGGACGGAAAGCTTGAAGGGGGGCGTGGTGGCATAGGTTCGGGCAGTCAGCCGAAGGGGGCTCAATAGGTGAGGCAATCATCGGGAGTTGCCGCCAATTATTCGAGGGGGAGGAGGGGAGGGGGGCGCCCAAGCTCGCGACATCTCCCCGCTTGCATGAGACCGGCGCCACGTTTCCCCTACCTGCACGAGACGAGCATGGCTGAGGGAAAACTATCGATTCTACCATTTCCTAACTAACCAACCTCCTCGCTTTCGGACTACTGCCCATTACTGCTTGCTAATGATGATGGCCCTAAGAAGCCCAAATCATTTCGCTTCGAGAACCACTGGATCAAGATGCCGGGTTTCCAAAAAATTGTCGCAGATGCTTGGAATGAAGATTCCTTACATGTGGAGCCATATCATAGGCTCTTCCATAAACTCAAGACCACCGGCCACAGATTGCGTTCCTGGAGCAAATCTCTATTTGCAAAGGCAAAGGTCCAACTTCATATGGCCCTAGAGGTCATCCTACACCTTGATCTTGCTCAGGAACAAAGAGAGCTTTCTCTTGAAGAAATGGACCTTCGAAAAAGGCTAAAGAGGAAAATAATTGGATGGGCTTTGTTGGAAAAATCTAGGAAAAGGCAAAACTCAAGAATCACTAATCTAAAAGAGGGAGATGCCAACACCCGCTATTTCCACCTCCGTGTGAACCATCGTAGGAGAAAAAATTTCATCCATCGCCTCAAGCACAACAATGGCTGGGTCACGGGTCACACGCAAAAGGAAGAAATTATCCATCGTCACTTCAAGAACATCGCCAAGAAAGGCCCTCCGCGCAATATTGATATCAACTGGAACATTTTACCGTCCCCTGATTGTGACCTTCGGGATTTGGATGAGAATATCTCTGAAGAGGAGGTGAAGGAGGCTATCTTTGCCATGCCTGCGGACAAGGCCCCGGGTCCTGATGGTTTCATTGGCGCCTTTTTCAAGTCATGCTGGAGCACAATAAAGGGGGACATTATGATGGCCATTAGACACTTCTCTGATCTTCATGCCTCCCACTTCCACTGGCTAAACTCTGCGGATGTCGCTCTCATCCCAAAGAAAGATGGTGCTGAGGATATTTTAGACTTTCGCCCCATTAGCCTTATACATGCCATTGCGAAGATTATAGCTAAAGTCATGTCCAACCGATTAGCCCCCCACATGCATAATCTTGTCTCTCAAGCCCAAAGTGCCTTCATCAAAAGGAGATGCATTCATGACAACTTCATGTATGTGCGCAATCTGGCAAGGCGTTTCCACCGCAACAGACGCCCGCTCTGCTATTCAAGCTTGACATTAAAAAGGCCTTCGACTCAGTTAGATGGGACTACCTCCTTGAGCTGCTAAGCCACCTGGGATTCCCTCCGCGTTTTCGGGGTTGGGTGTCAGCCCTTCTGTCCTCCGCGTCGTCATGAGTTCTGCTCAACGGTGTTCCTGGCTGCCCCATCCCGCTTGGCCAGGGGCTAAGACAGGGAGATCCAATGTCCCCTCTTCTCTTCATGCTCGCCATCGACCCTCTTCACCATATACTTCGAAAGGCCACTGAGCAAGGCAACCTACACCCGCTTGGCGGTAATGCCATGGTGATCCGTGCCTCGCTTTATGCGGATGATGCTGCCGTGTTCCTTGCGCCCATTAAAGCTGACGTCGATTTTTCACGGACTCCCTTGCGCGGTTTGGAGAGGTCACCGGTTTGACCATGAACTGCTCTAAAAGTTTGGTTGCTCCGATTCGGTGTGGAAACTTAGACCTTGATGATATCCTGCATTCCTTTCTGGCCAGCCGCTCATCATTCCCCATGAAATACCTTGGTTTGCCTCTATCGGTTAAAGGTCTGAAGCGCATGCACTTCCAGCCGCTCGAAGATAAGATCGCTACCCAGCTCACCCCTTGGATTGGCAAACTAATGGCTGCTCCGGGCAGAGCAGTACTGGTCAAGTCGGTCATCACGGCCACTGCCATTTATTACATGACAGCGCTAAATCTTCCAGTTCAGGTCATGAAAAAGATTGATTCCCTTTGACGAGCTTTTCTATGGGCTGGGTGTGATAAGGTCACTGGTGGCAATTGCAAGATCAATTGGGAGCAGGTGTGCAAGTCCAAGGCTCATGGTGGCCTAGGTATTTTGAATCTGGACAAATTTGCTACAGCCCTTAGAATCCGCTGGCTTTGGGCAGAGTGGGTGGATCCGGTTAAGCCTTGGGTTCATCCGGGAAGCCCATGTGATGAAAATGATAAAGATATCTTCGCGGCGGCCACCAAGGTGTTCGTTGGGGATGGCCTTCGTGCCTCTTTCTGGGAATCTGCATGGCTAGATGGGATCAGGCCCAAAGACATTGCACCACATATTTTCGAAATATCAAAGAAAAGTGGTTGTTCGGTCCACAAGGCTTTGCAGGACAACTTTTGGGTCTCCAAGGTGAATACCGCTGAAATCACCAACGTCAGTCATCTTACTGAGTTCATCAACCTTTGGGGAAAGATTTCACATGTTCATCTCCGTCCGGATGTGCCAGATTCTATTACCTGGAAGCTCACTAAGGATGGACTTTATTCGGCGGCGACGGCCTACAAAGCTCAGTTCCTTGGTTTGGTCGACACAGCAATGCCTTTGATGGTGTGGAAAAACTGGGCTCCCCCCAAATGCAAGTTCTTCGCCTGGCTCGTTATCAATAACAGGATTTGGACGGCGGATAGGCTACATCGCCGGGGATGGCCAAACTGCCACCTTTGCCCCCTATGTAAGCAAGTTCAAGAGTCGGCTGCACACTTCCTATTCCAATGCCGCTACACCGTCAGAGTTTGGGGGATGATTAAGACTTGGCTTGGCCTTGTTGATGTGCAGCGTGCAGATTGGGTGGCTATAGGTTCCGTCAAGGATTGGTGGCAACTCAATGCCTGTAGCATCTCGCAATCTCGGAGGGCGCTCATCTCTTTAATGATGCTTATCTCGTGGGAAATCTGGAAGGAGAGAAATGCTCATGTCTTCCGCAACACCGCGGTGCCGGTGGGGGTTATTGTTGCTAAAATCAAAGAGGAGGCTTCCATGTGGTGCCTGGCAGGCGCAAAATTTTTGAGTAATGTAATGCCGCGAGAGTAATGCTTTGTAATTCGGCCTTGGGCCAAAACCTCTATTTCTTCTTCTTAATCAATGAAAATGGCAAATCTTTTGCCTTATTTCAAAAAAAAAAACTAACCAAATGGGTCAAAATTGCATGTGGATGTTGCGGTCAACCGCCTCATGTGAATTACATGCACGCTTGTGAGCAAAAAATCCGGGTAGCGGACTGAGGGTGGTTTGGAGATCGGTCGAATAAAGCATCATTTAGAGCAAGCCTAACATTTCGCTCACTAGAAACAGGAAATAGATGGGCAAATTCTATTGAACGTCCACTACATCCAATAGTTGCCCAAACACACAGGCGGGCGAGGCGATCATTCGCGGTGAGCTGGCCCATTGAGGGCTCCTTTGATTCAAAGGAATTTTATAGGATTTTTGAAGGATTGAAATTCTTAGGATTTTTTTCTATGTTGCTCCTTTGATTCATAGGATTGAATCCCATAAAGAATTTTTTTTATGGAATCTTTTGTACTACATTTCATAGGAAATCTAACATCCACTCCAACTTTTTTTTACAATTCCTTTGTTTTTCCTGTGCAGTCAAACACTCATTGCTAATCCTATAGGATTCAAGTGGGCATGCCATTTCAATCCTATACTTTTCCAATTCCTACGTTGTCAAAATCCTAAGAATCAAAGAGGCCCTGAGCGTAGCCTAGTGTAGGATTTCCTACTGATTTTTGGGAACCTTCTAGAAGGTTCCAATACTGATTTTCTTTTTATGTTGTTTTAGTTGTTTTTGTGATTTTCTTTCCGCTTTTTCCTTTTCCTTATTATTTTTCTCTCTTTCCTTTTTTTCTCTTTTTTCAATGAACAAACTTTATGAGAAATGCTTGTTATTTTTTCACAATTTAAAAATAATGTTCTCGTTTTCAATAAATGTTCACAAATTTCAAAAACGATTATGCTCTAAAAAATTAAAAAGTTCATGTTTCGAAAAAGTTCAAAATTTTGATTTTTCAGATTTAAAAGAAATTCACAATTTTACAAATTTTTCACGTTTTCAAGATTTGTTCAAAAATTAATAAAATGACTGGAAATTTTCATGAAACCTTACGGTTTTAAAAATAGTTCCCAATTAATTTCAAAAAAAGTATTCGCATTTTTCATAAAATATTCATATTTTCAAAAATGTTCAAAATAACAAAAAGTAAAATCACCCTAGTGAACCAGCTAGCTACAGTGTCCGTTTCACTAGTGCCCTCCAGGCACTACAATAGCCGAATCCCTGGAGTAGTTTTTTTTAGGCTAACAAAAAAGCTAGTTGTTTTTTTCTAGGCAAAAGCTACAGTAGCTGGGTCAGTCGGTACAGTTTGCGCGTCTATTTGACGCAAAACACGTCACATAGGAGGTCTCATATAGATGCTCCCTGTGAACTTGACTTGTCTTCTTTTTTCTTCTGCCATATAATGCGTTTGGTTTCATTTATTTTAAGTTGTCTTCCTTATTTCTTCTGCCATTTAATGAGTTTGGTTTCGGGGGGAAATTGTACTACCAAGCTACGTAGATATGTTGACCGAGATCTGATGAACCACAAACTTGGATGCAACAGATACAGCACAATTTTGTAGAGAAGCAAGCCTGTAAAAAATGGAGAACCCTGCTGAAACTCCAAACGTAGTTAGACACACTGAGCAAGAGAGGAGCTAGAAAACCTTGTCGTCGAGTTTCCACCGGGCCCAAATGAGGGCCCCGTCCGGTACAAATACATTCAATAATATCCCTACAGAAGAATTCACATATGCAGGTAGAAGACTAGAGAAAGAATGAGGATCATTTGATGCAGCTGATGCACTGAGGGCGAGAGGCTTCCAGCAAGAGAATGGGAGGACGCTCCAGGGTCAGACGAACCAGGAACATCACCACCTGCCTCCCCAGGTCCTGGCGAAGGCGATGGAGCAAGGTACGAGTCGTGGATTGCTGCGGTGGACGGCTCCATGAGTGGAGGAGCTTGATGCGGTCCTGTGAGGGGAGGAGCAATATACAGATAAGAAACAGGAGTTTGCCCAGGACAAGCAGGAGAATGAAAAGAAAACGTGTAGCAGTACTAAGCATATGCCTTTCTTGTATCTTGAAAATGAGGTTGAAGTTGATCCTGAATTTAGCATGCAAGTAGAAAATTCCCTTATTCGGTACTAAAAAATTCTTTCAGATTACGTTGAAACCTGGCAGTTGTTTTCACCTGATTTTCCATTGTTCAATGTATCCAAACAAGAAGTCAAAAACTATTTGGTGTTAATCGATCGGACTCTGGGAATGCTTGATGCGGCTTGGTTCAAGTTTCAGTATTTCACAAGCATATTAGGCCTCCTTTGGTTCATAGGGTAGGAAAATCATAGGAAATGAGATGACATGTATCTCAAATCCTATGAATATGATAGGAAAGGAGTTGCCCTTTGGTTCACATCATAGGATTTTTTCCACTGAGTCTAGCCTAATGTTTATTTTCCTATAAATGTGAATGATACAAAGAATTCCTCCATAGGAATAGGATCCTATTCCTACAAATCAAAGGGGTGTAAAGGATCCTATCCTATGAAATTCCTACAAGATTCCTCCAAACCAAAGAAGGCCTTAATGATATTTCCGAAACATGTTTCAATATCAATGCATTTTCACTCATCTCCTTGTCCTTTTGGATGATAAGTATAAATAGTTGCATACAGTTTTCGGTAGGCAGTACTCAATTGTAGAGTGGACTAAATGGGAAGAAAACAGAATACTTACCAGGGCATGTAGGTTGAAGACCCGAGGACAGCCTGCAAACGCAAAGATGTATTATGTAAGTATCTTCAACCCGGAGAAGCTGAACAAAGATTATTTGTTTTCTTTTTGCTTACGATGTGGTAATGCTTCCGTTAACGAAGCCAGCATAGCTGCAAGACGAGACACCGCAGCCACCGCTGGTGGGCTGGGTAGTCACATTACCAAGCATTAGACTGCTATTGGAGCACTGCATACTTGAACATGACGTTCCTAATGAAGCTGGAGTGCAGTACAGACTGCGGGGGAAGAGAAAATGGAGATTACAGTCTGAAACTCACTTCAGTAATACAACTACATTGAACAAAAGACAAGGTAACTTTACTTGAGATCCCCTGGCCCACAGCTACATTCCACACAGTTACCAGCAGTAAGTGCATATGTCCCGTTTGCCACGAGCAATCCATAGTCCGAAGCAAAGTTAGGAAACGTAGACGCGCATGCTAATCAGAGAAACAAATAGCAGGCATCATTAGAAAAATAAACAGAGAGGTACCAAAGCAGGCAAGCAGATCCAATTCAACTATCAGTACTGAACATAGTTAACCATCAGCAAAAAAAAGGGCAGCCTGGTGCACGTAGCTCCTGCTTGCGCAGGGTCCGGGGAAGGGTCCGACCACTTTGGGTCTATAGTACACAGCCTTTCCCTACATTTCTGCAAGAGGCTGTTTCCAGGACTTGAAGGCAACAGCTTTACCGGCCAAGGCTCCCCTTTCATAGTTAACCATCAGCAAAAAGAGGAAAATCAATTGAAGTAAAAGAACCCTTAGATGAATAAAAGTAAAGATCCATCAATTAACATTTATAAGTATGTGTCATCTTATTCCTGTGTTTTTCCTATTAATATTTTTTCTAATTCCTATTATCCAAAGGAAAAGCTAGCATACTGATTGATATGTGCACTCAACATGAGAGCTCATAACAATCATGGTATCCACATCACCTATGTACCTCACCAAACACAGAAAAGTTAATCTTTTACAACCTAGCAGGCTCAAGCATGCTTTATCCCAATCCTGGACCACCGATATGAAAGAGATTAAAATGTATTTATGCATCCAACATTCGTCAAATCCAAACGTTGACGTTCATCAAATGGCCGCTGTCTGTTGGGCCTTGTGGAAATGTTGGAGCAATATGCTAATTCAGTACAAGATTCTGACTCAGCCTAATGAAGCTGCACGCGGACCCGGACTTATCAATCTTTTGCTGCACTGACAAACATAGGAGCTGGAAGATGACTTATGTTTATTTGTAAAAAAGGCTGTCGGCTTATGAGTGAAATAGGCGAGGAAAATAATGCATACAGCTCCACATAGATGAACACCAAAATGAGCATTTGATCTGATCATTCAAAGTAATTGCCAAAAGCCAAAATTCCGAATCTGAATAACCAGAGCACTGCCATCCAACCGCCAACTGTGCAAATGACTGTCGTTTTAGTATCGGTTCCAAAAATACTTTGGTGTTTAATTGTTCACGGTAGTTCCATTCCTCGCTCTATCCTTTTGGGCCTGGGCTGCAACCTGGTAATAATCATAGTATGTTGTATGCAAACAATCTTTAGCTTTCAATATAAAGCCAGGCCCCGTGCCTTTTGTCTAAAAAAGCTTAACATTTCTCATGGCCTAAAGTATCACCAATCTGCCGCTTTACAGCCTTCACAATGGTCTTTTTGTATCTGTTGCAAGTATAAAACGGAGAAGCGAAAAAGTATTCACGGCTATTGGTGAGATTACATCCGCAGATAACATCATAGCACAATTGGTTGGAAAATGATGTGGAATGTGTTGAGGCAGTCGGGTTCAGTGGCAGCGTTAATCGATCCTGCTATTGGGAAAATATTTTACCTGATAATGGAACTGCAAGGATGTCGCCGGGTGCCACGACGGGGCTCCCCATGGCATTCACATTGCTGAGATCCGTGACAGTGGTGGCGTGGCTGGCGGCGATGGATTGCACGGTGTCCCCGACCCGCACGACGTAGGAGAGGTAGACGGCGGGGAGGTTGTTGTCGGTGGAGTTGAGGCAGACGCAGGGGAAGGGGACGACGAGAATCTGGCCGGCGTCGAGCAGCGCGTCGGGGTCCGCCTCGGCGAGCCCGTTGGCGCTGCGGATCTGGTCGGCGGAGGCGAGGCCCGCGAAGACGACGTCGGCGACGGTGGCGAGGGTGTCGGCGGGGCGCGCGGCGTAGCGGACGGACACGGACTTGCGGACGCCGTCGGCGCAGGCGCAGCGGGTGGGGACGCGGAGGAGGAGCCCCGCGGGGAGGATCCGGTTGGCGGCGCCGGGGGAGGCGAAGTCGAGCGCGTTGGCGGCCAGCAGCGCCGCCGGGTCCGCGCCGAAGAGCGCCGCCACCTCGGAGACCTTCATGTCGGCGTAGAGCGAGTAGCCGAGCAGCGCCGCGCACGAGTCGGCGCTGGAGCAGGGCTCGATCGTGGTCTTCGCCGCCGCGCCGCCGGCCGCCGCGAGGATCACCAGCAGCGCCGCCGCGGCCGCGGCCGCCGGCCTCGACATTGGGGCCCGGCGAGGGGCTTAGGGTTGGGGCCTCGGGGGGGAGGGGGGGAGTGGGGAGCTGAGCTCGAGCTCTCTCTCGGCTTTTGGCTGCACAGTGTGCGGACTGGGAATCGAAATTTTTGGCGAGGAGCCGAGACTGCCGACTAGGCGAGAAGGGTGTGGAGGCTTCAGATGCCACGCAGGTGGCCGGTTGGCCAGCTGTCTATGACATGTGGGTGCCATGTCGGCGGACCCCAACCGTCGGTGGGAGGGAGGTTGTTTTCTGGCAGAATCTGTGTCTTGTGCGTGGAGGAGGGGACCCATATCTCGTGACCAACTCTATTTATGTCGGGTAAATTGAATTTTTTGTCCCCGAAATTTTTAAGTACTTTGATGATTTGCCTTGTTTCCATTGCAATTTATCATTTGCCACAAAGATGGTTGCATTCCTTTTTCTTTTCTTTTTTTTGCGGGGAGATGGTTACATTCTTTCAGGGTTTAGCAGGAGAAGACGTTTCGTCGACTACAAAAATGTATGTGACGACTTCGTCAATCTCAAGATATTATGCCGCCACAAGGTGCTAATCCAGCTGCCCGACCTCTGGCCTGCCAAACAATCCTCACCGATTATTGTGTCGCCCGGCTCCTCCTCCCCCATGCATGCTGCTTCTTCGTCGGGATACCCAGGTTTTTTGTTTCATTTCTTTACTGTTTTTTGGTTTTCTTCTCCAATTTTCTCTTTCCTGTTTATTACTTTTTAGTTTTTGAAAAGCTGTTCATAATTTAAAATTTAAAAAACAACACGTTTTCAATTTTGGGGGATTTCAAAAACTGTTTGTATTTTAAAAAATTGTTCACAGATTAAAAAAACATGCTCTCAAAATGTTTCGGCTTTAAAAAGTTGGAATTTCCTATTTTTTGTCCTTTTGTGAATTTTTTTAAACACAAGCAAAATTTGAAATTATCAACAATTTTCTGAAATTTCATTTTTTGTGAAAAATCAAACAATGAAAATATGATTTTTTAATAAAAATTGTGAACTTTTTTATGACAATGCAAATAGTTTTTGAAACTTTAAAACACTTTTTTAATTGTTTTGATTTTTTTGAATATTTTAACATTTTCCGAAGACTCAAACATTTTTCCAAAATTGCGGATTTTTTTCTTAAACTGCAAACACTTTTAAAATTTGCAAAATAAAATTGAAGAAATAAAAATTATTTTTTTGGGATTTTTTGAATTGTGAATTCCAGATATTTTTCTAGAAAACACGAAAAAATTGTTCCTTCCGATTTTATTTTGAAAAACGATCATATCTAAAAAGATATTGAACATTTTCTAAATTTTTGAAAAAAAGAAACAGAAAAGAAAATAATGAAAAAAGGAAATAATAAAGAATTAATAAGGAAAAGAAAAAGATGTGCGGTTTGGGGGAATGTGCCAGCCTAATTTACACGACCCTGTGTGTTTTGGCTACTATTTGCCGTAGTGAGCGGCAAATAGGATTTTCCACAGTCCCTACCCTACAACTTTTACACTAGAGAATTCGACTACCGTAGAAAGCAAGAAGGAAATTCATGTTACTTCACTGTAAAAATCATGTTACTTTTTTTAACACAAATCATGTTACTTCTTTATACGGGAAACTAGCGAGAGCATTGTTTATTGTATAGACCGAAAATAAAAGAAAAACATCTACAAGTGTAATTTCTATCTCACACTGAAACTTGTGAAAACAGTGGTACAGCATTAGTTATGTTATTTGCAAACAGAAGAGTCCAGATTTTGTCTCACAAGGACCTGCCATGTCTTATCGTGTGTAGACGAATTACATGATCTCCTGGAGAGGTTGTTCGTCGTATGGATTTCACATGAACAGCCCCCTCGTGGAGTTGTGGTCTCAAATGTCTACTACTCCCTCCGTCCCATAATATAAGAGTGTAGTATCAAAAACGCTCTTGTATTATGGGATGGAGGGAGTACAGGTTAGTATCACCCGCCATTCATACGCTCATTACTCATTAAGTTCTATGTGTACCAGACCAATCAGTCGCATGCCAATGCCATGCCAAAAGCCTCTGATTAATATAGATGCATTCATGCAAAGAAGAGCCAAGCTCTCTGCCTAGCAATGCTGCTCGAGTACAGAGCTTCAGTACCCGAAAACAATGGTGAATTCATCGCAAGAGTAACCGAAGAAAAAGAAAACCTCTTGCAATCCTACCCACAACTTTCTGGTTCTTAGGATCTGCAGGGACCTGAGCAGGGAAAAAATAGAGCTCTCAAGTTCTTCTTCAATCTTCTTTTTTGCAGAGGTCTTGTCACTATCTCATGGATTCATTCTACGGGTTCCAAAAATTATTCACTGCTGATTCGGTTCAGTGACCGCCGGAGGACAGCATGGAGATGTACTAGAATCTGGGAGGACGGCGGGGGCGAGCGATCACTCGCCCTTGGTTAACAATGTGAGTTGGTCAGGTGCTTCAAGCTCGCGACGTCGAACAGCTCCATGAATCTCAGGTCGGTGCTCCTCACTTTCGCAGCGGCGAAGCGCTGGTACTCGTCGAAGACCGAAGACAGGCACCATTTCTGCAACTTCCTCATGCAACCGACGACGCATCCAGTTCGGTGCTGCAGATACAAACGAGAGTATTGCACGGTGAGTAAGTAGAAAGTTATCGACTTGAAGATACCAGCTGAAAAGCGTCAAATGAAAACTGATTAAGCTTACCTTGCCTCTCTTGCAGTGAATAAGTAATGGCTGATTTCTTACATCTGGAAGAAAGAAAACGAAAGGAGTAAGAGAGATGAAATGCTGTGATGGAGGTGACCGATATGGGAAGGATCAATGGAAGATGAAGTACCTAGGACAACTTTAAGCGCCTCCCGGATTTTCTCATCGGGTATCTCGACGAATGGTTCCTGCAGTAACAGAGTTTCAGGCATTGTCAGACCAGGCATCAGATTCTGGACATAAATGGTGGAATTATCAAGACTTTAGAATTAATTACACACACAATGAGCAGTTGTAACATGAAATGTGGTGTATAGAGTTACATATAAATCTATAGCATTGATAAATATTGTACGCTAAATGTACCAAGGTCCAGTAAAGGCTGAACCAGACAAAGAAAAATAGATGACCAATTCCTTGAAATCTTTCTGCTGGTTAGCTAGTGCCCCAGTTTCTTTATTTCAGTGGTTTCAACAAATTAGATCTTATTATATTGGAGAAAAACCCCAACTTGCCATGTCTGTCTATCAAGTGACATGATTTTCTTCATAAAAAGAAGTAGCGTTCAGTATAAGGTCAACTATCCATCATGTATTATTTTTGAAGGTAGGACTACAAACCACATTTGGATGTCCCTGCTGACTAATAATTATAATTGCAAAAAAAGTCTGACAATGACAACGCTAATCTAAGAAACTATGACACACAGACCAATAGGAAGGAACAAACCAGCTTTACAGCAACAGAACAACCGGTTCGTATAAATGACAAATCTACTTAATTATGCATTAGGTCATGGATGACCTGGGAGTTCAGACATAAAAAAAAAAGAAATAATTGGGGTAGTTTCTTGTCATTCATAGCATCAGTCAAAAGCAATAAAATATGTTTTTGACACTATAAATATGATTTGTCTTGACCGCTTCACCAGTTCCCAAATAATTAAAACGGACTAGTCACAAAAAAGTACTTTTATTCAAAAAAAAAAGTACTGGATTCAGAATATCTAAAGCAACATTATAATAAAGAAAACTGTAGTCACCCCTTGAAAAAAAATCTGGAAGCTTTGCCCACAACTATATCACAATTGTCATCAATGAACTGAGCAAATAATGGCACCTAAACCTCCACAAGTAAAAGGGTAAAATTCTAGAAAATATTTTTCAGCTACAATATGTGTCCCTTCAAAAATTGTTGTACAATTTAATTCTTAAAGAAGTATGGAACTTCACATACCAACAATCTACTGCAAGTTTTGTTCATAAGTGGCATGAAATTCTTTTAAATTAAGGTAAAATTACATGTAAAACACCATGACATTTGCTATTCAGGAAAACCAGCAAGAACACATGGAGAAGCAGCACCGCATATGCCAACATCAGATGCAAAGCATCAGCGAGGTACATGGTCACATGAAAACAGGGAACTGTACAACAACAAAAATGAAAAAGGTTTCATCTAAAATATGATTTCACATGCTCAGATCTATCATTGCTAGATCCCTGGCACAAACCATATGTGGCGATCTAATCAATCATCCAGCCTAATTTTTTTTTTGCGGGTATCCAGCCTAAAAATTATATAGGACTGAAACCTAGCATGATAAATCAGCAATCATTTTGCCAGCAGGAAGAATCCAATGTATTGTCCTCCATGCTCAGTTCCATCTACTCGGTGAACAGAGCAATTTACGGATCTCGAAAAACTGTGGCAGATCTAGGCCTCCAGTGTTATCCCCTCTCATCAAGAACAGAACAACACTGGACATGCCCCCGCTATCATTGTGTGCCATACTGACATGCCCTCAATTATTTCCTTTTCTTTCTTACTTGTGAAAAAAATGTTTTTCTGAGGCATAGTGAAAAACTACCACTTGTTCTTTTATCCTCTTCAGTGCGTGAGCTTTTTATACATTTTCGTCCAACTTGACTCGGGCAGCTAGATCAGTCCAATATCAACTTAACGCATGGACCATTGTGGATTAGGTTGCCAAACAGAGCACATAACAACTAGTAGTGCTGCATGCATCAACCAAGAATTTTAATTCACAAAACCGGGCATAGCCTGTTGGGACCATTAAAGCTGCTTAAAACGACCTAAAGAGCAAGAGCATATGGCGTGAATAGGAGTTACAGGCCCCATGAGCTGCTCACACTGAAGCCTCTACAAGAAAATTCCTGTACCAAATAAATTGTGTCCTTCTTGCAAACAAAAAATCAAAAACAAAAAACAAATAGTCCATGAGCTACCTACTTTGCAGAAACAGTGAAAATATCAATCAAACAAGAAAAGGAAAAGAAAAGAAAAACTAAGAAAATAAAATGAAAGGGGATAATGGAGATGCTTTGTGAACTATGCACACTCACTACCAGCCTTGTTATCACAGGAGCAAACCAATTAGAAACCATCGAGAATATTAGGATTTTTTTTGGGTTTAAAATCAGCAGCACAGCTGGGTCGATTAATCAAACCAATGCTGAAAGGGACCACCGCCGATGTGGCGTAAAACTTGAAAAATCCCCAGGCTGGTGGTAGGAGGAAGGAGATAGATGCGCCTATTAGGCAAGTCAGTTGATAACAAATAAAATCCAGCCAGGGACGCATTGGATTCTCCCCCGAGCCACCTAGGCGAGTATTCACTAATCTAGGACGCGTAATAGCGACATGATCAACGGCCTCGGTTCTTGGCAAGCAATTCTCGTATGTCCCGGAAAGTAATCATGATTATCTATCTATAACCTGTGATTCTGCCTTCCCCAAGAATTGCCATCAAGAGAAACACGTAGAAGAGAATTTCATAAAAGCAAAGCCAGATTGTTCGTCTTTTGGTTACCTTGCGGCCCTCGATTCCGAACTGGTGGAGCTTGATTCCGTTCTTCTCGAGGAACTCCGTGTTAATCTCCGGGTACGGCTCCGGGCAGAGGTACCTGAGCGATGATGAGCCGACGGACGTCAGAACACGAGCAGCGCAATAATTGCAGGCATGCGGAGCAGGGAGGGGCGGGGAGGATCCTCACACGATGGAGCGGAGGTTGAGGGACTTGAGGAAGCGGAAGTTGGCGGCGGCCGGGAAGCCGGAGCGGTAGATGCCGTCGTCGACCATGGCGAAGTTGAGCGGCGGCACGAGCGTGGCCTCGTCGTAGCCCCCCGCCCCGGCCGCCGCCAGCAGCGGCGGCAGCGGCGGGGGCATGGGGAAGATCTTGGGGGGCTTCTCGTGCTTCCACAGCTCGAGGCCGCTCATCTCCATGGCCTCCTCCCGCTGCCCCGCCTCCAGGGCCCTCTGCCTGGGCATGATTTCCAGCTTCATGATGGCGCCCGGTCTCGCACGGGGGCAGGGACAGGGGCAGAACCGTAAAATCCCCCACGAGATGGGTGTGCTTTGTGTGCGTGATGGCTTGAGCGGTGTGGGTGTGATGGCCTAACTGGAAGGCAGAGGTTATTTATAGCAGAGGATGGATGAAGGAAGGAAGAGAGGGAAACTCCAAAAGGTTGCAAGAGGGGGAAAAGGTGGGTAATTGGAGGAAGGAAGGGAACTCCAAGAAAAAAGTGTGATGATGATTGATGAGGAGAGGTGAAATTTTTGGGATAAGGAGGTGATTTAATGTGTGTTATGACATCTAGAGTGTCTACTAGCACAATTGGTTCCATTATTCATGTGTGATTGTAGTTCAATTCTGTAAAATTAAATCCCGATGACTTAATCATGAGAAAGGGTGTGTTGGTTCAAGCGATTGTCCCGGATATTTTTAGGGTACGGCTAGCTCTTATCTAGATAAGAAATAACTATGTCTCATCTAATTTCTACTTCGTTGGATATTACGTGGAGATTCATGATGATTTTTTTCTTTTATTTTTCTGTTTGGTTAATCACATAGTGTAGAAGTTTGATGAGACTTTGTTATTTTTCTCACCTAGATGAGAAGAAGAAAACCCCTTTTAAAAAATACATTATCTGACGCGGGAAAATTATCTGGGGACCAACACAAATGTTGAAATCGTCTTATCGAGGCAACACTATAAGTGTAAATTTGTTTGTCCTTCGTGTGGGCGGAACTCTCATCCTATCCCTTTGATGATCAATAGTAGGGACCATGATAGGCCGATCATTGATGTGAAACGTATGTTATTGCCATTCCAGCTGCGTGTACTACGGGCTTGTCAAGATGTCAACACTTTTCAATGCACATCATTGTCCATCTCTAGCGAAATGTACGTAAGATCCACTTACATGCTGAGTCATGCTATAGATGCGATTAGAGACTGTATAACAAGAAAGAGATGTATGACTTATCATCATTATTACTCCCTCTGTAAACTAATATAAGAGCGTTTAGATCACTACTTTAGTTATCTAAACACTCTTATATTAGTTTACAGAGGGAGTACTATTTTTGCTTTGGTCCGTGCATAGCAATTTTTGTTCCACTTTTCATGATGAAGCCAACATAACATACATATTATACACCTTCAACATTAACGATAAAACCATGCGTTATGTATTGTTGCATCATTATACATTAGCTTGGACACTGTGCTTTCCAGACAAAAAAAAAATACGGGCATATTCGCTCAAAACTTGCCATATTTCTCATTCAAATCTGGGTCAGATTTTAGAAATAGTCACATAATAGTTAGAGCTATCGTGTGAAGATAGTGCGATGAAGTGTCGGTGAAATGGTGGACGACGGAGTGCATGGGAAAAGACAAAAATGTCAGAAGACGTGAAGATAAGGTGTTGCGGTAACCTCTCCATGTCTAATGCGTTGATGTAGCCGATAGCATGATGGAGACGTATTTCGTTCTCCCGCTTTGCTAATATCAGTTGCTAGATGTTTATATTAATCTTATTCACCTAAATTTGCTCATCATTAATTGATCCTAAATCGCAATAGAAACATAAGGGTGAAAGTGGTTAGGAAAATTTTCGACCCAAACCGTTTCTGAATATGGTTTTATAGGATATGGTAAGAGAATTTTGATATCCAAATATTATCGAATATGATTCAAACGGACAATGCTCATACCATATCATATTCCATAGGCAAGCTCGGAATAATCATATGTTTGAACTAACAATTTAGAAGAATTGCCAAGGGTTAACAACTGAAAAGATTGTCTACTACACACAGACCATCTTCTGTTCTACCCCTTTGCTAATATCAGTTGCTAGAATGCGCGTCATTAACTAATCCTAAAATTGCAGTACAAAAATAAGTGTGAAAGTGGTTAGGATAATTTCAAACGATTTCGGAATCTGGTCTTACAGGACATGGTAAGAGATTTTGACATTTGAATAATCCGATTCGATTCGGATGGATAATACCATACCATGTTCCATAGGCAAGCTTCGGATACTTAGATGTCTGATCTAAATATTTAGAAGAACTACCAAAGGGTTAACAACTGAGCTCCATAGGCGCAAGATTAAACCCGGGGTGTTCTGTGTTGTGTGCGGACGGGAGGAGACGAATCTACACAGGTTTTGGAGCTGTCCACACTCTGCAAAATTCTGGAAAGTGTTGTACTCGGAATTGGGAGCACAGGCGGCGATCCCGCCGGAGTCAGTAAGCTCCCAGAGTGCGCTGTCTCAATGGCTTCTGTCGTGGTTTGCTGATGCGTCGGACGATGCTCGTGCTATAATGGTGCAGGTTTTATATGCTTTGTGGGTGGCACGGAATAACGCGCGAGACGGGAATAGGATTGAGGAAGCGGCGGACACGGCTGGCATGGTGAGGAGACTCATGGAGGAGTGGCAGAATGTTAATGGCAGAGCAAGCAAAATTCCGCGAGCAACCCCGGTCCAGAAGTGGAGCGTCCCAAAGGAAGGGTGGATCAAGGCGAATGTCGATGGTGCAACTACTAAAGGAGGGGAGCAGTGGCGGAGCCACAGGGTGGACAGGGTGGGCCACGGCCCACCCTGGAATTTTGGGCCGGTCTGCATAGGATAGGATTATTAAGACATGAGCCATGGGGAAAGAAGCCCAGCAAGGCAGAAAGAGCAGCCGGGGGAGAAGAAGGCCGAACGCACAACACGCACATCGCACATGCTCACCGTACCACATGAGGCGGCCGCACAACCCTTGTCTCGCTCGATTCCGATTCGCCGCCTGCTTTCTTGCTTCCCCGTTGCGGCGTCGCCTCGCCGGCCACCAGGAGGAACCGCCCTAACGTCCCCGTGTTGGAAATATGCCCTAGAGGCAATAATAAATTAGTTATTATTATATTATATTTCATTGTTCATGATAATCGTTTATTATCCATGCTAGAATTGTATTGATAGGAAACTCAGATACATGTGTGGATACATAGACAACACCATGTCCCTAGTAAGCCTCTAGTTGACTAGCTCTTTGATCAATAGATGGTTACGGTTTCCTGACCATGGACATTGGATGTCGTTGATAACGGGATCACATCATTAGGAGAATGATGTGATGGACAAGACCCAATCCTAAGCCTAGCACAAGATTGTGTAGTTCGTATGCTAAAGCTTTTCTAATGTCAAGTATCATTTCCTTAGACCATGAGATTGTGCAACTCCCGGATACCGTAGGAGTGCTTTGGGTGTGCCAAACGTCACAACGTAACTGGGTGGCTATAAAGGTGCACTACGGATATCTCTGAAAGTTTCTGTTGGGTTGGCACGAATCGAGACTGGGATTTGTCACTCCGTGTAAACGGAGAGGTATCTCTGGGCCCACTCGGTAGGACATCATCATAATGTGCACAATGTGATCAAGGAGTTGATCACGGGATGATGTGTTACGGAACGAGTAAATAGACTTGCCGGTAACGAGATTGAACAAGGTATCGGGATACCGACGATCGAATCTCGGGCAAGTATCGTACCGATAGACAAAGGGAATTGTATACGGGATTGATTGAATCCTTGACATCGTGGTTCATCCGATGAGATCATCGTGGAGCATGTGGGAGCCAACATAGGTATCCAGATCCCGCTGTTGGTTATTGACCGGAGAGTTGTCTCGGCCATGTCTGCATGACTCCCGAACTCGTAGGGTCTACACACTTAAGGTTCGATGACGCTAGGATTATAGGGAAAGTATGTACGCGGTTACCGAATGTTGTTCGGAGTCCCGGATGAGATCCCGGATGTCACGAGGAGTTCCGGAATGGTCCGAAGGTAAAGACTGATATATAGGAAGTATGGTTTTGGCCACCGGAAGTGTTCTGGGCATCACCGGTAGTGTACCGGAACCACCGGAGGGGTCCGGGGGTCCACCGGGAGGGGCCACGGGCCCCGGAGGCATACATGGGCCAAGTGTGAGAAGGGACCAGCCCCTAGGTGGGCTGGGGCGCCTCCCCACCAAGGCCCATGCGCCTAGAGAGAAGAGGGGGCAAACCCTAAGGGCTGGGCCCTAAGGCCCATGCCTGGTGCGCCTCCCTCTCCCCCCACTTGGCCGCCACCCCAGATGGGGATTGGGGCTACCGCCACCCCTAGGGTGGAAACCCTAGGTGGGGGCGCAGCCCTCCCTCTCCCCCTATATATAGTGGAGGCAAAGGGGCAGCGCAACACACGAAGTTCTTCCCTCTCCCTCCTCGTCTCTCGTAGTGCTTGGCGAAGCCCTGCTGGAGTCCCGCGCTCCTCCACCACCACCACACCGTCGTGCTGCTGCTGGACGGAGTCTTCCCAACCTTTCCTTCTCCCCTTGCTGGATCAAGGCGTGGGAGACGTCACCGGGCTGCACGTGTGTTGAACGCGGAGGCGCCGTGGTTCGGCGCTTAGATCGGAATCAACCGC
This sequence comes from Triticum urartu, assembly GCF_056163025.1. Lineage (NCBI taxonomy): Eukaryota > Viridiplantae > Streptophyta > Magnoliopsida > Poales > Poaceae > Triticum > Triticum urartu. The sequence continues at coordinate 145,502,645 of NC_141879.1, read as the reverse complement.
GATCTGAATCGCTACGAGTACGACTCCTTCATCCGCGTTCTTGCAACGCTTCCGCTTAGCGATCTACAAGGGTATGTAGATGCACTCCCCTTCCCCTCGTTGCTAGATTACTCCATAGATTGATCTTGGTGATGCATAGAAAATTTTAAATTTCTGCTACGATCCCCAACAGTGGCATCATGAGCTAGGTCTATGCGTAGTTTCTATGCACGAGTAGAACACAAGTTGTTGTGGGCGTCGATTTTTTTCAATTTACTTGCCGTTACTAGTCTTATCTTGATTCGGCGGCATCGTGGGATGAAGCGGCCCGGACCGACCTTACACGTACGCTTACGTGAGACTGGTTCCACCGACTGACATGTACTAGTTGCATAAGGTGGCTAGCGGGTGTCTGTCTCTCCCACTTTAGTCGGATCGGATTCTTTGAAAAGGGTCCTTATCAAGGGTAAATAGAAATTGGCATATCACGTTGTGGTTTTGGCGTAGGTAAGAAACGTTCTTGCTAGAAACCTATAGCAGCCACGTAAAAACTTGCAACAACAATTAGAGGACGTCTAACTTGTTTTTGCAGCATATGCCTTGTGATGTGATATGGCAAAAAAAAGGATGTGATGAATGATATATGTGATGTATGAGATTGATCATGTTCTTGTAATAGGAATCACGACTTGCATGTCGATGAGTATGACAACCGGCAGGAGCCATAGGAGTTGTCTTAATTTATTTATGACCTACGTGTCAACTTAAACATCATGTAATTACTTTAGTTTATTGCTAAACCATTAGCCATAGTAGTAGAAGTAATAGTTGATGAGACGACTTCATGAAGACAGGATGATGGAGATCATGGTGTCATGCCGGTGACGATGATGATCATGGCGCCCCGAAGATGGAGATCAAAAGGAGCAAAATGATATTGGCCATATCATGTCACTATTTGATTACATGTGATGTTTATCAGGTTTTACATCTTATTTGCTTAGAACGACGGTAGCTTAAATAAGATGATCCCTCGCAATAATTTCAAGAAAGTGTTTCCCCTAACTGTGCACCGTTGCGAAGGTTCGTTGTTTCGAAGCACCACGTGATGATCGGGTGTGATAGATTCTAACGTTCGAATACAACGGGTGTAAGCCAGATTTACACACGCAATACACTTAGGTTGACTTGACGAGCCTAGCATGTACAGACATGGCCTCGGAACACGGAAGACCGAAAGGTCGAGCATGAGTCGTATAGAAGATACGATCAACATGAAGATGTTCACCGATGTTGACTAGTCCGTCTCACGTGATGATCGGACACGGCCTAGTTGACTCGGATCATGCTTCACTTAGATGACTAGAGGGATGTCTATCTGAGTGGGAGTTCATTAAATAATTTGATTAGATGAACTTAATTATCATGAACATAGTCTAAATTGTCTTTGTAAATATGTTGTAGATAAATAGCTCACGTTGTAACTCCCTGTTTCAATACGTTCCTAGAGAAATACAAAGTTGAAAGATATTGTAAGCAATGATGCGGACTGGGTCCGTAGTCCGAGGAGTGTCCTCACTGCTACACAGAAGGCTTACGTCTTTGATGCATCACTTGATGTGCAAACCCCTACAACGTTGTCTATGGATGTTGTGAACACCTGACAGACACATCCGGATGACTACTTGATAGTTTAGTGCACCATACTTTACGGCTTAGAATCGGGATTCCAATGACGTTTTGAACACCATAAGACATATGAGATGTTCCAAGAGCTGAAATTGGGATTTCAGGCTCATGCCCGTGTTGAGAGGTATGAGACCTCTGACAAGTTCTTTTGCCAACAAGATGGAGGAGAATAGCTCAGCTAGTGAGCATGTGCTCAGAATGTCTGGATGCTACAATCACTTAAATCAAGTGGGAGTTAAACTTCCAGATAAGATAGTGATTGATAGAGTTCTCTAACCACTATCACTAAGCTACTAGATCTTCGTGATGAACTATGACATGCAAGGGATGGAGTTGATCCCGGAGCTGTTCGCGGTGCTTAAGACCGCAAAAGGTAGAAATCAAGAAGGAGCATCAAGTGTTGATGGTTTAACAAGACCACTGGTTTCAAGAAGGGCAAGGGCTAGAAGGGAAACTTCATGGATGGCAAACCAGTTGCCGCTCCAGTGAAGGAACCCAAGGTTGAACCCAAACCCGAGACTAAGTGCTTCTATTGTAAGGGGAACGGTCACTGGTAGCGGAATTACCCCAAATGCATGGTAGATAAGAAGACTGGCAACTTCAACAAAGTATATACGTGTTATTAATGTGTACCTCACTAGTACTCCTGGTAGCACCTGGGTATTGGATACCGGTTCAGTTGCTATTATTGGTGACTTGAAGCAAAAGCTACGGACTAAACGGAGACTGGCTAAGGGCGAGGTGACGATGTGTGTTGGAAGTGTTTCGAAAGTTAATGAGATCACCATCGCACGCTCCATCTGCCTTCGGGATTAGTATTGAACCTAGATAAATATTATCAGGTGTCTACGTTGAGCATGAATATGATTAGATCATGTTCATTGCAATACAGTTATTCATTTAAGTTAAAAAATAATGGTTATTCTGTTTACATGAATAATGCCTTTCATGGTCATGCACCCTATGTGAATGGTTCATTGAATCTCGGTCATAGTAATACACATGTTCAGGCCAAAAGATGTAGAGTTAATAATGATAGTACCACTTTCTTGTGGCACTGCCGCTTAGGTCATATTGGTGTAAGACGCATGAAGAAACTCCATGTCGATGGATGTTTGGAGTCACTTGATTTTGAATCACTTGACACATGCGAGCCATGCCTCATGGGCAGGATGACTAAGACCCCGTTTTCAGGTACAATGAAACGGGCTAGTGACTTGTTGGAAATCATACATGCTGATGCGTGTGATCCAATGAGAATTGAAGCGTGCGGTGGATATCGCTATTTTCTCATCTTCACTAACGATTTGAGTAGATATAGGTATATTTACTTAATGAAGCACAAGTCTGAAACATTTGAAAAGTTCAAGCGATTTCAGAGTGAAGTTAAGAACCATCATAACAAGAAGATCAAATTCCTACGATCTGATCGATGAGAATTTCTGAGTTATGAGTTTGGCAATCACTTAAGACATTGTGGAATTGTTTCACAATTGAAGCCACCTGGAACACCACAGGGTAATGGTGTGTCCGGACATCGTAATCGAACCTTATGAGATATGTGCGATCTATGATGTCTCTTACCGATCTATCGTTTTCATTTTGAGGTTATGCGTTAGAGACAGCTGCATTCACTTTAGATAGGACACCATCTAAGTCCGTTGAGACGACGTCGTGTGAACATTGGTTTGGCAAGAAACCAAAGCTGTCGTTTCTTAATGTTTGGAGCTGCGATGCTTAAGGCTTCAGCCTGAGAAGCTCGAACCCAAAAGCGAACAAACACATCTTCATAGGATACCCAAAGGTAACAGTTGGGTATACCTTCTATCTCAGATCCGAGGGCAAATTGTTTGTCGCTAAGAATAGGTCCTTTCTCGAGAAGGAGTTTCTCTCGAAAGAATTGAGTGGGAGGAAGATAGAACTTGATGAGGTTGTCGAACCTTTACTTCAACCAGAGAGTGATGCAACACAGAAAGATGTTTTTTTGTGGTGCCAACGTCTGTTGAATAGGAAGTTAATGATAGTGATCATAAAGCTTCGGATCAAGTTGCTATCGAACCCCGTAGGTCGACAAGGATATGTACTACTCCTGAGTGGTACGGTAATCTTGTCTTAGATATCATGTTGTTAGACAACAATGAACCTACGAGCTATGGAAAAGCGATGGTGGGCCCGTATTCCGACAAATGGTTAGAAGCCATGAAATTTGAGATAGGATCCATGTATCAGAACAAAGTATGGACTTCGGTGGACTTGCCCGATGATCGGCAAGCTATTGAGATAAATGGATCTTTAAGAAGAAGACGGACGTGGGCAGTAATGTTACCGTCTATGAAGCTCGACTTGTGGGAAAGAGTCTTTTTCACAAGTTCAAGGAGTTGACTACGATGAAAATTTCTCACCCGTAGCGATGCTTAAGTCCGTCGGAATCATGTTAGCAGAAGCTGTATTTTTTGATTATGAAATCTGACAGATGGATGTCAAAAACAAGTTTTCTTACCAGTTTTCGTAAGAAAGAGTTGTATGTGATAGAATAAAAGTTTTGTCGATCCTAAGGATGCTAAAAGGTATGCTGGCTCCAGCGATCCTTCTATGGACTAGAGCAAGCTTCTCAGAGTCAGAATATATGCTTTGATGGAGTGATCAAAGCTTTTAGGTTTATACAATGTTTGCTAGAAACTTGTATTTACAAGAAAGTGAGTGGGAGCACTACAACATTTCTGATAAGTATATGTGGATGGCATATTGTTGATTCGAAATAATGTAGAATTTCTGGAAAGCATAAACGGTTGTTTAAAGAGTGATTTTCAAAGGAAGACCTGGATAAAGCTGCTTACATATTGGGCATCAAGATCTATAGAGATAGATCAAAAACGCCTGATGATACTTTCAAAGAACGCACACCGTGACATGTTTTTGAAGGAGCTCAAAATAGATCAGTCAAAGAAGGGGTTCTTACCTAAGTTGTAAGGTGTGAAGTTGAGTAAGACTCGAAGATTGACCACGGTAGAAGAAAGAGGAAGGACGAAGGTCGTCCCCTATGCTTTTGTCATAGGATCTATACGGTATGCCATGCTGAGTACCGCACCAGATGTGTGCCTTGCTACATGTCTGGCAAGAGGGTACAAAGGTGATCTAGGAGTGGATCACCAGATAGCGGTCAAAATTATCCTTAGAGGAATAAGGAAATGTTTCTCGGTTATGGAGGTGATAAAGAGTTCGACGTAAAGAGTTACATCGATGCAAGCTTAACACCTATCTAGATAGCTTTGAGTAGAGATACCGTATACGTATAATGGAGCAACAATTTGGAATAGCTCCAAGTGGAACGTGGTAGCAGCATCTATGATATGACATAAAGTTTTGCGAAATACATAGGGATCTGAATATTGCAGACCCGTTGACTACAACCTCTCTCACAAGCATAACATGATCAAACCCAGAACTCATTGAGTGTTAATCATATAGTGATGTGAACTAGATTAGTGACTCTAGTAAACTCTTTGGATGTTGGTCACATGGCGATGTGACCTGTGAGTGTTAATCACATGGCGATGTGAACTAGATTATTGACTCTAGTGCAAGTGGGAGACTGTTGGAAATATGCCCTAGAGGCAATAATAAATTAGTTATTATTATATTATATTTTATTGTTCATGATAATCGTTTATTATCCATGCTAGAATTGTATTGATAGGAAACTCAGATACATGTGTGGATACATACACAACACCATGTCCCTAGTAAGCCTCTAGTTGACTAGCTCGTTGATCAATAGATGGTTACGGTTTCCTGACCATGGACATTGGATGTCGTTGATAACGGGATCACATCATTAGGAGAATGATGTGATGGATAAGACCCAATCCTAAGCCTAGCACAAGATCGTGTAGTTCGTATGCTAAAGCTTTTCTAATGTCCAGTATCATTTCCTTAGACCATGAGATTGTGCAACTCCCGGATACCGTAGGAGTGCTTTGGGTGTGCCAAACGTCACAACGTAACTGGGTGGCTATAAAGGTGCACTACGGGTATCTCTGAAAGTGTCTGTTGGGTTGGCACGAATCGAGACTGGGATTTGTCACTCCGTGTAAACGGAGAGGTATCTCTGGGCCCACTCGGTAGGACATCATCATAATATGCACAATGTGATCAAGGAGTTGATCACGGGATGATGTGTTATGGAATGAGTAAAGAGACTTGCCGGTAACGAGATTGAACAAGGTATCGGGATACCGACGATCGAATCTCGGGCAAGTATCGTACCGATAGACAAAGGGAATTGTATACGGGATTGATTGAATCCTTGGCATCATGGTTCATCCGATGAGATCATCGTGGAGCATGTGAGAGCCAACATGGGTATCCAAATCCCGTTGTTGGTTATTGACCGGAGAGTTGTCTCGGCCATGTCTGCATGACTCCCGAACCCGTAGGGTCTACACACTTAAGGTTCGATGACGCTAGGGTTATAGGGAAAGTATGTACGCGGTTACCGAATGTTGTTCGGAGTCCCGGATGAGATCCCGGATGTCACGAGGAGTTCCAGAATGGTCCGGAGATAAAGATTGATATATAGGAAGTATGGTTTTGGCCACGGAAGTGTTCCGGGCATCACCGGTAGTGTACCGGGACCACCGGAGGGGTCCGGCGGTCCACCGGGAGGGGCCACGGACCCCGGAGGCATACATGGGCCAAGTGTGAGAAGGGACCAGCCCCTAGGTGGGCTGGGGCGCCTCCCCACCAAGGCCCATGCGCCTAGAGAGAAGAGGGGGCAAACCCTAAGGGCAGATGGGCCCTAAGGCCCATGCCTGGTGCGCCTCCCTCTCCCCCCACTTGGCCGCCATCCCAGATGGGGATTGAGGCTGCCGCCACCCCTAGGGTGGAAACCCTAGGTGGGGGCGCAACCCTCCCTCTCCCCTATATATAGTGGAGGCAAAGGGGCAGCGCAACACACAAAGTTCTTCCCCTGTTAGCGCAGCCCTACCCCTCTCCTTCCTCGTCTCTCGTAGTGCTTGGCGAAGCCCTGCTGGAGTCCCGCGCTCCTCCACCACCACCACGCCGTCGTGCTGCTGCTGGACGGAGTATTCCCAACCTCTCCTTCTCCCCTTGCTGGATCAAGGCGTGGGAGACGTCACCAGGCTGCACGTGTGTTGAACGCGGAGGCGCCGTGGTTCGGCGCTTAGATCGGAATCAACTGCGATCTGAATCGCTACGAGTATGACTCCTTCATCCGCGTTCTTGCAACGCTTCCGCTTAGCGATCTACAAGGGTATGTAGATGCACTCCCCTTCCCCTCGTTGCTAGATTACTCCATAGATTGATCTTGGTGATGCGTAAAAAATTTTAAATTTCTGCTACGATCCCCAACACCCCGGGCATCGGCCCTACCTGTCCCGCGCGTCGCCTTGCTTCCCTACGTAGCAGCGCGCCCAGTTGGCAGCCGCCCTGGCCGTGCTACTCCTGGCCGGAGCCGGCGAGTCGCCCAAAGGCCACAACGCCCGGTCGACTCAGGCGAACAGATTGGGAGACTGAGAGAGAGGTACTGACCTCAATTCCCCTTCGACCGATTTGAGTTAAATTTCTGTGTTTGTCTGGCTCTAACAGGAAATGGAAAGAGAGATGTCATGTTTACATATTAGATGAGTTCTGTTTTTCAGTTGTAGACGAATTTGATTAGTTGCAGCACATATAGATGAACTGATGAAATCATACGCATATTATTGAGAGACATGCTAGGAAGATGCGGAGGGAAACGAGTATGCCGGAAGGCGACAACACATGTGGCCGAAGAGCAAACTGAAGACTTTTTGGGGCGGCCCACCCTGATGTCAAATGCTAGCTCCGCCACTGGAGGGGAGAAGGGGGCCGGTGGTGTGGTATTCAGGAAGGAGGAAGGAGCTTCGTCGGTGCAGCGTGCCTGTACTATCCTATGGGTGGAGACCCAGCGATGTTGCAGCTCCAGGCTTGCAAGAGGGCGGTGCAGCTAGCGGGGGAGCTAAACTTCGCGAAACTGCACATTGAAATGGACTGCCAAGAGGTGGTACGCAAACTACAGAGGGAGGAGAATGATTTATAAGCGTTGGGACCTTTGATCAAGGAGGTGAAAAACATGTTGGCGACAAGGGAATGGAAGGTGTCCTGGGTCAGGAGGACGGCGAACGGCGCAGCGCATGGGCTAGCTAAGGAGGGAGTAGCTAATAACCATTGCAAAGTTTGGGTCAATGAACCGCCAGATTGTATTTTGCACATTATCTCGGCAGAAATTTCTGTCTTCTATGAATAAATAGAGACGTGGTAGATTAAAAAAAAACTGAAGTAATTATCTACTACTACTACTACACATGGACCATCTTTTCTTTTGGCACTTCCCCTAAACCAGCAGGTTGGCTTGCTTTATCTGTTAACATTATTTTTCTCCTTCACATGACATAGGCAACAGCTTGAACAAGAAGCAAAAAACCGCACACGCAAAAAACCTTTGCGGAAGCCGTGCAGAGCACGAAGCTTGCTTGGTTAACCGAAAGCCGTTGGGACAAAACCCGGAGGTCGGAGCCCTCACGTGACCAGGCGTACGGGTCCCTTCAGAAAAGCGGTTTTTCAGTTCGCGCCCTGCGTGCGCGTGCGTGACACCGTGCCCCCTCCCCCAAGCCGTTAACGCACGCCCAACGAACGAGCCGCGCCATCCGAGCCAGAAAGCAACGCACGAAAGGAGCCGCACCAGGCGGCGACCCTGATCGCGCGATCGGCCGCTGACCGGCCGGTCCAACCTTGTCACGCAAGCAGTACGTGCGTACACGTACACGTACACGCGCTCTCTCTCTCGGGCTCAGCCGGTCCAACCCAAACTCCATGAAACGAGCACGAACATGGTGTGGTCGGACCGGTCTCTGACGGGAGCGGTGAGCGCGTCGGGGAGCGGAGGCGGAGCAGCCGTTGCGTCAGAGCGGCCGGCTGCTGTCGTGGGACGGCGGCGCGGGCGGAGGCAGGTCCGACGACCGAAACCAGCGGGCGACGGCACTCCCGGGCTTTGACGGATTATTAGGTTGCCTCCGTTTTGCTGTTGATGGATCTGGACGGCTTGACCTCGTGGATCCGGTTGAATCCAGCGAGGAAGCTTCCCGGATCTTAATTGCGCTGTCTTCCGGAACTGGTCCGCAGGTATGATCCCGTGGGGCTTATATGGATCCATTCCCACTACTCGCCTCGTTTGTAAACGCAAATCGTTCTGCACATTGACGTGGTCTTTGGTCTTTGGTGTATCTTTGGCAGTCGACTGCGTGTCAATTAAAATTTTCATCTTTTGAATGTACATAAGAAAGTGTTGCCGGGCAAAATGGATCAATCAGGACAGACGAATATTCATACGAAGGATCACAATAAACATGCTGCCTTAGTCTTTTAATATGTAGTATCTTTGACTGCCACGTGCATGTTAATTTGAAAAGAAAAAAACTACAGAACGCTCCGGTTCACTTGTAAGTAAAATATAAAATTGCAACACATTTAATGATGTTATTTACAGTTCTTTTATTGATGTAATGCTATTTATCAGTCTGCCCTTTTCCACATTTTTAGTCAAAGTTTGTAATTTCTGATTACTCCATAGTCCATACACATAAGATTGAGGAAATCCCAAGAGTTGAGGAGGTTAGATTATTTTTGGGGGTGCTACACGTCGATCCGCTGATAATCAACCATGTTGAGCTCGACCCTATGCAATAGAAGCTATCGGGGGGATGAACCACAGGCAGGCAACGGAATCCGGATCCTTTTCAAAAACAACGGGACCAGCATCGCCCCTCAATCTGGCCCGACCTTGGTCGAGTTGCTCGACTCGGCCAGGTCGCTCGATCCGGCCAAGCAGGCCGACCCGGCTAGGCTCCTCGACTTGGCCCCAACAACCAAGCTCAAGATTTCTCCAACAAGCCAGCACCGCCCTTGGCGTGTTCTCCAAACCCGGCCAAGCAGCGACCGTCCCATCCCAGCCGTACGATGGGACAAATCTCCGCCAGTTAATGATCAACGCCACAGTACCCCGCCCATGCCTCTGGTCAGCCGGACGAGGCAACAGTGCCCTCCACCTACCCGCTGACTAGGGCCGACGTGGCTACAATGCCCTACGCCTACCCAATGGCTAGGCCTGGTGTGGCAACAGTGTCCTGGCGTGACCAATGACGCCCACAAGCGGCGACCTGACGGAGCGCCACTGTAGCCGACTCAACCCGGCCATGCCCTGGCGATCGACAAGACGGCACACAGTGCCCCCTAGGCGCATGGGGCCCGCGCCCGGAGAACCCGGCGAGCCCTGGTACCTGGCGGGTCCCAACACCGGGTTCCTGGACACTGACAACCCGGCCCTACGGCCTTGTAATATTACCCTTGTACCCCTGGGGGGTTGACCTATAAAACCCCCCAGGAGCCCCCTTGCATACGGGCAGAACCCACTTCATTCACACAATCGATCACACACAAAGCAACACCCGAGGAGAGGGAGCAGCCTAAGCCATGGCCAGACCTCCTTCTCCCTCCATACAGCTCTAGGAGCAACTTTGTACTATTACATATAAACCACACTCGACAGGACTAGGGGTGTTATCTCTCCGGAGAGCCCCGAACCTGGGTATGTCTTGCGTCCCGCGTTCGCTCATGCCGACCTCGCCCCTGGAGCCCACCAGTGCCCTCGAGCCTCCTCCTCTCTTTAGCCATCCCATGGCATCTGCCGTGCGCCCACCACGACAGTTGGCGCCCACCATGGGGCAGCTCGAGGTCCTGGCCGGGAGCATGCTTCAGACGGGGATCCTCTCCGACTCCGACGAGCCCGTCACGCTGGCGGACGGCGTCATCGACACGCTCGCCGCCTCCTTCGCCACGTTGCGGATCTCCGACGCGCCTACGGACGACGAGTACCCCTGCGAGGTACTTAGCTTTTCGGACTCCCCGCTCTCCATCAGCGACGACACTCCCTCCGACGCGATGGACCTCTGCGTGGAGGTTTTCGTCACCGACATCGACGCCTCCTCATCGTCGAGCGCGGCAAGGAAGGCCGCCGAAGCTAAGGCCGCGGCGGATAGGGCCGGCTCGCCCAACCCGCCGCGTGCCATGATACAGAGCCTCTGCGTTCCCATCAGCACCGACATCGACGCCTCCAACATCGCCGAGGTCCGGACTCGCCTCAACGACGATCGCCAGCGCCTGCTGGACCTCATCGAAACACTCGCCTCCACGCAACGTCGCCTCGACTCCGCCCAGCTGAAGCGCAACACCGCCTATGGCTTCACGCCTGCCGCCCCCGAGCCAAGCCGGGTCGCCAACGTGCGAGCCAGGGGTGGTGCGATCGGGCGCGCTTTCGGAGCCCTCCCTCCCGTCTACGAGACTCCTGCGAAGAACATGCACGCCGCCCAGGCGGCCGCAGCCGACATGGATCAGCTCACGGGCGAAGAGCTGTAGGATCGCCTCAAGAGGGTGAACGACCTCATGATATGTCTCCGTCGTATCTACTTTTCCAAACACTTTTGCCCTTGTTTTGGACTCTAACTTGTATGATTTGAATGGAACTAACCCAGACTGACGCTGTTTTCAGCAGAATTGCCATGATGTTATTTTATGTGCAGAAAACAAAAGTTCTCGGAATAATCTGAAACTCCACAGAATATCTTACAATAAATAATAAAAAATCCTCGCCAAAGATGAAGACCAGGGGGCCCACACCCTTGCCACGAGGGTGGGGGCGCCCCCCTAGGGCGCGCCCCCTACCTCGTGGCCCCCCTGGAGACTTCCTGACTCCAACTCCAACTCTATATAACTGCTTTCGGGGACAAAAATAGGAGAGAAGAAATCATCGCGTTTTACGATATGGAGCCGCCGCCAAGCCCTAAAACCTCTCGGGAGGGCTGATCTGGAGTCCGTTCGGGGCTCTGGAGAGGGGAATCCGTCGCCATCGTCATCATCAACCATCCTCCATCACCAATTTCATGATGCTCACCCCCGTGCGTGAGTAATTCCATCGTAGGCTTGCTAGACAGTGATGGGTTGGATAAGATCGAGTTAGTTTGGTTAGGGTTTGATCCCTAGTATCCATTATGTTCTGAGATTGATGTTGCTATGACTTTGCTATGCTTAATGCTTGTCACTAGGGCCCGAGTGCCATGATTTCAGATCTGAACCTATTATGTTTTCATCAATATATGAGAGTTCTTGATCCTATCTTGCAAGTCTATAGTCACCTATTATGTGTTATGATCCGTTAACTCTGAAGTGACAATAATCGGGATACTTACCGGTGATGACCGTAGTTTGAGGAGTTCATGTATTCACTATGTGCTAATGCTTTGTTCTGGTTCTCTATTAAAAGAAGGCCTTAATATCACTTAGTTTCCATTAGGACCCCGCTGCCACGGGAGGGTAGGACAAAAGATGTCATGCAAGTTCTTTTCCATAAGCACGTATGACTATATTCGGAATACATGCCTACATTACATTGACGAATTGGAGCTAGTTCTGTGTCACCCTATGTTATGACTGTTACATGATGAACCACATCCGGCATAATTATTCATCATTGATCCGATGCCTACGAGCTTTCCATATACTGGTTTACGCTTATTTACTTTCCCGTTGCTATTGTTACAATCACTACATAATACCAAAAATATTACTTTGCTTTCATTACTCTTTTGTTACCGTTACCATCACTATCATATTACTTTGCTACTAAACACTTTGCTGCAGATACTAAGTTTTCAGGTGTGGTTGAATTGACAACTCAGCTGCTAATACTTGAGAATATTCTTTGGCTCCCCTTGTGTCGAATCAATAAATTTGGGTTGAATACTCTACCCTCGAAAGCTGTTGCGATCCCCTATACTTGTGGGTTATCAAGACTAATTTCTGGCACCATTGCCGGGGAGCATAGCTCTATTCTTTGAGTCACTTGGGATTTATATCTGCTGGACACTATGAAGAATTTGAAAGACGCTAAGACAACAATTTATCCCTCAACTACGAGGGGAGGTAAGGAACTGTCATCTAGCTCTGCACTTGATTCACCTTCTGTTATGAGTAAGCTTGCGACACCTAAACTTGCTTCTGCTATTCGTTCTGATATGTCGCATGTTATTGATGATGCTACTTCTGCTATACATGATACTTATGATGAAACTACTTCTATGCTTGATACTACTGTGCCACTCTGTGATTTTATCGAGGAACGACTTGCTAGGGCTAGAGAGATTGAAAATATTGAATCTGATTATGATGATGAAAGTGATGATGAAGAATCACTTGTTATTCCTGAGGGTTATTTATTTGATCTAGAAGCTTCTTTAGCTATTTTACCTTGCAAAGATAGATATGAACTCAAAAGGTTATTAGCTAAATGGAATAAGCAATCTCTAAATGCTAGGATGAGACCTGACCCTGCTTTTGCTACTTCACCTATCTGTGTTACTAATAAGGATTATGAATTCTCTGTTGATCCTGATATAATTACTTTGGTTGAATCCGATCCTTTTCATGGCTATGAATCTGAAACTGTTGTGGCACATCTTACTAAATTAAATGATATAGCCACCCTGTTCACTAATGATGAGAGATCTCGCTACTTTTATATCCTTAAAATATTTCCGTCCTCATTAAAGGGTGATGCTAAGATATGGTTTAATTCTCTTGATCCTGGTTGTGTGCGTAGTCCCCAGGATATGATTTACTACTTCTCTGCTAAATATTTCCCTGCTCATAAGAAACAAGCTGCTTTAAAGGAAATATACAACTTTGTGCAAATTAAAGAAGAGAGTCTCCCACAAGCTTGGGGGAGGCTTCTCAAGTTACTAAATGCTTTTCCTGATCATCCTCTTAAGAAAAATGAAATACTTGATATATTTTATAATGGACTAACCGATGCTTCCAGAGATTACCTGGATAGTTGTGCTGGTTCTCTTTTCAGGGAAAGAACACCGGATGAAGCTGGAATATTATTGAATAATATGTTGACAAATGAAAATAATTGGGCACCTCCTGAGCCAGCTCTGGAGCCAGCTCTTGCTCCAATTAATGATCCTATTCCTAAACCAACTCCGAAGAAGAGAGGTGTTCTATTTCTCAGTCCCGAAGATATGCAAGAGGCAAAGAAATCTATGAAAGAAAAAGGTATTAAAGCTGAAGATGTTAAGAATTTACCTCCTATTGAAGAAATACATGGTCTTAATTTACCGCCTATTGAAGAAACATATGATCTTAATCCTTTATTTATCGAGGAACCTCCAGACCCCGATAACCCGACACAGGTAGTAAAGGTAAATTCTCTCTCTATATATGATAAAGCTGAAATCCCTCCTACTAAAATTGCTAGTCAATGCTTGGATGAGTTTGATAATTTTATGTTTAAGCAAGAAGACTTCAATGCTTATTTTGGTATACAATTAAAACAAGATGCTGATATGATTAAATACTTGGGTGATTATATGGCTAATATTAGAGGTGAACTTAAAATTGTTAGCAAACATGCTTCTATGGTTACCACTCAAGTAGAACAAGTACTTAAAGCTCAAAAAGAATTGCTCGATGAGATGAATAGTAAGAAAAATGATTATGTTGTTAAAGTGGCTACTAGAACTGGTAGAATGACTCAGGAACCTTTGTATCCTGAAGGCCACCCTAAGAGAATTGAACAAGATTCTCAGAGAAATAATATTGATGCACCTAGTTCTTCTAAAAGGAAGAAAAAGAAAAATGATAGAACTGTGCAAACTTTTAGTGAACCAATTGCTGAACCACCTGATAATCCAAATGATATCTCTATGTCTGATGCTGAAACACAATCTGGCAATGAACATGAACCTAATGAAAATGTTAATGATGATGTTCATAATGATGCTCAACCTAGTAATGATAATGATGTAGAAATTGAAGCTGCTGTTGATCTTGATAACCCACAATCAAAGAATCAATGTCATGATAAGAAAGACTTTGTTGCTAGGAAACATGGTAAAGAAAGAGAGCCTTGGGTTCAGAAACCCATGCCTTTTCCTCCCAAACCATCCAAGAAAAAGGATGATGAGGATTTTGAGCGCTTTGCCGAAAGTACTCCTGGATCTCCAAGTTTCTTTGGTATTCCACCCTTAAAAGTATAATTAGCAATCATGGTGGAAATTTCAGCTTATGGTATCTTTCTTTTATTTGTAACAATATCTTTCATGTACTTAGCATAAGGATTCATTTTGAGCATATGAGTCAATCGCATATGCAAAAAGATAGGTCTAATCATTTCGGCAATACCTACTATACCATGCTCCATTAAAAGAAACTATGTTAAAACTGCTTTATGTGATCTTGGAGCCGGTGTTAATGTTATGCCTCTCTCTTTATATCGTAGACTTGATTTGAATAAGTTGACACCTACTGAAATATCTTTGCAAAAGGCTGATAAATCAACTGCTATACCTGTCGGTATTTGCGAGGATGTGCCTATTGTGGTTGCAAACGTTACTATTTTAACGGACTTTGTTATTCTTGATATTCCCGAGGACGATAGTATGTCTATTATTCTTGGAAGACCTTTTCTTAATACTGCAGGGACTGTTATTGATTGCAACAAAGGCAATGTCACTTTTCATGTTAATGGTAATGAGCATACGGTACATTTTCCGAGGAAACAACCTCAAGTTCATAGTATCAATTCTATCGGAAAAATTCCATCAATTATATATGGAGGGTTTGAATTTCCTCTTCCTACTGTCAAGAAGAAATATGATATACTTATTATTGGGGATGTGCATATCCCCGTTGAGGTAACCTAGTGCTATTCGAAATTTCTCCGGTTTCATGTTAATTGGAATGAGTTTGTTAACAAGACTTGATCAACCTTGTTAGTGGATTCCTTTTGATGAGCATGGGATGGATGAAACTAGAAGCACAACCTTCTGTACCCTCTCTATACTTTCTGTTACTTAGGTGAAATAAAATAAAAATAAATAATTTTCTGTATGTTATCTGATTATCCGTGCAATATAAAAATACCTCGAAAATAAAAGTTCTCCAAATGCCCCGAAGTGGTTTTTTGTGTTTGTGGGAGGAAGAAGAAGAGGATGGCTGCAGGAATATGTTTCGTGTCTGATTTTCCAGCCCTCTTTGCTGCCATTTTCGATCTCCTTGCTCAAAGCACCTCTCACAAAACTGCTTGGGGAGATTGTTCCTTGGTATGTGACTCCTCCATTGGTCCAATTAGTTTTTGTTCTAGTGCTTTATTCATTGCAAATTTTTGCTACTTAGGTGACCCTGTTCTTGAGCTTGCATGTCAAATTTATATGGTCAAAAGTAGTTTTGATGCATGATATAGGCCCTAGGCACTTGTAGGAGTGGTTGCTATCAATATTATTGAGTTTGGTTTACTTTTATTTTGAAGTTACTAAAAAATTTCAGAATTTTTCAGAGGAAGAAATATGCTTAGGAAAATGTTCCAAGGTGGTTCTTCAAGGAAGCAAGGATCCAGGCTTGCAATGCGTGATGCTGACGAAGAGCCACCAAGAGACGCTCCAGTGCGTCCTTGTGAGTGGCCTTCTGAAAATTTTATGGATCGTGCAGGAATTAAAGAAGAATTTAACGCATATGTGCGTAATGCCGGTCTTGAGGACTTTGAGGCAGACAAATGCCCCCAATATCATGATCTCACAAGCTCTTTTCTGAGGAGGTTTGAGTATTCATCTTCGCGTAATTCTCCTTCAGTCATGTTTGATCTTTATGACAAATCTTATACCATGGACTTAGAGGATTTCACTTTTGCTTGCAAACTTCCACAATGGGGTAGTGTTAGGGATCCCCCTAAATCTGAATTTAGAAAATTTCTTGCTAGTATAACTGTAGGGGAATCTAGAGCTATAACGCAAGCTACCATAGGGAGCATTCACTTTCCTGCTATACATTATTTTGCTCTCTTCATAGGTAGGTGCATAAATGCTAAGGATGAAGCATGTCACATGTGTGTCCCTGACCTTAGCATTCTCAGGAGTGCTGTGACAGGCGACCAATCTTATCATATGGGAGCCATTGTAGCTCGTAGGTTGCATCATAATAGATATAATGGAGATTTCTTTGGAGGAATTTATGCAACCCGCTTAGCTAAATTTCTTGAGATAGACGTTCGTGAAGGAGAAATGGAGTTGCCTCCTGCTTATTTAGATTTTGATTCTATGGTTTCTCACCATTTTATCGAGAGGAACGAATCGCCTCTCCAGTACCGACTAATCTTTGACAGACGTTGTGCTGTCCGTATTACTCTCCCTGCTCTTGCTTTCTTCGATTATCAGGCAAGAGGAGGATATACTATTACCAGAGAGGAGGCAGATGAGTACGAGAGGAGAGCGGAGGCCGCTCGTCGCCACACTGCAGCTCAAGAGGTGATAGCCACTGCATCACAGTACGACGCCAACAACTATTATTATGGATATCAGCCAGGCCAGCCGTGGCCATAAACCAACTTAGGCCAAAAGCCTAAGCTTGGGGGAGTACATATTTCTTACCGACATTACATTTATGTTCACACACACTCATTGCTAGATGTCGGTGTTCATACTTTTTCATTGTATCATCCATGCTAGTTTATTTCCTTTTATGCTTTCTTCTTGTGTGTTTAATAAACCTTAAGAAAAAACCAAAAAACATTAGTTGTAGCTTTTAATTAATTTACTTTCCATGCTTGTAGTAGTAATTAAAAAGAAAACCCAAAAATATTTCATGTTCTTCTTTTGCTTGTTGGGAGCTTTCCCGTGTAAATAGTTTTATTTCTTTTCTTTCTTTGGGGGTCGATAGGAGAAGACCATGATTAAATTGTTGAAGTGGCTCTTATATGCTTTATTGTTGATTTAACCAAGAGCCCATATTGCTTTGTCTTCTCCTGTTTATTGAATGCTCGCAGATTCCAGCTTAGTCCAATGCACGTGCACTCTTATTATTATTCATATCATTCGGTTGTGCAAGTGAAAGGCAATTATGATGATATATGATGGACTGACTGAGATGAGAAAAGCTGGTACGAACTCGGCCCCTTTTGTTTTTGTAAATATGATGAGTTCATCGTTCTTGATTCAGCTTGTTATGAATAAACATGTTCGCAATGACAATTAGAGATCATAGTTGCTTGTGCCATGCTTGATTAGCTATGAGTTATAATGGTTTACCTTGCATACCAACATGCTATTAAAATGGTTATGATGTGGTATGATAGGGTGATATCCTCCTTTGAATGATTTAAGTGACTTGACTTGGCACATGTTCACGCATGTAGTTGAAACAAATCAACATAGCCTTCACGATATTTATGTTCATGGTGGATTATATCCTACTCATGCTTGCATCCAATGTTTATTAATTTTAATACATGTACATGGCTGTTGTCGCTCTCTGGTTGGTCGCTTCCCAGTCTTTTGCTAGCCTTCACCTGTACTAAGCGGGAATACTACTTGTGCATCCAATCCCTTAAACCCCAAAGTTATTCCAGATGAGTCCACTATACCTTCCTATATGCGGTATCTACCTGCCGTTCCAAGTAAATTTGTATGTGCCAAACTCTAAACCTTCAAATAATCATCATGTTTTGTATGCTCGAATAGCTCATGTATCAACTAGGGCTGTCTGTATCTTCCATGCTAGGCGGGTCATTCTCAAGAGGAGTGGACTCCGCTCCTCACTCACGAGAAAATGGCTGGTCACCGGGATGCCCAGTCCCACGCTTTATGCAAACTAAATCAAAAATAATTGCAAAACAAAACTCCCCCTGGGACCTGATGTATGTTGGAGGCACTCGTTGTTTTGAGCAAGCCATGGATTGATGTTTGTTGGTGGAGGGGGAGTATAAACTTTACCATTCTGTTTGGGAACCGCCTATAATGTGTGTAGCATGGAAGATATCGCCATCTCTTGGTTGTTATGTTGACAATGAAAGTATACCACTCAAAATATTATTCACCTCTATTTCAAAACCGAGCTCTGGCACCTCTACAAATCCCTGCTTCCCTCTACGAAGGGCCTATCTATTTACTTTTATGTTGAGTCATTACCCTCTTATTAAAAGCACTAGCTGGAGAGCACCGCTGTCATTTGCATTAATTATTGTTAGTTTACATTGGGTGTGACTATGATTGGATCTCTTTTACCATGAATTACAATGTCTAGTCAGTCCTTGATCTTTAAAGGTGCTCTGCATTTATGTTTTGCTGTCTCAGAAAGGGCTAGCGAGATACCATCTTGTTATATCATATTATGATTGTTTTGAGAAAGTGTTGTCATCCTAGATTTATTATTATGGCTTGCTAGTTGATTATGCTATTGATATGGGTAATCATGAGACCTGAGAATTATTGCAAATATGGTTAGTTATAATCTTTGCTGAAAACTTGAATGTTAGCTTGACACATTTACAACAACAAGAGCAAACAGAGTTTGTAATTTTTTTTCTTTATTTCTTTCAGTTTGTTAACTGAATTGCTTGAGGACAAGCAAGGGTTTAAGCCTGGGGGAGTTGATACGTCTCCGTCGTATCTACTTTTCCAAACACTTTTGCCCTTGTTTTGGACTCTAACTTGTATGATTTGAATGGAACTAATCCGGACTGACGATGTTTTCAGCAGAATTGCCATGATGTTTTATGTGCAGAAAACAAAAGTTCTCGGAATGACCTGAAACTCCATGGAATATCTTACAATAAATAATAAAAAATCCTCGCCAAAGATGAAGCCCAGGGGGCCCACATCCTTGCCATGAGGGTGGGGGGCGCCCCCCCCTAGGGCGCGCTCCCCTACCTCGTGGGCCCCCTGGAGACCTCCCGACTCCAACTCCAACTCTATATAACTGCTTTCGGGGAGAAAAAATAGGAGAGAAGAAATCATCGCGTTTTACGATACGGAGCCGCCGCCAAGCCCTAAAACCTCTCGGGAGGGCTTATCTGGAGTCCGTTCGGGGCTCCAGGGAGGGGAATCCATCGCCATCGTCATCATCAACCATCCTCCATCACCAATTTCATGATGCTCACCGCTGTGCGTGAGTAATTCCATCGTAGGCTTGCTAGACGGTGATGGGTTGGATGAGATTTATCATGTAATCGAGTTAGTTTTGTTAGGGTTTGATCCCTAGTATCCATTATGTTCTGAGATTGATGTTGCTATGACTTTGCTATGCTTAATGCTTGTCACTAGGGGCCGAGTGCCATGATTTCAGATCTGAACCTATTATGTTTTCATCAATATATGAGAGTTCTTGATCCTATCTTGCAAGTCTATAGTCACCTATTATGTGTTATGATCCATTAACCCTGAAGTGACAATAATCGGGATATTTACCGATGATGACCGTAGTTTGAGGAGTTTACGTATTCACTATGTGCTAATGCTTTGTTTCGGTTCTCTATTAAAAGGAGGCCTTAATATCCCTTAGTTTTAATTAGGACCCCGCTGCCACGGGAGGGTAGGACAAAAGATGTCATGCAAGTTCTTTTCCATAAGCACGTATGTGTCACCCTATGTTATGACTGTTACATGATGAACCACATCCGGCATAATTATCCATCATTGATCCGATGCCTACGAGCTTTCCATATACTGGTTTACGCTTATTTACTTTCCCGTTGCTATTGTTACAATCACTACATAATACCAAAAATATTACTTTGCTTTCATTACTCTTTTGTTACCTTTACCATCACTATCATATTACTTTGCTACTAAACACTTTGCTGCAGATACTAAGTTTCCAGGTGTGGTTGAATTGACAACTCAGCTGCTAATACTTGAGAATATTCTTTGGCTCCCCTTGTGTCGAATCAATAAATTTGGGTTGAATACTCTACCCTCGAAAGCTGTTGTGATCCCCTATACTTGTGGGTTATCACCTCATCGCTGCGGCTAACGCACAGCAGGACCGCCTCAACTAACTCGCCAAGCTGGCCGGATCCGGCTCCGCTCGTGTCGCAGGACCCGGCGATTTCCAGCACACGACGTCTTCGCCACCCAGCGAGGCGCACTCCGGCCATAGCCGGACCCGGCGCAATCCCGCCCTGACGGCCGCTGGCGGCTTGGTGGACGAGTCGGCCTCCGAGGCCCAGCGCCGCCTCGATCCCGTGCTCCAACCCGACCGACGTCCGGCTGCAGGCGAGCCGGCCCCCCGCGGCGTAGTCACCGACCGGCTGGGTCCATGCAACATCGACAACACCGACGCTCGTCACCGTCTCGACTAACTCGCCCTCTCCTAGGAGCTGGAGGAGACCGGCCCCGTCGGACAGGCGTGCTTCGGGCCACGCATCCGGGGCGAGCCTTTCACCAAAGGGTTTACGCTCCCCCACGACACCCCCAAAGGGTGAAGCCGGAGTACTGGCTCACCGACTACACCACCGCCATCGGCATCGTCGGTGGCAACCACCGCCTCGCCGTGCGCTACGCGCCTCTCATGCTCCATGGGTCGGCCCGCACCTGGTTGAACAGTCTGCCGGCCGGCAGCATCAACACGTGGGTCGACTTCGAGCAAGCTTCCGTGCGCAACTTCACCGGCACCTACAAGCGACCCGGCCGCCCCAGTCAGCTCACCATGTGCGTGCAGGGGCCGGCAGAAACCGGCCGCGAGTACCTCGCATGCTAGACTGAGCTCCGGAACAACTGCGAGGGCATCCACGAAGCTCAAACCATCCAGTACTTCGTCAACGGGTGCCGAGACGGCACCCTCCTCAAGCACAAGCTCTTGCGCTCCGAGCCGGCCACTATGGCCATGCTCATGGTAACGGCGGTCAAGTACGCCAACGCCGACTCCGCCATGAAAATCCAGGTGGCACTAGACGAAGCCGGCAAGGCAAAGCCGGTGCCGCCTCCGAAGCCGACCGGTGAGGGAAGCCGGTAGCAGCACAACCAGCAGAACAAGTGCAAAGCCGATCAACCGGCTCAGCTCTACGACAACCGACTCGTCGCGGCCGCCGAGCAGGCGCCCGCGGCCGACCCGACCGCCAAACATCGGAGCACCGGTGAGGGAGTCCTGGATTAGGGGGTCTCCGGACAGCCGGACTATATCCATTGGCCGGACTGTTAGACTATGAAGATACAAGATTGAAGACTTCGTCTCGTGCCCGGATGGGACTCTACTTGGCGTGGAAGGCAAGCTAGGCAATACGGATATGTAAATCTCCTCCTTTGTAACCGACCTTGTGTAACCCTAGCCCCTCCGGTGTCTATATAAACCGGAGGGTTTTAGTCCGTAGGACAACATACAATCATACCATAGGCTAGCTTCTAGGGTTTAGCCTCTCCGATCTTGTGGTAGATCTACTCTTGTACTACCCATATCATCAATATTAATCAAGCAGGACGTAGGGTTTTACCTCCATCAAGAGGGCCCGAACCTGGGTAAAACATTGTGTCCCCTGCCTCCTGTTACCATCCACCTTAGATGCACAGTTCGGGACCCCCTACCCGAGATCCGCCGGTTTTGACACCGACATTGGTGCTTTCATTGAGAGTTCCTCTGTGCCGTCGCCGGAAGGAAGGGTGCCTCCTCTCGTCTTTAAAAATGGTACTACTGTTGGGGGAGCTTTGGCTGTCGACCAAACTCTGCGGCTAGGCGGGTTCATCATGACCGCCTGTACGGCCGCCGCGCCGACGATGAATTCTCGGTTCATCGAAAACAACCTATGCGTCAAATCGGCACTCGCCGAACAGATGGATCCAATGGAGCTCTCCTCCTTAAACGAGCTCTTGGATCGCCTCGCCGCCTTGGGAGTCGCTACGGACTATGATCGGATTGGGCTTAAACCCGATCAAAGGGAGATTAACTCTCCACCGGTCACCCATCATATTGCAGTGGTGGAGGAACAATGCGGCGACTTTTCCTCTATCCTGAGGACCAACTATGTCCAGATTTCCGAGCTCCCCGAGCCGGACGCCCGTTCGCGGGAGGACAACATCCAATCCCTGAACTTAGAGTTAGACAACGGACTAGGATTAGCGGGTAACATCCCGGAACTGGAACTTCCAAAATTGGAAACTCCTCGGCCCCTGGATCCCAGATCGGGTAGGGGTTTGGATTCAATTCCACCCACCCACCCAAACACAAGCGACCTTTCCCATATCGGGCAAGAGCCCCAGGAAACAGTACATCATTACTGGGCCAGATTCCTCCTTGCGATGAACAAGGTTAAGGACTGTCGCGAGAAAGACGCAATCTTATTTTTCTGCAATAATTGCACGGACAAGGGAATCCTTAACGCCATAAATTGCCGTGAGATAACACGCTTTGCTGACTTGGCGTCCATAGTACGAAAGTACTGTGCGATGGAAAGTGCCTGGAAAACCTAAAGAAACTTTTGGGATAATCCGGCCCTGGACACAAACCCAGTCTGAAATAAAAGGGTGCATTATCACAATACACCCAGGTTAACTACCAAAAAGCAAAAACCCTCTATAGGGCAAGGAACCGTACTGGAGGGATGGCTCAACGGACCCTGCAAAATTCATAGCACGACGGATGTAATACCAACGCACAGCCTTAGAGCATGTTGGATACTCCGGCAGGTGGCCAAAAGTGGTGAAGATCTTCTTATCCCACATACCATAGAGCACCATCAAGTGGATAACAATACGATGTTAACAGTGTTCGAGACCTTTGCGTCAAATAATAGACGCAAGCGAACACTCCGTAGCATGGCCGAAATCTGCCACGTAGCAGCAACAAATCCATGGAGTGACACGGCTATTACCTTCAATGCCAGTGATGAACCCAAATTCCGAACAGCCCGAGCACCAGCCGCACTGGTCCTCAGTCCAATCGTGGACGGCTTTCGACTCACCTCATCTATGAGGAAACCCTTCAAAAGATGGAAATAGACTGGAACCGCATCGAGCAAAGTAGCAAAACCTTTAGAGGAATTATCCCCAGTCGAGAAGCACGCTGTGCTGGGAAAATCACACTAGATGTGGTATTCGGCATGCCGGACAATTACAGGTCCGAAGAAATTACATTCCAAGTGGCCCCGTTCAGCAGTGGCTATCACACTCTTTTAGGACGGGAGGCGTTCACAATCTTCCAAGCCGTACCCCATTATGGGTACATGAAGCTTAAAATGCCCGGGCCCAACGGAATCATCACTCTCGCTAGTGATCCGGACATAGCACTCCGCGCCGAAAACAAAACAGCGGCATTGGCCCTCGAGGCATTATCCGAAGCCCTCTCGGCCGAGTTAACCACGCTACGCTCCACAATGGACAGGGACGATGTGATACTCGACAAGAGATCCAAGTCCACCTCTTTTAAACTAGCGGATGAAATAGTCAAATTCCAAGTCCACCCAACGGACCCTACCAAAATAGCCTCCATCGGGGCACAGTTAAACCCCGCTATGGACGCCGCACTACGGGAGTTCCTGCGCGAGAATTGGGACATATTCGCCTGGCATCCCTCAGACATGCCAGGAATCCCACGCAGGCTGGCCGAGCATAGCCTCAATATCCTAAAGGGATTCAAGCCGGTCAAGCAAGCTCTTCGGCGTTTCTCCGAACCTAAGAGACAGGCCTGTTGGAGAACGTAGTAATTTCAAAAAAATTCCTACGCACACGCAAGATCATGGTGATGCATAGCAATGAGAGGGGAGAGTGTTGTCTATGTTCCCTCATAGACCGGAAGCGGAAGCGTTAGAACAACACGGTTGATGTAGTCGTACGTCTTCACGGCCCGACCGATCAAGCACCGAAACTACGACACCTCCGAGTTCTAGCACACTTTCAGCTCGATGACGATCCCCGGACTCCGATCCAGCAAAGTGTCGGGGAAGAGTTCCATCAGCACGACGGCGTGGTGACGATCTTGATGTTCTACTGTCGCAGGGCTTCGCCTAAGCACCGCTACAATATTATCGAGGATAATGGTGGAGGGGGGCACCGCACACGGCTAAGAGAATGATCACAAAGATCAACTTGTGTGTCTAGAGGTGCCCCCTGCCCCTGTATATAAAGGAGCAAGGGGGAGAGGCCGGCCGGCCCTTGGGGCGCGCCAAGGAGGGGGAGTCCTCCTCCTAGTAGGAGTAGGACTCCCCTTTCCTAGTCCAACTAGGAAGAGAGAAGGGGGAAGGAAAGAGAGGGAGAGGGAGAGGGAAAGAGGGGCCGCGCCCCCCTCCCCTAGTCCAATTTGGACTCCCCATGGGAGGGGGCGCGCCACCTCCTGGGCTGCTGCCCTCTCTCTCCCCTCAGTCCCACTAAGGCCCAATACTTCCCCGGGGGGTTCCGGTAACCCTTCCGGCACTTCGGTTTTCTCTGAAATCACCCGAAACACTTCCGGTGTCCGAATATAGCCGTCCAATATATCGATCTTTATGTCTCGACCATTTCGAGACTCCTCGTCATGTCCGTGATCATATCCGGGACACCGAACAACCTTCGGTACATCAAAATATATAAACTCATAATGAAACTGTCATCGTAACGTTAAGCGTGCGGACCCTATGGGTTCAAGAATAATGTAGACATGACCGAGACACGTCTCCGGTCAATAACCAATAGCGGAACCTGGATGCTCATATTGGCTCCTACATATTCTACGAAGATCTTTTATCGGTCAGACCGCATAACAACATACGTTGTTCCCTTTGTCATCGGTATGTTACTTGCCCGAGATTTGATCGTCGGTATCTCAATACCTAGTTCAATCTTGTTACCGGCAAGTCTCTTTACTCGTTCCGTAATACATCATCCCGAAGCTAACTTATTAGTTGCAATGCTTGCAAGGCTTATGTGATGTGCATTACCGAGAGGGCCCAGAGATACCTCTCCGACAATCGGAGTGACAAATCCTAATCTCGAAATACGCAAACCCAACAAGTACCTTCGGAGACACCTGTAGAGCACCTTTATAATCACCCAGTTATGTTGTGACGTTTGGTAGCACACAAAGTGTTCCTCCGGTAAACGGGAGTTGCATAATCTCATAGTCATAGGAACATGTATAAGTCATGAAGAAAGCAATGGCAACAAACTAAACGATCAAGTGCTAAGCTAACGAAATGGGTCAAGTCAATCACATCATTCTCCTAATGATGTGACCCCGTTAATCAAATGACAACTCATGTCTATGGCTAGGAAACTTAACCATCGTCGATCAACGAGCTAGTCAAGTAGAGGCATACTAGTGACACTATGTTTGTCTATGTATTCACACATGTATTATGTTTCTGGTTAATACAATTATAACATGAATAATAAACATTTATCATGATATAAGGAAATAAATAATAACTTTATTATTGCCTCTAGGGCATATTTCCTCCAGTCTCCCACTTGCACTAGAGTCAATAATCTAGATTACACAGTAATGATTCTAACACCCATGGAGCCTTGGTGCTGATCATGTTTTGCTCGTGGAAGAGGCTTAGTCAGCGGGTCTGCAACATTCAGATCCATATGTATCTTGCAAATTTCTATGTCTCCCACTTGGACTAAATCCCGAATGGAATTGAAGTGTCTCTTGATGTGCTTGGTTCTCTTGTGAAATCTGGATTCCTTTGCCAAGGCAATTGCACCAGTATTGTCACAAAAGATTTTCATTGGACCCGATGCACTAGGTATGACACCTAGATCGGATATGAACTCCTTCATCCAGACTCCTTCATTTGCTGCTTCCGAAGCAGCTATGTACTCTACTTCACATGTAGATTCCGCCACGACGCTTTGTTTTGAACTGCACCAACTGACAGCTCCTCCGTTTAGTAAAAATACGTATCTGGTTTGCGATTTAGAATCGTCCGGATCAGTGTCAAAGCTTGCATCAACGTAACCATTTACGATGAGCTCTTTGTCACCTCCATATACGAGAAACATATCCTTAGTCCTTTTCAGGTATTTCAGGATGTTCTTGACCGCTGTCCAGTGATCCACTCCTGGATTACTTTGGTACCTCCCTGCTAGACTTATAGCAAGGCACACATCAGGTCTAGTACATAGCATTGCATACATGATAGAGCCTATGGCTGAAGCATAGGGAACATCTTTCATTTTCTCTCTATCTTCTGCGGTGGTCGGACATTGAGTCTTACTCAACTTCACACCTTGTAACACAGGCAAGAACGCTTTCTTTGCTTGATCCATTTTGAACTTCTTCAAAACCTTGTCAAGGTATGTGCTTTGTGAAAGTCCAATTAAGCGTCTTGATCTATCTCTATAGATCTTATTGCCCAATATGTAACCAGCTTCACCAGAAATTCTATATTATTTCCAATCAATAATATGTCATCCACATATAATATCAGAAATGCTACAGAGCTCCCACTCACTTTCTTGTAAATACAGGCTTCTCCAAAAGTCTATATAAAACCAAATGCTTTGATCACACTATCAAAGCGTTTATTCCAACTCTGAGAGGCTTGCACCAGTCCATAAATGGATCGCTGGAGCTTGCACACTTTGTTAGCTCCCTTTGGATCGACAAAACCTTCTAGTTGCATCATATACAACTCTTCTTCCAGAAATCCATTCAGGAATGCAGTTTTGACATCCATTTGCCAAATTTCATAATCATAAAATGCGGCAATTGCTAACATGATTCGGACAGACTTAAGCATCGCTACGGGTGAGAAGGTCTCATCGTAGTCAATCCCTTGAACTTGTCGAAAACTTTTTGCAACAAGTCGAGCTTTATAGACAGTAACATTACCGTCAGCGTCAGTCTTCTTCTTGAAGATCCATTTATTCTCAATTGCTTACTGATCAACGGGCAAGTCAACCAAAGTCCACACTTGGTTCTCATACATGGATCCCATCTCAGATTTCATGGCTTCTAGCCATTTTGCGGAATCTAGGCTCACCATCGCTTCTTCATAGTTCGTAGGTTCATCATGATCTAGTAGCATGACTTCTAAAACAGGATTACCGTACCACTGTAGTGTGGATCTTACTCTGGTTGATCTACGAGGTTCGGTAGTAACTTGATCTGAAGTTTCATGATCATTATCATTAGCTTCCTCACTAATTGGTGTAAGTGTCACAGAAACCGGTTTCTGTGATGTACTACTTTCCAATAAGGGAGCAATTATAGTTACCTCATCAAGTTCTACTTTTCTCCCACTCACTTCTTTCGAGAGAAATTCCTTCTCTAGAAAAACTCAGAATTTAGCAACAAAAGTTTTGCCTTCGGATCTGTGATAGAAGGTGTACCCAACAGTCTCCTTTGGGTGTCCTATGAAGACACATTTCTCCGATTTGGGTTCGAGCTTATCAGGTTGAAGCTTTTTCACATAAGCATCGCAGCCCCAAACTTTTAGAAACGACAACTTTGGTTTCTTGCCAAACCACAGTTCATAAGGCGTCGTCTCAATGGATTTCGATGGTGTCCTATTTAACGTGAATGCAGCCGTCTCTAAAGCATAACCCCAAAATGATAACGGTAAATCAGTAAGAGACATCATAGATCGCACCATATCTAATAAAGTACGATTACGACGTTCGAACACACCATTACGCTGTGGTGTTCCGGGCGGCGTGAGTTGCGAAACTATTCCGCATTGTTTCAAATGTAGACCAAACTCGTAACTCAAATATTCTCCTCCACGATCAGATCGTAGAAACTTTATTTTCTTGTTACGATAATTTTCAACTTCACTCTGAAATTCTTTAAACTTTTCAAATGTTTCAGACTTATGTTTCATTAAGTAGATATACCCATATCTGCTTAAATCATCTGTGAAGGTGAGAAAATAACGATATCCGCCACGAGCCTCAACATTCATTGAACCACATACATCTGTATGTATGATTTCCAACAAATCCGTTGCTCTCTCCATATTACCGGAGAACGGCGTTTTAGTCATCTTACCCATGAGGCACGGTTCGCAAGTACCAAGTGATTCATAATCAAGTGGTTCCAAAAGTCCATCAGTATGGAGTTTCTTCATGCGCTTTACACCGATATGACCTAAACGGCAGTGCCACAAATAAGTTGCACTATCATTATCAACTCTGCATCTTTTGATTTCAACATTATTAATATGTGTATCACTACTATCGAGATCCATCAAAAATAGACCACTCTTCAAGGGTGCATGACCATAAAAGATATTACTCATATAAATAGAACAACCATTATTCTCTGATTTAAATGAATAACCGTCTCGCATCAAACAAGACCCAGATATAATGTTCATGCTCAACGCTGGCACCAAATAACAATTATTTAGGTCTAATACTAATCCCGAAGGTAGATGTAGAGGTAGCGTGCCGACTGCGATCACATCGACTTTGGAACCATTTCCCACGCGCATCGTCACCTCGTCCTTAGCCAATCTTCGCTTGATCCATAGCCCCTGTTTCGAGTTGCAAATGTTAGCAACAGAACCAGTATCAAATACCCAGGTGCTACTGCAAGCATTAGTAAGGTACACATCAATACCATGTATATCACATATACCTTTGTTCACTTTGCCATCCTTCTTATCCGTCAAATACTTGGGGCAGTTCCGCTTCCAGTGACCAGTCTACTTGCAGTAGAAGCATTCAATTTCAGGCTTAGGTCCAGACTTGGGTTTATTCTCCTAAGCAACAACTTGTTTGCTGTTCTTCTTGAAGTTCCCTTTCTTCTTCCCTTTGCCCTTTTTCTTGAAACTGGTGGTCTTATTGACCATCAACACTTGATGCTCCTTCTTGATTTCTACCTCCGTGGCTTTTAGCATTGCGAAGAGCTCAGGAATAGTCTTATTCATCCCTTGCATATTATAGTTCATCACAAAGCTTTTGTAGCTTGGTGGCAGTGATTGAAGAACTCTGTCAATGACACTATCAACAGGAAGATTAACCCCCAGTTGAGTCAAGTGATTATGATACCCAGACATTTTGAGTATATGTTCACTGACAGAACTATTCTCCTCCATCTTGCAACTATAGAACTTATTGGAGACTTCATATCTCTCAATCCGGGCATTTGCTTGAAATATTAACTTCAACTCCTGAAACATCTCATATGATCCATGACGTTCAAAACGTCGTTGAAGACCAGGTTCTAAGCCGTAAAGCATGGCACACTGAACTATCGAGTAGTCATCAGCTTTGCTCTGCCAGACGTTCATAACATCTGGTGTTGCTCCTGCAGCAGGCTTGGCACTTAGCGGTGCTTCCAGGACGTAATTCTTCTGTGCGGCAATGAGGATAATCCTCAAGTTACGGACCAAGTCCGTGTAATTGCTACCATCATCTTTCAACTTTGCTTTCTCAAGGAACGCATTAAAATTCAACGGAACAACAGCACGAGCCATCTATCTACAATCAAACATAGACAAGCAAGATACTATCTGGTACTAAGTTCATGATAAATGTAAGTTCAATTAATCATATTACTTAAGAACTCCCACTTAGAAAGATATCCCTCTAATCCTCTAAGTGATCACGTGATCCAAATCAACTAAACCATGTCCGATCATCACATGAGATGGAGTAGTATCAATGGTGAACATCAATATGTTGATCATATCTACTATATGATTCACGCTCGACCTTTCGGTCTCCGTGTTCCGAGGCCATATCTGTTATATGCTAGGCTCGTCAAGTTAAACCTGAGTATTCCGCATGTGCAACTGTTTTGCACCCGTTGTATTTGAACGTAGAGCCTATCACACCCGATCATCACGTGGTGTCCCAGCACGAAGAACTTTCGCAACGGTGCATACTCAGGGAGAACACTTATACTTTGATAATTTAGTGAGGGATCATCTTATAATGCTACCGTCAATCAAAGCAAGATAAGATGCATAAAAGATAAACATCACATGCAATCAATATAAGTGATATGATATGGCCATCATCATCTTGTGCTTGTGATCTCCATCTTCGAAGCACCGTCATGATCACCATCGTCACCGGCGCAGCACCTTGATCACCATCGTAGCATTGTTGTCGTCTCGCCAAAACTTATGCTTCCACGACTATCGCTACTGCTTAGTGATAAAGTAAAGCATTACAGCGCAATTGCATTGCATACAATAAAGCGACAACCATATGGCTCCTGCCAGTTGCCGATAACTCGGTTACAAAACATAATCATCTCATACAATAAAATTTAGCATCATATCTTGACCATATCACATCACAACATGCCCTGCAAAAACAAGTTAGACGTCCTCTACTTTGTTGTTGCAAGTTTTATGTGGCTGCTACGGGCTTTAGCAAGAACCGTTCTTACCTATGCATCAAAAAACCACAACGATAGTTTGTCAAGTTGGTGCTGTTTTAACCTTCGCAAGGACCTGGCGTAGCCACACTCGGTTCAACTAAAATTGGAGAAACTGACACCCGCCAGCCACCTGTGTGCAAAACACGTCGGTAGAACCAGTCTCGCGTAAGCGTACGCGTAATGTCGGTCCGGACTGCTTCATCCAACAATACCGCCAAACCAAAGTATGACATGCTGGTAAGCAGTATGACTTATATCGCCCACAACTCACTTGTGTTCTAATCGTGCATAACATCAACGCATAAAACCTAGGCTCGGATGCCACTGCCGGAGAACGTAGTAATTTCAAAAAAATTCCTACGCACACGCAAGATCATGGTGATGCATAGCAACGAGAGGGGAGAGTGTTGTCTACGTACCCTCGTAGACCGGAAGCGGAAGCGTTAGCACAATGCGGTTGATGTAGTCGTACGTCTTCACGGCCTGACCGGTCAAGCACCGAAACTACGGCACCTCCGAGTTCTAGCACACGTTCAGCTCGATGACGATCCCCGGACTCCGATCCAGCAAAGTGTCGGGGAAGAGTTCCGTCAGCACGACGGCGTGGTGACGATCTTGATGTTCTACCATCGCAGGGCTTCGCCTAAGCACCGCTACAATATTATCGAGGATTATGGTGGAGGGGGGCACCGCACACGGCTAAGAGAACGATCACGAAGATCAACTTGTGTGTCTAGAGGTGCCCCCTGTTGGGGAACGTAGCATAAATTCAAAATTTTCCTACGTGTCACCAAGATCTATCTATGGAGTCATATAGCAACGAGGGAGGAGTGGATCTACATACCCTTGTAGATCGCGCGCGGAAGCGTTCAAGAGAACGGGGTTGATGGAGTCGTACTCGTCGTGATCCAAATCACCGATGATCCTAGCGCCGAACGGACGGCACCTCCGCGTTCAACACACGTACGGAGCAGCGACGTCTCCTCCTTCTTGATCCAGCAAGGGGGGAGGAGAGGTTGATGGATATCCAGCAGCACGACGGCGTGGTGGAAGTAGCGGGATTCCAACAAGGCTTCGCTAAGCGCTGCGGGAGGAGGGAGATGTGTCACGGGAGGGAGAGGGAGGCGCCAGGCCTTAGATTGGATTGCCCTCCCTTTCCCCCACTATATATAGGGCCAAGGGAGAGGGGGAGGGTGCAGCCTTGCCCCTTCCTCCAAGGAAGGGTGCGGCCAAGGGGGGGAGGAGTCCATCCTCCCCAAGGCACCTCGGAGGTGCCTTCCCCCTTTAGGACTCTCCCCTTTTCCTCTTCTCTTGGCGCATGGGCCTCTTGGGGCTGGTGCCCTTGGCCCATGTAGGCCAAGGCACACCCCCTAAAGCCCATGTGGCCCCACCCGGTGGACCCCCGGGACCCTTCCGGTGGTCCCGGTACAATACCGGTGACCCCGAAACTTGTCCCGATGGCCGAAATAGCACTTCCTATATATAATTCTTTACCTCCGGACCATTCCGGAACTCCTCGTGACGTCCCGGATCTCATCCGGGACTTCGAAAAACTTTCGGGTTACCGCATACTAATATCTCTATAACCCTAGCGTCACCGAACCTTAAGTGTGTAGACCCTACGGGTTCGGGAGTCATGCAGACATGACCGAGATGACTCTCCAGTCAATAACCAACAGCGGGATCTGCATACCCATGTTGGCTCCCACATGTTCCACGATGATCTCATCGGATGAACCACGATGTCAAGGACTTAATCAATCCCGTATACAATTCCCTTTGTCTATCGGTACGACACTTGCCCGAGATTCGATCGTCGGTATCCCGATACCTTGTTCAATCTCGTTACCGGCAAGTCTCTTTACTCGTTCCGTAACACATCATCCCGTGATCAACTCCTTGATCACATTGTGCACATTATGATGATGTCCTACCGAGTGGGCCCAGAGATACCTCTCCGTTTACACGGAGTGACAAATCCCAGTCCCGATTCGTGCCAACCCAACAGACACTTTCGGAGATACCTGTAGTGTACCTTTATAGCCACCCAGTTACGTTGTGACGTTTGGCACACCCAAAGCACTCCTACGGTATCCGGGAGTTGCACAATCTCATGGTCTAAGGAAATGATACTTGACATTAGAAAAGATTTAGCATACGAACTACACGATCTTGTGCTATGCTTAGGATTGGGTCTTGTCCATCACATCATTCTCCTAATGATGTGATCTCGTTATCAATGACATCCAATGTCCATGGTCAGGAAACCGTAACCATCTATTGATCAACGAGCTAGTCGACTAGAGGCTTACTAGGGACATGGTGTTGACTATGTATCCACACATGTATCTGAGTTTCCTATCAATACAATTCTAGCATGGATAATAAACGATTATCATGAACAAGGAAATATAATAATAATCAATTTATTATTGCCTCTAGGGCATATTTCCAACAGTCTCCCACTTGCACTAGAGTCAATAATCTAGTTCACATCGCCATGTGATTAACACTCACAGGTCACATCGCCATGTGACCAACATCCAAAGAGTTTACTAGAGTCAATAATCTAGTTCACTTCACTCTGTGATTAACACTCAATGAGTTCTTGATTTGACCATGTTGCTTGTGAGAGAGGTTTTAGTCAACGGGTCTGCAACATTCAGATCCGTATGTAGTTCGCAAATCTCTATGTCATCTTGTAGATGCAGCTACTACGCTATATTTGGAGCTATTCCAAATAACTGTTCTACTATACGAATCCAGTCTACTACTCAGAATAATTTGGATTAGTGTCAAAGTTTGCATCGGCGTAACCCTTTACGACGAACTCTTTTACCACTTCCATAATCGAGAAAATTCCTTAGTCCACTAGTTACTAAGGATAACTTTGACCACTGTCCTGTGATCCATTCTTGGATCACTCTTGTACCCCTTGACTGACTCATGGCAAGGCACACTTCAGGTGCGGTACACAGCATAGCATACTATAGAGCCTACGTCTTAAGCACAGGGGACGACCTTCGTCCTTTCTCTCTATTTTGCCGTGGTCGAGCTTTAAGTCTTAACTTCATACCTTACAACTCAGGCAAGAACTCCTTCTTTGACTGATCCATCTTGAACACCTTCAAGATCATGTCAAGGTATGTGCTCATTTGAAAGTACCATTAAGCATTTTGATCTATCCTTATAGATCTTGATGCTCAATGTTCAAGTAGCTTAATCTAGGCTTTCCATTGAAAACACTTTCCAAATAACCCTATATGCTTTCCAGAAATTCTACGTCATTTCTGATCAACAATATGTCAACAACATATATTCATCAGAAATTCTATAGTGCTCCCACTCACTTCTTTGGAAATACAAGTTTCTCATAAACTTTGTATACACCCAAAATCTTTGATCATCTCATCAAAGCGTACATTCCAACTCCGAGATGCTTACTCCAGTCCTTAGAACGATTGCTGAAGCTTTGAATACTTATTAGCATCTTTCAGGATTGACAAAACCTTCCGGTTTGTATCACATACAACCTTTCCTCAAGAAAAAACATCGAGGAAACAATGTTTTGACATCCTATCTGCAAGATTTCATAAATAATGCAGTAATTGCTAATATAATTCCAATAGACTCTTAGCATCGCTACGAGTGAGAAAGTCTCATCGTAGTCAACTCCTTGAACTTGTCAGGAAACTTCTTAATGACAAGTCGAGCTTTCTTAATGGTGATACTTACCATCATTGTCCGTCTTCCTTTTAAAATCCATCTGCACTCAATAGCCTTACGACCATCGAGCCGTTCTGCCAAAGTCTACACTTTGTTTTCATACATGGATCCTCTCTCGGATTTTATGGCCTCGAGCCATTTATCGGAATCTAGGCCCACCATCGCTTCTCCACAGCTCATAGGTTCATTGTTGTCTAGCAACATGACTTCCAAGACAGGACTACGTACCACTCTGAAGTAGTACGATCCTTGTCATCCCACGAGGTTTGGGAGTGACTTGATCCGAAGTCTCATGATCAATATCATAAGCTTCCACTTCAATTGGTGTAGGTGCCACAGGAACAACTCTTGTGCCCTGCCACACACTAGTTGAAGAGACGGTTCAATAACCTCATCAAGTCTCCACCATCCTCCCACTCAATTCTTTTGAGAGAAACTTTTCCTCGAGAAAGGACCCGATTCTAGAAACAATCCCTTATTGCTTTTGAATCTGAGACAGGAGGTATACCCAACTATTTTGGGTGTCCTATGAAGATGCATTTATCCGCTTTGGGTTCGAGCTTATTAGCCTGAAACTTTTTCACATAAGCGTCGCAGCCCCAAACTTTTAAGAAATGACAGCTTAGGTTTCTCTAAACCATAGTTCATACGGTGTCATCTCATCGGAATTACGTGGTGCCCCTTTTAAAGTGAATGTGGTTGTCTCTAATGCCTAACCTATAAACTATTGTGGTAATTCGATAAGAGACATCATGGTATGCATCATATCCAATAGGGTGCAGTTATGATGTTCGGACACACCATCACACTATGGTGTTCCAGGCTGTATTAGTTGTGAAACAATTTCCACAATGTCTTAATTCTGTGCCAAACTCGTAATTCAGATATTCATCTCTATGATCATATCATAGATCTTTTATCCTCTTGTCATGATGATCTTTCAACTTCACCCTGAAATTACTTGAACCTTTCAATAATTCAGACTCGTGATTTATCAAGTAAATATACTCAACATCTACTCAAATCATCTGTGAAGTAAGAACATAACGATATCCACTACATGCCTCAGCACTCATTGGATTGCACACATCAAAATGTATTACTTCCAACAAGTTGCTTTCTAGTTCCATTTTACTGAAAACGAGGCTTTCAGTCATCTTGCCCATGTGGTATGATTTGCATGTCTCAAGTGATTCAAAATCAAGTGAGTCCAAACGGTCCATTTGCATGGAGTTTCTTCATGCATATACACCAATAGACATGGTTCGCATGCCTCAAACTTTTCAAAAAGGAGTGTGTCCAAAGATCCATCAACATGGAGCTTCTTCATGCATTTTATACCGATATGACTTAAGTGGCAGTGCCACAAGTAGGTGGTACTATCATTACTATCTTTTGGCATGAACATGTGTATCACTACGATCGAGATTCAATAAACCATTCATTTTAGGTGTAAGACCATTGAAGGTATTATTCAAATAAACAGAGTAACCATTATTCTCCTTAAATGAATAACCGTATTGCGATAGACATAATCCAATCATGTCTATGCTCAACGCAAACACCAATCTCGATGGTAGAGGGAGCGTGCGATGCTTGATCATATCAACATTGGAAACACTTCCAACACATATCGTCAGCTCACCTTTAGCTAGTCTCCGTTTATTCCATAGCTTTTATTTCGAGTTACTAACACTTAGCAACCGAACCGGTATCTAATACCCTGGTGCTACTAGGAGTACTAGTAAAGTACACATCAACACAATGTATATCCAATATACTTCTATCGACCTTGCCAGCCTTCTCATCTACCAAGTATCTAGGGTAATTCTGCTCCAGTGGCTGTTCCCCTTATTACAGAAGCACTTAGTCTCGGGTTTGGGTTCAACCTTGGGTTTCTTCACTAGAGCAGCAGCTGAATTGCCGTTTCATGAAGTATCCCTTCTAGCCCTTGCCCTTCTTGAAACTAGTGGTTTCACCAACCATCAACAATTGATGCTCCTTCTTGATTTCTACTTTTGTGGTGTCAAACATCGCGAATATCTCAAGGATCATCATATATGTCCCTGATATATTATAGTTCATCACGAAGCTCTAGCATCTTGGTGGTAATGACTTCGGAGAAACATCACTATCTCATCTGGAAGATCAACTCCCACTCGATTCAAGCGATTGTTGTACTCAGACAATCTGAGCACAAGTTCAACAATTGAGCTTTTCTCCTTAGTTTGCAGGCTAAGAAAATCGTCGGAGGTCTCATACCTCTTGACGTGGGCACGAGCCTGAAATCCCAATTTCAGCCCTCGAAACATCTCATATGTTTCGCGACGTTTCAAAACGTCTTCGTTGCCTCAACTCTAAACCGTTTAACTGAACTATCATGTAGTTATCAAAATGTGTATGTCGGATGTTCGCAACATCCACAGACAACGTTCGAGGCTCAGCACACTGAGCGGTGCATTAAGGACATAAGCCTTCTATGAAGCAATGAGGACAATCCTCAGTTTACGGACCTAGTCCGCATAATTGCTACTATCAACTTTCAACTAAATTTTCTCTAGGAACATATCTAAACAGTAGAACAGAAGCACGAGCTACGACATAATTTGCGAAGACCTTTTGACTATGTTCAGGATAAACAAGTTCATCTTATGAAATCCCACTCAGATAGACATCCCTCTAGTCATCTAAGTGATTACATGATCCGAGTCAACTAGGCCGTGTCCGATCATCACGTGAGATGGACTAGTCAACGTCGGTGAACATCTTCATGTTGATCGTATCTTCTATACGACTCATGCTTGACCTTTCGGTCTTCTGTGTTCCGAGGCCATGTCTATACACATGCTAGGCTCGTCAAGTTAACCCTAAGTGTTTTGCATGTGTAAAACTGTCTTACACCCGTTGTATGTGAACGTAAGGATCTATCACACCCGATCATCACGTGGTGCTTCGAAACGACGAACTTTAGCAACGGTGCATAGTTAGGGGAGAACACTTCTTGAAATTTTAATGAGGGATCATCTTATTTACTACCGTCGTTCTAAGCAAATAAGATGTATAAACATGATAAACATCACATGCAATCAAATAGTGACATGATATGGCCAATATCATATTGCTCCTTTTGATCTCCATCTTCGGGGCTCCATGATCATCAACGTCACCGGCATGACACCATGATCTCCATCATCGTGTCTCCATGAAGTTGTCACGTCATCTATTACTTCTACTACTACAGCTAACGGTTAGCAATAAAGTAAAGTAATTACATGACGTTTATGTTGACACGCAGGTCATAAATAAATTAAGACAACTCCTATGGCTCCTGCCGGTTGTCATACTCATCGACATGCAAGTCGTGATTCCTATTACAAGAACATGATCAATCTCATACATCACATATATCATTCATCACATCCTTTGGCCATATCACATCACATAGCATACCCTGCAAAAACAAGTTAGACGTCCTCTAATTGTTGTTTGCATGTTTTACGTGGCTGCTATGGGTTTCTAGCAAGAACGTTTCTTACCTACGCAAAAACCACAATGTGATATGCCAATTGCTATTTACCCTTCATAAGGACCCTTTTCATCGAATCCGATCCGACTAAAGTAGGAGAGACAGACACCCGCTAGCCACCTTATGCATCTAGTGCATGTCAGTCGGTGGAACCAGTCTCACGTAAGAGTACGTGTAAGGTCGGTCCGGGCCGCTTCATCCCACGATGCCGCCGAATCAAGATAAGACTAGTAACAGCAAGCATATTGAACAAAATCAACGCCCACAACTACTTTGTGTTCTACTCGTGCATAGAAACTACGCATAGACCTAGCTCATGA
This sequence comes from Triticum urartu, assembly GCF_056163025.1. Lineage (NCBI taxonomy): Eukaryota > Viridiplantae > Streptophyta > Magnoliopsida > Poales > Poaceae > Triticum > Triticum urartu. The sequence continues at coordinate 145,464,236 of NC_141879.1, read as the reverse complement.
TGCCACTGTTGGGGAACGTAGCATAAATTCAAAATTTTCCTATGTGTCACCAAGATCTATCTATGGAGTCATCTAGCAACGAGGGAGGAGTGGATCTACATACCCTTGTAGATCGCGCGCGGAAGCGTTCAAGAGAACGGGGTTGATGGAGACGTACTCGTCGTGATCCAAATCACCGATGATCCTAGCGCCGAACGGACGGCACCTCCGCGTTCAACACACGTACGGAGCAGCGACGTCTCCTCCTTCTTGATCCAGCAAGGGGGGAGGAGAGGTTGATGGAGATCCAGCAGCACGACGGCGTGGTGGAAGTAGCGGGATTCCAACAGGGCTTTGCTAAGCGCTGCGGGAGGAGGGAGATGTGTCACGGGAGGGAGAGGGAGGCGCCAGGCCTTAGATTGGATTGCCCTCCCTTTCCCCCACTATATATAGGGCCAAGGGAGAGGGGGAGGGTGCAGCCTTGCCCCTTCCTCCAAGGAAGGGTGCGGCCAAGGGGGGGGAGGAGTCCATCCTCCCCAAGGCACCTCGGAGGTGCCTTCCCCCTTTAGGACTCTCCCCTTTTCCTCTTCTCTTGGCGCATGGGCCTCTTGGGGCTGGTGCCCTTGGCCCATGTAGGCCAAGGCACACCCCCTACAGCCCATGTGCCCCCCCGGGGCAGGTGGCCCCACCCGGTGGACCCCCGGGACCCTTCCGGTGGTCCCGGTACAATACCGGTGACCCCGAAACTTGTCCCGATGGCCGAAATAGCACTTCCTATATATAATTCTTTACCTCCGGACCATTCCGGAACTCCTCATGATGTCCGGGATCTCATCCGGGACTCCGAACAACTTTCGGGTTACCGCATACTAATATCTCTATAACCCTAGCGTCACCGAACCTTAAGTGTGTAGACCCTACGGGTTCGAGAGACATGCAGACATGACCGAGATGACTCTCCAGTCAATAACCAACAGCGGGATCTGGATACCCATGTTGGCTCCCACATGTTCCATGATGATCTCATCGGATGAACCACGATGTCAAGGACTTAATCAATCCCGTATACAATTCCCTTTGTCTATCGGTACGACACTTGCCCGAGATTCGATCGTCGGTATCCTGATACCTTGTTCAATCTCGTTACCGGCAAGTCTCTTTACTCGTTCTGTAACACATCATCCCGTGATCAACTCCTTGATCACATTGTGCACATTATGATGATGTCCTACCGAGTGGGCCCAGAGATACCTCTCCGTTTACACGGAGTGACAAATCCCAGTCTCGATTCGTGCCAACCCAACAGACACTTTCGGAGATACCTGTAGTGTACCTTTATAGCCACCCAGTTACGTTGTGACGTTTGGCACACCCAAAGCACTCCTACGGTATCCGGGAGTTGCACAATCTCATGGTCTAAGGAAATGATACTTGACATTAGAAAAGCTTTAGCATACGAACTACACGATCTTGTGCTATGCTTAGGATTGGGTCTTGTCCATCACATCATTCTCCTAATGATGTGATCCCGTTATCAATGACATCCAATTTCCATGGTCAGGAAACCGTAACCATCTATTGATCAACGAGCTAGTCAACTAGAGGCTTACTAGGGACATGGTGTTGACTATGTATCCACACATGTATCTGAGTTTCCTATCAATACAATTCTAGCATGGATAATAAACGATTATCATGAACAAGGAAATATAATAATAATCAATTTATTATTGCCTCTAGGGCATATTTCCAACACCCCCTACCCCTGTATATAAAGGAGCAAGGGGGAGAGGCCGGCCGGCCCTTGGGGCGCCCAAGGAGGGGGGGAGTCCTCCTCCTAGTAGGAGTAGGACTCCCCTTTCCTAGTCCAACTAGGAAGAGAGAAGGGGGAAGGAAAGAGAGGGAGAGGGAGAGGGAAAGAGGGGCCACGCCCCCCTCCCCTAGTCCAATTCGGACTTCCCATGGGAGGGGGCGCGCCACCTCCTGGGCTGCTGCCCTCTCTCTCCCCTCAGGCCCACTAAGGCCCAATACTTCCCTGAGGGGTTCCGGTAACCCTTCTGGCACTTTGGTTTTCTCTGAAATCACCCGAAACACTTCCGGTGTCCGAATATAGCCGTCCAATATATCGATCTTTATGTCTCGACCATTTCGAGACTCCTCGTCATGTCCGTGATCATATCCGGGACTCCGAACAACCTTCGGTACATCAAAATATATAAACTCATAATGAAACTGTCATCGTAACGTTAAGCGTGCGGACCCTACGGGTTCGAGAATAATGTAGACATGACCGAGACACGTCTCCGGTCAATAACCAATAGCGGAACCTGGATGCTCATATTGGCTCCTACATATTCTACGAAGATCTTTTATCGGTCAGACCGCATAACAACATACGTTGTTCCCTTTGTCATCGGTATGTTACTTGCCGGAGATTTGATCGTCGGTTTCTCAATACCTAGTTCAATCTTGTTACCGGCAAGTCTCTGTACTCGTTCCGTAATACATCATCCCGTAGCTAACTTATTAGTTGCAATGCTTGCAAGGCTTATGTGATGTGCATTACCGAGAGGGCCCAGAGATACCTCTCCGACAATCGGAGTGACAAATCCTAATCTCGAAATACGCAAACCCAATAAGTACCTTCGTAGACACCTATAGAGCACCTTTATAATCACCCAGTTACGTTGTGACGTTTGGTAGCACACAAAGTGTTCCTCCGGTAAACGGGAGTTGCATAATCTCATAGTCATAGGAACATGTATAAGTCATGAAGAAAGCAATAGCAACAAACTAAACGATCAAGTGCTAAGCTAACGAAATGGGTCAAGTCAATCACATCATTCTCCTAATGATGTGATCCCGTTAATCAAATGACAACTCATGTCTATGGCTAGGAAACTTAACCATCTTCGATCGATGAGCTAGTCAAGTAGAGGCATACTAATGACACTATGTTTGTCTATGTATTCACACATTTATTATGTTTCCGGTTAATACAATTCTAGCATGAATAATAAACATTTATCATGATATAAGGAAATAAATAATAACTTTATTATTGCCTCTAGGGCATATTTCCTTCAAGGCCATGGGAGAAGAACTAGCCAAGTTATTGGAGGCCGGATTCATCAGAGAAATAAAACATCCAGACTGGCTAGCAAACCTGGTGATGGTACCAAAGAAGGACAAATCCTGGCGCCTTTGCGTTGATTTCAAAGACCTCAATAAAGCTTGCCCAAAGCATCCCTTCCCCCTCCCACGCATCGATCAAATTATTGACGCTACCGCAAGACACGAGTCATTGTGTTTCCTCGATGCTTACTCCGGTTACCACCAAATCAAGATGGTGGAGTCCGACCAAGCCGCAACGGCATTCATCACACCATACGGCCCCTTCTGTTTTAACACAATGCCATTTGGACTCAAAAACGCCGGCGCAACATATCAGCGCATGATTCGGACATGTCTGGAGAAACAAATTGGCAAAACAGTATAGTCATACATAGACGATGTGGTCGTCAAAACCAAACACGTCGACTCTTTGATAGACGACTTGAGGCTCACGTTCGACAACCTCCGAACATATGACATCAAGCTCAACCCGGAAAAATGCGTTTTTGGCATACCAGCCGAAAAGCTCCTGGGATTCATCTTCTCCAGTAGAGGTATTGAAGCTAATCCGGCCAAAATCCGAGCTTTGTAACAGTTGGCTACCCCAACAGACCTCAAACAAATCCAGAAGTTAACTGGATGCGTGGCGGCTCTAAGCCTCTTTATCACCCTCTTAGGAGAAAAGGCTTTACCCCTTTATCGCCTCCTTCGGCGCACCGAACACTTCGAGTGGACGGACGCGGCCACAGCCGGATTGGAAGAAATAAAGGCCATTTTGGCAACCAACCCGGTCCTGGCCGCGCCAAACATCGGCGAACCAATGCTGCTGTACATTGCGGCAACTCATCAAGTTGTAAGCGTGGTGCTCGTTGTCGAACGGGAAGCGGATGGACACAAATTCCCTCTTCAAAAGCCGGGATACTATGTATCCACTGTCCTCACTCCATGCAAATCACGGTACCCACATTACCAAAAGATAGCATATGCGGTATTCATGGCATCACGGAAACTGCGACACTACTTTCAAGAGTGTTCGATTACAGTAGCCTCGGAAGTGCCACTTAATGATATTATCAACAACCGCGACGCTACAGGCCGGATTGCCAAATGGGCCATTGAGCTCCTCCCATTCGACATAACATACAAACCTCGTCGAGCCATTAAATCGCCAGTACTGGCCGACTTCGTCGCCGAATGGATGGAGGCCGAACTCCCTAAAGAGTACGACGCATACTCCAATTGGATCATGCACTTCGACGGTTCTAAAATGCTGGCCGGTCTAGGGGCTGGCGTCGTCCTGACGTCCCCAACCGGAGACACCGTTCGGTACATATTGCAAATATTGTATACAGACTCCAACAATGCAGCCGAATACGAAGCTGTGTTGCATGGTCTTCGGATGGCAGTCTCCATGGGCATTCAACGCCTGGAGGTGCGTGGGGATTCAAACCTCGCAATATCCCAAATAAACGGAGATTTTGACGCCAAGGATCCGAAAATGGCGGCCTATCGAAACGCCGTCCTAAAAATGTCAGCTCGGTTCGAGGGACTTGAATTTCACCATGTGGCTCGTGAAAACAATCAGGCGGCGGATATCCTCGCCCGCATTGGCGCAAAACGCGACACGGTCCCCCCCCCCAACATATTTTTGGAAAGGCTTTTCAAGCCATCCATAGTATGGGAAGGGGACACCGGTAACAGCACTCCGGACCCGGCCAAAATACCCGATACCGAACTCTCTGACATAATCGGTGGCTCCGCCACTGAAATAACACCGTCAGCCCACGAAATAATGGCCATTATTGCCCCGTGGACAGAACCATTCCTAGCCTACCTAACTAGACAGGAACTTCCGGAGAACCAAAATGAGGCACACTGCATAGTGCGGCGATCCAAGGCCTACATGGTCCATGAGGGAGAATTGTACAAGAAAAGCACTACCGGAGTCCTTCAAAGGTGCATCTCCGAAGAGGATGGGCGGAATCTTTTGGCAGAAATTCACGCTGGACTCGGCGGTCATCACGCCGCAGCCCGGGCTCTTGTAAGCAAGGCCTTCCGTATAGGATTCTATTGGCCAACGGCCCGAGCAGACGCACAGGACTTGGTCCAACGTTGCGCCGGTTGCCAGCTCTTTGCAAATCAAAGCCACATGCCACCCACCACCCTCCAAACAATCCCCATTACATGGCCCTTTGTGGTCTGGGGGCTTGACATGGTTGGACCCCTTAAACGGGGAACCCACAAGAAAAAAAATACTTATTGGTCATGGTGGATAAATTCACCAAATGGATAGAAGCCAAACCAGTTAAAATAGCCAAATCCGGACCGGTGATAGATTTCATATCCGGGGTTGTACACTGTTATGGCGTCCCCCACAGCATCATCACTGATAATGGCACGAACTTCACGGCCGACGAGGTAAAACTCTGGTGCAGCAAAATGGGCATCAAGCTCGATTATGCCTCAGTCTATCACCCACAAACCAACGGTCAAGTCGAGCGAGCAAACGGTCTTATAATGAGCGGCATTAAACCTAGATTAGTGCGTTCCTTAACGGAGTCTGACACGCACTGGGTAGAGGAGTTCGACTCCGTACTCTGGGGGCCGCGGACCACGCCGAATTGTAGGACCGGATATACACCCTTCTTTATGGTGTATGACGCAGAGGCAGTCTTGCCCTGTGACATAATTCATGACTCACCTAGAATGCGCATGTACGAAGAAAGAGAAGCCGGGCTCGATCGGCAGGACAGTCTGGACACCTTGGAGGAGGAGGGCGACGTAGCCAAAGCCTGTTCCGCATTTTACCAGCAACAGGCTCGCAGATACCAAAGCAGAGAAGTACGGGCCAAAACTTATAACATTGGCGAACTAGTTCTACGCCTGTCAGATAAGAAAAAGAACAAGCTCGAGCCTAAATGGGAGGGTCCCTTCATTATCGACGAAGTTCTGACCGGTGTAGCGTACCGACTGCGTGATGCATCGACTAGTCGACTCGAGCCGAACCCATGGAACGCGGCCAGGCTCCGAAGATTCTACGCCTAGCACCGGACTCTATGTTAGTCCCCTCCCTCTGTCCATTTTTTTCACAAATACATTATCTGTCTTGTTTTCCTTTCTTTCTTTCCTTTTCTTATTTCCCTAGGCCTTCAAGGGTCACTGACGGTGTCCTGGACTAGGGGGTACTCAACACGTCATCTCCCGATCCGATAGATTGGGCCGAGGACCCCCGTGGCCGTATACTCATGGGCCAGTTCGGACAGCTGCCGCATACAAGGAAGATTCCACAAAGACTTGGCGATCAAGACAAGGACTTCTCCCCACCGGCGTATTCGGCTAGGACTCTTGTTAACCTAGGCCTCTGGTGCATTATATAAACCAGGGCCAGGCTAGTCGATAGAATAGACAACATACACATCAACTTCATATACAACAATCATACCATAGGCTAGCTTCTAGGGTTTAGCCTCCTTGATCTCGTGGTAGATCTACTCTTGTACTACCCATATCATCAATATTAATCAAGCAGGACGTAGGGTTTTATCTCCATCAAGAGGGCCCGAACCTGGCTAAAACATCGTGTTCCTTGCCTCCTGTTACCATCCGGCCTAGACGCACAGTTCGGGACCCCCTACCCGAGATCCGCCGGTTTTGACACCGACATTGGTGCTTTCATTGAGAGTTCCGCTGTGTGATCGACAAAAGGATCGATGGCTCGCGTGTAGATCAACTGCGACTTCGGTATCTTCGTCACCAGCTCAACTGGTCACCTTGGTTCGACCAAGAATTGCGCCCCGTGTTCGGATCACCATGTTCGGACAAGGGCCTTCATCAAACATCAACTCCGATCTCTATCAAGATCACGGAGGAATCATCTATGGAGCTCGGGGGCTCAACGTCAACATTGCCCTCAAGCGACCGTGCTGTTTTTCCAAACAACGAACTTGTATCCGCTGCCACCACCTCTTAGAGCATCGCTTTGACGATCCCTTTGGTGGAATTGTGCGGAATTGAATGTTCAAAGACCATGCAAAATTTCGTCAAGTTCCGATGGAGGAATCTCCGGCAATCTGTAATATACCAGAGCTGTGTCAAATCTGGACGAGTTTAGGGCGTGATGTCCAGCTTCTAGCTCGGACGTCCTTTGGAAGATCCAACCGTTGATTGGCTGCAGAATTACTATATCTACCACCCCTCAAAATTTCAGCTCGATCCGACCGTCCAAACTCCGGGAACCTTCCGATTAGTTCATCACTTTTCGGATCTGTTTTTTGCGCGAAAACGAATCCGACCCGAGTTCATCTTTTTTATGAACAGGATTTCGGACATCCTTTTTGAAAGAAGTTTTGTATGGGGGATTGTGTTTTGTTCCTGAACGCATCCCACTAACTGTAAGATCTTTTGAACATGGTCTTCAACATCATACTGGTGTCAAACCAGTCCGGCAATATTACTCCACGGCTGCCGACCTGCGCTAGACACGGCGTCACTTTGTTGAGCCGAGCTCAACTTCTTCAGATCATCATCTCGGCAAGCCGAACAAGAGCCCGGCATCGTGAAGGATAAATCATCACCAACATCGCCGCCCCACGGATTACACGGAGCGGGCATACCGGCATCGCCGCACGGTCGCTTCATCAAGCCAGCATCGACCACGTCACGACCTGCATCGACAGGGCCGCACTATTGCTTCTTCAAGCTGGTGTCCATCACGCCGACCTACTTCGACTCATCGGCTGACATCGAGGCTTCGACATCTCGGCTGGACCGGGGGCTTCGCCACCTCTTCATCAACCTACTCCGGACACTTCAGCGTCACTAGCCGACCAGCTCCGTCACGTTAGCTGGGCCGAGGGCTTTGCCTCAGCGAGTCAACCTTTACCAGCATTGCCATGCCGTCGTTTTATCGCCCATCAGGCAATGGGTGTGCGGAGCGGGTCCCAATTTTAGGAATCACCTTCCTTCGGATTGCTACAACAAATAAACCAGGTGCTATTAATCCCAGTATTTTTTGCTTGTTTGGGTTCATTTTTCCCAAGGAATTATTGCTCTGATTTGTCCGTCATATGTACACAGGTCTATCAAATGGTGGCTGCATTAACGACAGTCGCATGGTGGTTCGGTCAGTTTCCGTACATAGTCCGGCGAACGCCGCACTCGGAGCTCGGACCGACCTACGAATTCAGACTTTGCCACGCCTTTACCGCATCACGCCGACGCCCTGCATCGACTTGACTTCGGCGCCAGGCCATATTTCTTTTATTACTCACTTTGCATAAATTATTTATTATGCAACAATTTTTTTTAATTATCAATATTACTATTATCTCTGGTTTGCACTATTTTTTGTGCACAGGAAAATGATCCGGAGACTTCGGCGTCACTCTGCCGGTCTGCATTGATCGTGCTATGTCACCACTTCGGCGTGTCAAGCTCTCCGCTCCGCCACCTCGGGACCGGCTTGAGGGATGGAACCTTGCCCCGCATCAAGCTCGGACCGCGTCATCAATACCGAACACATTAACCAGCTAAGTCGCTTTCATGCTCAAAGCTTTAATTTCTAACTTGTGTTCGGTTCGACCAAGCATTACACTTTTTTGGAAAAAAGTTGCTTGTAAAAAATTTCCTTGTCCAAACTTTGTTTGTGACGCATAAATTCAAATACCCCGTTTACTTGGGGGCTTCCTTTATGAAGCTTTTCCTGTTGCATATGATTATACTTGTACGGCTTCGTTCCTTGTTCGTGTATTACGCCACAATATGCACCACATTGACTTAAGCGATTTGCAAGCTGGGTTGCCTCGCTCCTGTGTTTACCCCTACGTTTCCAATTGTTCGGCTACGGAGTAAAGGGAGCACCTCTGCGATTGTCACGATCGGGTCACCCGAGCCGGACCTCAGACTGGGTGAAGCCGAAAGCTAGCGCTCTTATAGTTATTCAATGATGGTCGGCACACAACAGAACTCATGAGTACAAAAAATCTATTGCACAAGTCTCATAATAACAATGAGCACCGAAGAAAGGTATCGGTGGGGGTACTATTTTCTTCGAAGATGCTTCTTACTCTTTGCAGTAATATAGCATAAGTTCCCTGAGCGCGCTTTGTCTGTTACAGCCTTATGGCCTGATTGCCTGGTTATTGGAAACACCATCGATATTCTCGACCGATGGAGTACATAACACTTTTCGGTCCTTAACCGAAGAGGGAGAAGCCGACGGTCGGTTAAGACACGTTTAAAGTTCGGTTGAACATAGATATGATATAAGTACTTCGGTACATGCAATCATTCTTCTACCCAAGTCACTTGGGGGCTCTTAAGTTTATTTGAGCCGTTTTATAATAAGTGTTCTTCTTCTCAATCGTTGCAAAGTTCTATTATTATTATTATTATTATTATTATTATTTATCACTCCTTTTTTCGACGCGGTCACTAGCCGGGGAGCCTAATTTCTCTCTCAAAGCCGCTAGCGTTTAGTTTGCTAAACTGGCCTAATGAGAAGTACTCCGCACTCGGGATAGGAGGTTGAAGCTGTAGGCTGACCCGCACGAAGTCTTGAGATAGGATGTGTCATGTTAAAGGACGACAGAAGCACTTCTTTTTTCTAAGACCAATTTTTGGATTGGCACCGAACACTTGATCTTGTTCGGACGTCATGTTTTTACTGACGTATCTTGGTTTTCCAAGCCTTTTGGCACTTCTAAACTATTTGTGCTTTCCCAGCATTAGTCTCGCAGTGCAACGCCGGACACCTTTAGGGATTCGACAAAAACATTCTCAGATATTGCTATATATGCATCGGTTTCGAATTGTGTCTTCGGTCAATAGTTGGGTTGCCCGGCTCCTGCACTTGCTTCCTACGTTCCGTTTTGTTCGGCTAGGCGTGCAAAGGGAGAACCACTGCGATTGTGCTTCCAGCTCACATGGTTAAGCACCTCAGTGGAGAAAGCCAAAAACTGACTGTCACAATAAGCGTAAACTGGTCAGCGATCCGATGACTATGTTAAATGACGGGCCGTTCATAACATTGGACGAAGTGTTTACGGCTTGACCCCGACTCTCGCCGAACACTACCGGGGGCTATTAACTGGCCTCCCAAGCTAAATCCTCGATATTTTGCTCTTACATTAGAGCTGAGGTTTAATGATCATGCTTAGCATGATAACCCAAAGAAAGGAACCGATAGCGGGACTATTTTCTTTGGAAGACATTTCTTCTGTTAAACAGTAATATAACTCTCTGCGTATCTTTGTTTATAAAACCGTATGGCCAGATTGCCTTGTTTGTTGTAAATCTTTGCCCTCATAAAGGCTTTATAAAGTAGGACAAACACTCCTCGTCTACTGGCCGAGGAGGTGGAAGCCGATGGTCGGTCAACAAAGTTTTGTACAATGTGGATCCGAGCATTAATGACGTAAAGTACTTGGATACATAGAGTCATTACACATAATTTGTGATTTTACTATGGATATTGATCCTTAATTCGGCCACCCGTGCCCGCATTAAGGCTCGGGGGCTACTGGGCTTCGGGCTTATTATTTACAAATATTAAAGGGGCACATTGATCCCCTGATCTGGTGTTACCACCCGACCAGTGTCTCGGGGGCTACTGCATTGCTTGTCCAATGCAGAAAATTTTATGTGCAATATAGTTTCCGAGGAGATTTTGATCCTCAGGTTGGTCGGCCGCACCCAACCTGAGTCTCGAGGACTGATCACGCCGCTTTTAGTGTCCCGAAGTATTCTGCCGAGTTTGGACTTGATCCTCAGGCCGATTTTGCAAATCAACCTGAGTCTCAGCGGCTACTAGGATCAGCGGTCTTACGTCATCCTTCAGGTGCATCTCGGGTTTTAGACCGATACACACCTTGAGGGCTACTGGCTATATATCTCGACAGAGAATAAATTGCACCAATAAAAAATATTCACAAAAATTGGCCCACATTCGGGGTGGTGCACCACCTCGGAAGCAGTCCGGCATAAAGCTCGGGCGCTAGTGGCTGGCTCCATAGAGGGCATTGCCCGCATTAAGCTCGGCTAAACTCCTTCAACTTTTTTAAATCAAGGTGATATGACACCTCAGATATAGTCCGGCGTTGGAGCTGGGACACTGTCCGGCATTGGAGCTCGGATACAGTCCGGCGTTGGAGCTCGGATATACAGTCCGGCGTTGGAGCTCGGATACATAGTCCGACGTTGGAGCTCGGATACATTCCGGCGCTAGAGCTGGGAAGCGGTCCGGCGTTGGTGCTCGGCTGCAAAAGATACCTCGAATGCAGTCCGGTGTTGGAGCTCGGACGCAAGAGGACCCTGCCTCCCGGGAACAACTTCAAACCCGAGGTGTGGCATAAAATAATAAGGCATTGATAAAGGCCGGAAACTTAAAGGGGCTCCTCGGATACCCGACGTGTAAACCCGTCGAATGCATTTCGGCGATCCTCAAGATCGAAGATAAAGAAGATTTGTTGAACCAGTTTTCAAGACCGACGACTGAAGATGAAGAACAGTTCGGAAGAATCGAGGAGCGTCCCTAACTTGAAGACCGGTTCAGGGGGCTACTGACGGTGTCCTGTACTAGGGGGTACTCAACACGTCATCTCCCGATCTGATAGATTGGGCCGAGGACCCCCGTGGCCGTATACTCATGGGCCAGTTCGGACAGCGGCCGCATACAAGGAAGATTCCACAAAGACTTGGCGATCAAGACAAGGACTTCTCCCCACCGGCGTATTCGGCTAGGACTCTTGTTAACCTAGGCCTCTGGTGTATTATATAAACCAGGGCCAGGCTAGTCGATAGAATAGACAACATACACATCAACTTCATATACAACAATTATACCATAGGCTAGCTTCTAGGGTTTAGCCTCCTTGATCTCGTGGTAGATCTACTCTTGTACTACCCATATCATCAATATTAATCAAGCAGGAGTAGGGTTTTACCTCCATCAAGAGGGCCCGAACCTGGGTAAAACATCGTGTCCCCTGCCTCCTGTTACCATCCACCTTAGACGCACAGTTCGGGACCCCCTACCCGAGATCCGCCGGTTTCGACACCGACAGTCACCTTGTGCCTTGTTTGCACATTACAGATGCGCTAGCGGCACTCTTCATACCTGGGGGCTTCTTTCACAGAAGCTTAAATTATTTATCCAGGCTTCATGCCCAACACATGTGTTATACTTCCGCATGTACCTTTTTTCACCATTATATGCATCGATATGACTTAAGTTTTGGCCAAGCTGGGTTGCCTGGCTCTTGTATTTATGCCCTACGTTCCCATTAATTTGGCTAGGGCATAAGGGGAGAACCTCTGCGATTGTTACTGCCGGGTCAGCCGGATGTGTACCTCAGACTGGGTGAAGCCGAAAGCTAGCGTTCTTAAGGGAATATTCGGTCGGTGAACAAAAGATGAATTTTATTTTTCATATCTGCCCCCAGATGTTTTTCCTGCGTTTCCCATCGTATTCCGGACAAGCACTTTAGGGCATGCTTGCCCAGGGAAAGGAACCCTTAGCGGAACTATTCTCCCTGGAAGATGTTTCTTACTACCCATGTAATATAACATAACTAGTTGGACACTTGTCTGATAAAGCACTAATGACCCCTACGCCTAGTCTCCACGCATACCCCGGTTCTTATATAACTGAGTGGGTATTCGGATACACTCTGGACTATTGGGCCCGGAGGCTGAAGCGAAAAGGTCTGCAACGACAAATGATTTACAATCCGGCTAGAAGGCATTATACATGTCACTTCAATTACATAGTCATGCAGACTGACTAAATTCTTCTTCTATACCATCCAACAGGCGGTCTAGCTTACAATCCTGTTGGGAATACTTTGCGGCTAATTCTACTTGCCCATAAACTAAGCTAACGGGAATTTCTTTTCCGTCGGGCCCCACAGGTCCGACCTCGGCCATGTGATTTAGGTCTGCTTTGGTATACCGCGTCTTCACCATGGCCCAGGCTTCTCTGGCACCTTGTCGGCAGGCGAATATCTTCCATAATCGGAAGCGCCACCGCGCTCCTTTGAGCTTCTCCGCAAGCTCCGCAACACCCTCTGGAAGGGAGACGGACGGCCACAAAGCCTGTGCAACACCCTGCATCACCTGCCGAACTTGTTCGTGCAGATGTGACAGCTCAGACAGAAGATCACCCGCAGACCCGGGCATTTCCTTCGTGGGACGACCCGTCAGCATACCTACAGACGTAACGATGTTAGTTGGCTTCTTCGCCAAATACCTTTAAAGGATTCGTTCAAGCACTTACTAAAAATGCCGCGTCGAAGCCTCTTATTCTCCTTCTCGGAGTCTGCAAGCTGGCCCCGAACATCTTTTAGTTCCACGTTCAGCCTTATATTGGCGTCTTGGAGATTGTTTTTCTCCCGCCTAACCTCAGTCAGCACGCGTTTGCCAGCTTCTAGCTGCCGCATAACATGCTGGTCCCCCAGATTTTCTCCGGATTCATCTGCAAAATCTATTGTTAGATCTGCAGCCACGCCGCGCACTATATGGTAACCATCATTCTTTAAAATGTTACCAGCGGGGGCCTTTTTCTGTTCCTGCAATGCGGCAATAGCGGCCCGCAGTTGGGTCTTGCATTCCTCCAGCTCCTGGGACAGCCTAGTATTCTTCTCTGTAAGAACCTGCACACGAAGGATGATCCTTAAATCAGTTCTGCTAACTGTTTCAAGTCTCAGGGGCTACTGATACATATAAATCATCAGATGCACTCACCCGTACATCCTTTACATACTGATACGTGGCTCTGGCTAGACCATCTTGAGCGGCACGGAAGTACGCTTCTCCAGAATTAAAGGCATCAAACGCCTCTGGTGAGAAACAAGCGTCACGGAGTACGGCCCAGCGACGCCTATGATTCATGGCGCTTTCCACTTCTGAGTTTGTAGCAGATAACCTATCCGCATCCTCTGTAGGGGGATTATCCGGCACCTGCCCCACATCTGCTTCTGCCTCCTTGTCGGGTCCTGGTGCCCGACTGGTGGAAGCATGATCGGCGACATCGCTAGACATATTCCGGCGAGCGTTTTTTCTGTTAAAGAAACACGGGCGTCATTATACTTTGAGAAAGACGACAACCGCGGAGTGGGGTTTGTTATACCTTTGCGCCGGCGTCTCCATCCTAACCGCCTTCCTTTTTGGCCTACCTGGCCTCGGCGCCTCCTGTTGGCACGTTGCTGCAGGGCGTCCTGAATGCCTTCCCTGTAAAAAGGCCATGTGAATATGGTGGGTGAAGTGTCTAAAAGGGCATCCTACTTTTTTGAGTTGGGACTTTTTGGTTTTTCTTATGTGCGATGCAGGGAGCAGTCCGGGATAGTCGGCCGTAATGGCCACCATGGCATCATCGCAGCTCAACTGATAGAACTGCCGGTTTATGGGCTCCACGGAGATAACCGGATCTTCTTCGAGTCCGAAGTCGAGGGCCCGATCAGGGTCCTCCAGTTGTGGAGAAGGGCTGCAGACCTCCTTTATGGCCTTTCGCAGTTCCTGCCATAAATTGGCAAGGTGAATACTTACGACGAAAAACACGGGAAGATGGAAGTAAGGGGGTATAGCTTACCCAGCTTGGAGGATTGTACATGGAGAATCCGTCCCGTGGCTTGATGCGGGTGAACTCCTCCTCCTCTCCCTTGAACAGCTCCGACAACATTTTGGCTAATGCGGTAGCATCGCCCGGACCCTTACGACCGTAGCGGGTGGCATCATCCTCCCCGTTGAAACACCATAAGGGTTGCCCACGATATTGAAGTGGTTGCACTCCCCGCATTATGCAAATCGACATAACTCCGGTTATTGTCAAACCTGACTGAGCCAGTGCCTTAATTCGGTTCATCAGATAGAGGACTTCTCTGTCGTCTTCCGCCCGGGGGCTCTGCGAGCGCCAACTTCGGCGCTTCTTCAGAGGAGCATTGTTGAACTCAGGGAGACCCCGCTGAACAGGGTCCGGAAGAGGAACGTCCTCCATATAAAACCATTCCGAAGGCCAGTCTTCGGACGGCTTCTTCAGGGTACCGGACAGATATCCGGTATCGGCGATGCGCCATACTTCGGCTCCGCCCACTTGATAAAGTGATTCCCTCTATGTGCGAGGGACAAGGCAAAATAGCCTTTTCCACAGCTCGAAGTAAGCCTCACAGCCTAGAAACAATTCACAGAGAGCAACATAGCTGACGATGTGTAGGATGGAGGCAGGGGTGAGATTGTGTAGTTGGAGGCCGTAGAACTCCAGGAGCCCGCGGAGGAACGAATGAATTGGAAATCCGAGTCCCCTTAGTAAGTAAGTAACAAGGCAAACCCGTTCCCGCATGGAGGGACAAGGAAAGTTCTCCACTTGCTCCCCGCCATTATAGGTGGCGAGCCCGGCTCGAACGGGCACCATGTATGCTGGAGGAAGAAATCCTTTGGTCTGCAGTTCGACCAATCGACTATGTGGAACTGAACACCTCTCCCAATCATCGAGATTAGGGCTACGGGGGTGGGAGGAGGAGCTGCGGAGGTTGGCCATGCTGGAATGGATCTTTCCGAAACGTGCTCTGATGGATTCTCGCTGAGGGAAGGATGGTGTGGATCGGATCTAAGAATCCCAATCCCTTTAATAGACAATTTATTTATCTGGCTAGGGGGGTGAATGTAAAAATGCCCTGGCGCCTTGTATTCGATCGAGAAATTGCCCTTATTGGGCGCAGAAGCCAAGAGGATCAACATTTATGGGGCCGGATACTATTTACAAACACTTGGAAATTGGAGAAGAACCCGCCTTGCAATGCCGAAGACAATACTGCGCGCCGGACTCGTCGTCATTGAAGCCTGGTTCGGGGGCTACTGAGGGAGTCCTGGATTAGGGGGTCTCCGGACAGCCGGACTATATCCATTGGCCGGACTGTTAGACTATGAAGATACAAGATTGAAGACTTCGTCTCGTGCCCGGATGGGACTCTACTTGGCGTGGAAGGCAAGCTAGGCAATACGGATATGTATATCTCCTCCTTTGTAACCGACCTTGTGTAACCCTAGCCCCTCTGGTGTCTATATAAACCGGAGGGTTTTAGTCCGTAGGACAACATACAATCATACCATAGGCTAGCTTCTAGGGTTTAGCCTCTCCGATCTCGTGGTAGATCTACTCTTGTACTACCCATATCATCAATATTAATCAAGCAGGACGTAGGGTTTTACCTCCATCAAGAGGGCCCGAACCTGGGTAAAACATTGTGTCCCCTGCCTCCTGTTACCATCCGCCTTAGATGCACAGTTCGGGACCCCCTACCCGAGATCCGCCGGTTTTGACACCGACAACCGACAAAAGGGCATGGCAGCCCGCCATGAGTTTCGAGGAGATGATCGACGCTCCCTGCAAGCACCACAGCGGCGCGAGGCCGTCTACGCACACGCTTCGACAGTGCACCATCACCAAGCGCATCGCCAGGGGCGACATCTCGCCGCCTCCGGCCGCCGGCGGGATGCGCGACGACCCCTACCCGGCCCAGAACGCGACCTACGTCGTCTTCATCAGCCTCAGCAACAACAAGCGCAGCGAGCGCCTCCTTCGACAGGAGGTGAACACCGTCGTCCCATCCAAGATGGAGTACATGCATTGGTTGTAGCGCCCGGTCACCTGGATCCGAGAAGACCACCCGGCCATCATGCCGAACCCGGGTGGTTACGCTCTCGTCCTCGACCCCACCATCGTTGCGCCCCGGCAACAACATCAACATTCTCTACCGCGACACCATGACCAAGCTCGGCCTCGAGGCCAAGGACCTGGAGCCGACCCGGAAGATCTTCCACGGCATCGTTCCCGACCTCTCCTGCTCCCCGATCGGCCAGATCCCGAACTGTGCGTCTAAGGCGGATGGTAACAGGAGGCAGGGGACACGATGTTTTACCCAGCTTCGGGCCCTCTTGATGGAGGTAAAACCCTATGCCCTACTTGATTAATATTGATGATATGGGTAGTACAAGAGTAGATCTACCATGAGATCGGAGAGGCTAAACCCTAGAAGCTAGCCTATGGTATGATTGTATGTTATCCTACGGACTAAAACCCTCCGGTTTATATAGACACCTGAGAGGTTAGGGTTACACAAGGTCGGTTACAAAGGAGGAGATATACATATCTGTATTGCCTAGCTTGCCTTCCACGCCAAGTAGAGTCCCATCCGGACACGAGACGAAGTCTTCAATCTTGTATCTTCATAGTCTAACAGTCCGGCCAAAGGATATAGTTCGGCTGTCTGGAGACCCCCTAATCCAGGATTCCCACAGTAGCCCCTGAACCAGGATTTCAATGACGATGAGTCCGGTGTGCAGTATTGTCTTCGGCATTGCAAGGCGGGTTCCTCCTCCGAATATACCATGGAAGAATTTGAATATAAGGATAGTGTCCGACCCTACAAAATAAGTTCCACATACCACTGTAGAGAGAATAATATTTCTACAAATCCAATTTGCTGACTTGTTTTGGCAACACGACATTATGTCATGGCCCGGTGATTATTCAAACCGTTTCCTTTAACTAGCCCCGCACATAACGCGAGGCAGTTTTTTGACACGTTTTGTCAAAGCAGAGATCGTGTCCCCTTATCACGGGATTCCCATCAATACGGGTGTGGGTAACCCAACCGTGCCATTGATTACGGCGCTTGGGGGACAAGCGAGTTTTACCATCCTGGTGGGGACGCATAGTTTCGTCCGCCCATATAAAGGGATAATGATTTACTTTTTCATCCACGCCTTCTTCCTCCTTTGCTCATCCACCTTCGCACACTCGAGGTCCAGCGCCCAAGTTCGCATTTCCCACCTCGACCTTCTCCAACCATGTACGGAGCGGGAGGCAGGTGGATGGTCTCCTCCGTCATGGAGGGACACGTCAAGAAGCTGAGGAAAGCCGGATACTTGCCCGACAACATCGCGCACAGGCTCCCGGAGGAGGGGCAGCTCATCCCCACCCCCAGGCCCCATTAGAGGGTAGTGTTCCTCACCCATTTCCTCCCCGGACTGGGATTTCCCCTCCACCCATTTGTCTAGGGGCTCATGTTCTACTACGGCCTGGATTTCCATGATCTGGCCCCGAACTTCATCCTCAACATCTCGGCGTTTATCGTCGTGTGCGAGGCTTTCCTCCGCATCAAGCCCCACTTCGGCTTATGGCTGAAGACTTTCAATGTCAAGCCGACGGTAGTGAGCAGCCGTCAGGCAGAGTGCGGAGGTGACATGGTGGGCAAGATGCCCAACATCACATGGCTCGAGGGCTCCTTCATGGAAACCATAAAGGGGTGGCAATCGGGGTGGTTCTACATCACCGAGCCGCGTGACCCTACATGGGTAGCGGCCCCCGAGTTCCGATCTGGCTTCCCCACGCGGCTCACCTCCTGGCAAGAGAAGGGCCTGTCCTGGGGTAGTTCGGGAGAGCTGGCCGGACTCCAAACATGTATTCAAAACATGGTGAACAAGAAGCTCAAACTCGTCAACGTAGTCCAGGTCATGCTCCACCGCCGGATCCTCCCGTGCCAACAACGGGCCTTCAACTTGTGGGAGTTCGACCCGGCGCAGCACCGAACTCTGAACAGGCTCTTCGACACAACTCACAAAGATGCCTGGAGGGTGCTGTTCAAGAGCGCCGAGGTCCCCCCTCCCATTACTGAGGATCGCGGATTCAGCGCGAAGCGCCAAGCCAGCGTGGTAAGCTGCTTTACCTCTTACAGGATACCTATTTTTCATAGATTGACTCCATGCGGGATCTAAACTCCCGTACCTTTGACAGGACTGGCAGGAGACGGCCGGACAGATCGACTGTCCGGCTCCTTTGCCTGAAGGCCCAGCAGACACTCTTTTGGCGAAGATGCTGACTCCGGCTCCTTATACGGTGCTGGAGAAGACCAAGAAGGCCAAGGGAACCCAAAAGAGTTCCCGACGCCAGGAGTCATCGGAATCACTGTCCGAGGACTCTACGGCGCAATCCTCCCCCGAAGACGATGAGGCAGAAGAAGATGCTCCCCCTCCAGACGGGGGAGACAAGAAAAGGAAGGTCGCCCCAACTAGGGAGGCCGAAGGGTCCAAGAAGGGGAGGACTCTCCTTCCGGACAGCTCTACCACCGCCGCCGACGGCGAAGACAAGTGGCTGCCCAGGGCCAAGCCCCTGGGGAAGTCGTAAGTATTCGGATACCAGATTAACTCATAGTATCCCTTTGTCGCACTACTTCACCTAACGCCGAAATATGATTATGCAGGCCGCCTCGAGCCCGTATCGATGTATCATCGGACGGCTCCCTGGGCTCGTCGGATATGGATAGCGATCCAGTCCCGACCGCCACCTCCCCTCATCCTGCGGACGACGCCGAGGTGCTGTCTCACAAGGCACCGGGTCGAGGGGTGACAGTCCCGGAGGCGCCTCAAGGCGGCCTCCCGGACTCCGGGAGCCGAGGGGACAAGGCCCCTGAGAGCTCCAAGTTCGGCCCTCAGCCGAACACTGCGCCGGAACCTCCAGTGGTTCCGAGCTCGGGCAGGCGGCCTCCTTCTAAGAGGGGCTAGATGCCTGTACCGGTGACCTCTGTCCATCTAGAGGCGCTGGACAATCTGCTGGAAGCGCTTCGCAGCGCTTCCATCGACGAGGAGCACCGCACTATCATGAGTGCGGTGATCCAGAAGGTTCAGTCCGCCAAGAGCAGATTGACTAAAGCCTGTGCCAGCATTCTAACAGGCTTTGAGGTAAGTGTTTGAAATATAGGAAAATATTACCGCATAGACAGTAGCCCCTGATGCTCTGTTCAGTGTTCACAAAGAAAAGCTGAACAGAGGATCAAACAATATCGCAGGAGTCTAATATGAGTATGTCAATATGCATATGCAGGCTTTGCTGCTGGCATCCGCCGCACTGACTGCGGAGGTCGCCGTACTGAAGGAGGACCTTAAAGGGTCCTAGGACGAGCTCGGTCTTGCCAAGAGGCAGCTCGAGGAGAACAAAGGTAAGTAGTACCTAGTCTGTGGATATGTATAAAAAGAGTGCGATTGCAAAATGACAGGATCATCATGAATTTGCCAGGGGCCACGACCGAAGTGGCGACCCTAAAGCAAGCGATGTCCGAGGCCGAAGATAAAGCGGCCAAGGAGCGCACCGAGCGAGAAAAGCAAGAGGCTCGGGTGGGCGATGTGCAACAAGAGCTCCAGGCTCTCGTGACGAAGCACGAGGCGTTGGAGCTTGACTCGAAGACGCGAGAGTCTGAGCTTGCCGCGGCCCTCGAGAGCGCAAAAAGTGCCAAGGCTGAAGCCCAAAAGGCCCTCCAGGAGATCGACGCAATGAAGAAGATAGCGGTGGGTAAGGCATTCTATATGCAGAGCAAGCATGTAAAAGTAAATTACCGATTACTTACCCGAATTCGGAGCTCTCCAGGAGCATTCGCAGATTTTCCCCGCAGCGTGTCGGATGCCGCACAGTTTTACCAGGCCGAGGAGGGAAGCTCAATGGAGAAGCTGTTCTGGTCTCAGTATACTGGGACCGAACACCCGATGCCTCTGAGCGACCAGCTAAAGCAGCTGGTCGAGCTGCACAAGGCGGTCGAACAGGCCATGAAGGGCCTTATAGTCCGGCTGTGGCCTGGCGACGCCCTTCCGAACAGCTACTTCGGCCTGGTGAGGCGGCTTGTGGATGCCTGCCCACGACTGGAGGTCGTCAAGCGGTTCGTCTGCATCGAAGGTGCACGCCGGGCTTCGCCCGTGTGAAGGTGCATTGGGCTAAACTAGACGCCGTGAAGCTGATCAAGGAAGGGCCGCCGCAAGGCAAGGAGAATCGCACCCTCGAAATTTCTTATGAGGGTGTCCTGAAGGGTGCCCGTCTTGTAGCGGGCGAATGTTCAAAGGATGTAATATTTGAGTAAACTTGTTCGTGTGATCCTGTATGATGAAAACTTGTTTCATATGCGCTATGCAACGCTTGTGTGAATTTAAAATATTACCTTCTGTTTGGCTGTTTATCCAATCTGAGAGATGGCTAGTCCTCGGCTTCTGCCCCCATGCCACGAGTGCTAGGGTGTTCAGGATAAACCTGAGCACTCTTGTTCCCATGTTTGGGTCCTTCGAGGGAGGTGCTCAGCACAACGAACAAGGCAACTGGACTAATAATGCTTTATCACTCTCACTTAGCCATAGAATTCTATAATTTTAAATTTCGGCGAAGCCCCTGGTATTTGGAAGGCCGAATTCAGGGCGCGATACACGCCTTTAAGCCGGATAGGGCTGGCCCCTCACTCTAAGTGGCATAAGCCTTTAGGGACTCGAAAACCTCGCCGAACAGCGACCAGTCTCTTGCCTTATCATGATAGTCAGTTTTAGCTTTCTCTACTGAGGTGCTTAGCCCAGCAGAACCAGGGCACAATCGCAGTAGTTCTCCTAGCGCTACCTTAGCCGATAGAGCGGAATGTAAGGTACCAAAACATAGGAGCCGGGCAAACCCAACATTTGACCAAAGACATGATTCGGAGCTGATGCATATAATGCTATAAGTTCGGGGTGCCGCACTTGTGAAAGTGTTTGGACTTTTCACACCATATTGTGGGGTACGTAAGCCCCTAGTGTATTGGTCATACCAAAGTGTACGGTTGCAAGGCGTCATTAATGAACACACACACACACACATATATATATAACAAGAATGCAATAATAGTCGTAATGTTATGCGTTGTTTATTCAAAAAGGTGCGTTAAATCAGAATGATACAGATGGTGCGATAAGCAAAGAGTAGGACTATGTCCCTTCCAAGGGCAAGCTGAGGAACAGTATTAAATCAAATATTTCGCTCGTTATTGTAATCCACCTGGGAATTCTGTGGTGTGACGTAGCTTTCTGCCTCCTTGGTTGCTGCATCATGTGTTCGGCAATAGTGCTGCCGGACAGGGTTTCCAGAGATTAAGGTCCTGAAAAAGAGAAAAATAACCAAACGGGAAGCCCCTAGTGCGGTTTAAGCCGCGTCTTGGGGCGTGCCGCAGTTGTGCCCCCCTCCCCACCTGTGCCCATGGTATTTATAATGCGTAATTATGTACGCGTGGCACGAGTTTCACCGTTCGGCTAGGACTGGGGTGGGGGCTGCATTGCTACGCGAGCTCAGATCGTGCCAGGCGGTTTAGTTGACGATTGCTCCGAGCACGCTTGAAGGTGTCCGGGTCTTGAAACGCCGAACTGGTGGATTGCCTTGAGAGGCTGCTTTGCGCTTCTGCTACGAGGGCCGTGGTGTGCTCCTCCGTTCGGAGAGAGCGCTCTGTGTTTCCATTGATTGTAATAACCCCGCGAGGTCCTGGCATCTTGAGCTTGAGGTATGCATAATGCGGTACCGCATTGAATCTCGCAAATGCGGTTCGCCCGAGCAGTGCATGATTACCACTGCGGAACGAGACTATATCGAAGATTAACTCTTCACTTCGGAAGTTATCCGGGGATCCGAAGACCACTTCCAGTGTAATTGAGCCTGTGCAATGGGCCTCTACGCCTGGAATGACGCCTTTAAAGGTCGTTTTTGTGGGTTTGATCCTTGAGGGGTCTATACCCATTTTGCGCACCGTGTCCTGATAAAGCAGGTTCAGGCTGCTGCCGCCATCCATAAGGACTCGAGTGAGGTGAAATCCATCAATGATTGGGTCTAGAACCAGTGTGGCAAATCCGCCATGACGGATACTAGTGGGATGGTCCCTACGATCGAAAGTGATCGGATAGGAGGACCATGGGTTGAACTTTGGGGCGACTGGCTCCAACGCATATACGTCCCTGAGCGCACGCTTCCGCTCCCTCTTGGGGATGTGGGTTGCGTATATCATGTTCACCGTCCGCACTTGTGGGGGAAACCTCTTCTGTCCTCCGGTGTGTGGCTGCCGGGGCTCCTCCTCGTCATCGCTATGTGGCCCCTTGTCCTTGTTTTCGGCAATTAACTTGTCGGCCTGCTTGAACACCCAACAATCCCTGTTGGTGTGATTGGCTGGCTTTTCTGGGGTGCCGTGTATTTGACACAAGCGATTGAGTATATGGTCCAAGCTGGATGGACCCGACGTACTTTGTTTGAATGGATTTTCCGCTGACCGGGTTTAGAGCCTTTGAATCCGGCATTGACTGTCGTATCCTCGGTATTATCGATGTTAATGCGGCGCTTATGTTTGTTGCAACGTGACCTGCTATCGCTGTCCTTGGTATCCGAAGTACCATGGTTCTTTGATATGTTATTATTGAGAGCCAGCCAGCTGTCTTCTCCCGCACAAAAGCGGATCATGAGTGTCGTGAGGGCTGCCATAGATTTCGGCTTTTCCTGACCAAGGTGCCGTGCTAGCCATTCGTCGCGGATGTTGTGTTTCAAAGCTGCTAGGGCCTCTGCATCTGGACAGTCGACGATTTGATTTTTCTTTGTTAGGAACCGAGTCCAGAATTGCCTGGCCGATTCTTCTGGCTGCTGAATTATGTGGCTCAAGTCATCGGCATCTGGTGGCCGCACATAAGTGCCCTGAAAGTTGTCGAGGAATGCGGCTTCCAGATCTTCCCAACAGCTAATGGACTCTGCTGACAAGCTATTAAGCCAATGCCGCGCTGGTCCCTTGAGCTTTAGTGGGAGGTATTTGATGGCGTGTAAGTCATCACCGCGGGCCATGTGGATGTGGAGGAGGAAATCCTCGATCCATACCGCGGGATCTGTTGTGCCGTCGTATGATTCAATATTTACAGGTTTGAAACCTTCTAGGATTTGATGATCCATTACTTCGTCTGTGAAGCATAAGGGGTGTGTGGCGCCTCTATATTGGGCTATATCGCGACGCAGCTTGAATGGGTCTTGCCCGTTGTGTTCGGCCCGACCGGATTTACTTTTACTGTATCCGGTGTGATGTTTATCGTCTCGCATAGTGGCGCGCCCTCGTGATCCGTAGATCGATCTTGCATGCTTTGCTTTGTCCTCCAATATGTCTCGCAGGTCTGGCGTATCTCCCCATGCATTTTTATTTGAATGGCGTCGGGGTGCAGGCTGAGTTTTTGGCTGGAATGCCTCTCTATCGCGGCCACGAGGTGGCCGATCAGCCGCGTCATACGCTTCTTCCTCCAGTCGGGGTAGCAACCTGCATTTTGGGTAACTCTTGGAGGGGCGCTCGAGTTTATATTCCTCGGCCGCGAGGACTTCAGTCCATCTATCAGCCAGCAGATCTTGATCAGCTTGAAGCTGCTGCTGCTTTTTCTTAAGGCTATTTGCCATGGCTATAAGCCGGCGTTTGAAGAGCTCTTGTTCGACGGGATCCTCTGGCACGGCGAATTCGTCATCGCCGAGGCTTGCCTCGTCTTCGGAGGGGGGCATGTAATTATCATCCTCCGCCTCTCCATCTGCTGCTCTCTTAGGAGGGCTGGCTCCTTCATCTTCCTACTCTAAATCTTGCTGGAGGGGATTGTTGTTGTCTTCGGCACTATCCGGAGTGTTATTATCTCATGTGTCGGTATCACCACTTTTGCTTTGGCGGGACTTAGAGCGGCGCCGCTGACGTTGGCGCTTGGGTTGCTTCTTGGAGGGGTCATCCTCCGCTATCTCGTCGCCATTGCCTTCTTTGGGTGTATCCACCATGTATATATCGTATAATGAGGTGGCTGTCCAGTGCCATGTGGGCAGTGGTTCCTCTTCATCTCCCGCATCGTCGTCCATACCGTCGATGTCTTCGGAGTCGAAGTCGAGCATGTTGGTTAAGTCATCGACAATGGCTACTAAGTGGGTGGTGGGTGGGCCGCGAATTTCTTCGTCGTCCGCATCCCAGTCCTGCCGGACATAGTTCGGCCAGGATCCACCTGACAAGGAGAGAGACCTTAATGAGTTCAGTATGTCGCCAAAGGGTGAGTGCTGAAAAATATCCACGGAGGTAAACTCCATGATCGGCGCCCAATCGGATTCGATAGGAACGGGCGCAGGCGGTTCGGAGTCCGTCGCCGGAGAGGGATCCGGCAGTTTAACAACACGGCTCTCGTGCAAGGTAAGGTTGATGTTTGGCTCGATCGCCGCTGAGGGTAAGGCCTCTGTGGCGGGGTCCATCCACCCGTCCATCGACGGCGCAACTGGCTCCGAATTGAGGGTCGGAGCGGCTGCTTGTGCGATCTCCTGAACACTGTCCGATGGTAGAGCTAAATCATACTCATCGTGACCGCGTGACACACAAGGCAGAGGCTCGAATCCGTCGAAGATCAAGTCTCCACGGATATCGGCCGTGTAGTTTAAGCTTCCAAACCTGACCTGGTGGCCAGGGGCGTAACTTTCAATCTGCTCCAGATGGCCAAGCAAATTGGCCCGCAGTGGAAAGCCGCCGAACACGAAGATCTGTCCGGGAAGAAAAGTCTCACCCTGGACTGCATCGCTATCGATGATAGTAGGAGCCATCAAGCCTAACGGCGACGACACAAAGGAACTCTCAATGAAAGCACCAATGTCGGTATCAAAACCGGCGGATCTCGGATAGGGGGTCCCGAACTGTGCGTCTACGGCGGATGGTAACAGGAGGCAGGGGACACAATGTTTTACCCAGGTTCGGGCCCTCTTGATGGAGGTAAAACCCTACGTCCTGCTTGATTAATATTGATGATATGGGTAGTACAAGAGTAGATCTACCACGAGATCGGAGAGGCTAAACCCTAGAAGCTAGCCTATGGTATGATTGTATGTTGTCCTACGGACTAAAACCCTCCGGTTTATATAGACACCGGAGAGGTTAGGGTTACACAAGGTCGGTTACAAAGGAGGAGATATACATATCCGTATTGCCTAGCTTGCCTTCCACGCCAAGTAGAGTCCCATCCGGACACAAGACGAAGTCTTCAATCTTGTATCTTCATAGTCTAACAGTCCGACCAAAGGATATAGTCCGGCTGTCCGGAGACCCCCTAATCCAGGACTCCCACACCCGCGCTCGCCAAGTTCATGGCGGTCCCCCACTACGCCTACCTGAAGATGAAGCTGTCGGGTCCAAAGGGCCTCATCACCATCACCGGCGACTACCGGAAGTCCCTGGACTGTGCCCGAGACGGCGCCAAGCTAGCCGAGTCGCTGGTCGTAGCCGAGGAGCGGCGCCAACTCGATCGGATCGTCACCTTGGCCTAGGAGGTGTCGACCACCCAGATCCCGACCGAGGAGCCGGCCGACGAGGCCGCGTTCAAGCCCTCCAAAGAGACCAAGAAGGTGAAGCTGAACCCGGAGGATCCCAGCTGCAGCAAGTACATTGTCGTAGGCACCTACCTCGGCAGCAAATAGGAAGGCGAGCTTGTCGACTTCCTCCATGAGAATCGGGATATTTTTGCATGGACCCCCAAGGACATGTCGGGTATCCCGAGGAAGTACGCCGAGCACAAACTCCACGTCCGCAAGGACGCCAAGCCTGTCCGTCAACCCCTGCGACGCTTTTCCGAAGAGAAGAGAAGGACCATCGGTGAAGAGGTCGCCATAGTCTTGGCGGCCGGCTTCATCATGGAAGTGTTTCACCCCGAGTGGCTGGCCAACCCAGTCCTCGTCCTGAAGAAGAACAAGACCTGGCGCATGTGTATCGATTACACCAGCCTGAACAAGGCCTGCCCCAAAGACCCGTTCGCCCTCCCGCGGATCGACCAAGTCATCGACTCCACCGCCAAGTGCGAGCTCCTGTCCTTCCTGGATGCTTACTCTGGCTATCATCAGATCAAGCTGGACCCGGCCGATGCCTTGAAGACATCGTTCATCATGCCTTCCGAGGCGTATTGCTACATCACCATGTCGTTCGGTTTGAAGAACGTCGGCGCCACCTTCCAGCGCCGCATGCAGAAATGCCTGCTGCCGCAACTCGGCTGCAACATCCACGTCTACGTGGACGACATCGTGGTGAAGACTAAGCAGCACCTCACGCTCCTCGACAATTTGAAGGAAACCTTCGCCAACCTGCGCGAATACAAGGTCAAGCTCAACCCGGAGAAATGCGTTTTCGGCGTCTCGATCGGAAAGCTACTCGGCTTCCTCGTCTCGGAGCGCGGCATTGAGGCGAACCAGGAGAAGATCAAGGCCATCGAGCGCATGCGCAAGCCGGCTCGGCTGCGCGATGTCCAAAAGTTCACCAGCTGCTTGGCCTCGGTCAGCCGGTTTCTGAGCTGGCTGGGCGAGAGGGCCTTGCCCCTGTATCAACTGATGAAGAAGACGATGCCATTCGAGTGGAACGACCGGGCAGACGAAGCCTTCCGGGATCCCAAGCGCATGCTCTCCACCGCACCTGTCCTGGCCACCCTGGCCAAGAAGGAGCCGTTGTTGCTCTATATCGTCGCGACCTCGCAGTCGGTCAACACGGTGATGGTGGTCGAGCGACCAGAGAAGGGCAAGGTTCAAGCCGTCCAGCGTCCCGTCTACTACTTGAGCGAGGTGCTCTCCGCCTCGAAACAGAACTACCCGCACTACCAGAAGATGTGTTACGGCGTATACTTCACCGCCAAGAAGCTGAAGTAATACTTCCAAGAGCATGTCGTCACCGTGGTCAGCACGGCCCCTCTCGGCGAGATCATCGGGTGCCGGGATGCCTTCGGCCGGGTCGCTAAGTGGGTGCTCGAGCTAGCCGGCCACACCATCCTCTACGAGCCTCGCACAACGATCAAGTCCCAGGCTTTGGCCGACTTCCTCTTCGACTGGACCGAGACCCAGTACCTGCCGCCACCACCGGACTCGACGCATTGGCGCATGCACTTCGACGGCTCAAAGATGCGACTCGGCCTGGGGGCCGGCATCGTGCTATCCTTCCCCAAGGGAGACCGGCTAAAGTATGCACTACATATCCACTTCGCCGCCTCCAACAACGTCGCCGAGTACGAAGCCCTTGTGCACAGCCTCCGGCTTTCCAAGGAACTCGACATCTGGCGAATCCTCTGCT
Organism: Triticum urartu; assembly: GCF_056163025.1. Taxonomy (NCBI): domain Eukaryota; kingdom Viridiplantae; phylum Streptophyta; class Magnoliopsida; order Poales; family Poaceae; genus Triticum; species Triticum urartu. The sequence goes on along the minus strand of NC_141879.1, from coordinate 145,436,247 downwards.
TCAGCGACTCGGACCTGGTCGTCCAGCAGTGCTCCGGCGAGTGGGACGCCCATGACTCCAACATGGAAAGCTATCACTTCTTCATCCAGAAGTTGTCCAGATTTTTCGAGGGCTACGAGTTCCTCCACATCCCGCGCGCGGAGAATGAGGCAGCCGACATGCTCGCCAAGATCACCTCGTCCCGGCAGTCCATTCCGTCTGGTGTCTCCCTCGAGCACCTGCACAAGTCGTCCGTCAAGCCGTCTTCGGACTCCAAGTCCATCCATGTCCCGGACGACCCGACCACGCCTCAACCCGGCCCGGGGACTGCTCCGACCGACCCGGCCGTGCCTCAACCCGGCCCGGGGACTGCTCCAGCCATCCCGACCACACTGATACGTCTCCAATGTATCTATAATTTTTTATTGTTCCATGCTATTATATTATCTATTTTGGATGTTAATGGGCTTATTTTACACTTTTATATTATTTTTGCGACTAACCTATTAACCGGAGGCCCAACCCAAATTGTTGTTTTTTTGCCTATTTTAGAGTTTCACCGAAAAGGAATATCAAACGGAGTCCAAACGGAATGAAACCTTCGGGGGCGTTATTTTTGGAACAAACGTGATCCAGGAGACTTGGAGTGGACGTCAAGAAACAATCAAGGAGGCCACGAGGCAGGGGGCGCGCCCACCCCCCTGGGCACGCCCTCCAGCCTCGTGGGCCCCTTGTTGCTCCACCGACCTGCTTCTTCCTCCTATATATGTTCACATACCCCTTAAACATCCAGGAGCACCATGAAAACCTAATTCCACCACCGCAACCTTCTGTACCCAAGAGATCCCATCTTGGGGCCTTTTTCGGAGCTCCGTCGGAGGGGGCATTGATCACGGAGGGCCTCTACATCAACTCCATGGCCCCTCCGATGATGTGTGAGTAGTTTACTTCAGACCTTCGGGTCCATATCTAGTAGCTAGATGGCTTCTTCTCTCTCTTTGGATCTCAACACAAAGTTCTCATCGATTCTCTTGGAGATCTATGCGATGTAATCTTCTTTTGCGGTGTGTTTGTCAAGATCCGATGAATTGTGGGTTTATGATCAAGTCTATCTATGAACAATATTTGAATCTTCTCTGAATTCTTTTATGTATGATTGGTTTATCTTTGCAAGTCTCTTTGAATTATCAGTTTGGTTTGGCCAACTAGATTGATCTTTCTTGTAATGGGAGAAGTGCTTAGCTTTGGGTTCAATCTTGCGGTGCTCGATCCCAGTGACAGAAAGGGAAACGGCACGTATTGTATTGTTGCCATCGAGGATAAAAAGATGGGGTTTGCATCATATTACATGAGTTTATCCCTCTACATCATGTCATCTTGCTTAAGGCGTTACTCTGTTCTTATGAACTTAATACTCTAGATGCATGCTGGATAGCGGTCGATGTGTGGAGTAATAGTAGTAGATGCAGAATCGTTTTGGTCTACTTGTCATGGACGTGATGCCTATATACATGATCATGCCTAGATATTCTCATAATTATCCACTTTTGTATCAATTGCTCGACAGTAATTTGTTCACCCACCGTAATACTTATGCTATCTTGAGAGAATCCACTAGTGAAACCTATGCCCCCCGGGTCTATTCTCGATCATACAAGTTTCCAATCTGCTTTATTTTGCTATCTTTTACTTTCAATCTATATACCAAAAATATTTATCTTATTATTATCATCTCTATTAGATCTCACTCTTGCAAGTGGTCGTGAAGGGATTGACAACCCCTTTATCGCGTTGGTTGCAAGGTTCTTATTTGTGTGTGTAGGTACGAGGTGACTCGCGCGTGGTCTCCTACTGGATTGATACCTTGGTTCTCAAAAACTGAGGGAAATACTTACGCTGCTTTACTGCACCACCCTTTCCTCTTCAAGGGAAAACCAACGCAGTGCTCAAGAGGTTGGAAGAAGGATTTCTGGCGCCGTTGCTAGGGAGATCTACACCAAGTCAAGACATACCAAGTACCCATCACAACTCTTATCCTTCGCATTACATTATTTGCCATTTGCCTCTTGTTTTCCTCTCCCCCACTTCACCCTTGCCGTTTTATTCGCCCTCTTTTTCCGTTCCCCTTCTCTTTTTCAATTTGCCTCTTTTGCTTCTTTGCTTGTTTGCTTGTGTGAGGGATTGCTTGCTTGTCACGATGGCTCAAGATAATACTAAATTGTGTGACTTTGTCAATACCAACAATAATGATTTTATTAGAACTCTGATTGCTCCTCTTACCGATGTTGAATCTTGTGAAATTAATACTGCTTTGTTGAATCTTGTCATGAAAGATCCATTTTCTGGCCTTCCTAGTGAAGATGTCGCTTCCCATCTAAACAACTTTGTTGATTTGTGTGATATGCAAAAGAAGAAATATGTGGATAATTATATTGTTAAACTTAAGCTATTTCCATTTTCACTTAGAGACCGTGCTAAAGCTTGGTTTTCGTCTTTGCCTAAAAATAGTATTGATTCATGGAATAAGTGCAAAGATGCTTTTATCTCTAAGTATTTTCCTCCCGCTAACATCATCTCTCTTAGAAACGATATTATGAATTTTAAGCAACTTGAGCATGAACATGTTGCACAAGCGAGAGGATGCAATTAATGATACGTAATTGCCCTACACATGGATTGAATTTATGGATGATTATACAAAAAATTTATGCCAGATTGAATTTTGCTTCTAGAAATCTTTTAGATTCGGCCGCGGGAGACACTTTTATGGAAATCACTTTAGGAGAAGCTACCAAACTCCTAGATAATATTATGGTTAATTATTCTCAATGGCACATTGAAAGATCTACTAGTAAAAAGGTGCATGCAATTAAAGAGATTAATGTTTTGAGTGGAAAGATGGATGAACTTATGAAATTGTTTGATAATAAGAGTGCTCCTACTGATCCTAATGATATGCCTTTGTCTACTTTGATTGAGAATAATAATGAATCTATGGATGTGAATTTTGTTGGTAGGAACAATTTTGGTAATAACGCGTATAGAGGTAATTTTAATCCTAGTCCGTATCCTAGTAATTCCTCTAATAATTATGATAATTCCTACAACAATTCTTATGGAAATTATAATAATATGCCCTCTGATTTTGAATCTAGTATTAAAGAATTTATTACTTCGCAAAAGAGTTTCAATACTTTGATTGAAGAAAAAATGCTTAAGATTGATGAGTTGGCTAGGAACATGGATATAATTTCTCTTGATGTTGATTCTTTGAAACTTAGATCTATTCCACGTAAGCATGATATCAATGAGTCTCTCAAAGCCATGAGAATTTCCATTGATGAGTGCAAAGAAAGAATCGCTAGGATGCGTGCTAAGAAAGATTGTTTTGTAAAAGCGTGTTCTTCTAGTTTTCATGATAATAAGGATGAAGATCTAAAAGTGATTGATGTGTTCCCTATTAAATCTTTGTTTTGCAATATGAATCTTGATAATGATGGGACTGGAGATGAGTCAACTTTAGTTTGAAGGCGTCCCCAAAATTCGGAGTTTTTAGTTCTTGATGCAAAAATTGTTAAAAGTGGGATTGAAGAGGTTAAAACTTTAAATAGCAACGAACCCACTATCTTGGATTTAAAGGAATTTAATTATGATAATTGCTCTTTGATAGATTTTATTTCCTTGTTGCAATCCATGCTAAATTATCCTCATGCTTATAATCAAAATAAAGCTTTTACTAAACATATCGTTGATGCTTTGATGCAATCTTATAAAGAAAAACTTGAGTTGGAAGTTTCTATCCCTAGAAAACTTTATGATGAGTGGTAACCTACTATTAAAATAAAAATTAAAGATCATGAGTTCTATGCTTTGTGTGATTTGGGTGCTAGTGTTTCCACGATTCCAAAAACTTTGTGTGATTTGCAAGGTTTCCGTGAATTTGATGATTGTTCTTTAAACTTGCACCTTGCGGATTCCACTATTAAAAAACCTATGGGAAAGATTAATGATGTTCTTATTGTTGCAAATAGGAATTATGTGCCTGTAGATTTCATTGTTCTTGATATAGATTGCAATCATTCATGTCCTATTATTCTTGGTAGACCTTTCCTTATAACGATTGTTGCAATTATTGATATGAAAGAAGGGAATATTAAATTACAATTTCCATTAAGGAAAGGCATGGAACACTTCCCTAGAAAGAAAATTAAATTATCATATGAATCTATTATTAGAGCCACTTATGGATTGCCTACCAAAGATGGCAATACCTAGATCTATCCTTGCTTTATGCTTAGCAAGGGGCGTTAAACGATAGCGCTTGTTGGGAGGCAACCCAATTTTATTTTTATTACTTGCTTTTTGCTCCTGTTTAGTAATAAATAATTTATCTAGCCTCTGTTTTGTTGTTTTTTTGTGTTTAGTTAGTGTTTGTGCCAAGTAGAACCGTTGGGAAGACTTGGGGAAAGTCTTTTTGATCCTGCTGTAAAAAACAGAAACTTTAGCGCTCACAAGAATTGCTGCCATTTTTTTTATTGGAGAGTGCTATTTAGTTAATTCTTTTTTCAGATGATTAATAGATAAATTCCTCACGTCCAGAAATTTATTTTAGAATTTTTGGGGTTCCAGAAGTTTGCGTTAGTTACAGATTACTACAGACTGTTCTGTTTTGGACAGATTCTGTTTTTCGTGTGTTGTTTGCTTATTTTAATGAATCTATGGCTAGTAAAAGAGTTTATAAACCATAGAGAAGTTGGAATACATTAGGTTTAACACCAATATAAATAAATAATGAGTTCATTACAGTACCTTGAAGTGGTGTTTTGTCTTTCTTTCGCTAATGGAGCTCACGAGATTCTCTTGTTAAGTTTTGTGTTGTGAAGTTTTCATGTTTTGGGTAAAGATTTGATGGATTATGGAACAAGGAGTGGCAAGAGCCTAAGCCCCAAGGTAAAATACAAGGACACCAAAAAGCCTAAGCTTGGGGATGCCCCGGAAGGCATCCCCTCTTTTGTCTTCATTCATCGGTAACTTTACTTGGAGCTATATTTTTATTCGCCACATGATATGTGTTTTGCTTGGAGCATATTGAATGATTTGAGTCTTTACTTTTTAGTTTACCACAATCATCCTTGATGTACACACCTTTTGAGAGAGACACACATGAATTGGAATTTATTAGAATACTCCATGTGCTTCACTTATATATTTTGAGCTATATAGTTTTTGCTCTAGTGCTTCACTTATATCTTTTAGAGCACGATGGTGGTTTTATTTTATAGAAATAATTGATCTCTCATGTTTCACTTATATTATTTTGAGAGTCCCTTAGAACAACATGGCAATTTGCTTTTAGGCACAATAAAAACTTTCATATAAGTGCATTGAATACTAAGAGAAGTTTGATACTTGATAATTGTTTTGAAATATAGAGATGGTGATATTAGAGTCATGCTAGTTGAGTAGTTGTGAATTTGAGAAATACTTGTGTTGAAATTTGTGATTCCCGTAGCATGCACGTATGGTGAACCGTTATGTGATGAAGTCGGATCATGATTTATTTATTGATTGCCTTCCTTATGAGTGGCGGTCGGGGACGAGCGATGGTCTTTTCCTACCAATCTATCCCCCTAGAAGCATGCGCGTAGTATTTTGTTTCAATAACTAATAGATTTTTGCAATAAGTATGCGAGTTCTTTATGACTAATGTTGAGTCCATGGATTATACGCACCCTCACCCTTCCACAATTGCTAGCCTCTCTAGTACCGCGCAACTTTCGTCGATACCATAAACCCACCATATACCTTCCTCAAAACAGCCACCATACCTACCTATCATGGCATTTCCATAGCCATTCCGAGATATATTGCCATGCAACTTTCCACCGTTCCGTTTGCTATGACACACTTCATCATTGTCATATTTCTTTGCATGATCATGTAGTTGACATCGTATTTGTGTCAAAGCCACCGTTCATAATTTTTTCATACATGTCACTCTTGATTCATTGCATATCCCGGTACACCGCCGGAGGCATTCACATAGAGTCATATTTTGTTCTAAGTATTGAGTTGTAAGTAAAAAGAAGTGTGATGATCATCATTATTAGAGCATTGTCCCAGTGAGGAAAGGATGATGGAGACTATGATTCTCTCACAAGTCGGGATGAGACTCCGGACGAAAAAAAGAAAAAAAAGAAGGCCAAAAAAAAGAAGAAGGCCCAAATAAAAAAAATGAGAGAAAAAAAGAGAAGGGACAATGTTACTATCCTTTTTCCACACTTGTGCTTCAAAGTAGCACCATGATCTTCATGATAGAGAGTCTCTTATGTTGTCACTTTCATAAACTAGTGTGAATTTTACATTATAGAACTTGGCTTGTATATTCCAATGATGGGCTTCCTCAAATTGCCCTAGGTCTTCATGAGCAAGCAAGTTGGATGCACACCCACTTAGTTTCTTTTGTTGAGCTTTCACACACTTATAGCTCTAGTGCATCCATTGGATGGCAATCCCTACTCACTCACATTGATATCTATTAATGGACATCTCCATAGCCCATTGATACACCTAGTTGATGTGAGACTATCTTCTCCTTTTTTGTCTTCTCCACAACCACCATTCTGTTCCACCATAGTGCTATATCCATGGCTCACGCTCATATATTGCGTGAAGATTGAAAAAGTTTGAGAACATCAAAAGTATGAAACAATTTCTTGGCTTGTCATCAGGGTTGTGCATGATTTAATATTTTGTGTGATGAAGATAGAGCATAGCCAGACTATATGATTTTGTAGGGATAACTTTCTTTGGCCATGTTATTCTGAGAAGACATGATTGCTTAGTTAGTATGCTTGAAGTATTATTATTTCTATGTCAATATTAAACTTTTATCTTGAATCTTTCGGATCTGAACATTCATGCCACAGCAAAGAAAAATTACATTGAGAAATATGTTAGGAAGCATTCCACATCAAAAATTCTGTTTTTATCATTTACCTACTCGAGGACAAGTAGCAATTAAGCTTGGGGATGCTTGATACGTCTCCAACGTATCTATAATTTTTGATTGTTCCATGCTACTAGATCATTGATGGCGCGCGTTGCAGCGTCCATATATTTCTGTGGTATAATGTTTGGGATTGATGTGTATATATGGAGGGATTTTACTTGTCAGCAGGCTACCTAACATATTGTGGCGGTGTTTGGATTCCACCTAAGAATTAGACAATTTTATTGGAATGTTTATGTCTCCATGGTGGGGAGTAATAAATTTCAATTACTATATTTCCCGGGGTTACAAATCCTAAATCCTACTTCCATGACCCAGTAAAAGAGTTCCATGATCTACATCGGTACCGAAGGATCGAATCTATACATGAATATGGGTTGTGTGTACTGGGGCAGGGACCATGGGCTTCGATCCCTTTGTAGACTATTGTAATTCAAGGATTCAGAAGAGATCTAACTAAAATTGCAAAGGTCAACATCAACATACCAATATCAACATAAGTGTTATTCAATAAACATCAAGAATGATTTTCGTGCTCACCTTGAATTATAGGTCAATATCGCAATGGATACACTTATGGCTAGTGTCATTTAATTTCATGTAGCGATTACCTTATGGTAAATCGAACATCAGGCTGCTACAGTAAAATTTGAATTTGACAGATTGAGGATAAAATAATAAAAGCATCACAAACATAATTGTACCATTTTCTATAAGGTTGTGGCTCTTAGTTTTCTATAGCCTTTCCTCTCCTATCCTGAACATGGATTAGTCTTTAGGGTGGCTTACAGGTTTTGGCATACTTCAATTGCTCTTGTGCTCGCCGTTCTTGACCGCCTTTGGCTTCACTGGTGCCACCTCCAACTCCTTCTCAGCGTCATTGTCTTTCAGCATTTGATATCCAATTGTTTCTTCTAATTTACGTGTAAGACAGAATTGATGCAACCTTTCTAGTGTCAATGGCACACATTAATGGTGATAGTCATAATTAATTATAAACAAAAGAAATCTAAGGAGCTCATGGAAGGTTGTTTACTTTGCCTTTCTCCTTCAGAAAGCAAACAAGTAATGCTTGGTAATTATATATTTAGGAATATCATACTCTGGCACCATGGCAATTGGGTTAAGTGTACAACAAGGTATCAATTGTTCATCTGGAGGATGACGATATTTGTTACTTAGAAATAACTAATGCATGCTTTTTGAATGTAATATGAAAATCATGTAGAAAGGCGTCCTTTGTAAAACACGAGAAGTTCAGAATCAACAGATGAAATGCAAACCCATCACGCACAATCCATTGTTGCAACATTCCATGGATACACTGCATGCCTTACCTAACATTGCCTTCCTTAAGCAAGCAATAGATAACAGTGTTATATGCCACCATCTTGCAGGAAAACAAGTAATTGTGTTACTGAGGCTAGCTTCTGAGATTTACTAATATTTTGTGCTGGATAGCATGGCATGGCATCAAGAAAATCAAACTCGGATTCTGTAACCCGATAAAAACCCAGGCACTCACAAATTAGAAATAATTGCGCGGCCGAGGCTAGCTTGTGAAATTTAATAATATTTTGTGTGTGATAGCTTGGCAGGACATCGAGAAAAATAGATTTGGATTCTGTAACCCAGTAAAAACACAGCCACTCACAAATTAGAGAGCAAAAAACAGTGGTACCTAATGCATTACCTTCATGTAGTACTACACTACATATCTGAAAATGTTACACATGATTCAGCGGAAGATAATCTATATAATCAGAACAAGAAAAATACTGATGATGATATATACAACAACATAAATTTAAGTTGCCGATAGGCTCCTGTATATTGTACTTGATAGTTGGCTAACCCCTGCATATATAGCCATTGGTTTGCTTTTACTCACTTAATCTGTTGCAGAGAAAAAATGCAGGAAAAGGGCATATGGTAAGTAAAAGCGCATATTGTAAATACTGAAAGTACACCATAGATACTACTTGAGGTTCATATAAGGTTTACATGTTGTTAAGTAGATGATTCAAAGGCTATGTTTCTGCAAATCTAGGCTTTCCTTCAGTACAAGAACGTGAGGGAAAATACAAATCCAGATTACAAGCTAGACTGCATATGAATCATTGCTACATGAAAACCAAAAGAGAGGGAAATAAACGAGACAAATATATGGTACTACGTTTAATAGGTTCAGCAATTTACTGCAGAATCCAAAAACATCGAGGTACGTGGATGAAATGTCAAGCTATGTTAGAAGTACACTGAACAAACTATTTAGTATCAATGCTCTCAAGTAAATAAATTGTACTCTCCATTCTTGGTTTCCTCTTATGAATCAAATGGCATGCAAAATAAGCATTCTACAGTCTTTAAACATGAGAACTGAATGGATATGGCAATACCACAGTTAAGTATGTAGTTAACTAATATCAGAAGGCAAGTTGTTTCATTGTTCTTACATGCCCACTTCCTGGCAATTAGCATGTACTCCCTCGGTTCCAAAATAGATGACTCAACTTTGTACTAACTTTGTACAAAGTTGAGTCATCTATTTTGGAACGGAGGGAGTACATCATTACAACTCTAAACAGGTCAAAAACATGGAAAAGACAAGTACTATAGGAAAACTTAACCTCTTCAGCTCACTGGTCTTTATTTTGCAGAACAAGCAAGAGCTTTATTTGTTATCCATTAAGAAAGAAAGGAAGAACGAAAGTACAAAAAGGTTATACAACACTAAAGCCTTGTGCTCTCCAGGTGATCCATCTGCCGTAGCAACAATTACTCATGGATATTGTTTACACTGGCCTCTATATAAGGTTAATTAATTTCATTTTGTGCAGTTAATTCACATTCATATTGTATGAGTTTACTATGTATGTGGAATTTTAGGCCACTTTTGCCTTGTCGGACCTTAGTCCATCTGTGAGAGGTTCCATGAGGACCTTCATTCACATTCATATTGATACTGGTTGTATGTACTACCAATTTCCAAAAATGGGAAATAAGATGTACGGCGAGATACAAGCACAATATGCAGAAATGTTCACGGAAAAACTGAAGGAATTGAAGACAAAAAAAGCAGCGTCAATTTAATACCCATACCTCCAACAGAATCATCTAATCAGCCATGGATACTGAATCTGGATACCTAGAATTGGAGCGCATGTATTCATCCTCCTCACGCGCCACCTCAACGGGCACGGGGCACGGGCTCAAATCCTTTCACGGCCAGATCGTGCTCCCTCCCCTTGTGTCCCTGGTAACCAGGTCGCTCCAGCGGGCGCGTTCATTACACTGTAGACAAAGAGGAAGGAATCGAGGAGGAGAGGAATACGCCCCTGCCGCCGTCACCACCTAGCCAGATGCCATGTAGGAGGAAGGACTGCCAGAACCAAGATGAGGAAGAGCAACCAAATCGGTCAACCATGGTTGTGTGAGACAATATTTGCCGAAGTATGGAGGAGGGTGAGGAAGGAACAATGGGATGGTAGAGATTAAATTGAACGCAGTGAGGAGTAGAGGAAGAGCAAGGAACGCCATGATACCGGGCCTGCAATTATTCGCTGAGGCGAACACGGCGCATCCATTGCCATTAACGCTCCTCAATCCCCGGCATCCATTGCACTTAACGCTCCCTCAATCCCCAGCTAGTGGAATCCAAACAACATGCGACGGTTCGCTAGCTGCCCCGTGTGCCGCCCCTTGCCATCACCCTGAACCTGCATCACCTTGCCCGCCGGCGAGGCCTCCGCAGAGCATGTGACCGATGCCCTTTTTTCCAATTCGAAAAAACATATGGCTGACTTGAGACCTTTGTTGCCAGAGCAGCGGCCCAGCCCATGTAGCGTGAACTGTGCGGCAACAGAAGCCCAGACAAGAATGAAAGAAGATCCAGCGGTCAGAAACTCACACAAGTCCAAATCCGACGGTTGAAAATCTTGATGGCCTGAGAGGGCTGGAATAGTGCACGGTTGTAATGTCTCTAAATATTATATTCTGTTTTGGACATTATTGGGCTTTATTATACACTTCCATATTATTTTTGGGACTAACCTATTAACCGGAGGCCCAACCCAGAATTGTTGTGTTTTTTTTGCCTATTTCAGAGTTCCGCAGAAAAAGAATATCAAACGGAGTCCAAACGGAATGAAACCTTTGGGAACGTGATTTTTGGAACGTTCGTGATTCAGAGGACTTGGAGTGGACGTCAAGAAACAATCGAGGAGGCCACGAGGCAGGGGGAGCGCCTACCCCCCCCCCCCCGGGCGCGCCCTCCACCCTCGTGGGGCCCACATTGCTCCACCGACGTACTTCTTACTCCTATATATACCTACGTACCCCTAAACTACCAGATACGGAGCCAAAAACCAAATTCCACCGCCGCAACCTTCTCTACCCGTGAGATCCCATCTTGGGGCCTTTTCCGGAGCTCCGTCGGAGGGGACATCGATCACGGAGGGCTTCTACATCAACACCATAGCCTCTCCGATGATGTGTGAGTAGTTTACGTTAGACCTTCGGGTCCATAGTTATTAGCTAGATGACTTCTTCTCTCTCTTTGGATCTCAATACAAAGTTCTCCACGATTCTCGTGGAGATCTATTCGACGTAATCTTATTTTGCGGTGTGTTTGTTGAGACCGATGAATTGTGGGTTTATTATCAAGTTTACCTATGAACAATATTTGAATCTTCTCTGAATTCTTTTATGTATGATTGGTTATCTTTGCAAGTATCTTCGAATTATCAGTTTGGTTTGGCCTACTAGATTGATCTTTCTTGCAATGGGAGAAGTGCTTAGCTTTGGGTTCAATTTTATTGTGTCCTTTCCCTATGACAGTAGGGGCAGCAAGGCACGTATTGTATTGTTGCCATTGAGGATAACAAGATGGGGTTTATATCATATTGCATGAGTTTATCCCTCTACATCATGTCATCTTACTTAAAGCGTTACTCTGTTCCTTTGAACTTAATACTCTAGATGCATGCTGGATAGCGGTCGATGTGTGAAGTAATAGTAGTAGATGCAGGCAGGAGTCGGTCTACTTGTCTCGAACATGATGCCTATATACATGATCATACCTAGATATTCTCATAACTATGCTCAATTTTGTCAATTGCTCAACAGTAATTTGTTTACCCACCGTAATACTTATGCTCTCGAGAGAAGCCACTAGTGAAACCTATGGCCCCCGGGTCTATTTTCCATCATATTAATCTCCCGTTAACAAGCTATTTCTGATGCCATTTTTATTTTGCTTTATTTACTTTGCATCTTTATCATAAAAATATCAAAAATATTATCTGACCATATCTATCAGATCTCACTTTCGTAAGTGATCGTGAAGGGATTGACAACCCCTTTATTGTGTTGGTTGCGAGGTTCTTATTTGTGTGTGTAGGTACGAGGTGACTCGCGCGTGGTCTCCTACTGGATTGATACCTTGGTTCTCAAAAACTGAGGGAAATACTTACGCTACTTTGCTGCATCACCCTTTCCTCTTCAAGGGAAAACCAACGCAGTGCTCAAGAGGTAGCACCTACCCACTGGCTAGGCCTGGCGTGGCAACAGTGTCCCGGCGTGACCAATAACGCCCACAAGTGGCGACCTGACGGAGCGCCACTGTAGCCGACTCAACCCGACCATGCCCTGACGATCGACAAGACGGCACACAGTGCCCCTAGGCACATGGGGCCCGCGCCCGGAGAACCCGGCGAGCCCTGATACCCGGCAGGTCCCAGCACTGGGTTCCTGGACACTGACAACCCGGCCCTACAGCCTTGTAATATTACCCTTGTACCCCTGGGGGGTTGACCTATAAAATCCCCCAGGAGCCCCCTTGCATGCGGCAGAACCCACTTCATTCACACAATCAATCACACACAAAGCAACACCCGAGGAGAGGGAGCAGCCTAAGCCTTGGCCAGACCTCCCTCTCCCTCCATACAGCTCTAGGAGCAACTTTGTACTATTACATATAAACCACATTCGACAGGACTAGGGGTGTTATCTCTCCGGAGAGCCACGAACATGGGTATGTCTTGCATCCCGCGCTCGATCATGCCGACTGACGGTGTCCTGGACTAGGGGGTACTCAACACGTCATCTCCCGATCTGATAGATTGGGCCGAGGACCCCCATGGCCGTATACTCATGGGCCAATTCGGACAGCTGCCGCATACAAGGAATATTCCACGAGACTTGGCGATCAAGACAAGGACTTCTCCCCACCGGCGTATTCGGCTAGGACTCTTGTTATCCTAGGCCTCTGGTGCATTATATAAACCGAGGCCAGGCTAGTCGATAGATCATATACATACAATCATACCATAGGCTAGCTTCTAGGGTTTAGCCTCTCCGATCTCGTGGTAGATCTACTCTTGTACTACTCATATCATCAATATTAATCAAGCAGGACGTAGGTTTTTACCTCCATCAAGAGGGCCCGAATCTGGGTAAAACATCGTGTCCCCTGCCTCCTGTTACCATCCACCTTAGACGCACAGTTCGGGACCCCTACCCGAGATCCGCCGGTTTTTACACCGACATTGATGCTTTCATTGAGAGTTCCGCTGTGTGATCAACAAAAGGATCGATGGCTCGCCTGCAGATCAACTGCGACTTCGGCATCTTCGTCACCAGCTCGACTGATCACCTTGGTTCGACCAAGAATTGCGCCCCGTGTTCAGATCACCATGTTTGGACAAGGGCCTTCATCAAACATCAACTCCGATCTCTATCAAGATCACGGAGGAATCATCTATGGAGCTCGGGGGCTCAACGTCAACATTGCCCTCAAGCGACCGTGCTGTTTTTCCAAACAGCCAACTTGTATCCGCTGCCACCACCTCTTAGAGCATCGCTTTGACGATCCCTTTGGGGGAATTGTGCGGAATTGAGTCTTCAAAGACCATGCAAAATTTCGTTGAGTTCCGATGGAGGAATCTCCGACAATCTATAATATACCAGAGCCGTGTCAGATCTGGACGGGAATCTGGACGAGTTTAGGGCGTGATGTCCAGCTTCTAGCTCGGACGTCCTTTGGAATATCCAACCGTTGATCGGCTGCGGAATTACTATATCTATCACCCCACAAAATTTCAGCTCGATCCGACCGTCCAAACTCCGGGATCCTTCTGATTAATGCATCACTTTTCGGATCTGTTTTCTGCGCGACAACGAATCCGACCCGAATTCATCTTTTTTATGAACGGGATTTCGGACATCCTTTTTGAAGGAAGTTTTGTATGAGGTATTGTGTTTTGTTCCCAAACTCATCCCACTAATTCTGAAGTCTTTTTCAATAAGATCTTCACCATCACGCTGGTGTCAAACCAGCCTGATAACGTTGCTCTACGGCTGTCGACCTGCGCTAGACACGCTGTCACTTTATTGAGCTGAGCTCAATTTCTTCGGGTCATCATCTCGGCAAGCCGAACAAGAGTTCGCCACGCGAAGGATAAATCATCACCAACATCGCCGCCCCACGGATTACACGGAGCGGGCATACCGGCATCGCCGCACGGTCACTTTATCAAGCCGGCATCGACCACGTCACGACCTGCATCGACAGGGCCGCACTATTGCTTCTTCAAGCTGGTGTCCATCACGCCGACCTACTTCGACATCTCGGCTGGACCAGGGGCTTCGCCATCTCTTCATCAACCTACTTCGGACGCTTCGGCGTCACTAGCCGACCAGCTCCGTCACGTTAGCTGGGCCGAGGGCTTTGCCTCGGCGAGTCAACCTTTACCAGCATTGTCATGCCGTCATTTTATCGCCCATCAGGTAATGGGTGTGCGGAGCGAGTCCCAATTTTGGGAATCATCTTCCTTCGGATTGCTACAACAAATAAACCAGGTGCTATTAATCCCAGTATTTTTTGCTTGTGTGGGTTCATTTTTCCCAAGGAATTATTACTCTGGTTTGTCCATGATATGTACACAGGTTTATCAAATGGTGACCGCATTAACGACGGTCGCGTGGTGGTTCGATCAGTTTCCGTACATAGTCCGGCGAACGTCGCATCCGGAGCTCGGACCGACCTGTGAATCCAGGCTTTGCCACGCCTTTACTACATCACGCCGACGCCCTGCATCGACATTGACTTCGGCGTCAGGCCATATTTCTTCTGTTCCTCACTTTGCATAAATTATTTATTATGCAACATTTTTTTAATTATCATTATTACTATTATCTCCGGTTTGCACTATTTTTTGTGCACAGGAAAATGATCCGGGAACTTCGGCGTCACTCTGCCGGTCTGCATTGACCGTGCTATGTCACCACTTCGGCGTGTCGAGCTCTCCGCTCCGCCACCTCAGGACCGGCTTGGGGGATGGAACCTTGCCCCGCATCAAGCTCGGACCGCGTCATTAATACCGAACACATTAACCAGCTAAGTCGCTTTCATGCTCAAAGCTTTAATTTCTAACTTGTGTTCGGTTCAACCAAAAATTATACTTTTTTGAAAAAAAGTTGCTTGTAAAAAATTTCCTTGTCCAAACTTTGTTTGTGACACACATATTCAAATACCCCGTTTACTTAGGGGCTTTCTTTATGAAGCTTTTCCTCTTGCATATGATTATACTTGTACGGTTTCGTTCCTTGTTCGTGTATTACACCATAATATGCACCATATTGACTTAAGCGATTTGCAAGTTGGGTTGCCTCGCTCCTGTGTTTACCCCTACGTTCCCGATTGTTTGGCTAGGGAGTAAAGGGAGCACCTCCGCGATTGTCACGATCGGGTCACCCGAGCCGGACCTCAGACTGGGTGAAGCCGAAAGCTAGCGCTCTTATTGTTTTCAATGATGGTCGGCACACAACGGAACTCATGAGTACAAAAAATCTATTGCACAAGTCTCATAATAACAATGAGCGCCGAAGAAAGGTATCGGTGGGGGTACTATTTTCTTCGAAGATGCTTCTTACACTTTGCAGTAATATAGCATAAGTTCTCTGAGCGCGCTTTGTCTGTTACAGCCTTATGGCCTGATTGCCTGGTTATTGGAAACATCGTCGATATTCTCGACAGATGGAGTACATAAACACTTTTCGGTCCTTGACCGAAGAGGGAGAAGCCGACGGTCGGTTAAGACGCGTTTAAAGTTTGGTTGAACATAGATATGATATAAGTACTTCGGTACATGGAATCATTCTTTTACTCAAGTCACTTGGGGGCTCTTAAGTTTATTTGAGCCATTTTATAATAAGTGTTCTTCTTCTTAGTCGTTGCAAAGTTTTATTATTATTATTTATCACTCCTTTTTTCGACGCGAGTGTGCGGTCAGTAGCCGGGGAGCCTAATTTCTCTCTCAAAGTCGCTAGAGTTTAGTTTGCTAAACTGGCCTAATGAGAAGTACTCCGCCCTCGGGATAGGAGGTTGAACCCTTAGGCTGACCCGCTCGAAGTCTTGAGATAGGATGTATCATGTTAAAGCACGACAGAAGCACTTCTTTTTTCTAAGACCAATTTTCGGATTGGCACCGAACACTTGATCTTGTTCGGACGTCATGTTTTTACTGACGTTTCTTGGTTTTCCAAGCCTTTTGGCACTTTTAAACTATTTGTGCTTTTCCAGCATTAGTCTCGTAGTGCAACACCGGACACCTTTAGGGATTCGGCAAAAACATTCTCAGATATTGCTATATATGCATCGGTTCCGAATTGTGTCTTCGGTCAATAGTTGGGTTGCCCGGCTCCTGCACTTGCTTCCTACGTTCCGTTTTGTTCGGCTAGGCGTGCAAAGGGAGAACCACTGCGATTGTGCTTCCAGCTCACATGGTTAAGCACCTCAGTGGAGAAAGCCAAAAACTGACTGTCACAATAAGCGTAAACTGGTCAGCGATCCGATGACTATGTTAAATGACGGGCCGTTCATAACATTGGACGAAGTGTTTACGGCTTGACCCCGACTCTCGCCGAACACTACCGGGGGCTATTAACTGGCCTCCCAAGCTAAATCCTCGATATTTTGCTCTTACATTAGAGCTGAGGTTTAATGATCATGCTTAGCATGATAACCCAAAGAAAGGAACCGATAGCGGGACTATTTT
Source organism: Triticum urartu (assembly GCF_056163025.1). NCBI lineage: Eukaryota > Viridiplantae > Streptophyta > Magnoliopsida > Poales > Poaceae > Triticum > Triticum urartu. The sequence goes on along the minus strand of NC_141879.1, from coordinate 145,419,198 downwards.
CTTTGGAAGACATTTCTTCTGTTAAACAGTAATATAACTCTCTGCGTATCTTTGTTTATAAAACCGTATGGCCAGATTGCCTTGTTTGTTGTAAATCTTTGCCCTCATAAAGGCTTTATAAAGTAGGACAAACACTCCTCGTCTACTGGCCGAGGAGGTGGAAGCCGATGGTCGGTCAACAAAGTTTTGTACAATGTGGATCCGAGCATTAATGACGTAAAGTACTTGGATACATAGAGTCATTACACATAATTTGTGATTTTACTATGGATATTGATCCTTAATTCGGCCACCCGTGCCCGCATTAAGGCTCGGGGGCTACTGGGCTTCGGGCTTATTATTTACAAATATTAAAGGGGCACATTGATCCCCTGATCTGGTGTTACCACCCGACCAGTGTCTCGGGGGCTACTGCATTGCTTGTCCAATGCAGAAAATTTTATGTGCAATATAGTTTCCGAGGAGATTTTGATCCTCAGGTTGGTCGGCCGCACCCAACCTGAGTCTCGAGGACTGATCACGCCGCTTTTAGTGTCCCGAAGTATTCTGCCGAGTTTGGACTTGATCCTCAGGCCGATTTTGCAAATCAACCTGAGTCTCAGCGGCTACTAGGATCAGCGGTCTTACGTCATCCTTCAGGTGCATCTCGGGTTTTAGACCGATACACACCTTGAGGGCTACTGGCTATATATCTCGGCAGAGAATAAATTGCACCAATAAAAAATATTCACAAAAATTGGCCCACATTCGGGGTGGTGCACCACCTCGGAAGCAGTCCGGCATAAAGCTCGGGCGCTAGTGGCTGGCTCCATAGAGGGCATTGCCCGCATTAAGCTCGGCTAAACTCCTTCAACTTTTTTAAATCAAGGTGATATGACACCTCAGATATAGTCCGGCGTTGGAGCTGGGACACTGTCCGGCATTGGAGCTCGGATACAGTCCGGCGTTGGAGCTCGGATATACAGTCCGGCGTTGGAGCTCGGATACATAGTCCGACGTTGGAGCTCGGATACATTCCGGCGCTAGAGCTGGGAAGCGGTCCGGCGTTGGTGCTCGGCTGCAAAAGATACCTCGAATGCAGTCCGGTGTTGGAGCTCGGACGCAAGAGGACCCTGCCTCCCGGGAACAACTTCAAACCCGAGGTGTGGCATAAAATAATAAGGCATTGATAAAGGCCGGAAACTTAAAGGGGCTCCTCGGATACCCGACGTGTAAACCCGTCGAATGCATTTCGGCGATCCTCAAGATCGAAGATAAAGAAGATTTGTTGAACCAGTTTTCAAGACCGACGACTGAAGATGAAGAACAGTTCGGAAGAATCGAGGAGTGTCCCTAACTTGAAGACCGGTTCAGGGGGCTACTGACGGTGTCCTGTACTAGGGGGTACTCAACACGTCATCTCCCGATCTGATAGATTGGGCCGAGGACCCCCGTGGCCGTATACTCATGGGCCAGTTCGGACAGCGGCCGCATACAAGGAAGATTCCACAAAGACTTGGCGATCAAGACAAGGACTTCTCCCCACCGGCGTATTCGGCTAGGACTCTTGTTAACCTAGGCCTCTGGTGTATTATATAAACCAGGGCCAGGCTAGTCGATAGAATAGACAACATACACATCAACTTCATATACAACAATTATACCATAGGCTAGCTTCTAGGGTTTAGCCTCTCCGATCTCGTGGTAGATCTACTCTTGTACTACCCATATCATCAATATTAATCAAGCAGGACGTAGGTTTTACCTCCATCAAGAGGGCCCGAACCTGGGTAAAACATCGTGTCCCCTGCCTCCTGTTACCATCCACCTTAGACGCACAGTTCGGGACCCCCTACCCGAGATCCGCCGGTTTTGACACCGACACCGACCTCGCCTCTGGAGCCCACCAGTGCCCTCGAGCCTCCTCCTCTCTTTAGCCATCCCATGGCATCTGCCGTGCACCCACCATGACAGAAGCCCTGTCGCAATTTTCCCTAAACCCTTTTTTCTTTTGAAACAAGACCCATGCTGCAGAAGCGCACCACGGTCACCATCGCAAAATCACACGTGTTTCAAACACATAGCCCCCATTTTAGACCATTGCAACATCACAAATGTTTCAGAAACATAACCACCGTTGCAAACCTCAAAAACATAGCCACTGTTGCAGACCATTACAATACCATGCATGTTTCAGAAACATAGCCCCTGTCATGGCCATCGCCATCCGGCGGTCCATTGACGAACGCTTCACCTCGAGTGATTGCCCAACCGCAACCCAGCGTGGTAGCGGGCCCCCCATTCTCCTCCCTTAAATCATATGTGGAACCCTCGCCTTGATCAAAGTGGTGTCGGCCGCCGGCTTGCAGTAGCGTGATGCCACACTCCGGCCCGAGAAGTGTGGTTGCACATAGAGGAGCGAGCCAAGGAGGTAGCGAAGGAGGCGCCAACGCTGGAAGATTGCGGTTGCGCACGGAGAGAGGCCGAGGAGGTGCGGCGGAGATATCTAGAGAGAGATTGGGACCGAAAGCAGAGTTGTCGTGAGTGACCCTTATTTTTAGTGGGATAAGGTGGCTGTGTGGGTGGGGTCCACGTGGGCGGTGGACATGTGGCAACCAAAGGACATGGTCGACGCTAGCGTTTCTTTTAGCGGGCTAATTTCAATCGTTTCCCTAAAAAAAATATTGGTTATTAAGTTAGAGCTTTGAAGATGGTACGAGGACTTTCCAAGCCTTGTTTTAGATGTTTACCTCAATAGACGAAAATTCATTTGTCCACCAATGTATGTTGAACGTTAAATATCTAAAACCAGGCTTTGAAGATGCTAAGGCCTCACAGGACCAGCGTACTAGAAGAACAACAGTCGTTAATGAAGAGAAGCATAGATTAAAAGTATCCAACTTGTAGACACATGAAGCGGATGACGATTAGCAGGCTGGATTGCGACGGCGTCGGTGGGCGGTGATGGAGAGAGAGAGAGAGAGAGAGAGAGAGAGAGAGAGAGAGAGAGAGATTGTGGCCGGCGATTTGAAAACTTGAATTCCAGCCAGATAGGGCGACGACAGGGAGGGCGACCAAGCCAGGATCAGGCGCGGCACGGTCCAGCCCCGACCATGGTAGGCTAGGCGTGGTGTAATGCGGTGCGGTGCAGGCCAGACCAGGCGCGAGTCGGCCTGAACAAGCTTTCTCACAAAAAAATCAGACTAAATCAACACCAAAAGAAAAACCGCCCACATGACATGCCTAGTCAGAACTTGTTTGGAGAAAATTTGAGGGCAAATGCGGAAGAAATCTTTAAACCGTGGGTAAAAATGTGACCGTTTCTCATTTTAGGGGTAATTTCTATCACTACCGTCAATTTTAGAGGTAAAAATGTAATTAACTCTTATTGAAATGATAAGAAATGATGTTATCTTTAGAAGCTAAAGTAATTAACAAACAATGTGAATTACCCGCAAGAAAAATACAGTGTGAAGTCCTAGTCTACTTCGATCCTGGAAAAGAAGAAAGGAGCCTAAGGATCTCCGCGATCAAACGGCTCTATCATACCGTTTGCAGGCCCGACAAACTCCCCGGTACTGATTCCACGAAGCTAGTACACGAAAGAGCTAGCTTAAAGCACACCGACAAGCAAGAAGATCAACCACCCATTTCCCCTGTTAACAAGTTATTATGCAGACGCAAACTCACAATCAAATAAGCGGTTGACACATGCACAAGCGGTAAGTATCACGCAAATAATCCACCCGCGGTTCTAGCTAAGCTAGCGTATTTGCCGCATTTGGATGCAAAGAGCCCGCAAGCGGTCGATAGCGCGGGCGTGCCCCCACGAACAAAAAGCCATGCACATAGTAATTGCATACATGTTTCTTAGAAAAAGAGAAAACTGCATACATAATCGCTCACGTCCGCAGCTGCGCCGTGGTGCCAAACTTGCTTGGCTCTTCACGTCTCGTCGGCGGGATAGAGATGGCGGTGGAACGGGCGAGTTCCCCCAATCCTGCACGAGTACCGTGAAGAGTTCGTTTCTGCATTTAGAAAACCTGCGTGCATCAGGGCACACTAAGCTGGGTTGGAGAAAAGGGTGCGTATCTGATCTCCAAAGAAAAAGCTTTGTCTTTTTAGGTGGTGATGAAAGAAGAAAGTTGTGATGTACTATGATTTTGTATAATGACAGATACATGTTGTCCGGATTTCATTGAGCAACGGTCGCTCATACCTAAATTGCAGTAATATGGGCCAGTTTGGTCGTTCAGCTATACACATAATCTAGTTAGTTAGTAGATGTTATTGTCACATGAAAAATACGATTTCATCCCTTTTTTTGCAATGCATTCTTTTATTTATTGCCGGAGAGGTAAGATGATTTTAGCATAGAAGATGTACGTGCTAGCATCTTCAACAGTACAAACCACATCATCGATACTGAAGGAGAGAATAATAGGGAAAGTGTGTGAATAGTTGTTTTTTGAGGGGAGGGGGTGTACAAGTTGTTAATGCCAAGAATATAGAAATATAAAAAACTACTTTTTAAAACAAGAAGGATAACTCTCGGTCTCTGCATCTTACTATACACATAACCATTTAATTATGAGATTAATTGTTAGAGTCTGAGTCTCAACCTCTAGTACATACTAACAAAATGAGAAATAAACAAGCCACAACGGTCAGAAATACAACTAATAGCTACACTCCCTAAAAAAGTGACTAATGGCTACACTACACACATAGCCTACTGCTGAACCGTGATTCAAACCGGTTTTATGTAGCACATGCAATCATCTCCCAATGGTTGCACCCAAATCATCCGAACTTTTGCATGTTATAGGAAGAATCACGTATGGATCCATACTCTAGCTCAGAGGATAACCTTTACAAAATTATGTGTTTTTACTCTGTTAAAAATACAACCATTCCAATAGTTTCAAGATCCCAAAGCAAAGCATAAACTCACAAACGGATGCGTGCTTTCGTTTTAGACTCCATCCCATCCAACCAGTTCCGAAACATATTTGCTACACCAACAGGTGGAGGTAGCTTAAAAGCCACATGAATCATACGTAAAAGTAAAGCAGCCAGGCAAAAAACAAATGGTGAACTATTTCCTCTTGATCATAGAAACAACATTGTTCACTACCTTGCCATCCGCTTTGCTAGATTGTCCTTAGTAAGAATTACACCCCTATTCACAAAGCACATGAAAATCTTGATCTTTAGAGGTACTTTGGTTTTCCAGATGTGCTTTGAACGAAAAATGGTCCAACATTAATAAAATCCACATGCATAGGGGTTTCACATAGAATAGTCCAGGCAATGTCAACCTCCAATGGGATGTGTATGGCTCATTAGTAAAAGTAATCTCCATCAACCTACGTACTAGATGCAGTCAAGCGGTCCATTTATCCCCGATCAGATCTCTCAATATTCAAAGGAATTGACCCCAATATTGTGGCCACAAAGTCTTCCTTGTGTTGTACTCCCTCTGGTCCTTTTTAATTCGCATATAAGATTTGTCTCAAGTCAAACCTCGTAAACTTTGACCAAGTTTATAGAAAATAATACGAATATTCAGAATGTGAAATCAACACCATTAAATGTGTCATGACTTTAGTTTTCATATTGTTTAAATTTAGCATTGTAGATCTGAATATTTTTTCATATAAATATGGTCAAACTTTGTGAAGTTTGACTTCAAACAATTCTTATATGCAGAGTAAAAAAGACCGGATGAAGTACATTATATATTGTACAGAAAGGGATATTGTAAGGCTAGAGGCGTATTCTCCAGCCAGGTATCCTCCTAGAATTGTGTGGTTTGATCATTCCCAAAGGGTTTATCTGTCATTTACGATGAAACCATTGAGGACTTGAAACCAAGATAATATTTACCTTGCCTTGGTGCGGTTTTGCAAAAGGGGCGATAAGGGTGACTTATCTGTCGTCTTTTCCACTATCAATCCCAAAAAAAACCAACTCCGCGTTATGTAAAGTTGCCAGAGTACAATTAAGCTTTGGATTTGAAATCAATGCTTATATACCTGATATTGGCCATAATTTACAAGAACATTATGTACTACTAGTAAGAGGAGGAAGGGTTAAGGATTTACCCGGTGTGAGATATCACTTTATTCGAGGAACCCTAGATGTTGTCTCGGTAAAGAATCGAAGACTGGATGGTGTGAAGCAAGTCGCAACTCATAATTCAAAGAAAACTTGCCCATTTTTCTCTAAAGAAAGGGATAGCTTACCCATGTGCACATATGGACTTTGAATAACCTAACATTATCCACTTGACCTACCGCTTTGCATGGTAGCTGAAGAAAGCCGTACGCGGTAAAGTAGTATAGCTGAAGAAATCCTTCTCTCGCCATTGGTGGGCAAGACTGAACATGGAATCCATTGGCCGTACGAACTGGTAGCGTCTCGTCGTTGTAACTTGCCGGTATATAGATGGAGGGCAACGTACGCACCCAACGTGTAAGTCAAAATGCATGACCAAATTGGGCCGGCTCTCTCTTGAACAAGGCGCCGGTTTAGAGTGCTCTTACGTATGAACTCTAGCAAAGCAACGTTATCATGATTAACTAAGCCTAGGGTTGCGATTGGAGGCTGGGAATATTGCACTTTTTTCATCCTCCAAACCGGTCCAGGTCCGACCACCTGTCGACAGATTGTAGCAAAGGATAGCATAATGCAGCATGTCTTACTAATATATAAAACCAAAAGTGAGAAGGCAGGATGCAGGAACGCCATTGCTTGATCAGTGATCACCATGAAAGATGGTATGAAATAATGTCTTCTCCTCCAAACCACTTGCATATATGCTTTCTTTTCACCATCGTGCTACTTTTGGAGGCAAGGGGTTTGATGCGCCTTCATATGGCCGCGTCGTGCAATTTCATCATTGGTACGCAGATTGTTCGGTCTATGAGATGCCATGAAGAATATGTAAGAAAGGGACCAAGGGGGAGAGGGAAAAGGGAGCTACGATAGCCCGTGCTTTTTGAGTGAGGGGTCAATATCATTAAGGGAGAGATGCGAAAGTGAGCACATGGTTCGATCGAGTTAGACATGATTAGAAGTTTCATAAAAAAGGATATATAGATAGATGCGACTAAAAGAAAAAGGATCAACGTGAGAGGAGATAACATTGTGCGGTCGAGCAGAGGCGAAACGGGGCCGCGGCGGAATAGGAACACGAGAGAGGAAGGTGGACTGATTGGGTAGCGGTCTAGTCTCTGCATTTTGACACGGTGAGCCTTTCGGTGTCACTAGGAGAGTGTTATCTTTTTATCGCTAGCAACTAAACCTTATACCGGGTTGAACCCCATTTATGCACTTGGCTGTGTGCTTTTTCGATGCAGAGGTCGGGAACCGAACTCTTTCGAGGTTGTATAACCATCTAAAAAAATCATTCTCTCTTCTCCTTATTCAATGAAAATGGCAAATCTTTTGCCTTGTTTCAAAAAAAAATCTAAAAAAATCATAGTTGTATAATCTAAATAAATGGCAAAGAATCATTTCAAAATAATGCTTCAAGGAGCAACGTGGACCGGCTATAAGCCGTCTGAGAAATTATTTTTGGCAAGTCAATTTTCCGGGTCATTAGATTAAAATTCAAAATAACGGCCGTCTTTCTTTCTTCTTCCTTCAGTTTTCTTCCTCTTCCGACTTACCCAAAGTGTAAATTCAGTCAACTTACATAGTGCTATTATGACACATATATTTTAGAGTCTGGATTCCGAAATGCTAGTGACCTACCAATAATGCCTGAAAATCCCTGCCTTTTGTTTATCCATTTAACAAGAGTTTTCACGGCATATCCGGCTGCCTTTGAACAGATGCTTCGCAGGAGCACCACCTTTGCGGTAAAGCGGATCCGGCAACAGAGACGTCTGTGACTGGCCAGTGGCCACTGCACACCAACGGAGGCACACAGGCGCAATGCAACGCAGACCCGAACGATTGGACAGCAAACGAAAGAAGACTGCCGCAAACACCTAGCCTAGCCTGCCTAGCCTTTAATCCCGCAGCTGTCTACTCCGCACGTCCACTGCGCCCTTCCAATTCCGTCGCTGTTGCGCAACTTGCAGATTCTCCAACCCGGCAAAGCAAAGCAATCGATCCAAAAGTGATCCGAGGCCCTCTAGGCCGTCTAGGGTAAACCGCTGAACGCAAATAACTCCGACACTTGGGGTTCAGAAGAGGTAGAGTTGTCTGTGGTAATTCTCTTCTTATCTCCTGGGGGAATCACATTCCACACTGAGATAGATTTACACTTGTCAGAAACTGCATGAATTGCGCAAAAGTTACAGCGAATCACAGCCATTTATTCCAACAAGAAGTACAAAACACATACTGTGGTACACAATCTATTTACCCTGGCCCTGAGAATATAATCTGCATCCACTATCGTTAGCTAGGGTGGGTGGAAGCAGGAATAAAGCGGGGGCTGGACGGGGCAGATCGACCGCGCGCGTTCTTGCGTCGAACAGCAGGGCGGAAGAAATCAAGTACACCACCACTGCAGTGCAACAACAACTGCTACTACCACGGACGCTGACTGCTGGGAGATCCGCACATTCAAGAGAATATCCTGCGGCGGAATCATTCGCTGCTTTTGCTCCGGTGAAAAGAAGAGTCGGCGTAGGTAATGTCGTATTGTATTCTTGTGCGGGAGGGTTTTGGAGGCTTATGGCGACGGACAGGAACCTCCCTCCCACCTCGCGAAAGCGTTCCTTTCCTCGCGCGGCTGCATTATGCTCGCTGCGGTGCCCTCATTGGTGCGTTTTTCGGGTAAAATATGGACGGAAATGTGTTTGTGTTCCTTCGAGTCAGGAGGCCTGCGAGTGCTGGTCTGTGCAGTCCTGGAATTGAGTATCCATCGTCCATTGCTCGGCTGACAGCGTGCGTCTGAATTGTGACTGAAGCCGCCCATCGCCGTCGAAAAAGGAGAAAGGGCGTGGCGAAGTAGTAGAACGGTAGCGCCGGTGATACGCGCGTACGTCTATCCTGATCCTCGTCAGCGCCCGCGCCCGGTCGTCGTGTTGCGCGCCGGAGCGTGCGGCTGAGCTTCGTCTCCGACCGCTCGCCCGCTAGCCGCCGCTAGCCCCTCCGTGGGGGGCCGGGCCGCGCGCTCGGCTGGCGTCCGGCAGGCTGCATGCGGCATGCCCCGGCCGTTGGACGCACGGGGAGGCGCGCACAGCTAGCGGCAGAGGAGGAGCAACGTCGATCGCGCGGCATGCATGTGTGGCATGTGGGTACGGAGCTGGCTAGCTAGTCTCTCGGACGATGATCTGCCCGTGGAAACTAGGGAGAGTGCCCATCGATTTGCCGACCCAATGGCCCGTGCGTGCCCCGGCCAGCACTTCAGTGGGTCTGCACTGCTGAACTGCACGCACACACACTGGATTCAAAGCATTATTAGTTCCATGATGGTCGGGCGTTGCGCCTTTGCATGGCTCACGGACGCATCGTCACCTTCAAATTAGCTCGATCGGCCTTCTTCCTTCCTTCGCCGGTGACGGTTAGGCAACCCGCCGGCCGGGCCATGATTGAGATGGTTAAGACCCCGCGCCCGCGCGCATTATTGATGGATTCGGCTACCACACTCTCTGTCTTATCTGCGACCGGCACTGCCCTCCGGTCGATCGGCGGCCTTCCGCTGATGTGTCGATGACGGTGATCGGTGGGCGTGGTCCAGCCGCCTGACTCATCGTGAGTCATGTTGAGGACTTGAGGTCTCCTCGACGGGTATCCTGATAGGGAATTAATCACGGCGGTCGACGCAGCATTGCCTAGATCGACGAAAGGTACGCGTGAGAGAGATATATCGAATCCCTCCCTACTATAGTTGGAGCACGAAACATGATCTACTACTGCACGATAATGTTCATTTCTTGTCACTGTTTTGGAAGACCACCCGAGAATCCCGGGCCGCACGTCGACCGCGCGCGCCTAAATTCATTTTTAGCGAGCGGTCCAAATCACAAATCAGACGTGATGAGAGAAGCGATATGCCAGGCGCCTGACCCGAAACCGGACGAAGCAAAGCAGGAACATGGCCGGCTGGCTGACCGTGGGTTCGCAAGGAAACCGGATGAAGCAGCAGGAACATGGCCGGCCGTGGGTTTAGGCTAGCGAGGGCGCTTTATTCTTGCACCAATCATGGGCGCCGGGTCGATCGATCGCGCGACCGATGATTCCCCGGCCGGGTGGTCGCGCGTCCGCACATGGGCGCCGTGACGCGTGACTTTGTCGCGCGCGGCGGCACGGCACGGCCAACGATCGGAGGGGCGGTACGCCGGTACGTACGTCTTCTTGCTCGGGCGTGCACGAGGGCCTGAGGTGGAAAGGGGACACGGCCGGCCGTCCGTGGCGCGCGCGGCGGGACCGGCCTGGCGCTCCTAGGGGCCGCGCGGGGAGGGCGTACGGCGCCGCGGCGTCCCACGTCGGGCGCACGCGCGGCCCGGCGGGCGGGTCGCCGTCCGTGGAGGCATGAGCGTGACGGGGGTGGAGCCGGATCAGATCAGGATAGCCGTGACGTCTCGTCGGATACGGGCCGGTGATGGCACGTGCATCGAGCACTATAGTAGGTCTGTTCCTGCGTAGTAGTACGATCTACAGTAGTACTATTTGTTTCTGCACTCACATTGCACTCGAAGAAGGTCAATCATTTGCATCGCGGGAAACTATCTACGATGCTTTGATTGTTTTCATTTTTCAAGGGGGAAACACTATGCAATTTCCTCTTCGAATAAACCTGTAATCGTAAAAAAATGGGGTTTTTTAGTGTCGGGCCTAGCAAAAGAGAAATCGCCGCATACTAGGCCCTCCAACTTTTTAAGAGGTTTATCTAAAAGATTCGCAATATAACTAGAAAGACCTTTCAAATATCACACATGAGTCACGGGACATGCGAGTTTGATGTATCCCGTTTGATATCTTCGTATCCGAGAATCCACAAATTCTACCCCGCATTTTTGGCAACATCTTTCGTCTTCGTTTTCAGCTCCGCACGCTCGAGAATTGCCAGAAGTGCAAATCCCGCTTTTTATATGTCCAAAGATTCTTTCGCAGAACGATCCATCTTTTTCTGGTTTATCGGTTGTATAATGAAAAGTAGAGGGCCTCGTGACTTCGCCAACGACTTCTCTATTAGGTAGGGTTTTTGCTATCCCAAGCCTTTATTTGTTGAGGGGAAACGAGTCTAATTTGAAGTTGTTGATGTTTATATTGATCGATCATAAAATAGAAATAAGAAGAGAATTTATATTTATTTCGATCAAACTTCCTCCCTATTAACCTGGGAGTTCTTTTCAGCTGCAAGGAAATGATTCAGTTCTAGAGCCAAAGATCGTACTTCTCGAACGAGCACTCGAAAAGATTCTGGAGGATCCTCATGATTAGGTATTATTTTTCCCCATATCGTAGCATTAAGTATTTCTTGGCGAGCTATAAGATGGTCAACTTTATAAGTAAGTATCTCTTGTAAAAATATGAGCAACACCAAATCCTTCTAAAGCCCAAACTTACATTTCTCCTACTTGTTTGTCCCCCTTGCTTGCTCTTCCTCTAACCGGTTGTTGTATAACAAGTGAGTAGGGCCCAGTAGAGCGCCCATGAATTTTCTCATCAACTTGCAAGTTTTTCATTTTTTTTAATTGCTTATCACATGTGTCACGTGGCAAAACACTTGCAAGTTTGCGTCGCATGGGCGGATATTTTCAGTTTCTCACGCGTTGGCAAGTGGTAAGCCATTTTGACAGTACATAATACAGGGCGGTATCGTTGTAGTAGTACTCTTTTCGTCCCAAAATAAGTGTCGCTGGTAAATTGTTTTGACACTGCAGAATACAGGGCGGTATCGTTGTAGTAGTACCCTTTCTGTTACAGAATAAGTGTCGCTGGTTTAGTACAACCAGCCATATAAGAAAGCAGAGAAATAATTTTTTATTCTATATGGCTTGGCCTTAAGCCTATGGTCCTGTCTTCAGATTTTGTTGCTAAAACCCCTTCTCACATTGTTTGAGGATGGGTCATAAGGCTATATATTCATTTTCATGAAACTGGTAAAATAGCCACCAATTCAACTAGTACCACCAAAAGCGCACAACGTTTTCTTTTTTTGCTTAAATATTTTTCCAACATGGGAAAAGCCCTTAGCTGGAGACCTGGAGTACCTTCTTTTTTTTAAAAAACCTTTTTTGGAGTATTTGCACTCGGACATCCTATTTCGCACATAGAGCATTGGAGAGATGCCAAGCGTGCACCCTCCCCTCCCCCCCCCCCCCCCCCCCCACCCCCCACCCCACTGTTTCTTTCATTTCGTTTTTTCCTTTCCTGTTTCCTCATTTTTCTTCTTTAAAATAATTTTGAATTCCAAAAAAGTCCCAATTTTTTTTAAAAAAAAGTGGATTTAGAGAAAAAATGCTCAAGAAAACATAAAATGCTCATGATTTCAAAAAAAATTCGAGAAATCATAAAATATAAATGATTGAGAAAATGTTCGCATATTCAAAAAATGTTCACGATTTTGAGAAAACATAAGGTTCGAGAGATCAAAAGGTGCTCATGATTTTAAAAATATTCGTGTATTCAAAAAATGTTCTGAAATTTAATAAAATGCTTGCGAATTTAAAACATGTTCATGATTTTTTAATGTTCCCAAAATTCAATAAAAATTCATGAATTTGAAAAGTTGTTATTGAATTTTAAAAAAGGTCATCACTTCAAAAACTATTCGCTGAAAAAATCATGAATTTGAAAAATGGTCATGCAGTTCCATAAATGTTCGTCAAAACAAAAAAATCTTTGCAAATTTAAAAAATGTTGCCAAATGTAAAAAATATTTCCCAATTAAAAAATGCTCACAAGTTCAAAAAAAATTCACATTTCAAAATAAAGTTGCAAATTTGAAAAACTAGTTAGCGTGCACGTGCAATGCATGATGTTTGATTATATTCGAAGAGAAATACACATACCCACATGTTGATCAGTTTGTATTAAGCAAAATTTATTTCCATAACTTCTTCTAAATAAAAATGCTTACTCGTCATTTTACATCATATATACCGTCGTTGTTCTATTTCAAAATCTTTCATAAAATGTGGGGAAAATACTGAACAAGCTAGTATTATAGTGTCAAGACACTACAATATATGAATGACTAAACAATCTAATACAGTTGTTCCCTTAAAAAAACTAACTAACTCCATCATGTTGAAGCAACATGGTAGCCACCCACTGGCGGAGCTACCTGAGGGCCAAACCAGGCCTTGGCCCGCCCTACTTTTTTCTGCAAAAAATACATATTTGTAACTAGGCCCAGCCCACGCACTATAACACATGTCAGTTGCAGCAGCCCAGTTGTAGCACAGGTTCACATTGGCCCGCCCAAGAATCTGTTTGTAGCTCCAACGTCCTGACCAAAGTATGCTCCAAAGATGTAAATATGGTTGCAGAAAACCATCTTGCTCATCCCTTTCTCCTCAAAACAACTTAAGGATAATCCACTACACAATAAAACATCATGCAAATTAGATGCTGCTAGATCAAATGTTGAAACAATGGGGATACGAAAAATCTCGTAGGTCAAATGGAGTATGGTAACATGGGGAAAACATAGTGGACGGGTACCTCTTGAGATGGCAAAAATCATCCTTCTTTTAGAGTTATAGTGCTTGGCAGACTACTCATCACAGACGGCGTGCTGGGTGCTAGCGAGGTGGATCGCTTGCAATGAAGGGCATGTGAAGGAGGCGGACAACGACGACGCAAACACCAAAGATGCATGCAAGAAGACAGATGTAGCTGAACATTAGAAAGTGCCGTCGCTGTCTATTTTATACATATATTGTCGAAATAGTATCCAACTACTGCCAATTAAAAAAATTGACGAATTTGTAAAAAGTGTTCGCAAAATGAAATAGAGAAAGGTAAAAAGAAAAATAAACACATAAAAGAAAAGAAAAAAGAAAAATAAACATTAAAAAAGAAAAAAGAAGAAAGAAAATGGTAGAAAAAACAAAGTAAAAACAAAACATTTCAAGGAAGGTTGCAGGACATTCCCAAAACGGAAAGGTGCAACAGCACTCGGGAGTCCCGACACCCTTTTATCTGGTGCGTACAGCGACGCCAAGATTCGTGCTTTGGAGACTGTAGTAGCAGGCCATTTACCGTGTCAGGCTAATTAGGCAGGCAATTTGCAGACACTGCAGCAGAGAGAGTAGGTATGGGTGTAAGGCACTGACCAGCTTTGTCAGTCTATTTCGCTCATCTAATAGGGTCGCAGGTAGGCAATAGATGCATGCAATAGGTGCCCTAGCCTGTATGGCGACATGCATGACAGAACGGTCACTGTTCATGAGTGTGACGCATGCAGCAGGCTTATCCTGCATGGTCGTTTTGTGCTGCAATATTCATGAGAGCTCACAGCAGCCTAAGGCTTCATTTGGTTTAGAGCAATTTCATAAGAATTCTAGAGGATAGGATTTTTATAAAAAAAAAAATTGAAGTCTTTTAGTTCATAGGAATAGATTTCTATTCCTACGTAGGATTGGTTACTATCCTTCACATTTCATATGAAAATAAAAATGAGCCTAGACTCAATGAAAAAATTCATTTGGTGTCAATCAAATGATATCTCATTTCCTATTCCTAATCATAGGATTTAGGATACATATCATCTCATTTTCTACAAAATTTTTATTCCTACAATAATTTTATCCTATGAACCAAAAAAAACCTAACAAGTTACTTTTTGCTCTAAAAAAACAAGTTACTTTTTGATAGCAATATATATATACGGCTGTTGACCGTGATGGGTCATGGTGGAACCAGAAAGCAGAAACGAAACATTTTCGGTGGCACGCGTGACTCTGAACAGTGGATTCAGTAAATACCAACCCTTGTCAAGCGAAGAGCAGAGTATGAATCACGGGCCGACATGTCCAATCGGCGGACTGGAAAGTGACAAAAGAATCTGCCTAAAATGTTACAGTGCCCTACAAAACCCAGTTCGCTCAGTTACTGTTTGAATAGGCCTGCTAAACCAAGGAGTAATTAATGTAGTGCGTGGCATAGATTCCTAGGTCCAGACAGGGGGTGCCGGGGCACCCGGGTCTTGAAAATCCACTCTCTTCCCAAAACTGGTGAGGAAAGAAACCCGGAATGGGCTGGCCCAACAGAGGACCACGCGAGGGAGGGGGTACGTGTATCTAAAAAAGTTACATGTGTATTTAGAAAATGATTAACGCGCCAATTGGACTTGCCGTTTGTGCAAAATCACTAGTTAAAGTTTACCCCTCACAAAGGCCACTCCCACCTTCTCAGATGCTAACAAGTGCCTTCTCCATGTGTGCCACTTGCCACAACCTAGGAGTTTTTTTTTTCACTAAAATTTATTCAAAACATATTATCTCTTGAACCGTGCATCCAAATTCTGAACCGTTTTCACTATTGTATTTCTTGCGTCGAGATCTTCGAAACTAGATTCCATGTTAGTAGGTTTCGACAAAAAAACATGAAAAAACTAAAAAAACAGTTAAACCTGAAAAGCGAAAAAAATTGAATATTAAAAAATGGAAGAAAAAACCCAGAGCCGGAAGCACTCTTGCTGTTTTTCACCTATTTCCCTCTTTCCAGAAGCATAGGTGTGCTCCTCGCGGAAGCAAATATGTGCTTCTAGGAGAAACAGATCTCGGCTTCTTGTGAAAGCATAGTTTTTTTTTTCTAAGAAGCACAACTTGAAAATCTGTGCCAACACAAGAAGCAAATATATGCTTTCTAAGAAGCACATAATGAAAGTAAATATGTGCTGCCACAAGATGCAAATCTGTGCTTCCTGTGGAAGCATATTTTTTTTCTAAGAAGCACAAATATGTGCCTTCATGAGATTTATACTTCTCGTGAAAGCAAATGATTGCTCCCTTTCTAAGAAGCATAAATGAGCTTCTCGTGGAAGAAAAATTTATTCCCAGCAAATATGTGCTTCTCATAGAAGCATACAAAAATTTCGCGCAAAAAAATCTCCAAAATCCATTGAAAACCAGGCGAAAACTAAGCTGAAAAATCCAAAAAAAGACTCATCTAAAGCCCAAAAACACTTTGAAAAGACAAAATCCAAAGCGAGTACCAGCAGGCAACATGTAGCGGCGGCTAAACGCACGACTTGGCACCACTAGTAAGTTTGCACGTGCAACGCACGTCTACACCGTCATCAGACAGTTATTAAAATAATAAGATTATATGTGCAATGGGTGTCTCGACTAATGCAAATATAAACATATTAGAAGCTCCTTAATGGTTGACACAAAGTTAAAATCAATATCTCACGTTTTTTGAATATCATTAGAAAACAAACATTTAGCAATCTCGTTCGGCTTTGTTGGGAATCATAAATCATAAGGTGCTAATAAATGGAGCAAAGAATCAATGTTGCAATAACATGCATCATGTATCTTCTGCAGCTTCTCGAATTCCATGTGTCCAATTATACACATCAATAATTCAAAGTGTTTCAATATCTAGAAGTAGGATGGCTCATTTTGGCATAAAAACAGGCGCCTAATTACAAATCATCCATCACTAAGTTATTTATCCAATTAATTGTGCATTTGTACAATTTTGGGCTTCTTGGCACATAAGCATTACTCAAAGATTTGCTGTAGGGAACTCAGTATGAAAATTAGGAGCTAAGCGGCAACAATGATTCACGGGTGCCTAATGGTTGTACGTTGATGTTCTTAGATTAATTTTCTATGTTGACCATGAATAGGGTCACTATATAGTGCCTGAGTTACCATATATTTTGTGAACTCCACAATATACCACCACGTGTGTATGGTCGTGTAAGACAATAAAGGCTCGCAACAATAAGTGCCTAACATGCCAAGCACTATCTTTATCGAACTCATATTATGATTTTCTTCATACCAACAGGGAAACAAATTAGGTATGAAAAGCAAATTAAGTTTAAGTAGCATAAGTTTTTAGCAATTTCTTTGACCTGTGTAATAGCTTGGTTGCTATTTCATGCCATGCACATGCACATCATGTATATTTGTATGCGTCATGAATCGGTCGTCGCACAAAAATAAACAATGTTGTCATTCTTTCTTTAGAGGCGCAATAACAACAAATTCTTCAAATAAAAAATGTAGATTTATTAACTATACTACCAACCCAGTTCTAACTTGTCACCAAACAAATAAGGTTATGTAAAAAGACACCACAAGCTGCAAGATCAAAGTCTGAAATCTATAGGGAAAACTTGGGCTTCAAAGCACAAGTTTCTATGATTATTTGACCTATAAAAAGATAATTTGCAACATTTAGACTCTAGATATAAGCTTCAACTTCTGACTTAAGAGCACTTAATAACAAACTAAAAAGCCTAAGAGGCCGAACAATTGGCTGTGTGCACCATAATGATGCAAAAGGACAAATATTTTATTCATGTAACATGAGGGTTCTGACATAATTAAAGAAGCATAATCACGCAGCTTAAACGTTTCTTCAAATGATGTTGGTGCTGTGAAACATGAACAAATTCATCTATTTACACTATGCACGTCAGAACCGCATTAGTCTAGTGGGGTGAAAATAAATAATCTGCATTTCCATACAAAACTGTCTATCTCTGTGTTCAAAAGGTTAAGAGTTCAAACAACTCACTGTATTAATGTGCACAAAAAAGGGAATGGCGTGTGCAGATTTAGTAGACAACATTACCGTTCTTTGTATGCCAATGTGCCACACTAACGGGAAGGAGTGAGGGATGGATGGCCCCAAGCACCAGGTGGCGTACACAACATGCTTTCCGGCGTGATCCTGTCCTGGTTGTTGGATATTTATGTGGCTTTCAACATGGTTATTATTTATTTAACTCAATGTGGAATTATTCATATTATTAATGTTTGTGACTGGGAATAAGTGATGCGGAATTTCACTCGAGGAAATAATACTCGAGGTGCCGAGGACGACTGTGATGGAATACAATAGAGGAATTAATAGGGATCGACTCTACTGGAATTTTATATGTACGTATGTATTTTCCCGGGACATCACAGGGTGGAAGAGCTGGGTTTGTTTTGCAGGATCGGCTCTGCAGGCTGTTGACCCACATGATTAAGATTGGAAGTTGATCTCACATACAATCTAACCATGGCACATGACTCACACATGTGTGCTAGGGACTATAGTATATTTAGACTCGGAAAACTGACATGTTTTATCGTGGTTGGTAACATTGTTCAGGAGTCATGCGGATCTTTCCGGAAACAGGTGGAATATTAAAACACCTGGAAGTGGAGTCTATAAATAGGTCCCTACCCTCTAGGCTCAATATGCATTGTGAGCGGCACCACGGAAAAGACAGAAGAATTAGAGGGTAGACCGCATAGCCCACAATACCCAACACTGGTAGCTGCGGAGCCATGCATCTGAAGAGATATTGGACAACGTTAGCTAGCTTGGCCACATTCCCTGGGCTACTGAAAGCAGCGGCTTCACATGGATCTTCTTGAAGGGAGAGACATGACCAGTTAGAGGTACGTCCTTGGATCCATCAGAAAGAGATTCACCAGAGACGACGCCCAGATGTCGCTGGCGGCAACGCACCTCTGTTGCCTCCGTCACCGCCCACCTCGCCCTCAAATTGCGTTCTAAACATGGGCAGTGGTAAACAAAAACATAAGAAATCGAGGGATGGAAAGCTGTTTAGGGAGACGTGAGAAGGTGGGAGGACGTACCACGAGTCCATGTCAGTCGACACGTTCGAGAGCAAGGGGAGGGGTTGGGATGGGATCCGGGAGGAGGAGTCTCCACATGCCCTCGGCTACCGCCTGGTCCGCCGCGCCGACCAGCGTCGCCGAGGAGGAGTAGGAGGACGACGTGGGCACCGATGCGAGCCGCTCCGCCCCGTCCCCGCCCCAGCCCCAGTCGGAGAAATCCATCGCCGCGGCGGTGGAGATCGAAGACGACTCCTCTGCGTTGTTTTGGTGTCTTGATAGCCGGCAGTTTCTTTTCTTTTTTGCGTGCGTGATTGCAGGACCTCCGCGGCGGCTCCGGGTGCTGGATTGGTTGCGTGATTGTAGGGGATGCGGATCTGGTAGTTACCATATTTCTTCGCTGGTGGAGGTGGAGTATGGTCAGTCATTGAAAATTGCTAAGTGTACACCAGAGATCTATTAAATCAATGATGGCTGTTAGATTAAGATATGTGGGACTAATCGTACGGTGTTGATCGGTTCATGCGGTATCGTGGGCCTAATTTTTAGGTGCACGTAAGCAAATTCTTCTTTGATTGTTTAATAATAGTGTAGATGTATGGTCGTGTAAGACAATAAAGGCTCACAACAATAAGTGCCTAACATGCCAAGCACTATCTTTATCGAACTCATATTATGATTTTATTCATACCAACAGAGAAACAAATTAGGTATGAAAAGCAAATTAAGTTTAAGTAGCATAAGTTTTTAGCAATTTCTTTGACCTGTGTAATAGCTTGGTTGCTATTTCATGCCATGCACATGCACATCATGTATATTTGTATGCGTCATGAATCGGTCGTCGCACAAAAATAAACAATGTTGTCATTCTTTCTTTAGAGGCGCAATAACAACAAATTCTTCAAATAAAAAATGTAGATTTATTAACTATACTACCAACCCAGTTCTAACTTGTCACCAAACAACATGGACTAAGGTTATGTAAAAAGACACCACAAGCTGCAAGATCAAAGTCTGAAATCTATAGGGAAAACTTGGGCTTCAAAGCACAAGTTTCTATGATTATTTGACCTATAAAAAGATAATTTGCAACATTTAGACTCTAGATATAAGCTTCAACTTCTGACTTAAGAGCACTTAATAACAAACTAAAAAGCCTAAGAGGCCGAACAATTGGTTGTGTGCATCGTAATGATGCAAAAGGACAAATATTTTATTCATGTAACATGAGGGTTCTGACATAATTAAAGAAGCATAATCATGCAGCTTAAACGTTTCTTCAAATGATGTTGGTGCTGTGAAACATGAACAAATTCATCTATTTACACTATGCACGTCAGAGCCGCATTAGTCTAGTGGGGCGAAAATAAATAATCTGCATTTCCATACAAAACTGTCTATCTCTGTGTTCAAAAGGTTAAGAGTTCAAACAACTCATTATATTAATGTGCACAAAAAAGGGAATGGTGTGTGCAGATTTAGTAGACAACATTACCGTTCTTTTGTATGCCAATGTGCCACACTAACGGGAAGGAGTGAGGGATGGATGGCCCCAAGCACCAGGAGGCGTACACAACATGCTTTCCGGCGTTATCCTGTCCTGGTTGTTGGATATTTATGTGGCTTTCAACATGGTTATTATTTATTTAACTCAATGTGGAATTATTCATATTATTAATGTTTGTGACTGGGAATAAGTGATGCGGAATTTCACTCGAGGAAATAATACTCGAGGTGCCGAGGACGACTGTGATGGAATACAATAGAGGAATTAATAGGGATCGACTCTACTGGAATTTTATATGTACATATGTATTTTCCCGGGACATCACAGGGTGGAAGAGCTGGGTTTGTTTTGCAGGATCGGCTCTGCAGGCTGTTGACCCACATGATTAAGATTGGAAGTTGATCTCACATACAATCTAACCATGGCACATGACTCACACATGTGTGCTAGGGACTATAGTATATTTAGACTCGGAAAACTGACATGTTTTATCGTGGTTGGTAACATTGTTCAGGAGTCATACGGATTTTTCCGGAAACAGGTGGAATATTAAAACACCTGGAAGTGGAGTCTATAAATAGGTCCCTACCCTCTAGGCTCAATATGCATTGTGAGCGGCACCACGGGAAAGACAGAAGAATTAGAGGGTAGACCGCATAGCCCACAATTCCCAACACTGATAGCTGCGGAGCCATGCATCTGAAGAGAGATTGGACAACGTTAGCTAGCTTGGCCACATCCCCTGGGCTACTGAAAGCAGCGGCTTCACATGGATCTGCTTGAAGGGAGAGACATGACCAGTTAGAGGTACGTCCTTGGATCCATCAGAAAGAGATTCACCAGAGACGACGCCCAGATGTCGCCGGCGGCAACGCACCTCTGTTTCCTCCATCACCGCCCACCTCGCCCTCAAATTGCGTTCTAAACATGGGCAGCGGTAAACAAAAACATAAGAAATCGAGGGATGGAAAGCTGTTTAGGGAGACGTGAGAAGGTGGGAGGACGTACCACGAGTCCATGTCAGTCGACACGTTCGAGAGCAAGGGGAGGGGTTGGGATGGGATCCGGGAGGAGGAGTCTCCACATGCCCTCGGCTACCGCCTGGTCCGTCGCGCCGACCAGCGTCGCCGAGCAGGAGTAGGAGGACGACGTGGGCACCGATGTGAGCCGCTCCGCCCCGTCCCCGCCTCAGCCCCAGTCGGAGAAATCAATCGCCGCGGCGGTGGAGATCGAAGATGACTCCTCTGCATTGTTTTGGTGTCTTGATAGCCGGCAGTTTCTTTTCTTTTTTGCGTGCGTGATTGCAGGACCTCCGCGGCGGCTCCGGGTGCTGGATTGGTTGCGTGATTGTAGGGGACGCGGATCTGGTAGTTACCATATTTCTTCGCTGGTGGAGGTGGAGTATGGTCAGTCATTAAAAATTGCTAAGTGTACACTAGAGATCTATTAAATCAATGATGGCTGTTAGATTAAGATATGTGGGACTAATCGTACGGTGTTGATCGGTTCATGCGGTATCGTGGGCCTAATTGTTAGGTGCACGTAAGCAAATTCTTGTTTGATTGTTTAATAGTAGTGTAGAAGTGTAGATGTAGATGTAGATTAATAGTAGTGTAGATGTAGAAAAATGACCCCTGAAAGTCCCCACAAGAGGTAACCGCCAGCAACTGACCAACTCCTTTGATGCAGCTCCGTGCATTTTAAGGCCCATGAATCGGTTCAAGCTTACGAGAACAATTTTCAGCCCACGGACTGGTTAGTGTAAGTTCGAAATCACTAATTAAGGAGTATTTGTTGCAAAGATCATTTTAATTTTCTTAGTTGCGACAAGTGACGTACATGCAGGGCGTCACTTGTCGCAACCTGGGAGTTTTCCCTTTTTTCATAGATTCGTTTATTCAAAATATTTTATCTCTCAAACCGTGTGTCCAAATCTCGAACCGCTTTCACCGTTGGATTCCTCGCGTCGAGATCTTCAAAACTAGATCCTATGTTGATAGGTTTTGACAACTTTTTTTCATGAAAAAAACTGGATGAAAAAACCGAATCAGGAGTACGGGTTTTTCCCTCTCCAAAAGAGACATGGCCGTACCTCTCACAAAATCACAACCGTGCCTCTCACGGAAAAAAGAGAAAACACATTTTTTTTTCGTTTCCGAGGAGGCACGACCGTGACTCTCGTGAAAGCACAACCATGACTCTTCGGAAGCAAAACCGTGACTGTCGCGAAAGAAAAAAAAAACAGAAAACGCGTTTTTTCCTTTCCGAGAGGCATGGCCGTGACTCTCGCGAAAGCACAACCATACTTTTCGCAGAAGCAAAACCATGACTCTCGCGAAAGAAAAAACAGAAAACACGTTTTTTTCGTTTCCGAAAGGCACGGCTGTGACTCCCACGAAAGCACACCCGTGCCTCTCGCGGAAGCAAAACCGTGACTCTCGCGAAAAAAAACCAGTAAACACATTTTTTTTTCATTTTCGAGAGTCACGGCCGCGACTCTTGTGAAAGCAAAATCGTGCCTTTCGCGGAAGCAAAACCGTGACTCTCATGAAAGAAAAAAAACACATTTTTTCGCGCAAAATGATTTTTTTATTTTTTTATTGAAAAGCTAAGACCGATGAAAAACCAAAACGTCAAAAAAACCCGTATTTTTTTAAAAAACCGAAAACACGTGCAGAAAAAAAATCTGAAGAGAGTGCCCAGAGCACGACACGTGGCGAATGACTGAAAGCGCGCCAAGTGGCTCTGGTTGTTGCGAGGCTCCCGAAGGAGTGCCCGTTAACTAGTTGCTCTCCTGTAACTCTCACGCTGGAAACACATTTGTGCAACGGGCTGGTAAGAGCCCAATTGCTAAATCTCGCCTATAGCGAGATCTACACCACGCTTGCCAACAGCGCATCACAATAAAGGAGCAAGATCACCTAAAAAAAGGAGCGAGAGGATGACCTATTTTTCTGACTGTGCCCGGAAGGTTTTCTTCCCCTTTTTACTACCGGTTTTATTAGTTTTCGGGATATTTTTCTTTGAATTACTTTTTTACTTATTTTACTATTTTTGCTTCTTTTCCATTTTTCTGTTTTCTTGTGTTTTCTTCTTCTTCTTCTTCTTCTTCTTCTTCTTCTTCTTCTTCTTCTTCTTCTTCCCATGTTTTAAAAATATATTGATATTCTTGACACACTCATTTTTAGATAGACGTTAACCATTTTCTAAATACACATTAAAAAATCTGCATACATGCTAAATACTTTTTAAAATATATGATGAACATTTCCTAAATACATGATGAACATTTTGCAAAGATAAGTTGAACTTTTTAAAATACACCGTGAACAATTTTTAAGTATGTTGAAAAATATTTAAGTTAAATACAAAACACCTATCCCGAGCACATGCAAGGGAACCGTAGACAAGCAAGTGAAATCTAATTCACGAAATAATTTGATCCATGGATGGTGAACATTTTTTAAATACACACTTACATTTTTTCAAATACAAATAAAAAATTCTAGATACATGGTAAACATTTTTTTAAATATGTTGAGCATATTTTAAGATACGCGTTTGATATTTTTCAACTACATGGTGAGCATTTGTAAAATATGATGTGAACATTTATTTAACACACCTTGATTTATTTTCAAAAAATGAATGAACACTTTTAAAAGTACACATTTTTAAATTAGTTTTTAAATACTTCAAGATATTTAGAGTGCATGATTGTTTTCTAAAGAAAGATCAAAACATTACCATATGTTTTATCAACATACGGTAAAAATAATCTCTACTATTTAAAAAGAACGTAAGGTTCCCATTTCACCTTTCTTTCCATCACCCTTTCATCCAACCTTCCATACATATGATAATCAATTATCTTAATTTACTTACCTTCTGAACCAATTTCACTTTAATTTACTTACCAAACTTCTAATCAAAATACAAGGTAATTCATGGACAGAATTTGATGAATAGTTATTTACACAATTGCACTATTATTGACAGGTAAATCAAAAGCTAACATATTAGAATATTTATATCCGGTTGCAACGCATGGGCATTGTTCTAATAATAGAAAAATAATGAAAATAAGATCCTAGCAAAATCGCTGGCTATTTTGTCCCCGGCCCAGGTTGGGTGTGCCGTGGATGACACGGTAAACGTGTCCTGGTTAAAGCACTACATTTGCGGGAAGGCCCACAAAGGATAAACATTTTTTTCTATGTCTGCTTGCCCTTTTTTATTTTACTTGTTAACCTTCCATTTGCAAGAAAAACTGTAATATTTTCCTTTTTTTGATGTTCATATTTTTTGACCAATGACAACGGTTTACACAGAGGATGTGTTTGTTTTATCAAGCGGTAACGGGGCTGGTAACAGTGGGATCCACCCAAAAGCAACAGGAATCCCTTTCTCCTCGTATAAGGAAATCTCGTCGTTTCACACTTCTTCAAATACCATCGGATTAGTCAACTTAAACGCTGAGAGATCGAGCTATATCAGGTCCAATAGCAAAATTGCTTGTTTTGCACATGTAAAGGTATCAAGTTCTACGCGTGTGTTTGGCTACGCAACTTTTTTTTGAGGGGATGCCCTTGGGCGGATTTTGTTAAATTTCAAATCATAGTTACATAAGAAATAATATCAAAGATAATAAAGCTTGGCGGGTCACCATCCCAATTATGCGTATGTTTGGCTACACAGCTTAATCAGACATTTAGAATGCGACACTTGTGCTTTGGGCAATTCTTCATATTACATGCATTGTTGGGGAACGTAGTAATTCCAAAAATTTCCTACGATCACGCAAGATCTAACTAGGAGATGCATAGCAATGAGAGGGGGAGAGTGTGTCCACGTACCCTCGTAGACCGAAAGCGAAAGTGTTTAGTAACGCGGTTGATGTAGTCGAACGTCTTCACGATCCAACCGATCCAAGTACCGAACGTACGACACCTTCGTGTTCAGCATACGTTCAGCACGATGACGTCCCTCGAGCTCTTGATCTAGAAGAGGGCCGAGGGAGAGTTCCGTCAGCACGATGACGTGGCGACGGTGATGATGAAGTTACTGGCACAGGGTGAAACGTCTTCAATGTATCTATAATTTTTTATTGTTCCATGCTATTATATTATCAATCTTAAATGTTTTATAATCATTTTATATCATTTTTTGGACCTAACCTATTGACATAGTGCCAAGTGCCAGTTGCTGTTTTTTCCATGATTTTTACATCGCAGAAAATCAATATCAAACGGAGTCCAAATGCCACGAAACTTTACGGGGATTTTTTATGGGCCAGAAGGAATACAACGGGCCCTGGCTGCGCCTGGGGGTGCCTCGAGGGGGGCACAACCCACCAGGGCGCGCCAGGAGGCCCAAGCGCGCCCTGGTGGGTTGTGCCCACCTCGGGTGCCCCCCGGGACCGCCTCTTTGCTCTATAAATACCCCAATATTCCAGAAACCCTAGAGGCATGGACGAAATATTCATCCAGTCGCCGCAGAGTCCAGAACCACCAGATCCAATCTAGACACCATCTCGGTTGGGGTTCACCACCTCCATTGGTGCCTCTCCGATGATGCTTGAGTAGTTCTTTGTAGACCTTCGGGTCCGTAGTTAGTAGCTAGATGGCTTCATCTCTCTCTCTCTCTCTCTTGATTCTCAATACAATGGTCTCTTGGAGATCCATATGATGTAACTCTTCTGCGGTGTATTTGTTGGGATCGACGAACTTTGAGTTTATGACCAGATCTATCTTTTTATATCCATGAAAGTATTTGAGTTTCTTTGATCTCTTTTATGCATGATCTCTTATAGCCTCATATTTCTTCTCTGATATTTGGGTTTTGTTTGGCCAACTTGGTCTATTTATCTTGCAATGGGAAGAGGTGCTTTGTAGTGGGTTCGATCTTACGGTGCTTGATCGCAGTGACAGAAAGGGAAACAACACGTATGTATCGTTGCTACTAAGGATAAAACGACGGGGTCTATCTCTACATAGATAGATCTTGTCTACATCATGTCATCATTCTTATTGCATTACTCTGTTTCTCCATGAACTTAATACACTAGATGCATGTTGGATAGCGGTCGATGTGTGGAGTAATAGTAGTAGATGCAGGCAGGAGTCGGTCTACTAATCTTGGACGTGATGCCTATATAATGACCATTGCCTGGATATCGTCATAGTTATTTGAAGGTCTATGAATTTCCCAACAGTAATTTGTTCACCCACCGTTTGTTATCTTTCTTGAGAGAAGCCACTAGTGAAACCTATGGCCCCCGGGTCTTTCTTCTCATATTATTTGCCTTTGCGATCTACTTTTATTTGCATTTATTTTCAGATCTATTAATCCAAAAAACCAAAAATACTTTGTCGCATTTTATTTTATTTGTGATCTATTTATCCAATCTATTACAACCTTTTTACCGTCACGCACCAATTTCTGGCACCGTTACCCGAAAGGGATTGACAACCCCTTTAACACGTCGGGTTGCGAGGAATTGTTATCTGTGTGCAGGGGTTGTTTACGTTGTGTTGCTTGGCTCTCCTACTGGTTCGATAACCTTGGTTTCATATCTGAGGGAAATACCTACCGTCGTTGTGCTGCATCATCCCTTCCTCTTTGGGGAAATACCGACATAGCTTCAAGCGACATCACAGGGCTTCGCCTAAGCACTACGATGATATGACAGAGGTGTTAAACTATGGAGAGGGGCACCACACACGGCTAAGAGATTGTATGTTGTGCCTTTGGGGTGCCCCCCGCCTCCGTATATAAAGGGGGGAGGAGGAGGTGGCCGGCCAAGGGGGGCGCGCCATTGGGGGGGGGAGTCCTACTAGGACTCGGTTCCTAGTAGGATTCGCCCCATTTTCTTCCAACAGAGAGGGGAAAGGGGAAGGGGGAGAGAGGGAGAAGGATTCCCCTTTTCCAATTCGGATTGGGGAAAGGGGGCACGCCCCACCTCCTGTGGCCTGTCTCCTCTCCTCCACTATGGCCCATTAGGCCCAATAACTTTCCCGGGGGGTTCCGGTATCCTCCCGGTACTCCGAAAAATTCCCGAATTTTATCGGAACCATTCTGGTGTCCGTATATAACCTTCCAATATATCAATCTTTACCTATCGATCATTTCGAGACTCCTTGTCATGTCCGTGATCTCATCCGGGACTCCGAACAAACTTCGGTCACCAAAACACATAACTCATAATACAAATTGTCATCAAATGTTAAGCGTGCAGACCCTACGGGTTCGAGAACTATGTAGACATGACCGAGACACATCTCCGGCCAATAACCAATAGCGGAACCTGGATGCTCATATTGGCTCCTACATATTCTACAAAGATCTTTATCAGTCAAACCGCATAACAACATACGTTATTCCCTTTGTCATTGGTATGTTACTTGCCCGAGATTCGATCATCGGTATCACCATACCTAGTTCAATCTCGTTACCAGCAAGTCTCTTTACTCGTTCCGTAATGCATCATCCCGCAACTAACTCATTAGTCACATTGCTTGCAAGGCTTATAGTGATGTGCATTACCGAAAGGGCCTAGAGATACCTCTCTGATACACAGAGTGACAAATTCTAATCTCGATCTATGCCAACTCAACAAACACCTTTGGAGACACCTGTAGAGCATCTTTATAATCACCCAGTTACATTGTGATGTTTGATAGCACACAAGGTGTTCCTCCGGTATCCGGGAGTTGTATAATCTCATAGTCAGAGGAATATGTATAAGTCATGAAGAAATCAATAGCAATAAAACTAAACGATCATAATGCTAAGCTAACAGATGGGTCTTGTCCATCACATCATTCTCTAATGATGTGATCCCGTTCATCAAATGACAACACATGTCTATAGTCAGGAGACTTAACCATCTTTGATTAATGAGCTAGTCAAGTAGAGGCATACTGGGGACACTCTGTTTGTCTATGTATTCACACATGTACTAAGCTTCCGGTTAATACAATTCTAGCATGAATAATAAACACTTATCATGATATAAGGAAATATAAATAACAACTTTATTATTGCCTCTAGGGCATATTTCCTTCAGTCTCCCACTTGCACTAGAGTCAATAATATAGATTACATAGTAATGATTCTAACACCCATGGAGTCTTGGTGCTGATCATGCTTTGCTCGTGAGAGAGGTTTAGTCAACGGGTCTGCAACATTCAGATCCGTATGTATTTTTGCAAATCTCTATGTCTCCCTCCTTGACTTGATCACGGATGGAATTGAAGCATCTCTTGATGTGTTTGGTTCTCTTGTGAAATCTGGATTCCTTCGCCAAGGCAATTGCTTCAGTATTGTCACAAAAGATTTTCATTGGTACCGATGCACTAGGTATTACACCTAGATCAAATATGAACTCCTTCATCCAGACTCCTTCATTTGCTGCTTCCCAAGCAGCTATGTACTCCGCTTCACACGTAGATCCCACCACGACGCTCTGCTTGGAACTACACCAACTGAAAGCTCCACCATTCAATATAAATACATATCCGGTTTGTGACTTAGAGTCATCCGAATCAGTGTCAAAGCTTGCATCGACGTAACCATTTATGACAAGCTCTTTGTCACCTCCATAAACGAGAAACATATCCTTAGTCCTTTTCAGGTATTTCAGGATGTTCTTGACCGCTGTCCAGTGATCCACTCCTGGATTACTTTGGTACCTCCCCTACTAAACTTATAGCAAGGCACACATCAGGTCTGGTACACAACATTGCATATATGATAGAACCTATGGCTGAGGCATAGGGAATAACTTTCATTTTCTCTCTATCTTCTGCAGTGATCGGGCATTGAATCTGACTCAACTTCACACCTTGTATCACAGGCAAGAACCCTTTCTTTGACTGATCCATTTTGAACTTCTTCAAAACTTTATCAAGGTATGTGCTTTGTGAAAGTCCAATTAAGCGTCTTGATCTGTCTCTATAGATCTTCATGCCTAATATATAAGTAGCTTCACCGAGGTCTTTCATTGAAAAATTCTTATTCAAGTATCCTTTTATGCTATCCAGAAATTCTGTATTATTTCCAATCAACAATATGTCGTCTACATATAATATTAGAAATGCTACAGAGCTCCCACTCACTTTCTTGTAAATACAAACTTCTCCAAAAGTATGTATAAAACCATATGCTTTGATCACACTATCAAAGCGTATATTCCAACTCCGAGAGGCTTGCACCAGTACATAAATGGATCGATGGAGCTTGCACACTTTGGTAGCACCTTTTTGGATCGACAAAACCTTTTGGTTGCATCATATACAACTCTTCTTTAAGATATCCATTAAGGACATCCATTTGCCAAATTTCATAATCATAAAATGCGACAATTCCTAACATGATTCGGACAGACTTAACCATCTCTACGGGTGAGAAGGTCTCATCGTAGTCAACTCCTTGAACTTGTCGAAAACCTTTCACGACAAGTCGAGCTTTGTAGACAGAAACATTACTGTCAGCGTCAGTCTTCTTCTTGAAGATTGATACGTCTCCAACGTATCTATAATTTTTGATTGTTCCATGCTATTATATTATCTATTTTGGATGATAACGGGCTTTATTTTACACATTTATATTATTTTTGGGACTAACCTATTAACCAGAGGCCCAGCCCAAATTGTTGTTTTTTTGCCTATTTCAGTGTTTCGCTGAAAAGGAATATCAAATGGAGTCCAAACGGAATGAAACCTTCAGGGGCGTGGTTTTTGGAACAAATGTGATCCAGGGGACTTGGAGTGGACGTCAAGAAACAATCGAGGAGGCCACGAGGCAGGGGGGCACGCCTACCCCCCTGGGCACACCCTCCACCCTCGTGGGCCCCTCGTTGCTCCACCGACCTACTTCTTCCTCCTATATATATTGACATACCCCGAAAACATCCAGGAGCACAACGAAACCCTATTTCCATTGCCGCAACCTTCTGTACCCAAGAGATCCCATCTTGGGGCCTTTTCTGGAGCTCCTCCGGAGGGGGCATTGATCATGGAGGGCCTCTACATCAACTCCATGGCTCCTCCGATGATGTGTGAGTAGTTTACCTCAGACCTTCGGGTCCATATCTAGTAGCTAGATGGCTTCTTCTCTCTCTTTGGATCTCAATACAAAGTTCTCCTCGATTCTCTTGGAGATCTATTCGATATAATCTTCTTTTGCGTTGTGTTTGTCGAGATCCGATGAATTGTGGGTTTATGATCAAGTTTATCTATGAACAATATTTGAATCTTCTCTGAATTCTTTTATGTATGATTGGTTATCTTTGCAAGTCTCTTCGAATTATCAGTTTGGTTTGGCCTACTAGATTGATCTTTCTTGCAATGGGAGAAGTGCTTAGCTTTGGGTTGAATCTTGCGGTGCTCGATCACAGTGACAGAAAGGGAAAAAACACGTATTGTATTGTTGCCATCAAGGATAAAAAGATGGGGTTTATATCATATTGCATGAGTTTGTCCCTCTACATCATGTCATCTTGTCTAAGGCGTTACTCTGTTCTTATGAACTTAATACTCTAGATACATGCTGGATAGCGGTCGATGTGTGGAGTAATAGTAGTAGATGCAGGCAGGAGTCGGTCTACTTGTCACGGACGTGATGCCTATATACATGATCATACCTAGATATTCTCATAATTATTCGCTTTTCTATCAATTGCTTGATAGTAATTTGTTCACCCACCGTAATACTTATGCTATCTTGAGAGAAGCCACTAGCGAAACCTATGCCCCCCGGGTCTATTCTTCCATCATACAAGTTTCCAATCTATTTTACTTTGCAATCTTTACTTTCAATCTATATCATAAAAATACCAAAAATATTTATCGTATTATTATTATCTCTATCAGATCTCACTCTTGCAAGTGCCCGTGAAGGGATTGACAACCCCTTTATCACGTTGGTTGCGAGGTTCTTATTTGTTTGTGTAGGTACGAGGTGACTCGCGCGTGGTCTCCTACTGGATTGATACCTTGGTTCTCAAAAACCGAGGGAAATACTTATGCTGCTTTGCTGCATCACCCTTTTCTCTTCAAGGGAAAACCAACACAATGCTCAAGAGGTAGCAAGAAGGATTTCTGGCGCCGTTGCTAGGGAGATCTATGCCAAGTCAAGACATACAAGGTACCCATCACAACTCTTACCCTTCGCATTACATTATTTGCCATTTGCCTCTCGTTTTCCTCCCACCCACTTCACCCTTGCCGTTTTATTCGCCCTCTCTTTCCGTTCGCTTCTTTTTCGCTTGTCTCTTGTTGCTTGTTGCCCTTATGGCTTTACCATAAGGTGTTGATCCTCACCTTAGAAGGTTGGAAGAAATCGAAAACAACGTTAGAAGTTTTATGTCCTTGCAGTTTGAGCATAATAATTTCTTTAGAAACGAGCTTAAAGAACAAAAAGGTTTTATCAGTTTCATGAATTAAGAGCTCGATGATATGTCTAAGGAATTTTATGGTTTGAAATCTCAGTTTGCTCATCTTGAAAAATTAATTGCCCAAATTTCTGATAAGCAGGCCACTTTAGTTAATAAGATGGCCGCTAAACCAGAAGAGTTAGATAATAAAGATGAAGATCTAAAAGTGATTGATGTGTCCCCTATTAAATCTTTGTTTTGCAATATGAATCTTGATAATGATGGGACTGGAGATGAGTCAACTTTAGTTAGAAGGTGTCCCAAAAATTCGGAGTTTTTAGATCTTGATGCAAAAATTGATAAAGGTGGGATTGGAGAGGTCAAAACTTCAGATATCAACGAACCCACTATCTTGGATTTCAGGGAATTTAATTATGATAATTGCTTTTTGATAGATTGTATTTCCTTGTTGCAATCCATGCTAAATTCCCCTCATGCTTATAGTCAAAATAAAGCTTTTACTAAACATATCGTTGATGCTTTGATGCAATCTTATGAAGAAAAACTTGACTTGGAAGTTTCTATCCCTAGAAAACTTTATGATGAGTGGGAACCTACTATTAAAATAAAAATTAAAGATCATGAATGCTATGCTTTGTGTGATTTGGGTGCTAGTGTTTCCATGATCCCAAAAACTTTGTGTCATTTGCTAAGTTTCCGTGAATTTGATGATTGTTCTTTAAACTTGCACCTTGCGGATTCCACTATTAAGAAACCTATGGGAAAGATTAATGATGTTCTTATTGTTGCAACTATGAATTATGTGCCCGTAGATTTCATTGTTCTTGATATAGATTGCAATCCTTCATGTCCTATTATTCTTGGTAGACCTTTCCTTAGAACGATTGGTGTAATTATTGATATGAAGGAAGGGAATATTAGATTCCAATTTCCGTTAAGGAAAGGCATGGAACACTTCTCTAGAAAGAAAATTAAATTACCTTATGAATCTATTATGAGAGCCACTTATGGATTGCCTACCAAAGATGGCAATACCTAGATCTATCTTCGCTTTTATGCCTAGCTAAGGGCGTTAAACGATAGCGCTTGTTGGGAGGCAACCCAAATTTATTTTTATTCCTTGCTTTTTTTCCTGTTTAGTAATAGATAATTTATCTAGACTCTGTTTTGGTTGTGTTTTTTGTGTTTAATTATTGTTTGTGCCAAGTAGAACTGTTGGGAAGACTTGGGGAAAGTCTTTTTGATCTTGCTGTAAAAAACAGAAACTTTAGCGCTCACGAGAATTGCTGCCATTTTTTATTGGAGAGTTCTATTTAGTTAATTGTTTTTGCAGATGATTAATATATAAATTCCTCACGTTCAGAAATTTATTTTATAATTTTAGGGATTCCATAAGTTTGCGTTAGTTACAGATTACTACAGACTGTTCTGTTTTTGACAGATTTTGTTTTTCGTGCGTTGTTTGCTTATTTTGATGAATCTATGGCTAGTAATGAAGTTTATAAACCATATAGAAGTTGGAATATAGTAGGTTTAACACCAATATAAATAAATAATGAGTTCATTACAGTACCTTGAAGTGGTGTTTTGTTTTATTTCGCTAACGGAGCTCACGAGATTTTCTGTTAAGTTTTGTGTTGTGAAGTTTTCAAGTTTTGGGTAAAGATTTGATGGATTATGGAACAAGGAGTGACAAGAACCTAAGCTTGGGGATGCCCAAGGCACCCCAAGGTAAAATCCAAGGACACCAAAAATCCTAAGCTTGGGTATGCCCCAAAAGGCATCCCCTCTTTTGTCTTCGTTCATCGGTAACTTTACTTGGAGCTATATTTTTATTTGCCACATGATATGTGTTTTGCTTGGAGAGTCTTGTATGATTTGAGTCTTTGATTTTTAGTTTACCAAAATCATCCTTGACGTACACACCTTTTGAGAGAGACACACATGAATTGGAATTTATTAGAATACTCTATGTGCTTCACTTATATCTTTTGAGCTATATAGTTTTTGCTCTAGTGCTTCACTTATATCTTTTAGATCATGGTGGTGGTTTTATTTTATAGAAATAATTGATCTCTCATGCTTCACATATATTATTTTGAGAGTCCTTTAGAACAACATGGCAATTTTCTTTTAGGCATAACAAAAACTTTCATGTAAGTGCATTGAATACTAAGAGAAGTTTGATACTTGGTGATTGTTTTGAGATATGGAGATAGTGATATCAAAGTTGTGCTAGTTGAGTAGTTTTGAATTTGAGAAATACTTGTGTTGAATTTTGCAAGTCCCGTAGCATGCACGTATGGTAAACATTATGTAACAAATTTGAAACATGAGGTGTTATTTGATTGTCTTCCTTATGAGTGGCGGTCGGGGACGAGTGATGGTCTTTCCTTACCAATCTATCCCCCTAGGAGCATGCGCGTAATACTTGGTTTTTGATGACTTGTAGATTTTTGCAATAAGTATGTGAGTTCTTTATGACTAATGTTGAGTCCATGGATTATACGCACTCTCACCCTTCCATGACTGCTAGCCTCTTCGGTACCGTGCATTGCCCTTTCTCACCTTGAGAGTTGGTGCAAACTTCGCCGATGCATCCAAACCCCGTGATACGATACGCTCTATCACACATAAACCTCCTTATATCTTCCTCAAAACAGCCACCATACCTACCTATTATGGCATTTCCATAGCCATTCCGAGATATATTGCCATGCAACTTTCCACCGTTCCGTTTATTATGACACGCATCATCATTGTCATATTGCCTTGCATGATCATGTAGTGGACATCGTATTTGTGGCAAAGTCACCGTTCATAATTCTTCCATACATGTCACTCATGAGTCATTGCACATCCCGATACACCGCCGGAGGCATTCATATAGAGTCATATCTTGTTCTACTATCGAGTTGTAAATAAATAGAAGTGTGATGATCATCATTAATAGAGAATTGTCCCAAAAGAAAAAAAGGAAAAAAAGAGAAAGGCCAAACAAAAAAAGGAAGCCCCTCCCCCCAAAAAGGGGGCGATGCTACTATCCTTTTTCCACAATTGTGCTTCAAAGTAGCACCATGATCTTTATGATAGAGAGTCTCTTGTTTTGTCATTTTCATATACTAGTGGGAATTTTTCATTACAGAACTTGGCTTGTATATTCCAACAATGGGACTCCTCAAGTGCCCTAGGTCTTCGTGAGCAAGCAAGTTGGATGCACACCCACTTAGTTTCTTTTGTTGAGCTTTCATACATTTATAGCTCTAGTGCATCCGTTGCATGGCAATCCCTACTCCTTGCATTGACATCTATTGATGGGCATATCCCTAGCCCATTGATTAGCCGCGTCAATGTGAGACTTTCTCCCTTTTTTCTTCTCCACATAACCCCCTTCATTATATTCTATTCCACCCATAGTGCTATATCCATGGCTCACGCTCATGTATTGCGTGAAAGTTGAAAAAAATTGAGATTACTAAAGTATGAAACAATTGCTTGCCTTGTCATCGGGGTTGTGCATGATGAGAGCATTCTTGTGTGACGAAAATGGAGCATGACCAAACTATATGATTTTGTAGGGATGAACTTTCTTTGGCCATGTTATTTTGAGAAGACATGATTGCTTAGTTAGTATGCTTGAAGTATTATTATTTTTATGTCAATATTAAACTTTTATATTGAATCTTTCGGATCTGAACATTCATGCCATAATAAATAAAATTACATGGAAAAATATGTTAGGAAGCATTCCACATAAAAAATTCTGTTTTTATCATTTACGTACTCGAGGATGAGCAGGAATTAAGCTTGGGGATGCATGATACGCCTCCAATGTATCTATAATTTTTTATTATTCCATGCTATTATATTATCTGTTTTGGATGATAACAGGCTTTATTTTACACTTCTATATTATTTTTGGGACTAACCTATTAACGAAGGCCCATCCCAAATTGCTGTTTTTTGCCTATTTCAGTGTTTCACAGAAAAGGAATATCAAACGGAGTCCAAACAGAATGAAACCTTCGGGAGCGTGATTTTTGGAACAAATGTGATCCGGGGGACTTGGAGTGGACGTCAAGAAATGCTACCTATTGAGCACTGCGTTGGTTTTCCCTTGAAGAGGAAAGGGTGATGCAGCAAAGTAGCGTAAGTATTTCCCTCAGTTTTTGAGAACCAAGGTATTAATCCAGTAGGAGATCACGCTCAAGTCCCACGCACCTACACAAACAAATAAGAACCTCGCAACCAATGCGATAAAGGGGTTGTGAATCCCTTCACGGTCACTTACGAGAGTGAGATCTGATAGATATGATAAGATAATATTTTTGGTATTTTTATGATAAAGAGAAATAAAGATGCAAAGCAAAATAAATGGCAAAGGAAATAACTAAGTGTTGGAAGATTAATATGATGAAATATAGACCCATGGGCCATAGGTTTCACTAGTGGCTTCTCTCAAGAGCATAAGTATGACGGTGGGTAAACGAATTACTATCGAGCAATTGATAGAATTGAGCATAGTTATGAGAATATATAGGTATGATCATGTATATAGGCATCACGTCCATGACAAGTAGACCGACTCCTGCCTGCATCTACTACTATTACTCCACACATCGACCGCTATCCAGCATGCATCTAGAGTATTAAGTTCATAAGAACAGAGGAATGCTTTAAGGAAGATGACATGATGTAGAGGGATAAACTCATGCAATATGATATAAACCCCATCTTTTTATCCTTGATGGAAATAATACAATACGTGTCGGTTCTCTTTCTGTCACTGGGATCGAGCACCACCAGATTGAACCCAAATCTAAGCACTTCTCCCATTGCAAGAAAGATCAATCTGATAGGCCAAACCAAACTGATAATTCGAAGAGACTTGCAAAGATAAACCAATCATACATAAAAGAATTTAGAGGAGAATCAAATATTGTTCATAGATAATCTGGATCATAAACGCACAATTCATCGGATCTCACAAACACACCACAAAAGAAGATTACATCGAATAGATCTCCAAGAAGATCGAGGAGAACTTTGTATTGAGATCCAAAGAGAGAGAAGAAGCCATCTAGCTAATAACTATGGACCCATAGGTCTGAAGTAAACTACTCACACATCACCGGAGAGGCCATGGAGTTGATGTAGAGGCCCTCCGTGATCAATGCCCCCTCCGGCGGAGCTCCGAAAAAGGCCCCAAGATGGGATCTCTCGGGTACAGAAGGTTGCGGTGGTGGAATTAGGTTTTCGTGGTGCTCCTGGATGTTTGGGGAGTACGTGGATATATATAGGAGGAAGAAGTACGTCGGTGGAGCAACGGAGGGCCCACGAGGGTGGAGGGCGCGCCCAGGGGGGTAGGCACGCCCCCTGCCTCGTGCCTTCCTCCCTTGTTTCTTGACAGCCACTCCAAGTCTCCTAGATCACGTTTGTTGAGAAAATCACGTTCCTAAAGGTTTCATTCCGTTTGGACTCCGTTTGATATTCCTTTTCTTCGAAATCCTAAAATAGGCAAAAAACAACAATTTGGGTTGGGCCTCCGGTTAGTAGGTTAGTCCCAAAAATGATATATAAGTGTAAAATAAAGCCCATTAACATCCAAAGTAGATAATATAATAGCATGGAAAAATCAAAAATTATAGATACGTTGGAGACGTATCAAGCATCCCCAAGCTTAATTCCTGCTCGTCCTCGAGTAGGTAAATGATAAAAGAAGAATTTTTGATGTGGAATGCTTTCTAATGTATTTCTCAATGTAATTTTTATTTATTGTAGCATGAATGTTCAGATCCGAAAGATTCAAGATAAAAGTTTAATATTGATATAAAAGTAATAATACTTCAAGCATACTAACTAAGAAATTATGTCTTCTCAAAATAACATGGCCAAAGAAAGTTATCCCTACAAAATCATATAGTCTGGCTATGATCTATCTTCACCACACAAAATATTTAAATCATGCACAACCCCGATGACAAGACAAGCAATTGTTTCATACTTTTGATGTTCTCAAACTTCTTCAATCTTCACGCAATATATGAGCGTGAGCCATGGATATAGCACTATGGTGGAATAGAATGGCGGTTGTGCAGAAGACAAAAAGGAGAAGATAGTCTCACATCAACTAGGCGTATCAACGGGCTATGGAGATGCCCATCAATAGATATCAATGTGAATGAGTAGGGATTGCCATGCAACAGATGCACTAGAGCTATAAGTATATGAAAGCTCAACAAAATAAACTAAGTGGGTGTGCATCCAACTTGCTTGCTCACGAAGACCTAGGGCATTTTGAGGAAGCCCATCATTGGAATATACAAGCCAAGTTCTATAATGAAAAATTCCCACTAGTATATGAAAGTGATATCATAGGAGACTCTCTAGATGAATAACATGGTGCTACTTTGAAGCACAAGTGTGGAAAAAGGATAGTAGCATTGTCCCTTCTCTCTTTTTCTCTCATTTTTTTATTTGGGCCTTCTTTCTTTTCTTCTTCTTTTCGCCTCTTTTCTCTCTCTTTCTTTGTCCGGAGTCTCATCCCGACTTGTGGGGGAATCATAGTCTCCATCATCCTTTCCTCACTTGGGATGATGCTTTAATAATGATGATCATCACACTTTATTTACTTACAACTCAAGAATTACAACTCAATACTTAGAACAAAATATGACTCTATGTGAATGCCTCCGATGGTGTACCGGGATGTGCAATGATGCATGAGTGACATGTATGAAAAATTATGAATGGTGGCTTTGCCACAAATACGATGTCAACTACATGATCATGCAAGCAATATGACAATGGTGAAGCGTGTCATAATAACGGAACGGTGGAAAGTTGCATGGCAATATATCTCGGAATGGCTATTGTTGGGGATATAGTTAACAGATAAAGACCCGCCCAGGAGGGGCCGGGTCAACCCCAATGGTGGATTACAAAAGAAGCCCAGTAATATTCAAGGCGATAGTTTATTATGACTTGTAGAAGGCCTAAAGCCCAGAGACGGTTTAAGGCCCAATATTGTAAACCGCCATATGAAAAGAAAGACTTGTAAAGAAAGGCATGTAAAGAAGTCACCGAGCCGGACACGTTTATGAACCGACCGGAACTCTATAGGCCGCCAGGCGTCAACCCATGTATATAAGGGGATGACCAGGCAGCGGCTTAGGGCAAGAAACAAGAGATCAATAACCAGGCCGGCGAACTAGCCTCTTGGTGATCGAAACCCCGGCAATATCAACACAACTAGACGTAGGCTGTTACCTTTATCGTAAGGGGCCGAACTAGTATAAAACCTCTCGTGTCCTTTGTCCCGATTAACCCCTTTAAGCTTCCTAGTTGCGATGGCCCTACGACTAAGTCCTTCTTCTAGGACATCTTCCGTGACAATTCCACGACAGTTGGCACCCGCCGTGGGGCCAGCGCATGGTGGATTTGAGTTCTTGAAGGGCAACTTCGAAGGGCTCAAGGGATACGTTGTGGGCCGGATGACCAAGAGTCATCGCGGCAAGCTCTACATCGACTACGAAAGCTGGGGCCCCAAGGCCGGCTCAATAGAGTACGGGTACCGGGTCCCCTTCGGCGGGATTCATGTCTTCATTGGCCGGATCGATGAGTCGGGCCCTGAGACGGACGCCTGCACCAACATCATCGAGACAGCTCAGCTCGCAAGGCCCGCCCGGGCCCGACCCGCCGTAAAGCATGTGAGGGAGTCCTGGATTAGGGGGTGTTCGGGTAGCCGGACTATACCTTCAGCCGGACTCCTGGACTATGAAGATACAAGATTGAAGACTTCGTCCCGTGTCCGGATGGGACTTTCCTTGGCGTGGAAGGCAAGCTTGGCGATGCGGATATTCAAGATCTCCTGCCATTGTAACCGACTCTATGTAACCCTAACCCTACCCGGTGTCTATATAAACCGGAGGGTTGTAGTCCGTAGGCAATCAACTCCATATACAACAATCATACCATAGGCTAGCTTCTAGGGTTTAGCCTCCTTGATCTCGTGGTAGATCTACTCTTGTACTATCCATATCATCAATATTAATCAAGCAGGACATAGGGTTTTACCTCCATCAAGAGGGCCCGAACCTGGGTAAAACATCGTGTTCCCTGCCTCCTGTTACCATCCGGCCTAGACGCACAGTTCGGGACCCACTACCCGAGATCCGCCAGTTTTGACACCGACATTGGTGCTTTCATTGAGAGTTCCTCTGTGTCGTCGCCTTTAGGCCCGATGGCTCCTTTGATCATCAACAACGATGCGGTCCAGGGTGAGACTTTGCTCCCCGAACAGATCTTCGTCTTCGGCGGCTTCGCTCTGCGGGCCAATTTGCTCGGCCACCTGGAGCAGATCGAAAGCTACGCCCCTGGCCATCAAGTCAGGTTTGGAATCTTAAACTACACGGCTGACATCCGCGGAGACTTGATCTTCAACGGACTCGAGCCACGGCCAAGCGCGCCGCACTATCTCGAGAGGCATGATCTAGATCTGCCCCCGGACAGTGTCCTGGAGGCCGCACACGCATCGGTTCCGACCCCTAACTCGAAGCCTATTGCGCCAATCGAGGATGAGCGGTTGGACGTCACCTCGGGGGCTGTGATCCCAAAAGCGATCGAGCCGAACGCTAGCCCCGCACTCTGCACGACCCGTGACTCCGAGGATCCGGACTCCTCCCCGGACTCCGAACCCCCCGCGCCCCTGCCAATCGAATCCGATTGGGCACCGATAATGGAGTTCACCACCGCAGACATCTTTTAGCATTCGCCTTTTGGCGACATCCTGAATTCTCTTAAGTCTCTCTCTTTATCAGGAGAGCCCTGGCCGGACTACGGTCAGCGAGGGTGGGATACGGACGATGAGGAAATTCAAAGCCCACCCACCACCCACTTTGTAGCCACTGTCGATGATCTACCGACATGCTTGACTTTAGCTCCGAAGACATCGACGGCATGGACGACGATGTAGGAGACGAACAAGAACCAACACCTGTAGGGCGCTGGAAGGCCACCTCGTCATATGACATATATATGGTGGATACTCCAAAAGATGGAGATGGCTATGGAACAGTGGGGGATGACGCCCCCAAGAAACAGCCGAAGCGCCGGCGTCAGCGGTGCCGCTCTAAATCCCGCCAAAGCAAAAACGGTGATTCCGGCACGGGAGATAATACTACCCCGGATAGCACCGAAGAACACCCACCTCAGCAAGATTCGGCACAGGAAGATGGAGAAGCCAGCCCTCATGAGAGAGCGGCAGACCGAGAGGTCGAGGATGATAACTATACGCCTTCCTCCGAAGACGAGGCAAGCCTCGATGATGACGAATTCGTCATACCATCAAACCCTACCGAACAAGAGCGTTTTAAACGCAGGCTCTTAGCCACGGCAAGCAGCCTCAAGAAAAAGCAGCAACAGCTTAGAGCTGCCCAAGATTTGCTAGCTGACAGATGGACTGAAGTCCTTGCGGCCGAAGAGTATGAACTCGAACGCCCCTCCAAGAGTTACCCGAAGCGCAGGCCGCTACCCCGATCAGAGGAGGAAGCACCTACATCACCAGCGCATGACATGGCAGACCGGCCACCTCGCGGCCGCGACAAAGAGGCCTCTCGGCCCTCCACCCAAGCCATGCCCCGACGCCGCTCAACTAAGGCACGGGAAAATGCGCCCGACCTGCGAGACATACTGGAGGATAAGGCAAGACAAACAAGATCGATCTACGGATCACGCAGGCGCCCTACGGCATGTGACAATGATCTTCACTCCGGATACAACAAATCTGGCCGGGCCGAACACAACAAACATAGCTCTTCCGAGCTGTGTCGTGATATAGCCCAGTACAAAGGCGCCGCACACCCGCTATGCTTCACGAATGAAGTAATGGATCATAAAATCCTAGAGGGTTTCAAACCCGTAAACATCGAATCATACGATGGCACAACAGATCCGGCGGTATGGATCGAGGATTATCTCCTTCACATCCACATGGCACGCGGCGATGATCTACACGCCATCAAATACCTCCCGCTCAAACTTAAAGGACCGGCTCGGCATTGTCTTAACAGCTTGCCAGCAGACTCAATCGGCTCTTGGGAGGACCTGGAAGCCGCATTCCTCGACAACTTCCAGGGCACTTACGTGCGACCGCCGGATGCCGACGACTTAAGCCACATAATTCAGCAGCCAGAGGAATCGGCCAGACAATTCTGGACACGGTTCCTAACAAAGAAAAACCAGATAGTCGACTGTCCGGACGCAGAGGCCCTAGCAGCCTTCAAGCATAACATCCGCGACGAGTGGCTTGCCCGGCACCTGGGACAGGAAAAGCCGAAGTCCATGGCAGCCCTCACGACACTCATGACCCGCTTTTGCGCGGGAGAAGACAGCTGGCTAGCTTGCAGTAACAACTTATCAAAGAACCCTGGTAATTCGGATACCAAGGACAAAAGTGGCAGGACACGTCGGAATAAGCAAAAATGCCGCGTTAACAGCAACAGCAATGAAGACACGGCAGTCAATGCCAGATTCAAAGGCTATAAATCCGGTCAGCGGAAAAAGCCATTCAAAAAGAATACTCAGGGCCCGTCCAGTTTGGACTGAATACTCGATCGCTTGTGCCAGATACATGGCACCCCCGAAAGGCCAGCCAATCACACTAACAGGGATTGTTGGGTGTTCAAGCAGGCAGGCAAGTTAAGGGCCGAAAACAGAGACAAGGGGCTGCACAGCGACGACGAGGAGCCCAAGCCGCCGAACAACAATGGACAGAAGGGCTTTCCCCCACAAGTGCGGATGGTGAACATGATATACGCAACCCACATTCCCAAGCGGGAGCGGAAGCGTGCGCTACGGGACGTATACGCGATGGAGCCAGTCGCCCCAAAGTTCAACCCATGGTCCTCCTGCCCGATCACTTTTGATCGAAGGGACCATCCCACTAGCATCC
This sequence comes from Triticum urartu, assembly GCF_056163025.1. Classification (NCBI taxonomy): domain Eukaryota; kingdom Viridiplantae; phylum Streptophyta; class Magnoliopsida; order Poales; family Poaceae; genus Triticum; species Triticum urartu. Next base: position 145,376,632 of record NC_141879.1, on the reverse strand, counting down.
GTCATGGCGGCTTCGCCGCATTGGTTCTCGACCCAATCATCGACGGATTTCATCTCACAAGAGTCCTCATGGACGGCGGCAGTAGCCTGAACCTGCTTTATCAGGATACAGTGGGGAAAATGGGCATAGATCCCTCAAGGATTAAGCCCACAAGAACGACCTTTAAAGGCGTTATACCAGGTGTAGAAGCCAACTGTACAGGCTCAGTAACACTTGACGTGGTCTTGGGATCCCCGGACAATTTCCGAAGCGAAGAGTTAATCTTTGATATAGTCCCGTTTCGCAGTGGCTATCACGCCCTGCTCGGACGAACTGCATTCGCAAAGTTCGCGGTGCTGCACTACGCATATCTCAAGCTCAAGATGCTAGGCCCTCGAGGAGTAATTATGGTCAAGGAAACACCGAACGCTCCCTCCGTATGGAGGAGCATACGGCGGCTCTCGCAGCGGAGGTACAAAGTAGCCTTCTCAGGCAATTCTCCAGTCCGGCCATTAAAAAGCCAGACACTGCCAAGCGCGCCCGGAGTAACCCACAGCAGGACCGCCTGGCACACTCTGAGCAAGCGTAGCAATGCAGCCCCAACCCCAGCTTTCGCGACATAGCGAAACCAGTACCTCGCGTACATAACTACGCCCTTGAAATACAATGGGCATAGGGGAAGGGGCACAATAACGGCACGCTCAAAATACGGCCTAAAACATACTAGGGGCTGCCGGATTCTTTTTTTAATTTTTTCTTACTTTCAGGACTCCATACTTCGGACGACCTGTTCGGCAATTCGACTGCCGCATAAACGATGCAAGATCCAGGGAGGCAGACAAGCCATGCCGCATTATGGAACTCCCAGGTGGTCTCCGTTACGAGCGGTATACCTGTTTTAAATACAATTCCGCGGCCTGCCCCTAGTCAGGACATACTGAATAGTCCAATATCTTTTGCTTATCGCATTATTTGTATCGTTCGGCTTTGATAAATAGCCTCTCTATAAACAATGCTTAGCTTTTTGTCTATTTTTTTCATTATCCTCTTTTCACATATATGTTTATTAAATGACATGATTGCACCCGTACACCATGGTACGGCAAACACGCCAGGGGCTTCAGTACCCCTCATAATGGTGTGAGAAGTCCGTACACTTTCACAAGTGCGGCACCCCGAACTTATAGCACTATATGCATCGGCTCCCAATCATGATTTGGGTCAATAGTTGGGTTTGCCCGGCTCCTATGTTTTGGTGCCTTACGTTCCGCTCTATCGGCTAAGGTAGCACTAGGAGAACCACTGCGATTGTGCCCCGGTCCAGCTGGGTTAAGCACCTCAGTGGAGAAAGCTAAAACTGACTGTCATGATGAGGCGAGAGACCGGTCGCTATTCGAGAGGTTTTTTGAGTCCCTAAAGACTTATGCCGCTTCGAGCGAGGAGCTGGCTTTATCCGGCCAAGGCGTGGATAGCGCCCCGAACTCGGTCTTCCGAACTAGGGGCTTCGTCGAAATTTAAAATTATAGAGTTCTATGGCTAAGTGAGAGTGTTCAAGCATTATAGTCCGATTGCCTGGTTCGTTGTGCTGAGCGCCTCCCTCGAAGGACCCAACTATGGGAAAAAGAGCGCTCAGGTTTATCCCGAACACCCCAGCACTAGTGGCATGGGGGCAGAAGCCGACGACTAGCCATCTCTCAATTTTTTGATAAATGGCCGCACAGAAAGTAATATTTTAAATTCAATAAGCATTGCTTAGCGCATATGAACAAGTTTTCAGTGCACAGGATAAACACGAGTGAGTTCATTCAAAAATCACATCCTTGGTACATTCATCCGCCACAAGGCGGGCACCGGCAAGAACATCCTTGTAGTAGTTCTCGGGCTTGCGATGCTCCTTCCCCGGCGGCGGCCCGTCCTTCACAAGCTTCTCACCATCCAGCTTACCCCAGTGCACCTTTGCACGGGCAAGGGCCCGACGGGCACCTTCGATACAGACGGAGCGCTTGATGACCTCGAGCCTCGGACAGGCCTCCACCAGCCGCCGCACCAGCCCGAAATAGCTCCCAGGCAGGGCCTCTCCGGGCCACTGCCGAACTATGAAGCCCTTCATGGCCTGTTCGGCCGCCTTGTGGAGCTCGACTAGCTGTTTCAGCTGGTCGCTCAAAGGCACAGGGTGTCCGGCCTCAGAATACTGAGACCAGAACACCTTCTCCGTCGAGCTGCCCTCTTCAGCTCGGTAGAATGCGGCAGCGTCGGATACGCTGCGGGGAAGATCTGCGAATGCCCCTGGAGAGCTCCGGATTCGGGTAAGTAACAAGTAGTTTACTTTTATATTTCTGCTTTGCATGAAGAATGCCTTACCCGCTGCTATCTTCCTCATCTCCTCCAACTCTTGGAGGGCCTTTTGGGCTTCGGCCTTGGCAGACTTGGCAGTCTCAAGGGCCGTCGCGAGCTCGGATGCTTGCGCCTTTGACTCAAGCTCCATACTCTCATGTTTTTTCATGAGAGCCTGAAGCTCTTGCTGCACCTCGCCGACCTGAGCCCCAAGTCTGTCTCGCTCGGTGCGCTCCACGGCCGTTTTCTTTTCGGCCTCAGACAGCGCCTGCTTAAGGGTCACCACCTCAGTTGTGGCCCCTACAATAAGAAGTACAATCCTGTTAATTTTTTTGCAATCGTGCCTTTTTATAGGCACTTTTTCTGTAAGGTATTTCTTACCTTCTTTCTCCTCGAGCTGCCGCTTGGCAAGGCCGAGCTCTTGCTCGTTCCACTCGAGGTCCTGCTTCAGGACACCCACCTCCGCAGTCAGTGCGGCGGTGGATAGCAGCGAAGCCTGCATACGCATATTGACTCTTTTTGTTAGACTCCTGCAAAATTTAATAGATCCTCTATTCGGCTTTTCTTTCCGAATGCCAAACAGAGCATCAGGGGCTACTGTCTATGCGGTAATATTTTTACATATTTTTACTTACCTCGAAGCCTGTTAGAAGGCTAGCGCAAGCTTCAGTCAGTCCGCTCTTGACGGACTGAACCTTCTGGATCACCGTACTCATAATAGTACGGTGCCCCTCGTCGATGGAGGCGCCGTCGAGCACCTCCAGCAGATTGTCCGGCACCTCCGGTTGGACGGAGGCCGCCGGCTCAGAAGGCTTGCTCCTCTTGGAAGGAGTTCGCCTACCGCGGTCCGGAACTGTGGAAGATTCTGGCGCGGTGTCCGGCACAAAGCCGGACTTGGAGCCCTGGGGGGCCTTATCCCCTTCACTCCTAGAGTCTGGGAGGTTGCCTTGCGGCTCCTCTGAGACCACCTCCTCCTGCCCCGGAGCTTGTCGCGATGCCACTTCGGCGTCGTCTGCAGTGCGGGGGGAGACAGCGGGCGGAACTGAGTTCACGTCCGATGAGTCCAGGGAGCCGACCGACGATTCGTTGAATTCGGCCTGGGGCGGGCTGCATAATTACGTTCGACATTAGGGAAAGCTATGCAACAAAGGAACATCATGAGTTACTCTGATGTCCGAACTTACGATTTCGCCGGACGCTTGGCCCTGTTTGGCCACTCCTCTTCGCCCTCTTCGGCGTCGGGGGAGTAGTCCGGCGGAGGGGTCTTCCTTTTCCTAGACCCCTCGGCCTCCCCTGTTGGGGCGGCCTTCCTCTTCTCTCCTCCCTCCGCTGGGGGGGAGAGTTTTCTTCTTCCTCCTCCTCGTTTTCACAGGAAGAGGGCGTCTCGGACTCGTCGGATGGCGAGTCCGACACCACCACGTTGCGGGCACTCTTTCGAGTCCCCGTGGTCTTCTTCTTCTTGGCCTTATTCTCCGGCACCACATAAGGCGCCGGAACCAGCAGCTTCACTAGTAGAGCTGGGGCTGGGTCTCCGGGCAGCGGAGCCGGACAGTTAATCGGTCCGGATATCGCTCGCCAAGCCTGTCAAAGGTAAGGGAGTTTAGATCCCGCATAGAGTCAAACTATAAAAAAAGCTTAACATCCTGTAAAAGGTGAAGATAGCTTACCTCGCTAGCGTGACGCTGCGAGCTGTATCCGCGGTCCTTGGAAGCGGATGCGGGAGCCTCGGCGCCCTTGAATAGCACCTTCCAGGCATCTTCGTACGTCGTGTCGAAGAGCCTGCTAAGGGTTTGGTGCTGCGCCGGGTCGAACTCCCACAGATTAAAATCCCGTTGTTGGCACGGGAGGATCCGGCAGACGAGCATAACCTGGATTACATTAACAAGCCGGATTGGCTTGTTCACCAGGGACTGGATGCATGTTTGCAATCCGGTCACCTCTTTTTTGTCACCCCACGACAGGCCCGTCTCTTTCCAGGACATAAGCCGCGTGGGGGGTCCGGATCGGAACTCGGGGGCTGCGGTCCATTTCGGATCGCGTGGCTCGGTGATGTAAAACCACCCGGATTGCCACCCCTTTAGGGTCTCCACAAAAGAGCCCTCGAACCATAGGACGTTGGCCATCTTGCCCGCCATGGCGCCTCCGCACTCCGCCTGGCTCCGCGCACCACCTTGGGCTTGACATTGAAGGTCTTGAGCCAGAGGCCGAAATGAGGGCAGACGCGGAGGAAAGCCTTGCACACGACGATAAACGCCGAGATGTTGAGGATGAAGTTCGAGGCCAGATCGTGGAAATCCAGGCCGTAGTAGAACATGAGCCCCTGGACAAATGGGTGGAGTGGAAAACCCAGTCCGCGGAGGAAGTGGGGAAGAAATACTACCCTCCCATGGGGCCTTGGGGTGGGGAGAAGCTGCCCCTTTTCGGGAAGCCGGTGCGCGATGTCCTTTGACAGGTATCCGGCCTTCCTTAGCTTCTTGACTTGGCCCTCCGTAGCGGAGGAGACCATCCACTTGCCTCCCGCTCCGGACATTGCTGGAGAAGGTTGAGGTGGGAAGTGCGGGCTTGGGCGCTGGAGCTCGAGTGCGCAGGAGATGGATAGGCAAAGGAGGAAGAAGGCGTAGGTAAAAAGGTGGATCCTTATCCCCTTATATGGGCGGATGCGGTTGTGCGTCCCCACCACCCTAGTAAAACTCACTTGCCTCCCAAGCGCCGTGATAAATGGCGCGGTTGGGTTACCCACGTCCGTATTGATGAGAATCCCGTAAAGGGGGTACACGATCTCTGCTTTGACAAGACATGCCAAGGAAACCGCCTCGCAAAACATGCTGAGGTGGAAAGGTAAAAACGATTTGAGTGAAGGACTTGGCCGTAGTGTGATGACGTGCTGCGGAAGACGTCAGCAGATTTGGTCTGTGTTTATATCATTCTCTCTATGGCAATATGTGGAAGCTTATTTTGCAGAGCCGGACACTACTCTTGGTGTTTACAATCTTCTATGAAGGACTTGGAGGAGGAACCCACCTTGCAATGCCGAAGACAATTTGCGTGCCGGACTCGTCGTCATTGAAGCCTGGTTCAGGGGCTACTGAGGGAGTCCTGGATTAGGGGGTGTTCGGGTAGCCGGACTATACCTTCAGCCGGACTCCTGGACTATGAAGATACAAGATTGAAGACTTCGTCCCGTGTCCGGATGGGACTTTCCTTGGCGTGGAAGGAAAGCTTGGCGATGCGGATATTCAAGATCTCCTGCCATTGTAACCGACTCTATGTAACCCTAACCCTATCCGGTGTCTATATAAACCGGAGGGTTGTAGTTCGTAGGCAATCAACTCCATATACAACAATCATACCATAGGCTAGCTTCTAGGGTTTAGCCTCCTTGATCTCGTGGTAGATCTACTCTTGTACTACCCATATCATCAATATTAATCAAGCAGGACGTAGGGTTTTACCTCCATCAAGAGGGCCCGAACCTGGGTAAAACATCGTGTTCCCTGCCTCCTGTTACCATCCGGCCTAGACGCACAGTTCGGGACCCACTACCCGAAATCCGCCGGTTTTGACACCGACAGCGTGCCTTCGTGGGTTGCAGCCATGGAGGTGAATACTCGGAAGGATTAGTGGATGGCTGTGAGACGGCCATCTGTTCTGACGCTACATCATCAACATGCGAGACGGATTCCTTGTACCAACTACAAGACGACATGCTCGGGGGCTGTTCCGATGGCAGCAGTATTCCGGACCCCTGCGAGCCGCCGAATTGAGTCGGGGTCTTCATGGCTGGCACTCAACCCGTGCAGAACTCCACAGCTGCTGCAGCAGCAGCCACCGGGTCGGTAGCGGCCGGGTCAGGAGATCCCGTGCGCCCCTCGGCTCAGATGCTAATGGGCCTCATGGACAAGTTGACGGTTCTGTTGACTGCTATGGTAGAGCCGGCGGATAAGGCCCGGCATGACCCGGAGGTGGCATAGGTACGCAAAGAGATGGCACAGGCGAAGGAAAATTTAGCAGCGGAAGAGATCAGGATGGCCGCGGAGCGGGCGGCATTGGACGTTCGTGCTCAGCAACTTCAAGCGGAGACTTTCCAGCTCTCGGTGGATCTGAATGCGTCAAACGAGGTGATGAGAAGAAGGCACCAGAAAACTCAGTCACGTCTGCCTCTGACGTTCGATCCTAGGAACCTTTTTCACACACCCGGGGCCGGTCAGAGTAACCCGCTGGAGCCAAACCGGATCCCAACACCCGGTGCGCCCGTTCAGCCGCGGGCCGCGGAACCACCTCGTATGAATACCGCTCTGCCTCATTATACACCAATACCACCGGGTCTTTTTCCAATCCTCTGGAGAATCTCATCACTGCGTCAGCTCGTTTGGCGGCTCTCCCAATGGAAGGCGACTCCTCGACAGCAATCGAAACACGACGGGTGAGAGAACTTCTTCAGACGGCTATGGCGGAGCAGGATGCGTACTCTTACAGTCGAGACATAATCCATTCAACCCCTCGTCCGAGCCGGAGCCCAAGCTATAGCAGGCATATGGACTCGGCTTATATGTTGAGTAATGCTCAACGCGGTAACCAGCCGTGCAGGCATGAGCCAGAGCAAGCTCCCCTCACTTAGCGGATCAGGAGAGGATCCGACAAGAAGCTGAGCGGGCGGTTCAACTGGCAGCTGGGCAGGCGGCTCATCCAACTTTTCCGGCTTATCTAGCAACCTCTGTTGAGGCAGGAGTAGCCACAAGAACAGGAGGTGTTCCTTGCCTGGTGCTGGCTATACGTAATGAGCATTTACCAAAGGACTTCAAGGGGCCTCGTAAGGTGCCTAATTACACGGCGGACTTATAGCCTGGGGCCTAGATTGAAATTTATGAGATGGCGATGGAGCTGTTGGAAGTCAGTGATGCGGCAATGGCCAAGTATTTCACTATGATGTTAGATGGAATGGCTTGCACTTGGTTGAAAGGATTGCCCCCAATCCATCGACTCATGGGCGGAGTTAAAGGCCCGGTTCATTCAGAACTTCAAAGACACATGCAAACAACCTATGTCAATCGTGGACCTGACTAATTGTAAGCAAGAGGAAGGTGAGTCCACAACCCATTGGGTGCGCCGGGTTAAAGAAATAATACATTCATCTGATAAGATGGATGCCGGCTCGGCAGTCTTAATGTTGGAGAAAAATTGCCGTTTTGAACCTCTAAAGCAAAAGCTGGGGCGGCTCAAGCGTGACTGCAATGACATGGGCCAGTTGATGGCAGCTTTGGTCAAGTATGCTGATTCTGACAGTACCAAGGATCCTGTGTCTGATGAATAAAAAACAGGGAAGGGAAAGAAGAACGGCAATGGGAAAGGTCAACAGCATAACCCGGCGAATCAAGGAGGTAATAAACGTAAGGCTGGCGAATTTGTGGCTAACACCAATGCGCAGGGCAACAACCAACGACATAAGGGTAGGCAACCCCCTCGGTCAGGCGGGTCAGGTCCCACCCTCGAACAACTATTGAATGAACCTTGTCCGAGACACGGCACCCGGGAGAAGCCAGCCACTCATCTGTGTAAGGACTGTACAATCATGAAAGTGTTTAAAAACTCCAACACGTTTGATGGTAGCCACGGACCTGGCGGCGGTTCGGGAGGAGGCGGCTTTCAAGGCCCGGGCGCCGGGTCAGGCGGTGGCAGTTTTCACGGCCAGGGCCATCCAGGTAACCAGGGTGGCTATAATCAGCAACCCGGCCAAAATAAGCAGCAATCTGGATATCAGAGTCACCCGAAACAGTTGAATAGTGGGCAGTACCATGTATTTACCACTAGATTATGCAAGAGGGTCCATAAGCTTCATAAGAGGGTTGTCAATGCCATTGAGCCAACGGTTCCGCGTTATTTGAGGTGGTTAGAACAGCCTATTGTGTGGAGCAGAGAAGATCATCCTCCCCGGGTTGATAATTCGGGTCAGTTGGCCTTGGTGGTGGCACCTCAAGTTGGTGGATACAAGTTCACTAAGGTGCTCATGGACGAAGGCAGTAGCATTAACATCCTCTATTATGAGACGTTTCGTCGGATGGGGTTGACTAATAAGAGTCTTAAACAATCCAACACTGTTTTTCATGGTGTTGTCCCTGGTAAGTCAGCATACCCCATTAGTAAGATTGAACTGGAAGTAGCCTTTGGGGATGAATATGATTCCAGGGCTGAGAAGTTAACTTTTGAAGTGGTTAAGATCAAAAGCACGTATCATGCTCTGTTTGGACGGCCGGCTTACGCCAAGTTCATGGCTCGGCTGTGTTACGTGTATCTGCAGCTCAAGATGCCGGGTTATAAAGGCACCATCACAGTACATGGAAGCCGGAAAATAGCCTTGGAATGTGAAGAAGGTGATGCCGCTTATGCTGAGTCTGTTTGTGCGACAGAGGAGTTGAAGTTTTATAAAAATAATGTTGACCCGACAGACATGACGTCTTTGAAGAAGCCAACTACGGAGCATGAATCGGTGTTGAAATTCAAGTCAGTTGATGACACCAAGATGGTTGATTTTGTGCCTGGTGTCTCATCCAAACAGTTCATCATCAGTGCCAACTTGGATCCAAAATAGGAAAGCGCGCTCATCGAGTTCATTCATGAGAACCGGGACATCTTTGCATGAAAACCTTCTGACATGCCGGGTGTCCCGAGAGAACTCGCTGCGCACACTCTTAATATTGATCCGAAGTTTAAGCCGGTCCGGAAATTCCTTTGACGGTTCAATGAGGAAAGGCGCAAGGACATTGGAGAAGAGGTGGCCCGGCTCTTGGCGGCCGGGTTTATTGTTGAAGTTTTTCACCCAGAATGGTTGGCTAACCCGGTGCTTGTACTCAAGAAGAATGGCACTTAGCGTATGTGTGTAGATTACACCGATTTGAACAAGGCTTGTCCGGTTGATCCTTTTGCTGTCCCTCGTATTGATCAGATCATTGATGCTACGACGGGTTGTGAGCGTTTGAGCTTTTTGGATGCTTACTCAGGTTATCATCAGATCAAAATGGCGGTTAAGGACCAGGAGAAAACAACTTTCATCACTCCGTTTGGAGCCTTCTGCTATGTGTCTATGCCTTTTGGGCTTAAAAGTGCCCAGGCAACTTATCAAAGGTGTGTGCAGAATTGCCTTCACAATCAGATTGGGCGTAATGTTCATGCTTATGTGGATGATATAGTGGTAAAATCCAATGAGGAAGAGACCTTGATAACAGATCTGAAGGAGACCTTTGACAACCTCCGGGTCTACAAGATGGTGCTTAACCCGGCCAAGTGTGTCTTCAGAGTCCCAGCTGATAAGCTCTTGGGTTTTTTAGTGTCTAACAGAGGTATTGAAGCTAACCCAGAGAAAATTAAGGCAATCACCTCCCTAGCTAAACCGGCGTGCATCAATGACGTTCACCGACTGGCGGGCCGCGTCGCTGCTTTGAGCCGGTTCATAAGCCGGCTAGGGGAGAAGGCGATGCCTTTGTATCAGATGATGAAGAAGACAGATGACTTTGTTTGGAGTGATGCTGCAAACTCTGCTTTTGAGGATATGAAGAAACAGCTGGCTGAGCCACCGGTTCTTGCCGCTCCGGTTGAGAAAGAGCCGTTATTGTTATATGTAGCTGCTAACTCACATGATGTTAGTGTGGCTATTGTGGTGGAGCGCAAGGAGGCTGGAAAGGAACAACCGGTCCAACGACCGGTTTATTACATCAGTGAGGTACTGATTGAATCTAAACAAAGATATCCACATTGGTAGAAGCTCGTGTACGGGGTGTTCATGGCAAGCCGGAAGCTCAAACATTACTTTCAAGGTCACCCAATCACGGTGGTTAGCTCTGCTCCTTTAGGAGACATCATTCAAAATAGAGAAGCCACAGGACGAGTCGCCAAGTGGGCTATTGAACTTGGGTCTCATGGTCTAAAGTATATGCCACGGACTGCGATCAAATCTCAAGCACTGGTGGACTTCATTAATGTCTGAACAGAGTTGCAGATGCCAGAAGAGAAACCAGACAACACATATTGGACAATTCATTTTGATGGGTCCAGACAGTTGGAGGGCTCGGGGGCTGGAGTTGTGTTAACTTCCCCTCGAGGTGACAAATTTTGTTATGTGTTGCGATTGATGTTTCCTTGTACTAACAATGCAGCAGAATATGAAGCCTTGCTCCATGGTCTTCGAATGGCCAAAGAGATGAGCTTGAGCCGGGTCCGGTGTCTTGGTGATTCAGATTTGGTGGCTCAACAGGTGTCAGGCAAATGGGATTCTAAGGACCCTATCATGGCGGTTTATCGCTGTGAAGTTGGCGCTGTTGCAGGACATTAAAGGTTATCAGGTGGAACACATAGACCGTAGGAAGAACGAAGCGGCGGATGCTCTAAGCCGGCTAGGGTCTCAGCGTAAGCCGGTGCCACCTAATACCTTTTTGGATATTTTGCATAACCCGTCTGTTAAGTCACCTACAGAGGAAGATTTAGCTATTCCTGACCCAGAGGCACAGTTGGTGGCGGCTCTTCACGTCATTCCAGATTGGACAGTGCCGTTCTTGGCTTACATGACCCGGGGAGAGTTGCCAGAGGATGAGACCCTGGCCTGACAGATAACCCGGCGGTCCAAGTCAATGACGATTTATGACAGAGAGTTATACCATCGCAGCGTATCTGGAGCGTTTCAGCGGTGTGTTTCTCCTGAAGAAGGCCAAGAAATACTTCATGAGATCCATGAAGGGGATTGTGGTCATCACGCCTAGTCAAAGTCTCTTGTGGCCAAAGCTTTTCGTCATGGTTTTTACTGGTTGACGGCTCACGCTGATGCAGAAGATCTGGTCACTAGGTGTGATGGATGTCAAAAATTTGCACGACGAGCGCATGTGCCGGCTCAAGAGTTGTGGATGATTCCAATCACTTGGTCATTTGCAGTCTGGGGACTTGACATGGTTGGGCCTTTCAAAAGGTCCAAGGATAAAAAGACACAACTTTTAGTAGCAGTCGGCAAATTCACAAAATGGGTTGAGGCAGAGCCGGTGAGTAAGTGTGATGCAGCCACGGCGGTTCAGTTCATGAAAAAGGTGATCTTTCGTTTTGGTTTTCCACACAGTATTATCACAGACAATGGCACTAATTTGTCCAAAGGGGCTATGGAGGAGTTTTGTCAACATGAGCATATCCGGCTAGATGTGTCCTCCGTAGCTCACCCTCAATCCAATGGTCAGGCTGAGAGAGCAAATCAGGAAATCTTAAAAGGTCTTAAGCCCCGGCTTATGGTTCCCTTACTGAGGACGTCGGGTTGTTGGGTCGAGGAGTTGCCCTCGGTGCTTTGGAGCATCAACACCACCCCTAACAGGTCTACAGGTTATACACCTTTCTTCATGGTTTATGCGGCGGAAGCAGTGTTGCCCAGTGACATCCGTCATGACTCGCCTCACGTGGCGGCTTACGTTGAAGCTAATAACGAACAAGCCTGACAGGATGCACTTGATTTATTAGATGAGGAGAGAGATTTGGCGGCGGCTCGATCAGCAATTTATCAGCAAGATTTGCGCCGTTATCACAGCCGCCGAGTTAAGTCCAGGACCTTTCAGGAAGGTGACCTGGTGCTCTGGCTCATTCAGGATCTATCAGATGCACACAAGTTATCCCCACCTTGGGAAGGACCCTTTGTGGTCAGCAATAACTTAAACAACGGGTCATATTACCTCATTGACGTTCGAGAGCACAAAGACTCATGTAAGTCGGAGGAGGAGACCCGCCGGCCGTGGAACATTGCTCAACTTCGGCCATACTACACCTGAGCCACCGGCTCTCATCATGTACATACTTTGACGTTGTATATACTATGATAAGTAATAAAGCAGGGCTTCTGTCCCTTTCCTTTTTCAGAATTACATATCTTTTCTCTTTTTTACTATTTAAAATGACTATTAAGGAGCTGATCATATCTGAATCAAGTCTAACCTTTTTTGGTCCGGCTTATGATCGTATTCGAATCTAGCTGTAAACCTCATGGTCACTTGGGGGCTTCCTGTTCAAACATAGGTCATATTCGAACCAAAGAGAACATAGGTATCATAACCCTCTTGATCAGATCAAAGCCAAACTCACCAAGGGGCTTCTTGATCGTATCTGAATCATAGCTTAACCTCTCTTGGGTTTGACTTGGATCGTATTCGAATCAGGGTCGTTAAAAACTTCTCAAGATCATTTGGGGGCTTCCTGTTCAAACATAGGTCGTATTCCAACCAAAGAGAGCATAGCTGTCGGTACCCTCTTGACCGACGCAATGCCAAAGCCACTAGGGGCTATATGATCGTATTCGAATCTTAGCTTAACCCCTTTGGTCCGGTTTACTGATCGTATTCGAATCAGAAACCCCCAACCTTTAGTTACAAGATTATTTATATTGTTTGCCGCCTCTTATTTGTCTTATTGGCTTTTTATTGTCTCAATTTTAACAATCAGCAAGGTCTTTTCGCCGGCTTGACTATTTTGACAATAAACCACCAAGGCATGATAATTATCAGGCATTCAGAAGCATTGACTTCTCAAAAGGGCTGGATCAACAACCTCATCACCTAGGTCATGTAAACCGGCGATCCAGAGGTAAAAAAATAGGTATGACTGTTAATCATGAACATTTGTTTTCTGCGTTAATCAAAGGTTGTTTCAACATTGTTTATTTTCGAATCTATTTCTGTTCTTTCTATTATGATAAACCATTGGTTATATACCAGTTGTTCTGACCCGTTCGGTACTAAACCGCCAAGCCAGTTTCTTCCTTTTTTATAGGAACAGAGCTGAAATATTACAGAAATAACCATAAATGTTACGCATATATTGACATCAAGAGGCAAAGAGTCACACACGGTGTCTTATGCACGATGGCATAGGCAAAGTATGCGGTTGTTTTAAACTAAACCTATTACAAAGCTCTAAAAGAGACCATGAAGATGGTCTTTACTCTCCCCTTGCTGGTTCACCTCCTTCTGCGGATTGGAAGTTGGGTTTTGACCAGTCAAAACCGTTCATGGTAATGAATTCTGCCTCTTCATCAATCAGGCCAGCCGGATCAACTTCCGGAGCAAATGTATGTTCACGAACCGGCGGGATTAGATCTGTCACCTTGTACGAGGGAGTTGCCATCTTCTTATTCTCCGAATCAAAACCCGGCTAATATTTGTCAATGTTGGTTTCATCTCCAAGAATCGTAGCCTGAGGTCGAACTCCTCTCACACAAGCAACGAAATCATCTTGCTCAAATGGTGATCCCTCTTCCTTCACGGTAGGGTACCCCCTGGCTACATCCGCCGGGTCTAGGTCTGGCACCCAGGCTTTGGAGCGGCTCAGGGTAGTCAAAGCCCCGGCTCTGGCACATGATCGTTTGACTTCTTGGAACCTGGCGGGTAAGATTGACAGTCTTTTCAAGACATCACTAAACCGGTTGGGTCCTTGTTTGGCAGGAGAGATAGCAGCAAGTGCCCGTTGCGCGCCAATGTACAACTGTTCCACTAAGGTATAGACCGCCTTTAGTTTAGTCACGCTATCTTGGCTCAGATTCTTGCTCGCGGGCCTGCACATATTTTGTAAAATAAAGGGTCAGCTGGCGGTTTATATTTCAGATCAAAAGAAGGTATAAAAGATCAGTACAGACGGCTTACCAAATATGGCAGAAACCATTTGAGACACCCGGTTCTTTAAGCCGGTCAGCTCTGTAGTAACCTCCTCAAAAGCTGGTTCAGCTTTTTCGACGCATTGTGTCAGCAGTGTCTTCTCTTCAGCCCAGGTTTTCTTCTTGGCAGTCAAGCTGGTTTTCAATTTCTTCGTCTCAGTAAGACTCATTTGAAGTTTAGAGTTGGCAGATTTGATTTCTGCCTCCTGATCTGCCAGCCGGGTCTTGGCGTCAGTTAATTGCGAGCCCAATTCAGACAGGGCGTTCTATAAAACACACACAGGTGTGTCAAGGCTTAAATTAAAGTTCAAGAGTCAAGATTCAAGTATCAAGTACTCTACACTGCAAAACCACTTGACACTTGGGGGCTAATGTATGCCAAAACAATTTCTTATGACTAATATATTTCAAGTCCCAAGTACCTTACAAAGTAACAGCACTTGGCACTTGGGGGATAATGCATGATGTTCAGAAAGTCTCTGAAGATTAAGTCGGATTACAATATTTGATTGGGTTCGGTCCAAGATAGTGATAAAATTAAAAGTACCGGCTCATTTATGGTCAAGTGAACCGGCCCTTGGGGACTACAGGTGAAGTTTGTTCTATTTGATTGGACTTCAGAAAAATCTAAAGGTAAAAGCTTTAACCTATATCATAAGTCTGTAGATTATTCAGGTTTTATCATAATCTAAAGACTTGGGGGCTGGAAAAATATAAGTAAGCCGGAAGAGCATACCTCATACTTCAGCTGCAACTACTTGACCCTTTCAGTTTCCGATTCACGGCTGGAGTGCACATGGCTGAGATAGCCGGACAATATGTCAATTGTGTTCAGATGGTTATAATGAGAAATATCAAAGCGCACTTCCTGTCTTTCCAAGGCCTCTTGTTTAGCGGTGTGATGAGCCAACACGGTGGGATTCCCCATCTCAACAAAGCAGCTTCCAGTTATCAGAACGTCCGGGGCAGACGGTGTTGGCAGGTTGGCCGAGCTGGATGGTCCAATAGCAGAAGGGTTAACGGTGTTATCGTCAGCTGACGGCTCAGGAGGATTTAATTCAGCATCGGCAGCCGGGTCTTCTGGTGCTTCAGTTTGAGGGGGAGAAGGTGGCATGGCCGGTTCAGGTGCAAGGACTGACGAATCTTCTGTCGGCCTAGCCACGTTGGCCTTCTTCGACTTGGCTTGGCCACTAAGAAAGATGTTATAAAACAGTAAATATAAAGAGGCAGTATGAAAGACACGGAGGAAAGATGAATCCTTCCTTACCCAGGGGCAGTCTTAAAGGCCGGGAGTTGAGTCTGAGACGAGTCGCCAGAAGAGCGAGACACCTCCTGTAAAGATAAAATAAGATTAGTAATACAAGGGAATAGACATGAATGAAAGCTGAAGAGGAATATAAAAGAGACCTCATGTTGACGTTTTTGAGGAGTTTGTTGTACAACAGAAGGCGGCTCATCATCATTCCGGGCTTGACGATGGCTCCCGTGTTGCTGCTTTTTCAAAAGAAAATGAGGGTCCAAATAAGCCAAAGGGTGCGAAAACCTTACTTTCCGGGTTACTAGTCGAAGTTTTTGTCTTGGCAAATGGTGTGAGTCGAAGGAAATAATTACCTCTTCTTCTCCGGCCTGATTGGCCCCGTGTCGTCCTGGCAATAATCAGTGTCAATAAGGTTGTTAAAAAGCTGGCCAAGGGAATCAAGGGCTACCTCCAACTCAGAATCGTCGAGATTCATCAGGTCCTCGACTGTGCTCTTCTTCTTCTTGGACCTCCGGGTCGTCTTCTTGGCGGTTATGGCGGCGGCTTTAGCCTTCTTGGCGGCTTCATGATCATATTTGGCTTTCCAGAAGTCAGATTTGGCCTGTAAACAAGTAAACAAGATAAAAGGCCGTGCAAGTATTTGAAACTATTGAGAAAAATACAAAGAGAAAAAGGTCAAGGGGTTCTTACCTCAGGCGCCGGGTTAAGTTTGCAGAAGGGGTTTAACCCGACTTTACTGCAATCTTCATATTTGTCGTTCACCAGAAGAGTTGACATTGAAACAATATCTTCTTCAGTAAGTTGAGCAGAGCTGTGATGAAGAGAGTCATTTGGGCCCCCAGCATACTCATACATCAATTTGGATCGATGGCTTAGAGGGATTACCCGCCATGAGATCCAGCAACGAGTCAAATCAACCCCGGTTAAGCCGTTCCCCAATAAGGCTTTAATCCTTTTAATTGATGGAATGGGTTTCTTGCGTTCAACAGCAGTGAGCTTATCAAGGAGTACAAACTTGGAATCAAGACATTCCACGTGATAACCTGGCAGTGGTTTCTCATTGGCTGGAGAAATATCTTGACAATAAAACCAAGTCTGGTTCCAGTCTTTGGGATGACTCAGCAAGACTATAAGGGGAAAGACGGCGCCCTGTCGGCGTTGAATTGAGATGCCTCCAAGTTCCAAGGTAGGACCGTTGGTGCACTCGTTTTGATGGTTCAGATAAAAATACTCTCTAAAGAGCTCCACAGTCGGTTCTTCTTGAAGATATACCTCACAGAGAACTTGGAAATTGCAGATATTGGATATGGAATTGGGCCCGAGATCTTGAGGGTGAAGTTTGAAAAAAATGGAGGACATCTCTGAAGAACTTTGAGCCGGGTGGTGAAAAGCCACGGTTCATGTGGTCAGAAAAGACAATGACTTCACCATCTTTTGGATTGGGCCGTTCCTCATCCGGGTCAGGTGCACGGTAAGACATGACATTCTTCCCTGGCAAAAAACCTATGGTAAAGAATTCCTTCAGATTGTCCTCAGTTACTGTCGAAGGGACCCAGTTGCAGACAGTTGGTGTTTTCGACGGCATGATGTTTAAAAGACAAACTGAAAAGAAAGTAACATGCCTGTTCAATTCAATGATAATGGTGAAATTAAGTGATAATGGTACAAGGGAGTAATGGCGGCTTAAGTAAGGGCTAATGTCATATAAGGAAAATCAAGCCGGCGTAATAAGCCGCCATGACTACAGATATTTGAGAAAGCAAATTCGGCTAAGTGTTGAGACAAACAAGTTTCCTAATTGCTTGATATTATTCCAGATCAAAAAGGCTATTCAAAATGGAAGAAATTCTAGACCTAAAAGTTTAGCGCAGATGAGTTTGTGAGTCCTAAATGAGGTCTTTGTACTAGGAAAGGGATCTACTAGTATCAAGAGTAGGCGCAAAACAACTATCGCACAAGCATATATCTCTTTTTGGATCCAGAGGAGGCTGTAGTGGAAGGACTACGAAGAACTGCGATAAACTATGAAGGAGAACACTTACAACCACAGATTTGTTGCGGATGTCGCCGCCGTTTCTCTGGACTGATTCCGGTCGATGCAACGGCCAAAGTCGACGAAGGCGAGGTGCTCTGCGATGGTGGCAGAGCTTGAGCGGCGGTAGGGTTGTGAGAGGAAGAAGACGAAGAGAGAGAGAGAAGAATGAGGAAGACCGCCGCATGCCTATTTATAAGGGATAAGCAGACAGGCAGGCGCGAAAATCGAGGAAGACCCGAATAATGGTTATCCAACTACACAGACGCCTCGATTCTTGGAAGACATTAAAAGGAAAGATCCGTTGAGGATGACGTCAGAACAGTCTTTTTGTGTATTCTGAAGATGACGTCATGGCGGGTTACAGAGTTTTCTACAGAGAGAGGAAAATGGTTTTATTTTAAGTATTGAAGATTGACAAAGAACAAAGTTCAAGGCCAACCTGGGGCCTAATGTTGGGGATATAGTTAACAGATAAAGACCCGCCTAGGAGGGGCCGGGTCAACCCCAACGGAGGATTACAAAAGAAGCCCAGTAATATTCAAGGCAATAGTTTATTAAGACTTGTAGAAGGCCTAAAGCTCAGAGACGGTTTAAGGCCCAATATTGTAAACTGCCATATGAAAAGAAAGACTTGTAAAGAAAGGCATGTAAAGAAGTCACAGAGCCGGACACGTTTATGAACCGGCCGGAACTCTGTAGGCCGCTAGGCGTCAACCCATGTATATAAGGGGACGACCTAGTGGCGGCTTAGGGCAAGAAACAAGAGATCGATAACCAAGCCGACGAACTAGCCTCTTGGTGATTGAAACCCCAACAATATCAACACAACTAGACGTAGGCTGTTACCTTCATCGTAAGGGGCCGAACTAGTGTAGAACCTCTCGTGTCCTTTGTCCCGATTAACCCCTTTAAGCTTCCTAGTTGCGATGGCCCTACGACTAAGTCCTTCTCCTAGGACATTTGCCGTGACAATTCCACGACAACTATGGAAATGCCATAATAGGTAGGTATGGTGGCTATTTTGGGGAAGGTATATGGTGGGTTTATGGTACCGGCGAAAGTTGTGCGACACTAGAGAGGCTAGCAATGGTGGAAGGGTGAGAGTGCGTATAGTCCATGGACTCAACATTAGTCATAAATAACTCACATACTTATTGCCAAAAATTATTAGTTATCGAAACAAAGTATTACGCGCATGCTCCTAGGGGGATAGATTGGTAGGAAAAGACCATTGCTCGTCCCCGACCGTCACACATAAGGAAGACAATCAATAAATAAATCATGCTCTGACTTCATCACATAACGGTTCACCATACATGCATGCTACGGGAATCAAAAACTTCAACACAAGTATTTCTCAAATTCACAACTACTCAACTAGCATGACTCTAATATCACCATCTCCATATCTCAAAACAATTATCAAGTATCAAACTTCTCATAGTATTCAATGCACTTATATGAAAGTTTTTATTATTGCCATGTTGTTCTAAAGTACTCTCAAAATAATATAAGTGAAGCATGAGAGAACAATTATTTCTGTAAAATAAATCCACCACCGTGCTCTAAAAGATATAAGTGAAGCACTAGAGCAAAAACTATATAGCTCAAAAGATATAAGTGAAGCACATAGAGTATTCTAATAAATTTCAAATCATGTGAGTCTCAATCAAAAGGTGTGTACATCAAGGATGATTGTGGTGAACTAAAAAGAAAAGACTCAAATCATACAAGACGCTCCAAGCAAAACACATATCATGTGGTGAATAAAAATATAGCTCCAAGTAAAGTTACCGATAGACGAAGACGAAAGAGGGGATGCCTTCCGGGGCATCCCCAAGCTTAGGCTTTTTGGTGTTCTTGAATTTTACCTTGGGGTGCCATGGGCATCCCCAATATTACGCTGTTGCCACTCTTTGTTCCATAATCCATCAAAACTTTACCCAAAACTTGAAAACTTCACAACACAAAACTCAAAATATAAAATCTCGCGAGCTCCGTTAGCGAAAGAAAACAAAACACCACTTCAAGGTACTGTAATGAACTCATTCTTTATTATATTGGTGTTAAACCTACTGTATTCCAACTTCTATATGGTTTATAAACTCTTTTACTAGCCATAGATTCATCAAAATAAGCAAACAACACACGAAAAACAGAATCTGTCAAAAACAGAACAGTCTGTAGTAATCTGTAGCTAACGCAAGTTCTGGAACCCCAAAATTCTAAAATAAATTTCTGGACGTGAGGAATTTATCAATTAATCATCTGCAAAAATAATTAACTAAATACCACCTTCCAAATAAAAATGGCAGCAATTTTTGTGAGTGCTAAAGTTTCTGTTTTCTACAGCAAGATTAAAAAGACTTTCCCCAAGTCTTCCCAACGGTTCTACTTGGCACAAACACTAATTAAACACAAAAACACAACCAAAACAGAGGCTATATAAATTATTTATACTCAACAGGAGAAAAAGCAAGTAATAAAAATATAATTGGGTTGCCTCCCAACAAGCGCTATCGTTTAACGCCCCTAGCTAGGCATAAAAGCGAAGATAGATCTAGGTATTATCATCTTTGGTAGGCAATCCATAAGTGGCTCTCATAATAGTTTCATATGGTAATTTAATTTTCTTTCTAGGGAAGTGTTCCATGCCTTTCCTTAATTGAAATTGGAATCTAATATTCCCTTCCTTCATATCAATAATTGCACCAATCGTTCTAAGGAAAGGTCTACCAAGAATAATAGGACATGAAGGATTGCAATCTATATCAAGAACAATGAAATCTACAGGCACATAGTTCCTATTTGCAAAAATAAGAACATCATTAATTATTCCCATAGTTTTTTTAATAGTGGAATCCGCAAGGTGCAACTTTAAAGAACAATCATCAAAATCACGGAAACCTAGCAAATCACACAATTTTTTGGAATCGTGGAAACACTAGCGCCCAAATCACACAAATCATAACACACATGATCTTTAATTCTAATTCTTATTGTAGGTTCCCACTCATCATAAAGTTTTCTAGGGATAGAAACTTCCAACTCAAGTTTTTCTTCATAAGATTGCATCAAAGCATCAACGATATGTTTAGTAAAAGCTTTATTTTGACTATAAGCATTAGGAGAATTTAGCATGGATTGTAACAAGGAAATACAATCTATCAAAGATAAATTATCATAATTAAATCCCTTGAAATCCAACATAGTGGGTTCACTGATATTTAAAGTTTTGACCTCTTCAATCGCACTTTAAACAATTTTTGCATGAAGATCTAAAAACTCAGAATTTTTGGAATGCTTTCTAGGTAAAGGTGGATCATCTTCAGTCTCATCATTATCAATATTCATATTTCAAAACAAAGATTTAATAGGACACATCAATAACTTTTAGATCTTCATCTTTATTATCATGAAAACTAGAAGAACACACTTTTATAAAGCAATCTTTCTTAGCACGCATCCTGGCGGTTCTTTCTTTGCAATCATCAATGGAAATTCTCATGGATTTGAGAGACTCATTGATATCATGCTTAGGTGGAATAGATCTAAGTTTCAAAGAATCAACATCAAAAGAAATTCTATCAACGTTCCTAGCCAACTCATCAATCTTAAGCAATTTTTCTTCAATCAAAGCACTGAAACTCTTTTGCGAAGTAATAAATTCTTTAATACTAGATTCAAAATCAGAGGGCATCTTATTATAATTTCCATAAGAGTTGTTGTAGGAATCACCATAATTATTAGGGGAATTACTAGGAAACGGCCTAGAATTAAAATTACCTCTATACGCGTTATTACCAAAATTGTTCCTACCAACAAAATTCACATCCATAGATTCATTATTATTCTCAATCAAAGTAGACAAAGGCATATCATTAGGATCAGTAGGAGCACTCTTATTAGCAAACAATTTCATAAGTTCACCCATCTTTCCACTCAAAACATTAATCTCTTCAATTGCATGCACTTTTTTATTAGTTGATCTTTTGGTGTGCCATTGAGAATAATTAACCATAATATTATCTAGGAGTTTAGTAGCTTCTCCTAAAGTGATTTCCATAAAAGTGCCTCCCGCGGCCGAATCTAAAAGATTTCTAGAAGCAAAATTCAATCCGGCATAAAAGTTTTGTATAATCATCCAAAGATTCAAACCATGTGTAGGGCAATTACGCATCATTAATTTCATCCTCTCGCAAGATTGTGCAACATGTTCATGACCAGGTTGCTTAAAATTCATAATATCGTTTCTAAGAGAGATGATCTTAGCGGGAGGAAAATAATTAGAGATAAAAGCATCTTTGCACTTATTCCATGAATCAATACTATTTTTAGGCAAAGACGAAAACCAAGCTTTAGCACGATCTCTAAGCGAAAACGGAAATAGTTTAAGTTTAACAATATCATTATCCACATCTTTCTTCTTTTGCATATCACACAAATCAACAAAGCTATTCAGATGGGTAGCGGCATCTTCACTAGGAAGGCCGGCGAATTGATCTTTCATGACAAGATTCAACAAAGCAGCATTAATTTCACAAGATTCAGCATCGGTAAGAGGAGCAATCGGAGTGCTAAGAAAATCATTGTTGTTGTTATTGGCAAAGCCACACAATTTAGTATTATCTTGAGCCATCGTGACAAGCAAGCAATCCAACACACAAGAAAACAAGAAACAGGCAAAAGAGGCAAATAGGGAAAGAGAAGGGGAACGGAGAGAGAGAGGGTGAATAAAAAGGCAAGGGTGAAGTGGGGGAGAGGAAAACGAGAGGCAGATTTTAAATAATTGTGACGCCCCAAGACTGGAGCTTTAGATGCCTTCCATGTTTCCGAGTGTTGTCGGGTGATTCATTTTGGTTCGTTGCATCATGTGCATTGCATCATGTCATCATGTCATAAGTCTTTTGCATCTCAACTAAATAATTTGTGTGGATCTTCGATCCATTTAAATTGAGGGAAGAGTGACTTCTCTTTATAACTTTATCCTCCTAATATTTAGGGAGCTATATTAAATATTCCAATAATTTAGATTCACCCATATACACACTTGCAAATATCCCAATGCCGTTGTTATCTTAATTCTTGGTCTCCAACATTGCCATATAATCTTTCATCATATTTCGGAGCTCCACCAAAAAATCAAACATTTTTGGACACCTCTTTTTCCTAGCCCTTGTTCAAACCATTTGAATTAAATTCAAATGACTTTGAATTAAATCTTTGCAATCATGCCTCTCCTATTTTTCTTGAAACCTGCGCATTTTTGTGAGTCCATGAAAATTATCCCCATGCCCAGATTCCATCCCTAACTTCTCTTTCTTTTCTTTCTCTTTTTCTGTTTTGTTTTTAAATGGAAAAAGAGAATTTAGAGAAAGAGAGAGAGAGGAGGGAAGTCATCCCAGCTGGGCTTCCCAGCCATCTGCGCCTAGGCCCATTTGGCCCAAGGCCATCCCGCCGCTCCAGCCCATCCTAACCCTAGGCCTCGATCCCACATCTCCCTCTCCCTCTCGATCCCTCCCTCGCGCCGCCAGGAGAGGACGCACGTGCCCGATTCCCTCTGCCCGATCCCATCTCCCTCTCCTCGATCGCCCTCTCGATTCCCAGGGCCGCCTCCACTTCCCTCGTTCGTCTCCTCCCTCGCCCTCTCCCTCATCCCTTGCGCAGCCTTCCCCCATCTCCATCGATCCCCACTCCTCCTTTTC
Organism: Triticum urartu; assembly: GCF_056163025.1. NCBI lineage: Eukaryota > Viridiplantae > Streptophyta > Magnoliopsida > Poales > Poaceae > Triticum > Triticum urartu. Next base: position 145,353,659 of record NC_141879.1, on the reverse strand, counting down.
CTCCACCTCGCGCCCCAGAGGAGCCCCTCTGCCTCGCCCTTGCTCCTCCACGCGCCGGCGACCATGCCCCTGCCGTCCCCGCGCCCTGCTGCCTCCTGGAGTGTCACGCCGTCGCCGTTCGTCTTCAACCGCGGGAGCGCAGTCCTCCTCCAACTCCGTCCCCTGGCTGCCTCTGTCTGCATCGAGCAGCAGTAGCTCGTCGCCCAGCGACATGGCACCCGCGCCCTCAAGCTCCTTCACCGACGCCTCAAGCCACCGCCGGCTTCCCGCACCGCTGTCAGGAACGGGTTTGCCGTCCGCCCAACTCCGGCCCCTCCTGCCGCAGTCTCGCACGCAGCCCTCGTTGACCTTCGAGGCTTCGATCCCCTGCCCGACGCCAAGATCGCAGCTCCATGTCTCCGTGGGCGCCAAGCTCTCTTTCGGGGACCTCCTCAAGACCAGGAACGCCCAAGGACGCCTCCGTGGAATCCGCCAAGTTCTACTACCGATGAACGCTTTGGAATCGCCAAGACCTACAAGTCCACCAAGACCTCGACCACAGTACATGTACGACTACAATGTGAACGAGTACCACGACGACCCTTGGAGTCCTCGGATCCGTCAAGTTCCACTATGAGATGTACAACTACCATCGACCTCGAAGACCTCGGATTCACCAAGTTCCCACGACGACAAGTGTGACCCTTCGGATGCGCCAAGTTCATCTACACAAAAACGCCTAATGTCGGCAAGACCCGCAAGTCGGACCCTGAACGATCGACGTCTCGTGGACCGTGTACAACTACCGTCGTCCTGAAGATGTTAGAGTCATCAAGTACCTCTCCGAACGAGCGTGAACGACTACAGTCACAAGAACGGGATCGGAAAGTCCGAAGACCCCAAGTACCACGACACCGATGACATGAACGTCTACAGAAACTCGTGCAACGATAAACATGTACCACTACCGTCGCCGAGATCGCGAGAACCTCTACCATCGACCCTAGAGCGTGCGAGAACGACTACTTCCACTATCGCTGTCGCGAGAACGCCTACTTCCTCTACTTTGCACCGAACGAGAACTGTCCCGCTTGCACGCTTCGAAGGTATAACCTCGAGATGACGTCCGTGAACGAATGCTTGCGATGTTTGAGATGCTCATTGAGGGTGTCCTGGATTAGGGGGTCTCCGGACAGCCGGACTATATCCTTTGGACGGACTGTTGGACTATGAAGATACATGATTGAAGACTTCGTTCCGTGTCTGGATGGGACTCTACTTGGCGTGGAAGGCAAGCTAGGAAATACGGATATGTATATCTCCTCCTTTGTAACCGACCTTGTGTAACCCTAGCCCCCTCTGGTGTCTATATAAACCGGAGGGTTTTAGTCCATAGGACAACATACAATCATACCATAGGCTAGCTTCTAGGGTTTAGCCTCTCCGATCTTGTGGTAGATCTACTCTTGTACTACCCATATCATAAATATTAATCAAGCAGGACGTAGGGTTTTACCTCCATCAAGAGGGCCCGAACCTGGGTAAAACATCGTGTCCCCAGCCTCCTGTTACCATCCGCCTAGACGCACAGTTCGGTACCCCCTACCTGAGATCCGCCTGTTTTGACACCGACATTGGTGCTTTCATTGAGAGTTCCTCTGTGTCGTCATCATCAGGCTTGATGGCTCCTTCGATCATCGTCAGCGATGCAGTCCAGGGTGAGACTTTTCTCCCCGGACAGATTTTTGTATTCGGCGGCTTTGCACTGCGGGCCAATTCGCTTGGCCATCTGGAGCAGATTGAAAGCTACGCCCCTGGCCATCAGGTCAGGTTTGGAAGCTTAAACTACACGGCCGATATCCGTGGAGACTTGATCTTCAATGGATTCGAACCCCTGCCAAGTGCGCCACACTGTCACGATGGGCATGATTTAGCTCTGCCGCCAACTGCGCCGACCGAGGGCGGGTGGCTAGACCCCGCCGCGGAGGCTGCAGCCTCAACGGTGATCGAGCTGAACACCAACCTTATCCTTCGCGAGGCCCGTGACTCCACATTGCCGGACTCTCCTCCGAACTCTGAACCGTCTGCGCCCCTGCCAATCGAATCCGATTGGGCGCCGATCGTGGAGTTCACTGCCGCGGATATCTTTCAGCACTCGCCCTTCGGCGACATACTGAATTCACTAAGGTCTCTCTCTTTGTTAGGAGAGTCCTGACCGGATTATGACCGGCAGGATTGGGATGCGGACGACGAAGAAATTCGACGCCCACCAACCACCCACTTCATAGCCACTGTCGATGACTTGACCGACATGCTCGACTTCGACTCCGAAGATATCGACGGTATGGACGACGATGCAGGAGACGAACAGGAACCACCGCCTATAGGGCACTGGAAAGCCACCTCGTCATATGATATATATATATATGGTGGACACACCCAAAGAGGGCAATGGCGACGAGACAGCGGAGGATGACCCCTCCAAGAAGCAACCCAAGCGACGACGTCAGCGGGGCCGCTCTAAGTCCCGCCAAAGCAAAAGCGGTGATACCGGCACATGAGATAATAACACTCCGGATAGTGCCGAAGATGGCAACAATCCCCTCCAGCATGATTTAGGGAAGGAAGATGGAGAAGCCAGCCCTCTAGAAGGAGCGGCAGATGGAGAGGCGGAGGATGATAATTACATGCCTCCCTCCGAAGACGAGGCAAGCCTCGACAATGACGAATTCATCATGCTAGAGGATCCTGTCGAACAAGAGCGCTTCAAGCGCCGGCTTATAACCATGGCAAATAGCCTTCAGAAAAAGCAGCAGCAGCTTCAAGCTGATCAAGATCTGCTAGCTGATAGATGGACTCAAGTCCTGGCGGTCGAGGAATATAAACTCGAACGCCCCTCCAAGAGTTACCCAAAATGCAGGTTGCTACCCCGACTGGAGGAAGAAGCGTATGACGCGACTGACCGGCCACCTCGTGGCCACGACAGAGAGGCATTCCAGCCAAAAGCTCAGCCTGCACCCCGATGCCATTCAAATAAAAAGGCATGGGGAAATACGCCAGACCTGCGAGACGTATTGGAGGACAAAGAAAAACACGCAAGATTGATCTATGGATCGCGGGGCGCGCCACTACGCGAGACGATAATCGTCACGCCGGATACAGTAAAAGTAAATCCGGCCGGGCCGAGCACAGCGGGCAAGACTCATTGGAGCTGCGTCGCGATATAGCCTAGTACAGAGGCGCCGCACACCCCTTATGCTTCACAGACGAAGTAATGGATCATCAAATCCCAGAGGGTTTCAAACCCGTAAATATAGAATCATACGACGACACAACAGATCCTGCGGTATGGATCAAGGATTTCCTCCTGCATATCCACATGGCATGCGGTGATGATCTACACGCCATTAAATACCTCCCACTCAAACTCAAAGGACCAGCTCGGCATTGGCTCAATTGCCTGCCAGCAGAGTCCATTGGCTGTTGGGAAGATCTGGAAGCCGCATTCCTCGACAACTTTCAGGGCACTTATGTGCGACCACCAGATGCCGATGACTTGAGCCACATAATTCAGCAGCTAGAGGAATCAGCCAGGCAATTCTACACATGGTTCCTAACAAAGAAAAATCAAATCGTCAACTGTCCGGATGCAGAGGCCCTAGCAGCTTTCAAGCACAACATCCGCGACGAGTGGCTAGCCCAACACCTTGGTCAAGAAAAGCCGAAATCTGTGGCAGCCCTCACGACACTCATGACCCGCTTTTGTGCGGGAGAAGACAGCTGGCTGGCTCGCAGTAATAACATATCAAAGAACCATGGTACTTCAGATACCAAGGACGGCAATAGCAGGTCACGTCGCAACAAACATAAGCGCCGCATTAACAGCGATAATACTGAGGATACGGCAGTCAATGCTGGATTCAGAGGCTCTAAACCCGGTCAGCGGAAAAAGCAATTCAAACAAAGCACTCTGGGCCCGTCCAGTTTGGACCGTATACTCGATCGCTCGTGTCAAATACACGGCACCCCAGACAAGCCAGCCAACCACACCAACAGGGATTGCTGGGTGTTCAAGCAGGCCAGCACGTTAATTGCCGAAAAAGATAAGGGGCCACATAGCGATGACGAGGAAGAGCCCCGGCAGCCGAACACCGGAGGACAGAAGAGGTTCCCCCCACAAGTGCGGATGGTGAACATGATATATGCAACCCACATCCCCAAGAGGGAGCGGAAGCGTGCGCTCAGGGACGTGTATGCGTTGGAGCCAGTCGCCCCAAAGTTCAACCCATGGTCCTCCTGTCCGATCACCTTCGATCGCAGGGACCACCCACTAGTATCCGTCATGGCGGATTTTTCGCACTGGTCCTAGACCCAATCATTGACAGATTTCACCTCACTCGAGTCCTTATGGATGGCGGCAGCAGCCTGAACCTTCTTTATCAGGACACAGTGTGAAAAATGGGTATAGACCCCTCAAGGATCAAACCCACTAAAACGACCTTTAAAGGCGTCATACCAGGTGTAGAGGCCCATTGCACAGGCTCAGTCACACTGGAACTGGTCTTCAGATCCCCGGATAACTTCCGAAGCGAAGAGTTAATCTTCGATATAGTCCCGTTCCGCAGTGGTTATCATGCACTGCTCGGGCAAACCGCATTTGCGAGATTCAATGCGGTACCGCATTAGGCATACCTCAAGCTCAAGATGCCAGGACCTCAGGGGGTCATTACAATTAATGGAAACACAGAGCGCTCTCTCCGAACGGAGGAGCACACTGTGGCCCTCGTAGCGGAAGCGCAAAGCAGCCTCTTAAGGCAATCCACTAGTTCGGCGTTTAAGGACCCGGACACCTTCAAGTGCGCCCGGAGTAATCGGCAACAGGACCGCCTGGCACGTTCCGAGCTCGCATAGCAATGCGGCCCCCACCCCGGTCCCAGCCAAACGGCAAAATCCGTGCCACGCGTACATAATTACGCATTAAAAATACCATGGGCACAGGCGGGGAGGGGGGCACGACTGCGGCACGCTCCAAGACGCGTCTTAAACCGCACCAGGGGCTTCCCGCTTTGTTATTTTTCTATTTTAGGACTTTAATCTCTGGAAACCCTGTCCGACAGTATGATTGCTGAACACATGATGCAGCAACCAAGGAGGCAGAAAGCTACGTCACACCATGGAACTCCCAGGTGGATTACGATAACGAGTGAAATATTTGCTTTAATATTATTCCTCAGCTTGCCCTTGGAAGGGACATGTCAAACAGTCCTACTTTTTGCTTATCGCACTACTTGTATCATTCTGCTTTAACACACCTTTTTGAATAAACAATGCATAGCATTAAGACTATTATTGCATTCTTCTTATATATATATATGTTTATTCATGACATCCAGCACCCGTACACTCTGGTACGGTCAATACACTAGGGGCTTAAGCATACCCCATAATACGGCGTGAGAAGTCCGAACACTTTCAACAGTGCGGCACTCCGAACTTATAGCATTATATGCATCAGCTGCGAATCATGTCTTGGGTCAATAGTTGGGTTTGCCCGGCTCCCATGTTTTGGTACCTTACGTTCCGCTATATCGGCTAAGGTAGCACTGGGAGAACTACTGCGATTGTGCCCTAGTTCTGCTGGGCTAAGCACCTCAGTAGAGAAAGCTAAAACTGACTGTCATGATAAGGCGAGAGACTGGTCGCTGTTCGAGAGGTTTTCGAGTCCTTAAAGACTTATGCCGCTTAGAGCGAGGAGTCGGCCCTGTCCGGCTTAAGGCGTGTATCGCGCCCCAGATTTGGCCTTCCGAATACTAGGGGCTTCGCCGAAATTTAAAATTATAGAATTCTATGGCTAAGTGAGAGTGATAACGCATTATAGTCCGATTGCCTTGTTCGTTGTGCTGAGCACCTCCCTCGAAGGACCCAAAAATGGGAACAAGAGTGCTCAGGTTTATCCCGAACACCCCAACACTCGTGGCATGGGGCCAGAAGCCGACAACTAGCCATCTCTCAGATTTGATAAACGGCCGAACAGAAGGTAATATTTTAAATTCAAACAAGTGTTGCATAGCGCATATGAACAAGTTTTCATGAATACAGGATTACATGAGCGGGTTTACTCAAATATTGTATCTTTGGTACACTCGTCCGCTACAAGACGGGCACCCTTCAAGACACCCTCATAGTACATCTCGGGGTGGCGATGCTCCTTGCCATCCGGTGGCCCTTCCTTGATCAGCTTCACAACATCTAGCTTGGCCCATTGCACCTTCACATGAGTGAAAGCCCGGCGTGCACCTTCGATGCAGACGGACCGCTTGACGACTTCCAGCCGTGGGTAGGCATCCACAAGCCGCCTCACCAGGCCGAAGTAACTGTTCGGAAGGGCGTCGCCAGGCCACAGCCGGACTATAAAGCCCTTCATGGCCTGTTCGACCGCCTTGTGTAGCTCGACCAGCTGCTTTAGCTGGTCGCTCATAGGCACCGGGTGTTCGGTCCCAGTATATTGGGCCCAGAACAACTTCTCCATGGAGCTTCCCTCCTCGGCCTGTTAAAACGTTGCGGCATCCGACACACTGCGGGGTAAATCTGCGAATGCTCCTAGAGAGCTCCGGATTCGGGTAAGTAACAAGTAATTTACTTTCACATGCTTGCTTTGCATATAGAATGCCTTACCCGCCGCTATTTTCTTCATCGCGTCAATCTCCTGGAGGGCCTTTTGGGCCTCGGCCTTGGCACTCTTTGCGCTCTCGAGGGCCGCGGCAAGCTCAGACTCTCGCCTTCAAGTCAAACTCCAATGCCTCGTGCTTCGTCATGAGAACGTGGAGCTCTTGCTGCACCTCGCCCACCCGAGCCTCATGCCTTTCCCGCTCGGTGCGCTCCTTGGCCGCTTTGTTTTCGGCCTCGGATAGCGCTTGCTTCAGGGTCGCCACCTCGGTCGTGGCCCCTGGAAAATTTACGATGATCCTGTCATTTTGCAATCACATTCTCTTTATACATATCCATAGACTAGGTACTACTTACCTTTGTTCTCCTCGAGCTGCCTCTTGGCAAGGCCGAGCTCGTCCTTGGACCCTTTCAGGTCCTGCTTCAGTGCGGCGACCTCCGCAGTTAGTGCGGCAGAGGCCAGCAGCGAAGCCTGCATACGCATATTGACATACTTATATTAGACTCCTGCGATATTGTTTGATCCTCCGTTCGGCTTTTCTTTGTGAACACCGAACAGAGCATCAGGGGCTACTGTCTATGCGGTAATATTTTTCCCCATATTTCAAAAACTTACCTCAAAGCCTGTTAGAAGGCTGGCACAGGCTTTAGTCAGTCCCTCTTGGCGGACTGAACCTTCTGGACCACTGCACTCATTATAGTGCGGTGCTCTTCATCGATGGAAGCGTTGCGAAGCACTCCCAGTAGATTGTCCGGTGCCTCTGGATGGACAGAGGTCACCGGCACAGGCGTCTTGCCCCTCTTGGAAGGAGGCCGTCTGCCCGAGTCCGGAACCGCCGGAGGTTCCGACGCGGTGTTCGGCTGAGGGCCGAACTCGGAGCCCTCGGGGGCTTTGCTCCCTCTGCTCCCAGAGTCCGGAAGGTCGCCTTGAGGCGCCTCCAAGACTGTCTCCCCTCGACCCGGTGCCTCTTGAGACAATACCTCGGCATTGTCCGTAGGGCAAGGGGAGGTGTCGGTCGGAAGTGGATCGCTATCCATATCCGACGAGCCCAGGGAGCCGTCCGACGATACGTCGATACGGGCTCGTGGCGGTCTGCATAGTCATAATTCAGCGTTAGGAGAGGCAGTGCGACAAAGGTATGCTATGAGTTGCTCTGGCATCCGAATACTTACGACTTCGCCAGGGGCTTGTCCTTGAGCAGCCACTCGTCTTCGCCTTCGACGGCGGTGGTGGAGTAGTCCGGAAGGAGAGTCCTTCCCTTCTTGGACCCTTCGGCCTCCCCAGTTGGGGCGGCCTTCCTTTTCTTGTCTCCCTCGGCTGGAGGGGGAGAATCTTCATCTTCCTCCTCGTCTTCGGGGGAGGAGTGCATCGCGGAGTTATCGAACGATGAGTCCGATACCACCTGGCGCCGGGAACTCTTTCGGGTTCCCTTGGCCTTCTTGGTCTTCTCCGGCACCTTGTAAGGAGCCGGAGTCAGCATCTTCGTTAGGAGAGCATCTGCTGGGCCTTCGGGCAAAGGAGCCGGATAGTCGATCTGTCTGGCCGTCTCCTGCCAGTCCTGTCAAAGGTACGGGAGCTTAGATCCCGCATAGAGTCAAACTATGAAAAACGAGTATCCTGTAAGAGGTAAAATAGCTTACCGCGCTGGCTTGGCGCTTTGCGCAGAATCCACGATCCTCGGTAGTGGGAGGGGGAACCTCGGCACCCTTGAATAGCACCTTCCAGGCATCCTCGTGTGTTGTGTCAAAGAGCCTGTTCAGAGTTTGGTGCTGGGCCGGGTCGAACTCCCACAAGTTGAAAGCCCATTGTTGACACGGGAGGATCCGGCGGATGAGCATGACCTGGACTACGTTGACGAGTTTGAGCTTCTTGCTCACCATGTTTTGGATACATGTTTGGAGTCTGGTCAGCTCTCCCGAACTACCCCAGGATAGGCCCTTCCCTTGCCAGGAGGTGAGCCACGTGGGGATGCAAGATCGGAACTCAGGGGCCACTGCCCATTTAGGGTCACGTGGCTCGGTGATGTAGAACCACCCCGATTGCCACCCCTTTATGGTCTCCACAAAGGAGCCCTCAAGCCATGTGATGTTGGGCATCTTGCCCACCATGGTGCCTCCGCACTCTGCCTGACGGCCGCTCACTACCTTCGGCTTGACATTGAAGGTCTTCAGCCGTAAGCCGAAGTGGGGCTTGATGCGGAGGAAGGCCTCGCACATGACGATAAACGCCGAGATGTTGAGGATGAAGTTCGGGGCCAGATCGTGGAAATCCAGGCCGTAGTAGAACATGACCCTGGATGAATGGGTGGAGATGGAATCCCAGTCCGCGGAGGAAATGGGTAAGGAACACTACCCTCTCATGGGGCCTGGGGGTGGGGATGAGCTGCCCCTCATCTGGGAGCCGGTGTGCGATGTCGTCGGGCAGGTATCCGGCTCTCCTCAGCTTCTTGATGTGTCCCTCCGTGACGGAGGAGACCATCCACCTGCCTCCCGCTCCGGACATGGTTGGAGAAGGTTGAGGTGGGAAATGCGGACTTGGGCGCTGGAGCTCGAGTGTGTAAAAATGGACGAGCAAAGGAGGAAGAAGGCGTGGATGAAAAGGTGAATCCTTATCCCTTTATATGGGCGGCCGAAACTATGCGCCCCCACTAGCCTGGTAAAACTCGCTTATCCCCCAAGCGCCGTAATCGATGGCGCGGTTGGGTTACCCACGCCCGTATTGATGAGAATCCTGTGATATGGGGAACATGATCTCTGCTTTGACAAGACGTGTCAAGAAACTGACTCGCGCTATGTGCGGGGCTAGTTAAAGAAAAACGATTTGAATAATCGCCGAGCCATGGCATGATGTCATGTTGCCTAAACGTGTCAGCAGATTAGATTTGTGGAAATATTATTCTCTCTATGGTGGTATGTGGAACTTATTTTGCAGGGACGAACACTATCCTTTATTTGAATGCTTCTGTGGTATATCCGGAGGAGCAACCCGCCTTGCAATGCCGAAGACAACACTGCGCGCCGGACTCGTCGTCATTGAAGCCTAGTTCAGGGGCTACTGAGGGAGTCCTGGATTAGGGGGTCTCCGGACAGCCGGACTATATCCTTTGGCCGGACTGTTGGACTATGAAGATACAAGATTTAAGACTTCGTCCCATGTCCGGATGGGACTCTACTTGGCGTGGAAGGCAAGCTAGGCAATACGGATATGTATATCTCTTCCTTTGTAATCGACCTTGTGTAACCCTAGCCCCTTCCGGTGTCTATATAAACCGGAGGGTTTTAGTCCGTAGGACAACATACAATCATACCATAGGCTAGCTTCTAGGGTTTAGCCTCTCCGATCTCGTGGTAGATCTACTCTTGTACTACCCATATCATAAATATTAATCAAGCAGGACGTAGGGTTTTACCTCCATCAAGAGGGCCCGAACCTAGGTAAAAGATCATGTCCCCGGCCTCCTGTTACCATCCGCCTAGACGCACAGTTTGGGACCCCCTACCCGAGATCCGCCGGTTTTGACACCGACACTCATGTTTGCACCGTGTCCAAATTGTCACTCGTTTCCTTGTCACCAACTCGTGGGACACCCGGAATCCGGGAGTGCCCCACCATCTTTTGCACGCATCCGCACACTTCTCCTTTGCATCGGTATCTCAATCGAGTTACCGGAACCGAAACGCTGCCGTGGCACTGTTTTCGTTATCGTTGCCGTGGCACCCCCTTTCCTTTCCACCACGGTGACAAATGCTTCTTAATGCTCTTGTCAACTTTTAATTAAAAGATTGCATAAACTTGTTCATGTCATCCGCATCATGATAACAACATTTGAATGTTTAAAATTTTTGTTGCAATAAATTACTAAGGCATATGGGGATTTACCGGATTCTTATTTGTTATATCCGGCCCCATTTAAATTGTTTAGATGGTGTAGTTTTGTTATGCCTCACCTCTTGCCATGTTAACCAACATTTAATATTGTTGAGTACCTAACCGAGAGTGAACTAATAATTGATGTGGTGTTCCGTCAATATGCAACTCGTTGCATATTGAGCTCCACTTAACTTGTAGTTTTTGTTTGCGCCCTTTGCCATGCCATGCATATTTAAACCGGACATGCATCATACTTGGTTGTGCATCATGCCATGTTTATGTGATGGTTGTTTATTATGTTGTTTGCTTCTTTCCGCTGTTGCTTCTTCGGGTTAGTTCCGATAACGTCGCGTTTGTGAGGATCCGTTCGACTACGTCCATTTATCTTCTTCATGGACTCGTTCTTCTTCCTTGCAGGATCTCACGCAAGATGACCATACCCTCGAAATCACTTCTATCTTTGCTTGCTAGTTGCTCGCTCTTTTGCTATGCCTATGCCGCGATACCTACCACTTGCTATATCATGCCTCCCATGTTGCCATATCAAACCTCTAACCCACCTTGTCCTAGCAAACCGTTGTTTGGCTATGTTACCGCTTTGCTCAGCCCCTCTTATAGCGTTGTTAGTTGCATGTGAAGATTGGAGTTTGTTCCTTGTTGGAACATGGATATTTTGTTGGGATATCACAATATCTCTTATTTAATTAATGCATCTATATACTTGGTAAAGGGTGGAAGGCTCGGCCTTATGCCTGGTGTTTTGTTCCACTTTTGCCGCCCTAGTTTCCGTCATATCAGTGTTATGTTCCTTGATTTTGCGTTCCTTACACGGTTGGGTTATAATGGAAACCCCTTGATAGTTCGCCTTGAATAAAACTCCTCCAGCAAGGCCCAACATTGGTTTTACCATTCGCCACCTAGACTTTTCTTTCCCTTGGGTTCTGCAGACTCAAGGGTCATATTTATTTTAACCCCCCCGGGCCAGTGCTCCTCTGAGTGTTGGTCCAACTGAGCGATGTTCGGGGCTACCAGGGGCAACTCTGGGCTGGCCTACCCGACGTCTTGCTCATCCGGTGTGCCCTGAGAACGAGATATGTGCAGTTCCTATCGGGATTTGTCAGCACATCTGGGTGGCTTTGCTGGTCTTGTTTTACCATTGTCGAGACGTCTTGTAACCGGGATTCCGAGCCTGATCGGGTCGTCCTGGGAGAAGGAATATCCTTCGTTGACCGTGAGCGCTTGTGATGGGCTAAGTTGGGGCACCCCTGCAGGGTTTTGAACTTTCGAAAGCCGTGCCCGTGGTTATGGGCAGATGGGAATTTGTTAATGTCCGGTTGTAGAGAACTTGAAACCTTAACTTAATTAAAATGCATCAACCACGTGTGTAGCCGTGATGGTCTCTTTCCGGCGGAGTCTGGGAAGTGAACACAACGTTGGAGTTATGTTTGACGTAGGTTGTTCTAGGATCACTTCTTGATCATAGATTCTCGAACGTGCTTTGCCTTCTCTTCTCGCTCTTTTTTGCGTAAGTTAGCCACCATATATGCTAGTGCTTGCTGCAGCTCCACCTCACATACCTTTTACCTTACCCATAAGCTTAAATAGTCTTGATCGCGAGGGTGTGAGATTGCTGAGTCCCCGTGACTCACAGATACTTCCAAAACCAGTTTGCAGGTGCCGATGTTACGGTGCAGGCGATTCAACCAAGCTCAAGGAGGAGCTCGATGAAGATCTTGTTCATCGTGTTGTTTCATTTCAGTTGATCAGTAGTGGAGCCCAGTCGGGGCGATCGGGGATCTTTTGCATTAGGGGTAGTCTTCTTTTATTTTGGTTCCATAGTCGGACCTTGATTGTATCTGGATGATGTAATGCTTTATTCATGTATTGTGTGAAGTGGCGATTGTAAGCCAACTCTGTACCTCTTTCTTATTCAGTATATGGGATGTGTAAATATTACCCCTCTTGCAACATGCCTACAATGCGGTTATGCCTCTAAGTCATGCTCTGACACGTGGGAGATATAGCCGCATCGTGGGTGTAACAATAATGTAATGCGAGGGATAAGATTTTATGATGGGTACTTGGTATGTTTGACTTGGTAATGGCGCCAAAAATGACTCGTTGTTGCAGTCAAATCTTGACTTGACTTGGCGCGAATATCCCCGACAACGGCGCCAGAAATCCTTCTTGCTACCTCTTGAGCACTGCGTTGGTTTTCCCTTGAAGAGGAAAGGGTGATGCAGCAAAGTAGCGTAAGTATTTCCCTCAGTTTTTGAGAACCAAGGTATCAATCCAGTAGGAGATCATGCTCAAGTCCCACGCACCTACACAAACAAATAAGAACCTCACAACCAACACGATAAAGGGGTTGTCAAGCCCTTCACGGTTACTTACAAGAGTGAGATCTGATAGATATGATAAGATAATATTTTTGGTATTTTTATGATAAAGAGAAATAAAGATGAAAATTAAAATAAACGATAAAGGAAATAACTAAGTGTTGGAAGATTAATATGATGAAAGATAGACCCGGGGGTTATAGGTTTCACTAGTGGCTTCTCTCAAGAGCATAAGTATTACGGTGGGTAAATGAATTACTATCGAGCAATTGATAGAATTGAGCATAGTTATGAGAATATCTAGGTATGATCATGTATATAGGCATCATGTCCGTGACAAGTAGATTACTCCACACATCGACCGCTATCCAGCATGCATCTAGAGTATTAAGTTCATAGGAATAGAGTAATGCTTTAAGGAAGATGACATGATGTAGAGGGATAAACTCATGAAATATGATATAAACACCATCTTTTTATCCTCGATGTCAACAATACAATACGTGTCGGTTCCCTTTATGTCACTGCGATCGAGCACCGCAAGATTGAACCCAAAGCTAAGCATTTCTCCCATTGCAAGAAAGATCAATCAAGTAGGCCAAACCAAACTGATAATTTGAAGAGACTTGCAAAGATAAACCAACCATATATAAAAGAATTCAGAGGAGAATCAAATATTGTTCATAGATAATCTGGATCATAAACCCACAATTCATCAGATCTCGACAAACACACCGCGAAAGAAGATTACATCGAATAGATCTCCAAGAAGATCGAGGAGAACTTTGTATTGAGATCCAAAGAGAGAGAAGAAGCCATCTAGCTAAGAACTATGGAGCCGTAGGTCTAGAGTAAACTACTCACACATCACCGGAGAGGCCATGGAGTTGATGTAGAGGCCCTCCGTGATCAATGCCCCCTCCGGCGGAGCTCCGGAAACGGCCCCAAGATGGGATCTCTCGGGTACAGAAGGTTGCGGCGGTGGAATTAGGTTTTCGTGGTGCTCCTGGATGTTTGGGGGGGGGGTACGTGGATATATATATATATAGGAGGAAGAAGTACGCGGTGGAGCAACGGAGGGCCCACGAGGGTGGAGGGCACGCCCAGGGGGGTAGGCACGCCCCCTGCCTCGTGCCTTCCTCCCTTGTTTCTTGACGGCCACTCCAAGTCTCCTGGATCACGTTTGTTGAGAAAATCACGTTCCCGAAGGTTTCATTCCGTTTGGACTCCGTTTGACATTCCTTTTCTTCGAAACCCTAAAATAGGCAAAAAACAGCAATTTGGGCTGGGCCTCCGGTTAGTAGGTTAGTCCCAAAAATGATATAAAGTGTAAAATAAAGCCCATTGACATCCAAAATAGATAATATAATAGCATGGAGCAATCAAAAATTATAGAGACGTTGGAGACGTATCAAGAAACAATCTAGGAGGCCACGAGGCAGGGGGCGTGCCTACCCCCCTGGGCGTGCCCCCCACCCTCGTGGGCCCCTCGTTGCTCCACCGACCTACTTCTTCCTCCTATATATATATTAACATACCCCGAAAACATCTAGGATCACCACGAAACCCTATTTCTACCGCCACAACCTTCTGTACCCAAGAGATCCCATCTTGGGGCCTTTTCCGGAGCTCCTCCGAAGGGGGCATTGATCACGGAGGGCCTCTACATCAACTCCATGGCCCCTTCGATGATGTGTGAGTATTTTACCTCAGACCTTTGGGTCCATATCTAGTAGCTAGATGGCTTCTTCTCTCTCTTTGGATCTCAATACAAAGTTCTCCTCGATTCTCTTGGAGATCTATTCGATGTAATCTTCTTTTGCGCTGTGTTTGTCAAGATCCGATGAATTGTGGGTTTATGATCAAGTTTATCTATGAACAATATTTGAATCTTCTCTGAATTATTTTATGTATGATTGGTTATCTTTGCAAGTCTCTTCGAATTATCAGTTTGGTTTGGCCTACTAGATTGATCTTTCTTGCAATGGGAGAAGTGCTTAGCTTTGGGTTCAATCTTGCAGTGTCCTTTCCCAGTGACAGTAGGGGCAGCAAGGCACGTATTGTATTGTTGCCATCAAGGATAACAAGATGGGGTTTATATCATATTGCATGAATTTATCCCTCTACATCATGTCATCTTGCTTAAGGCGTTACTCTGTTCTTATGAACTTAATACTCTAGATGCATGCTGATAGCGGTCGATGTGTGGAGTAATAGTAGTAGATGCAGGCATGAGTCGGTCTACTTGTCACAGACGTGATGCCTATATACATGATCATACCTTGATAATCTCATAATTATTCGCTTTTCTATCAATTGCTCGACAGTAATTTGTTCACCCACCGTAATACTTATGCTATCTTGAGAGAAGCCACTAGTGAAACCTATGGCCCCCGGGTCTATTCTTCCATCATACAAGTTTCCAATATATTTTATTTTGCAATCTTTACTTTCAATCTATATCATAAAGATACCAAAAATATTTATCTTATTATTATTATCTCTATCAGATCTCACTCTTGCAAGTGGCCATGAAGGGATTGATGATACGTCTCCAACATATCTATAATTTTTTATTGTTCCATGCTATATTATATTCGGTTTTGGACATTATTGGGCTTTATTATACAATTTTATATTATTTTCAGGACTAACCTATTAACTGGAGGCCCAGCCCAGAATTGCTGTTTTTGCCTATTTCAGAGTTTCGCAGAAAAAGAATATCAAACGGAGTCCAAACGGAATGAAACCTTCGGGAACGTGATTTTCGGAACGAACGTGATCCAGAGGACTTGGACCCTACGTCAAGACATCAACCAGGAGGGCATGAGGTAGGGGGCGCGCCTACCCCCCAGGCGCGCCCTCCACCCTCGTGGCCCCCCTGTTGCTCCACTGACGTACTCCTTCCTCCTATATATACCTACGTACCCCCAAACTACCAGATACAGAGCCAAAAACCTAATTCCACCACCGCAACCTTATGTACCCTTGAGATCCCATCTTGGGGCCTGTTCCGGAGCTCCGCCTGAGGGGGCATCGATCACGGAGGGCTTCTACATCAACACCATAGCCTCTCCAATGATGTGTGAGTAGTTTACCTCAGACCTTCGGGTCCATAGTTATTAGCTAGATGGCTTCTTCTCTCTTTTTGGATCTCAATACAATGTTCCCCCCTCTCTCGTGGAGATCTATTCGATGTAATCTTCTTTTGCGGTGTGTTTGTTGAGACCGATGAATTGTGGGTTTATGATCAAGTTTATCTATGAACAATATTTGAATCTTCTGAATTCTTTTATGTATGATTGGTTATCTTTGCAAGTCTCTTCGAATTATCAGTTTGGTTTGGCCTACTAGATTGATCTTTCATGCAATGGGAGAAGTGCTTAGCTTTGGGTTCAATCTTGCGGTGTCCTTTCCCAGTGACAGTAGGGGCAGCAAGGCACGTATTGTATTGTTGCCATCGAGGATAACAAGATGGGGTTTATATCATATTGCATGAATTTATCCCTCTACATCATGTCATCTTTCTTAAAGCGTTACTCTGTTCTTATGAACTTAATACTCTAGATGCATGCTGGATAGCGGTCGATGTGTGGAGTAATAGTAGTAGATGCAGGCAGGAGTCGGTCTACTTGTCTCGGACGTGATGCCTATATACATGATCATACCTAGATATTGTCATAACTATGCTCAATTCTGTCAATTGCTCAACCGTAATTTGTTCACCCACCATAAATACTTATGCTCTTGAGAGAAGCCACTAGTGAAACCTATGGCCCCCGGGTCTATTTTTCATCATATTAATCTTCCAACACTTAGCTATTTCCATTGCTTTTTATTTTTCTTTGCATCTTTATCATAAAAATACCAAAAATATTATCTTATCATATCTATTAGATCTCACTCTCGTAAGTGACCTTGTAGGGATTGCCAACCCATTATCGCGTTGGTTGCGAGGATTTATTTGTTTGTGTAGGTGCGAGGGACTCATGCGTGGCCTCCTACTGGATTGATACCTTGGTTCTCAAAAACTGAGGGAA
This sequence comes from Triticum urartu, assembly GCF_056163025.1. Classification (NCBI taxonomy): domain Eukaryota; kingdom Viridiplantae; phylum Streptophyta; class Magnoliopsida; order Poales; family Poaceae; genus Triticum; species Triticum urartu. Next base: position 145,336,764 of record NC_141879.1, on the reverse strand, counting down.
ATACTTATGCTCTTTTGCTGCATCACCCTTTCCTCTTCAAGGGAAAACCAACGCAGTGCTCAAGAGGTAGCAATAAGGATTTCTGGCACCGTTGCCGGGGAGTCTACGCAAAAGTCAACACACCAAGTACCCATCACATACCCTTATCTCCCGCATTACATTATTTGCCATTTGCCTCTCGTTTTCCTCTCCCCCACTTCACCCTTGCCATTTTATTCACCCTCTTTTCTTCGCCTTCTTCCCGTATGTATCCTTGTTTGTGTTCCATGTGCCCTCTATTTGCTTGCATCTTTGTTGCTAAAATCTATTGTTATGGATCCACTTAAAGTGTTCTACTTGGATCATCTTCGATCCTTATGCGCTCGTGCTGAAACCCCAACTAGCCTAGTTGATGGGAAATCTTTAGATGAGCATGCTCATTTTGTGCGTCACTGTTTGTCTGAAAAGGGAGACTCTTATGGGGTCAAATAAATAGATTGATGTGTTATTCTTGGAATCTTTGTGAAATTTATGATTTTACTTGTTGCTCTAAGAACCCTAAAAAACACCCCCTACCTATGTGAGTTTAATGATAATGAAATCTTATCTTCTTATGCAAAGGGTGTTTATAGTTACTATGATATCGAACAAATTGAAGAATTTGTTGCTTTTAAAGGTGCTTATGAAGTTGCTTCTTTGATTGAAAAGTATGATATTACTCTCTATGAATCTGAAATTTTTGACATACTTCAATATTTCTATGAAAACTATGCTCATAATTTCTATGTCAAAGAATTTATTGAAAGAATGACCGTTGCTTTGGAAGAAGATAATGATATGCATGAATCTATAGATAATTATGATTCCGATGATTTGATTGAAATATCCCTTGATGAACATGATGATTGCTATTCTTGTGGCCATGATGCCAATATTTATGACGATGAATTTGCTATAGTTCCTTACGTTAAACATGAGATCGTTGCTATTGCACCCATACTTGATAATTCCTTTGATGAAAAGCATGATTGCAATGATGTTATTATAAATTCTCTTAGTGTCAATTGTGTTAATGATATGCAAAACCTCAAGCTTGGGGATGCTTGTTTTGCTATGACTACTATTTGTTGCAATGATCATGATTGGGGTGATTCTTCTTATGATCTTGAAAATTTATTTAAGCTCCATGATGAATATGAGATTGATAATAGTGTTTGCAATATTATTAAAAGTGGGTTTGGAGAGGTCATGACTTTAGTTAATGTTAATCCCACTATTTTGGAAGAGTGTCAACTTTGCATGCATGTGGATCATGTTGAAAATATTTTATGTGATAGCTATTTTGTTGAATTTGCTTATGATCCTACATGTAATTATTATGAGAGAGGAAAATATGGTGGTAGAAATTTTCATGTTACTAAATTACCTCCCGTTATGTTGAGATTGCTATTGTTTCTTTCCACTTCCTTGCATATGCTAGTTTTTGCTTGCGATGATAATTTGTTTGCCTATAAGATGCCTATGCATAGGAAGTATGTTAGACTTAGATGTGTTTGTCACGTGTTTTATGATGCTCTCTTTGTGCTTCAATTCTTGTCTTTCATGTGAGCATCATTGAAATCTTATGCCTAGCTAGGGGCGTTAAACGATAGCGCTTGTTGGGAGGCAACCCAATTTTATTTTTATTCCTTGCTTTTAGCTCCTGTTTAGTAATAAATAATTTATCTAGCCTCTGTTTTGGTTGTGTTTTATGTTTTAATTAGTGTTTGTGCCAAGTAGAACCGTTGGGAAGACTTGGGGAAAGTCTTTTTAATCTTGCTGTAAAAAACAGAAACTTTAGCGCTCACGAGAATTGCTGCCATTTTTATTTGAAAAGCACTATTTAGTTAATTATTTTTTCAGATTATTAATAGATAAATTCCTCACGTCCAGCAATTTATTTTAGAATTTTTGGGGTTCCAGATCTTGCGCTAGCTACAGATTACTACAGACTGTTCTGTTTTTGTGTGTTGTTTGTTTATTTTGATGAATCTATGGCTAGTAAAATAGTTTATAAACCATAGAGAAGTTGTAATACAGTAGGTTTAACACCAATATAAATAAATAATGAGTTCATTACAGTACCTTGAAGTGGTCTTTTGTTTTCTTTTGCTAACGGAGCTCACGAGATTTTCTGCTGAGTTTTGTGTTGTGAAGTTTTCAAGTTTTGGGTGAAAGATTTGATGGATTATGGAACAAGGAGTGGAAAGAGCCTAAGCTTGGGGATTCCCATGGCACCCCAATATAATCTAAGGACACCTAAAAGCCAAAGCTTGGGGATGCCCCGGAAGGCATCCCCTCTTTCGTCTACTTCCATCGGTAACTTTACTTGGAGCTATATTTTTATTCATCACATGATATGTGTTTTGCTTGGAGCGTCTTGTATTATTTGAGTATTTATTTTTTAGTTTACCACAATCATCCTTGCTGTACACACCTTTTGAGAGAGTCGCACTTGATTCAGAATTTACTAGAATACTCTATGTGCTTCACTTATATTTTTTGAGCTTTATAGTTTTTGCTCTAGTTCTTCACTTATATCTTTTAGAGCTCGATGGTGGATTTGTTTTATAGAAACTATTGATCTCTCATGCTTCACTTATATTATTTTGAGAGTCTTAAAATAGCATGGCAATTGTCTTTAATTAATGCCATGAGAAATTTGATGCTTGATAATTGTTTTGAGATATAAAGGTAGTAATATCATAGTTGTGCTAGTTGAGTAATTGTGGAATTGAAAAATACATGTGTTGGAGTTTGTGATTCCCGTAACATGCACGTATGGTGAACCGTTATGTAACAAAGTCGGAGCATGAAGTATTTGTTGATTGTCTTCCTTTGTGTGGCGGTCGGGATCGCATGATGGTTAACTCCTACCAACCCTTCCCCTAGGAGAATGCATAGTAGTACTTTGCTTCGAGGGCTAATAAATTTTTGCAATAAGTATATGAGTTCTTTATGACTAATGTTAGTCCATGGATTATACGCACACTTACCTTTCCACAATTTTCTAGCCTCTTCGGTACCGCGCATTGCCCTTTCTCACCTTGAGAGTTGGTGCAAACTTCGCCGGTGCATCCAAACCCCGTGATATGATATGCTCTATCACACATAAACCTCCTTATATCTTCCTCAAAACAGCCACCATACCTACCTATCATGGAATTTCCATAGCCATTCCAAGATACATTGCCATGCAACTTTCCACCGTTTCATTTATCATGATATACTCCATTATTGTCATATTGCTTTGCATGATCATGTAGTTGACATTGTATTTGCGGCAAAGCCATCATTCATAATTCTTTCATACATGTCGCTCTTGATTCATTACATATCCTGGTACACCGCCGGAGGCATTCATATAGAGTCACATTTTGTTCTAAGTATTGATTTGTAATTCATGAGTTGTAAGTAAATAAAAGTGTGATGATCATCATTATTAGAGCATTGTCCCAAGTGAGGAAAGGATGATGGAGACTATGATTCCCCCACAAGTCGGGATGAGACTGCAGACTAAAAAAAGAGTCCATAAAAAAGAGAAAAGGCCCAAATAAAAAAATGAGAGAAAAAGAGAGAAGGGATAATGTTACTATCCTTTTACCACGCTTGTGCTTCAAAGTAGCACTATCGGTGTCAAAACCGGCGGATGTCGGGTAGGGGGTCCCGAACTGTGCATCTAGGCCGGATGGTAACAGGAGGCAAGGGACACGAAGTTTTACCCAGGTTCGGGCCCTCTCGATGGAGGTAAAACCCTACGTCCTGCTTGACTAATATTGATGATATGGGTAGTACAAGAGTAGATCTACCACGAGATCGGAGAGGCTAATCCCTAGAAGCTAGCCTATGGTATGATTGTTGTTGTGTATGTTGTCCTACGGACTAAAACCCTCCGGATTATATAGACACCGGAGAGGGTTAGGGTTACGCAAAGTCAGTTACAATGGTAGGAGATCTACATATCGGTATCGCCAAGCTTGCCTTCCACGCCAAGGAAAGTCCCTTCCGGACACGGGACGGAGTCTTCAATCTTGTATCTTCATAGTCCAGGAGTCCGACTGAAGGTATAGTCCGGCCATCTGGACACCCCCTAATCGAGGACTCCCTTAGTAGCCCCTGAACCAGGCTTCAATGACGACGAGTCCGGCACGCAGATTGTCTTCGGCATTGCAAGGCGGGTTCCTCCTCCAAGTACTTCATAGAAGATTTTGAACACCAAGATAGTGTCCGGCTCTGCAAAACAAGTTTCCACATATTGCCATAGAGAGAATAATATTTACACAAATCTAATCTGCTAACGTATTTCGTAGTGTGACACACCACGGCCAAGCCTTTATCAGAGTCGTTTCATTATCCCACCTCAGCGCATCATGCGAGGCGGTTTCCTTGGCACGTCTTGTTAAAGCAGAGATCGTGTCCCCTTATTCCGGGATTCTCATCAATACGGGCATGGGTAACCCAACCGCGCCATTGATTACGGCGCTTGGAGATAAGCGAGTTTTACCAGGCTGGTGGGGACACGTAGTTGCATCCACCCATATAAGGGGATAAGGATCCACCTTTTCACCTAGGCCTTCTTCCTCCCTTGCTTATCCATTCTCGCGCACTCGAGCTCCAGCGCCCAAGTCCGCACTCCCCACCTCAACCTTCTCCAGCCATGTCCGAAGCGGGAGGCAAGTGGATGGTCTCCTCCGTCACGGAGGGACACATAAAAAAACTGAGGAAGGCCAGATACTTGTCTAATGACATTGCGTACCGGCTTCCCGAAAAGGGGCAGCTCATCCCCACCCCTAGGCCCTATGAGAGGGTGGTGTTCCTCCCCTATTTCCTCCACGGACTGGGCTTCCCACTTCACCCATTTGTCCGGGGGCTCATGTTCTACTATGGCCTGGATTTCCACGATCTGGCCCCGAACTTTGTCCTCAACATCTCGGCGTTTATCGTCGTGTGCGAGGCTTTCCTCCGCATCCGCCCCCACTTCGGCCTATGGCTCAAGACTTTCAATGTCAAGCCGAAGGTGGTGCGCGGCAACCAGGCGGAGTGCGGAGGCGCCATGGTGGGCAAGATGGCCAACGTCTTATGGCTCGAGGGCTCCTTCGTGGAGACCCTAAAGGGGTGGCAATCGGGGTGGTTTTACATCACCGAGCCGCGCGACCCTGAATGGGTCGCAGCCCCCGAGTTTCGATCTGGACCCCCTATGCGGCTCACCTCCTGGAAGGAGACGGGCCTGTCGTGGGGTAAAAAAGGAGAGCTGGCCGGACTCCAAACATGCATCCAAACCCTGGTGGACAAGAAGCTCAAACTTGTCAACGTAGTCCAGGTTATGGTCATCCGCCTGATCCCCCCGTGTCAACAAAGGGCTTTCAACCTGTGGGAGTTCGACCCGGCGCGGCACCAAACTCTGAGAAAGCTCTTCGATACGACGTACGAAGATGCCTGGAAGGAGATTTTCAAGGGCGCCGAGGCCCCTACATCCGCTACCGAGGATCGCGGATTCAGTACGCAGCGTCACGCTCATGCGGTAAGCTGTTTTTTTCTTTTACAGGGTATTAGTTTTTCATAGTTTGACTCCATGCAGGATCTAAGCTCCCTTACCTTTGACAGGATTGGCAGGTGACGTCCGGACAGATCAACTGTCCGGCTCCTTTGCCCGAAGGCCTAGCGGACGCTCGCTTGGCGAAGCTGCTGGTTCCGGCACCCTATGTGGTGCCGGAGAAGAAGGCCGCAAAAAAGGCCACGGGGACTCGAAAGAGTGCCCGGCGCCAGGAGGTGTCGGATCCATCATCCGACGGTTCCGAGGCGCATTCCTCCCGTGAAGACGAGGAGGAAGAAGAAGAGACCTCTCCCCCTCCAGCGGGAGGAGAGAAGAAAAGGAAGGCCGCCCTCTCTGGGGAGGCCAGAGGGTCCAAGAATGTGAAAACCCTTCCTCCGGACTACTCCACCGACGCCGACGACGGCGGAGAGGAGTGGCCGCCCAGGGCCAAGCCCCTGGCAAAATCGTAAGTATTCGGATACCAGAGTGATTCATAGTATTCGTTTATTGCACAACTTTCCCTTATGTCGAATATGTTTATGCAGCCCACCCAAAGACCGGCTCGACGCGTCGTCGAGCGGCTCACTGGACTCGTCGGATGTGAACTCGCTTCCGACGGCTTCCTCACCCCGCCCTACGGACGACACCGAAGTGTTGTCCCAACAGGTTCCAAGCCGGGAGGAGGTGGTCCTGGAGGCGCCGCAAGGCGACCTCCCGGACTCCAGGAGTAAAGGGGATGAAACCCCCCAGGGCTCCAAGTCCGGCTCTAGGCCGGACACCGCTCCCGAACCTTCAAAGGTTCCAGAGTCCGGTGGGGGGCCTCCTTCCAAGAGGAGCAAGCCCACCGTGCCGGTGACCCCCGTCCAACCGGAGGCGCCGGACAACCTGTTGGAGGCGCTCCAAGGCGCCTCCATCGACGAGGAGCACCGCACCATTATGAGTGTGGTGGTCCAGAAGGTTTAGTTCACCAAGAGCAGACTGACTGAAGCTTGTACTAGCCTTCTAACAGGCTTTGAGGTAAGTAAAGAATGTGTAAACAGTATTACCGCATAGATAGTAGCCCCTGATGCTCTGTTTGGTGTTCGGGAAGAAAAGTCGAATAGAGGATCAAATAAAATTCGCAGGAGTCTAACAAAAAGGAGTCAATATGCGTATGCAGGCTTCGCTGCTGGCGTCCGCCGCACTGACTGCGGAAGTGGACATGCTAAAGCAGAAGCTCGAGCGGTCCGAGCAAGAGCTCGGGCGTGCCAAGAAGCAGCTCGAGGACAATGAAGGTAAGAAATACCTTGTTTAAATATATATAAAAAGGTGCAATTGCAAAAAATGACAGGATTATCGTGGCTATTGTAGGGGCCACGTCTGAGGTGGCGACCCTTAAGCAAGCACTGGTCGAGGCCGAGAAGAAGGCGGCCACGGAGCGCACCGAGCGGGAGAAGTATGAGGCCGAGGTTGGCAAGGTACGGCAAGAGCTCCAGGCTCTCATGGAAAAACATGAGAGTTTGGAGGTTGACTCAAAGACGCGAGCGTCCGAGCTCGCGGTGGCTATTGAAAATGCCAAGTCTGCCAAGGCCGAATCCCAGAAGACCCTCCAGGAGTTGGATGAGGTGAAGAAGATAGCGGCGGGTAAGGCATTCTTTATGCAAAGCAAACACATAAACGTGAGTTACTTGTTACTTACCCGAATCCAGAGCTCTCCAGGAGCGTTCGCAGATCTTCCCCGGAGTGTGTCCGATGCCGCCGCATTCTATCGAGCTGAGGAGGGCAGCTCGACAGAGAAGGTGTTCTGGTCTCAGTATGCTGAGGCCGGACACCCCATGCCCCTAAGCGACCAGCTGAAGCAACTGGTCGAGCTCCACAAGGCGGCCGAACAGGCCATGGAGGGCCTCATAGTTCGGCTGTGGCCTGGAGGGGCTCTGCCTGGGAGCTATTTTGGGCTGGTGCGGCGGCTGGTGGAGGCCTGTCCAAGGCTCGAAGTCATCAAGCGCTCCGTCTGCATTGAAGGTGCCCGTAGGGCCCTTACCCATGATAAGGTGCACTGGGGCAAGCTGGATGCTGAGAAGCTTGTGAAGGACGGGCCACCGCCGGGGAAAGAGCATCGCAAGCCCGAGAATTATTATAAGGATGTTCTGAAGGGTGCCTGCCTTGTGGCAGATGAATGTTCTAGGGATGTAATTTTTGAGTGAAACTTGCTCGTTTTGTCTTGTGCACTGAAAACTTGTTCATATGCGCTATGCAATGCTGTTGGAATTTAAAATATTACCTTCTGTGCGGCTGTTTATCAATTCTGAGAGATGGCAAGTCGTCGGCTTCTGCCCCTGTGCCGCTAGTGCTGGGGTGTTCGGGGATAAACCTGAGCGCTCTTTTTCCCATGTTTGGGTCCTTCAAGGGAGGCGCTCAGCCCCACGAACAAGGCAATCAGACTATAATGCATGAACACTCTCACTTAGCCATAGAATTCTATAATTTTAAATTTCGGTGAAGCCCCTGGTATTCGAAAGACCGAGTTCGGGGCGCTATCCACGCCTTGGACGGACAGAGCCGGCTCCTCGCTCTAAGCGGCATAAGTCGTTAGGGACTCGAAAAACCTCTCGAACAGCGACCAGCTCTCGCTTCATCATGACAGTTAGTTTTAGCTTTCTCCACTGAGGTGCTCGACCCAGCTCAACTGGGGCACAATCGCAGTGATTCTCCTAGTGCTACCTTAGCCGATATAGCAGAACGTAAGGAACCAAAACATAGGAGCCGGGCAAACCCAACTATTGACCCAAGACATGATTCGGAGCCGATGCATATAATGCTATAAGTTCGGGGTGCCGCACTTGTTAAAGTGTTCGAACTTCTCACACCATATTGAGGGGTACTAAAGCCCCTGGCGTATTTAGGCCGTACCAAAGTGTATGGGTGCAATATGTCATTAAGGAACATATATATATATAAAGAGTAATGCAAAAATAGACAAAAGCTATGCACTATTTATTAAAGAGGGCTGCGATCAAAGCAGAACGATACAAATAATGCGATAAGAAAAAGGTTGGACTATGTAACATGTCCGTTCCAGGGGCAAGCTGTGGAATAGTATGCGAAATAGGTATACTGCTCGTGATAGAGACCACCTGGGAGTTCCGTAATGCGGCGCGGCTTGTCTGCTTCCCTGGTTCTTGCATCGTTTGTGCGGCAATTGAACTGCCGAACAGGCCTTCCGAAGTGTGGAGTCCTGAAAGTAAGAGAAAATTAAAAAATCCGCAGCCCCTGGTGCGGTTTAAGCCGTGTTTCGGGCGTGCCGTGATGGTGCCCCTTCCCCTATACCCATGGTATTTCTAGAGCGTAGTTATGTACGCGAAGTACTGGTGTTGCATTTTTGCGAGGGCTGGGGCTGGGGCCGCATTGCTATGCCTACTCGGATCGTGCCAGGCGGTCTTGTTGTAGGTTACTCCGGGTGCGCTTGACGGTGTCCGGTCGTTGAATGGCCGGGCTGGAGAACTGCCTGGAGAGGCTGCTTTGTACTTCCGCTGCAAGGGCCGCCGTGTGCTCCTCCGTTCGGAGGGAGCATTCGGTGTTTCCATTGACCGTAATTACTCCTCGAGGGCCTGGCATCTTGAGCTTAAGGTATGCGTAGTGCGGTACCGCATTGAACTTGGCGAATGCAGTTCGCCCGAGCAGTGCGTGATAGCCACTACGGAATGGGACTATGTCGAAGATTAACTCCTCGCTTCAGAAATTATCCGGAGATCCGAAGACCACTTCAAGTGTGACTGAGCCTGTACAGTTGTCCTCTACACCTGGTATTATGCCTTTAAAGGTCGTTTTGGTGGGCTTAATCCTCGAGGGATCTATGCCCATTTTCCGCACTATATCCTGGTAAAGCAGGTTCAGGCTACTGCCGCCGTCCATAAGGACTCTAGTGAGATGAAATCCGTCAATAATTGGGTCTAGAACCAATGCGACGAATCCGCCATGACGGATGCTAGTGGGATGGTCCCTTCGATCAAAGGTGATCGGGCTGGAGGACCATGGGTTGAACTTTGGGGCGACTAGCTCTACCGCGTATACATCCCTTAATGCGTGCTTCCGCTCCCTTTTGGGGACGTGGGTTACGTATATCATGTTCACCGTCCGCACTTGTGGGGGAAAACCCTTCTATCCACTGTTGTTCGGCGGCCGGGGCTCCTCATCGTTGTCGCTATGCAGCCTCTTGTCTTCATTTTCGGCGTTTAACTTGCCTGCCTGCTTGAACACCCAACAATCCCTATTGGTGTGATTGGCCGGCTTTTCGGGGGTGCCATGTATCTGGCACAAGCGGTTGAGTATTTGGTCCAAACTGGACGGGCCCCTAGGATTCCTTTTGAATGCCTTTTTCCGCTGACCGTATTTAGAGCCTCTGAATCCGGCATTAACTGCCGTACCCTCAGCATTGTCGCCGTTAATGCGGCGCTTCTGCTTGTGGCGACACGACCTGCCACTACTGTCCCTGGTATCCGAATTACCAGGGTTCTTGGTCATATTGTTGCTACGAGCAAGCCAGCTGTCTTCTCCCGCGCAAAAGCGGGTCATGAGTGTCGTGAGTGCTGCCATAGACTTCGGCTTTTCCTGTCCAAGGTGCCGGGCAAGCCACTCGTCACGGATATTGTGCTTGAAGGCTGCTAGGGCCTCAGCGTCCGGACAGTCGACTATTTGATTTTTCTTTGTTAGGAACCGTGTCCAGAATTGCCTGGCGGATTCCTCTGGCTGCTGAATTACATGACTTAGGTCATCGGCGTCTGGGGGTCGCACATAAGTGCCCTGGAAATTGTCGAGGAATGCGGCTTCCAGGTCCTCCCAACAACTGATTGATCCTGTTGGCAAGCTGTTAAGCCAATGCCGAGCTGGTCCTTTAAGCTTGAGTGGGAGGTATTTGATGGCATGGAAATCATCGCCGTGGGCCATGTGGATATGAAGGAGATAATCCTTGATCCATACCGCAGGATCTGTTGTGCCATCATATGATTCGATATTTACGGGTTTGAAACCCTCGGGGATTTGATGATCCATTATTTCGTCTGTGAAGCATAATGGGTGTGCGGCGCCTCTGTACTGGGCTATATCACAACGTAGCTCCAATGAGCTTTGTCTACTGTGTTCGGCCCTGCCGAATTTGTGGCCGGCATGATGGTTACCGTCTCGAGCCGTGGGGCGCCCCCGCGATCCGTAGATCGATCTTGTTTGCCTTGCCTTGTCCTCCAACATATCTTGTAAGTCCGGCGCATATTCCCGTGCCTTGGTACGGGGTGCGGCTTGAGTGGAGGGCCGAGAGGCCTCTCTGTCGCGGCCACGAGGTGGCCGGTCGGCCGCATCAAGTGCTTCTTCCTCTAATCGGGGTAGCAACCTGCGCTTTGGGTAGCTCTTGGAGGGGCGTTCGAGTTTATGCTCTTCGGCCGCAAGGACTTCAGTCCATCTGTCGACTAGCAAATCTTGATCAGCTCTAAGCTGTTGCTGTTTTTTCTTGAGGCTTCTTGCCGTGGCCATAAGCCTGCGTTGAAAACGCTCTTGCTCGACGGGATCCTCTGGCACGACGAATTCGTCGTCGTCGAGGCTTGCCTTGTCTTCGGAGGGAGGCATATAATTATCGTCCTCGACCTCTCTGTCTGCCGCTTTCTCATGAGGGCTAGTTTCTCCATCCTCCTGTGCTAAATCTTGCTGGAGGGGGTTTTCTTCGGCACTTTCCGGAGTATTATTATCCCCCGTGCTGGAATCACCGTATTTGTTTTGGCGGGATTTTGAGCGGCGCCGCTGACGCCGGTGCTTAGGCTGTTTCTTGGAGGGGTCATCCTCTGCTGTTCCATCGCCATCTCCTTCTTTTGGGGTGTCCACCATGTATATGTCGTATGACGAGGTGGCTTTCCAGGGCCTGATAGGCGCTGGTTCTTCATCATCTCCTTCATCGGCGTCCATACCGTCGATGTCTTTGGAGTCGAAGTCGAGCATGTCGGTTAAGTCGTAGATAGTGGCTACAAAGTGGGTGGTGGGTGGGCTTTGAATTTCTTCATCGTCCGAATCCCAACCTTGCTGACCGTAGTCTGGCCAGGGCTCTCCTGATAAAGAGAGAGACTTCAGTGTCTTCAGAATATCGCCGAAAGGCGAGTGCTGAACGATGTCCGCGGTAGTAAACTCCATAATCGGCGCCCAATCGGATTCGATCGGCAGGGGCGCGGAGGGTTCGGAGTCCGGAGAAGAGTCCGGCTCCTTGGAGTCACGAGTCTCACAGAGTGCGGGGCTGGTGTTTGGCTCGATCGCCGTTGGGATCGCAGCCCCCGAGGCGGCGTGCAACCACCCATCCTCGATCGGCGCAGTTGGCTCCAATTTAAGGGTCGAAGCCGATGCGGGTGCGGCCTCCAGGGCACTGTTTGGCGGCAGAGCTAGATCATGCTCGTCGTGACAGTGCGGCGCGCTCGGCAGTGGCTCGAATCCGTCGAAGATCAAGTCCCCATGGATGTCAGCCGTGTAGTTTAAACTTCCAAATCTGACCTGACGGCCAGGGGCATAGCTTTCGATCTGCTCCAGATGGCCAAGTGAATTGGCCCGCGGTGCGAAGCCGCCGAAGACGAAGATCTGTCCGGGGAGGAAGGTCTCACCCTGGACTGCATCGCCATTGATGATCGTAGGAGCCATCAAGCCTGACGGCGACGACACAGAGGAACTCTCAATGAACGCACCAATGTCGGTGTCAAAACCGGCGGATCTCGGGTAGGGGGTCCCGAACTGTGCGTCTAGGCCGGATGGTAACAGGAGGCAAGGGACACGAAGTTTTACCCAGGTTCGGGCCCTCTCGATGGAGGTAAAACCCTACATCTTGCTTGATTAATATTGATGATATGGGTAGTACAAGAGTAGATCTACCAAGAGATCGGAGAGGCTAAACCCTAGAAGCTAGCCTATGGTATGATTGTTGTTGTGTATGTTGTCCTACGGACTAAAACCCTGCGGTTTATATAGACACCGGAGAGGGTTAGGGTTACGCAAAGTCGGTTACAATGGTAGGAGATCTACATATCCGTATCACCAAGCTTGCCTTCCACGCCAACGAAAGTCCCTTCTGGACACGGGACGGAGTCTTCAATCTTGTATCTTCATAGTCCAGGAGTCCGGCTAAAGGTATAGTCCGGCCATCCGGACACCCCCTAATCTAGGATTCCCTCAAGCACCGTGATCTTCCTAATAGAGAGTCTCTCATTTTGTCACTTTCATATACTAGTGGGAAATTTCATTATAGCCCTTGGCTTGTATATTCCAGTGATGGGCTTCCTCAAGTGCCCGAGGTCTTCATGAGCAAGCAAGTTGGATGCGCACCCACTGAGTTTCTTTTTGAGCTTTCATACACTTATAGCTCTAGTGCATCCGTTGCATGGCAATCCCTACTCCTCGCATTAACATCAATTGATGGGCATCTCCATAGCCCATTGATTAGCCTCGTTGATGTGAGACTTTCTCTTTTTTTGTCTTCCCACACAACCCCTACCATTATACCTTATTCCACCATAGTGCTATATCCATGGCTTGCGCTCATGTATTGCGTAAGAGTTGAAAAGGCTGAAGCGCGTTAAAAGTATGAACCAAATGCTTGGCCAAAACCGGGGTCGTACATGATATGAATATTTTGTGTGGGGAAGATGGAGCATAGCCAGACTATATGATTTTGTAGGGATAACTTGCTTTGGCTATGTTATTTTGATAAGACATAATTGCTTAGTTAGTATGCTTGAAGTATTATTGTTTTTATGTCAACATTAAACTTTTATCTTGAATCATATCAAATCTGAAAAATTCATGCCTCAATAAGAAGAATTACATTGAAATTATGCCAAGTAGCATTCCACATCAAAAATTCTGTTTTTATCATTTACCTACTCGAGGACGAGCAGGAATTAAGCTTGGGGATGCTTGATACGTCTCCCACGTATCTATAATTTTTTATTGTTCCATGCTATATTATATTCTGTTTTGGACATTTTTGGGCTTCATTATACACTTTTATATTATTTTTGGGACTAACCTATTAACCAGAGGCCCAGCCCAGAATTGATATTTTTTTGCCTATTTCAGAGTTCCACAGAAAAAGAATATCAAACGGAGTCCAAACGGAATGAAACCTTCGGGAACGTGATTTCCGGAACGAACGTGATCCAGAGGACTTGGACCCTACGTCAAGACATCAACTAGGAGAGCACGAGGTAGGGGGCGCGCCTACCCTCCCAGGCACGCCCTCCACCCTCGTGGGCCCCTTGTTGCTCCACCAACGTACTCCTTCCTCCTATATATACCTATGTACCCCCAAACTACCAGATACGGAGCCAAAAACCTAATTCCACCGCCGCTACCTTCAGTACCAGTGAGATCCCATCTTGGGGCCTATTCCGGAGCTCCGCCGAAGGGGACATCGATCACGGAGGGCTTCTACATCAACACCATAGCCTCTCCGATGATGTGTGAGTAGTTTACCTTAGACCTTCGGGTCCATAGTTATTAGCTAGGTGGCTTCTTCTCTCTTTTTGGATGTCAATACAATGTTCTCCCCCTCTCTCGTGGAGATCTATTCGATGTAATCTTCTTTTGCGGTGTGTTTGTTGAGACCGATGAATTGTGGGTTTATGATCAAGTTTATCTATGAACAATATTTGGATCTTCTGAATTCTTTTATGTATGATTGGTTATCTTTGCAAGTCTCTTCGAATTATCAGTTTGGTTTGGCCTACTAGATTGATCTTTCTTGCAATGGGAGAAGTGCTTAGCTTTGGGTTCAATCTTGCGGTGTCCTTTCCCAGTGACAGTAGGGGCAGCAAGGCACGTATTGTATTGTTGCCATCAAGGATAACAAGATGGGGTTTATATCATATTGCATGAATTTATCCCTCTACATCATGTCATCTTGCTTAAAGCGTTACTCTGTTCTTATGAACTTAATACTCTAGATGCATGCTGGATAGCGGTCGATGTGTGGAGTAATAGTAGTAGATGCAGGCAGGAGTCGGTCTACTTGTCTCGGATGTGATGCCTATATACATGATCATACCTAGATATTCTCATAACTATGCTCAATTCTATCAATTTCTCAACAGTAATTTGTTCACCCACCGTATATCTTCATCATACAAGATGGAAAATAGACCCGGGGGCCATAGGTTTCACTAGTGGCTTCTCTCAAGAGCATAAGTATTTACGGTGGGTGAACAAATTACTGTTGAGCAATTGACAGAATTGAGCATAGTTATGAGAGTATCTAGGTATGATCATGTATATAGGCATCACGTCCGAGACAAGTAGACCGACTCCTGCCTGCATCTACTACTATTACTCCACTCAACGACCGCTATCCCGCATGCATCTAGAGTATTAAGTTCATGGAAACAGAATAACGCCTTTAGCAAGATGACATGATGTAGAGGGATAAATTCATACAATATGATAAAAAACCATCTTGTTATGGAGAAGACAAAAAGGGAGAAGATAGTCTCACATCAACTAGGCGTATCAACGGGCTATGGAGATGCCCATCAATAGATATCAATGTGAGTGAGTAGGGATTGCCATGCAACGGATGCACTAGAACTATAAGTGTATGAAAGCTCAACAAAAGAAACTAGTGAGTGTGCATCCAACTCGCTTGCTCACGAAGACCTAGGGCATTTTGAGGAAGCCCATCATTGGAATATACAAGCCAGGTTCTATAATGTAAAATTCCCACTAGTATATGAAAGTGATAACATAGGTGTCAGTGTCAAAACTGGCGGATCTCGGGTAGGGGGTCCTGAACTATGCGTCTAAGGCAAATGGTAACAGGAGGCGGGGGACACGATGTTTACCCAGGTTCGGGCCCCCTTGATGGAGGTAATACCCTATGTCCTGCTTGAGTGATATTGATGATATGAGTATTACAAAAGTTGATCAACCACGAGATCGTATAGGCTAAACCCTAGAAGCTAGCCTATGGTATGATTGTTGTTGTATATTCTCTATCGACTAGCCTGACCTCGATTTATATAATGCACCAGAGGCCTAGGATAACAAGAGTCCTAGCCGAATAGGTCGGTGGGGAGGAATCCTTGTCTTGATCGCCAAGTCTTGTGGAATCTTCCTTGTATGCGGCAGCTCTCCGAACTGGCCCATGAGTATATGGCCATGGGGGTCCTCGGCCCAATCTAACAGATCGGGAGATGACGTGGTGAGTACCCCCTAGTCCAGGACACCGTTAGTAGCCCCCTGAATCGGTCTTCAAGTTAGGGACGCTCCTCGATTCTTCCAAACCATTCTTCATCTTCGGTCGTCGGTCTTGAAAACTGGTTCAACAAATCTTCTCATCTTCGATCTTGAGGATCGCCGAAGTGCATCCGACGAATTTACACGTCGGGTATCCGAGGAGCCCCTTTTAGTTTCCCGCCTTTATCAATGCCTTGTTATTTTTATGCCACACC
Organism: Triticum urartu; assembly: GCF_056163025.1. Lineage (NCBI taxonomy): Eukaryota > Viridiplantae > Streptophyta > Magnoliopsida > Poales > Poaceae > Triticum > Triticum urartu. The sequence continues at coordinate 145,320,771 of NC_141879.1, read as the reverse complement.
TCTGGTTTGAAGTTGTTCCCGGGAAGCAGTGTCTTCTTGCATCCGAGCTCTAACACCGGACTGCATTCGAGGTATCTTTTGCAGCCGAGTACCAATGCCGGACTGCTTCCGAGCTCCAACGCCGAAATGTATCCGAGCTCCAACGCCGGACTGTGTCCAAGCTCCAACGCCAGACTATATCCAAAAAGTCATAGATCATCTTGGTCCAAAAAAGTTGAAGGAGTTTAGCCGAGCTTAATGCCGGAAATGTCGTCTACGAAGCTAGCCGCCAGCGCCCGAGCTTTATGCCGGACTGCTTCCAAGGTGGTGCAACACCCCGACCGCGGGCTGATTTATTGTGAATATTTTTAACTGGTGCAGTTTATTCTCTGCCGATGTATATCCAGTAGCCCTCAAGGTGTGTATCAGTCTAAAACCCGAGATGCACCTGAAGGCAAGCATAAAACCGTTGTTCCTAGTATCCCCTGAGACTCAGGTCGATGCGCGAAATCGGCCTGAGGATCAACTCCTAGCTCGGCAGCATACATAGGAATAAAAATGCAGTGTAATATATTAGAGATAATAGTGATCGGCGAACGGGCCCCTAAGAGAGGGTCATGAGAAGTCACCGTGATATATAGCTTGATGCCAGATAGGTCCAGATGGTACTTATTGCTGTCTGAAGACGCGCTTCCCATAGTTCGATCAAGCCGAACACTGAGCCCTTTGAATTTTCTGCATTGAATAGGCAATGCAGTAGCCCCCGAGACACTGGTCGGGTGGCAACACCATATCAGGGGATCGATGTGCCCCTTTAATATTTGTAAATAATGAGTGCAAAGCCCAGTAGCCCCCGAGCCTTGATGTGGGCACGGGTGGCCGAATTAAGGATCGATATCCAGAGTAAAATCACAGATTATGTGTAATGATTCTATGTATCCAAGTACTTTACATCATTATTTTGACTCCATTATGACCGTCTATCAGTTGAAAGTGGCCCATCATCGGGTTCTACCCCTTGGTAGATACTACGTAGGGTGTTTCCTTAATAACAAAGCAACCCTTAGCCGAAGTCTCGGAGCCCGAAGGCAGTTGTGTTAGCGGAAATGAGGAAATCAGATATGCGGGCTTTAAAACTTTCGCTTAGTCATAGGAGCTTTAAACTGGGGAAGCTAGCTATGAGCCCCCGATTACTGTTCGGCGACATCCGAGGTCAAGCCGTAAACACTTCGGCCAATGTTATGAATGGCTCGTCATTTAACATAGTCATCGGATCGCCGACTAGTTTACGCCTATTGTGACAGTCAGTTTTCGGCTTTCTCCACTGAGGTGCTTGACCATGCGAGCTGGAAGCACAATCGTAGTGGTTCTCCCTTTGCTCACCTAGCCAAACAAAGCGGAACGTAGGAGGTAAGCACAAGAGTCGGGCAACCCAACTATTGACCGAAGACACAATTTGAAACCGATGCATATATAGCAATATCCGAGAATGTTTTTGCTGAATCCCTAAAGGTGTCCGACGTTGCACTGCGAGACTAATGCTGGAAATGCACAAATAGTTTAAAAGTGCCATAGGCTCGAAAAGCCAAAAAACTTATTCAAAAGTTTAATGTCCGAACTAGATCAAGTATTCGGTGCCAATCCAAAAATTGGACTTGAAAAAAAGTGCTTCTGCCGTGCTTTAACATGACACATCCTATCTCAACACTTCAAGCGGGTCAGCCTACAGCTTCAACCTCCTATCCCGAAGGCGGAGTACTTCTCATTAGGCTAGTTTAGCAAACTAAACTCTAGCGGTTTCGAGAGAGAAATTAGGCTCCTCAGCTAGTGACCACATACTTGTGTCGAAAAAAGGAATGATAAATAATAATAATAATAACTTTGCAACGACTAAGAAGAAAAACACTTATTATAAAACGGCTCAAATAAACTTAAGAGCCCCCAAGTGTCTTGGGTAAAAGAACGATTGCATGTACCGAAATACTTATATCATATCTATGTTCACCCGAACTTTAAACGCGTCTTAACCGACCGTCGGCTTCTCCCTCTTCAGTCAAGGACCGAAAAGTGTTATGTACTCCGCTTGTTGAGAATATCGACGGTGTTTCCAATAACCAGGCAATCTGGCCATAAGGCTGTAACAGACAAAGCACGCTCAGGGAACTTATGCTATATTACTGCGAAGTGTAAGAAGCATCTTTGAAGAAAATAGTACCCCCACCGATACCTTTCTTCGGTGCTCATTGTTATTATGAGACTTGTGCAATAGATTTTTTGTACTCATGAGTTCCGTTGTGTGCCGACCTTCATTGAAAACTATAAGAGCGCTAGCTTTCGGCTTCACCCGGTCTGAGGTCCGTCTCGGATGACCCGATTGTGACAATCGCAGAGGTGCTCCCTTTACTCCCTAGCCGAACAATCGGGAACATAGGGGTAAACACAGGAGCGAGGCAACCCAGCTTGCAAATCACTTAAGTCAATATGGTGCATATTGTAGCGTAATACACGAACAAGGAACGAAGCCGTACAAGTATAATCATATGCAAGAGGAAAGGCTTCATGAAGGAAGCCCCCAAGTGAACTGGGTATTTGAATTTGTGCATCACAAACAAAGTTTGGACAAGGAAATTCTTTACAAGCAAATTTTTTCCAAAAAGGTATAATGCTTGGTTGAACCGAACACAAGTTAAAAATTTAAAACTTGGAGCATGAAGACAACTTAGCTAGTTAATGTTTTCGGTATTGACGACGTGGTCCGAGCTTGACGCGGGACAAGGTTCCATCCCCCAAGCCGGTCCCGAGGTGGCAGAGCAAAGAGCTCGGCACGCCGAAGTGGTGACATAGCACGGCCAATGCAGGCCGACAGAGTGATACCGGAGTCCCCGGCATGGGGTAATGAAGTGTTGACGAAGCCCCCCGTCCAGCCGAGGTGACGTGGTATGTCAGTACGCCGAGTTGTCGATACTGCCCAACCCGGGTCATTTTCCTGTGCACAAAAAACAGTGCAAACCGGAGATAATAGTAATAATAGTAATAAAAGTCGTTGCATAATAAATAATTTATGAAAAGTGAGTAATAAAAGAAATATGGCCTGGCGCCAAAGTCAATGTCGATGTAGGGCATCGGCGTGATGCGGTAAAGCCGTGGCAAAGCCTGAATTCACAGGTCGGTCTGAGTTCCGGATGCGGCGTTCACTGGACTATGTACGGAAACTGACCGAACCACCATGCGACTGTCGTTAATGCGGCCACCATTTAATAGACCTGTGTACATATGATGGACAAACCAGAGTAATAATTCCTTGGGAATAATGAACCCAAACAAGCAAAAAAACTAGGATTAATAGCACCTGGTTTATTTGTTGTAGCGATTCGAACACAGGTGATTCCCAAAATTGGGACTCGATCCGCACACCCATTGCCAGATGCGCGATAAAGCGACGGCATGGCGATGCTGGCAAAGGTTGGCTTGCCGAGGAGAAGCCCTCAGTCCAGCTAACGTGATGAAGCTGGTCGGCTGGTGACGCCGAAGTCATCGGAGTATGTTGATGAAGAGATGATGAAGCCCCCGGTCTATCCGAGGTGTTGGAGCGGCTCGCCGAAGAGATGCCGGAGTCTACCTGTCAGCCGATGTCTCGAAACAGGTCGGTGTGTTTGGTGATGATTTGAAGAAGAGGCAGCATGGTGATGCCGACGCAGGTCAAGACTTGTGACGCGATCGACGCTGCTTGATGCAGCCACCGCGTGGCGATGCCGGTGTGCCCGCTCCGTGTAGTCCGTGGGGCAGCGACGTTGATGATGATTTATCCTTCGCGATGCCGAAATCTTGTTCGGCTTGCCGAGATGATGATCGAAGGAGTTGAGCTCGCCTCAATAAAGCGGCGACGTGTCTAGCGCAGCTGCGCAGGTCGGTAGCCGTAGAGCAATACTGCCGGACTGGTTTGACACCAGCGTGATGGTGAAGATTACCTCGGGGAGGCTTAAAATTTTATGGGTACGTGTTTAAAAACAACGCACAATAACATAGAAGAAAATTCCTTAAAAAAGGTTGTCCAATATCACGTTCATAAAGAAACATGAATTCTGGTTGGATCCGTATTCACGCAGAAAACAGATCCGAAAATCATTGCGCTCATCGAAGGTTTTCCGGAGTTTGAATGGTCGGATCGAGCTGAAATTTTGAGGGGTGCTAGATACAGGAATACCGCAGCCGATCAACGGTTGGATCTTCCAAAGGATGTCCGAGCTAGATGCTGGACGCCATTCTCCGAACTCGTCCAGATTCCCGTCCAGATTTGAAACGGCTCCGGTATATCATAGGTTGCCAGAGATTTCTCCATTGGAACTTGACGAAATTTGGCATGGTTTTTGTAGACTCAATTCCGCACAATCTCACTGAAGCAATCGTCAAAGCGATACTCGAGGAGGTGGTGGCGATAGATACGAGTTTGCTGTTTAGAAAAACAGCACGGTCGCTCGAGGGCAATGTTGATGTTGAGCCCCCGAGCTCCATGGATGATTCCTCCATGATCTTGATAGAGATCGGGGTTGATGTTCGATGAAGGCCCTCATCTGAACATGGTGATCCGAACACGAGGCGCAGTTCTTGGTCGAACCAAGATGACCAGTCGAGCTGGTGACGAAGATGCCGAAGTCGCAGTTGATCTGCAGGCGAGCCATCGATCCTTTTGCCGATCACACAACGGAGCTCTCAATGAAAGCACCAATGTCGGTGTCAAAACCGGCGGATCTCGGGTAGGGGGTCCCGAACTGTGCGTCTAAGGCAGATGGTAACAGGAGGCGGGGGACACGATGTTTACCTAGGTTCGGGCCCTCTTGATGGAGGTAATACCCTACGTCCTGCTTGATTGATATTGATGATATGAGTATTACAAAAGTTGATCTACCACGAGATCGTAGAGGCTAAACCCTAGAAGCTAGCCTATGGTATGATTGTTGCTGTATATTCTCTATCGACTAGCCTGGCATCGGTTTATATAATGCACCAGAGGCCTAGGATAACAAGAGTCCTAGCCAAATACGTCGGTGGGGAGGAGTCCTTGTCTTGATCGCCAAGTCTTGTGGAATCTTCCTTGTATGCGGCAGCTATCCGAACTGGCCCATGAGTATACGGCCATGGGGTCCTCAGCCCAATCTAACAGATCGGGAGATGACGTGGGGAGTACCCCCTAGTCTAGGACACCGTCAATAGGAGACTCTCTATCATGAAGATCATGGTGCTACTTTAGAGCACAAGTGTGGTAAAAGGATTATAGCATTGCCCCTTCTCTCTTTTTCTCTCATTTTTTTATTTGGGCTTCTTTGGCCTCTTTTATTTATTTATTCATTTTCATCCGGAGTCTCATCCCGACTTATGGGGGAATCATAGTCTCCATCATCCTTTCCTCACTGGGACAATGCTCTAATAATGATGATCATCACACTTTTATTTACTTACAACTCAAGAATAACAACTCAATACTTAGAACAAGATATGACTCTATATGAATGCCTCCGGCGGTGTACCGGGATGTGCAATGACTCATGAGTGACATGTATGAAAGAATTATGAACGGTGGCTTTGCCACAAATACGATGTCAACTACATGATCATGCTAAGCAATATGACAATGATGGAGCGTGTCATAATAAATGGAACGGTGGAAAATTGCATGGCAATATATCTCGAAATGGCTATGGAAATGCCATAATAGGTAGGTATGGTGGCTGTTTTGAGGAAGGTATATGGTGGGTGCATGATACCAGCGAACGGTGCGCAGTATTAGAGAGGCTAGCAATGGTGGAAGGAAGAAAAGTGCGTATAATCCATGGAATCAACATTAGTCATAAAGAACTCATATACTTATTGCAAAAATCTACAAGTCATCAAAGGAAAGTATTGCGCACATGCTCCTAGGGGGATAGATTGGTAGGAAAAGACCATCGCTCGTCCCGACCGCCACTCATAAGGAAGACAATTAAAAAATCATGCTCCGACTTCATCACATAATGGTTCACCATATGTGCATGCTACGGGAATCACAAACTTTAACACAAGTATTTCTCAAATTCACAACTACTCTACTAGCACAACTTTAATATCACCATCTTCATATCTCAAAACAATTATCAAGCATCAAACTTCTCATAGTATTCAACACACTCATAAGAAAGTTTTTACTATTCTTGCATACCAAGCATGTTATGATTATTTAAGAAAATTACCATGCTATTTAAGACTCTCAACATAATCTAAGTGAAGCATGAGAGATCAATAGTTTCTATAAAACAAATCCACCATCCACCACCGTGCTCTAAAAATATAAGTGAAGTACTAGAGCAAAATTATATAACTCAAAAGATATAAGCGAAGCACATAGAGTATTCTAACAAATTCCAAATCATGTATGGCTCTCTAGAAAGGTGTGTACAACAAGGATGATTGTGGTAAACTAAAAGGCAAAGACTCAAATCATACAAGACGCTCCAAGCAAAACACATATCATGTGGTGAATAAAAATATAGCTCCAAGTAAAGTTACCGATAGAAGTAGATGAAAGAGGGGATGCCTTCCGGGGCATCCCCAAGCTTTGGCTTTTAGGTGTCCTTAGATTATCTTGGGGGTGCCTTGGGCATCCCCAAGATTAGGATCTTGCCACTCCTTGTTCCATAATCCATCAAATCTTTACCCAAAAACTTGAAAACTTCACAACACAAAACTCAAAGTAGTAAATCTCGTGAGCTCCATTAGCGAAAGAAAACAAAAGACCACTTCAAGATACTGTAATGAAATCATTCTTTAATTATATTGGTGTTAAACCTACTGATTCCAACTTCTCTATGGTTTATAAACTATTTTACTAGCCATAGATTCATCAACATAAGCAAACAACACACGAAAAATAGAATCTGTCAAAAACAGAACAGTCTGTAGTAATCTGTAGCTAGCGCAAGATCTGGAACCCCAAAAATTCTAAAATAAATTGCTGGACGTGAGTAATTTATCTATTAATCATATTCAAAAAGAATTAACTAAATATCACTTTTCAAATAAAAATTACAGCAGTTCTCGTGAGCGCTAAAGTTTCTGTTTTTTACAGCAAGATAGCAAGACTTTCCCCAAGTCTTCCCAATGGTTCTACTTGGCACAAACACTAATTAAACACAACCAAAACAGAGGCTAGATAAATTATTTATTACTAAACTGGAGCAAAAAGCAAGGAATAAAAATAAAATTGGGTTGCCTCCCAACAAGCGCTATCGTTTAACGCCCCTTGCTAGGCATAAAAAGCAAGGATAGATCTAGGTATTGCCATCTTTGGTAGGCAATTCTTCAATGGGACATCTATTATCCTTAGAAATTTCTTTCTTTTTAGTTATTATCAAACTTTTAGGCACAAGATCGAAAAATTCATTTGTAACGAATGGTTCCTTAATGATAGCAACAAGATTGGGATGAATACTTATAGATTTGAGATCCGCAATTTCCTTACTAGAGGATTCACCTTTATTTTTAGGAACATACATAAGCTTGCCAATTTGAGTAGGAGGACTTGGACTATTCTTTATGGAAGCAAAAGCGGTTCCCAAGTTGGTAATGATATCTTCAAGTTTATCGATCCTAGTGGAATCATGATGTATTTTTTCATTAACTATGGGTTCCTTCTCTTTAATATTTTTCAAAGTAACTCCTATTTTAGATCCATATTGAGAAATTCGGTTGTGGAACTTTTTATCCAAAGTTTCAATTAACTCTACTGTAGCAACCTTATTTTCAATAATTTCGAGCCTTCGCATTACATGCTCCAAAGTTAATATAGTTCCATTAACAAAAAGAGGGGGTGAGCCAAATAAATCTATCATAATAAGAATCAAAAGTATGGCTACCTAAGAAATTCCCTCTGGTAATGGTATAAAGGATATATCTATACCAAGGATTAGCACCTACATAAAAATTGCGGAGAAGAACGGAAGTAGATTGCTTCCTAGTAGATCTATTTTGAGCATTGAAAATTCTATACCAAGCATCTTTCAGATTTTCTCCCTCCCTTTGTTTAAAATTTAGGACTTCATTCTCGGGAGACAATGGAGAGGATAAAGGACTAGCCATAGCGACAAGCGAGCAAACAAGAAACGGGCAAAAAGAGGCAAATAGAGAAAGAGAGGGAGGATAGAGAGAGAGAGAGGGCGAATAAAATGGCAAGGGTGAAGTGGGGGAGAGGAAAACGAGAGGCAAATGGCAAATAATGTAATGCGAGAGATAAGGGTATGTGATGGGTACTTGGTATGTTGATTTTTGCGTAGTCTCCTCGGCAACGGCGCCAGAAATCTTCTTGCTACCTCTTGAGCACTACGTTGGATTTGCATGAAGAGGAAAGGATAATGCAGAAAAGTAGCGTAAGTATTTCCCTCAGTTTTTGAGAACCAAGGTATCAATCCAGTAGGAGGCTATGTGCGAGTCCCTCGTACCTGCACAAAACAAATAACTCCTCGCAACCAACGCGATAAGGGGGTGTCAATCCCTTCTCGGTCACTCACGAGAGTGAGATCTGATAGATATGATAAGATAATATTTTTGGTAATTTTGTGATAAAGATGCAAAGTAAAATAAAAGCAAAGTAAAAAAGCAAAGTAAATAAATAAGTATAAGAAGATTAATATGACGAAGATAGACCCGGAGCCATAGGTTTCACTAGTGGCTTCTCTCAAGAGCATAAGTATTTTACGGTGGGTGAACAAATTACTGTTGAGCAATTGACAGAATTGAGCATAGTTATGAGAGTATCTAGGTATGATCATGTATATAGGCATCACGTCCGAGACAAGTAGACCAACTCCTGCCTGCATCTACTACTATTACTCCACTCATCGGTCGCTATCCATCATGCATCTAGAGTATTAAGTTCATGGAAACAGAGTAACGCCTTAAGCAAGATGACATGATGTAGAGGGATAAATTCATGAAATATTATAAAAACCCCATCTTGTTATCCTCGATGGCAGCAATACAATACGTGCCTTGCTGCCCCTACTATCACTGGGAAAGGACACCGCAAGATTGAACCCAAAGCTAAGCACTTCTCCCATTGCAAGAAAGATCAATCTAGTAGGCCAAACCAAACTGATAATTCGAAGAGACTTGCAAAGATAACCAATCATACATAAAAGAATTCAGAAAAGATTCAAATATTGTTCATAGATAATCTTGATCATAAACCCACAATTCATCGATCTCAACAAACACACCGCAAAAAGAAGATTACATCGAATAGATCTCCACAAGAGAGGGGGAGAACTTTGTATTGAGATCCAAAAAGAGAGAATAAGCCATCTAGCTAATAACTATGGACCCGAAGGTCTGAGGTAAACTACTCACACTTCATCGGAGAGGCTATGGTGTTGATGTAGAATCCCTCTGTGACGCCCCCGATTCAATCGTACACTAATCATACACACAAACGTGTATGATCAAGATCAGGGACTCATGGGAAGATATCACAACACAACTCTACAAATAAAATAAGTCATACAAGCATCATATTACAAGCCAGGGGCCTCGAGGGCTCGAATACAAGAGCTCGATCATAGACGAGTCAGCGGAAGCAACAATATCTGAGTACAGACATAAGTTAAACAAGTTTGCCTTAAGAAGGCTAGCACAAACTGGGATACAGATCAAAAGAGGCGCAGACCTCCTGCCTGGGATCCTCCTAACTACTCCTGGTCGTCATCAGTGGGCATCACGTAGTAGTAGGCACCTCCGGTGTAGTAAGGGTCGTCGTCGACGGTGGCGTCTGGCTCCTGGGCTCCAACATCTGGTTGCGACAACCAAGTAGAAGGGATAGAGGGAAAGAAGGAGAAAGCAACCGTGAGTACTCATCCAAAGTACTCGCAAGCAAGAAGCTACACTACATATGCATGGGTAAATGTGTAAAGGGTCATATCGGTGGACTGAACTGCAGAAAGCCAGAATAAGAGGGGGATAGCTAATCCTTTCGAAGACTACGCTTCTGGCAGCCTCCGTCTTGCAGCATGTAGAAGGGAGTAGACTGAAGTCCTCCAAGTATCATCGCATAGCAATAATCCTACCCGGCGATCCCCTCCTCGTATCCCTGAGAGAGAGCGACCACCGGTTGTATCTGGCACTTGGAAGGGTGTGTTTTATTAAGTATCTGGTTCTAGTTGTCATAAGGTCAAGGTACAACTCCAAGTCGTCCTGTTACCGAAGATCACGGCTATTCGAATAGATTAACTTCCCTGCAGGGGTGCACCACATACCCCAACACGCTCGATCCCATTTGGCCGGGCACACTTTCCTGGGTCATGCCCGGCCTCGAAAGATCAACACGTCGCAGCCCCACCTAGGCACAACAGAGAGGTCAGCATGCCGGTCTAAACCTAAGCGCACAGGGGTCTGGGCCCATCGCCCTTACCACACCTGCACGTTGCGTGGGCGGCCGGAAGCAGACCTAGCCTAGTGGCGTTCCAGTCCAATCCAGCGCGCGCCGCTCCGTCGCTGACGTCAAGAAGGCTTCGGCTGATACCACGACGCCGGGATACCCATAACTACTCCCGCGTAGATGGTTAGTGCGTATAGACCAAATGGCCAAACTCAGATCAAATACCCAGATCTCGTTAAGCGTGTTAAGTATCCGCGAACGCCGACCAGGGCCAGGCCCACCTCTCTCCTAGGTGGTCGGAACCTGCCCTGTCGCTCCGCCTCAAAGATCCACACAGAGGGCCGTTGGGACAAAGGTCCTTTCAGCCCCCAATCCGTGAATCACTCGCGGGTGCTCCACAAGCCGACCCGTCTTTAGTCACCACATGTATCCTGTAGAAAGTATATAGTAATATACCTGTGATCACCTCTCGAGTGATCACGGCCCAGTAGTATAGCATGGCAGACGGACAAGAGTGTAGGGCCACTGATGGAACACTAGCATTCTATACTAAGCAGTAGGATAGCAGGTAATGGTAACAACAGTAGTAACAAGGACAGGCTATGCATCAGGATAGGAATAACGGAAAGCAGTAACATGCTACACTACTCTAATGCAAGCAGTAAAGAGGAGAGTACACGATATCTAGTGATCAAGGGGGGGGGGCTTGCCTGGTTGCTCTAGCAAGAGAGAGGAGTCGTCAACTCCGTAGTCGTACTGGGTAGCAGCGGCGTCGGTCTCGGTGTCTAGCGAAAGAAGAGGGGGAAGAAACAATAAATATAATGCAAACAGATGCATAACGATGCATGACAAGGCAAGTAACGGTGCTAGGGGTGCCCTAACGCGGTATTAGGTGATACCGGTGAAGGGGGATAACATCCGGGAAAGTATCCCCGGTGTTTCGCGTTTTCGGACAGATGAACCGGAGGTGAAATGTTGCAGGTTCACTATGCTAGGGACACGTGGCGGACGAACGGGCTGCGTATCCGAATTCGTCTCGTCGTTCTGAGCAACTTTCATGTACAAAGTTTTTCCATCCGAGCTACGGTTTATTTTATATTAATTCTAAAAGATTTAAATCACTTTTAGGATTTATTTATTTAATTTAATCAACATTATCCAGAATAGTGTCTGCTGACGTCATCATGACGTCAGTAATTGACTTGGTCAACCTGACAGGTGGGTCCCGATCGTCATACTCTGTTTTAATTAACTAACAGTTAATTAGGTTAATTAGTGATTAGGTTAATCTAATTATAATTAATTAACCTAATTAATTCCTTAATTAATTAATTAATTAATTAATTTTATTATTATTATTATTTTCTCTTTTTTTTGAATCGTTCTGGGCGTGGGGCCCCCTGTCATTGGCCCAGAGGGGCTTTGCGGGTGCCGGGTGTCGGGCACCAGCCCGAGCGGTTCGGGCGTGCGGGCGAACCCGACGACGGGCGCCGCGGGCGTGGCCGAAGCCTGAGCGGCGACCAGCGCGCGGGGGCGGCACGGCGAGGCCCCCAGGCCGCAGCGGCAACAACCGAGGGCGGGGTGCGCGAACTGCGACGGCGGAGGTGGTGTTCAGGGGCGGAGCAGAGCTCCGGGGCGCACGACCGTCGGCGACGAGGCGAGCAAGGGCGTGGCCGTGCATAGTCCTGGTGAGGCGGGGTGGTGCGGGGTCGACGGCGACCAACAGGGACGCGACCACGGTGAGCGCGCACGGGAAGGAGGCCGCGGGCGTGCCCGCAGGCGAGGCGCAGGGCGCGGCCACGCACCGGGCGCGGACACGACCAACAGGGGCAGGCCCGTGGTGGAGGCTTCGTGACGAGCATGGGGAAGGGGCGGTGACCGGCGAGGCGGTGTGCGTGCGCGCGAGGCGACATAGAGGAGAAGGAGGAGGGGAAAGGGCGGCTGCTCACGGCGGGAAGTAGGGACTAGGCAGCGGGCGTGAGGAGGGTGACGGGGACGAGCGACGTGGTGGTGGCGACGGGCGTCGGGGTGACTTCGGGGCCCGGCAACGGAGTGGCGGTGGGCGTCCAGCGAGGCGACGCCGTGGAGGAGGACGAAGGTGCGGCGGAAGGAAAACGCGAGGAGGAGGCCGGAGGTTGGTGCTCGGCGCCGGCGGGCGGCGACTGTCTCCGGGCGCGGGCGCTCCGAGAGGAGGGGAGCGAGTAGCGAGGGGAAGTGGGGGTCTTTGCCCCGATCCAGATTGGATCGGGAGGGGGGAAGAGGGAGTGGCGGCGTGGGGGGGGAGTGGGGGGTTTTGGGTGGGGGTTAGGGTTAGTGGGGTGGCCTAATAGGCCTGGGGAGGTGCGGGGTGGGCCGGCGTGGTCGGCTGAGCCGACTGGGCCAAGGGGCCCAGTGGGGGGGGGGGCTTGTGGCCAGCTGGGCCGAAGCCCAGGGGGCAAGGGGGGGTTCTCCTTTTCTTTTTCTTTTTTTGGTTTTGTTTTCTGTTTTTTTTTTGTGTTTTCTTTCTCTTATTTATTTTATGTTCTGTTTTATTTTATTTTCAATCATTTAGACATTCTATAAAATATGTTTGCTGCACTATAATTACCTATGCCATTTTGGCACAGCCCGAACATTTTAGTTTAATATTTTGAAAACTTTTATAATTTAACTTTATTTTAATGTTTGAATTTGACTCGGTTTTGGACTAACGGTAGATTATCAATAGTAACCGGGGTGACGTGGCATGATTATCGTTGGATTACTGTAGCTTGATTACCCGGGCGTTACAAAACTCCTCCACTACAAGAAATCTCGTCCCGAGATTCAGGAGGTAGAAGGAATCAACGCGGGGTATTCATCACGCAGGCGATCCTCGCGTTCCCAAGTGGCTTCGTCTTCAGAGTGATTCGACCACTGGACTTTGAGGAATTTGATCGCCTTCTGACGTGTGCGGCGTTCAGCTTGGTCAAGAATGCGGACCGGATGCTCTTTATACGAGAGGTCCTGTTGCAATTCGAGCACTTCATGATCCACCGCTCGGATTGGATCCTTGAAGCAACGGCGGAGTTGTGACACGTGGAACACATCGTGAACCTGAGAAAGGTTCGGCGGAAGCTCCAGTTGATATGCCACCTTTCCATGCCTTTCGAGAATAGTGAAGGGACCGATATAGCGAGGAGCTAGCTTGCCCTTGATCCCGAAGCGGTGAGCACCCTTCATTGGTGTAACTCGAAGATAAGCCTTTTCGCCAGGTTGATAGACCATGTCTTGGTGATGACGGTCATACTGACTTTTCTGACGTGACTGAGCAGTCTTGAGATTCTCGCGAATAATGCGAACTTGTTCTTCAGCCTGTTGGATAATATCCGGACCGAAGAGTGGGCGTTCCCTAGTTTCTGACCAGTTCAGAGGGGTTCGACACTTTCGTCCATAAAGCACTTCGAAGGGGGACATCTTCAGACTAGCTTGATAGCTATTATTATAAGAGAACTCGGCATATGGAAGAGATTCCTCCCATTTCTTGCCGAATGAGATTACACAAGCTCGAAGCATGTCTTCGAGAACTTGGTTGACACGTTCAACTTGCCCTTGTGACTGCGGATGAAACGCAGTACTGAAAGATAAGTGAGTCCCCATAGCTTCTTGGAAACTTGTCCAGAATCTTGAAGTGAATAAACTGCCACGGTCTGAACTGATAACCAGTGGGATACCGTGAAGTGAAACAATTCTGGCCATGTAGAGAGTAGCAAGCTGACTAGCCGTGATTGTCTCTTTGACCGCCAGAAAATGGGCAACTTTGGAAAGCCGGTCAATGACGACAAGAATAGCATCCTTACCTTTCTGCGATTTGGGAAATCCAGTGACGAAGTCCATTTCAACATGGTCCCATTTCCATTCAGGAATAGATATAGGTTGCAGAGTTCCAGCAGGCCTTTGATGCTCTGCTTTGATTCGGCGACAAATGTCACACTCAGCAACATAACGAGCAACGTCCTGCTTCATATTAGACCACCAGAATCTTTGACGAATATCCTGATACATCTTTGTACTACCAGGATGGATGGACAGAGGCGTATCATGAGCTTCTTGCATAACCCTTTTAGTCTTATCCAGGTTTTTCTTCGAACATGGTACCACTAGGCGGCCTTTGAAATACAAGGCGCCATCATCGGCGATCGTGAAGAATGAGGGCTTTCCCTTTTTGATGTCGCGCTTAATCTTGAGGACTTCATCGTCACATTTCTGTATCCATTTGATGGTGTCCACAAGATCTGGTTTCACAACCAGGGTATTGAGAGAACCCTTGGAAACAACATGGAGGTTCTGTTTGGGGAAACCTTCGGGAGGGGGAGCAAGTGATCCCGGAGGAACAATATGGAGGTTCAGCCTTCTAAATTCTTCGGTAAGCGAGGGCTGAACTTTATGAACCTGGAGGTGGTTGCAGTAAGACTTGCGGCTCAAGGCATCAGCCATTACATTAGCCTTGCCGGGGGTATAAGATATACCCACGTCAAAGTCTGCAACAGTCTCCATCCATCTTTGCTGACGTAGGTTCAAATCTGGCTGAGTAAACAGATACTTCAGACTTTGATGGTCGGTGAAGATCTCGCAACGATTACCGAGAAGGTAATGTCGCCACTGCTTCAGTGCATGAATGACGGCAGCCAGCTCGAGGTCGTGAACTGGGTAGTTTTCTTCGTGAGGGCGCAGTTGACGAGAGGCATAAGCAATCACTCTGCGCTCCTGCATTAGGACACAGCCTAATCCTTGGCGGGAAGCGTCGCAGTAAATGACGAAGTCCTTCTTAGTATCAGGTGGTGCAAGCACGGGGGCAGAAGTCAACTTGTCTTTGAGCGCCTGGAAACTTTCCTGACACTTGTCTGTCCAGTCAAACTTGACACCCTTATGCAACAAATTAGTCAGAGGCCTGGCAATCTTGGAGAAGTTCTCGACGAATCGACGGCAATAGCTGGCGAGACCGAGAAAACTTCGGACTTGCTTCACATTCTTCGGAGGAGTCCAATCGAGAATAGCCTGAACTCGTTCAGGGTTTACGGCAATACCATATTTGGAGATGACATGCCCAAGATAGGTTACTTCGGGAAGCCAGAATTCACACTTGGAATACTTAGCATACAGCTGATGCTCCCGAAGCTTTTCCAGCACAAGACGAAGATGTTCAGTATGTTCCTCCTTGTTCTTGGAAAATACAAGGATATCGTCCAAATAAACCATAACGAACTTGTCGAGGTAATCCATGAATATATAATTCATCAGACGAGAGAAGGTGGCTGGAGCATTCGTTAAGCCGAATGACATGACGGTGTACTCGTATGATCCATACCGAGTCACGAAGGCGGTTTTTGGGATGTCCTCTTCACGAACACGGATCTGGTGGTAACCCAACCTCAAGTCGAGTTTGGAGAACACTGATGAACCAGCCAGTTGATCATAAAGATCATTGATCCGAGGAAGAGGGTATTTATTCTGAATGGTAGCTTGGTTTATAGGACGGTAGTCTTGGACCAATCGGTTTGTCCCATCCTTCTTCCTAACAAAGAAAGAAGGTGCTCCCCAAGGAGAGCAACTTGGGCGAATGAAACCTTTGACAAGAGATTTGTCGATTTCCTCCTTAAGCTCAAGGAGTTCATGTGGCGGCATCTTGTAGGGTCGTTTAGCTATAGGGGTAGTGCCGGGTTTCAAGTCGATGATGAATTCGACAGCTCTAGCAGGGGGAATCCCTGGAAGTTCTTCTGGGAATACATCTTGGAATTCACGAACGACGGGAACGTTTTCAATGCCCTCGAGTGGTGCAGCGTTCAACGCATTCAAGGCATAAAGTCGTGCCTTGGCGTTCTGAACTAGATGAGCTTGATAAGCTATTATTTCATCAGAAGGGTGTAGCAGATGGACGACCTTAGTGGCGCAAACTATAGAAGCAGTATGCGCTTTTAACCAATTCATTCCCAGAATGAGATCAATGCTACAGGACTTCAGTACGATGGGAGAGACAAGGAATTCCAGTCCTTCGATTTCTACAGGGACGTCGTTGCAAATCATGGAGGTTCGACATTGGCCCGCAGGGGTGTGTACTAATAGTGAAGCATCCATGTTCTCACATTTAATGTCGTGCAAGCATGCAAAACCTTCTGACATGAATGAATGCGAAGCACCTGTATCAAATAAAACGGATGCTGGTACTCAATTTACGAGGAGGGTACCCATCACAGTAGCAGGCTGGTCTTGAGCTTCATTGAGATCAACATGGTTGGCATGAACACGACCATAAGACTTGGCACTGTTGCTGCGGGGCTGGTTGCTTCCACGGCCAGTTGCTGGAAGGGCCAGTTGATTCTGGTTCTGGTTGCATTCCCTAGCATGGTGCCCTGGTTGTCCACACCTGAAGCACAAACCATTCTCGGGAGTAGGAACAGGAGCTTGGGGTGGTGGAGCTGGAAGCCTTGGCTGCCTAGTTGGAGCCGTAGGCAGACGAGGTGCAGCATAGGACTGCCTTGGGGCAGGTGCATTCGGCTGGTACATGCTGTTGGGAATCCATATCTTGCGCTTTTGCAAGGACGGGCCCGAAGATGAGCCCGTGTCACGGCTG
This sequence comes from Triticum urartu, assembly GCF_056163025.1. NCBI lineage: Eukaryota > Viridiplantae > Streptophyta > Magnoliopsida > Poales > Poaceae > Triticum > Triticum urartu. Next base: position 145,303,804 of record NC_141879.1, on the reverse strand, counting down.
CGCCTGTGAGAGCTCTGGTATTCCTGTAGACCAGTTTTGACATTGATGGCTTTGTTCACCAGAGTGGAGAAATCAGCAAAGTCATGCACTAGAAGTGCGAGCTTGATGTCAGCTTGAAAGCCATCACGGAACTTCTCCTGTCTGCGTGCATCAGTTGCAATGTCTTCTTCAGCATAGCAGGACAAGTCAAGAAACTCCCGATGGTAAGCTTCCACAGTTTTATTGCCTTGGGTGAGGTTGCGGAACTCACGCTTCTTCCGGTCCATGACTCCCTGAGGAATGAAGCGAGCACGGAAGGCAGCTTGGAAGTCTGGCCAGGTGATGATTGTTCCAGCTGGCAGTGTACGCCTGTGGCTGTCCCACCATTGAGCTGCGGGTCCCTTCAGGAAGAAGGAAGCAAAGGTGACATAGCTGGCAGGGGCTACCTCAGCAGACTCCATCTCATAGGTGATGTCACGGAGCCAGTCATCAGCATCCAGAGGCTGAGTTGAGCTGCGGTACACAGTTGGGTTCAGGCACATGAAATCCTGCAGAGTTACTGGGGTTGGCTGCTGGTTCATATTGGGGCGAGGAAACTGAGCCATCATATTCTCCATGAACTGGCGATTCATCTCAAGCTGTTGGACCATACCAGCCATGTACTCAGGCGGTGGTGGGGCGTTGCCACCACGACCACGACCACCTGGTCTAACCATCCTGCTAATATTTAACAGGGGTAGTTCAGCATTGAGAAATTTGCAAAAATAACAAGAGTCATTCATGATGAAACATGCACAACGAAAGCAGCACGATAGATACTACATAGTAGTCGGCATATCTTACAAAAGAGATCATGCATGGAGTTCGTTACACAGAGTTTGGTACATAGACTAAGACATCATAGGCGGCACGCAGGCTCGCGGCGAATGCATCTAACACTAACAAGCAAGTCTACATCAGTCCCACGCGGTACTGCGGAGGTAGCTGTAGCCTGAAAGCTGGTAGTGTGGCATCGGGTACACCACGTCGGCAACCTGGGGTCCGCGGGTACTCTGGTGCAGAACCCGACGCTCAAGTGGCAGAAGAGGACCAAGTGCAGGAGAGTAGCCTCCCACATCTGGCCAGCCGACGCCTTGAGGCATCACGGTCCTGGCAGGGTAGACCGCAGAACGCGATAGATCACCAGATCGGACAGAGGGGTGCAACAGTGTCAGAGCACGGTAGAGGTGCTGACGAGTGGTGTACAACTCGTGGCGAAGAGCTCGGTTAGCGCGATCCAGCCCATCAGCATGCAGAACCAGGTTCTGATGGTAGAAGGGCTCTCGGGTGACAGTGGAGTAGGCAGCAGTGTAGTAACCCTCCGCACCAACATCGGATGCAATAGCAACGTGCCTGAAGGGGGAGGTATCCAACTCCTGATACTCTCCACAGAGACGTGTCAGAGCAGCATAAGCAGCGTCGTGGACTGCCATATCGATAGTCACTCCAACACCATGAGCAGTGTGCAGCACGGTAGTGGAGTCATACTCTCGAGAGTAGAGGTGGACGATGGCACGGTACTGCTCCTGGTTGAAGTCCTGGTACTCCTCATAGACGGTGTACTCAGGGTGCCAGCGATAACCCAGATAGGTCATCATCTCAACCAACACAGCAGGTGATCCTGAGGCACCAATGGCCGTCGTGTGGCGCACGACCTGCCTCGTGGGTTCCATCTGAAAACAAAGATGTTTTCACAGGAGTCAAATGACAATGTGGATAATGTTCAATTACTACTCTAAAGAACAACTAGGGCTTATCCAACTTTGGGGTGAATGTCGTAACGGGACCCTAGTGTCAGAGTTAGTAAAATCGTTTAACCCGAGTAGGAGAGAGTTCAGAGTCCCAGAGTAAAGGTCGAGGAGTAAAGGATCCTAGTACCAGCCGATGGCGACGTGGGCCCGTAAGGCACACAGCCAAGTTAGTAAAAGTTTTTACAATGTCTAGACTCGACTTCGGCCAAGGAGTGTGGAAGGGGGATTCCTACAGGCAGTCGGCTCTGATACCAACTTGTGACGCCCCCGATTCAATCGTACACTAATCATACACACAAACGTGTACGATCAAGATCAGGGACTCACGGGAAGATATCACAACACAACTCTACAAATAAAATAAGTCATACAAGCATCATATTACAAGCCAGGGGCCTCGAGGGCTCGAATACAAGAGCTCGATCATAGACGAGTCAGCGGAAGCAACAATATCTGAGTACAGACATAAGTTAAACAAGTTTGCCTTAAGAAGGCTAGCACAAACTGGGATACAGATCGAAAGAGGCGCAGACCTCCTGCCTGGGATCCTCCTAACTACTCCTAGTCGTCATCAGCGGGCATCACGTAGTAGTAGGCACCTCCGGTGTAGTAAGGGTCGTCGTCGACGGTGGCGTCTGGCTCCTGGGCTCCAACATCTGGTTGCGACAACCAGGTAGAAGGGATAGAGGGAAAGAAGGAGAAAGCAACCGTGAGTACTCATCCAAAGTACTCGCAAGCAAGAAGCTACACTACATATGCATGGGTAAATGTGTAAAGGGTCATATCGATGGACTGAACTGCAGAAAGCCAGAATAAGAGGGGGATAGCTAATCCTTTCGAAGACTACGCTTCTGGCAGCCTCCGTCTTGCAGCATGTAGAAGGGAGTAGACTGAAGTCCTCCAAGTATCATCGCATAGCAATAATCCTACCCGGCGATCCCCTCCTCGTATCCCTGAGAGAGAGCGACCACCGGTTGTATCTGGCACTTGGAAGGGTGTGTTTTATTAAGTATCCGGTTCTAGTTGTCATAAGGTCAAGGTACAACTCCAAGTCGTCCTGTTACCGAAGATCACGGCTATTCGAATAGATTAACTTCCCTGCAGGGGTGCACCACATACCCCAACACGCTCGATCCCATTTGACCGGGCACACTTTCCTGGGTCATGCCCGGCCTCGGAAGATCAACACGTCGCAGCCCCACCTAGGCACAACAGAGAGGTCAGCACGCCGGTCTAAACCTAAGCGCACAGGGGTCTGGGCCCATCGCCCTTAGCACACCTGCACGTTGCGTGGGCGGCCGGAAGCAGACCTAGCCTAGTGGCGTTCCAGTCCAATCCAGCGCGCGCCGCTCCGTCGCTGACGTCAAGAAGGCTTCGGTTGATACCACAACGCCGGGATACCCATAACTACTCCCGCGTAGATGGTTAGTGCGTATAGACCAAATGGCCAAACTCAGATCAAATACCCAGATCTCGTTAAGCGTGTTAAGTATCCGCGAACGCCGACCAGGGCCAGGCCCACCTCTCTCCTAGGTGGTCGGAACCTGCCCTGTCGCTCCGCCTCAAAGATCCACACAGAGGGCCGTTGGGACAAAGGTCCTTTCAGCCCCCAATCCGTGAATCACTCGCGGGTGCTCCACAAGCCGACCCGTCTTTAGTCACCACATGTATCCTGTAGAAAGTATATAGTAATATACCCGTGATCACCTCCCGAGTGATCACGGCCCAGTAGTATAGCATGGCAGACGGACAAGAGTGTAGGGCCACTGATGGAACACTAGCATTCTATACTAAGCAGTAGGATAGCAGGTAATGGTAACAACAGTAGTAACAAGGACAGGCTATGCATCAGGATAGGAATAACGGAAAGCAGTAACATGCTACACTACTCTAATGCAAGCAGTAAAGAGGAGAGTAGACGATATCTGGTGATCAAGGGGGGGGGGCTTGCCTGGTTGCTCTGGCAAGAGAGAGGAGTCGTCAACTCCGTAGTTGTACTGGGTAGCAGCGGCGTCGGTCTCGGTGTCTAGCGAAAGAAGAGGGGGAAGAAACAATAAATATAATGCAAACAGATGCATAACGATGCATGACAAGGCAAGTAACGGTGCTAGGGGTGCCCTAACGCGATATTAGGTGATACCGGTGAAGGGGGATAACATCCGGGAAAGTATCCCCGGTGTTTCGCGTTTTCGGACAGATGAACCGGAGGTGAAATGTTGCAGGTTCACTATGCTAGGGACACGTGGCGGACGAACGGGCTGCGTATCCGAATTCGTCTCGTCGTTCTGAGCAACTTTCATGTACAAAGTTTTTCCATCCGAGCTACGGTTTATTTTATATTAATTCTAAAAGATTTAAATCACTTTTAGGATTTATTTATTTAATTTAATCAACATTATCCAGAATAGTGTCTGCTGACGTCATCATGACGTCAGCATGACGTCAGTAATTGACTTGGTCAACCTGACAGGTGGGTCCCGATCGTCATACTCTGTTTTAATTAACTAACAGTTAATTAGGTTAATTAGTGATTAGGTTAATCTAATTATAATTGATTAACCTAATTAATTCCTTAATTAATTAATTAATTTTATTATTATTATTATTATTTTCTCTTTTTTTTGAATCGTTCTGGGCATGGGGCCCCCTGTCATTGGCCCAGAGGGGCTTTGCGGGTGCCGGGTGTCGGGCACCAGCCCGAGCGGTTCGGGCGTGCGGGCGAATCCGACGACGGGCGCCGCGGGCGTGGCCGAAGCCTGAGTGGCGACCAGCGCGCGGGGGCGGCACGGCGAGGCCCCCAGGCCGCAGCGGCAACAACCGAGGGCGGGGTGCGCGAACTGCGACGGCGGAGGTGGTGTTCAGGGGCGGAGCAGAGCTCCGGGGCGCACGACCGTCGGCGACGAGGCGAGCAAGGGCGTGGCCGTGCATAGTCCTGGTGAGGCGGGGCGGTGCGAGGTCGACGGCGACCAACAGGGACGTGACCACGGTAAGCGCGCACGGGAAGGAGGCCGCGGGCGTGCCCGCAGGCGAGGCGCAGGGCGCAGCCACGCACCGGGCGCGGACACGACCAACAGGGGCAGGCCCGTGGCGGAGGCTTCGTGACGAGCATGGGGAAGGGGCGGTGACCGGCGAGGCGGTGTGCGTGCGCGCGAGGCGACACAGAGGAGAAGGAGGAGGGGAAAGGGCGGCTTCTCACGGCGGGAAGTAGGGACTAGGCAGCGGGTGTGAGGAGGGTGATGGGGACGAGCGTCGTGGTGGTGGCGACGGGCGTCGAGGTGACTTCGGGGCCCGGCAATGGAGTGGCGGTGGGCGTCCAGCGAGGCGATGCCGTGGAGGAGGACGAAGGCGCGGCGGAAGGAAAACGCGAGGAGGAGGCCGGAGGTTGGTGCTCGGCGCCGGCGGGCGGCGACTGTCTCCGGGCGCGGGTGCTCCGAGAGGAGGGGAGCGAGTAGCGAGGGGAAGTGGGGGTCTTCGCCCCGATCCAGATTGGATCGGGAGGGGGGAAGAGGGAGTGGCGGCGTGGGGGGGAGTGGGGGGTTTTGGGTGGGGGTTAGGGTTAGTGGGGGGGGTGGGGTGGCCTAATAGGCCTGGGGAGGTGCGGGGTGGGCCGGCGTGGTCGGCTGAGCCGACTGGGCCAAGGGGCCCAGTGGGGGGGGGGCTTGTGGCCTGCTGGGCCGAAGCCCAGGGGGCAAGGGGGGGGGTTCTCCTTTTCTTTTTCTTTTTTTTGTTTTGTTTTTGTGTTTTTTTGTGTTTTCTTTCTCTTATTTATTTTATGTTCTGTTTTATTTTATTTTCAATCATTTAGACATTCTATAAAATATGTTTGCTGCACTATAATTACCTATGCCATTTTGGCACAGCCCGAACATTTTAGTTTAATATTTTGAAAACTTTTATAATTTAACTTTATTTTAATGTTTGAATTTGACTCGGTTTTGGACTAACGGTAGATTATCAATAGTAACCGGGGTGACGTGGCATGATTATCGTTGGATTACTGTAGCTTGATTACCCGGGCGTTACACCCTCCGTGATGGATACCCCCTCCGGCGGAGCTCCAGAACAGGCCCCAAGATGGGATCTCGTGGATACAGAAAGTTGCGGCGGTGGAATTAGGTTTTTGGCTCTGTATCTGATCGTTTGGGGGTATGTAGGTATATATAGGAGGAAGGAGTACATCGGTGGAGCAACAGGGGGGGGAACGAGGGTGGAGGGCGCGCCTGGGGGGGGGGGGGTAGGCGCGCCCCCTACCTCGTGGCCTCCTCCTTTGTTTCTTGACATAGGATCCAAGTCTCCTGGATCACATTTGTTGAGAAAATCATGTTCCCGAAGGTTTCATTCCGTTTGGACTCCGTTTGATATTCCTTTTCTTCGAAACCCTAAAATAGGCAAAAAAACAATTCTGGGTTGGGCCTCCGGTTAATAGGTTAGTCCCAAAAATAATATAAAAGTGGATAATAAAGCCCAATAATGTCCAAAATAGTAGATAATATAGGATGGAGCAATAAAAAATTATAGATACGTTGGAGATGTATCAGAGATGCATAGCAACGAGAGGGGGAGAGTGTGTCCACGTATCATCGTAGACCAAAAGCGTAAGCGTTTAGTAACGTGGTTGATGTAGTCGAATGTCTTCATGATCCAACCGATCCAAGTACCGAATGTACGGCACCTCCGTGTTCAGCACACGTTCAGCACGATGACGTCCATTGAGCTCTTGATCTAGTAGAGGGTCGAGGGAGAGTTCCGTCAGCACGACGGCGTGGCGACGGTGATGATGAAGTTACCGGCGCAGGATTTCGCCTAAGCACTACGACGATATGACCGAGGTGTTAAACTATGGAGAGGGGCATCGCACATGGCTAAGAGATTGTCTGTTGTGCCTTTGGGGTGCCCCCCGCCTCCGTATATAAAGGGGGGAGGAGGTGGTGGCCGGCCAAGGGGTGCGCGCCATGCGGGGAGTCCTACTAGGACTCCGTTCCAAGTAGGATTTCAACCCCCCCACTTTCCTTCTAACGGAGAGGTGGAAAGGGGAAGGGAGAGAGAGGGAGAAGGAAAGAGGGGGGCTGCGCCCCCTCCCCTTGTCCAATTTGGATTGGGGCAAGGGGGGCGCGCCCCACCTCGTGTGGTCTGTCTCCTCTCCCGTACTATGGCCCATTAGTCCCAATAACTTTCCCGAGGGGTTCCGGCAGCCTCCTGATACTCCGAAAAATCCCCGAACCTTATCGGAACCATTCCGGTGTCCGTATATAACCTTCCAATATATCAATATTTACCTCTAGACCATTTTGAGACTCCTCGTCATGCCCATGATCTCATCCGGGACTCCGAACAAACTTCGGTCACCAAAACACATAACTCATAATACAAATCGTTATCGGACGTTAAGCGTGCGGATCCTACGAGTTCGAGAACTATGTAGACATGACCGAGACACATCTCTGTTCAATAACCAATAGCGGAACCTGGATGCTCGTTTTGGCTCCTACATATTCTACGAAGATCTTTATCGGTCAAACCGCATAATAGCATATGTTATTCCCTTTGTCATCGGTATGTTACTTGCCCGAGATTCGATCGTCGGTATCATCATACTTAGTTCAATCTCATTACCGGCAAGTCTCTTTACTCGTTCTGTAATGCATCATCCCGCAACTAACTCATTGATACGTCTCCAACGTATCTATAATTTTTGATTGTTCCATGCTATTATATTAGCTGTTTTGGATGTTTAATGGGCTTTAATATGCACTTCTATATTATTTTTGGGACTAACCTATTAACCGAAGGCCCAGTGCTAGTTTCTATTTTTTTGTCTATTTAAGTGTTTCACAGAAAAGGAATATCAAACGGAACGAAACCTTCGTGAGGATCTTTCTTGGAACAAACGTCATCCATGAGACTTGGAGTGGAAGTCGGAGATGCAACGAGGCGGCCACAAGGTAGGAGGGCGCGCCCAGGGGGTAGGCACGCCCCCACCCTCGTGGGCCCCTCGTAGCTCCACTAACGTACTTCTTTCGCCTATATATATACTCTTAAACCCTAAAAAATACGGGAGAGCCACGAAACCACTTTTCCACCACCGCAACCTTCTGTACCTGTCGGGGATATACCCCGTGGTATGACCCGGCCGGACTTGGTGACTCACTAGTAACTGCTACCTCTTGAGCACTGAGTTGGTTTTCCCTTGAAGAGGAAAGGGTGATATAGTAAAGTAGCGTAAGTATTTCCCTCAGTTTTTGAGAACCAAGGTATCAATCCAGTAGGAGATCACGCTCGAGTCCCACGCACCTACACAAACAAATAAGAACCTCGCAACCAACGCGATAAAGGGGTTGTCAATCCCTTCACGGTCACTTACGAGAGTGAGATCTGATAGATATGATAAGAGAATATTTTTGGTATTTTTATGATAAAGATGCAAAGTAAAATAAACGGCAATAGAAATAGCTAAGTGTTGGAAGACTAATATGATTGAAGATAGACCCGGGGGCCATAGGTTTCACTAGTGGCTTCTCTCAAGAGCAAAAGTATTACGGTGGGTAAACGAATTACTATCGAGCAATTGATAGAATTGAGCATAGTTATGAGAATATCTAGGTATGATCATGTATATAGGCATCACGTCCATGACAAGTAGACCGAAATGATTCTGCATCTACTACTATTACTCCACACATCGACCGCTATCCAGCATGCATCTAGAGTATTAAGTTCATACGAACAGAGTAACGCCTTAAGCAAGATGACATGATGTAGAGGGATAAACTCATGCAATATGATATAAACACCATCTTTTTATCCTCTATGGCAACAATACAATGCGTGCCTTGCTGCCCTTGCTGTCACTGGGAAAGGACACCGCAAGATTGAACCCAAAGCTAAGCACTTCTCCCATTGCAAGAAAGATCAATCTAGTAGGCCAAATCAAACTGATAATTCGAAGAGACTTGCAAAGATAACCAATCATACATAAACGAATTCAGAGGAGATTCAAATATTGTTCATAGATAAACTTGATCATAAACCCACAATTCATCGGATCTCGACAAACACATCGCAAAAAGAAGAGTTACATCAAATAGATCTCCAAGAGAATCGAGGAGAACTTTGTATTGAGATCCAAAGAGAGATAAGAAGCCATCTAGCTAATAATTATGGACCCGAAGGTCTGAAGTAAACTACTCACACATCACCGGAGAGGCCATGGAGTTGATGTAGAGGCCCTCCGTGATCAATACCCCCTCCGGCGGAGCTTCGGAAATGGCCCGAAGATGGGATCTCTCAGGTATAGAAGGTTGCGGTGGTGGAATTAGGATTTCGTGGTGCTCCTGGATGTTTGCAGGGTACGTGGACTTATATAGGAGGAAGAAGTAGGTCGGTGGAGCAACGAGGGGCCCACGAGGGTGGAGGGCGTGCCGTACACTTGAGTGACAGATGATAGCTCTTGCTTGTCTTCATGAAAAAGTGCAGAAGCCTGTATCAATGAAGAGTAGGCCGGTACCAGCAGAAGATAGTAAATAGTGTTTTTGTTAGCCACTGCACTCACACTGTTCGTTCGGAAAGTAAGTCCTCCTAAAGATTGTTCTCCCCAACCCAAGTTCAAGACGACCTACCTAAGAGTACAAAAGATGGACAACCAAAAAGCGAGTAACGAGTAAGAGAGCGGCGGGTGACTAGCCCTACCCTCCGTCTTCCTTAGAAAGATAGGTTGGTACCTCTGCCTGTGAAAAGAAGAGAGAGACCACTTTAAGAAAGGCTGTCCACAAAAGAAGTTGCTCAAGCAAAGACTGTTCGTAAGTTCGTTACCAAAAGCAGAGTGAAAGGGGTTAGTAGCTAAGGGATAATAAAGAACTTTCGAAGGAAAGCGAGACAAAGGCGTATACTGTGTTCCGATAGCTGGTAACCAATACGCGGCCCCTATTGATTCTTACAGAAATCCTGTGAAAAGAAGTGTTCTCTTTCTCCAGCGAAAAGAACAGTCTCGCAGGAAGATCAAAATACTTACTATATGTGCGTTTATGTATCAACTCTTATATAGTCTAGTTTTCCCGCCCTATCTAGAGAAGGAATCAATTCCCCTTTTTGAATGTACAAAAATTGGTAGAGCTCAGCATGTCTGGAAGCACGGGAGAACGCTCTTCTGCTTATATTATTACCAGTATTCGATACTGGGTTATTCATAGCATTACTATACCTTCCTTATTCATTGCGGGTTGGTTATTCGTCAGCCCGGCTTTCACTTGGAAAAATAGGAGATTTAGTTCCACGCTTTGATTGGTAGCAGAAGGGAGGGCGCGTTGCCAGCCTTCATTTTTCTTGGATATTAAACACTAAATGAAATGCAAATGCATATGAGAGAACTTCAAACTACTTTACTTATTTGCAACAGCAAGCTGAATAATAGAATAAATAAGCAAGGAAGGAAAGAAAGAATAGGGTTGTCGCTGATACGCTGTTTGGATTAGATGTCGCAATATCGGTTGTAGTATTTCCGCTCTTTCTATAAGCTAAGAGAGATGTCGCATAATCGGTTGTTCATGATCTTATAATTCATGGACCAAAGTCGCAAATCGCTTGTTCTCATTCAAGCATGAGTTCGTTCAAAGTCGGCAAGGGGAATCAGAGAAAGGGCTGTTTAGTCAACAATCATGACCATGGGAACATTTGTTCGCTTTCTAGGTACCCCCGGATCTACTAGTCATCGCCTTTGAGCTGGGAAAAGCATTTACCCTGAGTCGGCTATTCCTGATTCAGAAAGGAAAGGTATGTGGGTAGACATTGAGTTAGAGATTGAATGAAGGGGCACACTAGAGAAAAGCAAGGACAAGTAGCTAGTTGACTAACGCTTTCGAGCACGTACGCTGGCGCTCTTTGATAGAGCATTATCTACAACCCTGAAGCGAACTATGAAAAAGAAATCTAGCAGTCTCTTCCAGCAATGAATTGTAGCAGGGCTTGGTCTCGAAAGGTATAGATACCACCAGAAGCTTGGAAAGAAGAAGGAATGTCGACCTACCGCTCCGTGGGCTTTGAACCTTGCTTTTCTGTAAAATTCTCAGACGCTATAGCTGTGTAAAAACAGTACTCGATTTCTCACTAGAAAAAACAACAGTCTTTATTGTTGTGTGCATATTAGTCACTGATTATAGCTTTGAATAGGACAAACTACTTTAGTAACTCTGGACTATTGCTTGAAACAAGCGTTGAAGCAATGGAAAGAAGCGAACGGTTAAGCTAATGCAGCAAGAAAAGGGATGCAGCAAGTGTCCAAAAATCGGATATGCCCGGTGAAAATTATAAACAAGGCTGAGGAAGGATTTCGTACTGCCACAATGCTCTTGATAGAAGGAAGCATGAATACCGAAGGCCTACCTAGTTGAAATAGGAACAGCTATGGAAGTCCTCGGCCAAACGAATATTTCACGGAAAGCCGACAAGGGATTTTCTTAATAACTGGGCGCTTTGATTCTTTGGAACAACTCGATGAATTTAGTAGATCTTTTTAGGAGGCCTTCCATGACCATAGATCGAACCTATCCCATTTTGACAGTACGATGGTTAGCTGTTCACGGATTAGCTGTACTGGAATGACAACACATATGAGAATCTGTACACGATACAGAATAACGACACGACACGCAATCTTATGACTACAGTATGGCCTTCATCTTTGACAGCAATCATGACAGGCCGCGGTATTAGCGTTAGAGAAAGGAAAGGACTTGAGGTCCGTCCACCTACAACTAATAAAGCTCCGCCTTTGGGGACTACTACAACAGATAGGCATTTGAAGGACCAAACCACCTACTGAGGACTTTGACACCCAGCCCTTAAGAAGCAGAATCTACAACTTTGGGATACGTATTTACAGACTGCAAAAGATAGATACAATGCTGTTACCCACCATGCATGCAAATCTTAGTTCTATGGACTACTAGTACCAGGAACGTCATCTACTACTGCGAAACTCCCGGGGGACGCTTTTCTAACTGGTTTAGCCTCTAGAGTGGGGAGGAAGAACACCCTCTAGACCAGGATAACTTACTAATTCAATTGACAAAGCGTCCTATTTGCTAGATTTCTAGTCGTTAGCTCTTAGTGAAGACGAATTGCTATCATCTGCGGGCGGCCCTCATTATTGAATTTATCCGCCTTCGATGCAACCAAATTCACTATTGACTTACGAGTTTATGCATGCTTCATTCCTATATCGGCATGTATTATCCGTAGGCTGGTTGTGAGACATCTTCCTCTTAGTGCTACAAATGGCTTCTTCCTTAGTTCTTTATAGCTCTTTCACCTCTTTTAGACTCTTTGCAATGTTTAGTGCGGGGAACTCTACACTATTGTACTCAGATGCTATTCCTTCAAGAAAGTATCGGAAAGCAAAAAGGGACTCGTTCACCGTATCGCGTCCAATACAGCTATGCCACAAGTTGACCTAACCAACTGGTAAACAAAACCCAAGTTAACGGATCGACCTAGGAATAGGATGAATAGAACCATTGAATCGTCACCCAATGGAGCAGAGAGCCTTCCTTTAAGAAAGAAATAACTCCCTACAACAACCGTGTTTCGAAACTCGATTCATTATCATACGATAAATTGCATGACAAGAACCTTCATTCCTACAGAGAGGTTGAAGCTAAGTTTCAAGACCTAGTACGGGCAAAGCGCAGTTCAAAACCGAAAGGATCAAAGAAAAGGGAATATCACGAAGGTAAGCACATTCTATTTTTCTTAATTGACAAAGCAAAGGGAGTTATCAACCCTTTTTTCCGAAACCCTATAACGGCTAGTTCCCAATGCTCGGCTTCCTACCTCCTCTAACAAAATCAAAGGTAATATCCTCCGTTTTCCAAGAAGATAAGTTCTACGGCAAAGGATGTCAACGGAACAGTTTCGGCAAAGGCAAAGCAATGGCATGTTTCGGCGTATAAAGCTAAGAACGAGAATAGCCTACTGCCTCCACTCGGAAAAGGCAAAGGTATCCAGTATAGGATATCGATGAACGGAGGACAAGGAAAGCAGGCAAGGTGAACCTCCTTTGCCAAAGCCCTTTTGAAATACCTTCTTTTTGAACCTTTAGAAAATACCTGCTAGCTATCCCTAGTTTTGTTTAACCAGCTTTCCCCCTTTGCTTGCCAACCAACCGAGAACCAACTTCCTTGTTTTCTTATCCTTGCTTCCGGGTCTTTCCAGTTTTGCAATCCTATCTTTTCAACTATCCGTATCCTCGGCAACCCCTAGACCGGTACCTGCTTCCTTCTTTATTTTCCTTGCTTCCAGAAATACCTACCTTCAAAAGCAAAACCTACTTCCTTTACCAACAAGGGCACGGCTTCCGAAACCCCCTCTCCTCGGCCCGGGATAGCGATAGACGTACGAATTCAATCAATGGCGATAATGTCATCCCCTTTCCTTAGATATAAAAGAATCATTCTGAGCGAGTCCATAAGAAGCGACCCGCTTTTTCATCGGTTCCGGGGGAAGACCAAAGATCTTGCGCGACCGGTCCGCCAGAAAAACTAAAAAGAGAAAGAGAGGTATGCACTGTGAAGGAAGCCCTCTGACCCACTCTTCCTTCCCCCTACCTACCCATAAGGTAAGTAGGGGCCTCGGCATCTCTATTTCCTGAGAAACCTACTAAAACTACTTCGAGAAACCTACCAATTCGAGAAACAATACAAACCTACCAAAAAAACTAATTAATTACTAGCCCCCCCTTTTGGGTGGCTTCCACTGCTTGTGCGAGTGAGAAATGATATTTCGGATATCCTTGGGCTCCAAGATCTCGAGCAGAGAAAAGTCCCGGGGGAACGTGCGTACCATGAATAGGATCTCCCCAGGTTCCAGGAATGAAAGAAGTGAGTCTATCTTGCACCTTAAACCAGGGAAATCCTTATATTCAGAGCACAAAATCCACTTTTGAAAGGTTTCTTTGTAATTGTCAGGCGGTCCCCCCGCCCCGGAGGAGAAGCTTCTTCTATGGCTATGGCCATTCAATCTTGTGAACTAATCGAGACCGAAATTGGATAAAGAGATACAAAAGGAGAGGAATACCCAATCGATGAAAGAACATGAAACCCTTCTGTTTCTATAGAGGTACGGGAAACGGTTGGGGGCAATAAAGTAGGTGAAGTGGTTGGATTTTGCGAGCTGTTCCAACCACTGCTGGATGTGATTCCAAGAGCCGAACGAGAATGAATACCACACAGAAGAGTCAAGACCGGGCTCCCTAATAGAATGTTTAACCGATCCATTCCGGATCGATCGAATTGGTACGGAAGTTGTAACATGGGAAAAGCACAGAAAACATGACTTATTTGAATAACCCGGTGACCTACCAATTGTAGAAGTAGGATTTTTGGCAAGCAATAAGCACTTAAATAATACAATTCGAGTGTACCAGATTCTTTATCATTTCGAGGAAAAGGTTCGGGAGGAAAGGGAAACAACAGAGGGATCCGAATCGAACCTAAATGGGAATGACATGAAAAATCTTTTTCAAAACCTATCATTAAGGGCGTGACGACGATATACGAGAGGAATAAAAAAAAAACTCGTGATTGGTGTGGAGGGGAAGATCTGCTTATGAAATTGTTCAAGAAAGAGTCGTCTCATTTCCTTACTTCTGCGTTCTTTCGAATTCATTCACTTCGACGGCTGGCGCTACGCTAGCTTTGCATGATTAGCTCCGACAGAACAGGTACTGCATTTCCTTAGTTGGATCCGCTCTTTCTCTCTCGTGCAGTTGTTGCTTCCGGCTATTTATTCAGTCGTCAATCAGCATTGATCCGGGTAGTTAGTCAGTCTCTCTCTTTTTGCCCGTCCTTCTCTATCTATGAAATTCCTAATTCAGGGAGTTCGCTTTCCAATATCTAAATGTTCATGCAAAGCAACAAACGAAATGCAAGAACTGTCACGCAGAAGTCACACAGTATGCTGATCGTTCTGAAATGATAAAAAGTATGGGATTTCATAAGAGATTCATACATAGAGATCTAAACTCATGGAAGGGCCCGGCCAGCAAACGAGATCTCTTACATCCAAAGGACCATGCCAATCGAAGATGAACCATTCACCGAGCCGAGTATGTGCAAGACAAGACACGGCTAGATAAGTCAAATAGAAGATATTGCTTTTACACGAGCAACTCTTTTCTTCATGTGGGTACAGCCCACTTTTCCTTTGATGAAATGCGAACACAAACTTCAGGCATCCAAGAAAGAAGTCAAGATCGAAATCGAAGCATTGTCATTGGGTTGAAGATCAATTCATATCGACAAGACTTTCCATTCATCTTTTTGTTGATATTTGGATTCCGTTTTCAAATAAAGTCATCTTGTAGTTAGAAATCACCTTTAGAATCATCAGCCTCTGTCCCTACACTGACTCGCTTATCCGGGATCGATCCTCACTACGGTCCTTTATTTCGAAACGAGGATAGGTCTCTCGCGGAACGAGGTGTAGATTGAGAAGAAAGATGAGCGTATGGTCCATACTCACTCGGGTTCAAACTTATTTTGCAGGGAGAAATGGGTACATGCCTGTAGATCTTCTTCTCACAGCGAGCACTTGATTACGGAGCCTGATTCTATATATTATTTATGGATTATTATAGAATCTATCTTTTTCTGCAAATCATAGTGGGAATCCTATTACCGATACCTAAACGTTTTCTTTGTCGAAACAGAAAGGAGGGAAATTGGATAACCGACGACACAAGTTTCCCGTTCAACGTTCCGCTTCGCTCCACTGTTAGATAGGCAATTCAATAGTTACCGACGAAAGGAGTTCCCCTTCTCTTGGCCAATTGACGTTCTGCTTCAATAAGTCATGACCTTCACTCTCCTCAAGTGAGGAGGGCATATTGTTTGACCAACGAAAGCCTCACTAGTTCCTTCTTCCCGTTCACTATTCCCGTAGCCTGATACGAGTTATTTAGTTCGTGTCTCCTTGTTCTTGGGAAGAACCGAAGGTTCATTCGCGGCACTCGTAGACATAGTTGTATTTCAGACCCTCTTCTTTCCCTAAAAAGCTAATAAATCAAAACAAGAGAAAAGCAGAAGCGAAAGCTCGAGTCGAAGAGTGGAGGTCGCTCGGTAACTCGAGTCGATCAGTCCCATTCATTCTTGCCCGAAACAAGTGGGCTATTCATTCCGGTGCCACCTTTGTTCAATCGAGTCCATGTTCTCTATTTCCCAAAACCCATTCGTTCACTGACCCGTGGACCAGAGGTTTAAAGCTTGGAATTGAGCTTTCTAGCTTTCTTTAGTACAATCTTTTTGCGAGAGCAACCCCGGGTTCGTTCCTAAGACTACACTCACAGCTTTCTCTGTTCATGTTCCGGCATAGGAGATCTAGTGGTAGGATAGGGGACAGAGCTTTAGGGCTGCAGTAAACCTCATATGCGCGTGGCTCATCATAAGACCTTAGCCTGATGTCCTACCCAAAGACTTCAAAGGTAGTCACAGGACAACCTTTCCGAGTTCTAACTTCCAAACCTATAACTTGGTTTGCTTGCCTGCTTCCTATCTGACCTATCAATCAAAGAAATGTTCTAGTTCCGCGATACGAGCTTGACTGTCGCTCTGAGACAGTAGATTTCTTGGTTGGGGGTCCCTTTATCAAAGGCTCCCTTCCCTACTGATCATACAACAAATGAAGGTGGTTAGAAAGATGGCACATCGATCTTCTGTACACCCTGTTCGTGCTGCGGAACGCAGAAAATCCGCCTTCCTTGGAAAAAAAATTCCTGACTCCGAAGTATCAAAGGAGACTTGGGTGGCGCCTTCTGAAGAGCCCTTCATTCTGCGACTCAGATAGGCTAGGATTCGTGTCTCAGCCGGAAGGGGTCGTAGGACTGACTCAGACAAAGCGTTAGAAGTACGATCTCCGAATCTATAAGCTTTGGCCTGCCTTCTTCCCTTATCTAATCTCTTAGGTAATAAGAAAGTGGTGTTAATTGTCACGCTAAGGAGCTGACCAGTGACATTTCTGTCTCAATTGAAGTCAACCTTACTATACTCGCTTGTAGGAGATCATCGCTCAGAAGGGCGTTCTTTCGCTAGAAAAACAAGAGTTTGAAGATCACCCAACCCACGAAAAGGTCAGAACTCTCGATCTAGCCCCACTTTCTATAGCAATTTATCGACATGTTGTTTCGAATGTCCTTGAAAAGGCCTACACACATACCCTGCCACTCGATGTGTAGTGGGTTTGTTCAGTAGAGATGGGTAGAGCGCACAAGTATTGGAAGGAAAGTTTCACCCTTCTTAAAAGAGAAAAAGTCTGTATTGAACTATGATTTGAATTCCTTTCTTATTAGTTTCCAAGTGCAAAATGTTCATTGCCTTGATCAGAGCCTTTAAGCCTTTTAGAAGCGAGCATTTCCGCAGCTTCTATTTTTCCTAAAGCTAATGAACCGAATGGAAGAGAAAAACTTGGAATAAATAATAAAGAAGGAACCAACAAGAAAATACAGAATTGTTCCAACCTCGGCTCGGGGTCTGTCTGGAAATGGAAAATAGTTCTCTCTCTCATCTGGTCTCGCCACAGTGACAAGAAAAACAAGTGAATAATTGGAATAGAACGCAATCGTCAACCAAAATCGGGTAGGATGTATTATAAAAGAAAGCCTTGCCTCACTCGCAAGTGAGGACCTCACCCCTCCTTCCTCATTTATTGAGAATGGAAAAAGACAATGTTCATTGCTTCCTCAAAACAAGAGTTCCACGGGCGGCTGCTCTTGAACGAGCTGCTCATGCTCAAACTGATCAACATAAAGTGGAAAGTGTAGTAGAGATATTACTCGCAGTATGAGAAGGAAGAGAAGATCTAACCTCTCTACTTGACACCTCTGAACCAACTTCATTCCTAGCTAAAACAGGAAAGCTGAAAGTACTCAAGCTTCAAACTCCTTGCTAACAGCCCTACCGATAAAAGGAATAATGCTTCAAGGACTATATGACTAGCTCTTATACGAGTTCCTGGTAAACCACTACTTGCGTAAAGTACTCCGCTCGCTCCCCTGCTCGTTCAAAGTATTCCACTCGCTAGGATCTTAGTAAATAAGCTTGCTCCTTACCTTTCCTTCCTAGCTTTGAGAGCAATACTACCTGTAATAACACAATGAACTTATCCTACTTAGGGAACAGGCTGGCATAAAGGGCAAAAGAGAAAGAGTTACACCCGTGAGAAAACCAGGTGGTGTTACTTTCCTGCTTCCACCTGAACCTGCTTGCAGGCCTTATAGAAAAGTCTTGTATAAGATAACTAGCTTGACAACAGGAATTCTCTAACTTACTTGTAGATAACGAACTTGCTGAAGGAGGTTAAGATAGTTTTCCGTTAATGGGGAGAGAGAAAAAGAGTCCTCGCTTTCATAATCGGTAATCAGAGTCCAGGCTTCCTACACCCATATTTTACGACAACCTATGAACCGACTAACTCAACAGCTGGCCTTAGAGAAACTGTCCTAACTTATCCAAGTAGTCCTAATAAATGGCCATGATGAAATACTCTTCCTTTCCCTGCGACACTCGCTTGAAGGACTCGAAAGCTGACTAATGCTGATAGGAAGAACTTTCAAAGTTCTCGTTAGTCCTTTCATTGAAGCTAGTGACATCATCTGACTCTATCAATTCATTTCTATCTTCTTTTTCTTTCATTTATCTCTTTCCTATCTATACAGTGTATTACCCCAAAAGATAGTGAGTTAAGCAAGCATGTGGGAAGTAAGCGAGCAGGGTGAGGCGGCGGCTTGTAGAAAATCCTCAATATCTATATCAGAGTCAGCATCCGTTTTTGTTTGAGTTTCGCTGTTAGCTTACGTCCTTTTAGCTAGTTCGACGTGTTTTCATTAGTCCTTCAAGCAAGTGAGCCAGTCGCGGTAGGTCTTTTTAGCCTTTAAGTAGTAGTCCTGTTCGAAAGATAGTTATCATAGTGAAGTGAGTTATTACAGTTTTTCGAGTTTCTTGAAGGCCAGGCAGTCAGCCAAGGAAGGAAGTTATGGTGTGGAAGTCTTCTAGTCTGTCTTCCCCTTCAAGCTCTCGAGTACACTAGGGGAGAGGTATCGAAAGTCAAAGTATAAATCAAAGTGAAAGTAAGAAGTATAAGTAGTAGGCTATCGATTAGGTTTTTCTACTTAATTAAGCTGCTTATGCAAAGTTTTAGAATTTGTTCACATAGGCAGCGTGATTGGGGGCATATTTGTTGCTTCCCAAGGTAGTTAGTTCACCACACAGGCATGTTAGTACTAAACTGCAGAAAACTATTAAGTCATCCAATTCATGCCGCATTGCAAGATTACTCTACCACTCTATAAATGGTATATAGATAAGTGTCTTCACTTCATCAAATGAAAATCAAAGAAATTGAGTACTAACACGTATTGCTATGGATGCTACAAACAGGCTTTCGGCAGCAATTCCAGAAAAAAGGAATAGGTGTTTTAGCCAGGTCATCAAATCAGGGGGGATATGCCAAGAAGAAATCCATGGAAATCAGCATTCCAAGAACAATAAGTTGGCACTTTCTTTCATATATAAACTATTTATTGAGGGAAAAGATATGAAAAACTAGAGTGGAATCGATTGAATGCACTATCGTTATGCTTTGGCCAACCCTCTTTTCCAAGTTCCTCTTGTTTATCCAATCTGTATTCCAATCAGAAATCCAAGGTAAGATCAAGCCAAAGGGGAATCTAGGTACCGTTGACCCAGGAAATCAAGTATCAAAGGACCCGGGCAATAGGTTTATGACTGAACTGAAACTAGAGCAGGGAATAGCAGGATGCCTATGTTTCCAATACAGAAATCCTTAACAGAACAGAGCACAGACAATAGGGCCAACTATTGATCTTACTTTCCCTCAATAAATAGTTTGGATTGGATAAACAATCCTACTTTCATTCCAATCATAAAACAAGGGAAAAGATCAAGGGAGAAAACCCTTCCAAGAAAACTAGTAACCAAACCCTGACGAACTTGCATTTGTTGAGCGAAAAGAAGAGTTCAACAAGAAGAACGTATGAAGAGATTGAGATGTTTGGATCTTGGCTAAATTTATAAGCGAAGAATGCACGTGAAGTATTCAAGGTACATTCGACTATATCTCATTCTATAGAAACCATTTCTCAATCTATAGAAACCATTTGCTTTAGGTAGACGTGATGGTACTTCCACTATTTTGGCATCTTATGGAACCCAATTCGAGATATATAAACTAGATCCTTGTTATTAGAATGATGATCTCTTGGCTATGACTGAGTCATATATTAATGGAAATGGTTTTCTCCTCCGAAAGTCCAAGTTGAGTCCAAGTAGTGGCAAACTAGAATCCTTCTTTTCTTTTCCCTTCGTGGTTAGTTTCAGTTCAAATGACGAATTGAGACAGAAACCAATGGATTCCTGTGGCTGGGGGATCCTATGTCTATAGATAGATTCAAGTACCATTCTATACCCCTTCCCTAGCGCCCTATAGACCTGTTTTGCTAAGTGGGTCCTACTTAGCTGGTCGGCCTAGGGGGGGATGCAATTCAAGAGACAAGTTCTACAAGTTCTCATGGCCGAGATCCCCGTATTGGTAACGGGGCTGGTGCTGACTCGTTCAGAGAACAGACCCCCGATGTTCTTGGGAAGAAAGAGAGAAGGACGGCCCTGTAAGGGAGATCCTGTGTTGGAAGATATTGGTGGGTGTCATCTCGTTCAATTCTGGGTCAAATGACAAGAGGGCCGTTCAAGCAGATTAGAAGTAGATGTTGTTGAGAAAAGGTCAAAGTGCCACTATGGAGGTCGGAACAAGCGTCTACCTACCAAGTGAATTGTGATTGAAATGACGATGGCAACAGGTTGAGCTCTATCCACTGAAATTGAATCCATCGATGCGGTAAAGGACAGAGAAGAAACAAATCCTCCATTTCCCTGCCTTGCGACCGAACAAAGAAGAAATGCTAGAGTGAGGAGACCTGTTGGTTGACCAACTGAAGGAAACGACGCCTCTCCTGCTTTGCTTACTTTTGGCCAGCATTCGTCTTCGGCTTACAGTAGCGTTTGCAGCTCTATTGGAAATCGAATTTCTATGTCCGTCCATAAAAAGCATCAACTTCTAGTGCCGCCATCCACCACAAGAGTAGGTAACCTGCTCGCTCTTTTCTCTATTGGGGGATCTAGGTATATCTTCCAACTCTCCTTCCTGCACACTGGCATACAAAGCAGCCTCATAAACTGCATTTTGTAACTGAACCTCCACAGTTTTCAAACCTAAGGGTGGATCAAAAGGCACCGGTATTCTCTAATCTAACTTGAATTCAGATCAATAATCAAGGGGCACAAGAAGAAGGCAAGAGCGCGGTTCCGGCTAAAACCAACTCTGCGAGGAAAGCAGAACTCAGCGGTGACTGATCCGCTCGAACCACACTACTTACTTAGGCTCACTTACGAGAGCTCCCCTGACTCTGATCTCTGATCTAGTAGATGCGAGAAATCAATCCAACTCCATCTGATCTTATGATCTTTGCAGAGGACAAAGGTACTAGGGATATTTCCTCCATTTATATTCGTAAGAAAGAACTCCCACTATTCGTTTGTATCAGCCGGGTCTTGGTGAATCAAAAAAAGGCGTAGATAATGCGCATTGCTTTTGAGTTCGATTTGAACTAACTAGTTTCCACGGTTCTCCAGGAACCTACCGTTTGTTTGGAGTATAGCCAAGTGGTAAGGCATCGGTTTTTGGTATCGGCATGCAAAGGTTCGAATCCTTTTACTCCAGATTATGAAGACCCGATCGGATTTGTCAAGAACGAGCTAACAACTACAGGGGAAGCGGCTCAGTATCAACATACCACCTGCCCGTCTTATCAATGACAATCATCCGTTTGGATGAGGCCATTCTAAGGGTTGTTTAGGATTGGTATCTGCTCTCTTCCCACGGAGTTCTTGTCCCCATGACCAGTATCAGCAGAGGCAAGACCTGTAAGCATCAAGCCAGCCAAGAAGTAGAAGTTGGTAAAGATGGCACAAACAAAAGAAGAAAGGAACTTGGTTGGTGATCTTACATACGGGAGGCCTTCTATAGAGTGAGGCAAATAGCGATTTTGCTATAGATACTGGGATCAGAAAATGGTAGTGGATGTGGACGCCGAACAGGTGGCACGAAATGCTCGTTCAACGGACGGAGTCATACCACCGCCTCCTCCTGCAAACGAGCAAGTTCTAAGCTTTATCGATCTTCTCCGGCTCACGAAACTCTGGTCTAATGCCCGCCTTTAGAAAGGACCTGTTTCTTCCTATTATTCATATCCGCTAGGGGTACGAAGGAGAAGGAGACCGGATGCGTTAAGCTAGTTGGTAAGAGTTCTTGTCATTATTGATAGTGGCCCTAGAGAAAGAGCTTACGCTGATTGTTCTAACTTCATTCATATTTGATTCCGCAACTGAGACCTTTTCCACATCTGTGCCAGGAGGGCAAGCGGTCAAAGCAGAAAGGGTTCTCGCTTCTCCGTCTGGAAGGACACCAAATGGACCAAATCCTATCGATCTTTCCTTACGACTCGACTTCAAAAAAAAGGCCGCAGAGGGCTAAAGGCAGTATCTTTAGTCTACCCAACTCCCTTGCTGCCTATTTCCTTTTATACGGTCATTCCGTGGGGCCACAAGCACCATCAATTGCATTATCCCCGGTACCACACATCACTCCAATCAGAATAAGCGGGAATGCTGGTTGGAAAGACAGAGAAATAGAATAATGAGAATCATATGGTCTGCTTGGGAAGATAAGCGAAGAAAGCTCTAAGGTTTCCCTTCCTGCATTCGGAGCTTATCAATTCGTCCCACGCTATATAGTGAAGCAAAGCTATCTATAAATCGAGCATATCTTTTATCCGGAAGGTAGTGGGCTTTCACCCGTACTCGCCCTTCCACTTCACACTTACTAAATTAGGCTGAGTGTATGCGCACATGAAAACAAACAGAAAACGAGTGAGCACTTTCTTTCTATAGACAACGGTCAAGTCTGCGATCCAAACAGTGATGAAAAGAATTCTCAAATCATTCGCGGATGGACGTGAAAGAAGGAAGAACCAAATGGCACTGCTTCCTCAAAGCGAGCTTCGGGTACCCGATCAAGGGACTAATGAAACACCAGTACATGTCATACAGAAGCTCCACTCATCCCTCCGCTAGCCCAACCTAAGTTTCTATCGGACTGAGCTATTCTTCAATCCAGTGCCCTAATCCTTTCGAACTTGGGTCCAGAAAATAGTGCTATTGTACAACCTGGGGAAGTCAAAGCACATTCTAAGTGGGCCGCATGGGTCGGCCCTTTCACCTCATTCTTTTCCGTTTCCACGCTCTGAAACCGGGTTCTTTCACTTCAATCTCTCTCATAATCAAGCTGAGATATGATGCTGTTTCATCCTAGAATTTTGAGAAATCCCTTGTTGGCTGGGACGGACCCTTAGTATAAGATAAGTCAACACAACAGGTTGTGTCAGTTTCTCAAAAGACATGGGCTCGCCTTTCGGGGTGACTAGCTGCATTCATTGGTTTTCTTTCTTCCACCAACTTCACAACCATCCTTCGTTGATGACAGGCAAGCTCAACCACAGTTTCCGTAGTTTGGTTCAATTCATTCGGCATTTCCATTTCCAATTGGTAAGTTCTATTTTCTCCGACCCAAGGAAGAAGATCACAAGCGGGAGTCCCCTCTAGGAAGAGATGCTTTCCAAAGGCCGTACGCTACTGTTGAATGGCCAAATAGGGATTGAAACAGAGTAAATAACTAGAGTATCCCGTCGTAGTGGTAGCTGCATTTACGCGACCGGGTCCGAGCCACGGGACAAGACCAAATTGGATTGGATTTGTCACATCCGCGGATGGAAGACCGTAGATTTCTCACTTTCCCTACTCGGAGAGCACGTGTATGTAGTCCGCCTGTATCTACTTATTTATTCGGAGAGCGCCATTAATAGGATTCAGAAGTCGTACAAGCTATGGCGGAGCCGTTTACCAATGCACCCAGTTCTCCTCATATTTGATTCTTTTTTTGGTATCATTGGTTCCACGTACGTCTTTTGGGCGAGCTTTCTTCACTGTCATCAAAACCAACGCTCAAACCGAAGCTTTCCGAGCAGTTGTTTATTTCTCACTTTAGCTGCTGTCGTTTTCCTCTTCCGAATTAAGCGAGTGAAAAACAAGGGGATCAGAAGAACAAACAATAAGAATGAGGGATTGAAGTCCGTTTCCTTCGTATCGTATTTCAACGGATCGGGTAGTTCTAGTCTTTTTTGATTACTCCTTCCTTTTTCCCATCATTTGACATAACATAATTAAGAAACTGTTTGATGGTCAACGGAACGAGTAGAGAAGAAAAATGCCCTTATTCCAAAGGAAGTGAGTGCCAAAGCGAAAATAGAGTAAAGAACAAAAGAACGAAATGCAAGGGTTGCATCCGCTGTTTCAAGTCCGGACGGTTCCTCCGCTAGGTTATTGAGTTGGCTCCCCCGTTATTCTTCATCAGACAACGCACACTTAATGGAAAAATGAGGTATCTTTTTGGAAAACTTCTCTACTTACGACTTTGTTAGCGCTTTGAGGGCTTCACTATGTTCTCTGAAATCTTGTATAAATAAGAAAGAAGTCTTTCTCAGGAGATGACTCTGCTGATACCGAGTTTCAATGCAAAATGGCTCCCGCTTCTTCTGAAAGAAAACAGGGGAAAAATCAATATGGAGCCGTCAGAGGCTTATCTGGCCGATATGACTTCCTGAAATTCTTTCCAGATAAAAACCTAAAATGGAGGGGTTGGGGCTTTGGCTCCAGGCTCAAACTCTATCTTGTGGTAGACTGCCCTCCTAGGGAGCGCTTGGGCAACTAACTTGTGGGGCATGACATCCCAAATTCATCATTTACATTAGGAATTTCCTGACAAAAAGTCTTATGTGTATTGGATCCGCTCTTCTGTTAGCATGAACACATGAATGAGATTCTTCTTATTCTTCCTAACATGAAATTTTGCATAGAATGATTGTTCATGTTCACGCCGCTGAGGTTGTTCCCACCATTGAAGTAAGAGTCTGGGTGTGTTTTTCTTACTAATACGGAGAGGGTTCCGAATGATAAAAACCAATCCAAAACTTCTTCGTTTCGTTGGTAGAACCCACGCCAACTCTTTTCTCTAAATAATAGAGAGATCTTTTGATAGTCTCACTTCTATCAATGCAATGAAAGAACTATCCCTTCCTATTTGTTTGTCCTAATGAGACAAAAAAGAGCCTCCTTCTTTACCACTTTAGGGGATGGGGGTGAAGGGGGGTTTACATACAACCGGGGCAAAGTGGTTTATGATTGAATCTCAGAGGCATTCTTATCATTTGGTAGATCCAAGTCCATGGCCTATTTCGGGTTCACTCGGAGCTTTGGCAACCACCGTAGGAGGTGTGATGTACATGCACTCATTTCAAGGGGGTGCAACACTTCTCAGTTTGGGCCTAATATTTCTCCTTTATACCATGTTCGTATGGTGGCGGGATGTTCTACGTGAATCCACGTTGGAAGGGCATCATACAAAAGCTGTACAATTAGGACCTCGATATGGTTCTATTCTCTTCATAGTCTCGGAGGTTATGTTCCTTTTTGCTTTTTTTTGGGCTTCTTCTCATTCTTCTTTGGCACCTACGGTAGAGATCGGAGGTATTTGGCCCCCAAAAGGGATTGGGGTTTTAGATCCTTGGGAAATCCCTCTTCTTAATACCCCTATTCTCCCTTCATCCGGAGCTGCCGTAACTTGGGCTCATCATGCTATACTCGCGGGGAAGGAAAAACGAGCAGTTTACGCTTTAGTAGCAACCGTTTCACTGGCTCTAGTATCCACTGGCTTTCAAGGAATGGAATATTACCAAGCACCCTCCACTATTTCGGATAGTATTTATGGTTCTACCTTTTTCTTAGCAACTGGCTTTCATGGTTTTCATGTGATTATAGGTACTCTTTTCTTGATCGTATGTGGTATTCGCCAATATCTTGGTCATCTGACCAAGAAGCATCACGTTGGCTTTGAAGCAGCTGCATGGTACTGGCATTTTGTAGACGTGGTTCGGTTATTCCCATTTGTCTCTATCTATTGGTGGGGAGGTATATGAAAGAAGGGAACGAATAAGTGGATTGAGGAATAAAAGCTCGAAGACAAAGAGAACTTCTCCGGGTACTCAAGATATTGTGTTTGGAGAGGTGTAGATTGTAGATTCCAGCCGAGAAGACCAGGAAAAGATAAGGATAAAGAATGTCATATATCTCAGGAGCTAGATCACTTCCCGATGAACAAGTCAGAATTGCCTCAACAAAAATGGATGGAATTGGACCGAAAAAAGCCATTCAGCTTCGTTATCGATTAGGTATCAGGTGCATAAAAAGGAAATCAAGTTTGGGAAATGCCACCAAGGAAATGATTTATGGACCATAGTCATTGCTAGATCTCTTATTGCTTTATTTTCCTGCATCCGGACAAGAAGATCTATTTCTCCCTTCGGGGTGACGCTAGCTGAACTTACTTAGAAATGGTCAATTTTGCCTGCCTTGGAGTAATGATTCCACCATTGGATCTTAGAAACGGAGAAGTCGAGGTCGAAGCCTATCATCAAGGCTATCTACAAATAAAGCATAATCGGAAATGAGCAAATACAAATAAACAAGATCCGGAAGAGTTTCCGCTTTCGCACGCACCTGGACCGCTGGATTATGTTGAAGAATAAGACCTCGCCATGGCAGACTCTAGCTTAAAGGTAATGAGCTGATGAAACCAGAGCAAGAGAGGCACCGAAGCAACTCGAGAGATACTTTCTTTGAAATCGGGATTTTGGGGGTCTCAATGGAAGGCAAGGTAGCGCTACTGAATCCCCGTCGTACTGAAGCTGCTCCTCTCGCTCTCGATAAAGACAAGGAGGTCAT
Organism: Triticum urartu; assembly: GCF_056163025.1. Classification (NCBI taxonomy): domain Eukaryota; kingdom Viridiplantae; phylum Streptophyta; class Magnoliopsida; order Poales; family Poaceae; genus Triticum; species Triticum urartu. Next base: position 145,277,085 of record NC_141879.1, on the reverse strand, counting down.
GAAGGAGCTGGAGGGGAAACGTGGGGAGGATGGGCTGGAACCTGAAAACGCTTGCTTGCGCCCCACCCCGGCCCTATCTTGCTCCAGCTTTACGGGGGTGATCGACGACGGCCACGCCGGGGAGATGAACGTCTCTTCAGGTATGAGATTATGTGGGAGACTTGAGCGCGTGTTGGACTCGCCCTACTATGGACATGAGATACATCTGGTCCCACTACCCCGTGTCATATTTAAAAGCTGGATCTTGTTGTTCATGGCCCCATTTCTCACTGCACTTAAAACAGAGCCCCCGGGTGTGTCGATATGTATGGAGGGCCGAATTCTTGTTGGCGTTGAGTGTACTAAGTCTAAGATCTGCTTACCCGTGTGTCCTAAGATACTGCTGCTTTCCTTGTAGCCATGTCTGAAGCAAACAGTGCCTGGGTAAGCTAGTTGATCCCACCCGAGAGCTCTAGCGATTCGTATAAGTGTTGGTTTGTCGACTAAGCAGTCGCCTTAGGAGCACGTCGTCAGTATCACACTTGTTATTCGCAAAATCTACCTTCCAAACGATTTCCAGAGGATCGAGCAAGAAAAGGAGATAGTCAATCTCTGTTTGAACCCGGTTGCTTTCTGCGCAGAGATGTTTGCTCGTGTCTGTCTTCCGGGTCATCTATAGAGGCTTCTGTTTGGATATAAAAACGGACGTATAGGTAGCTTTTAAGGTGATGTATCGTCTGCGGTTCTTCCCGCTGTACATCAATCGTTCACTAAATCGATGAGGAAGGTGAAAGTAGGGCCATCGACTGGGAAGCAAGCATGAAGGAAGAACTCTGGACTTTGGTTTCAAGCTGAACTATTTACTTCTTCTTAAACAATTTATTGCTTTCCATTCCACTGCTTCTGCACAAAGCCAACGAGCTTCAAACTTATTGCTACTTCCACTCCGTGAAGATTCTTGGTCGTCGTAGTAACACGTATCAAGCACCAGTTGAAAGACCCATTCTAGCTTAAAATCAGTCTTCTACATGATTCCTTATTTAGGAGCTTCCTGTGGTGAATTGGGATACCTAAGTATTTGAAAGCTACGGATACACCAAAAAGGTGGGCATATTGAGTCTCGAACTGCTTGCTTTATGCGGCTCAACTATTGCCAGTCAGTACGGATGCATTGGTACTCCGATCCGATATCATAACTTTATTCAATCTCATATCCAGATCCAGATTGGGAGCACGGTCGCGAGTCTGCACCTAAGGTGCCTCGCCTCTCGTGGGGAACGTATTGCATTTTATGCATTCTACCCCGCTTCAATGATTGCTATTGCCCCGCTTTTCTGACTCTTCTCTGCTTCTGAACTTGCCTGCTCTGTTTCTTCAGGTTCAGAGTTAACACCTTCAGGCGATCTTCCAAACTATAATTGTATTTGCCAACTGGAATTCGGGAAGTAGTAGCAACGACGAGATTTCTTGCATTTTAGTACTCGAAAGGATGGATAATTCAATACTGAACTGCCCGAATCAACCTGAATCAAAAAATGATTTCTCGAATTTTAGTATAGAAAGCAGATCGAAAACCCCTATTTAATTAGTTCTTTCGAGTCACTCACTGAAGAGGGAAAGAAAGATCAGGGGAAGAAGCGGGGTAGAGGAATTGGTCAACTCATCAGGCTCATGACCTGAAGACTGCAGGTTCGAATCCTGTCCCCGCCTTATCACACGTCAGACAGATACCCAGGATCCGAGTCCTGATCACCTGTTTTTTAATCCCTGTTGTTATGGAAAGTGTTGCTGTGTCAAATCAAGATTATGTGGGTGTTCAGCTTATTAAGCAATTCGTTCGTCCTCAATAGCTCAGTTCAGTAGAGCGATCGGCTGTTAACTGATTGGTCGTAGGTTCGAATCCTACTTGGGGAGATTTGATTCATTCTTTAATGTAAGAATAAAGAATGGAATTAAAGGGCTTTCTTTGACCCTTAGGAGTAGAGTAGGTAACCCGTTTGCTATCCTTATTTCTATTTCTATTGCATTTTCTATCTCATCGTATCACATTGTGTTCTACGATTCCACTTCGACAAAAGGAAAGAGCATACCTAAGTTCAATAGCTTTACGTCCGCTATCCCGATCATGATTTTCCTACCCTCAGGGGGAAAGTAAAGGCCCTTTCTTACTCGAAAGCCGTTCCAATCAAGGCAAGAGCCAGAAGTAGACCGACTTGTAGATCGGGTAGCAATAGGCTATGACATAGCTCACTTTACCAAGAACATAGGGCGTAAGATCAAGAGGTTCTTCCACCGAAAGATGGGGATCCTGTCTCTCCACAAGGGTTCCCTTTCTATCGAACTGGCCTTGGCGAGTCGCTTTAATTCCACTGGAGGGTTGTAGCTAGACCAATTCTCTACATTGTTATTATTGTCCTCCCGACCGATCGATCACATCCTAAACTCTGTATGTCAAGCTAAGAGTAACCATAGTCTCAGCAAATAGATAGTCTCCTTCCTTTGTTACCGGTCTTCTTATAATGCCGGGCCACGCCCAGAAGTTTCCCTAAGTGACATGGCTAATAGGAATATTACAGATTTACTCAGCGTCCATTTTTTATTCCCGTCCATATCTGTTACGGTTTGTTTCCTAGAGCAGCACTTAGGAGCAGTTGGAAAATAAACCACTTTCAACACCCGGGCGCTAAGAGACATAGGATCTTGTAGAATCCGCCAGGCTTGCCTAGCCAAGATAGCCAGATTCTCAATTTCAATGTCTCTAAATCCCATGCCTCCCTTATACTTCGGCATCGTCATCAAGTCCGACGAGACCCATGCCGTCTTCCTTCCTTTCTACTAAACAGAATTTGACCCTATTTCAGTACCACTTGATAAGCCCGGATCTGTCTGACCAATAGGAGATAGGTAGAAGAACAGCGCTAAGGATAGTTACTGAAAGGCAAGGCTTATATGAATGTGCTTTCTAACAGTCTTAGTCGATTGAAAGAAAGGATTGCTATCCAAGCACGATAATAAGAATATAGATAGAGCCTCTATAACTCGAGCAAATGCCATGAGTGAGACTCTAGGACTTTCAGCGTTCATCCTATTTATGATAAAGCGTGTACTGATGTAGTCGGCGAGCATCCCATGCTAGAGCAGAAGAGGTTCTTTCTAAATCGGAGTATCGGGACTCATTGAACTTCTTGCACATAAGATTCAAATTAGAGTGTTGAATTCAGATACCGTTTTTGGGATCGATCTTCCTTTCGGGTCATATATGGATGTTATCGAGAATGAATACCGCCCTGAGGTAGTGTTGTTTCTCTTTCCAGAGCAGTATAAGAAAATATCGTCGTTACTTTTCAGGTTGCCCGTGGTTGTGCCTGAAGTTGACGGTCGGTATACTCGCCAAGCCTACCACTGTGAGATATGTGCTCTAAATGGGAGGTATGGACAACCGCATGAGATTTATGTAGTGCATGAGTTGTTGTGGGGGAGTCAACCGATCTCTAACCAGATCTAGAAAAAGAGGTAGCTATGGTCGAGTATCCGATCTCTAACCAGCCTTCGGTGCCTCTCGAATAGGATTTGTCGTAGACATGTGCCAATGACGCTTCCTCGTCACATGTTGATACAAGTAAGATTGAGGGTAGAACCTTTCCCCTCGCGCAGTAGCGAATTCTATAAACGGATTGTTCTATTTCTAAATCATTTTAGGAATGAATGAGAATTGTGTATGCATTGTACCTCGCCTTAAAGGTCTATTTTCTCAGAAAAGCGGTTTGAACATATAGAGAATATGTTTTCTAGCACGAGCGAAATGAACATCACTGATCCAATACAAGATCAGACAGATTCAAACACCCGGCAGAAAAAAACCTTCTCTGGACATTGTATTGTAACAAGACTCCCGTCTAACCAATATAGTTCCACTCTTCATGGCAGTCTGCTTGCCGCACTTCTGATGTTAAGATCCTTCAATCTTTTTAAAACAGAGGAGGGGGATGGCTCGTACCACCGCCGGCAACCCAAACTACAGATAAGGAGGTTGCAGCCTTAAATCATAAACAATAATAACGTTGAAAGCAGGCGGACTATCTGCAGTATAGCGATTCTTTATTGTGGCAAACCCTTAGAGAATCAAAGTGGTTTCAAACCGCACCTATAATAGACTACACTATACATTGTCCCGCCCTTAAGTGAAGGATGTGGCATACCTTGATTGGTAATAGCCTACATGCAGGCTGTGTGGAGAGAAGGCTGACGTTAGATGACGACTCTAGTATAGTCTCAGAATACAGAATTCTCGACAAATTACGCCTCGAACTATATGTCCGAATTCCCCCTCAACGAATTATGTGGCACCCTTTAAGAGTATAAATCTCTTGCTTATAAATTCCAGGTGTAAAATAGCTCGTAAATTCATTAGGTAAAACATAGTTTTATAATATGCCCTCTTTCAGTATTGTATAAGGGGTAGTGTTACAGGTATAATCACGTTTGTAGTGATAAAGGTTGCAATCATGATTGCTAGTCCAATCGAAGCCATACGTTCTTTTTGAGCCAGATGCTCCATATCATATTGATTAACCTCAACTATTCGGCAAAAAGGTTCACAAGAAGGTTTATAATTGTTATAAACTATCTCCACGACATCTTCAGTCATCCAGTATGTGATTTTATTATAACCCTCTACTACGGAACTATAATGTTTGAATGGCTCGAACAAGTGGAGCTTCGTATCCTCTAGTGGTAGAGTAAGTGGATCTTGTGCACTAAATTTGTACCAAACAACTACCCCGATCCCTAATAAAACGAGGATATGGAAAGTGCAGAAACTACCCCCCTCGAATTTATGTGCATATGCCCTTGTTGTAACTTGAACTAATAGTCTTGTGTACCCTTCAGCAAATAGGGATTTCACCCCAGAACCATAATATGTGTTATGGATCTCATTCCACGACAGAGTTAACTTGTTTATACTCACTAAACCTAAAGAATTCATTATTCTATTCAAATTATTAACCGAATAATACCTATTTCTAATGGTAGACCACGGAATGGTCGAAGATGCAGGCCAATTTGCAAAAAAGGGCAGGGTTTTGTCAAACAATAACGATTTCTTAGGCGCCTTTACTATGCGAGTATTCGGTCTATCAAAAATAGTGTAATCAAAAGCACTTCCAGCTACGCGATGACTGATATCAAACCGGTATTTAGTAAAATACTCCCCTAAATACAGATAGATTATATAAGCTATCACGATTTCAGTTTCATATAGAGCAGCCCAACCTTGTATAGCACCTCCGAGAGCACACAATAAATCGATTAACGAAGCCCATGTCGCACTAATATCGACGATTTGATAATGTTTCAGAGCAGATATACATTGACAGCTAATTCTGTGGATTAAACTGTTGATCTTTGAACAACGACCGAAGATATTATTCATCTTCCCTAATGAAGTAGCGGAAGTATCTGACCCAGTTGAACCGTCATCACCACCGTCTGCCCCCGATCCAAGGACGATTCCTATAGCAATCAAATCCTCTTTACTAATTATAGCAAAACCTTTACCCTTTTCACTAGAAGTCGATTTGATCTCCATCTCTACTTCTTCTATGTCATCTCGCTTATTAGACGCTGAATGATTACTATCAATAATATATACCTCATCATTAGATATTGAATCTATATTATTCACATCGTAAGCGATTAATAACTTGAATATCCACCGCTAAAAAGGGGATAAAATGAAGGAAACGAAAGCGAAATGACTCAAAAACTGTCTCCCCACTCTGTTTATGAGACCCGTATACCTATGACGAATACTCAACCACCACTATATAAGAAAACACCTCTTTCTGCTTCTGGTAGTTATGCCAAGTATTTCAGAAATCTACTTATTGATAATAGGAGAGTTTATGAACCGTATGAGATGATACAAGAAATGGGGGCATTTAATGATTTCAACGGTTGGCTGAAGAAACTAAGCACGGCTAAACCGAAGTGCTGCGGCGTGGAGATTTCTAGTGCGTCACACTCGTTATCTTTGAGTGGGTATAGTGGTTATGAACGAAAATTCATTAGGTTTATGAAGGAGCGTAATCACGATTTCATTTATAAGACTAGCTGTTTCGATTACACTGAAAGGGCAAATCCTCATCTAGGAAATCCTGATGTCGTGAGGGAAATCAATTTTAATGAGAGAAAGTCTTGGCAGGAATTCGGGCGGAACCCAACATTTATATGGCATATGGCATATTTGAATCATCTCATGTGTTTAAGAACGATGAAGGAAATATTTTGGGATAAAGGAGTCTTTGATCGTCGTATTCCTGAATATAACACAGCGATACAACACTTGCATAACGAACTATCACACCAATTGCACTGGTTCCGGACGCATAGGGGTATCAATGCTCTAGCGATGAAGACTAAAGCCCTTGTCATAATGGATAATACGTCTGTGGGTTACAGATACGTGTATGGGAATCTACTCGCAAGTGTCCAGTTAGGCTGTTGTGGGACTATGACATTGTTGAGTATCACACAAGGTGATGCTGCGATTCTGGAACTCATATCAGGGATGGGTAATTTCATGGAAATTATGAGAAATTCTGAACCATTTCTAGGGTGGGCGACGGGTGGATCGTTATTAATTTCGTGGGAGAATATGCATTCAGATCTTATGGATCCTCCCACTGTAGGGGATGACATCCCTCATATCATATACGACAAAAACATCAACGACGGCCCCTTTGATGGCGGGATCGAAGATGGGGAGGGCGGCATACCTCTCCCTCCAGCAGCAGATGGTGGGGGTGAGGGTCCCGTGCCCGATAGCAATAGTAATAATGTGGGTTGGGGGAGTATTCTCATCGGATTTGGTCTAATAATTGGTGGAGTATGCATTGGGACTGGTGTAGTTCCTCCAGACCTAAATCTCTCAGAAATTCTCAGCAACATATTGAAAGGAGGGAACGAATAATAAAATGATTATGAGGCAAAAACAGATGAGGATGCAGTTTCAAATTCAATCAATTAAGATAGGTATTTCAGGAATAATTAGTATGGGAATGGATGGAAGCAATTCTAGAGTTTCTGATATCTTATATAGCATAAATAGGAATGGTAGAAGGAGCTATTGTATATACCTGAATAGTAGACCCGCATATCGGTTAGCGTCAACAGTAGAGACAATGTATAATAGCGACCCAAAGGGATGGGAGAGTCGGGGAGTCCTCCGTTTCCGTATGGAGCGCGCCGTTAAAGCAATTTTAGCTAATCGTTATGTGTTATCAAACATAGAGTGTTGTTCTCTAACAAAAATTCCTCACGCCTTCGAGGCTCTCCTCCACGGTGAATATAGACGAGGGTATTCACACCAATATTATGATGCGGAAACCCAAACTACTAATGTTTGGAGAGCGGGGTGCGGCGTAGATTTACTAGTATTGATGGCACTATCAAAACGTCTATTGGAATTGATAGGTCACCCGCACAACGTTTACGAGTTGGAAGATCTTGAGGAAGCTCACTATTCTTATATTAGTAAGATGTCAACGAATGTAAGAAGAGTGTACAAGATCGACTTCTCATTATGGAATGTGAAGAAGTATACTCTTCAGAAAGTTGTGTTAAGCTATGTAGATGGGTTGAGTAGCATGGAAGAAGCGCTGATCGGAATGTTGTTAAACAACCCCTTTTACTATCAGGATAAAGGGTGGGATGCGTCATGGGAGTATGTCCCAGAGATAGGAGAAATCTCTCGGGTGCTATTTCACGTTTACTTGAGGGCGCAATTTGACTCGAAGATATGGAAGGCATATCCAGGAGTTAGTTACTCACGGTTGGGTAGCGAAGTGATTATAGTAATCAAGGATGAAACATATATCGATCTGGAATCGTTGTTAGAAGATGTAGGTATTCCTGGGAAAATCGACTATCTCGATGAGGAGAATAGTACAACCCCTTGTCTGGTTTGTACCCCACATGAAAGAAAAGTCATCGTTTTAGCGGATGGGTGTATTGAAGTGGAGAACAGCGAGGATTATCTGTGATAGAAGGCTTCGTTACAATCCTAGCTATGCCATAGGGGTAAATAGCAATGTCGCACGTGTTTTTGCTGTTGTTAGATCCACGGCATAGATCTAAAAGATGGCTCCACATGCACAGAGGGTGGTATACCACTTCGTAAATAGAAGAAAGAATGGGAAGATTTGAGACGAACCACATTTCCAAGAGATTGATGTCTACTCCGTGTCCTGTAACCTCGAATCTAGTGGAAAAAGAAAAAGCTAGTTCCACTTCAACGCTGTTATCTGCATCGGGCGATACTCCTTCAACGAGAGTGAGTCGCTTAACACGGAACCACTTTCAGAAGCTTTATTGAGTTCGAGTTTTGATAGTTGCGAAGATCCGAGTTCGGCTACTTACGAAGAAGGGGAGACTACCCTATTCCTACCCCCACAGACAGACTAGCTAAGCGTGGTAGTTGAGTGAACAGGCTATCAAGAGATTTATGCCCTCTATCTGATAGTGGTAAATAGAAGCCGTAGGAATTTCCCCATCTATATACATTCGAACCGCTCTTCGTCATATTTCACTCTTCTAGAGGATAAAATACAACGATTTACTCACCCTATTCAGACAGTACCTAAACATGGAAGAGAGAGTCGATGATGCCTTCCCGTCAACATCCTGCAGCAATCGGCATAACGTCAAACAAGTGTTGTCGATTTGGCAGCGCTCGCTCGTAGGAAGCAAAAACGATCGCGTGCCTCATCCTTTGTCATGACTCTATTCCTAGGTCAAGGGCAAAACGAACCCTATGAGGACATAAGCACAAACCGACTTACCTGGGAGTGTATAAAACCGGGCCCCCGTTTTACACCATAACTCGAGTACCCGATAAATGGAAGGGATAACCTTCCTATGTCAGATGGAGTGTATAGATGACGGGAGGTTGGAGGGCTTGTTAGCACGCCTAGTGTACGGCCTTGTTGAGAAAGGTATAGATCGCCCCTTCTGATCTTTACGGTTATATGTTGACATCACCATTCACAATGTTATTATATATCTTTACCGGATAACTCTTACGGGCGAGGGCATTATTGATTTCAACCTAATAGGGCTACTCTAAAACCTACCGATTTATCATTTATCCTGCTCGACGATCAAAGACACATTAAAAACATCTCAATAAATCCCTTCTTAATACGAAAAAGAAAAAGGGGTGATGATGTGAGGGAAACGATAAAGGATGAGAGAAACGCATGTAGGATTAGGTTAGAACCTACATATAGACCCTGTACAGAGCTGTGCATTCATAATAATAATGTGGTTTACAAGGACTGCGCTCCTATCACCTTCATGCAGAGAGTCAGCGTACCAAAGACATAACTAGCAATACACTAAAAATCAATTACGGTTGTTTAGTTAGCGATCCTACTATCAATCAGACGTATTTGACTCGATTGACGGATTCGCTACTTCGACCTCCCCCCCTTCAACTTCTTGACACGAACAAGAATAAGTTTTCAGGATGTTGCTAACCGTGAAATTAGGTGTTTTCATTTCTGCAAAGTTTTCCTTATAAAAGAGGTCCATCTGGAAATTCATCCAATAGCGTTCTTGCGCTTTTTGCATTATAGCTGCGTACAGCATAATATCATGCATCATATAGTTCACATATTCCTGTTTTTTCTCTACTAGATTGTGTATTGACATCGTCTCGGTGTTACAAGCTTTAGAACTGTGTTGTCGGCAAAACATATCAAGCAACTCATCTTCCTGGATATAACATAAAAGATCATTAAAGTCCCGCACTTTGAAAAGTAATCGGTTATTAACTGCTGAATACACCCTCATATTGGAGATATTATTATATCTCGTAAGCGTTGAACATTTGAACTCATGTTTACGATGTATCAAACAATTCCTTAGTATACGATAACTATCATCTCTATCGAAATTCGTTAAATAAACGTGAATACTCCTTCTTTCATTTTTCACTCTCCTAGTTAAACCGGTCAACAAACTATATACTAACCGTCTACCTCCCTCGGTTAGACACTTAGCGAGAAGAGTTGAGTCATTAGCGGAAGAAAACATATGACTATCCTTCAAAACAGATACTTGATTACCTCTAACCTTCATAACAGTTGAGTAGTCAGTGGAAAACATATGATTATCCTTCAAAGCTAGAGGTTGATTAGCTCTAACCATAACGAACGCACCTGAATGTGGTATCTTAAACTGCTGATATCTATCTCTATATAAAAGTGTAAGCATATTAACAACAATGACTGGTTTGAGAGTTGGAACGTCCGGAACCTGCTTAACCTTCTTCACTTTTCGATTATAGTGAATTTTACAAGGAGAGAAGTCATTCTCATTCCTCTCCGCGACTATTTGATTATAAATCGACCGAATAGAGGGAATTGTGTTGCGCGTGTCTGGATATCCGCTCCAAATACTAGGAACCCTCATCCGATTAGAAAGTTTTAGATTAGAGTTCTGAATCGTCAGAGTCTCTTCAGCTGGAAGCTTCAGTTGATACTTATCCTATAGCTTAGTGATGTAGGGGTTTTTCCGAGTATCGGCTGTATTCGTTTTCTTTGGCCTTCTCGGTATACTAGAGACTAGGGTTTGTAGTCTTTCTGATATCTCCAACGAGTCATAAAGCATCTTATAAAGATCTGATGAAGATAAGCACTCACTAATCTCCTCTCTTTTCGAATGGGGCGCTAAAAATCTAAGACCCACTTTATAAACAGGTTTCTGATGATACTTCTCAGCAACTTGGATCATCTCTCTATACACTATATTGATTATATAATCAATCGGGAGGATTTGAGAAGGATCCGATTCATCATAGAGCCAGATGCTCGTTGATGTAGGAAGGGTATCATCAATTTCTGGACAGGAGCCTTTTTCCAAGTATAGCACTGGCACGATGGAAGCTGTCGTAAGATCGCCCTCCTTCGGGATTGGGATTCTTGGATAGATATATTTCTGTAATAGTATATAACATGCAACTGTATGTGCAACCCAATGATTAACCAATGGATAAACAGGTTTATACTCTACGCTAGCTATTGCAATCATACCTTTGACTGTATAATATTTCCATGACGTCAGATCGAAACGTTCGCTGAGTTCAGTGATAGCCCCAGTATCAATATTCAGAATACTAGTACAATAGTACCGGAATCTAAGACTTCGTCTCTGGAATAAGTCATTCATGGTATCACCTTATCCTTCTAATTTTGTGGCCGGTTTTGTGGTAAGCGTGATAGATTGAATCAACAAGCAGTAGTGTGATCTGCTGCTTGCGGTCAGTACTACGTGTGATCTCAATCATATTTCATGATGAAGATACCTCTAATGTTCCCACTAGATCTTAGACCCGCTAACCTCCACTCTTGCCTTTCAGTTTATTTCCCGCGATCCTAATCTTTAGTTCCACTTCTGACTGGATGGGAGAAGACCCTCCAAGGTGAGCTGGTTTCGGCCTTCTTTGTGAGCAGCTCCTAACTCGCTCGACGGGGTATGATCGCTACTGTTGATAGGTCGATCGGAAAAGAATAAGTTCCAGGACTGAACAGAAAGAAAGTACTCTAACACTTTCTTCGCCATTCTTTTCTATGAGGAGCTCTATTTTGCTAATAAAAATGTAATGCTACCTCCCTACGGCGATTCATAACTAGAAGAACTCGTTGGCACAACCGGACCTTATTAAAGGCCTCGGCCGTCTGATCGACTGAAAGATCTTATCTTGGAGTTCTAGTATGGGTCGTCGGCCCTTTCTCCTCCTCAGTAGGTGCAAACCCTGGTTCTGTAAATGATTATAACTGCCTTGGAGCTAGATAAGCAAACCTTCTTCTGTTTGAGTATGATGGATGTTACACCCACTGCCAGATACAAGCAAAAGCTTTCCAGCTAAGCTAGGAGTCAGAACGAACTCATGAAGCTATCCTTCTTCTTGGATCTCAAGATTCAAATGGAATTTTATCACCCCGGATTTTGGCTTTAATTTCCACTTTATACTTGAGTTAAGCAAGGCACCAGCATGGGAGAGAAGATAGCCCCTCGGGATCGCTTACTAGCCGGCCTGCTTGATTTATTTATGAGGTATCCAGATGGCACTGCACCGGCGAGGGAAAGGGAAGCTGATGAGAGGTAAGGGAAAAGTCCATTTAATGAATAGGTTCACTACAGACTGTACTATCTCTAGACCCCCTCTCTATACTCCCTCATAATATATGGATCCCCCGGATAATATTGATCCTCCAACAGCTGACATATCTTATCTAAACTCCCGGAAACCTGGGCATGGCTTTTTCGAACTTAGTTGATTTCGCAAGAAGCAACTTGAAAAGCACAAAGACTACATCTAAACAAACCTTACGTCTTCGTTCGGCTCATTCTTGCTTATCTCACCCTATTTCCTTACTTTAGCTTAGAAGTAGGCATATGGGAAGTTACACAAAGATGACTTATCGGTTGGCCTAAGCTTACTCGATTCCATTCTTTCCAATATCATATACGCCTAGTGAAATGCATCTATCTCCTCTCCTCCCCTTCTTTCTTTTTATCCATTTTATATACCTAGTCGAAGACTACTTCAGATTATAGGGCGGGCTTTTCTACCCATTGACCGGGACCGATCACTGTGTTTGACCGCTCTTGGTATTCAGACCTTGGACTTTTTCGCTAGGAGCTGATCCATTCTTTAAGAGCTCTATACATAAAGAGAAGGCGTATTCACTTAAAGGACTGTGAAATCTACCCTATGCCCCGAAAAGTCTAGGCACCTAAATAAAGTAAAGATGGGATCCCTGACCAATAGATTAAGCTATCCAATGAGTTAGGAACCTTTTTTCTTCCCCCTTCTCTTCTCCTCTTTGCTCGAGGGAATACGACGAGCACTCATCTCCAGCATTCAGGTGGTCCTATCATCTCTATTTCCTCCCGACATTTCCTTCTCTAGTCAGGGAAGCCATAATCAGTCAGTAAGAAGTATATCTATAGGGAGTTTCTAATAAGAGAACTGGATGTGCGAAACTTGTGTCAAGAGGGGTGTAGAAAGGAGAAAAAGCATAGTTCAAACTAGCCTCATCACAAAAAAAAGCCCATGATCAAATGTCTTCTTTGAGGTGGCACAAAGACGAAAGTAATTAGTTCAACAAGGCCGATGATAGAAGGGCTGGGCCTAATTAATTGTTCTGGTATAGAGATGAATGAGAGGATGGAGATAGCGCATTGAATGGTTTGAGGAAGTAGTTAAACAATGATAAAATTTTGCACAGATAATGCGGGATGAAAGTTCGATATGTTCCTAAAAATATGCTAATTTGAAAGGTAGGAATTTTTATGGTGACCTATGAAATATGAACTCGAAAATGCCAACCTCGAGAGGAGTAGGCGATCTCACTGCGTAATGCGAAAGTGCCCGTCTGGTCGAAGTAAGAAATAGCATTAGATACTGGTCAAACAGCAGACCCGAGCATATGGAGGACAAGTGGAAAGTGGATTCCAGGTTCGAGAGGTTCCTCCGTCTGCCTCGGCTCCAAGGCGGCTACCAAGCTCGTAAGCAAGCGGTCTGTTAATGATACTTAATGAAAAAGAGATCGGCTCTTGGATGATATATTTGGTTATAATAACACATTCCTTAGGTTAGAAACCGATTCAATCGACTACTTATTGAAATGAAATAAGAACCCTCTTTGGTAGAAGTTCTCATTGTGATTAGAATGACCAGCACGAAAGCAGTGATCTTCTAGGTCTGGCTCATAAATAGGCCTTGGCTCCGCGGCAAGTCCTTCTTAAGCATGTGATGGAGCTCAAAAACGGCGTTAGGCCGTGAGGGCAACTGATGACCATTCGGTCTATTGATAGGACAGTCACTACCGAAACCCCTTTCTATGTCCTTACGAAGATGGAATACGATCTTAAACTTAGACGAGTTGCTAACCGAAGGCAAAAACCAGGGATTTTTGGAGTATGTACCTCGATTTCCAACGGGAAATTCATATCTAATAGAGGACTAGATCGATGCTTTAATGCGAGGGCAGGGTATCTACTCGCTTTCTTGCCTTATCACGAGCTATTGAGAACGGATCTAAGGGCATCCCTACCTACAATCCTTCCTTGGTGCCCCATTCCTATCTTCTTTTCCAGCCATCAAACTTGTTCAATTCGTTTTCTTGAGATCTGTGGAATAGTGATATCATACTTGAATCCACATTCCCAGTATTTGAGGAAGAAGTAGAATCTTAGTCCTTTCGAATTTCTAAGTTGGGAATTTGATATCAACTAAATCAAGAAACTCAATTTCACTATGATATGACCACTGAACCCTTTGATGCAACATTTCTTGTTTCCAGAAGATCTCGGATGGTTTCTGAAGCTTCCATGATCTTGTAAAAGAAAGAAACCCTTTCTATAAGTCATGAAGACGTGGACCAAAAGACTAAGAAACTGCACAATCTATTGATTGACTGAAAAACTCAAGCTGAGTAACTTGCTTGAATGATCGCTCCGGCTCTGGGCCGTCTGATCTTCGGGATGCAGAATAGGGGATCGCTTGCCAACCGTTAGTTAGGACCAGTGAAAACCCACGCTTGGTGAAGGCGAAGTTCAGTTTGGAGATCTAACAATTCCTTATGTCGTGTATCCTCGATTGATGCAGCCTCAGATGCTTCAATTGTAGATTTGAGTATTGAGCGAAAGGTTACACCACCTATAGGTTCTGTATTACAGGCCAATCCTACTCCACTAGTACCAATAGGCGGCATAGGGGAAAAAGCACAACACCTAGGAATAGGAATCAACAACACAAAAACTTTCTGAGAAATTACCCAGCAAGAAAACGTATGCGCGTGGGCGCAACGGATTTCGCTCCCGTGCGCTCATCCCTTGCTTGTTCTTTCGGACTAGCACTCTTTCCCTCTCTTTGAAGTAGATTTCTCAGCTCCACGAGTCAAACGAAATAAGGCGAAAGGCCCACTACTTCTTCATTCATGGCTTATTGATTTGATTGATCCCCCTTTCGTATTCATTCGACCTGAGGTGAGGTTGGAACAAGAGTTTTCATAAAAAGAATGGTTCTTTTATGCAATTATGAACGGGCAGGCCTCTTGTGGATTCCTCCAACTCTATGAATGAAGGGGGGAGTATGAGGAAGGCCGATTTTCTTTCTATATGAAGATGAAAAAAGGATCCGGGTCAAACATTTCTTACTTTTGTTGAGTATGACTGAATGAGGAAGAGCTCCTTATGTGGTATCACTTTACCACCATCTGAAATGCGCGAAACTCCGATTGGTGGAAGCCAGTCCATGAAGATTCTCCCTTCTCTTACGTGAAATTCCCCTCTTTCGGTAAGCATCCAGTATCTCAGCAAATGAACATTTCTCTAAGCTTATCCTGTAGCTTATACGTCGTTTGAAAGCTGCTCCAAGGATCCAACGAATAGCTAAGGTTTGTTGACGATCCCTGGCTACAATCCCAGGAACATCATAAATAGTACCTGCGACTCCTACTTTGACCACTTCGCATATTGGCTTTATATTATCTATGGCGTCAACCATAAGTTTTATTACATCGCGTTCAGTTCGAGCTAGGCGGTGAAAAGTTTTATAAACAATAGCACGAACTCTCGTTCTTTTACCATCGATCATGCGAAAGTTTACCAATTTCTTGATCAATTCTTTTTGCTCACCATCAAAGTCCCCCATATAGCTGAGAATTTCCGAGCAATTGGAAGCCGCTTTCGATGACGAGGCCGATAAATTGATATTACGCGATCGTTACTGTCCATCTTTTTCAGCTCTGCTCCCGAAAAGAGAAAGGAAAGGAGACTGATCTTGACGTCGGCGTTGGTTTTTCCAACGAAACGAATATTTTTAGAACGGAACTTCACACTCAACAATTAGAAACCTAACTAGATCAACAGCGCCATTCTCGAATGTTTGACATATCTTCCAAAACCAATCTTAAGGATAGGATCATTTAAATGATCGAGATCACGAATCACACCTTTCTGCTAAGCTCCGGCTAAAGCGATTGTAGCAGCACCGGCACCTATTGATTTAGCTCCTTCTAACATGTCGAGTCGCGACATGACATTGTTTCACGAACTTCCATGACAAAATGCTAGTTGCCTCGTAACGCATACACTGGAGCGTTTGTCCCATCGACGAAGGCCGCTATACGCGTTTTCTGAAGAGCAACATTCTCTTATAACCAAACATCGCAAAGACAGAAAGGAGTATCCTGAACGTAAGGCCAATGGCTAGCATACTTCGCTGAACACTCACGATATTCAGCTAAAGCTGGATGCATATTAGATTAGATTATATTCTATTATATCTTGCCTTGGTAGAGCGAAACTTTGAACCCAACACAAGCAACTCTCCCGGTTTAGCGATATTGATGGGTTCCAGCCTCATTCCACTAGCCCTAAAAGCATTCTAAATATATAAAAGAGGGGGAATGGATTCTACAAGAAAAGGCGGGCAAAGGTAGTTCAGGGGTCAATTCTTGGAGCATAGCTCATTTCTAAGTCCCCAACCCATCTCGTGCTCGTGCTGTACGCGATCGAATCTTGCGGCCGGATAGAGCAATGGAATCACCGAGTCGTATGAAAAGAGGGCTCTTCTTTTTAATCTTAACACAAAGGCTAGCTCCCCTGGGGGTTGTCATATTACAATCATTTGTATTACTTTCCTACCAATCCTGAACTAGCTATGACCCTTATAGCGAGCCTCGCTTTACCGTTTCAGATAGAAACATATGGCGCTCCTAAAGTCGATTGGATACTTTCTTTTTTATTGAATTAAGCTAAGCCGTGGACTTTCTCACGTGAAGAACTCCTTCTTATGAGCTCATGGACTTGATCAATGCTAGTTCAAGTTCACGTCATATTAGGAAATTAGTTCATTAATTCGTTTATTTGCCAACGAAGAAGCCTTGCGCTACTCGGAAAGTACTGACTAGAGGGGGGGCGTGTGGATCCACAGTCCTAGCCATTCTCACAACGGGATAATAAAGCGAACAAAGACCATGAGAAGAGATTACAACATCCAGAACGAAGCCTGTCAAGCCAACCTTCCCTCACTGCGAAAATGCAACATCCGGCGTACTCATTGGCTTTGACCTCAGATTCATTACTTGCTAGAGAAGTAGTTTACATAACTGTCACAGCTCCAATGCGATAATCTTGTTAATCAGCAAAGTAGCTAGCCTAAATAAGGAGTTTACAATCGCTTGACTATAAAGTAAAGAGCGGCTAATGGGAGATTGCTTGAGTAGGCTCAGTAAGGGATTACCCGCGGGCAGGGTGAAAGAGCTTTCATTAATAGTATGAACTGGTGGATCAGCAAGATAGCTAGAGCTCCTTAAAGGAAAGCAAAATCCAATTCTATATTATATCAAACTATAAAGCAAAGATGAGGAAGCTGCGCCTTTACTCGCTCGAATTAGAGGAAAAAGGGGATATGCAGCAGTAACAGCTTTTCTTTCAATAGTAAGCAGGAAATGCGAATAAGAGAAGGGTAGAAGAAGCGATCCGCGCATTTCCTTATTTCACAACGGATTTGACTCGTTAGAGAAATCATTTCTTAGGTATGCTACATTCTTTGAAGAAAGAGTAGGTTCTGCTATTTAAGACTTAGAGGAAGTGATTTCCGGGAACTAGCAGACCAAGCCAATCAACAAGGAAAGCCTGTCAAGCAAGGAAGCCACCAAGCAAACCTTTAATAAGCATCTCTAGCGCAGTCACTTCTCTATAGAAAGAAAAAACCTGCAGTCAAGACTAGTCACATTAGTGAAACAAGTGATTCGCTGACATTCAATTCAAATAGAAAGAGTAGTCACAGCTGCGACAAGTTGCTCTAAGAGGAAGGAGTTGACTTACTTTCAATTCCTAATACAGCAAGAGCGGATTTTTTTCATGTAGCATTTCTACCCCTATAGGATTTCCCATCTTAACCGAGAATGGGTGCCCACCTTGTACGTACCGAGAATGGGTGCAGCCCACCCCATCTAAAGTAGCCTGAAATTCGTTCCTCTACAATCCAGAGCAGTCCGAACATGTACCGCGATCTGGACGGACAAAGAATGCCGTACACTTGAGTGACCCCCTTTTCTGTGACCACCACCAAATTCAAAAGAAGAGGTGAGATCACCCTGAAAAAATCCTTTGTAGCTCTTAAAATATGGGCCAACCTCTCCATTAATATTGATACTCACTGCACCTCCTTCTACCACTTGTTTAATCCAACCTCTCCACTTCTCACTAAAGAAAACCCTTTTTAAGCAAAACCTCTTGTAGAAAATCCCAATTCACCCTGTCATATGCTTTTTCAAAGTCTAGCTTTAGTATGACCCCCTCTTGTTTAGTCCTCCTAAGCTCATGAAACACCTCATGGATAGTGACCACCCCATCTAAAATATTTCCGTTTTTCATAAATGCCGTCTGACTCTTACTCACCACCTTATCTGCAACTCTCTCAAGCCTATTTGTCAGTACTTTAGTCACAATTTTCTAACAAACATAATATAAACATATTGGCCGATATTGCTTGATAGTTGCAGCATCTTTCGTTTTAGGAATCAGAGTAACCACCCCATAATTAAGTCTTCTAAGTTGCAACTCCTCAGCATGCGGGCTATCAAGCATTCTTTTGACCATCTCTTTAACCATCTCCCAAAAATGTTTCTAAAAGATTACTGGTAAGCCATCTGGGCCAGGAGCTGTATTGGTTTTCATCTCTTTAACTACTAACTCTATTTCCTCCATAGTGAAAGGCTTAGTCAACTCTTCATTGTCTAGTTCTGATAGCATGTGCTCTGTTGACCAAGGGGCTTCCACCAAGAGATATGTCCCCCCTGTCCTCTGAACCAAATAGTCTCTTATAGTAACTAGAAATGTGTTCTTGCAACTCTTTCTCATCTTGTATAACATTTCCTTCATGTTCCAAAGAAGCAATATTACATTTTATGTGTCTTCCATTGGCAGCACTATGGAAGAATGAAGTATTTGCATCTCCCTCAAGTAACCACTGACAAACTGACTGACAATGTGGACTGCATGAGCAATGTCAGGCCGGGTCACAGTGAGGTACACAAGGCTGCCTACAAGATGACGATAGCGAGTGGTATCCCTCAAGAGGAGTACCATCACTAGGGCGCAATTGGAGATGGAGCTCCATGGGTGTAGCGGCAGTGTGTGTATCAGTAAGACCTGAGCGTGAGATCAAATCCTGAGTATAGCGATGCTGAGAGAGATAGTAACCATCATTAGTTTGATCAACCTCAATTCCCAGAAAATAACTGAGAGAAAATCAATCTGACATCTTGAATTGCTCACTCAACTTTTTCTTCACAAAAGCAATGTACTTCTGATCATCTCCAGTGATCAACATATCATCAACATAGAGAAGAAGCAAGGTACGACCGCGGTCAGATGTATGAGTGAAAAGTGCAGGGTCATGCTCACTAGAAGAGAAACCAGCAGCTTGAACCACAGAGCTGAACCGCTCAAACCAAGCACGAGGTGGTTGCTTTTTTCCCATAGAGGGCCTTTCGAAGGCGACAAACATGACCATCAGGAACTTCAATACCCAGAGGTGGCTGCATATAGAAAAAACTCATGTAGATCACCATGAAGGAAAGCATTTTTTACATCCATTTGAGAGATTTGCCAAGATCGAGCTGCAGCCACAGCAATCAGAGTACAAACAGAAATTGAAACAACGCAACCGTACTATCTATTTACGAGAATTTGATTGCTGACAACACGACAACATCACGCTTCTCTTTCTTATTCTTATTTATATAACTGTCACTTTACCGGGCCGGAAAAGTGACACCGTCACGTCTCAGGGTCGTATGCCTGGAACAAGAAGGGTCATCGTACAATTTCGGCGATTACAAAAAAGAAGGAGGCGAGCTCCCTATCCCTCTTTGTCTTTCCACTTCCCTCGTTCAGGAACAAACACTTCGCCAAATTCTTTTGAGTCCCGGCCCGGTTTTTCCCCACTAACCAATTACGTTACGACCACTGAACAAACTTGGTTGACGAACATGGTTTATGCGCCGCTAATCTAGCGGCTTGTCGAGCATTTGACAAACTCACACCATCCATTTCAAATGGGATTTGTCCCGTGGACACACGAGCAATCCAACCCGTCGGATTTCCTTTTCCTCTTCCCATTCGAACTTCTGCGGGTTTCCCCGTAATAGGAAGATCTGCGAGAACTCTTACCCATATCTTACAATTTCTTCGGAATTGTCCGCTCATAGCACGATGGAATTGTCCGATTGTAGCCCGACGCGCTGCTTCAATGGCTCGATATGAAAGACGACCAGCTCTACAACTTTTGGTGCCATATCTTCCAAAACCAAGTTGTGTACCATCCGGTTCGCGACCCCTACTACATCTGCATTTAAAATATTTACTATATTTCGTACGTTTCGGATATAGCACGTCCCTTCTTATTTTGACTATATGAGATCCGCACTTTGACACCTGAAATTCCGTTACGAGTAGATACTTCCGCAGGAGCATAATCGATTTTCTGGTTAAATACATTACAAGATGTTTTTCCATACTTTCCGCATTCAGTTCTAGCTATTTCCGCACCCCCTAATCGACCAGAACAACAAATACGTATCCCCTCCACCCCTTTTGGCATTATTAATGGAATATCCTTCACTATTTTACTAAAAATGGAACGAAATGAGATTGGATTGTTCCTCAGTTGAAAAGAGATGTCTTGAGCAATCAGAGAAGCACTTTGATAAACAGATTTGATCTTTACCGACTCAATTAAGGTATTAGTGTTTGTTCTATTAGACAAAAAAGATCGCATTTTTAGCACTTCGTTCAAATCAGAGTTGTACCCGTACGGAATTATCCTCTTTCTCAGTATGATCTCTATCATCATCTCTATTCCCTTTATCAATTTTCCTATCCTACCTAGGTCTATGAATTTCTCTATCAATTCCATTACCTTATCCTTACCCATGAGGTTCCTACATTTGATCCTAAATTGAGCTAGGAGTTGTTTCCGGGCATACTCAAAAAAAGGGTTATTATACACCCCAACCCCATCCCTTGGAAAAAAGAAGGTAGCACCGAAGAAAGGAAAGAGCGATATGGTGGTTTTTGTTGTTCCCGCGAAGCGAAGATCATTCGCTTGGTGAATGAAGTGGATCAACCTCTTTTTGGCTCGGGCCAAACACTTTTTATCGCTGGTAGAGCTTTCTAAAAAAAAAGCGATGCGAGAGCGTATTCTCTTATCTAAGCTTCCTCCCTTCGCTCCCCCCATCGTAGATGGTTCAGCCACACCCGGTGCCACGAAATGATTGAGAACTAGGACGGGGTCGAAATGCATTTTATTCTTAGTATTAAAAAAGTATTGCATGACCGAATAATTCAAGGAGGGGCGCACAGCGGGGAGGGTCCTTTTTAGTAGATGACTCGTCGGGCCGTCAGAGCGGGACTTCTTTGGTAAAAATAACTGGATTCTATTCCTTTTTAGTAAGGAGGCGGCATTTCCCATAAGGAAAGGTATGTCATTTACAACCCCGGCGTATTGAGGCCGCTTGAAGGCCCCGCTCACCCGAAGTGATTTATCCAAATTCTTCTTTCTCGATGGTGATCGGTCATGGTATCCATAACGTTGCATCTTTTTCGGCCAAATCCGGATTTCGTTTTGCTTCTCCCGGTCGATCGACTCGACTCTTTTCCCTGCCCCCTGGCCTCTCACTTCGTTTCATTCTTCCTCTGTACCCTCGCTTGAATGAAGACACCCGATCGGCCCGACTTTCCCAAATGTCGGCCACCAGCCCTTTTCCTGTAGTACGGGTCTTGATTTCTTGTCTTGTTTTCGTTTTAGTCGTGGTGATCGCCCGGGAAGAAAGAAATGAATGAATGTCCTTTTGGGAAAATGTAGAATAATACACCTACCGAGACGAAAGCCAAGGGCGAGTTTCGTAGGTGGACGTATCGAACTAAAATAAGATCTAAGATTGACATCTTGATACAATGATTTACCATAATAATAAATAGAGTCAATGGTGACAGAGCCGTGGGAAGAGCCGCTTCTTTTTTGCGGCGGGGGCTTCCATTCACCAGCGCAGACTACATACACGTGCTCTCTGAACCGTGCTAGATAGTCACCCATCACACGGCTCTCAAACCCAACCTGTGGTGGATCCCGGGGGACAAAGCAAAGTCAAAGCGCTTGATCCTTTGCCCCATACTTTGAGATCTTCCTCCCCGCCGATCAAGCAGCAACGCAGCTCGTGATAGGCTTAGCTTAAGCCGCTAACGTTCGGTTCGGATAAGTAAAGTCCCTTCGGTCGGTTCGCTCAGGTGGTCTTCCCTTATTTTCCCTAACGTTCAGAGTTGTTCTGGTTTGAGAAAGGAGCACCGCCAAGTCCACTAGGGGCGCCCTGAATGAATAAGAAATGGACAGCTGAGGTCAGGCTTGCATGAAAAAAGAAGATAATAAGTTAGATGTACACACCTGAGGTTGGTAAGAACTGAGGGACAATGCCCCCCTCACTGGGCCCATCAGCGAAAGCAACTGCTACTTAATCGTAGGTTTGCTTTCGTGCAAGGCCCCCGCTGCTGGAACAGGCGGTTGTCATTTTCAAGTAAACGCCCCGCCCCCTTTCTTTGCCCGCCGGCCGCCTAGCTCGTTATTCTTTGAGATCTGGATAGAGTCTCGCTTCGGGGCGGGGGAAGCATGGATTCGATAGATCTATCGAATCCATGCTGCAAGCAGCAAGCGTAGGCTAAAAAGGCAATAGTCTAACGTTGGGGTAGGGCGCGCCAAAACAACCGGGGGCCCCGGAGGGGTCAGTACAAAAGTACTATATTCTTTCCACTTACTTTCATTGGCTAGCTGCCTTTTGTAGCGCGCGTACTCTGATCCTCTTCTACGAATCTACAACTCTCTTTACTGAGCGAGACTTCATCTATATCCCTAAAAGTGGATTTGGATTCCCATTTATTCTTTGAATGACAGCTTCAACTAGGCTCCACCTTAGAGAGGGTTTTCGGTTTGAATCAAGATAGGGTCAGGGGCGCGTCGGAACGGTAGCTGCTTAGTCTCATCCGAGAGTCCAATCTCTTTGTACTGCGCTTGCTTTTGTGTCTTTGAATAAAAAAGAAAGAAGGGGGTCGATTTAGGCTCCTTCCCTTCCACTGCATAGCTACGCTATCAGGTACTACGAGCCCTCTGCCCCACGCATCTAACCAGCTCGCGTGGTTCACCGGTTCCACCGAAAACTCTCATTTGTTGAAGCGGAGCATAGTGTGGCGTCGAGCGAGAAAGGTCTCTTTTTTGGTTTATTCACTGATCTGAAATGAAACTTAGCACTTGTTTTTTTATTGATTCCTGGGGCTAGGCGTTCGCAGAATCAGTCTATCCGAACCGCAGACGCACTTTTCAGATCAGTGACGGCCTCTCCAGCAGAGCTGGGCGCCGGGGCCCTGGATGCGCTAGCGATCGGCACATTAGGGGAGTAATTGCCCGGGTTTCTCGGCCTGGTATCCTTATCCTCGCGTTCATGATATCTACATTCAACTGTGCCCCGGAGACACGGTCGAAGCACGCCCGCCCCGTGTGCGTCTTTCACGACATGCTCTGGTCCCGGGTTTCTTCCTGTGGTCTTCTAGCGTTAGAAGAAGTCGTGTCCGTCCCGGACATCTGCAACGTCCTCTCACGCCTTTTTTGGGGGGACAAACAAAGATCAGGAAAAGACGGACCGAACCCATTCGGTGACTTTCGCGGTCGCCCTCACTGAACCGACTTGGATCTGAACTACGATTCAGATCAAGTCTTACCGAAATTGGATTTCCTTTTCGTGCCATATGTCGCTTATACTTTACTTTTTCCCCTTTCCGCCCTTTCCTCTATTTGTTCGATAGGGTCTTCGTTTTATTCGAATTCTAAACCCATTGTCGTCCACAGTTTCCTTGTCGACGCGAAGGGGCCAGCAGCCCCCAAACCAAAGTCTGAGATCAGAACTCATACCGCAGTTGTGGCTTGAAGGCCGCATGCAAGTTCTTCAATATTTAGAGAGTATGTGTTAGTACGAGATCGCGCTATCAACTTATTTCATCTTTCTCGATGATTAGGACAAAATTGTATCCCTTAGGAACCATACATGCACCTTTGTTTGGATGCCGATCGAACATTGTTACAATACGAAATACTTGAAGGCCACACGCAATTGACTCACCTACATTTTATGCTCCCACCCTTTTGTAGAAAAAGCCTCTGCCTCTGGGGAAGTGCTCACATCAACTCCAATTTGGATGGAGCTTCTCGATGGGTTAGAGCGTTTGCGAACCAAAAAGGGGAAAAACCCATCCTCCAAAGTAGTGAAGTGAGCCAGTACAATAAGACAATAGGTCTCATGGGCCAAGCCTGCTATCAGGCAGTGAGTGGGAATCAATCCTGAAAGAGAGAAGGTCTAGTGCTCTCAGAAAATATTTGATTCGCCGAAAAATTGGCTTTATCAGACCAATCCATGTTCAGAAGCCTTCCATCAAAAGTCAGTGGTCTAGGCCGCTTTCCTTGACTTTGAGTTGGATCTCATTCTTCTTCCCGGCACAAAAAGAGGGTAGACTTCATCCGAGACACATGGGTTCTTTTGCTTCCTTCAAAGAACTCGTCTTTGAGCCTCTAAAAAGAAGGGCATAGTATCCCAGCCACCTAGACCACCTAAAAGGAAGGAATTGGTCTTTAGCTTTGAGTGATCCAATCATTGGTGAATGGGTTCAGTAAGGTAGAAGGAAAGGGCCCCTCTCGACCTGGGAAATTCACAGCAGGAAAGACTGGCGCCGATCAGCGAAAGCGAACCCTTCAGTACATCGCGTTCAGCCCTCCCTCAAAATCCCATTTGTTTTATTGAGGAATCACTCTTGATCCTCTAAAGGCTCTTCTCCGTCTATAACTCAAAGTCCATCTGTCTCTCGTGGAAGCGCTTTAGAGTGCCTAGAAGATCCAGCAAACGGGGGTGCCAATGCTGTCCCAAGACCAGATCACGGTAGGTAGCTGCTTTAAAGAGGTTGGGAGACAGACTGGTGAACAATCTTCTTCTTGTTTTCTCCGACCTAGAGCACTCTTTTTTTCAATCGTACGAAGAAACTCCGTGAAAAACCCAGCTATCACTCCTATGAGACGGCTAACTCCCAACTCCCGATACATTCTTTAGAGTCGACCAAAGGACTCGTTGGTTTGGACATAGTTTCTTTGTTCCTGTGTTTCTGTTTTGCTCTCCCCCTTTTTTCACTTAGTTTAGTTGGAATGGAAAGAGAACTTCCTTCAGTTTTTCTTTTTTTTTTGTTGCCTGGTTCCAAGACCGAACCAGGCAACAAAAAAAAAAGAAAAACTGAAGGAAGTTCTCTTTCCATTCCAACTAAACTAAGTGAAAAAAGGGGGAGAGCAAAACAGAAACGCAGGAACAAAGAAACTATGTCCAAACCAACGAGTCCTTTGGTCGACTCTAAAGAATGTATCGGGAGTTGGGAGTTAGCCGTCTCATAGGAGTGATAGCTGGGTTTTTCACGGAGTTTCTTCGTACGATTGAAAAAAAGAGTGCTCTAGGTCGGAGAAAACAAGAAGAAGATTGTTCACCAGTCTGTCTCCCAACCTCTTTAAAGCAGCTACCTACCGTGATCTGGTCTTGGGACAGCATTGGCACCCCCGTTTGCTGGATCTTCTAGGCACTCTAAAGCGCTTCCACGAGAGACAGATGGACTTTGAGTTATAGACGGAGAAGAGCCTTTAGAGGATCAAGAGTGATTCCTCAATAAAACAAATGGGATTTTGAGGGAGGGCTGAACGCGATGTACTGAAGGGTTCGCTTTCGCTGATCGGCGCCAGTCTTTCCTGCTGTGAATTTCCCAGGTCGGGAGGGGCCCTTTCCTTCTACCTTACTGAACCCATTCACCAATGATTGGATCACTCAAAGCTAAAGACCAATTCCTTCCTTTTAGGTGGTCTAGGTGGCTGGGATACTATGCCCTTCTTTTTAGAGGCTCAAAGACGAGTTCTTTGAAGGAAGCAAAAGAACCCATGTGTCTCGGATGAAGTCTACCCTCTTTTTGTGCCGGGAAGAAGAATGAGATCCAACTCAAAGTCAAGGAAAGCGGCCTAGACCACTGACTTTTGATGGAAGGCTTCTGAACATGGATTGGTCTGATAAAGCCAATTTTTCGGCGAATCAAATATTTTCTGAGAGCACTAGACCTTCTCTCTTTCAGGATTGATTCCCACTCACTGCCTGATAGCAGGCTTGGCCCATGAGACCTATTGTCTTATTGTACTGGCTCACTTCACTACTTTGGAGGATGGGTTTTTCCCCTTTTTGGTTCGCAAACGCTCTAACCCATCGAGAAGCTCCATCCAAATTGGAGTTGATGTGAGCACTTCCCCAGAGGCAGAGGCTTTTTCTACAAAAGGGTGGGAGCATAAAATGTAGGTGAGTCAATTGCGTGTGGCCTTCAAGTATTTCGTATTGTAACAATGTTCGATCGGCATCCAAACAAAGGTGCATGTACGGTTCCTAAGGGATACAATTTTGTCCTAATCATCGAGAAAGATGAAATAAGTTGATAGCGCGATCTCGTACTAACACATACTCTCTAAATATTGAAGAACTTGCATGCGGCCTTCAAGCCACAACCGCGGTATGAGTTCTGATCTCAGACTTTGGTTTGGGGGCTGCTGGCCCCTTCGCGTCGACAAGGAAACTGTGGACGACAATGGGTTTAGAATTCGAATAAAACGAAGACCCTATCGAACAAATAGAGGAAAGGGCGGAAAGGGGAAAAAGTAAAGTATAAGCGACATATGGCACGAAAAGGAAATCCAATTTCGGTAAGACTTGATCTGAATCGTAGTTCAGATCCAAGTCGGTTCAGTGAGGGCGACCGCGAAAGTCACCGAATGGGTTCGGTCCGTCTTTTCCTGATCTTTGTTTGTCCCCCCAAAAAAGGCGTGAGAGGACGTTGCAGATGTCCGGGACGGACACGACTTCTTCTAACGCTAGAAGACCACAGGAAGAAACCCGGGACCAGAGCATGTCGTGAAAGACGCACACGGGGCGGGCGTGCTTCGACCGTGTCTCCGGGGCACAGTTGAATGTAGATATCATGAACGCGAGGATAAGGATACCAGGCCGAGAAACCCGGGCAAGTACTCCCCTAATGTGCCGATCGCTAGCGCATCCAGGGCCCCGGCGCCCAGCTCTGCTGGAGAGGCCGTCACTGATCTGAAAAGTGCGTCTGCGGTTCGGATAGACTGATTCTGCGAACGCCTAGCCCCAGGAATCAATAAAAAAACAAGTGCTAAGTTTCATTTCAGATCAGTGAATAAACCAAAAAAGAGACCTTTCTCGCTCGACGCCACACTATGCTCCGCTTCAACAAATGAGAGTTTTCGGTGGAACCGGTGAACCACGCGAGCTGGTTAGATGCGTGGGGCAGAGGGCTCGTAGTACCTGATAGCGCAGCTATGTAGTGGAAGGGAAGGAGCCTAAATCGACCCCCTTCTTTCTTTTTTATTCAAAGACACAAAAGCAAGCACAGTACAAAGAGATTGGACTCTCGGATGAGACTAAGCAGCTACCGTTCCGACGCGCCCCTGACCCTATCTTGATTCAAACCGAAAATCCTCTCTAAGGTGGAGCCTAGTTGAAGCTGTCATTCAAAGAATAAATGGGAATCCAAATCCACTTTTAGGGATATAGATGAAGTCTCGCTCAGTAAAGAGAGTTGTAGATTCGTAGAAGAGGATCAGAGTACGCGCGCTACAAAAGGCAGCTAGCCAATGAAAGTAAGTGGAAAGAATATAGTACTTTTGTACTGACCCCTCCGGGGCCCCCGGTTGTTTTGGCGCGCCCTACCCCAACGTTAGACTATTGCCTTTTTAGCCTACGCTTGCTGCTTGCAACATGGATTCGATAGATCTATCGAATCCATGCTTCCCCCGCCCCGAAGCGAGACTCTATCCAGATCTCAAAGAATAACGAGCTAGGCGGCCGGCGGGCAAAGAAAGGGGGAGGGGCGTTTACTTGAAAATGACAACCGCCTGTTCCAGCAGCGGGGGCCTTGCACGAAAGCAAACCTACGATTAAGTAGCAGTTGCTTTCGCTGATGGGCCCAGTGAGGGGGGCATTGTCCCTCAGTTCTTACCAACCTCAGGTGTGTACATCTAACTTATTATCTTCTTTTTTCATGCAAGCCTGACCTCAGCTGTCCATTTCTTATTCATTCAGGGCGCCCCTAGTGGACTTGGCGGTGCTCCTTTCTCAAACCAGAACAACTCTGAACGTTAGGGAAAATAAGGGAAGACCACCTGAGCGAACCGACCGAAGGGACTTTACTTATCCGAACCGAACGTTAGCGGCTTAAGCTAAGCCTATCACGAGCTGCGTTGCTGCTTGATCGGCGGGGAGGAAGATCTCAAAGTATGGGGCAAAGGATCAAGCGCTTTGACTTTGCTTTGTCCCCCGGGATCCACCACAGGTTGGGTTTGAGAGCCGTGTGATGGGTGACTATCTAGCACGGTTCAGAGAGCACGTGTATGTAGTCTGCGCTGGTGAATGGAAGCCCCCGCCGCAAAAAAGAAGCGGCTCTTCCCACGGCTCTGTCACCATTGACTCTATTTATTATTATGGTAAATCATTGTATCAAGATGTCAATCTTAGATCTTATTTTAGTTCGATACGTCCACCTACGAAACTCGCCCTTGGCTTTCGTCTCGGTAGGTGTATTATTCTACATTTTCCCAAAAGGACATTCATTCATTTCTTTCTTCCCGGGCGATCACCACGACTAAAACGAAAACAAGACAAGAAATCAAGACCCGTACTACAGGAAAAGGGCTGGTGGCCGACATTTGGGAAAGTCGGGCCGATCGGGTGTCTTCATTCAAGCGAGGGTACAGAGGAAGAATGAAACGAAGTGAGAGGCCAGGGGGCAGGGAAAAGAGTCGAGTCGATCGACCGGGAGAAGCAAAACGAAATCCGGATTTGGCCGAAAAAGATGCAACGTTATGGATACCATGACCGATCACCATCGAGAAAGAAGAATTTGGATAAATCACTTCGGGTGAGCGGGGCCTTCAAGCGGCCTCAATACGCCGGGGTTGTAAATGACATACCTTTCCTTATGGGAAATGCCGCCTCCTTACTAAAAAGGAATAGAATCCAGTTATTTTTACCAAAGAAGTCCCGCTCTGACGGCCCGACGAGTCATCTACTAAAAAGGACCCTCCCCGCTGTGCACCCCTCCTTGAATTATTCGGTCATGCAATACTTTTTTAATACTAAGAATAAAATGCATTTCGACCCCGTCCTAGTTCTCAATCATTTCGTGGCACCGGGTGTGGCTGAACCATCTACGATGGGGGGAGCGAAGGGAGGAAGCTTAGATAAGAGAATACGCTCTCGCATCGCTTTTTTTTTAGAAAGCTCTACCAGCGATAAAAAGTGTTTGGCCCGAGCCAAAAAGAGGTTGATCCACTTCATTCGCCAAGCGAATGATCTTCGCTTCGCGGGAACAACAAAAACCACCATATCGCTCTTTCCTTTCTTCGGTGCTACCTTCTTTTTTCCAAGGGATGGGGTTGGGGTGTATAATAACCCTTTTTTTGAGTATGCCCGGAAACAACTCCTAGCTCAATTTAGGATCAAATGTAGGAACCTCATGGGTAAGGATAAGGTAATGGAATTGATAGAGAAATTCATAGACCTAGGTAGGATAGGAAAATTGATAAAGGGAATAGAGATGATGATAGAGATCATACTGAGAAAGAGGATAATTCCGTACGGGTACAACTCTGATTTGAACGAAGTGCTAAAAATGCGATCTTTTTTGTCTAATAGAACAAACACTAATACCTTAATTGAGTCGGTAAAGATCAAATCTGTTTATCAAAGTGCTTCTCTGATTGCTCAAGACATCTCTTTTCAACTGAGGAACAATCCAATCTCATTTCGTTCCATTTTTAGTAAAATAGTGAAGGATATTCCATTAATAATGCCAAAAGGGGTGGAGGGGATACGTATTTGTTGTTCTGGTCGATTAGGGGGTGCGGAAATAGCTAGAACTGAATGCGGAAAGTATGGAAAAACATCTTGTAATGTATTTAACCAGAAAATCGATTATGCTCCTGCGGAAGTATCTACTCGTAACGGAATTTCAGGTGTCAAAGTGCGGATCTCATATAGTCAAAATAAGAAGGGACGTGCTATATCCGAAACGTACGAAATATAGTAAATATTTTAAATGCAGATGTAGTAGGGGTCGCGAACCGGATGGTACACAACTTGGTTTTGGAAGATATGGCACCAAAAGTTGTAGAGCTGGTCGTCTTTCATATCGAGCCATTGAAGCAGCACGTCGGGCTACAATCGGACAATTCCATCGTGCTATGAGCGGACAATTCCAAAGGAATTGTAAGATATGGGTAAGAGTTCTCGCAGATCTTCCTATTACGGGGAAACCCGCAGAAGTTCGAATGGGAAGAGGAAAAGGAAATCCGACGGGTTGGATTGCTCGTGTGTCCACGGGACAAATCCCATTTGAAATGGATGGTGTGAGTTTGTCAAATGCTCGACAAGCCGCTAGATTAGCGGCGCATAAACCATGTTCGTCAACCAAGTTTGTTCAGTGGTCGTAACGTAATTGGTTAGTGGGGAAAAACCGGGCCGGGACTCAAAAGAATTTGGCGAAGTGTTTGTTCCTGAACGAGGGAAGTGGAAAGACAAAGAGGGATAGGGAGCTCGCCTCCTTCTTTTTTGTAATCGCCGAAATTGTACGATGACCCTTCTTGTTCCAGGCATACGACCCTGAGACGTGACGGTGTCACTTTTCCGGCCCGGTAAAGTGACAGTTATATAAATAAGAATAAGAAAGAGAAGCGTGATGTTGTCGTGTTGTCAGCAATCAAATTCTCGTAAATAGATAGTACGGTTGCGTTGTTTCAATTTCTGTTCGTACTCTGATTGCTGTGGCTGCAGCTCGATCTTGGCAAATCTCTCAAATGGATGTAAAAAATGCTTTCCTTCATGGTGATCTACATGAGTTTTTTCTATATGCAGCCACCTCTGGGTATTGAAGTTCCTGATGGTCATGTTTGTCGCCTTCGAAAGGCCCTCTATGGGAAAAAAGCAACCACCTCGTGCTTGGTTTGAGCGGTTCAGCTCTGTGGTTCAAGCTGCTGGTTTCTCTTCTAGTGAGCATGACCCTGCACTTTTCACTCATACATCTGACCGCGGTCGTACCTTGCTTCTTCTCTATGTTGATGATATGTTGATCACTGGAGATGATCAGAAGTACATTGCTTTTGTGAAGAAAAAGTTGAGTGAGCAATTCAAGATGTCAGATTGATTTTCTCTCAGTTATTTTCTGGGAATTGAGGTTGATCAAACTAATGATGGTTACTATCTCTCTCAGCATCGCTATACTCAGGATTTGATCTCACGCTCAGGTCTTACTGATACACACACTGCCGCTACACCCATGGAGCTCCATCTCCAATTGCGCCCTAGTGATGGTACTCCTCTTGAGGGATACCACTCGCTATCGTCATCTTGTAGGCAGCCTTGTGTACCTCACTGTGACCCGGCCTGACATTGCTCATGCAGTCCACATTGTCAGTCAGTTTGTCAGTGGTTACTTGAGGGAGATGCAAATACTTCATTCTTCCATAGTGCTGCCAATGGAAGACACATAAAATGTAATATTGCTTCTTTGGAACATGAAGGAAATGTTATACAAGATGAGAAAGAGTTGCAAGAACACATTTCTAGTTACTATAAGAGACTATTTGGTTCAGAGGACAGGGGGGACATATCTCTTGGTGGAAGCCCCTTGGTCAACAGAGCACATGCTATCAGAACTAGACAATGAAGAGTTGACTAAGCCTTTCACTATGGAGGAAATAGAGTTAGTAGTTAAAGAGATGAAAACCAATACAGCTCCTGGCCCAGATGGCTTACCAGTAATCTTTTAGAAACATTTTTGGGAGATGGTTAAAGAGATGGTCAAAAGAATGCTTGATAGCCCGCATGCTGAGGAGTTGCAACTTAGAAGACTTAATTATGGGGTGGTTACTCTGATTCCTAAAACGAAAGATGCTGCAACTATCAAGCAATATCGGCCAATATGTTTATATTATGTTTGTTAGAAAATTGTGACTAAAGTACTGACAAATAGGCTTGAGAGAGTTGCAGATAAGGTGGTGAGTAAGAGTCAGACGGCATTTATGAAAAACGGAAATATTTTAGATGGGGTGGTCACTATCCATGAGGTGTTTCATGAGCTTAGGAGGACTAAACAAGAGGGGGTCATACTAAAGCTAGACTTTGAAAAAGCATATGACAGGGTGAATTGGGATTTTCTACAAGAGGTTTTGCTTAAAAAGGGTTTTCTTTAGTGAGAAGTGGAGAGGTTGGATTAAACAAGTGGTAGAAGGAGGTGCAGTGAGTATCAATATTAATGGAGAGGTTGGCCCATATTTTAAGAGCTACAAAGGATTTTTTCAGGGTGATCTCACCTCTTCTTTTGAATTTGGTGGTGGTCACAGAAAAGGGGGTCACTCAAGTGTACGGCATTCTTTGTCCGTCCAGATCGCGGTACATGTTCGGACTGCTCTGGATTGTAGAGGAACGAATTTCAGGCTACTTTAGATGGGGTGGGCTGCACCCATTCTCGGTACGTACAAGGTGGGCACCCATTCTCGGTTAAGATGGGAAATCCTATAGGGGTAGAAATGCTACATGAAAAAAATCCGCTCTTGCTGTATTAGGAATTGAAAGTAAGTCAACTCCTTCCTCTTAGAGCAACTTGTCGCAGCTGTGACTACTCTTTCTATTTGAATTGAATGTCAGCGAATCACTTGTTTCACTAATGTGACTAGTCTTGACTGCAGGTTTTTTCTTTCTATAGAGAAGTGACTGCGCTAGAGATGCTTATTAAAGGTTTGCTTGGTGGCTTCCTTGCTTGACAGGCTTTCCTTGTTGATTGGCTTGGTCTGCTAGTTCCCGGAAATCACTTCCTCTAAGTCTTAAATAGCAGAACCTACTCTTTCTTCAAAGAATGTAGCATACCTAAGAAATGATTTCTCTAACGAGTCAAATCCGTTGTGAAATAAGGAAATGCGCGGATCGCTTCTTCTACCCTTCTCTTATTCGCATTTCCTGCTTACTATTGAAAGAAAAGCTGTTACTGCTGCATATCCCCTTTTTCCTCTAATTCGAGCGAGTAAAGGCGCAGCTTCCTCATCTTTGCTTTATAGTTTGATATAATATAGAATTGGATTTTGCTTTCCTTTAAGGAGCTCTAGCTATCTTGCTGATCCACCAGTTCATACTATTAATGAAAGCTCTTTCACCCTGCCCGCGGGTAATCCCTTACTGAGCCTACTCAAGCAATCTCCCATTAGCCGCTCTTTACTTTATAGTCAAGCGATTGTAAACTCCTTATTTAGGCTAGCTACTTTGCTGATTAACAAGATTATCGCATTGGAGCTGTGACCGTTATGTAAACTACTTCTCTAGCAAGTAATGAATCTGAGGTCAAAGCCAATGAGTACGCCGGATGTTGCATTTTCGCAGTGAGGGAAGGTTGGCTTGACAGGCTTCGTTCTGGATGTTGTAATCTCTTCTCATGGTCTTTGTTCGCTTTATTATCCCGTTGTGAGAATGGCTAGGACTGTGGATCCACACGCCCCCCCTCTAGTCAGTACTTTCCGAGTAGCGCAAGGCTTCTTCGTTGGCAAATAAACGAATTAATGAACTAATTTCCTAATATGACGTGAACTTGAACTAGCATTGATCAAGTCCATGAGCTCATAAGAAGGAGTTCTTCACGTGAGAAAGTCCACGGCTTAGCTTAATTCAATAAAAAAGAAAGTATCCAATCGACTTTAGGAGCGCCATATGTTTCTATCTGAAACGGTAAAGCGAGGCTCGCTATAAGGGTCATAGCTAGTTCAGGATTGGTAGGAAAGTAATACAAATGATTGTAATATGACAACCCCCAGGGGAGCTAGCCTTTGTGTTAAGATTAAAAAGAAGAGCCCTCTTTTCATACGACTCGGTGATTCCATTGCTCTATCCGGCCGCAAGATTCGATCGCGTACAGCACGAGCACGAGATGGGTTGGGGACTTAGAAATGAGCTATGCTCCAAGAATTGACCCCTGAACTACCTTTGCCCGCCTTTTCTTGTAGAATCCATTCCCCCTCTTTTATATATTTAGAATGCTTTTAGGGCTAGTGGAATGAGGCTGGAACCCATCAATATCGCTAAACCGGGAGAGTTGCTTGTGTTGGGTTCAAAGTTTCGCTCTACCAAGGCAAGATATAATAGAATATAATCTAATCTAATATGCATCCAGCTTTAGCTGAATATCGTGAGTGTTCAGCGAAGTATGCTAGCCATTGGCCTTACGTTCAGGATACTCCTTTCTGTCTTTGCGATGTTTGGTTATAAGAGAATGTTGCTCTTCAGAAAACGCGTATAGCGGCCTTCGTCGATGGGACAAACGCTCCAGTGTATGCGTTACGAGGCAACTAGCATTTTGTCATGGAAGTTCGTGAAACAATGTCATGTCGCGACTCGACATGTTAGAAGGAGCTAAATCAATAGGTGCCGGTGCTGCTACAATCGCTTTAGCCGGAGCTTAGCAGAAAGGTGTGATTCGTGATCTCGATCATTTAAATGATCCTATCCTTAAGATTGGTTTTGGAAGATATGTCAAACATTCGAGAATGGCGCTGTTGATCTAGTTAGGTTTCTAATTGTTGAGTGTGAAGTTCCGTTCTAAAAATATTCGTTTCGTTGGAAAAACCAACGCCGACGTCAAGATCAGTCTCCTTTCCTTTCTCTTTTCGGGAGCAGAGCTGAAAAAGATGGACAGTAACGATCGCGTAATATCAATTTATCGGCCTCGTCATCGAAAGCGGCTTCCAATTGCTCGGAAATTCTCAGCTATATGGGGGACTTTGATGGTGAGCAAAAAGAATTGATCAAGAAATTGGTAAACTTTCGCATGATCGATGGTAAAAGAACGAGAGTTCGTGCTATTGTTTATAAAACTTTTCACCGCCTAGCTCGAACTGAACGCGATGTAATAAAACTTATGGTTGACGCCGTAGATAATATAAAGCCAATATGCGAAGTGGTCAAAGTAGGAGTCGCAGGTACTATTTATGATGTTCCTGGGATTGTAGCCAGGGATCGTCAACAAACCTTAGCTATTCGTTGGATCCTTGGAGCAGCTTTCAAACGACGTATAAGCTACAGGATAAGCTTAGAGAAATGTTCATTTGCTGAGATACTGGATGCTTACCGAAAGAGGGGAATTTCACGTAAGAGAAGGGAGAATCTTCATGGACTGGCTTCCACCAATCGGAGTTTCGCGCATTTCAGATGGTGGTAAAGTGATACCACATAAGGAGCTCTTCCTCATTCAGTCATACTCAACAAAAGTAAGAAATGTTTGACCCGGATCCTTTTTTCATCTTCATATAGAAAGAAAATCGGCCTTCCTCATACTCCCCCCTTCATTCATAGAGTTGGAGGAATCCACAAGAGGCCTGCCCGTTCATAATTGCATAAAAGAACCATTCTTTTTATGAAAACTCTTGTTCCAACCTCACCTCAGGTCGAATGAATACGAAAGGGGGATCAATCAAATCAATAAGCCATGAATGAAGAAGTAGTGGGCCTTTCGCCTTATTTCGTTTGACTCGTGGAGCTGAGAAATCTACTTCAAAGAGAGGGAAAGAGTGCTAGTCCGAAAGAACAAGCAAGGGATGAGCGCACGGGAGCGAAATCCGTTGCGCCCACGCGCATACGTTTTCTTGCTGGGTAATTTCTCAGAAAGTTTTTGTGTTGTTGATTCCTATTCCTAGGTGTTGTGCTTTTTCCCCTATGCCGCCTATTGGTACTAGTGGAGTAGGATTGGCCTGTAATACAGAACCTATAGGTGGTGTAACCTTTCGCTCAATACTCAAATCTACAATTGAAGCATCTGAGGCTGCATCAATCGAGGATACACGACATAAGGAATTGTTAGATCTCCAAACTGAACTTCGCCTTCACCAAGCGTGGGTTTTCACTGGTCCTAACTAACGGTTGGCAAGCGATCCCCTATTCTGCATCCCGAAGATCAGACGACCCAGAGCCGGAGCGATCATTCAAGCAAGTTACTCAGCTTGAGTTTTTCAGTCAATCAATAGATTGTGCAGTTTGTTAGTCTTTTGGTCCACGTCTTCATGACTTATAGAAAGGGTTTCTTTCTTTTACAAGATCATGGAAGCTTCAGAAACCATCCGAGATCTTCTGGAAACAAGAAATGTTGCATCAAAGGGTTCAGTGGTCATATCATAGTGAAATCGAGTTTCTTGATTTAGTCGATATCAAATTCCCAACTTAGAAATTCGAAAGGACTAAGATTCTACTTCTTCCTCAAATACTGGGAATGTGGATTCAAGTATGATATCACTATTCCACAGATCTCAAGAAAACGAATTGAACAAGTTTGATGGCTGGAAAAGAAGATAGGAATGGGGCACCAAGGAAGGATTGTAGGTAGGGATGCCCTTAGATCCGTTCTCAATAGCTCGTGATAAGGCAAGAAAGCGAGTAGATACCCTGCCCTCGCATTAAAGCATCGATCTAGTCCTCTATTAGATATGAATTTCCCGTTGGAAATCGAGGTACATACTCCAAAAATCCCTGGTTTTTGCCTTCGGTTAGCAACTCGTCTAAGTTTAAGATCGTATTCCATCTTCGTAAGGACATAGAAAGGGGTTTCGGTAGTGACTGTCCTATCAATAGACCGAATGGTCATCAGTTGCCCTCACGGCCTAACGCCGTTTTTGAGCTCCATCACATGCTTAAGAAGGACTTGCCGCGGAGCCAAGGCCTATTTATGAGCCAGACCTAGAAGATCACTGCTTTCATGCTGGTCATTCTAATCACAATGAGAACTTCTACCAAAGAGGGTTCTTATTTCATTTCAGTAAGTAGTCGATTGAATCGGTTTCTAACCTAAGGAATGTGTTATTATAACCAAATATATCATCCAAGAGCCGATCTCTTTTTCATTAAGTATCATTAACAGACCGCTTGCTTACGAGCTTGGTAGCCGCCTTGGAGCCGAGGCAGACGGAGGAACCTCTCGAACCTGGAATCCACTTTCCACTTGTCCTCCATATGCTCGGGTCTGCTGTTTGACCAGTATCTAATGCTATTTCTTACTTCGACCAGACGGGCACTTTCGCATTACGCAGTGAGATCGCCTACTCCTCTCGAGGTTGGCATTTTCGAGTTCATATTTCATAGGTCACCATAAAAATTCCTACCTTTCAAATTAGCATATTTTTAGGAACATATCGAACTTTCATCCCGCATTATCTGTGCAAAATTTTATCATTGTTTAACTACTTCCTCAAACCATTCAATGCGCTATCTCCATCCTCTCATTCATCTCTATACCAGAACAATTAATTAGGCCCAGCCCTTCTATCATCGGCCTTGTTGAACTAATTACTTTCGTCTTTGTGCCACCTCAAAGAAGACATTTGATCATGGGCTTTTTTTTGTGATGAGGCTAGTTTGAACTATGCTTTTTCTCCTTTCTACACCCCTCTTGACACAAGTTTCGCACATCCAGTTCTCTTATTAGAAACTCCCTATAGATATACTTCTTACTGACTGATTATGGCTTCCCTGACTAGAGAAGGAAATGTCGGGAGGAAATAGAGATGATAGGACCACCTGAATGCTGGAGATGAGTGCTCGTCGTATTCCCTCGAGCAAAGCGGAGAAGAGAAGGGGGAAGAAAAAAGGTTCCTAACTCATTGGATAGCTTAATCTATTGGTCAGGGATCCCATCTTTACTTTATTTAGGTGCCTAGACTTTTCGGGGCATAGGGTAGATTTCACAGTCCTTTAAGTGAATACGCCTTCTCTTTATGTATAGAGCTCTTAAAGAATGGATCAGCTCCTAGCGAAAAAGTCCAAGGTCTGAATACCAAGAGCGGTCAAACACAGTGATCGGTCCCGGTCAATGGGTAGAAAAGCCCGCCCTATAATCTGAAGTAGTCTTCGACTAGGTATATAAAATGGATAAAAAGAAAGAAGGGGAGGAGAGGAGATAGATGCATTTCACTAGGCGTATATGATATTGGAAAGAATGGAATCGAGTAAGCTTAGGCCAACCGATAAGTCATCTTTGTGTAACTTCCCATATGCCTACTTCTAAGCTAAAGTAAGGAAATAGGGTGAGATAAGCAAGAATGAGCCGAACGAAGACGTAAGGTTTGTTTAGATGTAGTCTTTGTGCTTTTCAAGTTGCTTCTTGCGAAATCAACTAAGTTCGAAAAAGCCATGCCCAGGTTTCCGGGAGTTTAGATAAGATATGTCAGCTGTTGGAGGATCAATATTATCCTGGGGATCCATATATTATGAGGGAGTATAGAGAGGGGGTCTAGAGATAGTACAGTCTGTAGTGAACCTATTCATTAAATGGACTTTTCCCTTACCTCTCATCAGCTTCCCTTTCCCTCACCGGTGTAGTGCCATCTGGATACCTCATAAATAAATCAAGCAGGCCGGCTAGTAAGCGATCCCGAGGGGCTATCTTCTCTCCCATGCTGGTGCCTTGCTTAACTCAAGTATAAAGTGGAAATTAAAGCCAAAATCCGGGGTGATAAAATTCCATTTGAATCTTGAGATCCAAGAAGAAGGATAGCTTCATGAGTTCGTTCTGACTCCTAGCTTAGCTGGAAAGCTTTTGCTTGTATCTGGCAGTGGGTGTAACATCCATCATACTCAAACAGAAGAAGGTTTGCTTATCTAGCTCCAAGGCAGTTATAATCATTTACAGAACCAGGGTTTGCACCTACTGAGGAGGAGAAAGGGCCGACGACCCATACTAGAACTCCAAGATAAGATCTTTCAGTCGATCAGACGGCCGAGGCCTTTAATAAGGTCCGGTTGTGCCAACGAGTTCTTCTAGTTATGAATCGCCGTAGGGAGGTAGCATTACATTTTTATTAGCAAAATAGAGCTCCTCATAGAAAAGAATGGCGAAGAAAGTGTTAGAGTACTTTCTTTCTGTTCAGTCCTGGAACTTATTCTTTTCCGATCGACCTATCAACAGTAGCGATCATACCCCGTCGAGCGAGTTAGGAGCTGCTCACAAAGAAGGCCGAAACCAGCTCACCTTGGAGGGTCTTCTCCCATCCAGTCAGAAGTGGAACTAAAGATTAGGATCGCGGGAAATAAACTGAAAGGCAAGAGTGGAGGTTAGCGGGTCTAAGATCTAGTGGGAACATTAGAGGTATCTTCATCATGAAATATGATTGAGATCACACGTAGTACTGACCGCAAGCAGCAGATCACACTACTGCTTGTTGATTCAATCTATCACGCTTACCACAAAACCGGCCACAAAATTAGAAGGATAAGGTGATACCATGAATGACTTATTCCAGAGACGAAGTCTTAGATTCCGGTACTATTGTACTAGTATTCTGAATATTGATACTGGGGCTATCACTGAACTCAGCGAACGTTTCGATCTGACGTCATGGAAATATTATACAGTCAAAGGTATGATTGCAATAGCTAGCGTAGAGTATAAACCTGTTTATCCATTGGTTAATCATTGGGTTGCACATACAGTTGCATGTTATATACTATTACAGAAATATATCTATCCAAGAATCCCAATCCCGAAGGAGGGCGATCTTACGACAGCTTCCATCGTGCCAGTGCTATACTTGGAAAAAGGCTCCTGTCCAGAAATTGATGATACCCTTCCTACATCAACGAGCATCTGGCTCTATGATGAATCGGATCCTTCTCAAATCCTCCCGATTGATTATATAATCAATATAGTGTATAGAGAGATGATCCAAGTTGCTGAGAAGTATCATCAGAAACCTGTTTATAAAGTGGGTCTTAGATTTTTAGCGCCCCATTCGAAAAGAGAGGAGATTAGTGAGTGCTTATCTTCATCAGATCTTTATAAGATGCTTTATGACTCGTTGGAGATATCAGAAAGACTACAAACCCTAGTCTCTAGTATACCGAGAAGGCCAAAGAAAACGAATACAGCCGATACTCGGAAAAACCCCTACATCACTAAGCTACAGGATAAGTATCAACTGAAGCTTCCAGCTGAAGAGACTCTGACGATTCAGAACTCTAATCTAAAACTTTCTAATTGGATGAGGGTTCCTAGTATTTGGAGCGGATATCCAGACACGCGCAACACAATTCCCTCTATTCGGTCGATTTATAATCAAATAGTCGCGGAGAGGAATGAGAATGACTTCTCTCCTTGTAAAATTCACTATAATCGAAAAGTGAAGAAGGTTAAGCAGGTTCCGGACGTTCCAACTCTCAAACCAGTCATTGTTGTTAATATGCTTACACTTTTATATAGAGATAGATATCAGCAGTTTAAGATACCACATTCAGGTGCGTTCGTTATGGTTAGAGCTAATCAACCTCTAGCTTTGAAGGATAATCATATGTTTTCCACTGACTACTCAACTGTTATGAAGGTTAGAGGTAATCAAGTATCTGTTTTGAAGGATAGTCATATGTTTTCTTCCGCTAATGACTCAACTCTTCTCGCTAAGTGTCTAACCGAGGGAGGTAGACGGTTAGTATATAGTTTGTTGACCGGTTTAACTAGGAGAGTGAAAAATGAAAGAAGGAGTATTCACGTTTATTTAACGAATTTCGATAGAGATGATAGTTATCGTATACTAAGGAATTGTTTGATACATCGTAAACATGAGTTCAAATGTTCAACGCTTACGAGATATAATAATATCTCCAATATGAGGGTGTATTCAGCAGTTAATAACCGATTACTTTTCAAAGTGCGGGACTTTAATGATCTTTTATGTTATATCCAGGAAGATGAGTTGCTTGATATGTTTTGCCGACAACACAGTTCTAAAGCTTGTAACACCGAGACGATGTCAATACACAATCTAGTAGAGAAAAAACAGGAATATGTGAACTATATGATGCATGATATTATGCTGTACGCAGCTATAATGCAAAAAGCGCAAGAACGCTATTGGATGAATTTCCAGATGGACCTCTTTTATAAGGAAAACTTTGCAGAAATGAAAACACCTAATTTCACGGTTAGCAACATCCTGAAAACTTATTCTTGTTCGTGTCAAGAAGTTGAAGGGGGGGAGGTCGAAGTAGCGAATCCGTCAATCGAGTCAAATACGTCTGATTGATAGTAGGATCGCTAACTAAACAACCGTAATTGATTTTTAGTGTATTGCTAGTTATGTCTTTGGTACGCTGACTCTCTGCATGAAGGTGATAGGAGCGCAGTCCTTGTAAACCACATTATTATTATGAATGCACAGCTCTGTACAGGGTCTATATGTAGGTTCTAACCTAATCCTACATGCGTTTCTCTCATCCTTTATCGT
Organism: Triticum urartu; assembly: GCF_056163025.1. NCBI lineage: Eukaryota > Viridiplantae > Streptophyta > Magnoliopsida > Poales > Poaceae > Triticum > Triticum urartu. The sequence goes on along the minus strand of NC_141879.1, from coordinate 145,235,594 downwards.
TTCCCTCACATCATCACCCCTTTTTCTTTTTCGTATTAAGAAGGGATTTATTGAGAGGTTTTTAATGTGTCTTTGATCGTCGAGCAGGATAAATGATAAATCGGTAGGTTTTAGAGTAGCCCTATTAGGTTGAAATCAATAATGCCCTCGCCCGTAAGAGTTATCCGGTAAAGATATATAATAACATTGTGAATGGTGATGTCAACATGTAACCGTAAAGATCAGAAGGGGCGATCTATACCTTTCTCAACAAGGCCGTACACTAGGCGTGCTAACAAGCCCTCCAACCTCCCGTCATCTATACACTCCATCTGACATAGGAAGGTTATCCCTTCCATTTATCGGGTACTCGAGTTATGGTGTAAAACGGGGGCCCGGTTTTATACACTCCCAGGTAAGTCGGTTTGTGCTTATGTCCTCATAGGGTTCGTTTTACCCTTGACCTAGGAATAGAGTCATGACAAAGGATGAGGCACGCGATCGTTTTTGCTTCCTACGAGCGAGCGCTGCCAAATCGACAACACTTGTTTGACGTTATGCCGATTGCTGCAGGATGTTGACGGGAAGGCATCGTCGACTCTCTCTTCCATGTTTAGGTACTGTCTGAATAGGGTGAGTAAATCGTTGTATTTTATCCTCTAGAAGAGTGAAATATGACGAAGAGCGGTTCGAATGTATATAGATGGGGAAATTCCTACGGCTTCTATTTACCACTATCAGATAGAGGGCATAAATCTCTTGATAGCCTGTTCACTCAACTACCACGCTTAGCTAGTCTGTCTGTGGGGGTAGGAATAGGGTAGTCTCCCCTTCTTCGTAAGTAGCCGAACTCGGATCTTCGCAACTATCAAAACTCGAACTCAATAAAGCTTCTGAAAGTGGTTCCGTGTTAAGCGACTCACTCTCGTTGAAGGAGTATCGCCCGATGCAGATAACAGCGTTGAAGTGGAACTAGCTTTTTCTTTTTCCACTAGATTCGAGGTTACAGGACACGGAGTAGACATCAATCTCTTGGAAATGTGGTTCGTCTCAAATCTTCCCATTCTTTCTTCTATTTACGAAGTGGTATACCACCCTCTGTGCATGTGGAGCCATCTTTTAGATCTATGCCGTGGATCTAACAACAGCAAAAACACGTGCGACATTGCTATTTACCCCTATGGCATAGCTAGGATTGTAACGAAGCCTTCTATCACAGATAATCCTCGCTGTTCTCCACTTCAATACACCCATCCGCTAAAACGATGACTTTTCTTTCATGTGGGGTACAAACCAGACAAGGGGTTGTACTATTCTCCTCATCGAGATAGTCGATTTTCCCAGGAATACCTACATCTTCTAACAACGATTCCAGATCGATATATGTTTCATCCTTGATTACTATAATCACTTCGCTACCCAACCGTGAGTAACTAACTCCTGGATATGCCTTCCATATCTTCGAGTCAAATTGCGCCCTCAAGTAAACGTGAAATAGCACCCGAGAGATTTCTCCTATCTCTGGGACATACTCCCATGACGCATCCCACCCTTTATCCTGATAGTAAAAGGGGTTGTTTAACAACATTCCGATCAGCGCTTCTTCCATGCTACTCAACCCATCTACATAGCTTAACACAACTTTCTGAAGAGTATACTTCTTCACATTCCATAATGAGAAGTCGATCTTGTACACTCTTCTTACATTCGTTGACATCTTACTAATATAAGAATAGTGAGCTTCCTCAAGATCTTCCAACTCGTAAACGTTGTGCGGGTGACCTATCAATTCCAATAGACGTTTTGATAGTGCCATCAATACTAGTAAATCTACGCCGCACCCCGCTCTCCAAACATTAGTAGTTTGGGTTTCCGCATCATAATATTGGTGTGAATACCCTCGTCTATATTCACCGTGGAGGAGAGCCTCGAAGGCGTGAGGAATTTTTGTTAGAGAACAACACTCTATGTTTGATAACACATAACGATTAGCTAAAATTGCTTTAACGGCGCGCTCCATACGGAAACGGAGGACTCCCCGACTCTCCCATCCCTTTGGGTCGCTATTATACATTGTCTCTACTGTTGACGCTAACCGATATGCGGGTCTACTATTCAGGTATATACAATAGCTCCTTCTACCATTCCTATTTATGCTATATAAGATATCAGAAACTCTAGAATTGCTTCCATCCATTCCCATACTAATTATTCCTGAAATACCTATCTTAATTGATTGAATTTGAAACTGCATCCTCATCTGTTTTTGCCTCATAATCATTTTATTATTCGTTCCCTCCTTTCAATATGTTGCTGAGAATTTCTGAGAGATTTAGGTCTGGAGGAACTACACCAGTCCCAATGCATACTCCACCAATTATTAGACCAAATCCGATGAGAATACTCCCCCAACCCACATTATTACTATTGCTATCGGGCACGGGACCCTCACCCCCACCATCTGCTGCTGGAGGGAGAGGTATGCCGCCCTCCCCATCTTCGATCCCGCCATCAAAGGGGCCGTCGTTGATGTTTTTGTCGTATATGATATGAGGGATGTCATCCCCTACAGTGGGAGGATCCATAAGATCTGAATGCATATTCTCCCACGAAATTAATAACGATCCACCCGTCGCCCACCCTAGAAATGGTTCAGAATTTCTCATAATTTCCATGAAATTACCCATCCCTGATATGAGTTCCAGAATCGCAGCATCACCTTGTGTGATACTCAACAATGTCATAGTCCCACAACAGCCTAACTGGACACTTGCGAGTAGATTCCCATACACGTATCTGTAACCCACAGACGTATTATCCATTATGACAAGGGCTTTAGTCTTCATCGCTAGAGCATTGATACCCCTATGCGTCCGGAACCAGTGCAATTGGTGTGATAGTTCGTTATGCAAGTGTTGTATCGCTGTGTTATATTCAGGAATACGACGATCAAAGACTCCTTTATCCCAAAATATTTCCTTCATCGTTCTTAAACACATGAGATGATTCAAATATGCCATATGCCATATAAATGTTGGGTTCCGCCCGAATTCCTGCCAAGACTTTCTCTCATTAAAATTGATTTCCCTCACGACATCAGGATTTCCTAGATGAGGATTTGCCCTTTCAGTGTAATCGAAACAGCTAGTCTTATAAATGAAATCGTGATTACGCTCCTTCATAAACCTAATGAATTTTCGTTCATAACCACTATACCCACTCAAAGATAACGAGTGTGACGCACTAGAAATCTCCACGCCGCAGCACTTCGGTTTAGCCGTGCTTAGTTTCTTCAGCCAACCGTTGAAATCATTAAATGCCCCCATTTCTTGTATCATCTCATACGGTTCATAAACTCTCCTATTATCAATAAGTAGATTTCTGAAATACCTGGCATAACTACCAGAAGCAGAAAGAGGTGTTTTCTTATATAGTGGTGGTTGAGTATTCGTCGTAGGTATACGGGTCTCATAAACAGAGTGGGGAGACAGTTTTTGAGTCATTTCGCTTTCGTTTCCTTCATTTTATCCCCTTTTTAGCGGTGGATATTCAAGTTATTAATCGCTTACGATGTGAATAATATAGATTCAATATCTAATGATGAGGTATATATTATTGATAGTAATCATTCAGCGTCTAATAAGCGAGATGACATAGAAGAAGTAGAGATGGAGATCAAATCGACTTCTAGTGAAAAGGGTAAAGGTTTTGCTATAATTAGTAAAGAGGATTTGATTGCTATAGGAATCGTCCTTGGATCGGGGGCAGACGGTGGTGATGACGGTTCAACTGGGTCAGATACTTCCGCTACTTCATTAGGGAAGATGAATAATATCTTCGGTCGTTGTTCAAAGATCAACAGTTTAATCCACAGAATTAGCTGTCAATGTATATCTGCTCTGAAACATTATCAAATCGTCGATATTAGTGCGACATGGGCTTCGTTAATCGATTTATTGTGTGCTCTCGGAGGTGCTATACAAGGTTGGGCTGCTCTATATGAAACTGAAATCGTGATAGCTTATATAATCTATCTGTATTTAGGGGAGTATTTTACTAAATACCGGTTTGATATCAGTCATCGCGTAGCTGGAAGTGCTTTTGATTACACTGTTTTTGATAGACCGAATACTCGCATAGTAAAGGCGCCTAAGAAATCGTTATTGTTTGACAAAACCCTGCCCTTTTTTGCAAATTGGCCTGCATCTTCGACCATTCCGTGGTCTACCATTAGAAATAGGTATTATTCGGTTAATAATTTGAATAGAATAATGAATTCTTTAGGTTTAGTGAGTATAAACAAGTTAACTCTGTCGTGGAATGAGATCCATAACACATATTATGGTTCTGGGGTGAAATCCCTATTTGCTGAAGGGTACACAAGACTATTAGTTCAAGTTACAACAAGGGCATATGCACATAAATTCGAGGGGGGTAGTTTCTGCACTTTCCATATCCTCGTTTTATTAGGGATCGGGGTAGTTGTTTGGTACAAATTTAGTGCACAAGATCCACTTACTCTACCACTAGAGGATACGAAGCTCCACTTGTTCGAGCCATTCAAACATTATAGTTCCGTAGTAGAGGGTTATAATAAAATCACATACTGGATGACTGAAGATGTCGTGGAGATAGTTTATAACAATTATAAACCTTCTTGTGAACCTTTTTGCCGAATAGTTGAGGTTAATCAATATGATATGGAGCATCTGGCTCAAAAAGAACGTATGGCTTCGATTGGACTAGCAATCATGATTGCAACCTTTATCACTACAAACGTGATTATACCTGTAACACTACCCCTTATACAATACTGAAAGAGGGCATATTATAAAACTATGTTTTACCTAATGAATTTATGAGCTATTTTACACCTGGAATTTATAAGCAAGAGATTTATACTCTTAAAGGGTGCCACATAATTCGTTGAGGGGGAATTCGGACATATAGTTCGAGGCGTAATTTGTCGAGAATTCTGTATTCTGAGACTATACTAGAGTCGTCATCTAACGTCAGCCTTCTCTCCACACAGCCTGCATGTAGGCTATTACCAATCAAGGTATGCCACATCCTTCACTTAAGGGCGGGACGTTGTATAGTGTAGTCTATTATAGGTGCGGTTTGAAACCACTTTGATTCTCTAAGGGTTTGCCACAATAAAGAATCGCTATACTGCAGATAGTCCGCCTGCTTTCAACGTTATTATTGTTTATGATTTAAGGCTGCAACCTCCTTATCTGTAGTTTGGGTTGCCGGCGGTGGTACGAGCCATCCCCCTCCTCTGTTTTAAAAAGATTGAAAGATCTTAACATCAGAAGTGCGGCAAGCAGACTGCCATGAAGAGTGGAACTATATTGGTTAGACGGGAGTCTTGTTACAATACAATGTCCAGAGAAGGTTTTTTTCTGCCGGGTGTTTGAATCTGTCTGATCTTGTATTGGATCAGTGATGTTCATTTCGCTCGTGCTAGAAAACATATTCTCTATATGTTCAAACCGCTTTTCTGAGAAAATAGACCTTTAAGGCGAGGTACAATGCATACACAATTCTCATTCATTCCTAAAATGATTTAGAAATAGAACAATCCGTTTATAGAATTCGCTACTGCGCGAGGGGAAAGGTTCTACCCTCAATCTTACTTGTATCAACATGTGACGAGGAAGCGTCATTGGCACATGTCTACGACAAATCCTATTCGAGAGGCACCGAAGGCTGGTTAGAGATCGGATACTCGACCATAGCTACCTCTTTTTCTAGATCTGGTTAGAGATCGGTTGACTCCCCCACAACAACTCATGCACTACATAAATCTCATGCGGTTGTCCATACCTCCCATTTAGAGCACATATCTCACAGTGGTAGGCTTGGCGAGTATACCGACCGTCAACTTCAGGCACAACCACGGGCAACCTGAAAAGTAACGACGATATTTTCTTATACTGCTCTGGAAAGAGAAACAACACTACCTCAGGGCGGTATTCATTCTCGATAACATCCATATATGACCCGAAAGGAAGATCGATCCCAAAAACGGTATCTGAATTCAACACTCTAATTTGAATCTTATGTGCAAGAAGTTCAATGAGTCCCGATACTCCGATTTAGAAAGAACCTCTTCTGCTCTAGCATGGGATGCTCGCCGACTACATCAGTACACGCTTTATCATAAATAGGATGAACGCTGAAAGTCCTAGAGTCTCACTCATGGCATTTGCTCGAGTTATAGAGGCTCTATCTATATTCTTATTATCGTGCTTGGATAGCAATCCTTTCTTTCAATCGACTAAGACTGTTAGAAAGCACATTCATATAAGCCTTGCCTTTCAGTAACTATCCTTAGCGCTGTTCTTCTGCCTATCTCCTATTGGTCAGACAGATCCGGGCTTATCAAGTGGTACTGAAATAGGGTCAAATTCTGTTTAGTAGAAAGGAAGGAAGACGGCATGGGTCTCGTCGGACTTGATGACGATGCCGAAGTATAAGGGAGGCATGGGATTTAGAGACATTGAAATTGAGAATCAGGCTATCTTGGCTAGGCAAGCCTGGCGGATTCTACAAGATCCTATGTCTCTTAGCGCCCGGGTGTTGAAAGTGGTTTATTCTCCAACTGCTCCTAAGTGCTGCTCTAGGAAACAAACCGTAACAGATATGGACGGGAATAAAAAATGGACGCTGAGTAAATCTGTAATATTCCTATTAGCCATGTCACTTAGGGAAACTTCTGGGCGTGGCCCGGCATTATAAGAAGACCGGTAACAAAGGAAGGAGACTATCTATTTGCTGAGACTATGGTTACTCTTAGCTTGACATACAGAGTTTAGGATGTGATCGATCGGTCGGGAGGACAATAATAACAATGTAGAGAATTGGTCTAGCTACAACCCTCCAGTGGAATTAAAGCGACTCGCCAAGGCCAGTTCGATAGAAAGGGAACCCTTGTGGAGAGACAGGATCCCCATCTTTCGGTGGAAGAACCTCTTGATCTTACGCCCTATGTTCTTGGTAAAGTGAGCTATGTCATAGCCTATTGCTACCCGATCTACAAGTCGGTCTACTTCTGGCTCTTGCCTTGATTGGAACGGCTTTCGAGTAAGAAAGGGCCTTTACTTTCCCCCTGAGGGTAGGAAAATCATGATCGGGATAGCGGACGTAAAGCTATTGAACTTAGGTATGCTCTTTCCTTTTGTCGAAGTGGAATCGTAGAACACAATGTGATACGATGAGATAGAAAATGCAATAGAAATAGAAATAAGGATAGCAAACGGGTTACCTACTCTACTCCTAAGGGTCAAAGCAAGCCCTTTAATTCCATTCTTTATTCTTACATTAAAGAATGAATCAAATCTCCCCAAGTAGGATTCGAACCTACGACCAATCAGTTAACAGCCGATCGCTCTACCGAACTGAGCTATTGAGGACGAACGAATTGCTTAATAAGCTGAACACCCACATAATCTCGATTTGACACAGCAACACTTTCCATAACAACAGGGATTAAAAAACAGGTGATCAGGACTCGGATCCTGGGTATCTGTCTGACGTGTGATAAGGCGGGGACAGGATTCGAACCTGCAGTCTTCAGGTCATGAGCCTGATGAGTTGACCAATTCCTCTACCCCGCGTCTTCCCCTGATCTTTCTTTCCCTCTTCAGTGAGTGACTCGAAAGAACTAATTAAATAGGGGTTTTCGATCTGCTTTCTATACTAAAATTCGAGAAATCATTTTTTGATTCAGGTTGATTCGGGCAGTTCAGTATTGAATTATCCATCCTTTCGAGTACTAAAATGCAAGAAATCTCGTCGTTGCTACTACTTCCCGAATTCCAGTTGGCAAATACAATTATAGTTTGGAAGATCGCCTGAAGGTGTTAACTCTGAACCTGAAGAAACAGAGCAGGCAAGTTCAGAAGCAGAGAAGAGTCAGAAAAGCGGGGCAATAGCAATCATTGAAGCGGGGTAGAATGCATAAAATGCAATACGTTCCCCACGAGAGGCGAGGCACCTTAGGTGCAGACTCGCGACCGTGCTCCCAATCTGGATCTGGATATGAGATTGAATAAAGTTATGATATCGGATCGGAGTACCAATGCATCCGTACTGACTGGCAATAGTTGAGCCGCATAAAGCAAGCAGTTCGAGACTCAATATGCCCACCTTTTTGGTGTATCCGTAGCTTTCAAATACTTAGGTATCCCAATTCACCACAGGAAGCTCCTAAATAAGGAATCGTGTAGAAGACTGATTTTAAGCTAGAATGGGTCTTTCAACTGGTGCTTGATACGTGTTACTACGACGACCAAGAATCTTCACGGAGTGGAAGTAGCAATAAGTTTGAAGCTCGTTGGCTTTGTGCAGAAGCAGTGGAATGGAAAGCAATAAATTGTTTAAGAAGAAGTAAATAGTTCAGCTTGAAACCAAAGTCCAGAGTTCTTCCTTCATGCTTGCTTCCCAGTCGATGGCCCTACTTTCACCTTCCTCATCGATTTAGTGAACGATTGATGTACAGCGGGAAGAACCGCAGACGATACATCACCTTAAAAGCTACCTATACGTCCGTTTTTATATCCAAACAGAAGCCTCTATAGATGACCCGGAAGACAGACACGAGCAAACATCTCTGCGCAGAAAGCAACCGGGTTCAAACAGAGATTGACTATCTCCTTTTCTTGCTCGATCCTCTGGAAATCGTTTGGAAGGTAGATTTTGCGAATAACAAGTGTGATACTGACGACGTGCTCCTAAGGCGACTGCTTAGTCGACAAACCAACACTTATACGAATCGCTAGAGCTCTCGGGTGGGATCAACTAGCTTACCCAGGCATTGTTTGCTTCAGACATGGCTACAAGGAAAGCAGCAGTATCTTAGGACACACGGGTAAGCAGATCTTAGACTTAGTACACTCAACGCCAACAAGAATTCGGCCCTCCATACATATCGACACACCCGGGGGCTCTGTTTTAAGTGCAGTGAGAAATGGGGCCATGAACAACAAGATCCAGCTTTTAAATATGACACGGGGTAGTGGGACCAGATGTATCTCATGTCCATAGTAGGGCGAGTCCAACACGCGCTCAAGTCTCCCACATAATCTCATACCTGAAGAGACGTTCATCTCCCCGGCGTGGCCGTCGTCGATCACCCCCGTAAAGCTGGAGCAAGATAGGGCCGGGGTGGGGCGCAAGCAAGCGTTTTCAGGTTCTAGCCCATCCTCCCCACGTTTCCCCTCCAGCTCCTTCATGACCTCCTTGTCTTTATCGAGAGCGAGAGGAGCAGCTTCAGTACGACGGGGATTCAGTAGCGCTACCTTGCCTTCCATTGAGACCCCCAAAATCCCGATTTCAAAGAAAGTATCTCTCGAGTTGCTTCGGTGCCTCTCTTGCTCTGGTTTCATCAGCTCATTACCTTTAAGCTAGAGTCTGCCATGGCGAGGTCTTATTCTTCAACATAATCCAGCGGTCCAGGTGCGTGCGAAAGCGGAAACTCTTCCGGATCTTGTTTATTTGTATTTGCTCATTTCCGATTATGCTTTATTTGTAGATAGCCTTGATGATAGGCTTCGACCTCGACTTCTCCGTTTCTAAGATCCAATGGTGGAATCATTACTCCAAGGCAGGCAAAATTGACCATTTCTAAGTAAGTTCAGCTAGCGTCACCCCGAAGGGAGAAATAGATCTTCTTGTCCGGATGCAGGAAAATAAAGCAATAAGAGATCTAGCAATGACTATGGTCCATAAATCATTTCCTTGGTGGCATTTCCCAAACTTGATTTCCTTTTTATGCACCTGATACCTAATCGATAACGAAGCTGAATGGCTTTTTTCGGTCCAATTCCATCCATTTTTGTTGAGGCAATTCTGACTTGTTCATCGGGAAGTGATCTAGCTCCTGAGATATATGACATTCTTTATCCTTATCTTTTCCTGGTCTTCTCGGCTGGAATCTACAATCTACACCTCTCCAAACACAATATCTTGAGTACCCGGAGAAGTTCTCTTTGTCTTCGAGCTTTTATTCCTCAATCCACTTATTCGTTCCCTTCTTTCATATACCTCCCCACCAATAGATAGAGACAAATGGGAATAACCGAACCACGTCTACAAAATGCCAGTACCATGCAGCTGCTTCAAAGCCAACGTGATGCTTCTTGGTCAGATGACCAAGATATTGGCGAATACCACATACGATCAAGAAAAGAGTACCTATAATCACATGAAAACCATGAAAGCCAGTTGCTAAGAAAAAGGTAGAACCATAAATACTATCCGAAATAGTGGAGGGTGCTTGGTAATATTCCATTCCTTAAAAGCCAGTGGATACTAGAGCCAGTGAAACGGTTGCTACTAAAGCGTAAACTGCTCGTTTTTCCTTCCCCGCGAGTATAGCATGATGAGCCCAAGTTACGGCAGCTCCGGATGAAGGGAGAATAGGGGTATTAAGAAGAGGGATTTCCCAAGGATCTAAAACCCCAATCCCTTTTGGGGGCCAAATACCTCCGATCTCTACCGTAGGTGCCAAAGAAGAATGAGAAGAAGCCCAAAAAAAAGCAAAAAGGAACATAACCTCCGAGACTATGAAGAGAATAGAACCATATCGAGGTCCTAATTGTACAGCTTTTGTATGATGCCCTTCCAACGTGGATTCACGTAGAACATCCCGCCACCATACGAACATGGTATAAAGGAGAAATATTAGGCCCAAACTGAGAAGTGTTGCACCCCCTTGAAATGAGTGCATGTACATCACACCTCCTACGGTGGTTGCCAAAGCTCCGAGTGAACCCGAAATAGGCCATGGACTTGGATCTACCAAATGATAAGAATGCCTCTGAGATTCAATCATAAACCACTTTGCCCCGGTTGTATGTAAACCCCCCTTCACCCCCATCCCCTAAAGTGGTAAAGAAGGAGGCTCTTTTTTGTCTCATTAGGACAAACAAATAGGAAGGGATAGTTCTTTCATTGCATTGATAGAAGTGAGACTATCAAAAGATCTCTCTATTATTTAGAGAAAAGAGTTGGCGTGGGTTCTACCAACGAAACGAAGAAGTTTTGGATTGGTTTTTATCATTCGGAACCCTCTCCGTATTAGTAAGAAAAACACACCCAGACTCTTACTTCAATGGTGGGAACAACCTCAGCGGCGTGAACATGAACAATCATTCTATGCAAAATTTCATGTTAGGAAGAATAAGAAGAATCTCATTCATGTGTTCATGCTAACAGAAGAGCGGATCCAATACACATAAGACTTTTTGTCAGGAAATTCCTAATGTAAATGATGAATTTGGGATGTCATGCCCCACAAGTTAGTTGCCCAAGCGCTCCCTAGGAGGGCAGTCTACCACAAGATAGAGTTTGAGCCTGGAGCCAAAGCCCCAACCCCTCCATTTTAGGTTTTTATCTGGAAAGAATTTCAGGAAGTCATATCGGCCAGATAAGCCTCTGACGGCTCCATATTGATTTTTCCCCTGTTTTCTTTCAGAAGAAGCGGGAGCCATTTTGCATTGAAACTCGGTATCAGCAGAGATCATCTCCTGAGAAAGACTTCTTTCTTATTTATACAAGATTTCAGAGAACATAGTGAAGCCCTCAAAGCGCTAACAAAGTCGTAAGTAGAGAAGTTTTCCAAAAAGATACCTCGTTTTTCCATTAAGTGTGCGTTGTCTGATGAAGAATAACGGGGGAGCCAACTCAATAACCTAGCGGAGGAACCGTCCGGACTTGAAACAGCGGATGCAACCCTTGCATTTCGTTCTTTTGTTCTTTACTCTATTTTCGCTTTGGCACTCACTTCCTTTGGAATAAGGGCATTTTTCTTCCCTACTCGTTCCGTTGACCATCAAACAGTTTCTTAATTATGTTATGTCAAATGATGGGAAAAAGGAAGGAGTAATCAAAAAAGACTAGAACTACCCGATCCGTTGAAATACGATACGAAGGAAACGGACTTCAATCCCTCATTCTTATTGTTTGTTCTTCTGATCCCCTTGTTTTTCACTCGCTTAATTCGGAAGAGGAAAACGACAGCAGCTAAAGTGAGAAATAAACAACTGCTCGGAAAGCTTTGGTTTGAGCGTTGGTTTTGATGACAGTGAAGAAAGCTCGCCCAAAAGACGTACGTGGAACCAATGATACCAAAAAAAGAATCAAATATGAGGAGAACTGGGTGCATTGGTAAACGGCTCCGCCATAGCTTGTACGACTTCTGAATCCTATTAATGGCGCTCTCCGAATAAATAAGTAGATACAGGCGGACTACATACACGTGCTCTCCGAGTAGGGAAAGTGAGAAATCTACGGTCTTCCATCCGCGGATGTGACAAATCCAATCCAATTTGGTCTTGTCCCGTGGCTCGGACCCGGTCGCGTAAATGCAGCTACCACTACGACGGGATACTCTAGTTATTTACTCTGTTTCAATCCCTATTTGGCCATTCAACAGTAGCGTACGGCCTTTGGAAAGCATCTCTTCCTAGAGGGGACTCCCGCTTGTGATCTTCTTCCTTGGGTCGGAGAAAATAGAACTTACCAATTGGAAATGGAAATGCCGAATGAATTGAACCAAACTACGGAAACTGTGGTTGAGCTTGCCTGTCATCAACGAAGGATGGTTGTGAAGTTGGTGGAAGAAAGCAAACCAATGAATGCAGCTAGTCACCCCGAAAGGCGAGCCCATGTCTTTTGAGAAACTGACACAACCTGTTGTGTTGACTTATCTTATACTAAGGGTCCGTCCCAGCCAACAAGGGATTTCTCAAAATTCTAGGATGAAACAGCATCATATCTCAGCTTGATTATGAGAGAGATTGAAGTGAAAGAACCCGGTTTCAGAGCGTGGAAACGGAAAAGAATGAGGTGAAAGGGCCGACCCATGCGGCCCACTTAGAATGTGCTTTGACTTCCCCAGGTTGTACAATAGCACTATTTTCTGGACCCAAGTTCGAAAGGATTAGGGCACTGGATTGAAGAATAGCTCAGTCCGATAGAAACTTAGGTTGGGCTGGCGGAGGGATGAGTGGAGCTTCTGTATGACATGTACTGGTGTTTCATTAGTCCCTTGATCGGGTACCCGAAGCTCGCTTTGAGGAAGCAGTGCCATTTGGTTCTTCCTTCTTTCACGTCCATCCGCGAATGATTTGAGAATTCTTTTCATCACTGTTTGGATCGCAGACTTGACCGTTGTCTATAGAAAGAAAGTGCTCACTCGTTTTCTGTTTGTTTTCATGTGCGCATACACTCAGCCTAATTTAGTAAGTGTGAAGTGGAAGGGCGAGTACGGGTGAAAGCCCACTACCTTCCGGATAAAAGATATGCTCGATTTATAGATAGCTTTGCTTCACTATATAGCGTGGGACGAATTGATAAGCTCTGAATGCAGGAAGGGAAACCTTAGAGCTTTCTTCGCTTATCTTCCCAAGCAGACCATATGATTCTCATTATTCTATTTCTCTGTCTTTCCAACCAGCATTCCCGCTTATTCTGATTGGAGTGATGTGTGGTACCGGGGATAATGCAATTGATGGTGCTTGTGGCCCCACGGAATGACCGTATAAAAGGAAATAGGCAGCAAGGGAGTTGGGTAGACTAAAGATACTGCCTTTAGCCCTCTGCGGCCTTTTTTTTGAAGTCGAGTCGTAAGGAAAGATCGATAGGATTTGGTCCATTTGGTGTCCTTCCAGACGGAGAAGCGAGAACCCTTTCTGCTTTGACCGCTTGCCCTCCTGGCACAGATGTGGAAAAGGTCTCAGTTGCGGAATCAAATATGAATGAAGTTAGAACAATCAGCGTAAGCTCTTTCTCTAGGGCCACTATCAATAATGACAAGAACTCTTACCAACTAGCTTAACGCATCCGGTCTCCTTCTCCTTCGTACCCCTAGCGGATATGAATAATAGGAAGAAACAGGTCCTTTCTAAAGGCGGGCATTAGACCAGAGTTTCGTGAGCCGGAGAAGATCGATAAAGCTTAGAACTTGCTCGTTTGCAGGAGGAGGCGGTGGTATGACTCCGTCCGTTGAACGAGCATTTCGTGCCACCTGTTCGGCGTCCACATCCACTACCATTTTCTGATCCCAGTATCTATAGCAAAATCGCTATTTGCCTCACTCTATAGAAGGCCTCCCGTATGTAAGATCACCAACCAAGTTCCTTTCTTCTTTTGTTTGTGCCATCTTTACCAACTTCTACTTCTTGGCTGGCTTGATGCTTACAGGTCTTGCCTCTGCTGATACTGGTCATGGGGACAAGAACTCCGTGGGAAGAGAGCAGATACCAATCCTAAACAACCCTTAGAATGGCCTCATCCAAACGGATGATTGTCATTGATAAGACGGGCAGGTGGTATGTTGATACTGAGCCGCTTCCCCTGTAGTTGTTAGCTCGTTCTTGACAAATCCGATCGGGTCTTCATAATCTGGAGTAAAAGGATTCGAACCTTTGCATGCCGATACCAAAAACCGATGCCTTACCACTTGGCTATACTCCAAACAAACGGTAGGTTCCTGGAGAACCGTGGAAACTAGTTAGTTCAAATCGAACTCAAAAGCAATGCGCATTATCTACGCCTTTTTTTGATTCACCAAGACCCGGCTGATACAAACGAATAGTGGGAGTTCTTTCTTACGAATATAAATGGAGGAAATATCCCTAGTACCTTTGTCCTCTGCAAAGATCATAAGATCAGATGGAGTTGGATTGATTTCTCGCATCTACTAGATCAGAGATCAGAGTCAGGGGAGCTCTCGTAAGTGAGCCTAAGTAAGTAGTGTGGTTCGAGCGGATCAGTCACCGCTGAGTTCTGCTTTCCTCGCAGAGTTGGTTTTAGCCGGAACCGCGCTCTTGCCTTCTTCTTGTGCCCCTTGATTATTGATCTGAATTCAAGTTAGATTAGAGAATACCGGTGCCTTTTGATCCACCCTTAGGTTTGAAAACTGTGGAGGTTCAGTTACAAAATGCAGTTTATGAGGCTGCTTTGTATGCCAGTGTGCAGGAAGGAGAGTTGGAAGATATACCTAGATCCCCCAATAGAGAAAAGAGCGAGCAGGTTACCTACTCTTGTGGTGGATGGCGGCACTAGAAGTTGATGCTTTTTATGGACGGACATAGAAATTCGATTTCCAATAGAGCTGCAAACGCTACTGTAAGCCGAAGACGAATGCTGGCCAAAAGTAAGCAAAGCAGGAGAGGCGTCGTTTCCTTCAGTTGGTCAACCAACAGGTCTCCTCACTCTAGCATTTCTTCTTTGTTCGGTCGCAAGGCAGGGAAATGGAGGATTTGTTTCTTCTCTGTCCTTTACCGCATCGATGGATTCAATTTCAGTGGATAGAGCTCAACCTGTTGCCATCGTCATTTCAATCACAATTCACTTGGTAGGTAGACGCTTGTTCCGACCTCCATAGTGGCACTTTGACCTTTTCTCAACAACATCTACTTCTAATCTGCTTGAACGGCCCTCTTGTCATTTGACCCAGAATTGAACGAGATGACACCCACCAATATCTTCCAACACAGGATCTCCCTTACAGGGCCGTCCTTCTCTCTTTCTTCCCAAGAACATCGGGGGTCTGTTCTCTGAACGAGTCAGCACCAGCCCCGTTACCAATACGGGGATCTCGGCCATGAGAACTTGTAGAACTTGTCTCTTGAATTGCATCCCCCCCTAGGCCGACCAGCTAAGTAGGACCCACTTAGCAAAACAGGTCTATAGGGCGCTAGGGAAGGGGTATAGAATGGTACTTGAATCTATCTATAGACATAGGATCCCCCAGCCACAGGAATCCATTGGTTTCTGTCTCAATTCGTCATTTAAACTGAAACTAACCACGAAGGGAAAAGAAAAGAAGGATTCTAGTTTGCCACTACTTGGACTCAACTTGGACTTTCGGAGGAGAAAACCATTTCCATTAATATATGACTCAGTCATAGCCAAGAGATCATCATTCTAATAACAAGGATCTAGTTTATATATCTCGAATTGGGTTCCATAAGATGCCAAAATAGTGGAAGTACCATCACGTCTACCTAAAGCAAATGGTTTCTATAGATTGAGAAATGGTTTCTATAGAATGAGATATAGTCGAATGTACCTTGAATACTTCACGTGCATTCTTCGCTTATAAATTTAGCCAAGATCCAAACATCTCAATCTCTTCATACGTTCTTCCTGTTGAACTCTTCTTTTCGCTCAACAAATGCAAGTTCGTCAGGGTTTGGTTACTAGTTTTCTTGGAAGGGTTTTCTCCCTTGATCTTTTCCCTTGTTTTATGATTGGAATGAAAGTAGGATTGTTTATCCAATCCAAACTATTTATTGAGGGAAAGTAAGATCAATAGTTGGCCCTATTGTCTGTGCTCTGTTCTGTTAAGGATTTCTGTATTGGAAACATAGGCATCCTGCTATTCCCTGCTCTAGTTTCAGTTCAGTCATAAACCTATTGCCCGGGTCCTTTGATACTTGATTTCCTGGGTCAACGGTACCTAGATTCCCCTTTGGCTTGATCTTACCTTGGATTTCTGATTGGAATACAGATTGGATAAACAAGAGGAACTTGGAAAAGAGGGTTGGCCAAAGCATAACGATAGTGCATTCAATCGATTCCACTCTAGTTTTTCATATCTTTTCCCTCAATAAATAGTTTATATATGAAAGAAAGTGCCAACTTATTGTTCTTGGAATGCTGATTTCCATGGATTTCTTCTTGGCATATCCCCCCTGATTTGATGACCTGGCTAAAACACCTATTCCTTTTTTCTGGAATTGCTGCCGAAAGCATGTTTGCAGCATCCATAGCAATACGTGTTAGTACTCAATTTCTTTGATTTTCATTTGATGAAGTGAAGACACTTATCTATATACCATTTATAGAGTGGTAGAGTAATCTTGCAATGCGGCATGAATTGGATGACTTAATAGTTTTCTGCAGTTTAGTACTAACATGCCTGTGTGGTGAACTAACTACCTTGGGAAGCAACAAATATGCCCCCAATCACGCTGCCTATGTGAACAAATTCTAAAACTTTGCATAAGCAGCTTAATTAAGTAGAAAAACCTAATCGATAGCCTACTACTTATACTTCTTACTTTCACTTTGATTTATACTTTGACTTTCGATACCTCTCCCCTAGTGTACTCGAGAGCTTGAAGGGGAAGACAGACTAGAAGACTTCCACACCATAACTTCCTTCCTTGGCTGACTGCCTGGCCTTCAAGAAACTCGAAAAACTGTAATAACTCACTTCACTATGATAACTATCTTTCGAACAGGACTACTACTTAAAGGCTAAAAAGACCTACCGCGACTGGCTCACTTGCTTGAAGGACTAATGAAAACACGTCGAACTAGCTAAAAGGACGTAAGCTAACAGCGAAACTCAAACAAAAACGGATGCTGACTCCGATATAGATATTGAGGATTTTCTACAAGCCGCCGCCTCACCCTGCTCGCTTACTTCCCACATGCTTGCTTAACTCACTATCTTTTGGGGTAATACACTGTATAGATAGGAAAGAGATAAATGAAAGAAAAAGAAGATAGAAATGAATTGATAGAGTCAGATGATGTCACTAGCTTCAATGAAAGGACTAACGAGAACTTTGAAAGTTCTTCCTATCAGCATTAGTCAGCTTTCGAGTCCTTCAAGCGAGTGCCGCAGGGAAAGGAAGAGTATTTCATCATGGCCATTTATTAGGACTACTTGGATAAGTTAGGACAGTTTCTCTAAGGCCAGCTGTTGAGTTAGTCGGTTCATAGGTTGTCGTAAAATATGGGTGTAGGAAGCCTGGACTCTGATTACCGATTATGAAAGCGAGGACTCTTTTTCTCTCTCCCCATTAACGGAAAACTATCTTAACCTCCTTCAGCAAGTTCGTTATCTACAAGTAAGTTAGAGAATTCCTGTTGTCAAGCTAGTTATCTTATACAAGACTTTTCTATAAGGCCTGCAAGCAGGTTCAGGTGGAAGCAGGAAAGTAACACCACCTGGTTTTCTCACGGGTGTAACTCTTTCTCTTTTGCCCTTTATGCCAGCCTGTTCCCTAAGTAGGATAAGTTCATTGTGTTATTACAGGTAGTATTGCTCTCAAAGCTAGGAAGGAAAGGTAAGGAGCAAGCTTATTTACTAAGATCCTAGCGAGTGGAATACTTTGAACGAGCAGGGGAGCGAGCGGAGTACTTTACGCAAGTAGTGGTTTACCAGGAACTCGTATAAGAGCTAGTCATATAGTCCTTGAAGCATTATTCCTTTTATCGGTAGGGCTGTTAGCAAGGAGTTTGAAGCTTGAGTACTTTCAGCTTTCCTGTTTTAGCTAGGAATGAAGTTGGTTCAGAGGTGTCAAGTAGAGAGGTTAGATCTTCTCTTCCTTCTCATACTGCGAGTAATATCTCTACTACACTTTCCACTTTATGTTGATCAGTTTGAGCATGAGCAGCTCGTTCAGGAGCAGCCGCCCGTGGAACTCTTGTTTTGAGGAAGCAATGAACATTGTCTTTTTCCATTCTCAATAAATGAGGAAGGAGGGGTGAGGTCCTCACTTGCGAGTGAGGCAAGGCTTTCTTTTATAATACATCCTACCCGATTTTGGTTGACGATTGCGTTCTATTCCAATTATTCACTTGTTTTTCTTGTCACTGTGGCGAGACCAGATGAGAGAGAGAACTATTTTCCATTTCCAGACAGACCCCGAGCCGAGGTTGGAACAATTCTGTATTTTCTTGTTGGTTCCTTCTTTATTATTTATTCCAAGTTTTTCTCTTCCATTCGGTTCATTAGCTTTAGGAAAAATAGAAGCTGCGGAAATGCTCGCTTCTAAAAGGCTTAAAGGCTCTGATCAAGGCAATGAACATTTTGCACTTGGAAACTAATAAGAAAGGAATTCAAATCATAGTTCAATACAGACTTTTTCTCTTTTAAGAAGGGTGAAACTTTCCTTCCAATACTTGTGCGCTCTACCCATCTCTACTGAACAAACCCACTACACATCGAGTGGCAGGGTATGTGTGTAGGCCTTTTCAAGGACATTCGAAACAACATGTCGATAAATTGCTATAGAAAGTGGGGCTAGATCGAGAGTTCTGACCTTTTCGTGGGTTGGGTGATCTTCAAACTCTTGTTTTTCTAGCGAAAGAACGCCCTTCTGAGCGATGATCTCCTACAAGCGAGTATAGTAAGGTTGACTTCAATTGAGACAGAAATGTCACTGGTCAGCTCCTTAGCGTGACAATTAACACCACTTTCTTATTACCTAAGAGATTAGATAAGGGAAGAAGGCAGGCCAAAGCTTATAGATTCGGAGATCGTACTTCTAACGCTTTGTCTGAGTCAGTCCTACGACCCCTTCCGGCTGAGACACGAATCCTAGCCTATCTGAGTCGCAGAATGAAGGGCTCTTCAGAAGGCGCCACCCAAGTCTCCTTTGATACTTCGGAGTCAGGAATTTTTTTTCCAAGGAAGGCGGATTTTCTGCGTTCCGCAGCACGAACAGGGTGTACAGAAGATCGATGTGCCATCTTTCTAACCACCTTCATTTGTTGTATGATCAGTAGGGAAGGGAGCCTTTGATAAAGGGACCCCCAACCAAGAAATCTACTGTCTCAGAGCGACAGTCAAGCTCGTATCGCGGAACTAGAACATTTCTTTGATTGATAGGTCAGATAGGAAGCAGGCAAGCAAACCAAGTTATAGGTTTGGAAGTTAGAACTCAGAAAGGTTGTCCTGTGACTACCTTTGAAGTCTTTGGGTAGGACATCAGGCTAAGGTCTTATGATGAGCCACGCGCATATGAGGTTTACTGCAGCCCTAAAGCTCTGTCCCCTATCCTACCACTAGATCTCCTATGCCGGAACATGAACAGAGAAAGCTGTGAGTGTAGTCTTAGGAACGAACCCGGGGTTGCTCTCGCAAAAAGATTGTACTAAAGAAAGCTAGAAAGCTCAATTCCAAGCTTTAAACCTCTGGTCCACGGGTCGGTGAACGAATGGGTTTTGGGAAATAGAGAACATGCACTCGATTGAACAAAGGTGGCACCGGAATGAATAGCCCACTTGTTTCGGGCAAGAATGAATGGGACTGATCGACTCGAGTTACCGAGCGACCTCCACTCTTCGACTCGAGCTTTCGCTTCTGCTTTTCTCTTGTTTTGATTTATTAGCTTTTTAGGGAAAGAAGAGGGTCTGAAATACAACTATGTCTACGAGTGCCGCGAATGAACCTTCGGTTCTTCCCAAGAACAAGGAGACACGAACTAAATAACTCGTATCAGGCTACGGGAATAGTGAACGGGAAGAAGGAACTAGTGAGGCTTTCGTTGGTCAAACAATATGCCCTCCTCACTTGAGGAGAGTGAAGGTCATGACTTATTGAAGCAGAACGTCAATTGGCCAAGAGAAGGGGAACTCCTTTCGTCGGTAACTATTGAATTGCCTATCTAACAGTGGAGCGAAGCGGAACGTTGAACGGGAAACTCGTGTCATCGGTTATCCAATTTCCCTCCTTTCTGTTTCGACAAAGAAAACGTTTAGGTATCGGTAATAGGATTCCCACTATGATTTGCAGAAAAAGATAGATTCTATAATAATCCATAAATAATATATAGAATCAGGCTCCGTAATCAAGTGCTCGCTGTGAGAAGAAGATCTACAGGCATGTACCCATTTCTCCCTGCAAAATAAGTTTGAACCCGAGTGAGTATGGACCATACGCTCATCTTTCTTCTCAATCTACACCTCGTTCCGCGAGAGACCTATCCTCGTTTCGAAATAAAGGACCGTAGTGAGGATCGATCCCGGATAAGCGAGTCAGTGTAGGGACAGAGGCTGATGATTCTAAAGGTGATTTCTAACTACAAGATGACTTTATTTGAAAACGGAATCCAAATATCAACAAAAAGATGAATGGAAAGTCTTGTCGATATGAATTGATCTTCAACCCAATGACAATGCTTCGATTTCGATCTTGACTTCTTTCTTGGATGCCTGAAGTTTGTGTTCGCATTTCATCAAAGGAAAAGTGGGCTGTACCCACATGAAGAAAAGAGTTGCTCGTGTAAAAGCAATATCTTCTATTTGACTTATCTAGCCGTGTCTTGTCTTGCACATACTCGGCTCGGTGAATGGTTCATCTTCGATTGGCATGGTCCTTTGGATGTAAGAGATCTCGTTTGCTGGCCGGGCCCTTCCATGAGTTTAGATCTCTATGTATGAATCTCTTATGAAATCCCATACTTTTTATCATTTCAGAACGATCAGCATACTGTGTGACTTCTGCGTGACAGTTCTTGCATTTCGTTTGTTGCTTTGCATGAACATTTAGATATTGGAAAGCGAACTCCCTGAATTAGGAATTTCATAGATAGAGAAGGACGGGCAAAAAGAGAGAGACTGACTAACTACCCGGATCAATGCTGATTGACGACTGAATAAATAGCCGGAAGCAACAACTGCACGAGAGAGAAAGAGCGGATCCAACTAAGGAAATGCAGTACCTGTTCTGTCGGAGCTAATCATGCAAAGCTAGCGTAGCGCCAGCCGTCGAAGTGAATGAATTCGAAAGAACGCAGAAGTAAGGAAATGAGACGACTCTTTCTTGAACAATTTCATAAGCAGATCTTCCCCTCCACACCAATCACGAGTTTTTTTTTATTCCTCTCGTATATCGTCGTCACGCCCTTAATGATAGGTTTTGAAAAAGATTTTTCATGTCATTCCCATTTAGGTTCGATTCGGATCCCTCTGTTGTTTCCCTTTCCTCCCGAACCTTTTCCTCGAAATGATAAAGAATCTGGTACACTCGAATTGTATTATTTAAGTGCTTATTGCTTGCCAAAAATCCTACTTCTACAATTGGTAGGTCACCGGGTTATTCAAATAAGTCATGTTTTCTGTGCTTTTCCCATGTTACAACTTCCGTACCAATTCGATCGATCCGGAATGGATCGGTTAAACATTCTATTAGGGAGCCCGGTCTTGACTCTTCTGTGTGGTATTCATTCTCGTTCGGCTCTTGGAATCACATCCAGCAGTGGTTGGAACAGCTCGCAAAATCCAACCACTTCACCTACTTTATTGCCCCCAACCGTTTCCCGTACCTCTATAGAAACAGAAGGGTTTCATGTTCTTTCATCGATTGGGTATTCCTCTCCTTTTGTATCTCTTTATCCAATTTCGGTCTCGATTAGTTCACAAGATTGAATGGCCATAGCCATAGAAGAAGCTTCTCCTCCGGGGCGGGGGGACCGCCTGACAATTACAAAGAAACCTTTCAAAAGTGGATTTTGTGCTCTGAATATAAGGATTTCCCTGGTTTAAGGTGCAAGATAGACTCACTTCTTTCATTCCTGGAACCTGGGGAGATCCTATTCATGGTACGCACGTTCCCCCGGGACTTTTCTCTGCTCGAGATCTTGGAGCCCAAGGATATCCGAAATATCATTTCTCACTCGCACAAGCAGTGGAAGCCACCCAAAAGGGGGGGCTAGTAATTAATTAGTTTTTTTGGTAGGTTTGTATTGTTTCTCGAATTGGTAGGTTTCTCGAAGTAGTTTTAGTAGGTTTCTCAGGAAATAGAGATGCCGAGGCCCCTACTTACCTTATGGGTAGGTAGGGGGAAGGAAGAGTGGGTCAGAGGGCTTCCTTCACAGTGCATACCTCTCTTTCTCTTTTTAGTTTTTCTGGCGGACCGGTCGCGCAAGATCTTTGGTCTTCCCCCGGAACCGATGAAAAAGCGGGTCGCTTCTTATGGACTCGCTCAGAATGATTCTTTTATATCTAAGGAAAGGGGATGACATTATCGCCATTGATTGAATTCGTACGTCTATCGCTATCCCGGGCCGAGGAGAGGGGGTTTCGGAAGCCGTGCCCTTGTTGGTAAAGGAAGTAGGTTTTGCTTTTGAAGGTAGGTATTTCTGGAAGCAAGGAAAATAAAGAAGGAAGCAGGTACCGGTCTAGGGGTTGCCGAGGATACGGATAGTTGAAAAGATAGGATTGCAAAACTGGAAAGACCCGGAAGCAAGGATAAGAAAACAAGGAAGTTGGTTCTCGGTTGGTTGGCAAGCAAAGGGGGAAAGCTGGTTAAACAAAACTAGGGATAGCTAGCAGGTATTTTCTAAAGGTTCAAAAAGAAGGTATTTCAAAAGGGCTTTGGCAAAGGAGGTTCACCTTGCCTGCTTTCCTTGTCCTCCGTTCATCGATATCCTATACTGGATACCTTTGCCTTTTCCGAGTGGAGGCAGTAGGCTATTCTCGTTCTTAGCTTTATACGCCGAAACATGCCATTGCTTTGCCTTTGCCGAAACTGTTCCGTTGACATCCTTTGCCGTAGAACTTATCTTCTTGGAAAACGGAGGATATTACCTTTGATTTTGTTAGAGGAGGTAGGAAGCCGAGCATTGGGAACTAGCCGTTATAGGGTTTCGGAAAAAAGGGTTGATAACTCCCTTTGCTTTGTCAATTAAGAAAAATAGAATGTGCTTACCTTCGTGATATTCCCTTTTCTTTGATCCTTTCGGTTTTGAACTGCGCTTTGCCCGTACTAGGTCTTGAAACTTAGCTTCAACCTCTCTGTAGGAATGAAGGTTCTTGTCATGCAATTTATCGTATGATAATGAATCGAGTTTCGAAACACGGTTGTTGTAGGGAGTTATTTCTTTCTTAAAGGAAGGCTCTCTGCTCCATTGGGTGACGATTCAATGGTTCTATTCATCCTATTCCTAGGTCGATCCGTTAACTTGGGTTTTGTTTACCAGTTGGTTAGGTCAACTTGTGGCATAGCTGTATTGGACGCGATACGGTGAACGAGTCCCTTTTTGCTTTCCGATACTTTCTTGAAGGAATAGCATCTGAGTACAATAGTGTAGAGTTCCCCGCACTAAACATTGCAAAGAGTCTAAAAGAGGTGAAAGAGCTATAAAGAACTAAGGAAGAAGCCATTTGTAGCACTAAGAGGAAGATGTCTCACAACCAGCCTACGGATAATACATGCCGATATAGGAATGAAGCATGCATAAACTCGTAAGTCAATAGTGAATTTGGTTGCATCGAAGGCGGATAAATTCAATAATGAGGGCCGCCCGCAGATGATAGCAATTCGTCTTCACTAAGAGCTAACGACTAGAAATCTAGCAAATAGGACGCTTTGTCAATTGAATTAGTAAGTTATCCTGGTCTAGAGGGTGTTCTTCCTCCCCACTCTAGAGGCTAAACCAGTTAGAAAAGCGTCCCCCGGGAGTTTCGCAGTAGTAGATGACGTTCCTGGTACTAGTAGTCCATAGAACTAAGATTTGCATGCATGGTGGGTAACAGCATTGTATCTATCTTTTGCAGTCTGTAAATACGTATCCCAAAGTTGTAGATTCTGCTTCTTAAGGGCTGGGTGTCAAAGTCCTCAGTAGGTGGTTTGGTCCTTCAAATGCCTATCTGTTGTAGTAGTCCCCAAAGGCGGAGCTTTATTAGTTGTAGGTGGACGGACCTCAAGTCCTTTCCTTTCTCTAACGCTAATACCGCGGCCTGTCATGATTGCTGTCAAAGATGAAGGCCATACTGTAGTCATAAGATTGCGTGTCGTGTCGTTATTCTGTATCGTGTACAGATTCTCATATGTGTTGTCATTCCAGTACAGCTAATCCGTGAACAGCTAACCATCGTACTGTCAAAATGGGATAGGTTCGATCTATGGTCATGGAAGGCCTCCTAAAAAGATCTACTAAATTCATCGAGTTGTTCCAAAGAATCAAAGCGCCCAGTTATTAAGAAAATCCCTTGTCGGCTTTCCGTGAAATATTCGTTTGGCCGAGGACTTCCATAGCTGTTCCTATTTCAACTAGGTAGGCCTTCGGTATTCATGCTTCCTTCTATCAAGAGCATTGTGGCAGTACGAAATCCTTCCTCAGCCTTGTTTATAATTTTCACCGGGCATATCCGATTTTTGGACACTTGCTGCATCCCTTTTCTTGCTGCATTAGCTTAACCGTTCGCTTCTTTCCATTGCTTCAACGCTTGTTTCAAGCAATAGTCCAGAGTTACTAAAGTAGTTTGTCCTATTCAAAGCTATAATCAGTGACTAATATGCACACAACAATAAAGACTGTTGTTTTTTCTAGTGAGAAATCGAGTACTGTTTTTACACAGCTATAGCGTCTGAGAATTTTACAGAAAAGCAAGGTTCAAAGCCCACGGAGCGGTAGGTCGACATTCCTTCTTCTTTCCAAGCTTCTGGTGGTATCTATACCTTTCGAGACCAAGCCCTGCTACAATTCATTGCTGGAAGAGACTGCTAGATTTCTTTTTCATAGTTTGCTTCAGGGTTGTAGATAATGCTCTATCAAAGAGCGCCAGCGTACGTGCTCGAAAGCGTTAGTCAACTAGCTACTTGTCCTTGCTTTTCTCTAGTGTGCCCCTTCATTCAATCTCTAACTCAATGTCTACCCACATACCTTTCCTTTCTGAATCAGGAATAGCCGACTCAGGGTAAATGCTTTTCCCAGCTCAAAGGCGATGACTAGTAGATCCGGGGGTACCTAGAAAGCGAACAAATGTTCCCATGGTCATGATTGTTGACTAAACAGCCCTTTCTCTGATTCCCCTTGCCGACTTTGAACGAACTCATGCTTGAATGAGAACAAGCGATTTGCGACTTTGGTCCATGAATTATAAGATCATGAACAACCGATTATGCGACATCTCTCTTAGCTTATAGAAAGAGCGGAAATACTACAACCGATATTGCGACATCTAATCCAAACAGCGTATCAGCGACAACCCTATTCTTTCTTTCCTTCCTTGCTTATTTATTCTATTATTCAGCTTGCTGTTGCAAATAAGTAAAGTAGTTTGAAGTTCTCTCATATGCATTTGCATTTCATTTAGTGTTTAATATCCAAGAAAAATGAAGGCTGGCAACGCGCCCTCCCTTCTGCTACCAATCAAAGCGTGGAACTAAATCTCCTATTTTTCCAAGTGAAAGCCGGGCTGACGAATAACCAACCCGCAATGAATAAGGAAGGTATAGTAATGCTATGAATAACCCAGTATCGAATACTGGTAATAATATAAGCAGAAGAGCGTTCTCCCGTGCTTCCAGACATGCTGAGCTCTACCAATTTTTGTACATTCAAAAAGGGGAATTGATTCCTTCTCTAGATAGGGCGGGAAAACTAGACTATATAAGAGTTGATACATAAACGCACATATAGTAAGTATTTTGATCTTCCTGCGAGACTGTTCTTTTCGCTGGAGAAAGAGAACACTTCTTTTCACAGGATTTCTGTAAGAATCAATAGGGGCCGCGTATTGGTTACCAGCTATCGGAACACAGTATACGCCTTTGTCTCGCTTTCCTTCGAAAGTTCTTTATTATCCCTTAGCTACTAACCCCTTTCACTTTGCTTTTGGTAACGAACTTACGAACAGTCTTTGCTTGAGCAACTTCTTTTGTGGACAGCCTTTCTTAAAGTGGTCTCTCTCTTCTTTTCACAGGCAGAGGTACCAACCTATCTTTCTAAGGAAGACGGAGGGTAGGGCTAGTCACCCGCCGCTCTCTTACTCGTTACTCGCTTTTTGGTTGTCCATCTTTTGTACTCTTAGGTAGGTCGTCTTGAACTTGGGTTGGGGAGAACAATCTTTAGGAGGACTTACTTTCCGAACGAACAGTGTGAGTGCAGTGGCTAACAAAAACACTATTTACTATCTTCTGCTGGTACCGGCCTACTCTTCATTGATACAGGCTTCTGCACTTTTTCATGAAGACAAGCAAGAGCTATCATCTGTCTTGGAGTTCTACCATGAAGAAAGAGGATCTAATAGCTAAGAAATATTTGCAGCAGCTAATGAGCTGACAGAGCAAATAGGAAGGTACACAGAGATTAAAGACATTCATGTTATTACAAAAGTATGTTTCCAATACTGGGAGAATGATTATGCTGGTATGAAGAACCTCATGTCTTTGGTTGCCAGTATTAGCAGGATAGCCGCGCGTATTCAGCAGCCAGTTATATTGTCCAATAAATACTGGGTTACAAGCCAAGACTATTTTGTCAAGGATCCTGTCAGAGTAACATTGTGGTATAAGCCAATTACCCCGGAGTATTTGCCTTTCTTTACCTATTTTATTATAGATTTATTGCTTTCACATGCCATGAGATTTCTTCCTTTCTTATCGATTACGGCTAGAAAGAGAGGTTGGTGTGGTCCATACATCACTATCATAGATCCACTATGTACTGGTAACGTTAGCCTATTCGTAAATCCTCAGTACTGTACGTACTCGAGAGAAGTTGCTCCCTTCCATGACAAAGACTAGTTAAGTTTCACTATTTCCTTTCTCAACTCACTATATCCCAGCTGCACAAGAGTAGTCAATAAAATCATAAAAGTAAGAAGGAAGCAAAGCAAAGGATCGGATGTGGCGGGATACGAAGTGCACCGCTAAGCCAATACGAATGTATACATACGAACCCACGCCAATACTAGTAGTAGGGGTATTGAACTCAATTAAAGGTTAGGGCTCGGTTTCCGGTTGACTTTTCGAATCCTATCCTCTGTTTCTGGTTAAACCAATTAAATAGGAGTATCCACCCAACTTTCATATGCTGTAGTTCCTATACGCTAACGGGTTCATCTTTGCCCTGCTTCCTTGGCATTGAGGCTCACACCTCTCCTTAGTCAAATCTAGTTGTAGTAAAGTATAGAGATTTGAAAGTAGCTGGATGCCAAGAGCACTCTTATTCCTCGTCCATTCCGTATGGATTCTCAACCTTGGCCTACAAGCGGAACAAACTATGCCAGCTCAAGCTAGAACTCACTTAGAAGGTCAGGAAAGAGCGACTCAACAGGGGAAAGCCGGAGCGCCTTAGCAGCGCTTCATTGGCTCGCGTCAAGTCTTCGGCTCATTTGGTAAACATGCACATCCTAACCCCGCGAAGATTTAATAGGAGATGCATGTTAAGCTATCCCTTGGATTATAGCCTAGGAGATCGATTGGCAGGCCTTGTTCTATGAAAAGAGTATCCTTATGGTTTAGGAACCCCAACATCTATTGAAAAGTATGATGCACCCCTCGGTTTACCAACATTTCCATTCAATCTCATTTAGATTCTATTAACTAACAAGCCGGGATCCAATTCCATTTCAACCGCTGAGGTCATTAACGAACTAGAAAAGAGCTAAGGAACTATTTCCAGATACCTAATCGGGTGCTGAACGAACTACTACTTCAATATGTCATTGCAATTTCAAATGGGTTTCGATGGCACTCAAGCAGCCTCACTACTTCGATCTCAGTAACCTAATGATCTCCCCAAACCAACTCATTCTCGGAAGGAGACATGGCCAAGGGTGAACAAGATATGATGGCTGAGAATCTCTATTCCTACAAAATAACATGATTCACATGCTCAATACCCAGGACGGTGGTTCCTCCCGCCTGGCAGGTCTAAGAATACAACCCCTACGACACAGTTGAAACCAATTGTCTCTCACTTCAAAGATGGACCCTCTGTTCCTTTGAAATGCCTTTGATACATCAATTCTGCACTTTTGAAAGTGAAGATCTAGGTCCAAGAGGAATGAAATGAGCATACCAGGAGTTGTCTATTCACATGTCATATGAAGAATACTTATTTTCAGAGAGTGCCTCCAGGTTCTCTAGTAGCTATATCAAACCACAACTCTGTACTAGCCAAGAGGCTTCGGTACTAACCAACACACCAGGATTCAAAGATGCAAAAAGAAAAAGGAAGATAATACCACTGCTGTAGATGCACGCCCTTCTCTTAGTTGAGAAGAACACAGGTAAGAAAGTCTAGAAAGTTCTGAGACTGGGGTAGGTGAATCCATTGACCTTGACGTAGGGCTTTCCCCTCCACCCGATGGTGATTGACTTACTGAAGACCGGCCCTAAGCCATTAATGAATTGAGCCTGGTGAACCATTGATATAGCACTCTGCGGGGCGAAGGCTATGCTTATCACGATAGTTTACAGAAGCTCTTTCCTGACCTGGAATAGACGAATCCTAACAAGATTCTAGACATACGCGGGATGAAACAACATCTACTCGAATTTCATTCACAAAGCCATCAAGGCGGCGCTCAAGAGAGGTTGTTGTCTACCTAATGCCATCCCTTCGATCAGATTGTAATGGCAGTAGCCCCGGTTTCACGGGTTTCGATACCCCTGCAATGTGCAAGAACATCCTCGAAAACGTCTGATGTGACTTCACCTGAAAGTGCATCTGGAACCGCTCCCAGTGCTGATTTAGATGCTGTAGGAACGAACAAAGATTGTGGTGCTGAAACAAACGGACAACAGGATCTGTCCTCTATTGGCGTTTGATAGCTCATTGCTACCTCGCCGGAGGGATGGGGAGATAGACTCTGACCCAGATCTCGCTATAGCCGCCAACGGATCAATTCATTAAGGGCACACCCAGGCAGGGAAGAATTCTCAATTAGTTCATTGAGTTTAGGAAAGGATGCCAGTTTGGAACAGTTGGTGGAGCATGGTGAAACGCGCTCATTTGGAGTGGCTGAAACAGAAACGTACTCGAGAGCTACTCGTCTTCCTAAAAGCTCTAGCAATGCAAGACCTGTCCTAATGCAATAAATACCGGTGCTCTCGAACTCAATCAGCACAGGTACAGGGCCAGGTGCTTCTCCAGCTCTTGGTACCGTCTCTTGTGCCCCACCTGTATAGCTAGGGTTAAGTAACCCATTCAGGAGAAGATAAGAGAAACACCATCTGGTAAGGTTGGATCTATAAAACAACGTTGGTTGACAGAGCTATCTTGACATTATAGGTGGGGTCTTTGGATAGCAGGTATGCTGTGTCAGAGAGCATTGGTGAGATTATCCATCTTATAACCCCCGTTAGACCGACAGATGATAGATTCCCTTCCAAGCCATTGAAACCTCGCTTTTCTTATCTAAATACAGGCGTTAGAATACGTTTTTTGATTGAATAGGTTCTATCTGCTTCCCTTCATTATCCGTGTGCTTGTGAATTTATTAGAATCCATTTCAGTAGGACAACAGGGCTCTCGCCTAGCTGATTCTAAAGTGGAAGCAATTCAGGTATCAGCAGATACGGGTACTAATTCACATTTCTGTCGCTACCCCGTGGTATTGGAGCTTGTAGTGATAAGGATTTTTTTAATAGATAGTTTGTTTTATCCTTGAAGTAAGAGCACTGAGAATAGCTTAGCTTTCCAGCCGAAAGAAAGCATAGAGAACCATCAAACAAATACTGGATGGAGAATGCACTCTTCGTTGCCCAAAGGAAGACGGAGGGAAATGGCCCTTTCTCAGGATGGATTTATTGATTCATCGAGGGTTTTTGGGCTCTAAAACTAAACTTCGACTGGAAAGAATTTCAACCGAGTTTCCCCTTTTTCGTAAAGTATGTCTGAAGTATGAAGCACGTCGTCTAGAATTCAATGTTGGCATTGGTGGAAGGAATCCATCTATATATGATAAACATTTGGCTATTAGTTCATTCTCATAATTGGTTCAGGTGCCTTAAAGAATAGTGGATGGTCGATCCCAGTGTCCGTACTGATTTTAGTGCTCCGCCAAAGAAGTGCTTTGATCCAAAGAAATCAAAAGCAGTTGAGCTCTTTGTTCGAGGACGATCTCCTAATTGCTAGTCCTAATCAAGGGTGTATGCGTCCGCACTCATTGGTTGCTCCTCTACTGAAAGGCTGATCTCAGTATTAGAGATTTTCTTAGGTATTGAATGGAGTTGTGGAACCACCTCCTGTTCCTGGTGTCATGTCAAGCAAGAAAAGAAGTTTTCTTTGGAAAGATAAAAAGAGAAGAAAAAGAATATTCCTTTTTCGAAATGAAGATGTTGTTCTTCACATATTTCTTCAGGGTTGATCGAGCTTCCCGAACCTAATAGACCGGATGAGGTGGGATGAGTAGGAGATCCCAAAAACTAGAAGAACACGCTTTCACAAAGCAATCTTTCTTAGCACGCATCCTAGCGGTTCTTTCTTTGCACTCGTTAATGGAAATTCTCATGGCTTTGAGAGACTCATTGATATCATGCTTAGGTGGAATAGATCTAAGTTTCAAAGAATCAACATCAAGAGAAATTCTACCAACGTTCCTAGCCAATTCATCAACCTTAAGCAATTTTTCTTCAAGCAAAGCATTGAAATTCTTTTGCGAATTCATAAACTCCTTAACACTAGTCTCAAATTCAGAGGGCATCTTATTAAAAATTTCCATCAGAATTGTTGCAAGAATTACCATAATTATTAGAGGAATTACTAGGGAATGGCCTAGGATTAAAGTTTCCTCTATACGCGTTGTTACCAAAATTATTCCTACCAACAAAATTCACATCCATAGATTCATTATTATTCTCAATCAAGGTAGACAAAGGCACATCATTAGGATCAGCGAAATACTCTTATTAGCAAAAAAATTCATAAGTTCATCCATCCTTCCACTCAAAACATTAATTTCTTCTATCGCATGCACTTTTTTATTAGTAGATCTTACGGTGTGCCATTGAGAATAATTAACCATAATATTATCTAGGAGTTTAGTAGCTTCTCATAAAGTGATTTCCATAAAAGTGCCTCGCACGGCTGAATCTAAAAGATTTCTAGAAGCAAAATTCAAACCGGCATAAAAAATTTGTATAATCATCCAAAGATTGAAACCATGTGTAAGGCAATTACGTATCATTAATTTCATCCTCTCCCAAGCTAGTGCAACATGTTCATGGTCTAGCTAGTTTCTTAAAATTCAAAATATCGTTTCTAAGAGAGATAATTTTATCGGGAGAAAAATACTTGGAGATAAAAGCATCTTTGCACTTATTCCATGAATCAATACTATTTTTAGGCAAAGATGAAAACCAAGCTTTAGCATGATCTCTAAGGGAAAAAAGAAATAGCTTCAATTTAACAATATCATTGTCCACATCTTTCTTCTTTTGCATATCACACAAATCAACAAAGCTATTTAGATGGGTAGCGACATCTTCACTAGGAAGGCCGGCGAATTGATCTTTCATGACAAGATTCAACAAAGCATCATTAATTTCACAAGATTCGACATCGGTAAGAGGAGCAATCGGAGTGCTAAGAAAATCATTGTTTTTGGTATTGGCAAAGTCACACAATTTAGTATTGTCTTGAGCCATCGTGACAAGCAAGCAATCCAACACACGAGCAAACAAGAAGCAAGCGAAAAAAGAGGCGAACGGAAAAAGAGAGGGCGAATAAAACGACAAGGGTGAAGTGGGGGAGAGGAAAATGAGAGGCAAATGGCAAATAATGTAATGCGAGGGATAAGAGTTTGTGATGGGTATTTGGTATGTCTTGAGTTGTGCGTAGACTCCCCGGCAACGGCGCCATAAATGGCTCGTTATCGGGAGTCAAATCTTGACTTACTTGGCGCGAATCTCCCCGGCAACGACGCGAGAAATCCTTCTTGATACCTCTTGAGCACTGCGTTGATTTTCCCTTGAAGAGGAAAGGGTGATGCAGTAAAGTAGCATAAGTATTTCCCTCAGTTTTTGAGAACCAAGGTATCAATCCAGTAGGAGATCACGCTCGAGTCCCACGCACCTACACAAACAAATAAGAACCTCGCAACCAACGCGATAAAGGGGTTGTCAATCCCTTCACGGTTACTTACGAGAGTGAGATTTGATAGATATGGTAAGATAATATTTTTGGTATTTTTATGATAAAGATGCAAAGTAAAATAAACGGCAATAGAAATAGCTAAGTGTTGGAAGATTAATATGATGGAAGATAGACCCGGGGGCCATAGGTTTCACTAATGGCTTCTCTCAAGAGCATATGTATTATGGTGGGCAAACGAATTACTGTCGAGCAATTGATAGAATTGAGCATAGTTATGAGAATATCTAGGTATGATCATGTATATAGGCATGACGTGCGTGACAAGTAGACCGAAACGATTCTGCATCCACTACTATTACTCCACACATCGACCGCTATCCAGCATGCATCTAGAGTATTAAGTTCATAAGAACAGAGTAATGCGTTAAGTAAGATGACATGATGTAGAGGGATAAACTCATGCAATATGATATAAACCCCATCTTTTTATCCTCGATGCAACAATACAATACGTGCCTTGCTGCCCCTGTAGTCACTGGGAAAGGACACCGCAAGATTGAACCCAAAGCCAAGCACTTCTCCGATTGCAAGAAAGATCAATCTAGTAGGCCAAACCAAACTGATAATTCAAAGAGACTTGCAAAGATAACCAATCATACATAAAAGAATTCAGAGGAGATTCAAATATTGTTCATAGATAAACTTGATCATAAACCCACAATTCATCGGATCTCGACAAACACACCTCAAAAAGAAGAGTTACATCAAATAGATCTCCAAGAGAATTGAGGAGAACTTTGTGTTGAGACCGAAAGAGAGAGAAGAAGCCATCTAGATAATAACTATGGACCCAAAGGTCTGAAGTAAACTACTCACACATCACCGGAGAGGCCATGGAGTTGATGTAGAGGCCTTCCGTGATCAATGCCCCTCCGGCGGAGCTCCGGAAAAGACCCCAAGATGGGATCTCTCGGGTACCGAAGGTTGCGGTGGTGGAATTAGGTTTTTGTGGTGCTCCTGGATGTTTGCGGGGTACGTGGACTTATATAGGAGGAATAAGTAGGTCGATGGAGCAACGAGGGGCCCACAAGGGTGGAGGGCGCGCTCAGGGGGGTAGGCGCGCCCCCTGCCTCGTGGCCTCCTCAATTGTTTCTTGAGCCCACTCCAAGTATCCTGGACCACGTTTGTTGAGAAAATCACGTTCCCGGAGGTTTCATTCCGTTTGGACTTCGTTTGATATTCCTTTTCTGCGAAACACTGAAATAGGCAAAAAAATAGCAATTTGGGCTGGGCCTCCGGTTAATAGGTTAGCCCCAAACATAATATAAAAGTGTAAAATAAAGCCCATTAACATCCAAAACAGATAATATAATAGTATGGGACAATAAAAAATTATAGATACGTGGGAGACGTATCAGTAACCCACCCTAACTTGGTGACTCACGAAGTGACCCGCCCGGATCTCTCTACTCACTGATGGCTCGGCTGGGCCTGGTGACTCATTGGTAACCCGGCAGGCGGGTCAGAGGAGCGATAAGACCCGGTGGCCCAACGGGCAGTTCATGGAAGGCCGGCTCGTATTATGGTGGGCCGGCTTAAGATGAAAGCATAAGGAATATTCCATTACAAAGGAAGCAAGACTAGGACTCCTCTTGTAATAGAGTAACCCTAATCCTAATAGGACTAGTCATATAAGCCGCCCCTTCAACATATATAAGGAGGGGCAGGGCACCCCAAGGTGACACAAGTTTCACAAGTTAGGTTTAGACGGACAAGTCAATCGCTCTCGAGATAGAGCACCCTTGTAATCATGTTCATCATCATCAATATCAATGAAGCAAGACGTAGGATTTTACCTCCACCATGAGGGGCCGAACCTGGGTAAAACCTCGCATCTCTCGTCCCACTCAACCTCTCTCAAGCTACCACATAGATGTGTTGGCCTTGCGACTAAGTCCTTTCAACAAGGACATTTGCCATGACAAATCCACGATAGTTGGCGCACACCGTGGGGCTTGCGTACGGTGGTGTTGAGTTCTTGAAGGGATCTTTTCTAGGGTTCGAGGAGCTCGCAATTTTTTAAGATGAGGAAGAGCCGGTAGGTTTATTATTTTGTGATCGAGAATATGATTAACTTTGGAGCTTGCTGTACAAGGTTTGAAAAGAAGCTAGGGTTCCGTACATGTTGCCGCACGCGGCCTGTCGGTCCGCCCGTCTGAGTCGGGTTGATTTTCATCAAAACAGCCAGTATGATCCAGCGAGACCGAGACTGACTCTGTTACTCAATTGCCGTTTTACTAGGAGAGCTGGTGCCCGTGAAATTTGTGTCTACAACAGTTGACGTAAGTGGATTTGCTTCAAATCCCGAGGCTGCTGCCTTGCTGCTGTTACCAGCGTACTACATCCAAACATCAAATCAGAATCAGTACTAAGTACTAGTGGTCGGTTTTGTACTCACGTGGAGGCGCTGGAAAAGTTTGGTACACCAGCTAATTGGGGACAAACCTCCATGGTTTAGGCCATGTTTGTTTGGGCTTTTGCTTCTGCTTTTGCAGCTTTTCCATTTAGAGCTTTTATGGCTTTTGGAGCTGAATATTGTTATGTTGATTCATCAAAAGCCAAAAAAGCTCCAAAAGCATCTATTTAAAACTTTTATGGCTTTTTGGTCAAAGTGGAAAAGCTGCAAAAGCAGAAGCAAAATCCCAAACAAACAGGGCCTTGGAGGAAGACACGGACAATCAAACAACGACCAAGACGAGGACACTGATGGATGGTTAGACTCGGGCTCTGCATGATCGCCGCCCCCGCCGTCCTGGTCGTACCTCACCGGCGCGCTTCCACGGTTGAGCCGCCTCCGCCAGTGGCCGCTTCTTGTTGCCTCTGCCCCGGCTGTGGTCTGTTGAGCCGCCTTGCTGCAGCGAGCCACCCCAGTCGAGGGCAGCCTGTGAACCGCCGCCCGGGCCCCGCTTCGGGTGTCACCTTCTGCCTCTGCCGTCGCTGGTTCGAGCCTGCAAGCCGCCATGACATCGCGTCGCGCCTAGGCTGAGCCGCCCGTCGCACCGTCCTCGCCTCCTGCTGGGTGTTGCTGCTGCCCTGAGTCACCTCGAGCTGGTCGTGCCTGCAAGTCACGGCCCCAGCAGATTCCGAGCCGCCGCCGTGCCTCCTCATACCAGGTGAATCGACTGCTGCTCGTAGCTATGCATACTTCTACTATCCACTTCAAGTTCGGAGGAATTTCTACCGTTATGCGTCAAAATCTGCAAACTAACAGACATCAATCATAGAGTGGATTTCTAATGATAATGGAGTCAAACCAATTCAGCTACGGAGTAGTGCTAGTTGAGTACTATTTACATGAAAATTGAAGCGGCCGTTGAGCCGCCTCCGCTGAAGCAGATGTTGAGCAGTTCTCACCTCCGACGTCGTGACCCGCCGCTACAATCGCGTTGAGCCGCCCTCTTGCGTGCAAAGTCGCCCCGACTCACACACCTCTGTTTAAACCGCCGGCGCACCGTTTTTGCAGATGAGTCGTCTTCGCCCGTTCTCTGGTCCGGGCTGGTCGCTGCCACTGAGAGCCACCGCCCGGCGGAGTCTCTGCTACAAGCCGGTTCACGCGCCTCCTCTGCTTTGTTTCTGCCAGGGAGAGTGATTAACTTACTGTTGAAATTACTGGAGTGATTAACTCACTTTTGAAATTACATCCAGACGAATCAGGACAATTGTTCATTACAAGAGCGACGGTCGTGCATGGATGTATAGCTCGCATCACCATTATCATGCGCTAGCATCTGACCATACCATGACGCTCTACGAACATATGTGCAAACTGCCGTTTCTACGGCCCAGTTTACATCAACATGACGCGGTTGATTCGCCCGTCCGCGTGGTTTACCGCGCCTGCGATTGACTCGCCCGTCCGCGCCGGCTTGTAACGTCGCGGTCGACTCATCTGTCTGCTCCCATGACCGACTTGGCTGTGATTGATTTCATCTTTACCATAGTGATCATCAAATCCATGGTAGATAATTTCTGGCCCAAACATATCAGGTGAAATACATCCAATATATTTTCATATTACATATGAATTCCTTTAAAAGGGCAATTACTCTGGCTTGCAAGTTCTCCAATGCAGGGCAACTTGTCTACGGCAGAAGGGATTATTATATCACCGAGCCTTTGAATGACTCATACCGGTTTATATCACGGTAAAAAATGGAGAATCTCAAGACAACTCCTCGAGTCGTCTTAAGACTCGGGGGCTACAATGATATGACTCAGCAAATCTTGCCAGTTTCAGCAAAATTCAAGAACTCCGGATCATTGGAGGGAAAAATAACCTGACCCAAAGGCTACTGCCCTATTAATAAAAAGTTAAAAGGCCGTCAGAAAATTTCCGGCTTAAAAAGAAGGATTCCGGTTCATGGGAAACCTGTCTCCCACAAAGCTCTGAAGCTCTCAAATCCGGTTTAAAACTCCGGCTCAAGAAGAATATCCATATCTCACAAGTTCGAGTTCTTAGAAAATTGAAGGTTACCAAAGAGAACTTGCTGCCATGATGCGCAGTTCAAACATGGGTATCCTGCCTTACGGCTTATCTTATTATGGTCATTTAGGGGCTTCCTGCTCATAGAGCATAGCTGTCGGTACCCTCTTGATCGGCGCAATGCCAAAGCTTATATGGTCACTTGGGGGCTTCTTGCTCATCGAGCATAGCTGTCGGTACCCTCTTGATCGGTGCAATGCCAAAGCTTATATGGTCACTTGGGGGCTTCCTGTTCAAACATAGGTGTATTCACGAAAGAGAACATAGCTGTCGGTACCCTCTTGATTGGCTCAATGCCACACTTGTAAGTATGTCATTTGGGGGCTTCCTGTTCAAACATAGGCGTATTCGACCGAAGAGAACATAGCGTTACTACCCTCTTGACCAGGTTTGTTCAAACATAGGCGTATTCGACCGAAGAGAACAAACTCTAACCGGGTCATCCTACCTGTACACCAGCCGCTTCAACTCCATCAGGTCAACCTGATTGACCCGCCAAACTCTTAACGATCAGTCTTTACGGCGTATACGACCAAGATCTGAGCTCGATTAAGGTTCAAACGGCGGCTTGTCATGCGAGAGTACGGTTTATAGAGTCAGATGGATCTAGGCTTCATAAGTCGCCTTCCTTGTAACTTGGATAAATCGGCCCATGATACTGTTACTCCGGCCCCACGTACTCCTCATAAGTCTTTGAGCAAGACCCGACTTATCTAGGGTTCAAATGTCGATTGGGCACACTATGACTCAGGATCACGGTAGCACGAACAATCCAGTGGCTCCGGCTAGTTTCATTGAAGGTGACACTTTACTTTGATGGTCTACAGAAGCCCTGAATTTCTTTTAATTTCTTATTCGTATTTGAGTTTTTCGCTGCTTTCCAGTTTTTTATATGTCGGGCCCAGCTGCCATGTTTACGGCTCATATTTGAAGCATACTTTGGGTTTATACAACCCGCCAGGATGGCAGAATCTAAGTCGCCAGTATATGATAATAGCCCAACTTGGCTGGATTTTCATGATGATATTGAATGATAGGTTTTCAAACCAGGTTATATTATTCAAATCTTTAATAGCCAACATGGCTGGATTTTTATTATGGTTATCAATAACCAATATTATGATTGAGGTTTTCAAAGTCACTTCAGCGCAATGGTTATTATCTTATCAATGGATATTATTCATTCTACAACAGAAGGAATAGTCCCGAGTCGCTGCAGGCTTACGACCTGGCACTTGGGGGCTACATTATTCAAGTTGAGATTACATCAAATATGAAAGTCCCATGTCACTGCCAGCATGCACCATGGCACTTGGGGGCTAATGCAAAGTCAATTTTTTGCTCACCTTATTGAAGACCCGACTCAACACATTGCAATGAGCCGGCCCTTGGGTCTACCAATTGCTCCTATCAAAACTTCAAGGTACATAAGTCTTAATCCATTATATTAAAAGGTCCACTGCTCAGTTGGTAGAGTACAAAGCTCTTAACCTTATGGTCGTGGGTTCAATGAAGTATGTATAAAGTCCCAGCTCTGTATTATCTTACTAAGCCGGCCCTTGGGGGCTACCAATTGCTACTCAAATCTACATGATCATATCTACAAAGTCCCTGCTCATTATTGCTTAACGACCTGACCCTTGGGGCTACATTGGTTGAAGTTTTTATGGGCATCAGGCAATTACAAGTCCCAGGTTGTTGCAAGCATGACAACCCGTCACTTGGGGGCTACATATATGGAGTATTCAGTCTTTACTAGTGACTGAGATGAACAAACATGGATTTCTTCAAAGTGGCAGTATTTATATTGAAGCAAGTCTTAAGTCATCACTTTGTTCTGCTCAAGACTTGGGGGCTATAGGTAATATGGATATAAGGGAGAAATATCTTCCAATTTATTCAGATTTGAGCAAACTAGATTGACCCGGTGTCTACAACAATCATGACCCGGCGTCACCAACAATCATGATTCGGCGTCACCAATAACTATGACCTGGCATCGGCAACAATTATGACCCGGTGCTATCAATTTTTACAAACCAAATATTTTGGCAATGATAAACCGGCAAGTTCTACAAGCCGGCTGAAAATCAGATGAGTATTTCCAGACCAATATTTTTGTTAAGCATTGGGAGCTGAAGCAAATATTCTTCACAATATATTTCTTTGAGAAGCCAATCGATTATGAAGCTGGTCTATTGACCCGGACTGTCCAGAAGAAGGAAATGACAAGGACTTAAGGATGGTCAGGTGTCAACTTACAAGAATTTTTAACCCGGAGCACAACCTGTCAAATTTGTTCTTGTGTTTATTTTGCAGGATCCATTTAACATGGATAAATCCAAATTAAACTGGGGGCTAATGTCGGGGATATACCCCGTGGTATGACCCGGCCGGAAGTATGACCTGGACGGACTTGGCGACTCACTAGTAACCCGCCCTAACTTGGCGACTCACGAAGTGACCCGCCCGGATCTCTCCACACACTGATAGCCTGGCTGGGCCTGGTGACTCATTGGTAACCTGGCAGGCGGGTCAGAGGAGGGATAAGACCCGGTGGCCCAATGGGCGGTTCATGGAAGGCCGACTCGTATTATGGTGTGCCGGCTTAAGATGAAAGCATAAGGAATATTCCCTTACAAAGGAAGCAAGACTAGGACTCCACTTGTAATAGGGTAATCCTAATCCTAATAGGACTAGTCATATAAGCCGCCCCTTCAACATATACAAGGAGGGGCAGGGCACCCCAAGAGGGACATATTCTCTGGTGACACAAGTTTCACAGGTTAGGTTTAGACAGACAAGTCAATAGCTCTCGAGATAAAGCACCCTTGTAATCATGTTCATCATCATCAATATCAATGAAGCAGGACATAGGCTTTTACCTCCACCATGAGGGGCCGACCCTGGGTAAAACCTCGCGTCTCTCGTCCTACTCAACCCCTCTCAAGCTACCACATAGATGTGTTGGCCTCGCGACTAAGTCCTTTCAACAAGGACATCTGTCGTGACAATTCCACGACAGTACCGTGAGATCCCATCTGGGGCCTTTTCCGACGATCTGCCGGAGGGGGATTCGATCACGGAGGGCTTCTACATCAACACCATAGGCTCTCCGATGATGTGTGAGTAGTTTACCATAGACCACTGGGTCCATAGTTATTAGCTAGATGGCTTCTTCTCTCTCTTTAGTTCTCAATACAAAGTTCTCCTCGATGTTCATGGAGATCTATTCGATGTAATACTTTTTGCGGTGTGTTTGCCGAGATCCGACGAATTGTGGATTTATGATCAAGTTTATCTATGAACAATATTTGGTTCTTCTCTAAATTCTCATATGCGTGATTTGATATCTTTGCAAGCCTCTTCGAATTAAAGGTTTAGTTTAGCCTACTAGATTGATCTTTCTTGCAATGGGAGAAGCGCTTAGCTTTGGGTTCGATCTTGCGGTGTCCTTTCCCAGTGACAATGGGGGCAGCAAGGCACGTATTGTATTGTTGCCATCGAGGATAAAAAGATGGGGTTGATATCATATTGCTTGATTTTATCCCTCTACATCATGTCATCTTGCCTAAAGCATTACTCTGTTCTTATGAACTTAATACTCTAGATGCATGTTGGATAGCGGTCGATGTGTGGAGTAATAGTAGTAGATGCAGAATTGTTTCGGTCTACTTAACATGGAGATGATGCCTATATTTCATAATCATTGCCTAGATATTCTCGTAACTATGCACTCTTCTATCAATTGCTCGGCAGTAATTTGTTCACCCACCGTAATACTTGCTATCATGAGATAAGCCACTATGGAAACCTATGGCCCCCGGATCTGTTCCTTATTATATTGCATCTCTTCTTATTATCACATCTCGTTTACTGTTTTGCAATCTATACAACAAAAATACCAAAAATATTTATCTTATTATCTTTATCAGATCCCACTTTCGCAAGTCACCGTGAAGGGATTGACAACCCCTTTATCGTGTTGGTTGTGAGGTTCTTGATTGTTTGTGCAGGTACTAGGTTACTTGCGTGGTATCTCCTAATGGATTGATACCTTGGTTCTCAAAAACTGAGCGAAATACTTACGCTGCTTTGCTGCATCACCCTTTCCTCTTCAAGGGAAAACCAACGCATGCTCAAGAGGTAGCAAGAAGGATTTCTCACGCCGTTGCCGGGGAGATCTATGCTCAAGTCAAGACATACCAAGTACCTATCGCAAACTCTTCTCCCTCGCATTACATTATTTGCCATTTGCCTCTCGTTTTCCTCCCCCACTTCACCTTTGTCGTTTTATTCACCCCTTTTTCGTTCACCTCTTTTCGCTCGCTTCTTGTGTGATTGTGTGTTGGATTGATTGTTTGTCACGATGGCTCAAGATAATACTAAATTATGTGACTTTTCCAATACCAGCAACAATGATTTTATTAGCACTCCGATTGCTCCTATTACCGATGCTGAATCTTGTGAAATTAATACTGCTTTGTTGAATCTTGTCATGAAAGATCAATTTTCTGGCCTTCCTAGTGAACATGCCGCTACCCATCTAAACAACTTTGTTGAATTGTGTGATATGCAAAATAAGAAAGATGTGGACAATGATATTGTTAAATTAAAGCTATTTCCGTTTTCTCTTAGAGATCATGCTAAAACTTGGTTCTCTTCTTTGCCTAAAAATATTTTTGGTTCATGGAACAAGTGCAAAGATGCTTTTATCTCTAAGTATTTTCCTCCTGCTAAGATCATCTCTCTTAGAAACGATATTATTAATTTTAAGCAACTTGATCATGAACATGTTGCACAAGCCTGGGAGAGGATGAAATTAATGCCCTACACATGGTTTGAATTTATGGATGATTATACAAAAAAAATTATGCCGGATTGAATTTTGCTTCTAGAAATCTTTTAGATTCGGCCGCGGGAGGCACTTTTATGGATATCACTTTAGGAGAAGATACTAAACTCCTAGATAATATTATGGTTTATTATTCTCAATGGCATACTGAAAGATCCACCAGTAAAAAGGTTCATGCTATTGAGGAGATTAATGTTTTGAGTGGAAAGATGGATGAACTTATGAAATTGTTTGCTAATAAGAGTGTTTATTCTGATCCTAATGATATGCCTTTGTCCACTTTGATCGAGAATAATAATGAATCTATGGATGTGAATTTTGTGGGTAGGAACAATTTTGGTAACAACGTGTATAGAGTAAATTTTAATTCTAGACCGTTCCCTAGTAATTCCTCTAATAATTATGGTAATTCCTACAACAACTCTTATGGAAATTTTAATAAGATGCCCTCTAATTTTGAGACTAGTATTAAATAATTTATGAATTCGCAAAAGAATTTCAATGCTTTGATTGAAGAAAAAATGCTTAAGATTGATGAGTTGGCTAGGAACGTGGATATAATTTCTCTTGATGTTGATTCTTTGGAACTTAGATCTATTCCACCCAAGCATGATATCAATGAGTCTCTCAAAGCCATGAGAATTTCCATCGATGAATGCAAAGAAAGAACCGCTAGGATGCGTGCTAAAAAAGAGTGCTTTGTAAAAGCGTGTTCTTCTAGTTTTCATGATAATAAAGATGAAGATCTAAAAGTGATTGATGTGTCTCCTATTAAACCTTTGTTTTCCAATATGAATCTTGATAAAGATGGTACTGGAGAAGAGTCAACTTTAGTTAAAAGACGTCCCAATGATTCGGAGTTTTTAGATCTTGATGCTAAAATTAATAAAAGTGGGATTGAAGAGGTCAAAACTTTACTTAGCGATGAACCCACTATTTTGGATTTCAAGGAATTTAATTATGATAATTGCTCTTTGATAGATCGTATTTCCTTGTTGCAACCCATGTTAAATTCTCCTCATGCTTATGATTGATACGTCTCCGTCGTATCTACTTTTCCAAACACTTTTGCCCTTGTTTTGGACTCTAACTTGTATGATTTGAATGCAACTAACCCGGACTGACGCTGTTTTCAGCAGAATTGCCATGGTGTTGTTTTATGTGCAGAAAACAAATATTCTCGGAATGACCTGAAACTCCATGGAACATCTTAGCAAAAATAATAAAAAATCCTCGCCAAAGATGAAGACCAGGGGCCCACACCCTGTCCACGAGGGTGGGGGGCGCGCCCCCCCTCTAGGGCGCGCCCCCTGCCTCGTGGGACCCTTGGATGCCCTCCGACGCCAACTCCAACTCTATATATTTGCTTTCAAAGAGAAAAAATCAAAGAGAAGAAATCATCGTGTTTTACGATACGGAGCCGCCGCCAAGCCCTAAAACCTCTCGGGAGGGCTGATCTGGAGTCTGTTCGGGGCTCCGGAGAGGGGGATTCCTCGCCGTCGTCATCATCAACCATCCTCCATCACCAATTTCATGATGCTCACCACCGTGCATGAGTAATTCCATCGTAGGCTTGCTGGACGGTTATGGGTTGGATGAGATCTATCATGTAATCGAGTTAGTTTTGTTAGGGTTTGATCCCTAGTATCCACTATGTTCTGAGATTGATGTTGCTATGACTTTGCTATGCTTAATGCTTGTCACTAGGGCCCGAGTGCCATGATTTCAGATATGAACCTATTATGTTTTCATGAATATATGTGAGTTTTTGATCCTATCTTGCAAGTCTATAGTCACCTACTATGTGTTATGATTCGGCAACCCCGAAGTGACAATAATCGGGACCACTCCCGGTGATGACCGTAGTTTGAGGAGTTCATGTATTCACTATGTGCTAATGCTTTGTTCCAGTTCTCTATTAAAAGGAGGCCTTAATATCCCTTAGTTTCCAATAGGACCCCGCTGCCACGAGAGGGTAGGACAAAAGATGTCATGCAAGTTCTTTTGCATAAGCACGTATGACTATATACGGAATACATGCCTACATTACATTGATGAATTGGAGCTAGTTCCGTGTCACCCTATGTTATGACTGTTACATGATGAACCGCATCCGGCATAATTATCCATCACTGATCCGGTGCCTACGAGTTTTCCATATACTGGTTCTCTCTTATTTACTTTCCCGCTGCTACTGTTACAATCACTACAAAATACCAAAAACATTACTTTTGTTGCCTCTACCACCACTATCAGATTACTTTGATACTAAACACTTTGCTGCAGATACTAAGTTTCCAGGTGTGGTTGAATTGACAACTCAGCTGCTAATACTTGAGAATATTCTTTGGCTCCCCTTGTGCCGAATCAATAAATTTGGGTTGAATACTCTACCCTCGAAAGCTGTTGCGATCCCCTGTACTTGTGGGTTATCAAGACTAATTTCTGGCGCCGTTGCCGGGGAGCATAGCTCTATTCTTCGAGTCACTTGGGATTTCTATCTGCTTATCATTATGAAGAACTTGAGAGATCCAAAAACCAAGATCTATCCCTCAACTACGAGGGGAGGTAAGGAACTGCCATCTAGCTCTGCACTTGATTCACCTTCTGTTATGAGTAAGTTTGCGACACCTACATCTGCTTCTGCTATTCGTTCTGGTATGTCGCATGTTATTGATGATGCCACTTCTGCTATGCATGATACTTATGATGAAACTGCTTCTATGCCTGATACTACTATGCACCTTGGTGAATTTCTTGACGAATAAATTGCTAGGGCTAGAGAAAAAGAAATTGTTGAATCTGAATACGATGATGATAGTGATGATGAAAATATGCATGTTATC
Source organism: Triticum urartu (assembly GCF_056163025.1). Taxonomy (NCBI): domain Eukaryota; kingdom Viridiplantae; phylum Streptophyta; class Magnoliopsida; order Poales; family Poaceae; genus Triticum; species Triticum urartu. The sequence continues at coordinate 145,190,786 of NC_141879.1, read as the reverse complement.
CCTGAGGGTTAAATTTTTGATATGGAATCTTCCGCCGCTATTTTAGCTTGTAGGGATAGATATGAGCTCAAGAGGTTATTAGTTAAATGGAACAAAGAATCACTTAGAGATAAAATGAAACCCGACCCTACTTTTGCTACTTCACCTATTTGTGTTCCTGATAAGGATTATGAATTCTCTGTTGATCCTGATATAATTACTTTGGTTGAATCTGATCCGTTTTATGGCTATGAATCTGAAACTATTTTGGCACATCTTACTAAGTTAAATGATATAGCTGCCTTGTTCACTAACGATGAGAGATCGTGTTACTTCTATATACTCAAAATATTTCCGTTCTCATTAAAGGGTGATGCTAAGATATGGTTTAATTCTCTTGATCCTGGTTGTGTGCGTAGTCCCCAGGATATGATTTATTACTTCTCTGCTAAATATTTCCCTGCTCATAAGAAATAAGCTGCTTTGAGGGAAATATATAACTTCGTGCAAATTAAATAAGAGAGTCTCCCACAAGCTTGGGGGAGGCTTCTCAAGTTACTTAATGCTTTGCCTGATCATCCTCTTAAGAAACCTGAAATACTTGATATCTTTTATAATGGACTAACCGATGCTTCCAGAGATTACCTGGATAGTTGTGCTGGTTCTCTTTTCAGGGAAAGAACACCGGATGAAGCTGAAATTCTATTGAATAATATGTTGACAAATGAAAATAATTGGGCACCTCCTGAGCCAGCTCCTAAGCCAGCTGTTGCTCCAATTACTGAGTCTATTCCTAAACCAACTCCGAAGAAGAGAGGTGTTCTATTCCTCAGTCCCGAAGATATGCAAGAGGCAAAGAAATCTATGAAAGAAAAAGGTATTAAAACTGAAGATGTTAAGAATTTACCTCCTATTGAAGAAATACATGGTCTTAATATACCGCCTATTGAAGAAACATGTGATCTCAATTCTTTATTTATTGAAGAACCTCCTGATCCCGATATCCCGACACAGGTAGTAAAGGTAAATTCTCTCTATAGATATGATAAAGCTGAAGTCCCTCCTACTAAAATTGCTAGTCAGTGCTTGGATGAGTTTGATAACTTTATGTTTAAGCAAGACGACTTCAATGCTTATTTTGGTAGACAATTAAAAGATAATGCTTATATGATTAGACGCTTGGGTGATTATATGGCTAATATTAAAGGTGAACTTAAACTTGTTAGCAAACATGCTTCTATGGTTACCACGCAAGTAGAACAAGTACTTAAGGCTCAAAAGGAAGTGCTTGATGAAATGAATAGTAAGAAAAATGATTATGATGTTAGAGTGTCTACTAGAACTGGTAGAATGACTCAGGAACCTTTGTATCCTGAAGGCCACCCTAAGAGAATCGAGCAAGATTCTCAGAGAAATAATATTGATGTTCCTAGTTCTTCTAAAAAGAAGAAAAAGAAAAATGATAGAACTGTGCAAACTTCTAGTGAACCTATTGCTGAACCACCTGATAATCCAAATTGTATCTCTATGTCTGATGCTGAAACACAATCTGGTAATGAACATGAACCTAATGAAAACATTAATGATGATGTTCATGATGATGCTCAACCTAGTAATGACAATGATGTAGAAATTGAACCTGCTGTTGATCTTGATAACCCACGATCAAAGAATCAATGTTATGATAAAAGAGACTTTGTTGCTGGGAAACATGGTAAAGAAAGGGAACCTTGGGTTCAGAAACCCATGCCTTTTCCTCCAAAACCATCCAAGAAAAAGGATGATGAGGATTTTGAGCGCTTTGCTGAAATGATTAGGCCTATCTTTTTGCGTATGCGATTAACTGATGTGCTCAAAACAAATCCTTATGCTAAATATATGAAGGATATCATTACTAATAAAAGAAAGATACCGAAAGCTGAAATCTCCACCATGCTTGCTAATTATACTTTTAAGGGTGGAATACCAAAGAAACTTGGAGACCCCGGAGTACCTACTATACCTTGCTCCATTAAAAAAAATTATATTAAAACTGCTTTATGTGATCTCGGAGCCGGTGTTAGTGTTATGCCTCTCTCTTTATATCATAGACTTGACTTGAATAAGCTGACACCTACCAAAATATCTTTGCAAATGGCTGATAAATCAACTGCTATACCTGTCGGTATTTGTGAGGATGTGCCTGTTGTGGTTGCAAACGTTGCTATTTTAACGGACTTTGTTATACTTGATATTCCCGAGGTTGATAGTATGTCTATTATTCTTGGAAGACCTTTTCTTAATACTGCAGGGGCTATTATTGATTGCAACAAAGGCAATGTAACTTTTCATGTTAATGGTAATGAGCATACGGTACACTTTCTGAGGAAACAACCTCAAGTTCATAGTATCAACTCCATTGGAAAAATTCCATCGATTATAATTGGAGGTTTTGAATTTCCTCTTCCTAATGTCAAAAAGAAATATGATATACTTACTATAGGGGATGTGCATATCCTCGTTGAGGTAACTTAGTGTTATTCGAAATTTCTCCGGTTTCATGATTATCGGAATGAGTTTGTTAACAAGACTTGATCAACCTTGTTAGTGGATTCTTCTTGATGAGCATGAGATGGATGAAACTAGAAGCACAAACTTCTGTACCCTCTCTATACTTTCTGTTAATTAGTAGAAATAAAGTAAAAATAGTATTTTTCTGTCTGTTTCCTGGCTTATCCGTGTAATATAAAAATATCCCGAAAATAGAAGTCCTCAGAATGCCATGCCAATTTAATATGATTTTTTCGGGAATATTTGTGGATTTACTGTGCAAAAATTACCGCGGGAGGAGCTGCCACCTGGCCATGAGGGTGGTGGGCGCCCCCCCTTAGGGTGCTCCCCCTGCCTCGTGGGCCCACGGTGGCCCTCCTCCACTTATCCCAGCACCCATCTTCTTCCTCTGTCTCACACAAACCCGAAAAACCAGCTCAAGCACGAGTTCCAGCCACTTTTGCTATGATTTTCGATCTCCTTGCTCAAAGCACCTCTCGCAAAACTGCTTGGGGAGATTGTTCCTTGGTATGTGACTCCTCCATTGGTCCAATTAGTTTTTGTTCTAGTGCTTTATTCTTTGCAAATTTGTGCTGCATAGGTGACCATGTTCTTGAGCTTGCATGTCAAATTTATATGGTTCCAAGTAGTTCTAATGCTTGATATAGGCTCTAGGCACTTGTAGGAGTAGTTGCTATCAGTTTTATTGAAGTTGGTTCACTTTTGTTTGAAGTTACTAAAAATTTCAGAATTTTTCAGAGAAAAACAATATGCTTAGGAAGATGTTCCAAGGTGGTTCCTCTAAGAAGCAAGGACCCAGGATTGCTATGCGCGATGCTGACGAGAATCCACCAAGAGACGCTCCAGTACGGCCTTGCGAATGGCCGTCGGAAAATTTTATGGACCGTGCGGGAATTAAAGAAGAATTCAAAGCATATTTGCGCAATGCCAGTCTTGAGGATTTTGAGGTAACAAATGCCCCCAGTATCATGATCTCACAAGTTCATTTGTGAGGAGGTTTGAGTATTCATCTTCGCGTAATTCTCCTTCAGTCATGTTTGATCTCTATGACAAATCTTGTACCATGGACTTAGAGGATTTCACTTCTGCTTGCAAACTTCCATCATGGGATAGTGTTAGGGATCCCCCTAAATCTGAATTTAGAAACTTTCTTGCTAGTATAACTGTGGGGGAATCTAGAGATATAACGCCGGCTACCATAGGGAGCATTCACTTTCCTGCTATACATTATTTTGCTCTCTTGATCGGTAGATGCATAAATGCTAAGGATGAAGCATGTCACATGTGTGTCCCTGATCTTAGCATTCTTAGGAGTGCTGTGTTAGGAGACCAATTTTATCATATGGGAGCCATTGTAGATCGTAGGTTGCATCATAATAAACATAATGGAGATTTCTTTGGAGGAATTTATGCAACCTGCTTAGCTCATTTTCTTGAGATAGACATTCGTGAGGGTGATACGGAGTTGCCTCCTGCATATTTAGATTATAACTCTATGGCTTCGCACCAGTTTGTCGAGAGGCCTGAATCACCTCTCTTATATCGTTTAATTTTTGATAAACGACGTGTTTTCCGTATTACTCTCCCTGCTCCTGCCTTCTTTGATTCACAAACAAAAAGAAGATATGTTATTACCAGAGAGGAGGCAGAAGAGTACGAGAGGAGAGCGGAGGCAGCTCGACTCCACGTTGCAGCTCAACAGGCGATAATCGCTGCACATCAGTACGACCCCAGCTACACCTACGGGTACCCGCCAGGCTATCCCTAGCAATAGACCAACTTAGGCCAAAAGCCTAAGCTTGGGGGAGTACGTATTTCTCACCGACATTACATTTATGTTCACACACACTCATTGCTAGATGTCGGTGCTCATACTCTTTCACTGTAATATCCATGCTAGTTTATTTTCTTTTTCCTGCTTTCTTCTTGTGTGTTTGTTAAACCTTAAGAAAAACCAAAAAAATTAGTAGTAGTTTATTTTTCTGTTGTAGTAGTAATAATTAAAAAGAAAACCCAGAAATATTTCCCGTTCTTCTTTTGCTTATTGGGAGCTTTCCCGTGTAAATAGTTTTATTTCTTTTCTTTTCTTTGGGGGTCGGTAGGAGAAGACCATAATTAAATTGTTGAAGTGGCTCTTATATGCATAATTGTTGATTTAACCCAGAGCCCATATTGCCTTGTCTTCTCCTGTTTATGGTATGCTCGCGGATTCCAGCTTAGTCCAATGCACGTACACTCTTATTATTATTCACACCGTTCGGTCGTGCAAGTGAAAGGCAATTATGATGATATATGATGGACTGACTGAGATGAGAAAAACTGGTATGAACTCGACCTCTTTTGTTTTTGTAAATATGATGAGCCCCTCGTTCTTGATTCAGCTTATTATGAATAAACATGTTTGCAATGACAATTAGAGATCGTAGTTGCTTGTGCCATGCTTGATTAGCTATGAGTTATAATGGTTTACCTTGTGTGCCAACATGCGATTGAGATGATTATGATGTGGTATGATGGGGTGGTATCCTCCTTTGAATGATTTAAGTGACTTGACTTGGCACATGTTCACGCATGTAGTTGAAACAAATCAACATAGCCTTCACGATATTTATGTTCATGGTGGATTATATCCTACTCATGCTTGCATCCAATGTTTATTAATTTTAATGCATGTACATGGCTGTTGTCGCTCTCTAGTTGGTCGCTTCCCAGTCTTTTGCTAGCCTTCACTTGTACTAAGCGGGAATACTGCTTGTGCATCCAATCCCTTAAACCCCAAAGTTATTCCAGATGAGTCCACCATACCTTCCTATATGCGGTATCTACCTGCCGTTCCAAGTAAATTTGTATGTGCCAAACTCTAAACCTTCAAATAAACATTCTATTTTGTATGCTCGAATAGCTCATGTATTAACCAAGGCTGTCCTTATCTTCCGTGTTAGGCGGGTTATTCTCAAGAGGAGTGGACTCCGCTCCTCACTCACGAGAAAATGGCTGGTCACCGGGATGCTCAGTCCCATGCTTTATGCAAACTAAATCAAAATTAATTGCAAACAAAACTCCCCCTGGGACCTGATGTATGTTGGAGACACTCGTTGTTTCGAGCAAGTCATGGATTGATGCTTGTTGGTGGAGGGGGGTATAAACCTTACCATTCTGTTTGGGAACCGCCTATAATGTGTTTAGCATGGAAGATATCGCCATCTCTTAGTTGCTACGTTGACAATGAAAGTATGCCGCTCAAAATACAATTTATCTCTATTGCAAAACCGAGCTCTGGCACCTCTACAAATCCCTGCTTCCCTCTGTGAAGTTCCTATCCATTTACTTTTATGTCGAGTCATCACCCTCTTATTAAAAAAGCACTAGCTGGAGAGCACAGTTGTCATTTGCATTCATCACTATTAATCTATGTTGGATGTGACTATGATTGGATCTCTTTTACCATGAATTACAATGTCTGGTCAGTCCTTGATCTTTAAAGGTGCTCTGCATTTATGTTTTGCGGTCTCAGAAAGGGCTAGCGAAATACCATCTTGTTATATCATATTTTGATTGTTTTGAGAAAGTGTTGTCATCCGAGATTTATTATTATGGCTTGCTAGTTGATTATACTATTGATATGAGTAATTATGAGACCTGAGAATTATTGCAAATGTGGTTAGTTATGATATATGCTGAAAACTTGAATGCTGGCTTGACATAGTTACAACAACAAGAGCAAACAGAGTTTGTAAAAGTTTTTTTTCTTTCTTTCAGTTTGTCAACTGAATTGCTTGAGGACAAGCAAGGGTTTAAGCTTGGGGGAGTTGATACGTCTCCGTCGTATCTACTTTTCCAAACACTTTTGCCCTTGTTTTGGACTCCAACTTGTATCATTTGAATGGAACTAACCCGGATGACGATGTTTTCAGCAGAATTGCCATGGTGTTGTTTTATGTGCAGAAAACAAATATTCTCGGAATGACCTGAAACTCCACGGAACATCTTAGAAAAAATAATAAAAAATCCTTGCCAAAGATGAAGACCAGGGGGGCCACACCCTGTCCACGAGGGTGGGGGGCGCCCCCCCTCTAGGGCGCGCCCCCTACCTCGTGGGCCCCCTGGATGCCCTCCGACGCCAACTCCAACTCTATATATTAGCTTTCGGAGAGAGAAAAATCAGAGAGAAGAAATCATCGCGTTTTACGATATGGAGCCGCCGCCAAGCCCTAAAACCTCTCGGGAGGGCTGATCTGGAGTCTGTTCGGGGCTCCGGAGAGGGGGATTCATCGTCGTCGTCATCATCAACCATCCTCCATCACCAATTTCATGATGCTCACCGTCGTGCGTGAGTAATTCCATCGTAGGCTTGCTGGACGGTGATGGGTTGGATGAGATCTATCATGTAATCGAGTTAGTTTTGTTAGGGTTTGATCCCTAGTATCCACTATGTCCTGAGATTGATGTTGCTATGACTTTGCTATGCTTAATGCTTGTCACTAGGGCCCGAGTGCCATGATTTCAGATCTGAACCTATTATGTTTTCATGAATATATGTGAGTTTTTGATCCTATCTTGCAAGTCTATAGTCACCTACTATGTGTTATGATCCGGCTACCCCGAAGTGACAATAATCAGGACCACTCCCGGTGATGACCATAGTTCGAGGAGTTCATGTATTCACTATGTGCTAATGCTTTGTTCCGGTTCTCTATTAAAAGGAGGCCTTAATATCCCTTAGTTTCCAATAGGACCCCACTGCCACGGGAGGGTAGGACAAAAGATGTCATGCAAGTTCTTTTGCATAAGCACGTATGACTATATACGAAATACATGCCTACATTACATTGATGAATTGGAGCTAGTTCTGTGTCACCCTATATTATGACTGTTACATGATGAACCGCATCCGGCATAATTATCCATCACTGATCCAGTGCCTGCAAGTTTTCCATATACTGGTTCTCGCTTATTTACTTTCCTGCTGCTACTGTTACAATCACTACAAAATACCAAAAACATTACTTTTGTTGTCTTTACTTTTGTTGCCTCTACCACCACTATCATATTACTTTGCTACTAAACACTTTGCTACAGATACTAAGTTTCCAGGTGTGGTTGAATTGACAACTCAGCTGCTAATACTTGAGAATATTCTTTGGCTCCCCTTGTGTCGAATCAATAAATTTGTGTTGAATACTCTACCCTCGAAAGCTGTTGCGATCCCCTATACTTGTGGGTTATCAATGATCAAAATAAGGCTTTTACTAAACATATCGTTGATGCTATAATGCAATCTTATGAAGAAAAGCTTGAGCTAGAAGTTTCTATCCCTAGAAAACTTTATGATGAGTGTGAACCTACTATTAAAATTAAGATTAAAGATTATGAATGCTATGCTCTATGTGATTTGGGTGCTAGTGTTTCCACGATTCCAAAAACTTTGTGTGATGTGTTAGGTTTCCGTGAATTTGATGATTGTTCTTTAAATTTGCACCTTGAGGATTCCACCATTAAGAAACCTATGGGAAGAATTAACGATGTTCTTATTGTTGCAAATAGTAATTATGTGTCGTAGACTTCACTGTTCTCGATATAGATTGCAATCCTACATGCCCTATTATTCTTGGTAGACCTTTCCTAGAACGATTGGTGCAATTATTGACATGAAAGAAGGAAAAATTATATTCCAATTTCCGTTAAGGAAAGGCATGGAACACTTTCCTAGAAAGAAAATTAAATTACCTTATGAATCTATTATGAGAGCCACTTATGGATTGCACACCAAAGATGGCAATACCTAAATCTATTCTTGCTTTTATGCCTAGATAGGGGCGTTAAATGATAGCGCTTGTTGGGAGGCAACCCAATTTTATTTTTGTTCCTTGCTTTTTGTTCCTGTTTAGTAATAAATAAATCATCTAGCCTCTGTTAAGATTGTGTTTTTTATGTTTTAGTTAGTGTTTGTGCCAAGTAAAGCCTTTAGGATCTTCTTGGGTGATTGTTGTTTGATCTTGCTGAAAAAAACAAAAAGTATGCGCTCACGAGAATAATTTTAATTTATTACCAGAGAGCGATAAAATACCAATTCCGACTGCAGTAGATAAATATACAAATTATTTAGGTCGTCCTAATTTTTCAGAATTTTTGGAGTTACACATGTATTCAAAACCTCCAGATTGCTACAGACTGTTATGTTTTGACAGATTCTGTTTTTCGTGTGTTGTTTGCTTATTTTGATGAAACTATGGCTAGTATCGGGGGGTATGAACCATGGAGAAGTTGGAATATAGTAGGTTTAACACCAATATAAATAAAGAATGAGTTAATTACAGTACATTAAAGTGGTGATTTTCTTTCTTATACTAATGGAGCTCATGATATTTTCTATTAAGTTTTGTGTTGTGAAGTTTTTAAGTTTTTGGGTAAAGATTTGATGGATTTTGTAACAAGGAGTGGCAAGAGCCTAAGCTTGGGGATGCCCAAGGCACCCCAAATTAAAATTCAAGGACAACCAAAAGCCTAAGCTTGGGGATGCCCCGGAAGGCATCCCCTCGTTCGTCTTCGTCTATCGGTGACTTTACTTGAGGCTATATTTTTATTGACCACATGATATGTCTTTTGCTTGGAGCGTCTTGTATGAATTGAGTCTTTGATTTTTAGTTTACCACAATCATCCTTGCGTTACACACCGTTTGAGAGACACACACATGAATCGGAATTTATTAGAATACTCTATGTTCTTCACTTATATCTTTTGAGCTAGATAATTTTACTCTAGTGCTTCACTTATATCTTTTTAGAGCACGGTGGTGGTTTTATTTTATAGAAATTATTGACCTCTCGTGATTCACTTATATTATTTTGAGAGTCTTTTAGAACAGCATGGAAATTTGCTTTGGTTATAAAATTAGTCCTAATATGATGGGCATCCAAGATGGGTATAATAAAAACTTTCATATAGAGTGCATTGAATAGTTTAACACTTGATAATTGTTTTGAGATATAAAGATGGTGATATTAGAGTCGTGGTAGTTAAGTAACTATGAAATTGAGAAATACTTGTGTTGAGGTTTGCAAGTCCCGTAGCATGCACGTATGGTAACCGTTGTGTCACAAATTTGAAGCATGAGGTGTTCTTTGAGTGCCTTCATTATGAGTGGCAGTCGGGGACGAGCGATGCTCTTTTCCTAACAATATATCCCTCTAGCAGCATGCGCACAGTGCTTAATTTTGATTATGTAGATTTTTGCAATAAGTATGTGAGTTCTTTATGACTAATGTTGAGTTCATGGATTATACGCACTCTCACCCTTCCACCATTGCTAGCCTCTCTTGTGCCGCGCAACTTTCGCCGGTACCATAAACCCACCATTTACCTTCCTCAAAACAGCCACCATACCTACCTATTATGGCATTTCCATAGCCATTCCGAGATATATTGCCATGCAACTTTCCACCGTTCCGTTTATTATGACACGCTTCATCATTGTCATATTGCCTTGCATGATCATGTAGTTGACATCATATTTGTGGCAAAGCCACCATTCATAATTTTTTTATAAATGTCACTCTTGATTCATTGCACATCCCGGTACACCGCCGGAGGCATTCGCATAGAGTCATATTTTGTTCTAAGTATCAAGTTGTAATTCTTGAGTTGTAAGTAAATAAAAGCGTGATGATCTTCATTATTAGAGCATTGTCCCATGTGAGGAAAGCATGATGGAAACTATGATTCCCCCACAAGTCGGGATGAGATTCCGGACGAAAAATGAATAAATAAAAAAGAGGCCATAAAAAAGAGAGAAGGCCCAAAAAAATGAGAGAAAAAGAGAGAAGAGGCAATGTTACTATCCTTTTTCCACACTTGTGCTTCAAAGTAGCACCATGATCTTCATGATAGGGAGTCTCTTATGTTGTCACTTTCATATACTAGTGGGGACTTATACATTATAGAAATTGGCTTGTATATGCCAATGATGGGCTTCCTCAAATTGCCCTAGGTCTTCGTGAGCAAGCAAGTTGGATGCACACCCACTTAGTTTCTTTTGTTGAGCTTTCATACACTTATAGCGCTAGTGCATCCGTTGCATGGCGATCCCTACTCACTCACATTGATATCTATCGAGGGGCATCTCCATAGCCCATTAATACACCTAGTTGATGTGAGACTATCTTCCTCCCTTTTTTCTTCTCCACAACCACCATTCTATTCCACCCATAGTGTTATGTCCATGGCTTGCGCTCATATATTGCGTAAAAGTTGAAAAAGTTTGAAAAGGCTAAGTATGAAACAATTGCTTGGCTTGTCATCGGGGTTGTGCATGATGGGAGCATTTTGTGTGACAGAGATGAAGCATGGCCAAACTATATGATTTTGTAGGGATGAGCTTTCGTTGGCTATGTTATTTTGAGAAGACATAATTGCTTGGTTAGTATGCTTGAAGTATTATTATTTTTATGTCAATATTAAACTTTTGTCTTGAATCTTTTGGATCTGAATATTCATGCCACAATAAAGAAAATTACATTGAAAATTATGTTAGGAAGCATTCCACATCAAAAATTCTGTTTTTATCATTTACCTACTCGAGGACGAGCAGGAATTAAGCTTGGGGATGCTGATACATCTCCAACGTATCTATAATTTTTGATTGTTCCATGCTATTATATTATCTGTTTTGGATGTTTAATGGGCTTTAATATGCACTTTTATATTATTTTTGGGACTAATCTATTAATCGGAAGCCCAGTGCCAGTTTCTGTTTTTTTTGCCTATTTCAGTGTTTCGCAGAAAAGGAATATCAAACGGAACGAAACGTTCGCGAGGATCTTTCTGGGAACAAACGTCATCCGGGGGACTTAGAGTGGAAGTCAAAGACGCAATGAGGCGACCACGAGGTAGGAGGGCGCGCCCAGGGGGTAGGCACGCCCCCACCCTCGTGGGCCCCTCGTAGCTCCACCGACGTACTTCTTTTGCTTATATATACTCTTATACCCTAAAAACATCCAAGAGAGCCATCAAACCACTTTTCCACCACCGCAACCTTCTATACCCGTGAGATCCCATCTGGGGCCTTTTCCGGCAATCTGCAGGAGGGGGATTCGATCACGGAGGGATTCTACATCAACACCATAGCCGCTCCAATGATGTGTGAGTAGTTTACCACAGACCTTCGGGTCCATAGTTATTAGCTAGATGAATTCTTCTCTCTATTTGGTTCTCAATACAAAGTTCTCCTCGATGTTCTTGGAGATCTATTCGATGTAATACTTTTTGCGGTGTGTTTGCCGAGATCCGATGAATTGTGGATTTATGATTAAGTTTATCTATGAACACTATTTGGTTCTTCTCTGAACTCTTATATGCATGATTTGATAACTTTGCAAGTTTCTTCGAACTATCGGTTTAGTTTGGCCTACTAGATTGATCTTTCTTGCAATGGGAGAAGTGCTTAGCTTTGGATTCAATCTTGCGGTGTCCTTTCCCAGTGACAGTAGGGGCAGCAAGGCACGCACTGTATTGTTTCCATCGAGGATATAAAGGTGGGGTTTATATCATATTGCTTGAGTTTATCCCTCTACATCATGTCATCTTGCCTAAAGCATTACTCTATTCTTATGAACTTAATACTCTAGATGCATGCTGGATAGCGGTCGATGTGTGATACGTCTCCAACATATCTATAATTTTTGATTGCTCCATGCTATATTATCTACTGTTTTGGATGTTTATGGGCTTTATTATACACTTTTATACCATTTTTGGGACTAACCTATTAACCCAGAGCCCAGTGCCAGTTTCTGTTTTTACCTTGTTTTATAATATCGCAGAAAAGGAAAACCAAATGGAGTCCAATTGACCTGAAACTTCACGGAACTTATTTTTGGATCAGAAGAAGCCCAGAAGACTTGGAGTGCACGTTAGGGGATCTACGAGGAGGCCACGAGGCAGGGGCGCACCCTCCACCCTCGTGAGCCCCTCGTGGCCCCCCTGACGTACTTCTTCAGCCTATATCTCTCCATATACCCTAAAAACATCTGGGAGCACAATAGATCGGGAGTTCCGCCGCCAGAAGCCTCCGTAGCCACCGAAAACCAATCTAGACCCGTTCCGTCACCCTGTCGGAGGGGGAATCCTTCTCCGGTGGCCATCTTCATCATCCCGGTGCTCTCCATGACGAGGAGGGAGTAGTTCTCCCTCGGGGCTGAGGGTATGTACCAGTAGCTATGTGTTTGATCTCTCTCTCTCTCTTGTGTTCTTGAGGTGGTACGATCTTGATGTATCGCGAGCTTTGCTATTATAGTTGGATCTTATGATGTTTTCTCCCCCTCTACTCTCTTGTAATGGATTGAGTTTCCCCTTTTGAGTTGTCTTATCGGATTGAGTCTTTAAAGATTTGAGAACACTTGCTGTATGTCTTGCCGTGCGTATCTGTGGTGACAATGGGATACCACGTGATTCACTTGATGTATGTTTTGGTGATCAACTTGCGGGTTCTGCCCATGAACCTATGCATAGGGGTTGGCACACGTTTTCGTCGTGATTCTCCAGTAGAAACTTTGGTGCACTCTTTGAGGTTCTATGTGTTGGTTGAATAGATGAATCTGAGATTGTGTGACGCATATCGTACAATCATACCCACGGATACTTGAGGTGACATTGGAGTATCTAGGTGACATTAGGGTTTTGGTTGATTTGTGTCTTAAGGTGTTATTCTAGTACGAACTCTAGGGCTGTTTGTGACACTTTTAGGAATACCCAACGAATTGATTGGAAAGAATAACTTTGAGGTGGTTTCGTACCCTACCATAATCTCTTCATTTGTTCTCTATATTAGTGACTCTTTGTTGCATGTTGAGGGATAGTTATATGATCCAATTATGTTATTATTGTTGAGAGGACTTCCACTAGTGAAAGTATGAACCCTAGGCCTTGTTTCCTTTCGTTGCAATACCGTTTATGCTCACTTTTACCATTAGTTACCTTGCTGTTTTTATATTTTCAGATTACAAAAACTATTATCTTCTATCCATATTGCACTTGTATCACCATCTCTTCGCTGAACTAGTGCGCCTATACAATTTACCATCGTATTGGGTGTGTTGGGGACATAATAGACTCTTCGTTATTTGGTTGCAAGGTTGCTTGAGAGAGACCATCTTCATCCTACGCCTCCTACAGATTGATAAACCTTAGGTCATCCACTTGAGGGAAATTTTCTACTGTCCTACAAACCTATGCACTTGGAGGCCCAACAACGTCTACAAGAAGAAGGTTGTGTAGTAGACATCAAGCTCTTTTCTCGCGCCGTTGCTGGGGAGGTGAGTGCTTGAATGTATATCTTTAGATCTTGCAATCGAGTCTTTTAGTTTCTTGTTTTATCACCAGTTTAGTTTATAAAAGAAAACTATAAGAAAATGGAATTGAGTTTGTCTCATATGCTTCACCTTTTTAATATCTTTCATGAGTATGATGGAAAGTATAATTGTGCTCAAGTGCTAGAAGAAGAAATCTATAAAATGTTTGGCACTAAATATTTGAATGATGAGCATGATTGCAATGTTGTTAGTATGAATTCTTTGAATATCCATGATACTAATGATGATTGCACTAGTTATGATGAAAATGTCTCCTATAAACATGTCAATTTTTGTGGAGTGCATTGGGTTTGCAAGTACACACCAAATAGAGAATATAGATATTGCAAGAAGCATAAGTACTTAGAAACTAAATTGTTGCAGGAAAGGCTAGATGATTGTGCTGAAAATTTAAATTTCCTTGGCCATACTTGTGAGCTTTGTAATGAACGTGGTCATTTAACTATCCGATGCAAATTGTTTCATGATCTAATCGTGTCCAAAATTGTGATGACTTGATTTCCCTTGCACATTATAATGAACTTAGTTTGCTTATGGGCTACGAAGAAACGAAACGTATAACTATGGATATTCCAAAATCTGCCCTTGATAGAGTTCTTCATTTTGATCTAGAGGAAATTTATATGTATTGTGCGGTGAATTGCATTGAAAATCCTTATATTGCCAATTACATAAAGAAAATAAAACAAATAGAAGATGAAGAGAATATTAATGAAAGGGAAGAGACTTCCCAATATCCTCCTATTATTTCTTATGATGAATCAGGTAACGAGGAGGAGCCTTGTCGTGGAATTGTCACGGCATTTGTCCTTAGTGTCAGGACGTAGTCGCGAGGCCAACGCATCTATGTGGTAGCTTGAGAGGGGTTGAGCGGGACGAGAGGCACGATGTTTTACCCAGGTTCGGCCCCTCACGGTGGAGGTAAAAGCCTACATCCTGCTTCACTGATATTAATGATGATGATCACGGTTACAAGAGTGCTCTATCTCGAGAGCTATTGTCTAAACCTAACTTGTCCAACTTGTGGAACTTGTGAATCTTGTCCCTTTTGGGGAGCCCTGCCCCTCCTTATATATGTTGAAGGGGCGAGTTACATGTGGAGTCCTATTAGGATTAGGACTAGTCTATCTTCTAATACAAACCTGATACAAGTCTGGGTCTTGACTCCTTGTAAGGGTAATATTATTCACACCTTTTCTCTTAAACCGGCCCACCATTAACATAAACCGGCCTTCTGGGCCTTGGGCCTTGTCATCCGTCTGTCCCGCCCGCCGGGTTACCAGTGAGTCATAATGTTTAGTCAGGTTGCTTGTAAACCGTCTGGTTAGTGCGGGTCACCGGTGAATCGCCAAGTCCGGCCGGGTTATACTTCCGGCCAGGTTACGCCGCGGGGTATATCCCGGACATTAGCCCCCAAGTTTAGCTTGGATTTATCCATGGTAAACTTATGCTGCAAAATAAACACAAGAACAAATTTGACAGGTTGTGCTCCGGGTTAAGAATTCTTGTAAACCGGTACCTGATCACCCTGAAGTCCTTGTTATTTCCTCCTTCTGGGAAGTCCGAGTCAACAGACCAGCTTCATAATCAATTTGCCGACATTGGTTTGTCACAGAGAAATATTGTGAAGAATAACTCCTTTGACTCAGCTCCCAATACTTAACAAAAATATTATTCTTTGAAATATTCATCTGATCTTTAGCCGGTTTAAGAATGTAGAACTTTGCCAGTTTAAGAATGTAGAACTTTGCCAGTTTAAGACTTGAACTTGCTGGTTTATCATTGCCGGTTTACAAATATTGATGGCACCGGGTCATAATTGTAGTTAACATCAAGCTTGAAAACATACCTCTTATATGCCTATCACTAGGCCTGGGCGTTCAGTTCCCCCGAACCGATCAGTTCGGTGCTTCGGGTTTCCACAAAAATCGGTTATTAGATTTTGCTGACCGATCGGTTTCCTAAATAAGCACTAACCGACAAAATGGTGCACGTACACTTCGGTTCGGGTCTCGGTCAAGACCGAACAACACCGATGTTCTGCAAGACCAACTTCGGTCTTGAAAACAAAACAGAATCACAGTCTTGAGGGTAAGTGACAAAAGGAAAACCAAGCATGCAACAGAGATTCAGACATCCAGGCTATATGACATCGATCAAGATCAATTATAGCAAAAATACACGCTAATTACAAGCTGTAATTCATCCATCACCTCAGCCCTCTCCACCCCCGCTGTTGAAAATTAGAGCCCCAGATCCATGCGCCAACCCACTTGCTTCTTTATTCCATCACATACCAAGATTTCCAACACGGATCTGTGCATCGGGCTTGAGCAGAAGAGACAGTCGCTGCCTGGCTGGTCATCTTCCATCTCCACGAGTAGGAGCACTGCCGTCAGATGGATAGGAGGGTCGGGGCTGAGAGGTGGAAGTGGACCGCGCCGCCGGCCACAGGGATCAGTAGAAGTAGAAGACATGGGGTGGCAAGATTGCGAGCTGTAGGAGTGCGTTGTAGGCGAGGGGCACCTTCTGCTTGGCGTGGATGCAGAGGCCGAGCTGCTGGCCGTAGGTGGAGTCGACGCCGCGCAGCCGCAGGGAGGTCTCCATCGCCACCGGCGGCAGCGGCAGCAGGTGAGGAGTGAGAGAGAGAGATGGATATGGTTAGTTGTTGCAGCGGTCAAGAGAGTAGCAGGCGGTGGCTAGGGATGCGGTCGAGGTGCCGATGCGGATGCGGCAGGGATTGGGAGAAGGATTTATGGCTCTTGAGGCCGACTGGTTGGGTTGTGGGCTGCGGGCTATGGGCCTGTGACTACGTAGGTTTCTCTCGAGTCCATCTTCTTCGGTACTTCGGTGTATTCGGTTACTCGATACGTACACCGAATTGACTGAAGAGAGTTCAGTTTTTCAGATTAGCTGACCGAATTTATGGCTGAAGTTCGGTTTCGGTGACTTCGGGTTCAGTCACGGTTAGTTCGGTTTGATTCTTCGGTCATCGGTTTATATGCCCACCCCTACCTATCACTTGTAGCCCCCAAGTCTTAAGAAGGTAGCATAGCAACAGCTTAAGACTTGCTTCAATATGAATGTCACAAGCTTGAAGAAATCCAGGTTGCTCATCTCAATCACCAGTCAGAACTGAGTATTCCACATATGTAGCCCCCAAGTGCCGGGTTGTCATGCTTGCAGCAACCTGGGACTTGAAATTGACTTATGCTCATAAAAACTTCAACCAGTGTAGCCCCCAAGGGCCGGGTTATTTATGCAATAATGAGCAGGGACTTTGTAAATATGATCATGTAAACTTGAGCATCAATATGTAGCCCCCAAGGGCCGGCTCATTACGATGTGATGAGTCAGGTCTTTATAAATATAATCGTGCTTCATTGAAAATAACATCATATGATGTAACTCCACCATGGGGCTTGAACCCACGTCCACAAGGTTAAGAGCTTTATGCTTTACCAACTGAGCAGTGGACCCTTGAATATAATGGATTAAGACTTGTGTACCTTGAATCATTGATAGGAGCAATTGGTAGCCCGCAAGGGCCGGCTCATTATGATGTGATGAGTCGGGTCTTCAATAAGGCCAGTCAAAATGACTTTGCATTAGCCCCCAAGTGTCATGGTGCATGCTTGCAGCGACATGAGACTTGCATATTTTTATGTAATCTCAACCTGAATAATGTAGCCCCCAAGTGCCGGGTCGTAAGCCTGCAGCGGCTTTGGACTATTCCTTTGTAGAATAAATCATATCCATTGATAAATAATAACCATCGTGCTGAAGCGACTTTGAAAACCTTAATCATAATATTGGTTATTGATAACCATAATAATAATAAAAATCCAGCCATGTTTGGCTATTTGAAGATTTGAATAATGTAATCCAGTTTAAAAACCTCAATCATTCAATATCATCATGAAAATCTCGCCAATTTTGGCTATGAAAGATATGAATACCTTACCAGTTGATAAGTAAATCCGGAGTTTAAATACTCGGCGGCTCTTGGCCGATGGTGACTTAATGCGCATTCATTGTAAGCCGGAGTTTTTATAACCCGACGGCTGATAGCCTTTGAGAAAATCCAAAATGGATAACCCTTTTGAAGCATCAATTTTGATGATGAGCTTGAATTTATATCTCATAATTCTGCAAATCATGCACAAAGTGTAAATAACATATGCCCTGGCGATTTAACATCGAAAGCCAGGGTGGGTAGCCACCCGAATGCATTCTTATCCCGTGACATTGAATCACCTCGTTGGTTTAACCAATTCTTGTAGTGAGGGTGATAACCCCAATCTTGAGTACTTATAACTCCTTGCATATTGTGCCGGTTTATGTTAAAACCGTACCGGGTTGTGATAAACACCGGATTAACCATATATAATACTGGCGACTTATAGTCGAAACAAGACCGGGTTAATAAGCGCCGGATTATAACTGATCATGTACTGACAACTTGTAGTTGAAAGCCAAGCCAGGTCAAGGACGCCGGTTTACCAAAATATATTATGAATCTCAACAAAGGCGAAAAAACTTGGCAAATAGAACTCAAAAAGAACATGCGAGGCTTTTTACGAGCTGCCAGGCTCCAAATCGAGGCTTTTCATGGGCTGCTAGGCCGCTGAGTTAAACCATTTAACAAAGCCTTTTAAGATGGGCCTCCAATTAACCAATCGTCGTTTTAACTTTGACAAGTTCAGGGTCTGTATAAGATTGACTTGTCAAATGTTCGACGGGTCATACCAGGATTACCTAGACAGGACTGGCTTACTTGATGAAGGCAGGTTAACCCGGGGTTTTAGGCGAATACACCAGGCTTCCAAGCCGTGGCTTGATAGCCAATTACAAGGGTCCTTTCAAACTCTTTGTTGCTTTGCACAAAGAGCCCCCAAGTAACTTTTTGAGTTGTGCTCAGTGGGTGCCCATGTTTGAGTGTGCCTTTTGCAACACTATCTTTGTCCCCGAAGTGAATTCATGTTGGCCTTACGCCGATCAAGAGGTGTAGCTATTGTTCAGATATGACCAAGGCCCCTAGTGATATCCCTTTGTGGTTTCAAACCGATCAAGAGGTGTAGCTATGGTTCAGATATGACCAAGCCCCCTGGTGATTTTTCTGGTAGCCTTGCGCGGATCAAGAGGTGTAGCTATAGTTTGAATACGACTAAGCCCCTAAGTGATCAATAATATGATAAGCCAATAAGGCATGATACCCATGTTTGAACCGCGCATCATGGCAGCAGGTCCTCTTCGGCAACTTTTAATTTTTTGCAAGAGATAAATTCTTCTTGAACCGGGATTTTGAACCGGATATTGAGAGCGTTAGAGCTTTATGGAAGACATCTTTCCCTCGAACGGGATCTTAAACCAGAGTCTTCATTTTCAGCCAGAAATTTTCTGACGACCTTTAAACTCGAACTTGCGAGAAGGTAAATCTCTTTTTTTTGAACCAAAAATTCTTAAACCGGATTTGAGAGCCTTAGGGCCTTGTGGGAGAACAGATTTCCCTTGAACCGGATTTTAAACCGGCATTCTTCATTTTGAATCGGAAATTTTCTGACGGCCTTTAAATTTTCATCCATATGGTAGTAGCCTCCGGAACGGGGTTATCTTTCCCTCCAACGTCCTGGGGTTCTTGACTTTACTGAAAACCGGCAACATTTGCTGAGTCATATTACTATAGCCCCCGAGTCTCAAGGTGACTCGAGGAGTTGACTTGAGATTCTCCATATTTGGTCGTGATATAATCCGGCATAACTTGTATATCATTAGTGTTGATAGCATGATGTGAATCCACAGAAGGTTGAGGTGACTGCGACGAGTTATAAATGATCCCGCATGAGCTGTGTCAGCAACTCGGCCAATGGTTCCTTCCAACTGGTGATTTGAAGTTAACCAAAACTATAGTGGCGACGACTTGTGCGCCCGCCCGTTGAACCACCCAGTGCAGACGGCGGCTGATAGTATATGATAATTTGCCTTCATTTTGTTGAAACAAAACCGGGCTACCCAAGCTGTGACTTGTTCATACTCAATATATAGCTCATACAGACAAGTGCGGCCCGGTATGTTGATGTAGACCGGACTGCGGGGGACGGCGGCCTGTGCATGCATTATTGGGTAATTCGTATGGTCCTGACGAGTTGACGCGGACTGATATGTTAGCCAAAAAATATCCACCGCGGAGTTGACGATCACCACAGTGAAGCTGAAATCAATCATGGGCAAGTCGGCCATGCGAGCAGACAGATGAAACGGCCGCGGCGTTGTAAACCGGTGCGGGCGAGCAAGTTGTCCTCCGCGTTGTAAACTGGCACAGACGCATGAACCGGTGGCCAGGGCGGACGGGCGAATCGTCCGTGGTGTTGTAAGGTGGTGCAGACGGGCGAGTCGGCCGGCGCATTTATGTAACCCGGACCGCGATACGCGTGTCCGTGAATGGCATAAAAATTATCCTGATGTTTGGGCAGATAGTAAAACCACCGCAGCATCAGAAACGGCTTCGGAGTGATGAGTCGGTCGCGGCCTTGTAAGCCGGCACAGACGAGCCAGTTGTCCTCCGTGTTATAAACCGGTGCGGACGCGTGAACCAACGGCGAGGGCGGACGGTCGAGTCGCCCGTGGCGTTGTAAAGCGGTGCGGACAAGCGAGCCAGCCACGACGTTTGTAAGCCGGTGCAGGAGTCCGTTGAATAAAGACGACCACCCGTGTCAAATGATGTTGGCATGCCTCCATCTCCGCGGTATAATGCCACCTTGTGAAGAATAATTCTTCTGCATATAAAACACAGCAGGGCAAAGTAGTTTCGCTCGCATGAATTAATATGTGTTTAAAAATAAATAGGAAAAATAGCACCTGGTATTTTTCGAATGTTGATAGCAGCTTGGCCAAGGTGGCCAGCCTCCAGCGATGACAGCGTAGCACAATTCTTGTCAGCCTTGATGACAAACGACTGCAGTAAGAATTGATCATCTATTCGGATTCGACGGTGTGGCCACGGCAGTCGCTCGACATGCTGTCAAGGGGCAGCTCAATAGGTGACTAATTCAGGTCCGGTTTGATCATAGGTAGCAACGGAGTGCAGCCGTGGCATCTCAGAGGTGCCAGCTTCCCATTATCATCTCCCTCCGATGGATCCTTTTTCTTGTAAATCATCTCAGAATCCGTGCATGTACTAGTAGTTTTCCAAGTAGCAATGAATACTAGTACTTCTTTTGGTTGGTTTGACTTTCCTTGCATGTAAGTGCACCATCGAACGGAGCTAGCAGGCACACACTTTGAACATAATCATAGACTGGCCTTTCCCTCCAGCAGGGGCGGCTCAGTAATCCGGTGAGGACGGCGAACGTCAGCAGCGGATCATATCATAAGTGGTAGCGGCGACGGTGGCCTCACATACGGTGACTCAACGGAGACCAAACCCTCACCTGAAGAGGTGTGCGGGGAACGGGCCGCAGCAACAGATCAACCACTTGTCGGCGGTTTAACAGGGGCGCTGGCTGGTGAAACGGCCAGGTGGCCCGGCGCGGTAGAGACAAAGGGCGGGCCACGATACGGCAACCCGTCGTCTCAAAAGGTGGGCCACGGCAGAAGCAAGCCGGTGGAGGCGGGTCGTAGTGGCGATGCGAGCCGGTGGAGGTAACCGATAAAAACTGCATGCATGCTTTATACTCCCTCCATTCCACAATGTAATGCTTCATCTATCCCCGTGCTTCAATTTTGACCGTAAATTTAACTACCAAAATTGATTGCGGCGGGAGCAAAAGTTATATTAATGAATTCGTATTCGAAAGAAGTTTTTAATTATGTAACTTTTTCTCCCGTCGCAGTCGGTCTCGTTTGTTAAATTTATGGTCAAAGTTCGACCTCGAGAAACGCGGGCGCACTATATTTTGGAATGGAGGGAGTATGGTATCTTCCCAGGAGCTGACGTAGTGGAGAGACGTGGTTGTACTATGTGTCAATTAAACTTTGAAATCCGTGTAGCATTAGTACTAGATGTACTTGTAGCTGTATTTAGCCTCCACGTGAGGAGCTTCTTGGGGGCATCCCACTTGTGCACCACAATCAATAGTGATTTTGGGGAAATTAATCGTGGAAACGTAGGATCGTGGCTGGCCTGCTGCCAGTCCTTTTGTCTTGATCTGCATATAAACAAATTTGAGTGTCCAAGTCTTCGGTCTTTAAATCTGGCCTCTTTTGTTTTCTCTGCTTCATCTGATTCTGACGGACAAAATAATTTTCTTTTCCTCCTGGTCCCAGTGGGTTGCATGAATCCGTACCGGACTCCTTTTTTGTGTTGACAGTTAATCTAGAGTAATCGAGATGCTTCAGATTGCATTGAAACTTGAAACAAACGTGAAGATGTGGACAAAAACAGCCACAACTCGGCGGATCGCAAAAAACAACCGCAATGAAAAACTTCTGGTCCGTCTCGGTGCAATCGGCGACTGATGGATCCTTGACACTTCTCCTTATAAAAAATCCTTGTCTCGAACTTGGTGGATCTCCATGGCGCTCACTGCAGCCGCTTTAGCACGCAACCCTAAAAACTTCCAAATCATAATTTTGTACGCGCTGTTCCGACTGTTGGTCGATGTAGATCTTTCTGGAACTAACTTTCTTCATCCGGAAAATTATGAACTTCTCGATCCCTGAAGAAATCCCTTTAAGAACTCAACACCACCGTGCGCAGGCCTCACGGTGGGCGCCAGCTGTCGTGGAATTGTCACGGCAGATGTCCTTAGTGTCAGGACTTACTCGCGAGGCCAACGCATCTATGTGGTAGCTTGAGAGGGGTTGAGCGGGACGAGAGGCATGATGTATTACCCAGGTCCGGCCCCTCACGGTGGAGGTAAAAGCCTACATACTGCTTCATTGATATTGACGATGATGATCACGGTTACAAGAGTGCTCTATCTCGAGAGCTATTGTCTAAAACTAACTTGTCCAACTTGTGGAACTTGTGAATCTTGTCCCTTTTGGGGAGCCCTGCCCCTCCTTATATATGTTGAAGGGGCGGGTTACATGTGGAGTCCTATTAGGATTAGGACTAGTCCATCTTCTAATACAAACCGGATACAAGTCTGGGTCTTGACTCCTTGTAAGGGTAATATTATTCACACCTTTTCTCTTAAACCGGCCCACCATTAACATAAACTGGCCTTCTGGGTCTTGGGCCTTGCCATCCGTCTGTCCCGCCCGCCGGGTTACCAGTGAGTCATAATGTTTAGTCAGGTTGCTTGTAAACCGTCTGGTCAGTGCGGGTCACCGGTGAATCGCCAAGTCCGGCCGGGTTATACTTCCAGCCGGGTTACGCCGCGGGGTATATCCCCGACAAACCTCCTATTCAACCAATCTCATTAATAAGGAGCTCCAAAAAGAGGATTGAACCCACACATGATGTGGTGAAAAAGAAGAAAAGAAAAAGGAAGAGATGTAAAAAGATATCTCTCCCAAATAATGCTGCTCCTATTACTATTATGCCTCATGAAAATATAATTGTGGAAAATAATGATACTTCTTATGATCTCAAAAATCTTTTTGGCACTTTCTTGGAAGAATATGATAATTGCTATACTATTGGTGCTATCCATACTATTAATTATGAGAGTCATTATGCTTATGATATGAAAAGGCCAAAGCTTGGGGATGCTATGTTTGATGAAGATGATATTTTTGAGAATATATTTGTTACAATTAATGTTTTCCCCAGGCTTGGGGATGCTACGTTTAATGAAGATGATATTTTTAGTCTCCCAAGTTTTGATATGCAAATTTATAATGATGATAGCATGCCTCCTACTTATGATGATTATTATGATGATACTTATGCTATAAAAAGTAGTGATTATATTTATAAAACTTTTCATGATTATGGTTACCCCTTTTCTAAACATTATTCTTTTAATGTGGAAACAATTTATAGTATTCGAGTTTCTTATGATACTCCCACTATTCCGAATGAGAAGAATTTTGCTTATGTGGAGAGTAATAAATTTCTATGCTTGTAGATCATGAAAAGAATGCTTTAGGTGCTGGTTATATTGTTGAATTCATTCATGATGCTACTTAGAATTATTATGATGGAGGAACATATGCTTGAGGAATTGCAATAATATCAAGTTTCCTCTCTATGTGCTTAAAGTTTTGAAGTTATGCTTGTTTTACCCTCCTATGCAAGTTGATTCTTGTTCCCACAAGTTGTTTGCTCACAAAATCCCTATGCATAGGAAGTGGGTTATACTTAAATGTGCTAGTCATATTTTTCATGATGCTCTCTTTATGTTACAATTCTTATCTTTTATGTGAGCATCGTTGAAATCATCATGCCTAGCTAGGGGCGTTAAACGATAGCGCTTGTTGGGAGGCAACCCAACTTTATTTTTGTTCCTTGCTTTTTGCTCCTGTTTAGTAATAAATAATTTATCTAGCCTTTGTTATTATTGGGTTTTTATGTTTAATTTAGTGTTTGTGCCAAGTAGAACCGTTGGGAAGACTTGGGGAAAGTCTTGTTGATCTTGCTGTATAAAACAGAAATTTTAGCGCTCACGAGAATTGCTCCGGTTTTTTTATTGGAGAGTGATATTTAGTTAATTATTTTTGCAGATGATTAATAGATAAATTCCTCATGTCCAGAAATTTATTTTAGAATTTTTTGGGTTCCAGAAGTTTGCGTTAGTTACAGATTACTACAGACTGTTCTGTTTTTGACAGATTCTGTTTTCGAGTGTTGTTTGCTTATTTTAATGAATCTATGAGTAGTATCGGAGGGTATGAACCATAGATGAGTTGGAATATAGCAGATATTACACCAATATAAATAAAGAATGAGTTAATTACAGTACATGGAAGTGGTGTTTTGTTTTCTTTCGCTAACGGAGCTCACGAGTTTTCTGTTAAGTTTTGTGTTGTGAAGTTTTCAAGTTTTGGGTAAAGATTTGATGGACTATGGAATAAGGAGTGGCAAGAGCCTAAGCTTGGGGATGCCCAAGGCACCCCAAGGTAATATTCAAGGACAACCAAAAGCCTAAGCTTGGGGATGCCCCGGAAGGCATCCCCTCTTTCGTCTTCGTTCATCGGTAACTTTACTTGGAGCTATATTTTTATTCGCCACATGATATGTGTTTTGCTTGGAGCGTCATTTTATTTTATTTAGTTTTGCTTTCTGTTTGAATAAAATACCAAGATCTGAAATTCTTAAATGTTAGAGAGTCTTCACATAGTTGCATAATTATTCAACTACTCATTGAGCTTCACTTATATCTTTTGGAGTAGTTTGTCATTTCTCTAGTGCTTCACTTATATCTTTCTAGAGCACGGTGGTGGTTTTATTTTATAGAAATAGATGAACTATCATGCTTCAATTATATTATTTTGAGAGTCCTTTAGAACAGCATGGTAGTTTGCTTTGGTTATGAATTTAGTCCTAATATGATGGGCATCCAAGAGGGATATAATAAAAACTATCATATAAAGTGCATTGAATACTATGAGAAGTTTGATACTTGATGATTGTTTTGAGATATGGAGATGGTGATATTAGAGTCATGCTAGTTGAGTAGTTGTGAATTTGAGAAATACTTGTGTTAATTCTGTTATTCCCGTAGCATGCACGTATGGTGAACCGTTATGTGATGAAGTCGGAGCATGATGTATTTATTCATTGTCCTCCTTATGAGTGGCGGTCGGGGACGAGTGATGGTCTTTTCCTACCAATCTGTCCCCCTAGGAGCATGCGCGTAGTACTTTGTTTCGATAACTAATAGATTTTTGCAATAAGTATGTGAGTTCTTTATGACTAATGTTGAGTCCATGGATTATACACACTCTCACCCTTCCACCATTGCTAGCCTCTCTAGTACCGCGCAAATTTCGCCGGTACCATAAACCCACCATATATCTTCCTCAAAACAGCCACCATACCTACCTATTATGGCATTTCCATAGCCATTCTGAGATATATTGCCATGCAATTTTCCACCATTCCGTTATTATGACACGCTTCATCATTGTCATATTGCTATGCATGATCATGTAGTTGACATTGTATTTGTGGCAAAGCCACCATTCATAATTCTTTCATACATGTCACTCATGAGTCATTGCACATCCTGGTACACCGCCGGAGGTATTCATATAGAGTCATATCTTCTTCTAAGAATAGAGTTGTAATTCTTGAGTTGTAAGTAAATAAAAGTGTGATGATCATCACTATTAGAGCATTGTCCCAGTGAGGAAAGGATGATGGAGACTATGATTCCCCCATAAGTCAGGATGAGACTCCGGACGAAAATAAATAAATAAATAAAAGAGGCCAAAGAAGCCCAAATAAAAAAAGAGGCCATAAAAAAGAGAAAAGGCCCAAATAAAAAAATGAGAGAAAAAGAGAGAAGGGGCAATGCTACTATCCTTTTACCACACTTGTGCTTCAAAGTAGCACCATGATCTTCATGATAGAGAGTCTCCTATGTTGTCACTTTCATATACTAGTGGGAATCTTTCATTATAGAACTTGGCTTGTATATTCCAATGATGGGCTTCCTCAAGTGCCCTAGGTCTTCATGAGAAAGCAAGTTGGATGCACACCCACTTAGTTTCTTTTGTTGAGCTTTCATACATTTATAGCTCTAGTGCATCCGTTGCATGGCAATCCCTACTCCTTGCATTGACATCAATTGATGGGCATCTCCCTAGCCCATTGATTAGCCGCGTCAATGTGAGACTTTCTCCTTTTTTCTCCACATAACCCCCTTCATTATATTCTATTCCACCCATAGTGCTATATCCATGGCTCACGCTCATGTATTGCGTGAAATTTGAATTTTTTTGAGATTACTAAAGTATGAAACAATTGCTTGGATTATCATCGGGGTTGTGCATGATGAGAGCATTCTTGTGTGACGAAAATGGAGCATGACCAAACTATATGATTTTGTAGGGATGAACTTTCTTTGGCCATGTTATTTTGAGAAGACATGATTGCTTAGTTAGTATGCTTGAAGTATTATTATTTTTATGTCAATATTAAACTTTTATATTGAATCTTTCGGATCTGAACATTCATGCCATAATAAAGAAAATTACATGGAAAAATATGTTAGGAAGCATTCCACATAAAAAATTCTGTTTTTATCATTTACATCAATCGATGGGCATCTCCATAGCCCATTGATTAGCCTCGTTGATGTGAGACTTTCTTCTTTTTTGTCTTCTCCACATAACCCCCATCATCATATTCTATTCCACCCATAGTGCTATGTCCATGGCTCGCGCTCATGTATTGCGTGAAGGTTTATGAGTTTGAGATTACTAAAGTATGAAACAGTTGCTTGGCTTGTCATCGGGGTTGTGCATGATGAGAGCATTCTTGTGTGACGAAAATGGAGCATGACTAAACTATATGATTTTGTAGGGATGAACTTTCTTTGGCCATGTTATTTTGAGAAGACATGATTGCTTAGTTAGTATGCTTGAAGTATTATTATTTTTATGTCAATATGAACTTTTATCTTGAATCTTTCGGATCTGAATATTCATGCCACAATTAAGAAGAATTACATTGAAATTATGCCAAGTAGCACTCCGCATCAAAAATTCTGTTTTTATCATTTACCTACTCGAGGACGAGCAGGAATTAAGCTTGGGGATGCTGATACGTCTCCAACGTATCTATAATTTTTGATTGCTCCATGCTATATTATCTACTGTTTTGGATGTTTATGGGCTTTATTATACACTTTTATATCATTTTTGGGACTAACCTATTAACCCAGAGCCCAGTGCCAGTTTCTGTCTTTACCTTGTTTTAGAATATCGCTGAAAAGGAAAGCCAAATGGAGTCCAATTGACCGGAAACTTCATGAAATTTATTTTTGGATCAGAAGAAGCCCAAAAGACTTGGAGTGCACGTCAGGGGATCTACGAGGAGGCCACGAGGCAGGGGGGCGTGCCCAACCCCCTGGGTGCGCCCTCCACCCTCGTGGGCCCCTCGTGGCTCCCCTGACGTACTTCTTCCGCCTATATCTCTCCATATACCCTAAAAACATCCGAGAGCACAATAGATCGGGTGTTCTGCCGCCAGAAGCCTCCATAGCCACCGAAAACCAATATAGACCCGTTCCGGCACCCTGCTAGAGGGGGAATCCTTCTCCGGTGGCCATCTTCATCATCCCGGTGCTCTCCATAACGAGGAGGGAGTAGTTCTCCCTCGGGGCTAAGGGTATGTACCAGTAGCTATGTGTTTGATCTCTCTCTCTCTCGTGTTCTTGAGGTGGTACATTCTTGATGTATCGCGAGCTTTGCTATTATAGTTGGATCTTATGATGTTTTCTCCCCCTCTACTCTCTTGTAATGGATTGAGTTTCCCCTTTTGAGTTGTCTTATCGGATTGAGTCTTGAAAGATTTGAGAACACTTGATGTATGTCTTGTCGTGCGTATCTGTGGTGATAATGGGATATCACGTGATTCACTTGATGTATGTTTTGGTGATCAACTTGCGGGTTCTTCCCATGAACCTATGCATAGGGGTTGGCGCACGTTTTTGTCGTGATTCTCTGGTAGAAACTTTTGGGCACTCTTTGAGGTTCTATGTGTTGGTTGAATAGATGAATCTGAGATTGTGTGACACATATCGTATAATCATACCCACGGATACTTGAGGTGACATTGGAGTATCTAGGTGACATTAGGGTTTTGGTTGATTTGTGTCTTAAGGTGATATTCTAGTACGAACTCTAGGGCTGTTTGTGACACTTATAGGAATAGCCCAACGGATTGATTGGAAAGAATAACTTTGAGGTGGTTTCGTACCCTACCATAATCTCTTCGTTTGTTCTCCGCTATTAGTGACTTTGGAGTGACTCTTTGTTGCATGTTGAGGGATAGTTATATGATCCAATTATGTTATTATTGTTGAGAGGACTTCCACTAGTGAAAGTATGAACCCTATGCCTTGATTCCTTTCATTGCAATACCGTTTATGCTCAATTTTACCATTAGTTACCTTACTGTTTTTATATTTTTAGATTACAAAAACTATTATCTTCTACCCATATTGCACTTGTATCACCATCTCTTCGCCGAACTAGTGCACCTATACAATTTACCATTGTATTGGGTGTGTTGGGGACACAAGAGACTCTTCGTTATTTTGTTGCAGGGTTGCTTGAGAGAGACCATCTTCATCCTACGCCTCGTACGGATTGATAAACCTTAGGTCATCCACTTGAGGGAAATTTGCTACTGTCCTACAAACCTATGCACTTGGAGGCCCAACAACGTCTACAAGAAGAAGGTTGTGTAGTAGACATCAATGTGTGGAGAATAGTAGTAGATGCAGAATCGTTTCGGTCTACTTAACACGGACATGATGCCTATATTTCATAATAATTGCCTAGATATTCTCATAACTATGCGCTCTTCTAACAATTGCTCGACAGTAATTTGTTCACCCACCGTAATACTTGAGAGAAGCCACTAGTGAAACCTGTGGCCCACGGGTCTGTTCCTTATTATATTGCATCTCATTTTATTATCACAGCTCGTTTACTATTTTGCAATCTATACAACAAAAATACCAAAAATATTTATCTTATTATCTTTATCATATCTCACTTTCGCAAGTGACCGTGAAGGGATTGACGACCCCTTTATCGCGTTAGTTGCGAGGTTCTTGATTGTTTGTGCAGGTACTAGGTGACTTGCGTGTTATCTCCTACTGGATTGATACCTTGATTCTCAAAAACTGAGGGAAATACTTACGCTACTTTGTTGCATCACTGTCAGTGTTAAAACCGGCGGATCTCGGGTAGGGGGTCCCGAACTGTGCGTCTAAGGTCGATGGCAATAGGAGACAGGGGACATGATGTTTACCCAGGTTCGGGCCCTCTTGATGGAGGTAATACCCTACTTCCTGCTTGATTGATCTTGATGATATGAGTATTACAAGAGTTGATCTACCACGAGACCGTAGAGGCTAAACCCTAGAAGCTAGCCTATGATTATGACTGTTTGTATATCTATCGACTAGCCTGGCCCTGGTTTATATAATGCACCAGAGACCTCTGATAACAAGAGTCCTAGCCGAATACGCCTGTGGGGGAGGAGTCCTTGTCTTGACCACCAAGTCTTGTGGAATCTTCCTTGTATGCGGCAGCTGTCCGAACTGGCCCATGAGTATACGGCCATGGGGGTTGAGGGAGTCCTGGATTAGGGGGTCTCCGGACAGCTGGACTATATCCTTTGGCCGGACTGTTGGACTATGAAGATACAAGATTGAAGACTTCGTCCCGTGTCCAGATGGGACTCTACTTGGCGTGGAAGGCAAGCTAGGTAGTACAGATATGTATATCTCCTCCTTTGTAACCGACCTTGTGTAACCCTAGCCCCCTCTGGTGTCTATATAGACCGGAGGGTTTAGTCCGTAGGACAACAGACAATCATACCATAGGCTAGCTTTTAGGGTTTAGCCTCTCTGATCTCATGGTAGATCTACTCTTGTACTACCCATATCATCAATATTAATCAAGCAGGACGTAGGGTTTTACCTCCATCAAGAGGGCCCGAACCTGGGTAAAACATTATGTCCTCTGCCTCCTGTTACCATCCGCCTTAGACGCACAGTTCAGGACCCCCTGCCCGAGATCCGCCGGTTTTGACACCGACATTGGTGCTTTCATTGAGAGTTACTCTATGCCGTCGCCAGAAGGAAGGATGTCTCGTCTCGTCTTTAAAGATGGTACTTCTGTCGGGGGAGCTTTGGCTGTCGGCCAAACTCTCCGGCTAGGCTGGTTCATCATGACCGCCTGTTCGGCCGCCGCGCCGACGATGACTTCTCGGGTCATCGAAAACAACCTCCACGTCAAATCGGCACTCGCCGAATAGATGGATCCAATGGAGCTCGCCTCCTTAAACGAGCTCTTGGATCGCATCGCCGCCTTGGGAGTCGCTACGGACTATGATCAGATTGGGCTTAAACCCGACCGAAGGGAGATTAACTCTCCACCGATCACCCATAATATTCAGTGGTGGAGGAACAACGCAGCGACCTTTCCTCTATCCTGAGGACCAATTATGTCCGGATTCCCGAGCTCTTCGAGCCGGACGCCCGTTCGCAGGAGGACAACATCCAATCCCGGAACCTTGAGTCAGGCAGCGGACCAGGATTATCGGGTAACACCCCAGAACCGGAACTTCCAAAATTGGAAACTCCTCGGCCCCTGGATCCCAGATCGGGAGCGGGTTCGGATTCAATTCCACCCACACACGCAAACATAAGCGATCTTTCCCACATCAGGCAAGAGCCCCAGGAAACAGTACATCACTATTGGGCCAAATTCCTCCTTGCAATGAACAAGGTTAAGGACTGTCGCGAGGAAGACGCAATCTCATTTTCTGCAGTAATTGCACGGACAAGGGAATCCTTAACGCCATAACTCGCCGTGAGATAACACGCTTCGCTGATTTGGCGTCCATAGTACGAAAGTACTATGCGATGGAAAGTGCCTGGAAAACCGAAACAAACTTTTGGGATAATCCGGCCCTGAATACAAACCCAGTCCGGAATAAAAGGGTGCATTATCACAATACACCCGGGTCAACTACCAAAAAGCAAAAACCCTCTACAGGGCATGGAACCGTACTGGAGGGATGGCTCAACGGACCCTGCATAATTCATAGCACAGCGGATACAATACCAAGGCACAGCCTTAGAGCATGTTGGATACTCCGACAGGTGGCCAAAAGTGGTGAGGATCTTCTTATCCCAAATACCACAAAGCACCATCCCTTGGATAGCAACACAATATTAACAGTGTTCGAGACCTTCGCGTCAAATAATAGGCGCAAGCGAACACTCCGCAGCATGGCCGAAATCTACCACGTAGTAGCAATAAATCCATGGAGTGACACGGCTATTACCTTCAATGCCAGTGATGAACATAAATTACGAACAGCCCGAGCACCAGCCGCACTGGTCCTCAGTCCAATCGTGGACGGCTTTCGACTTACCAAATTACTCATGGATGGCGGCAGCGCACTAAACCTCATCTATGAGGAAACTCTTCAAAAGAAGGAAATAGACTGGAACCGCATCGAGCAAAGTAGCACAACCTTTAGAGGAATTATCCCTAGTCAGGAAGCACGCTGTGCTGGAAAAATCACACTAGATGTGGTATTCGGCACGCCGAACAATTATAGGTCTGAAGAAATTACATTCCAAGTGGCCCCGTTCAGCAGTGGCCATCACGCTCTTTCAGGACGGGAGGCGTTCACAATCTTCCAAGTCGTACCCCATTACGGGTACATGAAGCTTAAAATGCCCGGGCCCAACGGAATCATCACTCTCGCCAGTGATTCGGACACAGCACTCCGCGCCGAAAACAAAACAGCGGCATTGGCCCTCGAGGCATTATCCGAAGCCCTCTCGGCCGAGGAATTAACAATGCTACGCTCAACAGTGGATAGGGACGACGTGATACTCGACAAAAGATCCAAGTCCACCTCTTTTAAACCAGCGGATGAAATAGTCAAATTCCATGTCCACCCAACGGACCCTACAAAAACAGCCTCCATCGGGGCACAGTTAAACCCCATTGTGGACGCCGCACTACGAGAGTTCCTGCGTGAGAACTGGGACATATTCGCGTGGCATCCCTCAGACATACTAGGAATCCCGCGCAGGCTGGCCGAGCATAGCCTCAATGTCCTAAAGGGATTCAAGCCGGTCAAGCAAGCTCTTCGGTGTTTCTCCGAACCTAAGAGACAGTCCATGGGAGAAGAACTAGCCAAGTTATTGGAGGCCGAATTCATCAGAGAAATAAAACATCCGGACTGGCTAGCGAACCTGGTGATGGTACCAAAGAAGGACAAATCCTGGCGCCTTTGTGTCGATTTCAAAGACCTCAATAAAGCTTGCCCAAAGGATCCCTTCCCCCTCCCACGCATCGATCAAATTATTGATGCTACCGCAGGACACGAGTCATTGTGTTTCCTCGAAGCATACTCCGGTTACCACCAAATCAAGATGGCGGAGTCCGACCAAGCCGCAACGACATTCATCACACCTTTTGGGCTCAAAAATGCCGGCGCAACATATCAGCACATGATTCAGACATGCCTGGAGAAACAAATTGGCAAAACAGTAGAGGCATACGTAGACGATGTGGTCGTCAAAACCAAACATGTCGACTCTTTGATAGACGACTTGAGGCTCACATTCGAGAACCTCCAAACATATGACATCAAGATCAATCCGGAAAAATGCGTTTTCGGCGCACCAGCCGGAAAGCTCATGGGATTCATTGTCTCCAGTAGAGGTATTGAAGCTAATCCGGCCAAAATCCGAGCATTGTCACAGTTGGCTACCCCAACAGACCTCAAACAAATCCAGAAGTTAACTGGATGCGTGGCGGCTCTAAGCCGCTTTATCTCCCGCTTAGGAGAAAAGGCTTTACCCCTCTATCGCCTCCTTCGGTGCACCGAACACTTCGAGTGGACAGACGCGGCCACAGCTGGATTGGAAGAAATAAAGGCCATTTTGGCAACCAACCCAATCCTGGCCGCACCAAACATCGGCGAACCAATGCTGTTATACATTGCGGCAACTCATCAAGTTGTAAGCGCGGTGCTCGTTGTCGAACAGGAAGAGGACGGCCACAAATTCCCTCTTCAAAAGCCGGTATATTATGTATCCACTGTCCTCACTCCATGCAAATCACGGTACCCGCATTACCAAAAGATATCATATGCGGTATTCATGCAATCACGGAAACTGCGACACTACTTTCAAGAGTGTTCGATTACAGTAGCCTTGGAAGTGCCACTTAATGATATTATCAACAACCGCGACGCTACGGGCCGGATTGCCAAATGGGCCATTGAGCTCCTCCCATTCGACATAACATACAAACCTCGCCGAGCCATTAAATCGCAAATACTGGCCGACTTCGTCACCGAATGGACGGTGGCCGAACTCCCTAAAGAGTATGGCACATACTCCAATTGGATCTTGCACTTCGACGGCTATAAAATGTTGGCCGGTCTAGGGGCTGGCGTCATCCTGACGTCCCCAACCGGAGATACCGTTTGGTACATACTGCAAATATTGTATACAGACTCCAACAATGCAGCCGAATACGAAGCTCTATTGCATGGTCTTCGGATGGCAGTATCCATGGGAATTCAACGCCTGGAGGTGCGTGGGGATTCAAACCTCGCAATATCCGAAATAAACGGAGATTTTGACGCCAAGGATCCGAAAATGGCGGCCTATCGAAACGCCTTCCTAAAAATGTCAGCTCGGTTCGAGGGACTCGAATTTCACCATGTGGCTCGGGAAAACAATCAGGCGGCGGATATCCTCGCCCGCATCGGCGCAAAACGCGACGCGGTCCCTCCCAACATATTCTTGGAAAGGCTTTTCAAGCCATCCGTAGTATGGGAAGGGGACTGTCGGTGTCAAAACCGGCGGATCTCGGGTAGGGGTTCCCAAACTGTGCGTCTAGGCCGGATGGTAACAGGAGGCAGGGGACACGATGTTTTACCCAGGTTCGGGCCCTCTTGATGGAGGTAAAACCCTACGCCCTGCTTGATTGATATTGATGATATGGGTAGTACAAGAGTAGATCTACCACGAGATCAGAGAGGCTAACCCTAGAAGCTAGCCTATGGTATGATTGTATGTTGTGATTGTTGTCCTACGGACTAAAACCCTTCGGTTTATATAGACACCGGAGAGGGTCAGGGTTACACAAGGTCGATTACAAAGGAGGAGATATCCATATCCGTATTGCCTAGCTTGCCTTCCACGCCAAGTAGAGTCCCACTCGGACACGAGACGAAGTCTTCAATCTTGTATCTTCATAGTCTAACAGTCTGGCCAATGGAGATAGTCCGGCTGTCCGGAGACCCCCTATTCCAGGACTCCCTCAGTAGCCCCTGAACCAGGCTTCAATGACGATGAGTCTTGCGCGCAGTATTGTCTTCGGCATTGCAAGGCGGGTTCCTTCTCCGAATACATCACAGAAGAATTTGAATACGAGGATAGTGTCCGACCCTGCAAAATAAGTTCCACATTCCACCGTAGACAGAATAATATTTTTGCAGATCTAATTTGCTGGCTTGTTTTGGGAGCATGACGTTACGTCATGGCCCAGTGATTATTCGAACCGTTTCTTTTAACCAGCCCCGCACATAACGCGAGGCAATTTTTCGATACGTCTTGTCCAAGCAGAGATCGTGTCCCCTTATTACGGGATTCTCAT
This sequence comes from Triticum urartu, assembly GCF_056163025.1. Classification (NCBI taxonomy): domain Eukaryota; kingdom Viridiplantae; phylum Streptophyta; class Magnoliopsida; order Poales; family Poaceae; genus Triticum; species Triticum urartu. Next base: position 145,155,623 of record NC_141879.1, on the reverse strand, counting down.
CAATACGGGCGTGGGTAACCCAACCGCGCCATCAATTGCGGCGCTTGGGGGATAAGCGAGTTTTACCAGGCAAGTGGGGACGCTTAGCTTTGTCCGCCCATATAAAGGGGTAAGGATTCACCTTTCTATCCACGCCTTCTTCCTCCCTTGCCCATCCGTTTTCGCACACTCGAACTCTAGCGCCCAAGTCCGCACTTCCCACCTCGACCTTCTCCAATCATGTCGGGAGCGGGAGGCAAGTGGATGGTCTCCTCCCTCACGGAGGGAGACATCAAGAAACTGAGGAGAGCCGGATACCTGCCCGACGGCATCGCGCACCGGCTCCCAGATGAGGGGCAGCTCATCCTCACCCCCAGGCCCCATGAGAGGGTAGTATTCCTCACCCATTTCCTCCACGGACTGGGATTCCCTCTCCACCCCTTCGTTCGGGGGCTCATGTTTTATTACGGCCTGGATTTCCACGATCTGGCCCCGAACTTCATCCTCAACATCTCGGCGTTTATCGTCGTGTGCGAGGCCTTCCTCCGCATCAAGCCCCACTTTGGCTTATGGCTGAAGACCTTCAATGTCAAGCCGAAGGTGGTGGGCGGCCGCCAGGCGGAGTGCGGAGGCGCCATGGTGGGCAAGATGCCCAACGTAACATGGCTCGAGGGCTCCTTTGTGGAAACCATAAAGGGGTGGCAATCGCGGTGGTTCTATATCACTGAGTCACGCGACCCTGCATGGGTAGCGGCCCCCGAGTTCCGATCTGGCATCCCCACGCGTCTCACCTCCTGGAAAGAGAAGGGCCTGTCCTGGGGTAATTCGAAAGAGCTGACCGGACTCCAAACATGTATTCAAAACATGGTGGACAAGAAGCTCAAGCTTGTCAACATAGTCCAAGTTATGCTCATCCGCCGGATACTCCCGTGCCAACAACAGGAGTTCAACTTGTGGGAGTTCAATCCGGCGCAGCACCGAACTCTGAACAGGCTCTTCGACACGACTCATGAAGACGACTGGAGGGTGCTCTTCAAAAGTGTCGAGGTCCCCCTATTACCGAGGATCGCGGATTCAGCCGAAGCGCCAAGCCAGTGCGGTAAGATGCTTTACCTTTCATAGGATACTTATTTTATATAGATTGGCTCTGTGCGGGATCTAAACTCCCGTACCTTTGACAGGACTGGCAGAAGATGGCCGGACAAATCGATGGTCTGGCTCCTTTGCCCGAAGGCCCCGCAGACGCTCTTCTGGCGAAGATGTTGACTCCAGCCCCTTATACGGTGCCGGAGAAGACCAAGAAGGCCAAGGGAACTCGAAAGAGTTCCCGACGCCAGGCGTCGTCGGACTCACCGTCCGATGACTCTGCGGCGCACTCTTCCCCCGAAGACGAGGAAGAAGAAGAAGATGCTCCCCCACCGACTGGGGGAGACAGGAAAAGGAAGGCCGCCCCAACCGGGAAGGCCGGAGGGCCAAGAAGGGAAGGACTCTCCTTCCGGACGGTTCCACCACCGCCGATGAAGGCGAACACGAGTGGTTGCCCAGGGTCAAGCCCCCGGGGAGATCGTAAGTATTCGGATACCATAATAACTCATAGGATTCCTTTGTTGCATTGCTTTCCCTAACGCCAAACGCGATTATGCAGGCCGCCACGAGCCAATATCGAGGTATTATCGGACGGCTCCTTGGGCTCGTCGGACATGGATAGCGATCCAGTCCCGACCGCCACCTCCCCTCATCCTGCCGACGATGCCGAGATGTTGTCTCAAGAGGCACCGGATCGAGGGGAGACAGTCCCGGAGGCGCCTCAAGGCGACCTTCCGGACTCCGGGAGCCGAGGGGACGGGGCCCTCGAGAGCTCCGAGTTCGGCCCTCAGCCGAACACCGCACCGGACCCTCCAGCGGTTCCGGGCTCGGGCAGGCGGCCTCCTTCTAAGAGGGGCAAGATGCCTGTGCCGGTGACCTCTGTCCATCCAGAGGCGCCGGACAATCTGCTGGAAGCGCTTTGTAGCACTTCCATCGACGAGGAGCACCGCACTATCATGAGTGCGGTGATCCAGAAGGTTCAGTCCGCCAAGAGCGGATTGACTGAAGCCTGTGCCAGCCTTCTAACAGGCTTCGAGGTAAGTGTTTTAAAATGTAGTAGAAATATTACCGCATAGACAGTAGCCCCTGATGCTCTGTTCGGTGTTCGCAAAGAAAAGTCGAACAGAGGATCAAATAATATCGCAGGAGTCTAATATAAGTATGTCAATATGCGTATGCAGGCTTCGCTGCTGGCGTCCGCTGCACTGACTTCGGAGGTCGCCGTACTGAAGCAGGACCTCGAGGGGTCTAGGAAAGAGCTCGGCCATGCTAAGAGGCAGCTCGAGGAGAACAGGGGTAAGTAATGCCCCGTCTATAGATATGTATATATAAAAAAGGACGCGGTTGCAAAATGACAGGATCATTGTATGTTTGCCAGGGGCCACGGCCGAGGTGGCGACCCTGAAGCAAGTGCTAACCAATGCCGAAGATAAAGCGGCCAAGGAGCGCACCGAGCGAGAGAAGCACGAGGCTCGGGTGGGCAAGGTGCAGCAAGAGCTCCAGGCTCTCATGACGAAGCACGAGGCGTTGGAGCTTGACTCGAAGACGCGAGAGTCTGAGCTTGCCACGGCCCTTGAGAGCGTAAAGAGTGCCAAGGCTGAGGCCCAGAAGGCCCTCCAAGAGATTGACGCGATGAAGAAGATAGCGGCGGGTAAGGCTTTCTATATGCAAAGCAAGCATGTAAAAGTAAATTACCGATTACTTACCCGGATCCGGAGCTCTTTAGGAGCATTCGCAGATTTGCCCCGCGGTGTGTCCGATGCCGCACAATTTTACCAGGCCAAGGACGGAAGCTCGACGGAGAAGCTGTTCTGGTCTCAGTATGCTGAGGCCGAACATCCGGTGCCAATGAGTGACCAGCTGAAGCAGATGGTCGAGCTGCATAAGGCGGCCGATCAGGCCATGAAGAGCTTTATAGTCTGGCTGTGGCCTGGCGACGCCCTTTTGAACAGCTTCTTCAGCCTGGTGAGGCGGCTTGTGGATGCCTGCCCGTGTCTGGAGGTCGTCAAGCGATCTGTCAGCATTGAAGGTGCACGCCGGGCTTTCACCTGTGTGAAATTGCAGTGGGTCAAGCTAGACGCCGTGAAGCTGATCAAGGAGGGGCCGCCAGAGGGCAAGGAGCACCGCCACCCCGAGATGTACTACGAGGGTGTTCTGCCGGGTGCCCGTCTCATCGCGGACGAGTGTTCAAAAAATGTAATATTTGAGTAAACTTGCTCGTTTTATCCTGTATTTATGAAAACTTGTTTCATATGCGCTATGCAACGCTTGTTTGAATTTAAAATATTACCTTCTGTTTGGCTGTTTATCCAATCTGAGAGATGGCTAGTCCTCGGCTTCTGCCCCCATGCCACGAGTGCTGGGGTGTTCGAGATAAACCTGAGCACTCTTGTTCCCATATTTGGGTCCTTCGAGGGAGGTGCTCAGCACAACGAACAAGGCAACCGAGCTAATAATTCTTTATCACTCTCACTTAGCCATAGAATTCTATAATTTTAAATTTCGGCGAAGCCCCTGGTATTCGGAAGGCCGAATTCAGGGCACGATACACGCCTATAAGCCAGACAGGGCCGGCCCCTCGCCCTAAGCGGCATAAGTCTTTAGGGACTCGAAAAACCTCGCCGAACAGCGACCAGTCTCTCGCCTTACCATGACAGTCAGTTTTAGCTTTCTCTACTGAGGTGCTAAGCCCAACAGAACCGGGGCACAATCGTAGTAGTTCTCCTAGCGCTACCTTAGCCGATAGAGCGGAACGTAAGGTACCAAAACATAGGAGCCGGGAAAACCCAACATTTGACCAAAGACATGATTCGGAGCTGATGCATATAATGCTATAAGTTCGGGGTGTCGCACTTGTGAAAGTGTTCGGACTTTTCACACCGCATTGTGGGGTACGTAAGCCCATGGTGTATTGGTCGTACCATAGTGTACGGTTGCAAGGCATCATTAATGAACACACATATATATATATATAACAAGAATGCAATAATAGTCTTAATGTCATGCATTATTTATTAAAAAATTGCGTTAAAGCAGAGTGATACAGATAGTGTGATAAGCAAAGAGTAGGACTATGTCCCTTCCAAGGGCAAGATGAGGAATGATATTAAATTGAATATTTCACTCGTTACTGTAATCAACCTGGGAATTCTGTGATATAACGTAGCTGTCTGCCTACTTGGTTGCTGCATCATGTGTTCGGCAATAGTGCTGCCGGACAGTGTTTCCAGAGATTAAGGTCCTGAAAGAAAAGGAAAAATAACCAAACGGGAAGCCCCTAGTGCTGTTTAGGCCGCGTCTTGGGGCATGCCGCAGTTGTGCCCCCCTCCCCACCTGTGCCCATGGTATTTTTAATGCGTAATTATGTACGCGCGGCACGAGTTCCACCGCTGGGCTGGGATTGGGGTGGCCTCTGTATTGCTACGCGAGCTCAGATCGCGCCAGGCGGTCTATTTGCCGATTGCCCCGAGCGCGCTTGAAGGTGTCCAGGCTGTGAAGCGCCGAACTGGTTGATTGCCTTGAGAGGCTGCTTTGCGTTTCTGCTGTGAGGGCTGCGGTGTGCTCCTCTATTCGGAGAGAGCGCTCTGTGTTTCCATTGACTGTGATAACTCCGCGAGGTCCTGGCATCTTAAGCTTGAGGTAATGCGGTACCGCATTGAATCTAGCAAATGCGGTTCGCCCGAGTAGCGTGTGATAACCACTGCGGAACAGGACTATATCGAAGATTAACTCTTCGCTTCGGAAGTTATCCGGGGATCCGTAGACCACTTCCAGTGTAATTGAGCCTGTGCAATGGGCCTTGACACTTGGAATGACGCCCTCAAAGGTCGTCTTTGTGGGTTTGATCCTTGAGGGGTCTATACCCATTTTGCGCACTGTGTCCTGATAAAGCAGGTTCAGGATGCTGCTGCCATCCATAAGGACTCGAGTGAGGTGAAATCCATCGATGATTGGGTCTAGGACCAGTGCGGCGAATCCGCCATGATGGATACTAGTGGGGTGGTCCCTGTGATCGAAGGTGATCGGACAGGAGGACCAAGGGTTGAACTTTGGGGCGACTGGCTCCAACGCATATACGTCCCTGAGCGCACGCTTCCACTCCCTCTTGGGGATGTGAGTTGCGTATATCATGTTCACCGTCCGCACTTGCGGGGGAAACCTCTTCTGTCCTCCAGTGTGCGGCTGCCGGGGCTCCTCCTTGTCATCGCTATGCGGCCCCCTGTCCTTGTTTTCGGCAATTAACTTGCCGGCCTGCTTGAACACCCAACAATCCCTGTTGGTGTGATTGGCTGGCTTGTCTGGGGTGCCGTGTATTTGACACAAGCGATCGAGTATACGGTCCAAGCTGGACGGACCCGGCGTACTTTGTTTGAATGGCTTTTTCCGCTGACCGGGTTTAGAGCCTTTGAATCCGGCATTGACTGCCGTATCCTCCGAATTTTCGCTGTTAATGCGGCGCTTATGCTTGTTGCGACGTGACCTGCTATTGCCATCCTTGGTATCTGAGGTACCATGGTTCTTTGATATGTTATTACTGCGAGCCAGTCAGCTGTCTTCTCCCGCATAAAAGCGGGTCATGAGCGTCGTGAGAGCTGCCATAGATTTCGGCTTTTCCTGACCAAGGTGCCGGGCTAGCCACTCGTCTCGGATGTTGTGCTTGAAAGCCGCTAAGGCCTCCGCATCCGGACAGTCGACGATTTGGTTTTTCTTTGTAAGGAACCGAGTCCAGAATTGCCTTGCCGACTCTTCTGGCTGCTGAATTATGTGGCTCAAATCATTGGCGTGTGGTGGTCGCACATAAGCGCCCTGAAAGTTGTCGAGGAATGTGGCTTCCAGATGTTCCCAACAGCTAATGGAGTCCGCTGGCAAGCTGTTAATCCAATGCCGCGCTGGTCCTTTGAGCTTTAGTGGGAGATATTTGATGGCGTGTAAGTCATCGCTGCGGGCCATGTGGATGTGGAGGAGGAAGTCCTCAATCCATACTGCGGGATCTCTTGTGCCGTCGTATGATTCAATATTTACAGGTTTGAAACCTTCTGGGAATTGATGTTCCATTACTTCGTCTGTGAAGCATAAGGGGTGTGCGGCGCCTCTGTATTGGGCTATATCTCGACGCAGCTCGAATGGGTCTTGCCCGCTGTGTTCGGCCTGGCCGGATTTGCTTTTACTATATCCGGCGTGACGTTTGTCGTCTCGCAGAGTGGTGCGCCCTCGTGATCCGTAGATCGATCTTGAATGCTTTGCCTTGTCCTCCAATATGTCCCGCAGGTCTGGCGTATCTCCCCATGCCTTTTTATTTGAATGGCGTTGGGGTGGAGGCTGAGCTTTTGGCTGGAATGCCTCTCTATCGCAGCCACGAGGTGGCCGATCAGCCGTCTCATACGCTTCTTCCTCCAGACGGGGTAGTAACCTGCGTCTGGGGTAACTCTTGGAGGGGCTCTCGAGTTTATATTCCTCGGCCGCGAGGACTTTAGTCCATTTGTCAGCTAGCAGATCTTGATCAGCTTGAAGCTGCTGCTGCTTTTTCTTCAGGCTATTTGCTGTGGCCATAAGCCGGCGCTTGAAGCGCTCTTGTTTGACGGGATCCTCTGGTATGGAGAATTCATCGTCGCCGAGGCTTGCCTCGTCTTCGGAGGGGGGCATGTGATTGTCATCCTCCTCCTCTCCGTCTGCCGCTTTCTCGGGAGAGCTGGCTCCTCCATCCTCCTGCTCTAAATCTTGCTGGAGGGGTTTGTTGTTTTCTTCGGCACTATCCGGAGTGTTATTATCTCCAGTGCCGGTATCACCACTTTTGCTTTGGCGGGACATAGAGCGGCGCCGCTGATGTCGGCGTTTGGGTTGCTTCTTGGAGGGGTCATCCTCCACTATCCCGTCGCCATTGCCTTCTTTGGGTGTATCCACCATGTATATGTCATATGACGAGGTGGCTTTCCAGTGCCCTATAGGTGCTGGTTCATGTTCATCTCCTACATCATCGTCCATACCGTTGATGTCTTCGGAGTCGAAGTCGAGCATGTCGGTTAAATCATCGATAGTGGCTATGAAGTGGGTGGTGGGTGGGCGTCGAATTTCTTTGTCGTCCGCATCCCAATCCTGTTGGCCATAATCCGGCCAGGGCTCTCCTGACAAAGAGAGAGACCTTAGTGAATTCAGAATGTCGCCGAAGGGCGAGTGCTGAAAGATATCCGCGGCGGTGAATTCCATGATCGGCGCCCAATCGGATTCGATTGGCAGGGGCGCGGGCAGTTCGGAGTCAGAAAAAGAGTCCGGCACCTTAGAGTCATGCGCTGCGCAGAGGATTATGCTGGTGTTCGGCTCGATCGCCGTTGAGACTACAGCCCCTAAGGCGGTGTCTAACCACCCATCCTCGATTGGCGCAGTTGGCTCCGAACTAAGGGTCGAAGCTGATGCGGGCGCGGCCTCTGGGGTACTGTTCGGTGGCAGAGCTAGGTCATACCCATCGCGACAGTGCGGTGCGCCTGGCAGTGGCTCGAATCCGTCGAAGATCAAGTCTCCGCGGATGTCGGCCGTGTAGCTCAAACTTCCAAATCTGACCTGATGGCTAGGGGCGTAGCTTTCAATCTACTCCAGATGGCCAAGCGAATTAGCCCGCAGTGCAAAGCCGCCGAATACGAAGATCTGTCCGGGGAGAAAAGTCTCACCCTGGACCGCATCGCTATCGATGATAGTAGGAGCCATCAAGCCTAACGGCGACGACACAGAGGAACTCTCAATGAAAGCACCAATGTCGGTGTCAAAACCGCCGGATCTCGGGTAGGAGGTCCCGAACTGTGTGTCTAGGCCGGATGGTAACAGGAGGCAGGGGACACGATGTTTTACCCAGGTTCGGGCCCTCTTGATGGAGGTAAAACCCTACGTCATGCTTGATTGATATTGATGATATGGGTAGTACAAGAGTAGATCTACCACGAGATCAGAGAGGCTAACCCTAGAAGCTAACCTATGGTATGATTGTATGTTGTGATTGTTGTCCTACGAACTAAAACCCTTCGGTTTATATAGACACCGGAGAGGGTCAGGGTTACACAAGGTCGGTTACAAAGGAGGAGATATCCATATCCGTATTGCCTAGCTTGCCTTCCACGCCAAGTAGAGTCCCACCCGGACACGAGACGAAGTCTTCAATCTTGTATCTTCATAGTCTAACAGTCCGACCAATGGAGATAGTCCGGCTGTCCGGAGACCCCCTAATCCAGGACTCCCTCGGGGACACCAGCAACAACAGTCCGGACCCGGCCAAAGTACCCGATACCGAACTCTCTGACACAATCGGAGGCTCCGCCACCGAAAAAACACCTTCAGCCCATGAAATAATGGCCATTATTGCCCCGTGGACAGAACCATTCCTGGCCTACCTAACTAGACAGGAACTTCTGGAGGACTAAAATGAGGCACGCTGCATAGTGCGGCGATCCAAGGCCTACAGGGTCCATGAGGGACAATTGTACAAGAAAAGCACTACCGGAGTCCTTCAAAGGTGCATCTCCGAAGAGGAAGGGCGGAATCTTTTGGCAGAAATTCACGCCGGAGTCGGCGGTCATCACGCCGCAGCACGGGCTCTTGTAAGCAAGGCCTTCCGTACAAGATTCTATTGGCCAACGGCCCGCGCAGATGCACAGGACTTGGTCCAACGTTGCACCGGTTGCCAGCTCTTTGCAAATCAAAGCCACATGCCACCCACCGCCCTCCAAACAATCCCCATTACATGGCCCTTTGCGGTCTGGGGGCTCGACATGGTTGGACCCCTTAAAGGGGGAACCCACAAGAAAAAAATACTTATTGGTCATGGTGGATAAATTCACCAAATGGATAGAGGCCAAACCAGTTAAAACAGCCGAATCCGGACCGGTGATAGATTTCATATCCGGAGTGGTACACCGTCATGGCGTCCCCCATAGCATCATCACTGATAATGGCACGAACTTCACGGCTGATGAGGTAAAACTCTGGTGCAGCAAAATGGGCATCAAGCTCGATTATGCCTCAGTCTATCACCCACAAACCAATGGTTAAGTCAAGCGAGCAAACGGTCTTATAATGAGCGGCATTAAACCTAGATTAGTGCGTTCCTTAACGGAGTCTAACACGCACTGGGTAGAGGAGCTCGACTCCGTACTCTGGGGGCTGCGGACCACGCCGAATCGTAGTACCGGATATACACCCTTCTTTATGGTGTATGGCGCAGAGGCAGTCTTGCCCTGTGACATAATTCATGACTAACCTAGAGTGCGCATGTACAAAGAAAGAGAAGCCGAGCTCGATCGGCAGGACAGTCTGGACACCTTGGAAGAGGAGCGCGACGTAGCCAAAGCCCATTCCGCATTTTATCAGAAACAGGCTCGCAGATACCAAGGCAAAGAAGTACGGGCCAAAACTTATAACGTTGGCGAACTACTTCTACGCCTGCCAGATAAGAAAAAGAACAAGCTCGAGCCCAAATGGGAAGGTCCCTTCATTATTGACCAAGTTCTGACCGGTGGAGTGTACCGACTGTGGGATGCCTCGACTAGTCGACTCGAGCCGAACCCATGGAACGCGGCCAGGCTCCGAAGATTCTACGCCTAGCGCCGGACTCTATGTTAGTCCTCTCCCTTTGTCCATTTTTCACACATGCATTATCTGTCTTGTTTTCCTTTCTCTCTTTCTTTTCTTATTTCTCTAGGCCTTCAAGGGTCACCTTGTGCCTTGTTCGCACATGACAGATGCACTAGCTGCACTCTTCATACCTGGGGGCTTCTTTCACAGAAGCTTAAATTATTTATCCGGGCTTCAGGCCCAGCACATGTGTTATACTTCCGCATGTACCTTTTTTCACCATTATATGCATCGATATGACTTAAGTTTTGGCCAAGCTGGGTTGCCTGGCTCTTGTATTTATGCCCTACGTTCCCGTTAATTCGGCTAGGGCATAAGGGGAGCACCTCTGCGATTGTTACTACCGGGTCAGCCGGATGTGTACCTCAGATTGGGTGAAGCCGAAAGCTAGCGTTCTTAAGGGAATATTCGGTTGGTGAACAAAGATGATTTTTATTTTTCATATCTGCCCCCAGATGTTTTTCCTGTGTTTCCTATCGCAGTCTGGACATGCACTTTAGGGCATGCTTGCCCAGGGAAAGGAACCCTTAACGGAACTATTCTCCCTGGAAGATGTTTCTTACTACCCATGTAATATAACATAACTAGTTGGGCACTTGTCTGATAAAGCACTAATGAACCCTACGCCTAGTCTCCACACATACCCCGGTTCTTATATAACTAAGCGGGTATTCGGATACACTCCGGACTATTGGGCCCGGAGGCTGAAGCGAAAAGGTCCGCAACGACAAATGATCTACAATATGGCTAGAAGGAATTATACATGTCACTTCAATTACATAGTCATGCAGACTGACTAAATTCTTCTTCTATACCATCCAACAGGCGGTCTAGCTTATAATCCTGTTGGGAATACTTTGGGGCTAATTCTACTTGCCCATAAACCAAGCTAACGGGAATCTCTTTTCCGTTGGGCCCCACAGGTCCGACCTCGGCCATGTGATTAGGGTCTGCTTTGGTATACCGCGTCTTCACCATGGCCCAGGCTTCTCTGGCACCCTGTCGGCAGGCTGATATCTTCCATAATCGAAAGCGCCGCCGCGCTCCTTTGAGCTTCTCCGCAAGCTCTGCAACACCCTCTGGCAGGGAGACGGACGGCCACAAGGCCTGGGCAACACCCTGCATCACCGCCGAACTTGTTCGTGCAGATGTGATAGCTCAGACAGAACATCACTCGCAGACCCGGGCATTTCCTCCACGGGACGACCCGTCAGCATACCTACAGACATAACGCTGTTAGTCGGCTTCTTCGCCGAATACCTTTAAAGGATTCGTTCAAGCACTTACAAAAATGCCACGTCGAAGCCTCTTATTCTCCTTCTTGGAGTCTGCAAGCTAGCCCCGAACGTCTTTTAGTTCCATGTTCAGCCTTATATTGGCGTCTTGGAGATTGTTTTTCTCCCGCCTAACCTCAGTCAGCACACGTTTGCCAGCTTCTAGCTGCCGCATAACATGCTGGTCCCCCGGATTTTCTCCAGATTCATCTGCAAAATCTATTGTTAGATTTGCAGCCACGCCGCACACTATATGGTAACCATCATTCTTTAAAATGTTACCAGCAGGATGCTTTTTCTGTTCCTCCAATGCGGCAATAGCGGCCCGTAGTTGGGTCTTGCATTCCTCCAGCTCCTGGGACAGCCTAGCATTCTTCTCTATAAGAACCTGTACAATAAATATGATCCTTAAATCAGTTCTGCTAACTGTTTCAAGTCTCAGGGGCTACTAATACATATGAACCGTCAGATTCACTCACCCGTACATCCTTTACATACTGATCCGTGGCTCTGGCTAGACCATCTTGAGCGGCACGGAGGTACGCCTCTCTAGTATTAAAGGCGTCAAACGCCTATGGTGAGAAACAAGCGTCACGGAGTACGGCCCGGCGGCGCCTATGATTCATGGCGCTTTCCACTTCTGAGTTTGTAGAAGACAACCTATCCGCATCCTCTGTAGGGGGATTATCCAGTGCCTGCCCCATATCGGCTTCTGCCTCCGTGTCCGGCCCTGGTGCCCGACTGGTGGAAGCGTGTTCGGCGACATTGCCGGACATATTCTGGCGAGCATTTTTTCTGTTAAAGAAACACGGGCGTCATTATATTTTGAAAAAGACGACAACCACGGAGCGGGGATTGTTGTACCTTTGCGTCGGCGTCTCCGTCCTAACCGCCTTCCTTTTTGGCCTACCCTGCCTCGATGCCTCCTGTTGGCGCGTTGCTGCAGGGCGTCCCGAATGCCTTCCCTGTAAAAAAGGCCACGTGAATATGGTGGGTGAAGTGTCCAAAAGGGGATCCTACCTTTTTGAGTTGGGACTTTTTGGTTTTTCTTACATGCGATGCAGGGAGCAGTCCGGGATAGTAGGCCGTAATGGCCACCATGGCATCGTCGCAGCTCAACTGATAGAACTGCCGGTTTATCAGCTCCACAGAGATAACCAGATCTTCTTTGAGTCCGGAGTCGAGGGCCCGGTTAGGGTCCTCCGATTGTGGAGAAGGGCTGCTGACCTCCTTTACGGCCTTTCGCAGTTCCTGCCGTAAATTGGCAAGGTGAATACCTACAATGAAAAAGGCGGGCAGATGGAAATAAGGGGATATAGCTTACCCAGCTTGGAGGATTGTACATAGAGAATCCGTCCCGTGGCTTGATGCGGGTGAACTCCTCCTCCTGTCTCTTGAACAGTTCGGATAGAATTTTGGCTAATGCGACAGCATCGCCCGGACCCTTACGCCCGTAGCGGGTGGCGTCATCCTCCCCGTTGAAACAACACAGGGGGTGCCCACGATATTGAAGTGGTTGCACTCCCCGCATTATTAAAATCGACATAACTTTGGTTATTGTCAATCCTGATTGAGCTAGTGCCTTAATCCGGTTCATCAGATAGAGGACTTCTCTGTCGTCTTCCACCTGGGGGCTCCGTGAGCGCCAACTTTGGCGCTTCTTCAGAGGAGCATTGCTGAACTCAGGAAGACCCCGCCGAACAGGGTCCGGAAGGGGAACGTCCTCCATATAAAACCATTCTGAAGGCCAATCTTCGGACGGCTTCTTCGGGGTACCGGACAGATATCCGGTATCGGCAATGTGCCATACTTCGGCTCCGCCCACTTGATAAAGTGATTCCCTCTATGTGCGAGGAACGAGGCAAAATAGCCTTTTCCACAGCTCGAAGTGAGCCTCGCAGCCCAGGAACAACTCGCAGACGGCAACGTAGCCAGCGATGTGTAGGATGGAGGCAGGGGTGAGATTGTGTAGTTGGAGGCCGTAGAACTCCATGAGCCCGCGGAGGAACGGATGAATTGGAAATCTGAGTCCCCTTAGTAAGTAAGGAACAAGGCAAACCCGTTCCCCCATGGAGGGACAGGGAAAGTTCTCCGCCTGCTCCTCGCTATTGTAGGTGGTGAGCCCGGCTCGAATAGGCACCATGTATGCTGGAGGAAGAAATCCTTTGGTCTGCAGTTCGACCAATCGACTATGTGGGACTGAACACCTCTCCCAATCACCAAGCTTAGGGCTACGGGGGTGGGAGGAGGAGCTGCGGAGGTCGGCCATGTTGCAATGGATCTTTTTGAAACGCGCTCTGATGGATTCTCGCTGAAGGGAGGAAGGTGTAGATCGGATCTAAGAATCCCTATCCCTTTAATAGACAATTTATTTTTTTGGCTGGGGGGCGAATGTAAAAAACGCCCTAGGGCCTCGTATTCATTCAACGTGTGGGAGATAGCCCTTACTGGGCACAGAAGCCAAGAGGTTCAACATTTATGGAGCCAGACACTACTTACGCACACTTGAATATCGGAGAAGAACCCGCCTTGCAATGCCGAAGACAACACTGCGCACCGGACTCATCGTCATTGAAGCCTGGTGCGGGGGCTACTGAGGGAGTCCTGGGTTAGGGGGTCTCCGGATAGCCGGACTATATCCTTTGGCCGGACTATTGGACTATGAAGATACAAGATTGAAGACTTCGTCCCGTGTCCGGATGGGACTCTACTTGGCGTGGAAGGCAAGCTAGGCAGTACGGATATGTATATCTCCTCCTTTGTAACCGACCTTGTGTAACCCTAGCCCCCTCCGGTGTCTATATAAACCGGAGGGTTTAGTCCGTAGGACAACAGACAATCATACCATAGGCTAGCTTTTAGGGTTTAGCCTCTCTGATCTCGTGGTAGATCTACCCTTGTACTACCCATATCATCAATATTAATCAAGCAGGACATAGGGTTTTACCTCCATCAAGAGGGCCCGAACTTGGGTAAAACATTGTGTCCCCTGCCTCATGTTACCATCCGCCTTAGACGCACAGTTCGGGACCCCCTGTCCGAGATCCACCGGTTTTGACACCGACAGGGGTCCTCCGCCCAATCTAACTAACTGGGAGATGACGTGGTGAGTACCCCCTAGTCCGGGACAGCGTCAGTAGCCCCCTGAACCAGTCTTCAAGTTGGGGGCTGTCGGTGTCAAAACCGGCGGATCTTGGGTAGGGGGTCCCGAACTGTGCGCCTAGGCCGGATGGTAACAGGAGGCAAGGGACACGAAGTTTCACCCAGGTTCGGGCCCTCTCGATGGAGGTAAAACCCTACGTCCTGCTTGATTAATATTGATGATATGGGTAGTACAAGAGTAGATCTACCGCGAGATCAGAGAGGCTAAACCCTAGAAGCTAGCCTATGGTATGATTGTTGATGTGTATGTTGTCCTACAGACTAAAACCCCCCGGTTTATATAGACACCGGAGAGGGTTAGGGTTACATAGAGTCGGTTACAATGGTAGGAGATCTGAACATCCGTATCGCCAAGCTTGCCTTCCACGCCAAGGAAAGTCCCTTCCGGACACGGGATGGAGTCTTTAATCTTGCATCTTCATAGTCCAGGAGTCCGGCTAAAGGTATAGTTCGGCTATCCGAACACCCCCTAATCCAGGACTCCCTCAGTAGCCCCTGAACCAGGCTTCAATGACGACGAGTCCGGCGCGCAGTTTGTCTTCGTCATTGCAAGGCGGGTTCCTCCTCCAAGTACTTCATAGATGATTTTGAACACAAAGATAGTGTCCGGCTCTGCAAAATAAGTTTCCACATATTGCCATAGAGAATAATATTTACACAAATCTAATCTGCTGACGTATTCCGTAGCGTGACACACCACGGCCAAGCCTTTATCCGAGTCATTTCATTATCCCACCTCAGCGCGTTATGCGAGGCGGTTTCCTTGGCACGTCTTGTCAAAGCAGAGATCGTGTCCCCTTATTCCGGGATTCTCATCAATACGGGCGTGGGTAACCCAACCGCGCCTTTGATTACGGCGCATGGAGATAAGCGAGTTTCACCACGCTGGTGGGGACATGTAGTTGCGTCCACCCATATAAGGGGATAAGGATCCACCTTTTCACCTACACCTTATTCCTCCTTCGCCTATCCATTCTTGTGCACTCGAGCTCCAGCGCCCAAGTCCGCACTACCACCTCAACCTTCTCCGGTCATGTCCGGAGCGGGAGGCAAGTGGATGGTCTCCTCCGTCACGGAGGGACACATCAAAAAGCTGAGGAAGGCCGGATATCTGGCTAGCAACATCGCGCACCGGCTTCCCGAAAAGGGGCAGCTCATCCCCACTCCTAGGCCCCATGAGAGGGTGGTATTCCTCCCCCATTTCCTCCGTGGACTGGGCTTCCCTCTGCATCCATTTGTCCGGGGGCTCATGTTCTACTACGGCCTGGATTTCCACGATCTGGCCCCGAACTTCGTCCTCAACATCTCGGCGTTTATCGTCGTGTGCGAGGCGTTCCTCCGCATCCGCCCCCATTTCGGCCTATGGCTTAAGACTTTCAACGTCAAGCCAAAGGTGGTGCACGGCAGCCTGGCGGAGTGCGGCGGTGCCATGGTTGGCAAGATGGCCAATGTCCTGTGGCTCGAGGGCTCCTTTGTGGAGACCTTGAAGGGGTGGCAATCAGGGTGGTTTTACGTCACCGAGCCGCGCGACGCCGAATGGGTCGCACCCCCTGAGTTTCGATCCGGCCCCCCTACGCGGCTCACCTCCAGGAAGGAGACAGGCCTGTCTTGGGGTGAAAAGGGAGAGCTGTCCGGACTCCAAACATGCATCCAAACCCTGGTGGACAAGAAGCTCAAGCTTGTCAACGTAGTCCAGGTTATGCTCATCCGCCTGATCCTCCCGTGTCAACAATGGGCCTTCAACCTGTGGGAGTTCGACCCAGCGCAACATCAAACTCTAAACAGGCTCTTCGACACGACGTACGAAGATGCCTGGAGGATGCTTTTCAAGGGCGCCGAGGCTCCCGCATCCGCTGCCGAGGACCGCGGATTCAGTACTCAGCATCACGCTCATGCGGTAAGTTGTCTTTGTCCTTTTACAGGGTATCAGTTTTTCATAGTTTGACTCTATGCGGGATCTGAGTTCCCTTATCTTTGATAGGATTGGGAGGTGACGTCCAGACAGATCAACTGTTCAGCTCCTTTGCCCGAAGGCCCAGCGGACGCTCGTTTGGCGAAGCTGCTGGTTCCGGCGCCCTATGTGATGCCGGAGAAGAAGGCCACGAAAAGGGCCACGGGGACTCGAAAGCGTGCCCGACGCCAGGAGGTGTCGGATTGGTCATCCGACGGTCCCGAAGCGCCTTCCTCTTGTGAAGACGAGGAGGAAGAAGAAGAGACCTCTCCCCCTCCAGCGGGAGGAGAGAAGAAAAGGAAGGTCGCCCTCTCTGAGGAGGCCGGAGGGTCCAAGAAGGGGAAAACCCTTCCTCCGGACTACTCCGACGATGCTGACGGCGGCGAAGAGGAGTGGCAGCCCAGGGCCAAGCCCCTAGAAAAATCGTAAGTATCCGGATACTGGAGTAATTCATAGTATTCGTTTATTGCACAGCTTTCCCTTATGTCGAACATGCTTATGCAGCCCACCCAAAGACCGGCTCGACGCATCGTCGCGCGGCTCACTGGACTCGTCGGGGGTGAACTTGCTTCCGACGGCTTCCTCCCCCCGCCCTATGGACGACACCGAGGTGTTGTCCCAACAGGTTCCAAGCAGGGAGGAGGTGGTCCCGGAGGCGCCGCAAGGCGACCTCCCGGACTCCAGGAGTAAAGGGGATGAAACCCCCCAGGGCTCCAAGTCCGGCTTTAGGCCGGACACTGCTCCAGAACCTTCAAGGGTTCCGGAGTCTGGCGGGGGACCTCCTTCCAAGAGGAGCAAGTCCACCGTGCCGGCGACCCCCGTCCATCCGGAGGCGCCGGACAATATGATGGAGGCGCTCCAAGGCGCTTCCATCGACGAGGAGCACCGCTCTATTATGAGTGCGGTGGTCCAGAAGGTTCCGTCCGCCAAGAGCGGACTGACTGAAGCTTGTACTAGCCTTTTGACAGGCTTTAGGTAAGTAAATAATGTGTAAATAATATTACCACATAGACAGTAGCCCCTGATGCTCTGTTGGGTGTTCGGGAAGAAAAGCCGAATAGAGGATCAAAAAAAAATTCGCAGGAGTGTAACAAAAGGAGTCAATATGCGTGTGCAGGCTTCTCTGCTGGCGTCCGCCGTACTCACTAAGGAAGTGGACACGCTGAAGCAGAGCCTCGAGAAGTCCGAGCAAGAGCTCGGGCGTGCCAGGAAGCAGCTCAAGGAGAAGGAAGGTAAGAAATACCTTGGTTGAATATGTATATAAAAAAGGTGCAATTGCAAGAAAAGACAGGATTAACATGGCTATTGTAGGGGCCACATCTGAGGCGGCGACCCTTAAGCAAGCGCTGCTTGAGGCTGAGAAGAGTGTGGCTACGGAGTGCACCGAGCGGGAGAGGTATGAGGCCAAGCTTGGCAAGGTGCGGCAAGAGCTCCAGGTTCTCATGAAGAAACATGAGAGTTTGGAGCTTGACTCGAAGACGCGAGCGTCCGAGCTCGCGGCGCCTATTGAAGATGCCAAGTCTGCCAAGGCCGAATCCCAGAAGACCCTCCAGGAGTTGGATGAGGTGAAGAAAATAGCGGCGGGTAAGGCATTCTTTATGCAAAGTAAACACATAAACGTGAGTTACTTGATACTTACCCGAATCCGGAGCTCTCCAGGGGCATTTGCAGATCTTCCCCGGAGTGTATCCGATGCCGCCGCATTCTATCGAGCCGAGGAGGGCAGCTCGACAGAGAAGGTGTTCTGGTCTCAGTATGCTGAGGCCGGACACCCCGTGCCCCTGAGCGACCAGCTGAAGCAGCTGGTCGAGCTCCACAAGGCGGCTGAACAGGCCATGAAGGGCCTCCTAGTTCAGCTGTGGCCTACAGAGGCTCTGCCTGGGAGCTATTTCGGGCTGGTGTGGCGGCTGGTGGAGGCCTGTCCAAGGCTCGAAGTCATCAAGCGCTCCGTCTGTATTGAAGGTTCCTGTAGGGCCTTTGCCCGTGCTAAGGTGCACTGGGGCAGGCTGGATGCGGAGAAGCTTGTGAAGGACGGGCCGCCAGCGGGGAAGGAGCATCGCAAGCCCGAAAATTACTATAAGGATGTTCTGAAGGGTGCCCGCCTTCTGGCGGATGAATGTACTAGGGATGTAATTTTTGATTAAAACTCGCTCGTTTGTGTCCTGTGCGCTGAAAACTTGTTCATATGCGCTGAGCAATGCTGCTTGAATTTAAAATATTACCTTCTGTGCGGCTGTTTATCAATACTGAGAGATGGCGAGTCGTCGGCTTCTGCCCCCTTTCCACTAGTGCTTGGGTGTTCGGGGATAAATCTGGGCGCTCTTTTTCCCATGTTTGGGTCTGTCGAGGGAGGTGCTCAGCCCGACGAACGAGGCAATCGGACTATAATGCGTGAACGCTCTCACTTAGCCATAGAATTCTATAATTTTAAATTTTGGCGAAGCCCCTAGTATTCGGGAGACCGAGTTCGGGGAGCTATCCACGCCTTGGCCAGACAGAGCCGACTCGTCGCCCTAAGCGACATAAGTCTTTAGGGACTCGAAAAAACCTCTCGAACAGCGACCAGCTCTCGCTTCATGATGACAGTCAGTTTTAGCTTTCTCCACTGAGGTGCTCGTCCCAGCTCAACTGGGGCACAATCGCAGCGGTTCTCCTAGTGCTACCTTAGCCGATATAGCGGAACGTAAGGCACCAAAACATAGGAGCCGGGCAAACCCAACTATTGACCCAAGACATGATTCGGAGCCGATGCATATAATGCTATAAGTTCGGGGTGCCACACTTGTGAAAGTGTTCGGACTTCTCACACCATATTGAGGGGTGCTAAAAGCCCCAGGTGTATTTTGGCCGTACCAAGTTGTACGGGTGCAACATGTCATTGAGGAACATTTATTTATAAAAAGATAGTGCAAAAATAGACAAAAGCTATGCATTGTTTATGAAAAATAGTTGCGATCAAAGCAGAACGATACAAGTAATGCGATAAACAAAAAGTTGGACTATTTAACATGTCTGCTCCAGGGGCAAGCTGCGGAATAGTATGCGAAACAGGTATACTGCTCGTGATAGAGACCACCTGGGATTTCCGTAATGCGGCATGGCTTGTCTGCTTCCCTGGTTCTTTCATTGATTGTGCAGCAATTGAACTACCAAACAGGCCTTCCGAAGAGTAGAGTCCTGGAAGTAAGAGAAAAGCAAAAAAAATCGGTAGCCCCTGGTGCGGCTTAAGCCGTGTTTTGGGCGTGCCGTGATGGTGCCCCTCCCCCTATGCCCATGGTATTTCTAGAGCGTAATTATGTACGCGAAGTACTGGCGTCGCCTTTTTGCTAGGGTTGGGGTTGGGGACGCATTGCTACGCCTACTCGGAATGTGTCAGGCGGTCTTGTTGTAGGTTACTCCGGGCACGCTTGACGGTGTTCGGGCGTTTAATGGCCAGACTGGAGAACTGCCTAGAGAGGCTGCTTTGTACTTCCGCTGCAAGGGCCGCCATGTGCTCCTCCATTCGGAGGGAGTGTTCGGTGTTTCCATTGACTGTAATTACTCCACGAGGGCATGGCATCTTGAGCTTGAGGTATGCGTAGTGCGGTACCGCATTGAATTTGGCGAATGCGGTTCGTCCAAGCAGTGCATGATAGCCACTGCGGAATGGGACTATGTCGAAGGCCAATTCCTCGCTTCGGAAATTATCTGAGGATCCGAAGACCACTTCAAGTGTGACTGAGCCTGTACAGTTGGCCTCTACACCTGGTATTACGCCTTTAAAGGTCGTTTTGGTGGGCTTAATCCTCGAGGGATCGATGCCCATTTTTCGCACCGTATCCTGGTAAAGCAGGTTCAGGCTGCTGCCGCCGTCCATGAGGACTCTAGTGAGATGAAATCCGTCAATAATTGGGTCTAGAACCAATGCGGCAAATCCGCCATGACGGATGCTAGTGGGATGGTCTCTTCGATCAAAGGTGATCGGGCAGGAGGACCATGGGTTGAACTTTGGGGCGACTGGCTCTACCGCATATACGTCCCTTAACGCGCGCTTCCGGTCCCTTTTTGGGACGTGGGTGGCGTATATCATGTTCACCGTCCGCACTTGTGGGGGAAAACCCTTCTGTCCATTGTTGTTCGGCGGCCGGGGCTCCTCGTCGTCATCGCTATGCAGCCCCTTGTCTTCATTGTCGGCGCTTAACTTGCCTGCTTGCTTGAACACCCAACAATCCATGTTGGTGTGATTGGCCGGCTTTTCGGGGGTGCCATGTATTTGGCACAAGCGGTCGAGTATTCGGTCCAAGCTGTACGGGCCCCTCGGATTCCTTTTGAATGGATTTTTCCGCTAACCGGATTTAGAGCCTCTGAATCCGGCATTAACTGCCGTATCCTCAGTATTGTCACCGTTAATGCGGCACTTCTGCTTGTTGCGACGCGACCTGCCACTAATGTCCCTGGTGTCTGAACTACCAGGGTTCTTGGTCATATTGTTGTTGCGAGCAAGCCAGCTGTCTTCTCCCGCGCAAAAGCGGGTCATGAGTGTCGTGAGTGCTGCCATGGATTTCGGCTTTTCTTGTCCAAGGTGCCGGGCCAGCCACTCGTCACGGATATTGTGCTTGAAGGCTGCTAGGGCCTCAGCGTCCGGACAGTCGACTATTTGATTTTTCTTTGTTAGGAACCGTGTCCAGAATTGCCTGGCCGATTCCTCTGGCTGCTGAATTACGTGACTTAGGTCATCGGCGTCTGGGGGTCGCACATAAGTGCCCTGGAAATTGTCGAGGAATGCGGCTTCCAGGTCCTCCCAACAACTGATTGATCCTGTTGGCAAGCTGTTGAGCCAACGCCGAGCTGGTCCTTTAAGCTTGAGTGGGAGGTATTTGATGGCGTGAAAATCGTCACCGCGGGCCATGTGGATATGAAGGAGATAATCCTCGATCCATACCGCAGGGTCTGTTGTGCCATCATATGATTCGATGTTTACGGGTTTGAAACCCTCGGGGATTTGATGATCCATTAGTTCGTCTGTAAAGCACAGTGGGTGTGCGGCGCCTCTATACTGGGCGATATCATGACGTAGCTCCAATGAGTTTTTCTACTGTGTTCGGCCCTACCGAATTTGTGGCCGGTGTGACGGTTACCGTCTCGAGCCATGGGGTGCCCACGCAATCCATAGATCGATCGTGTTTGCCTTGCCTTGTCCTCCAGCATGTCTCGTAAGTCCGGCGCATATTCCCGTGCCTTGGTACGGGGTGCGGCTTGAGTGGAGGGCCGGGAGGCCTCTCTGTCGCGGCCACGAGGTGGCCGGGAGGCTACATCAAGTGCTTCATGCTCTAATTGGGGTAGCAACATGCGCTTTGGGTAACTCTTGGAGGGGCATTCGAGTTTATGATCTTCGGCCGCAAGGACTTCGGTCCATCTATCAACCAGCAAATCTTGATCAGCTCGGAGCTGTTGCTATTTTTTCTTGAGGCTTCTTACCGTGGCCATAAGCCTGCGTTGGAAACGCTTTTGCTCGACGGGATCCTCTAGCACGACGAATTCGTCATCGTCGAGGCTTGCCTCGTCTTCGGAGGGAGGCATATAATTATCGTCCTCGACCTCTCTGTCTGCCGCTCTCTCATGAGGGCTGGTTTCTCCATCCTCCTGTGCTAAACCTTGCTGGAGGGGGTTTTCTTCGGCACTCTCCGGAGTATTATTATCTCCCGTGCTGGAATCGCCGTTTTTGTGTTGGCGTGATTTTGAGCGGCGCCGCTGACGTCGGCGCTTGGGCTGTTTCTTGGAGGGGTCATCCTCCGCCGTTCCGTCGCCCTCTCCCTCTTTGGGGGTGTCTACCATGTATATGTCATATGACGAGGTGGCTTTCCAGGGCCTAGTAGGCGCTGGTTCTTCATCATCTCCTTCATCGGCGTCCATACCGTCGATGTCTTCGGAGTCGAAGTCGAGCATGTCGGTTAAGTCGTCGACAGTGGCTACAAAGTGGGTGGTGGGTGGGTTTTGAATTTCTTCATCGTCCGTACCCCAACCTTGCTGACCGTAGTCCGGCCAGGGCTCTCCTAATAAAGAGAGAGACTTCAGTGTCTTCAGGATATCGCCGAAAGGCGAGTGCTGAAAGATGTCCGCGGCCATGAACTCCATGATCGGCACCCAATCGGATTCGATCGGCAGGGGCGCGGAGGGTTCGGAGTTTGGAGAAGAATCCGGCTCCATGGAGTCACGAGTCTCGTAGAGTACGGGGCTGGTGTTCGGCTCAACCGCCATTGGGATCACAGCCCCCGAGGTGGCGTCCAACCGCCCATCCTCGATCGGCGCAATTGGCTCCGAACTAAGGGTCGGAGCCGATGCGGGTGCGGCCTCCAGGGCACTGTTCGGCGGCAGAGCTAGATCATGCTCGTCGTGACAGTGCGGCGCGCTCGACGGTGGTTCGAGTCCGTCGAAGATCAAGTCCCCGCGGATGTCAGCCGTGTAGTTTAAATTTCCGAATCTGACCTTACGGCCAGGGGCGTAGCTTTCCATCTGCTCTAGATGGCCAAGTGAATTGGCCCGCAGTGCAAAGCCGCCAAAGACGAAGACCTGTCCGGGGATGAAGGTCTCACCCTGGACTGCATCGCCGTTGATGATCGTAGGAGCCATCAGGCCTGACGGCGACGACATAGAGGAACTCTCAATGAAAGCACCAATGTCGGTGTCAAAACCGGTGGATCTCGGGTAGGGGGTCCCGAACTGTGCGTCTAGGCCGGATGGTAACAGGAGGCAAGGGACACGAAGTTTTACCCAGGTTCGGGCCCTCTCGATGGAGGTAAAACCCTATGTCCTGCTTGATTAATATTGATGATATGGGTAGTACAAGAGTAGATCTACCGCGAGATCAGAGAGGCTAAACCCTAGAAGCTAGCCTATGGTATGATTGTTGATGTGTATGTTGTCCTACGGACTAAAACCCTAAGGTTTATATAGATACCGGATAGGGTTAGGGTTACATAGAGTCGGTTACAATGGTAGGAGATCTTCATATCCGTATCGCCAAGCTTGCCTTCCACGCCAAGGAAAGTCCCTTCCGGACACGGGACGGAGTCTTCAATCTTGCATCTTCATAGTCCAGGAGTCCGGCTGAAGGTATAGTTCGGCTATCCGAACACCCCCTAATCCAGGACTCCCTCAAATCTCTAAAGGGACTTCAATTTGAAACCAATGCATATATAGCAAGATCCGAGAATGTTTTTGCCGAATCTCTAAAGGTGTCCGGCGTTGCACTGCGAGACTTGTGCTGGAAACACACAAATAGTTTAAAAGTGCCAAAAGCATGGAAAACCAAAAAACGTCAATAAAAACATGACGTCCGAACAAGATCAAGTGTTTGGTGCCAATCCTAAAATTGGAAGAGAAAAAAATTGCGCTTCTGCCGCGTTTTGACAACGACCAAGAAGAAAATACATTTACAGATCATATATAAATTTTAAGAGCCCACAAGTGACTTGGGTAAAAGAATTTTATGTATAATGATTGTATGTACCGAAGTACTTATATCATATCTGTGTTCACCCGAACTATAAACGCGTCTTAACCGACTGTCGGCTTCTCCCTCTTCGGCCAAGGGCGAAAAGTGTTATGTACTCCACCTGTCGAGAGTATCGATGGTGTTTCCGATGACCAGGCAATCATGCCATAAGGCTGTAACAGACAAAGCGCGCTTAGGGAACTTATGCTATATTACTGACGAAGTGTAAGAAGCATCTTCGAAGAAAATAGTACCCCCACCGATACCTTTCTTCGGTGCTCATTATTACTATGAGACTTGTGCAATAGATTTTTTGTACTCATGAGTTCCGTTGTGTGCCGGCCATGATTGAGAACAATAAGAGCGCTAGCTTTCGGCTTCGCCCAGTCTGAGGTCAGAGCTCAGATGAACCGGTCATGAAAATCACAGAGGTGCTCCCTTTACTCCCTAGCCGAACAATCGGGAATGTCGGGGTAAACACAGGAGCGAGGCAACCCAGCTTGCAAATCGCTTAGGTCAATATGGTGCATATTGTGGCGTAATACACGAACAAGGAACGAAGCCGTACGAGTATAATCATATGCAAGAGGAAAAGCTCCATCAAGGGAGCCACCAAATAAACGGGGTATTTGAATATGCGCGTCACAAACAAAGTATTGACAAGGAACTTTGTCACAAACAACTTTGTGCCGAAAAGTATAATGCTTGGTCGAACCGAACAAAATTTAAAACTGAAAGTTTTTGAGCATGAAAGCAACTTAGCTGGTTAATGTGCTCGGTGTTGATGACGCGATTTGGGCTTGTGGCGGGACGAAGACGCCCATTGATCTGTGACAAACCCGACAAGGTTCGCAGTCCTCGGCATGGCCGAGGTCCGAGCCCCCAGGCCCGAGGTGTCCGAGCAAGGAGTACAGCACTCCGGAGTAGTGACCACCTAACGGAGTCAAAATCGATTACCTCCACACATAAAACAGTGCGGTCCGGGAAATAATAATATATATATATATAATCCTTACATAATTGATTTGCGCAAAAATAATTTATTTAAAGAAATGTGGCCTGGCCTGAAGCCAATGTCGATGCAGGGTGTCAGCGTGATGCAGTGAAGGCGTGACAAAGCCTGAATTTGCAGGGCGGTCCGGGCTCCGGATGCGGCGTTCGCCGAACTATGTATGGAAACTGACCGAACCACCACGCGACCGTTTTTAATGTGGCCACCATTTGATAGACCTGTGTACAGATGATGGAACAAACGAGAGTAATAATTCCTTAAGAAAAATAAACCCAACAAGCAAAAGTTGTTAGGATTAATAGCACCTGGTTTATTTGTTGTAGCATTCCGAAGAAAAGCGACTCCCAAAATCAGGAATGGATCCGCACACCCATTTCCTGATGGGCGATAAAGCGATGGCCTGGTGATGCTGGCAAGGTTGGCTTGCCGAGGCGAAGCCCTCGGTCCAGCTAACGTGACGAAGATGGTCGGCTGGTGACGCCGAAGTCACTGGAGTATGTTGATAAAGAAATAGCCAAGTCCCAGTCTAGTCGAGGTGACGGAGCAGGCCGGTGAGGAGTTGTTGTAGCTGTCATGTCAGCCGAGGTGTTGAAGTAGTTCGGCGTGATGGACATTGGCTCGAAGAAGCAACAGTGCGGCCCAGGTCGTAACTTGTGACGCGGCCAATGCTGCTTTGATGAAGTGACCATGCGGCGATGCCGGTGTGCCTGCTCCGTGTAATCCGTGGGGCGGCGATGTCGGTGATGATTTATCCTTGGCGATTCCGAACTCTTATTCGGCTCGCCGAGGTGAGGATCCGAAGAAATTGAGCTCGACTTAAAAAGTGACGACATGTCTAGCGCAGGTCCGCAGTCGTGGAGCTATATTGCCGGACTGGTTTGACACCAGCATGATGGCGAAGATTACCTCAGAGGAGGATTAAAATTTTATGGGCGCGTGTTAAAAACAACGCATAATACCTTAGAAGAAAATTCTTTTTAAAAAGGTTGTCAAATATCACGTTCATAAAGAAACATGAATTCGGGTCGGATCCGTATTCGCGCAGGAAACAGATCTGAAAAGTGATGCACTAATCGGAAGGTTCCCGGAGTTTGGACGGTAGGATCGATCTGAAATTTTGAGGGGTGGTAGATATGTGAATTCCGCAGCAGATGAACGGTTGGATCTTCCAAAGGACTTCCGAGTTGGGCTCTGGAGACCACGCCCTAAACTCGTCCAGATTCCCGTCTGGATTTGACAGGGCTCCGGTATATCGTAGATTGTCAGAGATTCCTCCATTGGAACTCGACGAAATTTTTCAGGGTTGTTGTAGATTCGATTCCACATAATTCCACTAAAGCGATCGTTAAAATGACACTCGAGGAGGCGGTGGCGGCGGATACACGTTCGCTGTCCCGAAAAACAACACAGTCGCAAGAGGGCAGTGTTGATGTTGAGCCCCCGAGCTCCATGGACGATTCCTCCATGATCTTGATAGAGATAGGAGTTGGTGTTGATGAAGAACCTTGTCCGAAGATGACGATCCGAACATGGGGCGCAATTCTTGGTCGGACCAAGGTGACCTATCAAGTCGGTGACGAAGATGTCGTCGTCGCAGTTAGTCTGCACACGAGCCATCGATCCTTTTGCCAATCACACAACGGAACTCTCAGTGAAAGCACCAATGTCGGTGTCAAAACCGGCGTATCTCGGGTAGGGGGGCCCGAACTGTGCGTCTAAGGTCGATGGTAACAGGAGACAGGTGACACGATGTTTACCCAGGTTCGGGCCCTCTCGATGGAGGTAATACCCTACTTCCTGTTTGATTGATCTTGATGATATGAGTATTAAAAGAGTTGATCTTCATTGAGATAATAGAGGCTAAACCCTAGAAGCTAGCCTATGATTATGATTGTTTGTATATCTATCGACTAGCCTGGCCCTGGTTTATATAATGCACCAGAGGCCTAGGATAACAAGAGTCCTAGCCGAATACGCCGGTGGGGGAGGAGTCCTTGTCTTGACCACCAAGTCTTGTGGAATCTTCCTTGTATGCGGCAGCTGTCCGAACTGGCCCGTGAGTATACGGCCATGGGGGTCCTCGGCCCAATCTAACTGACCGGGAGACGACGTGGTGAGTACCCCCTAGTCCCGGACACCGTCAATCACCCTTTCCTCTTTAAGGGAAAACCAACGCATGCTCAAGAGGTAGCACTCATTAGTCACATTGCTTGCAAGGCTTATAGTGATGTGCATCACCGAGAGGGCCTAGAGATACCTCGCCGATACACGGAGTGAAAAATCCTAATCTCGATCTATGCCAACTCAACAAACACCTTTGGAGACACCTCTAGAGCATCTTTATAATCACCCAGTTACATTGTGACGTTTGATAGCACACAAGGTGTTCCTCCGGTATTCGGGGGTTGCATAATCTCATAGTAATAGGAACATGTATAAGTCATGAAAAAAGCAATAGCAATAGAACTAAACGATCATAATGCTAAGCTAACGGTGGGTCTTGTCCATCACATCATTCTCTAATGATGTGATCCCGTTCATCAAATGACAACACGTGTCTATGGTCGGGAAACTTAACCATCTTTGATTAATGAGATAGTCAAGTAGAGGCATACTAGGAACACTCTGTTTGTCTATGTATTCACGCATGTACAAAGTTTCCGGTTAATACAATTCTAGCATGAATAATAAACATTTATCATGATATAAGGAAATATAAATAACAACTTTATTATTTCCTCTAGGGCATATTTCCTTCATGGATAACTAAATAAATGACTTCAGAACATAGTTTTAAAAAACTGGACCGACGATCGAACCGGTGAGCCTGGTGGTTCAAATTTTAACCGATCGGACCATGGTTTGCCGGTTCGATTGTTGGTTCTCTATGTGCAAAATATAATATATGTTTGTTGCATGGAAGGTAAAAAAATTATGTCCTTCCTTTAGTACACAAATTAGGGTGAGATTTAGTTGTTATTGGTCCAATTTTAGCTCATTTGACCCCTCGCAACTTGACCTGAGTTTGATTCCCACTAAATGCTAATTATTTTGCACACTCGGTGGACCTAGCATCATTGACCCGTCAAGCTACTTTGGTTTTTTAACCACGGTTGAAATAAAAACTGGCCGATTCAACTGGTTTTTCCAGTTCGATCACAGAACGGTCTAATTAGCATATAAACCCATTGAGGCCACCGGTTCCAGTTTTCTCTGGTTCGACAAGCGGTTCGGTCTGAGTTTTCTAACTATGCTTCACAATCAACTAGCTATTGTTTCACCGCTAGCTCACATAGTGGCGGAGCTAGCAGAGAATTAAAGGAGGGGAGGACAAAGAGAAAATATGCAACTTTGAAGGGGTCCAATGACAACAATCTTGTTAATTTAAGACTCCTATTTTTTCCTTCAGTAAATATGCTATAGCCAGGGGGCAGCGCCCCCCTCAGCATTGCACGTAGCTCCGCCACTGAGCTCACAAATAAACTCAGGACAATTTCAATACCATCAGTTTGGCACAAAGTTTAAAAAACAATTCACATGAATAAACACAAATACATCACTACAAAATCTTAGTCGGGATTTAAAATAATTCAAAATAAAATTGCTTCCTCATGCAATTTACATGTGCTTCGCCAACAAAGCTTCAAATTCATCATACAATCACATAATTCAGAAATGTTTTTTGTATGCTTCCAATGCCAAGTTCAAACTTTTGCAAAACAATGTTCCCATCAATTTTCATCTGCCACACCATAGATCTTATTTTATAATCAACCCCCTGCTTATTTTTCTCACCGGCCAATAAGCAAGAGTTAAAAGGGAAATAAATAAGCACAAGAGACAACGAGTAATAAAGTTTCTGCAATCACAACATGGAGGAGAATATCTTAGTCACGAGTGTAGAAAACATGTAAGTGATTGTGGAATTGTCTCACAAGTTACTCCTCCCAGAACTCTGCAGAGAAATGGAGTGTCTGGAAGGCGTAAACGAACTATGTTAGACATGATGAGATCAATGTTGTCATTTATCGATCTGCCTTTATCATTTTGGGGTTATGCACTTGAAACAACAACATATACACTAAACATAGCACTGTCGAAGTCTGTTTTTTACTGGCACAATCTAAGTCTCTTGAGACGACACCATATGAGTTATGGAATGGGAAGAAACCCAATTTATCACACCTCAAGATTTGGGGTTGTGAGACCTATGTAAAATGTTTATAGCCAAATAAGCTCGATCTCAAAGCAGACAAATGTTACTTTGTATGTTATCCCAAAGAAACAATTGGGTATTCCTTCTACCAAAGGTCCGAAGACAAAGTGTTTGTCGCTAAGAATGAACACTTTCTCGAGAAGGAGTTTCTCGCTAAAGAAGTAAGTGGGAGGAAAATACATCTTGACGAGATTACTGAATCTTCAGAAGTGAATAGGACTAATGAAACAAAATATGTTCCGAAAGTTATCCGCACAACTAAACCAGAAGTTACTGCACCATATGTAGAAACTCCAGTTAAGGCTGTAACTGAACCACGTAGGTCATGAAGAGTTATCGAACCTCCTTGATGGTTTCATAATGAAATATTCATCTTGGAGGAAGATGAACCCGCGTAGTACAGAGAAGCGATGGCGGCGCCCAACTCAAAAGAATGACTCAAAGCTATGCAATTCAAAATGAAGTCCGTGTACGAGAATCAAGTTTGGAACTTGGTTGATCCTCCAGAGGGTGTAAAACCCATATGATAACCCACAAGTATAGGGGATCGCAATAGTTTTCGAGGGTAGAGTATTCAACCCAATTTTATTGATTCGACACAAGGGGAGCCAAAGAATATTCTCAAGTATTAGCAGCTGAGTTGTCAATTCAACCACACCTGGAAACTTAATATCTGCAGCAAGGTATTTAGTAGAAAAGTAATATGATAGTAGTGGTAACGGTAGCAAAAGGTAACGGTAGCAAAAGTAATATTTTTGGGTTTTATAGTGATCGTAACAGTAGTAACGGAAAAGTAAATAAGCGAAGAACAATATATGGAAAAGCTCGTAGGCATTGGATCGGTGATGGAGAATTATTCCGGATGCGATCGATCATGCAACAGTCATAACATAGGGTGACACAGAACTAACTCCAGTTCATCAATGTAATGTAGGCATGTATTCCGAATATAGTCACACGTGCTTATGGAAAAGAACTTGCATGGCATCTTTTGTCCTACCCTCCCGTGGCAGCAGGGTCCTAATGGAAACTAAGGGATATTAAGGCCTCCTTTTAATAGAGTACCGGACCAAAGCATTAACACATAGTGAATACATGAACTCCTCAAACTACGGTCATCATCGGTAAGTATCCCGATTATTGTCACTTCGGGGTTAACGGGTCATAACACATAATGGGTGACTATAGACTTGCAAGATAGGATCAAGAACTCTCATATATTGATGAAAACATAATAGGTTCAGATCTGAAATCATGGCACTCGGGCCCTAGTGACAAGCATTAAGCATAGCAAAGTCATAGCAACAGCAATCTCAGAACATAGTGGATACTAGGGATTAAACCCTAACAAAACTAACTCGATTACATGATAAATCTCATCCAACCCATCACCATCCAGCAAGCCTACGATGGAATTACTCACGCATGGCGGTGAGCATCATGAAATTGGAGGAAGGTTGATGACGACTATTGAGGGAGTCCTGGACTAAGGGGTCCTCGGGCATCCGGCCTGTTATCCATGGGCCAGACTGATGGGCTGTGAAGACATGAAGGCCGAAGATTATACCTGAGTCCGGATTGGACTCTCCTTGGCGTGGAAGGCAAGCTTGGCGACCGACTATGAAGATTCCTTCTTATGTAACCGACTCTGTGTAAACTCTAGATCCCCTCGGTGTCTATATAAACCGGAGGGGATAGTCCGGAAAGGACACATTCATTACCATAGTCATATAGGCTAGGATTCTAGGGTTTATCCATCACGATATCTTGGTAGATCAACTCTTATAACACACATATTCATCAATATCAATCAAGCAGGACGTAGGGTATTACCTCCATGGAGAGGGCCCAAACCTGGGTAAACATTGTGTCCCCTGTCTCCTGTTAGCATCGATCCTAGACGCACAGTTCGGGACCCCCTACCCGAGATCTGCCGGTTTTGACACCGACATTGGTGCTTTTATTGAGAGTTCCATTGTGCCGTCCACGAAAGGTTCGATGGCTCCTTCAATCGTCTACAGTGACGCTGTCCAAGGAGAAACCTTCCTCCCTGGACAGATTTTCTTGTTCGGCGGCCTTGTACTGCAGGCCAACTTGCTTGGCCATCTGGAGCAGATCAATTGCTACGCCCCTGGCCATCAGGTCAGGCTTGGAAGCCTGAACTACGTCGCGGATATCCATCGAGACTTGATCTTCAATGGATTTGAGACCGCAGTGATCGCTCCCCCTCGCTTCGATGAACATGACCTAAATCTATCACCGGATCACATCCAGCGGATGGTCCCTGCTGCTGCAACGGCCTTAGAACTGGAGAAAATCATGCCATCTGAAGCCACGGAGTCCCCGGTGTTGGAGCCGCACACAGACTCGGCACCCCGCGATATCTACGTCAATGGAACTCTGGACTCGTCTCCAGCTATGAGTTCCAAATTGGGTACGCCTACGGACAATGAGCTGGATCGGTTATTGATTTTCGAATTTAGCGCCGCAGACATCTTCCAGCATTCGCCCTTGGGTGATGCGCTAAACTCTTTAAAGAACCTGTCCTTATAGAAGGACTCACAGCCGAACTATGTTCGGTTCGAGCCAGAGGCTGATGATGGGAAATTTTGTTTCCCACCCGCCACCCACTTCATAGCCACTGTCAATGATTTAACCGACGTGCTCGATTACGGCTTCGAAGACATCGACGGTATGGATGACGATGCCGACCAGGAGCAAGGCCAAAACCCCCATTTACTGGATGTTGGACGGCCACCTCTTCGTACGATGTGTACATGGTCGACACACCTAAAAAGCTAGCGACGATGACAAGGGAGATCCAGTTGCGAATAAACCTCCCGAGACACAGTCCAAGCATCGACGCCCTAAACGCCGCTCTAAGCCTCATCGCTCAAACAACGGGAATACTGGCACCGAAGAGAATAGCACTCCGGGCGACGCCGAAAATAACGAAGACCCTGTCGGGGCTGCATCCGAATAGGAGGAACAAGACAACGGGCAAGATAACCCTGATAATCAGACCATGCCCAATGACCCAGATGATGACAGTTATCGTCCAGTCTCCGAGGATGGTGAAAGCCTCGGCAATGAGGACTTCATCGTACCTGAGGCACCCCTCGAGCAGGAACGCTTCAAGCGTCAGCTAATAGCCACCGCGAGAAGCCTAAAGAAGAAGAAGCAACAGCTCTAGGCCGATCAAGACCTGCTCATGGACAGGTGGACTGATAGCCGAAGAATACGGCCTCAAGCGCCAGGTCAAGAGTTACCCAAAGCGTAGACTGCTACCTCAGTTCGATGAGGAGGCACCAAATCACATACCTCCCTCACGCAATGCGGACCGACCACCACGCGGTCGGGATAGTGCGGCGGACCGACCATCCCGCGGTCGGCATAAAGCAGCAACTCAGGTCGAACAACAGCCCACCCCACCACCTCGCAAAAGTAGGGACATAACAGCTCGGGACCATACATACGACCTTCGGCAGGAGCTGGATAGCAGAAAAGGACACACCAGATCAATATACAGATCACGAGGATGCTCCCCGACTCGGGATGGCGGCTACCTATTCGGGCGTGACAAACCTAGTCACACCCGGGCCGATAACCGCAGATGCTCTCCATCAGGGGTGCGCCGTGGTGCGGCCCGATATAGAGGCGCCGCACACCCTCTCTACTTTACAGATGAGGTGCTGGACCACGAATTCCCCGAGGGGTTCAAGCCCGTCAATATCGAATCATACGACGGAACAACCGACCCCACAGTATGGATTGAGGACTTTATTCTCCACATCCACATGGCCCGGGGAGACGACCTCCATGCCATCAAGTACCTCCCACTGAAACTCAAAGGGCCAGCTAGACACTGGCTGAATAGCCTGCCCGAGAATTCCATCGGTGGCTGGGAGGACCTGGAAGAGGCCTTTCTTGACAACTTCCAAGGAACATATGTCCGGCCACCCGATGTCGACGACTTAAGCCACATAGTTCAACAACGTGGAGAATCAGCCAGAAAATTCTGGACTAGGTTCCTAACCAAAAAGAACCAGATCATTGACTGTCCGGATGCTGAAGCCCAAGCGGCCTTTAAACACAGCATCCATGACAAATGGATAGCCCGCCACCTCGGCCAACCATACTACCAGAGATTGTTGGGTCCTTAAGCAAGCCAGCAAGGTAAATAGCGGAAACAAGGAAGGGGAATTGTAGAGCGTAGACGAAGACGAGGAACCTCGGCAGCCGAACAACGGGGGGCAGAAGAAATTCCCGCCTCAAGTCAAAACGGTGAACATGATACAGGCTACACACTTCCCCAAAAGGGAGCACAAGCGCGCACTTAGGGACGTTTACGTGGTAGAGCCGGTCGCCCCAAAGTTCAACCCATGGTGGTCATTCCCGATCACCTTCGATCGTAGTGATCATCCAACTAGCATCCGTCACGGCGGTTCGGCCGCATTGGTACTGGACCCAATCATTGACGGATTTCACATGACACGAGTCCTAATGGACGGTGGTAGCAGCCTCAACCTGCTCTATCAGGATACAGTACGCAAAATGAGCATTAATGCCTCACGAATCAAGCCCGCGATAACTACCTTTAAAGGAGTTATAACAGGTGTGGAAGCCCGCTGTATGGGCTCGATCACGCTGGAGGTGGTCTTCGGTTCCCCGGATAACTTCCGAAGCGAGGAGCTAATCTTCAATATCGTCCCCTTCCGCAGCGACTACCACGTACTGCTCGGATGAACCACATTCGCCAAATTCAACGCGGTGCCGCATTATGCTTATCTCAAGCTCAAGACGCCCGGTCCACACGGCGTCATTACAGTAAATGGAAACACGAGACATTCCCTCCGTACAGAGGAACATACCGCAGCCCTAGCAGTAGAAGTACAGAGCGGCCTTCTCAAGCGGCACCATAATCCGGCCACCGAACCCCTGGACATCGTCAAGAAGGTCCGGACTACACTGCAAAAGGGCAGTTCGGTTCGTCAAGAGCTGAACTAGTAAATTCAGCCTCCGTCCCAGCCCCGATGAGGAAGGAGGCACCCATTCCGCACGTACATAATTACACACTCAAACCTCATGGGTACTGACGGAGGCATAACTCGCTCGCGATCCACAGTGCGGCTTGACCGACCTTGGGATTCACACGCCTTTATTTTTTCTTTCTATTATCACGGGTATTTTCTCTTTTCGAGGTCTGTACGGACGACCCGCTTACAGAACACACCAAGGAGGCAAGAAGCTCTAGCATACAAGGGAATCCCCAGGTGGTCTCTATTAAATGATTGCCATACTTGTTTTACATACCCGCACGTAGCTCGGCCTTGATTGCGACATGTTAAATAGCTTTACTTGCTTATCACATTACTCGCACAAAGTACGCCTCGACGTACTAATCACATCACAATGATTGATAAATGGTGACATCGGCTTATTACTTAATTTTTCCTGTTTCCTCACCTTTGTGTATATTATATATTACACGCGTACACTATGCTACGTATTACTGCGCCAGGGGCTTCATTACACCCCGTTCTACGGCAATAAAAGTCCGAACACTTATTTCAGTATAGTTCGGCACTCCAAACTTATAGCACTATATGAATCGGCTCCGAATCATGTCTTTGGTAAATAGTTGGGTTGCCCGGCACCTGTGCTTACTACCCTATGTTCTGCTATATCGGCTAGGGTAGTAAAGGGAGAACTACTGCGATTGTGTCCCGGTTCTTCCGGACGAGCACCTTAGTAGAGAAAGCCGAAAACTAACTGTCATGATGTGGCGAGAGCCGGTCAGCTGTTCGAGAGGTTCCAAATTGTTAGAGAC
Organism: Triticum urartu; assembly: GCF_056163025.1. Taxonomy (NCBI): domain Eukaryota; kingdom Viridiplantae; phylum Streptophyta; class Magnoliopsida; order Poales; family Poaceae; genus Triticum; species Triticum urartu. Next base: position 145,121,023 of record NC_141879.1, on the reverse strand, counting down.
TTTTACCACTTCATGCGAAGAGTCGGTCCCTCCGATTAGGCGTGTATAATGCCCCTAGTTCGGCCTTCCGAATACCATGGGCTTTGCCAACTTTTTAAAATTGTCAAACTCCTATGGCTAAGTGAGGGCGGTAAAGGCCGCATAGTCTGATCGCCTTGTTCATTGCGCTAAACACCTCCTTTAAGGACCAGAATGTGGAGTAAAGAGTGTTTAGATTTATCCCGAACACCCCTGTACTATCTACGTGGGGGCAGAAGCCGACGACTGGTCAACTCTTAGTTTTCATAAATGGCCGCACAGGAGGTAAAATGTAAATCATAAGCATTATAATACATAACATCACTACTCCATATTACAGGACAAGATAATACAAATGTTCTCATGGGAAAATGATATCCTTCGAACATTGTTCCGCCACAAGGCGGGACCCCTCCAGGACGCCATCAAAATAGAGCTCGTGTCGACGATGCTCTTTGCCCTCCGGCGGCCCCTCGGTCATCAGCTTCTTGGCATCCAGCTTTGCCCAATGCGTCTTGACGCTGGCAAAGGCCATGCGCGCACCTTCAATGCAGACCGACCGCTTCACGGTTTTGAGCCGTGGACAGGCATTTACAAGCCGCTTAACAAGTCCGAAATAGCTGCTAGGTACAGGCTCGACAGGCCACAACCGGACTATCAGGTCCTTCATGGCTAGCTCCGCCGACTTGTGCAGCTCGACGAACTGCTTCAGCTCGTCGATGAAGGGCAACGGATGTTCAGGTCCACGATACTGGGACCAGAATAGCTTCTCTGTAGTCATCCCTTCTTTGGCTCTGTAATGCTCGGCAGCATCTGATATACTGTGCGGCAGATCCGCAAACGCCCCTAGAAAACCCGAATTCGGATAAGTACATGGAATGTTTCTTTTACGTATTTGCTTTGCATGGTGAAAGAATTACTCGTCGTAATCTCCTTGGCCTCCTAAATCCTGGAGGGTGTTCTGGGCTTCAGCTCGTGCATCATGTGTGCTCCGGTGGGCCGTCGCCAGTTCGGACTCTTGTGCCTTACAATCACGCTCCGAGGACTCAAATCTCTTGATCGCGTCCTGGAGCTGTTGATGCGCCTCGCCGACCTGGGCCTCGTGCTTCTCACGCACGGCACGCTCCTCGGCCGCTTTTTCCTTGGCCTCGGCCAACGCCTTCTTGAGGGCTGCCACCTCGGTCGTGGCCCCTAATAAACTTCACGACAACTCAGTCTGGATGGACTTTACATTTTTTTCTTAAAAGGTACCAACAGATCAGCACATACCTTGGCTATTCTCTAGCTGCTTCTTTACGAGGCCGAGCTCTTCCTTGGCCCGCTCCAGTTTCCACTTCAATCCGGAGACCTCTGCAGCATGAGCGGTGGCAGCCTGCAGCAACACATGCTTATTCACAAAGACAACTTATGTTAGACTCCTGCGATTTTTTCTCTTCGATCCTCTGTTCGGCTTCTTCTTTCTGAACACCTAACAGAGCATCAAGGGCTACTATCTATACTATGATATTCTTCCTACAAACGCATTACTTACCTCAAAGCCTGACAGAAGGCTAGTGCAGGCTTCAGTCAGTCCGCTTTTCATGAACTAGACCTTCTCTATTACCGTGCCCATAAGGGCGTGGTGCGCATCCACAATAGAGGCGCCTCGTAGCGCCTCCAGCAAGTTATCCAGCAGGTTATCCGGTACACTCCCTCCTCTCGGAGCATGCCGTTCGCTGAACTCCAGAGCCGCATAGGTCTCCGGAATAGTACCCGGCTCAGGTCCGAAGGGAGCCCAGTCCTCGCAGGGGCTTTTCCCCCCATGTGTCCGACAATTGAGGAATCGTCCTGGGGCACTGCCCCGACGATCTCCGGAAGCCCCCCCCCCCGGTCAGGGAAGGACTTTTGCGACACCACCTCGTCGTCACCCTTGGGAGACACGGAATGAGCAGGTGGCGGAGACATGCTAGCCATCACCTTTGAGTCTAGTGATCCCTCGGACGAAGATCGCGGGGAGCCATCGCGCGCTGGACTGCAATAACAAGGTTTAAGGTATATCAATATTACAAACCGGGAAAGCTAGATGTTTTGCGATCCTGGTACTTACGAGGCGGCCTGCGGCTTGGTCCGACGAGGTCGCTCCGGACTGCTGTCCACATCCCACATGGAGTTATCTGCGTGGGAACCTCTAACCCTTTTGGGTGCTTTCTCCTCGGGATTTATGGAGGCCGCTCTCTTCGTCTTCCCCACTTCAGGTGGGGAGCCGCTTTCTTCTTCCTCTTCGTCATCGTTGTCGGTGTCAAAACCGGCGGATCTCGGGTAGGGGGTCCCGAACTGTGCGTCTAGGCTGGATGGTAACAGGAGGCAAGGGACACTAAGTTTTACCCAGGTTCGGGCCCTCTCGATGGAGGTAAAACCCTACGTCCTGCTTGATTAATATTGATGATATGGGTAGTACAAGAGTAGATCTACCGTGAGATCAGAGAGGCTAAACCCTAGAAGCTAGCCTATGGTATGATTGTTGATGTGTATGTTGTCCTACGGACGAAAACCCCCGGTTTATATAGACACCGGAGAGGGTTAGGGTTACATAGAGTCGGTTACAATGGTAGGAGATCTGAACATCCGTATCGCCAAGCTTGCCTTCCACGCCAAGGAAAGTCCCTTCCGGACACAGGACAGAGTCTTTAATCTTGCATCTTCATAGTCCAGGAGTCCGGCTGAAGGTATAGTTCAGCTATCCGAACACCCCCTAATCCAGGACTCCCTCAGTAGCCCCTGAACCAGGCTTCAATGACGACGAGTCCGGCGCGCAGTTTGTCTTCGGCATTGCAAGGTGGGTTCCTCCTCCAAGTACTTCATTGAAGATTTTGAACACAAAGATAGTGTCCGGCTCTGCAAAATAAGTTTCCACATATTGCCATAGAGAGAATAATATTTACACAAATCTAATCTGCTGACGTATTCCGTAGCGTGACACACCGCGGCCAAGCCTTTATCCGAGTCGTTTCATTATCCCACCTCAGCGCGTTACGCGAGGCGGTTTCCTTGGAACGTCTTGTCAAAGCAAAGATCGTGTCCCCTTATTCTGGGATTCTCATCAATACGGGTGTGGGTAACCCAACCGCGCCTTTGATTACGGCGCTTAGAGATAAGCGAGTTTCACTAGGCTGGTGGGGACATGTAGTTGCGTCCACCCATATAAGGGGATAAGGATCCACCTTTTCACCTACGCCTTCTTCCTCCTTCGCCTATCCATTCTTGCGCACTCGAGCTCCAGCGCCCAAGTCCGCACTACCATCTCAACCTTCTCCAATCATGTCCGGAGCAGGAGGCAAGTGGATGGTCTCCTCCGTCATGGAGGGACACATCAAAAAGCTGAGGAAGGCCGGATATCTGGCTAGCGACATCGCGCACCGGCTTCCCGAAAAGGGGCAGCTCATCCCCACTCCTAGGCCCCATGAGAGGGTGGTATTCCTCCCCCATTTCCTCCGTGGACTGGGCTTCCCTCTGCATCCATTTTTCCGGGGGCTCATGTTCTACAACGGCCTGGATTTCCATGATCTGGCCCCGAACTTCGTCCTCAACATCTCGGCGTTTATCGTCGTGTGCGAGGCGTTCCTCCGCATCCGCCCCCATTTCGGCCTATGGCTTAAGACTTTCAACGTCAAGCCAAAGGTGGTGCGCGACAGCCAGGCAGAGTGCGGCGGTGCAATGGTTGGCAAGATGGCCAACGTCCTGTGGCTCGAGGGCTCCTTTGTGGAGACCCTGAAGGGGTGGCAATCAGGGTGGTTTTACGTCACCGAGCCGCGCGACGCCGAATGGGTCGCACCCCCTGAGTTTCGATCCGGCCCCCCTACGCGGCTCACCTCCTGGAAGGAGACAGGCCTGTCTTGGGGTAAAAAGGGAGAGCTGATCGGACACCAAACATGCATCCAAACCCTGGTGGACAAGAAGCTCAAGCTTGTCAAAGTAGTCCAGGTTATGCTCATCCGCCTGATCCTCCCGTGTCAACGACGGGCCTTCAACCTGTGGGAGTTCGACCCGGCGCAGCATCGGACTCTAAATAGGCTCTTCGACACGACGTACGAAGATGCCTGGAGGATGCTTTTCAAGGGCATCGAGGCTCCCGCATCCGCTGTCGAGGATCGCGGATTCAGTACTCAGCATCACGCTCATGCGGTAAGCTGTCTTTGTCCTTTTATAGGGTATCAGTTTTTCATAGTTTGACTCTATGCGGGATCTGAGTTCCCTTATCTTTGATAGGATTGGGAGGTGACGTCCAGACAGATCAACTGTTCAGCTCCTTTGCCCGAAGGCCCAGCGGACGCTCGTTTGGCGAAGCTGCTGGTTCCGGCGCCCTATGTGATGCCGGAGAAGAAGGCCACGAAAAGGGCCACGGGGACTCGAAAGCGTGCCCGACGCCAGGAGGTGTCGGATTGGTCATCCGACGGTCCCGAAGCGCCTTCCTCTTGTGAAGACGAGGAGGAAGAAGAAGAGACCTCTCCCCCTCCAGCGGGAGGAGAGAAGAAAAGGAAGGTCGCCCTCTCTGAGGAGGCCGGAGGGTCCAAGAAGGGGAAAACCCTTCCTCCGGACTACTCCGACGATGCTGACGGCGGCGAAGAGGAGTGGCAGCCCAGGGCCAAGCCCCTAGAAAAATCGTAAGTATCCGGATACTGGAGTAATTCATAGTATTCGTTTATTGCACAGCTTTCCCTTATGTCGAACATGCTTATGCAGCCCACCCAAAGACCGGCTCGACGCATCGTCGCGCGGCTCACTGGACTCGTCGGGGGTGAACTTGCTTCCGACGGCTTCCTCCCCCCGCCCTATGGACGACACCGAGGTGTTGTCCCAACAGGTTCCAAGCAGGGAGGAGGTGGTCCCGGAGGCGCCGCAAGGCGACCTCCCGGACTCCAGGAGTAAAGGGGATGAAACCCCCCAAGGCTCCAAGTCCGGCTTTAGGCCGGACACCGCTCCGGAACCTTCAAGGGTTCCGGAGTCCGGCGGGGGACCTCCTTCCAAGAGGAGCAAGTCCACCGTGCCGGCGACCCCCGTCCATCCGGAGGCGCCGGACAATATGTTGGAGGCGCTCCAAGGCGCTTCCATCGACAAGGAGCACCGCGCTATTATGAGTGCAGTGGTCCAGAAGGTTCAGTCCGCCAAGAGCGGACTGACTGAAGCTTGAACTAGCCTTTTGACAGGCTTTGAGGTAAGTAAATAATGTGTAAATAATATTACCGCATAGATAGTAGCCCCTGATGCTCTGTTGGGCGTTCGGGAAGAAAAGCCGAATAGAGGATCAAAAAAATTCGCAGGAGTCTAACAAAAGGAGTCAATATGTGTGTGCAGGCTTCTCTGATGGCGTCCGCCGCACTCGCTGCGGAAGTGGACACGCTGAAGCAGAGCCTCGAGAAGTCCGAGCAAGAGCTCGGGCGTGCCAAGAAGCAGCTCAAGGAGAAGGAAGGTAAGAAATACCTTGGTTGAATATGTATATAAAAAAGGTGCAATTGCAAGAAAAGATAGGATTAACATGGCTATTGTAGGGGCCACATCTGAGGCGGCGACCCTTAAGCAAGCGCTGCTTGAGGCCGAGAAGAGTGTGGCCGCGGAGCGCACCGAGCGGGAGAGGTATGAGGCCGAGGTTGGCAAGGTGCGGCAAGAGCTCCAGGTTCTCATGAAGAAACATGAGAGTTTGGAGCTTGACTCGAAGACGTGAGCATCCGAGCTCGCGGCGGCTATTGAAAATGCCAAGTCTACCATGGCCGAATCCCAGTAGACCCTCCAGGAGTTGGATGAGGTGAAGAAAATAGCGGTGGGTAAGGCATTCTTTATGCAAAGTATACACATAAACGTGAGTTACTTGATACTTACCCGAATTCGGAGCTCTCTAGGGGCATTTGCAGATCTTCCCCGGAGTGTATCCGATGCCGCCGCATTCTATCGAGCCGAGGAGGGCAGCTCGACGGAGAAGGTGTTCTGGTCACAGTATGCTGAGGCCGGACACCCCGTGCCCCTGAGCGACCAGCTGAAGCAGCTGGTCGAGCTCCACAAGGCTGCCGAACATGCCATGAAGGGCCTCCTAGTTCGGCTGTGGCCTGGAGAGGCTCTGCCTAGGAGCTATTTCGGGCTGGTGCGGCGGCTGGTGGAGGCCTGTCCAAGGCTCGAAGTCATCAAGCGCTCCGTCTATATTGAAGGTGCCCGTAGGGCCTTTGCCCCTGCTAAGGTGCACTGGGGCAGGCTGGACGTGGAGAAGCTTGTGAAGGACGGGCCGCCAGTGGGGAAGGAGCATCGCAAGCCCGAAAATTACTATAAGGATGTTCTGAAGGGTGCCCGCCTTCTGGCGGATGAATGTACTAGGGATGTAATTTTTGATTAAAACTCGCTCATTTGTGTTCTGTGCGCTGAAAACTTGTTCATATGCGCTGAGCAATGCTGCTTGAATTTAAAATATTACCTTCTGTGCGGCTGTTTATCAATACTGAGAGATGGCGAGTCGTCGGCTTCTGCCCCCTTTCCACTAGTGCTTGGGTGTTCGGGGATAAATCTGGGCGCTCTTTTTCCCATGTTTGGGTTCGTCGAGGGAGGCGCTCAGCCCGACGAACGAGGCAATCGGACTATAATGCGTGAACACTCTCACTTAGCCATATAATTCTATAATTTTAAATTTCGGCGAAGCCCCTAGTATTCAGAAGACCGAGTTCGGGGCACTATCCACACCTTGGCCGGACAGAGCCGACTCGTCGCCCTAAGCGGCATAACTCTTTAGGGACTCGAAAAAACCTCTCGAACAACGACCAGCTCTCGCTTCATCATGACAGTCAGTTTTAGCTTTCTCCACTGAGGTGCTCGTCCCAGCTCAACTGGGGCACAATCGCAGTGGTTCACCTAGTGCTACCTTAGCCGATATAGCGGAACGTAAGGCACCAAAACATAGGAGCTGGGCAAACCCAACTATTGACCCAAGACATGATTCCGAGCCGATGCATATAATGCTATAAGTTCAGGGTGCCGCACTTGTGAAAGTGTTCGGACTTCTCACACCATATTGAGGGGTGCTAAAATCCCCTAGCGTATTTTGGCCGTACCAAGTTGTACGGGTGCAAAATGTCGTTAAGGAACATTTATTTACAAAAAGATAGTGCAAAAATAGACAAAAGCTATGCATTGTTTGTGAAAAATAGCTGCGATCAAAGCAGAACGATACAAGTAATGCGATAAATGAAAAGTTGGACTATTTAACATGTCTGCTCCAGGGCAAGCTGCGGAATAGTATGCGAAACAGGTATACTGCTCGTGATAGAGACCACCTGGGATTTCCGTAATGCGGCATGGCTTGTCTGCTTCCCTGGTTCTTGCATTGATTGTGCAGCAATTGAACTGCCGAACAGGCCTTCCGAAGAGTAGAGTCCTGGAAGTAAGAGAAAAGTAAAAAATCGGCAGCCCCTGGTGCGGTTTAAGCCGTGTTTTGGGCGTGCCATGATGGTGCCCCTCCCCCTATGCCCATGGTATTTCTAGAGCGTAATTATGTACACGAAGTACTGGCGTCGCCTTGTTGCTAGGGTTGGGGTTGGGGCCGCATTGCTACGCCTGCTCGGAACGTGCCAGGCATTCTTGTGGTAGGTTACTCCGGGTGCGCTTGACGGTGTTCAGGCGTTTAATGGCCGGACTAGAGAACTGCTTGGAGAGGCTGCTTTGTACTTCCGCTGCAAGGGCCGTCGTGTGCTCCTCCGTTCGTAGGGAGCGTTCGGTGTTTCCATTGACCATAATTACTCCACGAGGGCCTGGCATCTTGAGCTTGAGGTATGCGTAGTGCGGTACCGCATTGAATTTGGCGAATGCGGTTCGTCCAAGCAGTGCATGATAGCCACTGCGGAATGGGACTATGTCGAAGACCAATTCCTCGCTTTGGAAATTATCCGGGGATCCGAAGACCACTTCAAGTGTGACTGAGCCTGTACAGTTGGCCTCTACACCTGGTATTACGCGTTTAAAGGTCGTTTTGGTGGGCTTAATCCTCGAGGGATCGATGCCCATTTTTCGCACTGTATACTGGTAAAGCAGGTTCAGGCTGCTGCCACCGTCCATGAGGACTCTAGTGAGATGAAATCCGTCAATAATTGGGTCTAGAACCAATGCGGCAAATCCGCCATGACGGATGCTAGTGGGATGGTCTCTTCGATCAAAGGTTATCGGGCAGGAGGACCATGGGTTGAACTTTGGGGCGACTGGCTCTACCGCGTATACGTCCCTTAACGCGCACTTCCACTCCCTTTTTGGGACGTGGGTGGCGTATATCATGTTCACTATCCGCACTTGTGGGGGAAAACCCTTCCGTCCATTGTTGTTTGGCGGCCGGTGCTCCTCGTCGTCATCGCTATGCAGCCCCTTGTCTTCATTGTCGGCGCTTAACTTGCCTGCCTGCTTGAACATCCAACAATCCCTATTGGTGTGATTGGCCGGCTTTTAGGGGGTGCCATGTATTTGGCATAAGCGGTCGAGTATTCGGTCCAAGCTGGATGGGCCCCTCGGATTCCTTTTGAATGGCTTTTTCCGCTGACCGGATTTAGAGCCTCTGAATCCGGCATTAACTGCCGTATCCTCAGTATTGTCGTCGTTAATGCGGCGCTTCTGCTTGTTGCGACGCGACCTGCCACTAATGTCCCTGGTGTCCGAACTACCAGGGTTCTTGGTCATATTGTTGCTGTGAGCAAGCCAGCAGTCTTCTCCCGCGCAAAAGCGGGTCATGAGTGTCGTGAGTACTGCCATGGATTTCGGCTTTTCCTGTCCAAGGTGCCGGGCCAGCCACTCGTCACGGATATTGTGCTTGAAGGCTGCTAGGGCCTCAGCGTCTGGACAGTCGACTATTTGATTTTTCTTTGTTAGGAACCATGTCCAGAATTGCCTGGCCGATTCCTCTGGCTGCTGAATTACGTGACTTAGGTCATCGGCGTCTGGGGGTCGCACATAAGTGCCCTGGAAATTGTTGAGGAATGCGGCTTCCAGGTCCTCCCAACAACTGATTGATCCTGTTGACAAGCTGTTGAGCCAATGCCGAGCTGGTCCTTTAAGCTTGAGTGGGAGGTATTTGATGGCGTGAAAATCGTCGCCGTGGGCCATGTGGATATGAAGTAGATAATCCTCGATCCATACCGCAGGGTCTGTTGTGCCATCATATGATTCGATGTTTACGGGTTTGAAACCCTCGGGGATTTGATGATCCATTATTTCGTCTGTAAAGCACAGTGGGTGTGCGGCACCTCTGTACTGGGCGATATCATGACGTAGCTCCAATGAGTTTTGTCTACTGTGTTCGGCCCTGCCGAATTTGTGGCCGGCGTGACGGTTACCGTCTCGAGCTGTGGGGTGCCCACGCGATCCGTAGATCGATCGTGTTTTCCTTGCCTTGTCCTCCAGCATGTCTCGTAACTCCGGCGCATATTCCCGTGCCTTGGTACGGGGTGCGGCTTGAGTGGAGGGCCGGGAGGCCTCTCTGTCGCAGCCATGAGGTGGCCGTTCAGCCGCATCAAGTGCTTCCTCCTCTAATTGGGGTAGCAACCTGCGCTTTGGGTAACTCTTGGAGGAGAGTTCGAGTTTATGCTCTTCGGCCGCAAGGACTTCGGTCCATCTGTCAACCAGCAAATCTTGATCAGCTCGGAGCTGTTGCTGTTTTTTCTTGAGGCTTCTTGCCGTGGCCATAAGCCTGCGTTGGAAACGCTTTTGCTCGAAGGGATCCTCTAGCACGACAAATTCGTCGTCGTCGAGGCTTGCCTCGTCTTCGGAGGGAGGCATATAATTATCGACCTCGACCTCTCTGTCTGCCGCTCTCTCATGAGGGCTGGTTTCTCCATCCTCCTGTGCTAAACCTTGCTGAAGGGGGTTTTCTTCGGCACTCTCCGGAGTATTATTATCTCCCGTGCTGGAATCGCCGTTTTTGTGTTGGCGTCATTTTGAGCGGCGCCGCTGACGCCGGTGCTTGGGCTGTTTCTTGGAGGGATCATCCTCCACTGTTCTGTCGCCCTCTCCCTCTTTGGGGTGTCCACCATGTATATGTCATATGATGAGGTGGCTTTCCAGGGCCTATTAGGCGCTGGTTCTTCATCATCTCCTTCATCGGCGTCCATACCGTCGATGTCTTCGGAGTCAAAGTCGAGCATGTCTGTTAAGTCGACGACAGTGGCTACAAAGTGGGTGGTGGGTGGGTTTTGAATTTCTTCATCGTCCGTACCCCAACCTTGCTGACCGTAGTCCGGCCAGGGCTCTCCTGATAAAGAGAGAGACTTCAGTGACTTCAGGATATCGCCGAAAGGCGAGTGCTGAAAAACGTCCGCGGCCGTGAACTCCATGATCGGCGCCCAATCGGATTCGATCGGCAGGGGCACGGAGGGTTCGGAGTTCGGAGAAGAATCCGGCTCCGTGGAGTCATGAGTCTCGCAGAGTACGGGGCTGGTGTTTGTCTCAACCGCCGTTGGGATCACAGCCCCTGAGGTGGCGTCCAACCGCCCATCCTCGATCGGCGCGGTTGGCTCCGAACTAAGGGTCGGAGCCGATGTGGGTGTGGCCTCCAGGGCACTGTTCGGCGGCAGAGCTAGATCATGCTCGTCGTGACAGTGCGGCGCGCTCGGCGGTGGTCGAGTCCGTCGAAGATCAAGTCCCCGCGGATGTCAGCCATGTAGTTTAAATTTCCGAATATGACCTGACGGCCAGGGGCGTAGCTTTCGATCTGCTCTAGATGGCCAAGTGAATTGGCCCGCAGCGCGAAGCCGCCAAAGACGAAGACCTATCCGGGGAGGAAGGTCTCACCCTGGACTGCATCGCCATTGATGATCGTAGGAGCCATCGGGCCTGACGGCGACGGCACAGAGGAACTCTCAATGAAAGCACCAATGTTGATGTCAAAACCGGCGGATCTCGGGTAGGGGGTCCCGAACTGTGCGTCTAGGCCGGATGGTAACAGGAGGCAAGGGACATGAAATTTTACCCAGGTTCGGGCCCTCTCGATGGAGGTAAAACCCTACGTCCTGCTTGATTAATATTGATGATATGGGTAGTACAAGAGTAGATCTACCGCGAGATCAGAGAGGCTAAACCCTAGAAGCTAGCCTTTGGTATGATTGTTGATGTGTATGTTGTCCTACGGACTAAAACCCCCCGGTTTATATAGACACCGGAGAGGGTTAGGGTTACATAGAGTCGGTTACAATGGTAGGAGATCTGAACATCCGTATCGCCAAGCTTGCCTTCCATGCCAAGGAAAGTCCCTTCCGGACACGGGACGGAGTCTTTAATCTTGCATCTTCATAGTCCAGGAGTCCGGCTGAAGGTATAGTTCGGCTATCCGAACACCCCCTAATCCAGGACTCCCTCAATCATCGTCGGCAAACGAACAGGAACTCTCGTCTTCGGACATCATGTCTGGAGCGCCTTTACGGTGAAGGCCCTTCTTGGCCCCTTCGGCCGCTTTCTTGGCCGTCTTCTCCGGCACCTCATAAGGTGCTGGAAAAAGCATTTTCGTCAACAATGGGAATTCTTGGTCTTCGGGTAGCGAAGCCGGACTGTTAATCCCCTCCGTTATCTTGATCCAGGCCTAAAAACACGGGTAGGAAGGCTTAGGCATTTCTCAAAAAATGCTAGTAAAGGGTACGCCTTGAAAACATTAGAGGAGCTTACTGGGTTAGCCTGGCGTTTTAAGCTAAGCCCGTGATCTTCGGTCGTGGGCGGTGGCGTCTCGCCGGCCTTGAAGAGCACTTTCTAGATTTCTTCGTGCACTGTGTCGAAGAGCTCTTGTAGCGTCTTGTGCTTGGCCGGATCGTACTCCCACAGATAGCAAGTCCGGCGTTGCAGGGAAGAACACGACGAATGAGCATGACCTGGACCACATTGACGAGCTTGATCTTTCTATCCATCATATTCTAGACGCATGTCTGGAGCCCAGACAGTTCGTCCGAGGGACCCCAGGTTAGGCCGCTTCTTGCCAGGAGGTGAGCCGCATCGGGAATCCAAATCTGAATTCAGGGGCCGCCACCCAGTTGGCGTCGCGCGGCTTGGTGATATAGAACCACCCCGATTGCCACCCTTTCATCGTCTCCGTGAACGAGCCTTCGGACCAGGTAACGTTGGGCATCTTGCCCTCCATGGCGCCTCCGCATTTTGCTTGTTGGCTGCTCGCCACCTTCGGCTTCACGTTGAAGGTCTTCAACCATAGGCCGAAATGAGGCGGGATGCGGAGGAAGGCCTCGCACATGACAATGAATGTCGTGATGTTGAGGATGAAGTTGGGGGCTAGGTCATGGAAGTCTAGCCCGTAGTAAAACATCAGTTCACGAACGAAGGGGTGGAGAGGTAAACCCAGCCCGTGGACGAAATGTGTGAGGAAAACAACCCTCTCGTGGGGCTCAGGAGTAGGGATGATCTGTCCCTTATCCGGGAGTCGATGAGCAATCTCCTTGGCCAGATATCTGGCCTCCCGGGGCGCCTTGATATCCTTCTTCTTGACGGAGGAGGCCATCCACTTACCCCCAGCTCCGGTTCTGGACATTTTTGGAGTGCTTTCTCGGTTGAGGGAAAAGCTGGAAGCTTGGGTGCTGGAGCTCAGGGAAGGAAAGGCTGAGGAGGGGCTGAGGTGTGGGTGAAGGTTGGGAATCCTTATCCCCTTATAAAGGCCGCGAATGTCAAGCGTCTACCCACTCGCCTTGAACTCGCCTATTCCCAAGGGTCGTGCAAAACGGCATGGTTGGGTCACCAACGCCAGTATTGATGAGAATCCCGTAATAAGGGGGCACAATATCTACTTCGACAAGACACGCCAATAGCAACCGCGTCTCGAAACATGGAGCAGCAGACAAAAAAGGTCCAAAATTATGACCGGACAGACGTGATGTCATATTGTAAAAGTTGTCGGCGGATTAGACTCGTGCAAAAATATATATTCTCTCTACGGTTTTGTATGGTGTGTGTGACAGGTCCGGATACTATCATCGCATCCGAAGACTATTTTGAAGTTCGGATAAAAGGGAACCCGCCTTGCAATGCCAAAGACAATCCGCACGCCGAACTACTCATAATTTAAGCTAGGTTCAGGGGCTACTGAGGGAGTCCTGGACTAAGGGGTCCTCGGGCGTCCGGCCTGTTATCCATGGCCCGGACTGATGGGCTGTGAAGACATGAAGGCCGAAGATTATACCTGAGTCCGGATTGGACTCTCCTTGGCGTGGAAGGCGAGCTTGGCGACCAACTATGAAGATTCCTTCTTATGTAACCGACTCTATGTAAACCCTAGATTCCCTCGGTGTCTATATAAACTGGAGGGGATAGTCCGGAAAGGACACATTCATTACCATAGTCATATAGGCTAGGCTTCTAGGGTTTAGCCATCACGATCTCGTGGTAGATCAACTCTTGTAACACCCATATTCATCAATATCAATCAAGCAGGACGTAGTCTATTACCTCCATAGAGAGGGCCCGAACCTGGGTAAACATTGTGTCCCCTGTCTCCTGTTACCATCGATCCTAGACGCAAAGTTCAGGACCCCCTACCCGAGATCTGCCGGTTTTGACACCGACAACGATGGCGACGGATTCCCCTCTCCGGAGCCCCGAACAGACTCCAAATCAGCCCTCCCGAGAGAGTTTAGGGCTTGGCGGTGGCTCTGTATCGTAAAACACGATGAATCCTTCTCTCTGGTTTTTTCTCCCCGAAAGTGAATGTATGGAGTCAAGGTTGAGGTCGGTGGAGCGTCAGGGGGCCCACGAGGCAGGGGGCGCGCCCAGGGGGTAGGGCGCGCCGCCACCCTCGTGGACAGGGTGTGGGCCCCCTGTCGTGGATCTTTCTTCCATTATTTTTTATATATTCCAAAATAATTCCCCGTTGATTTTCAGGTCATTTCGAGAACTTTAATTTCTGCACAAAAATAAGACCATGGCAATTCTGCTGAAAACAGCGTCAGTCCGGGTTAGTTCCATTCAAATCATGCAAGTTAGAGTCCAAAACAAGGGCAAAAGTGTTTGGAAAAGTAGATACGACGGAGACGCATCAACTCCCCCAAGCTTAAACCTTTGCTTGTCCTCAAGCAATTCAGTTGATAAACTGAAAGTGATAAAGAAAAACTTTTACAAACTCTGTTTGCTCTTGTTGTTGTAAATATGTAAATCCAGCATTCAGGTTTTCAACAAAGATTATGAACTAACCATATTCACAATAACACTTAGGTCTCATGTTTACTCATATCAATGACATAATCAATGATGTCTACTACATAACCTTCTTCTTGCAGACGTTGTTGGGCCTCCAAGTGCAGAGGTTTCTACGACAGTAGAATCCCTCAAGTGGATGACCTAAGGTTTATCAATCTGTGGGAGGCGTAGGATGAATATGGTCTCTCTCAAGCAACCCTGCAACCAAATAACAAAGAGTCTCTCATGTCCCCAACACACCCAATACAATGGTAAATTGTATAGGTGCACTAGTTCAGCGAAGAGATGGTGATACAAGTGCAATATGGATAGTAGATATAGGTTTTTGTAATCTGAAAATATAAAAACAGCAAGGTAACTAATGATAAAAGTGAGCACAAACGGTATTGCAATGCTAGGAAACAAGGCATAGGGTTCATACTTTCACTATTGCAAGTCCTCTCAACAATAATAACATAATTGGATCATATAACTATCCCTCAACATACAACAAAGAGTCACTCCAAAGTCACTAATAGAGGAGAACAAACGAAGAGATTATGATAGGGTACGAAACCACCTCAAAGTTATTTTTCCGATCAATCTATTGGGCTATTCCTATAAGTGTCACAAACAGCCCTAGAGTTCGTAGTAAAATAACACCTTAAGATACAAATCAACCAAAACCCTAATGTCACCTAGATACTCCAATGTCACCTCAAGTATCCGTGGGTATGATTATACGATATGCATCACACAATCTCATATTCATCTATTCAAACAAACACAAAGAACCTCAAATAGTGCCCCAAAGTTTCTACCGGAGAGTCAAGACGAAAACGTGTGCCAACCCCTATGCATAGGTTCATGGGTGGAACCCGCAAGTTGATCACCAAAACATACATCAAGTGAATAAATAGAATACCCCATTGTCACCACGGGTATCCCCCGCAAGACATACATCAAGTGTTCTCAAATCCTTAAAGACTCAATCAGATAAGATAACTTCATAGGGAAAACTCAATCCATTACAAGAGAGTAGAGGGGGAGAAACATCATAGGATCCAACTATAATAGCAAAGCTCGCGATACATCAAGATCGTATCACCTCAAGAACACGAGAGAGAGAGAGAGATCAAACACATAGCTACTGGTACATACCCTCAGCCCCGAGGGTGGACTACTCCCTCCTCGTCATGGAGAGCGCCGGGATGATGAAGATAGCCACCAGATAGGGATTCTCCCCCTCCAGCAGGGTGCCGGAACAGGTCTAGATTGGTTTTCGGTGCCTATGGAGGCTTCTGGCGGTGGAACTCCCGATCTATTCTGCTCTCCGAAGTTTTTAGGGTATATGGGTATATATAGGAGGAAGAAGTACGTCGGTGGATCTCCGGGCTGTCCACGAGGCAGCGGGCGCGCCCCCACCCTCGTGGGCAGACCGGGACTCTTCTGGTCCATCTCTGATACTCCGTGGGCTTCTACTCGTCCAAAAATAAGTTCCGTGAAGTTTTAGGTCAATTGGACTCCGTTTGATTTTCCTTTTCTGCGATATTCTAAAACAAGGAAAAAACAGAAATTGGCACTGGGCTCTAGGTTAATAGGTTAGTCCCAAAAAATAATATAAAAGTGTTTAATAAAGCCCATAAACATCCAAAACAGATAATATAATAGCATGGAACAATCAAAAATTATAGATACGTTGGAGACGTATCAGCAACCCCAAGCTTAATTCCTGCTCGTCCTCGAGTAGGTAAATGATAAAAACAGAATTTTTGATGTGGAATGCTACCTAACATATTTATCATGTATTTCTCTTTATTGTAGCAAGAATATTCAGATCCATAAGATTCAATACAAAAGTTTAACATTGACATAAAAATAATAATACTTCAAGCATACTAACTAAGCAATCATGTGTTCTCAAAATAACATGGCCAAAGAAAGTTCATCCCTACAAAATCATATAGTTTGGTCATGCTCCATTTTCGTCACACAAGAATGCTCTCATCATGCACAACCCAAATGAAAAGCCAAGCAATTGTTTCGTACTTTAGTAATCTCAAACTCTTTTTCAACTTTCACGCAATACGTGAGCGTGAGCCATGGATATAGCACTATGGGTGAAATAGAATATAATGAGGGGGTTATGTGGAGAAGACAAAAAGGAGAAAGTCTCACATCAACGCGGCTAATCAATGGGCTAGGGAGATACCCATCAATTGATGTCAATGCAAGGAGTAGGGATTGTCGTGCAACGGATGCACTGGAGCTATAAACGTATGAAAGCTCAACAAAAGAAACTAAGTGGGTGTGCATCCAACTTGCTTGCTCACGAAGACCTAGGGCACTTGAGGAGGCCCATTGTTGGAATATACAAGACAAGTTCTATAATGAAAAATTCCCACTAGTAAATGAAAGTGACAAAACAAGAGACACTCTATCATAAAGATTATGGTGCTACTTTGAAGCACAAGAGTGGAAAAAGGATAGTAGCATTGCCCCTTTTTATTTTCTCTTTTTTGGGGGCCTTCCCCTTTTTTGGCCTTTCTCTTCTTCTTCTTCTTTTTTGGGGCCTTCCCTTTTTTATTTGGCATTTCTCTTTTTTTGGGACAATGCTCTATTAATGATGATCATCACACTTCTATTTATTTACAACTCAAAGACTACAACTCGATACTAGAACAAGATATGACTCTATATGAATGCCTCTGGCGGTGTACCGGGATTGCGATGAATCAAGAGTGACATGTATGAAAAATTATGAACAGTGGCTTGGCCACAAATACGATGTCAACTACATGATTATGCAAAGCAATATGACAATGATGATGCGTGTCATAATAAACGGAACGGTGGAAAGTTGCATGGCAATATATCTCGGAATGGCTATGGAAATGCCATAATAGGTAGGTATGGTGGCTGTTTTGAGGAAGATATAAGGAGGTTTATGTGTGATAGAGCGTACCATATCACGGGGTTTGGATGCACCGGCGAAGTTTGCACCAACTCTCAATGTGAGAAAGAGCAATGCACGGTACTGAAGAGGCTAGCAATGATGGAAGGGTAAGAGTGCGTATAATCCATGGACTCAACATTAGTCATAAAGAACTCACATACTTATTGCAAAAATCTACAAGTCATCAAAAACCAAGCATTACGCGCATGCTCCTAGGGGGCTAAATTGGTAGGAAAATACCATCGCTCGTCCCCGACCGCCACTCATAAGGAAGACAATCAAATAACACCTCATGTTTCAAATTTGTTACACGACTTTACCATACGTGCATGCTACGGGACTTGCAAACTTCAACACAAGTATTTCTAAAATTCAAAACTACCCAACTAGCACAACTTTAATATTACTATATCCATATCTCAAAACAATCATCAAGTATCAAACTTCTCTTAGTATTCAATGCACTCTATATGAAAGTTTTTATTATACCCATCTTGGATGCCCATCATATTAGGACTAGTTTCATAACCAAAGCAAACTGCCATGCTGTTCTAAGGTACTCTCAAAATAATATAAGTGAAGCATGAGAGATCAATTATTTCTATAAAATAAAACCACCACCGTGCTCTAAAATGATATAAGTGAAGCACTAGAGCAACGACAAACTACTCCGAAAGATATAAGTGAAGATCAATGAGTAGTTGAATAATTATGCAACTATGTGAAGACTCTCTAACATTTAAGAATTTCACATCTTGGTATTTTATTAAAACTTCAAGCAAAACAAAATAAAATAAAATAAAATAATGCTCCAAGCAAAACACATATCATGTGGCGAATAAAAATATAGCTCCAAGTAAAGTTACCGATGAACGAAGACAAAAGAGGGGATGCCTTCCGGGGCATCCCCAAGCTTATGATTTTTGGTGTCCTTGGATATTACCTTGGGGTGCCTTGGGAATCCCCAAGCTTAGGCTCTTGCCACTCCTTATTCCATAGTCCATCAAATCTTTACCCAAAACTTAAAAACTTCACAACACAAAACTTAACAGAAAACTCGTAAG
This sequence comes from Triticum urartu, assembly GCF_056163025.1. NCBI lineage: Eukaryota > Viridiplantae > Streptophyta > Magnoliopsida > Poales > Poaceae > Triticum > Triticum urartu. The sequence goes on along the minus strand of NC_141879.1, from coordinate 145,102,831 downwards.
CTCCGTTAGTATGAGAAAATAAATCACCACTTAGGTACTGTTGTGAACTCATTCTAAATTCATATTGGTGTAATATCTACTGTATTCCAACTTCTCTATGGTTCATACCCTCTGATACTACTCATAGATTCATCAAAATAAGCAAACAACACATAGAAAACAGAATCTGTCAAAAACAGAACAGTCTGTAGTAATCTGTATCAAACGTGTACTTATGGAACTCATAAAATTCTCAAATAAATTAGTGGACCTGAGTAATTTATCTATTAATCATCTGCAAAAAAATTAACTAAATAGCACCTTCCAAATAAAAATGGCAGAAGTTCTCGTGAGCGCTAAGGTTTCTGTTTTCTACAGCAAGATTAAAAAGACTTTCCCCAAGTCTTCCCAACGGTTCTACTTGGCACAAACACTAATTAAACACAAAAAACACAACCAAAATAGAGGCTAGATTAATTATTTATTACTAAACAAGAGCAAAAAGTACGGAATAAAAATAATATTGGGTTGCCTCCCAACAAGCGTTATCGTTTAACGCCACGCCCCTAGCTAGGCATGATGATTTCAATGATGCTCACATAAAAGATAAGAATTGAAACATAAAGATGATTTCAAGAAGGAAGTAGGGTATTACCTCCATCGAGAGGGCCCGAACCTGGGTAAACATCGTGTCCCCTGTCTCCTGTTACCATCGACCTTAGACGCACAGTTCGGGACCCCCTACCCGAGATCCGCCGGTTTTGACACCGACATTGGTGCTTTCATTCAGACTTCCGCTGTGTGATCAGCAAAAGGATCAATGGCTCATCTGCAGATTAACTGCGACGACGACATCTTCGTCACCAGCTCGACTGGTCACCTTGGTTCGACCAAGAATTGCGCCCCATGTTCGGATCGTCATGTTCGAACGAGGGCCTTCATCAACACCAACTCCGATCTCTATCAAGATCATGGAGGAATCATCCATGGAGCTCGGGGGCTCAACGTCAACATTGCCCTCTTGCGACCGTGCTATTTTTCGAGACAGCGAAGGTGTATCCACCGCCTCTTCGAGTGTCGTTTTAACGATCTATTCGGTGGAATTGTGCAGAATCGAGTCTACAACAACCTTGGAAAATTTCGTCGAGTTCTGATGGAGGAATATCTGACAATTTACGATATACCGGAACCCTGTCAAATCCAGACGGGAATCTGGACGAGTTTAGGGCGTGGTCTCTAGAGCCCAGCTCGGAAGTCCTTTGAAAGATCGAACCGTTCATCTGCTGCGGAATTCCCATATCTACCACCCCTCAAAATTTCAGCTCGATCTGACCGTCCAAACTCCGGGATCCTTCCGATTAGTGCATCACTTTTTAGATCTGTTTCCTGCGCGAATACGGATCCGACCCGAATTCATGTTTCTTTATGAACGTGATATTTGACAACCTTTTTAAAAGGAATTTTCTTCTAAGGTATTGTGCGTTGTTTTTAACACGCTCTCAAAAAAATTTAATCCTCCTCTGAGGTAATCTTCGCCATCACGATGGTGTCAAACCAGTCCGGCAATATAGCTCCACAACTGCCGACCTGCGCTAGACATGTCGTCGTTTTTTAAGTTAAGCTCAATTTCTTCGGATCCTCACCTTGGTGAGCCGAATAAGAGTTTGGAATCGCCAATGATAAATCATCACCAACATCGCCGCCCCATGGATTACACGGAGCAGGCACACCGGCATCGCCGCATGGTCACTTCATCAAACCAGCATTGGCCGCATCACAAGTTACGACCTGGGCCGCACTGTTGCTTCTTTGAGCCAATGTCCATCACGCCGAACTATTTCAACACCTCGGCTGACATGGCAGCTACAACAACTCCTCACCGGCCTGCTCCGTCACCTCGGCTAGACCGGGGACTTGGCTATTTCTTCATCAACATACTCCGGTGACTTCGGTGTCACCAGCTGACCAGCTTCGTCACGTTACCTGGACCGAGGGCTTCGCCTCGGCAAGCCAACCTTTGCCAGCATCACCAGGCCATCGCTTTATCGCCCATCAGGCAATGGGTGTGCAGATCGATTCCCGATTTTGGGAGTCGCTTTTCTTCGGAATGCTACAACAAATAAACCAGGTGCTATTAATCCTAACAACTTTTGTTTGTTGGGTTTATTTTTCTTAAGGACTTATTACTCTGGTTTGTTCCATCATCTGTACACAGGTCTATCAAATGGCGGCCACATTAAAAATGGTCGCGTGGTGGTTCGATTAGTTTCTGTACATAGTTCGGCGAACGCCGCATCCGGAGCCCGGACCGCCCTGCAAATTCCGGCTTTGTCACGCCTTCACTGCGTCACGCTGACGCCCTGCATCGAGATTGGCTTCGGTGCCAGGCCACATTTCTTTAAATAAATTATTTTTGCATAAAGCAATTATGTAAGGATTATTTATATATATATATATATATATTATTTCCTGGACCGCACTGTTTTATGTGTGCAGGTAATCGATTTTGACTGCGTTAGGTGGTCACTACTCCGGAGTGCCGAACTCCTTGCTCGGACACCTCGGGCCAGGGGGCTGGGACCTCGACCATGCCGAGGACTGCGAACCTTGCCGGATCTTTCACAGATCAATGGGCGGCTTCGTCCCGCCACAAGCCCGAATCGCGTCATCAACACCGAGCACATTAACCAGCTAAGTTGCTTTCATGCTCAAAAATTTTCAGTTTTAAATTTTGTTCGGTTCTACCAAGCATTATACTTTTTGGCACAAAGTTGTTTGTGACAAAGTTCCTTGTCAAAACTTTGTTTGTGACGTGCATATTCAAATACCCCGTTTATTTGGTGGCTCCCTTGATGGAGCTTTTCCTCTTGCATATGATTATACTTGTACGGCTTCGTTCCTTGTTCGTGTATTACGCCACAATATGCACCATATTGACCTAAGTGATTTGCAAGCTGGGTTGCCTCGCTCCTGTGTATACCCCTACATTCCCGATTGTTCGGCTAGGGAGTAAAGGGAGCACCTCTGCGATTGTCACGACCGGGTCATCCGAGCTCTGACCTCAGACTGGGTGAAGCCGAAAGCTAGCGCTCTTATTGTTCTCAATCATGGTCGGCACACAACGGAACTCATGAGTACAAAAAATCTATTGCACAAGTCTCATAGTAATAATGAGCACCGAAGAAAGGTATCGGTGGGGGTACTATTTTCTTCGAAGATGCTTCTTACACTTCGTCAGTAATATGGCATAAGTTTCCTGAGCGCGCTTTGTCTGTTACAGCCTTATGGCATGATTGCCTGGTCATCAGAAACACCGTCGGTACTCTCGACAGGTGGATTACATAAAACTTTTCGGCCCTTGGCCGAAGAGGGAGAAGCCGACGGTCGGTTAAGACGCGTTTAAAGTTCGGGTGAACACAGATATGATATAAGTACTTCGGTACATACAATCATTATACATAAAATTCTTTTACCCAAGTCACTTGGGGGCTCTTAAAATTTATATATGAGTTGTAAATGTGTTTTCTTCTTGGTCGTTGTCAAAACACAATAGAAGCACAATTTTTTTCTCTTCCAATTTTTGGATTGGCACCGAACACTTGATCTTGTTCGGACATCATGTTTTTACTGACGTTTTTTGGTTTTCCAAGCTTTTGGCACTTTTAAACTATTTGTGTGTTTCCAGCACAAGTCTCGCAGTGCAACGCCGGACACCTTTAGAGATTCGGCAAAAACATTCTCGGATCTTGCTATATATGCATTGGTTTCAAATTGTGTCTTCGGTCAATAGTTGTGTTGCCCGGCTCCTGTGCTTGACTCCTATGTCCCGCTTTGTTCGGCTAGGTATGCAACGGGAGAACCACTGCGATTGTGCTTCCAGCTCGCATGGTTAAGCACCTCAGTGAAGAAAGCCAAAAACGGACTGTCACAATAAGCGCAAACTGGTCAGCGATCCGATCACCGTGTTAAATGATGGACCGTTCATAACATTGGCCGAAGTGTATGGCTTGACCTCAGCTGTCGCCGAACACTAACCAGGGGCTCGTAGCTAGCTTCCCCAGTTTAAAGCTCCTATGACTAAGTGAAAGTTATAAAGCCAAGATATTTGATTGCCTCGTTTTCGCTAACACGACCGCCTCCGGGCACCGAGACGTCGGCTAAAAGGTTGTCTGGTTATTGCAGAAACACCCTTTGTAGTATCTACAAAGGGGTAGAAGCCGATGATGGGCCTCTTTCAACTGATAAACGGTCGCAACGGAGTCAAAATAAGTATATATCATCAGCATTTGTGTTCATTATACAAGCGTTGCCTTCCGTAATTATCGTTATATAAAGCCATAAATATGCATCAATTTGAGTTAAGATTTTGGCCAAGCTGGGTTGCCTGGCTCCCGTGCTTACCCTTACGTTCCCGATTGTTCGGCTAGGCGGTAAAGGGAGCACCTCTGTGATTGTTACTACTGGGTCATCCGAGTTAGTACCTCAGACTGGGTGAAGCCGAAAGCTAGCAATCTTAAAGGATCACATTGGTCGGCGACGGAAGTAAAATTTTTGGTTCATTAATACCATAGAGTTCGGGAACTTTCCTCGAATTAAATCCTCAATATTTTCCTCCCACAGTGATCAGAGCTGAGGTTTCATGATCATGCTTAGCATGACAACCCAAAGAAAGGAACCGATAGTGGGACTATGTTCTTTGGAAGATGTTTCTTACGTTAAAAAGTAATATAACATATCTCTTCGCGTACCTTTGTTTATAAAACCGTATGGCCGGATTGCCTTGTTTGCCGTAAATCTTTGCCCTCATAAAGGCTTTATAAAGTAGGACAAGCACTCCTCGGCTGCTGGCCAAGGAGGTGGAAGCCGATGGTCAGTCAACAAAGTTTTTACAATGCAGATCCGAGCATTAATGATGCAAAGTACTTGGATACATAGAATCATTACACATAATTTGTGATTTTATAACGGATATCGACCCTTAATTCGGCCACCCGTTCCCACATTAAGGCTCGGGGGCTACTGGGCTTCGTGCTTTTCATTTACAAATATTAAAGGGGTACATCGATCCCCTGATCTGGTGTTGCCACCCGACCAGTAGCTCGGGGGCTACTGCATTAACAATCCAATGCAGAAAATTAAGTGCAATATAGTTTTCGAGGAGATTATTATCCTCATGTTGGTCGGCCGCACCTAACCTGAGTCTCGGAAGCAGCCCATGGCCAAGGTGGTGCATCACCTCGAAAACAGTCCGGCATAAAGCTCGGGCGCCAGTGGCTGGCTCCATAGCGGGCATTTCCGACATTAAGCTCGGCTAAGCTCCTTCAAACTTTTTTGAGCCAAGGTGATCTATGACACCTCGAATATAGTCCGGCGTTGAAGCTCGGATACATTCCGGCGTTGGAGCCCGGATGCAGTTTGGCGTTGGAGCTCGACTGTAACAATACTCTTATGCAATCCGGCGTTGGAGCTTGGATACATTCCGGTGTTGGAGCTCGGAAGCAACCCGGCGTTGGAGCTTGGTTGCGAAAGATAAATCGGATGCAGTCCGGCGTTGGAGCTCGGACACAAGAGGACGCTGCCGCCCGGGAACAACTTCAAACCTGAGGTGTGGCATAAAAATAACAAGGCACTGATAAAGGTTGAAGACTTAAAGGGCTCCTCGGATACCTGAAGTGTGAGATCTTCAGATTTACCTCGGCAATCCTCAAGATAGAAGATGGGAAGATTTGTTGAACCAGTTTTCAAGACCGATGACCGAAGACAAAGAACAGTTTGGAAGAATCGAGGAGCGTCCCCAACTTGAAGACCAGTTCAGGGGGCTACTGACGGGGTCCTGGACTAGGGGGTACTCACCACGTCATCTCCCGGTCAGTTAGATTGGGCCGAGGACCCCCATGGCTGTATATTCATGGGCTAGTTCGGACAGCTGCCGCATATAAGGAAGATTCCACAAGACTTGGTGGTCAAGACAAGGACTCCTCCCCCACCGGAGTATTCGGCTAGGACTCTTGTTATCCTAGGCCTCTGGTGCATTATATAAACCAGGGCCAGGCTAGTCGATAGATATACAAACAATCATAATCATAGGCTAGCTTCTAGGGTTTAGCCTCTACAATCTCGTGGTAGATCAACTCTTGTAATACTCATATCATCAAGATCAATCAAGCAGGAAGTAGGGTATTACCTCCATCAAGAGGGCCCGAACCTGGGTAAACATCGTGTCCCCTGTCTCCTGTTACCATCGACCTTAGACGCACAGTTCGGGACCCCCTACCCGAGATCCGCCGGTTTTGACACCGACAAGTGCAATCAATAACAGCCCCTGCAGTATTGAAAAAGGGTCTTCCAATAATAATAGACATACTATCGTCCTTGGGAATATCAAGAATAACAAAGTCCATTAAAATAGTAACGTTTGCAACCACAACAGGCACATCCTCACAAATACCGACAGGTATAGCAGTTGATTTGTCAGCCATTTGCAAATATATTTCAACAGGTGTCAACTTATTCAAATCAAGTCTACGATATAAAGAGAGAGGCATAACACTAACACTGGCTCCAAGATCACATAAAACAGTTTTAACATAGTTTCTTTTAATGGAGCATGGTATAGTTGGTACTCCTGGATCTCCAAGTTTCTTTGGTATTCCACCCTTAAAAGTATAATTAGCAAGCATGGTCGAAATTTCAGCTTCCGATATCTTTCTTTTATTAGTAACAATTTCCTTCATATACTTAGCATAAGGATTCATTTTAAGCATATCAGTCGCATACGCAAAATGATAGGTCTAATCATTTCAGCAAAGCTGAGGGAGTCCTGGATTAGGGGGTCTCCGGACAGCCGGACTATATCCTTTGGCCGGACTGTTAGACTATGAAGATACAAGATTGAAGACTTCGTCCCGTGTCCGGATGGGACTTTCCTTGGCGTGGAAGGCAAGCTTGGCAATATGGATATGTAGATGTCCTCCTTTGTAACCGACTTTGTGTAACCCTAGCTCCCTCCGGTGTCTATATAAACTGGAGGGTTTAGTCCGTAGGACAACAACAATCATACCATAGGCTAGCTTCTAGGGTTTAGCCTCTACGATCTCGTGGTAGATCAACTCTTGTAATACTCATATCATCAAGATCAATCAAGCAGGAAGTAGGGTATTACCTCCATCAAGAGGGCCCGAACCTGGGTAAACATCGTGTCCCCCGCCTCCTATTACCATCCGCCTTAGACGCACAGTTCGGGACCCCCTACCTGAGATCCGCCGGTTTTAACACCAACATTGGTGCTTTCATTGAGAGTTCCACTGTGCCGTCACTATAAGGATGATGGCTCCTTCGATCATCGGTAATGATGCGGTCCAGGGTGAGGTTTTCCTCCCCGGACAGATCTTTGTATTCGGCGGCTTCGCAGTGCAGGCCAACTCGCTTGGCCATCTGGAGCAGATCGAGAGCTACGCCTATCGGTGTCAAAACCGGCGGATCTCCGGTAGGGGGTCCCGAACTGTGCGTCTAGGCCGGATGGTAACAGGAGGCAAGGGACACGAAGTTTTGCCCAGGTTCGGGCCCTCTCGATGGAGGTAAAACCCTACGTCCTGCTTGATTAATATTGATGATATGGGTAGTACAAGAGTAGGTCTACCGCGAGATCAGAGAGGCTAAACCCTAGAAGCTAGCCTATGGTATGATTGTTGATGTGTATGTTGTCCTACGGACTAAAACCCTAAGGTTTATATAGATACCGGATAGGGTTAGGGTTACATAGAGTCGGTTACAATGGTAGGAGATCTTCATATCCGTATCGCCAAGCTTGCCTTCCACGCCAAGGAAAGTCCCTTCCGGACACGGGACGGAGTCTTCAATCTTGCATCTTCATAGTCCAGGAGTCCGGCTGAAGGTATAGTTCGGCTATCCGAACACCCCCTAATCCAAGACTCCCTTAGTAGCCCCTGAACCAGGCTTCAATGATGACGAGTCCGGTGCGCAGTTTGTCTTCGGCATTGCTAGGCGGGTTCCTCCTCTAAGTACTTCATAGAAGATTTTGAACACAAAGATAGTGTCCGGCTCTGCAAAATAATTTTCTGCATATTGCCATAGAGAGAATAATATTTACACAAATCTAATCTGCTGACGTATTCCGTAGCGTGACACACCACGGCCAAGCCTTTATCCGAGTCGTTTCATTATCCCACCTCAGCGTGTTATGCGAGGCGGTTTCCTTGGCACGTCTTGTCAAAGCAGAGATCGTGTCCCCTTATTCCGGAATTCTCATCAATATGGGCGTGGGTAACCCAACCGCTTCTAGGACTCTTAGATCATAGGCAAGTCCAAACGGACACGGAGAGGACGCTCGATATCCACCCTCTTTTTAAAGGGACGAGGCCTTTTATTTTTCCCTCCCATGCTCAATCGAATCCTTCCCCCACCTCAAGCTCAAACGCCCAAAGTTTAGGTCAGGTGCTCCGAACCTTCAGTCATGTCCAGATCTAGCCTTCAAGGCCGATGGGTGCCTTCTTCTGTCATGGAAGAAGACGTCAAAAAGTTGAGGGAGGCAAGATATCTGCCCGCCGAGATTCTGCATCGGCTGCCTCCCCGGGGGCAGGCCGTCCCCTCCCCCGAACCCAACGAGAGTGTCGTGTTCGTCTCCCACTTCCTCCGAGGTCTAGGCCTTGCATTGGATCCTTTTGTCAGGGGCTTGATGTTTTACTACGGGCTAGATTTCCATGATCTAGCTCCAGACTCCTTTCTTCATATCACGACATTTATTGTTGTGTGCGAGGCCTTCCTCCGGGTTACCCCTCACTTTGCCCTATGGCTCAAGACCTTTGAAGTAAAACCGAGGATGATCGAGGGGCAACATGCGGAGTGTGGAGGCGCCTCAATACACAAGATGACGGGAGCTGCATGGCCCAAAGGTTCCATTCCAGAGGTGTCTGAATTGTGGCAACAGGAGTGGTTCTACATCACGGCTCCTAGAAGTGCCAAGTGGGCAGCCGCCCCTGTCTTCCGCCCAGGCCCTCCACCACCGCTGATGTCATGGATCAGCAGAGGATTGATCTGGGGTCCGGCCAAGGACGTGCCTATACTGCAAAGCCGCATTCAAGATCTCTTTAATGGAGATTTCAGTTTGGTCGCGGTAACACAAGTTATGCTGGTTCGTCAAGTCCAGCCTTGCAAATGCCGGCCTCTTCGCTTGTGGGAGTTCAATCCCGAGGGACCGCGCGCCATTCGAAATTTCCTCGGCCTGACGCATGAGGATATGTACAAGTTATTCTTCGGACCTCAAGTGGAGTGTCCAGAAATTACCGAGGACGTGGGCCTGAGTAGCAACCGTGCCGTCGAGCAGGTAAGGCATCTTCCGACCGAGCGTACTACCTCTCCTTTGATGCGAAGTTATTTCTGAGAGTTTGCTTTTTGACTAGGACTGGCTAACGAAGGCAAAGTTGATTCGGTGCTCGGCCCCCCTCCCTGAGGGTTTGGAAAATTCGATATTGGAAAAGATGCTCTAGACCGCACCTTGCCCGGAGCCCTTGAAGGAAAATGTGGGCGGTCGCGGGCCCCAAACGCTGGCCGCTCCAGCCGAGGGAGCGAGCGTCTTCACGAAGGAAGACGACCAGAAGAGGAAAAGGATTGCGTCTGGGGATTCGGAAGCCGAAGCTTCGAAACGGGAGAAGAAGTCTCCCACAGAGGGTCCTACCCCGGGGGGTGCGGTTGCCGCACAAATTCCTCGGGGGGATCAATTCTCCCACGAGTCGTAAGTGACCCAAAATACCTTAATAGTACAGATATGTCGTCATTTCTTCTGAGAAGATAACCACTGCATGTGTCTTTGCAGTTCGGGCCTTAGTCCCTCTCAAATGAGCTCGTCTTCGGGGGATCTTCTTCCAGAGATGATGGAGAGCGAAACGCCTCCTCCGGATTCCTCCGCTCCGGAAGCGGGCGAACCTGAAGTGTCGTCGCGGAGGGCCTCTCCGAGTCCGGTGAGGCCAGAAGATAATCTCGTCGACCCCCGAAGTTCCCAGTGTCCGGCTCCCAAAGAGAGCAGACAAACGAGGCCGGCACCGTCTAGTGTGCGGTCGGATGTTCTGAGGGAGTTGGTGGGGCAAGCGGCCATCTCAGATGAACACCGTGTGTTGATGAATACGGTGATGGAGAGAATCTTGTCTGCCGAAAGCGGATTGCATAAAGCTTTTATGAGTCTACTGACAGGTTTTGAGGTACGTAAAATAATGTATGATAGTCCTGCACATGCTAAGTATGCCCTGTGTAGATAGTAGCCCCTGAGACTCTGGTTGTCGTTGGGAACGACGACGATCAGAGGATCATAATCCCAGGTTGTAACCATACTGTTTGTATGAGCAGGTGATGGAAGCTCCGGTGGCTAGCCGGACTAGCGAGTTTGCCCATTTAAAACGGCAGTTGGATGCGGCAGACGCCAACATCGAGCTTGTTAACAAAAGGCTTGACGAGGCACAGGGTAGGTGTTATTATCTAGTAAACGCCGCATAGTAAGAGCAGCATGAAGCCATTATATTTAACGTGTTATTACTGCGGATGGAGCTGCCACTGTTGAAACCTTGCGAGCGGAACTTGCCCGAGCCAAGGAACAAGCAAGATTGGGTAATGCAGCTGCTTTGAAGGCGGCCGAAGAGTTGTGAGCCGAGAAGGCCACGCATGGCGAGAGCCAGGATAAGATGGCCAATATGGCCGTAGAATTAAAAGCCGCCGTCGACCGTTGCCGGGCTCTTGAAAAGGAAAACCAGGCGAAGGCATCAGACCTTGAGAAGGTTGCTACAATGGGAAAAGACCTCCGCTCTGCTATGAGGGAAAAGAAGGAGGAGCTGCGGGAAGCCGGGGATATTGTAGCCGCGAAATCCTTTATGCTTCAGAGGAAGTTCGGAGATCCACGGTATGCCCCTCTGGATCGGCTGTGGAGTTCGGAGGATGCGTATATGGATTTGGCGGCGAGCGCTGCTGATGCGGCCAAGTACTTCAAGGGTCAGACGGACCGTGAAGTGGACCAGTTGTTTTGGACACAATTCCATTCTCCCGAGCGTCCACTTTCGTTGTCTGACCAACTAGCCGAATGGGCCGAACTAAATAGGTTGTCCGAACTCGCCATGAGGTCTGTTGTGGATCAGCTATGGCCGGAAAGGCTAAAACCGAACAGCTATTTTGGCTTGGTGCAGCAGTTCCTTGACATGGTGCCGCGCATTAATGCGATGAAGAGGTCGGCATGTATAGAAGGCGCACGAATGGCCTTTGCCCGTGCTAAAGCATACTGGGCGGAGATGGATGCTACCACTGTTGCAGCGCAGGATTCGGCCATAGGTCGAAGGGCTGCTGAGCACTACTTTGAGGAAGTTCTTGAGGGTGCTCGTTTGATAGAGACCCGGTGCTCAAAAAATATTATGTTTGAGTGTCATGTAATCTCATTGTAAGCGAAATGCTTTTATAAATTTTCATAAGGCTACTTTTATACTTGTGCCTGAAAGTAATGTGATGCCTCCTGGGCGGCCGTTTATGTATACATGTGTATAACCTGAAAGATTGCAGTCGTCGGCTTCAACCCCCACGCATATAATGCGGAGGTGTTCGCAGAAACATGTGTTCACACTTAACCCAACGTCTTGGTCCTATTAAGGAGGTGATAGCGGAGCGAGCGAGGCAACCGGACTATAATGCGTTAACACTTTCACTTAGCCATAGGAGTTTGACAGTGGGGCTACTAGATAGCCCCTGGTGGCTCCGCACTCTCCCGATCCCGGAGTGCGTATATGCCTGGCCGGAAAGCGGCCCTTCATTAAGGCGGAGGAATTCTAACATTCCCATGGGTCATCGAGTGGTTGACCAGTCTCGCACTAGATCATGACAGTCAGTTTTCGGCTTTCTCTACTGAGGTGCTCGTCCGGATGAACCAGGGCACAATTGCAGTAGTTCTCCTAGTGCTACCTTAGCGGTAAAGCGGAACGTAAGGTAGCAAAACACAGGAGTCGGGCAAACCCAACATTTGACCAAAGACAATGATTCGGAGCTGATGCATATAGGACCAAACTCGCGACGCCGAACACTCCCTAAGGTATTCGGTCTTTGTGGTATAAACCGGGCCTAAATAATGGCCTTCATAAGAAGCCCCTTATGTCCAGGTATGTGCATTGGTCTGGCGTGGCCACATGCCAAGACGTCAGCATCCTTCTCAATGGTGGATATGTATCAACAAGAGACAGTAAAAAAGGTTTACGTAGGGTTTTAATCTAAAAAGAATCCTTGGAGCGGGTCCCTGCTGCACGTCTGCGCCTGTGTCTCCATTGTGCCGTATCCTGGACGGGCGTGGCACGATGATCGTCTGTAAAAGAGAGGAATTTAGGTGAAAAAGGTTGTCGTGTAAAAAGGATAATTAAAGAAACTATGCATAATTTAAAATGAGGAGGAATGGCCACATGTCTGCGCGCGTTGAGCCCCTTGTAAATAGGGGTGTGACCATTTATACGGTATAAGTAGTGGCGCCGGACTCGATTAGTTGCGTCTGAGGTCTTGACGACCTATGGGGCGCTTTGGCTAGTCCGGGCGCCTTTAGTGTGTGGCTGCCAAGACAGCCTCACTCTCTTCAGCGCGCAGAGATCGCTTGATATTTCCATGCACTGAAATGATGCCACGTGGACCGGGCATCTTGAGTGTGAGGGAGGCGTAGTGTGGTATTGCATTAAAGCGAGCGAAAGCTTCGCGCCCGAGCAGTGTTTGATAGCCACTTTGAAACGGAGCAATGTGGAAGGTTAAATGCTCGCTACGGAAGTTATCGGGGGAGCCGAATATAACTTGTAGTAGGAGGGAGCCCGTACAACGAGCCCCTGGGCCTGGCGTTACTCCATTGAAGGTAGTATTGCTATGGCGAATTTGTGTTGGGTCTAACCCCATCCCGCGGATTGTATCCTGGTATATTAGGTTTAGGCTGCTGCCGCCGTCCATCAAGACTCGTGTGAAGTGATATCCGCCAATTACTAGGTCTAATACCAAGGCAGCCCATCCTGCGTGTCGGATACTTGCTGAGTAATCGCGATGGTCGAAAACGATCGGTTGAGACGACCATTGGCAGGACTTCGTAGTGACAGGCACTTGGGTATATTTTCCTGGGGGTACCACATTGTTTTTTTCCTTGATCATGTGTAGTACGTTTACTGTTTTGACTTCTGGTGGGAATTTCTTTTGTTCCCCAGTGTCTTGCTTGGGAGGCTCGTCGTCGTCTTCACTTGGTGTATACTCCCCCTTGTGTACGGCGTTGAGCTTGCCGGACTGCTTGAAGACCCAACATTCTCTGTGGGTATGATTAGCGGGCTTGCTAGGGGTACTATGTATCTAACATACCTGGTCCAGAATTTTGTTGAGGCTGGACGGTTCATCCCTGGTGCCTTTAGTGGGTAGCTTTTGACCTGGCCGGGAGCTTTTGAATCCGGCATTTACTGTCGTGCCCTTCGTGATGTCTTCTTTATTCCGGCGTTGGCTATTGTTGTTGCGTCGTGATTTCCCGTTTCCATCTCTAACTTCAGATGTACTAGGGTCACTGGTGCTGCATCTGGCTAGCCAGCTATCCTCACCCGCGCAAAAGCGGGTCATGAGGTTTGTTAATGCGGCCATCGTTCTCGGCTTATTTTGGCCAAGGTGTCTGGCAAGCCATTTGTCACGGACGCTATGCTTGGAAGCTGCCAAGGCTTCGGCGTCTGGACAGTCGACAATCTGGTTCTTTTTAGTGAGAAACATGTTCCAAAGCTTTCGGGCTGACTCTCCGGGCTGTTGAGTTATATGACTCAAATCGTCCGCATCCGGAGGTCGGACATAAGTTCCTTGAAAATTTGCCTGAAAGGCGTCTTCGAGCTCTTCCCAACTTCCAATGGAGCTTTCGGGGAGGCCTTTGAGCCAGTGATGAGCTGGCCCTTTGAGCTTGAGGGGTAAGTATTTGATGGCGTGGATGTTATCTCCTCGAGCCATATGGATATGAAGGATATAGTCCTCAATCCAAACCCTAGGGTCTGTTGTCCCATCGTATGCCTCTATGTTTACGGGCTTGAATCCCTCTGGAAATTCATGGTCCAGCACTTCATCGGTGAAACATAGGGGGTGTGCGGGACCCCTGTAACTGGGTGTACCGGATTGTTCTGATGCTTGTTGTGTTGCATTGTATGCTGGGGCGCGCTTGCATGGTCCATAGATGGATCTTGTTGCGCCGTCCTTTGGGTGCGAGCCCTCGCGTGGGTCGCGTGTTGTATTGTGAGCGGCTTTGTATGCCGTTCTGTGTTGATAGAGGGGTCGTCTATCCGACCATGTGGTTGCTTTGACATTTGGTTGTGGGGGTTGGAGGCCTCCTCATCGAATTCGGGTAGCAGCTTCCGCTTTGGGTAGCTCTTTGAGGGGCGATCGTCGCCATACATTGCTGTTGTATTAAGTATTTTACTCCATCTGAATTGGAGTTTGTTTTGCGCGGCCTTGAGCCTTTGCTTCTACTTTTTAAGGCTCGTTGCGGTGGCAACGAGCCTTTCGCGGGCATTCTGATGCTCCGGGTGCCTGTCCGGCGTTATGTCATCTGGACCATTATCCCTGATAGGATTTGTTTGTTCGGTTTGGACATCCGGATTGCCGTTGTCCGGCAGCGGTTCACCCTGCTCCAGCACTGGGTCTGTGTGATCGCTATTTCTGTCGAGGCGGGATTTGTGGTGGCGCTTGCGTCGCTGTTTAGACTGCTTTTCGAGGGAACAGGCCTTCGGTGCGTCCTTCCGCTCCTCGTCGTCATCTTTTGGTGCATCCACCGTGTATACGTCATATGACGAGGTGGCGTTCCAGGGCCCAACAGGCGCTGGTTCTTCATTGTCTCCTTCATCGGCATCCATACCGTCGATGTCTTCGGAGTCAAAGTCGAGCATGTCGGTTAAATCGTCGACAGTGGCTACAAAGTGGGTGGTGGGTGGGCTTTGAATTTCTTCATCGTCCGTACTCCAACCTTGCTGACCGTAGTCCGGCCAGGGCTCTCCTGATAAAGAGCGAGACTTCAGTGACTTTAGGATATCGCCGAAAGGCGAGTGCTGAAAGACGTCCCCGGCCGTGAACTCCATGATCGGCGCCCAATCGCATTCGATCTGCAGGGGCGCGGAGGGTTCGGAGTCCGGAGAAGAATCCGGCTTCGTGGAGTCATGAGTCTCGCAGAGTACGGGGTTGATGTTCGGCTCAACCACCGTTGGGATCACAGCCCCCGAGGTGGCGTCCAACCGCCCATCCACGATCGGCGCGGCTGGCTCCGAACTAAGGGTCGGAGCCGACGCGGGTGCGGCCTCTAGGGCACTGTTCGGCGGCAGAGCTAGATCATGCTCGTCGTGACAGTGCGGCGCGCTCAGCAGTGGTTCGAGTCCGTCAAAGATCAAGTACCCGTGGATGTCAGCCGTGTAGTTTAAATTTCCGAATCTGACCTGACGGCCAGGGGCGTAGCTTTCAATCTGCTCTAGATGGCCAAGTGAATTGGCCCGCAGTGCGAAGCCGCCAAAGACGAAGATCTGTCCGGGGAGGAAGGTCTCACCCTGGACTGCATCGCTATTGATGATCGTAGGAGCCATCGGGCCTGATGGCGATGGCACAGAGGAACTCTCAATGAAAGCACCAATGTCGGTGTCAAAACCGGCGGATCTCGGGTAGGGGGTCCCGAACTGTGCGTCTAGGCCGGATGGTAACAGGAGGCAAGGGACACGAAGTTTTACCCAGGTTCGGGCCCTCTCGATGGAGGTAAAACCCTACGTCCTGCTTGATTAATATTGATGATATGGGTAGTACAAGAGTAGATCTACCGCGAGATCAGAGAGGCTAAACCCTAGAAGCTATCCTATGGTATGATTGTTGATGTGTATGTTGTCCTACGGACTAAAACCCTCCGGTTTATATAGACACCGGATAGGGTTAGGGTTACATAGAGTCGGTTACAATGGTAGGAGATCTTCATATCCGTATCGCCAAGCTTGCCTTCCACGCCAAGGAAAGTCCCTTCCGGACACGGGACGGAGTCTTCAATCTTGCATCTTCATTGTCCAGGAGTCCGGCTGAAGGTATAGTTCGGCTATCCGAACACCCCCTAATCCAGGACTCCCTCAACGCCCCTGGCCATCAGGTCAGGTTCAGAAACTTAAACTACACTGCCGACATCCATGGAGACTTGATCTTCGACGGATTTGAGCCCATGTCAGGTGCGCCGCACAATCACGACGAGCATGATTTAGCTCTACCGTCGGATAGTGTTCGGGAGATCACGCCTGCAACTACTCCGGCCTTCAGTCCAGAGCAAATTGCGTCTTCCGAGGACGGGCAGATAGACCCCGCCATGGAGGCCGCACTCTCAGTGGCGATAGATCCGGATACTGACTTCACCCCTTATGAGAGCCGTGTTGCCAAACCACTGGATTCATCTCCGGCCACAGACTCCGAGCCGCCTACGTCCGTGCCTATCGAATCTGATTGGGCACCGATCATGGAGTTCACCTCTGTGGATATCTTTCAGCACTCACCTTTCGGCGACGTGCTAAATTCATTAAGGTCTCTCTCCCTGTCAGGAGAACCTTGGCCGAACTATGTCCGGCCAGAATGGGATGCGGACGACGAAGAAATTCGCTCCCTACCCACCACCCACTTAGTAGCCACTATCGACGATTTAACCGACATGCTTGACTTGGACTCCGAAGACATCGACGGTATGGACGATGATGCAGGGGACGAACAGGAACCACCGCCCACAGGCAACTGGACCGCCACCTCATCACATGACATATATATGGTGGATACACCCAAAGAAGACAATGAAGAAGAGCGGAAGGATGAAGCGAAGAATAGCTCCCTCGGGAAGCAAACAAAGCATCGGCGTAGACACCGCTCCAAATCCCACCTCGGCAAAAACAGTGATAACAGCGCAAGAGAAAATAACACTCTAGTCGACTCTAGAGGAAACGACGACCACATTGACCCAGCGGCAAAGCACAATGAAACCGCAAACGGTGAACATAGTACGGATCCGATGTCCGAACACGGTGACGCCGAGGATAAACTCATCAAACTCCCTCCGGGGAGGAAAATAGTCCGGACGAAGATGCACACATCATCCTGGAAAGGCACTTGGAACAAGAGAACCTCCGCAGAAGGCTTATTGCCACAGTGAGGAGTCTGAAGAAGCAGAAGCAAAGGTTTAAGGCCGCACAAAATACGCTCAGCAACAGATGGAACAAAGTGCTCGACAACGAATAAAAGTACGATGGAAGTTACCACACAAACAGCTATCCAAAGCGCAAGCTGCTGCCTGAATTCGACGATGAGGCCTTAGAGCCCACATAGCCGAAAACTAAAACGGCTAACCGGCCGGATCAACCACCTTGTGGCCGCGATAGAGCGGCTAACAAGGCCGCACATAAGTAAACACACGATCTACGTGAAGACTTGCGCCAAAAATCCTGTATGACCAGATCCATTTATGGATCTAGGAAGCGCGCTCCGGCACAAAATCAAAACCGAATACCACAACCGTCTGAACGCCATGATACATCCAAATACAGGGGTGCCGCACACCCCCTATGTTTCACCGATGAGGAGCTGGACCACGAATTCCCAGAAGGATTCAAACCAGTGAACATAGAGGCATACGACGGGACCACAGACCCTGGGGTCTGGATAGAGGACTTTATCCTCCATATCCATATGGCTCGCGGAGACGATCTCCACGCCATCAAATACTTGCCCCTCAAGCTTAAAGGACCAGCTCGGCACTGGCTGAAAAGCCTCCCTGAAAACTCAATTCGAAGTTGGGAGGAGCTCAAGGATGCTTTTCGGGCTAATTTTCAAGGAACCTATGTCTGACCTCCGGATGCGGACGACTTAAGTCATATAATTCAATAGCCCGGAGAGTCGGCCCGAAAGCTTTGGAACAGGTTTCTCACTAAGAAGAACCAAATCGTCGACTGCATGGACGGCGAAGCCTTAGCGGCTTTCAAACACAGCGTCCGACATGAATGGCTCGCCAGACACCTCGGCCAAGAAAAACTGAGAACAATGGCAGCCCTAACAAGCCTCATGACCCGCTTTTGCGCGGGAGAAGATGGCTGGTTAGACCGTAGTAGCACCAGCGACCCAAGCACATCCAAAGTCAGGGATGGCAATGGAAAACCATGACACAGTAAAACAAGCGTCGAAATAAAGAAGACAGCCCAGATAATACGGCGGTAAACGCCGGGTTCAGGGGCTCTCGACCAGGTCAGTGGAAACAGCCTTTCAAAGGCAGCAGAGATGGACCGTCCAGCCTAAATAAGATTCTAGACAAACTATGTCAGATTCATGGCACCCCCGACAAACCTGCAAACCATACCCACAGAGAATGCTGGGTCTTCAAGTAGGCCGGTAAGCTAAACGTCGAACACAAGGGGAGAGAGACACCAAGCGAAGACGGGGACGAACCTCGCTAGCAAAGCACTGGAGGACAGAAAAAATTCCCACTAGAGGTTAAAACAGTAAACATGATCCACGTGACGAAAAGGAGAAGCAAACATGCACTCCAATACATACGCGCCGTAGAGCCCATCACCCCCAAGTTCAACCCCTGGTTGGCCTGCCCGATCACTTTTGATCACAGGGATCACCCGACAAGCATCCGGCATGAAGGATTGGCCACCTTGGTGTTAGACCCAATAATAAACAGATACCATCTCACACGAGTCCTTGTGGACGGCGGGAGTGGTCTAAATCTGATATATCATGACACAATCCGCAAAATGGGGATAGACTCGACAAAGATCAGCCACAGTAATACTGCCTTCAAAGGAGTAATACCATGCCCAGAGGCCCACTCCACGGGCTCTCTATTACTAGAGGTTGTATTCGGTTCACTCGACAACTTCCGAAGCGAAAGGTTAACCTTCAACATCGCTCCATTCTGAAGCAGCTATCAAGCACTACTCGGGAGAGCGGCTTTCGCTCATTTTAATGCAGTACCGCATCATCCTTCTCTCAAGCTTAAGATGCCCGGTCCACGTGGCATCATCACCATTAGCGGAAATACTGAGCGCTCTCTACGTGCGGAAGAACGTGCGACGACTTTAATAGTCAAGCACTAGACGGCCTCACCAACCAGAATAAATGACAGGTCATCAAGACCGCGGACATAGTTAGACGAGTCCGGCGCATCACTAGATATACCTGAGATTGGTTTGTTGGTTAAACCCTCATAGACGGTACCAGGGGCTTCCCGCGGGCAATTAGGGCTAGTTCGGCTCAGCTTAACTTATCTTGAATTTTAATGTTTTATCTAAAATAACCAATTTTTTGGCACGACAACTTTCACCTAAGTTCTTCTCTTTTACAGATGACAATCGTGCTACACCCGTCCAGGACATGGCACAACGGAGACACAGGCGCAGACGTGCAGCAGGGACCCGCTCAAAGCTTTCTTTTCAGATTAAGACCCTGCATAAACCTTTTTTACTATCTCTTGTTGTTCACATCCTCCGGATACTCAATACAACCGAGAAGGATGCTCTCGTTATTGGCATTTGGCCACGTCAGAATATTGCACGTACCTGGACACTCGGGGTTTATTATTAAGGGCATTGTTTAGCCCGGCATATGTAATAAAGACCGAATACCTTAGGGAGTGTTCGGTGTCGCGAGTTTGGCCTTATATGCATTAGCTCCGAATCATGTCTTTGGTCAAATGTTGGGTTTGCCCAGCTCCCGTGTTTTGCTACCTTACGTTCTGCTATATCAGCTAAGGTGGCACCGGGAGAACTACTGCAATTGTGCCCTGGTTCATCGGATGGGCACCTCAGTAGAGAAAGCCGAAAACTGACTGTCATGATAAAGCGCGAGACTGGTCAACCACTCAATGACTTAGCGTAATCTTCGAGATTCCTCCACATTAACGAAGGGCCGTTTCCCGGTCACGTACATACGCGCCCCGTATTCGGACGAGCGCAGAAGTACCAGGGGCTATATAGTAGTCCCACCGTCAAACTCCTATGGCTAAGTGAAAGTGTTAAAGCAATATAGTACGATTGCCTAGTTCGCTGCGCTACCACCTCCTTAATGGACCAAGACGTTGGATCAAGTGTGAATACACGTTTTTTGTGAACACCCCCGCATTATATGCGTGGGGGCTGAAGCCGACGACTGCAAACTTTCAGGTTATATACATATATACGTAAACGGCCGCACAGGAGGCATCATAAGACTTTCAGGCAAAAGTATAAACACGACCTTTATAAGTCAATAAAACATTGTTTTTACAATGGGAATACATGTCACTAGAACATTATATTCTTCGAACATTGAGCCTCTATTGAACGAGCGCCTTCAAGGACTTCTTGAAAATAGTACTTGGCAGATACTCGGCCTACGGCCGAACTCTGGGTTGCAATAGCGGTGGCCTCCATCTCTGCCCAGTATGTTTTGACACGGGCAAGCGCCATCCGCGCACCCTTTATGCACGCCGACCTCTTCATAGCGTCGATGCGCGGCACAGCACCAAGGAATTGTTGCACTAAACTAAAATAATTGTTCGGCCTTGGCCCTTCCGGCCACGGATGATCCACAACAGACCTCACGGCAAGCCCGGACAACCTATGGAGCTCGGCCCACTCAGCCATTCGCTCATTCAACAGCAGCGGACGCACTGGAACATGGAACTGTGACCAGAATAGTTTTTCCACTTCATGATCTTCTTGATCCTTGAAGTACTCGGCCGCGTCAGCAGCACTTGCCGCCAAATCCACGTACACATCTGCAGAACTCCATAGTTGATCAAGAGGGGCATACTTTGGATCTCCGAACTTCGTCCGCAACAAAAAGGGCTTCCCAGCTGCGATATCTCCACATTGACACAGCTCCTCCTTCGCCGCTCTGATTTTTGAGCGGACTTCCTTGGCTGCTACCATGGCCTTCTCCAGGTCCATCGCCTTCGCTCGGCCTTCTTCTTCAAGAAGCTGGTAACGGTCGGCGGCATCCTTCAACTCAACGACCATCTTGGCCATTTTTTCCTTACTTTGGCAATGAGCAGCCTGTTTGGCCCTCAGCTCCTCGGCCGCCTTTAGAGCGGCTGCATCACTATTACTGGCTTGCTCCTTGGCTCGGGCAAGTTCCACCCGAAGGGTCTCCATGGCGGCAGCTCCATCTGCAGTCACAGCATATTAAAGATACTAGCATCATGCTCCTCTTACCATGTGTTGATCATCAGAGAAATCACATACCCTGCGCCTCGTCAAGCCGCTTGTTGACAAGCACGATGTCGGCATCTGTCGCATCAAATTGTCGCTTCGGCTCGGCAAACTCGCCAGTCCGGCTAGCCACCGGACCTTCAGCCACCTGCACATGAAGGCAGCCTGATTATTACATGGGACTATGATCCTATGTTTGCCTCCGCCCTCAACAGCAACTAGAGTCTCAGGGGCTACTATCTACATAGGGCACATCTAACGTGTGCGGTACTGTCAAAAACATACACATTTTCACGTACCTCAAAACCTTTAAGCAGACTCATAAAGGCTTCATGCAACCCGCTTTCGGCGGATGAAATCCTCTCAATCACCGTACCCATTAGCGTACGATGTGCCTCTGAGATGGCCGCTTGCTCCAAAAGGTCCTTCAGTGCGTCGGATCGCACACCGGACGGTTCCGACTCTTTCTGTTGCTCTCTTTAGGAGCCGAATACTAAGGACTTCGGATGGCCAAAGGATTACCCTCTGGCCTGGGCGGATCAGGAGAAACCCTCTGCGACGACACCTTGGGGTCGCCCGCCTCATGAGGCGGGGTGGCAGGGGGAGGTGTTTCGCTCTCCATCATCTCCAGAAGAAGATCCCCCGAAGACAAACTCTATCGAGAAGGGCTACGATCCGAACTACAAGATATATACTTCGGTTATTGTCTTCAGAGGTAATGTAGGATATTTTTACTATCAAGTACTTTTTGTTTACTTACAGCCCGGTAGAGAGTTAATTCCCTGGTGGGCACTGTGCGGCAAGAGTACCCTCCAAGGCAGGACCCTCTGGCGAAGATTTCTTCCCCCATTTTGAAACCCTTGTTTCCGGGTCTTCGGAGGTGGTCCTCTTCCTTCCTTGGGGAGAGGGAACTTCAGACTCTTCTTTATTACCCTCCTTTGTAGGGGCGCTAATTCCCCCGGTTTGGACGAATAACGAGAGAGGCCCGCCTTCAGCCTCTTTATTCCCCCTTTATCTTCCCCTGAGAGCGCCTGATAGGGCGCCGGCTCGAGCATTCTGGCTAGTACTGGATTGGCCGAGCCTTCGGGAAGGGGGGCCAAACACCTGATCATCTTTGCCTTTGTTACCCAATCCTGGTCAAAGAACGACTTTTCAGAATGATGATGTGATAAATAAAAAGACAGTGTGTTCGGCCACGGGATTACTTACTTGGGTATCTGGGCGATTACAGTTCAGACTCGCATCCTCGGTGGTGTCCGGACACTCTATTTGTGGTCCGAAGAACAGTTTGTACATCTCTTCGAGCGTCATGCCGAGGAAGTGCTGGCTAGTTCACGGTCCTTCCAGGTTAAACTCCCACATACGGAGGGGTCGGCGTTTGCAAGGCGGCACTCAACGAACTAGCATGACTTGCATTACCGTAACCAGGCTGACATCTCTCTCGAGGAGATCTCGGATGCGACTCTGCAATATCGGCACATCATTTGCTGGCCACCAGTCTAGCCCCTTGTTGATCCATGACGTCAGTTGTGGTGGGGGGCCTGAGCGAAAGGCAGGGGCGGCTACCCACTTGTTGCTTCGGGGAGCTGTGATATAAAACCACTCTCGTTGCCATAAACTGGACACCTCCGGGAAAGAACCCTCTGGCCATGGAGCATCAGCTCTTTTGCTTATTACGGCGTCTCCGCACTATGCGTGTTGCCCCTCGATCATCTTCGGCTTCACATCAAAAGTCTTGAGCCACAGGCCAAAGTGTGGGGTAATGCGGAGGAAGGCCTCACATACGACAATGAACAACAAGATGTGAAGGAGGGAATCCGGGGCCAGGTCATGGAAATCCAGCCCATAATAGAACATGAGCCCCCTAACAAAGGGATCCAGAGCAAGGCCTAGCCCTCAGAGTAAGTGAGAGATGAATACAACGCTCTCGCCGGGTTCGGGAGCGGGAATGACCTGCCCTCGGGCGGGCAGCCTGTGCCAGATTTCGCAGGTCAAATACCTGGCCTCTCTTAGCTTCTTGGTGTCTTCCTCTGGATAGAGGAGGGCATCCACCGACCTTGAAGGTTGGATCCGGACATGGTTGAAGGTCCGAAGCGCCTGACCTAAGCCTGGGGTGTTGGAACTCGAGGTGGGGGAAGGATTCGATTTAGTACGAGAGGGGAAAAAGGGACATGCCTTGGCCTCTTTATAAAAAGGATGAATATCAAGCGTCCTCCTCGTGGCTGTTTCGGATGTGCCTAAAATCGAGGAGTCATACCAACGGGCACGAGTGGGTTACCCACGTCCTTATTGATGAGAATCCCATAATAAGGGGGACACAATCTCTGCTTCGACAAGACGTGTCGAGAAAACCGCCTCGCAATATGTGCAGTGCTGGTTGAGAAAACGGTTCAAATAATAATCGGGCCATGGCATGATGTCATGTTTCTAAACGTTTCAATAGATTAGATTTGTGGAAATATTATTCTCTCTATGGTGGTATGTGGAACTTGTTTTGTAGAGCCAGACACTATCCTTGTGTTCAAAATTCTCTATGGAGTATTCGGAGGAAGAACCCGCCTTGCAATGCCGAAGATAAATCTGCGCGCTGGACTAATCGTCATTGAAGTCTGGTTCAGGGGCTACTGAGGGAGTCCTGGATTAGGGGGTCTCCGGACAGTCGGACTATATCCTTTGGCCGGACTGTTAGACTATGAAGATACAAGATTGAAGACTTCATCTCGTGTCCGGATGGGACTTTCCTTGGCGTGGAAGGCAAGATTGGTAATACGAATATGTAGATCTCCTCCTTTGTGTAACCCTAGCTCCCTCCAGTGTCTATATAAACCAGAGGGTTTAGTCCGTAGGACAACAACAATCATACCATAGGCTAGTTTCTAGGGTTTAGCCTCTACGATCTCGTGGTAGATCAACTCTTGTAATACTCATATCATCAAGATCAATCAAGCGGGAATTAGGGTATTACCTCCATCAAGAGGGCCCAAACCTGGGTAAACATTGTGTCCCCCACCTCCTGTTACCATCCGCCTTAGACGCACAGTTCGGGACCCCCTACCCGAGATCCGCCGGTTTTGACACTGACAAAAGCGCTCAAAATCCTCATCATCCTTTTTCTTGGATGGTTTAGGAGGAAAAGGCATGGGTTTTTGAACCCATGGTTCTCTTTCTTTACCGTGCTTCCTAGCAACAAAGTCTCTCTTATCATAACGTTGATTCTTTGATTGTGGGTTATCAAAATCAACAGCAGGTTCAATCACTACATCATTGTCATTACTAGGTTTAGCATCAACATGAACATCATTATTAACATTATCACTAGGTTCATGTTCATTACGAGCTTGTGTTTCAGCATCAGAAATAGAAATATCATTGGGATTCTCAGGTGTGTCAACAACAGGTTCACTAGAAGCATGCAAACTCCTATCATTTTTCTTTTTCTTCCTCTTAGAAGGACTAGGTGCATCAACGTTATTTCTCTGAGAATCCTGCTCAATTCTCTTAGGGTGGCCCTCAGGATACAAAGGTTCCTGAGTCACTTTACCTCCTCTAGTTGCAACTCTAATAGCAAAGTCATTATTTTTACTATTCAATTCATTGAGCAAATCATTCTGAGCTTTAAGTACTTGTTCTACTTGAGTGGTAACCATAGAAGCATGTTTACTAATAAGTTTAAGTTCACCTTTAACATTAGCCATATAATCACTCAAGTGTTCAATCATATAAGCATTATGTTTCAATTGTCTACCAACATAAGCATTAAAATCTTCTTGCTTAACCACAAAGTTATCAAATTCATCCAAACATTGGCTAGCAAACTTAGCAGGAGGGATTTCAGCTTTATCATATCTATAGAGAGAATTTACCTTTACTACCAGTGTCGGGTTATCGAGACCGTGTGTTTCTTCAATAGGTGATGAATTAAGACCATGTATTTCTTCAACAGGAGGTAAATTCTTAACATCTTTAGCTTTTATACCTTTTTCTTTCATTGATTTCTTTGCCTCTTGCATATCTTCAGGACTGAGAAATAGAATACCCCTTTTCTTCGGAGTTGGCTTAGGAGTTGGTTCAGGAAGTGTCCAATTATTTTCATTGGTCAACTATTATTCAATAGAATTTCAGCTTGATCAATAGTTCTTTCCCTGAAAACACAACCAGCACAACTATCCAGGTAATCTCTGGAAGCATCGGTTAGTCCATTATAAAAGAAATCAAGTATTTCATTTTTCTTGAGAGGATGATCAGGCAAAGCATTAAGTAATTGGAGAAGCCTCCCCCAATCTTGTGGGAGACTCTCTTCTTCAATTTGCACAAAATTATATATTTCCATTAAAGCAACTTGTTTCTTATGAGCGGGGAAATATTTAGCAGAGAAGTAGTAAATCATATCTTGGGGACTACGCACACAACCAGGATCAAGAGAATTAAACCATATCTTAGCATCACCTTTAATGAGAACGGAAATAATTTAAGGATATAATAGTAACGAGTTTTCTCATCATTAGTAAACAGGGTAGCTATATCATTTAATTTAGTAAGATGTGCCACAACAGTTTCAGATTCATAGCCATAGAAAGGATCAGATTCAACCAAAGTAATTAACTCAGGATCAACAGAGAAATCATAATCCTTATCAGTAATAAAGATAGGTGAAGTAGCATATGCAGGATCATATTTCATTCTAGCATTCAGAGATTTTTCTTTAAGCTTAGCTAATAACTTCTTAAGATCACTTCTATCATTGCAAGCAAGAAAGTCTCTAGCAGTTTCTTCATCCATAACATAACCCTCAGGAACAACATGCAATTCATATCTAGGGGGAGAATCTTCATCATCACTTTCATCAATATTATCAGTTCCAATAATTGCATTCTCTCTAGCCCTAGCAAGTTGTTCATCAAGAAATTCACCAAGTGGTACAGTAGTATCAAGCATAGAAGTAGTTTCATCATAAGTATCATGCATAGTAGAAGTGGCATCATCAACAACATGTGACATATCAGAATTAATAGCTGACGCATGTCTAGATGTCGCAAGCTTACTCAAAACAGAAGGTGAATCAAGTGCAGAGCTGGATGGCAGTTCCTTACCTCCCCTCGTAGTTGAGGGAAAAATCTTGGTTCTTTGATCTTTCAAGTTCTTCATAGTGATAAACAAATATAAATCCCAAGTGACTCAAAGAATAGAGCTATGCTCCCCAGCAACGGTGCCAGAAAATGTTCTTGATAACCCACAAGTATAGGGGATCGCAATAGTTTTCGAGGGTAGAGTATTCAACCAAATTTACTCATTCGACACAAGGGGAGCCAAAGAATATTCTCAAGTATTAGTAGCTGAGTTGTCAATTCAACCACACTTGGAAACTTAATATCTGTAGCAAGGTATTTAGTAGCAAAGTAATATGATAGTAGTGGTAACGGTAGCAAAAGGTAACAGTAGCAAAAGTAATATTTTTTGGTTTTGTAGTGATTGTAACAGTAGCAACGGAAAAGTAAATAAGCGAAGAACAATATATGGAAAAGCTCGTTGGCATTGGATCAGTGATGGAGAATTATGCCGGATGTGATCGATCATGTAACAGTCATAACATAGGGTGACACGGAACTAGCTCCAATTCATCAATGTAATGTAGGCATGTATTCCGAATATAGTCACACGTGCTTATGGAAAAGAACTTGCATGACATCTTTTGTCCTACCCTCCCGTGGTAGCGGGGTCCTAATGGAAACTAAGGGATATTAAGGCCTCCTTTTAACAGAGTACCGGACCAAAGCATTAACACATAGTGAATACATGAACTCCTCAAACTACGGTCCTCACCGGTAAGTATCCCGATTATTGTCACTTCGGGGTTAACGGATCATAACACATAATGTGTGACTATAGACTTGCAAGATAGGATCAAGAACTCTCATATATTGATGAAAACAAAAATAGGTTCAGATCTGAAATCATGGCACTCGGGCCCTAGTGACAAGCATTAAGCATAGCAAAGTCATAGCAACATCAATCTCAGAACATAGTGGATACTAGGGATCAAACCCTAACAAAACTAACTCGATTACATGATAAATCTCATCCAACCCATCACCGTCCAGCAAGCCTACGATGGAATTACTCACGCACGGTGGTGAGCATCATGAAATTGGTGATGGAGGAAGGTTGATGATGATGATGGCGACGGATTCCCCTCTCCGAAGCCCCGAACGGACTCTAGATCAACCCTCCCGAGAGAGTTTAGGGCTTGGCGGCGGCTCCGTATCGTAAAACGCGATGAATCCTTCTCTCTGTGTTCTTTCTCTCCGAAAGTGAATATATGCAGTCAAGGTTGAGGTTGGTGGAGCGTCAGGGGGCCCACGAGGCAGGGGGCGCGCCCAGGGGGTAGGGCATGCCCCCCACCCTCGTGGATAGGGTGTGGGCCCCCTGACGTGGATCTTTCTTCCAGTATTTTTTATATATTCAAAAATAATTCTCCGTTGATTTTCAGGTCATTCCGAGAACTTTTATTTCTGCACAAAAATAACACCATGGCAAATCTGCTGAAAACAGCGCCAGTCCGGGTTAGTTCCAATCAAATCATGCAAGTTAGAGTCCAAAACAAGGGAAAAAGTGTTTGGAAAAGTAGATACGACGGAGACGTATCACCATACAGTGTAAATGGATCCTCAAGAGAAAAATAGACGCGGATGGTAATCTACCATCTATAAAACAAGGATAGTTGCGAAAGGGTTTTCGCAGGTTGAGGGAGTTGATTATGATGAGACTTTCTCACTGGTAGCAACACGGAAGTCTATGCCGATTATGATGGCTATTTATGCATATTTCGATTATGAGATATGGCAGATGGATGTCAAAATTGCTTTGTAAATGGTTATTTGAAAGAGGATGTATATTTGATACAACAAGGAGGTTTGTCAATCCAAAGGATGTTAGAAAGGCATGCAAGCTTCAAAGGTCTATCTATGGTTTGAAGCAGGCATTAAGGAGTTGGAATCAACATTTTGATGAGGTGGTAAAAGTGTTTGGCTTCATTAAAAATGATGAAGAAGCTTATGTATACAATGGGTTTAGTGGGAGCTCTATGGAATTTTTAATCTTATATGTGGATGACATATTGCTGATTGGAAATGATACAAAGTTTCTTAGCACGATAAAGGACTATTTAAAGAATGTGTTTTCAATGAAAGATTTAGGCGAAGCTGCATATATTTTGGGCATAGAGATCTATAGAGATAAATCAAGGCATCTAATTGCGCTGAGCCAGAGCACGTGCATTGACAAGGTTTCAAAGAGGGTGAAAATTGTTGGGGAACATAGTAATTTCAAAAAAAAAATCCTACACACACGCAAGATCATGGTGATGCATAGCAACGATAGGGGAGAGTGTTGTCTACGTACCCTTGTAGACCGAAAGCGGAAGCGTTAGCACAACGCGGTTGATGTAGTCGTACATCTTCACGATCCGACCGATCAAGTACCGAACGCACGGCACCTCCGAGTTCAGCACACGTTCAGTCCGATGACGTCCCTCGAACTCCGATCCAGCCGAGTGTTGAGGGAGAGTTTCGTCAGCACAACGGCGTGGTGACGATGATGATGTTCTACCGACGCAGGGCTTCGCCTAAGCACCGCTACAGTATTATCGAGGTGGACTATGGTGGAGGGGGGGCATCGCACACGACTAAAAGATCAAACGATCAATTGTTGTGTCTCTAAGGGGTGCCTCCCTCCCCATATATAAAGGAGTGGAGGAGGAGGAGAGGGTAGGCCCCTATGGCGCGTCCTAGAGGAGTCCTACTCCCACCGGGAGTAGGATTCCTCCCCTTTCCAAGTAGTAGGAGTAGGGGACAAGGAAGGGGAAGAGGGAAGAGAAGGAAGGAGGGGGCGCCACCCCTCCCCCTAGTCCAATTCGGACTAGTCATTGGGGGGCGCGAAGCCTGCCTCTCTCTCTCCCCCCTAAAGCCCAATAAGGCCCATATACTTCTTCCCCCGTATTCCCGTAACTCCCCGGTACTCCGAAAAATACCTGAATCACTCGGAACCTTTCCGATGTCCGAATATAGTCGTCCAATATATCGATCTTTACGTCTCAACCATTTCGAGACTCCTCGTCATGTCCTCGATCTCATCCGGGACTCCGAACTACCTTCGGTACATCAAAACTCATAAACACATAATATAACTATCATTAAACTTTAAGCGTGCGGACCCTACGGGTTCGAGAAATATGTAGACATGACCGAGACACGTCTCCGGTCAATAACCAATAGCAGAACCTGGATGCTCATATTGGCTCCTACATATTCTATGAAGATCTTTATCGGTCAAACCGCATAACAACATACATTTGTTCCCTTTGTCATCGGTATGTTACTTGCCCGAGATTCGATCGTCGGTATCTCAATACCTAGTTCAATCTCGTTACCGGCAAGTCTCTTTACTCGTTCCGTAATACATCATCCCGCAACTAACTCATTAGTTGCAATGCTTGCAAGGCTTAAGTGATGTGCATTTACCGAGTGGGCCCAGATATACCTCTCCGACTATCGGAGTGACAAATCCTAATCTCGAAATATGCCAACCCAACAAGTACCTTCGGAGACACCTATAGAGCACCTTTATAATCACCCAGTTATGTTGTGACGTTCGGTAGCACACAAAGTGTTCCTTCGGTAAACGGGAGTTGCATAATCTCATAGTCATAGGAACATGTATAAGTCATGAAGAAAGCAATAGCAACAAACTAAACGATCAAGTGCTATGCTAATGGAATGGGTCAAGTCAATCACATCATTCTCCTAATGATGTGATCCCGTTAATCAAATGACAACTCATGTCTATGGTTAGGAAACATAACCATCTTTGATCAACGAGCTAGTCAAGTAGAGGCATACTAGTGACACTCTGTTTGTCTATGTATTCACACATGTATTATGTTTCCGGTTAATACAATTCTAGCATGAATAATAAACATTTATCATGATACAAGGAAATAAATAATAACTTTATTATTGCCTCTAGGGCATATTTCCTTCAGTCTCCCACTTGCACTAGAGTCAATAATCTAGTTCACATCGCCATGTGATTTAACATCAATAGTTCACATCACCATGTGATTAACACCCATAGTTCGCATCGTCATGTGACCAACACCCAAAGGGTTTACTAGAGTCAATAATCTAGTTCACATCGCTATGTGATTAATACCCAAAGGGTACTAAGGTGTGATCATGTTTTGCTTGTGAGGGAAGTTTAGTCAACGGGTCTGCCACATTCAGCTTCGTATGTATTTTGCAAATTTCTATGTCAACAATGCTCTGCACGGAGCTACTCTAGCTAATTGCTCCCACTTTCAATATGTATCCAGATTGATACTTTGAGTCATCTGGATCAGTGTCAAAATTTGCATCGACATAACCCTTTACGATGAACCTTTTTGTCACCTCCATAATCGAGAAACATATCCTTATTCCACTAAGGATAATTTTGACCGCTGTCCAGTGATCTACTCCTAGATCACTATTGTACTCCCTTGCCTAAAACAGTGTAGGGTATACAATAGATCTGGTACACAGGATGGCATATTTTATAGAACCTATGGCCAAGGCATAGGGAATGACTTTCATTCTCTTTCTAACTTCTACTGTGGTCGGGCTTTGAGTCTTACTCAGTTTCACACCTTGTAATACAGGCAAGAACTCTTTCTTTGACTGTTCCGTTTTGAACTACTTCAAAATCTTGTCAAGGTATGTACTCATTGAAAAACTTATCAAGCGTCTTGATCTATCTCTATAGATCTTGATGCTCAATATATAAGCAACTTCACCGAGGTCTTTCTTTGAAAAACTCCTTTCAAACACTCCTTTATGCTTCGCAGGATAATTCTACATTATCTCCAATCAACAATATGTCATTCACATATACTTATCAGAAATGTTGTAGTGCTCCCACTCACTTTCTTGTAAATACAGGCTTAGCCACAAGTCTGTATAAAACTATATGCTTTGATCAACTTATCAAAGTGTATATTCCAACTCCGAGATGCTTGCACCAGTCCATAGATGGATCGTTGGAGCTTGCCTATTTTGTTAGCACCTTTAGGATTGACAAAACCTTCTGGTTGCATCATATACAACTCTTATTTAATAAATCCATTAAGGAATGCAGTTTTGTTTATCCATTTGCCAGATTTCATAAAAATGCGGCAATTTCTAACATGATTCGGACAGACTTCAGCATAGATACGAGTGAGAAACTCTCATCGTAGTCAACACCTTGAACTTGTTGAAAACCTTTTGCGACAATTCTAGCTTTGTAGATAGTAATACAACTGTCAGCGTCTGTCTTCCTCTTGAAGATCCATTTAATCTCAATGGCTCGCCAATCTTTGGGCAAGTCAATCAAAGTCCATACTTTGTTCTTATACATGGATCTCATCTCAGATTTCATGGCCTCAAGCCATTTCACGGAATCTGGGCTCATCATCGCTTCCTCATAGTTTGTAGGTTCGTCGTGGTTAAGTAACATGACCTCCAGAACAGGATTACCGTACCACTCTAGTGCGGATCTCACTTTGCTTTACCTACGAGGTTCGGTAGTAACTTGATCTGAGGTTACATGATCATCATCATTAGCTTCCTCACTAATTAGTGTAGTAGTCACAGGAACAGATTTCTGTGATGAACTACTTCCCAATAAGGGAGCAGGTACAGTTACCTCATCAAGTTCCACTTTCCTCCCACTCACTTCTTTCGAGAGAAACTCCTTCTCTAGAAAGGATGCATTCTCAGCAGTGAATAACTTGCCTTCGGATCTGTGATAGAAGGTGTACCCAACATTTTCTTTTGGGTATCCTATGAAGACACACTTCTCCGATTTGGGTTTGAGCTTATTAGGTTGAAACTTTTTCACATAAGCATTGCAACCTCAAACTTTAAGAAAAGACAGCTTAGGTTTCTTGCCAAACCATAGTTCATACGGTGTCGTCTCAACAGATTTAGATGGTGCCCTATTTAACATGAGTGTAGCTGTCTCTAATGCATAACCCAAAAAACGATAGTGGTAAATCGGTAAGAGACCTCATAGATCGCGCCATATCTAATAAAGTACGGTTACGACGTTTCGGACACACCATTACACTATGGTGTTCCAGGTAGCGTGAGTAGTGAAACTATTTCACATTGTTTTAACTGAAGGCCAAACTCGTAACTCAAATATTTTACTTCTGTGATCATATCATAGAAACTTTTATTTTTGTTACGATGATTCTCCACTTCACTCTGAAATTCTTTGAACTTTTCAAATGTTTCAGACTTGTGTTTAATCAAGTAGATATATGCTACATCTTGAGCTTGCGTTGGATTTCCCCGAAGAGGAACGGATGATGCAGCAGAGTAGCGTAAGTATTTCCCTCAGTTTTTGAGAACCAAGGTATCAATCCAGTAGGAGGCCATGCTCAAGTCCCTCGTACCTGCACAAAACGATAGCTACTCGCAACCAACGCGATTAGTGGTTGTCAATCCCTTCACGGTCACTTACGAGAGTGAGATCTGGTAGATATAATATTTTTGATATTTTTTATATAAAGATGCAAAGTGAAAAGTAAAGGCAAAGTAAAAAAGCAAAGCAAGATTAAAGTGATGGAGATTGATATGATGAGAATAGACCCGGGGGCCATAGGTTTCACTAGTGGCTTCTCTCAAGAGCATAAGTATTCTACGGTGGGTGAACAAATTACTATTGAGCAATTGACAGAATTGAGCATAGTTATGAGAATATCTAGGCATGATCATGTATATAGGCATCACGTCCATGACAAGTAGATCGAAACAATTCTGCATCTACTACTATTACTCCACTCATCGACCGCTATCCAGCATGCATCTAGAGTATTAAGTTAAAAACAGAGTAACGCCTTAAGCAAGATGACATGATGTAGAAAGATAAATTCATGCAATATGAAATAAACCCCATCTTGTTATCCTCGATGGCAATGATGCAATACGTGCCTTGTTGCCCCTTCTGTCACTGGGAAAGGACACCGCAAGATCGAACCCAAAGCTAAGCACTTCTCCCATGGCAAGAACTACCAATCTAGTTGGCCAAACCAAACGGATAATTCAAAGAGACTTGCAAAGATAACCAATCATACATAAAAGAATTCAGAGAAGATTCAAATATTATTCATAGATAAACTTGATCATAAACCCACAATTCATTGATCTCAACAAACACACCGCAAAAAGAAGATTACATCGAATAGATCTCCACAAGAGAGGGGGAGAACTTTGTATTGAGATTCAAAGAGAGAGAAGAAGCCATCTAGCTACTAACTATGGACCCGAAGGTTTGAGGTAAACTACTCACACTTCATCAGAGAGACTATGATGATGTAGAAGCCCTCCGTGATGACGGCCCTCTTCCGGCGGAGCTCCGGAACAGGCCCCAAGATGGGATCTCGTGGATACAGAAAGTTGCGGCGGTGGAATTAGGTTTTTGGCTCCCCTTCTGTTCGTTTGGGGGTACGTAGGTATATATAGGAGGAAGGAGTACGTCGGTGGAGCTCCGAGGGGCCCACGAGGCAGGGGGCGCGCCCCCCACCCTCGTGACCGCCTCTTTTGTTCCTTAGAGCAGGGTCCAAGTCACCTGGATCACGTTCGGTGAGAAAATCACGTTCCCGAAGGTTTTATTCTGTTTGGACTCCGTTTGATATTCCGTTTCTTCGAAACACTGAAATAGGCAAAAAAATAGTAATTCTGGGCTAGGCCTCTGGTTAATAGGTTAGTCCCAAAAATAATATAAAAGTGGAAAATAAAGCCCAATATAGTCCAAAATAGTAGATAATATAGCATGGAGCAATCAAAAATTATAGATACGTTGGAGACGTATCAGGCATCCCCAAGCTTAATTCCTACTCGTCCTCGAGTAGGTAAATGATAAAAAGAGAATTTTTGATGCGGAATGCTACTTGGCATAATTTCAATGCAAATCTTCTTAATTGTGGTATGAATATTCAGATTAGGGAGATTCAAGACAAAAGTTCATATTGACATAAAAATAATAATACTTCAAGCAAACCAACAAAGCAATTATGTTTTCTTAAAGTATCATGGCCAAAGAAAGTTCATCCCTACAAAATCATATAGTTTAGTCATGCTCCATTTTCGTCACACAAGAATGCTCTCATCATGCACAACCCCGATGACAAGCCAAGCAATTGTTTCATACCTTAATAATTTCAAACTCATAAACTTTCACGCAATACATGAGCGTGAGCCATGGATATAGCACTATAGGTGGAATAGAATAATGATGGGGGTTATGTGGAGAAGACAAAAAAAGAGAAAGTCTCACATCAACGAGGATAATCAATGGGCTATGGAGATGCTCATCGATTGATGTTAGTGCAAGGAGTAGGGATGTCGGGATATACCCCGCGGCGTAACCCGGCCGGAAGTATAACCCGGCCGGACTTGGCGATTCACCGGCGACCCGCACTGACCAGACGGTTTACAAGCAACCTGACTAAACATTATGACTCACTGGTAACCCGGCGGGCGGGACAGACGGATGACAAGGCCCAAGGCCTAGAAGGCCGGTTTATGTTAATGGTGGGCCGGTTTAAGAGAAAAGGTGTGAATAATATTACCCTTACAAGGAGTCAAGACCCAGACTTGTATCCGGTTTGTATTAGAAGATAGACTGGTCCTAATCCTAATAGGACTCCACATGTAACCCGCCCCTTCAACATATATAAGGAGGGGCAGGGCTCCCCAAAAGGGACAAGATTCACAAGTTCCATAAGTTGGACAAGTTAGGTTTAGACAATAGCTCTCGAGATAGAGCACTCTTGTAACCGTGATCATCATCATCAATATCAATGAAGCAGGATGTAGGCTTTTACCTCCACCGTGAGGGGCCGAACCTGGGCAAAACATCATGCCTCTCGTCCCGCTCAACCCCTCTCAAGCTACCACATAGATGCGTTGGCCTCGCGACTAAGTCCTGACACTAAGGACATCTGCCATGACAATTCCACGATAGATTGCCATGCAACGGATGCACTAGAGCTATAAATGTATGAAAGCTCAACAAAAGAAAACTAAGTGGGTGTGCATCCAACTTGCTTGCTCATGAAGACCTAGGGCACTTGAGGAGGCCCATTGTTGGAATATAGAAGCCAAGTTCTATAATGAAAATTCCCACTAGTATATGAAAGTGATAACTCAAGAGACTCTCTATATGAAGAACATGGTGCTATTTTGAAGCACAAGTGTGGAAAAAGGAATAGTAGCATTGCCCCTTTTTATTTATTTTCTTTTTTTGGCCTTCTTTTTTTTGGCCTTTCTCTTTTTTTCTTTTTTTTATTTGGCCTTTATTTTTTTTATTTGGCCTTTCTTTTTTTTGGGACAATGCTCTATTAATGATGATCATCACACTTCTATTTATTTACAACTCAATGATTACAACTCGATACTAGAATAAAGTATGACTCTATATGAATGCCTCCGGCGGTGTACCGGGATATGCAATGAATCAAGAGTGACAAGTATGAAAATTATGAACGGTGGCTTTGCCACAAATACTATGTCAAGTACATGATCATGCTAAGCAATATGACAATGATGAATGTGTCATGATGAACGGAATGATTGAAAGTTGCATGGCAATATATCTCGGAATGGCTATGGAAATGCCATAATAGGTAGGTATGGTGGCTGTTTTGAGGAAGATATAAGGAGGTTTATGTGTGACAGAGCGTATCATATCACGGGGTTTGGATGCACCGGCGAAGTTTGCACCAACTCTCGATGTGAGAAAGGGAAATGCACGGTACCGAAGAGGCTAGCAAGGATGGAAGGGTGAGAGTGCGTATAATCCATGGACTCAACATTAGTCATAAAGAACTCATATACTTATTGAAAAAATCTACAAGCCATCAAAAACCAAAGTATTACGCGCATGCTCCTAGGGGGATAGATTGGTAGGAAAAGACCATCGCTCATCCCCGACCGCCACTCATAAGGAGGACAATCAAATAACACCTCATGTTTCAAATTTGTTGCATAACGTTTACCATACGTGCATGCTACGGGACTTGCAAACTTTAACTCAAGCACTTCTCAAATTCACAATTACTCTACTAGCATGACTTTGATATTACTACCTCCACATCTCAAAACAATTGTCAAGCATCCAACTTTTCTTAGTATTCAACACACTCAAAAGAAAGTTTCACAAATCTTGAATACCAAGCATGTTATTATTAAGCAAATTACCATGCTATTAAGACTCTCAAAATAATTTAAGTGAAGCATGAGAGATCAATAGTTTCTTTAAAACAAATCCACCACCGTGCTCTAAAAAATCTAAGTGAAGCACATAGAGCAAAATTATAACGCTCAAGAGATATAAGTGAAGCACATAGAGCAAAACTACTTAGCTCAAAAGATATAAGTGAAGCACATAGAGTATTCTATCAAATTCTAATTCATGTATGGCTCTCTCAAAAGGTGTGTACAGAAGGGATGATTGTGGAACACTAACAATAAAAGACACAAATAATACAAGATGCTCCAAGAAAAACACATATCATGTTGGTGAATAAAAATATAGCTCCAAGTAAATTACCGATGGAAGTGGACGAAAGAGGGGATGCCTTCCGGGGCATCCCCAAGCTTTGAATTTTTGGTGTCCTTGGATTATCTTGGGGGTGCCATGGGCATCACCAAGCTTAGGCTCTTGCCACTCCTTGTTCCATAATCCATCACAAGAATTCACCCAAAACTTGAAAACTTCACAACACAAAACTTAAAGTAGAAAACTCATGAGCTCCGTTAGCGAAATAAAAAAAAAGACCACTTCAAGGTACTGTAATGAACTCATTCTTTATTTATATTGGTGTTAAACCTACTGGATTCCAACTTCTCTATGGATTATAAACTATTTTACTAACCATAGATTCATCAAAATAAGCAAACAACACTCGAAAAACAGAATCTGTCAAAAACAGAACAGTCTGTAGTAATCTGTAGCTAGCGCAAGATCTGGAACCCCAAAAATTCTAAAATAAATTGCTGGACGTGAGGAATTTATCTATTAATCATCCTATAAAAGAATTAACTAAATATCACTCTCCAAATAAAAATGACAGCAGTTCTCGTGAGCGCTAAAGTTTCTGTTTTTTAAAGCAAGTTCAACAAGACTTCCCCCAAGTCTTCCCAACGGTTCTACTTGGCACAAACACTAATTAAACACAAAAACACAACCAAAACAGAGGCTAAATAATTTATTTATTACTAAACAGAAGCAAAAAGCAAGGAATAAAAATAAAATTGGGTTTCCTCCCAACAAGCGCTATCATTTAACGCCCCTAGCTAGGCATAACAAGCAAAGATAGATCTAGGCATTGCCATCTTTGGTAGGCAATCCATAAGTGGCTCTCATGATAGTTTCATATGGCAATTTTATTTTCTTTCTTGGGAAGTGTTCCATGCCCTTTTTTAATGGAAATTGAAATCTAATATTCCCTTCCTTCATATCAATAATCACACAAGCCGTTCTAAGGAAAGGTCTACCAAGAATAATAGGGCAAGAAGGATTGCAATCTATATCAAAAACAATGAAATCTACGGGCACATAATTCCTATTTGCAACAATAAGAACATCATTAATTCTTCCCATAGGTTTCTTAATAGTAGAATCCGCAAGATGCAAGTTTAGAGAGCAATCATCAAAATTACGGAAATCTAGCAAATCACACAACGTTTTGGGGATGGTGGAGACACTAGCACCCAAATCACACAAAGCATAAAACTCATGATCTTTAATTTTAATTTTAATAGTTGTTTCCCACTCATCATAGAGTTTTCTAGGGATAGAAACTTTCAACTCAAGTTTTTCTTCATAAGATTGCATCAAGGCATCAACAATATGTTCGGTGAAGGCTTTATTTTGGCTATAAGCATGTGGAGAATTTAGCACGGATTGCAACAAGGAAATACAATCAATTAAAGAACAACTTTCATAATTAAATTCCTTGAAATCCAATATAGTGGATTTAGCAACATCTAGATTTTTATTTCTTTCAATCCCACTTTCATCAATTTCATCACAAAGATCTAAATACTCTGAATTTTTAGAACGCCTTCTAGGTAAAGGAAGATCATATTCAGTTTCATCAAGATTCATATTTCAAAACAAAGATTTAATAGGAGACACATCAATAACTTTTAGATCTTCATCTTGATTTTCATAGGAATTGGAAGAACACGCTTTAATAAAGGCATCTTTGGAGGCACGCATCCTAGCGGTTCTTTCCTTGCACTCATCAATGGAAATTCTCATGGCTTTGAGAGACTCATTGATATCATGTTTAGGAGGAATAGATCTAAGCTTTAAAGAATCAACCTCAAGAGAAATTCTATCAACGTTCCTAGCCAAATCATCAATTTTAAGCAATTTCTCTTCAAGCAAGGCATTAAAATTCTTTTGTGAATTCATAAACTATTTAACACTATTCTCAAATTCAGAGGGCATCTTATTATAATTTTCATAAGAGTTGTTGTAGGAATTCCCATAATTATTAGAAGGATTACTAGGATATGGCCTAGGATTAAAATTCCCTCTATAAGCGTTGTTACCAAAATTATTCTTACCAACAAAATTCACATCCATAGATTCATTGTTATTCTCAATCAAAGTTGACAAAGGCATATCATTAAGATCAGAAGAAACACTCTTAGTAGCAAATAATTTCATAAGTTCATCCATCTTTCCACTCAACACATTGATTTCTTCTATCGCATGCACTTTTTTATTAGAAGTTCTTTTAGTATGCCATTGAGAATAATTAACCATAATATTATCTAGGAGTTTAGTAGCATCTCCTAAAGTGATTTCCATAAAAGTGCCTCCCGCGGCCGAATCTAAAAGATTTCTAGAAGCAAAATTCAATCCAGCATAAAAAATTTGTATAATCATCCACAAATTCAAACCATGAGTAGGGCAATTACATATCATTAATTTCATTCTCTCCCAAGCTTGTGAAACATGTTCATGATCAAGTTGTTTAAAGTTCATAATATCGTTTCTAAGAGAGATGATCTTAGCGGGAGGGAAATACTTAGAGATAAAAGCATCTTTGCACTTGTTCCAGGAATCAATACTATTTTTAGGCAAAGACGAAAACCAAGCTTTAGCACGATCTCTAAGCGAAAAAGGAAATAGCTTCAATTTAACGACATCATTATCGACATCTCTTTTCTTTTGCATATCACATAAATCAACGAAGCTATTCAGATGAGTAGCGGCATCTTCACTAGGAAGGCCGGCGAATTGATCTTTCATAACAAGATTCAACAAAGTAGCATTGATTTCACAAGATTCAGTATTGGCAAGAGGAGCAATCGGAGTGCTAAGGAAATCATTATTATTGGTATTTTTGAAGACACACAATTTGGTAGTATCTTGAGCCATCGCGACAAACAAGCAAACAAACTAGCACATGAGAAAACAAGGGCAAACGGGCGAGAGAGGCAAATAGAGAGGGAGGATAGAGAGAGAGGGCGAATAAAACGGCAAGGGTGAAGTGGGGGAGAGGAAAACGAGAGGCAAATGGCAAATAATGTAATGCGAGAGATAGGGATTGTGATGGGTACTTGGTATCTTGACTTTTTGCGTAGACTCCCCGGCAACGGCGCCAGAAATGGCTCGTTGTCGGGAGTCAGATCTTGACTTGACTTGCGCGAACCTCCTCGGCAACGGCGCCAGAAATTCTTCTTGCTATGTCTTGAGCTTGCGTTGGATTTCCCCGAAGAGGAAAGGATGATGCAGCAGAGTAGCATAAGTATTTCCCTCAGTTTTTGAGAACCAAGGTATCAATCCAGTAGGAGGCCACGCTCAAGTCCCTCATACCTGCACAAAACGATAGCTACTCGCAACCAACGCGATTAGGGGCTGTCAAGCCCTTCACAGTCACTTACGAGAGTGAGATCTGATAGATATAATATTTTTGGTATTTTTGATATAAAGATGCAAAGTGAAAAGTAAAGGCAAAGTAAAAAAAGCAAAGCAAGATTAAAGTGATGGAGATTGATATGATGAGAATAGACCCGGGGGCCATAGGTTTCACTAGTGGCTTCTCTCGAGAGCATAAGTATTCTACGGTGGGTGAAAAAATTACTGTTGAGCAATTGACAGAATTGACCATAGTTATGAGAATATCTAGGCTATATAGGCATCACGTCCGTGACAAGTAGATCGAAACGATTCTGCATCTACTACTATTACTCTACTCATCGACCGCTATCTAGCATGCATCTAGAGTATTAAGTAAAAAATAGAGTAACGCCTTAAGCAAGATGACATGATGTAGAGAGATAAATTCATGCAATATGAAATAAACCCCATCTTGTTATCCTCGATGGAAATGATGCAATACATGCCTTGCTGCCCCTTCTGTCACTGGGAAAGGACACCGCAAGATCGAACCCAAAGCTAAGCACTTCTCCCATGGCAAGAACTACCAATCTAGTTGACCAAACCAAACGGATAATTCGAAGAGACTTGCAAAGATAACCAATCATACATAAAAGAATTCAGAGAAGATTCAAATATTATTCATAGATAAACTTGATCATAAACCCACAATTCATCGTCTCAACAAACACACCGCAAAAAGAAGATTACATCGAATAGATCTCCACAAGAGAGGGGGAGAACTTTGTATTGAGATTCAAAGAGAGAGAAGAATCCATCTAGCTACTAACTATGGACCCGAAGGTTTGAGGTAAACTACTCACACTTCATCGGAGAGGCTATGATGATGTAGAAGCCCTCCGTGATGACGGCCCTCTTCCGATGGAGCTCCGGAACAGGCCCCAAGATGGGATCTCGTGGATACAGAAAGTTGCGGTGGTGGAATTAGGTTTTTGGCTCCCCTTCTGTTCATTTGGGGGTACGTAGGTATATATAGGAGGAAGGAGTACATCGGTGGAGCTCCGAGGGGCCCACGAGGCAGGGGACGTGCCCTAGGGGGGGCACGCCCCCCACCCTCGTGACCGCTTCTTTTGTTCCTTGGAGCAAGGTCCAAGTCTCCTGGATCACGTTCGGTGAGAAAATCACGTTCCCGAAGGTTTTATTCTGTTTGGACTCCATTTGATATTCCGTTTCTTCGAAACACTGAAATAGGCAAAAAACAGCAATTCTGGGCTGGGCCTCCGGTTAATAGGTTAGTCCCAAAAATAATATAAAAGTGGAAAATAAAGCCCAATATAGTCCAAAACATTAGATAATATAGCATGGAGCAATCAAAAATTATAGATACGTTGGAGACGTATCAATATACTCATATCTGCTCAAATCATCTGTGAAGATCAGAAAATAATGATACATGTCGCGAGCCTTAATATTCATCGGACCACATACATCAGTATGTATGATTTCCAAAAAAATCTGTTGCTCGCTCCATTGTTCCGGAGAACGGAGTCTTAGTCATCTTGCCCATGAGGCATGGTTCACAAGCATCAACTGATTCATAATCAAGTGATTCAAAAAGCCCATCAGCATGGATTTTCTTCATGCGCTTTACACCAATATGACCTAAACGACAGTGCCACAAATAAGTTGCACTATCATTATTAACTTTGCATCTTTTGGCTTCAATATTATGAAAATGTGTATCACCATGATCGAGATCCAACAAACCATTTTCATTGGGTGTATGACAGTAGAAGGTTTTATTCATGTAAACAGAACAACAGTTATACTCTAACTTATATGAATAACCGTATTGCAATAAACATGATCCAATCATATTCATGCTCAACGCAAACACTAAATAACATTTATTTTAGGTTTAACACTAATCCCGAAAGTATAGGGAGTGTGCGATGATGATCATATCAATCTTGGAACCATTTCCAATACACTTCGTCACTTCACCCTTAACTAGTCTCTGTTCATTCTGCAACTCCCGTTTCGAGTTACTATTCTTAGCAACTTTACTAGTATCAAATACTGAGGGGTTGCTATAAACACTAGTAAAGTACACATTAATAACATGTATATCAAATATACCTATGTTCACTTTGCCATCCTTCTTATCCACCAATTACTTGGGGTAGTTTCGCTTCCAGTGATCAGTCCCTTTGTAGTAGAATCACTCAGTTTCAAGCTTAGGTCCAGACTTGGGTTTTTTTCACTTGAGCAGCAACTTGCTTGCTGTTCTTCTTGAAGTTCCCCTTTCTTCCCTTTGTCCCTTTACTTGAAACTAGTGGTTTTGTTTACCATCAACACTTGATGCTTTTCTTGATTTCTACCTTCATCGATTTCAGCATCACGAAGAGCTTGGGAATCGTTTCCGTTATCCCTTGCATATTATAGTTCATCACGAAGTTCTACTAACTTGGTGATGGTGACTAGAGAATTCTGTCAATCACTATTTTATCTGGAAGATTAACTCCCACTTGATTCAAGCGATTGTAGTACCCAGACAATCTGAGCACATGCTCACTGCTTGAGCTATTCTCCTCCATCTTTTAGCTGTAGAACTTGTTGGAGACTTCATATCTCTCAACTCGAGTATTTGCTTGAAATATTAACTTCAACTCCTGGAACATCTCATATGGTCCATGACGTTCAAAACGTCTTTGAAGTCCCGATTCTAAGCCGTTCAAGCATGGTGCACTAAACTATTAAGTAGTCATCATATTGAGCTAGCCAAACGTTCATAACATCTGCATCTGCTCCTTCAATAGGTTTGTCACCTAGCGGTGCATCAAGGACATAATTCTTCTGTGCAGCAATGAGGATAAACCTCAGATCACGGATCCAATCCGCATCATTGCTACTAACATCTTTCAACTTAGTTTTCTCTAGGAACATATCAAAAATAAAACAGGGGAGCTAAACGCGAGCTATTGATCTACAACATAGATATGCTAATACTACCAGGACTGAGTTCATGATAAATTTAATTTCAATTAATCATGTTACTTAAGAACTCCCACTTAGATAGACATCCCTCTAATCCTCTAAGTGATCACGTGATCCATATCAACTAAACCATGTCTGATCATCACGTGAGATGGAGTAGTTTCAGTGGTGAACATCACTATGTTGATCATATCTACTATATGATTCACGCTCGACCTTTCGGTCTCAGTGTTCCGAGGCCATATCTGTTATATGCTAGGCTCGTCAAGTCTAACCTGAGTATTCCGC
This sequence comes from Triticum urartu, assembly GCF_056163025.1. Lineage (NCBI taxonomy): Eukaryota > Viridiplantae > Streptophyta > Magnoliopsida > Poales > Poaceae > Triticum > Triticum urartu. The sequence goes on along the minus strand of NC_141879.1, from coordinate 145,059,416 downwards.
GTGTGCAACTATTTTGCACCCGTTGTATTTGAACATAGAGCCTATCACACCCGATCATCATGTGGTGTCTCAGCACGAAGAACTTTCGCAACGGTGCATACTCAGGGAGAACACTTATACCTTGATAATTTAGTGAGGGATCATCTTATGATGCTACCGTCAATCAAAGCTAGATAAGATGCATAAAAGATAAACATCACATGCAATCAATATAAGTGATATGATATGGCCATCATCATCTTGTGCTTGTGATCTCCATCTCCGAAGCACCGTCATGATCACCATCGTCACCGGTGCGACACCTTGATCTCCATCGTAGCATCGTTGTCGTCTCGCCAATCTTATGCTTCTACGACTATTGTCGGTGTCAAAACCGGCGGATCTTGGGTAGGGGGTCCCGAACTATGCGTCTAAGGCGGATGGTAACATGAGGTAGGGGACACGATGTTTTACCCAAGTTCGGGCCCTCTTGATGGGGGTAAAACCCTACGTCCTGCTTGATTAATATTGATGATATGGGTATTACAAGAGTAGATCTACCATGAGATCAGAGAGGCTAAACCCTAGAAGCTAGCCTATGGTATGATTGTATGTTGTCCTACAGACTAAAACCCTCCGGTTTATATAGACACCGGAGAGGGTTAGGGTTACACAAGGTCGGTTACAAAGGAAGAGATACACATATCCGTATTGCCTAGCTTGCCTTCCACGGCAAGTAGAGTCCCATCCAGACACGAGACGAAGTCTTCAATCTTGTATCTTCATAGTCTAGCAGTCCGGCTAATGGATATAGTCCGGCTGTCCGGAGACCCCCTAATCCAGGACTCCCTCAGTAGCCCCTGAACCAGGCTTTCAATGACGATGAGTCCGGCGCGCGGTATTGTCTTCGTCATTGCAAGGCGGGTTCCTCCTTCGAATACACCACGGAAGAATTTGAATACAAGGACAGTGTCCGACCCTGCAAAATAAGTTCCACATACCACCGTAGAGAGAATAATATTTCCACAAATCCAATTTGCTGACTTGTTTTGGCAACATGACATTATGTCACGGCCCGGTGATTATTCAACCCGTTTCCTTTAACTAGCCCCGCACATAACGCGAGGCAGTTTTTTGACAGGTCTTGTCAAAGCAGAGATCGTGTCCCCTTATCACGGGATTCTCATCAATACGGGTGTGGGTAACCCAACCGCGCCATCGATTACGGCGCTTGGGGGATAAGCGAGTTTTACCAGGCTAGTGGGGACGCATAGTTCCGTCCGCCCATATAAAGGGATAAGGATTTACCTTTTCATCCACGCCTTCTTCCTCCTTTGCTCATCCATTTTCGCACACTCGAGCTCTAGCGCCCAAGTTAGCATTTCCCACCTCGACCTTCTCCAACCATGTCCGGAGCGGGAGGCAGGTGGATGGTCTCCTTCATCACGGAGGGACACATCAAGAAGCTGAGGAGAGCCGGATACCTGCCCGACGACATCGCGCACCGGCTTCCAGACGAGGGGCAGCTCATCCCCACCCCCAGGCCCCATGAGAGGGTAGTGTTCCTTACCCATTTCCTCCGCGGACTGGGATTCCCTCTCCACCCATTCGTCCGAGGGCTCATGTTCTACTACGGCCTAGATTTCCACGATCTGGCCCTGAACTTCATCCTCAACATCTCGGCGGTTATCGTCGTGTGCGAGGCCTTCCTCCGCATCAAGCCCCACTTCGGCTTATGGCTGAAGACTTTCAATGTCAAGCCGAAGATAGTGAGCGGCCGCCAGGCGGAGTGCGGAGGCGCCATGGTGGGCAAGATGCCCAACGTCACATGGCTCGAGGGCTCCTTCGTGGAGACCATAAAGGGGTGGCAATCGGGGTGGTTCTACATCACCAAGCCGCGTGACCCTAAATGGGTAGCGGCCCCGAGTTCCGATCTGGCTTCCCCATGCGGCTCACCTCCTGGAAAGAGAAGGGCCTATCCTGGGGTAGTTTGGGAGAGCTGACCGGACTCCAAACATGTATTCAAAACATGGTGAACAAGGAGCTCAAGCTCGTCAACGTAGTCCAAGTCATGCTCAACTGTCGGATCCTCCCGTGCCAACAACGGGCTTTCAACTTGTGGGGGTTCGACCTGGAGCAGCACCGAACTCTGAACAGGCTCTTCGACACAACTCACGAAGATGCCTAGAGGGTGCTATTCAAGAGCGCCAAGGTTCCCCCTCCCACTACTGAGGATCGCGGATTCAGCGCAAAGCGCCAAGCCAGCGCGGTAAGCTGCTTTACCTCTTACAGGATACTTGTTTTTCATAGTTTGACTCCATGCGGGATCTAAACTCCCGTACCTTTGACAGGACTGGCAGGAGACGGCCGGACAGATCGACTGTCCGGCTCCTTTGCCCGAAGGCCCAGCAAAGGCTCTCCTGGCGAAGATGCTGACTCCGGCTCCTTACACGGGGCCAAAGAAGACCAAGAAGGCCAAGGGAACCCGAAAGAGTTCCCGACGCCAGGCGTCATCGGACTCACTGTCCAAGGACTCTACGGCGCAATCCTCCCCTGAAGACAAGGAGGCAGAAGAAGATGCTCCCCCTCCAGATGGGGGAGACAAGAAAAGGAAGGCCGCCCCAACTGGGGAGGCCGAAGGGTCTGAGAAGGGAAGGACTCTCCTTCCGGACAGCTCTACCACCGCCGCCGACGGCGAAGACGAGTGGCTGCCCAGGGCCAAGCCCCTGGGGAAGTCGTAAGTATTCGGATACCAGAGTAACTCATAGCATTCCTTTGTCGCACAACTTCACCTAACGCCGAATATGATTATGCAGGCCGCCACGAGCCCGTATCGATGTATCGTCGGACGGCTCCGTGGGCTCGTCGGATATGGATAGCGATCCAGTTCCGACCGCCACCTCCCCTCACCCTGCGGACGACGCCGAGGTATTGTCTCAAGAGGCACTGGGTCAAGGGGGACAGTCCCGGAGGCACCTCAAGGCAGCCTTCCGGACTCCGGGAGCAGAGGGGACAAGGCCCCTGAGGGCTCCGAGTTTGACCCTCAGCCGAACACCGTGTCGGAACCTCCAGTGGTTCCGGACTCGGGCAGGCGGCCTCCTTCTAAGAGGGGCAAGACGCCTGTACCGGTGACCTCTGTCCATCCAAAGGCGCCGGACAACCTGCTGGAAGTGCTTCGCAGCGCTTCCATCGACGAGGAGCACCGCACTATTATGAGTGCAGTGATCCAGAAGGTTCAGTCCGCCAAGAGCGAATTGACTGAAGCCTGTGCCAGCCTTCTAACAGGCTTTGAGATAAGTGTTTAAAATATAGGAAAACTATTACCGCATAGACAGTAGCCCCTGATGCTCTATTCGGTGTTCACAAAGAAAAGCCGAACAGAGGATCAAACAATATCACAGGAGTCTAATATAAGTATGTCAATATGCATATGCAAGCTTCGCTGCTGGCATCAGCCGCACTGACTACGGAGGTCGCCGTACTGAAGCAGGACCTTAAAGGGTCCCAGGACGAGCTCGGCCTTGCCAAGAGGCAGCTCGAGGAGAACAAAGGTAAGTAGTACCTAGCCTATGGATATATATAAAAAGAATGTGATTGCAATATGACAGGATCATCATGAATTTTCCAGGGGCCACGGCCGAAGTGGCGACCCTAAAGCAAGCGCTGTCCGAGGCCGAAGATAAAGCGGCCAAGGAGCGCACCGAGCGAGAAAGGCAAGAGGCTTGGGTGGGCGAGGTGCGGCAAGAGCTCCAGCCTCTCGTGACGAAGCACGAGGCGTTGGAGATTGACTCGAAGACGCGAGAGTCTGAGCTTGCCGCGGCCCTCGAGAGCGCAAAAAGTGCCAAGGCCGAAGCCCAAAGGCCCTCCAGGAGATCGACGCGATGAATAAGATAGCTGCGGGTAAGGCATTCTATATGCAAAGCAAGCATGTAAAAGTAAATTGCCGATTACTTACCCGAATTCGGAGCTCTCCAGGAGCATTCGCAGATTTGCCCCGCAGCGTGTCTGATGCCGCACAATTTTACCAGGCCGAGGAGGGAAGCTCAACGGAGAAGTTGTTATGGGCCCAGTATACTGGGACCGAACACCCGGTGTCTGTGAGCGACCAGCTAAAGCAGCTGGTCGAGCTGCACAAGGCGGCCAAACAGGCCATGAAGGGCTTTATAGTCCGGCTGTGGCCTGGCGACGCCCTTCTGAACAGCTACTTCGGCCTGGTGAGGCAGCTTGTGGATGCCTGCCCGCGGCTGGAGGTCGTCAAGCGATCTATCTGCATTGAAGGTGCACGCCGGGCTTTCGCCCGTGTGAAGTTGCAATGGGTCAAGCTAGACGCCGTGAAGCTGATCAAGGAAGGGCCGCCGGAGGGCAAGGAGCATCGCCACCTCGAGATGTACTACGAGGGTGTTCTGAAGGGTGCCTGTCTCATAGCGGACGAGTGCACGAAAGATGTAATATTTGAGTGAAACTTGCTCGTGTGATCGTGTATTTATGAAAACTTGTTCATATGCGCTATGCAACACTTATTTGAATTTAAAATATTACCTTCTGTTTGGCTTTTTATCCAATCTGAGAGATGGCTAGTCCTCGGCTTCTGCCCCCATGCCGCGAGTGCTGGGGTGTTCGGGATAAACCTGAGCACTCTTGTTCCCAGTTTTGGGTCCTTCGAGGGAGGTGCTCAGCACAACGAACAAGGCAACCGGACTAATAATGCTTTATCACACTCACTTAGCCATATAATTCTATAATTTTAAATTTTGGCGAAGCCCCTGGTATTCGGAAGGCCAAATTCGGGGCGCGATACATGCCTTTAAGCCAGACAGGGTCGGCCCCTCGCTCTAAGCGGCATAAGTCTTTAGGGACTCGAAACCTCGTCGAACAGCGACCAGTCTCTCGCCTTATCATGACAGTCAGTTTTAGCTTTCTCTACTGAGGTGCTCAGCCCAGCAGAACCAAGGCATAATCGCAGTAGTTCTCCTAGCGCTACCTTAGCCGATAGAGCGGAACGTAAGGTACCAAAACATAGGAGACGGGCAAACCCAACATTTGACCAAAGACATGATTCGGAGCTGATGCATATAATGCTATAAGTTCGGGGTGCCGCACTTGTGAAAGTGTTCGGACTTCTCACACCATATTGTGGGTACTTAAGCCCCTGGTGTATTGGCCGTACCAAAGTGTACGGTTGCAAGGCGTCGTTAATGAACACACATATATATAGCAAGAATGCAATAATAGTCGTAATGTTATGCATTGTTTATTCAAAAAGGTGCTTAAAGCAGAATGATACAGATAGTGCGATAAGCAAAAAGTGGGACTATGTCCCTTCCAAGGGCAAGCCGAGGAATAGTATTAAAGCAAATATTTCGCTCGTTATCGTAATCCGCCTGGGAATTCCGTGGTGTGACATAGCTTTCTGCCTCCTTGGTTGCTGCATCATGTGTTCGGCAATCATGCTGCCGGACAGGGTTTCCAGAGATTAAGGTCCTGAAAAAGAGAAAAATAACAAAGCGGGAAGCCCCTAGTGTGGTTTAAGGCGCGTCTTGGGGCGTGCCACAGTTGTTCCACCCCTCCCCACCTGTGCCCATGGTATTTTTAATGCATAATTATGTACGCGTGGCACGAGTTTCGCCGTTTGGCTGGGACTGGGGTGGGGGCCGCATTGCTACGCGAGCTCAGATCGTGCCAGGCGGTCTAGTTGCCGATTACTCCGAGCGCGCTTGAAGGTGTCCGGGTCTTGAAACACCGAAGTGGTGGATTGCCTTGAGAGGCTGCTTTGCGCTTCTGCTGCGAGGGCCGCGGTGTGCTCCTCCGTTCGGAGAGAGTGCTCTGTGTTTCCATTGACTGTAATAACCCCACGAGGTCCTGGCATCTTGAGCTTGAGGTATGCATAATGCGATACCGCATTGAATCTCGCAAATGCAGTTCTCCCAAGCAGTGCATGATAACCATTGCGGAACGGGACTATATCGAAGATTAATTCTTCGCTTCGGAAGTTATCCGGGGATCCGAAGACCACTTCCAGTGTAATTGAGCCTGTGCAATGGGCCTCTACACCTGGAATGATGCCTTTAAAGGTCGTTTTTGTGAGTTTGATCCTTGAGGGATCTATACCCATTTTGTGCACTGTGTCCTGATAAAGCAGGTTCAGGCTGCTACCGCCATCCATAAGGACTCGAGTGAGGTGAAATCCGTCAATGATTGGGTCTAGAACTAGTGCGGCGAATCCGCCATGACGGATACTAGTGGGGTGGTCCCTGCGATCGAAGGTGATCGGACAGGAGGACCATGGGTTGAACTTTGGGGCGACTGGATCCAACGCATATACGTCCCTGAGCGCACGCTTCCGCTCCCTCTTGGGGATGTGGGTTGCGTATATCATGTTCGCCGTCCGCACTTGTGGGGGAAACCTCTTCTGTCCTCCGGTGTGTGGCTGCCGGGGCTCCTCCTCGTCATCGCTATGTGGCCCCTTATCCTTGTTTTTGGCAATTAACTTGCCGGCCTGCTTGAACACCCAACAATCCCTGTTGGTGTGATTGGCTGGCTTGTCTAGGGTGCCGTGTATTTGACACGAGTGATCGAGTACACGGTCCAAACTGTACGGGCCCAGCGTATTTTGTTTGAATGGCTTTTTCCGCTGACCGGGTTTAGAGCCTTTGAATCCGACATTGACTACCGTGTCCTCAGTATCATCGCTGTTAATGTGGTGCTTATGTTTGTTGCGACGTGACCTGCTATTGCCGTCCTTGGTATCCGAAGTACCATGGTTCTTTGACATATAGTTACTAGGAACCAGCCAGCTGTCTTCTCCCGCACAAAAGCGGGTCATGAGTGTCGTGAGGGCTGCCATAGATTTCGGCTTTTCCTGACCAAGGTGCCGGGCTAGCCACTCGTCATGGATGTTGTGTTTGAAAGCTGCTAGGGCCTCTGCATCCGGACAGTCAACGATTTGATTTTTCTTTGTTAGGAACCGAGTCCAGAATTGCCTGGCCGATTCTTTTGGCTGCTAAATTATGTGGCTCAAGTCATCGGCATCTGGTGGTCGCACATAAGTGCCCTGAAAGTTGTCGAGGAATGCGGCTTACAGATCTTCCCAACAGCTAATGGACTCTGCTGGCAAGCTGTTAAGCCAATGTCGCGCTGGTCCTTTGAGCTTTAGTGGGAGGTATTTGATGGCGTGTAAGTCATCACCGCGGGCCATGTGGATGTGGAGGAGGAAATCCTCGATCCATACCGCAGGATCTGTTGTACCGTCGTATGATTCAATATTTACAGGTTTGAAACCTTCTGCGATTTGATGATCCATTACTTCGTCTGTGAAGCATAAGGGGTGTGCGGCGCCTCTGTATTGGGCTATATCGTGACGCAGCTCGAATGGGTCTTGCCCGCTGTGTTCGGCCCGGCCGGATTTACTTCTGTATCCGGCGTGACGTTTATTGTCTCGCATAGTGGCGCGCCCTCGTGATCCATAGATCGATCTTGCATGTTTTGTTTTGTCCTCCAATACGTCTCGCAGGTTTGGCGTGTTTCCCCATGCTTTTTTATTTGAATGGCGTCGGGGTGCAGGCTGAGCTTTTGGCTGGAATGCCTCTCTATCACGGCCACGAGATGGCCGATCAGCCGCATCATACGCTTCTTCCACCAGTCGAGGTAGCAACCTGCATTTTGGGTAACTCTTGAAGGGGCGCTCGAGTTTATATTCCTCGGCCGCGAGGACTTCAGTCCATCTGTCAGCTAGCGGATCTTGATCAGCTTGAAGCTGCTTCTGCTTTTTCTTAAGGCTATTTAACGTGGCCATAAGCCGGCGCTTGAAGCGCTCTTTTTCGACGGGATCCTCTGGCACGGCGAATTCATCATCGCCGAGGCTTGCCTCGTCTTCAGAGGGGGCATGTAATTATCATCCTGCGCCTCTCCATCTACCGCTCTCTCAGGAGGGCTGGCTCCTCCATCCTCCTGCTCTAAATCTTGCTAGAGGGGATTGTCTTCGGCACTATCCGGAGTTTTATTACCTCCAGTGCCGGTATCACCACTTTTGCTTTGACGGGACTTAGAGCAGCGCTGCTGACGTTGGTGCTTGGGTTGCTTCTTGGAGGGGTCATCCTCCGCTGTCTCATCGCCATTGCCTTCTTTGGGTGTATCCACCATGTATATATCGTATGATGAGGTGGCTGTCCAGTGCCCTGTGGGCAGTGGTTCCTCTTCGTCTCCCGCATCGTCGTCCATATCATCGATATCTTCAGAGTCGAAGTCGAGCATGTCTGTTAAGTCATCGATAGTGGCTACTAAGTGGATGGTGGGTGGGCCGCGAATTTCTTCGTCGTCCGCATCCCAGTCCTGCCGGACATAGTTCGGCCGGGATCCTCCTGACAAGGAGAAAGACCTTAATGAGTTCAGTATATCGCCAAAGGGTGAGTGCTGAAAGATATCCGCGAAGGTAAACTCCATGATCGGCGCCTAGCCAGATTCGATAGGAACGGGCGCAGGCGGTTCGGAGTCCGTGGCCGGAGAAGGATCTGGCAGTTTAACAACACGGCTCTCATGCAAGGTAAGGTCGATGTTCGGCTCGATCGACGCTGAGGGTAAGGCCTCCGTGGCAGGGTCCATCCACCCGTCCGCGGAAGGCGCAACTGGCTCCGAATTGAGGGTCGGAGCGGCTGCCGGTGCGATCCCCTTAACACTGTCTGATGGTAGAGCTAAATCGTACTCATCGTGACCACGTGACGCACAAGGCAGAGGCTCAAATCCGTCGAAGATCAAGTCTCCGCGGATATCGGTCGTATAGTTTAAGCTTCCAAACCTGACCTGGTGGCCAGGGGCATAACTTTCAATCTGCTCCAGATGGCCAAGCGAATTGGCCCGTAGTGCAAAGCCGCCGAACACAAAGATCTATCCGGGGAGAAAAGTCTCACCCTGGACTGCATCACCATCGATGATAGTAGGAGCCATCAAGCCTAACGGCGACGACACAGAGGAACTCTCAATGAAAGCACCAATGTCGGTGTCAAAACTGGCGGATCTCAGGTAGGGGGTCCCGAACTGTGCGTCTAAGGCGAATGGTAACAAGAGGCAGGGGACACGATGTTTTACCCAGGTTCGGGCCCTCTTGATGGAGGTAAAACCCTAAGTCCTGCTTGATTAATATTGATGATATGGGTATTACAAGAGTAGATCTACCACGAGATCAGAGAGGCTAAACCCTAGAAGCTAGCCTATGGTATGATTGTATGTCGTCCTACAGACTAAAACCCTCCGGTTTATATAGACACCGGAGAGGGTTAGGGTTACACAAGGTCGGTTACAAAGGAAGAGATACACATATCCGTATTGCCTAGCTTGCCTTCCACGCCAAGTAGAGTCCCATCCGGACACGAGACGAAGTCTTCAATCTTGTATCTTCATAGTCTAGCAGTCCGACCAATGGATATAGTCCGGCTGTCCGGAGACCCCCTAATCCAGGACTCCCTCAACTATCGCTACCGCTTAGTGATAAAGTAAAGCATTACAGGGTGATTGCATTGCATACAATAAAGCGACAACCATATGGCTCCTGCCAGTTGCTGATAACTCGGAAGAGAAGGAAGGAGGGGGCGCCGCCCCTCCCCCTAGTCCAATTCGGACTAGTCATTGGGGGCGCGAAGCCTGCCTCTCTCTCTCCCCCCTAATGCCCAATAAGGCCCATATACTTCTTCCCCCGTATTCCCGTAACTCCCCAGTACTCCAAAAAATACCTGAATCACTCGGAACCTTTCCGATGTCCGAATATAGTCGTCCAATATATCGATCTTTACGTCTCAACCATTTCGAGACTCCTTGTCATGTCCCCGATCTCATCCGGGACTCCGAACTACCTTCGGTACATCAAAACTCATAAACACATAATATAACTATCATTGAACTTTAAGCGTGCGGACCCTACGGGTTTGAGAACTATGTAGACATGACCGAGACACGTCTCCGGTCAATAACCAATAGCAGAACTTGGATGCTCATATTGGCTCCTACATATTCTATGAAGATCTTTATCGGTCAAACTGCATAACAACATACATTTGTTCCCTTTGTCATCGATATGTTACTTGCCCGAGATTCGATCGTCGGTATCTCAATACCTAGTTCAATCTCGTTACCGGCAAGTCTCTTTACTTGTTCCGTAATACATCATCCCGCAACTAACTCATTAGTTGCAATGCTTGCAAGGCTTAAGTGATGTGCATTTACCGAGTGGGCCCAGATATACCTCTCCGACTATCGGAGTGACAAATCCTAATCTCGAAATACGCCAACCCAACAAGTACCTTCGGAGACACCTATAGAGCACCTTTATAATCACCCAGTTATGTTGTGACGTTTGGTAGCACACAAAGTGTTCCTTCGGTAAACGAGAGTTGCATAATCTCATAGTCATAGGAACATGTATAAGTCATGAAGAAAGCAATAGCAACAAACTAAACGATCAAGTGCTATGCTAATGGAATGGGTCAAGTCAATCACATCATTCTCCTAATGATGTGATCCCGTTGATCAAATGACAACTCATGTCTATGGTTAGGAAACATAACCATCTTTGATCAACGAGCTAGTCAAGTAGAGGCATACTAGTGACACTCTGTTTGTCTATGTATTCACACATGTATTATGTTTCCGGTTAATACAATTCTAGCATGAATAATAAACATTTATCATGATATAAGGAAATAAATAATAACTTTATTATTGCCTCTAGGGCATATTTCCTTCAAAAATGCAGAATGTAAAGAAAGGATTTGTCCCAATGTCATATGGCACAACATTTAGCAAGAATCAATGTCCCAAGACAGTCGATGAGCAAGTGTAGATGAGTGGAGTCCCATATGCCTCTATAGCAGGATCCATCGATCATGTATGCTATGATATGTACAAGACCAGATGTTTCATATGCACTCAGTGTTAGTAACAGGTACCAAAGTGATCCTTGAGTGGCTCACTGGGCAGTTGTTAAAAACATTCTTAAGTACCTCGGGAGAATAAAGGAGATGCTCCGTGTTCATGGATGAGATGAAGAACTCGTTGTAAATGGTTACGCTGATGCTAGCTTCATGACTGATATATAGATGACTATAAATCTCAATCGGGATATGTTTTCACCCTTAATGGTGGTGCAGTGGTTTGGAAAAGTTTCAAACAAAATATTGTTGCAGATTCTATGACAGAAGCAGAGTATATTGCGGCTTCAGAAGCTTCGAAGGAGATAGTCTGGATCAAGAAGTTTCTTGAAGAAGTTGGTGTGGTCCCCCAAGTGCGATGAACCCAATGGCGCTCTATTGTGATAATAGTGGTGTTGTTACTCAAGCAAAGGAACCAAGATCCCACATGAAGACCAGGCACATCGAGCGAAAGTATCACATTATCCTATAGTATGCCGAGAAGGGTTTTGTGAAAGTTCTCAACGTTCGTTGGATTTGAATGTGTCAGACCCAATGACGAAGGCTCTACCACGAGCAAAGCATGAGCAACACCGAATAGCCATAGGTGTTAGAGAGACTATGTAAACTAGATTATTGACTATAGTGCAAGTGGGAGACTGTTGGAAATATGCCCTAGAGGAAATAATATTGTATAATTATTATATTCTCATTTTCATAATTAGGAGCTTATATTTCATGTTATAACTGCTATGATCCAGGAATATGCGATTCAGTGGAAAACTCATATGCACACGTGGAATGATAAATGGTAAAGTATACGTTCATAGTCTTGCCTCTAATACTGGCTCAAGTGTTGTTGGTGATCATGTGTTCCAGGTCTTAGGATATCGTTAAGTGTAATGATAGTCCTAAAACAACATTGAGAGTATGGCGTTAGAAGAACGATCATATTGAATCGACCCAGACTTGTTTGTTGTACTTTGAGATAATATCGCCTAAAATCAATTGTTATAACTCAGAGTGTTAGCATGTGTTTTAGAGTATCGTAGTCACTTCCAACCATACGGTGAGCTTTGGGGTTGTTCAAACGTCATCTGTAGCATAATGATCATAATGAAAACTTATAGGTCCATCGAAAAGTTTGACAAGAGACTAGATAGCTCAAGAGTGGGATTTGCTCCTCCGATGATGGAGAGATATTATTAGGACCCTCTCGGTGTGATGACATCAATCATCGTCTGGCCAGACACAGGTGACTACATCACGGGGATGTTGGAGCACTGCAACAAGATAGAAGAACAAAATCGGTAACGAGGATGACGGTATAGTGAGCATGTGCATCACTCAAGAGGATACTGACACACCTCGGGTTTCATGAAGTATCACAAAGCAAAGGGAACATCACATGATGACCAAAATTTCACTAGAATGTCATTCCTGTAATCATGGGGTGATATGGACGTCCACGGTTCTGCTACCGGCCATTGAACGAAGGAGTTTCATTCATGTTTATGATTTACCAAACCTATGAGGTTACAAGCTTAAGTTAATCATGATCTACCAAGTGTTAGTAGGATGAGAGTATCGAAGATTTATTTGTGGAATTGTTTCATTAATATTTGGAATAGTTTCGAGAGGAACCGAGCATTTCGGGATCACCGGAAGGGTTTCAGAGTTTATCGGGCAATACCGGGTATTACCAATAAATAATATATACGTGGAAAATGTTTCTGAAGATGTTAAATTAATAATAAAATGCTCTAGTAGTTGTTAGAGGGCTTTTATATTTAATTTAATACTCCCTCTGTTCCATAATGTTGTGCATATAGATTTTTTGAAAAGTCAAACTCTACCAACTTTGACTAAGTATGTAGAGAAAAACATATACATCTAAAAAACCAAATACATATACTTAGATGCATCACAAGACATACTTTCATATTGTATATAATTAGTATTATAGATATAAGTAGTTTTCTTTATAAACCCGATCGAAGTTTGTAAATTTTGACTTTTTAGAAAATATATATGCACCACATTATGGAACAAAGGGGGTATCAACGGGCCTTAAAATGCCTAGTGATGGAAGGAGCATTGGGCCACCATGGACCAATAGGAAGTGGCGCCCCCTTTCCTTGGGGGTGGGGCGAGGCTGGCGCTCCAAGGTCTTGATGACCCACAAGTATAGGGGATCTATCGTAGTCCTTTCGATAAGTAAGAGTGTCAAACCCAACGAGGAGCAGAAGGAAATGACAAGCGGTTTTCAGTAAGGTATTCTCTGCAAGCACTAAAATTATCGGTAACAGATAGTTTTGTGATAAGGTAATTCGTAACGGGTAACAAGTAACAAAAGTAAACAAGGTGCAGCAAGGTGGCCCAATCCTTTTTGCAACAAAGGACAAGCCTAGACAAACTCTTACATAAAGGAAAGCGCTCCCGAGGACACATGGGAATTATCGTCAAGCTAGTTTTCATCATGCTCATATGATTCACGTTCGTTACTTTGATAATTTGATATGTGGGTGGACCGGTGCTTGGGTACTACCCTTCCTTGGACAAGAATCCCACTTATGATTAACCCCTCTCATAAGCATCCGCAACTACGAAAGAAGAATTAAGGTAAACCTAACCATAGCATGAAACATAGGGATCCAAATCAGCCCCTTACGAAGCAACGCATAAACTAGGGTTTAAGCTTCTGTCACTCTAGCAACCCATCATATACTTATTACTTCCCAATGCCTTCCCCTAGGCCCAAACAATGGTGAAGTGTCATGTAGTCGACGTTCACATAACACCACTAGAGGAAAGACAACATACATATCATCAAAATATCGAACAAATACCGAATTCACATGACTACTTATAGCAAGACTTCTCCCATGTCCTCAGGAACAAACGTAACTATTCACAAATCATATTCATGTTCATAATCAGAGGAGTATTAATATGCATAAAGGATCTGAACATATAATCTTCCATCGAATAAACCAACTAGCATCAACTACAAGGAGTAATCAACACTACTAGCAACCCACAGGTACCAATCTGAGGTTTTGAGGCAAAGATCGAATACAAGAGATGAACTAGGGTTTCAGAGGAGATGGTGCTGGTGAAGATGTTGATGGAGATTGACCCCTTCCCGATGAGAGGATCGATGGTGATGACGACGGTGACGATTCCCCCCTCCCGGAGGGATGTTTCCCCAGGAGAACAACTCCGCCGGAGCCCTAGATTGGTTCCGCCAACGTTCCGCCTCGAGACGGCGGCGCTTCGTCCCGAAAACTTTCTTCTGATTTTTTCCAGGGTGAAAGACACCTTATACCAGAAGATGGGCATCGGGGGGATTTTAGGTGGCCCACGAGGCAGGGGCGCGCCCAGGGGGTAGGGCGCGCCCTCCACCCTCGTGGACGGTGGGTGGCCCCCTCTGGTGCTTCCTTCGCCCAATATTTTTTATATATTCCAAAACTAACTTTCGTGGAGTTTAAGGACTTTTGGAGTTGTGCAGAATAGGTCTCTAATATTTGCTCCTTTTCCAGCCCAGAATTCTAGCTGCCGGCATTCTCCCTCTTCATGTAAACCTTGTAAAATAAGAGAGAAAAGGCATAAGTATTGTGACATAACGTGTAATAATAGCCCATAATGCAATAAATATCGATATAAAAGCATGATGCAAAATGGACGTATCAACTCCCCCAAGCTTAGACCTTGCTTGTCCTCAAGCGGAAGCCGATATCGAAAAATATGTCCACATGTTTAGATATAGAGATGTCGATAAAATAAAATACAGACATGAGGGCATCATGATCATTCTTAGAATAGCAACATATATAGTCATATGATATCTTATGCTAAAGTAGCAATCTATTCACAATGTAAAGTATGAATCAGAAACTTCATTGAAAAACTACCAAACTATAATCTCGGTCATTGAAGCAATTGCAATTTATCATAACATCGGAAAGAGTCAATATAAGAGCTTTTCAGCAGGTCCACATACTCAACTATCATTTAGTCTTTCACAATTGCTAACACTCATGCAATACTTATGGGTATGAAGTTTTAATCGGACACAGAGAAAGATAGGGGCTTATAGTTTTGCCTCCCAACCTTTTACCTCAAGGGTAATGTCAAAAATAATACTTTATGATAACCCACATCCAGTTGGATATATATATATATCAGGATCTTTCCAACACATAGTGCTTGCCAAAGGATAAAGTGTAAAAAGGAAAGGTGAAGATCACCATGACTCTTGTATAAGGTATAAGACAAAAATAAAAGATAGGCCCTTAGGAGAGGGAAGCAGAGGTTGTCATGTGCTTTTATGGTTGGAAGCACAAAATCTTAATGCAAAAAAACATCACTTTATATTGCCACTTGTGATAGGGACCTTTGTTATGCAGTCTGTCGCTTTTATTTCTTCCATATCACAAGCTCGTATAAAGCTTATTTTCTCCACACTAATAAATCATACATATTTAGAGAGAAATTTTTATTGCTTGCAATAATGACAACTTACTTGAAGGATCTTATTCAATCCATAGGTAGATATGGTGGACTCTCATGGCAAAATTGGGTTTAAGTATATTTGGAAGCACAAGTAGTATCTCTACTTGGTGCAAAGAATTTGTCTAGCATAAGGGGGAAAGGCAAGCTCAACATGTTGGATGATCCATGACAATATACTTTATTTCGGATATAAGAAAACATAACCCATTACGTTGTCTTCCTTGTCCAACATCAACTTTTTAGAATGTCATATTTTAATGAGTGCTCACAATCATAAAAGATGTCCAAGATAGTATATTTATATGTGAAAACCTCTCTTTTTTATTACTTCCTATTAATTGCAACGATGACCAAAACTATGTTTGTCAGCTCTCAACAACTTCTATGCATCATACTCTTTATATGTGAAGTCATTACTCTCCATAAAATCAATATGATCTTTTTATTTCATTTTATTCTTTCTTTTTTCTTTTATTCCCTCAAGATCATAGCAAGATAACCAAGCCCTCGACTCAAGACTAATCTTTACTATATATAGCTCACGGACTCGATTTCATAGATAAGGATCAACACAAAAACTCAAAGCTAGATCATACTAAACTTTATTATACTAGATTAAGATATAACCAAAAGGATCGAACTAAGAAACACGGTAAAGATAGAAGTGTGATGGTGATATGATATCGGGGCACCTCCCCCAAGATTTGTTCCTGTTCATGCTCAGGAACACAACGTCTAATAACACCATCTACTCCTTCTTTATAAAGGTGTTGGTCATCCCAGAAGTAATGTCTTAAATCATAGAAAAACTTTTTCTTTTGTTGGTATGTGAAACTAGGTGGTATAAATTTAGCAACAATGTAATTAGCATAATCAGCATACCATGGAGCAGTACGAGAAGCATTTATGACATCTAATTGTTCATCAGGAAAGCTATCATCTATCGGTAGTGGGTGATGTCTACTACACAACCTTCTTCTTGTAGACGTTGTTGGGCCTCCAAGTGCAGAGGTTTGTAGGACAGTAGCAAATTTCCCTCAAGTGGATGACCTAAGGTTTATCAATCCGTAGGAGGCGTAGGATGAAGATGGTTTCTCTCAAGCAACCCTGCAACCAAATAACAAAGAGTCTCTTGTGTCCCCAACACACCCAATACAATGGTAAATTGTATAGGTGCACTAGTTCGGCGAAGAGATGGTGATACAAGTGGTATATGGATAATGGTTTTTGTAATATGAGAATATAAAAACAGCAAGGTAACAAGTGGTAAAAGTGAGCGTAAACGGTATTGCAATGCTAGGAAACAAGGCCTAGGGTTCATACTTTCACTAGTGCAAGTTCTCTCAACAATAATAACATAATTGGATCACATAACTATCCCTCAACATGCAACAAAGAGTCACTCCAAAGTCACTAATAGCGGAGACCAAACGAAGAGATTATGGTAGGGTATGAAACCACCTCAAAGTTATTCTTTCCAATCAATCCGTTGGGCTATTCCTATAAGTGTCACAAACAGCCCTAGAGTTCATACTAGAATAACACCTTAAGACACAAATCAACCAAAACCCTAATGTCACCTAGATACTCCAATGTCACCTCAAGTATCCGTGGGTATGATTATACGATATGCATCACACAATCTCATATTCATCTATTCAACCAACACATAGAACGTCAAAGAGTGCCCCAAAGTTTCTACCGGAGAGTCAAGACGAAAACGTGTGCCAACCCCTATGCATAGATTCCCAAGGTCACGGAACCCGCAAGTTGATCACCAAAACATACATCAAGTGGATCGATAGAATACCCCATTGTCACCACGGGTATCCCACGCAAGACATACATCAAGTGCTCTCAAATCCTTAAAGACTCAATCCGATAAGATAACTTCAAAGGGAAAACTCAATCCATTACAAGAGAGTAGAGGGGGAGAAGAAACATAAGATCCAACTATAATAGCAAAGCTCGCGATACATCAAGATCGTGCCAAATCAAGAACACGAGAGAGAGAGAGAGAGAGAGAGAGAGAGAGAGAGATCAAACACATAGCTACGGGTACATACCCTCAGCCCCGAGGGTGAACTACTCCCTCCTCGTCATGGAGAGCGCCGGGATGATGAAGGTAGCCACCGGACAGGGATCCCCCCTCTGGCAGGGTGCCGGAACGGGTCTAGATTGGTTTTCGGTGGCTACAAGGCTTCTGGTGGCAGAACTCCCGATCTATTCTGCTCCCTAAAGTTTTTAGGGTATATGGGTATATATAGGAGGAAGAAGTATGTCAGGGGAGCCACGAGGGGCCCACGAGGGTGGAGGGCATGCCCTAGGGGGGTGGGTGCCCCCCTACCTCGTGGCTCCCTCGTTTCTTTCCTGATGTGCACTCCAAGTCTATCGGGTAGCTTTCCTTCCAAAAATAACTTCTCCAGAAGGTTTCATTCCGTTTTGACTCCATTTGATATTCCTTTTCTTCGAAACACTGAAACAAGGGGAAAAACAGGAACTGGCACTGGGCTCTGGGTCAATAGGTTAGTCCCAAAAATAATATAAAAGTGCATAATAAAGCCCATAAACATCCAAAACAGATAATATAATAGCATGGAACAATCAAAAATTATAGATACATTGGAGACGTATCAGCATCCCCAAGCTTAATTCCTCCTCGTCCTCGAGTAGGTAAATGATAAAAACAAAAAATTTGATTTGGAATGCTACTAGGCATAATTTCAATGTAATTCTTCTTAATTGTGGTATGAATATTCAGATCCGAAAGATTCAAGATAAAAGTTCATATTGACATAAAAATAATAATACTTCAAGCATACTAACTAAGCAATTATGTCCTCTCAAAATAACATGACCAAAGAAAGTTCATCCCTACAAAATCATATAGTTTAGTCATGCTCCATTTTCGTCACACAAGAATGTTCTCATCATGCACAACCCTGATGACAAGCCAAGCAATTGTTTCATACTTTAGTAATCTCAAACTCATAAACCTTCACGCAGTACATAAGCGCGAGCCATGGACATAGCACTATGGGTGGAATAGAATATGATGATGGGGGTTATATGGAGAAGACAAAAAAGGAGAAAGTCTCACATCAACGAGGCTAATCAATGAGCTATGGAGATGCCCATCGATTGATGTTAATGCGAGGAGTAGGGATTGCCATGCAACGGATGCACTAGAGCTATAAATATATGAAAGCTCAAGAAAAGAAACTAAGTGGGTATGCATCCAACTTGCTTGCTCACGAAGACCTAGGACACTTGAGGAGGCCCATCGTTGGAATATACAAGCTAAGTTCTATAATGAAAGATTCCCACTAGTATATGAAAGCGACAAAACAAGAGACTCTCTATCATGAAGATTATGGTGCTACTTTGAAGCATAAGTGTGGCAAAGGATAGTAGCATTGTCCCTTCTCTCTTTTTCTCTCATTTTTTTTTGGGCCTTCTCCCTTTTTTATGGCCTTTCTCTCCCCCTTTTTTTTATTCCTCACTTGGGACAATGCTTTAGAAAATGATGATCATCACACTTCTATTTATTTACAACTCAATGATGACAACTCGATACTAGAACAAAGTATGACTCTATATGAATGCCTCCGGCGGTGTACCGGGATATGCAATGAACCAAGAGTGACATGTATGAAAGAATTATGAACGGTGGCTTTGCCACAAATACTATGTCAACTACATGATCATGCTAAGCAATATGACAATGATGAACGTGTCATGATGAACGGAATGGTGGAAAGTTGCATGGCAATATATCTCGGAATGGCTATGGAAATGCCATAATAGGTAGGTATGGTGACTGTTTTGAGGAAGATATAAGGAGGTTTATGTGTGAAAGAGCGTATCATATCACGGGGTTTGGATGCACCGGAGAAGTTTGCACCAACTCTCAATGTGAGAAAGGGCAATGCACGGTACCGAAGAGGCTAGCAATGATGGGAGGGTAAGAGTGTTATAATCCATGGACTCAACATTAGTCATAAAGAACTCATATACTTATTGCAAAAATCTACAAGTCATCAAAAAACCAAGTATTACGCGCATGCTCCTAGGGGGTAGATCGGTAGAAAAAGACCATCGCTCGTCCCCGACCGCCACTCATAAGGAAGACAGTCAAATAACACCTCATGTTTCAAATTTGTTACATAACGTTTACCATACGTGCATGCTACGGGACTTGCAAACTTCAACACAAGTATTTCTCAAATTCACAACTACTCAACTAGCACAACTTTAATATCACTATCTCCATATCTCAAAACAATTATCATATCTCAAAACAATTATCAAGTATCAAACTTCTCTTAGTATTCAATGCACTCTATATGAAAGTTTTTATTATACCCATCTTGGATGCCCATCATATTAGGCCTAGTTTCATAACCAAAGCAAACTACCATGCTGTTCTAAAGGACTCTCAAAATAATATAAGTGAAGCATGAGAGATCAATTATTTCTATAAAATAAAACCACCACCGTGCTCTAAAAGGATATAAGTGAAGCACTAGAGCAACAACAAACTACTCTGAAAGATATAAGTGAAGATCAATGAGTAGTCGAATAATAATTATGCAACTATGTGAAGACTCTCTAACATTTAATAATTTCATATCTTGGTATTTTATTCAAACAGCAAGCAAAGCAAAATAAAATGACGCTCCAAGCAAAACACATATCATGTGGTAAATAAAAATATAGCTCCAAGTAAAGTTACCGATGAACGAAGACGAAAGAGGGGATGCCTTCCGGGGCATCCCCAAGCTTAGTCTCTTGGTTGTCCTTGATTATTACCTTGGGGTGCCTTGGGCATCCCCAAGCTTAGGCTCTTGCCACTCCTTATTCCATAGTCCATCGAATCTTTACCCAAAACATGAAAACTTCACAACACAAAACTTAACAGAAAACTCGTAAGCTCCGTTAATGAAAGAAAACAAAACATTACTTCAAGGTACTATAATGAACTCATTCTTTATTTATATTGGTGTTAAACCTACTGTATTCCAACTTCTCTATGGTTTATAAACTCTTTTACTAGCCATAGATTCATCAAAATAAGTAAACAACATATGAAAAACAGAATATGTCAAAAACAGAACAGTCTATAGTAATCTGTAACTAACGAAAACTTCTGGAACTCATAAAATTGTCAAATAAATTGTTGGACCTGAGTAATTTGTCTATTAATCATATGCAAAAAGATTTAACTAAATAGCACTCTCCAATAAAATTGGTAGCAATTCTCGTGAGCGCTAAAGTTTTTGCTTTTTACAGCATGATCATAAAGACTTCACCCAAATCTTCCCAAACGTTCTACTTGGCACAAACACTAATTAAAACATAAAACTACATCTAAACAGAGGCTAGATGAATTATTTATTACTAAACAGGAGCAAAAAAGCAAGGAACAAAAATAAAATTGGGTTGCCTCCCAACAAGCGCTATCCTTTAATGCCCCTAGCTAGGCATGATGATTTCAATGATGCTCACATAAAAGATAAGAATTGAAACATAAAGAGAGCATCATGAAGAATATGACTAGCACATTTAATCCTAACCCACTTCCTATGCATAGGGATTTTGTGAGCAAAAAATTATGGGAACAATAATCAACTTGCATAGGAAGGTAAAACAAGCAAAACTTCAAGATTTTAAGCACATAGAGAGGAAACTTGGTAATATTGCAATTCCTACAAGCATATATTCCTCCCTCATAATAATTTTCAGTAGAATCATGAATGAATTCAACAATATAACCAGCACCTAAAGCATTCCTTTCATGATCTACAAGCATAGAAAATTTACTACTCTCGGCATAAGCACAATTCTTCTCGTGAATAATAGTGGGAGCAAACTCAACAAAATAATTATCATGTGAGGCATAATCCAATTGAAAACTAAAATCATGATGACAAGTTTCATGGTTATAATTATTCTTTATAGCATACATGGCATCACAATAATCATCATAGATAGCAACTTTATTCTCATAATCAATTGGAACCTCTTCCGAAATAGTGGATTCATCACTAAATAAAGTCATGACCTCTCCCAATCTACTTTCATAATTATCACAATAAGATTCAACATCCTCCAAAATAGTGGGATCATTACTTCCTAATGTTTACACTCTTCCAAACCCACTTTCATAAATATAATCATCATAGATAGGAGGCATGCTATCATCATAATAAATTTGCTCATCAAAACTTGGAGGACTAAAAATATCATCTTCATCAAACATAGCTTCCCCAAGCTTGTGGCTTTGCATATCATTAGCATCATGGAAATTCAAGGAATTCATACTAACAACATTGCAATCATGCTCATCATTCAGAGATCTAGTGCCAAACATTTTATAGATTTCTTCTCCTAGCAGTTGAGCACAATTTTTCTTTCCATCATTCTCATGAAAGATATTAAAAAGATGAAGCGTATGAGACAAACTCAATTCCATTTTTTGGAGTTTTCTTTCATAGACTAAACTAGTGATAAAACAAGAAACTAAAAGACTTGATTGCAAGATCTAAAGATATACCTTCAAGCATTCACCTCCCCGGCAACGGCGCCAGAAAAGAGCTTGATGTCTACTACACAACCTTCTTCTTGTAGACGTTGTAGGGCCTCCAAGTGCAGAGGTTTGTAGGACAGTAGCAAATTTCCCTCAAGTGGATGACCTAAGGTTTATCAATCCGTAGGAGGCGTAGGATGAAGATGGCCTCTCTCAAGCAACCCTGCAACCAAATAACAAAGAGTCTCTTGTGTCCCCAACACACCCAATACAATGGTAAATTGTATAGGTGCACTAGTTCGGCGAAGAGATGGTGATACAAGTGGTATATGGATAATAGATAATGGTTTTTGTAATCTGAAAATATAAAAACAGCAAGGTAACAAGTGGTAAACGTGAGCGTAAACGGTATTGCAATGCTAGGAAACAAGGCCTAGGGTGCATACTTTCACTAGTGCAAGTTCTCTTAACAATAATAACATAATTGGATCACATAACTATCCCTCAACATACAACAAAGAGTCACTCCAAAGTCACTAATAGCGGAGAGCAAACGAAGAGATTATGGTAGGGTATGAAACCACCTCAAAGCTATTCTTTCCGATCAATCCGTTGGGCTATTCCTATAAGTGTCACAAACAGCCCTAGAGTTCGTACTAGAATAACACCTTAAGACACAAATCAACCAAAATCCTAATGTCACCTAGATACTCCAATGTCACCTCAAGTATCCGTGGGTATGATTATACGATATGCATCACACAATCTCAAATTCATCTATTCAACCAACACATAGAACCTCAAA
Organism: Triticum urartu; assembly: GCF_056163025.1. NCBI lineage: Eukaryota > Viridiplantae > Streptophyta > Magnoliopsida > Poales > Poaceae > Triticum > Triticum urartu. Next base: position 145,036,693 of record NC_141879.1, on the reverse strand, counting down.
GAGTTCCCCAAAGTTTCTACCGGAGAGTCAAGACGAAAACGTGTGCCAACCCCTATGCATAGATTCCCAAGGTCACGGAACCCGCAAGTTTATCACCAAAACATACATCAAGTGGATCGATAGAATACCCCATTGTCACCACGGGTATCCCACGCAAGACATACATCAAGTGTTCTCAAATCCTTAAAGACTCAATCCGATAAGATAACTTCAAAGGGAAAACTCAATCCATTACAATAGAGTAGAGGGGGAGAAGAAACATAAGATCCAACTATAATAGCAAAGCTCGCGATACATCAAGATCGTGCCAAATCAAGAACACGAGAGAGAGAGAGAGAGATCAAACACATAGCTACTGGTACATACCCTCAGCCCCGAGGATGAACTACTCCCTCCTCATCACGGAGAGCGCCGGGATGATGAAGATAGCCACCGGAGAGGGATTCCCCCTCCGGCAGGGTGCCGGAACGGGTCTAGATTGGTTTTCGGTGGCTACAAAGGCTTCTGGCGGCGGAACTCCCGATCTATTCTGTTCTCCGAAGTTTTTAGGGTATATGGGTATATATAGGAGGAAGAAGTACGTCAGGGGAGCCACAAGGGGCACACGAGGGTGGAGGGCGCGCCCTAGGGGGTGGGCGCCCCCTACCTCGTGGCTCCCTCGTTTCTTTCCTGACATGCACTCCAAGTCTATCGGGTAGCTTTCCTTCCAAAAATAACTTCTCCAAAAGGTTTCATTCTGTTTAGACTCTGTGTGATATTCCTTTTCTTTGAAACACTGAAACAAGGAGAAAAACAGGAACTGGCACTGGGCTCTGGGTCAATAGGTTAGTCCCAAAAATAAATAAAAGTGCAGAATAAAGCCCATAAATATCCAAAACAGATTATATAATAGCATGGAACAATCAAAAATCATAGATACGTTGGATACGTATCAGTGGGTCATCAAGAACATTCTCTAACCTAGACAAGTTGTCTGCAACGGGGTTCTCAGCTCCCTTTCTATCAATAATATGCAAATCAAATTCTTGTAGCAAGAGAACCCATCTAATAAGTCTAGGTTTAGCATCTTTCTTTTCCATAAGATATTTAATAGCAGCATGGTCAATGTGAACAGTTACTTTGGAATCAACAATATAAGGTCTGAACTTATCAGAAGCAAATACAACTGCTAAAAATTCATTTTCAATAGTAGCATAATTTCTATGGGCACTGTCTAGAGTTTTACTAGCATATTGGATAACATTTAATTTCTTATCAACTCTTTGTCCTAGAACAGCACCTACATCATAATCACTAGCATCACACATAATTTCAAAGGGTAAATTCCAATCAGGTGGTTGAACAATAGGTGCAGAAATCAAGGCTTTCTTAAGTATTTCAAATGCTTCTATACAATCATCATCAAAGACAAAATGAACAACTTTTTGTAAGAGATTAGTCAGAGGCCTAGAAATTTTCGAGAAGTCTTTAATGAACCTCCTATAAAAACCGGCATGACCAAAGAAACTTCTTATACCTTTAATGTCCTTAGGACACGACATCTTTTCAATAGCATCAACTTTAGCTTTATCAACTTCAATACCTCTTTCAGAAATTTTATGCCCCAAGACAATACCTTCATTAACCATAAAGTGGCACTTCTCCCAATTCAAGACAAGATTAGTTTTTTCACATCTTTGCAAAACTCGATCAATGTTGCTTAAGCAATCATCAAAAGAAGTTCCATACACGGATAAATCATCCATGAAAACCTCAATAATCTTTTCACAAAAGTGAGAGAATATAGCAGTCATACATCTTTGAAAGGTAGAAGGTGCATTACATAAACCAAAAGGCATACGTCTATAAGCAAAGGTACCGAAAGGGCAAGTAAACGTGGTCTTTTCCTGATCTTCTTTCGACACAAGTATTTGAGAGAAACCAGAATAACCATCTAGAAAGCAAAAATGTGTATGTTTGGATAATCTTTCTAGCATTTGATCAATAAAAGGTAAAGGGTAATGATCCTTTCTAGTAGCTTTATTCAATTTGCGGAAGTCAATTACCATTCTATAACCTGTAACAATTCTTTGTGGGATCAATTCATCTTTATCATTAGGAACAACAGTAATACCTCCCTTCTTAGGGACACAATGGACGGGACTTACCCACTGACTATCAGCAACAGGATAAATTATACCTGCCTCCATAAGCTTTAGTATTTCATTTCTTACCACTTCTTTCATCTTAGGATTTAACCGTCGTTGGTGGTCAACAACCGGTTTAGCATCTTTCTCGAATTTTATTTTGTGCTCGCATAGAGTGGGACTAATGCCCTTAAGATCATCAAGAGTATATCCAATAGCAGCGCAGTGCTTCTTCAGAGTTTTCAATAATTTCTCTTCTTCCTGTTCTGAAAGGTTAGCACTAATAATAACAGGATATATCTTCTTTTCATCAAGATAAGCATATTTAAGAGTATTAGGTAATGGTTTAAGCTCAAACACGGGATCACCCTTGGGTGGAGGAGGATCCCCTAGAATTTCAACAGGTAAGTTGTGTTTCAAAATAGGTCCTTTCTTAAAGAATACTTCATCTATTTCCCTTCTTTCATTCATAAACATATCATTTTCATGGTCTAGCAAATATTGTTCTAAAGGATCATTAGGAGGCACGACAATAGAAGCAAGACCAACAATTTCATCTTTACTAGGCAATTCTTTATCATGGGGTTGTCTACGAAATTTAGCAAAATTAAAATCATGAGACATACCCCCTAAACCAACAGTAACAATATCCTTTTTGTAAGTGCATCTAGTGCCCCTTAGTGATTTTGGTGTATTGAAGACTTATAGGTTAAGGGACTGATGCGTTTGTGAGTGTACACAAGTCTATAAGTCTATGAGGAGTTTGATATTTACAGAGAAAGTCGACCCCTAAAAATGAAGTTCTTCGACTAAAGACTGGATTTCCGAAGACTTTCTGAAGACTTTGAAAGTGAAGAAATTGGTGTGATCCTGAAGACTTGGCATTCATTCGAGGAACATGAAGCGTGAAGACTTTTGCTTTCGTAGTTTCATTTTATCTTTCTTGAGTCATAGGGAACACCGTATTGTTAAAGGGGGTCGAGGAAATACTAAGGAAAAATTTCCAAGTGATGCTCAACTCAAAATCCTACACCTACCAATCCCTTCGAGTGAAGCCATTGGAAATCTCATACAGTTCGGTCAAATTTCTTCAGTGACAGAGACGAAGCTCTTCTGGCCTCTGAAGAATTTGTTCTGACTGAGGAGTTAGGAATTCGCCAGTGCGAATTGCCTACAAGTGAGGAACATGATAGCCCTGAGGAATTTGTTAGTGAAATTTTCGACCGTTGTTGTGCTACGTGCTAGCTGTCCCAAAATATCCTTCCACCTAACGGTCATATCATTGAAGGGCATTTATGTCTTATCATGTCGCGCTGCTCCCTAGGCTATAAATAGCCACCCCTACAACCACTAGCTGGTTGGCTGCTCTGAGAGAAACTGACACTTGTCATTTGAGAGCATCCCATCCTCCGAGGACTTTGAGCGAAAATCATCAAGTGAGGAAAACCCAAATCGAAACACCTTCAAACCCAAAGTGATTGAGCATCACTGAAGAGATTGATCCTGCGTGGATCCGACGCTTGTTACCGTTGAAGATTGTGCATCTTCCAGACGGTTAGGCGTCATGGTCTAGAGATCGCCGAGTGACCGAGTCTTTGAAGATTTGGAAGTCACCTGAAGACTTACCACGAGTGATTGGGCGAGGTTTGTGTGACCTTAGCTCAAGGGGAATACGGTGAGGACTAAGTGTCCTGAGCTGCGTGTTCAGGACTGGGTGTCCGGGACTGTGTGTCCTCGGGTTTAAATACCTAGCCGCCCTAACCAGACGTACAACTATCACAGCAGTTGGAACTGGTCTACCAAATCATTGTCTTCACCGAGCTAACTGGTTCAATTTCCTCAACCCTTCCATTTCCTCATTTCTGTGTTGTGTGCTTGTTCATATCTGTTTGAAGACTTTGACTGAAGACTTTCTCTATTTCCTCAGCTCAATTTCTTTAGTTTGTTTGTCTTCATTCTGTTTATCATGTGTTTACGCTTTCTGTACTTTGTGCTTGTTTTCATTTCATCATGAAGACCATTCTCATGTTCTGTTATGTTTACTTCTGAGTACTTATTCCGCTACAAGTAGTTCTTCTCTTAGGAATTTCCTCACCCTGAAATTCCTCAGTGAAGAATTCATAAAAATCGCCTATTCACCCCCCTCTAGTCGACTTAACGCACTTTCACTTTTTGAAGTCTATCTTAGCATTAACGGTATTCAAGAAGGGTCTACCAAATATAATGGGACAAAAGTCATCTTGTGGGAACCAAGAACAAGAAAATCAGTAGGATATTTAACTTTACCACACAAGACTTCAACATCTCTAACAATCCCAACTGGTGAAATAGTATCTCTATTGGCAAGCTTAATAGTAACATCAATATCTTCTATCTCAGCAGGTGCAATATCATGCATAATTTCTTTGTATAAGGAATGAGGCATTGCACTCGCACGAGAACCCATGTCACATAAGCCATGATAGCAATGATCTCCTATTTTAACATAAACAATAAGCATGCCTACAACAGGTCTATGTTTATCTTTAGTATCGGGTCTAGCAATTCTAGCAGCTTCATCACAGAAGTAAATAACATGCCTGTCGGTGTCAAAACCAGCGGATCTCGGGTAGGGGGTCCCGAACTATGCGTCTAAGGCGGATGGTAACAGGAGGCAGGGGACACGATGTTTTACCCAGGTTCGGGCCCTCTTGATGGAGGTAAAACCCTACGTCATGCTCGATTTATTCTTGATGATATGAGTATTACAAGAGTTGATCTACCACGAGATCGGAGAGGCTAAACCCTAGAAGCTAGCCTATGGTATGACTGTGTCTTGTCCTACGGACTAAAACCCTCCGGTTTATATAGACATCGGAGGGGGCTAGGGTTACACAAGGTCGGTTACAAAGGAGGAGATATACATATCCGTATTGCCTAGCTTGCCTTCCACGCCAAGTAGAGTCCCATCCGGACACGGGACGAAGTCTTCAATCTGGTATCTTCATGGTCCAACAGTCCGGCCAAAGGATATAGTCCGGCTGTCCGGAGACCCCCTAATCCAGGACTCCCTCGGTAGCCCCTAAACCAGGCTTCAATGACGATGAGTCCGGCGCGCAGTGTTGTCTTCGGCATTGCAAGGCGGGTTCCTCCTCCGAATACACCACAGGAGAATTTGAATACAAGGATAATGTCCGACCCTGCAAAATAAGTTCCACGTACCACCGTAGAGAGAATAATATTTCCACAAATCCAATCTGCTGACACGTTTTGGCAGCATGACATTATGCCATGGCCCGGTAATTATTCGAACCGTTTTTCCTTAACCAGCCCCGCACATAACGCGAGGTGGTTTCTTGACACATCTTGTCAAAGCAGAGATCGTGTTCCCCTTATTACGGGATTATCATCAATACGGACGTGGGTAACCCAACCGTGCATAGGACTCCTAGATTTTAGGCAAGTCCCAAATGGCCACGAGGAGGACGCTTGATATTCACCCTCCTTATAAAGGGGCAAGGCTTTTACTTTTTCCCTCCCGTGCTCAATCGAATCCTTCCCCTGCCTCAAGTTCTAACACCCAAAGTACAGGTCAGGTGCTTCGGATCTTCAGTCATGTCCGGATCCAGCCTTCAAGGCCGGTGGATGCCTTCCTCCGTCATGGAGGAGGACATCAAGAAGTTGATGGAAGCCAGATATCCGACCGTCGAAATATCGCATAGGCTACCCGCCCGAGGGTAGGTCGTCCCTACTCCCGAACCCAACGAGAGCGTTGTGTTCGTCTCCCACTTCCTCCGAGGACTAGGCCTCGCTCTGGATCCCTTCGTCAGGGGTCTTATGTTTTATTACGGGCTGGATTTTCACGATCTGGCCCCGGACTCCCTTCACATCTCGTCATTTATTGTCGTTTCTGAGGCCTTCCTCCGCATTACTCCTCACTTTGGCTTGTGGCTCAAGACCTTCGATGTGAAGCCGAAGATGGTTGAGGGACAGTATGCAGCGTGCGAAGGTGCTTTAATAAGCAAAATTGCTGATGCTCCATGGCCAAAGGGTTCCTTTCCAAAGGCGTCCGGATTATGGCAACGGGAGTGGTTCTACGTCACAGCTCCCCGAAGTGCCAAGTGGTTGGCTGCCCCCAACTTTCGCTCGGGCCCTCCACCACAACTAATGTCATGGATCATCAGGGGACTGAGCTGGGGTCCAGCCAAGGACGTGCTCATATTGCAGAGCCGCATCCGAGATCTCTTCGAGAGAGACTTCAGATTGGTTATGGTAATGCAAGTCATGCTGGTTCATCAAGTCCAGCCTTGCAAACGCCGGCCCCTCCGCCTATGGGAATTCAACCCAGAACCCGCGCGCCATTCAGAATTTCCTCGGCCTGACGCACGAGGAGATGTACAAATCGTTCTTCGGACCTCAAATAGAGTGTCCGGACACCACCGAGGACGTGGGCCTAAGCAGCAATTGCACCACGGCCCAAGTAAGTAATCCCATGGCCGAACACACTGTCCTTTTTATTTATCATGACATCATTCTGAAGAATCGCTCTTTGACCAGGACTGGATAACAAAGGCGAAGATGATCCGGTGTTCGGCCCCCCTTCCTGAAGGCTTGGACAATCCGGTGCTGGAAAAGATGCTTGAGCTAGCACCTTGCCTGGTGCCCACAAAGGAAGATGAAGGGGGGAATAAAGAGGGCGAAAGCGGGCCTCCACCGCTACCCATTCCAACTAAGGGAATGAGCACCTCCGTGAAGGAGGATAACCCCAGGGAAGAATCTGACATTCGCTCACCTCGGGGAAGGAAGAGGACTACCTCCAACGATCCGGAAACCAAGGTTTCCAAGCGGGAGAAGAAATCTCCACCAGAGGGCCCCGCCTCGGAGGGTGCTTTAGCCGTACAAGGCCTGTGTGGGGATCAGCCCTCTAACGAGCCATAAGTAAAAGGTACTTAATAGTGAAGATATCCTACCTTACTTTTGAGGAAAATAACCGAAGCATTTATCTTGCAGTTCGGATCTTAGCCCTTCTCAGCTGAGCTCGTCTTCAAGGGATCTTCTTCCGGAGATGATGGAGAGCGAAACGCCTCCCCCGGACTCCCCATCTCAAGAAGCGGGCGACCTCGAAGTGTCGTCACGGAGAGTTTCTCCTGATCCGGTAAGGCCAGAAGGTAATCCTATGGCCACCCGAAGTCCCCAGTATCCGGCTCTTGAAGAGAGCAATCAAAAGAATCCGGCACCATCTGGTATGCGGTCGGATGTACGGAGGGATCTGCTGGAGAGGGCGGTTATCTTAGAAGAGCACCGCACCTTGATGGGTACGGTGATTGAAAGGATTTCGTCTGCCGAAAGCGGGCTGCATGAAGCCTTTATGAGTCTACTGACGTATTTTGAGGTACGTGAAATGATGTATATTTTTTGAAAGTACCGCACATTTTTAGATGTGCCCTGTGTAGATAGTAGCCCCTGAGAATCTGGTTATCACTGAGAACGGCGGCAAACAGAGGATCGTAGTCCCAGGTAATAACCATACTGCTTTATGTGCAGGTGGTGGAAGCTCCGGTGACTAGCCAGACTAATGAGTTTGCCGAACTAAAGCGGCAACTGGATGCAGCAAATGCCGACATCGAGCTTGTTAACAAGAGGCTTGACGAGGCACAGGGTAAGTAATGTTTTCTGGTGAATGTCACATAGTACGAGCATCGTGATGCCAATATCTTTAATATGTTGTGACTACAGATGGAGCTGCCACCGTGGAGACCCTTCGGGCCGAACTTGCCCGGGCCAAATAACAAACAAGGATTAGTAATGCGGCCGCTTTAAAGGCGGCCGAAGAGTTAAGAGCCGAAAAGGCTGCACATTGCAAGAGCAAAGATAAAATGGCCAAGATGGCTGTAAAGTTAAAAGACACTGCCGACCGTTGCCAGTTCCTTGAAGAAGAAAACCGGGCGAGGGCGACGGACCTCGAGAAGGCCACAATGGCGACCAAGGACACCCGCTCTGCCATGAGAGCTAAGAAGGAGGAACTGCATGAAGCCGGGGATATTGTGGCTAGGAAGCCCTTTATGCTGCGGAGGAAGTTCGGAGATCCGCGGTATGCCCCTCTGGATCGGCTGTGGAGTTCGGCAGACGCATATCTGGACTTGGCGGCGAGCGCTGTCGATGCGGCCAAATACTTCCGAGATCAAACAGATCATGAAGTGGACAAGCTGTTCTGGTCGCAGTTTAACGTTCCAGAGCATCCGCTTCCATTGACTGATCAGCTAGCCGAATGGGCCAAACTCAATAGGTTGTCCGGACTCGCCATGAGGTCTGTCATGGATCAGCTGTGGCCGGAAAGGCCAAAGCCGAACAGCTATTTTAGCCTGGTGCAGCAGTTCCTTGGTGCGGTGCCGCGCATAAATGCGATGAAGAGGTCGGCGTGCATAGAAGGCTCGCGGATGGCCCCTGCCCGTGTCAAAGCATACTGGGCGGAGATGGATGCTACCACTGTTGCGGCGCAGGGTTCGGCCATAGGCCGAGTGGCTGCCGAGCACTATTTTGAAGAAGTTCTTGAGGGTGCTCGTTTGATAGAGGCCCAGTGCTCGAAGAACATTATGTTTGAGTGACATGTATTCCCATTGTAAAAACAATGTTTTATTAAATTTATCAAGGCTGTATTTATACTTTTGCCCGGAAGTAATATGATGCCTCCTGTGCGGCCGTTTATGTATATATATATATGTATATCCTGAAAGATTGCAGTCGTCGGCTTCAGCTCCCACGCATATAATGCGGGGGTGTTCGTAGAAGACATGTGTTCACACTTAATCCAACGTCTTGGTCCTATTAAGGAGGTGGTAGCGCAGCGAACTAGGCAACCGGACTATAATGCTTTAACACTTTCACTTAGCCAGAGGAGTTTGACAGTGGGGCTACTATATAGCCCCTGGTGACTCCGCACTCACTCGAATTCGGGGTGCGTACATGCCTGGTCGGGAAACGGCCCTTCGTTAAGGCGGGGGAATTCTAAGATTCCGATAGGTCATCGAGTGGTTGACCAGTCTCACGCTATATCATGATAGTCAGTTTTCGGCTTTCTCTACTAAGGTGCTCGTCCGGATGAACCAGGCCACAATCGCAGTAGTTCTCCTGGTGCCGCCTTAGCCGATAGAGCAGAACGTAAGGCAGCAAAACACAAGAGCCGGGCAAACCCAACATTTGACCAAAGACATGATTCGGAGCTGATGCATATAAGGCCAAACTCGCGACGCCGAACATTCCCTAAGGTATTCAGTCTTTATTGTGGGCCTAAACAGTGCCCTTTGTAAGAAGCCCCTAGTGTCCAGGTACGTGCATTATTCTGACGTGGCCACATGCCAAGACGCCAACATCCGTCTCAATTGTACTGAGAATCCGAGGGATGTGTATCAACATGAGACAGTAAAAAAGGTTTACGCAGGGTCTTAATCTAAAAAAAATCCTTGGAACGGGTCCCTGCTGCACGTCTGCGCCTGTGTCTCCGTTGTGCCGTATTCTGGACGGGTGTAGCACGATGATTATCTGTAAAAGAGAGGAACTTTAATTGAAAAGTTGCCGTGCAAAAGGTAAATTATACTAAATAAACAATATATAGTTCAGAATGAGTAAGATTGAGCCGAATTGCCACTTGTTTGCGCACGTTGAGACCCTTGTATTGTACTAGGGGTATGGCCATCAAACCTGTATTAATTACATATAGTTGTGTTGTACTCGTCTAACCGTGTCCGTGGTCTTGACGACCTATCGAGTGCTTTAGTTGGTGAGGCCGTTTTAGTGTGCGGTTGCCAAGGCAGCCGCACTCTCTTCGGCGCGCAGGGATCGCTCAATATTTCCATTTACTATAATGATGCCACGTGGACCGGGTATCTTAAGCATGAGGGAAGCGTAATGCGGTATTGCATTAAAGCGAGTGAAAGCTTCGCGTCCAAGTAGTGCTTGATAGCCACTTTGGAATGGAGCAATGTGGAAGGTTAAATTTTCGCTACGGAAGTTATAAGGGAAGCCGAATATAACCTCTAGTAGCAGGGAGCCCGTGCAATGAGCCCCTGGGCCTGGCGTTACTCCTTTAAAGGTAGTATTGCTATGGCAAATTTTCGTTGGGTCTATCCCCATTTTGCGGACTGTGTCCTGATATATCAGATTTAGACTGCTGTCACCGTCCATCAGGACTCGTGTGAAGTAGTATCCGTCAATTATTGGATCTAATACCAAGGCAGCCCATCCTGCGCGCCGGATACTTGCCGAGTAATCCTGATGGTCGAAGGTGATCGGTTGAGACGGCCAGTGGCAGAACTCCGCGGTGATAGGCCCTTGGGCATATTTATCTGGGAGTGCCACTTTGTTTCTCCCCTTTATCACGTGTAACACGTTTACTGTTTTGATTTCTGGTGGAAATTTCTTCTGTTCCCCAGTGCTTTGCTTGTGAGGCTCATCCTCGTCTTCGCTTGGTGTATCCTGCCCCTTATGTTCGGCATTGAGCTTGCCGGACTGCTTGAAGACCCAACATTCTCTGTGGGTATGATTTGCAGGTTTATCGGGGGTGCTATGGATCTGACATATTTGGTCCAGAATTTTGTTTAGGCTGGACAGTTCATCTCCGGCGCCTTTAGAGGGCGGCTTTTGCTGACCTGGCCGAGAGCTTCTGAATCCGACGTTTACCGCCGTGCTCTTCGGGCTCTCTTCTTTATTCCGGCGCTTATTATTTTTGCTGCGTCATGATTTCCCGTTTCCATCTCTAACTTCGGATGTACTTGGGTCGCTGGTGCTGCATCGGGCTAGCCAGCTGTCCTCGCCCACGCAAAAGCGGGTCACGAGGCTTGTTAATGCTGCCATTGTTCTCGGCTTTTCTTGGCCGAGGTGTCTGGCAAGCCATTCGTCTCGGACGCTGTGCTTAAAAGCTGCCAAGGCTTCGGCGTCCGGACAGTCGACTATTTGGTTCTTTTTAGTAAGAAACCTGTTCCAAAGCTTTCAGGCTGACTCTCCGGGCTGTTGACTTATATGACTCAAATCGTCCGCGTCCGGAGGTCGGACATAAGTCCCTTGAAAATTTGCCCGAAAAGCGTCTTCGAGCTCTTCCCAGCTTCCAATGGAGCTTTTGGGGAGGCTTTTAAGCCAGTGCCGAGCTGGCCCTTTGAGCTTGAGGGGTAAGTACTTTATGGCGTGGAGATCATCTCCTCAAGCCATATGGATATGGAGGATATAGTCCTCAATCCAGACCCCGGGGTCTGTTGTTCCGTCGTATGCCTCTATGTTTACGGGTTTGAATCCCTCTGGAAATTCATGGTCCAGCACCTCGTCGGTGAAACATAGGGGGTGTGCGGCACCCCTGTATCTGGGTGTACCATGGTGTTCGGATGTTTGTTGTGTTGCATCGTATGCTAGAGCACGCTTGCGTGGTCCATAGATGGATCTGGTTGCGTCGTCCCTTTGATGCGAGCCCTCGTGTGGATCGTGTATTGGCTTATGTGCGGCGTTGTTTGCTGCTCTATGTTGGTCATGAGGTCGTCTATCCGGCCAAATGGCCGTGTTAATTTTTGGTTGCGGGGGATCTAAGGCCTCCTCATCGAATTCAGGTAGCAACTTCCGCTTCGGGTAGCTCTTGGTGTGGCGATTACCGCCGTACTTCGCTGCTGTGTTGAGTACTTTACTCCATTTGATTCTGAGCGTGTCTTGCGCAGCCTTGAGCCCTTGCTTCTGCTTTTTTTAGACTCCTCGTGGTGGCAACAAGCCTTTGATGGGCATTCTGTTGCTCCGGGTGTCTGTCCGGTGTGATGTCGTCCGGACTATTATCTTCGATGGGGTTGGGTTGTTCGGCTTGATTCTCCTTGTTGCCGTGGTTGGGCGATGGTTCACCCTGCTCTAACGCTGGGTCTATATGATTGTTGTTTCTGCCGAGGCGGGATTTAGATCAGCGTTTACGCTGCCGCTTTGACTGCTTCTCGAGGGAACAACCCTTCGCCGCGTCCTTCCATTCCTTGTCGTCGTTTTCGTTGGGTATGTCCACCATGTATACATCATATGATGAAGTGGGCGTCCAGTTCCCTGTGGGCAGCGGTTCCTGTTCGTCTCCTGCATCGTCGTCCATACCGTCGATGTCTTCGGAGTCGAAGTCGAGCATGTCGGTTAAGTCATCGACAGTGCCTACTAAGTGGGTGGTGGGTGGGCCGCGAATTTCTTCGTCCTCCACATCCCAATCCTGTCGGACGTAGTTCGGCCAGGACCCTCCTGACAAGGAGAGAGACCTTAATGAGTTCAGTATGTCACCGAAGGGCGAGTGCTGAAAAATATCCGCGGAGGTAAACTCCATGATCAGCGCCCAATCGGATTCGATGGGAATGGGCATAGGCGGTTCGGAGTCCGTGGCCGGAGAAGGATTCGGTAGTTTGGCCACACGGCTCTCGTGAAGGGTAAGGTCGATATTCAGCTCGATCTCTGTTGAGGGTACGTCCTCCGTCACGGGGTCTATCCACCCGTCCATGGATGGTGCAACTGGCTCCGAATTGAGGCTTAGAGCAGCTGCCGGTGCGATCTCCTGAATACGGTCCGATGGTAGAGCTAAATCATACTCATCGTGACCGCGTGGCGCACAAGGTAGGGGCTCGAATCCGTCGAAGATCAAGTCTCCGTGGATATCGGCCGTGTAATTTAAGCTTCCAAACCTGGCCTGGTGGCCAGGGGCGTAACTTTCAATCTGCTCTAGATGGCCAAGCGAGTTGGCCCGCAGTGCGAAGCCGCCGAACATAAAGATCTGTCCGGGGAGAAAAGTCTCACCCTGGACTGCATCGCTATCGATGATAGTAGGAGCCATCAAGCCTAACGGCGATGACACAGAGGAACTCTCAATGAAAGCACCAATGTTGGTGTCAAAACCGGCGGATCTCGGGTAGGGGGTCCCGAACTGTGCGTCTAAGGCGGATGGTAACAGGAGGCAGGGGACACGATGTTTTACCCAGGTTCGGGCCCTCTTGATGGAGGTAAAACCCTACATCCTGCTCGATTTATTCTTGATGATATGAGTATTACAAGAGTTGATCTACCACGAGATCGGAGAGGCTAAACCCTAGAAGCTAGCCTATGGTATGACTGTGTCTTGTCCTACGGACTAAAACCCTCCTGTTTATATAGACACCGGAGGGGGCTAGGGTTACACAAGGTCGGTTACAAAGGAGGAGATATACATATCTGTATTGCCTAGCTTGCCTTCCACGCCAAGTAGAGTCCCATCCGGACACGGGACGAAGTCTTCAATCTGGTATCTTCATGGTCCAACAGTCCGGCCAAAGGATATAGTCCGGTTGTCTGAAGACCCCCTAATCCAGGACTCCCTCAATGCCCATCAAATATTATCGACCAAGAGATCTTTAACCATAGCAATACTAGGTTCAACTTTAATTTTCTTAGGGGTGTAGGTGTTCTAGCATTACTCTTACGAACCACAGTTGAAACTTTAGCATGATCCTTTATTCTAACAGGGAAAGGTGGTTTCTCAATATAAGCGGTAGGAACAACAGGATCAACATTATAAGTGATAGTCTTTTCTTCAACTTTAATAGGTTCAACTACTTTTACTTCAATGGGAGGATGATATTTAAACCACTTCTCCTTAGGGAGATCAACATGAGTAGCAAATGATTCACAGAAAGAAGCTACTATCTCAGAGTCAAGTCCATATTTAGTGCTAAATTCACGAAAAGCATTTGTATCCATAAATGATTTAACACAATCAAACTTGGGTGTTATACCCGACTCCTTACCTTCGTCGAGTTCCCAATCTTCAGAGTTGCGTTTAATTCTTTCCAATAAATCCCATCTGAATTCAATAATCTTCATCATAAAAGAACCAGTACAAGAAGTATCGAGCATGGAGCGATTATTAAGAGAAAGCCGAGCATAATTTTTTTGAATAATAATTTCTCTTGAGAGCTCATGATTGGGGCATGAGTATAACATTGACTTAAGACTCCCCCAAGCTTGAGAGATACTTTCTCCTTCGCGAGGCCAAAAATTATATATATAATTACGATCGCGATGAACCATATGCATAGGATAAAACTTATGATGAAATTCCAATTTCAGTCGGTTGTAGTTCCATGATCCAATATCATCACATAGCCTAAACCATGTCAATGTATTTCCCTTCAAAGATAAAGGGAAGACCTTCTTCTTGATAACATCCTCGGGCATACCTGCAAGCTTAAATAATCCACAAACTTCATCCACATAGATTAGGTGCATATTGGGATGTAATGTTCCATCTCATGTAAAAGGATTAGCTAGCAGTTCCTCTATCACACCCGAAGGAATTTCAAAATAAACATTTTTAGTAGGTTCAGTAGGTTGAGGAGCAACTCTTTGCTCTACTAGTAGGGGTGAAGATACCCCGAACAAGCCTCTCAAAGGATTTTTTTTCCATAGTAACAAGTGACAATAAATTTCAACACACTATATAAATTTTTCCTTACCAAATTCCACCTACCAAAGGCACTTCACTCCCTGGCAACGGCGCCAGAAAAGAGTCTTGATGACCCACAAGTATAGGGGATCTATCGTAGTCCTTTCGATAAGTAAGAGTGTCGAACCCAACGAGGAGCAGAAGGAAATGACAAGCGGTTTTCGGTATGGTATTCTCTGCAAGCACTGAAATTATCGGTAACATATAGTTTTGTGATAAGGTAATTCGTAACGGGTAACAAGTAACAAAAGTAAACAAGGTGCAGCAAGGTGGCCCAATCCTTTTTGTAGCAAAGAACAAGCCTGGACAAACTCTTATATAAAGGAAAGCACTCCCGAGGACACATGGGAATTATCGTCAAGCTAGTTTTCATCATGCTCATATGATTCGCGTTCGTTACATTGATAATTTGATATGTGGGGTGGACCGGTGATTCGGTATTGCCCTTCCTTGGACAAGCATCCCACTTATGATTAACCCCTCTCGTAAGCATCCGCAACTACGAAAGAAGAATTAAGGTAAACCTAACCATAGCATGAAACATAGGGATCCAAATCAGCCCCTTACGAAGCAACGCATAAACTAGGGTTTAAGCTTCTGTCACTCTAGCAACCCATCATCTACTTATTACTTCCCAATGCCTTCCCCTAGGCCCAAACAATGGTGAAGTGTCATGTAGTCGACGTTCACATAACAACACTAGAGGAAAGACAACACACATATCATCAAAATATCAAACGAATACCAAATTCACATGACTACTTATAGCAAGACTTCTCCCATGTCCTCAGGAACAAACGTAACTACTCACAAATCATATTCATGTTCATAATCAGAGGGGTATTAATATGCATAAAGGATCTGAACGTATAATCTTCCACCGAATAAACCAACTAGCATCAACTACAAGGAGTAATCAACACTACTAGCAACCCACTGGTACCAATATGAGGTTTTGAGGCAAAGATCGGACACAAGAGATGAACTAGGGTTTGAGAGGAGATGGTGCTGGTGAAGATGTTGATGGGGATTGACCCCCTCCCGATGAGAGGATCAATGGTGATGATGATGGTGACGATTTCCCCCTCCCGGAGGGATGTTTCCCTGGCAGAACAACTCTGTGATGTCTACTACTCAACCTTCTTCTTGTAGACGTTGTTGGGCCTCCAAGTGCAGAGGTTTGTAGGATAGTAGCAAATTTCCCTGAAGTGGATGACCTAAGGTTTATCAATCCGTGGGAGGCATAGGAATAAGATGGTCTCTCTCAAACAACCCTGCAACCAAATAACAAGGAGTCTCTTGTGTCCCCAACACACCCAATACAATGGTAATTGTATAGGTGCACTAGTTCGGCGAAGAGATGGTGATACAAGTGCAATATGGATAGTAGATAATAGTTTTTATAATCTGAAAATATAAAAACGACAAGGTAACTAATGATAAAAGTGAGAGTAAACGGTATTGCAATGCGTTGAAAAAAGGCCTAGGGTTCATACTTTCGCTACTGCAAGTTCCCTCAACAATAATAACATAATTGCATCACATAACTATCCCTCAACATGCAACAAAGAGTCACTCCAAAGTCACTAATAGTGGAGACCAAACGAAGAGATTATGGTAGGGTACGAAACCACCTCAAAGTTATTCTTTCCAATCAATCTTTTGGGCTATTCCTATAAGTGTCACAAACAGCCCTAGAGTTCGTACTAGAATAACACCTTAAGACACAAATCAACCAAAACCCTAATGTCACCTAGATACTCCAATGTCACCTCAAGTATCCGTGGGTATGATTATACGATATGCATCTCACAATCTCATATTCATCTATTCAACCAATACATGGAACCTCAAAGAGTGCCCCAAAGTTTCTACTGGAGAATCACGACGAAAGCGTGTGCCAACCCCTATGCGTAGGTTCATGGGCGGAACCCGCAAGTTGATCACCAAAACATACATTAGGTGAATCACGTGATATCCCATTGTCACCATAGATACGCATGGCAAGACATACATCAAGTGTTCTCAAATATTTAAAGACTCAATCCGATAAGATTACTTCAAAGGGAAAACGCAATCCATTACAAGAGAGTAGAGGGGGAGAAGCAACATAAGATCCAACTATAATAGCAAAGCTCGCGATACATCAAGATCGTGCCAAATCAAGAACACAACAGAGAGAGAGAGAGAGATCAAACACATAGCTACTGGTACATACCCTCAGCCCCGAGGGAGAACTACTCCCTCCTCGTCATGGAGAGCACCGGGATGATGAAGATGGCCACCGGAGAGGGATTCCCCCTCCGGCAGGGTGTCGGAACGGGTCTAGATTGGTTTTCGGTGGCTACAGAGGCTTCTGGCGGCGGAACTCCCGATCTATTCTGCTCCTCGATCGTTTTAGGGTATATGGAGATATATAGGTGGAAGAAATACATCAGGGGAGCCACGAGGAGCCCACGAGGGTGGAGGGCGCGCCCAGGGGGGTGGGCGCGCCCCCTTACCTCATGCCTCCCTCGTTTCTTTCCCGACATGCACTCCAAGTCTCCTGTATTGCTTTCCTTCCAAAAATAACTTTTCCGAAGGTTTCATTCCGTTTGGACTCCGTTTGATATTCCTTTTCCGCGAAACACTAAAACAAGGGGGAAAACAGAAACTGGCACTGGGCTCTGGGTCAATAGGTTAGTCCCAAAAGTAATATAAAAATGCATAGTAAAGCCCAATAAACATCCAAGATGGATAATATAATAGCATGAATACTTCATAAATTATAGATACGTTGGAGACGTATCAGCATCCCCAAGCTTAATTCCTGCTCGTCCTCGAATAGGTAAATGATAAAAGAAATAATTTATGAAGTGTGAATGCTAGCAGGTGCACAAGTTTGATCAATGATAATTTCAATCACCTTTTCTAGCATCATTATATCATAACAATAGGTCATCTCATAAAGCTTCTCATGATCAAGTAATAAACTATTCACATGTTAAAGTATAGATCGTAAACTTTCTTGAAAACTAACAAACCATGTTATCAGTCATCAAACAATTACAATTCATCTTATTTTCGAGAAGAGTCTATGTCAGAGCTTTGATTTAGCAAACCCCGAATACTCAACTATCATGTAGTCTTTCACAATTGCTAACACTCATGCAATATTTATGGGTTCAAAGTTTTAATCAGACACAGAGAAAGATAGGGGCTTATAGATTCGCCTCCCAACCTTTTACCTCAAGGGTAATGTCAACAATAATAGTTCATGATGCCTTACATCCAATTAGATATATATATCAGAATCTTTCCAACACAATGTGCTCGCCAAAGGATAAAAATGTAAAAAGGAAAGGTGAAGATCACCATGACTCTTGCATAAAGGTAGAAGATAAAAGTAAAGATAGACCCTTCGCAGAGGGAAGCAGAGGTTTTCATGTGCTTTTATAGTTGGGTGCATAAAATCTTAATGCAAAAGAAAGGTCACTTTATTGTCCCCTGTGATAGGGACCTTTATTATGCAGTTCGTCGCTTTTATTGCTTCCATATCACAAGATCGCATAAAGCTTATTTTCTCCACACTAAAATATCATACATATTTAGAGAGCAATTTTTATTGCATGCACCGATGACAACTTACTTGAAGGATCTTACTCAATCCATATGTAGGTATGGTGGATTCTCATGGCAATAATGTTTTAAGGGATGTTTGGAAGCACAAGTAGTATCTCTACTTGGTGCGAAGAATTTGGCTAGCATGAGGGGGAAAGGCAAGCTCAACATGTTGGATGATCCATGACAATATATTTTATTTCAGATATAAGAAAACATAACCCATTACGTTGTCTTCCTTGTTCAACCTCAACCTTTTAGCATGTCATATTTTAATGAGTGCTCACAACAACAAAAGATGTCCAAGATAGTATATTTATATGTGAAATCTCTCTTCCTTCAATATTCTTTCATGAATTGTTCAAGTGACCAATACCATGTTTGCTAACCTTCAATAAATTTACAACTTCTACTTCTTATATGTGAAGTCATCACTCCCCATGGGATAAGCATATGAAACATATATAATTTCAGATTTATGATATTCGCTCACTCAACTATTTACTCATAGGATATAAGTGAAGCACACGAGTAAATGACAAACTACTCCAAAAAGATATGAGTGAAGATCAATGAGTAGTTTAAATATTTATGTAGCTATGTGAAGACTCTATCTCTCATTTAATAATTTCATATCTTGATAATTTATTCAAAAAGAAATCAAAGCAAAATAAAATGACATTCTAAGAATGGCAAACATCATGTGAAGAAGCAAAAACTTAGGATCAACCGAAACTAACCGATAGTTGTTGAAGAAGAAAGGTGGGATGCCAACCGGAGCATCCCCAAGCTTAGACACTTGAGACTTCTTGAAATATTATCTTGGGATACCTTGGGCATCCCCAAGCTTGAGCTTTTGTGTCTCCTTAATTCCTCTCATATCACGATCTCCCTAAATCTCAAAAGCTTCATCCACACAAGACTCAACAAGGACTCGTGAGATCAGTTAGTATAAACCAATGCAAGAACCTTATCATACCCTACTGTAGCAAATCACTAAAATTATTATTCAACATTGCATACTAAATGCCTCTGCATATTTAATTGTCCTATCCTCAAATAGAATCATTAAAAAAGCAAACATATGCAAACACAACAACAATCAGCCTAAACAGGACAGTCTGTAAAGAGTGCAACAAGATTCATACTTCCCTAGCTCCAAAAATTATGAAAGAAAATTCCCACTGTATTAAATTTATCAGAGCTTAATATGCAAAAGGTTTCAACATTTTATCACATTCTGACTTTTCTAGGGAATTATTGCAACAGCGGTAAACTTTCTGTTTTCAAACAACAACACGAAGACTTGTAAAATGGGCATAGTAAAGGCTATTAATGCCACTTTTATTGAAATAAAAGATGAAAAACATTGTTCTAAATAACAGCAAGAAAATCCTAACAAAATAAATTGACACTCCAAGCAAAACACATATCATGTGGTGAATAAAAATATAGCTCCAAGTAAAGTTACCGATGAACGAAGACGAAAGAGGGGATGCCTTCCGGGGCATCCCCAAGCTTAGGCTCTTGGTTGTCCTTGAATATTACCTTGGGGTGCCTTGGGCATCCCCAAGCTTAGGCTCTTGCCACTCCTTATTCCATAGTCCATCGAATCTTTACCCAAAACTTGAAAACTTCACAACACAAAACTTAACAGAAGACTCGTAATCTCCGTTAGTATAAGAAAATAAATCACCACTTAGGTACTGTTGTGACTCATTCTAAATTCATATTGGTGTAATATATACTATATTCCAACTCAGCTATGGTTCATACCTTTCGGTACTACTCATAGGTTCATCAAAATAAGCAAACAACACATAGAAAACAGAATCTGTAAAAAACAGAACAATCTGTAGGAATCTGAATCAAACATATACTTCTGGAACTCATAAAATTCTCAAATAAATTGCTGGACGTGAGGAATTTATCTATTAATCATCTGCAAAAAGAATTAACTAAATAGCACTCTCTAATAAAAAAATGGCATCAATTCTCGTGAGCGCTAAAGTTTCTGTTTTTTACAGCATGATCAACAAGACTTTCCCCAAGTCTTCCCAACGGTTCTACTTGGCACAAACAGTAATTAAAACCATAAAACCACATCTAAACAGAGGCTAGATGAATTATTTATTACTAAAAAGGAACAAAAATAAAGTTGGGTTGCCTCCCAACAAGCGCTATCGTTTAACGTCCCTAGCTAGGCATGATGATTTCAATGATACTCACATAAAGGATAAGAATTGAAACATAAAGAGAGCATCATGAAGAATATGACTAGCACATTTAAGTCTAACCCACTTCCTATGCATAGGGATTTTGTGAGCAAACAACTTATGGGAACAATAATCAACTAGCATAGGAAGGCAAAACAAGTATAACTTCAAAACTTTAAGCACATAGAGAGGAAACTTGATATTATTGCAATTCCTACAAGCATATGTTCCTCCCTCATAATAATTTTCAGTAACATCATGAATGAATTCAACAATATAACCAGCACCTAAAACATTCTTTTCATGATCTACAAGCATAGAATTTTTATTACTCTCCACATAAGCAAATTTCTTCTCATGAATAATAGTGGGAGCAAACTCAACAAAATAACTATCATGTGATTGAAAATTAAGATCAAGATAAAAGTTTCATGGTTATCATTGTTCTTTAAAGCATACGTGTCATCACAATAATCATCATAGATAGGAGGCATGCTTTCATCATAATAAATTTGCTCATCAAAACTCGGAGGACAAAAAATATCATCTTCATCAAACATAGCTTCCCCAAGCTTGTGGCTTTGCATATCATTAGCATCATAGATATTCAAGGAATTCATACTAACAACATTGCAATCATGCTCATCATTCAAATATTTAGTGCCAAACATTCTAATGCATTCTTCTTCTAACACCTTGGCACAATTTTCCTTCCCATCATACTCACGAAAGATATTAAAAAGATGAAGCGTATGAGGCAAACTCAATTCCATTTTTTATAGTTTTCTTTTATAAACTAAACCAGTGCTAAAGCAAGAAACAAAAAGATTCGATTGCAAGATCTAAAGATATACCTTTAAGCACTCACCTCCCCGGCAACGGCGCTAGAAAAGAGCTTGATGTCTACTACACAACCTTCTTCTTGTAGACGTTGTTGGGCCTCCAAGTGCAGAGGTTTGTAGGACAGTAGCAAATTTCCCTCAAGTGGATGACCTAAGGTTTATCAATCCGTGGGAGGCGTAGGATGAAGATGGTCTCTCTCAAACAACCCTGCAACCAAATAACAAAGAATCTCTTGTGTCCCCAACACACCCAATACAATTGTAAATTGTATAGGTGTACTAGTTCGGCGAAGAGATGGTGATACAAGTGCAATGGATAGTATATAATTTGTAATCTGAAAATATAAAAACAGCAAGGTAACTAATGATAAAAGTGAGCATAAACGGTATTGCAATGCGTTGAAACAAGGCCTAGGGTTCATACTTTCGCTAGTGCAAGTTCCCTCAACAATAATAACATAATTGGATCACATAACTATCAATCAACATGCAACAAAGAGTCACTCCAAAGTCACTAATAGCGAAGAACAAACGAAGAGATTATGGTAGGGTACGAAACCACCTCAAAGTTATTCTTTCCAATCAATCCGTTGGGCTGTTCCTATAAGTGTCACAAATAGCCCTAGAGTTCGTACTAGAATAACACCTTAAGACACAAATCAACCAAAACCCTAATGTCACCTAGATACTCCAATGTCACCTCAAGTATACGTGGGTATGGTTATACGATATGCATCACACAATCTCATATTCATCTATTCAACCAACACATAGAACCTCAAAGAGTTCCCCAAAGTTTCTACCGGAGAATCACGATGACAATGTGTGCCAACCCCTATGCGTAGGTTCATGGGCGGAACCCGCAAGTTGATCACCAAAACATACATCAAGTGAATCACGTGATATCCCATTGGCACCACAGATACGCACGGCAAGCCATACATCAATTGTTCTCAAATCTTTAAAGACTCAATCCGATAAGATTACTTCAAAGGGAAAACTCAATCCATTACAAGAGAGTAGAGGGGGAGAAGCAACATAAGATCCAACTATAATAGCAAAGCTCGCGATACATCAAGATCATGCCAAATCAAGAACACGAGAGAGACAGAGAGATCAAACACATAGCTACTGGTACATACCCTCAGCCCCGAGGGAGAACTACTCCCTCCTCGTCAGGGAGAGCACCGGGATGATGAAGATGGCCACCGGAGAGGGCTTCCCCCTCCGGCAGGGTGCCGGAACGTGTCTAGATTGGTTTTCGGTGGCTACGGAGGCTTTTGGCGGCGGAACTCCCGATCTATTATGCTCCTCAATCGTTTTAGGGTATATGGAGATATATAGGTGGAAGAAATACGTCAGGGGAGCCACGAGGGGCCCACGAGGATGGAGGGCGCGCCCCCCTACCTCGTGCCTCCCTCGTTTCTTTCCCGACGTGCACTCCAAGTCTCCTGTATTGCTTTCCTTCCAAAAATAACTTTTCCGAAGGTTTCATTCCGTTTGGACTCCGTTTGATATTCCTTTTCCGCGAAACACTGAAACAAGGGAAAAAACATAAACTAGCACTGGGCTCTGGGTCAATAGGTTAGTCCCAAAAGTAATATAAAAATGCATAGTAAAGCCCAATAAACATCCACGATGGATAATATAATAACATGAATACTTCATAAATTATAGATACGTTGGACACATATCACTCTGCCGGAGCCCTAGATTGGTTCCGCCAAGGTTTCGCCTCGATATGGCGGCGCTTCGTCCCGAAAACTTTCTTCTGATTTTTTCCAGGGCGAAAGACACCTTATACCAGAAGATGGGCATCGGGAGGCTTCCAGGTGGCCCACGAGGCAGGGGGCGTGCCTAGGGGGTAGGGCGCGCCCTCCACCCTCGTGGACGGTGGGTGGCCCCCCTCTGGTGCTTCCTTCACCCAATATTTTATATATATATTCTAAAAATGACTTTCGTGGAGTTTCAGGACTTTGGGAGTTGTACAGAATAGGCCTCTAATATTTGCTCCTTTTCCAGCCCAGAATTCCAGCTGCCGGCATTCTCCCTCTTCATGTAAACCTTGTAAAATAAGAGAGAAAAGGCATAAGTATTGTGACATAATGTGTAATAACGGCCCATAATGCAATAAATATCGATATAAAAGCATGATGCAAAATGGACGTATCAGGTCTTTCCCTCATTGGTGGGAGCCCTTCCCTCCGCCTCTAACCTATATATACTTGATTAGGCCCTTTTGTGATACAAGTTTGGAGCCTCCTCTAGTTCATCTAGTTCTAGTTCTAATTGATCCTAGTTAATCTAATTAGAGCTAGACCTAGTTCCTCTAATCCTCATAATCAGAAGCCCCCATGTGTTTCTAATCTCCTCCCTCTAATTCTTCGGCGATGATCAACTCTGGACGGCGAAGCGCTGCCAGATCGTGAAGACCGTACGCTTGCAACCAAGTAGAGAGGTCGTGCTTTTGGTCTTCCGTTCGAGGGATCATTCGAGGGTGGTTCGCGGGATCATTATCAACGGTTCGAGGGACTCCAAGTATGATCCACACTGACTCGTCTACTTTCGTTGCACTTCGGAATCGATAACAATCATTGGTCGAAACCTTATATGCATCTTCATATTGTACCTGGGTGATCATACGACAATTTTTGTTTTATTTTGTACTATGTTTCCCAACAGTAATGGCCATAATTCTTCACCCTCTTCGGAAGGTGGGGGGAGGGTGGTGACCTCCATCGTCAACACTATCTTCTTCTTGTCGGAGGTGACCTCCTTCCCGTTCCCGACAGAGGCGACCTCCTTACCCTTCCTGGCAGAGGCGACCTCCTTGCCAGCTTTGTTGTTGCCTTCGAGGACGAGCTTCTCAATCTGCATTGAGCATGAACTAATACTTGATTGAAAAACGTACTGCACGTATGATCAGGTAAATTACCCAACCTGGCTCTAGGCTACCACCAGTATGACTACAAGCTCATTGAGGTGGATGACTACAAGCTCTATCACGAGTCTGTTCAAACCCTCAATCCATCCAGATTCGTAGAACGTGTGTATGAAAACCATCAAATCAATTCAAGGGTTTGTTCAAACCATCGACGGTTCGAGGGTTTCCACAGACTGGTGTTCAAATCCTCGAAATCCCTACCTGTGTGTGTTCAAACCCTAAAATCATTTCAATCAATCCCAAATCACAATGGACTCAACCGATTCCTAATCAAAGCCTACCAACCGTCAATCAAATAGGTGCAATCTACAACCTACGGTAAATCGAGCCACCCCTTATTTATGCTACAGAGGGGGACATAGTACATACCACCATTGACGCAGAGGGAGTGTTCGCCGCCGGTACTCGTCGTGCAGATCTTGTGGTCGCGTTCGGGGAGAGACAAAGGGGAAATTGAGCGATGGGGGGAGGGGAAAGTGAAGCGGTGGGAGAAGGGGAGAGTGAGCAGTGGAAGGGGGGGGTCGAGGCGAGTTACGGCGCCGCAACGGGAGCCAACACGGTTTCTGCCGCATGTACCCACGCGTGTAGCATGTCACTCCCACGTGCGTCCCCTCACATCCCAGGGGTCTGGCTTGCTGGAAATAGCCGACTGGGAGTTTCCAGCGAGCCAGACCAAGAGGTGCTTTAAAGTTCGCGTGGGCCAAGATTTTGACATGGCCAAATCTACCAAACAGGCCAAAACTGCACCTCGATGGACCTAATGCAGATAACCAAACGCATCCTTGATGCATCAGATTGAATGATGGTCTCCAATCCGCTGTCTGTGGACATTTAATGTGTCCTTTTTATTTTTGATGTACGCCGTTGAAGATGCCCTAAACCCCCTCAAGTAACTATTTCAGCACTCCCAAAAGCCCACTTAAAATGAACATCCCAACAATTGGAACCCCTAAAAAAAGAAAGAAACAATTGGAAGTCAGGCCATAGGATTGAGCAAAAGCAGCATCAGGATCAGATGCTCAAAGGAGTGTTTGTTCCCTGCCGCACCCCCGTTGTTCTAGCACGAAAGAGCAGATCGGCAAGGCGCAACACCTTTGACTTGACTGTATCCAGGAGGTGACGCTGTATTTTTCATTTTCAGTGAAAAAAAGCAGGTGACGTCGTCGTACCCGGATTGTCTGTCAGAGAACGGAAAAGGATATACACACGAGAGGGTATCCACTTACGGTCCAACCAGTGGGCCAGCGGAGCCAGCCCATCGAGTTCCCGAATCGTAGAGCTCCCGACACGATCCAACGGTCCAGAGCGCGACGCGACGCAGCCCGCAGCCCCTCAGTGGGCTAGCCCAGGCTACACCTCGCCTTCGCCTGCGCGCACGGGCACGACTCGTCTGAGGAGAGGAGTTTCCCCTTTCCCCTCGACGCCCCTTCGCGAGCGCCCGAAAACCTAGCCGCCAAATCCACCCATGGCTCGCCGCGGCCGCGACGACGACGACGACGAGGTCGAGGAGGAGGAGGAGGACGAGGAGGAGGCCTACGACCTCGACGACGAGGAGGACGACGAGGGGGACGACTACGAGGAGGAGGCGAGGGGCCGGGGCAAGGCGGCCTCCCGCTCCCGCGCCCCCGCCGGCGGGGTGCGGAAGAGATCGCGCCAGGACAACTTCATCGACGACTCGGCCATCGAGGACGACGACGAGGACGAGGAGGACGACGGCGGGAGCCGCCCGAGGAAGAAGGGCGGCGGCGGCGTGCGCGGGTTCTTCGACGAGGAGGCGCAGGTCGACGAGGACGAGGAGGAGGAGGACGAAGGCGAAGGCGAGGATGGTGAGTTTTAGTTTTTGCGCTATCCGATTGCGGTTACGATGCCATGCTTTGCATATCTCCGCGGCCTTTGGCGAGATCTGAACCTGCCTGGCTTGATTTGCAGAACTAGATTTGAGGTGCAAGTGATTTTTTATCCTGTTCTGTTCTTTGGGTGCTGTTATTATTTTTATGCATGATCTGCGGTCAGCGATGTTGGTGGAAATATTAGGACATAGTAGTATTGAATTTTACCTAAGAGCTAGGTGTCAGCGATTTTGATGCCATTCTATGGCTTTCTTTAGTCATAAATTGGAGCTTGTTATCGTTTAGTTGTCATGGGCAATGGTTGCACACTGAGACTTGTGGTTATTTAGTACTCCACCTCCGTCCAAATTACTTGTCGCAGAAATCTATAAAAATGGATGTATCTTGAACTAAAATACGTCTAGATAGATCCATTTCCGCCACAAGTAATTCTGGACGGAGGGAGTAGAACTTTGTATATTCCGGTCATTACTTGGTAGTACATGCTCGTTCAAGCTTAAGCTGATTTGGTTGCTTCAGTTCTGATCTGTTGCTGTGCTTATGTTCATTGAGAGGTGGTGAAGATTTTTGATGCCCATCTTCTAGTAAAATAATTTGAATACTAATAGGATGACATTAACCCCCTTATTGATGCTATACTCTATGGTAATGTTTGATCCTGAGCTTGGACTCGAGTCAAGTCGAGAGTTTTTTCAGGCATGTGAACTTTCCTGTTTGAAAGCACACTTAATGTTTATAGATCTTTGTTTCCTTTTTGTTCATTAAAATTATGCCGAAATTGTGCTCCCTATAGAGCTATAGACAAGCTGTTTCTGAATAAATCTATGTTATCACATCCTACATGGAACAGAACTAATCGAAGATTATGTAGTATTAACCACTAGTAGTAGTAACTAGTAAGTACTTCCAGTCTTGTGTCAAGCAGACCATGCGTATGACCTAACTGAACAACACTACTTCCTTTTCTTGTCTTGGGTAGTTATCTAAATTCATGGAGTCTTCCGAATGCTGGACAAAATAGCTGTGAATACAACTTGATCTGGTGCAGTTAAAAAGTACATATTAAGCTTGACATATCTTTTGCTACCATGGTGAAAACCAGTTAATTGTTGATCTGTAAACTGCAGCACGGCTTAAAAGATTCATTGTTATGAGCAAGGAAAATAGCACGACATTATGTCCTGTATATTTGACTGGTGTAATTGTGTGATGCAAGGTTTGCCCAATATAAACTATGTCTCCTAGGAGTAAAAAGAAATCCGCCAGATTTCATATTCCCCTGCTTTTATCCTGAACATTGGTGACCACAGCATTTATGAAATACATCACGTGGATCTGTAAGTATGGTAACCAATCATAGTGTCATGGCTAAAATGATAAACAGATCGTGCAATTCTCCACAATTTGAAAGAGGGGCTGTAAAGGATATTCAGTATGGTGTCATCAAGGGGTTCAATGTGTAAACACAATTTTTTAGATGGTCAATTTTATTGTTGAGCCGTCAGACTGAATTGGATGACTAAGATGGTCTGCGTCAAACCCTAAGTAGTACTTCTTATATTGGTATGGATATCGATAGATAATTTCCGAAGAAACACTTGATATAATCTATTTTGCACCTGTCCTCATTGTACCCGTCAAAATCTTCACGTGCTACAAAATACAGTGCATGGTTCACTCAAAACCCTAGAATTGCCATTTGAATGGGAGGAGCCAACTAAAAACTATTTCTAATGGAGCCTTTTCAATCTAGCTCCTGCATTTTGTATTACATGACAACATGCTTCATGCTGGTAACCAGTGCTAGTATCTGTAAATGACACATCAGGTCCCGAGTAACATATCTTTTGGCACTGATGGTCCCACTAATTCATGACAGATCTGAGTCATAGCTCTCTTGTTCCAATTGATTGTCAGAATCCATGAAGAATCATGCTTTGTCAATATGATGATGGTTCCCCTAGTTCTAGTAGGTTAAGGGAAGCAATGGTTGAACATTAGCAAAACCATCTGGTATTTTTGTAGCAGTTTTCTGATCTATTTCAGTACATCTGCCATGTATCTGCCACTAGCGGTGTTGCATTTGTGTAATAGAAACGACTGTACTAGAATATAAAATTGATTGACCTGCCTTTACTGCTGCTTGAGGATCAGAGGATCTGGATTGAACTAATTGACGAATTAGATGGTTATTTACGGAAATAAATGAGACGTTAGTGTGTTGAGATATTGTGATGGCTATTACAGAAAATTCAGTGTTCTGTTAGTGTTACCAAGGAATTTAACACTATTCAGATGTGTACTGGACGGATGCTGAACTAGTTTCATAACAGTTATCATACTGATTTACAGAAGCAAGGCTAGATAGGTTTCTAAATTCTAATGCTCTGCCTCTGATCTCTGTTCATTGGCCATTGTTCAGACTTTATCAATGATGCTGGAGCCGACATTCCTGATGACGACGCCGGCAGGGGCTCCAGATCACGTCACTCTATCCCTATGAGGGACGAAGAAGAGGATATTGATGAGATTGAACGACAAGTACGGGAGAGATATGCAAGATCTACTCATATTGAGTATGGAGAGGAAGCTGCAGACGTTGAACAGCAAGCTCTCTTGCCATCTGTGAAAGATCCAAAGCTTTGGATGGTGAAATGTGCGGTAGGGAAGCTGTAGCTTAATTGAACTACCTGCCATCTTTTCTTAGCACTGCCTGTACTCTACTAATGTCACGTTATGATTTCAGATTGGGCATGAGAGGGAGACAGCAATCTGTCTAATGCAAAAGTTCATTGATAGGACAGATCTCCAGATAAAGTCTGTTGTTGCGTTAGATCATTTAAAAAATTATATTTATGTCGAAGCGGAAAAAGAGGCCCATGTCAAGGAGGTATGCATATGCGTGGCATTATATTTCTTTTGGTAGCACAGCCCTACTAATTATTTATATGCAGGCTTGCAAAGGTCTACGAAATATCTATGCTTCGGCAAAAATAACGTTAGTCCCAATAAAAGAAATGGCAGACGTCCTCTATGTTGAGAGCAAGAATGTTGATCTTGCAAGGGATACTTGGGTCCGAATGAAGCTGGGAGTATATAAAGGTGACCTTGCTAAGGTACGATCACATCACTTCTCTTAGATATGTTTCTCTAGAAACTAAGATGGTCTTTTTGCAGGTTGTTGATGTTGACAATGTACGCCAAAGGGTAACTGTGAAGCTCATCCCTAGAATAGATTTACAAGTTTTGGCTAGTAAACTGGTAAGTCACATATCTCTTTTTTTCTAAATCTTATTTGGCGTAACGATAGGTTGATCTGTGATACAAGATGATACTACCTCTAACTTAATATAAGATGAACTGGAAAAATGTCTTATATTAAGGTACAGAGGTGTATATCATAAGTACTCCCTTTGTTCCTAAATATAAGTCTTTTTTAAAGATTCCAACGCGGACTACATACGGAGCAAAATGAGTGAATCTACACTTTAAAATATGTCTATATACATCCGTATGTAGTCCTTATAGAAATCTCTAAAAAGACTTATATTTAAGAACGGAGGGAGTAGTATTTAAGTTATCCTTTTTCATGTTATTTTCTTTTGTCCCCTCTTGTGCTTTTTTCTGAAGACAAAACATCTGTTCGCTGAGTCCTGAGTTATTACATATTACTCCCTTTGTTCCAAAATAAGTATCGTGGTTTTAGTTCAAATTTGAACTAAAACCACAACACTTATTTTGGAATGGAGGGAATACTTGCTACGGATTGCTCTGATTGTTATGACTACGATTTAGATTCCTTGTTTTGGATGGTATGAATTTGATGGGTAGTTTATAATTTCAGGAAGGGAGGGTGGTTGCAAAGAAGAAAACCTTTGTACCACCACCAAGATTCTTTAATATTGATGAAGCCAGGTGTTCTCCTCCTCCTCTGTCATCAATTATTTTATGTTTTTGTCATTGTTTGCTAACTTTCACACAAATAGGGAAATGCACATACGCGTGGAGCGGAGGCGGGATAAAGACTCTGGGGAATACTTTGAGATGGTTGATGGCTTGATGTTCAAAGATGGTTTCCTGTATAAACCGGTCTCAATAAAATCAATCCACACACAGGGCATTCAGCCATCATTCGATGAATTGGAGAAGTTCAAGAAACCTGGCGATGACATGAATGGGGACATGTCTAGCTTGAATACTCTGTTTTCTAATAGGAAAAAGGGACACTTTATGAAGGGTGATGCTGTCATTGTTGTTAAAGGCGATCTAAAAAACTTAGAGGGTTGGGTTGAGAAAGTAGAGGACACAACTGTCCACATCAGGCCAAAAATATCCGATCTTCCGGTAATTATTTGCACTTGTAGCTATCATTAACATTAGCTGTTTGATCTGGTGAATTATGCATCTCTTTGTAACTGCAGAAAACATTAGCCTTCAACGAGAAAGAACTTTGCAAATATTTCAAACCTGGAGATCATGTGAAAGTGGTATCGGGTGTCCAAGAGGGTACCACCGGCATGGTTGTTAAAGTTGATGGGCATGTCTTAATCATTTTATCAGACACAACTAAAGAACACGTGAGCAATTTTTGTCCAATTTAATAGTTATTATGTTTGGAGACGACTCAGTCTAATCTGTACTAAATAATTTACTTCTTAACTGTGTTCTCATCTTTTCATGATGATCACAGATACGTGTGTTTGCCGACCATGTTGTGGAGAGTTCTGAAATCACCACAGGAATTACAAGAATCGGTGATTATGAACTACATGATCTTGTTCTTTTAGAGTAAGTTGTCTTTCCAGTGTACCATAAGGTTAGCTCATTTGTGCAAGTGCTTACCTTAATTTCCAATATTTTCAGCAACTTGTCATTTGGGGTTATTATAAGAGTGGAAACTGAAGCATTCCAGGCAAGTTTGTTTCTCAGGATCTTTAATGGATGTTCAAGTCCACAAAATATTTACGACACTTATGTTTAGGTTCTGAAAGGAGTGCCAGATAGACCTGAAGTGGTGCTTGTAAAATTAAGAGAAATAAAAAGCAAGATTGATCGGCGTACATCAGCGAAAGATAAGTTTAATAATATGGTTGCAACTAAGGATGTTGTCAGAGTTGTCGAGGGAGCATGTAAGGTGTGTATCCTTTCACATTTATTATTATATTTGAGCAGCACTTTATTATGTAATCCCAGTACAGTTACATTCATTTTTTGCCTCTTGAACTAGGGAACACAAGGACCTGTGGAACACATACATAAGGGGATATTGTTCATATATGATAGGCACCACCTTGAACATGCAGGCTTCATTTGTGCAAAAGCACAATCGTGCATTCTTGTCGGTGGATCGACTGGTGGCCGTCGTGGAAATGTTTGTGCTGGAGTATTAGTACTCTTGGTAAATAAAATCTGATTATGTTTTTGTGGATTAACTTGCCATTTGTTTTGTGCATGCAGGGTATGGATGCTGCAGATGCTAGGATGGGTGCTTTGAGATCCCCGGCAAGCATTTTGCAGTCTCCAGGAAGGCTGCCCCCAAGAGGACCACAAATGAACTGTATGAAACTTCTGTGCCTCATTTTGTGAATGTGAAAAATATGTGTTCTGCTTCAGTGTTGATTCTCAGCCAGCTCCGTTAATTGGGCAAACACGGTAGCTTTGTTAACTGAAGCTGATGTAGTAATATGGCCTTGTCATTCAATGCAGATGGTGGAAGATTTGGAGGAGGTGGTCGTGGTGGAAGAGGACATGATGCCTTGGTTGGCAAGTGTATCAAAATTAAATCTGGTCCTTACAAAGGGTACCGTGGCCGCGTTAAAGAGGTGACTGGGGTGCTTGTGCGTGTGGAGCTTGATTCGTTAATGAAGATTGTCACAGGCGAGTAATCATATTTTATTGCATTCTTTGATTTCTCATGTGCTTGTTGCTAATATGGTACCAAAATACAGTTAAGAGGGATGATATTGCCGACACACCTACTGTTGCAACACCATTCCGGTAATTCTCTCTCTCTCTCTCTCCCTCTCTCCGTTGCATTTTGGGCATTTGTTCAATTACTAACAGGACTTATTATCACCAGTGAACCCCGATTTTCGTTGGGTAGTGAAACACCAATGCACCCGTCTAGGACGCCACTACATCCTTTTCAGACTCCAATGCGGGACCCTGGAGGTATGATTGCCTTCTGCCCTCATGTTTCGGCCATTCAACCATCGCATGTCAAATAATATTATCACCATGATCCATTGTGCTCACGTTCCCAGCTGTTTCATTTCAACTTACAGTGTTGATATGAACTGTTGTTGAAAGGATACTATCTGATTGTTACCTTTTGTTGTTGTTTATTTTGATACTCTATAACCTCAGCAGTGCTCAGTCACATTCTAATCTTAACTATGCGATCAAACGTTTCAACCTACTATGCGATCAAATGTTTCAACCTAAGTAGGCTTCTGATAAGGTCATGAGAAAGTTGACGTTATTTGCGCCCTTTCAACAAATGCTGGTTGAATATAAAACCAACGCATCAGTATTTGCGCTATTCATTCATAGTCGTACTTGTCATTTATTTTCTATGCTTATGTATTAACAATATCCTTCATTTTTTTACAGCAACACCGATACATGATGGAATGCGGACCCCGATGCGTAGTAGGGCCTGGGCTCCTATGAGTCCTCCAAGGTTGTGCAGCCTTTATATAGATATACTCCCTCCGTACCAAAATATAAGACATTTTTGCAGTTCAATTTGAACTGCAAAAACAATTGAACTGCAAAAACGTCTTATATTTTGGTACAGAGGTACTCCCTCCGTCCCAAAGTAAGTGACTCAACTTTGTAGTAGCTTTAGTACAAAGTTGAGTCACTTATTTTGGGACGGAGGGAGTAGTATATTTCTGATCCATGAAGATAGATCTCTTGTCACTAGGGTGTATTATTGTGTTTGTGTTTATGTGTTGATGTTCATGACTTTGTTGGTAATTTGCCAGAGATAATTGGGAAGATGGAAATCCTGATACTTGGGGAAGCAGTCCAGCTTACCAGGTTAGTACAACTTTAGTACTAACTGGGAAGATGGAAATCCTGATACTTGATGACTTGTTTATTTGTTCCTATTACCTTCTATATCTGATCCCACATTTTTATTCTTGTTAATTTTCAGCCAGGAACACCACCAGCTCGGCCATATGAAGCCCCAACACCTGGATCAGGGTGGGCAAATACTCCAGGAGTTAGTTATAATGACGTCCCAACTCCTAGAGAGGGCAACTATGGTAATGAAATTTGTGCAAGTATCTACTTTGTGTTACTTAATGTGATATGCCATTACTGTGAAAGACGTATTTATTTTGTTCTAATTGTTTCTGTTCTCTTAGCGAATGCTCCAAGCCCATATGTGCCTTCCACACCTGTTGGCCAGCCAATGACACCAAATTCTGCTGCGTACCTTCCTGGTACACCTGGTGGTCAACCGATGACTCCAGGCAATGCTGGAATGGATATAATGTCTCCTGTAATAGGTGTGTGTTCTCAGCATTATTTGTAGAATTGTTTTATTAAAGTGCCATCAGAATCACCAAAATAGGCAAAGCAGCCCAGATAACTCATCTAATTATATGCCCAAATCGTTGCAGGTGGCGAGGGCGAAGTTAACTGGGCATTGCCAGATGTGTTAGTTAATGTCTTGGCCGCAGGTGATGAAGGACCTGGTGTGGTCAGGGAAGTGCTTGGGGTATGTGTCGTGGAGAGCATCGTTGGCTTCCAAGATGTCCATGTGAAGTGTTTTGCGTCCTAAGCTGACCCTGAACGTTTGAACTTGCAGGATGGAACTTGCCGTGTGGCACTTGGGTCGTCAGGCAACGGAGACATTGTGACGGTCCTTCCGACTGAGCTCGAGGTCATCAGACCAAAGAAGAGTGACAGGATCAAGATCATGAATGGTACCTTCCGCGGATTTGTTGGAAAACTTATAGGAATAGACGGTTCTGATGGCATTGTGAAGCTCGACGACACCTATGAGGTCAAGATCTTAGATATGGTGATTTTGGCCAAACTGGCGGCTTGAGCTGGATGTATATTTGTAACCTGTCCCTCATATAGCCTTTGTTGTAACAAGTGTCGTTGTTTTCTCAATAAAACATATGTTATTTTTGTTTCATTACTTGTATCCCAGATTTTGACATCAATAGAAAAGAAAAAAAACCCATAAGGGAAATGTTTGTCCGCAGCCATTGTTATTTCCATTATTCTCTTCTATGGATTTGGTGGTGTCTGTTGTCTTCAGTCTAAGTGTTCTTGTTGGGGTTTCCTTTGTAATTAGGTGGGTGCATGGTTGTGGAGGTCATAGGGTTTTATGCTTTGTATGTGAACTATTTGTGCGTCATGTTTTTTGTTAATTAATTGGGTAATTCTTTTCTGCTTAATCAATCAATTGGTGAGGCAATTCTTTTGCCTCTGTTTCAAAAATAAAAATTAAATCATTCTCTTGTATCAGCTCTTGAAGTGTCCAAATGAGTAAGAAGAGATGTATAGATTGGCCAAGTAGCATCCCAAAATCAGACTCGATGATAATGGCGCACTGTATTTGTGAGGTTCGTATCCCATTTGTACAAAAACTGCTATCTCCTGGAGCTTACACCGGAGCAAAGTCGTAAAGAACAGATCGATGTATTATTGTACGTACGCAAGGAAAGGAAAAACTGCAGCCGGGACATCACGGCCTGTACTGTGGTTGTGCTCCTCCCGGCCTCCTCAGGCAACGTCTTGCTTGCACTGCTGGAACACCTGGAGGAGGTTGCTGTACGGGCACGGGCTCCTGGATGACGGCGACCCGGCGACGGCGCGCTGGCGCTTGCTGCTGGACGGCCGCGAGTCCGGGCTGGGCGTCGGCCCCGGCTCGGCCTCCCCGAGCAGCTCCTCCGCGTCCTTCTCCTTCCGAAGGGTCTCCAGGAACGACTTCTTCACCACCCCGTCGATCTGATACGACCAAACATCACCGACAGAAAGAGAGAGAGAAAGGTAGGACATCAATTCCGTTTCCGATTTTCCAAGTTCCATCCAAACCACAACGAACGCAGATGGGCGCTCACCGTGAGAGGGCAGAAGTCCGGCATGGGCCAGCAGACGGGGCCGGCGTCGTCGGGGGGCTCCGGCATGGGCTCCACGGGCTCCATCTCCACCTCGTCGCCGTCGACGCTCCCGGCGACATCCTCGTCGTCATCCGCCGCCGCCGCGGCCACCGCCTGCTCCTCGACCTTATCCTACACGCCCGGCGCACCGCAGAGAGTCAAAATCAAAGTCAACGGAAATCGGGCGAAGAGAAGCGGAAAACCAAGGAAGGAAACCCAATCGCGCGGAGGAGGCGGGGGAGATGGAAAGAGGCGGAGATGGGGGAGGAGATCTCGAGTTCCAAGTACCATGAAGCGCGCGGCGATCTCGACCATTCCCCTTCTGCTCTCTCCCCGCACGCGCTCCCTCCTCTGTCCCGAAGATCTTTTTCGGATCCTTCCTTCCTCTGCGGCGGTGGATTTGGAACGGGGGGCGGGCCTTTTCGGGGGTGGTTCGCTTCCTTTTCCGTGGTGGTTTGAAACCGGGAGCGCGTAATAGGGTGCTTGTTTATGGGTCGAGAGATTCGGGGGAAAAGGCAACGGCTACTTTTTGTGCGCGCTGGCTGTGCCGTGCGCCCGTGCCTAGTTCGCTTGCGGGTTTACCGAGGTAGATCGGATTTGGGGGACGGAAAGGCGCGCGGTGGAGCCTTCTGATGAGATCGTGTCCCCGGTGGCTGGTCGGTGGGCCTAATAACAACACGATCAACTCCTTTCAAAGAGAGAGAGACACACACAGTCACACACACCAGCAACAACTTATTTAGGCGGAATTGGTTGCGGCACTACTGGACCAGCAACCTTGCATCCGGCAGGAATCAAACCTACTCTTTGACCTTGGATGGGTACCATTATGAAAATGAAAATTACAATCCAAGAGGTGGCAGAAGCACCGGTTCACGACAGGGCTTGATGGTACATGGGCCACTTCATTTTCAACTTCCAAAAGGGACCTAAAGCGAATTAAATTATGATTTGTGTTGTTTGGGCTTGGAGTGGTTGGTCATCAGTTTAGTTGTGCAGTCTGAAAAACAGTGTAAATCCGTAGGATTATTTATTGCAGGCGAATGTGTGACAAATGATCAACTGCAATGCAAAGTCTTTAAATACAGAGGAAACCTGGCAACTTATGCCCGTCTAGAAAAGATATCCACTGACATCATGTTGGTGATGATCTATGGGGCCTCAAAACATTTCCCGGTACCTCTCTCATTTATTCATGAGATTTGGGTCGAGTGGTGATTTGTGTAAATCTCCCATTTAGTTGGAATAGGGCTGCCAATTTGCCTCTTGGTTTTCACTGCGAGGCCATGTGGTTGGTAATCCACATTTGCGAGGGCGTACAGCAAGTTGTCCGAATAACACATAGGGAGACGCACACTGGCTTGCCATTTTGCACAGATTTTTATTTCTGCCTTTTCTGTTTCATGTTTTTTGGTTTTTGACTTGGTTTTGTTTGGTTCTTACCTTTCAATTTTTTCGGATTTCTTGTTTTTCTTTTTTCCTTTTCCCTTTTACTTATATCCTTTTACCTTTTGTATTTCTTCTTTTAAAATTATACACTTTTTGTAAACACAAGTTTTTTTTTCGAAAATGGACATTATTTCAAAAAGACATGGACACTTGTTTAATTGCATGGAACTAGTGTAAATACATATATTTTTTAAAATATTACATGAATACTTATTTAAAAGGAGTGAATTCCTATAAATTACGCAAAAAAAATTTCAATACATGAACACTTTTTAAATTGTACATGATTTTTATAAACCCGTTCACACTTTTTAAAATTATACAAACATTTTTTACATACGTGATCACTTTTTTCAGTTTACATATTTAAATGGATGAACACTTCTAATTGCACATGAAGAGTTTTGCATGTACATGAATGCTTTTTAATTATGATGATTCTTTTTTCAAATAAATGATTCACATATTTCAAAGTATTTTTTATGTCTTTCAGATTTAATGTTCTTCTAAAATTATCACTAAGGTCATATTTTTGGAAATTATAAGATTTATAAAATATTTATGGTTTAATAAATATACTTTTAAAATAATAAATACAATTAAAAGTGTGATCATTTCGGCCGCGTAAGTGAGCCAACCCAATTAAGGGCGACATGTGACGCTCTTTGCGACGCACAGTGGCAGCATGAACTGGGCTGTCCATTGGCGGTATTCAGCGCGCTGTTCATTGTAGCCCGGTTTGCCACAGCACACACTGTTTGCTGTAGCACGAGTTAATGCAGTGCGTGGCTACTGTAGCGCGGTTAGCGACAGCGCATGCGTCTTAATGTAGCATGGATGTTGCAGCATGTGGTACTGTAGCAGCGCCTCATGAAAATGTGTCCAATTTTTGAAACCTGAACAATTTTGAAAAAATAACTATTTTTCAATTTTATTCGATTATTTCTGGAAAACAGACATTTGTAAAATATTTTGAACATTTGTTTTGAGAAGACAAACACATTTTGGAAACAATATCATTTTTTTGAAAAATTGATTTTTTTAAGACACGATTTTTTTTTGAAATTCTCCGCTATGACTCAACCATATGAAAACAAATCATTGACCAGCCGATTTTCACACAAAATCATGAGGCCGAGCCAAAAACGAGTAGGAGATAGGACGGGAGTGAGCCAGAAGTTTGGCAGTGGGCACCGGCGAAAATTCCTAAAGCGCCTATATATATATGCTGCAGTGTCAAGTCCACTTGTCTCGTGATCAGACGATCCTCTCTCTTGAGTTGTGTGCATGGAATCATGATTCTAGCCACTTCTTCAACTTCTTTGCCTCCTTTTTCCATGACTATATAATATCTGCAACAATTGACCTTCTTCAATGCAAGGATTTTTTTGATTACATGCATTAACATTTTATTAGTCAAATATGTGGTTAAACTTTGACCAGAAATACGATGGACTAATAAACCCAACCGGACGTAGTAGGATATGCGAATGTTTTTTGAAAACACGAACAATTTTTGATTATTTTGAAAACAAAAATATTTTTCTGAATTTACAGAGATTTTAAAATTTTGAATGTTGCTTGAAAACACATTTTTTCTTTTCAAAATTTCAACCATTTATTGAAAACATGAAACTTTTCTTGAAATTCAAAAACATAAAAAATAAACCAAAACCCCAGGAAAACCAATAAGAAGTAAACATAAAGTAAGAAACCATTTCAGGAATCGTCCATAAGATTCCCAAAACTGGTATGGGAATGCCTCTGTCTACTGCTAAATGGGCCAGCACACTTGCTCTCGCTGGTTTGGTTGCCTGTGCGACTGGTAAATACGGATTGCGACTGCTATATGAGGGCTGCTCCTATTGGGCGTGTGAGGCACTGGCAAAAATGATGAATATTTTTTAATTGTATGATTTTTAATATCTAACTAAAAAAATTTGAATTCAGTGAACACTTGTTGAATGATGAAATTTTATATTGATGAACATTTTTGTGAATTTGATGAAAAAAAAATGTTCGTGAATTTGAAAAGAAAATTTGCAAAAAAGTTAAAAGGTAAAGAAAAAAAATAGAAAATATAAAAAAACAGGAAATAAAAATAAAAAGGAAAAGAAAAAACGAAAAAAGAAAAAAAGGAAAAAAAGAAAGAAAGAGAAACGGGAAATGGGCTGGCCCATACGTACACCCGCGCGTGAGAGGGGGGGTGGGTAGCATGCATTATGTCGCTTGCCAGCGACCTACACGCCATATAGGAGCCACCCTATATGAGAGCCCCCTTGACTCTTTGTGCGTCAAAATGGTGGTCGAACGCACAATGCCGCTCCTCAGGGGCTGGCCCAACCGAGAGAGTTGCATTGTGCGCCTTACCAAGCGACACCTTCGGCCTTTCAACGATGTTTTTCTTTGGTTTTCTGGTTTTTAGCCGGTTTTCATTAGTTTTTCGAGATTCTTAAAAAAATGTATGTTTGAAAAATATTCAAACATTAAAATATGTGTTCAGCTTTTGAAAAATGTTCGTGAATTTATTTATTTTTTTGTAGATTTTAAAAATGCTCCAGAAACTTTAAAAATACTGTCCAAAATGTTTGCCTATTTTGGAAATATTCTCGAATTTAGGAATCCTTCTTTCCATTTTTAGATGTGTTATTTCACCTGAAATTGAACCTGTTTGCTACCTTGGAAAATCTTTCTTCTTACCTACTTGTTGACCTTAGGATAGGATATGCATATTACTGGAAAGCTAGCTAATTGGCTAGCACACTAGCAAAATAGTTAGGGTTGGCTGGAACAGAACCCCCAAGAAACAAGGACTGGCCTCCACCCAGTCACGCGCCTAAAGCATCCAAGTTCAGATAGCCGCACACGCACCAGGGGCTAGCTCATAGTCCCATTGTCAAACTCCTATAGCTAAGTGAGAGTGATAAATCCGCATAGTCTGATTACCTGGTTCGCTGCATAGACACCTCCTTTACGGACCAAGACGTTGGGTCAAGTGTGGTCACGTGCTATTCCGAACACCCCCTTAGTATCTACGTGGGTGCTGAAGCCGACGACTGGCAAACTTTCAGAAATAAAAACGACTGTAAAGGAGGAAAATAATTTCAGATAAAGGCACAAATATATTACAAAAGCCTTGGTTCATAAAACAAATTCTGGACAGCCGGGATACATTCATTCAAACATGATATCCTTCGAGCATTGACCCTCTATTAAACGGGAACCCTCTAGACATCTTCGAAATATCGCTCCGGCTTGCGGTGGTCCTTGCCTTCGGGTGGGCCCTCTAGTGCCACGACGGCGACCTTCATCTTCGCCCAGTGCATCTCGACACGGGTAAAGGCCATCTGCGCACCCTCTATGCACACCGAGCGCTTTACAGTTTCAACTCGGGGCAAGGCGTCGCCGAGCCTCTTGACGAGGCCGAAGTAGCTACCAGGAATGGATCCGGCTGGCCATAGCCGAACTATGATGTCCTTCATGGCCAAACCGGACATCCTATGCAGCTCCGCCAGCTGCATCATCTGGTTGTTCAGCAGCGCTGGCCGCTCCGGCGCCATGTACTGCGACCAGAAGAGCTTCTCCGTCGTGTTCCCTTCTTGGGCCCGGAAATACTGTGCGGCGTCGGCAGCACTCCTCGGAAGGTCCGCAAAGGCGTCTGGAGAACTCCATAGTCGATTAAGCAAAGCATATCTCCGACCGCCAAATATACTCTGTAAAAGAAAGGGCTTACCAGCCGCTATCTGTTCGGCCTGCTTGATCTCCCCGCGAGCCGCTCGGGACTCGGTCCGCGCCTCCTTGGCCTCCTGAAGAGCCTTGGTGAGACTGACTGCTTGGGCCTTATTCTTCTCCTCCAAGGCCTCACACTTGCTGGCGGTATCCTTGAGCTCCTGCTCCACTTCGGTCACCCGCTCCTCATACTTGCGGCGGGTGACCTGCTCGGCCTCTAAATCCACAACCGCTTTGTCAGCGGCCGCTTCGCTCACCCGCACCTACTCTTTGGCTTGGGCGAGGGCACTCTTTAGGGTCTCGACCACGGCCGCACTACCTGCAAATATGTTCAGGACAACACAGGAGATTAGACTCCACATTGGCATGTCACTTCAGGTGTGTAAGCACTTTTTCAAACCATACCCTATGCCTCATCAAGCCGTTTGTTGATACAGACGAGATCCTCATTGGCCCGCTCCAGCTTCCGCTTGAGTTCGGATACTTCGGCGGCCTAGGCGGTCGCTGCTAACAGTGAAGCCTGTTTATCAAAATAGACAAGTACGTTATCTCCTCTGAATATTACTTGATCCTCTATTTTTCCTTTAAAAAAAAGCCGAACAGAGTCTCAGGGGCTACTATCTATACACAAGCATATTTTTTGCATATAGAAAGCGGCTAAGAGTATTACATCGCATACCTCAAAGCCTGTTAATAGGCTGGTGAAGGCTTCGTTCAGCCGACTTTTGGCGGACTGAACCTTCTCAACCACTATACCCATCAGGGTACGGTGCTCCTCCACGACGGAAGCACGTCGAAGTGCTTCCACCAAAGTGTTCGGTGCCTCTGGATTGATAGAGGTCGCCGGTGGAGTCGACGCTCCCCCTCCTTTAAAGGGGGTTGCTCGCTCGATTCTAGAGCCGTGTGGGTCTCCAAAATGATGTTCGGCTGCGGGCCGAATTGGTCATGGCCCCCGTCATCAGTCTCCATGGGGGTTGGTTCCCCCATGTTCTCGGTAGCCGAGGTGTTACACTCTGGCACCGTCTTGGCGGCCTCCCGCACCTCTCCATGGCTGATACGTCCATTTTGCATCATGTTTTTATATCGATAATTATCGCATTATGGGCTGTTATTACACATTATGTCACAATACTTATGCCCATTCTCTCTTATTTTACAAGGTTTACATGAAGAGGGGGAATGCCGGTAGCTGGAATTCTAGGCTGGAAAATGAGCAAATATTAGAGACCTATTCTGCACATCTCCAAAAGCCCTAAAACTCCACGGGAGTTATTTTCAGAATATATAAAAAATATTGAGCGAAGAAAGTACCAGAGGGGGGCCACCCACCATCCACGAGGGTGGGGGGCGCGCCCCTGCCTCGTGGGACCCCTGGTGGCCCTCCAATGCCCATCTTTGGCTCTATGGAGTCTTTCATCGAGGAAAAATCATAAGCAAGCTCACGGGACGAAACTCCTCCGCCACGAGGCGGAACCTTGGCGGAACCAATCTAGGGCTCTGGTGGAGCTGTTCTGCCGGGGAAACTTCCCTCTGGGGGGGAGTCATCACCATCGTGATCACCAACGATTCTCTCATCGGGAGGGGGTCAATATCCATCAACATCTTCACCAGCACCATCTCATCTCAAACCCTAGTTCATCTCTTGTATCCAATCTTTGTATCCAAACCTTAGATTGGTACCTGTGGGTTGCTAGTAGTGTTGATTACTCCTTGTAGTTGATGCTAGTTGGTTTACTTGGTGGAAGATCATATGTTCAGATCCATTATGCATATTAATACCCCTCTGATTATGAACATGAATATGCTTTATGAGTAGTTACGTTTGTTCCTGAGGACATGAGAGAAGTCTTGCTATAAGTAGTCATGTGAATTTGGTATTCGTTCGATATTTTGATGAGATGTATGTTGTCTTTCCTCTAGTGGTGTCATGTGAACGTAGACTACATGACACTTCACCATTGTTTGGGCCTAGAGGAGGGAATTGGGAAGTAATAAGTAGATGATGGGTTGCTAGA
The DNA here is from genome assembly GCF_056163025.1 of Triticum urartu. NCBI lineage: Eukaryota > Viridiplantae > Streptophyta > Magnoliopsida > Poales > Poaceae > Triticum > Triticum urartu. The sequence continues at coordinate 144,994,346 of NC_141879.1, read as the reverse complement.
GTGACAGAAGCTTAAACCCTAGTTTATGCGTTGCTTCGTAAGGGGCTGATTTGGATCCATATGTTTCATGCTATGGTTAGGTTTACCTTAATACTTCTGTTGTAGTTGCGGATGCTTGCAATAGGGGTTAATCATAAGTGGGATGCTTGTCCAAGTAAGGACAGTACCCAAGCACCGGTCCACCCACATATCAAATTATCAAAGTACCGAACGCGAATCATATGAGCGTGATAAAAACTAGCTTGACAATAATTCCCATGTGTCCTCGGGAGCGCTTTCCTTCATATAAGAGTTTGTCCAGGCTTGTTCTTTGCTACAAAAAGGATTGGGCCATATTGCTGCACCCTATTTACTTTCATTACTTGTTTCTCGTTACAATTTATCTTATCACACAACTATCTGTTACCGATAATTTCAGTGCTTGCAGAGAATACCTTGCCGGAAACCGCTTATCATTTCCTTCTGCTCCTCGTTGGGTTCGGCACTCTTACTTATCGAAAAGGCTATGATAGATCCCCTACACTTGTGGGTCATCAAGACTCTTTTCTGGCGCCGTTGTCGGGGAGTGAATCGCCTTTGGTAGGTGGAATTTGGTAAGGAAAAATTTACATAGTGTGCTGAAATTTACTGTCACTTGTTACTATGGAACATAATCCTTTGAGGGGCTTGTTCGGGGTATCTTCACCCCAACCAGTAGAGCAAAGAGTTGCTCCTCAACCTACTGAACCTACTGAAAATGTTTACTTCGAAATCCCTTCGGATATGATAGAGAAACTGCTAGCTAATCCTTTCACAGGTGATGGAACATTACATCCCGATTTGCACCTAATCTATGTGGATGAAGTTTGTGGATTATTTACGCTTGCAGGTATGCCCGAGGATGTTATCAAGAAGAAGGTCTTCCCTTTATCTTTGAAGGGAGAGGCATTGACATGGTTTAGGCTATGTGATGATATGGGATCATAGAACTACAAACGATTGAAATTGGAATTTCACTAGAAGTTTTATCCTATGCATCTTGTTCATCGTGATCGTAATTATATATATAATTTTTGGCCTCGCAAAGGAGAAAGCATCGCTCAAGCTTGGGGGAGGCTTAAGTCAATGTTATATTCATGCCCCAATCATGAGCTCTCAAGACAAATGATTATTCAAATTTTTTGTGCTCGGCTATCTCTCAGTAATCGCTCCATGCTTGGTACTTCTTGTACTGGTTCTTTTATGATGAAGACTATTGAATTCAAATGAGATTTGTTGGAGAGAATTAAACGCAACTCTGAAGATTGCGACCTTGACGAAGGTAAGGAGTCAGGTACAACACCTAAGTTTGATTGTGTTAAATCTTTTATGGATACCGATGCTTTTCATGAATTTAGCACTAAATATGGACTTGACTCTGAGATAGTAGCTTCTTTCTGTGAATCCTTTGCTACTCATGTTGATCTCCCTAAGGAGAAGTGGTTTAAATATAATCCTCCCATTGAAGTAAAAGTAGTTGCACCTATTAAAGTTAAAGAAAAGACTACCACTTATAATGATCCTGTTGTTCCTACTACTTATATTGAGAAACCACCTTTCCCTGTTAGAATAAAGGATCATGCTAAAGCTTCAATTGTGGTTAACAAAAGAAACATTAAGACACCCAAACCCCCTGAGCAAATTAAAGTTGAACCTAGTGTTGCTATGGTTAAGGATCTCTTGGGCGATAATATTGATGGGCATGTTATTTACTTCTGCAATGAATCTGCTAGAATTGCTAGACCCGATACTAAAAATAAACATAGATCTGTTGTAGGCATGCATGTTATTTATGTTAGAATAGGAGATCATTGCTATCATGGTTTATGTGATATGGGTGCTAGTGCAAGTGCAATACCTCATTCCTTATACAAAGAAATTATGCATGATATTGCACCTGCTGAGATAGAAGAGATTGATGTTACAATTAAGCTTGCCAATAGAGATACCATTTCACCAGTTGGGATTGTTAGAGATGTTGAAGTCTTGTGTGGGAAAGTTAAATATCCTGTTGATTTTCTTGTTCTTGGTTCCCCACAAGATGACTTTTGTCCCATTATATTTGGTAGACCCTTCTTGAATACTGTTAATGCTAAGATAGACTGCAATAAAGATATTGTTTCTGTTGGTTTGGGGGATATGTCTCATGAGTTTAATTTTGCTAAGTTTCGTAGACAACCCCATGATAAAGAATTGCCTAGTAAAGATGAAATTATTGGTCTTGCTTCTATTGCCGTGCCTCCTACTAATCGTTCAGAACAATATTTGCTAGACCATGAAAATGATATGTTCATGAATGAAAGAAGGGAAATAGATGAAGTATTCTTTAAGCAGGGACCTATTTTGAAACACAACTTGCCTGTTGAAATTCTAGGGGACCCTCCTCCACCCAAGGGTGATCCCGTGTTTGAGCTTAAACCTTTACCTGATACTCTCAAATATGCTTATCTTGGTGAGAAAGAGATATATCCTGTTATAATTAGTGCTAACCTTTCAGAGCATGAGGAAAAGAAATTATTGAAAACTCCGAAGAAGCACCATGCTGCTATTGGATATACTCTTGATGATCTTAAGGGCATTAGTCCCACTTTATGCCAGCACAAAATAAAATTGGAGAAGGATGCTAAACCAGTTGTTTATCACCAACGACGGTTAAATCCTAAGATGAAAGAAGTGGTAAAAGAAATACTAAAGCTTCTGGGGGCAGGTACAATTTATCCCGTTGCTGATAGTCAGTGGGTAACCCCTGTCCATTGTGTCCCTAAGAAGGGAGGTATTACTGTTGTTCCTAATGATAAAGATGAATTGATCCCACAAAGAATTGTTACAGGTTATAGAATGGTAATTGATTTCCGCAAATTAAATAAAGCTACTAAAAAGGATCATTACCCGTTACCTTTTATTGATCAAATGCTAGAAATATTATCCAAACATACACATTTTTGCTTCCTAGATGGTTATTCTGGTTTCTCTCAAATACCTGTGTCAAAAGAGGATCAAGAAAATACAACTTTTACTTGCCCTTTCGGTACCTTTGCTTATAGATGTATGCCTTTTGATTTATGTAATGCAGCTGCTACCTTTCAAATATGTATGCCTGCTATATTCTCTAACTTTTGTGAAAATATTGTTGAGGTAATCATGGATGATTTCTATGTAATTGAGTCCGTGAGCTATATAATAAAGATTAGTGTTGAGTCAAGGGCTTGATTATCTTGCTATGATCTTGAGGGAATAAAATAAAAGAAAAATAAATAAAGAGATCATAAGGATCTTATGGAGAGTAATGACTTCACATATAAAAGTATGATGAATAAAAGTTGTTGAAAGTTGACAAACATAGTTTTGGTCATCGTTGCAATTAATAGGAAGTAATAAAGAAAGAGAGGTTTTCACATATAAATATACTATCTTGGACATCTTTTATGATTGTGAGCACTCATTAAAATATGACATGCTAAAGAGTTGACGTTGGACAAGGAAGACAACATAATGGGTTATGTTTTCTTACATCTCAGATAAATTATATTGTCATGGATCGTCCAACATGTTGAGCTTGCCTTTCCCTCTCATGCTAGCCAATTTCTTTGCACCAAGTAGAGATACTACTTGTGCTTCCAAATATCCCTAAACCCATTTTTGCCATGAGAGTCCACCATACCTACCTATGGATTGAGTAAGATCCTTCAAGTAAGTTGTCATCGGTGCACACAATAAAAATTGCTCTCTAAATATGTATGATCTATTAATGTGGAGAAAATAAGCTTTATACGATCTTGTGATGTGGAAGAAATAAAAGCGACAGACTGCATAATGAAGGTCCATATCACAAGTGGCAATATAAAGTGACATTCTTTTGCATTAAGATTTCGTGCATCCAACCATAAAAGTGCATGACAACCTCTGCTCCCCTCTGTGAAGGGCCTACCTTTTACTTTTATCTTCTACCTTATATAAGAGTCGTGGTGATCTTCACCTTTCCTTTTTACATTTTATCCTTTGGCAAGCACAATGTGTTGGAAAGATCCAGATACATATAGCTAATTGGATGTGAGTTTTCATGAACTATTATTGTTGACATTACCCTTGAGGTAAAAAGTTGAGAGGCAAACTATAAGCCCCTACCTTTCTCTGTGTCTGGCTAAAACTTCATAACCATACATATTGCATGAGTGTTAGCAATTGTGGAAGACTAAATGATAGTTGAGTATGTGGACTTGCTGAAAAGCTCTTATTGACTCTTTTCGATATTATGATAAATTGCAATTGCTTCAATGACTAAAATTGTAGTTTGTTAGTTTTCAATGAAGTTTATGATTCATACTTGAAATTGTGATTGAATTGTTACTTTAGCATGAGAGATCATATGACAATATATATGTTGCTGTTCTAAGAATGATCATGATGCCCTCATGTCCATATTTTATTTTATCGACACCTCTATCTCTAAACATGTGGACATATTTTTCGATTTCAGCTTTCGCTTGAGGACAAGCGAGGTCTAAGCTTGGGGGAGTTGATACGTCCATTTTGCATCATGTTTTTATTTTGATAATTATAGCATTATGGGCTGTTATTACACATTATGTCACAGTACTTATGCCTATTATCTCTTATTTTACAAGGTTTACATGAAGAGGGGGAATGCCGGCAGCTGGAATTCTGGGCTGGAAAAGGAGCAAATATTAGAGACCTATTCTGCACATCTCCAAAAGCCCTGAAACTCCACGGGAGTTATTTCAAAATATATAAAAAATACTGAGCGAAGAAAGTATCAGAGGGGGGCCACCCACCATCCACGAGGGTGGGGGGCGCGCCCCCTGCCTCATGGGCCCCCTGGTGGCCCTTTGATGCCCACCTTTGGCTATATGGAGTCTTTCATCGAGGAAAAAAATCATAAGCAAGCTCACGGGACGAAACTCCGCCGCCACGAGGCGGAACCTTGGTGGAACCAATCTAGGGCTCCAGCGGAGCTGTTCTGCCGGGGAAACTTCCCTCTGGGAGGGGGAAATCATCACCATCATAATCACCAACGATCCTCTCATCGGGAGGGGGTCAATCTCCATCAACATCTTCACCAGCACCATCTCATATCAAACCCTAGTTCATCTCTTGTATCCAATCTTTGTATCCAAACCTCAGATTGGTACCTGTGGGTTGCTAGTAGTGTTGATTACTCCTTGTAGTTGATGCTAGTTGGTTTACTTGGTGGAAGATCATATGTTCAGATCCATTATGCATATTAATACCCCTCTGATTATGAACATGAATATGCTTTGTGAGTAGTTACGTTTGTTCCTGAGGACAAGGGAGAAGTCTTGCTATAAGTAGTCATGTGAATTTGGTATTCGTTCGATATTTTGATGAGATGTATGTTGTCTTTCCTCTAGTGGTGTCATGTGAACGTCGACTACATGACACTTCACCATTGTTTGGGCCTAAAGGAGGGCATTGAGAAGTAATAAGTAGATGATGGGTTGCTAGAGTGACAGAAGCTTAAATCCTAGTTTATACATTGCTTTGTAAGGGGCTGATTTGGATCCATATGTTTCATGCTATGGTTAGGTTTACCTTAATACTTCTGTTGTAGTTGCGGATGCTTGCAATAGGGGTTAATCATAAGTGAGATGCTTGTCCAAGTAAGGACAGTACCCAAGCACCGGTCCACCCACATATCAAATTATCAAAGTACCGAACAAGAATCATACGAGCGTGATGAAAACTAGCTTGACGATAATTCCCATGTGTCCTCGGGAGCGCTTTCCTTCATATAAGAGTTTGTCCAGGCTTGTCCTTTGCTACAAAAAGGATTGGGCCATCTTGCTGCACCCTATTTACTTTCATTACTTGTTGCTCGTTACAATTTATCTTATCACACAACTATCTGTTACCGATAATTTCAGTGCTTGCAGAGAATACCTTGTTGGAAACCGCTTATCATTTCCTTTTGCTCCTCGTTGGGTTCGACACTCTTACTTATCTAAAAGGCTACGATAGATCCCCTACACTTGTGGGTCATCAATGGCCCAGAGAGGCTCTTCGGGACAACACTTCGGCGTCGTCCGTGGCGGTTGGCGGAGAGGCTCGCGGAGGCGTCTCACTCTCCACCATGGCCTGCTCCAACGAGTTCCCCGAAGATGATGATAGTTGGGGGAGATCACGGGCCGGACTGAAGCACACAATATAATGTGTTAAAACTACAATCATAAATACCGGATATATGTAAGGCATCCTTGGATACTTATGAATCGGCCAAGGGCTTCGACCTGGGGTGCCACTCGGGGATGGCTTCGGCATCCGACTTCGAGTCGTCTGAGAGTGATATCTTCCCCCTCTTGGACGCCTCCGCCTCTGGGTCTATAGAGGCCACCCTTTTCTTCTTGCTCCCCTTAAGGGGATAATTGCTCTCTTCCTCCTCCTCCTCCTCTTCGTCTTCATGTCCCTTGTGGGAGGACGGAGGCTCGGTATCTCCGGAAACATTGTCCGAAGTACCTTTACAGCGGAGGCCACCTTTGTCCTCCTTGCCCTTCTTCTTGGCCTTCTTCTCGGGTGCCTGGTACGGCGCTGGGACCAGCATCCTCGTTAGCAGAGGATCAACTGGGTTTTTGGTAGCGGAGATGGACACTTAATCCGCTCCACCTTCTTCGTCCAGCCCTGATTAAAGGATGGAAGTCTCAGCATACCCCTTTGATTTGTGAGCTAAGTTATGTTCGGAAACCGAAAAACTTACCGGGCTGGCCGGATGAGCGCAGTCGAGGCCGATGTCGTCGATCGTCTCTGGCCACAACTTTTGGGCCTTGAAAAGCAGCTTCGAGATATCTTCGTGCGTCGTGCCGAAGAATCACTACAGGGTCCATGGCCCTTCCGGATTGAACTCCCACATGTGGAGAGGCTGTCTCTGGCAGGGAAGGGTTCGGCGGAATAGCATCACCTGAATCACGTTAGTGAGGCTGGTGTTCTTTTCTATAATGTTTTTGATGCGCTTTTGCAGCACCAACACCTCGTCGGTTGATCCCCAGTCCAGACCCTTGTTAGTCCACGACGCGAGCCGCATCGGGGGTCCAGATCTAAACTCAGAAGTGGCTGCCCAGTTGGCGCCGTGGGGTTCGGTGATGTAGAACCACTCCTGCTACCATATCTTGACAGTTTCCACGAAGGCCCCTTTGGGCCAGGTGACATTGGGGAGCTTACTCACCATAGCACCTCCGCAGTCAGTGTGCTACCCGTCAACCACCTTCGGCTTCGCGTTGAAGACTTTGAGCCATAGGACGAAGTGGGAGGAGGGGATGCGGAGGAGCGCCTCGCACATGACGATAAACACTGAGATGTGGAGGAAGGAGTTTGGGGCTAGATCATGGAAATCTAGCCCATAATAGAACATGAGGGTGTGGACAAAAGGGTGAGGTGCAAACCCTAGTCTGCGAAGGAAGTTGGGGATAAATACCACCCTTTTTCCGGGCTCCAGAGTTGGGATGACCTGCTTCTTGGCAGGGATCCTGTGTGCAACGTCCGCACTCAGGTACCCCGCCTCCCGGAGCTCCTTGATGTCCTTCTCCGTCACAGAGGAGGCTGTTGGGTTTCGTAGTAATTTCAAAAATTTTCCTACGCACACGCAAGATCATGGTGATGTACAACAACGAGAGGGGAGAGTGTGATCTACGTACCCTTGTAGATCGCAACAGAAGCGTTTGGTTGATGTAGTCGTACGTCTCCACGGCCCGACCTATCAAGCACCGAAACTACGGCACCTCCGAGTTCTAGCACACGTTCAGCTCGATGACGATCCCCGGACTCCGATCCAGCAAAGTGTCGGGGAAGAGTTCCGTCAGCACGACGGCGTGGTGACGATCTTGATGCACTACCGTTGCAGGGCTTCGCCTAAGCACCGCTACAATATTATCGAGGACTATGGTGGAAGGGGGCACCGCACACGGCTAAGAATATGATCACGTGGATCAACTTGTGTGTCTAGGGGTGCCTCCTGCCCCCGTATATAAAGGAGCAAGGGGAGGAGGCCGGCCGGCCCTATAGGCGCGCCAAGGAGGAGTCCTCCTCCTAGTAGGAGTAGGACTCCTACTAGGAGGGGGAAAGAAGTGGGGAGGGAGAGGGAAAAGGGGGGGGCGCCGCCCCCCTCTCCTAGTCCAATTCGGACCAGGGGGGAGGAGGCGCACGGCCCACCTTTGGCTGCCCCTCTCTCTCTCCACTAAGGCCCATATGGCCCATTATTTCTCCCGGGGGGTTCCGGTAACCCTCCGGCTCTCCGGTTTTCTCCGAAATCACCCGGAACACTTCCGGTGTCCGAATATAGCTGTCCAATATATCAATCTTTATGTCTCGACCATTTCGAGACTCCTCGTCATGTCCGTGATCACATCCGGGACTCCGAACTAACTTCGGTACATCAAAACTCATAAACTCATAATATAACTGTCATCGAAACCTTAAGCGTGCGGACCCTACGGGTTCGAGAACAATGTAGACATGACCGAGACACGTCTCCGGTCGATAACCAATAGCGGAACCTGGATGCTCATATTGGCTCCTACATATTCTACGAAGATCTTTATCGGTCAGACCGCATAACAACATACGTTGTTCCCTTTATCATCGGTATGTTACTTGCCCAAGATTCGATCGTCGGTATCCCATACCTAGTTCAATCTCGTTACCGGCAAGTCTCTTTACTCGTTCCGTAATACATCATCTCACAACTAACTCATTAGTTGCAATGCTTGCAAGGCTTATGTGATGTGCATTACCAAGAGGGCCCAGAGATACCTCTCCGACAATTGGAGTGACAAATCCTAATCTCGAAATACGCCAACCCAACATGTACCTTTGGAGACACCTGTAGAGCTCCTTTATAATCACCCAGTTACGTTGTGACGTTTGGTAGCACACAAAGTGTTCCTCCGGCAAACGGGAGTTGCATAATCTCATAGTCATAGGAACATGTATAAGTCATGAAGAAAGCAATAGCAACATACTAAACGATCGGGTGCTAAGCTAATGGAATGGGTCATGTCAATCAGATCATTCATCTAATGATGTGATCCTGTTAATCAAATGACAACTCTTTGTCCATGGTTAGGAAACATAACCATCTTTGATTAACAAGCTAGTCTATTAGAGGCATACTAGTGACACTCTGTTTGTCTATGTATTCACACATGTATTATGTTTCCGGTTAATACAATTCTAGCATGAATAATAAACTTTTATCATGATATATAAGGAAATAAATAATAACTTTATTATTGCCTCTAGGGCATATTTCCTTCAGTCTCCCACTTGCACTAGAGTCAATAATCTAGATTACACAGTAATGATTCTAACACCCATGGAGCCTTGGTGCTGATCATGTTTTGCTCGTGGAAGAGGCTTAGTCAACGGGTCTGCTACATTCAGATCCGTGTGTATCTTGCAAATCTCTATGTCTCCCACCTGGACTAGATCCCGGATGGAATTGAAGCGTCTCTTGATGTGCTTGGTTCTCTTGTGAAATCTGGATTCCTTTGCCAAGGCAATTGCACCAGTATTGTCACAAAAGATTTTCATTGGACCCGATGCACTAGGTATGGCACCTAGATCGGATATGAACTCCTTCATCCAGAATCCTTCATTCGCTGCTTCCGAAGCAGCTATGTATTCCGCTTCACACATAGATCCCGCCACGACGCTCTGTTTAGAACTGCACCAACTGACAGCTCCACCGTTTAATGTAAACACGTATCCGGTTTGCGATTTAGAATCGTCCGGATCAGTGTCAAAGCTTGCATCAACGTAACCGTTTACGATGAGCTCTTTGTCACCTCCATATACAAGAAACATATCCTTAGTCCTTTTCAGGTACTTCAGGATGTTCTTGACCGCTGTCCAGTGATCCACTCCTGGATTACTTTGGTACCTCCCTGCTAGACTTATAGCAAGGCACACATCAGGTCTGGTACACAGCATTGCATACATGATAGAGCCTATGGCTGACGCATAGGGAACATCTTTCATTTTCTCTCTATATTCTGCAGTGGTCGGGCATTGAGTCTGACTCAACTTCACACCTTGTAACACAGGCAAGAACCCTTTATTTGCTTGATCCATTTTGAACTTCTTCAAAATCTTGTCAAGGTATGTGCTTTGTGAAATTCCAATTAAGCGTCTTGATCTATCTCTATAGATCTTTATGCCTAATATGTAAGCAGCTTCACCGAGGTCTTTCATGGAAAAACTCTTATTCAAGTATCCCTTTATGCTATCCAGAAATTCTATATCATTTCCAATCAGTAATATGTCATCCACATATAATATCAGAAATGCTACAGAGCTCCCACTCACTTTCTTGTAAATACAGGATTCTCCAAAGGTCTGTATAAAACCAAATGCTTTGATCACACTATCAAAGCGTTTATTCCAACTCCGAGAGGCTTGCACTAGTCCATAAATGGATCGCTGGAGCTTGCACACTTTGTTAGCTCCCTTTGGATCGACAAAACCTTCCGGTTGCATCATATACAACTCTTCTTCCAGAAATCCATTCAGGAATGCAGTTTTGACATCCATCTGCCAAATTTCATAATCATAAAATGCGGCAATTGCTAACATGATTTGGACAGACTTAAGCATCGCTACGGGTGAGAAGGTCTCATCGTAGTCAACCCCTTGAACTTGTCGAAAACCTTTTGCGACAACTAGAGCTTTGTAGACAGTAATATTACCGTCAGCGTCAGTCTTCTTCTTGAAGATCCATTTATTCTCAATTGCTTGCCGATCATCGGGCAAGTCAACCAAAGTCCATACTTTGTTCTCATACATGGATCCCATCTCAGATTTCATGGCTTCAAGCCATTTTTCGGAATCTGGGCTCACCATTGCTTCTTCATAGTTCGTAGGTTCATCATGATCTAGTAGCATGACTTCCAGAACAGGATTACCGTACCACTCTGGTGCAGATCTTACTCTGGTTGATCTACGAGGTTCAGTAGTATCTTGTTCTGAAGTTTCATGATCATTATCATTAGCTTCCTCACTAATTGGTGTAGGTGTCGCAGAAACAGGTTTCTGTGATGTACTACTTTCCAATAAGGGAGCAGGTACAGTTACCTCGTCAAGTTCTACTTTCCTCCCACTCACTTCTTTCGAGAGAAACTCCTTCTCTAGAAAGGATCCATTCTTAGCAACGAATGTCTTGCCTTCGGATCTGTGATAGAAGGTGTACCCAACAGTCTCCTTTGGGTATCCTATGAAGACACATTTCTCCGATTTGGGTTCGAGCTTATCAGGTTGAAGCTTTTTCACATAAGCATCGCAGCCCCAAACTTTAAGAAACGACAACTTTGGTTTCTTGCCAAACCATAGTTCATAAGGTGTCGTCTCAACGGATTTTGATGGTGCCCTATTTAACGTGAATGTGGCCGTCTCTAAAGCATAACCCCAAAATGATAGCGGTAAATTTGTAAGAGACATCATAGATCGCACCATATCAAGTAAAGTACGATTACGACGTTCGGACACACCATTATGCTGAGGTGTTCCGGGTGGCGTGAGTTGCGAAACTATTCCGCATTGTTTCAGATGTAGACCAAACTCGTAACTCAAATATTCTCCTCCACGATCAGATCGCAGAAACTTTATTTTCTTGTTACGATGATTTTCAACTTCACTCTGAAATTCTTTGAACTTTTCAAATGTTTCAGACTTATGCTTCATTAAGTAGATATACCCATATCTGCTTAAATCATCTGTGAAGGTGAGAAAATAACGATATCCGCCACGAGCCTCAACATTCATCGGACCACATACATCTGTATGTATGATTTCCAACAAATCTGTTGCTCTCTCCATTGTACCGGAGAACGGTGTTTTAGTCATCTTGCCCATAAGGCACGGTTCGCAAGTACCAAGTGATTCATAATCAAGAGGTTCCAAAAGTCCATCGGTATGGAGTTTCTTCATGCGCTTTACACCGATATGACCTAAACAGCAGTGCCACAAATAAGTTGCACTATCATTATCAACTCTGCATCTTTTGGCTTCAACATTATGAATATGTGTGTTACTACTATCGAGATTCATCAAAAATAGACCACTCTTCAAAGGTGCATGACCATAAAAGATATTACTCATATAAATAGAACAACCATTATTCTCTGATTTAAATGAATAACCGTCTTGCATTAAACAAGATCCAGATATAATGTTCATGCTCAACGCTGGCACCAAATAACAATTATTTAGGTCTAATATTAATCCCGAAGGTAGATGTAGAGGTAGCGTGCCGACCGCGATCACATCGACTTTAGAACCATTTCCCACGCGCATGGTCACCTCGTCCTTTGCCAGTGTTTGCTTAATCCGTAGTCCCTGTTTCGAGTTGCAAATATTAGCAACAGAACCAGTATCAAATACCCAGGTGCTACTGCGAGCTCTAGTAAGGTACACATCAATAACATGTATATCACATATACCTTTGTTCACCTTGCCATCCTTCTTATCCGCCAAATACTTGGGGCAGTTCCGCTTCCAGTGACCAGTCTGCTTGCAGTAGAAGCACTCAGTTTCAGGCTTAGGTCCAGACTTGGGTTTCTTCTCCTGATCAGCAACTTGCTTGCTTTTCTTCTTGAAGTTCCCCTTCTTCTTCCCTTTGCCCTTTTTCTTGAAACTAGTGGTCTTGTTGACTATCAACACTTGATGCTCCTTCTTGATTTCTACCTCCGCAGCTTTCAGCATTGCGAAGAGCTCGGGAATAGTCTTATTCATCCCTTGCATATTATAGTTCATCACAAAGCTCTTGTAGCTTGGTGGCAGTGATTGGAGAATTCTGTCAATGACGCAATCATCTGGAAGATTAACTCCCATCTGAATCAAGTGATTATTATACCCAGACATTTTGAGTATATGCTCACTGACAGAACTCTTCTCCTCCATCTTGCAGCTATAGAACTTATTGGAGACTTCATATCTCTCAATCCGGGCATTTGCTTGAAATATTAACTTCAACTCCTGGAACATCTCATATGCTCCATGACGTTCAAAACGTCGTTGAAGTCCCGATTCTAAGCCGTAAAGCATGGCACACTGAACTATCGAGTAGTCATCAGCTTTGCTCTGCCAGACATTCATAACATCTGGTGTTGCTCCAGCAGTAGGCCTGGCACCCAGCGGTGCTTCCAGGACGTGATTCTTCTGTGCAGCAATGAGGATAATCCTCAAGTTACGGACCCAGTTCGTGTAATTGCTACCATCATCTTTCAACTTTTCTTTCTCAAGGAACACATTAAAATTTAACGGAACAACAGCACGGGCCATTTATCTACAATTAACATAAACAAGCAAGATACTATCAGGGACTAAGTTCATGATAAATTTAAGTTCAATTAATCATATTACTCAAGAACTCCCACTTAGATAGACATCCCTCTAATCATCTAAGTGATCACGTGATCCAAATCAACTAAACCATAACCGATCATCACGTGAAATGGAGTAGTTTTCAATGGTGAACATTGCTATGTTGATCATATCTACTATATGATTCACGCTCGATCTTTCGATCTTAGTGTTCCGAGGCCATATCTGCATATGCTAGGCTCGTCAAGTTTAACCTGAGTATTCTGCGTGTGCAAAACTGGCTTGCACCCGTTGTAGATGGACGTAGAGCTTATCACACCCGATCATCACGTGGTGTCTGGGCACGACGAACTTTGGCAACGGTGCATACTCAGGGAGAACACTTTTATCTTGAAATTTAGTGAGAGATCATCTTATAATGCTACCGTCAATCAAAGCAAGATAAGATGCATAAAAGATAAACATCACATGCAATCAATATAAGTGATATGATATGGCCATCATCATCTTGTGCTTGTGATCTCCATCCTTGAAGCACCATCGTGATCACCATCGTCACCGGCGTGACACCTTGATCTCCATCGTAGCATCGTTGTCGTCTCGCCAATCTTATGCTTCTACGACTATCGCTACCGCTTAGTGATAAAGTAAAGCATTACAGGGCAATTGCATTGCATACAATAAAGCGACAACCATATGGCTCCTGCCAGTTGCCGATAACTCGGTTACAAAACATGATCATCTCATACAATAAAATTTAGCATCATGTCTTGACCATATCACATCACGACATGCCCTGCAAAAACAAGTTAGACGTCCTCTACTTTGTTGTTGCAAGTTTTACGTGGCTGCTACGGGCTTAAGCAAGAACCAATCTTACCTACGCATCAAAACCACAACGATAGTTTGTCAAGTTGGTGCTGTTTTAACCTTCGCAAGGACCGGGCGTAGCCACACTCGGTTCAACTAAAGTTGGAGAAACTGTCACCCGCAAGCCACCTATGTGCAAAGCACGTCGGGAGAACCGGTCTCGCGTAAGCGTACGCGTAATGTCGGTCCGGGCCGCTTCGTCCAACAATACCGCCGAACCAAAGTATGACATGCTGGTAAGCAGTATGACTTATATCGCCCACAACTCACTTGTGTTCTACTCGTGCATATAACATCAACATATAAAACCTAGGCTCGGATGCCACTGTTGGGTTTCTTAGTAATTTCAAAAAATTTCCTATGCACATGCAAGATCATGGTTATGTACATCAACGAGAGGGGGAGAGTGTGATCTACGTACCCTTGTAGATCGCAACAGAAGCGTTTGGTTGATGTAGTCGTACGTCTCCACGACCCGACCGATCAAGCACTGAAACTACAGCATCTCCGAGTTCTAGCACACGTTCAGCTCGATGACGATCCCCGGACTCCGATCCAGCAAAGTGTCGGGGAAGAGTTCCGTCAGCATGACGGCGTGGTGACGATCTTGATGCACTACCGTCGCAGGGCTTCGCCTAAGCACCGCTACAATATTATCGAGGACTATGGTGGAAGGGGGCACTGCACACGGCTAAGAATATGATCACGTGGATCAACTTGTGTGTCTAGGGGTGCCTCCTGCCCCCATATATAAAGGAGCAAGGGGAGGAGGCCGGCCGGCCCTATAGGCGCACCAAGGAGGAGTCCTCCTCCTAGTAGGAGTAGGACTCCTACTAGGAGGGGGAAAGAAGTGGGGAGGGAGAGGGAAAAGGGGGGGCGCCGCCCCCCTCTCCTAGTCCAATTCGGACCAGGGGGGAGGAGGCGCGCGGCCCACCTTTGGCTGCCCCTCTCTCTCTCCACTAAGGCCCATATGGCCCATTACTTCTCCCTGGGGGGTTCCGGTAACCCTCCGGCTCTCCGTTTTTCTCCGAAATCACCCGGAACACTTCCGGTGTCCGAACATAGCCGTCCAATATATCAATATTTATGTCTCAACCATTTCGAGACTCCTCGTCATGTCCATGATCACATCCGGGACACCGAACTAACTTCGGTACATCAAAACTCATAAACTCATAATATAACTGTCATCGAAACCTTAAGCGTGCGGACCCTACGGGTTCGAGAACAATGTAGAGATGACCGAGACACGTCTCCGGTCAATAACCAATAGCGGAACCTGGATGCTCATATTGGCTCCTACATATTCTACGAAGATCTTTATCGGTCAGACCGCATAACAACATACGTTGTTCCCTTTGTCATCGGTATGTTACTTGCCCAAGATTCGATCGTCGGTATCCAATACCTAGTTCAATCTCGTTATCGGCAAGTCTCTTTACTCATTCCGTAATACATCATCTCACAACTAACTCATTAGTTGCAATGCTTGCAAGGCTTATGTGATGTGCATTACTGAGAGGGCCCAAAGATACCTCTCCGACAATTGGAGTGACAAATCCTAATCTCGAAATACGCCAACCCAACATGTACCTTTGGAGACACCTGTAGAGCTCCTTTGTAATCACCCAGTTATGTTGTGACGTTTGGTAGCACACAAAGTGTTCCTCCGGCAAACGGGAGTTGCATAATCTCATAGTCATAGGAACATGTATAAGTCATGAAGAAAGCAATAGCAACATACTAAACGATCGGGTGCTAAGCTAATGGAATGGGTCATGTCAATCAGATCATTCATCTAATGATGTGATCCTGTTAATCAAATGACAACTCTTTGTCCATGGTTAGGAAACATAACCATCTTTGATTAACAAGCTAGTCTATTAGAGGCATACTAGTGACACTCTGTTTGTCTATGTATTCACACATGTATTATGTTTCCGGTTAATACAATTCTAGCATGAATAATAAACTTTTATCATGATATATAAGGAAATAAATAATAACTTTATTATTGCCTCTAGGGCATATTTCCTTCAGAGGCCACCCACTTTCCTTGAGAACCGGATCCAGACATGGCTGGAGAGGTTGGTGACGGTGGGGAAGATCGAAGCTTGAGTGCTGGAGCTCGAGGATGGGAAGGCTGAGGAAAGAAGAAGGCGTGGGGTAAAAAAGATGGATCTTTATCCGCTTGTATAGGCCGTGAATACCAAGAGCCCGCCCCACTAGGCTTAAAACTCGTCTATTCCCAAGGGGTCGTGCGAATCGCATGGTTGGATTACCCAAACCCGTATTAATGAGAATCCCACAATGAGGGGACACGATCTCTTCTTTCACAAGACATGTCGATGGAGACTGTACCTCGAAACACGAAGTGAGAGGCCAAAAAACGGTTCAAAATGATAAAGAGGCTAGACATAACATTTCATCGAAAAAGCTGCCAGTGGATATACCTTATTAAGCATTATGCCCTTGTAGTTGAGGCTTGTGGCCGTTATATAGAACCAGATACTGTTCTCTTGCTCAGAAGACTGCTTTGAAGTATTAGGAGGACGAACCCGCCTTGCAATGCCGAAGACAATCTGCATACCGAACACATCATCATCGAAAGACTGGTTCAGGGGCTACCGAGGGAATCCTGGATTACGGGATCCTCGAGTGTCTGGGCTATGTGACATGGGCCGGACTAGTGGGCCATGAAGATAAAAGGTAGAAGGCCTTCCCCCCGTGTCCGGATGGGACTCTCCTTTGCGTGGATGGCAAGTTTGACATCCCGATATGTAGTTTCCTTTCTCTGTAAACCGACTCTGTACAATCCTAGGCCCCTCCAGTGTCTATATAAACCGAAGGGTTTAGTCCGTAAAGGCTATCAAAAATCACATACGCTAGACATCTAGGGTTTAGCCATTATGATCTCGGGGTAGATTGACTCTTGTAACCCCTATACTCATCAAAGTCAATCAAGCAGGAAGTAGGGTATTGCCTCCATTAAGAGGGCCTGAACCTGGGTAAACATCGTGTCCCCCTTGTCTCCTATTACCTTCGATCCTCAGACGCATAGTTTGGTACCCCCTACTCGAGATCGGCCTGTTTTGACACCGACACTCGACAACCTCCAATGTTCGAGTACACGTGATAAAGCCCGTCCAACACCGACCTATTGAAAGGATCGAGAAGAGGTGTCTAGAGGGGGGGGGGTGATTAGACCCTCAACAGGCAAAAGTAGCAGTTTTTAAGTTCTTCAAGTTGAGGTGGAGTTTTAGCACAAGTTTAAGCATTCACAATACATTTCAAGCAAGCATGGCAAGAGTATATGAGCAGCGGAAAGTAAAGCATGCAAGTTGCAAGAAAGTAAAGGGACAGGATTGGAGTGTGCAAATGCAATCAGAGACATGGAGATTTTTGGCGTGGTTCTGATAGGTGGTGCTATCGTACATCCACGTTGGTGGAGACTTCAACCCACGATGGGTAACGGTTGCGCGAGTCCACGGAGGGCTCCACCCATGAAGGGTCCAGGAAGAAGCAACCTTGTCTATCCCACCATGGCCATTGCCCACGAAGGACTTGCCTCACTTGGGTAGATCTTCACGAAGTAGGCGATCTCCTTTCCCTTACAAACTCCTTGGTTTAACTCCACAATCTTTGACGGAGGCTCCCAAGTGACACCTAACCAATCTAGGGGACACCACTCTCCAAAAGGTAATAGATGGTGTGTTGATGATGAACTCCTTGCTCTTGTGCTTCAAATGATAGTCTCCCCAACACTCAACTCTCTCTCACAGATTTGGCTATGGTGGAAAGATGAGTTGAGTGAAAAGCAACTTATTGGGGAAGGATAAAGATCAAGATTCTTATGGTTGGATTGGAATGCCTTGGTCTCAACACATTAGTAGGTGGTTCTCTCTCAGAAAATGAGTAGTGGAAGTGTAGGCACGTTCTGATGGCTCTCTCTTGAATAGAGAAGGGGGTGGAGGGGTATATATAGCCTCCACACAAAATCTAACCGTTACACACATTTGACCCAACTCGGTCAGACTGAATAGGTGAACTCGGTGAGACCGATTCAGTTCAAAATGTGAGCGTTAGAATTCTCGGTGGGACCGACATGATCAACTCGGTGGGACCGATGTGCTAGGGTTAAGGCAAAACCTTATCTCGGTTTGACCAATTACATAAACTCGGTGAGGCCAATTTCAGTAATAAGAAAACAGAGAGTTTGTTAGGCAAACTCCATGGGACCGATTGGATATTTTGGTGAGACCGAAATAATTGCAACAGGGAACACAGAGTTTGCAAGGCCATCTCGGTGAGACCAAGATCCTATTGGTGAGACCAAGATCCTATCGGTGAGACCAAAGTGATTAGGGTTTCTAGCAGTGGCTATGTCAACTGAACTCGGTGGCGCCGGATGAATCAAATCGGTGGGGCCGAGTTTGACTTTAGGTTTAGGACATATTTGGAATTAAGAGAGTGGTTGAGGGCTTTGGAGCATATCACTAAGCACTTTGAGCAAGTAGACCATTAGGCAACACCTCATCCCCTTTTAATAGTATTGGCTTTTCCTATGGACTCAATGTGATCTTGGATCACTAAAACAGAAATGAAGAGTCTTGAGCTTTTGCCAATCTTTGTCCTTACCATTTTGAAGGGTCCACATCTCTAGTCCATGCCACACCATTGTTGAACTTTCTGAAATATACTAGATAAAGATATTAGTCCAACAAGAGATATGTTGACATTAATTACCAAAATCACCCAGGGAGCACTTGTGAATTCAATCTCCCCCTTTTTGGTAATTGATGACAACATACATCAAAGCTTTAGATAAAGATATGAAGAGTAACAAGTAAAGCTTTGGAAAGACATGTAACATGCATAGGCTCCCACTACATGTGTGCAATAATGTAAAGATAGTATGTAAGAGCCTGTGAATGCATAGGCATGTCAGAGCAAGGAATGAGTTACATGTATCTTGGCTATATGTAACAGAGCAAATGATGCAAATACATGAGTCCTTCTTGCAAACAATATGTACATCAGCTAGAGATCATCATGCACATGAGTGTGATGCATATACTTACCTTGTGGTCTTGAGCTAGCCTTTGAAAGAGATGAACTTGAGAAAACAGGGTTAGATAACACAAGGACACTACTAATCAAAGCAAGTTCAGAAAAACCACAAAAGTACCAAGACTGGGATGACATGTAAAGGGTGAGTACTTAGTACTCTATTTGGATATAGACATGTCCCTAAGGAATAAAGATATGCAATGAATCCCAAAGATTTTCTTCCCTCAGAAATGAACTCTTTCTCCCCCTGAATTTGATATTGGATAATGGGAGAAGGTAGGGTAAGAGAAAATCAGAGCAAAGGAAAATCATAGCAAAGAAAATATAACATACACTAACCTGTCTTTCCCCTCTTAAAGACACGTGAATTCTCTCCTCTATTGTTAATAAGCAGATGTGCTTTCTCTCCCATGAGATAAGCTTTGATGTGCTCTCTCTCCCCCTTTGACATCAATTTCCAAGAAGGGATTTTCTGGAGCATGAGTCAAATAGGTTTGGTCCTTGAGTCACAGTACAAAGCAACATGTAGTTTAAGATGCAAGTAGAGGATAAGAATCATCGAGTGGAGCTGGAGAAGGAATGACAACAGTAATGGCAAAAATATTTTCTCAGTAGTGAAATCGGTAAGGCTGATCCACTTTCATCGGTGACACCGAGTTGGCGGTGTCAAGGATGATACATATCGGTTAGACCGGGTTCGTCCTTGTAGATTGTACCGATGAATAGTCTACAAGGTGAATATCTGGATAAAAATCGTGTCAAAATTTCAGCCCAATCGGAGTTACGGATCTCCGGGAATTTAAGAAACGGTGAAAGGGCAGAATCGGGGAACACAGAAATAGAAGGAAACAAAGAGAGGGAGAGAGATCCAATCTCAGAGGAGCTCCCGCCCCTCCGCTGCCATGGAAGCCAAGGACTAGAGGTGAAACCCTTCTCCCATCTAGGGGGAAGGTGAAGGAAGAAGAAGAAGGGGGGCTCTCTCCCCGTCTCTCCCGGTGGCGCTGGAACGCCGCCGGGGCCATCGTCGCGACACCAATCTACACCAACAACTTCACCACCGTCATCACCAACTCTTGCCCCTCTATGTAGTGGTGTAACCCCTCTTTTACCCACTGTAATCTCTACTTAAACATGGTGCTCAATACTATATATTATTTCCCAATGATGTATGGCTATCCTATGATGTTTGAGTAGACCCGTTTTGTCCTATGGGTTAATTGATGATCGTGATTGGTTTGAGTTGCATGTTTTATTATTGGTGCTGTCCTATGGTGCTCTCCGTGTCGCGCAAGCATGAGGGATCCCCACTTTAGAGTTTGCAATATGTTCATGATTTTCTTATTGTGGGTGGCGTGAGTGACAGAAGCACAGACCCGAGTAAGTAGGTTGTTTGCGTATGGGAGTAAAGAGGACTTGATGCCTTATAGTGCTATGGTTGGGTTTTACCTTAATGATCTTTAGTAGTTGCGGATGCTTGCTAGAGTTCCAATCATAAGTGCATATGATCCAAGAAGAGAAACTATATTAGCTTATGCCTCTCCCTCAAATAAAATTGCAATAATGATTACCGGTCTAGTTATCGATTGTCTAGGGACAAATAACTTTCTCGTGACAAAAAGCTCTGTACTGAAAGTAACTTAGTTGTTTCTTTATCTAAAAAACCCCTAGAATTTATTTACATGCTCCTTATTATCTTGCAAACCTATCCAACAACACCTACAAAGTACTTCTAGTTTCATACATGTTCTAGGTAAAGCGAACGTTAAGCGTGCGTAGAGTTGTATCGGTGGTCGATAGAACTTGAGGGAATATTTGTTCTACATTTAGCTTCTCGTTGGGTTCAACACTCTTACTTTTCAAAAGAGGATACAATTGATCCCCTATACTAGTGGGTTATCAAGACCTTTTTCTGGCGCCGTTGCCGGGAGCAATAGCGTGGGGTGAATATTCTTGTGTGTGCTTGTTTGCATTATCACTAAGTGGATTTTATTTGTTGTTCTAAGTTGTTCTCACTACAAAAAAAAGACACATCCACGACATTTTGGGCCAAACGAATATTTTTTCTGTCATACTTATGACACTTCTATGACGATAATTGTGACAAAACCCGGTATCATCATAGATGTGGTGGGCTCCTACTTCTATGACAAAAAATCATGACAGAAAATGGGCTTTTCGTCCTGGGCGGGCCGGAGACGCAACTGCATGACATTCTTTGGGCCGTCCATGACGGAAAAAACCGTGGTAGAAGCGAGGGCGAGGAAAATATCGGGGTGTTCCCGGTTACGGTGGGTGGTTGGGGCTGAGCGATGCACGAAGGTTTGCGCGTTTCTCTCGTACACGCACGCGCATGGGTGCGAGGCGTTGGGCTCTAACTGAACCCGAGCGAGGCGTTCACCTACTAAACCCGAGCGATTGCACTGCAGGCTAAGCGTTACTGAACCCGAGCGATCGATCGATGGCTGTTAACTGAACCTGATTGAGCGATTCCTTCGCTACTGCTGCTAACTGAAGCCGATCGATGCTGCCTCTGGATGAACAGTGAGTGTTGCTGGGAGGGGGGGTTGGATGAACAGTTCCCGGTGGGGGTGGATGAACAGGACCCCATGGTGTTGCCTCTAGATGAAGAGGACCCCGATCGATCGAGCCGGTTGGGGCTGGATGAACAGGACCCCGTGGAATGCTGGATGAACAGGAGGACCCCGTGGAGGGCTGGATGAACAGTAGCCCGTGGAGGGGTGGTTGAACAGGAGCCTGTGGAGAGGGCTGGTTGAATAGTAGCTGGTGGTGTAGCGCGCGGTGGAGGCTGGATGAACAGGAGCCCGTGGATGAACAGTCGCAGGTGGAGGCTGGAGGAGGTCGACGGTGGATGAACAGTAGCCCATGGAGGCTGGAGGGGGTCGACGATGGAGATGAATAGTATCCCGTGGAGTCCCGTTTTGCGGTACGCCACACCCCTCCCGATGAACAGGACCCTCGTTTCGATCGTAGCGCTCCAACACAAGTCCGTTTCCTTCGTTTTGCGGTACGCCACACCCCTCTCGATGAACAGGATCCCGTTTCGAACGTGGCCGGTCAAACACGAGGCCATTTCCTCCGTTGTGCGGTATGCCAGGCCTTGTTTCCATCGGCTGTTCCGTCCAAGCCGGTTGGCTCCCACGCGTTCCGTTGCCTCCTGATGAACACGACGCATTCTGTTGCCTCCCCATGAACACGACGATGACGCAGTTTCTCCGTTCCGACCCAGCCATGTACACGAGCCATGGCCATACGTATGCGCGAGTAGGCGTTCGAGACCCCGCCTGTATGTACGCATGTGGCCGTATTTTCTTTCTTGCACACTGGCCGCTGTATGTACATGTACATGCTACGTGCGCACCTCTACTACGACACGTGCGCGCCTCTACATCGACCAGTATGAACGTACACGTTCGCGACCAGAATGACAACGCTACGTACGCTTCGACCAGGTGGGTCCCGACTGTCACACACTTCCTTGCGTGCGAAGATGTAGCTGGTGGGTCCCAGCAGTCATGGGAGCGATTCATTTTTTTTGCCCGGGCGCACTTCCTTGCATGCGAAGATGTAGCTGGTAGGTCCCAACAGTCAGGGGGGAAACTTTTTTTCACGAAATACGGTTGCCCGTCCGGTGGGTCCCTGCTGTCAGGTGGAGGAATCATTATTTTCCGCGTAATAAGGAGGCACTTCCTTGCTGCGGCCGTGGACCCAGCTGTCAGCCTCTCCACGTACAGTCCACGTCCTATGGAAGCCGTTCCTTAACCATGTTGACCACGCCACGACGAGAGCACCAGGGCGATGGACGACGGCGAGGCCTAGGAAGGCGACGACACGGAGCCGGGGAAGACGCGGTAGTGGATGCCCACGCGTAGAGGAGTATGAGGGTTCACTGGTTCGGCTGTGGTGTGAGGCTGCCGTCGCCGCAGAATAACAGGGGGTGTGGGTGAGTAGAGGGATGACCTGGCCAGCGGTGGGAGTAGTAGGGGGCCGTGAGGCCTCCGCGGCATCACAGCCGGCCACGGGAGGCAGGAGCACGCGGCACGATCGGCGCTGGTTTGGGCGGCTGGAGCAAGAAGACCAGAGGTTGAAGAATCACTACGGCCATTGGATGGACATCGTACGACCGCTGGAGCTAGAATCGTTCATATTGACTAAGTTGACAAAGCCCTCCGTTCCCGTCAACTTAGTAGGCCCACAAGTCAGCCTCACCAAGGTGGGTCCCAGCTAGCAGGGGGATTATTCATTTTTTTCTGCGTAATAAGGAGGCACTTCCGGTGGGTTTGAGCTGACAACGGGGGGAACGTTTTTTTCACGAAATATGGTGGCCCGTCTGGTGGGTCCCAGCAGTCAGGGGGAAACATTCTTTTACAAAATACGGTGGCCCGTACGGTGGGTCCCTGCTGTCAGGTGGAGGAATCATTATTTTCCACGTAATAAGGATGCACTTCCTTGCTGCGGCCGTGGACCCAGCTGTCAGCTCTCTAGTTGATGACCGCAATTCCCCCATACCACCATCACATGTGCTTGCTCTAACTTCGCAGTGTGATATGTGGTTGCATGTTGCATACGGTGTCTAGCTTGTAATCTATCTATACCTATACTAATTACAGACTCTCAAATAATTACCACGTTAATTATAAATTAGGAGCCGTTCATCTGCGGTGGGACCGAATTATTATGGTGTAGATTAATCTTCGTAAAAAACATGAAAAAATCGCGTTACAAACTTCTATAAAAAGACCTCATTACAATGTTTCTTTTTACATGACCATGTACCATATTAATTAGAAATTAGAGGCCGTTCATCTGCAGTGGGACCGAATTATTACGGTGTAGATTAACCTTCGTATAAAAACATGAAAAAAATCGCGTTACAAAGTTCCATAAAAAGACCACGTTACAATGTTTCTTTTTACGTAACCATGTTAAAAATTGGTTCATGTCTTTACGTGACCATGTAACAAATTGTTTCATTATGGATCACAAGAAAAAACTCCCACATATTCTCATAATATAATTATCCACGCACGAAAATACTACTGAGCACCTCTGGCCACATTCGTAACAACGCTAGGAAATACGATCCCTTAATCATCTCCGGAGATATTCCAACAACCAGCTTCGTATGAGATATCCACGTACAAAACTACAAGATGCCTCCGGCCGCTTTCGTTTGAGCGCCATGCGCCGGCACCACCGCCGAAGTGCCCTTCAAGAAGCCGCCATGTACAACCATCAAGTCTTCGTGTTGTCTGCAACTCCTTTCATGTCGTCCCTCCCACCAGCTATGGTGTCCTCTTCTCCTTTTTTAGACGAAGGTGTCCTCTTCTTCTTGCTGCTAGGATATCGGATTGGTTCAATAAGGGATTTGTGTGCATTAGAGAAGTACATCAAAAATATGTGTTGTACATGGTCGCTTCTCCCTTCACATATATGAAATCAAGAATAGTGAAGGTTTGCTTAATGTGATCTTTCTATTGATGGTTTGAACATGCCACAAACATCGTACGTAATTTTTATATGCCAGGTTTTATTTATATTGGCATGGCGCCGCACGTGCCACCGACGAATATGACGAAGCAAGCTGCCCAGATGCGCATGTACTACCCGGCAACGACGACGTAGATTGAATCCTGCAGTACGTGCTCTATTGGCTATAATAGACCATGCTAGCTAACTAGCAACCACAAGCTGCCCAGATGTGAACGTATTACCCGGCAACGATGACGTAGATTGAATCCTGCAGTACGTGCTCTATTTGCTAATAGGCCATGCTAGCTAGCTAGCAACCAGGTGAATTCCCCACACTTGATCGATTCCTACCAAACTTTATTAACTTTTATATGTTGTTCCCATGATTATCTAGATAATACTAACTGTTGATGTTTCTTTCATGCATACACAGTTTTGCTAGGTGTTTTTTCACATGTGAGGTCTGAATATGACGAACATAAGGATAAATCTTATAGCAGATTAGAATCATGGTTCATGCAAAAAAGATCAGAATCATGGTTCTGCTAATTCCATAGCGGCCTCATAATGGTTTGTGTTCTTTTATTCTAATGAAAAAAAAATCCAACTGGTAAAGTAGTAGCAGGATTATCCTAGAAGCTGAGCCAATTTTCCATCAGTTAATTACACGGTAAGGTAGTGAATCATCTTTGTAGACTTTACCGTGGCCAGATTGGTTCACTTGGATAGTTGGATCATGTGCAAATCTTAACCTTTTAGGCAATTTTCAGTTTCTATGCTACGCTCGAATTTCAAGATACAAGTTGATTTATGTCTTGGGTCAGTGTGACTAAAAAAAGAACATTCACTTTGTCCAATCAGAATAAAAGCGAATGATGTTTCAATGTGACTATTGGTTATATGCCAGGTTTTATTTAATATGTTGGACTATTCTATTCCTACATGTTGGCTACGTTTTTCAGTGTTTTCTTAGGATATATATATTTGCAGTTATGCATGCATGATGCATGATGTTTAAGGCCTAGGTATGTCTATTTTCAAATTTTATTTAGAACCATTACAATATAGTATTTGGAGTTTTCTAAATATTGGTTTCTGTATTTCATTTAGGACCTGGCAACTGAAACTCCTGGACTGTTGAATCCTTTGTTCTTGGTGCTTTAAATTATCAGATGCATATTGGCACAAATAACAATGATTTAGTAGTTCTTTGCTACATGAAATGAATTCTTAAATTCTGAAGTAAATGTCAAATAGATATAAACTCTGCAGGAAAAGGGATCTATAAATCTATGTACGTCCACCTCATGTTTTGCACCATTTTAAAGTTGGGTTTTTTCTTCTTCTTTGAGATCAAATAGTTGGATGGTTGTTGCAAGTTAAATAATACTCCCTCCGTAAAAAAATATAAGAATGTTGAGATCACAAAAATAGTCATCTAAATGCTCTTATATTTCTTTACAGAGGGAGTACATATTAGTTTAACGCTGCAATGCCGAACATGTAAGAATTTTATTAATGTGAATTCATAAATGATTCTTTTATATGAAGTTGTTTTTAAATAAATTTGAAAAATTACAATACAATGATATCTGAATTACTTTCTTAAAGTAGCTTACAAATTAACAATCTCATATAAGTCATGCATGCATAGAAAATAGAAGGCAGCACAAATGGCAAAATAATAATGGTTTGCAGAACCGTCAAGACTAGCCCGTGCGAATGCATGGGTTGACGACTAGTGCTTCTAATTAGGGTAAATTGCATCTTCTTAGTTTACACATTATACCTGTGAATATGGCATGCCTTCCTATTTTTGGTACACACTACATTTATGTGTTAACCTTGTTCTTACATGAAACTACATCTCTTCTGTATCCTGCATCAATCACTTACGATGAGTCACCTTTATTCGTTGCATATTGCATATTATTTCTAGCCTGTTGCCATGTATTGCTTCTAATTTGGTCAAATACATTTGTTAGGGCACCCTTTTAATTTGGCAGAGTGATATTGGTTTCATCTTTCATATGGTTTCTAGTTTGCATTGATTCTAACAAGTTCAAGCACCTTGTGCTTAGTTTACACTTTATACATCATACATGTCAATATGTCACGCCGTCCTGTTTTTCATACATATTCCATCCTCCTATCATGCAGCTGCCTTACATGAAAGTAGTGTTCGTCAGTATCATGCATCAATGAGTTCTGAAGAGCAAATTTTATTCCTTTTTCTTGTGGGTTTGACTTGACAAGGCAAAATCAAGAAAAAGGAAGGAAAAGAGTAAGGAAGGCGATGGTGGTGGTCCTCTGCAGCAACGTAAACGGAGTATCTGTATCGATTCTCCTTGTACTGATAGTGCATTACAAGGTCCAAGTCTCCGCTCCCCCTACTCCACCATCCAAGGTGCTTGCTCTAACTTGGCAGTGTGATATCTGGTTGCATGTTTCATATGGTGTCTAGCTTGTATTTCTCCTAATTAGTGTAAACTGCATCTGCTTAGCTTACACATGATACATGTGAATATGACATGCTTTCCTATTTTTGGTACATACTATATCTGTCTATCACACCATGTTCTTACATGAAACTACTCTTCTTGTGTATCCTGCATCAATCACTTATGATGGGACACCTTTAAGTTGGCAGTGTGATATTGGTTTGTGTCTTGAATATGATTTCTAGCATGTATTGCTTCTAGTTTGATGAACACCACCTATGACGAGACATTTTTAACTTGGCAGGGTGATATTGATTGCACCTTTCATATGGTGTCTAGTTTGGAGTGCTTCTAATTTGTTGAAGTGCCTTCTGCTTAGTTACCACATCATAGGTGTGAATATGTCAAGCCATCCATTTTTTCGTACATATTCCATCCTCGTATCATGACTTTGCCTTTCATCAGAGTAGTGTTCGTCAGTATCATGAATGAATGAGTTCTGAAGAGCGAATTATATTCCTTTTTCTTGTCGGTTTGACCTCACAATGCAAAATCAATAAAGCTGAAGGAAATTGGCAAGGCATTGGATGATGGTGGTCCTTCCGAGCAACTGAAACGGAGGTTCTCTACAGATTCTACTCCGCCATCCTCCCAACAAGCTTCGCAAGACAACGCAAGGCTAGACAGTCAATGTAGCTGTGTAGATGATGAGCACGTCTGCCCTACTCCACCATCACAGGTGCTTGCTCTAACTTGACACTATTATATGTGGTTGCATGTTGCGTATGATGTCTAGCTTGTACTATTGCTTCTAACTTTGTTGAATTGCATCTGCTTACTTTACACATAATGCCTGTGAATATGACATATGTTCCTGTTTCTAGAACATACTATATCTGATCACACGATGTTCTTACATCAGACTACTGCTCTTGCATATCCCGCATCAGTCACTTATGATAAGGCACCTTTAAGTCTCCACTATGATATTGGTTGTGTCTTGCATATGATTTCTAGCATGTACTGCTTCTAATTTGTTGAAACGCCATACAGTTTGAACTTGGCAGAGTGATATTGGTTGCATCTTTCATATGGTGTCTAGCTTGCAGTGCTTCTAATTTGTTGAAATGCCTTCTGCTTAGCTACCACATCATAGGTGTGAATATGTCATGCCATCCTGTTTTTCATACATATTCCATCCTCGCATAATGTGTTTGCCTTTCATCCGAGTAGTGTTCGTCAGTATCATGCATGAATGAGTTCTGAAGAGCGAATTTTATTCCTTTTTCTTATCGGTTTGACTTCACAATGCAAAATCATTACAGCTGAAGGAAATTAGTCCGGTAGTTGATGATGGTGGTCCTTCGGAGCAACTCAAACAGGGGGTCTCTACAGATTCTACTCCGCCATCCTCCCAACAAGATTCGCAAGACAACACAAGGCTGGACAGTCAACGTAGCTGTGTAGATGATGAGCACATCTCCCCTACTCCACCATCACAGGTGCTTGCTCTAATTTGGCACTATTATATGTGGTTGGATGTTCTGTATGATGTCTAGCTTGTATTGCTTCTAACTTTGTTGAATTGCATCTGCTTACTTTACACTTAATGCATGTGAATATGACACGTGTTCCTGTTTCTAGAACATACGTGTACATGATGAGCACATCACTACTGGAATCAGCTTCTTTGCCGTCACGGATGGCAAAGACCTTTGTCGTCAGCCAGCAGACGGCAAAAGGTCCGGTTGAATAAGCTACGGCAAAGGGCACTTTGCCGTCTGCTGGCGGATGGCAAATATGAAATGGTCTTTGCCATCCGCCAGCAGACGACAAAGGACCTAGATGGCACACGTGGCAGCGTAGGTCTGTTAGGGGGTTAACGACGTGCTTTGCCGTCTGCCAGCAGACGACAAAGACCTTTGCATCTTTGCCGTCTGCTGGCAGACGGTAAAGAGCCCAAATAGGCCAGCCCAGGTTGCTGCCATGTGGCCTCTTTGCCGTCTGCTAGCAGATGGCAAACTTCTTTGCCGTCTACTAGCAGACGGCAAAGTGGCTGTCGGATTTCGGGTTCCGGTAGACCCTTGAGGTTCGAACACTGGGGTGCGTGCGGAGATTTCACCTCCTACCTACCTGCACCCCTCCGCCATGCTAAGATCTAAACTAAGGAAGGAACAACACAAGAGACACAGGGTTTATACTGGTTCGGGCCACCGTTGTGGTGTAATACCCTACTCCAGTGTGTGGTGTGTGGATTGCCTGTTGGGCTGATGATGATGAACGATACAAGGAAGAACAGCCTCGCGAGGGTCTGTTCTTGGCTGAGGCGATGAACTGCTGGGAGGAGTTCAGCCACCTTTCTCTCTCTCTCTCTGCTCTCCTTTTGTCTTCGTCCTCCCCCCAGCTATGTGGGTGGCTGGTCCTATTTATAGAGGCCCTGGTCCTCTCCCCAAATATTGAGCGGGAAGGGAGCCAACAATGGCGGGCTAATTTGAAGGGGGATAGCAAGTATCAACTATCCTGACAAAAGTAGTCTTTGCCTGCGCAAAGCTTTGGTGATGACGCCGTCTTGGGCTCCACGGTGACCTCTGTCTCGTAGTCCTCCTGGTCTTGGTCTCGTTGCACCGAAATGGCAACCTTTGCCTGATGCCTCGGTACTCCGCGACTGCGCTTGCCCCCTTTGCACCAAAGAGGAAAGGAGGACGCTGCGCGGGCTGGCACCCGCCTGGTGCCCTGAGTTGTCACGACTTGTGTCATGGGCACCTCGTGAGGTACCCCGCCTTGATCTCTCCGCCTCCTCGTGAGCCAGCCTGACGAGGCCGTGCCTGAGGAGGCTTCGCGTCATCCACCCCACAAGGTTTGGCCCCTCGCGAGGGTCTTGGGTTTGTGTTGGTGAAGATGGGCCGTGCTGGGCCCCCCTTTGAGCCACTCCGCAGGCCGCAGGCAGGCAAGTCTGGGGACCCCCGTTCCCAGAACGCCGACAGTAGCCCCCGGGCCCAAGGCGCGCCCGGGCTTGGCCGTGCAGGGAGACGGAAGGGCAAGAGCGAAGCGCCGCAAGCCCTAACAGCCTGCGGCCATGGGCGCCGCGTGGCGGTTGACTGGACGTGGGCGCCTCAGCAACCGCGCAAGTTGATAGAGGAGTGGCATCCGCCTAGGCCCTGCTTCTTGCTTTCTCCAGCTGCTGCTCAGATCCCCTTTCTTGCGCCTCTCCTTCCTTCCTCCGAGATTTCCAGATCTGCTCTGACCGCGCGGCCTAGGGACCCACGGCGCCTCGTCAGCCCCTGGCCGTAGCTTGGTACTCGTCCGCCTTGGACACGCCGAACATGTCGGAGGCGGGCCTTGCCCGGTTGCGCCGGATGGCGACGACGTGGGGCATCGACGGGGAGAAGGTGTTCAAGGCCGGATCCGCCACCCCTGAGGGTCAAAGGAGCACCTTCTATCCGCTCTTCGTAAGTGCCATTGTTGCTGGCCTGGTGCCTCCCTTCTCCGAGTTCTTCTTCTCTGTCCTCCGCCATTACAAGCTACAGGCTCTGCATCTCCATCCCAACTCTGTCCTTCTCCTGGCAATCTTTGCTTATTATTGCAAAGCACATGTTGGGGTGCAGCCCTCAGTGGCCTTGCTGCGCCACTACTTCTACCTCCGGACCTCTCGTGGGACCGCTTCCGCGTGCGCGAGCTTCGTCGCGTCCGGCGGCGCCATTGCCATCTCGAACTCTGGGAGGAGGATTGAGGGCTTCAGGAGCAAGTGGATCTTGGTGGATGCTGGGCGCATCCACCCTCGGCTGATCCTGCCCACGGAGCAGCCCACGAGCTCCAGCGACTGGGGTCGAGCGGAGCTCACGGATCCCCGCGCGAAGATGGTGTTGGAGAAGATGGACATGGATTTGAGGCCGGCCGACATGGCGGCAGCGAAGCTGACCGGCGCGTCACTGCTGAGGGAGTTCCTGGAGCACCAGCTGGCTCCGCTTCGGCAGTACTCGCTTCCAATGTGGAGGCCCCGTCCGAACCCCGCGGCCCTGGCCACCGGAGACCTGGCTGCGGTTCTCCAATCTCTGGTCGGGGGCAATGTGGCGAGGCTGGAGGGCGCTCCTACGCCCTTGTTCCTCCGCAACGACTGGGAGCAGGTGGTGAAGTCCATGCCCGTCTTCAACGGGGATGGGCCAGTGCCCCTGGAAGCTCCCGAGGAACCGGTGGACGTGCCCTCCGACGACTCCAGCGAAGAGGAAGAGGGAGGGGAGCGCGGAAAGGGGCCTGACTCCGAGGCGACTGATGGAGAGTCGAGGGCTCCCCTCCCCCGGCGCAGGTCCTGCATTCTCCGCCTCTCTCCGAATGATGACGACGAGGATGACGACGAAGACGACGACGAGCAGGACGGCGGGAGCTCGCCCCCGATCCCGAAGAAGGACAGGACCGGGCTGATCTCCTGCGGGTCTCCCCCGGCCCCAGGGCGAACCGCAGACGCACCTTCTGCCTCCAAGCTTCCCGAGGTCGACCCTTCCAGCCGACTTTCAGGCTTCAAATTTGGCCGGAGGCCGCTTGAGCTCACTGGCGATGACCCGTAAGCATTTGATTCTTGTCTTTATCTCTTGCTCTGCTTCTGAGGCTTGACGTCCGCATCTTTGGATAGGTTGGCGCCCGCAGCAAAGAAGCCGAAGGGGGCTCCCGAGGTTCCATCCGTGGGGGCGCTTCTGCCCCCGAAGGAAGGTGACCGCGACGCACAGGCTTCTCCTGCCCGGTCGTCCTCGCGAGGTTTGGCTAAGCCGGCTAGGGCGAGCTCAGCCCCCACGGCCCAAGTGGCTCCCGAGGTGCTCTTGCCTGCCGCCGCCACTATAGCTGTCGGGGCACGGCAGACTCCGCCTCAGGATGCTGCGGCTGCGCTGCCGCCTTCTCCTCCTACTCCACGGGCCGCTGTCCCTCCGACTCCTTCTGCCGTTCTGGATCATGTTGTTGCTGAGCTGGACCGACTGCGGCAGGATCTTCTTGGCGTCGACCCCCGCTTGGTGGCCGGGCGCTTGGAGCTGGCTTCTGGATGGGTTCGCTCCGACGCCTCGATTCGGGCGGCGCTGGTCCATGCCTTGACGGCATGCGACGAGGAGAAGCAGGCCGTCCTGGAGGCGAAGGCTGCCCGTGATGCAGCCTTGGGGGAGGTGGTCGACGTCTGCGGTCGCTGCAAGGTGCTGGAGGGCGAGCTGCAAGGCCTGCGGGATCGGCTCGCGGAAGAGGTCCGCCTTCGCCAAGAGCAGGAAGAAGGCGTGAAGGCTCGCGAGGCAGCCGTTGAGGGCCGGGAGGCCAAGCTCAGGAAGCGCCGCGACCGCCTAGGCATGCTGGAGCAGGAGTTGGGGGCGAGGAAGGCCGAGCTGGACGGCAAGGCCTTGGTTCTTGCCGAGGACCGCGCGGCCTTCACGGAGTTGGAGGCGAAGGCTCGCTCCTCGCTGAGGACGCTTTACGACAGCGGCCTGGAGAGCCCGCTGGCTGGCGCCGAGGACGGCCCCGCCAAGCTGCTTCCCTTCCTGGTTCACGCTCTTGAAGATGTCGCCATTGGCCTTGGCCCCACGACCGAGGCCGAGGCGCGTGTCCTCACCCACATCTACCTTCGCGATCCCGGTGTCGACCTCGACAGCCTGCTGGAGCCAGTGAGCGGTGAGCGTGCCGCTGCCGCTGCCGAGGCCGTGAAGGGTCGCGCGGAGGTTCTGCTGGGGAAGTTCCGGGCCTTCAACACCAAGCCGGAGCAAGGCGCTGCCGACCTCGCTGCTCCGTGAGGCGAACCCGCTCCGTGCTGCTCCCCCGCCACCAAGTGACTCCGTCGTGGCTCCTGTCCTGCTTTTAATTCCTGCACAAGTATCGTGCCTCGGGGAGGCATTTAAACTTGCGTTTGGCATTGAAATAACAGTGTGGATTGTAATATTTGCTTTTGAATTCCTTGAGATTAGCGCTTTTCCTTCCTACTTGCTTACGTTCTACGCCGGCAGAGCCTGGCCCCGCGCGTACCTCACCCAGCAATAGTCCCGACCGGAAACCAGGACGGGACCAAGGAGTGAGGGGCTACGTGACAAGTTAGGCTCCTGAGTCACGATGCTCAGGAGTCCCCCTTGGCGCACGAACAACAAGTAGGGAGGTGTGATGCGGGTGGACCCACCGTTCTACGTCTGCAAGGCCCAGTTGCGCGCGTGCCTCACCCAGCGATGGTCCCGACCGGAAACCAGGATAGGGCCACGGAGTGAGGGGCTACGTGACCAGTTAGGCTCCTGAGTCGCGATGCTCAGGAGTCCCCCTTGGCGCACAAACAGCAAGTAGGGAGGTGTGATGCGGGTGGATCCACCGTTCTACGTCTGCAGGGCCCGGCCGCGCGCGTGCCTCACCCAGCGATGGTCCCGACCGGAAACCAGGACGGGGCCATGGAGTGAGGGGCTACGTGACCAGTTAGGCTCCTGAGTCACGATGCTCAGGAGTCCCCCTTGACGCTCAAACGGCCTTCGTACCTTGGCTCCGCTCGGGGAGAGACGCGCGACGAACCAGGCCCGGGGGGACCTGGCCGGGCGGCGTGCGTCTGGGTGTGACCCAGGCACAACCCCCGTGCCTAGCCCCCTCGCGCGGCACTCCCGAGGGGAGGCGTTACGATGAGGTGAGCTCTGGGCTCCCTGAGGTTGATGCGGCCCGGGGGCCACCCTCAATTGTTTATCACCAGCGCGGAGCATAGTGCTACCGTATGTGTACGGGCATAGCCGCTCCTCGGCAGTGTCGTCAGCCAGCGCGGAGCATGGTGCTTCCACTGGTACGTGGGAGGGGGCCCCCTCCGGGAGGAGCCCCCGGGGCGTGTACAACCCCGCCCTGACACGTGGTTGGCATGGTAGGGCCTGGCGAGGTGTATCTGGGCACCCGTGAGCCAGCGCGGGACTCACGGGGCCCTACCTCTAGGCGGGTTGCGCCTGGCACTGGGCCTTATCTTGTGATGTGTCCCTGCAAATTTGGTTAGATGTCGGCACTCTACGTCCTCGAGTCCCGGCCCTCGAGCTGGTCTCAGCCGTCGCTGGTATGCCAGGTCGTGATGCCATGGACAAGGCCAGAGGGTGAGGGCTGGAGAGCCAGTAAGAGCCCTGAGTCGCGATGCTCAGGTGCCCCCCTTTAACGTGCAAGTGGTCGGCATGGAGGAGAAGAGGTGCCATGGACTGGCGTCAAATAATCAAGCATGGTGGGTCTAACACATGATCAGAAATAAACGCAAATGGGATACATGCCACTGGGCCTGGCCCGAGCGGCTTGGGGATCATGCAGCCTGAGGGGCGCCCCCAACAAGGTAAGCTAACAACATGGAATAAAGGGATACTCGCCGCAGGGACGGACCCACGCGGCCTGGGAATAATGCAGCCCTGGGGCGCTCCCAGCTGGAAGTAAAACTCAAAAGATGTCACCTGATGATGTTGAGGATGAAGGGGTGTTGGTGTAGCAGGCTCGGGGGGCTGCGGGAGCCGATCCTCACGAGCCCCCAGGCCCAGGGGCCTCGGGAGGCTCCGGAGGCGCTGGCGGCTCCTCGCGGGCCATCTCCATCTCTGCCAGGGCTGCGGAACGCCTGGCCTCTCGTGCTTCCGTGATGCCCCTCATGAGGCGCTGGTACGCGTCAGCCGCGTTCGGCAAGCCTTAAGGCATGCGAACGTAGCTGTGGGGTGGACCTCCGCAGCGCCCCACTCGCGAGGGCCAGAGGCGCTCCAGAGAGATGACTCGGTTGAGCCCTGGTATGTCGATGCAGACACGCAGCCCACCATCCTCGCCTGGATGGGGGGCCACTGCTGGTAGGCGGTGGGCGCCTCTCATGATTCTTGACTCCTGTAGCTCCTGAATGGCCTTGCTGACGAACTCCTGTGGGTCTGGATCTCCTTGCCTTGCTCCTTCTTGAGGGAAACGTGCTTCAAAACACGCCTCCATGTGGTGCCCAAGCGCCTCCCTCGTGACCCTAGCTAGGTCGGTGGCCCTCCAGGGGGGAGCCCCCGAGCCCTGCCTGGGGAGGGCGCCGGGTGCGCTTTCCTATGCGATGGAGGGAGGCTCCCCCTGCGCAGGCGCGGGCCCAGAGGGGCCTGCCGCCTGAGTGGTCGAGCCGAACGATGTCTTCTTCTTCTTGGGGGCGGTCTCGGGAAGCCTCCTGCTTCCGCGATCCGGGTCTTCCAGTGATGCGGCCTGAAAGGCTCGTTCCAGGGAACACACCGCGTCCTTCTCTTCACAGGGCACCGTGATGACTCCGCCACTTCCTGGCATCTTGAGGACATTGTAGCCATGGTGAGTTACGGCCATGAACTTGGCCAGCGCTGGGTACCCAAGGATGGCATTGTACGGCAGGCGAATGTGAGCGACGTCGAAGTCGATGAGCTCGGTGCGGTAGTTGTCGCGTGCCCCGAAGGTGACAGGGAGGCGGACCTGCCCAATCGGGACCGTGGAGCTGTCAGTGATATCGGAGAAGGGCTTGGTTGGCTGAAGCTGGCTGTAGGGCACTTGGAGGTTGTTGAACGTCTCCACGGACAGGACGTTGAGCCCTGCCCCGCCATCGATGAGGGTCTTGGTGACCACCACGTTGCTGATGATTGGGGAACAAAGCATCGGGAGGACTCCAGCTGTTGCCACACACTTGAGCTGATCTGCTGAGCTGAACGTGATGGCGCACGCCAACCACCTGAGAGGGCGTGTGGCTTCGAGTCTGGGGAGTACTGCGTTCACTTCGCGGGCGAACTGCTTGAAGATGCGCTGAGAGGCTGGGGCTTGTGCTCCGCCCAAGATGCAGGCGATCGCGCGCAGCTCCTGGAAGCCCCCAGCCTCCTTGTCCTGATGGCGGTCCTCGTTTCTCCTTGGCTGTGGCGGCAGCGGTGGGAGGCCTGCATTGCCTAGCGGGCGATCTTCGCGAGGCTGATCCCTCCATCCTCTCTCGCGAGGCGGGTCTTGCCAGCGATCCTCGCGAGGTTGGTCGCGCCACCCTTGGCGCGGCCCACGGTCTTCCTAGTGTCCTGCGTTTCTTCTTCCTCCTTGACCGTAGCCCAGGTCATCGCGGTCGGGGCGACGGCCGATCCTTCCTTCACGCACGGCTCGGAGTTCTTGGCATTCGTTGGTGTTGTGGGTGTGGAGGTCGTGGTACACGCAGTACCGGCTACCCTTGGGAGGTCCGGGCTGATCTCTGCCCCGCTTGGTGTCTGGTTCTGCCGCGAGCACTGCAGCCCCCTTGCGCTTCACATCCTTGGCCTTGAGCTTCTTCTCTTCTGGGTCTGCGGCAGGCAGCTCGAGGAGGGAGAGACGCCCCTCCTCAGCCCTGGCGCACTTTTTTGCCATGTTGAACAGCTCCAAGGAAGTGCACAGGTCTTCATGCATCGCCAGCTCCTCCTTCATCTTGACGTCGCGCACCCCATCGGAGAAAGCTGAGATGATGGCCTCCTCAGTCACCTTGGGGATCTTGAGGCGTGCGTTGTTGAAGCGCTGGATGTACTTCTGCAGGGTCTCCCTGGGTTGTTGCTTGATGCGGCGCATGTCGCTCACGGCGGGTGGCCGGTCGCGAGTACCTTGGAAGTTGGCGATGAAGCGGGTGCGCATCTCTTCCCAGGAGGAGATTGTGCCTGGAGCCAGGTTCAGGAGCCAGGTGCGGGCCCCGTCCTTGAGTGCCATGGGAAACCAGTTCGCCATGACCTTCTTGTCTCCGTTGGCAGCTTCGATGCCCAGCTCGTAGAGCTGGAGGAACTCCACAGGATCGGCCGTGCCGTCGTAGCGAGGAGGCAGGTCTGGTTTGAACTTGCCGGGCCACGCGACGCTGCGTAGTTCGGTGGTGTAGGCACGACAGCCTGCTGTGGCCACGGGAGACCTTAGGTGATGGAGAGCCTGGTCTTGCATGTCCCCACGCGCTGGAGCAGGGGGATGGTCGCGACGTGCTGGAGCGGGGAGCGCCCGGGCAGCTTCTGACGGGCGAGGGACTTCTTGGCAGCTCTGTTCTTGCTGTGCTGGCACCTGACGGAGCGGGTTCTGCCCAGGGGCCAGCGCCTTGGAGCCATGGCGTCTTCTTGAGGAGGAGGCGGCCGGGGCACCGCCGGAGCCTCTTCGCCCACGCGGGGCGGGGTGCGGTGCAGCAGAACGGACGGCGCGGAAGAGCCCCCTGCAGCGCGGACGAGCTCGGCGACTCGGTCGAGCCATTCTTCGTAGACGTCGTCGACAGGACGGTAGCGCAGGAGCTCGTTTGCCGCGATGAGTGCAGCCCGAGCCTCCATGGGCGCACGGAGCGCGCGGGACGAAGATCCAGCTAGGGCGAGCGAGGGAGTTGCGGTGCGGCCGTTTTGCCGCACGAACGGATACTGGGACGATGCTTGCCGCTCGTCCCCCGCCGGGCCGGTGGCGGCGTTGGCCGCAGGCGACGGGGAACGGCGTGGATGCCCGCCGACAGGGGCCGTCTGGGCGACGCGGGAAGCGAGTGCGGCCCGGCGTTCGGCGCGGGCCTGACGAGCGTCAGACATGGGCGTGACGGTCGGAGGAGAACGGGGCGGTGGAAGACGAATTCCGGCGCACCCCTACCTGGCGCGCCAAATGTCGAATTTCGGGTTCCGGCAGACCCTTGAGGTTCGAACACTGGGGTGCGCGCGGAGATTTCGCCTCCTACCTACTTGCACCCCTCCGCCATGCTAAGATCTAAACTAAGGAAGGAACAACACAAGAGACACAGGGTTTATACTGGTTCGGGCCACCGTTGTGGTGTAATACCCTACTCCAGTGTGTAGTGTGTGGATTGCCTCTTGGGCTGATGATGATGAACGATACAAGGAAGAACAGCCTCGCGAGGGTCTATTCTTGGCTGAGGTGATGAACTGCTGGGAGGAGTTCAGCCACCTTTCTCTCTCTCTCTGCTCTCCTTTTGTCTTCGTCCTCCCCCCAGCTATGTGGGTGGCTGGTCCTATTTATAGAGGCCCTGGTCCTCTCCCCAAATATTGAGCGGGAAGGGAGCCAACAATGGCGGGCTAATTTGAAGGGGGACAGCAAGTATCAACTATCCTGACAAAAGTAGTCTTCGCCTGCGCAAAGCTCTGGTGATGACGCCGTCTTGGGATCCACGGTGACCTCCGTCTCGTAGTCTTCCTGGTCTTGGTCTCGTTGCACCGAAATGGCAACCTTTGCCTAATGCCTTGGTACTCCGCGGCTGTGCTTGCCCCCTTTGCACCAAAGAGGAAAGGAGGACGCTGCGCGGGCTGGCACCCGCCTGGCGCCCTGAGTTGTCACAGCTTGCGTCATGGGCACCTCGTGAGGTACCCCGCCTTGATCTCTCCTTCTCCTCGTGAGCCAGCCTGACGAGGCCGTGCCTGAGGAGGCTTCGCGTCGTCCGCCCCGCGAGGCTTGGTCCCTCACGAGGGTCTTGGGTTTGTGTTGGTGAAGATGGGCCGTGCTGGGCCCCCCTTTGAGCCACGCCGCAGGCCGTAGGCAGGCAAGTCTGGGGACCCCCGTTCCCAGAATGCCGACAGTGGCTATATAGCCCCTGTTTTTTCTATTTTTTGTTATATCAATTCATTTTCATAGAAATTCACACACACACACACACATATTCAGAATCACATAGTTTCAAACATCATACATCAAACATAGTTTCACCATCGTCATCAAACATCAAACATCATACATCCAATTCATATATACATAGTGTCACAAACATCCAATAGTTTCACAAACATCCAATAGTTTCACAAACATCCAATACATCAAACATCAAACATCTAAATAGTAGCATTCTGCCCTTCCATGAAGTGAACCAAACCTGCAAAAATGGGAGTAAGAAATTAGAAGAAGAAGAAGACTAGAAGAAGAAGAAGAGCTCTTCCTATTCCTTCTCTTCCTCCTCTTGTTTTTTTCCATCTTATTCATTATTTGTGTTATTTTAGAGTTAACCTATCTAAGTATGCCATTTTTGTGCTACCAAATCTATGATGAAATGAATAGAACAAGAAACTAATGCTTTCATATTTTAGAAAGCAAGTCACCAACTTTTCACTTCAGTACTTTGCATCGAAAGATAATCATCTAGAGTGACGGCTGCAACTGCAAACTTTCCTTCACTAACCATGTACATGCACTAATTAGTGCATTGTGTTTGGAAGTAAAGCAGAATTTAGGCAGCATAAATGAGCTAAAACCAGTGCACAAAACAGAGAGCTCAAACCCATGCCCAGTCCCAATGATTAAAGGAAAATTAAATACGTCAAAAGGATCGCAATCCTGAAAATAATCGAGATGGGAAGCTATACATATTGTAGGATGTATGAAACATACTGTAAATACGACCTCTTTCCTTCTCAAAATAATAGAACCTCTTGAATAACACAAGTACAGATTACCAACACTAACGGAACCTTCTTGAGTTTACCTACCAGGAAGCATGTGGCTCAAGAAATAAATTGGCATTGCCTATTAGGGTTAGGAAATTCATCCACACTCAGCTGATGCCTCTCTCTCGATTGCATTGCAGATGATGTGTATGTTTAGACCATGGACCCCCTTTCTCTCTCTCTACTGATGGAATTGCATATAATTCTAAACTGAATTTTCAGAAACTTGGATGTTGATTGGATCTACTTGAAAGGCAGATTGCAAGTAGTACCAAGCATGCAGCGGATCCATAGGATTGAAACATAGGCAATCCCCAAAAAATTACCTATAGCCGTCGGAGCGTGAGGTGGTGCAGGACGAAGAGTCGTTGTTCTGATGGCCGGCGTCGGCGCCCTTGTGGGTGGGTTCATCCTCCTGGTTGTCGTCGCCGTCGAGGTACTCGTCCTCTCGTCGTCGTCCTACTGCTACTCCAAATCGAAGCACACATGCATCATACATACGTACATACACACACACATACATACATACATACATACATACATACATACATACATACATACATACATACATGACCAAATATGATTTGAAATAGATAGAACCGAAGTGCAACTAGCCTAGTATATACATGATCTCATCAGGAACCAGAGTTATATAACAAGTAGTCCTACACAAGAACCTACAGTCCGGTGGCATCAAGCACTAAACCAAACCTCATCACACACACCCCCACCTAGTTTGGTTTCACAACCAGCAGCATAGAAACGAACTAGGCTACAGTAGAGCAATGTTTGTAGGGAAATAACCAACCTCACAGTGACAGTCGCGGTGGACGACCTCATAGGTAATCTGAAACCATGCATGTGACAGTGAAAATTAATGCCTGAGGCCTGAGCATAACGAATCACAAGCCAATTCTTTTCTTTGAAAGTAAAATGAATAGGTGGGCATGTATCACAAACCGACTCCTTGAAAAGACAAGCTAATGTCTGGACATTATGAATCATAAACCAATTCTTTTTGTTTGACAACCACAACTAGCAATACATGGTCGAAACAAATAAAAAAATAGCAAAGATAATAGCTAGTAGCACTGTCCAGAAGCATGTGTATGTGTGACAACAGAAGCAGCCATTTTTAGAAAAATTAAACCAATCCAAAATGTTAATCAATTAAGAAGCTCTCTGGTTCGCACAACATATAGGAGGGTAGTGGTCTGCTATGTTCAGAACTAGAGCCCCACATACATGCATGTATCTAAATTTAGAAACAAGATTACCTCACTTGATCTCCATTATTTCTCACACAAAAGTTAAACAAGCAACCAGCCATAGTAATCAAACAGAGGAGAACACCATTGGTATTCAACAAGCTGTAAAGAAATCTACTCTGAAATCAGAGAGCATGCAACATAAAAAAATTAAACAAGGAACATTCAGATCGCCCCACCTCCCTTGCCCTTCTTCTGGTCTTTCTCCTCCTTCCTCATCCCCTTCTACTACTTTTCTCTGGACACGGAAAGCACCAAATTAATGCCCCTAAAAACAAACCCGGTCAGATCAGAAATTGCACAAGGGAAAAAGGAAATTTTCTTCCAAAATCGGAAGAAATAGGGGGTTGAGAGAGGGAGAGAGGCGAGATGGGGGAGGAGGACCTTGGCTGCCGTTGCGTGGTGGTGGATAAGGCCCTCCTCTACCGCTGCCTTGTGGTGGAGAAGTAGCGTCCAGCAGGCGCAGCCGCATGAGGAGCCATGCGACGAGGCATAGAGGACCGCCAGAGGCATGCC
Source organism: Triticum urartu (assembly GCF_056163025.1). Classification (NCBI taxonomy): domain Eukaryota; kingdom Viridiplantae; phylum Streptophyta; class Magnoliopsida; order Poales; family Poaceae; genus Triticum; species Triticum urartu. The sequence continues at coordinate 144,953,003 of NC_141879.1, read as the reverse complement.
GGTGGCGGAGACGAGGCCGCGCACCAAACCCTAGTCGCGGAGGGATGGGTTGGGCGCCAGCGTTCGAGGGGGGGGACGAATCTGGCCGGAGGAATCAACACAGCAGGGCGAGGTGAGCTCGGTAGCATACTGCACGCCGACCATGGTTGCCGGAGCTCGCCGGATTAAGGGCGGTGGCGGTGGCTAACCCGAGGGCGCGGGAGAGCAGAGAGGAGATGTGGGTGCGGGTATGGGGGTAGTAGGGGCGGGGCGGCCGACGGCGGGGGTGGCGTGGGGCGGCGGTGGCTCGGGAATGGGTGTGGTGCGGGTGAGGGGCGGCGGTGGCGGCTCGGGAAGGAGAGAGAGAGAGCGGACAGAGAGAGCGGTGGGGCACGAGTGCGAGCGCTGGCCCACTTTTTAGTTAGGTCACAGCTCTTTGCCGTCTGCTAGCAGACGACAAAGCGCCTAGTTAACGGATGTTAGGTTGGCCACTTTCTTTGCCATCCGCTAGCAGATGACAAACAAGCTTTGCCGTCTACCAGTAGATGGCAAAGAAAGTGGCTGTTAGGTGGTTCTCACTAGTGGGCCACCCTCCCTCTTTGCCGTCTTCTAGCAGACGACAAAGCTTCTATGCCGTCCGCTAGCAGACGGCAAAGAGCCGGCTGACGGCAAACACCCTCTTTGCCGTCCGCTCTTTATTTGCCGTCAGCTTTCTGTAAGCTGATGGCAAAGACCTTCTTTGCTGTCAGCTAGCAGACGACAAAGAGATGGCTGACGGCAAAGATTCTGATTCCAGTAGTGCATCTGCCCTACTCCACCATCACAGGGGCTTGCTCTAACTTGGAAATGTTATATGTGGTTGCGTTTTCCGTATGATGTCTAGTTTGTATTGCTTCTGATTATGTTGAATTGCATCTGCGAAGCTTACAACTTATACCTGCAATGATCACTTACCCATAAGACACATTTAACTTGGCACTGTGATGTAGGTTGCATCTTGCATTGTCTTCTAGCTTGTACCGCTTCTAATTTCTTGAAATGACACTTACGACGAGACAATTTTTACCTGATAGAGTGATATTGGTTGCATGTTCATATGGTGCCTAGCTTCCATTTATTCTAATTTTGTTGAAATGCCTTCCGCTTACTGTTTTTTCATACGTATTCCATCCTCCTATCATACGTCTGAATATGAAACATTGTCTTTTTTGTATATATTCCATCCTCCTATCCTGCGCTTGCCTTAGATCAAAGTAGTGTTCGTCTGTATCATGCATCAACCAGTTATGCAGAGCTAATTTTATTCATCTTCTTGTGGTTTTTGACTTCATAAGGCAATATCAGAAATAGGAAGGAAAAGAGTAAGTTAGGGGATGTTGGTGGTCCTCCGCACCGACGCAAATAGAGACTCTCTAGATTTGCCACTGCCACTGCTAATGAAGTTGAAGTCCCAAGTCTACATGATGAGTTCATCTCCCTTACTCCACCATTGCAGGTGCTTGCTCTAAGTTGATAGTGTGATAATTGGTTTCATGTTGCATATGTTGTCAAGCCTGTATTTCTTCTATTTTGATTAAATTGCACCTGCTGAGTTTATATGTTATACACGTGCACATGACATGGCATTCTGTGTCTAGAATACACTGCATCTATCTATCATACCATGTTCTTACATCAAAGTACTAATGTTGTGTATCCCGCATGTCACTCATGATTGGAGGCTTTTAACATGGCAGTTTGATAGTGGTTGCATCTTGCATTGATTTCTACATTGTACTGCTTCTAATTTTTTGAATTGCCACTTATGACAAGACACTTTAACTTGGCAGAGTAATACTGGTTGCATCTTTCATATGGTGTCTAGCTTGCATTACTTCTATTTTATTGAAAATCCTTCTGCTTAGTTTACACATCATAGCTGTGAATATGTCATGCCGTCCTGTTTTTCTTACATATTCCATCCTCATACGGTTGTCTTACATCAAAGTATTGCTTGTCTGTATCATGCATCAATGAGTTCTGAAGAGCGATTTTATTCTTTTGTGTTGTGGGTATAGCTTGACATGGCAAAGTCAAAAAAGATCAAGGAAAATAATATAGTAGGGAGTGGCGTTACTCGTCAGGAGAAACGGAAAAGGATCTACTGTCCAGATTCTGCTGGTACTTATAGTGCAGTAGAAGGTCCAAGTCCACCGGCTAAATCTACAAACACAGTATCACCTGCTCCACCAGCTGCAACATCCGCTTCAACTGTACCAGCATCTCAACGAGTTACTCGTTCGTTTGCTCCGGAACTGGCTAGTTCCCAAGCTGCCTTCACACCTAACACTACTTCCGAAGCACTGCTGACACAACAGGACTTGGCAAGATCGGATGAACCTCATGAGCATCAACACCAAGACGGTACCTGACCTAGTCAAGTTGCAGTTGCATGCTCCTTTATATGTACTCCCACAGTTTGATGTACACTAACACTTTCCATATTCGTTGTTGAACTAGCACCACAGCGCAAGTGGAAACAAACATCAGGGATAATGCTTGACAGATTAACAAAATCTAAAGGAGGAAGAATGGAGATCCATTTTGAGGTAGGTTTAAAAAGGCCACGTGATGCTACAGAGTTAGCCAAGTTAGTATCAGAGGCAGCCATTGCCATTAGGTGTCATGCACGTATCCTCCCAACGTGGATACAGTATAGGAATGAGAAAGACAATACCCAGTTTAACACCTTCCTTGACCATTTATCCGTAAGTAATGTTATTCATCGCAATTAGTAATATTGTCTTGCTCTGTCCCATACTTTCTAGCTTCCTCCTAATAAGACTCACATTCTTTTTTCAACAGATGAGGTTCAAGTTGGATCCGAAAGATGATGCAACTAAACAAGCATGCACTCATGTTTTTCAGTCTGCTTTGCGACAATATCGGTACCACCTTAGAAAATCTTACTTTGACGGCAGAGCTAACAATGAAATCGCCCAAACATCTCTAGTGGAATATATTACAGATGAAGACTGGACAGACCTCGTTAAACACTGGTCTGATCCAAAGTATCAGGTAGGCTATATGTATTTGATCAGACCACATATTGAACTTGTATTTATGTATGTGCCTTACAAGTGTATATTCTTCTAGGCTAACTCTTTGAGAACAAGACCAACTGTTCTAAAGTGAAATTCCAACAGACAACAGCATCTCGTAGCTATATTGCACACTGCGAGGCTCTTGTAAATAGCTGCTACTTCCTTATTTTTTCTGTGCCATATTATCGTATCTATATTGACTTGTTCCAAATACAGAGGAAAGCCTGTGCGGACCAAAAAGAACCTGAATCGAATGCAGTGCAAATCTTCAAGGATTGCCACACTAGCAAGATGAAGGGCATAAGCACACCAGTTAAAGCCGCTGTTGTAAGTCCTTACTCCTCCTGCCTTTGAACTGATTGGTACTGTGATGTGTTCATTTAACTACTTGGTTTGCAGCCAATGTAAGTTACTCTATTCACTTTTATACACAGTTTTCTTAACGTATCATTTCACCTTACATGGTTTAAAAGAGATGAAGGATATTCTTTTGGTCTTGATCTGTAATCTAGTTGTTATGTTCACGTGCTCACATAATGATAAAATAGCCTGTTTGTTTTATATATGTTTGCCCATGATATGAATGATGTCATACTATGTTCATCCTACTTTAAACCATGTCTCTTTATCCTTAGATGTCAATGAATGTGAGGAAATAGATAATACAGTAGGCATGGTACATGGACATATGTTCCGAAAGTGATTTTATTATGTGGTTGGCACTACAATACATGCTAATGTATTATAGTAGTTCACCAAAATAAGTTATGTATAAATGTGTAACCTACTTTGTTTGTTTTTGTCTCATTAGTAACTTATCTAGTACACTAATCTACAAGTTCAAACTTTCAGGAAGCTATGGAACAAATGGTTGAACAGCCACAACCACCTGAAGGTGACGAGGCTACCATAGGCACAATGTCACCTCTTGCTGCAGTGCGTCAGTATCTCTCCACTAACAGTGAAAAAAGCACCTTCCTGCGTAATTCTGGATTGGTTGTCAAGGCAACCTCGTCCAAATCGCCTACTGAACAAAATCTTCCTGCTAGACAGAGTGATATATCTGTGCTCCAGACACAAGTCCAATCCATAATGGACGTTGTTTTGGAAACAAGAATAGTGGTTGACAAATGTCGTCAAGATATGAATGGTTTTGGAACCAGACTATCAGACATTCACTTCTTTGTTCAAGAGCAATGGTGGAAAAAAGGTGAAGACCGTGCTGCTCCATCAGATTCTACAGCATGAAACATCAGCACTCAGGTCAAATGATCTGTGCTTCTATACATCTGATGGTGCTTTTATCTGCAAGGACTATAAACTTTATGCCAACAGGCCTTTTGTTGTATGGTTGGAATTTATTTTGTTGTGATACAACATTTATGATGCTGCCAAAGGCTGCAGTAATTACGATGCTATTTTTGTATAGTGTAGGTTTATCTTAGTAATGTATTCGGCGAAAAGCTTCATAGGAGCCCAACATGCCAACATTCGTCGGGCCCATTCCAATTGGGCTAAAAACGATTATGGGCCGAAATTTGCATGTAGCCCACTAAAAATATCTGGACCTAAATCAGCATAAGCTTTCATATTTTTCTGGTAGGCCTGTGCCCATAGTGGGCCTTTAACATGCCTAAACATAATTTGGGCCCTCGGTAACAATAGGCCGTTTACAGGTGTAAATATCTTGAGGTCATAAAAAGCATGGGCCTTTAATAGACCGAAAGTGAGATTGGGCCCTGATTGTGCCAAATAACCCACTGGTCTTAGCAGGACGAAATGGTGGCCCATTTACGATGCGGATCTTTCACAGGCCGAAATTCGGACGGCCGTAAATGCGCCGACCTAATACACAGGCCTTTAATAGGCTGGAAGTTCGGTCGGGCTAGATTATCATCATTTTTATATGGGCCATTAATGGGCCCGATGTGACGTTGGGCCACATATGGCCCATGGATTCCGTCCGACGTTAACAGGCCGAAAATCACAACAGGCTGAAAGTGGCCCAAATCTATAGTGGGCCTCTAACAGGCCGGATGTCAGACATCGCCGAATATGACCCAAATCCTTCATGGTCGTTTATGGGCCGAAAGTTTCAATGGCCTGTAAACGGGCCCAAATGAAGCAGGACCTTTAACAGGACGGGAATACACCGGGCCGTAATTCAACCGATATACTTAGCGGACTGTTCATGGGCCAGAAGTGACCACGGGCCGCGATTATGACAAGTTTAGGACATGCCGTTGATGGGCCGATTTGACACTAGCTGTACGGGACTTAATTGAGAATGTTGGGCCTTTAGCTGGGCCGGCCCATTATGGTCTGCAAAATCTTGTGGGCCTTTAGCTGGGATGGCCCATTGCGGTCTCCTAAATCTTGTGGGCCTTTAGCTGGGCCGGCCCATTATGGTCTGCAAAAGCTTGTGGGCCTTTAGCTGGGCCAACCCATTATGGTCTGCTAAATCTTGTGGGCCTTTAGTTGGGCCGACCCATTTAAACTTTATGGGACACTTTTGGGCCCGTCCACATGTCAACATATCATAGGCCCATCTCGACCGTTGGATGAGTGACACCTGTGCCAACGCGGAGCTGACGCGTGGTTCCGTCGGCCAATGAGAATTTTACACGTGGAAAATCGGCATTGGTCATGGCTGTTAGAGAGTTATCGGATCCAAAACCAGACCCTTAGCTTAACGGCGTCCCGTTACAGTGGATGCCACGTGTCGGTCACCCTTGACGAAAGCACTTCTATGACGCGCGATTTATCGTCATGGAAGTGGACACTTCCGTGATGATAATTTTGGTAATGTCATGGAACACTTCTACGACAGCACAGGTATGACTATCTTCATTCCATCATAAATTTGTCATGGATGTACATGCATGACAGAAAATGTGACCTACTGTGACAAACACGTATCATCACAGAAGTGTCTTTTTTTGAAGTGTCTCTGTCTTTAGTTATGGATATGGAACACTAAATACCAAAAAAATAGGTTTACTTTCTACTCATGGAGATGGGGAACCTCGTAAAACCCTTGATGCTCATTATGTGAAAGATATTATGCACTACTTTAATAACCCTGAGAAAACCTGATTCAATTATATAACGGGAGACACGTTGGATCAACGTGAATACTTTAGGGATTATCGCTTGACTCAAAAAGGGAAACTATTAAGGAATCAAATTTATATGTTGCATTGGTATGCTCGGCAACTATGCTTGATATATGATTATACTTGTTGCTCTAGGATGAAAGCTCAACACCTTCCCTTTTCATGTAAATTTAATGATAATGAAACCTTAGCTTCTTATGCTAATGGTATATATGATTACTATGATGTGGAATGAATAGAAGAATTTGTTGCTTTTAAGGGTGCTTGTGAAATTGAATCTTTGTTTAAAGAGTTTGAAGATTTTGATGATTCACTTTATAGACTTGAAAATTTAGCTATCCGTAAATATTGCTATGAGAATTATAAATGCAATTATGATATTGATGAATTTATTGAGAAAGTCTCCATTGTCCAAGAAGAGACTAATATTTTGCAGGAGTCTATGGAAGAAGAAATTGATGAAACTGTGAGCTCATTGGATGAAAAAGATGATGAGGAGAGTGAAGAACAAAAGGAGGAAGATCGTATTAGCTACCCGTACCCACCTTGTAGTGAGAGTAACTCTCCAACTCATACATTATTTAATGTCCCTTTGTTCTTACCGAAGGATGAATGCCATGATAATTGCTATGATCCCGTTGATTCGTTTGAAATATCCCTTTTTGATGAACTTGATGCTTGCTATTCTAGTGGCCAAGATGCCAATATGAGTTATTCTTATGGAGATGAACCTGCTATTGTTCCTTATGTTAAACATGAAATTGTTGCTATTGCACCCACACATGATAGTCCTATTATCTTTTTGAATTCTCCAAACTACACTATATCGGAGAAGTTTGCACTTATTAAGGATTATATTGATGGGTGGCCTTTTACCGTTGCACATGATAACTTTGATGAATATAATACGCATGTGCTTGCTGCTCCTACTTGCAATTATTATGAGAGAGGAACTACATCTCCGCCTCTCTATGTTTCCAACACGATAAAATTGCAAGAAACTTCTTTTGCTATTCATTGGCCTTTACTTGATGTGCATGAATTCTTCTTGTATGACATGCCGATGCATAGGAAGAGAGTTAGACTTCGTCATTGCCTGATATATGTTGCTTTGTGCTCACTACTAAATGCCAAATCATTGCTAATTCAAATTGGCTTTGATATACCTTGGGATCCGGGTGGATTCATTACTTGAGCACCTTATGCCTAGCTTATTGGCTTTAAAGAAAGCGCTGCCAGGGAGACAACCCGGAAGTTTTACAGAGTCATTTATTTCTGTTGAGTGCTTTTATAGAGTTTTAACAAAAGAGGGGAACCCAAAACTTTTCAAAAAGGAAAGTGAAAGTGAGAGAGACAAGCATTGTTGAAGTGAGGGAGCTCCTTGAACTTTTTCCATGCTCACGGAAACTTTGTGAATCTTGATTACAGAAACTTTTCAACAAAAATAATTATCCCCTTGTACAATTTCATTGTATTATAAAAATAATGTGCCAAGATTTGCTTTTAGGATGTCTACATTGCTTGTTGGTTTGTGCGGTGCAAAACAGAAACTTTGGTTGTAGTGCGCGATTTTACATTTTTGACTGGAACGTCAAACGGTTCTGAAACTTTTTGCACTGTCTTTATATACAAATTTACTAATTTATTCAGATTTTTTGGAGTACCAGAAGTATGGTGAATGTTCAGATTACTACAGACTGTCCTGTTTAAGACAGATTCTGTTTTTGATGCATTGTTTTCTTGTTTTGATGAAACTATCGATTTCTATTAGTGGATTAAGCCATGGAAAAGTTAAATTACAGTAGCTACAATGCAAAAACAAAATATGAATTGGTTTGCAATGTTACTTAGAGTAGTGATTGACTTTATTATACTAACGGATTTTACAAAACTTTCTGTTGAGTTCTGTGTGGATGAAGTGATCAAGGATCGAGGAGGTCTTGATATGAGGAGAAGGACGAGAGGCAAGAGCTCAAGCTTGGGGATTCCCAAGGCAACCCAAGTAAATATTCAAGGAGACTCAAGCGTCTAAGCTTGGGGATGCCCCGGAAGGCATCCCATCTTTCTTCAACAAGTATCGGTATGTTTTCAGTTTTGTTTCGTTCATGTGATATGTGCAAATCTTGGAGTGCCTTATGCATTTAGTTTTCACTTTTCTTTGATGCACCAAGCTGGTATGAGATAGTCCATGGTTGATTTATAGAATGCTATTTGCACTTCACTTATATCTTTTGAGTATGGCTTTATAGAATGCTTCATGTGCTTCACTTATATCATTTGAAGTTTGGATTGCCTGTTTCCCTACACATAGAAAACCGCCATTTATAGAATGCTCTTGTGCTTCACTTATATTTGTTAGAGCATGGGCATATCTTTTGTAGAAATAATTAAACTCTCTTGCTTCACTTATATCTATTTAGAGAGATGACATGAATTGGTCATTCACATGGTTAGCCATAAAATCCTACATAAAACTTGTAGATCACTGAATATGATATGTTTGATTCCTTGCAATAGTTTTGCGATATAAAGATGGTGATATTAGAGTCATGCTAGTGGGTAGTTGTGGATTGTAGAAATACTTGTGTTGAAGTTTGTGATTCCTGTAGCATGCACGTATGGTGAACCGGTATGTAACGAAGTTGGAGCAAGAGGTATTTATTGATTGTCTTCCTTATGAGTGGAGGTTGGGGACGAGCGATGGTCTTTTCCTACCAATCTATCCCCCTAGGAGCATGCACGTAGTACTTTGTTTCGATAACTAATAGATTTTTGCAATAAGTATGTGAGTTCTTTATGACTAATGTTTAGTCCATGGATTATATGCACTCTCACCCTTCCATCATTGCTTGCCTTTTCGGTACCGTGCATTGCCCTTTCTCACCTCGAGAGTTGGTGCAAACTTCTCTGGTGCATCCAAACCCCGTGATATGATACACTCTGTCAGACATAAGCCTCCTTATATCTTCCTCAAAACAACCACCATACCTACCTATCATGGCATTTCCATAGCCATTCCGAGATATATTACCATGCAACTTCCATCATCATCATATACATTACTTGAGCATTTATTGTCATATTGCTTTGCATGATCGTAAGATAGCTAGCATGATGTTTCCATGGCTTGTCCGTTTTTTTTGATTTCATTGCTACGCTATATCATTGCACATCCCGATACATAGCCGGATGCATTCATATAGAGTCATATCTTTGTTCTAGTATCGAGTTGTAATATTGAGTTTTAAGTAAATAAAAGTGTGATGATCATCATTATTAGAACATTGTCCCATGTGAGGTTATCAAAATAAAAGTGGCCAGAGAACGCGCCCCCCCCAAAAAAGAGAGAGAGAGGCCAAAGAAGCCTACAAAAAAAAGAAAAAAAAGAAAAAAATTATAGAAAAGAGAGAAGGGACAATGTTACTATCCTTTTACCACACTTGTGCTTCAGAGTAGCACCATGCTCTTCATATAGAGAGTCTCTTGAGTTATCACTTTCATATACTAGTGGGAATTTTCATTATAGAACTTGGCTTGTATATTCCAATGATGGGCTTCCTCAAATGCCCTAGGTCTTCATGAGCAAGCAAGTTGGATGCACACCCACTTAGTTTCTGTTTGAGCTTTCATACACTTATAGCTCTAGTGCATCTGTTGCATGGCAATCCCTACTCATCGCATTGACATCAATTTATGGGCATCTTGTCGCGACCGGTTTTCCGGGCTCTAATTTCCAGAAAAGGGCTGTTGTGCTCACCAGCCCCAGGATTACTGTTAGCTGATGAGGCACCGACTTGTTATAGAAATTCCAAGCAAAAGTGCAAAATATGTAGTACAAGACCATTGTGGCCTATGAGTACATCAAATGGTTTCTAGTGGTTGAGGGCGGAAGCGGTTTGTGGATCACCACGGTCTATGGGACTCCATTTCCCACAGGAACAGCTGACCAGGTTAACTCCTATCTTCGCGAGGCTGCTATCACCGTTGCTTAGGTCCCGAGGCTGTCATCGCCACGCTCCTCTCCAAGCAAGCAATCTGGCCAAGACAATAGCCAGGGACAAGCCAGTGAGTACTTTGAATGTACTCGCAAACATTAAGAACACAGGTATAATATAATTGATCAACATACACTGAAATATTCTATGATCACATCGTCAGTCATAAATAAAATCTTGATGCATGCAAGCAGGTTATTTATATGCAACCGGAATATGCAATGACAGAATAGAAATAAACTGCACCGATCGGATGTCTGAAGCGATGTCTCGAAAGGATAGTAAAAGTGAGCATGCCTCAGTCGGGCGTCTTAGCGACACCACGTAAGGGGGCTTATAAAGTAAATAAAATAACAAGCATGCCACAGTCGGGCGTCTGAGCGACGCCACATAAAGGGCTTATGAGAAAATGGAATAACAAACATGCCACAGTCGGGCGTCTGAGCGACGCCACATAAAGGGCTTATATGAAAATGAAATAACGAACATGCCACAGTCGGGCGTCTGAGCGACGCCGCATAAAGGGCTTATGAGAAAATGGAATAACAAACATGCCACAGTCGGGCGTCTGAGCGACGCCACATAAGGGCTTATATATATAAACATAATCATAGTGAATATCCAGGAGGTGGTACCGTCCCAGGGATATTCATTATTTCAAACAGTGCAAACGGTTAGTCCATAATGATAATAATCATAACCATCATATATCACAAGTCATAATCAATATTCGGGTTTAGTAGTTTCTCCTCCGAAGACCGACACTAAGACCGACACTTGACCCATCCCAGACTGTAGTCCTTAACCATGGACACGGCTATTCGAATAGGTTTAATATCTCTGCAGAGGGTCTACTCTTTACCCACGAGTAACGGATTTCTTTAGTTCATCGGAACTAATTCCGTCTACGGTCTTTTAATTGAAACACACCTGACTTGCACACACCAGCTTAACTTTACTCGTGTCTGGAATCACCCATGACACCTGTTAAGCAAAACTCTAAGTGGGGAGGCTACAACCTCGCGTAGCATGGGATCAAATTTCTATCGCGCGCTCTAATGGGTGCCCCCCTCTCGGTCCCAACCGGAAACACCCATGCCCCCAGACCAGGTGGCATGCCTACCGGCTACAACCGGTATCTTCCACCATGGCCTCTCTGTACGGTGTGTGCCAAGACAAGGGTTAACAACTTACTGAACCATACCCTACCTACGGCAGGGACTAGTGGCAGTACGAAACAAGTATGGGGGTTACCGGAACAAGACTCGATCTATGGCCGACTCAGGAGGCTTATGAGTTCCCTGCATGACATGTATATCAAATATATTTCAACCGACGAAATCACCACCCATTATACCTTACTATGCCATACCGGACATAACCGTCCCGACGGGGACCGGCAACAAGCTCACTCCTACCCAAGGCAGAGGCTTTCCCGGATTCCTTTCCGGCATGCATGCAAGGCACATGAGGATGCTTACCATCACAAGTATATTCATTTCCAACAGCGAGGAAATCACTAATATGCATTCATGCAAATGATCGCATCATCACATAAAATAACTAGTTCTCCGAAATAAGGTGGTGTTATAATCGTGTCAACCAACACATCAAAAATATTATGCCAGGGTTCAAGATGCTTGCCTTCAAGGTGTGGAGAGGTGGGGGTGCTCTCCAAAACTTTTGAAAGTTTTCTTCCTCTCTCCAAAATCCTATTTTCAATAAATTTGAATTAACACACAATTTCAAAACAGCACAAAAAAAGTTGTTTGAAAATTTTCAAATAAATATGATAAAAAACTAGACAAAAATTTAAAGAGGACAGAAAAAGAATCAATCAAAAATCATTTTCTGTTTAAAAGTTATAAGAGTTTTAATCTAGGGACTCATCTGTAATGAAACAGAAAGTTCCGAGGGGCTAACTTATAAAAACAGAAAACGCTTCGACTGAGAGTACGCCGGCCCAGAGGGGAGACGCATTTTGGCAGAAGACGTTTTCAGAAAACGGTTCGTTTAAAAGATCAGAGAGGCTGACAGGCGGGTCCCGCCCGTCAGGTTTGAAATTTCAAAAGAGGCGGCAGAGCTCGACGATGCCTGAGAGCCACGGTGGTCGCCGGCGGCGATCCACGGCGAGGCAGGGGGATCGGAGGTTACCTTCATGATCAGTGCACCTTTCCGCGTCTGTGGGTGGTGGTGGTGGTCGCCGGCGAGCACTGTGTCGACGGCGGCCCTTGCTCCGGCGGACGGCGGTTCGGGCAGTCGTGGATCTCGCCAGAGGGAGCTGCGGTGTTCAAATTGAAGTGGGGATTAGCCTACTGGAGGTGGTACGGGGCTACGGGCAAGAGCAGGGCGGCGGAGGAGTTCTCACCAAAGAGAATGTTGCCGGAGCCCGAGGCGGACGGAGGTGGCCGGAGTCGAAGAAGAAAGGCCCCTCAAGGCTCTCTCAGTGGCTAGGCAGGGTCTAGTGAGGTGGTGGAGTTGTGCGGGGGCGAGAGCAAGCTCGGGGGTGCTATTTATAGCCGGCCCGAGGCGGTTGCCGTGAACGGATAAGTTCGGCGGGTGATTACGGCGGCGCTGTGGCGGGACGGTCGGCTTAGGAGCTTGAGCATCGCCTAGGTGGAGCAGTGGTGCCATTACAGGGTCCAACTCAGCACGGGAGGGAGGGTTACGGCCTGCCCTCGACGGAACGGCAGCACGGCCCGTTGGCGGCAGAGAACGCGCTCTGCGCGTGCCAGGCCACGGCGACGGTGCTGCATGCGTGCGCTGGCAAGGAGATGGCCACGCGGAGCTACCAGGAGGGTTGGGCGGTGCCGAACGGCGTTGAGCCGCCGTTCTGCTCCCTGTCGGCCGCTACGGTGGTTCGGCCACCGCAAGACACGCCGGCGCAGGCGGGCCAGGGTGCCACCGACGCCAGGAAGGCGCCAAGCGCGCGTGTGGAGCTCCGGACAAGCAGGCCAGGCGGCGAGCAATGTGCCAAGGGCACTATGGACATGTGACTGAATCTCTGACGGAGAACGACACTGCAATTTCTGAATTTACTGAACATGAACAAAAACAGTGCACGCCAAGTGTTCGACAGAATGATTCTGGCCTCTAGGGATTTTTCCTTGAGCTGATTTTTGGTGGAGTGGTCTCTCATTGCACCTGGAGGCTGCCTGAATTTTGGTAGAATTTTTGGAGAAGAGAAGATATGAATTTCACCAAATTTGACAAATCTGGTCCAAACTTGCAGAGGCTGAAACTTGAAAATTTTGAAAAGAAGAAGAGTGGATCTTGATGGTTCTAGGTTGTGGGTGCTAAGGACTATCCAGAGGAGTTGGTTTGAGATCAAAACTCAAAGGAAATTAGGTACTTGCTTTGCAAATCACCTAGGCTTAAAATAATTGACAGAATTGTTTTGGGGAATAGAATAAATGAAATAAAATCCAAAAATGGGTTGGACTTGTTGGAACAGAATGAAAATGAGGTTGATTCACTCAAAAACTTCAAATAACATCATTGGGATTTTGCATAAAGTTGAATCATAAGCTACTACCAACATCCCATAATTTTGGTGGAGGCTAGAAAGAAATATTTAAATGGGTTGTAGTGAAAAATTGCACTCTGGACCGGAGAAGAAAAATTGATGCAGAGCTCAAAATATTTCATGAATAAAAGATATTTTTGTATAAAAGTGATTTAAAAACATCACATGACATCTCCAAATTTTGGTTGGAATTTTAAGTGAATTTATCAAATGGTTGTAGTTCAGTTATGGCCATATAACCTTGGAAAACCATTTTTCAAGAAAATAAAGGTCAAGCAAATTAATTATGTAATTAGTTCTACTAATAAAAGAAGAGTTTTTCTTGAGAGGTTAAGCAAGTCCAATAACATATTTGAAAAGTTTTCATTTTGGGGGAAAAACTCCATAATAACAAGGGAGAAAAAGGTTCAAAAATAAAAAGGGAGCCCAGAAAATAAAAGTTTTAATTTCCTGGCAAAATTTTAATTTATTAAAACAAGGTCAAAATTTTGGGGTGTCACACATCTCGATAGCCTGTTGATTAGCCACGTCGATGTGAGACTTTCTCCCTTTTTTGTCTTCTCCACAGAACCTCCATCATCATATTCTATTCCACCTATATTGCTATATCCATGGTTCACGCTCATGTAATGCGTGAAAGTTGAAAAGGTTTGAGAACATCAAAAGTATGAAACAATTGCTTGGCTTGTCATTGGGTTGTGCATGATTGCTACCTCTTGAGCACTGCGTTGGTTTTCCCTTGAAGAGGAAAGGGTGGTGCAGTAAAGAAGCATAATTATTTCCCTCAGTTTTTGAGAACCAAGGTATCAATCCAGTAGGAGACCACGCGCGAGTCACCTCGTACCTACACAAACAAATAAGAACCTTGCAACCAATGCGATAAAGGGGTTGTCAATCCCTTCACGACCACTTGCAAGAGTGAGATCTGATAGAGATGATAATAATAAGATAAGTATTTTTGGTATTTTTATGATATAGATTGAAAGTAAAGATTGCAAAATAAAATATATTGGAAACTTATATGATGGAGAATAGACCCCGGGGCCATAGATTTCACTAGTGGCTTCTCTCAAGAGCATAAGTATTACAGTGGGTGAACAAATTACTGTCGAGCAATTGATAGAAAAGCGAATAATTATGAGAATATCTAGGTATGATAATATATATAGGCACCACGTCCGTGACTAGTAGACCGAAACGATTCTGCATCTACTAATATTACTCCACACATTGATCGCTATCCAGCATGCATCTAGAGTATTAAGTTCATAAGAACATAGTAACACCTTAAGATAGATGACATGATGTAGAGGGATAAACTCATGCAATATGATGTAAACCCCATCTTTTTATCCTCGATGGAAACAATACAATACGTGTCGTTTCCCTTTCTGTCACTGGGATCGAGCACCGCAAGACTGAACCCAAAGCTAAGCACTTCTCCCATTGCAAGAAAGATCAATCTAGCAGGCCAAACCAAATTGATAATTTGAAGAGACTTGCAAATATAAACCAATCATACATAAAAAAAATCATACATAAAATATTGTTCATAGATAAACTTGGTCATAAACCCAAAATTCATCGGATCTCGACAAACACACCGCAAAAGAAGATTACATCGAATAGATCTCCAAGAGAATCGAGGAGAACTTTGTATTGAGATCCAAAGAGAGAGAAGAAGCCATCTAGCTACTAGCTATGGACCCGAAGGTCTGAAGTAAACTACTCACACATCATCAGAGGGGCCATGGAGTTGATGTAGAGGCCCTCCGTGATCGATGCCCCTCCGGCAGAGCTCCGAAAAAGGCCCCAAGATGGGATCTCTTGGGTACAGAAGGCTGCGGCAGTGGAAATAGGGTTTCGTGGTGCTCTTGGATGTTTGTAGGGTATATGGATATATATAGGAGGAAGAAGTAGGTCGGTGGAGCAACGAGGGGCCCACGAGGGTGGAGGGCGCGCCCAGGGGGGTGGGCGCGCCCCCCTGCCTTGTGGCCTCCTTGATTGATTCTTGACGTCCACTCCAAGTCTCCTGGATCACATTTGTTCAAAAAATCACTGTCACAGCCCTAGAGTATCTGAGTGTAATAGTTGCATCCATGAGCATGCATCATGTTTAAATTGAAGAAACTTGAATTGAGGGAATTTGAAAGCCTCAAAATCTTTTAAAAGAAGGGCAAGGACCCTTTAAATTGCATTCAGTGAATCCAAAATTCCCTAAAAATAGTTTTGAGAATTTTGGCAAGGGTTATATACCAAACCAAAATTTTGGAACATTTTTAAGAAATTATTTGGTCTCTGAATTTAAAACAATATTCTATTTGAATTTGAAAATATATTCAAATATATATATGGACATGTCTTTAAATGCTCTGTGATAATTTATGTGCATTTGGAAATGTCCAATGAGCAACATAAGTTATACTTGGAGGATATTTGGCACTGTTTTGATTGTTCTAAATTTTAAACAGTGGCAAGTTTAAATAAATAAAAGAAAACAGAACAAAAATTAAAACAGAGCAGAAAAACTCACCTGGGCTTCTTACCTGTAGCAGCAGCCCACCAGAGAGACCAGCCCACCTGTGCGGCCTGCTGTTGAAGCCGGCCCAGCCCAGCCACCCCCCTGCCAGTTGTCTTCCTCCTCTCGCCAGAAGGCAGAGAAGCTAGCCACGGCGTCGCGGCGTGCCACGCCGGCAGCTGCCTGCCTGGCTGTCCCCTCATTGCCCTGGACGTCTTCCGCGACGCCACGCAACCCCCCGACCCCTCTCACTCTCCCTGTGCTCCTCCCCTCCTCTGTTTCTCTCTCCCGAGTACACCGAGCGCAGCCGTCGCCGCCGTTCGCTGCCACCGTGTCCACCGCATCCCCCTCGCTCCCTCGACCGGACCACGAGCTCCGCCGTCATTCGCTACACCGTCCCCGCCGATCCACGTGACTGGAAGGCCCTCGAAGTGCCACCATCGATGTCATCTTCATCCTCGGGTCCCGACGATCGCCATCGTGATTCCGCCGCCGTCCGGACCTCCCCGAGCTTGCTGAGCCGCCCTACCGACTCCATGTGAGCCCCTGCTTCGTTTCCCCCTAACTCCATGCCCAATTTCGAGCTCTAGCCGCCTCGTCCACCAGAGCTGAGACGCTCCGCCGCACAAGCTCGACCCCGGCGACACTCCGGTGACCATTTGGTCATGCGCCAGTGTGCAACGCGTTCGCAGCCTCACGTAGAGCAGCCCCCGAGCTTTAGTTCGCGCGTTTGCGCGCCATAGCACCTAACCCGAGCGGGCCTGAGCTCCAGCCTCCGCTGCACTGCTCGCCGTCGGTGTTTCTGGCCACCCCAGGCCCGGAGCCCATCGCCGTTCGATGCGCCGCTTCGCCAGCGTCCCGCAGAGCCCAACCGCGTGCCAAACGGTGCACCAGAGGGGTTCTCTGAAGCCCCTCGCCGCCGCTGACCTCGCCGGCGACTCAACGCCGACGAGTTTGTCCCGTTTGACCGGGGTTTGACCTCCCTGTGGTCAATACATGTGGGCCCCACCCCTGACTTGTTTAGTTTAGGACTAATTACCCCACTTCTGACAGTGATAATGGGCCCAGTGCCTGTTAATTTTAATCCTATTTAACCCTGTTAGTTAATTGAGTCAGTGACCAGTGGACCCCACTGGTCAGGTTTGACCTGGACCAGCCCCTGTTGACCTGCTGACGTCAGCATGACCTGACGCTGACGCTGTAATACATTTTCTGGATTTATTAATAATCAGGAAATTCCAAAAAATGTTCAAAACTTCTAAAAATCATAGAAAATAATCTATAACTCAGATTGAAAAGATTTATATATGAAAAATGATCAGAAAAATCCAATCTATCCATATGTAATAGTTTCATGCATGTTTAAACAATTTAACTTGCTGTTTAGTGCAAAACATGATAAAGCACTATTTAAGATCACAAATGAGTTTGAACTTTGAATCTTTGATTCAAAATAGCTCAAACCCATCTGGTTGTAGTTGCATTAGCCCAACACTCTCATTTTACCATGCCATGATCATGCATCATATTGTGCATTGCATTGATTGTGTTTCTTTCTTTGTGCCGGTATTTGTCCCCTCTCGATAGACGTGGTTTTGACGATGAGATCGTTGACACCAATGAAGAACTATACTATCTTCAGAAGTGCCAGGCAAGCAAAACCCCCTTGTTCATTCCGATACAATCCCACTCTCTCGCTCCTGCTCTCTTTTACTGCATTATGACAACAACGATTCAACTGTTACATGCTGCGGTAGTTGAACGCCTTTCATTGCCACAGTAAATAGATGAAACCCACTAGCATGAGTAGGAGTTGTTTGAGCCCTGATGTGCCTACTCATTCATGCTTGTTTGTCATGCCTGCTACTGCTTAGAGTTGAGTCAGGTCTGATTCATCGGGGATGAATTGGAATGGCGATGAACATGCCCTACTGTGTGTGAGCTAAGTGTGTGAACACGATTTGGTAAAGGTAGCGGTGAGAGGCCATGTTATACTTGGTGGGTTGTCTCATTGAAACCGTCCTCAAGAACTGAGTTCTGTGTTGGTGATCCATGAACAGCTACTACCACTCATTGGGATCCTTAATTGACCCTATCGACTTATTAACTGCCCTAGTCCTCTGTCCAGGAGTTGCAACTAGTTTATGGTGTTTATAGGATATGTGTTGGCGGCCGTGCATAGCGCTGACCCTAGGGGTGGGCTATGATGCGGTAGATACACCGTGGCACGGTGTACCGGGCGCCCGTTTGGTGTCTCGGGAACCCTGCACACATCGTTTGGGGCTATGAGCAAAACTCCGGCCGGATCTCCTTGCGGATGGAACCCGAATAGGCGATAAACCTGGACTAGAGACTTGTGTGGTTAGTCAGGTCATGGCCGACACCCTTGCCAGGCTTCCACTTGAAGGTTGCCGAGATACATGACGTGTATATGGTGATAAGTGGTGAGAGCGTGTGTGAAGAAGTACACCCCTGCAGGGTTATCATTATCTATTCGAATAGCCGGATTCCTCGGATATGGAAACTTGGACCCCTTGCATAGTTCATAGACAAGTGAAAGTGGATACTCTAAAATGCGCAAGATAAGCGTGAGTGCTATGGATGGCTTTCTCGTAGGGAGACGGGAGCGGATCCATAGTGGTGTATTGATATGGTGAATATGTGGACTCGTGTGCGCCACCTCAAAAGAGTTACTTGCAGTCGTAGTTTAAGATAGCCACCGAGTCGAAGCTGGCTTGCTACAGTTAAACTCCACTACCCCTTTGTTGATACCGATGCATATGTAGTTAGTTCTGATGTAAGTCTCGCTGGGTACATTTGTACTCACGTTTGCCTATTTTATGTTTTGCAGAGAGACGTCAGTCTCGCCATCAGTTCCGTGTGGACTTTGACGTTTAGCTTGATACCTCAACTACGATCTTGTGCCCTCGGCAGTGTCTTGTAGATAGTCAGGCTTCTCAGCCTTTTTCATTTGTAGATGTCTGTACCCAGACATGTTAAGCTTCCGCATGTGCTTGTATGCTTGTATGACTTGAGTGTCGGGTCATGTGACCCCTACCTGTATGAACATGTTATGTATGGCTCTCTGGAGCCTTTTGAATAAATACTTTGAGTCGTAGAGTTTTGTTGTGATGCCATGTTGTATTTACACATATCGAGCATATTGTGTGTATGACTGAAATGCTTGGTATGTGTGGGATCCGACAACCTAGTTGTTTATCCTTGGTAGCCTCTCTTATGGGGAAATGTAGTCTTGTGCTTCCATGAGCCATAGTAGTCCGCTACAGCCTGGTTCACCGGAGTCCTGCTAGCCCAGCACTACTGCTCCGGAAAACTTGACTGGCCGGCATGTGATTCACTTCGTTCCTGTGTCTGTCCCTTTGGGGAAATGTCACGCGGTGACATCCGGAGTCCTGCCTAGCCTGCTATAGCCCGTGTTCATCGGAGTCTTGTTAGCCGAGTGCCACAGCCCGGATTCGCACGCTGCTGACCGACATGCTCGATGTTGATTCATGTATGCCTGTCCCCGTAAGTTAGTGCCACTTTGGGTTCACGACTAGTCATGTCGGCCCGGGTTCTCTGTCATATGGATGCTAGCGACACTATCATATACGTGAGCCAAAAGGCGCAAACGGTCCCGGGCCATGGTAAGGCGACACCCGTGGGAATACCGTGCGTGAGGCCGCAAAGTGATATGAGGTGTTACCGGCTAGATCGATGTGACTTGGAATCGGGGTCCTGACAATCACATTCCCGAAGGTTTCATTCCATTTGGACTCCGTTTGATATTCCTTTTCTACGAAACACTGAAATAGGCAAAAAACAGCAATTTGGGCTGGGCCTCCGGTTTATAGGTTAGTCCCAAAAATAATATAAAAGTGTAAAAATAAGCCCATTAACATCCAAAATAGTAATATAATAGCATGGAGCAATCAAAAGTTATTGATACGTTGGACACGTATCAGCATCCCCAAGCTTAATTCCTGCTCGTCCTCGAGTAGGTAAATGATAAAAACAGAATTTTTGATGTGAAATGCTTCCTAACATATTTCTCAATGTAATTTTTTCTTTATTGTGGCATGAATGTTCAGATCCGAAAGATTCAAGATAAAAGTTTAATATTGACGTAGAAATAATAATACTTCAAGCATACTAACTAAGCAATCATGTCTTCTCAAAATAACATGGCCAAAGAAAGTTGTCCCTACAAAATCATATAGTCTGGCTATGCTCTATCTTCATCACACAAAATATTAAATCATGCGTAACCCCGATGACAAGCCAAGCAATTGTTTCATACTTTTGATGTTCTCAAACTTTTTCAATCTTCACGCAATATATGAGCGTGAGCCATGGATATAGCACTATGGTGGAATAGAATGGTGGTTGTGGAGAAGACAAAAAAGGAGAAGATAGTCTCACATCAACTAGGCGTATCAATGAGCTATGGACATGCCCATCAATAGATATCAATGTGAGTGAGTTGGGATTGCCGTGCAATGAATGCACTAGAGCTATAAGAGTATGAAAGCTCAACAAAAGAAACTAAGTGGGTGTGCATCCAACTTGCTTGCTCACGAAGACCTAGGGCAATTTGAGGAAGCCCATCATTGGAATATACAAGCCAAGTTCTATAATGTAAAATTCCCACTAGTTTATGAAGGTGACAACATAGGAGACTCTCTATCATGAATATCATGGTGCTACTTTGAAGCACAAGTGTGGAAAAAGGATAGTAACATTGTCCCTTCTCTCTTTTTCTCTCATTAATTTTTTTCTTTTTTTATTTGGGCCTTCTTTTTTTTGGCCTCTTTTTTTCTTTTTTTATTTTCGTCCAGAGTCTCATCCCAACTTGTGGGGGAATCATAGTCTCCATCATCCTTTCCTCACATGGGAAAATGCTCTAAGATGATCATCACACTTTTATTTTCTTAAAACTCAAGAATTACAACTCGATACTTAGAACAGAATATGACTCTATGTGAATGCCTCCAGCGGTGTACTGGGATATGCAATGAATCAAGAGTGACATGTATGAAAGAATTATGAACGGTGGCTTTGCCACAAATACGATGTCAACTACATGATCATGCAAAGCAATATGACAATGATGAAGCGTGTCATAATAACAGAATGGTGGAAAGTTGCATGGCAATATATCTCAAAATGGCTATGGAAATGCCATAATAGGTAGGTATGGTGGCTGTTTTGAGGAAGGTATATGGTGGGTTTATGGTACCGGCGAAAGTTGCGCGGTACTAGAGAGGCTAGCAAATGTGGAAGGGTGAGGGTGCATATAATCCATGGACTCAACATTAGTCATAAAGAACTCACATACTTATTGCAAAAATCTATTAGTTATCGAAACAAAGTACTACGCGCATGCTCCTAGGGGGATAGATTGGTAGGAAAAGACCATTGCTCGTCCCCGACCGCCACTCATAAGGAAGGCAATAAATAAATAAATCATGCTCCGACTTCATCACATAATGGTTCACCATACGTGCATGCTACCGGAATCACAAACTTCAACACAAGTATTTCTCAAATTCACAACTACTCAACTAGCATGACTCTAATATCACCATCTCCATATCTCAAAACAATTATCAAGTATCAAACTTCTCTTAGTATTCAATGCACTTATATGAAAGTTTTTATTATGCCTAAAAGCAAATTGCCATGTTGTTCTAAAGGACTCTCAAAATAATATAAGTGAAGCACGAGAGATCAATTATTTCTATAAAATTAAACCACCACCATGCTCCAAAAGATATAAGTGAAGTACTAGAGCAAAAACTATATAGCTCAAAAGATATAAGTGAAGCACATAGAGTATTCTAATAAATTCCAATTCATGTGTGTCTCTCTCAAAAGATGTGTACAGAAAGGATGATTGTGGTAAACTAAAAATAAAATACTCAAATCATACAAGACACTCCAAGCAAAACACATATCATGTGGCGAATAAAAATATAGCTCCAAGTAAAGTTACCGATAGACGAAGACGAAAGAGGGGATGCCTTCCGGGGCATCCCCAAGCTTAGGCTTTTTGGTGTCCTTGTACTTTACCTTGGGGTGCCATGGGCATCCCCAAGCTTAGGATCTTGCCATTCCTTTTTCCATAATCCATCAAATCTTTACCGATAACTTGATAACTTCACACAACAAAACTTAGCAGAAAAATCTCGTGAGCTCCGTTAGCAAAAGAAAACAAAACACCACTTCAAGGTACTATAATGAACTCATTCTTTATTAATATCGGTGTTAAAACTACTGTATTCCAACTTCTCTATGGTTTATAAACTCTTTTACTAGCCATAGATTCATCAAAATAAGCAAAAAACACACGAAAAACAGAATCTGTCAAAAACAGAACAGTCTGAAGTAATTTGTAACTAACGCAAACTTCTGGAACCCCAAAAATTCTAAAATAAATTGCTGGACGTGAGGAATTTATCTATTAATCATCTGCAAAAATAATTAACTAAATATCGCTCTCCAATAAAAAATGGCAGCAATTCTTGTGAGCGCTAAAGTTTCTGTTTTTTTACAGCAAGATCAAAAAGACTTTCCCCAAGTCTTCCCAATGGTTCTACTTGGCACAAACACTAATTAAACACAAAAAACACAACCTAAACAGAGGCTATATAAATTATTTGTTACTAAAGTGGAGCAAAAAGCAAGGAATAAAAATAAAATTGGGTTGCCTCCCAACAAGCGCTACCGTTTAACGCCCCTAGCTAGGCATAAAAGCAAGGATAGATCTAGGTATTGTCATCTTTGGTATTAGGGAAGAAAAGAGAAAATTTCTTTTCTATAGCATTTATCTTTCTATTTTGAGTTAGCACGTGGGCATTGATAGTAGAAGAAAGATTAAGCACGTTATGGAAATTGGCATCTAAGCTGGCCCTCATTTCTTTGATAGTTTCATTTCGGTAGAAGCACAAAAGAGAGGTAGATTCAACCTTCTCACTCATGGGGTGCGCAAATATAGTTTTCATACTTTCATAAGTATCAATGGTATCCCCCTCAAGAAAACCTTCTTCAAATATAGAATCTAGAACTTGCTTGAATGAAGAGGGTAAACCAATATAAAAGCTTTTCAGGTAAACCTCAATTTGATATTGGGGCACATAGCTAGATCGAATTCTTAATAGCCTATCCCAAGCGTCTTTCAAAGATTCATCAAGTAAATAACAAAAAATTCCAGGATCATCTTCATCAAAATTATTCAAACTCTCATTGATAACCCCGGTAGGTCTCTCCATAGCGTCATTATTTATGAGCTTAGAGAGGACAAAAGGACTATCCAAGGTAAAACCCGGGAGAGAACCCCTAGCCCTTTTTGAATCGGCCATGGTACAAGAAAACAAATGGGAAAGAGACGAATAAAACGACAAGGGTGAAGTGGGGGAGAGGAAAACGATAGGCAAATGGCAAATAATGTAATGTGAAGGATAAGAGTTGTGATGGGTACTTGGTATGTCTTGACTTGGCATAGATCTCCCCGGCAACGATGCCAGAAATCCTTCTTGCTACCTCTTGAGCACTGCGTTGGTTTTCCCTTGAAGAGGAAAGGGTGGTGCAGTAAAGCAGCGTAAGTATTTCCCTCAGTTTTTGAGAACCAAGGTATCAATCCAGTAGGAGACCACGCGCGAGTGACCTCGTACCTACACAAACAAATAAGAACCTCGCAATCAACGCGATAAAGGGGTTGTCAATCCCTTCACAGCCACTTGCAAGAGTGAGATCTGATAGAGATGATAATAATAAGATAAGTATTTTTGGTATTTTTATGATATAGATTGAAAGTAAAGATTGCAAAATAAAATAGATTGGAAACTTATATGATGGAGAATAGACCCGGGGGCCATAGATTTCACTAGTGGCTTCTCTCAAGAGCATAAGTATTACAGTGGGTGAACAAATTACTGTCGAGCAATTGATAGAAAAGTGAATAATTATGAGAATATCTAGGTATGATCATATATATAGGCATCACGTCCGTGACAAGTTGACCGAAACGATTCTGCATCTACTACTATTACTCCACACATCGACCGCTATCCAGCATGCATCTAGAGTATTAAGTTCATAAGAACAGAGTAATGCCTTAAGCAAGATCACATGATGTAGAGGGATAAACTCATGCAATATGATGTAAACCCCATCTTTTTTATCATCGATGGCAACAATACAATACGTGTTGTTTCCCTTTCTGTCACTGGGATCGAGCACCGCAAGATTGAACCCAAAGCTAAGCACTTCTCCCATTGCAAGAAAGATCAATCTAGTAGGCCAAACCAAACTGATAATTTGAAGAGACTTGCAAAGATAAACCGATCATACATAAAATATTGTTCATGGATAAACTTGATCATAAACCCACAATTCATGGGATCTCGACAAACACACCGCAAAAGAAGATTACATCGAATAGATCTCCAAGAGAATCAAGGAGAACTTTGTATTGAGATCCAAAGAGAGAAAAGAAGCCATCTAGCTACTAGCTATGGACCCAAAGGTCTGAAGTAAACTACTCACACACATCATCGGAAGGGCCATGGAGTTGATGTAGAGGCCCTCCGTGATCGTTGCCCCCTCCGGCGGAGCTCCGGAAAAGGCCCCAAGATGGGATCTCTTGGGTACAGAAGGTTGCAGCGGTGGAAATAGGGTTTCATGGTGCTCCTGGATGTTTGCGGGGTATATGTATATATATGGGAGGAAGAAGTAGGTCGGTGGAGCAACGAGGGGCCCACGAGGGTGGAGGGCGTGCCCAAGGGGGGGGAGGTGGTGGGCGTGCCCCCTGCCTCGTGGCCTCCTCGATTGATTCTTGACGTCCACTCCAAGTCTCCTGGATAAAGTTTGTTCCAAAAACAACGTTTCCAAAGGTTTCATTCCGTTTGGACTCCGTTTGATATTCCTTTTCTACGAAACACTGAAATAGGCAAAAACAACAATTTGGTCTGGGTGTTAATAGGTTAGTCCTAAAAATAATATAAAAGTGTAAAATAAGCCCATTAACATCCAAAATAGATAATATAATAGCATGGAGCAATCAAAAATTATAGATACGTTGGAGACGTATCAATGATTTGAATATTTTGTGTGATGAAGATGGAGCATAGCCAGACCATATGATTTTGTAGGGATAACTTTCTTTGGCCATGTTATTTTGAAAAGACATGATTGCTTTATTAGTATGCTTGAAGTATTATTATCTTAATGTCAAATGATAGACTATTGCTTTGAATCACTCGTGTCTTAATATTCATGCCATGATTAGATTACATGATCAAGATTATGGTAGGTAGCATTCCACATCAAAAATTATCCTTTTTACCATTTACCTACTCGAGGACGAGCAGGAATTAAGCCTGGGGATGCTGATACGTCTCCATCGTATCTATAATTTTTGATTGTTCCATGCCAATATTCTACAACTTTTACATACTTTTGGCAAATTTTTATACTATTTTTGGGACTAACATATTGATCCAGTGCCCAGTGCCAGTTCCGGTTTGTTGCATGTTTTTTGTCTCACAGAAAATCCATATCAAACGGAGTCCAAAAGGGATAAAAACTTACAGAGATTTTTTTTGGAATATATGTGAATTTTGGGAAGTGGAGTCAACGCGAGACGATGCCCGAGGGGCCCATGAGGGTGAGGGGCGCGCCCTGGGCCCTCGTGGCCACTCCATAAGGCGGTTGCCACCCTTCTTTCGCCACAAGAAAGCCAATATCCGGGTAAAAATCGTGTCAAAATTTCAGCCCAATCAGAGTTACGGATCTCCGGGAATTTAAGAAACGGTGAAAGGGCAGAATCGGGGAACGGAGAAACAGAAGAAAACAGAGAGAGAGATCCAATCGGGGGGGGGGGGGGCTCCCGCCCCTCTGCCGCCATGGAAGCCAAGGACCAAAGGGGAAACCCTTAACCCATCTAGGGGGAAGGTAAAGCAAGAAGAAGAAGGGGGGCTCTCCCCCTCTCTCCCGGTGGCGCGGGAACGCCGCCGGGGCCATCATCGCGACAACGATCTACACCAACAACTTCACCGCCATCATCACCAACTCTTCCCCCCTCTATGTAGCGGTGTAACCCCTCTTTTACCCACTACAATCTCTACTTAAACATGGTGCTCAACTCTATATATTATTTCCCAATGATGTTTGAGTAGATCTGTTTTGTCCTATGGGTTAATTGATGATCGTGATTGGTTTGAGCTGCATGTTTTATTATTGGTGCTGTCCTATGGTGCTCTCCGTGTCACGCAAGCATGAGGGATCCCCGCTGTAGGGTTTGCAATATGTTCATGATTTTCTTATGGTGGGTGGCGTGAGTGACAGAAGCACAGACCCGAGTAAGTAGGTTGTTTGTGTATGGGAGTAAAGAGGACTTGATGCCTTATAATGCTATGGTTGGGTTTTACCTTAATGATCTTTAGTAGTTGCGGATGCTTGCTAGAGTTCCAATCATAAGTGGATATGATCCATGAATAGAAAGTATGTTAGCTTATGCCTCTCCCTCAAATAAAATTGCAATAATGATTACCGGTCTAGTTATCGATTGTCTAGGGACAAATAACTTTCTCGTGACAAAAAGCTCTCTACTGAAACTAACTTAGTTGTTTCTTTATCTAAACAACCCCTAGAATTTATTTACATGCTCTTTATTATCTTGCAAACCTATCCAACAACACCTACAAAGTACTTCTAGTTTCATACTTGTTCTAGGTAAAGCGAACGTTAAGCGTGCGTAGAGATGTATTGGTGGTCGATAGAACTTGAGGGAATATTTGTTCTACCTTTAGCTCCTCGTTGGGTTCGACACTCTTACTTATCAAAAGAGGCTACAATTGATCCCCTATACTTGTGGGTTATTAAAGTGTTCCATTGCATTACCAAAATTATCATCGCAGAAGTGTCCACTTCCATGACGATAAATGGCGCGTCATGGAAGTGTTTTCGTCAAGGGTAACCGACATGTGGCATCCACCATAACGGGTCATTGTTAAGCTATCGGGACCATTTTTGGATCCGATAACCCGTTAACAGCCTGGACCAATGGGGATTTTCCACGTGTAAAATTCTCATTGGCCGAAGGAAACACGTGTTGGCTCACCGTTGGGACAGATGTCATCCACTCATTGGACAGGAGTCGCCTATGATACGTCGACACATGGCATGGCCGAACAAAGGACCATTCCGGTGAAAAGGCCGGCCTGTTTGACTTGGTCAAAAGGTAGCGGGCCGGCCCACGGAAGGCCTGTTAACGGCGTGTTCGTATATAGCCCATTTACGAGCCACTAACTCACGACCCGTTACGGCCTATCGGAATTAAGCCCAGTAGCTTAATCTAGGCCGTCCAATATGATTCCAACCCGTTGTAACTTCTGGCCCATGTAAGGCCCATGATGTCTTTCGGCCCATATGATGCCCTTTTTAACTCTTGGCCATTAACGGCCCGTGGTGAAACTGGCCCGTAATGAATAGTGTACCGCTTTATACCCATTAACGGCCCATTATTCCATTGGGCCATTTCCAACCCGTGTTATCTTTCGTCCTTTTCAGGGCCCATTTATTCCTGGGCTCATTTCCAACATTCGGTTACTTACGACCCGTTACTGTCCTTTTCTGCTTGTGGGCCAAATTCAGCCTGTGGTTACAGTTTGCCTGTTTGCGGCCCGTTAATCCATTGGGATGTTTTCATAGCGTCATCAAATACGACCGATTAACGACAACCCGTTATGGTCGGCCCATGAACGGACGATTCCAACTCTAGCCCGTGTACGGCCCATAATGCGGTCTGTTATTGGCCCTTGTTTGGCCAATCTATCATACGGCCCGTAGAAAGCCCCTTGATGCTACGGCCCGTAGAAGGCCCATTGTTTCTACGGCCCGTAGAAGGCCCATTGTTTCTACGGCCCGTAGGAGGCCCAGGGTCACTACAGTAAATATGTAGCCCATGGTTAATGTGGCCTAGTTTTAAAAATAGGTTATTGCGGCCACTAGCAAACCGCAGAAAAAGTACTGCACTAACTACAAGCAAACAAATAAACAAGACAACAAGGAAATAAATAAGCAAGCAACTTACGCTATGCTATCATGGCTATGACACATATTACATCCACTGGGCATCAAAGTTCGATAGTAGTGCAAATATAGGCAACAAAGTAGCATATCACATACACTCGTTGTCAAAGTTGGCGACCAGTGCAAATAAATGCCACAGCAAAACAAGTCCAGAACTGAAACCACTTCAGAAGAGCTCAAGAAACAATATCCTGGGTACCCATAATGCTGGCAAGATGCTTAGCAAGCTTATTAACTTTCTCTTGTGTGGCGCTTAAATCCTCCAGCGCTTGCTGTTGCACCAGAAAGTATGCATCTGAATTCTGCATGGACTTCCTCAGTCCTTCGGCTTCCTGTCACAGAACATCTGATCAATGTCTTTCAACTTTAAGTTGAGACTCAAGAAGCCGAACTGATTTAGGCAGCGAGTTCGAACAGCTGGTGCCAGCAGTAGTGGCCAGTAACTCCAACACTACATCAAGACATGACTTTGGGGTTGTCTCAGTGTCTTCAATATAGGTTTTATCAACTTTCTTGGAGACCAGTAGGGATGTCTCACTATCTTGAACCTTATCTGCATTGCTTCCTTTACCATTGCATAACGGGTTACTCTTCTCCGATATTTCATCCACATTCTAAAAGAGAAATAAGTAGACACACCACATGTTTACCATGTTGTATATGAAACTCATTTTGGTAAATCAGTTCAGTAGTAAAGTGGACAGGATAACAACATGAAACAAACATATATCTATGTACCATGGTCACTTTATGGTCTATATCATTCTAGTTTTGTTGCCAAATCAAGATAGAGACACAGTTCAAATAATATTTGTTCAAGACAAAGTAGAATAGACAGAATATAAGTGTGGGAAACTATAGAGCAATAACAACACTTGTAATGTGCATGACATGAGAACATAACTGTTTATTCAATTGAAACTGAAACCAACTAGAGCAAATTACAATAGCAAACCAGTTAAAGAAACAAGTTTGAAACATACCTGTTGCGCCATTGGAGCTTCAATTCCATCCTTCAAATTTGAAAATAGTTGGTATGAGTAAACACAGTGATGGAAGAGCAAAGGAGTATGAACCATAGCTACAGAACCTGACCTGAGAACAATTCTTCTTCTGCTTTAAGCGTTGAGTTGGGATTTAGAGTGGTGGTCCTCGTGCTTTGGGCACTGCAGATCCCTTACTAACAGCTTGTGTTAGGGTGCTCTGTGGTGGAGATAGTGCTGTGTCAACTAGAACTGGGTTACTATCTGCTGGGGTTGGGGTTAGAAGGGGTGTAGCTGGTTCTCTGTCCAACTAGGTAGGGGTACAATCTGCGAGAGTCTGGGTTATGTGTGGTGGGGCTGGTTCTTGGGCAAATACAACCGTGGTTCTATTTGCATCGACTGGTAGCAACATCTTTTCTGAAGACCGTGTTGTTACTCCCTTAGATACTGCCATCACCCTCTCCAATTCAAATGGCTAATAAACAAGAAAAGTAATTGAATGTACAGACATTGTATGATAGACATGTGCAATGGATAGTAGGGAATAAAAGAGGGCATGAAATAATTCACATTTATGTTGTCTAACCAAATAGGATAGCATGACACAGTTTCACATATATGCTGGCTAACTAAATAGGATAGCATGACACAATTTTACATATATGATGGCTAACTAAAAAAGATGGAAAGACATAATTCAAAATATGATGACTATGTAAAGAAGATGACATGATATAACTATATAATGTGTTTATTAAATAGGTTGGCATGCAATAATTAACATACATGCCGCCTATGGAAACGCGATAGAATGATATAATTCAAGGATAGAATGACATAATTCAAAATATGATGACTTTAAACACTAAATAGGATGAGATGATATAACTATATGATGGCTTTATTAAATGGGTTGGCATGCCATATTTCAGATAGATGCTGTCTATGTAAACATGATGGCATGATATAATTCAAATATATGATTTATATAGTAAGCAAGTAAGCAGATGGCAATCGCATATATGATGTAAAAACTAAGAAATGCAAGACAACATGCATGACATGAGTAATACAACCCTGCCAAGTTTGAGCATAGACCTCAGGGGGGAAATAGGACTGGTCATCAGTCTCTGAATCCTCCTCTAAGGAGCTATCTGTAACTAGCAAGATGTCTGCTTCCGCAGGTAGCATTGTCTGCTCTGAATACCTTGTTTTCACTCCAGATACTTCCATCACCGCTTCAAATTGCTGATGCACAAGAAGAGTAGTTGAATATACAAATGTTGTCGACAAATGGAACACGTAATACAAAAAAGGATAACATGATATAATTCGCATATATGATGATTGGCTAAACAACATGGCATTGCATAATTCACATATATAATGCCTTGCAACAAGATAGCATTTCATAATTCACATATATAATGGCTTGCAACAAGATGGCATTGCATAATTCACATATATGGTAATTAGACACTAAACAGGTGGCATTCACACAAAGCATGTCTAAACTAATCAAATGACATATCAATGCAAGACCCTAGACGCACGATATGAGCAACATAACCCTGCCAAGTTAGATCATACACCTCGGGGGGGGGGGGGAGGATAGGACTGGTCATCTATCTCTGAATCCTCCTTTGAGGAGCTATCCGTAACCAGCGAGATATGCACTTTGTCAGATAGCATAGTTTGCTCCGAAGACCTTGTTTTCACTCTAGAATTTTCCATCACCGTGTCAAATGGCTAATGCACATGAAGAGTAGTTGAATGTACTGACATTGTTGACAAATGTAATACATAATGAAAAAAAGGATGGCCTGATATAATTCACATATAAGATGACTGGCTAAGCAGGATGGCACCGCAAAATTCACATATATGATGCCTGGCTAAACAAGATGGCGTTGCATAATTCACATATACGATAAAGAAACTAAACAGATGGCATTCACACAAAGCATGTCTAAACTAAGCAGATGACATATTTGATGTATAAAATAAGCAATGCAAGGCACCATATGCATGATATTACCAACATCAACATGCCAAGTTAGAGCGAAGACCTCAGGGGGTAAATAGGAGTGGTCTTCTCCTTTTGAATCCCCCTTAGAACAGTTATCTTCCTCTTGATTACAATCCGAAATGGGTGGAGGGGGCTGCCTTTGCGCCCACCACAGAGCGACGTCTACATGAAATTTTATTGCCACACAAGGCTCGTCTCTTTTGCTCTACATGTCCAGTTCCATTGTGTACAATAACTGACATGCATAGGAATAAAACATAGTGAGATTATGAAAGGAGTGCATGCA
Organism: Triticum urartu; assembly: GCF_056163025.1. Lineage (NCBI taxonomy): Eukaryota > Viridiplantae > Streptophyta > Magnoliopsida > Poales > Poaceae > Triticum > Triticum urartu. Next base: position 144,921,395 of record NC_141879.1, on the reverse strand, counting down.
AACATCTAGAGTGATGGTAGAAACCTGTGGATATACCCAAAACCATTGATAGCAGGCAACTAATGGATTCAGTAAAAAAATACAGATAATGGCTTCTTTACTGTTTGTTTCCCACCCAACATGAAACTCGTAGTAGACACTAGAGATTAACCAGATAGTAGATAGATACTATTGATTGCGGCCCCGATATGTCAAGGAAATATGCCCTAGAGGCAATAGTAAAGTTGTTATTTATATTTCCTCATATCATGATAAATGTTTATTATTCATGCTAGAATTGTATTAACCGGAAACTTAGTACATGTGTGAATACATAGACAAACAGAGTGTCACTAGTTTGCCTCTACTTAACTAGCTCGTTGAATCAATGATGGTTATGTTTCCTAACCATAGACATGAGTTGTCATTTGATTAATGGGATCACATCATTAGAGAATGATGTGATTGACTTGACCCATCCGTTATCTTAGCACGATGATCGTTTAGTTTGTTGCTATTGCTTTCTCCATAACTATACATGTTCCTATGATTATGAGATCATGCAACTCCCGAATACCAGAGGAACACTTTGTGTGCTACCAAACATCACAACATAACTAGGTGATTATAAAGGTGCTCTACAGGTGTCTCCCATGGTGTTTGTTGAGTTGACATGGATCAAGATTAGGATTTGTCACTCCGATTGTCGGAGAGGTATCTCTGGTCCCTCTCGGTAATGTACATCACAATAAGCCTTGCAAGAAATGTAGCTAATGAGTTAGTTACGGGATGTAGCATTACAGAACGAGTAAAGAGACTTCCGGTAACGAGATTGAACTAGGTATTGAGATACCAACGATCGAATCTCGGGCAAGTAACATACCGATGACAAAGGGAACAACGTATGTTGTTATCCGGTTTGAGCAATAAAGATCTTCGTAGAATATGTAGGAACCAATATGAGCATCCAGGTTCCCTATTGGTTATTGACTGGAGATGTGTCTCGGTCATGTCTTCATAGTTCTCGAACCCGTAGGGTCCGCACGCTTAACGTTCGGTGACGATCGGCATTATGAGTTTATGTGTTTTGATGTACTGAAGGTAGTTCAGAGTCCCGGATATGATCACGGACATGACGAGGAGTCTCGAAATGGTTGAGACATAAGGATTGATATATTGGACGGCTATATTCGGACACCGAAAGTGTTCCGGGTGATTTCGGAGAAAACCAGAGTGCCGGAGGGGTTACCGGAACCCCCCGGGGAAGTATTGGGCCTTAGTGGGCCTTAGGGGAGAGAGAGGGCAGCAGCCCAGGAGGTGGCGCGCTGCCCCAATGGGAGTCCGAATAGGACTAGGGGAGGGGGCGTGGCCCCCTTTTCCCTCTCCCTCTCCCTCTCTTTCCTTCCCCCTTCCTCCTTGCTAGTAGGACTAGGAAAGGATGAATCCTACTCCTACTAGGAGGAGGATTCCTCCTCTCCTTGGGTGCCACTATGGCCGGCCGGCCTCCCCCTTGCTCCTTTATATACGGGGGCAGAGGCACCTTAAAACACACAAGTTGATTGTTCCAAGCCGTGTGCGGTGCCCCCCTCCACCATAATCCACCTCGGTCATATCGTAGCGGTGCTTAGGCGAAGCCCTGTTCCGGTAGCAACATCATCACCGTCATCACGCCGTCGTGCTGACGAATTCCCTCGAAGCTCTACTGGATCATGAGTTCGCAGGACATCACCGAGCCGAACGTGTGCAGATCGCGGAGGTGCCGTACCTTCGGTGCTGGGATCGGTCGGTCGTGAAGATGTATGACTACACCAATCGCGTTGTCATAACTCTTGCACTTACAGTCTACGAGGGTACGTAGACAACACTCTTCCCTCTCGTTGTTATGCATCTCCATGGTCTTGCGTGTGCGTAGGATTTTTTTTGAAATTACTACGTTCCCCAACAGTGGCATCCGAGCCAGGTTTATGCGTAGATGTTATATGCACGAGTAGAACACAAAGGAGTTGTGGGCGTTGGTATATACATATTGCTTGCCATCACTAGTTGATTCTTGATTCAGTGGTATTGTTGGATGAAGCAACCTAGACCGACATTACGCGTACGCTTACACGAGACTGGTTCTACCGACGTGCTTCACACACAGGTGGTTGGTGGGTGTTAGTTTCTCCAACTTTAGTTGAATCGGATTCAATGAACAGGGTTCTTTCTGAAGATCAAAAAGCAATCACTATACCGCGTTGTGGTTTTTGATGCGTAGGTAAGAATGGTTCTTGCTCTGCCTGTAGCAGCCACGTAAAACTTGCAACAACAAAGTAGAGGACGTCTAACTTATTTTTGCAGGGCATGTTGTGATGTGATATGGTCAAGACATGATGCTAAATTTTATTGTATGAGATGATCATGTTTTGTAACACAGTTATCGGCAACTGGCGGGAGCCATATGGTTGTCGCTTTATTGTATGAAATGCAATCGCCATGTAATTTCTTTACTTTATCACTAAGTGGTAGCGATAGTCGTAGAAGCAATAGTTGGCGAGATGCCAACGATGCTTCGATGGAGATCAAGGTGTCAAGCCGGTGACGATGGTGATCATGATGGTGCTTTGGAGATGGAGATCAAAGGCACAAGATGATGATGGCCATATCATATCACTTATATTGGTTGCATGTGATGTTTATACTTTTTGCATCTTATTTTGCTTAGTTCGGCGGTAGCATTATAAGATGATCTCTCACTAAATTTCAAGGTATAAGTGTTCTCCCTGAGTATGCATCGTTGCTACAATTCGTCGTGCCGAGACACCACGTGATGATCAGGTGTGATAAGTTCTACGCTCACATACAACGGGTGCAAGCCAGTTTTGCACACACGGAATACTCGGGTTAAACTTGACGAGCCTAGCATATGAAGATATGGCCTCGGAACACTGAGACCGAAAGGTCGAGCGTGAATCATATAGTAGATATTATCAACATAGTGATGTTCACCATTGAAAACTACTCCATCTCACGTGATGATCATACATGGTTTAGTTTATATGGATCACGTGATCACTTAGATGATTAGAGAGATGTTTATCTAAGTGGGAGTTCTTAAGTAATTTGATTAATTGAACTTTAATTTATCATGAACTTAGTACCTGATAGTATATTGCATGTCTATGTTGTTGTAGATAGATGGCCCGTGCTATTGTTTCGTTGAATTTTAATATGTTCCTTGAGAAAGCTAAGTTGAACGATGATGATAGAAACTACACGGACTAGGTCCGTAACTTGAGGATTATCCTCATTGCTGCACAGAAGAATTACGTCCTGGAAGCACCGCTAGGTGACAAACCCGCTGCAGGAGCAATGCCAGATGTTGTGAACACCTGGCAGAGCAAAGCTGATGACTACTCGATAGTTCAGTGTGCCATGCTTTATGGCTTAGAACCGGGACTTCAACGACGTTTTGAATGTGATGGAGCATATGAGATGTTCCAGGAGTTGAAGTTAATATTTGAAGCAAATGCCCGGATTGAGAGATATGAAGTCTCCAATAAGTTATATAGCTGCAAGATGGAGGACAATAGTTCTGTCAGTGAACATATACTCAGAATGTCTGGGTACCACAACCACTTGACTCAACTGGGAGTTAATCTTCCTGATGATAGTGTCATTGACGGAGTTCTTCAATCACTGCCACCAAGCTACAAGAGCTTCGTGATGAACTATAATATGCAAGGGATGGATAAGACGATTCCTGAGGTCTTCTCAATGCTAAAGGCTGCGGAGGTAGAAATCAAGAAAGAGCATCAAGTGTTGATGGTCAGCAAGACCACCAGTTTCAAGAAAAAGGGTAAAGGGAAGAAGGGGAACTTCAAGAAGAACAGTAAGCCAGTTGCTGCTCAAGTGAAGAAACCCAAGTCTGGACCTAAGCCTGAGACTGAGTGCTTGTAGCGCCAAGGAACTGGTCACTGGAAGCGGAACTGCCCCAAGTATTTGGGGGAGAAGAAGGATGGCAAAGTGAAAGGTATATTTGATATACATGTTATTGATGTGTACCTTACTAATGCTCGCAGTAGTGCCTGGGTATTTAATACTGGTTCAGTTGCTAACATTTGCAACTTGAAACATGGGCTACAGATTAAGTGAAGATTGGCTAAGGACAAGGTGACGATGCGCGTGGGAAATGGTTCCAAAGTCGATGTGATCGCCATCGACACGCTACCTCTACATCTACCTTTGGGATTAGTTTTAGACCTAATAATTGTTATTTGGTGCCACCGTTGAGCATGAACATTATATCTGAATCTTCTTTGATGCGAGACGGTTATTCATTTAAATCAGAGAATAATGGTTGTTCTATTTATATGAGTAATATCTTTTATGGTCATGCACCCTTGATGAGTGGTCTATTTTATTAAATCTTGATAGTAGTGATACACATGTTCATAGTATTGAAGCCAAAAGATGCAGAGTTGATAATGATAGTGCAACTTATTTGTGGCACTGCCGTTTAGGTCATATTGGTGTAAAGCGCATGAAGAAACTCCATTCTGATGGACTTCTAGAATCACTTGATTATGAATCACTTGGTACTTGCGAACTATGCCTCATGTGCAAGATGACTAAAACTCTGTTCTCCGAAACAATGGAGCGAGCAACAGAGTTTTTGGAAATCATACATACTGATGTATGTGGTCCAATGAACATTGAAGCTCGCGACGGATATCGTGATTTTCTCACCTTCACATATGATCTGAGCAGATATGGGTATATCTACTTAATGAAACATAACTCTGAAACATTTGAAAAGTTCAAAGAATTTCAGAGTGAAGTGGAAAATCATCATAACAAGAAAATCAAGTTTCTATGATCTGATCATGGAGGTGAATATTTGAATTATGAGTTTGGACTTCATTTAAAATTTCACAACTCATGCCACCTTGAACACCACAGCGTAATGGTGTATCCGAACGTCGTAATCGTACTTTACTAGATATGGTGCGATCTATGATGTCTCTCACTGATTTACCGCTATCATTTTGGGGTTATGCTTTAGAGACAGCTGCATTCACGTTAAATAGGGCACCATCTAAATCAGTTGAGACGACACCTTATGGACTGTGGTTTGGCAAGAAACCCAAGTTGTCGTTTCTTGAAGTTTGGGGCTGCAATGCTTATGTGAAGAAACTTCAACCTGATAAGCTTGAACCCAAATCGGAGAAATGTGTCTTCATAGGATACCCAAAGGAGACTGTTGGGTACACCTTCTATCACAGATCCGAAGGCAAGATATTCGTTGCTAAGAGTGGATCCTTTCTAGAGAAGGAGTTTCTCTCGAAAGAAGTGAGTGGAGGAAAGTAGAACTTGATGAGGTAATTGTACCTTCTCCCTTATTGGAAAGCAGTTCATCAGTGAAATCAGTTCCAGTGATTCCTACACCAGTAAGTGAGGAAGCTAATGATGATGATCATAAAACTTCTGATCAAGTTACTACCGAACCTCGTAGGTCAACCAGAGTAAGATCCGCACCAGAGCGGTACGGTAATCCTGTTCTGGAAGTCATGTTACTTGACCATGACGAACCTACAAACTACGAGGAAGCGATGATGAGCCCAGATTCCACAAAATGGCTTAAGGCCATGAAATCTGAGATGGGATCCATGTATGAGAACAAAGTGTGGACTTTGGTTGACTTGCCCGATGATCGGCAAGCCATAGAGAATAAATGGATCTTCAAGAAGAAGACTGACGCTGACGGTAATGTTACTGTCTACAAAGCTCGACTTGTTGCAGAAGGTTTTCGACAAGTTCAAGGTGTTGACTATGATGAGACCTTCTCACCCGTAGCGATGCTTAAATCCGTCCGAATCATGTTAGCAATTGCCGCATTTTATGATTATGAAATTTGGCAAATGGATGTCAAAACTGCATTCCTTAATGGATACCTTAAAGAAGAGTTGTATATGATGCAACCAGAAGGTTTTGTCGATCCAAAAGGTGCTAACAAAGTGTGCAAGCTCCAGCGATCCATTTATGGACTGGTGCAAGCCTCTCGGATTTGGAATATACACTTTGATAGTGTGATCAAAGCATATGGTTTTATACAGACTTTTGGAGAAGCTTGTATTTACAAGAAAATGAGTGGGAGCTACGTAGCATTTTTGATATTATATGTAGATGACATATTGTTGATCGGAAATGATACTGAATTTCTCAATAGCATAAAAGGATACTTGAATAAGAAATTTTTCAATGAAAGACCTCGGTGAAGCTGCTTATATATCGGACATCAAGATCTATAGAGATAGATCAAGATGCTTGATTGGACTTTCATAAAGCATGTACCTTGATAAAGTTCTGAAGAAGTTCAAAATGGATCAGGCAAAGAAAGGGTTCTTGCCTGTATTACAAGGTGTGAAGTTGAGTCAGACTCAATGCTCGACCAATGCAGAAGATAGAGAGAAAATGAAAGCTGTTCCCTATGCTTCAGCCATAGGCTCTATCATGTATGCAATACTGTGTACCAGACCTGATGTGTGCCTTGCTATAAGTTTAGCAGGGAGGTACCAAAGTAATCCAGGAGTGGATCACTGGACATCGGTCAAAAACATCCTGAAATACTTGAAAAGGACTAAGGATATGTATCTCATATATGGAGGTGACAAAGAGCTCGCGTAAACGGTTACGTCGATGCAAGCTTTGACACTGATCCGGATGACTCTAAGTCACAAACCGGATACGTGTTTTTTTAAATGGTGGAGCTGTCAGTTGGTGTAGTTCCAAGCGGAGCATCGTGGCAGGACCTACGTGTGAAGCAGAATACATAGATGCTTCGGAAGAAGCAAATGAAGGAGTCTGGATGAAGGAGTTCATATCCGATCTAGGTGTCATACCTGGTGCATTGGGTCCAATCAAAATCTTTTGTGACAATACTGGTGCAATTGCCTTGGCAAAGGAATCCAGATTTCACAAGAGAACCAAGCACATCAAGAGACGCTTCAATTCCATCCGCGATCATGTCAAGGAGGGAGACATAGAGATTTGCAAGATACATATGGATCTGAATGTTGCAGACCCACTGACTAAGCCTCTCTCACGAGCAAAACATGATCAGCACCAAGACTCCATGGGTGTTAGAATCATTACAATGTAATCTAGATTATTGACTCTAGTGCAAGTGGGAGACTGAAGGAAATATGCCCTAGAGGCAATTATAAAGTTGTTATTTATATTTCCTTATATCATGATAAATGTTTATTATTCATGCTAGAATTGTATTAACCGGAAACTTAGTACATGTGTGAACACATAGACAAACAAAGTGTCACTAGTTTGCCTCTACTTAACTAGCTCATTGAATCAATGATGGTTATGTTTCCTAACCATAGACATGAGTTTTCATTTGATTAACGGGATCACATCATTAGAGAATGATGTGATTGACTTTACCCATCCTTTAGCTTAGCACGATGATCGTTTAGTTTCTTGCTATTGCTTTCTCCATAACTATACATGGTCCTATGACTATGAGATCATGTAACTCCCGAACACCGGAGGAACACTTTGTGTGCTACCAAACGTCACAACATAACTGGGTGATTATAAAGGTGCTCTACAGGTGTCTCCGATGGTGTTTGTTGAGTTGACATGGATCAAGATTAGGATTTGTCACTCCGATTGTCGGAGAGGTATCTCTGGGCCCTCTCTGTAATGTACATCACAATAAGCCTTGCAAGCAATGTAGATAATGAGTTAGTTACGGGATGTAGCATTACGGAACGAGTAAAGATACTTGCCGGTAACGAGATTGAACTAGGTATTGAGATACCGACGATCATATCTCGGGCAAGTAACATACCGATGACAAAGGGAACAACGTATGTTGTTATGCGGTTTGACCGATAAAGAACTTCGTAGAATGTGTAGGAAACAATATGAGCATCCAGGTTCCGCTATTGGTTATTGACCGGAGATGAGTCTCGGTCATGTCTACATAGTTCTCGATCCCGTAGGGTCCGCACGCTTAACGTTCGGTGACGATCGGTATTATGAGTTTAGGTGTTTTGATGTACCGAAGGTAGTTCAAAGTCCCGGATATGACCACAGACATGACGAGGAGTCTCGAAATGGTCGAGACATAAAGATCGATATATTGGACGGCTATATTCGGACACCGGAAGTGTTCCGGGTGATTTCGGAGAAAACCGGAGTGCTGGAGGGGTTACCGGAACCCCCCGGAAGAATTGGGCCTTAGTGGGCCTTAGGGGAGAGAGAGGGCAGCAGCCCTAGAGGTGGCGCCCCCCAAGGGGAGTCCGAATAGGACTAGGGGAGGGGGGCGCGGCCGCTCTTTCCCTCTCCCTCTCTTTCCTTCCCCCTTCCTCCTTCCTAGTAGGACTAGGAAAGGATGAATCCTACTCCTACTTGGAGGAGTATTCCTCATCTCCTTGGGAGCCACTAGGGCCGGCCAGCCTCCCCCCTTGCTCCTTTATATACGGGGGCATGGGGCACCCTAGAACACACAAGTTGATTGTTCCAAGCCGTGTGCGGTGCCCCCCTCCACCATAATCCACCTCGGTCATATCGTAGCGGTGCTTAGGCGAAGCCCTGTTCCGGTAGCAACATCATCACCTTCATCATGCTGTCGTGCTGATGAAGCTCTCCCTCGAAGATCTACTAGATCATGAGTTCGCGGGACGTCACCGAGCCAAACGTGTGTAGATCGCGGAGGTGCCGTACCTTCAGTGCTGGGATTGGTCGATCGTGAAGACGTATGACTACATCAACCGCGTTGACATAACGCTTACGTTCTACGAGGGTGTGTAGACAACACTCTTCCCTCTCGTTGCTATGCATCTCCATGATCTTGCGTGTGCGTAGGAATTTTTTTGAAATTACTACGTTCCCCAACAATATGTACCGCACAACCATTTAAAAACTCAAGTTTGACCATTAGTTTGGACCTGACTCAGAGTCTAATCGGTGAACAGGATGATAAAGTAGCATGTAATATTAAGCGATGCATAACATAAGCAGACATGAAAGAGTGCGACCTCTCTTGCAGACCCGTGTAGTCCTTGAGGTCATCTGCTCGGTTGATGATGGTAATGCAGTTGTCGTGGCTGCCAGCGGCGGGGAAGAAGATTTGAGGCGGCGAAAGACAGTCTGGAGCCGGATCCCTGCTGTGGTGGACCCTTCTGTCGTTGGAACAGCTGAGCTGGGGTGGACAACAGCGTAGTAGGAGCGGGACAAACCACACAAGGTTTTCTTTGACAACTATTTGTAAGAGAAGTAACTGTTTAAGGGCTTATTTGAATTGGAGGATTCTAACAATGCAGGGATAGGAAAAACACAGGAACATGATAGGAATGCACGTGCAAAACAGAGAATTCAAAAACACAGGATTTCTGCCAATCTAGTTGTTTGGTTCACAAGAATTGGAAGATCACAGGATGCAAAGAATTATGGTGAGATTAAGTCAAACCACAAGAAAATGTATGGTTATAATGCTATTATGCTAATATCTCTTAGTCTTGTGCTTCATGAATAGGAATTTGAAAAGGAGGACAGGTGGATATTAAAATTCCTACGGTTTTTCGTTCAAGGAGACACTAAAAGAACAAATCCTACAGTTTTCCTTTGCTCCATTCCTTTGAACCAAATGCATGAATAGTAGTACCATAGGAAACTTTCCAATTCCTATGTTTTTCCTTCAGTTTTCCTTTCAATCACTGGTGATTCTAGTAGGCAGGCATGAGCAGGGAAAAGCCTACACTAAAAAAATGTTTTTGTGCTACTTCTACTACTTTGGACCCAGGCCACTGCCCTACTAGCTCAACTCCCAGGCCCATCTACAAATGCATAGCTCAAACGCGCACAAATAAATAATGATGGCGTTCAAGAGAGTCCATCACGGATAGCTAAGTTTCCCGGTACCTCACTGCTTGTCATATAGTAGGAGAAACTAATCGTATTTCATGTTACTACGTGTGCTCAGTGGACTATATATATAACACATAGAGTAAAAAAGCGATGCAACAGGTGTACAACCTCTTTGGCGAAGCCATGTCGATCTCTGCGTGATTGGGTTGGTCGGTGAGGATGCTCCGGCTGATTTGGCCGTTGGAGGAGGGGAAGAAGATCTTAGGTGCCTGGAGATGGAGCCCGGGGTACTGCTCCGCTGTGATGGAGGGTTTTGTCATTGGAGCAGCTCCGGTGAGTTGTACGACAGCGAGGCTGAAGCAGGACAAGAGAGACAACGTTAACCTGAGTGGAATTCTAATAGCATCTCCAATAGATGACATAAAATACATAGCCACAAAGTGCTAGATGTAAAATACATCAGCCGCTCATCTCTGAACTTAACTGTCAAAACTGACACTACTGCAGGATGGTCCAAACACGACACTACGATTAGAGACCCTTCGATGAAACTGTGTGCGATGCCATAATCGCAAACGGTGGTGTAAAAAACCCGTCAAAAAAGGTGCAAAACATTTGCGATGACGGATCCATCAAACACGATTCAGATTTTAGTTGCGTGTGCGATGCAAGGCGTACGATTTAGTTCAATTAACTGTTTGGGATGAGGAGGAACAAAAGAAACGGGCAGCCAGATGAAGGCGTGCGCGATATATAGCATATGGTTCACTAGGATGAACTGTGTGTGATTAGGCAACACAATGGAAATGGTTCAACTAAACAAGATGTGTGTGATACGCGGCAAACAGGTCCGTAATCAGAAATGTGTGCGAAGACCAATAATAACATAGACGATTGCTGCTAATAAGCCGTGTGATTTGCTCTGTCTACAGTAGAATAACATATATATATATATAACTGAAATAAACATGCAATTACATAAGTGACTATACAGATCATTCACACACACCTCAATAAACAATTGCATGCATCTTAAAGTAGGAGAAACGATTGTCTAGTCATCTACTTCTTGTGACGCTCCCGCCACTGCTATGTGGCTCGATCCCTCGTCTAGGTCAGAAAGAAGATAGTTCCTCATGTCAACAATCCGCCTGTACATCTCGTAGCTTGTGTACGCGTCCATGGCCGCGTAGTTGACATGTTGTTCATCCAGTCTCTCATGCCACACACTGTGCCAGACGTTCCTTTCCTTATTGCTCTCATTCTTCATCTTCATGTAGTAGGGGTCGATGATGGGCGAGGCGAGGTCAACCAGGGAGTTTAGTTTGTTTCTGTCGCTGCCCCAGACCTTGTAGTGGCGCTGGATGTTGACAAGATTTGGGCATTTCATGCCCGAAACCTTGAGCGCTTTTAGATCGTTGGTGGTGTCCACCACAACGAAACTGTAGTCGGAGCTGTTGATAAACCTGGAGAAACACTCGCAAGGCGTTGTGTCCAGGTGGTAGTGGTAGACAAGGACGTCCTGTCGCACGCACAACTGGGCGACGACAACCTTCTGATCGTGCCCGGCACGACCCATGGTGTACTCGAGGTCGAAGCCGACCACTTGGTACTTGTCCTCGGCAAGGAACTGCTCCATAGTTTGGATGGAGCTCTCCACCGAGTCCAGATCGTTCGTGTACACCACCGAGAGAGCCTTCCCCGTCACGTTGGTGTCCACGACATGTTGCGTGGTGAACTTCCCACCGCTGTCGTCGTCGGCCCCTGGGAGTGCCATTGGAGCCACGGGGAGCATCATTGGAACCGCTGGATGTCCTCTCTGTATGTGTCCTCGTGGGTGTGCTTATTGTGTCGTGTGAGACGAGAGATGAAGGTAAATGGCCGCAGGAATAAAAGGGGCCCAGGCGGCGTGGATTCTCGGTGCGTCCACATGGCAGTTTTTGTAGCGGGTAACTGCATCGTCGCGCCGCGCGCAACGCAACCGCATGCACACGAACATGCGTGATCGTGCGCCGGCCCCAAACACTAGCAGCGCGCGTGGAGGGACGAGGGCAGAGTACTCGGAGTGATGCGAGAGCAGGGCGCACGCGTCGGGACGCGAGCAGAGCGCACCGCGGCCGCCTGAACCGCAAGCAACCACACACATAGAGCAGTTGAACATGCAGGGAAATGGTCGCCTACAAGCCGGCTCACAGTTGCGTCGCTGCGAAGAGAGTGGCCGTGTGCTACCACCTCCGTCTAGTCTATAGTTCCCTTTATATTCTGTGCCATACTTTTCCCTCAAATTTAACCAGCAAAATGTTAATGCTTGTTATAAAAATTATATAATTGGAAACTATGTTCAAATATGAATCCAACTATATAATCTTTGGCGACATGCATTCGTGTTTTATTAGTTAAATAATACTTATAAACCAGGACGGGGTATAGTAGGTAATTAAATCGCAAATGTTTTTTTATTAACCGTATGTGTGTGTGTGTGTGTGGCCTTTCATCCTCCTCTCGCACGTCTTGTCACCCCGCTGCCGCAGACGGCTTACAACGCAAGCTTGCGCAACGCGCGGGGGCATTCTTTTGGCCAAACAGTGGTGCCAATGAATCGTCGGTGAGCGCGTTCCCGCGCAACCTCGTAGGTTCCCATGCAAGCTTCCTGCCCGACTCGGTGAAATCCCCCAAAATCCCAATGCTTACCAGCCTGCTATGAAAACCCTCACGGCCGGCGAGTCCAGCGTCGCATTTTCCCCTCCCTCCCTGTAGCTTATCTTATCTGCTTCTCCCACAATCACCAATGGCACTGGTCCATCATCGTCGCTCAGCCACTCCGCCGTCATCAGAGGACAACTCCAGCTGGGAGGCTACACCGCGGCGGCGGTAAAGTCCCCGGCGTAGTGTAGTGCGGGGAACACCCACCACACGCTCCGCCGCCGGTGCCCGTCGGCAACTGTTGCCGGCCGTCGTTGCCTCCACACCACCGTCGAAAGCCAGCGCCATCGCCCGCTCCGCCGCCGCGGCCCGAAGGCAGGAGGTGGTGGTCGTGGCCGCCACCCCATTGCCGGCCACCGTGGCCATCACCTGCTCCGCCACCGAGGCCCGAAGGCGGGAGGTGGTGGTCGTGGCCGCCACCCCGTCGTCGGACGCCGTGGCCGCCAGCCCACCATTGACCGCCGGGGTCATCACCCACTCCGCCACCGCCGCCCGAAGGCGGGAGGCGAAGGTGGATGCCTGCACGTGTGTCTGCGGGCTTGTGCGCTACACCGAGTTCCTGCGGGAGGAGGAGCGCCTTGTCGAGCATGCAAGGAGCCTTACCTCCGCCGTGGCCGCGGCACACGCCGCCTCAGAGGCGAGGAATCAGGAGATCTACGAGGAGAACCACCGCTTCGAGAGGGGTCGTCTGGAGCGGCAGAGGGCGTTCGAGGTGAGCGTCACTGAAGCTGCAACAGCGGCAGGCACCGTATTGCGGTTGCCCAGCTTGTCGGTACACTCCTCCTCCTCCGCCCCTTATTGAGAGCGCTTGACAATGGAGAGGAAGCCGTAAGTAGTACAAAGCCCCTCCACACTAGTAGTACTAGTATTTAGGGGCTATTTTGTTCAACTCATCTGACTATAGATGTGGTGGAACTGTACAACGTGCTTAAAATTAGTTAGTATATATAGTTGAACTAGCTATTTCAGTACGTGGTTGGCAACAATTGGGGAAAAGTTTGGTTGGTTCAGCTGTCTAGTTGAACTATTTGTATAAATTAAGAATGACTGCTTAATCTATGAATGAATCGAAATCTATGCTTAATTACTGAATTTTAGTTGCAAAAATTAGATACTGCTAGTGATTTTTAGCTTCATATTTTGACAAATCGCAGTGTTACAAGCTGCACAAATGGCAATGTCACTAGATCAACAAATGTCAATCTTTCCAGTTTGACAAATGGTAACATACCCAATATGACAGATGCAAATCGCACCAAATTGTTTGTAAGTGGTTGCACACGGGTCATCCAAAAGAATCGTTTGCATTGAAGAGATGCACAAATCCTGCTCTCACTTTGCATCATGTCGTCCCAGGGTCGACGAGCGGGGCGCGGGAGGACGGCAGCTGGCGGCGCTGAGATGTAGCGTTCGACGGCGGCGTCCCATGCCACTGAGGAGGGCGCGCACACGGTGTCGGTGGTAAACGACACCTATGGGGTCACTGGGATCCCTTCGACGGTTGGCGGGCGCGGGGTTGTGCAAAGAGCGGGTCTGGCGGTCAGCACACAAATCGTTTACCCAGGTTTGGGCCAAGGAGACGCGTAAAACCCTAGTCCTGCTTTGACGTATATTTAGGTGTTCTTGTGTTCTTGAACTAGCTGCAGCGGCTCCCTAGTCCAAAAGATTCGAATCCCCCTCCAGTACGCCTCGGGCCTTCTTTTATAGACAAAAAGGGGTCGCCACAGTGGCACACAGGAGGTGGAAAGGTGTACAGGGGCTGAGTCTATCCCCTGGCATCGTCGGACAAATGCATTTAATGCGCTGCCGATGTGCCCCCCTTGCTTTATTGGGGATGACAAAGAAGCTCGTCCCAGCTGTCGTTGCCTCGCCTGGCTCCGACGCGTGTCCAAGCTGAGGAGGCGTTGTAGCGCCACGTTGGCTGGCTGCTGGGCTGGCGTGGTGGTGGAGCTTTCACGAAGATCTGCATGCCACCACGCAGGTGCTTGCTGAGTTGGTGTAGAGGCTGTGCGCCTCCACGCATGCGCCTGCCCAGCTGGTCGAGCTGGCAGCCGCATGGGAGCGGCAGTGGAGTCTTGGCAGATGCGGGCCTGGCTACGGCCCCGCAGGCGTCCTCGGCAAGGATCTTGCTGAGGGCTCAGCAAGGGTCTCGCGGTGGCACCACGGTCGTCCCCGGCAAGGATCTTGCCGGGGGTCTCGTGGATATCCTCGGCAAGGATCTAGCCAAGGATCGTCGTTTTCTAGTTCTCATATGATCTTGTGTATCTATGATCTCTACAAAGATCCGCATGCCACCACGGAGGTGCCTCCCGAGCCTTGGTTCCAATATGGTGTTGGAACCCCTTGGGCTCAAGGGTGGCGCGCTCTGCTGGCGTCAAGCAAGTTGCCCTGGCAAGGATCTTGCCGAGGCTGTGGAAGCCACCCCGGCAAGGGTCTTGCCGGGGGAGTCAACCTCGCCCCCTTGTTCTCTTTACGCCTCTGGTCTTGGCGTTGCTTTGGTCGTCTTGTGCTCCGGCTTCCCTCCTTTTCCCTGCTTAGTGTGCCCGTGGGCGCAGCTCTGACTGCCCATGCACATGTTAAGGGGTGTAAAAGGAGAGCCCCTACTTTTGAACACCGACAGGACCCCCGGGCCTGGGCCACACATAAGCGCGACGCGTTGTTGGGCTAGGCCCATAATGGTGCCCGGGCAGGTGGGGCAGATTTTTACCGCAATAACTCCTCGTTCGCTGCGCTTCTCCACGACCCGCGTTGAACACGCGACGTGGGGTGTCATGCGTGACGTGGGGGTCATGCGTGGTGCGGTTTCCACATTCATGCATCACATCGTGGTAAAGAGGCGGCCCGCGCCTTCCTCTTAAAAGGGAACAACCGCGGGCGCTGCTCATTTACCCTCTGTGTCTTCTCCAATCTCGGAACCGCTGTCCCTTCCTTCTTCCCCCTCAATCCCTTGCTCTCGCTCGCCGCCGCCGTGTTTGCACTGCCCCCTTCTCCCCCACCCCTCGCAGCTGCCATGGCACCCAAAACCATCAAGGGCAAAGGAGTGGCCAAGGACGCCGGGGGATGGAGCCGCCGGAGAGCGAGTCGGTGGCGCGGCGGACGTAGCTCACCTACTTTCCCTCGACGGTCGACGCAGTCCACCTCCGGGACAACTCCAGGCCCCTTTGGGGGTGCAAGACGGGGGGAGAGTCGACGGGGCATCTGGTCACACGCGTCATCCCCGCCAATTGCGCCAAGGCTGCCCCAAATCGGTACCCATTCTTTGTCGACTACTTTTCCTATGGCCTCTGCCCCCCTTTCTCTGATTTCTTCAACGACATCATGCACACCTACGGCTTCCACCTTCTGGATTTCACTCCAAATGTCGTGACGTGCATGGCTCTTTTTGCCCATCTCTGTGAGGGTTTCGCCGGAGTGCTTCCCAACACGGCGCTCTTCCGCCACTACTTTTATCCTCGGATCCAGAAGGGAGGCGCCATCTCCGGTTGTGTCACTTGGATCCCAAGGCCCCTTGAGAAGGGGACATATCCGGAGGGCGTTCAGAAGGAGATGTGGGAGGAGTGGCGGAGCTGGTGGTGCTGGATTGAGGAGAAGGACCCACAAGAATTTTGCCAAGTTTGCCAGACGCCGTCGGTTCGCAGAGATGACTGGGGCGACGTTGATGATACGTCTCCTACGTATCTATAATTTTTGATTGCTCCATGCTATATTATCTTCTGTTTTGGACATTATTGGGCTTTATTATTCACTTTTATATTATTTTTGGGACTAACCTATTAACCGGAGGCCCAGCCCAGAATTGCTGTTTTTTTGCCTATTTTAGGGTTTCGAAGAAAAGGAATATCAAACGGAGTCCAAACGGAATGAAACATTCGGGAACGTGATTTTTGGAACGAACAAGATCCAGGAGACTTGGACCCTACGTCAAGCAACCAACAGGGAGGCCACGAGGTAGGGGGCGTGCCTACCCCCGCAGGCGCGCCCTCCACTCTCGTGGGCCCCCTGTTGCTCCACCGACATACTCTTTCCTCCTATATATACCTACGTACCCCCAAACGAGCCAAAACCCTAATTCCACCACCGTAACTTTCTGTATCTACGAGATCCCATCTTGGGGCCTGTTCTGAAGCTCCGCCGGAGGGGGCATCGATCACGGAGGGCTTCGACATCAACACCATAGCCTCTTCGATGAAGTGTGAGTAGTTTACCTCAGACCTTCGGGGTCCATAGTTATTAGCTAGATGGCTTCTTCTCTCTTTTTGGATCTCAATACAAAGTTCTCCCCCTCTCTTGTGGAGATCGATTCGATGTAATCTTCTTTTGTGGTGTGTTTGTTGAGACCGATGAATTGTGGGTTTATGATCAAGTTTATCTATGAACAATATTTGAATTGTCTCTGAATTCTTTTATGTATGATTGGTTATCTTTGCAATTCTCTTCGAATTATCAGTTTGGTTTGGCCTAATAGATTGATCTTTCTTGCAATGGGAGAAGTGCTTAGCTTTGGGTTCAATCTTGCGGTGTCCTTTCCCAATGACAGTAGGGGCAGCAAGGCACGTATTGTATTGTTGCCATCGAGTATAACAAGATGGGGTTTTTATCATATTGCATGAGTTTATCCCTCTACATCATGTCATCTTGCTTAAAGCGTTACTCTGTTCTCTTGAACTTAATACTCTAGATGCTTGCTGGATAGCGGTCGATGTGTGGAGTAATAGTAGTAGATGCAGGCAGGAGTCGGTCTACTTGTTTTGGACGTGATGCCTATATACATGATCATACCTAGATATTCTCATAACTATGCTCAATTCCGTCAATTGCTCAACAGTAATTTGTTCACCCACCGTAAAATACCTATGCGCTTGAGAGAAGCCACTAGTGAAACCTATGCCCCCCGGGTCTATCTTCATCATATTAATCTTCCAACACTTAGTTATTTCCTTTGCTTTTTACTTTGCTTTTATTTTACTTTGCATCTTTATCATAAAAATACCAAAAATATTATCTTATCACATCTATCACATCTCACTCTCGTAAGTGACAGTGTAGGGATTGACAACCCCTTATCACGTTGGTTGCGAGGATTTATTTGTTTTGTGTAGGTGCGAGGGACTCGCGCGTAGCCTCCTACTGGATTGATACCTTGGTTCTCAAAAACTGAGGGAAATACTTACGCTACTTTGCTGCATCACCCTTTCCTCTTCAAGGGAAAACCAACGCAGTGCTCAAGAGGTAGCAAGAAGGATTTCTGGCGCCGTTGCCGGGGAGGTCTACGCAAAAGTCAACATACCAAGTACACAAACCCTTATCTCCCGCATTACATTATTTGCCATTTGCCTCTCATTTTCCTCTCCTCCACTTCACCCTTGCCGTTTTATTCGCCCTCTCTCTCTCTATCCTCCCTCCCTCTCTCTCTCTCTCGCGCGCGCTCTCTCTCTCTATTTGCCTCTTTTTGCCCGTTTCTTTTTTGCTCATCGTTATGGCTAGTCCCTTATCTTCTCCGTTATCTCCTGAGAATGAAGTTCTTAATTTTAAACAAAGGGAAGAAGAAAACCTAAAAGACGCTTGGTATAGAATTTGCAATGCTCAAAATAGATCTACCAGGAAGCAATCTACTTATATTCTTCTTTGCAATTTTTATGTAGGTGCTATTCCTTGGCATAGATATGTCCTTGATACCATTACCAGAGGGAACTTCTTGGGTAGCCATACTTTTGATTCTTATAATGCTATGATAGATTTATTTGGCTCACCACCTCTTTTGGTTAACGGAACTACGTTAACTTTGGAGCATGTAATGCAAAAAAATGAAATTATTGAAAATAAAGTTTCTACTGTTGAGTTAATTGAAAATGTCTATAAAAAGATCCACAACCAAATTACCCAATATGGATCTAAAGTAGGAGTAACTTTGAAAAATATTAAAGAGAAGGAACCTATAGTTAATGAAAGAATAAATCATGATTCCTCTAGAATCGATAAACTTGAGGGTATCATTACCAACTTGGGAACCGCCTTCTCTTCCGTAAAGAATACTCCAAGTCCTCCAACTAAAATTTCCAAGCTTATGTATGTTCCTAAAAATAAGGGTGAATCCTCTGGCAAAGAAACTGCGGATCTCAAATCTATAAGTATTCATCCTAATCTTTTCACTATCATTAAGGAAACATTTGCTACTAATGATTTTTTCGATCTTGTGCCTAAAAGTTTGATAATCAGTAAAAGGAAATAAACTCCTAAGGATGATATATGTCTCATTGAAGAATTACCTACCAAAGATGGCAATACCTAAATCTATCCTTGCTTTTTATGCCTAGCTAGGGGCGTTGAACGATAGCGCTTGTTGGGAGGCAACCCAATTTTATTTTTATTCCTTGCTTTTTTCTCCTGTTTAGTAATAAATAATTTACCTAGCCTCTGTTTTGGTTGTGTTTTTGTGTTTAATTAGTGTTTGTGCCAAGTAGAACCGTTGGGAAGACTTGGGGAAAGTCTTGTTAATCTTTCTGTAAAAAACAGAAACTTTAGCGCTCACGAGAACTGCTGCCATTTTTATTTGGAAAGTGCTATTTAGTTAATTCTTTTTGAATATGATTAATAGAGAAATTACTCACGTCCAGAAATTTATTTTAGAATTTTTGGGGTTCCATATCTTGCGCTAGCTACAGATTACTACAGACTGTTCTGTTTTTGACAGATTCTGTTCTTCGTGTGTTGTTTGCTTATTTTGATGAATCTATGGCTAGTAAAATAGTTTATAAACCATAGAGAAGTTGGAATACAGTAATTTTAACACCAATATAAATAAAGAATGAGTTCATTACAGTACCTTGAAGTGGTGTTTTGTTTTCTTTCGCTAACGGAGCTCACGAGATTTTCTACTTTAAGTTTTGTGTTGTGAAGTTTTCATGTTTTGGGTAAAGATTTGATGGATTATGGAACAAGGAGTGGCAAGAGCCTAAGATTGGGGATTCCCATGGCACCCCCAAGATAATCTAAGGACACCTAAAAGCCAAAGCTTGGGGATGCCCCGGAAGGCATCCCCTTTTCGTCTACTTCTATCGGTAACTTTACCTGGAGCTATATTTTTATTCACCACATGATATGTGTTTTGCTTGGAGCGTCTTGATTTATTTGAGTATTTATTTGTTAGTTTACCACAACCATATTTTCTGTACACACCTTTTGAGAGAGACACACATGATTCGGAAATTATTAGAATACTCTATGTGCTTCATTTATATCTTTTGAGTTATATAGTTTTGCTCTAGTGCTTCACTTATATCTTTTAGAGCACGGTGGTGGATTTGTTTTATAGAAACTATTGATATCTCATGCTTCACTTAGATTATTTTGAGAGTCTTAAATAGCATGGTAATTTGCTTAAATAATCCTAATATGCTAGGTATTCAAGATAAATAAATAAAATTTTCTTATGAGTGTGTTGAATACTATGAGAAGTTTGAAACTTGATAATTGTTTTGAGACATGGAGATGGTGATATTAGAGTTGTGCTAGTTGAGTAATTGTGAATTTAAGAAATGCTTGTGTTGAAGTTTGTGATTCCCGTAACATGCACGTATGGTGAACCGTTATGTGATGAACTCGGAGCATGATGTATTTATTGATTGTCCTCCTTATGAGTGGCGGTCGGGGACGAGCGATGGTCTTTTGCTACCAATCTACCCCCCTAGGAGCATGCGCATAATACTTTGATTCGGTAACTTGTAGATTTTTGCGATAAGTATATGAGTTCTTTATGACTAATGTTGAGTCACTACTAGGAAAAGACCTACTAATGGCGCACTGGTTTTGCCTACTAATGGCGCATTACCAGTGCGCCATTAGTAGCACGCCACTAGTATATCTTACTAATGGCGCACCACAGGTGCGCCATTAGTATCTGGTATACTAATGGCGCACCAACTAGTGCGCCATTAGTATGTAACAGCATGCGCCATTAGTGTGCCTCCCGGGGGGGCCATACGTAAGCATGGCTTTGTCATACTAATGGCGCATTCTCTGTTGATGCGCCATTAGTATCCTTTGGCATACTAATGGCGCACCTGGTGGTGATGCGCCATTAGTATGAATATTTGTTTTTTTCCTTTTCTGATTTTTGTGCAGGTTACAAAATATATTATTAGACAGAATATAAAATATATTATTAGACAGAATATAGACAGCAGCACACAGCAACATCAGATTCATCGAATACAATAGAAGATTAGTCTTCGAATACAATTCATCATATTAGTCTCCAAATTCAAAAGACTGAACAAAGATAAAACATTACAAGTCTCAAGACCGCGAGTATCGAGTTTGTCGGAAGTAATACTAATCCTAACAAGTCCTACTAATCATCATCATACAACTTCTACTCGTTATTCATAACAAGTCATACGATCATCATCTTGATAGTCTTCGAACCAACCCTACTTAATTGTTCTTAGCACATGATCATCAGTATTAGGCAGGACCTAAATACCCTATTTAAGCTAAAATAGCATAAAACAATATAGACCCCGACTCTCCATTATGGAGAATGGAGAACATCCCGTCTCCAATTCTTGCGCTTCGCTTCCTTTTGCTTCCAAGAAGCTCCTTACGACTGTCCATACATTTTTTCCATCCCTTGATTTTCATGTCTCCACTTCTTTTAGAAATCTCGTATGGACAGTTGAGATTCGTAGGACGACCTGGCTGTATGTTCAAAACATTAACACTACCTTTCAGATACATCATATGAGGCACACAATTCTCTGGGATTATCTGTTGAAAAACATAGTAATAACTTCATTGTTAGCAATGATGTACTAGTTTTAGAAGTATGCAAAAGATGCACGGATGTCGTAATAGTAAAAATCTTACCAGGGTATCTCCATGGTAGTTACCGTAGTTGAACACATGCACTAGTGGCACGTATTTACCATAATGTTGAGGAGTTTGATTGTAGATATTGTAATTCTCAATGTCAGTACAAAATCCGACCAAATGATTTTTCTCCTTGTAAGTTGTTAATTCGGAGCCATCGGTGTAGTGGGTTTTGTCTACCATCTCTCGCACATTCTTTGAACAATAAAAATAAGCTGTCAATGGAAATAAGCTGTCAACTATTTTGAAATAAACAATATAAATTAGCTAATAACTATGTTTGAGAAACTCACATAGCGGTAGAACTAGAGGCGTATCAACAAGGACCCAAATGTCCATATTGTCTTGGTTGATGTCAGGATTACCAAGATCCATGGTGATAAGCATACCCTCATCAAAACCATACATCTTGCAAAATGCTTCCCAATTTTTGCAACCAAAATGGGTTACGCTCTCAGAATTATATAGATTTACTTCAAAGTCCACATCGTGATGAGTCCTTAGGTGAATTTTCTTTGTTTCAGAAATTTCATGGTCTTCAAAATCCATCCTCTCCAAGACATAGCGTCTTGCATGGAATGGGATAAGCTATACTCGAATTGTAAAATATGAAAATTACACGTTGAAATAGTTGAAGTCATGCTTAATTATGAAAATAACACTTGTCGTCGTTGTGTACCGTTTCAACTTCGAAGGTCTCCTCGAGCTTAATGCTGAAGCACCGATCATCGTCCAGGTGAGGCATGTCGCACAGACCTCGATCGTCGTGGCACCAGTCGCACTCCGCCGGGAGACTTTCGTCGTCCGATGATGATGACGACATATCCTGGGACAGCTCCCAGAATTGCTTGCCGCCCGAACCACCGGCCTCATCATTGTGGGCCATGTTTCACTCTAAATAGGAAAAAAGTTTGGTCAAAAAGTTGGTTATTTTCAAGGAACAAGATCATGATCTCATCATTTAGGGTTTGTTGACACCGAGGCACCCTAAAAGCCTAAGCTTTCATCATTTAGGGTTTGTCGACGCCGAGGCACCCTAAAAGCCTAAGCGTACATCATTTAGGTTCTCATCGACACCGAGGCATCCGGGGCAGCCAAGTTAAGTTTTCATCATTTAGGGTTTATCGATGCCGAGGCACCCTAGGTTGGGCCTAATCACTTGGCACTAATCACTTGGCTCTATTGCCACCTATGGTTTAATACAGCAAGAATAAAGGGGCAGTTGATCCAACTTAATTAAGTACTAAGATACCCCGGCCCATGCATTAGTAGCAAGTACCTCATATGTCTGATTTTTAGTAAAGTCATGCTAAAATTCACGGAAAATTTCAGCATGACCTTTGCTGAAAATAGGACATATGGAGTACCCGAATTTGCCGGAACGGAAGTTAATCGACATTCCGGCAAACTCAAGGGCCTCTCGGGGTACCTGCAAAATCATCACGACACGAAGGGCCTCTCAAGGGCCTCAAGCAGCAGCGGCGTCTCCCAGGACCCCATTTTTTTGCTAAATTTCTTTGAGCAACAATCAGAGCAGAAAATTCAGCATATTTCTATACAACAGCACTGTAAAGATGAAGAACAGTTCTACAGCAGCCCATTTATATACAATAGCATCTTTGGTCATACCAATTTCTGAAACAATTCAAATCTGAACTATATCTTTGGTCATACAAATCTCTGAAACTATACAAACCTGAAATATATATTTGGTCATACAAATTTATGGAACTAATCAAATCTGAACTGTATCTTTGGTCATACAAATCTCGGAAAATTTTCTAAATCTATGGTCATACAAATTTATGGAACTAATCAAATTATGATAGCTGGACACATAAATTATGATAGATTGTGATAGCTTGGGGAATAGATTATGATAGATTGTGATGCATGGACTTGTTCTACTCCAGGTTTTCAATTTACAAACACATACAAGCACAAGCAGTGCCAGAGATGATATTTGCTAGATATAATTTCGGCAATGAGATTTAAATAGAGCTGTGGTGATGTAACCTAGGTGAATATACACGAAATAAGGTTTACTGGTGCTACCCAATGCTAGTAATCAAGCAGTAACATAAAATGCTAGTAAGTTCACTGGGAGTAAGTTCCTCTCTCGCGCGCACGCAGCAACCCAGAAAAACACAAGACAAGCAGTAGAATCTCTGCTCTACCGGGAGGCAACGAAGTGGCCAAGGTCATAGGGGGCGATACCTGAGCGGAAGCCCTAGGCTAGCGCGAGGGGGCGGAGTGCTGCTGCTGCTGCTGTTGCTCGGGGACGGCGAGGTCGGAGTGGGAGGCGCGGGAAGGCGGCGGGAGGCGGGGGAGGGGGTTCCGCCGATCCGGCCAGAGGGGCGAGAGGTGGGAGGAGACGAGGCGGCGGCACGGTCGGGTGGGTGCGTGGGGCACTCCTCCCTGGTCCGGACTGGCCACGCTGCTCGGGGACGGCGAAGGAGGCAAGGGGGGCGGCGAGGGGGACGGCGAACACGGCCGGGGGGCAGCGGGTGAGATCGATGAGGCAGGGGAGAGATTAGAGAGATTGGGGATTTAGTGTGGGGGGAAGCTTTCTAATGGCGCACCACCCCCTCGTGCGCCATAAGTACGACTATTCTAATGGCGCACCGAGGGGTGGTGCGCCATTAGAATTTAGTGTGGGGGGAAGCTTTCTAATGGCGCACCACCCCCTCGTGCGCCATAAGTATGACTATTCTAATGGCGCACCACCCCTCGGTGCGCCATTAGAATTTTGTTTTAATCATAACAGTAATATTTTTTATAAAAATAGTAATAATTTTTTAAAAAATATGTTCAAATTTGTTACTTGAAAATATCATCGGCGGCGGCGGTGGAGCGGGGGAGGGTGCGGGGGGTGCCCGTTGGCGGCGGTGGAGCAGGGGAGGGTGCGGGGGGTGCCTGTTGGCGGCGGTGGAGCGGGGGAGGGTGCGGGGGGCCGGGTGCTCGTCGGCGGCGGTGGAGCGGGGGAGGGTTGCGGTGGGTCGTCGGCGGCGGTGGAGCTTGCGGGGGAGGGTGCGGGTGGGATCGAGATGGAGGGGGGTCGAGATCGAGATGGAGGGGGAATCGAGATCGAGATAGAGGGGGAAGCCAGTACCCATGGCTCATTTTTCGCAGTGACGTTTGCGCCCACGGTCTTGGATTTGGCTTCGAGTATAACCATGGTGGTGAAATACCGGTCTTCTTTTAGGACGCTCTTGGCCCATCTCACATGGAACATCGGGACCTTCTCTCCAGTGTAGCTCAGCTCCCAGATCTCCTCGATCCTTCTGTAGTATCTGTCCTTGTCGTTACCGGTGTAGGATTCCATCGTTACCCCGGAGTTCTGATAACCATCGCTCTTCATGTCCTTGTCCTCGGTGTAGAATGTGTAGCCGTTGATATCGTACGCCTCATAGGTCATCAGGTTGTACTCGGCGTCGTGTGACAAGGCGAATATGAGTTGTTCTTCCGCGGACGAATCTTCATGTAAAGGGTACGACAGAAGCTTCTGCTTGAACCAACGCGTGAAACATGAGTTGTGCTCTTTGAGTATATCTCCGTCCGTCCTCTGTTGGCCTCGGTCATTGTACGTCTTCTCAATAAAGGTTTTGTGCTCTACCACCCAAGGATCGACCACGTCTATGTGTTGTAGCGCGACTAGGTTTGCTCTTTCAAAGTCGGCGAGTCGACCCTCGAAGTCGACATGCATTTCTCGGCGACCCTCACGGTGACCCCATCCAGCGAGCCTGCCGAGGTGCCTGTTGACTGGCAGACCAACGGGGTTCGCGATGCCTAGATAATTCGTGTAGTAGGAGATGCACTCTTCGGTCAGAAAGCCCCTGGCTATACTTCCCTCTGGACGTGACATGTTGCGAACGTATCCTTTGATGACACCATTCATCCTTTCGAGCGGCATCATGCTGTGCAGGAATGTCGGCCCGAGTTGGATGATATCCTCCACGATATGGACCAGCAGATGCACCATAACGTCGAAGAATGCGGGCGGGAAGTACATCTCAAGCTCGCATAGTATCACCACGATCTCTTCCTGTAGCCTTCTGAGTTGCCTCACGCCAATCGACTTCCGAGAGATGATGTTGAAAAAGTTGCATAGGCCAAATAGCGTTTCACGGACATGCGCGTCCATGATCCCACGGATTGCAACTGGAAGTATCTGCGTCATCAGCACGTGACAGTCGTGAGACTTCATCCCGCTGAACTTCTGCTTCGCTGGGTCTAGGTATCTGCTTATCTTCCCCGCGTAACCGTAAGGAAGTTTTACTCCTAGGAGGCAGGTGAAAAACTGCTAGATCTCCTCCTGACTTAGAGTGAAGCACGCGGGAGGGTAGTCATTTCCGGTCTTCTTGGCCTTTTTGCCTTTGCGATGACTTTCTGTGACCTGCTTCGCCTCATCATCATCATCATCATCATCATCATCATCATCATCATCATCATCATCATCATCATCATCATCATCATCTTCATCATCATCATCATTAGCGTGAAGCTCCTGCCTGATGCCCATTGATTTCAAGTCTGCCCTTGCTTTCGGCCCATCTTTGGTCCTCTCTGACATGTTGAGCAGGGTACCAAGCAGACTCTCGCACACGTTCTTCGTGATATGCAGGGTACCAAGCAGACTCTCGCACAAGTTCTTCGTGATAAGGCAAGTCCCAGAAAACAGACCTTGTTTTCCATACCTTCAGCAGCGGCTCTGGCGCCTTTCGCTTCTTTCCCGGCTTGCCGGGGGACTAATCCACAAGCACCTATGGGACCGGCGGACCGAGTCCCTTTCGGTTCAGCGGGGGCGAGGGTCGCACGAAGAGCGGATCGAGGTGAAGCACACGAGCGGTTTACCCAGGTTCGGGCCGCACGGATGCGTAAAACCCTACTCCTGCTTTGTGGTTTGTATTGAGTTCTTGCTCGGGAGCGCGGAGTGCTACAGTACACCTCAGCAGCTAACGAGACCGAGCGTGAGTGTTCTCTTTTTCTCCGAACCCCCCCTCTACGTTGCGCATGGGCCTCCTTTTATATGCTCAAGGGGTCACCGACAGGTGGCAACGTAGACAAGGGTAAAAATGTAAAGGTGTTGCGGTTGGTACAGCTACCTGCTACAGTGTATCATACCTAACCCTGACGGCAGGGGACAAGGGCATTAAATGCCCGTCTGCGTCGCCTAAATAGTGTAAAAGGGACCGTCAGGGACGCCACCGCTCGCCACGATGGCAATCTTGTCAGCGCCGCTTGCCACCGCGCGCCACTGGCTGTACAGCCTCCCGCCACGTATGCCTGGAAGGGTCCTAGAGCGACACATTGGTGGATGTGCTGGAGCGCGGACACAGAGTGGTGGCTTGCCGCGGCAGGCGCCTTGCCGCGGTCGTTGTCTTGTCGCGTCCGGGAGCTTGTCGCTCACCGGGCCTTGCCGGGACGCGTGGCGCGTCGCGGCAAGTTCCTCGAGATGCCTTGGTTGGCCTTCCCGGCAAGCTCCTCTTGCCGGGGTCTTGAGATGCCTTGGTTGGCCTTCCCGGCAAGCTCCTCTTGCCAGGGTCTTGAGATGCCTTGGCTTGGATACTTTGTCCTTGAATGGCTCCAAAGGAATCACGGAGGACCTCGGCGGTCACCCGGCAAGCCTCGCCGCGGGATGCTGCGACTGCCCGTGCACAAGTTCGGGATACTAGGGTACCCCTACTCTAGTACACCGACAGGAGCCCCCGGGCCTGGGCCATACACGGTGCCGAGCGCTGTTGGGCTAGGCCCAAAACAGGGCACGGGCACGCGCGGCCTAGGTTATGCCGTATCTTTCCCCGTATCCACCGCACCCTCCCCGAACGGCACGCGTTGAATGCGGCGTCGTGGGAGAGCAAGCTCTTCAAAAGGTGTTGGTGAAGGTGGCCTTCCGCAACCCGGGCCTCAACCTCACCAACGTCTTCAAGACCCTGCCGCCGGATGCTAATCTGGAGGCGCTCAAGACCCTTGTCGCACCCATTGTGGACAAGGTGAGCGGGATCAAGAGGATTGAGGGCGATCGCGTAGACTAGGCCGCCGTTTTCTTCTTTTCTTGTCGCTGCTGGTCATGTTATGAGAACAATCTGTTAGAGCCGCGACAAGCTACCTTGTAATATAACTCTATTCCGGGTAATGATTGCAATGTTATTCCCTTTACTTGATTCCTCCCTTTGTATGTTTTTGCCCTACGCTTTTATGGAACTTGCCGGTGCAGGCACCTTAGCCGCGAGCGCTGAGTGCGGGACGTCAGCAGCCTGCCGGCGGTGCCGCTACCGACAAGAAACCTTGTCGCAACTAGTCGCAGCTCACTTAAGTTGTTGAGCAGACTCGAAACAAAGTAAGGGCGCAACTAGCTACGAGTTGGTTCCTCCGCGCACAGGTTTTCCATACAAAGTGCGGTCGTTCAAGGGAGATAACTTAAAAATTTAAAAAATCTGATTGCTCAAACTTTGGCAACTTAGCTTTTCTGTTGTTTGCTTCCCGGTAAGGCGAAACTTTCTTGAACGACGCCTGGTCCATACCATTATCTTCTCCTTTCCCCCCGGCAAACTTGTGGGCGAGGGAACCTTCCTTTCCTTGAGAAAAAAGAAAGAAGAGAAAATAAAGATATGGAGCCTTACGGCTCGTTATTGCTTACCGGGGAGTAGGTGCTGCACAAAATGTCAGATCACATATGCAAAAAATAGAAAGCATGAAATTGACAAGATATGCGGAGCATATGAGCTTTACTTATGCATGGGGTCTGCGCCTGGCTTTGTACAAAGGATTACATGCAACAGCGGCAAGACTTGTACAAAAGGTGGTTGCCGAAACAGGTTCCGGCAACCGCGCCTTACGGGTAAAACTTACGAAGATGCTCAATGTTCTAGGAATTGCTCACCGGAATGCTATCTTCGGTCTCAAGGCGGACAACGCCAGGCCTAGTGACTCGTTTCACCCGGTAAGGGCCTTCCCACTTCGGCGTCAACTTATTGGAATTCTTGGCAGACTGAACACGTCGAAGAACAAGGTCGCCTTCCTCGAGACTTCTGGCGTTAACTTTGCGGCTATGGTAGCGGTGCAAAGCTTTCTGGTAGCGAGCAGCTCGTACAGCAGCCTGAAGACGGTCTTCCTCAAGGAGCAACGCGTCATCTTGTCGCAGCTGCTCTTGCTCAAGCTCATCATAAGCGAGCACTCGAGGTGACCCGTATACGAGTTCCGTGGGGAGAACTGCCTCTGCTCCATAGATTAGAGCGAAAGGTGTCTGGCCAGTGGCTCGATTTGGCGTCGTCCTGATCGACCAAAGAACCACCAGCAGCTCCTCGATCCTGTTTCTTCCGCACTTGTGCAGCCTGTCGAAAGTCCTGGTCTTGAGCCCACGCAGCACTTCAGCATTTGCCCTCTCCGCTTGACCGTTGCTTCTCGGGTGAGCAACAGAAGCGAAGCAGACCTTGGCACCAAGATCTTGGACGTACTGCATGAAGGTGCGGCTTGTGAATTGCGTACCGTTGTTGGTGATTATCCTGTTAGGGATCCTGAAGCGGCAAACAATCGACTTGAAGAACTTGACTGCTGACTGTGCTGTCACCTTCCTCACTACTTCCACTTCCGGCCACTTTGTGAACTTGTCGATTGCAACGTACAAGTACTCAAAGCCCCCGACTGCTCGGGGAAAGGGGCCGAGGATGTCGAGCCCCCAGACCGAAAATGGCCAGGATAAAGGGATCGTCTGGAGAGCTTGAGCTGGTTGGTGTATCTGCTTGGAATGGAACTGGCACGCTTCACACTTGGTTACTTGTGCAGCTGCATCCTGGAGGGCTGTCGGCCAAAAGAAACCTTGCCGGAATGCTTTGCCGGCAAGTGCTCTTGCGCCAATGTGGTGACCACATATGCCTCCATGTATCTCTGCCAACAGCTTTTGTCCGTCTTCCCGGTGAATACACTTCAATTTCACACCGTTGAGTCTTCTTCTGTACAGTGTGTTGTCGACAAACTGGTACATACTTGACTGCCGGGCTACTCTTTCCGCGTGTTCTTGCTCTTCGGGAAGTTCTCCTGTCTGAAGGAAATGGACAATCTGCTGTGCCCATGCTGGAGCTTGTGGCTCGACAACAAGGACTAAAGGCAAATCTGCTACTGCGGGAACATCCGCTTCTACGGCGAGAACCTGCGGCTCTGCCGGAGCTTGACGTTCCCCGGCAAGCTTGCCAGAGCAAAACTTGTCGGGAGCTTCTGCTTCAACGGAACAAACCCTAGGGCTTGCCGGAGCAGACTGCTCCTCAGCGCTTTTGGCGTTGATCTTGGGGACCTTCTTGGCGGCGGCTTCGGGAAGCTCTGACGGAAAATAGTCACCAGAAATCAACTTCCTCTTCTTGCTCTGTCCAGTTGATGGCTTTACAGACGGTTGAGTCAGCTTGAGCACAAAGATCCCTGGTTCCACAGGTAACTTCAGTGCGGCGCACTTTGATAGGCCATCGGCAACGACGTTCTGAGCTCTTGGAACATGCTCCATCTGTAGGCCGTCAAAGTGCTCTTCTAGCTTTCTCACTTCGTCGACGTAGGCTTCCATCAACGGACTCTGATAGCTCTTGTTCACTTGGCGGACGACAAGCTGCGAGTCACCCCTGACAATGAGTTTCTTGATCCCAAGGTCTGCCACGATCCTGAGACCGGCAAGCAAGCCTTCATACTCTGCAGTATTGTTTGTTGCTTGCTCCTTGGGAAAGTGCATCTGGACTACGTACTTGAGGTGCTCGCCGGTGGGTGCGACAAGCAGCACGCCAGCGCCGGCGCCTTGCAGCGAAAAGGCACCGTCAAAGTACATCAGCCACTCTTTGCTTGTTTCCTCGACGGGGATGCTCGTTTCTGGAATTTCTTCATCTGGTGTTGGCGTCCATTCTGCTATGAATTCTGCCAATGCTCTGCTTTGGATAGTTGAAGTACTCTCAAACTTGAGGCCAAAGCTTGACAGTTCCAGTGCCCACTCAACAATCCTGCCTGTCGCTTCTGGATTCTGTAGTATCCTCTTCAGCGGAAAACGAGTGACAACTGTGATCTCATGTGCTTGGAAGTAATGGCGCAGCTTTCTCGAGGCCATGAGAAGGCCGAAAAGCAATTTCTGCACGCCAGAGTACCTTGACCTAGCCCCCTGCAGAATGGAACTGACAAAGTAAACTGGGCGTTGTACCATTCTCTTCTATATCTCCTCGCGCGTCTGCGCAGATCCATCCTTGTCGGGACCAGAGCTTGTCGGGGAAGCCCCCTGCTTGTCGCTGGATGCGCTTGCCGTGGTTGCTGGCTCGTCATCTGCCTCCCTCTCTGCTACTAACGCAGCACTAACCACTTGATTGGTTGCCGCTATATACAGCAGCAACTTCTCTTGTGGCTTAGGTGCGACAAGTGTTGGAGGGGAGGATAGGTATCTCTTCAAGTCTTGCAGCGCAGCCTCCGCTTCCGGAGTCCATTTCATTGGACCTGCCTTTTTCAATATTTTGAAAAACGGCAGGGCGCGCTCAGCAGACCTAGAGATAAACCTGCTGAGAGCAGCCACGCAACCGGCAAGTCTTTGTACATCCTTGACGCGCTTTGGTGCTTCAATCTGCTCAATGGCCTTGATCTTGTCAGGATTGGCTTCGATTCCCCGCTAAGACACGAAGAACCTGAGAAGCTTGCCGGAGGGGACTCCAAACACACACTTCTCGGGGTTGAGCTTGAGGCTGATCTTGCGCAGATTTGCAAAGGTCTCGTCTAAATCTTGAATCAGAGTTGCCTTGTCCTTGCTCTTGACCACTATGTCATCCATGTAGGCTTCCACATTTCTGTGTATTTGTGGCTCAAGAGCGACATGGACTACCCTTGCAAATGTTGAACCAGCATTTTTAAACCGAAAGGCATCCGTATGAAACAGTACGTGCCACATGGAGTGATGAATGCGGTCTTCTCCTCATCCTCTTCTGCCATGAAGATCTGATGGTATCCTGAGTATGCGTCAAGAAATGAAAGCAAGTCACATCCGGCTGTGGAGTCAACAATCTGGTCAATGCGCGGCAAAGGAAATGGGTCTTTGGGACAAGCTTTGTTAACATCGGTAAAGTCGATACAAAGTCTCCATTTCCCGTTCGCCTTGCGCACGACTACAGGATTGGCCAACCACGTAGGATGGAGCACTCCTCTGACAAGGCCTGCTGCTTCCAACTTCTTGATCTCTTCTGCGATGAATTCTTGGCGCTCCACTGCTTGCTTCCTGACCTTTTGCTTGACGGGCCGCGCATGAGGACAAACGGCAAGATGGTGCTCAATTACTTTCCTGGGAACACCGGGGATGTCAGACGGTTGCCACGCAAACACGTCGACGTTCGCCCGCAGGAAAGCAATGAGCGCGCTTTCCTATTTAGGGTCGAGAGTGGCACTGATGGTGAAGGTACCACCAGTGCCGTCCTCCTTGGTGGACACCTTCTTGGTCTCTGGCGGAGCTGCCATTGTCTTCTTACACTTGCCGGTGGAGCTCGATGGTGCGTCCTCGACGGCAGCGCAGCACTCCAAAGAGGTGCGCTTGCCGGAGTGGGCATCAGAACTCTTGCCGGACTTGGTCTTCTTCTTCCCCCCGGGAGCTTCAATGGCAGGTGACTTGTGATCTGTTGCGGTTGCCGCTTCCCGGTAGATCTTGTCGGCGCAGATAAGAGCATCCTTCTTGTCACCAGGGATAGAGATGACGCTTATCGGGCCTGGCATCTTCAGCATGTTGTATGCGTAGTGAGAGGCTGCCATGAACTTGGCGAGTGCTGGACGGCCGAGTATCCCATTGTAAGGCAATGGAAAATTGGCAACGTCAAAAGTGACCCTCTCAGTCCTGAAGTTCACCTCGCTGCCAAATGTTACTGGCAACGTGACCTTCCCCTTCGGCTTGCTCCTTCCCGGGTTGATTCCTTAGAATGTGCCGGTCTCTTCAAGCTCGCTGTCAAGGATCTGGAGTTTCTGGAGTACAGCGGAGGAGATCAGGTTCAAGCCGGCCCCACCGTCAACTAGCATCTTAGTGACCTTGAGGTTGCGGATAGTTGGTGAAACCAACATCGGCAAGCACCCGACCGCAGTTGTGCGATCAGGGTGGTCCTCAATATCAAAGATGATAGGCATGCTGGGCCATTTCAGAAGCTTGCGTGACTCGACAGGTGGTTCCGCCGCATTGACTTCCCGCACCCACTGCTTGAGTTGGCGGTGCGAAGTATGCAGAGAAGCACCTCCGTCAACGCACAAGACCTCTGTGGCTTTTTGGAACTCCTGCTCACTGGTCTCGACATCATCCATGTCTTCGTCGTCATCGTCATCTTCATCCTTGTCGCGGCCGCGGGGAGGTCTGTCTCCTTGCTGCTGCTTGGCCTTGCCGCGGCGTCCTCCCCGGCCGGCGCGCTTCTTGCCGGATTCTCCAGCGCCTCCTTGGGCCCTCTCCTTGTCGCGTCGCTCGTATTCAGCCTTTTGCTGCTGGACAAGCTGCTCGACCTTCTTGCAGCTCTGGAGGTCATGGCCCTTGGTGCGGTGGATCTTGCAATACTGCTTGTCGGTGCCATCCTGCTTGTCGGCGACCGCCACAGTCTGGCAGTTGGTGCATGCGGCAATCTCCTTGCCGGAGCTACCAGCTTTGGCTTTCTTAGCGCCACCTTCGTTGCCGGACTACTCAATGACTAGCACATCTTTGCCTTTCTTCTTCCTATTGTTCCGCCACCGGTTTTTCTTTGCCGGGGCAGCATCCTCGCTGTCAGATCCTCCTGCTCCTATATTCTCTCCGGGGAGTTTCCTCCCTTCCTCAGCACGTGCACACTTGTCGGCCAGGGCATACAGCTCACTGACATCTCTGATCCTGCACATCGCCATCTCCTCCCGCATCCTGCAGTTATGCACGTTCTGATGGAACGCGCTGATGACCGCGGCAGGGTGGATATCTGGGATGTTGTGCTGTACATGGCTGAATCTCTGAATATACTTGCGCAGGGGCTCTCCTTCCTTCTGGGCGAGCAGATGAAGGTCACTCTCTTGGCCATGAGGTTTGTGGCCGCCTGTAAAGGCGCCGACAAACTGATGGCATAGGTCTGCCCAGGAGGATATGGAGTCGTCCGGCAAGTGCATGAGCCAGGACCTGACGTTGGGCTTGAGCACCAGCGGGAAGTAGTTGGCAAGGATCTTGTCGTCCCGCCCCCCGGCAGCCTGCACCGCGATGGTGTAGATGCTGAGGAACTCCGACGGATGTGACTTGCCGTCGTACTTCTCTGGTACGTCTGGCTTGAAATTCTTCGTGCTGGGCCACTGGACTTGCCGCAGCTCACGAGTAAACGCAGGGCAACCTACCGCGTATGGCAAGTCGCCTGGTTCCCCTGGCGCATGCATGTCGACAGAGGGCCCAGCGCGCTGGTCCGATTGATGTCGCGCTTCTCTTCGGCGCTCGATGCGAGTACGAGCGTCTTCTTGTTGTCGTTCGTGAAGAACTTGGCGCTGATCGCGACGAGCTCGTGGATCTGATGACGCGGTGGAGTCGCTGTCGAGGTGGATCCGGTGAGTCGGCGATCTTGGCCTTCGGGGCGGAGAGTGCACAGTGGTTGCACCCCCACCGGTCTTGTCGCCACCGGCTCGTGCCTGGCTGACTTGCCGCGGCTGCGACGTGCTCGGCTGCCGTTGAGTGTCGCCGTTGGCGAAGCCGATGAGACTCTGAATGGTGGCCCTCCAGTCATCGATCTTGTGTGCCTTTGGAGGGTAGTCCAGGAGCAGTTGAGCTCGCGCCAAAGCTTCTGCTGTAGTGGCGGGTGGCGGTGGCGAACGGTGCGAGGAGCGGGATATGCTCGGACTTCTAACTATGTTAGAAGGAGCAGTATCCCGTCCAGGCGACCGTGCCTCGCTCGTGCCAGCATGTTGGCGTGCATGCTGGTCTTGAGCACTCCGAGATCCACCAGCTCAATCTTGGTCCAGCAAACGCATGGTACCGTGAGTACCATGACGCTGCCGGTCCCGCGCCTCCTGAGATGGGCGCGGTGCATGTACGGACGCCGAGGTCTTGGAGTGCGCCCGGTCGTTGTGGGAGCGGGCTACGCCGCCGATGGGCAGCGCAGCCTTGTCCTTGGACCTGGCAGCACCATGAGCTCCCTCGTCGACGCCCATTCTTCCGCCGGCGTCTGCCCCATCAGCCGTTTGCTCCGGCGGTGGTGGGTTCGGCGCGGACGGAGCAGCCACCTCCGAAGCCTTCTTCTTCGGCGGCATGTCGATGAAGATGATGAAGATCTAGCTCGTGTGAACGCCGGATCTGGTTCACACAACCTCAACGCCCCTACCTGGCGCGCCAAAGATGCCGAGGGACTAATCCACGAGCACCTATGGGACCGGCGGACCGAGTCCCTTTCGGTTCGGCGGGGGCGAGGGTCGCACGAAGAGCGGATCGAGGCGAAGCACACGAGCGGTTTACCCAGGTTCGGGCCGCATGGATGCATAAAACCCTACTCCTGCTTTGTGGTTTGTATCGAGTTCTTGCTCGGGAGCGCGGAGTGCTACAGTACACCCCAGCAGCTAACGAGACCGAGCGTGAGTGTTCTCTTTTTCTCCGAACCCCCCCCCCCCTCTACGTTGCGCATGGGCCTCCTTTTATATGCTCAAGGGGTCACCGACAGGTGGCAGCGTAGACAAGGGTAAAAATGGAAAGGTGTTGCGGTTGGTACAGCTACCTGCTACAGTGTATCATACCTAACCCTGACGGCAGGGGACAAGGGCATTAAATGCCCGTCTGCGTCGCCTAAATAGTGTAAAAGGGACCATCAGGGACGCCACCGCTCGCCACGATGGCAATCTTGTCAGGGCCGCTTGCCACCGCGCGCCACTGGCTGTACAGCCTCCCGCCACGTACGCCTGGAAGGGTCCCAGAGCGACACGTTGGTGGATGT
The DNA here is from genome assembly GCF_056163025.1 of Triticum urartu. Classification (NCBI taxonomy): domain Eukaryota; kingdom Viridiplantae; phylum Streptophyta; class Magnoliopsida; order Poales; family Poaceae; genus Triticum; species Triticum urartu. The sequence goes on along the minus strand of NC_141879.1, from coordinate 144,886,080 downwards.
GCTGGAGCGCGGACACAGAGTGGTGGCTTGCCGCGGCAGGCGCCTTGCCGCGGTCGTTGTCTTGTCACGTCCGGGAGCTTGTCGCTCACCGGGCCTTGCCGGGACGCGTGGCGCGTCGCGGCAAGTTCCTCGAGATGCCTTGGTTGGCCTTCCCGGCAAGCTCCTCTTGCCGGGGTCTTGAGATGCCTTGGCTTGAATACTTTGTCCTTGAATGGATCCAAAGGAATCACGGAGGACCTCGGCGGTCACCCGGCAAGCCTCGCCGCGGGATGCTGCGACTGCCCATGCACAAGTTCGGGATACTAGGGTACCCCTACTCTAGTACACCGACATGGCTCTGGCGCCTTTTGCTTCTTTCCCGGCAGTGGGAAGTCTTTCCAATTTTTCAACAGCTCATCTATTTCCTCCCTGCTCCTCGTACACGGGCGTTTTCGGGGTTCGGTTTCACCATCAAACGGATCCTTGCGTTTCCTCCACGGGTCATCGTCGCGAAGCCACCTTCGATGTCCCATGAACACGGTTTTCGAAGACCCGGGATCTCTATCTAGCTGGCAATACGTTGTGTCATCCATGCACCTTACACATCCAGAAAATCCGTGGACTACCTGCCCCGCGAGATATCCGTAACCGAGATAGTCGTGCACCGTCGTGAGCAGTGCGGCTCTCATAGGGAAATATTCTTTCTCTGCGGTGTCCCACGTATTGGCTGGCGTTTTCCACAGCGTGTCTAGCTCCTCCTTCAGCAGCCCCAGATACAGATTGATGTCGTTCCCTGGTTGTTTCGGCCCTTCAATTAGCATACTCATGTGAATGTACTTCCTGTTCATGCACAACCAGGGGGGAAGGTTGTACATCCACACAAACACATGCCAGGTGCTATGTGTGCTTCTCTGGCTGCCAAACGGATTGACTCCATCGGTGCTCGCGCCCAACACGATGTTCCTTGGATCCTTCCCAAATTCTGGGTATTCGAAGTTCAACGCTTGCCACTGGCTCGCATCCTTAGGGTGACTCAGCATCTTGTCTTTTTTATTTATCTCCGGATCATTTCCGTCATCTTCCCGCTTCTTCTTCTCCCTATCCGCGTGCCAACGCAGGATCTTTGCTACCTTAGGGTCCGTGAAATACCGCTACAGACGAGGAGTGATCGGAAAGTACCACACCGATTTTCGAGGAGCTTTCTTCCTCTTCTTGTATCGAGTGACGCCGCGTGGTATTTCACGTGCGGTAAATCCAGAGGACACACATATATGCAACACCACAAACACATGCAACACCACAAACATACATAGATCTAGCTAGGCCACAAAAAGTGCATGTGCACGTTGTTGGAGCAAGCTAGGGAGAAAAAAAAGTAGATCTACATCATGAAGATAGCTTTCCCCTTACTTACCTATCAAAAAAGGTAATTTCACCACTTAATTTGGATGAATCTATGGTGGAAATGAGGTGAGGAGGAGGAGGCAGCCGAAATCTTGGAGAAGGAGGTGGAGGGAATGAAGTGGGGAAAGTGAGTGGGTAGGTGTGGGGCTGTCCAAAATATCTTGTTGGGGTCCCAGGTTACTAATGGCGCACCACAAGGAAATGCGCCATTAGTAACCCTGGTTACTAATGGTGCACCTGCAGGTGGTGCGCCATTAGAAGTTTTGCAAAAAAGTAAAAAATATAAATATATATACTAATGGCGCACCGTGTAATAGTGCGCCATTACTAGTTTAAACTAGTAATGGTGCACTGTGAAACGGTGCGCCATTAGTAGTTTTGCAAAAAAAGAATAAGAAAAAAATTACAGTAATGGCGCACTCTCTGCCTGGTGCGCCATTACTAGTTAGAACTAGTAATGGCGCATAGTCGACCTGATGCGCCATTAGTATGTATGGAAAAATGGAAAAAAATTAATACTAGTGGCACCCTGTTTCTGGTGCGCCATTAGTGTCTTCCACACTAATGGCGCATCACCAACAGGTGCGCCATTAGTATATAGTAGTGGCGCACTACTTCCCTGGTGCGCCATTAGTATCAATCCTATCTATAGCCCTTTTCCTAGTAGTGAGTCCATGGATTATACACACTCTCACCCTTCCACCATTGCTAGCCTCTCTAATACCGCGCACCTTTCGCCGGTATCATACACCCACCATATACCTTCCTCAAAACAGCCACCATACCTACCTATTATGGCATTTCCATAGCCATTCCGAGATATATTGCCATGCAACTTTCCACCGTTCCGTTTATTATGACACACTCCATCATTGTCATATTGCTTTGCATAATCATGTGGTTGACATCGTATTTGTGGCAAAGCCCCCATTCATAATTCTTTCATACATGTCACTCATGAGTCATTGCATATCCCGGTACACCGCCAGAGGCATTCATATAGAGTCATATCTTGTTCTAAGTATCGAGTTGTAATTCTTGAGTTGTAAGAAAATAAAAGTGTGATGATCATCATTATTAGAGCATTGTCCCAGTGAGGAAAGGATGATGGAGACTATGATTCCCCACAAGTCGGGATGAGACTCCGGACGAAAAATAAAAAAAATAAAAGAGGCCATAAAAAAGAGAAAAGGCCTAAATAAAAAAATGAGAGAAAAAGAGAGAAGGGACAATGCTACTATCCTTTTACCACACTTGTGCTTCAAAGTAGCACCATGATCTTCATGGTAGAGAGTCTCCTATGTTATCACTTTCATATACTAGTGGGAATTTTTCATTATAGAACTTGGCTTGTATATTCCAATGATGGGCTTCCTCAAAATGCCCTAGGTCTTCGTGAGCAAGCAAGTTGGATGCACACCCACTTAGTTTCTTTTTGAGCTTTCATATACTTATAGCTCTAGGTCATCCTGGCAATCCCTACTCACTCACATTGATATCTATTGATGGACATCTCCATAGCCCGTTGATACGCCTAGTTGATGTGAGTCTATCTTCTCCCTTTTTGTCTTCTCCACAACCACCATTCTATTCCACCTATAGTGCTATGTCCATGGCTCACGCTCATGTATTGCGTGAAGATTGAAAAGGTTTGAGAACATTAAAAGTATGAAACAATTGCTTGGCTTGTCATGGGGGTTGTGCATGATTTAAATACTTTGTGTGGTGAAGATAGAGCATAGCCAGACTATATGATTTTGTAGGGATAACTTTCTTTGGCCATGTTATTTTGAGAAGACATAATTGCTAAGTTAGTATGCTTGAAGTATTATTGTTTTTATGTCAATATTAAACTTTTGTCTTGAATCTTTCGTATCTGAATATTCATACCACAATTAAGATAATTACATTGAAATTATGCCAAGTAGCATTCCACATCAAAAATTCTGTTTTTATCATTTACCTACTCGAGGACGAGCAGGAATTAAGCTTGGGGATGCTTGATACGTCTCCAACATATCTATAATTTTTTATTTCTCCATGCTATATTATCTTCTGTTTTGGACATTATTGGGCTTTATTATTCACTTTTATATTATTTTTGGGACTAACCTATTAACCGGAGGCCCAGCCCAGAATTGTTGTTTTTGCCTATTTTAGGGTTTCGAAGAAAAGGAATATCAAACGGAGTCCAAATGGAATGAAACCTTCGGGAACGTGATTTTTGGAACGAACAAGATCCAGGAGACTTGGACCCTATGTCAAGCAACCAACAGGCAGGCCACGAGGTAGGGGGCGCGCCTACCCCCCAGGCGTGCCCTCCACCCTCGTGGGCCCACCGACATACTCCTTCCTCCTATATATACCCACGTACCCCCAAACGATCAGATACGGAGCCAAAACCCTAATTCCACCGCTGTAAGTTTCTGTATCTACGAGATCCCATCTTGGGGCCTGTTCCGGAGCTCCGCCGGAGGGGGCATCGATCACGGAGGGCTTCTACATCAACACCATAGCCTCTCCGATGAAGTGTGAGTAGTTTACCTCAGACCTTCGGGTCCATAGTTATTAGCTAGATGACTTCTTCTCTCTTTTTGGATCTCAATACAAAGTTCTCCCCCTCTCTTGTGGAGATCTATTCGATCTAATCTTCTTTTGCGATGTGTTTGTTGAGACCGATGAATTGTGGGTTTATGATCAAGTTTATCTATGAACAATATTTGAATCTTCTCTGAATTCTTTTATGTATGATTGGTTATCTTTGCAAGTCTCTTCGAATTATCAGTTTGGTTTGGCCTACTAGATTGATCTTTCTTGCAATGGGAGAAGTGCTTAGCTTTGGGTTCAATCTCGTGGTGTCCTTTCCCAGTGACAGTAGGGGCAGCAAGGCACGTATTGTATTGTTGCCATCGAGGATAACAAGATGGGGTTTTTATCATATTGCATGAGTTTATCCCTCTACATCATGTCATCTTGCTTAAAGCATTAGTCTGTTCTCTTGAACTTAATACTCTAGATGCATGCTGGATAGCGGTCGATGTGTGGAGTAATAGTAGTAGATGCAGGCAGGAGTCGGTCTACTTGTCTTGGACATGATTCCTATGTACATGATCATAGCTAGATATTCTCATAACTATGCTCAATTCTGTCAATTGCTCAACAGTAATTTGTTCAGCCACCGTAAAATACCTATGCTCTTGAGAGAAGCCACTAGTGAAACCTATGGCCCCCGGGTTTATCTTCATCATATTAATCTTCCAACACTTAGTTATTTCCTTTGCTTTTTTACTTTGCTTTTATTTTACTTTGCATCTTTATCATAAAAATACCAAAAATATTATCTTATCATATCTATCAGATCTCACTCTCATAAGTGACCGTGTAGGGATTGACAACCCCTTATCGTGTTGGTTTTGAGGATTTATTTGTTTTGTGTAGGTGCGACGGAGTCGCGCGTAGCCTCCTACTGGATTGATACCTTGGTTCTCAATAACTAAGGGAAATACTTATGCTACTTTGCTGCATCACCCTTTCCTCTTCAAGTGAAAACCAACGCAGTGCTCAAGAGGTAGTAGTCGATGCACAGGACGGGAGGCTCACAGTCGCCACCACCAGGATCCACCGCCTTGTCGCTGCCGGGCTCACCCTGGAGATGGTTTAGGCGGATTTCATCCGCCGCCGAATCGCTCCACTCCACAACAAGGGGAGGCCGGCCTGGCTTTTTAGCAATGCGGATGATATCATGAGACTTCACCCTGGCCTAAACCATTACTTCACGGTGATGGGGCATGCCCACTTCTGCCAGCGGCTATTCCAGCTCGACGTGAGTCGCGACGGCAGGGACGAGAGGGCCGGCAAGGTCGTCAAGGGGCCCTTGTCCGGGTTGCCGGCTGGGGTGGTCCCGCTGTGCAACAACTCTCGCCAAACCGACATCATCGCCATGATGCCAGACTTCAACGCGCATGGCCTTGACCCAAATTGGGCCGAGCCGGAGGAGGATCAGGTGCAGGAGTTCTTCGACACCTTGGTGGAGAAGTACGTCCGTGAGGAGCCGCAGCTCATCCAGGACACCACCCAGGCGGAGCTGGACTACATCGCCGCCAGGGTGTGGAGGCGGAGCTCGCCAAGGAGGCTGGCAGCGTGGAGAACGTGGCCGCGATGGTCGCGGAGGACAAGGAGCTCGCCCAGTGGGTGGAATCCGCTGGGAAGGCCAGCAGCGTCGGCACCGGGGCCCCTCTCATCGAAGATGACATCGATGAGTTGTCTGAGGAGGAGGCCGAGGCTGTCGAGCCCCCAGCCACAGGGAGAGGGCGTGTCCTACGGCGGGCCGTCTCCGAAGAGCCGGTCCTCCCCGTCTGGACCGCACAACCGCAACAACCTCCGGAGGCGTCCATGCGTCAGACAAGGGCCGCGACGGCGGGGAAGGCGGTGAAGGTTGCGGTGGTGAAGAAGAGAGCGGCTGCCCCTTCTCCTGTTGGGGAACGTAGCAGAATTTTAAAATTTTCTACGCATCACCAAGATCAATCTATGGAGTCATCTAGCAACGAGGGAGAGGGGAGTGCATCTACATACCCTTGTAGATCACGCGCGGAAGCGTTCAAGAGAATGGGGTTGATGGAGTCGTACTCGTCGTGATCCAAATCACCGATGACCTAGCGCCGAACGGACGGCACCTCCGCGTTCAACACACGTACGGTTGGGAAGACGTCTCCTCCAACTTGATCCAGCAAGGGGAAAGGAGAGGTTGATGAAGATCCAGCAGCACGACGGCGTGGTGGTGGAAGCAACAGTGATCTCGGCAGGGCTTCGCCAAGCTCAGGGAGAGGGAGAAGTGTCACGGGAGGGAGAGGGAGGCGCCAGGGACTAGGGTGCGGCTGCCCTCCCTCCCCCGCCTATATATAGGACCCCTAGGGGGCGCAGGCCCTAGGAGATTGAATCTCCAAGGGGGGCGGCGGCCAAGGGGGGTGGAGTGCCCCCCAAGCCAAGTGGGGCGCCCCCACCCCTAGGGTTTCCAACCCTAGGCGCAGGGGGAGGCCCAAGGGGGGCGCACCAGCCCACTAGGGGCTGGTTCCCCTCCCACTTCAGCCCATGGGGCCCTCCGGGATAGGTGGCCCCACCCGGTGGACCCCCGGGACCCTTTCTGTGGTCCCGGTACAATACCGATTACCCCCAAAACTTTCCCGATGGCCGAAACTTGACTTCCTATATATAAATCTTCACCTCTGGACCATTCCGGAACTCCTCGTGACGTCCAGGATCTCATCTGGGACTCCAAACAACTTTCGGGTTACCGTATATGTAGGATCGAAAGTATGTCTAGAGGGGGGTGATTAGACTACTTGACCAAATAAAAACTCAACCTTTTCCCAATTTTAGTTCTTGGCAGATTTTAGCTAATTTAGGACAAGTCAAGCAATCATCACATAATTCAAGCAAGCATGCAAAGAGTATATAGGCAGCGGAAAGTAAAGCATGCAACTTGCAAGAATGTAAAGGGAAGGGTTTGGAGAAATCAAACGCAATTGGAGACACGGATGTTTTTCCCGTGGTTCGGATAGGTGGTGCTATCCTACATCCACGTTGATGGAGACTTCAACCCACGAAGGGTAACGGTTGCGCGAGTCCACATAGGGCTCCACCCAAGGGTAACGGTTGCGCGAGTCCACACAGGGCTCCACCCACGAAGGGTCCACGAAGAAGCAACCACCCACAAAGGGTCCACGAAGAAGCAACCTTGTCTATCCCACCATGGCCATCGCCCACACAGGACTTGCCTCACTAGCGGTAGATCTTCACGAAGTAGGCGATCTCCTTGCCCTTACAAACTCCTTGGTTCAACTCCACAATCTTGTCGGAGGCTCCCAAGTGACACCTAGCCAATCTAGGAGACACCACTCTCCAAGAAGTAACAAATGGTGTGTAGGTAATGAACTCCTTGCTCTTGTGCTTCAAATGATAGTCTCCCCAACACTCAACTCTCTCTCATAGGATTTGGATTTAGTGGAAAGAATAGTTGAGTGGAAAGCAACTTGGGAAGGCTAGAGATCAAGATTCATATGGTAGGAATGGAATATCTTGGTCTCAACACATGAGTAGGTGGTTCTCTCTCAGAACATATGAGTTGGAATGGTGTGTGTGTTCTGATGGCTCTCTCTTCGAATGAGAAGGAGGTGGAGGGGTATATATAGCCTCCACACAAAATCCAACCGTTACACAGTTTTCCAATCTCGGTGGGACCGAATCAATAAACTCGGTCGGACCAAAAATGTAAACCTAGTGACCGTTAGAGATTTTCGGTGGGACTGACATGCAACTCGGTAGGACCGATATGGTTAGGGTTTGGGCATAACGTAATCTCGGTGAGACCGATTACACAAACTCGGTGAGACCGAATTTGGTAATTAGCTAACCAGAGAGTTGGTCAGGCAAACTCGGTGGGACCGATTTGCTCTTTCGGTGAGACCGAGTGGAACTCGGTGAGACCGAAAAGTTACAAAGGGGAAACACTGAGTTTACATTGCAATCTCGGTGGGACCGATTCGCTCTTTCTGTGAGACCGAAAAGTTACGAAAGGGAAATAGAGAGTTTGCAATCCCATCTCGGTGAGACCGAGATCCTTATCGGTAGAACCGAATTGCTAGGGTTTGGCAGTGGCTAATGACAAGTGAAACTCGGTGGCGCCGGATAGGAAGAATCGGTAGGACCGAGTTTGGCTTAGGGTTTAGGTCATATGTGGATATGGGAAAGTAGTTGAGGGTTTTGGAGCATATCACTAAGCAAATGAAGCAAGAGGCTCATTAAGCAACACCTCATCCCTCCTTGATAGTATTGGCTTTTCCTAAAGACTCAATGTGATCTTGGATCACTAAAATATAAAATGAAGAGTCTTGAGCTTTTGAAATTGAGCCAATCCTTTGTCCTTAGCATTTTGAGGGTTCCACTTTCACATCCATGCCATGCCAATCATTGAGCTTTTCTGAAATAATCATCTTGGAATAGCATTAGCTCAATGAGCTATATGTTGTTATGAATTACCAAAACCACCTAGGGATAGTTGCACTTTCAATCTCCCCCTTTTTGGTAATTGATGACAACATATAGATCAAAGCTTCGACAAATGATAATAAGCATGAAATATATCGTCGCTTTGAGAAGTATGTGATAAGTAAGAGCTCCCCCTAAATTTGTGCATATTTAAAATTTGCTTTGGACTGCAAATGCACAAGGAGTTAGAGTCATGGGTTACTCTTCCATGTCACATACATCTTGGTGGAGCGCTTAAAATGATAAGAATGAAATACATGCACTCATCACCAAGAAAAGTGAAAGATCACATAAGATAGATAAGATAATAGCATTCATCAAGCATTAAGTGTAGCTTATGATCAAACACATGATCATCAATGTCTCACAAATAATGACATAGTATCTCAAGCACTCAAAAGCAAACAAGTTTGAAAAACCACCAAATAAAGCAAGAGAGAAAAGCAACACTCTCTCTCTCGAAGCCTATGATCTATACATCTTCTCCCCCTTTGGCAACAAGTTACCAAAAAGTTCCTAGAAAATGCATAGCACTAGATCGATGCTCAGGCTTGATCTTCAGGTGGTGATGGAGTCCAGATCACTCCAAGGACGAAGGCTTCGGTAGATGCTGAAGTAGACGCTGGAGTTGGAGCTGAAGTAGACGCTGGAGCTGGTGGAACTGAGGCTGTGGCTGGTGCTGAGGTGGTGGCTCTTGTGTCAGCAACTGGCACGGCAGACGACCTCGGACCTCTTGGCACTCTGGCAAAGGCAGTGGTAGTCCTGCCTCTCCTCTCCTGCATGTCATCTTGGAGCTGCTCCACTTCAGTCTGAATCTCCGTTACCTTGACATCCAAGTCATAGAACTTTTGTTCCATGATTCTCTCTAGGCTTGCCTGGTTTTGAGTTAGGGTGGCTAGCCCTTTCTCAATCCGCAGGGTGGATGCAATCAGATAACCAAGCTGCTCTTCTTTGGTCTTCAAGAAATATTCAGATGCCTCCTCTTGAGTTGGCATCTTGGCAGCTTTCTCCTTCCTTGCCTTCTCCTTCTTCGTGTATGCTTGGGCAGATGATGGCTCGTTCTCAGTCATGACAACTTGATTGTCCTCGAAATCTGGACGGATGGGCAGGTGTTCTTGTCCAATAAATATATGCCCGTGCCCATCTTGGAGTTGATGAGCTCCTGAATCTGAGGGGCATATCCGCAACTCCTCTTTTGATCTGCTACAGTCCTTTTGATAGTTTCCACTATGAGGCTCATCACTTTGAACTTCTGAGGTACATCAAATACATGTAGCAAGTTGATAGCATGGCCTCTGATCATCTTGTGATCACCTGACTTGGGCAATAAGGTGTGCCTCAAGATCCAATTGATAGTCGGGAGCCCTGACAGAAGGTAATGTACTGAGCCAAACTTGAAGGTATCAAGTGCTTCATTTGGGATCTCCTTGTACATATTTGACATTGAGTTGTGGTCCATCTTCTTCTTGGCATAGATATCCAAGTCATCATCTTGCTCCTCTGGGGCATTAATGATCTGTGCCCACTCAGCAACTGTGGATTGGTACCTTGTACCCTCAGACATCCATGTGATCCTCCCATCTGGGTAGAAGTGTGCCGTGGAGTAGAACTGCATGATAAGCTCCTCGTTCCACTTTGTGAGCTTCTGCCCAATGAAGTCAGCTACTCCACAAGCTATGAAGCTGTCTTGCACTCCAGGATAGTGCTCCTCATTGTCCTTAATGTATTTCCAATCAACCCATCGCATATCACAGACAATGGGCTTCTTATCTAGCAGCACTGTCTCATAAAAATCCTGCTGCTCCTTGGTGTGAAATCTGTAGTCCACAGCAGTCCTCCTCCTTGAAGCATATGGGTCTGCTTCTCTCCACTTCCTCAGCCCTGAATCTCTCCTGAGCTTCATATCCTCAGCCACAGGATGAGCATCGTTGTGGTCTGGGATCTTGGGCTTTAGCTTCCTTAGGACATTCTCTTCCTCTTCTTCTGCAGCTTCAGGCACTGGGGCCTTGTTCTTTTTAGCAGCTGGGATACTTCTTGTGTTCCTCTTTGGCTTTGGCTTTGGAGCTAGCTTGGCCTTGGAAGCAGCTCCCCCTGATTTTATGGCATCTCCCATTAGCTTGGGTGCCTTGGGTGCTGGTGCAGCTACCTCTTCTTCTTCTTCTTCCTCTTCCATGATGGAAGCTTTGCCAAGCACTCTAGCCACAGTCTTCTTCACCCTTTCCTTTATTTTCTTGCCCTCAGCTGCAACTGGCTCTATGGGCTTCTCAGTTGACATTCTGGCCTTTGACATTGGCTGCCTGCCTGCTGGCCTTTTGATCTTTAGCCCTGGCTTTGTCCCTTGAGCTGGCTCAACTCTCTTGGAAGTGGCCTCTTCCTCTACCACATAGTCTTCATCTTCGGAATATGAAGTCCTCTTCTTCCTCTGTCTCGTGGCAGCTTTTGGCAAGTTGCTAGGAGTGCTCCTGCTGCCTTCATCAGAAGAACTGGAGGGACTAGTGCCCTCACTCATGTGCACCTGCTGCTCTGACATGTTCTGGCTATCACTTTGGTCTGACATGCTGCACTCTGACTGCTGACCCTGTGAATAGATTATAGATGAGGTAGAAAGGATGAGCATCACAAAATGCAGAGATTTTTGCAAAAGAATGATCCAAAAACTTAGTTTTAGTTTCCCACTGAAATCATCTCGGATCTACCAATTTTTAAACTCGGTGATACCGAAGCAGTTTTGGAACCTAAACTAGTGAACTCGGTAGGACTGAGTCACAGTTCGGTGGCACCGAGACTGCTAGGGTTTCACAGAGTTCCAAAATCGGTCACACCGATAAGTAATTCTCGGTCAGACCGAGTCTCACTTGTGCAATGGCATAAGCCAAATCGGTGGGACCGAGTTTTTCAACTCGGTGGGTCCGAGATGGTTTCGGTGGAAACCTAAACCTAGAATTTTCGAATCAAACCTAATCTATGAGTTCATTGACTGGATAGAAGTTTATCAAACGTGGCTAGAATCAATATGATCACAATGTGCTAGGAATCAGATTGGGGAATAGCACAAAGATCGAGTCCATACCCTAGTTCGGCGGAGACTCGCTACGGCGGCAACGGCAGGGCAGAATTCCCGTTGACGGCGACGGAGACCAGCGACTGGAGGCGGCTCGCGGCGAGAAGACGATCCGGAGACCACGAGGGCAGAGCAGGATATCGCGCGGGCGAAGGGGTTCGGAGAAATTTCCAAAATTTTGCCCATGACTATATATAGCCCGACCTTGTCGGTGTGACCGAGTGGAACAACTCGGTGGCACCGAGATTCATAACTGCAGGCAGTTACTGAAACTCGGTGTGACCGAAATGTTCAAATCGGTTGCACCGAGATCGAAAACCTAGATCAACTTAATGATCTCGGTAGGACCGAAATTGGGGTATCGGTCAGACCGAGAATCATAAAGAGGTTTTGGAAGTTTAAGTCTATGACGAATCGGGGACTCCGAGCGCTCCTCACACAGAGTGGTTCGAATCTGACTTGATCAAATTTTTTGATGCAGCATGAATAGAATTTGAGACGAGAAAAGCATAGATAGCTAGAGGAGGTTCTTTGGCATTCTTGTCCATCCACTTGGCAAAAAGAAATAAAGCCGAACAATCAAAACAACAAGTGGATGTCCTCGAATGAGTAAAATATGCAACCAGCATGCTCACACAATAAGATGGCGAATGAAATATGTGACAAGGCATGCACAACCAATTCTAGCATCTATCAAGCAATTTGCGATGACTAGGTCATCTATATATGAGTATATTGACTTAGGAGTCAAGTGAGAACACTTGATCATAGGTCATACTCATCGTTTAAGCTCAAGTGGGGTTACCACTTTTACATAAAGCATTGTTTTGTTCACATCTTTAGAGTTGCTTTAGCTCAAGTCTTAGAGTAAAGCTCCCCCTAGATGTGATATCCCCCCTAAGAGGGATGAACTAACCTTGGGTTTTGTCGATGATGACTTCATGTAGATATTGAAGATGTGGATGCTCAATGTTGATGTAGATCTCTTGGAGCTATCCATTTGAGTGAATTACACTTTCAATACCTACATGGGTTAGTCCCACAAGGAACAAACAAGGATATCCATAGACATAGAGTGATGCACACAAAAGATGATGTCCATGAAAACTTTTAGGTTACCTTGTCCCTTGTCTTACCAACAAGAGGGTTTGTGACTCCTTGAACTAGTGCAAGATGTGGAAGTTGATTGCACTTGTCCTTGCCAAAATGATAAGAGTGAAGTATGTTGGCGGAGTCACCCTCAAGAACTCTCTAGTTCTTCTTCTTTTGGATCCACATCATCTTGATGGGAATCCTTGGAGTTGTAGTCGTACTTGATGAAGTGGAACTTGAAGTAGTCTTGGGAATCCACTTGACTAAGGTCTTAGGAGCTTCTTCAAATGCGTCAATTTCCTCTTGAAGCTTGTCCTTGCCTTTTTGCTTGTAGTCTTGTGGTGGAAGATCATCTTGAGCTTGTGTCCCCTTGAAAGAAGTATAATTCTCTTGTTGAGGAACAAACTTTGTCTTGGGGTATTGATCTTCTTCCCACTCAACTCCATTGGCATTGAACTTTCGTTCAAAACCAACACCTTGATTCTTCTGGTGCATTCCTTGCTTGCGCACAATTTCCTCGAATTGCTTACTCCCGGCAAGGCTTTTGTACACTCCTTTCTCTATAATTCCCTTCAATAAACTATTTTCTTGCTCAAGTGTAACTTGGCTAAGAGAATCATTAGTGGAATCAAGAGAACTACTAGAAGCAACAATATTGGATTTAGCATGATCATTGTTACTGCTAGAGGAAGAATCTTTCTTGTTACTAGACTTGACTTGAGGCATGTAAGTGGATAAGAGTAAACGCTTGGCAATGTAAGAAGAACTTTTCTTGCGGAGATCATCATTGATTGCATTTAAGAACTCATGCTCTTGCTCAAGATTGAGCTTTTCAAAGCGTAATTTCTCATGAGCTCTTAAAAGTTCTCGATGATCTTTGAAGATAGTTTCATGAGCTAACTTAAGAGTGTTTAGTTCTTTAGTTAGAGCCTCAATTTTCTCCTTATCATTGTCTTCGTTTTATCTTGATTAGCATGATTAATTGACGTTTCATCGTAGTATTCATCACTAGGGTTGTCAACAAGCAAATCATCACCTAACAAGTCATCTTCATCACTATTGAAATCAACATACTCGGGGTGTGTTACCTTAGGACCTTTGGCCATAAAGCATCTTCCAATTCCTTCATTTGGTGAGTCAAATATGTCGTAGGAGTTGGTTGACACAAGTGCTAGACCGGCAACACCTTCATCTTGAGTATCTTCGGAGTCGGAGTGATAACTTCTCTCGGAGTGGCTGTCGGAGTCGGAGCCGGATACCCATTCACCAACATGAGCTTGATGTCTTCGTCTTGTGTAGCTCTTTGATGATTTTTCCTTCCTTTTCGAATCCTTGCTTCTCCGTGAGTATCTTCGTTCATAACGATCATCTCTACTCCTTCTCTCTCTTGGTGGTGATTCTTTGCTTCTTCTTCTTGGAGAATCTTCTCTTCTCTTGTAGGGAGCCGTACACTCATTGGAATAGTGTCCGGGTCTTCCACAATTGTAGCAATTTCGCTCTCGACTAAAAGATCTTTTGTCATTGTAGGACCTTGACTTGAAGCTTCTATCTTTGCTTCTACTCTTGTATAACTTGTTGAAGTTCTTCACCATTAAGCTCAATTCTTCATTGAAGTCTTGTTTCTCACTTGATTATGTAGGGGCTTCACATGAGGCTTTATAGGCACCACTTAATTTGTTGTGAAGTTCCTCTTTATCCTTAGGTGACATCTCATGAGCAACAATTCTTCCAATCACCTCCGTTGGCTTGAGATCTTTGTAATTTGGCATCATTTGGATCAATGTGTACACGGTATCATATTTTCCATCCAAGGCTCTTAGAATCTTCTTGATGATGAATCTATCGGTCATCTCTTCACTTCCTAAGCCGGCAATCTCATTTGTGATGAGAGCAAGCCTAGAGTACATTTCAGCAACACCTTCACCATCCTTCATCTTGAACTTGTCAAGTTGGCTTTGAAGCACATCCAACTTGGATTCCTTGACGGAGTCGGTACCTTCGTGCATATCAATCAAAGTGTCCCAAATTTCCTTCGCATTCTCAAGACGGCTGATTTTGTTGAATTCTTCGGGGCACAATCCGTTGAAGAGAATATCACAAGCTTGAGCATTGTATTGCAACATCTTCAACTCATCCGCGGTAGCTTCACGGCTTGGTTCTCTCCCATCAAAGAAGTCACCTTGCAAACCAACACACACAATAGCCCAAACGGCGGGGTTATGTCCAAGAATATGCATTTTCATTTTATGCTTCCAACTAGCAAAATTAGTACCATCAAAGTAAGGACCTCTACGGTGATAATTTCCCTCACTAGACGCCATACTCTCCTAGGTTGTGAAACCAAGGCTATGATCACCAAAAGCTATGGAGATCAAGCAAATGGAGACCAAAGCTCTGATACCACTTGTAGGATCGAAAGTATGTCTAGAGGGGGGTGATTAGACTACTTGACCAAATAAAAACTTAACCATTTCCCAATTTTAGTTCTTGGCAGATTTTAGCTAATTTAGGACAAGTCAAGCAATCATCACATAATTCAAGCAAGCATGCAAAGAGTATATAGGCAGCGGAAAGTAAAGCATGCAACTTGCAAGAATGTAAAGGGAAGGGTTTGGAGAAATCAAACGCAATTGGAGACACGGATGTTTTTCCCGTGGTTCAGATAGGTGGTGCTATCCTACATCCACGTTGATGGAGACTTCAACCCACGAAGGGTAACGGTTGCGCGAGTCCACACAGGGCTCCACCCAAGGGTAACGGTTGCGCGAGTCCACACAGGGCTCCACCCACGAAGGGTCCACGAAGAAGCAACCACCCACAAAGGGTCCACGAAGAAGCAACCTTGTCTATCCCACCATGGCCATCGCCCACACAGGACTTGCCTCACTAGCGGTAGATCTTCACGAAGTAGGCGATCTCCTTGCCCTTACAAACTCCTTGGTTCAACTCCACAATCTTGTCAGAGGCTCCCAAGTGACACCTAGCCAATCTAGGAGACACCACTCTCCAAGAAGTAACAAATGGTGTGTAGGTAATGAACTCCTTGCTCTTGTGCTTCAAATGATAGTCTCCCCAACACTCAACTCTCTCTCATAGGATTTGGATTTAGTGGAAAGAAGATTTGAGTGGAAAGCAACTTGGGAAGGCTAGAGATCAAGATTCATATGGTAGGAATGGAATATCTTGGTCTCAACACATGAGTAGGTGGTTCTCTCTCAGAACATATGAGTTGGAATGGTGTGTGTGTTCTAATGGCTCTCTCTTCGAATGAGAAGGAGGTGGAGGGGTATATATAGCCTCCACACAAAATCCAACCTTTACACAGTTTTCCAATCTCGGTGGGACCGAATCAATAAACTCGGTCGGACCGAAAATGTAAACCTAGTGACCGTTAGAGATTTTCGGTGGGACTGACATGCAACTCAGTAGGACCGATATGGTTAGGGTTTGGGCATAACGTAATCTCGGTGAGACCGATTACACAAACTCGGTGAGACCGAATTTGGTAATTAGCTAACCAGAGAGTTGGTCAGGCAAACTCGGTGGGACCGATTTGCTCTTTCGGTGAGACCGAGTGGAACTCGGTGAGACCGAAAAGTTACAAAGGGGAAACACTGAGTTTACATTGCAATCTCGGTGGGACCGATTCGCTCTTTCTGTGAGACCGAAAAGTTACGAAAGGGAAACAGAGAGTTTGCAATCCCATCTCGGTGAGACCGAGATCCTTATCGGTAGAACCGAATTGCTAGGGTTTGGCAGTGGCTAATGACAAGTGAAACTCGGTGGCGCCGGATAGGAAGAATCGGTAGGACCGAGTTTGGCTTAGGGTTTAGGTCATATGTGGATATGGGAAAGTAGTTGAGGGTTTTGGAGCATATCACTAAGCACATGAAGCAAGAGGCTCATTAAGCAACACCTCATCCCTCCTTGATAGTATTGGCTTTTCCTAAAGACTCAATGTGATCTTGGATCACTAAAATATAAAGTTAAGAGTCTTGAGCTTTTGAGCTTGAGCCAATCCTTTGTCCTTAGCATTTTGAGGGTTCCACTTTCACATCCATGCCATGCCAATCATTGAGCTTTCCTGAAATAATCATCTTGGAATAGCATTAGCTCAATGAGCTATATGTTGTTATGAATTACCAAAACCACCTAGGGATAGTTGCACTTTCAGTATACTAATATCTCAACAACCCTAGCATCACAGAACCTTAAGTGTGTAGACCCTACGGGTTCGGGAGACACGCAGACATGACCGAGACGACTCTGCGGTCAATAACCAACAACGGGATCTGGATACCCATGTTGGCTCCCACATGCTCCTTGATGATCTCATCGGATGAACCATGATGTAGAGGATTCGATCAATCCCGTATACAATTCCCTTTGTCAATTGGTACGTTACTTGCCCGAGACTCGATCGTCGGTATCCCAATACCTCGTTCAATCTCGTTACCGGCAAGTCACTTTACTCGTACCGTAATGCATGATCCCGTGATCAACCACTTGGTCACATTGAGCTCATTATGATGATGCATTACCGAGTGGTCCCAGAGATACCTCTCCATCATAAGGAGTGACAAATCCCAGTCTCGATTCGTGCCAACCCAACAGACACTTTCGAAGATACCCGTAGTGTACCTTTATAGTCACCCAGTTACGTTGTGATGTTTGGCACACCCAAAGCACTCCTACAGTATCCGGGAGTTGCACAATCTCATGGTCTAAGGAAATGATACTTGACATTCGAAAAAGATATAGCAAACGAACTACACGATCTTTGAGCTATGCTTAGGATTGGGTCTTGTCCAACACATCATTCTCCTAATGATGTGATCCCGTTATCAATGACATCCAATGTCCATAGTCAGGAAACCATGACTATCTTTTGATCAACGAGCTAGTCAACTAGAGGCTCACTAGGGACGTGTTGTGGTCTATGTATTCACACCTGAATTACGATTTCCGGATAACACAATTATAGCATGAACTATAGACAATTATCATGAACAAAGAAATATAATAATAACCATTTTATTATTGCCTCTAGGGCATATTTCCAACATCTCCGTCCAAGCGTTCCCCGACCCCACCTGCTTCCCCTCCCGCCGTGGGTGGCGACACGGAGGTCTTCTTCGACATCAGGTCTCTTAGCCCGAGGAGGAAGAGGAAGGCCGTAGAAGAAGAGGCGGAGGATGAGTAAGTGTCTCGTCTTTTGTCATATCCGTCCCCTCGGACCGTGCCACTTTCCTTGACTTGTCTTCATCTTCGCAGGGATAGGAAGACGCTGTCCTAGAGGGTGGTGAAGAGGGCCAAGGCCTCGCTGGGTGGCCAGCCCCGACGGGCACCTCGAGTACGCTGGTGGTGGTGGTGGAGAGCATCCCGGAGAGCAGCCCCCGGCGCATCCCCTAGTGTGCGTTCATCACCCGCTCCCCATTGACGTGTGCTGGGGCACGATTTATTGGCGTTGACCTTGCCGTGGTTGTAGGAGG
The DNA here is from genome assembly GCF_056163025.1 of Triticum urartu. Lineage (NCBI taxonomy): Eukaryota > Viridiplantae > Streptophyta > Magnoliopsida > Poales > Poaceae > Triticum > Triticum urartu. The sequence continues at coordinate 144,868,008 of NC_141879.1, read as the reverse complement.
GGAACGGAAGTAGGAGGAGCCACTGAGGGCCACCCCCAACACGCCACCCTCATCGACCACGCCACCATGACTGTGGGTCCCCGGCAAGGGCGCCAAGCATCGAGCCCATGCGCACGGAGGTGGAGGAGGTGAACCCGGGCGCCGGCGGCTCCGTCCCAGCACGGAATGTCGGTGGGGAGGGAGCCACTTCGTGCCAGCTTGGCACAGGTGAGTTGTTTGCCTCCCGTTCCCGCTCGTTTTTCTTCTTTCAAATTTTGATCTTGGCTTTGCCTCATTCTCCTTCTCGGTACCCAGATCCTTCCTCGGCGGACGTGGACACCGTCATCGGAGATGTCGCCAAAGAGGCCGCAGCCGAGGCCAACGAGATCGCCGCTGAGGAAGCCGCCAAGGACGTTGCTGAGGAGGCCACTGAGGGGCCTGCTGGGGAGCCCGGCGAGGCTGCTGCCGAGGAGGCCGGCAAAGGGCCTGCCAAGGAGGCCAGCAAGGCCGCTACTGAGGAGGCCGGCAAGGGGCCTGCCGGGGAGGCCAGCAAGGATGCTGCCGAGGAGGAGGTGGTCGACAACCAGCCTTCCTCCTCCGCCGCTTCTGGCTCGGGAAAATATCTGAAGGTGGGCGATGACTTGTTCGTCCACCTCCCATGGACGGCGAGCACCAGGGCGCCAGACGAGGGGGAGGTGTTCGACGACGAGGTGCTTGGCGCCGCCGGGCTTGAGGTCGTTGACGGACCGAGCGTCGGCGGCGGCGGTTCCCAGGAAGAGCGGCTCCTCCAGAGCATGAGCACCAGCTTCCACAAGCTTCAGGCGCTTCACCGTGCCCGTGTGGACAAGGCCAAGTCCAGGATGGCAGCGGTGGACAAGGTGGAGGCAGACCTTGAAGGGCGTGTCACCGAGGCGCAGGCTTGGATCCGCCAAGCCTGTGAGGAATTCAAGGCCACCCAAGACCAGCTGGCCGACCACAAGCTGGAGCTTGTCATGAAGCAGGCCGACATCGAGAAGGCCCAGGAGGCAGCAAGTCGACAGGCCGCCAAGGAGGAGGCCACCCGGCTCCAGCACCAGTCCGATCTGGACTCCCAGGAGGAGGACCTTGCCGCTCGCGAGGATAAGCTCGCCGCGACACTCCGCAGCAAGGACGAGGAGGTCCACGAGCTCGTCATGCAGCGGACCCGGGAACTAGAGCAGAGGCACGAGGAGGCCCTCAATGCTCAGGCCCAGGCCCATGCCGGCAAGGTGAACGAGCTGGAGGCGGAGCGTGATGGACTGAAGAGGCAGGTCCAGGAGCTGACGGGGGAGAGGGACGCGGCCAAGGGTGCTTTGGCTGACGCGCAGGCCGCAGTCCTCGAGAAGGCCGAGCTATTCTCCACGGCCAACGAGTCCATCAAGGACCTGAAGCTGAAGCTGGAGGGTCTTGAAGGGACGCTCTCGGAGGTCAGGGCCCGGGAGGAGACCCTGACCAAGAATCTGGAGGAGGAGAGGCAGCTGTGGAAGAACAACGCCGCAAGCCACGCAGGATTTGTGGCGGGCGAGAAGTTCTGGGTCAGCCGCCTCGCCGAGGTCGCCGACAGGCTCTCCACGTAGCTGGCTACCATGGGGATGTCCAACGTGAGGTACGTCCCAGAGCTGAACGTGAGTCCTAATGCCAGGCCGACTCTATTCTTCGAGGGTGTTCTCGGGGCCCTGGAGCGGATTCGCTCCAACTGGGCGGCCTCTCTGGCCGAAGAGGCTCGGAGGCTTTACCGGGGTGCCATGACCAAGGTCCTCACCAAGATGGCATACTGGAACCCTGACCTCAACTTCGAAGCTTCACTGGATAGCTTGCCAGACGACGTGGACCCCGTGCCGCTCGAGGAGCGCATTGAGCCCGTCATCAGCCGCATCAACAGAGTTCGGAGGGTACAAGGCCAGCGCCGGGACTAGGCACCCCGTTTCTTATCGTCGCTGCAGGTTCATGACCAAGACAATTTTTATCTTTAGTTAAAACCATAGCAACAAATGATGTAATATAACTCTGCAGTACTTTTGAAACGATGCATGTTATTTTCCCGTTTGATCTCCCCTTGTATGTCCACCCTACGTTAATCATGTAGGTTTGCCGGCGCGGAAACCCAGGCGGCGCCTTGAGGACGGATCCTCAATGGCCTGCCGGGTATGCTTGCTGCCGGGCAAATCACCTCACTACTCTTGACGCGGCCAATCGAGCTGTCGAGCGGACTTGAGACAGAATGAGAGTGTTGCCAATCGCAGAAGGTCACCCTGCCGTTCTCGACGCAGCCACTTGAACTGTTGAGCGGACTCGAAATAGAACAAGGGCGTTGCCAATAGTGGTAGTGTTGGGTTTCGTATTAATTTCAAAAAATTTCCTACGCACACGCAAGATCATGTGATGCATAGCAACGAGATGGGAGAGTGTTGTCTACGTACCCACGCAGACCGACTGCGGAAGCGTTGACTCAACATAGAGGAAGTAGTCGTACGTCTTCACGATCCAACCGATCAAGTACTGAAACTACGGCACCTCCGAGTTCGAGCACACGTTCAGCTCGATGACGATCCCCAGACTCCGATCCAGCAAAGTGTCGGGGAAGAGTTCCGTCAGCACGACGGCGTGGTGACGATCTTAATGCACTACAGCAGTAGGGCTTCGCCTAAACTCCGCTACAGTATTATCGAGGAATATGGTGGCTGGGGGCACCGCACACGGCTAAGGAATAGATCACGTGGATCAACTTGTGTCTATGGGGTGCCCCTTGCCTCAGTATATAAAGGATGGAGGAGGAGGAGGCCGGCCAAGGCTAGGTGCGGCCAGAATGTGGCGTCCTACTAGGACTCCAAGTCCTAGTAGGAGTCCACCAAGAGGGGAGGAAGGGAGAAGGAAGTGGAGGAGAAGGAGAGGTGGCCGGCCCCCTTTTCCCTAGTCCAATTCGGACTAGAGGGGAGGGGGGGCGCAGCAGCCCCTTGGCCCTTTCTCCTCTTCCCACTAAAGCCCATCAAGGCCCATTGCTTCTCCCGTAACTACCCGGTACTCCGAAAAATACCCGAATCACTCGGAACCTTTCCGATGTTCGAATATAGTCGTCCAATATATCAATCTTTACGTCTCGACCATTTCGAGACTCGTCGTCATGTCCCCGATCTCATCCGGGACTCCGAACTCCTTCGGTACATCAAAACTCATAAACTCATAATATAACTGTCATCGAAACCTTAAGCGTGCGGACCCTACGGGTTCGAGAACAATGTAGACATGACCGAGACACATTTCCGGTCAATAACCAATAGCGGGACCTGGATGCCCATATTGGCTCCTACATATTCTACGAAGATCTTTATCAGTCAGACCGCATAACAACATACGTTGTTCCCTTTGTCATCGGTATGTTACTTGCCCGAGATTCGATCGTCGGTATCCAATACCTAGTTCAATCTCGTTACCGGCAAGTCTCTTTACTCGTTCTGTAATACATCATCTCGCAACTAACTCATTAGAGTTGCAATGCTTGCAAGGCTTATGTGATGTGCATTACCGAGAGGGCCCAGAGATACCTCTCCGACAATCGGAGTGACAAAACCTAATCTCGAAATACGCCAACCCAACATGTACCTTTGGAGACACCTGTAGTACTCCTTTATAATCACCCAGTTACGTTGTGACGTTTGGTAGTACCCAAAGTGTTCCTCCGGTAAACGGGAGTTGCATAATCTCATAGTTATAGGAACATGTATAAGTCATGAAGAAAGCAATAGCAACATACTAAACGATCGGGTGCTAAGATAATGGAATGGGTCATGTCAATCAGATCATTCTCTTAATGATGTGATCCCGTTAATCAAATAACAACTCATTGTTCATGGTTAGGAAACATAACCATCTTTGATTAACGACCTAGTCAAGTACAGGTATACTAGTGACACTCTGTTTGTCTATGTATTCACACATGTATTATGTTTCCGGTTAAATACAATTCTAGCATGAATAATAAACATTTATCATGATATAAGGAAATAAATAATAACTTTATTATTGCCTCTAGGGCATATTTCCTTCAGTCTCCCACTTGCACTAGAGTCAATAATCTAGTTCACATCGCCATGTGATTTAACAGCAATAGTTCACATCTTTATGTGATTGGTTCACATCTCCATGTGACTAACACCCAAAGGGTTTACTAGATTCAATAATCTAGTTCACATCACTATGTGATTAACACCCAAAGAGTGATCATGTTTTGCTTGTGAGAGAAATTTAGTCGACGGGCCTGCCATATTCAGATCCGTATGTAGTTTGCAAAATTCTATGTCAACAATGCTCTGCACGGAGCTACTCTAGCTTATTGCTCCCACTTTCAATATGTATCTAGATCGAGACTTAGAGTCATCCAGATCTGTGTCAAAACTTGCATCGACGTAACTTTTTACGACGAACCTTTTGTCACCTCCATAATTGAGAAATATTTCCATATTCCACTAAGGATAATTTTGACCACTGTCCAGTGATCTACTCTTAGATCACTATTGTAATCCCTTGCTTAACACAGTGTAGGGTATACAATAGATCTGGTACACAGCATGGCATACTTTATAGAACCTATGGCTGAGGCATAGGGAATGACTTTCATTCTCTTTCTATCTTCTGCCGTGGTCGGGCTTTGAGTCTTACTCAACTTCACACCTTGTAACGCAGGCAAGAAACTTTTTCTTTGACTGTTCCATTTTGAACTACTTCAAAATCTTGTCAAGATATGTACTCATTGAAAAACTTATCAAGCATCTTGATCTATCTCTATAGATCTTGATACTCAATATGTAAGCATCTTTACCGAACTCTTTCTTTGAAAAACTCCTTTCAAACACTCCTTTATGCTTTGCAGAATAATTCTACATTATTTCCGATCAACAATATGTCATACACATATACTTATCAGAAATGATGTAGTGCTCCCACTCACTTTCTTGTAAATACAGGCTTCACCGCAAGTCTGTATAAAACTATATGCTTTGATCAACTTATCAAAGCGTATATTCCAACTCCGAGATTCTTGCACCAGTCCATAGATGGATCGCTGGAGCTTGCATATTTAGTTAACACCTTTAGGATCGACAAAACCTTCTAGTTGTATCGTATACAACTCTTCTTTAGTAAATCCATTAAGGAATGCTGTTTTGTTTATCCATTTGCCAGATTTCATAAAATGCGGCAATTGCTAATATGATTCGGACAGACTTAAGCATAGATACGAGTGAGAAAATCTCATCGTAGTCAACACCTTGAATTTGTCGAAAACCTTTTGCGACAATTCTAGCTTTGTAGATAGTAACACTACTATCAGCGTCCGTCTTCCTCTTGAACATCCATTTATTTTCTATGGCTTGCCGATCATCGGGCAAGTCAACCAAAGTCTATACTTTGTTCTCATACATGGATCCCATCTCAGATTTCATGGCCTCAAGCCATTTTGCGGAATCTGGGCTCATCATCGCTTCCTCATAGTTTGCAAGTTCGTCATGGTCTAGTAACATGACTTCCAGAACAGGATTAGCGTACCACTCTGGTGCGGATCTCACTCTGGTTTACCTGCGAGATTCGGTAGTAACTTGATCTGAAGTTACATGATCATCATCATTAGCTTCCTCACTAATTGGTGTAGTAGTCACAGGAACAGATTTCTGTGATGAACTACTTTCCAATAAGGGAGAAGGTATAATTACCTTATCAAGTTTTTTACTTTCCTCCCACTCACTTCTTTCAAGAGAAACTCCTTCTCTAGAAAGTTTCCGAATTTAGCAACAAAAGTCTTGCCTTCGGATCTGTGATAGAAGGTGTATCCAATAGTTTCCTTTGGATATCCTATGAAGATTTACTTCTCCGATTTGGGTTCGAGCTTATCATGTTGAAACTTTTTCACATAAGCATCGCAGTCCCAAACTTTAAGAAACGACAACTTTGGTTTCTTGCCAAACCACAGTTCAGATTGTGTCGTCTCAACGGACTTAGATGGTGCCCTTTTAAACGTGAATGCAGCTGTCTTTAATGCATAACCCCAAAACGATAGTGGTAGATCGGTAAGATACATCATAGATTGCACTATATCCAATAAAGTAAGGTTATGACGTTCGGACACACCATTACATTGTGGTGTTCCAGGTGGCATGAGTAGTGAAACTATTTCACATTGTTTTTAACTGAAGGCCAAACTCGTAACTCAAATACTCTTCTCTACAATCAGATCGTAGAAACTTTATTTTCTTGTTACGATGATTTTTCACTTCACTCTGAAATTCTTTGAACTTTTCAAATGTTTCAGACTTATGTTTCATCAAGTAGATATACTCATATCTGCTCAAATCATCTGTGAAGATCAGAAAATAATGATACTTGTCGCGAGCCTCAATATTCATCGGACCATATACATCAGTATGTATGATTTCCAACAAATCCGTTGCTCGCTCCATTGTTCCGAAGAACAGAGTCTTAGTCATCTTGCCCATGAGGCATGGTTCGCAAGCATCAACTGATTCATAATCAAGTGATTCCAAAAGTCCATCAGCATGGAGTTTCTTCATGCGCTTTACACCAATATGACCTAAACAGCAGTGCTACAAATAATTTGCACTATCATCATTAACTTTGCATCTTTTGGTTTCAATATTATGATTATGTGTATCACTACGATCGAGATCCAACGAACTATTTTCATTGGGTGTGTAACCATATAAGGTTTTATTCATATAAACAGAACAACAATTTATTCTCTTACTTAAATGAATAACCGTATTACAATAAACATGATCAAATCATATTCATGCTCAACGCAAACACCGAATAACACTTATTTAGGTTCAACACTAATCTCGAAATTATAGGGAGTGTGCGATGATGATCATATCAATCTTGGAACCACTTCCAACACACATCGTCACTTCACCCTTAACTAGTCTCTGTTTATTCTGCAACTCCCGTTTCGAGTTACTAATCATAGCAACTGAACTAGTATCAAATACTGAGGGTTTGCTATAAACACTAGTAAAGTACACATCAATAACATGTATATCAAATATACTTATGTTCACTTTGCCATCCTTCTTATCCGCCAATCACTTGGGGTAGTTCCGCTTCCAGTGACCAGTCCCTTTGCAGTAGAAGCACTTAGTCTCAGGCTTAGGACCAGACTTGGGCTTCTTCACTTGAGCAGCAACTTGCTTGCTGTTTTTCTTGAAGTTCCCCTTCTTCCCTCTGCCCTTTTCTTGAAACTAGTGATCTTGTCAACCATCAACACTTGATGTTTTTCTTGATTTCTACCTTCGTTGATTTCAGCATCACGAAGAGCTTGGGAGTTGTTTCCATTATCCCTTGCATATTATAGTTCATCACGAAGTTCTACTAACTTGGTGATGGTGACTAGAGAATTCTGTCAATCACTATCTTATCTGGAAGATTAACTCCCACTTGATTCAAGCGATTGTAGTACCCAGACAATCTGAGCACATGCTCACTAGTTGAGCGATTCTCCTCCATCTTTTAGCTATAGAACTTGTTGGAGACTTCATATCTCTCAACTCGGGTATTTGCTTGAAATATTAACTTCAACTCCTGGAACATCTCATATGGTCCATGACGTTCAAAACGTCTTTGAAGTCCCGATTCTAAGCCGTTAAGCATGGTGCACTTAAACTATCAAGTAGTCATCATATTGAGCTAGCCAAACGTTCATAACGTCTGCATCTGCTCCTGCAATAGGTCTGTCACCTAGCGGTGCATCAAGGACATAATTCTTCTATGCAGCAATGAGGATAAACCTCAGATCACGGATCCAATCCGCATCATTGCTACTAACATCTTTCAACACAATTTTCTCTAGGAACATATCAAAATAAACAACGCAAGCTATTGATCTACAACATAGATATGCTAATACTACCAGGACTAAGTTCATGATAAATTAAAGTTCAATTAATCATATTACTTAAGAACTCCCACTTAGATGGACATCCCTCTAATCTTCTAAGTGATCACGTGATCCAAATCAACTAAACCATAACCGATCATCACGTGAGATGGATTAGTCTTCAATGGTGAACATCATTATGTTGATCATATCTACTATATGATTCACGCTCGACCTTTCGGTCTCCGTGTTCCGAGGCCATATCTGCATATGCTAGGCTCGTCAAGTATAACCCGAGTATTCTGCGTGTGCAAAACTGGCTTGCACCCATTGTAGATGGACGTAGAGCTTATCACACCCGATCATCACGTGGTGTCTGGGCACGACGAACTTTGGCAACGGTGCATACTCAGGGAGAACACTTCTTGATAATTTAGTGAGAGATCATCTTATAATGCTACCGTCAATCAAAGCAAGATAAGATGCATAAAAGATAAACATCACATGCAATCAATATAAGTGATATGATATGGCCATCATCATCTTGTGCTTGTGATCTCCATCTTCGAAGCACCGTCGTGATCACCATCATCACCGGCGCGACACCTCGATCTCCATCGTAGCATCGTTGGCGTCTCGCCAATCTTATGCTTCCACGACTATCACTACCGCTTAGTAATAAAGTAAAGCATTACATCGCGATTGCATTGCATACAATAAAGCGACAACCATATGGCTCCTGCCAGTTGCCGATAACTCGGTTACAAAACATGATCATCTCATACAATAAAATTCAGCATCATGTCTTGACCATATCACATCACAACATGCCCTGCAAAAACAAGTTAGACGTCCTCTACCTTGTTGTTGCAAGTTTTACGTGGCTGCTACGGGCTTAAGCAAGAACCAATCTCACCTACGCATCAAAACCACAACGATAGTTTGTCAAATAGACTCCGTTTTAACCTTCGCAAGGACCGGGCGTAGCCATACTTGGTTCAACTAAAGTTGGAGAGACAGTCGCCCGCAAGCCACCTATGTGCAAAGCACGTCGGGGAAACCGGTCTCGCGTAAGCGTACGCGTAATGTTGGTCCGGGTCGTCTCGTCCAACAATGCCGCCAAACCAAAGTATGACATGCTGGTAGGCAGTATGACTTATATCGCCCACAACTCACTTGTGTTCTACTCGTGCATATAACATCAACATAAATAACCTAGGCTCGGATACCACTGTTGGGTTTCGTAGTAATTTCAAAAATTTTCCTACGCACACGCAAGATCATGTGATGCATAGCAACGAGATGGGAGAGTGTTGTCTACGTACCCACGCAGACCGACTGCAGAAGCGTTGACGCAACGTAGAGGAAGTAGTCGTACGTCTTCACGATCCAACCGATCAAGTACCGAAACTACGGCACCTCCGAGTTCGAGCACACGTTCAGCTCGATGACGATCCCCGGACTCCGATCCAGCAAAGTGTCAGGGAAGAGTTCCGTCAGCACGACGGCGTGGTGATGATCTTGATGCACTACAGCAGCAGGGCTTCGCCTAAACTCCGCTATAGTATTATCGAGGAATATGGTGGCTGGGGGCACCGCACACGGCTAAGGAATAGATCACGTGGATCAACTTGTGTCTATGGGGTGCGCCTTGCCTCAGTATATAAAGGATGGAGGAGGAGGAGGCCGGCCAAGGCTAGGTGCGGCCAGGATGTGGAGTCCTACTAGGACTCCAAGTCCTAGTAGGAGTCCACCAAGAGGGGAGGAAGGGAGAAGGAAGTGGAGGAGAAGGAGAGGTGGCCGGCCCACTTTTCCCTAGTCCAATTCGGACTAGAGGGGAGGGGGGTGCAGCAGCCCCTTGGCCCTTTCTCCTCTTCCCACTAAAGCCCATCAAGGCCCATTGCTTCTCCCGTAACTACCCGGTACTCCGAAAAATACCCGAATCACTCGGAACCTTTCCGATGTCCGAATATAGTCGTCCAATATATCAATCTTTACGTCTCGACCATTTCGAGACTCCTCGTCATGTCCCCGATCTCATCTGGGACTCCGAACTCCTTCGGTACATCAAAACTCATAAACTCATAATATAACTGTCATCGAAACCTTAAGCGTGCGGACCCTACGGGTTCGAGAACAATGTAGACATGACCGAGACACGTCTCCGGTCAATAACCAATAGCAGGACCTGGATGCCCATATTGGCTCCTACATATTCTACGAAGATCTTTATCGGTCAGACCGCATAACAACATACGTTGTTCCCTTTGTCATCGGTATGTTACTTGCCCGAGATTCGATCGTCGGTATCCAATACCTAGTTCAATCTCGTTACCGGCAAGTCTCTTTACTCGTTCTGTAATACATCATCTCGCAACTAACTCATTAGTTGCTTGCAAGGCTTATGTGATGTGCATTACCGAGAGGGCCCAGAGATACCTCTCCGACAATCGGAGTGACAAAACCTAATCTCGAAATACGCCAACCCAACATGTACCTTTGGAGACACCTGTAGTACTCCTTTATAATCACCCAGTTACGTTGTGACGTTTGGTAGTACCCAAAGTGTTCCTTCGGTAAACGGGAGTTGCATAATCTCATAGTTATAGGAACATGTATAAGTCATGAAGAAAGCAATAGCAACATACTAAACGATCGGGTGCTAAGCTAATGGAATGGGTCATGTCAATCAGATCATTCTCTTAATGATGTGATCCCGTTAATCAAATAACAACTCATTGTTCATGGTTAGGAAACATAACCATCTTTGATTAACGACCTAGTCAAGTACAAGTATACTAGTGACACTCTGTTTGTCTATGTATTCACACATGTATTATGTTTCCGGTTAAATACAATTCTAGCATGAATAATAAACATTTATCATGATATAAGGAAATAAATAATAACTTTATTATTGCCTCTAGGGCATATTTCCTTCAGGTAGGGCCCCATTGTGTGCAGGTTTTCCATACACAGGGCAAGATCGTCGAAGACGATAACCATATATATAAAAAGGAATTACTCAAAGTTTCACCTGACTTAGCTTTTCTGCCGCTGCATGAGCGTTCACCGCGTCCACCGAGGACGCCATTCGTTCGATCTTCTTCTTGCTTGAAGCGACGACCACGATGAAGCCGTTGCTTCAACCAGACCGGATTCTCACAACTGCGCACCCCCTACCTGGCGTGCCAGAGATGTTGGTGGGAAACGACACCTATGGGGTCACTGGGATCCCTTCTACGGTTGGCAGGCGCGGGGTTGTGCAAAGAGCGGGTCAAGCGGTCAGCACACAAATCGTTTACTCAGGTTCGGGCCGCGGAGACGCGTAAAACCGTAGTCCTGCTTTGATGTATATTTAGGTGTTCTTGTGTTCTTGAACTAGCTGCAGCGGCTCCCTAGTACAAAAGATCCGAATCCCCCTCCAGTACGCCTCGGGCCTCCTTTTCTAGACAAAAAGGGGTCGCCACAGTGGCACACAGGAGGTGGAAAGGTGTACAGGGGATGATTCTATCCCCTGGCATCGTCGGACAAACACATTTAATGCGCTGCCGACGTGCCCCTCTTGCTTTATTGGGGACGACAAATAAGTTCGTCCCAGCTGTCGTCGCCTCGCCTGGCTCCGACGCGCGTCCAAGCTGAGGTGGCGTTGTAGCGCCACGTTGGCTGGCTGCTGGGCTGGCGTGGTGGTGGAGCTTTCACGAAGATCTGCATGCCACCACGCAGGTGCTTGCTGAGTTGGTGTAGAGGCCGCGCGCCGCCACGCATGCGTCTGCCCAGCTGGTCGAGCTGGCAGCCGCATGGGAGCGGCGGTGGAGTCTTGGCAGACGCGGGCCTGGCTGCGGCCCCGCAGGCGTCCTCGTCAAGGATCTTGCCGAGGCCCGACAAGGGTCCCGCTGTGGCACCGCGGTCGTCCCCGGCAAGGATCTTGCCGGGGGTTTCGTGGATATCCTCGGCAAGGATCTCGCCAAGGATCGTGGTCTTTTGGTTCTCATATGATCTTGTGTATCTACGATCTCTACAAAGATCTGCATGCCACCACGGAGGTGCCTCCCGAGCCTTGGTTCAAATATGGTGTTGGAAGTTGGAACCCCTTGGGCTCAAGGGTGGCGCGCTCTGCTGACGTCAGGCAAGTTTCCCCGGCAAGGATCTTGCCGAGGCTGCGGAAGCCACCCCGACAAGGGTCTTGCCGGGGGAGTCCACCTCGCCCCCTTGCTCTCTTTGCGCCTCTGGTCTTGGCGTTGCTTTGGTCGTCTTATGCTCCGGCTTCGCTCCTCTACCCTTCTTAGTGTGGCCGTGGGCGCGACTTCTGACTGCCCGTGCACAAGTTAAGGGGTGTAAAAGGAGAGCCCCTATTTTTGTACACCGACACACGGAGAGGAAGGCGGGCGGCCATGGAAGTCAAATGGCTCGCTTCCCAGTGAGCTTGTGCAGCGTACAGCTCGCACGCTTCTCGATGAGCCTGCGCATTCGAGGACAGCTTGCACGCCTCTCGGTCAGCCTGCGCACTGGACTGCGCTCACACGCCTCCCGAGAAGCGTGCGAGAGAGAGAGGGAGTAGAGAGGGAGAGAGAGACGTCTTATGATTAACCATATTCTAACATGTTTTGATTTGTGTGAACACTAAGGCCACCACCGGCGAGGGTGAGAAAAAGGATAAGCGGCAACACAAATATGATGCGTCGCTAAAATAAAGGAGATGGACCTATATTATGGTCTTGAGTGATGGTTATTCAGTTAAGAGTGTGTGTTGTGTTTTTTCTCCCGTTGCAATACACGTGCTCTTTTGCTAGTCTATATCTATCTATCTATCTATCTATCTATCTATCTATCTATCTATATCTATCTATATCTATATCTATACCTATACTAATTTTGCATTTCCTAAAAATTCTTACGTTAATCAGTAATTAGGAACCGTTAATCTAATGGGACAGTATTATTACGGTGTAGATTTATCCTAGAGTCTATCTATCTATATATCATAGGCCCACAATCCTTACGAGTTTGTAGAAATAGAAACCACGCTCGGTTCAGCGTTTAACATGGGCATCGCATGCGGCAGCCTAGGTATATACGTTTTCCTAATAAAAGATAAAAAGCTAGGTGACCTCCGTTAGCAAGCCCGTAAAAAGAGGGGTTTCTACCCGTCGCTTCTTTCCTCCACCTACCTCAAATACGTATGTTCCAGCGCCGCCGCCGCCTAACCTCCAACGCTGCTGTTTCCTCCAATTGTTTCGTGCCTGCATCCTTTCCAGTGGTTCATGCTGCTTCACGTCCCACGATCCCGCGCCTCCCAGTGGCCTCTTTGCCTGGCTTAGATTGTGCGCCTCGTCGACATTCAGCCACCGCATCAATTGCGGGGTGCCTCTGCACGGATCTGATGGCGTTTTGCCACCAACACAGGTAAACAACCTTGCTTCTTTCACTAGAATCTGGAACAGTTTCACATATTTATAGATGTGTTTTTATATGGAGCACATGTAGCTCGAAAGGATATAATGGCTGTGAAGTCATTACTGAGTGTGATTGATGGCAAGAGTATGTCGTATGTACTGCTCTCCATACATCAAAATTATGTATTGAATTATTCTTATGAATTGTGAAGAAACGAGAATAGCACGTGGGATTAATTATGCATCTTCCTAGATCGAGATTTCACTTGAAACTGTTCTGCTGTATGAGTTGGTGTTGAATCTACATGAAAGGCAACAAAAGATCAAGATTGAAGGTGTTATGTTAGTTAAAGTTTTTACGAAGCGATATGTATGCGTATGTTCAAGTGTTCAGAACTTAGATTGTGCGCCTCGACGACATTCAGCCACCGCACCAATTGCGGGGTGCCTCTGCATGGATCTGATGGCGTTTTGCCACCAACACAGGTAAACAACCTTGCTTTTTTCACTAGAATCTGGAAAAGTTTCACATATTTATAGATGTGTTTTTATATGGAGCACATGTAGCTCCAAAGGCTATAATGGCTGTGAAATCATTACTGAGTGTGATTGATGGCAAGAGTATGTCATATGTACTGCTCTCCATACATCAAAATTATGTACTGAATTATTCGTATGAATTGTGAAGAAACGAGAATAGCACGTGGGATTAATTACGCATCTTCCTAGATCGAGATTTCAGTTGAAACTGTTCTGTTGTATGAGTTGGTGTTGAATCTGCATGAAAGGCAACAAAAGATCAAGATTGAAGGTGTTATGTTAGTTAAAGTTTTTACGAAGCGATATGTATGCGTATGTTCAAGTGTTCAGAACTTAGATTGCGCGCCTCGACGACATTCAGCCACCGCACCAATTGCGGGGTGCCTCTTCACAGATCTGATGGCGTTTTTCCACCAACACAGGTAAACAACCTTGCTTCTTTCACTAGAATCTGGAACAGTTTCACATATTTATAGATGTGTTTTTATATGGAGCACATGAAGCTCGAAAGGATATAATGGCTGTGAAATCATTACTGAGTGTGATTGATGGCAAGAGTATGTCGTATGTACTGCTCTCCATACATCAAAATTATGTACTGAATTATTCTTATGAATTGTGAAGAAACGAGAATAGCACGTGGGATTAATTACGCATCTTCCTAGATCGAGATTTCAGTTGAAACTGTTCTGCTGTATGAGTTTGTGTTGAATCTACATGAAAGGCAACAAAAGATCAAGATTGAAGGTGTTATGTTAAAGTTTTTACGAAGCGGTATATGTATGCGTATGTTCAAGTGTTCAGAAATATTGATATATCTTCAGAAATATTCTAGGGATATTAGCAGCATGGCAACACAAGGCAAAGCACGAGCTCTCCCTCCATATGCCAGGTTTCAGTACATCTGTTGCAGTTTTACTAGAAGCTCCGTTTTTCTTTTTTAGAAAATCTTGATTATTTGTCCTTATTTTATTCATATCTTTACAAGCTTAAATATTTCTCTACTGTAGCCTTTTATTTTAACGAGTCTACCATGGCGTTCCGTGCATTTCATACATGAGACCCTGTAAGGTACAAAGTTGTAGCTCATATGATCTCCTAAATTTATGTTCGGACCACACGAGAAGAGACATGGAACAGTTGCTATGTTCATTGACATTTTCCCCAATGGTCAAGTGGCTTAAGCCTTTGTCTCTAAAATTTTTTACCTTACGTGGAAGTTATTTCAAAAGTCTCTTTTGTACCAAACCCATATTGTTGTGATGGCTTACATGACTAAATGGTTTTTGTAATGCTAATTATATTGGCCTCACTACTCTCTCAATTAAATGAAAAGTTCCTTTTGTTTCCAGGTTCATTGCCAGAATTTCAATGCTCCCTGCAAATATGTCACAGAACTTAAGGCCTTTTAGAATTAGGAAACTGATAGAGCCGTCCTTATGACTAAATCCAGTGGCATTCTTACACTGCATTCTATTTTCAGCCAATTTATCCTTTTGTTGATAGTTACTTAAGTAACAGCATTTGTTTACATTGATCGATCCTATTAAGGAGAGACTATTTTTTAACCGATTGCATTTGCTTCCATGGAAGTCAGTTTGACCATCCGTCACTTGCCGTTGAGTCTTGTCCTATACAAATTGTAGGTTTCCAATCCAGATAAATATTACTTGCATGTCCCATGCTTCAGTCTTAGTATGTATTTATATGACTGACTTAGCCGTTGGTTGGTAACCTCGGTGATGTCGTATGTATATTAGCAAATAGTAGAAAGAAATGACAAACTTGACGCATGTATAATGTTGTTGAAGTGTGGAACCCTGGCGTCATGGAATTTTGTTATTGGAATATTTTTATTATCAATCTACTATGCTCAGAAATATTATTATTATTTTAACACTTTCTTCTAATTGTCTGTTTTTATACCATAAATCATGTAGCTGTGCCCCTTTAAACTGCTATTGCACTTATCTTGCGATGTGAAATGTTCTGTTTTCTGTAGCTGTTATCACGGAAGTGAAGATAACATCATTTTTGCCTAACGCTAATTTATCTTTTTCGTCATCTGCTTTTGGTGTTGCAGAGCTGCACTGAGCTTGGTTGCATGGAGCAAACTTGAAAAAAAAAATGTGATACAACTATAAATATCTGAGTCAGCCCTGCCAGGAAGTTCAATAACAAACTATAGAAACCCAGTACCGCTCAAATAAAAAAACTATAGAAACCCGTTTGATTGTATTGGTTCTTTCAAAATGGCATAGATAAACCACATTGTACGTAGAACACACTGCTTGATAAAAAATGATTCTGTTGTTTCCTAGGGATTGAGTAATTGCTATATCTAAGTCCAATTTTAGGTATAGACATGTAAACGCCTCGCACACAATTCTGAATTTTTTAACCAAGCAATTTTTGTTTGATAAAAAATCAGGGGTCGAGATCATTGACTAATATAATACTCCCTCCATTCCATAATATAGTGCGACCATGCTTTTCGAGATTTACGTTTGACCATAAATTTAACCAACGATTGTGGCAGGATCAAAAAATATACCATTGAACATTATGAAATGGAGGGAGTAGATAAGAATATCTCTATCTATTGAAGATTCGACTATCTCAAGAGTAAGGCAATTTGGCTCCGGGCTCTAGAGAGACCAACTTTTTTTAAATCAAAATGTCTATTTGGAGTATAGAACTGTGTGTACAACTTTAGGTATAGAAATGTGCAACACCTTGCACACAATTCTGAATTTTTTAACCATCCAATTTTTGTTGGATAAAGAATCAGGAGATGAGATCATTGACTAATAGATAAGAATATCTCTATCTAATGAAGATTCAACACTCTCAAGAGTAAGGCAATTTGGCTCCAGGCTCTAGGCAGACCAATGTTTTAAAAAAATCGAAATGTCTATTTGGAGTATAGAACTACATTTACATATATACCATTTCTCTACATACATGTAAAGTTACATTAAATAATTAGATGATTTGTAGGCCATACAGGAATGTTAAATTTCTAACCCGACAATATAAAATGTTAGCTAATTTTAATAAACGTGATTGTTCATTGTGGCCACTTATGCAAATATATTGATAGAAATATGTGTGCACATACTACACATCTATATATTGATAGAAGCACATTAGTCGTTAAGTGGCTTCGGCTCAACATCTAACCCGTGCAGGTGCACGGGTTGGCGACTAATTTGATACAAAGAAGGTTTTCATGTCTTCCTTTGGGTGATATGCTTCCTCACTGTTCATATTCTGCCCTTTCCCAGTAGTCAACCACCAACGAATTAATGCAAGGAGTTCTGGACCTGTATGCAATGTTTTTTTGCCAATACTCTAAAGCAGCTTCCTTACATCAACTTAATTTTCACAAGTGCTAAGTACCTACACTCTATAGGCCTTTGTACAGTACTAGACTTCTGCAGTGGAAATTGGGGGCATTCTAAAATTCTCACCATTATTTTTGTGAATTTTTTTAAACCTTGGTAAGTTTCCCATGGTTTTAATCTTTTTTTTCGTTTGCTTCATAATATCTAGAACCATTGAGATATTTTTATTTATTTACTTAGAGATGGAGATTGCATCTTCTAATGCTATTTTTTCTTATCCACAACGATGGTTTGTACCAAGATTTTTGTTTAATGACTCCGTACATTTTCTTAAAATTTATATGGCTTACATAAAGTTTACATATCGATTAATCTCCAATGTTCCTTATTTATCTTTCTGATTAAGTTTCAAAAACATGTTACCAGAGGCATACTTAACATTGCACTTCTTCATTTTGAATTATATAGATATTTTGTGTTGATGATGTTTTTCCACATTGTTTTCTAAGTGGGAACTCCAAACTGATGACATTGTTAATCACGTACTATAAGGGTCATTATTGCATGATTTTCATGCCATATTATAAGAACTACAAATAATGTAGTGTAAGATACTATTGTATACCTAGCCCGTGCGAATGCACGGGTTAGCGACTAGTTTTTACAAAATGCCTTTGTTGGCTGTCATTATTCGAGTGCGCCTTCTCTCAAAATGGACACGAAAAATATCATAACATGTCGAGTGCCATTCCATGATAGAATGCCAAGTTTCATGAATTTCAGACAAGTTTTGAATTTACTAGAATTTAAAAATAAAGTATCTCAACGTTTTGCCGGCAATCAACGGTGCCCTGGTGTTTAAAATTCATTCACATTTCTTGCATGGGACCTAAGCATGCACCCAAGTACACATATTTGATTTTTCAAATAATTTATATCCACTGGAGCATGTGCATATAGTTCAAATTTGAATTATGCACATAAATGCATTCAAAACTCAATTAATGCATAAAAATGTCCAAATGAATCCCGAAAAATCACAAAAATTGACACAACACTCCCATTGTTCTATGTTGACACGAGAAAAAAATTTGAAAACAATAAGAGACAATGGATATCGCTTCATCCCCAAAGGTGGGACGTTCCCTACCGAAACCATCAAGCTTCTTGTGAGAATCTCTGATTTGTGAGAAACATATACCCAAACCTGCCCCAAATGGGACAAAAATTTTACCACGACATGTTGATGGCGCTCCATGATAGCATGCCAAGTTTCATGAATTTCAGACAATTTTTGGATTTACTAGAATTTAAAAACCAGGCATCTCAATGTTTTGCCGGCAATCAACAGTGCCTTGCTATTTGAAATTCATTCTCATTTCTTGCATGGGACCAAAGCATCCACCCAAGGACACATATTTGATTTTTCAACCAATTTATTTGCACTGGAACATGTGAATGTAGTTCAAATTCAAATTATGCACATAAATGCATTGAAAACTCAGTTAATGCATAAAAATGTCCAAAGGAACCCCACAAAATTAGAAAAATTGAGACAAACACTCCTGTTATTCTATGTTGACATGAGAAAAAAATTGAAAGCAATAAGACGCGATGGATATCGTTTCGTCCTCAAAGATGGGACGTTCCCTACTGAAACCATCATGATTGTTGTGAGAAGCATATACCCAAACCTGCCCCAAATGGGACAAAACTTTTACCACAACATGTTGATGCCGCTCCATGATAGCATGACAAGTTTCATGAACTTCAGATGAGTTTTGGATTTACTAGAATTTAAAAATAAAGTATCTCAACATTTTGCCGGCAATCAACGGTGCCCTGGTGTTTGAAATTCATTCCCATTTCTTGCATGGGACCTAAGCATGCACCCAAGGACACAGATTTGTATTTTCAACCAATTTATATGCACTGGAGCATGTGCATGTAGTTCAAATTTGAATTATGCACATAAATGCATTGAAAACTCAGTTAAAGCATACAAATGTCCAAACGAACCCCAAAATCACAAAAATTGACTCAACACTCTTGTTGTTCTATGTTGACACGCGAAATTTTTTGGAAGCAATAAGAGGCAACAGATATCATTTTGTCCCCAAAGGTTGGACATTCCCTATCGAAACCTTCATGATTGTTGTGAGAAGTTCTGGATAGTGAGAAGCATATACCCAAACCTATCCCAAATGGGTCAAAAAATTTACGACGGCATGTTGATGCCGATCCATGATAGCATGCCAAGTATCGTGAATTTCTGACGAGTTTTGGATTTACTAGAATTTAAAAATTAAGTATCTCAACGTTTTGCCGGCAATCAACGGTGCCCTGGTGTTTGAAATTCATTCCCATTTCTTGCATGGGACCTAAGCATGCACCCAAGGACACATATTTGATTTTTCAACCAATTTATATGCACTGGAGCATGTGCATGTAGTTCAAATTTGAATTATGCACACAAATGCATTGAAAACTTAGCTAATGCATAAAAATGTCCAAACGAACCCCGAAAAATCACAAAATTGACACAACACTCATGTGACGGCCGGATCATTAAGCTACAGTAATCCCCCGTTAATGGTGCCATGTCATCACATTACTATTGCTAATCCTCGTTTGATCCAACTCTTAGTTCAAACTCAAATTCAAATTAAAGCTTAAAATTAAAATTTCCCGACCATGCAAAATAAAATGTTCAAAGCGTGGGAAATATTACATAACTAATTATGGTGGTGATCCAACACTTTTGTAAAGTATTTAAATGCTCTTTTGTGAATATAACAGTGACTAACAATAATTGTTAAATGTCTTTCCTAATTTAAAATCGATTTATAGAGCCAGTCATATGTTTTAGTAAAGCTATTTTTGCCTACTAAAATAATATAAACAGAGTGTAATAAAAAGAAAGAAAACCAAAACGAAACAAAAAAATAAATAAAAAGAACTGGCCTACCCCCGGGCTTTGGCCCACTAAACCATCAGGCCGGTCCACCCTCACCGAACCCTCCTCTCTCTCCTATTCACGCGACCAGGTCGCTACAGGGGCTTGGTCGCCGCCGCACCCTCTCGCCGACAGCGCCAGGAGGGGATAAGGGCGCCACGCCCCGACCCCTCGATCCCATCTCCCCACTCACCCACTCCACGATCCTCCCCCTCCTGCTCCACCTCCCTTTCCAGATGCGCCATCAACGAGCGTTGTTGTCGCCACCACCGTCGACCACCGCGTCGTTCGTCGTCGTCGTCCCTCTCCTAGGCGTCCAGGGACCCCATCGTCCATGAATTCGTCGACTACGCCGAGCCGACGAGCCGGGGAGCAGCCACCAAGCCGCCTGCTTCTTCTTCTTCCCCGTCGGTCACCATGAACTTGCCGTCGACCTTCCTCACCTCCGGCCACAGCTGCAGCTACTAATCTTTCACCGGCCTCCGTGAGCCGCCCGGTGAGCTCAGTCCCCTCCCCCTAGCCTCGGCCATCTCCACGGCACCCGACGCGCGCTCACTCCGTCCAGTCAACGCCCTGACTCTGCTCGCGCCCGCACCCCTGACTCTGCTCGCCCTGCCGTGGCCTCACACACACTCACCTATGCGTCGCCGCGCCCCTACTGTTCCATGCCGTGCGAGCTCCGGCCGAGCTCGCGGACAGCCCGACCGCCGGCACGCGCGTATCCGTCCCGCTGCTGCTGCACATGCTACTGCTGCTTGCTGCCTCACTACGGCCCGCGCACGTTCGCCGCTCGCCTCCTGGTGCCCCCTGGTCGCGCACTCGCGCCTGTGCCGCCGCCAATCGCTGCCGCACTTGCCCGTGCCTGGTTCCCCCCCGCCCCCCCCCCCCCCCCGCACTGACCTGCCGTGGCCTTGCCTCCGCCGGCCGCGCCCGCATGCATGCTTCAGCGCTGCTGCTTGCCACTCCAGTGCATGCGTGCCTAGCCATGCATCGTTGGCTTGCTACTGCCCAGCATGGCCGACCTATTTAGATTAGAGCTAGATTAGTTTAGGGATCAGTTAGTGGCTAGCTTAGCCTATGTACAAATGACATACGGTTCCCATGTAATTAACAGTCTAAATAAATCCCTAAATACAACCACTGCCGCTGCCTATTGTACGTGTAGCTACTGTAGCTACTAGCTAGCTTTTGTATTTCTACAATGAGTAACACCCTAGACAGCCCCTAAACTGCGGTTAAACAGTTGTTAACATGAGTGAAAATAATATGAGTAGAATGCATACATGACAAACTCCATTTTATCCACTGAACCAAATCCTTGTGATGTATGGATTAATTCCTACAAAAATCACAAAGTTCAATGTTCTGTTAATAGAAGAACTGAAAACAGCTTTATTTTCATAACTACTTTAGTGCTGTTGATGATCAAGCAAATGAACTCCAATATAGATGTAATTGGCACTAACATGTAGATCACAGAAAATGCTCAAAATTGATATAAGGCCCAAAATTATAGGAGGTACAGATCCATAGTTGTAGCATCCAGAAAACAGCTAAGTGATGTTCAAAAACTGAACAATTCTCAGACTTAGCCAATTTTCAGGAATTTCATAATATTGTTTAAACTTTGAAAAATCATAGAAAATAATCCGTAGCTCGGATGAAAATACTTTGTACATGAAAGTTGCTTAGAACGACGAGATGAATCCGAATACGCGGTCCGTTTGTCATCCACACGTCCCTAGCATAGCGAACACGTAACTTTTCCCCTCCGGTTCATCTGTCCGAAAACGCAAAACTCCGGGGATACTTTCCCGGATGTTTTCCCCCTTCACCAGTATCACCTACTACTGTGTTAGGTCACCCCTAGTACCGTGTTTGCCATATCTTGCTTTGTGATGCTTTGATTGCTCTGTTATTTATTGTGTTTCCCTCCATTACTTCTTTCCGGTAGACTCCGAGACCACTGCCGATGTCCGTGTGTTCGACTACATCGAAGATGGCCCCCCTCTCTTGCCAGAGCAACCAGGCAAGCCCCCCCTTGATCACCAGATATTGCCTATTCTTCTCTATACTGCTTGCATTAGAGTAGTGTAGCATGTTACTGCTTTCAGTTAATCCTATACTGCTGCATAGCCTGTCCTTGCTACTACTATTGTTACCTTTACCTGCTATCCTACTGCTTAGTATAGGATGCTAGTGTTCCATCAGTGGCCCTACACTCTTGTCCGTCTGCCATGCTATACTACTGGGCCGTGATCACTTCGGGAGGTGATCACGGGCATATACTATATACTTTACACTGTTACATTACCTGTGATACTGTTCGGAGATGGGGGCTGAAGGGGCAGGTGGCTCCATCCCGCTCTCTAACAGGGCAACGAGGAGGGGATCGCCGGATAGGATTATGCTATGCGATGCTACCAGGAGGACTTCAGTCTACTCTCTTCTATATGCTGCAAGACGGAGGCTGCCAGAAGCGTAGTCTTCGACAGGATTAGCTATCCCCCTCTTATTCTGGCATTCTGCAGTTCAGTCCACTGATATGGCCCTTTACACATATATCCATGCATATGTAGTATAGCTCCTTGCTTGCGAGTACTTTGGATGAGTACTCACGGTTGCTTTCTCCCTCTTTTCCCCCTATCCCTTCTACCTGGTTGTCGCAACCAGATGTTGGAGCCCAGGATCCAGACGCCACCGTCGACGACGACTCCTACTACACCGGAGGTGCCTACTACTACGTGCTGCCCGCTGACGACGACCAGGAGTAGTTTAGGAGGATCCCAGGCAGGAGGCCGGCGCCTCTTCCGATCTGTATTCCAGTTTGTGCTAGCCTTCTTAAGGCAAACTTGTTTAACTTATGTCTGTACTCAGATATTGTTGCTTCCGCTGACTCGTCTATGATCGAGCTCTTGTATTCGAGCCTTCGAGGCCCCTGGCTTGTAATATGATGCTTGTATGACTTATTTTATTTGTAGAGTTGTGTTGTGATATCTTCCCGTGAGTCCATGATCTTGATCGTACACATTTGCGTGCATGATTAGTGTATGGTCAAATCGGGGGCGTCACAAGTTGGTATCAGAGCCGACTGCCTGTAGCAATCCCCCTTTCCAACTCCTTGGCCAAAGTCGAGTCTAGTCATTGAAAAACTTTTACTAAGATGGTTGTGCGGCTTACGGGCCCACATCGCCATCTGGGTGGTATTAGGATCTTTTACTCCTCGATCCTTACTCTGGGACTCTGAACTCTCTTCTATTCGGGTTAAATGAATTTTGCTAAATCTAACATTAGGATCTCGTTATCACTTTCTCCCGGAGAGCCCTTCATTACAGATGATCGACTGCTTCAACAGAAGATTCTGATAATACTCTCCGATGTTCTCCCAAAACTTTGTGCCATTGCTTTTGCAATTCCCTACCACCAAAAAATCCCTATGGATAAATACTTACACCTGTCGTTCTTACTTTTATTCCCAGTTGGTCTTGTTATTACAAGATACCCCAAAATACTCGTCGTTGTTTCGATAATCCTTTGAGCTTACTGCCTTGCTGTTCTTTGTCACCTGAATACCCCTACGGATAATTCTCGCACTTATCGAGTATCCGCTCATTAGTTGTTCATGTGTTTCACAATGGTCATCGATATACTATTCGATCCTCCAAAATTCCTTAGCAGCTTATTGCTCTGCAATACTTGTCTGCTTGCATTATGGATGCTTTCCATATGTCTGGCAATATTCGTTAGTATCCTTAGACACCGTCATTTTGATCCTATTGATTCAACATGAGTGCGAATGCACGCAATCATCAGTTGATCCTTCTAAATTATCTTTCCGGCTCAGACGTCATTTTAAACATGAGCTGGTTCTCTACTAATCCAATTGCCGTCGATTGTACCCCTAAGGCTATTCAACTTATCCATCCCTAATCAGAACATTGCTTCTGATCCCTTGAATTGAAAATCATAATTCCTTTGCATTTGAGCTCTGGATTAGTCATTTATTTCTATAATCTGATCCCCTTGCATCCTTTCTTCAACTGATTGTGTGCCGATGCTCACATCAGCTCCGCTATGGACCGTCGGACCCTTTATTGGATTATTATTCGACAGTGTCCTCATTATTCAATAACCTCGTGATCCTTTCCTCTGATACATAATGCTTTTGGTAAATTGTATCGTCTATTTTCTCAACCATGCTCTGTTTTCGAGCTGGTGATAATTACGATTGAAGCTTGTGGTATATGTTTCCACGATACCCTGACGGGTTGAACCTATGCCTTTCTTAATCTGTCTGAACCCAAAAGTTTTCACGGGTCATACTCCTCTGGTAATTCACCAGGTAGGTTTTGACACTGAAATCAGTTTTATCTAGAGCAGTGAATGAAAGGTTATGCATTGAAGAAGTGGGAGTCGACCTTGAACTTGTGTTCATGCCCATGGACACGATGTATATCCTATCATGGAAGCTTCTTGTAATAATAACTATCCTCCTTGATATAATATCATTTGGTATCTGTGAATTGATCCTTGCAATCGTGGTTCCGACCATATGTTCTTCTTTGACCCCATTTCTCGGGCAAGTTTAAGCACTTGTCTTGTGTGGACCAATACACCAGCCCAACCTTTACTTTGATCTACCGTCGAGTATTACACCCTGGTATCTCGGGAATATCATGGGACATCATAACTTCTTATGGGTTCTTCATAAACTATTATCACTCACCGGATCCAATTGTTCCTAGGTTCTGGGTTGTCGTCAACCGAGAACACCGAATAGTGAATCAAGTCCGCACTCTGATTCAATAACTCTTAAGTAAATGTTGTTGCTTACGAGTTAATAATCATTTAAGTCATTCCTAGCCTGATCGGCTATATCATCACTGTGCTAAATTTTAACTATGCTACCTGGTCCTTCTTCATGGAGCACAATTCTCGACGATGAGCTAAGATTACGTCGATTTTCCTCATCATATCACTTCTCCCTAAATAGCAAACTTGATTTCGAGTTTGTGTCATACCCATGGTTCCAATAACCATTCTCTTCATCATCCCTTTCACTTGATGTCATCGCCGATCGATTACATCTTCGTGGAGCCTTTCGACTAAATTTGTCGTGGTCATCAAACAACATTTTGATTCCTTCCAGAATATCAACCAAATGGATGATGACATGTAACCATCCTCGTCCCTCGATGATTTGTGTTATCACCAACAACATTATTGCTTTCCCTCCAACACAAACTTGTTCGTGTTTTGAGTTATACCTGGAGACCCGTGCTATCCAGCAATTATTCTTCGATACCTTGGAGTATTACCATCTTTTATGTCAAGAATGTCGTGAGACTTTCACCACCTCCTAAGAATTCTTGATACATGTAATACTTATCACCATCACCATTCTTTCTTGGTCCCCGTGTTGGATCTAACCGGGGTACCAACAGGTGAACGGTGCTGATTGGATTCTGCCCTTCTAGCAACCCTACTACTTTGAAGTTAATGGTCGAACGTTCATTCTTAGACTATTGATCACTGAATCACCATTCTAACATTTGATCATGCTACCTAAGGCCCTACTTTGGGCACCCTTTTCCACTAATGTTAAATTGTGTATGTTTTTCCTTGAGCATACATCATTATATCATTTGATCCGGCAAATGTTATCTCCTTGTTCACATAACTGTTGAAATCCATCTTTTTGGATACCTCGTTGTATTATCGCTGAGTCCATCAGCCACCTCCTCATCCTCTCCTTGGCTTAATGATGAATCCCTTCGTGTATCCAGAGTCTGACCTTTGATTGAAGACCATGCAATGCTATCTCGAAGCATGTCTGTGGTACTCTGATTTTCAGCAAGAACATTTGAAGCCCCGTGCTAAATGTTTCTTGCTCTATTGTCCAAACACTGTTGTATGGTTAATGTCATGAAATTTTTCTCCCCTTACCTAAAAAGTTTTCTACATTATATCCTGTCATGGATAATATGTTCTGCTTGTCCTTGGGAAGAATATACCCTTGAAATATGTGTTTAAACACATTTTTCTTTCCATTGTTCTGTTTAAACCTCATAATCACTTTTCCTTTCCATTGGTTTGTTTAAACCTTCTTGTGATCTATATTGTATAAGCAGGTGTACAATTCTGTCAGCAAGACCCTGTTACTATTGTTGATGACATTCTGGTAGCCATTGATGGATGAGAACTTTGCCTATTGGTCCGCCTCGTTCAACGAGCAGGAAAATGGTTCTCTTCGTCCCTCGCCCTTGGTACCTACGTTGTTGCTGACATAATCGACAGGCCACCCTCTGACATACCTTGCTTGCATGATCACGCAAGATGTCTCCGCCCTTCCTACTTTTAACCCACATGGTGGGCCCATAACCCACAGTTCCACAGGATCGAAACCTGACTCCTGTACAACCCTGTTTCTAATGTTTATTCCCCATGCTTGGCTTCGTATTTAATTCACGGGCCACCTTCCTAGTGCTCTATTCTGGTGTTAGACGCAATACTTACTCTCGCTGCTCTGAGCCCCTGTCTCACTCTGGTTCAGAACTCGAGCAACCATCTATCCTCTTGGAACCTCTTATGGTACCTTCGTACCTTACTCTCGATGTATTTTATATGTTCAACTCGAGAGATAATCTTATGCTCATTCATAGGTTAAACCCAGATGATTTCCCTCATAAACATTCTGTCGTAGCTGAGCTGCCCCTTACCTATTCGTAAGTACGTTGGAGTGCCTGAAGAAAAGGACGACTTCACCATAATGACCTGAAGCAGAGAAATGAAGACATCAACATAATGGATCGACCTCTTCAAGAAGAGCAACCAAGATTGAGGACACTCGTTAGATTTTCGTAATCCAATCCCGTCCCCCTCCCTTCCCCTGTTAAATCTCGGGACGAGATTTCTTGTAGTGGAGGAGAATTGTGACGCCCGGATCATTAAGCTACAGTAATCCCCCGTTAATGGTGCCATGTCATCACATTACTGTTGCTAATCCTCGTTTGATCCAACTCTTAGTTCAAACTCAAATTCAAATTAAAGCTTAAAATTAAAATTTCCCGACCATGCAAAATAAAACGTTCAAAGTGTGGGAAATATTACATAACTAATTATGGTGGTGATCCAACACTTTTGTAAAGTATTTAAATGCTCTTTTGTGAATATAACAGTGACTAAAAATAATTGTTAAATGTCTTTCCTAATTTAAAATGTTAAACTATTTTTATTATGTGTGAAACTTTTTGTGGCTGTGGGTTATTTTGTAAATCGATTTATAGAGCCAGTCATATGTTTCAGTAAAGCTGTTTTTGCCTACTAAAATAATACAAACGGAGTGTAATAAAAAGAAAGAAAACCAAAACGAAACAAAAAAATAAATAAAAAGAACCGGCCTACCCCCGGGCTTTGGCCCACTAAACCATCAGGCCGGCCCGCCCTCACCGAACCCTCCTCTCTCTCCTATTCACGCGACCAGGTCGCTACAGGGGCTTGGTCGCCGCCGCACCCTCTCGCCGACAGCTCCAGGAGGGGATAAGGGCGCCACGCCCCGACCCCTCGATCCCATCTCCCCACTCACCCACTCCACGATCCTCCCCCTCCTGCTCCACCTCCCTCTCCAGATGCGCCATCGACGAGCGTTGTTGTTGCCACCACCGTCGACCACCGCGTCGTCCGTCGTCGTCGTCCCTCTCCTAGGCGTCCAGGGACCCCATCGTCCATGAATTCGTCGACTACGCCGAGCCGATGAGCCGGGGAGCAGACACCAAGCCGCCTGCTTCTTCTTCTTCCCCGTCGGTTCACCATGAACTTGCCATCGACCTTCCTCACCTCCGGCCACAGCTGCAGCTACTAATCTTTCACCGGCCTCCGTGAGCCGCCCGGTGAGCTCAGTCCCCTACCCCTGGCCTCGGCCATCTCCACGGCACCCGACCCGCGCTCACTCCGTCCAGTCAACGCCCTGACTCTGCTCGCGCCCGCACCCCTGACTCTGCTCGCCCTGCCGTGGCCTCACGCACACTCACCTATGCGTCGCCGCGCCCCTACTGTTCAATGCCGTGCGAGCTCCGGCCGAGCTCGCGGATAGCCCGACCGCCGGCACGCGCGTATCCGTCCTGCTGCTGCTGCACATGCTACTGCTGCTTGCTGCCTCACTACGGCCCGCGCACGCTCGCCGATCGCCTCCTGGTGCCCCCTGGTCGCGCACTCGCGCCTGTGCCGCCGCCAATCGCTGCCGCACTTGCCCGTGCCTGGTCCCCCCCCCCCCCCCGCACTGACCTGCCGTGGCCTTGCCTCCGCCGGCTGCGCCCGCATGCATGCTTCAGCGCTGCTGCTTGCCACTCCAGTGCATGCGTGCCTAGCCATGCATCGTTGGCTTGCTACTGCCCAGCATGGCCGACCTATTTAGATTAGAGCTAGATTAATTTAGGGATCAATTAGTGGCTAGCTTAGCCTATGTACAAATGACATACGGGTCCCATGTAATTAACAGTCTAAATAATCCCTAAATACAACCACTGCCGCTGCCTATTGTACGTGTAGCTACTGTAGCTACTAGCTAGCTTTTGTATTTCTACAATGAGTAACCCCCTAGACAGCCCCTAAACTGCGGTTAAATAGTTGTTAACATGAGTGAAAATAATATGAGTAGAATGCATACATGACAAACTCCATTTTATCCACTGAACCAAATCCTTGTGATGTATGGATTAATTCCTACAAAAATCACAAAGTTCAATGTTCTGTTAATAGAAGAACTGAAAACAGCTTTATTTTCATAGCTACTTTAGTGCTGTTGATGATCAAGCAAATGAACTCCAATATAGATGTAATTGGCACTAACATGTAGATCACAGAAAATGCTCAAAATTGATATATGGCCATAAATTATAGGAGGTACAGATCCATAGTTGTAGCATCCAGAAAACAGCTAAGTGATGTTCAAAAACTGAACAATTCTCAGACTTAGCCAATTTTCAGGAATTTCATAATATTGTTTAAACTTTGAAAAATCATAGAAAATAATCCGTAGCTCGGATGAAAATACTTTGTACATGAAAGTTGCTTAGAACGACGAGATGAATCCGAATACGCGGTCCGTTTGTCATCCACACGTCCCTAGCATAGAGAACACGTAACTTTTCCCCTTCGGTTCATCTGTCCGAAAACGCAAAACTCCGGGGATACTTTCCCGGATGTTTTCCCCCTTCACCAGTATCACCTACTACTGTGTTAGGTCACCCCTAGTACCGTGTTTGCCATATCTTGCTTTGTGATGCTTTGATTGCTCTGTTATTTATTGTGTTCCCCTCCATTACTTCTTTCCGGTAGACTCCGAGACCGCTGCCGATGTCCGTGTGTTCGACTACATCGAAGATGGCCCCTCTCTCTTGCCAGAGCAACCAGGCAAGCCCCCCCCTTGATCACCAGATATCGCCTATTCTTCTCTATACTGCTTGCATTAGAGTAGTGTAGCATGTTACTGCTTTCAGTTAATCCTATACTGCTGCATAGCCTGTCCTTGCTACTACTATTGTTACCTTTACCTGCTATCCTACTGCTTAGTATAGGATGCTAGTGTTCCATCAGTGGCCCTCCACTCTTGTCCGTCTGCCATGCTATACTACTGGGCCGTGATCACTTCGGGAGGTGATCACGGGCATATACTATATACTTTACACTGTTACATTACCTGTCATACTGTTCGGAGATGGGGGCTGAAGGGGCAGGTGGCTCCATCCCGGTAGAGGTGGGCCTGGGTTCCCGACGGCCCCCGACTGTTACTTTGTGGCGGAGCGACAGGGCAGGTTGAGGCCACCTAGGAGAGAGGTGGCCTGGCCCTGGTCGGCGTTCGCGGATACTTAACACGCTTAACGAGATCTGGGTATTTGATCTGAGTCTGGCCATTTGGTCTATACGCACTAACCATCTACGCGGGAGTAGTTATGGGTATCCCAGCGTCGTGGTATCAGCCGAAGCCTTTGTGACATCAGCGACTGAGTGGCGCGCGCCGCATTGGATCGTAAGCTCGCGCTTGTATTAAGGGGGCTAGATCTGCTTTCGACCGCGTTCGCAACATGCAGGTGTGCTATGGGCGATGGGCCCAGACCCCTGTGCACTTAGGTTTAGACCGGCGTGCTGACCTCTCTGTTGTGCCTAGGTGGGGCTGCGATGTGTTGATCTTTCGCGGCCGGGCATGACCCAGGAAAGTGTGTCCGGCCAAATGGGATCAAGTGTGTTGGGGAATGTGGTGCACCCCTGCAGGGAAGTTTATCTATTCGAATAGCCGTGTCCCTCGGTAAAAGGACGACCCGGAGTTGTACCTTGACCTTATGACAACTAGAACCGGATACTTAAGAAAACACAACCTTCCAAGTGCCAGATACAACCCGGTGATCGCTCTCTAACAGGGCAACGAGGAGGGGATCGCCGGATAGGATTATGCTATGCGATGCTACCAGGAGGACTTCAGTCTACTCTCTTCTATATGCTGCAAGACGGAGGCTGCCAGAAGCGTAGTCTTCGACAGGATTAGCTATCCCCCTCTTATTCTGGCATTCTGCAGTTCAGTCCACTGATATGGCCCTTTACACATATATCCATGCATATGTAGTATAGCTCCTTGCTTGCGAGTACTTTGGATGAGTACTCACGGTTGCTTTCTCCCTCTTTTCCCCCTATCCCTTCTACCTGGTTGTCGCAACCAGATGTTGGAGCCCAGGATCCAGACGCCACCGTCGACGACGACTCCTACTACACCGGAGGTGCCTACTACTACGTGCTGCCCGCTGACGACGACCAGGAGTAGTTTAGGAGGATCCCAGGCAGGAGGCCTGTGCCTCTTCCGATCTGTATCCCAGTTTGTGCTAGCCTTCTTAAGGCAAACTTGTTTAACTTATGCCTGTACTCAGATATTGTTGCTTCCGCTGACTCGTCTATGATCGAGCTCTTGTATTCGAGCCTTCAAGGCCCCTGGCTTGTAATATGATGCTTGTATGACTTATTTTATTTGTAGAGTTGTGTTGTGATATCTTCCCGTGAGTCCTTGATCTTGATCGTACACATTTGCGTGCATGATTAGTGTACGGTCAAATCGGGGGCGTCACAACTCATGTTGTTCTATGTTGACACAAGAAAAAATTTGAAAGTAATATGAGGCAATGGATATCGTTTTGTCCCCAAAGGTGGGACGTTCCCTACCGAAACCATCATGCTTATTGTGAGAAGCTATAGTTTATGAGAAGAATATACCCAAACCTGCCCCAAATAGGACACAAAAATTTACCACAGCATGTTGATGTCGCTCCATGATAGCATGCCATGTTTCAGGAATTTCAGACGAGTTTTGGATTTACTAGAATTTAAAAATAAAGTATGTCAACGTTTTGCCGGCAATCAACGGTGCCCTGGTGTTTGAAATTCATTCCCATTTCTTGCATGGGACCTAAGCATGCACCCAAGGACACAGATTTGATTTTTCAACCAATTTATATGCACTAGAGCATGTGCATGTAGTTCAAATTTGAATTATGCACATAAATGCATTGAAAACTCAGTTAATGCATAAAAATGTCCAAACGAACCCCGAAAAATCACAAAAATTGACACAACACTCCTGTTGTTCTATGTTGACACGCGGAAAAATTTGAAAGCAATAAGACGCAATGGATATCGTTTCGTCCCCAAAGGTGGGACGTTCCCTACCGAAACCTTCAGGCTTCTTGTGAGAAGCTCTGGTTTGTGAGAAGCATATCCCCAAACCAGCCCCAAAGTGAGACAAAAAATTTACCACGACATGTTGATGCTGCTTCATGATAGCATGCCAAGTTTCATGAATTTCAGACGACTTTTGGATTTACTAGAATTTAAAAACTAGGCATCTTAATGTTTTGCCGGCCATCAACAGTGCATTGGTGTTGAAATTCATTCCCATTTCTTGCATGGGACGTAATCACGCACCCAAGGACACAGATTTGATTTTTCAACCAATTTATATGCACTGGAGCATGTGCATGTAGTTCAAATTTGAATTATGCACATAAATGCATTGAAAACTCAGTTAATGCATAAAAATGTCCAAACAAAACCCGAAAGATCACAAAAATTGACACAACACTCCTATTGTTCTATGTTGACACGCGAAAAAAATTTGAAATCAATAAGAGGCAATGGATATCGTTTCGTCCCCAAAGGGGGGGGGTTCCCTACCGAAACCATCATGATTGTTGTGAGAACCTCTGGTTTCTGAGAAGCATATAACCAAACCTTCCCCTAATGGGTCAAAAAATTTACGACGGCATGTTGGTGCCGATCCATGATAGCATACCAAGTTTCATGAATTTTAGACGAGTTTTGGATTTACTAGAATTTAAAAATTAAGTATCTCAACGTTTTGCGGGCAATCAACGGTGCCCTGCTGTTTGAAATTCATTCCCATTTCTTGCATGGGACCTAAGAATGCACCCAAGGACACATATTTGATTTTTCAACCAATTTATATGCACTGGAGCATGTGCATGTAGTTCAAATTTGAATTACGAACATAAATGCATTGAAAATTTAGTTAATGCATAAAAATGTCCAAACGAATCTCGAAAAATCACAAAAATTGACACAACACTCCTATTGTTCTATGTTGACACGAGAAATTTTTTGAAAGTAATAAGAGGCAATGGATATCGTTTCGTCCCCAAAGGTGGGACGTTCCCAACCGAAACCATCATGCTTGTTGTGAGAAGCTCTGGTTTCTGAGAAGACTGTACCCAAACCTGCCCCAAATGGGACAAAAAATTTACGACGGCATGTTGATGCCGCTCCATGATAGCATGCCAAGTTTTAGGAATTTTAGATGAGTTTTGGATTTACTAGAATTTAAAAATAAAGTATCTCAACGTTTTGTCGGCAATCAACGTTGCCCTGGTGTTTGAAATTTATTCCCATTTCTTGCATGGGACCTAAGCATGCACCCAAGGACACATATTTGTTTTTCAACCAATTTATATGCACTGGAGCATGTGCATGTAGTTAAAATTTGAATTATCCACATAAATGCATTGAAAACTCAGTGAATGCATAAAAATGTCCAAACAAAACCCGAAAGATCACAAAAATTGATACAACACTCATATTGTTCTATGTTGACATGCGAAAAAATTTGAAAGCAATAAGAGGCAATGGATATCGTTTCGTCCCCAAAGGTGGGACGTTACCTACCAAAACCATCAGCCTTGTTGTGAGAAGCTCTACTTTGTGAGAAGCATATCCCCAAACCAGGCCCAAATGGGACAAAAATTTTACAACGACATGTTGATGCCGCTCCATGATAGCATGCCAAGTTTCAGTAATTTCAGACGAGTTTTGGATTTACTAGATTTTAAAAACCAGGCATCTCAATATTTTGCCGGCAATCAACAGTGCCCTGGTGTTTGAAATTCATTCCCATTTCTTGCATGGGACCTAAGCATGCACCCAAGGACACGAATTTGATTTTTCAACCAATTTATACGCACTGGAGCATGTGCATGTAGTTCAAATTTGAATTATGCACATAAATGCATTGAAAATTTAGTTAATGCATAAAAATGTCCAAACGAACCCCGAAAAATCACAAAAATTGACACAACACTCCTATTGTTCTATGGTGACATGAGAAATTTTTTGGAAGCAATAAGAGGCAGTGGATATCGTTTCATCCACAAAGGTGGGATGTTCCCTACTGAAACCATCATGATTGTTGTGAGAAGCTCTAATTTATGAGAAGGATATACCCAAATCTGCCCCAAATGGGTCAAAATTTTTACGACGGCATGTTGATGCCGATCCATGATAGCATGCCAAGTTTCATGAATTTCAGACGAGTTTTGGATTTACTAGAATTTAAAAATTAAGTATCCAAACGTTTTGCCGGCTATCAATGGTGCCCTGGTGTTTGAAATGCATTCCCATTTCTTGCATGGGACCTAAGCATGCACCCAAGGACACATATTTGTTTTTTCAACCAATTTATATGCACTAGAGCATGTGCATGTAGTTAAAATTTGAATTATGCGCATAAATGCATTAAAAACTCAGTTAATGCATAAAAATGTCCAAACGAACCCCGAAAAATCACAAAAATTGACACAACACTCCTGTTGTTCTATGTTGACACGAGAATTTTTTTGGAAGCAATAAGAGGCAATGGATATTGTTTCGTCCCCAAAGGTGGGACGTTCCCTACCGAAACCATCATGCTTGTTGTGAGAAGCTTTTGTTTGTGAGAAGCATATACCCAACCCTGTCCCAAATGGGACAAAAACAATTTACCACGGCATGCTGATGCCGCTCTATGATAGCATGCCAAGTTTCATGAATTTCAGACAAATTTTGGATTTACTAGAATTCAAAAGTAAAGTATCTCAACGTTTTGCGGCAATCAATGGTGCCCTTGTTGGGGAACGTAGTAATAATTCAAAATTTCCTACGTGTCACCAAGATCAATCTAGGAGATGCTAGCAACGAGAGAGAGGGAGTGTATCTTCATACCCTTGAAGATCGCTAAGCGGAAGCGTTACAAGAACGCGGTTGATGGAGTCGTACTCGCGGCGATTCAAATCGCGGAAGATCCGATCAAGCGCCGGACGGACGGTGCCTCCGCGTTCAACACACGTATAGCCCGGGGACGTATCCTCCTTCTTGATCCAGCTAGGGGAGAGGAGGAGTTGAGGGAGAGCTCCGGCAGCACGACGGCGTGGTGGTGGAGCTTCCAGTTCTCAGGGAGGGCTTCGCCAAGCACTACGGAGGAGTAGGAGTTGTTGGAGAGGGGGAGGGTTGCGCCAAGGGAAGGGGTGCGACTGCCCTCTCATCCCCCTATATTTATAGGGCGAAGGGAGAGGGAGACGCCCCCCTAGATGCATCTAGAGGAGGGGGCGGCGGCCAAGGGGGGAACTTGCCCCCCAAGTTAGGTGGGAGGCGCCCCCACCCCCTAGGGTTTTCAACCCTAGGCGCCTTGCCCTTGGGTGGGGGCACCAGCCCACCAGGGGCTGGTTCCCTCCTTTTTTCAGCCCACTTGGCCCAACGGGGCAGGTGGCCCCACCCGGTGGACCCCCGGACACCTTCCGATGGTCCCGATACAATACCGATAACCCCCAAAATTATTCCGGTAACTGAAACTAGACTTCCCATATACAATTCTTCACCTCCGGACTATTCCGGAACTCCTCGTGATGTCATGGATCTCATCCGGGACTCCGAACAACCTTCAGTAACCACATACTATTTCCCATAACAACTCTAGCGTCACCGAACCTTAAGTGTGTAGACCCTACAGTTTCGGGAACCATGCAGACATGACCGAGACATCTCTCTGGCCAATAACCAACAACGGGATCTAGATACCCATGTTGGCTCCCACATGTTCCATGATGATCTCATCGGATGAACCATGATGTCAAGGATTCAATCAATCCCATATACAATTCCCTTTGTCTATCGGTATGTTACTTGCCCGAGATTCGATCGTCGGTATCTCTATACCTCATTCAATCTTGTTACCGGCAAGTCACTTTACTCGTTCCGTAACACATGATCCTGTGGCTAGCTCCTCAGTCACATTGAGCTCGTTATGATGATGCATTACCGAGTGGGCCCAGAGATACCTCTCCATCATACGGAATGACAAATCCCAGTCTCGTTTCGTGCCAACCCAGCAGATACTTTCGGAGATACCTGTAGTGCACCTTTATAGCCACACAGTTACGTTGTGACATTTGGTACATCCAAAGCATTCTTGCGGTATCCGGGAGTTGCACAAACTCATGGTCTAAGGAAATCGTACTTGACATTAGAAAATCTTTAGCAAACAAACTACACGATCTTGTGCTACGCTTAGGATTGGGTCTTGTCCATCACATCATTCTCCTAATGATGTGATCCCGTTATCAATGACATCCAATGTCAATGGTCAGGAAACCATGACCATCTATTGATCAACGAGCTAGTTAACTATAGGCTTACTAGGGACATATTACGATCTATGTATTCACACATGTATTACGGTTTCCGGTTAATACAATTATAGCATGAACACGGAAATATAATAATAATCACTTTATTATTGCCTCTAGGGCATATTTCCAATAGTCTCCCACTTGCACTAGAGTCAATAATGTGATGAATCGAACACCCATAGAGTTCTGGTGTTGATCATGTTTTGCTCGCGGCAGAGGTTTAGTCAATGGATCTGCGACATTCAGATCCGTATGCACTTTACACATATCTATGTCTCCATCTTGAATATTTTCACGAATGGAGTTGAAGTGACGCTTGATATGCCTGATCTTCTTGTGAAACCTGGGCTCCTTGGCAAGGGAAATAGCTCCAGTGTTGTCACAGAAGAGAGTCATTGGGATCGACGCATTGGGAATAACTCCTACGTCGGTGATGAACTCCTTCATCCAAACTGCTTCATGTGCTGCCTCCGAGGCTTCTATGTACCCCGCTTCGCATGTAGATCCCGCCATGACGCTTTGCTTGCAACTGCACCAGCTGACTGCCCCACCATTCAAAATGTACACGTATCTGGTTTGTGACTTGGAGTCATCCAGATCTGTGTCGAAGCTAGCATCGACGTAACCCTTTACGATGAGCTCTTCATCACCTCCATAAAAGAGAAACATATCCTTAGTACTTTTCAGGTACTTTAGGATATTCTTGACCGCTGTGCAGTGTTCCATGCCGGGATTACTTTGGTACCTTCCTACCAAACTTACGTCAAGGTTCACATTAGGTCTGGTACACTGCATGGCATACATAATAGACCCTATGGCTAAGGCTTAGGGGATGACACTCATCTTTTCTCTATCTTCTGCCGAGGTCGGGCATTGAGCCGTGCTCAATTTCACACCTTGCAATACAGGCAAGAATCCCTTCTTGGACTGATCCATATTGAACTTCTTCAATATCTTGTCAAGGTATGTGCTTTGTGAAAGACCAATGAGGCGTCTCGATCTATCTCTATAGATCTTGATGCCCAATATGTAAGCAGCTTCTCGAAGGTCCTTCATTGAAAAACACTTATTCAAGTAGGACTTTATGCTTTCCAAAAGATCTATATCATTTCCCATCAATAGTATGTCATCCACATATAATATGACAAATGCTACAGAGCTCCCACTCACTTTCTTGTAAACACAGGCTTCTCCATAAGTCTGCGTAAACCCAAACGCTTTGATCATTTCATCAAAGCGAATGTTCCAACTCCGAGATGCTTGCACCAACCCATAGATGGAGCGCTAGAGCTTGCATACCTTGTCAGCATTCTTAGGATCGACAAAACCTTCCAGATGCATCATATACTATTCTTCCTTAAGGAAACCATTAAGGAATGCCGTTTTGACGCCCATTTTCCATATCTCATAATCATAGAATGCTGCAATTGCTAACATGATTCTGACAGACTTCAGCTTCACTATGGGTGAGAAGGTCTCATCGTAGTCAACCCCTTGAACTTGTCGATAACCCTTAGCGAAAAGGCGAGCCTTATAGATGGTCACATTACCATCCGCGACAGTCTTCTTCTTAAAGATCCATTTATTCTCTATGGCTTGCCGATCATCGGGCAAGTTTGTCAAAGTCCATAGTTTGTTTTCATACATGGATCCTATATCGGATTTCATGGCTTCAAGCCATTTGTTGGAATCCGGGCCCGCCATTGCTTCTTCATAGTTTGAAGGTTCACCGTTGTCTAACAACATGATTTCCAAGACAGGGTTGCCGTACCACTCTGGTGCAGAACATGTCCTCGTGGACCTACGAAGTTCAGTACCTTGATCTGAAGTTTCATGATCAACATTGAGGGATTCCTGGATTAGGGGGTGTTCGGATAGCCGGACTATACCTTTAGCTGGACTCCTGGACTATGAAGATACAAGATTGAAGACTTCGTCCCGTGTCCGGGAGGGACTTTCCTTGGCGTGGAAGGCAAGCTTGGCGATACGGATATGTGGATCTCCTACCATTGTAACCGACTCTATGTAACCCTAACCCTATCCGGTGTCTATATAAACCGGAGGGTTTTAGTCCGTAGGACAACATACACATCAACAATCATACCATAGGCTAGCTTCTAGGGTTTAGCCTCCTCGATCTCGTGGTAGATCTACTCTTGTACTACCCATATCATCAATATTAATCAAGTAGGACGTAGGCTTTTACCTCCATCGAGAGGGCCCGAACCTGGGTAAAACTTCGTGTCCCTTGCCTCCTGTTACCATCCGGCCTAGACGCACAGTTCGGGACCCCCTACCCGAGATCCGCCGGTTTTGACACCGACATTGGTGCTTTCATTGGGAGTTCCTCTGTGTCGTCGCCGTGAGGCTCGATGGCTCCTACGATCATCGATAGCGATGCAATCCAGGGTGAGACCTTCCTCCCCGGACAAATCTTCGTATTTGGCGGCTTCGCACTACGGGCCAATTCGCTTGGCCGTCTGGAGCAGATTGAAAGCTACGCCCCTGGCCGTCAGGTCAGATTTGGAAGTTTAAACTACACGGCTGGCATCCGCGGGGACTTGATCTTCGACAGATTTGAGCCGCTGCCGAGTGCGCCACACTGTCACGACAAGCATGATCTAGCTCTGCCGCCGAATAGTGCCCTGGAGGCCGCACCCGCATCGGCTCCGACCCTTAATTTGGAGCCAACTGCGCCGATCGAGGATGGGTGGTTGGACGCCACCCCAGGGGCTGTGACCCCAACGGCGATTGAGCCGAACTCCAGCCCCGTACTCTGCGAGACTCGTGACTCCAAGGAGCCGGACTCCTCTCCGGACTCCGAACCCTCCGCGCCCCTGCCGATCGAATCCGATTGGGCGCCGATCATGGAGTTCACTGTCGCGGACATCTTTCAGCACTCGCCTTTTGGCGATATCCTGAAGTCATTGAAGTCTCTCTCTTTATCAGGAGAGCCCTGGCCGAACTACGGTCAGCATGGTTGGGGTACGGACGATGAAGAAATTCAAAGCCCACACACCACCCACTTTATAGCCACTATCGACGACTTAACCGACATGCTCGACTTCGACTCCGAAGACATCGATGGTATGGACGCCGATGAAGGAGATGATGAACCAGCGCCTACTAGGCCCTGGAAAGCCACCTCGTCATATGACATATACATGGTGGACACCCCAAAAGAGGGAGATGGCGATGGAACAGCGGAGGACGACCCCTCCAAGAAACAGCCTAAGCGCCGGCGTCAGCGGTGCCGCTCAAAATCCCGCCAAAACAAACACGGTGATTCCAGCACGGGAGATAATAATACTCCGGAAAGCGCCGAAGCAAACCCCCTCCAGCAAGATTTAGCACAGGAGGATGGAGAAACCAGCCCTCATGAGAGAGCGGCAGACAGAGAGGTCGAGGACGATAATTATATGCCTCCCTCCGAAGACGAGGCAAGCCTCGACGACGATGAATTCTTCGTGCCAGAGGATCCCGTCGAGCAAGAGCGTTTTCAACACAGGCTTATGGCCACGGAAAGAAGCCTCAAGAAAAAACAGCAACAACTTAGAGCTGATCAAGATTTGCTAGTCGACAGATGGACTGAAGTCCTTGCGGCCGAAGAGCATAAACTCGAATGCCCCTCCAAGAGCTACCCAAAGCGCAGGTTGCTACCCCGATTAGAGGAGGAAGCACTTGATGCGGCCGACCGGCCACCTCCAGGTCGCGACAGAGAGGCCTCTCGGCCCTCCACTCAAGCCACACCCCGTACCAAGGCACGGGAATATGCGCCGGACTTACGAGACATGTTGGAGGACAAGGCAAGGCAAACAAGATCGATCTACGGATCGCGTGGGCGCCCCATGGCTCAAGACGGTAACCGTCACGCCGGCCACAAATTCGGCGGGGCCGAACACAGTAGACAAGGCTCATTGGAGCTACGTCATGATATAGCCCAGTACAGAGGCGCTGCACACACACTCTGCTTCACAGACGAAATGATGGATCATCAAATCCCCGAGGGTTTCAAACCCGTAAACGTCGAATCATATGATGGCACAATAGATCCTGCGGTATGGATCGAGGATTATCTCCTTCATATCCACATGGCCCGCGGCAATGATTTCCACGCCATCAAATACCTCCCACTCAAGCTTAAAGGACCAGCTCGGCATTGGCTTAACAGCTTGCCAACAGGATCAATCAGTTGTTGGGAGGACCTGGAAGCCGCATTCCTCGACAATTTCCAGGGCACTTATGTGCGACCACCAGACGCCGATGACCTAAGTCACGTAATTCAGCAGCCAGAGGAATCGGCCAGGCAATTCTGGACACGGTTCCTAACAAAGAAAAATCAAATAGTCGACTGTCCGGACGCTGAGGCCCTAGCAGCCTTCAAGCACAATATCCACGACGAGTGGCTGGCCCGGCACCTTGGACAGGAAAAGCCGAAATCTATGGCAGCACTCACGACACTCATGACCCGCTTTTGCGTGGGAGAAGACAGCTGGCTTGCTCGTAGCAACAATATGACCAAGAACCCTGGTAATTCGGACACCAGGGACAGTAGTGGCAGGTCGCGTCGCAACAAGCAGAAGCGCCGCATTAACGGCGACAATGCTGATGATACGACAGTTAATGCCGGATTCAGAGGCTCTAAATCCGGTCAGCGGAAAAAGCCATTCAAAAGGAATCCTAGGGGCCCGTCTAGTTTGAACCGAATACTCGACCGCTTGTGCCAGATACATGGCACCCCCGAAAAGCCGGCCAATCACACCAACAAGGATTGTTGGGTGTTCAAGCAGGCAGGCAAGTTAAACGCCGAAAATAAAGACAAGGGGCTGCATAGCGATGACGACGAGGAGCCCCAGCCGCCGAACAACAGTGGACAGAAGGGTTTTCCCCCACAAGTGCGGACGGTGAACATGATATACGCAACCCACGTCCCCAAAAGGGAGCGGAAGCGCACGTTAAGG
This sequence comes from Triticum urartu, assembly GCF_056163025.1. Taxonomy (NCBI): domain Eukaryota; kingdom Viridiplantae; phylum Streptophyta; class Magnoliopsida; order Poales; family Poaceae; genus Triticum; species Triticum urartu. The sequence continues at coordinate 144,826,937 of NC_141879.1, read as the reverse complement.
GACGTATACGCGGTAGAGCCAGTCGCCCCAAAGTTCAACCCATGGTCCTCCTGCCCGATCACCTTTGATCGAAGGGACCATCCCACTAGCATCCGTCATGGAGGGTTCGCCGCATTGGTCCTAGACCCAATTATTGACGGATTTCATCTCACTAGAGTCCTTATGGACGGCGGCAGCAGCCTGAACCTGCTTTACCAGGATACAGTGCGGAAAATGGGCATAGATCCCTCGAGGATTAAGCCCACCAAAATGACCTTTAAAGGCGTAATGCCGGGTGTAGAGGCCAACTGTACAGGCTCAGTCACACTTGAAGTGGTCTTCGGATCTCTGGATAATTTCCGAAGCGAGGAGTTAATCTTCGACATAGTCCCGTTTCGCAGTGGTTATCACGCACTGCTCGGGCAAACCGCATTCGCTAAGTTCAATGCGGTACCGCAATATGCATACCTTAAGCTCAAGATGCCAGGCCCTCGAGGAGTAATTACGGTCAATGGAAACACCGAACGCTCCCTCCGAACGGAGGAGCACACGGTGGCCCTTGCAGCGGAAGTACAAAGCAGCCTCTCCAGGCAGTTCTCCAGTCCGGCCACTAAACGATCGGACACCGTCAAGCACACCCGGAGTAACCTACAACAAGACCGCCTGGCACGATCCGAGCAGGTGCAGCAATGCGGCCCCAACCCCAACCCTCGCAAAAAGGTGACGCCAGTACTTCGCGTACATAACTATGCTCTAGAGATACCATGGGTATAGGGGGAGGGGCACCATCACGGCACGCCCAAAAATATGGCTTAAACCGTACTAGGGGCTACCAATTTTTTTAATTTTCTCTTACTTTCAGGACTCCATCCTTCGGAAGGCCTGCTCGGCAGTTCAATTGCCGCACAAACGATGCAAGAACCAGGGAAGCAGACAAGCCACGCCGCAGTCCGGAACTCCCAAGTGGTCTCTATGACGAGCAGTATACCTGTTCCGCATACTATTCCGCAGCTTGCCCCTGGAACGGACATGTTAACTAGTCCAACCTTCCACTTATCGCATTATTTGTATCATTCTGCTTTGATCGCAGCCCTTTTTAATCAACAATGCATAGCTTTCGTCCATTTTTGCATTACCTTTCTTGTTTATATATGTTCCTTAATGACATGTTGCACCCGTACACGTTGCTACGGCCAAAATACGCCAGGGGCTTTAGTACCCCTCAATATGGTGTGAGAAGTCCGAACACTTTAACAAGTGCGGCACCCCGAACTTATAGCATTATATGCATCGGCTCCGAATCATGTCTTGGGTCAATAGTTGGGTTTGCCCGGCTCCTATGTTTTGGTGCCTTACGTTCCGTTATATCGGCTAAGGTAGCACTAGGAGAACCACTGCGATTGTGCCCCAGTTGAGCTGGGTCGAGCACCTCAGTGGAGAAAGCTAAAACTGTCTGTCATGATGAAGCGTGATCTGGTCGTTGTTCGAGAGGTTTTTCGAGTCCCTAAAGACTTATGCCGCTTAGGGCGAGGAGCCGGCTCTGTCCGGCCAAGGCGTGGATAGCGCCCCGAACTCGGTCTTCCGAATACCAGGGGCTTCGCCGAAATTTAAAATTATAGAATTCTATGGCTAAGTGAGAGTGTTCACGCATTATAGTCCGATTGCCTTGTTCGTTGGGCTGAGCGCCTCCCTCGAAGGACCCAAACATGGGAAAAAGAGCGCTCAGGTTTATCCCCGAACACCCCAGCACTAGCGGCACGGGGGCAGAAGCCGACGACTCGCCATCTCTCAGAATTGATAAACAGCCGCACAGAAGGTAATATTTTAAATTCTAACAGCATTTCTTAGCGCATATAAACAAATTTTCAGCGCACAGGACAAAACGAGCAAGTTTCACTCAAAAATTACATCCCTAGAACATTCATCCGCCACAAGGCGGGCACCCTTCAGAACATCCTTATAGTAATTCTCGGGCTTGCGATGCTCTTTCCCCGGCGGTGGCCCGTCCTTCACCAGCTTCTTAGCATCCAGCTTGCCCCAGTGCACCTTAGCACGGGCAAGGGCCCTACGGGCACCTTCAATGCAGACGGAGCACTTGATGACCTCGAGCCTTGGACAGGCCTCCACCAACCGCCGCACCAGCCCGAAATAGCTCCCAGGCAGAGCCCCTCCAGGCCACAGCCAAACAATGAGGCCCTTCATGGCCTGTTCGGCCGCCTTTTGGAGCTCGACCAGTTGCTTCAGCTGGTCGCTCAGGGGCATGGGGTGTCCGGCCTCAACATACTGAGACTAGAACACCTTCTCTGTCGAGCTGCCCTCCTCGGCTCGATAGAATGCGGCAGCATCGGAGACACTCCAGGGAAGATCTGCGAACGCTCCTGGAGAGCTCCGGATTCGGCTAAGTAACAAGTAACTCACGCTTATGTGTTTGCTTTGCATAAAGAATGCCTTACCCGCCGCTATCTTCTTCACCTCATCCAACTCCTGGAGGGTCTTCTGGGATTCGGCCTTGGCAGACTTGGTGTTTTCAATATCCACCGCGAGCTCGGACGCTCGCGTCTTTGAGTCAAGCTCCAAACTCTCATGTTTTTCCATGAGATCCTAGAGCTCTTGCTGCACCTTGACAACCTCGGCCTCATACTTCTCCCTCTCGGTGCGCTCCGAGGCCGCCCTCTTCTCGGCCTCGACCAGCGCCTGCTTAAGGGTCGCCACTTCAGACGTGGCCCCTAAAATAGCCACGATAATCCTGTCATTCTTTGCAATTGCACCTTTTTATATATATTTAAAAACATGGTATTTCTTAACTTCATTGTCCTCGAGCTGCTTCCTGGCATGCCCGAGCTCTTGCTCGGACCGCTCGAGGTTCTGCTTTAGCGTGTCCACTTCGACAGTCAGTGCAGCGGACGCAAGTAGGGAAGCCTGCATATGCATATTGACTCATTTTTGTTAGACTCCTAGAAATTCTATTTGATCCTCTATTCGGCTTTTCTTCCCGAACGCCAAACAGAGCTCAGGGGCTACTGTCTATGCGGTACTATTATTTACACATTCTTTACTTACCTCAAAGCCTGTCAAAAGGCTAGTACAAGCTTCAGTCAGTCCGCTCTTGGCGGACTGAACCTTCTGGACCACCGCACTCATAATAGCGCGGTGCTCCTCGTCGATGGAGGCGCCTTGGAGCGCCTCCAACATATTGTCCGGCGCCTCTGGTTGGACGGGGGCCGCCGGCACGGTGGACTTGCTCCTCTTGGAAGGAGGTCCCCCGCCGGACTCTGGAACCTTTGAAGGTTCCGGAGCGGTGTCCGGCCTAGAGCCGGACTTGGAGCCCTGAGGGGTTTCATCCCCTTTACTCCTAGAGTCCGGGAGGTCGCCTTGCGACGCCTCTAGGACCACCTCCACCCGGCTTGGAACCTGTTGGGACAACACTTCAGTGTCGTCCGTAGGGCGGGGGGAGGAAGCCGTCGGAAGCGAGTTCACATCCGACGAGTCCAGTGAGCCGCTCGACGACGCGTCGAGCCGGTCTTTGGGTGGGATGCATAAACATATTCGACATAAGGGAAAGCTGTGCAATAAACGAATACTATGAATTACTCTGGTATCCGGATACTTACGATTTTGCCAGGGGCTTGGCCCTGGGCTGCCACTCCTCTTCGCCGTCGGTGTCGGTGGAGTAGTCCGGAGGAAGGGTTTTCCCCTTCTTGGACCCACCGGCCTCCCCAGAGAGGGCGGCCTTCCTTTTCTTCTCTCCTCCCGCTAGAGGGGGAGAGCTCTCCTCTTCTTCCTCCTCGTCTTCACAGGAGGAATGCGCCTCAGAACCATCGGATGATGGATCCGACACCTCCTGGCGCCGGGCACTCTTCCGAGTCCCCGCGGCCTTTTTCGCGGCCTTCTTCTCCGGCACCACATAGGGTGCCGGAACTAGCAGCTTCGCCAAGCGAGCGTCCGCTGGGCCTTCGGGCAAAGGAGCCGGACAGTTGATCTGTCCGGACATCACCTGCCAATCCTGTCAAAGGCAAGGGAGCTTAGATCCCGCATGGAGTCAAACTATGAAAAACTGATACCCTGCAAAAGGAAGAAAACAGCTTACCGCGAGTGCGTGACGCTGCACACTGAATCCGCGATCCTCGGTAGCGGATGCGGGATCCTCGGCGCCTTTGAAAAGCACCTTCCAGGCATCTTTGTACGTTGTGTCGAAGAGCCTTCTCAGAGTTTGGTGCCGCGCCGGGTCGAACTCCCACAGGTTGAAAGCCCATTGTTGACGCGGGAGGATCAGGCGGATGAGCATAACCTGTACTACATTGACAAGTTTGAGCTTCTTGTCTGCCAGGGTTTGGATGCATGTTTGGAGTCCGGTCAGCTCTCCTTTTTTACCCCAAGACAGGCCCGTCTCCTTCCAGGAGGTGAGCCGCATAGGGGGTCCGGATCGGAACTCGAGGGGAGCGACCCATTCGGCATCGCGTGGCTCGGTGATGTAAAACCACCCCGATTGCCACCCCTTCAGGGTCTCCACAAAGGAGCCCTCGAGCCATAGGACGTTGGCCATCTTGCCCACCATGGCGCCTCCACACTCCGCCTGGTTGCCGCACACCACCTTCGGCTTGACGTTGAAAGTCTTGAGCCATAGGCCGAAATGGGGGCAGATGCGGAGGAAGGCCTCACACACGACGATAAACGCCGAGATGTTGAGGATGAAGTTCGGGGCCAGATCGTGGAAATCCAGGCCGTAGTAGAACATGAGCCCCCGAACAAATGGGTGGAGAGGGAAGCCCAACCCACGGAGGAAATGGGGGAGGAACACCACCCTCTCATGGGGCCTAGGGGTGGGGATGAGCTGCCCCTTTTCAGGGAGCCGGTACGCGATGTCGTTAGACAGGTATCCGGCCTTCCTCAGCTTTTTGATATGTCCCTCCGTGACGGAGGAGACCATCCACTTGCCTCCCGCTCCGGACATGGCTGGAGAAGGTTGAGGTTGGGAGTGCGGACTTGGGCGTTGGAGCTCGAGTGTGCAAGAATGGATAGGCGAGGGAGGAAGAAGGCGTAGGTGAAAAGGTGGATCCTTATCCCCTTATATGGGTGGACGCAACTACATGTCCCCACCAGCCTGGTAAAACTCGCTTATCTCCAAGCGCCGTAATCAATGGCGCGGTTGGGTTACCCACGCCCGTATTGATGAGAATCCCGGGATAAGGGGACACGATCTCTGCTTTAACAAGACGTGCCAAGGAAACCGCCTCGCATAACGCGCAGAGGTGGGATAATGAAACGACTCGAATAAAGGCTTGGCCGTGGCGTGTCACGCTACGGAATACGTCAGCAGATTACATTGGTGTAAATATTATTCTCTCTATGGCAATATGTGGAAACTTATTTTGCAGAGCCGGACACTATCTTTGTGTTCAAAATCTTCTACGAAGTACTTGGAGGAGGAACCCTCCTTGCAATGCCAAAGACAATCTGCGCGCCGGACTCGTCGTCATTGAAGCCTGGTTCAGGGGCTACTGAGGGAGTCCTGGATTAGGGGGTGTTCAGATAGCCGGACTATACCTTCAGCTGGACTCCTGGACTATGAAGATACAAGATTGAAGACTTCGTCCCGTGTCCAGGAGGGACTTTCCTTGGCGTGGAAGGCAAGCTTGGCGATACGGATATGTGGATCTCCTACCATTGTAACCGACTCTATGTAACCCTAACCCTATCCGGTGTCTATATAAACCGGAGGGTTTTAGTCCGTAGGACAACATACACATCAACAATCATATCATAGGCTAGCTTCTAGGGTTTAGCCTCCTCGATCTCGTGGTAGATCTACTCTTGTACTACCCATATCATCAATATTAATCAAGCAGGACATAGGGTTTTACCTCCATCGAGAGGGCCCGAACCTGGGTAAAACTTCGTGTCCCTTGCCTCCTGTTACCATCCGGCCTAGACGCATAGTTCGGGACCCCCTACCCGAGATCCGCCAGTTTTGACACTGACAAACATCATTAAATTCCTCTCTAGCCGGTGCAGGCACCACAGAAACATCTTCCTGAGCTGCGCTACTCTTCGGTTCAAGAGGCAGTACCTCGTCAAGTTCTACTTTCCGCCCACTTACTTCTTTTGAGAGAAACTATTTCTCTAGAAAGGATCCATTCTTGGCAACAAAGATCTTGCCTTCGGATCTGAGGTAAAGGTATACCCAATAGTTTCCTTAGGGTATCCTATGAATACACATTTTTCCGACTTGGGTTTGAGCTTTTCAGGTTGAAGTTTCTTGACATAAGAATCTCATCCCCAAACATTCAGAAACGACAGCTTAGGTTTCTTTCCAAACCATAATTCATATTGTGTCATCTCAACGGATTTCAACGGAGCCCTATTTAAAGTGAATGCGGCAGTCTCTAAAGCATAACCCCAAAATGATAGCGGTAGATCGGTAAGAGACATCATAGATTGCACCATATCCAATAGAGTGCGATTACGACGTTCGGACACACCATTACGCTGAGGTGTTCTAGGCAGCGTGAGTTATGAAACAATTCCACATTTCCTTAAGTGCATGCCAAACTCGTGACTCAAACATTCCCCTCCATGATCTGATCGCAAGAACTTTATTTTTCTGTCACGTTGATTCTGTACCTCACTCTAAAATTCCTTGAACTTTTCAAAGGTCTCAGACTTGTGTTTCATTAAGTAGGCATACCCATATCTACTTAAGTCATAAGTGAGGGTGAGAACATAATGATAGACACCGCGAGCCTCAACGCTCATTGGACTGCACACATCAGTATGTATGATTTCCAACAAGTTGGTTGCTCGCTCCATTGTTCCGGAGAATGGAGTCTTGGTTCGCACGTGTCAAATGATTTATAATCAAGAGACTCCAAAAGTCCATCTACATGGAGTTTCTTCATGCGTTTGATACCAATGTGACCAAGGCGGTAGTGACACAAGTATGTGGGACTATCATTGTCAACCTTACATCTTTTGGCATTCACACTATGAATATGTGCAACATCACGTTCGAGATTAAACAAAAATAAACCATTGACCAGCGGGGCAAGACCATAAAACATATCTCTCATATAAATGGAACAACCATTATTCTCGGATTTAAATGAGTAGCCATCTCGCATTAAACGAGATCCAGATACAATGTTCATGCTCAAAGCTGGTACAAAATAACAATTATTGAGGTTTAAAACTAATCCCGTAGGTAGATGTAGAGGTAGCATGTCGACGGCGATCACATCGTCCTTGGAACCATTCCCGACGCGCATCGTCAACTCGTCCTTCGCCAGTCTCCGCTTATTCCGCAGCTCCTGGTTTGAGTTACAAATATGAGCAACCGCACCGGTATCAAATACCCAGGAGCTACTACGAGCGCTGGTAAGGTACACATCAATAACATGTATATCACATATACCTTTGGCGTTGCCGGCCTTCTTATCCGCTAAGTACTTCGGGCAGTTCCACTTCCAGTGACCATTTCCCTTACAATAAAAGCACTGAGTCTCGGGCTTGGGTCCATTCTTTGGCTTCTTCCTGGCAACCGATTTACCGGGCGCAGCATCTCCCTTACCATCCTTCTTGAAGTTCTTTTTACCCTTGCCTTTCTCGAAACTAGTGGTTTTATTCACCATCAACACTTGATGTTCCTTTTTGATTTCCACCTATGCTGATTTCAACATTGAATATAACTCAGGAATGGACTTCTCCATCCCTTTCATATTGTAGTTCATCACAAAGCTCTTGTAGCTAGGTGGAAGCGACTGGAGGATCCTATCAATGACCGAGTCATCTGGAAGATTAACTCCCAGCTGAGACAAGCGGTTGTGCAACCCAGACATTTTGAGTATATGCTCGTTGACAGAATTGTTTTCCTCCATCTTACAAATGTAGAACTTGTCGGAGACTTTATATCTCTCGACCCGGGCATGAGCTTGGAAAACCATTTTCAGCTCTTGGAACATAACATATGCTTCGTGCTGCTCAAAACACTTTTGGAGCCCCGGTTCTAAGCTGTAAAGCACGCCGCACTGAACCAGGGAGTAATCATCACTTCACGACTGCCACGCGTTCATAACGTCTTGAGTTGCTGGGAAAATGGGTGCGTCACCTAGTGGTGCTTCAAGGACATATGCTTTCTTGGCATCTATGAGGATGATCCTCAAGTGACGGACCCAATCCATATAGTTGCTACCATCGTCTTTCAGCTTGGTTTTCTCTAGGAATGCGTTGAAGTTGAGGGCAACATTAGCGTGGGCCATTTGATCTACAAGACATATTGTAAAGACATTTCTGTTGGGTTTCGTAGTAATTTCAAAAAATTTCCTACGCACACGCAAGATCATGGTGATGTACAGCAACGAGAGGGGGAGAGTGTGATCTACGTACCCTTGTAGATCGCAACGGAAGCGTTTGGTTGATGTAGTCGTACGTCTCCACGGCCCGACCGATCAAGCACCGAAACTACGGCACCTCCGAGTTTTAGCACACGTTCAGCTCGATGACGATCCCCGGACTCTGATCCAGCAAAGTGTCGGGGAAGAGTTCCGTCAGCACGACGGCGTGGTGACGATCTTGATGCACTACCGTCGCAGGGCTTCGCCTAAGCACCACTACAATATTATCGAGGACTATGGTGGAACGGGGCACCGCACACGGCTAAGAATATGATCACGTGGATCAACTTGTGTGTCTAGGGGTGCCCCCTGCCCCCGTATATAAAGGAGCAAGGGGAGGAGGCCGGCCGGCCCTATAGGCGCGCCAAGGAGGAGTCCTCCTCCTAGTAGGAGTAGGACTCCTACTAGGAGGGGGAAAGAAGTGGGGAGGGAAAGGGAAAAGGGGGCGCGCCGCCCCTTCTCCTAGTCCAATTCGGACCAGGGGGGAGGAGGCGCGCGGCCCACCTTTGGCTGCCCCCCTTTCTCTCCACTAAGGCCCATATGGCCCATTACTTCTCCCGGGGGGGGGGGGGGGTTCCGGTAACCCTCCGGCTCTCCGGTTTTCTCCGAAATCACCCGGAACACTTCCGGTGTCCGAATATAGCCATCCAATATATCAATCTTTATGTCTCGACCATTTTGAGACTCCTCGTCATATCCGTGATCACATCCCGGACTCCGAACTAACTTCGGTACATCAAAACTCATAAACTCATAATATAACTGTCATCGAAACCTTAAGCGTGCGGACCCTACGGGTTCGAGAACAATGTATACATGACCGAGACACGTCTCCGGTCAATAACTAATAGAGGAACCAGGATGCTCATATTGGCTCCTACATATTCTACGAAGATCTTTATCGGTCAGACCGCATAACAACATACGTTGTTCCCTTTGTCATCGGTATGTTACTTGCCCGAGATTCGATCGTCGGTATCCCATACCTAGTTCAATCTCGTTACCGGCAAGTCTCTTTACTCGTTTCGTAATACATCATCTCACAACTAACTCATTAGTTGCAATGCTTGCAAGGCTTATGTGGTGTGCATTACCGAGAGGGCCCAGAGATACCTCTCCGACAATCGGAGTGACAAATCCTAATCTCGAAATACGCCAACCCAACATGTACCTTTCGAGACACCTGTAGAGCTCCTTTATAATCACCCAGTTACGTTGTGATGTTTGGTAGCACACAAAGTGTTCCTCCGGCAAACGGGAGTTGCATAATCTCATAGTCATAGGAACATGTATAAGTCATGAAGAAAGCAATAGCAACATACTAAACGATCGGGTCTAAGCTAATGGAATGGGTCATGTCAATCAGATCATTCATCTAATGATGTGATCCTGTTAATCAAATGACAACTCTTTGTCCATGGTTAGGAAACATAACCATCTTTGATTAACAAGCTAGTCTATTAGAGGCATACTAGTGACACTCTGTTTGTCTATGTATTCACACATGTATTATGTTTCCGGTTAATACAATTCTAGCATGAATAATAAACTTTTATCATGATATATAAGGAAATAAATAATAACTTTATTATTGCCTCTAGGGCATATTTCCTTCAGTCTCCCACTTGCACTAGAGTCAATAATCTGGATTACACAGTAATGATTCTAACACCCATGGAGCCTTGGTGCTGATCATGTTTTGCTCGTGGAAGAGGCTTAGTCAATAGGTCTACTACATTTAGATCCGCGTGTATCTTGCAAATCTCTATGTCTCCCACCTGGACTAGATCCCAGATGGAATTGAAGCGTCTCTTGATGCTCTTGGTTCTCTTGTGAAATCTGGATTCCTTTGCCAAGGCAATTGCACCAGTATTGTCACAAAAGATTTTCATTGGACCCGATGCACTAGGTATGACACCTAGATCGGATATGAACTCCTTCATCCAGACTCCTTCATTCACTGCTTCCGAAGCAGCTATGTATTCCGCTTCACACGTAGATCCCGCCACGACGCTCTATTTAGAACTGCACCAACTGACAGCTCCACCGTTTAATGTAAACACGTATCCGGTTTGCGATTTATAATCGTCCGGATCAGTGTCAAAGCTTGCATCAATGTAACCATTTGTGATGAGCTCTTTGTCACCTCCATATACGAGAAACATATCCTTAGTCCTTTCCAGGTACTTCAGGATGTTCTTGACCGCTGTCCAGTGATCCACTCCAGGATAACTTTGGTACCTCCCTGCTAGACTTATAGCAAGGCACACATCAGGTCTGGTACACAACATTGCATACATGATAGAGCCTATGGCTGACACATAGGGAACATCTTTCATTTTCTCTCTATCTTCTCTAGTGGTCGGGCATTGAGTCTGACTCAACTTCACACATTGTAACACAGGCAAGAACCCTTTCTTTGCTTGATCCATTTTGAACTTCTTCAAAATCTTGTCAAGGTATGTGCTTTGTGAAAGTCCAATTAAGCGTCTTGATCTATCTCTATAGATCTTTATGCCTAATATGTAAGCAGCTTCACCGAGGTCTTTCATTCAAAAACTCTTATTCAAGTATCCCTTTATGCTATCGAGAAATTCTATATCATTTCCAATCAGTAATATGTCATCCACATATAATATCAGAAATGCTACAGAGCTCCCACTCACTTTCTTGTAAATACAGGCTTCTCCAAAGGTCTGTATAAAACCAAATGCTTTGATCACACTATCAAAGCATTTATTCCAACTCCGAGAGGCTTGCACCAGTCCATAAATGAATCGTTGGAGCTTGCACACTTTGTTAGCTCCCTTTGGATCGACAAAACCATTCGGTTGCATCATATACAACTCTTCTTCCAGAAATCCATTCAGGAATGCAGTTTTGACATCCATCTGCCAAATTTCATAATCATAAAATGCGGCAATTGCTAACATGATTCGGACAGACTTAAGCATCGCTACGGGTGAGAAGGTCTCATCGTAGTCAACCCCTTGAACTTGTCGAAAACCTTTTGCGACAAGTCGAGCTTTGTAGACAGTAATATTACCGTCAGCGTCAGTCTTCTTCTTGAAGATCCATTTATTCTCAATTGCTTGCCGATCATCGGGCAAGTCAACCAAAGTCCATACTTTGTTCTCATACATGGATCCCATCTCAGATTTCATGGCTTCAAGCCATTTTTCAGAATCTGGGCTCACCATCGCTTCTTCATAGTTCATAGGTTCATCATGATCTAGTAGCATGACTTCCAGAACAGGATTACCGTACCACTCTGGCGCGGATCTTACTCTGGTTGATCTACGAGGTTCAGTAGTATCTTGTTCTGAAGTTTCATGATCATTATCATTAGCTTCCTCACTAATTGGTGTAGGTGTCGTAGAAACAGGTTTCTGTGATGTACTACTTTCCAATAAGGGAGCAGGTACAGTTACCTCGTCAAGTTCTACTTTCCTCCTACTCACTTCTTTCGAGAGAAACTCCTTCTCTAGAAAGGATCCATTCTTAGCAACGAATGTCTTGCCTTCGGATCTATGATAGAAGGTGTACCCAACAGTCTCCTTTGGGTATCCTATGAAGACACATTTCTCCGATTTGGGTTCAAGCTTATCAGGTTGAAGCTTTTTCACATAAGCATCGCAGCCCCAAACTTTAAGAAACGATAACTCTGGTTTCTTGCCAAACCATAGTTCATAAGGTGTCGTCTCAACGGATTTTGATGGTGCCCTATTTAACGTGAATGTGGCCGTCTCCAAATCATAACCCCAAAATGATAGCGGTAAATTTGTAAGAGAAATCATAGATCGCACCATATCAATTAAAGTACGATTACGACGTTCGGACACAGCATTATGCTGAGGTGTTCTGGGTGGCCTGAGTTGCGAAACTATTCCGCATTGTTTCAGATGTAGACCAAACTCGTAACTCAAATATTCTCCTCCATGATCAGATCGCAGAAACTTTATTTTCTTGTTACGATGATTTTCAACTTCACTCTGAAATTCTTTGAACTTTTCAAATGTTTCAGACTTATGCTTCATTAAGTAGATATACCCATATCTGCTTAAATCATCTGTGAAGGTGAGAAAATAACGATATCCGCCATGAGCCTCAACATTCATCGGACCACATACATCTGTATGTATGATTTCCAACAAATCTGTTGCTCTCTCCATTGTACCAGAGAACGGTGTTTTAGTCATCTTGCCCATAAGGCACGGTTCGCAAGTACCAAGTGATTCATAATCAAGAGGTTCCAAAAGTCCATCGGTATGGAGTTTCTTCATGTGCTTTACACCGATATGACCTAAACGGTAGTGCCACAAATAATTTGCAGTATCAATATCAAATCTGCATCTTTTGGCTTCAACATTATGAATATGTGTGTTACTACTATCGAGATTCATCAAAAATAGACCACTCTTCAAAGGTGCATGACCATAAAAGATATTACTCATATAAATAGAAGAACCATTATTCTTTGATTTAAATGAATAACCGTCTCGCATTAAACAATATCCAGATATAATGTTCATGCTCAACGCTGGCACCAAATAACAATTATTTAGGTCTAATATTAATCCCGAAGGTAGATGTAGAGGTAGCGTGCCGACCGCGATCACATCGACTTTAGAACCATTTCCCACGCGCATCGTCACCTCGTCCTTTGCCAGTGTTCGCTTAATTCGTAGTCCCTGTTTCGAGTTGCAAATATTAGCAACAGAACCAGTATCAAATACCCAGGTGCTACTGCGAGCTCTAGTAAGGTACACATCAATAACATGTATATCACATATACCTTTGTTCACCTTGCCATCCTTCTTATCCGCCAAATACTTGGGGCAGTTCCGCTTCCAGTGACCAGTCTGCTTGCAGTAGAAGCACTCAGTTTCAGGCTTAGGTCCAGACTTGGGTTTCTTCTCCTGATCAGCAACTTGCTTGCTTTTCTTCTTGAAGTTCCCCTTCTTCTTCCCTTTGCCCTTTTTCTTGAAACTAGTGGTCTTGTTGACTATCAACACTTGATGCTCCTTCTTGATTTCTACCGCCGCAGCTTTCAGCATTGCGAAGAGCTCGGGAATAGTCTTATTCATCCCTTGCATATTATAGTTCATCACAAAGCTCTTGTAGCTTGGTGGCAGTGATTGGAGAATTCTGTCAATGACGCAATCATCTGGAAGATTAACTCCCATCTGAATCAAGTGACTATTATACCCAGACATTTTGAGTATATGCTCACTGACAGAACTCTTCTCCTCCATCTTGCAGCTATAGAACTTATTGGAGACTTCATATCTCTCAATCCGGGCATTTGCTTGAAATATTAACTTCAACTCCTGGAACATCTCATATGCTCCATGACGTTCAAAACATCGTTGAAGTCCCGATTCTAAGCCGTAAAGCATGGCACACTGAACTATCGAGTAGTCATCAGCTTTGCTTTGCCAGACATTCATAACATCTGGTGTTGCTCCAGCAGCAGGCCTGGCACCCAGCGGTGCTTCCAGGACGTAATTTTTCTGTGCAGCAATGAGGATAATCCTCAAGTTACGGACCCAGTCCGTGTAATTGCTACCATCATCTTTCAACTTTGCTTTCTCAAGGAACGCATTAAAATTTAACGGAACAACAGCACGGGCCATTTATCTACAATTAACATAAACAAGCAAGATACTATCAGGGACTAAGTTCATGATAAATTTAAGTTCAATTAATCATATTACTCAAGAACTCCCACTTAGATAGACATCCCTCTAATCATCTAAGTGATCACGTGATCCAAATCAACTAAACCATAACCAATCATCACGTGAAATGGAGTAGTTTTCAATGGTGAACATCGCTATGTTGATCATATCTACTATATGATTCACGCTCGATCTTTCGATCTCAGTGTTCCGAGGCCATATCTGCATATGCTAGGCTCGTCAAGTTTAACCTGAGTATTCTGCTTGTGCAAAACTGGCTTGCACCCGTTGTAGATGGACGTAGAGCTTATCACACCCTATCATCACGTGGTGTCTGGGCACGATGAACTTTGGCAACGGTGCATACTCAGGGAGAACACTTTTATCTTGAAATTTAGTGAGAGATCATCTTATAATGCTACCGTCAATCAAAGCAAGACAAGATGCATAAAAGATAAACATCACATGCAATCAATATAAGTGATATGATATGGCCATCATCATCTTGTGCTTGTGATCTCCATCCTTGAAGCACCATCGTGATCACCATCTTCACCAGCACGACACCTTGATCTCCATCGTAGCATCGTTGTCGTCTCACCAATCTTATGCTTCTACGACTATCTCTACCACTTAGTGATAAAGTAAAGCATTACAGGGCGATTGCATTGCATACAATAAAGCGACAACCATATGGCTCCTGCCAGTTGCCGATAACTCGGTTACGAAACATGATCATCTCATATAATAAAATTTAGCATCATGTCTTGACCATATCACATCACAACATGCCCTGCAAAAACAAGTTAGACGTCCTCTACTTTGTTGTTGCAAGTTTTACGTGGCTTCTACGGGCTTAAGCAAGAACCAATCTTACCTACGCATCAAAACCACAATGATAGTTTGTCAAGTTGGTGCTGTTTTAACCTTCGCAAGGACCGGGCGTAGCCACACTCGGTTCAACTAAAGTTGGAGAAACTGTCACCCGCAAGCCACCTATGTGCAAAGCACGTCGGGAGAACCGGTCTCGCATAAGCGTACGCGTAATGTCGGTCCAGGCCGCTTCGTCCAACAATACCGCTGAACCAAAGTATGACATGCTGGTAAGCAGTATGACTTATATCGCCCACAACTCACTTGTGTTCTACTCGTGCATATAACATCAACATATAAAACCTAGGCTCTGATACCACTGTTGGGTTTCGTAGTAATTTCAAAAAATTTCCTACGCACACGCAAGATCATGGTGATGTACAGCAACGAGAGGGGGAGAGTGTGATCTACGTACCCTTGTAGATCGGAACGGAAGCGTTTGGTTGATGTAGTCGTACGTCTCCACAGCCCGACCGATCAAGCACCGAAACTACGGCACCTCCGAGTTCTAGCACACGTTCAGCTCGATGACGATCCCCGGACTCCGATCCAGCAAAGTGTCGGGGAAGAGTCCCGTCAGCACGACGGCATGGTGACGATCTTGATGCACTACCGTCACAGGGCTTCGCCTAAGCACCGCTACAATATTATCGAGGACTATGGTGGAAGGGGGCACCGCACACGGCTAAGAATATGATCACGTGGATCAACTTGTGTGTCTAGGGGTGCCCCCTGCCCCTGTATATAAAGGAGCAAGGGGGGAGGCCGGCCGGCCCTATAGGCGCGCCAAGGAGGAGTCCTCCTCCTAGTAGGAGTAGGACTCCTACTAGGAGGGGGAAAGAAGTGGGGAGGGAAAGGGAAAAGGGGGGGCGCCACCCCCCTCTCCTAGTCCAATTCGGACCAGGGGGGAGGAGGCGCGCGGCCCACCTTTGGCTGCCCCTCTCTCTCCACTAAGGCCCATATGGCCCATTACTTCTCCCGAGGGGGTTCCGGTAACCCTCCGGCTCTCCGGTTTTCTCCGAAATCACCCGGAACACTTCCGGTGTCCGAATATAGCCATACAATATATCAATCTTTATGTATCGACCATTTCGAGACTCCTCGTCATGTCCGTGATCACATCCAGGACTCCGAACTAACTTCGGTACATCAAAACTCATAAACTCATAATATAACTGTCATCGAAACCTTAAGCGTGCGGACCCTACGGGTTCGAGAACAATGTAGACATGACCGAGACACGTCTCCGGTCAATAACCAATAGCGGAACCTGGATGCTCATATTGGCTCCTACATATTCTACGAAGATCTTTATCGGTCAGACCGCATAACAACATACGTTGTTCCCTTTGTCATCGGTATGTTACTTGCCCGAGATTCGATCGTCGGTATCCCATACCTAGTTCAATCTCGTTACCGGTAAGTCTCTTTACTCGTTCTGTAATACATCATCTGACAACTAACTCATTAGTTGCAATGCTTGCAAGGCTTATGTGATGTGCATTACCGAGAGGGCCCAGAGATACCTCTCCGACAATCGGAGTGACAAATCCTAATCTCGAAATACGCCAACCCAACATGTACCTTTGTAGACACCTATAGAGCTCCTTTATAATCACCCAGTTACGTTGTGACGTTTGGTAGCACACAAAGTGTTCCTTCGGCAAACGGGAGTTGCATAATCTCATAGTCATAGGAACATGTATAAGTCATGAAGAAAGCAATAGCAACATACTAAACGATCGGGTGCTAAGCTAATGGAATGGGTCATGTCAATCAAACCATTCACTAATGATGTGATCCTGTTAATCAAATGACAACTCTTTGTCCATGGTTAGGAAACATAACCATCTTTGATTAACAAGCTAGTCTATTAGAGGCATACTAGTGACACTCTGTTTGTCTATGTATTCACACATGTATTATGTTTCCGGTTAATACAATTCTAGCATGAATAATAAACTTTTATCATGATATATAAGGAAATAAATAATAACTTTATTATTGCCTCTAGGGCATATTTCCTTCAATTTCAGACTATGTTCATGATAATTAAGTTCATCTAATCAAATTATTTAATGAACTCCCACTCAGATAGACATCCCTCTAGTCATCTAAGTGATACACGATCCGAATCGACTAGGTCGTGTTCGATCATCATGTGAGACGGACTAGTCATCAATGGTGAACATCTCCATGTTGGTCGTATCTACTATATGACTCATGTTCGACCTTTCGGTCTCTCGTGTTCCGAGGCCATGTCTGTACATGCTAGGCTCGTCAAGTCAACCTAAGTGTTTTGCATGTGTAAATATGGCTTGCACCCGTTGTATGCGAATGTTAGAATCTATCACACCTGATCATCACGCAGTGCTTCGAAACAATGAACCTTCGCAACGGTGCACAGTTAGGGGAAACACTTTTCTTGAAATTTTAGTAAGGGATCATCCTATTTATGCTACCATCGTTCTAAGCAAATAAGATGTAAACATGACAAACATCAAATGCAAATCATAAAGTGACATGATATGGCCAATATCATCTTGCGCCTTTGATCTCCATCTTTTAGGAGCGACATGGTCACCATCGTCACTAGCATGACACCATGATCTCCATCATCGTGTTTTCATGAAGTTGTCTCGCCAACTATTACCTCTACTACTATGGCTAATGGTTAGCAATAAAGTAAAGCAATCACATGGCGTTTTCATTGACACGCATGTCATACAATAAATTAAGCCAACTGCTATGGCTCCTGCCGGTTGTCATACTCATCGACAAGCAAGTCGCGATTCCTATTACAAGAACATGATCAATCTCACACTACAGGAATCAGCTACTTTGCCGTCCGCCACGGCGGACGGCAAAGGCATGAACGGCAGACGGCAGAGGCCTTTGTTCTGACCAGTGTGACTGGTATACATCCAAGCACGGTCACTCATCTTGACTTTCAGAGCTACTGGACACACAACAATTATATATGTAATTCACCATGTATATATTCATCAGTTGATCTACTTTGTCAATTTTATTACGTCCATGCAACCTACACTCTAATAGGTAATGATAGGTCCTAATCCCACCCGTGTATGTGTAGATTGGGTTCATTTTCCCATGCTATGCTCCGGATCCGACGCAAAATTTCGGCAGCACCTCCCCGCTGTTCTCCTGATACACGTCTCTGCAATAAACAGAGAGGATGTGTACCCGGAGAACAACAGGGGAGGCACTGACGAAATATATGCGTCGGATCTGGAGCAAAGCATATGGAAAAGCGAACCCAATCTACACATACTCGGGCTGTCCATGGATAGCGTTGGACAATTCGAAAGAATCAAGGTTATAAATATGCAAATGCATGCATATTTATAACTATGACGCTTTCGAACGGGAGACACATATTGGTTACGCATACTGATGATTCAAGACACATATATAGCTAGCTATCAAGTTTCATCGGAATAGATCAAATAATTAATGGGGGAGGAGGACTTGTCATTTGTGCTCACCCACGAACGAAGGGGCAGAGCTCGTCAAACGCACGGCGAGGTCGTCGAACACCAAACCTCGCAGCGATGAAACAACTGCACATTTAAAACTACACGATCAACACAATTATATATGATGTTTTTCATAACAAAATCGAAAAATATATGACCTAACTAATAATACACAAATATATGACCCCGTCGGCCTCTGGAAGGCCAAAGAACACCTTTTCGGGAGGTGTCGGTGGTCGGGGTGTCCTGTCGGTGTCGGGGTGCCGTGTCGGGGTCTCGGGGTCGGGGTCTCGGGTCGGGGTGCCGGGTCGGGGTCGGGGTGCCGTGTCGGTGTCGGGGTCGGGGTGTCGGGTTCGGCTCGGGGTCGGGGTGTCGGGGCCGGGGTCAGGGTCTCGGGGTCGGGGTGCCGTGTCAGTGTCGGGGTCGGGGTGTCGGGTCAGGCCCGGGGTCGGGGTCTCGGGGTCGGGGTGTCGGGTTGGGTGCCGGGTCGGGGTCGGGGTCTCGGGGTCGGGGTGTCGGGTCAGGCTCGGGGTCGGGGTCTCAGGGTCGGGGTGTCTGGTCGGGGTGCCGGGTCGGGGTCGGGGTGCCGTGTCGGTGTCGGTGTCGGGGTAAGGGTGGGTGTGGTGTCAGGGTGTCGGTGTCGGGGTGTCGTGTCGGTGTCGGGGTCGGGGTCTCGGGGTCGGGGTGTCAGGTCGGGGTGCCGGGTCGGGGTCGGGGTGCCGTGTCGGTGTCGGGGTCGGGGTGTTGGGTCAGGCTCGGTGTCGGGGTGTCGGGGTCGGGGTCGGGGTGTCGGGGTCGGGGTCTAGGGGTCGAGGTGTCGTGTCGGGGTGCCGGGTCGGGGTCGGGGTGCCGTGTCGGGTCGGGGTGCCGTGTCGGGTCGGGGTGCCGTGTCGGGTCGGGTTTTTTTCCTCTTTTTTCCTTTTCTTCTTCTTCCTATTCTTCCTGTTCTTCTTCTTCTTCTTCTTCTTCTTCTTCTTCTTCTTCTTCTTTCCTTTTTCCTCTTCTTCTTCTCCTTCTCTCCTCTTTTTTCTTCTTCTTCTTCCTCTTCTTCTTTTTTCTCCTCCTCCTCCTCCTCTTCTTCTTCTTCTTCCTTTCCTTTTTCCTCTTCTTCTTCTCCTCCTCTCCTCTTTTTCTCTTCTTCTTCTTCTTTCCTCAAACTAAACTAAACCTAAAACTAAAACTAAAACTAAATCTAAACTAAACATAAACCTAAAACTAATAAAACAGAAAAAAGGAAAAAAGTAAATCTAAACCTAAAACTAAACTAAAACTAAACCTAAAACTAAAACTAAAACTAAATCTAAACTAAAACTAAAAAAGAAAAAAACAGAAAAAAGGAGGGGGGCTCACCTGGGGCAGGGCCGATGGAGGAGGGGGGCGGGGCGGTGGAGGAGCTGGCCGGGGCGCCGGGGCGGCCTGGGGCGGCGGGGGGCCGGGCCCGGGGAGGTGGGGCGCGGGGCGCCGGGGCGGTGGGGGGCCGGGGCGGCGTGGGGACGGGGCGGCGGGGGGCCGGGGCGGCGGGGGCGACGGGGCGGCGGCGGCGGGGGCGAGAGGCGGCGGCGGGCGGCGGCGGCGGCGGTGGGGTGTGGGAAGTGGTGGCGGGGCGAGAACAGAGAGGGGCGCGGGGGGGGGGGGGGTACGGGCCGTTAGATACTGCCCTCTTTGCCGTCCGCCCCTCTTTGCTGTCCGCCCTTTTGCCTCTTTGCCGTCCGCTGGCAGACGGCAAAGAGGTGGGCCGTTAGGTTTTTCCCAAACGGGCGGGGGGTGGGGGCCACCTCTCTCTTTGCCGTCTGCCAGCTGACGGCAAAGATTCTTTGCCGTCTGCTGGCGGACGGCAAAGATCCGGCGGACGGCAAAGAGCTTCTTTGCCGTCCGCCAGATCTTTGCCGTCTGCTTTTTGGTAGCTGATGGCAAAGAGCTTCTTTGCCGTCAGCTAGCAGACGGCAAAGAGCTGGCAGATGGCAAATTAGCTGATTCCAGTAGTGTCATACATCACATATATCATTCATCACATCCTTTTGGCCATATCACATCACATAGCATACCCTACAAAAACAAGTTAGACGTCCTCTAATTGTTGTTTGCATGTTTTACGTGGCTGCTATGGGTTTCTAGCAAGAACGTTTCTTACCTACGCAAAATCCGCAAAGGCGATATGCCAATTGCTATTTACCCGTCATAAGGACCCTTTTCATCGAATGCAAGGACCCTTTTGGCCATATCACATCACATAGCATACCCTACAAAAAAAGTTAGACGTCCTCTAATTGTTGTTTGCATGTTTTACGTGGCTGCTATGGGTTTCTAGCAAGAACGTTTCTTACCTACGCAAAAGCCACAAAGGTGATATGCCAATTGCTATTTACCCGTCATAAGGACCCTTTTCATCGAATCCGATCTGACTAAAGTGGGAGAGACAGACACCCGCTAGCCACCTTATGCATCAAGTGTTGGGGAACGCAATAATTTCAAAAAAATTCCTACGCACACGCAAGATCATGGTGATGCATAGCAACGAGAGGGGAGAGTGTTGTCTATGTACCCTCGTAGACAGTAAGCGGAAGCGTTATGACAATGCGGTTGATGTAGTCATACGTCTTCACGATCGACCGATCCTAGTACTGAAAGTACGGCACCTCCGCGATCTGCACACGTTCGGCTCGGTGACGTCCCATGAACTCTCGATCTAGCTGAGTGTCAAGGGAGAGCTTCGTCAGCACGATGGCATGATGATGGTGATGCTGAAGCTACTGGCATAGGGCTTCGCCTGAGCACTACGACGATATGAGCGAGGTGGATTATGGTGGAGGGGGGCACCGCACACGGCTAAGGGATCAATGATCAACTTGTGTGTTCTAGGGTGCCCCCTCTCCCGTATATAAAGGAGCATGGGGGAGGCCGGCCGGCCCTAGGGCGCGCTGATACATCTCCATCGTATCTACTTTTCCAAACACTTTTGCCCTTGTTTTGGACTCTAACTTGCATGATTTGAATGGAACTAACCCGGACTGACGCTGTTTTCAGCAGAATTGCCATGGTGTTATTTATGTGCAGAAACAAAAGTTCTTGGAATGTCCTGAAACTTCACGGAACATATATTTGGAAATAATAAAAAATCCTTGCAAAAGATGAAGACCAGGGGGCCCACACCCTAGCCACGAGGGTGGGGGCGCGCCCAGTGGGCGCGTCCCCTACCTCATGGGCCCCCTGGAACTCCTCCATCCTCAACTCCAACTCTATATATTTGCTTTCGAGGAGAAAAAACTAAGAGAGAAGGATTCATCGCGTTTTATGATACGGAGCCGCTGCCAAGCCCTAAAACCTCTCGGGAGGGTTGATCTGGAGTCCAATCGGGGCTCCGGAGAGGGGAATCCATCGCCATCATCATCATCAACCTTCCTCCATCACCAATTTCATGATGCTCACCGTCGTGCGTGAGTAATTCCATCGTAGGCTTGTTGGACGGTGATGGGTTGGATGAGATTTATCATGTAATCGAGTTAGTTTTGTTAGGGTTTGATCCTTAGTATGCACTATGTTCTGAGATTGATGTTGCTATGACTTTGCTATGCTTAATGCTTGTCACTAGGGCCCGAGTGCCATGATTTCAGATCTGAACCTATTATGTTTTCATCAATATATGAGAGTTCTTGATCCTATCTTGCAAGTCTATAGTCACCTACTATGTGTTATGATCTGGCAACCCCGAAGTGACAATAATTGGGACCACTCCCGGTGATGACCGTAGTTTGAGGAGTTCATGTATTCACTATGTGTTAATGCTTTGGTCCGGTACTCTATTAAAAGGAGGCCTTAATATCCCTTAGTTTCCATTAGGACCCCGCTGCCACGGGACGGTAGGACAAAAGATGTCATGCAAGTTCTTTTCCATAAGCACGTATGACTATATTCAGAATACATGCCTACATTACATTGGTGAATTGGAGCTAGTTCTGTGTCACCCTAGGTTATGATTGTTACATGATGAACCGCATCCGGCATAATTCTCTATCACCGATCCATTGCCTACGAGCTTTCCATATATTGTTCTCCGCTTATTTACTTTTCCGTTGCTATTGCCATAATCACTAAAAATACCAAAAACATTACTTTTGCTATCATTACCTTTTGCTACCATTACCACTACTATCATATTACTTTGCTACTAAATACTTTGCTGCAGATATTAAGTTTCCAGGTGTGGTTGAATTGACAACTCAGCTGCTAATACTTGAGAATATTCTTTGGCTCCCCTTGTGCCGAATCAATAATTTGGGTTGAATATTCTACCCTCGAAAACTGTTGCGATCCCCTATACTTGTGGGTTATCACGCGCCAAGGAGGGGAGGAATCCTCCTCCTAGTAGGAGTAGGATTCCTCCTTTCCTAGTCCTACCTAGGAGGGGGAAGGAGGGAGTGGGAGAGAGGAAGGAAAGGGGGGGCGCCACCCTCCCTCCTAGTCCAATTCGGACCCAAGGGGGAGGGGGCTCGCGGCCTGCCCTGGCAGCCCCTCTCTCTCTCCAATAAGGCCCATCTAGGCCCACTAGTTCGCCCCGCGGGGGGGGGGGGGGGTTCCGTAACCCTCCGACACTCCGGTTTTCTCCGAAATCACCCGGTAAACTTTCGGTGTCCAAATATAGCCGTCCAATATATCAATCTTTATGTCTCGACCATTTCGAGACTCCTCGTCATGTCCGTGATCATATCCGGGACTCCGAACTACCTTTGATACATCAAAACACATAAACTCATAATACTGATCATCACCGAACGTTAAGTGTGCGGATCCTACGAGTTCGAGAACTATGTAGACATAACCGAGACTCATCTCCAGTCGATAACTAATAGCGGAACCTGGATGCTCATATTGGTTCCTACGTATTCTACGAAGATCTTTATCGGTCAAACCGCATAACAACATACGTTGTTCCCTTTGTCATCGGTATGTTACTTGCCCGAGATTCGATCGTCGGTATCTCAATACCTAGTTCAATCTCGTTATCGGCAAGTATGTTTACTCGTTCTGTAATGCAACATCCCGTAACTAACTAATTAATCACATTGCTTACAAGGCTTATAGTGATGTGCATTACCGAGAGGGCCCAGAGATACCTCTCCGATACACGGAGTGACAAATCCTAATCTCGATCTATGCCAACTCGACAAACACCATCGAAGACACCTGTAGAGCATCTTTATAGTCACCCAGTTACATTGTGATAGCACACTAAGTGTTCCTCTGGTATTCGGGAGTTGCATAATCTCATAGTCATAGGAACATGTATAAGTTATGAAGAAAGCAATAGCAACAAACTAAACGATCATCGTGCTAAGCTAATGGGTGGGTCAAGTCAATCACATCATTCTCTAATGACATGATCCCGTTCATCAAATGACAACTCTTGTCCATGGCTAGGAAACTTAACC
Organism: Triticum urartu; assembly: GCF_056163025.1. Lineage (NCBI taxonomy): Eukaryota > Viridiplantae > Streptophyta > Magnoliopsida > Poales > Poaceae > Triticum > Triticum urartu. The sequence continues at coordinate 144,803,091 of NC_141879.1, read as the reverse complement.
AACTTTGATTAACGATCTAGTCAAGTAGAGGCATACTAGTGACACATTGTTTGTGTATGTATTCACACATGTACTAAGTTTCTGGTTAGTAAAATTCTAGCATGAATAATAAACATTTTATCATGATATAAGGAAATAAATAATAACTTTATTATTGCCTCTAGGGCATATTTCCTCTAGTCTCCCACTTGCACTAGAGTCAATAATCTAGTTCACATCGTCATGTGATTTAACACCAATAGTTCACTTCTTTATGTGATTAGTTCACATCTCCATGTGACTAATACCCAAAGGGTTTACTAGAGTCAATAATCTAGTTCACATCTCTATGTGATTAACACCCAAAGAGTGATCATGTTTTTCTTGTGAGAGAAGTTTAGTCTATGGGTCTGCAACATACAGATCCGTATGTATTTTGTAAATTTCTATGTCTACAATACTCTGCATGGAGCTACTTTAGCTAATTGCTCCCACTTTCAATATGTATCTAGATAGAGACTTGGAGTAATCTAGATCGGTGTCAAAAACTTGCATCGACGTAACTCTTTACGACGAACTCTTTTATCACCTCCATAACCGAGAAATATTTCCTTCATCCTCTAAGGATAATTTTGACCGCTATCCAGTGATCTACTCCTAGATCACTATTGTACTCCCATGCCAAACTCATGCTAAGCTATACAATAGGTCTGGTACAACATAGCATACTTTGTAGAACCTATGGCCGAGGCATAGGGAATGGCTTTTCATTCTATTTCTATTTTCTGTCGTGGTCGGGTTTTGAGTCTTTACTCAACTTCACACCTTGCAACACAGGCAAGAACTCCTTCTTTGACTGTTCCATTTTGAATTACTTCAAAATCTTGTGAAGGTATGTACTCATTGAAAAATCTTATCAAGCGTCTTGATCTATCTCTATAGATCTTGATGCTCAATGTGTAAGCAGTTTTACCGAGGTCTTTCTTTGAAAAACTCCTTTATGCTTTCTAGAAAATTTTACATTATTTCCAATCAACAATATGACATTCACATATACTTATCAGAAAGGCTGTAGTGCTCCCACTCATTTTCTTGTAAATACAGGCTTCACCGCAAGTCTGTATAAAACCATATCCTTTGATCACTTTATCAAAGTATATATTCCAACTCTGAGATGCTTGCACCAGTCCATAGATGGATCGCTGGAGCTTGCACACTTTGTTAGCACCTTTAGGATTGACAAAACCTTCTTGTTGCATCATATACAACTCTTCTTGAAGAAATCCATTAAGGAATGCAGTTTTGACATCCATTTGCCAGATTTCATAAAATGTGGCAATTGCTAACATGATTCAGACAGCTTAAGCATCGCTATGAGTGATAAAATCTCATCGTAGTCAACATCTTGAACTTGTCGAAAACCTTTTGCGACAATTCGAGCTTTGTAGATAGTAATACTACTATCAGTGTCCGTCTTCCTCTTGAAAATCCATTTGTTCTTAATGTCTCACTGATCTACGGGCAAGTCAATCAAAGTCCATACTTTGTTCTAATACATGGATCTCATCTCATATTTCATGGCTTCAAGCCATTTCATGGAATCTGGGCTCATCATCGCTTCCTCATAGTTCGTAGGTTCGTCATGGTCAACTAACATGACCTCTAGAACATGATTACTGTACCACTTTAGTGCAAAACGTATTCTGGTTGACCTACGAGGTTCGGTAGTAACTTGATCTGAAGTTTCATGATCATCATCATTAACTTCCTCACTAATTTGTGTAGGAATCACTAGAACTGATTTCTGTGATGAACTACTTTCCAATTCGGGAGAAGGTACAATTACCTCATCAAGTTCTACATTCCTCCCACTCACTTCTTTCGAGAGAAACTTCTTCTCTAGAAAGGATCCACTCTTAGCAACAAAGATCTTACCTTTTGTATCTGTGATAGAAGGTGTACCCAACAGTTTCTTTTGGGTATCCTATGAAGACACACTTTTCCGATTTGGGTTTGAGCTTATCAGGCTGAAAGTTTTTCACATAAGCATCACAACCCCAAACTTTAAGAAACGACAGCTTAGGTTTCTAGCCAAACCATAGTTCATACGGTGTCGTCTCAATGGATTAGGCGGTGCCCTATTTAACGTGAATGTAGCTGTCTCTAATGCATAACCCCAAAACGATAGTGGTAAATCAGTAAGAGACATCATAGATTGCACTATATCCAATAAAGTATGGTTATGACGTTTAGACACACCATTATGCTGTGGTGTTCTAGGTGGCATGAATTTGTGAAACTATTCCACATTGTTTTAGTTGAAGACCAAACTCGTAACTCAAATATTCATCTCCGCGATCAGATCCTAGAAATTTTATTTTCTTGTTACGATGATTTTCCACTTCACTCTGAAATTCTTTGAACTTTTCAAATGTTTCAGACTTATGTTTCAACAAGTAGATATACCCATATCTGCTTAAATCACCAGTGAAGGTCAGAAAATAACGATACCCGCCACGAGCCTCAACACTCATCGGATCGCATACATCATTATGTATTATTTCCAATAAGTTAGTTTCTTGCTCCATTGTTCCGGAGAACGGAGTCTTAGTCATCTTGCCCATGAGGCATGGTTTGCAAGCATCAAGTGATTCATATTCAAGTGATTCCAAAAGTCCATCAGCATGGATTTTCTTCATGCGCTTTACACCATGACCTAAATGACAGTGCCACATATAAGTTGCACTATCATTATTAACTTTGCATCTTTTGGCTTCAATATTATGAATATGTGTATCACTACGATTGAGATTCAATAAACCATTTATGACCATAGAAGGTTTTATTCATTAATAGAAGAACAATTATTATTTGACATAAATGAATAACCGTATTGCAATAAACATGATCCAATCATATTTATGCTCAACGCAAACATCAAATAACATTTATTTTAGGTTCAACACTAATCCCGAAGGTAAAGGGAGTGTGCGATGGTGATCTTATCAACCTTGGAATCACTTCCAACTCACATCATCACCTCGCCCTTAACTAGTCTCTGTTTATTTTGCAACTCTTGTTTCGAGTTACTACTCTTAGCAACTGAACCAGTATCACATACTGAGGGGTTGCTATAAACACTAGTAAAGTACACATCAATAACATGTATATCAAATATACCTTTGTTCACTTTGCCATCCTTCTTATCCGCCAAGTACCTAGGGCAGTTCCACTTCCAGTGACCATTTCCTTTGTAGTAGAAGCACTCAGTTTCAGGCTTGGGTCTAGCTTTGAGCTTCTTCATGGGAGTAGCAACTTGCTTGCTATTCTTCTTTGAAGTTCCTCTTTCTTTCCCTTTGCCCTTTTCTTGAAACTAGTGGTCTTGTTAACCATCAACAATTGATGCTATTTCTTGATTTCTACCTTCAACGATTTCAGCATCGCGAAGAGCTTGGGAATTACTTTCGTCATTCCTTGCATATTATAGTTCATCACTAAGTTCTAGTAACTTGATGATAGTGACTAGAGAACTTTATCAATTACTATCTTATCTGGAAGATTAAATCCCACTTGGTTCAAGCAATTGTAGTACCCAGACAATCTGAGCACATGCTCACTGGTTGAACTATTCTCCTCCATCTTGTAGGCAAAGTACTGTCAGAGGTCTCATAGCTCTCATCACGGGCATGCGTCTAAAGTACCAATTTTAACTCTTGGAACATCTTATATGCTCCGTGGCGTTCAAAACTTTTTAAGTCCCGGTTATAAGCTTTAAAGCATGGCGCACTAAACTATCAAGTAGTCATCATACCAAGCTTGCCAAACGTTCATAACGTCTGCATTTGCTCCTGCAATAGTTTCGTCACCTAGCGGTGCATCAAGGACATAAATCTTCTATGCAGTAATGAGGATAATCCTCAGATCACGGAGCTAGTCCGCAGTATTGCTACTAACATCTTTCAACATAGTTTTCTCTAGGAACATATCATAAATAAAACGGGCAAGCTATACACGAGCAATTGATCTACAACATAGATATGCAAATACTATCAAGACTAAGTTCAAGATAAATTTAAGTTCAATTGATCATATTAGTTAAGAACTCCCACTTAGATAGACATCCCTCTAATCATCTAAGTGATCATGTGATCCATATCAAGTAAACCATGTCCGATCATCATGTGAGATGGAGTAGTTTTCAATGGTGAACATCACTATGTTGATCATATCTACTATATGATGCACGCTCAACCTTTCGGTCTCAGTGTTCCGAGGCCATGTATGCATATGCTAGGCTCGTCAAGTTTAACCCGAGTATTCTGCATGTGCAAAACTGGCTTGCACCCGTTGTATGTGAACGTAGACCTTATCACACCCGATCATCACATGGTGTCTCGGCACGACGAACTATCGCAATGGTGCATACTCAGGGAGAACACTTGTACCTTGAAATTTAGTGCGGGTTCATCTTATAATGCTACCATTATACTAAGCAAAATAGGATGCATAAAAGATAAACATCACATGCAATCGAAATATGTGACATGATATGGCCATCATCATCTCGTGCCTTTCATCTCCATCTCCAAAGTACCGTCATGATCTTCATCGTCACCGGCATGACACCATGACCTCCATCATCTTGATCTCTATCAAAGTGTCGTCACATGGTCGCCTCGCCAACTATTGCTTTTGCAACTATTGCTATCGCATAGCGATAAAGTAAAGCAATTATATGGCGCTTGCATCGTATGCAATAAAGAGACAACCATAAGGCTTCTCCAGTTGCCGATAACTTTAACAAAACATGATCATCTCATACAACAATTTATATCTCATCCCGTACTGACCATATCACATCACAACATGCCCTGCAAAAACAAGTTAGACGTCCTCTACTTCGTTGTTGCAAGTTTTACGTGGCTACTACGGGCTTAGCAAGAACCGTTCTTACGTACGCATCAAAAACCACAATGCGGTATAGTGATTGCTTTTTGATCTTCAGAAAGAACCATGTTCATTGAATCCGATTCAACTAAAGTGGGAGAAACTGACACCCACCAGCCACCTGTGTGTGAAGCACGTCGGTAGAGCCAGTCTCGCGTAAGCGTACGCGTAATGTCGGTCTGGGCCGCTTCATCCAACAGTACTGCCGAATCAAGAAACAACTAGTGACGACAAGCAATATGTATATACCCACGCCCACAACTCCTTCGTGTTCTACTCGTGCATATAACACTACCAAAAAAAGACACATCCATGACATTTTGGGCCGAACGAAATTTTTTTCTGTCATACTTATGACAGTTCTATGATGATAATTGTGACAAAACCCGGTATCATCATAGATGTGGTGGGGTCCTACTTCTATGACAAAAAATCATGACACAAAATGGGCTTTTCGTCCTGGGCGGGCCGGAGACGCAGCTGCATGATATTCTTTGGGCCATCCATGACGGGAAAAACCGTCATAGAAGTGAGGGCGCAGAAAATATCAGGGAGTCCCCGATTACGGTGGGTGGTCGGGGGTCGAGTGATGCGCATTTCTCTCGTACATACGCGCATGTGTGCGAGGCGTTGGGCTCTAACTGAACCCGAGCGAGGCATTGGGCTCTAACTGAACCCGAGTGATTGCACTGCAGGCTACGCGTTACTGAACCCGAGCGATCCATCGATGGCTATTAACTGAACCCGATCGAGTGATTCCTTCGCTACTGCTGCTAACTGAAGCTGATCGATGCTGCCTCTGGATGGATAGTGATTGTTGCGGGGGGGGGGGGGGGGGTGGACGAACAGTTCCCGGTGAGGGTGGATGAACAGGACCCCGTGGTGTTGCCTCTGGATGAACAGTACCCTGATCGATCAAGCCAGTTGGGGCCGGATGAACAGGACCCCGTGGAGGGCAGGATGAACAGGACCACCCCATGGAGGGCAGGATGAATAGTAGATGGTGGAGGGCAAGATGAACAGTAGCTCGTGGAGGGGTGGTTGAACAGGAGCCCGTGGAGAGGGCTGGTTGAACAGTAGCTGGTGGAGTAGCGCGCGGTGGAGGCTGGATGAATATGAGCCCAAGGATGAACAGTCGCAGGTGGAGGCTGGAGGAGGTAGGCGATGGATGAACAGTAGCCCGTGGAGGCTGGAGGGGGTCGACGGTGGAGATGAATAGTATCCCGTGGAGTCCCGTTTTGCGGTACGCCACACCCCTCCCGATGAACATGACCCCCGTTTCGACTGTAGCGCTCCAACACAAGTCTGTTTCCTCCGTTTTGCGGTATGCCACACCCCTCCCGATCAACAGGACCCCCGTTTCGACCGTAGGAGGTCCGTTTCCTCCGTTTTGCGGTACGACAGACCCCTCCCGATGAACAGGATCCCGTTTCAAACGTGGCCGGTCGAACACAAGGCCCTTTCCTCCGTTCTGCGGTATGCTAGGCCTCGTTTCCATTGACTGTTCCATCCAAGCCCTCCCGATTAACACGACGACACATTCCGTTCGGACCCAGCCGGTTGGCTCCCCATGAACACGACGACGACGTTGTTTCTCCATTCGGACCCAGCCATGTACACGAGCCCTGGCCGTACGTACGCGCGAGTAGGCGTTCGAGACCACGCCCGTATGTACGTACATGGCGGTATTTACTTTCTTGCACCCTGGCCGCTGTACATACGTGTACATGCTACGTGTGCGCCTCTACTACGACACGTGCGCGCCTCTACATCGACTAGTATGTACGTACACGTTCGCGACCAGAATGACAATGCTACGTACACTTCGACCAAGTGGGTCCCGACTGTCAAGCACTTCCTTATGTGCGAAGATGTAGCTGGTGGGTCCCAACAGTCAGGGGGGCGAATCGTTTTTTTGCCCTGACGCACTTCCTGGCGTGCGAAGATGTAGCTGGTCGGTCCCAGCAGTCAGGGGGTGAATCGTTTTTTTGCCCGGATGCACTTCCTTGCGTGCGAAGATGTAGTAGGTGGGTCCCAGTAGTCAGGGGGAAACATTTTTTTCATGAAATACGATGGCCCGTCCGGTGGGTCCCCGTTGTCAGGTGGAGGAATAATTATTTTGCGCGTAATAAGGAGGCAGTTCCTTGCCGCGACCGTGGACCCAGTTGTCAGCCTCTCCACGTACAGTACTCTTCCGATGGAAGTCGTTCCTTGACCACATTGACCACGCCGCGCCGAGAGCACCAGGGCGGTGGACGACAGCGAGGCCTAGAAAGGGGACGGCGCAGAGCCGGGGAAGACGCGGCAGCGGAAGCCCGCGCGGAGAGGAGTACGAGGGTTCACTGGTTCGGCTACGGTGTGAGGCTGCCGTCGCCGCAGGGCCTGGCCAGTGGTGGGAATAGTAGGGGGCGATAAGGTCTCCGCGACAGCACAGCCGGCCACGGGAGGCAGGAGCAAGCGGCATGACCGGCGCTGCTTTGGGCGGCTAGAGCAAGAAGACTAGAGGTTGAAGAAGCACTACGGCCATTGGATGGACATCGTACGGTCACTAGAGCTAGAATCATTCATATTGACTAAGTTGGTAAAGCATTCCGTCCCCGTCAACTTAGTAGGCCCACAAGTCAGCCACCCACCAAGGTGGGCCCCAACTAGTAGGGGGAGCATTCATTTTTTTTGTGCGTAATAAGGAGGCACTTCCGGTGGGTCCGAGATGACAGTGCGGGGAACATTTTTTCGTGAAATACGATGACCCGTCCGGTGGGTCCCAGCAGTCTGGTGGAAAACACTTTTTTCTCAAAATACGGTGGCCCGTCCGGTGGGTCCCTACTGTTAGGTGGAGGAATCATTATTTTCCGCGTAATAAGGAGGCACTACCTTGCTGCGGCTGTGGACCCAGCTGTCAGCCTCTCCACGTACAGTACACTTCCGATGGAAGTCGTTCCTTGACCACGTTGACCACGCCGCGTTCCGTTGCATGCATGCGTCCATGGGCGTGGTGCGTCCCCACTGTCAGCCTCTCACGTACAGTCATGTTCCCATGACTCTCGGTTGTTTACCACGTTGACCACATCGTGCTGAACGCACCAAAGGCTGGTGGACGACGAGGCCCTAGACTGGAACGACCCGGAGATGGGGAAGACAGGGTAGTGGAGTCGTAGATGGAGAGGAGTGGCAAACTTGACTATTTCGGGTGCGCGGCAGCACAGCCGCGGTGCCGCCCACGGGAGACAGGAGCAAGAACAGAGGTTGAAGAAGGAGCACGGCTGTTGGATTAACATCCAACGGTCCAGCTGCTAGAATCATTTGTTGATTAAGTTGACAAAGCCCTGCGTACACGTACGCTTAGTAGGACCACAAGTCAACCACCAAATCTGACGCGTCCCAGCTGTCAATGGGAGGAATAATTTTTTTCGCATAACAAGGAGGCACTTCCTTCCGTGCGAAGATACAGCTGGTGGGTCCTAGCTGTCAGGTGGAGGAAACAATTTTTTTCAGCTTAAAAAGGAGGAACTTTCCTTTCGTGCGACCATGGACCTTGTGGGTCCCAGCCGTCAGGCTCTCCACATACAATCCTCTTTCGATGACTCTCGTTTACTGAACACGCCGCACCGAGCGCAGCGAGGCGGTGGACGACGGCGAGGCCCCGGACGGGAACGACTCGGAGATGGGAAGATGCGACAGTGGAGTCGTAGATTGAGTGGATGAGAAGGGTTATAACTGGTTCTGGTGCGGCGTGGGGCTGCAGTCGATGGAGAATAACAGGAGGTGTGGAGGGGTGGAGGGATAGCCTGGCCGGCGGTGGGGTAGCGCTTCGCAGCGATGCGTGCTAAGCAGAGCCGCTAGCCGCAGGAGGCCGGACCAGGCAGTCCCGGCGACGCTGGAGGAAGAAGACGAGAGATTGAAGGTGCATGCCGACCTAGTTGACAATGCCCTGCGTAGGGTTCGACCTATTAGCCCACATGCCAGCCTGCAAAAATGTGGCATATATTTAACCCATGTTTTCTAGAATGTACAGTCCATTTGCTGGGTTGGGTGAACAAATAATTTCGCGTCAATGCGGGCCATTTATATTATCTAAGAAATCCCAGCCCATTTGCACTTCCTTCAAATACACGAATTAGCTGGGATCATTATATATAATGTTATGTTTGAAGGAGCAATTAATATCAAACATAAACCGGAGAGGCACATTTTTATATACATAATTAACAAATTAGCGAGTTATTGCTCAAACTAAAAATGAGCGCGTTATTATTACATTGGTCCTTAAAATCTTCGCAAGCTTTTGTACGCAATCACAAGGATTTTCCTTGCCTATGAGTCAAAAACAACCAGGATTTTCCTTGCCAACTTTTGTTAAACATTTACTTTTATAAGTTAATAACACGTGGGATGTTTTCATAATGTATATATAAGTCTCTATAAAATATACGATAATAGTAATAATATAAATATATATAATGTGGTTAAAAAATACATTGGACTGCCGATCTTTAAGAAAAAGCCCATAGGCCGGTATGGACCTCAAAACATAAGTTGAAACCACTGTCACCCGTATGTCGTGGGCTACGCATGTTAAAATACAAAACCTAGGCCTAGCTGATACTTGTTCGCCCTCTGGAAAAAAATGATACTAGATCCCCGAGCGAACTGGATTATAGAGGGGGCCGGTGGCACGACTGATGAAGCACATTGGGAGAGATTTTTTTTTCTTCAGTGGATGGCTCTCGATGGCGTTTTTTTACTTGCCTCTACACCATACAACTTGTATTTTTAGCCTCCCAGTCCGTGGTGGACCAGCAGCCCATTTGCTGGGCGGGCCAACCTACAGAAACCAGCACTCGATTTTTCATCAAGCCCCCAAAACAACGCAATAGTATGTTTGTTTTGAGGCCGAAAACATTACGGCAGGGGTTGAGCGGGGGAGGGGGCAAGACAAAGCAAAAGTATTAAAAAGAGATGATGCGCCGTTGCTACACTAACAAAGCAGGTGCAATTCTTCTCAAGAAGAAGGTGTGCCGTTGACACCCACACGTCACATACCCCACAGTAGGCATACTAACAAGTTCACACACAAGCACAATAGAAAAGGTAAACATTCGTATCAAACTCAGGTTCACAGGACACGTTCATATTCATAACCAACATTCACTATCAACAACTCAAAAGATTTATATATACACAAGTTCAGCATGTCTATGGATCCAGATGATTGATAGATCACACAACAATAGTCATAGATAATTCACAAAAAGATTCAGATATACACATGTTCAGCATGTTTATGCATCCAAATGATTGAGATCATAGCCAATATGATCCATGGACGAACTTTAATTACCTAGGGTACAGACTGGTAAATGGTGTTTAGTCGGAGGTACTTCTTGCTAAAATTAATGCTTGTATGAGTAAACTTTTGAGTACATAAGAGGCATCACAGACAATCTGAACTTTGCTTGTAGGTTTATCCTCAAATAGTGGCCTCGTGCCGAGGGAGGTTTGAGAAACTTGGCCACTACTTTCATCCAACTAGTTTACTGGCTCATCTTAGTCCTGTAGCTCGCCAAAATTCTACATTGCAGACTGGTAAATGGTGTTCAGTCGGAGGTACTTCTTGCTAAAATTAATGCTTCTACGAGTAAACTTTCGAGTACATAAGAGGCAGCACAGACAATCTGAACTTTGCTTGTAGGTTTATCCTCAAATAGTGGCCTCGTGCCGAGGGAGGTTTGAGCAACTTGGCCACTACTTACATCCAACTAGTTTACTGGCTCATCTTGGTCATGTATCTCGCCAAAATTCTACATTGCAGACGAGAAAGGAGGCGGTTGAGAAAATGAACCACCCAAATTTTCTGTACAGTTCAACTGAAATGGAGCATCCCTGGCGTGCAGACTGATTAAGTGCCAGATGAATATACGCATCAACCAACTTGTCTGGAATCTTTAGACACCATGCCATATAGTTCGCTACCATATGTGCAGATAACCAAAAGGCACAAGTTGGGACCAAAGACTGGACTACGTTTTTCTGGGCTATGCGCCAAGCAATATTTTTGGCGTTCACTCTCCTAATACTTGGAGTTTGACAATTGGTTGACGCCGGTTGATACTCGAATGAATATATGCACTTCTTCTTGTCAACATCGATGCTTGTCTGAGTGAACTTTGGAGTACATAGCAGTAGCATAAGTACCTGTCCATTTGATCTTTTTGTGCAGTTCTACTAAAATCACCCAATGTAATGATTTTCCTGTGAGTTTAGGCTCCAAGTTACTCCTTTATGAAATCAGCAAACAGTAGCACAATACCAAATTACCAATACATATGACAAGCACAATAATCAGGATAAAGACTAGTACCAACCTGTGTGAGGTAGCATATCAATTACTATTTCCTTTGACTGGAAGCCGAGATAAGCCAAGCGACTGACAGCAAAGGAAGAATGCAAGCCGAGATTAGTGACTAACAGGAAAGGAAGGAATCTGTCGAGGCAATGAAGCACCCAAAGTTTTTGTGCAGTTGCACCAAAATCGAGCATCCCTGTTGGCACATATATTGAGAGAGTGAGATTACTGTAATAGTGGGACTAGTTGATGAAACATACACTAACAAATAGAAGCGCCCTCATTATCTTAATGGGTAAAGTTAGCATTCCCTCCCTGCTCCACCACATGATTCACCTCATAGACAAACATACACACGTACATGATTCAGCATAGGGTGCTACTAAAGATTTGTTTAACTCCGACAGGAAAATTAGGCAACAATAAATTAGTGGTACTTAAGTACTCCTAATTAATCAAGTGAGACAGCAGAAGTGGAAGGGCTCCCTGGAGGATCGTCTCACATGTAAGGTAGTCATTGCCGGAGCCCTTGAATGGCCTCGACTGAGGCCTCTGGCTTGAGCAAGATCGCCTTGGCACTGTTTACTCTTCTTCTTCTTCCTTTTCATGCTCTGTTTCTCAGTCTCCTCACCAGTTGGTGAAACCAAGTAAATGATTGGCCTTCTATTTCATAATTGGTTTTGTCAGTGAGGGAGTACAAGTGTACTAGTAAAAATACCATTACTTTCTCATGGCAGTCGCAAAACAGAGATGAACACATGCATTAAATATCATTCTTACCTAAAGGAAGGTTATCGTGCCAATATGGATGATGATGATTGGAACACGGATCTCCCTTTGCGCAGTTCCACCGAAATGAACCAACTGTTCCATTCTGACATTCCAGTTAAACAGCACAAAAGTCACTTCTTTTAAGAAGAGTTTTGTGCAGTGCACCAAAAGGTCACAACAGCAACCAGGTGAAATGGATATCCCTGTTTGCACAAAAAGCTACAGAGGAAACCGTCAGAGTCTCAAACAATTACAAGCAAAAACATTTGGCTAAACTTGTCATGGCTTATAACAGTGGCATGGCTTCATTTTTACCAGGGGCATTAGATTAAGAATAGCTAAATATTTGGTATATGGGCATGGGACAGTGGGTGCATCAGCAGTCCAGCACCATGTACCTAAACAGGGGCATAAAGTGGTGATTCATAGTTTGTTGCCCTGAGAAACAAACATCCAAGAAACATATCTGGGTTGGTCCCATTTTTGTTCACTCTAGCCACCTACTCCTATGTGTGGATAGCAAATCTAGTCCTGGTCATACCACTGTGTACAACGTTACCCTATATTTCCCTTTTCGACCAAGAGACCGGTTGGATGACCAGTCTGTACTACTTTCACCCCCTTTCCTTCCTGTTTGTACCAAGTCCGATGTACTACATACTAAATTCCCCCACCCCACTTTATTTCTTGTTTGAACCAAGTACAAGATTTGACTCCATGAAGTAGCTTTACCTCTAACAATAGAGGAAAAAATAGGTGACATTGGACCATCTGATCGAGAGGGGCTGAGAGGTAGAAAATGATGCACATGCAGCAACGTAGCGAGCTGGGCAAGTAGATCTAAGGCGGTTTCGAAGGAAGATATACCTGAAGGTCGTCGGGATGTGGATAGGTGGGCGGCGGGAGGCTGGATCCGCCCACACTAGGGCAAAGATGAAGAGATCGGAGGACCTCTCGCGCGAGCGCTCGGCCAGAGATAACGGTGCAGCCAGCAGTGGGTCTCCTCCCTCGCTGTCGACGACAGCCTAAACGCTGCCCCTCCTCCCCTTCACCGGTGGAGGGGGATATGTCCGGATCTGTAACCAGTGGTGAGGATAGAAATACAGTGTTTTTTGAAGGGAGAAAGACAATGTTACCACCCCTATCTTGTTTAGATCTGGAGAAGAGGAGAGTGTGTGAATAGAGCAACCCTAGCAAGCAAGTGCAGAGGCTCCGGCCTATATATACGTAGTGGGGTAGTTTTCCTTTTTCACTCCATCAAAAAATCGTTTAAAATTGTGTACTACGTGCCAGGTTGCCGTTTTTTAGTTGTTGATTGTTTTTTGAGATAGCTACCCGCTTGTTCCAAGTGGTGTTACGGTGTGCCAGGTCGCACTTTGTATTGTTCAAGTCTGGTACAAGTCCCTCCATTAAATGAACAACCACCCCCTCGTAAAAATTGTGAACAAGCCCACGGCTAAAACTATCGGAAATGTGGGTTGCCCCAACATGCATTATTATTTATATTTTCTACTCCCTCCATTCCTAAATATAAGTCTTTTTATTAGCCACACCTAAGACAAGATTTTTTTATTAGCAGTGAACCCCACATGTCATAGACACAAAAAGTGTGGCAAGATTCCCTTAGGCAAGCCAAAGTGTGTCTAACAATTTGAGCAACTGAAGTTAGGCAAGTGTGGCAAGTGTGGGAAAAATAATGTGGCAACATAAGACAAACATAGTCACAATCCAAACAGCCCTAATTTTTTGTGACATGCATGAAAATTTGGTTAGTTAAACTTATAGTCAAAATTTGGCAAGGTGCATCAAATCAACACATGCAAGTATCAAAAGGGAAGTCATGGCATGCATGCATGCATTGTACTGCCCTCGTTTCCAAATGTAAGTCTTTTTAGAGATTGCAACAAGTGACTACATACGAAGCAAAATATGTCTACATACATCCGTATGTAGTAGTCCATTTGAAATGTGTAAAAAGACTTATATCGAGTGCAGTGCTTTGATGTGTCGCGTCAACTCGTACAAGACCGAGAAGTTTCATTACTACAACGCCCTCTCCCTCGCGGACTGAGCTCCGGTGCCTTAATTGCACCTGCCTTTGGCTGTATGACAGGTGGGCCAACCACCTGTTGGGCCCACCTGTCATAGACACAAAGGCAGGACTAGTAAGAGATTTCGCTACACGCTCCTTGACGGAGGCGAACTTGTGGATGCAGTTGACCATCATGTCGTCCATGCGAGAGGCGAAGCCGGCGACGGTGAGGGCTACGACGCCGGCGGTTGCTAGCACCGTCTGGAAATGCTACGCAGTGCGGGGCCGCAGGCCGGCACCTTGGATGATTTGGCACAGCCGACTGCCGCTCACGACCATCGCCTCCATAGGTGCTTCTGGCTCCTGGTCACTTGGTCTTGGATTGGAGTGAGCAGTGTTGCGCAGAGAATAAGGAGTATACGGATTGGAGTGGTGGGGCGCCTTTATATGAGAATCCAAACTCTGTTGCATGCACATCGTGCTGGCTCTATCCTGCTTCTCCAATTAATTCCCTCTGCATGTAGAGTAATTTGAGGATGCATCATTGACCATTCAACATCTCGGGAACCGCTACCCTCTCCCTCCTTGGCATTCAAGCACCTATGGAGGCGAGGCAACTGCCGCTCGCGTCTATCGCGTGTCAGGAGATGTTCCCGTCGATGACGAGGTGCCTATGGTGACTTCGTAAATTTCAAGATGATAGTACTAGTATACTCAATATTGTGCACCGCGACCAAGGCCGAGAGGAAAAAAAAAGAACTACGTATTTATTTATGGTGGAGATTCATTCATTTTGCTCCATATGTACTCCGTCTCGGTGCAGTGTAGTCACTTGTTGAAATCTCTAGAAAGGAAAATACTCCTTTCTGGTTTACAGGGCTATACTAGCAAGTAGTACTACAATAGTGGGCTCACATAGCAATTTTGTCTCATGCAAGAGCCTGGCTATATGCGTGCTCCAAGGTTTGCAACTGCCATGTTCGGGTTGCACTTGGCTCTTCGCCTCTTCGAGAAGACGAACAATGATGTTACTACTATTTCTTCTACAGTATCGAATCCACTTCTGCATGTTTGAATCCACTGCTGCTTGTCCGTCCACCGCGAGCGGGAGGGATAAGCAAAAGCCTGTCCTCGTCTGCGAGCCACCGCACGCATGGGCGAGGGACAAGGTGTGTAGTAGTAGTAAAATCAAGCTTCTCCTTGTTGTACGAGTTGACGCGACACATCATAGCACTGGCCCCACATGGTTGCCTCTAAACTTGGCTGAAAGACCTGCAGTGTACAATACTCCATTTGCTGCAACCTCTAACATTTACCCCACCACAAATTAAAATATATATTCCTGTCTTGACCAGATGAGCGTGCAAACTAGAATCACCAGGATGACAGGTAGGGCCAGAAGATTATTTTAACCAAAAAATATAGCATGGAGCCGACCCCAACGATTTTAGGGCCTATTTGGTTCCAATAGGTCACCTAACTTATAAGTCGGGTGACTTAAAACCAGTGACTTATAAGTCACGCCTGTTTGGTTGTCTGACTTATAAGTCACCTGACCACACCTTCTCACCTTGGTTTTTTATGTAAAGGTGATGGGACCCACTCAAAAGGGGGTGCCTTATAAGTTGGGGTGACTTATAAGTTTGGTCTGTTTGGCAAAATAAGTCACTTTTTTCACTTTTCGACTTATAAGTTGGTGACTTATTTGGAACCAAACAGGCCCTTAAGCTTACATGCACGGTACACGCTATCCTAGACTACTCTACACATGAAACTGCCACACGAGCGTCCGGGTTGCGCTTGGCTCTTCGCCTCTTTGGGAAGTTGAACAATGGCCCTGTTTGGATACTCTAACTCAGTTAGAGGTTAGAGTTAGATTCTAACCCAGAACTAACCCTGAACTAACTCTAACCAAAAAGGTGTTTGTATAGCAGGGTTAGATGGAGCGCGAATACGGCGAGGCGCCTTCACGGGTGGTGCGAGAGGGAGGGAGGGAGAGGACAAGAAGCTTCGAGAAAGTGAGGAGGGATCTTCCTCGGCAAGAGCGAGAGAAAAAGGTGTTTTTTAGTGGTCCTGAGAAGAACTAACCCAAATAAGCACCTCTTGGGTGGGTCAGATTTTTTGGATGAGTTAGATGCATCTAACCCAAACTAACCCTCCTGTTTGGATATTTTTGGGTTAGTTGGGTCCAAACTAACCCAAACTAACTCTAAGCCGTGGATTCAAACATGGCCAATGATGGAGTACTACTGCAGTGGAGGAGTACTACAGTATGCTTCTGGCCATTTGACACCGATTGAACTACTGCATGTCCACCGCGTACGGGAGGGAGAGCGTGTAGCGAATGAAAGCTTCTCCTAGTTTTGCCAGCCACCACGCTCATGGGCGAGGGAGGGACGCAGCTTCATTGACTTACTGCTCCTACCTTTATGTCCATGACAGGTGGGCCCAACAGGTCGGTGGCCCACCTGTCATGCAGCCAAAGACAGCTGCGGTTAAGGCAAGAGGGCGTTGTAGTAATCAAACTTCTCGGTCTTGTACGACTTGACTTAACACATCAAAGCACTGCACTCGATATATTTCAATAATTTTCGTTTACCGATGCATTAATTACAACGCATGCATGCATGTCGTGACTCTCCTTTTGATACTTGCATGTGTTGACTTAATGCACCTTGGAGTAGTATGAATATGTGATGGTAAAACTTTGTAATGCCCCGGCCCTAATAAAGCGAGAGATGGTTGTGCACGAGGAGGGCGAGATCATGCGGACGGAACAGGACTCGATGATGGAGCTCTCTATGGCCTCGATGGACCTCACCTTGCTCCACTGCCCCTTGTGCCTCCGCCCCTTGAAGCTTGAAGTGTATGAGGTTCGAATACACCTCGTCCGTTCGGCTGATCGAGCAAGGTGCATGTTTCTTGATTGATGTGTTGTTCAATTGATTTGTGCAATGCGAGGGAGGGACGCAGCTTCATTGACTTACTGCTCCTGCCTTTGTGTCCATGACAGGTGGGCCCAACAGGTCGGTGGCCCACCTGTCATGCAGCCAAAGACAACTACGGTTAAGGCGAGAGGGCGTTGTAGTAATCAAACTTCTCGGTCTTGTACGAGTTGACGCAACACATCAAAGCACTGCACTCGATATATTTCAATAATTTGCGTTTACCTATGCATTAATTACAACGCATGCATGCATGCCGTGACTCTCCTTTAGATACTTGCATGTGTTGATTTAATGCACCTTGGAGTAGTATGAATATGTGATGGTAAAACTTTGTAATGCCCCGGCCCTAATAAAGCAAGAGATGGTTGTGCACGAGGAGGGAGAGATCATGCAGACGGAACAGGACCCGACGATGGAGCTCTCTATGGCCTTGATGGACCTCACCTTGCTCCACTGCCCCTTGTGCCTCCGCCCCTTGAAGCCTCAAGTGTATGAGGTTCGAATACACCTCGTCAGTTCAGCTGATCGAGCAAGGTGGAGGTTTCTTGATTGATGTGTTGTTCGACTGATTTGTGCAGTGCAAGGGAGGGCACCTGGCTTGCATGGACTACCGCGTCGAGCGCCCTGGGAACCAGAGGCAGTGCCAGAAGTGCGAGCACGGCGGTGGCTTCGACGTGCGGAACACGGCGGTGGACTCTACGTCACTTGCCACAAGCTCGCCGATCACCAGAGCGTGTGTCCGCTCGCGCCCTGCAAATGCCCCATGCCCGTCTGCGGCTATGAAGGCCCGCCGCCGGTGCTCTCCCACCACATCAGCACCATGCATTCCATGCCCGTGCACATGATCTAGTAAGGCAAGGCGCTCTAGCTGCAAGTGCCACTGTCGGAGCCACGACTCTTGCTGTTCACGGAGGAGGACGACCGCGCATTTTTCTTGGTCGGCGGCATGCTCGACATCGGCGCGCGCGCCTATCGCTGTGTCGTTCATCTGCATCAGAGCGGGGGCGTCCCCACTGCCGCACTACGTGGCCAAGCTGTGGGCGAACGGCCCACCGGGGGAGCCCAAAGGCAGGACCGACGCCGTCAAGGTGGAAATGGAGGTGACAAAAAGTAGGGATCCCGGCGACGTCGCCGTGCAGGAGCTGACCTTCTTCACAGTTCCACCCAAGCTACTAGCCGGGGCTAAGCTGGTGTTCTTCCACATTTAGATTGACAAGCTCATGTCCTAAATGATTCTACAGTGCCTTCTGTTTATCTTAGTAATATGCTAATATAGGGGTTTGCTCGGTATAGTTTAGCTTAAGAGATGGTGGGTTTTGGTGGCGATGTAGCAATTACCTCGACATCAGATCAGCAGTGAAAGTAATTTCGAATAGTCGAATGGATCGTGTCTGTTGGATATAAAGATCCTTTGGGTAAGAAGTAACAGCTTATATGCTTTTTTTCGAAACGGAACATAATTTTTGTTGACATGCACTAATATTTTTGAAACGGACGTCGGGCTGTAGCTAGAAGGGCGGTTGGGACGCGACATCGGCCCATACCGCGGTGACCCCCGATTGGGACACACCAACTGTGGATTTTCTCCCTCGCCGATGTCGACCGCGTCTACGTAGAACATTGTTCCCTTCCCCCAACTGCGGGATCAGGCCGGATATGTGACCAGCGGTGTGGCCACCATCGTTCTATGCTTGTGAAGAGAGCAACCGAAGCAAGCAGGCTTGTAGCTTAGGCTCCTGCTAGTGTATATATAGTGGTTTTCTTTCTCTCTCCATATCAACCATTTTATATTGCGTAGGTGTCATTGAAGAGTGAAATGATGGTTGCTTCTTCCGACTAACTTACTGTGTGATTTGACTGCTCTACACGTACTCCCCCTACGTGTATGCAACAGTCACATGTACACATGGACGCAAAAACGCGCGCGACGCCCTAATGCATGCATGTACGAGCACATGACGGAACACACACGGCCACGCTCAAGTGCTCAACCTACATGTGCATGCACACACATACTCAGCCAGGGTGAGCTAGTGACCGTATAAACATCGGAAAAATGTATATATTGAGCGCAATGAGCATATTATGAAGTCCACTGACCGTATTTTTACAAATATACAATGGCAGTCAGTGTATTTATCTCGTTTGAAATTAAGCCATATTAACCGGAAAGGAGGCAGTATGGACTAGCATTACTTTGTTGTGTCCCGTCAACTTGCCGAACAAGCAGAAGCTTGCAGGACGGGAGAAGCTTGCGCGCAGTGGCTCGCAGGACAAGGAGAAACTTTTGACTAATGCAAGCTGTCCTTCGCTCAGGTGGTGGACGTGCAACAGTTAATTCGGTGTCAGATTGCCAGAAGCATACACTATACTAGGTGTACTATTATTATTGCACTTCCCGAAGAGGCGAACAGCCAAGCGCAAAGTTTACTAGTACTAGTACTACTACTATAGTCTATAGATGTAGTACTAGGAACCAGATGGAGGAGCGTCTGCACTCTTATTATATTTTTAAAATGTGATAAAGCAATCTTCAAAATATTTGGTTCTCTTCGAGCGTTCTCGCATGTGATAATGGAAGTTGATTGCATGGAACACTCGCCACAATTCTCGCTTAATTCTGGCTCATATCCTGTTACAAATAGGAGCGCTCGGTAGTATTTCCTCTTTTTTTTGGTATTCAGCATGTAAACAGGTCAGTAAACCTTGTCGCGCATCTTTGTGCGAACCGTGCTTGCTGCACTTTGAATGTGGCCAAGAGCTGGCTTGATGAAACACCTCACTTCCTAGTTCTTTTTTTGCGGGGTACCTCGCTTCCTAGTGACCAGTGTCTTGGCTAATCGTCCTAAGAATGCTTATATATGAATAAAGCTCTCTCATTTACCCGTGAAAAAGATTAAGCCATATTAACTGAAAATGAGGGAGTATGGACTAGCACTACTTGTTGGTGTGTCCCGTCAACTTGCAGAATGAGGAGAAGCTTGCAGGACAAGGTGAAGCTCGCTTACACCTTTTGACTAATGCAACATACCGTCGCCCAGGCGGTGGACATGCATCAGTTCATTCGGTGTCAGATTGCTAGAGGCATACACTGTAGTACCGAACATGTGGAGTACCATCATTGTTCGACTTCACGAAGAGGCGAAGAGCCAAGCGCAAGGTTTAGTAGTACGAGTAGTAGTACTACTAGAACCGCATGGTGGAGCCTCTGTACTCTTATTTTTTAAAATCTCTGATAAAGTACACATTTATTCCGGAGAAGGGCGGAAAACGGCAGCCCAACATGTAATGATGATATCGATCAACCATGCTCGAATATATCTTGGCCTCCGTGCGAGCCCGTCTGTGTGTTCTCGCTCCTCGTCTCTCTCAAGGAACAGCGGGTTAGCCATTTTGCCGTCAATTGAGATCGGTTTGCTAACACTCTGGTCCCACATGTCAGTGCTATGCCAAGAGGAGGTGCGTTGACCGACTGGCCATACGCGTACTTGGTTTTGCACCTTCATACTACTCCTCCCTCCGTCACAGTTTACAGGGCACACTTCATTATGATGCATTTCTCTCAATGCATTTCCACCACCAGAGAGACTTTAGACGCGTTTGGTTTAATGCTCAATTAATTAGGGCGTGGTAACCGCAATTTTCTCTCGATGTAGTACTACGGAGTGGAGTAGGTGCATGCATGTGTGTACCTGGGGTGGAAGCACTGCATGCATGTGTGTACGCATTATTTCCTCTAGTAATAGATGCCATGCTATAACTACCTATGCTACTTTCAGGTCGATCGCTAGTCGCCTTGGTCCCAGAGATTTTCTGTTTTTTTGAAGCACGCTCTATAAACAGTGACGGATGGAGTAGTATGAGCGGATTCAAAGAAGAGCGTATTGCTGGTTGCTTCTTCCGAGCAACTTATAGTGGGAAAGGTGGGGCTTATGATTTGACTGCTCATTACTCACTATTAATGCGGCGCAACGACCGGTCTGAGTCTCCCATGCGGCTGTGCACTACCCCCTCGGTTCTTAAATATACTCCGGAGTATTTGTCTTTCTAGAGATTTCAACGAGTGACTACTCAAATATTTGTCTTTTTAGAGATTCAAATGGACTATTACATACGGATGTATATAGAAATATTTTAGAGTGTAGATTCACTCATTTTGCTCCGTATGTAGTCACTTGTTGAAATCTCTAGAAAGACATATTTAGGAACCGAGGGAGTACACATACGAAGAAAAAGGAGTAATCAACACTACTAGCAACCCAAAGGTACCAATATGAGGTTTGGATACAAAGATTGGACACAAGAGATGAACTAAGGTTTCAGATGAGATGGTGCTGGTGAAGATGTTGATGGAGATTGACCCCCTCCCGATGAGAGGATCATTGGTGATGACGATGGTGATGATTTCCCCCTCCCATAAGGGAAGTGTCCCCAGCAGAACAGCTCTACCGGCGCCTTAGATTGGTTCCGCCAAGGTTCCGCCTTGTGGCGGCGGAGTCTCGTCCCGAAAGCTTGATTATGATTTTTTTTCCTCGATGAAAGACTCCATATAGTAGAAGATGGGCATCGGAGGGCCACCAGGGGGCCCACGAGGCAGGGGGTGCACCTAGGGGGTAGGGCACGCCCCCCACCCTCGTGGCTGGTGGGTGGCCCCCCTCTGGTACTTCTTGCGCTCAATATTTTTTATATATTCTGGAAATAACTTCCGTGAAGTTTCAGGACTTTTGGAGATGTGCAGAATAGGTCTCTAATATTTGCTCCTTTTCCAGCCCAGAATTCCAGGTGTCGGCATTCTCCCTCTTTATGTAAACCTTGTAAAATAAGATAGAATAGGCATAAGTATTTTGACATAATGTGTAATAAGAGCCCATAATGCAATAAATATCTATATAAAAGCATGATGCAAAATGGACGTATTAGATACCAAGGTGCATTAAATCATTGCATCCAAGTATTAAGACAAAATTGACCAATGCATGTACTTTATGCATGCATGCATTACAATTAATGCATTGGTAAACACAATTTTTGAGGAAAACAATAGCATTAATTGGGTGCTTTTGCAAACTACAAAAAGTATTCCACAACTCACCATCTACCTTGGTTGGTGAGATTTTTGAATTGAGCCCTATAAACCAAAAAGGAGGGAGTAGCTAAAATGACATCTCTTAATTGTTGTGATTAATTGTTGCGTTTAGAGACAGAAATCAGGGCTTTGATTGGAGGAAGGACCGGTCAAGTTTCACCTTCTCCTCCAATCTGCTTGCACCTTGGCCCACTGCACCTTCTAACGTGACTTACACCTAGACAGAGGGAGTAGTACGAGATGCGACGGCACACGGACTTAGGTCGAATACAAGTGCCCAAAATTATTGGAAGAGAGCAAAGTGTACAAACTAAATAATTAAAATTGAATTTCTCATTTTTTTCTGAAACAGAGGCAAAATATTTGCCTCATCCACTAAATATGAGGAGAATAGAGTTTCACAGTTTGTAAGTGACCCTACAAATAAACGACATGTCAATTACTCTTAGTATGCCCTAGTTTCTTAGGACCCACTGAAACCCTTAGTACATACGGTGGCACACTGACTTAGGCCGAATACAAGTGTCTAAAATATTTAAAATTGGAGTATGGTGCAGCCCACCTTTCCGATATTTTGACCGTGTGTGGTTCAGTTGTTGTTCACTTCGGAGGGTCGTGTACCACATGTGAATGTTAGTAAGCGCGATCGGGAGGCGTGCAGAGTTGATTGCGAGTTGACTCCTTCGAGCGTTAAATTTTCTTCACGTATTAGCATTGCACCTAGTATTTTTCTTCACTATGTTAAATAAAGAGTTCCATTTCGTGCACAATTTAAAATCATTTTTGGAGAGAAAACCGCTCCATCTATATACGCTGGAGCCTAGGCGCTTGTTTTCTAGGGTTTGCTCTCTTCACACTCTCTCTCCACTATACACACACACGCGGGGACATCAACGCCTGTAGTTGCTCTCTTCACACTCTCTCAGCCTCTCCAGATCCAAACAAGACTTCGTTGGCCTCTCTCTCACTCACTCTCTCTCTCTCTCTCCCTCTCTCCCCTCATTGCTGGTCAAAGAGCCGGCAGGATCCGTCTGTCGGGAAGGGAAGGAGGCTTAACACTGCCGCCGTCGGCTAGGGAGGGAATCCACTACCGGCGCAACTGTTTTCTTTCCCAGTGGTGGTGCGGGAGGGCCTCCGGCCCCTTCTTCCTCGCTGCCGTACATAGTGTGGGCAGATCGGCCTCTCGCCGCCCACTGAGCCACACCCCGAGAACCCTAAGGTATAATTTACTTATTGGGCTTTTTTCGCTTCTGCACTCGAATGTAGGTGTTGGATCAAATAGGAAAGTAGTGTGGAAAGTTGTATAGCATGAATCTAGAACGTGGTTCAAAGAGGAAAGGAAGGGAGGAAAATAGTATAGACTGGCTATCCAGCACCTACGTTGGTCGAAAAGGGAAAACAAGGACAAACATAGTACGCACATCTGTAACGAACTGATCTTTCTATTTTGGGGGACAAGGATGTAGAGTTTGAACATGACTAGATTTGCTGCCCTCACATAGGGAAAGGTGTCTAAAGATAACAAAACCGGGGCCAACACAAATATGCTCCTTGGTTGTTTTTTCTTTGTTGCAACAGATTGTGCATCACCCCTTTATACATTGATAGATGCACATGGTGCTGGTTCGTCCACTGTCCGGAACAACTCTTTAGCTGTTGTTAATCTAAGGCCCTATTTGGTTAAGAAGTCCTAGGACTTTTTTAGTCCAAACTAAAAAGTCCCTAGTCCCTACATGTTTGGTTCCAGGGACTCAACATGGACTAGAGGTTATTAAATGACATGCTAAAAGACCATGTTAACCATATTAATGAACTAATAGAGATGAGGTGCGATGCAGGGCAGGGCAACTGTTGGAAAAAGTCCCAAAAAGACTCTCCCTCGGGGTCTTCTTTCTTTAGTCCCAAATACCCACTTTTAGTCCCTAAAAGTCCCTCCTGTTTGGT
This sequence comes from Triticum urartu, assembly GCF_056163025.1. Lineage (NCBI taxonomy): Eukaryota > Viridiplantae > Streptophyta > Magnoliopsida > Poales > Poaceae > Triticum > Triticum urartu. Next base: position 144,779,038 of record NC_141879.1, on the reverse strand, counting down.
TTAGATGCGACTAAAAGGGACTTTTTTAGTCCCTACACCAAAAAGTCCCCATAAACAAACACCCTCCAATAATGCCGCTGGAAATTGAAGCAATGCCACAGTTAAAAGAAAATTACATGTTTAACGATTTTTTTGTTATTATAATCTCTCTGTTAATATGAATCAATGCCATAGTTTGAGAAATGCTACTGTCTTGCTTTCTTTCCCATTTAGATATGTGCTTCTTTTTGTTGGCTTTTGTGTCATCCACCGTTATTGACTACTAGTTGTTTCCTTTGCACCTCTGTGTAAACAGGGATATCTACTTCACCTCGTTTCTATTGCAACCTTTTGTTGCACTGCACAAAAAACTTTTGTTTTAAGAGTGTTTTGTGTAGTTCAACCAAAATGTCACACCGACAATGTTGCTTGATTGCTTGATCTTAGTGGAACTACACAAGAGGAGATCTGACTTCCTATCCGTGTTGGCAAATTTGTTTCAGATCTTCTTCTTGTGAGTTGTTTGAATTCCGCATCATGAGAGGTCAGTACTAGCCTTCTTTCACATGATTGTGCAGTGTGCTTTCATATGTTGTGCTACTTATATGGTAATGTTGCTTGATTTTAGTGAACTGCACAAATGGAGACAAGACTTTAAATCTGTATGTGCACCGTAATATCCCATTGAGGTAACATAATGATATTTCACAACTATTGGCCTGTATTTTTCCACTTACCTTAGAAAATTAATATCGTTGTTTAGTGCTATACTTGGGCTCCCTAATTGACATGCCAAATCTTACATTGAAGGTGAAGCTTGTCTGCTATTGAACCAAGTGATGAAGGGGAAGAGCAAGTGGAAGAAAAACAAAAATCAACTCCCGGTGCTGTAATGAAGCACCGGAACTATGATGACACAAGTAATGATATAGTTTTGCATCTTAATTTATTGCTACGGATGGAACGAGCAATTGTTTTGCCACTGATTTGATGCCACTCTTAATGTAATATGAAATTATCTCTACTTATGCAAACAGGGATCTTCTTTGATGATAACATATATTTTAGTGGAACTACACAAGAAGATGTTGGAAACATTAAACTAATCGAGGAGTATATAGTAAGCATGGCAACCACAGTAGATAATAACAGATGGTTCCGGAGAAGTTCTTGATCTATATGCTCTACACAATAAGCCTCCTGACAAATGTTGGTACTCGCCCACGGATTTCATCCATATGATTGAGCTTTGTCATCTCTATTGGTGTTGTGCTACTATTTAGATAATGTCACGAGAAAGTGGTATTGTCCTTGAGAAGTGCTTTATCTGTGTTGTTTTAAATATTTCCTTTCCTTTTTTTCGAGCAAACAGGGATGCTAGCATTTAGTTGTCCTCTTGTCTTTGCACAACAGGATGGAGTATGTGAAGTGCCCAGTTTCGATAATGCCAGGATAAAAAGCCATGCCTCTCTTCTTAAGAAGGGAGCAGTTGCGATGGTTACATTATTGCCCACAAGAACAAACTAACTTCAGCTCTGAAGGACTCATGGATCTCCATATTTGTTGTTGTGATGGCCAATATAATGTTGTTTTAGGATTCCTTACAGTGAGTTCCATTTTTTAAATGTGTGCTCTGCATGGATCATGTAGGTTGCATGTTTAAACTGTCAATTCATAGTACAGTTTGCTTTATACTAATCACTTTTTTTTGTATTTATGCAAATAGGGGTGCTCAGCTTGATTTCAATGGGAACTGCACAAAATGTTCACGAATACATCGAATATTCTCGAATCATTCATTTCCACCATAGGAAAGGAGGTGCCGATATGTTCAAGGCGTTGGACATATAAAGGCGAAAACGTACAAGCTACGCACGAATTAGGTTGATTTTGGTGGAACTTCACAAAAAGAACAGCTGATTTATTTAGCACAAGGTGCCATGTCAATGTCTGAACTGATGGCAAACCCTTGCCATTCTGCAATCGTAGGCATTTTATATTTTTGGAATGGGTAAACCTTCTCAAAGTTTGCGCATTGATGTACGCAAAACAACACGCATTTGACATTTTGGAATGGGACAACCTTATCAAATTTTGCTCATTGATGTTAGCAAGAAGACATGCGTTTGATATTTTCGAATGGGACGCCCTTGGCTGTCAGTAGCATCAATCAATTTTTCTTTATTCTTTAGTTGTGAAGTAAATATTGGCTCTGGCATGTGAATCACTGAGATTCATAATCATCGATTGTTTTAAATGTTCTCCATGAATTGCCAGGCCTATGTGTTTGATAACAATGTACAGGAATGCTAAAAAGCTGCTCAAACTTTTTGTACTCCCTCTATTCCTTTTTATTTCGCATATTAGATTTCTTTCAAGTCAGTTGATTTTACATTGTGAATGTTGATACTTTTTTCTATAAGATTGGTCAAAGTAGAGATACTTTGACTTCAGACAAAACTTATATGCAGACTAAAAAGGACCGGAGGGAGTACATGTGAAATTGCTGCAAACGAGGTGATCACCCTGGGAATAATGCTAGTACGTATTGTTCTCGCGGGCGAAGCGGTACGACTCAAGCAGCACCTCCTACTCCGCCCGCTCCACTGTGATCTGTTCCTCCGCCTGCAGGAGCTCCTGGAGGAGATGGTGGTTGTAGGCGGCGTCGGCCTGCGCCTCTCAAAACTGCTCCTGGTGCTTCTGCCTCACTGTGTCCATGTATTGGGCACGGGCCTCGCCGATGGTCAGGGTGCAATGCATCGGCGAGGATTGCGCGGAGGAGGGGGTTGGCGCCGGATCATCGACTACCACGTTCTCCATTGAGACATCGTCGTCCTCTGGCTGCCTGCTAGCTAGCCAGTCGGCAATGAGTGCCATCTCCTTTTGGTTCGTCGTCCGCCTGCCCCGAAGAGCGCTAGAGCATGAGGAAACCATGGTGGGAGTGTTGTCGACAGGAGAAAGGGAACGGAGGAGGACGACGGTGACTATGGCCGGCGCAACAGTTTATATAGCAATGGTGGGCGACGGAGGGATGGACGGGTGGCGCCGGAGCAGCCACCTCGGCAACCGCATATCATTAATGTGGGCGGAAGACGGACGGACAGACGGCACTTCTGTCGTTTGAATGCAGAGCAATCGCCTGCACCGGGAAGCGGCGCGGGCGGTGCTGACCATTTCGGGCGAGAAGCACGCGTGGGTGAGGGAGGCGGTCTGGGTGGGCCAGGGCGGTCAGACTCGGGCTTGGCAGCGGTCCAGTCCAGCAGCCGGACATGCTGGCTCGCCAGCGAGCTCGCCAAGCTGAGCGACGACAATCGGACGATGGACGTGGCTTCCGACCAGGAGCCGGCGCCACCGCCAAAGCCGGTTCATGCCGTGTTCACCATAGAGCAGGTGCGACCGCACTTTGACACCCTAATGGTGGAAGAGCTACCAGCGTAGGAGGACCTGTGCTGCAACCTCTATCTCCTCTATGAGCACTGGCTCGTAGAAAGACGAATCGCTGGCGAACAAGTGAATGACAATGCCCTCGCGGACATGTGGCCATATGATCCTAGCACTACTAGGAAAAGGGCTATAGATAGGATTGACACTAATGGCGCACCAGGGAAGTAGTGCGCCACTACTATATACTAATGGCGCACCAGTTGGTGATGCGCCATTAGTGTGGAAGACACTAATGGCGCACCAGAAAACTGGTGCGCCACTAGTGATAATTTTTTTTTCATTTTTACATACATACTAATGGCGCATCCTACATCTGGTGCGCCATTACTAGTTCTAACTAGTAATGGCGCACCAAACATGGAGTGCGCCAGTACTGAATTTTTTTTATTCTTTTTTTTTTGCAAAACTACTAATGGCGCACCGCCTCACAGTGCGCCATTACTAGTTTAAACTACTAATGACGCACCCTGTAGAAGTGCGCCATTAGTATATATTTTGATATCATTAATATTTTTAAATATCATGGGCACTTTTTGATATCATGAATATTTTTAAATTTCATGGGCACTTTTTGAATTCATGAATATTTTTTCAAATTTGATGATATTTTTTCATATTAAATATGATAAAATATTGAATATTCATGAGGACACTCGATCTCTATCCCCCTCCATCTCGTTCTCGATTCCCCCTCCATCTCGATCTCGATCCCACCCGCGCCTCCTCTCCCCTCTTCATTTCTTAAAAAATAATAATAAAAAAGTGTAGACTACAATTGTTGTTAAACAACAATTATTACTGTTTTTATAAAAAATATTACTGTTTCATATTCATATTCATTTTCTAAAAAATTATTACATGCAACAAAAAATTACTTATGACGCACCTCTGGCTGGTGCGCCATTGCTATATATATAAAAAAAGATTACTAATGGCGCACCTCTGCCTGGTGCGCCATTGCTATGTAAAAAAAAGATTACTAATGGAGCACCTCTGCCCGGTGCGCCATTGCTATGTAAAAAAAGATTATTAATGGCGCACCGACTGCTGGTGCGCCATTAGTAAGATTCCCCCTAGCTAATTCCCTCCCTCTCGCCAGATCCCCTTCATCCCTCTCCCTCGCCCCCCTAGCTAATTCCCCCTGCTGCCCCGACCCACGCCACCGCCGACGACCCCCCGCACCCTCCCCCGCTCCACCGCCACCGACGACCCACCGCACCCTCCCCCGCTCCACCGCCGCCGCCGACCCCCCGCACCCTCCCCCGCTCCACCGCCGCCGCCGACCCCCTGCACCCTCCCCCGGCCCGCTCCACCGCGGCCGCCGTCACCCTGCACCCTCCCTCGCTTTTTGATAATATTTTCAAATAACAAATTTGATGATATTTTCAAATAACAAATTTGATGATATTTTCAATTAAAAAAACAAATTTGATGATATTAAAAAAACAAATTTGATGATATATTTTGTTCTAGTCCTCATGAAAATAAAAAATTTGATAAAAAACAAATTATTAGATGCAACAAGAAATAATGAAAAAAAGAAGTTACTAATGGCGCACCAGAGGAGGGTGCGCCATTGCTATCAGAAAAAAAAAGTTACTAATGGCGCACCAGAGGACGGTGCGCCATTGCTATGAGTGTTTTTATGGCGCACCCCTCGGTGGTGTGCCATTACTAACATTCCCCCCTCTATAGCTGGATACCCGGCCCTTCGCCCGATACCTCCTTCCCTCTCCTTCGCCAGATCCCCTTCCATCCCTCGCCACACCCGCTCCGGCTCCCCCGCGCCGCCGCCCCCGCTCCCCCGCGCCGCCGCCCCCGCGCCCCCCGACCCACGAAGCACGTGGCCGCTGGCCTCCCCACGACCAACCGAGGCGCCCAGGAGGACCGCCGTAGTCTTCCTCTTCGACTACGAGGACCCGGACGAGCTCGGACACCCTCGAGCCACCCTGAGGGAGTCCTGGATTAGGGGGTGTTCGGGTAGCCGGACCATACCTTCAGCCGGACTCCTGGACTATGAAGACACAAGATTGAAGACTTCGTCCCGTGTCCGGATGGGACTTTCCTTGGCGTGGAAGGCAAGCTTGGCGATGCAGATATTCAAGATCTCGTACCATTGTAACCGACTCTATGTAACCCTAACCCTATCCGGTGTCTATTTAAACCGGAGGGTTGTAGTCCGTAGGCAATCAACTCCATACACAACAATCATACCATAGGCTAGCTTCTAGGGTTTAGCCTCCTTTATCTCATGGTAGATCTACTCTTGTACTACCCATATCATCAATATTAATCAAGCAGGAGTAGGGTATTACCTCCATCGAGAGGGCCCGAACCTGGGTAAAACAAAGTGTTCCCTGCCTCCTGTTACCATCCGGCCTAGACACACATTTCGGGACCCCCTCCCCGAGATCCGCCGGTTTTGACACCGACATTGGTGCTTTCAATGAGAGTTCCTCTGTGTCGTCGCCTTTAAGACAAATGGCTCCTTTGATCATCAACGATGATACAGTCCAGGGTGAAACTTTCCTCCCCGGACAGATCTTCGTCTTCTGCGGCTTCGCTCTGCGGGCCAATTCATTCGGCCACCTGGAGCAGATCGAAAGCTACGCCCCTGGCCATCAGGTCAGGTTTGGAAGCCTAAACTACACGGCTGACATCCACGGGGACTTGATCTTCGACGGATTCGAGCCACAGCCAAGCGCGCCGCACTGTCTCGATGGGCATGATATAGCTCTGCCGCCGAACAGCGCCTTGGAGGCCGCATATGCATCGGTTTCGACCATTGATTCGGAGCATACTGCACCGATCGAGGATCAGCGGTTAGACGCTGCCTCAGGGGCTGCGATCTCACTGGCGATCGAGCCGAACTCCAGCCCCGCACTCCGCATGGCCCGTGACTCCGAGGATCCGGACTCCTCCCCGGACTCCAAACCCCCCGCGCCCCTGCCAATCGAATCCGATTGGGCGCCGATAATGGAGTTCACCGCCGCAGACATCTTTCAGCATTCGCCTTTTGGCGACATCCTGAACTCTCTTAAGTCTCTCTCTTTTATCAGGAGAGCCCTGGCCGGACTACGGTCAGCGAGGGTGGGATACGGACGATAAGGAAATTCAAAGCCCACCCACCACCCACTTTGTAGCCACTGTCGACGATCTAACCGACATGCTTGACTTCAGCTCCGAAGACATCGACGGCATGGACAACGATGTAGGAGACGAACAGGAACCAGCACCCGTAGGGCGCTGGAAGGCCACCTCGTCATATGACATATATATGGTGGATACTCCAAAAGATGGAGATGGCGATGGAACAGTGGGGGATGACGCCCCCAAGAAACAGCCGAAGCGCCGGCGTCAGCGGCGCCGCTCTAAATCCCGCCAAAGCAAAAACGGTTATTCCGGCACGGGAGATAATACTACCCTGGATAGCGCCGAAGAACACCCACCTCAGCAAGATTCGGCACAGGAAGATGGAGAAGCCAGCCCTCATGAGAGAGCGGCAGACCGAGAGGTTGCTGATGACAACTATACGCCTCCCTCCGAAGACGAGGCAAGCCTCGATGACGACGAATTTGTCATACCATCAGACGCAGCCGAACAAGAGCGTTTTAAACGCAGGCTTTTAGCCATGGCAAGCAGCCTCAAGAAAAAGCAGCAAGAGCTTAGAGCTGCCCAAGATTTGCTAGCTGACAGATGGACTAAAGTCCTTGCGGCCGAAGACTACGAACCCAAACGCCCCTCCAAGAGTTACCCGAAGCGCATGCCGCTACCCCGATCAGAGGAGGAAGCACCTACGTCACCAGCGCATGACATGGCAGACCGGCCACCCCGCGGCCGCGACAGAGAGGCCTCTCGGCCCTCCACCCAAGCCATGCCCCGATGCCGCTCAACTAAGGCACGGGAAAATGCGCCCGACCTGCGAGACATACTGGAGGATAAGGCAAGACAAACAAGATCGATCTACGGATCGCGCAGGCGCCCTACGGCATGTGACAATGATCTTCACTCCGGATACAACAAATCCAGCCGGGCTGAACACAACAGACATAGATCTTCCGAGCTACATCGTGATATAGCCCAGTACAGAGGCGCCGCACACCCGCTATGCTTCACGAATGAAGTAATGGGTCATAAAATCCCAGAGGGTTTCAAACCCGTAAACATCGAATCATACGATGGCACAACAGATCCGGCGGTATAGACCGAGGACTATCTCCTTCACATCCACATGGCACGCGGCGATGATCTACACGCCATCAAATACCTCCCACTCAAACTTAAAGGACCGGCCCGGCATTGGCTTAACAGCCTGCCAGCAGACTCAATCGGTTCTTGGGAGGACCTGGAAGCCGCATTCCTCGACAACTTCCAGGGCACTTATGTGCGACCGCCGGATGCCAACGAAGTAAGCCACATAATTCAGCAGCCAGAAGAATCGGCCAGACAATTCTGGACACGGTTCCTAACAAAGAAAAACCAGATAGTCGACTGTTCGGACGCAGAGGCCCTAGCAGCCTTCAAGCATAACATCCGCGATGAGTGGCTTGCCCGGCACCTGGGACAGGAAAAGCCGAAATCCATGGCAGCCCTCACGACACTCATGACCCGCTTTTGCGCGGGAGAAGACAGCTGGCTAGCTCGCAGTAACAACTTATCGAAGAACCCTGGTAATTCGGATACCAAGGACAAAAGTGGCAGGACACGTCGGAATAAGCAAAAATGCCGCGTTAACAGCGACAGCAATGAAGACACGGCAGTCAATGCCGGATTCAAAGGCTATAAATCCGGTCAGCGGAAAAAGCCATTCAAAAAGAATACTCAGGGCCCGTCCAGTTTGGACCGAATACTCGATCGCTTGTGCCAGATACATGGCACCCCCGAAAGGCTAGCCAATCACACTAACAGGGATTGTTGGGTGTTCAAGCAGGCAGGCAAGTTAAGGGCCGAAAACAGAAACAAGGGGCTGAATAGCGACGACGAGGAGCCCAAGCCGCCGAACAACAATGGACAGAAGGGCTTTCCCCCACAAGTGCGGACGGTGAACATGATATACGCAACCCACATTCCCAAGCGGGAGCGGAAGCGTGCGCTCCGGGACGTATACGCGATAGAGCCAGCCGCCCCAAAGTTCAACCCATGGTCCTCCTGCCCGATCACTTTTGATCGAAGGGACCATCCCACTAGCATCCGTCATGGCGGCTTCGCCGCATTGGTTCTCGACCCAATCATCGACGGATTTCATCTCACAAGAGTCCTCATGGACGGCGGCAGTAGCCTGAACCTGCTCTATCAGGATACAGTGCGGAAAATGGGCATAGATCCCTCAAGGATTAAGCCCAGGTGTAGAAGCCAACTGTACAGGCTCAGTAACACTTGACGTGGTCTTCGGATCCCCAGACAATTTCCGAAGTGAAGAGTTAATATTCTATATAGTCCCGTTTCGCAGTAGCTATCACGCCCTGCTCGGACGAACCGCATTCGCAAAGTTCAATGCGGTGCCGCACTACGCATATCTCAAGCTCAAGATGCCAGGCCCTCGAGGAGCAATTACGGTCAACGGAAACACTGAACGCTCCCTCCGTACGGAGGAGCATACGGCGGCTCTCGCAGCGGAGGTACAAAGTAGCCTTCTCAGGCAATCCTCCAGTCCGGCCATTAAAAAGCCAGACACTGCCAAGCGCGCCCGGAGCAACCCACAGAAGGACCGCCTGGCACACTCTGAGCAAGCGTAGCAATGCGGCCCCAACCCCAGCTTTTGCGACATAGCGAAACCAGTACCTAGCGTACATAACTACGCCCTTGAAATACCATGGGCACAGGGGAAGGGGCACGATAACGGCACGCCCAAAATACGGCTTAAAACGTACTAGGGGCTGCCGGATTCTTTTTTTATTTTTTTTTTCTAACTTTCAGGACTCCATACTTCGGACGACCTGTTTGGCAATTTGACTGCCGCACAAACGATCCAAGATCCAGGGAGGCAGACAAGCCATGCCGCATTATGGAACTCCCAGGTGGTCTTTGTTACGAGCGGTATACCTGTTTTAAATACAATTCCGCGACCTGCCCCTGGTCAGGACATACTGAATAGTCCAACATCTTTTTGCTTATCGCACTACTTGTATCGTTCGGCTTTGATAAATAGCCTCTCTATAAACAATGCCTAGCTTTTGTCTATTTTCTGCATTACTCTCTTTTATATATGTTCATTAATGACATGTTGCACCCGTACACTGTGGTACGGCAAGTACGCCAGGGGCTTTAGTACCCTTTAATATGGTGTGAGAAGTCCGTACACTTTCACAAGTGCGGCACCCCGAACTTATAGCACTATATGCATCGGCTCCGAATCATGATTTGGGTCAATAGTTGGGTTTGTCCGGCTCCTATGTTTTGGTGCCTTACGTTCCGCTCTATCGGCTAAGGTAGCACTAGGAGATCCACTGCGATTGTGCCCCGGTTGAGCTGGGTTAAGCACCTCAGTGGAGAAAGCTAAAACTGACTGTCATGATGAGGCGAGAGACCGCTCGCTGTTCGAGAGGTTTTTCGAGTCCATAAAGACTTATGCCGCTTCGAGCGAGGAGCCGGATTTGTCCGGCCAAGGCGTGGATAGCGCCCCGAACTCGGTCTTCCAAACTAGGGGCTTCGCCGAAATTTAAAATTATAAAGTTCTATGGCTAAGTGAGAGTGTTCAAGCATTATAGTCCGATTGCCTGATTCGTCGTGCTGAGCGCCTCCCTCGAAGGACCCAACCATGGGAAAAAGAGCGCTCAGGTTTATCACCGAACACCCCAGCACTAGTGGCATGGGGGCAGAAGCCGACAACTGGCCATCTCTCAATTTTTGATAAACGACTGCACAAAAAATAATATTTTAAGTTCAATAAGCATTGCTTAGCGCATATGAACAAGTTTTCAGCGCACAGGATAAAAACGAGCGAGTTTATTCAAAAATTACATCCTTGGTACATTCATCCGCCACAAGGCGGGCACCTGCAAGAACATCCTTGTAATAGTTCTCGGGCTTGCGATGCTCCTTCCCCGGCGGCGGCCCGTCCCTCACAAGCTTTTCACCATCTAGCTTACCCCAGTGCACCTTTGCATGGGCAAGGGCCCTACGGGCACCTTCGATGCAGACGGAGCGCTTGATGACCTCAAGCCTTGGACAGGCCTTCACCAGCCACCGCACCAGCCCGAAGTAGCTCCCAGGCAGGGCCTCTCCGGGCCACAGCCGAAATACGAAGGCTTTCATGGCCTGTACGGCCGCCTTGTGGAGCTCGACCAGCTGTTTCAGCTGGTCGCTCAAGGGCACAGGGTGTCCAGCCTTAGCATACTGAGACCAGAACACCTTCTCAGTCGAGCTACCCTCTTCAGCTCGGTAGAATGCGGCGGCGTCGGATACGCTGCAGGGAAGATATGCGAATGCCCCTGGAGAACTCCGGATTCGGGTAAGTAACAGGTAGTTTACTTTTATATTTCTGCTTTGCATAAAGAATGCCTTACCCGCTGCTATCTTCTTCATATCCTCCAACTCTTGGAGGGCCTTTTGGGCTTCGTCCTTGGCAGACTTGGCAGTCTCAAGGGCCACCACTAGCTCGGATGTTTGGGTCTTTGACTCAAGCTCCAAACTCTCATGTTTTTTCATGAGAGCCTGAAGCTCTTGCTGCACCTCGCCGACCTGAGCCCCAAGTTTCTCTCGCTCGGTGCGCTCCACGGCCGTTTTCTTTTCGGCCTCGGACAGCGCCTGCTTGAGGGTCGCCACCTCAGTCGTGGCCCCTATAATAAGCAGTGCAATCCTGTTATTTTTTGCAATCACGCCTCTCTATAGGCACTTTTTCTGTAAGGTATTTTCTTACCTTCTTTCTCCTCGAGCTGCCGTTTGGCAAGACCGAGCTCTAGCTCGGTCCGCTCGAGGCCCTGTTTCAGGGCACCCACCACCGCAGTCAGTGCGGCGGTGGCTAGCAGCGAAGCCTGCATACGCATATTGACTCTTTTTGTTAGACTCCTGCGAAATTTAATAGATCCTCTATTCGGCTTTTCTTTCCGAGCGCCAAACAGAGCATCAGGGGCTACTGTCTATGCGGTTATATTTTTACATTTTTTACTTACCTCAAAGCCTGTTAGGAGGCTAGCGCAAGCTTCAGTCAGTCCGCTCTTGGCGGACTGAACCTTCTGGATCACCGTACTCATAATAGTACGGTGCTCCTCGTTGATGGAGGCGCCGTTAAGCACCTCCAGCAGATTGTCCGGCACCTCCGGTTGGACGGAGGCCGCCAGCTCAGAAGGCTTGCTCCTCTTGGAAGGAGTTTGCCTACCGCAGTCCGGAACTGTTGAAGATTCCGACGCGGTGTCCGGCATAAAGCCGGACTTGGAGCCCTGGGGGGTCTTGTCCCCTTTACTCCTGGAGTTCGGGAGGTCGCCTTGCGGCTCCTCCAGGGCCACCTCCTCCTGCCCCAGAGCTCGTTGCGACGCCACTTCGGCGTCGTCCGCAGTGCAGGGGGAGACAGCGGGCGGAACTGAGTTCACGTCCGATGAATCCAGGGAGCCGCTCGACGACTCGTTGAGTTCGGCCCGGGGCGGGCTGCATGATTATATTCGACATTAGGGAAAGCTGTGCAACAAAAGGAATATCATGAGTTACTCTGGTATCCGAACACTTACGACTTCGCCGGATGCCTGGCCCTGTCCGGCCACTCCTCTTCGTCCTCGTCGGTGTCGGGGACGTAGTCCGGCGGAGGGGTTTTCCTCTTCTTGGACCCTTCGGCCCCCCCTACTGGGGCGGCCTTCCTCTTCTTTCCTCCCCCACTGGAGGGGGAGAGGTTTCTTCTTCCTCCTCCTCGTCTCCATGGGAGGAGTGCGTCTCGGACTCATCGGACGACGAATCCGACACCACCATATGCCGGGAACTCATTCGAGTCCTCATGGCCTTCTTCTTCTTGGCCTTCTTCTCTGGCACCACATAAGGCGCCGGAACCAGCAGCTTCGCTAGGAGAGCAGGAGCTGGGTCTTCGGGCAAGGGAGCCAGACAGTTAATCGATCCGGACTTCGCCCGCCAAGCCTGTCAAAGGTAAGGGAGTTTAGATCCCGCATAGAGTCAAACTATGAAAAAACTTAACATCCTATAAAAGGTGAAAATGGCTTACCTCGCTAGCGTGATGCTGCGAGCTGTATCCGCGGTCCTCGGAAGCGGATGTGGGAGCCTCGGCGCCTTTGGTTAGCACCCTCCGGACGTCTTCATACGTCGTGTCGAAGAGCCGGTTAAGGGTTCGGTGCTGCACCGGGTCGAACTCCCACAGATTAAAGTCCCGTTGTTGACACGGGAGGATCAGGCGGACGAGCATAACCTGGACTACATTGACGAGCTTGATCGGCTTGCTCACCAGGGACTGGATGCATGTCTGCAGTCCGGTCAGCTCTTTTTCGTCGCCCCACGACAGGCCCGTCTCTTTCCAGGACATAAGCCGTGTGGGGGGTCCGGATCGGAACTCGGGGGCTGCGATCCATTTCGGATCGCACGGCTCGGTGATGTAAAACCACCACGATTTCCACCCCTTCAGGGTCTCCATGAAGGAGCCCTCGAGCCATAGGATGTTGGCCATCTTGCCCGCCATGGCGCCTCCGCACTCTGCCTGGCTGCCGCGCACCACCTTAGGCTTGACGTTGAAGGTCTTGAGCCAGAGGTCGAAATGGGGGCGGATGCGGAGGAAAGCCTCGCACACGACGATAAACGCTGAGATGTTGAGGACGAAGTTTGGGGCCAGATCGTGGAAATCTAGGCCATAGTAAAACATGAGCCCCCGGACAAATGGGTGGAGTGGAAAACCCAGTCCGCGGAGAAAGTGGGGAAGGAATACTCCCTCTCATGGGGCCTTGGGGTGGGGAGAAATGCCCCTCCTTGGGAAGCCGGTGCGCGATGTCTTTGGACAAGTATCCGACCTTCCTTAGCTTTTTGACATGGCCCTCCGTGACGGAGGAGACCATCCACTTGCCTCCCGCTCCGGACATTGCTGGAGAAGGTTGAGGTGGGAAGTGCGGGCTTGGGCGCTGGAGCTCCAGTGCGCAGGAGATGGATAGGCAAAGGAGGAAGAAGGCATAGGTAAAAAGGTGGATCCTTATCCCCTTATATGGGCGGATGCGGTTGTGCGTCCCCACCTACCTAGTAAAACTCGCTTGCCTCCCAAGCACCATGATAAATGGCGCAGTTGGGTTATCCACGTCCGTATTGATGAGAATACCGTAAAGGGGGGTACACGATCTCTGCTTTGACAAGACGTGCCAAGGAAACCGCCTCGCAAAACATGCTGAGGTGGAAGAGTAAAAACGATTCGAGTAAAGGACTTGGCTGTAGTGTGATGGCGCACTGCATAATACGTCAGCAGATTTGATTTGTGTTAATATTCTTCTCTCTATGGCGATATGTGGAAGCTTATTTTGCAGAGCCGGACACTACTATTGGTGTTTACAATCTTCTATGAAGGAGTTGGAGGAGGAACCCGCCTTGCAATGCCAAAGACAATTTGCGCACCGAACTTGTCGTCATTGAAGCCTGGTTCAGGGGCTACTGAGGGAGTCCTGGATTAGGGGGTGTTCGAGTAGCCGGACTATACCTTCAGCCGGACTCCTGGACTATGAAGACACAATATTGAAGACTTCGTCCCGTGTCCGGATGGGACTTTCCTTGGTGTGGAAGGCAAGCTTGGCGATGCGGATATTCAAGATCTCCTACCATTGTAACCGACTCTATGTAACCCTAACCCTATCCGGTGTCTACATAAACCGGAGGGTTGTAGTCCGTAGGCAATCAACTCCATACACTACAATCATACCATAGGCTAGCTTCTAGGGTTTAGCCTCCTTGATCTCGTGGTAGATCTACTCTTGTACTACCCATTTCATCAATATTAATCAAGCAGGAGTAGGGTATTACCTCCATCGAGAGGGCCCGAACCTGGGTAAAACAAAGTGTTCCCTGCCTCCTGTTACCATCCGGCCTAGACGCACAGTTCGGGACCCCCTACCCGAGATCCGCCGGTTTTGACACTGACACACCCCTTCGACGCCGCCGCCGACCCCGACCCCTCCGGCGACTGGCCACGCCCGCCCAGGTACCTCTCCTCCTTCCTCCCTCTCCACCCTTCCTCCCAATTCCCTCCCTCCCTAGTTCTTCTTGCTATATGGATCAGAACATATGGAGCATTACTATTGCTATATGGAGCATTACTATTGTTCTTATCTGAACCATTACCATTCCCTCCCTCCCTAGTTCTTCATCCCCATTAATTTGCAGGATCAGAACAAGTTTGTAACAGGATGCTCTACAATGTTGATTAGGTGCATTACTATTGCTATATGGAGCAGCAATTTACTATTGCTATATGCTCTAGTTTGTATCAATGTGATTGTAGTTTTTCTTGTCATCAAGTTTAGTTGATGTTTATTTAAATATAGCTTATATGATCAGCCAGTCTATGTATGATTGTGGCTTGAAGGTTCTGGAAGAACGTTTTTCCTTCAAATTCTATCTGGTGGCATTGTCCTGGACTCCCTAGTTGTGTTGTTAATTGTGCTTCTATTAAAAGAATTGGGAGTTACTCACTGTACTAGAACTCTGTAGGTTGAATTTTGGTTAACTAATACTGACGTTATGAGAATGTAAGCACCTATTATTGCTACTGATATCATCGGCTCATTGCTGCCTTTGTGCAATGCAGAACTGTTAAGAGTGATTTGGAGGATTCAAGATTCTATGAAGCTCTTTTGACATTTAAAACTCAGAACTGAAGGTACTTAATAAACTCAAAAGCATTGATGATAACTCTTGTTGCCTAGAAACAGAGGTAGTTTACATATTGCATTGCTGGTGTTTGTTTATGTTCAGAGTTTAAGCATGTGTAGTGTAGTGTAGTGTAGTGAGCTTGTTCTAGTGTAGTGAGGTCTGAACCATTCCACGATGTAGTGTAGTGTAGTGAGCTCTGAACCATGTTTAGTGTTGAGTACTTCAAGTTTACTGAACCTATTCATTTTTGTGGACTTAGTGAACATGATAAGACAAGCCAGATGCTCTATTTTTAATTAACAGTAATCCATGATCAGCAACAGTTTCTTTCACTAATTTTCAGTTAACAGCAATCCATGATTTTTTTTCAGCTAAAACTATTCATGATTTTTTGTTGGGTGACCTATTAGATCTGGCATGGAAGCTGACATAAGTTGAGCTGATTTTTGTCCATATGAAAGCAGAGGACCATATGGTCTGTGGCCTTTTCATCCATATGAAAGTAGAGGCACATTGTGGTGCTAGTTTGCTGGGTTTTGTCTCCGACCATCGTGTCGTGATGATTTTGCAGGTACCCCGAGAGGCCCTTGAGTTTGCCGGAATGTCGATTAACTTCCGTTCCGGAAAATTCGGGTACTCCATATGTCTTATTTTCAGCAAAGGTCATGCTGAAATTTTCCGTGAATTTTAGCATGACTTTGCTAAAAATCGGACATATGGGGTACTTGCTACTAATGCATGGGCCGGGGTATCTTAGTACTTAATTAAGTAGGATCAACTGCCCCGCCATTCTTGCTGCATTAAACCATAGGTGGCAATAGAGCCAAGTGATTAGGCCCAACTTAGAATTCTCGTTAGCATCGATAAACCCTAGATGATAAACCCAACATAGGTGGCAATAGAGCCAAGTGATTAGTGCCAAGTGATTAGGCCCAACCTAGGGTGCCTCGGCATCGATAAACCCTAAATGATGAAAACTTAACTTGGCTTCTATAGGGTGCCTCGGTGTCGATGAGAACCTAAATGATGTACGCTTGGGCTCTTAGGGTGCCTCGACGTTGACAAAACCTAAATGATGAAAGCTTAGGCTTTTAGGATGCCTCGACGTCGACAAACCCTAAATGATAAAACCTTGGCTTTTAGGGTGCCTTGGTGTCGATAAGAACCTAAATGATGAAAGCTTAGGCTTTTAGGGTGCCTCGGCGTCGACAAACTCTAAATGATAAAAGCTTAGCTTTTAGGATGCCTCGGGGTCGACAAACCCTAAATGATGTAGTTTTGAATTATGAATGTAGGATATGTCGTCATCATCATCGGACGATTAAAGTCTCCCGGCGGAGTGCGACTGGTGCCACGATGATCGAGGTCTGTGCGACATGCCTCACCTGGACGATGATCGGCGCTTCAGCATTAAGCTCGAGGAGACCTTCGAAGTTGAAACGGTACACAACGACGACAAGTGTTATTTTCATAATTAAGCATGACCTCAACTATTTCAACGTGTAATTTTCATCTTTTACAATTCAAGTATAGCTTATCCCATGCCATGCAAGACGCTATGTCTTGGAGAGGATGGATTTTGAAGACCATGAAATTTCTGAAACAAAGAAAATTCACCTAAGGACTCATCATGATGTGGACTTTGAAGTAAATCTATATAATTCTGAGAGCGTAACCCATTTTGGTTGCAAAAATTGGGAAGCATTTTGCAAGATGTATGGTTTTGATGAGGGTATGCTTATCATCATTTGGGTCCTTGTTGATACGCCTCCAGTTCTACCGCTATGTGAGTTTCTCAAACATAGTTATTAGCTAATTTATATTGTTTATTTCAAAATAGTTGACAGCTTATTTCCATTGACAGCTTATTTTTATTGTTCAAAGAATGTGCGGGAGATGGTAGACAAAACCCACTACACCGATGGCTCCGAATTAACAACTTACAAGGAGAAAAATCATTTGGTCGGATTTTGTACTGACATTGAGAATTACAATATCTACAATCAAACTCCTCAACATTATGGTAAATACGTGCCACTAGTGCATGTGTTCAACTACAGTAACTACCATGGAGATACCCTGGTAAGATTTTTACTATTACGACATCCGTGCATCTTTTGCATACTTCTAAAACTAGTACATCACTGCTAACTATGAAGTTATTACTATGTTTTTCAACAGATAATCCCAGAGAATTGTGTGCCTCATATGATGTATCTGAAAGGTAGTGTTAATGTTTTGAACATACAGCCAGGTCGTCCTACGAATCTCAACTGTCCATACGAGATTTCTAAAAGAAGTGGAGACATGAAAATCAAAGGACGGAAAAAATATGGACAGTCGTAAGGAGCTTCTTGGAAGCAAAAGGAAGCGAAGCGCAAGAATTGGAGACAGGATGTTCTCCATTCTCCATAATGGAGAGTCAGGGTCTATATTGTTTTATGCTATTTTAGCTTAAATAGGGTATTTAGGTCCTGCCTAATACTGATGATCATGTGCTAAGAACAATTAAGTAGGGTTGGTTCGAAGACTATCAAGATGATGATCGTATGACTTGTTATGAATAACGAGTAGAAGTTGTATGATGATGATTAGTAGGACTTGTTAGGATTAGTATTACTTCTGACAAACACGATACTCGCGGTCTCGAGACTTGTAATGTTTTATCTTTGTTCGGTCTTTTGAATTTGGAGACTAATATGATGAATTGTATTCGGAGACTAATCTTCTATTGTATTCGATGAATCTGCTGTTGCTGTGTGCTATTGTCTATATTCTGTCAAATAATATATTTTGTAACATGTGCAAAAATCAGAAAAGTAAAAAAAATAAAACCTAATATTCATACTAATGGCACATCACTACAGAGTGCGCCATTAGTATGCCAAGTATACTAATGGCGCATCCATCCATAGTGCGCCATTAGTGTGCCAAAGCACATGGTTAAATATGGCCCCTGGGAGGCACACTAATGGCGCATGGTGTTACATACTAATGGCGCACCGGATGGTGCGCCATTAGTATACCAGATACTAATGGCGCACCAGTGGTGCGCCATTAGTAAAAATTACTAGTGGCGTGCTACTAATGGCGCACCGGTGATGCGCCATTAGTAGGTAAAACCGGTGCGCCATTAGTAGGCCTTTTCCTAGTAGTGTAGCTTTCGAAATGAGCAGCGGACGCTGTATCAGACCATCCATAGGACCCGCGAGGCCCTCTCCGTCGTCCTTCGAGTTGTTGCGCTCGCCGTGGTGCCGCCATCTCGCGTTGTCAACATGGTCAACGAACATGAGGAATCAAGAGACGACTTTAATTAGACAGGATGACAATGGGGACCCACCAGGGCCATAGCCGCATGTACGCAAGTGCCTCCTTATTGTATACAACTATTTTTTTGCTTCCTCCTGGTTCCTAACATCACAATCCCACATCATTGTCAACCTATATAGTCAATAAACGAGAGAATTGCACAATGTGCGGCCGGCAACTGGGACCCAATAGCTCAAACAGTATTTGTGTTTTTGAGGTGTGAGCAGAGTTTTTCTTGAGCGATGTTTTTCTTGTTGTTCAGATGAGCAGGGTATCAACTGGGCCGACTATGGCCTGTTTAGCCCAGGCCTTGAGGTATAGCGGGGCTAGCCCAGCCCTGATATTAATTTTGTTTCAAGCTGAAAATGGCTAGCCCAGCTATGCTTTTTCTGACGAATACCCAGCCCAGGTCAACTTGTTATTCCCCATCCCACTGGGCTGCAAATATTTCCTAGGAGGGATGCATTAGGCTTAACAAGAAAATGGGCATTAAGAAATAATAAATGGGATGTAATTATAAAAACTGGGCTGTAACTCTAAAAAAATGCATCAAACACGTAATTAGTTAAAAAATATATTATTTTTGGATTTTGAAAATTTTAATTTCATTACTTATTGCGCGCGCAATATTTCATTGGATTTTTACATAATATAAATTTATTTTGAAATTATATTTAAGCTGACTAGATATTTCGGGATAAAAATATTTTGGATCCCATAAAAATGTTGGAAATTTTATTGAATTCTATTCTGAGCGGTTGGTTGAATTATTAATCGTTGTCCTAGCTAGAAAATGGGTCGTACTTTTAACAAACTGTAAATGGGTTGTAGTAAATTCCATTAAAATTCAAAAATGGGCTGTATATTCTTACAAATCGCAAATGGGCTATATGTTCTCTGCCACACACTTGTGGGCCTACTAAGTTGACGCGTATGCAAGGCTTAGTCAACTTATATTCAACACACGGTTCTAGCAGCAGTGGTCGTTGGATGTCCATCCAATGGATGTCATGCTTCTTCTTCAGTGTCGCATATTCTTGCTTCAGCCGCCCAAAAAATGATTCCTCCCCCTGACATCTGGGCGCACCGTTTCGGAGGCTGACCTATGGGCCTACTAAGTTGACGCGTACCAAGGGCTTTGTCAACTTAGTCAATATAAACGATTCTAGCTACAGTGACCATACGATGTCCATCCAACGGTTGTCGTGCTTCTTCAATCTCTGGTCTTCTTGCTCCAGCCGCCCAAACCAGCGCCGGCCGTGCCGCCTGCTCCTGCCTCCCGTGTCCGGCTGTGCTGCCACCGCTAGCCATGCCATCCCTCTATACTCACCCACACATCCTGTTATTCTTCGGTGACGGCAACCTCACACCGCAGTCGAAGCAGTCGACCCATGTACTCCCCTCCGCGTGGGCATCCACTACCGCGTCTACCCCGGCTCCGCGTCGTTCCCTTCCTAGGCCTCGCCATCGCCACCACCTTGGTGCTCTCGGCGCAGCATGGTCAACATGGTCAAAGAAGGACAACCATCGAAAGAGGACTTTAGGCGGTGAGGCTGACAGCTGGACCCACCAGCTACATCTTCAAACACAAGGAAGTGCCTCCTTATTACTCGCAAAATAAAAACGATTCCTCCCCCTGACAGCTAGGACCGACCAGCTATATCTTCGCACACAAGGAAGTGTGTCCTTATCTTTCCTGGCGACTGGGACTGAGGGAGTCCTGGATTAGGGGGTCTCCAGACAACCGAACTATATCCTTTAGCCGGACTGTTAGAGTATGAAGATACAAGATTGAAGACTTCGTCTCGTGTCCGGATGGGACTCTACTTGGCGTGGAAGGCAAGCTAGGCAATACGGATATGTATATCTCCTCCTTTGTAACCGACCTTGTGTAACCCTAGCCCTTTCCGGTGTCTATATAAACCGGAGGGTTTTAGTCCATAGGACAACATACAATCATACCATAGGCTAGCTTCTAGGGTTTAGCCTCTCCGATCTCGTGGTAGATCAACTCTTGTAATACTCATATCATCAAGAATAAATCAAGCAGGACGTAGGGTTTTACCTCCATCAAGAGGGCCCGAACCTGGGTAAAACATCGTGTCCCCTGCCTCCTGTTACCATCCGCCTTAGACGCACAGTTCGGGACCCCCTACTCGAGATCCACCGGTTTTGACACCGACATTGGTGCTTTTATTGAGAGTTCCTCTGTGTCATCGCCGTTAGGCTTGATGGCTCCTTCTATCATCGATAGCGATGCAGTCCAAGGTGAGACTTTTCTCCCCGAACAGATCTTTGAGTTCGGCGGCTGCGCACTGTGGGCCAACTCGCTTGGCCATCTGGAGCAGATCGAAAGCTATGCCCCTGGCCATCAGGTCAGGTCTGGAAGCTTAAATTACACGACCGATATCAATGGAGACTTGATCTTCGACGGATTCGAGCCCCTGCCTTGTGCGCCACGCGGTCATGATGAGTACGATTTAGCTCTACCATCGGACCGTATTCAGGAGATCGCACCAGCAACCATTCCGAGCCTCAATTCGGAGCTAGTTGCGTCATCCATGGACGGGTGGATAGACCCCGTCATGCAGGCCGTATCCTCAGCGGTGATCGAGCCGAATACCGACCTTACCCTTCACGAGAGCCGTGTTGCCAAACTGCCGGATCCTTCCCCGGCCACGGACTCCGAACCGCCTGCGCCCGTGCCTATCAAATCCGATTGGGCTCCAATCATGGAGTTCACCTCCGCGGATATCTTTCAGCACTCGCCCTTCGGCGACATACTGAATTCATTAAAGTCTCTCTCCTTCTCAGGAGAGTCCTGGCCGAACTATGTCCGGCAGTATTGGGATGCAGATGACGAAGAAATTCGCCGCCCACCCACCACCCACTTAGTAGCCACTATCGATGACTTAAACGACATGCTCAACTTCGACTCCGAAGACATTGACGGTATGGACAACGATGCAGGAGATGAACAGGAACCATTGCCCACAGGGCGCTGGACGCCCACTTCATCACATGACGTGTACATAGTGGACACACCAAAAGAAGACGACGACGAGGAACGGAAGGACGCAACGAAGGGTTGTCCCCTCGAGAAGCAGTCAAAGCGGCGGCGTAAGCGCCACCCCAAATCCCGCCTCGGCAGAAACAACGATCATATAGACCCAGCGTTAGAGCAGGGTGAACCATCGCCGGACCACGGCAACACGGAGAATCAAACCGAACAACCCGACTCTGTCAAAGATAACAGTCCGGACGACGTCACACCGGACAGACACCTGGAGCAACAGAATGCCCATCAAAGGCTTGTTGCCACCGCGAGAAGTCTAAAAAAGGAGAAGCAAAGGCTCAAGTCTGTGCAAGACACACTCAGAATCAGATGGAGTAAAGTACTCAACACAACAGCGAAGTACGGCGGTAATCGCCCCACCAAGAGCTACCCGAAGCGGAAGTTGCTACCTGAATTCGATGAGGAGGCCTTAGATCCCCCGCAACCAAAAATTAGAACGACCACCTGGCCGGATAGACGACCTCACGGCCAACATAGAGCGGCAAACAACGCCGCACATAAGCCAATACGCGATCCACGTGAGGGCTCACATCAAAAGGACGGCGCAACCAGATCCATCTATGGACGACGCAAGCGCGCTCCAGCATACGATGCAACACAACAAACATCCAAACACAACGGCACACCCAAATACAGGGGTGCCGCACACCCCCTATGTTTCACCGACGAGGTGCTGGACCACGAATTTCCAGAGGGATTCAAACCCGTAAACATAGAGGCATACGACGGAACAACAGACCCTGAGGTCTGGATTGAGGACTATATCCTCCATATCCATATGGCTCGAGGAGATGATCTCCACGCCATTAAGTATTTACCCCTCAAACTCAAAGGGCCAGCTCGGCACTGGCTTAAAAGCCTCCCCGAAAGCTCCATTGGAAGCTAGTAAGAGCTCGAAGATGCTTTTCGGGCAAATTTATAAGGGACTTATGTCCGACCTCCGGATGCGGACGATTTAAGTCATATAACTCAACAGCCCAGAGAGTCAGCCCGAAAGCTTTGGAACATGTTTCTTACTAAAAAGAACCAAATAGTCGGCTATCCGGACACTGAAGCCTTGGCAGCTTTTAAACACAGCGTCCGTGACGAATGGCTTGCCAGACACCTCGGCCAAGAAAAGCCGAGAACAATGGCAGCATTAACAAGCCTCATGACCCGCTTTTGCGCGGGCGAGGACAGCTGGCTAGCCCGATGCAGCACCAGCGACCCAAGTACATCCGAAGTTAGAGATGGAAACGGGAAATCACAACGCAACAAAAATAATAAGCGCCGGAATAAAGAAGACAGCCCGAAGAGCACGGCGGTAAATGCCGGATTCAGAAGCTCTCGGCTAGGTCAGCAAAATCCGCCCTCTAAAGGCGCCAGAGATGAACTATCCAGCCAAAACAAAATTCTGGACCAAATATGTCAGATCCATAGCACCCCCGATAAACCTGCAAATCATACCCACAGAGAATGTTGGGTCTTCAAGCAGTCCGGCTAGCTCAACGCTGAACATAAGGGGCAGGATACACCAAGCGAAGATGAGGATGAGCCTCGCAAGCAAAGCACTGGGGAACAGAAGAAATTCCCACCAGAAGTCAAAACAGTAATGTGTTACACATGATAAAGGGGAGAAACAAAGCGGCACTCCCAGATAAATATGCCCAAGGGCCTATCACTGCGGAGTTCTGCCACTAGCCATCTCAACCGATCACCTTCGACCATCAGGATTACTCGGCAAGTATCTGGCGCGCAGGATGGGCTGCCTTGGTACTAGATCCAATAATTGACGGATACCACTTCACACGAGTCTTGATGGACGGTGGCAACAATCTAAACCTGATATATCAGGACACAATCCGCAAAATGGGGATAGACCCAACGAAAATTTGCCACAACAATACTACCTTTAAAGGAGTAACGCCAGGCCCAGGGGCTCATTGCATGGGCTCCCTGCTACTAGAAGTTATATTCGTCTTCCCCGATAACTTCCGTAGCGAAAATTTAACCTTCCACACTGCTCCGTTCCAAAGTGGCTATCAAGCACTACTTGGACGCGAAGCTTTCGCTCGCTTTAATGCAATACCGCATTACGCTTCCCTCACGCTTAAGATGCCCGGTCCACGTGGCATCATTACAGTAAATGGAAATATTGAGCGATCCCTGCGCGCCGAAGAAAGTGCGGCTGCCTTGGCAGCCGCACACTAAAACGGCCTCACCAACTAAAGCATTCGATAGGTCGTCAAGACTACGGACACGGTTAGACGAGTCCGACGCAGCTATATGTATTTCATACAGGTTTGATGGCCACACCCCTATTGCAAACACAAGGGGCTCAACACGCGCAGACAAGTGGCAATTTTTACTCATCTTGAATTGTACATGGTTTCTTTAAACCTACCTTTTTGCACGACAACTTTTCACCTAAGTTCCTCTCTTTTACAGATGACCATCGTGCTACACCCGTCCAAGATACGGTACAACGGAGACACAGGCGCAGATGTGCAGCAGGGACCCGTTCCAAGGATTATTTTTAGATTAAGACCCTGCATAAACCTTTCTTACTGTCTCTTGTTGATACACATCCCTCGGATTCTCAGTACTATTGAGAAGGATGCTGACGTCTTGGCATGTGGCCACGTCAGAATAATGCACGTACCTGGACACCAGGGGCTTCTTACAAAGGGCATTGTTTAGGCCCGGTTTATACCATAAAGACCGAATACCTTAGGGAGTGTTCGGCGTCGCGAGTTTGGCCTTATATGCATTAGCTCCGAATCATGTATTTGGTCAAATGTTGGGTTTGCCCGGCTCCTGTGTTTTGCTGCCTTACGTTCCGCTCTATCGGCTAAGGTGGCACCAGGAGAACTACTGCGATTGTGCCCTGGTTCATTCGGACGAGCACCTAAGTAGAGAAAGCCGAAAACTGACTGTCATGATATAGTGTGAGACTGGTCAACCACTCGATGACCTATCAGAATGTTAGAATTCCTCCGCCTTAACGAAGGGCCGTTTCCCGATCAGGCATGTACGCACCCCGAATTCGGGAGAGTGCGGAGCCACCAGGGGCTATATAGTAGCCCCACCGTCAAACTCCTATGGTAAGTGAAAGTGTTAAAGCATTATAGTCCGGTTGCCTCATTCGCTGTGCTATCACCTCCTTAATAGGACCAAGACGTTGGATTAAGTGTGAACACACATCTTCTGCGAACACCTCCACATTATATGCGTGGGGGTTGAAGCCGACGATTGCAATCTTTCAGGTTATATACATATATACATAAACGACCGCACAAGAGGCATCATATTACTTTCAGGGAAAAGTATAAATACAGCCTTAATAAATTTCATAAACATTGTTTTTACAATGGGAATACATGTCACTCAAACATAATATTCTTCGAGCACCGGGCCTCTATCAACCGAGCACCCTCGAGAACTTCTTTAAAATAGTGCTCGGCAGCCACTCGTCCTATGGCCGAACCCTGCGCCGCAACAGTGGCAGCATCCATCTCCACCCAGTATGCTTTGACACGGGCAAAGGCCATCCGCGAGCCTTCTATACACGCCGACCTTTTCATCGCATTGATGCGCGGCACCGCACCAAGGGACTGATGCACTAAGCTGAAATAGCTGTTCGGCTTCGGCTTTTCCGTCCACAAATGATCCACGACGGACCTCATGGCAAGTCCGGACAATCTATTGAGTTCGGCCCGTTCGGCTAGCTGATCAGTCAATGGAAGCAGACGCTCTGGAACGTTAAACTGCGAGCAGAACAGCTTGTCCACTTCATGATTTGTTTGATCTCGGAAGTATTCGGCCGCATCGACAGCGCTCGCCGCCAAGTCCATATATGCGTCTGCCGAACTCCATAGCCGATCCAGAGGGGTATACCGCAGATTTTCGAACTTCCTCCGCAGCATAAAGGGCTTCCCAGCCGCAATATCCCCGGCCTCACGTAGTTCCTCCTTCTTCGCTCTCATGGCAGAGCGAGTGTCCTTGGTCGCCATTGCGGCCTTCTTGAGGTCCGTCGCCCTCGCCTGGTTTTCTTCTTCAAGGAACTGGCAACGGTCGGCAGTGTCTTTTAACTTTACAGCCATCTTGGACATTTTATCTTTGCTCTCGCAATGTGCAGCCTTTTCGGCTCTTAACTCTTCAGCCGCCTTTAAAGCGGCCGCATTACTAATTCTTGCTTGTTCCTTCGCTCGGGCAAGTTTCGCCCGAAGGATCTCCACGGTGGCAGCTCCATCTGCAGTCACAACATATTAAAGATACTGGCGTTACGCTGCTCTTACTATGTGACATTCACCAGAAAATATCACTTACCCTGTGCCTCGTCAAGCCGCTTATTAACAAGATCGATGTCGGCATCCGCCACATCCAGTTGCCGCTTTAGTTTGGCAATCTCATGAGTCCGGCCAGCCACCAGAGCTCCAGCCACCTGCACATAAAGGCGGTTTGATTATTACCCGGGACTACGATCCTCTGTTTGCCGCCGTTCTCGATGACAACCAGAGTCTCAAGGGCTACTATCTACACAGGACACACCTAAAAATGTGCAGTACTATCAAAAAGTATATCATTTCACTACCTCAAAGCCCGTTAGTAGACTCATAAAGGCCTCATGCAATCCGCTTTCGGCGGACGAAATTCTTTCCATCACCGTACCCATCAACATAAGGTGTTCTTCTGAGAGGGCCGCTCGCTCCAATAGCTCCCTCAGTACGTCCGACCGCATACCAAACGGCGTCGGACTCTTCTGTTTGCTCTCTTCAAGAGCCAGATACTAGGGACTTTGGGTGACCACAGGATTATCTTCTGGCCTCATCGGATCCGGGGAGGCCCTCCGAGATGACACTTCAAGGTCGCCCGCTTCTTGAGCGGAGGAGTCCGGGGGAGGCATTTCGCTCTCCATCATCTCTGGAAGAAGATCCCCCGAAGAGGAGCTTTGCTGAGAAGAGCTGAGATCCGAACTGCAAGATAAATGCTTCGGTTATTTTCCTCAGAGGTAAGGTAGTATATCTTCACTATTAAAGTACTTTTTGATTACTTACAGCTCGTTAGAGGGCTGATCCCCGCACGGACTTTGTGCGGCAAGAGCACCCTCCAAGGCAGGACCCTCTGGTGGAGATTTCTTCTCCCGTTTGGAAACCTTGGTTTCTGGATCTTCAGAGGTAGTCCTCTTCCTTCCCCGGGGTGAGAGAATGTCAGATTCCTCCCCTTGGTTATCCTCCCTCACGGAGGCGCTCGTTCCCTCGGTCGGAATAGGTAGCGGTGGAGGCCAGCTTCCGCCCTCATTATTCCCCCCTTTATCTTCCTTTGAGGGCTCTGGGCAAGGTGCTAGCTCGAGCATCTTTTCCGGTACCGGATTGTCCAAACCCTCAGGAAGGGGGGCCGAACACCGAATCATCTTTGCCTTTGTTAGCCAGTCCTAGTCAAAGAGCGATTTCTCAGAATGGCGTCATGATAAATAAAAGATGGTGTGTTCGGCTAGAGGATTACTTACTTGGTCGGCGATGCGGTTGCTGCTTAGGCTCACGTCCTCGGTATTATCCGAACACTCTATTTGGGGTCCAAAGAATGATTTATACATCTCCTCGTGCGTCAGGCCAAGGAAATTCTGAATAGTGCGCGGCCCTTCTGGGTTGAACTCCCACATGCGCAGGGGCCGGCGTTTGCAAGGATGGACTCGACGAACCAGCATGACTTGCACCACTGTAACCAGACTGAAATCTCCTTCAAAGAGATCTTGAATGCGGCTCTGCAGTATAGGAACATCCTTGGCTGGACCCCAGGTCAGCCCTCTACTAATCCATGACATCAGTTGTGGTGGAGGGCCCAAGCGGAAAGCAGGGGCAGCCACCCACTTGGCACTTCCGGGAGCTGTGATGTAAAACAACTCCCGTTACCATAATCCGGACACCTCTGGAAAGGAACCCTTTGGCCATGGAGCTCCAGCGATCTTGCTTATTAATGCGCCTCCGCACGCTACATGCTGCCCCTCGACCATCTTTGGCTTCACGTCAAAGGTCTTGAGCCACAGGCCGAAGTGAGGGGTAATGCGGAGGAAGGCCTCACATACGACAATAAATGCCGAGATGTGGAGAAAGGAGTCCGGGCTAGATCGTGGAAATCCAGCCCGTAATAGAACATCAAACCCCTAACGAAGGGATCCAGAGTGAGGCCTAGACCTCGGAGGAAGTGGGAGATGAACACAACGTTCTCGTTGGGTTCGGGAGTAGGGACGACCTGCCCTCGAGCAGGCAGCCGATGCGAAACCTCGATGGTCAGGTATCTGGCCTCCCTCAACTTCTTGATATCATCTTCCGTAACGGAGGAGGGCATCCACCGGCCTTGAAGGCTAGATCCGGACATGATTGAAGGTCCGAAGCACCTGACCCGGGCTTTGGGTGTTAGAACTCGAGGCGGGGGAAGGATTCGATTGAGCACGGGAGGGAAAAAAGTAAAAGCTTTGTCCCTTTATAAAGAGGGTGAATATCAAGCGTCCTCCTAGTGGCCGTTTGGGACTTGCCTAAAATCTAGGAGTCCTAGGCACGGTTGGGTTACCCACGCCCGTATTGATGAGAATCCCGTAATAAGGGGGACACGATCTCTGCTTTGATAAGACGTGTCAAAAAACTGCCTCGTGTTATGTGCGGGGCTAGTTAAAGGAAACGGTTCGAATAATCACCGGGCCATGGCTTAATGTCATGTTGCCAAAACAAGTCAGCAAATTAGATTTGTGGAAATATTATTCACTCTACGGTGGTATGTGGAACTTATTTTGCAGGGTCGGACACTATCCTTGTATTCAAATTCTTCCGTGGTGTATTCGGAGGAGGAACCCGCCTTGCAATGCCGAAGACAATACTGCGCGCCGGACTCATCGTCATTAAAGCCTGGTTCAGGGGCTACTGAGGGAGTCCTGGATTAGGGGGTCTCCGGACAGCCGGACTATATCCTTTGGCCGGACTGTTAGACTATGAAGATACAAGATTGAAGACTTCATCTCGTGTCCGGATGGGACTCTACTTGGCGTGGAAGGCAAGCTAGGCAATACGGATATGTATATCTCCTCCTTTGTAACCGACCTTGTGTAACCCTAGCCCTTTCCGGTGTCTATATAAACCAGAGGGTTTTAGTCTGTAGGACAACATACAATCATACCATAGGCTAGCTTCTAGGGTTTAGCCTCTCCGATCTCGTGGTAGATCAACTCTTGTAATACTCATATCATCAAGAATAAATCAAGCAGGACGTAGGGTTTTGCCTCCATCAAGAGGGCCCGAACCTGGGTAAAACATCGTGTCCCCTGCCTCCTGTTACCATCCGCCTTAGACGCACAGTTCAGGACCCCCTACCCGAGATCCGCCGGTTTTGACACCGACAGGGACCCACCCCGGTCAAAGCGTACGTAGCGTTGTCTGTCTGGTCACGAATGTGTAGGTACATACTGGTCGATCGGTCTCTCTGCAAGTATGAACCATGGCCGAGTAAGTAGTGGCATGTGTCGTTGTAGAGCACCCGACATAGCAGTTCACGCAGTCCCGTCTAAGCCTTGTGCACGTATGTACAGCCACAGGGCAAAAAATACAGCCACGTACGTACAAACGGGCGGGGTCTCGAGCACGTACTCGCGCATATATACGAACGGCCAGGGCTTGTGTACATGGAGAGGCAACAGACGACAACAACGACGTCATGTTCATCGGTAGCGAACCGGTTAGGTTGGAACGGAGAAACATCGTCTTGTTCACCGGGAGGCAACCGACTCGGTTGTAATGCGTCCTGTTCAACGGGAGCCAACCGGCTTGGACGAAACAGCCGAAACGGGGTCTGGCGTACCACAGAATGGAGGAAACGGCGTTCGGTTCGACCGGCCACGGTTGAAATGGGATCGTGTTCATCAGGAGGGGTCTTGCGTAGCGCAAAACGGAGGAAACGGACTTGTGTTCGAGTGCCTACGGTCAAAACAGGGTCCTATTGATCGGGGGGTGTGGCATACCGCAAAATTGAGGAAACGGACTTGTGTTGGAGCGCCTATGGTCGAAACGAGGTCCTGTTCATCCACCATCTACTGCCTCGCTCCAGCCTCCACGAGCTACTGTTCATCCACCTTCAACCTCCTCCAGCCTCCACGGCTACTATTCATCCAGCCTCCACCGGCTGCTGTTCATAGAGCCTCCACGGTGTCCTGTTCATCCACCCCCAACCGGTTGGGGTGCGGCGGACTCCTTGGGGTCCTATTCATCCAGCGGCAATGGCCTACTGCCACGGGGTCCTGTTCATCCAACCCCCACCAGGAACTGTTCATCCACATCCAATCAACCAGATCGACTCACCACGTCTCGACTCGTTCTACGTACCGCGCGCATGGTAGCAACGGTCACTATTCATCAAGAGGCAACCCAACACCGGCTGGCTACGTCTCGCACGGGGCTCGATCGGCATCAGTAAGGATCAGCAGTGATCGATCACTCGGGTTCAGTTAGTAGCAGCAGCAACGAAGGAATTGCTCGGGTTCAGTCAGCAGCGAATGAATCGCTTGGGTTCAGTTAACAGCCAAGGGACCGATCGCTCGGGTTCAGTAACGTGTGATCGCTTGTGTTCATTTAGCCAACGCCTCACACACACGCGCGTACACAAGAGAAACGCACAAACCACAGTGCATCTCTCAACCCCTACCACCCACCATAACTGGAAACTCCGTGATATTTTCCTCACCCTCGCTTCTACCATGATTTTTTCCGTCATGGATGGCCCAAATAATGTCATGCAGCTGCGTCTCTGACCCGCCTAGGACGAAAAGCCCATTTTCTGTCATGATTTTTTGTCATAGAAGTAGGAGCCCACCACATCTATGATGATACCGTGTTTTGTCACAATTATCGTCATAGAAGTGTCATAAGCATGCCAATTTTTTTCGTTCGACCCAAAATGTCACGGATGTGTCTTTTTTTGTAGTGTATTGACATGCAACTTCCATCGTTCCGTTTTATCATGACACATACCATCATTGTCATATTGCTTTGCATGTGCATATAGTTGGCATAGTATTTGTGGCTTGGCCACCGTTCATATTTTTTATACATGTCACGCTAGATCATTGCACATCCTGATACACTGCCAGCGGCATTCATATAGAGTCATATTTTTGTTCTAGTATCGAGTTGTAATTCTTGAGTTGTAAGTAAATAAAAGTGTGATTATCATCAGTATTAGAGCATTTCCCCATGTGATTAAAGGATGATGGAGACTATGATTGCCCCACAAGTCGGGATGAGACTCCGGACAAAAATAAAAAAGAGGCCAAAGAGCCCATATAAAAAATGAAATAAAAAAAGAGGCTAAAGAGCCCAAAAAGAAAAAAGAAAAAAAAAGAGAAAAGAGAGAAGGGACAATGTTACTATCCTTTTCCACACTTGTTCTTCATGATAGAGAGTCCCCTATTTTGTCACTTTCATATACTACTAGTGGGATTTTTCATTATAGAACTTGGCTTGTATATTCCAATGATGGCTTCCTCAAATGCCCTAGGTCTTCATGAGCAAGGAAGTTGGATGCACACCCACTTAGTTTCCTTTTGAGCTTTCATACACTTATAGCTCTAGTGCATCTGTTGCATGGCAATCCCTACTCCTTGCATTGACATCAGTTGATGGGCATCTCCATAGCCCATTGATTAGCCTTGTCAATGTGAGACTTTCTCCTTTTTGTCTTCTCCACACAACCTCCAACATCATATTCTATTCCACCCATAGTGCAATATCCATGGCTCACGCTCATGTATTGCATGAGAGTTGAAAAAGCTAAAGCACGTTAAAATGTATAAACCAATTGCTTGGCTTGTCATCAGAGTTGTGCATGATAAATACTTTGTGTTAAGAAGATGGAGCATGACAAGACTATATGGTTTTGTAGGGATAACTTTTCTTAGCCATGATATTTTGAGAAAACATGATTGCTTTTTAGTATGCTTGAAGTATTATTGTTTTATGTCAATATTAAACTTTTGTTTTGAATCTTACGGATCTGAATATTCATGCATAAAGAAAGATTACATGATAAACATGTTAGGTAGCATTCCACATAAAAAAATCCGTTTATAGAATTTACCTACTCGAGGGCGAGCAGGAATTAAGCTTGGGGATGCTTGATACGTCTCCAATGTATCTATAATTTTTGATTGTTCCATGCTATTATATTATCAACCTTGGATGTTTTATATGCATTATTATGCTATTTTATACCATTTTCTCGGACTAACCTATTAACCTAGTGCCAAGTGCTAGTTGCTGTTTTTCCCCTTGTTTTTGCCTTTTCTGAAAATCAATACCAAGCGGAATGAAACTTTTTGAGGATTTTTCTTGGACCAGAATACACCTAGGAACCTTCGAGAGGGGGTCAGAGGGGCCACCAGTTGGCGACAAGCTTGGAGGACGCGCCCTGGGGGGGTAGGCTTGTGGGTCCCCTGATGCTCCTCCAACCCTAATCTTTGCTCTATAAATACCTAAATATTCCTCGTATACCAAAGGGCACACTAAAAAATACGTTTCCGCTGCCACAAGTTTCTGTTCTTAAGATCCCATCTAGAGGCCTTCGCTGGTACTCCGCCAGAGGGGGATTCGACTACGAAAGGCTTCTATATCAACCTTGCTACCCTTCCGATGATGTGTGAGTAGTTTACCACAGACCTACGGGTACATAGCTAGTAGCTAGATGAATTCTTCTCTCTCTTTGATCTTCAATACAATGTTCTCCTCGATGTTCCTGGAGATCTATTCGATGTAATCTTCTCTTGAAGTGCATTTGTTGAGATCTGATGAATTGTGGGTTTATGATCAGATTATCTATGCATATTATTTGAGTCTTCTCTGAACTTTTTTATGCATGATTAAGATAGCTTTATATTTCTCTCCAATCTATTGATTTGGTTTGGCCAACTAGATTGATTTTTCTTGCAATGGGAGATGTCCTTTGTATTGGGTTCAATCTTGCAGTGCTTATTCCCAATGAAAGAAGGGGACATGACACGTATTTGTATTGTTTCCATTAAGGATAAAAAGGTGGGGTTTATTCATATTGATTGGATCTATCCCTCTACATCATGTCATCTTGCTTAAGGCGTTACTCCGTTCTTGTTAAGTTAAGACACTAGATGCATGCTAGCCAACGGTCGATGTGTGGAGTAATAATAGAAGATGCAGGCATGAGTTGGTCTACTTATCACGGACATGATGCCTATATTCATGACCATTGCCTTAAATATCGTCATAACTATGCGCTTTTCTATCAATTGCTCAACCGTAATTTGTTTACCCACCCTATGTGTTCTTTCAAGAGAGAATCCTCTACTGAAAACTATGGCCCCAAGGTCTATTTCTATCATATTATTTTCAGATCTATAAAACCAAAAACCCAAAAATACCTTGCTGCAATTTACTTACCTTTACTTTATTTTGCACTTTTAGTTATCTTTTATACCCATCTCTATCAGATCTCATCCTTGCAAGTAACCATGAAGGGATTGACAACCCCTTTATCACGTTGGGTGCAAGTATTTGTTTATTCATGCAAGTGCTATCATTGGACTTGTGTGTTCCTCCTACTGGATTGATACCTTGGTTCTTAACTGAGGGAAGTACTTATCTCTACATTGCTGCATCACCCTTTTCTCTTCAAGGGAAAAACCAATGCAAGCTTAGCATAAGCTGTATTTAATTGATTGGCCTTTTCAAAAACCATATCGGTTACTATGGTTGAATTTTAGGGTCAAAGACTATAGATGATTAGCAAGCGGTTTAGTTATAACCTTTAGGCAACCATTAGGAGTGTGATGGGTCTGAAGTCATTTACTAATGCCTTCAAGGTTTAATTTGCCTTCCAAGAATTGAGAGCACAAAGCATAGAAATCTTCCTTGATAATGAGCCAATAGGCCTCAGAAAACCACTAGTAAATCATTCTGCCCCAGGAGCTCGATCAGCTAGCATTTCTTTGATCCCTTTCTTATTTTCCTCTCGGGTAAAAGGAGTGAGCTGATCGAGGACTTAATTCTTTTTAATAATGTTATCAAGAATAAATTTCATCTCACGTGGGGAGGACGTGCTGAACCTTTCTTTAAAGTATTGAAAGATGATTGATTCTTTACCTTCGTGACCTTCAATGCAAGAGCCATCTGAAGTGGTAAGCGATGGAATGCTATTTCTTCAGTATCGTTCAGATGCCAAGAATTTGAAAAATTCGAAGCTCTCATCTCCAATTTGAATCCATGTAATAATGCAAAAAAAATTCCAATACTATTTCTGATAGGATAAAAGGTGAAGCGAGTGTTTCTTAAGAATAGTCCTAAAGTTGGCTCCAGGGATTGTTAAAGCTCTTTTTTCCAAACTATCAATTCTAACAAGAGCCTTATTAGAGTTTTCATTTGCAATGGAGCATTTGGGAATGTTCTTGCTCCACTTTTTAAGTTCATAACGCAAGTTCTTGAACTTTCTACAAAGAATAGTGACACTATTGCTGGCTCCTACCAGTTTTGACCAAGTAGCTTGAATAACTTCCAAGAAACTCGGGTGTTGTATTCAGTAGGACTCAAATTGGAAGAGCATTGGTCTCAATGTTAACAACACAAGGTATGTGGTCAGACATAGGCTTTCCTAGGGGTTTAATTTGTTCAATGGTTGCTAGTGAGAAACAAATCAAATTGTTCCAGCAAAGGGTCAATCTGCATATTGCTCAATGTGTAGGCTCTACCTTTCATGGGCAATTAAATCAGGCTGTGTGTGCGCATAAATTCTTTCAAAGTTATCATATCAGAATAATGCCCCTGGTTTGTTGCAATTTTCTGGAATGCGAATGAAATTGTAATCTCCTACTCGAAGCCATTCTTCATCATGGGGGATGCTTAATCCAAAAATCCAGTTGGTATAATTCACTCTTTGTTCTCCATGACAAGGCCCATAAATGTTAACTAGTCTCCAAGATTCTCCAGATTGTGTTGACCGAAAATGAATTACCATGTAGATGTTTGTCTATGTGCTCGTTCCCATATGCTCATGTTACTTTGGCACATTCAAGTCACAAATTTATCGCAGGATGGATCTTCAGTTAGGGAACAAAAGCCATCAGAATTAATGTAGGATTAGTTATCCATTATCATCTCGGTCCTTGAATGCACTAAATGCCATTATGGTTTTCACATGCAAAAATTATTGTCGTGTAAGCGACATGCCCAGTATTATGAAAACCATAATGCCATTATGCCCAGTATACACGTGAAAACTTTTTCGTAACACCACCATAATTCTGGAATATGTTGTTGATAGAATGCATATATGCTTTTCTTGTTTACTAATCTACAACTATACCTACTTCACAGCAATCCCCAGAACTAGTAATTCTAAAGTTATTTACGGTGAACAACATTTATAGAGTGGACACAATACATTAGCTTGTAAAATATTATTCACATAAATAAACTAAAAATATATGCCACCCCATATAATGCGAAGCGCAAAATATAACTCATATAAACCAAGTATTAACATAGACTAAGCATGGTATGTAAAATCTTACATTTATTTTACAAGAAACAGGCATCCTGCATGAATAGAGTACACGGAGAGGTGCAACGGGAGCATAACGATCCCTTGAAGACATTTATACGCTATAATTTATTTTAGCGTGGCTCTTTTAATCTGTAATCATCAGGTGGATTAGATTATTCTATATTATAAATCACACAACGATCAAAATTAATTTGCTCTAGCAATAAGTATAAACTAATAGTTTAAACTTGCTATTATAAATTTACTGGAAGTATTAACTAATTTTAAACATTTTAAAGCTTTTTAATAGTCGATTTTGTTTGTTTGACTAGAGCATCCTGGATGTCATTTCTCAATGAAATTTTGCACACACCTAAAATACTCGAGCATCTTTGATTTTTTAAGTTCTTTGCTAGCTACTTTAGTTGGAATTCACTGTTCATCAGAGCAAATGAGTTCGGTCACGAAAAGCAATTTCCGAATGTGTTACGAATCAACTAAGCATGAAAGGAAAAATATATAAAGAGAATAACAACATATTTTTTCTGCAAATACGCAATGCCGCGGATCATTTCATTGATAGGGGGAAAAGAAAATACAGGGTCCTACTCATTGTGGCACATGCTGGCGTCCCAAAGAGTGTAAGTTGAGCACCGGCGCGTGCAGCCTCCCATTGCACCAAGCATCTAGCACATCGGCTCTGTGGTAATCGGCTCCCAAATTTACATGACAAAAATGCAAGCGAGCCTGCTTGCAGCATGAATGAATCATCGCTAAAACAAAGAAGGACGTCACCTTTAGAATAAGACTGCATGCTATTTTCCAGGAAGTACTCTAGCTACTCTCTAAGGTTTTCCTCAAATAATGGTAATTCTGGCAAAAGATTAATTAGTAGGTAAAAAAAGACGGAATTAAGTCATTCTAATATATGTGCACCCACCAAAAGAGAGGAGGAGATGCAAACGCAAGTACCCAACACAAGGAGCGGGGGCTCTCGAGCAAGATGGACGAAAGAAGCCAAGGATCGGGGCTTCTCGAGCAAGATGGACGAAAGAAGCCAAGGAGCGGGGGTGGTTAGTAGATGGAGCCAAAGAAGGAAATGACGATACCATGGGTTGGCACTGGCAGTGAGCAGCACAATGTTGGCGTTACCAAGGCTTCTGTATAAATAGGAGAGCACCGGCCGGGAGGAATCACACATCAGAGCAAAAAGCCATCGCTCCCCTTCCATCCTCTCCTTCTATAGCCAGCCTCCAAGAGAGAGCGAGCGAGAGCCATGGACTTCGGCGACCACCAGCAGGGGGGCTCCGACAGCCAGCAGCAGCTGCAGGAGCGCCGGAAGCGCCAACGCCGCCACGCACAGGAGCAGGTCCAGAAGTTGGAGGAGTAGGTTCTAATCTCTTAATATCTTCATTTTTGTCCATTTCCCGTGATTTGCTGTTCTATGCATCTTCATACTACTGCGTACTAGACACTAGTGACAGAAACTAATCAATTATGTATGTGTGCGCGCGCAGGTCGTACAAGAAGTACGACCACCCCAATGAGATCCAGTGCGCTCAGCTTGGACGCGAGCTTGGTCTGGAGACCAAGCAGGTCAGATCCTGGTTCCAGAACCACCGGACACAGATCAAGGTATGGGTTATGGACTGGATCTCTGATTTGCTCCATAGTTCTCTATTTTTTCATTTTCTCGATCTCGTGTCCTCGATCCGTGATGCAATTAACGGGCTGGAATCTTTATGATGGCATGGCTGATTGAGCACGAGCGGCTGGAGAACCGCTTCCTCCGCTGGGAGAACACAAGTCTCCGCTCCGAGATCATGGCAGTGCGGGAGGCGCTCAAGAACTCCGCCACCTGCCCCCACTGCGTCCTCAAGGATTGCATCGACCAGCAGGAGCTCAATCGGGAGAACGCTCGCCTCAAGGCGGGGCTCCTCCACTGCACCACATCTTTCCAAGTAGGGCTGGACGTCCGAACGGGCTAATGGGCTCGGCTCGGAGCTTGCTCCAGCTCGGCCCGACTCAGCTCGGCCGGAGAGCTAAATAGGCCGAGCCGAGCCACGTGAAATGGGCCCGTTGGCCGACCGAGTCGAGCCTGTTTTGGCCCGGTCCAGCTCGGTGGCTCGTCCGAAGCCGAAGCCCAGGACGCGACGCAATCACGCAGCCCAGCAGAGGAGCGCAACCAGCCCAACCCAGCGAGTCGCATCGTCTCCACTGTCTCCTCCCGCTAGGGTTCGCTGCCGCCGCCACCGCCGCCCCACGCTTCTCGCCAAGCTATTTCCTGCATGCCACCACGACGCATCCTGCCACCGGCGTCGGCACGCACGAGCGCATCCAGCGGCGGCAGCGCACGCACGCATCACCAGCCTGTTGATTGATTCTTGGACACAAGTACAAAACTTGAAGCACGTTGATTGAATCCTGGAGTTGGCTGGATGCACACGTACGAGAGGAAGCAAGATCAACTGCTACGGAGGCTAGCCACCTGCGTTCGACGCACCAGACGCCCGACCTTGCCATGCCGGCACGTCTCCGTCGTGCTCCCCTCAACGCCGTCAAGCCAACCTCGCCTGAGGCGCCCGTACGCCCACGCACCCAGCCTCCAGAGGCAAAACGAGCTGCTCGGGCTGGACCGAGCCATAGGCAAGACGAGCCGAGCCTCCAGATGCGGGCTCGTTCAACTAGCGAGCCGAGCCGAGCATGGCTCGTTCATGGTGAGCCAAATCTAGGCTCGGACCGAACTCGGCTTGGCTCGGCTCGTGTCCAGCCCTATTCCAAGATGAATCCTAGCTTTATTTTTTGCATGTCGACGTTCCTCCGCCATGCTTTCGGCGAGGAAATTGTATGACCAAACATGCATAAGTTCGAATAAACTAGTACAAGGTTTCGAATAAGAGACATGATTTGGTCCTGAATAATTCTTAGTTGTCAGATCTTCATGGAGTCGTGGGCAATTTGTTGTGCCTTTGTGTTGTAACTGAGGACTGTGCCTACACAAACTGCCGCAGAAGTCTTGTACTCTAGTTCGTACTCATTTATTAGTTGGAGCCACCATAGGAAGCTCCAACATTACTCCTGGGAGAAGTCAGAACAAAGGAGATCTACCTACTCAATTCGATGTATGAGATTATATTTCATGAAAAGCCGGTTCTGCTACTTCTGTAAGAAACATGGTTTCCTTCGATAATACTAGTAGATAGCGTCGTTCCTTGTGTTGTGTGTTGTGACTTGTGAGTTGTAACTATTGTCCCGCTCGTCGACCGGCAGGACGCGGCTGCTTGGTTCCTCTCCGCAGCGTCAACCCTGTTAGATGTGAGACCGTGAGAAGCTCATCACCACATGGTCTACATCAGATAAAGTGGAGAGAGATCTAAGTATCTAACACGCCAAATCCAAGGAACAGGTTATTTGTTTAACAGCCTAAGATTGATAGGTTTTCCTAAATTCATCGCAGCTTTCTGGGCCCTTCTCATCAAAATTTAAGCATAAGATGGATTGTAGCATATCGATCTGACAATGCATACTGCCACGCAACTCAAAAAAATCCTGGATATGTTTGCCAACGCTACTGTCCTCTTGCTGAATCTTCACAAGACTACCTTCCTA
Organism: Triticum urartu; assembly: GCF_056163025.1. NCBI lineage: Eukaryota > Viridiplantae > Streptophyta > Magnoliopsida > Poales > Poaceae > Triticum > Triticum urartu. Next base: position 144,740,316 of record NC_141879.1, on the reverse strand, counting down.
GCTACCCATCCACGTCCAGCCCTCCATCGCTGCGGATGCGCCGTTTCTACCTCCCCCCAGCCCTATCTAGGCCTACTTCTTTCCCCCACCAAGCTCCCCTCTTCAGCCTTCCAACCGATCGTCCAATGCTCTCTCAAATACCTCAGCGGCTCGATTTCCTGTCTACTTTCTCGGCTCTCGGGGTGCTAGGTTGACCTTTCTTTCTTCTGTACTTGACTCTTGTTGTCTATTTCATGTCTGTTTTCGCATTTCCAACTTTTTTTTGAAAGAACTTGATGCAATTCGTCAAGCCTTTTTTTACGGCAGAGGAAACTTATAGAGACTCAATGTGTTATTGCTTGAAAAAATGTTTGCAAACCAAAAAATATGATGGTCCAGATTTGAAGAACTTTGCTTACTGAATAATTATGTACTAATGAAGTTTTCTCTAAATTAGTACGATAGTGGCTATATACACATGCTATTGCTGACAAACATAACCATTCGTTCCTCTGGAAAATTATAAACTCACAACTCCCCACCCTTCAAAAAATCTCAATCGTCGTCACGAATAATGGCCTCACCACTTTCTTTTGGACTGATACCTGGGTCTCCTTCCAAACACTAGCCGCTCTCTGCCCACACTTTTTTTCCTTCTCATTTAACTTAACATCCTAGTGTCGCAGGTCTTGCAGGGCGGAGAACCTCTTCCTCCGCGAGGAGAACATGAGGATCCTGCCCGAGAACATGGTCGTGCGGGAGGTGCTCAAGAACTTCATCTGCCTCAACCCCAACTGCATCACCAAACACTACATCAACTAGCAGGAGGAGCTCAATAAGGAGAATGCTCGCCTCAAGGCGGGGTCCCTCAGATGCGCCACATCTTTCCAAGATGAGCTCTAGCTCTACTTTTTGCATGTCGACGTTCCTCCTCCATGCTTCTGGCAAAGAAATTGTATGACCAAACATGCATAAGTTGGAATAGACTACAAGGTTTTGAATAAGAGTTATGATTTGCTCCTGATTCTTGGTTTTCAGACTTCCATCCAACCACGGGGCAATTTGTTGTGCCTTTGTGTTGTAATTTGTAAGTGATGAGGACTGTGGCTACACAATCCGGTTCGATCTGCTACTTCCGATTCCTTCGATATACTACTAGTTGTGACTATTGTCCTGCATCGCCGGTCGGCAGGATGCGCCTACTCAGTTCCTCTCCGCGGCGTCACCCTTGTCAGAGCATCTCTAGCAGACCCCGTAAAACCGGTCAAACCCTTATAATTTTCAGATTTTAAGGGTTTGGCCGAAAAAAATGTGCAGAACAGAAACCGTACAAGTGGTCCGACCTTTAATATTTTAAGAGGCACCGTAAACCCACACCCGAAACCCATATATTTGAAGGTTCGAAGGCCAAACTAAGGGCGACCCTTATACCGGTCAAACCTCGTCGGGAAGGATGCGCTGCCGCAATTCCACCGCATAGCTCACCAGAATCATCAGTTGCCCACCAGAATCGGCGGCCACCCGCCGGAATCAGACGCCGGTTGTTCAAATTGGGGACGGAGAAGGACGGGGCGAGGTGGCCGGGATGAGCGCCATCTCGCGGATGTGACCGGCCGCCGCCGGGGGCGTTCGGGGGACGGCGGGGAACCACTACCGGAACAGGGTGCTACCCCGACGGCCAAAACAATGCCGACGGCCACCGTCGGGTTCCTCGGAGATATGCCGACAGCCTGGTCCTGGCCGTCGGCGTATCCAGGCCGTCGGGTTAGACGGAGCTAAGCCGACGGCACCCATCGGCATAGAACGGCCGTCGGCCTATCTGCAAGTACACCGACAGCTGCCGTCGGCTTACAAGGGCCGTCGGCATAGTGGTGGGCCCGGCGACCCCGCTGTTGACGAGTGGCTAACGTCATCAGAGCTATGCCGACGGCCGAGGCGGGGGGCCGTCGGCATAGGTCCGCACGCCTCGTCACCGATCCGGGCCGCACCGTCCAAGACATATGCCGACGGCTGTCGTCGGCATACCTGCCACGTCAGCGATCCGCGGCACGCCGCCCGACGCCTAAAACCTGGCCGTCTCTATGCCGACGGCTCATAGCCGTCGGCATAGGTAGACTTTTTTTTCATATATATATTTTTAAGCTTTTTTATGTATTATTATATCAACTAACATGTAGCATGTTTAATATAAACATACATATATATATATATATAGTTTGTATTTTTTCGAGCACGTTAATAATGTGCGGTCATGTTCTTTTGAATATAGATCATTATATTTTATTAAAATCAAAAATAGCTATGCCGACAAAAGTTTTGTGGCGGTTGCAAACGCCTGACACCCGTCTCCAGAGTGTGACCCCCCTCACGTCCGCGGTGTGCCCCCCTCATGGACGGCGCCGGCACTTGGAGGGGGGAAACGGACGCGTTGGGTCTACACGGTGGATGTAGCTGTGGGTTTAGCCCGGATGTTGCTCCCGGGTGTCCCTACGGGCCGACCTGACACAACCGGGTGCAGAGGTCCACTGGTCAAAGCCCGTCCGTGGGAAGTCAAAAGGCTAGATCTTGTGGTCAACCGCTTCACGGTTAGGCGGGACGGGGGCCCTGGGGGGGGGGGGGGGGGTAGCAAAGCCACCGGAGCATCGTACCGGACCCTCATACATGCGAGGTGGTGTTGTTGCATGTTCAAAGAGGCGACACGCATCTCAAGGGCGTGGCCCCCCTAACGGACGGCGCCGCCGCCAGCACCTGGAGGGGGAAAACGGACGCATCGGGTCTACACGGAGGGGATGTAGCTGTCTGTTTGGCCCGGATGTTGATCCCAGGTGTCCCTCTGAGCTGAGCTGACACAACCGGGTGGAGAGGTCCACTGTTCAAAGCCTGTCCGTGGAAAGTCAAAGGGCTAGATCTCGTGGTCAACTGCTCTAGGGTTAGGCAGGACAGGGGCCCTGGGGGGGGGGGGGGGGTAGCAATGCCATCGGAGCGTCGCACTGGCCCCTCATACATGCGGGTTGGTGTGGTGGCATGTCCGAAGAGGCGGCACGCGTCTCCGGGGTTTGGCCCCCCTCACGGACGGCGCCACCACCGGCACGTGGAGGGGGGAAACGGACGCGTCGGGTCTACACGGAGGGGATCTTGCTGTGGGTCTGGCCCGGATGTTGCTCCAAATTGTTCCTATGGGCTGACCTAACACAACTGGGTGGAGAGGTCCACTGGTCAAATCCCGTCCGTCCAAAGTCAAAGGGATAGATCACGTGGTCAAACGCTACAGGGTTAGGTGGGACGGGGGCCCTGGGGGTAGCAATGCCACCCGAGCGTCGCACCGGGCCCTCATACATGCGGGGTGGTGTGGTGGCATGTCCGAAGAGGCGGCACGCATCTCCGGGGTGTGGCCCCCGCTAACGGACGGCGATGACACGGTAGTAGCCATTCTGCGGTAACGATGCGGCGTGAATATTATTAAATACTCGGAGCACGATAAAATCATGAGTTTTTTTGCACGACGTGGGCACATGTGCTATAGGAACGATAATATTTTTTTCATAATTTTTGGTGATGGAGAAGTATCCAAAAATTCCCTCTACACGGATTGCCTTTCGCGCGTCTACGGCTGTGGCCGGTGGCCTCCGGGGGCTAGCATGCCGCCAAATCTTGCGTAGGCGGCCTCTCACAAGTTTGGAAGTGTTGTGTGTTGGAAATATGCCCTAGAGGCAATAATAAAAGCATTATTATTTTATTTTGCTTGTTCATGATAATTGTCTTTATTCATGCTATAATTGTATTATCCGGAAATCGTAATACATGTGTGAATAATAGACACCAACATGTCCCTAGTAAGCCTCTAGTTGACTAGCTCGTTGATCAACAGATGGTCATGGTTTCTTGACTATGGACATTGGATGTCATTGATAACGAGATCACATCATTAGGAGAATGATGTGATGGACAAGACCCAATCCTAAACATAGCATAAGATCGTATAGTTCGTTTGCTAGGTTTTTCCAATGTCAAAGTATCTTTTCCTTAGACCATGAGATCGTGTAACTCCCGGATACCGTAGGAGTGCTTTGGGTATACCAAACGTCACAACGTAATTGGGTGACTATAAAGGTAGACTACGGGTATCTCCGAAAGTGTCTGTTGGGTTGACACGGATCAAGACTGGGATTTGTCACTCCGTATGACGGAGAGGTATCACTGGGCCCACTCGGTAATGCATCATCATTATGAGCTCAAAGTGACCAAGTGTCTGGTCACGGGATCATGCATTACGGTACGAATAAAGTGACTTGCCAGTAACGATATTGAACGAGGTATTGGGATACCGACGATCGAATCTCGGGCAAGTAACATATCGATTGACAAAGGGAATTGTATACGGGGTTGCTTGAATCCTCGACATCGTGGTTCATCCGATGAGATCATCGAGGAGCATGTGGGAGCCAACATGGGTATCCAGATCCCGCTGTTGGTTATTGACCGGAGAGCATCTCGGTCATGTCTACATGTCTCCCGAACCCGTAGGGTCTACACACTTAAGGTTCGGTGACGCTAGGGTTGTAGGGATATGTATATGCAGTAACCCGAATGTTGTTCAGAGTCCCGGATGAGATCCCAGACGTCACGAGGAGTTCCGGAATGGTCCGGAGGTAAAGATTTATATATGGGAAATCCTGTTTCGGCCATCGGGACAAGTTTCGGGGTCATCGGTATTGTACCGGGACCACCGGAAGGGTCCCGGGGGTCCATCGGGTGGGGCCACCTGTCCCGGGGGGGGCACATGGGCTGTAGGGGGTGCGCCTTGGCCTACATGGGCCAAGGGCACCAGCCCCAAGAGGCCCATGCGCCTAGGGTTTCAAGGAGGAAGAGTCCTAGGAGGGGAAGGCACCTCCTAGGTGCCTTGGGGAGGAAGGATTCCTCCCCCTTGGCCGCACCCCCCTAGGAGATTGGATCTCCTAGGGAAGGCGCCTCCCTTGGCCCTCCTATATATAGTGGGGGAAGGAGGGCTTTTCATCCACGCCTTTGGTTGCCTCCTTCTCCCTCTCCAACACCTCCTCCTCCTCCATAGCGCTTGGCGAAGCCCTGACGGAGTACTGCAGCTCCATCATCACCACGCCGTCGTGCTGCTGCTGGAGCCATCTTCCTCAACCTCTCCTTTCCCCTTGCTGGATCAAGAAGAAGGAGACGTTACGCTGACCGTACGTGTGTTGAACGCGGAGGTGCCGTCCGTTCGGTGCTAGGATCTCCGGTGATTTGGATCACGTCGTGTTCGACTACATCATCCCCGTTCTTTGAACGCTTCCGCTCGCGATCTACAAAGGTATGTAGATGCATCCGATCACTCGTTGCTAGATGAACTCATAGATGGATCTTGGTGAAACCGTAGGAAATTTTTTGTTTTCTGCAACGTTCCCCAACAGTGGCATCATGAGCTAGATCTATGCGTAGTTCTTCTTGCGCGAGTAGAACACAATTTGTTGTGGGCGTAGATGTTGTCAACTTTCTTGCCGCTACTAGTCTTATCTTGCTTCAACGGTATTGTGGGATGAAGCGGCCCGGACCAACCTTACACGTACGCTTACATGAGACCGGTTCCACCGACTAACATGCACAAGTTGCATAAGGTGGCTGGCGGGTGTCTGTCTCTCCTACTTTAGTTGGAGCGGATTCGATGAAAAGGGTCCTTATGAAGGGTAAATAGAAGTTGACAAATCACGTTGTGGCTTTCACGTAGGTAAGAAAACGTTCTTGCTAGAACCCTACTTCAGCCACGTAAAACTTGCAACAACAATTAGAGGACGTCTAACTTGTTTTTGCAGCAAGTGCTTTGTGATATGATATGGCCAAAGTTGTGATGAATGATGAATGATCTATATGTATGAGATGTTCATGCTATAGTAATAGGAATCACGACTTGCATGTCGATGAGTATGACAACCGGCAGGAGCCATAGGAGTTGTCTTTATTTTTTATATGACCTGCGTGTCATTGAGAAACGCCATGTAAATTACTTTACTTTATTGCTAAACGCATTAGCCATAGTAGTAGAAGTAATAGTTGGCAAGCAACTTCATGGAGACATGATGATGGGGATCATGATGATGGAGATCATGGTGTCAAGCCGGTGACAAGATGATCATGGAGCCCCAAGATGGAGATCAAAGGAGCTATGTGATATTGGCCATATCATGTCACTATTATTATTTGATTGCATTTGATGTTTATCATGTTTTGCATCTTGTTTACTTAGAACGACGGTAGTAAATAAGATGATCCCTCATAATAATTTCAAGAAAGTATTCCCCCTAACTGTGCACCGTTGCGACAGTTCGTTGTTTCAATGCACCACATGATGATCGGGTGTTTGATTCAAAACGTTCACATACAATGGGTGTAAGACAGATTTACACATGCAAACACTTAGGTTGACTTGACGAGCCTAGCATGTGTATAGACATGGCCTCGGAACACAGAAGACCGAAAGGTCGAGCATGAGTCGTATAGAAGATACGATCAACATGAAGATGTTCACCGACGTTGACTAGTCCGTCTCACGTGATGATCGGACACGGCCTAGTTGACTCGGATCATGTTATACTTAGATGACTAGAAGAGGGATGTCTATCTAAGTGGGAGTTCATTGAATAATTTGATTAGATGAACTTAAATTATCATGAACTTAGTCTAAAATCTTTACAATATGTCTTGTAGATCAAATGGCCAACGTAGTCCTCAACTTCAACGCGTTCCTAGAGAAAACCAAGCTGAAAGACGATGGCAGCAACTATACGGACTGGGTCCGGAACCTGAGGATCATCCTCATAGCTGCCAAGAAAGATTATGTCCTACTAGCACCGCTGGGTGACGCACCTGTTCTCCCTGCAGAACAAGATGTTATGAACGCTTGGCAGGCACATACCGATGACTACTCCCTCGTTCAGTGCGGCATGCTTTACAGCCTAGAGCCGGGGCTCCAAAAGCGTTTTGAGAGACATGGAGCATATGAGATGTTCGAAGAGCTGAAAATGGTTTTCCAAGCTCATGCCCGGGTCGAGAGATATGAAGTCTCCGACAAATTCTTTAGCTGTAAGATGGAGGAAAATAGTTCTATCAGTGAGCACATACTCACTATGTCTGGGTTACATAACCACTTGACTCAGCTGGGAGTTAATCTCCCGGATGATGCGGTCATTGACAGAATCCTCCAGTCGCTTCCACCGAGCTACAAGAGCTTTGTGATGAACTTCAATATGCAGGGGATGGAAAAGACCATTCCTGAAGTATTTGCTATGCTGAAATCAGCAGAGGTAGAAGTGAAGAAGGAACATCAAGTGTTGATGGTCAATAAAACCACTAAGTTCAAGAAGGGCAAAGGTAAAAAGAACTTCAAGAAGGACGGCAAGGGAGTTGCCGCGCCCAGCAAGCAAGCTGCCGGGAAGAAGCCAAAGAATGGACCCAAGCCCGAGACTGAGTGCCTTTATTGCAAGGGAAGTGGTCACTAGAAGCGGAACTGCCCCAAATACTTAGCGGACAAGAAGGCCGGCAAAACAAAAGGTATATATGATATACATGTAATTGATGTGTACCTTACTAGTACCCGTAGTAGCGCCTGGGTATTTGATACCGGTGCAGTTGCTCACATTTTTAACTCAAAGCAGGGGCTGCGGAATAAGCGGAGACTGGCAAAGGACGAGGTGACGATGCGCGTCGGGAATGGTTCCAAGGTCAATGTGATCGCCGTCGGCACGCTACCTCTACATTTACCTTCGGGATTAGTTTTAAACCTTAATAATTGTTATTTAGTGCCAGCTTTGAGCATGAACATTGTATCGGGATCTCGTTTAATTCGAGATGGCTACTCACTTAAATCCGAGAATAATGGTTGTTCTATTTATATGAGAGATATGTTTTATGGTCATGCTCCTATGGTGAATGGTTTATTCTTAATGAATCTCGAGCGTAATGCTACACATATTCATAGTGTGAGGTACCAAAAGATGTAAAGTTGATAATGATAGTCCCACATACTTGTGGCACTGCCGCCTTGGTCACATAGGTGTCAAACGCATGAAGAAGCTCCATGTAGATGGACTTTTAGAGTCTCTTGATTATGAATCGTTTGACACGTGCGAACCATGCCTCATGGGTAAAATGACCAAGACTCCGTTCTCAGGAACAATGGAGCGAGCAACCAACTTATTGGAAATCATACATACTGATGTCTGCGGTCCAATGAGTGTTGAGGCTCGCGGTGGCTATCGTTATGTTCTCACCCTCACTGATGATTTGAGTAGATATGGGTATATCTACATAATGAAACACAAGTCTGAAACCTTTGAAAAGTTCAAGGAATTTCAGAGTGAGGTTGAGAATCAACGTGACAGGAAAATCAAGTTTCTACGATCAGATCATAGAGGAGAATACTTGAGTCACGAATTTGGCACACACTTAAGAAAATGTGGAATAGTTTCACAACTCACGCCGCCTGGAACACCTCAGCGTAATGGTGTGTCCGAACGTCGTAATCGCACTCTATTAGATATGGTGCGATCTATGATGTCTCTTGCCGATTTACCGTTATCTTTTTGGGGCTATGCTTTAGAGACTGCCGCATTCACTTTAAATAGGGCTCCGTCGAAATCCGTTGAGATGACACCGTTTGAATTATGGTTTGGGAAGAAACCTAAGCTGTCGTTTCTAAAAGTTTGGGGATGCGATGCTTATGTCAGGAAACTTCAACCTGAAAAGCTCGAACCCAAATCGGAAAAATGCGTCTTCATAGGATACCCTAAAGAAACTATTGGGTATACCTTCTACCTCAGATCCAAAGGCAAGATTTTTGTTGCCAAGAATGGATCCTTTCTAGAAAAGGAGTTTCTCTTGAAAGAAGTAAGTGGGAGGAAAGTAGAACTTGATGAAGTACTACCTCTTGAACCGGAAAATGGCGCAGCTCAAGAAAATGTTCCTGAGGTGCCTGCACCGACTAGAGAGGAAGTTAATGATGATGATCAAGATACTTCTGATCAAGCTCCTACTGAAATTTGAAGGTCCACAAGGACACGTTCCGCACCAGAGTGGTACGGCAACCCTGTCTTGGAAATCATGTTGTTAGACAACGGTGAACCTTCGAACTATGAAGAAGCGATGGCGGGCCCGGATTCCGGCAAATGGCTAGAAGCCATGAAATCCGAGATAGGATCCATGTATGAAAATGAAGTATGGACTTTGACTGACTTGCCCATTGAGCGGCGAGCCATAGAAAATAAATGGATCTTTAAGAAGAAGACAGACGCGGATGGTAATGTGACCATCTATAAAGCTCGGCTTGTCGCTAAGGGTTATCGACAAGTTCAAGGGGTTGACTACGATGAGACTTTCTCACGGGTAGCGAAGCTGAAGTCCGTCCGAATCATGTTAGCAATTGCCGCATTTTATGATTATGAATTAGGCAGATGGATGTCAAAACTGCATTCCTTAATGGTTTCCTTAAGGAAGAATTGTATATGATGCAGCCGGAAGGTTTTGTCGATCCTAAGAATGCTGACAAGGTGTGCAAGCTCCAACGCTCGATTTATGGGCTGGTGCAAGCATCTCGGAGTTGGACCATTCGCTTTGATGAGATGATCAAAGCATTTGGGTTTATGCAGACTTATGGAGAAGCCTGCGTTTACAAGAAAGTGAGTGGGAGCTCTGTAGCATTTCTCATATTATATGTAGATGACATACTTTTGATGGGAAATGATATAGAACTCTTGGACAGCATTAAGGCCTACTTGAATAAAAGTTTTTCAATGAAGGACCTTGGAGAAGCTGCTTATATATTAGGCATCCAGATCTACAGAGATAGATCAAGACGCCTCATAGGTCTTTCACAAAGCACATACCTTGATAAGATATTGAAGAAGTTCAATATGGATCAGTCTAAGAAGGGGTTCTTGCCTGTGTTGCAAGGTGTGAAATTGAGCTCAGCTCAATGTCCGACCACGGCAGAAGATATAAAAGAGATGAGTGTCATCCCCTATGCCTCAGCCATAGGTTCTATTATGTATGCCATGCTGCGTACCAGACCTGATGTAAACCTTGCCGTAAGTTTGGTAGGAAGGTACCAAAGTAATCCCGGCAAGGAACACTGGACAGCGGTCAAGAATATCCTGAAGTACCTGAAAAGGACTAAGGAAATGTTTCTCGTTTATGGAGGTGACGAAGAGCTCATCGTAAAGGGTTACGTCGACGCTAGCTTCGACACAGATCTGGATGACTCTAAGTCACAGACCGGATACATGTATATTTTGAATGGTGGGGCAGTAAGCTGGTGCAGTTGCAAGCAGAGCGTCGTGGCGGGATCTACATGTGAAGAGGAGTACATGGCAGCCTCGGAGGCAGCACATGAAGCAATATGGGTGAAGGAGTTCATCACCGACCTAGGAGTCATACCCAATGCGTCGGGGCCGATCAAGCTCTTCTGTGACAACACTGGAGCTATTGCTCTTGCCAAGGAGCCCAGGTTTCACAAGAAGACAAAGCACATCAAGCGTCGCTTCAACTCCATTCGTGAAAATGTTCTAGATGGAGACATAGAGATTTGTAAAGTACATACGGACCTGAATGTAGCGGATCCGTTGACTAAACCTCTCCCTAGAGCAAAACATGATCAACACGAGAATTCCATGGGTGTTCGATTCATCACAATGTAACTAGATTATTGACTCTAGTGCAAGTGGGAGACTGTTGGAAATATGCCCTAGAGGCAATAATAAAAGAATTATTATTATATTTCCTTGTTCATGAAAATTGTCTTTATTCATGCTATAATTGTATTATCCGAAAATTGTAATAGATGTGTGAATAATAGACACCAACATGTCCCTAGTAAGCCTCTAGTTGACTAGCTCGTTGATCAACAGATGGTCATGGTTTCCTGACTATGGACATTGGATGTCATTGATAACGAGATCACATCATTAGGAGAATGATGTGATGGACAAGACCCAATCCTAAACATAGCATAAGATTGTATAGTTCGTTTCCTAGGTTTTTCCAATGTCAAAGTATCTTTTCCTTAGACCATGAGATCGTGTAACTCCCGGATACCGTAGGAGTGCTTTGGGTATACCAAACGTCACAACGTAACTAGGTGACTATAAAGGTAGACTACGGGTATCTCCGAAAGTGTCTGTTGGGTTGACACGGATCAAGACTGGGATTTGTCACTCCGTATGACGGAGAGGTATCACTGGGCCCACTCGGTAATGCATCATCATTATGAGCTCAAAGTGACCAAGTGTCTGGTCACGGGATCATGCATTACGGTACGAGTAAAGTGACTTGCCAGTAACGAGATTGAACGAGGTATTGGGATACCGACGATCGAATCTCGGGCAAGTAACATATCGATTGACAAAGGGAATTGTATACGGGGTTGCTTGAATCCTCGACATCGTGGTTCATCCGATGAGATCATCGAGGAGCATGTGGGAGCCAACATGGGTATCCAGATCCCGCTGTTGGTTATTGACCGGAGAGCATCTCGGTCATGTCTACATGTCTCCCGAACCCGTAGGGTCTACACACTTAAGGTTCGGTGACGCTAGGGTTGTAGGGATATGTATATGCAGTAACCCGAATGTTGTTCAGAGTCCCGGATGAGATCCCAGACATCACGAGGAGTTCCGGAATGGTCCGGAGGTAAAGATTTATATATGGGAAATCCTGTTTCGGCCATCGGGACAAGTTTCGGGGTCATCGGTATTGTACCGGGACCACCGGAAGGGTCCCGGGGGTCCATCGGGTGGGGCCACCTGTCCCGGGGGGGCCACATGGGCTGTAGGGGGTGCGCCTTGGCCTACATGGGCCAAGGGCACCAGCCCCAAGAGGCCCATGCGCCTAGGGTTTCAAGGAGGAAGAGTCCTAGGAGGGGAAGGCACCTCCTAGGTGCCTTGGGGAGGAAGGATTCCTCCCCCTTGGCCGCACCCCCCTAGGAGATTGGATCTCCTAGGGAAGGCGCCTCCCTTGGCCCTCCTATATATAGTGGGGGAAGGAGGGCTTTTCATCCACGCCTTTGGTTGCCTCCTTCTCCCTCTCCAACACCTCCTCCTCCTGCATAGCGCTTGGCGAAGCCCTGACGGAGTACTGCAGCTCCATCATCACCACGCCGTCGTGCTGCTGCTGGAGCCATCTTCCTCAACCTCTCCTTTCCCCTTGCTGGATCAAGAAGAAGGAGACGTTACGCTGACCGTACGTGTGTTGAACGCGGAGGTGCCGTCCGTTCGGTGCTAGGATCTCCGGTGATTTGGATCACGTCGTGTTCGACTACATCATCCCCGTTCTTTGAACGCTTCCGCTCGCGATCTACAAAGGTATGTAGATGCATCCGATCACTCGTTGCTAGATGAACTCATAGATGGATCTTGGTGAAACCGTAGGAAATTTTTTGTTTTCTGCAACGTTCCCCAACATTGTGGTGGTTGCAAACGCCCCGCACGCTTCTCCGGGGTTTGGCCCCCCTCACGGACGGCGCCGCCACCGGCACCTGGAGGGGGGAAACGGACGCGTCGGGTCTACACGGAGGGGATCTTGCTGTGGGTCTGGCCCGGATGTTGCTCCAAAGTGTTCCTATGGGCTGACCTAACACAACTGGGTGGACAGGTCCACTGGTCAAATCCCGTCCGTGCAAAGTCAAAGGGATAGATCCCGTGGTCAAACGCTACAGGGTTAGGCGGGCGGGGGCCCTGGGGTAGCAATGCCACCGGAGCGTCGCACCGGGCCCTCATACATGCGGGGTGGTGTGGTGGCATGTCCGAAGAGGCGGCACGCATCTCCGGGGCGTGGCCCCCCCTAACGGACGACGATGACACGGTAGTAGCCATTCTGCGGTAACGATGCGGCGTGAATATTATTAAATACTCGGAGGACGATAAAATCATGAGTTTTTGGCACGACGTGGGCACATGTGCTATAGGAACGATAATATTTTTTTCATAATTTTTGGTGATGGAGAAGTATCCGAAAAATTCCCTCTACGTGGATTGCCCTTCGAGCGTCTAAGGCTGTGGCCGGCGGCCTCCGGGGGCTAGCATGCCACCAAATCTTGCGTAGGCGGCCTCTCACAAGTTTGGAAGTGTTGTGGTGGTTGCAAACGCCCGGCACATGTCTCCGGGGTTTGGCCCCCCTCACGGACGGCGCCGCCGCCGGCACCTGGAGGGGGGAAACGGACGCGTCGGGTCTACACGGAGGGGATCTTGCTATGGGTCTGGCCCGGATGTTGCTCCAAAGTGTTCCTTTGGGCTGACCTAACACAACTGGGTGGAGAGGTCCACTGGTCAAATCCCGTCCGTGCAAAGTCAAAGGGATAGATCCCGTGGTCAAACGCTACAGGGTTAGGCGGGACGGAGGACCTGGGGGTAGCAATGCCACCGGAACGTCGCACCGGGCCCTCATACATGCGGGGTGGTGTGGTGGCATGTCCGAAGAGGCGGCACGCGTCTCCGGGGCATGGCCGCCCCCCCCTAACGGACGACGATGACACGGTAGTAGCCATTCTGCGGTAACGATGCAGCGTGAATATTATTAAATACTCGGAGCACGATAAAATCATGAGTTCTTTTGCACGACGTGGGCACATGTGCTATAGGAACCATATTATTTTTTTCATAATTTTTGGTGATGGAGAAGTATCCGAAAAATTCCCTCTACGTGGATTGCCCTTCGCGCCTCTACGGCTGTGGCCGGCGGCCTCCGGGGGCTAGCATGCCGCCAAATCTTGCGTAGGCGGCCTCTCACAAGTTTGGAAGTGTTGTGGTGGTTGCAAACGCCCGCACGCGTCTCCGGGGTTTGGCCCCCCTCACGGACGGCGCCACCGCCGGCACCTGGAGGGGGGAAACGGACGCGTCGGGTCTACACGAAGGGGATCTTGCTGTGGGTCTGGCCCGGATGTTGCTCCAAAGTGTTCCTATGGGCTGACCTAACACAACCGGGTGGAGAGGTCACTGGTCAAATCCCGTCCGTGCAAAGTCAAAGGGATAGATCCCGTGGTCAAACGCTACAGGGTTAGGCGGGACGGGGGCCCTGGGGGTAGCAATGCCACCGGAGAGTCGCACCGGGCCCTCATACATGCGGGGTCGTGTGGTGGCATGTCCCAAGAGGCGGCACGCATCTCCGGGGCATGGCCCCTCCTAACGGACGGCGATGACACGGTAGTAGCCATTCTGCGGTAACGATGCGGCGTGAATATTATTAAATACTCAGAGCACGATAAAATCATGAGTTTTTTTGCACGACGTGGGCACATGTGCTATAGGAACGATAATATTTTTTTCATAATTTTTGGTGATGGAGAAGTATCCGAAAAATTCCCTCTACGCGGATTGCCCTTCGCGCGTCTAAGGCTGTGGCCGGCGGCCTCCGGGGGCTAGCATGCCGCCAAATCTTGCGTAGGCGGCCTCTCACAAGTTTGGAAGTGTTGTGGTGGTTGCAAACGCCCGGCACGCGTGTCCGGGGTGTGCCCCCCTCACGGACGGCGCCGCCGCCGGCACCTGGAGGGGGGAAACGCGTCGGGTCTACACGGAGGGGATCTTGTTGTGGGTCTGGCCCGGATGTTGCTCCAAAGTGTTCCTATGGGCTGACCTAACACAACCGGGTGGGGAGGTCCACTGGTCAAAGCCCGTCCGTGTAAAGTCAAAGGGCTAGATCCCGTGGTCAAACGCTACAGGGCTAGGCGGGATGGGGGCCCTGGGGGTAGCAAAGCCACCGGAGCATCGCACCGGGCCCTCATACATGTGGGGTGGTGTGCTGGCATGTCCGAAGAGGCGGCACGCGTCTCCGGGGTGTGGCCCCCCTCACGGACGATGCCGCCGCCGGCACCTGGAATGGGGAAACGGACGCGTCGGGTCTACACAGAGGGGATCTTGCTGTGGGTCTGGCCCGGATGTTGCTCAAAAGTGTTCCTATGGGCTGACCTAACACAACCGGGTGGAGAGGTCCACTGGTCAAATCCCGTCCATGCAAAGTCAAAGGGCTAGATCCCGTGGTCAAACGCTACAGGGTTAGGCGGGATGGGGGCCCTGGGGGGTAGCAATGCCACCGGAGCGTCGCACCGGGCCCTCATACATGCGGGGTGGTGTGGTGGCATGTAAGAAGAGGCGGCATGCATCTCCGGGGCGTGACCCCCCATAACGGACGGCGATGACACGGTTGTAGCCATTCTGCGGTAACGATGCGGCGTGAATATTATTAAATACTCGGAGCGCGATAAAATCATGAGTTTTTTTGCACGACCTGGGCACATGTGCTATAGGAACAATAATATTTTTTTTCATAATTTTTGGTGATGGTGAAGTATCCGAAAAATTCCCTCTACGCGGATTGCCATTCGCGCGTCTACGGCTGTGGCCGGCGGCCTTCGGGGGCTAGCATGCCGCCAAATCTTGCATAGGCGGCCTCTCACAAGTTTGGAAGTGTTGTGGTGGTTGCAAACGCCCGGCACGCGTGTCCGGGGTGTGCCCCCCTCACGGACGGCGCCGCCGCCGGCACCTGGAGGGGGGAAACGGACGCGTCGGGTCTACACGGAGGGGATCTTGTTGTGGGTCTGACCCGGATGTTGCTCCAAGGTGTACCTATGGGATGACCGAACAAAACCGGGTGGGGAGGTCCGCTGGTCAAAGCCCGTCCGTGCAAAGTCAAAGGGTTAGATCCCGTGGTCAAACGCTACAGGGTTAGGCGGGACGGGGGCCCTGGGGGTAGCAATGCCACCAGAGCGTCGCACCGGGCCCTCATACATGCGGGGTGGTGTGGTGGCATGTTCGAAGAGGCAGCACACGTGTCCGGGGTGTGGCCCCCCCTCACGGACGGCGCCGCCGCCGGCACCTGGAGGGGGGAAACGGACGGGTCGGGTCTACACGGAGGGGATCTTGTTGTGGGTTGGGCCCAGATGTTGCTCCAAAGTGTTCCTATGGGCTGACCTAACAGAACCGGGTGGGGAGGTCCGCTGGTCAAAGCCCGTCCGTGCAAAGTCAAAGGGCTAGATCCCGTGGTCAAACGCTACAGGGTTAGGCGGGACGGGGGACCTGGGGGGTAGCAATGCCACCGGAGCGTTGTACCGGGCCCTCATACATGCGGGGTGGTGTTGTGGCATGTCCGAAGAGGCGACACGCATCTCCGGGGTGTGCCCCCCATCACGGATGGCGCCGCTGCCGGCACCTGGAGGGGGGGGGGAACGGATGCGTCGGGTCTACATGGAGTGGATGTAGCTCTGGGTTTGGCCCGGATTTTCCTGCCGGGTGTCCCTATGGGTAGACCTGACACAACCGGGTGGAGAGGTCCACTGGTCAGAGCCCGTCCGTGGGAAGTCAAAGGGCTAGATCTCGTGATCAACCGCTCCTGGGTTAGTCGGGACGGGGGCCCTGGGGGGGTAGCAATGCCACCGGAGCATCGCACCGGGCCCTCATACATGCGGGGTGGTGTGCTGGCATGTCCGAAGAGGCGGCACGCGTCTCCGGGGTGTGGCCCCCCTCACGGACGATGCCGCCGCCGGCACCTGGAATGGGGAAACGGACGCGTCGGGTCTACACAGAGGGGATCTTGCTGTGGGTCTGGCCCGGATGTTGCTCAAAAGTGTTCCTATGGGCTGACCTAACACAACCGGGTGGAGAGGTCCACTGGTCAAATCCCGTCCATGCAAAGTCAAAGGGCTAGATCCCGTGGTCAAACGCTACAGGGTTAGGCGGGATGGGGGCCCTGGGGGGTAGCAATGCCACCGGAGCGTCGCACCGGGCCCTCATACATGCGGGGTGGTGTGGTGGCATGTAAGAAGAGGCGGCATGCATCTCCGGGGCGTGACCCCCCATAACGGACGGCGATGACACGGTTGTAGCCACTCTGCGGTAACGATGCGGCGTGAATATTATTAAATACTCGGAGCGCGATAAAATCATGAGTTTTTTTGCACGACCTGGGCACATGTGCTATAGGAACAATAATATTTTTTTTCATAATTTTTGGTGATGGTGAAGTATCCGAAAAATTCCCTCTACGCGGATTGCCATTCGCGCGTCTACGGCTGTGGCCGGCGGCCTTCGGGGGCTAGCATGCCGCCAAATCTTGCATAGGCGGCCTCTCACAAGTTTGGAAGTGTTGTGGTGGTTGCAAACGCCCGGCACGCGTGTCCGGGGTGTGCCCCCCTCACGGACGGCGCCGCCGCCGGCACCTGGAGGGGGGAAACGGACGCGTCGGGTCTACACGGAGGGGATCTTGTTGTGGGTCTGACCCGGATGTTGCTCCAAGGTGTACCTATGGGATGACCGAACAAAACCGGGTGGGGAGGTCCGCTGGTCAAAGCCCGTCCGTGCAAAGTCAAAGGGTTAGATCCCGTGGTCAAACGCTACAGGGTTAGGCGGGACGGGGGCCCTGGGGGTAGCAATGCCACCAGAGCGTCGCACCGGGCCCTCATACATGCGGGGTGGTGTGGTGGCATGTTCGAAGAGGCGGCACACGTGTCCGGGGTGTGGCCCCCCCTCACGGACGGCGCCGCCGCCGGCACCTGGAGGGGGGAAACGGACGGGTCGGGTCTACACGGAGGGGATCTTGTTGTGGGTTGGGCCCAGATGTTGCTCCAAAGTGTTCCTATGGGCTGACCTAACAGAACCGGGTGGGGAGGTCCGCTGGTCAAAGCCCGTCCGTGCAAAGTCAAAGGGCTAGATCCCGTGGTCAAACGCTACAGGGTTAGGCGGGACGGGGGACCTGGGGGGTAGCAATGCCACCGGAGCGTTGTACCGGGCCCTCATACATGCGGGGTGGTGTTGTGGCATGTCCGAAGAGGCGACACGCATCTCCGGGGTGTGCCCCCCATCACGGATGGCGCCGCTGCCGGCACCTGGAGGGGGGGGGGAACGGATGCGTCGGGTCTACACGGAGTGGATGTAGCTGTGGGTTTGGCCCGGATTTTCCTGCCGGGTGTCCCTATGGGTAGACCTGACACAACCGGGTGGAGAGGTCCACTGGTCAGAGCCCGTCCGTGGGAAGTCAAAGGGCTAGATCTCGTGATCAACCGCTCCTGGGTTAGTCGGGACGGGGGCCCTGGGGGGTAGCAATGCCACCGGAGCGTCGTACCGGCCCCTCATACATGCGGGGTGGTGTTGTGGCATGTCCGAAGAGGCGGCACGCGTCTCGGGGTGTGGCACCCCTCATTGACGGCGCCGCCGCCGGCACCGGGAGGGGGTAAACGGACGCGTCAGGTCTACACAGAGTGGATGTAGCTGTGGGTTTCGCCCGGATGTTGCTCCTAGGTGTCCCTCTGGGCTGACCTGACACAATCGGGTGGAGAGGTCCACTAGTCAAAGCCCGTCTGTAGGAAGTCAAAGGGCTAGATCTCGTGGTCAACCGCTCCAGGGTTAGGCAGGACGGGGTCCCTAGGGGGTAGCAATGCCACCGGAGTGTCGTAATGGGCCCTCATACAAGCAGGGTGGTGTTGTGGCATGTCCGAAGAGGCGGCATGCATCTTCGGGGTGTGGCCCCCCTAACGGATGGCGCCGCCGCCGGCACCAGGAGGGGGGAAACGGACGTGTTGGGTCTACACGGTGTGGATATGTAGCAGTGGGTTTGGCCCGGATGTTGCTCCCAGGTGTCCCTCTGTCGATGACCCCTCCCCCTTCACTCACCTGACGAACTAAGCTACCCCCGCCCCCACCCCCACCCTCACCGTCGACGACCCCCTCCCCCTCTTCACTCACCTGACGAACTAAGCTCCAGATCGAGCACGCGATCGAGGGCGGCCATGGCGCTCCCATACCCGCGACCAGGCCACGGCCTTGGCGGACGAAGCTGCTCGAATTCGGCGCCTCCCCTCCGCTCCCCTCTGTGTGGTTCCGGGAGAGGAGAGGGTTGAGCGGTTCAAAAAAAATAAAAAATCTATATGAAATAATAATACATAAAAAAGGAAAATTATAACTATAAAAAAAATTTAAAAATCTATATAAAATAAAAAAGAATAAATATATAACTATAAGAAAACATTAAAAAAATTATATAAAATAAAAAAGGAAAATAAAACTATGCCGACGGCAAAGCCGTCGGCATAGCTGCGGCCATACGGTAGGCGTTACGCGGATCAGTAACGTGGGTAATAAAAAAAATAAAAAAAATAAAAAGTATGCCTACGGCTAAGCCGTCGGCATAGGTGCCACGTGGCCTCCTCACGTATGCCGACGGCTTAGCCGTCGGCATAGGCCGCCTTATCCACCCACGGGGCGAACCCCCTCCACTAATTCCCCATCGCGCCCCCGACCCTCCACGCTGTGCCGCCGCTCCACCCGCGCCGCTCCCCGCCGCCCGCTCGACCAGCCACGCCGCTCCCCGCCGCCTGCCGCCGCCGCCCGTGCCCCTCCCCGCCCCTCGCCCCGACCCTCTCCGCCCCCTCCTCGCGGCGCCGCCGTCCACCCGACCCCGCCCCGGCCTCCCAACCCCACCCCGACCCCACAACGCCGCCGTCCACCCGCCCCGCGCCGACCCCGTCTCGCGCCGCCGCCGGCCGCAGGGCTCCCCGCCCCTGGCTCGGCCTCCCAGAGCCCGCAGGCCACCCCGACGAGCACTCCTGGGCGCGGCTTCGGCCGACCCTGCTTCGACGAGCACTCCCACCCCAGTGAGCTCCTCCCCCCACCGCCAAACGCCGCCGTGCCCCCTCCCAGCCCTAGTGAGCATCCTTGTTCTCGTTTCTTGTGTTCATGGTGGCTGGATGAATAGATAGATGCTAGATAGATGGATGGATGCTAGATGAATATATAGATGGATGCTAGATGAATAGATAGATGGATGGATATTTAGATACATACTAGATAGATTTGTGTAGTTTTATTAGGTATTTAGATACATACTAGATAGTTTTTACTAAGTTTATGAATATAGATGAATTAGATGTTGGGCAAATTTGTGATAGATGGATGGATATTGGTCAAGTTAGTGTTATGGTCATGTTGATTCATATATAAGAAGCAAATCGAGGCACTTGGTTTCCAAAATACTTAATAAAGATTTTTTTTGCAGTTTGAAATTTTGTTTCATGTCGATTCATAATGTTGTGCCAAATGGTTAATGTGAGGTGAAGACCTAATTTTTTCACTTGATGGAATTAACAGGATTTGTGGTGTTCCCATCTTCGTGGAGTGACCGTCGACGTTGGAGGTGTTGGTCCAGGATCGTCCCTCCTTTGATCGACTACATCCTCTACATCGGAGGGTGAGCAGCAATTCCATGACCTCGTCCACTTTTTTTCCATGTCACTAGATTAAATTTTCGCATCAAGTCGCGTAACCTAGGTCTCCCGTCCGAAAGGGTTGCGTCGATAAATATGCATTCAATTGCATATTTATCACCGCAGCTCTTTCAGATTGTCCAGCGCTTTCCACGGACAGCCCGAGGATGTGTAGATTGGGTACGTTGTTCATGCTCTACCCCGTTCCGAGACAAGATTTCGGCGGCGCCTCCCTGTTGTTCTCCGGATGCACATTCTCTCGGCATTTTGCCGAGACGTGTATTTGGAGAACAGCGGGGAAGTGCTGCCGAAATTTTGTCTCGGGATGGGGTAGAGCATGGACCGTACTCAATCTACACATTCTCGGGTGGGATTAGGACCCATCTTTACCTATTAGAGATGTAGGTGTATTAAATGTCGTTTCTCGTCAACCTTGTAAAAAAATAAAATATTGATGTGGGTAATTTAAATGAATCCTTAATTTTGTTGTGTGGCTTCCAATAAAGCAGAGAAGGCAGATAATCAGTGGATGTATAGTGGGTTTTTCCGTCGGAATCAAGTAACAACAGAGTGGGTCGAGAGAACTGATGTGTTTTTGAAAGAGATATTCTGTAGTCCAATGAGGATGGTGCCAGAATGCCCGTGTGCCAGATGTAAGAGGCGTATCCATAGAGATAAGAGTGAGATGACTAAGCACCTTCGCACGCATGGATTTATGCCCAACTTTAATATGCCGATAAACTTTGCCCAGCGGGACCGTGGTAGAGAGGATGTGATACGACAACGCGTCGCTGGTTATGAGGACGATGGGGTTAGAGACATGCTAGATGATGTCTTTGCTGCACAGCTGACACCTCCGTCACATTTAGTGAACGAACCGGAGGAGCAGAAGGAAACCGCAAAGGCCTTCCTGGAAATCTTGGCCTCATCAAAGAACCTCTCTATGAGGGTGCCAAGCTGTCTGTGTTGGATGCCATCTCGCAAATGAAGGCAGTCAAGGCTGAGTATGGCTGTAGCCGAGGTTGCTTCGAAGCATTTCTGGGAGTATGGGCTAACAGCCTGCCTGAGGGCCATGAACTGCCGAAAACCATGTACGCTACGAAGAAAATCATGAAGGCGCTCTCGATGGACTATGAGAAAATACATGTTTGTCCAAAGAATTGCCTTTTGTTTAGGCATGAGTATGCAGATGACAAGTACTGTAGGAAGTGTGGTTCCTCTCGGTATATTGAGGTGGTCGATAAGCATGGTCAGAAGCAGCAGCTAAAAATCCCTGTGAAGGTTCTTCGGTATCTTGATTTTATAAAAAGACTGCAGCGCCTTTTCATCACCGAGGAGTCTGCCAAAATGATGAAGTGGCACAAGGAAGGGAAAAGGTACAATCCAAAAAAAATTGTACATCCATCAGGAGGTGAAGCATGGAAGTTATTCGATATAGAGTACCCGGAGGAAGCAGCCGAGGCTGGGAATGTCAGAATTGCTATAACAGGTGATGGGTTCAATCCATACGTATGTCGTCTAATCCATACAGCTGTTGGCCCGTATTTGTCATTCCGCTGAATCTCCCTCCCGGCGCCATAATGCAATGCAAGACCATGTTCCTGTCGCTTATAATTTCGGGGCCTGAATATCCAGGAAAGAATTTGAGTGTGTTTATGCAGCCGTTGGTGGATGATTTGCACCATTCTTGGTACTTCCCGAGGTTGACATACGACCGACATCTGCAGAAAAATTTCTTGATGAAAGTTTGGCTACAATATTGCATGCATGACTTTCTCGGTTATGCCCTGTTCTGCGGATGGTGTACAAGTGGAAAGATGCCTTGCCCAGTGTGCATGCAGGCCTTGATTTTTATTTGGCTGAAGAAGGATGGAAAGTATGTTGCATTTGACCTGCATCGACAGTTCCTCCCTCCAGACCACCTGATAGGGAAGACAAGAAGAACTTCACAAAAGGCAAAGTTGTCCATGAAGTAAACGAGATTCCAACGTTTTCTGGTGCGGATGTGCTTGCTCAGCTGAAAGCTCTTAAGCCTGCCGGTGAGGGGAAAGGCAAAGGCAAAGCCACAGGCGAAGACGAGGGCGAGGGCAAAGGAAAAGGTAAAGGGAAATTTTTTTTGAAGGATATGGTGAGACGCACAACTGGACTCACATTATCCCCTTCACGCAGCTTCCCTATTTAAGGACCTCAAACTTCCATACAACATAGACGTGATGCACACCGAAAAGAATGTCGCAGAGTCCCTTTTTCGCACGATCCTCAACATTCCTGATAAGACAAAGGATAATGTTAATGCTAGAGTTGATCAACAGAATATTTGTGATAGACCACGTCTACACATGCAGCCTCCCACAGGCAGTCGAAAATCTTGGTTCAAGCCAGATGCTGACTTCGTACTTAAAAAGGATCATAAGATGGAGACATTCAAGTGGCTGAAACACGTCGTGAAGTTCACTGATGGTTATGTGTCGAATATAAGTAAGGGGGTCAATCTTTCAACGGGCAGAGTGACCGGGCTCAAGAGTCATGACTATCATGTATGGATTGAGCGGATTATGCCGGTGATGGTTCGGGGCTATGTTCCCGAGCGTGTCTAGCGTGTGCTTGCGGAGTTAAGCCATTTCTTCCGCACGCTTTGTGCTAAAGAAGTATGTCCTGAGAAGATAAAAGAAATGCATAAGAAGGCGCCGGAGTTGATATGCAAGCTAGAGAAGATCTTCCCGCCAGGCTTCTTTACTCCGATGACACATCTGCTTTTGCACCTCCTGAACGAGGTATTGTTGGGGGGCCCTGTGCAGAATCGTTGGCAGTACGGCCCTGAGAGATAGAACAAGCATCTGAGACAGAAATGTGGAAACAAAGCTAAGATTGAAGCTTCCATAGCTGAGGCAGTTATCCTAGAGGAGGTGGCAGACCTCAGGACAGCCTACTATCCGGACCATGTTCCCACGTTGCACAATAAGGTGTCTCGATACAATACAGAAGAACCCAAGTATAAACCCAAGTTGCCTCTATTCATCGGGCAAGGTGGTAGGGCTGGATGCTCGAAACCTTATCTCATGCCACGAGATGAGTGGGAGGATGTCATGTTCTATATCTTGCACAACATCAAGGAAGTTGAGGATGAGTAGATGAGGTAATACCTTTGCACCATTCTTTCAGTCAATTCGTTATGTTCACTTTGCCTAGCTCTTATACCGCTTTTCTTATTGTAGTCGATTCGTTGAAGAAGAATGGATGGGAATGTTGCCTCCTACTGAAGCGGAGGCACTTGCTCTTCTCCGAAAGGGTGCTGATGGAAGGAAAAATTTCGTTGCGTGGTTCATGGAGAAAGTAATTTTTCACACTTTCAATTAAACTCATGCACCCTATAATTTCAATTAAACTTGTAGGGAAATGATCCGACCGAATCAATGGATGAAGAATTGAGATGGGTTTCCATGGGTTTTGATCCTATCGTCATGACATGCGAAAAATATGATGTGAATGGGTATCGCTTCCATACAGAGGAGCACCAGAACAGTCGGCCTGATCCCAAAACCATAAATACCGCAGTCTTCACTGAAGGAGATAATAAAGTAGATTACTACGGAAGGGTAGGAAAAATATACGAGCTTACATACAAACATGGCCGCGAATACCTAAGTCTCACTGTGTTCAAATGCCGATGGTTCGACCCCAAAAAGGGTCTGAGACATATGCCTTCTGTTGGTTTAGTTGAAGTTAAACCATCAACCGTCTATGCCAGAGCTGATCTCTTTATTGCAGCTACCCAGGCCACACAAGTATATTATCTGCCTTACCCATGCCAGAAAGAGTACCTAAAGGGTTGGGAAGTTGTGTTCAAGGTGTCGCCGCATGGTAAGCTACCGGACCCGAACGATGATGATTACTACAACATAAACCCCATGACATACGAGGGAGTGTTCTATCAAGAGGAACATGATGACGTGGTCCGAAACAACGAGGATGATGACTTGGGTTATGTTGACCTGGACCCGAACGACGACGACGCACGGATTGATGGTGAGGCAGTTGTGAATCAAAGAGACATAATTATGCTTGAAAGGTTAAATGAAGACGCTGACGATGAGGAAGAGCCTCCACCTCCGTCAGACAACGAAGAAGATATGCGTGATAGTGATGATGAGACTGGTCCACAAATAGATTACAATAGTGATGATTCATATGGGTTCTAGAAAATGTAAGTTCTTTTAATGATCATTACAATAGTATGCTTAATGTGCTCTTTTGGTATTAATGTTTTTCCTATATGCTTGTTTAATTGATATCCTTACTAATTGTTTATTCTCTTCTCAATGCAGGTTTGCTAATCATGGGCAAGTCCAGCGGTGCTAGTTTCCTCAGTAAATTTAAAGGACTTACTCGGAGTGGACGAGCCCACAAGGTTCCCTCCCGACTACGCGAGGATGACACCTCACAGGGAGGTGGAGGGGTCAGGGGAGGAGACCCTAGAGGAGGAGGCGGTGGGGGGAGAGCCCCTAGAGGAGGAGGAGGCGGTGGGGGGAGAGCCCCTAGAGGAGGAGGAGGTGGGGGGAGAGGCAGCCGGGGCAAAAAACTCCGGACCGTGTCCGAAATAGGAGGGTCTTCTTCGATGCCCTCCTATACAGAGGCACCTTCTGAGTCTGAGGAGGAGGAGTATGTTCCTGATGGTGAGGAGGAGGAGGCCGAGGAGGAGGGTGAGGACGAGGAGGCCGAGGAGGAGGGTGAGGAGGAGGAGGCCGAGGGGGAGGGTGAGGAGGAGGGCGAGGAGGGTGGAGGGGAGGTTGATCCCGCGTTGTGGCGTGACTTGCCACCGGGTGCTCCGCAGGGGTGGCTGCGTGGTAATGCCGGACTACCTACACCACCTTCTATTGAGGAGCACAAGTGGCTCATTGAACCTATGGGAACAGAGTAAGTGCCTCTCAATCATATTTTCAACACATGACAACATTTTCTTATTGTACACATGGCAATCATTTGATTCTTTTGCAGAAATTGGATCCTTCGCGGAAAGGGCCGTAAACCGAACGTCCTTATCACTGTCCTATCGAAGGAGTTTTGGCCTGGCCTATTCTGCCCGCGGCCAGACAGGGACCCGCAGCAGCGGGTTTTGGCCACGAGCTGGGCCACTACGAGGCTTGCAGCAACGCGGAGTACGGGACGGCCGCTAAGGCCGTGATCACCAAATTTTGGGTAAGTTCTCTTCTAAATCACTTGTATTCAGTTTCGTTCATAGTTTATCATTGAATCACTCAACTCATGCCTTGTTTGCTTCTAGTTTATGCATGATTGCAGCAACTCTATAGAGTTCTTGACGAGCACAAGGCCAGAGCCGACGTGGTCTTGCTTGCGGCTGCGAAGAAGAAAGCTCGTCAGTTGCAGTACGAGGTGCGCTGGGTTGCCGTCTCGCAGTACTACCACTACTACCTGCACCAAAAGATGACCAAAACTCAAGCGCAGAAGCTACGACTTACCTTGAACAGGGAGCAGTTCATGATGGTAACTAATACGAACTTTTCATTGTTTCAAGCAGTCAACTATATGTTTCGTGCTCACATGTCATGCTTCCAAAATTTGCATAGGTTGTTCCTCGTTGGTGCTATGGAAGGCATGACGGATGGGTGAGTTTGGTGGATAGGTGGCTCGGCGCTGATGCAGAGTTTGCTGCCAAGAGCATCAAGGCCCGGGCTAACCGTGGAGACGAAGGGACACACGGCCAAGGAAATAGGAACCACTGGGGCTTCAAGGCCATGAAGGTATATCTATGTGCATGATGCATTTTTGTTCTTCTTTACCGTCATGTTCTTATGAATGGCTGACTTCTATTTGACGTTGTAGGAGGACAAGTTGAAGAGGCCTCTCTCAGACATGGAGTCGTGGAAGCTGGCCCGCGAGCGGAGTCATCGCAAGGAGGGCGAGAGCCAGTACTACGGCAAGACCGAGGAGCACCTGGGGTCTTACATTCATCACTATCAGGAGTTGCATCCGAATGTTCCCGCTGCTGAGGTCGCACAATCTCAGATCGACGACACGGCGGTGGTGGCCATCCAGGGGAAGAAGAATGGCCGGTATCCGTGTTTCGACGGCTTGATCACTCCTTCGATCTCGTACACACGGCTTCGGGCTACCAACCCGAGCCAGTTAGAGAGTACGGGGCGTTCACAGACTCCCTTAGCCCACCAGCATGCTGTAAGTACTTCCTCTTTATCTTTTTCTATCTAGCATTCTCAGTTTATTTTCAGCATTGCTCACTTAGAAACAACCTAAATTATGTAGGCATATAAGGAGTTTGTCGAGCATATGAATCTCGAGGTGCGGGAGTACTTGAAACGAGTGAAGGCAAACGATGATTACAACCGTTAGATGATGACGGTTAGTTTGCCCTCTTAAAAGCAAGCTAAATTTTTGCACTTTCATTCCTTCTGATCTTCTAGTTTGCTTGTTTAACTAACATTCAGGCTATGTTGGCGTCTTGGACTAACCGCACGGATCCACTACAAATGGGACCCCCACCACCACCTGCGGGAGAACCCCCACACGTGCCCACGTTCGATGAATGGGTGGCACTAGGCAGTGATGGTCCGGTTAGTACATTTGCCTAACTACTGGCAAACTAGTGCTCGTTCATGAAACACTATCATATCATATTTACCGTTAGAATCTTTTCTGAAACATGTAGGGGACCGGTGGCTCGACTCCTGCTCCGTCGACCCCAGTCACTCCGATCTGGCAGAGTGGTGGTGGTCGCGATGGCGGTTTTGGTGGAGGAGGTGGTGGTTTTGGCGGAGGAGGTGGTGGTTTTGGCGGAGGAGGTGGTGGTTTTGGCAGAGGTGGTCTTGCTTGATGATTCCGTGCATGTGGCCATCGTGCCATGCCTTTCATATTCCTACTTTTATGAGGTTTCATGTCTTGCACTACTTTTATGTTCATGAACTTCCGTCGGTGATGATCTTTAGATGATGTGATGAACTTGAGTATGTTTAGATGATGATGGTGAACTTGAGTATGTTTAGATGGACTTGAGTATGTTTACATGATGAATTGTCATATTTCTGCATAATTTCATATTGTTCTGTTTTGAAATGCTGTCAAATGAATTGGAAAAGAGAAAACAGGGGGAAAAAACTATGCCTACGGCAAAGCCGTCGGCATATATACGCCCAGGAGTTACCAGGGCTTGCCACGTGGCACATCTATGCCTACAGCAAAGCCATAGGCATAGCTGAAAATCTATGCCGACGGCTTTGCCGTAGGCATAGCCCTGCTGCCAGGAGGAACCAGGAGATGACACGTGGCAGAGATATGCCGTTGGCATAGATTCATCTATGCCTACGGCTTTGCTGTAGGCATACCCCTGCCACCAGGAGTACCATGGGTTGCCACGTGGCAGAGGTATGCCGACGGCTTTGCCGTCGGCATAGCTCTGCGACGTGGCATTGCGTGATTCGTCAACGCTTTTGACGGCGCCGTCCATTGCCGTCAGACGAAAAACACTGCCGACGGCTATACTATGCCGACGGCTGACGTCAGGCCGTCGGCATAGGCCCCTATGCCGACGGCTATACTATGACGACGGTCTGACAAGACTACGCTGACGACATCTACGTCGACGGGCCTATGCCGACGGCAACCGTAGGCATAGATCTATGCCGACGGCCTAGGGGCCTATGCCGACGGCCCGTGGCCGTAGGCATAGACCGCGAGTCTGGTAATGAACACGGAGGGGAGGTGGAGGAGGACAACTGGGAGCATCTCTTAGAGGAATATTCGTTTTTATAGTGTCGTTTACAGAGTCTGTTCCGCGAAAGGTAAAGTCGACCCTTAAAACATGTTTTTTGTGACCCTTATAACAGTTTTAAGGGTCCGCGATATAAGGGACCTGCTAGAGATGCTCTAAGGTGAGACCGTGAGAAGCTCGTTACATCAGAGAAAGTGGAGAGAGATCTAACACGCCAAAGCCAAGGAACAGGTTATACTAGTCTAAGAGACTAAGATTGATGGGTTTCCCTACATCGATCGTAGCTTTCTGTATCACCTTCTCATCAAATAAAAACATTTTGAGAAATGTGTGATATATCTCGGGTGCCCTTACACTATACCTCGCCATATCTCGGGCCGGGCAGGGCCTAAAAAACCGACGTCAACGGGACAAGCCCGAGCCCGGCCTGGCCTGACAAATTCCTACGTTTTCCAGGCCCAGGCCTGGCCCGAGGCAAAGCCCGAAGCTCGGCCCGACAAAACAGCATTACAACACAAGTTTTGATAGTAAACAGTAGTGCTAAACTGCAGTAGAACATTAGGAAAACAGCATAAAAACATAACTAGTTTTGACATCAAAACAACAACAAAAAATCACTAGTTTTGACAGTAGAACGGCAGCGAAACAACACTAGTTTTGATAGTAAAACATCACTAGTTTTGACAGCAAAACAACAGTAGTTTTGATATCAGAACATCATAGTTTTGAGGGCAGCTAAACATTTACGATTAGACAATCAGCATGTAAACATTCCAGTTTCGACAATAGCATCTAAAGTTCTAAATGTTCCAGTTTCGACAAACACAAGTGCATGAATATCATTACATTCCAGAACCGAAATAAAGACTAGTAGATGGCTGGCATGCCTTCTCCGAATCTTCTCTTCTCATTGCTCTAGGAGTGTAGCAACAACTCTACAAGATGGAATGAACAGAAAGTTAGTGGTAGTATAAAGTACAACTTGACAATTGACAATGATATGAACAAACAATAGAGATGTTACATTCTTCATCCGAAGATGAATCTTCATCATTATCTAGCACAATCACTTCTTCTGCCTTTCTCTCATTATCTACAACAATACATTGGGTTAATTATCATTTGGAAGTAAAACATACAAATAAGAATGTGAAACAAACAAGATTACAATAGATACCTTCTTTTTACTGTAGTTTGTAACGATACCAATCTTGCAAACACATTAGGGCCTCAACCATCTTTGGTTTAAGTGAGTTTCGGTTCAGGGTTATAACCTTCTTACTCAAACTGAAAGCGGATTCTGAAGCAATACTTGACACATGAACTGCAAGGATATCATGTGCCATTCTTGCTAGTTACGGATACCTAGCTGCAGACTTACTCCATAAATCCAAGATATTGACATTTACATTCAACCTCTTCATAGGTTCAGCCAAATACAATTCCAATTCAGATCTCTCTTCATGTGAGCTCGTGCTTTCCACGTACTGATCATAGTCAGAAAAGGCACCAAGTCCACACATGCTTGATGATGCACTTGTTGCTAAGTTTTCATTGACATGTACACCACTACCATACTCATTAAAGAAAGAAGTCATTGTAGTTTTAACAAGATCAATGTGCTGAAGGGCATCATCACCATCATATAGCTTGGAGTAGGCATATCCTAAAAACTCGAACTTAATGCAGGGATCAAGAACAGCAGCACAAGACAGAAATATGCTATAGTCAGACCAATATTTCATGAATTTCTCCCTCATAACTGCCAACAAATAGAGGGTGTAAGGCTTACACCCTCTATGAACAGTAAATTCAAAAAAACTAAAACTTTGCGGCATGAAATATGGTCAAACAAGGTAGGTTCTTACAAGTTTTCTTAACAAAATATCATGTTGAGCTCCTCAAATATCATGAGTTTCAGATTTCAGTCCAAAAAGTGCTCAAAACTTTAAACATTGAAATCTTTTTCTTGTGTAGAGCTCCTCAAATGTTTTTTTGGCATGAAAACTTGCAAGCACCTAGAAAGTTTGATCATGTTTGACGTTGCAAACTTTCAGATTTTTTTCATTTTTTTACTTTATTGGGAGCGGAAAACCCACTCAAACATTTTTTGTAATTCGAGCGTCCCTGATGGAGGCATAGAGTACCTTTGATAATATACCACGTCATTCTCATAACTATTAGTGCAGGATGTAGCACTCCATGGCAGGTTGGTGCAAGTTCAGCTACAATACATCGTATATGGCACATGGCGCCGTGTAGACTAGCTTTTTTTCATAGCCATAGGATCCATGAATGGACCAGGTTCCACTATCAAAAGATAACGGAACAAAACATAAAAACATCGTCTAAGGCACAAGGCAGGAAAACAAAAGCAAAGGTTCATCCCAAAACTACAGCTCCCATATCGCATGCGCAAAAAAAGTTCAAACAACATTGCAGACCAGCTGATGGATATTGTAGCATATCGATCCTACACTACAAACTGCACAGGGCACGTTATCACATATATGTCTTCCTTTGCCCCGTATCCTCACCATGTAGTTCCACCATTATAAGATCGTAGCTCTTTCAGCTCCACCCCTTCTCATGAAATCTTCACATATGTTTTGATATGGTTGCAAAATAAGGCTAACACTTCTAGAAAGATTTGTTCCAAGAGCATCTCTAACAAATCCCCTAATAGGCATTAGAGGAGTAAAAATTCGGGTTTCCTCCTCTAAACCGCACCTAAACAATCCCCTATCACTATTAGAAGAGTATTTTTTTTACTCTGGAGCCGACCCAACTCTCAAATATACTTGGCCACCCACCCGTCGAGTATAAGTTTTGCCCTCCATCCCACGCCACATCATCATCGGTGTTGCCTCCGGCGACCACCCTTTCTCTCCGCTGACACATCGTTGTCTCGGCCGCCCTCCTTCCCTACTCCGAGACGGTCACCAGTTGGTGCCCTCGTCGGAATCAAGATCTATCGCCGCCACCAGCGCATCGATCTCGTCGCTAGAAGCACGCACTGCATCTTCTTCCTCCAATCTCCTCCATCGAGTGCCGGCCATCTCGAAGTCCCACCGACCACTAGCTACTTTGGCATTGGCGCACCATCGCTAGTCGGCCGTGAAAATCCCGTCGTCTTTCGAGTGTTCGACATATTACCTAGGTGAGTTATTTTGTGCTTTTTCATCTCTTTTTTCCTTTTGGCAATTGAACTACACCTTGTCATTTCTAGTGTAGATGAAGAGGTTGAGGGAGTTGAACTTTGACAACTCTTCATCGAATGAGGAGGAAGAACATGATGAGAACTTGGAAATGGTCGTTGCCACGATCTTCAACAGGCATTTTCGCAGCCAAGAGTAGGATCACAATTCGACCATATGCACATCAATCGAGATAGAATGAAGGGCCATGCCGAGATTATGAGGGATTACTTTAACCTCGATGCAACCACTACAAAAAATAGGGACAATTACATTTTTGCCCCTAGTTGGTTCCTGCCCACGGTTTTTGCCCTTACTTTTCGAGCTTGCTCAGTTTTGCGCTTACTTTTTCTGTCGAGGTCCCTCGAATGCCCTTTGATCGTTTGACCAAAACTTTGAAAATTCATAACTAATTCATATGAACTCAGAAAAATACAAATAAGATATCAAAATGTTCAGATAAACATTACCTTTATGTGCATATCATTTGCATTCAGGACAAAAGCACCATTTAAACTACTTGAGGTAATTAATGTTATTAACATTATTAAAAATAAAAAGGTATAAACAATATTTTTTTTCATGAATAAAAATTACAAGCAAATGTAGGTGATGTTTCCTGAACATCCTGATATCTTATTTCCATTTTTCTGAGTTCGTATCAATTTGTTATGAAGTTTCCAAATAATTGTCAAAGTCGTTAGAACATTCATAACATGATGATACGAACTTAGAAAAATGCAAATAAGATATCTGGATGTTCAGAAAACATCACCTACATTTGCATGTAATTTTTATTCATGAAAAAATTTGTTTATACCTTTTATTTTGAATAATGTTAATAACATTAATTACCTCAGGTTGTTTAAAGGGCGCTTTTGTCCTGAATGCAAACGATATGCGCATAAAGGTAATGTTTATCTGAACATTTTGATATCTTATTTGCATTTTTCTGAGTTAATATGAATTAGTTATGAATTTTCAAAGTTTTGGTCAAACGGTCAAAGGGCATTTGAGGGACCTCGACGGAAAAAGTAAGGGCAAAACTGAGCAAGATCGAAAAGTAAGGGCAAAACCCGTGGGTAGGAACCAACTAGGGGTAAAAATGCAATTGTCCCAAAAAATACACTTCTGTGATGATACGTGTTTGTCACAGTAGGTCGCGTTTTTTGTCATGCATGTACATCCATGACGATTTTATGATAGAATCAAGATAGTCATACCTGTGCTGTCATAGAAGTGTTCCATGACATTACCAAAATTATCATCACGGAAGTGTGCACTTCCATGACGATAAATCGCGCGTCATAGAAGTGCTTTCGTCAAGGGTGACCGACAGGTGGCATCCACCGTAACGGAACACCGTTCAGCTATCTAGTCGGGTTTTGGATCCGATAACCCGTTAACAGCCCCGACCAATGGGGATTTTCCACGTGTAAAATCATCATCGGCTAGAGAAAACACGTGTCGGCTCATCGTTGGGACATATGTCATCCACTCATTGGACAGAAGGCGCCTATGATACGTCGACACGTGGCACGGCCCAACAGAGACCCATTCCTGTGAAAAGGCCGGCCCGTTTGACTTGGTTAAACGGTGTCGGGCCGGCCCATGGAAAGCCTATTAACGGCATGTTCGCATGTAGCCCATTTACAGCCCGCTAACCCAAGGCCCGTTACGCCCTATCCGAATTAGGCGTCATCTCGGCCATCTAATATGATTCCAGCCCGTTTTCACTTCTGGCCCATGTATGGACCATGACGTCTTTTGGCCCATATGAGGCCCTATGTAACTCTTGGCCTATTAACGGCCCGTGGTGAAACTGGCCCGTACTGCACAGTGTATCACTTTATACCCATTAACGACCCGTTATTCCGTTGGGCCATTTCCAGCCGATGTTATCTTTCGGCCTTCTCAGAGCCCATTTATTCTTGGGCTCATTTCCAGCATTCGTTTACTTACAGCCTGTTACTGTCATTTTCTGCTTGTGGGCCAAATTCAGCCCGTGGTTACAGTCGGCCCGTTTGTGGTCTGTTAATACGTTGGGCCATTTTCATAGCGTCATCAAATACGGCCTATTAACGATGGCCTGTTTACGGCCATAATGCGGCCTGTTATTGGCCCATGTTTGGCTAATCGATCATATGTCCCGTATAAGGCCCATTGATGATACGACCCGTAGAAGGCCCATTGTTTCTAAGGCCCGTAGAAAGCCCATTATTTCTATGTCCCGTAGAAGGCCTACTGTTTCTACGGCCTGTAGAAGGCCCACTGTTTCTACGGCCCGTAGGAGGCCCAGTGTCACTACAGTAAATATTAGCCCATGGTTATTGTGGCCTAGTTTTAAAAAATAGGTTATTGCAGCCACTAGCAAACTGTGGAAAAAGAACTGCACTGACTACAAGCAAACAAATAAACAAGACAACAAGGAAATAAATAAGCAAGCAACTTATGCTAGGCTATCACGGCTATTACACATATTACATCCACTGGGCATCAAAGTTTGCCACCAATGCAAATATAGGGAACAAAGCAGCATATAAACGTAGAAGCAAAACAAGTCCAGAACTGAAACCACTTCAGAAGAGTTCAAGAAACAATATCCTGGGTACCCATAATGATGGCAAGATGCTTAGCAAGATTATTAACTTTCTCTTGTTTGGCGCTTAAATCCTCCGGCGCTTGTTGTTGCACAAGAAAGTATGCATCTGAATTCTATAGGGACTTCCTCAGTCCTTCGGCTTCTTGCCGCAGCACAGCTGACTGATGCCTTTCAGCTTGTAGCTGAGACTGAAGAAGCCGAAGTGATTCAGGTAGCGAGTTCGAAGAGATTGTGCCAGCGGTACTGGCCAGTAACTCAAACACTACATCAACGCAGAACTGTGGGGTTTTCTCACTGTCTACAAGATTGTTTTTATCACCTTTCTTTGAGACCAACAGGGTTGTCTCACTATCTTGAACCTTATCTGCATTACTTTCTCTACCATTGCATAGTGGGGTGCTCTTCTCCAATATTCTGTTTGCATACTATAAGAGAAACAAGCAGACACATCACAGGTTTAGCTTGTAGTATACGAAACTCATTTTGGTAAACCGGTTTAGTAGTAAGGTGGACAGGATAACAGCATGAAACAAACATATATCTATGTACTATGGTCACTGTATTGTCCATATCATTCTAGTTTATGTTCCCTAATCAAGATAGAGACACAGTTCAACTCAAATATTTTTAAGACACAGCAGCGTAGACAGAATATAAGTGTGAGAAATTACACAGCATTGACAGCACATGAGAACATAACTGTTTATACAACTTAAACTGAAATGAACATAGAGCAAGAAGTTAGAACAGCAATCCAGTTAAAGAAATAGGTTTAAAACATAGCCGTTGCGCCATTGGAGTGTCAATTGGATCCTTCAAATTCGAAAGTAGTTGGTATGAGTAAATATAGTGATGCAACAGCAAAGGAGTATGGACCATAGCTACGGAATCTGACCTGAGAACAGTTGCTCTTCTGCTCTAAACGTGGAGTTTGGGTTAGCTGTGGTGGTCTTCGTGCTTTGGGCATTGTATTAGCTTTACAAACTGCTCGTGTGGGGGTACTCTGTGGTGGACATGGTGCTTTGTCAACTATAAGTGGGTTACTATCTGCTGGGGTTGCGGTTAGATGGCTTGTAGCTGGTTCTCTGCCCAACGGTGTAAGTATGCAATCTGGAAGAGTCTCGATTATGTGTGGTGGGGCTAGTTTGTGGGCCAGTACAACCATGGTTCTATCTGTATCGACGGGTAGCACTATCTTTTGTGAAGAACGGGTTTTTGCTTCCTTAGATACTGCCATCACCCCCTCCAATTCAAATGGCTGATAAACAAGAAAAGAAATTGAACATATAGACGTTGTATGATAGACAGATGTGGTAATTCACATATATGTTGTCTAACCAAACAGGACAGCATGACACAGTTTCACATATATGATGCCTAACTAAACATGATAGCATGACACAGTTCCAGATATATGATGGATAACTTAACAGGATATAATGGCATAATTCAACATATGATGAGTACCTAAATAGGATGACATGACACAACTATATGATGTCTTTCTAAAATAGGTTGGGATGAAATAATTCACATACATGTTGTCTAAGTATACAGGATGGCATGATACAATTGACATATTTGATTCATATACTAAGCAGCTGGCACTCACATGTATGATCTCTAAACTAAGCAGATAGAATTCAATATTGTGCATATGATGTCTAAACTAAGCAATGCAAGACACCATATGCATGATATGAGAAATATAAACATTGCAACTTAGAGCATACACCTCAGGTGGGATATAGGACTGGTCATCTGTCTCTGAATCCTCCTCTGAGGAGCTCCCTGTAACCATCAAGATATATGCTTCAACATGTACCATTGCCTGCTCTGAAGACCTTGTTTTCACTCCAGATTTTTCCATAACCGGCTCAAATGGCTGATACACATGAAGAGTAGTTCAATATACACAGATTGTCGACAAATGGAATACGTAATGAAAAAAAAGATGGCATGAGATAATTCACATATATGATGCCTGGCTCCATGGCGGTGCATAATTCACATATATGATAACTGGCTGAAAAACATGGCATTGG
This sequence comes from Triticum urartu, assembly GCF_056163025.1. Taxonomy (NCBI): domain Eukaryota; kingdom Viridiplantae; phylum Streptophyta; class Magnoliopsida; order Poales; family Poaceae; genus Triticum; species Triticum urartu. The sequence continues at coordinate 144,704,513 of NC_141879.1, read as the reverse complement.
ATAATTCACATATCTGATATAGAAAGCAAACATGAGGCATTCACACAAAGCATGTCTAATCTAAGCAAATGGCATGGCAATGCAAGACACCATATGCATGATATGAGCAATATAACCCAGCCAAGTTAGAGCATGCACCTGGGGGGGGGGGGGAATACGACTAGTCATCTCTCCATAATCCTCCTTTGAGGAGCTATCTGTAACCAGCAAGAAATTTGCATCGACAGGTAGCACCGACTGCTCAGAAGACCTTGTTTTCACTCTAGATTTTCCCATGACCGACTCAAATGGCTGATGCACAGGAAGAGTAGATGAATGTATAAACATTGTTGACAAATGGAATACATTATGTAAAAAATATGGCACGATACAATTCACATATACGATGACTGGCTAAATAGGATGGCATTGCATGATTCACGTATATGATGCCTGGCTAAAGAAGATGACATTGCATAATTCCCATATACTCCCTCCGTTCCTAAATATTTGTCTTTTTATAGATTTCAAATGGACTACCACATACGGATGTATATAGACACATTTTAGAGTGTAGATTCACTCATTTTGTTCCGTATGTAGTCACTTGTTGAAATCTCTAAAAAGACAAATATTTAGGAATGGTGGGAGTATGATATAGAAACCAAACAGGTGGCATTCACACAAAGCAAATCTAAACTAAGTTGATGGCATATAAGATGTATAATGTAAGCAATGCAAGGCGCCATATGCATGATATGATCAACATCAGCATGCCAGGTTAGAGCAAACACCTTAGGTGGTAAACAGGAGTGGTCGGCTCCTTCTGAATCTCCATCTGAATAGTTATCTTCCTCTGGAATACAATCTAGAAATGCAGGAGGGGGGCACTTCGCCCACCATGGAGCAGCGTCTGCATCACATTATATTCGCACGCAACAGTCTTCTCTTTTTCTCTACATGTTCAGTATGATTGTGTACAATATCTGACATGCATAATAAAAAAATAGTTAGATTTTGTAAGGCCTAAGGGGTGCATGCAAAAATCAAGACTGATGGTAGCAAACGAGTGGATGGATCCAAAACTAATGATAGCAGGTAGATTATAGCTTCAGTTTAAAAAGATAGACAATGGATCATCTATTGTTTGTTACCCACCCAACATGAACCACATAGAAGACCCAGATGAACTAGATAGTAGACAGATACTATTCGTTGCTGGCTCGATATGAGACCCATGGGCAATTCAAAACTCAAGATTAAACGATAAAGTAGCAGGTAATAATAACCGATGTATAACGTAAGCAAACACGAAAGACTGCGGCCTCTCTTCTGGAACTGTGTAGTCCTCAGGTTCATCTGCTCAGTCGATGATGGTAATGCAGTTGGCGCGGCTTCCGGCAACGATGAAGATGATCTGAGGCGGCGAAAGTAAGTCTGCAGGGGGGATTTCTGCTGCAGTGAACGCTTCTATCGATGGTGCACCTCAGGTGGGGTGGATGACGGCATGGCAGGAGTAGGACATAACACACAGAGTTTTCTTTGACGCCTATCTGAAAATGAAGTAAATCTGTAAGGGCTCCTTAGAATTGGAGGATTCTATAAATGCAGAGACAGGAAAAACACAGGAATAGGATAGGAATGCACGTGCAAAACAGAGCATTTGGAAACGTAGGATTTCAGTCAACCTGGGTGTTTGGCTCACATGAATTGGAAGAACAGAGGAATGGAGAAACAAAGTGATGTGACGAGTGTATAACCTCTTTGGCATAGCCTTGTGGACCTCAGCATCATTGGGTTGGACGTGGAGGATGGTGATGATGCTGGTGTGACTATCAGAGGCGGGGAAGAAGATCCGAGGCCTCTAGAAATGGCGCCGAGGGTACTGCTCAACTGTGATGGACGGTTCCGTCGTTGGAGCAGCTCCGCTAAGGTGTACGGTGACGAGGCTGAAGCATGACAAGACAGACAATGTTAATCTGAAGTGGGACCCTAATATCATCTGCAATAGATGATGTAAAATACATCACCAAAAAGTGCTAGATGTAAAACGCATCAGCCACGCCACAGCTGCTCCAACAGATGTTGTAAGTATCGTTCACTCTGAACTTAACTGAAGAAAATGAACTTCACAATCGAAACTGAATTTTACTGTCGAAACTGATTGAGCTAGTAACAGAGCATTGCAATAGATGTTTAGGGCGTTCGAGCACTAGTAGCAGAGAAGCAGTGATCTAAATCAGTAGACGCTCGAGCAGGGAACGCACTACCAGAGAGCAGGTCCTGCAATAGCACCGCGAGCGAGTGCTAAAGCAGCAACTCCTGTAGCTGCCGGAGGTCGTGCAGCAGTAGCAGCGCAAGCAAGAGCAAGAGCAGAGCAGCAGCATGAACGAAAGCAGGAGCAGTGCAGCGGCGCGACCGACAACAAGATCAGAGCCGCAGTGCGAGCGAGAGCCGGAGCAGCTGCTGCTAGTGTCGTTGTGGAAGTTGCCGCCGAGGGAGCAACGACGTGGGGAGAGACGCCGTGGATGATGTGGCCGGCAACGGCGCCGTCGATGGAGACACGCCATGTCTGCTCGGTATCGAGCACCGGCAACCCCGTGAGATCGAATAAAAGATAAAATGCAGCGGTGAGTGCAGAACCTCCTTGGTGGCGCCGAGTTGGCCTCAGCTTCATCGGAGGAATTGGTGAGGGTGTTGCGGTTTCGGTGGGGCAGGTCAAGACGGCGCTGTGGGGATTGAGGTGGCGTGATAGACGAGGCGAACGTTGGGGCAGCTCCTTGGAGGTGGAGGACGTGGCGGCTGATCCGGCGGGACAACGAGATCGACAGTGGATCCTCATCCGGTGCGGTGGATGAAGGACGGCGAGCTGTTCCGGTGGACGACGTAGTCGGGGAAGAGTCTCCGGCTGGGCGGCGGTCGGGAGGCCAACGGAAGAGCATGGGGTTTCGTAGGTTTTGGCGGCCTCAGTGTACGAATGGGGGCGAAGGGGGAGGGGTGAGCCAAGCTTAGGGACGCGCTTGTCCGAAATGTAGGGTAAGTTACCAGCGTACCCCCACCGGTTTTGACACCGCGACGTGGAACTTCATTTCCGGTTGAGGTGTAGAAGGGGGATTTCGCGTGTCTGGGCTGCGGGAGCGATTTCGGATGAGGAGGGAGTTCTCGCGCGCGTCCAAATTTGGGGATAACAAGTCGCGGCGCGGGTTGAAGAAGCGGGAGTTTCAAAGCATGTGAGACAAAAGATACTCGAGCTTGAAAATTTCGGGATAACAAGGTGCGGATTCCTTGTTCGGCAGAACAAACTTAATGTGTAAAAAACAATTCATACAAGACACAAAAGAGTCATGTCCCCTTTTACTATATTGCTATAGATGCCATTGAAAAAACTACAACAAAAATGTAAAAAAATTGGGAGAACAAGATTACCCTGCACAGTACCAAATTGATTCGCACTTCCCTCAACAACAACAAAAAACAAAATCAATTCCCACCAAAGAAAGAGTAATGTCCCTTTTTATATGATTACAGATGCCATGATCTCCAATTTCAATTTTTGAATCCACGTTATGTTGAATTCGAATATATCGTTAGGTGACCTTGCGGTTTATAATTGATGTAGTCATACATTTTGATCTTCCATCATATATGAACATTTTACTCCACCATGTGAACATATATATTGTCGTCTACCATATGGACTAAATTTGAATCAATTTTCCTTACTTGAATACAATTGTTGTCAAGTTATACAATAATTTAAATATTATCTTGATAACAAAAAACATACATATAGCAGTAATCATATTTCAATATGAACTACATGTATATACCATACACTCTCCAATTCAAATATTTGTATCCATTTTATGTTGAATTCAAATCATAGTACATTATTGGTCTAGGTAGCGAGATGTTTGGGATAATCTAAACCCTATTTTCATACATATAATTTTTGGCTGAATTGGGACAAGTTTTGGTATAAGCCTCTTGCAAAACCGGAGATTCTCTCAACAAGCCTCGTGGTTCCGAGAGGGAACGTGTCACCTTTGTGTGCGAAATGATATACGCTGCCTCCTCTGGTTTTATTTACAGAGGCAACATAGAACTATATGAGTGCCCTATTAAATTTTGGAATTATTTCGGGTTCATTTGGCCTTTTTATACATTAATTGAGTTTCTGGACTTTTAATGTGCATAATCTAAATATGAATTGCATGCACATGCTCCGGTGCACCAAAGTGGGTTGAAAAATCACATGTGTGTCCCTGGTTGAATTTCTAGGTCCCATGGAAGAAATGAGAATGAAATTCAAAGATCTGGGTGTCATGACTCGGCCGAGAACATCAAGAAACTTTGATTTTAAATTCATGTAAATCAAACTCGCGTGGAAATCATGAAACTTGGCATGGTGTCATGTCATGGCACTAACATGTTGTGGTAAAAAAATGGGCCAATTTGGAAGCTTGTGGTTCTAAGAGGGAACGTGCCACATTTGAGTGTGAAACGATATACGCTGCCCCCCCCCCTTGAGTTTCTTAACAAAGGCAACATAGAACTACATTAGTGCCCTGTTCAATTTTGGAATTATTCCAGGTTTGTTTGTCGTTTTTTATACATTAATTGAGTTTCTGGTCATTTAATGTGCGTAAGTCAAATTTGAACTACAAGCACGTGCTCTCGTGCACCAAAGTTGGTTGAAAAATCACATTTGTGTCCTCGGGTGAATTTCTAGGTCCCATGCAAGAAATGAGAATAAAATTAAAACATTTGGGCATCGTGGCTCGGCTGAGAACATTGAGAAACTTGGTTTTAAAATTATTGTAAATCCAAAACACGTCTGAAAATCATGAAACTTGGCATGGATGTCATGTCATGGTACTACCATGTTGTGGTAAAAAAATGGCCGAATAGGAACAGATTTTGGTATAAGCTTTGGCAAACCGAAGCATCTCTCAAGAAGGCTCGTGGTTTTGAGAGGGAACGTGCCACCTTTGAGTGCGAAACGATATACATTGTTCCCCTTGAGCTTATTTACAAAGGCAACATAGAACTACATGAGTGCCCTGTTAAATTTTGGAATTATTCCGGCTTCATTTGGCCTTATTTACCCATTAATTGAGTTTTTGGTCATTTAATGTGCATAATTCAAATTTGAACTACAAGCACATGCTCCCGTGCACCAAAGTTGGTGGAAAAATCACATTTGTGTCCTCGGGTGAATTTCTACTCCCTCCTTCCATCTATATAGGTCCTAATGCGTTTTTCGACTCTAAGTTTGACCAAACGTTAGAGCAATAATATATGACATGCAACTTACACAAAGCATACCTTCAATTTTGTATGTCAAAGGAGCTTCCAATAATATAATTTTCATAGTATACATCTCATGTGCTATCAATCTTGTCAATAGTCAAATGCTATCTTGAAAAACACATTAGGCCCTATATAGATGGAAGGAGGGAGTAGGTCCCATGCAAAAAATGAGAATAAAATTCAAACATCTGGGCATCGTGGCTCGTTTGACAACATTGAGAAACTTGGTTTTAAAATCATGAAACTTGGCATGGTGTCATGTCATGGTAAAAAAATTTGCCGAATAGGAACAAATTTTGGTATAAGCTTCTTGCAAATCGGAGCTTCTCTCAAGAAGGCACGCGGTTCTGGAAGGAACGTGTCACCTTTGTGTGCATAATTCAAATTTGAAATACAAGCACATGTTCCAGTGCACCAAAGTTGGTTGAAAAATCACATGTGTGTCCTCGGTTAAATTTCTAGGTTCCATGCAAGAAATGGGAATGAAATTCAAAATTCTGTTCGTCGTGGCTGGGTTGAAAACATTGAGAAACTTAGTTTTTTAATTCCTGTAAATCCAAAACACACATGAAAATAATGAAACTTGGCTTGGTGCCATGACATGGCACCAACATGTCGTGGTAAATTTGCAGTCCGATTTGCAAAGGCGCACAAATTAACAATCAACAAAGTCATTTTGGAACAAGTGCTATCACGTTACAATCGGAAACACAAGTATTATTGAAACCGTGGGCGTTCTACTTACTAGTACCATTTACGTGCCACCATGCGTCCCCATTTTTTATTATCTAGGAGGCGTCGTGCAGGGTAACTATTTGAGTACGAGAGGCGCGTGATCAGACCCCTGCGCATGCTTATCGGGAGGAGAGCCCTTTGACCTCCATCTGCCGTCCACCTCTCTCCCAAGGTCTCCATTAATTGCGCCCGACCCTCTGTTTAATGGCATGGCTATGTCTCACTCGACTGAGATTTAAGAGAGAAAAAAGAAAATCTGAAAGCATGGATCTTGATGTAAGATCCGACGGACCTATATAGCATCTACTGCGACTTATAGCAAGACTGATGAATATATAAGGACGATTAAAAAAATTGATCAAAGAAGGGCTTGCCCCTTCTGATTTTCATTACTAAAAACCACCACAATTCACAAGAAGTTTAGCACAACTCCAGCCTAACACGAAGGACTAAAAGCTACCAGATTGAAATCTCAACATCCCAGGAGGCCAACAAAGGCCAAACATCCGCGCTAGAACCCAACATTTCACAACCGACGACACAATCCACATCCTAAACCGATTATTACATCAAAAAAAACCAGGAAACTAGTCTCCGCGGCGAGCGGTGATGAGCTCTTTCGTGTCCTCAAGACGCTGCTTGAGAACATCCACGGATTCCTCCACCAGCCTTTGGCGCTCATTGCGGAGCATGTCATTTTCGTCCATAAGTTTCTTCAACAAGGCACTGGTCTCCTCCTGCAAGTCTGCACTTCGGACGATCTTCTCGCTCAGTAGGTCGCGCTCGGCCCGGAGCCTCTCATTGCCCTCCCTTAGTTGCCAGATGACGCCCGTAGCCTGTTCAAACGAGGCTATCATGTCGTCCTGCAACCTTGCCGAGCCGGAGATCTGATCCATCTGGCTATGGACGATCGCATGCATGCGCCTGTAACAGTCGTCGCCTGCCCGCGAGAAATTTCCCAGGCCACCGCGGCGCGGCGGGACATCTCTGCTGCATTCGTGGCGCGGCGGGACATCTCTGCTGCTTCCACGGCGCGGCCGGACCAGTCTGCTGCATCGACGGCATGGCGGGACCTCCGTGCTGCTTTAGCGGCGCGGCGGGACCTCTGTGCTGCTACTTCCGCGCGGTGGGACATGTCGGGTGCTCTCGCAGGGAGGCGGGACATCTCTCGTGCTTCCGCTTCCATACTAGCCTCTCCCTGGTGGCAATCTCTCGACCCAGAACTCACGCTAGCCATGGCAGACACAAGGGAAGGATAATGAATGAATTGTTTGTTTTTGTGGATGAGCAGTTGAGGAGGAATGTGCAGTCATCTTGGCATACTAGTATTTATAACCGAGTACTAATACACTCCTAAGTGGGAAACCGTTTAGGTTGTGATCGGTGTGAACAGGTTTGCAATTCAATATAGCATGGAGTAATTTGGAATGTGACGAGATGCAAGCTCAAAATTTATTGACGGTTCTAGTTTCAAAGTGCGGCACTATTCTCAGATGGAGTACTTCTTTTTCTACTCCCTCCTTTCCGGTTTTATAGGGCTTATCTCAAAATTTTAGTTTTTCCATTTTATAAGGCTCAATTTGGTTGTCCCCAACACATGTTCAGATTCCAAGGTGCATTAAATCATTGCATGCAAGTATTAAGAGAAATTGACCAATGCATGCATTAAACCTATCTCTCGGGACTTCTTGCACACACCATCGTGCCACCCACAAAAACTTGTACTCTGAGTTTAGTAGTACGTTATACAGGAAGAGAAGAGGTGCACGCACGCACTCGTCCTCTCACACACGCGTCTGTTTTTTCTCGAAAAGGAGGATGATGACCCCCGGCCTCTGCATCTGGGAGTCACACACGCAAATTATTGAAATATATCGAGTGTAGTGCTTTGATGTGTCACGTCAACTCGTACATCAATGAGAAGTTTGATTATCCTCTCCCTCGTGGACTTAACTGCACCTGCCTTTGGCTGTATGACAGGTTGGCCACACACCTATAGGGCCCACCTGTCATACACGCAAAGGCAGGAGCGTCCCTCCCTCGCCCATGAGCGTGGTGGCTGGCAAGACTAGGAGAAGCTTTCGCTACACGCTCTCCCTCCCGCACGCGGTGGACATGCAGCAGTTCAATCGGTGTCAGATGGCCAGAAGCGTACTGTAGTACTCCTCCAGTGCAGTAGTATTCCATCATTGTTCGACTTCCCGAAGAGGCGAAGAGCCAAGCACAACCCGGATGCTCGTGTGGCAGTTTCATGTGTATAGTAGTCTAGGATAGTGTGTACCGTGCCTGTAAGCTTAAAATCGTTGGGGTCGGCTACATGCTATGTGGCCGTCTCGAAGTTTAAAAAAAATTAAAATAGTCTTCTAGCCCTACCCGAAAACTGCCGCGCGTACTGCCCGAGAAAAACCCCGCCGTCAACTTTTAACTACGTGAAAATAGTTCGAGCTTGTTCGTTCTATATAAATACAGTACTTACTGTATGTTTATTCACCCATGGGGTTGTTCAATGAATGGAGTTGCGGGAAGCACAAGTGAACAATACTGTAGTACTACTAGTAGTAAGTAGGAGTCGTACAGTAGTCACCTTAAATAGAGAGTTTCTTTTCTTTAATGTCACGTACACAAATTGAAACGCTTGTTGTGGAGAGAAAAAAGATAATCACTCCACTATATATGGACGCAGGGGCCTGAGCGCTTGCTTTACTAGGGTTGCTCTCTTCATTCTCTCATCCTCTCCAGATATAAACAAGATAGCGGTAGCGACATTTTCTCTCTGCTCACCGCTGGTCACGGATCCGGCCGGATCCCTTCGGCCAGTGTGTGTAGAGCACTAAAAGGTGCATCATTCACGCGGTCATCGCCACCGAGGGAGGAAACCCACAGCTGCCGGAGGGGCCCGATCCTCTGCCCGTGCCGTTCTCTCCGACACATGGCCGGCTCGGGAGGTCCTCTGACCCTTCTTCCTCCCTGCCGTATTGTCCGCAGATCCGACCTGCCGCCGCCGACATCCCGGCGACCCTCAGGTATAAGTTCTTCAAAAGAGGCCTTGCTCTACCGCCCCAGCTCCCCACGTGTCTGCATGTGCATCTTTTTCTACTCCCATCAGCTCTTCCAAAGCCACCTAAATTTTTAGTATTATTAGAGGTAAAGCTACTTCATGCATTCGAATCTAGGGCTTTGTTCAAACAACTAAGAAAGGGGGGGAAGTCGTAGCATGAATCTAGGACTTTATTCAAAGAGGAAATAATATGGTGAGGGTAGTAGAGACCGGATACCCAACCGGTCTCTTGGTTGAAAAGGGAAATAATGGGAAAACGCAGTACAAAATGGATAAGGAACAGATCTATTATTGGTTGAAAAAAGGATAGAAAGTGGCGGCTGGTGGACAAGTCAACATAGTATGTCCAGGATTAGATTTGCTGCCATCACATAGTAAAAGGTCTCTAGGATTAGATTTGCTGCCCTCACATAGTAAAAGGTCTCAGGATTATATTTGCTGCCCTCACATAGTAAAAGGTCTCCAGGATTAGATTTGCTACCCTCACATATTAAAAGGTCTGCAGGATTAGATTTGCTGCCCTCACATAGTAAAAGGTCTCCAAGATTAGATTTGCTGCCCTCACATAGTACAATGGCACTCCTGCTGTTTTCCCCAGTATGATAAGTAAGTTGCTCCTTTACGCTGCTGAGTGTCCTGGTGTCCCCACGGTCCCATGCCCTTAAACCAACTCTTTAGCTGCTGTTGATTTACTGTGTCTGATAAACAAGCAATGCCACCATTAAAGTAATCCCATATTTGAGGAATCTCATTGTTGATCGTAATGCTTTTAGTAACATGAAGCATTGCTGACGTTTTAAAATTTCTACTGTCCTTGCATGATTGCCATGAACATAATTAAGATGCTTCTTTTCATTTTGTATATGTTTCATATATTCTTATTCACCAGCAACTATTTACTTTCTATCTTTTTGTGCAGATAGGGATGTCCATTTCACCTTGTTGCTATTGTGACCTTTTGGTGAACTGCACAAAACACTTTTTTTTGAATGAGTGTCTTGTGCAGTTCAACTAAAATGTCACGTGGGCAACATCTCTCAATTTTGGTGGAACTGCACAAAATGGTGATTGGAGTTTCCAAAATCTCCGTCAAGTTCTGCTGGTAATCTCGTGCAACATTTTATTAGCCTTTGCAAGATGGAGCCGTCACTGTCACCACAATGGCACTTTATTTTAGTGGAACTGCACAAAAGGATAAGAAAATTATAGTTGCACCTTACATGAGCCGGACAGCCAACATTAATGTTCCTCAATTTTAGTGCAACTACTAAAGAAGAACCTACCAGCTCACAAGAGCAATTACTTCTTGCTAGCTGGATGATGCAATCTTTGCTTCATTTCAGGTGAACTGCAGAAAAAGGCACATGAATTGAATCATGGAACTCCAGGCAGACCTCATCCAAGTAGAGCTGGAGGTTGAGTTCAAGGAGGCCACTATTAAAGCGAAATCATGCTCTCCTATCTCCTAGTTTGTGCTGTGCAAACAGGAATACTCAACTACAGATGTTGTGACGGTCAAGAGCATTCGCCAAGTTCTTCGATCGTATGACATGGCTAGCCAAGATGGATTTAATCCTGATATTCACTTTATCAAAAGGCTCTAATGGGTTGGTTCTGAATCTTGCAAGCTGGGAATCAGTGAGATGTGTAGGCATCTTTGTTGTACTTATTATTTTGATCTTATTTGTTGGTTCTGAATCTTGCAAGCTGGGAATCAATGAGATGTGTAGGCATCTTTGTTGTACTTATTATTTGGATCTTATTTGTTGGTTCTGATTAACGCGAAATTATTTGTTCATCTAGCCCAGCAAATGGACTGTACATTCTAGAAAATGTGGGTTAAATATATGCCACATTTTTGCAGGCTGACATGTGGGCCAATAGGTCGAAGCCTATGCAGGGCATTGTCAACTTGGTCAACAAATGATTGTGTCATCCACAGCCATTGGATTTATATCCAATGGCCGGCATGCACCTTCAATATCTCGTCTTCTTCCTCCAACGTCGCCGGGACCGCCTGGTCCGGCCTCCGGCGGCTAGCGGCTCTGCTTAGCACGCATCACTGCGAAGCGCTACCCCACTGCCGGCCAGGCTATCCCTCTACCCCTCGACACCTCCTGTTATTCTCCACAGACTACAGCCCCACGCCGCAACAGAACTAGTTATAACCCTTCTCCTCCTCTCAATCTGTGACTCCACTGCCGCGTTTTCCCATCTCCGAGTCGTTCCCGTCTGGGGCCTCGCCATCATCCACCGCCTCGCTGCATTCGGTGCAGAGTGGTCAACAAACGAGAGTAATCGGAAGAGGACTTTACGTGGAGAGCCTGACGGCTGGGACCCACGAGGTCCATGGTCGCACGCAAGGAAAGTTCCTCCTTATTAATATGAAAAAATGTTACCTCCACCTGACAGCTGGGACCCACCGGCTGTATCTTCACACGGAAGGAAGTGCCTCCTTGTTTTGCGAAAAAAATTATTCATCCCGTTGACAGCTGGGACCCGTCAGATTTGGTGACTGACTTGTGGGCCTACTAAGCGGACGTGTACGCATGGCTTTGTCAACTTAATCAACAAATGATTCTAGCAGCTGGACCGTTGGATGTTAATCCAACAGCCGTGCTCCTTCTTCAACCTCTGTTCTTGCTCGAACTAGTGAACCCGAACCAGTGAAGTTTCCCACTCCTCTCCATCTGTGACTCCACTGTAGCTTAATAAATAGTAACGTCTTTTGGTTTTAGCCCGGTTTTCCATAGATTAACCAGGAAATTCTCTTCTTCTTAATTAATCGACGAGGCAATTCTTTTGCCTCCGTTTCGAAAAAAATAGTAACGTCTAACTGAGCCAGTTAGTTAGATGCGTACACTTGGTGTAGTAGGATCTTTATTTAGTTTGATGCATACACTTGTTCTTTTTTGGTAGCCATTTTGTAATGATGGCTGATGTTTGGTTTGGAAGAGAGAGTTGCGTCTTCACTCTTCTGGCCTGCTTACTGCTTCTGTTGCACCCCCAGCCCTGGTTGCTGCTGCTGCTGCTGTTTTCAATGTACAATCAGTAGTATATTTGTCTGTTGGTTGAATAAATGTGTTGTTAGAACGACAAACACAATGTTTTGGAACTCGTTGCACGGTTCGATCCTTTAGTGCCCTGTACCGTACGTAGCGCATACTATTTATCGTACGGAACACATTTTTTTTGAAACTCGAAACACATTTTCCACTTGTTGATAACATGCAGCCCACTGATGAAGGCCCAATAGAGAAGCCCATAATTAACTGGAAGGGAGGCTCTCACATGAATCCGACCCAGGTACATGCTCATGGTCCCTAATCATAAATAAGTAAATAAATAAAGCTAAATGCTCATGCACCAGTTCTTTGGGAAAATAGGTAGCCCAGTATTTCTTTTTGAAGAATACCCAAGCTAGGCCTATTTGTTTTCTCCGAATTACTAGGCTGCAAATCTTTCAAGATGAGGAGGGATGCATTCCGGCCTGGCTTAAGAGTATGGTCAATGTCTGTTAAAAGTAATATCAAAAGGGGTTAAAAATTCCAAAAAATTTATAGCAAATGGGATATAAGTTTCTTTTTTTGTTTTTGTTCTTCACTGAAATCTTATACGTATTTCATTGGATTTAACATGACATAGTACTAATTAATTTTTAAATTTTTTTAGTATGGCTATTAATTTTTGGATTAACAATATTTCGTTCCCCAGCAAAAATTTGCGAATTTTCAAAATATCCCACATATTTAGTTAATTTTTTGACCCTGGTACTGACCAGAAAATGGCCAGCAATTCTGAAAATGGAAAACGGGCTGCAATAAATTCCATATGAATTAGAAAATGAGTAAAAATTATAAAAATAATAGCAAATGGGATGTACACGCCACAGATCTTGAGGCTGGCTTGTTTACGCAAGGCTTTGTCAGTGAACACACGATTCTAGCAGCAGTTAGTGATGGATGTCCATCCAACGGCCGACGTGCTTCTTCAATCTCTGATCTTCCTGCTCTAGCCGCCTAAACTAGCGACGGCGGGACTCCCTGCTCCCTCCTCTTGTGGCCCGCTATGATGCCGCGCAGGCTTCCCCGACCCACCCTACTCCCTCCGCTGGCCTGGCCGCACGCAATCAACTGCCTCCTTATTACGTGAAAAAATGATTCCTCCCACTGACATCTGGGGCGCACCGGTTGGGAGGCTGACCTGTGGGCCTACTAAGTTGACACGTACACAGGGCTTGTCAACTTAGTCAACAAACGATTCTAGCAGCAGTAACCGTTGGATTTGAATCGAACGGTCCTACTGCTTCTTCAATCGCTGCTCTTCTTGCACCAGCCGCCCAAACCAGCGCAGGGGAGACCGCCTGCTCCTGCCTCCAGTGGCCGGCTGTGTTGCCGATGAGGCCTCATCGCCCCCTACTACTCCCACCGCTAGCCCTGCCCTGCGGCGACGGCAGCCTCACACTGCAGCCGAACCAGTGAACCCTCGTACTCCTCTCTGCGTGGGCATCCACTACCGCGTCTTCCCTGGCTCCGTGTCGTCCCCTTCCTAGGCCTCGCTATCGTCCACCGCCTTGGTGCTCTCGGCGCGGCGTGGTCAACATGGTCAACGACATTCCATCGGAAGAGTATTGTACGTGGAGAGGCTGACAGCTGGGTCCACGGCCACAACCCAGGTTTTTTGTGATTTGCCAAGTAAGTCGATTTGTCAGGCCTGTTGGACTGCAAATCTTTCAAGACGAGGAGAGCTTTCATTTGGCTGGCCGAGAAAATGGCCCATCAGTAATGAGAAATGGGTTGTAAATTTTTAAAACACATCAAACCGGCAATTAGTTTCAAATATCTTTTTTCATTTCGAGATTTGAAATTACATTAATTTTTATGCATGGAGAATTTGTTGGATTTTATATTGATATACATTTATTTTTAAAATCAGTTTGAATGTGAGTCGAAATTTCAGGATTAAAAACAGTTCGGACCGCACCGAAATATGCAAAATTTCATATAATTTTTTAACCGTGGCCACAATATGGGCTGTAATGCTAACAAAAAGAATATGGGCTCCAAAAAAACCTTAATAATTAGCAAATGGGGTGTAAATTATTAGAAATAATGGTAGATGGGCTGTATGCTGTTTTCCACAGAGTTGATACTTTCCTAGAAAAAGGTTGACACACAAGCAGTGACTGTTGGATGGCCATCCAACGGCCGTCGTGCTTCTTCAATCTCTGCTCTTCCTGCTCCAGCCACTCAAACAGGCGCCAGCGGGGCTGCCTGCTCCCTCCTCCCCGCGGCCAGCTCTGCTGCCGCGCAGGCCTCACCGCCCCATCGTACTCCCATCGCTGGCCTAGTCATCCCTCTACTCACCCACACCTGCTGTTATTCTCCGGCGACGGCAGACGAACCAGTAAACCCTCGTACAATCGTACTCCCCTCCGCGTGGGAAACAACTGCCGAGTCTTCCCTGCCTCCGTGTCGTTCCCTTCCTAGGCCTCGCCATCATCCACCGCCCTGGTGCTCTCAGCGCGGCCTGGTCAACGTGGTCAACGACCGACATGCATCTGAAGTGGACTTTACGAGGAGAGGCCGACAGGTGGGTCCACGGCCGCACGCAAGGAAATGCCTCCTTATTACATGCAAAATAATGATTCCTGCACCTGACATCAGGGACTGAAAGTGCAACTATCCCTGGGTGGTTTTGGTAATTCCTAACAACATATAGCTCACTGAGCTGACATTATTCCAAGATTAATATTTCAGGAAAAGCTCAATGAATGGCATGGCATGGATGAGGAAAGTGGATCCCTCAAAATTTTAAGGACAAAAAGTTTGGCTCAAGCATGAAGCTCAAGACTCTACATTTTATATTTTAGTGATCCAAGATCACATTGAGTCTATAGGAAAAGCCAATCCTATCAAGGAGGGATGAGGTGTTGCTTAATGGCTTGCTTGCTCAAAGTGCTTAGTGATATGCTCCAAAATCCTCAACTACTCTCCCACATCCACATATGACCTAAACCAAAAGTCAAACTCAGCCCCACCGATTCTTTCTATCCGGCGCCATCGAGTTTCAAATGTCATAGCCACTGCCACAAACCCTAGGCAAATCGGTCTCACCGATGGGGATCTCGGTCTCACCGAGATGGGATTGTAATCTCTCTGTTTCCCTTTGTAACGTTTCGGTCTTACCGAGATGAGCGATCGGTCCCACCGAGATTGCAATGTAAACTCTCTGTTTCCCTTTTGTAACATTTCGGTCTCACCGAGATGAGCGAATCGGTCCCACCGAGTTTACCTGACCAACTCTCTGGTTAGCTTATTACCAAAATCGGTCCCACCGAGTTTGTGTAATCGGTCACACCTAGATTACGTTATGCCCTAACCCTAACCATATCGGTCCTACCGAGTTCCACCTCGGTCCCACCAAAAATCCTAACGGTCACTAGGTTTGCTGAATCAGTCCGACCGAGTTTACCCATTCGGTCCCACCGAGTTTGGCAAATTGTGTATAACGGTTAGATTCTGTGTGGAGGCTATATATACCCCTCCACCCACTCTTCATTCGTGGAGAGAGCCATCAGAACATACCTACACTTCCAATACACATTTTCTGAGAGAGAACCACCTACACTTGTGTTGAGGTCAAGATATTCCATTCCAACCATATGAATCTTGATCTCTAGCCTTCCCAAGTTGCTTTCCACTCAAATCTTCTTTCCACCAAATCCAAATCATGTGAGAGAGAGTTGAGTGTTGGGGAGACTATCATTTGAAGCACAAGAGCAAGGAGTTCATCATCAACACACCATTTGTTACTTCTTGGAGAGTGGTGTCTCCTAGATTGGCTAGGTGTCACTTGGGAGCCTCCAACAAGATTGTGGAGTTGAACCAAGGAGTTTGTAAGGGCAAGGAGATCGCCTACTTCGTGAAGATCTACCACTAGTGAGGCAAGTCCTTCGTGGGCGACGGCCGTGATGGAATAGACAAGGTTGCTTCTTCATGGACCCTTCGTGGGTGGAGCCCTCCGAGGACTCGCGCAACCGTTACCCTCCGTGGGTTGAAGTCTCCATCAACGTGGATGTACGATACCACCACCTATCGGAACCATGACAAAAACATCTGTGTCTCCAATTGCGTTTGAATCCTCCAAACCCTTCCCTTTACATTCTTGCAAGTTGCATGCTTTACTTTCCGCTGCTCATATACTCTTTTGCATGCTTGCTTGAATTGTGTGGAGATTGCTTGACTTGTGCTAAGATAGCTAAAATCTGCCAAGAACTAAAATTGGAAAAAGGCTAGATTCTTATTTGGTCAAGTAGTCTAATCACCCCCCCCTCTAGACATACTTTCGATCCTACAGGGACCCACCGAAAGGGCCTCTGTATTTTGCGAAAGAAACATTACCGCCACTGACAGCTCGGACCCACCAGCTATATCTTCGCACGCAGGGAAGTGCCTCCTTATTACGCACAAAAAGAATGAATACTCCCCCTGTTAGCTGGGACCCAGTATAGTGGCAGGCTGACTTGTTGGCCTACTAAGTTGACGGGGACGGAGGGCTTTTTCAACTTAGTCAATATGCACGATTCTAGCTCCAGTGACTGTACGATGTCCATCCAACGGCCGTAGTGCTTCTTCAACCTCTGGTCTTCTTGCTCCAGCTGCCCAAACCAGCGCCGGTCGTGCCTCGTGCTCCTGCCTCCCGTGGCCGGCTGCGATGCGGTGGAGGCCTCACCGCCCCCTACTACTCCCACCGCTGGCCAGGCCATCCCTCTACTCACCCACACCCCCTATTATTCTGCGGCGACGGCAGCCTCACACCACAGCGAACCAGTGAACCCTCGTACTCCTCTACGCGTGGGCATCCACTGCCGCGTCTTCCCCGGCTCCGCGTCGTCCCCTTCCTTGGCCTCGCCGTCGTCCACCGCCCTGGTGCTCTCAGTGCAGCGTGGTCAACGTGGTCAAGGAACGGCTTCCATCGGTTGTGGACTGTATGTGGAGAGGCTGGCAGCTGGGTCCACGGCCGCAGCAAGGAAGTGCCTCCTTATTACGTGCAAAATAATTATTCCTCCACCTGACAGCGGGGACCCACCGGACGGGCCACCGTATTTCGCCCCCTGACTGCTGGGACCCACCAGCTACATCTTCGCACGCAAGGGAGTGCCTGACAGTCGGGACCACCTGGTCGAAGCGTACGTAGCGTTGTCATTCTGGTCGCGAACGTGTATGTACATATATACTGGTGGATGTAGAGGCGCGCATGTGTCGTAGTAGAGGCGGCCAGGGTGCAAGAAAGAAAATACGGCCACGTATGTGTACATACGGGCGGGGTCTCGAACGCCTACTTGCGCATACGTATGGCCAGGGCTTGTGTACATGGCTAGGTCGGAACTGAGAAACAACGTCATCGTCGTGTTCATGGGGAGGCAACGGAATGCGTCGTGTTCATGGGGAGGCAACGAAATGCAACGTGTTCATGGGGAGGGAACTGAATGTGTGGTCGTGTTCATCAGGAGGGCTTGGACGGAACAGGCGATGGAAACGAGGCGTGGCGTACCGCAAAACAGAGGAAACGGCCTTGTGTTCGACCGGCCATGTTCTAAACGGGATCCTGTTCATCGGGAGGGGTCTGGCGTACTGCACAACGGAGGAAACGGACCTCCTACGGTCGAAACGGGGGTCCTGTTGATCGGGAGGGGTGTGGCGTACCGCAAAACGGAGGAAACGGACTTGTGTTGGTGCGCTACGGTCGAAACGGGGGTCCTGTTCATCAGGAGGGGTGTGGCGTACCGCAAAACGGCACTCCACGGGATACTGTTCATCTCCATCGTTGACCCCCTCCAGACTCCACGATCTACTGTTCACCCACTGTTGACCTCCTCCAGCCTCCACCTGCGACTGTTCATCCACGGGCTCCTGTTCATCCAGCCTCCACCGCGCGCTACTCCATCGGCTACTGTTCAACCAGCCCTCTCCACGGGCTCTTGTTCAACCACCCCTCCACGGACTACTGTTCATCCTGCCCTCCATCGTCTACTGTTCATCCAGCCCTCCATGGGGTGGTCCTGTCCATCCAGCCCTCCACAGGGTCCTGTTCATCCAGCCCCAACCGGCTCGATCGATCGTGGTCCTGTTCATCCAGAGGCAACACCACAGGGTCCTGTTCATCCACCCCCCCCCCCCCCCCCGCAACGCTCACTCTTCATCCAGAGGCAGCATCGATCGGCTTCAGTTAGCAGCAATAGCGAAGGAATCGCTTGATCGGGTTCAATTAACAGCCATCGATCGATCGCTCGGGTTCAGTAATGCGTAGCCTGCAGTGCAATCGCTCGGGTTCAGTTAGAGCCCAATGCCTTGCTCAGGTTCAGTTAGAGCCAACGCCTCGCACACACGCGCGTACGTGTACGAGAGAAGCGCGCATCGCTCGGCCCCCGACCTCCCACCGTAACCGGGAACTCCCCAAAATTTTCCTCGCCCTCGCTTCTACCACGGTTTTTTCCGTCATGGACAGCCCAAAGAATGTCATGCAGCTGCGTCTCCAGCCCGCCCAGGACGACAAGCCCATTTTCTGTCATGATTTTTTGTCATAGAAGTTGGATCCCACCACATCTATGATGATACCGGGTTTTGTCACAATTATCGTCATAGAAGTGTCATATGTATGACAGAAAAAAATTTCGTTCGGCCCAAAATGTCACGGATGTGTCTTTTTTTTGGTAGTGAACCTGTCCGGGGAAGTATTTTCTCCGGCGTTTTCGAATGCACACAATTCTCTTCATCACCATTTCCAAAGATGTGGAGGATCATGATGATTGGTTCAAACTCAGGAGGAGTGCATCCGGAGAGATTGGTGCGAGCCCTTTGATGAAGTGTATCGTAGTTGTTCGATTGCTTGCCTATGGGTGTTTGGCCGATGCCCTTGACGAATATGCTCGCGTTGGAGAAGATACAATCTTGGAGGCCGCTCGAAGGTACACAAAAGCCATGAGTGAGATATTTGGGTCAGAGTACTTGAAGGCACCCACCGGTGAAGACAACGAGAGGCTCTTGGGAATGAGTGATGAATCATGATCTCCTCGGATGCTTGGATCAATTGATTGCATGCACTGCACAAGGAAGAATTGCCCTGCGGGGTGAAAAGGTTAGTACAAAGGCCACTGCAAAGATCCAACATTCATACTTGAGGCTGTTGCGTTGGAGGATCGATGGATTTGACATTAATTCTTTGGATTCCCTGGCTCTCATAATGACCCAAATGTGTTGTCGGCATCACTATCGTTCGCTAGGCTTGTTGCCAGAGATTCCCCTCCTTACAACTATGTTATCCATGGCGTCAGTACATGCTAGGTTACTACCACACAGATGGCATCTATCCTCCATAGTCCACATTCTCAAGACAATCCAACGTTCCAAAGGGAATAAGAGATCTTACTTTGCAATGCGTTAGGAGTCAGCAAGGAAGGATGTGGAGAGGACTATCGGTGTGCTTCAGCAGCACTTTGGCATTATTCGGGGCCCTACCGAGTATTGGAACCCCAAAGTCCTATGGAAAATAATGACATGTTGCATCATCTTGCACACCATGATCATTGAAGATGAGACAAGCATGCCACAGAACTTTTGGTACATCTCCATTGTGAATCCTGTTGAGACGGAGCATGATGCAAACATGATACAAAGATTCGTCGCAATACATCGAAGCATGGAGAATCAAGAAATTCATTCCCGGCTTCAAGATGATCTTGCTGAGCATCAGTGGCAACTCCATATCACTTCATAGTTGTGCTCTTATCATGATCTTTACTTCATTTAAACCCTTTCATGTGTTTGGCTTTGACTATTTGGTTTGTAAACTCTGAATTTGTAATATTCACAAATTGTGTGAACCTTAATTATTATGTTTGGATTTAATATGTAGTTGACATGTTGTATATAAACTTAAACGTGAAGATTTGGCACGGAAAAATTAGGGTGTTAAGTTTAGGTGATTGGTTAGGAACACTACTTTTTTAAGGAGCAAATATAAGGAGTTAAAGGATAAGAGCCAATATAGGGGCCTAAATCATAAGGGATCGCTTAGAGATGCTCAAAGAAGGCTATCTGTCCTTCTGTTGCTTTGTATTTCATTTGTTAGGGCATCTCTAGCCGAAGTATGGAAAGGACTTAACTCCTTAAAAGATTCCCTTTTGAGGTTAAACTGGATCCAGCCAAACCCCCAAAAGGGTTAGCTCTTCAAATATTTTAGGAGACGCATCAGCCGCCTCTCAATTTTGAGCAGGTGAAACAAATTCTCGGCAAAGCATTCCCTTGCCTAGCACAGTTGCTCTCTTCCCCACTCGATGTCCTCCACACCGGTCCTAGCCTCCTTGACTCTAAAGGCCAAAATGCAGGCACGATGGCACCCTCAGCCCCTGCCTCTCTCCCCACCCAACTTTGACTTGTTTGGCGCCCACCATTCTCGCCTGATTCGATGCATCTAGAGATCATCGCCGCCACGCTCTCATCGATGAGGAGGACCACCGTGGAGCCACGAATCATTCGGAATGGGTCCACATAGCCACCGCGAGTGCCTGTTCCATCCTCAGACCTCTTGTTTGAGCCACCACTGCCTCCTTGAGGTCCATGTCACAGACCGCCTCCGCGAAAGTATCGCGATGTGCATCAGCAATTGTTGTCACTTACAGTGAATATCCAAAATACAGAGACGCGGGAGAAGAAGTGGTTCGGCACATTCGCCACTATGGAGGAGGTGACATGCGTGTATGACATGACGGTGGTCCACAACTTTGGCATCTAGACGAAGTTTAACTTCCCCCTCGGCACTCCTGTTAGATTGCTCTCCCACACTGAGGAGAAGGAGCATTGCAATGCCTTGAACCAGCTCGAGGCTGAGTGCATCGATAAGGCCTTCGTGGCTGAGTTAATTGTGAAGAATCCATAGGTCCTCGCCGAGAATGGCGTGTGGTTCGAGTAAAAGGAGAGTGACTGTATATTGGAAGATCTCATGGTCGAGCCCTCCGATAAGGAGGAGGATATGTTGTTGACTTGGCCTTGCACCAATGATGATGTGGTCACCCCCTTTGGTAGTGGGGATGATCCCTATCTCCTCCGACTGGGATGACTTTGACGCGTACTGTGCCCAAGGCGGAGACGATGTTTTTTCTCTATTATGCTAGCTATTGATAAATCGTCTAATTGTGCTTTGTATGATGTGCGACCTTATGCAATTGAGTAGTTTACAATTGTGTTTGAAATATGTTTTGCAAATTTTTGATGGAGTTAAGTTTGAGTTCAGCTAGGAACCACTCTTGTTAACTCCTCATATTTGAGGAGCTAAGGTTTGAGGAGGCGTTTGAGGGGCTCAATTTTAGGAGTTCGGCTAAAGATGCCCTTAACTCTGCATGGTTCGAGTCTAATGTATTGATGCAGTTCTAACAATTGTGCACTCATATATTAGGATGAATTAGTTTTACTAAAAGTTACATTTTTAGAGTTGGGACTATTAAATTGTACTGCTTGCCAACTTTTCTAGATAATCCAAGAGACTTAATGGCTATTTTAATCTATTAATGCCTCACTTTATAATAACTAATCATGCGCTTTTGCTTCTTTTAATTTGCAACTATGCATTCAATTAGTGATATGTTTGATGATGACTTTTTAATATAGTCTTGATTGCAGAGTCGGTCAGATTATATTTTGTTTGGGATATTATGCACGTTAATTGCCACATCATGTATGAAAATAAAGATATGGTGTTCATCAATTTTTTTTTTGCATAAATAATTTCTTTGTATCCCTTTTCCCACTCCAGTGTTATGTTTAGTCTACTAAATGCTACATCTGATCAGTCTCAGACATTAAGTATTGAAGGGAAGTACCAAGTTTGTGCAATGCTAAGTAGTAGCATTATGAGAATTTCGATACTGGGTGCAAGCAAGGTATATATTATGATCTAGGAATGCTTACAGAATGTTATTATATTTTGTATCGCTTTCAAATCGGTTTTCTTTACTTTATGACCAACTAACGGAGACATGTTAATAGTTTCTATTATTTTTTAACACCCAGTTTATACAACTCACAAATTATAGCTCATGATTAAACTTAATATGTTAATATTGTTGTGCTCAGTAACAAACAGAAGGAAAGGATGGAAATCTAGGAACACATCTTTTGAACTGCACAGTGCATTTTAATACAAAGGTCTATTTTATAAAAAAAAACAAGTTTACTCTATGAAGTTCAATTAGTTTTACAAACTATCTTACTAGCACTTTACCACATGTCACATTGGGTGAGCATCTTAGTAACACTATCACGACATGTCACATGTAGTCAGCGATAATTAATATCAAATGATTCTCTCAACATTAGTTTAATTAGCTGATTCAACCTTATGTAGTTTGTCGTAGATTTTTTTCATCCCATTCACAAATATGTGGTATTTTGTAGTTAAAATTTACTCTCCATAAAAAACGCAATAAGATATCCATATGTATGGAAATATGTGAGATCCTATCATATACAAATGGTTTGTGATATTGATTAGAAAAAGTAATGTCGCCAAAATATAAATTCTCCATATCACTAGGTGAATATATTGTTCCTATGCAGTACCAAAGTAAACTACTTCATGGTCCTTTCAATTCATGGCTTCTTTTTTTGTATATCCCGCAATTCTGGAAAAGAAATTGTCAGAGAGCTTCCCCTCATTTATGTTGTAAAAAATATTACTAGCCCATGTGAATTGGTTGATGACTATCTTTTGCTAATAGTAATGCATGCCTAACGTACTCTGGTCCCTAAACAAGTAGATGTATAAGCCTATAACCAGTTTGGTGGAAGAGTCCATATATACCTTTCAATGCACTACCATAAAGTACATGTACAAACCATGAAGGTGAATTTAGTACTCAAAGTACTATGCACTATTGCAGAAAACCAAAAGGCAAAATTAATACTTTCCTATGAACTCAATAACATGTGTTAGATTACATATGAATCAGAGCAACAACTATATAGTAAGTAAATCGTTTCAGTCTACTACTTACATATGTGGGAGTGAGACTTGTGGTTTGCTAGTTAGGACAACAATTCTACCATGCTTCATACCTATCCCTCCCGGTGACTGCTTAAACAAAACTGATCAATAATGTAGCCAAAATTAATTACAAAGTAGTATTAGATTCTTAAGGATAACAAAATCTATCTTCTCTCTCTCTCTCAGAGGTGAATGCCACATACCAGGAGTTCCTAGATAAAATCTAGTAATCTGTTCAAGTGGTGATGAACGAATATCTGCTAGCACTGTTTTCTGAGGAGGATGTTATGTGGGATGTCTTCAGCATTGGAGACTTCAAGGCCCCTCGGCAAGATGGGCTGAACCAATTTTTTCCAAGAAATATTGGCATATAGTTGGGCAGGATAGCACACAGGGGATTTTGCAGGACATAAATACTAAGCAGATTCCTGATGGACGGAATGATAACACTATGGTTTTTATACCGAAGGCAGAATCTCCTGAAACTATTCCATAATTTCGTCCTATTAGTGTTTGTAATATGTTATATACAAGATTATTTTAAAGATGCTTGCAAAGAGATTTAAAATGACCCTTTTAGAAATTTTGCTCCGACACAGAGTGCTTTCGTCCATGGTAGGCTTATCACGGATAATGTATTGATTTCATATGAATGTGTTCATAACATAAAAAAATAATAGAAATGAAAAAGAAGGTAGTCGTGCTATAAAATTGTACATGCATAAGGCTTATGACATAGTAGAGTGGGGATTCCTAAGAGATATGATTTGAAAATGGGATTTTACAGTGTCATAAGCCTAGTCTACTATGCATAAGGCTTATGACATAGTAGAGTAGGCTTATCACTTATGACATAGGAGAGGTATATAAAAAGACTCACAAAAGAAGGTAGTCGTGTTGTAAAATTATACATGCATAAGGCTTATGACATCGTAGAGTAGGCTTATGACATAGTATTTCAATTATTAAATTACCAAAAGGTGTTTGCAAGGGGATTTCTTATGCTATTGCGAAATTATGGTGGGGAGATGATGATGAAGGTAAAAACCTTCATTGGTGGGCATGGTGGAAACTCTATGTTCTGAAAGATCAAGGAGGTATGGATTTTTATGATTTACATTCCTTTAATCTTTTAATGCTGGCTAAACAAGGTTGGAGGATCCTGGATTTTGCTAATTCTTTAAGTGTGCAAGTGCTATGAGCGAAGAACTTTGCAGATCGAAATCTGCTGGCTGCCGACCATAAGAAAGGATTATCCTTTACATGGCAAAGCCTGGTCACGGGTATCCAAACATTCATGCGGGCATGCATTTGTAGAGTTGCAAATGTTGAGCACATTAACATTTGGGAAGATGCATGCGTCCTCTCAAGTCCAAACCATAAGATCATCTCTTAGAGAGGGGCGCACTCATCAAAAGTTAGTTGGATCCATGATCAATTTTGATTCTGTGATTAATTATTCAATTCATATACATTTTTTTAATTCAAAAACATTTTTTTGCATTCATGAACATTTTTTGAACCCACAAACAATTTTTGAATGCCAGCAATTTTTTTAAAATTCATGAATATTTACTCTAATCCATAAATAGTTTTGAATCCAAATTTTTTTTGAATATAGTGAACATTTTTCTCATTGCGAGCATTTTTTCAATTATGCGAACATTTTTCAAGAGGCCATTTCTTAGAAAATTATGAGCATTTTTAGAATTTGTGAAACTTTTTAAATAAAGATAGGAATTTTTCTACTTTGTGACCATTGTTCAAACGTTGCATAGTGAAAAAAACAAAAGGAAAAAAGATCAATAGGCTGAGGGATACAAACAATAAGTTTCACTTATTCGTCCCCTTCTTTCATATACCTCTCCTTCCTCTGACTTAACACCGGTGGTCTTTCCGGGTTCCAAACTCATAGTGGCTACTAAACACGAGGGTTGCACTCGTTGCAAGACTTAACCCAACACCTTACGACACGGGCTAACGACAGCCATGCACCACTTGTGTCCGTGTTCCTGAGGGCACCCGGTACGGAGCCATCGTCATCTTCGGCGTAGCGTGAGGACCTTACTATGATATTTGAGTCGTTCTTGCCTACGGAACAAGCACCAGTAAATTCAACCGGCTTGTGGTCGGGACATCGCCTTCTTCTCTAGAATCACACAAGTAGTACCACTCCCATGGTGAGGAGAAAAACCTTAAGGCCCAAGGAGATAAAAGCAATGGAAGAATTGCATGTCCCTTCGAAATTAATGAAATAAAGTAAGTCAGATTATTTTAGAAAAAACAGATCCTAACCGGATGCCACCTTTTTAATTCTTTCATGTGTTTCCTTGTTATTTCTATGTATTTTTCCTAAATGTAACGATTGTACTTTTTGTACAGGAACAAATAAGTTTTTTTAGGGGAAGGAACAAATAAGTACAATCGTTACATCGGTAAACCTGGCCAATGTAGGCAATGCATGGTGAATTAAGTGGTGTCAGCCCAAACCAACCTTCTCTTTGAACCGTTTTGGAAACATTCTAGAAGATTCCACAGATTTTTTTGGCTAGTTTCTTTATGGTATTTTGGGATCGAGTTTTCCTAGGTATTTGCTTTTTCTTTTCTTTTTTCCTTTTTATGAATTTTGCAGATTCTTGAAAAAAATTTGGTGAGTTTATTAAATAGACAAACATATTGTTCAAATCCATGAACTTTTCCTCTCAATTTCGTCATGTTTTTGTATTTTCATGAACATTTTTTTCAAATTCATGAACATTTCCAAATTCGTGAACATTTTTTTGTTCGTGAACTTTTTCAAATTCAGGAACTCTTTTTGTTGCGATGTTTTTAGATTCGTGAACTTATTTTTCAAACTCTTGAACTTTTTTTGAATTCCATTTTTTTTCAAAAATTTGAAAAGTCAATGGTTAACCGGTGAACCAAGGACCGAGCCAGAAAAGAACCGACCGAGGATTTGTGATAATGAGCCGGCCCAGCTTGTTACGCCCGTGATCGCTAGCTGGCCAACTGGCGCCGAATAGGAGGGCTAACCCTATTCGGCGTACAACCCCTCCCTCTAGGTACACTTTGGCTGGCCCAACCGGCTCTTTCCCTGTTTTGGAAAGGTTCTTCTTTCGGCTCTTTCTGCTTTTTCATTTTCGTTCTTTTATTTTTTTTCTTTTTTTCATTCATTTAATTTTAAATTTTTATTTTTACATTCGGCTTCATTTTTCATTTCTTCACCATTCCCCCTTTTCCTTTTGTGAACATATTTTCAAATTCGTAATTTTTTTTCTGATATCAAGGATAGGTTTTTTTAATCTTGACCATTTTCTTTCTAAATTTACAAACATTTTTATGAAATCATGAACATTGTTTTTTCCTCAGAAACATTGTCAATCTGCATATGGCTCCACGTGTAGGCTCTACCTTTGATGGGCAATTAAACCAGGCTTTGTGTGCGCATAAATTCTTTGAAAGTTATCATATCAGAATAATGCGCCCTGGTTTGTTGCAATTCCTGGGATGCGAATGAAATTGTAATCTCCTACTAGAAGCCATTCTTTATCATGGGGGATGCTTAATCCAAAAATCCAGTTGGTATAATTCACTCTTTGTTCTCCATGACAAGGCCCATAAATGTTAACTAGTGTCCAAGATTCTGCAGATTGTGTTGACCGAAAACGAATTACCATGTAGATGTTTGTCTGTGTGCTCGTGCCCATATGATCATGTTACTTGGCACATTCAAGTCACAAATTTATCGCAGGATGGATCTTCAGTTAGGCAATAAAAGCCGCCATAGTTAATGTAGGATTAGTTATCCATTATCATCGCGGTCCATGAATGCACTAAGTGCCATTACGGTTTTCACATGCAAAAATTATTGTTGTATAGTTGTCAGCAAAGAATGTAACCATAAAAAGCACGACTACTTTTTGTCGAGCATGTAGTATACACGGATGCATAGCTTCCATATATTTTACAAGCTTAGCAACTTTTAAACACATTAAACAGTCAAAACTAAACATGCATTTGTGTTGCTAAAGAGTATGATTGTTCTCCAAACTCATTTTATAATAAGGCCTGCTTTGATTATGCTACCTGATACTTAGTTTGTTTGATCTCAAACTCTAATGAAGTTGATATGAAGTGCTTTGCAAACTCTACTAGATAAAACTTTAGAACATATTAAATCTGACTGCTGACAGGCTTCTTGCAAAACTTCAGATTTTATTTGAATTATACTTAACACAATATAGTTTGTACAAATTGTATGGTCAAATACCATAACAAACCTGAATAAAATCATGTGTAACAACCATAACAACAAAAATAAATATAGAAACAATGTGTACTATTAAGCATCCATTGGAAATGAACACAGATAACATGTTGACATGATGCCTCATACAACCGTGCGCGCATAGGATATATGTTTTTTAGCTTTATGATATATGTTTTATTCCAGCATGTAATTTTGGAAACAACATATAAAGAATCCACTTCTGTAGTTTACATGAAGAACATTTTCACACATGTACGAATGTCAACTTGTATGTAAGCGATATGCCCAGTATACACGTGAAAGATTTTTCGTAACACCACCATAATTATAGAATATGTTGTTGCTAGAATGCATATATGCTTTTCTTGTTTACTAATCTACAACTATACCTACTTCACAACAATCCCCACAACTAGTAATTCTAAAGTTATTTACAGTGAACAAAATTTATAGAGTGCACACAATACATTAGCTTGTGAAACATTATTCACATAAATAGAATAAAAATATATGCCACCCCATATAATGCGAAGCACACAATATAACTCACATAAATCAAGTATTAACATAGACTAAGCATGGTACGTAAAATCTTACATTTACTTTACAAGAAACAGTCATCCTGCATGAATGGAGGAGTACACAGAGAGGTGCACAGGGAGCATAACGATCCCTTGCAAACATTTATATGCTATAATTGATTTTAGCGCGGATCTTTTAATCTGTAATCATCAAGTGGATTAGATTATTCTATATTATAAATCACACCACGATCAAAATTAATTTGCTCTAGCAATAAGTATAAACTAATAGTTTAAACTTGCTATTATAAATTTACTCGAAGTATTGACTAATTTTAAACATTTTAAAGCTTTTTGACAGTCGATTTTGTTTGTTTGTCTAGAGCATCCCGGATGTCATTTCTCCATGAAATACTCGAGCATCTTTGATTTTTTAAGTTCTTTGCTAGCTACTTTAGTTGGAATTCACTGTTCATGAGAGCAAATGAGCTCGGTCACAAAAAGCAATTTCCTAATGTATTACAAATCAACTAAGCATGAAAGGAAATATATATAAAGAGAATAACAACATATTGTTTTCTGCAAATACGCAATGCCGCGGATCATTTCATTTATAGGGGGAAAAGAAAATACAGGGTCCAACTCTTTGAGGCCCATGCTGGCGTCCCAAAGAGTGTAAGTTGAGCACCGGCGCGCGCAGCCTCCCATTGCACCAAGCATGTAGCACATCGGCTCTGTGGTAATCGGCTCCCAAATTTACATGAAAAAAAAGCAAGCGAGCCTGCTTGCAGCATGGAATGGGTCATCTCTCAAACAAATAAGCACGTCACCTTTGAGAGTGGATTTTCTACTCCCGTGCATGCATCCACCACTTTTTTTTTCTATGTGGAATGGGACCACCTACATACATCTACATGGTATTCTCTACTCACTAAGTTACATTCAAATAAATTGTTCTAATGTATATAATGAAATAAAAGTTTGATTTACATTCTGTTTGCACAATTGTGTTTTTACTGCCGAGATCTTTAAAACAAGACTAATGTTGAATATATTTTTAGAAATTAAATTTTTAGACAACTAAATCACCATGCGTCAAACTTGTTTCATACAAATTTATTAATTCCATGTGAAATATTCAATAATGTTTATTCTATTTCGCAAAAATACTTTATTTTTTATTATGGCTCACTATGTTCCACTGGGAATCACAATTTTAAAACTTATTGAAGTAATTCAAAAGTGGTCTCGTTTTGAAGTTCTCATCATCATAAACACAAAAATGCAAACAGGTCATAAGTTATATTTTTGGTTTAAAAATGAAATAGATTTAACCTTGGAAATAAAATGAAAAAGTATGGGATGGTGGAAACACTACCGGACTCGCGGGCTATGCCTACGGCGACGGGCCGTCGGCATAGGCCCCTAGGCCATCGGCATAGATCTGTGCCTACGGCTGCCGTCGGCATAGCCCCGTCGGCGTAGATGTCGTCAGCGTAGTCTTGTCAGACCGTCGGCATAGTATAGCCGTCGGCATAGGGGCCTATGCCGACGGCCCGACGTCAGCCGTCGGCATAGTATAGCCGTCGGCAGTGTTTTTCGTCTGACGGCAACGGACGGCGCCGTCAAAAGCGCTGATGAATCACGTAATGCCACGTCGCAGGGCTATGCCTACAGCAAAGCCGTAGGCATAGATGAATCTATGCCGACGGCAAAGCCGTCGGCATATCTCTGCCACGTGGCAGTTCCTGGGTTCTCCTGGCAGCAGGGCTATGCCTACGGCAAAGCCGTCGGCATTGATTTTCATATATGCCTACGGCTTTGCGGTAGGCATAGATGTGCCACTTGGCAAGCCCTGGTAACTCCTGGGCGTATATATGCCGACGGCTTTGCCGTAGGCATAGTTTTTTTATTATTTTCCCTGTTTTCTCTTTTTCAATTCATTTGACAGCATTTCAAAACATAACAATATGAAATTATGCAGAAATATGACAATTCATCATGTAAACATACTCAAGTTCATCTAAACATACTCAAGTTCACCATCATCATCTAAACATACTCAAGTTCATCACATCATCTAAAGATCATCACCGACGGAAGTTCATGAACATAAAAGTAGTGCAAGACATGAAACATGATAAAAGTAGGAATATGAAAGGCATGGCACGATGGCCACATGCACGGAATCATCAAGCAAGAGCACCTCCGCCAGAACCACCACCTCCGCCATAACCACCACCACCTCCGCCAAAAGCACCACCTCCGCCAAAACCACCACCACCACCTCCGCCAAAACCGCCATCACGACCACCACCACTCTGCCAGATCGGAGTGACTGGGGTCGACGGAGCAGGAGTCGAGCCACCGGTCCCCTACATGTTTCAGAAAAGATTCTAACGGTAAATATGATATGATAGTGTTTCATGAACGAGAACTAGTTTGCTAGTAGTTAGGAAAATGTACTAACCGGACCATCACTGCCTAGTGCCACCCATTCATCGAACGTGGGCACGTGTGGGGGTTCTCCCGCAGGTGGTGGTGGGGGTCCCATTTGTGGTGGATCCGTGCGGTTAGTCCAAGACGCCAACATAGCCTGAATGTTAGTTAAACAAGCAAACTAGAAGATCAGAAGGAATGAAAGTGCAAAAATTTAGCTTGGTTTTAAGAGGGCAAAACTAACCGTCATCATCTGACGGTTGTAATCATCGTTTGCCTTCACTCGTTTCAAGTACTCCCGCACCTCGAGATTCCTATGCTCGACAAACTCCTTATATGCCTACATAATTTAGGTTGTTTCTAAGTGAGCAATGCTGGAAATAAACTGAGAATGCAAGATAGAGAAAGATAAAGAGGAAGTACTTACAGCATGCTGGTGGCCTAGGGAGTCTGTGAACGCCCCGTACTCTCTAACTGGCTCTGGTTGGTAGCCCGAAGTTTTGTGTACGAGATCGAAGGAGTGATCAAGCCATCGAAACACGGATACCAGCCATTCTTCTTCCCCTGGATGGCCACCACCGCCGTGTCGTCGATCTGAGACTGGGCGACCTCAGCAACAGGAACATCCGGATGCAACTCCTGATAGTGATGAATGTAAGACCCCAGGTGCTCCTTGGTCTTGCCGTAGTACTGGCTCTCGCCCTCCTTGCGATGACTCCGCTCGCGGGCCAGCTTCCACGACTCCATGTCTGAGAGCGGCCTCTTCAACTTGTCCTCCTACAACGTCAAATAGAAGTCAGCCATACATAAGAACATGACGTAAAGAAGAACAAAAATGCATCATGCACATAGATATACCTTGATGGCCTTGAAGCCCAGTGGTTCCTGTTTCCTTGGCCATGTGTCCCGTCGTCTCCACGGTTAGCCCGGGCCTTGATGCTCTTGGCAGCAAACTCTGCATCAGCGCCGAGCCACCTATCCACCAAACTCGCCCATCCGTCATGCCTTCCGTAGCACCAACGAGGAACAACCTATGCAAATTTTGGAAGCATGACATGTGAGCACGAAACATATAGTTGACTGCTTGAAACAATGAAAAGTTAGTAATAGTTACCATCATGAACTGCTCCTTGCTCAAGGTAAGTTGTAGCTTCTGCGCTTGAGTTTTGGTCATCTTTTGGTGCAGGTAGTAGTGGTAGTACTGCGAGACGGCAACCCAGCGCACCTCGTACTGCAACTGACGAGCTTTCTTCTTCGTAGCCGCAAGCAAGACCACGTCGGCTCTGGCCTTGTGCTCGTCAAGAACTCTATAGAGTTGCTGCAATCATGCATAAACCAGAAGCAAACAAGGCATGAGTTGAGTGATTCAATGATAAACTATGAACGAAACTGAAGACAAGTGATTCAGAAGAGAACTTACCCAAAATTTGGTGAGCACGGCCTTACCGGTCGTCCCGTACTCCGCGTTGCTGCAAGCCTCGTAGTGGGCCCAGCTCGTGGCCAAAACCCGCTGCTGCGGGTCCCTGTCTGGCCGCGGGCAGAATAGGCCAGGCCAAAACTCCTTCAACAGGACAGTGATAAGGCCGTTCGGTTTACGGCCCTTTCCGCGAAGGATCCAGTTTCTGTAAAAGAATCAAATGATTGCCATGTGTACAATAAGAAAATGTTGTCATGTGTTGAAAATATGATTGAGAGGCACTTACTCTGTCCCCACAGGTTCAATGAGCCACTTGTGCTCCTCGATAGAAGGTGGTGTAGGTAGTCCGGCATTACCACGCAGCCACCCTGCGAAGAACCCGGTGGCAAGTCACCCCACAACGCGGGATCAACCTCCCCTCCACCCTCCTCACCCTCCTCCTCGGCCTCCTCCTCCTCACCCTCCTCCTCGGCCTCCTCCTCCTCGCCATCAGGAACAGACTCCTCCTCCTCAGACTCAGAAGGTGCCTCTGTATAGGAGGGCATCGAAGAAGACCCTCCTATTTCAGACATGGCCCGGAGTTTTTTGCCCCGGTTGCCTCTTCCCCCACCTCCTCCTCCTCTAGGGGCTCTCCCCCCACCGCCTCCTCTAGGGTCTCCTCCCCCGACCCCTCCACCTCCCTGTGAGGTGTCATCCTCGCGTAGTCGGGAGGGAACCTTGTGGGCTCGTCCACTCCGAGTAAGTTCTTTAAATTTACTGAGGAAACTAGCGCCGCTAGACTTGCCCATGATTAGCAAACCTGCATTGAGAAGAGAATAAACAATTAGTAAGGATATCAATTAAACAAGCATACAGGAAAAACATTAATACCAGAAGAGCACATTAAGCATACTATTGTAATGATCATTAAAAGAACTTACATTTTCTAGAACCCATATGAATCATCACTATTGTAATCTATTTGTGGACCGGTCTCATCATCACTATCACGCATATCTTATTCGTTGTCTGACGGAGGTGGAGGCTCTTCCTCATCGTCAGCGTCTTCATTTAACTTTTCAAGCATAATTATGTCTCTTTGATTCACAACTGCCTCACCATCAATCCATGCGTCGTCGTCGTTTGGGTCCAGGTCAACATAACCCAAGTCATCATCCTCGTTGTTTCGGACCACGTCATCATGTTCCTCTTGATAGAACACTCCCTCGTATGTCATGGGGTTTATGTTGTAGTAATCATCATCGTTCGGGTCCGGTAGCTTACCATGCGGCGACACCTTGAACACAACTTCCCAACCCTTTAGGTACTCTTTCTGGCATGGGTAAGGCAGATAATATACTTGTGTGGCCTGGGTAGCGGCGATAAAGAGATCAGCTCCGGCATAGACGGTTGATGGTTTAACTTCAACTAAACCAACAGAAGGCGTATGTCTCAGACCCTTTTTGGGGTCGAACCATCAGCATTTGAACACAGTGAGACTTAGGTGTTCGCGGCCACGTTTGAATGTAAGCTCGTATATTTTTCCTACCCTTCCATAGTAATCTACTTTATTATCTCCTTCAGTGAAGACTCCGGTATTTATGGTTTTGGGATCAGGCCAACTATTCTGGTGCTCCTCTGTATGGAAGCGATACCCATTCACATCATACTTTTCGCATGTCATGACGACAGGATCAAAACCCATGGAAACCCATCTCAATTCTTCATCCATTGATTTGGTCGGATCATTTCCCTACAAGTTTAATTGAAATTATAGGGTGCATGAGTTTAATTGAAATTATAGGGTGCATGAGTTTAATTGAAAGTGTGAAAAATTACTTTCTCGATGAACCACGCAACGAAATTTTTCCTTCCATTAGCACCCTTTCGGAGAAGAGCAAGTGCCTCCGCTTCAGAAGGAGGCATTCCCGTCCATTCTTCTTCAACGAATCGACTACAATAAGAAAAGCGGTATAAGAACTAGGCAAAGTGAACATAACGAATTGACTAAAAGAATGGTGCAAAGGTATTACCTCATCCACTCATCCTCAACTTCCTTGATGTTGTGCAAGATATAGAACATGACATCCTCCCACTCATCTCGTGGCATGAGATAAGATTTCGAGCATCCAGCCCTACTACCTTGCCCGATGAATAGAGGCAACTTGGGTTTATACTTGGGTTCTTCTGTATTGTATCGAGACACCTTATTGTGCAACATGGGAACATGGTCCAGATAGTAGGCTGTCCTGAGGTCTGCCACCTCCTCTAGGATAACTGCCTCAGCTATGGAAGCTTCAATCTTAGCTTTGTTTCCACATTTCTGTCTCAGATGCTTGTTCTGTCTCTCAGGGCCGTACTGCCAACGATTCTGCACAGGGCCCCCCAACAATACCTCATTCGGGAGGTGCAAAAGGAGATGTGTCATCGGAGTAAAGAAGCCTGGTGGGAAGATCTTCTCTAGCTTGCATATCAACTCCGGCACCTTCTTATGCATTTCTTTTATCTTCTCAGGACATACTTCTTTAGCACAAAGCGTGCGGAAGAAATGGCTTAACTCCACAAGCACACGCCAGACACGCTCGGGAACATAGCCCCGAACCATCACCGGCATAATCCGCTCAATCCATACATGATAGTCATGACTCTTGAGCCCGGTCACTCTGCATGCACACTGGGCAAGGCATCTTTCCACTTGTACACCATCCGCAGAACAAGGCATAACCGGGAAAGTCATGCATGCAATATTGTAGCCAAACTTTCATCAAGAAATTTTTCTGCAGATGTCGGTCGTTTGTCAACCTCGGGAAGTATCAAGAATGGTTCAAATCATCCACCAACGGCTGCATAAACACACTCAAATTCTTCCCCGGATATTCAGGCCTCGGAATTATAAGCGACAGGAACATGGTCTTGCGTTGCATTATGGCGCCGGGAGGGAGATTCAGCGGAATAACAAATACGGGCCAACAGCTGTATGGATTAGACGACATACCATATGGATTGAACCCATCACCTGTTATAGCAATTCTGACATTCCCAGCCTCGGCTGCTTCCTCCGGGTACTCTATATCGAATGACTTCCATGCTTCACCTCCTGATGGATGTACAATTTTTTTTGGATTGTACCTTTTCCCTTCCTTGTGCCACTTCATCATTTTGGCAGACTCCTCGGTGATGAAAAGGCACTGTAGTGTTTTTATAAAATCAAGATACCGAAGAACCTTCACAGGGATTTTTAGCTGCTGCTTCTGACCATGCTTATCGACCACCTCAATATACCGAGAGGAACCGCACTTCCTACAGTACTTGTCATCCGCATACTCATGCCTAAACAAAAGGCAATTCTTTGGACAAATATGTATTTTCTCATAGTCCATCAAGAGCGCCTTCATGATTTTCTTCGTACCGTACATGGTTTTCGGCAGTTCATGGCCCTCAGGCAGGCTGTTAGCCCATACTCCCAGAAATGCTTCGAAGCAACCTCGGCTACAGCCGTACTCAGCCTTGACTGCCATCAGTTGCGAGATGGCATCCAACACAGACAGCTTGGCACCCTCATAGAGAGGTTTCTTTGACGAGGCCAAGATTTCCAGGAAGGCCTTTGCGGTTTCCTCCGGCTCCTCCGGTTCATTCGCTGAATGTGACGGAGGTGTCGGCTGTGCAGCAAAGACATCATCTAGCATGTCTCTAACCCCATCGTCCTCATAACCAGCGACGCGTTGTCGTATCACATCCTCTCTACCACGGTCCCGCTGGGCAAAGTTTATCGGCATATTAAAGTTGGGCATAAATCCATGCGTGCGAAGGTGCTTAGTCATCTCACTCTTATCTCTGCGGATACGCCTCTTACATCTGGCACACGGGCATTCTGGCACCATCCTCATTTGACTACGGAATATCTCTTTCAAAAACACATCAGTTTTCTCGACCCACTCTGTTGTTACTTGATTCCGACGGAAAAACCCACTATACATCCATTGATTATCTGCCATCTCTGCTTTATTGGAAGCCACACAACAAAATTAAGGATTCATTTAAATTACTCACATCAATATTTTATTTTTTACAAGGTTGATGAGAAACGACATTTAATCCACCTACATCTCTAATAGGTAAAGATGGGTCCTAATCCCACCCGAGAATGTGTAGATTGAGTACGTTGTCCATGCTCTACCCCATTCCGAGACAAAATTTCGGCAGCACCTCCCCGCTGTTCTCCAAATACACGTCTCGGCAAAATGCCGAGAGAATGTGCATCCGGAGAACAACAGGGAGGCGCCGCCAAAATCCTGTCTCGGAACGGGGTAGAGCATGAACAACGTACCCAATCTACACATCCTCGGGCTGTCCGTGGAAAGCGCTGGACAATCCGAAAGAGCTGCGGTGATAAATATGCAATTGAATGCATATTTATCGATGCAACCCTTTCGGACGGGAGACCTAGGTTACGCGACTTGATGTGAAAATTTAATCTAGTGACATGGAAAAAAAGTGGACGAGGTCATGAAATTGTTGCTCACCCTCCGATGTAGAGGATGTAGTCGATCAAAGGAGGGACGATCCTGGACCAACACCTCCAACGTCGACGGTCACTCCACGAAGATGGGAACACCACAAATCCTGTTAATTCCATCAAGTGAAAAAAATTAGGTCTTCACCTCACATTAACCATTTGGCACAACATTATGAATCGACATGAAACAACATGTCAAATTGCAAAAAAAATCTTTATTAAGTATTTTAGCAACCAAACGTCGGTGGCGGCGGCGAGCAGTTCGGGTGTGCTCGGGGTCGGGGGCAGCTAGCTAGGGGAGAGAACGAGTGGACAGGGTGGTGAGCGAGGGGATAAGGCAATCTATGCCGACGGCTGACGTCGGCATAGATGCCACGTCAGCGATCCGCGTGACGCACCCCCACTGGCCGCAGCTATGCCGACGGCTTAGCTGTAGGCATAGCTGTATTTTTTATTTTTTAATGTTTTTAATAGTTTATATTTTTTCTTCTTTATGTTTTTTTATTTCATATAATTTTTTTGATGTTTTTTATAGTTATATTTTTCCTTTTCCATGTTTTTTATGTATTATTATTTCATATGGATTTTGAATGTTTTTTTAACGCCGCCGGGAGGGGGTCGTCGACGGGGGGGTGGGGGGTGGGGGTGGGGGCGGCAGCGGATCCGGGGCACCGGAGACGCGTGCCGCCTCTTCGGACATGCCACCACACCACCCCGCATGTATGAGGGCCCGGTGCGATGCTCCGGTGGCATTGCTACCCCCAGGGCCCCCGTCCCGCCTAACCCTGTAGCGTTTGACCACGGGATCTAGCCCTTTGACTTTGCACGGACGGGATTTGACCAGTGGACCTCTCCACCCGGTTGTGTTAGGTCAGCCCATAGGAACACTTTGGAGCAACATCCGGGCCAGACCCACAGCAAGATCCCCTCCGTGTAGACCCGACGCGTCTGTTTCCCCCCTCCAGGTGCCGGCGGTGGCGCCATCCGTGAGGGGGGCCAAACCCCGGAGACGCGTGCCGCCTCTTCATACATGCCACCACACCACCCCGCATGTATGAGGGCCGGTGCGATGCTCCGGTGGCATTGTACCCCCCAGGGCCCAGTCCCGCCTAACCCTGTAGCGTTTGACCACGGGATCTAGCCCTTTGACTTTGCACGGACGGGCTTTGACCAGCGGACCTCCCCGCCCGGTTGTGTTAGGTCAGCCCATAGGAACACTTTGGAGCAACAACCGGGCCAGACCCACAGCAAGATCCCCTCCGTGTAGACCCGACGCGTCCGTTTCCCCCCTCCAAGTGCCGGCGGCGGCGCCGTCCGTGAGGGGGGGCACACCCCGGACACGCGTGCCGGGTGTTTGCAACCACCACAACACTTCCAAACTTGTGAGAGGCCGCCTACGCAAGATTTGGCGGCATGCTAGCCCCCGGAGGCCACGGGCCACAGCCGTAGACGCGCGAAGGGCAATCCGTGTAGAGGGAATTTTTCGGATACTTCTCCATCACCAAAAATTATGAAAAAAAATATTATCGTTCCTATAGCACATGTGCCCACGTCGTGCAAAAAAACTCATGATTTTATCGCGCTCCGAGTATTTAATAATATTCACGCCGCATCGTTACCGCAGAATGGCTACTACCGTGTCATCGCCGTCCGTTAGGGGGGGCCACGCCCCGGAGACGCGTTCCACCTCTTCGGACATGCCACCACACCACCCCGCTTGTATGAGGGCCCGGTGCGACGCTCCGGTGGCATTGCTAGCCCAGGGCCCCCGTCCCGCCTAACCCTGTAGCGTTTGACCACGGGATCTAGCCCTTTGACTTTGCACGGACGGGATTTGACCAGTGGACCTCTCCACCCGGTTGTGTTAGGTCAGCCCATAGGAACACTTTGGAGCAACATCCGGGCCAGACCCACAGCAAGATCCCCTCCGTGTAGACCCGACGCGTCCGTTTCCCCCCTCCAGGTGCCGGCGGTGGCGCCGTCCGTGAGGGGGGCCAAACCCCGGACATGCGTGCCGGGCGTTTGCAACCACCACAACACTTCCAAACTTGTGAGGGGCTGCCTACGCAAGATTTGGCGGCATGCTAGCCCCCGGAGGCCGCCGACCACAGCCGTAGACGCGCGAAGGGCAATCCGCATAGAGGGAAATTTTCGGATACTTCTCCATCACCAAAAATTATGAAAAAAATATTATCGTTCCTATAGCACATGTGCCCACGTCATGCAAAAAAACTCATGATTTTATCACGCTCCGAGTATTTAATAATATTCACGTCGCATCGTTACCGCAGAATGGCTACTACCGTGTCATCGCCGTCCGTTAGGGGGGGCCACGCCCCGGAGATGCGTGCCGCCTCTTCGGACATGCCACCACACCACCCCGCATGTATGAGGGCCCGGTGCGACGCTCCGGTGGCATTGCTACCCCAGGGCCCCCGTCCCGCCTAATCCTTTAGCGTTTGACCAAGGGATCTAGCCCTTTGACTTTGCACGGACGGGATTTGACCAGTGGACCTCTCCACCCAGTTGTGTTAGTTCAGCCCATAGGAACACTTTGGAGCAACATCCGGGCCAGACCCACAGCAAGATCCCCTCCGTGTAGACCCGACGCGTCCGTTTCCCAACTCCAAGTGCCGGCGGTGGCGCCGTCCGTGAGGGGGGCCAAACCCCGAAGATGCGTGCCGCCTCTTCGGACATGCCACCACACCACCCCGCATGTATGAGGGCACGGTGCGACGCTCCGGTGGCATTGCTACCCCCCAGGGCCCCTGTCCTGCCTAACCCTAGAGCGGTTGACCACGAGATCTTGCCCTTTGACTTTCCACGGACAGGCTTTGAACAGTGGACCTCTCCACCCAGTTGTGTTAGGTCAGCTCAGAGGGACACCTGGGAGCAACATCCAAGCCAAACCGACAGCTACATCCCCTCCGTGTAGACCTGATGCGTCCATTTTCCCCCTCCAGGTGCTGGCGGCGGCGCCGTCCGTTAGGGAGGCCACGCCCCTGAGATGCGTGTCGCCTCTTTGAACATGCCACAACACCACCTCGCATGTATGAGGGTCCGGTACGATGCTCCGGTGGCATTGCTACCCCCCCCCCCCCCAGGGCCCCCGTCCCGCCTAACCGTGGAGCGGTTGACCACGAGATCTAGCCTTTTGACTTCCCATGGACGGGCTTTGACCAGTGGACCTCTGCACCCGGTTGTGTCAGGTCGCCCGTAGAGACACCCGGGAGCAACATCCGGGCCAAACCCACAGCTACATCCACCGTGTAGACCCGACGCGTCCGTTTCCCCCCTCCAGGTGCCGGCGCTGTCCATGAGGGGGGCACACCGCGGACGTGAGGGGGGTCACACTCTGGAGACGGGTGTCGGGCGTTTGTAACCGCCACAAAACTTTTGTCGGCATAGCTGTTTTTGATTTTAATAAAATATAATGATCTATATTCA
The DNA here is from genome assembly GCF_056163025.1 of Triticum urartu. Classification (NCBI taxonomy): domain Eukaryota; kingdom Viridiplantae; phylum Streptophyta; class Magnoliopsida; order Poales; family Poaceae; genus Triticum; species Triticum urartu. The sequence continues at coordinate 144,664,796 of NC_141879.1, read as the reverse complement.
AAAGAACATGACCGCACATTATTAACGTGCTCGAAAAAATACAAACCATATATATATATATTCATAATATATGAAAAAAATACAAACTACATATATATTCATACGTATGTTTATATTTAACATGCTACATGTTAGTTTATATAATAATACATAAAAAAGCTTAAAAAAACACATATGAAAAAAAAGTCTACCTATGCCGACGGCTATGCCGTCGGCATAGAGACGGCCAGGTTTTAGGCGGTGGGCGGCGTGCCGCGGATCGCTGACGTGGCTGGTATGCCGACGACAGCCGTCGGCTTAGCACGTGGACGGTGCGCCGCAGATCGGTGACGTAGCATGACGATATATGCCGATGGCCGCCTGTCCAGGCCGTCGGCATAGATTTGACGACGTTAGCCGCTGGTCACAGGCGGGGTCGCCGGGCCCACGGTTATGCCGACGGCCTGGGTATGCCGACGGTTGCTGTCGCCATGTTCGCAGCTGGGCCGACGACATATGTATGCCGACGGGTGCCGTCGGCTTAGCTCGTGGTAGCCCGACGGCCAAGATATGCCGACGGCCAAGACGTGGCTGTCGGCATAGCGCAAAGTAGGCCGACGGCAGCCGTCGGCATTGATTTGGCCGTCGGGGTAGGGCCATTTTCCAGTAGTGAAAATAGCTGGTACAATGTGCTTGCATGCGGTCAGAAAAATATCTAAGAAAGTACAAGCTCAATCAATGCGTCTGGCATCTAATCTCTAAGCAAAATCAAGGGCTCTCTCATGCACGGGACCTCCTGTGCATGGGAGAATTGCTTTTCTCCGTCACCTTCAGAATAGGACTGCGTGATATTTTCCAGGAAGTACTCTAGCTACTCTCTAAAGTTTTGCAGCTCTCAAATAATGGTAATTCTGGCAAAAGATTAATTAGTAGGTAAAAAAGACGGAATTAAGTCATTCTAATATATGTGCACTCACCAAAAGAGAGGAGGAGATGCAAACGCAACACAAGAAGCGGGGGCTCTCGAGCAAGATGGACGAAAGAAGCCAAGGAGCGGGGCTTCTCGAGCAAGATGGACGAAAGAAGCCAAGGAGCGGGGGTGGTTAGTAGATGGAGCCAAAGAAGGAAACGACGATACCATGGGTTGGCAGTGAGCAGCACAATGTTGGCGTTACCAAGGCTTCTGTATAAATAGGAGGGCACCGGCCGGGAGGGATCACACATCAGAGCAAAAAGCCATCGCTCCCCTTCCATCCTCTCCTTCTATAGCCAGCCTCCGAGAGAGAGCGAGCGAGAGCCATGGACTTCGGCGACCACCAGCAGGGGGCCTCCGACAGCCAGCAGCAGCTGCAGGAGCGCCGGAAGCGCCAACGCCGCCACACACCGGAGCAGGTCCAGAAGTTGGAGGAGTAGGTTCTAATCTCTTAATATCTTATTTTTTGTCCATTTCCCGTGATTTGATGTTCTATGCATCTTCATACTACTGCGTACTAGACACTATAGTGATTGGCAGAAACTAATCAATTATGTATGTGTGGTGTGCGCGCTCAGGTCGTACAAGAAGTCCGATCACCCCAGTGAGATCGAGTGCGCTCAGCTTGGACGCGAGCTTGGTCTGGAGACCAAGCAGGTCAGATCCTGGTTCCAGAACCACCGGACACAGATCAAGGTATGGGTTATGGACTGGATCTCTGATTTGCTCCATAGTTCTCTATTTTTTCATTTTCTCGATCTCGTGTCCTCGATCCGTGATGCAATTAACGGGCTGGAATCTTTATGATGGCATGGCTGATTGAGCACGAGCGGCTGGAGAACCGCTTCCTCCGCTGGGAGAACACAAGTCTCCGCTCCGAGATCATGGCAGTGCGGGAGGCGCTCAAGAACTCCGCCACCTGCCCCCACTGCGTCCTCAAGGATTGCATCGACCAGCAGGAGCTCAATCGGGAGAACGCTCGCCTCAAGGCGGGGCTCCTCCACTGCACCACATCTTTCCAAGTAGGGCTGGACGTCCGAACGGGCTAATGGGCTCGGCTCGGAGCTTGCTCCAGCTCGGCCCGACTCAGCTCGGCCGGAGAGCTAAATAGGCCGAGCCGAGCCACGTGAAATGGGCCCGTTGGCCGACCGAGTCGAGCCTGTTTTGGCCCGGTCCAGCTCGGTGGCTCGTCCGAAGCCGAAGCCCAGGACGCGACGCAATCACGCAGCCCAGCAGAGGAGCGCAACCAGCCCAACCCAGCGAGTCGCATCGTCTCCACTGTCTCCTCCCGCTAGGGTTCGCTGCCGCCGCCACCGCCGCCCCACGCTTCTCGCCAAGCTATTTCCTGCATGCCACCACGACGCATCCTGCCACCGGCGTCGGCACGCACGAGCGCATCCAGCGGCGGCAGCGCACGCACGCATCACCAGCCTGTTGATTGATTCTTGGACACAAGTACAAAACTTGAAGCACGTTGATTGAATCCTGGAGTTGGCTGGATGCACACGTACGAGAGGAAGCAAGATCAACTGCTACGGAGGCTAGCCACCTGCGTTCGACGCACCAGACGCCCGACCTCGCCATGCCGGCACGTCTCCGTCGTGCTCCCCTCAACGCCGTCAAGCCAACCTCGCCTGAGGCGCCCGTACGCCCACGCACCCAGCCTCCAGAGGCAAAACGAGCTGCTCGGGCTGGACCGAGCCATAGGCAAGACGAGCCAAGCCTCCAGATGCGGGCTCGTTCAACTAGCGAGCCGAGCCAAGCATGGCTCGTTCATGGCGAGCCAAATCTAGGCTCGGACCGAACTCGGCTTGGCTCGGCTCGTGTCCAGCCCTATTCCAAGATGAACCCTAGCTTTACTTTTTGCATGTCGACGTTCCTCCGCCATGCTTTCGGCGAGGAAATGGTATGACCAAACATGCATAAGTTCGAATAAACTAGTACAAGGTTTCGAATAAGAGACATGATTTGGTCCTGAATAATTCTTAGTTGTCAGATCTTCATCGAGTCGTGGGCAATTTGTTGTGCCTTTGTGTTGTAACTGAGGACTGTGCCTACACAAACTGCCGCAGAAGTCTTGTACTCTAGTTCGTACTCATTTATTAGTTGGAGCCACCATAGGAAGCTCCAACATTACTCCTGGGAGAAGTCAGAACAAAGGAGATCTACCTACTCAATTCGATGTATGAGATTATATTTCATGAAAAGTCGGTTCTGCTACTTCTGTAAGAAACATGGTTTCCTTCGATAATACTAGTAGATAGCGTCGTTCCTTGTGTTGTGTGTTGTGACTTGTGAGTTGTAACTATTGTCTCGCTCGTCGACCGGCAGGACGCGGCTGCTTGGTTCCTCTCCGCAGCGTCAACCCTGTTAGATGTGAGACCGTGAGAAGCTCATCACCACATGGTCTACATCAGATAAAGTGGAGAGAGATCTAAGTATCTAACACGCCAAATCCAAGGAACAGGTTATTTGTTTAACAGCCTAAAATTGATAGGTTTTCCTAAATTCATCGCAGCTTTCTGGGCCCTTCTCATCAAAATTTAAGCATAAGATGGATTGTAGCATATCGATCTGACAATGCATACTGCCACGCAACTCAAAAAAATCCTGGATATGTTTGCCAACGCTACTGTCCTCTTGCTGAATCTTCACAAGACTACCTTCCTAGCTACCCATCCACGTCCAGCCCTCCATCGCTGCGGATGCGCCGTTTCTACCTCCCCCCAGCCCTATCTAGGCCTACTTCTTTCCCCCACCAAGCTCCCCTCTTCAGCCTTCCAACCGATCGTCCAATGCTCTCTCAAATACCTCAGCGGCTCGATTTCCTGTCTACTTTCTCGGCTCTCGGGGTGCTAGGTTGACCTTTCTTTCTTCTGTACTTGACTCTTGTTGTCTATTTCATGTCTGTTTTCGCATTTCCAACTTTTTTTTTTGAAAGAACTTGATGCAATTCGTCAAGCCTTTTTTTACGGCAGAGGAAACTTATAGAGACTCAATGTGTTATTGCTTGAAAAAATGTTTGCAAACCAAAAAATATGATGGTCCAGATTTGAAGAACTTTGCTTACTGAATAATTATGTACTAATGAAGTTTTCTCTAAATTAGTACCATAGTGGCTATATACACATGCTATTGCTGACAAACATAACCATTCGTTCCTCTGGAAAATTATAAACTCAAAACTCCCCACCCTTCAAAAAATCTCAATCGTCGTCACGAATAATGGCCTCACCACTTTCTTTTGGACTGATACCTGGGTCTCCTTCCAAACACTAGCCGCTCTCTGCCCACACTTTTTTTCCTTCTCATTTAACTTAACATCCTAGTGTCGCAGGTCTTGCAGGGCGGAGAACCTCTTCCTCCGCGAGGAGAACACGAGGATCCTGTCCGAGAACATGGTCGTGCGGGAGGTGCTCAAGAACTTCATCTGCCTCAACCCCAACTGCATCACCAAACACTACATCAACTAGCAGGAGGAGCTCAATAAGGAGAATGCTTGCCTCAAGGCGGGGTCCCTCAGATGCGCCACATCTTTCCAAGATGAGCTCTAGCTCTACTTTTTGCATGTCGACGTTCCTCCTCCATGCTTCTGGCAAAGAAATTGTATGACCAAACATGCATAAGTTGGAATAGACTACAAGGTTTTGAATAAGAGTTATGATTTGCTCCTGATTCTTGGTTTTCAGACTTCCATCCAACCACGGGGCAATTTGTTGTGCCTTTGTGTTGTTATTTGTAAGTGATGAGGACTGTGGCTACACAATCCGGTTCGATCTGCTACTTCCGATTCCTTCGATATACTACTAGTTGTGACTATTGTCCCGCATCGCCGGTCGGCAGGATGCGCCTACTCAGTTCCTCTCCGCGGCGTCACCCTTGTCAGAGCATCTCTAGCAGACCCCGTAAAACCGGTCAAACCCTTATAATTTTCAGATTTTAAGGGTTTGGCCGAAAAAAATGTGCAGAACAGAAACCGTACAAGTGGTCCGACCTTTAATATTTTAAGAGGCACCGTAAACCCACACCCGAAACCCATATATTTGAAGGTTCAAAGGCCAAACTAAGGGCGACCCTTATACCGGTCAAACCTCGTCGGGAAGGATGCGCTGCCGCAATTCCACCGCATAGCTCACCAGAATCATCAGTTGCCCACCAGAATCGGCGGCCACCCGCCGGAATCAGACGCCGGTTGTTCAAATTGGGGACGGAGAAGGACGGGGCGAGGTGGCCGGGATGAGCGCCATCTCGCGGATGTGACCGGCCGCCGCCGGGGGCGTTCGGGGGACGGCGGGGAACCACTACCGGAACAGGGTGCTACCCCGACGGCCAAAACAATGCCGACGGCCACCGTCGGGTTCCTCGGAGATATGCCGACAGCCTGGTCCTGGCCGTCGGGGTATCCAGGCCGTCAGGTTAGACGGAGCTAAGCCGACGGCACCCGTCGGCATAGAACGGCCGTCGGCCTATCTGCAAGTACGCCGACAGCTGCTGTCGGCTTACAAGGGCCGTCGGCATAGTGGTGGGCCCGGCGACCCCGCTGTTGACGGGCGGCTAACGTCATCAGAGCTATGCCGACGGCCGAGGCGGGGAGCCGTCGGCATAGGTCCGCACGCCACGTCACCGATCCGGGCCGCACCGTCCAAGACATATGCCGACGGCTGCCGTCGGCATACCTGCCACGTCAGCGATCCGCGGCACGCCGCCCGCCGCCTAAAACCTGGCCGTCTCTATGCCGACGGCTCATAGCCGTCGGCATAGGTAGACTTTTTTTTTCATATATATATTTTTAAGCTTTTTTATGTATTATTATATCAACTAACATGTAGCATGTTTAATATAAACATACATATATATATATATAGTTTGTATTTTTTCGAGCACGTTAATAATGTGCGGTCATGTTCTTTTGAATATAGATCATTATATTTTATTAAAATAAAAAATAGCTATGCCGACAAAAGTTTTGTGGCGGTTGCAAACGCCTGACACCCGTCTCCAGAGTGTGACCCCCCTCACGTCCGCGGTGTGCCCCCCTCATGGACGGCGCCGACACTTGGAGGGGGGAAACGGACGCGTTGGGTCTACACGGTGGATGTAGCTGTGGGTTTAGCCCGGATGTTGCTCCCGGGTGTCCCTACGGGCCGACCTGACACAACCGGGTGCAGAGGTCCACTGGTCAAAGCTCGTCCGTGGGAAGTCAAAAGGCTAGATCTCGTGGTCAACCGCTCCACGGTTAGGCGGGACGGGGGCCCTGGGGGGGGGGTAGCAAAGCCACCGGAGCATCGTACCGGACCCTCATACATGCGAGGTGGTGTTGTTGCATGTTCAAAGAGGCGACACGCATCTCAAGGGCGTGGCCCCTCTAACGGACGGCGCCGCCGCCGGCACCTGGAGGGGGAAAACGGACGCATCGGGTCTACACGGAGGGGATGTAGCTGTCGGTTTGCCCCGGATGTTGATCCCAGGTGTCCCTCTGAGCTGACCTGACACAACCGGGTGGAGAGGTCCACTGTTCAAAGCCTGTTCGTGGAAAGTCAAAGGGCTAGATCTCGTGGTCAACCGCTCTAGGGTTAGGCAGGACAGGGGCCCTGGGGGGGGGTAGCAATGCCACCGGAGCGTCGCACTGGCCCCTCATACATGCGGGTTGGTGTGGTGGCATGTCCGAAGAGGCGGCACGCGTCTCCGGGGTTTGGCCCCCCTCACGGACGGCGCCACCACCAGCACCTGGAGGGGGGAAACGGACGCGTCGGGTCTACACGGAGGGGATCTTGCTGTGGGTCTGGCCCGGATGTTGCTCCAAATTGTTCCTATGGGCTGACCTAACACAACTGGGTGGAGAGGTCCACTGGTCAAATCCCGTCCGTCCAAAGTCAAAGGGATAGATCACGTGGTCAAACGCTACAGGGTTAGGCCGGACGGGGGCCCTGGGGGTAGCAATGCCACCGGAGCGTCGCACCGGGCCCTCATACATGCGGGGTGGTGTGGTGGCATGTCCGAAGAGGCGGCACGCATCTCCGGGGCGTGGCCCCCGCTAACGGACGGCGATGACACGGTAGTAGCCATTCTGCGGTAACGATGCGGCGTGCATATTATTAAATACTCGGAGCACGATAAAATCATGAGTTTTTTTGCACGACGTGGGCACATGTGCTATAGGAACGATAATATTTTTTTCATAATTTTTGGTGATGGAGAAGCATCCGAAAAATTCCCTCTACACGGATTGCCTTTCGCGCGTCTACGGCTATGGCCGGCGGCCTCCGGGGGCTAGCATGCCGCCAAATCTTGCGTAGGCGGCCTCTCACAAGTTTGGAAGTGTTGTGTGTTGGAAATATGCCCTAGAGGCAATAATAAAAGCATTATTATTATATTTCCTTGTTCATGATAATTGTCTTTATTCATGCTATAATTGTATTATCCGGAAATCGTAATACATGTGTGAATAATAGACACCAACATGTCCCTAGTAAGCCTCTAGTTGACTAGCTCGTTGATCAACAGATGGTCATGGTTTCTTGACTATGGACATTGGATGTCATTGATAACGAGATCACATCATTAGGAGAATGATGTGATGGACAAGACCCAATCCTAAACATAGCATAAGATCGTATAGTTCGTTTGCTAGGTTTTCCAATGTCAAAGTATCTTTTCCTTAGACCATGAGATCATGTAACTCCCGGATACCGTAGGAGTGCTTTGGGTATACCAAACGTCACAACGTAATTGGGTGACTATAAAGGTAGACTAGGGGTATCTCCGAAAGTGTCTGTTGGGTTGACACGGATCAAGACTGGGATTTGTCACTCCGTATGACGGAGAGGTATCACTGGGCCCACTCGGTAATGCATCATCATTATGAGCTCAAAGTGACCAAGTGTCTGGTCACGGGATCATGCATTACGGTACGAGTAAAGTGACTTACCAGTAACGAGATTGAACGAGGTATTGGGATACCGACGATCGAATCTCGGGCAAGTAACATATCGATTGACAAAGGGAATTGTATACGGGGTTGCTTGAATCCTCGACATCGTGGTTCATCCGATGAGATCAACGAGGAGCATGTGGGAGCCAACATGGGTATCCAGATCCCGCTGTTGGTTATTGACCGGAGAGCATCTCGGTCATGTCTACATGTCTCCCGAACCCGTAGGGTCTACACACTTAAGGTTCGGTGACGCTAGGGTTGTAGGGATATGTATATGTAGTAACCCGAATGTTGTTCGGAGTCCCGGATGAGATCCCGGACGTCACGAGGAGTTCCGGAATGGTCCGGAGGTAAAGATTTATATATGGGAAATCCTGTTTCGGCCATCGGGACAAGTTTCGGGGTCATCGGTATTGTACCGGGACCACCGGAAGGGTCCCGGGGGTCCATCGGGTGGGGCCACCTGTCCCGGGGGGGCCACATGGGATGTAGGGGGTGCGCCTTGGCCTACATGGGCCAAGGGCACCAGCTCCAAGAGGCCCATGTGCCTAGGGTTTCAAGGAGGAAGAGTCCTAGGAGGGGAAGGCACCTCCTAGGTGCCTTGGGGAGGAAGGATTCCTCCCCCTTGGCCGCACCCCCCTAGGAGATTGGATCTCCTAGGGAAGGCGCCCCCCCTTGGCCCTCCTATATATAGTGGGGGAAGGAGGGCTTTTCATCCACGCCTTTGGTTGCCTCCTTCTCCCTCTCCAACACCTCCTCCTCCTCCATAGCGCTTGGCGAAGCCCTGACGGAGTACTGCAGCCCCATCATCACCACGCCGTCGTGCTGCTGCTGGAGCCATCTTCCTCAACCTCTCCTTTCCCCTTGCTGGATCAAGAAGAAGGAGACGTTACGCTGACCGTACGTGTGTTGAACGCGGAGGTGCCGTCCGTTCGGTGCTAGGATCTCCGTTGATTTGGATCACGTCGTGTTCGACTACATCATCCCCGTTCTTTGAACGCTTCCGCTCGCGATCTACAAAGGTATGTAGATGCATCCGATCACTCGTTGCTAGATGAACTCATAGATGGATCTTGGTGAAACCGTAGGAAATTTTTTGTTTTCTGCAACATTCCCCAACAGTGGCATCATGAGCTAGGTCTATGCATAGTTCTTCTTGCGCGAGTAGAACACAATTTGTTGTGGGCGTAGATGTTGTCAACTTTCTTGCCGCTACTAGTCTTATCTTGCTTCAACGGTATTGTGGGATGAAGCGGCTCGGACCAACCTTACACGTACGCTTACGTGAGACCGGTTCCACCGACTAACATGCACAAGTTGCATAAGGTGGCTGGCGGGTGTCTGTCTCTCCTACTTTAGTTGGAGCGGATTCGATGAAAAGGGTCCTTATGAAGGGTAAATAGAAGTTGACAAATCACGTTGTGGCTTTCACGTAGGTAAGAAAACGTTCTTGCTAGAACCCTACTTCAGCCACGTAAAACTTGCAACAACAATTAGAGGACGTCTAACTTGTTTTTGCAGCAAGTGCTTTGTGATATGATATGGCCAAAGTTGTGATGAATGATGAATGATCTATATGTATGAGATGTTCATGCTATAGTAATAGGAATCACGACTTGCATGTCGATGAGTATGACAACCGGCAGGAGCCATAGGAGTTGTCTTTATTTTTTATATGACCTGCGTGTCATTGAGAAACGCCATGTAAATTACTTTACTTTATTGCTAAACGCGTTAGCCATAGTAGTAGAAGTAATAGTTGGCGAGCAACTTCATGGAGACACGGTGATGGGGATCATGATGATGGAGATCATGGTGTCAAGCCGGTGACAAGATGATCATGGAGCCCCAAGATGGAGATCAAAGGAGCTATGTGATATTGGCCATATCATGTCACTATTATTATTTGATTGCATTTGATGTTTATCATGTTTTGCATCTTGTTTACTTAGAACGACGGTAGTAAATAAGATGATCCCTCATAATAATTTCAAGAAAGTATTCCCCCTAACTGTGCACCGTTGCGACAGTTCGTTGTTTCAATGCACCAGATGATGATCGGGTGTTTGATTCAAAACGTTCACATACAATGGGTGTAAGACAGATTTACACATGCAAACACTTAGGTTGACTTGACGAGCCTAGCATGTGTATAGACATGGCCTCGGAACACAGAAGACCGAAAGGTCGAGCATGAGTCGTATAGAAGATACGATCAACATGAAGATGTTCACCGACGTTGACTAGTCCGTCTCACGTGATGATCGGACATGGCCTAGTTGACTCGGATCATGTTATACTTAGATGACTAGAAGAGGGATGTCTATCTAAGTGGGAGTTCATTGAATAATTTGATTAGATGAACTTAAATTATCATGAACTTAGTCTAAAATCTTTACAATATGTCTTGTAGATCAAATGGCCAACGTAGTCCTCAACTTCAACGCGTTCCTAGAGAAAACCAAGCTGAAAGGCGATGGCAGCAACTATACGGACTGGGTCCGGAACCTGAGGATCATCCTCATAGCTGCCAAGAAAGATTATGTCCTACTAGCACCGCTGGGTGACGCACCTGTTCTCCCTGCAGAACAAGATGTTATGAACGCTTGGCAGGCACATACCGATGACTACTCCCTCGTTCAGTGCGGCATGCTTTACAGCCTAGAGCCGGGGCTCCAAAAGCGTTTTAAGAGACATGGAGCATATGAGATGTTCGAAGAGCTGAAAATGGTTTTCCAAGCTCATGCCCGGGTCGAGAGATATGATGTCTCCAACAAATTCTTTAGCTGTAAGATGGAGGAAAATAGTTCTGTCAGTGAGCACATACTCACTATGTCTGGGTTACATAACCGCTTGACTCAGCTGGGAGTTAATCTCCCGGATGACGCGGTCATTGACAGAATCCTTCAGTCGCTTCCACCGAGCTACAAGAGCTTTGTGATGAACTTCAATATGCAGGGGATGGAAAAGACCATTCCTGAAGTATTTGCTATGCTGAAATTAGCAGAGGTAGAAGTCAAGAAGGAACATCAAGTGTTGATGGTCAATAAAACCACTAAGTTCAAGAAGGGCAAAGGTAAAAAGAACTTCAAGAAGGACGGCAAGGGAGTTGCCGCGCCCAGCAAGCAAGATGCGGGGAAGAAGCCAAAGAATGGACCCAAGCCCGAGACTGAGTGCCTTTATTGCAAGGGAAGTGGTCACTGGAAGCGGAACTGCCCCAAATACTTAGCGGACAAGAAGGCCGGCAAAACAAAAGGTATATATGATATACATGTAATTGATGTGTACCTTACTAGTACCCGTAGTAGCGCCTGGGTATTTGATACCGGTGCAGTTGCTCACATTTGTAACTCAAAGCAGGGGCTGCGGAATAAGAAGAGACTGGCAAAGGACGAGGTGACGATGCGCGTCGGGAATGGTTCCAAGGTCAATGTGATCGCCGTCGGCACGCTACCTCTACATTTACCTTCGGGATTAGTTTTAAACCTTAATAATTGTTATTTAGTGCCAGCTTTGAGCATGAACATTGTATCGGGATCTCGTTTAATTCGAGATGGCTACTCATTTAAATCCGAGAATAATGGTTGTTCTATTTATATGAGAGATATGTTTTATGGTCATGCTCCTATGGTGAATGGTTTATTCTTAATGAATCTCGAGCATAATGCTACACATATTCATAGTGTGAGTACCAAAAGATGTAAAGTTGATAATGATAGTCCCACATACTTGTGGCACTGCCGCCTTGGATACATAGGTGTCAAACGCATGAAGAAGCTCCATGTAGATGGACTTTTAGAGTCTCTTGATTATGAATCATTTGACACGTGCGAACCATGCCTCATGGGTAAAATGACCAAGACTCCGTTCTCAGGAACAATGGAGCGAGCAACCAACTTATTGGAAATCATACATACTGATGTCTGCGGTCCAATGAGTGTTGAGGCTCGCGGTGGCTATCGTTATGTTCTCACCCTCACTGATGATTTGAGTAGATATGGGTATATCTACTTAATGAAACACAAGTCTGAAACCTTTGAAAAGTTCAAGGAATTTCAGAGTGAGGCTGAGAATCAACGTGACAGGAAAATCAAGTTTCTACGATCAGATCATAGAGGAGAATACTTGAGTCACGAATTTGGCACACACTTAAGAAAATGTGGAATAGTTTCACAACTCACGCCGCCTGGAACACCTCAGCGTAATGGTGTGTCCGAATGTCGTAATCGCACTCTATTAGATATGGTGCGATCTATGATGTCTCTTGCCGATTTACCGTTATCTTTTTGGGGCTATGCTTTAGAGACTGCCGCATTCACTTTAAATAGGGCTCCGTCGAAATCCGTTGAGACGACACCGTTTGAATTATGGTTTGGGAAGAAACCTAAGCTGTCGTTTCTAAAAGTTTGGGGATGCGATGCTTATGTCAGGAAACTTCAACCTGAAAAGCTCGAACCCAAATCGGAAAAATGCGTCTTCATAGGATACCCTAAAGAAACTATTGGGTATACCTTCTACCTCAGATCCGAAGGCAAGATTTTTGTTGCCAAGAATGGATCCTTTCTAGAAAAGGAGTTTCTCTCGAAAGAAGTAAGTGGGAGGAAAGTAGAACTTGATGAAGTACTACCTCTTGAACCGGAAAATGGCGCAGCTCAAGAAAATGTTCCTGAGGTGCCTGCACCGACTAGAGAGGAAGTTAATGATGATGATCAAGATACTTCTGATCAAGCTCCTACTGAAATTCGAAGGTCCACAAGGACACGTTCCGCACCAGAGTGGTACGGCAACCCTATCTTGGAAATCATGTTGTTAGACAACGGTGAACCTTCGAACTATGAAGAAGCGATGGCGGGCCCGGATTCCGACAAATGGCTAGAAGCCATGAAATCCGAGATAGGATCCATGTATGAAAACGAAGTATGGACTTTGACTGACTTGCCCATTGAGCGGCGAGCCATAGAAAATAAATGGATCTTTAAGAAGAAGACAGACGCGGATGGTAATGTGACCATCTATAAAGCTCGGCTTGTCGCTAAGGGTTATCGACAAGTTCAAGGGGTTGACTACGATGAGAGTTTCTCACCGGTAGTGAAGCTGAAGTCCGTCCGAATCATGTTAGCAATTGCCGCATTTTATGATTATGAAATATGGCAGATGGACGTCAAAACTGCATTCCTTAATGGTTTCCTTAAGGAAGAATTGTATATGATGCAGCCGGAAGGTTTTGTCGATCCTAAGAATGCTGACAAGGTGTGCAAGCTCCAACGCTCGATTTATGGGCTGGTGCAAGCATCTCGGAGTTGGACCATTCGCTTTGATGAGATGATCAAAGCGTTTGGGTTTACGCAGACTTATGGAGAAGCCTGCGTTTACAAGAAAGTGAGTGGGAGCTCTGTAGCATTTCTCATATTATATGTAGATGGCATACTTTTGATGGGAAATGATATAGAACTCTTGGACAGCATTAAGGCCTACTTGAATAAAAGTTTTTCAATGAAGGACCTTGGAGAAGCTGCTTATATATTAGGCATCAAGATCTATAGAGATAGATCAAGACGCCTCATAGGTCTTTCACAAAGCACATACCTTGATAAGATATTGAAGAAGTTCAATATGGATCAGTCTAAGAAGGGGTTCTTGCCTGTGTTGCAAGGTGTGAAATTGAGCTCAGCTCAATGTCCGACCACGGCAGAAGATATAAAAGAGATGAGTGTCATCCCCTATGCCTCAGCCATAGGTTCTATTATGTATGCCATGCTGTGTACCAGACCTGATGTAAACCTTGCCGTAAGTTTGGTAGGAAGGTACCAAAGTAATCCCGGCAAGGAACACTGGACAGCGGTCAAGAATATCCTGAAGTACCTGAAAAGGACTAAGGAAATGTTTCTCGTTTATGGAGGTGACGAAGAGCTCATCGTAAAGGGTTACATCGACGCTAGCTTCGACACAGATCTGGATGACTCTAAGTCACAGACCGGATACGTGTATATTTTGAATGGTGGGGCAGTAAGCTAGTGCAGTTGCAAGCAGAGCGTCGTGGCGGGATCTACATGTGAAGCGGAGTACATGGCAGCCTCGGAGGCAGCACATGAAGCAATATGGGTGAAGGAGTTCATCACCGACCTAGGAGTCATACCCAATGCGTCGGGGCCGATCAAGCTCTTCTGTGACAACACTAGAGCTATTGCTCTTGCCAAGGAGCCCAGGTTTCACAAGAAGACAAAGCACATCAAGCGTCGCTTCAACTCCATTCGTGAAAATGTTCAAGATGGAGACATAGAGATTTGTAAAGTACATACGGACCTGAATGTAGCGGATCCGTTGACTAAACCTCTCCCTAGAGCAAAACATGATCAACACCAGAATTCCATGGGTGTTCGATTCATCACAATGTAACTAGATTATTGACTCTAGTGCAAGTGGGAGACTGTTGGAAATATGCCCTAGAGGCAATAATAAAAGCATTATTATTATATTTCCTTGTTCATGAAAATTGTCTTTATTCATGCTATAATTGTATTATCCGAAAATTGTAATACATGTGTGAATAATAGACACCAACATGTCCCTAGTAAGCCTCTAGTTGACTAGCTCGTTGATCAACAGATGGTCATGGTTTCCTGACTATGGACATTGGATGTCATTGATAACGAGATCACATCATTAGGAGAATGATGTGATGGACAAGACCCAATCCTAAACATAGCATAAGATCGTATAGTTCGTTTCCTAGGTTTTTCCAATGTCAAAGTATCTTTTCCTTAGACCATGAGATCGTGTAACTCCCGGATACCGTAGGAGTGCTTTGGGTATACCAAACGTCACAACGTAACTGGGTGACTATAAAGGTAGACTACGGGTATCTCCGAAAGTGTCTATTGGGTTGACACGGATCAAGACTGGGATTTGTCACTCCGTATGACGGAGAGGTATCACTGGGCCCACTCGGTAATGCATCATCATTATGAGCTCAAAGTGACCAAGTGTCTGGTCACGGGATCATGCATTACGGTACGAGTAAAGTGACTTGCCTGTAACGAGATTGAATGAGGTATTGGGATACCGACGATCGAATCTCGGGCAAGTAACATATCGATTGACAAAGGGAATTGTATGCGGGGTTGCTTGAATCCTCGACATCGTGGTTCATCCAATGAGATCATCGAGGAGCATGTGGGAGCCAACATGGGTATCCAGATCCCGCTATTGGTTATTGACCGGAGAGCATCTCGGTCATGTCTACATGTCTCCCGAACCCGTAGGGTCTACACACTTAAGGTTCGGTGACGCTAGGGTTGTAGGGATATGTATATGCAGTAACCCGAATGTTGTTCGGAGTCCCGGATGAGATCTCGGACGTCACGAGGAGTTCCGGAATGGTCCGTAGGTAAAGATTTATATATGGGAAATCCTGTTTCGGCCATCGGGACAAGTTTCGGGGTCATCGGTATTGTACCGGGACCACCGGAAGGGTCCCGGGGGTCCACCGGGTGGGGCCACCTGTCCCGGGGGGGGCACATGGGCTGTAGGGGGTGCGCCTTGGCCTACATGGTCCAAGGGCACCAGCCCCAAGAGGCCCATGCGCCTAGGGTTTCAAGGAGGAAGAGTCCTAGTAGGGGAAGGCACCTCCTAGGTGCCTTGGGGAGGAAGGATTCCTCCCCCTTGGCCGCACCCCCCTAGGAGATTGGATCTCCTAGGGCCGCCCCCCCCCTTGTCCCTCCTATATATAGTGGGGGAAGGAGGGCTTTTCATCCACGCCTTTGGTTGCTTCCTTCTCCCTCTCCAACACCTCCTCCTCCTCCATAGCGCTTGGCGAAGTCCTGACGGAGTACTGCAGGTCCATCATCACCACGCCGTCGTGCTGCTGCTGGAGCCATCTTCCTCAACCTCTCCTTTCCCCTTGCTGGATCAAGAAGAAGGAGACGTTACACTGACCGTACGTGTGTTGAACGCGGAGGTGCCGTCCGTTCGGTGCTTGGATCTCCGGTGATTTGGATCACGTCGTTCGACTACATCATCCCCGTTCTTTAAACGCTTCCGCTCGCGATCTACAAAGGTATGTTGATGCATCCGATCACTCGTTGCTAGATGAACTCATAGATGGATCTTGGTGAAACCGTAGGAAAAATTTTATTTTCTGCAACATTCCCCAACATTGTGGTGGTTGCAAACGCCCCGCACGCGTCTCCGGGGTTTGGCCCCCCTCACGGACGGCGCCGCCGCCGGCACCTAGAGGGGGGAAACGGACGCGTCGGGTCTACACGGAGGGGATCTTGCTGTGGGTCTGGCCCGGATGTTGCTCCAAAGTGTTCCTATGGGCTGACCTAACACAACTGGGTGGACAGGTCCACTGGTCAAATCCCGTCCGTGCAAAGTCAAAGGGATAGATCCCGTGGTCAAACGCTACAGGGTTAGGAGGGACGGGGGCCCTGGGGGTAGCAATGCCATCGGAGCGTCGCACCGAGCCCTCATACATGCGGGGTGGTGTGGTGGCATGTCTGAAGAGGCGACACGCGTCTCCGGGGCGTGGCCCCCCCTAACGGACGGCGATGACACGGTAGTAGCCATTCTGCGGTAACGATGCGGCGTGAATATTATTAAATACTCGGAGCACGATAAAATCATGAGTTTTTTGCACGACGTGGGCACATGTGCTATAGGAACGATAATATTTTTTTTCATAATTTTTGGTGATGGAGAAGTATCCGAAAAATTCCCTCTACGTGGATTGCCCTTCGCGCGTCTACGGCTGTGGCCGGCGGCCTCCGGGGGCTAGCATGCCGCCAAATCTTGCATAGGCGGCCTCTCACAAGTCTGGAAGTGTTGTGGTGGTTGCAAATGTCCGGCACATGTCTCCGGGGTTTGGCCCCCCTCACGGACGCCGCCGCCGCCGACACCTGGAGGGGGGAAACGGACGCGTCGGGTCTACACGGAGGGGATCTTGCTATGGGTCTGGCCCGGATGTTGCTCCAAAGTGTTCCTATGGGCTGACCTAACACAACCGGGTGGAGAGGTCCACTGGTCAAATCCCGTCCGTGCAAAGTCAAAGGGATAGATCCCGTGGTCAAACGCTACAGGGTTAGGTGGGACGGGGGACCTGGGGGTAGCAATGCCACCGGAGCTTCGCACCGGGCCCTCATACATGCGGGGTGGTGTGGTGTCATGTCCGAAGAGGCGGCACGCGTCTCCGGGGCGTGGCCGCTCCCCCCCCCTAACGGACGATGATGACACGGTAGTAGCCATTCTGCGGTAACTATGCGGCGTGAATATTATTAAATACTCGGAGCACGATAAAATCATGAGTTTTTTTGCACGACGTGGGCACATGTGCTATAGGAACGATATTATTTTTTTCATAATTTTTGGTGATGGAGAAGTATCCGAAAAATTCCCTCTACGCGGATTGCCCTTCGCGCGTCTAAGGCTGTGGCCGGCGGCCTCCGGGGGCTAGCATGCCGCTAAATCTTGCGTAGGCGGCCTCTCACAAGTTTGGAAGTGTTGTGGTGGTTGCAAACGCCCGGCACGCGTCTCCGGGGTGTGCCCCCCTCACGGACGGCGCCGCGCCTGCACCTGAAGGGGGGAAACGGACGCGTCGGGTCTACACGGAGGGGATCTTGTTGTGGGTCTGGCACGGATGTTGCTCCAAAGGGTTCCTATGGGCTGACCTAACACAACCGGGTGGGGGGGTCCACTGGTCAAAGCCCGTCCGTGTAAAGTCAAAGGGCTAGATCCCGTGGTCAAACGCTACAGGGCTAGGCGGGACGGGGGCCCTGGGGTAGCAAAGCCACCGGAGCATCGCACCGGGCCCTCATACATGCGGGGTGGTGTGCTGGCATGTCCGAACAGGCGGCACGCATCTCCGGGGTGTGCCCCCCCTCACGGACGATGCCGCCGCCGGCACCTGGAATGGGGAAACGGACACGTCGGGTCTACACAGAGGGGATCTTGCTGTGGGTCTGGCCCGGATGTTGCTCAAAAGTGTTCCTATGGGCTGACCTAACACAACCGGGTGGAGAGGTCCACTGGTCAAATCCCGTCCATGCAAAGTCAAAGGGCTAGATCCCGTGGTCAAACGCTACAGGGTTAGGCGGGATGGGGGCCCTGGGGGGTAGCAATGCCACCGGAGCGTCGCACCGGGCCCTCATACATGCGGGGTGGTGTGGTGGCATGTAAGAAGAGGCGGCATGCATCTCCGGGGCGTGACCCCCCCTAACGGACGGCGATGACACGGTAGTAGCCATTCTGCGGTAACGATGCGGCGTGAATATTATTAAATACTCGGAGCGCGATAAAATCATGAGTTTTTTTGCACGACGTGGGCACATGTGCTATAGGAACAATAATATTTTTTTCATAATTTTTGGTGATGGTGAAGTATCCGAAAAATTCCCTCTACGCGGATTGCCCTTCGCGCGTCTACGGCTGTGGCCGGCGGCCTTCGGGGGCTAGCACGCCGCCAAATCTTGCATAGGCGGCCTCTCACAAGTTTGGAAGTGTTGTGGTGGTTGCAAACGCCCGGCACGCGTGTCCGGGGTGTGCCCCCCTCACGGACGGCGCCGCCGCCGGCACCTGGAGGGGGGAAACGGACGCGTCGGGTCTACACGGAGGGGATCTTGTTGTGGGTCTGGCCCAGATGTTTCTCCAAGGTGTACCTATGGGCTGACCGAACAAAACCGGGTGGGGAGGTCCGCTGGTCAAAGCCCGTCCGTGCAAAGTCAAAGGGTTAGATCCCGTGGTCAAACGCTACAGGGTTAGGCGGGACGGGGGCCCTGGGGTAGCAATGCCACCAGAGCATCGCACCGGGCCCTCATACATGCGGGGTGGTGTGGTGGCATGTCCGAAGAGGCGGCACACGTGTCCGGGGTGTGCCCCCCCCTCACGGACGGCGCCGCCGCCGGCACCTGGAGGGGGGAAACGGACGGGTCGGGTCTACACGGAGGGGATCTTGTTGTGGGTCTGCCCCAGATGTTGCTCCAAAGTGTTCCTATGGGCTGACCTAACAGAACCGGGTGGGGAGGTCCGCTGGTCAAAGCCCGTCCGTGCAAAGTCAAAGGGCTAGATCCCGTGGTCAAACGCTACAGGGTTAGGCGGGACGGGGGACCTGGGGGGTAGCAATGCCACCGGAGCGTCGTACCGGGCCCTCATACATGCGGGGTGGTGTTGTGGCATGTCCGAAGAGGCGACACGCATCTCCGGGGTGTGCCCCCCATCACGGATGGCGCCGCTGCCGGCACCTGGAGGGGGGGGGAACGGACGCGTCGGGTCTACATGGAGTGGATGTAGCTGTGGGTTTGGCCCGGATGTTCCTGCCGGGTGTCTCTATGGGTAGACCTGACACAACCGGGTGGAGAGGTCCACTGGTCAGAGCCCGTCCGTGGGAAGTCAAAGGGCTAGATCTCGTGATCAACCGCTACTGGGTTAGTCGGGACGGGGGCCCTGGGGGGTAGCAATGCCACCGGAGCGTCGTACCGGCCCCTCATACATGCGGGGTGGTGTTGTGGCATGTCCGAAGAGGCGGCACGCGTCTCGGGGTGTGGCACCCCTCATTGACGGCGCCGCCGCCGGCACCGGGAGGGGGTAAACGGACGCGTCGGGTCTACATAGAGTGGATGTAGCTGTGGGTTTCGCCCGGATGTTGCTCCTAGGTGTCCCTCTGGGCTGACCTGACACAATCGGGTGGAGAGGTCCACTAGTCAAAGCCCGTCTGTAGGAAGTCAAAGGGCTAGATCTCGTGGTCAACCGCTCCAGGGTTAGGCAGGACGGGGTCCCTAGGGGGTAGCAATGCCACCGGAGTGTCGTACCGGGCCCTCATACAAGCAGGGTGGTGTTGTGGCATGTCCGAAGAGGCGGCACGCATCTTCGGGGTGTGGCCCCCCTAACGGACGACGCCGCCGCCGGCACCAGGAGGGGGAAAAGGGACGTGTTGGGTCTACACGGTGTGGATATGTAGCAGTGGGTTTGGCCCGGATGTTGCTCCCAGGTGTCCCTCTGTCGATGACCCCTCCCCCTTCACTCACCTGACGAACTAAGCTACCCCCGCCCCCACCCCCACCCTCACCGTCGACGACCCCCTCCCCCTCTTCACTCACCTGACGAACTAAGCTCCAGATCGAGCACGCGATCGAGGGCGGCCATGGCGCTCCCATACCCGCGACCAGGCCACGGCCTTGGCGGATGAAGCTGCTCGAATTCGGCGCCTCCCCTCCCCTCCCCTCTGTGTGGTTCCGGGAGAGGAGAGGGTTGAGCGGTTCAAAAAAAATAAAAAATCTATATGAAATAATAATACATAAAAAAGGAAAATTATAACTATAAAAAAATTTAAAAATCTATATAAAATAAAAAAGAATAAATATATAACTATAAGAAAACATTAAAAAATTATATAAAATAAAAAAGTAAAATAAAACTATGCCGACGGCAAAACCGTCGGCATAGCTGCGGCCATACGGTAGGCGTTACGCGGATCAGTAACGTGGGTAATAAAAAAATAAAAAAATAAAAAAAAGTATGCCTACGGCTAAGCCGTCGGCATAGGTGCCACGTGGCCTCCTCACGTATGCCGACGGCTTAGCCGTCGGCATAGGCCGCCTTATCCACCCGCGGGGCGAACCCCCTCCACTCATTCCCCATCGCGCCCCCGACCCTCCACGCCGCGCCGCTGCTCCACCCGCGCCGCTCCCCGCCGCCCGCTCGACTAGCCACGCCGCTCCCCGCCGCCTGCCGCCGCCGCCCGTGCCCCTCCCCGCCCCTCGCCCCGACCCTCTCCGCCCCCTCCTCGCGGCGCCGCCGTCCACCCGACCCCGCCCCGGCTTCCCAACCCCACCCCGACCCCACAACGCCGCCGTCCACCCGCCCCGCGCCGCCGCCGGCCGCAGGGCTCCCCGCCCCTGGCTCGGCCTCCCGGAGCCTGCAGGCTGCCCCGACGAGCACTCCTGGGTGCGGCTTCGGCCGGCCCTGCTTCGAGGAGCACTCCCACCCCAGTGAGCTCCTCCCTCCACCGCCAAACGCCGCCGTGCCCCCTCCCAGCCCTAGTGAGCATCCTTGTTCTCGTTTCTTGTGTTCATGGTGGCTGGATGAATAGATAGATGCTAGATAGATGGATGGATGCTAGATGAATATATAGATGGATCCTAGATGAATAGATAGATGGATGGATATTTAGATACATACTAGATAGATTTGTGTAGTTTTATTAGGTATTTAGATATATACTAGATAGTTTTTACTAAGTTTATGAATATAGATGAATTATATGTTGGGCAAATTTGTGATAGATGGATGGATATTGGTCAAGTTAGTGTTATGGTCATGTTGATTCATATATAAGAAGCAAATCGAGGCACTTGGTTTCTAAAATACTTAATAAAGATTTTTTTTGCAATTTGACATTTTGTTTCATGTCGATTCATAATGTTGTGCCAAATGGTTAATGTGAGGTGAAGACCTAATTTTTTCACTTGATGGAATTAACAGGATTTGTGGTGTTCCCATCTTCGTGGAGTGACTGTCGACGTTGGAGGTGTTGGTCCAGGATCGTCCCTCCTCTGATCGACTACATCCTCTATATCGGAGGGTGAGCAGCAATTCCATGACCTCGTCCACTTTTTTTCCATGTCACTAGATTAAATTTTCACATCAAGTCGCGTAACCTAGGTCTCCCGTCTGAAAGGGTTGCGTCGATAAATATGCATTCAATTGCATATTTATCACCGCAGCTCTTTCAGATTGTCCAACGCTTTCCACGGACAGCCCGAGGATGTGTAGATTGGGTACGTTGTTCATGCTCTACCCCGTTCCGAGACAAGATTTCGGTGGCGCCTCCCTGTTGTTCTCTGGATGCACATTCTCTCGGCATTTTGCCGAGACGTGTATTTGGAGAACAGCGGGGAAGTGCTGCCGAAATTTTGTCTCGGAATGGGGTAGAGCATGGACCATACTCAATCTACACATTCTCGGGTGGGATTAGGACCCATCTTTACCTATTAGAGATGTAGGTGTATTAAATGTCGTTTCTCGTCAACCTTGTAAAAAATAAAATATTGATGTGGGTAATTTAAATGAATCCTTAATTTTGTTGTGTGGCTTCCAATAAAGCAGAGATGGCAGATAATCAGTGGATGTATAGTGGGTTTTTCCGTCGGAATCAAGTAACAACAGAGTGGGTCGAGAAAACTGATGTGTTTTTGAAAGAGATATTCTGTAGTCCAATGAGGATGGTGCCAGAATGCCCGTGTGCCAGATGTAAGAGGCGTATCCACAGAGATAAGAGTGAGATGACTAAGCACCTTCGCACGCATGGATTTATGCCCAACTTTAATATGCCGATAAACTTTGCCCAGCGGGACCGTGGTAGAGAGGATGTGATACGACAACGCGTCGCTGGTTATGAGGACGATGGGGTTAGAGACATGCTAGATGATGTCTTTGCTGCACAGCTGACACCTCCGTCACATTCAATGAATGAACCGGAGGAGCCGAAAGAAACCGCAAAGGCCTTCCTGGAAATCTTGGCCTCGTCAAAGAACCTCTCTATGAGGGTGCCAAGCTGTCTGTGTTGGATGCCATCTCGCAAATGATGGCAGTCAAGGCTGAGTACGGCTGTAGCCGAGGTTGCTTCGAAGCATTTCTGGGAGTATGGGCTAACAGCCTGCCTGAGGGCCATGAACTGCCGAAAACCATGTACGCTACGAAGAAAATCATGAAGGCGCTCTTGATGGACTATGAGAAAATACATGTTTGTCCAAAGAATTGCCTTTTGTTTAGGCATGAGTATGCGGATGACAAGTACTGTAGGAAGTGTGGTTCCTCTCGGTATATTGAGGTGGTCGATAAGCATGGTCAGAAGCAGCAGCTAAAAATCCCTGTGAAGGTTCTTCGGTATCTTGATTTTATAAAAAGACTGCAGCGCCTTTTCATCACCGAGGAGTCTGCCAAAATGATGAAGTGGCACAAGGAAGGGAAAATGTACAATCCAAAAAAAATTGTACATCCATCAGGAGGTGAAGCATGGAAGTTATTCGATATAGAGTACCCGGAGGAAGCAGCCAAGGCTGGGAATGTCAGAATTGCTATAACAGGTGATGGGTTCAATCCATATGGTATGTCGTCTAATCCATACAGCTGTTGGCCCGTATTTGTTATTCCGCTGAATCTCCCTCCCGGCGCCATAATGCAACGCAAGACCATGTTCCTTTCGCTTATAATTTCGGGGCCTGAATATCCAGGGAAGAATTTGAGTGTGTTTATGCAGCCGTTGGTGGATGATTTGCACCATTCTTGGTACTTCCCGAGGTTGACATACGACCGACATCTGCAGAAAAATTTCTTGATGAAAGTTTGGCTACAATATTGCATGCATGACTTTCCCGGTTATGCCCTGTTCTGCGGATGGTGTACAAGTGGAAAGATGCCTTGCCCAGTGTGCATGCAGGCCTTGATTTTTATTTGGCTGAAGAAGGGTGGCAAGTATGTTGCATTTGACCTGCATCGACAGTTCCTCCCTCCAGACCATCCTGATAGGAAGACAAGAAGAACTTCACAAAAGGCAAAGTTGTCCATGAAGTAAACGAGATTCCAACGTTTTCTGGTGCGGATGTGCTTGCTCAGCTGAAAGCTCTTAAGCCTGCCGGTGAGGGGAAATGCAAAGGCAAAGCCACAGGCGAAGACGAGGGCGAGGGAAAAGGAAAAGGTAAAGGGAATTTTTTTTTGAAGGATATGGTGAGACGCACAACTGGACTCACATTATCCCCTTCACGCAGCTTCCCTATTTAAGGACCTCAAACTTCCATACAACATAGACGTGATGCACACCGAAAAGAATGTCGGAGAGTCCCTTATTCGCACGATCCTCAACATTCCTGATAAGACAAAGGATAATGTTAATGCTAGAGTTGATCAATAGAATATTTGTGATAGACCACGTCTACACATGCAGCCTCCCACAGGCAGTCGAAAATCTTGGTTCAAGCCAGATGCTGACTTCGTACTTAAAAAGGATCATAAGATGGAGACATTCAAGTGGCTGAAACACGTCGTGAAGTTCACTGATGGTTATGTGTCGAATATAAGTAAGGGGGTCAATCTTTCAACGGGCAGAGTGACCGGGCTCAAGAGTCATGACTATCATGTATGGATTGAGCGGATTATGCCGGTGATGGTTCGGGGCTATGTTCCCGAGCGTGTCTAGCGTGTGCTTGCGGAGTTAAGCCATTTCTTCCGCACGCTTTGTGCTAAAGAAGTATGTCCTGAGAAGATAAAAGAAATGCATAAGAAGGCGCCGGAGTTGATATGCAAGCTAGAGAAGATCTTCCCGCCAGGCTTCTTTACTCCGATGACACATCTGCTTTTGCACCTCCTGAACGAGGTATTGTTGGGGGGCCCTGTGCAGAATCGTTGGCAGTACGGCCCTGAGAGATAGAACAAGCATCTGAGACAGAAATGTGGAAACAAAGCTAAGATTGAAGCTTCCATAGCTGAGGCAGTTATCCTAGAGGAGGTGGCAGACCTCAGGACAGCCTACTATCCGGACCATGTTCCCACGTTGCACAATAAGGTGTCTCGATACAATACAGAAGAACCCAAGTATAAACCCAAGTTGCCTCTATTCATCGGGCAAGGTGGTAGGGCTGGATGCTCGAAACCTTATCTCATGCCACGAGATGAGTGGGAGGATGTCATGTTCTATATCTTGCACAACATCAAGGAAGTTGAGGATGAGTAGATGAGGTAATACCTTTGCACCATTCTTTCAGTCAATTCGTTATGTTCACTTTGCCTAGCTCTTATACCGCTTTTCTTATTGTAGTCGATTCGTTGAAGAAGAATGGACGGGAATGTTGCCTCCTACTGAAGCGGAGGCACTTGCTCTTCTCCGAAAGGGTGCTGATGGAAGGAAAAATTTCGTTGCGTGGTTCATGGAGAAAGTAATTTTTCACACTTTCAATTAAACTCATGCACCCTATAATTTCAATTAAACTTGTAGGGAAATGATCCGACCGAATCAATGGATGAAGAATTGAGATGGGTTTCCATGGGTTTTGATCCTATCGTCATGACATGCGAAAAATATGATGTGAATGGGTATCGCTTCCATACAGAGGAGCACCAGAACAGTCGGCCTGATCCCAAAACCATAAATACCGCAGTCTTCACTGAAGGAGATAATAAAGTAGATTACTACGGAAGGGTAGGAAAAATATACGAGCTTACATTCAAACATGGCCGCGAATACCTAAGTCTCACTGTGTTCAAATGCCGATGGTTCGACCCCAAAAAGGGTCTGAGACATATGCCTTCTGTTGGTTTAGTTGAAGTTAAACCATCAACCGTCTATGCCAGAGCTGATCTCTTTATTGCCGCTACCCAGGCCACACAAGTATATTATCTGCCTTACCCATGCCAGAAAGAGTACCTAAAGGGTTGGGAAGTTGTGTTCAAGGTGTCGCCGCATGGTAAGCTACCGGACCCGAACGATGATGATTACTACAACATAAACCCCATGACATACGAGGGAGTGTTCTATCAAGAGGAACATGATGACGTGGTCCGAAACAACGAGGATGATGACTTGGGTTATGTTGACCTGGACCCAAACGACGACGACGCACGGATTGATGGTGAGGCAGTTGTGAATCAAAGAGACATAATTATGCTTGAAAAGTTAAATGAAGACGCTGACGATGAGGAAGAGCCTCCACCTCCGTCAGACAACGAAGAAGATATGCGTGATAGTGATGATGAGACCGGTCCACAAATAGATTACAATAGTGATGATTCATATGGGTTCTAGAAAATGTAAGTTCTTTTAATGATCATTACAATAGTATGCTTAATGTGCTCTTCTGGTATTAATGTTTTTCCTATATGCTTGTTTAATTGATATCCTTACTAATTGTTTATTCTCTTCTCAATGCAGGTTTGCTAATCATGGGCAAGTCCAGCGGCGCTAGTTTCCTCAGTAAATTTAAAGGACTTACTCGGAGTGGACGAGCCCACAAGGTTCCCTCCCAACTACGCGAGGATGACACCTCACAGGGAGGTGGAGGGGTCAGGGGAGGAGACCCTAGAGGAAGAGGCGGTGGGGGAGAGCCCCTAGAGGAGGAGGAGGCGGTGGGGGGAGAGCCCCTAGAGGAGGAGGAGGTGGGGGGAGAGGTCTTCTTCGATGCCCTCCTATACAGAGGCACCTTCTGAGTCTGAGGAGGAGGAGTATGTTCCTGATGGTGAGGAGGAGGAGGCCGAGGAGGAGGGTGAGGACGAGGAGGCCGAGGAGGAGGGTGAGGAGGAGGAGGCCAAGGAGGAGGGTGAGGAGGAGGGCGAGGAGGGTGGAGGGGAGGTTGATCCCGCGCTGTGGCGTGACTTGCCACCGGGTGCTCCGCAGGGGTGGCTGCGTGGTAATGCCGGACTACCTACACCACCTTCTATTGAGGAGCACAAGTGGCTCATTGAACCTGTGGGAACAGAGTAAGTGCCTCTCAATCATATTTTCAACACATGACAACATTTTCTTATTGTACACATGGCAATCATTTGATTCTTTTGCAGAAATTGGATCCTTCGCGGAAAGGGCCGTAAACCGAACGGCCTTATCACTGTCCTATTGAAGGAGTTTTGGCCTGGCCTATTCTGCCCGCGGCCAGACAGGGACCCGCAGCAGCAGGTTTTGGCCACGAGCTGGGCCCACTATGAGGCTTGCAGCAACGCGAAGTACGGGACGGCCGCTAAGGCCGTGATCACCAAATTTTGGGTAAGTTCTCTTCTGAATCACTTGTCTTCAGTTTCGTTCATAGTTTATCATTGAATCACTCAACTCATGCCTTGTTTGCTTCTAGTTTATGCATGATTGCAGCAACTCTATAGAGTTCTTGACGAGCACAAGGCCAGAGCCGACGTGGTCTTGCTTGCGGCTGCGAAGAAGAAAGCTCGTCAGTTGCAGTACGAGGTGCGCTGGGTTGCCGTCTCGTAGTACTACCACTACTACCTGCACCAAAAGATGACCAAAACTCAAGCGCAGAAGCTACGACTTACCTTGAACAGGGAGCAGTTTATGATGGTAACTAATACTAACTTTTCATTGTTTCAAGCAGTCAACTATATGTTTCGTGCTCACATGTCATGCTTCCAAAATTTGCATAGGTTGTTCCTCGTTGGTGCTATGGAAGGCATGACGGATGGGCGAGTTTGGTGGATAGGTGGCTCAGCGCTGATGCAGAGTTTGCTGCCAAGAGCATCAAGGCCCGGGCTAACCGTGGAGACGGCGGGACACACGGCCAACGAAACAGGAACCACTGGGGCTTCAAGGCCATGAAGGTATATCTATGTGCATGATGCATTTTTGTTCTTCTTTACCGTCATGTTCTTATGAATGGCTGACTTCTATTTGACATTGTAGGAGGACAAGTTGAAGAGGCCGCTCTCAGACATGGAGTCGTGGAAGCTGGCCCGCGAGCAGAGTCATCGCAAGGAGGGCGAGAGCCAGTACTACGGCAAGACCGAGGAGCACCTGGGGTCTTACATTCATCACTATCAGGAGTTGCATCCGGATGTTCCTGTTGCTGAGGTCGCCCAATCTCAGATCGACGACACGGCGGTGGTGGCCATCCAGGGGAAGAAGAATGGCCAGTATCCGTGTTTCGACGGCTTGATCACTCCTTCGATCTCGTACACACGGCTTCGGGCTACCAACCCAAGCCAGTTAGAGAGTACGGAGCGTTCACAGACTCCCTTAGCCCGCCAGCATGCTGTAAGTACTTCCTCTTTATCTTTTTCTATCTAGCATTCTCAGTTTATTTTCAGCATTGCTCACTTAGAAACAACCTAAATTATGTAGGCATATAAGGAGTTTGTCGAGCATATGAATCTCGAGGTGCGGGAGTACTTGAAACGAGTGAAGGCAAACGATGATTACAACCGTTAGATGATGACGGTTAGTTTTGCCCTCTTAAAAGCAAGCTAAATTTTTGCACTTTCATTCCTTCTGATCTTCTAGTTTGCTTGTTTAACTAACATTCAGGCTATGTTGGCGTCTTGGACTAACCGCACGGATCCACTACAAATGGGACCCCCACCACCACCTGCGGGAGAACCCCCACACGTGCCCACGTTCGATGAATGGGTGGCACTAGGCAGTGATGGTCCGGTTAGTACATTTGCCTAACTACTGGCAAACTAGTTCTCGTTCATGAAACACTATCATATCATATTTACCATTAGAATCTTTTCTGAAACATGTAGGGGACCGGTGGCTCGACTCCTGCTCCGTCGACCCCAGTCACTCCGATCTGGTAGAGTGGTGGTGGTCGCGATGGCGGTTTTGGTGGAGGAGGTGGTGGTTTTGGCGGAGGTGGTGGTGGTGGTTTTGGCGGAGGTGGTCTTGCTTGATGATTCCGTGCATGTGGCCATCGTGCCATGCCTTTCATATTCCTACTTTTATGAGGTTTCATGTCTTGCACTACTTTTATGTTCATGAACTTCCGTCGGTGATGATCTTTAGATGATGTGATGAACTTGAGTATGTTTAGATGATGATGGTGAACTTGAGTATGTTTAGATGAACTTGAGTATGTTTACATGATGAATTGTCATATTTCTGCATAATTTCATATTGTTCTGTTTTGAAATGCTGTCAAATGAATTGGAAAAGAGAAAACAGGGGGAAAAAACTATGCCTACGGCAAAGCCGTTGGCATATATACACCCAGGAGTTACCAGGGCTTGCCACGTGGCACATCTATGCCTACAGCAAAGCCATAGGCATAGCTGAAAATCTATGCCGACGGCTTTGCCGTAGGCATAGCCCTGCTGCCAGGAGGAACCAGGAGATGACACGTGGCAGAGATATGCCGTTGGCATAGATTCATCTATGCCTACGGCTTTGCTGTAGGCATACCCCTGCCACCAGGAGTACCACGGGTTGCCACATGGCAGAGGTATGCCGACGGCTTTGCCGTCGGCATAGCTCTGCGACGTGGCATTGCGTGATTCGTCAACGCTTTTGACGGCGCCATCCATTGCCGTCAGACGAAAAACACTGCCGACGGCTATACTATGCCGACGGCTGACGTCAGGCCGTCGGCATAGGCCCCTATGCCGACGGCTATACTATGCCGACGGTCTGACAAGACTACGCTGACGACATCTACGTCGACGGGCCTATGCCGACGGCCTAGGGGCCTATGCCGACGGCCCGTGGCCGTAGGCATAGACCGTGAGTCTGGTAATGAACACGGAGGGGAGGTGGAGGAGGACAACTGGGAGCATCTCTTAGAGGAATATTCGTTTTTATAGTGTCGTTTACAGAGTCTGTTCCGTGAAAGGTAAAGTCGACCCTTAAAACATGTTTTTTGTGACCCTTATAACAGTTTTAAGGGTCCGCGATATAAGGGACCTGCTAGAGATGCTCTAAGGTGTGACCGTGAGAAGCTCGTTACATCAGAGAAAGTGGAGAGAGATCTAACACGCCAAAGCCAAGGAACAGGTTATACTAGTCTAAGAGACTAAGATTGATGGGTTTCCCTACATTGATCGTAGCTTTCTGTATCACCTTCTCATCAAATAAAAACATTTTGAGAAATGTGTGATATATCCCGGGTGCCCTTACACTATACCTCGCCATATCTCGGGCCGGGCAGGGCCTAAAAAACCGATGTCAACGGGACAAGCCCGAGCCCGGCCTGGCCCGACAAATTCCTACGTTTTCCAGGCCCAGGCCTGGCCCGAGGCAAAGCGCGAAGCTCGGCCCGACGGCCCAACAAAACAGCATTACAACACAAGTTTTGATAGTAAACAGTAGTGCTAAACTGCAGTAGAACATTAGGAAAACAGCATAAAAACATAACTAGTTTTGACATCAAAACAACAACAAAAAATCACTAGTTTTGACAGTAGAACGGCAGCGAAACAACACTAGTTTTGATAGTAAAACATCACTAGTTTTGACAGCAAAACAACAGTAGTTTTGATATCAGAACATCATAGTTTTGAGGGCAGCTAAACATTTACGATTAGACAATCAGCATGTAAACATTCCAGTTTCGACAATAGCATCTAAAGTTCTAAATGTTCCAGTTTCGACAAACACAAGTGCATGAATATAATTACATTCCAGAACCGAAATAAAGACTAGTAGATGGCTGGCATGCCTTCTCCGAATCTTCTCTTCTCATTGCTCTAGGAGTGTAGCAACAACTCTACAAGATGGAATGAACAGAAAGTTAGTGGTAGTATAAAGTACAACTTGACAATTGACAATGATATGAACAAACAATAGAGATGTTACATTCTTCATCCGAAGACGAATCTTCATCATTATCTAGCACAATCACTTCTTCTGCCTTTCTCTCATTATCTACAACAATACATTGGGTTAATTATCATTTGGAAGTAAAACATACAAATAAGAATGTGAAACAAACAAGATTACAATAGATACCTTCTTTTTACTGTAGTTTGTAACGATACCAATCTTGCAAACACATTAGGGCCTCAACCATCTTTGGTTTAAGTGAGTTTCGGTTCAGGGTTATAACCTTCTTACTCAAGCTGAAAGCGGATTATGAAGCAATATTTGACACATGAACTGCAAGGATATCATGTGCCATTCTTGCTAGTTACGGATACCTAGCTGCAGACTTACTCCATAAATCCAAGATATTGACATTTACATTCAACCTCTTCATAGGTTCAGCCAAATACAATTCCAATTCAGATCTCTCTTCATGTGAGCTCGTGCTTTCCACGTACTGATCATAGTCAGAAAAGGCACCAAGTCCACACATGCTTGATGATGCACTTGTTGCTAAGTTTTCATTGACATGTACACCACTACCATACTCATTAAAGAAAGAAGTCATTGTAGTTTTAACAAGATCAATGTGCTGAAGGGCATCATCACCATCATATAGCTTGGAGTAGGCATATCCTAAAAACTCGAACTTAATGCAGGGATCAAGAACAGCAGCACAAGACAGAAATATGCTATAGTCAGACCAATATTTCATGAATTTCTCCCTCATAACTGCCAACAAATAGAGGGTGTAAGGCTTACACCCTCTATGAACAGTAAATTCAAAAAAACTAAAACTTTGCGGCATGAAATATGGTCAAACAAGGTAGGTTCTTACAAGTTTTCTTAACAAAATATCATGTAGAGCTCCTCAAATATCATGAGTTTCAAATTTCAGTCCAAAAAGTGCTCAAAACTTCAAACATTGAAATCTTTTTCTTGTCTAGAGCTCCTCAAATGTTTTTTTGGCATGAAAACTTGCAAGCACCTAGAAAGTTTGATCATGTTTGACGTTGCAAACTTTCAGATTTTTTTTCATTTTTTACTTTATTGGAAGCGGAAAACCCACTCAAACATTTTTTGTAATTCGAGCGTCCCTGATGGAGGCATAGAGTACCTTTGATAATATACCACGTCATTCTCATAACTATTAGTGCAGGATGTAGCACTCCATGGAAGGCTGGTGCAAGTTCAGCTACAATACATCGTATATGGCACATGGCGCCGTGTAGACTAGCTTTTTTTCATAGCCATAGGATCCATGAATGGACCAGGTTCCACTATCAAAAGATAACGGAACAAAACATAAAAACATCGTCTAAGGCACAAGGCAGGAAAACAAAAGCAAAGGTTCATCCCAAAACTACAGCTCCCATATCGCATGCGCAAAAAAAGTCCAAACAACATTGCAGACCAGCTGATGGATATTGTAGCATATCGATCCTACACTACAAACTGCACACGACACGTTATCACATATATGTCTTCCTTTGCCCCGTATCCTCACCATGTAGTTCCACCATTATAAGATCGTAGCTCTTTCAACTCCACCCCTTCTCATGAAATCTTCACATATGTTTCGATATGGTTGCAAAATAAGGCTAACACGTCTAGAAAGA
The DNA here is from genome assembly GCF_056163025.1 of Triticum urartu. NCBI lineage: Eukaryota > Viridiplantae > Streptophyta > Magnoliopsida > Poales > Poaceae > Triticum > Triticum urartu. Next base: position 144,633,012 of record NC_141879.1, on the reverse strand, counting down.
TTTGTTCCAAGAGCATCTCTAACAAATCCCCTAATAGGCATTAGAGGAGTAAAAATTCGGGTTTCCTCCTCTAAACCGCACCTAAACAATCCCCTATCACTATTAGAAGAGTACTTTTTTTTACTCTGGAGCCGACCCAACTCTCAAATATACTTGGCCACCCACCCGTCGAGTATAAGTTTTGCCCTCCATCCCACGCCACATCGTCATCGGTGTTGCCTCCGGCGACCACCCTTTCTCTCCGCTGACACACCGTTGTCTCGGCCGCCCTCCTTCCCTACTCCGAGACGGTCACCAATTGGTGCCCTCGTCGGAATCAAGATCTATCGCCGCCACCAGCGCATCGATCCCGTCGCTAGAAGCACGCACTGCATCTTCTTCCTCCAATCTCCTCCATCGAGTGCCGGCCATCTCGAAGTCCCACCGACCACTAGCTACTTTGGCATTGGCGCACCATCGCTAGTCGGCCGTGAAAATCCCGTCGTCTTTCGAGTGTTCGACATATTACCTAGGTGAGTTATTTTGTGCTTTTTCATCTCTTTTTTCCTTTTGGCAATTGAACTACACCTTGTCATTTCTAGTGTAGATGAAGAGGTTGAGGGAGTTGAACTTTGACAACTCTTCATCGAATGAGGAGGAAGAACACGATGAGAACTTGGAAATGGTCGTTGCCACGATCTTCAACAGGCATTTTCGCAGCCAAGAGTAGGATCACAATTCGACCATATGCACATCAATCGAGATAGAATGAAGGGCCATGCCGAGATTATGAGGGATTACTTTAACCTCGATGCAACCACTACAAAAAATAGGGACAAGTACATTTTTGCCCCTAGTTGGTTCCTGCCCACGGGTTCTGCCCTTACTTTTCGAGCTTGCTCAGTTTTGCCCTTACTTTTTCTGTCGAGGTCCCTCGAATGCCCTTTGATCGTTTGACCAAAACTTTGAAAATTCATAACTAATTCATATGAACTCATAAAAATACAAATAAGATATCAAAATGTTCAGATAAACATTACCTTTATGTGCATATCATTTGCATTCAGGACAAAAGCACCATTTAAACTACTTGAGGTAATTAATGTTATTAACATTATTAAAAATAAAAAGGTATAAACAATATTTTTTTTCATGAATAAAAATTACAAGCAAATGTAGGTGATGTTTCCTGAACATCCTGATATCTTATTTCCATTTTTCTGAGTTCGTATGAATTTGTTATGAAGTTTCCAAATAATTGTCAAAGTCGTTAGAACATTCATAACATGATGATACGAACTTAGAAAAATGCAAATAAGATATCTGGATGTTCAGAAAACATCACCTACATTTGCATGTAATTTTTATTCATGAAAAAATTTGTTTATACCTTTTATTTTGAATAATGTTAATAACATTAATTACCTTAGGTTGTTTAAAGGGCGCTTTTGTCCTGAATGCAAACGATATGCGCATAAAGGTAATGTTTATCTGAACATTTTGATATCTTATTTGCATTTTTCTGAGTTAATATGAATTAGTTATGAATTTTCAAAGTTTTGGTCAAACGGTCAAAGGGCATTTGAGGGACCTCGACGGAAAAAGTAAGGGCAAAACTGAGCAAGATCGAAAAGTAAGGGTAAAACCCGTGGGTAGGAACCAACTAGGGGTAAAAATGCAATTGTCCCAAAAAATACACTTCTGTGATGATACGTGTTTGTCACAGTAGGTCGCGTTTTTTGTCATGCATGTACATCCATGACGATTTTATGATAGAATCAAGATAGTCATACCTGTGCTGTCATAGAAGTGTTCCATGACATTACCAAAATTATCATCACGGAAGTGTGCACTTCCATGACGATAAATCGCGCGTCATAGAAGTGCTTTCGTCAAGGGTGACCGACAGGTGGCATCCACCGTAACGGAACACCGTTCAGCTATCTGGTCGGGTTTTGGATCCGATAACCCGTTAACAGCCCCGACCAATGGGGATTTTCCACGTGTAAAATCATCATCGGCTAGAGAAAACACGTGTCGGCTCATCGTTGGGACATATGTCATCCACTCATTGGACAGAAGGCGCCTATGATACGTCGACACGTGGCACGGCCCAACAGAGACCCATTCCTGTGAAAAGGCCGGCCCATTTGACTTGGTTAAACGGTGTCGGGCTGGCCCATGGAAAGCCTGTTAACGACATGTTCGCATATAGCCCATTTACAGCCCGCTAACCCAAGGCCCGTTACGCCCTATCCAAATTAGGCGTCATCTCGGCCATCTAATATGATTCCAGCCCGTTTTCACTTCTGGCCCATGTATGGACCATGACGTCTTTTGGCCCATATGAGGCCCTATGTAACTCTTGGCCTATTAACGGCCCGTGGTGAAACTGGCCCGTACTGCACAGTGTATCACTTTATACCCGTTAACGACCCATTATTCCGTTGGGCCATTTCCAGCCGATGTTATCTTTCGGCCTTCTCAGAGCCCATTTATTCTTGGGCTCATTTCCAGCATTCGTTTACTTACAGCCTGTTACTGTCATTTTCTGCTTGTGGGCCAAATTCAGCCCGTGGTTACAGTCGGCCCGTTTGTGGTCTGTTAATACGTTGGGCCATTTTCATAGCGTCATCAAATACGGCCTATTAACGATGGCCTGTTTACGGCCATAATGCGGCCTGTTATTGGCCCATGTTTGGCCAATCGATCATACATCCCATATAAGGCCCATTGATGATACGACCCGTAGAAGGCCCATTGTTTCCAAGGCCCGTAGAAAGCCCATTATTTCTACGTCCCGTAGAAGGCCTACTGTTTCTACGGCCCGTAGAAGGCCCACTGTTTCTACGGCCCGTAGGAGGCCCAGTGTCACTATAGTAAATATTAGCCCATGGTTATTGTGGCCTAGTTTTAAGAAATAGGTTATTGCAGCCACTAGCAAACTGTGGAAAAAGAACTGCACTGACTACAAGCAAACAAATAAACAAGACAACAAGGAAATAAATAAGCAAGCAACTTATGCTAGGCTATCACGGCTATTACACATATTACATCCACTGGGCATCAAAGTTTGCCACCAATGAAAATATAGGGAACAAAGCAGCATATAAACGTCGAAGCAAAACAAGTCCAGAACTGAAACCACTTCAGAAGAGTTTAAGAAACAATATCCTGGGTACCCATAATGATGGCAAGATGCTTAGCAAGATTATTAACTTTCTCTTGTTTGGCGCTTAAATCCTCCAGCGCTTGCTGTTGCACAAGAAAGTACGCATCTGAATTCTATAGGGACTTCCTCAGTCCTTCGGCTTCTTGCCGCAGCACAGCTGACTGATGCCTTTCAGCTTGTAGGTGAGACTGAAGAAGCCGAAGTGATTCAGGTAGCGAGTTCGAAGAGATTGTGCCAGCGGTACTGGCCAGTAACTCAAACACTACATCAACGCAGAACTGTGGGGTTTTCTCACTGTCTACAAGATTGTTTTTATCACCTTTCTTTGAGACCAACAGGGTTGTCTCACTATCTTGAACCTTATCTGCATTACTTTCTCTACCATTGCATAGTGGGGTGCTCTTCTCCAATATTCTGTTTGCATACTATAAGAGAAACAAGCAGACACATCACAGGTTTAGCTTGTAGTATACGAAACTCATTTTGGTAAACCGGTTTAGTAGTAAGGTGGACAGGATAACAGCATGAAACAAACATATATCTATGTACTATGGTCACTGTATTGTCCATATCATTCTAGTTTATGTTCCCTAATCAAGATAGAGACACAGTTCAACTCATATATTTTTAAGACACAGCAGCATAGACAGAATATAAGTGTGAGAAATTACACAGCATTGACAGCACATGAGAACATAACTGTTTATACAACTTAAACTGAAATGAACATAGAGCAAGAAGTTAGAACAGCAATCCAGTTAAAGAAATAGGTTTAAAACATAGCCATTGCGCCATTGGAGTTTCAATTGGATCCTTCAAATTCGAAAGTAGTTGGTATGAGTAAATATAGTGATGCAACAGCAAAGGAGTATGGACCATAGCTACGGAATCTGACCTGAGAATAGTTGCTCTTCTGCTCTAAACGTGGAGTTTGGGTTAGCTGTGGTGGTCTTCGTGCTTTGGGCATTGTATTAGCTTTACAAACTGCTCGTGTGGGGGTACTCTGTGGTGGACATGGTGCTTTGTCAACTATAAGTGGGTTACTATCTGCTGGGGTTGCGGTTAGATGGCTTGTAGCTGGTTCTCTGCCCAACGTTGTAAGTATGCAATCTGGAAGAGTCTCGATTATGTGTGGTGGGGCTAGTTTGTGGGCCAGTACAACCATGGTTCTATCTGTATCGACGGGTAGCACTATCTTTTGTGAAGAACGGGTTTTTGCTCCCTTAGATACTGCCATCACCCCCTCCAATTCAAATGGCTGATAAACAAGAAAAGAAATTGAACATATAGACGTTGTATGATAGACAGATGTGGCAATTCACATATATGTTGTCTAACCAAACAGGACAGCATGACACAGTTTCACATATATGATACCTAACTAAACATGATAGCATGACACAGTTCCAGATATATGATGGATAACTTAACAGGATATAATGGCATAATTCAACATATGATGAGTACCTAAACAGGATGACATGACACAACTATATGATGTCTTTCTAAAATAGGTTGGGATGAAATAATTCACATACATGTTGTCTAAGTATACAGGATGGCATGATACAATTGACATATTTGATTCATATACTAAGCAGCTGGCACTCACATGTATGATCTCTAAACTAAGCAGATAGAATTCAATATTGTGCATATGATGTCTAAACTAAGCAATGCAAGACACCATATGCATGATATGAGAAATATAAACATTGCAACTTAGAGCATACACCTCAGGTGGGATATAGGACTGGTCATCTGTCTCTGAATCCTCCTCTGAGGAGCTCCCTGTAACCATCAAGATATATGCTTCAACATGTACCATTGCCTGCTCTGAAGACCTTGTTTTCACTCCAGATTTTTCCATAACCGGCTCAAATGGCTGATACACATGAAGAGTAGTTCAATATACACAGATTGTTGACAAATGGAATACGTAATGAAAAAAAAGATGGCATGAGATAATTCACATATATGATGCCTGGCTCCATGGCGGTGCATAATTCACATATATGATAACTGGCTGAAAAACATGGCATTGGATAATTCACATATCTGATATAGAAAGCAAACATGAGGCATTCACACAAAGCATGTCTAATCTAAGCAGATGGCATGGCAATGCAAGACACCATATGCATGATATGAGCAATATAACCCAGCCAAGTTAGAGCATGCACCTGGGGGGGGGGAATACGACTAGTCATCTCTCCATAATCCTCCTCTGAGGAGCTATCTGTAACCAGCAAGAAATTTGCATCGACAGGTAGCACCGACTGCTCAAAAGACCTTGTTTTCACTCTAGATTTTCCCATGACCGACTCAAATGGCTGATGCACAGGAAGAGTAGATGAATGTATAAACATTGTTGACAAATGGAATACATTATGTAAAAAATATGGCATGATACAATTCACATATACGATGACTGGCTAAACATGATGGCATTGCATGATTCACGTATATGATGCCTGGCTAAAGAAGATGACATTGCATAATTCCCACATACTCCCTCCGTTCCTAAATATTTGTCTTTTTATAGATTTCAAATGGACTACCACATACGGATGTATATAGACACATTTTAGAGTGTAGATTCACTCATTTTGTTCCGTATGTAGTCACTTGTTGAAATCTCTAAAAAGACAAATATTTAGGAATGGTGGGAGTATGATATAGAAACCAAACAGGTGGCATTCACACAAAGCAAATCTAAACTAAGTTGATGGCATATAAGATGTATAATGTAAGCAATGCAAGGCGCCATATGCATGATATGATCAACATCAGCATGCCAGGTTAGAGCAAACACCTTAGGTGGTAAACAGGAGTGGTCGGCTCCTTCTGAATCTCCATCTGGATAGTTATCTTCCTCTGGAATACAATCTAGAAATGCAGGAGGGGGGCACTTCGCCCACCATGGAGCAGCGTCTGCATGACATTATATTCGCACGCAACAGTCTTCTCTTTTTCTCTACATGTTCAGTATGATTGTGTACAATATCTGACATGCATAATAAAAAATAGTTAGATTTTGTAAGGCCTAAGGGGTGCATGCAAAAATCAAGACTGATGGTAGCAAACGAGTGGATGGATCCAAAACTAATGATAGCAGGTAGATTATAGCTTCAGTTTAAAAAGATAGACAATGGATCATCTATTGTTTGTTGCCCACCCAACATGAACCACATAGAAGACCCAGATGAACTAGATAGTAGACAGATACTATTCGTTGCTGGCTCGATATGAGACCCATGGGCAATTCAAAACTCAAGATTAAACGATAAAGTAGCAGGTAATAATAACCGATGTATAACATAAGCAAACACGAAAGACTGCGGCCTCTCTTCCGGAACTGTGTAGTCCTCAGGTTCATCTGCTCAGTCGATGATGGTAATGCAGTTGGCGCGGCTTCCGGCAACGATGAAGATGATCTGAGGCGGCGAAAGTAAGTCTGCAGGGGGGATCTCTGCTGCAGTGAACGCTTCTGTCGATGGTGCACCTCAGGTGGGGTGGATGACGGCATGGCAGGAGTAGGACATAACACACAGAGTTTTCTTTGACGCCTATCTGAAAATGAAGTAAATCTGTAAGGGCTCTTTAGAATTGGAGGATTCTATAAATGCAGAGACAGGAAAAACACAGGAATAGGATAGGAATGCACGTGCAAAATAGAGCATTTGGAAACGTAGGATTTCAGTCAACCTGGGTGTTTGGCTCACATGAATTGGAAGAACAGAGGAATGGAGAAACAAAGTGATGTGACGAGTGTACAACCTCTTTGGCATAGCCTTGTGGACCTCAGCATCATTGGGTTGGACGTGGAGGATGGTGATGATGCTGGTGTGACTATCAGAGGCGGGGAAGAAGATCCGTGGCCTCTAGAAATGGCGCCGAGGGTACTGCTCCGCTGTGATGGACGGTTCCGTCGTTGGAGCAGCTCCGCTAAGGTGTACGGTGACGAGGCTGAAGCATGACAAGACAGACAACGTTAATCTGAAGTGGGACCCTAATATCATCTGCAATAGATGATGTAAAATACATCACCAAAAAGTGCTAGATGTAAAACGCATCAGCCACGCCACGGCTGCTCCAACAGATGTTGTAAGTACTGTTCACTCTGAACTTAACTGAAGAAAATGAACTTCACAGTCGAAACTGAATTTTACTGTCGAAACTGATTGAGCTAGTAACAGAGCATTGCAATAGATGTTTAGGGCGTTCGAGCACTAGTAGCAGAGAAGCAGTGATCTAAATCAGTAGACGCTCGAGCAGGGAACGCACTACCAGAGAGCAGGTCCTACAATAGCACCGCGAGCGAGTGCTAAAGCAGCAACTCCTGTAGCTGCCGGAGGTCGTGCAGCAGCAGCAGCGCAAGCAAGAGCAAGAGCAGAGCAGCAGCATGAACGAAAGCAGGAGCAGTGCAGCGGCGCGACCGACAACAAGATCAGAGCCGCAGCGCGAGCGAGAGCCGGAGCAGCTGCTGCTAGTGTCGTTGTGGAAGTTGCCGCCGAGGGAGCAACGACGTGGGGAGAGACGCCGTGGATGATGTGGCCGGCAACGGCGCCGCCGATGGAGACACGCCATGTCTGCTCGGTATCGAGCACCGGCAACCCCGTGAGATCGAATAAAAGATAAAATGCAGCGGTGAGTGCAGAACCTCCTTGGTGGCGCCGAGTTGGCCTCAGCTTCATCGGAGGAATTGGTGAGGGTGTTGCGATTTCGGTGGGGCAGGTCAAGACGGCGCTGTGGGGATTGAGGTGGCGTGATAGACGAGGCGAACGTTGGGGCAGCTCCTTGGAGGTGGAGGACGGGGCGGCTGATCCGGCGGGACAACGAGATCGACAATGGATCCTCATCCGGTGCGGTGGATGAAGGACGGCGAGCTGTTCCGGTGGACGACGTAGTCGGGGAAGAGTCTCCGGCTGGGCGGCGGTCGGGAGGCCAACGGAAGAGCATGGGGTTTCGCAGGTTTTGGCGGCCTTAGTGTACGAATGGGGGCGAAGGGGGAGGGGTGAGCCAAGCTTAGGGACGCGCTTGTCCGAAATGTAGGGTAAGTTACCAGCGTACCCCCACCGGTTTTGACACCGTGACGTGGAACTTCATTTCCGGTTGAGGGGTAGAAGGGGGATTTCGCGTGTCTGGGCTGCGGGAGCGATTTCGGATGAGGAGGGAGTTCTCGCGCGCGTCCAAATTTGGGGATAACAAGTCGCGGCGCGGGTTGAAGAAGCGGGAGTTTCAAAGCATGTGAGACAAAAGATACTCGAGCTTGAAAATTTTGGGATAACAAGGTGCGGATTCCTTGTTCGGCAGAACAAACTTAATGTGTAAAAAACAATTCATACAAGACACAAAAGAGTCATGTCCCCTTTTACTATATTGCTATAGATGCCATTGAAAAAACTACAACAAAAATGTAAAAAAATTGGGAGAACAAGATTACCCTGCACAGTACCAAATTGATTCGCACTTCCCTCAACAACAACAAAAAACAAAATCAATTCCCACCAAAGAAAGAGTAATGTCCCTTTTTATATGATTACAGATGCCATGATCTTGAATTTCAATTTTTGAATCCACGTTATGTTGAATTCGAATATATCGTTAGGTGACCTTGCGGTTTATAATTGATGTAGTCATACATTTTGATCTTCCATCATATATGAACATTTTACTCCACCATGTGAACATATATATTGTCGTCTACCATATGGACTAAATTTGAATCAATTTTCCTTACTTGAATACAATTGTTGTCAAGTTATACAATAATTTAAATATTATCTTGATAACAAAAAACATACATATAGCAGTAATCATATTTCAATATGAACTACATGTATATACCATACACTCTCCAATTCAAATATTTGTATCCATTTTATGTTGAATTCAAATCATAGTACATTATTGGTCTAGGTAGCGAGATGTTTGGGATAATCTAAACCCTATTTTCATACATATAATTTTTGGCTGAATTGGGACAAGTTTTGGTATAAGCCTCTTGCAAAACCGGAGATTCTCTCAACAAGCCTCGTGGTTCCGAGAGGGAACGTGTCACCTTTGTGTGCGAAATGATATACGCTGCCTCCTCTGGTTTTATTTACAGAGGCAACATAGAACTATATGAGTGCCCTATTAAATTTTGGAATTATTTCGGGTTCATTTGGCCTTTTTATACATTAATTGAGTTTCTGGACTTTTAATGTGCATAAGCTAAATATGAATTGCATGCACATGCTCCGGTGCACCAAAGTGGGTTGAAAAATCACATGTGTGTCCCTGGTTGAATTTCTAGGTCCCATGGAAGAAATGAGAATGAAATTCAAACATCTGGGTGTCATGACTCGGCCGAGAACATCAAGAAACTTTGATTTTAAATTCATGTAAATCAAACTCGCGTGGAAATCATGAAACTTGGCATGGTGTCATGTCATGGCACTAACATGTTGTGGTAAAAAAATGGGCCAATTTGGAAGCTTGTGGTTCTAAGAGGGAACGTGCCACATTTGAGTGTGAAACGATATACGCTGCCCCCCCCTTGAGTTTCTTAACAAAGGCAACATAGAACTACATTAGTGCCCTGTTCAATTTTGGAATTATTCCAGGTTCGTTTGTCGTTTTTTATACATTAATTGAGTTTCTGGTCATTTAATGTGCATAAGTCAAATTTGAACTACAAGCACATGCTCTCGTGCACCAAAGTTGGTTGAAAAATCACATTTGTGTCCTCGGGTGAATTTCTAGGTCCCATGCAAGAAATGAGAATAAAATTAAAACATTTGGGCATCGTGGCTCGGCTGAGAACATTGAGAAACTTGGTTTTAAAATTATTGTAAATCCAAAACACGTCTGAAAATCATGAAACTTGGCATGGATGTCATGTCATGGTACTACCATGTTGTGGTAAAAAAATGGCCGAATAGGAACAGATTTTGGTATAAGCTTTGGCAAACCGAAGCATCTCTCAAGAAGGCTCGTGGTTTTGAGAGGGAACGTGCCACCTTTGAGTGCGAAACGATATACATTGTTCCCCTTGAGCTTATTTACAAAGGCAACATAGAACTACATGAGTGCCCTGTTAAATTTTGGAATTATTCCGGCTTCGTTTGGCCTTATTTACACATTAATTGAGTTTTTGGTCATTTAATGTGCATAATTCAAATTTGAACTACAAGCACATGCTCCCGTGCACCAAAGTTGGTGGAAAAATCACATTTGTGTCCTCGGGTGAATTTCTACTCCCTCCTTCCATCTATATAGGTCCTAATGCGTTTTTCGACTCTAACTTTGACCAAACGTTAGAGCAATAATATATGACATGCAACTTACACAAAGCATACCTTCAATTTTGTATGTCAAAGGAGCTTCCAATAATATAATTTTCATAGTATACATCTCATGTGCTATCAATCTTGTCAATAGTCAAATGCTATCTTGAAAAACACATTAGGCCCTATATAGATGGAAGGAGGGAGTAGGTCCCATGCAAAAAATGAGAATAAAATTCAAACATCTGGGCATCGTGGCTCGGTTGACAACATTGAGAAACTTGGTTTTAAAATCATGAAACTTGGCATGGTGTCATGTCATGGTAAAAAAATTTGCCGAATAGGAACAAATTTTGGTATAAGCTTCTTGCAAATCGGAGCTTCTCTCAAGAAGGCTCGTGGTTCTGGAAGGAACGTGTCACCTTTGTGTGCATAATTCAAATTTGAAATACAAGCACATGTTCCAGTGCACCAAAGTTGGTTGAAAAATCACATGTGTGTCCTCGGTTGAATTTCTAGGTTCCATGCAAGAAATGGGAATGAAATTCAAAATTCTGGGCGTCGTGGATGGGTTGAAAACATTGAGAAACTTAGTTTTTTAATTCCTGTATATCCAAAACACGCATGAAAATAATGAAACTTGGCTTGGTGCCATGACATGGCACCAACATGTCGTGGTAAATTTGCAGTCCGATTTGCAAAGGCGCACAAATTAACAATCAACAAAGTCATTTTGGAACAAGTGCTATCACGTTACAATCGGAAACACAAGTATTATTGAAACCGTGGGCGTTCTACTTACTAGTACCATTTACGTGCCGCCATCCCCATTTTTTATTATCTAGGAGGCGTCGTGCAGGGTAACTATTTGAGTACGAGAGGCATGTGATCAGACCCCTGCGCATGCTTATCGGGAGGAGAGCCCTTTGACCTCCATCTGCCGTCCACCTCTCTCCCAAGGTCTCCATTAATTGCGCCCGAGCCTCTGTTTAATGGCGTGGCTATGTCTCACTCGACTGAGATTTAAGAGAGAAAAAAGAAAATCTGAAAGCATGGATCTTGATGTAAGATCCGACGGACCTATATAGCATCTACTGCGACTTATAGCAAGACTGATGAATATATAAGGACGATTAAAAAAATTGATCAAAGAAGGGCTTGCCCCTTCTGATTTTCATTACTAAAAACCACCACAATTCACAAGAAGTTCAGCACAACTCCAGCCTAACACGAAGGACTAAAAGCTACCAGATTGAAATCTCAACATCCCAGGAGGCCAACAAAGGCCAAACATCCGCGCTAGAACCCAACATTTCACAACCGACGACACAATCCACATCCTAAACCGATTATTACATAAAAAAAAACCAGGAAACTAGTCTCCGCGGCGAGTGGTGATGAGCTCTTTCGTGTCCTCAAGACGCTGCTTGAGAACATCCACGGATTCCTCCACCAGCCTTTAGCGCTCATTGTGGAGCATGTCATTTTCATCCATAAGTTTCTTCAACAAGGCACTGGTCTCCTCCTGCAAGTCTGCACTTCGGACGATCTTCTTGCTCAGTAGGTCGCGCTCGGCCCGGAGCCTCTCATTGCCCTCCCTTAGTTGCCAGATGACGCCCGTAGCCTGTTCAAACGAGGCTATCATGTCGTCCTGCAACCTCGCCGAGCCGGAGATCTGATCCATCTGGCTATGGACGATCGCATGCATGCGCCTGTAATAGTCGTCGCCTGCCCGCGAGAAATTTCCCAGGCCACCGCGGCGCGGCGGGACATCTCTGCTGCATTCGTGGCGCGGCGGGACATCTCTGCTGCTTCCACGGCGCGGCTGGACCAGTCTGCTGCATGACGGCATGGCGGGACCTCCGTGCTGCTTTAGCGGCGCGGCGGGACCTCTGTGCTGCTACTTCCGCGCGATGGGACATGTCGGGTGCTCTCGCAGGGAGGCGGGACATCTCTCGTGCTTCCGCTTCCATACTAGCCTCTCCCTGGTGGCAATCTCTCGACCCAGAACTCACGCTGGCCATGGCAGAGGCAAGGGAAGGATAATGAATGAATTGTTTGTTTTTGTGGATGAGGAGTTGAGGAGGAATGTGCAGTCATCTTGGCATACTAGTATTTATAACCGAGTACTAATACACTCCTAAGTGGGAAACCGTTTAGGTTGTGATCGGTATGAACAGGTTTGCAATTCAATATAGCGTGGAGTAATTTGGAATGTGACGAGACGCAAGCTCAAAATTTATTGACGGTTCTAGTTTCGAAGTGCGGCACTATTCTCAGATGGAGTACTTCTTTTTCTACTCCCTCCTTTCCGGTTTTATAGGGCTTATCTCAAAATTTTAGTTTTTCCATTTTATAAGGCTCAATTTGGTTGTCCCCAACACATGTTCAGATTCCAAGGTGCATTAAATCATTGCATGCAAGTATTAAGAGAAATTGACCAATGCATGCATTAAACCTATCTCTCGGGACTTCTTGCACACACCATCGTGCCACCCACAAAAACTTGTACTTTGAGTTTAGTAGTACGTTATACAGGAAGAGAAGAGGTGCACGCACGCACTCGTCCTCTCACACACGCGTCTGTTTTTTCTCGAAAAGGAGGATGATGACCCCCGGCCTCTGCATCTGGGAGTCACACACGCAAATTATTGAAATATATCGAGTGTAGTGCTTTGATGTGTCACGTCAACTCGTACATCAATGAGAAGTTTGATTATCCTCTCCCTCGTGGACTTAACTGCACCTGCCTTTGGCTGTATGACAGGTTGGCCACACACCTATAGGGCCCACCTGTCATACACGCAAAGGCAGGAGCGTCCCTCCCTCGCCCATGAGCGTGGTGGCTGGCAAGACTAGGAGAAGCTTTCGCTACACGCTCTCCCTCCCGCACGCGGTGGACATGCAGCAGTTCAATCGGTGTCAGATGGCCAGAAGCGTACTGTAGTACTCCTCCAGTGCAGTAGTATTCCATCATTGTTCGACTTCCCGAAGAGGCGAAGAGCCAAGCACAACCCGGATGCTCGTGTGGCAGTTTCATGTGTATAGTAGTCTAGGATAGTGTGTACCGTGCCTGTAAGCTTAAAATCGTTGGGGTCGGCTACATGCTATGTGGTCGTCTCGAAGTTTAAAAAAAATTAAAATAGTCTTCTAGCCCTACCCGAAAACTGCTGCGCGTACTGCCCGAGAAAAACCCCGCCGTCAACTTTTAACTACGTGAAAATAGTTCGAGCTTGTTCGTTCTATATAAATGCAGTACTTACTGTATGTTTATTCACCCATGGGGTTGTTCAATGAATGGAGGGGCGGGAGGCACAAGTGAACAATACTGTAGTACTACTAGTAGTAAGTAGGAGTCGTACAGTAGTCACCTTAAATAGAGAGTTTCTTTTCTTTAATGTCACGTACACAAATTGAAACGCTTGTTGTGGAGAGAAAAAAGATAATCACTCCACTATATATGGACGCAGGGGCCTGAGCGCTTGCTTTACTAGGGTTGCTCTCTTCATTCTCTCATCCTCTCCAGATATAAACAAGATAGCGGTAGCGACATTTTCTCTCTGCTCACCGCTGGTCACGGATCTGGCCGGATCCCTTCGGCCAGTGTGTGTAGAGCACTAAAAGGTGCATCATTCACGCGGTCATCGCCGCCGAGGGAGGAAACCCATAGCTGCTGGAGGGGCCCGATCCTCTGCCCGTGCCGTTCTCTCCGACACATGGCCGGCTCGGGAGGTCCTCTGACCCTTCTTCCTCCCTGCCGTATTGTCCGCAGATCCGACCTACCGCCGCTGACATCCCGGCGACCCTCAGGTATAAGTTCTTCAAAAGAGGCCTTGCTCTACTGCCCCAGCTCCCCACGTGTCTGCATGTGCATCTTTTTCTACTCCCATCAGCTCTTCCAAAGCCACCTAAATTTTTAGTATTATTAGAGGTAAAGCTACTTCATGCATTCGAATCTAGGGCTTTGTTCAAACAACTAAGAAAGGGGGGGAAGTTGTAGCATGAATCTAGGACTTTATTCAAAGAGGAAATAATATGGTGAGAGTAGTAGAGACCGGATACCCAACCGGTCTCTTGGTTGAAAAGGGAAATAATGGGAAAACGCAGTACAAACTGGATAAGGAACAGATCTATTATTGGTTGAAAAAAGGATAGAAAGTGGCGGCTGGTGGACAAGTCAACATAGTATGTCCAGGATTAGATTTGCTGCCATCACATAGTAAAAGGTCTCTAGGATTAGATTTGCTGCCCTCACATAGTAAAAGGTCTCAGGATTATATTTGCTGCCCTCACATAGTAAAAGGTCTCCAGGATTAGATTTGCTACCCTCACATATTAAAAGGTCTCCAGGATTAGATTTGCTGCCCTCACATAGTAAAAGGTCTCCAAGATTAGATTTGCTGCCCTCACATAGTACAATGGCACTCCTGCTGTTTTCCCCAGTATGATAAGTAAGTTGCTCCTTTACGCTGCTGAGTGTCCTAGTGTCCCCACGGTCCCATGCCCTTAAACCAACTCTTTAGCTGCTGTTGATTTACTGTGTCTGGTAAACAAGCAATGCCACCATTAAAGTAATCCCATATTTGAGGAATCTCATTGTTGATCGTAATGCTTTTAGTAACATGAAGCATTGCTGACGTTTTAAAATTTCTACTGTCCTTGCGTGATTTCCATGAACATAATTAAGATGCTTCTTTTCATTTTGTATATGTTTCATATATTCTTATTGACGAGCAACTATTTACTTTCTATCTTTTTGTGCAGATAGGGATGTCCATTTCACCTTGTTGCTATTGTGACCTTTTGGTGAATTGCACAAAACACTTTTTTTTGAATGAGTGTCTTGTGCAGTTCAACTAAAATGTCACGTGGGCAACATCTCTCAATTTTGGTGGAACTGCACAAAATGGTGATTGGAGTTTCCAAAATCTCCGTCAAGTTCTGCTGGTAATCTCGTGCAACATTTTATTAGCCTTTGCAAGATGGAGCCGTCACTGTCACCACAATGGCACTTTATTTTAGTGGAACTGCACAAAAGGATAAGAAAATTATAGTTGCACCTTACATGAGCCGGACAGCCAACATTAATGTTCCTCAATTTTAGTGCAACTACTAAAGAAGAACCTACCAGCTCACAAGAGCAATTACTTATTGCTAGCTGGATGATGCAATCTTTGCTTCATTTCAGGTGAACTGCAGAAAAAGGCACATGAATTGAATGATGGAACTCCAGGCAGACCTCATCCAAGTAGAGCTGGAGGTTGAGTTCAAGGAGGCCACTATTAAAGCGAAATCATGCTCTCCTATCTCCTTGTTTGTGCTGTGCAAACAGGAATACTCAACTACAGATGTTGTGACGGTCAAGAGCATTCGCCAAGTTCTTCGATCGTATGACATGGCTAGCCAAGATGGATTTAATCCTGATATTCACTTTATCAAAAGGCTCTAATGGGTTGGTTCTGAATCTTGCAAGCTGGGAATCAGTGAGATGTGTAGGCATCTTTGTTGTACTTATTATTTTGATCTTATTTGTTGGTTCTGAATCTTGCAAGCTGGGAATCAATGAGATGTGTAGGCATCTTTGTTGTACTTATTATTTGGATCTTATTTGTTGGTTCTGATTGACGCGAAATTATTTGTTCATCCAGCCCAGCAAATGGACTGTACATTCTATAAAATGTGGGTTAAATATATGCCACATTTTTGCAGGCTGACATGTGGGCCAATAGGTCAAAGCCTATGCAGGGCATTGTCAACTTGGTCAACAAATGATTGTGTCATCCACAGCCATTGGATTTATATCCAATGGCCGGCATGCACCTTCAATATCTCGTCTTCTTCCTCCAATGTCGCCGGGACCGCCTGGTCCGGCCTCCGGCGGCTAGCGGCTCTGCTTAGCACGCATCACTGCGAAGCACTACCCCACTGCCGGCCAGGCTATCCCTCTACCCCTCGACACCTCCTGTTATTCTCCATACACTACAGCCCCATGCCGCAACAGAACCAGTTATAACCCTTCTCCTCCTCTCAATCTGTGACTCCACTGCCGCGTTTTCCCATCTCCGAGTCGTTCCCGTCTGGGGCCTCGCCATCATCCACCGCCTCGCTGCATTCGGTGCGGAGTGGTCAACAAACGAGAGTCATCGGAAGAGGACTTTACGTGGAGAGCCTGACGGCTGGGACCCACGAGGTCCATGGTCGCACGCAAGGAAAGTTCCTCCTTATTAAGATGAAAAAATGTTTCCTCCACCTGACAGCTGGGACCCACCGGCTGTATCTTCACACGGAAGGAAGTGCCTCCTTGTTTTGCGAAAAAAATTATTCATCCCGTTGACAGCTGGGACCCGTCAGATTTGGTGACTGACTTGTGGGCCTACTAAGCGGACGTGTACGCACGGCTTTGTTAACTTAATCAACAAATGATTCTAGCAGCTGGACCGTTGGATGTTAATCCAACAGCCGTGCTCCTTCTTCAACCTCTGTTCTTGCTCGAACCAGTGAACCCGAACCAGTGAAGTTTCCCACTCCTCTCCATCTGTGACTCCACTGTAGCTTAATAAATAGTAACGTCTTTTGGTTTTAGCCCGGTTTTCCATAGATTAACCAGGCAATTCTCTTCTTCTTAATTAATCGACGAGGCAATTCTTTTGCCTCCGTTTCGAAAAAAATAGTAACGTCTAACTGAGCCAGTTAGTTAAATGCGTACACTTGGTGTAGTAGGATCTTTATTTAGTTTGATGCATACACTTGTTCTTTTTTGGTAGCCATTTTGTAATGATGGCTGATATTTGGTTTGGAAGAGAGAGTTGCGTCTTCACTCTTCTGGCCTGCTTACTGCTTCTGTTGCACCCCCAGCCCTGGTTGCTGCTGCTGCTGTTTTCAATGTACAATCAGTAGTATATTTTGTCTGTTGGTTGAATAAATGTGTTGTTAGAACGACAAACACAATGTTTTGGAACTCGTTGCACGGTTCGATCCTTTAGTGCCGCGTACCGTACGTAGCGCATACTATTTATCGTACGGAACACATTTTTTTTGAAACTCGGAACACATTTTCCACTTGTTGATAACATGCAGCCCACTGATGAAGGCCCAATAGAGAAGCCCATAATTAACTGGAAGGGAGGCTCTCACATGAATCCGACCCAGGTACTTGCTCATGGTCCCTAATCATAAATAAGTAAATAAATAAAGCTAAATGCTCATGCACCAGTTCTTTGGGAAAATAGGTAGCCCAGTATTTCTTTTTGAAGAATACCCAAGCTAGGCCTATTTGTTTTCTCCGAATTACTAGGCTGCAAATCTTTCAAGATGAGGAGGGATGCATTCCGGCCTGGCTTAAGAGTATGGTCAATGTCTGTTAAAAGTAATATCAAAAGGGGTTAAAAATTCCAAAAAATTTATAGCAAATGGGATATAAGTTTCTTTTTTTGTTTTTGTTTTTCACTGATATCTTATACGTATTTCATTGGATTTAACATGACATAGTACTAATTAATTTTTAAATTTTTTTAGTATGGCTACTAATTTTTGGATTAACAATATTTCGTTCCCCAGCAAAAATTTGCGAATTTTCAAAATTTCCCACATATTTAGTTAATTTTTTGACCCTGGTACTGACCAGAAAATGGCCAGCAATTCTAAAAATGCAAAACGGGCTGCAATAAATTCCATATGAATTAGAAAATGAGTAAAAATTATAAAAATAATAGCAAATGGGATGTACACGCCACAGATTTTGAGGCTGGCTTGTTTACGCAAGGCTTTGTCAGTGAACACACGATTCTAGCAGCAGTTAGTGATGGATCTCCATCCAACGGCCGACGTGCTTCTTCAATCTCTGATCTTCCTGCTCTAGCCGCCTAAACTAGCGACGGCGGGACTCCCTGCTCCCTCCTCTTGTGGCCCGCTGTGATGCCGCGCAGGCTTCCCCGACCCACCCTACTCCCTCCGCTGGCCTAGCCGCACGCAATCAACTGCCTCCTTATTACGTGAAAAAATGATTCCTCCCACTGACATCTGGGGCGCACCGGTTGGGAGGCTGACCTGTGGGCCTACTAAGTTGACACGTACACAGGGCTTGTCAACTTAGTCAACAAACGATTCTAGCAGCAGTAACCGTTGGATTTGAATCGAACGGTCCTACTGCTTCTTCAATCGCTGCTCTTCTTGCACCAGCCGCCCAAACCAGCGCCGGGGAGACCGCCTGCTCCTGCCTCCAGTGGCCGGCTGTGTTGCCGATGAGGCCTCATCGCCCCCTACTACTCCCACCGCTAGCCCTGCCCTGCGGCGACGGCAGCCTCACACTACAGCCGAACCAGTGAACCCTCGTACTCCTCTCCGCGTGGGCATCCACTACCACGTCTTCCCTGGCTCCGTGTCGTCCCCTTCCTAGGCCTCGCTGTCGTCCACCGCCTTGGTGCTCTCGGCGCGGCGTGGTCAACATGGTCAACGACATTCCATCGGAAGAGTATTGTACGTGGAGAGGCTGACAGCTGGGTCCACGGCCACAACCCAGGTTTTTTGTGATTTGCCAAGTAAGTCGATTTGTCAGGCCTGTTGGACTGCAAATCTTTCAAGACGAGGAGAGCTTTCATTTGGCTGGCCGAGAAAATGGCCCATCAGTAATGAGAAATGGGTTGTAAATTTTTAAAACACATCAAACCGGCAATTAGTTTCAAATATCTTTTTTTCATTTCGAGATTTGAAATTACATTAATTTTTATGCATGGAGAATTTGTTGGATTTTATATTGATATACATTTATTTTTAAAATCAGTTTGAATGTGAGTCGAAATTTCGGGATTAAAAACAGTTCGGACTGCACCGAAATATGCAAAATTTCGTATAATTTTTTAACCATGGCCACAATATGGGCTGTAATGCTAACAAAAAGAATATGGGCTCCAAAAAAACCTTAATAATTAGCAAATGGGGTGTAAATTATTAGAAATAATGGTAGATGGGTTGTATGCTGTTTTCCACAGAGTTGAGACTTTCCTAGAAAAAGGTTGACACACAAGCAGTGACTGTTGGATGGCCATCCAACGGCCCTCGTGCTTCTTCAATCTCTGCTCTTCCTGCTCCAGCCACTCAAACAGGCGCCAGCGGGACTGCCTGCTCCCTCCTCCCCGCAGCCAGCTCTGCTGCCGCGCAGGCCTCACCGCCCCATCGTACTCCCATCGCTGGCCTAGTCATCCCTCTACTCACCCACACCTGCTGTTATTCTCCGGCGACGGCAGACGAACCAGTAAACCCTCGTACAATCGTACTCCCCTCCACGTGGGAAACAACTGTCGAGTCTTCCCTGCCTCCGTGTCGTTCCCTTCCTAGGCCTCGCCGTCATCCACCGCCCTGGTGCTCTCGGCGCGGCCTGGTCAACGTGGTCAACGACCGACATGCATCTGAAGTGGACTTTACGTGGAGAGGCCGACAGGTGGGTCCAGGGCGCACGCAAGGAAATGCCTCCTTATTACATGCAAAATAATGATTCCTCCACCTGACATCAGGGACTGAAAGTGCAACTATCCCTGGGTGGTTTTGGTAATTCCTAACAACATATAGCTCACTGAGCTGACATTATTCCAAGATTAATATTTCAGGAAAATCTCAATGAATGGCATGGCATGGATGAGGAAAGTGGATCCCTCAAAATTTTAAGGACAAAAAGTTTGGCTCAAGCATGAAGCTCAAGACTCTACATTTTATATTTTAGTGATCCAAGATCACATTGAGTCTATAGGAAAAGCCAATACTATCAAGGAGGGATGAGGTGTTGCTTAATGGCTTGCTTGCTCAAAGTGCTTAGTGATATGCTCCAAAATCCTCAACTACTCTCCCACATCCACATATGACCTAAACCAAAAGTCAAACTCAGCCCCACCGATTCTTTCTATCCGGCGCCATCGAGTTTCAAATGTCATAGCCACTGCCACAAACCCTAGGCAAATCGGTCTCACCGAGATGGGATTGTAATCTCTCTGTTTCCCTTCGTAACGTTTCGGTCTTACCGAGATGAGCGATCGGTCCCACCGAGATTGCAATGTAAACTCTCTATTTCCCTTTTGTAACATTTCGGTCTCACCGAGATGAGCGAATCGGTCCCACCGAGTTTACCTGACCAACTCTCTGGTTAGCTTATTACCAAAATCGGTCGCACCGAGTTTGTGTAATCGGTCACACCTAGATTACGTTATGCCCTAACCCTAACCATATCGGTCCTACCGAGTTGCACCTCAGTCCCACCGAAAATCCTAACGGTCACTAGGTTTGCTGAATCAGTCCGACCGAGTTTACCCATTCGGTCCCACCGAGTTTGGCAAATTGTGCGTAACGGTTCGATTCTGTGTGGAGGCTATATATACCCCTCCACCCACTCTTCATTCGTGGAGAGAGCCATCAGAACATACCTACACTTCCAATACACATTTTCTGAGAGAGAACCACCTACACTTGTGTTGAGGTCAAGATATTCCATTCCAACCATATGAATCTTGATCTCTAGCCTTCCCAAGTTGCTTTCCACTCAAATCTTCTTTCCACCAAATCCAAATCATGTGAGAGAGAGTTGAGTGTTGGGGAGACTATCATTTGAAGCACAAGAGCAAGGAGTTCATCATCAACACACCATTTGTTACTTCTTGGAGAGTGGTGTCTCCTAGATTGGCTAGGTGTCACTTGGGAGCCTCCGACAAGATTGTGGAGTTGAACCAAGGAGTTTGTAAGGTCAAGGAGATCGCCTACTTCGTGAAGATCTACCACTAGTGAGGCAAGTCCTTCGTGGGCGACGGCCGTGATGGAATAGACAAGGTTGCTTCTTCGTGGACCCTTCGTGGGTGGAGCCCTCCGAGGACTCGCGCAACCGTTACCCTCCGTGGGTTGAAGTCTCCATCAACGTGGATGTACGATAGCACCACCTATCGGAACCATGACAAAAACATCCGTGTCTCCAATTACGTTTGAATCCTCCAAACCCTTCCCTTTACATTCTTGCAAATTGCATGCTTTACTTTCCGCTGCTCATATACTCTTTTGCATGCTTGCTTGAATTGTGTGGAGATTGCTTGACTTGTGCTAACATAGCTAAAATCTGCCAAGAACTAAAATTGGGAAAAGGCTAGATTCTTATTTGGTCAAGTAGTCTAATCACCCCCCCCCTCTAGACATACTTTCGATCCTACAGGGACCCACCGAAAGGGCCTCTGTATTTCGCGAAAGAAACATTACCGCCACTGATAGCTCGGACCCACCAGCTATATCTTCGCACGCAGGGAAGTGCCTCCTTATTACGCACAAAAAGAATGAATACTCCCCCTGTTAGCTGGGACCCAGTATAGTGGCAGGCTGACTTGTTGGCCTACTAAGTTGACGGGGACGGAGGGCTTTGTCAACTTAGTCAATATGCACGATTCTAGCTCCAGTGACCGTACGATGTCCATCCAACGGCCGTAGTGCTTCTTCAACCTCTGGTCTTCTTGCTCCAGCTGCCCAAACCAGCGCCGGTCGTGCCTCGTGCTCCTGCCTCCCGTGGCCGGCTGCGATGCGGCGGAGGCCTCACCGCCCCCTACTACTCCCACCGCTGGCCAGGCCATCCCTCTACTCACCCACACCCCCTGTTATTCTGCGGCGACGGCAGCCTCACACCACAGCGAACCAGTGAACCCTCGTACTCCTCTACGCGTGGGCATCCACTGCCGCGTCTTCCCCGGCTCCGCGTCGTCCCCTTCCTTGGCCTCGCCGTCGTCCACCGCCCTGGTGCTCTCGGTGCAGCGTGGTCAACGTGGTCAAGGAACGGCTTCCATCGGTTGTGGACTGTATGTGGAGAGGCTGGCAGCTGGGTCCACGGCCGCAGCAAGGAAGTGCCTCCTTATTACGTGCAAAATAATTATTCCTCCACCTGACAGCGGGGACCCACCGGACGGGCCACCGTATTTCGCCCCCTGACTGCTGGGACCCACCAGCTACATCTTCGCACGCAAGGAAGTGCCTGACAGTCGGGACCACCTGGTCGAAGCGTACGTAGCGTTGTCATTCTGGTCGTGAACGTGTATGTACATATATACTGGTGGATGTAGAGGCGCGCACGTGTCGTAGTAGAGGCGGCCAGGGTGCAAGAAAGAAAATACGGCCACGTATGTGTACATACGGGCGGGGTCTCGAACGCCTACTTGCGCATACGTATGGCCAGGGCTTGTGTACATGGCTGGGTCGGAACTGAGAAACAGCGTCGTCGTCGTGTTCATGGGGAGGCAACGGAATGCGTCGTGTTCATGGGGAGGCAACGGAATGCGTCGTGTTCATGGGGAGGGAACTGAATGTGTGGTCGTGTTCATCAGGAGGGCTTGGACGGAACAGGCGATGGAAACGAGGCGTGGCGTACCGCAAAACAGAGGAAACGGCCTTGTGTTCGACTGGCCATGTTCTAAACGGGATCCTGTTCATTGGGAGGGGTCTGGCGTACTGCACAACGGAGGAAACGGACCTCCTACGGTCGAAACGGGGGTCCTGTTGATCGGGAGGGGTGTGGCGTACCGCAAAACGGAGGAAACGGACTTGTGTTGGTGCGCTACGGTCAAAATGGGGGTCCTGTTCATCAGGAGGGGTGTGGCGTACCGCAAAACGGGACTCCACGGGATACTGTTCATCTCCATCGTTGACCCCCTCCAGACTCCACGAGCTACTGTTCACCCACTGTTGACCTCCTCCAGCCTCCACCTGCGACTGTTCATCCATGGGCTCCTGTTCATCCAGCCTCCACCGCGCGCTACTCCATCGGCTACTGTTCAACCAGCCCTCTCCACGGGCTCTTGTTCAACCACCCCTCCACGGACTACTGTTCATCCTGCCCTCCATCGTCTACTGTTCATCCAGCCCTCCATGGGGTGGTCTTGTTCATCCAGCCCTCCACAGGGTCCTGTTCATCCAGCCCCAACCGGCTCGATCGACCGTGGTCCTGTTCATCCAGAGGCAACACCACAGGGTCCTGTTCATCCACCCCCACCGGAAAATGTTCATCCACCCCCCCCCCCGCAACGCTCACTCTTCATCCAGAGGCAGCATCGATCGGCTTCAGTTAGCAGCAATAGCGAAGGAATCGCTTGATCGGGTTCAATTAACAGCCATCGATCGATCGCTCGGGTTCAGTAATGCGTAGCCTGCAGTGCAATCGCTCGGGTTCAGTTAGAGCCCAATGCCTTGCTCGGGTTCAGTTAGAGCCAACGCCTCGCACACACGCGCGTACGTGTACGAGAGAAGCGCGCATCGCTCGGCCCCCGACCTCCCACCGTAACCGGGAACTCCCCAAAATTTTCCTCGCCCTCACTTCTACCATGGTTTTTTCCGTCATGGACAGCCCAAAGAATGTCATGCAGCTACGTCTCCGGCCCGCCCAGGACGACAAGCCCATTTTCTGTCATGATTTTTTGTCATAGAAGTAGGATCCCACCACATCTATGATGATACCGGGTTTTGTCACAATTATCGTCATAGAAGTGTCATATGTATGACAGAAAAAAAATTCGTTCGGCCCAAAATGTCACGGATGTGTCTTTTTTTTTGTAGTGAACCTGTCCAGGGAAGTATTTTCTCCGGCGGTTTCGAATGCACACAATTCTCTTCATCACCATTTCCAAAGATGTGGAGGATCATGATGATTGGTTCAAACTCAGGAGGAGTGCATCCGGAGAGATTGGTGCGAGCCCTTTGATGAAGTGTATCGTAGTTGTTCGATTGCTTGCCTATGGGTGTTTGGCCGATGCCCTTGACGAATATGCTCGTGTTGGAGAAGATACAATCTTGGAGGCCGCTCGAAGGTACACAAAAGCCATGACTGAGATATTTGGGTCAGAGTACTTGAAGGCACCCACCGGTGAAGACAACGAGAGGCTCTTGGGAATGAGTGATGAATCATGATCTCCTCGGATGCTTGGATCAGTTGATTGCATGCACTGCACAAGGAAGAATTGCCCTGCGGGGTGGAAAGGTTAGTACAAAGGCCACTGCAAAGATCCAACATTCATACTTGAGGCTGTTGCGTTGGAGGATCGATGGATTTGACATTAATTCTTTGGATTCCCTGGCTCTCATAATGACCCGAATGTGTTGTCGGCATCACTATCGTTCGCTAGGCTTGTTGCCGGAGATTCCCCTCCTTACAACTATGTTATCCATGGCGTCAGTACATGCTAGGTTACTACCACACAGATGGCATCTATCCTCCATAGTCCACATTCTCAAGACAATCCAACGTTCCAAAGGGAATAAGAGATCTTACTTTGCAATGCGTCAGGAGTCAGCAAGGAAGGATGTGGAGAGGACTATCGGTGTGCTTCAGCAGCACTTTGGCATTATTCGGGGCCCTACCGAGTATTGGAACCCCAAAGTCCTATGGAAAATAATGACATGTTGCATCATCTTGCACACCATGATCATTGAAGATGAGACAAGCATGCCACAGAACTTTTGGTACATCTCCATTGTGAATCCTGTTGAGACGGAGCATGATGCAAACATGATACAAAGATTCGTCGCAATACATCGAAGCATGGAGAATCAAGAAATTCATTCCCAGCTTCAAGATGATCTTGCTGAGCATAAGTGGCAACTCCATATCACTTCATAGTTGTGCTCTTATCATGATCTTTACTTCATTTAAACCCTTTCATGTGTTTGGCTTTGACTATTTGGTTTGTAAACTCTGAATTTGTAATATTCACAAATTGTGTGAACCTTAATTATTATGTTTGGATTTAATATGTAGTTGACATGTTGTATATAAACTTAAACGTGAAGATTTGGCACGGAAAAATTAGGGTGTTAAGTTTAGGTGATTGGTTAAGAACACTACTTTTTTAAGGAGCAAATATAAGGAGTTAAAGGATAAGAGCCAATATAGGGGCCTAAATCATAAGGGATCGCTTAGAGATGCTCAAAGAAGGCTATCCGTCCTTCTGTTGCTTTGTATTTCATCTGTTAGGGCATCTCTAGCCGAAGTATGAAAAGGACTTAACTCCTTAAAAGATTCCCTTTTGAGGTTAAACTGGATCCAGCCAAACCCCCAAAAGGGTTAGCTCTTCAAATATTTTAGGAGACGCATCAGCCGCCTCTCAATTTTGAGCAGGTGAAACAAATTCTCGGCAAAGCATTCCCTTGCCTAGCACAGTTGCTCTCTTCCCCACTCGACGTCCTCCACACCGGTCCTAGCCTCCTTGACTCTAAAGGCCAAAATGCAGGCACGATGGCACCCTCAGCCCCTGCCTCTCTCCCCACCCAACTTTGACTTGTTTGGCGCCCACCGTTCTCGCCTGATTCGATGCATCTAGAGATCATCGCCGCCACGCTCTCATCGATGAGGAGGACCACCGTGGAGCCACGAATCATTCGGAATGGGTCCACGTAGCCACCGCGAGTGCCTGTTCCATCCTCAGACCTCTTGTTTGAGCCACCACTGCCTCCTTGAGGTCCATGTCACAGACCGCCTCCGCGAAAGTATCGTGATGTGCATCAGCAATTGTTGTCACTTACAGTGAATATCCAAAATACAGAGACGCGGGAGAAGAAGTGGTTCGGCACATTCGCCACTATGGAGGAGGTGACATGCGTGTATGACATGATGGTGGTCCACAACTTTGGCATCTACACGAAGTTTAACTTCCCCCTCGGCACTCCTGTTAGATTGCTCTCCCACACTGAGGAGAAGGAGCATTGCAATGCCTTGAACCAGCTCGAGGCTGAGTGCATCGATAAGGCCTTCGTGGCTGAGTTAATTGTGAAGAATCCATAGGTTCTCGCCGAGAATGGCGTGTGGTTCGAGTAAAAGGAGAGTGACTGTATATTGGAAGATCTCATGGTCGAGCCCTCCGATAAGGAGGAGGATATGTTGTTGACTTGGCCTTGCACCAATGATGATGTGGTCACCCCCTTTGGTAGTGGGGATGATCCCTATCTCCTCCGACTGGGATGACTTTGACGCGTACTGTGCCCAAGGCGGAGACGATGTTTTTTCTCTATTATGCTAGCTATTGATAAATCGTCTAATTGTGCTTTGTATGATGTGCGACCTTATGCAATTGAGTAGTTTACAATTGTGTTTGAAATATGTTTTGCAAATTTTTGATGGAGTTAAGTTTGAGTTCAGCTAGGAACCACTTTTGTTAACTCCTCATATTTGAGGAGCTAAGGTTTGAGGAGGCGTTTGAGGGGCTCAATTTTAGGAGTTCGGCTAAAGATGCCCTTAACTCTGCATGGTTCGAGTCTAATGTATTGATGCAGTTCTAAAAATTGTGCACTCATATATTAGGATGAATTAGTTTTACAAAAAGTTACATTTTCAGAGTTGGGACTATTAAATTGTACTGCTTGCCAACTTTTCTAGATAATCCAAGAGACTTAATGGCTATTTTAATCTATTAATGCCTCACTTTATAATAACTAATCATGCGCTTTTGCTTCTTTTAATTTGCAACTACGCATTCAATTAGTGATATGTTTGATGATGACTTTTTAATATAGTCTTGATTGCAGAGTCGGTCAGATTATATTTTGTTTGGGATATTATGCACGTTAATTGCCACATCATGTATGAAAATAAAGATATGGTGTTCATCAATTTTTTTTTTGCATAAATAATTTCTTTGTATCCCTTTTCCCACTCCAGTGTTATGTTTAGTCTACTAAATGCTACATCTGATCAGTCTCAGACATTAAGTATTGAAGGGAAGTACCAAGTTTGTGCAATGCTAAGCAGTAGCATTATGACAATTTCGATACTGGGTGCAAGCAAGGTATATATTATGATCTAGGAATGCTTACAGAATGTTATTATATGTTGTATCGCTTTCAAATCGGTTTTCTTTACTTTATGACCAACTAACGGAGACATGTTAATAGTTTCTATTATTTTTTAACACCCAGTTTATACAACTCACAAATTATAGCTCATGATTAAACTTAATATGTTAATATTGTTGTGCTCAGTAACAAACAGAAGGAAAGGATGGAAATCTAGGAACACATCTTTTGAACTGCACAGTGCATTTTAATACAAAGGTCTATTTTATAAAAAAAACAAGTTTACTCTATGAAGTTCAATTAGTTTTACAAACTATCTTACTAGCACTTTACCACATGTCACATTGGGTGAGCATCTTAGACATGTCACATTGGGTGAGCATCTTAGTAACACTATCACGACATGTCACATGTAGTCAGCGATAATTAATATCAAATGATTCTCTCAACATTAGTTTAATTAGCTGATTCAACCTTATGTAGTTTGTCGTAGATTTTTTTCATCTCATTCACAAATATGTGGTATTTTGTAGTTAAAATTTACTCTCCATAAAAAACGCAATAAGATATCCATATGTATGGAAATATGTGAGATCCTATCATATACAAATGGTTTGCGATATTGATTAGAAAAAGTAATGTCACCAAAATATAAATTCTCCATATCACTAGGTGAATATATTGTTCCTATGCAGTACCAAAGTAAACTACTTCATGGTCCTTTCAATTCATGGCTTCTTTTTTTGTATATCCCGCAATTCTGGAAAAGAAATTGTCAGAGAGCTTCCCCTCATTTATGTTGTAAAAAATATTACTAGCCCATGTGAATTGGTTGATGACTATCTTTTGCTAATAGTAATGCATGCCTAACGTACTCTGGTCCCTAAACAAGTAGATGTATAAGCCTATAACCAGTTTTGTGGAAGAGTCCATATATACCTTTCAATGCACTACCATAAAGTACATGTACAAACCATGAAGGTGAATTTAGTACTCAAAGTACTATGCACTATTGCAGAAAACCAAAAGGCAAAATTAATACTTTCCTACGAACTCAATAACATATGTTAGATTACATATGAATCAGAGCAACAACTATATAGTAAGTAAATCGTTTCAGTCTACTACTTACATATGTGGGAGTGAGGCTTGTGGTTTGCTAGTTAGGACAACAATTCTACCATGCTTCATACCTATCCCTCCCGGTGACTGCTTAAACAAAACTGATCAATAATGTAGCCAAAATTAATTAGAAAGTAGTATTAGATTCTTAAGGATAACAAAATCTATCTTCTCTCTCTCTCTCAGAGGTGAATGCCACATACCAGGAGTTCCTAGATAAAATCTAGTAATCTGTTCAAGTGGTGATGAACGAATATCTGCTAGCACTGTTTTCTGAGGAGGATGTTATGTGGGATGTCTTCAGCATTGGAGACTTCAAGGCCCCTCGGCAAGATGGGCTGAACCAATTTTTTCCAAGAAATATTGGCATATAGTTGGGCAGGATATCACACAGGGGATTTTGCAGGACATAAATACTAAGCAGATTCCTGATGGACGGAATGATAACACTATGGTTTTTATACCGAAGGCAGAATCTCCTGAAACTATTACATAATTTCATCCTATTAGTGTTTGTAATATGTTATATACAAGATTATTTTAAAGATGCTTGCAAAGAGATTTAAAATGACCCTTTTAGAAATTTTGCTCCGACACAGAGTGCTTTCGTCCATGGTAGGCTTATCACGGATAATGTATTGATTTCATATGAATGTGTTCATAACATAAAAAAATAATAGAAATGAAAAAGAAGGTAGTCGTGCTATAAAATTGTACATGCATAAGGCTTATGACATAGTAGAGTGGGGATTCCTAAGAGATATGATTTGAAAATGGGATTTTACAGTGTCATAAGCCTAGTCTACTATGCATAAGGCTTATGACATAGTAGAGTAGGCTTATCACTTATGACATAGGAGAGGTATATAAAAAGACTCACAAAAGAAGGTAGTCGTGTTGTAAAATTATACATGCATAAGGCTTATGACATCGTAGAGTAGGCTTATGACATAGTATTTCAATTATTAAATTACCAAAAGGTGTTTGCAAGGGGATTTCTTATGCTATTGCGAAATTATGGTGGGGAGATGATGATGAAGGTAAAAACCTTCATTGGTGGGCATGGTGGAAACTCTATGTTCTGAAAGATCAAGGAGGTATGGATTTTTATGATTTACATTCCTTTAATCTTTTAATGCTGGCTAAACAAGGTTGGAGGATCCTGGATTTTTCTAATTCTTTAAGTGTGCAAGTGCTATGAGCGAAGAACTTTGCAGATCGAAATCTGCTGGCTGCCGACCATAAGAAAGGATTATCCTTTACATGGCAAAGCCTGGTCACGGGTATCGAAACATTCATGCGGGCATGCATTTGTAGAGTTGCAAATGTTGAGCACATTAACATTTGGGAAGATGCATGCGTCCTCTCAAGTCCAAACCATAAGATCATCTCTTAGAGAGGGGCGCACTCATCAAAAGTTAGTTGGATCCATGATCAATTTTGATTCTGTGATTAATTATTCAATTCATAAACATTTTTTTAATTCAAAAACATTTTTTTGCATTCATGAACATTTTTTGAACCCACAAACAATTTTTGAATGCCAGCAATTTTTTTAAAATTCATGAATATTTACTCTAATCCATAAATAGTTTTGAATCCAAATTTTTTTTTGAATATAGTGAACATTTTTCTCATTGCGAGCATTTTTTCAATTATGCGAACATTTTTCAAGAGGCCATTTCTTAGAAAATTATGAGCATTTTTAGAATTTGTGAAACTTTTTAAATAAAGATAGGAATTTTTCTACTTTGTGACCATTGTTCAAACGTTGCATAGTGAAAAAAACAAAAGGAAAAAAGATCAATAGGCTGAGGGATACAAACAATAAGTTTCACTTATTCGTCCCCTTCTTTCATATACCTCTCCTTCCTCTGACTTAACACCGGTGGTCTTTCCGGGTTCCAAACTCATAGTGGCTACTAAACACGAGGGTTGCACTCGTTGCGAGACTTAACCCAACACCTTACGACACGGGCTAACGACAGCCATGCACCACTTGTGTCCGTGTTCCTGAGGGCACCCGGTACGGAGCCATCGTCATCTTCGGCGTAGCGTGAGGACCTTACCATGATATTTGAGTCGTTCTTGCCTACGGAACAAGCACCAGTAAATTCAACCGGCTTGTGGTCGGGACATCGCCTTCTTCTCTAGAATCACACAAGTAGTACCACTCCCATGGTGAGGAGAAAAACCTTAAGGCCCAAGGAGATAAAAGCAATGGAAGAATTTCTTGTCCCTTCGAAATTAATGAAATAAAGTAAGTCAGATTATTTTAGAAAAAACAGATCCTAACCGGATGCCACCTTTTTAATTCTTTCATGTGTTTCCTTGTTATTTCTATGTATTTTTCCTAAATGTAACGATTGTACTTTTTGTACAGGAACAAATAAGTTTTTTTAGGGGAAGGAACAAATAAGTACAATCGTTACATCGGTAAACCTGGCCAATGTAGGCAATGCATGGTGAATTAAGTGGTGTCAGCCCAAACCAACCTTCTCTTTGAACCGTTTTGGAAACATTCTAGAAGATTCCACAGATTTTTTTGGCTAGTTTCTTTATGGTATTTTGGGATCGAGTTTTCCTAGGTATTTGCTTTTTCTTTTCTTTTTTCCTTTTTATGAATTTTGCAGATTCTTGAAAAAAATTTGGTGAGTTTATTAAATAGACAAACATATTGTTCAAATCCATGAACTTTTCCTCTCAATTTCGTCATGTTTTTGTATTTTCATGAACATTTTTTTCAAATTCACGAACATTTCCAAATTCGTGAACATTTTTTTGTTCGTGAACTTTTTCAAATTCAGGAACTCTGTTTGTTGCGATGTTTTTAGATTCGTGAACTTATTTTTCAAACTCTTGAACTTTTTTTGAATTCCATTTTTTTTCAAAAATTTGAAAAGTCAATGGTTAACCGGTGAACCAAGGACCGAGCCAGAAAAGAACCGACCGAGGATTTGTGATAATGAGCCGGCCCAGCTTGTTACGCCCGTGATCGCTAGCTGGCCAACTGGCGCCGAATAGGAGGGCTAACCCTATTCGGCGTACAACCCCTCCCTCTAGGTACACTTTGGCTGGCCCAACCGGCTCTTTCCCTGTTTTGGAAAGGTTCTTCTTTCGGCTCTTTCTGCTTTTTCATTTTCGTTATTTTATTTTTTTTATTTTTTCATTCATTTAATTTTAAATTTTTATTTTTATATTCGGCTTCATTTTTCATTTCTTCACCATTCCCCCTTTTCCTTTTGTGAACATATTTTCAAATTCGTATTTTTTTTCTGATATCAAGGATAGGTTTTTTTAATCTTGACCATTTTCTTTCTAAATTTACAAACATTTTTATGAAATCGTGAACATTGTTTTTTCCTCAGAAACATTGTCAATCTGCATATGGCTCCACGTGTAGGCTCTACCTTTGATGGGCAATTAAACCAGGCTTTGTGTGCGCATAAATTCTTTGAAAGTTATCATATCAGAATAATGCGCCCTGGCTTGTTGCAATTTCTGGGATGCGAATGAAATTGTAATCTCCTACTAGAAGCCATTCTTTATCATGGGGGATGCTTAATCCAAAAATCCAGTTGGTATAATTCACTCTTTGTTCTCCATGACAAGGCCCATAAATGTTAACTAGTGTCCAAGATTCTGCAGATTGTGTTGACCGAAAACGAATTACCATGTAGATGTTTGTCTGTGTGCTCGTGCCCATATGATCATGTTACTTGGCACATTCAAGTCACAAATTTATCGCAGGATGGATCTTTAGTTAGGCAATAAAAGCCGCCACAGTTAATGTAGGATTAGTTATCCATTATCATCGCGGTCCATGAATGCACTAAATGCCATTACGATTTTCACATGCAAAAATTATTGTTGTATAGTTGTCAGCAAAGAATGTAACCATAAAAAGCACGACTACTTTTTGTCGAGCATGTAGTATACACGGATGCATAGCTTCCATATATTTTACAAGCTTAGCAACTTTTAAACACATTAAACAGTCAAAACTAAACATGCATTTGTGTTGGTAAAGAGTATGATTGTTCTCCAAACTCATTTTATAATAAGGCCTGCTTTGATTATGCTACCTGATATTTAGTTTGTTTGATCTCAAACTCTAATGAAGTTGATATGAAGTGCTTTGCAAACTCTACTAGATAAAACTTTAGAACATATTAAATCTGACTGCTGACAGGCTTCTTGCAAAACTTCAGATTTTATTTGAATTATACTTAACACAATATAGTTTGTACAAATAGTATGGTCAAATACCATAACAAACCTGAATAAAATCATGTGTAACAACCATAACAACAAAAATAAATATAGAAACAATGTGTACTATTAAGCATCCATTGGAAATGAACACAGATAACATGTTGACATGATGCCTCATACAACCGTGCGCGCATAGGATATATGTTTTTTAGCTTTATGATATATGTTTTATTCCAGCATGTAATTTTGGAAACAACATATAAAGAACCCACTTCTGTAGTTTACATGAAGAACATTTTCACACATGTACGAATGTCAACTTGTATGTAAGCGATATGCCCAGTATACACGTGAAAGATTTTTCGTAACACCACCATAATTATAGAATATGTTGTTGCTAGAATGCATATATGCTTTTCTTGTTTACTAATCTACAACTATACCTACTTCACAACAATCCCCACAACTAGTAATTCTAAAGTTATTTACAGTGAACAAAATTTATAGAGTGCACACAATACATTAGCTTGTGAAACATTATTCACATAAATAGAATAAAAATATATGCCACCCCATATAATGCGAAGCACACAATATAACTCACATAAATCAAGTATTAACATAGACTAAGCATGGTACGTAAAATCTTACATTTGCTTTACAAGAAACAGTCATCCTGCATGAATGGAGGAGTACACAGAGAGGTGCAAAGGGAGCATAACGATCCCTTGCAAACATTTATATGCTATAATTGATTTTAGCGCGGATCTTTTAATCTGTAATCATCAAGTGGATTAGATTATTCTATATTATAAATCACACCACGATCAAAATTAATTTGCTCTAGCAATAAGTATAAACTAATAGTTTAAACTTGCTATTATAAATTTACTGGAAGTATTGACTAATTTTAAACATTTTAAAGCTTTTTGACAGTCGATTTTGTTTGTTTGTCTAGAGCATCCCGGATGTCATTTCTCCATGAAATACTCGAGCATCTTTGATTTTTTAAGTTCTTTGCTAGCTACTTTAGTTGGAATTCACTGTTCATGAGAGCAAATGAGCTCGGTCACAAAAAGCAATTTCCTAATGTATTACAAATCAACTAAGCATGAAAGGAAATATATATAAAGAGAATAACAACATATTGTTTTCTGCAAATACGCAATGCCGCGGATCATTTCATTTATAGGGGGAAAAGAAAATACAGGGTCCAACTCTTTGAGGCCCATGCTGGCGTCCCAAAGAGTGTAAGTTGAGCACCGGCGCGCGCAGCCTCCCATTACACCAAGCATGTAGCACATCGGCTCTGTGGTAATCGGCTCCCAAATTTACATGAAAAAAAAAGCAAGCGAGCCTGCTTGCAGCATGGAATGGGTCATCTCTCAAACAAATAAGCACGTCACCTTTGAGAGTGGATTTTCTACTCCCGTGCATGCATCCACCGCTTTTTTTTTCTATGTGGAATGGGACCACCTACATACATCTACATGGTATTCTCTACTCAATAAGTTACATTCAAATAAATTGTTCTAATGTATATAATGAAATAAAAGTTTGATTTACATTCTGTTTGCACAATTGTGTTTTTACTGCCGAGATCTTTAAAACAAGACTAATGTTGAATATATTTTTAGAAATTAAATTTTTAGACAACTAAATCACCATGCGTCAAACTTGTTTCATACAAATTTATTAATTCCATGTGAAATATTCAATAATGTTTATTCTATTTCGCAAAAATACTTTATTTTTTATTATGGCTCACTATGTTCCACTGG
The DNA here is from genome assembly GCF_056163025.1 of Triticum urartu. NCBI lineage: Eukaryota > Viridiplantae > Streptophyta > Magnoliopsida > Poales > Poaceae > Triticum > Triticum urartu. The sequence continues at coordinate 144,598,681 of NC_141879.1, read as the reverse complement.
GAATCACAATTTTAGAACTTATTGAAGTAATTCAAAAGTGGTCTCGTTTTGAAGTTCTCATCATCATAAACACAAAAATGCAAACAGGTCATAAGTTATATTTTTGGTTTAAAAATGAAATAGATTTAACCTTGGAAATAAAATGAAAAAGTATGGGATGGTGGAAACACTACCGGACTCGCGGGCTATGCCTACGGCCACGGGCCGTCGGCATAGATCTGTGCCTACGGCTGCCGTCGGCATAGCCCCGTCGGCGTAGATGTCGTCAGCGTAGTCTTGTCAGACCGTCGGCATAGTATAGCCGTCGGCATAGGGGCCTATGCCGACGGCCCGACGTCAGTCGTCGGCATAGTATAGCCGTCGGCAGTGTTTTTCGTCTGACGGCAACGGACGGCGCCGTCAAAAGCGCTGATGAATCACGTAATGCCACGTCGCAGGGCTATGCCTACAGCAAAGCCGTAGGCATAGATGAATCTATGCTGACGGCAAAGCCGTCGGCATATCTCTGCCACGTGGCAGCTCCTGGGTTCTCCTGGCAGCAGGGCTATGCCTACGGCAAAGCCGTCGGCATAGATTTTCATATATGCCTACGGCTTTGCTGTAGGCATAGATGTGCCACGTGGCAAGCCCTGGTAACTCCTGGGCGTATATATGCCGACGGCTTTGCCGTAGGCATAGTTTTTTTTATTATTTTCCCTGTTTTCTCTTTTCCAATTCATTTGACAGCATTTCAAAACAGAACAATATGAAATTATGCAGAAATATGACAATTCATCATGTAAACATACTCAAGTTCATCTAAACATACTCAAGTTCACCATCATCATCTAAACATACTCAAGTTCATCACATCATCTAAAGATCATCACCGACGGAAGTTCATGAACATAAAAGTAGTGCAAGACATGAAACATGATAAAAGTAGGAATATGAAAGGCATGGCACGATGGCCACATGCACGGAATCATCAAGCAAGAGCACCTCCGCCAGAACCACCACCTCCGCCATAACCACCACCACCTCCGCCAAAACCACCACCACCACCTCCGCCAAAACCGCCATCACGACCACCACCACTCTGCCAGATCGGAGTGACTGGGGTCGACGGAGCAGGAGTCGAGCCACCGGTCCCCTACATGTTTCAGAAAAGATTCTAACGGTAAATATGATATGATAGTGTTTCATGAACGAGAACTAGTTTTCTAGTAGTTAGGCAAATGTACTAACCGGACCATCACTGCCTAGTGCCACCCATTCATCGAACGTGGGCACGTGTGGGGGTTCTCACGCAGGTGGTGGTGGGGGTCCCATTTGTGGTGGATCCGTGCGGTTAGTCCAAGACGCCAACATAGCCTGAATGTTAGTTAAACAAGCAAACTAGAAGATCAGAAGGAATGAAAGTGCAAAAATTTAGCTTGGTTTTAAGAGGGCAAAACTAACCATCATCATCTGACGGTTGTAATCATCGTTTGCCTTCACTCGTTTCAAGTACTCCCGCACCTCGAGATTCCTATGCTCGACAAACTCCTTATATGCCTACATAATTTAGGTTGTTTCTAAGTGAGCAATGCTGAAAATAAACTGAGAATGCTAGATAGAAAAAGATAAAGAGGAAGTACTTACAGCATGCTGGCGGGCTAAGGGAGTCTGTGAACGCTCCGTACTCTCTAACTGGCTTGGGTTGGTAGCCCGAAGCCGTGTGTACGAGATCGAAGGAGTGATCAAGCCGTCGAAACACGGATACCGGCCATTCTTCTTCCCCTGGATGGCCACCACCGCCGTGTCGTCGATCTGAGACTGGGCGACCTCAGCAACAGGAACATCCGGATGCAACTCCTGATAGTGATGAATGTAAGACCCCAGGTGCTCCTTGGTCTTGCCGTAGTACTGGCTCTCGCCCTCCTTGCGATGACTCCGCTCGCGGGCCAGCTTCCACGACTCCATGTCTGAGAGCGGCCTCTTCAACTTGTCCTCCTACAACGTCAAATAGAAGTCAGCCATACATAAGAACATGACGTAAAGAAGAACAAAAATGCATCATGCACATAGATATACCTTCATGGCCTTGAAGCCCAGTGGTTCCTGTTTCCTTGGCCGTGTGTCCCGTCGTCTCCACGGTTAGCCCGGGCCTTGATGCTCTTGGCAGCAAACTCTGCATCAGCGCCGAGCCACCTATCCACCAAACTCGCCCATCTGTCATGCCTTCCGTAGCACCAACGAGGAACAACCTATGCAAATTTTGGAAGCATGACATGTGAGAACGAAACATATAGTTGACTGCTTGAAATAATGAAAAGTTAGTAATAGTTACCATCATGAACTGCTCCTTGCTCAAGGTAAGTTGTAGCTTCTGCGCTTGAGTTTTGGTCATCTTTTGGTGCAGGTAGTAGTGGTAGTACTGCGAGACGGCAACCCAGCGCACCTCGTACTGCAACTGACGAGCTTTCTTCTTCGCAGCCGCAAGCAAGACCACGTCGGCTTTGGCCTTGTGCTCGTCAAGAACTCTATAGAGTTGCTGCAATCATGCATAAACCAGAAGCAAACAAGGCATGAGTTGAGTGATTCAATGATAAACTATGAACGAAACTGAAGACAAGTGATTCAGAAGAGAACTTACCCAAAATTTTGTGAGCACGGCCTTAGCGGTCGTCCCGTACTCCGCGTTGCTGCAAGCCTCGTAGTGGGCCCATCTCGTGGCCAAAACCCGCTGCTGCGGGTCCCTGTCTGGCCGCGGGCAGAATAGGCCAGGCCAAAACTCCTTCAACAGGACGGTGATAAGGCCGTTCGGTTTACGGCCCTTTTCGTGAAGGATCCAGTTTCTGTAAAAGAATCAAATGATTGCCATGTGTACAATAAGAAAATGTTGTCATGTGTTGAAAATATGATTGAGAGGCACTTACTCTGTCCCCACAGGTTCAATGAGCCACTTGTGCTCCTCGATAGAAGGTGGTGTAGGTAGTCCGGCATTACCACGCAGCCACCCCTGCGAAGAACCCGGTGGCAAGTCACCCCACAACGCGGGATCAACCTCCCCTCCACCCTCCTCGCCCTCCTCCTCACCCTCCTCCTCGGCGTCCTCCTCCTCGCCATCAGGAACATACTCCTCCTCCTCAGACTCAGAAGGTGCCTCTGTATAGGAGGGCATCGAAGAAGACCCTCCTATTTCAGACATGGCCCGGAGTTTTTTGCCCCGGTTGCCTCTCCCCCCACCTCCTCCTCCTCTAGGGGCTCTCCCCCCACCGCCTCCTCTAGGGTCTCCTCCCCCGACCCCTCCACCTCCCTGTGAGGTGTCATCCTCGCGTAGTCGGGAGGGAACCTTGTGGGCTCGTCCACTCCGAGTAAGTCCTTTAAATTTACTGAGGAAACTAGCGCCGCTGGACTTGCCCATGATTAGCAAACCTGCATTGAGAAGAGAATAAACAATTAGTAAGGATATCAATTAAACAAGCATACAGGAAAAACATTAATACCAGAAGAGAACATTAAGCATACTATTGTAATGATCATTAAAAGAACTTACATTTTCTAGAACCCATATGAATCATCACTATTGTAATCTATTTGTGGACCGGTCTCATCATCACTATCACGCATATCTTCTTCGTTGTCTGACGGAGGTGGAGGCTCTTCCTCATCGTCAATGTCTTCATTTAACTTTTCAAGCATAATTATGTCTCTTTGATTCACAACTGCCTCACCATCAATCCATGCGTCGTCGTCGTTTGGGGTCAGGTCAACATAACCCAAGTCATCATCCTCGTTGTTTCGGACCACGTCGTCATGTTCCTCTTGATAGAACACTCCCTCGTATGTCATGGGGTTTATGTTGTAGTAATCATCATCGTTCGGGTCCGGTAGCTTACCATGCGGCGACACCTTGAACACAACTTCCCAACCCTTTAGGTACTCTTTCTGGCATGGGTAAGGCAGATAATATACTTGTGTGGCCTGGGTAGCGGCGATAAAGAGATCAGCTCCGGCATAGACGGTTGATGGTTTAACTTCAACTAAACCAACAGAAGGCGTATGTCTCAGACCCTTTTTGGGGTCGAACCATCGGCATTTGAACACAGTGAGACTTAGGTGTTCGCGGCCACGTTTGAATGTAAGCTCGTATATTTTTCCTACCCTTCCATAGTAATCTACTTTATTATCTCCTTCAGTGAAGACTCCGGTATTTATGGTTTTGAGATCAGGCCGACTATTCTGGTGCTCCTCTGTATGGAAGCGATACCCATTCACATCATACTTTTCGCATGTCATGACGACAGGATCAAAACCCATGGAAACCCATCTCAATTCTTCATCCATTGATTCGGTCGGATCATTTCCCTACAAGTTTAATTGAAATTATAGGGTGCATGAGTTTAATTGAAATTATAGGGTGCATGAGTTTAATTGAAAGTGTGAAAAATTACTTTCTCGATGAACCACGCAACGAAATTTTTCCTTCCATTAGCACCCTTTCGGAGAAGAGCAAGTGCCTCCGCTTCAGAAGGAGGCATTCCCGTCCATTCTTCTTCAACGAATCGACTACAATAAGAAAAGCGGTATAAGAACTAGGCAAAGTGAACATAACGAATTGACTAAAAGAATGGTGCAAAGGTATTACCTCATCCACTCATCCTCAACTTCCTTGATGTTGTGCAAGATATAGAACATGACATCCTCCCACTCATCTCGTGGCATGAGATAAGATTTCGAGCATCCAGCCCTACTACCTTGCCCGATGAATAGAGGCAACTTGGGTTTATACTTGGGTTCTTCTGTATTGTATCGAGACACCTTATTGTGCAACATGGGAACATGGTCCGGATAGTAGGCTGTCCTAAGGTCTGCCACCTCCTCTAGGATAACTGCCTCAGCTATGGAAGCTTCAATCTTAGCTTTGTTTCCACATTTCTGTCTCAGATGCTTGTTCTGTCTCTCAGGGCCGTACTGCCAACGATTCTGCACAGGGCCCCCCAACAATACCTCATTCGGGAGGTGCAAAAGGAGATGTGTCATCGGAGTAAAGAAGCCTGGTGGGAAGATCTTCTCTAGCTTGCATATCAACTCCGGCACCTTCTTATGCATTTCTTTTATCTTCTCAGGACATACTTCTTTAGCACAAAGCGTGCGGAAGAAATGGCTTAACTCCGCAAGCACACGCCAGACACGCTCGGGAACATAGCCCCGAACCATCACCGGCATAATCCGCTCAATCCATACATGATAGTCATGACTCTTGAGCCCGGTCACTCTGCATGCACACTGGGCAAGGCATCTTTCCACTTGTACACCATCCGCAGAACAAGGCATAACCGGGAAAGTCATGCATGCAATATTGTAGCCAAACTTTCATCAAGAAATTTTTCTGCAGATGTCGGTCGTATGTCAACCTCGGGAAGTATCAAGAATGGTGCAAATCATCCACCAACGGCTGCATAAACACACTCAAATTCTTCCTCGGATATTGAGGCCCCGGAATTATAAGCGACAGGAACATGGTCTTGCGTTACATTATGGCGCCGGGAGGGAGATTCAGCGGAATAACAAATACGGGCCAACAGCTGTATGGATTAGACGACATACCATATGGATTGAACCCATCACCTGTTATAGCAATTCTGACATTCCCAGCCTCGGCTGCTTCCTCCGGGTACTCTATATCGAATGACTTCCATGCTTCACCTCCTGATGGATGTACAATTTTTTTTGGATTGTACCTTTTCCCTTCCTTGTGCCACTTCATCATTTTGGCAGGCTCCTCGGTGATGAAAAGGCACTGTAGTGTTTTTATAAAATCAAGATACCGAAGAACCTTCATAGGGATTTTTAGCTGCTGCTTCTGACCATGCTTATTGACCACCTCAATATACCGAGAGGAACCGCACTTCCTACAGTACTTGTCATCCGCATACTCATGCCTAAACAAAAGGCAATTCTTTGGACAAATATGTATTTTCTCATAGTCCATCAAGAGCGCCTTCATGATTTTCTTCGTACCGTACATGGTTTTCGGCAGTTCATGGCCCTTAGGCAGGCTGTTAGCCCATACTCCCAGAAATGCTTCGAAGCAACCTCGGCTACAGCCGTACTCAGCCTTGACTGCCATCAGTTGCGAGATGGCATCCAGCACAGACAGCTTGGCACCCTCATAGAGAGGTTTCTTTGACGAGGCCAAGATTTCCAGGAAGGCCTTTGCGGTTTCCTCCGGCTCCTCCGGTTCATTCGCTGAATGTGACAGAGGTGTCGGCTGTGCAGCAAAGACATCATCTAGCATGTCTCTAACCCCATCGTCCTCATAACCAGCGACGCGTTGTCGTATCACATCCTCTCTACCACGGTCCCGCTGGGCAAAGTTTATCGGCATATTAAAGTTGGGCATAAATCCATGCGTGCGAAGGTGCTTAGTCATCTCACTCTTATCTCTGCGGATACACCTCTTACATCTGGCACACGGGCATTCTGGCACCATCCTCATTTGACTACGGAATATCTCTTTCAAAAACACATCAATTTTCTCGACCCACTCTGTTGTTACTTGATTCCGACGGAAAAACCCACTATACATCCATTGATTATCTGCCATCTCTGCTTTATTGGAAGCCACACAACAAAATTAAGGATTCATTTAAATTACTCACATCAATATTTTATTTTTTACAAGGTTGACGAGAAACGACATTTAATCCACCTACATCTCTAATAGGTAAAGATGGGTCCTAATCCCACCCGAGAATGTGTAGATTGAGTACGTTGTCCATGCTCTACCCCATTCCGAGACAAAATTTCGGCAGCACCTCCCCGCTGTTCTCCAAATACACGTCTCGGCAAAATGCCGAGAGAATGTGCATCCGGAGAACAACAGGGAGGCGCCGCCAAAATCCTGTCTCGGAACGGGGTAGAGCATGAACAACGTACCCAATCTACACATCCTCGGGCTGTCCGTGGAAAGCGCTGGACAATCCGAAAGAGCTGCGGTAATAAATATGCAATTGAATGGATATTTATCGATGCAACCCTTTCGGACGGGAGACCTAGGTTACGCGACTTGATGTGAAAATTTAATCTAGTGACATCGAAAAAAAGTGGACGAGGTCATGGAATTGTTGCTCACCCTCCGATGTAGAGGATGTAGTCGATCAAAGGAGGGACGATCCTGGACCAACACCTCCAATGTCGACGGTCACTCCACGAAGATGGGAACACCCCAAATCCTATTAATTCCATCAAGTGAAAAAAATTAGGTCTTCACCTCACATTAACCATTTGGCACAACATTATGAATCGACATGAAACAACATGTCAAATTGCAAAAAAAATCTTTATTAAGTATTTTAGAAACCAAACGTCGGTGGCGGCGGCGAGCAGTTCGGGTGTGCTCGGGATCGGGGGCAGCTAGCTAGGGGAGAGAACGAGTGGACAGGGTGGTGAGCGAGGGGATAAGGCACTCTATGCCGACGGCTGACGTCGGCATAGATGCCACGTCAGCGATCCGCGTGAAGCACCCCCACTGGCCGCAGCTATGCCGACGGCTTAGCCGTAGGCATAGCTGTATTTTTTATTTTTTAATGTTTTTAATAGTTTATATTTTTTCTTCTTTATGTTTTTTTATTTCATATAATTTTTTTGATGTTTTTTATAGTTATATTTTTCCTTTTCCATGTTTTTTATGTATTATTATTTCATATGGATTTTGAATGTTTTTTTAACGCCGCCGGGAGGGGGTCGTCGACGGGGGGGGGGGGGGGGGGACCGGAGGCGCGTGCCGCCTCTTCGGACATGCCACCACACCACCCCGCATGTATGAGGGCCCGGTGCGATGCTCCGGTGGCATTGCTACCCCCCAGGGCCCCCGTCCCGCCTAACCCTGTAGCGTTTGACCACGGGATCTAGCCCTTTGACTTTGCACGGACGGGATTTGACCAGTGGACCTCTCCACCCGGTTGTGTTAGGTCAGCCCATAGGAACACTTTGGAGCAACATCCGGGCCAGACCCACAGCAAGATCCCCTCCGTGTAGACCCGACGCGTCTGTTTCCCCCCTCCAGGTGCCGGCGGTGGCGCCATCCGTGAGGGGGGCCAAACCCCGGAGACGCGTGCCGCCTCTTCGTACATGCCACCACACCACCCCGCATGTATGAGGGCCGGTGCGATGCTCCGGTGGCATTGTACCCCCAGGGCCCAGTCCCGCCTAACCCTGTAGCGTTTGACCACGGGATCTAGCCCTTTGACTTTGCACGGACGGGCTTTGACCAGCGGACCTCCCTGCCCGGTTGTGTTAGGTCAGCCCATAGGAACACTTTGGAGCAACAACCGGGCCAGACCCACAGCAAGATCCCCTCCGTGTAGACCCGACGCGTCCGTTTCCCCCCTCCAAGTGCCGGCGGCGGCGCCGTCCGTGAGGGGGGGCACACCCCGGACATGCGTGCCGGGCGTTTGCAACCACCACAACACTTCCAAACTTGTGAGAGGCCGCCTACGCAAGATTTGGCGGCATGCTAGCCCCCGGAGGCCACCGGCCACAGCCGTAGACGTGCGAAGGGCAATCCACGTAGAGGGAATTTTTCGGATACTTCTCCATCACCAAAAATTATGAAAAAAATATTATCGTTCCTATAGCACATGTGCCCACGTCGTGCAAAAAAACTCATGATTTTATCGCGCTCCGAGTATTTAATAATATTCACGCAGAATGGCTACTACCGTGTCATCGCCGTCCGTTAGGGGGGGCCACGCCCCGGAGACGCGTTCCGCCTCTTCGGACATGCCACCACACCACCCCGCATGTATGAGGGCCCGGTGCGACGCTCCGGTGGCATTGCTACCCCAGGGCCCCCGTCCCGCCTAACCCTTTAGCGTTTGACCAAGGGATCTAGCCCTTTGACTTTGCACGGACGGGATTTGACCAGTGGACCTCTCCACCCGGTTGTGTTAGTTCAGCCCATAGGAACACTTTGGAGCAACATCCGGGCCAGACCCACAGCAAGATCCCCTCCGTGTAGACCCGACGCGTCCGTTTCCCAACTCCAAGTGCCGGCGGTGGCGCCGTCCGTGAGGGGGGCCAAACCCCGGAGATGCGTGCCGCCTCTTCGGACATGCCACCACACCACCCCGCATGTATGAGGGCCCGGTGCGACGCTCCGGTGGCATTGCTACCCCCCCCCCCAGGGCCCCTGTCCTGCCTAACCCTAGAGCGGTTGACCACGAGATCTTGCCCTTTGACTTTCCACGGATAGGCTTTGAACAGTGGACCTCTCCACCCGGTTGTGTTAGGTCAGCTCAGAGGGACACCTGGGAGCAACATCCGAGCCAAACCGACAGCTACATCCCCTCCGTGTAGACCCGATGCGTCCATTTTCCCCCTCCAGGTGCTGGCGCCGGCAGCCGTCGGCTTAGCACGTGGACGGTGCGCCGCGGATCGGTGACGTAGCATGACGATATATGCCGATGGCCGCCTGTTCAGGCCGCCGGCATAGATTTGACGACGTTAGCCGCTGGTCACGGGCGGGGTCGCCGGGCCCACGGTTATGCCGACGGCCTGGGTATGCCGACGGTTGCTGTCGCCATGTTCGCAGCTGGGCCGACGACATATGTATGCCGACGGGTGCCGTCGGCTTAGCTCGTGGTAGCCCGACGGCCAAGATATGCCGACGGCCAAGACGTGGCTGTCGGCATAGCGCAAAGTAGGCCGACGGCAGCCGTCGGCATTGATTTGGCCGTCGGGGTAGGGCCAGTTTCCGGTAGTGAAAATAGCTGGTACAATGTGCTTGCATGCTGTCAGAAAAATATCTAAGAAAGTACAAGCTCAATCAATGCGTCTGGCATCTAATCTCTAAGCAAAATCAAGGGCTCTCTCATGCACGGGACCTCCCGTGCATGGGAGAATTGCTTTTCTCCGTCACCTTCAGAATAGGACTGCGTGATATTTTCCAGGAAGTACTCTAGCTACTCTCTAAAGTTTTGCAGCTCTCAAATAATGGTAATTCTGGCAAAAGATTAATTAGTAGGTAAAAAAGACGGAATTAAGTCATTCTAATATATGTGCACTCACCAAAAGAGAGGAGGAGATGCAAACGCAACACAAGAAGCGGGGGCTCTCGAGCAAGATGGACGAAAGAAGCCAAGGAGCGGGGCTTCTCGAGCAAGATGGACGAAAGAAGCCAAGGAGCGGGGGTGGTTAGTAGATGGAGCCAAAGAAGGAAACGACGATACCATGGGTTGGCAGTGAGCAGCACAATGTTGGCGTTACCAAGGCTTCTGTATAAATAGGAGGGCACCGGCCGGGAGGGATCACACATCAGAGCAAAAAGCCATCGCTCCCCTTCCATCCTCTCCTTCTATAGCCAGCCTCCGAGAGAGAGCGAGCGAGAGCCATGGACTTCGGCGACCACCAGCAGGGGGCCTCCGACAGCCAGCAGCAGCTGCAGGAGCGCCGGAAGCGCCAACGCCGCCACACACCGGAGCAGGTCCAGAAGTTGGAGGAGTAGGTTCTAATCTCTTAATATCTTATTTTTTGTCCATTTCCCGTGATTTGATGTTCTATGCATCTTCATACTACTGCGTACTAGACACTATAGTGATTGGCAGAAACTAATCAATTATGTATGTGTGGTGTGCGCGCTCAGGTCGTACAAGAAGTCCGATCACCCCAGTGAGATCGAGTGCGCTCAGCTTGGACGCGAGCTTGGTCTGGAGACCAAGCAGGTCAGATCCTGGTTCCAGAACCACCGCACACAGATCAGGGTATGGGTTATGCACTGGATCTCTGATTTGCTCCATAGTTTTCCATTTTTCCATATTTTCGATCGTGTCCTCGATCGGTGATGCAATTAACGGGCTGGAATCTGTATGATGGCATGGCAGATTGAGCACGAGCGGCTGGAGAATCGCTTCCTCCGCTGGGAGAACATGAGTCTCCGGTCCGAGATCATGGCCGTGCGGGAGGCGCTCAAGAACTCCGCTACCTGCCCCAACTGCGTCGGCGTCGCCAAGGACTGCATCGACCAGCAGGAGCTCAATCGGGAGAACGCTCGCCTCAATGCGGGGCTCCTCCACTGCACCACATCTTTCCAAGAGGAGCCCTAGCTTTACTTTTTGCATGTCGATGTTCCTCCGCCATGCTTTCGGCGAGGAAATTGTATGACCAAACATGCATAAGTTAATAAACTAGTACAAGGTTTGGAATAAGAGACATGATTTGGTCCTGATTAATCCTTAGTTGTCAGATCTCTCCATCGAGTCGTGGGCAATTTGTTGTGCCTTTGTGTTGTAAGTGAGGACTGTGCCTACACAAACTGCCGGGGAAGTCTTGTACTCTAGTTCGTACTCATTTATTAATTGGAGCCACCATAGAACCTCCAACATTACTCCTGGGAGAAGTCAGAACAAAGGAGATCTACCTACTCAATTCGATGTATGAGATTATATTTCATGAAAAGCCGGTTCTGCTACTTCGGTAAGAAACATGGTTTCCTTCGATAATACTAGTAGTAGATCCCGTCGTTCCTTTTGCTGTGTGTGTGTTGTGACTACTGTCCCGCTCCTCGGCCGGCAGGACGCGGCGGCTTGGTTCTCTCCGGCAGCAGCGTCAACCCTATTAGATGCGAGACCGTGAGAATCTCATCACCGCGACACCACAGCTGAGAAAGTGGAGAGAGATCTAAGTATCTAACACGCCAAATCCAAGGAACAGGTTATTTGTCTAAGAGACTAAGATTGATGGGTTTCCTAAATTGATCGCAGCTTTCTGCGGCCTTCTCATCAAATAAAAACATTTTTGTAATCCGAACGTCCCTGATGAAGGCATATTGATCCTACACTGCATAGTACTGCCACACAAGACACAACTCAAAAAACTCCTAGATATGTATATGTTTGCAAACGCTACTCGCCTCTCGTTGAATCTTCACAAAACTACCTTCCTAGGTACCCATCCACGCGTCCACCCCTCCATCCCGGCCCTATCTAGGCGGATGTGTAGAAGGACAAGTTATGGGCTGTGCAATCTCGATATATTGATCGGTGCACCAGGCACGTGTATATAAGTACAGAGGTGGGCCACAACCTCAACTACACAAGGAAACAAGAGGTGGACCCTACACACAAATATACATGTACACAATATACTCAACACCCCCCCCCCCCCCGGCAGTCGAAGCGGCGCCAGTGACGCAAAGACTGGAACGGAACTCCTCGAAGGTAGAAGTCGGCAGTCCCTTCGTCATCACATCGGCGAACTGTTGTGCAGTCGGCACATGGAGAACCCGTATACGGCCAAGAGCCACCTGCTCGCGCACAAAGTGGATGTCCAGCTCGATGTGTTTAGTCCGGCGATGATGAACGGGGTTGGCGGAGAGGTACACCGCAGAAACGTTGTCGCAGTAGACAACCGTAGCCTGGGAGACGTCGTGATGCAGCTCCTGAAGTAACTGTCGTAGCCAGGTGCACTCGGAAACAGCGTTGGCCACAGCTCGGTACTCAGCCTCCGCGCTGGAGCGCGAAACCGTGGGTTGTCGCTTGGACGACCACGAGACGAGTGAAGGACCGAGGTAGACGCAGTAGCCAGAGGTGGACCGACGAGTATCAGGGCAGCCAGCCCAGTCTGCATCGGAGTAGGCCACCATCTCCAGAGAAGTAGACGCCGTGAGTGTCAACCCGAGGGTCATTGTGCCGCGGATGTAACGAAGGATCCGCTTCACGAGAGTCCAATGGGAGTCACGGGGAGCGTGCATGTGAAGATACACCTGCTGAACAGCATACTGAAGATCCGGTCTGGTGAGAGTCAAGTACTGAAGCGCGCCGACGATAGACCGGTAGAAAGAAGCATCCGACGCAGGCGAGCCCTCAAGAGCAGAAACCTTGGCCTTCGTGTCAACGGGAGTAGCAGCAGGGTGACAGTTGAGCATGCCAGCACGCTCAAGAAGCTCATGTGCATACTTCTGCTGATGAAGAATGAAACCATCCGGACGCCGAACGACCTCAATGCCAAGGAAATAATGTAGAGCACTCAAGTCCTTAATGGCAAACTCGTCACGCAGCCGGAGAGTAATCTGCTGAAGAAGAGCTGCGGAGGAGGCTGTCAGGATGATGTCATCGACGAAGAGAAGCAAGTATGCAGTCGTGTCACCGTGGCGATAGACAAACAGTGAGGCGTCCGAGCGAGTAACGCTGAAGCCCAGTGTCTGAAGAAACCCGGCGATCCGCTGGTACCAAGCGCGGGGTGCTTGCTTGAGCCCGTAAAGAGAGCGGGACAACAAACACACATGGCCAGGAAGTGAAGCGTCGACGAAACCGGTGGGTTGCTCACAATACACCTGCTCCTCAATATGGCCGTGGAGAAAGGCGTTGGAGACATCCATCTGGTGAACGGGCCAGCCGCGGGAGACGGCGAGCTGGAGGAAAGTGCGGATCATGCCCGGTTTGACAACCGGGGCAAACGTCTCAGTGAAGTCCACTCCAACGCGCTGGCGGAAACCACGGACCACCCAGTGAGCCTTGTAGCGCTCGAGAGTACCATACGAGCGAGTCTTATGGCGAAAGACCCACTTGCCGGTGATGACGTTGGCGCGAGGAGGCCGGGGAACCAGTGTCCAGGTGTGGTTCCGTTGAAGAGCATCGAACTCTTCCTGCATCGCCGCAAGCCAGTGAGGATCACGGAGGGCGGCGCGAGCGGACGCGGGAAGAGGTGACGGTGTCGTGGTGGAGGCTGCGAGGACATGCTCGTCGCTCGAGTACTGGGCCAGGCGGTGCCGGCGAAGCCACCGGCGAGGCGGCCGGTGTCGGAGCCAGCGAGGAGGCCGGCGAGGTGGCCGGCATCGGGGCCGGCGAGGAAGCCGGCGTGGTGGCCGGCGTCGGAACCGGCGAGGGGCCGGCGTCAGGACCGGCGAAGAAGTGGCCGAGCCAGTGGCGCCCGACCCCGCGGCGCCCGAGTCGGGGCCGGCGGGTGAAGGAGAGGCGCCATCTGCGCTGGCAGGGTCGGCCGAGTCGGCCGAGGGAGTGGGCGCCGGCATGGTGGCGCGAGGACCGCCAAAGCCCGGAGGCGGTCCACGAGCCGAACGAGACCGTCCACCTGACGAAGTCGTCGAAGATCCGCCGGTGGGCGGCGGTGACGAGGCGACAAGAGGTACCTGCTGCTGAAACGGAAACACCATCTCATCAAAGTAAACGTGTCGGGAGGTGAAAACACGATGGGAGACGGGATCATAGCAGCGGTAGCCCTTAGTGTTAGGTGGGTAGCCGAGAAAGATGCAGGCGACGGAGCGGGGTGCAAGCTTATGAGGCGCAGTAGCGGCGATGCTAGGGTAGCAGAGGCAGCCGAAGATGCGAAGCCCATCATAAGAGGGGGGGTGCACCGAAGAGAAGATGATGAGGTGTAAAGTTCCCGCGAGTACGACATGGACGGATGTTGATGAGAAGGGAAGCGGTGGCGAGAGCGTCAGGCCAAAAGTGCGGAGGCACATTGGCATGAAAGAGAAGAGTCCTAACGCAGTCATTGAGAGTGCGAAGGATGCGCTCAGCGCGACCGTTCTGCTGCGAGGTGTACGGGCAAGTGAGACGGAAAATCATGCCATGTGTGGTAAGAAGATTACGAACAGCGAGGTTGTCAAACTCCTTCCCGTTGTCTGTCTGCAACGCGAGAATGGGACGACCAAACTGCGTAAGGACGTAGGAGTAGAACGCGGCGAGAGTGGATATAACATCCGACTTGTGGCGCAACGGGAAGGTCCACACATAATGCGAAAAATCATCAAGTATGACAAGATAATAAAGAAAGCCCGTATTACTAGTAACAGGAGAGGTCCAAACATCACTATGAATTAACTCAAACGGGTACGATGCAACAAAAGAAGAAGCCCTGAACAGAAGACGAGCATGTTTGCCGAGGCGACATGCATGACACGAGTGATCCTCGTTCTTATTACACGTGAAAGAAAAACTCCGAAGTATGTGGCGAAGGGTGGCAGGATTAGGATGACCCAAGCGAGCATGCCAAAGATCCACTCCGATGGCGAGGGCGACAGGGGCGGCGGAAGTGGTGGAGGTGGCGGAGTGAACCGGGTAGAGCTCGTCGGGGCTGTCGCATCGGTGGAGCACCATCCGCGTGCGAGCGTCCTTAACAGAAAAACCACATGCATCAAATTCAACGGTAACCGGATTTTCACATGTAAGAGAACGAACAGAAACGAGATTTTTGATAATTTCAGGGGAAACTAGGACATTAGACATGGATATTGGAGTGGAGTTAGACGGAAAATATGCGTGACCTATATGGGTGATAGGGAGAGAGGAGCCGTCACCGACGGTGATGCGGTTGGAAGTATGGACATGATAGGAGGTGTGGAGAGTACCGGGATAGGCCGCCATGTGGGCGGTGGCTCCGGTGTCCATGTACCAGTCGCCACCGCCGGTGTAGCTGGATGGGGAGGGAATGGTGTGAAGAGCCGCCAGAAGTGTCGGGTCCCACGGCGCCGGCGGGAGATGTGGCGCGGCCGTCAGGGGAAGCAGCGGCTGCGACCCACCTGGCTGCGTCTGCTAGCCGTAGGGCGCCGCGTAGGGCGGCGACGCGGCGTAGAACGCCTGATGTGGCTGTGGCCGGGCGCCGAGAAGTCCCGGGGCGGGGGCCCGAGGAACCGGCATGGAGTAGGCGTGCACAACGCCGGTCCATGGGTTCTGGCCGGCGTACCACGGGGCCGACTGATAAGCCTGCTGCGGTGGGCGGGGTGCTCCTCCCTGAGCGCCTGCGCCCCCCTGCTTGCGGCCACCACGACGGCCGCCGCGACGACCCCCCCCCCCCCCCATTGGCCGCCGGCTGGGGCGGCGGGAATGGGGCGGCCGGGGCGGGCGGGAAACCTGGCGGGAAGGCAGGCGCCGCCGGCTGTGGCGGCGTCGGGCGCGGCGGTGGCGGGGCAGAACCCCCGCGGGTGCCGGCGACGAGGGCGGTGTGGGTCGCGCGAGTCCGCGCCACCCGCATCCGGCGCTCCTCCAACTTGAGGTACACGACCACCTTGGCGAAGGTGGGCTCCGGGATGAGGGTGAGGTTGGAGGCGGCGTTCCCGAAGTCCTCGTTGAGGCCGCCGGAGAGGGTGCTGATGAGGAGCTCGTCGCCGATCTTTTCCCCGAGATCACGGAGCTCATCGGCGAGCTTCTTGATGCACATGCAAAAATCATCGATGGATGAGTCAAGTTGCTGGCACCCGTAAAACTCACCGTAGAGCAGGACCTTGCGCTGCAGCCGGTTGTCGGTAAAGAGGCCGTTGAGCTTGGTCCAGACCGCATGGGCGTCATCCTCGTCGTCCACCACGGTGTGGAAGAGGTCGCTGGAGATTGTGAGGTAGAACCAGCGGATGATGGTGGCGTCGAGGATCATCCACTCCTCGTCGTTGATCATGAGCGCCGAGTCCCCGGTGCCGTCCACGTGGCCGTGCAGGAGGTACTCACGGAACACAAGCAAAAATACCGCTTCCAGGCGGAGTAGGACGCGGTTGTGTGATCAAGCTTGACCGGAACACGCTCATGGATGTTGAGGTCGCGGACGAGAGTGACATCGGGACCGGCGAACGGGTTGGAGACGGTGGACGAGGAGGAGCTCATGGCAAGGGTTAGGGTTTGGGATCCGCGGGGCGGGTTGCGGCGCGGGCTGGGGGTGCGGCGGCGCAGGTGGCAGGTGGGGTGGGGCGGGTGCGGCGCGGGTGGGAGGGCGCGGGTGGAAGCGAGAGAAGCGGCGGCGACCTCGGGAAGAGGCGGCGGCAGCGGCGTGGGAGGTGGTGGGAAGAGGCGGCGGCGACCAGCAGCGGCGACGGCGACTGGGAGGGAGGTGTAGGCGGCGGCGGCGCGTAGGGGCGCGGCGGCGGCGGCGGCTTTAGAGTTTAGGATCGTGCTGCGATAGATACCATGTAAAAGGACAAGTTATGGGCTATGCAATCTCGATATATTGATCGATGCACCAGGCACGTATATATAAGTACATAGGTGGGCCACAACCTTAATTATACAAGGAAACAGGAGGTGGACCCTACACACAAATATACACGTACACAATATACTCAACAGGATGCACGCCGTTTCCCCACCAAGCTCTCCTGCAAACCGGGACTAATGATGCCCGCGCTCTACCCGTTGGAATCGGGACTAATGGTCACATTAGTACCGGGCTGTAATCGAACCGGGACTAATGAGGCGAACGTAAAGTCGTTTTTCTACTAGTGTCCAACTTTTTTTTTGGAAGAACTTGGTGCAATTCTTCAAGCCTTTTTTTTACGGGAGAGGAAACATATACGGAGACTCATTGTCTTATTGCTTCAAAAAATGTTTGCAGACCAAAAAATATGGTGGTCCAGGTTTGAAGAACTTTGCTTACTGAATAATTATGTACTAAAGAAGTTTGCTCTAGATTAGTACCATACTGGCTATACACATGCTATTGCTCACAAACATAACCATTCGTTCCTCTGGAAAATTATAAACTCACAACCCCCACCCTTCAAAAATTCTCAATCGTCCTCACGAGTAATGGCCTCACCACTTTCTTTTGGACTGATACCTGGATCTCCTTCCAACCTCTAGCCGCTCTCTACCCACACTCTTTTCCCTTCTCAATTAAAATTAGCATCCTAGTGTCGCAGGTCTTGCAGGAGGGTTCATACTCCCTGGTTTTATATTGGGCGATGCCCGAGCTAGCAGATGGTCGAGAACAGAGTTGTTAGGTACGATCGTTAGTTCTGGGTACATATGTTTGGTTCGCTAGTCCGCTGTTGTGTCTGGGTGTGCCGGGCACGCCCATGCGATGGTGGTGGAGTCCGACATTCATGGATCCCACTCGGCTACCCCGCTCATACGGTATGGATGGTTGATTTGCTTGTCTGGCGTTGTGTTCGGGTGTGCCGGATAGTCCAATGCGATGGTGGTGGGGTCCGACGTGCGCGTGCTTGTATCCCACCCATTTAACGGTTATCCCGCCCAGAGGCTGCCTAGCAATGGGCTTTGTGTGGCGGGTACACACTGTTGATTTGCTGGTGGGCTGTTGCGTTTGCTTGCGCCAATGCGCCAGCCCACATACTAGGTGTGTTGCATCCCGTCGTCTGTCATAATACATACGTCTTGCCGACTCTGGGAAATGTTGGTGGTGTTGGTTCCTGCTCCATGTTATATCATGATTGGTCACTAAAAGGCCCGACTCAGAGATGTTGGAGGTGGGCTCCTGGACGTTCGAAGGGCTGCCCTTCTCAAAAGATACAAGAATATTGTTATCTATGTCTTCATTGTGTGAGCCAGTGTGTCAATGCACATGCTAGGTGTGTTGCGTCCCATCGCCTGCCATATAGCAAATACATGTAGGCGCATTGGCCGCCAGACTACTGCTGGTTTGACCCATTGAACGGTGGCATGCATCGCTTCGGGCGCCAGCCATGCCGTGTCCCAAAGTCCACAACCTTAGATCTAGGCACAAGTTTCAACCGGTGCGTGGGACGTTGAATCGCAATTATCGTGTTTTCATTTTGCGCAGGGTTTGGAATTTCGTGAAGTGTTATGTACCAACTTCTATGTCCATAGTTCGAAAAGTGTAATTCAAGGTTATTTGTCACAAAAAATATGGCATCAGTAAATACATATTCTGAAGCTTCTAATGGTGTGGTCGTTATGGTTTATAGACCATATCGCTTGTTTGTATGATCATTGCTATATTTGATAGACTCGATGGCACTTGTGGATAAAGCTGCCAATAGGAACCCAGTTGAAAAATTATCGATAATTGAGCAGCGAAAGTTTTGCATCATAAGACATCATGGTGAGCATAGCAGTGGGATGCCGCTCCATCTGACAAACCAAAGGTATGAGATCTTGTATCGATGGGCGTGTACTACCCAGAGGCAGCCGAGGTAAGTGAATGGCATAGTTCCAGTGGTGCAACCAAAAATGCTAGCCATCATTGGTGCAAATCGAACCATTGTAGCTGATTGGAATGAGGGTGGACTTGTGGAAGTTGATCTTCAAACCAATGGAAATAACATAGTCAGACAAGATTGTTTTGATCGAAGCAGCTTGAACTCGACATGCCGACATCGTAGTAATTGTATCGTCGGCAAATTGGATCATGAGATAATCTGCTAAATTTTGGCATGGAAAGGGTAAACTGACTCTCTCTTAACGAAACACATCATTTACTACTGCTTGAAGTAAATCTACCGCCAGAACAAAACTCAAGGGTGATAGCGTGTCTCCTTGAGTTACCCCACGTTTGCAATGGAATTGGTGTCCAGATATCCCATTTAATAGTACCAAAGATTTCCCCGAGGAAAAAATGCACTTAATCCACCCAAGCGCCTTGTCATTGAACCCCTTGCTTTTCATAATCTTGATCATTGCTTCATGTTTGATCGTATTGAAATCTTTTGGAAAATCATGGTAAGAAGGACAATTTCTTTCCTGGAGGCATTGGAAAATGTATTCAAGCGCCCATGCTAAGCAGTCTTGAATCGACCGACCTTTAAGAAAATTGTATTGATTATGGTGATTGATTTTCAAGATCAAGGACTATAGACGATTATCAAACAATTTAGTCATAACCTTTAGGCAATAATTCGAGAGTGCTGAAGCCATTTATCGGGGATTAGAGTGATAAAACCATTGTTAATGTTTCAACGTTTAATTTTCCTTCAAAGAATTGAGAACACATAGCATATAAATCTTCGTTGATAATGGGCCAATAGGTCTTATAAAAACCACTACTAAATCCTTCTAGGCCAGGATCTTGATCAACTGGCATTTCTTTCATTACTTCGTCAATTTCCTCTCAAATAAAACGAGTAGTGAGCTGATCAAGGCCTTCAACCTTTTTAATAATGTTATAAATATTAAATTTCATCTCGTGTGGGGAGGATGTGCGAAACCTTTCTTTGAAGGATTGAAACATGATTGATTCTTTACCATCATGATCTTCAATGTAAAAGCCATCTAAAGTTGTAAGTGATGGAATAGTATTTCTTTTGTATCGTTCAAATGCCATGGCTTTGAAAAGTTTCAAGCTCTCATCTCCAAATTGAATCTAATAATGCAATGGTTTTTTCTAATACTATTTGTCATAGCATAAAAGGCGACACAATTGTTTCTTCAGAATAGTTCCGAAGTTGGCTCCAGGGATGGTTAAAGCTCTATTTTTGCAAACTATCAATTCTAGCAAGAGCCTTATTTGAGGTTTCAATTGCACTAGAGCGTTTGGAAATGTTCTTGCTCCAGTTTTTAAGTTAATAATGCAACTTCTTGAACTTTCTACAAAGAATAGTGGCACTGTTGTCTCTTACCAGTTTCGCCTAGCAGATTGAACCATTGCCAAGAAACCCAGGTGTTGTATCCAGTAGGAACCAAATCGGAAGAGCTTGCTACAGGGAATGCTGGTCTCAATGCTAACAACACAAGGTATCATGTCAGACACACACTTTCGCAGGGGTTTAATTGGTTCAATGGTTGGTAATGAGAAACCAATCAAGTTGTTCCAGCAAAGCATCAGTCTGCATATTTCTCCACGTGCTGGCTCTACCTTTGATGGGTAATTAAATTGAGCTTTGTGTGCTGATAAAGTAATTGAAAGTTATCACATCGGAATAATTCTCCCAGGTTTGTTGCGGTTGTCTTGGATGTGAGTGAAACAGTAATCCCCTGTTGGAAGCCATTCTTAATCATGGGAGATGTTTAATCTGAAAAGCCAGTTGATATAATTCACACTTTGTTCTCCTTGACAAGGCCCATAAATGTTAAGTAGTGTCCAAGATTGTGCAGAATGTGTTGACTGAAAACGAAATACCATGTAGATGTTTGTCTCTATGCTCGTGCACATATGCTCATCTTACTTGGCAGATTCAACTCATTAATTTATCTCAGGATGGATCTTCGGTTACAGAATAGAAACCGTCATAGTTAATGTAGAATTCTTATCCGTTATCATTGCAATCCACGAAGGATGCACTAAATGGCATTACGGTTTTCACATGTAACAATTATTGTCGTGTAGTTGTCAACAAAGAATATAACCATAAAAGAGCATGACTATTTTGTGTCGGGCATGGATGCGTAGCTTCCATATATTTTACAAGCTTAGTAACTTTTGAACACATTATAGAATCAAAATTAAACATGCATTTGTGCTGGTAAAGTGTATGATTGTCCTCGAAACACAATTTATAATAAGGCATTGCTTGGATTTGGTGTAATTTTTTGTGCTCCCTAATATTTAGTTTGTTTGATCTCAAACTCTAATGAAGTTGATATGAAGTGATTTGCGAACTCTTCTAGATAAAATTGTAGAACATATTAAATTTCAATGCTGATAGGCTTCTTGCAAAACTTCAAATTGTATTTGAATTATACTTAATACAATATAGTTTGTATAAATTATATGGTTAAATAGCACAACACACATGAATAAACTCGTGTGTAACAACTATAGCAAAAAAAATTCAGTTATGGAAACAATGCGTACTATTAAGAGAATACATGGAAAATGAACACAAATAACTTGTTGACATGATGCCTCCTACTGCCATGCATACATAAGATGTATGTTTTTTTAGCATTATGATATATATTTTATTCATATAATTTTACAAATAACATATAAAGACCCTACAATTGTAGTTTACATGAAGAACTTTGTCACACCGGTACAGATGTCAACTTGTATTGTAAGCAATATACCCAATATACATGTGAAAGATTTTTTTCGTAACACCACCATAATTCAGGAATATTTTGTTGATAGAATGCATATATGTTTTCCTTGTTTACTAATCTACAACTGTACCTATTTTACAGTAATCCTCACAACTACTAATTCTAAAGTTATTCACAGTGAACAACATATACAGTTGACACAATACATTGGCTTCTGAAATATTATTCACGTAAATAAAATGCCACCCAACATAGTGTGAGGCACAATATATTATTCACATAAAACAAGTATTAACATAGACTAACCATGGTATGTAAAACCTTACATTTACTTCATCATCCTGCATGAATGGAAGTACATAGAGAGATGCAAAGGGAGAATAATGATCCATACAAACATTTTAAACGATGTAATGTTTTTAGCATGGCCTTATTAATATGTAATCATCATGAAAATTAGACTATTCTAAATTGTGAATCACATCACCATGAAAATTCATTTGATCTACAAATTTTATAAACTCACAGTTTCAGCACCCGAGATCATATTTCCCATATGATGGGTAGTATATTACAAAAATAGAAAAACAAATCTGAATTCTTACGGCATCAATGTTGCTTGAGCGTTCTAGGTGAGGGCTAGGTTTCGTGATAATGATATTTGTGCTGCTTGGGAGAAAAAAAGGGTCACCAAAATGTCTATTTTCAAAGTTCTTTAGGGTAAATTTGTTTGTTTTTCTACAACATCTTGGATTTCATTTCTCCACGAAATTTTGCATGCACCTAAAATACTCGAGCAGCTTTAATTTTTTTAGACTTGTTTGCTATTTTATTTGGAATTCCCATTTCATGAGAGCATCTGAGCTCGCAGTAAACGAAAGCAATTTCCAACTGTGTTATGGATCGCATGGAAGGAAAAATATATAAATTATTTGACTAGAGTTATTTCCATTTTTACCCCATGTTTTTTCTTTTTTATGGAGTTTACCCCATTTAAGAAAAATCTATAAATTTTACCTCATTTAACGAAACACGGGTCGATTGTTTTTTAGATGAACAGGGAGGCCTCTCCCCGATTCCATTAGCTAGAATGAAACCATCGAAATACAACCCAACTTTTGTTTGAGGGTTCGCTTATTACAACACACGCGTGCAATCAACTAAGCTGATGCAAAACAGGAAATGCAGAGAAAAATAAACAAGATGACTAAGCTAAGCTCCTAGCAATCTAAACTTCTGTTAGCCAGAGAAAGCAAAAACAGAGACAAGCAGAGTTTCGAGTCACATCACGATCATGTCTTCCCCTTTTCTGAACTTGAGCGGCACCGCTAGAGCAGCTTGGGGCGACCAAAAGGATCACAAGGGTGGACACCGCGCTGGTCACTGCGACTTTGTCGTTGGTATCTCGCTTCTTGGCAGGGGAGTGGAAGCAACTCCCATCTTCTGAGATCCTGAGGTTACGCCAGTTGGCTCCAACATCAAATCTTGTGGTCTTCATCTTCAGCCACTCAAGATCCTCAGGGGTTGTTGGAGAAGCTTTGTCAGAGCACTCAAGAATGCTTCCACCTTGTTTTTGCTTGCTTCTAGGGTCAGAATTACCCAGAACTTGAGCATCCCAGGGAGCAGACTCCATACCAGAGTAATAGAGGTCCAGATGGTGTTGTTAAAAATCATAGAGTTCCTATATTTCCACAAACACCATAGGACAACAGAGCTAATAACGTTCAAGGCTAGGTTCTTCTTATTAGAGATCCAAAAACACACTACAGACTCAAAATTAGTGCCTATCTCTTTTTGGAAATGATGACTGACAAAAGACCATATATTCCTGGCAACCACACAATCAAAGAATAATTGATGATTTGTCTCATTTTCAGCACTGAACACACAATCTAGGGTTTGATTTTGTGCCTTTTCCTCAGGTTATCCCTGGTCATTAGCTTGTTTTGGGAAAACAACTAGAGAAACACATGAATCTTGGGGGGGGGGGGCACTGCTAGCTTCCACATAGCAGGCAAAAACAGTGGTTACACCCCCTGAAATTGTTCGCATGGTACACAGAGCTAGAAGAATAGACTCCCTTTCTTTCAAGATGCCAGATGAGGGCATCAGGGTCATTGCTAAAGTTAATCCCCCCGGCAATTTCAAGAAGTTTGTACCATTGCTCCATGAGCTTGTCATTAAAGTTTCTCCTGAAGTAAGTTTAAGGATTTCCCCATTCCAGACCTCACTAATACTTTTAGTTTGCTCATTACAGAGCACATAAACTGGCCATAATTGGGCTGCCAGGGGAAAGTACCAAACCAAGTATCTTGCCAAAACCTGATTTTATCCCCCACTCCTACCTTCCATCTATATCCAAATTTCAAAGTTTGGACGATGGATTTAACCCCGTTCTAGAACCTAGAAACATTTATGTTGGTACTGGGGGTAACAACATTGGTTTTGCCTCTCATATATTTCTGATCTATCATTATTTTCCAAGGTTTTCCTTCCCCTTCCTAGTATCTCTTAACCCAAGATCATAAGAGACAAAGGTTAACATCGTGGAGGTTTGGGATACCTAGGCCTCCAAATTCTTTTTTCATACAAACCATTTTTCCGGTTGGTCAAATGCAGCTTTCTGTGACCCTCAAAGTCATTCCACGGACAGTTGGCCATTTGAGAGTTTATAAGATCTATGGCCCATTTTGGAAATTTAAATAAAGAAAGTAGGTATACAAGGATGCTAGTCAGACATGCCTGAATGAGGATTACTCTGCCCTTGTAGGAGAGTAGCTTCCCTCTCCACCCAGCAATCCTTTTCATGATCTTACCAATAAGAGGTTGGATATCCTCTCTCCTAAGCTTATCATAATGTAGAGGGATCCCAAGATACTTAATGGGGAAAGAGCCCCCAGTGCACTATAACGTTTCTAAGAAACTCCCAAAAACATCCTCTTCTATGTTGATGGGAATGAGCTCACTTTTACTGTAGTTAATTCTCATACCAGAGATCTGCTCAAAACAAGAGAGAATCATCTTAAGATTCCTAGTATGTTCCAAGTTCTTATCCAAGAATAAGATAGTATCATCAGCATATTGCAGATAGATGATCCCCCAAGGGCAGACCTCAGGGCACAACCCCTCAATCAGTCATTTGTCTTTTGCTTCGATTAGCATCCTAGTAAGTGCATCAACCACTAGGTTGAAGAGCAGAGGGGAGATAGGGTCCCCTTGCCTCAAGCCTTTGCCGGTAAGAAAAAAATCACTTTCAGTGTTGTTCATTTTGACCCCCACTGAACCCCCCCCCCCCTAGTGATTTGTAGGATCTAGTGGACCCATTTGTCTCCAAAGCACCTTCTCTTAAGTAGCCCCTCTAGGAAATCCAAATTCACTTTTTCAAAAGCTTTCTCATAATCTAATTTAAGAACTAACCCTTATCTCTTGCTAGAGTGGATGGAGTGCAGCACCTCATGAGCTATGACCACACTTTCCAAAATGTATCTCCTTTCCAAAAAAGGCAGATTGGTTGCTAGCTATGAGTCTTTGGAGAATCATAGACAGTATATTAGTAAGGACTTTGGTAAAGATCTTAAAACTACAGTTAAGCAGGCTGATTGGCCTAAATTTCTCATACAAGAAGCACCAGCCTCTTTTGGGATAAGGTTCAACATGGCAAAGTTAAGCCTGTGAATAGCAAGTTCTTCTTTATGTAAATCTTCAAACATGGCCATCAGGTCTTTCTTAACTAACTCCCAAAAATGCTGGTAAAAGAAAAAAGGAATACCATCAGGGCCAGGGGCCCGTCAGAGTATGATTCAAATACAACTCTTTTGATTTCCTCCTCAGATAAAGGAGCTTCTAGGATCTCATTCTCTAGGGTATTAACTTTTTCTTCATCTAAGAAGAATGAGGGGTTTAGATGAAAACCCCCTCTTTCTTCCAATTTGAACATGTCCTTATAGAAACTACAGGCAATGTCAAACATCTCTTTTGTATCAGTGAATGGCCCCTGTGGGCCATCTAAGGAGTGGATAATAGTCTTCCTCCTCCTCTGGTTGGCCGCTGCATGGAAGTATTCTATATTCCTATCTCCTTTAATATCCCTATCTCTAGTCCTCTGTTTTGCTTTAATCTCTTCCTGCAGCCAAATTTTCTGGAGCTCAGCATGAGTAAATTTGAGCCTAGAGAACTCAGTATGAGAGAGGACCATAGTTTCAGATTTAATGTCTAGCTTATCATATTCCTCCAGTAGGATTTTTCTTATATATTCTAAGTTGGGCCTTCTCATTGGAGCTCCAGCCTTTAGTCACCCTCCTAAGTTTCCTAATTTTATCTTGTCAATTGTCCATAGGGGTGGTTCCTGATGTGGGCTCATTCCAAATTTTAGCAACTAATTTGGAGAAGTCCTCCCTTAGTAACCACCACTTTTCCATCTTGTAACTACTACTCTTAGGTGTCTGCCCAAGCCCAGAATCCCAAATAATGGGGGCATGGTCACTGCCACACCTAGGCAGAGCATTGCAGGAAGCTAAAGGGAAGAGCTTATCAAGTTTAGTATTACAAAAAAGTCTATCTATTGTGGACATTATCAGGTCCACTTGGTTGTTGGCCCAAGTGTACTTCCTTCTAGATAGTTTAATTTCTAACAAACTCCAAATTTCTATCCAGGCATTGAAGTTATCACACCATCTGTGATTGACAACTCCATTACTCTTCTCTCTAGCATATCTGACCAGATTAAAATCTCCCCCCTATCAGAGTGGGGAAGGGGTTTTCCATGAATAGAGAATGAAGCTCTGAAATGGAAGCCTCCTTTCCTTCTTCATAAGGAGACCCATACACAGTAATGACCCTAAAGGTGGTATCCCCACTTTTCAATTTGAGGACACAACTGACAGAAAAATCAAGATGAGACCAAGAGATGACCTCAAAGATGTCTGCATCCACCCCCATCAGGATGCCTCTAGTAGAGACTTTGGATGGGAGGTGGTGCCAAGAGAAATTCCTACTACCAACTAAAGATTAAGGTATGAATTAGAGAAGTCCTCTTTCTTGGTTTCCTGCAACCCAGGGATAGAGGTATGCCTTGGGAACAATACCCCTAACATTCCAAAAAATAGCATTCATGACAACAACTTAGGGTGCTTGCCCCATTTTTTTGCATACCAAGTTGCACAATTTATCAGAGTCTGGGCTACTGTTATGATCCACCCCTCCTTCACTACTACATCTGACAGGGGTGGTGAATTCTGAAGCAGGACCAACCATCCTGTCAGAAATCAAAGAATTAAAAGCAAGTATACTATCCCTATCTATTCCATCAAAGTCAACATCAATCCCTATCTTTGAAGCTACTACAAGAAAGGAAGTATTATTGAAAAGGGAGAAAGGAGTGGAGTTCATACCATGCTCTTTTTTAGCTGTTGCATCTTGAGCTTCTTTGAGTTGTTGAGCTTTCTGCAGGATGGTCCTAGTGTCTCTGGCATTCCTGGCACTGGCCCTAGGAGCTTGAGTGGGGCCCCACTTCTCTTTTCCCCGACTAATTTGTTTGGATAGGGGGATAATCTACTTCATAATGTTGGTTTTGCGGAGTTCCATTCTGTTTTCCAGGCTACTTGACTTGCAGTTCCTCTTGCAGACCATCCCATTCATCCTTAGTGTCAATGTCATCTTCATTCCATCCCTCCATTTCTCTTAGTAACCCAAAACCATCCAAACTGTCATTGTTCTTGCTCAGGAAGAAATCCAGAGCATTTGGCTTGACCTGTTGCAGGTTTTCTGGGGCCTGAGATTTTAGGAGAGAGGTATGGGTGGGTGGTTCTGGGGCTACTGTCATTTGGTTGAGATTCGAGGTTCTGGGATCTCCTCCTCCTCCAGTCCCTGTGTTGGAACCACTATTAGAACCACTAGGAAATATGCCCGTACATTGCAACGGGACAGGAAAATCCTTGCATGCTACAAGTGACCCATTCATATTGTCACTCTCTCTGCTATCATCGCTGATGGTTCTCAAGGTGCTGATCTTGGTCATAATACTTTTAACACATTGCTTTCGCAAGCCCCTCCCTCCACCAACTTAGTGCATGAACCATCCCACACTCTTGCCTTGTAGTCCAAGACCCATTCGTGTCGTCGCTCCTCCTTGGCAGTAACGACCTCTCGCTACATATGGTCATAATTACTTGTAATAATGGCGGACACCACCATTATCTCATCTGCATCTGGTGCATGTGCCATCCCTTGAAAAAATGAATTACTAACGAGTAATAGGAAATATATTAATATCATGAAGATATACCAATTACACCTAGCCTCTGCACCAACAAAATGCCAACATCTAGTTGTCTATATGCAACCCTATGATTGAAATATTCAAACGATTTTGAAATGCAAACAGTTTGACCGCTGATCATATCAACTAAAATATCCACACAAAGATCTTCACAAAAAGACAATTAGCTATCAAAACTAAATCTGAAAGGGAAAATTTCTGAAAAGAAAATACCTTAAATGGTATAGCATAGACGGGATTATGAAATAAAGTAATGAACCTCCTATAATATCATGTGAGTCCCAGAAAACTGCGGATCTCTCCAACTGAGGTGGGTGCCAACCACTCAGTGACAAACTGAACCTTGGTAGGGTCTACGGCTATACCTTCTCCTGATATAACATGTCCAAGAAATCCAACTTCCTTCAACCAAAACTCACATTTGCTGAACTTGGCATATAGCTGAATTTCTCTGAGCTTCTCGAGAACTAATCGCAAATGTTCCTTGTGCTCCTCTTCATTCTTCGAGTATACCAAAATATCATCAATGAACACCACAACTAACTTATCCAAGAACTCCATGAACACCTTATTCATCATACTCATAAAATAGGCAGGGGCATTGGTCAATCCAAATGACATGAACGTGTACTCATATAGCCCATACCTTGTGGTGAAAGTTGTCTTAGGTATATCCTATTCTCGGATCTTCAACTGGTGGTATCCTGATCGAAGATCGATCTTGGAGAATACTTTAGCTCCCTGCAGTTGGTCAAACAGATCATTGATCATCAGTAGTGGGTACTTGTTCTTGATCGTCACCTCATTCAATGCCCGATAATCAACAACCATTCTCAGAGATCCATCCTTCTTCTCAACTAAGAGCACTGGGGCTCCCCACGGTGATGAACTTGGTTAGATATAACCTTTGTCCAATAACTCCTTAATTTGCTTCTTAATTTCCTCCAGATCGTTAGCAGGCATCCAATACGGTCTCTTCGATATTGGCCCGGTGCCTGGAAATAGCTCTATCAAAAATTATATGTCTCGATCTGGCGGCATGCCTGGTAGTTCCTCTGGAAATACATCCGGGTAATCCTTCACAACTGGAACTTCTTCCTGAACAATTCCTGAGAGGGAATTTACTTGGGTCCTCTTTGGCGCATGCCTGGATACATACTTAATCCTCTTTCCCTTCGGGGTGGTTAGTAGAATTGACTTACTAGCACAATAGATATTTCCTCCATACATCGATAGCCAATCCATGCCTAGTATCACATCCAATCCTTGTGACTCCAGAATTATTAGGTCTGAGGTGAAAACATGCCTACCTATGGTCAATGGCATCTGAAAACATCCTCCGCTTGCCATATACTCCGCTCCAGGTGAGCTTACTAACATAGGTTTCTTAAGAGTGTTGGTGGGAAAATTATACTTATCCACAAATCCCCTTGATATGTATGAATGCGATGCACCAGTATCAAAAAGAATAGTAGCAGTAAATGACTTAAACAAAAACTTATCGGTAACTGCATCTGGCTGCTCTTCAACTTCCTCCCATTAACATGGTTCTCCTGTCCTCTGGTGAAAGGGTTGGGCTTCTTCCCAGAGCTTCCATTGCCATTTCCATTATTTTCTTCAGGACACTCGGTGGCGTAGTGTCCAGTCTTCCCGCACTTGAAACAAGTAATGTGAGTAGATCCTTCTTGGTGGGTGTAGTGGGGTTGTAACGATTCTGACCGTTGTTTCCTCCATTCCCATTACCATTCTTAGGGCCACTGTGGTTATGTGAGCTTCCTTCATTCTGGGTATGGCCTCCATGGTTATGATGGGTATGTTCTCCCGAGTTCGGGGTAAAACGAGGCTTCTGCTGAGCTCCAGAATTGTACTTCCCCGGTCCATACTTCCATTTCCTGCTCTCTATCTGCTGCTGCTTGCCTTCAATCATGAGGGCCTTGTCTACCAACTCATGGTAGTTAGTGAATGTTTCCACCATGAACTGCATACTCAGCTCATCATTCAACCCTTCCATAAACTTCTTCTGCTTCGCGGCATCTGTGGCCACATCATCTGGGGCATAGCAAGCTAACTTACTAAATTCATCCACGTACTGCCCCACAGTACGATTTCCCTAGCGTAAGTTGTGAAACTCACGCTTCTTCATACTCATAGCTCCGGTTGAGACATGGGCTGTGCGGAAAGCTTGCTGAAACTGATCCCATGTGACATTGGCTATGGGAAAAGTGGTTGTGTAATTCTCCCACCATGAGGTTGCGGGTCCATCCAATTGATGTGCGGCAAAGCGCACCTTCTCAGCATCTGTGAAACCAGCAGTGGTCAGATCCCTTCCAATCCTGCGTAGCCAGTCATCAGCAACAATCAGCTCGGTGCTACTAGAAAACACCAGCGGATTCAACCTCAGAAAACGGGCTAAGTTGTCCACTGGAGGTGGTGGTGGTGGGTTGTTGTTGTTGTTGTTGCCTTGGTTCTGGACTAGTAGCTGCATCAAGGCATTATGTTGTTGGATCAACTGAGTGAGCTCCGGTGGGAAGACAAATTCAGGGTCACGTCTTGGAGGCATCTGATAGGTTTAGAGGGGTGAGAAATAGAATAGAGTGAGGTCTAAAGGGAAATCACTACCCATATGCACATGAGACAAACACATTCATTTCACACCACTCAATTCAAACAAGGGCATACAATCGATCTAATCTACCATTACGAAATACTCGGACTACTACTATATACATGGGGGAATTCTACTGATAATATGGTGGTCGACTAGAAATTTTGATCGGAGGAAGACTCCATGATATATGCTCCAGCTTTGTCTTCCTAATCATCATCACTGTTGGGGTCGGAGTCGGTGTCGTCAATGATGATGTAGTCCTCGGGGTGGTTGTCCTCTCCAGGTGTGGGATCTCCCATGAATATTCCTAGCTTCTTCTTTAGGTCTTCATTCTTCTCCAGTAGTACTTCAATTTCCTCTTCATATCCATCGCGTGTAGACTTGAGTTCCTCTTCTAGCTCCATGTTCCGGGACATCACCTTCTTCATGTCCATCATGCTGGTGCACATCTGGTTCTCATGACGACAAATGTGTTGGTTCAACTCCTGGATGTAGGCTGTAATGGACTTGTCCCTCCTCGTGCAAATCATATCCCATTGCTCATCTCGGCGTCCACATATCTGGTAGATGGTGTCCTTAAGATCATTGTGCTAAACTTCGTTGATGCGTCCCATGGCGATGTGAGCTGCCATGCTCTTTCCTAGACTACAGGTTGGTGCATCAAAAGAAAACTCTATGCTCGGTAATTGGTGTGAATTTCCTTCCTGGAACATGTACTCAAATTGTCCAGCGCTCTTCTTCAGGTAGAGTGGTGGTGTAGGTCCCCGTGAAGCTTGGTATTCCGATGCTCAGGTACTTAGTGGCCTCCTTCAAGTGTCGTCCAAAAGGGGTATATTCATCCGGTTGAGCAAACTTGTTCCTTGGGTCCGCCATCTATAGAGTAGAATGTGGAGAAGAGTCAGAAATGAGTAGAGAAGAGTGTCATATGGCTCATCTTAGTGGTCGCGTCCTACAGTCAGTGTGTGCTCTGATACCATCTTGTACCGATCCGACCTCAAATGGTCAAATCTCTGTGCATAAGTGTCATCCCTGGATCGGTAATGCTGACACATACAGTACTCGAGGATTTATAACAAAGTGCAATCACACACTTATTACATCGTATAACTCAAAGAGAGTACTTATTACAATAATATGGCTGAAGGCCATCTAAATAAGATAACTTTAGAAGCTTTGAGGGTAAATGAGTCCATCAACTCCAACGACATAGCTGAGTGCACGACAATGACCTAGAGCACCTTACTCTTAGTCTGAAAACTCTGCAACATAATATGTTGCAACCTGTGTAGGTCAGCACATGGAATATGCTGGCAAGATAATACTATAGAGTAATGAACAAAAACATCTATAACTATATACATATACGGCTGGTGGAGGCTCTATGGTTATCATTTGCATAAAGCTAGTTTTTCCCTACAACAAAGGAATATATTTTATTTAACTACAAGTTTGTTGAAAACATGGAGAAGGTTCCTCAACTCAATCCCAAAATAATAATTATCAACCCAACAATTTAATTAAGTAAAGTGATGAGATGAAATAAAAAATTCAAGTACCAGATACTCAAGATGTCCATAACTGGGGACATGGCTAACCATGATTAGTTTATACACTCTGCAGATGTTTGCGCACTTTTCCCCATAAGACTCGATCTTCTCCGTTGGATTTCTCGCACTACATGATGTTTGAGAAAAGGATGACCAAGACACAGTCTTTTCGAAGAGGTCCCCTTAACCGATAGATAGGCCGGTACACCTACAATCCCCTACATCTGCTAGCCCATCATGGAAAGGATTCCCACAACTTACTCAACTATGCCAGAGCCCATAATGGCTTGTGGCTGCACACATAAGTTTCTAGCATGAATAATCTTATGATCCCTATGAGACTGGGTGGCAAACCATAGGATGGTCACACGGGTACTCCGGGATATCCCAGGACAACACTGGATTACTCCAGGTGCCCAGACAACCACTGGGTGCTCCAAAGTGTCTCAACCAATCCACCCAGATGTGTATTAAAGTAGCCACCTTAAGTTAACCATTAATTAAAACTCTCATATCTGTCATGGATCACTCAAACCAAACCACGTCTACGAGCATAGCATAGCAGTATAAGCATAACGTAGAAGTGACTCCCATGGTTGAAATAAAGACAATAGGTTCTACCTCATCACTACTTAATGATACCCACATGTTATCAAGTCCTAACCATGAAGTGTTTGAGGGTTTGAACTAATGCATAAAAACTGGGTAATAAAGGGTATGATCAAAGTGTTACTTGCCTTGCTGACGATCTGAAAACCCTAGTGACTCTTAGTAGCACGCTTCGCACTCTGAAAACTCTATCGTAAACAAACAATAGCATACATAAGCACTCAAGCAAAGGGGCAAGGGTAAACTCAATAGAAAAGATCCAAATTGAAATTTCAACTAAAGAGCTTTGATTTGCAAAAAGATTCAATCAAATCGGAGCTACGGAACTCAGACTACGATCAAAAGAAGTTTGAATTCAAATATTCTTGAAACCGAATTTTAATTTGTCAAACTCATGTTCAAGTTTATTATCTGGAAAGAGGGGAACAAGACAAAGATTTTGGCATTGGTTTTAGTGGATTTGGACGAACGAGCAAAAAGTAGCGAGGGTTTGAAGATCAGGGACTAATCTGTGATAAAACTAATCGTGGATAGGTCCCTGGCTAAAAATAAAAAAACAAACGAACAAACGTTCGCTAACAAAACTAAACTGAAGAAAACCGTTCGGTAAAGAAACTAATCTAACGAGCGCTTGCAAAATAACGAACTAAAATAAAACCGATCTAAACCTAACTAACCGAAAAAGAAAACCGATGATTTTTACAGGTTAACTGGACTTGGCCGACGGCGGTCAACGGCGAGGCGACGGCGGCGGGCGGCGATGGTGCGGTAGGCGACGGCAGGGCACGGCGGTGAAGCAACATCGGCGGGTGGTGGGCGGCAACGGCGCGGCAAGCGGCGCGGCAGCTGTAGCGGTGGGGCAAGCGGCGCGGCAGCTGTAGCGGTGGGGCAAGCGGCGGGGCGCCGCGCGGCGGCTCGGGGAGGCGGCGGCGGCTGCGGTTGGCGGGGTGAGGAGGAGGAAGCTGTGCGGGGCGGGTTATAAAGGGGGCCGAGAGGGTCTTCTTGGAGGAGGGGGCGCGGCGGGGATCCGGAGTCCGGCTCGGACTCCGGCAGCGGGCGGCGGCCGGACTCCTCCCGCGGAGGAAGGAGGCGGCGGCTGCGGGCCGGCTCGGCTGGGCCTTCAGCCCAGTCGGGCGACGGGGTTTTTTTTTAATAAAATTTCGCCCGAAAGGAAAATTTCTAATAAATTCTAAAAATACCAGAAATAATTTCGCCGTCCAAACTTAATATTTAGGAAAAAGTGAACATTTTTCTGACCTAAAAATCAATTTTAAAAAATGCATATTTTTCTAATTTCAAATAAAATAGCAAATAAAATGCAAATAAAATATTAATTTGATTTTAATATTTCCCCTCCAATATTCCTTTGTTGTTGAAGAAGTCATTTTATCTTCTCTTGTTTATTTTTGTTATTGAAAATAATTGGAGGGTAAAAATATTAAAATCAAATTGATCCTTTCTTCAAATTTGAAATAAATTCAAATATGAAAATTTGTGAAACCTCCAACTCTCTCCTTGGGTCCTTGAGTTGCTTAAGATTTCCAGGATCACAACCAAAATGCAAAATAAAATATGATATGCATATGATAACCTATGTATAACATCCAAATTGAAAATTGGGATGTTACACAAACAAGGTAGGTTCTTGCAAGTTTTCTTAACAAAATATCATGTTGAGCTCCTCGAATATCATGAGTTTTAGATTTCTGTGCGAAAAGTTCTCAAAACTTCAAGGTCAAGCATTGAAATCTTTTTATTGTGTAGAGCTCCTCAAATGGTTTTTTGGCATGAAAACATGCAAGCACCTAGAAAGTTTGATCATGTTTGAGGCTACAAAGTTTTAGATTTTTTATCTATTTTTCTTTAGTTTATTGTTCATAGAGGGTGTAGGGGAACCCGAGAGTGGAAAACCCACTCTCAAACATTTTTTTGTAATTCAAACGTCCCTGATGGAGGCATAGAGTACCTTTGATATTATACCACAACGTTCTCATAACTATTAGTGCAGGATGTAGCACTCCATTGCAAGTTAGTGCAAGTTCAGCTACAATTCATCGTATATGGCACATGGTGCCATGTAGACTAGCTTCTTTTCATAGCCATAGGATCCATGAATGGACCAAGTTCCACTATCAAAATATAATGGAAGAAAACATAAAAACATCGTCTAAGGCACAAGGCAGGAAAACAAAAGCAAAGGTTCATCCCAAAACGAAAGCTCCCATACCGCATGCGCAAAAAAAAGTTCAAACAACATTATTGTAGCATATCGATCCTACACTGCATACCACACAGGGCACCTTTTTTTGAGGAAGTGGACAGTGAGAGAGAACTCTCACTGTATTTTCATATATCTATATAAATGGGGTGTTTACATAGACATACAACTCACATATCTATTACATTTCCACTCCTGGTGTCACTACCAGGATTTGGCTGCTACTCCTTGATCACCGATATGTGCTCTACTATTTGTAAAAAAGGAGGAAAAAAACAGAAGCAGGACTCAACTACGTGTGTCACAGTAGGAGAGCAGGGCAGCCCTACGTGCCACCTTAACTCTGTGTAGTAAAAGCCTTAGATCCTCCTTAAAGCGCTCAAACCAGGATGCAATGGATGGGGCAACACCTCTGAAGTGTTTTTTATTTCTTTCCTTCTAATAGCTCCAAGCAGCAGTCAAGAATAATTCGATGAAGAAAGGGTGGGGCCAGTTTGTTTGTGCCTCTTGCAACGCAGCGAGCCTGTTCTGAAAATCAGGCCAGTCAATATGTAGTTTGGCCCAACACCTCTTGCTGAACGGTCAAGTGAAAATCATATGCTCAAGAGTCTCATCAGTATTATGTCCACAAAGAAGACATGCAAAATCATCACCAATGTTATAGTGTCTTCTCCGTAGCATGTCACGTGTATTTAGCCTATCATGCAGAAGTAGCCAACCGAACACTTTGATCTTCATCATACAATTTGATTTCCAAAGAAGCCAAAAGGCAGGATGAGCTATTGCATCATGGAAGTAGTAGCTCTAGTAATCCTTCGGCCTATAATCAGCAGCGCCCCATGAGTAATATCAGACATCCTTCACTACTGTTGAGGGGTGCAAGTTGGACGAGGCATGCTGGATGTTCTGCACCTCATTGAGAGCTAAAGTGGACAGTGGTAGGTGAAAGGTTTCATGTAGCTCAGTGCTTGCCCATAAATCAGCGACT
This sequence comes from Triticum urartu, assembly GCF_056163025.1. Classification (NCBI taxonomy): domain Eukaryota; kingdom Viridiplantae; phylum Streptophyta; class Magnoliopsida; order Poales; family Poaceae; genus Triticum; species Triticum urartu. Next base: position 144,562,784 of record NC_141879.1, on the reverse strand, counting down.
GTCATATCTTCATGCAAGGCAAAAGAGAAGGCACGTGGGTGCGATGATTGTAGTACGTCACTTGACCACAAGTCTTTCCAGAGCAACATAGTCGAGCCATCAACCACTTGGACACAGGAAACTCCTCGGTAAATGGGTGTTAACTTGAGGACATCTTTCCACCAAAAAGATCCAACCGAATCCTTCGCATGAGGTACTTGATTGACATACTGATTATCCCAAAGCAAATTAACCCACGGAACGTCAAGCTTGTTGTAGAACTTATGCAAAAATTTCAACAAGAGAGCTTCATTGTGGATTTTAATGTTAATCACTCCCAACCCATGGAACAAGAGAGCTTGATTTTAACTTACATAGGGCACGTTATCACATATATCTCTTCCTTTGCCCCGTATCCTCACCATGTAATTCCTCCATTATAAGACTGTAGCTCTTTCAGCTCCATACCTTCTCATGAAATCTTCACATATGTTTCCATATGGTTGCAAAATAAGGCTAACACAGCTAGAAAGGTTCGTTCCAAGAGCATCTCTAACAGATCCCGTAAAAGGTGTTAGAGGAGTAAAAATTCGGTCTTCCTCCTCTAAATCGCACCTAACCAATCCCCTCACTGTCAGAGGAGTAATTTTTTTACTCTGGCACCACCCTAACTCTCAACTATACTTTGCCGCCTACCCGTGGAGTAAAAGTTTTGCGATCCACCCCACACCACATCATCGCCGGTGTTGCCTCAGGTGACCAACCTTTGCCTCCGCAGACACACTGTTGCCTCCGCTGCCCTCCTGCCCTACTCCAAGATGCTAGTTGGTCGGTGCCCTCGCGGAAATCAAGCTCTATCGCCGCCGCCGCATCGATCCCGTAGCTGGGAGCACGCGTCACATCGTCTTCGTCCAATCCCCTCCATCGGTCGCCGGCCATCTCGAAGTCCCACTAACCAACTAGCTGCTTGGGCATCGGCTCAACATTGCCAGTTGGTCTTGACACTTCCGCCGTCTTTCAAGTGTTCGACGGATTACCTAGGTGAGTTTTTTTGTGCTTTTTCACCTCATTTTTCCTTTTGGCAATTGAATGGACCTTGTCATTTCTAGTGTAGATGAAGAGGTTGAGGGAGTTGAACTTCGATGACTCTTCATTGGATGAGGAGGAACAACATGATGACAACTTGGAAATGGTCGTTGCCATGATCTTCAATGGGGATTTTCAACGGTCGAGAGTAGGGTCACAATTTGGCCATATGCATATCAATTAGGATAGAACGGAGGGCCATGCCAAGATTATGAGGGATTACTTTAACCTTGATGCAACCTGTCCGGGGAAGTATTTTCTCTGGCGATTTTGGATGCACACAATTCTCTTCATCACATTGCCAAAGATGTGGAGAAGCACGATGATTGGTTCAAACTTAGATGGAGTGCATCCGGAGAGATCGGTGTGAGCCCTTTGATGAAGTGTATCGCGGTTGTTTGATTGCTTGCCTATGGGTGTTTGGACGACGCCATTGACGAATATGCCCGCGTTGGAGAAGATACTATCTTGGAGGCCGCTCGAAGGTACACAAAAGCCATGATTATGATATTTGGGTCGGAGTACTTGAAGGCACCCACCGATGAAGACAACGAGAGGCTCTTGGGAATGAGTGACGAATGAGGATGTCTTGTGATGCTTGGATCAATTGATTGCATGCATTGGACATGGAAGAATTGCCCTGTGGTATGGAAAGGTTAGTACAAAGGCCACTGCAAAGATCCAACAATCATTTCTTGAGGCTGTTGTGTTGGAGGTTCGATGGATTTGACATTCATTCTTTGGATTGCCTGGCTCTCATAATGACCAGAATGTGTTGTCGACATCATTATTATTCGCTACGCTTGTTTCCGGAGATGCCTTGATAACCCACAAGTATAGGGGATCGCAACAGCTTACGAGGGTAGAGTATTCAACCCAAATTTATTAATTCGGCACAAGGGGAGCCAAAGAATATTCTCAAGTATTAGCAGCTGAGTTGTCAATTCAACCACACCTAGAAACTTAGTATCTGCAGCAGAGTGTTTAGTAGCAAAGTAATATGATAGTGATGGTAACGGTAACAAAAGAGTAATGAAAGCAAATTAATGCTTTTGGTATTTTGTGGTGATTGTAACAATAGCAACGGGAAAGTAAATAAGCGTAAACCAGTATATGGAAAGATCGTAGGCATTGGATCAATGATGGATAATTATGTCGGATGCGGTTCATCATGTAACAATCATAACATAGGGTGACACAGAACTAGCTCCAATTCGTCAATGTAATGTAGGCATGTATTCCGAATATAGTCATACGTGCTTATGGAAAAGAACTTGCATGACATCTTTTGTCCTACCCTCCCGTGGCAGCGGGGTCCTAATGGAAACTAAGGGATATTAAGGCCTCCTTTTAATAGAGAACCGGAACAAAGCATTAGCACATAGTGAATACATGAACTCCTCAAACTACGGTCATCACCGGTAAGTATCTCGATTATTGTCACTTCGGGGTTAATGGATCATAACACATAATTGATGACTATAGACTTGCAAGATAGGATCTAGAACTCTCATATATTGATGAAAACATAATAGGTTCAGATCTGAAATCATGGCACTTGGGCCCTAGTGACAAGCATTAAGCATAGCAAAGTCATAGCAACATCAATCTCAGAACATAGTGGATACTAGGGATCAAACCCTAACAAAACTAACTCGATTACATGATAAATCTCATCCAACCCATCACCGTCCAGCAAACCTACGATGGAATTACTCATGCACGGCGGTGAGCATCATGAAATTGGTGATGGAGGATGGTTGATGATGACGACGGCAACGAATCCCCCTCTCCGGAGCCCCGACTGGACTCCAGATCAGCCCTCCCGGGAGGTTTTAGGGCTTGGCAGCGGCTCCGTATCGTAAAACGCGATGATTTCTTCTCTTGGATTTTTTCTCCCCGAAAGCAGTTATATAGAGTTTGAGTTGGAGTCGGGGGGGTCTCCAGGGGCCCACGAGGTAGGGGGCGCGCCCTAGGAGGGGGGCGCCCCCCACCCTCGTGGCAAGGGTGTGGGCCCCCTGGTCTTCATCTTTGGCGAGGATTTTTTATTATTTATTGTAAGATATTCCATGGAGTTTCAGGTCATTCCAAGAACTTTTGTTTTCTGCACATAAAACAACATCATGGCAATTCTGCTAAAAACATCATCAGTCCGGGTTAGTTCCATTCAAATCATACAGGTTAGAGTCCAAAACAAGGGCAAAAGTGTTTGGAAAAGTAGATACGACGGAGACATATCAACTCCCCCAAGCTTAAACCCTTGCTTGTCCTCAAGCAATTCAGTTGACAAACTGAAAGAAATAAATAAAAACTTTTACAAACTCTGTTAGCTCTTGTTGATGTAAATATGTCAAGCTAGCATTCAAGTTTTCAGCAAAGATTATAACTAACCACATTTGCAATAATTCTCGGGTCTCATGTTTACTCATATCAATAGCATAATCAACTAGCGAGCCATAATAATAAAACACGGATGACAACACTTTCTCAAAACAATCATAATATGATATAACAAGATGGTATCTCACTAGACCTTTCTGAAACCGGAAAACATAAATGCAGAACACCATTAAAGTTCAAGGACTGACTAGACATTGTAATTCATGGTAAAAGAGATCCAATCATAGTCACACCCAATATAAATTAACAGTAATGAATGCAAATGACAACGGTGCTCTCCAACTGGTGCTTTTTAATAAGAGGGTGATGACTCAACATAAAAGTAAATGGATAGGCCCTTCGCAGAGGGAAGCAGGGGTTTGTAGAGGTGCCAGAGCTCGGTTTTGAAATAGAGGTGAATAATATTTTGAGCGGTATACTTTCATTGTCAACATAACAACCAAGAGATGGCTATATCTTCCATGCTACACACATTATAGGCGGTTCCCAAACAGAATGGTAAAGTTTATACTCCCCTCCACCAACAAACATCAATCCATGGCTTGCTCAAAACAACGAGTGCCTCCAACATACATCAGGTCCCAGGGGGATTTTTGTTTGCAATTATTTTGATTTAGTTTGCATAAAGCATGGGACTGGGCATCCCGGTGACCAGCCATTTATCTCGTGAGTGAGGAGCGGAGTCCACTCCTCTTGAGAATAACCCGCCTAACATGGAAGATACAGACAACCCTAGTTGATACATGAGCTATTCGAGCATACAAAACAGGATATTTATTTGAAGGTTTAGAGTTTGGCACATACAAATTTACTTGGAACGACAGGTAGATACCGCATATAGGAAGGTATAGTGGACTCATCTGGAATAACTTTGGGTTTTAAGGGATTGGATGCACAAGCAGTATTCCCGCTTAGTACAGGTGAAGGCTAGCAAAAGACTGGGAAGCGACCAGCTAGAGAGCGACAACAGTCATGTACATGCATTAAAATTAATAAACATTGGATGCAAGCATGAGTAGGATATAGTCCACCATAAACATAAATATCGTGAAGGCTATGTTGATTTGTTTCAACTACATGCGTGAACATGTGCCAAGTCAAGTCACTAAAATCATTCAGAGGAGGATACCACCCTATCATACCACATCATAACCATTTTAATAGCATGTTGGCACGCAAGGTAAACCATTATAACTCATAGCTAATCAAGCATGGCACAAGCAACTATGATCTCTAATTTTCATTGAAAACATGTTTATTCATAACAAGCTGAATCAAGAACGATGAACTCATCATATATACAAAAACAAAAGAGGTCGAGTTCGTACCAGCTTTTCTCATCTCAGTCAGTCCATCATATATCATCATAATTGCCTTTACTTGCACGACCGAACGATGTGAATAATAATAAGAGTGCACATGCATTGGACTAAGCTGGAATCTGCGAGCATTCAATAAATAGGAGAAGTCAAAGCAATATGGGCTCTTTTGTCAGATAAACAATAATGCATATAAGAGCCACTTCAACAATTTAATCATGGTCTTCTCCTACTGAACCCCAAAGAAATAAAAGAAATAAACTATTTATACGGGAAAGCTCCCAACAAGCAAAAGAAGAACGGGAAATATTTTTGGGTTTTCTTTTTAATTACTACTACAAGCATGGAAAGTAAATTAATTAAAAGCTCCAACTATTTTTTTTGGTTTTTCTTAAGGTTTATTAAACACACAAGAAGAAAGGATAAAAGGAAATAAACTAGCATGGATGATACAATGAAAAAGTATGAGCACCGACATCTATCAATGAGTGTGTGTGAACATAAATGTAATGTCGGTGAGAAATACGTACTCCCCCAAGCTTAGGCTTTTGGCCTAAGTTGGTCTATGGCCACGGCTGGCCTGGCTGATATCCATAATAATAGCTGTTGGGGTTGTACTGTGATGCAGCGGCTACCGCCTCCTGAGCTGCAGTGTGGCGACGAGCGGCCTCCGCTCTCCTCTCGTAATCATCTGCGTCCTCTCTGGTAATAGTATATCCTCCTCTTGCCTGATAATCAAACAAAGCAGGAGCAGGGAGAGTAATATGGACAGCACGACGTCTGTTGAAGATTAGTCGGTACTGGAGAGGTGATTCGTTCCTCTCGACAAAATGGTGGGAAACCATATAATCAAAATCTAAATAAGCAGGAGGCAACTCCATGTCTCCTTCACGAATGTCTATCTCAAGAAATTTAGCTAAGCGGGTTGCATAAATTCCTCCAAAGAAATCTCCATTATGTCTATTATGATGGAACCTACGAGCTACAATGGCTCCCATATGATAAGATTGGTCTCCTGACACAGCACTCCTGATAATGCTAAGGTCAGGGACACACATGTGACATGCTTCATCCTTAGCATTTATGCACCTACCTATGAAAAGAGCAAAATAATGTATAGGAGGAAAGTTAATGCTCCCTATGGTAGCTTGCGTTATATCTCTAGATTCCCCTACAGTTATACTAGCAAGAAAGTTTCTAAATTCAGATTTAGGAGGATCCCTAACACTACCCCATTGTGGAAGTTTGCAGGAAGAAGTGAAATCCTCTAAGTCCATGGTATAAGATTTGTCATAAAGATCAAACATGACTGAAGGAGAATTACGCGAAGATGAATACTCAAACCTCCTCACAAAAGAGCTTGTGCGATCATGATACTGGGGGCATTTGTCTGCCTCAAAGTCCTCAAGACCGACATTATGCAAATATGCGTTAAATTCTTCTTTAATTCCCACTCGATCCTTAAAATTTTCAGAAGGCCACTCACAAGGACGCACTGGAGCGTCTCTTGGAGGCTCCTCATCAGCATCACGCATTGCAAGCCTGGGTCCTTGCTTCCTTGAGGAACCACCTTGGAACATTTTCCTAAGCATTTTTCTTCCTCTAAAAAATTCTGAAATTTTTGAGTAACTTCAAAATAAAAGTAAACCAATCTCAATAATATTGATAGCAATTACTCCTACAAGTGCCTAGGGCCTATATCATGCATCAAAACTACTTTTAACCATATAAATTTGACATGCAAGCTCAAGAACAGGGTCACCTAAGCAACAAAAATTTGTTATGAATAAAGCACTAGAACAAAAACTAATTGGACCAATGGAGGAGTCACATACCAAGGAACAATCTCCCCAAGCAGTTTTGTGAGAGGTGCTTTGAGCAAGGAGATCGAAAATGGCAGCAAAACGAGCTTGGACTCGGGTTTGAGCTGGTTTTTCGTGTTTGGGGAGGAAGATGAAGTGTGTGGCTAAAAGAATAAGTGGAGGAGGGCCACCGTGGGCCCACGAGGCAGGGGGCACGCCTTAGGGGGGTGGGCGCGCCCTCCACCCTCGTGGCAAGGTGGTTGGCCCCCCTGGTGTGTTCTTTGTTCCATAAATCCTCAAATATTCTAGAAAAAATCATATTTAATTTTCAGGGCATTTGAAGAACTTTTATTTTTGAGGTATTTTTATATTGCACGGATAATCAGATAACAGACAGAAGATTATTTATTTTTACTTTATTTCAACTAAATAACAGAAAGTATAGAGAGGGTACAGAAGGTTGTGCTTCTAGTTTCATCCATCTCATGCTCATCAAAAGGAATCCACTAACAAGGTTGATCAAGTCTTGTTAACAAACTCATTCCGATTATCATGAAACCGGAGAAATTTCGAATAACACTAGGTTATCTCAACGGGGATATGCACATCCCCAATAATAAGTATATCATATTTCTTCTTGACAGTAGGGAGAGGAAATTCAAAACCTCCAAATATAATCGATGGAATTTTTCCGATAGAATTGATACTATGAACTTGAGGTTGTTTCCTCGGAAAGTGTACCGTATGCTCATTACCATTGACATGAAAAGTGACATTGCCTTTGTTGCAATCAATAACAGCTCGTGCAGTATTAAGAAAAGGTCTTCCAAGAATAATAGACATACTATCGTCCTCGGGAATATCAAGAATAACAAAGTCCGTTAAAATAGTAACGTTTGCAACCACAACAGGTACATCCTCACAAATACCGACAGGTATAGAGGTTGATTTATCAGCCATTTGCAAAGATATTTTAGTAGGTGTCAACTTATTCAAATCAAGTCTACGATATAAAGAGAGAGGCATAACACTAACACCGGCTCCAAGATCACATAAAGCAGTTTTAACATAGTTTCTTTTAATGGAGCATGGTATAGTAGGTACTCCTGGATCTCCAAGTTTCCTTGGTATTCCACCCTTAAAAGTATAATTACCAAGCATGGTGGAAATTTCAGCTTCCGGTATCTTTCTTTTATTTGTAATAATATCTTTCATGTACTTAGCATAAGGATTGGTTTTAAGCATATCAGTTAATCGCATATGTAAAAAGATAGGTCTAATCATTTCAGCAAAGCGCTCAAAATCCTCATCATCCTTTTTCTTGGATGGTTTGGGAGGAAAAGGTATGGGTTTCTGAACCCAAGGCTCTCTTTCTTTACCATGTTTCCTAGCAACAAAATCTTTCTTATCATAATGTTGATTCTTTGATTGTGGGTTATCAAGATCAACATCAGGTTCAATTTCTACATCATTATCATTACTAGGTTGAGCATTATCATGAACATCATCATTAACATTTTCATTAGGTTCATGTTCATTGCCAGATTGTGTTTCAGCATCAAAAATAGAAATATCATTTGGATTCTCAGGTGCTTTTTCAACAATAGGATCACTAGAAGCATGCAACGTCCTATAATTTTTCTTTTTCTTCTTTCTAGAAGAACTAGGTGCATCTAAATTATTTCTCTGAGAATCTTGCTCAATTCTCTTAGGATGGCCTTCAGGATACAAATGTTCCTGAGTCATTCTACCACCTCTAGTCATAACTCTAACAACATTACCATTATTCTTACTATTCAGTTCATTGAGCAATCATTTTGAGCTTTAAGTACTTGTTCTACTTGAGTGGTAACCATAGAAGCATGTTTACTAATAAGTTTAAGTTCACCTTTAACATTAGCCATATAATCACCCAAGTGTTTAATCATATCAGAATCTTGTTTTAATTGTCTACCAAAATAAGCATTGAAGTCTTCTTTCTTAAACATAAAATTATCAAACTCATCCAAGCATTGGCTAGCAATTTTAGTAGGAGGGATTTCAGCTTTATCATATCTATAGAGAGAATTTACCTTTACTACCTGTGTCGGGTTATCGAGGTCTGGAGGTTCTTCAATAAGTAAAGGATCAAGGTCATATGTTTCTTCAATAGGCGGTAAATTAAGACCATGTATTTCTTCAATAGGAGGTAAATTCTTAACATCTTCAGCTTTAATACCTTTTTCTTTCATGGATTTCTTTGCCTCTTGCATATCTTCAGGACTGAAAAATAGAATACCCCTCTTCTTTGGAGTTGGTTTAGGAATAGGATCATTAATTGGAGCAGGAGCTGGCTCAGGAGCTGTCTCAGGAGCTGGCTTAGGAGCTACCCAATTATTTTCATTTGTCAACATATTATTCAATAAGATTTCAGCTTCATCCGGTGTTCTTTCCCTGAAAAGAGAACCAGCACAACTATCCAGGTAATCTCTGGAAGCATCGGTTAGTCCATTATAAAAGATATCAAGTATTTCATTTTTCTTAAGAGGATGATCAGGCAAAGCATTAAGTAACTTGAGAAGCCTCCCCCAAGCTTGTGGGAGACTCTCTTCTTTAATTTGCACAAAGCTGTATATTTCCTTTAAAGCAGCTTGTTTCTTATGAGCAGGGAAATATTTAGCAGAGAAGTAGTAAATCATATCCTAGGGACTACGCACACAACCAGGATCAAGAGAATTAAACCATATCTTAGCATCACCCTTTAATGAGAACAGAAATATTTTAAGGATATAAAAGTAGCGAGATCTCTCATAATTAGTGAACAGGGTGGCTATATCATTCAATTTAGTAAGATGTGCCACAACAGTTTCAGATTCATAGCCATGAAAAGGATCAGATTCAACCAAAGTAATTATATCAGGATCAATAGAGAATTCATATTCCTTATCAGTAACACATATAGGTGAAGTAGCAAAAGCAGGGTCAGGTCTCATCCTAGCATTTAGAGATTGCTTATTCCATTTAGCTAATAACCTTTTGAGTTCATATCTATCTTTGCAAGCTAAAATAGCTAAAGAAGCATCTTGATCAAATAAATAACCCTCAGGAATAACAAGTGATTCTTCATCATCACTTTCATCTTCATAATCAGATTCAATATTTTCAATCTCTCTAGCCCTAGCAAGTCGTTCCTCGAGAAAATCACTAAGTGGCATAGTAGTATCAGGCATAGAGGTAGTTTCATCATAAGTATCATGTATAGCAGAAGTAGCATCATCAATAACATGCGACATATCAGAACGAATAGCAGAAGCAGGTTTAGGTGTCGCAAGCTTACTCATAACAGAAGGTGAAGCAAGTGCAGAGCTATATGGCAGTTCCTTACCTCCCCTCGTAGTTGAGGGATAAATTGTTGTCTTAGCATCTTTCAAGTTCTTCATAGTATCCAGCAGATATAAATCCCAAGTGACTCAAAGAATATAGCTATGCTCCCCAGCAACGGCGCCAGAAATTAGTCCTGATAACCCACAAGTATAGGGGATCACAAGAGCTTTCGAGGGTAGAGTATTCAACCCAAATTTATTGATTCGACACAAGGGGAGCCAAAGAATATTCTCATGTATTAGCAGCTGAGTTGTCAATTCAACCACACCTGGAAACTTAGTATCTGCAGCAGAGTGTTTGGTAGAAAAGTAATATGATAGTGATCGTAACGGTAACAAAAGAGTAATGAAAGCAAAGTAATGTTTTTGGTATTTTGTAGTGATTGTAACAATAGCAACGGGAAAGTAAATAAGCGTAAACCAGTATATGGAAAGCTCGTAGGCATTGGATCAATGATGGATAATTATGCCGGATGCGGTTATCATGTAACAATCATAACATAGGGTGACACAGAACTAGCTCCAATTCGTCAATGTAATGTAGGCATGTATTCCGAATATAGTCATACGTGCTTATGGAAAAGAACTTGCACGACATATTTTGTCCTACCCTCCTGTGGCAGCGGGGTCCTAATGGAAACTAAGGGATATTAAGGCCTCCTTTTAATAGAGAACCGGAACAAAGCATTAGCACATAGTGAATAGATGAACTCCTCAAACTACGGTCATCACCGGTAAGTATCTCGATTATTGTCACTTCGGGGTTAACGGATCATAACACATAATAGGTGACTATAGACTTGCAAGATAGGATCTAGAACTCTCATATATTGATGAAAACATAATAGGTTCAGATCTGAAATTATGGCACTCGGGCCCTAGTGACAAGCATTAAGCATAGCAAAGTCATAGCAACATCAATCTCAGAACATAGTGGATACTAGGGATCAAACCCTAACAGAACTAACTCGATTACATGATAAATCTCATCCAACACATCACCGTCCAGCAAGCCTACGATAGAATTACTCACGCATGGCGGTGAGCATCATGAAATTGGTGATGGAGGATGGTTGATGATGATGACGGCGACGAATCCCCCTCTCCGGAGCCCCGAACGGACTCCACATCAGCCCTCCCGAGAGGTTTTAGGGCTTGGCGGCGGCTCCGTATCGTAAAACATGATGATTCCTTCTCTTGGATTTTTTTCTCCCCAAAAGCAGTTATATAGAGTTGGAGTTGGAGTCGGGGGGTCTCCAGGGGGCCCACGAGGCAGGGGCGCGCCCCCCACCCTTGTGGCAAGCGTGTGGGCCCCCTGGTCTTCATCTTTGGCGTGGATTTTTTATTATTTATTGTAAGATATTCCATGGAGTTTCAGGTCAGTCCGTGAAATTTTGTTTTCTGCACATAAAACAACATCATGGCAATTCTACTGAAAACAGCGCCAGTCCGGGTTAGTTCCATTCAAATCATACAAGTTAGAGTCCAAAACAAGGGCAAAAAGGGTTTGGAAAAGTAGATACGACGGAGACGTATCATGCCCCTCCTTGCAACTATGTTATATATGGCGTCAGTACATGTTAGGTTAATACCTCGCATATGGCATTTATCCTCCATAGTCCACATTGTCAAGACAATCCAACGTTCCAAAGGGAAAAAGAGATCTCACTTTGCAATGCATCAGGAGTCGGCAAGGAAGGATGTGGAGAGGAATTTCGGTGTGCTTCAGAAGCGCTTTGGCATTATTCGAGGCCCTACCAAATATTGGAACCCCAAGGTCGTATGGAAAATAATGACATATTGCATCATCTTGCATAACATGATCATTGAAGATGAGAGAGGCATTGCCACAAAAGTTTTGGTACATCTCCAATGTGGATCCTATTGAGCCGAAGCATGACGCAAACATGATACATAGATTTGTCGTAGCACATCGAAGCATCGAGACTCGAGAAGTTCATACCCAGCTTCAAGATGATCTTGCTGAGCATCAGTGGCAACTTCATAGCACTTCATAATTGTGCTTTTATCATGCTCTTTACTTCATTTAAACCCTTTCGTGTGTTTGACTTTGACTATTTGGTTTGTAAAATCTGAATTTGTAATATTCACGAATTGTGTGAACCTTAATTATTATGTTTGGATTTAATGTGTATGGAAATATGTAGTTGAAATGTTATATGTAAACTTGAACATAAAGATTTGGCAGGGAAAAAATGAGGGTGTTAAGTTTAGGGGATCGGTTAGGAACTCCACTTTCTTAAGGAGCAAATATAAGGAGTTAAAAGGATAAGAGTCAATATAGATGCCTAAATTATAAGGGATTGGTTATAGATGCTCTAAGAAGGCTATCTGTCCTTCTGCTGCTTTGTATTTCATCTGTTAGGGCATCTCTAGCCGAAGTATCAAAAGGACTTAAGTCCTTAAAAGATTCCCTTTTGAGGAGTTAAACTGGACCCAGCCAAACTCCCAAAAGGGTTAGCTCTTCAAATACTTTAGGAGACGCATCAGCCGCCTCTCAATTTTGAGTAGGTGAAACAACTTCTCGGCAAAGGATTCCCTTGCCTAGCACGGTCGCTCTCTTCCCCACTTGATGGCCTCCACACCGGTCCTAGCCTCCTTGACTCCAATGGCCACCATGCAGGCATGTAGGCAATGTACAGCCCCCGCCTCGCTCCCTTGCCCACTTTGATTTGTTTGGCGCCAGCCATCGTGATACGTCCATTTTGCATCATGTTTACCTACTATTATCTATGATGTTTTTATCCATAATAATGCTTTTTGGAGTAATTCTAATGCATTTTCTCTCATAATATGCAAGGTATACACAAAGAGGGAGAATTTCGGCAGCTGGAAATCTGGACGTGGAAAAGCAACGTCAAGCTACCTATTCTGCACAACTCCGAACAAGCTGAAACTTCACGGAGAATTTTTATGGAATATATGAACAATATTGGAGCAAATAAGTACTAGAGGAGGCCGACCAGGTGGGCACAACCTACCTGGGCGCACCAGGGAGACCAGGCACGCTCTGGTAGGTTGTACTCACCCAGGCCCACCTCTGGTGCCCATCTTCTAGTATATAAGTCATTTTGACCTAGAAAAAATAAGGGGAGGACTTTCGGGACGGAGCACCGCCGTCTCGAGGTGGAACTTGGGCAGGAGCACTTTTGCCCTCCGGCGGAGCGATTCCGCCGGGGGAACTTCCCTCCCGAAGGGGGAAACCATCGTCATCATCATCACCAACAACTCTCCCGTCTTGGGGAGGGCAATCTCCATCAACATCTTCAACAACACCATCTCATCTCAAACCCTAGTTCATCTCTTGTGTTTAGTCTTGTTACCGAAACTATAGATTGGTGCTTGTGGGTGACTAGTAGTGTTGATTACATCTTCTAGTTGATTATTATATGGTTTATTTGGTGTAAGATTATATGTTCAGATCCAATATGCTATATAATACCCCTCTGATCTTTAGCATGATTATCATTTGTGGGTAGTTACCATTGTTCTTGAGGTCACGGGAGAAATCATGTTGCAAGTAATCATGTGAACTTGATATGTGTTCGATATTTTGATACTATGTATGTTGTGATTCCCTTAGTGGTGTCATGTGAACGTCGAATACATGACACTTCACCATATTTGAGCCTAAGCGAATGCATTGTGGAGTAGCAATTAGATGATGGGTTGCGAGAGTGACAGAAGCTTAAACCCTAGTTTATGCGCTATTTCGTAAGGGACCGATTGGACCCAAAAGTTTAATGCTATGGTTAGAATTTATTCTTAATACTTTTCTCATAGTTGCGGATGCTTGCGGGGGGGGGGGGGGGGGGGTGGGGGTGGGGTTAATCGTAAGTAGGAGGTTTGTTCAAGTAAGAATAGCACCTAAGCACCGGTCCACCCACATATCAAATTATCAAAGTATTGAACATGAATCAAATCAACATGGTGAAATTGACTAGATGAAAATCTTGGGTACCCTCAAGAATGCTTTGCTTATCATAAGAAACCATATTGGCCTGTCCTTTTCCTCAAAAGTATTGGGCTAGCTTTCTGCACTTTTGCTACTATTATCGTTACTTGCTCGTTACAAATTATCTTGCTATCAAACTACTCTGCTACTTACAATTTCAGCACTTGCAGACATTACCTTCCTGAAAACCACTTGTCATTTCCTTCTGATCCTCATTGGGTTCGACACTCTTACTTATCTAAAAGAGCTACAATTGATCCCCTATACTTGTGGGTCATCAAGGCTATTTTTTGGCACCGTTGCCGGGGAGTGAAGTGCCTTTGGTAAGTGGAATTTGGTAAGGAAACATTTATATAGTGTGCTGAAATTTATTGTCACTTGTTACTATGGAAAACAATCCTTTGAGGGGTTTGTTCGGGGTATCTTCACCTCGACCGGAACCACAATTAGCTACCCCTCAACCTACTGCACCTACTGAAAATATTGAATATGAAATTCCTTCGGGTGTGATAAAGCAACTGCTAGCTAACCCTTATGTAGGAGACGGAACCGAACATCCTGATATTTGTGGATTGTTCAAGCTTACAGGTTTACCCAGAGATGAAGTTATGAAGAAGGTTTTCCCTTTACCTTTGAAGGGAAAAGCACTGGCATGGTATAGGCTATGCGATGATATTGGATCCTGGAATTGGAATCTATTGAAATTGGAGTTCCGTCAAAAAATTATCCTATGCATCTAGTTCATCGTGATCGGAATTATATATATAATTTTTGGCCTCGTGAAGCAGAAAGTATCGCTCTAGCTTGGGGGAGGTTGAAGTCAATGTTATATTCATGCCCCAATCATGAGCTCTCAAGAGAAATTATTATCCGGAATTTTTATGCTTGGCTTTCTCGTAATGATCAAACCATGCTTGGTACTTCTTGTGCTGGTTCTTTTATGAAGAAGACTATTGAATTCTGGTGGGATCTTTTGGAAAGAATTAAATGCAACTCTGAAGATTTGGAACTCGACGAAGGTAAGGAGTCAGGTATTAAACTTAAGTATGATTGTGTTAAATATTTTATGAATACTGATGCTTTTCAAAAATTTAGCACTAAATATGGACTTGACTCTAAGATAGTAGCTTCCTTTTGTGAATCATTTGCTACTCATGTTGATCTCTCTAAAGAGAAGTGGTTTAAATATCACCCACCTATCAAAGAAGAAATTGAAGAACCAATACCTGTTAAATAAGAAACTATAATTTATAATGTTGATCCAGCTGTTCCTACTGCTTATATTGAGAAACCACCTTTCCCTGTTAGGATAAAGGAACATGCTAAAGTTTCAACTACGGTCAACAAAAGTTACATTAGAACACCTAAACCTGATGAACAAATTAAAGTAGAACCTAGTATTGCTATGGTTAAGGATCTCTTGGAAGAAAATGTAGATGGACATGTTATTTACTTCTGCGAAGAAGCTACTAGAATTGCCAAACCTGATAAAAAGTATAAACATAGACCTGTTGTTGGCATGCCCGTTGTCTTTGTTAAAATAGGATATCACTGTTATCATGGTTTATGTGACATAGGTGCTAGCATGAGTTCTATCCCCTATTCCTTATATCAAAAAATTATGAATGACATAACACCCGTAGACATAGAAGACATAGATGTTACTATCAAACTTGCTAATAGAGACACTATATCACCAATTGGGATTGTTAGAGATGTTGAAGTCTTGTGTGGGAAAATAAAATACCCTACTGATTTTCTTGTTCTTGGTTCCCCACAAGATGACTTATGTCCCATTATCTTTGGTAAACCTTTCTTGAACACCGTTAATGCTAGAATAGACTGTGAGAAACAAATTGTCGGTGTTAGTTTTGGTGATGAGTCTCATGAGTTTAATTTTTCCAAGTTTAGTAGAAAACTTCATGAAAAAGAATTGCCTAGTAAATATGAATTAATTGGTCTTGCTTCTATTGTTGTGCCTCCTACTGATCCAGTAGAACAATATTTGCTGGACCATGAAAATGATTTACATATGCATGAAAGAAATGAAATAGATAAGATTTTCTTTGAACAACGTCCTCTGCTTAAACACAATTTACCTATTAAAACTCTAGGAGGTCCTTCTCCACCTATAGGCAATCCTGTGTTTGAATTAAAACAATTGCCAGACACTTTGAAATATGATTATCTTGATGAAAAGAAGATATATCCTATTCTTATTAGTGCTAACATTTCAGAACATGAAGAGGAAAGATTATTGAAAGTTCTAAGAAAGCACCAAGCTGCTATTGGATGTACTCTTGATGATTGAAAGGGCATTAGTCCCACTCTATGTCAGCACAAAATTAATATGGAACCTGATGCTAAACCCGTTGTTGATCACCAACGTCGGTTAAATCCAAAAATGAAGGAAGTGGTAAGAACGGAAATCTGAAAACTTTTGGAAGAAGGTATAATCTATCCTATAGCTGATACTAGATGGGTAAGTCATGTTCATTGTATCCCTAAAAAGTGAGGTATTACTGTTGTTCCTAATGATAAGAATGAACTTATTCCACAAAGAATTGTTACAGGTTATAGAATGGTTATTGCTTTTAGAAAATTAAACAAAGCAACTAGAAAAGATCATTACCCTCTGCCTTTTATTGATCAAATGCTAGAAAGATTATCTAATCACACGCATTCTTGCTTACTTGATGGATATTCTGGTTTGTCACAAACACCTATTTCTCAACCTGATCAAGAAAAGACCACTTTTACTTGTCCCTTTGGAACTTATGCTTATAGACGTATGCATTTTGGTTTATGCAATGCACCTGCTACCTTTCAAAGATGTATGACTGCTATATTCTCTGACTTTTGTGAAAAGATTGTTGAGGTTTTCATGGATGATTTCTCTGTTTATGGGAAGTCTTTTGATGATTGTTTAAGCAATCTTGATCGAGTTTTGCAGATATGTGAAAAAACAAATCTTGTCTTGAATTGGGAAAAGTGCCACTTTATGGTAAATGAAGTCATCGTCTTCGGTCATAAAATTTCTGAAAGAGGTATTGAAGTGGACAAAGCTAAGGTTGATGCGAAAAAATGCCATGTCCTAAAGATATCAAAGGTATTTGTAGTTTCCTAGGTCATGTTGGTTTCTATAGGAGATTTATCAAAGACTTTTCTAAAATTTCTAGGCCTCTTACGAATTTTTGCAAAAGGACATTCCTTTTGTTTTTATGATGATTCTTTAGAAGCCTTTGAAACACTCAAGAAAGCCTTAATTTCTGCACCTATTGTTCAACCACCTGATTGGAACTTGCCTTTTTGAAATTATGTGTGATGCTAGTGATTATGTTGTTGGTGCTGTTCTAGGACAAATAGTTGATAAGAAACTGAATGTTATTCATTATTCTAGTAAAACTCCAGACAGTGCTCAACGAAATTATGCAACTACTAAAAAAGAATTCTTAGCAGTGGTGTTTGCTTGTGATAAATTTAGACCTTACATGTGATAGCCTGGCTTATTAGGGATGATAGACTACTCATATCAATAAGGAATTCCTTCTTTTCCAGGAGCCCATTCAGACAGAACTCCAAAGTTAAGCGTCCTCAGCTTGGAGTAGTTTCAGGATGGGTGACCGACCGGTAAGTTGCTCCCAGGTGCGCACGAGTGAGGACAAAGTGCATAGAAAAGACTAGTATTGATCTGTGGGGCCAGTCTAGATCCCGCCAGGAGTAACGACCGCTGGCGGGTGTGTCCGGGGCATTACATTACATTGTTGATTCAAAAGTAATTGTTCACACCAATCATGCTGCTATTAAATATCTTATGGAAAAGAAAGATGCTAAACCTAGACTTATTCGATGGGTTCTCTTGTTACAATAATTTGATTTACACATCACTGATAGAAAAGGAGCTGAGAATCCCGTAGGTGATAATTTGTCTAGGCTTGAAAATGTTCTTGATGACCCACTACCTATTGATGATAGTTTTCCTGATGAGCAGTTAGCTGCAATAAATGTTGGTCATAACACTCCTTGGTATGCTGACTATGCTAAGTACATTGTTGCTAAATATTTACCACCTATTTTTACATATCAACAAAAGAAAAAAATTATTCTATGATCTAAGACACTACTTTTGGGATGACCCACATCTTTATTAAGGAGTAGATGGTATTATTAGACGTTGTGTACCTGAGCATGAACAGGGACAAATCATATGGAAATGTCACTCTGAAGCTTATGGAGGGCATCATGCTGGAGATAGAACTGCTCACAAGGTATTGCAATCTGGATTTTATTGGCCTACTCTCTTCAATAATGCCCGTAAGTTCGTCTTATCTTGTGATGAATGCCAAAGAATAGGTAATATCGGTAAGTGTCAAGAAAGGCCTATGAATTATTCACTTGTTGTTGAACCATTTGATGTTTGGGGATTTGATTACATGGGACCTTTTCCTTCCTCTAATGGGTATACACATATTTTGGGGATTTGACTACTAGCTAGAAGCTATTCCAGCTAGTAGTGCTGATCACAACACCTCTATTAAAATTCTTAAGGAAGTTATTTTCCCAAGGTTTGGAGTCCCTAGATATTTACTGACTGATGGTGGTTCACACTTTATTCATGGTGCTTTCCTAAAATGCTTACCAGGTATGATGTTAACCATAGAATTGCATCACCTTATCATCGTCAGTCTAGTTGTCAAGTTGAACTTAGCAATAGAGAAATAAAATTAATCTTGCAAAAGACTGTCAATAGGTCCCAAAAGAGTTGGTCTAAGAAATTAGATGACGCACTTTGGGCTTATAGAACAGCATATAAAAATCCCATGGGCATGTCTCCTTACAAAATGGTTTATGGAAAAGCTTGTCCTTTGCCTCTTGAGTTAGAACATAAAGCGTATTGGGCAATCAAAGAACTCAACTATGATTTCAAACTTGTCGCTCAGAAGAGATTATTTGATATTAGCTCATTAGATGAATGGAGAACCCAAGCTTATAAAAATGCCAAGTTGTTTAAAGAAAAAGTCAAGAGATGGCATGATAAGAGAATTCAAAAGCGTGAGTTTGAAGTAGGAGAATATGTTCTTTTGTACAACTCTCATTTTATATTCTTTGCAGGAAGACTCCTCTCAAAATGGGAAGGCCCCTATGTTAGCGAGGAGGTTTATCGTTCTAGAGCCATCAAAATAAATAATGCCGAAGGTACTAACCTGAAGGTTGTTAACGGACAACGAATAAAACATTATATCTCAAGTACGCCCATTAATGTTGAAAGTAATATTATCCAAACTTTGAGACCGGAAGAACATATAAAATAGTCCTTCCGGAACACTCCGGAATCATGAAAACAAGGAGGTACGTGATACGGTAAGTAAGAGGACTCCAAAAAATCCGCAAAAATATTTCTTGTCAGTTTTGGAATATTTAGAAAAATAGGAAAATAAGAAACTTTCAGGAAGCGTACCCTGGTGGGCACAAGACACCAGGGCGCGCCTGGCAAGCTAGGTGCGCCCAGGTGGGTTGTGCCCCCCTGGGGTACCTTCCGGACTCTATTTTTCTACAGTTTGCTTGTTTCCCAAGATAAAAAATCTTTATATACCCCCCGAACCTGTTAACCACCGTATCATGGAGAAATCTTCTGTTCTTTTCTTGGTATTTTCGGTCAGATCTGTTGAGACAGGCATCATGTCTTCTTCTTCCAACAACGTGGAAGAGGATGCTTGGTCGATGAAGATCGAGCTGAAGAGAGAAGAGACCGCAGAAGCATTCAAGGGAGACGAGAGCAAGGAGGCTAACATAGATCAACCCCTGATCTTTGAGCAAGCACTGTCAGCCGAGGAGGAAGAAGAAAATATCCTTAAACCTTACTATGCTCATCTTACCCCTATTGATATTGAATCCTTTCACATCATTGAAATGGTTCGTGTACAAAATAAGTATCTCACCCATCACCCATGAAAATATTCTGCATCAAGAGCACATCATCCACCTCTGAGGCATCATCCGACGGTTGGAGAATCTCTTGATCCTTAAGGATAGGATCGCTTTATCACCACCTTCTTCTTCTTCCTCACCAAAAGAGAATCGAGTATCGGGTATGGGCACTCACCTTGGCTTCTGCCAAGCTTGGGGGAGGTGCCCCGGTATCGTATCATCCCCACTATCTTTTTCCTTTATTTATTTTAGTTCGATCTTTTTCTTTAGATGAATAAAAGTTTAGTTCGATCCTTTCTTTTCGAGAGTTTGCTTAGTGATCTATCCTTGTAATAGTGTGCGAGATATATAATAAAGTTTAGTTTGAGTTTTTGCTTTCTTTATTTTCATGTTGCAATTAAAAGAAAGGAAATAAATAAATAAAAAGAAAGAAAGGAAATAAATGAAAAAGATCATATACTAATCTTATGGTAGGTGATGACACCACATAAGGAAAAGTATAAGTAGAAAATTTTATTAGAGATTGACAAACATAGCATTAGTCAATGATGCAACTCATGAAAGAATTAATAAGGGAAGAGAAGATTCACATATAAATATACTATCCTAGAAATATTTTGTGATTGTGAGCCCTCATCAAAATATTATATGCCAAAAATTCTGACGTTCGACAAGGAAGACAACTTAATGGTTCATGTTTGTTTATATTCACATAGAAGTCATATTGTCATAGATCCTTTAACATGTGGTGCTTGCCCCCTACCTTTGCTAGCCAAAAATTCCACACTAAGTAGATATACTACTTGTGCATCCAAAAACCCTTAAACCGAAATCTTATTTTCAAGAGTCCACCATACATACCTAGGGAGTGAGCAAGATCCCTCAAGTAAGTTGTCATCGGTGCAAAAAAGCAATAAAAATTGCTTCTAAAAGTGTGAGATCATTTAGTGTAAGAGAAAATTTAGCGTTGCACGAACTTGTGATGGTGAAGAATAAAAGCGACAGACTACATAATAAAGGTCGCTATCACAAGGGGCAATGCAACATGACATTCTTTTGCATTAAGGGGTTGAGCATACAAACAAATAAGCGATTGGCAACCTCTGGTTCCCTCTGCGAAGGGCCTATCTTTTACTTTTATGTATTTACTTTTATGCAAAGAGTCAAAGTTTCCTCTCTATTCCTTTTTATTTTTCTCCTTTGGTAAGCATCATGTGTGAGGAAGGATCTAGGCATATATATCTAGCCGAATATAGATAGCATGAGCTATTATTGTTCACATTACCCTTGAGGTGAATACGTTGGGAGGCGAAACTACAAGCCCCTATCTTTCCATGTGTCTAGTTGAAACGTTTTGCTCATGTGTACGCGGTGGTGTTAGCAATCATGGAAGACTATATGATGGTTGAGTATGTGGACTTGCCTAAAGGCTCCGACACGTGACCCTTCCTGAAAAGATGATGAATTGTAGTTGCAAAGTTGACTGAGAACATAGTTTGTTGGTTTTTAATAGAGTTTTTCCTTTATACTTCAATAGTGTGATGAATTATCACTTATTCATGAGAAGTCTATGATAAAAGTTCTTTGATAAAAGTCTTATGTTTAAGTTTGTTGTTGTTATAATAATGAACATGGTGCTTCTATGTTCGTATTTTGTTTTTATCGACACCTCTCTCTCTCTCTCTAAGCATGTGGACATGTTTTTCGATTTTGGTTTTCGCTTGAGGACACGCGAAGTCTAAGCTTGGGGGAGTTGATACGTCCATTTTGCATCATGTGTTCCTACCATTATTTATGATTTTTATCCATAATAATTCATTTTGGAGTAATTCTAATGCCTTTTCTCTCATAATATGCAAGGTATACACAAAGAGGGAGAATTCCGGCAACTGGAAATCTGGACCTGGAAAAGCTACGTCAAGCTACCTATTCCGCACAACTCCAAACATGTTGAAACTTCACGGAGAATTTTTACGGAATATATGAAGAATATTGGAGCAAATAAGTACCATAGGAGGCCCACCAGGCGGGCACAACCCACCTGGGCGCGCCAGGGAGCCCAGGCGCGCCCTGGTGGGTTATGCTCACCCAGGCCCACCTCCGGTGCCCAGCTTTTGGTATATAAGTCATTTTGACCTATAAAAATAAGGGGAGTACTTTCGGGACGAAGCGCCACCATCTCGAGGCGGAACTTGGCAGGAGCACTTTTGCCCTCCGGCGGAGCGATTCCGCCGGAGGAACTTCCCTCCCGGTGTGAGAAATCATCGTCATCATCATCACCAACAAACCTCCCATCTTGGGGAGAGAAATCTCCATCAACACCTTCAACAGCACCATCTCATCTCAAAGCCTAGTTCATCTCTTGTGTTCAATCTTGTTATCGGAACTATAGATTGGTGCTTGTGGGTCACTAGTAGTGTTGATTACATCTTGTAGTTGATTACTATATGGTTTATTTGGTGGAAGATTATATGTTCAGATCCAATATGCTATTTAATACCCCTCTAATCATGAGCATGTTTATCATTTGTGAGTAGTTACCTTTGTTCTTGGGGTCATGGGAGGAATCATGTTGCAAGTAATCATGTGAATTTGATATGTGTTCGATATTTTGATAG
Source organism: Triticum urartu (assembly GCF_056163025.1). Taxonomy (NCBI): domain Eukaryota; kingdom Viridiplantae; phylum Streptophyta; class Magnoliopsida; order Poales; family Poaceae; genus Triticum; species Triticum urartu. The sequence continues at coordinate 144,540,314 of NC_141879.1, read as the reverse complement.
TATGTATGTTGTGATTCCCTTAGTGGTGTCATGTGAACGTCGACTACATGACACTTCACCATATTTGGGCCTAAGGGAATGCATTATGGAGTAGCAATTATATGATGGGTTGCGAAAGTGACAGAAGCTTGAATCCCAGTTTATGCGCTATTCTGTAAGGGACCGATTGGACCCCAAAGTTTAATGCTATGGTTAGAATTTATTATTAATACTTTTCTCGTAGTTTCAGATGCTTGTGGGAGGGTTAGTCATAAGTAGGAGGTTTGTTCAAGTAAGAACTGCACCTAAGCACCGGTCCACCCACATATCAAATTATCAAAGTAGCAAACACGAATTGAACCAACATGATGAAAGTGACTAGATGAAATTCCCGTGTACCCTCAAGAACGCTTTGCTTATTATAAGAGACCGTTCTGGCCTGTCCTTTGCCTCAAAAGGATTGGGCTACCTTGCTGCACTTTTTTTACTACTATCGTTACTTGCTCGTTACAAATTATCTTGCTATCAAACTGCCATACTACTTATAATTTCAGCACTTGCACACATCACCTTACTGGAAACTACTTGTCATTTCCTTCCGCTCCTCATTGGGTTCTACACTCTTACTTATCGAAAAGAGCTACAATTGATCCCCTATAGTTGTGGGTCATTAAGGCTATTTTTTGGCACCGTTGCCGGGGAGTGAAGCGCCTTTGGTAAGGAAACATTTATATAGTGTGCTGAAATTTATTGTCACTTGTTACTATGGAAAACAATCCTTTGAGGGGTTTGTTCGGGGTATCTTCACCTCGTCCGAAACCAAGATAAGCTACCCCTCAACCTACTGCACCTACTGAAAATATTGAATATGAAATTCCGTCGGGTATGATAGAACAACTGCTAGCTAATCATTATGCAGGAGATGGGACCGAACATCCTGATATGCATTTGATATATGTGGAACAAATTTGTGGATTATTTAAGCTTGCAGGTTTACCCGGCGATAAAGTTATGAAGAAGGTTTTCCCTTTATCTTTGAAGGGAAAAGCATTGGCATGGTATAGGCTATGCGTTGATATTGGATCATGGAATTGGAATCGTTTGAAATTGGAGTTCCACCAAAAAAATTATCCTATGCATCTATTTCATCATGATCGAAATTATACATATAATGTTTGGCCTCGTGAAGGAGAAAGTATCGCTCTAGCTTGGGGGAGGCTTAAGTCAATGTTATATTCTTGCCCCAATCATGAGCTCTCAAGAGAAATTATTATCCAGAACTTTTATGCTCGGCTTTCTCGTAATGATCAAACCATGCTTGATACTTCTTGTGCTGGTTCCTTAATGAAGAAAACTATTGAATTCCGGTGGGATCTTTTGGAAAGAATTAAACGCAATTTTGAAGATTGGGAACTCGACAAAGGTAAAGAGTCAAGTATTAAACTAGAGTATGATTGTGTTAATCTTTTATGGATACTGATGCTTTTGAAAAGTTTAGCACGAAATATGGCCTTGACTCTGAGATAATAGCCTCCTTTTGTGAAGCATTTGCTACTCATGTTGAAATCCCTAAAGAGAAGTGGTTTAAATATCACCCACATATTAAAGAAGAAATTGAAGAATCAGTACCAATTAAAGAAGAAACTATACTTTATAATGTTGATCCAGTTGTTCCTTCTGCTTATATTGAGAAACTACCTTTCCCTGTTAGGATAAAGGAACATGCTAAAGTCTCAACTGTCACTGGTACACGTCGGTCCTAAATGAATGGGTTTTAACCCCTTTCCGCGACGGCATTTGCAACTGTCGCCAAGTGAGTGTGGGTGATAGGGTGGTCCTTCCCACACGACCCAGAAACCGTCTGGGATATGCCCTCCTGGCACACACGTTCGACAAAATGAGGTCGTGTGCAACTGGCGAGCACTCAAATACGGAAATATGTATAGTAGAGCTAAAAAATACAATTATACGATGAAATTGTTTCTGATCGCAAGTACATCCCACACAGTCAGTCCCCGCTAAACGTTTTCGTTCGTATGCACATCCCACACAGTCGCTCCAAGGAAAACGTTTCCGTTCACAGGTACATCACACACAATTTTTCCCGTTAAATCGTTTGCGTTATTGAATGTATCACACACGGTCCGTAGAAGAAACTGTGTGGCAAAGACTATCCATCACACACAGTTTTTATGTGGTAAACGTTTGCGCAAGGTGGCCTAACACAAACAGTTTTCAAGAGAAAGTTGTGTGTGATTGTTCATTGATCCAACACGGTTTATTCCTAGAAACTGTGTGCGTTGCCTGAGGTCATCGCCCATAGTATCTTTTCAACAATCGTTTGCAATAGCAAAACACAATTAGCAGGCTAATTCTCCATTAGCAGGCTAATTATCCAATTATTCATAATCCATTTATTAATCTAATTGACATTTCATATTAAGCACACAATATATTTCATTTCCATATTAAGGAAGCAGAATTTCATAATTGAAAGACATCAGAGTACAACATGATATAGCTTCAGCACTTGGCTACCCCATTACACAACTGCACCAGCAGCAAGTTCCACATGCAACATGTAGAACCTTTCGAAATTAGCATCATAGACGGTATATAGACAGATAAATCTCATATGGAAATCTGCTGAAGCGGAAGGCGAATATTGAGCCTTCATTCATGTTGAAGGTCTTTGCAACTTTAGGCCAGTGCGTATGGATCATTGACCATCCGTCCTTCGTCCTCTTCAGGAACACTTCAATATTGAACCGTGGGTGTTGTATGAAAACCTTCCTCGCCTCCAGATCATAGAGGTGGTTTGAGAGGTAATCATCTGTGAACTGCTTTGGAAAGGCCTCAAAACAAGGATGTGCATAAATATATTCTCTATATTGCAAATGGGGCAAAGGAATATAAAAAAGGCAAGGTATAATAGTTAGTACCTTCTTGTAGTGAACTAATGTCTTCTTCATTGTGCAAACAAAGATCTTGTTGTTTATTTGTCGCTAATTTCTTTATCCTAACAATCTTTCTGAGTTTTGTTGATTTGATTGATATTCATGGACAACTCATTTCCCCTTATGCAAAAAGGGTCGAACAGTGGGTCAAAACCTCTGTTTTTAGCAGGACCTACATGTGCAAGACCAAATTGTTAAAAACCAAAATATTAGAATGGTTCCTGCGATTGCACAATAATGTGCTATTAGACAACGGACCATGCACGTGCTAACCTCGATTGTAAACCTCAGTGCTTCCCATTGTTTCCCTACAACACATATAAGGTAGTTAGTCATCAGGTTAAGTAAGGGTTCTCATGCTATCAGTAAAATATGTTGATGAAAAATAAGCACATTGCAATTCATCAGATTAATTGAAGCCACACGGAAAGCCCATTTACCCAAACCAAGCATGATTAAGAACTAGGAAATATAGCACTTGTATATGTTTCTCATGTATTAAGTGCAGCCAAATACGATTTATTCCTCACATGCACAACAATACAAAATTCTACCCACGACAATTGGACATCGCATTGCAGAATTGAACCAAGCAGTTAACTAAACACCACTGCTACCTCTTGAGCACTTGCGTTGGTTTTCCCTTGAAGAGGAAAGGGTGATGCAGCAGAGTAGCGTAAGTATTTCTCTCGGTTTTTGAGAACCAAGGTATCAATCCAGTAGGAGGCCACGCACGAGTCCCTCGTACCTGCACAAACAAATAAATCCTCTTAACCAACGCGATAAGGGGTTGCCAATCCCTACACGGTCACTTACGAGAGTGAGATCTGATAGATATGATAAGATAATATTTTTGGTATTTTTATGTTAAAGATGCAAAGTAGAAAAAACAATAAAAATAACTAAGTATTAGAAGATTAATATGATGAAAGATAGACCCGGGGGCCATAGGTTTCACTAGTGGCTTCTCTCGAGAGCATAAGTATTCATGGCGGGTAAACAAATTACTGTTGAGGAATTGACAGAATTGAGCATAATTATGAGAATATCTAGGTATGATCATGTATATAGGCATCACGTCCAAGACAACTAGACCAACTCCTGCCTGCATCTACTACTATTACTCCACACATCAACCGCTATCCAGCATGCATCTAGAGTATTAAGTTCAAGAGAACAGAGTAACGCTTTAAGAAAGATGACATGATGTAGAGGGATAAACTCATGCAATATGAAATAAACCCATCTTTTTATCCTCGATGGCAATAATACAATATGTGCCTTGCTGCCCCTACTGTCACTGGGAAAGGACACCGCAAGATTGAACCCAAAGCTAAGCACTTCTCCCATTGCAAGAAAGATCAATCTAGTAGGCCAAACCAAACTGATAATTCGAAGAGACTTGCAAAGATAACCAATCATAACTAAAATAATTCAGAGAAGATTCAAATATTGTTCATAGATACACTGGATCATAAACCCACAATTCATCTGTCTCAACAAACACACCGCAAAAGAAGATTACATCGAATAGATCTCCACTAGAGAGGGGGAGAACTTTGTATTGAGATCCAAAGAGAGAGAAGAAGCCATCTAGCTAATAACTATGGACCCATAGGTTTGAGGTAAACTACTCACACTTCATCGGAAGGGCTATGGTTATGATGTAGAAGCCCTCCGTGATCGATGCCCCCTCCGGCGGAGCTCCGGAACAGGCCCCAAGATGGGATCTCGTGGATACAGAAAGTTACGGTGGTGGAATTAGGGTTTTGGCTCTGTATCTGGTAGTTTGGGGGTACGTAGGTATATATAGGAGGAAGGAGTACGTCGATGGAGCAATAGGGGGCCCACGAGGGTGGAGGGCGCGCCCAAGGGGGTAGGCGCGCCCCCTACCTCGTGGCCTCCTGGTTGATGTCTTGACATAGGGTCCAAGTCCTCTGGATCATGTTCGTTCCGAAAATCACGTTCCCGAAGGTTTCATTCCGTTTGGACTCAGTTTGATATTCTTTTTTTCTGCGAAACCCTAAAATAGGCAAAAAAACAACAATCTGGGTTGGGCCTCCGGTTAATAGGTTAGTCCCAAAAATAATATAAAAGTGTATAATAAAGCCCAATAATATCCAAAATGGAATATAATATAGCATGGAACAATCGAAAATTATAGATACATTGGAGACATATCAAGCATCCCCAAGCTTAATTCCTCTCGTCCTTGAGTAGGTAAATGATAAAAACAGAATTTTTGATGTGGAATGCTACTTGGCATAATTTCAATGTAATTTTCTTAATTGTGGTATGAATATTCAGATCCGAAAGATTCAAGACAAAACTTTAATATTGACATATAAATAATAATAATACTTCAAGCATACTAACTAAGCAATTATGTCTCTTCAAAATAACATGGCCAAAGAAAGTTATCCCTAAAAAATCATATAGTCTGGCTATGCTCCATCTTCACCACACAGAGTATTCAAATCATGCACAACCCCGATGAGAAGCCAAGCAATTGTTTCATAATTTTAATGTTCTCAAACTTTTTCAATCTTCACGCAATACATGAGCGTGAGCCATGGACATAGCACTATAGGTGGAATAGAATGGTGGTTGTGGAGAAGACAAAAAGGGAGAAGATAGTATCACATCAACTAGGCGTATCAACGGGCTATGGAGATGCCCATCAATAGATATCAATGTGAGTGAGTAGGGATTGCCATGCAACAGATGCACTAGAGCTATAAATATATGAAAGCTCAACAAAAAGAAACTAAGTGGGTGTGCATCCAACTTGCTTGCTCACGAAGACCTAGGGCATTTTGAGGAAGCTCATCGTTGGAATATACAAGCCAAGTTCTATAATGAAAAATTCCCACTAGTATATGAAAGTGGTAACATAGGAGACTCTCTATTATGAAGATCATGGTGCTACTTTGAAGCACAAGTGTGGAAAAAAAGATAGTAGTATTGCCCCTTTTTATTTATATTTTTTGGGCCTTCTTTTTTTTCTTTGGCCTTTCTCTTTTTTTTTATTTGTGACAATACTCTATGAATGATGATCATCACACTTCTATTTATTTACAATTCAATGATTACAACTCGATACTAGAACAAAGTATGACTCTATATGAATGCCTCTGGCGGTGTACCGGGATAGCAATGAAGCATGAGTGACTTATATGAAAGAATTATGAACGGTGGCTTTGCCACAACTAAAATGTCAACTACATGATCATGCAAAGCAATATGACAATGATGGAGCGTGTCATGATAAACGGAACGATGGAAAGTTGCATGGCAATATATCTCGGAATGGCTATGGAAAGGCCATGATAGGTAGGTATGGTGGCTGTTTTGAGGAAGGTATATGGTGGGTGTATGATACCGGCGAGAGGTGCGTGGTATTAGAGAGGCTAGCAATGGTGGACGGGTGAGAGTGCGTATAATCCATGGACTCAACATTAGTCATAAAGAACTCACATACTTATTGGAAAAATCTATTAGTTATTGAAGCAAAGTACTACGCGCATGCTCCTAGGGGGATAGATTGGTAGGAAAAGACCATCGCTCGTCCCCGACCGCCACTCATAAGGAGGACAATCAGTAAATACATCATGCTCCGTCTTCTTAACATAACGGTTCACCATACGTGCATGCTACGGGAATCACAAACTTCAACATGAGCATTTCTCAAATTCACAACTACTCAACTAGCACAACTCTAATATCACCATCTCCATATCTCAAAACAATTATCAAGTTTCAAACTTCTCATAATATTCAACACACTCATAAGAAAAAATATTTAATCTTGAACGGCTGAAATAATTAAAGCAAATTACCATGCTGTTTTGTAGGACTCTCAAAATAATCTAAGTGAAGCATGAGAGAACAATGGTTTCTATAAAACAAATCCACGGATGTGCTCTAAAAGATATAAGTGAAGCACTAGAGCAAAAACTATATAACTCAAAAGATATAAGTGAAGCACATAGAGTATTCTAATAATTTCCGAATCATGTGTGTCTCTCTCAAAGAGGTGTGTTCAGCAAGGATGATTGTGGAGAACTAACAAATGAAGACTCAAATAATACAAGTCTGCTCCAAGAAAAACACATATCACGTGGTAATTAAAAATATAGCTCCAAGTAAAGTTACCGATAGAAGTAGACGAAAGAGGGGATGCCTTCCGGGGCATCCCCAAGCTTTGGCTTTTAGGTGTCCTTAGATTATCTTGGGGGTGCCATGGGCATCTCCAAGCTTAGGCTCTTTCCACTCCTTGTTCCATAATCCATCAAATCTTAACCCAAAACTTGAAAACTTCACAACACAAAACTTAAAGTAGAAAATCTCATGAGCTCCGTTAGCGAAAGAAAACAAAACACCACTTCAAGGTACTGTAATGAACTCATTATTTATTTATATTGGTGTTAAACCTACTGTATTCCAACTTCTCTATGGTTTATAAACTATTTTACTAGCCATGGATTCATCAAAATAAGCAAACAACACATGAAAAACCGAATCTGTCAAAAACAGAATAGTGTGTAGTAATCTGTAGCTAACGCAAGATCTGTGTCGGTGTCAAAACCAGCGGATCCCGGGTAGGGGGTCCCGAACTGTGCGTCTAGGCCGGATGGTAACAGGAGGCAAGGGACACGAAGTTTTACCCAGGTTCAGGCCCTCTTGATGGAGGTAAAACCCTATGTCCTGCTTGATTAATATTGATGATATGGGTGTTACAAGAGTAGATCTACCACGAGATTAGAGAGGCTAAACCCTAGAAGCTAGCCTATGGTATGATTGTATGTTGTGATTGTTGTTCTACGGACTAAAACCCTTCGGTTTATATAGACACCAGAGAGGGTTAGGGTTACACAAGGTCGGTTACAAAGGAGGAGATATCCATATACGTATTGCCTAGCTTGCCTTTCACGCCAAGTAGAGTCCCATCCAGACACGAGACGAAGTCTTCAATCTTGTATCTTCATAGTCTAACAGTCCAGCCAATGGAGATAGTCCGGCTGTCCGGAGACCCCCTAATCCAGGACTCCCTCAGTAGCCCCTGAACCAGGCTTCAATGACGATGAGTCCGGCGCGCAGTTGTCTTCGGCATTGCAAGGTGGGTTCCTTCTCCGAATACATCACAGAAGAATTTGAATACGAGGATAGTGTCCGACCCTGCAAAATAAGTTCCACATTCCACCGTAGAGAGAATAATGTTTTCGCAGATCTAATTCGCTAGCTTGTTTTGGCAACACGACGTTACGTCATGGCCCGGTGATTATTCGAACCGTTTCTTTTAACAAGCCCCGCACATAACGCGAGGCAGTTTTTTGACACGTCTTGTCAAAGCAGAGATCGTGTCCCCTTATAACGGGATTCTCATCAATACGGGCGTGGGTAACCCAACCGTGCCATCAATGGCGGCGCTTAGGGGATAAGCGAGTTTTACCAGGCAAGTGGGGACACTTAATTTTGTCCGCCCATATAAAGGGATAAGGATTCACCTTTCTATCCACGCCTTCTTCCTCCTCTGCTCATCTGCTCCCGCACACTCGAGCTCTAGCGCCCAAGCTCTCACTTTCATCTCAACCTTCTCCAACCATGTCCGGAGCGGGAGGCAAGTGGATGGTCTCCTCCGTCACGGAGGGAGACGTCAAGAAACTGAGGAGAGCCGGATACCTGCCCGACGACATCGCGCACCGGCTCCCAGATGAGGGGAAGCTCATCCCCACCCCCAGGCCCCATGAGAGGGTGGTATTCCTCACCCATTTCCTCTACGGACTGGGATTCCCTCTCCATCCCTTCGTTCGGGGGCTCATGTTTTATTACGACCTGGATTTCCATGATCTTGCCCCGAACTTCATCCTCAACATCTCGGCGTTTATCGTCGTGTGCGAGGCCTTCCTCCGCATCAAGCCCCACTTCGGCTTATGGATGAAGACCTTCAATGTCAAGCCGAAGGTAGTGAGCGGCCGCCAGGCAGAGTGCGGAGGCGCCATGGTGGGCAAGATGCCCAACATAACATGGCTCGAGGGCTCCTTCGTGGATACCATAAAGGGGTGGCAATTGGGGTGGTTCTATATCACCGAGCCGCACGACCCCGCATGGGTAGCGGGCCCCAAGTTCCGATCTAGCATCCCCATGCGGCTCACCTCCTGGAAAGAGAAGGGCCTGTCCTGGGGTAATTCAAAAGAGCTGACCGGACTCCAGACATGTATTCAAAACATGGTGGACAAGAAGCTCAAGCTCGTCAACATAATCCAGGTTATGCTCATCCGCCGGATACTCCCGTGCCAACAACGGGAGTTCACCTTGTGGGAGTTCAACCCGGCGCAGCATCGAACTCTGAACAGGCTCTTCGACACGACCCATGAAGATGCCTGGAGGGTGCTGTTCAAGGGCACCACGGTCCCTCCCCCCATTACTGAGGATCACGGATTCAGTGCGAAGCGCCAAGCCAGTGCGGTAAGCTGTTTTACCTTTCACAGGATACTTGATTTCTATATAGATTGACTCTATGCGGGATCTAAACTCCCGTGCCTTTGACAGGACTGGCAGAAGATGGCAGGACAGATCGACTGTCCAGCTCCTTTGCCCGAAGGCCCCGCAGACGCCCTCCTGGCGAAGATGTTGACTCCGGCCCCTTATAAGGTGCCGGAGAAGACCAAGAAGGCCAAGGGAGCTCGAAAGAGTTCCCGACGCCAGGCGTCGTTGGACTCACCGTCCGATGACTCTACGGCGCACTCTTCCCCTGAAGACGAGGAAGAGGAAGAAGAGGCTCCCCCACCGACTGGGGGAGAGAAGAAAAGGAAGGCCGCCCCAACTGGGGAGGCCAGAGGGTCCAAGAAGAGAAGGACTCTCCTTCCGGACAGCTCCACCGCCGCCGACGAAAGTGGAGACGAGTGGTTGCCCAGGGCCAAGCCCCCGGGGAGATCGTACGTATTCGGATACCAATGTTATCCATAGGATTCCTTTGTCGCACTACTTTTCCTGACGCCAAACTCAATTGTGCAGGCCGCCCCGAGCCGATATCGAGGTATCATCGGACGGCTCCCTGGGCTCGTCGGACATGGATAGTGATCTAGTCCCGACCGCCACCTCCCCTCATCCTGCGGACGATGCCGAAGTGTTGTCTCAAGAGGCACCGGATCGAGGGGGGACCGTCCTGGAGGCGCCTCAAGGCGACCTTCCGGACTCCGGGAGCCGAGGGGACGGGGTCCCTGAGAGCTTCGAGTTCGGCCCTCAGCCGAACACCATGCCAGATCCTCCAATAGTTCCAGACTCGGGTAGGCGGTCCCCTTCTAAGAGGGGCAAAACGCCAGTGCCGGTGACCTCTGCCCATCCAGAGGCACCGGACAGCCTGCTGGAAGCGCTTTGCAGCGCTTCCATCAACGAGGAGCACCGCACCATCATGAGTGCGGTGATCCAGAAGGTTCAGTCACCCAAGAGCGGATTGACTGAAGCCTGTGCCAGCCTTCTAACAGGCTTCGAGGTAAGTGTTTTAAAATGTAGTAGAAGTATTACCGCATAGACAGTAGCCCCTGATGCTTTGTTCGGTGTTCACAAAGAAAAGCGGAACAAAGGATCAAATAATATCGCAGGAGTCTAATATAAGTATGTCAATATGCATATGCAGGCTTCTCTGCTGGCGTCCGCCGCACTAACTGCGGAGGTCGCTGTACTGAAGCAGGACCTCCATGGGTCCAAGAAAGAACTCGGCCTTGCCAAGAGGCAGCTCGAGGAGAACGAGGGTAAGTAATACCCCGTTTATAGATATGTGTATATAAAAAGGACGCGATTGCAAAATGACAGGATCATTGTATGTTTTTCCAGGGGCCATGACCGAGGTGGCGACCCTGAAGCAAGCGCTGACCAAGGCCGAAGATATAGCGGCCAAGGAGCGCACCGAGCGAGAGAGGCACGAGGCTCGGGTGGGCGAGGTGCAGCAAGAGCTCCAGGCTCTCGTGACGAAGCACGAGGCGTTGGAGCTTGACTTGAAGACGCGAGAGTCAGAGCTTGCCGCGGCCCGTGAGAGAGTGAAGAGTGCCAAGGCCGAGGCCCAAAAGGCCCTCCAGGAGATCGACGCGATGAAGAAGATAGCGGCAGGTAAGGCTTTCTATATGCAAAGCAAGCATGTAAAAGTGAATTACCGATTACTTACCCGAATCCGGAGCTCTTCAGGAGCATTCGCAGATTTGCCCCACAGTGTGTCCGATGCCGCACAATTCTACCAGGTCGAGGACGGAAGCTTGACGGAGAAGCTGTTCTGGTCTCAGTATGCTGAGGCCGAACATCTGGTGCCAATGAGTGACCAGCTGAAGTAGATGGTCAAGCTACATGAGGCGGCCGATCAGGCCATGAAGGGCTTCATAGTCCGGTTGTGGCCTGGCGACGCCCTTCCGAACAGCTTCTTCGGCCTGGTGAGGCGGCTTGTGGATGCCTGCCCCCGGCTGGAGGTCGTCAAGCGATCCGTCTGCATAGAAGGTGCACGCCGGGCTTTCGCCCATGTAAAAATGCAGTGGGTCAAGCTAGACGCCGTGAAGCTGATCAAGGAGGGGCCTCCAGAGGGCAAGGAGCACTGCCACCCCGAGATGTACTACAAGGGTGTTCTGCCGGGTGCCCGTCTTATCGCGAATGAGTGTTCGCAAAATGTAATATTTGAATGAGACTTGCTCGTATTGTCCTATATGTATGAAAACTTGTATCATGTTCGCTATGCAACGCTTGTTAGAATTTAAAATATTACCTTCTGTTTGGCTGTTTATCCAATCTGAGAGATGGCTAGTCCTTGGCTTCTGCCCCCATGCCACGAGTGCTGGGGTGTTCAGGATAAACCTGAGCACTCTTGTTCCCATGTTTGGGTCCTTCGATGGAGGTGCTCAGCACAACGAACAAGGCAACCGGACTAATAATGCTTTATCACTCTCACTTAGCCATAGAATTCTATAATTCTAAATTTCGGCAAAGCCCCTAGTATTTGGAAGGCCGAATTCGGGGCGCGATACATGCATGTAAGCCGGACGGAGCCGGCCCCTCGCCCTAAGAGGCATAAGTCTTTAGGGACTCGAAAAACCGCGCCGAACAGCGACCAGTCTCTCGCCTTATCATGACAGTCAGTTTTAGCTTTCTCTACTGAGGTGCTCGGCCCGGCAGAACCGGGGCACAATCGCAGTAGTTCTCCTAGTGCCACCTTAGCCTATAGAGAGGAACGTAAGGTACCAAAACATAGGAGCCGGGAAAACCCAACATTTGACCAAAGACATGATTCGGAGCTGATGCATATAATGCTATAAGTTCGGGGTGTCGCACTTGTGAAAGTGTTCGGACTTTTCACACCATATTGTGGGTACGTAAGCCCCTGGTGCATTGGCCGTACCAGAGTGTACGGTTGCAAGGCGTCATTAATGAACACATAGATATATATATATATAACAAAAATGCAATAATAGTCGTAATGTCATGCATTGTATATTAAAAAATTCCATTAAAGCAGAGTGATACAGATAGTGCAATAAGCAAAAGAGTAGGACTATGTCCCTTCCAAGGGCGAGCTGAGGAATGATATGAAATCTTTAATCAACCTGGGAATTCCGTTGTATAACGTAGTTGTCTGCCTCCTTGGTTGTTGTATCATGTGTTCGGCAATAAAGTTGCCGGACAGTGTTTCCAGAGATTAAAGTCCTGAAAGAAAAAGAAAAATAACCAAATGGGAAGCCCCTAGTGCGGTTTAGGCCGCGTTTTGGGGCGTGCTATAGTTGTGCCCCCCTCCCCACCTGTGCCCATGGTATTTTTAATGCGTAATTATGTACGCGCGGCATGAATAACGCCGTTGGGCTGGGATTGGGGTGGCCGCCATATTGCTATGCGAGCTCAGATCGCGCCAGGCGGTCTGTTTGCCGATTACCCCGAGCGCGCTTGAAGGTGTCCGGGATTTGAAACGCCGAACCGGTAGATTGCCTTGAGAGGCTGCTTTGCGCTTCTACTGCAAGTGCCGCGGTGTGCTCCTCTGTTCGAAGAGAGCGTTATGTGTTTCCATTGACTGTAATAACTCCGCGAGGTCCTGGCATCTTGAGCTTGAGGTATGCATAATGTGGTACTGCATTGAATCTAGCAAATGCGGTTCATCCGAGCAGCGCGTGATAACCACTGCGGAACGGGACTATATCGAAGATTAACTCTTCGCTTCGGAAGTTATCCGGGGATCCGAATACCACTTCCAGTGTAATTGAGCCTGTGAAGTGGGCCTCTATGCCTGGAATGATGCCCTTAAAGGTCGTTTTTGTGGGTTTGATCCTTGAGGGGTCTATAGCCATTTTGCGCACTGTGTCCTGATAAAGCGGGTTCAGGATGCTGTCGCCATCCATAAGGACTCGAGTGAGGTGAAATCCGTCGATGATTGGGTCTAGGACCAGTGCGGCGAATCCGCCATGACGGATACTAGTGGGGTGGTCCCTGCGATCGAAGGTGATCGGACAGGAGGACCAAGGGTTGAACTTTGGGGCAACTGGCTCCAACGCATATACGTCCCTGAGCGCACGCTTCCACTCCCTCTTGGGGATGTGGGTTGCGTATATCATGTTCAACGTCCGCACTTGCAGGGGAAACCTCTTCTGTCCTCCAGTGTGCAGCTGCCGGGGTTCTTCCTTGTCATTGCTATGCGGCCCCTTGTCCTTGTTTTCGGCAATTAACTTGCCGGCCTGCTTGAACACCCAACAATCCTTGTTGGTGTGATTGGCTGGCTTGTCTGGGGTGCCGTGTATTTGACACGAGCGATCGAGTATACGGTCCAAGCTGGATGGACCCGGCGTACTTTGTTTGAATGGCTTTTTCCGCTGACCGGGTTTAGAGCCTTTCAATCTGGCATTGACTGCCGTATCCTCAGTACTTTCACTGTTAATGCGGCGCTTATGCTTGTTGCGACATGACCTGCTATTGCCGTCCTTGGTATCTGATGTACCATGGTTCTTTGATATGTTATTACTGCGAGCCAACCAGCTGTCTTCTCCCGCACAAAAGCGGGTCATGAGCGTCGTGAGAGCTGCCATAGATTTCGGCTTTTCCTGACCAAGGTGCCGGGCTAGCCCCTCGTCTCGGATGTTGTGCTTGAAAGCCGCTAAGGCCTCCGCATCCGGACAGTCGATGATTTGATTTTTCTTTGTAAGGAACCGAGTCCAGAATTGCCTGGCCGACTCTTCTGGCTGCTGAATTATGTGGCTCAAGTCATTGGCGTCTGGTGGTCGCACATAAGTGCCCTGAAAGTTGTCAAGGAATGCGGCTTCTAGATCTTGCCAACAGCTAATGGAGTCTGCTAGCAAGTTATTATGCCAATGCCGCGCTGTTCCTTTGAGTTTTAGTGGGAGGTACTTGATGGCATGTAAGTCATCACCGCGGGCCATGTGGATGTGGAGGAGGAAGTCCTCAATCCATACTGTGGGATCTGTTGTGCCGTCGTATGATTCAATGTTTACAGGTTTGAAACCTTCTGGGAATTGATGTTCCATTACTTCGTCTGTGAAGCATAAGGGGCGTGCGGCGCCTTTGTATTGGGCTATATCGTGACGCAGCTCGAATGGGTCTTGCCCGCTGTGTTTAGCCTGGCCGGATTTGCTTTTACTGTATCCGGCGTGACGTTTACCGTCTCGTAGAGTGGTGCACCCTCGTGATCCGTAGATCGATCTTGAATGCTTTGCTTTGTCCTGCAATATGTCTTGCGGGTCTGGCGTATCTCCCATGCCTCTTTATTTGGATGGCATTGGGGTGGAGGCTGAGCTTTTGGCTGGAATGCCTCTCTATCGCGGTCACAAGGTGGCTGATCAGTCGTATCATACACTTCTTCCTCCAGTCGGGGTAGTAACCTGCGCCTTGGGTAACTCTTGGAGGGACGCTCGAGTTTATATTCCTCGGCCACGAGGACTTCAGTCCATTTGTCAGCTAGCAGATCTTGATCAGCTTGAAGCTGCTGCTGCTTTTTCTTCAGGCTATTTGTCGTGGCCATAAGCCTGCGCTTGAAGCGCTCCTGTTCGACGGGATCCTCTGGTATGGCGAATTCATCGTCGCCGAGGCTTGCCTCGTCTTCGGAGGGGGCATGTAATTGTCATCCTCCTCTCCGCCAGCCGCTCTCTCAGGAGAGCTGGCTCCTTCATCCTCCTGCTCTAAATCTTGCCGAAGGGGATTGTTGTTGTCTTCGGCGCTATCCGAAGTGTTATTATCTCCTGTGCCAGTATCACAACTTTTGCTTTGGCGGGACTTAGAGCGGCGCCGCTGACGTTGGCGCTTGGGTTGCTTCTTGGAGGGGTCATCCTCCGCTATGTCGTCGCCATTGCCTTCATTGGGTGTATCCACCATGTATATGTCATACGACGAGGTGGCTTTCCAGTGCCCTATAGGTGCTGGTTCATGTTCGTCTCCTACATCGTCGTCCATACCGTCGATGTCTTCAGAGTCGAAGTCCAGCATGTTGGTTAAATCATCGACAGTGGCTACAAAGTGGGTGGTGGGTGGGCGTCGAATTTCTTCATCGTCCGCATCCCAATCCTGTTGGCCATAATCCGGCCAGGGCTCTCCTGACAAAGAGAGAGACCTTAGTGAATTCAGAATGTCGCCGAAGGGCGAGTGCTGAAAGATATCCACAGCGGTGAATTCCATGATTGGTGCCCAATCGGATTCGATTGGCAGGGGCGCGGATGGTTCGGGGTCCGGAAGAGAGTCCGGCACCTTGGAGTCACGGGCTGCGCAGAGGATTATGCTGGTGTTTGGCTCGATCGCCGTCGATACTGCAGCCCCTGAGGTGGTGTCTAGCCACCCATCCTCGATTGGCGCAGTTGGCTCCGAGCTAAGGGTCGGAGCTGATGCGGGCGCGGCCTCTGGGGTACCGTCCGGTGGCAGAGCTAGGTCATACCCATCGCGACAGTGCGGCGCGCCTGGCTGTGGCTCGAATCCGTCGAAGATCAAGTCCCCATGGATGTTGGCCGTGTAATTCAAACTTCCAAATCTGACCTGATGGCCAGGGGTGTAGCTTTCAATCTGCTCCAGATGGCCAAGCGAATCTGCCCGTAGTGCAAAGCTGCCGAATACGAAGATCTGTCCGGGGAGAAAAGTCTCACCCTAGACCACATCGCTATCGATGATAGTAGGATCCATCAAGCCTAATGGCGACGACACAGAGGAACTCTCAATGAAAGCACCAATGTCGGTGTCAAAACCGGCGGATCTCGGGTAGGGGGTCCCGAACTGTGCGTCTAGGCCGGATGGTAACAAGAGGCAAGGGACACGAAGTTTTACCCAGGTTCGGGCCCTCTTGATGGAGGTAAAACCCTATGTCCTGCTTGATTAATATTGATGATATGGGTGTTACAAGAGTAGATCTACCACGAGATCAGAGAGGCTAAACCCTAGAAACTAGCCTATGGTATGATTGTATGTTGTGATTGTTGTTCTACGGACTAAAACCCTTCGGTTTATATAGACACCGGAGAGGGTTAGGGTTACACAAGGTCGGTTACAAAGGAGGAGATATCCATATACGTATTTCCTAGCTTGCCTTTCACTCCAAGTAGAGTCCCATCCGGACACGAGACGAAGTCTTCAATCTTGTATCTTCATAGTCTAACAGTCCGGCCAATGGAGATAGTCTGGCTGTCCGGAGACCCCCTAATCCAGGACTCCCTCAATCTGGAACCCCAAAAATTCTAAAATAAATTTCTGGACGTGAGGAATTTATCTATTAATCATATGCAAAAAGAATTAACTAAATATCACTTTCCAAATAAAAATGGCAGCAGTTATCGTGAGTGCTAAAGTTTCTGTTTCTTACAGCAAGATTAACAAGACTTTCCCCAAGTCTTCCCAACGGTTCTACTTGGCACAAACACTAATTAAACACAAAAAACACAACCAAAATAGAGGCTAGATAAATTATTTATTACTAAACATGAGCAAAAAGCAGGGAATAAAAATAAAATTGGGTTGCCTCCCAACAAGCGCTATCGTTTAACGCCCCTAGGTAGGCATAAAAAGCAAGGATATATATGGGTGTTGCAATCTTTAGTTGGTACTTATTTAATAAGACATCTATCACATTTAAGAGTTTCTTCCCTTTTATCAATAATCAAACTTCTAGGCACAAGATCGAAAAAATCATTAGTAGTAAATGGTTCCTTAATGATAGCAAAAAGATTAGGATGAATACTTATAGATTTGAGATCCGTTGTTTCCTTGCTAGAGGTTTCACCCTTATTTGTAGGAATATACATAAGCTTGGCACTTTTAGTTGGAGGACTTGGAGTATTCTTTACGGAAGAAAAAGTGGTTCCCAAGTTGGTAATAATACCCTCAAGTTTATCGATTCTAGTGGAATGATGATTTATTCTTTTATTAACTATAGGTTCCTTCTCTTTAATATTTTTCAAAGTTACTCCTACTTTAGATCCATATTGGGTAATTTGGTTGTGGATCTTTTTATCAAAAGTTTCAATTAACTCAACGGTAGCAACTTTATTTTCAATAATTTCAAGTTTTCGCATTACATGCTCCAAAGTTAACATAGTTCCATTAATCATAAGAGGGGGTGAGCCAAACAAATCTATCATAGCATTATAAGAATCAAAAGTATGGATACCCAAGAAATTCCCTCCAGTAATGGTATCAAAGGATATATCTGTACCAAGGAGTAGTGCCTATGTAAAAAATGCAGAGAAGAACGGAAGTGGATTGCTTCCTGGTAGATCTATTTTGAGCATTGCAAATCCTATACCAAGCGTCTTTTAAATTTTTCTCCTTCCCTTTGTTTAAAATTAAGAACTTCATTCTCAGGAGATAACAGAGAAGATAAGGGACTAGCCATAACGACAAGCAAGCAATCTGACACACAAGCAATCGAGAAACGGGCAAAAAGAGGAAAATAGAGAAAGAGAGGGAGGATAGAGAAAGAGGGCGAATAAAACGGCAAGGGTGAAGTGGGGGAGAGGAAAACGAGAGGCAAATGGCAAATAATGTAATGCGGGAGATAAGGGTTGTGATGGGTACTTGGTATGTTGACTTTTGCGTAGACCTCCCCAGCAACGGCGCTAGAAATCCTTCTTGCTAGCTCTTGAGCAATTGCGTTGGTTTTCCCTTGAAGAGGAAAGGGTGATGCAGCAGAGTAGCATAAGTATTTCCCTCAGTTTTAAAGAACCAAGGTATCAATCCAGTAGGAGGCCACGCACGAGTCCCTCGTACCTACACAAAAAAATAAATCCTCGCAACCAACGCGATAAGGGGTTGTCAATCCCTACACGGTCACTTACGAGAGTGAGATATGATAGATATGATAAGATAATATTTCTGGTATTTTTATGATAAAGATGCAAAGTAAAATAAAAGGCAATAAAAATAACTAAGTATTGGAAGATTAATATGATGAAAGATAGACCCGGGGGCCATAGGTTTCACTAGTGGCTTCTCTCGAGAGCATAAGTATTCACGGCGGGTAAACAAATTACTGTTGAGCAATTGACAGAATTGAGCATAATTATGAGAATATCTAGGTATGATCATGTATATAGGCATCACGTCCGAGACAAGTAGACCGACTCCTGTCTGCATCTACTACTATTACTCCACACATCGACCGCTATCCAGCATGCATCTAGAGTATTAAGTTCAAGAGAACAGAGTAACGCTTTAAGCAAGATGACATGATGTAGAGGGATAAACTCGTGTAATATGAAACAAACCCCATCTTGTTATCCTCCATGGCAACAATACAATGTGTGCCTTGCTGCCCCTACTTTCACTGGGAAAGGACACCACAAGATTGAACCCAAAGCTAAGCACTTCTCCCATTGCAAGAAAGATCAATCTAGTAGGCCGAACCAAACTGATAATTCGAAGAGACTTGCAAAGATAACCAATCATACATAAAAGAATTCAGAGAAGATTCAAATATTGTTCATAGATAAACTTAATCATAAACCCACAATTCATTGGTCTCAACAAACACACCGCAAAAGAAGATTACATCGAATAGATCTCCACAAGAGAGGGGGAGAACTTAGTATTGAGATCCAAAAAGAGAGAAGAAGCCATCTAGCTAATAACTGTGGACCCGTAGGTCTGAGGTAAACTACTCACACTTCATCGGAAGGGCTATGGTGTTGATGTAGAAGCCCTCCGTGATCGATTCCCCCTCCGGCGGAGCTCCGAAACAGGCCCCAAGACGGGATCTTGTGGATACAGAAAGCTACGGTGGTGGAATTAGGGTTTTGGCTCCGTATCTGGTTGTTTGGGGTACGTAGGTATATATAGGAGGAAGGAGTACGTCGGTGGAGCAACAGGGGGCCCACGAGGGTGGAGGGCGCGCCCAGGGGGGTAGGCGCGCCCCCTACCTCCTGGCCTCCTGGTTGATGTCTTGACGTAGGGTCCAAGTCCTCTGGATCATGTTCGTTCCGAAAATCACGTTCCCGAAGGTTTCATTCCGTTTGGACTCCGTTTGATATTCTTTTTCTGCGAAACCCTAAAATAGGCAAAAAAACAGCAATTTTGGGCTGGGCCTCCGGCTAATAGGTTTGTCCCAAAAACAATATAAAAGTGTATAATAAAGCCCAATAATGTCCAAAACAGAATATAATATAGCATGGAACAATCGAAAATTATATATACGTTGGAGACGTATCAACCACAACAAATGAACCAAACATTAACTAAGCACCACATTGCAGAATTGAACCAAGAATTGAACATCACATTTGCAGAATTGAACCAAACAGTTAACTGAAGACGACAACTAATTAACAAAACAGTTAATAAGTGAGCACCACACTGCATGACATATAGAACATATACACTAGAGCAACAGATTGCATGGCGAAATTAGATAGCACAATTCACTAAAATTTGTGAAGGAAAGACAGGAGCAGCACACGCAACGGGTAAACCGAGCATGCTTAACCGGTGTAGCTAGCAATTGGCAAGGTGCTCCTTCAAGATCTAGGGGTCGGCATGAATGGCAGCCATCGCGACCTCATCCGTGCGTGCGCCCGCGATTTGCTTCTCCGCTGCCAATTGCTCCTTGAGGTCCTGGCTATACTGTGTGCACCATGGCTTAGGTCGGCGCTTTTTTGGTGGAGGTGGAAGGTGTCGCGCTCGCGCCGGCGGTCGGGGCATGTGGGATGTGGAAGGAGGAGGAGGATGGGGTCGGGTGTTGATTACCTTCCTGGATAGAGGAGGTCGAGCAGCGTGAAGGAGGGTCGCCAGCGAGGAGGTGGTGGCGCTGCAAGCAAGGAGTGAAGGTTTCAACTTGGAAAGGAAGGTGGAAAGAGGGGAAATGTGGCTTTTGGTAAGGGGGAGGGGGCAGGGAGGTAGATATTTCCGCGGAAGCCGAAAATTTGGAATCGCTTCAGCCAAAAAACTGGCACGCAAAGTGTCATCAGACACGGTCCCTTATTCAGAACTGTGTACGATATGTGGACATCGCAAACAATCCAGATAGCTAAACCCGTGTGTGATGAGTTTCAACGTCAAAAGTTTTGGTTCAAATTTCCATGGTTACAGTGGTCATCCACGTCATTGCATACTTTGGGTACACAAAGGAGACTACATCACACCCACACTTCTTAATCGAGCAAGTTCAGAAATTAAACAGAGCTAGCTGACCTAAACATTACTCTAACAAATTAAAGATGGGCGCTCTTAATTAAACAAAACAAAGAGTACTACTACGGCTGGTGCTCGCCGATCTCCGCCGCCGCCTCCATGTCCAGCTCGCGCCCGACGGTCACCTGGGGAAGGGGCTCCATGGCATCCATCACACCATACTCGGCAAGCATCTCGCCATTCGTGTCCGCCATCTCTTTGGAAAAGGCCGCCATGAGCTGGGCGTGGGCGGATGCGATCTGGGCTTGGACGGGCTCCATCGTCGCAAGGTATGCGGCAGAGGAACGGACGGCTACTTGAACGCTCTCGGCGATTGCCAACTCTTCGGCCGTGGGATGCCGACCGTTGTCGGAGAAGCTTCGTTCGATTTGTGCGGTGACTGCCAGGAGCTGGGCGTGGGCGGCCTCGACATGGTTGTGGGCGGCCTCCATCAGGGCTAAGGATGCCGCTGCGGAACGGACAGCTGTTGTGCCGCTCTCGCCAGTTGTTATCCCTGAGGAAGATGTTGCTACCGCTACCAAAGAAGCAACAGCGGTCGTTTGGGCTGCCTTTGCCGCCCGGTCGCAAATTGCGGCTGCGCTCATGCACCTTGTTAGCACGCGCATGGTGTCGTTGCGGCCGTGCTCTCGCCGGAGTGGGCCACTGAAGTTGCCCTCACGACACGGGTCCACGTGCCCATCTTTCACCGGCGATGATTGAACAGTGAAATTATATTTGGGGAGCGAGCTAGTGTGCTTGAGACGTCGGTTGTGGACTGTAGCCGATGCACCTTCTCGCGTAAGCCATAGGCGTACTATACACCGACGGTGCTCCAAGATATTTTGTACTACATCTCACACAGTTGCTGATAATAAACTGTGTGTGATCTACTTGATTTTTCATCTTGATTTGAATTACATAATGGGGTTATAGCGGCAATGGATGGTGTTTGAATTGCTAGACCTTTTATCTGGAGTGAACATGCTACTATATGTGTGTCACAAAAGAATTGGAATTATTCGGGGTTCGTTTGAACATTTTATACATTAAATTGGTTTTCTAGCCATTTCAGGTGAATAATCCAAATTTGAACTACATGCACATGCTCCAGTGCATATAAACTGGTTGAAAAATCAAATATGTGTCCTTGGGTGCATGCTTAGGTCCCATGCAAGAAATGGGAATGAATTTCAAACACCAGGGCACCATTGATTGCCGGCAAAACATTGAGATGCCTGGTTTTTAAATTCTAGTAAATCAAAAAATCATCTAAAATTCATGAAACTTAGCATCCTATCATGGAGCAGCATCAACATGCCGTGGTAAAAATTTTGTCCCATTTGGGGCAGGTTTGGGTATATGCTTCTCACAAACCGGAGCTTCTCACAACAAGCATGATGGTTTTCGGTAGGGAACGTCCCACCTTTGGGGACGAAACGATACCCATTGCCTCTTATTGCTTTCAAATTTTTTTCTCGTGTCAACATAGAACAACATGAGTGTTGTGTGGATTTTTGTGATTTTTCGAGGTTCGTTTGGACATTTTTATGCATTAACTGAGTTTTCAATGCATTTTATGTGCATAATTAAAATTTGAACTACATGCACATGCTCAAGTGCATATAAATTGGTTAAAAAATCAAATATGTGTCCTTGGGTGCATGCTTAGGTCCCATGCAAGAAATAGGAATGAATTTCAAACACCGGGGCACTGTTGATTGCCAGCAAAACATTGAGATGCCTGGTTTTTAAATTCTATTAAATTCAAAACTCGTCTGAAATTCATGAAACTTGGCATGCTATCATGGAGCGGCATCAACATGCCATGGTACAAATTTTGTCCCATTTAGGGCAGGTGTGGGTAAATGCTTCTCACAAACCGGAGCTTCTCACAACAAGCATGATGGTTTTCGGTAGGGAACGTCCCACCTTTGGGGACGAAACGATACCCATTGCCTCTTATTGCTTTCAATTTTTTTTCTCGTGTCAACATAGAACAACATGAGTGTTGTGTGAATTTTTGTGATTTTCCGGGGTTCGTTTGGACATTTTTATGCATTAACTGAGTTTTCAATGCATTTTATGTGCATAATTAAAATTTGAACTACATGCACATGCTCAAGTGCATATAAATTGGTTAAAAAATCAAATATGTGTCCTTGGGTGCATGCTTAGGTCCCATGCAAGAAATAGGAATGAATTTCAAACACCGGGGCACTGTTGATTGCCAGCAAAACATTGAGATGCCTGGTTTTTAAATTCTATTAAATTCAAAACTCGTCTGAAATTCATGAAACTTGGCATGCTATCATGGAGCGGCATCAACATGCCATGGTACAAATTTTGTCCCATTTAGGGCAGGTGTGGGTAAATGCTTCTCACAAACTGGAGCTTCTCACAACAAGCATGATGGTTTTCGGTAGGGAACGTCCCACCTTTGGGGACGAAACGATATCCATTGCCTCTTATTGCTTTCAATTTTTTTTCTCGTGTCAACATAGAACAACAGGAGTGTTGTGTGAATTTTTGTGATTTTCCGGGGTTCGTTTGGACATTTTTATGCATTAACTGAGTTTTCAATGCATTTATGTGCATAATTCAAATTTGAACTACATGCACATGCTCAAGTGCATATAAATTGGTTGACAAATCAAATCTGTGTTCTTGGGTGCATGCTTAGGTCCAATGCAAGAAATTGGAATGAATTTCAAACACCAGGGCATCGTTCATTGCCGGCAAAACATTGAGATGCCTGGTTTTGAAATTCTAGTAAATCCAAAAGTCGTCTGGAATTCATGAAACTTGGCATGCTATCATGAAGCGGCATCAACATGTTGTGGTACAAATTTTGTCCCATTTGGGGCAGGTTTGGATATATGCTTCTCACAAACGGGAGCTTCTCACAACAAGCATGATGTTTTTCGGTAGGGAACGTCCCACCTTTGGGGATTAAACGATATACATTGCCTATTATTGCTTTCAAATTTTTTTTCTCGTGTCAACATAGAACAACAGGAGTGTTGTGTGAATTTTGTGATTTTTCGGGGTTCGTTTGGACATTTTTATGCATTAACTGAGTTTTCAATGCATTTTATGTGCATAATTCAAATTTGAACTACATGCACATGCTCCAGTGCATATAAATTGGTTGGAAAATCAAATGTGTGTCCTTGGGTGCATTCTTAGGTCCCATGCAAGAAATGGGAATGAATTTCAAACACCGGGGCACCGTTGATTGCCGGCAAAACATTGAGATGCCTGGTTTTTAAATTCTAGTAAATCCAAAACTCGTCTGAAATTCATGAAACTTGGCATGCTATCATGGAGCGGCATCAACATGTCGTGGTACAAATTTTGTCCCATTTGGGGTAGGTTTGGGTATATGCTTCTCACAAACCGGAGCTTCTCACAACAAGCATGATGGTTTTCGGTAGGGAACGTCCCACCTTTGGGGACGAAACAATATCCATTGCCTCTTATTGCTTTCAAAAATTTTTTCTCATGTAAAGATAGAACAACAGGAGTGTTGTGTGAATTTTTGTGATTTTTCAGGGTTCGTTTGGACATTTTTATGCATTAACTGAGTTTTCAATGCATTTATGTGCATAATTCAAATTTGAACTACATGCACATGCTTGTCACATCCCTAGCTTTACCTTGCACTCGGCTAGCACTTGGTTGTTGCATCATGTCTATTTTTATTTGAAACTTGAAATGGGGATGTTTAAACCCTAGCACCAAATGGAACTCAACTAGGTTCAATCCAAATTTTTTTCGAAGAACCCAAAATGCCCTTTGAAAATGTTCATGACTTTGATAAAGGTGAAAACCTCTGCCAAAGATGATGAATATATTTCTACGATATTCTGGATCTTTGAACTAACTCATATTGTATTTGAATTGGAGCATTTAAATCCTATAAATATTTTTAAATGCTCTAATAATTCTGAAACTAGTTGTGGGTTGTTGGAAATAATCCAAACACTGCCAGCAATTATTTTCAGTATTTTACAAAATGGATTAGTATTTTTACTAATTCAAAACAGAATAAAAGAAATAGAAAACGGAAACAAAATGAAAAGAGACCTCACCTGACTAACCTGGACGGCCCAATATGCAGCCACCTGGCCGGCCCAGCCCACCAGAGAGCAAAGCCGTCTTCTTCCTCCTGCCAGTAGGCAGAGGGGAAGCGTGGCGCGCGCGCGTGCGTCCCCGGCCACCTCCTGCTTCGCGGTGGCAGCCTCCCCGACATCCTCACGACGCCACGGAGACACCCAGAGCCTCCCCTCGTTCTCCCCTCCTCTGGCTCCCTCTTCCTCTCTTCCTGTGAGCCCGAGAGCGCGCCGTCGCCATCGCCGTGGCTATAGGCCACCACCCACCCAACCAGCGCTACCACGAGCTCCGCCACGACTCCGTGGAGCTATACACCGAGGCACGCGACCGCAGAATCCCTGCAACGTTGTCCCCATCGTCTTCATCGCCGCCTCTATCCGGTGATCGCCGTCATTCGATTTGTGCCGTCCAGGGCGTCCCCGACCTCGCCCTCGACTCCGTCCGACCCTGCTGTGAGCATCCGACGTTTTCCCCTTGTTTTCCCTCTCCAACTACTCCTCTAGCCGTGTTTTCTGCCGGAGCCGAGAGCTCCCGCCCACCGGACATGTCGCCGTTGTGGCTACAGCTGTTGAAGCTCGCAGCCGAGCACACCAATGTGCTCAACACAGCTCCAGGAGCCCGTAGTCACCAGCAGCTCCTCCCCAAGTGCTCTATAGCACCAACCCGCACAAACCCGTAGCCGCGCCGCCGCCAAAACTCGTCGCCAGCGAGATTCCGGCCACCCCACAACCCCCTGCCTGGCCCATTGGATGCGCCCAAGCAAGACCTACTCCCCGATGCCTTCTGCACGACAAACCTCAGCCCCTAGCACTTTCCTGACGCACGTCCGCTGTTACGTCTTGAGCTCGCGTTGGTTTTCCCCGAAGAGGAAGGGATGATGCAGCAGAGTAGCGTAAGTATTTCCCTCAGTTTTTGAGAACCATGGTATCAATCCAGTAGGAGGCCATGCTCAAGTCCCTTGTACCTGCACAAAACGATAGCTACTCGCAACCAACGCGATTAGGGGTTGTCAATCACTTCAAGGTCACTTACGAGAGTGAGATCTGATAGATATAATATTTTTGGTATTTTTGATATAAAGATGCAAAGTCAAAAGTAAAGTCAAAGTAAAAAAGCAAAACGATATTAAAGTGATGGAGATTGATATGATGAGAATAGACCCGGGGCCCATAGGTTTCACTAGTGGCTTCTCTCAAGAGCATAAGTATTCTATGGTGGGTGAACAAATTACTGTTGATCAATTGATAGAATTGAGCATAATTATGAGAATATCTAGGCATGATCATGTATATAGGCATCACGTCCGTGACAAGTAGACCGAAACGATTTTGCATCTACTACTATTACTCCACTCATCGACCGCTATCCAGCATGCATCTAGAGTATTAAGTTAAAAACAGAGTAACGCCTTAAGCAAGATGACATTATGTAGAGAGATAAATTCATGCAATATGAAATAAACCCCATCTTGTTATCCTCGATGGCAACGATACAATACGTGCCTTGCTGCCCCTTCTGTTACTGGGAAAGGACACCACAAGATCGAACCCAAAGCTAAGCACTTCTCCCATGGCAAGAACTACCAATCTAGTTGGCCAAACCAAACGGATAATTTGAAGAGACTTGCGAAGATAACCAATCATACATAAAAGAATTCAGAGAAGATTCAAATATTATTCATAGATAGACTTGATCATAAACCCACAATTCATCGGTCTCAACAAACACACCGCAAAAAGAAGATTACATCGAATAGATCTCCACAAGAGAGGGGGAGAACTTTGTATTGAGATTCAAAGAGAGAGAGAAGAAGCCATCTAGCTACTAACTATGGACCTGAAGGTCTGAGGTAAACTACTCACACTTCATCGGAGGGGCTAGGATGATGTAGAAGCCCTCCGTGATGACAGCCCTCTTCCGGCGGAGCTCCGGAACAGGCCCCAAGATGGGATCTCGTGGATACAGAAAGTTGTGGCGGTGGAATTAGGTTTTTGGCTCCTGTTCTGATCGTTTGGGGGTACGTGTGTATATATAGGAGGAAGAAGTACGTCGGTGGAGCATCGAGGGGCCCACGAGGCAGGGGGCGCGCCCTCCACCCTCGTGACCTCCTCTTTGATCCCTTGCACTAGGGTCCAAGTCTCCTGGATCACGTTCGGTGAGAAAATCACGTTCCCGAAGATTTTATTCCGTTTGGACTCCGTTTGATATTCTGTTTCTCTGAAACACTGAAATAGGCAAAAAACAGCAATTCTGGGTTGGGCCTCCGGTTAATAGGTTAGTCCCAAAAATAATATAAAAGTGGAAAATAAAGCCCAATATAGTCCAAAAACAGTAGATAATATAGCATGGAGCAATCAAAAATTATAGATACGTTGGAGACGTATCAGGCATCCCCAAGCTTAATTCCTGCTCGTCCTCGAGTAGGTAAATGATAAAAAGAGAATTTTTGATGCGGAGTGCTACTTGGCATAATTTCAATGCAAATCTTCTTAATTGTGGTATGAATATTCAGATTAGAAAGATTCAAGACAAAAGTTTATATTGACATAAAAATAATAATACTTCAAGCATACTAACAAAGCAATTATGTCTTTCAAAATAACATGGCCAAATAAAGTTATCCCTACAAAATCATATAGTCTGGCTATGCTCCATCTTCACCACACAAAGTATTTAAATCATGCACAACCCCGATGAAAAGCCAAGCAATTGTTTCATACTCTTAACTTTTTCAAAACTTTTTCAATCTTCACACAATACATGAGCGTGAGCCATGGACATAGCACTATAGGTGAAATAGAATGGTGGTTGTGGATAAGACAAGAAGGAGAAGATAGTCTCACATCAACTAGGCGTATCAACGGGCTACGGAGATGCCCATCAATAGATATCAATGTGAGTGAGTAGGGATTGCCATGCAACGGATGCACTAGAGCTATAAATGTATGAAAGCTCAACAAAAGAAACTAGTGGGTGTGCATCCAACTTGCTTGCTCACGAAGACCTAGGGCAATTTGAGGAAGCCCATCATTGGAATATACAAGCCAAGTTCTATAATGTAAAATTCCCACTAGTATATGAAAGTGACAACATATGAGACTCTCTATATTAAGAACATGGTGCTACTTTGAAGCACAATATATGAGACTCGCTATATCATGGTGCTACTTTGAAGCACGAGTGTGGAAAAAGAGATAGTAGCATTGCCCCTTTTTTTGGGCATTCTTTTTTTTTCTTTAGCCTTTCTCTTTTTTTATTGGGAGGATGCTCTATTGAATGATGATCATCACACTTCTATTTATTTACAACTCAATGATTACAACTCGATACTTGGAACAAAGTATGACTCTATATGGATGCCTCCGGCGGTGTACCGAGATATGCAATGAATCAAGAGTGACAAGTATGAAAATTATGAACGGTGGCTTTGCCACAAATACTATGTCAACTACATGATCATGCTAAGCAATATGACAATGATGGATGTGTCATGATGAACTAGATGGTGGAAAGTTACATGGCAATATATCTTGGAATGGCTATGGAAATGCCATGATAGGTAGGTATGGTGGCTGTTTTGAGGAAGGTATATGGTGGGTGTATGATACCGGCGAAAGGTGCGCGGTATTAGAGAGGCTAGCAATGGTGGAAGGGTGAGAGTGCGTATGATCCATGGACTCAACATTAGTCATAAAGAACTCATATACTTATTGCAAAAATCTAGAAGTTATCAAAGCAAAGTACTACGCGCATGCTCCTAGGGGGATAGATTGGTAGGAAAAGACCATCGCTCATCCCCGACTGCCACTCATAAGGAAGACAATCAATAAATAAATCATGCTCCGACTTCATCACATAACGGTTCACCATACATGCATGCTACGGGAATCACAAACTTCAACACAAGTATTCTTTAAATTCACAACTACTCAACTAGCATGACTTTAATATTATCACCTCCATATCTCAAAACAATTATCATGCTTCAATCTTTTCTTAGTATTCAACACACTCAAAAGAAAGTTTCACAAATCTTTAATACCAAGCATATTATTAAGGAAATTACCATGCTATTAAGAGACTCTCAAAATAATTTAAGTGAAGCATGAGAGATCAATAGTTTCTTTAAAACAAATCCACCACCGTGCTCTAAAAGATCTAAGTTAAGCACATAGAGCAAAATTATAACAGTCAAAAGATATAAGTGAAGCATATAGAGCAAAATTACTTAGCTCAAAAGATATAAGTGAAGCACATAGAGTATTCTATCATATTTTAATTCATGCATGGCTCTCTCAAAAGGTGTGTACAGCAAGGATGATTGTGGAATACTAACAAACAAAGACGCAAATAATACAAGACGCTCCAATCAAAACACATATCATGTTGGTGAATAAAAATATAGCTCCAAGTAAATTACCGATGGAAGTGGACGAAAAGAGGGGATGCCTTCCGGGGCATCCCCAAGATTTGACTTTTTGGTGTCCTTGGATTATCTTGGGGGTGCCATGGGCATCCCCAAGCTTAGGCTCTTGCCACTCCTTGTTCCATAATCCATCACAAGAATTCACCCAAAACTTGAAAACTTCATAATACAAAACTCAAAATAGAAAACTCGTGAGCTCCATTAGCGAAAGAAAACAAAAGACCACTTCAAGGTACTTTAATGAACTCATTCTTTATTTATATTGGTGTTAAACCTACTGTATTCCAACTTCTCTATGGATTATAAACTATTTTACTAACCATAGATTCATCAAAATAAGCAAACAACACACGAAAAACAGAATCTGTCAAAAACAGAACAGTCTGTAGTAATCTGTAGCTAGCGCAAGATCTGGAACCCCAAAATTCTAAAATAAATTTCTTGACGTGAGGAATTTATCTATTAATAATCTTCAAAAAGAATTAACTAAATAGCACTCTATAAATAAAAATTACAGCAGTTCTCGTGAGCGCTAAAGTTTCTGTTTTTTACAGCAAGTTCAACAAGACTTTCCCCAAGTCTTCCCAACGGTTCTACTTGACACAAAAACTAATTAAACACAAAAAACACAACCAAAACACAGGCTAGATAATTTATTTATTACTAAACAGGAGCAAAAAGCAAGGAATAAAAATAAAATTGGGTTGCCTCCCAACAAGCGCTATCATTTAACGCCCCTAGCTAGGCATAAAAGCGAGGATAGATCTAGGTATTGCCAACTTTAGTAGGCAATCCATAAGTGGCTCTCATGATAGTTTCATTTGGTAATTTTATTTTATTTCTTGGAATGTGTTCCATGCCCTTTTTTAATGGAAATTGAAATCTAATATTCCCTTCCTTCATATCAATAATCGCACCAACCATTCTAAGGAAAGGTCTACCAAGAATAATAGGGCAAGAAGGATTGCAATCTATATCAAGAACAATGAAATATACGGGCACATAATTCCTATTTGAAACAATAAGAACATCATTAATTCTTTCCATAGGTTTCTTAATAGTGGAATCCGCAAAATGCAAGTTTAGAGAGCAATCATCAAAGTTACGGAAATCTAGCAAATCACACAAAGTCTTGGGAATAGTAGAGACACTAGCACCCAAGTCACACAAAGCATAAAACTCATGATCTTTAATTTTAATTTTAATAGTTTGTTCCCATTCATCATAGAGTTTTCTAGTGGTAGAAACTTTCAACTCAAGTTTTTCTTCATAAGATTGCATCAAGGCATCAACAATATGTTCGGTGAAGGCTTTATTTCGACTATAAGCATGTGGAGAATTTAGCACGGATTGCAACAAGGAAATACAATCAATTAAAAAGCAACTTTCATAATTAAATTCCTTGAAATCCAATATAGTGGGTTTAGAGACATCTAGATTTTTATTTCTTTCAATCCCACTTTCATCAATTTCATCATTAAGATCTAAATACTCCGAATTTTTAGAACGCCTTCTAGGTAAAGGAAGATCATATTCAGTTTCATCAAGATTCATATTGCAAAACAAAGATTTAATAGGAGACACATCAATAACTTTTAGATCTTCATCTTGATTTTCATAGGAATTGGAAGAACACGCTTTAATAAAGGCATCTTTGGAAGCACGCATCCTAGCGGTTCTTTATTTACACTCATCAATTGAAATTCTCATGGCTTTAAGAGACTCATTGATATCATGCTTAGGTGGAATAGATCTAAGTTTCAAAGCATCAACATCAAGAGCAATTCTATCAACGTTCCTAGCCAAATCATCAATCTTAAGCAATTTTTCTTCAATCATAGTGTCGGTGTCAAAACCGGCGGATCTCGGGTAGGGGGTCCCGAACTGTGCGTCTAGGCCAGATGGTAACAGGAGGCAAGGGACACAAAGTTTTACCCAGGTTCGAGCCCTCTTAATGGAGGTAAAACTCTATTTCCTACTTGATTAATATTGATGATATGGGTGTTACAAGAGTAGATCTACCACGAGATCAGAGAGGCTAAACACTAGAAGGTAGCCTATGGTATGATTGTATGTTGTGATTGTTGTCCTACGGACTAAAACCCTTCGGTTTATATAGACACCGGAGAGGGTTAGGGTTACAAAAGGTCGGTTACAAAGGAGGAGATATCCATATACGTATTGCCTAGCTTGCCTTCCACGCCAAGTAGAGTCCCACCCGGACAAGAGACGAAGTCTTCAATCTTGTATCTTCATAGTCTAACAGTCTGGCCAATGGAGATAGTCCGGCTATCCAGAGACCCCCTAATCCAGGACTCCCTCAGTAGCCCCCGAACCAGGCTTCAATGACGATGAGTCCGGCGCGCAGTATTATCTTCGGCATTGCAAGGCGGGTTCCTCTCCAAATTCTGTGTACCTGTCGAAATAATGTCCGGTTCCTTGTGATGGTTTGTACTCCTTGGCTTCTACGCCCAATAATGGCCACTTTCCACGTGTCGAGCGAATGTGAAGAGCCAGGGTGTTTTCACATTTACCCCCCTAGCTATGTAAATGAGCCGCCTATTTAAAAAGACGAGGATTCAGATCCAAATCACATCATCCTCCCTTGCCGAGTCTTCATCGGAGCGTACCCGACAGAGATCCATTCCACCATGGCCGGTCAACGCAGCTCCTCCTCTCGCACCCCTAGTTCCAAGCCTGGAGATTGGGAGAGATGTTCCATCCCACACAGCAAATTGGTGATGCTTCAGTCCAAGGGATTTCTTCCCCCAGCGTACCTGGTCCCGATTCGAGCCGGGCTTGCCACCTACAATGGTGGAGAGCAAGCGGAGAGCCGTCCCAATCCCTCCAAGGGAGAGCGGGTATGCCTTGTCCCTTATCTGGTAAGAGGGCTCGGATTCCCAATTCATCCGTTTCTCCGGGGGCTTCTGGAGTTCTATGGCCTCCAGCTGCACAACCTTACGCCTGCCTCCCTGCTGCATATCGCGGGATTCGTAGCCCTTTGCGAGTTATTTTTGGGCTGTGTGGCCCATTTTGCTCTGTGGAAGAAGTTGTTCTACCTTGTGCCCCGTTCTAAGAAGGGATCAATATATCAAGTGGGCGGAGCCGAAGTGTGGCGTATTGCTGGGACCGGATACCTGTCCGGGACCCCAAAGAAGACGTCCGAAGACTGGCCTTCAGAATGGTTTTATATAGAAGATGTCCCACTTCCGGACCCTATTCGGATCGGCCTTCCTGAGTTTGACAACGCCCCTTTGAAGAAGCGCCGGAGGTGGCGTCCACGGAGCTCCCTGGAGGAAGACGACAGGGACATTCTTTATCTGATGAGCCGGATAAGTTCTTTAGCTCGATCCGGATTGACCATGATCGAGGTCATGGCTATATGCATTATGCGGGGGGTGCAGCCGCTCCAGTATAGAGGCTACCCCATGTGGGATTTCAACGGGGAGGATGACGCCACCCGCCACGGCCGCAAAGGGCCAGGATCGGCTGCTGATCTAATAAAGATCTTGTCCACTTTGTACAAGGGAGAAGAGGAGGAATTCCTCCTTGTCAACCCACAGGGCGGATTATCTATGTACAATCCTCCGAGCTAGGTAAGCGAAGACTTTTTCTCGCCCATCCGTTTCGTATTCCCGTAGTTTAAGTATTCATTCTAGTGATTTCATCGCAGGAGCTGCGCCAGGCAGTAAAGGAGATAAACAGCCCTCCTCCACAGCCCGAGGACCCTGGACGGTCCCTTGACCCGGCCTCCCAGGAGGATCCGGACATATCCGTGGAGCCGATTGACGGGGTATTTTACCAAGGGAGTAATGACAATACCTTGGTGGCCATTACGGCCGATTACCCTGGGCTAGTTCCAGCCTCATAGGTGACTGAGACCGAAGTCCCAGCACTTAAAAAGGGATCCGTCCTTGTGCTCTTTTTTTATTGCCTTATAACAGCCGTGTTTTGCAGGGGAGGTCCTCGGGGCAGAAGGCCGAGCCTGTGGCAACTAGCCAACAAGGGGCCGCTAGGCCAGGCAGGCTGAAAAGATCCGCAGTCCGGGTTGAGGCACCGGCGCAGCGGTATGGCACGTTGTCTTTATTGCAAGACATTATTTACAGAGGCGTATTAATACCCATGCCTTCTTTTCAGGAAAAAGAGCGCTCGCCGGACTATACCCGGAGAGGCTACCAATCGCGCCTCCACAAGCCAGGCTCCAAGGCTGGACTCAGAGGTGGGAACGAGTACAAGGCGTGCGCCGGGTGCTCCTCCGACGAAGGATACGGATAGACTGTCCGCCACCCATTCCGAGGTGGAAAGTGCCATGAACCATAGGCGTCACCGGACTGTTCTTCATGACGCTTGTTTCTCCCAAGAGGCATTGGATGCCTTCAACTCGGGAGACGCGCACATCCGTGCCGCTCAAAATGGTCTAGCCAGAGCCACGGAGCAGTATGTAAAAGACATACGGGTGAGAAAATTTGATGATTATATATATCAGTAGCCCCTGAGACTTGAAACAGTTAGGATAACTGGTTTAAGGATCATTTGTTATGTAGATTCTTACAGAAAAGAATACTCAACTATCCTAGGAGCTGGAAGAGTGCAAAGCCAAACTTCAGGCCGCACTGGCCGCAGCAGGGGAGCCCAAAGAGACCCCCTCTAGTAACATATCCGTCAAATGGTAAGTATCATATTAGAGTGCGGCTTTATATGCAGATCTGACGATAAAATTGCAGATGGCGCTGGAGTGAATCCGGATAAGCAACAACTCATACGCCAGCTGAAGGCCGGTGAGAGCTTTCTTACAAGGGTGAGGCAGGAGAAGAATGATCTCCAAGATGCCAACACCAAGCTGGGCATGGAACTAAAAGATGGTCGTGCCCAACTGTCGGACTCTGTTAAGGGGAATCGGCGGCTTTGACGCGGCATATTTAGTAAGTGCTTGAACGAACTTTGAAAAAGAGTTCGGCGAGGAAGCTGGCCGACAGAGTTATGTCTGTAGGTATGCTAACAGGTCGTCCTGCCGAGGAGATCCTAGTTCAACGGGTGATCTTCTTCCCGAGCTCGCATAGTTGCACGAATGAGTTCGGCAGGTGATGCAAGGCGTTGCCCAGGCCTTGTGGCCATCCATCTCCATACCCGAAGGCCTTGGAGAGCTTGCAGAAAAGCTGAAGGGAGCACGGCGGCGCTTCCGATTATGGAAGATATCGGCCTGCCGTCAGGGCGCCAGGGAAGCTTGGGCAATGGTGAAGACACGGTACACGAAGGCTGACCCGAACCACATGGCCGAAGTCGGACCTGTGGGGCCTAATGGCAAGGAGATCCCTGTGAATTTAGTGTACGGCTAAGTAGAATTGGCCGCAAAGTATTCCCAACAGGACTGTAGACTAGACAGCCTATTGGATGGCATTGAAGAGGAATTCAACCAGTCAAATTGACTATGTAATTTTAAAGTGACATATATGATGCCTTCTAGTCGGATTGTAGATCGTTTGTCGTGGCGGACCTTTTCGCTTCAACCTCGAGACCCGGTAGTCCGGATTGTATCCGAATACCCTCTCGGTTATATAAGAACCGGGGCATGCGTGGAGACCAGGCGTAGGGGTCATTAGTGCTTTATCAGACAAGTGCCCAACTAGTTATGTTATATTACATGGGTAGTAAGAAACATCTTCCAGAGAGAATAGTTCCGTTAAAGGTTCCTTTCCCTGGGTAGGCATGCCCTAAAGTGCATGTCCAGACTGCGACAAGAAGCACAGTGAAAACGTCTGGGGGCAGATATGGATAATAGATAAAAGTCATCTTTTGTTCACCGATCGAATATTCTCTTAAGAACGCTAGCTTTCGGCTTCACCCAATCTGAGGTACACGTCCGGCTGACCCGGCGATAACAATCGCAGAGGTGCTCCCCTTATGCCCTAGCCGAATTAACGGGAACGTAGGGCATAAATACAAGAGCCAGGCAACCCAGCTTGGCCAAAACTTAAGTCATATCGATGCATATAATGGTGAAAAAAGGTACATGCGGAAGTATAACACATGTGTTGGGCGTGGGGCCCAGATAAATAATTTAAGCTTTTGAGAGAGAAGCCCCAGGTATGAAGAGTGCGGCTAGCGCATCTGTGATGTATGAGTGAGGCACAAGGTGACCCTTGAAGGCCTATGGATTTAAAAAGAAAGAAAGGGAAACAAGACAGATGATGCATATGCAGAAAATGGACGAAGGGAGGGGACTAACATAAAGTCCGAAGCTAGGCGTAGAATCTTCGGAGCCTGGCTGCGTTCCATGGGTTCGGCTTGAGTCGACTGGTCGATGCATCCCGCAGTCGGTACGCTCCACCGGTCAGAACTTGGTCGATAATGAAGGGACCTTCCCATTTGGGCTCGAGCTTGTTCTTTTTCTTATCCGGCAGCCGTAGAACTAGTTCGCCAACGTTATAAGTTTTGGCCCGTACTTCTCTGCTTTGGTATCTGCGAGCCTGTTGCTGGTAAAATGTGGAACGGGCTTTGGCTACGTCGCGCTCTTCCTCCAATGTGTCCAGACCGTCCTGCCGATGGAGCTCGGCTTCTCTTTCTTCGTACATGCGCACTCGAGGTGAGTCATGAATTATGTCACAGGGCAGGACTGCCTATGCGTCGTACACCATAAAAAATGGTGTATATCCGGTACTACGATTCAGCGTGGTCTGCAGTCCCCAGAGTACGGAGTCGAGCTCCTATACCCAGTGTGTATCGGACTCCATTAAGGAGCGCACTAATCGGGGTTTAATGCCGCTCATTATAAGACCATTTGCTCGTTCGACTTGACCGTTGGTTTGTGGGTGATAGACTGAAGCGTAATCGAGCTTGATGCCCATTTTGCTGCACCAGAGTTTTACCTCGTCGGCCGTGAAGTTCGTGTCGTTATCAGTGATGATGCTGTGGGGGACACCGTAACAGTGTACAACCCCGGATATGAAATCTATCACCGGTCCGGATTCGGCTGTTTTTACCGGTTTAGCCTCTATCCATTTGGTGAATTTATCCACTATGACCAATAAGTATTTTTTTTCTTGTGGGTTCCCCCTTTAAGGGGTCCGACCATGTCAAGCCCCCAGACCGCGAAGGGCCATGTAATGGGGATCGTTTGGAAGGCGGTGGGTGGCATGTGGCTTTGATTTGCAAAGAGCTGGCAACCGGTGCAACGTTGGACCAAGTCCTGTGCATCTGCCCGGGCCGTTGGCCAATAAAATCCTGTGTGGAAGGCCTTGCTTACAAGAGCCCGGGCTGCGGCGTGATGACCGCCGAGTCTGGCGTGAATTTCTGCCAAAAGATTCCGCCCTTCCTCTTCGTAGATGCACCTTTGAAGGACTCCGGTGGCGCTTTTTTTGTACAATTCTCCCTTGTGGACCCCGTAGGCTTTGGATCGCCGCACTATGTAGCGTGCTTCATTTTGGTCCTCCGGAAGTTCCTATCTAATTAGGTAGGCTAGGAATGGTTCTGTCCACAGGGCAATAATGGCCATTATTTCGTGGGCTGATTGTGTTATTTCGGTGGCGGAGCCTCCGATTGTGTCAGAGATTTCGGTATCGGGTATTTTGGCCGGGTTCGGACTGTTGTTACCGGTGTCCCTTTCCCATGCTACGGATGGCTTGAAAAGCCTTTCTAGAAAAATGTTGGGAGGGACCGCGTCGCGTTTTGCGCCAATGCGGGCAAGGATATCCGCCGCCTGATTGTTTTCCCGAGCCACATGGTGAAATTCGAGCCCCTCGAACCGAGCTGACATTTTTAGGACGGCATTGCGATAAGCGGCCATTTTTGGATCCTTGGCATCAAAGTCTCCATTTATTTTGGGATATCGCGAGGTTTGAATCCCCGCGCACCTCTAGGCGTTGAATGCCCATGGATACTGCCATCCGGAGACCATGTAGAAGGGCCTCATATTCGGCTACGTTGTTGGAGTCCGTATACATTATCTGCAGTACGTATTGAACGGAGTCTCCTGTTGGGGACGTCAAAACGACGCCAGCCCCCAGACCAGCCAACATTTTGGAGCCGTCGAAGTGCATGATCCAGTTTGAATATGTGCCATACTCTTTAGGGAGTTCGGTTTCCGTCCATTCAGCGACGAAGTCAGCCAAAACTTGCGATTTAATAGCTCGCCGTGGCTTGTAAGTTATGTCGAACGGGAGGAGCTCAATGGCCCATTTGGCAATCCGGCCCGTCGCGTCGCGGTTGTTTATAATATCGTTAAGTGATACTTCTGAGGCTATCGTTATCGAACACTCTTGAAAGTAGTGTCGCAGCTTCTGGGGTGCCATAAATACCGCGTACGCTATCTTTTGATAATGCGGGTACCGTGATTTGCATGGAGTAAGGACAGTGGACACGTAGTAAACCAGCTTTTGAAGGGGAAATTTGTGTCCGTCCATTTCTCGCTCGACGACAAGCACTGCGCTTACTACTTAATGAGTTGCCGCAATGTATAATAGCATTGGTTCGCCAATGTTTGGCACGGCCAGGACTGGGTTTGTTACCAATATGGCTTTTATTGAGTCCGGCCGTGGCGGCGTCCGTCCACTCGAAGTGTTCGGTGCGCCGGAGGAGGCGATAAAGGGGTAATGCCTTTTCTCCCAAGCGGGAGATAAAGCGGCTTAGAGCCGCCACGCATCCAATTAATTTTTGTATTTGTTTGAGGTCTGTTGGGGTAGCCAACTATGACAACGCTCAGATTTTGGCCGGATTAGCTTCAATACCTCTACTGGAGACAATGAATCCCAGGAGCTTTCCTGCCGGTACGCCGAAAACGCATTTTTCCGGATTGAGCTTGATGTCATATGTTCGGAGGTTGTCGAATGTGAGCCTCAAGTCGTCTACTAGTGTTTCGACGTGCTTGGTTTTAACGACCACGTCATCCACGTATGCCTCCACTGTTTTTCCGATCTGGTTTGCCAGGCATGTCTGAATCATGCACTGGTATGTTGCACCGGCGTTTTTTAGCCCGAAGGGCATTGTGTTGAAGCACAATGGGCCGTATGGTGTGATGAATGCCGTTGCGGATTGGTCTGGCTCTGCCATTTCGATTTGATGGTAGTCGGAGTATGCATCGAGGCAACACAATGAATCGTGTCCTGCGGTAGCATCGATGATTTGATCGATGCGGGGGACGGGGAAGGGATCCTTTGGGAAGGCCTTGTTAAGGTCCTTAAAATCGACGCACAAGCGCCAGGATTTGCCCTTCTTTGGTACCATCACCAGGTTTGCTAGCCAGTCCTGATGTTTTATGTCTCTGATGAATCCGGCCTCCAATAGCTTGGCTAGTTCCTCTCCCATGGCTTGTCTTTTAGGCTCGGAGAAACGTCGAAGAGCCTGCTTGACTGGCTTGAATCCTTTTAGGATATTTAGGTTGTGTTCAGCCAGCCTGCGTGGGATTCCTGGCATGTCTGAAGGGTGCTAGGCAAAAAGTCCCAGTTCTCGCGTAGGAACTCTCGCAGTGCGGCGTCGACATCCGGGTTTAATTGTGCCCCGATGGAAGCTGTTTTTGTAGGGTCCGTTGGATGGACTTGGAATTTGACTATTTCGTCCGCCGGCTTAAAGGAGGTGGACTGGGATCTTTTATCGAGTATCACGTCGTCCCTGTTCACCATGGAGCGCAGCGCAATTAGTTCTTCGGCCGCTAGGGCTTTGGATAGTGCCTCAAGGGCCAGTGCAGCTGTCTTATTTTCGGCGCGGAGTGCTATGTCCGGATCACTAACAAGAGTGATGATTCCGTTGGGCCCGGGCATTTTGAGCTTCATGCACCCGTAATGGGGTATGGCTTGGAAGATTGTAAACACCTCCCGCCCTAATAGAGCGTGGTATCCGCTGCTGAACGGGGCCACATGGAATGTAATTTCTTCGGACCTGTAATTATCCGGCGTGCCGAATACCACGTCTAGTGTGATTTTTCCAGCGCAGTGTGCTTCCCGACTGGGGATGATTCCTCTAAAGGTTGTGCTGCTTTGCTTAATGCGGCTCCAGTCTATTTCCGTCTTTTGAAGAGTTTCCTCATAGATGAGGTTTAATCCGCTGTCGCCGTCCATGAGTACCTTGGTGAGTCGAAAGCCGTCCACGATTGGACTGAAGACCAGTGCGGCTGGTACTCGGGCTGTTCGGAATTTAGGTTCGTCACTGCCATTGAAGGTAATAGCCGTGTTGCTCCAAGGATTTATTTCTGCTATGTGGCAGATTTCGGACATGCTGCGGAGTGTTCGCTTCCGTCTATTATTTGACGCAAAGGTCTCAAAGACCATTAAGACCGTATTGTTGTCCTCGGGGTGGTGCTCTGTGGTTTTTGGCAGGAGTAGATCCTCACCACTTTTGGCCACTTGCCAGAGTATCCAGCATGCTCTAAGGCTGTGCGTTGGAATCGCATCCGCTGTACTATGAATTTTGCAGGGTCCGTTGAGCCATCCCTCCAGTACGGTTCCTTGCCCCGTAGAGGGCTTTTGCTTTTTGGCAGTTAACCCAGGTGTATTGTGATAATGCACCCTTTTATTTCGGACTGGGTTTGTATTCAGGGCCGGATTATCCCAAAATTTTATTTCGGTTTTCCAGGCGCTTTCCATCGCATAGTACTTTCATACTATGGACACCAAGTCGGCAAAGCGTGTAATTTCGCGACGACTTATGGCGTTGAGGATTCCCTTGTCCGTGCAATTATTGTAGAAGAATGAAATCGCGTCTTCCTCGCGGCAGTCCTTTATCCTGTTCTTGACCAGGAGGAATCTGGCCCAGTAATGGTGTACTGTTTCTTCGGGCTCTTGCCTAATTTGGGATAGATCGCGTATGTTTGGGTGGGTGGGTGGAATTGCATCTGAATCCTCACCCAATCTGAGGCTCACTGGCCAAGGAGTTTCCGAACTCGAAAGTTTGGATTCTTGGATGTTTTTCGGTAAATCTAGCCAAGGAGTGACATCCTCTCCTCCGCGGGTATCCGGCTTGGAGGGGTCGAGAATCCGGACGTAGCTAGTCCTTAAGATGGATGAAGGGTTGCCGCATTGTTCTTCCACCACTGCAACGTGATGGGTGACCTGGGGAGAGTTAATTTCACTCAGATCGGGTTTAGGCCCAATGTGATCGTAGTCTGTAGCGACTCCCAGGGCGTCGAAGCGATCCAAGAGCTCATTCAGGGAAGATAGCTCCATTGGATCTAACTGCTCGGCGAGTTCCGAGTTGACGTGAAGATTGCTTTCGATGACTCGAGAAGTCATCGTCGGCGCAGCGGCCGAACAAGCGGTCATAAGAAAACCACCTAGCCGGAGAGTTTGGCCGATAGCCAGAGCTCCCTCAGCGATAGTGCCGTCTTTAAAGACGGGATGAGACATCCTTCCTGGTGGCGACGGCACAACGGAACTCTCAATGAAAGCACCAATGTCGGTGTCAAAACCGGCGAATCTCGGGTAGGGGGTCCCGAACTGTGCGTCTAGGCCGGATGGTAACAGGAGGCAAGGGACAC
This sequence comes from Triticum urartu, assembly GCF_056163025.1. Lineage (NCBI taxonomy): Eukaryota > Viridiplantae > Streptophyta > Magnoliopsida > Poales > Poaceae > Triticum > Triticum urartu. The sequence goes on along the minus strand of NC_141879.1, from coordinate 144,499,762 downwards.
GAAGTTTTACCCAGGTTCAGTCCCTCTTAATGGAGGTAAAACCCTACATCCTGCTTGATTAATATTGATGATATGGGTGTTACAAGAGTAGATCTACCACGAGATTAGAGAGGCTAAACCCTAGAAGCTAGCCTATGGTATGATTCTATGTTGTGATTGTTGTCCTACGGACTAAAACCCTTCGGTTTATATAGACACCGGAGAGGGTTAGGGTTACACAAGGTCGGTTACAAAGGAGGAGATATCCATATACGTATTGCCTAGCTTACCTTCCACGCCAAGTAGAGTCCCATCCGTGCACGAGACGAAGTCTTCAATCTTGTATCTTCATAGTCTAACAGTCCGGCCAATGGAGATAGTCCGGCTATCCAAAGACCCTCTTATCCAGGACTCCCTCACATAGCACTAAAATTCTTTTGCGAAGAAATAAATTATTTAATATTAGATTCAAAATCAGAGGGCATCTTATTATAATTTCCATAAGAGTTATTGTAGGAATTCCCATAATTATTAGAAGGATTACTAGGATATGGCCTAGGATTAAAATTCCCTCTATAAGTGTTGTTACCAAAATTATTCCTACCAACAAAATTCACATCCATAGATTCATTGTTATTCTCAATCAAAGTAGACAAAGGCATATCATTAGGATCGGAAGAAACACTCTTAGTAGTAAATAATTTCATAAGTTAATCCATCTTTCCACTCAACACATTGATTTCTTCTATTGCATGCACTTTTTTATTAGATGATCTTTCAGTGTGCCATTGAGAATAATTAACCATAATATTATCTAGGAGTTTAGTAGCATCTTCTAAAGTGATTTCCATAAAAGTGCCTCCCGCGGCCGAATCTAAAAGATTTCTAAAAGCAAAATTCAATTCTGGCATAAAAATCTATCTATCTATCTATATCTATCTATCTATCTATCTATATCTATCTATACCTCTATACCTATACTAATTACAGACTCCCTAAAAATTACCACGTTAATTAGAATTTACGATCCGTTCATCTGGTGGGACCGAACTATTACGGTGGAGATTAATCCATCTGATCTTCTAATTAGAGGCTGCCTTGAAACCAAGTTAAATTACGGTGGAGATTAATCCATGTTATCCTCCCATGTTTTTTTTCAAACCTGATATTTCCATGTTAATTAGGTAATGTGTTTCCCTAAAAAAAAGGTCATGCGTGGATGTACTGCAACGTAACATGCAATTCCTCATGGAATCCTGAACGCACACGCTGGTCTCTTTACATAATTCCTTCTATGAAAAAAATAGCATCTTCCTCTCTCCAATCTCTGTCCCGTATCTCTTATTCCCCATTGGTACGTGTTCCTCCTCCAACTCCTTCGCTCTCCCTCCTCCCCGGCATCTCCTCTAATGCTGTCCTAGACTTCAAAGATCCATCCATGCTACAGCCCCATCTCTCTGCCTCTCCTTTCTCCCCAACCTTCAATTCTCCTCTTATTATTAGTTTTTGAATCCAATATGGTTGATGGATCAGATTTGAGGTGTATGTATCCCTGAGTGTTTGACGAAAGGAAGCAGCCATGGAACCCGATGCTCCGAGTTGAGGAATTACGTTGGACTAGCCGCACCACTACTCACACTCCAAATCATATTCAAGTTCATCTCCTGAGCGAGAAACTAATAAGTCGCCTTGATAAATAACATCTCATCAAGAAAAACTAGGTATTCTCGTGTCTGTCTTTCAGCAATTCTCTTCTACTTATTAGATTATACGTTTTGGGGAGTGGAGGATAAGCAGCTAGGTGCTCGGCATCGCCTAAAGTGGTAGCCCCACAGTAAGTTTTTGTTAAACTGCATGTACATCAAGCACCCACGAGCCAGTTTACATATACTGTTTATGTGAAGCTTCACATCTATGTCTTCCCATGAAACCGTCTTTGCTAGATAACAGAATTAGTTGACGGTTCATATATATAGATTTTTTGTATGTTTTTTCTACGAGTAAACGCTATTTCTTAGAGTATCTGTTGGTACCATGGAATATATAGTGCATAGTCTTTCATTGGTAGATCATTAGTAAGATATTAAAATTGTCGCACATGCAAAAAGTAAAGCTATAGATGTATGGTTTACTTAGTTATAAACGCATATGAATTTTTATTCAAATATAATCAAGAAATCCATATTTCCTAGGTTTGTTTCTAATAATGTCCATGATATTTACTTTTTAATTCCAGTGTTTAGATTTTAGAGATGATGCGTATATTAATACATTTTCAGCTATGGTATCAGACTGCCTATTAGTGATTTCCATATTTGAAGGCCGGAGCTGTTTGCGTTGATAATTATCAAAATATTGTGAGCTATTTTTGTTTTTTTCCTAAAATTAGCAGATTTATGTGGTCCATTGTGCACAATAGAATGGTTAGAGCATCCCAATATATCTACTTCTGAAAACAGTACTCTAGAACAGGGACTGTAAAAAAAACTATATATACTTCTGAAAACAGTACTCTAGAACAGGAGTTGTAAAAAAAATACGTGAGCAAACTTAAGCACTACCATACCATTTGTAAATAGATTGCAGATATTATGTACAATCTTCATCTAGAATTCCAAGTGATTTAAACTACATCCGATTTCATGATAGTCGGTTTATTGATCACAGTTTTGGCCCTAGGTACAGAATCAGTTCCCCTCACCTTTGGTTTCTACCTCTCCGAATTACTATTCATGTTGCCCCATAGTTAATGCATTTTTTTGGGAAAATCAATGTATAGATCCATTGTTTCTTGGTACAATGCACATGCACTTATGTTTGTTTCTTGGACTGATTCTGTACTGTTGTCTTGCAATGCTTAGAAAACTGGAGTATACTAATTTGAAATTACCCAGTACATCTTTTATATGTCCTCTTTCATAAATGGCTCAATCCAGAATCTATACTGATGACTAAATATAGCAGATATTAGTGGTCATTTTCCCTAAGAAGGCTAGGCGACCCGAGCTTTTAACTTGAGTTCCATAGAAGTTGCTTACTGATCTAGCATTTTTGGGTTTTATAGCACTGTGACAATAATCCTTTGATTTCCTAACTTAACTGAAATCTTACAGTTTCAAACCACAATTTGATAATCATGCATTTGGATGAGGACGACATTATCTCTCACGTGAATTCTGCACTCATGTTTGCAGTTGAACACAATAACTTATTTTTTTTCTTTTGAAAAAACTAACTGAAATTGATAAGTCTGCAAAAATTTGTACCCTTCAGCATGACTAAAATGTTGTGAGTTACTACTTCACATAAGTAACAATTATGTTATTTTCTATATGTAAATCACATGTGGAGATGTCGCTCTGGCTGAACCATCTATTTCTCCATTACCAGCCCCAGGCTTTCATCACAACATTATAGGTACCCAGGTACTAACCTATATATAGACATGTGCTTCTCGGACAGATTGACTCCACTCATTGTGACAAAGCATATGTGTGGCCATGATGCAGACCTTATATATCTTGGCATGAGATTCGATTCCCTTATGTGACACAATTAGATGCTACTTCTCCTATAGATGTACTGGTATCTGCAGCTTCCATTGATTGCTCCCTTTCAGCTACATGATAGCTCACTGGCATTCTCACCTATTGTTCTTTCAAAACGACAATCTGAATCTACTCTATTTCTTATGTGTGTTACTAAGTACTAGCTTTGATTATTTACTTTCTAGCACTGAAATTTTATAATCATTAGGATTTTGAGACACTGAGGTCTCCAATGATCTTAATTTTTCTTTGTGAGATTTATGCACCCAGGTCATATAGTTTTGGTAATTCTCGCTAGATCTTCTTAGTTTTCATCTGAATATAGATATATACTGACAGTAAGACTGGTTATTAAATATCTTTGACATGTTTTATTCTACTGTCTGTTTAAATAGTGTTGGGTGCTCCCATCATCGATTACTTTTTGCATATGAAATATCAAAATTAGTTTTTCAATGTTTCCAGGTAGAAGATGATTTAAGTATAGACATCCGATCTGCGTATTGTAACAACAACCAATTCCAAGACTGGATTATATCAATTGGACCAAACTTGGTTTGGATTAAATGTGCATCGAGTGTCCAAGGGTAGAGAAGCGGCCATGGTCGACAATGGCGCTTGAGGAAATGGATATACGTGGCTTTAAGTTTGTAGGAAGTTGTATACGACCGGAGCAAGTTGTAATATCTCATGCAGACGTACCTCGGCTAAGAGTTTCATTTACCTTCACAGTTGTGCTTTATTTCTTGGGACAACATGCCCTTAACGTTCATATCATGCCCTTAATCGTTACTTCTAATTAAGAACATTAACATGTATTACATTGGTGCCCCTATATCTTGCCTTGACACTTTCAAGACATGTTTGTTTGGTAGATACATGGAGATACGTCATGGCCTCTTGCTGGAAATAGCTGCAGCAGTAGCACTCACCTCATCAAAATATTGGCAAATTGTTTATGTAGTTATTTATGGATGAATTTCGTGATCAACATATTTCGGGCAGTTAGTGCAGACCTCATCACTATGTAGAATATTTTTCTACAGATAGGCTCACCAGTATTTTGTTAAAGACGGCATCATTGTCCATCAAATATTTCCCTTTTTCTCTGTGATACGTGATACCATTTATTATAAGGATTTAAATAGGTTAATTGATTAAAAGTGGAACCTGTATTGCGTTCTCATATCTGAGTCATATTTCAGATCATATTTTTATAGTTGTCCACATGCTACATCATGATTATATATATACATACTAAATTCTATATTACATACTAAATTCTATAGCATGTTCCTCCAATGAAGCAGATACAAAACAAAGTAGAAAAAGCATATAAATATACATACTTTATTAACAACTTCCAAATTTAGATCTGGGCTCTTGGTCAGTTCAGTAGTGTATGGTCCATTGTTGTTTTGTAAGTAAAATATGAACAACTGGCAAATCTATATATGGGCACCCAATTCCATTGGAGGAGTATATGTGACTTTAAACCTGATCATAATTGTGTTGTTTGTTATATTGTTTTTTACCAGACGCCTTTATGGAGACTGTTAGTATGTTTCTTCCGAACAGCACTATAAGTTCTTATTCTCAATTTCTTATATTGGCCATTCTTCTACTTAGTTACAAAAGTTTTAGAGGATCTAAATATTTTTCTTATATTGTCCATTCCTCTGCTTAGATGCCATGGACTAATATGGCATGTTATTTGTAAAAAAATTAATCACCAGGATATTCTTATTCAACAATGCTAGCCCGTGCAAGTGCACGGATTGACGACTAGTTTTGTATAATCATCCACAAATTCAAACCATGAGTAGGGCAATTACGTATCATTAATTTCATTCTCTCCCAAGCTTGTGCAACATGTTCATGATTAAGTTCTTTAAAGTTCATAATATCGTTTCTAAGAGAGATGATCTTAGCGGGAGGAAAATACTTAGAGATAAAAGCATCTTTGCACTTGTTCCATGAATCAATATTATTCTTAGGCAAAGACGAAAACCAAGCTTTAGCATGATCTCTAAGCGAAAAAGGAAATAGCTTCAATTTAACGACATCATTATCGACATCTTTTTTCTTTCGCATATCACATAAATCAACGAAGCTATTCAGATGAGTAGCGGCATCTTCACTAGGAAGGCCAGCGAATTGATCTTTCATAACAAGATTCAATAAAGCAGTATTAATTTCACAAGATTCAGCATCGGTAAGAGGAGCAATCGGAGTGCTAAGGAAATCATTATTATTGGTATTGGTGAAGTCAGACAATTTAGTATTATCTTGAGCCATCGCGACAAACAAGCAATCTAACACAGAGCAAACAAGAGCAAACGGGCAAAAGAGGCAAGCAGAGAGGGAGGATAGAGAGAGAGGGTGAATAAAACGGCAAGGGTGAAGTGGGAGAGAGGAAAACGAGAAGCAAATGGCAAATAATGTAATGCGAGAGATAGGGATTGCGATGGGTACTTGGTATATTGACTTTTTGCATAGACTCCCTAGCAACGGCGCCAGAAATCCTTCTTGCTACGTCTTGAGCTTGCGTTGGTTTTCCTCGAAGAGGAAGGGGTGATGTAGCAGAGTAGCGTAAGTATTTCCCTCAGTTTTTAAGAACCAAGGTATCAATCCAGTAGGAGGCCACGCTCAAGTCCCTCGTACCTGCACAAAATGATAGCTACTCGCAACCAATGCGATTAGGGGTTGTCAATCCCTTCACGGTCACTTGAGAGTGTGAGATCTGATAGATATAATATTTTTGGTATTTTTGATATAAAGATGCAAAGTAAAAAGTAAAGGCAAAGTAAAAAAGAAAAATGATATTAAAGTGATGGAGATTGATATGATGAGAATAGACCCGCGGGCCATAGGTTTCACTAGTGGCTTCTCTCAAGAGCATAAGTATTCTACAGTGGGTGAACAAATTACTGTTGAGCAATTGATAGAATTGAGCATAATTATGAGAATATCTAGGCATGATCATGTATATAGGCATCACGTCCGTGACAAGTAGACCGAAACGATTCTGCATCTACTACTATTACTCCACTCATCGACCGCTATCCATCATGCATCTAGAGTATTAAGTTAAAAACAGAGTAACGCCTTAAGCAAGATGACATGATGTAGAGAGATAAATTCATGCAATATGAAATAAACCCCATCTTGTTATCCTTGATGGCAACGATACAATATGTGCCTTGCTGCCCCTTCTGTCACTGGGAAAGGACACCGCAAGATCGAACCCAAAGCTAAGCACTTCTCCCATGGCAACAACTACCAATCTAGTTGGCCAAACCAAACGGATAATTCGAAGAGACTTGCAAAGATAACCAATCATACATAAAAGAATTTAGAGAAGATTCAAATATTATTCATAGATAGAGTTGATCATAAACCCACAATTCATCAGTCTCAATAAACACACCGCAAAAAGAAGATTACATCGAATAGATCTCCACAAGAGAGGGGGGGAACTTTGTATTGAGATTCAAAGAGAGAGAAGAAGCCATCTAGCTACTACCTATGGACCCAAAGGTCTGAGGTAAACTACTCACACTTCATCGGAGGGGCTAGGATGATGTAGAAGCCCTCCGTGATGACGGCCCTCTTCCGCTGGAGCTCCGGAACAGGCCCCAAGATGGGATCTCATGGATAGAGAAAGTTGCGGCGGTGGAATTAGGTTTCTAGCTCCTGTTCTGGTCGTTCGGGGGTACATGTGTGTATATAGGAGGAAGAAGTACGTCGGTGGAGCACCGAGGGGCCCACGAGGCAGGGGGCGCGCCCTAGGGGGGCGCCCCCATCCTCGTGACCTCCTCTTTGATCCCTTGCAGTAGGGTCCAAGTCTCCTGGATCATGTTCGGAGAGAAAATCACGTTCCCGAAGATTTTATTCCATTTGGACTCCGTTTGATATTCTGTTTCTCCGAAACACTGAAATAGGCAAAAAACAGCAATTCTGGGATGGGCCTCCGGTTAATAGGTTAGTCCCAAAAATAATATAAAAGTGGAAAATAAAGCCCAACATAGTCCAAAACAGTAGATAATATAGCATGGAGCAATCAAAAATTATAGATACGTTGGAGACGTATCATCCGCCGCGGCAAATGGTCATCGGCGGCTAAACGCCGGCGTGCCGACGTGGCAACATCGTTAGCTGCTAATGATCCTGCTAATCACCCAGTTAATAAACCCCCAGGCCCATGACATGTGGGCCCAAGCCCTAACTAATTTAGGCTTAGGATTAGTTTAGTGTTAATTAACACTGTTGGTTAGATTAGCCACGGTTTCACTGATGTGTGGACCCCACACGTCAGGTTTGACCCATGCATCCCCATTGACCTGCTGACATTAGCATGAGGTCATGCTGATGCAGTAAATATTTTCTAAGACTTTAAATAATTCAGAAATGATGTATTTATTCCAGAAAATGCTCTAAAATTCTAAAAATCATAGAAATTAATCTATAACTCCAAATGCAAAGTTTTATATATGAAAAATGATCAAAAAATCCAATCTTCCATCTGTACTGGTTTCATGCATGTTTAAGCAACTTAACCTTGCTGTTTGGTGCAAAACATGATAAGGCACTATTTAAATTCATAAGTTGAGTTTGGGATTGAACCTTGGTTCAAAATGGCTCAAACCAAGCTGGTTTTAGTTGCATTAGCCCAACACACTCCTTTTTCCATGTCCTGATCATGCATCATATTGAGCATTGCATTGATTGTGTTCTTCCTTGTTTGCTGGTAATTGTCCCCTCTGAGTAGACGACGTTCCGACGATGAGTTCGATGACACCGATGAAGAGCTATATTATCTTCAGAAGTGCCAGGCAAGCAAAATCCCCTTGTTCATTCCGATACAATCCCACTCTCCCGCTTCTGCTCTCTTTTACTCCATTAGGACAACAACGCTTCAACTGTTACATGATGCGGTAGTTGAACCCCTTTCATCTGCATGACCTGTTATTGCCACAATAAATAGATGAAACCCACTAGCATGAGTAGGAGTTGTTTGAGCCCTGATGTGCCTACTCATTCATGCTTGTTGTCATGCCTACTACTGCTTAGAGTTGAGTCAGGTTTGATTCATCAGGGATGAATTGGAATGTGGTGAACATGTCTTACTATTGAGATCTAAGTGTGTGAACACGATTTGGTAAAGGTAGTGGTGAGAGGCCATGTAGGAGTACATGGTGGGTTGTCTCATTGAAACCGTCCTCGGGAACTGAGTTCTGTGTTTGTGATCCATGAACAGTTACTACCAGACATTGGGTTCTGGTAACTCGACCCCTCTCGGCTTATTAATCGCCTCGATCTCTGTCCAGGAGTTGCAACTAATTTCTGGTGTTTGTAGGACATGTGTTGGGGGACGTGCATAGCGCTGACCCTAGGGGTGGGCTATGATGCAGTAGAGACACGAGGCACGGTGTATCGGGACGCCCGTTTCGTGCCTCGGGAACCCTGCTCTCATTGTTTGGGGCCGTGAGCGAAACCCCGGCTAGATCTCCTTGCGGATGGAACCCGAATAGGCGATAAACCTGGACTAGAGACTTGCGTGGTTAGTCAGGTAGTGGTCGACTCCCTCACCAGGCTTCCGCTTGAAGGTTGCCGAGATACACGACGTGTACATGGTGGTAAGTGGCGAGAGCGTGTGTGAAGGAGTACACCCCTACAGGGTTAACATGATCTATTCGAATAGTCGTGTCCATGGTAAAGGACTTCTGGGTTGCCTGTACAGTTCATAGACAAGTGAAAGTGGATACTCTAAAATGCACAAGATAAGCGTGAGTGCTGGGGATGGCGTTCTCGTAGGGAGACGGGAGCGGATCCATAGTGCTGTATTGATTGGTGAATATGTGGACTCGTGTGCGCCACCTCAAAAGAGTTACTTGCAGTCGTAGTTTAGGGTAGCCATTGAGTCGAAGCTGGCTTGCTGCAGTTAAACTCCACCACCCCCTTTGTTGATACTGATGCATATGTAGATAGTTCTGATGTAAGTCTTGTTGGGTACATTTGTACTCACGTTTGCTTAATTTATGTTTTTGTAGAGAGACTTCAGTCTCACTAGTAGTTCCGCGTGGACTTCGACGTTTAGCTTGTTACCTCAGCTAGGATATTGTGCCCTCGGCAGGGTCTTGTAGATAGTCAGGCTTCTCAGCCTTTTCATTTGTAGTTGTTTGTACTCGGACAATTTAAGCTTCCTCTTGTGCTTTTTGCTTGTATGCTCTGTATGTTGGGTCATGAGACCCATGTTTGTAATACTTGGTTCCTTGGTGCCTAATGAATAAATACTTTGAGTCGTAGAGTTTTGTTGTGATGCCATGTTGTATTTACACATATCGAGCATATTGTGTGTATGATTGAAATGCTTGGTATGTGTGGGATCCAACAACCTAATTGTCTATCCTTGGTAGCCTCTCTTTTGGGGAAATGTAGTCTGGTGCTTCCACCGAGCCATGGTAGTCTGCTACAGCCCGGTTTACCGGAGTCCTGCTAGCCCAGTTACTACTGCTCCGGAACACCTAGATTGGTCGGCTTGTGTCCCACTTCGTTCATGTGTCTGTCCCTTCGGGGAAATGTCATGCGGTGACTTCTGGAGTCCTGCTAGCCTGCTACAGCCCGGGTTCCTGGAGTCCTGTTAGCCCAGCTGCTACAGCCCGGAATCACTCGCTGATGACCGACACATTCGTTGTTGGGTCATGTATGTCTGTCCCTGTAAGTTAGTGCCACTTTCGGTTTACGACTAGTCATGTCGGCCCGGGTTCTCTATCATATGGATGCTAGCGACACTATCATATACGTGAGCCAAAAGGCACAAACGGTCCCGGGCCAGGTAAGGTGGCACCCGTGGGAATACCGTGCGTGAGGCCACAAAGTGATATGATGTGTTACATGCTAGATCGGTGTGACTTAGGATCAGGGTCCTGACAGCTTTGGTATCGGAGCTTGACTGCCTGTAGGATTACCAAGCCAAACTGGTCGAAGTCGTGTCTAGAAATGCTTTAGTTATATAAGGGCATTGATTGTGGATGGGAACGTAAGGCTCTTTTTACTCCTTTACCTTATGCCTTCTGATCCAAGTCATCTTATCTTTCCCACGGGGTTAAGGAAACTAGGCTTTCTATTCTTTCTATCAGGTTCACGTGTTACTAATCCATAGACTCTTATAGGATTGTTGGTTCCAGGCCTCAGTTCAGTTTCTACTATTTTTAGTATGTTGTCAGTTGAACTAGAACCTTGATATGATGTTGTTAAGTGACTATGCAAATCCTTGTGAATGTCTCAAATATTTTTCTGAGCATTTACAGCCGTTATGTTGTCCGAGTCATCCCAGGTTTCTAAACAGTCTGATGCATTTGCAAATTCCTTCTTTCCATTCCCGATGTTCCCTTGGGCTAGAATAACCACACTAACTATTGCGTTGAGGCACCCGGTTGCCTTGACATATATGTTGGAGTTATTATTATGACCCTACGTGTCTTAGAGTGCCACCTAGTAATCTAGCCATGTTTTGTGTTCCCAGTGTGATGATTCTGGCCATTATTCTCGAAAGCATCCCATGATGCCATTTAGCTAGTAGGTATTCCATCTTTGGGTTCTTGAACCCAATATTCACTCTACTTACTTCGTGTTGATACTGTTTGCTCGTACCTTTAGGATATTAGTAACCTTTGCGATAGTCGTCAAGGTCCGTGGTATTTCCTTCCTCCAATACCATGAACTGCTTATGGCAGAAGTTCCTCGTTGAACCAAAAAAATCACAACAAGAGTGCTCTTGATGAGTTCTCCATTCTATATTGTGACTCTGCCAATTCTACCTCTCTGCATGGATTATCCGGAAGAAACCTGTTGAACTTGGTTCGACATACTAATCTATGCGTCCACAACTCAGAAAATCATATGTTCCTTTGAGTTGTCCCTTTTCAATTGCATTATAACCCTCGTGTAGCAATTGATAGTCAGGAGTAGTGTGCATTCGTGTTCATCGATGCTTATTATCCTTGTGGTCCGTCAAGCCATTCTATTCTGGAATGACTAGGAGAAAACAAACTCCAGTATCTCATCCATATCCAGGATTGGGTCAAAGTAGTTGTGCTCTGCAGATCAAAATGCCAATCCAGCTTATGTTTTGTTCTACCATGGAGTATTACCCCCTTTATGTCAGGATTGTCATGAGAATTGCACCACCTCTTATGAATTCTTGATTTAGTGATACTCTTCGCCATCATTGTTCATTCCTCGGTTTCCATGTTATTGTAACTGGAATACCGACAAGTGAATTGTGATGTGTGGAATCAATACTCCTAGCAACCTTGTTGCTTGGGAGTTAATGGAAGATAATTTCATTGTTTAGCATGCTGGTTATTGAATCATCATCCTAAGATTGATCGTGCTACCTAGTTCATATTTCCTGGTGCAGTCTTTGATCGAAGAGTTAGGATTGTGTCAATCCCTTGCTTACTCAATCACATCCTCTTGCCTCGGAAGCAAGATCTAGCTTAATGACATATCGATGGTTCGTGATGTTCTGAATATTTTCTCGGAAGTATTACCAGGTTGTCACCTGACCACTATGTTGAGTTCGTGATCATGTTGGTTTTCCTCCAAACCACCCATTCTCCAAGATTCTATTTTGGATACCCTGAACTAGTCGGTTGAGCTAAACAACAACTTGGGAGCTAGAAGATAAAGCTTTATCTGACTTAGTTCATTCCAAAGGTATATCTTTTGTGTGTGTGTGTGTGTGTTGAAGAAAGATGATATCTCCATCGATTGGTCCTCCTGATCAGTTGTTTGATCTATTGCCTTGTCAAAACTTTGACTTGAGTATGGGCTATCGTCAAGTCAAATCAGAACCAATGATGTTTGTAATGTTGTCTTACTTGTGGTTGATCCCTCGAGAATACACCATTACATATTTTGGTCTGACCAATGCTATCACCATGTTCACATAATTGTGGAATTCCGGTTATATGGAAACCCAATGACTTGTTGTTGAGCCCATCAGCAACATCTTATCTCGTCCATGATTCATGTTGAACCTTAAATAGTGTTGGAAACTTTTTAAACATTGCCTTTGTGTTCCATTCATGAGGTATATGTTTTGGTGAAATAAGTGAGTTCCTTTAAGTTCACATGCATTTGCTGCAAGTTGCTGTCGTGAATTCGAGAAAGCTTGTTTTGCTTCCGTTGGAACCATCCCAAGTTGGTCATGCATGTGCGAAGTATTCTTTGGTTTGGTAGATTAATTACCTCCATCCCATATGTATTCCATAGCACACCAAGCCACTGATTGATTTGTTCAAGGAGAAAAAGTTCCTTCTTAAGAGCTAATCCGGACTTATGTAAGGACTTCGATATCCTCTTTGATGGTTCCCCACCTGAACTTGGTAGTGTTTTATTGTAAGACTACTCCGTGGTCATGCTTGTCTTGGACAACATGTTCACATGTGTGTAGCAGAACCAGCTCATGCTTTGGAGCTTGCTATCGTAGTTCATTCCCCGAGAATCTCGCAATGCCATCTCGTTGATTTGTGTTGCAAACTTTCATTTTTCTTCCTAGACTTGATGAGTCTGGAATATCATGTTACCAACCAGATCTGAATCTCAGGCAGATATGATGGTTGGAACTTTTCCAAGATCTATTATGTAGGTCCCAACAAGGTTGATGTTCTGGACGACACGCCTAGCCGGAAGATCTATCATTGTAGCATCTTGATTGAGCAAGTTGACCGTCTTCTCCATGAGTATTTCGAGTGACTTATTATAAAAGTTGTTCCTTATGGATCCTTTGTATTCCGAAGCCCGACCTTTACTTGGTGGCTATGTTGATGCTTTCAAGCATGACCATGGTAACCAGTACATCAAGGAGAACATTAGAAGCGGAGTGCTAAATGTCTCTCGATCTATCATCCAGATTTCGTATCCTTGGCCTCGCTAAGGTGAAACCTGAGAAAGTGTTGTCTTCCTCTGTACCTGCATCCTCCACCCCTATTCATCATGGTAGTATGGAGTGTTGCCAAGATCTTGTTATTGATGTTGGTAAACCCCTGATGAATATGAAAATGCTCAAGTTCTTGAAAGCACACTCAGTCACTAGGTTATATCCTTAGCATCATCTGGGATGTGCTTTCTGTTTGCTGAGTTATCTTATAACTCTAGTTTCTTTGCAAACTGAGTATGCCATTTCTCCAAACTCCTGCAAATGATCGTTTGTGATTTCCTTGGGCTGGTTTAGAGAGTTTCAATGATTTCTATATCAAAATTAATTCTTTTTGCCACTTAAGGGAAAAATTCTACGAGTCACCTCCCCTAAGGTGCCCCATTATGGAATCATGGCAATTATTTCATTGCTATCTTGAAATCATGCACCATCCTTTTCAGCGTGGAATTTTTGCCTACCCAGTGGAACCTTGTCATCCACCTCTTTCCATCACTCTTGATCTGTGGTTCACGTCTCAGCTCAAGAGATGTTCTAACGTCTCACTCCATGAGTTGATCTTGAGTGCTCGATCTTCGAGGAGATCGTGTCCTGTAGAGTTTCCTTTTGTCTTCATCGTGTTGGATGAAGATCTCAAAGGCAAAGACGTCAAGATCAATATGAATCAATGAATCAACATCTTCGAGAAGGGAAGGTGGAGCGTGAAATCGTGTTTGGTTTGTGTACCCTCTTTCTACCTACCTCATGTCTTGAATCTCGGGATGAGATTCTTGTTTAGTGGGGTGAGTTGTCACATCCCTAGCTTTACCTTGCACTAGGCTAGCACTTGTTTGTTGCATCATGTCTAATTTTAGTTTAAACTTGAAATGGGAATGTTTAAACCCTAGCACCAAATGGAACTCAACTAGGTTCAATCCAAAATATTTTTCAAAGAACCCAAAATGCCCTTTGAAAATGTTCATGACTTCTAATAAAGGTTAAAACCTCTGCCAAAAATGATGAATATATTTCTAGGACATTCTAGATCTTTGAAGTAACTCATATCATATTTGAATTGGAGCATTTAAATCCTATAAATATTTTTAAATGCTCTAATAATTTTGAAACTAGTTGTGGGTTGTTGGAAATAATCCAAACACTGCCCACAATTATTTTCAGTATTTTACAAAATGGATTAGTATTTTTACTAATTCAAAACAGAATAAAAGAAATAGAAAACTGAAACAAAAGGAAAAGAGACCTCACCTGACTTACCTGGACAGCCCAATATGCGGCCACCTGGCCGACCCAGCCCACCAGAGGGCAGAGTAGTCTTCTTGCTCCTGCCAGTAGACAGAGGGGAAGCGTGGCGCACGCGTGCGTCCCCGGTCACCTCCTGCTTCGCGGTGGCAGCCTCCCCGACATCCTCGTGACACCACGGAGACGCCCAGAGCCTCCCCTCGTTCTCCCCCTCCTCTGGCGCCCTCTTCCTCTCTTCCCGTGAGCCCGAGAGCGCGTCATCGCCGTCGTCGTGGCTATAGGCCACCACCCACCCAACTAGCGCTACCACGAGCTCTGCCACGACTCCGTGGAGCTATACACCGAGGCACGTGACCGCAGAAGCCCTACAACGTCGACCCCGTCATCTTCATCGCCACCTCTATCCAGTGATCGCCGTCATTTGATTCGTGCCGTCCAGGGCATCCCCGGCCTCGCCCTCGACTCCGTCCGACCCTGCTGTGAGCCTCCGTCGTTTTCCCCTTGTTTCCCCTCTCCAACTCCTCCTCTAGCCGTGTTTTCCGCTGGAGCCGAGAGCTCTCGCCCGCTGGCCATGTTGCCGTTGTGGCTATGGCTGTTGAAGCTTGCAGGCGAGCACACCAATGCGCTCAGCACAGCTCCAGGAGCCCGTATTCACCACCAGCTCCTCCCCAAGTGCTCTCTAGCGCCAACCCGCACAAACCCGTAGTTGTGCCGCCACCAAAACTCGTCGCCGGCGAGATTCCGGCCGCCCCGTGACCCCCTGTCTGGCCCATTGGATGCGCCCAAGCAAGAGCTACTCCCCTATGCCTGCTTCACGACAAACGACGGCCCCTAGCACTTTCCCGACGCACATCCGCCGCGGCAAATGGTCACCGGCGGCTAAACGCCGGCGTGCCGACGTGGCAACATCATTAGCTACTAATGATCCCGCTAATCACCCAGTTAAGCAACCCCCAGGCCATGACATGTGGGCCCAAGCCCTAACTAATTTAGGCTTAGGATTAGTTTAGTGTTAATTAACATTGTTGGTTAGATTAGCCACTGTTTCACTGACGTGTGGACCCCACACGTCAGGTTTGACCCAGGCAGCCCCATTGACCTGCTGATGTCAGCATGAGGTCATGCTGATGCATTAAATATTTTCTAAGACCTTAAATAATCCAGAAATGATTTATTTATTCTAGAAAATGCTCTAAACTTCTAAAAATCATAGAAATTAATCTATAACTCCAAATGCAAAGTTCTATATATAAAAAATGATCAGAAAAATCCAATCTTTCCATCCGTACTGGTTTCATGCAAGTTTAACCAACTTAACCTTGCTGTTTAGTGCAAAACATGATAAGGCACTATTTAAATAAATAAGTTGAGTTTGGGATTGAACCTTGGTTCAAAATGACTCAAACCCAGCTGCTTTTAGTTGCATTAGCCCAACACACTCATTTTGCCATGTCCTGATCATGCATCATATTGATCATTGCATTGATTGTGTTCTTCCTTGTTTGCTGGTAATTGTCCCCTCTGAGTAGATGACGTTCCGACGATGAGTTCGATGACACCGATGAAGAGCTATATTATCTTCAGAAGTGTCAGGCAAGCAAAATCCCCTTGTTCATTCCGATACAATCCCACTCTCCCGCTTCTGCTCTCTTTTACTGCATTAGGACAACAACGCTTCAACTGTTACATGTTGCGGTAGTTGAACCCCTTTCCTCTGCATGACCTGTCATTGCCACAATAAATAGATGAAACTCACTAGCATGAGTAGAAGTTGTTTGAGCCCTGAGTTGCCTACTCATTCATGCTTGTTGTCATGCCTGCTACTGCTTAGAGTTGAGTCTGGTCTGATTCATCGGGGATGAATTGGAATGTGGTGAACATGTCTTACTGTTAAGAGCTAAGTGTGTAAACACGATTTGGTAAAGGTAGTGGTGAGAGGCCATGTAGGAGTACATGGTGGGTTGTCTCATTGAAACCGTCCTCGGGAACTGAGTTCTGTGTTTGTGATGCATGAACAGTTACTACCACACATTGGGTTCCGGTAACTCGACCCCTCTCGGCTTATTAATCGCCTCGATCTTTGTCCAGGAGTTGCAACTAGTTTCTGGTGTTTGTAGGATATGTGTTGGGGGCCGTGCGTAGCACTGACCCTAGGGGTGGGCTATGATGCGGTAGAGACATGAGGCACGGTGTACCGGGATGCCCGTTTGGTGCCTCGGGAACCCTGCTCTCATCGTTTGGGGCCGTGAGCGAAACCCTGGCCGGATCTCCTTGCGGATGGAACCCGAATAGGCGATA
This sequence comes from Triticum urartu, assembly GCF_056163025.1. Classification (NCBI taxonomy): domain Eukaryota; kingdom Viridiplantae; phylum Streptophyta; class Magnoliopsida; order Poales; family Poaceae; genus Triticum; species Triticum urartu. The sequence goes on along the minus strand of NC_141879.1, from coordinate 144,482,752 downwards.
AACCTAGACTAGAGACTTGCATGGTTAGTCAGGTCATGGCCGACACCCTCGCCAAGCTTCCGCTTGAAGGTTGCCGAAATACACGACGTGTACATGGTGGTAAGTGGTGAGAGCGTGTGTGAAGAAGTACACCCCTGCAGGGTTAACACGATCTATTCGAATAGCCGTGTCTGCGGTAAAGGACTTCTGGGTTGCCTATACAGTTCATAGAGAAGTGAAAGTGGATACTCTAAAATGCGCAAGATAAGTGTGAGTGCTATGGATGGCGTTCTCGTAGGGTGACGGGAGCGGATCCATAGTGGTGTATTGATTGGTGAATATGTGGACTCGTGTGCGCCACCTCAAAAGAGTTACTTGCAGTCATAGTTTAGGATAGCCACCGAGTCAAAGCTAGCTTGCTGCAGTTAAACTCCACCACCCCCTTTGTTGATACTGATGCATATGTAGATAGTTTTGATGTAAGTCTTGCTGGGTACATTTGTACTCACGTTTGCTTAATTTATGTTTTTGTAGAGAGACTTCAGTCTCACTAGTAGTTCTGCGTGGACTTTGACGTTTAGCTTGTTACCTCAGCTACGATCTTGTGCCCTCGGCAGGGTCTTGTAGATATTCAGGCTTCTCAGCCTTTTCATTTGTAGTTGTCTATACTCATACAAGTTAAGCTTCCGCTTGTGCTTGTTGCTTGTATGCTTTGTATGTTGGGTCATGAGACCCATGTTTTTAATGCTTGGTTCCTCGGCGCCTAATGAATTAATACTTTGAGTCGTAGAGTTTTGTTGTGATGCCATGTTGTATTTACACATATTGAGCATATTGTGTGTATGATTGAAATGCTTGGTATGTGTGGGATCCGACAACCTAGTTGTCTATCCTTGGTAGCCTCTCTTATGGGGAAATGTAGTCTGGTGCTTTCACCGAGCCATGGTAGTCTGCTACAGCCCGGTTTACCGGAGTCCTGCTAGCCGAGTTACTACTGCTCCAGAACACCGAGACTGGCCGGCATGTGTCCCACTTCGTTCATGTGTCTGTCCCTTCGGGGAAATGTCATGCGGTGACTTCCGGAGTCCTGCTAGCCTGCTCCAGCCCGGGTTCCTGGAGTCCTGTTAGCCCAACTGCTACAGCCCAGATTCACTTGCTGATGACCGACACGTTCGTTGTTGGGTCATGTATGCCTGTCCCTGTAAGTTAGTGCCACTTTGGGTTTATGACTAGTCATGTTGGCCCGGGTTCTCTGTCATATGGATGCTAGTGACACTATCATATACGTGAGCCAAAAGGCGCAAACGGTCCCGGGCCAGGTAAGGTGGCACCCATGGGAATACCGTGCATGAGGCCGCAAAGTGATATCATGTGTTACATGCTAGATCGGTTTGACTTAGGATTGGGGTCCTGACAATGCTCCAGTGCATATAAATTGGTTGAAAAATAAAATCCGTGTCCTTGGGTGCATGCTTAGGTCCCATGCAAGAAATGGGATGAATTTCAAACACCGAGGCACCATTGATTGCCGGCAAAACATTGAGATGCCTGGTTTTTAAATTCTAATAAATCCAAAATTCTATTAACCATTCACGTGACGTCACGTGTCTTGGTTTTAATGGCTGTAGGAGGTGCTGTGCGGACAGCTTCTTGACCTTGACTGAATGGGAGGCATGCGAGCATCGTCCGATGCACAGGCTGACCGGGAGGCGTGCAAGCTGTCCTCGAGTGCGCAGGCTCACCGAGAAGCGTGCGAGCGGTATGCTGCGCAGGCTCACTTGGAAGCGAGCCCTTTGACTTCCATGGCCGCCCGCCTTGCTTGCATACTCTCCATTAATGGCGCCCAAGCCGTAGTTTAATTTGCTTTTAAAATATAAAACACTCATGGAAAACGTTTTATTTAGAACACCCGTATGCAAACTGACAGCTTCCCTAGGAAGCCAAGAGAAAATGTGTCAAGCAGGATTTCTGTGGCTCTTGATCGTAAACGTTTTAGATAGAACACCCGTATGCAAAGTGAGAGCAGTGCAGGATTTTTGCATGCCTTCAATGCAAATGGTTGTTTTGGATGACCCGTTTGCAAGCACGTACAAACAATTTGGTAAGATTTGTTAATCCTTGTAACACTACGATTTTGTCAAAATATGAAGCTAAAAGTCACTAGCAGTATCTAATTTTTGGAACTAAAATTCAGTAATTAAGCATAGATTTCATTCATAGATTAAGCAGTCATTCTTAATTTATACAAACAGTTCAACTTGACAGCTGAACCGACCAAACTTTTCCCCAATTGTTGCCAACCACGTACTAAAATAGCTAGTTCAACTATATATACTAGCTAATTTTAAGTATGTTGTACAGTTCCACCACATCTATAGTCGGATGAACTGAACAAAATAGCCCCTAAATACTACTACTGCGGAGGGGCTTTGTACTACTTCCGGCTGCCTCTCCTCTGCCGAGCGTGCTCAGTAAGAGGAGGAGGAGGAGCCTACCGACGAGCTGGGCAACCGCAATGCGGTGCCTGCCGCTAATGCAACTTCAGCGACGCTCACCTCGAACGCCCTCTGCCGCTCCAGACGACCCCTCTCGAAGCAGTGGTTCTCCTGGTAGATGTCCTGATTCCTCGCCTCTGAGGCGGCATGTGCCGTGCCACTGCGGCGGTAAGGCTCTTTGTGTGCTTGACGAGGCGCTCCTCCTCCTCCTCCCGCAGGAACTCGGTGTAGCTCGCAAGGTCACTATCGCACGTGCGGGGATCCACCTCCGCCTCCTGCCTTCGGGAGGCAGTGGTGGAGCGGGTGATGACCCCGGTGGTCGACGGTGGGCTGGCAGCCACAGCAGCCGACGATGGGGTGGCGGCCACAACCACCACCTCCCGCCTTCGAGCCGCGGTGGCGGAGCGGGTGATGGCCATAGTGGCCGGTAGTGAGGTGGCGGCCACGACGGCCATCTCCCGCCTTCGGGCCGCGACGGCGGAGTGGGCGATGTCCCTGGCTTTCGACAGTGGTGTGGCAGCAACGGCGGCCGGCAACAGCTGCCGACAGGCACCGGTGGCGGAGCGTGTGGTGGGTGTTCTGCGCACACCCAACAGGGACGCCACGCGCACTACACTATGTCGGGGACTGCGTCGCCGCCGCGGTATAGCCTCCCAGCTGGAGCTGTCCTCTAATGACGGCGGAGTGGCTGGGCGACGACGACGGACCGGTGCCATTGGCAAATGTGGGAGAAGCGGACAAGATAAGCTACAGGGATGGAGGGGAAAATGCGATGCAGGACTCGCCGGCCATGAGAGTTTTTATAGCAGGCTGATAAGCATTGAGATTTTGGGGGATTTCGCCGAGTCGGGCGGGAAGCTTGCGCGGGAACCTGCGAGGTTGTGTGGGAATGGGCTCACCAATGATTCATTGGTGCCACCGTTTGGCAAAAAGAATGCCCCCGCGTGCTGCGCAAGCTTGCGCTGTAAGCTGTTTGCGGTAGTGGGGTGACAAGACGTGCGAGAGGAGGACGAAAGGCCACGTACACATACGGTTAATAAAAAAACATTTGTGATTTAATTACCTACTATACCGCCATCCTAGTTTATAAGTATGATTTAACTTATAAAATACGAATGCATGTCACCAAAGGTTATATAGTTGGATTTGTATTTGAACATAGTTTCCAATTATATAACTTTTAAAACATGCATTAACATTTTGTTGGTTAAATTTGAGGGCAAAGTCTGGCACGGAATATAAAGGAGACTATAGACTAGATGGAGGTGGTACCACACGGCCGCTCTCTACGCAGCGATGCAACTGTCTGCCGGCTTGTAGGCGACCATTTCCGATGTGTTCAACTGCTCTATGTGTGTGGTTGCTTATAGTTCAGGGGCCACGGCGCGCTCTGCTCGCGTCCCGCCGTGTGCTCTGCTCTCGCGTGCCTCCGGGTGCTCTGCCCTCATCCCTCCACGCGCGCTGCCAGTGTTTTGGGCCGGCGCACGATCACGCACGTTCGTGTGCAAGCGGTTGCGTCGGGCGCGGTGCGACGATGCCGTTACCCGCTGCAAAAACTACCATGCGGACGCGCTGAGAATCGACGCCGCCTGGCCCCCTTTTATTCCTATAGCGATTTACCTTCATCTCTCATCTCACACAACACAATAAGCACACCCACGAGGACACATACAGAGAGGACATCTAGCGGTTCCAATGGCGCTCCCCATGGCTCCACTGACGCTCCCAGCGGCCAAGGACGACAACGGCGGGAAGTTCACCATGCATCACATAGTGGACACCCACGTGAGGGGGAAGGCCCTCTCGGTGGTGTACACGAACGATCCGGTCTCGGTGGAGAGCTCCATCCAAACTATGGATCAGTTCCTTGCCGAGGACAAATACCGAGTGGTCGGCTTCGACCTCGAGTACACCATCGGTCATGCCGGGCACGATCAGAAGGTTGTCGTTCCCCTGTTGTGCGTGTGACATGACGTCCTCGTCTACCACTTCCACCTTGCCACAAGGCCTTGCGAGCGTTTCTCCAGGTTTATCAACAGCTCCGACTACAGTTTCGCTACGTTGGACACCACGAACGATCTAAAAGCGCTCAAGGTTTCGGACTTGAAATGCCCGAATCTTGTCAACATCCAGCACCACTACAAGGTCTGGGGCAGTGACAAAAGCAAACTAAACTCCCTGGTTGACCTTGCCTCGGCCATCATCGACCCCTACTACGCGAAGATGAAGCAAGAGAGCAATAAGGACAAGAACGCCTGGCACAGTGTGTGGCATAAGAGACTGGATGAACAACATGTCAAGTACACGGCCATGGACGCGTACACAAGCTACGACATGTACATGCGCATCGTTGACATGAGGAACTGTCTTCTTCCTGACCCATACGAGGGATCGAGCCACATAGTAGTGGCGGGAGCGTCACAAGAAGTAGATGACTAGACGATTGTTTCTCCTACTTTAGAATGCATGCAATTGTTATATACATGTTATTCTACTGTAGACAGAGCAATTCACACGGCTTATGTTGGTGTGGAACGACACCTATGGGATCACAAGAATCCCTACTACGGTTGCCGGGGCGCAGGGTTGCGAGGAGAGCAGTGCTAGTAGACAGCACAAGGATCGTTTACCCAGGTTCGGGCTGCGAGGATGCGTAAAACCCTAGTCCTGCTTTGGTGGGTGTATTTCTGAGAGTTCTTGAGCTCTCGAACTAGCTGTGGTCAGCGCGTGGTTCAAAAGAGCCGAATCCCCCTCCTCATCGCCTCGGGCCTCCTTTTATAGGGAAAAAGGGGTTGCTAGAGTGGCACACAGGAGGTGGAAAGGTCTACAGTGGCACGAGGTTATCCCTCTTATTATAGGACAAGGTGCATTTAATGCATCGCTTAGGTGTCCTCTTACTTTATCGGGGATGGGGGCGAGGCCCGTCCCATCCGTCGCCGCTCCTCCTCGCTTCGACACGCGCCTCGGCCGGGGATGCGTGCGGTGCCATATAGGTAGGCAGGTAGCTGAGTTGGCGCGGTGGTGGAGCCTTCACGAAGATCTGCATGCCGCCACGCAGGCGCTTGATGAGTTGGCCTGGGAGCTGCATGTTGCCACGCAGGTGCCTGCCTAGCTGGTTGGGCTGGCAGCTGCATGTGAACGGTGGTGGAAGCTTGGTCGACATGGGCTTGGCGGTGGCCTTGCCGGCGTCTTTGGCGAGGGCCTTGCCGGGTGGCCCGGCAAGGGTCTCGCTGTGGCGTGTTGTCGTCCCTTGCAAGGATCTTGCCGGGGGTTTGGTGGCCTTCCTTGGCAAGGATCTTGCCAAGAATCGTTGTCTTCTGATCTGATCTTGAATATGTATTCACAAAAATCTATATGCCACCACAGGGGTGCCTTCCCGAGTCCTGGCCCCGCGCTGATGATGGCACTGGGGGCCGTGGGCTCAAGGGTGGCTCGCTCTGTTGGTGCAGGGCGAGCTGTCCCAGCAAGAGTCTTGCCTGGGGAATTTGCTTCATCCCTCTGCTCTTTGTGGTCTTGGCCTTGGCGTTGCTTTGATTGTCTTGGGCTTCGATCTTACCTTGGCTCACCTCCCTCGTTCTGCTTGGTGTGGCCGTGGGCGCGGCTCTGACTGCCCGTGCACAGGGAAAGGGGTACAAAGATGTGCCCCTATTTTTGTACACCGACAGGAGCCCCCGGGCCTGGGCCACACATAAGCGGAACAAGTTGTTGGGCCAGGCCCAAAATGGTGCGCGGGCAGGTGGGGCAGTTTTTACCGTGGTAAGATTCTTCGCGCGCTCCGCCTCCCACGACCCGCGCGCGTGGTGCGACATGGAGGGGTGTGCGTGATGTGGGCGGCATGCGTGGGACGGTTTCCACATGCATGCGTCACATCACAGTAAAGAGGCGGCTCGCGTCTTCCCCGTAAAAAGAGGAAGGCGTGGAGGCGCGGCTCATTTACTGAACGGGGTCGGGGTGCGGTCTTCAAGGCGTCCACTCCCTACGATCACGGGGTGGGGAGAGGTCGCCTCACCCGTCCCCTCAGTTCTGCACGTCTGCCACGCGTCCTTGTGGTGGCAAACGGTGGAGGCGAGAAACCGGGCCGTCGCTAGTTGGGCGGCGGGTCGGTCCTGATTGCCCGCGCCTCCGGTGTCTGGATTGGCCGAGCGAGGCGGCCGAGCCTCAACCCCGTTCCTTTATAAAGAGGAGAAAGGGGGAAACGGCACCCCGCATTCTTCCATCTTCCATCTCTTTCTGCTTCTGCTCCTTCCTCTCATCCGCCATGGAGAAAGGGAACCCTGGTCCTTCGACAGTGGCGGCGAGGGTCGCCACTCGACAGCAAGTCCCTCCCCCTCCTGAACCCGTGGTGGTGGAACCGACCGCAAGGGGAAGGGGTAGACGGGGCGGCGCGCCGACCTCGCCCCTGCCAATGATGCCCTTCCCGATGGAGGGCCACGTTGAAGACTAGCCTTGCGAGTTCTTCATCAGGCTCCGCCGGCCCCCGCGTCGTCGTCTTCGTCTCCCCACTCCATTTGCTCAGGTGATGGAGCGTGCCCCGCCCCAGACCCTTAGGTTGCACATGAGGGGCTGCGGGAACGGGGGCACGCGGGTCGACGTCGACTTCCCGGCTCCTCGAGTTATGTATCTCCACTGTGGATGGAAGACGTTCGCCCGCATCCACAGCCTGACGGCGGGGCTCGTCCTCTGCTTCAAGTTAATGGAGGACAGCCTGCTCTCCATCAAGGTCTTCGGAGACTTGGGAACTCATCTGAAATGCTGTGTGGAGAGCTCCTCTGATGGAGATTCTGATGATGGAAGCTCGTCCTCGAGCGAGAGCGACGAGGAGGACAGTGGGGCGGACAGCGGGGATGAGTCCAATTAGGCGTCGGACGCCCCGTGCCTGGGCGGTTGCGGCAGCAGCAGCATTTGCACCTAGCCGCTCCTCTGGCAGAAGCTGGCCGACGGCAGGGCCAGCTCCTTGAACCTTGCGGGGCTGTCTCCTTGGGCGGCTGGCGTCGGGAGGCTGTGGAAGAGAAAGAGGAAGAGGGCGGGCGGCAAGGCCATCAACTCAGAGTACGCGGGCACCAACGCCTTCATCGCGTATTGCCGGTCCTGCCGCCTCGTCTTCCAGCTCCTTTTCCGGCACCGCCATCACCGGCCCGCCCACGGGTGGCCACCGAGATGTTCTCTTAGTGCTTTCTGCTGCTCGTAGCTCACCTAGGCGCCCCTTTTTCCCTTTCGCCTCCTTGACCTGCCTCCTGAGGAGAGGGACAAGAAAGGGACGGGCATCTTATCTCTTTTTTAGTTTGTAAGCATGCGGGCCTTTGTTAAATTTAAAACTTGTAATCCCCTTGCTCATGTTTTTCATCTCGCACGAACTGTACCTGTATGGGATGTTTTTAATGAAAAAGGGATGCTTGCCGGGTTTTTTGTTCGCAGGTAAATCCCGCGACAAGGAGCGAATCCTTGTTATTGTTTTAGGATAAACGTTTTTCACCCGGCAATAGGCCTTGCCATTCCCCCACTCCACTCGACCATTCTCGCGCTCTTGGCGGGGGCAGGGATGAAGTGGGCTTTAGGCTCCTTGTCCCACCCCCTTGCCGCCACAGCTACGACCAAATCCGGACCCAGGAAATAATCCCTAGGTATAGGGAAAAGGGGAGCACGGCAAGCTAGAGATAAAAAAGAGGTTTCACATGCCCAGTCTGGTTCCGAAATGCATGACAGAGGATAAAAGACTTATCTGGATTCGCAGCCCTTGGCAATCTCATCTTGCCGCGGTTGGATCCTTGTTCTTGCAGCCCCTGGCAACTCTGGCTTGCCGGGGTTGGGGCGCCGGTCTTTTTCCTTCTTTCCGAGTAGCTCAGCAGAAGTGCTCACGTGCCCTGCAAACCAAAGGAGGACAGAAAAGGAACAGACAGACGCGCACTCGACCTCTAGGCTAGGGGTTAGTCGCTGCTAAGCACTATCAACCATAACCAAGGAAGAGACTCGACCTAGCATGCATGCTATACCTTAGGGCGCCAGCGCTTCATTTATTTATGCTCAGGGTATGCGCCTGGCTTTGTACAAAGGGTCACGTGCCTTGTTGGCAAAGCTTGCACAAAAGGTGGCTTGCCGGGAGGCCTGGCAAGCTGCGCCTTATGGATAAAACTTGCGAAGATGCTCGATGTTCCAGGAGTTGCTCACTAGAACAGCATCTTCGGTCTCCAGGCAGACTGCGCCGGGCCTGGTGGCTCGCTTTACCCGGTAAGGGCCTTCCCACTTCGGCGTCAACTTGTTGGAATTCTTGGCCGACTGAACACACCGAAGAACAAGGTCGCCTTCTTCAAGGCTTCGGGCATGAACCTTGCAGCTATGATAGCGGTGCAAGGCTTGCTGGTAGCGTGCCGCTCTCACAGCCGCCCGAAGACGATCTTCCTCAAGGAGCGTTGCGTCATCTTGGCGCAATGGCTCTTGCTCAAGCTCATCATAAGCGAGCACTCGAGGTGACCCGTATATGAGTTCCGTGGGGAGAACTGCTTCTGCCCCGTATACCAGGGCAAAAGGTGTATGGCCGGTGGCTCGATTTGGCGTCGTCCTGATCGACCAAAGAACCGCCGGCAACTCATCAATCCAGCGCCTTCCACTCTTGTGTAGCTTGTCAAAGGTCTTCGTTCTCAGGCCTCGCAACACTTCAGCATTTGCCCTCTCCGCTTGGCCGTTGCTCCGTGGATGTGCCACGGAAGCAAAACAGACCTTGCTGCCGAGGTCTTGGATGTACTGCATGAAGGTGTGGCTTGTGAACTGTGTGCCGTTGTCGGTGATGACTCTGTTTGGCACACCAAAACGGCAGACTAGTCCTTTGAAGAACTTGACGGCTGACTGAGAAGTCACCTTCCTCACTGCTTCCAATTCCGGCCACTTCGTGAACTTATCGATTGCAACGTACAAGTACTCAAAGCCCCCGACAGCGCAGGGGAAAGGGCCTAGTATATCGAGCCCCCAGACCGAGAATGGCCAGGAGAGATGGATTGTTTGAAGGGCTTGAGCCGGCTGATGAAGCTTCTTTGAATGGAACTGGCACGCTTCACACTTGGTTACTAGTGCCGTCGCATCCTGGAGGGCGGTGGGCCAGAAGAAACCTTGCCGTAATGCCTTCCCGGCAAGGGCCCTTGACCCTATGTGGGAGCCACGTATGCCTCCATGTATCTCCGCCAACAGCTGCAGTCCTTCCTCCCGGGGGATACACTTGAGTTTCACACCGTTTGGCCTCCTCTGGTATAGGATGTCATCGACGAACTGGTACAGGGCGGACCGACGGGCTACTTCCTCTGCATCCTCCTGCTCCTCGGGAAGCTCCCCTGTTTGAAGTGGACGGTATGCTGTGCCCATGCCGGAGCCTGGGGCTCGACGGCAAGGACCAAAGCCATTTCTTCCACCATGAGAGCGGCTGTCTCTACGGCCAGGGCTTGATGCCCTGTCGGAGCCAGACGCTCTTGGGTAGGCTCAGCATCCGCGGCAGCACCCTTGCCGGCGGCCCCAAGGGGCTCTCTAGGAAAGTACTTGCCGGGACCTGATTTCCTCTGCTTGTTCTGCCCCGCTGATGGTTCAACGGTTGGTTGAGTTAACCGGAGCAAAAAGGTACCTGGTACCACAGGTAGCTTGAATGCGGCACGCTTTGACAGGTAATCAGCGATGTCGTTCTCTGCTCGGGGGACGTGCTCCGCCTGGATACCGTCAAAGCATTCCTCCAGCTTCCTCACCTCATCTACGTAGGCTTCCATCAATGGGCTCTGATATTCCTTGTTGACCTGCTTGACAACGAGTTGCGAGTCTCCCCTGACGATGAGCTTCTTAACCCCGAGGTATGCTGCGATCCTGAGACCGGCAAGCAATCCCTCATACTCGGCGGTGTTGTTGGTGGACATCTCCCTAGGGAAGTGCATCTGGATCACGTACTTGAGGTGTTCTCCGGTGGGTGCGACGAGTAGCACACCGGCACCGGCGCCTTGCAGCGAGAAGGCCCCATCAAAGTACATGATCCAGTCGCGGTCTGCTTCCTTGCCGGGGAGAGTGGTCTCCTGGACTTCTTCGCCGGGCGTCGAGGTCCATTCTGCGATGAATTCTGCCAAGACTCTGCTCTGAATTGTCGAGGTACTTTAAAACTTCAAACCGAAACTTGACAGCTCCAAGGCCCATTCCACAATCCTTCCGGTTGCGTCCGGGTTGTGCGGTATCCGTTGCAACGGGAGGTGGGTGACGATAGTGATCTCGTGGGCCTGGAAGTAGTGACACAGCTTCCTCGAGGCCATAAGGAGGCTGAAGAGCAATTTTTGCACGCCGAAATACCTCAACCTAGCCCCCTGCAAGAGGGAGCTGACAAAGTAAACCAGGTGCTGCATCATCTTCTTCTTTGTCACCACTTCACTCAACTACGCGGGCATTTCCTTGATGGCATCAGACTCTGCCGGGGGCCGCGCCTTGCCGGCACCAGGCCCTGCCTCGGGAATCTTTGGCTTGCCATCCGCTGGTTCTGCCGCCATTGCTGCCTCCTCGTCGACCTCCCTCTGTGCCACTAGTGCGGCGCTGACCACTTGATTCGTCGCCGCCAGATACAGCAGCAACGGCTCTTGTGGTTTAGGCGCAACCAGTATCGGCATGGAGGAAAGGTATTTCTTCAGCTCCTGCAGTGCTGCCTCGGCTTCTGGTGTCCACTCTATTGGGCCTGCCTTCTTCAAGATTTTGAAGAAGGGAAGGGTGCGCTTGGCGGACTTGGAGATGAACCGGCTCATGGCGGCAACGCAGCCGGTGAGCCGACGCACATCCTTGATCCGCTTGGGCGCCTCGATCTGCTCAATAGCCTTGATCTTGTCTGGGTTTGCCTCAATCCCATGCTGTGACACAAAGAATCCGAGAAGCTTGCCGGACGAAACGCCGAAGACGCACTTCTCAGGGTTCAGCTTGAGGTTGATCTCGCGTAGGTTAGCAAATGTCTCTTCCAGATCTTGCACAAGAGTTGGCCCATCCTTCGTTTTGATCACTATGTCATCCAGGTAGGCCTCCATATTTCTATGGAGCTGAGATTCAAAACCAATTTGGACTCCTCTTGCAAACGTTGAGCCGGCACTCTTCAACCCGAATGGCATCCGTAAAAAGCAATACGTACCACATGGGGTGATGAATGTCCTTTGAGGGAGTCCTGGATTAGGGGGTCTCCGGACAACCAAACTATATCCTTTGGCCGGACTGTTGGACTATGAAGATACAAGACTGAAGACTTCGTCCCGTGTCCGGATGGGACTCTCCTTGGCATGGAAGGCAAGCTAGGCAATATGGATATGTAGATCTCCTCCATTGTAACCGACTCTATGTAACCCTGGCCCCCTCCGGTGTCTATATAAACCGGAGGGTTTAGTCCATAGGACAACAGAAAATCATACCATAGGCTAGCTTCTAGGGTTTATCCTCTACGATCTCGTGGTAGATCAACTCTTGTAATACTCATATCATCAAGAACAATCAAGCGGGACGTAGGGTATTACCTCCATCAAGAGGGCCCGAACCTGGGTAAACATCGTGTCCCCTGCCTCTTGTTACCATCCGCCTTAGACACACAGTTCAGGACCCCCTACCCGAGATCCGCCGGTTTTGACACCGACACCATCTTCTCTTCGTCCTCTCTTGTCATGAAGATTTGGTGGTAGCCTGAGTAGGCATCCAGGAATGATAACAGATCACACCCGGCCGTGGAGTCAACATTCTGGTCGATGCGCGGCAACGGGAAGGGGTCCTTAGGGCAAGCCTTGTTAATATATGTGTAATCAATACACAGCCTCCACATCCCATTCGCCTTGCGCACCACTACTGGATTGGCCAACCACGTCGGGTGGAGCACCCCTCTCACCAAACCTGCCGCTTCCAACTTCCTGATCTCCTCTGTGATGAACTTCTGCCTTTCTAGAGCCTGCTTTCTGACCTTCTGCTTGACGGGCCACGCGCGGGGGTAGACAGCTAGGTGGTGCTCAATCACCTCCCTGGGAACACCGGGGATGTCGGACGCTTGCCATGCAAACACGTCGACATTTTCCTGCAGGAAGGTGACGAGCGTGCTTTCCTATTTGCTGTCGAGGGTGGAGCCTATGATGAAGGCCCCTCCCATGCCATCCTCCCCGATGGGCACCTTCTTGGTCTACGGAGGCTCAGCTCTGGATCTCTTGCTCTTGTCGGTAGAGCTCTCTGGCACGTCCTCAACGGTAGCACAACACTCCGAGGAGGTGCGCTTGCCGGAGTGGGTGCGAGAGGTCTTGCCGGGCTCCTTTTTCCCTCCCGGGCCGTCAGCGGCAGGAGCAGGTGCCTTGACGGCAGCTGCTGCAACTGCTTCGCGGTAGAGTTGGCCGGCGCAGATCAGCGCGTCCTTCTTGTCGGAGGGGGCGGAGATGATTGTCAACGGCTGGGGCATCTTCAGCATGTTGTAGGCGTAGTGTGACGCTGCCATGAACTTGGCCAATGCCGGGCGGCCGAGGATCCCGTTGTAGGGCAAGGGGATCTCGGCCACATCGAAGATGATCCTCTCCGTCCTGTAGTTCAACTCTCCTCCAAATGTCACGGGCAGTGTGACCTTTCCCTTTGGCTGGCTCCTCCCCAGATTGACCCCTTGAAACATGCTCGTTTCCTCAAGGTCTCCATCAGGGATTTGCAACCTTTTGATCACGGCAGGCGAGATCAGGTTCAGGCCAGCCCCGCCGTCAACCAACATCTTGTTCACCCTGAGGTTGCGTATTGTTGGCAAGACCAACAATGGCAAACACCCGACCGCGGTAGTGCGGTCAGGGTGGTCCTCGGCGTCAAAGATGAGGGGCGTGTTGGACAACTTCAGCGGCTTCTGAGCGTCGAATGATGGCTCTGCTGCTGTAATCTCACCCGCCCACTGCTTGAGCCGGCGGTGAGAGGTATGCAGCGAGGCACCGCCATCGACGCACATGGCCTCCATAGCCTTCTAGAACCCTTGCTCACCAGACTCGTTGTCCTCGCCGTGACCTTCGTCTTCTTGTTTCTTGTCGCGGCCCCGGGCGGGCCTCTCTTGCTGGTTGTCCTTGCCCGAGCGGCCTCCTTGGCCGCCACGCTTCTTGCCGGATCCCTCAGCACTGTCCTGGTCTTTCTCCTTGTCCCGCCTTTCATACTCAGCCTTTTGCTTCTCAGCAAGCAGCTCGACTTGTCGGCAGTTCTGGAGGTCGTGGCCTTTGGTGCGGTGGATCTTGCAGTATTGCTTGCCGGAGCTTCCTGGCTTGTCGGTACCTGCCAGGGCCCGGCAGGCGGCGCACCCGGCAATCTCCTTTCCGGGGGTGTCTTCCTTGACCTTCTTGTCGGCACCGGTATCATCAGATCCCTCAATGTCAAGTACGGCCTTGCCTTTGCGTTTCCTGTTGCGATGCCGGCTCATCTTCGTCGGGGTGGCGGCGTCTTCATCAGTAGAGTCGGTTTCCGCGCCGTCGTCTTCGTCGGGGTACTTCCTTCCCTCTTCAGCCCGGGCGCACCTATCGGCCAGAACGTAGAGCTCGGCCACATCTTTAACCTTGGTCATTGCCAGCTCCTCGCGCATCTTGTGATTGCATACGTTCTGGTGGAACGCGCTAATCACAGTACCGGGATGAACGTCGGGGATGTTGTACTGCACCCGGCTGAATTCTGGATGTACTTGCGCAGGGTCTCCCCTTCCTTCTGGGGAATGATATGCATATCACTGGCCTGGCCATGAGCTTGGTGGCCTCCTGTGAAGGCGCATATGAACTCATGGCACAGATCTAACCAGGAAGAAATGGAATCCGCCGGCAAGTGCATCAACCAAGACATCACATTGGGCTTGAGCGCCAGCGGGAAATAGTTGGCAAGCACCTTGTCGTCGCGAGCCCCAGCGGCCTACATCGTGATGGTGTAGATGCTGAGGAACTCGGACGGATTGGTCTTGCTGGTGTACTTCTCGCCGACGTCGGGCTTGAACGTGCGGTGGGACGGCCACTGGAACTGCCTCAGCTCACGGGTAAAAGCCGGGCAGCCCACCTCGTAAGGTAGGCCGCCGGGGCCCCCGGTGTCGGGTGGTCCATAGTGGGTCCCGCCCGCTAGTCCGACTGGCGGCGCGTTTCGCGCCAGCGCTCGACGGTGGTTCGAGCGTCTTCGTGAGCTCGCTCCCGAAGGACCTGGCGCTGGTCGCGGAGGGTCCGCGGGCCGGATGACGCTATGGAGATGTTGTCACAAGCGTCGTCGCGACGGGCCGATGCCCGCGGCGGCCGGTGAGGAGGAGGAGAGTGCACCGTGGCCGCAGCTCCCCCGGTCCTCCCAGCGCCAGCATGTAGTGGCTCGGTGGAGCGTCGGCCCGAGGGCCCCGCTGGTCGCGGATCGTCTTTGTTTGCGACGGCGACGAGGCTCCACAGCATGAGGGAAGTCGAGGAGCAGCTGTGCGCGTGCCAAAGCTTCCGCTGGCGTGGGCGGTGGCGACAGCTGCGTGGATCGCAGTGCGCTTCAACTTCTAACTACATTAGAAGGAGCTCCATCACGACCTAGCAGTTGTGCGCCATTTTCGCCAGCGCTTCGGCGAGCGTGCTGAACCCCCTCATCTTGCCGATGACGCACAGGGCTCTTCCCACGGCGGTGCCCAGGGTCACCATCGTGGTGACGCTTCTCGGCGCGCACACCATGGGAAGAACGCGCGGTGGTCGCCGGTGTAGGTGTCCTGGAGGTCCCCGCGCCGCCCGGAGTCGGCACAACGACGCCCCTGGAGGGCCCCGCGCCGCCTGCGGGGGGCCTAGCTCCGTCTTTGGATCCGGCGACGTGTAGCCGGTCGTCTGGCGCACGAACGACGCTGCTTGCGAGGCTCCGACTGCCTGGGCGATGCTGGTGCTCGCGGGCTGCGGCCCGGGTCCTGTCTGCGACCGGTCCGCTGCTCGTCCGCACCGGCACGGGTCATTCGGCTCCCAATGAATTGACCGTCGTGGTCGTCTTCTTCTTAGGGGCCATAGCGACGAAGAACTGCTAGGCTAACTACTAGACCAGATTCTCACAATTGCGCTCCCCTACCTGGCGCGCCAAGGATGTCGGTGTGGAACGACACCTATGGGATCACAAGAATCCCTACTACGGTTTCCGGGGCGTAGGGTTGCGAGGAGAGCAGGGCTTGTAGACAGCACAAGGATCGTTTACCCAGGTTCGGGCCGCGAGGATGCGTAAAACCCTAGTCCTGCTTTGGTGGGTGTATTTCTGAGATCTTGAGCTCTCAAACTAGATGTGGTCAGCGCGTGGTTCGAAAGAGCTGAATCCCCCGCCTCGTCGCCTCGGGCCTCCTTTTATAGGGAAAAAGGGGCTGCCATAGTGGCACACAGGAGGTGGAAAGGTCTACAGTGGCACGAGGTTATCCCTCGTATTACAGGACAAGGTGCATTTAATGCATCGGTTAGGTGTCCTCTTACTTTATCGGGGACGGGGGCGATGCCCGTCCCGTCCGTCGCCGCTCCTCCTCGCTTCGACATGCGCCTCGGCCGGGGATGCGTGCGGTGCCATATAGGCAGGCAGGCAGCTGAGTTGGCGCGGTGGTGGAGCCTTCACGAAGATCCGCATGCCGCCACGCAGGCGCTTGATGAGTTGGCCTGGGAGCTGCATGTTGCCACGCAGGTGCCTTCCCAGCTGGTTGGGCTAGCAGCTGCATGTGAACAGCGGTGGAAACTTGGTCGACGTGGGCTTGGCGGTGGCCTTGCCGGCGTCTTTGGCGAGGGCCTTGCCGGGTGGCCCGGCAAGGGTCTCGCCATGGCCTGTCGCCGTCTGAAAGTGCGTTATATCGACTAGAGGGGGGGTGAATAGGCAATTTTTATGAAAGTCTTCAAAACGTGAGAGTTATGAAGACAAACAGTGAAGATTATGCCTATTACTATACAGCGGAAGTTAGATTACACTAGGCAAGCCATGGTCAAGTATTCAATAAAGTGAAAGTGCAGTGACAAAAGCTTCAGTGTAATAAGGATCAGGTAGGAAGAAGTTATGAAGCCAAACAGATCATACATTCATGTTGTGAAGACAAAAGATAAAGCAAGCATGCAATGGCTTCACAATGAATAACTGTAAGTGAGAGGAAGTGAAGATGAAACCAGCGATGCGTTGAAGACAATGATTTGTTTGACCAGTTCCAGTTGCTGTGACAACTGTACGTCTGGTTGGAGCGGCTAGGTATTTAAACCAAAGGACACACAGTCCCGGACACCCAGTCAAGGACACTTAGTCCAAGACACCCAGTCCTCACCGTTTTCTCCTTGAGCTAAGGTCACACAGACCTCGCCCAATCACTCAGGTAAGTCTTCAAGGTAGACTCCCAAACCTTCACAGACTTCGTTCACTGGCAATCCACAATTTCTCTTGGATGCTCTGAACGCGACGCCTAACTGTCTGGAGGATGCACAGTCCTCAAGTGTAATAAGTCTTCAGATCACACAGACACGAAGACTTAAGTGATGCCCAATTTGCTCTGGCTCTGGGTGGTTAGGGCTTTTCTCCTCACTGGGAATTTTTCTTTCAAAGGCTTCGAGGTGGGTTGCTCTTAAACGACAAAAGCCGTGCACTGAAATCTGAGCACCCAACCGTTTATGGTTGTGGGGGGTGAACTATTTATAGCCACTTGGCAACCCGACCTGATCTGTCCGAAATGACCCTGGGTCACTAAGGAACTGACACGTGTACCAACGGTCGAATTTTGAACTCACACGACAACTTTACTTGGGCTACAAGTAAAGCTGACTTGTCTGACTCTGGACAAGATTTTCTCTCAAAGTCTTCGCTCGAAGACATAGGATTTGAATTAGGCATCACTTCAGTCATTCTGACTGGTTCTCTTTGACCCCACTTAACAGTACGGTGGTTCCTATGACACAACATGAATGAAATAAAACTACGAAGGATCTAGGTCTTCGAGTTCCAAAAGCTTCATAGGGAGTCTTCTCCTGTCATTGTCTTCAATATGAATATCTTCATAAACCACCATTGTCTTCAATGTCTTTGTACATTTTTAGGGGTCATCTCTGGTAGTAAAACCGAATCAATGAGGGACTTCTACCTGTGTTTTGCTGCAATTCTCACAAACACATTAGTCCCTCAACTAGGTTTGTCGTCAATACTCCAAAACCAACTAGGGGTGGCACTAGATGCACTTACAATCTCCCCCTTTTTGGTGATTGATGACAAACTAGTTGAAGTTTTCAACGGGGAACATAATTTGTGAAATAGTAAAGGAATTTGTCTTCATAAGTTGCAAGGGCTCCCCCTGAAGATGTGCATATAAGTAATTTGCCTTTTGAATGCAAATGCACATGGCAGGTTGTACTTGTGGAGATCCACTTCAACTTATGATGACAATCCACTATGCATGTGAAAGTATATGAAGATAATGTCATGCATAATGGAGAATGGACGTCTGCAGTAAGAGATGAGTGCGGAATTTATCGTCGCACATGCGGAATTTATCTTCGCAAAACGGAGTGACAAACAGGTAGCAGACGACCATCAGGGCTAAGTGTTACAACTCAATGAAGCAAATGTAGCAAAAGAACGGGAGTTGTAAGCACGAAGCAAAATATAGCAAAAATATGAAGGCACCCTCCCATAGTGACCCGCTTGAAGACTATAACCATCATATGCTTCTCCCCCTTTTGTCAGTGATGACCAAAAAGGTTTGAAGACATAGAGGTTTCTACGCGTTCCCAGGCGCAGCAGGGTCGGTGGAGTTGTTTGGCGGTGGTGCAGACGAGCTTGGTGCAGATTCGACGCGCTTTGAAGCAGGTGGAGATGATGTCGCGCCGTCTTCTTCTTCAATGATCCGGGCAGACACGGTGGCAGCAGAAGAAGAGAACTCTGACTCTTCAAGTGATGGTGTGCTGCGCATCACCGCTCTTCTTGGAGGCGTGGAGTCAATTTTGAAGTGCTCTGTGAAGCCATCCTCATGCAGTTCAGCTTCAGGGCACATCATAGTGAGGCCCTTCCAAGTGCGGCGACAGGTCTCGTGTGTGACAAATGCATTCTTGGTTGCCAGATTTCTGATGCGATTGACTTCTTGCATGATGCTTTTCATCTGCCTCTTGAGCCAGTCGTGATGCCTATCTTGCTTTTGGTGAAGAGCCACAAGAAGCTCTCTGTCATTGAGTGCACGAGCGCGCTTCTTGGGTCTCTTTGCAGCTGTGCTGTTGGTGGCTTCAGTTGATGCAGGGGCACGTGTGGTGCCAGCCATTGGATACACTCGGGAGAGAGCTTCAACACCTTCAATATTTTGAGTGAAGCTCTGGTGTTCTGCATTCTGAAGACTTAGTGGTTGCTTGGCCGGCTTTGGATATATTGCTTCAGCAGATGTGTCCATGTCGGGCAAAAATATCTTATGATTGCGGGCGGAGGGTTGATAGGAGATTGCAGAGTGAAGCTTGATCAGCCTCATAACCCAAGGAGCATAAAACTTTAAGCCAAACAGTTCTGAAGCAGACGCTGCAAATTGACGGATGAAGAGATCCTGTGTATTGAAGCATTTGCCGTGAAGAATGCAGAAGATGAGAGTCTTCATTGCACCATCAATCGTTGCATATCGAGAGTGTCCCTTGACTGGCCAGAGAGTCCGCCTTATGATGTGATATATTGTTTTGGGCAGGTACTCTAAGTCTTCAACGAAGAACCTAGTTGGATAGGGTGCATTTGGAGGAAATGGCTTCATCATTGAGAGCATCTGACTCATATCTGGCTCAGGACGCTGAAATATGCTTTCAATGGCTTCAGCATGGAGTTGGCACCCTTCTTCAAAGAATTCGCCAGGAGTGGGAAGGCCGGTAAGCTCAATTAGGTCGAAAGCATTGGCTTCATGATGGATATTGCCTGTCATCCACTCCAGGATCCATGTCTTCGGGTCTCTGTTATAGCCTTTGATATGCAAAGTGGCATAGAACTGGAGCAGAAGCTCTTCGTTCCAGTGCTCTTCGTCAGTGATAAATGGCAGCAACCCCACTTGCTTGAAGCAATCCAGTGCTTCTTCCAGACCAGGCAGACCTGCAACAGCTTCAACCTCAAGGCGCTTGTGAGGAAAGATGCGGCCTTGGTTGTAGAGGATGCATGAATAATAGCTGCGCTGTTGATGGCTCCAGAACCTATCTGATACAATCCGTTCCCTTGAATAAGGGTTCTTGGAGCGGTCGAAAAACGTGTTATCTGCCCTGAAGCCGTTGATGTTGAAGGAACCAGGAGCTGATGCAGGACCTGGGAACCTTGGTAGTCGTGGGATCGGCTTCTGGACCTGGGGCCTGTGCGCAATATGATAGTGGAATTGTGGTCCGGCAGCAGACTCAGGCACAGAATGTTCAGGAGCAGTAGCTTCGGTGTCTTCTGAAGCTGTTGTTGGGGAGGGCTCCACATTTGCTTCGGCGTTGTTTGTGGCAGCCTCAACATTTTCAGCTTCAGGCACGTTCTCCTTGAGAACTGCTTCTTGTTGGTGCGGGGGAGTTGGAGCTTGTGGTATTTCTGCTTGCTCTTCGGCTGATGCAGCCGGAATGTCTTCAATAGCCTGAGCCCTTGGCCCTCTGCGAAGCCTATGGAGGGTAGGCGCCGGTGGAGTTGAAGTGGGTTGGAGCTCATCTTCCTCCTGTGGGCGATCTGCCCACGACGCATCTTGTGTGATTGGCGTCAATGGACGACCAATACTGATCTGTTCGCTTGTCTCAAGCTGAGGAAGGGCTGCATCACCTTGCACATTGTCTTGGGGACCAATGTCTTCAGCAGCATTAGGGTTGGCTGCTGGAATGTCTTCAGCGTGCGGAGCCTCTATGTAACCAGGCTCATGCACAGTCATCTGACGATCTGCGTCAGGATAGCGGACGCAGAGTGGTTCAACTATCAGGGGCTCTGTGGGAGCAGCCCGAAATTTCTTGGTCTTGCGCTTCTTGATAATGGGTTCAGAAGGAGAGGCTTCAGAATGTTTTCTCTTCATAGCTTTAGCCTCTGCAGTCCGTGTCTTCTTGTGCTGTGAGGCGATTGATCGACTCTTGGGCTTTGAGCCAGTCGTTGCAGCGGGGAAGACAATCGGAGCATCAGGTTCTGACCTTGGTGCTTCAGGTTCGGGCACAGACGCCTTCTTTTTCTTCTTCGCGGCCATCCTGGGGTCAATGCCGGGACGCCCAAGTGCCTTGCGCTTTTCTGCCTCATTGTAGGCCTGCACGCAGCGATCAGCCAAAGTCTTCATGCGTTCTCGCGAGCCTTGAGCTTCAGCACGCGTCTTCACGAAGCTCTCTTCCAGCTCATGCAACATAGTTTTGAAGCTTTTCACTTCTTGCACACTGAGCTTGGCCACGTGCTTCTTGAATTGAGCCTTTTCATAATCAATTTTCTGCTTCAGTTCTCCAATTCGCTGGGCTATTGCAAGTTCTGAAGCGATTGCACCTTGAAAGGCAACACTGAGGCCTATGGGTAGCTGCAGATCATTGAAGCTTATGTCTGGTGTGTCAAACCATTCATCGATGAAGTTGTGGATGATGGCGACATCAAACAGAGGCAGATTGTTGAAGATTTCAGCCTCCTCCTTGCTCTTGATGAGCTGCTCAAGAGCATCATCTCCAAGATCTTCATCGCTTGAGAGATCAATGGCTTCGCAGCGCAGAATGTCAGCAGCTGTGAGCTCTTTGCCTGTGAGTGGCTGAGGCTTCTTGGCTTCTTGGGGCTTGGACACTCGTGATAAGCCTTCTGACTGCACACTGGCTTCAGGAGGTGCAGTTGCTAAAGGCTTCACTCTTGCTATCTTGGGAGAAGCGGCTGGCTTTGAAGCTTTTGGAGCTTTTGGCTTCTTCTGCTTTGGCTTCGGAGCAGCAGGGGCGTCATCTGACTCAGTATCTGCTGGAGGGTCATTCACAGCAGTCCCTTGGACTAGGATGCGAGTGATGAGGCCAGCAAGATTGGCATACGGCCCGATGATATTGGGATCGGCGTTGCGTGTGCCATCTGCCCTTGGTGAGGAGGGACCAGGGTTGAAGTCAAGCCCAAATTTCTTCTTGTTTATCTTCGCTGACTGTTGTGCAAACTGAAAGTTGCGCTTGAAGAGATTATCATCGCGGCACCAGAGAAGTGATGACGGATGTGCCTCAGCTGGCTGTGGTCCTCTCACCATGCATGGATAGAAGCCTTGAGCAATGGCTTCGTCTCTGGACTTGGGTACGAGATTTTTGTATAATACATCTCCCCACGGTCTCTTGATGGCGCACTTCTCCGCATATTCCTGAGTGACGAAGCGGTAGTGGAACCATTGCTCTGCCCAATATCTTCGAATCCATTGGATCCGTGTCTTGCGCTGACCATAGCTTTCTTCAGGATCAGTTTTGTACATCTCTGCCAATTCATCAGGCAGATCTTTGGATGTTTCACCATGTCGCTGTCTTCCTCCCTTCCTTGCTACTGTTTCTGAAGCCATGAATAACTTGGAAGGCTTCAAGATGTTCAAAGGCTTCAAAGGATTCCTTTTGCAAGAACTGGCTTCAGGCGAGTTGATGTGATGCTGCAAGTACTCTGCAAATGAATGCAGACTATGAGAACCAAAGGATTCTCCCACGGACATGTACCTGTGACAGCATTAAGGTGCGAGGGAAGGGGAAGAGGTCATATGCATTCTCAGAAGATTTTGAAGATAAATCGGTTTAGAAGACATTGACCTCATTATGCGAAGACATTCACTTATAGATAAGAAGTTGGTTCCAGATTTGTACGAACCCACAGATCAGTACAAGTGAGGAATCTAACTACTTTATGAAGCACAAGTGAATATACTAGGCATGTTATGAGATGCAGCGAGAGATTTAACTGGTGTGAAGAGAAACTTCTTATGGCAGAAAGTGACTAAACTGTAGGATCAAAAGAAGCTGTAAAAAGAGGTTTTATTTACCACACTTGGAACTGCTAGACGAAGTGAGAGTTGAGAAGAGCAGTTCAATCCTCCGTGCCCTAACTTGGCGACGGAAGACACCTACGGCGACGGCGGAGAGAGCGATGTCCGCGGTCGGCGTGAAAACGGCGTCGGAGAGGTTGCGGCAGTGAAGCGCGTCGTCGCCGGCATCGTCGAGTGCTAGCGGTGGCGCTAGGGTTCGTGCGAGGGTGGAAGAAGGAGATAATGACCGCAGTGAATCATGTATTTATAGGGATAGAGGCAGCACAGCGCTATTACGCAGGTGCCCCTGGCGGTTCGCATTTGAGGCACGCGTGGCCAGTTAGAGGAAGATTGGGATTTGTTCCATGTCCCACGCACGCCTAAATTGTCGGACGGTCGTTCCTGCTTCTCCGGATCTTATGTGGAGGAATGAGCATTAAAAATGGACTTTTATGGTTGTCTTAATGTCTTCGGCTGACAAGGACACAGGGAAGACATTCGACAGTTTCAACATAATGCATATGACTTGGAGAGATAGAGTTTGAGATAGAAAGCATAGAGAGGTTAGGGTCCGATCACATTCACTTAGTTCAAAAGATTCAATCAAGAAGACATAGCTATAAGTGAATGCTGTAGAGGACAGAACATCAGTACATATATATCCATATAATCAACGAAGTGAAGATAATCATGAAGACATATTGAGAATTAAACCAAACCAATTGTGAAGACATTGAGAGGTAACGCCATGAGAGAAACGCTTCAAAATGGAACGTTTGGTGGTGGCGTTACCCACCGTATAGGAAGTATTAGACCCAGACACGGCGCACAATTATCGTGGCGCTCCGAAGTCAAATTCCACATTAATGTATTCACACTTAGAATGTATGTCTTCATTGTTTGAAGATATACGCTACTTTGTGTGTTGCACATCTAAGTCATCAATATGCTTAAGTGTTAGGATGTGTGCCTGATCACAGGACATTTGAGGATTCCAAGATATTTAGCTCACATCGTAACTTGCAAAATCTCTTCTCATCCAAGGGCTTTGTGAAGATATCTGCCAATTGCTCTTTAGTGTTGACGTGTCTGATATCAATGTCTTCCTTCACAACATGATCTCTGAGAAAGTGATGACGAATTTCAATGTGCTTTGTCTTCGAGTGCTGAACTGGGTTGTTGGCAATCTTGATGGCGCTTTCGTTGTCGCAGTAAAGTGGCACTTGCTTCAGATGAATGCCGTAATCCTTGAGTGTTTGCTTCATCCACAGAAGCTGAGCGCAGCAAGATCCAGCAGCAATGTATTCAGATTCAGCAGTGGAGAGTGATACACAGTTCTGCTTCTTTGAAGACCAACATACCAGTGATCGTCCCAGAAAGTGACATGTGCCTGATGTAGACTTGCGATAAACTTTGTCACCAGCATAATCAGCATCCGAAAATCCAACTAAATCAAACTCTGAGCCCTTTGGATACCATAATCCTAGAGTTGGGGTGTGAGCCAAATATCGAAGAATTCGCTTCACAGCTAAGTGATGCGACTCCTTTGGTGTCGCTTGAAATCGAGCACACATGCAAACACTAAGCATGATATCTGGCCTAGATGCACATAAATAAAGCAAAGACCCAATCATGGAGCGGTATACCTTTTGATCGAACTCTTTACCGTTGTCGTCGGGACCCAGATGATGCTTGGCTGGCATTGGTGTTGTGAAGCCTTTGCAGTCTTGCATACCGAACTTCTTTAGGCATTCTTTAAGATATTTCTCTTGTGATATGAAGATGCCGTTGCGTTGTTGCCGTATTTGAAGACCGAGAAAGAACTTCAGCTCCCCCATCATGGACATCTGATATTGCTCTTGCATCATGTATCCAAATTCTTCACTATACTTCTGATTGGTGCAGCCGAAGATAATGTCATCCACATATATTTGGCACACAAACAGTTCACCATCATATGTCTTCGTGAAAAGAGTGGGATCCAGGGAACCAGGTATGAAGCCTTTGCTTTTCAGAAAGTACTTGAGTGTATCATACCAGGCCCTAGGGGCTTGTTTGAGGCCATACAGTGCCTTGTTGAGCTTGTATACCATATCAGGATGTTTTGGATTTTCAAAGCCAGGTGGTTGTGCAACATACACTTCTTCTTCAATCTTGCCATTGAGAAAGGCACTTTTCACATCCATCTGATAGAGAAGTATGTTATGATGATTTGCATAGGCCAGCAGTATGCGTATGGCTTCAAGCCTAGCCACAGGAGCAAATGTTTCATCGAAGTCAATGCCCTCCACTTGAGTATATCCTTGAGCAACTAGACGAGCTTTGTTTCTGACAACTTGACCATGCTCATCTTGCTTGTTGCGGTATATCCATTTGGTGCCTATTATGTTGTGCTTCCATGGATCAGGACGCTTAACCAGTTCCCATACATTATTCAGCTCAAACTGTTGAAGCTCTTCTTGCATAGCTTGAATCCATTCAGGTTCCATGAAGGCTTCTTCAACTTTCTTGGGTTCTGATATTGAGACGAATGCGAAATGCCCACAGAAGTTTGTTAGCTGAGTTGCCCTTGAACGAGTGAGTGGACCAGGTGCATTGATGCTGTCCAGTATTTTGTCAATTTGTACTTCATTTGCAACACGAGGGTGTGTGGGGCGAAGACTTTGCTCTTGCTGATCTATGTGGTCATTTAAAGGTATATCTTCAGGCTGAGCATTGTCTTCATGTGGATCAGGTGCTGAGATGATAAGTTCTTCTTCAGGTTGAGCTTCAGAAGGTACAATTTCTCCAGTTCCCATAAGCTTGATTGATTCATTTGCTGGAACTTCATCTAGCACATTTGGCAATTGCTCTCTTTGTGATCCATTGGTTTCATCAAATCGCACATCCACTGTTTCAACCACTTTGTAGTGGAAGAGATTGAAGACTCTGTAGGAGTGCGAATCCTTTCCATATCCAAGCATGAAGCCTTCATGTGCTTTTGGTGCAAACTTTGAGGTGTGGTGTGGGTCCTTGATCCAGCATTTTGCGCCAAATACTCTGAAATAACTGACATTTGGCTTCTTGCCAGTTAGGAGTTCATAGGATGTCTTGTTCAGAAGCTTGTGAAGATAAACACGATTGATTATATGGCATGCAGTATCAATGGCTTCAGTCCAGAATTTTCTTGGAGTCTTGTATTCATCTAGCATTGTTCTGGCCATCTCAATGAGTGTTCTTTTCTTGCGTTCGACGACGCCATTCTGCTGAGGCATGTATGGAGCTGAGAATTCATGTGTGATGCCCAAGGTATCCAGATATGTATCAAGGCCAGTGTTCTTGAATTCAGTGCCATTGTCACTTCTGATGTGCTTTATCTTGGCGCCAAAATTGTTCATAGCTCGATTTGAGAAGCGTCTGAAGACATCCTGCACTTCAGTCTTGTAAAGGATTATGTGCACCCAAGTATATCTAGAATAATCATCAACAATTACGAAGCCATAGAGACATGCAGAAGTAGTAAAAGTTGAGTAGTGAGTGGGACCGAAAAGATCCATGTGAAGCAATTCGAAGGGTTGAGTAGTGGTCATGATTGTCTTCGAAGGATGTTTTGCCCTTGTCATCTTCCCTGCTTCACAGGCACCGCATAAGTGATCTTTCTTGAACTTGACGCCTTCGATGCCTATGACGTGCTTTTTCTTCGCAAGGGTGTGGAGGTTCCTCATGCCAGCATGCCCAAGCCTTCGATGCCAAAGCCAGCATTCTGAAGCTTTTGCAAGAAGACATACTGCAAGTTGTGGTCCTGCTGAGAAATCTACCACATACAAATCACCTTTCCTATACCCTTCAAACACTAGAGATTTGTCAGATTCCATTAGCACCAGGCAGCGATATTTGCCAAACATTACAATCATATTCAAATCACAAAGCATTGAGACAGACATTAAGTTGAAGCCAAGGGATTCAACAAGCATGACTTTATCCATGTGTTGATCCTTTGAGATTGCAACTCTACCTAGACCCAATACCTTACTTTTACCAGTGTCAGCGAAAGTAATGTGGCTCTTGTCGGATGGACGTAAAGTTGAGTCCATGAGAAGGCTTCTTTTGCCAGTCATGTGATTTGTACACCCACTGTCAATAATCCATTCTGAAGACTTTGAAGTCACTGGTGTCGTACCCTACAGTGCAGTTAGGGGGATAGGCTTCACGAAGGGTATTGTGAAGCATAAACATTTGACGAACCAGTGGATTATGAAAACTTAAATCCAGATTAGGATTAATAGGGAGAGTAGCATGCGATTCAGGAACGAAGTACATAATGATGCCATTTGGACATTTTATCTTGCGCCCTACAAGATTTTTAAGGTCCCCAGCAATAGCATCAGAAGATTTTGTTTTTCTGCTGGAGATCTTTCCCTGCAAAAGAGAGTCAAGCTTTCTTAACCACCCACATCTTCAAGGGTGGCTTAGAAGCAATAAGTCTAAGTGCAGCATCTGAGAATTTTGGTTTGAAGCCTTAGCAAACAGTCTAGCAGGTGGACAATAATACTCATAAGAATAAGCAGAATAATTTTTGGTCATATGAACATGACGGTTCGAAGAACCGCTCTCATATTCGTATGCCTGAGTATGGTTTGCCTGCAAAACATTAGCGTTAGTGCGACTCAGGTGAGTCCTCTGTTCATATGAAGCCTTTGGACCGTATGAAGCCTTTGGTCTGAGGTTCGTCTTCTTCAAGTGAGGTGTCATGAAGACATTCACAGGAAGATTTTCCAGACATTTTTTCGGAACCCAGATCTTTTTCATAGGCGGTCCATTCCTGCAGTTAGTACCAATGTACCTGGCAAACACTTCACCATTCTGATTCTTAAACAGTTTATAGTTTGCATCAAAGGATTCATCAATGATAATAGGGTTAGCACAAGTGAAGCCAGATAAATTGGATGGATCTGCTGAAAGTTCCTTTGCAGCAACCCATGTAGTTTCGGGGTACTGCTCAGGTTTCCAGTAAGAGCCATCTGTATTGATTTTCCTCATAAATCCAACACCCTCTTTCCTAGGGTTACGATTCAGGATCTGCTTTTTGAGGACATCACATAATGTCTGATGCCCTTGAAGACTTTTGTACATCCCTGTTTCAAGCAATGTCTTCAACCTAGCATTCTCATCAGCAATAGCAGTGGTATCCTCAGCAGAGGGGTTAGTTACCACATCAACAGTTGAAGATATTGAAACAGTAGTAGCAGTGGAACATTCAGCAACAGAAGCAGCATTATCACGCTCAATGCATTTAAGACATGGTGGTTCCAATCCTTCCTGAGTGGGACTGATGTGTTCAGCGCGAAGTGACTCGTTTTCCTTTTGAAGATCTTCATGAGCCGCCCTCAATTTCTCAAGTTCTTGCTTCCTTTGAAGATAATCATAGGAAAGCTTTTCATGAGTTGTTGAGAGAGTATCATGACGATCTTCAAGTTCCTGATACTTAACGTGAAGGTTTTTTATGTCTTCAATTAAGGATTCAGATCGAGTCATTTCAGCACCCAACAGATCATCGCTTCTGTCTAACAATTTTTGAATATGTTCCATAGCTTTCTGTTGTTCAGTTGCAATTTTAGCAAGTGTTTTGTAGCTAGGTTTTGAATCACATTCAGAGTCATCGTCACTAGATGTTTCATAGCGAGTTGTGCGTGTGTTTACCTTGGCACTGCGTGCCATGAAGCAGTAGGTAGAAGTGGAGTCGTTCTTATCATTTGCGTCGGTGTCGGTGATGTAGTCATTGTCTTCAGTATTGAAGATGGACTTGGCGACGTATGCTGTAGCCAGACTCGCAATGCCAGAATCAGACTCCTCCTCAGACTCCACCTCTGCCTCCTCAGATGCGGACTCCTCCTCTGAATCCATCTCCTTTCCAACAAACGCACGTGCCTTGCCAGATGAGCTCTTCTTGTGTGATGAAGACCTTGATGAAGTTTTGGAAGAAGACTTTGAGTATTTCTTCTTCTTCTTGTCGTCAGAATCATATTCCTTGCTCTTCTTCTTCCTTCTGTTCTCATTGTCCCACTGTGGACACTCAGAGATGAAGTGTCCAGTTTTCTTGCACTTGTGACATGTTTTCTTCTTGTAGTCATGAGCAGAAGCTTCATCATTCCTTGAGCTTGATCGTGAAGATTTCCTGAAGCCTTTCTTCTTAGTGAATTTTTGGAACTTCTTCACTAGCATTGCAAGTTCTCTTCCAATGTCTTCAGGATCATCAGAACTGCAGTCAGATTCTTCTTCAGATGAGGATACAGCTTTTGCCTTCAAGGCACGAGTTCGCCCATAGTTTGGGCCGTAGATATCTCTTTTCTCAGAAAGCTGAAACTCATGTGTGTTGAGCCTCTCAAGTATGTCAGACGGATCGAGTGTCTTGAAATCAGGACGTTCTTGAATCATCAGGGCCAGGATGTCAAACGAACTATCAAGTGATCTCAACAGCGTCTTGACGATTTCATGTTTGGTGATCTCAGTGGCGCCGAGGGCTTGAAGCTCATTTGTGATGTCAGTGAGCCGGTCAAATGTGTGCTGGACATTCTCATTGTCATTTCGCTTGAAGCGGTTGAAGAGGTTGCGAAGAACACTGATTCTTTGATCTCTCTGGGTTGAGATGCCTTCATTGACCTTTGAGAGCCAGTCCCAGACTAGCTTGGATGTCTTCAAAGCACTCACACGGCCATACTGTCCTTTGGTCAGATGACCACATATTATATTCTTGGCAGTGGAGTCCAGTTGAGCGAACTTCTTTACATCAGCAGCAGTGACACCTTCTCCAGCCTTGGGAACGCCGTTCTCGACGACATACCATAGGTCGATGTCAATGGCTTCAAGATGCATGCGCATCTTATTCTTCCAGTAGGGATATTCAGTTCCATCGAAGACGGGGAAAGCAGCGGAGACTTTGATTATCCCTGCAGTCGACATAGCTAAAACTCCAGGTGGTTAAACCGAATCACACAGAACAAGGGAGCACCTTGCTCTGATACCAATTGAAAGTGCGTTATATCGACTAGAGGGGGGGTGAATAGGCGATTTTTATGAAAGTCTTCAAAACGTGAGAGTTATGAAGACAAACAGTGAAGATTATGCCTATTACTATACAGCGGAAGTTAGATTACACTAGGCAAGCCATGGTCAAGTATTCAATAAAGTGAAAGTGCAGTGATAAAAGCTTCAGTGTAATAAGGATCAGGTAGGAAGAAGTTATGAAGCCAAACAGATCATACATTCATGTTGTGAAGACAAAAGATAAAGCAAGCATGCAATGGCTTCACAATGAATAACTGTAAGTGAGAGGAAGTGAAGATGAAACCAGCGATGCGTTGAAGACAATGATTTGTTTGACCAGTTCCAGTTGCTGTGACAACTGTACGTCTGGTTGGAGCGGCTAGGTATTTAAACCAAAGGACACACAGTCCCGGACACCCAGTCAAGGACACTTAGTCCAAGACACCCAGTCCTCATCGTTTTCTCCTTGAGCTAAGGTCACACAGACCTCGCCCAATCACTCAGGTAAGTCTTCAAGGTAGACTCCCAAACCTTCACAGACTTCGTTCACTGGCAATCCACAATTTCTCTTGGATGCTCTGAACGCGACGCCTAACCGTCTGGAGGATGCACAGTCCTCAAGTGTAATAAGTCTTCAGATCACACAAACACGAAGACTTAAGTGATGCCCAATTTGCTCTGGCTCTGGGTGGTTAGGGCTTTTCTCCTCACTGGGAATTTTTCTTTCAAAGGCTTCGAGGTGGGTTGCTCTTAAACGACAAAAGCCGTGCACTGAAATCTGAGCAGCCAACCGTTTATGGTTGTGGGGGGTGAACTATTTATAGCCACTTGGCAACCCGACCTGATCTGTCCGAAATGACCCTGGGTCACTAAGGAACTAACACGTGTACCAACGGTCGAATTTTGAACTCACACGACAACTTTACTTGGGCTACAAGTAAAGCTGACTTGTCTGACTCTGGACAAGATTTTCTCTCAAAGTCTTCGCTCGAAGACATAGGATTTGAATTAGGCATCACTTCAGTCATTCTGACTGGTTCTCTTTGACCCCACTTAACAGTACGGTGGTTCCTATGACACAACATGAATGAAATAAAACTACGAAGGATCTAGGTCTTCGAGTTCCAAAAGCTTCATAGGGAGTCTTCTCCTGTCATTGTCTTCAATATGAATATCTTCATAAACCACCATTGTCTTCAATGTCTTCGTACATTTTTAGGGGTCATCTCTGGTAGTAAAACCGAATCAATGAGGGACTTCTACCTGTGTTTTCCTGCAATTCTCACAAACACATTAGTCCCTCAACTAGGTTTGTCGTCAATACTCCAAAACCAACTAGGGGTGGCACTAGATGCACTTACACCGTCCCCGGCAAGGATCTTGCCGGGGGTCTGGTGGCCTTCCTTGGCAAGGATCTTGCCGAGAATCGTCGTCTTCTGATCTGATCTTGAATATGTCTTCACAAAGATCTATATGCCACCACACGGGTGCCTTCCCGAGTCCTGGCCCCGTGTTGATGATGGCACTAGGGGCCGTGGGCTCAAGGGTGGCTCGCTCTGTTGGTGCGGGGTGAGCTATCCCGGCAAGAGTCTTGCCGGGGCCGCTGAGGCCACCCGGCAAGGGTCTTGCCGAGGGAACTTGCTTCGTCCATCTGCTCTTTGTGGTCTTGGCCTTGGCGTTGCTTTGATTGTCTTGGGCTTCGATCTTACCTTGGCTCACCTCCTCGTTCTGCTTGGTGTGGCCGTGGGCGCGGCTCTGACTGCCCGTGCACAGGGAAAGGGGTACAAAGATGTGCCCCTATTTTTGTACACCGACAGCTTATTAGCAGCAATCGTCTGTGTTATTATTGGTCTTCGCACACATTTCATATTACGGACCTGTTTGCCGCGTATCACACACATCTTGTTTAGTTGAACCGTTTCCATTGTGTTTCCTAATCACACACAGTTCATCCCAGTGAACCGTATGTTGTATATCGCACACGCCTTCATCTGGCTGCCCGTTTCTTTTGTGCCTCCTCATCCCAAACAGTTAATTGAGTTGAACCATATGCTCTGCATTGCACACACAACTAAATTCTGAACTGTGTTTGATGCATCTGTCATCACAAACGTTTTGCACTTTTTTGACGGTTTTTTACACCACCGTTTGCGATTATGGCATCGCACACAGTTTCGTCGAAGGGTCTCTGATCGTAGTGTCGCATTTGGACCATCATATAGTAGTGTGTGGTTAAAAAAGCTACATTAGAACACCTAAACCTGGTGAAAAAATTAAAGTTGAACCTACACTACTGCAGGATACTGCTAACGCGACACTACGATTAGAGACGCTTTGACGAAACTATGTGCGATGCCATAATCACAAACGGTGGTGTAAAATAACCGTCAAAAAAGGTGCAAAACGTTTGCGATGGAGGATGCATCAAACACGGTTTGGATTTTAGTTGCGTGTGCGATGTAGGGCACACGGCTAACCCGTTCGAACTGTTTGCGATGAGGCAGAACAATAGAAATGGGTAGCCATATCAATGTGTATGCGATATATGGCATACAGTTCACTCCGTTGAACCATTTGCTATTAGGGAGTGCAACATAAATGGTTAGCCAGATCAAGGTGTGTGTGATATAGGGCATATGATTCACTCGGATGAACTGTTTTCGATTAGCAAATGCAACAGAACGGTTCAACTTAACAAGATGTGTGTGATACGTGGCAAACAGCTGACTCAGATGAACTGTTTGCGATGAGAATTTACAACGCATACGGTTAATACAGTTAGTTCGTGTGTGATTCTGTGTGTACAAAAAACTTTGAAAAATGCAAACTACTTGCTTGCGGTGGCTAGTAGTATCGCACACGATGCGTCTACGAGTACTTGTGTGCGATGATTAGTAAGTTACACATGCATTTCCTTATGTTAACACTTGTGTGATAAATAATACATGGCCCGGATACGGTATTTGGGTTTTGTCTGTGCTCCACTTAGTCTTCCCGCACTCCAGCGAATGCTTCCCGCGCTCCACATGGGTGAATTGTAAAACCCACGCCTATTCCCTCACCGGTTTCCCGCCACCAGCTAACAGCTTGCTGCATATAACCCAGGCGGCAACGCACCGCCGTGACACTCCGCGAAGATCTAGTCCTCACCCATCTACCATTAGTTATTCCAAGCATGCCAGGCAACGACCAAAGCTTCGACATCGATGGCTACCTGCGTTACATCTTCGGCGAGGAGAAAGAGCCAGAGCAGGTCGGGGAGCAAGAGCTTCATCGGCCGGTGCAGGCACCATGGCCCATCGGCAGCGATATCGGCGTCACGGTCCTTGGGAGCACAATCGACAGATTGCAGAGGAGGTGTGATGAGCAGTTTGCCATCCACCATGCAAAAGATCCAGAGATGCTCGGCGGCATGATCGATGACCCACCCGAAGAACCGCCATCACTAGTGCTCATCGAGAGCCTGATGCCCCGCAAGGAATGGGCAGAGGGCCTCTACGATTCAGTCTAGACAAAGGCAGCCTGCGGCTTCATCATTGCCCGCGGCCGCCGTGTCAACCTCGATCCCGATGATGTGGTGTCCAGGCTCGAGTGCATCCTTGGTGGAGGTGACGTCCCCGACGAAGTAGAACATCGCCAATGTGATATCTAGAGGATGCAGGTGATTGACGGAATTTTCTACCAGGCCAGAGGCATGGAAATGGAGCGGTTCCGCGGAGTTGTCATGCGCGTGATTGCATGCTGTCAAGCTCTTCTGGAAGAGGCCCAGCAGCCCCAAGAGCCTCCCATCAACGCCAGCAGCTCTGTAGGCGGAAGCGGGTCAGGACACTCGAAGTGAACGGCCGCAAGGGTGCTATGCTGATCATGGAGTCCGGGAAGACCATCGTCGGATGGCCGCCAGCTCAGAGCTTATATTTTATTATAATTGTATGCATATGTAGGTCGTGAGTGTTCTGGGCCTTGCCGCATTTGGCATTTTAAATTATCCTGAATATGTAAGAAAATTATTAAGAATTATTAACCGTTTCCATTGTAACTTTGCCTCAACGGCGAGCAGAGCGCGCGTAGGGACGCCAGAGCGGAGCGCGCCGCGGCCGCCTCAACAGCGAGCAACCACGTGGTCAACCTTCTGCCATCAATAAATTTTGACCTTGTTTCTTGTCACATTGTTGATTACAATGCAATAAGTAATTGCAAATCTGTTCACACCTATCAAACTAATATGTGTTCACACTTAGCACCGGGCTATAAAAACTACCCACTCGAAAATTACTTCACAGTTCCTCTCCTCATCACCCACAAAATTGTTTTTTCTGTCAAGTCGTTCCGCCATGACCAGTAGGAGGAGTTTAGGGTGGACATATAACCAGGCAGCAAAGACCAAGGCCGCAGAAGCACTAGAGAGGTCCCGTCGCGAAGCCGCAGCCGCAGCAGAGATGTCCTGGCGCACCGCGGAGCCCTCGAACGAGCTCTCACGGGCACGTGAGGGCTCTCACAAGCGCATTTGCGGCATCGGCCATCGCGACGAGCCGGCGTTCCTGAAGTCCTTCACCGACGACGACGACATTCTTGCTGGCGTCACTACGCAGCAGGAGCTGGTCGACGGCTTGACGAAGCTGCTCAAGATCAGCGATGCCTCGGTTGACAAGGCGACCGGCCTCGTCGAGTAACCCATGGATGACAATGCGAAGCTTGTCAAGTTGGTCGCCGAGAAGGAGGAGGAGGCCGCCGGTTGGAAGATGCTGCATGAGCAGAGCAGTGCCTCGGAGATGACGCTGAAAGCGGTCGTTGAGGAACTGATGGGTGGCTTGAGGAAGCTCCGGATCGAGTGCGAGCAGGAGGTGGAGGAATCCGTGGCTGCTTTCAAGCAAAGTCATGAGGAATTGAAAAAGGAGCTGGAGGATTTCGCCGCCTGGTGATCCATCGACGAGTAGAGACAGTAGCGACCCAGATTGTTGTATGCAATTTCCTTCTTCTCTTGCCCCCGTGTCTTCCGGGCTTTGCCGCGTGTGGCATTCTAAATTTTCCGGAATATGTGAGACAATTATTATCTGTGCAATTGTAAATTTGTCGTCGTATTATCCATTGCCATTTTATTTGTGGTCGTATTATCCGTTTTCCTATGTGACAATTTAAATTAGGGCGGAATACGAGTTGAAAACACGAACAAAGAAAATGTTGCCATGGGATCACAAGCAAACACCCTCCGTCCAGCTGCTTTAATTAACCCATTAATGGAGAAGTTGTGAGCGAGGCGGGCGGCGGCTGGTGCATGGAGGTCAAATAGCTTGCTTCCCGGTGAGCATGGGCGGCCTTGCTGCTCGCACGTGTCCTGTCAAGCATGCGAGGTGGACAGGATGCACGCATCCCATCGAGCCTGCGCGGCGGACTGCTCGCACGCGTCCCGTTGAGCTTGCACGGCGGACTTCTCACACTCGTCCCGTCTAATCAAACAACTGCACGCACGCCACCGAGTATGGTTAAATTTCGACATGGTTAATATAATACAACCGTTTGCGATATTAACGTGTCATCTTTTTGTTTCAAAAAAGACTTCGTTGGCTACTAATGTGTGCGCCTCTTCTCAAACTGGGTGATTTTTTTACCACGACATATATGTGCCATGTCATGAAACCATGCCAAGTTTCATGTTTTTTGGGTGACGTTTTTGATATACTAGGATTTAAAAACCGAGATTCTCATTGTTTCAGGATGACGACAAGTTTGTAATTCATTCCCATTCCTTAAACGAGACCTAAACATGCACCCAATGACACATCTACGATTTCCCACCCATTTTGCTTCACTGGAGCATGTGGTTGTAGTTCATATTTGAATTATGGACTACATTAAATGCATAGAAAACTTAGTAATTAGTAATATATATACAATGGCCAAACAAACCCTAAACAGTTTCAAATTTCAGCTCGACACTCCTGTTATTCTATGTTGCCTATAGAAAACAAAGTTCAAGGCGAGAAGAGGCATCAATTATCGTTTTGCCCACAAGAGGGGCATGTTTCCTTATCAGAGCCACGAGGGTTGCGACATGCTCCAGTTTGTAAAAGGCTTGTAATATAGCTTCGCCCAAATTGGACAATTATATGTACCATGTAGTGACACCATGCCAAGTTTCATGATTTCCTGGTGAGTTATGGATTTAAAGACATTTAAAAACCGAGATTCGCAATGTTTGTGGCCTAGCCAGGACGGCGAGACGGTTGAATTCGTTCCCATTCATTCCATGGGACCTAAACATGCACCCCAAGGAAACATGTACGTTCTTTCTAGCCATTGTGGTGCACTGGAGCAAGTATTTGTAGTTCGGATATGAATGATGGACATTAAATGCCTAGAAAACTCAATTGATGAATAAAAAAGGTCAAACGAACCCTAAATAATTTCAAAGTTCAGCGTGAATCTCCAGTTGTTCTGTGTCGCGTGTAGAAGCAAATACGAGGCTAGAAGAGGGAGTGATTATCGTTTGGCCCACAAGGGGACATGTTTCCCTATCAAAACCATGAGGGTTCTTGCGACAGGCTCCGGTTTGTAAGAGGTTCTGTAATAAAGCTTGGCCCAAATTGGCAATGTTTTTACCACGGCATATATGTGCCATGACGTGACACCATGCCACCGTTGATGACTTTCTGGTGAGTTTAGGATTTATGGGGACTTAAAAACCGAGATTCGAAATGTTTGAGGACATGCCAGGACACCGGTACAGTTGTAATTCGTTCCCATTCCTGGCATGAGACCTAAACATGCACCCAAGGACACATGTATATTTTTTCTAGCCATTTTGGTGAATTGGAGCATGTATTTGTAGTTCATATTTGAATTATGGACATTAAATGCCTAGGAAACTCAATTAGTGTATAAAAAGGCCAAACGAACCCTGAATAAGTTTAAATTTTAGCACGGATATTCTGTCGTTCCATGTTGCCTGTGGAAGAAAATACAAGGCGAAAAGAGGCAGTGATTACATTTCGCCCAAAGGGGAACACGTTTCCCTATCAAAACCACGAGGCTTCTTTGAGAGAAGCTCCAGTTTTTGTAAGAGGTTTGTAATAAAGCTTGGCCCAAATTGGACAATGTTTTTACCACAACATATATGTGCCATGACGTGACACCATGCCACCTTTGATGACTTTCTGGTGAGTTTAGGATTTATGGGGACTTAAAAACCGAGATTCGAAATGTTTGAGGACGAGCCATGACACCAGTACGGTTGTAATTCGTTCCCATTGCTGGCACGGGACCTAAACATGCACCCAAGGACACATGTATAATTTTTCTAGCCATTTTGGTGAACTGGAGCATGTATTTGTAGTTCAGATTTGAATTATGGACATTAAATGCCTAGGAAACTCAATTAGTGTATAAAAAGGCCAAACGAACCCTGAATAAGTTTAAATTTCAGCAGGATATCATGTCGTTCCATGTTACTCGTAGAAGAAAATACAAGGTGAAAAGAGGCAGTGGTTACGTTTCGCCCACAAGGGGGACATGTTTCCCTATTAGAACCATGAGGCTTCTTTGAGAGAAGCTCCGGTTTGTAAGAGGCTTGTAATAAAACCTGCGCCACAATGGACGAAAAAAATTCCTCGACATATAAGTGCGATGTCGTGACACCATGTCAGGTTTCACCATTTTCAGCTTAGTTTTGGATTTACGGGGATTTAAAAACCGAGATTCTTCTCACGGAATGTTTTCAAATAGCACACGGTTCACTCACAAAAGCCGATATTCAATGAAAACTTCGTGGAAACCATATTTTAAAGTTTCATAAAAATCTAAAGAAAAAAATGTGGGATGTTAAGAAGGTGATGTTTTATTGCGACACAAAATTTCAAGTTAAAAAACATTACGAGATGTGAGCTATGAAAAAGACAAATTCCGCCCTAAATAGTGACATTCCTATTTGGCACTATTCAACACTGATTTTTTCTTTTTCATAGCTCACATCTCGTAATGTGTTTCAACTTGAAATTTTGTGTGGCAATAAAACATCATCCTCTTAACATCCCGCATTTTTTGAATTTTTTTTGAAACTCAAAACATCTTTTTCTCGTGGTTTTCACTGGTTTCCATCGAATGTTGGTTTCCGTATGATATCCCCCCCCCCCCGCTGCGCGCGCGATCTGAGTCCTGCGTTCTGACTGGCCAGAACCCAAACCCCACGGATCGTACATGTGCACCATTGGATGCTCCCAGATCGAACGGCAACCATGAGCCCTTTCGACGGCACATGCAGTACATGGGTAAGTGCTACCTCTTGAGCACTGCGTTGGTTTTTCCCTTGAAGAGGAAAGGGTGATGCAGTAAAGCAGCATAAGTATTTCCCTCAGTTTTTGAGAACCAAGGTATCAATCCAGTAGGAGACCACGCGTGAGTCACCTCGTACCTAAACAAACAAATAAGAACCTGGCAATCCCTTCACGGCCACTTGCAAGAGTGAGATCTGATAGAGATGAGAATAATAAGATAAATATTTTTGGTATTTTTATGATATAGATTGAAAGTAAAGATTGCAAAATAAAATAGATTGGAAACTTGTATGATGGAAAATACACCCGGGGGGCATAGGTTTCACTAGTGGCTTCTCTCAAGAAAGCATAAGTATTACGGTGGGTGAACAAACTACTGTCGAGAAATTGATAGAAAAGCGAATAATTATGAGAATATCTAGGCATGATCATGTATATAGGCATCACGTCCGAGACAAGTAGACCGACTCCTGCCTGCATCCACTACTAGTACTCCACACATCGACCGCTATCCATCATGCATCTAGAGTATTAAGTTCATAAGAACAGAGTAACGCCTTAAGCAAGATGACATGGTGTAGAGGGATAAACTCATGCAATATGATGTAACCCCCATCTTTTTATCCTCGATGGCAAGAATACAATACGTGTCGTTTCCCTTTCTGTCACTGGGATCGAGCACCGCAAGATTGAACCCAAAGCTAAGCACTTCTCCCATTGCAAGAAAGATCAATCTAGTAGGCCAAACCAAACTGATAATTCGAAGAGACTTGCAAAGATAAACCAATCATACATAAAAGAATTCAGAGAAGATTCAAATATTGTTCATAGATAGACTTGATCGTAAACCCACAATTCATCGGATCTCGACAAACACACCGCAAAAGAAGATTACATCGAATAGATCTCCAAGAGAATCGAGGATAACTTTGTATTGAGATCTAAAGAGAGAGAAGAAGCCATCTAGCTACTAGCTATGGACCCGAAGGTCTGAAGTAAACTACTCACACATCATCGGAGGGGCCATGGAGTTGATGTAGAGGCCCTCCATGATCAATGCCCCCTCCGGCAGAGCTCTGGAAAAGGCCCCAAGATGGGATCTCTTGGGTATAGAAGGTTGCGGCGGTGGAAATATGGTTTCGTGGTGCTCCTGGATGTTTGCGGGGTATATGGATATATATAGGAGGAAGAAGTAGGTTGGTGCAGCAACGAGGGGCCCACGAGGGTGGAGGGCGCGCCCAGGGGGTGGGCGCGCCCCCTGCCTCGTGGCCTCCTTGATTGTTTCTTGACGTCCACTCCAAGTCTCCTGGATCACGTTTGTTCCAAAAATAATGCTCCCGAAGGTTTCATTCCGTTTGGACACCATTTGATATTCCTTTTCGGCGAAACACTAAAATAGGCAAAAAACAACAATTTGGGCTGGGCCTCCGGTTAATAGGTTAGTCCCAAAAATAATATAAAAGTGTAAAAATAAGCCCATTAACATCCAATATAGATAATATAATAGCATGGAGGAATCAAAAATTATAGATACGTTGGAGACGAATCAGTAAGCACTGTGCATGTGCATCGTGTAGCTCACGCTTCCTTCTCTACTAGGTTTTCGTTCAAAACAGGCTACCATTTCTCGCCACTCCTCTCATTGGTTTTCCACCTCTTCTCCCAGATATGCATGATGTAGATGTTCGTTTAATTCTTATCGTTCATCTCATCCAAAATCAATTAGTTTTATAAAAAACTATTTTAAGATTCATGGAACTGTGCATTGTAAAGGTAAAAACAAAAGGTGACAATTCATTTAGAAAAAAAGGTTTGGGCAATTAAGATATGGAAGATTCTAGAGAACAAAGGAGAAGTGCTTGTTTTGAGGTTTGTGCATTATGCTTAAGTTCAACCATGGAGTCTTCTAGATTGTACATGTGGCAGAATTTGGTGGAATGTAGATGATATCCAACGGCCAGTAGTGCTCGGATTTGCCATCTATCTACCATCGGATTGGCTTCATCCAATGAGCAACTTTCATAGTTATTCGCACACTATATAGGTGTATAGATGTATAGATGTATAGATATATATATATATATATGTATATATATATATGTGTGTGTGTGTGTGTGTGTGTCCCATGCTAGGCAAAATAAAGTTTG
Source organism: Triticum urartu (assembly GCF_056163025.1). NCBI lineage: Eukaryota > Viridiplantae > Streptophyta > Magnoliopsida > Poales > Poaceae > Triticum > Triticum urartu. Next base: position 144,442,971 of record NC_141879.1, on the reverse strand, counting down.
AGCGCATGCGTGGGACGACCCCCCACACCCCCCCCCCCCCCCCCCCCGCGCAGCCACCACCTCGAAGTTGGGAAACTGACATCATAGGTATTGAACCAGGATTGGAGTCGGGTACGGTTTTCGGTTTGTAATGTAGTTGGCGTGGCCCATCGAAGTTGTGCATTTGGGATTTAAACACATCATACACCATCATACCCATACATATTTTCGGGCCACATGCAGTGTATACGGGGTCTTCTGATCGACCACGTCTCCCTTGTGCGGTTTTTTGTGACGACACAGATATCTGTGGGCTCCCCGAGTGTAATATATCATCCCTTTGACCGATAATGAGGGGTATGTGTTGGCCATGAATGGATTCCTCCTAGTTCGTGTTAGGGCCGGTCATCATCAAATGTCGGTCAACCAAAGCTCGAGCTCATGTGTTGTCAGGATTCCCTCCCAGATGCTCGGATTGCTGGGTTCGATCTACATCAAACCCTGCGTACGTATCTCGTCCTTAACTACCTTGCCTTCATGGTTGTTGTCTGTATCGAGAGGTAGGCACCACATCTAAATTTTACATTATTCTATATTGAAAACACACATCATGCCTTCCCAACATACATCATTTTGGGCCGCATGCAAGAGATGATGGTTTTGTGGTCCCTCTCGTGCGATTTTTATGATGGTTCAATCTATTGGCCCAAGCGGTTTATGGACAATGACAACTGTCATTTGACCAAATGAAAGATTCATTGGTCCGTCTTATGGTAGGTCATGGCGACATGCATGTATGACCAAAGTATCGATCATTACGTGCATCTGCCCCGCTGATGCGAAGTGGGAGGTGGTGGGCCAAGCATCCTAGCTAGGTACGACATTATGTCATTATATATATCCTAGCTAGATGGTTGTTAGGGTGATTTCGGGTTTGCGAGGTAGGTGCCACCAAAGTTATGCATTGTGTATTTAACGTTTTAAACATCCCCAATATTCGTACATATATTTCGCCACTTCGAGGTGGTTCTTGACTTCTGGCCCCTCTCATCGATCTTCAATGACGCGCCCAACCGTGGGCCCGCGGGGTCAAAGTTGTGCATTGGAATTTTGAACATCACAGACCACCCTTTTCACTCATATTTATTTGGCCCACATGCTGGTGTGGCTATCTTTTGACCCTCTCTAACGTTATTTTTTGCTGCAAAGACTCTGATGACCCTCAACGGACACGGGGTATAATATCTTAACCTTGTGCGATACAAGTACGATTTGAATCACCATGACCGCGAAAGCGCGAGCAAATTAAGATGGAGGTACTGGCTCAACCGTGTGCGATGCAAGTGCGCTGAAATCACCACGACCGCGCAAGAGTGAGCAAATTAAGGTGGAGGTACTGGCAAAAACGTGTGCGATGCAAGTGTGCTGAAATCACCACGGCCGCGCAAGCACGGGCAAAGGGTGGAGGTGCTGGCTAAACCGTGTGCGATGCAAGTGCGCTGAAATCACCACGAGCGCGCAAGCGCGAGCAAAGAGTGGAGGTACTGGCTTAACCATGTGTGATGCAAGTGCGCTATAAAACCACCACCTGTGCAAGCTAAAGGCGGGTAAGTTTATTTGGAAATTAGGACGAACCGTGTGCGATAGACCAGCTAACTAGAAATATAAAAAACAAACTACCCGCCTTGAGCGTTGCAAAAATCGGCAGATTCGCGCCACTTTTCCTTATTATCATACACGCATATTGTTATTGGACCGTGCGCGATCTTGGGCACTCCCGCCCCGCATCAATTCCTTTACCCAAATTTTAGTAGTCGACGTACTTCAACCTTCGCCCACACTCCTCCAGCACCGACCTTATAGTAAAATTGCAGTAGCCGAGGCATTTGAACCGTCACCCTCCCTCATCCACCACCATCTCCACCCACCATTACTTAAATTTTCAGTAGTCGCGGCGTATCCTCAAACACCACCACCCCCCCTCCACAGTCCCCCACCCGCCCCCCACCCCCCTCGAACCCTAGATCGTGGCTGCCGCCAGCGCCGCCGTCAACCCCTGCCGGTCTTCCCGTTCCTCCTAGCTTAGATAATAAAGTTTAGGTTACCCGGTGATTCCCATACCGTTGCCCCACTCCCCTGAGTTTTTAGATGAGGCCTACGGTGTCCCTTCCCGCCAGGTCCACATCCCTTGCTCCAGAATGTCACAGCCTAAGCTTGACCACGTATCCCGGGGAGCCGACAAGCGTTCGGCCAAGAAGAGGTTTATCATGGCCTCTTTGGCGGACGTTGGCGAGGTGGCCGCCGTTCGCCCCGACCTGTCGATCCTGGAGAAACATGTCGCCGCAGAAGCCGGCGAAGACGTTGACTATGTTTCCATGCTGAAGGCTTCATCTTAGCGGGCTAGCGTATTACTGTATCTCGGGAAAGCTGGCTACAACATCAAGCTCGTCCACAGCGATGGCTTAACGCGGGCCATCTCACAGGTTCAGTGGTCCATCCCTAACCCCTCTGGTTTAGCCACTATCGATCTCTTCGATGGCCCTGCCGCTGATCTCCTCCGCCAAGCGGTCAATGATTTGCGAGCTTTATACGCCATCAAGCCCATTTTGTCACTTATGAAGGACACGTTCTACGGCGGCGGCTTGGGATCCTCAATTGCCAAGTCAGATCTCATCGACCACGACCACGACCTCGAGGAGGGCACCCATGAAGGTTCTTCGAAGGTGAAACATCCCATCTGTGACATCAGAGAGCGCACCATGGGTATGTTCTCTTCCAACTGGAAGGATCCCATCCATGAAATGTGAGGCAACATTCTATCAGCAAATCTTACCTTTTCTAGCTTGCCAACCCGTACCCTTTGTTGTAGTAGCATTTGTCGTGTGGTGCTTTAACTGTGTCGTGTTTAATTATTTCAGTTATGCAAAAATGTATTGTTCAATAGGACTATGTGATGTTTAAGTATGAATTGTCCACTTTAGTTTCACGAATGGCTATATTTGGTTGTTTATAGTGAGTAGATGCATTATTTATCTGTATTTGGTTGTTAGGTTGGTTGGAGTGAGCATTTTTCCAGTTATCGAGCAGATGCCTTGTTTATCTGTATTTGGTTCTTAGTTTGGTTGAAGTGAGTATTTGTCTAGTTATCAAGCAGATGCCTTGTTTATCTGTATTTGGTTGTTAGGTTGCTTTGTTTTAGCATTTGTCCAGTTATCAAGCAGATGCCTTGTTTATCTGTATTTGGTTGTTAGGTTGCTTTTTTAGCATTTGTCCAGTTATCAAGCAGATGCCTTGTTTATCTGCATCTGGTTGTTAGGTTGCTTTTTTAGCATTTGTCCAGTTATCAAGCAGATGCCTTGTTTATCTTTATCTGCTTGTTAGGTTGGTTGCAGTGAGCATTTGTCCAATTTTCAATCATATGCCCTGTTCATCTGTATTTGCTTGTTAGGCTGGTTGCAGTGAGACTTTGTCCAGTTTTCAATGGCTATATTTGGTTGTTATACTAGTCATTTATGCCTTGTTTATTTCAGTCATTCACAATGTGGTGTTCATTATGTGCAAGTCGGAACTGTGTCGCCCGACTACATCAATACCAGTTTGAACGGCTATATTTGGTTCCAGTTATTCCTGGTGTAGTTAACACATGCCCTTTATTTCAGTTTTACACATTTATCCATTGTGATGTTTAAGCATTATCTACGTTCTATTCATTTTCAACAATACCAGTTCGAATTGCAATATTTGATGGCTGTTAAGCCTGCTGTCGATAACATTGCCTTCCATTTTATATCTGCTTTAACAGCATGCTAAAACCAACACATTCAAGCTATCATTTGGATATGGTGTTGATTACCTTTTCTATATTTGTTTGATGTTAAGATTGATGTACTTATCATGCCTTTCCACTACTTATGCAGGACAACAACGGGAGTGGCCACCATTTTCCGCCGAGGTTAGCTTCATCCCACGGCTTGTACTCCCCCTGTCGTTCCATAATGTAGTGCATATAGATCTAGGCCTGGAAACTAGTTAGCTTCTAATATTGACTTGTTGCTTGTAGGTACATATGCCCTTGGCAAGGATCCACGCATCGATCCTTGGGGCAATGAGATATTGATGAACAAGCATCAAGTGAGGAAACTGATAAGGATTATTAGCAAAAAGATATGAATGGTGGCAAGCAAATTATTTGTTTATGCTCTATCCAACACAACAATGAGTTGTAGGATGGTAACTACAAACTCTGCAGCCTTCTCTTTTTACTGCCCATAATGAGTTGTTAGACAACAATATCTGAATCTTTTTCATTCCTAGTGGTTCTCGAAGCAGTTCACTCAAGATTACCTCGCAAAGTACATGATTGGTGGACACGCAATGAAGGTTAAAGTATTTCATCCAGACTACAATGAGCATCGAGAAGTCCTAATGAAGACAGTGAAGGATGGACGGGCAGCCATCATAAGGGGTTGGCATAGAGTCATGTGTGCCTTACGCATGGAGGAGGGCACAATATGGGCATTTCGCTTCACCTTCTCCAGCAACCAGAATGCCTTTCGCCTCTCTCTTTACAGTCTTTACTACAACTGTGGTTCATCATTCTTTACTTAGTGCTTCTGTAGTTCTTCAGTATATGTACATGTGCATCGAATTATGGATTTGTGGTTGAACCTATATTTGTAATAAACATGGTTGGATATGAAATAAGTGATTGCCTACTTTCAAATTCAAAACATGTGATTTTTAAATTAGGGATTAATTGGATTAATTATGGATTAATTAGGGATTACACTGCACATGGTTTGCGAAAGCGAAACGTGTGTGATATATGTGAAGATCATAAATGTTTCTAGGATCCACTACGTGTGCGATCAATCTCCACTGCACACACGGCTTTCTCTTGAAAACTGTTTGCGTTAGGCCACCTGGCACAAAAGTTTACCACATAAAAAGTGTGTGTGATGGATTGCCTTTGCCACACAGTTTCTTCTACGCACCGTGTGTGATACATTCAATAACGCAAACGATTTAACGGGAAAAATTGTGTGTGATGTACATGTGAACGGAAACGTTTTCCTTGGAGCGACTGTGTGGGATGTACATACGAACGGGAACGTTTAGTGGGGACTGACTGTGTGGGATGTACTTGTGACCGGAAACAATTTCGCCGTATAATTGTGATTTTTTTAGCTCTAGTGTACGTATTTCCGTATTTGAGCCCTCGCCGGTCGCACACGTTCTCATTTTGCCGAGCCTGCGTGCCAGGAGGGCATATCCCTGACGGTTTCTGGGTTGTGTGGGAAGGACCCCCCCTCCTATCGCCCACACTCACTTGGCGATGGTTCCAAATGCCCTCGCGGAAAGGGGTTAAAAACCATTTGTTTAGGACCAACGCGCACCAGTGCTAGTATTGCTATGGTTAAACATCTCTTGGAAGAAGATATGGATGGGCATGTTATTTACTTCTGTGAAGAAGCTGCTAGAATTGCAAAACCTGATAAGAAAGATAAACATAGACCTATTGTTGGCATGCCTCTCATCTCAGATAAAATAGGAGATCACTGTTATCATGGTTTATGTGACATGGGTGCTAGTGTGAGTTCTATTCCTTACACCTTATATAAAGAAATTATGAAAGACATAGCACCTGCAGAGTTAGAAGAAATAGATCTTACTATTAAACTTGATAATAGAGACACCATATCACCATTTGGGATTGTTAGAGATGTTGAAGTCTTGTGTGGGAAAATAAAATACCCTACTAATTTTTTTGTTCTTGGTTCCACACAAGATGACTTCTGTCCCATTATCTTTGGTAGACCTTTATTGAACACAGTTAATGCTAAGATAGACTGTAAGAAACAAACTGTTGGTGTTAGCTTTGGTGATGAGTCTCATGAGTTTAATTTTTCCAAGTTTAGTAGAAATCTTTATGAAAAAGAATTACCTAGCAAGGATGAATTAATTGGTCTTGCTTCTATTGCTATACCACCTACTAATCCTTTAGAAAATTTTTGCTAGACCATGAAAATAATTTACATATGCATGAAAGAAATGAAATAGATAAAGTTTTCTTTGAACAACGTCCTCTACTTAAACACAATTTGCCTATTGAAACTCTAGGGGGTCCTCCTCCACCTAAAGGTGATCCTGTGTTTGAATTAAAACAATTGCCAGACACTTTGAAATATGCCTATCTCGATGAAAAGAAGATATATCCTATTATTATTAGTGCTAACTTTTCAGAACATGAAGAAGAAAGATTATTTAAAGTTCTAAGGAAGCATCGAGCGGCTATTGGATATACTCTTGATGATTTAAATGGAATTAGTCCCACTCTATGTCAGCACAAAATTAATATGGAACCTGGTGCTAAACCCGTTGTTGATCACCAACGTCGGTTAAATCCAAAGATGAAAGAAGTGGTAAGAATGGAAATATTAAAACTTCTGGAAGCAGGTATAATCTATCCCATAGATGATAGTAGATGGGTAAGTCATGTTCATTATGCTCCTAAGAAAGGAGGTATTACTGTTGTTCCTAATGATAAGAATGAACTTATTCCACAAAGAATTGTCACCGGCTATAGAATGGTAATTGACTTTAGAAAATTAAACAAAGCAACTAGAAAAGATCATTATCCTCTGCCTTTTATTGATCAAATGCTTGGAAGATTATCTAAGCACACACACTTCTGCTTCCTTGATGGATATTCTGTCTTTTCACAAATACCTGTTTCTCAACCTGATCAAGAAAAGACCACTTTTACTTGTCCCTTTGGAACCTATGCTTATAGACGTATGCCTTTTGGTTTATGCAATGCACCTGCTACCTTTCAAAGATGTATGACTGCTATATTCTCTGACTTTTGTGAAAAGGTTGTTGAGGTTTTCATGGATGATTTCTCTGTTTATGGGAAGTCTTTTTATGATTGTTTAAGCAATCTTGATCGAGTTTTGCAGAGATGTGAACAAAGAAATCTTGTCTTGAATTGGGACAAGTGCCACTTTCTGGTAAATGAAGGCATTGTCTTGGGTCATAAAATTTCTGAAAGAGGTATTGAAGTGGACAAAGCTAAGGTTGATGCAATTGAAAAAATGCCATATCCTAAAGATATCAAAGGTATTCGCAGTTTCCTAGGTCATGTTGGCTTCCATAGGAGATTTATCAAAGACTTTTCTAAAATTTCTAGGCCTCTTACGAATCTTTTGCAAAAGACATTCATTTGTTTTTGATGATGATTCTTTAGAAGCCTCTGAAACACTCAAGAAAGCCTTAATTTCTGCACCTATTGTTCAACCACCTGACTGGAACTTGCCTTTTGAAATTATGTGTGATGCTAGTGATTATGCTGTTGGTGTTGTTCTAAGACAAAGAGTTGAGAAGAAACTGAATGGTATTCATTATGCTAGTAAAACACAGTTGAGTGCTCAACAAAATTATGCAACTACTGAAAAAGATTTCTTAGGAGTGGTGTTTGCTTGTGATAAATTTAGACCTTACATTGTTGATTCAAAAGTAATTGTTCACACCGATCATGCCGCTATTAAATATCTTATGGAAAAGAAAGATGTTAAACCTAGACTTATTCAATGGGTTCTCTTGTTACAAGAATTTGATTTACATATCACTGGTAGAAAAGGAGCTGAGAACCCCGTAGCTAATAATTTTTCTAGGCTTGAAAATGTGCTTGATGACCCACTACCTGTTGGTGATAGTTTTCCTGATGAGCAGTTAGCTGCAATAAATTTTGCTCATAACACTCCTTGGTATGCTGACTATGCTAATTACATTGTTGCTAAATATTTACCACCTAGTTTTACATATCAACAAAAGAAAAAAAATATTCTATGATTTAAGACACTACTTTTGGGATGACCCATATCTTTATAAAGAAGGAGTAGATGGTATTATTAGACGTTGTGTACCTGAGCATGAACAGGGACAAATCCTACGGAAATGTCACTCCGAAGCTTATGGAGGGCATCATGCTCGAGATAGAACTGCTCACAAGGTATTGCAATCTGGATTTTATTGCCCTACTCTCTTCAAGGATGCCCATAAGTTCGTCTTATCTTGTGATGAATGCCAAAGAATAGGTAATATCGGTAAGCGTCAAGAAATGCCTATGACTTATTCACTTGTTGTTGAACCATTTGATGTTTGGGGATTTGATTACATGGGACCTTTTCCTTCCTCTAATGGGTATACACATATTTTAGTTGATGTTGATTATGTTACTATATGGGTAAAAGCTATTCCAACCAGTAGTGCTGATCACAACACCTCTATTAAAATGCTTAAGGAAGTTATTTTCCCAAGGTTTGGAGTCCCTAGATATTTAATGACTGATGGTGGTTCACACTTTATTCATGGTGCTTTCCGTAAAATGCTTGCCAAGTATGATGTTAACCATGGAATTGCATCACCTTATCATCCTCAGTCTAGTGGTCAAGTTGAACTTACCAATAGAGAAATAAAATTAATCTTGCAAAATACTGTCAATAGGTCCCGAAAGAATTGGTCTAGGAAATTAGATGATGCACTTTGGACTTATAGAACCGCATATAAAAATCCCATGGGTATGTCTCCTTATAAAATGGTTTATGGAAAAGCTTGTCATTCGCCTCTTGAATTAGAACATAAAGCATATTGGGCAATCAAAGAACTCAACTATGATTTCAAACTAGCCGGTGAGAAGAAGTTATTTTATGTTAGCTCATTAGATGAATGAAGAACCCAACCTTATGAAAATACCAAGTTGTTTAAAGAAAAAGTCAAAAGATGGCATGATAAGAGAATCCAAAAGCGTGAGTTTAAAGTAGGAGAATATGTTCTTTTGTACAACTCTCATTTCAGATTCTTTGCAGGAAAACTCCTCTCAAAATGGGAAGGCCCCTATGTCATCGAGGAGGTTTATCATTCTGGAGCCATCAAAATAAATAATGTCGAAGGTACTAACCCGAAGGTTGTTAACGGGCAATGAATAAAACATTATATCTAAGGTACGCCCATTAATGTTGAAAGTAATATTATCCAAACTTTGAAACTGGAAGAACATATAAAAGAGTCCTTCCGGAACACTCTAGAATCATGAAAATAAGGAGGTACGTGATACGATAAGTAAACGGGCTCCGAAAAATCTGCAAAAATATTTCTTGTCAGTTTTGGAATATTTAGAAAAATAGGAAAATAAGAAACTTCCAGGAAGCATACCCTGGTGGGCACAAGACACCAGCCAGGCGCGCCCACGTGGGTTGTGCCCACCTGGGGTACCTTCCGGACTTCGTTTTTCTACAGCTTTCTTGTTTCCCAAGATAAAAAATCTTTATATACCCCCCGAACCTGTTAACCACCGTATCACGGAGAAATCTTCTGTTCTCTTTTCTTGCTATTTTCGATCAGATCTGTTGAGCCAGGCATCATGTCTTCTTCTTCCTCCGACAACGTGGAAGAGGATGCTTGGTTGATGAAGATCGAGCTGAAGAGAGAAGAGCCCGTAGAAGCAGTCAAGGGAGACGAGAGCAAGGAGGGTACCGTAGATCAACCCCCGGTCTTCGAGCAAGCACTATCAGCCGAGGAGGAAGAAGAAGATATCCTTAAACCTTACTATGATCATCTTACTCCTATTGAGATTGAAGCCTTTCTCCCATTGAAATGGTTCGTGTACAAAATAAGTATCACACCTGTGAAAATATTCTACATCAAGAGCACATCATCCACCTCCGAGGCGTCATCCGTCGGTTGGATAATCTCTTGATCCTTAAGGAAAGGATCACTTCATCACCACCTTCTTCTTCTTCATCACCAAAAGAGAATTGAGTATAGGGTATGGGAACTCCCCTTGGCTTCCGCCAAGCTTGGGGGAGGTGCCCCGGTATCGTACCATCCCCACTATCTTTTGCCTTTACTTATTTTAGTTCGATCTTTTGCTTTAGATGAATAAAAGTTTGGTTCGATCCTTTCTTTTTGAGAGTTTGCTTAGTGATCTATCCTTGTAATTGTGTGCGAGATATATAATAAAGTTTAGTTTGAGTTTTTGCTTTCTTTATTTTCATGTTGCAATTAAAATAAAGGAAATAAATAAAAAGAAAGAAAGGAAATAAATGAAAAAGATCATATGCTAATCTTATGGTAGGTGATGAAACCACATAAAGAAAAGTATAATTAGAAAATTTTATTAGAGATTGACAAACATAGCATTAGTCAATGATGCAACTCATGAAATAATTAATAAGGGAAGATAACATTCACATATAAATATACTATCCTAGAAATCTTTTGTGATTGTGAGCCCTCATCAAAATATTATATGCCAAAATTGTTGACGTTGGACAAGGAAGACAACTTAATGGTTCATGTTTGTTTATATTCACATAGAAGTCATATTGTCATAGATCCTTTAACATGTGGTTCTTGCCACCTACCTTTGCTAGCCAAAAATTCCGCACTAAGTAGAGATACTACTTGTGCATCCAAAAACCCTTAAACCCAAATCTTATTTTCAGGAGTCTACCATACCTACCTAGGGATTGAGAAAGATCCCTCAAGTAAGTTGTCATTGGTGCAAAAAAGCAATAAAATTGCTTCTAAGAGTGTGAGATCATTTAGTGTAAGAGAAAATTGAGCGTTGCACGAACTTGTGATGGTGAAATATAAAAGCGACAGACTGCATAATAAAGGTCGCTATCACAAGGGGCAATGCAATGTGACGTTCTTTTGCATTAAGGGGTTGAGCATACAAACAAATAAGCACATGGGAACCTATGCTTCCCTCTGCGAAGGGCCTATCTTTTACTTTTATGTATTTACTTTTATGCAAAGAGTCAAAGTTTTCCCTCTGTTCCTTTTTATTTTTCTCCTTTGGCAAGCATCATGTGGTGAGGAAATATCTAGGCATATATGTCCAGCCGAATGTAGATAGCATGAGATATTATTGTTGACATCACCCTTGAGGTGAATACGTTGGAAGGCGAAACTACAAGCCCCTATCTTTCTATGTGTCCGGTTGAAACATTTTGCTCATGCATACGCAGTGAGTGTTAGCAATCATGGAAGACTATATGATGGTTGAGTATGTGGACTTGCCTAAAGGCTCCAACACGTGACCCTTCCTGAAAAAATGATGAATTGTAGTTTCAAAGTTGACTGGGAACATAGTTTGTTGGTTTCTAATAGAGTTTTTTCTTTATACTTCAATAGTGTGATGAATTATCACTTATTCATGAGAAGTCTATGATAAAAGTTCTTTGATAAAAGTCTTATGTTTAAGTTTTTTGTTGTTATGATAATGAACATGATGCTTCTATGTCCATATTTTGTTTTTATCGACACCTCTCTCTCTCCCTCTCTCTCTCTAAGCATGTGGACATGTTTTTCGATTTCGGTTTTTGCTTGAGGACAGGCGAGGTCTAAGCTTGGGGAGTTGATACGTCCATTTTGCATCTTGTTTTCCTACTATTATTTATGATGTTTTTATCCATAATAATGCTTTTTGGAGTAATTCTAATGCTGTTTCTCTCATAATATGCAAGGTATACACAAAGAGGGAGAATTCCGGCAGCTGGAAATCTGGACCTGGAAAAGCTACGTCAAGCTACCTATTCTGCATAACTCCAAACAAGCTGAAACTTCACGGAGAATTTTTATGGAATATATGAAGAATATTGGAGCAAATAAGTACCACAGGAGGCCCACCAGGTGGGCACAACCCACCTAGGCGTGCCAGGGAGCCCAGGTGTGCCCTGGTGGGTTGTGCTCACCCAGGCCCACCTCCAGTGCCCATCTTCTAGTATATAAGTCATTTTGACCTATAAAAAATAAGGGGAGGACTTTCGGGATGGAGTGTCGCCGTCTTGAGGCGGAACTTGGGCAAGAGCACTTTTGTCCTCCGGCGGAGCGATTCCGCCGGGGAACTTCCCTCCCGAAGGGGGAAATCATCGTCATCATCATCACCAACAACTCTCCCATATTGGGGAGGGCAATCTCCATCAACATCTTCAACAGCACCATCTCATCTCAAACCCTAGTTCATCTCTTGTGTTCAATCTTGTTGCTAGAACTATAGATTGGTGCTTGTGGGTGACTAGTAGTGTTGATTACATCTTGTAGTTGATTACTATATGGTTTATTTGGTGGAAGATTATATGTTCAGATCCAATATGCTATTTAATACCCCTCTGATCTTGAGCATGATTATCATTTGTCAGTAGTTACTTTTATTCTTGAGGTCACGGGAGAAATCATGTTGCAAGTAATCATGTGAACTTGATATGTGTTTGCTATTTTGATAGTATGTATGTTGTGATTCCCTTAGTAGTGTCATGTGAACCTCGACTACATGACACTTCACCATATTTGGGCCTAAGGTAATGCATTGTGGAGTAGCAATTAGATGATGGGTTGCGAGAGTGACAAAAGCTTAAACCCCGGTTTATGTGCTATTTCGTAAGGGCCGATTGGATCCAAAAGTTTAATGCTATAGTTAGAATTTATTCTTAATACTTTTCTCGTAGTTGCGGATGCTTGCGGGAGTGTTAATCATAAGTAGGAGGTTTGTTCAAGTAAGAACAACACCTAAGCACCGGTCCACCCACATATCAAATTATCAAAGTATCGAACACGAATCAAACCAACATGATGAAAGTGAGTAGATTAAAATCCCGTGTACCCTCAAGAACTCTTTGCTTATCATAAGAAACCGTTTTGGCTGTCCTTTGCCTCAAAAGGATTGGGCTACCATGCTGCACTTTTGCTACTATTATCGTTACTTGCTCGTTACAAATTATCTTGATACCAAACTACTCTGCTAATTACAATTTCAGCACTTGCTGAAAACCACTAGTCATTTCCTTCTGCTCCTCGTTGGGTTCGACACTCTTACTTATCGAAAAGACCTACAATTGATCCCCTATACTTGTGGGCCATCACATCGTCGCTAGATTCGACGTATCTAGAGATCATCGCCGCCATGCTCTTGTCGATGAGGAGGACCATCATGGAGCCATGTATCGTCTGGAATTGGTCCATGTAGCCACCGTGAGTGCCCATTCCATCCTCAAATCTCTGTTTTGAGCCACCACTACCTCCCTGAGGTCCATGTCATATCGACCGTTGCCGCCAAAGTACTATGATGTGCATCAGCAATTGTGGGCACTTACAATGAATATCAGAAAAACAGATACGTGGGAGAAGAAGTGGTTCAGCACATTCGCCGCTACAGAGGAGGTGACATGCGTGTAGGATATGATGGTGGTCCACAACTTCGGCATCTAGATGAAGCTTAACTACCCCCTCGGCACCCATGCCCGGACTTCTTCAGTCCTCCTATTAGATTGGTCTCCCACATCGAGGAGAAGGAGCACTACGACGCCCTGAACCAGCTCGAGGCTAAGTGCATCGATAAGGCCTTCATGGCCGAGTTAATTGTGAAGAATCCGTAGGTCCTTGTCGAGAATGTCGTGTGGTTCGAGTACAAGGAGAATGACTATATATTGGAAGATCTCATGGTCAAGCCCTTCGATAAGGAGGAGATGTTGTTGACTGGGCCTAGAACCAATGAAGATGTGGTCATCCCCTTTGGTAGTGGGGGTGACCCCTATCTCCTCCGGCTGGGGCGACTTTGACGCGTAGTGTGCCCAGGGCGAAGATGATTTTTTTTCTATTATGTTATCTATCGATAAATCATCTAATTGTGCTTTGTATGATGTGCGGTCTTATGCAATTGAGTAGTTTAAATTTGTGTTTGAAATATTTTTTGCAAATTTTTGAGGGGGTTAAGTTTTAGGAGTCTGGCTAGGTACCACTTTTGTTAACTCCTCATATTTGAGGAGCTAAGGTTTTAAGAGGCATTTGAGGGGCTCAATTTTAGGAGTTCGACTAAAGACGCCCTTAACTCCGCATGGTTCGAGTCTGATGTATTGATGCAATTCTAACAGTTGTGCACTCATATATTAGGATGAATTAGTTTTACTAAAAGTTAAATTTTCAGAGTTGGATCTATCAGATTGTACTGCTTGCCAACTTTTCTAGATAATCCAAGAGACTTAATGGCTTATTTTAATGTATTAATGCCTCACTTCAGAATAACTATCTAAGTAATCATGCGCTTTTGCTTCTTTTAAATTGCAACTACGCACTCAATTAGTGGCATGTTTGACAATAACTTTTAAATCTAGTCTTCATTGCAGAGTTGGTCAGATTATATTTTGTTTGGGATATTATGCAGATTAATTGCCACATCAAGTATGAAAATAAAGATATGGTGTGCATCAATTTTTTTGCATAAATAATCTCTTTATATCCCTTTTCCCACTCCAATGTTATGTTTAGTCTACTAAATGCTACATCTGACGAGTCTCGAACTTTAAGTGTTAATGGGAAGTACAAAATGTTGTGCAATGCTAAGCAGTAGCATTATGACAATTTCGATACTGGGTGCAAGCAAGGTATATATTATGACATAGGAATGCTTATAGAATATTATTATTTTCTTTATCGCTTTCAAATCGGGTTTTTTACTTTATGACCAACTAACTCAGACATGTTAATGGTTTCTATTATTTGTTAACACCCAGTTTATACAACTCACAAATTATAGCTCATGACTAAAATTAATATGCTAATATTGTTGTCCTTAACAATCAGAATGAAAGGATGGAAATCTAGGAACGTATCTTTTGAAATGCACGGTGCATTTTAATACAAAGGTCTATTTTATAAAAAAACAAGTTTACTCTATGAAGTTCAATTAGTTTTACAAACTATCTTAGTAGCACAGTTGTGGTATTGCCACATATCACATTGGGAGAGCATCTTAGTAACACTATCACCACATGTCACATGTAGTCAGCGATAATTAATATCAAATGATTCTCTCAACATTAGTTTAATTAGCTGATTCAGCCTCGAAAATGTAGTTTTCCTTAGATTTGTTTTATTTCATTCACAAGTATGTGGTATTTTGTAGTTAAAATTTACTCTCCATAAAAGAATGCAATAAGTCATCCATATGTATGGAAATATGTGAGATCCTATGATGTACAGATGGTTTGATATTGATTATAAAAAGTAATGTCGCCAAAATATAAATTCTCCATATCACTGGGTGAATATATTGTTCCTATGCAATACCAAAGTAAACTACTTCATTGTCCTTTCAGCTCATAGTTTCATTTTTTTTATATATCCCACAATTGCCGTCAAAGAGCGTCCCATCATTTATGTTGTAAAAAATTACTAGCCCATGTGAATTGGTTGATGACTACCTTTTGCTAATAGTAATTCATGCCTAACGTACTCTGGACCCTAAACAAGTAGATGTATAAGCCTATAACCAGTTTTTGTAGGAAGAGTCCATATATACCTTACAATGCACTACCATAAAGTACATGTACAACCCATGAAGGTCAATTTAGTACTCGAAGTGCTATGTACTATTGCATAAAACCAAAAGACAAAATAAAAAATTTATACTTTGCTACAAACTCAATAACATATGTTAGATTACATATGAATCAGAGCAACAACCATATAGTAAGTAAATCATTTCAGTCTACTACTTACATATGTGGGAGTGAGGCTTGTGGTTTGCTAATTAGGACAACAATTCTACCAGGCTTCATACCTATCCCTCGCAGCGTCTGCTTAAATAAAACTGATCAATAATGTATCCATAATTAATTAGAAAGTAGTATTATATTCTTAAGGATAACAAAATCTCTCTCTCTCTCTCTCTCTCTAAGAGGTGAATGTCACAGACCCGGAGCTCCTAGACAAAATCCAGCAATGTGTTCAAGTGGCGATGAACGAATAGCTGCTAGCACCGTTTTCTGAGGAGGATGTGAAGTGGGATGTCTTCAGCATTGGAGACTTGAAGGCCCCTCGGGCAGATGGGCTGAAGCAATTTTCTTCAAGAAATATTGGCATATAGGTGGGCGGGATATCACACAGGAGATTTTGCAGGATATAAATACTAAGCAGATTCCTGATGGGTGGAATGATAACACTATGGTTTTTATACCGAAGGCTGAGTCTCCTAAAACTATTACACAATTTCGTCCTATTAGTGTTTGTAATGTTATATACAAGATTATTTTGAAGATGCTTGCAAATAGATTGAAATGATCCTTTTAGAAATTATTGCTCCAACATAGAGTGCTTTTGTCCCTGGTAGGTTTATCACGGATAATGTATTGATTGCATATGAATGTGTTCATAACATAAAAAATTAATAGAAATGGAAAAGAAGGTAGTCTTGCTGTAAAATTGTACATGCATAAGGCTTATGATATAGTAGAGTGGGGATTCCTAAAAGATATAATTGAAAATGGGATTTTATAGTGCCATAAGCCTACTCTACTATGCATAAGGCTTATGACATAGTAGAGTAGGCTTATGACATAGGAGAGGTATATAAAAAGGTTCACAAAAGAAGGTAGTCGTGCTGTAAAATTGTACATGCATAAGGCTTATGACATACTCCCTCCATTCCTTTATATAAGATGTATCTATTCTTTCAAAAGTCAAACGAGTGCATATTTGACCGAGTTTTCAGAAAAATATATCAATATCCACAATAGGAAATTTATATCATTTGATCTATCATGAAAAGTAGTTTCATATTTTATATATTAGGCATTGTAGATGTTATTATTTTATCCTATAATCTTGGTCAAACATTTAAACTATCAAAAGGTATGTCAATTTTTAAACTACCAAAAGGTGTTTGCAAGGGGATTTCTAACACTATTGCAAAATTCTGGTGGGGAGATGATGATGAAGGGAAAACCCTTCATTGGTGGGCATGGGGCAAACTCTGTGTACCCTTCTTTGCGTACTGAAAAAAACAAAAGGAAAAAAAGATCAATAAGCTGGGGGATACAAACAATAAGTTCTACTTATTCGTTCCCTTCTTTCATATACCTCTCCTTCCTCCGGCTTAACACCGGCGGCCTTTCAGGCTTCCAAACTCATAGTGGCTACTAAACATGAGGGTTGCGCTCGTTGCTAGACTTAACCCAACACCTTACGACACGGGCTAACGACAGCCATGCACCATGTATGTCCGCGTTCCCGAGGGCACCCGGTACGGAGCCATCGTTGTCTTCAGCGTAGCTTGAGGACCTTACCACGATCTTCGAGTCGTTCTTGCCTGTGGAACAAGCACCAGTAAATTCAACCGCCTTGTGGTCAGGACATCGCCTTCTTCTCTAGAATCACGCAAGTGGTACCGCTCCCATGGCGAGAAGAAAAACATTAAGGCCCAAGGAGATAAAAGCAATAGAAGAATTGCTTGTATCCCTTCAAAATTAATGAAATCAAGCAAGTCAGATTATTCTAGAAAAAATAGACCCTAACCGGATGCCCCCCTTTTTAATTCTTTCATGTGTTTTCCTTATTACTTTTATGTATTTTTCATAAAGGTAACGATTGTACTTTTTGTAAAGAAACAAATAAGGATTTTTTTAGGGGAAGGAACAAATAAGTACAATCGTTACATTGGTAAACCTGGCCAATGTAGGCAATCCATGGTGAATTAAGTGGGGTCTGCCCGGACTAGCCTTCTCTTTGTACCAGTTTTGGAAACATTCTAGAAGATTCCAACAGAATTATTTTGGTTGGTTTCTTTATGGTTTTTTGGGACAGAGTTTTCCTAGCTTTTTGTCTTTTTCCTTTTCTTTCCTTTTTTCCTTTTCGTGGATTTTGCAAATTCTTGAAAATTTTCAAATTCGTGCATTTATTAAATGGACGAACATATTGTTCAAATTCGTGAACTTTGCCTCTCAATTTCGTGATTTTTTTGTATTTTCATGAACTTTTTTCAAATTCACAAACATTTCCAAATTCGTGAACATTTTTTGTTCATGAACTTTCTCAAAATCGGGAACTCTTTTTGTTGCTATATTTTTCAGACATGCGAACTTATTTTTCAAACTGTTGAACTTTTTTATAATTCCATTTTTTTCAAAAATTTGAAAAGTCAATAACTGGTGAACGAAGGACCGAGCCAGAAAACAACCGATCGAGGATTTGTGTTAATGAGCCGGCCCAGGTTGCTATGCGCGTGAACGCGAGCTGGCCTACTGGCGCCGTGCGGAGTCCCTAGCTGACGCTCGCGTGCGTCAAGAAGACGCGCATTTGCACAGGGCGTGATTGACTGGACCGGCCCATTAGCTGGCGTGACAGGGAGCCAGTACTAAAAATCCTAAAAATAAAGCTGTATCGGGGAATCAAAATCCGAACCATACGATAGATAGTTAGCGTTCCTCACCACGAGAGCTTCTGTGTGATTGCGTTCAATAAGCTGCGTCAATACTTAAGAACTATATGTAGTGACAGATCCAAAAATAAAAATTCGACCATTGAACATTTCTAAATATACGTGAACATTTTTGTAGCTTACGATGAACATCTCTCAAATACAAATTGAACCTTTTTTTTGATATATGCTGACAATTTGAAAATACATATTTAACATTTTTATGATATACCCTGAACAATTTCAAAATACGCATTGAACATTTTTGTGATATATGATGAACATTTTGGAAGTACACAATGAACACTTTCTTAATATGCGTGAACATTTTCTTAAATATATGTTGAACATTTTTGTAATACGCGATGAACTGTTGTATAATACACACGAAAGGTAGAAAAACTAAAAATAAACAGAAGAAACATAGACTGTTCATCGTATTAAATTATTCATGAAAAAATGCACGATGAAACATTTCCTTAATGTAAAAGAGAAAGAGAAATAAAAAAACAAAAATAACGTAAAGGAAATAGAAAGGAAATACCGAAAGGATAAAAAAAAGGAAACAGAAGAAAACGAACGAAAAAGCAAGCAGCGAACGGGCAGCGGGCTCTGCCGTAAACTGGGCCGGCCCACCTGCGTGCGCTTCAGCGAAGCTGCAGCAGTTTGACGCAAGCAGGCGTCAAATAGGGTTTGCCCGGGCACCGTCTAGGAGGGTAGGTCCTATGCGCCATATTTTGCGTCAAATTGCTGGGCTTAGTGGGCCTATCTCGCTAGCGACAAGTACATAACACTGGAAATAGAAAGGAAATACCGAAAGGATAAAAAAGGAAACAGAAGAAAACGAACGAAAAACCAAGCAGCGAACGGGCAGCAGGCTCTGCCGTAAACTGGGCCGGCCCACCTGCATGCGCTTCAGCGAAGCTGCAGCAGTTTGACGCACGCGGGCGTCAAATAGGGTTTGCCCGGGCGCCGTATAGGAGGGTAGGTCCTATGCGCCACATTTTGCGTCAAATTGCTGGGCTTAGTGGGCCTATCTCGCTAGCGACAAGTACATAACACTGGAATAAAAAAAGGTTGCACTGCCGCGGTTAGATCTCAGGACCGGCTGATCGGGAGGATAAGACTCTAACCAGTTAAGCTAGTGACCTTTGTCAATAACAGTGCAGCGCAACACCTTAAGAAACTCAAACGCCCATCCGAATATATTTTTAAATTCGAACGCAATTTTTTTCAAGAACAAACGTGAATGTTTTACCAAACGGGGACATTTTTCAAAAAAATTAAGAAATTTGAGAAAGTCAAACATATTTAAACACGCAAATGAAATTTGGGGAAGCGAACATTTTTTTAAATGGAATATTTTCTAAACTATCCAGAAAACTGAATAGGAACATTTTTCAAATTCCAAAAAAAAATTTGTAAACACGAACAAATTATGCACGCGAACAAATTTTGAATTTTCCAAACATTTTTTTGAAAACAAGAACGTTTTGTAATTTGTGAACAATTTTTTAAATCCTGAACATTTTTTGAATCTCAATAAAAAATTTTGAAGCGTGATTTTTTTTAATTTTAAGAATAAATTTTGAAACGGAGATTAATTTTAAAAAATCTTGAAAAAAATTGGAAGCATGAATATTTATGAATATGTGAACAAAATCCTGAACGTACATTGTTTTGAATAGGGATTAATTTTAAAAAATCCTGAATGTACAGTTTCTGAGTTTCGAAAGTTTTGAACTTTTTTGTGTAATCAGAACAATTTTTGAATTTTGAGAACATTTTTTTCGAAAACTGAACATTTTTTGAAAACATGAACATTTTGGACTCTGTGAATAACCTTTTAAACCACAAACATTTTTTGAACCCTAAGAACAAATTTTGAAACCGATAATAATTTTGAAAAATCCCTATCAAATTTGGAAGCGTGATTTTTTCTGAATATGTGAATAAAAAATTAAAATATGGTAAATTTTCTGAATTTTGAAAGTTTTGAACTTTTTTGTGTAATGAGAACATTTTTTGGATTTTGAGAACATTATTTCGAAAGTGAACGTTCTTTGGAAACATAAGCAAAACTTGAATATTTTGTAAAACGAGAAGAAAATAAAAATAAATGAAAAACCAAAGAAATAAGATTTGTTGAAAAGACAAATCTTACATTCTTAAGAAGTTGATCCTCACTACTACGAATTCTCTTAGGCTGATCGTAATGGTAGTATCATAGTTAGTATCATGCATGCCAACTAGGCAATTTTGATGAGGTGTCATAGCATTAAATGAAGAAAGAGATGGTGAAGTATCATATCATGATACTGTATTATAATAAATGCTATACTACTTTGTGTCATGCATGTCAATAAATAGAGTACTACATGATAATAATATATGATACTATGCATTAGGGATGTAGTCTCATACACTAGTATCATATGCTGATACTCCCCATTACAACCAGCCTAAACATGCACACTTTCCACATCAGCTTCATGCCACATCAGCGTTCAGTTTCCAATTTCGTGTGTCGACCTCAGCAAAGTTACCACGTCACATCCTATTTTTTTTGTTTAAAAACAACGTTTCGGTCGCTTATTATATGAAGGAAGAAGAAACGTTGGAGCTCCTCACAATTGCAGCCCCGTCTCCTCAATTCCGTGCATGGCCTAGCAATTAATTTCATGCCTCTCTTAATTGTAGGCAACAGATCCCCTTCGTCTTTATCTTATCCATCAAAAACTGATGGAAGAGTAACAGATAGACCTAATCCTCCTTTTAAGCAACCGATCTCCTAGCTGCTGCAGGCGCGAGGTCGAGGTTGTCGACTCTGGGTGCTCCTCGTTGCTGCAGAAGTCTGCCCATTTTCTTGCTAGCTCATCTGGGTAGATCAACATCGTCAGGTAATGTGTATACATTGAGATGATCCGATTCGATCTTGATGTATCAATCAACTATATGAATCTGGTAATTATCTTCATCCTCCTCCTCTTGGTATTTTGATTAATTTGTTGATCGTACTTAACACAACCGTGTAACATAGCATGCGTGTTCATGACAATCCAAACTGATCAATTGACGATAATACAACTGGTGCATGCAAATCCACATGCAGGCGGTGAATTTCAAGGATGGAGTTCCTCTGCTGCAAGCCGCCGCCCCCATGGATCCAGACGCACTGGTGTGATCCGCCCTCAAGATGAGAAGCACATGCCTCCGGACATTGCAGCTACCCTGCAGCCTCGATGCGCCTAAGCCCGAGCACCACCATCACGACCGTGCTGCCCAGAAGCAACGACACCGCAGACTGGGCGACTATCCCTGCCTCACTAAATTCCACCTCTAAACAGTGGAGGCGCATCGTGTCGTCTCCAGCATCAGCTTGGTATCTCTGGCAATCTCTTTTTCATTATTCACATCAAAAGGCATCCTCACCATCACCTCCCGGCAACGAAACTACATCTGCATCTCCTCCTCTGCCCGACTGACTCCACCAAAGAACAATTTGTGTTGACTGATTTCAGACAGTTTTTCACCATGTCTGGCTATCCAAGCCCACAGTACTACGAAATCAGTCTAGAACAATTAGCAGTATACCGGCACTCAGGTAAAATATTCTACTTCCCTATAACCTTTATCTGCTGATGGATTGATTAGCAGCGTACTTTGTATTTAGATGCATGAGTCTGAATGATAAGTGCAAGTTCCCAGAACTATTTTCCCTTGTGTCAGCAAGACTAACATGTAGGCTGTAGTACTACAACTGAACTTTCCATGCCCTTTTTCTTTTTATATATAGCAGAGATTGAAAAAAGAGTATGTTGGAAGAAGTTTGTTAATAAGAGATCTTCATCCTCCTCTTCGTATTTTGATTAATTTGTTGATCTTCATCCTCCACCTAATTGTTCCATGGCTCCGTATTAATCCTTTGCTACAATCTTGCTACTTTAGACCGAGTTTATCTCACATGATTTTTTTCCACATGTATTCTGTAGTTTCATTCATAGATGTTCATACTCTTTGCCATCCCAACTTCCCAAGGATCCATCATGCATGTCTATTGTTCCCACATGCATGATTTGTTTATTATATTTTGACATCCCTTCTGTAGTTATGTCCGTACATGAATGAACTTTCATATTATTTGCCATCCCAACTTCCCAAATATACATGTTTATTAGCAGAGGCGGAGGACGAAAAAAATTTAAGGTGTGGCAAAGTCTTAAGGAAAGAATTCTTTTGTTGCAAATCAAAAGTGTCAATACACATTACAAACTCAAAAAACCAATACAATGAAAATGTAGGCATGTTTCAATAGGAAAATAACCTAAAACATACTGATACTGAAGCTTTCAATGGCGTCTAGAAGACCCAGGCAATGGCAATGCCCCTCATTCTGAAAATCTTCCTTAATTTTACCAAGATCAATACTTTTGAAGATATCCCGCTCAATATAACAAACCATCACGTCATTAAGCCAACCATCGGTCATCTTTCACGGGTGCTTGGATTCGATTTTGAGCTGCTGCCACAACATTAATATATCACTACAATCTGCTTGAATTTAAGGCTTCAAGCTGCTGTTCAAAATTGCTACAAAATTTCAGAAAAATGAGAAATTACCTCTTCCCCTTTTCTTTGGATTTGCTAGTCCATTCCCCTCTCTTTACATCTTCCGGTAATCTGGACAGAACTGTGCCGGTTGGGCATCTTATTACCTTGTATGTATAATCATCTAAAAACAAAAACTTGTCTGTACACAGTACACCAGCTGACTAGCATTAATGAAAAATATAAACAAACTTTTCACCCTATTGTACAAGGTCACTACATGGATTTTAATCTGTTATATTCAGAATTATTGCAGTTGGTTCAGATGAATTAACAAAAGAAAAATCGTCAATACCCAACAAAGTGGCCGCAATTAGTCCGCTGGTCCGGACCCTTGGGAATTACCAGGAAAGTCCCCAACTTCCGACGCCCGCTAGAGCTTGCTTCCTTCGCTGGAGCCGCCGCTCGAGCTTGCTGCAGCAACCCTCTAAGCCCCCAGCCTGTCGCCGACGTCGGCTGCCCCCGTAGTGGGTCGCCCGCCTGGTCCTCGCGACCTGTCCAGCCGTCACCGCCACCGCGCTAGCTTCTTAGGGTTGTGTCGCGTCTGGGACTCTAGGTGGAGTTGGCCGTGTGTGTGCGTGTGCGTCGTCTGCGTGGGTGCTCGATCGAATACACCGGTTACTGGCCCAGCCGCTGGATGAGTCGGCCCATCAGGTCGGCGCTGGCTGCGGTCGAACGAGACCGATGCCGGTTCAGAGTGTGCCGATCGATAGATGCATAGGTATATTTTTCTGTGTGCCCAAAATCAAGGCATGGCAGCTGTCATACCCTGCCCACCGGAGCCCTCCGCCAGTGTTTATTAGTTAGTTTATTAGATTGTTGTCAATTTCTGCTGCCTATCTCATGCCTTATATTAGAACAAGATGGTTATGCTATAAGGAGGGTTGGAATTTCGTAATTTAGATGAACCATATTGAATAAGGAAAAAGGATTACATTAGATTGTCGAGCAATTATTGGACATTGCATATTGTTTTCCCTATGAGGCACCATTGATACATAATTCATGTTTAAAAGTTTCCTTCCGGTTGTTCAATCACATGTTTACTAATCATCATCTCTCAGTTTGACCAGGAAATCTTGCAACCTTGCCTACCCATCGAGGATCTTGATGGAGTGGTTATGGACCAAATTATGAAGAGTCCATTCTCTAGATGTTTCTAGTTATGCCCCCCCCCCATGTTTGTTTTAATTTCAGTTTTTTCAAGCCAGCCTGAAGGAATGCTTGCATGTTAGTGCTAAATCTGTGTATGGTGGTGAACATTTTTTATCAATATTTCAAATGTAAAAACAAATCCAAATCGGATCTTCAATTTCATTTTTAATTCACATTATGTGTGTTTTCTTTTAAGCTGCATATAGACGCCAGAAAGTCCCGCCGCAACGCGCGGGGCATCATCTAGTCTACTACCACTATAAAAGGAAGAGAGGGGCAGATCCAAACAATCACATCCATCCATGATCAAAATCTAATGGCTCTTAATCATTCTATGTTTAACGCTACCAACCACGGATCCTGGTTAGCACCCTCCGCACCCACGATCCCGCTAATTACTCTTGCCATTCTGTCTCGCATCGCACGATCTCTCCAGTCTCCCTGCATCCACCTCTGCATCGACTCCCCTGTGCCTCTCAGGCCCTCCAGCCTCCCCACGCATCCACCTCTCTCCATCGCGCTCCCCGCCGGTGGCTCTCAGGCCCTCACTGCGCACGCGTGCTCCCCAGTGCCTCTCCTGCACCGCCCTGGCAAGCCGAACATCGCGCACCAATCCATCTGCCCTCATCGCTCGCGGAACACGGCTGGAGGCGGAGGCGCTGCTGCCCCCATGCGGTTCGACGATGAGGACGTCACCGGAGAACCGCTGCTATAGATCCTCACGCTCGCCTCCACCAGTCACATGGTCTCCAGTCGTCCAGACGCCCAACCTCCTCGGCTGCTTATGCTGTAGCCGGCACCACTGTCCTTCATCTCGATCCTATCCCGGCGAGGAATGATAACCCACAAGTATAGGGGATCACAACAATTTTCGAGGGTAGAGTATTCAACCCAAATTTATTGATTCGACACAAGGGGAGCCAAAGAATATTCTCAAGTATTAGCAGCTGAGTTGTCAATTCAACCACACCTGGAAACTTAATATCTGCAGCAAAGTGTTTAGTAGCAAAGTAATATGATAGTAGTGGTAACGGTAGCAAAAGGTAATGATAGCAAAAGTAATGTTTTTGGTATTTTGAAGTGATGATAGCAATAGCAATGGAAAAGTAAATAATCAAAGAACAATATATGGAAAGCTCGTAGGCAATGGATCAGTGATGGAGAATTATGCCAGATGCGGTTCATCATGTAACAGTCGAATTATGCCAGATGCGGTTCATCATGTAACAGTCATAACCTAGGGTGACACAGAACTAGCTCCAATTCATCAATGTAATGTAGGCATGTATTTCGAATATAGTCATACGTGCTTATGGAAAATAACTTGCATGACATCTTTTGTCCTACCCTCCTGTGGCAGCGGGGTCCAAACGGAAACTAAGGGATATTAAGGCCTCCATTTAATAGAGTACCGGGCCAAAGCATTAACACATAGTGAATACATGAACTCCTCAAACTACGATCATCACTGGTAAGTATCCCGATTATTGTCACTTCGGGGTTAACAGATCATAACACATAATAGGTGACTATAGACTTGCAAGATAGGATCAAGAACTCTCATATATTGATGAAAACATAATAGGTTCAGATTTGAAATCATGGCACTCGGGCCCTAGTGACAAGCATTAAGCATAGCAAAGTCATAGCAACATCAATCTCAGAACATAGTGGATACTAGGGATCAAACCCTAACAAAACTAACTCGATTACATGATAAATCTCATCCAACCCATCACCGTCCAGCAAGCCTACGATGGAATTACTCACGCACGGCGGTGAGCATCATGAAATTGGTGATGGAGGATGATTGATGATGACGATGGCAACGGATTCCCCTCTCCGGAGCCCCGAACGGACTCCAGATCAGCCCTCCCGAGATGTTTTAGGGCTTGGCGGCAGCTCCATATCGTAAAACGTGATGAATCCTTCTCTCTGATTTTTTTTCTCTCCGAAACCAAATATATAGAGTTGGAGTTGAGGTCGGAGGAGCTCCAGGGGGCCCATGAGGTAGGGGGCGCGCCCCCCACCCTCGTGGATAGGTGGTGGGCCCCCTGATCTTCATCTTGTTGGAAATATGCCCTAGAGGCAATAATAAAAGGATTATTATTATATTTCCTTGTTCATGATAATTGTCTTTTATTCATGCTATAATTGTGTTATCCGGAAATTATAATACATGTGTGAATACATAGACACCAACATGTCCCTAGTAAGCCTCTAGTTGACTAGCTCGTTGATCAACAGATAGTCATGGTTTCCTGACTATGGACATTGGATGTCATTGATAACGAGATCACATCATTAGGAGAATGATGTGATGGACAAGACCCAATCCTAAACATAGCACAAGATCGTATAGTTCGTTTGCTAGAGTTTTTCCAATGTCAAGTATCTTTTCCTTAGACCATGAGATCGTGTAACTCCCGGATACCGTAGGAGTGCTTTGGGTGTACCAAACGTCACAACGTAACTGGGTGACTATAAAGGTATACTACGGGTATCTCCGAAAGTGTCTGTTGGGTTGACACGGATCAAGACTGGGATTTGTCACTTTGTATGACAGAGAGGTATCTCTGGGCCCACTCGGTAATGCATCATCATAATGAGCTCAAAGTGACCAAGTGTCTGGTCACGGTATCATGCATTACGGTACGAGTAAAGTGACTTGCCGGTAACGAGATTGAACGAGGTATTGGGATACCGACGATCGAATCTCGGGCAAGTAACGTACCGATTGACAAAGGGAATTGTATACGGGGTTGCTTGAATCCTCGACATCGTGGTTCATCCGATGAGATCATCGAGGAGCATGTGGGAGCCAACATGGGTATCCAGATCCCCCTGTTGGTTATTGACCGGAGAGTCGTCTCGGTCATGTCTACATGTCTCCCGAACCCGTAGGGTCTACACACTTAAGGTTCGGTGACGCTAGGGTTGTAGAGATATGAATATGCGGTAACCCGAAAGTTGTTCGGAGTCCCGGATGAGATCCCGGACGTCACGAGGAGTTCCGGAATGGTCCAGAGGTGAAGAATTATATATAGGAAGTGCAGTTTCGGCCATCGGGGGAGTTTCGGGGGTCACCGGTATTGTACCGGGACCACCGGAAGGGTCCCGGGGGTCCACCGGGTGGGGCCACCCATCCCGGAGGGCCCCATGGGCTGAAGTGGGGAGGGGAACCAGCCCATAGTGGGCTGGTGCGCCCCCTTTGGCCACCCCATGCGCCTAGGGTTGGGAACCCTAGGGTGGGGGGGCGCCCCACCTGGCTTGGGGGGCACTCCACCCCTTGGCCGCCTCCCCACTAGGGGAGCCTATATAAAGGGGGGAGGGAGGGGCAGCCGCACCCTTGACTCTTGGCTCCTCCCTCTCCCCTGCTACACCTCTCCCTCTCGCAGAAGAACGGCAAAGCCCTGCTGCGGTGACTGCTGCATCCACCACCACGCCGTCGTGCTGCTGGATCTTCATCAACCTCTCCTCCCCCTTGCTGGATCAAGAAGGAGGAGACGTCACGCTGACCGTACGTGTGTTGAACACGGAGGTGCCATCCGTTCGGCGCTAGGATCTCCGGTGATTTGGATCACGTCGAGTACGACTTCCTCATCCCTGTTCTTTGAACGCTTCCGCGCGTGATCTACAAAGGTATGTAGATGCAATCTGATCACTCGCTGCTAGATGAACTCATAGATGGATCTTGGTGAAACCGTAGGAAATTTTTTGTTTTCTGCAACGTTTCCCAACAGTGGCATCATGAGCTAGGTCTATGCGTAGTTCTCTTTGCACGAGTAGAACACAATTTGTTGTGGGCGTAGATGTTGTCAACTTTCTTGCCGCTACTAGTCTTATTTTGCTTCAGCGGTATTGTGGGATGAAGCGGCCCGGACCAACCTTACACGTACGCTTATGTGAGACCGGTTCCACCGACTAACATGCACTAGTTGCATAAGGTGGCTGGCGGGTGTCTGTCTCTCCCACTTCAGTTGGAGCGGATTCGACGAAAAGGGTCCTTATGAAGGGTAAATAGAAGTTGACAAATCACGTTGTGGCTTTAACGTAGGTAAGAAAATGTTCTTGCTAGAACCCTCTTGCAGCCACGTAAAACTTGCAACAACAATTAGAGGACGTCTAACTTGTTTTTGCAGCAAGTGTTTTGTGATGTGATATGGCCAAAGTTGTGATGAATCATGAATGATATATGTGATGTATGAGATCATGTTCTTGTAATAGGAATCACGACTTGCATGTCGATGAGTATGACAACCGGCAGGAGCCATAGGAGTTGTCTTATTTTTTGTATGACCTGCGTGTCATTGAGAAACGCCATGTAAATTACTTTACTTTATTGCTAAACGTGTTAGCCATAGTAGTAGAAGTAATAGTTGGCGAGAAACTTCATGGAGACACGATGATGGAGATCATGGTGTCATGCCGGTGACAAGATGATCATGGAGCCCCAAGATGGAGATCAAAGGAAGCTATATGATACTGGCCATATCATGTCACTATTATTTGATTGCATGTGATGTTTATCATGTTTTTGCATCTTGTTTACTTAGAACGACGGTAGTAAATAAGATGATCCCTCATAATAATTTCAAGAAAGTGTTCCCCCTAACTGTGCACCGTTGCGATAGTTCGTTGTTTCGAAGCACCACGTGATGATCGGGTGCGATAGATTCCAACGTTCACATACAACGGGTGTAAGACAGATTTACACATGCAAACACTTAGGTTGACTTGACGAGCCTAGCATGTACAGACATGGCCTCGGAACACAAAAGACCGAAAGGTCGAGCATGAGTCGTATAGAAGATACGATCAACATGAAGATGTTCACCGATGTTGACTAGTCCGTCTCACGTGATGATCGGACACGGCCTAGTTAACTCGGATCATGTTATACTTAGATGACTGGAGGGATGTCTATCTGAGTGGGAGTTGATTGAATAATTTGATTAGATGAACTTAATTATCATGAACTTAGTCTAAAATCTTTACAACATGTATTGTAGATCAAATGGCCAACGTTGTCCTCAACTTCAACGCATTCCTAGAGAAAACCAAGCTGAAAGACGATGGCAGCAACTATACGGACTGGGTCCGGAACCTGAGAATCATCCTCATAGCTGCCAAGAAAGATTATGTCCTACAAGCACCGCTAGGTGAACCACCTGCTCTCCCTGCAAAACAAGACGTTATGAACGCTTGGCAGACACGTACCGATGATTACTCCCTCGTTCAGTGCGGCATGCTTTACAGCTTAGAGCCGGGGCTCCAAAAGCGTTTTGAGAGACACGGAGCATATGAGATGTTCGAAGAGCTGAAAATGGTTTTTCAAGCTCATGCCCAGGTCGAGAGATATGAAGTCCCCGACAAGTTCTTCAGCTGTAAGATGGAGGAAAACAGTTCTGTCAGTGAGCACATACTCACTATGTCTGGGTTACATAACCGCTTGACTCAGCTGGGAGTTAATCTCCCGGATGACGCGGTCATTGATAGAATCCTTCAGTCGCTTCCACCGAGCTACAAGAGCTTTGTGATGAACTTCAATATGCAGGGGATGGAAAAGACCATTCCTGAAGTATTTGCAATGCTGAAATCAGCAGAGGTGGAAGTCAAAAAGGAACATCAAGTGTTGATGGTGAATAAAACCACTAAGTTCAAGAAGGGCAAGGGTAAGAAGAACTTCAAGAAGGACGGCAAGGGAGTTGCCGCGCCCGGTAAGCAAGCTGCCGGGAAGAAGCCAAAGAATGGACCCAAGCCCGAGACTGAGTGCTTTTATTGCAAGGGAAGTGGTCACTGGAAGCGGAACTGCCCCAAATACTTAGCGGACAAGAAGGCCGGCAACACAAAAGGTATATGTGATATACATGTAATTGATGTGTACCTTACCAGTACTCGTAGTAGCTCCTGGGTATTTGATACCGGTGCAGTTGCTCACATTTGTAACTCAAAGCAGGAGCTGCGGAATAAGCGGAGACTGGCAAAGGACGAGGTGACGATGCACGTCGGGAATGGTTCCAAGGTCGATGTGATCGCCGTCGGCACGCTACCTCTACATTTACCTACGGGATTAGTTTTGAACCTCAATAATTGTTATTTAGTGCCAAGTTTGAGCATGAACATTGTATCAGGATCTCGTCTAATACGATATGGCTACTCATTTAAATCCGAGAATAATGGTTGTTCTATTTATATGAGAGATATGTTTTATGTCATGCTCCGATGGTGAATGGTTTATTCTTAATGAATCTCGAGCGTAATGCTACACATATTCATAGTGTGAGTACCAAAAGATGTAAGGTTGATAATGATAGTCCCACATACTTGTGGCACTGCCGCCTTGGTCACATAGGTGTCAAACGCATGAAGAAGCTCCATGCAGATGGACTTTTAGAGTCTCTTGATTACGAATCATTTGACACATGCGAACCATGCCTCATGGGTAAAATGACCAAGACTCCGTTCTCAGGAACAATGGAGCGAGCAACCAACTTATTGGAAATCATACATACTGATGTGTGCGGTCCAATGAGTGTTGAGGCTCGCGGTGGTTATCGTTATGTTCTCACCCTCACTGATGACTTGAGTAGATATGGGTATGTCTACTTAATGAAACACAAGTCTGAGACCTTTGAAAGGTTCAAGGAATTTCAGAGTGAGGTTGAGAATCAACGTGACAGGAAAATCAAGTTCCTGCGATCAGATCGTGGAGGAGAATACTTGAGTCACGAATTTGGCACACACTTAAGAAAATGTGGAATAGTTTCACAACTCACGCCGCCTGGAACACCTCAGCGTAATGGTGTGTCCGAACGTCGTAATCGCACTCTATTAGATATGGTGCGATCTATGATGTCTCTTACCGATTTACCGCTATCATTTTGGGGCTATGCTTTAGAGACTGCTGCATTCACTTTAAATAGGGATCTGTCAAAATCCGTTGAGACGACACCGTATGAATTATGGTTTGGGAAGAAACCTAAGCTGTCATTTCTAAAAGTTTGGGGATGCGATGCTTATGTCAAGAAACTTCAACCTGAAAAGCTCGAACCCAAGTCGGAAAAATGCGTCTTCATAGGATACCCTAAAGAAACTATTGGGTATACCTTCTACCTCAGATCCGAAGGCAAGATCTTTGTTGCCAAGAATGGATCCTTTCTAGAGAAAGAGTTTCTCTCGAAAGAAGTAAGTGGGAGGAAAGTAGAACTTGATGAAGTATTACCTCTTGAACCGGAAAGTGGCGCAACTCAGGAAAATGTTCCCGTGGTGCCTGCACCAATTAGAGAGGAAGTTAATGATGATGATCAAGATACTTCTGATCAAGCTCCTACTAAATTTCGGAGGTCCACAAGGACACGTTCCGCACCAGAGTGGTACGGAAACCCTGTCTTGGAAATCATGTTGTTAGACAACGGTGAACCTTCGAACTATGAAGAAGCGATGGCGGGCCCGGATTCCGACAAATGGCTGGAAGCCATGAAATCCGAGATAGTATCCATGTATGAAAACGAAGTATGGACTTTGACTGACTTGCCCGTTGAGCGGCGAGCCATAGAAAATAAATGGATCTTTAAGAAGAAGACAGACGCGGATGGTAATGTGACCATCTACAAAGCTCGGCTTGTCGCTAAGGGTTATCGACAAGTTCAAGGGGTTGACTACGATGAGACTTTCTCACCTGTAGAGAAGTTGAAGTCCGTCCGAATCATGTTAGCAATTGCCACATTCTATGATTATGAGATATGGCAAATGGACGTCAAAACAGCATTCCTTAATGGTTTCCTTAAGGAAGAATTGTATATGATGCAGCCGGAAGGTTTTGTCGATCCTAAGAATGCTGACAAGGTGTGCAAGCTCCAACTCTTGATTTATGGGCTGGTGCAAGCATCTCGGAGTTGGAACATTCGCTTTGATGAGATGATCAAAGCGGTTGGGTTTATGCAGACTTATGGAGAAGCCTGCGTTTACAAGAAAGTGAGTGGGAGCTCTGTAGCATTTCTCATATTATATGTAGATGACATACTTTTGATGGGAAATGATATAGAACTTTTGGACAGCATTAAGGCCTACTTGAATAAGAGTTTTTCAATGAAGGACCTTGGAGAAGCTGCTTATATATTAGGCATCAAGATCTATAGAGATAGATCAAGACGCCTCATAGGTCTTTCACAAAGCACATACCTTGATAAGATATTGAAGAAGTTCAATATGGATCAGTCTAAGAAGGGGTGCTTGCCTGTGTTGCAAGGTGTGAAATTGAGCTCAGCTCAATGTCCGACCACGGCAGAAGATATAGAAGAGATGAGTGTCATCCCCTATGCCTCAGCCATAGGGTCTATTATGTATGCCATGCTGTGTACCAGACCTGATGTGAACCTTGCCGTAAGTTTGGTAGGTAGGTACCAAAGTAATCCCGGAAAGGAACACTAGACAACGGTCAAGAATATCCTGAAGTACCTGAAAAGGACTAAGGAAATGTTTCTCGTTTATGGAGGTGACGAAGAGCTCGTCGTAAAGGGTTACATCGACGCTAGCTTTGACACAGATCTGGATGACTCTAAGTCACAAACCGGATACGTGTATATTTTGAATGGTGGAGCAGTAAGCTGGTGCAGCTGCAAGCAGAGCGTCGTGGCGGGATATACATGTGAAGCGGAGTACATGGCAGCCTCGGAGGCAGCGCATGAAGCAATTTGGGTGAAGGAGTTCATCACCGACCTAGGAGTCATACCCAATGCGTCGGGGCCGATCAAACTCTTCTTTGACAACACTGGAGCTATTGCACTTGCCAAGGAGCCCAGGTTTCACAAGAAGACCAGGCACATCAAGCGTCGTTTCAACTCCATTCGTGAAAATGTTCAAGATGGAGACATAGATATTTGTAAAGTACATACGGACCTGAATGTAGCAGATCCGTTGACTAAACCTCTCCCTAGAGCAAAACATGATCAACACCAGAATTCCATGGGTGTTCGATTCATCACAATGTAACTAGATTATTGACTCTAGTGCAAGTGGGAGACTGTTGGAAATATGCCCTAGAGGCAATAATAAAAGGATTATTATTATATTTCCTTGTTCATGATAATTGTCTTTTATTCATGCTATAATTGTGTTATCCGGAAATCGTAATACATGTGTGAATACATAGACACCAACATGTCCCTAGTAAGCCTCTAGTTAACTAGCTCGTTGATCAACAGATAGTCATGGTTTCCTGACTATGGACATTGGATGTCATTGATAACGAGATCACATCATTAGGAGAATGATGTGATGGACAAGACCCAATCCTAAACATAGCACAAGATCGTATAGTTCGTTTGCTAGAGTTTTTCCAATGTCAAGTATCTTTTCCTTAGACCATGAGATCGTGTAACTCCCGGATACCGTAGGAGTGCTTTGGGTGTACCAAACGTCACAACGTAACTGGGTGACTATAAAGGTATACTACGGGTATCTCCGAAAGTGTCTGTTGGGTTGACACGGATCAAGACTGGGATTTGTCACTCTGTATGACGGAGAGGTATCTCTGGTCCCACTCGGTAATGCATCATCATAATGAGCTCAAAGTGACCAAGTGTCTGGTCACGGGATCATGCATTACGGTACGAGTAAAGTGACTTGCCGGTAACGAGATTGAACGAGGTATTGGGATACCGACGATCGAATCTCGGGCAAGTAACGTACCGATTGACAAAGGGAATTGTATACGGGGTTGCTTGAATCCTCGACATCGTGGTTCATCCAATGAGATCATTGAGGAGCATGTGGGAGCCAACATGGGTATCCAGATCCCGCGGTTGGTTATTGACCGGAGAGTCGTCTCGGTCATGTCTACATGTCTCCTGAACCCGTAGGGTCTACACACTTAAGGTTCGGTGACGCTAGGGTTGTAGAGATATGAATATGCAGTAACCCAAAAGTTGTTCGGAGTCCCGGATGAGATCCCGGACGTCACGAGGAGTTCCGAAATGGTCCGGAGTTGAAGAATTATATATAGGAAGTGCAGTTTCGACCATCGGGAGAGTTTCGGGGGTCACCGGTATTGTACCGGGACCACCGAAAGGGTCCCGGGGGTCCACCGGGTGGGGCCACCCATCCCGGAGGGCCCCATGGGCTGAAGTGGGGAGGGGAACCAGCCCATAGTGGGCTGGTGCGCCCCCTTTGGCCCACCCCATGCGCCTAGGGTTGGGAACCCTAGGGTGGGGTGGCGCCCCACCTGGCTTGGGGGGCACTCCACCCCTTGGCCGCCCCCCCTAGGGGAGCCTATATAAAGGGGGGGAGGGAGGGGCAACCGCACCCTTTACTCTTGGCGCCTCCCTCTCCCCTGTTACACCTCTCCCTCTCGCAGAAGAACGGCGAAGCCCTGCTGCGGTGACTGCTGCATCCACCACCACGCCGTCGTGCTGCTGGATCTTCATCAACCTCTCCTCCCCCTTGCTGGATCAAGAAGGAGGAGACGTCACGCTGACCGTACGTGTGTTGAACATGGAGGTGCCGTCCGTTCGGCGCTAGGATCTCCGGTGATTTGGATCACGTCGAGTACGACTTCCTCATCCCCGTTCTTTGAACGCTTCCGCGCGTGATCTACAAAGGTATGTAGATGCAATCCGATCACTCGTTGCTAGATGAATTCATAGATGGATCTTGGTGAAACTGTAGGAAAATTTTTGTTTTCTGCAACGTTCCCCAACACATCTTTTGCAATGATATTTTATTATTTCCGAATAGACTTTCCGTGAAGTTTCAGGTCATTCCGAAAACTTTTGTTTCTGCACATAAATAACACCATGCACTACAAAAAAAAGACACATCTGTGACATTTTGGGCTGAACGGAAAATTTTCCTGTCATACATATGACACTTCTATGACGATAATTGTGACAAAACCCTATATCATCATAGATGTGGTGGGCTCCTACTTCTATGACAAAAAATCATGACAGAAAATGGGCTTTTCGTCCTGGGCGGGCCGGAGACGCAGCTGCATGACCTGTTGGGAAACGTAGTAATTTCAAAAAATTTCCTACGCACACGCAAGATCATGGTGATGCATAGCAACGAGAGGGGAGAGTGTGATCTATGTACCCTTGTAGACCGACAGCGGAAGCGTTAGCACAACGCGGTTGATGTAGTCGTACGTCTTCACGGCCCGACCGATCAAGCACCGAAACTACGGCACCTCTGAGTTCTAGCACACGTTCAGCTCGATGACGGTCCCCGGACTCCGATCTAGCAAAGTGTCGGGGAAGAGTTCCGTCAGCACAACGGCGTGGTGAAAATCTTGATGTACTACCGTCGCAGGGCTTCGCCTAAGCACCGCTACAATATTATCGAGGACTATGGTGGAAGGGGGCACTGCACACGGTTAAGAATATGATCACGTGTATCAACTTGTGTGTCTAGGGGTGCCCCTTGCCCCCATATATAAAGGATCAAAGGGGGGTGCGGCCGGCCAGGAGGAGGGCGCGCCAGGAGGAGTCCTACTCCCACCGGGAGTAGGATTCCCCCCTTTCCTAGTTGGAATAGGATTCGGGAGGGGGAAAGAGGAGAGAGAGAAGGAAGGGGGGGGGGGCGCCGCCCCCCTCTCCTTATCCTATTCGGACTAGGGGAGGAGGGGCGCGCGGCCCAGCCCTGGCCACTTCTCCTCTCTTCCACTAAAGCCCACTAAGGCCCATATACCTCCCGGGGGGTTCCGGTAACCTCCCGGTACTCCGGTAAAATCCCGATTTCACCCGGAACACTTCCGATATCCAAATATAGGCTTCCAATATATCAATCTTTATGTCTCAACCATTTCGAGACTCCTCGTCATGTCCGTGATCACATCCGGGACTCCGAACAAACTTCGGTACATCAAAATGCATAAACTCATAATAAAACTGTCATCGAAACCTTAAGCGTGCGGACCCTACGGGTTCGAGAACAATGTAGACATGACCGAGACACGTCTCCGGTTAATAACCAATAGCGGAACCTGGATGCTCATATTGGCTCCTACATATTCTACGAAGATCTTTTATCGGTCAGACCGCATAACAACATACGTTGTTCCCTTTGTCATCGGTATGTTACTTGCCCGAGATTCGATCGTCGGTATCTCAATACCTAGTTCAATCTCGTTACCGGCAAGTCTCTTTACTCGTTCCGTAATACATCATCTCACAACTAACTCATTAGTTGCAATGCTTGCAAGGCTTATGTGATGTGCATTACCGAGAGGGCCCAGAGATACCTCTCCAACAATCGGAGTGACAAATCCTAATCTCGAAATACGCCAATCCAACATGTACCTTTGGATACACCTGTAGAGCACCTTTATAATCACCCAGTTATGTTGTGACGTTTGGTAGCACACAAAGTGTTCCTCCGGCAAACGGGAGTTGCATAATCTCATAGTCATAGGAACATGTATAAGTCATGAAGAAAGCAATAGCAACATACTAAACGATCGGGTGCTAAGCTAATGGAATGGGTCATGTCAATCAGATCATTCACCTAATGATGTGATCCCGTTAATCAAATAACAACTCTTTGTCCATGGTTAGGAAACATAACCATCTTTGATTAACGAGCTAGTCAAGTAGAGGCATACTAGTGACACTCTGTTTGTCTATGTATTCACACATGTATTTGTTTCTGGTTAATACAATTCTAGCATGAATAATAAACATTTATCATGATATAAGGAAATAAATAATAACTTTATTATTGCCTCTAGGGAATATTTCCTTCAGTCTCCCACTTGCACTAGAGTCAATAATCTAGATTACACAGTAATGATTCTAACACCCATGGAGCCTTGGTGCTGATCATGTTTTGCTCGTGGAAGAGGCTTAGCCAACGGGTTTGCTACATTCAGATCCGTATGTATCTTGCAAATCTCTATGTCTCCCACCTGGACTAGATCCCGGATGGAATTGAAGCGTCTCTTGATGTGCTTGGTTCTCTTGTGAAATCTGGATTCCTTTGCCAAGGCAATTGCACCAGTATTGTCACAAAAGATTTTCATTGGACCCGATGCACTAGGTATGACACCTAGATCGGATATGAACTCCTTCATCCAGACTCCTTCATTTGCTGCTTCCGAAGCAGCTATGTATTCCGCTTCACACGTAGATCCCGCCACGATGCTTTGTTAGAACTGCACCAACTGACAGCTCCACCGTTTAATGTAAACACGTATCCGGTTTGCGATTTAGAATCGTCCGGATTAGTGTCAAAGCTCGCATCAACGTAACTATTTATGATGAGCTCTTTGTCACCTCCATAAACGAGAAACATATCCTTAGTCCTTTTCAGGTATTTCAGGATGTTCTTGACCGCTGTCCAGTGATCCACTCCTGGATTACTTTGGTACCTCCCTGCTAGACTTATAGCAAGGCACACATCAGGTCTGGTACACAGCATTGCATACATGATAGAGCCTATGGCTGAAGCATAGGGAACATCTTTCATTTTCGCTCTATCTTCTGCAGTGGTCGGGCATTGAGTCTTACTCAACTTCACACCTTGTAACACAGGCAAGAACCCTTTCTTTGATTGATCCATTTTGAACTTCTTCAAAACTTTGTCAAGTATGTGCTTTGTGAAATTCCAATTAAGCATCTTGATCTATCTCTATAGATCTTAATGCCTAATATGTAAGCAGCTTCACCGAGGTCTTTCATTGAAAAACTCTTATTCAAGTATCCCTTTATGCTATCCAGAAATTCTATATCATTTCCAATTAGTAATATGTCATCCACATACAATATCAGAAATTCTACAGAGCTCCCACTCACTTTCTTGTAAATACAGGCTTCTCCAAAAGTCTGTATAAAACCAAATGCTTTGATCACACTATCAAAGCGTTCATTCCAACTCCGAGAGGCTTGCACCAGTCCATAAATGGATCATTGGAGCTTGCACACTTTGTTAGCTCCCTTTGGATCGACAAAACCTTCTGGTTGCATCATATACAACTCTTCTTTCAGAAATCCATTCAGGAATGCAGTTTTGACATCCATCTGCCAAATTTCATAATCATAAAATGCGGCAATTGCTAACATGATTCGGACAGACTTAAGCATCGCTACGGGTGAGAAGGTCTCATCGTAGTCAATCCCTTGAACTTGCCGAAAACCTTTTGCGACAAGTCGAGCTTTGTAGACAGTAATATTACCGTCAGCGTCAGTCTTCTTCTTGAAGATCCATTTATTCTCAATTGCTTGCCGATCATTGGGCAAGTCAACCAAAGTCCATACTTTGTTCTCATACATGGATCCCATCTCAGATTTCATGGCTTCAAGCCATTTTGCAGAATCTGGGCTCACCATCGCTTCTTCATAGTTCGTAGGTTCATCATGATCTAGTAGCATGACTTCCAGAACAGGATTACCATACCACTCTGGCGCGGATCTCACTCTGGTTGATCTATGAGGTTCAGTAGTATCTTGTTCTGAAGTTTCATGATCATTATCATTAGCTTCCTCACTAATTGGTGTAGGTGTCGCAGAAACAGGTTTCTGTGATGTACTACTTTCCAATAAGGGAGTAGGTACAGTTATCTCATCAAGTTCTACTTTCCTCCCACTCACTTCTTTCGAGAGAAACTCCTTCTCCAGAAAGTTTCCGAATTTAGCAACAAAAGTCTTGCCTTCGGATCTGTGATAGAAGGTGTATCCAATAGTTTCCTTTGGATATCCTATGAAGACACATTTCTCCGATTTGGGTTCGAGCTTATTAGGTTGAAGCTTTTTCACATAAGCATCGCAGCCCCAAACTTTCAGAAACTACAACTTTGGTTTCTTGTCAAACCACAGTTCATAAGGCGTCGTCTCAACGGATTTTGATGGTGCCCTATTTAACGTGAATGCGGCCGTCTCTAGAGCGTATCCCCAAAACGATAGCAGTAAATCAGTAAGAGACATCATAAATCGCACCATATCTAGTAAAGTATGATTACGACGTTCGGACACACCATTACGCTGTGGTGTTCCGGGTGGCGTGAGTTGCGAAACTATTCCACATTGTTTCAAATGTACACCAAACTCGTAACTCAAATATTCTCCTCCACGATCAGATCGTAGGAATTTTATTTTCTTGTTATGATGATTTTCAACTTCACTCTGAAATTCTTTGAACTTTTCAAACGTTTCAGACCTGTGTTTCATTAAGTAGATATACCCATATCTGCTTAAGTCATCTGTGAAGGTGAGAAAATAATGATATCCGCCACGAGCCTCAACATTCATCGGACCACATACATCTGTATGTATGATTTCCAACAAATCTGTTGCTCTCTCCATAGTACCGGAGAACGGTGTTTTTGTCATCTTACCCATAAGGCACGGTTCGCAAGTACCAAGTGATTCATAATCAAGTGGTTCCAAAAGCCCATCAGTATGGAGTTTCTTCATGCGCTTTATACCGATATGACCCAAACGGCAGTGCCACAAATAAGTTGCACTATCATTATCAACTCTGCATCTTTTGGCTTCAACACTATGAATATGTGTGTCACTACTATCGAGTTTTAATAAGAATAGACCACTCTTTAAGGGTGCATGACCATAAAAGATATTACTCATGTAAATAGAACAACCATTATTCTCTGATTTAAATGAATAACCGTCTCGCATCAAACAAGATCCAGATATAATGTTCATGCGTAACGCTGGCACCAAATAACAATTATTTAGGTCTAATACTAATCCCGAAGGTAGATGTAGAGGTAGGGTGCCGACTGCGATCACATCGACTTTGGAACCATTTCCCAGGCGCATCGTCACCTCGTCTTTAGCCAATCTTCGCTTAATCCGTAGTCCCTGTTTCGAGTTGGAAATATTAGCAACAGAACCAGTATCAAATACCCAGGTGCTACTGCGAGCATTAGTAAGGTACACATCAACAACATGTATATCACATATACCTTTGTTCACCTTGCCATCCTTCTTATCCGCCAAATACTTGGGGCAGTTCCGCTTCCAGTGACCAGTCTGCTTGCAGTAGAAGCACTCAGTTTCAGGCTTAGGTCCAGGTTTGGGTTTCTTCTCTTGAGTAGCAACTTGCTTGCTGTTCCTTTTGAAGTTCCCCTTCTTCTTCTTCCCTTTTCCCTTTTTCTTGAAACTAGTGGTCTTGTTGACCATCAACACTTGATGCTCCTTCTTGATTTCTACCTCCGCAGCTTTCAGCATTGCGAAGAGCTCGGGAATAGTCTTATTCATCCCTTGCATATTATAGTTCATCACGAAGCTCTTGTAGCTTGGTGGCAGTGATTGGAGAATTCTGTCAATGACGCAATCATCTGGAAGATTAACTCCCAATTGAATCAAGTGATTATTATACCCAGACATTTTGAGTATATGCTCACTGACAGAACTGTTCTCCTCCATCTTGCAGCTATAGAACTTATTGGAGACTTCATATCTCTCAATCCGGGCATTTGCTTGAAATGTTAACTTCAACTCCTGGAACATCTCATATGCTCCATGACGTTCAAAACGTCATTGAAGTCCCGATTCTAAGCCGTAAAGCATGGCACACTGAACTATCGAGTAGTCATCAGCTTTGCTCTCCCAGACGTTCATAACATCTGGTGTTGCTCCAGCAGCAGGCCTGGCACCCAGCGGTGCTTCCAGGACGTAATTCTTCTGTGCAGCAATGAGGATAATCCTGAAGTTACGGACCCAGTCCGTGTAATTGCTACCATCATCTTTCAACTTTGCTTTCTCAAGGAACGCATTAAAATTCAACGGAACAACAGCACGGGCCATCTATCTACAATCAAACATAAATAAGCAAGATACTATCAGGTACTAAGTTCATGATAAATTTAGGTTCAATTAATCATATTACTTAAAGAACTCCCACTTAGATAGACATCCCTCTAATCCTCTAAGTGATTACGTGATCCAAATCAACTAAACCATGTCCGATCATCACGTGAGATGGAGTAGTTTCATTGGTGAACATCACTATGTTGATCATATCTACTATATGATTCACGCTTGACTTTTCGGTCTCCGTGTTCCGAGGCCATATCTGTATATGCTTGGCTCGTCAAGTATAACCTGAGTATTCCGCGTGTGCAACTGTTTTGCACCCGTTGTATTTGAACGTAGAGCCTATCACACTCGATCATCACGTGGTGTCTCAGCACGAAGAACTTTCTCAACGGTGCATACTCAGGGAGAACACTTCTTGATAATTAGTGAGAGATCATCTTATAATGCTACCGTCAATCAAAGCAAGATAAGATGCATAAAAGATAAACATCACATGCAATCAATATAAGT
The DNA here is from genome assembly GCF_056163025.1 of Triticum urartu. Classification (NCBI taxonomy): domain Eukaryota; kingdom Viridiplantae; phylum Streptophyta; class Magnoliopsida; order Poales; family Poaceae; genus Triticum; species Triticum urartu. The sequence continues at coordinate 144,401,688 of NC_141879.1, read as the reverse complement.
GATATGATATGGCCATCATCATCTTGTGCTTGTGATCTCCATCTTCGAAGCACCGTCGTGATCACCATCGTCACCGGCGCGACACCTTGATCTCCATCGTAGCATCGTTGTCGTCTCGCCAATCTTATGCTTCCACGACTATCGCTACCGCTTAGTGATAAAGTAAAGCATTACAGCGTGATTGCATTGCATACAATAAAGTGACAACCATATGGCTCCTTCCAGTTGCCGATAACTCGGTTACAAAACATGATCATCTCATACAATAAAATTTAGCATCATGTCTTGACCATATCACATCACAACATGCCCTGCCAAAACAAGTTAGACGTCCTCTACTTTGTTGTTGCAAGTTTTACGTGGCTGCTAAGGGCTTAAGCAAGAACCAATCTTACCTACGCATCAAAACCACAACGATAGTTTGTCAAGTTGGTGCTGTTTTAACCTTCACAAGGACCGGGGGTAGCCACACTCGGTTCAACTAAAGTTGGAGAAACTGTCACCCGCTAGCCACCTTTGTGCAAAGCACGTCGGGAGAACCGGTCTCACGTAAGCGTACGCGTAATGTCGGTCTGGGACGCTTCGTCCAACAATACCGCCGAACCAAAGTATGACATGCTGGTAAGTAGTATGACTTATATCGCCCACAACTCACTTGTGTTCTACTCGTGCATATAACATCAACACATAAAACCTAGGCTCGGATGCCACTGTTGGGGAACGTAGTAATTTCAAAAAAATTCCTACGCACACGCAAGATCATGGTGATGCATAGCAACGAGAGGGGAGAGTGTGATCTACGTACCCTTGTAGACCGACAGCGGAAGCGTTAGCACAACGTGGTTGATGTAGTCGTACGTCTTCACGGCCCGACCGATCAAGCACCGAAACTACGACACCTCCGAGTTCTAGCACATGTTCAGCTCGATGACGATCCCCGGACTCCGATCCAGCAAAGTGTCGGGGAAGAGTTCCGTCAGCACGACGGCGTGGTGATGATCTTGATGTACTACCGTCGCAGGGCTTCGCCTAAGCACCGCTACAATATTATCGAGGACTATGGTGGAAGGGGGCACCGCACACGGTTAAGAATATGATCACGTGGATCAACTTGTGTGTCTAGGGGTGCCCCTTGCCCCCGTATATAAAGGATCAAAGGGGGGGTGCGGCCGGCCAGGAGGAGGGCGCGCCAGGAGGAGTCCTACTCCCACCGGGAGTAGGATTCCCCCCTTTCCTAGTTGGAATAGGATTCGGGAGGGGGAAAGAGGAGAGAGAGAAGGAAGGGGGGGGGCGCCGCCCCCCTCTCCTTATCCTATTCGGACTAGGGGGGGAGGGGCGTGCGGCCCAGCCCTAGCCACTTCTCCTCTCTTCCACTAAAGCCCACTAAGGCCCATATACCTCCCGGGGGGTTCCGGTAACCTCCCGGTACTCCGGTAAAATCCCGATTTCACCCGGAACACTTCCGATATCCAAATATAGGCTTCCAATATATCAATCTTTATGTCTCGACCATTTCGAGACTCCTCGTCATGTCCGTGATCACATCCGGGACTCCGAAAAAACTTCGGTACATCAAAATGCATAAACTCATAATAAAACTGTCATCGAAACCTTAAGCGTGCAGACCCTACGGGTTCTAGAACAATGTAGACATGACTGAGACACGTCTCCGGTCAATAACCAATAGCGGAACCTGGATGCTCATATTGGCTCCTACATATTCTATGAAGATCTTTTATCGGTCAGACCGCATGACAACATACGTTGTTCCCTTTGTCATCGGTATGTTACTTGCCCGAGATTCGATCGTCGGTATCTCAATACCTAGTTCAATCTCGTTACCGGCAAGTCTCTTTACTCGTTCTGTAATACATCATCTCACAACTAACTCATTAGTTGCAATGCTTGCAAGGCTTATGTGATGTGCATTACCGAGAGGGCCCAGAGATACCTTTTCGACAATCGGAGTGACAAATCCTAATCTCGAAATACGCCAACCCAACATGTACCTTTGGAGACACCTGTAGAGCACCTTTATAATCACCCAGTTACGTTGTGACGTTTGGTAGCACACAAAGTGTTCCTCCGGCAAACGGGAGTTGCATAATCTCATAGTCATAGGAACATGTATAAGTCACGAAGAAAGCAATAGCAACATACTAAACGATCGGGTGCTAAGCTAATGGAATGGGTCATGTTAATCAGATCATTCACCTAATGATGTGATCCCGTTAATCAAATAAAAACTCTTTGTCCATGGTTAGGAAACATAACCATCTTTGATTAACGAGCTAGTCAAGTAGAGGCATACTAGTGACACTCTGTTTGTCTATGTATTCACACATGTATTATGTTTCCGGTTAATACAATTCTAGCATGAATAATAAACATTTATCATGATATAAGGAAATAAATAATAACTTTATTATTTCCTCTAGGGCATATTTCCTTCATGACCTTCTTTGGGCCGTCCATGACGGAAAAAACCATGGTAGAAGCGAGGGGGAGGAAAATTTCAGAGAGTTCCCGGTTACGGTGGGAGGTCGGGGGCCGAGCGATGCGCGCTTCTCTCGTACACGTACGTGCGTGTGTCCGAGGCGTTGGCTCTAACTGAACCCGAGCGAGGCGTTGGGCTCTAATTGAATCCGAGCGATTGCACTGAAGGCTACGCGTTACTGAACCCGAGCGATCGATCGATGGCTGTTAACTGAACCCGATCGAGCGATTCCTTCGCTACTGCTGCTAACTGAAGCCGATCGATGTTGCCTCTGGATGAACAGTGAGCGTTGCGGGGGCGGGGGGGGGGGGATTGGATGAACAGTTCCCGGTGGGGTGGATGAACAGGACCCCGTGGTGTTGCCTCTGGATGAACATGACCCCGATCGATCGAGCCGGTTGGGGCTGGATGAACAGGACCCCGTGGAGGGTTGAATGAACAGGACCACCCCGTGAAGGGTTGAATGAACAAGACCACCCCGTGGAGGGTTGAATGAACAGGACCACCCTGTGGACGGCTGGATGAACAGTAGACGGTGGAGGGCAGGATGAACAGTAGCCCATCACTACTAGGGAAAAGCCTATACACAGAATCTTATCAGCAGCGCGCTTTAAAATAAGGCGTTGCTGCTAATTAGCAGTAGCGAGCTCAAGAATAACTCGCTGCTGAAATAAATATAGCAGTAGCGCGCCAGCTCAAAGACGCGCTACTGCTATAATTCCCACGAGGCCGCCGCGAGGCTAGCTATAGCAGCAACGCGTTATAACGACGGGCGGTACTGCTACATAGCATAGTAGCAGCGAATTTCGCCAATAAGCGCTATTGCTAAGTTTACTACAAAAATTTAGTCCCACCTCGCTCCGTGAAGAGAGTTTCTACCACCTTAAATATGTTACTTCTCAAACTTTGACAAGCACTTGGTCTTCATTGAACTCTATGTGTAGAATTTGTGGCTGCAATATGAGTCTTCACTTGTTCCTAAACCGGTGAGGACTCATATTGACAAATCAGATTGTACACAAAAAGATCATTGATGATCAATGTATTTTTGATATATTGAACTATAAGTCTATTTTTACATGCTGACACATAGCAGTAGCGCTTCTTTGTGAAAGGCGCTGCTGCTATGTAGTTTAGCAGTAGCGTCTTTCTCTATAGCGCGCTACTGCTAAGCCATTCCATCTCCCACCCTATCTCCTCTATCCGATCCACTCACAGTCACACACTCACTGGATCCCTCTCAATCCCCCGTGCCGGCCCCGTCGCCCCTCCTCCCTCCGCGCCGCCATCACCTCCTCCTCCTTGCTGGACTCGGTACCGGCCTCCTCCTCCGTCCTTCCTCTCCACTCGCCGCTGGCCGGCCCCTCCTTGCTCCGCCTTCCTCCTCCGTCCTCCCTCCACTGGCCGCCGGCCGGCCCCTCCTCGCTCCGCCTTCCTCCTCCGTCCTCCCTCCACTGGCCGCCGGCCGGCCCCTCCTCCTCCTTGCTGGACTAGGTACCGGCCTCCTCCTCCATCCTCCCTACATTTTGATTTAGTTGATTTAGTAGGCTAGTTGATTTAGTTTATTTAGAACATTTTGATTTAGTTGATTTAGTAGGCTAGTTGATTTAGTTGATTTAGAACATTTTGATTTAGTTGATTTAGTAGGCTAGTTCATTTAGTTGATTTAGTATGCACCATTTTCATTTAGTTGATTTAGAACATTTTCATTTAGTTGATTTAGTTACTTTTTGGCAAAATGTAGGTGGTACCTTGTCATCTAATATGTTACTAGATCTTAGGATTATAATTGTCCATCAAATTGCTTCTCGTGGAAGAACCAAAAATATCTGATGCTATTGTTTTTCTTTCCTGTTGGCATTAGATGAAATTAGATGAAATGTAATAACTATTTTATTTTTAGTGTTGGCATTACTGCATTGTGTCATTTTGCTTATTTTACACAGATCGTCCCATGCAATGTGAGGTTGAAATTCAACAAGCTGACATGAGACACTGTGACATTTGAGGCTCCTGGGGGGCCGTACACTATGGAGGTCAAAAAGGACGCAATATGTCGCAGATTAGAGGAGATGGATGGGCCCGTTTCGTCGCTCACATGCGTCTTACTGGTGGTGAGTTGATCGGCTTCTCCTTCAGAGCAGAAAGACCCAAGCTGGCTGTCATTTATCTCAACCTGGTGGAAGATGACGAAGATGATGAAGATGATGAAGATAATGAGGACCCACTCGATGAAGATGATGAGGACCCACTTCATGAAGCCATCGTAGCTCAAAGAACAAGGCTGAGCAAGGAGGAGGTGTCCAACCTGTGGGACATAATTCCAACACGTGCTGTCTTTGTCGGGGTGCCATTCGTGAACCGCCTGACAAATACCATGGTTGATCGACATGATATGGTATGTTATACTTACAAATTCAAATTATCTGATGAAATACTTAGTATACAGTCCAATGATATGGTATGTTGTGTGGAATCTAGTCGATGATATGTTTTAGTGTAGAGTTATGATATCGAGCCTGATGAAGAAGGCTCAGCTGGACTACACTTTACTGCAAGGGGCTCCGTCACAACCTGTACTTACCGCGTGGACACGGATGGTCGCACACACTTAAACTCGGTTGGGTGAAAGAAATTCCTCGATGGCAAGAATCTTCATGTTGGACAGGCCATCCTAATTACTATCAGGAACACCAACCGCCCAGGCTTGAGGATGATGGTTGTCTTTGATATCATCTAGAACTACATATGTGCGTGTGGCTATATCATCTAGAACTACATATGTGTGTGTGGCTATATCATCTAGAACTACATATGTGTGTGTGGCTATATCATCTAGAACTACATATGATGATCGTCGTCGATATCATCTAGAACTACATATGATGATCGCCGTTGATATGACCTTGTACTGCTTGAGGATGCATGTTGACTATGCATTAAATTGTTATCTAGTACTCCCTTCGTTCCAAATTACTCGTCGTGGGTTGAACTAAAAACACGACGAGTAATTTGGAACGAAGGGAGTACTACCCAATAATGGTTTATGAATTTGATATCTACTAGCAGTACCTAGTATCTAGTATCTAAAAGGGAAACTGAAAGGGAAAGGGGTACGGGGGGAAATGATGAAAGATATAGCAGTAGAGAGGGACTGCGAAATCGCTACAGCTAAGTAATAGTAGCGCGTTCATAAAAAGCGCTGCTGATATCATCAACTGTAGTAGCGCGGGTAAGGACCGCGCTACTACTATAAGTTAGCTATAGCGCCTTATTAGTAGCGCGGCCACCCGCGCTATTGCTAGCCTCAAAACTCGCGCTACTACTAGGGTTTTCCCTAGTAGTGCGTGGAAGGGTGGTTGAACAGGAGCCCGTGGAGTAGCGCGCGGTGGAGGCTGGATGAACAGGAGCCCGTGGATGAACTGTCGCAGGTGGAGGTTGGAGGAGGTCGACGGTGGATGAACAATAGCTCGTGGAGGCTGGAGGGGGTCGACGGTGGAGATGAACTGTCGGGGATATACCCCGCGGTATGACCCGGCCGGACTTGGCGATTCACTGGTGACCCGCCCTGACTTGGCGACTCACTAAGTGACCCGCCCGGATCTCTCCACTCACTGATGACCCGGCCGAGCCAGGTGACTCATTGGTGACCCGGCCGGCGGAGAAGAGGAGTAACAAGACCCGGTGGCCCAAGCAGATGGTTCATGGAAGGCCGGTTCGTATTATGGTGGGCCGGATTACGAGGAAAGCATAAGGAATATTCCCTTACAAAGGAAGTAAGACTAGGACTCCACTTGTAATAGAGTAATCCTAATCCTAATAGGACTAGTCATGTAAACCGCCCCTTCAATATATATAAGGAGGGGCAGGGCACCCCAAGAGGGACAAGATTCACAAGTTCCACAAGTTGGACAAGTTAGGTTTAGACAATAGCTCTCGAGATAGAGCACTCTTGTAACCGTGATTATCATCATCAATATCAATGAAGCAGGATGTAGGCTTTTACCTCCACCGTGAGGGGCCGAACCTGGGTAAAACATCGCGTCACTCGTCCCGCTCAACCCCTCTCAAGCTACCACATAGATGCGTTGGCCTCACGACTAGTCCTGACACTAAGGACATCTGCCGTGATAATTTCACGACAGTTGGCGCCTGCCGTGGGGCTCGCGCACGGTGGTGTTGAGTTCTTAAAAGGATCTCTCTTAAGGATCGAGAAAGCTTGCCATTAGCAGGATGAAGGAAAACCGTCGCGGACGATCCGCATGGTTTGATCCGGCTTACGGGGATCAACGCCTGCTACTACAAACCGGCGATGAGGAAAAATCCAGAAGCGCACCAGACCCAATCCGTTTATGGTTTGCTCGCATATATGAAAGGAAACCAGAAGAAGATCAGTATATCCAGCCAAAAAAGAACAGATGATCAGATCAGATGTTACAAGCGATGAGGAAAAACAATTCAAGACAACAGTAGTATACTACGGCAACACTGGACAGGGTATATTGAAATTTCTTGCAGAGTGCTGGTATGGCCAATTATTATCCCGATTCAGCCAAGAGATTGCCTTCGGGTACGACTTGCTTACGCAAAGATGCGACTGCCTTATCCATCATTACAAAAAAAGGAAGTCTACGGCCCAGAGAAAAACGCGGACGCGGTTTCATCCGACTGGCCGTGACTCGGAGCTGGACTGTGATCTCCGCCTTTGAGCAGACTCCTACGACCTCCTCTGCTGCAGTGTCTTGACCCGCCTGTCACCACAGTCATCGCCAAGGAAAGTCACCACAGTCAGCACCTAGTCCCCGACGGCTGTCAAAGCCAATTAACTCCATATGGCTGGCACCTGCCACGCGTGCCTTCAGGCGATCACGGTGGGGGCTGCCTCAGGCATACAAAAGTGTTTTGGATTAGTACTGTCTCATGTGAAACTCCTACAGGGTTCTCAAAGATTTACTGATTGAAAAATAATAATGATCCGCTCTCATTACATCACGTGGAGCCAAGCTACCAAGTGGGTCAACGCAATCGCACGTACTCCAGCATACAACACGCAAAGGCCTCGCCGTCGTGGTCGTCGTTCGCAGCGCCGCCTCGGAGCCAGCGGCCGTCGTTGCAAGAGCCTCCAAGTCTCCCTCGCTGCTGGCCATCTTCAAACTGGCCCCGTCTTTGAGTCTGCAAGTCAAGCTTCTGTTGTATGTTGCTATGGCCCCGAGCCGACGTTTCGCTCCGCTCCATCGATGTGACTCGCCTTCGTCCCGGTTCGCGAGCAGTCGCCGCCCGTGAGCCGCCGTCTGCTTAAATCGCTGCTACGAGCCTCCGTAGATGAATCCTCCCACGCCTACAAGCCGCCCCGCTGTTCAAACCGCCGCGATCTACGCCGGCTCCGCGTTCCGCTCCGGCGTCCCGTTTGGGCCGCCCCACCGGCTCGCTGCGCCGGACTCCGCCTTACCCAAGCCACCTCGCTGCTGAAGACCCGCTTCGCTGCTCACCTCCGTCGGTTTGCCTGCTCTTAACAACAGAGGCAAAACTGAGTCCAACAGCAACCTATGGAAGAAAGAGAAGTCCCTGCTCATATCTGCTGGACCTTTATTCATTACAAAGGTGTTGTAAAAGGGCATGCGCCCATATCTTTGTACTAGCGCGTTCGTGCCGTGTTGCTGGACGGATACATGCGCAAGTCACTGCCCCCACTACATCAACACACGTGAATGACTCCCGTCCGTGACGGCTTACAACGCCACGGCCGACTCACCCGTCCGCACCGGCTTACGACACCGCAGCCGGCTCTCTCGTCCGCACCGGCTTACAACACCGCGGCCGGATCTTTCGTCCGCATCGGCTTACAACGCCACGACCGACTCTCTCGTCCACACTGGCTTATAGCGCGGGGGACGATTTCTCTCGTTCGCACCGGCTTACAACACCGCGGCCGACTCTCTCGTCCACACTGGCTTACAGCGCGGCGGCCGATTTCTCCCGTCTGCACCGGCTTACAACGCCGCGGCCAACTCAGCCGTGATTAAGTTCAGCATCACCGTGGTGATCATCAACTCCGCGGTGGATAATTCCTGGCTTAACATATCAGGTGAAATCCATCCAGTATATTTTTATATTATATATTGTTTTTTTAAAAGGAAAAATTATGCTGGCTTGCAAGTTCGCCAATGCAGGACAAGTTATATCATTGAGCTGTTGAAGGACTCATACCGGTTTGTACCACGGTCAAATATGGAGAATCTCAAGATAACTCCTCGAGTCGCCTTAAGACTCGGGGGCTACAATGGCATGACTCGGCAAAATTGGCCAGTATCAATAATCAAGAACTCCGGGTCACTGGAGGGAAGATAACCCGGTTCCGAAGGCTACCGCCATATTGGTAAAAAAATTAAAGGCCGTCAGAAAATTTCCGGCTCACAATGATGCTTCGGTTTACAATCCGGCTCAAGGTAAACATGTTTCCCACAAAGCTTTGAAGCTCTAAATATCCGGTTTGAAATTCCGGTTTAAAAAGAATTCATCTCTCGCAAGTTCGAGTTTTCAGAAAAAATTATAGGGACCAAAGAGAGTTTGTTGCACAGCAAAACTCAAACATAGGCACCCGGCGAGCACAGCTCAGAAATATATCACTTGGGGGCTTCCGGCTTATTGAGCTAAGCTATGATTACCCTTTGGTCCGGCTCATAGCCACATTTACAGGTCACTTGGGGGCTTCCTGTTCAAACATATGTCGTATTCGAACCAAAGAGAACATAGCTGTCGTAACCCTTTTGATTGGCGCAAACCCAAACTCACTAGGGGGCTTCTTGATCGTATTCGAATCATAGCTTAACCCCTTTTGGGTCCGACTTGGATCGTATTCGAATCAGGGTCGTTAAAAACCTCTCAAGGTCATTTGGGGGCTTCCTGTTCAAACATAGGTCGTATTCGAACCAAAAAGAACATAGCCGTCGGTACCCTCTTGATCGGCGCAACGCCAAAGCCACTGGGGGCTACATGATCGTATTCGAATCCCAGCTTAACCCCTTTGGAACGGTTTACTGATCGTATTCGAATCAGAAAACCTCAATTTTATTTGGTTTAAGTTTTTTGCAAACAATCTTTTGGGTTTTGAGACTTTTTGCTCATATCTGAAGCATATAAGTGTGGTTTCGTTTAAACCTGGCTTGGCTTTGGACGATAAGTCGCCAGCATGTGACAATCATCATATATTTGGAAGTATTGGCTTCTAAGGATTGGGTTATCACCCTTACTGCACAGGTCATGTAAACCGGCAGTACAAATTAAATATCACAATGGTTATATGTGGGATATTATGATCCGCCCTGCGGTAAACCGCCAGGGGATCCTGTGATTTACTTATGTGCATGATAAGACTACATTTGAATAGTTGCCCACCTTGGCTTTTGACGTTAAGTCACCAGGGCCTATGTTGTTTAAACTCTGTGCAGGATTTACAGAGCCATTACTTACATAAATGATTAAGTTCCAGCCCATCATCAAAGATTGAAATTGGTGTCTCCAAAGGGTTATTCAAATCTTTAATAGCCAACATGGCTGGATTTTTATTATGGTTATCAGTAACTAAATATTATGATTGAGGTTTTCAAAGGCGCTTCAGCACAAAGGCTATTATTTTACCAATGGATATGATTTATTCTACAATGAAAGGAATAGTCCCGAGTCGCTGCAGGTTTACGACCCGACACTTGGGGGCTACATTATTCAAGTTGAGATCACATCAAATATGCAAGTCCCATGTCACTGCCAGCATGCATCATGGCACTTGGGGGCTAATGTAAAGTCATTTTTATCAACTTATTGAAGACCCGACTCATCCCATTGTAATGAGCCGGCCCTTGGGGGCTACCAATTGCTCCTGTCAACAATTCAAGGTATACAAATTTTATTCCATTGTATTGAAGGGTCCACTGTTCAATTGGTAACGCACAAAGCTCTTAACCTTGTGGACATGGGTTCAAGCCCCATGGTGGAGATTACATCATATGATGTTATTATCAATGAATCATATACAAAGTCCCAGCTCAGTAATATCTTACTGAGCTGACCCTTGGGGGCTACACGTTCTTGTTCAAGTCTATATGATCATATTTATAAAGTCCCTGCTCATTATTGCATAATGACCCGGCCCTTAGGGGATACACGTTGTTCAAGTCTATATGATCATATTTATAAAGTTCCTTCTCATTATTGCATAATGACCCGGCCCTTGGGGGCTACACTGGTTGAAGCTTTTATGAGTATAAGGCACAAGTCCCAGATTGCTGCAAGCATGACAACCCGGCACTTGGGGGTTACATATATGGAGTATTCAGTCTTTACTAGTGACTAAGACGAACAACATGGATTTCTTCAAAGTGGAAGTATTTATATTGAAGCAAGTCTTAAGTCATCACTCTGTTTCTGCTCAAGACTTGGGGGCTACAGGTAATATGGATATAAGGGAGAAAAAATCTTCAAATTCTCAGTTTTGAGTAAACCAGATTGACCCGGCGTCACCAATAACTATGACCCGGCGTCGGCAACAATTATGACTCGGTGCCATCAATATTTATAAACCGGCAATTTTGATAATGATAAATCGGCAAGTTTTACATCTTCAAGCCGGCTGAAAGTCAGATGAGTATTTCAAGACTAATATTTTTAAACTGGCGCTTTAGCTGATTCAAGTGGATTATTTCTTACAATATTCCTCTACAAGAGACCAATATCAGCAAATTGATTCTGAAGCTGGCCTATTGACCCGGATTTCTCAAAAGAAGTATCAGGATTTTTTGCATTCACAAAGTTTGAACATATCTACTAAAGGAGATTTGCTATGAGTTCATGGGCATGTATCAAGAAGGAAATGACAAGGACCTAAAGATGACTAGGTGCCAGCTTACAAGAATTTTTAACCCAGATCACAACCTGTCAAATTTGTTCTTGTGTTTATTTTGCAGGATCAGTTTAACATGGATAAATCCAAATTAAACTGGGGGCTAATGTCGGGGATATACCCCGCGGTATGACCCGGCCGGACTTGGCGATTCACTCGTGACCCGCCCTGACTTGGCGACTCACTAAGTGACCCGCCCAGATCTGTCCACTCACTGATGACCCGGCCGAGCCAGGTGACTCATTGGTGACCCGACCAGCGGAGAAGAGGAGCAACAAGACCCGATGGCCCAAGAAGACGGTTCATGGAAGGCCGGCTCATATTATGGTGGGCCGGATTAAGAGGAAAGCATAAGGAATATTCCCTTACAAAGGAAGCAAGACTAGGACTCCACTTGTAATAGAGTAATCCTAATCCTAATAGGACTAGTCATGTAAACGCCCCTTCAACATATATAAGGAGGGGCAGGGCACCCCAAGAGGGACAAGATTCACAAGTTCCACAAGTTGGACAAGTTAGGTTTAGACAATAGCTCTCGAGATAGAGCACTCTTGTAACCATGATCATCATCATCAATATCAATGAAGCAGGATGTAGGCTTTTACCTCCATCGTGAGGGGCCGAACCTGGGTAAAACATCGCGTCACTCATCCCGCTCAACCCCTCTCAAGCTACCACATAGATGCGTTGGCCTCGCGACTAAGTCCTGACACTAAGGACATCTGCCGTGACAATTCCACGACATGAACAGTATCCCGTGGAGTCCCGTTTTGCGGTACGCCACACCACTCCCGATGAACAGGACCCCCGTTTCGACCGTAGCGCTCCAACACAAGTCCGTTTCCTCCGTTTTGCGGTATGACACACCCCTCCCGATGAACATGACCCCTGTTTCGACCGTAGGAGGTCCGTTTCCTCCGTTTTGCGGTACGCCAGACCCCTCCCGATCAACAGGATCCCGTTTTGAACGTGGCCGGTCGAACACAAGGCCGTTTCCTCCGTTCCGTGGTACGCCAGGCCTCGTTTCCATCGCGTGTTCTGTCCAAGCCCTCCCGATGAACACGACGTATTCCGTTGCCTCCCCATGAACACGACGCATTCCGTTGCCTCCCCATGAACACGACGACGACGCTGTTTCTCTGTTCCGACCTAGCCATGTACACGAGCCCTGGCCATACGTATGCGCGAGTAGGCGTTCGAGACCCCGCCCGTATGTACACATACGTGGCCATATTTTCTTTCTTGCACCCTAGCCGCTGTACGTACGTGTACATGCTATGTGCGCGCCTCTACTACGACACGTGCGCGCCTCTACATCCACCAGTATATATGTACATACATGTTTACGACCAAAATGACAATGCTACATACGCTTCGACCAGGTGGGTCCCGACTGTCAGGCACTTCCTTGCATGCGAAGAGGTAGCTGGTGGGTCCCAGCAGTCAGGGGCAAACGTTTTTTTCGTGAAATACGGTGGCCCATCCGGTGGGTCCCCGCTGTCAGGTGGAGGAATAATTATTTTGCACGTAATAAGGAGGCACTTCCTTGCTGCGGCCGTGGACCCAACTGTCGGCCTCTCCACGTATAGTCCACGTCCGATGGAAGTCATTCCTTGACCACGTTGACCACGCTGCGCCGAGAGCACCAGGGCGGTGGACGATGGTGAGGCCTAGGAAGGGGACGACGCGGAGCCGGGGAAGACGCGACAGTGGATGCCCACGCGTAGAGGAGTACGAGGGTTCACTGGTTCACTGCGGTGTGAGGCTACCGTCACCGCAGAATAACAGGGGGTGTGGGTGAGTAGAGGGATGGCCTGGCCAGCGGTGGGAGTAGTAGGGGGCGGTGAGGCCTCTGCCGCATCGCATCCGGCCATGGGAGGCAGGAGCACGAGGCACGACCAGCGCTGGTTTGGGTGGCTGGAGCAAGAGGACCAGAGGTTGAAGAAGCACTACGGCCGTTGGATGGACATCGTACGGTCACTGGAGCTAGAATCGTGCATATTGACTAAGTTGACAAAGCCCTCCATCCCCGTCAACTTAGTAGGCCCACAAGTCAGCCTCCCACCAAGGTGGGTCCCAGCTAGTAGGGGGTATTCATTTTTTTGTGCGTAATAAGGAGGCACTTCCGGTGGGTCCAAGCTGATAGCAGGGGGAACGTTTTTTTCGCCAAATACGGTGGCCCATCGGGTGGGTCCCATCAGTCAGGGGCAAACGTTTTTTTCGCGATATACTGGTGGGCGTCCGGTGGGTCCCTGCTGTCAGGTGGAGGAATAATTATTTTCCATGTAATAAGGAGGCACTTCCTTGCGGCTGCCGTGGACCCAGCTGTCAGCCTCTCCACGTACAGTATTCTTCCGATGGAATTCGGTCGTTGACCACATTGACCACGCCGCGCCGACAGCACCACGGCGGTGGACGACGGCGAGGCCAGGAAGGGGACGACGCGGAGCCGGGGAAGACGTGGCAGTGGATGCCCATGCAGAGAGGAGTACGAGGGTTCACCGGTTCGGCTACGCTGCCGTCGCTGCAGAATAACAGGGGGTGTGGGTGAGTGGAGTGGAGGGATGGCCTGGCCAGCGGTGGGAGTAGTATGGGGGCGGTGAGGCCTCCGCGGCAGCACAGCCGGCCACGGGAGGCAGGAGCAGGAGACATGACCGGCGTTGCTTTGGGCGGCTGGAGCAAGAAGACCAGAGGTTGAAGAAGCACTACGGCCGTTGGATGGACATCGTACGGTCAGTCGAGCTAGAATCGTGCATATTGACTAAGTTGACAAAGCCCTTCGTCCCCGTCAACTTAGTAGGCCCACTATACTGGGTCCCAGCTAGCAGGGGGAGTATTCATTTTTTGTGCGTAATAAGGAGGCACTTCCTTGTGTGCGAAGATATAGCTGGTGGGTCCGAGCTGTCAGCGGCGGTAACGTTTTTTTTGCGAAATACAGAGGCTGTTTTGGTGGGTCCCAGATGTCAGGTGGAGGAAATCATTATTTTGCGTGTAATAAGGAGGCATTTCCTTGCGTGCAGCCGTGGACCCAGCTGCCAGCCTCTCCACGTACAGTCCACTTCAGATGCATGTCGGTCGCTGACCACGCTGACCACGCCACGCCGAGAGCACCAGGGCGGTGGATGACGACGAGGCCTAGGAAGGGAACGACACAGAGGCAGGAAAGACTCGGCCGTTGTTTTTGTTTCCCACGCGGAGGGGAGTACGACTGTACGAGGGTTTACTGGTTCATCTGCCGTCGCCGGAGAATAACAACAGGTGTGGGTGAGTAGAGGGATGGCTAGGCCATCGATGGGAGTACGGTGGGGCGGTGAGGCCTGCGCGGCAGCACAGCCGGCCGCGGGGAGGAGGGAGCAGGCAGTCCCGCCGGCACTTGTTTGAGCGGCTAGAGTAGGAAGAGCAGAGATTGAAGAAGCACGATGGCCGTTGGATGGACATCCAACAGTATACATGCCATCTGTGGAAAGCCTCAAATATGTGGAAAACAGCATACAGTCCATCTGCCATTATTTCAAATAATTTACAGCCCATTTGCTAATTCTTACGGGTTTTTTTGGAGCCCATATTCTTTATGTTAGCATTACAAGCCATATTGTGGCCACGGTTAAAAAATTATACGAAATTTTGCATGTGTCGGTGCGGTCTGAACTATTTTAATCCCGAAATTTCGAGTCACATTCAAACTGATTTTAAAAATAAGTGTATATCAATATAAAATCCAATAAATTGTCCATGCATAAAAATCAATGCAATTTAAAATCTCGAAATGAAAAAAAAGATATTTGAAAATAATTGCCGGTTTGATGTGTTTTAAAAATGTACATCCCATTTCTCATTACTGATAGGCCATTTTCTCGGCCAGCCGAATGAAGCTCTCCTCGTCTTGAAAGATTTGCAGCCCAACAGGCCTGATAAAGCGACTTACTTGACAAATCACAAAAGAACTGGGCTAGCCATTTTCAGAAAGAAAAAAAACTACTGGGCTGGTCTGTGGTAAACATAAAAGAAAAGGCTGTCTAGACATGCCAGAGTGTCCCGCACAGCCCAGTTGACACCCTACTTCCGTCTCAAAAACAAATTAGATAAATGCCACTCCAATTATGGCGATTCATAAAAATGCCACTACAATTTCCAAACTTTGAAAAATGCCACTGCAATTTTTGCAAACTTTGAAAAACGCCACTGCAGTTTGCAAACTTTGAAAAACGCCACTCCAGACTTCGAAAAATGCCACTAGAAATGGCATGAAATGGCATTTTTCAAAGTTTGGAAATTGCAGTGGCATTTCTCGGATACACCAGATTTGGAGTGGCATTTATCAAATTAACCCAAAACAAAAATAACTGGGCGAGCTGCTGGGTCCCTGGTGTCAGCCGCTCGTTGTGCAATTCTCTCGTTTATTGACTACGTTGACAATGGCATGGGACCCAGATGTCAGAAATCCACTAGGAGGAGCCATTTTTTATTGGCTTGAAATAAGAAGGCACTTGCTTGCGTACTGCCATGACCTTGGCGGGTCCCTGCTGTCATCCTCTCCACGTACAGTACCAGTTAGTCGTGCTTCAAAACTGATCGGCACACCATTAAAAAATAAAGGTCGATAACTAATGCGGCACCTCGGGCCAACGCGGCCAGATCGCATTTTGCACGAGAAATTACACACCATGTTTCGTTGACATGTGGTCCCGTTCCAACATATCAGTGAGATGACAGCGAGTAGTAGGAGTATTTCTGAACGGACGTGTAGGCCGGGGCGCCTCTTCGTGAACCGTGGCAAACTCGCAACCGTCCACCGACTCTTCGCCTTTCCCTCTCGATTTGGAACTGCTGTCGCATGCTCTTCCTCTACCTCCTCCATTTTCCTTCAGCCCTTCACCCTTTCTTCTGCCATTGTTCGATCGTCTTCTCCATGGAGGGAATAGGCCGTAAACGACCCCGTTATTCTTGCCCCGATCTGAAAGATGATGTGGTGGAGGAACTCATTGATCGGTGCGACGTCATCACCTCGGCTAGCATGGTAGGTTCGTTCAAGCCCATTCTCGACTCAACTAATAACATCATTGCAAGTAACCCAAGAGTCAAGGAGCGGTTTGTTCTCCCCTATCTTCTTCGCCGTGACCCTGATGACTGGCGCCGGCACGACGGAGGCCTCGCCCTGTGCAAGTTGATGCCGCTTGATAACGATACGTATGATGTTAAGATGCCATCGCTTGAGGGCAAGGCTTGGGCGGGCGCAAATGGAGATTGGGTTGTTTACATTGGGTCCAACTATGAGTGGTAACTTGTGAATGTGTACACTTGTCACCGGGTTCCACTTCCAAAAATCTCAGCACACTGCCCAGAGGTTGAGCATACCGGTAATGTACGCACGTTCAAATATGATCATGGTGACTGTCTGATAACCCACAAGTATAGGGGATCTATTTTAGTCCTTTCGATAAGTAAGAGTGTCGAACCCAAGGAGCAGCAGAAGGAAATGATAAGCGGTTTTTAGCAAGGTATTCTCTGCAAGTACTGAAATAAGTGGTAACATATAGTTTTGTGATAAGATAGATTGTAACGAGCAACAAGTAACAAAAGTAAATAAAGTGCAGCAAGGTGGCCCAATCCTTTTGTAGCAAAGGACAAGCCGGAACAAACTCTTATAATAGGAAAAGCGCTCCCGAGGACACATGGGAATATCGTCAAGCTAGTTTTCATCACGTTCATATGATTCGCGTTCGATACTTTGATAATTTGATATGTGGGTGGACCGGTGCTTGGGTGTTGTTCTTACTTGAACAAGCATCCCACTTATGATTAACCTCTATTGCAAGAATCCGCAACTACAACAAAAGTATTAAGGTAAACCTAACCATAGAATGAAACATGTGGATCCAAATCAGCCCCTTACGAAGCAACGCATAAACTAGGGTTTAAGCTTCTGTCACTCTAGCAACCCGTCATCTAATTATTACTTCCCAATGCCTTCCTCTAGGCCCAAATAATGGTGAAGTGTTATGTAGTCGACGTTCACATAACACCACTAGAGGCTAGACAACATACATCTTATCAAAATATCAAACGAATACCAAATTCACATGACTACTCATAGCAAGACTTCTCCCTTGTCCTCAGGAACAAACATAATTATTCACAAAGCATATTCATGTTCATAATCAGAGGGGTAATAATATGCATATAGGATCTGAACATATGATCTTCCACCAATTAAACCAACTAGCATCAACTACAAGGAGTAATCAACACTACTAGCAACCTACTAGCACCAATCCCGGACTTTGAGACAAGAATTGGATGCAAGAGATGAACTAGGGTTTGGAGATGAGATGGTGCTGGTGAAGATGTTGATGGATATTGCCCTCTCCCGATGAGAGGAGCGTTGGTGATGACGATGGTGATGATTTCCCCCTCCCGGAGGGAAGTATCCCCGGCAGAATAGCTCTGCCGGAGCTCTAGATTGGATCCGCCAAGGTTCCGCCTCGTGGCGGAGGAGTCTCGTCCCAAAAAGTTCCTCCTTATTTTTTTCTCATCGAAAGACCTCATATAGGAGAAGATGGATGTCGGAGAGCCACCAGGGGGCCCATGAGGTAGGGGGCGCGCCCTAGGGGGGGGGCGCCCCCCACCCTCGTGAGAAGGGTGTGGGCCCCCTGGCCTTCATCTTTGGCGAGGATTTTTCTTTATTTATTTTAAGATGTTCCGTGAAGTTTCAGGACTTTTGGAGTTGCGCAGAATAGGTCTCTAATATTTGCTCCTTTTGTAGCCCAGAATTCCAGCTGCCGGCATTCTCCCTCCTTTTGTAAACCTTGTAAAATAAGAGAGAATAGCCATAAGTATTGTGACATAAAGTGAAATAACAGTCCATAATGCAATAAATATCGATATAAAAGCATGATGCAAAATGGACGTATCAACTCCCCCAATCTTAGACCTCGCTTGTCCTCAAGCGAAAAGCCGATAAAAATAAATATGTCCTCGTGTTTAGAGGTAGAGGCATCGATAAAAATAAAATACGGACATGAAGGCATCATGATTATTCTCATAACAGCAACATATATAGATTTTGTCATATGATTACTTATGTTCAAGTGATGATCTATTCACAATGCAAAAGTATAAATCATAAACCTTATTGGGCTCCGACAAACTATAATCTCAGTCATTGAAGCAATTGCAATTTATCATAACATCGGAAAGAGTCTATGTCAGAGCTAAAAAGCAAGTCCACATACTCAACTATCATTTAGTCCTCCATAATTGCTAACACTCACGCAATACTTGTGGTTATGAAGTTTTAATCAGACACAGAGAAAGATAGGGGCTTATAGTTTTTCCCCACAACCTTTTACCTCAAGGGTAATGTCAACAATAATGGTTCATTCTCCCCTACATCCAATTAGATATATATATATATATATATATATATATATATATATATATATATATATATCATGTTCTTTCCAACATGCTGAGCTTGCCAAAGGATAAAATGAAAAAGAAAAGGTGAAGATCACCATGACTCTTGCATAAGGTAGAAGATAATAACAAAGGATAGGCCCTTCGTAGAGGGAAGCAGAGGTTGCCATGCGCTTTTATGGTTGGATGCATAAAATCTCAATGCGAAAGAATGTCACTTTATATTGCCCCTTGTGATATGAACCTTTATTATGCAGTCCGTCGCTTTTATTACTTCCACATCACAAGATCGTATAAAGCTTATTTCTCCCACACCAATCAATAATACATATTAGAGCAATTTTTATTGCTTTGCACCAATGACAACTTACTTGAAGGATCTTACTCAATCCATAGGTAGATATGGTGGACTCTCATGGCAAAACTGGTTTAAGGGTATTTGGAAGCACAAGTAGTATTTCTACTTGGTGCTGATAATTTGGCTAGCATGAGGGGGAAAGGCAAGCTCAACAAGTTAGAGGATCCATGACAACATACTTTATCTCAGATATAAGAAAGACATAACTCATTACGTTGTCTTCCTTGTCCAACATCAACTCTTTAGCATGTCATATTTTAATGAGTGCTCGCAATCATGAAAGATGTCAATGATAATATATCTATATGTGAAAACCTCTCTTTCCTTATTACTTCCTATTAATTGCAACAATGACCAAAGCTATGTCTGCTAACTCCCAACAACTTTTAATCATCATACTCTTTCTATGTGAAGTCCTTACTCTCAATAAGATCAATATGAACTTTTTGTTTCTTTTTATTCTTTTCTTCTTTTCTTTTATTCACCCAAGATCATGGCAAAATAATCAAGCCCTTGACTTAACACTAATCTTTATTATATATAGCTCACGGACTCGATTACATAGAGAGATCAAAAAGCAAAACTCAAAACTAGATCATGACATAAACTTTATTCTACTAGATCAAGATACTACTAATAGGATCGAACTAAGAAAAATGACAAAGATAGGAGTTGTGATTGTGATACGATACCGGGGCACCTCCCCCAAGCTTGGCAGTTGCCAAGGGGAGTGCCCATACCCATGTGATTATGTCTCCTTCTTTGTTGTCGGTGAAGAAGGTGGTGGTGATGTTGATGATGCAGGCTTGTCATCCATCTTCCAAGGCATAGGTTCACCATCATAGAAGGATGATCGAGTCTCCAGAATCCTCAAATCTGCAGCCAAACTCATTCTTTTGAATCTATATTCATACTCACACTTTTGGTTTTGCAGGTCATAGATTTGGGCTTGGAGGTGGTCGATCTTCTCATATAGCTTGAAGATGGCCTCCTCGGTGTTCTTGGCATCCGGCTTGTAGTTGTTAGTGAACTCCGCGAGCATCGTGTGGCTAGCGTTGATTCCATGCTCCACCATACCCTGGCACTTGAAAACTTGTTGCTCCACTGCTTCGAGCCTCGTCTCTATGCTTCCGGTCCCCTTTGGTCCCTCTTCATCGCGGATCTGCAGCAACCCATCACGCAACTCAATGGTTTGAGGATGTCGCAACACCTCCGCGAGGTAAGGGTTTATGAACTTCTCGAAGAACTTGTCCTTGGAGGCACTTGGGGCCGTCATGATAACTTGGATCTGTCAGAAAAATAGGTCGAAACAAGAACAGAGGAAATTTGCGTGATACGGGAGTCAAAACCTTCGGGGGAATATATAATGAATTTTTACTGACCAAAATACGTAACATGCAAGAAAACGGAGTCCGGAAGGCATACGAGGTGCTCACGAGGTAGGGGGCACGCCCACCACCCTCGTGGGGCCCTCGTGTCTGAGGGAGTCCTGGATTAGGGGGTGTTCGGATAGCCGGACTATACCTTCAGCCGGACTCCTGGACTATGAAGATACAAGATTGAAGACTTCATCCTGTGTCCGGAAGGGACTTTCCTTGGCGTGGAAGGCAAGCTTGGTGATATGGATATGCAGATCTCCTACCATTGTAACTGACTCTATGTAACCCTAACCCTATCCGGTGTCTATATAAACCGGAGGGTTTTAGTCCGTAGGACAACGTACACATCAACAATCATACCATAGGCTAGCTTCTAGGGTTTAGCCTCCTCGATCTCATGGTAGATCTACTCTTGTACTACCCATATCATCAATATTAATCAAGCAGGACGTAGGGTTTTACCTCCATCGAGAGGGCCCAAACCTGGGTAAAACTTCGTGTCCCTCGCATCCTGTTACCATCCGGCCTAGACGCACAGTTCAGGACCCCCTACCCGAGATCCGCCGGTTTTGACACCGACATTGGTGCTTTCATTGAGCGTTCCTCTGTGTCGTCGCTGTCAGGCTTGATGGCTCCCACGATCATTGATAGTGATGCGGTCCAGGGTGAAACTTGTCTCCCTGGACAGATCTCTGTCTTTGGCGGCTTTGCACTGCGGGCCAATTCACTTAGCCATCTGGAGCAGATGGAAAGCTATGTCCCTGGCCGTCAGGTCAGATTCGGAAATTTAAACTACACGACTGACATCCGCGGGGACTTGATCTTCGACGGATTCGAGCCACTGCCGAGCGCGCCGCACTGCCACGACGAGCATGATCTAGCTCTGCCGCCTAACAGTGCCCTGATGGCCGCACCCGCATCGGCTTCGACCCTTAATTCGGAGCCAACCGCGCCGATCGAGGATGGGTGGTTGGACGCCGCCTCGGGGGCTGCGGTCCTAACAGCGATCGCACCGAACACCAACCCTGCACTCCGCGAGACTCATGATTCCAAGGAGTCGGACTCCTCTCCGGACTCCGAACCATTCACGCCTCTGCCAATCGAATCCGATTGGGCGCCGATCATGGAGTTTACTGCCGCGGACATCTTTCAGCACTCGCCCTTTGGCGATATTATAAAATCACTAAAGTCTCTCTCTTTATCAGGAGAGCCTTGGCCGGACTACGGTCAGCGAGATTGGGATGCGGACGATGAAGAAATTCAAAGCCCACCCACCACCCACTTTGTAGCCACTGTCGACGATTTAACCAACATGCTCGACTTCGACTCCGAAGACATCGACGGTATGGACGCCGATGAAGGAGACGATGAGGAACCAGCGCCTATTGGGCCCTGGAACGCCACCTCGTCATATGACGTATACATGGTGGACGCACCAAAAGATGACGACAAGGAGCGGAAGGACGCATCGAAGGCTTGTTCCCTCGAAAAGCAGTCAAAGCGGCAACGCAAGCACCGCCCCAAATCCCGCCTCGACAGAAATAGCAATCACATAGACCCAATGCTGGAGCAGGGCGAACCGCTGCCGGACAATGGCAATCCGGATAATCAAACCGAACAAACAAATCCTATCAAGGATAATGGTCCGGACGACATAACGCCGGACAGACACCCGGAGCAGTAAACTGCCCGTAAAAGGCTTGTTGCCACCGCGAGGAGCCTGAAAAAGCAGAAGCAAAGGCTCAAGGCCGCACAAGACACACTCCAATTCAGATGGAGTAAAATACTCAGCACTACAGCAAGGTACGGCGACAATCGCCCCTCCAAGAGCTACCCAAAGTGGAAGCTGCTACCCGAATTCGATGAGGAGGCCTCAGAACCTCCACAACCAAATATCAAAGCAGCCACCTGGTCGGATAGACGACCCCTCTACCAACACAGAGCGGCATACAACGCCGCTAACAATACAATACGCGACCCATGCGAGGGCTCGCACCCAAAGGACGGCGCAACCAGATCCATCTATGGACCACACAAGCGCGCCCCAGCATACAATGCAACACAACAAACATCCGAACAACGCGGTACACCCAGCTACAGGGGTGCCGCACACCCCCTATGTTTCACCGATGAGGTACTGGACCACGAATTTCCAGAGGGATTCAAGCCCGTAAACATAGAGGCATACGACGGAACAATAGACCCTGGGGTCTGGATTGAGGACTACATCCTTCATATCCATATGGCTCGAGAAGATGATCTCCACGCCATCAAGTACCTACCCCTCAAGCTCAAAGGGCCAGCTCGTCACTGGCTCAAAGGCCTCCCCGAAAGCTCCATTGGAAGTTGGGAAGAGCTCGAAGACGCCTTTCGGGCAAAATTTCAAGGGACTTATGTCCGACCTTCGGATGCGGACGATTTGAGTCATATAACTCAACAGCCCGGAGAGTCAGCCCGAAAGCTTTGGAACAGGTTTCTTACTAAAAAGAACCAGATTGTCGACTGTCCGGACGCCGAAGCCTTGGCAGCTTTCAAGCATAGCGTCCGTGACGAATGGCTCGCCAGACACCTCGGCCAAAATAAGCCGAGAATGATGGCCGCATTAACGAACCTCATGACCCTCTTTTGCGTGGGTGAGGACAGCTGGCTAGCCAGATGCACCACCAGCGACCCTAGTACATCTGAAGTTAGAGATGGAAACGGGAAATCACGGCGCAACAGCAATAACAAACGCTGGAATAAAGAAGATAGCACGAAGGGCACGACAGTAAATGCCGGATTCAAAAGCTCTCGGCCAGGTCAAAAGCCGCCCCCTAAAGGCACCAGGGATGAACTGTCCAGCCTCAACAAAATTCTGGACCAAGTATGTCAGATCCATAGTACCCCTGGTAAACCTGCTAATCATACCCACAGAGAATGTTGGGTCTTCAAGCAGTCCGGCAAGCTCAATGCCGTACATAAAGGGGAGGATACACCAAGTGAAGACGAGGACGAGCCTCCCAAGAAAGACACGGCGGAACAAAAGAAATTTCCACCAGAAGTCAAAACAGTAAACGTGTTACACGTGATCAAGGGAAAAAATAACACGGCACTCCCAGGAAAATATACCCAAGTGCCTGTCACCGCGAAGTCCTGCCACTGGTCGTCTCAACCGATCACTTTCGACCATCGCGACCACTCAGCAAGTATCCGACACGCAGGATGGGCTGCCCTGGTATTAGACCCAGTAATTGGCGGATATCACTTCACACGAGTCTTGATGGACGGCGGCAGCAGCCTAAACTTTATATATCAGGATACAATCCGCGGGATGGGGTTAGACCCAACACAAATCCGCCATAGCAATACTACCTTTAAAGGAGTAATGCCAGGCCCAGGGGCTCGTTGTACGGGCTCCCTCCTACTACAGGTTATATTCGGCTCCCCCGATAACTTCCGTCACGAGCATTTAACCTTCCACATCGCTCCATTTCAAATTGGCTATCAAGCACTGCTCGGACGCGAAGCTTTCGCTCGCTTTAATGCAATACCACACTACGCCTCCCTCACACTCAAGATGCCCAGTCCACATGGCATCATTTCAGTGAACGGAAATATCAAGCGATCTCTGCGCGCCGAAGAGAGTGCGGCTGCCGTGGCAGCCGCACACTAAAGGCGCCCGGACGAGTGAAAGCATCCAAATAGGTCGTCAAGACATCAGACACAACTAATCAAGTCCGGCGCCACTATTTATACCGAATAAGTGGTCACACCCCTATTTGTCAATACAAGGGGCTCAACGCGTGCAGACAAGTGGCAATTTCTTATCATCTTGAATTATACATGGTTTCTTTAAAAACTATCTTTTTGCACGACAACTTTTTCACGTAACTTCCTCTCTTTTACAGACGATCATCGTGCTACACCCGTCCAGGATACGGCACAACGGAGACACAGGTGCAGACGTGCAGCTGGGACCCACTCCAAGGATTCTTTTTAGATTAAGACCCTGCGTAAACCTTTTTTACTGTCTCTTGTTGATACATATCCACCGTTGAGAAGGATGCTGACGTCTTGGCATGTGTCCACGCCAGAACAATGCACGTACCTAGACACAAGGGGCTTCTTACAAAGGCCATTATTTAGGCCCGGTTTATACCACAAAGACCGAATACCTTAGGGAGTGTTCGGCGTCGCGAGTTTGGCCCTATATGCATCAGCTCCGAATCATTGTCTTTGGTCAAATGTTGGGTTTGCCCGGCTCCTGTGTTTTGGTGCCTTACGTTCCGCTTTACCGGCTAAGGTAGCACCAGGAGAACTACTGCGATTGTGCCCTGGTTCATCCGGACGAGCACCTCAGTAGAGAAAGCCGAAAACTGACTGTTATGATATAGCGTGAGACTGGTCAACTACTCGATGACCTGTGGGAATGTTAGAATTCCTCCGCCTTAACGAAGGGCCGTTTTCCGGCCAGGCATGTACGCACCCCGGAACCGGGAGAGTGCGGAGCCACCAGGGGCTATCTAGTAGCCCCACTGTCAAACTCCTATGGCTAAGTGAAAGTGCTAAAGCATTATAGTCCGGTTTCCTCGCTCGCTCCGCTATCACCTCCTTAATAGGACCAAGACGTTGGGTTAAGTGTGAACGTGTGTTTTTGCGAGCACCTCCGCATTATATGCGTGGGGGCTGAAGCCGACGACTGCAATCTTTCAGGTTATACACATGTATACATAAACGGCCGCCCAGGAGGCATCATATTGCTTTCAGGCAAAAGTATAAAAATAGCCTTATAAAAATTTATAAAAGCATTTCGCTTACAATGAGATTACATATCACTCAAACATAATATTTTTTGAGCACTGGGTGTCTATCAAATGGGCACCCTCAAGAACTTCTTCAAAGTAGTGCTCAGCAGCCTTTTGACCTATAGCCGAATCCCGCGCTGCAACATTGGTAGCATCCATCTCCGTCCAGTATGCCTTAACACGGGCAAAGGCCATCCATGCGCCCTCTATGCACGCCGACCTCTTCATCGCATTAATGCACGGCACCACGTCAAGGAACTGCTGCACCAAGCTGAAATAGCTGTTCGGTTTTGACCTTTCCGGCCATAGCTGATCCACAACAGACCTCATGGAGAGTCCGGACAACCTATTTAGTTCGGCCCATTCGGCTATTGGTCAGTCAATGAAAGTGGACGCTCGGGAGAATGGAATTATCTCCAAAACAGCTGGTCTACTTCACGGTCCGTCTGACCCTGGAAGTACTTGGCCGCATCGGCAGCGCTCACCGCCAAATCCATATACACATCCTCCGAACTCCACAGCCGATCCAGAGGGGCATACCGTGGATCTCCGAACTTCCGCCGCAACATAAAGGATTTCCCAGCTACAATATCCCCAGCTTCCTGCAGCTCCTCCTTCTTTGCCCTCATAGCAGAGCGGAGGTCTTTTCTCGTCGCAACAGCCTTCTCAAGGTCCGATGCCTTCGCTTGGTTTTCCTTTTCAAGAACCCGGCAACGGTCGGCGGTAGCTTTTAATTCTATGGCCATCTTGGCTCGGCTCTCGCCATGCGCGGCCTTCTCGGCTTGCAACTCTTCGGCCGCCTTCAAAGCAGCTGCATTACCCAACCTCGCTTGTTCCTTGGCTCGGGCAAGTTCTGCCCGCAAGGCTTCAACAGTGGCAGCTCCATCTGCAGTCACAACATATTAAAGATGCTGGCATCATACTGCTCTTCCTATTGTGGCGTTTACCAGATAATGACACTTACCCTGTGCCTCGTCAAGCCTTTTGTTAACAAGCTCGATGTCGGCGTCTGCCGCATCCAACTTCCGTTCTAAATGGGCAAACTTGCTAGTCTGGCTAGCCACCGGAGCTTCCATCACCTGCACATAGAGGTAGTATGGTTATTACCTGGGAATATGATCCTCTGTTCGTCGTTGTTTCCGACGACAACCAGATTCTCAGGGGCTATTATCTACACAGGGCACACCTAGCATGTGCAGGACTATCATACATTCTTTTACGTACCTCAAAGCCTGTCAGTAGACTCATAAAAGCTTCATGCAATCCGCTTTCGGTGGACGATATTCTCTCCATCACCGTATTCATCAGCACACGGTGTTCATCTGAGATGGCCGCTCGCCCCACCAATCCCCTCAGAACATCCGATCGCACACTAGACGGTGCCGGACTCTTTTGTCTGCTCTCTTCGAGAGCCGGACACTGGGAGCTTCGGGGGTCAATGGGATTATCTTCTGGCCTCACCGGACTCGGAGAGGCCCTCCACGACGACACTTCAGGGTCGCCCGCTTCCGGAGCGGAGGAGTCTGGAGGAGGCGTTTCGCTCTCCATCATCTCTGGAAGAAGATCCCCCGAAGACGAGCTCATTTGAGAGGGGCTAAGGCCCGAACTGCAAAAATATATGCGGTGGTTATCTTCTCAGAAGAAAAGGATGGTATATCTGTACTATTAAAATATTTCGGGTCACTTACAACTCACGGGAGAATTGATCCCCCCGCGGACTTCATGCGGCAACGGCGCCACCCAAGGTAGGACCCTCTGTGGGAGACTTCTTCTCCCGTTTGGAAGCTTCGGCTTCCGAATCCCCGGGCGCAGTCCTTTTCCTCTTCTGGTCGTCTTCCTTCATGGAGACGCTCGCTCCCTCGTCTAGAATGGGCAGCATTGGGGGCCCGTGTCCGCCCGCATTATCCTCCACAGTATCTTCCTTCAAGGGCTCCGGGGAAGGTGCGGTCTGGAGCATCTTTTCCAATACCGGATTTTCCAAACCCTCAGGGAGGGGGGCGGAACACCGAATCAACTTCGCCTTTGTTAGCTAGTCCTGGTCAAAAAGCGAACTCTCAGAAATAACTTCGTAACAAAGGAGAGATAGTATGTTCGGCTGGAAGATGCCTTACCTGTTCGGCGGCGCGGTTACTACTCAGGCCCACGTCCTCGGAGATTTCTGGACACTCCACCCGAGGTCTGAAGAATGACTTGTACATCTCCTTGTGCGTCAGGCTGAGAAAATTTTGAATGACACGCGGTCCCTCAGGATTGAACTCCCATAGGCGAAGAGGCCGGCGTTTGTAAGTCTGGACTTGACGAACCAGCATAACTTGTATTACCGCAACCAAACTGAAATCTCCATTGAAGAGATCTCGAATGCGGCTTTGCAGTATAGGCATGTCCTTGGCTGGCCCCCAGCTCAGACCTCTGCTGATCCATGACATCAGTTGTGGTCAAAAAGCAAACTCTCAGAAATAACTTCGTAACGAAGGAGAGATAGTATGTTCGGCTGGAAGATGCCTTACCTGTTCGGCGGCGCGGTTACTACTCAGGCCCATGTCCTCGGAGATTTCCGGACACTCCACCCGAGGTCCGAAGAATGACTTGTACATCTCCTTGTGCGTCAGGCTGAGAAAATTTTGAATGACACGCGGTCCCTCGGGATTGAACTCCCATAGGCGAAGAGGCCAGCGTTTGTAAGGCTGGACTTGACGAACCAGCATAACTTGTATTACCGCAACCAAATTGAAATCTCCATTGAAGAGATCTCGAATGCGGCTTTGCACTATAGGCACGTCCTTGGCTGGCCCCCAGCTCAGACCTCTGCTGATCCATGACATCAGTTGTGGTATAGGGCCCGATCGGAAAACAGGAGCGTCCGCCCACTTGGCACTTCTAGGAGCCATGATGTAGAACCACTCATGTTGCCATAATTCAGACACCTCTAGGATGGAACCTTTGGGCCACGGAGCTCCCGTCATCTTGCGTATTGAGGCACCTCCACACGCTGCATGTTGCCCCTTGATCATCTTCGGCTTTACTTCAAAGGTCTTGAGCCAGAGGCCAAAGTGAGGGGTAACCTGGAGGAAGGCCTCGCACACGACAATAAATGTCATGATATGAAGAAAAGAATCCGGAGCTAGATCATGGAAGTCTAGCCCGTAATAAAACATCAAACCCCTGACGAAAGGATCCAGAGCAAGGCCTAGACCTCGGAGGAAGTGGGAGACGAACATGATGTTCTCGTTGGGTTCGGGGGTGGGAACGGCCTGCCCTCAGGGAGGCAGCCGATGCAAAATCTCGGCGGTCAGATATCTGGCTTCCCTCAACTTTTTGATATCTTCTTCCGTGATAGAGGAAGGCACCCATTGGCCTTGAAAGCTAGATTCGGACATGACTGAAGGTTCGGAGCACCTGACCTGAACTTTGGGCGTTTGCGCTTGAGGTGGGGCAAGGATTCGATTAAGCACGGGAGGGAAAAATAAAAGCCTTGTCCCCTTTATAAAGAGGGTGAATATCAAGCGTCCTCTCCGTGTCTGTCTGGACTTGCCTATGATCTAGGAGTCCTAGAAGCAGTTGGGTTACCCACGCCCGCATTGATGAGAATCCCAGAATAAGGGGACACGATCTCTGCTTTAACAAGACGTGCCAAGGAAACCGCCTCGCATGACGCGCTGAGGTGGGATAATAAACGACTCGGATAAAGGCTTGGCCGTGGTGTGTCACACTACGGAATACGTAAGCAGATTAGATTTGTGTAAATATTATTCTCTCTATAGCAATATGTGGAAACTTATTTTGTAGAGCCGGACACTATCTCTGTGTTAAAAATCTTCTATGAAGTACTTGGAGGAGGAACCCGCCTTGCAATGCCGAAGACAATCTGCGCGCCGGACTCATCGTCATTGAAGCCTGGTTCAGGGGCTACTGAGGGAGTCCTGGATTAGGGGGTGTTCGGATAGCCGGACTATACCTTCAACCAAACTCCTGGACTATGAAGATACAAGATTGAAGACTTCGTCCCATGTCTGGAAGGGATTTTCCTTGGCGTGGAAGGAAAGCTTGGTGATACGGATATGCAGATCTCCTACCATTGTAACCGACTCTATGTAACCCTAACCCTATCCGGTGTCTATATAAACCGGAGGGTTTTAGTCCGTAGGACAACGTACACATCAACAATCATACCATAGGCTAGCTTCTAGGGTTTAGCCTCCTCGATCTCGTGGTAGATCTACTCTTGTACTACCCATATCATCAATATTAATCAAGCAGGACGTAGGGTTTTACCTCCATCGAGAGGGCCCGAACCTGGGTAAAACTTCGTGTCCCTCGCCTCCTATTACCATCCGGCCTAGACGCACAGTTCGGGACCCCCTACCCGAGATCCGCCGGTTTTGACACCGACAGTGTCCTTCCCGGACTGCTACTTATTTTTCTATTTTTCTAAATATTCCAAAACGGAGAGATATTGCCTTAAAAATTGTTTTGGAGTCAGTTTACTTACCGTACCACATACCTATTCCTTTTCGGAGTCTGGAACGTTCCGGAAAGTGCCCCTTATGTATTCCTCTGGGGTTACAATTTCAATAATATTGGTTTCAACATTTATGGGATTACCTGAGATATAATGTTTGATTCTTTGACCGTTTACCACCTTCGGATTTGTGCCCTCGAAGTTGTTGAGTTTTATGGCACCGGAACGATAGACCTCTTCGATGACGTAGGGGCCTTCCCATTTAGAGAGAAGTTTTCCTGCAAAAAATCTTAAACGAGAGTTGTATAGCAATACATAATCACCTACATTAAACTCATGCTTTTGTATCCTTTTGTCATGCCATCTTTTAACTTTTTCTTTAAACAACTTGGCATTTTCATAAGCTTGGGTTCTCCATTCATCAAGTGAGCTAATATCAAATAACCTCTTCTCACCGGCAAGTTTAAAATCATAGTTGAGCTCTTTAATAGCCCAATATGCCTTGTGTTCTAGTTCGAGAGGTAAGTTACATGCTTTTCCATAAACCGTTTTATACGCAGACATACCCATAGGATTTTTGTATGCAATTCTATAAGCCCATAATGCATCATCAAGTTTCTTAGACCAATTCTTTCTAGACCTATTAATAGTCTTTTGCAAAATTAATTTGAGCTCTCTATTGCTCAATTATACTTGACCACTAGACTGTGGGTGATAAGGAGATGCAATTCTATGATTAACATCATATTTAGCAAGCATTTTACGGAAATCACCATGAATAAAGTGTGAACCACCATCAGTCATTAAATATCTAGGGACTCCAAACCTCGGGAAAATAACTTCCTTAAGCATTTTAATAGAAGTGTTATGATCAGCACTACTAGTTGGAATAGCTTCTACCCACTTAGTAATGTAATCAACAGCAACTAGAATATGTGTGTATCCATTAGAGGCAGGAAAAGGTCCCATATAATCAAAGCCCCAAACATCAAACAGTTCAATAACAAGAGAATAATTCATAGGAATTTCTTGACGTCTACTAATATTACCAATTCTTTGACATTCATCACAAGACAGGACAAACTTACGGGCATCCTTGAAGAGAGTAGGCCAATAAAAACCAGATTGCAATACCTTATGTGCAGTTCTATCTCCAGCGTGGTGTCCTCCATAAGACTCGGAATGACACTTGCGTAGGATCTGTTCCTGTTCATGCTCAGGTACACAACGTCTAATAACACCATCTACTCCTTTATAAAGATGTGGGTCATCCCAAAAGTAATGTCTCAAGTCATAGAAAAACTTTTTCTTTTGCTAGTATGTGAAGCTAGGTGGTATAAACTTAGCAACAATATAATTAGCATAATCAGCATACCATGGAGTCCTACGAGAAGTACTTATAACATTTAATTGTTCATCAGGAAAGTCATCATTAATAGGTAGTGGGTCATCAAGAATATTTACTAACCTAGACAAGTTGTCTGCAATGGGGTTCTCAGCTCCCTTTTTATCAACAATATTCAAATCAAATTCTTGTAGCAAGATAACCCATCTAATAAGTCTAGGTTTAGCATCTTTCTTTTCCATAAGATATTTAATAGCAGCATGATCAGTGTGAATAGTTACTTTAGAATCAACAATATAAGAGCTGAACTTATCACAAGCAAATACAACTGCTAAAAGCTCTTTTTCAGTAGTAGCATAATTTCTTTGAGCATTGTCTAGAGTCTTACTAGCATAATGAATAACATTTAATTTCTTATCAACTCTTTGCCCTAGAACAGCACCTACAGCATAATCACTAGCATCACACATAATTTCAAAGGGTAAATTCCAATCAGGTGGCTGAACAACAGGTGCAGAGACTAATGCTTTCTTAAGTATTTCAAATGCTTCTACACAATCATCATCAAAGACAAATGGTATATCTTTTTGCAATAAATTAGTCAAAGGCCGAGAAATTTTTGAGAAGTCCTTAATGAACCTCCTGTAAAATCCGGCGTGACCAAGGAAACTTCTTATACCTTTGATGTCCTTGGGACATGGCATCTTTTCAATAGCATCAACCTTGGCTTTATCAACTTCAATGCCTCTTTCAGAAACTTTGTGCCCCAAGACAATACCTTCATTAACCATAAACTGGCACTTTTCCCAATTCAAGACAAGATTAGTTTCTTCACATCTCTGCAAAACTCGATCAAGATTGCTCAAGCAATCATCAAAAGAGGAACCATAGACAGAAAAGTCGTCCATGAAAACCTCACAAATCTTTTCACAAAAGTCAGAGAATATAGCCATCATGCATCTTTGAAAGGTAGCAGGTGCATTACATAAACCAAAAGGCATATGTCTATAAGCAAAAGTACCAAAAGGGCATGTAAAAGTAGTCTTTGATTGATCTCTAGCCGACACAGGTATTTGAGAGAATCCAAAATAACCATCTAGAAAGCAATAGTGTGTATGTTTGCATAATCTTTCTAGTATTTGATCAATAAAAGGTAAGGCGTAATGATCTTTCTTAGTAGCTTTATTTAATTTGCGGAAATCAATTACCATCCTATAACCTGTGATAATTCTTTGTGGAATCAATTCATCTTTATCATTAGGAACAACAGTAATACCTCCCTTCTTAGGGACACAATGGACAGGACTTACCCACTCACTATCAGCAACAGGATAAATTATACCTACCTCCAGAAGCTTGAGTATTTCTTTTCTTACCACCTCTTTCATTTTAGGATTCAAACATCGTTGAGGATCACGAACTGGTTTGCCATCTGCTTCCAAATTTATTTTATGTTGACATAGAGTGGGACTAATGCCCTTAAGATCATCAAGAGTATATCCAATAGCAGCACGATGCTTCTTCAGAGTTTTCAATAATCTTTCTGCTTCATGCTCTGAAAGTTTAGCACTAATAATAACAGGATATATCTTCTTTTCATCAAGATAAGCATATTTAAGATTATCAGGCAACGGTTTAAGCTCAAACACGGGATCACCCTCGGGTGGAGGAGGATCCCCAAAAATTTCAACAGGCAAATTATGATGCAGAATAGGTTCCTGTTTAAAGAATACTTCATCTATTTCCCTTCTTTCATTCATGAACATATCATTTTCATGTTCTAGCAAATAGTGTTCTAAAGGATCACTAGGAGGTACGGCAATAGAAGCAAGACCCATAATTTCATCCTTACTAGGTAATTCTTCCTCACGATGTTGTTTACTAAATTTAGAGAAATTAAACTCATGAACCATATCATCCAAGCCAATAGTAACAACATTCTTTTCGCAATCTATCCTAGCATTAACAGTGTTCAAGAAGGGTCCACCAAATATAATGGGACAAAATCTATCTTTCGGAGAAGTAAGAACAAGAAAATCAGCAGGATATTTAGTTTTCCCACACAAGACTTCAACATCTCTAACAATTCCAATTGGTAAAATAGTATCTCTATTGGCAAGTTTAATTGTGACATCAGTACCTTCTAACTCAGTAGGTGCAATTTCATTCTTAATTTCTTCATATAAAGTATGCGGTATAACACTAGCACTTGCACCCATGTCACATAAGCCATGAGAACAATGATCTCCTATTTTAACAGAAATAACAGGCACGCCTACCACAGGTCTATGTTTATCTTTAGCACAAGGTTTAGCAATTCTAGCAGTTTCACCTTCGAATTGAATAACATGCCCATCAATATTATCAGACAAGAGATCTTTAACAATAGCAATATTAGGTTCTACTTTAACTTTCTCAGGAGGTGTATACGTTCTAATGTTGCTTTTACGAACAACAGTTGAAGCTTTAGCATGATCCTTTATTCTAACAGGGAAAGGTGGTTTGTCAACATAAGAAGTAGGAACAATAGGATCATTATAAGTGACAGTCTTTTCTTCAACTTTAATAGGTGCAGCTACTTTTACTTCTATGGGAGGATGATATTTAAACCACTTCTCCTTAGGGAGATCAACATAAGTAGCAAAAGATTCACAGAAAGAAGCTACTATCTCAGAGTCAAGTCCATATTTAGTGCTAAACTTACGGAAAATATCGGTGTCCATAAAAGATTTAACACAATCAAACTTAGGTGTCATACCTGACTCCTTACCTTCGTCGAGGTCCCAATCTTCAGAGTTGCGTTTAATTCTATCCAATAGATTCCATCTGAATTCAATAGTCTTCATCATAAAAGAGCCAACACAAGAAGTATCGAGCATGGTGTGATTGTTTTCAGAAAGCCGAGCATAAAAACTTTGCATAATTATTTTTCTCGAGAGCTCATGATTGGGGCATGAATATAACATTGATTTAGGCCTCCCCCAAGCTTGAGCGATGCTTTCTCCTTCGCGAGGCCCGAAATTATATATATAATTGCGATCACGATGAACAAGATGCATAGGGTAATACTTTTGATGAAATTCCAACTTCAATCTTTTATAGTCCCATGATCTCATATCATCACATAGCTATACCATATCAATGCGTCTCCCTTCAAAGATAAAGGGAAGACCTTCTTCTTAGCAACATCATCGGATATACCTGCAAGCTTAAATAATCCACAAACTTCATCCACATATATTAAGTGCTCATCAGGATGCTTTGTTCCATCTCCTGTAAAAGGGTTAGCTAGCAGTTTTTCCATCATACCCGAAGGAAATTCAAAAGGAGTTTCATTTTCAATAGGTTCAGTAGGTTGAGGAGCAACTCTTTGCTCTACTGGACGGGGTGACGATACCCCGAACAAGCCCCTCAGAGAATTACTTTCCTTAGTAACAAGTGACAGTAAATTTCAGCACACTATATAAATTTTTCCTTACCAAATTCCACCTACCAAAGGCGCTACACTCCCCGGCAACGGCGCCAGAAAAGAGTCTTGATGACCCACAAGTATAGGGGATCTATCGTAGTCCTTTCGATAAGTAAGAGTGTCGAACCCAACGAGGAGCAGAAAGAAATGATAAGCGGTTTTCAGCAAGGTATTCTCTGCAAGTACTGAAATAAGTGGTAACAGATAGTTTTGTGATAAGATAGATTGTAACGAGCAACAAGTAACAAAATTAAATAAAGTGCAGCAAGGTGGCCCAATCCTTTTGTAGCAAAGGACAAGCCGGAACAAACTCTTATAATAGGAAAAGCGCTCCCGAGGACACATGGGAATATCGTCAAGCTAGTTTTCATCACATTCATATGATTCGTGTTCGATACTTTCATAATTTGATATGTGGGTGGACTGGTGCTTGGGTGCTGTTCTTACTTGAACAAGCATCCCACTTATGATTAACCTCTATTGCAAGCATCCGCAACTACAAAAAAAGTATTAAGGTAAACCTAACCATAGCATGAAACATGTGGATCCAAATCAGCCCCTTACGAAGCAACGCATAAACTAGGGTTTAAACTTCTGTCACTCTAGCAACCCATCATCTACTTATTACTTCCCAATGCCTTCCTCTAGGCCCAAATAATGGTGAAGTGTTATGTAGTCGACGTTCACATAACACCACTAGAGGCTAGACAACATACATCTTATCAAAATATCAAACGAACACCAAATTCACATGACTACTCATAGCAAGACTTCTCCCTTGTCCTCAGGAACAAACGTAATTACTCACAAAGCATATTCATGTTCATAATCAAAGGGGTAATAATATGCATATGGGATCTGAACATATGATCTTCCACCAATTAAACCAACTAGCATCAACTACAAGGAGTAATCAACACTACTAGCAACCTACTAGCACCAATCCCGGACTTTGAGACAAGAATTGGATACAAGAGATGAACTAGGGTTTGGAGATGAGGTGGTGCTGGTGAAGATGTTGATGAAGATTGCCCTCTCCCGATGAGAGGAGCGTTGCTGATGACGATGGTGATGATTTCCCCCTCCCGGAGGGAAGTATCCCCGGCAGAACAGCTCTACCGGAGCTCTAGATTGGATCCGCCAAGGTTCCGCCTCGTGGCGGCGGAGTCTCGTCCCGAAAAGTTCCTCCTTATTTTTTTCTCATCGAAAGACCTCATATAGGAGAAGATGGACGTCGGAGAGCCACCAAGGGGCCCACGAGGTAGGGGGCGCGCCCTAGGGGGGCGCCCCCACCCTCATGAGAAGGGTGTGCGCCCCCTGGCCTTCATCTTTGGCGAGGATTTTTCTTTATATATTTTAAGATGTTTCATGAAGTTTCAGGACTTTTGGAGTTGCGCAGAATAGATCTCTAATATTTGCTCCTTTTCCAGCCCAGAATTCCAGCTGCCGGCATTCTCCCTCCTTATGTAAACCTTGTAAAATAAGAGAGAATAGCCATAAGTATTGTGACATAAAGTGAAATAACAGTCCATAATGCAATAAATATCGATATAAAAGCATGATGCAAAATGGACGTATCACTGTCTTCTATGGAAGATAGCAATTTTTCGAGTTCCCAACCGCTCTTGGAATTACAACAACTACCAAGTTGTTGCTATCTTCGACAAGGTTGATGCCATCCTTCGTGGTTCGACTCGATGGATATTGCTCAAAAATCAGTTTATGTACACGGATGAGTACTGTGATGCAATTCAATACGAGGGCCTTGTGTTTGCTGCCACCACTCGTGGCACTGTTTTTGCATGGCATCCTAGTAGTTTCGGTACGTTTGTCTTCCACCGTAATTATAATTGTTTCATCCACATGCATGCGGGTTAGCAAGTTTCCCTTTACTAATTAACATTCTTCTTGTGTTTCCAAGGTCCTGTGAACATCCCACCACCAATACTTGAAAAAATTTATAACCAAGGGGGATATGCCGATGGTGATGATCACGAGCAGCGCCCATATACTCTGTGGCGCCTGGCAACTAATTTCGATGGACCACCTCTTCTTGTGTGTATACAGCCCACTGATGATGTTACTGCTAAGGAAGCAGGTGTCTCCCATGGTCGCACTCTCCGGACCTATTCCAACACCCGTTGCATGGTATTCGGGATGGATACTAGTGTGCTAGCGCCAACTCCTTCTCCCTGGCACAGAATTGATAGTCTTGGAGAAAACTCGCTCTTCCTTGGACAAAACTATCCGATGATGGTGAAAGGCGATCCAACTGCTGTTGACACATTTATGAGAAGCAACTGTGTCTATACCTCGGACATTTGGGTGGTTCCCTACTGAGGGAGTCCTGGATTAGGGGGTGTCCGGATGGCCGGACTATACCTTCAGCCGGACTCCTGGACTATGAAGATACAGGATTGAAGACTTCGTCCCGTGTCCGGAAGGGACTTTCCTTGGCGTGGAAGGCAAGCTTGGCGATACGGATATTCAGATCTCCTACCATTGTAACCGACTCTATGTAACCCTAACCCTATCTGGTGTCTATATAAACCGGAGGGTTTTAGTCCGTAGGACAACATACACATCAACAATCATACCATAGGCTAGCTTCTAGGGTTTAGCCTCTCTGATCTCGTGGTAGATCAACTCTTGTAATACCCATACCATCAATACTAATCAAGCAGGACGTAGGGTTTTACCTCCATCGAGAGGGCCCGAACCTGGGTAAAACTTCGTGTCCCCTGCCTCCTGTTACCATCATGCCTAGACGCACAGTTCGGGACCCCCTACCCGAGATCCGCCGGTTTTGACACCGACATTGGTGCTTTCATTGAGAGTTCCTTTGTGCCGTCACCATCAGGCTCGATGGCTCCTATGATCTTCAACAGGGATGCAGTCCAGGGTGAGACCTTCCTCCCTAGACAGATCTTCATCTTCGGCCGCTTCGCACTGCGGGCCAATTCACTTGGCCATCTGGAGCAGATCGAAAGCTACGCCCCTGGCCGTCAGGTCAGATTCAAAAGTTTTAACTACACGGCTGACATCCGCGGGGACTTGATCTTCGACGGATTCGAGCCACTACTGAGCGCGCCGCACTGTCCCGACGAGCATGATCTAGCTCTGCCGCCGAACAGTGCCCTGGAGGCCGCACCCGCATCGGCTCCGGTCCCTAATTCGGAGCCAACTACGCTGATCGAGGATGGGTGGTTGGACGCCACCTCGGGGGCTGCGATCCCAACGGCGATTGAGCCAAACACCAGCCCCGCACTCCGCGAGACTCATGACTCCATGGAGCCGGACTCCTTTCCGGACTCCGAACCCTCCACGCCCCGGGCTATCGAATCTGATTGGGCGCTGATCATGGAGTTCACTGCCGCGGACATCTTTTAGCACTTGCCTTTTGGGGATATTCTAAAGTCACTGAAGTCTCTCTCTTTATCAGGAGAGCCCTGGCCGGACTGCGGCCAGCGAGGTTGGGATTCGGACGATGAAGAAATTCAAAGCCCACTCACCACCCACTTTGTAGCCACTGTCGACGACTTAACCGACATGCTCGACTTCGACTACGAAGACATCGATGGTATGGACGCCGATGAAGGAGATAATGAAGAACCAGCGCCTACTAGGCCCTGAAAAGCCACCTCGTCGTATGACATATACATGGTGGACACCCCAAAAGAGGGAGATGGCGATGGAACAGCGGAGGATGACCCCTCCAAGAAATAGCCTAAGCGCCGACATCAGCGGCGCCGCTCAAAATCCCGCCAAAACAAACACGGTGATTCCAGCACGGGAGATAATAATACTCCGGAAAGCGCCGAAGAAAACCCCCTCCAGCAAGATTTAGCACAGGAGGATGGAGAAACCAGCCCTCATGAGAGAGCGGCAGACAGAGAGGTCGAGGACGATAATTATATTCCTCCCTCCGAAGACGAGGCAAGCCTCGACGATGACGAATTCGTCGTGCCAGAGGATCCCATCGAGCAAGAGCGTTTTCAACATAGGCTTATGTCCATGGCAAGAAGCCTCAAGAAAAAACAGCAACAGCTCAGAGCTGATCAAGATTTGCTAGTTGACAGATGGACTGAAGTCCTTGCGGCCGAAGAGCATAAACTCAAACGCCCCTCCAAGAGCTACCCAAAGCGCAGGTTGCTACCCCAATTAGAGGAGGAAGCACTCGAAGCGGCCGACCGGCCACCTCGTGGCCGCGACAGAGAGGCCTCTCGGCCCTCCACTCAAGCCGCACCCCGTACCAAGGCACGGGACTATGCGCTGGACTTATGAGATATGTTGGAGGACAAGGCTAAACAAACAAGATCGATCTACGGATCGCGTGGGCGCCCCATGGCTCGAGACGGCATCCGTCACGCCGGCCACAAATTCGGCAGGGCCGAACACAGTAGACAAGGCTCACTGGAGCTACGTCATGATATAGCCCAGTACAGAGGCGCCGCACACCCACTCTGCTTCACAGACGAAATAATGGATCCTGAAATCCCCGAGGGTTTCAAACCCATAAACATCGAATCATATGATGGCACAACAGATCCTGCGGTATGGATTGAGGATTATCTCCTTCATATCCATATGGCCCGCGGCGACG
The DNA here is from genome assembly GCF_056163025.1 of Triticum urartu. Taxonomy (NCBI): domain Eukaryota; kingdom Viridiplantae; phylum Streptophyta; class Magnoliopsida; order Poales; family Poaceae; genus Triticum; species Triticum urartu. The sequence continues at coordinate 144,362,482 of NC_141879.1, read as the reverse complement.
ATTTCCACGCCATCAAATACCTCCCACTCAAGCTTAAAGGACTAGCTCAGCATTGGCTTCACAGCTTGCCAACAGGATCATTCAGTTGTTGGGAGGACCTGGAAGCCGCATTCCTCGACAATTTGTAGGGCACTTATGTGCGACCCCCAGACGCCGATGACCTAAGCCACGTAATTCAGCAGCCAGATGAATCGGCCAGGCAATTCTGGACACGGTTCTTAACAAAGAAAAATCAAATAGTCGACTGTCCAGACGCTGAGGCCCTAGCAGCCTTCAAGCACAATATCCGTGACGAGTGGCTAGCCCGGCACCTTGGACAGGAAAAGCTGAAATCTATGGCAGCACTCATGACACTCATGACCCGCTTTTGCGTGGGAGAAGACAGCTGGCTTGCTCGTAGCAACAATATAACCAAAAACCCTGGTAATTCAGACACTAGGGACAGTGGTGGCAGGTCGCGTCGAACCAAGCAGAAGCGCCGCATTAACGGCGACAATGCTGAGGATACGGCAGTTAATGCCGGATTCAGAGGCTCTAAATCCGGTCAGCGGAAGAAGCCATTCAAAAGGAATCCTAGGGGCCCATCCAGTTTGGACCGAATACTCGACCGCTTATGCCAGATACATGGCACCCCGAAAAGCCGGCCAATCACACCAACAGGGATTGTTGGGTGTTCAAGCAGGCAGGCAAGCTCAACGCCGAAAACGAAGACAAGGGGCTGCATAGCGATGACGACGAGGAGCCCCGGCCGCCGAACAATAGGGGGTAGAAGGGTTTTCCCGCACAAGTGCGGACGGTGAACATGATATATGCAACCCACATCCCCAAGCGGGAGCGGAAGTGCGCGTTAAGGGATGTATACGCGATAGAGCCAGTCGCCCCAAAGTTCAACCCATGGTCCTCCTGCCCGATCACCTTTGATCGAAGGGACCACCCCACTAGCACCCGTCATGGTGGCTTCGCCGCATTGGTTCTAGACCCAATTATTGACATATTTCATCTCACTAGAGTCCTTATGGACGGCGGCAGCAGCCTGAACCTGCTTTACCAGGATACAGTGCGGAAAATGGGCATAGATCCCTCGAGGATTAAGCCCACCAAAACGACCTTTAAAGGCATAATACCAGGTGTAGAGGCCAACTGTACAGGCTCAGTCACACTTGAAGTGGTCTTCGGATCTCCAGATAATTTCCGAAGCAAGGAGTTAATCTTCAACATAGTCCCGTTTCGCAGTGGTTACCATGCACTGCTCGGGCGAATCGCATTCGCTAAGTTCAATGCGGTACCGCATTACGCATACCTTAAGCTCAAGATGCCAGGCCCTCGAGGAGTAATTATGGTCAATGGAAACACCGAACGCTCCCTCTGAACGGAGGAACACACGGCTGCCCTTGTGGCAGAAGTTAAAAGCAGCCTCTTTAGGCAGTTCCCCAGTCCGGCCACTAAACGACCGGACACCGTCAAGCGCGCCCGGAGTAACCTACAACAAGACCGTCTGGCACAATCCGAGCAGGCGTAGCAATGCGGCCCCAACCCCAACCCTCGCAAAAAGGCGACGCCAGTACTTCGCGTACATAACTACGCTCTAGAGATACCATGGGCACAGGGGGAGGGGCACCATCACGGCACGCCCAAAACACGGCTTCAACCGTACCAGGGGCTGCCAATTTTTCTAATTTTCTCTTACTTTCAGGACTCCACTCTTCGGAAGGCCTGTTCGGCAGTTCAATTGCCGCACAAACGATGCAAGAACCAGGGAAGCAGACAAGCCGTGCCGCATTACGGAACTCCCAGGTGGTCTCTATCACGAGCAGTATACCTGTTTCGCATATTATTCCGCAGCTTGCCCCTGGAGCAGACACGCTACATAGTCCAACCTTTTGCTTATCGCATTATTTGTATCGTTCTGCTTTGATCGCAACTCTTTTTAATAAACAATGCATAGCTTTTGTCTATTTTTGCATTACCCTTTTTTTATATTTATATATGTTCCTTAATGACATGTCGCACCCGTACACTTTGGTACGGCCAAAATACGCCAGGGGCTTCAGTACCCCTCAACATGGTGTGAGAAGTCCGAACACTTCAACAAGTGCGGCACCCCGAACTTATAGCATTATATGCATTGGCTCTGAATCATGTCTTGGGTCAATAGTTGGGTTTGCCCGGCTCCTATGTTTTGGTGCCTTACGTTCCTCTATATCGGCTAAGGTAGCACTAGGAGAACCACTGCGATTGTGCCCCGGTTGAGCTGGGTCGAGCACCTCAGTGGAGAAAGCTAAAACTGACCGTCATGATGAGGCAAGAGCTGGTCGCTGTCCGAGAGGTCTTTTCGAGTCCTTAAAGACTTATGCCGCTTAGGGCGAGGAGCCGACTCTGTCCGGCCAAGGCGTGGATAGCCCCCCGAACTCGGTCTTCCGAATACCAGGGGCTTCGCCGAAATTTAAAATTATAGAATTCTATGGCTAAGTGAGAGTGTTCACGCATTATAGTCCGATTGCCTTGTTCGTTGGGCTGAGCGCCTCCCTCGAAGGACCCAAACATGGGGAAAAGAGCCCTCAGGTTTATCCCCGAACACCCCAGCACTAGCGGCACGGGGGCAGAAGCCGACGACTCGCCATCTCTCAGAATTGATAAACAGCCGCACAGAAGGTAATATTTTAAATTCTAACAGCATTGCTTAAGCGCATATGAACAAGTTTTCAGTGCACAGGATAAAACGAGCGAGTTTTACTCAAAAATTACATCCATAGAACATTCCTCCGCCACAAGGCGGGCACCCTTCAGAACATCCTTATAATAATTTTCGGGCTTGCGATGCTCTTTCCCCGGCGGTGGCCCGTCCTTCACAAGCTTCTCAGCATCCATCTTTCCCCAGTGCACCTTTGCACGGGCAAGGGCCCTACGGGCACCTTCAATGCAGACGGAGCGCTTGATGACTTCGAGCCTCGGACAGGCCACCACCAGCTGCCGCACCAAACCGAAATAGCTCCCAGGCTGAGCCTCTCCAGGCCACAGCCGAACTATGAGGCCCTTCATGGCCTGTTCGGACGCCTTGTGGAGCTCGAACAGTTGCTTCAACTGGTCGCTCAGGGGCACGGGATGTCCGGCCTCAGCGTACTGAGACCAGAACACCTTCTCCGTCGAGCTGCCCTCCTCGGCTCGATAGAATGCGGCGGCATCAGATACACTCCGGGGAAGATCTGCGAACGCGCCTGGAGAACTCCGGATTCGGGTAAGTAACAAGTAACTCACGCTTATGTGTTTACTTTGCATAAAGAATGCCTTACCCGCCGCTATCTTCTTCACCTCATCCAACTCATGGAGGGTCTTCTGGGATTCGGCCTTGGTAGACTTGGCACTCTCAGTAGCCGCCGCGAGCTCGGACGCTCGCGCCCTTGAGTCACGCTCCAAACTCTCATGTTTTTCCATGAGAGCTTGGAGCTCTTGCCGCACCTTGCCAACCTCGGCCTCATACTTTTCTCGCTCAGTGCGCTCCACGGCCGATCTCTTCTCGGCCTCGAGCAGCGCTTGCTTCAGGGTCGCCACCTCATACGTGGCCCCTACAATAGCCACGATAATCCTGTCACTTTTTGCAATTGCACCTTTTTATATATACATATATTTTATTTAAATAAAATATTTCTTACCTTCATTGTCCTCGAGCTGCTTCTTGGCACGTCCGAGCTCTTGCTCGGACCGCTCGAGGTTCTGCTTTAGCACGTCCACTTCCGTAGTCAGTGCGGCGGACGCCAGCAGGGAAGCCTGCACACGCATATTGACTCTTTTTAGACTCCTGCGATTTTTTATTTTTGATCCTCTATTAGGCTTTTCTTTCCAAACGCTAAACAGAGCATCAGGGGCTACTGTCTATGCGGTAATGTTATTTGCACATTCTTTACTTACCTCCAAGCCTGTTAAAAGGCTTGTACAAGCTTCAGTCAGTCCGCTCTTGGCGGACTGAACCTTCTGGATCACCGCACTCATAATAGTGCGGTGCCCCTCGTCGATGCAGGCGCCTTGGAGCGCCTCAACATATTGTCCGGCGCCTCCGGTTGGACGGAGGTCGCCGCCTCGGTGGGCTTTCTCCTCTTGGAAGGAGGTTCCCCGCCGGACTCTGAAATCTTTGAAGGTTCCAGAGCGGTGTCCGGCCTAGGGCCGGACTTGGAGCCCTGGGGGATTTCGTCCCCTTTACTCCTGGGGTCCGGGTGGTCACCTTGCGGCGCCTCCAGGACCACCTCCTCCCGGATTGGACCCTATTGGGACAACACTTTGGTGTCGTCCGTAGGGTGGGGGGAGGAAGCCGTCGGTAGCGAGTTCACGTCCGACGAGTCCAGTGAGCCGCTCGACGACGCGTCGAGCCGGTCTTTGGGTGGGCTGCATAAACATATTCGACATAAGGGAAAGTTGTGCAATAAATGAATACTATGAAATCACTCCGGTATCCGGATACTTACGATTTCGCCAGGGGCTTGGCCCTGGGTGGCCACTCCTCTTCACCGTCGTCAGCGTTGGTGGAGTAGTCCGGAGGAGGGATTCTCCCCTTCTTGGACCCTTCGGCCTCCCCAGTTGGGGCGGCCTTCCTTTTCTTCCCTTCCCCCGCTGGAGGGGGAGGGGTCTCTTCTTCCTCCTCCTCATCTTCGTGGGAGGAGTGCACTCGGAACCGTCGGATGATGGATCCGACGCCTCCTGGCGCTGGGCACTCTTTCGAGTCCCCGCGGCCTTTTTCGCGGCCTTCTTCTCCGGCACCACATAGGGTGCCGGAACCAGCAGCTTCACTAATTGAGCGTCCGCTGGGCCTTCGGGCAGAGGAGCCGGACAGTTGATTTGCCCGGACTTCTCCTGCCAATCCTGTCAAAGGTAAGGGAGCTTAGATCCCGCACAGAGTTGAACTATGAAAAACTAGTGCCCTGTAAAAGGTACAAAAAACTTACCACGCTAGCGTGACGCTGCGCACCGTATCTGCGATCCTCGGCGGCAGATGCGGGAGCCTTGGCGCCTTTGAAGGGCACCTTCCAGGCATCTTCGTACGTCGTGTCGAAGAGCTTGCTCAGAGTTTGGTGTCGCGCCGGATCAAACTCCCACAGGTTAAAAGCCCATTGTTGGCACGGGAGGATCAAGCGGATGAGCATAACCTGGACTACATTGACAAGCCTGAGCTGCTTGTTCACCAGGGATTGGATGCATGTTTGTAGTCCGGTCACCTCCTTTTTGCTACCCCACGACAGGCCCGTCTCTTTCCAGGACGTGAGCCGGGTTGGGGGTCCGGACCGGAACTCAGGGGGTGCGACCCATTCGGCGTCGCGCGGCTCGGTGATATAGAACCACCCCGATTGCCACCTCTTCAGGGTCTCCACAAAGGAGCCCTCGAGCCATAGGACATTGGCCATCTTGCCAACCATGGCGCCTCCGCACTCCGCCTGGTTGCCGCGCACCACCTTTGGCTTGACGTTGAAGGTCTTGAGCCATAGGCTGAAATGGGGGCGGATGCGGAGGAAAGCCTTGCACACGATGATAAACGCCGAGATGTTGAGGACAAAATTCGGGGCCAGATCGTGGAAATCCAGGCCGTAGTAGAACATGGATCCCCGGACAAATGGGTGGAGAGGGAAGCCCAGTCCGCGAAGGAAATGGGGGAGGAACACCACCCGCTCATGGGGCCTAGGGGTGGGGATGAGCTGCCCCTTTTCGGGGAGCCGGTACGCGATGTCGTTAGACAGGTATCCGGCCTTCCTCAACTTTTTGATATGTCCCTCCGTGATGGAGGAGACCATCCACTTGCCTCCCGCTCCGGACATGGCTGGAGAAGGTTGAGGTGAGGAGTGCGGACTTGGGCGCTGGAGCTCGAGTGCGCAAGAATGGATAGGCGAAGGAGGAAGAGGGCGTAGGTGAAAAGGTGGATCCTTATCCCCTTATATGGGTGGACGCAACTACATGTCCCCACCAGCCTGGTAAAACTCGCTTATCTCCCAAGCGCCGTAATCAAAGGCGCGGTTGGGTTACCCACGCCCGTATTAATGAGAATCCCGGAATAAGGGGACACGGTCTCTACTTTAACAAGACGTGCCAAGGAAACCGCCTCGCATAACGCGCTGAGATGGGACAGTAAAACGCTTTGAATAAAAGCTTGGCCATGGTGTGATGTCACACTACGGAGTGCGTCAGCAGATTAGATTTGTGTAAATATTATTCTCTCTATGGCGATATGTGGAAACTTATTTTGCAGAGCCGGACACTACCTTTGTGTTCAAAATCTTCTATGAAGTACTTGGAGGAGGAACCCGCCTTGCAATGTCAAAGACAATTTGCGCGCCGGACTCGTCGTCATTGAAGCCTGGTTCAGGGGCTACTGAGGGAGTCCTGGATTAGGGGGTGTCCGGATGGCCGGACTATACCTTCAGCCGGACTCCTGGACTATGAAGATACAAGATTGAAGACTTCGTCCCGTGTCCGAAAGAGACTTTCCTTGGCGTGGAAGGCAAGCTTGGCGATACGGATATTCAGATCTCCTACCATTGTAACTGACTCTATGTAACCCTAACCCTATCCGGTGTCTATATAAACCGGAGGGTTTTAGTCCGTAGGACAACATACACATCAACAATCATACCATAGGCTAGCTTCTAGGGTTTAGCCTCTCTGATCTCGTGGTAGATCAACTCTTGTAATACCCATACCATCAATATTAATCAAGCAGGACGTAGGGTTTTACCTCCATCGAGAGGGCCCGAACCTGGGTAAAACTTCGTGTCCCCTGCCTCCTGTTACCATCCGGCCTAGACGCACAGTTCGGGACCCCCTACCCGAGATCCGCCGATTTTGACACCGACACCTACCCTAGTACTGATATAGTAGGCCGCTTCAGCCTGGATGATCAGTCCTGCGTTGGTCTCTAGATCGACAACGGATGGCCCGTCCCAGAGAATCACTTGTGGTTCAAAGCAAGCGTTTCCAACGCCGCTGGATGGTTGAGTTAAAGTTCATTTCATGGTTTGTTATTTGTTGTGTGGTGAAAACTTTAGTATTTATAATGTATCCTCGTTGTCGATGTGGGTTGATGACCTGTTGTATGTAATAAAATGATATGCCTGTGATAAACTTACTAAATTTATGAATGGCTTTCGAGTCGCTTCTCTGAGTGAGTGGTGCGACGAGGCAAAAAAATATTTTCTGAATACATAATTGTACGTGCATTGCAATAGGTTATCGGATGAGGCCAATCAACAATAGTAGTACACTATTTGTACTAGCTTCACATGCTTCGTGCGTCGGGCGGGTGTTTTTACTGTAGCCATATGTTAATGTGTTTGTTGTACGTAACCAGCACCTCGAATCCTCGATACTAGTATACTATATACTAGTAGGAGTAAGTAGTAGGAGTAGTAGGGTGGCATGGGCCAGAACAAGCATTCACGTCCAGGAGTACGGCACACGCCACCACCACAACATCCATCTGACACCATATTATTTCTTGGAGTCCGCGCTAGAGCAATCTCTTCAACCTTGTCGTTTCTCTAACTTCAGCCATCGCGCGGCGGGCCAGGTGGGGGTTTGCCGATAGTCGGTTTCCTTAACTGCAGTCCCACTTGTAAGGCCAACTCCAATGCATGACCCCAAACGCACCTCCGTTTTGCACGAACTCCAACGATAATTTTGACTAGAAAAGCAAGACCAAAGAAAACAAGAACCACAAGAATACATTTTACTACTCCTGTAAGTTGGATTAGTGCCTTCTCGATGTATTCATTGTTGATCTGCGGAGGCTCGATCTTGCGTCTATGCTAGCTAAAAGTGATAGAACATCTACTAAATTGCGCTCTATCAATATATGGATGTACTCTTCTTCCCAATACAAAAACTTGCATACATTCTACTCCCTCCGTTGCACAATACATGCCTTCTATTTGTCAAAATATATATGTATCTAGACATGTCTTAGTATATAGGTTCATCCATTTTTGGACAAATGGAAGTCAAGTATTTTGGAACGGAGGGAGTACACAATAAATTTTTTAAGTTAGCACAACTAGTCTAATCCGAGAGCAGAACCGAAGATTTGGTCGGGTTCTTCCTCCTTTTGCCGACACGTGGGACATCCAGCATCCAGGTCATGTCATGAAAGAAAATACAGTGGTAGTTGAAGCCACGAGATGGCATCTTGGGTTAAACTGTAAATAGAATCTTACTACTCTTGAGTAACTCCAAAAGCGGCCACCGAAGAACTTTATTGGATTTGTTTTTCATCACCAGCACGTCGAGGTGAAAGATGTGCAAGTTCAGTGGGTCCTCTTGCGTTTTCACTGACATGTGGGGCCGCATGTGAGCAAACAGACGATGGGCTCCGTGCGTCCGCTGGCTGGCTGAGAAGAGAGATAGAGGAGGGCTGAGCACGGACTGCAGGAAATTTGTTCTATGTACCTCGATATAGGCTTGATATAGTGGGGTGGCATGGGCCATAACTAGCATTCACGTCTAGCAGTACGGCACACGCCACCCACACGAGTCCCATCCGACACCAATTTTCTTGGAGTCCGTGCTACAACCATCTCTTCTCCCTCCTGTTTTCTCAGCCATCGCGCGGTGGGCGGGGTGGGGGTTTGCCGATAGTCGGTTTGCTCAACTGTGGTCCCACTTGTAAGTGAAAATGCAACACTGCACGCATTCCCGCTTGAGCGGCGTGCCGGACCAACCGTGTGGGGGTGCGACGCGAACACGGCAGGCTTTTCCTTTTGAACTCGTAACTTGTAAAATTTGGTTCTGCTCCATGGCGCGATCGATAGATAGAAAATAACGATTTTGCCTAAAGTAATGAGGAGTTTGGTTCTGGCGTCGTTCATGCATGGAGTACGTACAAAAATTATGAAGTTGATGCGAAAGGTAAGATAATTACTGTAGTATCATATACTACTACATGGATTTGACGGAAAGATAAAAATACATACGGATCCATCAACGTTCAACGACATCCTCACGCCCTAGTGCGCCGGGTCACCAACCGACGTGTGAGAAGCAGTGGCGTTGGCGGCGAGCTCAACGTGCTTCTGAACAGTGCCGTCCAAGGTTGCCCTGCGCTCCAAGAAGGCCAGCGTCCAATCGTCCTCCTCTTGCATGTAGTAGTCCTTGTGGATGATTTGCGCGTAGACATGGGTGATTATGTCGATGGTGTCTTGCTGCGCCAGGCGCCGCGCAGTTAGCGCGACCTCGAGGTGGACATTCTCCAGCGTGACGGCGGGCAGTCGCAGGGCCACCAGTGCGTCGAAGAGGTTGTTACCATAGTGGCCGTTGAGGGTGGCAGGCATCACAGAGCCTGGGCGCATCGGTTGGAGGCTTATGTCAAAGTCGTCCGCAAGCTTCTCGACGACGGTGAACTTGTCGAGGAAACCGACGAGGACCTCGTCGAACAAGGAGACGAAGCTGTTGTCCAAGCAGCCCCTCGCCCTGGCGGCCTCAAGCAATACTACCTGGAGACGTTCCTCGGTGTCGGGCCGCAGGCCGGCATTGTGGACCATCTGGCACAGCTGGCTGATGCTCGTGCTCATCGCCTCCATGGGTCTAGCGTAGCTTCTAGTCAACTGATCTTGCGATTCGAGTGATCACTCAGCCCTTGGTTAGCATGTGTAGGTGCGTAGGATTTCGTACTACTCCTCGGCCCTCTACTGCACCTGCCTTTGGCTGTATGATAGGTGGGCCAGCCACCCCCTGGGGCCACGTGTCATTCACCCAAAGGCAGTTGCCATAAGTCAATGAAGCCGCGTCCCCCTCCGTGCCGGTGCAGTATAGTCATCTCACCGGACCTCTAGCTGGGGCCAAACGAGAGAAGTTTGATGTTTACTGGTTTATTGGTCCCCTTTGCATTTTTCGCCAAGTTTTGACCTTTGATTTAACTAATAAAATGTTAATGCATGTAAACAAAAATGTTGTGTAAGTCACCTTACGAAAACCAAATAATCCCAAAATACTTAGGCACGGTGCATTAACTCCCTCCTTGTTTCTTATTTCGTGACATATCAACCAATGAGAGATGTGGGCCGTGCATGCTTTCAATGACTTGAGACTACCAAACATGACATGCAGTGTTTAGTTCATTGCATGTAATCCTATTAGTACTCTAGTTAGGAGTAGCAAAAAACATTAAGTTCTCTCGCCGATAGGAATAAAACACCATGTATTTATTTACAGAGGGAGTAGTACATTTTTGGTGAAATGCATTACTAGATATTGCTAGTCAAATACTAAAATCTAGATGGACGTGGTAGTACTCCTAAATCCAGATGGTGGTGCTACTAGTACTAGTAGTAGTAGTACCAATGTAGTAGTAGGAGTACTAGCACTGTACTACCCATTGGTCAAATTATTACGTGCTGCTCCTCACAGTGAAGTGACAAGACCCTGCGCCGGAGATGACACCTGAGTATAGGCGCCGTGTTCGGCATACCATAGTCAGCCTCATCGTCTGCAGTCACTATCATCATGGCTGTAGAGCTAGCCTGCTTACAACTAGCCCTGTTCGACATAATTTCCCATGCGTAGATGCCCGTGCATTGCACGGAACACCAAGATTGGGGGCGGACGGCTCCGGCAGCGGCCATCGCGCCAGATTTTTCCACGGCCTTCTACTCCTAGATGTGGTGGGGAGGAGATGAGGCTGATTGTGAGAGACAAGGAGTTGTTTGTAAATAGGGAACAAGTGCGGGCATCTTTTTGCAAAAATGGAGAAGCTTGGTTTGTATGCGTCAGATCTAGATCCGACGGCTATTGGTGAAAGATGGGAGGCACAACATCATCACCAACTCAAGACCTGTTTGATTCGCAGGATTTTGAAAACGCAGGAATAGGACACGGCAATATTACAAGTTTCAAACTGATATTACAAATGTTAGGAGTAATGCTGCACCTACGAAGAGGGAATTACTAGGAAGTTTACGTAAGAAATTTCGTTACTTTAGGTGGATGCAGCATTATCGTACAAACTAAATCCACCGCCCTGACAAGTCACTAATGGGCAAATAAGTTTTCGAGTCTCTGGCCACTTGATGTTTCAAAAAAAAAATTCAGCTTCTGTGGAGAAATGAGCTCCACTGTGTACCCGCACGGGTGTGGCTAGGCACGAAGCGTGAGTACATGCACGGTGCACCTATTCTCTTATTGTATACGTACACCACCTACGTGGGGTTGTGTGAGAGAGATACAAACCTAGAGAGATATAGTGTGTGGGTTCTTGAGAGTTTTTTTGTGGGGGGGGGGGGTCAATCAAAAAATTTAACACATGCAATGTGTGTGAAATGGAGTCCTGGATATAACATATATATAGAGGGGGCGATCCACGAGAAGAGAGTCGAGGTATCATCGGCTTGAGGTGTCCATAGAATCGAAGAGAGGGATGATGTGTGTGTGTGTGTGTGCGCGCGCGATCGATAAAGAGTGCCATCGAATTTGTGTGTGCCCACGTCAAAGATATAGAGTGGCTGGCCTACTGGAACGTGAGATGGGACATGTGCAATTTGTCTCTGTGGCATGGATACCTACCTGCAGCGCTCGTCTATCGGTGTGTGGTGGGGGAAGAGGGAGGCCCAATTAACTATAGAGGTACAATGGCTGGTATATGTGTGGACGAGGAGAGAGGCCTACCTCATGTATTAAGGAGATCAATCTGCCTCATGTATTAAGGGAGATCGATCGGCATCCATGCATATGTGCAGGAGATGAATAAGGTTGGGAGAGAAATAGAGCTAGAGTGTTGGAGGGGGTGGTAGTGGAGTTGCTTCTAACAAATGGTGGGATAGGCTTGCTAGACAAACGGAGGGCACGCCCGCAATATCAATAAGAGAGGAGATGGCTGCTTGTTGTCTGTGTACGTGCGAGTGAGAGACGGGTCAGGAGGCATGCACGAATGATGAGGGGGCGATGTGGCTGTGGTAAGCAGACGTAACTACATAGGAAGATCAATCGCCCTTTGTAAGAGAAAGGAGAGACATAACTTGTGAGGTACGTCGATCAATGGGGGGTAGTTAAAGTCAATCTAGGTATATGTTGGGAGATCGATCGGTATACATGCATGTGTGTGTTAGAAGCAAATGAGGCACGAGGAGAAGGATAGAGAGAGAGGGATGCATGTAGGAGGTGGTACGAGAGGCATACTATATCGAGGGGGAGGAGTGTGCGAGTACGAGAACGATGAAAAGAGTGGTGGGAGTGAGGCATGGACGGTGACAAGAGAAGAGGGGAAGCTTGTGTTTGTGCTAGGCACACCTGGCTAGAGAGGCATATCGATCGATGTGTGCCGTAAAGAAGGAGCTGGGGGGCCTACACACACCATGGGTGAACGACCTAAAGTGAAAAGACGAATTTGCGCGATGGAGCTAGAGAATGCTGAGGGAGGGTGAGAGGGATGCGGCCGTGTGCATGCACAAGAGAAAGTTAGCGCTAGCTACAAAGATAAGAGGGTTGTGTGGGTGCAAAAGACGAATAGAGATCATATATACTTCATTATAAAAAGTGAATTCGGATATTTGAAGAATTTATCATAGTGTTTCAAATTGACGGATGTGTGAATATTTATAATGGTGATACACATGGTGTGGTTATGAACATGGTATACTACATTTAATATATTTTATCTCTACTCTTATAGAAAAACGGAGTTGTTGATGATGGTGTGCCTGCCATCCTGCATTATAGGTCGTCTGATTTATATCTGGCAGATAGCAAGGAAACTATGATGGTTGAAGTTGCAACAATCATGATTGTAGATTCTTATTGAAATAGAGAAACGAATTCAAATTTAGTTCAAATTGCAGCGGTATATAGACATTTGGAATGCACTAAAATGTTGGTATGAGTAGGTTACATGCATTATACAGCAAGCGAAAAAATTTAATCGGACATAACATGGATTCATACTCCCTCCTTCCATCTATATAGGGCGTAATGAGATTTTTAAGACCGCCTTTGACTATTGACAAGATTAATAGTACATGACATGCACAATGTGAAAATTATATCATTGAAAGAACCTTTCACAGACGAATTTAATGATGTGCTTTGTGTAAGTTGCATGCCATATATCATTGCTCTAATATTTGGTCAAAGTTAGCATCGAAAAACGCATTAGGCCCTATATAGACGGAAGGAGGGAGTAGCTTTGAATAGCATTTGTATAGTAAAACGGGGCAAGACTCTCTCTTTGTGTGGTGTGAATAGTTTTATTTTTTCGTTTTCTTTTTGGTTGAGGGAAGTGCGAATTGATTTGGTACGTACAAGTACAATATTACTACACGTTAGGCTTGTCCCTAAAATTCAACCCGCGTCTTGTTATATCCCGAAAATTCAGATATTGTGCTCCCAAAACTGGCGCCTTCACAACCCCCGCCTTGCTATCCCGAAATTACAACGCGTGCGAAAACTCCCTCCAGCTGCCAAATCCCGACACGTGAAATCCCCCTTATAACCCTGAGCCGAAAGGGCCGCTAGTTCAAATCGGTGGGGGGTACTTTTGTAACACACCCTACATTTTGGACAAGCGCGTTCCTAAGTCATGCTTCACCACCTCCCATCGCCCCCTTTTCACCATTCGAAATCCCAGGCCGCCATAACCTCTCCGCTCCAGCCGCGAAACCCCACCCTCCTCTGTCCGCCACATCACCGCTGCCCAGCCGGAGCCTCTTCCCCGACGACGTCGTCCACCGCAACAGCTCGACGTCCCTCGTCCACCTCCCCGGATGAGGATCCGTCGTCCATCTCGCTGTCCCGCCAGTTCAGCCGCCTCGTCCTCCACCTCCAAGGAGCTGCTCCGACGACCGCCTCGTCTATCGCAGCTGCTCCATCCCCACAGCGCTGCCTTAACCTGCTCCACCGGAACCGCAGCATCCTCACCGACTCCTCGGACGAAGCCGAGGCCTACTCGGCGCCACCAAAGAGGTTGTACACTCATCACATCGCACCTTCTCCTTAACTCGACCTCCCGGCGCCGACGGTGCTCCATCCCGCACCCCCATGGAGCGGCTACCTTGAAGCCGGCGCCACGGGCGACATCTCCACGGCAGCTCTCCCCCAGTGCGAGGCCCCTTCGGCGGCGGCGGCCATACCAGTCGGATCTGGTGCTACTGCTCCGGCTCTCGCTCGAGTGCTCGCTCGCCCAGCTGCTGCTGCTGCTCTCCCCCTCGCTCGTGCTGCTGCTCTGCTCCGATTAAGCCACACTTCAGTCGACTGAATCGACTTATGGGTCAGTCGATTTTCAGGGGTTGGGGGGGCTCGCCGGAGTTAAGGAAGAACCACCCGCAGCGGGGATGGGGGCTCGCCGGAGAGGTACCCCACTATCTATCTTAGGGTTCAGGGTGGGCGGGGGCCCTAGAGGGCTGGCCGAGGCGGCGGTGGCGAGTTGTTTCAGGGCGGCGAGGCGGCGCTGGGGCCGGCGGTTCGGCCGGTGGTGGCCGGCGGCTCAGGGGGGTGCAGGTTGAAGATGAACTGCAAGCCCTCCCTAAACTACATGTCAAGTGCCTCTCTGCTACCATTGCGTTCAGTTTCGACAGTAGCATTCAGATTCCACAGTAAATTTCAGTTTCAATAGTTAAGTTCAGAGTCAACAGTTTTTACCTCATCTGTTGTAGTCAGGTGGTTTTTGGTGATGTTAATTTTACATCCATTTTACATCATCTATTGGAGATGCTATTAGAATCCCACTTGAGATTGACGATGTCTGTCTTGTGCTGCTTCAGCCTTGACGTCTTACGGCTCACCGGAGCTGCTCCAACGACAGAACGATCCATCACAACAGAGCAGTGCCCTGGACGCCGTCTATAGATTCCTCAGATCTTCCTCCACACCTCCGACAGCCACCTATGCCTCAACTTCTTCAGCGACCAACCCAATGATGCTGAGGTCGACACGGCTACGGCAAAGAGGTTGTACACTTGTTGCATCACTTATTACTATACATTCACGTCGATCCATTAGGGCTATTTTGGTTCAACGGAAAAACATTGATCCACTGGTTGTTACCATCACTCTAATTCTGCATGCTCTCCTTACATAATCTCACCATATTTTTTTCGTATGCATGTCAGATATTGTACACAGTCATGCTGAACATGTAGAGAAAAAGAGAAGAGTTTTGCGCGGCAATACAATGTCATGCAGACATCGCTCCATGGTGGGTTCAATGGCAAACCCTCCCTACCCCTCTCCAGATTGTAATCCAGAGGAAGATATCTGTTCTGAGGCAGATTCGGACGCCGCTGACCACTCCTATTTACCCCCCAAGGTGTTTGCTCTACCTTGGCATGATGTTAGTCATATCATGCATATGTTGCCTTGCAGTGCTTACTTTTGACATCATATATGTCATCTGCTTAGTTTAGACATGTTCTGTAATGCCACCTGTTTAGTTTTTATATCATATATGGGAATTATGCAGTCTCATGTCTTTTAGCCAGCCATAATATATGTGAAATGTGCAATGCCATCCTGTTTAACCAGGCATCATATATTTGAATGATATCTTGCCCATCCTTTTCTTCATTACATTTCCATTTGTCGACAATGTTTGTACATTAAACTACTCTTCCTGTGAATCAACCATTTGGGTGGGAGATGGAAAAATCTGGAGTGAAAACAAGGCCTTCAGAGCAGACAGTGCTACCTATCGAAGCAGATCTCTTGTTGGGTCCCGATAGCTCCTCAGAGATGGATTCAGAGACAGATGACCAATCCTATTCCCCCACTGAGGTGTATGCTCTAACTTGGCACGATTATACTGCTCATATCATGCATACGGTGTCTTGCATTGCATAGTTTAGACATCATATACACAATATTCAACACCATGTTCTTAGTTCAGACATCATATCGAATGCCCTCTGTTTAGCATATAAATCACATATGTGAGTTAAATGATGCTAATTACTTAGATAACATGTAGGTGAATTATGTCATGCGATCCTGTTTAGTTATTCATCATATCTTTGAATTATGTTATGCTATGCTATCCAGTTTAGATAGACATCATATATGTGAAATTATGTCATGCTATCCGTTTTAGTTAAACAATATACATGTCAACTATTTCATGCCCTCTTTTTTCCACACTATCTATTGCATCTGTCTCTCATACAATGTCTGTACATTCAACTATGTTTCCTGTTTATCAGCCATTTGAATTGGAGCGGGTGATGCCAGTATCTAGCGGACTAAAAACACGGTCTTCAAATAAAACAGTGCTACCTCTTGGTGGAGATAGCACCCCGGTTGTACATGCACAAGAACCAGCCCTACCACACATAACCCAAACTCTCGCAGATTGTACCCCTACTACGATGGACAGAGAACCAGCTTCACCCAATCTAACCCCAACCCCAGCCGATAGTAACCCAGTTCCTGTTGACACAGCACCATCTCCATCACAGAGCTCCCAAACAAGAGCAGTTAGTAAGGCAGCTCCAGTGCCCAAAGGGCCAGTACTATCACGGCGAACCCCAACTCCACCAGTTAGTACGCCTATTCCTGTGGAGGAAGCACAACCAGCTAGTCATAGTTTAGCATCTATCGCATTTGATGTTGTTAAATCATATGTGCGTATCTTCCCATCTTGGAAATATTATACTGAAGATGAAGGAAAATGCAAGTTGCAGGCGTTTGTCCAGGAGTTATGTGTAAGTAATGTTATTCATGGCAATTACTTTGCTTCGTCCCATACATCCTACCTCCATGATGGTTATAATACAACAAATTTTCCAATTTTTCTCTATAGAGAAGGACCGATTTGGAAGCTCAGGATGAGGTAACCTGTGCTAATACCTCTGCTATCTTCAAGAATGCTTGGTGGCAGTATCAGAATTACCTGAAGAAAACATACTTCACCGGCAAAGAAACTCATCAAATGCCCCTACGTTCTCCTGAGACACATTTACTGGACGATGACTGGGAACGCCTTGTTCTGTACTGGTCCCGAACCAAGAATGTGGTAAGGTCTATGAGCTCATTTTCTATTTTTAAGTATTATATTCTTGCGTCTTACTGTACTCTGTTCATGTAGAACAAGTGCATAAGCCTGAAGAACAATTGTTCTAATTTAAGATTCCATTGCTACCATAGGACATAGATATATGTTTGTTTGATGCTTTTATTATGTACTAGTACTTGGCAATAGAAGACTTGGTAGTTTAATCCTGTCCACCTTACTAATGAACTGGTTCACCGAAATGAGTTTCATATACTAGTACGTGCTAAACTTGTTATGTGTCTGCTTGTTTCTTCTTTTAGAATGCTGACAGAATATTGGGGAAGAGTGCCTTATTAAGAAACGGTAAAGGAAGTAATGCAGATAAGGTTCAGGATAGTGACACATCCTGTCTTGGTTTAGTGTTGGAGTTACTGGCCACTACCGCCTGCACAAGCTATTCAAACTCACTGTCTGAATCAGTTCGGTTTCTTGAGTCTCAACTACAAGCTGAAAGACATCGATCAGCTGTGCTGCGACAAGAAGCGGAAGGACTGCGGAAGTCCCTGGAGCATTCAGATGCATACTTTCTGGTGCAACAACAAGCATTGGAGGATTTTAGCGCCAAACAGGACAAAGATAATCAGCTTGCTAAGCTTATTTCCAGCATGGTGGATACCCAGGATAACGTTTCTTGAGCTCTTCTGAAGTTGTTTCAGTTATGCTCTTGTTTTGCTGCCGCATTTATTTGCACTGGTGGCCAATTTTGACGGCCAGTGTATATGATATACTGCTTTGTTCCCTATATTTGCACTGGTGGCGAACTTTGATGCCCAGTGGATGTAATATGTGTAATAACCGTGATAGCCTAGCGTTAGTTGCTTGCTTATTTATTTCCTTGTTGTCTTGTTTATTTGTTTGCTTGTAGTCATTGCAGTTCTTTTTCCGTGGTTAACTAGTGGCTGCAATAACCTATGTTTTAAAACTAGGCCACAATAACCATGGGCTAATATTTACTGTAGTGACACTGGGCCTCCTACGGCCGTAGAAACAGTGGGCCTTCTACAGGCCGTAGAAATAGTAGGCCTTCTACGGGCCGTAGAAACAATGGGCCTTCGACGGGCTGTATCATCAATGGGCCTTATACGGGCCGTATGATCGATTGGCCAAACATGGGCCAATAATAGGCCGCATTATGGCCGTAAACGGGCTAGAGTTGGAATCGTCCGTTCATGGGCCGACCGTAACGGTCCATCGTTAATAGGCCGTATTTGATGACGCTATGAAAACAGCCCAACGTATTAACGGACCACAAACAGGCCGACTGTAACCACGGGCTGAATTTGGCCCACAAGCAGAAAATGACAGTAACAGGCCATAAGTAAACGAATGTTGGAAATGAGCCCAAGAATAAATGGGCTCTGAGAAGGCCGAAAGATAATATGGGCTGGAAACGGCCCAACGGAATAACGGACCGTTAATGGGTATAAAGTGATACACTGTTCATTACGGGCCAGTTTCACCATGGGCCGTTAATGAGTGTAAAGTGATACACTGTTCATTACGGGCCAGTTTCACCACGGGCCATTAATAGGCCAAGAGTTACATAGGGCCTCATATGGGCCGAAAGATGTCATGGGCCATACATGAGCCAGAAGTGAAAATGGGCTGGAATCATATTGGATGGCCCAGATGACGCTACTGGGCCTAATTCGGATAGGGCGTAATGGGCCTTGGGTTAGCGGGCTGTAAATGGGTTATATGCGAACAGACTGTTAACAGGCTTTCCATGGGCCGGCCCGCCACCATTTGACCAAGTCAAATGGGCCGGCCTTTTCACAGGAATGGGCCTCTGTTGGGCCGTGCCACGTGTCGACGTATCATAGGCGCCTATCTGACCCACTGACGAGCTGACACGTGTTTCATCCGGCCAATAAGAATTTTACACGTGGAAATTTCCCATTGGTCGGGGCTGTTAACGGGTTATCAGATCCAAAACCCGACCCGATAGCTTAACGGCGTTCCGTTACGGTGGATGCCACGTGTCGCTCACCCTTGACGAAAGCACTTCTGTGACACGCGATTTATCGTCATGGAAGTGGACACTTCCGTGATGATAATTTTGGTAATGTCATGAAACACTTCTACAACAGCACAGGTATGACTATCTTGATTCTGTCATAAATTTGTCATGGATGTACATGCATGACAAAAAACGCGACCTACTGTGACAAACACGTATCATCACGGAAGTGTTTTTTTGTAGTGATGGCAATTCTGCTGAAAACAGCATCAGTCCGGGTTAGTTCCATTCAAATCATGCAAGTTAGAGTCCAAAACAAGGGCAAAAGTGTTTGGAAAAGTAGATACGACGGAGACGTATCAACTCTCCCAAGCTTAAACCTTTGCTTGTCCTCAAGCAATTCAGTTGATAAACTGAAAGTGATAAAGAAAAACTTTTACAAACTCTGTTTGCTCTTGTTGTTGTAAATATGTAAAGCCAGCATTCAAGTTTTCAGCAAAGATTATGAACTAACCATATTCATAATAAAGCATAGGTCTCATGTTTACTCATATCAATGGCATAATCAACTAGCGAGCAATAATAATAAATCTTGGATGACAACACTTTCTCAAAACAATCATAATATGATATAACAAGATGGTATCTCGCTAGCCCTTTCTAAGACCGCAAAACATAAATGCAGAGCACCTTTAAAGATCAAGGACTGACTAGACACTGTATTTCATGGTAAAAGAGATCCAATCAAGTCATACTCAATGTAAACTAACAGTAATGAATGCAAATGACAGCGGTGCTCTCCAACTAGTGCATTTTAATAAGAGGATGATGACTCAGCATAAAAGTAAATAGATAGGCCATTCGTAGAGAGAAGCAGGGATTTGTAGAGGTGGCAGAGCTCAGTTTTAAAATAGATATGAATAATATTTTGAGTGGTATACTTTCATTGTCAACATAACAACCAAGAGATGGCGATATCTTCCATGCTACACACATTATAGGCGGTTCCCAAATGGAGTGGTAAAGTTTATACTCCCCCTCCACCAACAAGCATCAATCCATGGCTTGCTCGAAACAATGAGTGCCTCCAACTAATAAGAGTCCCAGGGGGAGTTTTGTTTTCAATTATTTTGATTTAGTTTGCATAAAGTATGGGACTGGGCATCCCAGTGACCACCCATTTTCTCGGGAGTGAGGAGCAGAGTCCACTCCTCTTGAGAATAACTCATCTAACATGGAAGATACGGACAGCCCTAGTTGATACATGACCTATTCGAGCATACAAAACAAGATATTTATTTGAAGGTTTAGAGTTTGGCACATACAAATTTACTTGAAACGGCGAGTAGGTACCGTATATAGGTAGGTACTAGCATATGCCCATGCGTTGCAACGGGAGATAAATAGTATGCATTTAAAGTCAGTGACAATTATATGTGCAAGCAAAATCTTATGTGCACATGAAAAAAAGAACGTTTAGGTTCTCAGTTTCGCCGCGTGTGAAAGAATCAATTTGCTATTTTTCCATTCATTAATCGAGGGCATTTAAGAGTTTTGTTACGTCACCGTACGTCAGATAAGGCACATGAGTTATTCAATCTACTTTTCCTTTCAATCATGTCGATCGAGGGGATTTTAAGGTATGAAGTTTCTAAATATTCTAAGAGACATGAACAATTTTTTAAATATGGAACAGTTTTTTTTAATTATGTACACTTTAAAAAAACATGAACAAAATATGAAAAGGAACATCTTTTTAAATTATCAAACATTTTCTGAAAATACCAACTTTTTTTATAAAAATATTAACATTATTTGACTTTGTGAACATTTTTTAAAAACGGGAACATGTGTTGAAAATTCATAAGATTTTTAGAAAATGTGTATCTTTATACAAAGCATTATTTTTAATTGTGCAAATTTCACTAAAAAGGAATATTTTTCGAAGTTGGAGCATTTTTGAAATGCCACTTTAATCTAAGAATCTCAAACAATTTTTAAAAACAATAATTGTTTTTTAAAAAACGGGAATTTTTTTGCAGGTTTCGAATATTTTTCAAAATAGCAACAAAATTTTGGAGTTCTTAACATTTTCAAAAAATTGTTTTTCTTAAGTCTGAATTTTTTTGAGAGTTTTTAATTTCAGAAATAAATTCTAAATGAAAAATAAACTTGGAAGGGAAGAAAGAGATAGGGAAAGGAGAATAAAATAGAAATAAACACAGAAACAAAGAAAATGGGCCAACCCACTATTGGTTGTCCTGTGCGAAAATCCGACAAAAAAACATGAACATTATTTGTATTTTTTAACATTTTTTAAAATTGGAACATGTGTTTCATAAGATTTTTAGAAAATGTGTATCTTTTATACACGAAGATCATTTTTAGTTTTGACAATTTAAATAAAAATAATAATATTTTCTTAATTTGATGCATTTTTTGAAATGCCAGTTTCTTTTTATACATCTCCAACAATTTTGAAAAGTATGTTTTTTTGCAAAAATGGGAAACTTTTTGCATCTTCTGAATATTCTACAAAATAGCAAGAAAATTTTGGAATTCTGAACATTTACAAAAAAATTAATTCTGAACATTTTTGAGAATTTTTAATTTACAAAATAAATGATAAAATAAAAATAAAATTGGAAGGGAAAAACGAGATAAAAAAATAATAATAATAGAAGTAAAACACAGAAACAAAGAAAAATGGGCTAGCCCAATATTGGTTGTCCTGTGCAAAACTCGACCATTTGTCGCCTAGTGCGGGAAATAGTATTTTATCAGCTACGTTGGCAGATAAATAAGTGGGCTGGCTTCGCTGGGCCAGAGCGCGCGGCCCATGTACAGAAATTATTTTCGGCATAAAAAATTAGTACCACCTCGGATAGCAAAAAAGTTCTTTTCGGCGGTGAACGGATGAAAAAAATGGCGAAACACACCTTGCTTTATTAGTAGGTATAGATGGTGGACTCATATGGGATAACTTTGAGGTTTATGGAGTTTGATGCACAAGCAGTATTCCCGCTTAGTACAGGTGAAGGCTAGCAAAAAACTGGGAAGCGACCAGCTAGAGAGCGACAACAGTCACGAACATGCATTAAAATTAATCAACACCGAATGCAAGCATGAGTAGGATATAATCCACCATGAACATAAATATCGTGAAGGCTATCTTGATTTTGTTGCAACTACATGCGTGAACATGTGCCAAGTCAAGTCACTTCAATCATTCAGAGGAGGATACCACCCTATCATACCACATCACAACTATTTTAATAGCATGTTGGCACGCAAGGTAAACCATTATAAGCTCCTAGCTAATCAAGCATGGCACAAAAAATTATGATCTCTAGTTGTCATTGCAAACATGTTTATTCATAATAGGCTGAATCAAGAACGATGAACTAATCATATTTACAAAAACAAAAGAGGTCGAGTTCATACCAGCCTTTCTCATCTCAGTGAGTCCATCATATATCGTCATAATTGCCTTTCAATTGCACGACTGAATAGTATGAATAATAGTAATAGTGCACGTGCATTGGACTAAACTGGAATCTGCAAGCATTCAATAAACTGGAGAAGACAAGGCAATATGGGCTCTTTTGTCAGATCAACAATAATGCATATAAGAGTGACTTCAACAGTTTAATCATGGTCTTCTCCTATCGACCCCAAATAAAAAAAAGAAATAAAACTATTTACACGGGAAAGCTCCCAACAAGCAAAAGAAGAACAGGAAATATTTTTGGGTTTTCTTTTTAATTACTAATACAAGCATGGAAAGTAAACTAATTAAAAACTACAACTAATTTTTGTGGTTTTTCTTAAGGTTTTATTAAGCACACAAGAAGAAAGCATAAAAAGGAAAATAAACTAGCATGGATGATACAATGAAAAAGTATAAGCACCGACATCTAGCAATGAGTGTGTGAACATGAATATAATGTCGGTGAGAAATACGTACTCCCCCAAGCTTAGGCTTTTGGCCTAAGTTGGTCTATGGCCACAGTTGGCCTGGCGGATATCCATAATAATAGTTGGGGTCGTACTGAGATGCAGCGGCTATCGCCTCCTGAGCTGCAGCGTGGCGACGAGCGTCCTCCGCCCTCCTCTCGTACTCATCTGCCTCCTCTCTGGTAATAACATATCTTCCTTTTGACTGATAATCAAAGAAGACAGGAGCAGGGAGAGTAATACGGACAGCATGCCGTCTGTCAAAAATTAGTCAATACTGGAGAGGTGATTCACTCCTCTCAACAAACTGGTGGTGAACCATAGCATTAAAATCTAGGTAAGGAGGAGGCAATTCAATATCATCCTCACGTATGGCTACACTAAGAAAATCAGCTAAGCGGGTTGCATAAATTCCACCAAAGAAATCTCCATTAAATCTATTATTATGCAACCTACGTGCAACAATGGCTCCCAAATTATAAGATTTATCTCCTAACACAGCACTCCTAAGAATACTAAGGTCAGGGACACACATGTGACATGCTTCATCTTTACCATTTATGCACCTACCTATGAAGAGAGCAAAATAATGTATAGCAGGAAAGTGAATGCTCCCTATGGTAACTTGTGTTATATCTCTAGATTCCCCCACAATTATGCTAGCAAGAAAATTTCTAAATTCAGATTTGCGGGGTTCACTAGCACTACCCCATTGTGGAAGTTTGCAAGCAGTGGTAAAATCCTCTAAGTCCATAGTATAAGATTTTTCATAGAGATCAAACAGGACAGTTGGAGAATTACGTGAAGATGAAAATTCAAACCTCCTCACAAAGGTACTGGTGAGATAGTGGTACTGGCGGCACTTTTTTTCCTCGAAGCTCACAAGATCAGCGTTACGCAAATATGCGTTAAATTCTTCCTTAATTCCCGCTCGATCCATAAAGTTTTCAGAAGGCCATTCACAAGGACGCACTGGAGCGTCTCTTGGTGCCTCTTCATCAGCATCACGCATTGCAAGCCTGGGCCCTTGCTTCCTTGAAGAACCACCTTGGTATATTTTCCTAAGCATATTTCTTTCTCTGAAAAATTTCTGAAAATTTTTAGTAACTTCAAAATAAAAGTAAGCCAAACTCAATAATATTGGTAGCAACTACTCATACAAGTGCCTAGAGCCTATATCATGCATCAAAACTACTTGGAACCATATAAATTTGACATGCAAGCTCAAGAACATGGTCACCTAGGCAGCACAAATTTGCAATGAATAAAGCACTAGAACAAAAACTAATTGGACCAATGGAGGAGTCACATACCAAGGAACAATCTCCCCAAGTAGTTTTGTGAGAGGTGCTTTGAGCAAGGAGATCGAAAATGGCAGCAAAATGAGCTTGGACTCGGGTTTGAGCTGGATATTCGTGTTTGTGGGAGAAAGAAGGAGTGTGTGGGTGCAGTAATAAGTGGAGGAGGGCCACCATGGGCCCATGAGGCAGGAGGGAGGTAGGGCGCGCCCCTGACCCTCATGGCCAGGTGCCAGCTCCTCCTGTTGTGTTCTCAGTGCCAAATATTCTCAAATATTCCAGAAAAAATCATATTTAAATTTCAGGGCATTTGGAGAACTTTTATTTTCGAGGTATTTTTATATTGCATGGATAATTCAGATAATAGATGGAAAATACTATTTTATTTTATTTTATATAAATAACAAAAAGTAAAAGGGGGGTACAGAGAGTTGTGTTTTCTAGTTTCATCCATCTCATGATCATCAAAAGGAATCCACTAACAAGGTTGATCAAGTCTTGTTAACGAACTCATTCCGAATAGCATGGAACCAGAGAAATTCGAATAACACTATGTTACCTCAACGGGGATATGCACATCCCCAAGAATAAGAATATCATATTTCTTCTTGACAGTAGGAAGAGAAAATTCAAAACCTCCAAATACAATCGATGGAATTTTTCCAATAGAGTTGATACTATGAACTTGAGGTTGTTTCCTCGGAAAGTGTACCGTATGCTCATTACCATTAACATGAAAAGTGACATTGCCTTTAGTGCAATCAATAACAGCCCCTGCGGTATTCAAAAAGGGTCTTCCAAGAATAATAGACATACTATCGTCCTCGGGAATATCAAGAATAACAAAGTCCATTAAAATAGTAACGTTTGCAACCACAACAGGCACATCCTCACAAATACCGACGGCTATAGCAGTTGATTTATCAGCCATTTGCAAAGATATTTCAGTAGGTGTCAACTTCTTCAAATCAAGTCTACGATATAAAGAGAGAGGCATAACACTAACACCGGCTCCAAGATCACATAAAGCAATTTTAACATAGTTTGTTTTAATGGAGCATGGTATAGTGGGTACTCCTGGATCTCCAAGTGTCTTTGGTATTCCACCCTTAAAAGTATAATTAGCAAGCATGGTGGAAATTTCAGCTTCCGGTATATTTCTTTTATTTGTAACAATATCTTTCATGTACTTAGCATAAGGATTCATTTTAAGCATATCAGTTAATTCGATCACGGAACTCTTAGCCCTTCGCCCCAAGGCTACGAAACTTAATATCTGCAACAAAGTATTTAGTAGCAAATTAATATGATAGTAGTGGTAATGGTAGCAAAAGGTAACGATAGCAAAATTAATGCTTTTGGTATTTTGTAGTGATTATAACAATAGCAACAGAAAAGTAAATAAGCGAAGAACAATATATGGAAAGCTCGTAGGCAATGGATCGGTGATAGAGAATTATGCCGGATGCGGTTCATCATGTAATAGTCATAACTTAGGGTGACACAGAACTAGCTCCAAGTCATCAATGTAATATAGGCATGTATTCCGAATATAGTCATACGTGCTTATGGAAAAGAACTTGCATGACATTTTTTGTCCTACCCTCCCATGGTAGCGGGGTCCTAGAGGAAACTAAGGGATATTAAGGCCTCCTTTTAATAGAGTACCGGACCAAAGCATTAACACATAGTGAATACATGAACTCCTCAAACTACGGTCATCACCGGAAGTGGTCCCGATTATTGTCACTTCGGGGTTGCCGGATCATAACACATAGTAGGTGACTATAGACTTGCAACATAGGATCAAGAACTCACATATATTCATGAAAACATAATAGGTTCAGATCTGAAATCATGGCACTTGGGCCCTAGTGACAAGCATTAAGCATAGCAAAGTCATAGCAACATCAATCTCAGAACATAGTGGATACTAGGGATCAAACCCTAACAAAACTAACTCGATTACATGATAAATCTCATCCAACCCATCACCGTCCAGCAAGCCTACGATGGAATTACTCATGCACAACGGTGAGCATCATGAAATTGGTGACGGAGGATGGTTGATGATGACGATGACAACGGATTCCCCTCTTCGGAGCCCCGAACGGACTCCAGATCAGCCCTCCCGAGAGGTTTTAGGGCTTGGGGGCGGCTCTGTATCGTAAAACGCGATGAATCCTTCTTCTCTATTTTTTTCTCCCCAAAAGCAAATATATAGAGTTGGAGTTGAGGTTGGAGGAGCTCCAGGGGGCCCATGAGGTAGGGGGCACGCCCACACCCTCATGGCTAGGGCGTGGGCCCCTGGTCTTCATCTTTTGCAAGGATTTTTTATTATTTCCAAAAAGACGTTCCGTGAAGTTTCAGGTCATTCCGAGAACTTTTGTTTCTACACATAAATAACACCATGGCAATTCTGCTGAAAACAACGTCAGTCCGGGTTAGTTCCATTCAAATCATGCAATTTAGAGTCCAAAACAAGGGAAAAAGTGTTTGTAAAAGTAGATACGACGGAGACGTATCACTTGCAGAAAAAGAAAAACACACAAGACACAAGACAAGCCAAAACAAACCCCTCAACAAACCCAAACACGACCACGCAAGAGCACAACCACTCAAAAGAGAGAAGCACAAGCAACATGAAACAACACACAGACAAACTCTCTATAAGAGAGGGCGGTGGTCGGGACCACCTATGTTTGAGCTATATGGTATGGCACTGCGAAGATTTTAACCTTGGGCCCATGACCAAAACTCATCTTTGAAGCACAAGTACCATAAAAATGGCTAATGTGAAAGACTTGATCAATTTATGCATAATGGGGGGAGGAAGAGTTCATTGAGAAAACACCACTCCCCCTATGTCCATGCCTACACCTAAACAAGATAACAAGAGGAGTATGGTGGGATGTGCTAGGGTTCAAGCAACATTGCTCGAATCAATGATATTTAGCTCATGCCTTAACTCGCGAAATCTTGCTTCATCCAAAGGCTTCGTGAAGATATCTGCAAGGTTATCATGAGTGTTGACATAGTTGAGCTCGATCTCTCCTCGCCTAATATGACCCTGGATGAAGTGATACCGGATCTCAATATGCTTCGTCTTGAAGTGTTGCACCTGGTTGAGAGAAATGTTGATTGCACTTTCATTGTCACACCAAAGAGGCACTTTGTCACAAATGACACCGTAATCCTTTAAAGTTTGCCTCATCCAAAGTAGTTGTGCACAACAACTACTGGCATACACATACTCTGCTTCCGTGGATGAGAGAGACACACAACTTTGCTTCTTGGAAGACCAACTCACCAAAGAGCAACCAAGAAATTGGCACCCTCCGGAAGTGGACTTCCTATCCACTTTGTCTCCCGCCCAATCGGAGTCCGAATAGCCCACAAGGTTGAAGTTAGATCCTCTTGGATACCAGAGGCCAAAGTTTGGGGTATAAGCCAAATATCGAAAGATTCCCTTGACTGCCATATAGTGACTTTCCTTAGGTGCATCTTGAAACCGTGCACAAATTCCCACACTCAACATGATATCGGGTCTAGATGCACAAAGGTAAAGCAAGGATCCAATCATGGGGCGATATACCTTTTGATCCACCGCTTTACCATTGGGATCTATGTCAAGTTGTCATTTGACGGGCATTGGAGTGGAAGCCGGCTTGACATCACTTAGCTTGAATCTCTTGAGCATGTCTTGAGTGTATTTGGCTTGGTTGATGAAGGTTCCTTCTCTTCGTTGCTTGACTTCGAACCGGAGAAAGAACTTCAACTCTCCCATCATGGACATCTTGAACTTGGAGGTCATGAGTGCGGCAAATTCCTCATTGAAAGCTTTGTTAGGGGAACCAAATATAATATCATCAACATATAGTTGGCACACAAAAAACTCCCCTTTGACCTTCTTGGTAAAAAGAGTGGGGTCGATTTTCCCAATTTCAAAACCGCGATCTTGCAACAACTCGGTAAGGTGGTCATACCACGCACGTGGGGCTTTCTTAAGGCCATAGGGTGCCTTATCGAGTTGGTACACATGATCGGGAAAATAGGGATCCTCGAACCCGGGGGGTTGCTTGACATATACTAACTCATTAATGGGACCATTAAGAAAAGCACTCTTCACATACATTTGTTGCAACTTAAAGTTATGATGAGAAGCATAAGCAATCAACAAATGAATGGATTCAAGGCGAGCAACGGAAGCAAAGGTTTCACTGTAGTCGATACCCTCGACTTGGGAGTAGCCTTGTGCTACCAAACGAGCCTTGTTGCGAATAATAATTCCATGAGCATCTTGATTGTTCTTGAACATACACTTGGTTCCAATGACATTATGGTTCCCCGTGGGCCTTGGCATCAATATCCACACCTTGTTGTGCTCGAAGTTGTTGAGTTCTTCATGCATGTCATTAAGCCAATCTGGATCCTCGAGCGCCTCATAGACCTTTTGGGGTTCAACACAAGAGACAAACGCGTGATGTTCACAATAGTTTGCTAGTTGTCTATAAGTGCTTACCCCCTTTCTTAAGCTTCCAAGCACATTTGTCATGAGATGATCTTTGGTGGATAGCTTGGATGCGATCTTGGCGGCACGATGCTCTAATTCCTCCTCCGGAGTGAGTTGAGGAGTGGTCACTTGATCATCTTGAGCGTCGTCTTGAGCTTGTTCTTGTTCTTGAGGTTGCTCTTGATCTTGAACTTGCTCGGATGGCAGAACTTGACCTTGGGCATCGCTTGGTGATACAACACCATTTTGAGGTAGATCTTGCTCTTGGTCTTGTTCATGAGGTTGAGGGCCTTCACTTTGTTCTTCGGAAGCGTGTGGGTCTTGGATTGGTGATGGTTCCACTCGAGTAGAACATTGTCCTTCTCCTTCAGCCACAAGGGGTTCCTGAATGGGTAGGATAAAACCAACACCCATTCTTCTTATGGCTTGGGGAGGAATTTCATCACCTACATCACAAGTACCACTTTGCTCCACTTGGGAGCCGTTATTCTCATCAAACACCACGTTACACGTCTCCTCAATAAGTCTCGTGGACTTATTGAGGACACGGTAAGCATGAGAGTTTGTAGCATAACCAACAAATATGCCCTCATGAGCTCTAGCCTCAAATTTAGACAAACGAACATCTTTCTTGAGAATGAAACACTTACACCCGAACACCCGTAAGTACTTGAGGTTGGGCTTGTTACCGGTGAGTATCTCATATGGAGTCTTGTTCAAGCCTTTGCAGAGGTAGAGCCGATTGGATGCATGACACGTGGTGTTGATGGCTTCGGCCCAAGAGTTGTACGGACACTTGAACTCCGCCATCATGGTCCTTGCCGCATCCATCAACGTCCGATTCTTCCTCTCTGCTACACCATTTTGTTGAGGGGTGTAAGGTGTGGAATATTGATGCTTGATCCCCTCATCACTAAGAAACTCATCCAAGGTGTAGTTCTTGAACTCGGTGTCGTTGTCACTTCTTATTGTCAAGATCTTTGCAATGTGTTGACGTTGAGCTTCATTTGCAAAGTCAATGACGCTTTGTTGGGTCTCGCTCTTCCTCTTGAAGAAATATACCCAAGTGTATCTTGAATAATCATCCACAATCACCAAGCAATACTTTCTACCCCTGAGACTATCAAAGGATGGAGGCCTAAAGAGATCCATGTGAAGGGGATCCAAAGGCCTCTTCGAGTAAATGATAGTCGTGGGAGGGTGAGCCTTTTCATGTAGCTTTCCTTCGATACAAGCACTGCAAGCATGATCTTTAGCAAAACTAACATTTGTTAGTCCACGGACATGGTCCCCCTTGAGAAGACTTTGCAAAGATCTCATATTGACATGGGCTAAACGGTGATGCCAAAGCCATCCCACGTCAACTTTAGCCATTAGGCATGTCGCGGTCTTAGTGGGTCGCTCTGAAAAGTTAATCACATATAGACCATTCTCGACATGCCCAACAAAGGCTACTTTAAGAGTCTTGCTCCACAAGAGGGCCACGGTATCAACATCAAAGAAAGTGGCAAAGCCCATGAGTGCAAGTTGACAAACGGAAAGTAAATTATATGCAAGGGACTCAACAAGCATGACCTTCTCGATCGTGAGATCATGAGAAATGACAACCTTGCCAAGTCCCAATACCTTAGAGGACGAGGCATCACCCCACTCGACATTGGTGGGCATAGATGGAATCTTGTGAACGTCCACCACCAAGTCCTTGCTTTCAGTCATATGATTAGTGGCTCCACTATCGAGCAACCATGACCCTCCACTGGAAGCAAACACCTACAATAAATCAATGCTTGGTTTTAGGTACCCATTTTGTAATGGGTCCTTTGATGTTAGTAACAAGGGTCTTAGGAACCCAAATAGACCATTCAATGTACTCATAAGAAGAACCAACAAATTTGGCATAAACATGTCCATCACTAGCACGACATAAGACATAAGAAGGGTTAAAGTTGCTGGCTTTGTTGGGAGGGGTAGCATTTCCCTTCTTAGCATCACTACCCTTCATATTGTTGTTCTTCTTCTTCTTAGAAGCACTCTCTCCCTCCCTCACAAAAGTTTGCTTGAGAGGGGGAGGTCATTTGGCCTTGTCATCCTTCTTCTTGTTCTTGGACTTGGGTGTAAACCCAATTCCTTCCTTGCCCACAAATTCCTTTTGATTGCTCAAAAGGTCATTGAGGTTCTTCTCACCTTGTATGCACGACACAAGGCCTTTCTCAAGTTGCTTCTTCAACTTTGCATTCTCCTCAACAAGATGCACATGCTCACAACATGGGTTAGTAGCATTTGCATTATCAATTAAGACCATATGAGGAAAGGTGGCTTTCTCCTAGGTTAGCTTTACTTGGAGTTGATCATGAGACTCTTTGAGGCTAGCATGAGCACCCTTCAAGACCTTGTGAGCCTTTTCAAGTAAATCAAACTCCTCTTTGAGTCTAGCAAGATCAACCCCAAGCTTGGCCTTCTCAGAGTTTAGCACACGAGATACAACAAGAGCATGATCAAGATCTTTCTTTGATTTAGCGTGGTCATCGTTGTCTGAATCCTCAAGAGCCAAACGAATACCTCGCTCTTCCTTAAGAGCATTGGAAAGATCTGAAATCTCATCGGGGCAGTCACGACTATGCCCCTCCATCTTAGAGATGGTATCTTCGTGAGCCTCGATCATGTCATTGGCTTCACCAAATTGTTCCAAGAGAGCAACAAAGTGCCTTTTGGATTTACCCTTGAGCTTACTCATAAAAGACTCAAATTCATTCTCCTACACATTGGACCCCTCACGTTCATAAATGCAATCCATCAAATAAGGATTATTAATGATGGTAGTTTTAATGTTGGGAGTTACCTTGTTGGTGGTTTTAGCCATGAGGCACTTGGCGGTGAAGTTCTCGTTGGGTGAGTCGAAGAGAGACACCCGTGGAGTTGTCGCAATGGCAATGGAGGCCACGGCAACCGACTCACCGTCTTCATCATCATCCTAATTGTACTCTTCTTGTGCCACCAACCCCTTGGGAGGAGTATTCTTGCTGAAGTTGCTCTTGTTGGGGAAAGACTTGGCCTTGTCTTTTCGGATGAGCTTGCCACCATTGTCTTCCCTTTTCTCATACGGACATTCCGCAACGAAGTGGCTCGCATTCCCACAATTATAGCAAGTCCTCACTCATTGCTTGACCTTTGCGCCACTTGAGTTGTTCTTGTTGAAGTTGGGCCTTGTGTTCTTCTTGCTCCAAAATTTCCTTGAAGCAAGAGCCATGTGTTCATGATAAGCATACTTTGTATCTTCGGGATTGCTCTCCTCTTCTTCCTCTTCTTCCACACTAACTTTGGCCTTCAAGGCAAGGTTGGGCTTCTTTGCTCTTTGAGAGCGTAACACGACATTATCGGCAGTCTTGTCCAAGATGCTCATAGCCACAAACTCATCCAACACTTCACTTGAGGGCAAGGTGTGGAAGTCCGGCCTTTGAAAAATGACGGAGGACATGGCCTTGTGGTAAGGCATCATGGCCTTGAGGAACTTGCGCTTGATCCAATTGTCATCCGTATCCTTGCTCCCATGATCTCGGAGTGAGACCGCGAGAGTAGTTAATCTTCGATAAAGCTCACGAGGTTCTTCATCTTCTTTCATGGTGAAAGTGCAACTATCCCTAGGTGGTTTTGGTAATTCATAACAACATATAGCTCATTGAGCTAATGCTATTCCAAGATGATTATTTCAGGAAAGCTCAATGATTGGCATGGCATGGATGGTGAAAGTGGAACCCTCAAAATACTAAGGACAAAGGATTGGCTCAAGCTCAAAAGCTCAAGACTCTTCATTTTATATTTTAGTGATCCAAGATCACATTGAGTCTTTAGGAAAAACCAATACTATCAAGGAGGGATGAGGTGTTGCTTAATGAGCCTCTTGCTTCATGTGCTTAGTGATATGCTCCAAAACCCTCAACTACTTTCCCATATCCACAAATGACCTAAACCCTAAGCCAAACTCGGTCATACCGATTCTTTCTATCCGGCGCCATCGAGTTTCACTTGTCATAAGCCACTGCCAAACCCTAGCAAATCGGTTCTACCGATAGGGATCTCGGTCTCACCGAGATGGGATTGCAAAATCTCTGTTTCCCTTTCGTAACTTTTTGGTCTCACCGAAAGAGCGAATCGGTCCCACCGAGATTGCAATGTAAATTCAGTGTTTCCTTTTTGTAACTTTTCGGTCTCACCGAAAGAGCAAATCGGTCCCACCGAGTTTTCCTGACCAACTCTCTGGTTAGCTAATTACCAAAATCGGTCTCACCGAGTTTGTGTAATCGGTCTCACCGAGATTACGTTATGCCCAAACCCTAACCATATCGGTCCTACCGAGTTGCATGTCAGTCCCACCGAAAATCTCTAACGGTCACTAGGTTTACATTTTTGGTCCGACCGAGTTTGTTGATTCGGTCCCACCGAGATTGGAAAACTGTGTGTAACGGTTGGATTTTGTGTGGAGGCTATATATACCCCTCCACCTCCTCTTCATTCGTGGAGAGAGCCATCAGAACACTTCTACACTTCCCACTCATATGTTCTGAGAGAGAACCACCTACTCATGTGTTGAGATCAAGACATTCCATTCCTACCATATGAATCTTGATCTCTAGCCTTCCCAAGTAGCTTTCCACTCAAATCTTCTTTCCACAAAATCCAAATCCTATGAGAGAGAGTTGAGTGTTGGGGAGACTATCATTTGAAGCACAAGAGCAAGGAGTTCATTACCTACACACCATTTGTTACTTCTTGGAGAGTGGTGTCTCCTAGATTGGCTAGGTGTCACTTGGGAGCCTCCGACAAGATTGTGGAGTTGAACCAAGGAGTTTGTGAGGGCAAGGAGATCGCCTACTTCGTGAAGATCTACCGCTAGTGAGGCAAGTCCTTCGTGGGCGATGGCCATGGTGGGATAGACAAGGTTGCTTCTTCGTGGACCCTTTGTGGGTGGTTGCTTCTTCGTGGACCCTTCATCGGTGGAGCCCTTCGTGGACTCGCGCAACCATTATCCTTTGTGGGTGGAGCCCTCCGTGGACTCGCGCAACCGTTACCCTTTGTGGGTTGAAGTCTCCATCAACGTGGATGTAGGATAGCACCACCTATCCGAACCACGGGAAAAACATCCGTATCTCCAATTGAGTTTGAATTCTCCAAACCCTTCCCTTTACATTCTTGCAAGTTGCATGCTTTACTTTCCGCTGCCAATATACTCTTTGCATGCTTGCTTGAATTGTGTGATGATTGCTTGACTTGTCCTACAATAGCTAAAATCTGCCAAGAACTAAAATTGGGAAAAGGTTAAGTTTTTATTTGGTCAAGTAGTCTAATCACCCCCCTCTAGACATACTTTCGATCCTACAAGTGGTATCAGAGCCTTGATCTCCATTTGCTTTGATCTCCATAGCTTTTGGTGGTCATAGCCTTGGTTTCACAACCTAGGAGAGTATGGCGTCTAGTGAGGGAAATTATCACCGTAGAGGTCCTTACTTTGATGGTACTAATTTTGCTAGTTGGAAGCATAAAATGAAAATGCATATTCTTGGACATAACCCCGCCGTTTGGGCTATTGTGTGTTGGTTTGCAAGGTGACTTCTTTGATGGGAAAGAACCAAACCGTGAAGCTACCACGGATGAGTTGAAGATGTTGCAATACAATGCTCAAGCTTGTGATATTCTCTTCAACGGATTGTGCCCCGAAGAATTCAACAAAATCAGCCGTCTTGAGAATGCAAAGGAAATTTGGGACACTTTGATTGATATGCACGAAGGTACCGACTCCGTCAAGGAATCCAAGTTGGATGTGCTTCAAAGTCAACTTGACAAGTTCAAAATGAAGGATGGTGAAGGTGTCGCTGAAATGTACTCTAGGCTTGCTCTCATCACAAATGAGATTGTCGGCTTAGGAAGTGAAGAGATGACCGATAGATTCATCATCAAGAAGATTCTAAGAGCCTTGGATGGAAAATATGATACCGTGTGCACATTGATCCAAATGATGCCCAATTACAAAGATCTCAAGCCAACGGAGGTGATTGGAAGAATTGTTGCTCATGAGATGTCACTTAAGGATAAAGAGGAACTTCACAACAAATCAAGTGGTGCCTACAAAGCCTCATGTGAAGCCCCTACATCATCAAGTGAGAAACAAAACTTCAATGAAGAATTGAGCTTAATGGTGAAGAACTTCAACAAGTTCTACAAGAGTAGAAGAAAAGATAGAAGCTTCAAGTCAAGGTCCTACAATGACAAAAGATCTTCTAGTCAAGAGCGAAATTGCTATAGTTGTGGAAGACCCGGACACTATTCCAATGAGTGTACGGCTCCCTGCAAGAGAAGAGAAGATTCTCCAAAAAGAAGAAGCAAAGAATCACCACCAAGAGAGAGAAGGAGTAGAGATGATCGTTATGAACGAAGATACTCACGGAGAAGCAAGGATTCGGAAAGGAAGGAAAAATCATCAAGGAGCTACACAAAACGAAGACATCAAGCTCATGTTGGTGAATGGGTGTCCGGCTCCGACTCCGACAGCCACTCTGAGAGAAGTTATCGCTCCGACTCCGAAGATACTCAAGATGAAGGTGTTGCCGGTCTAGCACTTGTGTCAACCAACTCCTACGACATATTTGACTCACCAAATGAAGGAATTGGAAGATGCTTCATGACCAAAGGTCCTAAGGTAACACACCCCGAGTATGTTGATTTCAATAGTGATGAAGATGACTTGTTAGGTGATGATTTGCTTGTTGACAACTCTAGTGATGAATACTATGATGAATCGTCAATTAATCATGCTAATCAAGATAAAACGAATGACAATGATAAGGAGAAGATTGAGGCTCTAACTAAAGAACTAAACACTCTTAAGTTAGCTCATGAAACTATCTTCGAAGATCATTGAGAACTTTTAAGAGCTCATGAGAAATTACGCCTTGAAAAGCTCAATCTTGAGCAAGAGCATGAGTTCTTAAAAGAAATCAATGATGATCTCCGCAAGAAAAGTTCTTCTTACATTGCCAAGCGTTTACTCTTATCCACTTACATGCCTCAAGTCAAGTCTAGTAACAAGAACAAGAAAGATTCTTCCTCTAGCAGTAACAATGATCATGCTAAATCCAATATTGTTGCTTCTAGTAGTTCTCTTGATTCCACTAATGATTCTCTTAGCCAAGTTACACTTGAGCAAGAAAATAGCTTATTGAAGGGAATTATAGAGAAAGGGGTGTACAAAAGCCTTACTGGGAGTAAGCAATTTGAGGAAATTGTGCGCAAGCAAGGAATGCACCGGAAGAATCAAGGTGTTGGTTTTGAACGAAAGTTCAATGCCAATGGAGTTGAGTGGGAAGAAGATCAATACCCCAAGACAAAGTTTGTTCCTCAACAAGAGAAGTATGATACTTCTTTCAAGGGGACACAATCTCAAGATGATCTTCCACCACAAGACTACAAGCAAAAAGGCAAGGACAAGCTTCAAGAGGAAATTGATGCATTTGAAGAAGCTCCTAAGACCTTAGTCAAGTGGATTCCCAAGACTACTTCAAGTTCCACTTCATCAAGTACGACTACAACTCCAAGGATTCCCATCAAGATGGTGTGGATCCAAAAGAAGAAGAACTAGAGAGTTCTTGAGGGTGACTCCGCCAACATACTTCACTCTTATCATTTTGGCAAGAACAAGTGCAATCAACTTCCACATCTTGCACTAGTTCAAGGAGTCACAAACCCTCTTGTTGGTAAGACAAGGGACAAGGTAACCTAAAAGTTTTCATGGACATCATCTTGTGCGTGCATCACTCTATGTCTATGGATATCCTTGTTTGTTCCTTGTGGGACTAACCCATGTAGGTATTGAAAGTGCAATTCACTCAAATGGATAGCTCCAAGTGATCTACATCAACATTGAGCATCCACATCTTCAACATCTACATGAAGTCATCATCGACAAAACCCGAGGTTAGTTCATCCCTCTAAGGGGGGATATCACATCTAGGGGGAGCTTTACTCCAAGACTTGAGCTAAAGCAACTCTAAAGATGTGAACACAACAATGCTTTATGTAAAAGTGGTAACCCCACTTGAGCTTAAACGATGAGTATGACCTATGATCAAGTGTTCTCCCTTGACTCCTAAGTCAATATACTCATATATAGATGACCTTGTCATCGCAAATTGCTTGATAGATGCTAGAATTGGTTGTGCATGCCTTGTCACATATTTCATTTGCCATCTTATTGTGTGAGCATGCTGGTTGCATATTTTACTCATTCGAGGACATCCACTTGTTGTTTTGATTGTTTGGTTTTATTTCCTTTTGCCAAGTGGATGGACAAGAATGCCTAAGAACCTCCTCTAGATATCTATGCTTTTCTCGTCTCAAACTCTATTCATGCTACATCACAAAATTTGATCAAGTCAGATTCGAACCACTCTGTGTGAGGAGTGCTCAGAGTCCCCGATTCGTCATAGACTTAAACTTCCAAAACCTCTTTATGATTCTCGGTCTGACCGATACCCCACTTTCGGTCCTACCGAGATCATTAAGTTGATCTAGGTTTTCGATCTCGGTGCAACCAATTTGAACCTTTCGGTCACACCGAGTTGCAATAACTGTATACAGTTTTGCATCTCGGTGCCACCGAGTCATTCCACTCGGTCACACCGACAGGGTCAGGCTATATATAGTCACGGGCAAAAATTTGGAAATTTCTCCGAACCCCTTCGCCCGCGCGATAGCCTGCTCTGCCAACTTGGTCTCCGGATCGTCTCCTCGCCGCCAGCCGCCTCCAGTCGCTGGTCTCCATCGCCGTCAACGGAATTCAACCCCTCCGTTGCCGCCGTAGCGAGTCTCCGCCGAACTAGGGTATGGACTCGATCTTTGTGCTATTCCCCAATCCGATTCTTAGCACATTGTGATCATCATGATTCTTGCCACGATTGAAACACTCCTATCCAGTCAATGCGTTCGTAGATTAGTTTTGATTCAAAAATTTTAGGGTTAGGTTTCTGCCGAAACCATCTCGGACCCACCGAGTTGAAAAACTCGGTCCCACTGATTTGGCTTATGCCATTGCACAAGTGAGACTCGGTCTGACCGAGAATTACTTATCGGTGTGACCAATTTTGGAACTCTGTGAAACCCTAGCAGTCTCGATGCCACCGAACTGTGACTCGGTCCAACCGAGTTCACTAGTTTAGGTTCCAAAACTGCATCGGTATCACCGAGTTTGAAAATCGGTAGATCCGAAATGCTTTCAGTGGGAAACTAAAACTAAGTTTTTGAATTATTCTTTTGCAAAAATCTCTGCATTTTGTGATGCTCATCCATTCTACCTCATCTGTAAACTATTCACAGGGTCAGCAGACAGAGTTTGCATCATGTCTGATCAGAGTGACAGCCAGAATGTGTCAGAACAGCAAGTGCACATGAGTGAGGGCACTAGTCCCTCCAGCTCTTTAGATGATGGCAGCAGGAGTACCCCAAGCAATCTGCCAAAAGCTGCCACCAGACAGAGGAAGAAGAGAACTTCAGATTCTGAAGATGAGGATTATGTGGCAGAAGAGGAAGCCACATCAAAGAGAATTGAGCCAGCATAGGGCACAAAGCCAGGGTTAAAAATCAAAAGGCCAGCAGGTAGGCAGCCTATGCCAAAGGCCAGAGCTTCCACTCAGATTCCTGAAAAGCCTGCACCCAAAGAGCCAGTTGCTGCTGAAGGCAAGAAGAGGAAGGAAAGGGTCAAGAAGACCGTAGCCAGAGTGCTTGGAAGGGCTTCCATCATGGAAGAAGAGGATGGAGAAGAGGTTGCTGCATCAGCACCTAAGGCACCTAAGCTTATGGGTGATGCTATCAGGATAGGGGCTGCCACATCTAAGCCCAAAGAAGCACCCAAAGCTGCCTCCAAGCCCAAGTCTGCACCAAAGAGAAATACAAGGAGCATACCTGCTGCTGAGAAGAACAAGGCCCCAGTGCCTGAGACTGTTGTTGAAGAAGATGAGGAAGAGCAAGTACTCAGAAAGCTCAAGCCCAAGATCCCAGACCACAATGATGCTCATCCTGTGGCTGAGGACATGAAGCTCAGGAGAGACTCAGGGCTGAGGAAGTGGAGAGAAGCAGATCCGTATGCTTCAAGGAGAAGGACTGCTGTTGACTACAGGTTCCACACTAAGGAACAACAGGACTTTTATGAGACAGTGCTGCTTGATAAGAAGCCCATTGTTTGTGACATGAGATGGGTCGACTGGACCTACATGAAGGACAATGAAGAACACTACCCTGGAGTGTATGACAGCTTCAATGCTTGTGGAGTAGCAGACTTTGTTGGGCAGAAGCTCACAAAGTGGAACGAGGAACTTATTATGCAATTCTACTCCATGGCACACTTCTATCCAGATGGTAGGATAACTTGGATGTCTGAAGGTACGAGGTACCAATCTACAGTTGCTGAATGGGCTCAGCTGATCAATGCCCCTGAAGAGCATGAGGATGACTTGGATATCTATGCCAAGAAAAAGATGGATCATAACTCAATGTCAAACATGTACAAGGAAATTCCAAATGAAGCACTTGATACTTTCAAGTTTGGCTCAGTGCATTATCTTCTGTCAGGGCTGCCAACTATTAATTGGATTTTGAGGCACACCTTATTGCCCAAGTCAGGTGATCACAAGATGATCAGAGGCCATGCAATCAACTTGCTACATATCTTTGATGTGCCATAGAAGTTCAAGGTGATGAGCCTCATGGTAGAAACCATTAAGAGGACAGCAGCTGATCAGAAGAGGAGCCGTGGATATGCCCCACAGATTCAGGAGCTCATTAACTCAAAGATGGGCACGGGCATATACTTATTGGACAAGGAACACCTGCCCATCCATCCAGATTTTGAGGACAATCAAGTTTTCATGACTGAAAATGAACCATCGTCTGCACAAGCACAAGCAAAGAAGGAGAAGGCAAGGAAGGAGAAAGCTACTAAGATGCCAACTCGAGAGGAGGCATCTGAATATTTCTTGAAAACCAAACAAGAGCAGCTTGGTTACTTGATTGCATCCACCCTGCGGATTGAGAAAGGCTTAGCCACCCTAACTCAGAACCAGGCAAGCCTAGAGAGAATCATGGAACAAAAGTTCTATGACTTGGATGTCAAAGTAACAGAGATTCAGTCTGCAGTGGAACAACTTCAGGATGACATGCAGGAGAGGAGAGGCAAGACTACAATTGATGCCTTTGCCAGAGTGCCAAGAGGTCCGAGGTCGTCTGCAGTGCCAGTTCCTGACACAAGAGCAACTGCCTCAGTTCCAGCCATAGCACCAGCCCAACTAGCTCCAGCATCTACTTCAGCTCCAACTCCAGCGTCTACTTCAGCGTCTACGGAAGCCTTCGTCCTTGGAGTGATCCGGACTCCACCACCACCTGAAGATCAAGCCTGAGCGTCGATCTAGCACCATGCATTTTCTAGGAACTTTTTGGTAACTTGTTGCCAAAGGGGGAGAAAAATGTATAGATCATAGGCTTCGAGAGAGAGAGTGTTGCTTTTTTTCTCTCTTGCTTTATTTGGTGGTTTTTCGAACTTTGTTTGCTTTTGAGTGCTTGAGATACTTTCCTCGTGAGACATTGATGATCATGTGTTTGATCATAAGCTACACTTAATGTTTGCTTAATATTATCATCTTATCTATCTTATGTGATCATTCACTATTCTTGGTGATGAGCGCATGTATTTCATTCTTATCATTTTAAGCGCTCCACCAAGATGTATATGACATGGAAGAGTAACCCATGACTCTAACTCTTTGTGCATTTGCAGTCCAAAGCAAATTTTAAATATGCACAAATTTAGGGGGAGCTCTTACTTGTCACATACTTCTCAAAGTGACGATATATTTCATGCTTATTATCATTTGTCGAAGCTTTGATCTATATGTTGTCATCAATTACCAAAAAGGGGGAGATTGAAAGCGCAACTATCCCTAGGTGGTTTTGGTAATTCATAACAACATATAGCTCATTGAGCTAATGCTATTCCAAGATGATTATTTCAGGAAAGCTCAATGATTGGCATGGCATGGATGGTGAAAGTGGAACCCTCAAAATACTAAGGACAAAGGATTGGCTCAAGCTCAAAAGCTCAAGACTCTTCATTTTATATTTTAGTGATCCAAGATCACATTGAGTCTTTAGGAAAAGCCAATACTATCAAGGAGGGATGAGGTGTTGCTTAATGAGCCTCTTGCTTCATGTGCTTAGTGATATGCTCCAAAACCCTCAACTACTTTCCCATATCCACAAATGACCTAAACCCTAAGCCAAACTCGGTCATACCGATTCTTTCTATCCGGCGCCACCGAGTTTCACTTGTCATAAGCCACTGCCATAACCTAGCAAATCGGTTCTACCGATAGGGATCTCGGTCTCACCGAGATGGGATTGCAAACTCTTTGTTTCCCTTTCGTAACTTTTCGGTCTCACCGAAAGAGCGAATCGGTCCCACCGAGATTGCAATGTAAATTCAGTGTTTCCTTTTTGTAACTTTTCGGTCTCACCGAAAGAGCAAATCGGTCCCACCGAGTTTGCCTGACCAACTCTCTGGTTAGCTAATTACCAAAATCGGTCTCACCGAGTTTGTGTAATCGGTCTCACCGAGATTACGTTATGCCCAAACCCTAACCATATCGGTCCTACCGAGTTGCATGTCAGTCCCACCAAAAATCTCTAACGGTCACTAGGTTTACATTTTCAGTCCGACCGAGTTTGTTGATATGGTCCCACCGAGATTGGAAAACTGTGTGTAATGGTTGGATTTTGTGTGGAGGCTATATATACCCCTCCACCTCCTCTTCATTCGTGGAGAGAGCCATCAGAACACTTCTACACTTCCAACTCATATGTTCTGAGAGAGAACCACCTACTCATGTGTTGAGATCAAGACATTCCATTCCTACCATATGAATCTTGATCTCTAGCCTTCCCAAGTAGCTTTCCACTCAAATATTCTTTCCACAAAATCCAAATCCTATGAGAGAAAGTTGAGTGTTGGGGAGACTATCATTTGAAGCACAAGAGCAAGGAGTTCATTACCTACACACCATTTGTTACTTCTTGGAGAGTGGTGTCTCCTAGATTGGCTAGGTGTCACTTGGGAGCCTCCGACAAGATTGTGGAGTTGAACCAAGGAGTTTGTAAGGGCAAGGAGATCGCCTACTTCGTGAAGATCTACCGCTAGTGAGGCAAGTCCTTCGTGGGCGATGGCCATGGTGGGATAGACAAGGTTGCTTCTTCGTGGACCCTTTGTGGGTGGTTGCTTCTTCGTGGACTCGCGCAACCGTTACCCTTTTTGGGTGGAGCCCTCCGTGGACTCGCGCAACCGTTACCCTTTGTGGGTTGAAGTCTCCATCAACGTGGATGTAGGATAGCACCACCTATCCGAACCACGGGAAAAACATCCGTGTCTCCAATTGCGTTTGAATTCTCCAAACCCTTCCCCTTACATTCTTGCAAGTTGCATGCTTTACTTTCCGCTGCCAATATACTCTTTGCATGCTTGCTTGAATTGTGTGATGATTGCTTGACTTGTCCTACAATAGCTAAAATCTGCCAAGAACTAAAATTGGGAAAAGGTTAAGTTTTTATTTGGTCAAGTAGTCTAATAACCCCCCCTATAGACATACTTTCGATCCTACACATGGCAAACTCATCGGCTTCATCTTGCACCACTTCATAGTTGGAGCATTAAATGCTTGCGCTTCCCCGGTAGAGAGACACAACATGGCGCCATGCATCCTTAGCCATGGTGAAGGGTCGGAGATGAGCAAGATCTTCGGGTGGAATTGCATCTTGGATGATGAAGAGAGCATTCTCATTGAATTGATTATCTACGGCTTCTCTAGGGGTGAAGTTGCTTCGGTCATGTGGATAAAAACCTTCTTCAATGATTCTCCAAAGGTTAGTATTAACATGGTTCAAATGACGCTTAAAGCGATAAACCCAAGAATCAAAGTCCTCATTTTTCACAATCTTAGGGGGAGGACCGACATGATTCAAATGAGTGGAAGGAATCGGTCCACCATAAGTAAGTGGAGGTTCCACATGGGCAAAGATGTTGTTGCCAATTTTACCACTAGAAGAAGGAGCCTTTTCACTAGTAGCTTCCCCCTTGTCGAAGTTAGCATCCGTCACCTTGTTAGTGGGATCACCCACTTTCAACGGTGCGATAGATAGTTTAAGCCCTTCTAAGAATTTATTAAACATGCTTTCAACCTCGGTCGTCATGGAGGTTTTCAATGTGTCGAAAGCCACATTGAATTCCTCACAAGAGACCACGGTTCCCCCATCGGCCGTAGACGAGATTGGACTCACACCGGAGTGTTCCTCCGCACCGTCTACGGTGTCAACCATACTCTTCGAATGGCAAAGTACTTAATAAAGAGACGAGGCTCTGATACCAATTGAAAGGATCGATATAGTTGACTAGAGAGAGGGGGTGAATAGGCAACTAACAATTTTTACCTTTTCTTTACCAATTTAAACTTTGCATCAAAGTAGGTTGTCTAGATATGCAACTAGGTGAGCAACCTATATGATGCAAAAACAATAAGTAAATAAGCAAGCAAGGAAAGTAACTCAAGATAAGTTTGCACGAGTAAAGGGAAGAGATAACCAAGAGTGGAGTCGGCGAAGACGAGGATGTGTTACCGAAGTTCCTTCCCTTTGATAGGAAGT
Organism: Triticum urartu; assembly: GCF_056163025.1. NCBI lineage: Eukaryota > Viridiplantae > Streptophyta > Magnoliopsida > Poales > Poaceae > Triticum > Triticum urartu. Next base: position 144,319,031 of record NC_141879.1, on the reverse strand, counting down.
ACGTCTTCGTTGGAGCGGTGTGGAGGCACAATGCTCCCCAAGAAGCCACTAGGGCCACCGTATTCTCCTCACGCCCTCACACAATGCGAGATGCCATGATTCCACTATTGGTGCCCTTGAAGGCGGCAACCGGACCTTTACAAACAAGGTTGGGGCTCTCTCCACAACTTAATTGGAGGCTCCCAACGAAACCATGCAGCTTCACCACAATGGAATATGGCTACGAGGTGACCTCAACCGTCTAGGGTGCTCAAACACCCAAGAGTAATAAGATCCACAAGGGATTAGTGGGGGAATCAAATTTCTCTTGGTGGAAGTGTAGATCTGGGCCTTCTCAACCAATCCCTAACAGATCAACAAGTTTGATTGGCTAGGAAGAGAGATCGGGCGAAAATAAGCTTGAGGAGCAACAATGGAGTAATGGGGGAGAAGAGGTAAGTCTTCTTGGAGAAGAAGACCCCTTTATATAGTGGGGGGACACACCCAACCGTTATGTAGCCCGCAGCCTGCATCTGGGTGGTACTACCATTGCTGGAGCTGTAGTACCGCTGCCACAGTGGTAGTACCGCTGTGGCAAGCAGGCATAGGTCAACCAGGGCTGAGAAAGAAGAAGTACACGCACTAGGCCGGTACTACTGCCCAGCGGGCGGTACTACCACTGGTAAGCGGTACAGCTGCTCCCTACAGCCGCTGGAAAAATAGAGGAGGGCAACGAGTTGAGCGGCAGTTGGAGCGAACGTAGGAGCGGTACTACCGCTTAAACAAGCGGGACTATCGCGCCCTACTACCGTCCCTACTACCGCTCCCCTGCATGGTCCTTTACGGAAACCCAACACGAAAATCAAGACCACGACAGGGGCGGTAGTACCAGCGGCACAAACAGGCGGTACTACCGCTGAAGGCGGTACTACCTGTCGGCTGGTAGGTGCGACATATGCCAACGGGTGGCTTATCATTGTGGGAGCCAGTAAGACGTCGCCGGTGCCTGGAAACGGAATGAGGCGAAGACATGCACGCCGGCGAATCTTACCCAGCTTCCGGGCTCTCCGTGGAGATAACACCCCTACTGCTGCTTTGCGGGGTCTCCGCATGATCACTAGATGGACAAGTAGCTACACAATGCTCCTTGAGCTGTTCGGTGGAAGGAGGAAGAAGGGCGCGGCTAGCTTGCTTCTTCTCCTTGTGTGGTGTCTAAAACTAGCTGGGGGTCCAACCCTTTGCATGGGTGCCCCGGGGGGTTTATATAGGCCTACCCCCCGGGGGTACAATGGTAATCCGACTGGGCGCGGGGCCCAGCCGTCTGTGACTGCGCTTGCCGGCTTCTGCGCCGGCTGCTGGGGCCCGCCGACTGGTGGGCCCCGCCGGCTGCCGGCCCCTTGGTCGACAGGCAGGCCCCACTGTCCAGGACCTGGTCGGCGGCTGGTTACTGTTGCTCCATCTTGGTGACGTGGGCTTCATCGTGGTAGGCGTGGCTACAGTACCGCCGTCCGGCGGGTGACCACTATAGCCTCACCGCGTCTTGTCTCCTTAATGGGGCGTCTCCTTGGAGGGGGTGGCAAGCCGGCTGGAGAGAGCCGGCTCCGTCTTGGGCCGACTGGGGGAGGCCAGGCCGCCTTCGGGTGTCTCTCTGCCCGTAGGGGCCCACCGCCCGTGGGCCGTACTAGTAGCCCGTCGTGGATGACATCAGGGTCAACATGGCAACAGTGCTGCGCCGGACGGGTCATGGCCACCCGTACGGCGCTCTGTGCCAGGCATGCTCCGGGATTTGGGGGTGGCAGGCTTTACTGTAGCCACGCCCCATCTCATCGCCGCTAGGTGGATGCAAACTTTGAGGGTACGGTCTCGACCGCTTTATGGGAGCTGGCTTCTTGGAGTCGGCCTCCTCGCGGCCGGCTTCTCGAAGTCGGCCCTCCCATGGCTTTCTTCATGAGGGCTAAAGTCGGGCCGCCTTCCGAAAGCCGGCCTGGGTGACAGCCAGCAAGGGGAAGGCGGCCCCATGTCTTGGATTCTTGAGAGCCGGACGGGCTCGTAATTTTTTTCAGAAGGGCCAGGGGAAGCCGGCTAGGCTACACATGGCTATTTACTCCGACAGTAGTCCCCGAAGCTGAGCGAGCTTCGAGGCTAATAAGGGGACGAGAAGCTTGGTCAGCTTCCTATCCTGCAGGGCCGGCTTTGCTTTGGCGCGCCGACTTCAAAGAGCTCCGTTTCTCGTAGGCGGAAACGCGGGCCACGTGGCGAGGAAATCCTGCCAATGCACGCGCGCGACAGGACGCTGCCGCAGGCCCGGGCCTGCCACTCGTAGGCCTCGGTCCGAGCGCAGATCTTCCGCGGCCCACATGGACCGCTCACCTTCCCGCGGCGGTTTTATTCCGCCATCAAGGCACAGTAATCGCGGGACGTGGGGGAATGGGCGCAGTTGATCCCCACGTTCCCCCACGCCGTGCCTCCTCGGCTCCGCTGCGCGGTCTATAAGTAGGAGGAGGAGGGGGAGCGGCAGAGGCTCGCGCGCTCTCCCTCACTCCGCCCCCTTCTCGCCCTCCTTCTTCTCTTCCCCGCAGCAGCTCTTTGCCGCTCCACCACATCGTCTTGCTCCCATGGCGCTGTCGAGCTCGCGGGATGGTTCCAACGTCCATGAGGACCATGTTGAGTTCCTCCGCCAGACTCGGCGCCAGCCCGACGCCAACCTCGTGCGGGTCTGCCTGGCGCCAGAGACGGAGATCTCGCCGGCACCGGAGGAGGGCGAGCGGGCCGTCTTCCGCTCGCACTTCCTGCGCGGCTTCGGCCTTCCGGCAATCGAATTCCTGCGCTCCTTCCTCGAGGTCTACAATCTTCAGCCGCATCACCTCACGCCCAACGCGGTGCTGCTGCTGTCAGCCTTCGTCTCTCTCTGCGAAGGTTTCTTGGGGCTGCTCCCCACGCTGGAGCTCTGGGGGGAATTCTTCCAGAGCAAACTCGGCACCGTCGTCGTAGGCGTGCCCGCCCCCTGCGGGGCCTTCATCGCCATGAGGAGGTCGGGCGAGAACAACCCGTTCCCGTCCATCCCCCTGATCCAGTCGGTGAAGATCTGGCAGAAGTCGTACTTCTACATGAAGAACGTCGCCCAGCAAGGAGACCACGTCAACCTGCCAGCTTATGTAGCCGGCCCGCCGGCTGGGAGGCAGCCCTCATGGAGTTTCCTGTCCAGGTCACTATCTCAGGCCGGGAACGCTGCCGTCTCCCGGCTTCGGGTGATGATCCAGTCGGAAGGCCTGAGCGGGGCCGACTTGGTGGCCGCCTTCGTGGAGCGCCGGATACTTCCTCTCCAAAGCCGGCCCCACATGATGTGTCAGATGAGCGGCCGCTTCGACCCAAGCCGGCTGAGCACCAGGGAGATGCCTCATGCGGAGGTGTCGTACATGGTAAATCATATCTCCAATTGCAAGCTCGCCGAGGACTGGCGATACGGCAAGGTGCCGTATTCTCGCGCCAACCCTCCGCCTGTGGTAAGCTTTCCTCTCTTTCTTCTTTTTGTTGGTAGCCGGCTTTATGATGGCCGGCTTCTGATCGGTCGGTTCTTCTTAGCAGAACCCCCTTCTTCCGCCGACGACCGGGGCAGCAGGGATAGAACGCCAGTACGTCCCCGACCACACGGTGGACGACGTCGACGACCCAGATTTGGGGGCGGACGCCATGGAAGACGCCGTCGTGGGGGACGACACCGAGTCCAGAGGCACATGGCTTACCGCCAGCTTCGAGGACTGGCCGGATGATGCCGAAGCCGAAGTCGCCCCGCGTCGCCAGCCGGCGGCCGACCATCAGGGCGCGGGCTCGTCCATCGCGCCGGCTGCCAGTGGCGGCGCACAGAAGCGCCGGGCCGCGTCAACCCTCTTCGGCAGTCGGCCGAAGAAGTCCAAAGCCTCCACCGCGGCGACCAAACGAGATGAGGCGGCCGTGAAAGCGGCCCGCTTCCGCAAGGCGGTGAAGCAGCCTCAGGCGTTCTCAGCATAAGTCGTCGATTGCTTGGTCGCATGCTTTTCATCGTTCTCTCCTGTTCGAACATTCTTCCTAACCTTTTCCCGCTCGCTGGACAGGGCGCCGCTTTCCCTTGAGCGGGGTCCGGGCGGCTCCGTAGTTGGGCCGACTGGAGGGTCCTCGGGCTCCCGCCGCGTGGACCCCCGCGCCGACCTCAGGGAGGCCACAGAGCGGAACGCCCGTGAGGCACGGGAGGAGCGTGAGGTGGCGGAAAAAGCGGCTGCCCAGGCGGCGAGGGAGCAGGCCGACGCGGCAGCCAAGGCCCAGGCGGAGGCGGCGACCGCGGAAACGGAGGCGGAGGGTTCGCGTAACCAGCCTCCGCTGCTCGCCATTCCCCTCCGAGCCGTGGCCCCTGACACCCCATTGCCCCTGGTGGAGGAAATCGTCCAAGACCCGCCGCTGATGGAGAGGAGGGAGGACCTCGTGGCCTTCGCGGGGAGAGCGCCGCCGGCAGCGCCAACCGGAGCGGGCCAAGGCGGCCAAACGTCAGCGGCGCTAGAGGAGCCGGCCGGGGGTGAGCCGGAGGACGGAGCAGGCTTTGAGGTGCAGCCGGTGACGCGTCGGCGCGCAGGGGGAGGCGCCGCTCCGCCGGAGTCGCACCGAGTTGCGGGCGCCAGCCAGTCGGCGGAGGCTCTGGAGGCGGCCAGCACCGCCACGTCCGAGTGGACTCCCAGCGGGGGAACTGGCGAGCTGAATGTGGCGGCTCAAGAGGTCCGGAGCCGGCTTCAAGCTCAGGCCGCCCTGCTGCAGCAGTACACCCAGGAGTTCCTGTCGACGCGGGCCGCCATCCGGGTGAGCCTTTCATTCTTGGCCGCTTTGGTCTCTTGATTTCTTCTGTGGGGGCGCGTCAGCGCACCCACTGGGTGTAGTCCCCGAGATTCGGGCCGACTGCTGAGCAGTCGGGTCAGATCTTTCTTGATGACTACCTTATTTTTGCTTCATGTCTGAACTTCCAGGAATATCATAACTCCCGTGCTGCCGCCTTCAACTCCCAGGCTCAGGAGTTGGGTCGGAAGACCGACGACCTGGCCAACAGCCGAAGTAAGTGCTTGATCTTGTCTGTCTCCTGTGGGGGCGCGTCAGCGCACCCACTGGGTGTAGTCCCCGAGATTCGGGCCGACTGCTGAGCAGTCGGGTCGGATCTTCCTTGACGACTTTTTCCTTATTGGTTTTTTTTTGTCTTTCGTGCTTTCAGGGGCCAACGCCGACTTGAGGAGGGAGCTCGGCGAAGCGCAGGCCGCCCTTCGTACCAAGGATGCTGAGTACGCTTCCTTGGTCCAGGAGCGTGACCGCCTGGCCAAGAAGCTGGCTGACCAAGAGGGGAGCCACAAGGCGGCCCTGCAGAAAGCGCAGGATAGCGAGGCCACCCTGAAGGCAGAGTTTGAGACCGAGGCGGCGAGCTGGGCTGAGACCCGGCGAGCGCTGGATGAAGGCTTCGGCCGCATTGAGGACTTGATCGACGGTAAGCCGCCTTCCTCGCTCCTCTCCTGCCCCTTGCCGCCTGGTTTTTGGCCTGACTTGTGCTGCCGCCTATTTTCTTGTGCAGACTACTTTCCCAGCTACTCCGCCTTCGCCGCCCAAACCATCGAGGCCCATCGCGAGGCGCGCCGTCAAGCGGGGGTCAACATCGCGCCGGACGCGAATCGGATGCTTGAGGAGCAGCTCTTGGCTGTCCAAGCGCGGCTGCAGCCGGCTCACCGGATGCTTCGCCGGCTCCAGCGTGCCGGGGCGCAGGTGTTGGCCGCCCTCTGGCCCGGCGAGACGATCCCCCGCACCCCAAGCCGGACTGCCGACTGGCTGGAGGTCGCAGTCGGTCGCTTTGAAGCTTGGAAGGCGTCGGCGGCCCGTCTTGGAGCCGGGCGGGCATTGGAGTTCGTTCGAGCTTGGTACCCAGGGCTGAACCTGGACCAGCTGCGCACTTGGCGGCTGGAGGCCGACGCGGAGCTGGAGGAGGTGCGGCCGGCTATCGCCCAGCGTGCTTCGACGATCGCCGAGTGCACCGACATCAGCGTTTTTGCACCTGAAATCAATGATGACGGCGTTGCCCAGCCGGAGGAGTGGTTCGGGCTGAACCCGGCGGTGGGCGAGGACTCGGCAGAGGAGATCGCCTCCAGCGACGAGGGCGAGGATGACGAAGAAGAGGACGGTGAAGACGTCGAGCCGGCTAGTGGAACAACCGGCCGACCTCAGGCTGACCGTGCCTCCAGCAACAAGGCGCGTGGAAGCGCGCCCTCTGCGGGAGGCGGTGATCAAGCCGAGGTTCGCCAGCCGGCCACTCCTTCAGCCGGCACAACCGTCTCCGCCGACCAGCCCGGCTCGTCGGTCACTCCGCCAGCTTGACCTGCCGTCCTTATTTTTCCTGCTTGTTGCCTTTTGAACAATCTTTATTAAGCTTTCGCAGTTCCACCCACTAGGGATGTATCCAAACTATGTTGAATGCTGGCCTCTTGGAGGTCTTTTATGTAAATATTATTATGTGCATGTTTGGTTTCCATTCGCGTATGCTTTTTATCCTTAGGCTTTTTCCTTTGCCGCCTTCCCTCTTTGGGGAGGCAAGTACTCGAGCTTTCTTGGATTGAAGTGAAGTGAATGAAAACCGGCCGGCCGGCTACTTCGGTAGTCGTTCGGTGGTAGGCGGCAAACCGGCTTTCGTTATATTAGTCCGTTGGTCCCTGGCCATTTTTCGTGTGTGCATCCTTTCCTGCTTTTGACTCTTGCTAGCCGGACAGTCGATTCTTCGAACTGCGACTTTGGCAAGAGCTAAGCCTGGGTGTCGGCACACTACTTGTCTGACCGCGGGTAGGACTTCTAATATAACTCCAGTCGGCCAGTCCCCGGGCCGACTAGTCGAACCCGGTGCCGGACGGAACAAGTAAATGAAATGACAAGGTCATAAGCATGATACTTTTCATTTATAGACAAAAGATGGCAGTCCCCGAGCTCTCCTCGGGGGCCCTATTGCCTCGTACTTAGTACAAAAGTTAGCGTGATACATACTGCATTTCAGCTGTAAAACCTTCGGAGGAGATTGGCGTTCCATGGTCGTTCCGACTCCTTGCCGGAGTCGTCTCTCTTTCATGCCTTCGGCTTCTGTGCGTCGATCAGGTAGTAGGAGTCGTTGCCTAAGGCTCTGCTGATGACAAAGGGGCCCTCCCAAGGGGCCGAGAGCTTGTGCTGGCCGGCTGTTCGCTAGATCAGCCGGAGCACAAGATCGCCCTCTTGGAAGGATCTTGGCTTGACCTTCCGGCTGTGGTAGCGGCACAGGCCCTGCTGATAGATGGCGGACCGGCTGAGGGCTAATAGCCGGCTTTCTTCCAGCAGGTCGACGCCGTCTTCTCGTGCTTCCTTGGCCTCCGCCTCCGTGTACATGGTTACCCGGGGCGAGTCGAACTCGATGTCGGTTGCGATGATCGCCTCGGCACCGTACACGAGGAAGAAAGGAGTGAAGCCGGTTGACTTGTTTGGGGTAGTGCGCAGACTCCAGAGGATAGCCGGCAGCTCATCGAGCCAACAGCCGGCTGAACGCTCCAGTGGTACAACCAGTCGGGGCTTGATGCCGGAGAGGATGAGGCCATTGGCTCGCTCGACCTGGCCGTTTGACTGCGGGTGGGCGACGGACGCTAAGTCCAGCCGGATGCCTTGCGTCGCGCAGAAACGTGCCAAGGCTCCCTTGGCGAAATTTGTGCCATTGTCGGTGATGATGCTGTGTGGCACGCCGTACCGAGTTGTTATATCTGCGATAAATGTGACGGCAGTCGACCCATTCAGCTTCTTGATCGGCTTTGCTTCAATCCATTTGGTGAATTTGTCCACGGCGACAAGCAGATGTGTCATGCCGCCGCGCGCCGTCTTGAATGGGCCCACCATGTCCAGTCCACAAACGGCGAAGGGCCAGGTGAGGGGAATGGTCTTGAGTGCTGAAGCCGGCATGTGTTGCTTGGAGCTGAAGAATTGGCACCCTTTGCAATGTTTAACTAACTCCTTGGCGTCATCCAAAGTAGTCGGCCAAAAGAAACCATGGCGGAAGGCTTTGGCGACGAGTGATATTGAGGCCGCATGGTGGCCGCATTCTCCTTGGTGGATGTCTCTAAGGATTGCAATGCCCTTCTCTTGCTCGACGCATCGCTGGAGGACTCCAGTGACACTGCACTTGATGAGCTCTCTGTTGACGATTGTGTATGCTCCGGCTCGACGTTGGACTTGTCTTGCCTCTGTTTCGTCAGCCGGCAGATCTTAGTTTACTAGGAAGTTGAGGATGGACTGAGCCCATGACGGAGCCGCGACTTCTCCTACTGCCAATGTGGCTACTGCCACCAGGGTGGGCGGGCTGGGTGGTGAAATGCTGGAGTCGGCCGCCGGCTATTGTGCTGGTGTAGTCCCCGGGCCGGCTACTGCAGTCCCCGAGCCGGGTGTGGCAGTCCCCGGGCCGGTTGCCGAAGTCCCCGGGCCGACTACTGAAGTCCCGGGGTCGCCTGCTTGGTTCTTCGAGCCGGACCCGGCCGCGTCGTGGTCAGGCGGTACGAAGATGGAATCGGACTCTAGAGACGGCTTGATGGACGGCTTGAGGAGGCGTTGTAGAGCGACGCCGGTTGGTATTGCTTGCCGAGTGGAGCCTATTCGAGCCAGGGCATCGGCTGGCTCGTTGTCGGCTCGCGGTACGTGGAGGAACTCGCATCCTTCAAAGTATCCGCTGAGTTGTTGAACCAGGAAGCGGTAGCTTGCCATATTTGCGTCCTTGGCGTCCCAGTTGCCGGATGATTGCTGAACCACCAAGTCTGAGTCGCCATAACATAGGATCCGGCGAATGCCGAGTTCTTTGGCAAGCCGGAGCCCGTGTATGAGTGCCTCGTACTCGGCCACGTTGTTGGAGGCGGCAAAGTGAATCTGCAGCGTGTATCTGAGCTTGTCGCCTTTGGGAGAGGTAAGGACGACGCCGGCTCCCAAGCCGGTGTGCATCTTGGACCCGTCAAAGTGCATACGCCAATGGGTGGAGTCGGGAGCCGGCGGCAGGTACTGGGTCTCGGCCCAGTCGACGAGGAAGTCGGCCAGTGCTTGGGACTTGATGGCGGTGCGGGGCTGGTAGAAGATTGTGTAAGGGGCCAGCTCGATGGCCCATTTTGCCACCCGGCCGGATGCGTCCCGGCTGCCTATGATCTCGGCCAGCGGGGTGGTGCATACGACCGTGACGGGATGCTCTTGAAAGTAGGGCTTCAGCTTCTTGGCGGTGAAGTACACGCCGTAACACATCTTCTGGTAGTGCGGGTAGTTCTACTTTGAAGCGGACAAGACCTCGCTCAAATAATACACCGGCCTCTGGACCGGCTGGGCTCGGCCTTCTTCTGGGCGTTGGACTACGATGACGGTGCTGACCACCCGGCTGGTTGCGGCAATGTAAAGGAGCATGGGCTCTTTCTCAGTCGGCGCCACTAGGACGGGCGGCGTGGCCAGCATCTTCTTCAGCTCGTGAAAAGCTTGGTCGGCCTGGTCATTCCACTCGAAGTGAGTGCTCTTCTTCATGAGGCGGTAGAGGGGGAGAGCTTTCTCTCCGAGCCGGCTGATGAAGCGGTTCAAGGAGGCCAAGCATCCAGTGAACTTTTGGATGTCTCGAAGCTTGGTGGGGATCGCCATTCTCTTGATGGCCTTGATCTTCACCGGGTTGCATTTGATGCCGCGTTCGGAGACCAGGAAGCCTAGGAGCTGGCCGGCTGCCACTCCGAACACGCATTTCTCGGGGTTGAGCTTGATTTGGAACCAGCGTAGGTTCTCAAACGTTTCTTTGAGGTCTTCCAACAAGGTACCGCGCTTCTCCATCTTCACCACAATGTCGTCCACGTAGACGTGAGCGTTTCTGCCGAGTTGCTTGAGGAGGCACTTCTGCATGCAACGCTGAAAAGTGGCACCGGCATTTCTCAAGCCGAATGTCATAGTCAGGTAGCAGAAGGCTCCAAATGGCGTGATGAAGGCGGTCTTCAGGCGGTCGTCCGGATCTAGCTTTATCTGGTGATATCCTGAGTAAGCATCCCAGAAACTCAACAGCTCGCATCCGGCCGTGGAGTCTATCACTTGGTCAATCCTCGGCAGGGCAAAGGGATCTTTGGAGCAGGCCTTGTTGAGGCTTGTGTAGTCTATACACATGCGCCACTTGTTGTTCTTCTTCAACACGAGGACCGGGTTGGCAAGCCACTCTGGAAAGAAAACTTCCATAATGAAGCCGGCTGCCAGAAGCCGGGCTATCTCCTCTCCCACAATCCTGCGTTTCTCCTCCGACAGTCGGCGAAGGGGTTGTTTGACTGGCTTTGCGTCTTTTCGGACGTGTAGTTTGTGCTCGGTGAATCCCTTCGGAACACCCGGCATGTCCTTGGGGGACCATGCAAAGATGTCCCGATTCTCACGGAGGAAATCGGCGAGCTCGCCTTCCTATTTGCTGTTCAGGTTTGCCCCGAGGATGGCAAACCTCTCTGGGTGCTCGGGGTCAAGAGGTATCTTCTTCGTCTCCTTGGCCGGCTGGAAAGATCCTTGAGCATCATGCTCCTTGGGATCGGGGGACACGGCCGACTGCTTGCCGGCTATGGCCACGACTCGGTCCAACATCTTCTTTTCTTCGGCAATCACAAGGGACTCGGCCAGCCGGCTGCTGGCCGCTGCGCACTCAGAGGACTTCTTGTAATCGCCGGCTACGGTGATGACGCCTTTGGTGCTTGGTATCTTCATCTTGAGGTATGCATAGTGGGGAACTGCCATGAATTTGGCCAAGGCGGGTCGGCCAAGCAATGCATGGTAAGGGCTCTCCAGGTCCACCACTTCAAACCAGATCGCTTCCCGGCGGAAATGCTCCTTGTCCCCAAAAGGTACATCAATCTTGATCTTGCCAATGGGGGCACAGGACAGGCCGGGTACGATGCCATGAAACACTGTCCGAGTAGGCATGAGTTGCTTTGTCTTGACGTTCAGCTTCTCCAGGGTGTCGCGGTACAGGATGTTGATGCTGCTCCCACCGTCTATCAGCACGCGGGAGAAGCGGGCAGCGCGTCTGTCCGTCGCGAGGGTGGCTTCCAGGACCAACGCATAAGAGCCGGGAGACGGCATCACCTCTGGATGGTCGGCCCGGCTCCAGCCGATGGGTTTTTCTGACCAATGCATGTGCTCGGCGGGGTTGGCAGCGACCACGCTGACTTCCTGGTGCTCTCAGCGTTTGCCGCGCCGGTCTTCGAGCTGGCTTGTAAAGACGATGTAGGTTGCTTGCTCGTCGGGGAATTCGTCGTGCACGGTTCCGACTGCGGGCCGAGCGGCCGGAGGTGGCGGAGCCGGAGGCGGCGGGCCGGTAGGCGGCGGCGGCGCGAGCCCCTCGCCTTTAGAGATTCGGGTGAGCCAATGGCACTTCCGGGTTGTGTGGTTGGACGGCTTCGCGCCGCTATGGAATTTGCACGGGGCGTCAAGAGTTTGCTCGTAGGAGAAAGCCGGCTGCCAAGCCGGCCGGCCGCCCTTGGGCTTCTTGGGCGCGGGTCGCCCCTCAGGCAGCGCGTCTTCGACCGTGGCCACCTGCCGACTGGCGGGAGGCGGCACAGGGCCCTTGCGCTTGTGGTCGTTCGGGTGTGGACGTCGGCCGGAATCCCCTGCCGGCGTCTTGGGCGCCGGGTTGAGTACTTTCCCGGATGCGTCTACCCGGAGCTCGGTCTTCATCGAAGAGTCGGCGGTGGCGTATTTGTCTGCTATGTCCAGAAGCTCGTCGAGGGTAGTCGGCTCGTCGCAGAGGAGCTTGTGCTTGAGGAGGGTACCTTCTCGGCACCCGGCAGTGAAGTATTCGATGGCTTGCACCTCGTGCACCCCCTCGCAAGAATTGCGGAGCTCGGCCCAACGCGTGAGGTAGTCGCGAGTGGACTCAGCCGGGCCCTGTACGCATAGGGAGAGCTGCCTGGGCTTGGGGGCCCGCTTCTAGGTGCTGGTGAAGTTGCGGACGAAGGCTTCTGTGAAGTCTAGCCAGCTGTTGATGCTGCGTGGTTTGAGGCTGTTGAGCCAGGTCCGCGCCGTGCCTTGCAGCATGAGGGGCACGTACTTCACGGCAACGCGCCGGTTGCCGTTGCCTATGCTAACCGCTGTGGAGTAGTCGATCAGCCAATCTTCCGGCTTCACGGAGCCGTTGTACTTGGGCGTGTCTCTTGGGAGCGAGAAGCCTTTGGGGAAGGGCTCTTCGCGGATGCGGGGGCCGAAGCAAGGCGGACCGACATCGTCTTCTTCTTCCAGCGCCAGGGATCGCGCCAGGCGGTCGATCCGATGGCGGGCGTCGTTCTCGCCGACTCCTTCGCGGCGACCTAGTTGGTTGCTGAGAGTCGGGTGCGCCACTGGCGGCGGGGTGGAATATCTCTCTCCACGGGGTCGAGGCAGGGGCGGGTTGCCCCGCCATTCCATGGCTCAGGGATGGCCGTCCGCGTCTCGCTCGATGGAGATTCGGGTCCGGCTTCGGCTGGCCGCCGGCTCTTTCTCGCGCCGCGCGCGGGCGTTGCTCGTAGTCGGTGTCCGGGACGTTGCGCCGTGATCTCGGCGTGGGGGAGGGCTTCCCGCGCGGGCGTCGGCTTCGTGCCGCCGTGCGGCCGCGTCAATCAGTTGCTGGATGCGCCGGGTCATGTGGGGGAGTTCTTCGGCTTCCAAGCCGTCCAACTCGTCCACGGCCGCCTGGGCGGCACGCAAGTTCTCGAACGGAGTGGCATAGATCGGGCGGTTAACTCCCAGCTTGTTGGCGATGACAGCGCCGCGTTGCTTGACAATGCCGGCCCGGCTTGTCCCACCCGGGGCCGGCGTGCCGAAGGCGGCGCAGTCAGCTTCGCGCTGGTGGGCCTCAGTGAGGCGTCTCACGGAAGCTAGCCTCCGGCCCTCTGCGAGGAGGGCGAGGCGGCACGCCTCCAGTGCTTCAGCGTCGGCGTCGGCCGGAAGGGGGATGGACAAGTTGTGGACCGCCGCGTGTGGGGCGTCGTGGGCGCTCTCGTCAGCAGCGCCGTCGTGGCCGATGACCATCACCTCGGTGGTGACAGTGTCGCAGCCATCATTGTCGAGCTTTCTTAACGGTGATACTTACTATCATTGTCCGTCTTCCTTTTAAAATCCATATGTACCTAACAGCCTTACGACCATCAAGTAGTTCTTCCAAAGTCTACACTTTGTTTTCATATATGGATCCTCTCTCGGATTATATGGCCTCGAGCCATTTATCGGAATCCGGGCCCACCATCGCTTCTCCATAGCTCGTAGGTTCATTGTTGTCTAGCAACATGACTTCCAAGACAGGATTATGTACCACTCTGAAGGAGTACGCATCCTTGTCATCCTACGAGGTTTGATAGTGACTTGATCTGAAGTTTCACGATCACCATCATAAGCTTCCACTTCAATTGGTGTAGGTGCCACAGGAACAACTTCCTGTGCCCTGCCACACACTAGTTGAAGAGACGGTTCAATAACCTCATCAAGTCTCCACCATCCTCCCACTTAATTCTTTCGAGAGAAACTTTTCCTCGAGAAAGGACCTGATTCTAGAAACAATCCCTTATTGCTTTCGAATCTGAGACAGGAGGTATACCCAACTGTTTCGGGTGTCCTATGAAGATGCATTTATCCGCTTTAGGTTCGAGCTTATCAGCCTGAAACTTTTTCACATAAGCGTCGCAGTCCCAAACTTTTAAGAAATGACAGCTTAGGTTTCTCTAAACCATAGTTCATACGGTGTCATCTCATCGGAATTACGTGGTGCCCTATTTAAAGTGAATGTGGTTGTCTCTAATGCCTAACCCATAAACTATTGTGGTAATTTGATAAGAGACATCATGGTATGCATCATATCCAATAGGGTGCAGTTATGATGTTCGGACACACCATCACACTATGGTGTTCCAGGCTGTATCAGTTGTGAAACAATTTCCACAATGTCTTAATTCTGTGCCAAACTCGTAATTCAGATATTCATCTCTATTCTCATAGATATTTTATCCTCTTGTCACGACGATCTTTCAACTTCACCCTGAAATTACTTGAACCTTTCAATAATTCAGACTCGTGATTCATCAAGTAAATATACTCAACATCTACTCAAATCATCTGTGTAGTAAGAACATAACGATATCCACTACATGCCTCAACACTCATTGGACTGCACACATCAAAAATGTATTACTTCCAACAAGTTGCTTTCTTGTTCCATTTTACTGAAAACGAGGCTTTCAGTCATCTTGCCCATGTGGTATGATTTGCATGTCTCAAGTGATTCAAAATCAAGCGAGTACAAAACGGTCCATTTGCATGGAGTTTCTTCATGCATATATACCAATAGACATGGTTCGCATGTCCCAAACTTTTCAAAAATGAGTGAGCCCAAAGATCCATCAACATGGAGCTTCTTCATGCGTTTTATACCGATATGACTTACGTGGCAGTGCCACAAATAGGTGGTACTATCATTACTATCTTTTGGCATGAACATGTGTATCACTACGATCGAGATTCAATAAACCATTCATTTCAGGTGTAAGACCATTGAAGGTATTATTCAAATAAACAGAGTAACGATTATTCTCCTTAAATGAATAACCGTATTGCGATAGACATAATCCAATCATGTCTATGCTCAACGCAAACACCAATCTCGATGGTAGAGGGAGCGTGCGATGCTTGATCATATCAACATTGAGAACACTTCCAACACATATCGTCAGCTCACCTTTAGCTAGTCTCCGTTTATTCCGTAGCTTTTATTTTGAGTTACTAACACTTAGCAACCGAACCGGTATCTAATACCCTGGTGCTACTAGGAGTACTAGTAAAGTATACCTTAACACAATGTATATCCAATATACTTCTATCGACCTTGCCAGCCTTCTCATCTACCAAGTATCTAGGGTAATTCTGCTCCAGTGGCTGTTCCCCTTATTACAGAAGCACTTAGTCTCGGGTTTGGGTTCAACCTTGGATTTCTCCACTAGAGCAGCAGCTGATTTGCCGTTTCATGAAGTATCCCTTTGTTCCCTTGCCCTTCTTGAAACTAGTGATTTCACCAACCATCAACGATTGATGCTCCTTCTTGATTTCTACTTTTGTGGTGTCAAACATCGCGAATATCTCAAGGATCATCATATATGTCCCTGATATATTATAGTTCATCACGAAGCTCTAGCAGCTTGGTGGTAATGACTTCAAAGAAACATCACTATCTCATCTGGAAGATCAACTCCCACTTGATTCAAGCGATTGTTGTACTCAGACAATCTGAGCACAAGCACAACAATTGAGCTTTTCTCCTTAGTTTGCAGGCTAAGAAAATCGTCGGAGGTCTTATACCTCTTGACGTGGGCACGAACCTGAAATCCCAATTTCAGCCCTCAAAACATCTCATATGTTTTGCGACGTTTCAAAAACCGTCTTCGGTGCCTCAACTCTAAACCGTTTAACTGAACTATCACGTAGTTATCAAAACGTGTATGTCAGATGTTCGCAACATCCACAGACAACGTTCGAGGTTCAGCACACTGAGCGGTGCATTAAGGACATAAGCCTTCTATGAAGCAATGAGGACAATCCTCGGTTTACGGACCTAGTCCGCATAATTGCTACTATCAACTTTCAACTAAATTTTCTCTAGGAACATATCTAAACAGTAGAACTGAAGCGCGAGCTATGACATAATTTGCGAAGATCTTTTGACTATGTTCAGGATAATTAAGTTCATCTTATGAACTCCCACTCAGATTAGACATCCCTCTAGTCATCTAAGTGTTACACGATCCGAGTCGACTAAGCCGTGTCCGATTAACACGTGAGATGGACTAGTCATCGTCGGTGAACATCTTCATGTTGATCGTATCTTCCATATGACTCGTGTTCGACCTTTCGGTCTCTGTGTTCCGAGGCCATGTCTGTACATGCTAGGCTCGTCAAGTTAACCCTAAGTGTTTTTGCATGTGTAAAACTGTCTTACACCCGTTGTATGTGAACGTAAGGATCTATCACACCCGATTAACACGTGGTGCTTCGAAACGACGAACTGTAGCAACGGTGCAAAGTTAGGGGAGAACACTTCTTGAAATTTTTGTAAGGGATCATCTTATTTACTACCGTCGTTCTAAGTAAACAAGATGCAAAACATGATAAACATCACATGCAATCAAATAATAATAGTGACATGATATGGCCAATATCACATAGCTCCTTTGATCTCCATCTTGGGGCTCCATGATCATCCTGTCACCGTCATACTCATCGACATGTAAGTTGTGATTCCTTGTATAATAGCATGAACATCTCATACATCACATATCGATCATTCATCATTCATCACAACTTTGGCCATATCATATCACAAAGCACTTGCTGCAAAAACAAGTTAGACGTCCTCTAATTGTTGTTGCAGGTTTTACGTGGCTTTAGTAGGGTTCTAACAAGAACGTTTTCTTACCTACGTGAAAGCCACAACGTGATTTGTCAACTTCTATTTACCCTTCATAAGGACCCTGTTCATCGAATCTGCTCCAACTAAAGTAGGAGAGACAGACACCCGCCAGCCACCTTATGCAACTTGTGCATGTTTGTCGGTGGAACCGGTCTCACGTAAGCATACGTGTAAGGTTGGTCCGGGACGCTTCATCCCACAATTCCGTTGAAGCAAGATAAGACTAGTAGTGGCAAGAAAGTTGACAACATCAACGCCCACAACAAATTGTGTTCTACTCGTGCAAGAGAACTACGCATAGACCTAGCTCTGATTCCACTGTTAGGGAACGTAGTAGAAATTCAAAATTTTCCTACATGTCACCAAGATCTATCTATGGAGAGACTAGCAACGAGGGGAAGGAGAGTGCATCTACATACCCTTGTAGATCGCTAAGCGGAAGCGTTCAAGTGAACGGGGTTGATGGAGTCGTACTCGTCGTGATTCAGATCACCGATGATCCTAGTGCCGAACGGACGGCACCTCCGCGTTCAACACACGTACAGCCCGGTGACGTCTCCCATGCCTTGATCCAGCAAGGAGAGAGGGAGAGGTTGAGGAAGACTCCATCCAACAGCAGCACAATGGCGTGGTGGTGATGGAGGAGCGTGGCAATCCTGCAGGGCTTCGCCAAGCACCGCAGAAGAGGAGAAGGACTTGGGAGAGGAGAGGGCTGCACCAAAGGCAAAAGGTGTGTCTCAAGAGGCCCTCCTACCCTCACTATATATAGGGAGCCCAAGGGGGGGGTGCGCCAGCCCTAGGAGATCCAATCTCCTAGGGGCGGCGGCCAGGGGAGGTTTCCCTCCCCCCCAAGGCACCTAGGAGGTGCCTTCCCTCCTTGGGACTCTTCCTTAGGGTTCCCCCTTCACCCTAGGCGCATGGGCCATAAGGGAAGTGGCGCCCCAGCCCACTTTGGGCTGGATCCCTTCCCACTTCAGCCCATGGGACCCTCCGGGATAGGTGGCCCCACCCGGTAGGCCCCCGAGACCCTTCCGGTGGTCCCGGTACAATACCGATGACCCCGAAACTTGTCCCGATGGCCGAAATAGGACTTCCTATATATAAATCTTTACCTCCGGACCATTCCGGAACTCCTCGTGACGTCCGGGATCTCATCCGGGACTCCTAACAACATTCGGTAACCACATACAAGCTTCCTTTATAACCCTAGCGTCATCGAACCTTAAGTGTGTAGACCCTACGGGCTCGGGAGACATGCAGACATGACCGAGACATTCTCCGGTCAATAACCAACAGCGGGATCTGGATACCCATGTTGGCTCCCACATGTTCCACGATGATCTCATCGGATGAACCACGATGTCAAGGACTTAATCAATCCCGTATACAATTCCCTTTGTCTAGAGGTACGATACTTGCCCGAGATTCGATCGTCGGTATCCCTATACCTTGTTCAATCTCGTTACCGGCAAGTCTCTTTACTCGTTCCGTAACACATCATCCCGCGATCAACTCCTTGGTCACATTGCGCATATGATGATGTCCTACCGAGTGGGCCCAGAGATACCTCTCCGCTTACACGGAGTGACAAATCCCAGTCTCGATTCGTGCCAACCCAACAGACACTTTCGGAGATACCTGTAGTGCACCTTTATAGTCACCCAGTTACGTTGTGACGTTTGATACACCCAAAGCATTCCTACGGTATCCGGGAGTTGCACAATCTCATGGTCTAAGGAAATGATACTTGACATTAGAAAAGCTTTAGCATACGAACTACACGATCTTTGTGCTAGGCTTAGAATTGGGTCTTGTCCATCACATCATTCTCCTAATGATGTGATCCCGTTATCAACGACATCCAATGTCCATGGTTAGGAAACCGTAACCATCTATTGATCAACGAGCTAGTCAACTAGAGGCTTACTAGGGACATGGTGTTGTCTATGTATCCACACATGTATCTGAGTTTCCTATCAATACAATTATAGCATGGATAATAAACGATTATCATGAACAAGGAAATATAATAATAACCAATTTATTATTGCCTCTAGGGCATATTTCCAACATCTTCCGGCTTCACGAAGCCGTTGTACTTGGGCGTGTCTCTTGGGAGCGAGAACCCTTTGGGGAAGGGCTCTTCGCAGATGCGGGGGCCGAAGCAAGGCGGACCGACATCGTCTTCTTCTTCCAGCGCCAGGGATCGCGCCAGGCGGTCGATCCGATGGCGGGCGTCGTTCTCGCCGACTCCTTCGCGGCGACCTAGTCGGTCGCTGAGAGTCGGGTGCGCCACTGGCGGCGGGGTGGAATATCTCTCTCCACGGGGTCGAGGCAAGGGCGGGTTGCCCCGCCATTCCATGGCTCAGGGATGGCCGTCCCGTCTCGCTCGATGGAGATTCGGGTCCGGCTTCGGCTGGCCGCCGGCTCTTTCTCGCGCCGCGCGCGGGCGTTGCTCGTAGTCGGTGTCCGGGACGTTGCGCCGTGATCTCGGCGTGGGGGAGGGCTTCCCGCGCGGGCGTCGGCTTCGTGCCGCCGTGCGGCCGCGTCAATCAGTTGCTGGATGCGCCGGGTCATGTGGGGAAGTTCTTCGGCCTCCAAGCCGTCCAACTCGTCCACGGCCGCCTGGGCGGCACGCAAGTTCTCGAGCGGAGTGGCATAGACCGGGCGGTCCACTCCCAGCTTGTCGGCGATGATGGCGCCGCGTTGCTTGACAATGCCGGCCCGGCTTGTCCCACCCGGGGCCGGCGTGCCGAAGGCGGCGCGGTCAGCTTCGCGCTGGTGGGCCTCAGTGAGGCGTCTCACTGAAGCCAGCCTCCGGCCCTCTGCGAGGAGGGCGAGGCGGCGTGCCTCCAGTGCTTCAGCGTCGGCGTCGGCCGGAAGGGGGATGGACAAGTCGTGGACCGCCGCGTGTGGGGCGTCGTGGGCGCTCTCGTCAGCAGCGCCGTCGTGGCCGATGACCATCACCTCGGTGGTGACAGCGTCGCAGCCATCGGCTCGGGGAAGCGGGTCGTTGCAAATCGTGATGTTGGTGGGGAAGGTGTCGAACGAGGTTGTGTCGGAGTCGACAGGCATCGGATCGGTGGAGCCAACCGACTCCAGATCCACAGCGGGCTCGCTGGAGACATGGAGCTGGCCGAGGAGGTTGGCGAGGTGGTCGGTGCCCGCATCGGAGGCGAGCTTGTCGGAGATGAGGGTTTCGTCGAGGAGATTGGCGAGGCTGCTCGCCGCGCAGATGCTGGTGACGCCTTGCAGCGCGTCGTGGCAAGCGCCATCGGGCGTGCCGGGCTGGCTACGCTCGCTGGGGAGGAAGAGGGTTCCCGTCCAGAACAGGTTTCCGGACGACGGTGCACCTTGCCCCACGGTGGGCGCCAAATGTCGGGTGGTAGGTGCGACATATGTCAACGGGTGGCTTATCATTGTGGGAGCCAGTAAGACGTCGCCGGTGCCTGGAAACGGGATGAGGCGAAGACATGCACGCCGGCGAATCTTACCCAGCTTCGGGGCTCTCCGTGGAGATAACACCCCTACTGCTGCTCTGCGGGGTCTCCGCATGATCACTAGATGGACAAGTAGCTACACAATGCTCCTTGAGCTGTTCGGTGGAAGGAGGAAGAAGGGCGTGGCTAGCTTGCTTCTTCTCCTTGTGTGGTGTCTAAAACTAGCTGGGGGTCCAACCCTTTGCATGGGTGCCCCGGGGGTTTATATAGGCCTACCCCCGGGGGTACAATGGTAATCCGACTGGGCGCGGGGCCCAGCCGTCTGTGACTGCGCTTGCCGGCTTCTGCGCCGGCTGCTGGGGCCCGCCGACTGGTGGGTCCCGCGGGCTGCCGGCCCCTTGGTCGACAGGCAGGCCCCACTGTCCAGGACCTGGTCGGCGGCTGGTTACTGTTGCTCCATCTTGGTGACGTGGGCTTCGTCGTGGTAGGCGTGGCTACAGTACCGCCGTCCGGCGGGTGACCACTGTAACCTCACCTCCTTAATAGGGCATCTCCTTCGAGGGGGTGGCAAGCCGGTTGGAGAGAGCCGGCTCCGTCTTGGGCCGACTGGGGGAGGCCAGGCCGCCTTCGGGTGTCTCTCTGCCCGCAGGGGCCCACCGCTCGAGGGCCGTACTAGTAGCCCGTCGTGGATGACATCAGGGTCAACGTGGCAACAGTGCTGCGCTGGACGGGTCATGGCCACCCGTACGGCGCTCTGTGCCAGGCGTGCTCCGGGATTTGGGGGTGGCAGGCTTTACTGTAGTCACGCCCCATCTCATCGCCGCTAGGTGGATGCAAACTTTGAGGGTACGGTCTCGACCGTTTTATGGGAGCCGGCTTCTTGGAGTCGGCCTCCTCGCGGCCGGCTTCTCGAAGTCGGCCCTCCCATGGCTTTCTTCATGAGGGCTAAAGTCGGGCCGCCTTCCGAAAGCCGGCCTGGGTGACAGCCAGCAAGGGGAAGGCGGCCCCATGTCTTGAATTCTTGAGAGCCGGACGGGCTCGTAATTTTTTTCAGAAGGGTCAGGGGAAGCCGGCTAGGCTACCCATGGCTATTTACTCCGACACTACCGCTTAGCACACAACACCCCTTGTTTTGCACATCACGGAAACTCCAATGAAGCAGGAAGAAGGAGAGGGTGCAAGGAGAGTGTGTACGTGATGATTCCACCCATACTCTTCCGAAACGGATCCTCTCTTGATAGTACGGTTATCCCTACGACTCAATTCCACCGAAGAGAAACGAGGGAAAATAATCCGTCTAAAGTGAAGTCCTCGAGGGGAAACAAACACATAGTGCCCTTATATTAGATAATCTGAAAAGCTTAATGCACACGATTAGTTCGTAAAAATATTGTCATCAATCACCAAAACACACCAGGGAAAAATATGCCCTAACACCGCTCATACACCGACTGGTGATGGACCCGATGCGGAGCCGGTCTCTTGCACACATGGTATGATGGATGGTTGGTTTGCTTGTCTGGCGTTGTGTTCGGGTGTGCCAGATACTCCAATGCGATGGTGGTGGGGTCTGAACTGCTTGTATCCCACCCGGTTACCGGTTATCCCGCCCAGAGGCTGCCTAGCGATGGGCTTTGTGTGGCGGTACACACAGTTGATTTGCTGGAGGGCTGTTGCGTTTGCTTGTGCCAATGCACCAATCCACATACTAGGTTCCTGCTCGATGTTAGATCATGGTTGGTTGGTGCAAGGCGAAAAGTACCACTAAAAGGCCCGACTCAAAGATGTTGGAGGTTGGCTCCTGGGCGCTCGAAGGTTTGCCCTTCTCAAAAGATTCCAGAATATTGTTATCTATGTCTTCATTGTGTGAGCCAGTGCGTCAAGCACATGCTGGTGTGTTGCGTCCCATCGCCTGCCATAGCAGATACATGTAGGCGCATTGGCCACCGGACTAATGTTGGTTTGACAGATTGAACAGTGGCATGCATCGCTTTGGGTGCCAGCCATGCCATGTCCCAAAGTCCACAACTGTAGATCTAGGCACAAGTTTAAACCGGCGCGTGGGTCGTTCAGTTGCCATCATCTTGTTTTTCATTTCATGCGGGGTTTGCGGTTTCGTGAAGTGTTATGTACCAACTTCTATGTCCATAGTTCCAAAAGTGTAATTCAAGTTATTTGTCACAAAAATTATGGCATCAGTAAATACATATTTTGAATCTTCTAATGGTGTGGTCTTTATGGTTTATAGACCATACCACTTGTTTGCATGAGCATTGCTAAATTTGTTAGACTCAATAGCACTTGTGGATAAAGCTGCCACGAGGAACCCGGTTGAAAGGTGATCGAGAATTAAGCAGCGAAAGTTTTGCACCATAGAACATCATTGTGAGCATAGCAGTGAGATGCCGCTCCATCTGACAAACCAAAGGCATGAGATCTTGTATCGATGGGCATGTACTACCCAGAGACAGTCGAGGTAAGTGAATGACATAGTCCTAGTGGTGCAGCCAAAATTGCTAGACATCATTGGTGCAAATCGAATCATTGCAGCAAATTGAAAATTTCCCATTTGATTAAACAAATGTTCGTCAATATTCAGATTCACGAACTGTTTTTGGAATCATGAGCATTTGTCAAATTCGTGAATATTTTTCAAATTCTAGGACCTTTTCTAGCTCAATGAAATTTTTTCAAAATTCATATTTTTCGTATTTTGGAACTTTTTCGAAATCCCAAATTAGTTAAACAAGAGAAAACAAAAATGAAATAAAAAATAAAAAGGAAAAAAACAAGAAAATAGTGTATGTCTTGTGCCGCTCATGGGCCAGCCCAAATGTGCGCGTGGGGGCAGCAGGGGGTGCGCGCTCGTTGGCCTCCTTGCGCATGCTGGGCCGAATAGGAGCTCCCAAAATTGTTGGGCAGTTTTCTTACGGGAAGCCAGATTTCGGCTGGAGGAGCGGGAGGTAAAGCAAAGGCATAACAGCGCCAATGATTCTCAAAACAAAAGCCATAGCTTATCAGAATATCCAATTTCCGCTCGCCGCGTCAAAATGGTACCGCACACTCTCCATCAAGATGGGCCGGCCCGTTTAGAAGCGACGTGTGTGTTCCACCATTCTGGTTTTAGGAACCCTCTGGAAGGTTCCAGTCGGTTTTTTTGGTTTTGGGAACTTTCTAGCAGGTTCCTGAACTGTTTTTTTTTCTGTTTTTCTATTTTTTCTATCGTTTTTATTTTTCGTTTTTCATTTATCTTTTCCTTTTTCTGTTTCTCTTTTTCCATTCTTTCTTTTTTATTTCTTCTTCAAGTTTATTTTTTGTTTCAACAAATTTTCAGAAACTTTAAAAAATGTTCGTATTGTAATTCTTTGTACAAAAATTCGACAATTTTGGGGAATTTCAAAAAAGTTCATTTTCCAAAAATTTGTTCAAAAATTTTAAAAGTGCTCCTAGTTTTGAAAATTTGTTCGCAAATTCAAAAAATGTTTGGGAACTTCAGAAAATGCTGGCAATTTCTAATTTTGTTCACGAATTTGAAACTTTTCATGTTATGAAAACCGGTTCGCAAATTCAAAAAATGTTCGGGAACTTCAGAAAATGTTCCCAATTTGTAATTTTGTTCACGAATTAGAACTATTCATGTGTTTGAAAATTTGTCCGAAATTCAAAAAAATTTATGGGAATTTTTTTGTTCACAAATTAAAAAATATTTGGGAATTTCAAATAATGTTCTAGCTTTCCAAAAAAATTCTCGAATTCAAAAATAATCATGTCTTCAATTTTTTTCGCAAATTCGGAAAATGTTCGGGTGATTTAGAAAAATGTGAGTTTTGAAATAATGTTTCATAATTTTGAGAATTGTTCTTGTTTTTCAATTTTTGTTCCCGTTTCTCAAAAAATATTTGTCTGTTCTACACAATTTTTCGTAATTTCAAAAAATGTTCTCGTTTGCAATTTATTTCCTTTTTTGCCAATACAAAAATGTTCATGTTTTCGAAAGTTTGTCGAAAGTTCAAAAATTATTCGCATCTTCAAAAGCAATTATGAGTTTGAAAAAACGTTCCTCTTTTTTAAAAATGTTATTGTTTTAAAAACCTGTTTATGTTTTCAAATCTTGGTCAAAATTTCAAACCTTGTTCACATATTCAAAAAAATCCCCTTTTTACCAAAAATGTTGAGTTTTATAAATTTGGTTCACATATTTGAAAAATGTTCGTGTTTCTAAAAAGTTTCCTTTTTGAAAAATATTCACGTTCAAAATTTAAGAAGTTTCAGATGTGTCGTTGTCTTTAGTTCTAGAGAACTCGCGCTAGTAAATTGTGAAGTTCTGTGATTAGCTCTGCTGGCTAGCAACGCTGGCACAGGTTCATGAGATCCAGAGATCAAACCCCACCGAGTGCATTCATTTTGCCTATTTTAGACCTACAGTTAGGCGGCCTCTATTGGGCCGGCCCAGTCAAGCTAGCCCTGTGCGTCGGATCATTGTTTGACCCAAAACGCGTCAAATAGGAGGTCCCTAGCTTTTCGCAAAAAAGAAAAAAAAAAGAGGCATAGGAGCGGAGAGGTCCTATCTGCCGCTCTGTGTGACACGCTAAGCATGGTTCGAACCTGAGACCACATGCTTCAAACAAGTATGGCTACCGACAAACCTGCTTGATAGTGCAGCGCAAAGTCTTAAGAACCAAACTCAGCGCACATCCGAACGTTTTAATTTTTTTTACGCAAACCGTTCTTTTGAGAAAAAATGTGAAGGCCGTCTGAAACAGAAAACACTTTCCAAAATTTTGAATAAAATTTCTAAAAAACTCAAATATTTCTAAATATTCAAGCAATTTTTGGAAAACCGGAACATTTTTTAAATACCCCCCAAAATAGAAAGCAAGAACATTTTTTGGAAAACCAGAACATTTTTCAAATTTCAAATCAATTTTTGGATACACGAACATTTCTTTAAAATTGGGAACATTTTTTGAAACTCCCGAACAAAATTTCAAAACATGTTTTTTTTAATTTGCGCACATCTTTTAAAACTCCCGAACAAAATTTAAAACGTGAACATTTTTTGGAATTTTCGAACAATTCTTTAAATGAAAACATTTATTGAAACTCCCAACAAATTTGAAAACATGAACATTTTTTTGAAATTGGTGAACAAATTTTGAAATGGGAAGATTTTTTGAAACTCCCAAACAAAATTCTAAAACGTGTTTTTTTGAACTTATGTATTTTTTTGAAAAGTGAATTTTTTTGTAATATGCGATCATTTTTTAGAAAATGGAGAACATTTTTTGAATTTGTGGACAAAAATTACTACCAAGGAACATTTTTTGACATTCTGAACATTTTCCAAATTTTAGAAAATAATTTGAAAATCTGAAGAACAAACAGGAAATAGAAAGGAAGAAAAAGGAATTGAAAAACAAACAAAGAAACAGAAAAAGAAAAAAGAAAGAAAACAAAAAAGAAAAAAGAAACAGAATAGAAAAAAGAAAAAAGAAACAGAAAAAAACCAGTGTAAACCGGTTCAAGAACCTTGTGAAAGGTTCTCAAAACCGGCAGGAACCTTCCAGAAAGTACCCAAAACCGATACTGTAGCGTTTGACTATCTCCTAGTTGGGCCGGCCCGTTTTGATCGCTAGGTCGCTCGCCTCTGTGCGAAACAGCGACAACTTGACGCAACGAGCATCCGTTAGGAAATTCCAACTTGACGCAATGAGCGTCCGTTAGGAAATTCCTAGCAGCGCCTCCACGCCGGCGGGCTGGATGGCTGGCCCCAGCCGCGCGCGTTCGTGGCAGCGGCCCAAGCCAGGTGTACTCGAGTACTCTCGGAGCCGCGCCTGTGACAGGTGGTCCTGCCCCGCTTACATGAAGATGGTGCAAAGCTTGACATTCCCCTTGGACTGGTCCGACTTCAGCATGCCCGCACCGAGCGGTCAAGGTCAGGTGATCAGGTCACGGCCAGGTCTCCGATCCACTGTTCCTGATGCTGCTGACCGCTGCTGTGAGCTGTGAATTTGAGCAATGCATCCATCACATGTTACTATTAATTTATTCCTCGTATATGATGGACTATCTGTGACTGCAGCAGAGGACGTTTTATTTTATATTGTCCAAAAAAAACTGCGGGCATAAGCGCCATCGTTTTGATCAGGCTACACCATTCTTCCTTACCATTCAGAACTCGGCATGTTAACTGTTCTGCATCAGCTTGTGCGATCTGGGAAGAGGTGCCAAGATTCCCTTACCATTCCGAGGAAGCGCCATGACCCGAGGTTACGCCGAGCACAGCACACCGTGAAAAAGGCACGCGTTCCTTCCGGCAATGTGGCCAAATGACATTTACCCAGCGGCCATGTCCTTTTACCAAATCGGAGAAGGATCTTGGGAGGACAGGGATGGGCGGCTGGGAATGGCAAGAACGCTGATCTCCTTTGCCTCCCCTGCCCACTGCAGCGGCTGCCGCGTCCCGCAGAACCAAACCGAGCCCGCTGAATCCGCTTCCCGAAACACCCAAGCCGTGATGGCAACGTCCCGGTCGGCATGGCCTCTACTTGCACCCGTAAACCAGGCGTGGGCACCGTCCTAAAAGAAGAACTCTGGACGCGTCATTTTCTGCGGTCGTTTCGAACTTTGGATTGGGATATTATGCATTTTCTCTTTCGTTTTTGAACATCCTTGCAATTGCTAAGCTCCCTAGAAATAGAGGTTTAAAAAAGACCCCGATAACTCCCGATTGTTCGGTCTGGATTCGCTCGGGGATGCACCTTTTAGGAACGAAAAGGTTCGGGACGAAACCCCTCCAGCCCGAACTACCCCCATCAGCACGATCTAAAAAAGGCTCCAATAGCCCATTTTGCTGGGCCTCTTCTCAGACGTGAATAGAAAGCCCCAAAAATCAGGAAAAGTAAAACAAAAAACAAAAACAGTAAAAAAATGAAGAAGAAAAAGGAACTCCTTGCCTTCAAAACAAAAAAAAAGTTTAGTGTAAAAATGCCATGGTTGCTGATCCACTTTCATTAACAAATCAGTTTGCCATGGTTAACAAAGGTAAAAAATGCCATGTTTCAGACAATAAAAATGCCATGGTAGCAGGAAATAACTTCGCAATGGTTAAAATGATTATTTGGATATGGAAAAAGATCTAAAATTGCCATGGGTGTAACTTAAAAATTGCCCTGTTCGAAAACGAGAAATTTGCCATGGCAAATAAACATCTTAAGTGACAATGGTAACGTTCTTCGAATAAGATATGACAACGGCACTACCACATCTTAAGTTGCCATCACTACGAAGTCTACACTACGAAAAGTTGCCATGAAGTTTGCATATATATGGATACAACATGGGAAAAGAAATTAAGTTTACACTACGAAGTTGCCATCATGGCAACATATGGAAAAATATATATGGTGAAAAAATGTTTCTCTAAACGCATAGATTTTTAAAAAAAAATGGAGAAAGCATATTAACTTGTAATGATATCGTACATGTAATCACCATGACAAAACAAATTCTAAAGGATCAAAACATTTTTCCGTGGAAAAACAAATTGGAAAGAACAAAACTTGTCATCTTTTCAAACTAATATGTAATGGCCATGGCAAACATTATTTGGAACCAAGGCAAAAAATGCATTTAGTTGCCATGGAAAAAACACATCTATAAAAAAATTACTAATTTTTGTTGCCATGGCAAGTTTGCCATGTTTTTTAACATCTTAGGTTGCCATGTTTTCGAACATCTTTAGTTGCCATGGCAAGTTTGCCATGTTTTTTTAACAAACTTAATTAAAAAAAGTTTGCCATGTTTTTTAGCGTCTTAAGTTGCCATGGCAAGTTTTCCATGTTTTTGAGCATCTTTAGTTGCCATGGCAAGTTTGCCATGTTTGTGAACATCTTAATTTAAAAAGTTTGACATGTTTTCGAACAAACTTAATTAAAAGAAATTTGCCATGATGCGTAGATCATAGTTGTCATGGGCCGTTAGCTAAATTTGTCGTGGTCGAGAAAGCAAAATTTGCCATGATACATAGACTAATTCAAGAAAAAGTTAAATTGCGGTCGTGCATGCTCTAAATTTGCCATGATGCATAGACTATAGTGTTGGGGAACGCAGTAATTTCAAAAAAATTCCTACGCACACGCAAGATCATGGTGATGCAAAGCAACGAGGGGGGAGAGTATCGTTTAGTACCCTCGTAGACCGTAAGCGGAAGCGTTATGACAACGCGATTGTTGTAGTCGTACGTCTTCACAATTGACTGATCTAGTACCGAAGATACGGCACCTCCGCGATCTGCACACGTTCGGCTCAGTGACGTCCCGCGAACTCACGATCCAGTAGAGCTTCGAGGGAGAGTTTCGTCAGCACGATGGCGTGATGACGGTGATGATGTTGCTACCGGAACACGGCTTTGCCTAAGCACCGCTATGATATTACCGAAGTGGATTATGGTGGAGGGGGGCACCGCACACGGCTAAAAGATCAATGATCAACTTGTGTGTCTATGGGGTGCCCCCCTTCCCCGTATATAAATGAGTGGAGGAGGGGGAGGGGGTCGACCTCCTAGGCGCGCCCCAAGGGGAGTCCTATTCCCATCGGGAGTAGGATTCCTGAAGGAAATATGCCCTAGAGGCAATAATAAAGTTATTATTTATTTCCCAATATCATGATAAATGTTTATTATTCATGCTAGAATTGTATTAACCGGAAACATAATACATGTGTGAATACATAGACAAACAGAGTGTCACTAGTATGCCTCTACTTGACTAGCTCGTTGAATCAAAGATGGTTAAGTTTCCTAGCCATAGACATGAGTTGTCATTTGATTAACGGGGTCACATCATTAGAGAATGATGTGATTGACTTGACCCATTCCGTTAGCATATCACTTGATCGTTTAGTTTGTTGCTATTGCTTTCTTCATGACTTATACATGTTCCTATGACTATGAGATTATGCAACTCCCGTTTACCAGAGGAACACTTTGTGTGCTACTAAACGTCACAACGTAACTGGGTGATTATAAAGGTGCTCTACAGGTGTCTCCAAAGGTACTTGTTGGGTTGGCATATTTCGAGATTAGGATTTGCCACTCCGATTGTCGGAGAGATATCTCTGGGCCCTCTCGGTAATGCACATCACTTAAAGCCTTGCAAGCATTGCAACTAATGAGTTAGTTGCGGGATGATGTATTACGGAATGAGTAAAGAGACTTGCTGGTAACGAGATTGAACTAGGTATTGAGATATCGAAGATCGAATCTCGGGCAAGTAACATACCGATGAAAAAGGGAACAACGTATGTTGTTATACGGTTTGACCGATAAAGATCTTCGTAGAATATGTGGGAGCCAATATGAGCATCCAGGTTCCGCTATTGGTTATTGTCCGTAGATGTGTCTCGGTCATGTCTACATAGTTCTCGAACCCGTAGGGTCCGCACGCTTAAAGTTTCGGTGACGGTTGTATTATGAGTTTATGTGATTTGATGTACCGAAGGTAGTTCAGAGTCCCGGATGAGATCGGGGACCTGACGAGGAGTCTCGAAATGGTCGAGACGTAAAGATCGATATATTGGACGACTATATTCGGACATCGGAAAGGTTCCGAGTGATTCGGGTATTTTCGGGGGTACTGGGGAGTTACAGGAATACGAGGAAGAAGTAATGGGCCTCATGGGCCAACTGGTGGAAGAGAGGAGGCAGGCCGCGTGGCCCCCCTAGCCCAAACCGAATTGGACTAGGGGGGCGGCCCCCTTTCCTCCTTTTGCTCCCTCTCCTTCCTTCTCCTTCTCCTCCTTCCTTTCCTCCTCCTAGTAGGAGTAGGAAAGGGGAGTCCTACTCCTACTAGGAGGAGGACTCCTCCTCCTGGCGTGCCCATAGAGGGCCGGCCGGCCTCCCCCTTGCTCCTTTATATACGGGGGCAGGGGGCACCTCTAGACACACAAGTTGATATGTTGATCTCTCCCAGCCGTGTGCGGTGCCCCCCTCCACCATATTCCACCTCGGTCATATCGTAGCGGTGCTTAGGCGAAGCCCTGCGTCGGTAGCAACATCATCACCGTCATCACGCCATCGTGCTGACGGAACTCTCCCGTGAAGCTCTGCTGGATTGGAGTTCGCGGATGTCATCGAGCTGAACGTGTGCTAAACTCGGAGGTGCCGTGCGTTCGGTACTTGGATCGGTCAGATCATGAAGACGTACGACTACATCAACCGTGTTGTGCTAACGCTTCCGCTTTCGGTCTACAAGGGTACGTAGGCAACACTCTCCCCTCTTGTTGCTATGCATCACCATGATCTTGCGTGTGCGTAGGAATTTTTTTGAAATTACTACGTTCCCCAACAGTGGCATCCGAGCCAGGTTTTATGCGTTGATGTAATATGCACGAGTAGAACACAAGTGAGTTGTGGGCGATATAAGTCATACTGCTTACCAGCATGTCATACTTTGGTTCGGCGGTATTGTTGGATGAAGCGGCCCGGACCGACATTACGCGTACGCTTACGCGAGACTGGTTCTACCGACGTGCTTTGCACACAGGTGGCTAGCGGGTATCAATTTCTCCAACTTTAGTTGAACCGAGTGTGGCTATGCCCAGTCCTTGCAAAGGTTAAAACAACACCAACTTGACAAACTATCGTTGTGGTTTTGATGCGTAGGTACGAACGGTTCTTGCTAAGCCCGTAGCAGCCACATAAAATTTGCAACAACAAAGTAGAGGACGTCTAACTTGTTTTTGCAGGGCATGTTGTGATGTGATATGGTCAAGACGTGATGAGATATAAGTTGTTGTATAAGATGATCATGTTTTGTTGAAGTTATCGGCAACCGGCAGACGCCTTATGGTTGTCTCTTTATTGCATAAGATGCAAGCGCCAAATAATTGCTTTACTTTATCGCTATGAGATAGCAATAGTTGCAAGAGCAATAGTTGGCGAGACGGCCATGTGACGACACATTGATATAGATCAAGATGATGGAGATCATGGTGTCATGCCGGTGACGATGGAAATCATGACGATGCTTTCGAGATGGAGATCAAAGGCACAAGATGATGATGGCCATATCATGTCACATATTTTGATTGCATGTGATGTTTATCTTTTATACATCTTATTTTGCTTAGTTCAATGGTAGCTTTATAAGATGGTCTCTCACTAATTATCAAGGTACAAGTGTTCTCCCTGAGTATGCACCATTGCGAAAGTTCTTCGTGCTGAGACACCACGTGATGATCAGGTGTGATAGGCTCTACGTTCAAATACAACGGGTGCAAAATAGTTGCACACGCGGAATACTCAGGTTAAACTTGACGAGCCTAGCATATAACGGATATGGCCTCGGAACGCGGAGACCGAAAGGTCGAGCGTGAATCATATAGTAGATATGATCAACATAGTGATGTTCACCATTGAAACTACTCCATCTCACGTGATGATCGGACATGGTTTAGTTGATTTGGATCACGTGATCACTTAGAGGATTAGAGGGATGTCTATATAAGTGGGAGTTCTTAAGTAATATGATTAATTGAACTTTAATTTATCATGAACTTAGTCCTGGTAGTATTAGCATATCTATGTTGTAGATCAATAGCTCGCGTTGTTGCTTCCCTAATGTTATATATATGTTCCTAGAGAAAACTAAGTTGAAAGATGTTAGTAGCAATGATGCGGATTGGATCCGTAATCTGAGGTTTATCCTCATTGCTGCACAGAAGAATTATGTCCTTGATGCACCGCTAGGTGACAGACCTATTGCAGGAGCAGATACAGACGTTATGAACGTTTTGCTAGCTCAATATGATGACTACTTGATAGGTAAGTGCACCATGCTTAACAGCTTAGAATTAGGACTTCAAAGACGTTTTGAACGTCATGGATCATATGGATGTTCCAGGAGTTGAAGTTAATATTTCAAGCAAATACCCGAGTTGGGAGATATGAAGTCTCCAACAAGTTCTATAGCTAAAAGATGGAGGAGAATAGCTCAAGCAGTGAGCATGTGTTCAGATTGTCTGGGTACTACAATCGCTTGAATCAAGTGGGAGTTAATCTTCCAGATAAAATAGTGATTGACAGAATTCTCTAGTCACCATCACCAAGTTAGTAGAACTTCATGATGAACTATAGTATGCAAGGGATGATGAAAACGATTCCCGAGCTTTTCATGATGATGAAATCGATGAAGGTAGAAATCAAGAAAGAGCATCAAGTGTTGATGATTAACAAAACCACTAGTTTCAAGAAAAGGGCAAAGGGAAAGAAAGGGAACTTCAAGAAGAACGGAAAGCAAGTTGCTGCTCAAGTGAAGAAGCCCAAGTCTGGTCCTAAGCCTGAGACTAAGTGCTTCTACTTCAAAGGGACTGGTCACTGGAAGCGGAGCTGCCCCAAGTATTTGGCGGATAAGAAGGATGGCAAAGTGAACAAAGGTATATTTGATATACAGATTATTGATGTGTATTTTACTAGTGTTTGTAGCAACCCCTCGGTATTTGATACTGGTTCAGTTGCTAAGAGTAGTAACTCGAAACGGGAGTTGCAGAATAAACAGAGACTAGTTAAGGGTGAAGTGACGATGTGTGTTGGAAGTGGTTCCAAGATTGATATGATCATCATCACACACTCCCTATACTTTCGGGATTAGTGTTGAACCTAAATAAGTGTTATTTGGTGTTTGCATTGAGCATGAATATGATTTGATCATGTTTATTGCAATACGGTTATTCATTTAAGTAAGAGAATAAATTGTTGTTCTGTTTACATGAATAAAACCTTCTATGGTCATACACCCAATGAAAATGGTTTGTTGGATCTCGATTGTGGTGATACACATTCTCATAATATTGAAGCCAAAAGATGCAAAGTTAATAATGATAGTGCAACTTATTTGTGGCACTGCCATTTAGGTAATATTGGTGTAAAGCGCATGAAGAAAATCCATGCTGATGGGCTTTTGGAATCACTTGATTATGAATCAGTTGATGCTTGCGAACCGTGCCTCATGGGCAAGATGACTAAGACTCCGTTCTCCGGAACAATGGAGCAAGCAACTAACTTATTGGAAATAATACATACTGATGTATGCAGTTCGATGAATGTTGAGGCTCGCAGCGGGTATCATTATTTTCTGACCTTCACAGATGATTTGAGCAGATATGGGTATATCTACTTGATGAAACATAAGTCTGAAACATTTGAAAAGTTCAAAAACTTCAGAGTGAAGTGGAAAATCATCGTGACAAGAAAATAAAGTTTCTACGATCTGATCGCAGAGACAAATATTTGAGTTACGAGTTTGGTCCTCAATTAAAACAAATGTGAAATAGTTTCACTACTCACGCCACCTGGAACACCACAGTGTAGTGGTGTGTCCGAACGTCGTAACCGTGCCTTATTAGATATGGTGCGATCTATGATGTCTCTTACCGATTACCACTATCGTTTTGGGGTTATGCATTAGAGACAGCTACATTCACGTTAAATAGGGCACCATCTAAATCCGTTGAGATGACACCGTATGAACTATGGTTTGGCGAGAAACCTAAGCTGTCGTTTCTTAAAGTTTGGGACTGCGATGCTTATGTGAAAAAGTTTCAACATGATAAGCTCGAACCCAAATCGGAGAAGTAAATCTTCATAGGATACCCAAAAGAAAATGTTGGGTACACCTTCTATCACAGATCCGAAGGCAAGTTATTCATTGCTGAGAATGGATCCTTTCTAGAGAAGGAGTTTCTCTCGAAAGAAGTGAGTGGGAGGAAAGTAGAACTTGATGAGGTAACTGTACCTGCTCCCTTATTGGAAAGTAGTACATCACAGAAATCTGTTCCTGTGACTACTACACCAATTAGTGAGGAAGCTAATGATGATGATCATGTAACTTCAGATCAAGTTACTACCGAACCTTGTAGGTAAACCAGAGTGAGATCCGCACCAGAGTGGTACGGTAATCCTGTTCTGGAGGTCATGTTACTTGACCATGACGAACCTACGAACTATGAGGAAGCAATGATGAGCCCAGATTCCGCAAAATGGCTTGAGGCCATGAAATCTGAGATGAGATCCATGTATGAGAGCAAAGTATGGACTTTGATTGACTTGCCCAATGATCGGCGAGCCATTGAGATTAAATGGATCTTCAAGAGGAAGACGGACGCTGATAGTAGTGTTACTATCTACAAAGCTAGAATTGTTGCGAAAAGGTTTTCGACAAGTTCAAGGTGTTAACCACGATGAGAATTTCTCACTCGTATCTATGCTTAAGTCTGTCTGAATCATGTTAGCTATTGCCGCATTTTATGAAATCTGGCAAATGGATAAACAAAACTGCATTCCTTAATAGGATTTATTAAAGAAGAGTTGTATATGATGCAACCAGAAGGTTTTGTCGATCCTAAAGGTACTAACAAAATATGCAAGCTCCAGCGATCCATCTATGGACTGGTGCAAGCATCTCGGAGTTGGAATATACACTTTGATAAGTTGATCAAAGCATATAGTTTTATACAGACTTGCGGTGAAGCCTGTATTTACAAGAAAGTGAGTGGGAGCACTATAGCATTTCTGATAAGTATATGTATGACATATTGTTGATCGGAGATGATGTAGAATTATTCTGCAAAGCATAAAGGAATGTTTGAAAGGAGTTTTTTTTTCAAAGAAAGACCTTGGTGAAGCTGCTTACATATTGAGCATCAAGATCTATAGAGATAGATCAAGACGCTTGATAAGTTTTTCAATGAGTACATACCTTGACAAGATTTTGAAGTAGTTCAAAATGGAACAGTCAAAGAAGGAGTTCTTGCCTGTGTTACAAGGTGTGAAGTTGAGTAAGGCTCAAAACCCGACCACAGAAGAAGATAGAGAGAGAATGAAAGTCATTCCCTATGCCTCAGCCATAGGTTCTATAAAGTATGCCATGCTGTGTACCAGACCTATTATATACCCTGCCCTGAGTTTGGCAAAGGAGTACAATCGTGATCTAGGAGTAGATCACTGGACATTGGTCAAAATTATCCTTAGTGGAATAAGGATATGTTTCTCGATTATGGAAGTGACAAAAGGTTCGTCGTAAAGGGTTACGTCGATGCAAGTTTTGACACTGATCCAGATGACTCAAAGTCTCAATCTGGATACATATTGAAAGTGGGAGCAATTAGCTAGAGTAGCTTAGTGCAGAGCATTGTTGACATAGAAATTTGCAAAATACTTACGGATCTGAATGTGGCAGACCCGTTGACTAAACTTCTCTCACAAGCAAAACATGATCACACCTTAGTACTCTTTGGGCGTTAATCACATAGCAATGTGAACTAGATTATTGAATCTAGTAAACCCTTTGGGTGTTGGTCACATGTCGCTGTGAACTATGGGTGTTAATCACATGGTGATGTGAACTATTGGTATTAAATCACATGGCGATGTGAACTAGATTATTGACTCTAGTGCAAGTGGGAGACTGAAGGAAATATGCCCTAGAGGCAATAATAAAGTAATTATTTATTTCCTAATATCATGATAAATGTTTATTATTCATGCTAGAATTGTATTAACCGGAAACATAATACATGTGTGAATACATAGACAAACAGAGTGTCACTAGTATGCCTCTACTTGACTAGTCGTTGAATCAAAGATGGTTAAGTTCCTAGCCATAGACATGAGTTGTCATTTGATTAACAGGGTCACATCATTAGAGAATGATGTGATTGACTTGACCCATTCCGTTAGCATAGCACTTGATTGTTTAGTTTGTTGCTATTGCTTTCTTCATGACTTATACATGTTCCTATGACTATGAGATTATGCAACTCCCGTTTATCGGAGGAACACTTTGTGCTACCAAACATCACAACGTAACTGGGTGATTATAAAGGTGCTCTACAGGTGTCTCCAAAGGTACTTGTTGGGTTGGCGTATTTCGAGATTAGGATTTGTCACTCCGATTGTCGGAGAGGTATCTCTGGGCCCTCTCAGTAATGCACATCACTTAAAGCCTTGCAAGCATTGCAACTAATGAGTTAGTTGCGGGATGATGTATTACGGAACGAGTAAAGAGACATGACGAGGAGTCTCGAAATGGTCGAGACGTAAAGATCGATATATTGGACGACTATATTCGGACATCGGAAAGGTTCCGAGTGATTCGGGTATTTTTGGGGGTACCGGGGAGTTACGGGAATACGAGGAAGAAGTAATGGGCCTCATGGGCCAAGTGGTGGAAGAGAGGAGGCAGGGCACACGGCCCCCTAGCCCAAACCGAATTGGACTAGGGGGCCGGCCCCCTTTCCTCCTTTTCCTCCCTCTCCTTCCTTCTCCTTCTCCTCCTTCCTTTCCTCCTCCTAGTAGGAGTAGGAAAGGGGAGTCCTACTCCTACTAGGAGGAGGACTCCTTCTCCTGGCGCGCCCATAGAGGGCCGGCCGGCCTCCCCCTTGCTCCTTTATATACGGGGGCAGGGGGGCACCTCTAGACACACAAGTTGATCTGTTGATCTCTCCCAGCCGTGTGCGGTGCCCCCCTCCACCATATTCCACCTCGGTCATATCGTAGCGGTGCTTAGGCGAAGCCCTGCGTCGGTAGCAACATCATCATCGTCATCACGCCATCGTGTTGACGGAACTCTCCCGTGAAGCTCTGCTGGATCGAAGTTCGCGGGATGTCATAGAGCTGAACGTGTGCTGAACTCAGAGGTGCCGTGCGTTCGGTACTTGGATCGGTCGGATCGTGAAGACGTACGACTACATCAACCTCGTTGTGCTAACGCTTCCGCTTTCGGTCTACAAGGGTACGTAGACAACACTCTCCCCTCTCGTTGCTATGCATCACCATGATCTTGCGTGTGCGTAGGATTTTTTTTTGAAATTACTACGTTCCCCAACAATTCCCCCCTTGCCTTGTGGGATTTAGGAGAGAAGGAAGGAGGAGGAGGAGGAAGGAAAGGGGGGCCAGGCCCCCTCCCAATTCGGATTGGGCTTGGGGGGGCGCCCCCTCCTTTGCTCCTTTCCCCTCTCTCCCACTAAGGCCCATATACCTCCGGGGGGTTCCGGTAACCTCCCGGTGCTCCGGTATACTCCCGTTTTCACCCGGAACCATTCCGATGTCCAAACATAGGCTTCCAATATATCGATATTTACGTCTCGACCATTTCGAGACTCCTCGTTTTGTCCGTGATCAAATCCGGGAGTCCGAACTACCTTTAGTACATCAAAAAACATAAACTCGTAATACCGATCGTCACCGAACGTTAAGCGTGCGGACCCTACGGGTTTGAGAACTATGTAGACATGATCGAGACATGTCTCCGGTCAATAACCAAAAGCGGGACCTGGATGCTCATATTGGTTCCTACATATTCTACGAAGATCTTTATTGGTCAAACTACATAATGGTATACGTTGTTCCCTTTGTCATCGGTATGCTACTTGCCCGAGATTCGATCGTCGGTATCTCAATACCTAGTTCAATATCATTATTGGCAAGTCTCTTTACTTGTTTCGTAATGCTACATCCCGTAACTAACTCATTAGCTACATTGCTTGCAAGGCTTATAGTGATGTACATTACCGAGAGGGCCCAGAGAAACCTCTCCGATAATCGGAGTGACAAATCCTAATCTTGATCCATGCCAACTCAACAAATACCATCGGAGACACCTGTAGAACACCTTTATAATCACCCTATAATGTTGTGATGTTTGGTAGCACACAAAGTGTTCCTCCGTTATTCGGGAGTTGCATGATCTCATACTCATAGGAACATGTATAGTTATGGAGAAAGCAATAGCAACAAACTAAACGGTCATCGTGCTAAGCTAACCGATGGGTCCAGTCAATCACATCATTCTCTAATGATGTGATCCTGTTAATCAAATGACAACTCATGTCTATGGTCAGGAAACATAACCATCATTGATTCAACGAGCTAGTCAAGTAGAGGCAAACTAGTGACACTTTGTTTGTCTATGTATTCACACATGTACTAAGTTTCCGGTTAATACAATTCTACCATGAATAATACACATTTATCATGATATAAAAAATATAAATAACAACTTTATTATTGCCTCTAGGGAATATTTCCTTCAGTCTCCCACTTGCACTAGAGTCAATAATCTAGATTACATTGTAATGATTCTAACACCCATGGAGTCTTGGTGCTGATCATGTTTTGCTCGTGAGAGAGGCTTAGTCAATGGGTCTGCAACATTTAGATCCGTATGTATCTTGCAAATCTCTATGTCTCCCTCCTTGACTTGATCGCGGATGGAATTGAAGCATCTCTTGATGTGCTTGGTTCTCTTGTGAAATTTTGTCGGTGTACAAAAAGAGGGGTGCACTTTTTGTACCCCTATAACTGTGCACGGGCAGTCAGAGCCGCGGGCACCACCACACCAAGCAAGGCAAGGGAGGTGAGCCAGGGTAAGGCTGAAGCTCAAGGGAACTAGGACGACGCCAAGGCCAAAACCACGAAGAACAAAGGAGACGAAGCGGACTCCCCCGGCAAGATCCTTGCCGGGAGACAGCTTTGGCAACCCCGGCAAGACCCTTGCCGCGGCGACTCGCCCCACGCCTATGGAGCAAATCACCCTTGAGTCCACTACCCCCATGGGGCAAGGATTCGGGAGACATCCCTGTGGTGGCATGCAGATCTTTGTGAAGACATTCAAGATCAGATACGCATTAAGAAGACGACGACCTTTGGCGAGATACCAGCCAGGGAAGACCACAAGGCCCCCGGCAAGGCGTGACAGCAGGCGCCCCGGCAAGACCCTTGCCGGGGCCCCGTCAAGGCCCTTGCCAAGAACAGCCGCAGGGCCACCATCAGGCCCACGCCGACTAAACCTCCACCACCGTACGCATGCGGCTGCCGACCCAACCATCTGGGCAGGCACCTATGTGGCGGCATGCAGATCTTCGTGAAGACCCTCCACTGCGCCACCTCAGCTGCCTGCCTACCTACATGGCATCACAGGCATCACTGGCCAGGGCGCGTGTCGACATAAGAAGGAGCGGCGATGGACGAGACAGGTTTCTCCCCCGTCCCCGATAAAGCAAGGACACCTAAGCAAGACGCATTAAATGCGCCTTGTCATGTAATGCGAGGGATAACCTCGCATCACTGTACCCTTTCCACCTCCTGCGTGCCACTGTGGGAACCCCTTTTTCTATAAAAGGAGGCCCGAGGCGACCAGGAGGAGGATTCGGCTTTTTGGAGCTCCTAATGCCCCAGAGCTAGCTCAAGAATAGGAATATACATCCACTAAAGCAGGAGTAGGGTTTTACGCATCCTCGCGGCCCGAACCTAGATAAACAAACTGTGTACTATCTGTTTGATCCGCTCTTCTCACGACCCCGCGCCCCGCTAACCGTAGTAGGGATTCTTGTGATCCCATAGGTGTTGTTCCCACCGACATCTTTGGCGCGCCAGGTAGGGGGCGCAGTTGTGAGAATCGGCTTTAGTAGTTAGTTTGACGCTTCTTCATCATCATGGCGCCCAAGAAGAAGACGACGGTTGCAGTTGGCCAGTCGGAAGCCGGACAGCCCGTCCCGACGCGGGCGAGCAGCGGACCGGTCGCAGAAAGGACCCGGGGCGCTGCTCGCGAACACCAACGCCATCCGAGCAGCTGGAGTTTGGGAGGCGGCGATGTTTGTGCGCCTGGTAATGGGCCACACATCGCCAAATCTGAAGGCGGAGCTAGGCCCTCCGCGGGTGGAGCGGGGCCTTCCAAGGTCATCGCCGCCCCACCCGAAGGCGACGCAAGGGCCTCAAAGACTCCCACGCCGGCGCCAACAGCACGCTCCTCCCAGGCATCGCGCGACGAACAGCGTCATCACGCCGAAGATCCCGGGCGTCGCCGCGGGAAGAGCCCCGAGTGCCACTCCCGGGATGTAGAAGACCTGCCCGCTCGCCGAAGCACTGGTGGCAACGGCATGCGACCGCGGGGTCGTGATAGAGCTCCTTCTGACATGGTCAGAAGTCGAAGCGCGTCGCGATCCGTGCAGGTTCCGCTGCCACCGACGCCAGCAGAGGCCCTGGCGCGCGTGTAGTTGCTCCTCGACTTTCCTCCCACTACGGGGAAACTTGACGAATGGAGAGCCACTATCCGAAGCCTTGTTGTGGTGGCCAACAAAGACGAACCAAGTCCGGTGGGCCCCCCGGGTCGACGCTCCGATGGAGTCCCACGCACCAGTGGCGGAAAGGCTGGCGGCGCCACAACCACGGTGCATTCACCTCTTCCCCATCCGATACCGCGGACGCCGGCTCATCGCGATGTCACGGGCGACGACATTTCCATAGCGTCATCTGACCCACGGACCCACTGTGACCAGCGCCAAGTTCTTCGGGAACGAGCCCATGAAGACGCTCGAACCACTATCGAGCGCCGGCACGGAGCGCGCCACCAGTCAGACAGGCAAGCAGGGCCTGCTGCGAACCACCTGGCCCCGAAGAGCCCTGGAGGCCTACCTTACGAGGTAGGCTGTCCGGCTTTTACCCATGAGCTGCGGCAGTTCCAGTGGCCCACTCGCCGCACCTTCAAACCTGACGTTGGCGAGAAGTACAACGGCAAGACCCACCTGTCTGAGTTCCTCAGCATCTACACCATCGCGATGCAAGCTGCCGGAGCCCGCGACGATAAGGTGCTTGCGAATTACTTTCCATTGGCTCTTAAACCCAACGCCATGTCGTGGTTGATGCACTTGCCGGTAGACTCTATTTCCTCCTGGTCAGATTTGTGCCATGAGTTTGTTGGCGCCTTTACTGGAGGCCACCAAGCCCATGGCCAAGCAAGCGACCTGCACGTCATTCCCCAGAAGGGAGGCGAGAGTCTGCGCAAGTATATACAGAGGTTCAGCCGAGTACATTACAATATCCCTGATGTTCACCCTGCCGCCATCATCAGCGCGTTCCATCAGAATGTGCGTAACCGCAAGATGCGTGAAGAGCTGGCAATGAACAAGGTGAAAGACGTGGCAGAACTCTATGTTCTTGCTGACAGATGTGCCCGGGCTGAAGAGGGAAGGAAGTACCCCGGCGAAGATGCCGGCGTGGAAACCGACTCCTCAGATGAGGATACTGCCGCCCCGGCAAAGAACGGCCGTCGCCGCAACAGGAAGCGCAAAGGTAAAGCCGTGCTTGCCGTCGAGGGATCTGACGACGCCGGCTCCACCAAGAAAACCAAGGCAGATGACCCCGGCAAGGAAATTGCCGGATGTGTCGCCTGCCGGGCCTTGGCGGCTGCCGAGAAGCCAGGAAACTCTGACAAGCAATACTGCAAGATCCATCGCACGAAAGGCCATGATCTCCAGAACCGCCGACAGGTTGAGCTCCTTGCTGAGAAGCAGAGGGCTGAATATGAGAGGCGGGACAAGGAGAAAGGCCAGGACGGTGCTGAAGGGTCCGGCAAGAAGCGTGACGGCCAGGCGGGCCGTCGCGGCAAAGATAAATAGCAGGAGAGGCCTGACCGGGGCCGTGACAAAAAGCCAGAAGACGATGATCACGAAGAGGACGATGAGTCTGGTGACCAAGAATTTCAGAAAGCTACAGAGGCCATGTGCGTCGATGGCGGCGCCTCGCTGCATACCTCTCACCGCCAGCTTAAACAGTGGGCGCGTGAGATTACAGCGGCAGAGCCGTCGTTTGATGCCCAAAGGCCGCTGAAGTGGTCCGGCACACCTATCATTTTTGACACTGAGGATCACCCTGATCGCACTACTGCAGTCGGGTGCTTGCCATTGTTGGTTTCACCAACAATATGCAACCTCAAGGTGACAAAGATGCTAGTCGATGGCGGGGCCGGTCTGAACTTAATCTCGCCTGCCGTGATCGAGAAACTGCAGATTCCTGATGAAGACCTCGAAGAGACGGGCATGTTTCAAGGGGTCAACCCGGGAAGAAGTGAACCAAAGGGAAAGGTCACGTTGCCCATGACTTTTGGGAGTGATCTGAATTACAGGACAGAAAGGATTGTGTTCGACGTTGCCAAGATCCCCTTGCCTTACAACGGGATCCTTGGCCGCCCAGCGCTGGCCAAGTTCATGGCGGCGTCACATTACGCCTACAACACCCTGAAGATGCCGGGGCCTGTGACGATCATCACCGTCCCATCAGACAAGAAGGATGCGCTAATTTGCGCTGACCAACTCTACCAACAAGCAGTTGCAGCAGCCGCCACTGCTAAGGCGCTTGCTCCTGCCGCTGGAGCCCCGGGAAGGAAAAAGAAGAAGACCGGTGAGACCTCAGGGACCCACTCCGGCAAGCGCACCTCTTCGGAGTGTAGCGCTCCCGTCGAGGATGTGCCAGAGAGCTCCACCAACAGAAACAAGAAGTCCAGGGCCACACCGCCGGGAACCAAGAAGGTTTCTGTCAAGGAGGACGGCACGGGAGGGGCTTTTACCATAAGCTCCGCCCTTGACGACAAATAGGAAGATGCACTCATCACCTTCCTGCGGGCGAATGTCGATGTGTTTGCATGGCAAGCATCCGACATCCCCGGCGTTCCCAGGGAGGTGATTGAGCACCACCTTGCTGTCTGTCCTCATGCGCGGTCCGTCAAGCAGAAGGTCAGAAAAGCAAGCCTTGGAACGACAAGAGTTCATCACAGAGGAGATCCAGAAACTGGAAGCAGCGGGTTTGGTAAGAGGAGTGCTCCATCCAACGTGGTTGGCCAATCCAGTGGTAGTGCACAAGGAAAATGGGAAGTGGAGGCTGTGTATTGATTACACAGATATCAATAAGACTTGTCCCAAAGACCCCTTCCCGTTGCCGCGCATCGACCAGATTGTTGACTCCACGGCTGGGTATGATCTGTTATCATTCCTCGATGCCTACTCCGGCTACCACCAGATCTTCATGACAAGAGAAGATGAAGAGAAAATGACATTCATCACCCCATGTGGTACATATTGTTTCATACGGATGCCTTTTGGGTTGAAGAGTGCTGGTTCAACGTTTGCAAGGGCGGTCCAGATTGGTTTTGAACCCCAACTCCATAGAAATATGGAAGCTTATATGGATGATATAGTGGTCAAAACCAAGAACAGGGCAACCTTCATACCGGATTTACAAGAAACATTTGCAAACCTACGCAAGATCAATCTCAAGCTGAACCCTGAGAAGTGCGTCTTCGGCGTCCCGTCCGGCAAGCTTCTCGGGTTCTTTGTGTCGCAGCGCGGGATAGAGGCCAATCCGGACAAGATCAAAGCTATAGAGCAGATTGAAGCACGCAAGCGAGTCAAGGATGTGCGTCGGCTTGCTGGTTGCATTGCCGCCATGAGCAGGTTCATTTCCATGTCTGCCGAGCGCGCCCTTCCCTTTTTCAAGATTTTGAAAAAGGCGGGCCCGATGGAGTGGACACCAGAAGCTGAAGCAGCATTGCAAGATTTGAAGAGGTACCTCTCCTTCGCGCCAATACTAGTTGCGCCTAGGCCACGGGAACCATTGCTGCTATACTTGGCGGCAACGAACCAGGTGGTCAGCGCCGCACTAGTGGCGCAGAGAGAAATTGGTGACGAGGTAATAGTAGAGACAGAGCCCGATGCCACCGATGCAGAGATGACACAGTCAGTTGGAGTGCCACCGAAGAAGAAAATGATGCAGCACCCAGTCTACTTTGTTAGTTCCCTCCTGCAGGGGGCTAGATCAAGGTACTCCGGTGTGCAGAAACTGCTCTTCGGCCTTCTTATGGCCTCGAGGAAGTTGCGTCACTACTTCCAGGCGCACGAAATCACTGTCTTCACTCGCCTCCCTCTACAACGGATATTGCACAATCCAGACGCAACGGGAAGAATCGTAGAGTGGGCACTGGAACTGTCCAGCTTTGGCCTCAAGTTTGAGAGTACCTCGATGATTCAAAGCCGAGTCCTGGCGGAGTTCGTTGCAGAATGGACCGCGACGCCTAACGAAGAAGCCCAAGAGACTTCTCTCCCCGGCAAGGAGGCAAGTTGCGACTGGATCATGTACTTTGATGGAGCTTTCTCCTTACAGGGCGCCGGGGCTGGCGTACTGCTTGTCGCGCCCACCGGAGAGCACCTCAAGTACGTGAGCCAGATGCACTTCCCCAGGGAGGTGTCAACAAACAATACGGCTGAGTACGAAGGGCTGCTTGCTGGTCTTAGGATCGCGGTGGACCTCGGAATCAAGAAACTCGTCGTCAGGGGCGACTCGCAACTTGTCGTCAAGCAAGTCAACAAGGATTACTAGAGCCCGTTGATGAAGGCCTACGTTGATGAAGTGAGAAAGCTAGAAGAGCGTTTTGACAGTATACAGGCAGAACACGTTCCCTGAGCGGAGAATGACATCGCCGATTACCTGTCAAAACGCGCTGCCCTCAAGCTACCTGTGGAACCAGGTACCTTTGTGCTTCGGCTAACTCAGCCATCCGTTGATCCATCAACAGAGCAGAACAACAGGAGAAAATCAGGGCCCGACAAGTACTTTCCCGCCGAGCTCCCCGAAGCCGCCGGTAAGGATGTTGCCGGAGACACTGAGCCCGCCACAGGACGGCTAGCTCCGACGGAGCATCAAGGTCTTGCCATGGAGACAGTCGCTCCTATAGCAGAGGAAATGCCTTTAGTCGTCGCCGTCGAGCCCCAGGCTCTAGCATGGGCACAGCATACCGTCCGATTCCTCCAAATAGGGGAACTTCCTGAGGAGCAGGAAGAAGCGGAAAAAGTAGCCCGTCGCTCTACTATGTACCAGTTCGTCGATGACGTCCTGTACAGAAAGAGGCCGAACGGTGTGAAATTGAAGTGTATCCCTCGAGAGGAAGGACTGGGGCTGTTGGCGGATATACATTGAGGCGTATGTGGATCCCACATAGGGTCGAGGGCCCTTGCCGGCAAAGCATTTCGGCAAGGCTTCTTCTGGCCCACCGCCCTCCAGGATGCGACGACACTAGTCACCAGGTGTGAAGCGTGTCAGTTCCATTCAAAGAAGCTTCATCAGCCAGCTCAAGCCCTTCAAACCATTCCTCTCTCCTGGCCTTTCTCGGTCTGGGGGCTCGACATACTGGGCCCTTTCCCCCGCGCT
Organism: Triticum urartu; assembly: GCF_056163025.1. Classification (NCBI taxonomy): domain Eukaryota; kingdom Viridiplantae; phylum Streptophyta; class Magnoliopsida; order Poales; family Poaceae; genus Triticum; species Triticum urartu. The sequence goes on along the minus strand of NC_141879.1, from coordinate 144,274,117 downwards.
GTCGGGGGCTTTGAGTACTTGTACGTTGCAATCGACAAGTTCACAAAGTGGCCAGAAGTGGAAGCAGTGAGGAAGGTCACAACACAGTCAGCCGTCAAGTTCTTCAAAGGACTGGTGTGCCATTTTGGTGTACCCAATAGGGTCATCACCGACAACGGCACGCAGTTCACAAGCCACACCTTCATGCAATATATTCAAGACATCGGCAGCAAGGTCTGTTTCACTTCCGTTGCTCACCCATGAAGCAATGGTCAAGCTGAGAGGGCAAATGCTGAAGTACCGTGAGGCCTGAGGACAAAGACCTTTGACAGACTACACAAGAGTGGAAGGCGCTGGATTGATGAATTGCCGGTGGTTCTTTGGTCAATCAGAATGACACCAGATCGAGCCACCAGCCAGACACCATTTGCCCTGGTATACGAGGCAGAAGCAGTTCTCCCCACGGAACTCATATACGGGTCACCTTGAGTACTCGCTTATGACGAGCTTGAGCAAGAGCAATTGCGGCAAGATGACGCAATGCTCCTTGAGGAAGATCGTCTTCGGGCGGCTGTGAGAGCAGCGCACTACCAGCAAGCCTTGCGCCGCTACCATAGCCGCAAGGTTCATGCCCGAAGCTTTGAGGAAGGCGACCTTGTTCTTCGGTGCGTTCAATCGGCCAAGAATTCCAACAAGTTGACACCAAAGTGGGAAGGCCCTTATCGGGTAATACGAGTCACCAGGCCCGGCGCAGTCCGCCTGGAGACCGAAGATGCCATTCCGGTGAGTAACTCCTGGAACATTGACATCTTCGCAAGTTTTAACCGTGAGGCGTGGCTTGCCGGGCCCCCCGGCAAGCCACCTTTTGTACGAGCCTTGCCGATGACGCATGTAACCGTTTGTACAAAGCCAGGCGCAGACCCTGAGCATAAATAAATGAAGCGCTGGCGCCCTAAGTTATAGCATGCATGCTAGGTCGAGTCTCGTCCTTGGTTAGGGTTGATAGTGCTTAGCGGCGACTAACCCCTAGCTTAGAGGTCGAGTGTGGGTCTCTTTGTCTTTCTTTTGTCTTCTTTGGTTCAGAGGACACACAGATATCCTTGCCAAACCACTTGGGGAGAAAAAAAGGAACATACCATCATCTAGGCCCCGGCAAGCCAGTATTGCCAGGGGCTGCAAGAGCAAAGATTCACCCACGGCAAACCAGGGTTGCCGGGGGCTGCAGCTTCAGATAAGTTCTTCATCCCTTATCATGCATTCCATTGGACTGAGGTATGTGAAACCTCGTTTTTCCTTAAGCTATCGTGCTCCCCTAACTCTAGGCCCTAGGGCTCGTTCCCGGGACCAAGTTTGGTCGTAGTCGCGGCAGCAAAAGGATGAAACAAGGAGCCTGAACCCGCCTCATCCCTGCCTCCGCCAAAGGCGTGAGAAAGGTCGAGCGAAGTGGGGAGACGGCAAGGCCTGTTGCCGGGTGAGAAAATGTTTATCTTAGAGATATCAAGGATTTACTCCTTGTCGTGGGTTCCACCCGCAAACAAATGACCCGGCAAGCATCCCTTTTTCATTAAAAACATTCCACTCAGGTACAGTCCGTAGGGAATGAAAAACATGAATGAAGGTATTACAAGTTTTAAATTCAACAAAGGCCCGAAGGCTTACAAACTAAAAGGAGATAAGGTGCCCGTAATCCCTTTCTTGTCCCTCTCCTTAGGAGGCAGGTCAAGGAGGCGAGAAGGGCAAAAGGAGCACCTAGGCGAGCTACGGGTGGCAGAAGACGCAGGGAGAACATCTTGGTGGCCGTCCAAAGGCTGGGTGGTGATGGCGGCGCCGGAAGCAGAGCTCGAAGACGAGGTGGCAGGACGCCAGTACGCGTCGAAGGCGTCGGTGCCCGTGTACTCTGACTTGACGGCCTTGCCGCCCGCCCTCTTCCTCTTGCGCAGCCTCCCAACGCCAGCCGCCCAAGGAGACGACCCCGAGAAGTTCAAGGAGCCGGCGACACGGATGATGGGGTCGCCGGTGCCGCACGGAGCGGCACCCGACACCTAGTCGGACCCGTCATCCTGCTGCCTACTGCCCTCGTCGTCGCTGCCGCTGTCCTCCTCGTCACTCCCGCTCGAGGAGGAGTCTTCACTATCAGAAGAGCTCTCCACGCAGCACCTTGTACGAGTCCCAAAGTGCCCGAAGACCTTAACGGAGAGAAGGCCACCCTCCATCAGCTTAAAATGGAGAGTGAACCCCTCCGTCAAGCTGTGGATATGAGAAAACGTCTTCCATCCCCGACGAAGATACATCACATGAGGAGCGGGGAAGTCGACGCGGACCCGCGTGCCACTGATCCCGCAGCCCCTCATGTGCAGCCGCAATGACTCCGGCGGATCCAGCTCCATCTCCCGCACAAATGGAGTCGGGAGACGAAGACGACGACGCGGCGGCCGGCGCAGCCTGACGCAGAACTCACAAGGGTCATCCCCAACATGGCCCTCCATTGGAGGGGGAGCTGCTGGCGGAGGCGAGGGCGGCGCGCCACACCGTCCTCCTCTTCCCCGAGCGCCCTGGCCTCGCCCCCTTCCCCTCGCAGCTGGCTCTGCCACCGCAGGCGCAGGAGAAGGAGGGACGCGTTGTCGAGCGGCGACCCTCGCCGCCATCGTTGAAGGACAGGGATTCCCTGTCTCCATGACGGATTGAAGGAAGGAGCAGAAGCTAAAGGAATAAGAAGATGAAAGAATGCGGGACGCCATCCCCCCTCCCGCTCTTTATAAAGGAGCGGGGTTGGGGCTCGGCCGCCCCGGTTGGCCAATCGAGATACGGAAGGCGCAGGGAGCCAGGACCGACCCGCCACCCCAACCAGCGACGGCCCGGTTTCCCGCCTCCACCGTTTGCCACCCCAAGCGCATGGGAGACACATGGCGGACGTGCAGAACCGAGGGGACGGGTGAGGCGACCTCTCCCCACCCCGTGATCGTGGGGAGTGGACGCCTTGAAGACCGCGCCTCAGCCCCATTCAGTAAATGGGCCGCGCCTCCACGCCTCCCTCCGTTTATGGGGAAGGCGCAAACCGCCCCTTTACTACGACGTGACGCATGCGTGCAGAGACCAACCCCACGCATGCTGCCCACGTCACGCCCACCTCCCCACGCCGCGCTACGTGCGCGAGTCATGAGAAGCGCAGCGCGTGAAGAATCTTACCGCGGTAAAAACCGCCCCGCCTGCCCGCGCACCGTTTCTGGGCCTGACCCAACAACGCGTTGCGCTTATGTGTGGCCTAGGCCCGGGGGCTCCTGTCGGTGTACAAAAAGAGGGGTGCACTTTTTGTACCCCTATAACTGTGCACGGGCAGTCAGAGCCGCGGGCACCACCACACCAAGCAAGGCAAGGGAGGTGAGCCAGGGTAAGACCGAAGCTCAAGGGAACTAGGACGACGCCAAGGACAAAACCATGAAGAACAAAGGAGACGAAGCGGACTCCCCCGGCAAGATCCTTGCCGGGAGACAGCTTTGGCAACCCCGGCAAGACCCTTGCCGCGACGACTCGCCCCACGCCTACGGAGCAAATCACCCTTGAGTCCACTGCCCCCATGGGGCAAGGATTCGGGAGACATCCCCGTGGTGGCATGCAGATCTTTGTGAAGACATTCAAGATCAGATACACATTAAGAAGACGACGACCTTTGGCGAGATACCAACTAGGGAAGACCAAAAGGCCCCCGGCAAGCGCCTTGCCGGGGATGACAGCAGGCGCCCCGGCAAGACCCTTGCCAAGAACATCCGCAGGGCCACCATCAGGCCCACGCCGACTAAACCTCCACCACCGTACGCATGCGGCTGCCGACCCAACCAGCCGGGCAGGCACCTACGTGGCGGCATGAAGATCGTCGTGAAGACCCTCCACTGCACCACCTCAGCTGCCTGCCTACCTACATGGCATCACAGGCATCGCTGGCCAGGGCGCATGTCGACACAAGAAGGAGCGGCGACGGACGAGATAGGTTTCTCCCCCGTCCCCGATAAAGCAAGGACACCTAAGCAAGACGCATTAAATGCGCCTTGTCATGTAATGCGAGGGATAACCTCGCATCATTGTACCCTTTCCACCTCCTGCGTGCCACTGTGGCAACCCCTTTTTCTATAAAAGGAGGCCCGAGGCGACCAGGAGGAGGATTCGGCTTTTTGGAGCTCCTAATGCCCCAGATCTAGCTCAAGAACAGGAATATACATCCACCAAAGCAGGAGTAGGATTTTACGCATCCTCGCGGCCCAAACCTGGATAAACAAACTGTGTACTATCTGTTTGATCCGCTCTTCTCACGACCCCGCGCCCCGCTAACCGTAGTAGGGATTCTTGTGATCCCATAGGTGTCATACCCACCGACAAATTTGGATTCCTTTGCCAAGGCAATTGCACCAGTATTGTCACAAAAGATTTCCATTGGACCCGATGCACTAGGTATGACACCTAGATCGGATATCAACTCCTTCATCCAGACTCCTTCATTTGTTGCTTCCGAAGCAGCTATGTATTCTGCTTCACACGTAGATCCCGCCACGACGCTCTACTTGGAACTGCACCAACTGACAGCTCCAACATTTAATAAAAACACGTATCCGGTTTGTGACTTAGAGTCATCTGGATCAGTCTCAAAGCTTGCATCGACGTAACCATTTACAATGAGCTCTTTGTCACCTCCATATACGAGAAACATATCCTTAGTCCTTTTCAGGTATTTCAGGATGTTCTTGACCGCTGTCCAGTGATCCACTCCTAGATTACTTTGGTACCTCCCTGCTAAACTTATAGCAAGGCACACATCAGGTCTGGTACATAGCATTGCATACATGATAGAGCCTATGGTTGAAGCATAGGGAACACCTTTCATTTTCTCTCTATCTTCTGCAGTGGTCGGGCATTGAGTCTTACTTAACTTCACACCTTGTAATACAGGCAAGAACCCTTTCTTTGCCTGATCCATTTTGAACTTCTTCAAAACTTTATCAAGGTATGTGCTTTCTGAAAGTCCAATCAAGCGTCTTGATCTATCTCTATAGATCTTGATGCCCAATATATAAGCAGCTTCACCGAGGTCTTTCATTGAAAAATTCTTATTCAAGTATCCTTTTATGCTATTCAGAAATTCAGTATCATTTCTGATGAATAGTATGTCATCTACATATAATATCATAAATGCTACGGAGCTCCCACCCACTTTCTTGTAAATACAGGCTTCTCCAAAAGTCTGTATAAAACCATATGCTTTGATCACACTATCAAAGCGTATATTCCAACTCCGAGAGGCTTGCACTAGTCCATAAATGGATCGCTGGAACTTGCACACTTTGTTAGCACCTTTTGGATCGACAAAACCTTCTGGTTGCATCATATACAACTCTTCTTTAAGGTAGAATGCAGTTTTGACATCCATTTGCCAAATTTCATAATCATAAAATGCGGCAATTTCTAACATGATTCGGACGGACTTAAACATCACTACGGGTGAGAAGATCTCATCGTAGTCAACTCCTTGAACTTGTCGAAAACCTTTCGCAACAAGTCGAGCTTTGTAGAAAGTAACATTACCGTCAGCGTCAGTCTTCTTCTTGAAGATCCATTGATACTCTATGGCGCGCCGATCAACGGGCAAGTCAACCAAAGTCCACACTTTGTTCTCATACATGGATCCCATCTTAGATTTCATGGCTTCAAGCCATTTTGCGGAATCTGGGCTCATCATCGCTTCCTCATAGTTCGTAGGTTCGTCATGGTCAAGTAACACGACTTCCAGAACAGGATTGCCGTACCACTCTGGTGCGGATCTTACTCCAGTTGACCTACGAGGTTCGGTAGTAACTTGATCAGAAGTTTCATGATCATCATCATTAGCTTCCTCACTTACTGGTGTAGGAATCACTGGAACTGATTTCAGTGATGAACTACTTTCCAATAAGGGAGAAGGTACAATTACCTCGTCAAGTTCTACTTTCCTCCCACTCACTTCTTTCGAGAGAAACTCCTTCTCTAGAAAGGATCCATTCTTAGCAACGAATATCTTGCCTTCGGATCTATGATAGAAGGTGTACCCAACAATCTCCTTTGGGTATCCTATAAAGACACATTTCTTTGATTTGGGTTTGAGCTTATCAGGTTGAAGCTTTTTCACATAAGCATCACAGCCCCGAACTTTAAGAAACAACAACTTGGGTTTCTTGCCAAACCACAGTTCATAAGGTGTCGTCTCGACGGATTTAGATGGTGCCCTATTTAATGTGAATGTAGCTATCTCTAAAGCGTAACCCCAAAATGATAGCGGTAAATCAGTGAGAGACATCATAGATCGGACCATATCTAGTAAAGTACGATTACGACGTTTGGACACACCATTACGTTGTGGTGTTCCAGGTGGCGTGAGTTGCGAAACTATTCCGCATGGTTTCAAATGAAGTCCAAACTCATAACTCAAATGTTCGCCTCCACGATCATATCGTAGAAACTTGATTTTCTTGTTACGATGATTTTCCACTTCACTCTGAAATTCTTTGAACTTTTCAAATGTTTCAGACTTATGTTTCATCAAGTAGATATACCCATATCTGCTCAAATCATCTGTGAAGGTGAGAAAATAAACATATCTGCCACGAGCTTCAATGTTCATTGGACCACATACATCAGTATGTATGATTTCTAATAACTCTGTTGCTCGCTCCACTGTTTCAAAGAACGGAGTTTTAGTCATCTTGCCCATGAGGCATGGTTCGCAAGTACCAAGTGATTCATAATCAAGTGATTCCAGAAGTCCATTAGAATGGAGTTTCTTCATGCGCTTTACACCAATATGACCTAAATGACAGTGCCACAAATAAGTTGCACTATCATTATCAACTCTTCATCTTTTGGCTTCAATACTATGAACATGTGTATCACTACTATCAAGATTTAGTAAAAATAGACCACTCATCAGGGGTGCATGACCATAAAAGATATTACTCATATAAATAGAACAACCATTATTCTCTGATTTAAATGAATAACTATCTCGCATCAAACAAGATTCAGATATAATGTTCATGCTCAATGCTGGCACCAAATAACAATTATTTAGGTCTAAAACTAATCCCGAAGGTAGATGTAGAGGTAGCGTGCCGACGGTGATCACATCGACTTTGGAACCATTTCCCACGTGCATCGTCACCTTGTCCTTAGCCAATCTTCGCTTAATCCGTAGCCCCTGTTTCAAGTTGCAAATGTTAGCAACTGAACCGGTATCAAATACCCAGGCACTACTGCGAGCATTAGTAAGGTACACATCAATAACATGTATACCAAATATACCTTTCACTTTGCCATCCTTCTTCTCCGCAAAATACTTGAGGCAGTTCCGCTTCCAGTGACCAGTTCCTTTGCAGTAGAAGCACTCAGTCTCAGGCTTAGGTCCAGACTTGGGTTTCTTCACTTGAGCAGTAACTGGCTTGTTGTTCTTCTTGAAGTTCCCCTTCTTCCCTTTACCCCTTTTCTTGAAACTGGTGGTCTTGTTGACCATCAACACTTGATGCTCCTTCTTGATTTCTACCTCCGCAGCCTTTAGCATTGCGAAGAGCTCAGGAATTGTCTTATCCATCCCTTGCATATTATAGTTCATCACGAAGCTCTTGTAGCTTGGTGGCAGTGATTGAAGAACTCTGTCAATGACACTATCATCAGAAAGATTAACTCTCAGTTGAGTCAAGTGGTTGTGGTACCCAGACATTCTGAGTATATGTTCACTGACAGAACTATTCTCCTCCATCTTGCAGCTGTAGAACTTATTGGAGACTTCATATCTCTTAATTCGGGCATTTGCTTGAAATATTAACTTCAACTCCTGGAACATCTCATATGCTCCATGACGTTCAAAACGTTGTTGAAGTCCCGGTTCTAAGCCGTAAAGCATGGCACACTGAACTATCGAGTAGTCATCAGCTTTTCTCTGCCAGGTGTTCATAACATCTGGCGTTGCTCCTGCAGTGGGTTTGTCACCTAGCGGTGCTTCCAGGACGTAATTATTCTATGGAGCAATGAGGATAATCCTCAAGTTACGGACCCGGTCCGTGTAGTTGCTACCATCATCTTTCAACTTAGCTTTCTCTAGGAACGCATTAAAATTCAACGGAACAACAGCACGGGCCATCTATCTAAAACAACATAGACATGCAAAATACTATCAGGTACTAAGTTCATGACAAATTAAAGTTCAATTAATCAAATTAATTAAGAACTCCCACTTAGATAGACATCTCTCTAATCATCTAAGTGATCACGTGATCCATATGAACTAAACCATGTCCGATCATCACGTGAGATGGAGTAGTTTTCAATGGTGAACATCACTATGTTGATCATATCTACTCTATGATTCACGCTCGACCTTTCGGTCTCCAGTGTTCCGAGGCCATATCTGCATATGCTAGGCTTGTCAAGTTTAACCCGAGTATTCCGCGTGTGCAAAACTGGCTTGCACCCGTTGTATGTGAACGTAGAGCTTATCACACCCGATCATCACGTGGTGTCTCGGCACGACGAACTGTAGCAACGATGCATACTCAGGGAGAACACTTATACCTTGAAATTTAGTGAGATACCATCTTATAATGCTACCGCCGAACTAAGCAAAATAGGATGCATAAAGGATAAACATCACATGCAATCAATATAAGTGATATGATATGGCCATCATCATCTTGTGCCTTTGATCTCCATCTCTAAAGCATCGTCATGATCACCATCGTCACCGGCTTGACACCTTGATCTCCATCGAAGCATCGTTGTCGTCTCGCCAACTATTTCTTCTACGACTATTGCTACCGCTGAGTGATAAAGTAAAGCAATTACATGGCGGTTGCATTTCATACAATAAAGCAACAACCATATGGCTCCTACCAGTTGCTGATAACTGTGTTACAAAACATGATCATCTCATACAATAAAATTTAGCATCATGTCTTGACCATATCACAACACAACATGCCCTGCAAAAACAGGTTAGACGTCCTCTATTTTGTTGTTGCAAGTTTTACGTGGCTGCTACGGGCTGAGCAAGAACCGTTCTTACCTACGCATCAAAAACCACAACGCGGTATAGTGATTGTTTTTTGATCTTCAGAAAGAACCCTGTTCATTGAATCCGATTCAACTAAAGCTGGAGAAACAGACACCCACTAGCCACATGTGTGCGTAGCACGTCGGTAGAACCAGTCTCGCGTAAGCGTACGCGTAATGTTGGTCTCGGCCGCTTCATCCAAAAATGTATATACCCACACCCACAACTCCTTTGTGTTCTACTCGTGCATATAACATCTACGCATAAACCTGGCTCGGATACCACCGTTGGGGAACGTAGTAATTTCAAAAAAATCCTACGCGCACGCAAGATCATGGTGATGCATAGCAACGAGAGGGGAGAGTATCGTCTATGTACCCTCGTAGACCATAAGCGGAAGCGTTATGACAACGCGGTTGATGTAGTCATACGTCTTCACGATCGACTGATCTAGTACCGAAGATACGGCACCTCCGCGATCTGCACACGTTCGGCACAGTGACGTCCCGTGAACTCACGATCCAGTAGAGCTTAGAGGGAGAGTTTCGTCAGCATGATGGCGTGATGACGGTGATGATGTTGCTACCGGAACAGGGCTTCGCCTAAGCACCGCTACAATATTACCGAGGTGGATTATGGTGGAGGGGGCACCGCACACGGCTAAAAGATCAATGACCAACTTGTGTGTCTATGGGGTGCCCCCTCCCCCGTATATAAAGGAGTGGAGGAGGGTGAGGGGGCCGGCCTCCTAGGCGCGCCCCAAGGGGAGTCATACTCCCACCGGGAGTAGGATTCCCCCCTTGCCTTGTTGGATTTAGGAGAGAAGGAAGGAGGAGGGAGGAGGAAGGAAAGGGGGGCCTGCCCCCTCCCAATTCAGATTGGGCTTGGGGGGGAAGCCCCTCCTTTGCTCCTTTCCCCTCTCTCCCACTAAGGCCCAATAAGGCCCATATACCTCCCAGGGGGTTCCGGTAACCTCTCGGTGCTCCGTTGTACTCCCGTTTTCATCCGGAACCATTCCGATGTCCAAACATAGGCTTCCAATATATCGATCTTTACGTCTCGACCATTTCAAGACTCCTTGTTATGTCCGTGATCAAATCCGGGACTCTGAACTACCTTCGGTACATCAAAACACATAAACTCGTAATGCCGGTCGTCACTGAACGTTAAGCATGCGGATCTTATGGGTTCGAGAACTATGTAGACATGACCGAGACATGTCTCCGGTCAATAACCAATAGCGGAACTGGGATGCTCATATTCGTTCCTACATATTCTATGAAGATCTTTATCATTCAAACCGCATAACGGTATACATTGTTCCCTTTGTCATCGGTATGTTACTTGCCCGAGATTCGATCGTCGGTATCTCAATACCTAGTTCAATCTCGTTACCAGCAAGTCTCTTTACTCATTCCGTAATGCTACATCCCGTAACTAACTCATTAGCTACATTGCTTGCAAGGTGAAAGATCGTGGATGTCGCCTAGAGGGGGGTGAATAGGCGCTTTAAAATAATTACGGTTTAGGCTTGAACAAATGCGGAATAAACCTAGCGGTTAATTTGTCAAGCACAAAACCTAAAACAACTAGGCTTACCTATGTGCACCAACAACTTATGCTAAACAAGATAAACTACTAGGTGATAGCATGATATATGACAAGAAACAATATGGCTATCACAGAGTAAAGTGCATAAGTAAAGGGCTCGGGTAAGAGATAACCGAGGCACGCGGAGATGACGATGTATCCCGAAGTTCACACCCTTGCGGATGCTAATCTCCGTTTGGAGCAGTGTGGAGGCGCACTGCTCCCCAAGAAGCCACTAGGGCCACCGTAATCTCCTCACGCCCTCACACAATGCAAGATGCTGTGATTCCACTAAGGGACCCTTGAGGACGGTCACCGAACCCGTACAAATGGCAACCCTTGGGGGTGGTCACCGAACCTGTACACTTTGGCAACCCTTGGGGGCAGTCACCGGAACCCGTCAAATTGCTCAGGGCGATCTCCACAACCTAATTGGAGACCCCGATGCTTCCCCGGAGCTTTACACCACAATGATTGAGCTCCGAACACCACCAACCGTCTAGGGCGCCCAAGCACCCAAGAGGAACAAGCTCAAGGGTACCAAGCACCCAAGAGTAATAAGCTTCTCAACTTGTAACTTCCACATATCATGTGGAGAACTCAAACCGATGCACTAAATGCAATGGCAAGGGCACACGGAGTGCCCAAGTCCTTCACTCTCAAATCCCACCGAAGCAACTAATGCTAGGGAGGAAAATGAGAGGAAGAACAAGGAGGAGAACACCAAGAACTCCAAGATCAAGATCAAGATCCAAGGGGTTCCCCTCACATAGAGGAGAAAGTGATTGGTGGAAATGTAGATCTAGATCTCCTCTCTCTTTTCCCTCAAAAACTAGCAAGAATCCATGGAGGGATTGAGAGTTAGCAAGCTCGAAGAAGGTCAACAATGGGGGAAGAACGCGAGCTCAAAGGATGAGGTTCATTGGGGAAGAAGATCCCCTTTTATAGGAGGGGGAAAATCCAACCGTTATGTGCTTAGCCCGCACACGAGCGGTACTACCGCTCCACGAGCGGTACTACCGCTGGAGGAGCGGTACTACCGCTTAGCATGGTCAAAACACCCCAACGAGAGAGAAAAACATGAGCTGAAAAACTGCAGAGAGGTAGAGCAGTATGAGCGGCACTACCGTTGTAGCCAGCGGTACTACTATTGGCCGCAGCGGTACTGCCACTTGGCCCAGCAGTACTACCGCACAGGAGCGGTACTACCGCTCCTACTGCCGCTCCTACTGCCGCTGAACCCGACACGAGAAGAGCAGGACCCAAAATTGAGGCGGTAGAAGAGCGGCACTGCAGCGGTACTACAGCTGAGAGCTCCAAGCGGTACTACCGCTTGGGCTCGCGGTACTACAGCTGGGACCAGACAAAAGCCACTCTCAAGAAACAAGAACTGCCATAACTTCTTCATACAAGCTCCGAATTGAGCAAACTCAAGCTTGTTGGATACAAGACGACGAGTAGCATCAAAACATCATAGAAGATGCATGTGAACTCCGTTTTCGATAGCGCTTGTTATGCCTAGCAAAACCTCCAAACAAAGATGCGTGTGAACTCTGTTATAGTAAGAAGAGGCAGGGGAGGAATGCCTAACAAAAAGAGGAGTGAAACCTCCAACCGAGAAGAACCAGCAAAACCTCCAACATCGAAAACATCATAGAAGATGCATGTGAACTCCGTTTTCGATGAAATCGAGCTTGTCATCAAGATGACCATAAGCTCTAAGACTCACAAAGAGAACCAAACAAGAACCAAGAAAGATGATGCAAGGATGCAATGGTTTGAGCTCTCAACTAACGATACGATCAAGCTACTCATCGAGAGCCCCCCTGATAGTACGACAATTGATCCTATAACCCGGTCTCCCAACTACCATCACGAGACCAGTAAAATAGAAAACCTATCAAGGGAAAACCTTTACCTTGCACATGGTCCACTTGAGCTAGATGATGATGATCTTGACTTCCTCAAGTTGGACCACCTTTCTTGATTGTGTTGGCTCGATGAAGACTAGTTGATTGCTCCCCCATACTCCACTATGGGTGAGCCACTCTTCTGCACATCTTCACATGTCCATTGTCACCACAATGGACGCCAAGCTTCAAGCATTTGATCTCTTCATGATGCTCCACTTGAACTTGCACACCGCAACCTAACCCCACAAAGAACTCTCACGAAGACCATGGGTTAGTACACAAAGTGAAATTGACAATGCTTACCATACCATGGGATCACTTGATCCCTCTTGGTACATCTTCCGTGCTTTGTGAGTTGATCAACTTGATTCATTCTTGACTTAATCTTGATCAACCTTGAATCTTTCCAATTCTCTTCATTTGGATGATGTCTCGAAGGTAGACATGAATGATCACACAATCTTCTTCTTCAAGACATGCTTGCAATAAGCTCGACACTCACATGACCAATCTTTGGATAATTCCTTGAATGGCACCTTGGTCGACACAAACTCTCCTTGAAACCAACACATGTACTCCAAGAAAAGCCTATGGACAAAACCTTTAAATATAACTCAAGGCAACCATTAGTCCATAGAGATTGTCATCAATTGCCAAAACCAAACATGGGGGCACCACATGTTCTTTCACAAGGCTTATAGTGATGTACATTACCGAGAGGGCCCATAGATACCTCTCCGACAATTGGAGTGACAAATCCTAATCTTGATCCATGCCAACTCAACAAATACCATCGGAGACACCTGTAGAGCACCTTTATAATCACCCAGTTACGTTGTGACATTTGGTAGCACACAGACTGTTCCTCCGGTATTCGGGAGTTGCATGATCTCATAGTCATAGGAACATGTATAGTTATGGAGAAAGCAATAGCAACAAACTAAACGATCATCGTGCTAAGCTAACGGATGGGTCAAGTCAATCACATCATTCTCTAATGATGTGATCCCGTTAATCAAATGACAACTCGTGTCTATGGTCAGTAAACATAACCATCATTGATTCAATGAGCTAGTCAAGCAGAGGCAAACTAGTGACACTTTGTTTGTCTATGTATTCACACATGTACTAAGTTTCCGGTTAATACAATTCTAGCATGAATAATAAACATTTATCATGATATAAGGAAATATAAATAACAACTTTATTATTGCCTCTAGGGCATATTTCCTTCATATAGTTGCCATGGGCCTAAATTTGTCGTGGTCTAGAAATCAAATTTGTCATGGTCAATTTTTTAATTGTCATGGTACATACACAAAATTTGCCATGATGTGTCGACTATAGTTGCCATGGGCCTAAATTTGTCGTGGTCTAAAAAATGAAATTTGTCATGGACAATTTTAAAATAAAAAATGCTATGGTACATATCCTAAATTTGTCGTGGTGCATAGATAAATAGTTGCCATGGGCCATTAACTGAATTTGTTGTGGTCCAGAAAGCAAAAAATTCCATGATGCATAGACTTAATTTTAAAATAAAAATGGTCATGGTAGATACACTAAAAATTGCCATGATGCATATACTATAGTTGCCATGATTGATAGACTAAATTTACCATGGTCCCACGAAATATCCATGGGCATGTGGAAAATTCAATAATTCATAAACAATTGCCGTGGTATAAATAGTATATTTGCCATGTTTTTGCACATCTTTAGTTTGTCGTGGCAAGTTTGCAAATGGTTTTGAGCATTTTAAAATGACATGGCAAGTTTGCCGTGTCTTTGAACATCTTAAGTTTCCATGGCAAGTGACATGTTTTTGAACATCTATAAATTTGCCATGGCAAGTTTGCATGTTTTTGAACATGTTAATTAAAGAAGTTTTCCATGTTTGCCATGTTTTTGAGCAAACCTAATTAAATGAAGTTTGTCGTATTTTGCACATAGTTAAGTTTGCAATGACAAGTTTGCCATGTTTTTGAACATCTTAAGTGCCATGGCAACTTTGTCATGTACTATAACTTTGCCATGTTTTTAGCATCTTAAGTTGTCATGGCAAATTTTCTGATAACTAACTTAGAATTATTTTCTCTCTACAATTTGCCATGGCAACTTTCTGATAAAAACTTAGAATTTTATTTCACTCTACAAAAATTGCTATGTCAACTTTCTGATAACAACTCAGAATTATTTTCCACTCTAAAATTGCCATGGCAACTTTTCTGATAACAACTTAGAATTGTTTTTCTCTCAACATGCTGCCCGAATCAATGATGCATATATATCAACTCTCTGTTCAAAAATGGCTCTGTTCATTACGCATACACAACAGCAACATACAAAGATAAGAAGAAACACAACAATATGTCACTAAGTGATGAATTCAGGATGCTCACCAATAGCAACGATGGTGTACGGCGGCACGCAGGATTGAATCGAAGGGGACCGAGGCACCTGGCGATGTCCAGGAGGCGAGCACGGGCATCGTGGCCGAAGCCCCGTGTCTGGCGCAGCCCTTCCGAGCCTTTGAGTGGAGCGCCGTCACCCAGTCAGCGATGCCCCCTGTCCATGTCTGCCTCGCCTCCCCCGAGCTCGCCTTGCCGGAGATGAAAGCAGCCGAAGACGTGGGGCGACACAGCGGGGGATGCCGGTGGAGCCTCACGTGGCGCTTCTTATCCTCCCCCTCCATTCCTCTCTCCCTCCTCCATCCCCCCTAGTTTTGGGCCCTCCTCGCTGAACACCACGCCCGCCGGCCCCGGTGCAGGTCCGCCTCACCGAGCACCGCGGCTGCCGCCCCCTATGCCGGGGCTGGGCTTGATGCGGAGGAGGCAGGATCCAGCGGGGGATGCTGGTGGAGCCTCGCGCGGTGCCTCTTCTCCTCCTCCTTCCATTCCTCTCTCCCTCCTCCATCTCCCCCAGCTCTGGGACTGCCTCGCCGAACACCATGCCCGCCACCCCCTACTGTAGGTCTGCCTCACCGAGCACCGCAGCCGCCGCCCCCTTGTGCCGACGCTGGGCTTGATGCGAGGGAGGCGCGATCTGGAGGCGCGTCGCCGTGCTGGGCGATGTCTACTACACAACCTTCTTCTTGTAGACGTTGTTGGGCCTCCAAGTGCAGAGGTTTGTAGGACAGTAGCAAATTTCCCTCAAGTGGATGACCTAAGGTTTATCAATCCGTGGAAGGCATAGGATGAAGAAGGTCTCTCTCAAACAACCCTGCAACCAAATAACAAAGAGTCTCTTGTGTCCCCAACACACCCACTACAATGGTAAATTGTATGGGTGCACTAGTTCGGCGAAGAGATGGTGATACAAGTGCAATATGGATGGTAGATATAGGTATTTGTAATCTGAAAATATAAAAACAGCAAGGTAACTAATGATAAAAGTGAGCACGAACGGTATTGCAATGCGTTGAAATAAGGCCTAGGGTTCATACTTTCACTAGTGCAAGTTCCCTCAACAATAATAACATAATTGGATCATATAACTATCCCTCAACATGCAACAAAGAGTCACTCCAAAGTCACTAATAGCAGAGAACAAACGAAGAGATTATGGTAGGGTACGAAACCACCTCAAAGTTATCCTTTCCGATCGATCTATTCAAGAGTCTGTAGTAAAATAACATGAAGCTATGCTTTCCGTTCGATCTATCATAGAGTTCGTACTAGAATAACACCTTAAGACACAAATCAATCAAAACCCTAATGTCACCTAGATACTCCAATGTCACCTCAAGTATTCGTGGGTATGATTATACGATAAGCATCACACAATCTCAGATTCATCTATTCAACCAACGCAAAGAACTTCAAAGAGTGCCCCAAAGTTTCTACCGGAGAGTCAAGACGAAAATGTGTGCCAACCCCTATGCATAAGTTCACAAGGGAACTCGCAAGTTGATCACCAAAACATACATCAAGTGGATCACGTGATATCCCATTGTCACCACAGATAAGGACGTGCAAGACATACATCAAGTGTTCTCAAATCCTTAAAGATTCAATCCGATAAGATAACTTCAAAGGGAAAACTCAATCCATCACAAGAGAGTAGAGGGGGAGAAACATCATAACATCCAACTATAAGAGAAAAGCTCGCGATACATCAAGATCATATCACCTCAAGAACGCGCGCGCGAGAGAGAGAGAGATCAAACACATAGCTACTGGTACATACCCTCAGCCCCGAGGGTGAACTACTCCCTCCTCGTCATGGAGAGCACCGGGATGATGAAGATGGCCACCGGAGCGGGATTCCCCCTCCGGCAGGGTGCCAGAACGGGTCTAGATTGGTTTTCGGTGGCTACGGAGGCTTCTGGCGGCGAAACTCCCGATCTATTTTGTTCCCCGATGTTTCTAGGGTATGTTGATATATATATAGGCGAAACAAGTCGGTCAGGGGGCCACGAGGCGGCCACAAGGCAGGGGGCGCTCCCAAGGGGTAGGGCACGCCCCCACCCTCGTGGTGGCCTCGGGACTCTTCTGGCCCACCTCTGGTACTCCGTGGGCTTCTTCTGGTCCAAAAATGATATCCGTGAAGTTTCAGGTCAATTGGACTCCATTTGATTTTCCTTTCTACGGTACTTAAAAACAAGGAAGAAAACAGAAACTGGCACTGGGCTCTAGGTTAATAGGTTACTCCCAAAAATAATATAAAAGTGTATAATAAAGCCCATAAACATCCAAAACAGATAATACAATAGCATGGAACAATCAAAAATTATAGATACATTGGAGACGTATCAACATCCCCAAGCTTAAATCCTGCTCGTCCTCAAGTAGGTAAATGATAAAAACAGAATTTTTGATGTGGAATGCTACCTAACATACTTATCCAAGTAAATCTCTTTATTGTGGCATGAATATTCAGATCCATAAGATTCAAGACAAAAGTTTAATATTGACATGAAAATAATAATACTTCAAGCATACTAACAAAGTAATCATGTCTTCTCAAAATAACATGGCCAAAGAAAGCTATCCCTACAAAATCATATAGTCTGGCTATGCTCTATCTTCATCACACAAAATATTTAAATCATGCACAACCCCGATGACAAGCCAATGGCTACCTCTTGAGCACTGCGTTGGTTTTCCCCGAAGAGGAAGGGATGATGCAGCAAAGTAGCGTAAGTATTTCCCTCAGTTTTTGAGAACCAAGGTATCAATCCAGTAGGAGGCTACGTGCGAGTCCCTCGCACCTGCACAAAACAAATAAATCCTCGCAACCAACGCAAATAGGGGTTGTCAATCCCTATAGGGCCACTTATGAGAGTGAGATCTGATAGATATGATAAGATAATATTTTTGGTATTTTTATGATAAAAGATGCAAAGTAAAATAAAGGCAAAGTAAATAGCAAAGGAAATAACTAAGTAGTAGGAGATCAATATGATAAAGATAGACCCGGGGTCCATAGGTTTCACTAGTGGCTTCTCTCAAGATCATAAGTATTCTACGGTGGGTGAACAAATTAATGTTGAGCAATTGACAGAATTGAGCATAGTTATGTGAATATCTAGGTATGATCATGTATATAGGCATCACGTCCGAGACAAGTAGACTGACTCCTGCCTGCATCTACTACTATTACTCCACTCATCGACCGCTATCCAGCATGCATCTAGAGTATTAAGTTAAAAACAGAGTAAAGAGCAAGATGGCATCATGTAGAGGGATAGACTCATGCAATATGAAGAAAACCCCATCTTGTTATCCTCGATGGCAACAATACAATACATGCCTTGCTGCCCTTACTGTCACCGGGAAAGGACACCACAAGATTGAACCAAAGCTAAGCACTTCTCCCATTGCAAGAAAGATCAATCTAGTAGGCTAAACCAAACTGATAATTCGAAGAGACTTGCAAAGATAACCAATCATACATAAAAGAATTCAAAGAAGATTCAAATATTATTCATAGATAGACTTGATCATAAACCCACAATTCATCGATCTCAACAAACACACCGCAAAAAGAAGATTACATCGAATAGATCTCCACAAGAGAGGGGGAGAACATTGTATTGAGATCCAAAAAGAGAGAAGAAGCCATCTAGCTACTAACTATGGCCCCGTAGGTCTGAGGTGAACTACTCACACTTCATCGGAGGGGCTATGGTGTTGATGTAGAAGCCCTCCGTGATCAATGCCCCCTCCGGCGGAGCTCCGGAACAAGCCCCAAGATGGGGTCTCGTGGATACAGAAAGTTACGGCGGTGGAATTAGGGTTTTGGCGCCTTGTCTGATCGTTTTGGGGTACGTGGATATATATAGGAGGAAGGAGCATGTCGGTGGAGCAACAGGGGGCCCACGAGGGTGGAGGGCGCACCCCCTACCTCGTGGCCTCCTCTTTATTTTCTTGACGTAGGGTCCAAGTCTCCCGGGTCTTGTTCGTTGAGAAAATCACGTTCCCGAAGGTTTCATTCCGTTTGGACTCCGTTTGATATTCCTTTTCTTCGAAACCCTAAAACAGGCAAAAAACAACAATTCTAGGCTGGGCCTCCGGTTAATAGGTTAGTCCCAAAAATAATATAAAAGTGGATAATAAAGCCCAACAATGTCCAAAACAGTAGATAATATAGCATGGAGCAATCAAAAATTATAGATACATTGGAGACGTATCAAGCATCCCCAAGCTTAATTCCTGCTCGTCCTCGAGTAGGTAAATGATAAAAATAGAATTTTTGATGCGGAGTGCTACTTGGCATAATTTAATTGTAATTCTTCTTAATTGTGGTATGAATATTCAGATCCGAAAGATTCAAGACAAAAGTTCATATTGACATAAAAATGATAATACTTCAAGCATACTAACTAAGCAATTATGTCTTCTCAAAATAACATGACCAAAGAAAGTTCAACCCTACAAAATCATATGGTTTAGTCATGTTTCATTTTCGTCACACAAGAATGCTCTCATCATGCACAACCCCGATGACAAGCCAAGCAATTGTTTCACACTTTAGTAATCTCAAACCTATAAACTTTCAGGCAATATATGAGCACGAGCCATGGACATAGCACTATGGGTGGAATAGAATATAATGAGGGGGGTTATGTGGAGAAGACAAAAAGGAGAAAGTCTCACATCAACGAGGCTAATCAATGGGCTATGGAGATGCCCATCGATTGATGTTAATGCAAGGAGTAGGGATTGCCATGCAGCGGATGCACTAGAGCTATAAATGTATGAAAGTTCAACAAAAGAAACTAGTGGGTGTGCATCCAACTTGCTTGCTCATGAAGACCTAGGGCACTTGAGGAGGCCCATTGTTGGAATATACAAGCCAAGTTCTATAATGAAAAATTCCCACTAGTATATGAAAGTGATGAAACAAGAGACTCTCTAACATGAAGATTATGGTGCTACTTTGAAGCACAAGTGTGGCAAAGGATAGTAACATTGTCCCTTCTCTCTTTTTCTCTCATTTTTTCTTTTTTTTCTTTTGTCCTTCTCTTTTTTATGGCCTTTCTCTTTTTTTTGGGGCATTTCCTTTTTATGGCCTTTCTCTTTTATTTATTTATTCCTCAGTTGGGACAATGCTCTAGAAAATGATGATCATCACACTTCTATTTATTTACAACTCGATACTAGAACAAAATATGACTCTATATGAATGCCTCCGGCGATGTACCGGGATATGCAATGGACCAAGAGTGACATGTATGAAAGAATTATGAACGATGGCTTTGCCACAAATACAATGTCAACTACATGATCATGCTAAGCAATATGACAATGATGAATGTGTCATTATGAACGGAATGATGGAAAGTTGCATGGCAATATATCTCGGGATGGCTATGGAAATGCCATAATAGGTAGGTATGGTGGCTGTTTTGAGGAAGATATAAGGAGGTTTATGTGTGAAAGAGCGTATCATATCACGGGGTTTGGATGCACCGGCGAAGTTTGCGCCAATTCTCATTGTGAGAAAGGGCAATGCACGGTACCGAAGAGGCTAGCAAGGATGGAAGGGTGAGAGTGCGTATAATCCATGGACTCAACATTAGTCATAAAGAACTCACATACTTATTGCAAAAATCTACAAGTCATCAAAAACCTCGGTACTACGCGCATGCTCCTAGGGGGATAGATTGGTAGGAAAAGACCATCGCTGGTCCCCGACCGCCACTCATAAGGAAGACAATCAAATAACACCTCATGTTTCAAATTTGTTGCATAACGTTTACCATACGTGCATGCTACGGGACTTGAAAACTTCAACACAAGTATTTCTCAATTTCACAACTACTTAACTAGCACGACTTTGATATTATTACCTCCATATATCAAAACAATCATCAAGCATCAAACTTCTCTTAGTATTCAAAACACTCTTAACAAAATTTTACTAATCTT
Source organism: Triticum urartu (assembly GCF_056163025.1). Taxonomy (NCBI): domain Eukaryota; kingdom Viridiplantae; phylum Streptophyta; class Magnoliopsida; order Poales; family Poaceae; genus Triticum; species Triticum urartu. The sequence goes on along the minus strand of NC_141879.1, from coordinate 144,253,196 downwards.
GAATTCCTAGAATATTAGGATTTTAAGCAAATTACCATGCTATTAAGACTCTCAAAATAATCTAGGTGAAGCATGAGAGATCAATAGTTTCTATAAAACAAATCCACCACCGTGCTCTAAAAGATATAAGTGAAGTACTAGAGCAAAACTATATAACTCAAAAGATATAAGCGAAGCACATAGAGTATTCTAACAAATTTCAAATCATGTATGGCTCTCTCAAAAGGTGTGTAGAGCAAGGATGATTGTGGTAAACTAACAAGCAAAGACTCAAATCATACAAGACGCTCCAAGCAAAACACATATCATGTGGCGAATAAAAATATAGCTCCAAGTAAAGTTACCGATAGAAGTAGACGAAAGAGGGGATGCCTTCCGGGGCATCCCCAAGCTTTGGCTTTTAGGTGTCCTTAGATTATATTGGGGGTGCCATGGGCATCCCCAAGCTTAGGCTCTTGCCACTCCTTGTTCCATAATCCATCAAATCTTTACCCAAAACTTGAAAACTTCACAACACAAAACTTAAAGTAGAAAATCTCGTGAGCTCCATTAGCGAAAGAAAATAAAAGACCACTTCAAGGTACTGTAATTAACTCATTATTTATTTATATTGGTGTTATACCTACTGTATTCCAACTTCTCTATGGTTTATAAACTATTTTACTAGCCATAGATTCATCAAAATAAGCGAACAACACACGAAAAACAGAATCTGTCAAAAACAGCACAGTCTGTAGTAATCTGTATCTATCGCAAGATCTGGAACCCCAATAATTATAAAATAAATTTCTGGACGTGAGGAATTTATCTATTAATAATCTTCAAAAATAATTAACTAAATAGCACTTTCTAAATAAAAACGACATCAGTTCTCGTGAGCGCTAAAGTTTCTGTTTTTTACAGCAAGTTCAACAAGACTTTCCCCAAGTCTTTCCAACGGTTCTACTTGGCACAGACACTAATTAAACACAAAAAACACAACCAAAACAGAGGCTAGATAAATTATTTATTACTAAACAGGAGCAAAAAACAAGTAATAAAAATAAAATTGGGTTGCCTCCCAACAAGCGCTATCGTTTAACGCCCCTAGCTAGGCATAACAAGCAAGAATAGATATAGGTATTGCCATCTTTGGTAGGCAATCCATAAGTGGCTCTCATAATAGATTCATAAGGCAATTTAATTTTATTTCTAGGGAAGTGTTCCATGCCTTTCCTTAATAGAAATTGGAATCTAATATTTCCTTCCTTCATATCAATAATTGCACCAATCGTTCTAAGGAAAGGTCTACCAAGAATAATAGGACATGAAGGATTGTAATCTATGTCAAGAAGATTAAAATCTACGGGAACATAATTCCTATTTGAAACAATAAGAACATCATTAATTCTTCCCATAGGTTTCTTAATAGTGGAATCCGCAAGGTGCAAGTTTAGAGAGCAATCATCAAAATCATGGAAACCTAACAAATCACACAAAGTCTTTGGAATCGTGGAAACACTAGCACCCAAATCACATAAAGCATAGCATTCATGATCTTTAATTTTAATTTTAATAGTTGGTTCCCACTCATCATAAAGTTTTCTAGGGATAGAAACTTCCAATTCAAGTTTTTCTTCATAAGATTGCATCAAGGCATCAACGATATGTTTAGTAAACGCTTTATTTTGACTATAAGCGTGAGGAGAATTTAGCACGGATTGCAACAAGGAAATACAATCAATCAAAGAGCAATTTTAATAGTTAAATTCCTTGAAATCCATAATAGTGGGTTTAGCAACATCTAGGGTTTTAATTTCTTCAATCCCACTTTTATCAATTTTAGCATCAAGATCAACAAATTCCGAATTCTTGGAACGCCTTCTAGGTAAAGGTGGATCATATTCAGTCCCATCATTATCAAGATTCATATTGCAAAACAAATATTTAATAGGGGACACATCAATAACTTTTAGATCTTCATCTTTATTTTCATAGGAACTAGAAGAACACGCTCTTATAAAGGCATCTTTCTTAGCACGCATCTTAGCGGTTCTTTCTTTGCACTCATCAATGGAAATTCTCATGGATTTGAGAGACTCGTTGATATCATGCTTAGGTGGAATGGATCTAAGTTTCAAAGAATCAACATCAAGAGAAATTCTATCAACGTTCCTAGCCAAATCATCAATCTTAAGCAATTTTTCTTCAATCATAGCATCAAAATTCTTTTGTGAAGTAATAAATTCTTTAGTATTAGATTCAAAATCAGAGGGAATATTATTATAATTTCCATAAGAATTGTTGTAGGAATTACCATAATTATTAGAGGGATTACTAGGATAAGGCCTAGGGTTGAAATTTCCTCTATACGCGTTGTTACCAAAATTGTTCCTACCAACAAAATTCACATCCATAGATTCATTATTATTCTCAATCAAAGTAGACAAGGGCATATCATTAGGATCAGAAGAAACACTCTTATTAGCAAATAATTTCATAAGTTCATCCATCTTTCCACTCAAAACATTAATTTCTTCTATCGCATGCACCTTTTTATTAGTAGATCTTTCACTATGCCATTGAGAATAATTAACCATAATATTATCTAAGAGTTTAGTAGCTTCTCCTAAAGTGATTTCCATAAAATTTCCTCCCATGGCCAAATCTAAAAGATTTCTAGAAGCAAAATTTAATCCGGCATAAAAATTTTGAACAATCATCCACAAGTTCAAACCATGAGTAGGGCAATTATGTATCATTAATTTCATTCGCTCCCAAGCTTGTGCAACATGTTCATGATCAAGTTGCTTGAAATTCATAATATCGTTTCTAAGAGAGATGATCTTAGCGGGAGGAAAATACTTAGAGATAAAAGCATCTTTGCACTTGTTCCATGAATCAATACTATTTTTAGGCAAAGATGAAAACCAAGCTTTAGCACGATCTCTAAGCGAAAAAGGAAATAAATTCAATTTAACAATATCATTACCGACATCTTTCTTCTTTTGCATGTCACACAAATCAATGAAGCTATTAAGATGGGTAGCGGCATCTTCACTAGGAAGGCCGGAGAACGGATCTTTCATCACAAGATTCAACAAAGCAGTATTAATTTCACAAGATTCAGCATCGGTAAGAGGAGAAATCGGAGTGCTAATTGTAACATCCCAAATTTTCAATTTGGAATGTTATACATTAGGTCATCATGCATATCATATTTTATTTTGCTTTTGGTTTTGATCCTAGAAAATCCTAAGCAACTCAAGGACCCACTGAGAGAGTTGGGGATTTCGTTATTTACGTATTTGAGTTTTCTCAAATTATGCAAACAGGATCATTTGATTTTATTTATTTTATCATCAATTATTTCTATTACAAAAATATGAGAGAGGGAATAAAATGACTTTCCCAAAACGTAGAAATAATGAGGATTTAATTAAAAAAATCAAATAAGTTTTATTTCGGAGTTTTTCGGTATTTTTATTTGAATTTAGGAAAAATGCGCGTTTTTCAAGGTTGTAGTTTGGGCCCAGATAAATGTTCACCTTATCGGGCTTGATTTTAGGAACCCGGCAAAATTTATTTCGTGATTTTTGGAGTCCGTTTAGTATTTCTTTTTATTTTTCTTCCGAGCGGAATTTAAAAAAAACGCGAACCGACTACGGGCCGTATTCGGCCTGGACACCACCGGCCAGGGGCCTTTATATAGCGCCCGAAGGAGAGAGCCAGCCCACCGAACCGAACCCTAACCCTAGCCCCAGGCCGCCGCCGCCGCCGGAGTGCGCGCCTTTCGAGGTTCGCCGCCGCCTCATTTTCCATGCAGTTTTTTTAAAAAAAATAAAAAAAATTATGTTCGTCGTTTTTCTTTTTCGTCGGATTTTTCCGCGGTTATTTTCTGATCGCGATTTCTGATCCGATTTTCGTTTTAGTATAACTTTCCGCTCGTTTATCGGAATCAGGCGATTCAAGCGCCTGGAGTTTCGTCTCGAAACCCTCTTTCCGAATAATCAACTTAAACAAGTTTTTGCTACTGTAAAATTTGCCCTAGATCCAGATTACTAGAACGAAGTTGTTTTCTTTCGCCGTTTGATTTCTTTTGCTTCGTTCGATTTGATTCTTTTTGCCAACCAGGGTTCTTAAGTTGAACTTTCTGGTTAGATCTTCTATGTGAGTTTTACCTGTGCATTAGATGAGTACTTATTGTATGCTTGTTGTTTGTCTGTGATAGAATACCCGGAGTGCGCCGCTTGTTACTTCGAATCTCTAGGTTTCGCGGATCATCAGCAAGGCAAGTAACACTTTGATCATACCTTTTCTACAACCCAGTTTTATTGCATTAGAGCCATCCTCACACATTGCATGATTAGGATCTAATTAAATTGTGGGATGGGAAGTAGATGAGGTAGTACCTATTACCTGTTTCTTATCAAACCTTTGGGAGTTACTTCTATGTTTGCTTATTATGCCATGCTATGCTAGTAGACGTGGATTGGGTGAGTGATATCCATGACAGCTGTGAGATTTATAATTAAGGGTTTATCTAAGGTGGCAACCTAACACACATCTGGGTGGATTGAGGCACCTGGGGTTACCAGGACTTGCCTGTTTTTCTTGGACCGCCACCCAGGCCCAAAGGGATCATGAGATTATTCATACTAGAAACTTTCGTGTGCAGCCACAAGCCATTATGGGCTCTGGCATAGTTGACTAAGTTGTGCGAACTCTTACAGTGGTAGACTAGCAGATGTAGGGGAAAGTAGGTGTACCGGTCTACCCGTCGTAAGGTGCTAGCGCTTCTGAAAGACTGTGTCTCGGTCATCCGTCTTCTCAAACACCCTGCAGTGCGAGAAACCAAACGGAGGCGATCGAGTCTTGTGGGGAAAAGTGCGCAAACCTCTGCAGAGTGTAACAAACTAATCATGGTTAGCCGTGTCCCCGATTATGGACATCTTGAGTATCTAGTACCTGGATTATCATGTGAATCTCAACATGTTACTCTAAAATTAATATTGATGGGTTTTAATGATGTCACTTAATTGGGATTGAGAATGCTGTCAACCATTCTCAATGTTTAACAACCACCATGATAGTAATTAATTTTATTCCTTTGAAGTAGGGAAAAATTGGCTTTACGCAAAAAAAGTAACCATAGAGCTTTCCACCAGCCAAATATGCATATAGTATAGCTGTTGCATTCCGTTATTCTCTATGTGTTACCTTGCCAGCATATTCCATGTGCTGACCCGTTTTCGGGCTGCAACGTTAATGTTGCAGACTTTTCAGATGATGATTAAGGAGTTTTAGGTCGTGGTTCTATACTGAGTGATGCCGTTGGAGTTGATGGACTCACTTATCTTCCAAGCCTTCCGCTGTTATCGTCACTAGATGGCCTTAAGCCATGTTTATTGTAATAAGTTCTCTCTTGAGACACTCGATGTAATAAGTGTGTGATTGCTACTCTGCTATAAATCCTCCGAGTACTGTGTGGTGTCAGCATTACTGATCCAGGGATGACACCGGAGCACAGAGATCAGACTGTTTGAGGTCTGGTCGCTACACTAATAAAATCATTGTTGTTGGTATTGGTGAAGTCACACAATTTAGTATTATCTTGAGCCATCATGACAAGCAAGCAAACTAACACACAAGCAAACAAAAAGCAAGCGGGCAAAAAGAGGCAAACGGGAAAGAGAGGGAGGATAGATAGAGAGGGCGAATAAAACGGCAAGGGTGAAGTGGGGGGAGAGGAAAATGAGAGGCAAATGGCAAATAATGTAATGCGGGAGACAAGAGTATGTGATGGGTACTTGGTATGTTGACTTTTGCATAGACCTCCCCGGCAACGGCGCCAGAAATCCTTCTTGCTACCTCTTGAGCACTGCGTTGGTTTTTCCCGAAGAGAAAGGGATGATGCAGCAAAGTAGCGTAAGTATTTCCCTCAATTTTTGAGAACCAAGGTATCAATCCAGTAGGAGGCTATGCGCGAGTCCCTCGCACCTGCACAAAACAAATAAATCCTCGCAACCAACACAAATAGGGGTTGTCAATCCCTATAGGGCCACTTACGAGAGTGAGATCTGATAGATATGATAAGATAATATTTTTAGTATTTTTATGATAAAATATGCAAAGTAAAATAAAGGCATAAATAGCAAAGGAAATAACTAAGTAGTAGGAGATCAATATGGTAAAGATAGACCCGGGGGCCATAGGTTTCACTAGTGGCTTCTCTCAAGAGCATAAGTATTCTACAATGGGTGAACAAATTATTGTTGAGAAATTGACAGAATTGAGCATAGTTATGAGAATATCTAGGTATGATCATGTATATTGGCATCACATCCGAGACAAGTAGACCGACTCCTGCCTGCATCTACTACTATTACTCCACTCATCGACCGCTATCCAGCATGCATCTAGAGTATTAAGTTAAAAACAGAGTAACGCCTTGAGCAAGATGACATGATGTAGAGGGATAGACTCATGCAATATGAAGAAAACCCCATCTTGTTATGCTCGATGGCAACAATACAATACATGCCTTGCTTCCCTTACTGTCACCGGGAAAGGACACCGCAAGATTGAACCCAAAGCTAAGCACTTCTCCCATTGCAAGAAAGATCAATCTAGTAGGCCAAACCAAATTGATAATTCAAAGAGACTTGCAAAGATAACCAATCATACATAAAAGAATTCAGAGAAGATTCAAATATTATTCGTAGATAGACTTGATCATAAACCCACAATTCATCGGTCTCAACAAACACACCGCAAAAAGAAGATTACATCGAATAGATCTCCACAAGAGAGGGGGAGAACATTGTATTGAGATCCAAAAAGAGAGAAGAAGCCATCTAGCTACTAACTATGGACCCGTAGGTCTGAGGTAAACTACTCACACTTCATCGCAGGGGCTATGGTGTTGATGTAAAGCCCTCCGTGATTGATGCCCCCTCCGGCGGAGCTCCGGAACAGGCCCCAAGATGGGATCTCATGGATACAGAAAGTTACGGCGGTGGAATTAGGGTTTTGGCTCCTCGTCTGATCGTTTGGGGGTACGTGGATATATATAGGAGGAAGGAGTATGTCGGTGGAGCAACAGGGGGGCCACGAGGGTGGAGGGCGCGCCTGGTGGGGGTGGGCGCGCCCCTCTACCTCATGGCCTCCTCTTTATTTTCTTGACGTAGGGTCCAAGTCTCCCGGGTCTTGTTCATTGAGAAAATCACGTTCCCGAAGGTTTCAGTCCGTTTGGACTCCGTTTGATATTCCTTTTCTTTGAAACCCTAAAACAGGCAAAAACCCAGCAATTCTGGGCTGGGCCTCCGGTTAATAGGTTAGTCCCAAAAATAATATAAAAGTGGATAATAAAGCCCAATAATGTCCAAAATAGTAGATAATATAGCATGGAGCAACCAAAAATTATAGATACGTTGGAGATGTATCACCAAGCAATTGTTTCATACTTTTGATGTTCTCAAACTTTTTCAATCTTCACGCAATACATGAGCTTGAGCCATGGATATAGCACTATGGTGGAATAGAATGGTGGTTGTGGAGAAGACAAAAAAGGAGAAGATAATCTCACATCAACTAGGCGTATCAACGGACTATGGAGATGCCCATTAATAGATATCAATGTGAGTGAGTAGGGATTGCCATGCAACGGATGCACTAGAGCTATAAGTGTATGAAATCTCAACAAAAGAAACTAAGTGGGTGTGCATCCAAATCTCTTGCTCACGAATACCTAGGGCATTTTGAGGAAGCCCATCATTGGAATATACAAGCCAAGTTCTATAATGAAAGATTCCCACTAGTATATGAAAGTGACAACATAGGAGACTCTCTATCATGAAGATCATGGTGCTACTTTGAAGCACAAGTGTGGTAAAAGGATAGTAGCATTGCCCTTCTCTCTTTTTCTCTCATTTTTTTATTTTTTATTTGGGCCTTTTTTGGCCTCTTTTTTTCGTCTGGAGTCTCATCCCGACTTGTGGGGGAATACAGTCTCCATCATTCTTTCCTCACATGGGACAATTCTCTAATAATGATAATCATCACACTTTTATTTACTTACAACTCAAGAATTACAACTCAATACTTAGAACAAAATATGACTCTATGTGAATGCCTCCGGCGGTGTACCGGGATGTGCAATGATGCATGAGTGGCATGTATGAAGATTTATGAACGGTGGCTTTGCCAAAAATACGATGTCAATTACATGATCATGCAAGAAATATGACAATGATGAAGCAAACTTCTGGAACCCCAAAAATTCTAAAATAAATTTCTGGAAGTGAGGAATTTATCTATTAATAATCTGCAAAAATAATTAACTAAATAGCACTCTCCAGTAAAAAAAATGGCAGCACATCTCGTGAGCGCTAAAGTTTATGTTTTTTACAGCATGATCACAAAGACTTTCCCCAAGTCTTCCCAACGGTTCTACTTGGCACAAACACTAACTAAAACATAAAACCACATCTAAACAGAGGCTAGATGAATTATTTATTACTAAACAGGAGCAAAAATCAAGGAACAAAAATAAAAATTGGGTTGACTCCCAACAAGCGCTATCGTTTAACGCCCCTAGCTAGGCATGATGATTTCAATGATGCTCACATAAAAGATAAGAATGTAACATAAAGAGAGCATCATGAAGAATATGACTAGCACATTTAAGTCTAACCCTCTTCCTATGCATAGGGATTTTGTGAGCAAACAACTTATGGGAACAATAATCAACTAGCATAGGAAGGCAAAACAAGCATAACTTCAAGACTTTAAGCACATAGAGAAGAAACTTGATATTATTGCAATTCCTACAAGCATATGTTCCTCCCTCATAATAATTTTCAGTAGCATCATGAATGAATTCAACAATATAACTATCACATAAAAGCATTCTCTTCATGATCTACAAGCATAGAAATTTTATTACTCTCCACATAAGCAAAATTCTTCTCATTCGGAATAGTGGGAGCATCATAAGAAACTCGAATACTATAAATTGTTTCCACATTAAAGGAGTAATGTTCAGAAAAAGGGTAATCATAATCATGACAAGTTTTAGAAATATAATCATCACTACTTTTATAGCATAAGTTTCATCACAATAATCATCATAAGTAGCAACTTTGTTCTCATCATAATCAATTGAAACCTCTTCCAAGATAGTAGAATCATTACTAAATAAAGTCATGACCTCTCCAAATCCACTTTCATAATTATCATAATAAGATTCAACATCCTCCAAAATAGTGGGATCATTACTTTCTAAATTTGACACTCTTACAAACCCACTTTCATCAATATGATCATCATAAGTAGGAGGCATGCTATCATCATTATAAATGTGCATATCAAAACTTGGGAGACTAAAAATATCATCTTCATTAAACGTAGAATCCCCAAGCTTGGTACAAACATTAATTGCAGCAAATATATTCTCAAAAACATTATCTTCATGAAACATAGCATCCCCAAGCTTGGGCCTTTTCATATCATAAGCATAATCACTCTCATCATTAATAGTATGGATGGCACCAATAGTATAGAAATTATCATCATCACAATGAGTAATAGGAGCAACATCATTTGGGATTACTACCTTTGCTTCTCCGTCTTTTATTTTTCTTCTTCACATCATGTGTGGGTTCAATACTCTTTTTGGAGCTCCTTATTAATGAGATTGGTTGAATAGAAGGCTCCTCCTCATTACCCGATTCATCATAAGAAATAATAGGAGGATATTGGCAAGCCTCTTCCATTTCATTAGTATTCTCTTCATCCTCAATTTGTTTTATTTTCTTTATGTAATTGGCAATATAAGGATTTTCAATGCAATTCACCACACAATACATATAAATTTCTTCTAGATCAATATCGAGGAATTTCTTGAGGTTATATTCTGGAATAAGCTTAGTTTGACGTTTCATTTGTTCATAACCAAAAAGCAAACTAAGTTCATTATGATATAAAAGGGAAATCAAGTCATCACAATTTTTGGACACGATTCGATCATGAAACAATTTGCATTTGATATTTAAATGACCATGTTCATTGCAAAGTTCACAAGTATGGCTAAGATATTTTAAATTTTCATCACTAACATTTAGCCTCTCTTGCAACCATTTAGTTTCCAAATACTTATGCCTCTTGCAAAATCTATCTTCCCTGTTTGGTATGTACTTGCAAACTCTATGCACCCCACAAAAATCGACATGCTTATAAGAGATATTTTCATCATAACTAGTGCAATCATCATTAGTACTATGGATATTCAAAGAGTTCATAGTAATAACATTGCAATTATGCTCATCATTCAAATATTTAGTGCCAAACATTCCATAGAATTCTTCTTCTAGCACCTGAGCACAATTTTCCTTTCCATCATTCTCACGAAAGATATTAAAAATATGAAGCGTATTAGGCAAACTCAATTCCATTTTTTTGTAACTTTCTTTTATAGACTAAACTAGTGATAAAACAAGAAACAAAAAGATTCGATTGCAAGATCTAAAGATATACCTTCAAGCACTCACCTCCCCGGCAACAGCGCCAGAAAAGAGCTTGATGTCTACTACACAACCTTCTTCTTGTAGACGTTGTTGGGCCTCCAAGTGCAAAGGTTTGTAGGAAAGTAGCAAATTTCCCTCAAGTGGATGACCTAAGGTTTATCAATCTGTGGGAGGCGTAGGATGAAGATGGTCTCTCTCAAACAACCCTGCAACCAAATAACAAAGAGTCTCTTGTGTCCCCAACACACCCAATACAATGGTAAATTCTATAGGTGCACTAGTTCGGCGAAGAGATGGTGATACAAGTGCAATATGGATGGTAGATATAGGTTTTTGTAATCTGAAAATATAAAAACAGCAAGGTAGCAAGTGGTAAAAGTGAGCACAAACAGTATTGCAATGCGTTGAAACAAGGCCTAGGCTTCATACTTTCACTAGTGCAAGTTCTCTCAACAATAATAACATAATTGGATCATATAACTATCCCTCGGCATGCAACAAAGAGTCACTCCAAAGTAATTAATAGCAGAGAACAAACGAAGAGATTATTGTAGGGTACGAAACCACCTCAAAGTTATCCTTTCTGATCGATCTATTCAAGAGTCCTTAGTAAAATAACATGAAGCTATTCTTTCCGTTCAATCTATCATAGAGTTCGTACTAGAATAACACCTTAAGACACAAATCAACCAAAACCCTAATGTCACCTAGATACTCCAATGTCACCTCAAGTATATGTGGGTATGATTATATGATATCCATCACACAATCTCAGATTCATCTATTCAACCAACACAAAGAACTTCAAAGAGTGCCCCAAAGTTTTGTTGGGGAACGTAGCAGAAATTCAAAATTTTCTACGCATCACCAAGATCAATCTATGGAGTAATCTAGCAACAAGGGAAGGATGCATCTACATACCCTTGTAGATCGCTAAGCGGAAGCGTTCAAGTGAACGGGGTTGATGGAGTCGTACTCGTCGTGATCCAAATCACCGATGATCCTAGTGCCGAACGGACAGCACCTCCGCGTTCAACACACGTACAGCCCGGCGACGTCTCCTACGCCTTGATCCAGCAAGGGGAGAAGGAGAGGTTGGGGAAGACTCCATCCAGCAGCAGCACGACAGCGTGGTGGTAGTGGAGGAGCGCGGGACTCCAGCAGGGCTTTGCCAAGCACTGCGAGAGACGAGGAGGGAGAGGGGTAGGGCTGCGCCAACAGGGAGATTGAATCACGTGTTGGGCTGCCCCTTTGCCTCCACTATATATAAGGGGAGAGGGAGGGCTACGCCCCCACCTAGGGTTCCCACCCCAAGGGGTGCGGCAGCCCTAGATCCCATCTAGGGTGGCGGCCACAAGGGGGATAAGGGGAGACGCACCTAGGGTGGGCCTTAGGGCCCATCTGCCCTAGGGTTTGCCCCCTTCCCCTCTTGGAGGCGCCTTGGGCCTTGGTGGGAGGCGCCCCAGCCCACCTAGGGGCTGGTCCCTTCCCACTATTGGCCCATGTAGGCCTCCGGGGCTGGTGGCCCCACCTGGTGGACCCCCGGACCCCTCCGGTGGTCCCGGTACACTACCGGTGATGCCCGGAACAATTCCGGTGGCCAAAACCATACTTCCCATATATCAATCTTTACCTCCGGACCATTCCGGAACTCCTCGTGACGTCCGGGATCTCATCCGAGACTCCGAACAACATTCGGTAACCGCATACATACTTTCCTTATAACCCTAGCATCATCGAACCTTAAGTGTGTAGACCCTATGGGTTCGGGAGTCATGCAGACATGGCCGAGACAACTCTCCGGTCAATAACCAACAGCGGGATCTGGATACCCATGTTGGCTCCCACATGTTCCACGATGATCTCATCGGATGAACCACGATGTCAAGGACTTAATCAATCCCGTATACAATTCCCTTTGTCTAGCGGTACGATACTTGCTCGAGATTCGATCGTCGGTATCCCGATACCTTGTTCAATCTCGTTATTGGCAAGTCTCTTTACTCGTTCCGTAACACATCATTCCGTGATCAACTCCTTGGTCACATTGTGCACATTATGATGATGTCCTACCGAGTGGGCCTAGAGATACCTCTCCCTTTACACGAAGTGACAAATCCCAGTCTTGATTCGTGCCAACCCAACAGACACTTTCGGAGATACCTGTAGTGAACCTTTATAGCCACCCAGTTACGTTGTGACGTTTGGTACACCCAAAGCATTCCTACGGTATCCGGGAGTTGCACAAAATCTCATGGTCTAAGGAAATGATACTTGACATTAGAAAAGCTTTAGCATACGAACTACACAATCTTTGTGCTAGGCTTAGGATTGGGTCTTGTCCATCACATCATTCTCCTAATGATGTGATCCCGTTATCAACGACATCCAATGTCCATGGTCAGGAAACCGTAACCATCTATTGATCAACGAGCTAGTCAACTAGAGGCTTACTAGGGACATGGTGTTGTCTATGTATCCACACATGTATCTGAGTTTCCTATCAATACAATTCTAGCATGGATAATAAACGATTATCATGAACAAGGAAATATAATAATAACCAATTTATTATTGCCTCTAGGGCATATTTCCAACAGTCTCCCACTTGCACTAGAGTCAATAATCTAGTTCACATCACCATGTGATTAACACTCACAGGTCACATCGCCATGTGACCAACATCCAAGAGTCTACTAGACTCAATGATCTAGTTCACATCACTATGTGATAAACACTCAAAGAGTTCTGGGTTTGATCATGTTATGCTTGTGAGAGAGGTTGTAGTCAACGGGTCTTGCCATATTCAGATCCCTATGTATTTCGCAAAACTTTATATCGTAGATGCTGCTGCCACGTTCCACTTGGAGCTATTCCAAATTGTTGCTCCATTATACGTATCCGGTATCTCTACTCAGAGCTATCCGGATAGGTGTTAAGCTTGCATCGACGTAACTCTTTACGTCGAACTCTTTATCACCTCCATAACCGAGAAACATTTCCTTATTCCTCTAAGGATAATTTTGACTGCTATCTGGTGATCTACTCCTAGATCACCTTTGTACCCTCCTGCCCGACATGTGGCAAGGCACACATCAGGTGCGGTACTTCAGCATGGCATACCGTATAGAGCCTATGACAAAAGCATAGGGGACGACCTTCGTCCTTTCTCTTTCTTATGCCGTGGTCAAGCTTTGAGTCTTACTCAACTTCACACCTTACAACTCAGGTAAGAACCCCTTCTTTGACTGATCTATTATGAACTCCTTCAAAAACATGTCAAGGTGTGCGTTCTTTGAAAGTATCATCAGGCGTCTTGATCTATCTCTATAGATCTTGATGCCTAATATGTAAGCAGCTTTATCCAGGTCTTCCTTTGAAAATCACTCTTCAAACAACCATTTATGCTTTCTAGAAATTCTACATTATTTCGGATCAACAATATGTCATCCACATATACTTATCAGAAATGTTGTAGTGCTCCCACTCACTTTCTTATAAATACAAGTTTCTTGCAAACATTGTATAAACCTAAAAGCTTTGATCACTCCATCAAAGCATATATTCCGACTCCGAGATGCTTGCTCTAGTCCATAGAAGGATTGCTGGAGCCAGCATACCTTTTAGCATCCTTAGGATCGACAAAACCTTTTATTGTATCACATACAACTTTTTCTTACGAAAACTGGTAAGAAAACTTGTTTTGACATCCATCTGTCAGATTTCATAATTGAAAAATACAGCTAATGCTAACATGATTCCGATGGACTTAAGCATCGCTACGGGTGAGAAATTCTCATCGTAGTCAACTCCTTGAACATGTGAAAAGACTCTTTCCCACAAGTCGAGCTTCATAGACGGTAACATTACCGCCCACGTTCATCTTCTTCTTAAAGATCCATTTGTCCCAATGGCTTGCCGATCATTGGGCAAGTCCACCAAAGTCCATACTTTGTTCTGATACATGGATCCTATCTCGGATTTCATGGCTTCTAACCATTTGTCGGAATACAGGCCCACCATCGCTTCTCCATAGCTCGTAGGTTCATTGTTGTCTAACAACATGATATCTAAGACAGGATTACCGTACCACTTAGGAGTAGTACATATCCTTGTCGACCTACGAGGTTCGATAGCAACTTGATCTGAAGCTTCATGATCACTATCATTAACTTCCTATTCAACAGACGTAGGCGCCACAGAAAACATCTTTCTATGTTGCATCACTCTTTGGTTGAAGTAAAGGTTCGACAACCTCATCAAGGTCTATCTTCCTCCCACTCAATTCTTTCGAGAGAAACTCCTTCTCGAGAAAGGACCCGTTCTTAGCGACAAACAATTTGCCCTCGGATCTGAGATAGAAGGTATACCCTACTGTCACCTTTGGGTATCCTATGAAGATGTGTTTGTCCGCTTTGGGTTCGAGCTTCTCCGGCTGTAGCCTTAAGCATCGCAGCCCAAACATTAAGAAACGACAACTTTGGTTTCTTGCCAAACCAATGTTCATACGACGCCGTCTCAACGGACTTAGATGGTGTCCTATCTAAAGTGAATGCAGTTGTCTCTAACGCATAACCTCAAAATGAAAACGATAGATCGGCAAGAGACATCATAGATCGCACCATATCTCATAGGGTTTGATTACGACGTCTGGACACACCATTACCCTGTGGTGTTCCAGGTGGCTTCAACTATGAAACAATTCCACAATGTCTTAAGTGTTTGCCAAACTCATAACTCAGAAATTCTCATTGATCAGATCGTAGGAATTTGATCTTCTTGTTATGATGATTCTTAACTTCACTCTGAAATTGCTTGAACTTTTCAAACGTTTCAGACTTGTGCTTCATTAAGTAAATATACCTATATCTACTCAAATCGTCAGTGAAGATGAGAAAATAGCGATATCCACCGCACGCTTCAATTCTCATTGGATCACACGCATCAGCATGTATGATTTCCAACAAGTCACTTGCCCATTTCATTGTACCTGAAAACGGGGTCTTAGTCATCTTGCCCATGAGGCATGGCTCTCATGTGTCAAGCGATTCAAAATCAAGTGACTCCAAACATCCATCGACATGGAGTTTCTTCATGCATCTTACACCAATATGACCTAAGCGGCAATGCCACAAGAAAGTGGTACTATCATTAATAACTCTCCATCTTTTGGCGTGAACATGTGTATTACCACGACCGAGATTCAATGAACCATTCACATAGGGTGCATGACCATGAAAGGTATTATTCATGTAAACAGAATAACCATTATTCTCTAACTTAAATGAATAACCGTATTGCAATGAACATGATCTAATCATATTCATGCTCAATGTAGACACCTGATAACATTTATCTAGGTTCAATACTAATCCCGAAGGCAGATGGAGCGTGCGATGGTGATCTCATCAACTTTGGAAACACTTCCAACACACATCGTCACCTCGCCCTTAGCCAGTCTCCGTTTAGTCCGTAGCTTTTCCTTCAAGTCACCAGTATAGCAACTGAACCGGTATCCAATACCCAGGTGCTACTAGGAGTACTGGCAAGGTACACATTAATAACACGTATATACTTTGTTGAAGTTGCCAGCCTTCTTATCTACCATGCATTTGGGGTAATTCCGCTACCAGTGACCGTTCCCCTTACAATAGAAGCACTTAGTCTCGGGTTTGGGTTCAACCTTGGGTTCCTTCACTGGAGCGGCAACTGGTTTGCCATCCATGAAGTTTCCCTTCTAGCCCTTGCCCTTCTTGAAACCAGTGGTCTTGTTAAACCATCAACACTTGATGCTCCTTCTTTGATTTCTACCTTTTGCGGTCTTAAGCACCGCGAACAGCTCCGGGATCAACTCCATCCCTCGCATGTCATAGTTCATCATGAAGATCTAGTAGCTTAGTGATAGTGGCTAGAGAACTCTGTCAATCACTATCTTATCTGGAAGTTTAACTCCCACTTGATTTAAGTGATTGTAGCACCCAGACATTCTGAGCACATGCTCACTAGCTGAGCTATTCTCCTCCATCTTGTTGGCAAAAGAACTTGTCGGAGGTCTCACACCTCTCAACACAGGCATGAGCCTGAAATCCCAATTTCAGCTCTTGGAACATCTCATATGTACTATGGCGTTCAAAACGTCATTGGAATCTCGATTCTAAGCCGTAAAGTATGGTGCACTAAACTATCATGTAGTCATCAGGATGTGTCTGTCAGGTGTTCACAACATCCACAGACGACATTGTAGGGGTTTGCACATCGAGCGGTGCATCAAAGGCGTAAGCCTTCTGTGTAGCAGTGAGGACACTCCTCGGACTACGGACCTAGTCCGCATCATTGCTTACAATATCTTTCAACTTAATCTTTCTCTAGGAACGTATTGAAATAGGGAGCTACAACGTGAGCTATTTATCTACAACATATTTGCAAAGACAATTTAGACTATGTTCATGATAATTGAGTTCATCTAATCAAATTATTTAATGAACTCCCACTCAGATAGACATCCCTCTAGTCATCTAAGTGAAACATGATCCGAGTCAACTAGGCCGTGCCCGATCATCACGTGAGACGGACTAGTCAACATCGGTGAACATCTTCATGTTGATCGTATCTTCTATACGACTCATGCTCGACCTTTTGGTCTTCCGCGTTCCGAGGCCATGTATGTACATGCTAGGCTCGTCAAGTCAACCTAAGTGTATTGCGTGTGTAAATCTGGCTTACACCCGTTGTATTCGAACGTTATAATCTATCACACCCGATCATCACGTGGTGCTTCCAAACAACGAACCTTCGCAACGGTGCACAGTTAGGGGGAACACTTTCTTGAAATTATTACGAGGGATCATCTTATTTAAGCTACCGTCGTTCTAAGCAATAAGATGTAAAACATGATAAACATCACATGCAATCAAATAGTGACATGATATGGCCAATATCATTTTGCTCCTTTTGATCTCCATCTTCGGGGCTCCATGATCATCGTTGTCACCGGCATGACACCATGATCTCCATCATCATGATCTCCATCATCGTGTCTTCTTGAAGTTGTCTCGTCATCTATTACTTCTACTACTATGGCTAACGCTTTAGCAATAAAGTAAAGTAATTACATGACGTTTATGTTGACACGCAGGTCATAAATAAATTAAGACAACTCCTATGGCTCCTGCCGGTTGTCATACTCATCGACATGCAAGTCGTGATTCCTATTACAAGAACATGATCAATCTCATACATCACATATATCATTCATCACATCCTTTTGGCCATATCACATCACAAGGCATATGCTACAAAAACAAGTTAGACGCCCTCTAATTGTTGTTGCAAGTTTTTACGTGGCTGCTATAGGTTTCTAGCAAGAACGTTTCTTACCTACGCAAAAACCACAACGTGATATGCCAATTTCTATTTACCCTTCATAAGGACCCTTTTCATCAAATCCAATCCGAGTAAAGTGGGAGAGACAGACACCCGCTAGCCACCTTATGCAACTAGTGCATGTCAGTCGTGGAACCAGTCTCACGAAAGAGTACGTGTAAGGTCGGTCCGGGCCGCTTCATCCCACGATGCCGTCGAATCAAGATAAGACTAGTAACGGCAAGTAAATTGACAAAATCGACGCCCACAACTGCTTTGTGTTCTACTCGTGCATAGAAACTACGCATAAACCTAGCTCATGATGCCACTGTTGTGGAACGTAGCAGAAATTCAAAATTTTCTACGCATCACCAAGATCAATCTATGGAGTAATCTAGCAACGAGGGAAGGAGAGTGCATCTACATACCCTTGTAGATTGCTAAGCGGAAGCGTTCAAGTGAACGGGGTTGATGGAGTCGTACTCGTCGTGATCCAAATCACCGACGATCCTAGTGCCGAACGGACGGCACCTCCGCGTTCAACACACGTACAGCCCGGTGACGTCTCCTACGCCTTGATCCAGCAAGGGGAGAAGGAGAGGTTGGGGAAGACTCCATCCAGCAGCAGCACGACGGCATGGTGGTGGTGGAGGAGCGCGGGACTCCAGCAGGGCTTCGCCAAGCACTGCGAGAGACGAGGAGGGAGAGGGGTAGGGCTGTGCCAACATGGAGATTGAATCGCGTGTTGGGCTGCCCCTTTGCCTCCACTATATATAAGGGGAGAGGGAGGGCTGCGCCCCCACCTAGGGTTCCCACCCCAAGGGGTGCGGCAGCCCTAGATCCCATCTAGGGTGGCGGCCACAAGGGGGAGAGGGGGAGGCGCACCTAGGGTGGGCCTTAGGGCCCATCTGCCCTAGGGTTTGCCCCCTTCCCCTCTTGGAGGCGCCTTGGGCCTTGGTGGGAGGCGCCCCAGCCCACCTAGGGGCTGGTCCCTTCCCACTATTGGCCCATTTAGGCCTCCGGGGCTGGTGTCCCCACCTGGTGGACCCCCGAACCCCTCCGGTGGTCCCGGTACACTACCGGTGATGCCCGGAACAATTCCGGTGGCCAAAACCATACTTCTTATATATCAATCTTTACCTCCAGATCATTCCAGAACTCCTCGTGACGTCCGGGATCTCATCCGGGACTCCGAACAACATTCGGTAACCGCATACATACTTTCCCTATAACCCTAGCATCATCGGACCTTAAGTGTGTAGACCCTACGGGTTCGGGAGTCATGCAGACATGGCCGAGACAACTCTCCGGTCAATAACCAACAGCGGGATCTGGATACCCATGTTGGCTCCCACATGTTCCACGATGATCCCATCGGATGAACCACGATGTCAAGGACTTAATCAATCCCGTATACAATTCCCTTTGTCTAGCGGTACGATACTTGCCCGAGATTCGATCGTCGGTATCCCGATACCTTGTTCAATCTCGTTATTGGCAAGTCTCTTTACTCGTTCCGTAACACATCATTCCGTGATCAACTCCTTGGTCACATTGTGCACATTATGATGATGTCCTACCGAGTGGGCCCAGAGATACCTCTCCATTTACACGAAGTGACAAATCCCAGTCTTGATTCGTGCCAACCCAACAGACACTTTCGGAGATACCTGTAGTGAACCTTTATAGCCACCCAGTTACGTTGTGACGTTTGGTACACCCAAAGCATTCCTACGGTATCCGGGAGTTGCACAAAATCTCATGGTCTAAGGAAATGATACTTGACATTAGAAAAGCTTTAGCATACGAACTACACGATCTTTGTGCTAGGCTTAGGATTGGGTCTTGTCCATCACATCATTCTCCTAATGATGTGATCCCGTTATCAACGACATCCAATGTCCATGGTCAGGAAACCGTAACCATCTATTGATCAACGAACTAGTCAACTAGAGGCTTACTAGGGACATGGTGTTGTCTATGTATCCACACATGTATCTGAGTTTCCTATCAATACAATTCTAGCATGGATAATAAACGATTATCATGAACAAGGAAATATAATAATAACCAATTTATTATTGCCTCTAGGGCATATTTCCAACAAGTTTCTACCGAAGAGTCAAGATGAAAACGTGTGCCAACCCCTATGCATAAGTTCACGAGGGAACTCGCAAGTTGATCACCAAAACATATATCAAGTGGATCATGTGATATCCATTATCACCACAGATAAGCACGTGCAAGACATACATCAAGTGTTCTCAAATCCTTAAAGACTCAATCCGATAAGACAACTTCAAAGGGAAAACTCAATTCATCACAAGAGAGTAGAGGGGGAGAAACATCATAAAATCCAACTATAATAGCAAAGCTCACGATACATCAAGATCGTACCACCTCAAGAACACGAGAGAGAGAGAGAGAGAGAGAGATCAAACACATAGCTACTGGTACCTACCCTCTGTTGGGTTTCGTAGTAATTTCAAAAAATTTCCTACGCACATGCAAGATCATGGTGATGCATAGCAACGAGAGGGGAGAGTGTTGTCTACGTACCCACGCAGACCGACTGTGGAAGCGTTGACGCAACATAGAGGAAGTAGTCGTACGTCTTCACGATCCAACCGATCAAGCATCGAAACTACGGCACCTCCGAGTTCGAGCACACGTTCAGCTCGATGACGATCCCCGGACTCCGATCCAGCAAAGTGTCGGGGAAGAGTTCCGTCAGCACGACAGCGTGGTGACGATCTTGATACACTACAGCAGCAGGGCTTCGCCTAAACTTCGCTACAGTATTATCGAGGAATATGGTGGCTGGGGGCACCGCACACGGCTAAGGAATAGATCACGTGGATCAACTTGTGTGTTTCTGGGGTGCCTCTGCCTCATTATATAAAGGAGCCAAGGGGGAGGGGGGCGCCAGCCAGGAGGAGGGTGCAGGAGGAGTCCTACTCCTTCCGGGAGTAGGAATCCCCCCCCCCCCAATCCTAGTTGGACTAGGATTCCCCGAGGGGGAAAGAGGGAGAGGGGGCCGGCCACCTTCTCCTAGTCCTAATAGGACTAGGGGAGGGGGAAGGTGCGCAGCCACCTTGGGCAGCCCCTTTCTCCTTTCCACTAAAGCCCATTAAGGCCCATATGGCTCCCGGGGGGGTTCCGGTAACCTCCCGGTACTCCGGTAAAATCCCGATTTCACCCGGAACACTTCCGATATCCAAACATAGGCTTCCAATATATCAATCTTTACGTCTCGACCATTTCGAGACTCCTCGTCATGTCCGTGATCACATCCGGGACTCCGAACAACCTTCGGTACATCAAAATGCATAAACTCATAATATAACTGTCATCGTAACCTTAAGCGTGCGAACCCTACGGGTTCGAGAACAATGTAGACATGACCGAGATACGTGTCCGGTCAATAACCAATAGCGGGACCTGGATGCCCATATTGGCTCCTACATATTCTACAAAGATCTTTATCGGTTAGACCGCATAACAACATACGTTGTTCCCTTTGTCATCGGTATGTTACTTGCCCGAGATTCAATCGTCGGTATCCAATACCTAGTTCAATCTCGTTACCGGCAAGTCTCTTTACTCGTTCTGTAATACATCATCTCACAACTAACATATTAGTTGTCATGCTTGCAAGGCTTATGTGATGTGCATTACCGAGAGGGCCCAGAGATACCTCTCCGACAATCGGAGTGACAAAACCTAATCTCGAAATACGCCAACCCAACATGTACCTTTGGAGACACCTGTAGTACTCCTTTATAATCACCCAGTTACGTTGTGATGTTTGGTAGTACCCTAAGTGTTCCTCCGGTAAACGGGAGTTGCATAATCTCATAGTTATAGGAACATGTATAAGTCATGAAGAAAGCAATAGCAACATACTAAACGATCGGGTGCTAAGCTAATGGAATGGGTCATGTCAATCAGATCATTCAACTAA
Source organism: Triticum urartu (assembly GCF_056163025.1). Classification (NCBI taxonomy): domain Eukaryota; kingdom Viridiplantae; phylum Streptophyta; class Magnoliopsida; order Poales; family Poaceae; genus Triticum; species Triticum urartu. The sequence continues at coordinate 144,231,365 of NC_141879.1, read as the reverse complement.
TGATGTGATCCCGTTAATCAAATAACAACTCCTTTGTCTATGGTTAGGAAACATAACCATCTTTGATTAACGAGCTAGTCAAGTAGAGGCATACTAGTGACACTCTGTTTGTCTATGTATTCACACATGTATTATGTTTCCGGTTAATACAATTCTAGCATGAATAATAAACATTTATCATGAAATAAGGAAATAAATAATAACTTTATTATTGCCTCTAGGGCATATTTCCTTCAGTCTCCCACTTTCACTAGAGTCAATAATCTAGATCACATCACTATGTGATTAACATCGATAGTTCACATCATCATGTGATTAACACCCATAGTTTACATCGCCATGTGACCAACACCCAAAGGGTTTACTAGATTCGGTAATCTAGTTCACATCGCTATGCGATTAACACCCAAAGAGTACTAAGGTGTGATCATGTTTTGCTTGTGAGAGAATCTTAGTCAACGGTCTTTCACATTCAGATCCGTTATGTATTTTGCAATTTTCTATGTCTACAATGCTCTGCACGGAGCTACTATAGCTAATTGCTCCCACTTTCAATATGTATCTAGATCGAGACTTAGAGTCATCCAGATCAGTGTCAAAACTTGCATCGACGTAACCCTTTACGGCGAACCTTTTTGTCACGTCCATAATCGAGAAACATATCCTTATTTCACTAAGGATAATTCTGACCGCTGTCCAGTGATCTACTCCTAGATCACTATTGTACTCCCTTGCCAAATCAGTGCAGGGTACACAATAGATCTGGTATACAGCATGGCATACTTTATAGAACCTATGGCCAAGGCATAGGGAATGACTTTCATTCTCTTTCTATCTTCTGCCGTGGTCAGGCTTTGAGTCTTACTCAACTTCACACCTTTGTAATACAGGCAAGAACTCTTTCTTTGATTGCTCCATTTTGAACTACTTCAAAATCTTGTCAAGGTATGTACTCATTGAAAAAACTTATCAAGCGTCTTGATCTATCTCTATAGATCTTGAAGCTCAATATGTAAGCAGCTTCACCGAAGTCTTTCTTTGAAAAACTCCTTTCAAACACTCCTTTATGCTTACAGAATAATTCTACATTATTTCTGATCAACAATATGTCATTCACATATACTTATCAGAAATGATGTAGTGCTCCCACTCACTTTCTTGTAAATACAGGCTTCACCGCAAGTCTGTATAAAACTATATGCTTTGATCAACTCATTAAAGCGTATATTCCAACTCTGAGATGCCTGCACCAGTCCACAGATGGATCGCTGGAGCTTGCACAATTTGTTAGCACCTTTCGGATTGACAAAACCTTCTGGTTGCATCATATACAACTCTTCTTTAATAAATCCATTAAGGAATGCAGTTTTGTTTATCTATTTGCCAGATTTCATAAAATGCGGCAATTACTAACATGATTCGGACAGACTCAAGCATAGATACGAGTGAGAAACTCTCATCGTAGTCAACACCTTGAACTTGTCGAAAACCTTTTTGCGACAATTCTAGCTTTGTTAGATAGTAACACTACTATCAGCGTCCGTCTTCCTCTTGAAGATCCATTTATTTTCTATGGCTTGCCGATCATCGGGCAAGTCAACCAAAGTCCATACTTTGTTCTCATACATGGATCCCATCTCAGATTTTATGGCCTCAAACCATTTCGCGGAATCTGGGCTCATCATTGCTTCCTCATAGTTCGCAAGTTCGTCATGGTCTAGTAACATGACTTCCAGAACAGTATTACCGTACGACTCTGGTGCGGATTTCACTCTGGTTTACCTACGAGATTCAGTAGTAACTTGATCTGAAGTTACATGATCATCATCATTAGCTTCCTCACTAATTGGTGTAGTAGTCACAAGAACAGAATTTATGTGATGAACTACTTTCCAATAAGGGAGAAGGTACAATTACCTTATCAAGTTTTCTACTTTCCTCCCACTCACTTCTTTCGAGAGAAACTCCTTCTCTAGAAAGTTTCCGAATTTAGCAACAAAAGTCTTGCCTTCGGATCTATGATAGAAGGTGTATCAAATAGTTTCCTTTGGATATCCTATGAAGACACATTTCTCCGATTTGGGTTTGAGCTTATCAGGTTGAAACTTTTTCACATAAACATCACAACCCCAAACTTTAAGAAACGACAACTTTGGTTTCTTGCCAAACCACAGTTCATAAGGCGTCGTCTCAACGGATTTTGATGGTGCCCTATTTAACGTGAATGCAGCTGTCTCTAATGCATAACCCCAAAACGATAGTGGTAGATCGGTAAGACACATCATAGATTGCACTATATCTAATAAAGTATGGTTATGACGTTCGGACACACCATTACATTGTGGTGTTCCAGGTGGCATGAGTAGTGAAACTATTTCACATTGTTTTTAACTGAAGGCCAAACTCGTAACTCAAATACACTTCTCTACGATCAGATTGTAGAAACTTTATTTTCTTGTTACGATGATTTTTCACTTCACTCTGAAATTCTTTGAACTCTTCAAATGTTTCAGACTTATGTTTCATCAAGTAGATATACTCATATCTGCTCAAATCATCTGTGAAGATCAGAAAATAATGATACTTGTCGCGAGCCTCAATATTCATCGGACCACATACATCAGTATGTATGATTTCCAACAAATATGTTGCTCGCTCCATTGTTCCGAAGAACAGAGTCTTATTCATCTTGCCCATGAGGCATGGTTCGCAAGCATCAACTGATTCATAATCAAGTGATTCCAAAAGCCCATCAGCATGGAGTTTCTTCATGCGCTTTACACCAATATGACCTAAACGGCAGTGCTACAAATAAGTTGCACTATCATTATTAACTTTGCATCTTTTGGTTTCAATATTATGATTATGTGTATCACTATGATCGAGATCCAACGAACTATTTTCATTGGGTGTGTAACCATATAAGATTTTATTCATATAAACAGAACAACAATTTATTCTCTTACTTAAATGAATAACCGTATTACAATAAACATGATCAAATCATATTCATGCTCAACGCAAACACTAAATAACACTTATTTAGGTTCAACACTAATCTCGAAATTATAGGGAGTGTGCGATGATGATCATATCAATCTTGGAACCACTTCCAACACACATCGTCACTTTACCCTTAACTAGTCTCTGTTTATTCTGCAACTCCCGTTTCGAGTTACTAATCTTAGCAACTGAACTAGTATCAAATACTGAGGGTTTGCTATAAACACTAGTAAAGTACACATCAATAACATGTATATCAAATATACTTATGTTCATTTTGCCATCCTTCTTATCCGCCAATCACTTGGGGTAGTTCCGCTTCCAGTGACCAGCCCCTTTGCAGTAGAAGCACTTAGTCTCAGGCTTAGGACCGGACTTGGGCTTCTTCACTTGAGCAGCAACTTGCTTGCTGTTCTTCTTGAAGTTCCCCTTCTTCACTCTGCCCTTTTCTTGAAACTAGTGATCTTGTCAACCATCAATACTTGATGTTTTTCTTGATTTCTACCTTCGTTGATTTCAGCATCACGAAGAGCTTGGGAGTTGTTACTGTTATCCCTTGCACATTATAGTTCATCACGAAGTTCTACTAACTTGGTGATGGTGACTAGAGAATTCTGTCAATCACTATCTTATCTGGAAGATTAACTCCCACTTGATTCAAGCGATTGTAGTACCCAGACAATCTGAGCACATGCTCACTAGTTGAGCGATTCTCCTCCATCTTTTAGCTATAGAACTTGTTGGAGACTTCATATCTCTCAACTCGGGTATTTGCTTGAAATATTAACTTCAACTCCTGGAACATCTCATATGGTCCATGACGTTCAAAACGTCTTTGAAGTCCCGATTCTAAGCCGTTAAGCATGGTGCACTTAAACTATCAAGTAGTCATCATATTGAGCTAGCCAAACGTTCATAACGTCTGCATCTGCTCCTGCAATAGGTCTGTCACCTAGTGGTGCATCAAGGACATAATTCTTCTGTGCAGCAATGAGGATAAACCTCAGATCACGGATCCAATCCGCATTATTGCTACTAACATATTTCAACACAATTTTCTCTAGGAACATATCAAAATAAACATATGAAAGCAGCAACGCGAGCTATTGATCTACAACATAGATATGCTAATACTACCAGGACTAAGTTCATGATAAATTAAAGTTCAATTAATCATATTACTTAAGAACTCCCACTTAGATAGACATCCCTCTAATCCTCTAAGTGATCACGTGATCCAAATCAACTAAACCATAACCGATCATCACGTGAGATGGAGTAGTTTTCAATGGTGAACATCGTTATGTTGATCATATCTACTATATGATTCACGCTCGACCTTTCGGTCTCCGTGTTCCGAGGCCATATCTGCGTATTCTAGGCTCGTCAAGTTTAACCTGAGTATTCTGCGTGTGCAAAACTGGCTTGCACCCGTTGTAGATGGACGTAGAGCTTATCACACCCGATCATCACGTGGTGTCTGGGCACGACGAACTTTGGCAACGGTGCATACTCAGGGAGAACACATCTTGATAATTTAGTGAGAGATCATCTTATAATGCTACCGTCAATCAAAGCAAGATAAGATGCATAAAAGATAAACATCACATGCAATCAATATAAGTGATATGATATGGCCATCATCATCTTGTGCCTGTGATCTCCATCTCCGAAGCACCGTCATGATCACCATCGTCACCGGCGTGACACCTTGATCTCCATCGTAGCATTGTTGTCGTCTCGCCAAGCTTGTGCTTCTATGACTATCGCTACCGCTTAGTGATAAAAGTAAAGCATTACATCGCGATTGCATTGCATACAATAAAACGACAACCATAAGGCTCCTGCCAGTTGCCGATAACTCGGTTACAAAACATGATCATCTCATACAATAAAATTCAGCATCATGCCTTGACCATATCACATCACAACATGCCCTGCAAAAACAAGTTAGACGTCCTCTACTTTGTTGTTGCAAGTTTTACGTGGCTGCTACGGGCTTAAGCAAGAACCAATCTCACCTACGCATCAAAACCACAACGATAGTTTGTCAAATAGACTCCGTTTTAACCTTCGCAAGGACCGGGCGTAGCCACACTTGGTTCAACTAAAGTTGGAGAGACAGTCGCCCGCAAGCCACCTATGTGCAGAGCACGTCGGGGGAACCGGTCTCGCGTAAGCGTACGCGTAATGTTGGTCCGGGTCGTCTCGTCCAACAATGCCGCCGAACCAAAGTATGGAATGATAGTAGGCAATATGACTTATATCGCCCACAACTCACTTGTGTTCTACTCGTGCATATAACATCAACATAAATAACCTGGCTCTGATACCACTGTTGGGTTTCGTAGTAATTTCAAAAAAATTCCTACGCACACGCAAGATCATGGTGATGCATAGCAACGAGAGGGGAGAGTGTTGTCTACGTACCCACGCAGACCGACTGCGGAAGCGTTGACGCAACGTAGAGGAAGTAGTCGTACGTCTTCACGATCCAACCGATCAAGCACCGAAACTACGGCACCTTCGAGTTCGAGCACACGTTCAGCTCGATGACGATCCCCGGACTCCGATCCAGCAAAGTGTCGGGGAAGAGTTCCGTCAGCACGACGGTGTGGTGACGATCTTGATGCACTACAGCAGCAGGGCTTCGCCTAAACTCCGCTACAGTATTATCGAGGAATATGGTGGCTGGGGGCACCGCACACGGCTAAGGAATAGATCACGTGGATCAACTTGTGTGTTTCTGGGGTGCCTCTACCTTAGTATATAAAGGAGCCCAGGGGGAGGGGGGCGCCGGCCAGGAGGAGGGCGCAGGAGGAGTCCTACTCCTTCCGGGAGTAGGACTCCCCCCCCAATCCTAGTTGGACTAGGATTCCCCGAGGGGGGAAGAGGGAGAGGGGGGCTGGCCACCTTCTCCTAGTCCTAATAGGACTAGGGGAGGGGGAAGGTGCGCAGCCACCTTGGGCAGCCCCTTTCTCCTTTCCACTAAATCCCATTAAGGCCCATATGGCTCCCGGGGGGTTCCGGTAACCTCCCGGTACTCCGGTAAAATCCCGATTTCACCCGGAACACTTCCGATATCCAAACATAGGCTTCCAATATATCAATCTTTACGTCTCGACCATTTCGAGACTCCTTGTCATGTCCGTGATCACATCCGGGACTCCGAACAACCTTCGGTACATCAAAATGCATAAACTCATAATATAACTGTCATCGTAACCTTAAGCGTGCGGACCCTACGGGTTCGAGAACAATGTAGACATGACCGAGATACGTCTCCGGTCAATAACCAATAGCGGGACCTAGATGCCCATATTGGCTCCTACATATTCTACGAAGATCTTTATCGGTTAGACCGCATAACAACATACATTGTTCCCTTTGTCATCGGTATGTTACTTGCCCGAGATTCGATCGTCGGTATCCAATACCTAGTTCAATCTCGTTACCGGCAAGTCTCTTTACTCGTTCTGTAATACATCATCTCACAACTAACATATTAGTTGTCATGCTTGCAAGGCTTATGTGATGTGCATTACCGAGAGGGCCCAGAGATACCTCTCCGACAATCGGAGTAACAAAACCTAATCTCGAAATACGCCAACCCAACATGTACCTTTGGAGACACCTGTAGTACTCCTTTATAATCACCCAGTTACGTTGTGACGTTTGGTAGTAACCAAAGTATTCCTCCGGTAAACGGGAGTTGCATAATCTCATAGTTATAGGAACATGTATAAGTCATGAAGAAAGCAATAGCAACATACTAAACGATCGGGTGCTAAGCTAATGGAATGGGTCATGTCAATCAGATCATTCAACTAATGATGTGATCCCGTTAATCAAATAACAACTCCTTTGTCTATGGTTAGGAAACATAACCATCTTTGATTAACGAGCTAGTCAAGTAGAGGCATACTAGTGACACTCTGTTTGTCTATGTATTCACACATGTATTATGTTCCGGTTAATACAATTCTAGCATGAATAATAAACATTTATCATGAAATAAGGAAAAAAATAATAACTTTATTATTGCCTCTAGGGCATATTTCCTTCACCCTCAGCCCCGAGGGAGAACTACTCCCTCCTCGTCATGGAGAGTGCCGGGATGATGAAGATAGCCACCGGAGAGGGATTCTCCCCTCCGGCAGGGTGCCAGAACGGGTCTAGATTGGTTTTCGGTGGCTACGGAGGCTTCTGGCGGTGGAACTCCCAATCTATTCTACTCTTCGATGTTTGGGGGTATATGGATATATATATAGAAGGAAGAAGTACGTCGGTGAAGCAATGAGGGGACCACGAGGGTGGAGGGCGCGCCCCTGCCTCTTGGCTGCCTCGTTGCTTGCCTGACGTATACTCCAAGTCTCCTGGATTGCTTCCGTTCCAAAAATAACTTTCCCGAAGGTTTCATTCCGTTTGGACTCCTTTGATATTTCTTTTCTTCGATTTATCAATTTGGGCTGGGCCTCCGGCTAATAGGTTAGTCCCAAAAATAATATAGAAGTGTAAAAATAAGCCCAATAACATCCAAAATAGATAATATAATAGCATGGAGCAATCAAAAATTATAGATATGTTGGAGACGTATCAGTATGTACTTGCAAACCCTATGAACTCCACAAAAATCGACATGCTTATAAGAGATATTTTCATCATGACTAGTGCAATCATCATTAGTACTATGGATATTCAAAGAGTTCATACTAACAACATTGCAATCATGCTCATCATTCAAAGATCTAGTGCCGAACATTTTATAGATTTCTTCTCCTAGCACGTGAGCACAATTTTCCTTTCCATCATTCTCACGAAACATATTAAAAAGATGAAGCGTATGAGGAAAACTCAATTCCATTTTTTGTAGTTTTCTTTTATAAACTAAACTAGTGATAAAATAAGAAACAAAAAGATTCGATTGCAAGATCTAAAGATATACCTTCAAGCACTAACCTCCCCGGCAACGGCGCCAGAAAAGAGCTTGATGTCTACTACACAACCTTCTTCTTGTAGACGTTGTTGGGCCTCCAAGTGCAGAGGTTTGTAGGACAGTAGAAAATTTCCCTCAAGTGGATGACCTAAGGTTTATCAATCCGTGGGAGGCGTAGGATGAAGATGGTCTCTCTCAAACAACCCTGCAACCAAATAACAAAGAGTCTCTTGTGTTCCCAACACACCCAATACAATGGTAAATTGTATAGGTGCACTAGTTCGGCGAAGAGATGGTGATACAAATGCAATATGGATGGTAGATATAGGTATTTGTAATCTGAAAATATAAAAACAGCAAGGTAACTAATGATAAAAGTGAGCACAAACGGTATTGCAATGCGTTGAAATAAGGCCTAGGGTTCATACTTTCACTAGTGCAAGTTCCCTCAACAATAATAACATAATTAGATCATATAACTATCCCTCAACATGCAACAAAGAGTCACTCCAAAGTCAGTAATAGCGGAGAACAAACGAAGAGATTATGGTAGGGTACGAAACCACCTCAAAGTTATCCTTTCTGGTCGATCTATTCAAGAGTCCGTAGTAAAATAACATGAAGCTATTCTTTCTGTTCGATCTATCATAGAGTTCGTACTAGAATAACACCTTAAGACACAAATCAACCAAAACCCTAATGTCACCTAGATACTCCAATGTCACCTCAAGTATCCGTGGGTATGATTATACGATAAGCATCACACAATCCCAGATTCATCTATTCAACCAACACAAAGAACTTCAAAGAGTGCCCCAAAGTTTCTACCGGAGAGTCAAGACGAAAACATGTGCCAACTCCTATGCATAAGTTCACGAGGGAACTCGCAAGTTGATCACCAAAACATACATCAAGTGGATCACGTGATATCCCATTGTCACCACTGATAAGCACGTGCAAGAAATACATCAAGTGTTCTCAAATCCTTAAAGACTCAATCCGATAAGATAAATTCAAAGGGAAAACTCAATCCATCACAAGAGAGTAGAGGGGGAGAAACATCATAACATCCAACTATAATAGCAAAGCTCGCGATACATCAAGATCGTATCACCTCAAGAACACGAGAGAGAGAGAGAGAGAGATCAAACACATAGCTACTAGTACATACCCTCTGCCCCGAGGGTGAACTACTCCCTCCTCGTCATGGAGAGCACCGGGATGATGAAGATGGCCACCGGAGAGGGATTCCCCCTCCGGCAGGGTGCCAGAATGGGTCTAGATTGGTTTTCGGTGGCTACAGAGGCTTGTGGCGGCGGAACTCCCGATCTATTATGTTCCCCGATGTTTCTAGGGTATGTTGATATATATAGGCGAAAGAAGTTGGTCAGGGGGGCCACAAGGCGGCCATGAGGCAGGGGGTGCGCCAAGGGGGGTAGGGCGCGCCCCCACCCTCGTGGTGGCCTCGGGACTCTTCTGGCCCACCTCCGGTACTCCGTGGGCTTCTTCTGGTCCAAAAATGATCTCCGTGAAGTTTTAGGTCAATTGGACTCCATTTGATTTTCCTTTTCTGCAATACTTAAAAACAAGGAAAAAAATTAGAAACTGGCACTGGGATCTAGGTTATTAGGTTAGTCCCAAAAATAATATAAAAGTGTATAATAAAGCCCATAAACATCCAAAACAGATAATACAATAGCATGGAACAATCAAAAATTATAGATACGTTGGAGACGTATCACTGGGGTGCGGGCCGCATCATCGGGGGTGGTCTCGAGGCGCGTCGCCGGGGCCGGTGCACGTCCATGGAGGGGAAAGCGATGGGTGGTTTGCTTGTGAGTGGGGTGGGTGGGGTGAGGAGTAGTGCGGCTGTAGAGGGACGAGACGTTCAGGACGACCTGCTGCTTTTACGAACAAAAAAACATTGACGTGGTTGGTCAGGCATGCTTTAAGATTCATGATTTGATCCAATGGTGCATAGGACATTCGGTCCCAAATCCTAAAATACAGGCCGTTCGGGAGTTATTGACTCTGTTAAAAACGACCATAACAAAATCTCCTTCCTCTTCCACAAGAAAAGCCCCTTCTACTCCCGTGGCGCCGCCGCCGGTCCACCCCGCCTCCGATGGCCTCTAGGGCATGGAGGTGCGGAGGGATCTGCCCCCCTCCCTGCCAATGGGAGATACCCCATTCTCATTCTTGTTAGGTTTAGCGTCTTGATTGAGGGTGTGCGGCAGTAGCGATGTCCCTTAGTAGGAATAATGTTTCTCACGTTCTATCACCACCGATGGTGCATCTAGCATCATCGGAGGGCGTGTGGAGGTGTGTCTTCGTCGGATCTCGCGGGATTCGATCGGTGCTGGTCTTCGGTGAATCTGTTTGAATCCGGTCTTTGTTTTTCTTCGTTCGGGTGTTTACATGTTTGATCCTTCTAATCTACGAATTTCTTCATCGGTGATGGTTGCTCCTCTGGTGCACTGGTCCTATGAGACCTTAGCACAATGACTTCCTGACTGTCTACTACAACAAGGTTTCCCCGACTCGGGTAAAGGAGGGGCAGTGATGGCGGTGCGCCTTTCACTCACTTCGGTGCTTGTAGTCGCTAGGTGGTCCACAGACATTGTTGTAATTTTTATTATCTCTGTTTTTCTTTGTACTGACATGTTTCAACATGAATAAATTGGAAGTTCCTCGCAAAAAAAGGTTTAAGAGAGCTCCAAAGTTTTTTCCTCAAAGTGGACCATGCATGTAAGCGTCTCGTCGGATCGTGGGTTCCGCGTGACATTATTGGAGCCGAGATTTTGTTTAACTTCCAAAAGGTCCATAAATTTTAAATTCTTCATGAGTTTCCAAAATGTTCACAAATTTTAAAAATATTTGTGAATTTAACTAGTGTTTGTATTTTTTAAAAAATATCCATCAATATGAAAAGATTTTGACGGATTATAAAAATGTTAAAAAGTTGAAGAAAATATTTTTTCAAGAATTCAAATTATATGTTGAATTTCAATAAATATTCTTAAATTTGAAAACAAATATAAGAACAAAAACTAAATATATGAAAAAGGTGGAGATAAAAGAAATAAAAAACCAAATGGAACCTTGCCAAATCGGATGGACCGCCTACATGGCCAACACAATAGTGGTGGTTCGGGTTTGCTCGACCGCCACCGGGTATGCACGAGTTGTCACTACAAGAGATTAGTACATAATGAGTGCATCCTGGATCTTCCATTATGTTGCATGGTACATATTTACCATTTTTCCTGGATCTTCCGTTATGGCACATCATAAAACATCCTTATTTGTATGAATGATTATTTTTTATCATCTTATTACATAATGAGTGCATCTTGCCACTACCATTTTCACATGTCAATTTTGGTTAAAATATCCCGAGAATTATGCATCATTAATAATTGTGCGTGCACACATTGTGCTTCACTTCATGTTTCATTGTACATTGAAGTCATTCATACAATTATGGGTCTTGCTTTAGGGCACATAAGAAAACCTCACAATAACAATATGAATAAATATTCATTATCACGATAATACACTTTGAGTGCCCTTGTCTACCCATGGGACCCATAATCAGCGTATTAGAAGGCCTACTATCTAGGGTTTTGTTGTCTGTTGCTTTGAACCTATGGCTATGCTGATGATGGCGCCAATAATTTTTCACTTGGCATCTACTCCGACTCCAGTGATTTGTTCTGTGGTGGATCGATGGAGAAACCAGATAATGTTTCATTTGAAGGTAGGGATGGACAGATTTGCACTTGTAATAGCTTCTCATTTGTTGCTTTGCCTCCAATGCGGTGTTGATGGCGAGGTTTTATGTCTACATGGACTTGCCGGGAATGGTGACATGGTGTTGCAGTAGGGTCTCAAGCTCTATCCTTTTTGCGGTGTTGCACTTTTAGGCGTCGACGTATGAGCATTCGAGTTTTTTCCATCGTGGATCTAGGCAGAATTTTTTTGTTGATGGCGGTCTTATGAACACGTCGCACAAGAAGGCAAGGTGTAATGATTTGTGGTGGCAACTATCTACTTCATCAGCGACAACCTCCTCTGTCATTTGTTCCTTGATCTGTTGCACCACTACTGGTTGGTCCTCTTCTCATCCCGGCCAACAGACTCCATCCTATGGGATTCTCAAGTGATGTGGTGGATAAATGCTTTATGGATATTTGGAAGTGGTGGCAAAAATTGTTGGCTTTGTCTGACCGTTCTCTCTACCTTCTAGATCCAAGTTTGGCCTCTCGACCGTGAAAACTTCTGTTGCCCTTTGCGTCATAAGGTAGAAGAAGGTTGTGAAGGAAATATGCCCTAGAGGCAATAATAAAGTTTTTATTTTATATTTCCTTATTCATGCTAGAATTGTATTAAACGGAAACTTAAATACATGTGTGTATACATAAAACAAATACTGTGTCCCTAGTAAGCCTCTACTAGACTAGCTCGTTGATCAAAGATGGTTAAGGTTTCCTAACCATAGACATGTGTTGTCATTTTATAACGGGATCACATCATTAGGAGAATGATGTGATGGACAAGACCCATCCGTTAGCTTAACATATGATCGCCCAGTTTATTGCTATTGCTTTCTTAATGTCAAATACATATTCCTTCGACTATGAGATCATGCATCTCCCGGATACCGGAGGAATGCCTTATGTTCTATCAAACATCACGATGTAACTGGGTGATCATAAAGATGCTCTACAGGTATCTTCGAAGGTGTCTGTTGAGTTGGCATGGATCGAGATTAGGATTTGTCACTCCATGTATCGAAGAGGTATCTCTGGGCCCTCTCAGTAATACACATCATGAGAAGCCTTGCAAGCAAAGTGGCTAAGGAGTTAGTTACGATATGATGTATTACGGAACGGGTAAGAGACTTGCTGGTAACGATACTGGACTAGGTATGAAGATACCCATGATCGAATCTCGGGCAAGTAACATACCGACAGACAAAGGGAATTATGTATGTTGTCATAAGGTTCGACCGCTAATGATCTTCATAGAATATGTAGGAACCAATATGGGCATCCATGTTCCGCTATTGGTTACTGACCAAAGAGGTTTCTCGGTCATGTCTACATCATTCTCGAACCCGTAGGGTTCACACGCTTAACATTCGTTAATGGTATAGTATTGTATGAGTTATGTGATTTGATCACTGAATGTTGTTCGGAGTCCCGGATGAGATCACGGACATGACGAGGAGCTCTGGAATGGTCTGGAGGTAAAGATTGATATATAGGACGATAGTATTTGGTCATCGGAAAGGTTTCAGAAGTATTGGGTATTTTATCGGGGTGCCGGAAGGGGTTCCAGGAGGCCACCGGCAAGCGGTGGGCCTTATGGGCCAAGGGGGGGAAGCACACCAGCCCACAAGGGGGCTGGTGCGCCCCCTCCACCCCTTTCCCACGCACCAAAGAGGAAGGCAAGGAAGGGGGAGGCGCCCCAAAGGCAGGCAGCCCCCCTTTCCTTCCCCCCATGCACAAATATGGAAGGGGGGATTCGGCCAGGGCAGGCGCCCTAGGGAAACCGCTGGCCACTTGGGGTGCACTAGGGGCTGCGTCCACTTATATATATGATATGAGGAAGAGGGGCAACACACACCACGATTCCCTAGCCCTGTGCGGCGCCCCTCTCCCTCTAGTTCGTCCTCGGTCATATTTTCGTAGTGCTTGGCGAAGCCCTGCGGAGATAGTTGCACCACCACCGTCACCACGCCGTCATGATGTCGGAACTCATCTACTACTTCGCCCATCTTGCTGGATCAAGAAGGCGAGGACATCACCGAGTTGAAGGTGTGCTGGATGCGGAGGTGTCGTACGTTCGGTACTCGATCGGTTGGATCGCGAAGAAGTTCGACTACATCAACCGCGTTACTAAACGTTTCCGCTTACGGTCTACGAGGGTACGTAGACACACTCTCCCCCCTCGTTGCTATGCATCTCCATGGATAGATCTTATATGTGCATAGAATTTTTTTTGTTTTCCATACAACGTTTCCCAACAGGTTGGTGCTTAATCTTTTTCTGCCCTTACCATTTGGTGAGTTTTCTTGTAATCATAGACTTTGTTGTAGAATATATTTTATGCCTTAATGAAGTACATTCATTCGCAAAAAAATCATGCATTCCATTCCACATGGAGCGGTTATTGTCGTGCAAAGACCACTACATATGTATAAATGGAGATGCATGTCTCTTTTTCTTCGACAAGCGGTATAGGTGTATGCTTACCTTCCATGAATTAATATTTTAGACATATTCAAAATGCCAAATAAATCAAGCATATGTGCATTGATCTTGCGCTTCACATTCTTCAAACTAAGGTCATTACTAGGATAAGGTTGCTATCCAACCGCCTGAGGTTGGTTATCTACTATAAGACCTTTGTCTATTTATCCTCTTGGTTTTTCTTTAATTATTTATAGAGTTTTTTAATTCCACCTAATCTATAACACTTGCATTTGGGCAAGTATATAACACATTATAATGTATTTTCACTTACCACTACCAGGCTAAGTTCATATGGTGTATGGTTTGTCTTATAGTGATTATTCCACAAAAAATACATGTAATGTGGAGATTATATTAGGAAGCAAAATTCTTTTTCCTAGTAGAAAAAAATACATGTCACAAAATTATATTGCATAAAGAACAAATAAACTAGATAATGTATCAAGGAATATATGACTTTAAAAAGCTCATGATATGGGGGAATAGTACCCCCAAAGTCGTTCTCAATATTCTTCAATAAATATAGGTATTATAAATTGGTTCATATCCAACAATATTTCCATTCATAACTATTAAGATTATAAGTGACTACAATATTCGATGACTCTTCTTTCATATGTTAGATGCCATCATCATTGACTATTATGAGTCGAGATGAGTTATGCCATCCTTTGAATAGTGAAATACCATAATGAATTAAAATGTCTAGCAAATAAAAAAGTGAAAATTAAATATGTATTCATTATGTGTTCTTCACTTCCATATGCTTAGGGATGATTAAAATTCATCATTTAGTATCATAAGCCTATATTCAAAATAAAATATGTATAATGGTTGCAAGTATGTACTTTGTGAAGGAGAGTGGGTATGAAAAATGTTTACATGAGGAAAAATGGTTGTAGGATGTATGATTGTTGTACTTTTATTTCCGCAGAATATAATTTATAAGATGAACAACGAAAGTTGTATCGTAGCCAAATATGTGATTATCACTTATCCATATGAAAAAGAATACTTCATATTACTCTAGGAGTTGCACTCACATAAAACAATACTCAACACAAATTCCGGGTCCAAATCTTGATGTCACATTCTTCCTTGTATGTAGCAGGAAAAAAATAAAATTATCCCAAGTGAACCTAAAACCTAGCTTTCCAACGTTAGTTGATATCAAATCAAATCTTTGATGTAGATTAAGATGAACAAAATAAATATCTAGATGCCTCTTGTAAAATCGGTAAAATAATAAAAATCAAGCAGTAATATTGCAATATCTTGCTTAATACTCCCTCCGTCCCAAAATTCTTGTCTTAGATTTCTCTAGATACGGATGTATCTAATACTAAAACGTGACTTGATACATTCGTATTTAGACAAAAATCCAAGACAAGAATTTTGGGACAGAGGTTGTATTCTGTAGTAACACCTTATAATATCAGGTACTCCATTATCGTGCTACTTTTCTTAATTTAGAACATGTGTATTATGAGGCAGTACTAAATGTCCAATATTAATATCACAAGATTTGGAATATTGTGCATCCTTATCACAATATTTATTTGCTTTTCCAATGCATGCATTATAGGCAGTAAATTAATGTGTATTAATTACATTCTAAAGAATAGGGAATTAAGTAGCATAGCCAGCACACCGTCCATATCTTTGGAGAAGTTTAATGATGGGACAAATATAGATTTGAAGACATATTACCCTTTTCGGGTCGAATTCTCTGTGGGCTCATGTGTTTACATCCAAACCCGATAGAAGAGGTAGAGAGAGAGAGAGAGAGGTCAATAACGTCGAATGTATCACCAAATTCTACTAAAAATATGCAGTTATATGGTTCAATATCTCCCATGTGCAATGGCAAGGTTTATAATAACTTCAAATATCCATGAGTTATACTCATTACATTATATTTTGGACATATTTCATGGCCTACTATTACAAGATATATAGATGGATTAGATTTTATTGTAAATTTTCATAATACATAAATATTTTACGAATACAGTGCCCTGCATTAAGAATACATGCGAAATGCACACAATTTTAACTTCTTGAAGCAATGCCTTATAATGTGGTGTACAAGTATGATCTCCATTTCAACCACATGACTCCAATAACAACATTAGATACAGTACATTATATTACTGACACAAAATAAATTTGATGCACTGGCAGCAATGTCATCGTTCTTATAAGTAATGTAATCATATATTGTAGTTAGTATAGTTTAGAAGTTTGATGGTATGGTATACATGTGATTTTCTTATTCAATTCTACCATAAATCATTAGTATCACATCAATATAACTCATATTTGTTCTGTATGTTTACATATTGCAACTACAATTACTTTGTGGGAAACTAAATAATTATTTGGTGCTACAACAGAACATATTTTAGTCATGCTATCAACTAATTACATCTTCATGCTACCATCAAGTTAACACTTATGATATAGAAACAAGCATTCTTTAGTAAACGAACATATAGAAAGATGCAAAATTAACACAACAATTAGTGGTCCATACAATGTTTACACACTATAATTTCATTAGGATTGTAATAATCAACACGTCAATTAATCTACATAAAATTTTCAAACATGGCACAGTTCAAACTCATTTGTTCTAGCAACCAATAATTATAGATCAATATAGAGTATGAAATATGGTAGTTATAAAACTATATGTTTAAGTGTGACGAATCAACTATACTGGATGCATCAAATCCCATAGAGGCTCAAGGGATCAAGATAATAATGTAGCAACTTACAATTCATATATTGTTATTACTCAAACATGGTTCCATTAAAACATACAAAAATGTATCTATAATAACTTGCGCAACATTGCCAACAATGGTGAGTATCAAAGCTAATATCTTGCATTCTTTTCCCAAGATAGCATCTATCCCATGGTGAAATATGGCCTTTTCAAAACCGAAGTACATGTTCATACATGTTATTTTATTTGCATATGCATCTACAAGAGAAGTAATATAACTTGACCCCTAGAGAGTTAACAAAAACATGGGGGGGGGGGGAGATTGCATTAACTAAAGAATGGCTTTTCTTGTGTACTATAAGATCATTTTAACAACAACTAAAAATAACACGTGTTTCATGCATCATATAGATATATGTCTGTGTGCTGGTGGGCCTATGATCATGTTGCTTGATACATATAGTCAAGTCAAGAATTTATCCCAAAATGGATCTTTGGTTAGGGAACATAAATAAACAATCATGGTAAATATGGGTTTACTTGTCCAATATAATCGCATTCCCCAAGGATTCGATGCATGCCCTTATGGTATTCACATGCAAAAAAACTGACGTGTGGTTGTCACTAAAAGTACAAACATAAGTACATAACCCTTTTTTGTCGAGCTGGTAGTATACATAGATGCGTAGCTTCCATGTATTTTTCACAAGCTTTGTACCTTTTCTGCGCATTAAACAATCAAAATTATACATGCATTTGCGTTGGTAAAATGTATACCGTTCTGCAAGCCCAATTTCTCATAAGAGCGAGTTGTTACTCAAGCCTTCGGTTTAGTACATTATTAAAAGTTGTTTTCTTATCTTTTTGGTCTACTTCATTTTTCACAATGAGTAGTGTTACTCTACTTGATCACAAAAATATTTGTGTTCGATGAGTTAATATGATCATTGCAAATCATGTTTGTTCTTACAAAAGAAACCCATGACACGTAGTCTCATTGTGCACTGTTTTAGCATATACTTATAGCCAATACCACATTTGTATTTATTTAAACTAATCTGTATACGCGTATTTTTATATAACATTCATATTATTGTACAAAGCATGCCATACAAAGTTATGTTTTTGTAAGCTATATTGGGAACCCATATTTTCCTTAGTAAAAGGCGCATCTCATAAAGTTATATTGCTTACATAATTGATAAACTAGATATATTTGTGTAATATGTATTGATTTGAACACACTTCACATGGGAAACATAGTTGGAAGTAATTTGTTTCTGCGTATCAACATCCCCACTTAAATATGGATATTAAATATAAGTTTAGTATTTAGTCATATGTTAATTTCATAAACCTACAATTATAAGGGATTAGATTATTATGTCATTGTATTTATTAATCATGACAACACTACAGCTACATGAAAAATTATACCATCAAGTGAATTGAAGTATTATAATTGACTAAGGTAATAAAAAGCATACAAGTAATATACATAAATATCTTGCAATATATCTTTTCCAATCACAGCTTCCCATTTAGCACAAGCATCTAGATCAAACTTTACATGCATACAGTAGGTATAATGGTTGTGAAGGACAATGGCAGAAAAAGGTTTTACAATAAGAAGATGATTGTAGTTTTGATGGTTGTTTTAGTTTCATGGGCAAAGGACGTATCATATTGTTTAAGCATAAAAAGTTTATTCTCGGCCTAACATGTGATTGGCCATGAATCTAATGAAACAACACATGTTACTTAAGGAGTTCCACTTAAATTGAAGTATATGCAACATAAATGAAGGATCAATGACTTGATTCCGTGTTGCTTCATGTAAGTGGCAAGATAAATAAAATCGACGACTAAATCAAATCTCCCATATGGATGAACACATTTTATAACCAAACTGCCATTGTAAAAGGAATAAATGATGAACTCAAACTAATAAATTACCATATCTAGCCTCATCATGGTAGTGCCCACAATAATAGGTGGGTCATTGTTCTACTATCTTACTTTAGGACATGAATATTATGATTTACTGGATAACAATCCACCGGTACAATGATTTGATTTCAAATGCATATGTTAATTGCATTTTGAAGTATTGCATAATTGAATGGAATGGTTAACAAGCCATACATGGACATATATTTAGGATTATCTAGCTTCAAAAACAGCTTTAGGATTACCTCCCTTATTAGAGTGAACATTCTTAAGAATACATCTAGAGTCATTTATGGACGGGGAGAAAAATATATTTCAAGGCAGGTCACGATGTTCGAGTCTAACTCTAAGTGCTTTCATTTGTTTGCATCCAAACCCAATAGGGCAGGTAGAAAAGCATGCCAATAAACTCGAACATAGTTGATATGAAGTGCTTCTTATATTATGCTAAATAACATTATATGTTATATGATTCAAATTTGAATGAAAACTAATAAGCTTCTTAGAAACTTCAAACACACGAGGTAATATAATAATGCTTCTAAATAAACTCTTATTGTAACAATGGCGTAACACAAAAACAAGTTATGGATATGTAAAAAACAAGTATGGAGATGTAGAAAAAAAAATCAAGTTATGGATGCAATACTTACTAGTAAGCATACATGGGGAATTTGATTTTTTTTACATGATGCCTCATACGACAGTGTACATGTGAGATCTATGTTATATTTCTTGCATGTAATGTGGAAGCAACTTATAAACATAATGCATAGTACTGTTGTTTACACGAAGAATGTTGTCAGGTTCATGGTTGGTAGCAATGCCAACTAGAATTATAAGTGATGTAACCGATATATTATTGTTAGTGTAGATTCAATGTTTAATATTATAGAACAGACAAGAAAGATCTATTGCAATGCCAGGATTATCTTATTGACAAAATGCATATATGCTTTCCATAATTACTAATCCACAACTACCACTATTTAACGACAATTTGTGCAAAGTTTTAATTCTAAATTTACTTGCTTGAACAACAAATTGACATGATACATAGCTTGTGAAAAATTATTGTTCACATAGAATAAACCAAATAACTATTCCTGTCACCGCAATAATGGAAGGCACAAAAATTTATTCTCATATATCAGGTATGAATATAAACTAAGCATGGTATGTAAAACACATTACACGAAAGGATCATCCTACATGAAAGAAAGTATGTACAGGGGCGTACAACCTTGCATTACGTTACAAGAAAGAAACGACCATCCTGCATGACAGAAAGTACGTAGAGAGACATAAAACCTTGAATTACGTTACAAGAAAGAAACGACCACCCCGCATGACAAAAAGTACGTAGAGAGATGTAAAACCTTGCATTATGTTACAAGAAAGAAACAACCACCCCGCATGACAGAAAATACGTAAAGCCCTCCATTACATCACAAGAAACGGTCATTCTACATGAAAGGAAGTATGTACAAAGACGTAAAACCTTGCATTACGTTAAAAGCAACGGTCATCCTGAGGAAAAGAAAGTATGTACAGAGACGTAAAACCTTGCATTACGTTACAAGAAACGACCATCCTACATGAAAGAAAGTACGTACGGCGACACAAAGAGAGCATAAAAGTCTTAATGACCCATGCAAATATTTACGCGCTATAATATCTTAGCATGGGTCTATGAACACGTAGGGAATCAATCATGCCAATTTGGCTATACAAAACATGAGTCACGGCATAATGAAAATTTGTTTGCTCTAGCTAGCGATGAGTGTAAACCGATATGTATTAAGCTTTCTAACCATAGCGTGTCATGATTGTTTCGCGGCTGACCAAAGGCATGAAAGTTCATAGGTAGGCAAAGGAAAAATAAAGATACCAACATAGTCCATTTCTTAAAAGACCAACATAGGTATAAGCGCTTGCGTATGTACTATGTTTAAATAAAAGAAAGAAAAAAGACCAACATAGTCTATTTTTTAAAAGACCAACATAGGTATAAACGCTTGCGTCTGTACTGTGTTCAAATAAAAGAAAGAAAAAAGACCAACATGGTCTTTTAATAATCTTCTATAAACCAATTTAAAAGGATTGTAATTTCTGAAACCTGGTTCCAACAATAATACGTAGTAGGAAACATGGTTTATAGCAAGTATTAACCCGCGAGATATTGCCAATTGTGGCCAAGTGTCCAAAGTTAATACTAGCCATACCAACAGGCATGGTCATTAGATCAACACGTTTTATACACTACCAGGCTATGAGCATTATCATGCATGATTGTTTCCCAATTTACATTATACCATAAAAATACACCATCATCAGGATGGAGGCACACCCCGAGCACGAGGAGACTCGTGTGCTGGTGGTTCCGAACCAAAAGAAATGCCACAAGTGCCATGTATCATCCAGGCTTTGTTGGAGGGAGTGGTTTGCGCTACTACGGGGGAAGGGCTGACAGCAAAGGGTGAGTGTTCGCGGACCCGACCCGCTTGGCCTTAAATGGCTCCAGCTGTGCCCATCGGAGCCCAACAGAGCGCCAGTCTATCTAGAGCGCGGAGAGAGAAAGCGAGGGGGAGGGGGAGTGGTCATGGCCCCGACGATCGAGCGCCGTGTTTAAAATCGCCGGCCCTTAATTCCGCCCGCACCGGTTACTACTACTCTACTAGTACCACCACCCCCCGCCCGCTGCTGGCGCCGTGGAGTGGAGAGAGCGAGGAGGATAGGGACGAAGGGGGTGAGGAGGGAAGATAGAAATATAGCCGGGAGCGGGCGGGGAGAGGGAGGTCCAGCCAGCCAGCGGCGGAGGAGCGGGGCTGCTGGCTAGCTGGTCAAATCGGGCGTTTCAGCTCGGTGCAAAAATCGGCATACGGGAACAAAGATCGCGGGGGTGGCGTCCGGGTGGCGAAGCAACGCCAGCGGATATCGCTCGCGGCTCGCCCTCTCGCGTGCTCATCCTCGAGGCCCGGCGCTGCTGCCGTTACCTCTCCGGCGCGTATAAATAGGCCCCGGGGCGAGCCCGGAGAGGCCACGCAGCGCAGAGTGCCAAGTTCTCTCGTTCTTCCTCCCCCTGCTCATCCTCCAGTCCTCTCCTCCTGCCCGGCGAGCGAGCGAGAACCATGGACTTCGGGGATGACCAGGAAGGGGGATCCGAGAGCAACCAGCACCAGCAGCAGCAGCAGAACCAGAACCAGCGCCGCAAGCGCTACCACCGCCACACGCCGCGCCAGATTCAGACGCTCGAGGCGTACGTAATCCTCTTAATCATGCGCCCCCTGCCTTAATTCTCGCCTTGTTTGTGATCTTAATTCTTGCCGCCGGTGATCGGTGGAGAGGAGTAATGGCGTCTGTCGTCCGTGTGTGTGTTGGCAGGATGTTCAAGGAGTGCCCCCACCCCGACGAGGCGCAGCGCGCCAATCTCAGCCGCGAGCTCGGCCTCGAGGCCCGCCAGATTAAGTTCTGGTTCCAGAACCGCCGCACGCAGATGAAGGTGAGTGCTGCCATCCATGGACTCTCGAGTCTTTGATTGCTCGAGGTTTCTGTTTTTTCTTTTATTTTCCTTCTTCTTCTCCATGATCTGGTCTTGAATTGTTTCCTGAACTGGGCGGAATCTGTTTGTTGTGGATGGCATGGATATGGCAGGCGCAGCACGAACGGCAGGACAATTGCTTCCTGCGGCAGGAGAATGACAAGATCCGGTGCGAGAACATCGCCATGCGGGAGGCGCTGAAGAATGTGATCTGCCCCACCTGCGGCGGCCCGCCCATCGCGGAAGACTACTTCGACGAGCAGAAGCTCCGGATGGAGAACGCGCGCCTCAAGCAGGAGCTCGACAGCGTCGCCGGCCTCACCGCCAAGTACCTCGGCCGCCCCTTCACGCAGCTGCCGCAGGGGACGCCGCAGATGAACGTCTCCTCGCTTGACCTCTCCATGGGCGGGGTGCCAATGGGCGGCGTGCCGATGGGCGGCGGGCACCACCAGCCGTTCGGCGGCGGCCTGTCGCTGGACCTCGACCTCCTCAGCGGGGCTGGCCTGGGCATGCCGTTGTCGGACATGCCGACCATGCATCTGCCGGCGCCCGTGACTGAAAAGGAGCGCCCCGACATGGCCAAGATGGCCACGCGGGCCATGGACGAGTTGATCCGGCTCACCCAGCAGGGCGGCAACGTCTGGGTCAAGATCCCCGGCGGCGACGGCCGGGAGACCATCGACGTCCAGGAGTACGACTCCATCTACTCCAAGCCCGGCAGCAGCAACTTCCGCGCCGGAGACATCCGCGTCGAGGGCTCCCGGGACTCGGCGATCGTGTGCATGAGCCCCGTCAACCTCGTCGAAGTGTTCATGGACCCGGTGAGTCCCCATCCATCCCCTCCAACCGTTCGACCGATTGCCCAATTCTTGATCGAGTAGTTCTGAACTGACCGTTTGCTGCTGGCTGCTGCAGAGCAAGTTCATGGAGTTCTTCCCAAGCATCGTGTCCCACGCGCGGATCACTGACCCCCTCGTCAATGGCCTGAACGGGAGGAACGAGTCCCTCGTCATGGTAACGCCGTCGAATCCGTTCCTTTCTCTTCATAGAATCTTAATCAGTCGCGATCTGAGTCTGACATAACGGTGTTGGGTGTGCAGATGTACGAGCAGCTCCAGTTCATGACGCCGGCCGTCCCGACCCGCGAGTTCAGCTTCCTCCGCTACTGCCGGCAGATCGACCAGGGCATGTGGGCCATCGCCGACGTCTCCGCGGACATGCAGCGCGAGGCCCACTACGGCGCGCCGCCGCCGCGCTCCCGCCGCCTCCCGTCCGGCTGCCTCATCGCCGACATGACCAATGGCTACTCCAAGGTCAGTCAGCAACGAGCCAACGACCGATCAGTCCATCGGCCTCTCTCCTGTGTAGCATGCTGTGCTTCTGAGAGTTGTTCTGACATGGACATTGTTTTGTTGGCAGGTGACCTGGGTCGAACACATGGAGATCGAGGACAAGAGCCCGATCGGCCCCCTGTACCGCGACATCGTGCAGAGCGGCGCCGCCTTCGGGGCGCACCGCTGGGTCGCCGCGCTGCACCGCGCCTGCGAGCGCTACGCTTCCTCGCTCGAGGTGCCCGGCGTGATGCACGGCGAGACCACCGGAGGTACCCCGATGGGCCCTTAAACCCCAAGCAAGATCGGTTTTTTGTTTTGTTTTGTTTTACTAACTACGATGATGGATTTTGTTGACAGTGACGGCCGAAGGGAGACGCAGCATGATGGCGCTGTCGCAGCGCATGGTGAGCAGCTTCTGCGGGGGCATGACGGCGTCGCCGCAGCACCAGTGGACGACCATGCCCGGCGCCGCCGGCAACGAGGTGTGCGTGCGCGTGTCCATGAACCAGGGCTCCCAGCCCGGGCATCCCAACGGCGTGGTGCTCGGCGCCGCCACCTCCGTCTGGCTCCCCGTCCCCGCCGACCACGTCTTCGGCTTCCTCCGCGACGAGAACACGCGCACCCAGGTTCGTTCTGCTTAACTCCCTACGTTCACGCACCACAGTGCACTGTCACGGTTCTTGTCACGTACGTACGGGTGACACACGCCATTGACGCCAAGTATCTCGCCATTGTTGCCGCACGCAGTGGGACGTCCTGTGCAAGGAGAATTCGGTGCAGCCGGTGTCGCGCATCCCCAACGGCCCCAATCCCGGCAACTGCATCACCCTGCTGCGGGTAATGACTAACGACTTGACGAGGCGATAATGCTCCGTCTCCATTGAATTGCTGCATTAACACTGCGGATAGTATTTGCGTTAATGGCGTCTGATCTGATCCTGGCAACTTTTGAATCGCAGGCCGTGAGCTCGAGCCAGACGCCCCAAGGTGGCCAGGCCACCATCCTGGTGCTGCAGGAGAGCTGCACGGACGCGTCGGGGTGCTCCATGGTGGTGTACTCGCCCATCGACATCCCGGCGGCCAACATGATGATGAGCGGCGCCGACCCGTCGGGCATCCCGCTGCTGCCCTCGGGGTTCGCCATCTGGCCCGCGGGCGTGGGCGGCGGCGCGTCCACCAGCGCCGCCACCCCGATGGCGGCGGGGTGCATCGTCAGCGTCGCCTTCCAGATCCTCATCAGCAGCCTGCCGTCGTCCAAGCTCAACGCCGAGTCCATCGCCACCGTCAACAACCTCGTCAGCACCACCGTCCAGAACATCAAGGCCGCCCTCAACTGCGTCTAGCCGCCATGGGCGTGCATCCACCATCCATCCGAGCTAAGCTAGAGTGTTTGTCTAGTGTTTCTGACGAGAGAGGAGGGAGAGAGAGAACAGTTGGTTGGTGCGTTGAATGCTCGCATTCATGCGCTCCACCTGCTGTTGCTGCGGCATCTCAAGCCGACGCAACTCTCTCTCTCTCTCTCTCTCTCTCTCTTTCTCCTTCCGTCCGTCCATCCATCCATCCATGCATCCACCGTCACACCATCTCATTCCATGTCTAGGCTTCGCTCGTTCGTCAGTCTTCGTTTTGGATTTATCTTTAGCGTAATTTTACAGGATTTTGTCCACCTTAAACTAGTTCATGCATGCATATGCATCGGTCAGGTCAGTCAGTGAGTCAGTCAGAGTCAGAGAGATCAGGAATCAGAAAGAGAGATATGATAGGCGCCCTTTGACAGCGAGAGAGTCAAGAACGAACCATTGCTGCTTGTCCCCTTCTTCCTCCTCGTGCCGCCGCAGCACCGCCACCACCATTGTTCCAGTTTTCCTCCTATGTGTTGGTGCTGCGTGTGTGTGTGTGGCAGAGAATAGGGGAGGGGGTAGGGGGTGAAATGCATGGTTCGGGTATTGACTTGGCTCCATCAATGTACAGCCTTGAATGAACATTCATTTCGGTTATAAATGGAAAAGAAAGAGATCTGGTTAAAGTTTTATGGATGAGATGATGCGCTCGATCTTGCTCTTGCTCTTGCCAGCCTCCCCCCGCTTGCTCTCCGGGGCCCGGCCTCTTACTATTGCTGCCTGTATTCGTACTCCTGTACTGCCACAAGTCTACTGCTCTCATCGCTTGCTGGCTTACTCCTGTTATTATACAAGTATGTGTGCAGCAACGGCCCCAGCTTTGTTGTCGTTGGTCGATCGATCGTCGTGTCGAAGAGACCAACCAACGAACGAAGCAGCAGCTTATTTCATGTATGTAGACGTGTCTGCGTCACGGGGCGAGCACATGCGACACGCCCAACAACCGACTCGGACGTACGCCATGCGTCGACCGGCCATGCATGCATGCGCGCGCCGCCGTGCTGTGCTGATGATCGCCGGACGGCCACGCGCTTTAAGTACGGCGGTTGGGGCCGCCGTCTGTCTCATCCATGATCCATCCATCCATCCATCCAAGGGCGCGCGTGTGTGAGTGAGCTCTGATCCAGGGAGGGAGGGCGCCCGCTCCCTATCTGGCGGCCGTACGTAGGTACGCGCGAGCAGCCTGGTCGCCATCCCCACCTCACTTAACTGCGCCATTGATGCACGCCCGCCCGCCCCTGCCCGCCGTCCGCTGAGGAGGAGGAGCTGTTCCCTTCCCTTCCCGCGCCAGCCAGCCAGCTGCTTGATCGACGCCCGCTATATGCATTCCATGGCTTGATGGCGCGCCTCCGGCTCGCTCGCTCCCGTCGCCGCCGGGACCAAATAAGTCCTGACCTACTCTGCATCGCGGCTTAACTAGTAAGCGCCATCACTGCACTGCAGATGGCTTGCACATACTCACTCACACGCATGGACAAAAGGAAAAGAACACATGCATGCACTATGCAGATCGATATGCATGCATCGATCACTCTAGAAAAAACATGCATGCCATGGTGGCCAAGTGCATGCTACTCTTTCCGTTCATGATAAGTCTTTCTAGGATTTTAATATAAACTACATATAAATATATGAACATATTTTAAAATATAGATTTACTTAATTTATTTCGTATATAACCCTTAGTGAAATCTCTACACAAATTTATGAACGGAGGAAGTAATATGGAAGGAGCTCTGCATTTGGCTTTTGGTTTTGGCGGGCTTGGTCGATTTGGGGGATGGCTTCGTTCTGGGGGCTCTTGGTCATTTTGGGCTTCTTGTTGCGCTGGAGAATATGCGTACGACGGTATTGAATGAGGGGGCCTTAAATATGGCCATTGTCCCTGCCCATCTCTTCGCAGAGCTCTCCTACGGAGTAGTTGTCACTTGTCATTGTCCCTGCCCATCTCTTCGCAGAGCAATCTGGCCCAACTTCTCCTTTTCTTTCTACATGTATAATTTTCCTCCAATGATCCGGGATTTACACAAGTATTTGCACTGTGCGCCACGCTATACATATGGCATGAAAAGCAATCGCCGCTGATGGCTTTATGATCTGTTGTCAAAGCATTTTCTTGCCCCATGCAATTATCTCGTCCCTTGACCACTCTCCTGTCTCCCTGGAGTATAGTGGTAAAAGAGGAGAAAATTAAGTTGATTCGACGGGAGACACGGGGTAGTTAATGGCGACGCATGCAAGGCGTCAACTAGAACACTGTTTGGCAACACGGATTGTCCACGAGAAAAACTCTGCATAAATGCCCCGGCCCGGTCGATTGATCGATGAGAACCACGGGCAGCTCCAGCAGGCGTGCTGTGGCCGTGCGCGGACAAGCTGGACTCGCTGAAATCAGTGCATCTCCATCGCCAGCCGTCTGCGGACAAAATTACTGTTCTGACCTAAAAGGCTAACAATATCCCTATTTGACTTCGTTTCAAAAAAAATAATTCGATTTTGACCTCTTTAGGTGACGCTAACATCCCTGGCGTCTGGGTTGCGAACCAGACGCTAGGAACCCTGGCGTCTGGCCCCTGGCCCGCACTGCCCGCCCGCCCGTTGACCTGCTGACGTGGCAAAGGGGGCAGACGCCAAGGACCCTGGCGTCTGGCCCTGGTAAGTGGATAACCCACGGGAAAGTGTGTGGGACCCACCCCACACACTTTTCCCAATCCACAACCCGAGCTTGAAGAACACTTGGAGCTCCCACACTCTCTCCCACCCCTCAAGCTCCCCCTCAAATTCTCTCCAAAAGGTGCATCCCTTAGGTGGATCTTTCCATCACTTTGTTGCTCTTGGTAATCTCCCCCAAATCATCCAATTATTTTTTGTTAAATCTTGTTATTTTGGTTGCATTTTATACATGTTGGTGGAACACTAGTTTTTGTTTTCTCCCTTATGTTAGTGTGAATGGCTTGGTTAACTTTGATAATATAGTGATATGCATGGTGTGTAGTAGGAATATATGCTTGTTGAGTAGAAAGATTGGGGGTTAGGGTTAGTTAGTGATTAGGGTTAACTTTGCTTAGTGTGTGTTAATTAGTGATACTTTTTTGACCATGGCAATAATTTAGTGTTGATATGATTTGGATATAATGAGATGTATTTGGATAAACACCAATTCTCATTGAAGTCTTAAATGCATTCATGCTATTTTTAGATGGAGAGACTTGTTAATGTTCATTACATGGACAAGGAGGCATTCTTGAGTAACAATGCCGACACGGGTGAGGAACCATTGGTTTTTGGTACAAGCCCTAGCTATGAGGATGTTGTTGCAAAAGTGAGACAAGTCTTAAAGTGGATGGACACCAATGTTGATGTTAAGTTAATAGGAAGGTATGATGTTGGAGTTGGAGCCAAATCTCGCTTGAAAAGTATGCCTATCACCTCGGATTTGCATTGGGATGTATACAAGGAAAAAGTTTCCCAATCGGAAGACAAGTCACTTGAATTGTTTGCCACCAAGGTTGAATCTCCTCGGTTTACCTTTGATTTGAACCGGCATGTCTCTTCCCCAATGGATGACATGAGCGAGAGGACAATGGTGCCACTTGTTGAGCATAGGGTTGTGGTTGATGCCCCCAATGCTTATCACCAACCACGTCCCCGTGTACCATCTATTAAAGCAAATGAGGTTGAGTTGTATGCCCCCAATGCTTCTTGCCAACCACCAACTAGCCAACCAAATGAATTTGAGGTGATTGCTAGTGACGAAGTAATTCAAGAGGATGAAGATGCTTATGATGACGACAAAGAGCAAGAGGAAGGGTTTCATGGTAATGATGTTGGTGACTTGGATGCGTACATAGCGCAAAAGGACATGGATCGTGACTTGCCTTTTAGTCGTCAATATGCGTATGACTCGGATGACGAGCGTCCAGTTGAACAGTTGGACGAGGATGGATTCACAAAGGAGGAAAACCAAATCCACTTTGAGCTGACGGGCTTAGAAAAAAGAACTCACTTGTTTAAAGATCCCAGCCTTACCCATAGAGCTATTGTTGACGGTGGAATGAGAATGACGGCGATTGAGCCAACACCATGCCCGGATCCAGGAGAACCAAGGGTGGAGAATGAGGACGAGAATGCTTATTTGAAGAAAGGAGTGAAGTTTCTGAGCTTGCCTATGCTGAAGTTTTGGTTGACTGACTATGCCATTCGGAACCATAGGCCAATTTATGTTGAGCACTCCGACATGAAGTTGCGTTACTCCGTGGTGTGTGAGCAAGAAGGATGCCCATGGAAGGTTCGTGCAAGAAAGCTTAAAGAAACCGAAGAATGGGTGTTAAAAAGTTGTGTTTCCACTCATAGATGCAAACCGCCATCGAAACGGCTGAGAAAGACACACCGTCAACTCACATCTGAGTATCTCGGATACAAATGGATGAAAGACATAGGCTTTGATCCCACTGTGAAAGTGAGGTTTCTCATGCGGACGGTGAAAAAACAATTTGGTTATGAAGTCAAGTATGGGAAGGCAAAGGCAAATGCTATTAGGATGTTGTATGGTGGTTATGAAGAAGCATACAACCAGCTCCCAAGGTTGTTGGCCGCGATTGCACATAGGAACCCGGGCATGTTTCATGTGGTCGAGGATCACGAGGGAGTGTTCCACCGTGCCTTCTGGAGTTATGGACAATGCATGGAGGCGTTTCAGCATTGTCGTCCGGTCTTGTCTATAGATGGCACGTTCTTGACCGGTAGATACAAGGGCACACTAATGGTAGCAATGGCGCACTCATCAAATGACAACGTGTTGCCGTGTGCATTTTCTTTGGTGCCTTCCGAGCACCAAGACAACTGGGAGTGGTTCATGGGTCATGTTAGGCACAACGTGATTGGGGCTAGGGAGGTATGCATCATATCGGACAGGCATCATGGCATACTCAAGGCAATGGACATTGTTATTCCAGGATTTCCAAAGCTTCACCACAGATGGTGCATGAGGCATTTCGTGGCCAACTTTTACCGGGCATGTAAGAGCAAGGAGCTCAGCAAAGACCTTACCCATGTATGTGTGGCCTTCACCACCCAAGGTTTCGATGCTCGGTACAATAAACTCTTTGCAGCGGTGAACGAAGGGGGAAAAGAGTTCTTAACTAGGAATTTAAGAGAGAAGCACAAGTGGGCACGCGCTCATGATGATGGTGGTAGGCGATATGACGACATGACGAGCAATCTGGTAGAATGTTTCAACAATGTGCTGAAGGGTGCTCGTGCATTGCCGGTGACTGCAATAGTGGAGTACACATTCTTCAAGCTTAATGAGTACTTTCAGAGGCATTCTGAAGAGACTGCAAAATGGATAGGTGAAAGAAAGGATTATCCGGAAAAGGTTGATGAATGGTTGCAGTTACAAGCAAGCAAGTCTTCACGGCAACAAGTTATAATATTCGACAGAACTGAAATGATCTATCAAATTGATGAGCCAGGTGGCACAACACGAGACGGTAGACAATATGGTGGTGCTGCATTTGAGGTGCGTTTGAAGACTCGATGGTGCCAGTGCGAGAGGCCTAGTAAGTATCATCGGCCATGCTCGCATTTGATAATGGCGGCGAAGGCGAGAAACATACATGTTTGTGATGGAAAAACCGTGCGGATGCAAGAGTTCCATGTGGAAGCTACTAGCTTGACATGGGCACCAAGATTTCACCCTTTCTTGGACCAATCACAGTGGCCTGAGTACCATGGCCCTCATATTAGGCCAGACCCTCTTCTGAAGGTGGAGACCAAGGGTAGAAGGAGAACTAAGAGGTTCAGGGGTGATATGGATGACCTGGCCGGATACACTGGCATGAAACAATTTGGTAGCGGTCATTTCATGGAGGCTCCTGACACTATCAACTGTGGGGTGTGCGGTGAAGGGGGACACAATGAGCGGACATGCAATAATAGGAAAACCAAAAAAAGAAAAACAAGTCGTGGAGGTGGCACCGATGGTGAACGAGGTGGAAGAGGTGACGGTGGTGGTGGTCAAGGAAGCACAAGTGCTAGAGGTGGTGGTTGAGCAGGCACAAGTGCTAGAGGTGGTGGTCGAGCAAGCACAAGTGCTAGAGGTGATGGTCGAGCAAGCACAAGTGCTAGAGGTGGTGGTGGTCGAAGAGGAAGCACAAGTGATAGAGGTGGTGGTGGTCGGAGAGGAAGCACAAATGCTAGAGGTGGTGGTGGTCGGAGAGGAAGCACAAGTGCTAGAGGTGGTGGTGGTCGGAGAGGAATGGTTGATAATAGATCGGCCTTCGGTTATTTGCTTAATCCAGATGGTTGATCTAATAATAATGGTATATTATTTGTTCTTAAAATTCCTAGCATTTATTGATTTACTGTATTTACACATGTATCTCTTTGTGTCTTGTGCTAACAATTGTTCTTTTTGTAGGCATGGCTTCATCCGGTTCCAGGACGAGGCCGGCGTGCGCGGACCAAGAGGACATGCCGAAGACGTGGATGGAGGCCACGTTGGACAAGGAGAAGGAGAAGGATGTGCCCACACCACCATGTTGGTGTGGTGATGTTTGCAAGCTAAAGGTGTCCACGGACCGCAAGAAGTCATGGACAGAAGGTAGAAGGTTTTTCGTGTGTCCCAACTATGCACATGATCGTCGAAGGCCAACTAACGCATATGACATACCACCGGTATGTTGGGTGTACATACAAAAAACCTCATCAAGTTTGAACTCATATTACTAACAAAAACATGACTTTTATGTAGTCGCCTCCTCCACT
Organism: Triticum urartu; assembly: GCF_056163025.1. NCBI lineage: Eukaryota > Viridiplantae > Streptophyta > Magnoliopsida > Poales > Poaceae > Triticum > Triticum urartu. The sequence continues at coordinate 144,199,442 of NC_141879.1, read as the reverse complement.
TTGCAAGTACTTCACTTGGATAGATCACGAGGCAAAAGATGTCCAAGAGGACCAACATCGAGATTACTTACGGAGGCAGCGCCTGTTCGAGGAGTCCTTTGCACGGGGATTGGAGTATGAGCGTCGTGAGAAGGAGAAGAACGAGCGCAAGAAGCGTGATCAAGAGAGGGCACGCAAAGAGAAGGAGGCTCGTCAAGAAGAGAGGGCAAGAAAACTTGCAAGGGCTCGCGATGCACGAGAGGAGGACGAGGCACGTGACAAGAAGGGAAAGTGGCCCCGTACTACTCAGTAGACAAATGGAAAGGCACCGGCGTCGATGATGAAATATCGATACTTTGTTTAATGTATGAACTTGTCATTCAATACCGTGTGTGGTCATGAACTACTTATGTCATTTGAGACATCATGTGTGAACTTGTTATTCGAGACCTATTTAAAATTATGTGCAATGCTTTGTTCATATTTTTGTTTGATTTCCAATGTGTGAACTTGTTTTGGTCACGCAGGAGACCAGACAGCTGTCTGATCATCCAGAAAGCCAGATGCCAAGGACCAGACGCCAAGGTTCCTGGCGTCTGGGTCCATATCCAGACCAGACGCCAGGGTGCCTGGCGTCTGGCTCGTTTTGGTCGCGCAGGAGACCAGACACCTGTCTGATCATCCAGAGAGCCAGACGCCAGGAACCCTGGCATCTGGGTCCATATCCAGACCAGAAGCCAAGGTCCCTGGCGTCTGGCTCGTTTTGATCGCGCAAGAGACCAGACACTTGTCTGATCTGTGTGATGCCCGATCCAGAGAGCCAGACGCCAGGCACCCTGGCGTCTGGGTCTATATCCAAACCAGACGCCAAGGTCCCTAGCGTCTGGCTCGTTTTGTTCGCGCAGGAGACCAGACACTTGTCTGATCTGTCTGATGCCCGATCCAGAGAGCCAGACGCCCGCCAAAGATGGCTATCACGCGTGCACATCTCATTAAGATCATAGTCACGATCTTCCATATAACGCAACCAATGTACCTGCAAAACAAAGAGATACATTGTTAGATACAAGTTTCATTCTTGACTAAATTTGGTCTCATCGAACTTCTCTATACCTGCTCAGCAGTCAAGGTGTCCAGCTCGTTCATATAGCACTTGTATCGCACATGCGAGCTTCCTATGTACACTGTCACTTGTTCCCAATAGTAAGCAAGCGTAGGGCGCCGATATGGATCATCATCATGCAGCCCGTCTGGATTACCCCGTGGGTTTGCCATGTTGGGGTCCTTGATATCGGGCCGTCCAACCGGGATCCGCTCCCACATCCACACGGATAGGCTCCAAACAAACCCAGCCAATGAGGATGTATCTCCCTTCCTGCGACACACCAAGTCAAGCTGCAATCAAACAAACATGTTAGATATGGAGGCGCATGACAAATGCAAGTTAAATGGTTGCAAATATCTCTTACCTGACGATACAAATATGCTAGCGCGGCCGAACCCCAACTATACTGGGTATCCCAGTTATTGAGTAGCTCCAGGAACATCCAGAGGGCCGAGTTCCCGGTTGCATCTGAGAAGATTAGCTTGGTTAGCACATACCAAAGATAGGCCCGCGCGTACTGCTGCACAACCACGTCATTAGCACCCTGAGGACACGGATTGGTGTTTCCTCTATCCGCTTTTAGCCAAGAATGCCTCACTCTCGCGGTATCGGCCTTGCCTTCCTCAGGGGCGTCGGGCTGAACACCAATTAAAATGCCAGTCCGTTCTCGCCAATTAACGGCACTGACACGACCGGTAACAGCTTGTCCGTTGATAGGAAGGCCGCTTATCATAGCCATGTCCTCAAGGGTCATCGTCATCTCCCCAAATGGAAGGTGGAACGAGTGAGTCTCCGGCCTCCAACAATCCACAAGTGCGGTCAGCGCCGCGTGGTTCACCGGCGGAGCGCGTCGCTTAAACTGCAACACGAATGGGAGAAGACCCAATCTCCGAATGTAAGGCTCGTACCGCGGGTCGTAAGTAAAGTCATCAGCCGAATGTCTCCTCATGCGCATAGCAACTACAAGCTGCAAATAAAGTGATGTTTTAATCAATAGAAGAACACAAATGAGAAACAACGAAAATTGATAAGTCTTGCTTCTTACTTGTCCGTTCTCAATGGCATGAGCACGATGCTCCTTATCCCACTCATCGATTAATCCGTCATACCAAGGTCCATCACCATCCGCCATCCTACAAAACAAATCACAAACATCTATGAATACATGAACAATATCAAACAATACAATTTTCTTCTCCAAGTTATGCCATATGAACACACCATTCTTCTCAAACATAACCACATCATTTTTTTCTTCTTCATATGCACACATAATTCTTCTTAAACATACCAACATCATCTCAAGCAAATAAATTTGTCAAATAATATGGTGTCACATATGCAAATACATATCATCTAGAGTACCGAATTCTTTTGGTAAGCAGTGAGAAGCAAAAGAGAATGCATTGGATGGCTTGGTGGAAATTGTGTGTGCCCAAGAGCAAAGGAGGTATGGGATTTAGTGATCATTGTTTTAAATTGGCATTACTAGCTAAGCAAGCTTGGAGGTTAATTGAGAACCCAGACTCGTTGTGTGTGCCAGTTCTTAAGGCCAAATATTTCCCACATGATGACTTGCTTAATGCCAAATTAAAGAAAGGTGCTTCTTTTACATGGCAGAGTATAATGGCAAGTGTGAACACACTTAAATATGGATGCATTTGGAGAGTTGGGAATGGACAGAAAATAAATATCTGGGAAGGTTCTTGGATCCCAGGATCTATGAATAGAATGGTAATAACAGTACAAGGTAATCATATCATATCCGAAGTGGCTAACTTAATTGACCCTAGTACCAACACTTGGGATGAGGATCTGGTGACGCAGACTTTTTGTCATATTAATGTTCAGCGTATTCTATCTATCCCGCTACCAAATTTGAGATGGACGATATTATTGCATGGGGCTTATCAAAAAAGTACACCATCCCGTTGAAGTCGGCGTATTATGTTGAATGGGAACACAAATTTGGCGGCAATCTTACATGCGCCAATGGACAAGGTGTGGCTAATTTCGGTAGTGTTTGGCAAAGGATTTGGAGCCTTGAATGCCCATCCAAGGTTAAAATCTTTCTATGTAAAACACTCCATGGAACTCCACCTTGCGGCATTAACCTGAACCGGTGCACGTCAAAGCCTCACCACAATGCCCGGCATCTAGACGTGGGGCTAATGATACTCTGCATGTATTATTTAAATGTCCTTCGGTTGTGCAAGTTTGGAGGGAGCACACATAATTCTTCTTAAACATACCACATACACACATCATCTATCAAACCAAATTATCAAACAAGTCTATTTTACATACAAAAATCATGTATTCATCACCCCTCTTAGTTCAAATTTTTTTCCTTGGACAACATATGCACAAAACGGAATTGATTTTGCCTACATGTTCAACTACACATCATCTACTGCCTACCAAATCATCTATCAACTACAAACAATTTCCTAAAACAAAGAAACCATCTACTCATCTAACATCACCTAGTGTTGAATAATGCATCATAAAGAAGAGGACTCAACCCAAATAAATTGGAGGGGATGGGGGAGAATACCTCAAGGATGCTTGGGGGCCTCAGATCCACAAATTTAGATGGAGGATGGAGTAGATCAAGGGAGGATTTGGTGTGAGGGAGAAGAGGGGCAAAGGAGAGAAGCCCCTCTGTTTCTTGCCTTCGGCCGCCGCAGGGAGAGGTTGGGGATGGGTGGGCTGGGCCCGCTCGTGGTGTTATCCACTTACCAGGGCCAGACGCCAGGGTCCTTGGCGTCTGGCCCCTTTGCCACGTCAGCAGGTCAACGGGCAGGCGGGCAGTGCGGGCCAGGGGCCAGATGCCAGGGTTCTTGGCGTCTGGTTCGCAACCCAGACGCCAGAGATGTTGGCGTCACCCAAAGATGTCAAAATCGAATTTTTTTTGAAACGAGATCAAATAGGGATTTTGTTAGCCTTTTAGGTCAGAACAGTAATTTTGTCCCCGTGTGCCGGCGGAGAGTGCTAGCGTTATGGGTCGGTGTGGGACCTTCGTCTTGTACGTCGGAGTGGAGTATCTTTCATATGGATCACAAAGAGGTAGGCACAATCCGACGGCGATTGGGACAGCTCCATGTGTTAATTATATGATAGAAGTTTCTTTCTCCGAAAAAGGCCAAAGGCCATGTATCAAAATCAACCAACACTTACGAGGCCATCTTTAGAGCATCTCCAACAGCCGCGCAACGCGCCGCGCGCTAAAACTCATTTGCCACGCGCCATTTGTCTAGTTTGGCGCGGCCGGCAACGCTGGCTCCAGCAGCCGCGTTAAAATTGAGCGCGCGCGTAGCTCCAGCGGCCGCGCTAAAATGCAGCGCGCGCTAAACATTGCGTACATTTTTAAAACGATAAATAAAATTTATAGATAAAAAAACGATACATAGATATTTTACATAATTCTATAGCATAGATAGATAAAAAACTACGGTGCAACGACATAAAACTACTAGATAGTGCAACTACAGCCTACTCCCAGTCGTCGTCACCATCATTATCATCGCCATCCTCGCTGGTCTGGTCCGAGGTATCGAGCCACATGTCCTCCCAACGATCATCATTAGACGTAAAGATCGTCTGCCCACCATTCTGAACGATATCGCACTGCGATATCGCCAGGGCCTTCCGCCGACGCCTGTCCAACCGCTCATCACGGCGCCTTGCCCAGTAGGTTTGCTCGTAGGTGACGTCCTCCGGGTGGCGCTGGCGCCACTCTGCCATGACCCGCTCGTCCTCCTGGGCGACGAGGAGGCGGCGCTGCCGCTCAGCGTGCTCCGCACGGTCTTGTGCCGTGTTAAGACAAGGTGGCGGGGCGACGTCCAGCGCCTGCTGGAGCGTGTCCACGTCCTGAAAGTTCATCTGCGGGCGTGGCCTGCCTAGGCGCCACGCCGCCGCGTCGTACGCGCGGGCAGCCTCGTGCGCCGTCTCGAAGGTGTCGAGGCCGAGCCGAAGTTCGCCGGACCATATCTCGGAGTAGTACCCGCCGTTGGGGCGCTGGCAGACGCCGCGGTAGCCCGACGCTCCTCGGCGGTGCGGCGGCATGGTGGCATGTCGATGGCGGGGCGCTGGAGTGGTGGAGGCGCGCGTGGCAGCGGAAGCAACAAGGAAGCGATGTAGGTGCGTGTGGCAGCGGAAGAGGAAGTGTGTGGAATAGGCGCGTGGCGAGCGCCACAATTTAAAGGCGCGCCGAAAGCGGTGCGCCAAAAATAGCGCGCGAGCTGCCGCATTTTCCCGCGCGCGCCCAAACATTTCCCGCGCGTGAGTTTCCCGCCACCGCTGGAGCGCGCCGAAACGTCCTGCGCGCGCTAAAAACTCGGTTTACCCCGCGCGCGCACCTTTTAGGGCGGCTATTGAAGATGCTCTTATAGAAATCAAGAAAGCTAACTTGAATGAAAGTTAGAGACAGATCCGCACGATTCTGGAGCCGCTCGATCCGCTTCTGCTCTCACGCATAAAAATAGCTCCAAAAAAATAGTGGCACTACTGGATTCAAAGACACAACCAGGTGGTTGTGGCCACAGCGCACTACCAACTGAGACGACTATATGTTCTGTCTCTTTTGCAGATTAATTGGCATTTCTACCTTAGTAAATGAGAGCGAGAAAGAAAAACCACAGCGCCTTCGATGACAAGACAAAACCATTTGCTTCAAGTTTTTTAAAGGACCGATGCACCGTGTTTTGTACTCCACTTATCTCTTTTTTGTAGTGATGAATATTTTCTAGAGAAATAAATGTTTCACTCCTATAGAATTTGAATAACGGTCTTTTTCTCATGAGTCATCCCTCGGTAAATTCTCGGTAATGAGCCTGATAATTATACACACCACAAACCTGATAGCTTATGTACAAATATCACGGTAGCTTTTTTGACCCAAAGAAAAACTAGTGTAAACATACCCTCGATAACTTTTTTTATGTAACTTATGCACCAAGGTCCTAGTAACTTCAGCGGCGGCGGGGGGGGGGGGGGGGGGAGTTGATCAAATATACCCCGGTAACTTTTGTGTGAATAGCATGGTAACTCACACATTGCGGACTTGATAACTTATGTACCCTAGTCCTTGTAACTTTGGCGGACGAAGGGGGGGGGAGTTGATGAACTTTTGTGTGAAGAGCATGGTAACTCACACATTGCGGACCTCATAACTTACGTACTCCAGTCCTGGTAACTTTGACGGCCGAAGGGGGGCGGAGTTGATGAACTTTTGTGTGAATAGCATGGTAACCCACACATCGCGGACTTGATGGGGCTGTTTGGTTGCCATCCTGAAGCAAAATCGCATGACCTGAGGCTTCCCTGAGACGTGCCTGAACCCTGTTTGGTTTGTGCCTTGAAGAATCAGATGCTGGCCTGACCTACAAAAGGCTGACGAAGCAATTAGCCTGGAGTGGCCTCCGGCAACGTCGTTAGCCTGAGTCAGGCCTCCAATTTCTTCCGCCTGTGTGTGCCTGCAGCAACCCTCACACTAAAATATTATTTCTTTTGCATAGATTGGATGGGTGTAGAGTTTTTAATGCACCAATTGTACTATTACATGGCAGCCTGGCCAGGGCACAAATCAAACAACATATCGCTCGGGCTGCCTGGTCAGGCAAAAAGCGACTGCTTGTCAGGCTACCTTCAGGCGCCATATTTTCTCAGGCAGGTAGCTCAGGGTGCCAACCAAACAGGCTCGATAACTTATGCACCCCATCCTGGTAACTTTGGCAAGGGGGGGTGATGAAATTTCCCCTCGGTAGCTTTTGTGTCAATAGCATGGTAACTCACACATCGTAGACCCGCCAATAACTTATGTACCCCGATCCTGGTAATTTTGGCGACGGGGGTGGGGGAAATTGATGAAATATCCCCTCGGTAAACTTTCGTGTGAATATCATGGTAACTCACACATCACAGACCTGATATCTTATGTACCCGGCCCTGTTAACTTTGGTGGTCGGGATGGGGGTGGAGAGTTTTTGAAACATATCATGATAACATATGTGCAAATAACATGGCATTTTACATATCGAAGACATGATAACATATGTACACCACATGGTAACTTTGAACCAGGAGAAAAAATAGTTGGAACACACCATGACAACTTTAGTAAATAGCACGGTAATTTACGGTCCGCGATCCTGTTAACTTTATGAACAAAACACCGGGACAACTTGTTCAAAATCGAAGCAAAAATGCATCACACATACACACGTGAACACATTTTGTAAAGCCACCTATCCTAAAGAACACTAAAAAAAGTCATAGAGGGGCCCCTCTATACATTCACATCGTATAGTACATCATCATTTATGCAGTGTAATAAAATTCAGGAAATACCTTTCTTTTTCTCATCTGACAATGGTGAGAAAGAGTTTTAAAAGATTTTTTTTTTCAAGTATTAAACAATAGTGTAGGTTGGTGTAATACTTTTTTTTCTCAATTTGTGTTTTTCATTATTTTGAAACTAATCGATCGGGGGAGAGCGGGAGAAGCGGAAGCCATTGAGGGCGATCGTCCGCACTGATACGTCTCCAACATATCTATAATTTTGATTGTTCTATGCTATTATATTATCTGTTTTAGATGTTTTATATGCATTAATATGCTATTTTATATTATTTTTGAGACTAACCTATTAACCTAGAGCCCAGTGTCAGTTTCTGTTTTTTCCTTGTTTTTGAGTTTTACAGAAAAGGAATATCAAACATAGTTCAAACGAAATAAAACTTTCGCGATGATTTTTCTTGGACCAGAAGACATCCACGAAACTTGAAGAGGGGGGGGGTCAGAAGATGGCCGAGGAAACCACAAGCCTCCTAGGCGTGCCCCAGCGGGCGGTGCCCTGAGGGCTTGTGGGCCCCTCGGGTGCCCTCCAACCCTAATTCTTGCTCCATAAATACCCAAATATTCACAAACCACCAGAAGCATCCACCAAAATACTTTTCCGCCGCCGCAAGCCTCTATTCTTGTGAGATCCCATCTTGGGGCCTTTTCCGGCACCCTGCCGGAGGGGGATTTGATCACGGAGGGCAGCTACATCAACCTTGCTGCCCTTCGATGAAGCGTGAGTAGTTTACCACATACCTATGGGTTCATAGCTAGTAGCTAGATGGCTTCTTCTCTCTCTATGATCTTCAATACCATGTTCTCCTTGATGTTCTTGGAGTTCTATCCAATGTAATATTCTTTTGCGGTGTGTTTGTCGAGATCCAATGAATTGTGGATTTATGATCAGATTATTTATGAATATTATTTGAGACTTTTCTGAACTCTTTTATGCATGATCAAATATCTATGTATTTCTCTTCGAACTATCAGTTTGGTTTGGCCAACTAGATTGGTTTTCCTTGCAATGGGAGAGGTGTTTAGTTTTGGGTTCAATCTTGCGGTGTCCTCACTCGGTGACAAAGTAGGGGTAGCGAGGCACGTATTGTAATGTTGCCATCAAGGGTAAAAAGATGGGGTTTTCATCATATTGCTTGAGTTTATCCCTCTACATCATGTCATCTTACTTAAGGCGTTACTTCGTTCTTATGAACTTAATACTCTAGTTGCATGCTGGATAGCGGTCGATGTTGGAGTAATAGTAGTAGATGCAGGCAGGAGTCGGTCTACTAGACAGAGACATGATGCCTAGATTCATGATCATTGCCTTGGATATCATCATAACTTTGCGCTTTTCTATCAATTGCTCGACAATAATTTGTTTACCCACTGTATGTTTTCTTTCAAGAGAGAAGCCTCTAGTGAAACCTATGCCCCCGGGTCTATTTTCCATCATACATTTTTAGATCTATAAACCAAAAAAGCCAAAAATACCTTGCTGCAATTTAATTAGATTTATTTTAGTTTGCCTTTTTATTTATCTTTTCTATCTCTATTAGATCTCACTCTTGTTCGAGACCGTGAAGGGATTGACAACCCGTTTTTCGCGTTGAGTGCAAGTTTTTATTAGTCTGTGCAGGTGCATAGATTGAAGACTTGCTTGTGCCTCCTACTGGATTGATACCTTGGTTCTTAACTGAGGGAAATATTAATCTCTACTTTGCTACATCACGCTTTCCTCTTCAAGGGAAAAATCAACACAACCTCAAGAAGTAGCACGCACCTATCGCTAAAATCATGCTGTCCGGAAGTTAGTCGCATCCTATAGAAATTAGAAATCCCACATCGGTCTTTGGGGTTTTCGACATCGTCTTTCTCTTGCGCTTACCGACAACACAAGGTGAGTGAAACTCGATCTCCCCTCCGGAGCTCTCAAAACTATCAGATCCAGGGAAACATTGTTGACATGGTGGTCGAGAAATCATTGGCCGGAGCCATAAGTTGCTGGCGATAGCGATCTTAGAAACAAGTCGCTGCCCCTGAGAAGAAGTAACAAAGAGGGCTAGCCAACCATCCCAGATCTGGCCATACATATCCAGGGAGACATACCATCGCAAGCTTTGAGCTGATGTGTAGGATCGAAAGTATGTCTAGAGGGGGGTGATTAGACTACTTGACCAAATAAAAATCTAGCCTTTTCCCAATTTTAAGTCTTGGCATATTTTAACAACTTAGCACAAGTCAAGTAATTAACCTACACATGCAATTCTAAGAGTATAGCAGCGGAATGTAAAACAATTGCATATGAAGGTAAAGAGAGGAGTTTGGAGGGAGCAAACGCAATGTAGACACGAAGATTTTTGGCGTGGTTCCGATAGGTGGTGCTATCATACATCCACGTTGATGCAGACTTCAACCCACGAAGGGTAACGGTTGCGCGAGTCCACGGAGGGCTCCACGCACGAAGGGTCCACGAAGAAGCAACCTTGTCTATCCCACCATGGCCATCGCCCACAAAGGACTTGCCTCACTAGGGTAGATCTTCACGAAGTAGGCGATCTCCTTGCTCGTACAAACTCCTTGGTTCAACTCCACAATCTTGACGAAGGCTTCGAAGTGACACCTAACCAATCTAGGAGACACCACTCTCCAAAAGGTAATAGATGGTGTGTTGATGATGAAATCCTTGATCTTGTGCTTCAAATGATAGTCTCCCCAACACTCAACTCTCTCTCATAGGATTGTATTTGGTGGAAAGAGGATTTGAGTGGAAAGAAACTTGGGGAAAGCTAGAGATCAAGATTTATGTGGTTGGAATGGAATATCTTGACCTCAACACAAGTGTAGATGGTTCTCTCTCAGAAAATGTATGTTGGAAGTGTAGGCATGTTCTGATGGCTCTCTCCACGAATGAAGAGTGGGTGGAGGGGTATATATAGCCTCCACACAAAATCTAACCTGATGTGGTCATGATGGTCGTGGATGATGTTCCAAAGTATGTGGTTCCAGCTAGACGCCAGACGAAAGATCTTCATGCAAATTTTCAAAATGACACCAGCACAGCTGATACAATCCAGATCGTACCATCGTAATATTATTTGCCACAAGTGTGGAGGACGTGGACACATGAAGCATGAATGTTCCAATCAACGAAGGGTTCTACTAGTTGATGCGGAATATATTTCAGAATCTGAAGATGAGACGCCTAAGTTAGAGGATGGAATCGAAAGAGGTCATGGTGACACCATACTATGTTATCCTCAAGATGATCCTGATATGGAGAGTTTGCTAGCACATAAGGTCCAGCGAGATGACAAGACCATTGTTGAACAAGGACATAGGCGCAGTATTTTTCAAACTTCATGTACTATCAAGGGAGAACTTTGCAAACTGATAATTGATGGTGGCAGTGCTAGCAACATGATTAGCAAGGATGTGGTGGAGTCTCTTTCGTTGCCAACATGGGAGCACCCAAAACCATACTATATGAAGTGGATAAATGATGTGGGCAAAGTGAAGGTAACACATAGGTTGAAGGTGCCTTTTTCCGTTGATGGCTATGCTGATAAAGTGGAGTGTGATGTTATGCCACTACATGTTTGTCACTTTATTTTGGGGCGTCCGTGGCAGCACGATGTTAACGCTCTTCATCATGGACGAACAAATAGGTACACTTTTATGCATAGAGGTGTATTTCATGCAATTTTTCCCAAAGATGCAAAGGATATAAGGTGTACCATTGAAGTGTTCAAGAAAAAACCGGCAAGGCATAGATCGAAACCGAGGACGGTTTCCTTTCAAGAGAGGGAGGATGATGTAGTCATGATGGTCGTGGATGATGTTCCAAAGTATGTGGTTCCAGCTAGACGCCAGACGAAAGATCTTCATGCAACTTTTCAAAATGACACCAGCACAGCTGATACAATCCAGATCGTACCAACGAAGAAAGTAAGACCCACGTTCACGACTCCATGCCAGTTTTTAACAGTGGGCAAAATTCAACTAAAGTTGAATTGAGATCAGTTCCAACATACAAGTACCGTGTCATTTTTATTTGTCAGTTCAGCAGTAGTAGAGGTTTGTGTCATCTAATGTCAAGTGTCTTTTAGTTAATACTAGTACGTGCGTGTGTCGTTAGTTACAAAAGTCAAAGTCTGAATTAGTAGTACTAATAATAGTCCGGTCAGCTTTTAGAGTCCCATTAGGATACGAGTCCTAGTCGTACAATTGTAACAGAATCAAGTGCCTGCGAGCACTATATATAGGGCCTTTGGGCCGTGTATTAAAGGAGGAAGTTAATTTGCGTCAGTTAATAGATCAGAAAATCGCCATGTTCGGCGGCCAAGTTCTGCGTGACTTTTGTTGAGAACCAGATCGGGTTTGTGTGCTTGGCTAGTAGTTTGGACAATTAATCGTCTAAATTGCTGCTGATCTTTGGAAGATCGTCCACGTTCTTCCGTTCTCGGGTGTGCGTGTTGTTTTCGTGGTAATTGCATCTACAAGATCGCGAGTGCCACGCCGTTTCAGGTGACACCGCACCGTGAAAGATTTGGAAAATTATTCGCGCCGTCGAGTTTCTGTCGACGGATGCATCAAGTGGTATTTAGAGCAAGGTTGATCATGGTACAATTTTTTTCTCGGCTATTTGATTCAATTGTTTGAAAGATGGTGAACTCGCAGCATGCGAAATCTGATCATGAGGAGGGCGATGAACTTCCGGAGGATCTAAATATAAGTGATGATTTACGTATCCATCTGATGTCGATCAAGGGAGCGAATAAGAAGATTGGGACAAGGGTTGTGGAGTTGTCTGCAAATATTGTTGGCGTCGAGGACAGGTTGAACGAGCGTTTGACTGCGAGCGACCGACTGTGCACTGATAGTCTATAGGTGGTGACTGTGAGTCTTAATCGGCTCACCGCAGCAGTTCAGCGCCTTCAGGCGAGAGATGTGGCACCCCGACAGTCCCGCTCACCACGACGACGTCGTGACCATGACAACGACGATGATGGTGACTTTTCTAAGGATTCCGATGCCCGTGGAGGCGTACCTCACCGACCACGGCATGATGCTAAGCTCACCGTAATGCTGGGCGGCGCCGTGACTATGGCGGCAATGGTGCCAATGAGGATGATGGTTTGGGTCGAATCAACATAACCATACCTGAATTCTCGGGACGTTGTGATGACCCGGAGAAATATTTGGAGTGGGAGATGCGCGTAAATCAGATTTTTGATGGTCATAACTACTCCAAAGAGAAGAAAGTTCGTGTTGCATCAATGGAATTTATAGAGTATGCTCTTGTATGGTGGGATAATAAAAACCGTACTCACGAGCGACCAGCGACATGGGCTGACATGAAGCGAATCATGAGGGAACATTTCGTGCCTGTTTACTACACTCGCCAGCTTCATAGTAGACTGCGTCGTTTAGTGCAAGGTACGAAATCAGTTGATGAGTACTACAAGGAGATGCAAGTTTTGATGATCCGTACAGCTGTGCGTGAGTCTGCGGAGGCGACCATGGTACGTTTCTTTGAGGGGTTAGAAGAAAAGATTCGTGACCGTGTTGATTTAATGCAATATAATGATATTCATGAGTTACTTCATCAAGCGGAGTGTGCTGAATGTTGGGTATTGGAGAAGCAAGCTTCAGAGACTCGTCCAACTTACAATAGTGGGCGACGTGGTTCTTCTCCTATTGAGGGTGGGTTTAGTGCTAAATCGACTACTTATAAGTCGGGAAGCATTGAACAAACCAAAGTGGTTGCTGCGCCAAAGGAGGTTTCTCAAGTTTCATCTAGTGCGACATCATCTCATCATCGTAATATTATTTGCCACAAGTGTAGAGGACGTGGACACATGAAGCATGAATGTTCCAATCAACGAAGGGTTCTACTTGTTTATGCGGAATATATTTCAGAATCTGAAGATGAGACGCCTAAGTTAGAGGATGGAATCGAAAGAGGTCATGGTGACACCATACTATGTTATCCTCAAGATGATCCTGATATGGAGAGTTTATTAGCACATAAGGTCCAGCGAGATGACAAGACCATTGTTGAACAAGGACAGAGGCGCAGTATTTTTCAAATTGCATGTACTATAAAGGGAGAAGTTTGCAAACTGATAATTGATGGTGGCAATGCTAGCAACATGATTAGCAAGGATGTGGTGGAGTCTCTTTCGTTGCCAACATGGGAGCACCCAAAACCATACTATATGAAGTGGATAAATGATGTGGGCAAAGTGAAGGTAACACATAGGGTGAAGGTGCCTTTTTTCGTTGATGGCTATGCTGATAAAGTGGAGTGTGATGTTATGCCACTACATGTTTGTCACTTTATGTAACATCCCAAATTTTCAATTTGGAATGTTATGCATTAGATCATCATGCATATCATATTTTCTTGCATTTTGGTCGATCCTAGAAATTTCACGCAACTCAAGGACCTTCGGAGAGAGTTGGAGATTTCGTTATTTTCATATTTGAGAGTTTTCTCGAATTTGAAAAGAGGATCATTTGATTTATTTATTTCATCTTCAATAATTTTTCCGATATCAAAAATATAAGAGAGGGAATAATATGACTTTCCCAAATTTAGGAAAAATGAAGATTTAATGAATAAGTCAAATTTTGGTTTGTCGGAGTTTATTTGCATTTCTTTTGGATAGGGAAAAATGCGCGTTTTCAAAAAATTGCATTCTAGGCCCGGAGTAAAGTTCATTTTGTTCGGCTCATTTTTAGGAGTCAGGGAAAATTTACTTTAGGAATTTTGGTGTTCGTTTAGATTTTCTTTCTTTTGTTTTTCTGCGCGCGTAACCGTTTAAAAAAAAATCTTGCAGCGCCCTGGGCCAAGGCCCAGCCAGCAGCCGGCCGGCCAGGCCATTGCCCGCGCAGCGCGCGCCAGGCGCCAGGAGGCCGCCGCCGCCGCCCCTTCTGGAGTCTTAGTAGGACTTTAGTCCTACTCCGTTTCCTCTTTTTCTTTCCTATTCCTACTCTATTTCTTGTCGCCTACCCCAAGAAACCCCCTCCCCTCACCAATATAAATACCCCTCTACCCCCCCTCTCCTCACATCAAAAACCCAAGCCTCTCTCCTCCTAAGCCGCAGCAAGCAGCAGCGCGCAGCCCCAAGCCGCCGCCGCCCTTAGCCGCCGCCGCCTAGCCGCCGCCGCCGCTAGTAGCCGCCGCCGCCCGGAGCCCGCCTCCCGAGGTAGCCGCGCCTTTCTTTTTCTTCCCCGGTCCGGTTTTTCCTAAAAGAACCGTTCTGTTTTCTCTCTGATTCTTTTCTTTTCTTCCGGTTTTTGTTTCGGTTTTCTTCCGAAATCCTAGATAGGTTTTCCGTTTCTTTTTCGGTTTCTTTTCCGAAAACCCTAGATTGGTTTTCGTTCTTCTTTCGGACCGTTCGTCTCAACAAACGTGATCACCGATTATTCCCCGGTTAACGACGCCCGTTCGTTTAACCGTTCGTCTCTTTCTTTTCGTCGGATTTATTTCCGCGATCGTGATCTCAGATCCGATCTTCGTTCTAGTCTTTCTTCTCGCTCGTTTATCGGAATCAGGTGATTCAAGCGCCTGGAGTTTTGTTTCGAAACCGCCGTTCCGTCTAATCAACCTGAACAAGTTTTTGCCCCGGTAAAATTTGACCTAGTTTCAACTTGCTAGAACCGAGTTGTTTTCTTCCGCCGTTTGTTTTCCGTTTCTTTGTTCGGTTCGTTCTTTCTTTGCAACTGGAGTTCTTAAGTTGAACTTTCTGGTTCGTTCTCTCGTTCGAGTTTTACCTGTGCATTAGATGAGTACTTATTGTGTGCTTGTTGTTTGTCTGTGATAGATCACCCGGATTGCGCCGCTTGTTACTTCGAAACCCTAGGTCTCGCAGATCATCAGCAATGCAAGTAACACTTCGATCATACCTTTTCTACAACCCATGTTTTATTGCATTAGATCAATCCTCACATATTGCATGATTAGGATCTAATTAAATTGTGGGATGGGAAGTAGATGAGGTAGTACCTATCACCTGTATTATTATGAAACCTTTGGGAGTTACTTCTACGTTTGCTTTTATGCCATGCTATGCTAGTAGACGTGGATTGGGTGAGTGATATCCATGACAGATGTGAGTATTGTTAATTAATGGTTTATCTAAGGTGGCAACTTAAATACACATCTGGGTGGATTGAGGCACCTGATGTCTATCAAGACTTGCCTGTTTTTATTTTGGACCGCCACCCAGGCTCAAAGGGATCATAAGATCTTTCATGCTAGAAACTTCCGTGTGCAGCCACAAGCCATTATGGGCTCTGGCATAGTTGACTAAGTTGTGCGAACTCTTACAGTGGTGGACTAGCAGATGTAGGGGATGTAGGTGTACCGGTCTACCCGATCGTAAGGTGCTAGCGCTTCTGAAAGACTATGTCTCGGTCATCCGTCTTCTCAAACACCCTGTAGTGCGAGAAACCAAACGGAGGCGATCGAGTCTTGTGGGGAAAAGTGCGCAAACCTCTGCAGAGTGTACAAACTAATCATGATTAGCCGTGTCCCCGGTCATGGACATCTTGAGTATCTAGTACTTGAATATCATGTGAATCTCATCATGTTACTTTTAATTAATGTTGTTGGGTTTTAATTACTTAATTGGGATCGGAATGCTGTCAACCATTCTCGATGTTTAACAACCACCATGATAGTTAAATAAATTTATTCCTTTGCAGTAGGGAAAAATTGGCTTTACGCAAAACTGTAACCATAGAGCTTTCCACCAGCCATATATGCATATAGTATAGCTGTTTCATTCCATTACTCTCTATGTGTTACATTGCCAGCATATTCCATGTGCTGACCCGTTTTCGGGCTGCAACCTTCATGTTGCAGACTTTTCAGACGACGAGTAAGGTGCTTTTAGGTCGTGGTCCTATACTCAGTGATGCCTTTGGAGTTGATGGACCCCTTTATCTTCCGAGTCTTCCGCTGTTATCGACATTAGATGGCCTTAAGCCATTTTTATTGTAATGAGTTCTCTTTGAGACAATGATGTAATAAGTGTGTGATTGCCACTCTGCTATAAATCCTTCGATGTACTGTGTGGTGTCAGCATTACTGATCCAGGGATGACACCTGAGCACAGAGCGCTTGATCCATTCGGGTCGGGTCGCGACACTTTATTTTGGGGCGTCCGTGGCAGCACGATGTTAACGCTCTTCATCATGGACGAACAAATAGGTACACTTTTATGCATAGAGGTGTATTTCATGCTATTTTTCCCAAAGATGCAAAGGATATAAGGTGTACCGTTGAAGTGTTCAAGATAAACCCGGCAAGGCATAGATCGAAACCGAGGACGGTTTCCTTTCAAGAGAGGGAGGATGATGTGGTCATGATGGTCGTGGATGATGTTCCAAAGTATGTGGTTCCAGCTAGACGCCAGACGAAAGATCTTCATGCAACTTTTCAAAATGACACCAGCACAGCTGATACAATCCAGATCGTACCAGCGAAGAAAGTAAGACCCACGTTCAGGACTCCATGCTAGTTTTTAACAGTGGGCAAAATTTAACTAAAGTTCAATTGAGATCAGTTCCAACATACAAGTACCGTGTCATTTTTATTTGTCAGTTCAGCAGTAGTAGAGGTTTGTGTCATCTAATGTCAAGTGTCTTTTAGTTAATACTAGTAGGTGCGTGTGTTGTTAGTTACAAAAGTCAAAGTCTGAATTAGTAGTACTAATAATAGTCTGGTCAGCTTTTAGAGTCCCATTAGGATACGAGTCCTAGTCGTACAATTGTAACAGAATCAAGTGCCTGCGAGCACTATATATAGGGCCTTTGGGCCATGTATTAATGGAGGAAGTTAATTTGCGTCAGTTAATAGATCAGAAAATCGCCATGTTCGGTGGCCAAGTTCTGCGTGACTTTTGTTGAGAACCAGATCGGGTTTGTGTGCTTGGCTAGTAGTTTGGACAGTTAATCGTCTAAATTGCCTCCGAGATGTGAAAATGGATTTCCACCGGAGCTCACTCAGTTGATCCAGCAGCAGAATCAATTGATGCAGATGTTAGTCCAGAACCAGCAGAACAACAACAACCCACCACCACCACCTGTTGACCACTTAGCCCGTTTCCTTAGGCTGAATCCGCCGGTGTTTTCTAGTAGCACCGAGCCGATAGTAGCAGACGATTGGCTCCGCAAGATAGGAAGGGAGTTGACCACTGCAGGATGC
This sequence comes from Triticum urartu, assembly GCF_056163025.1. Classification (NCBI taxonomy): domain Eukaryota; kingdom Viridiplantae; phylum Streptophyta; class Magnoliopsida; order Poales; family Poaceae; genus Triticum; species Triticum urartu. Next base: position 144,181,800 of record NC_141879.1, on the reverse strand, counting down.
ACGGATGGTGAGAAAGTGAAGTTTGCCGCACATCAGCTTGACGGACCCGCGGCAGCATGGTGGGAGAATTTCACTGCCACTTACCCAGTTGACACTGTCACATGGGATCAGTTTCAGCAAGCTTTCCGCACTGCCCATGTTTCAGCAGGAGCTATGGCCATAAAGAAGCGTGAGTTTTGCAACTTACGCCAAGGAGGAAGGACAGTTGGCCAGTACATTGACGACTTCAGCAAATTAGCACGTTATGCCCCAGATGACGTTGCTACGGATGCAGCTAAGCAGGAGAAGTTTCTGGAAGGATTGAATGATGAGCTAAGCATGCAGTTGATGGTAGCGAGTTTCAACAACTACCAGGAGTTGGTAGATCGTGCCATCATGATTGAAGGGAAGCAACAGCAGATTGAGAACCGCAAGAGGAAATATGGACAGGGGAAGTATAACTCTGGAGCCCAACAGAAGCCCCGTTTTGCCCCTAAACCGGGATTTCAGTTTCAGCACACCCATGGAGGAGGTAGCTCGCACAACCATAATGGCCACAAGAATGGTAATGGGAATGGAGGAAGCAATGGCCAGAACCGGACCACCCCATCCACCCCAGCCAAGAAGGACCTGAGCCACGTCACTTGCTATAAGTGTTCGAAGCCAGGGCATTATGCAAATGAATGTCCTGAAGGCCAGAATGGAAATGGCAATGGAAGCTCTGGGAAGAAGCCGAACCCTTTCAATAGGGGACAGGTGAACCACATTAGTGTGGAGGAGGTTGAAGATCAGCCCGATGCAGTAATAGGTAAGTTTTTGGTTAAGTCATTTACTGCACTCGTTCTTTTTGATACTGGTGCATCGCATTCATACATATCGAGGGGATTTGTGGAAAAGTATAGCCTGCCCACTAGGATTCTTAAAACACCTATGCTAGTAAGCTCACCAGGAGCAGAGTACATGGCCAGACAAGGATGTTTTCAAGTGCCATTAAGTATAGGAAGGCATGTTTTCCCAACGGATTTAATTATTCTGGAATCCCAAGGTCTGGATGTGATTCTTGGTATGGATTGGCTGTCGATGTATGGAGGAAACATCGATTGCGCCAGTAAGACAATTTTTCTTACCACACCAGAAGGAAGAAGGATCAAGTATGTATCCCGGCATGTGCCAAACAGGACACAAGTAAATTCCTTATCAGGAGTTGTGCAGGAGGAAGTACCAGTGGTAAAGGATTTTCCTGATGAATTTCCTGAGGAATTGCCAGGCATGCCACCGGATAGAGACGTTGAGTTTTTGATTGAGTTATTGCCAGGTACTGGGCCAATATCAAAGAGACCATATAGGATGCCAGCAAAGGATTTGGTGGAAATTAAGAACCAGATTAAGGAGTTATTGGATAAAGGTTACATTCGCCCAAGTTCTTCGCCTTGGGGATCACCCGTACTTCTAGTGGAAAAGAAGGATGGATCATTAAGGATGGTTGTAGATTATCGGGGATTGAATGAAGTAACCATCAAGAACAAGTACCCACTGCCAATGATCAACGATCTGTTTGATCGGTTGCAAGGAGCTAAAGTATTTTCCAAGATCGATTTGCGATCAGGGTACCATCAGTTGAAGATTCGAGAGCAGGACATACCTAAGACAGCATTCACCACAAGATATGGATTGCATGAGTATACCGTTATGTCATTTGGATTGATAACGCACCTGCCTATTTTATGAACCTGATGAACAAAGTGTTTATGGAGTTTTTGGATAAGTTCGTCGTAGTGTTCATTGATGACATTTTGGTTTATTCAAAGAATGAAGAGGAGCATAAGGAACATTTGCGTTTGGTTTTGGAGAAACTAAGGGAACATCATTTATACGCCAAATTCAGCAAATGTGAGTTTTGGTTGAAGGAAGTTGGATTCCTCGGACACGTTATATCTGGAGAGGGTATAGCAGTTGACCCCACAAAGGTTGAGACCGTAACCGAATGGGAAGCACCTACAACAGTTGGAGAGATCCGGAGTTTTCTTGGACTCGCAGGATACTACCGGAGGTTTATTGAGAATTTCTCAAAGATTGCGAAGCCTATGACGGAGTTGTTGAAGAAGGATACTATGTTCAAATGGACTGAGGAGTGTGAGGCTAGTTCCAGGAGTTGAAGAAACATTTGGTCACCTCACCAGTATTGATTTTGCCAGATCAGACCAAGGATTATGAGGTGTATTGCGACACTTCACGTCGAGGACTTGGAGCAGTGCTTATGCAGGAAGGAAGAGTTGTTTCGTATGCTTCACGACAACTGAAGCCTCATGAGTTGAATTATGCCACGCATGATTTGGAGTTAGCAGCCGTAGTGCATGCATTGAAAACTTGGAGACATTTCCTCATTGGAAATCATTGTGAGGTGTACACGGATCACAAGAGTTTGAAGTACATTTTCACTCAGAAGGAGTTGAACCTCCGACAAAGGAGATGGTTGGAGCTCATCAAGGATTATGACATGAGATTGCATTACCATCCCGGAAAAGCTAATGTAGTAGCTGACGCATTGAGCCGTAAGAGCCATGTCAACACCCTAGTGACGGGAGAAGTACCAAAGGAGTTAGCAGAAAACCTTCGTGAGCTATGTTTGGAAATAGTTCCGAGAGGCCATGTAGCAGCATTGGAGATTCAGTCAACATTGATGGATAAAATCAGAGAAGCCCAGAAATCTGACAAGGAGATTGGTACTATAAAAGAGAAATTGAGCGAAGGAAAAGCAAAGGGATTTCGTGAGGATGAGCATGATACCCTATGGTTTGAGGACCGTGTTTATGTGCCCAATGACCCGGAGATCAGGAAGTTGATTTTGCACGAGGCACATGATTCACCGTATTCGATTCACCCAGGGAATACCAAGATGTATTTGGATTTAAAGGAAACATTCTGGTGGACCGGAATGAACAAGGATATTGCAGCATATGTAGCAGTTTGTGATGTATGCCAGAGAGTAAAGGCAGAGCATCAGAAGCCAGCAGGATTGTTATAGCCATTGCCGATACCCGAATGGAAGTGGGATAAGATAGGCATGGATTTTATCACAGGACTACCCAGGACGAAAGCAGGCTATGACTCGATATGGGTAGTAGTTGATCGTTTGACAAAGGTAGCACATTTTATTCCAGTTAAGACCACTTACACCAGTGCTAAGTTGGCAAAGATATACATGACTAGGATCATTTGTTTGCATGGAGTTCCGAGGAGTATCGTATCAGATAGAGGAACCCAATTTATCTCAAAGTTTTGGAATCAGTTGCATGAGACTTTAGGAACCAGATTAGAGTTCAGCACAGCTTTTCATCCGCAGAAAGATGGACAGACCGAGAGAGTCAATCAGATTTTGGAAGATATGCTGAGAGCTTGTGCACTAGATTATGGATCTAGTTGGGACGATAACTTGCCGTATGCGGAGTTTTCCTACAACAATAGCTATCAAACCAGTTTGAAGATGGCACCTTTCGAAGCTTTATACGGAAGGAGGTGCAGGACACCGTTGTCATGGGACGAAGTTGGGGACCGTCAATTCTTTGGACCAGATTTGATTAAGGAGTCTGAACGGAAAGTTAAGTTGATTCGCGATAGGCTCAAGGTAGCCCAGTCTAGGCAGAAGAGCTACGCAGATTCAAAACACAAGGAGACAGTTTATGAAACCGGAGACAGAGTTTATCTTCGAGTATCCCCACTTCGAGGAGTTAAGCGCTTTGGAGTTAAGGGAAAATTAGCACCGCGTTTCGTTGGACCGTATAAGATCTTGCAGCGTATGGGAGAAGTCGCTTATAAGTTGAAATTACCAGAAGGACTGTCAGGAGTTCATGATGTATTCCATGTTTCCTAGCTGAAGAAATGTCATGCCGAGATGGCGGAGGTACAGCTAAGAGATACCGTGCCGCTTGAAGCGATTCATTTAAAGGATGACCTAACATATGAGGAGAAGCCAGTCAAGATTGTCGATTATGCCAGCAGAGTTACTCGCAGCAAGGTTATCAAGTTTTGCAAAGTTCAGTGGAACCACCACTCAGAGGATGAAGCCACCTGGGAAAGAGAAGAAGATTTGCTCAAGGACCACCCTCACCTATTTTCTAGCCAACCCGAATCTCGAGGGCGAGATTCATCTTAAGGGGGGTAGGTTTGTAACATCCCAAATTTTTAATTTGGAATGTTATGCATTAGATCATCATGCATATCATATTTTCATGCATTTTGGTCGATCCTAGAAATTTCATGCAACTCAAGGACCTTCGGAGAGAGTTCGAGATTTCATTACTTTCATATTTGAGAGTTTTCTCGAATTTGAAAAGAGGATCATTTGATTTATTTATTTCATCTTCAATAATTTTTCCGATATCAAAAATATAAGAGAGGGAATAATATGACTTTCCCAAATTTAGGAAAAATGAAGATTTAATGAATAAGTCAAATTTTGGTTTGCCGGAGTTTATTTGCATTTCTTTTGGATAGGGAAAAATGCGCGTTTTCAAAAAATTGCATTCTAGGCCCGGAGTAAAGTTCATTTTGTTCGGCTCATTTTTAGGAGTCGGGGAAAATTTACTTTAGGAATTTTGGTGTTCGTTTAGATTTTCTTTCTTTTGTTTTTTTGCGCGCGTAACCGTTTTAAAAAAAAAATCTTGCAGCGCCCTGGGCCAAGGCCCAGCCAGCAGCCGGCCGGCCAGGGCATCGCCCGCGCCGCGCGCGCCAGGCGCCAGGAGGCCGCCGCTGCCGCCCCTTTTGGAGTCCTAGTAGGACTTTAGTCCTACTCCGTTTCCTATTTTTCTTTCCTATTCCTACTCTATTTCTTGTCCCCTACCCCAAGAAACCCCCTCCCCTCACCAATATAAATACCCCTCTACCCCCCTCTCCTCACATCAAAAACCCAAGCCTCTCTCCTCCTAAGCCGCAGCAAGCAGCAGCGCGCAGCCCCAAGCCGCCGCCGCCCTTAGCCGCCGCCGCCTAGCCGCCGCCGCCTAGTAGCCGCCGCCGCCCGGAGCCCGCCTCCCGAGGTAGCCACGCCTTTCTTTTTCTTCCCCGGTCCGGTTTTTCCTAAAAGAACCGTTCCGTTTTCTCTCCGATTCTTTTCTTTTCTTCCGGTTTTTGTTTCGGTTTTCTTCCGAAACCCTAGATCGGTTTTCCGTTTCTTTTTCGGTTTCTTTTCCGAAAACCCTAGATTGGTTTTCGTTCTTCTTTCGGACCGTTCGTCTCAACAAACGTGATCACCGATTATTCCCCGGTTAACGACGCCCGTTCGTTTAACCGTTCGTCTCTTTCTTTTCGTCGGATTTATTTCCGCGATCGTGATCTCAGATCCGATCTTCGTTCTAGTCTTTCTTCTCGCTCGTTTATCGGAATCAGGTGATTCAAGCGCCTGGAGTTTCGTTTTGAAACCGCCGTTCCGTCTAATCAACTTGAACAAGTTTTTGCCCCGGTAAAATTTGACCTAGTTTCAACTTGCTAGAACCGAGTTGTTTTCTTCCGCCGTTTGTTTTCCGTTTCTTTGTTCGGTTCGTTCTTTCTTTGCAACCGGAGTTCTTAAGTTGAACTTTCTGGTTCGTTCTCTCGTTCGAGTTTTACCTGTGCATTAGATGAGTACTTATCGTGTGCTTGTTGTTTGTCTGCGATACATCACCCGGATTGCGCCGCTTGTTACTTCGAAACCCTAGGTCTCGCGGATCATCAGCAAGGCAAGTAACACTTTGATCATACCTTTTCTACAACCCATGTTTTATTGCATTAGATCAATCCTCACATATTGCATGATTAGGATCTAATTAAATTGTGGGATGGGAAGTAGATGAGGTAGTACCTATCACCTGTATTATTATGAAACCTTTGGGAGTTACTTCTACGTTTGCTTTTATGCCATGCTATGCTAGTAGACGTGGATTGGGTGAGTGATATCCATGACAGATGTGAGTATTGTTAATTAATGGTTTATCTAAGGTGGCAACTTAAATACACATCTGGGTGGATTGAGGCACCTGATGTCTATGTGTTACATTGCCAGCATATTCCATGTGCTGACCCGTTTTCGGGCTGCAACCTTCATGTTGCAGACTTTTCAGACGACGAGTAAGGTGCTTTTAGGTCGTGGTCCTATACTCAGTGATGCCGTTGGAGTTGATGGACCCCTTTATCTTCCGAGTCTTCCGCTGTTATCGACACTAGATGGCCTTAAGCCATTTTTATTGTAATGAGTTCTCTTTGAGACAGCGATGTAATAAGTGTGTGATTGCCACTCTGCTATAAATCCTTCGATGTACTGTGTGGTGTCAGCATTACTGATCCAGGGATGACACCTGAGCACAGAGCGCTTGATCCATTCGGGTCGGGTCGCGACACTTTATTTTGGGGCGTCCGTGGCAGCACGATGTTAACGCTCTTCATCATGGACGAACAAATAGGTACACTTTTATGCATAGAGGTGTATTTCATGCTATTTTTCCCAAAGATGCAAAGGATATAAGGTGTACCGTTGAAGTGTTCAAGAAAAACCCGGCAAGGCATAGATCGAAACCGAGGACGGTTTCCTTTCAAGAGAGGGAGGATGATGTGGTCATGATGGTCGTGGATGATGTTCCAAAGTATGTGGTTCCAGCTAGATGCCAGACGAAAGATCTTCATGCAACTTTTCAAAATGACACCAGCACAGCTGATACAATCCAGATCGTACCAGCGAAGAAATTAAGACCCACGTTCAGGACTCCATGCTAGTTTTTAACAGTGGGCAAAATTCAACTAAAGTTCAATTGAGATCAGTTCCAACATACAAGTACCGTGTCATTTTTATTTGTCAGTTCAGCAGTAGTAGATGTTTGTGTCATCTAATGTCAAGTGTCTTTTAGTTAATACTAGTAGGTGCGTGTGTTGTTAGTTACAAAAGTCAAAGTCTGAATTAGTAGTACTAATAATAGTCTGGTCAGCTTTTAGAGTCCCATTAGGATACGAGTCCTAGTCGTACAATTGTAACAGAATCAAGTGCCTGCGAGCACTATATATAGGGCCTTTGGGCCGTGTATTAATGGAGGAAGTTAATTTGCGTCAGTTAATAGATCAGAAAATCGCCATGTTCGGTGGCCAAGTTCTGCGTGACTTTTGTTGAGAACCAGATCGGGTTTGTGTGCTTGGCTAGTAGTTTGGACAGTTAATCGTCTAAATTGCTGCTGATCTTTGGAAGATCGTCCACGTACTTCCGTTCTCAGGTGTGCGTGTTGTTTTCGTGGTAATTGCATCTACAAGATCGCGAGTGCCACACCGTTTCAGGTGACACCGTACCGTGAAAGATTTGGAAAACTATTCGCGCTGTCGAGTTTCTGTCGACGGATGCATCATAACCGTTACACACAAATCACCGAACTCGGTGGGACCGAATCATGAATCTCGGTCAGACCGATTTAGTTCAAAATGTGAACGTTAGGATTTTCGGTGGGACCGACATGTCAACTTGGTGGGACCGATTCCATTAGGGTTAGGGCATAACGTAATCTCGGCGAGACCGATTACAAAAATTCGGTGGGACCGATTTTGGTAATAGGCAAATAGAGGGTTGGTCAGGCAAACTCGATGGGACCGATTCGCTCATCTCGGTAGACCGAAACGTTACGAAGGGGAAACATAGAGTTTGCATTGCAATCCCAGTGGGACCGATCGCTCATCTCGGTTGGACCGAAATGTTACGAAGGGAAATAGAGAGGTTGCAATCCCATCTCGATGAGACCGAGATCCTTATCGGTGAGACCGAAATGACTAGGGTTTATGGCAGTGGCTATGTCAAGTGAACTCGGTGGCGCCGGGTAGGAAATTTCTATGGGGCCGAGTTTGACTTTTGGTTTGGGACATATGTGGATATGAGAAAGTAGTTGAGGGTTTTGGAGCATATTGATACGTATCCGTCGTATCTACCTTTCCAAACACTTTTGCCCTTATTTTGGACTCTAACTTGCATGATTTGAATGGAACTAACCCGGACTGACGCTGTTTCCAGCAGAATTACCATGATGTTATTTATGTGCAGAAACAAAAGTTCTCGGAATGACCTGAAACTTCATGGAGCAACTTTTTGGAAAATATAAAAAATACCTGCAAAAGATGAAGGCCAGGGGTCCACCACCTGTCCACAAGGGTGGGGGCACCCCCCCTACCTCGTGGGCCCCCTGGAGCTCCTCCGACTCCAACTCCAACTCTATATATTGTGCTTCAGGGAGAAAAAAATCAAAGAGAAGAATTCATCACATTTTACGATATGGAGCCGCCTCCAAGCCCTAAAACCTCTCGGGAGGGCTGATCTGGAGTCCGTTCGGGGCTTCGGAGAGGGGAATCCGTCGCCATCGTCATCATCAACCATCCTCCATCACCAATTTCATGATGCTCACCGCCGTGCGTGAGTAATTCCATCGTAGGCTTGCTGGACGGTGATGGGTTGGATGGGATCTATCATGTAATCGTGTTAGTTTTGTTAGTGTTTGATCCCTAGTATCCACTATGTTCTGAGATTGATGTTGCTATGACTTTGCTATGCTTAATGCTTGTCACTAGGGCCCGAGTGCCATGATTTCAGATCTGAACCTATTATGTTTTCATCAATATATGAGAGTTCTTGATCCTATCTTGCAAGTCTATAGTCACCTATTATGTGTTATGATCCGTTAACCCCGAAGTGATAATAATCGGGATACTTACCGGTGATGACCGTAGTTAGAGGAGTTCATGTATTCACTATGTTTTAATTCTTTGTTCTGATACTCTATTAAAAGGAGGACTTAATATCCCTTAGTTTCCGTAAGGACCCCGCTGCCCCGGGAGGGTTGGACAAAAGATGTCATGCAAGTTCTTTTCCATAAGCACGTATGACAATATTCGGAATACATGCCTACATTATATCAATGAACTAGAGCTAGTTCTGTGTCACCCTTGGTTATGATTGTTACATGATGAACCGCATCCGGCATAATTCTCCATCACTGATCCATTGCCTACGAGCTTTCCATATATTGTTCTTCGCTTACTTACTTTTCCATTGCTATTGCTATCATCACTACAAAATACCAAAAACATTACTTTTGCTATCATTACTTTTTGCTACCGTTACCACTATTATCATATTACTTTGCTAATAAACACTTTGCTGCAGATATTAAGTTTCCAGGTGTGGTTGAATTGACAACTCAGCTGCTAATACTTGAGAGTATTCTTTGGCTCCCTGATACGTCCATTTTGCATCATGCTTTTATATCGATATTTATCGCATTATGGACTGTTATTTCACTTTATGTCATAATACTTATGGCTATTCTCTCTTATTTTACAAGGTTTACATAAGGAGGGAGAATGCCGGCAGCTGGAATTCTGGGCTGGAAAAGGAGCAAATATTAGAGACCTATTCTGCGCAACTCCAAAAGTCTTGAAACTCCATAGAACATCTTCAAATAAATAAAGAAAAATCCTCGTCAAAGATGAAGGCAGGGGGCCCACACCCTGCTCACGAGGGTGGGGGGCGCGCCCCCCTAGGGCGCGCCCCTGCCTCGTGGGCCCCCTGGTGGCTCTCCGACGTCCTTCTTCTCATATATGAAGTCTTTCGATGAGAAAAAAAATAAGAAGGAACTTTTCGGGACGAGACTCCGCCGCCACGAGGCGGAACCTTGGTGGATCCAATCTAGAGCTCCGGCAAAGCTGTTCTGCCGGGGATACTTCCCTCTGGGAGGGGGAAATCATCACCATCGTCATCACCAATGCTCCTCTCATCGGGAGAGGGCAATCTCCATCAACATCTTCACCAGCACCATCTCATCTCCAAACCCTAGTTCATCTCTTGTATCCAATTCTTGTCTCAAAGTCCAGGATTGGTGCTAGTAGGTTGCTAGTAGTGTTGATTACTCCCTGTAGTTGATGCTAGTTGGTTTATTTGGTGGAAGATCATATGTTCAGATCCTATATGCATATTATTACCCCTCTGATTATCAACATGAATATGCTTTGTGAGTAATTACGTTTGTTCCCGAGGACAAGGGAGAAGTCTTGCTATTAGTAGTCATGTGAATTTGGTATTCGTTTGATATTTTGATAAGATGTATGTTGTCTAGCCTCTAGTGGTGTTATGTGAACGTCGACTACATAACACTTCACCATTATTTGGGCCTAGAGGAAGGCATTGGGAAGTAATAAGTAGATGATGGGTTTCTAGAGTGACAGAAGCTTAAACCCTAGTTTATGCGTTGCTTCATAAGGGGCTGATTTGGATCCATATGTTTCATGCTATGGTTAGGTTTACCTTAATACTTTTGTTGTAGTTGCCGATGCTTGCAATAGAGGTTAATCATAAGTGGGATGCTTGTTCAAGTAAGAACAGCACCCAAGCACCGGTCCACCCACATATCAAATTATCAAAGTATCGAACGCGAATCATATGAACGGGATGAAAACTAGCTTGACGATATTCCCATGTGTCCTCGGGAGCGCTTTCCTATTATAAGAGTTCGTTCCGGCTTGTCCTTTGCTACAAAAGGATTGGGCCACCTTTCTGCACTTTATTTTCTTTTGTTACTTGTTGCTCGTTACAATCTATCCTATCACAAAACTATCTGTTACCACTTATTTCAGTACTTGCAGAGAATACCTTGTTGAAAACCGCTTATCATTTCCTTCTGCTCCTCGTTGGGTTTGACACTCTTACTTATCGAAAGGACCACGATAGATCCCCTATACTTGTGGGTCATCGAGACTCTTTTCTGGCACCGTTGCCGGGGAGTGTAGCGCCTTTGGTAGGTGGAATTTGGTAAGGAAAAATTTATATAGTGTGCTGAAATTTACTGTCACTTGCTACTATGGAAAGTAATTCTCTGAGGGGCTTGTTCGGGGTATCTTCACCCCGTCTAGTAGAGCAAATAGTTGCTCCTCAACCTACTGAACCTATTGAAAATGAAACTCCTTTTTAATTTCCTTCGGGTATGATGGAAAAACTGCTAGCTAACCCTTTTACAGGAGATGGAACAAAGCATCCTGATGAGCACTTAATATATGTGGATGAAGTTTGTGGATTATTTAAGCTTGCAGGTATACCCGATGATGTTGCTAAGAAGAAGGTCTTCCCTTTATCTTTGAAGGGAGACGCATTGATATGGTATAGGCTATGTGATGATATGAGATCATGGGACTATAAAAGATTGAAGCTGGAATTTCATCGAACGTATTACCCTATGCATCTTGTTCATTGTGATCGCAATTATATATATAATTTCTGGCCTCGTGAAGGATAAAGCATCGCTCAAGCTTGGGGGAGGCTTAAATCAATGTTATATTCATGCCCCAATCACGAGCTCTCAAGAGAAATGATTATTCAAAATTTATATGCTCGGCTTTCTGATAACAATTGCACCATGCTCGATACTTCTTGTGCTGGCTCTTTTATGATGAAGACTACTGAATTCAGATGGAATTTATTGGATAGAATTAAACACAACTCTGAAGATTGGGATCTCGACGAAGGTAAGGAGTCAGGTATGACACCTAAGTTTGATTGTGTTAAATCTTTTATGGATACCGATATTTTCCGTAAGTTTAGCACTAAACATGTACTTGACTCTGAGATAGTAGCTTCTTTCTATGAATCTTTTGCTACTTATATTGATCTCCCTAAGGATAAGTGGTTTAAATATCATCCTCCCATAGAAGTAAGAGTAGCTGCACCTATTAAAGTTGAAGAAAAGACTGTCACTTATAATGATCCTATTGTTCCTACTTCTTATATTGAGAAACCACCTTTCCCTGTTAGAATAAAGGATCATGCTAAAGCTTCTACTGTTGTTCGTAAAAGCAATATTAGAACTTATACACCTCCTGAGCAAGTTAAAGTAGAACCTAATATTTCTATTGTTAAAGATCTCTTGTCTAATAATATTGATGGGCATGTTATTCAGTTCGAAGGTGAAACTGCTAGAATTGCTAAACCTTGTGATAAAGATAAACATAGACCTGTGGTAGGCATGCCTGTTATTTCTGTTAAAATAGGAGATCATTGTTATCATGGCTTATGTGATATGGGTGCTAGTGCTAGTACAATACCTATTGACTTATACAAAGAAATTATGCATGACATTGCACCTGTTGAGTTAGAAGATATTGATGTTACTATTAAACTTGCTAATAGAGATACTATTGCACCAATGGGAATTGTTAGAGATGTTGAAGTCTTGTGTGGGAAAACTAAATATCCTGCTGATTTTCTTGTTCTTGGTTCCCCACAAGATAGCTTTTGTCCCATTATATTTGGTAGACCCTTCTTAAATACTGTCAATGCTACCATATACTGCACAAAGAATGTTGTTACTATTGGATTGGATGATATGGTTCATGAGTTTAATTTCTCTAAATTTAGTAAACAACACCGTGAGGAAGAATTACCTAGTAAGGATGAAATTATTGGTCTTGCTTCTATTGTCGTACCTCCTAGTGATCCTTTAGAACACTATTTTCTAGACCATGAAAATGATATGTTCATGAATGAAAGAAGGGAAATAGATGAAGTATTCTTTAAACAAGAACCTATTTTGCAACACAATTTGCCTGTTGAAATTTTAGGGGATCCTCCTCCACCCAAGGGTGATCCCGTGTTTGAGCTTAAACCTTTGCCTGATAATCTTAAATATTCTTATCTTGATGAAAAGAAGATATATCATGTTATTATTAGTGCTAACCTTTTAGAGCATGAAGAAGAAAGATTATTGAAAACTCTGAAGAAGCATCGTGCTGCTATTGGATATACTCTTGATGATCTTAAGGGCATTAGTCCCACTCTATGTCAGCATAAAATAAATTTGGAAGCAGATGCCAAACCAGTTCGTGATCCTCAACGATGTCTGAATCCTAAAATGAAAGAAGTGGTAAGAAAAGAAATACGAAAGCTTCTGGAGGCAGGTATAATCTATCCCGTTGCTGATAGTGAGTTGGTAAGTCCTGTCCATTGTGTCCCTAAGAAGGGAGGTATTACTGTTGTTCCTAATGATAAAGATGAATTGATTCCACAAAGAATTATCACAGGTTATAGGATGGTAATTGATTTCCGCAAATTAAATAAAGCTACTAAGAAAGATCATTACCCCTTACCTTTTATTGATCAAATGCTAGAAAGATTATGCAAACATACACACTATTGCTTTCTAGATGGTTATTCTGGTTTCTCTCAAATACCTGTGTCGGCTAGAGATCAATCAAAGACTACTTTTACATGGCCTTTTGGTACTTTTGCTTATAGACGTATGCCTTTTGGTTTATGTAATGCACCTGCTACCTTTCAAAGATGCATGATGGCTATATTCTCTGACTTTTGTGAAAAGATTTGTGAGGTTTTCATGGACGACTTTTCCGTCTATGGTTCTTCTTTTGATGATTTCTTGAGTAATCTTGATCGAGTTTTGCAGAGATGTGAAGAAACTAATCTTGTCTTGAATTGGGAAAAGTGCCACTTTATGGTTAATGAAGGTATTGTCTTGGGGCATAAAGTTTCTGAAAGAGGTATTGAAGTCGATAAAGCTAAGGTTGATGCTATCGAAAAGATGCCATGTCCCAAGGACATCAAAGGTATAAGAAGTTTCTTTGGTCACGCCGGATTTTACAGGAGGTTCATTAAGGACTTCTCAAAAATTTCGGCCTCTCACTAATTTATTGCAAAAAGATATACCATTTGTCTTTGATAATGATTGTGTTGGAAATATGCCCTAGACGCAATAATAAAATGGTTATTATTATATTTCCTTGTTCATGATAATTGTCTATTGTTCATGCTATAATTGTGTTATCCGGAAATCGTAATACATGTGTGAATACATAGACCACAACACGTCCCTAGTGAGCCTCTAGTTGACTAGCTCGTTGATCAAAAGATAGTCATGGTTTCCTGACTATGGACATTGGATGTCATTGATAACGGGATCACATCATTAGGAGAATGATGTGATGGACAAGACCCAATCCTAAGCATAGATTAAAGATCGTGTAGTTCGTTTGCTAGAGCTTTTCCAAATGTCAAGTATCATTTCCTTAGACCATGAGATCGTGCAACTCCTGGATACCGTAGGAGTGCTTTGGGTGTACCAAACATCACAACATAACTGGGTGACTATAAAGGTGCACTACGGGTATCTCCGAAAGTGTCTGTTGGGTTGGCACGAATCGAGACTGGGATTTGTCACTCCGTATGATGGAGAGGTATCTCTTGGGCCCACTCGGTAATGCATCATCTTAATGAGCTCAATGTGACCAAGTGGTTGATCAAGGGATCATGCATTACGATACGAGTAAAGTGACTTGCCGGTAACGAGATTGAACGAGGTATTGGGATACCAACGATCGAGTCTCGGGTAAGTAACGTACCGATTGACAAAGGGAATTGCATACGGGATTGATTGAATCCTCGACATCGTGGTTCATCTGATGAGATCATCGAGGAGCATGTGGGAGCCAACATGGGTATCCAAATTCCTCTGTTGGTTATTGATCCGAGAGTCGTCTCGGTCATGTCTGCGTGTCTCCCGAACCCGTAGGGTCTACACACTTAAGGTTCGGTGACGCTAGGGTTTTTGAGATATTAGTATACAGTAACCCAAAAGTTGTTCGGAGTCCCGGATGAGATCCCGGACATCACGAGGAGTTCCGGAATGGTTCGGAGGTGAAGATTTATATATAGGAAGTCAAGTTTCGGCCATCGGGAAAGTTTCGGGGGTAATTGGTATTGTACTGGGACCACCGGAAGGGTCCCGGGGGTCCACCGGGTGGGGCCACCTATCCCGGAGGGCCCCATGGGCTGAAGTGGGAGGGGAACCAGCCCCTAGTGGGCTGGTGCGCCCCCCATGGGCCTACCCCTGCGCCTAGGGTTGGAAACCCTAGGGGTGGGGGGCGCCCCACTTGGCTTGGGGGGCACTCCACCCCCCTTGGCCGCCCCCTTGGAGATTGCATCTCCTAGGGCCGGCGCCCCCCTAGGGGTCCTATATATAGTGGGGGGGGGGGGGGTGGGAGGGCAGCCGCACCCTAGCCCCTGGCGCCTCCCTCTCCCTCCCGTGACACCTCTCCCTCTCCCTGAGCTTGGCGAAGCCCTGCCGAGATCACCGTCACTTCCACCACCACGCCGTCGTGCTGCTGGATCTCCATCAACCTCTCCATTCCCCTTGCTGGATCAAGTTGGAGGAGACATCTTTCCAAACCGTACGTGTGTTGAACGCGGAGGTGCCGTCCGTTCGGCGCTAGGTCATCGGTGATTTGGATCACGACGAGTACGACTCCATCAACCCCGTTCTCTTGAACGCTTCCGCTCGCGATCTACAAGGGTATGTAGATGCACTCCCCTCTCCCTCGTTGCTAGATGACTCCATAGATTGATCTTGGTGATGCGTAGAAAATTTTAAAATTCTGCTGCGTTCCCCAACAGTGGCATCATGAGCTAGGTCTATGCGTAGTTTCTATGCACGAGTAGAACACAAAGCAGTTGTGGGCATCGATATTGTCAATTTGCTTGCCGTTACTAGTCTTATCTTGATTCGGCGGCATCGTGGGATGAAGCAGCCCGGACCGACCTTAGACGTACGCTTACGTGAGACTGGTTCCACCGACTGACATGCACTAGTTGCATAAGGTGGCTAGCGGGTGTCTGTCTCTCCCACTTTAGTCGGATCAGATTCGATGAAAAGGGTCCTTATGAAGGGTAAATAGAAATTGGCATATCACATTGTGGTTTTGGTATAGGTGTTGACACACGAACACGTCACGTGTACCCTCGACGCCGGGGGTGATGCACCGCAGCTCACGTCGAAGGAGACCCGACCGACAGCGCGATACGCAAGACAGTCGGCGGGCGCTTTTGCAGACCCGAAACCCCGCGCACCCGGGAGGGACCCCGTCAGGGATTGCGGTGGCTATGGGCTGCCCTAGGTCGATTCGCTCGCCCCTAGAGCCTTGGGATTCGCAGCTCTCAAACACGAAGAACAACGAAGAACGAGAGAGAAAAACGGTGGAGAGATAAAACATAGATGAAAAAGTAGTATATTGATTTGTTCGATTGTGTGTTGTTCAATCGGCCGTCACCCCCAACATATATAAGAGGCGGCTGGACTTCCCGTACAAGCAAAGGATTCATCTAGGCTTTCCTTACAAGAAAATTACATCAATTCACGACCTAGAGTCCTAGTTCTGGTCCCACTTGGATTCAGCCCGAATCTGATCCAATCTTCTGTCTTGCTCCTTGCGCGGGCCGTGGAATCTGCATATGACTTCCGGTGGAGACGGTTCAAATATCAATTTTGTACGCTTCGATGAGGCCAACAATCCATATGTTGATCACTTTTCCAAATAAGGCCATCTTGAATACTCCACGGGGTCATCTTTAATTTCGAGTCGGACTTGGTCATGTAGCTGACTAGACCATCCGACTCTTGTAGCGTCTCTGCAGGTCGTATACTACGTCGGATGATGATGACTCCAAAAGCAAAGTTGACCGTTTCGACGTTACGAATAACTTTCATGTTGAACACTTCTTCATCCGAGTCCATCTAGATAATCATTTGAGCCCATCTTCAGCTTCTGGTCGGATTGGCCTTGACAGTTTCCACCCAGCAAGCTCTTTCCCAGCAAGCTTTTCAGCCCCGGCAAGGTCTTTGCCCGGCAAGCTTTCACACCGGCAAGCTTCTCCGCCGGCAAGCTTTCCACGCCGGCAAGCTTCTCCGCCAGCAAGCTTTCCACGCCGGCAAGCCCTCACATCGGCAAGGTTTTACCCCGGCAAGGTTTCATTCACCCGGCAAAGGCCGAATACTTTCTCACTCAGGGCCGGCCCGCGAAGTGTTGCCTCTAACTTTTGCATACGAACCCGGATTCATGACCATGCCAAAATCTGGTGTCAACACATGCCCCCCTGTTTTTCGGCAAAGCTTGTGTGCCGAAAAATAACTTGTATTGTGTTTGTTCTAAGGACGATGTCAACACTCCATCGGCCATTTATTTTCCTCCGGACGATAATCAGGTATCGGCCATGTCTGTGCTAAGGGCGATAGTCATATATCGGCCATTGCCCACTTAGGCTTCTTGCCACACACTTGGGTGGTATTTCTTCAAGTACTTGCCATTGAGAGCTCAAGGTAACACTGCCCCTTGTACGGATTCCACCAAATAAGAGTTTCCGGGAACTATTCTTGCAATTCTAAAAGGACCTTCCCAACTTGGAGACCACTTCCCGAATTTTCTATCACTTGAACCAATCAGGAGAATTACTTTCCAGACGAGATCGCCAACTTGAAAATTCTTCAACTTAACCTTCTTATTGTAAGCCCTTGCTACCCTCAATTTGTCCCTCTCTATGGCCTTCAAAGCAGCCAAACGTTTATCGGCAATCTCATCAATATTGTCCATCATCAAGTTATAAAAGTCTACTGCCGATAAATCATTTTGTTTGGCTATTCTCAAAGCATTCAAATTCACTTCCACCAGTAAAATAGCCTCTTGACCGTATACTAGCTCATATGGAGTCACCTTTGTAGCACCATGTCTTGAGATCCTATGTGCCCACAAAGCTTTAGACAACAACTCATGCCATCTCCTTGGATTATCCTCAATCTTCCTCTTGATGAGCTTGATTAAAATTTTATTGCTAGACTCAGCTTGTCCATTGGCTTGGGCATAATATGGAGAGGAATTGAGCAATTTTATGTTATAAGATTCGGCAAATTCTCTAACTTGGTGTGACATGAAAGAGGAGCCTTGATCTGTAGTCAATGTTTGAGGAATGCCAAATCTATGAATAATGTGCTCGGTTATGAATTTAATCACCTCCGTATGTGTCATGTTCTTGAGAGGTAATGCTTCAGACCATTTAGTGAAATAATCAGTTGCCACCAATACGAACCGATGCCCCTTTGAGGAAGACGGATGAATTTGTCCAATAAAGTCTAAACCCCATCCTCTGAAAGGCCACGGCTTGATAATGGGATGTAACATAGCAGCAGGAGCCAACTTAATATCACCAAATTTTGACAAGCTTCACACCCTTTGTAATATCTGAAGCAATCATTAATCATAGTCGGCCAATAAAATCCAGCACGTCGTAGCAACCATTTCATCTTGGGAGCCGATTGATGAGTGCCACAAATACCTTCATGGACCTCCCCCATAGCAACTCTCACTTGGTCCTCGTCCAAGCACTTTAGAAGAACATCATCAACCGTTCAGCGATAGAGATCATCATCTCTCATTGTATACTTGAAAGCCATCCGCCGAACAGCCCTGTCCACCCTTCTACTAGGATCACACAAATAATCAACAATGGGTTTCCTCCAGTCTTGACTTTCTCCTGCATTGAATATTTCATTAATGGCCGAAACGGTGGGCTCCGGTTCAGCCTCCCCTACGTCGGCAAGACTAGACATTGGCTTTTCAGAAATATGAAACACGCCATGATCAACATGATAGCCGGATGCCTGTTGTGCCAACTCATTTCCTTTCCAATTGTCATGTCTAGATATATGAGCAATGCTAAAACAATCCAAAGAGAGATTATATCTAGACATTTATTAAGATAAACATTAAGTGATTCGTCCAAACATTGAAAGACTTTGGATATTTGCTGCACCACTAGTAACGAATCACCATAAGCCTCAATATGTGTAACACCTATAGCAAGCAACATCTCTAAACCGAATAACAATGCTTCATATTCAGCTTGATTATTTGTGCAAAAATATTCTAAGCGGCATGAGGCTTCAAAAACAGCACCATGAGGAGATATGTAAACAATACCAACACCTTGGCCATTGCTACAAACTGAACCATCAAAATATAATCCCCACGGTACTAATGAGACAAGGTTTATATCAATGTCATACTTGTCATCAATCTGATGTTAAACAATAAATTTAGCAACGATTTGGCCGTTCATGGATTTTAGAGATTCATAGGCCAAATCATATTCAATCAAAGCATAAGCCCACTTGCCAATTCTACCACTGAGAATTGGCCTATGCAACATGTATTTAATGACATCAGTTTGACAAGCTACTATACAAGCACTCGGCACTAAATAATGTCTCAATTTTGTGCAAGCATAATATAAGCATAGACATAGTTTCTCAATAAATGTATACCTTGTCTCGGCGTCCAACAAGCGTCTGCTCAAATATGTAATAGCATGCTCTTTTCCCTCGGTTTCTTGAGTCAAAATAGCACCAATAACTTCTTCTTCTGGTGCAATGTAAAGCCTGAAGGGTTCCCTATGCTTGGGTGCTTTCATCACCGGAGGAGTGCACAAATAATTCTTGATCATATCAAATGCTTCTTGCTGTTTTGCCCCCCAAGTGAAATCAGCATCATTCTTTAACCGAAGGATAGGAGTAAACGCATCAACCTTCCCTGACAAATTAGCTATGAACCTCCTCAAGTAATTGACCTTGCCAAGGAACTTTTGCATATCTCTCTTGCATCTTGGAGCTTCCACTTTCTGTATGGCCTCTATCTTTTTGGGATCAATCTCTATGCCATCTTCATGGATAATGAAACCCAAAAACTTACCAGCCGACACACCGAATGCACACCTCAAAGGATTCATCTTCAATCCATACTTTTTCATTATTCAAAAGCTAAACGCAAATCAGCCAAGTGGGATTCAAAAACATCCGATTTGACAACAATATCATCAATATAAACTTCAAGTATGACACCGAGTAAATCATGAAAAATCAAATTCATAGCCCTTTGATATGTGGCGCCAACATTTTTTAATCCGAATGTCATCACTGTCCATTCGAATAAACCAAGGAAACCAAGGCATCGGAAAGCTCTTTTGGACATGTCCTCTTCGGCCATAAAAATTTGATTATACCCAGCATTACCATCAAGAAAGCTAATAACTTTATGTCCAGAAGCATCATTAATAAGCATATCGGCTATTGGCATGGGATACTCATCTTTGGGTGTAGCCCTATTCAAATCTCTGAAGTCAATGCATACTCTCAACTTGCTGGATCCTTTCTTCTCCACTGGGACAATGTTAGAAATCCACTCGGCATACCTGCAAGGTCTAATAAAATTAGCTTTAAGCAAACGGCCGATCTCTTCCTTGATCCGGTCATATGTTTTTGGATTAAACTTTCTGGCCAATTGTTTGTATGGTCTAAAACCAGCCTTTATATGTAACCGATGCTCCACTAGCTCTCGGCTTAAACCTGGCATCTCATGATATTCCCATGCAAAGCAACAAACATATTCTTTCAATAGCTTGATCAACTTAGCTTTATGATCGGCTCTAAAATTTGCATTTACAAATGTTGGCCTAGGAGTTGAACCATCCCCTATATCTATCTCTTCTAATGGATCGGCCGATGTAAAACCTTGTCCTAATTTATCCATATCATCTAACTCTTCTATGGACTCATACATATTGTTCTCATTGGACCGATATTCTACAAGTCGCTTTTGTAACCACTCTGAGTTAGGATCCATTCAAACATATCATACCTTGGAGCCAATTGCATTTAGTCAGCTTTAAAGAGACGGGCACGAAACCATTCTTGTTTGCGCTGATAAAATCGAATTCTGACAAGTCACTCCCGTCAAGCAAGTAGCATTTGGGTGTTGCCAATCCACCGATGCCTCGTCCAAAGCAACACAGGCCGAGTTATCCGCATGAATGACTTCCACTTCATCATCAACCCACTGGATCAAAAACTGGTGCATAGTGGATGGCACGCACTGGTTTGCATGAACCCAATCACGGCCTAGTATGACATTGTAGTTACCTTGCACCTCAGTGACAAAGAATGCGGTAGCCAAAGTTTTACTTCCCACCGTGAGCTCCACATACATCACACCTTTGGCTTCAGTTTTCTCTCTGCCTTCAAATCCATTGAGCACCATGTTGGTCTTTATCAACTCTTCATCATGCAGCCCCAATTTTTTGAATACCGAATACGGCATAAGATTCACCACAACACCACCATCAACAAGCATCCGAGTGAGCGGTGATCCATTGATATGACCTCTGAGATACAACGGTTTCAGATGCGTTACTGGGTCTTTTGGCTTCTCGAATATTGCATTTTTAGGGCCAAAATCCAGATGAGCCACCTCTCCTTCCACATTAATAGCACGAAACTCAGCAGGTAAGTAATATACCATATTGATACCCGTACCTTCATGAACCGGCGTAGACTCATAGTCCAACATATCATCCTCTTCTTCAAGTGCATCCACCGATTCTGAAATTTGTCCAAGTGAAGGAGAAGTAAGAAGTGTCGCAGACGATGTAATAGCTATCGCATCGTCCTTCTTTGGTGGCGCAGGTGCTGCTGTGATAGGTGTAGAAGCAACTGCATCTTGTATTTGCTTAGGCCTCCACACTTGTTTTGTAGGCACCATGGGCCGAGTGTCATTGAACAACTTATCCCTTTGCTTCCCGGCTTCTTGTTTTGTCATCTCTTGACTCCTTAACCTCTGTAGTTTCCTCTTTTGTGTTTTTGTCAGCCCTGGAGGACACCACTTTGGCTAAGTGTATTTAGGATCTCTCATCTTTACTTGGCTGGTGTTTCCTTCAAGGTCATTAGCCAAGTACTTTGGCGCGATAGCAAGTATCGGCTCAGTCGGATCATTATGCTTAATCGGCTGTTGTATGGCGAATGTTCCGGTGCCCAATATGAGTGAGTCGGCTTCGGTTTTTTCCTTGCCTTTGCTTGACTCGACCGTTACAGCACTTGGAGACTTAACACGCAATTCTTGCTTGCTGACCCTTTTTTGATTATCTTGCACTGGCCGATTGACACTATTGTTCAAACGGCCTCGTGTGGGATAAGAAAGTCTCTCATGAACGGGCCTCCTTTGTTCTGCCCAGCCCGGATGAAAAGCATAAGGGGCCATTGGGGGCTGCCACCATCCTCCATTGAAGTCTCCCATGTAATATGGTACATAGGGGAGAGGCGGTACCCATGGTCCCGGCGCCCACGACCCATATGGCCTTGCATGATGCTGAAATTCTTCCCGAGGAGGTGACCTTGAGCGCTTCAAATTTGGTGACTGGTTAGAGCTAGAACCGGCTGCATGATTGGCATACTTGGACAGTAACATATCAAAAGTTGGCTTGATTTTCTTGCGCCGCACTTTAGCTTCATTCGTCTTCCACTTGCCAACTTCTGGACTTTTGGGCTTGACAAATTTAACACGAGTATTTTCTTGCGCTTGCGGTTGCCCCCCGAGTGTAGGATTCTTGATGGTGATTTTGATTTTCTCCTTGCCACAGGGTTGCTTGTCAAGCACAACATGTCTCCCCAAGACCTTGTCGCCCTCCTTGTCTTTCCTGGGCTCACCAACAATGACATTAGCTTTATTAGAAGATTCGGCAACCTCCGGCCGAATGAGTAGCTTCTTTCCCTCCAAATCTATGGTATTCATTGGAAAAGGCTGTTTATCAACCTGCATCTCAGAAAAGTTCAATCGTCCGTCATTAATGGCCGATTGTATCTGCCGTCGAAAAACATTGCAATCGTTAGTAGCATGAGAAAAAGAATTATGATATTTGCAATAAGCGCGCCATTTCAGCTCCTCAAACAGCGGTAAAGTATGAGATATTCTAATAATCTTAGCCTGTAGCAAAGCATCAAATATTTTATCACACTTAGCAATGTTAAAAGTAAACTTCATCTCTTCATCACGATTCTTATGAATCGGTTTCAGATCATTGCAAGTAAAGGGTTTGGCCTTAGATGGCCAAACAAATTCAGTAGAAAAAACATCACCCTCATCGTCCGAGTGATCACTATCATATTCCACCATATTCATCTTTGCACGATCGGCTTTGTATCTATGCACTTCTTTGAGGTCTTTGCTTCGGCTTTCCTAAGCCAAAGCCCTTTGTAAGACTTGGTTGATATTTAAGAACTCATAGCCTTCTAGCTTTTCTCTAATGGGAGTTCTCAAACCACTCAGCACTAGGTCCGCCAAGTCCCTCTCGGTTATCACCAAACTAAAACACCGGTTTTTTGTTTCTCTGAATCTCTTGACGTAATCGGAGACCGATTCATCATGCTTCTGTTTAACCGATGTTAGATGTGACAACTTGAGTTCATTGTCGCCGCTATAAAAGTGATCATGAAACTTCTGCTCTAGCTGCGACCAAACCCGAATGGAACCATGTGGTAAAGAAGAAAACCATGAAAATGCGGTACCAGTTAATGATAAAGGAAATAAACGCACTTTCAATTCATTCAATGAGCCTGCCTCACCTAATTGTGCTAAATATTGACTAACA
The DNA here is from genome assembly GCF_056163025.1 of Triticum urartu. Taxonomy (NCBI): domain Eukaryota; kingdom Viridiplantae; phylum Streptophyta; class Magnoliopsida; order Poales; family Poaceae; genus Triticum; species Triticum urartu. The sequence goes on along the minus strand of NC_141879.1, from coordinate 144,158,531 downwards.
TGCTCCCATGTGGTTTTTGTGCCTTCTCCATTAAACTTAACAAAATCTGGAATTTTATATCCTGGAGGGCACTGGATGGCATCAAAGTACTCGGGGTACGGCTTTTGGTAAATCCGATTCCGAGGTAACTCAACTCCAAAATTCTCTCGAAGCATCTTAGCCATCTCTTCTCTAAGATTAGCTAGACCATCATCCATAGTGGACGATGAAGCTTGTGGCAGTGGCATAAGAGGAGTAGGGTTACTAGCTGCAGGTAGGAATTGTGGCATGTATGTTGACCCATAATTTGGTAGTGGTCGAGTGGTTGTAGCTGTAGGTAGGGTTTGGTTCCGCGTTGCCACCGAACCTGGCATGCTCATAATAGGGTTGATGGGTGCAGTCACAATCTGATTTGTTTGGGTAGGATAATAAGCCATCGGCACGGGAGGCGCCGATGCAATAGGTAAAGCCATATTAGGGTTTTGCACACTAACAGCTACACCATCATTACCACTAGACGATTGAGATGTATTCTTATGAGCATTAGTATTTTCTATGAAAGTTTGGTAGACTAGATTGTTACCATCAGCAATATGACTTTCAATCTCAGCCCACTACTCAGGAGAAAAGGCAGTACTTACAGAGGGTTTAACCTGCTCGGCTTGAAGAGGAGGGAACTTGATTTCTTCAATCGGAGTGATGTTGCCTTGGCGATCCTTCTTGAAGTTTGCAAGGAACTCCTGCAAGTCCTTCTCCTCGCACGCCTTCTTGTACTCCTCATAAACTTGGCGATGATCGGACGATATCTCATCAAGACTGGGCTTAATGATGTTATCGGCATCTACCTCAGATGGCTTGGGAATATCAGACATGGTGGATGATGATGATTGATCTTCGGTCCCCAGCGGAGTCTCCAAAAAGTGTGTTGACACACGAACACGTCATGTGTACCCTCGACGCCGGGGGTGATGCACCGCAGCTCACGTCGAAGGAGACCCGACCGATAGCGCGATACGCAAGACAGTCGGCGGGCGCTTTTGCAGACCTGAAACCCCGCGCACCCGGGAGGGACCCCATCAGGGATTGCGGCGGCTATGGGCTTCCCTATGTCGATTCGCTCGCCCCTAGAGCCTCGGGATTCGCAGCTCTCAAACACGAAGAACAGCGAAGAACGAGAGAGAAAAACGGTGGAGAGATAAAACATAGATGAAAAAGTAGTATATTGATTTGTTCGATTGTGTGTTGTTCAATCGGCCGTCACCCCCAACATATATAATAGGCGGCTGGACTTACCGTACAAGCAAGGGATTCATCTAGGCTTTCCTTACAAGAAAATTACATCAATTCACGACCTAGAGTCCTAGTTCTGGTCCCACTTGGATTCAGCCCGAATCTAATCCAATCTTCTGTCTTGCTCCTTGCGCGGGCCGTGGAATCTGCATATGACTTCCGATGGAGACGGTTCAAATATCAATTTTGTACGCTTCGATGAGGCCAACAATCCATATGTTGATCACTTTTCCAAATAAGGCCATCTTGAATACTCCACGGGGTCATCTTTAATTTCGAGTCGAACTTGGTCATGTAGCTGACTGGACCATCCGACTCTTGTAGCGTCTCTAGAAGTCGTATACTACGTCGGATGATGATGACTCCAAAAGCAATGTTGACCGTTTCGACATTACGAATAACTGTCATGCTGAACACTTCTTAATCCGAGTCCATCTAGATAATCATTTGAGCCCATCTTCAGCTTTTGGTCAGATTGGCCTTGACAGTTTCCACCCAGCAAGCCCTTTCCCGGCAAGCTTTTCAGCCCCGGCAAGGTCTTCGCCCGGCAAGCTTTTCCCCCGGCAAGCTTTCACACCGGCAAGCTTCTCCGCCGGCAAGCTTTCCACGCCGGAAAGCTTCTCCGCTGGCAAGCTTTTCACGCCGGCAAGCCCTAACATCGGCAAGGTTTGACCCCGGCAAGGTTTCATTCAGCCGGCAAAGGCCGAATACTTTCTCACTCAGGGCCGGCCCGCAAAGTGTTGCCTCTAACTTTTGCTCGAACCCAGATTCGTGACCATGCCAAAATCTGGTGTCAACAGTAGGTAAGAAATGTTCTTGCTAGAAACCTATAGCAGCCATGTAAAAACTTGCAACAGCAATTAGAGGACGTCTAACTTGTTTTTGCAGCATGTGCCGTGTGATGTGATATGGCCAAAAGGATGTGAGGAATGATATATGTGATGTATGAGATTGATCATGTTCTTGTAATAGGAATCACGACTTGCATGTCGATGAGTATGACAACTGGCAGGAGCCATAGGAGTTGTCTTAATTTATTTATGACCTGCGTGTCAGCATAAACATCATGTAATTACTTTACTTTATTGCTAAAGCGTTAGCCATAGTAGTAGAAGTAATAGATGACGAGACAACTTCAAGAAGACACGATGATGGAGATCATGGTGTCATGCCGGTGACAACGATGAGCATGGAGCCCCGAAGATGGAGATCAAAAGGAGCAAATGATATTGGCCATATCATGTCACTATTTGATTGCATGTGATGTTTATCATGTTTTACATCTTATTTGCTTAGAATGACGGTAGCTTAAATAAGATGATCCCTCGTAGTAATTTCAAGAAAGTGTTCCCCCTAACTGTGCACCATTGCGAAGGTTCGTTGTTTCGAAGCACCACGTGATGATCGGGTGTGATAGATTCTAACGTTCGAATACAACGAGTGTAAGCCAGATTTACACACACAATACACTTAGGTTGACTTGACGAGCCTAGCATGTACAGACATGGCCTCGGAACACGGAAGACCGAAAGGTCGAGCGTGAGTCGTATAGAAGATACGATCAACATGAAGATGTTCACCGATGTTGACTAGTCCGTCTCACGTGATGATCGGACACGGCCTAGTTGACTCGGATCATGTTTCACTTAGATGGCTAGAGGGATGTCTATCTGAGTGGGAGTTCATTGAATAATTTGATTAGATGAACTTAATTATCATGAACTTAGTCTAAAATCTTTACACTATGTCTTGTAGATCAAATGGCCCACGCTAATGTTGCCCTCAACTTCAACGCGTTCCTAGAGAAAACCAAGCTGAAAGATGATGGCAACAACTATACGGACTGGGTCCGGAACCTGAGGATCATCCTCATAGCTGCCAAGAAAGATTATGTCCTAGAAGCACTGCTAGGTGACGCACCCATCCCAGAGAACCAAGACGTTATGAACGCTTGGCAGTCACATGCTGATGATTACTTCCTCGTTCAGTGCGGCATGCTTTACGGCTTAGAACCGGGGCTCCAAAAGCGTTTTGAGATACACGGAGCATATGAGATGTTCGAAGAGCTGAAAATGGTTTTGCAAGCTCATGCCCGGGTCGAGAGATATGAAGTCTCCGACAAGTTCTTTAGTTGTAAGATGGAGCAAAATAGTTCTGTCAGTGAGCACATACTCAAAATGTCTGGGTTGCATAACCGCTTGACTCAGCTGGGAGTTAATCTCCCGGATGACGCGGTCATTGACAGAATCCTTCAGTCGCTTCCAGTGAGCTACAAGAGCTTTGTGATGAACTTCAATATGCAGGGGATGGAAAAGACCATTCCTGAGGTATATTCTATGCTGAAATCAGTGGAGGTGGAAATCAAAAAGGAACATCAAGTGTTGATGGTGAATAAAACCACTAAGTTCAAGAAAGGCAAGGGTAAAAAGTACTTCAAGAAGGACGGCAAGGTAGTTGCCACGCCCGGTAAGCAAGCTGCTGGGAAGAAGTCAAAGAATGGACCCAAGCCTGAGACTGAGTGCTTTAATTGCAAGGGAAGTGGTCACTGGAAGCGAAACTGCCCCAAATACTTAGCGGGCAAGAAGGCCGGCAACACTAAAGGTATATGTGATATACATGTAATTGATGTGTACCTTACCAGTACTCATAGTTGCTCCTGGGTATTTGATACCGGTGCGGTTACTCACATTTGTAACTCAAAGCAGGAGCTGCGGAATAAGCGGAGACTGGTGAAGGACGAGGTGACGATGCGCGTCGGGAATGGTTCCAAGGTTGATGTGATCGCCGTCGGCACGCTACCTCTACATTTACCTACAGGTTTAGTTTTAAACCTCAACAATTGTTATTTAGTGCCAGCTTTGAGCATGAACATTGTATCAGGATCTTGTTTAATTCAAGATGGCTACTCATTTAAATCCGAGAATAATGGTTGTTCTATTTATATGAGAGATATGTTTTATGGTCATGCTCCGCTGGTGAATGGTTTATTCTTAATGAATCTCAAGCGTAATGTTACACATATTCATAGTGAATACCAAAAGATGTAAGGTTGACAATGATAGTCCCACATACTTGTGGCACTGCCGCCTTGGTCACATAGGTGTCAAACGCATGAAGAAGCTCCATGCAGATGGACTTCTGGAGTCTCTTGATTACGAATCATTTGACACGTGCGAACCATGCCTCATGGGTAAAATGACCAAGACTCCGTTCTCAGGAACAATGGAGCAAGCAACCAACTTATTGGAAATCATACATACTGATGTGTGCGGTCCAATGAGTGTTGAGGCTCGCGGTGGCTATCATTATGTTCTCACCCTCACTGATGACTTGAGTAGATATGGGTATGTCTACTTAAGGAAACACAAGTATGAGACCTTTGAAAAGTTCAAGGAATTTCAGAGTGAGGTTGAGAATCAACGTGACAGAAAAATCAAGTTCTTGCGATCAGATCGTGGGGGAGAATACTTGAGTCACGAATTTGGCACACACTTAAGGAAATGTGGAATAGTTTCACAACTCACGCCGCCTGGAACACCTCAGCGTAATGGTGTGTCCGAACGTCGTAATCGCACTCTATTGGATATGGTGCGATCTATGATGTCTCTTACCGATCTACCGCTGTCATTTTGGGGCTATGCTTTAGAGACTGCCGCATTCACTTTAAATAGAGCTCCGTCGAAATCCGTTGAGACGACACCGTATGAATTATGGTTTGGGAAGAAACCTAAGCTGTCGTTTCTAAAAGTTTGGGGATGCGATGCTTATGTCAAGAAACTTCAACCTGAAAAGCTCGAACCCAAGTCGAAAAATGCGTCTTCATAGGATACCCTAAAGAAACTATTGGGTATACCTTCTACCTCAGATCCGAAGGCAAGATCTTTGTTGCCAAGAATGGATCCTTTCTAGAGAAAGAGTTTCTCTCGAAAGAAGTAAGTGGGAGGAAAGTAGAACTTGATGAAGTATTACCTCTTGAACCGGTAAGTGGCGCAACTCAAGAAAATGTTCCTGAGGTGCCTGCACCGACTAGAGAGGAAGTTAATGATGATGATCATGAAACTTCAGATCAAGTTGCTACTGAACTTCATAGGTCCACAAGGACACGTTCCGCACCAGAGTAGTACGACAACCCTGTCTTGGAAATCATGTTGTTAGACAACAGTGAACCTTCGAACTATGAAGAAGCGATGGCGGGCCCAGATTCCGAAAAATGGCTGGAAGCCATGAAATCCGAGATAGGATCCATGTATGAAAACGAAGTATGGACTTTGACTGACTTGCCCGATGATCGGCGAGCCATAGAAAATAAATGGATCTTTAAGAAGAAGACAGACGCGGATGATAATGTAACCATCTATAAAGCTCGACTTGTCGCTAAGGGTTATCGACAAGTTCAAGGGGTTGACTACGATGAGACTTTCTCACCTGTAGCGAAGCTGAAGTTCGTCCGAATCATGTTAGCAATTTCCGCATTCTATGATTATGAAATATGGAAAATGGACGTTGAAACGGCATTCCTTAATGGTTTCCTTAAGGAAGAATTGTATATGATGCAGCCGGAAGGTTATGTCGATCCTAAGAATGCTGACAAGGTGTGCAAGCTCCAACGCTCAATCTATGGGCTAGTGCAAGCATCTCGGAGTTGGAACATTCGTTTTGATGAGATGATCAAAGTGTTTGGGTTTACGCAGACTTATGGAGAAGCCTGCATTTACAAGAAAGTGAGTGGGAGCTCTGTAGCATTTCTCATATTGTATGTGGATGACATATTGTTGATGGGAAATGATATAGAATTCTTGGAAAGCATAAAGGCCTACTTGAACAAGTGTTTTTCAATGAAAGACCTTGGAGAAGCTGCTTATATATTAGGCATCAAGATCTATAGAGATAGATCGAGACGCCTCATTGGTCTTTCACAGAATACGTACCTTGACAAGATATTGAAGAAGTTCAATATGGATCAGTCAAAGAAGGGGTTCTTGCCTGTGTTGCAAGGTACGAGATTGAGCACGGCTCAATGCCCGACCACGACAGAAGATAGAGAAAAGATGAGTGTCGTCCCCTATGCCTCGGCCATAGGGTCTATCATGTATGCTATGCTGTGTACCAGACCTGATGTAAACCTTACCGTAAGTTTGGTAGGAAGGTACCAAAGTAATCCCGGCATGGAACACTGGACAGCGGTCAAGAATATCCTGAAGTACCTGGAGAGGACTAAGGATATGTTTCTTGTTTATGGAGGTGACGAAGAGCTCGTCGTAAAGGGTTATGTAGATGCTAGCTTCGACATAGATCTGGATGACTCTAAGTCACAAACCGGATACGTGTATATTTTGAATGGTGGGGCAGTAAGCTGGTGCAGTTGCAAGCAAAGCGTTGTGGCGGGATCTACATGTGAAGCAGAGTACATGGCAGCCTCGGAGGCAGCACAAGAAGCAATCTGGGTGAAGGAGTTCATTACCGACCTAGGAGTCATTCCCAATGCGTCGGGCCCGATGACTCTCTTATGTGACAACACTGGAGCTATTGCCCTTGCCAAGGAGCCCAGATTTCACAGGAAGACCAGGCATATCAAGCGTCGCTTCAACTCCATTCGTGAAAGTGTTCAAAATGGAGACATAGATATTTGTATAGTACATACGGACCAGAATGTAGTAGATCCGTTGACTAAACCTCTCCCTAGAGCAAAACATGATCAACACCAGAACTCTATGGGTGTTCGATTCATCACAATGTAACTAGACTATTGACTCTAGTGCAAGTGGGAGACTGTTGGAAATATGCCCTAGAGGCAATAATAAAATGGTTATTATTATATTTCCTTGTTCATGATAATTGTCTATTGTTCATGCTATAATTGTGTTATCCGGAAATCGTAATACATGTGTGAATACATAAACCACAACACGTCCCTAGTGAGCCTCTAGTTGACTAGCTCGTTGATCAAAAGATAGTCATGGTTTCGTGACTATGGACATTGGATGTCATTGATAACGGGATCACATCATTAGGAGAATGATGTGATGGACAAGACCCAATCCTAAGCATAGCTTAAAGATCGTGTAGTTCGTTTGCTAGAGCTTTTCCAAATGTCAAGTATCATTTCCTTAGACCATGAGATTGTGCAACTCCTGGATACCGTCGGAGTGCTTTGGGTGTACCAAACGTCACAATGTAACTGGGTGACTATAAAGGTGCACTACGGGTATCTCCGAAAGTGTCTGTTGGGTTGGCACGAATCGAGACTGGGATTTGTCACTCCGTATGACGGAGAGGTATCTCTTGGGCCCACTCGGTAATGCATCATCATAATGAGCTCAATGTGACCAAGTGGTTGATCACGGGATCATGCATTACGATACGAGTAAAGTGACTTGCTGGTAACGAGATTGAACGAGCTATTGGGATACCAACGATCGAGTCTGGGGTAAGTAACGTACCGATTGACAAAGGGAATTGCATATGGGATTGATTGAATCCTCGACATCGTGGTTCATCTGATGAGATCATCGAGGAGCATGTGGGAGCCAATATGGGTATCCAGATCCCGCTGTTGGTTATTGACCAGAGAGTCGTCTCGGTCATGTCTGCGTGTCTCCCGAACCTGTAGGGTCTACACACATAAGGTTCGGTGACGCTAGGGTTGTTGAGATATTAGTATACGGTAACCCAAAAGTTGTTCGGAGTCCCGGATGAGATCCTAGACGTCACGAGGAGTTCCGGAATGGTCCGGAGGTGAAGATTTATATATAGGAAGTCAAGTTTCGGCCATCGGGAAAGTTTCCGGGGTAATCGGTATTGTAGCGGGACCACCGGAAGGGTCCCGGGGGTCCACCGGGTGGGGCCAGCTATCCCGGAGGGCCCCATGGGCTGAATTGGGAGGGGAACCAGCCCCTAGTGGGCTGGTGTGCCCCCCATGGGCCTCCCCCTGCGCCTAGGGTTGGAAACCCTAGGGGTGGGGGGCGCCCCACTTGGCTTGGGGGGCACTCCACCCCCCTTGGCTGCCGGCCCCCTTGGAGATTGCATCTCCTAGGGCCGGCGCCCCCCTAGGGGTCCTATATATAGTGGGGGGGGGGGAGGGAGGGCAGCCGCACCCTAGCCCCTGTCGCCTCCCTCTCCCTCCCGTGACACCTCTCCCTGAGCTTGGCGAAGCCCTGCCGAGATCACCGTCACTTCCACCACCACGCCGTCGTGCTGCTGGATCTCCATCAACCTCTCCTTTCCCCTTGCTGGATCAAGTTGGAGGAGACGTCTTCCCAACCGTACGTGTGTTGAACGCGGAGGTGCCGTCCGTTCGGCGCTAGGTCATCGGTGATTTGGATCACGACGAGTACGACTCCATCAACCCCGTTCTCTTGAACGCTTCCGCTCGCGATCTACAAGGGTATGTAGATGCACTACCCTCTCCCTCGTTGCTAGATGACTCCATAGATTGATCTTGGTGATGCGTAGAAAATTTTAAAATTCTGCTACGTTCCCCAACAGATTGTGCAGAAGCATTTGAAATACTTAAGAAAGCATTAGTCTCTGCACCTGTCGTTCAGCCACCTGATTGGAATTTACCCTTTGAAATTATGTGTGATGCTAGTGATTGTGCTGTAGGTGCTATTCTAGGGCAAAGAGTTGATAAGAAATTAAATGTTATTCATTATGCTAGTAAGACTCTAGACAATGCTCAAAGAAATTATGCTACTACTGAAAAAGAGCTTTTAGCAATTGTATTTGCTTGTGATAAGTTCAGATCTTATATTGTTGATTCTAAAGCAACTATTCAAACTAATCATGCTGCTATTAAATATCTTATGGAAAAGAAAGATGTAAACCTAGACTTATTAGATGGGTTCTCTTGCTACAAGAATTTGATTTGCATATTGTTGATAGAAAGGGAGCTAAGAACCCCGTTGCAGACAACTTTTCTAGGCTAGAGAATATTCTTGATGACCCACACCCACTACCTATTAATGATAGCTTTCCTGATGAACAATTAAATGTTATAAGTACTTCTCGTAGTACTCCATGGTATGCTGATTATGCTAATTATATTGTTGCTAAGTTTATACCACCTAGCTTCACATACCAGCAAAAGAAAAAGTTTTTCTATGATTTAAGACATTACTTTTGGGATGACCCACATCTTTATAAAGAAGGAGTAGATGGTGTTATTAGACGTTGTGTACCTGAGCATGAACAGGAACAGATCCTACGCAAGTGTCATTCCGAGGCTTATGGAGGACACCACGCTGGAGATAGAACTGCACATAAGGTATTGAAATCTGGTTTTTATTGGCCTACTCTCTTCAAGGATGCCCGTAAGTTTGTCTTGTCTTGTGATGAATGTCAAAGAATTGGTAATATTAGTAGACGTCAAGAAATGCCTATGAATTATTCTCTTGTTATTGAACCGTTTGATGTTTGGGGCTTTGATTATATGGGACCTTTTCCTGCCTCTAATGGATACACACATATTTTAGTTGCTGTTGATTACCTTACTAAGTGGGTAGAAGCTATTCCAACTAGTAGTGCTAATCATAACACTTCTATTAAAATGCTTAAGGAAGTTATTTTCCCGAGGTTTGGAGTCCCTAGATATTTAATGACTGATGGTGGTTCACGCTTTATTCATGGTGCTTTCCGTAAAATGATTGCTAAATATGATGTTAATCATAGAATTGCATCTCCTTATCACCCATAGCCTAGTGGTCAAGTAGAGTTGAGCAATAGAGAGCTCAAATTAATTTTGCAAAAGACTGTTAATAGGTCTAGAAAGAATTGGTCTAAGAAACTTGATGATGCATTATGGGCTTATAGAACTGCATACAAAAACCCTATATATGGGTATGTCTCTGTATAAAATGGTTTATGGAAAAGCGTGTCACTTACCTCTCGAACTAGAACATAAGGCATATTGGGCCATTAAAGAGCTTAATTATGATTTTAAACTTGCTAGTGAGAAGAGGTTATTTGATATTAGCTCACTTGATGAATGGAGAACCCAAGCTTATGAAAATGCCAAGTTGTTTAAAGAAAAAGTTAAAAGATGGCATGACAAAAGGATACAAAAGCGTGAGTTTAATTTAGGTGATTATGTATTGCTATACAACTCTCATTTAAGATTTTTTGCAGGAAAACTTCTCTCTAAATGGGAAGGCCCCTATGTTATTGAAGAGGTCTATCGTTCCAGTGCCATAAAAATCAACAACTTCGAGGGCACAAATCCGAAAGTGGTAAACGGTCAAAGAATCAAACATTATATCTCAGGTAATCCCATAAATGTTGAAACCAATATTATTGAAACCGTAACCCCGGAGGAATACATAAGGGACACTTTCCAGAACGTTTCAGACTCCGAAAAGGAATAGGTATGTGGTACGGTAAGTAAACCGACTCCAAAACAATTTTTAAGGCAATATTTCTCCGTTTTGGAATATTTAGAAAAATAGAAAAATAAGTAGCAGTCCCGGAAGGACACGAGGGCCCCACGAGGGTGGTGGGCGCGCCCTACCCCCCTGGGCGCGCCCCCTACCTCGTGAGCACCTCGTGTGTCTTCTGGACTCCGTTTTCTTGCACGTTACATATTTTGGTCGGTAAAAATTCATTATATAACCTCCCGAAGGTTTTGACTCCCGTATCACGCAAATATCCTCTATTTTCGTTTCGAGCTGTCCCGTTGCAGATTAAATCAACATGTCTTCCCAGGATTTGGAAGGAGAAAGCTATGTGGATGATTACTTAGCAAATCCAAAGGTCTATGGAGATGTGGAACACGATGGATGGACCATGGAGGAAGAAGAGGACTATGAACCCAAGGGGAAGGAGGAGACGAGCTCAGATGAAGATGAAGCACCATTACCTCAACTTGGGGACATGCACGTGGAGTTCAAAAAGTCAAGTCTCCCTGATAGGGTAAAGAAACCCAAGTTCGAGTTTATCCCTTTTCGTCTCTTGCAGGAAAATAAGCAGGACCTATGCAAAAAGATATTAACCCTGGAGTGGGAGATTGATGATCTGAGGGATCAAAATGCCGTCCTCAAGCGCAAATTAAGGGGGAAGCCTAAGCCATCAACTAAGCCAACTTCACCACCACCTTCTTCACCGACAAAGGAGATATAATCACATGGGTATGGGCACTCCCCTTGGCAACTGCCAAGCTTGGGGGAGGTGCCCCGGTATCGTATCACAATCACAACTCCTATCTTTACCGTTTTTTTCTTAGTTCGATCCTATTAGTAGTATCTTGATCTAGTAGAATAAAGTTTATGGCATGATCTAGTTTTGAGTTTGCTTTTTGATCTCTCTATGTAATCGAGTCCGTGAGTTATATATAATAAAGATTAGTGTTGAGTCAAGGGCTTGATTATTTTGCCACGATCTTGGGTGAATAAAAGAAAAAAGAAAAAGAATAAAAAGAAACAAAAAGTTCATATTGATCTTATTGAGAGTAATGACTTCACATAGAAAGAGTATGATGATTAAAAGTTGTTGGGAGTTGGTAGACATAGCTTTGGTCATTGTTGCAATTAATAGGAAGTAATAAGGAAAGAGAGGTTTTCACATATAGATATATTATCATTGACATCTTTTATGATTGGGAGCACTCATTAAAATATGACATGCTAAAGAGTTGATGTTGGACAAGGAGGACAATGTAATGAGTTATGTCTTTCTTATATCTGAGATAAAATATATTGTCATGGATCCTCTAACTTGTTGAGCTTGCCTTTCCCCCTCATGCTAGCCAAATTCTCAGCACCAAGTAGAAATACTACTTGTGCTTCCAAATACCCTTAAACCAGTTTTGCCATGAGAGTCCACCACATCTACCTATGGATTGAGTAAGATCCTTCAAGTAAGTTGTCATCGGTGCAAAGCAATAAAGATTGCTCTAAATATGTATGATTGATTGGTGTGGGAGAAATAAGCTTTATATGATCTTGTGATGTGGAAGTAATAAAAGCGACAGACTGCATAATAAAGGTTCATATCACAAGGGGCAATATAAAGTGACATACTTTCACATTGAGATTTTATGCATCCAACCATAAAAGTGCATGGCACCCTCTGCTTCCCTCTGCAAAGGGACTATCCTTTATTATTATCTTCTACCTTATGCAAGAGTCATGGTGATCTTCACCTTTTCTTTTCATCTTATCCTTTGGCAAGCTCAGCATGTTGGAAAGAACATGATATATATATATCTAATTGGATGTAGGGGAGCATGAACCATTATTGTTGACATTACCCTTGAGGTAAAAGGTTGTGGGGCAAAACTATAAGCCCCTATCTTTCTCTGTGTCCGATTAAGACTCCGTAACCACAAGTATCGCGTGAGTGTTAGCAATTATGGAGGACTAAATGATAGTTGAGTATGTGAACTTGCTTTTTAGCTCTGACATAGACTCTTTCCGATGTTATGATAAATTGCAATTGCTTCAGTGACTGAGATTATAGTTTGTCGGAGCCCAATAAGGTTTATGATTTATACTTTTGCATTGTGAATAGATCATCACTTGAACATAAGTAATCATATGACAAAATCTATATATGTTGCTGTTATGAGAATAATCATGATGCCTTCATGTCCGTATTTTGTTTTTATCGACGCCTCTACCTCTAAACATGAGGACATGTTTATTGTTATCGGATTTTCGCTCGAGGACAAGTGAGGTCTAAGCTTGGGGAGTTGATACATCCATTTTGCATCATGCTTTTATATCGATATTTATCGCATTATGGACTGTTATTTCACTTTATGTCACAATACTTATGGCTATTCTCTCTTATTTTACAAGGTTTACATAAGGAGGGAGAATGCCGACAGCTGGAATTCTGGGCTAGAAAAGAAGCAAATATTATAGACCTATTCTGCGCAACTCCAAAAGTCCTGAAACTCCATGTAACATCATAAAATAAATAAAGAAAAATCCTCGTCTAAGATGAAGGCCAGGGGGCCCACACCCTGCTCACGAGGGTGGGGGGCGCGCCCCCTGCCTCGTGGGCCCCCTGGTGGCTCTCCGACGTCCATCTTCTCATATATGAAGTCTTTCGATGAGAAAAAAAATAAGAAGGAACTTTTCGGGACGAGACTCCGCCGCCATGAGGCGGAACCTTGGCGGATCCAATCTAGAGCCCCGACAGAGCTGTTCTGCCGGGGATACTTCCCTCCGGGAGGGGGAAATCATCACCATCATCATCACCAATGCTCCTCTCATCGGGAGAGGGCAATCTCCATCAACATCTTCACCAGCACCATCTCATCTCCAAACCCTAGTTCATCTCTTGTATCCAATTCTTGTCTCAAAGTCCGGGATTGGTGCTAGTAGGTTGCTAGTAGTGTTGATTACTCCTTGTAGTTGATGCTAGTTGGTTTATTTGGTGGAAGATCATATGTTCAGATCCTATATGCATATTATTACCCCTCTGATTATGAACATGAATATGCTTTGTGAGTAATTACGTTTGTTCCTGAGGACAAAGGATAAGTCTTGCTATTAGTAGTCATGTGAATTTGGTATTCGTTTGATATTTTGATAAGATGTATGTTGTCTAGCCTCTAGTGGTGTTATGTGAACGTCGACTACATAACACTTCACCATTATTTGGTCCTAGAGGAAGGCATTGGGAAGTAATAAGTAGATGATGGGTTGCTAGAGTGACAGAAGCATAAACCCTAGTTTATGCGTTGCTTCGTAAGGGGCTGATTTGGATCCATATGTTTCATGCTATGGTTAGGTTTACCTTAATACTTTTGTTGTAGTTGCGGATGCTTGCAATAGAGGTTAATCATAAGTGGGATGCTTGTTCAAGTAAGAACAGAACCCAAGCACCGGTCCACCCACATATCAAATTATCAAAGTATCGAACGCGAATCATATGAACGGGATGAAAACTAGCTTGACGATATTCCCATGTGTCCTCGGGAGCGCTTTTCCTATTATAAGAGTTTGTTCCGGCTTGTCCTTTGCTACAAAAGGATTGGGTCACCTTGCTGCACTTTATTTACTTTTGTTACTTGTTGCTCTTTACAATTTATCCTATCACAAAACTATCTGTTACCACTTATTTCAGTATTTGCAGAGAATACCTTGCTGAAAACCGCTTATCATTTCCTTCTGCTCCTCGTTGGGTTCGACACTCTTACTTATCGAAAGGACTACGATAGATCCCCTATACTTGTGGGTCATCACTCCCCTTGTGTCGAATCAATAAATTTGGGTGGAATACTCTACCCTCGAAAACTGTTGCGATCCCCTATACTTGTGGGTTATCAAGACTATTTTCTGGCGCCGTTGCCGGGGAGCATAGCTCTATTCTTTGAGTCACTTGGGATTTATATCTTCTTATCATTATGAAGAACTTGAGAGATCCAAAAACTAAGATTTATCCCTCAACTACGAGGGGAGGTAAGGAACTGCCATCTAGCTCTGCACTTGATTCACCTTCTGTTATGAGTAAGCTTGTGACACCTAAACCTGCTTCTGCTATTCATTCCGATATGTCACATGTTATTGATGATGCCACTTCTGCTATGCATGATACTTATGATGAAACTACTTCTATGCTTGATACTACTGTGCCACTTGGTGAATTTCTTGATTAACAAATTGCTAGGGATAGAGAGAATGAAAATATTGAATCTGATAATACTGATGAAATTGCTGATGAAGACTTGCCTGTTATTCCCGAGGTTTATGTTTTTGATAAAGAAGCTTCTTTAGCTATTCTAGCTTGCAAAGATAGATACGAACTTAAGAGGTTATTAGCTAAATGGAATCAACAATCACTAAATGCTAGAATGAAACCTGACCCAACTTTTGCTACTTCACCTATTTGTGTTACCGATAAGGATTATGAATTATCTGCTGATCCTGATATAATTACTTTGGTTGAATCTGATCCTTTTCATGGCTATGAATCTGAAACTGTTGTGGCACATCTTACTAAATTAAATGATATAGCTACCCTGTTTACTAAAGATGAGAGAACTCGTTACTTTTATATCCTTAAAATATTTCCGTTCTTATTAAAGGGTGATGCTAAGATATGGTTTAATTCTCTTGATCCTGGTTGTGTGCGTAGTCCCCAGGATATGATTTACTACTTCTCTGCTAAATATTTCCCTACTCATAAGAAACAAGCTGCTTTAAGGGATATATATAATTTTGTGCAAATTGAAGAAGAGAGTCTCACACAAGCTTGGGGGAGGCTTCTCCGATTACTTAATGCTTTGCCTGATCACCCTCTTAAAAAATGAAATACTTGATATCTTTTATAATGGACTAGCCGATGCCTCAAGAGATTACCTGGATAGTTGAGCTGGTTCTGTTTTCAGGGAAAGAACACCGGATGAAGCTGAAATTCTATTCAATAACATGCTTACAAATGAAAATAATTGGACACCTCCTGAGCCAGTTCCTGAGCCTATTCCTAAACCAACTTCAAAGAAGAGGGGTATTCTATTTCTCAGTCCTGAAGATATGCAAGAGGCAAAGAAATCTATGAAAGAAAAAGGTATTAAAGCTGAAGATGTTAAGAATTTACCTCCTATTGAAGAAATACATGGTCTTAATTTACCGCCTATTGAAGAAACATATGATCCTAATCCATGACCTATTGAAGAAACTCGTGGTCTTGATAACCCGACACAGGTAGTAAAGGTAAATTCTCTCTATTCATATGATAAAGCTGAAATGCCATTTACTAAATTTGCTAGCCCATGCTTAGATGAGTTTGATAAATTTATGGCTAAGCAAGAAGACTTTAATGCTTATTTTGGTAGACAATTGAAATACAATTCAAATATGCTTGAACACTTGGGTGATTATATGGCTAATGTTAAAGGTGAACTTAAACTTATTAGTAAACTTGCTTCTATGGTTACCACTCAAGTAGAACAAGTACTTAAAGCTCAAAATGATTTGCTCAATGAATTGAATAGTAAGAATAATGATTATGCTGTTAGAGTGGCTACTAGAACTGGTAGAATGACTCAGGAACCTTTGTATCCTGAAGGCCACCCTAAAAGAATTGAGCAAGATTCTCAAATAAATAATATAGATACACCTAGTCCTTCTAAAAGGAAGAAAAAGAAAAATGATAGGACTTTGCATGCTTCTAGTAAACCTATTACTGAAACACCTGAGAATCCAAATGATATTTCTATTTCTGATGCCGAAACACAATATGGTAATGAACATGAAACTAGTGATAATGTTAATGATAATGTTCATGATGATGCTCAACCTAGTAATGATAATGATATAGAAATTGAACCTGCTGTTGATCTTGATAACCCACAATCAAAGAATCAACGTTATGATAAGAAAGACTTTGTTGCTAGGAAACATGGTAAAGAAAGAGAACCATGGGTTCAGAAACCCATGCCTTTTCCTCCCAAACTATCCAAGAAAAAGGATGATGAGGATTTTGAGCGCTTTGATGAAATGATTAGACCTATCTTTTTGCGTATGCGATTAACTGATATGCTTAAAATGAATCCTTATGCTAAGTACATGAAAGATATTATTACTAATAAAAGAAAGATACCGGAAGCTGAAATTTCCACCATGCTTGCTAATTATACTTTTAAGGGTGGAATACCTAAGAAACTAGGAGATCCCGGTGTACCAACTATACCATGCTCTATTAAAAGAAATTATGTTAAAACTGCTTTATGTGATCTTGGAGCCGGTGTTAGTGTTATGTCTCTCTCTTTATATCGTAGACTTGATTTGAATAAGTTGACACCTACTGAAAAATCTTTGCAAATGGCTGATAAATCAACTGCTATACCTGTCGGTATTTGTGAGGAAGTGCCTGCTGTAGTTGCAAACGTTACTATTTTAATGGATTTTGTTATTCTTGATATTCCCGAGGACGATAGTATGTCTATTATTCTTGGAAGACCCTTTTTGAATACCGCAGGGGCTGTTATTGATTGCACTAAAGGCAATGTCACTTTACATGTTAATGGTAATGAGCATACGGTACACATTCCGAGGAAACAACCTCAAGTCCACAGTATCAATTCTATTGGAAAAATTCCATCGATTATTTTTGGAGGTTTTGAATTTCCTCTCCCTGCTATCAAGAAGAAATATGATATTCTTATTATTGGGGATGTGCATATCCCCGTTGAGGTAACATAGTGTTATTCGAAATTTCTCTGGTTCCATGTTATTCGAAATGAGTTCGTTAATAAGAGTTGATCAACCTTGTTAGTGGATTCCTTTTGATGATCATGATATGGATGAAACTAGAAAGCACAACCTTTTGTACCCTACTTTTACTTTCTATTATTTATATTAAATAAAATAAAAATAAATTTTTTTCTGTCTGTTATCTGATTATCCATGTAATATAAAAATACCCCGAAAATAAAAGTTCTCCAAATGCCCTGAAATTTAAATATGATTTTTTCCAGAATATTTGAGAATATTTGGCACTAAAACACAGCAGGGGGTGACCACCTGCCCACGAGGGTGGAGGGCGCGCCCTACCCTCCTGGGCGCCCCCTGCCTCATGGGCCCACGGTGGCCCTCCTCCACTTATCCTTTCACCCACACACTCCTTCTTCCTCCCACAAACATGAACAACCAGCTCAAACCCGAGTCCAAGCTCGTTTTGCTGTCATTTTCGATCTCCTTGCTCAAAGCACCTCTCACAAAACTGCTTGGGGAGATTGTTCCTTGGTATGTGACTCTTCCATTGGTCCAATTAGTTTTTGTTCTAGTGCTTTATTCATTGCAAATTTGTGCTGCCTAGGTGACCATGTTCTTGAGCTTGCATGTCAAATTTATATGGTTCCAAGTAGTTTTGATGCATGATATAGGCTCTGGGCACTTGTAGGAGTAGTTGCTAACAATATTATTGAGTTTGGTTTACTTTTATTTTGAAGTTACTAAAAATTTTCAGAATTTTTCAAAGGAAGAAATATGCTTAGCAAAATGTTCCAGGGTGGTTCTTCAAGGAAGCAAGGACCCAGGCTTGCAATGCGTGATGCTGATGATGAGCTACCAAGAGACGCTCCAGTGCGTCCTTGTGAATGGCCTTCTGAGAACTTTATGGATCGAGTGGGAATTAAGGAAGAATTTAACGCATATTTGCGTAACGCCGATCTTGTGAGCTTCGAGGAAGAGAAGTGCAGCCAGTATCACCAGCTCACTAGTTCCTTTGTGAGGAGGTTTGAATTTTCATCTTGACGTAATTCTCCAACTGTCCTGTTTGATCTTTATGAAAATTCTTACACCATGGACTTAGAGGATTTTACCACTACTTGCAAACTTCCACAATGGGGTAGTATCAGGGATCCTCGCAAATCTGAATTTAGAGATTTTCTTGCTAGCATAACTGTGGGAGAATCTAGAGATATAACACAAGCTACCTTAGGGAGCATTCACTTTCCTGCTATACATTATTTTGCTCTCTTCTTAGGTAGATGCATTAATGGTAAAGATGAAGCATGTCATATGTGTGTCCCTGACCTCAGTATTCTTAGGAGTGTTGTGTTAGGAGATAAATCTTATAATTTGGGAGCCATTGTTGCACGTAGGTTGCATCTTAATAGATTTAATGGATATTTCTTTGGAGGAATTTATGCAACCCACATAGCTAATTTTCTTGGTATAGCCATACGCGAAGATGATATTGAATTACCCCCCTGCTTACCTAGACTTTAATGCTATGGTTCACCACCAGTTTGTCGAGAGGAATGAATCACCTCTCCAGTATCGACTAATCTTTGACAGATGCCATGCTGTCCATATTAGTCTCCATGCTCCTACCTTCTTTGATCATCATGCAAAAGGAAGATATGTTATTACCAGAGAGGAGGCAGATGAGTACGAGAGGAGAGCGGAGGCCGCTCGTCGCCACGCTGCAGCGCAGGAGGCGATAGCCGCTGCATCTCAGTATGACCCCAACTACTATTATGGATATCCGCCAGGCCAGCCGTGGCCATAGACCAACCTAGGCCAAAAGCCTAAGCTTGGGGGAGTACGTATTTCCCATCGACATTACATTTATGTTCACACACTCATTTCTAGATGTCGATGCTCATACTTTTTCATTGTATCATCCATGCTAGTCTACTTTCCTTTTTATGCCTTCTTCTTGTGTGTTTAATAAACCTTAAGAAAAACAAAACAAAATAGTTGTAGCTTTTAATTAGTTTACTTTCCATGCTTGTAGTAGTAACTAAAAAGAAAACCCCAAAATATTTCCTGTTTTTCTTTTTGCTTGTTAGGAGCTTTCCCGTGTAAATAGTTTTATTTCTTTTCTTTTCTTTGGGGGTCGATAGGACAAGACCATGATTAAATTGTTGAAGTGGCTCTTATATGCATTGTTGTTGATCTGACAAAAGAGCCCATATTGCCTTGTCTTCTCTTGTTTATTGAATGCTTGCAGATTCCAGCTTAGTCCAATGCACGCGCACTATTATTATTATTCACATCGTTCGGTCGTGCAAGTGAAAGGCAATTATGACGATATATGATGGACTGACTAAGATGAGAAAGACTGGTATGAACTCGACCTCTTTTGTTTTTGTAAATATGATTAGTTCATCGTTCCTGATTCAGCCTATTATGAATAAAAATGTTTGCAATGACAACTAGAGATCATAGTTCTTGTGCCATGCTTGATTAGCTATGAGTTATAATGGTTTACCTTGCGTGCCTACATGCTATTGAAATGGTTATGATGTGGTATGATAGGGTGGTATCCTCCTCTGAAAGATTTAATTGACTTGACTTGGCACATGTTCACGCATGTAGTTGAAACAAAATCAACATAGCCTTCACGATATTTATGTTCATGGTGGATTATATCCTACTCATGCTTGCATTCGGTGTTGATTAATTTTAATGCATGTTCATGACTGTTGTCGCTCTCTAGCTGGTCGCTTCCCAGTCTTTTGCTAGCCTTCACCTATACTAAGCAGGAATACTGCTTGTGCATCCAATCCCTTAAACCCCAAAGTTATTCCACATGAGTCCACTGTACCTACCTATATACGGTATCTACCTGCCGTTCTAAGTAAATTTGTATGTGCCAAACTCTAAAACTTTAAATAAATATCCTGTTTTGTATGCTCGAATAGCTCATGTATCAACTAGGGCTGTCCGTATCTTCCATGTTAGGCGGGTTATTCTCAAGAGGAGTGGACTCGGCTCCTCACTCACGAGAAAATGGCTGGTCACCGGGATGCCCAGTCCCATGCTTTATGCAAACTAAATCAAAATAATTGCAAACAAAACTCCCCCTAGGACTCTTGTTAGTTGGAGGCACTCGTTGTTTCGAGCAAGCCATGGATTGATGCTTGTTGGTGGAAGGGGGACTATAAACTTTACCATTCTGTTTGGGAACCTCCTATAATGTGTGTAGCATGGAAGATATCGCCATCTCTTGGTTGTTATGTTGACAATGAAAGTGTACCGCTCAAAATATTATTCACCTGTATTTCAAAACCGAGCTCTGGCACCTCTACAAATCCCTGCTTCCCTCTACGAAGGGCTTATCCATTTACTTTTATGCTGAGTCATCATCCTCTTAACAAATGTAACATCCCAAATTTTCAATTTGGAATGTTATACATTAGAGCATCTTGCATATCATATTTTACTTTGCATTTTGGTTGATCCTAGAAAATTCTACGCAACTCAATGACCCACGGAGAGAGTTGGGGATTTCATTATTTTCATATTTGAGTTTTCTCAAAATTTGAGAATAGGATCATTTGATTTTATTTATTTTATCATCAATTATTTCTATTACAAAATTATGAGAGAGGGAATAAAATGACTTTCCCAAAATAAAGAAATATTGAGGATTCAATAATAAAATCAAATAAGATTTTATTTCAGAGTTTTTCGGTGTTTTATTTGAATTTAGGAAAATGTGCGTTTTTAAAAATTGCATTTAGGTCCCAAATAAATGTTCACCTTGTGCGGCTTGATTTTAGAAGCCCGTGAAAATTTATTTCGGAATTTTTGGAGTCCGTTTAGTATTTCTTTTTATTTTTCTTCTGAGCGGAATAATTTAAAAAAAAACGAACCGACCTACGGGCCGTGTCCGACTAGGACTCCGGCGCGAGGGGGGTCTTTATAAGCCGGGGCAGCCCACCCCGAGGGAAACCCCAGCCCAGCCGCCGCCCCGCCCTAGCCGCCGCCGCCATCGTCCGCCGCCGGATCCCGCCGCCGAGGTTCGTCGCGCCTCATTTTCCGTGCCGTCGTAAAAAAAATCAGCGTTCGTCGTTTTTCTTTTTCTCGGATTAAATCCGCGATTTTTCTGGTCGCGAGTCCTGATCCGATTTACGTTTTAGTATAACTTTCCGCTCGTTTATCGAAATCAGGCGATTCAAGCGCCTAGGGATCGTCTCGAAACCCTCTATCCGTTTAACCAACTTAAACAAGTTTTTGCTACTATAAAATTTGCCCTAGATCCAGATTACTAGAACGAAGTTGTTTTCTTTCGCCGTTGGATTTTCGTTGCTTCGTTCGATTTGATTCTTTTTGCCAACCGGAGTTCTTAAGTTGAACCTTCTGGTTAGATATCTTATTTGAGTTTTACCTATGCATTAGATGAGTACTTATTGTATGCTTGTTTGTTTGTCTGCGATAGAATACCCAGAGTGCGCCGCCTGTTACTTCGAATCGTTAGGTTTCGCGGATCATCAGCAAGGCAAGTAACACTTTGATCATACCTTTTCTACTACCCAGTTTTATTGCATTAGATCAATCCTCACACATTTCATGATTAGGATCTAATTAAATTATGGGATGGGAAGTAGATGAGGTAGTACCTATTACCTGTTTATTATCAAACCTTTGGGAGTTACTTCTACGTTTGCTTATTATGCCATGCTATGCTAGTAGACATGGATTGGATGAGTGATATCCATGACATATGTGAGATTGTTAATTAATGGTTTATCTAAGGTGGCAACTTAAACACACATCTGGGTGGATTGAGGCACCTGGGTATTCCAGGACTTGCATGTTTTCTTTTGGACCGCCACCCAGGCTCAAAGGGATCATGAGACTATTCATACTAGAAACTTCCGTGTGCAGCCACAAGCTATTATGGACTCTAGCATAGTTGACTAAGTTGTGCGAACTCTTACAGTGGTAGACTAGCAGATGTAGGGGATGTAGGTGGTACGGTCTACCCGATCATAAGGTGCTAGCGCTTCTCAAAGACTATGTCTCGGTCATCCGTCTTCTCAAACACCATGTAGTGCGAGAAACTAAACGGAGGCGATCGAGTCTTGTGGGGAAAAGTGCGCAAACCTCTGCAGAGTGTAATAAACTATCATGGTTGGCCGTGTCCCCGGTTATGGACATCTTGAGTATCTAGTACCTGGATTATCATGTGAATCTCAACATGTTACTCTAAATTAATTTTGTTGGGTTATGTTTAAAGATGATGTTTAATTGGAATTGAGAATGCTGTGAACCATTATCAATGTTTAACAACCACCATGATAGTAATTAAATTTTATTCCTTTGAAGTAGGGAAAAATTGGCTTTATGCAAAACTGTAACCATAGAGCTTTCCACCGGCCAAATATGCATGTAGTATAGCTGTTTCATTCCATTACTCTCTATGTGTTACCTTGCCAGCATATTCCATGTGCTGACCCGTTTCGGGCGGCAACGTTAATGTTTCAGACTTTTCAGACGATGATTAAGGAGTTTTTAGGTCGTGGTTCTATACTCAGTGATGCCATTGGAGTTGATGGACTCACTTATCTTCCAAGCCTTCCGCTATTATCGTTATTAGATGGCCTTAAGCCATATTTATTGTAATAAGTTCTCTTTTGGAGACACTCGATGTAATAAGTGTGTGATTGCTACTCTGCTATAAATCCTCCGAGTACTGCATGGTGTCAGCATTACTGATCCAGGGATGACACCGGAGCACAGAGATCAGACCGTTTGAAGTCTGGTCGCTACATTAAAAAGCATCAGTTGGAGAGCACTTCTATCATTTGCATTCATTATTGTTAGTTTACATTGGGTATGACTTGTCTGGATCTCTTTTACCATGAATTAAAATGTCTAGTCAGTCCTTGATCTTTAAAGGTGCTCTGCATTTATGTTTTGCGGTCTCAGAAAGGGCTAGCGAGATACCATCTTGTTATATCATATTATGATTGTTTTGAGAAAGTGTTGTCATCCGATATTTATTATTATTGCTCACTAGTTGATTATGCCATTGATATGAGTAACTTGAGACCTGAGCGTTATTGCGAATGTGTTTAGTTATAATCTTTGCTGAAAACTTAAATGCTGGCTTTACATATTTACAACAACAAGAGCAAACAGAGTTCGTAAAAGTTTTTCTTTATCACTTTCAGTTTGTCAACTGAATTGCTTGAGGACAAGCAAAGGTTTAAGCTTGGGGGAGTTGATACGTCTCCGTCGTATCTACTTTTCCAAACACTTTTGCCCTTGTTTTGGACTCTAACTTGCATGATTTGAATGGAACTAACCCGGACTGACACTGTTTTCAGCAGAATTACCATGATGTTATTTATGTGCAGAAACAAAAGTTCTCAGAATGACCTGAAACTTCACGGAGCAACTTTTTGGAAAATATCAAAAGTACCTGCAAAAGATGAAGGCTAGGGGGCCCACCACCTGTCCACGAGGGTGGGGGGCGCGCCTGCCCCCCTAGGGCGTGCCCCCTACCTCGTGGGCCCCCTGGAGCTCCTCCGACTCCAACTCCAACTCTATATATTGTGTCAGGGAGAAAAAAATCAGAGAGAAGAATTCATCGCGTTTTACGATACGGAGCCGCCGCCAAGCCCTCAAACCTCTCGGGAGGGCTAATCTGGTGTCCGTTCGGGGCTCCGGAGAGGGGAATCCATCGCCATCGTCATCATCAACCATCCTCCCTCACCAATTTCATAATGCTCACCGCCATGCGTGAGTAATTCCATCGTAGGCTTGCTGCACGGTGATGGGTTGGATGGTATCTATCATGTAATCGAGTTAGTTTTGTTAGGGTTTGATCCCTAATATCCACTATGTTCTGAGATTGATGTTGCTATGACTTTGCTATGCTTAATGCTTGTCACTAGGGCCCAAGTGCCATGATTTTAGATCTGAACCTATTATGTTTTCATCAATATATGAGAGTTCTTGATCCTATCTTGCAAGTCTATAGTCACCTATTATGTGTTATGATCCGTTAACCCCGAAGTGACAATAATCGGGATACTTACCGGTGATGACCGTAGTTTGAGGAGTTCATGTATTCACTATGTGTTAATGCTTTGTTCCGGTACTCTATTAAAAGGAGGCCTTAATATCCGTTAGTTTCCGTAAGGACCCCGCTGCCACGGGAGGGTAGGACAAAAGATGCCATGCAAGTTCTTTTCCATAAGCACGTATGACTATATTCGGAATACATGCCTACATTATATCAATGAACTGGAGCTAGTTCTATGTCACCCTAGGTTATGATTGTTACATGATGAACCGCATCCGGCATAATTCTCCATCACTGATCCATTGCCTATGAGCTTTCCATATATTGTTCTTCGCTTACTTACTTTTCCGTTGCTATTTCTATCATCACTACAAAATACCAAAAACATTACTTTTGCTATCATTAATTTTTGCTACTGTTACCACTATTACCATATTACTTTGCTACTAAACACTTTGCTGCAGATATTAAGTTTCCAGGTGTGGTTGAATTGACAACTCAGCTGCTAATACTTGAGAGTATTCTTTGGCTCCCCTTGTGTCGAATCAATAAATTTGGGTTGAATACTCTACCCTCGAAAATTGTTGCGATCCTATACTTGTGGGTTATCACATATCACTAAGCATTTTGAGCAAGTAACTCATTAAGCAACACCTCATCCCCTTTTAATAGTATTGGCTTTGCCTATGGACTCAATGTGATCTTGGATCACTAAAATTAAAATGTAGAGTCTTGAGCTTGAGCTAACATGTGTTCTTAGTATTTTGAGGGGTCCATTTTCTGATCCATGCCATGCCAAAACATTGAGCTTCCTGAAATATTTATCTTGAAATAGCATTAGCTCAATGGGCTATATGTTGTTAGGAATTACCAAAACCACCCAGGGATAGTTGCACTTTCAATCTCCCCCTTTTGGTAGTTGATGACAACATATAGATCAAAGCTTCGACAAATGATAATAAGATTGAAAAACATCGTTGCTTTGAGAAGTATGTGATAAGCAAGAGCTCCCCCTAAATTTGTGCATTATGTAAAATTTGCTTTTGAGTGCAAATGCACAATCGATTAGGATCATGGGTTACTCTTCCATGTCACATACATCTTGGTGAAGCGCTCAAAATGATAGAAATTAAAAGCATACACTCATCACCAGGCAAGCGAATGATCATATATGGATATAAAGATAGTATCATCTAAACAAGCATTAAGGTAGAAAATGATTAATCACATGATCACACAAGTATCTCACACAAGGACATAAAGTATCTCACACAATAAAAAGTTCAACCAAGGCAAAGATGCAAAACACTCTCTCGAAGCCTATGATCTATACATATTTCTCCCCCTTTGGCAACAAGTTACCAAAAAGTTCAAATATGCATAGTGCTATGCGTTTCTCAGGTTTGGTCTTCGGGAGGTGGTGTAGAGAGAACTCCAAGGACGAAGGCATCCGTTGATGTAGTTGGAGCTGGTGGAGTGGCTGTTGGAGGTGGCACTGGAGCTGTAGTTGCTGGTGCTGATGCTATAGCTCTAGAATCTGTCACTGGCACGGCAGCAGATCTCTGACTCCGTGGCACTCACTGAAATGCATCTGTGGTTGCCTTGCCTCTCTTCTCTTCTGCTTCCTCCTAGAGCTGCTCAACTGCTGTTTGAATCTCAGTTACCTTCAAATCAAGATCATAAAATTTGGTCTCTATGATCCTCTCCAATCTCTTCTGGTTTTGAGTCAGGGTGGCCAAGCCCTTCTCAATCCTCAGTGTAGACTGGATCAAATATGCAAGTTGATCTTGCTTGCTCTTCAGGAAAACCTGAGATGCCTCTTCAACACTTGGCATCTTGGCAGCTTTCTTAGCCTTTGCTTTGGCTCTCTTCTCCTATGCTTGAACTGATGATGGTTCCTCCTCATTCATCACAACAATATTATCTTCAAAATTAGGATGCATGGGTAGATGCTCCTTATCCAACAGATATGTTCCTATGCCCATCTTGGAGTTGATGAGCTCCTGAATGTGTGGAGCATACCCACAACTTCTCTTCTGGTCAGCAGCAGTCCTCTTGATTGTCTCTACAATCAGACTCATGACCTTGAACTTTTTAGGGACATCAAAAAGCTGTAGCAGGTTGATAGAGTGCCCTCTGATCATCTTGTGATCTCCTGACTTGGGTAGCAGAGTGTGCCTTAGGATCCCATTGATAGTAGGCAGACCAGACAACAAGAAATGTACAGATCCAAGCTTGTGAGTCTCCAAAGCTTTATCTGGGATCTCCTTGTACATGTTAGCCATAGTGTTGTGGTCCTTCTTCTTCTTGGCATACACATCGAAGTCATCTTCATGTTCTTTTGGGGAATTTATCAATTTTGCCCATTCTTCAACTGTGGATTGGTACCTAGTACCTTCTGACATCCATATGATCTTCCCATCTGGGTAAAAGTGAGCAGTGGAGTAAAACTGCATGATCAGCTCATCATTCCATTTTGTGAGCTTCTGTCCAACAAACTCATCTACTCCACATGCTTTGAAGCTATCATAAACTCCTGGAAAGTGATCTTCATTCTCCTGGATGTATTCCCAATCAACCCATCTCATGTCACACATAATGAGCTTCTTGTCAAGCAGAATAGTTTCATAAAAGTCTTGTTGTTCCTTTGTGTGAAACCTATAGTCAACTGCAGTCCTTCTCCTCACAGCATAGGGATCAGACTATCTCCACAATCTCAGTCCAGCATCTTTTCTGATGTGCATGTCTTCATCTACTAGATGAGTATCACTGTGGTCTGGGATCTTGGGTTTCAACTTTCTCAAAACAAGACTCATCATCTTCTTCTTTAGCTTCAGGCACTGGGGCCTTGTTCTTCTCTTAAGCAGGTATACTTCTGGTGTTCCTCTTGGGCTTAGGAGGCTTTTGAGCTTGAGATTTGGGGGCAGCTTTGGGCTTTAATGTTGCAGCCCCTGACTTTATAGCATCTCCCATAAGCTTCTGAGCTTTGGGTGCTGGAGCATCCTCTTCTTCTTCTTCTTCATCTTCAGAGGGATCTTTCATCATGGAGGGCTTGCCAATGACTCTAGAAATGGTCTTCTTGACTCTTTCCTTTCTCTTCTTTCCCTCTCCAGCTTCTTTGGGTTCAAGAGTGAACTCCGTTATCTCTTGAGTAGAGGCTCTAGCCTTAGACATAGGAATTTTATTTGCTAGAGCCTTCTTATTCATTCCTAGCTTAACTGTAGCAGCTGTGCCATACTCCTTTTTCAGCACCTTCTTCTTGGAGCTTACTTCCTCCTCAGTGGCAACATAATCCTCATCCTAAGATTCTGAGGTTTTCTTCTTCCTGGATCTGGTGGCTGCCTTTGGCAAGTTGCTGGGAGTGCTCCTGCTCCCATCATCAGAAGTGCTCGAGGGATCTGAACCCTCACTCAACTGCACATGTTCCTCAGACCTATTCTGACTGTCACTCTGATCAGACATCTCTCCAAA
Source organism: Triticum urartu (assembly GCF_056163025.1). Classification (NCBI taxonomy): domain Eukaryota; kingdom Viridiplantae; phylum Streptophyta; class Magnoliopsida; order Poales; family Poaceae; genus Triticum; species Triticum urartu. Next base: position 144,130,580 of record NC_141879.1, on the reverse strand, counting down.
CTCACTGACAGCAGACCCTGTGAATAGATGTAGATGAGATAGAGTGGATGAGCATCACAAAGTGCAGAGTTTTTGCAAAACAGATGACTTAAAAACTTAGTTTTAGTTCTCCACAGAAAGCATTTCAGAGCTACCGATTTGTATACTCGGTGATACCGAAGCAGCTTTTGGAACCTAAACTAGTGAACTCGGTCAGACCGAGTCACAGTTCGGTGGCACCGAGACTGCTAAGGTTTCACGGAGAATTAAACTTGGTCACACCGGTTTGTAGTTTTCGGTCAGACCAAAAATTGCAAGTGCTATGGCCTAAGCCAAATCGGTGAAACCGATTTCTACAACTCGGCTGGTCCGAGATGAGTTCGGAGGAGACCTAACCCTAAATTTTCAAATCAAATCTAACCTAAAGGATGTTTTCAGTGGATAGAGTGTTTGCATACGTGGTAAGGATCATGGCAAAACAATGTGCTATGAATCAAAGGTAAAAGAATAGCACAAGGGTTGAACCCATACCCTAGTTTGGCGGGAGTTCGCTATGACGACAACGACGAAGCAGATTTCTGTTGACGGCCATGGAAACCAGTAGTGGGAGGTCGCTGGCGGCAGGCAGACGATCCAGAGACCCAAGGAGGCAGAGCAGGACACACACGCGGGCTGAGGAGTTTGAAGAAATTTCCAAAATCTCACCCGTGGGTATATATATCCCGACCCTGTCGGTGTGACCGAGTGGAACAACTCGGTGGCACTGAGATGCAGAACTGCAAGCGATTACTGCAACTCGGTGTGACCAAAAAGTTCAAATCAGTTGCACCGAGATTGAAAACCTAGATCAACTTAGTGATCTCGGTGTGACCGAAATGGATGACTCGGTCATACCGAAATGCATAAAGAGGCTTTGGAAGTTTATGTCTGTGACGAATCGGGGACTCCCAGTGCTCCTCACACAGAGTGGTTCAAATCTGACTTGATCAAACTTTGTGATGTAGCATGAATAGAGTTTGAGACGAGAAAAGCATAGATAGCTAGAGGAAGTCCTTAGGCATTCTTGTCCATCCATTTGGCAAAAGAGAAAAAGCCAAACAATCAAAGCAACAAATGGATGTCCTTGTTGGAGAAATTGACAAGGAGCTGCGAATCGTCCTTGATGGTGAGGCGTTTCACCCCCAGGGCAGCTGCGGCCTTCATGCCCGCTATTAAACCTTCATACTCCGCTATGTTGTTGGAGACCTTTTCGCCTTGCTGGAAACAGAGCTGCACGGCGTAATAGAGCTTGTCCTGGGTGGGCGATATTAGCACCGCCCCAGCCCCTGCGCCGTGTCTGGAGAACGCCCCATCGAAGTACATGACCCAGCCTTCTGGCGCCTCACTTCCCGGGGACAGGGACCGATCCTCGTCGGCCTTGAGGCCTGGCGCCTCCGTCCATTCTTCCACAAAATCTGCCAACGCTGCTCCCTTGATGACTCTGGTTGTGCTGAATTCGAGCTGAAACGCTTGTAGCTCTATGTTCCACTCAGTGACCTTCCTAGCTGAATTGGGGCTCCTGAGCACCCTCTCCAGGGGGTATGACGAGACGACCTTGATGGGGTGACCCTGAAAATAGTGCCGCAGTTTGCGCGAAGCCACCAGTAGCGCGAGGAGGAGTTTTTGGGGCATGGGGTACCGTGCTCTTGCATCCCGCAACACTGTGCTGACGAAGTACACTGGGTACTCAATGAGATGGAGTGCGTCAGTGCTGGTGGCTCCCTTCGGGGACCGTGGCGCCTCTTGAGGCAACGGGGCCTCCTGAGACTGGCCATCTGGAAGAGGGGCCTCTTCCGCCTCTCGTGCGCCCCTCTGCGGCGGCTGATCCTCCCCAGCCATGACGGCGGTTTCTGTGGGCCTTCCTTGTCCCTGTCCTACCTTATCCCGGGCTGCAGCCGTGGTTTTGATCTGGCGCTCCTCTCTGACTGCTACCAAGGCTGCGCTGGCGGAGTAGGGAGTGGCGGCGAGGTAGAGCACCAGGGGCTCCTGAGGGCGCGGGGCCACTATGACCGGTGGGCTGGTCAGGTATCTCTTGAGATCCTGGAACGCCTTGTCAGCATCTTTAGTCCACTCGAAGGGCCCCTTTTCTTCATTAGCTGGAAGAAGGGCAGGGCTCGTTCCCCTAACTTGGAGATGAAGCGCCCTAGCGCGGTCACGCGCCCCGTGAGCTTCTGCATTTCTTTGAGGGTCTTTGGCGGGCTCATATCTTCCACTGCCTTGACCTTCTCCGGGTTAGCCTCGATGCCTCGGTGGGACATGAGGAAACCCAAGAGCTTGCCCGAGGGGACTCCGAACACACACTTCTCTGGGTTGAGCCGTAGGTTCACTGCATTGAGGCTCGCGAAGGTTTCCTCCAGGTCTTGTATCAAGGTCCTGGCCTCCCGAGATTTTACCACGATGTCATCGACGTAAGCTTCAACATTCTTCCCGAGCTGCGGGCCCAAGGTGATATGCATCAGCCGCTGAAAGGTCGCCCCTGCGTTATGCAGCCCGAATGGCATGCAGGTGTAGCAGTACACCCCGCACGGGGTTAGGAAGGCCATCTTCTCGACGTCTTCCACCGCCATCTTGATCTGGTGATACCCAGAGAAGGCATCCAGGAAGCACAGAAGGTCGCATTCCGCAGTGGAATCAACGATCTGGTCGATGCGGGGGAGCGGGAACGGATCTTGCGGGCACGCTTTGTTGAGGTTGGTGAAGTCGACACACATGCGTTCCTTCCCTCCCTTCTTCGGCACAACGACAGGGTTGGCCAACCAATCTGGGTATCAGACCTCGCGAATGACCCCAGCGGCCTCTAATTTGTGGGTCTCTTGGACGATGAAGGCCTGCTTTTCTGTGGACTGCCGCCTGGCCTTCTGCTTCACAGGGCGCAAGTTGGGGCACACGTTGAGATGATGCTCAATTACGCTCCTGGGGATCCCTGCCAACTGGTCCAGCTCCCAAGCGAATACCTTCTTGTTTGCGCGCAGGAACACGACCAGGGCCTCCTCCTGCTCGGGTTTGAGGTGGGCACCTACGGTGAAAGTGGCATTGGTGGACCCATCCTCATCGACGGGTACCTGCTTGGTTTCTGCTTTGTCTTGGGTGAACAACTGCTTCTTCTTGGCGGGCGCAGGCCCCTTGGGCTCGGGGGCCCCCAAGTCGGCAGGCTGTGCCGACGCTGCTCTCCCGAAGACGAGCTTGAGCACCCGCAGAGCGTCACCGGTGTCCCCGTGCACGGTGAGGACACCGCTGCTCCCGGGCATCTTCATGAGGTTGTACGCCGGGTGCGTCGCGGCCATGAACTGGGCCAGCGCTGGCTAGCCGAGGATGGCGTTGTAGGGGAGGCCGATGTGGGCGATGTCGAAGTCGACCAGCTCCGTGCAGAAGTTGTCGTAGGTGCCGAAGGTCACTGGGAGCCGGATCTGCCCCAAGGAGCTGGACGACGTGCCCCCAACGCCTGAGAAGGGCCGGCTGGGCTGCAACCGTTCCAGGGGTATGCAGAGGAGGTTGAAGGCCTCGACTGAGAGCATGCTGAGGCCTGCCCCCCCGTCGATAAGAGTTCTGGTGATGGCCACCTGGCAGATGGTGGTGGTGCATAGCATGGGGAGGGTGCCCGAGCCGGCCGAGTTGGAGGGGTGGTCCTCCGGGCTGAAGCTCAGGCCGGTCTCCGGCGCCGCCCGACCCAGGGGAGCCCCCTGCCGTGTGGAAGCAACGCTGACCCGGCGGATGAACGACTTGACATGGTAACTTGTAGGCGGCGCCTGCGAGCCGCCCAAGAGGGCCGCGACGACTGGGGGTGTTGGTGCAGCGCGATAGGCGGGGAAGAGGTTGCGGGGCTCCGTGGGCGCGCGAAGCACGCGGGACGAAGAACCAGCCAGGGCGAGTGAGGGAGTCGCGGTGCGGCCGTCTTGGCGCATGGATGGATGCTGAGACGATGCCTGCTGCTCGTCGCCCGCTAGGCCGGTGGCGGCGTTGACGGCGGGCGACGGGGAACGGCGAGGACGCCCGCCGACAGGGGCTGTCTGGGCGACGCGGGAAGCGAGGGCGGCCCGGCGCTCCGTGCGGGCCCGACGTGCGTCAGACATGAGTGTGATGGTCGGAGGAGAGCGGAGCGGTGGAAGACGAATTCCGGCGCACCCCTACCTGGCGCGCCAAATGTCAGATTTCGGGTTCCGGCAGACCCTTGAGGTTCGAACACTGGGGTGCGCACGGAGATTTCGCCTCCTACCTTCCGGCACCCCTCCGCCACGCTAGGATCAAGGCTATGAAAAGAACAACACATGGGACACAGGGTTTATACTGGTTCGGGCCACCGTTGTGGTGTAATACCCTACTCCAGTGTGTGGTGTGGTGGATTGCCTCTTGGGCTGATGATGATGGACAATACAAGGAAGAACAGCCTCGCGAGGGTCTGTTCTTGGCTGGGGCGATGAACTGCTGGGAGGAGTTCAGCCACCTTTCTCTATCTCACTCTCTCTCTCTCTTTACCACCTCTCTACTTGTCGAGCCCTTGGAGGGAACTGAGCCGAACCGACCCCTTGCTACGTGGGTGGCCGGTCCTATTTATAGTGGCCCTGATCCTCTCCCCAAATATTGAGCGGGAAGGGAGCCAACAATGGCAGGATAATTTGAAGGGGGATAGCAAGTATCAACTATCCTGACAAAAGTAGTCTTCGCCTGCGCAAAGCTCTTGTGATGACGCCGTCTTGGGCTCCACGGTGACCTCCGTCTCGTAGTCCTCCTGGCCTTGGTCTCGTTGCACCGAAATGGCAACCTTTGCCTGATGCCTCGGTACTCCGCGGCTGCGCTTGCCCCCTTTGTACCAAAGAGGAAAGGAGGACGCTGCGCGGGCTAGCACCCGCCAGGCACCCTGAGTCGTCATGGCTTGCGTCACGGGCACCTCGCGAGGTACCCCGCCTTGATCTCTCCGCCTCCTCGTGAGCCAGCCTAACGAGGCCGCGCCTGAGGAAGCTCCGTGCCATCCGCCCCGCGAGGCTTGGCCCCTCACGAGGGTCTTGAGTTTGTGTTGGTGAAGATGGGCCGTGCTGGGCCCCCCTTTGAGCCACGCCGCAGGCCGCAGGCAGGCAAGTCTGGGGACCCCCGTTCCCAGAACGCCGACATTGACCACGTTGACCATGCCGCACTCAGAGAACCAGGGTGGTGGACGACGGCAAGGCCTAGGAAGGGAACGACACAGAGACAGGGAAGACTCGGCAGTTGTTTCCCACGCGGAGGGGAGTATGAGGGTTTACTGGTCCGTCTGTCGTCGTTGGGGAATAACAGCAGGTGTGGGTGAGTAGAGGGATGGCCAGGCCAGCATTGGGAGTAGGGTGGGTCAATGAGGCCTGTGCGGCATCACAGCCAGCCACGGGAGGGGGGAGGAGGCAGTCCCGCCGGTGCTTGCTTGCACCGCTGGAGCAGGAAGAGCAGAGATTGAAGAAGCATGAAGACCATTGGATGAACATCCAATAGCCACCGCTCTCCTGTGTTGACTAAGTTGACACGGCGTTGCGTGTGCGTACCTTTTTTGGAAAGCGTACGCGTCAACCTATAGTAGGCGCACAAGTCAGCCTCAAATATGTGGAAAATAGCATACAACCCATCTGCCATTATTTCTAATAATTTATTACCAATTTGCTAATTCTTAAGGTTTTTTTGGAGCCCATATTTTTTTGTTAGCATTACAGCCTATATTGTGGCCACGGTTAAAACATTATGTGAAATTTTGCATATTTCGGTGCGGTCCAAACTATTTTTAATCCCGAAATTTCGAGTCACATTCAAGCTAATTTTAAAAATAAATGTATATCAATATAAAATCCAAAAAATTGTCCACGCATAAAAATCAATGGAATTTAAAATCTCGAAATGAAAAATAAATAAATTTGAAACTATTTGCCGGTTTGATGTGTTTTAAAAATGTACAATTCATTTCTCATTACTGATAGCTCATTTTCTGGGCCAGCCAAATGAAGCTCTCCTCGTCTTGAAAGATTTGCAGCCCTACAAGGCTGAAAAAGCGACCTACTTGAAAAAGCACAAAAAAACTGGGCTAGCCATTTTCAGAAAGAAAAAAACTACTGGCTGGTCTTGTGGTAAACATAAAAGAAAAGGCTGTCTAGACAGAGCAGGGTGCCCCGCACAGCCCAGTTGATACCCTGCTTCTGTCTCAAAAACAAAAATAATTGGGAGAGCTGTTGGGTCCCTGGTATCAGCCGCTCGTTGTGCAATTCTCTCGTTTATTGACTACGTTGACAATGGCATGGGACCCAGATGTCAGAAATCGATTAGGAGGAACCATTTTTTGGCTTGAAATAAGGAGGCACTTGCTTGCGTACTGCCATGACATTGGTGGGTCCCTGCTGTCATCCTCTCCACGTACAATCATCTCCTGATTGTGTATGTCTCAACCTGGTAGGCCCACAAGTCAACGTCTAAACCCGTGGCGGACAAATACAACCCATTTAAAAAATAACAGCCCATTCCATACGTTCAAACGGAAAGTTCAACATTGAGAGCAAAGTAACATGTCTGATCCAGATATAGAGTACCGAACTTCCATGTTGACAGCCATCACAACCAAGTTAACTATCTACTCCCACTAATACTCTAGTAGTGTACAAGTACTAACTTACTCTTAGCTAACTAGACGATGGCGGCTGCCATTTGTGGTATATGCTAAACACTGGCACCGACGTCCTCCACCTCGCCTCGAACTTGCCAGAGGTGCGATAGGGCGCGTTGCTCGCGCGCGTTGGACCTTTCCATGCCGGCGTGGTCCACCGAAGCTTCGGCTTCTAAGCGGGAAACCCACTTGATGAGCTGGTAGTAAAATATGGTGTTGCTAACATGTGCGTGCCCGATAGCCTCTAGGGCTATTTGCCGGGCGCTGGCCTCCACGTAGTCGGCCCAGTTGCGGGCGCTCTGCTCGCGACTCAGAGCGTCGGTGCCCTACTGCCCCATGCCCCGCTGGCGGCGCAAATCGGCGATACGCTGCTCCTTCGCCAGGCGGTTGCGTTCCAACAACTCCTCATACTCCGCATTGCCATCTAAAGACCAATAGAATGCGTCCTCCCTCCGCCTGCCTTCTGGTGAAAAATTGAACACTAGTTCTGGCGGTGACCGCCTCCGGCGTCGCCTATTTTGGATGGGCGGGGGCATGACAGACGTGGCGAGAGCGAGGATAAGTGGCGAGCGACGTCGGGCCGGTGGGGGCTTATGAGGATAGGGTGAATTGGGTGATGGTGCCACCGGAGAAGGCCGGGAAATAGTAATTATAGGTGAAAGGTAGGCGAACCAGTGTGTTGCGGGAAACAAGACGGTCATCGCAGTCATCGGAATTCAATGCATAACCAGGCATGGTTTAGCGTGCCAGCTTGTCATGGAAAACTAGAAAAATTGAAATTATGACTATGTCGTCCCGTCCCATCCCGTCAGTGGTGCGTCCCGTCCGTGCTGGGTCGCACGTTGGCATGACGGTCAAACGAGTTTACTCGAATCATCCAGATGAGGTACTCCCTCCTTGTCAAAAATGATTCCACCACTCATCATCTACCTTGGTTGGTGGGATTTTTGAATTGAGCCCTCCAAACCGGAAAGGAGGTAGTACGTGCGTGATCCGCTATTTATTCGTGTAGGATTGAGTAGGTCGGATGGTGTACGTGTAGGATCACATTATCTAATGAACGTTCGCTGGGAGATAAGGCATTTGCGAACGTTTTTGATGGCAGTTTCTTCAGATTCGTATGGCATTTTTCTTCAAAACAGCTTGTCAATTTCTTCAGAGGTAGGCATTTTTATTAAAAAAACTATCACTTTGGATCTTGCCTCGCAACTAAAACTGCTAGGAGCGCATTAGTAGGCTAGCTAGTGATCGATCAGTAACTTGTGAACACTGAGCGAACAGAAATAAGGAATTGTTAGTAACTTGTAAACGTTGAGAACACAGAAATAAGGATCATGCTGTGCACAGTTGTAAGAGCCGATCCGTTCAAAATGTTCACATGAGACTCACAAGCCTGGCATTGTAATATGTTCACATTAGTTGCCCAAATTCACAACCAACTGGTACGATTCCCATACATAAGATTAACATGTTAGTGCTTCTCAATGATTCACATATCATATACAAATATGTAGCTCCAAAAGCAAAGATCTAGAAAAAACATATGTTCTTCCTACTAGCATGGATGCTTCTCTTGGCCAACATTCAGTACAAAGTGAAAGATAAATTTGTTTGTGAAGTCTAAAATTCCTCTTGCAAACATAAGTGGTTTCACCAACAGCTGGAACCATGAGAATGAACCACACATGATGGACAAACATCCACTGCAATATGATTTGGTCTTCTCTCGATCACACGGCGAGACTATTTTTGGAATACAAACTTTAACTTAGGCAAAATGATGCCCATTATATAATCAGACCAGAGCAATGAATCACCTAGTGTTGGCCAATAAATAGTACAGTACTACTTTTGTGCAGTCCATGAAGTGACTATCCAATCTTTCTGATTCTATTTTCAAAGGGCACTACATGCGGTGACTATACTATTCTCTTGTGAAGTTCAACCAAAATTGCTGTCACTTTGTTTGTTTGCCAAATAGCAATGGGCAGACATCTCTGTCTGCACAAATATCAAGCAGCTAGCAAACATATACCCCACCTTGTACTTTCGGTTTAAACACGTCTCTTCCTCTTAGCATATGTCATGTTTTGCCCTGGACAATTTCATATTGAATTGATTTGCTGGTTCAGAGCAGAAATAAGAGCCTATTCTTCATGAGACCAAGGATATCCATGTTCACAGTGATGGAAGAGGTGAAATCGATACAACCAAAATTGAGCATCCAATCATTCAATCATTTCCTACACCTCCAATGTAGGTCCACCCTGGCAATAAATTCACATGCAAACCATGAATATTACTATCTAATGACAATACAAAAAGAGTAGCAAGATAGTAGCAAACCATGTACCTTCGTAATGAACAACTCATAGTGCCACCAATTGGATATAAAGGTTTGGAAGAAAACATGCTCCTATTGTTGAACCATTTGGACTTTTTGTGCAGTTCCACTAAAATCGAGCATCCCTGTTTGCGTAGATATTGAAAGTGTGATAACTATAAAAGTGGCACTAGTTGAAGCATCGACTCACAAATATAAGCATTCCAATTTCTTAATGGGAAAGCTAGCAAGACTGTTTCTAACCACGTGTTTGAAGGAATAAATAAGGCAACATCGGATGATGTCAGGAAGGCATACATAGTATTTTCTTAAAAACTGAACCATTCCTGACCTTTCCTCTTCTTTTAAGCATATTTTGTGCAGTTCAACTAAAATAAAATGCCATCACCGCCTAGATAATTCAGTGACACTGTACAAAAATAAATGAGTTAACATTACATCATGATGTCAGGTATGTAATCGACAGGCATTAGAGACAAACATACAGACCTCCTCCGATAACATAATGAACATTTATTTTAACAAATGTGTGACTAGCTTTACTGGGATAATTTGAGTGAACTCTACACCATCTGTTCCTTAATATAAGACATTTTTGCAGTTCAATTTAAAGTACCCAAACGTCTACTATTTAGAAAAATAGGTAGTAGTTTTCTTGAGCACATATGTGGGAAGCTTGCCACACTTTATATATGTCCATACGCTAATGGAACACCTTTCGAATAGTACAAATATACACTAATCTAGTGGCTAGTGCAACAGTAGAGTAATTTTTTATTTCGGGGTACAGTACAATGGTTTTACCGAATAGATTTCCATAAGCTAGCACTGGAAGATTTCTATAAGCATTAACAATACAAAATGTAAAGGTAACAAGTTTCAACATTGGTATACTAGTGGTGCAAGAGCATTAAACAAAATACAAAAGTCTGAAGGTAACTAGCATTATTAACTAATGACAGTATAAAAAAAATTCCAAACCATGTACCTTCAAGGTAAATATCATTTCGAACTCGAGGGGACTTGAAAAATTGCTATACCAATCTTTATAATTGATCAAACATAAAAACTTGATCAAACGGATCAAGAGAACAGCTGGAGGAGGAGGTGCCCATTCTTGACCTTTCCTCTTCTCTTCATAATTTTCTGTGCAATTTAACCAAAATAAAGTGACATCAGCGCCTTGGCATTTTGGTGACACTGTACAAAAAATTGACTTATCTCATGAAAGTGAGGTAGGTAATCTATAAGCATTAACAGTGCACAAATCTGAAGGTAGTAACAAGTTTCATCGTTGGTATACTGGCTGTGCAACAACATTAGAATGCCTTAGCTGAAAAATCTTTAATACATACACAATCAGCAGCTAACCTTGAAATAATCCAATGACATTAAAAGGCATTGCTTAAATTTATCAGTGGCATTAGACTAAGTGTAGCATTAGTTAAATGCGGCATCACTTTAGCAGTAGCATTGCTTGACTTTACCGCTGGTGTTATACTAACAACAAAAAAGTGGCAATAAGTGCATGGGAGGCCCATTCGGATAGTGGGCGTACCAGTACGATGTACCTCCACGGACGGATAGAGTGGCGAGGGAGGTATGGTTTCCTAGAGAAACAAATATCCAGGCAGCATATGTGGATTACGTCCCATTTTTGTTCTCTTTAGCCACCTTTTTCCTATGTGAGGACAACAAACCGATCGACCTAGTCATTCTCTATTGCGTTGTCATGCCTTTCTACCCTTTTTCAACCAAGAGACACGAGGCTCGTTCGTTAGCTACTGATTTTCCCCTTTTCAACCTAGATGCGGGCTCGATGCCTAGTCTCTTGGACAGTGCAGTCTCCCTTACTTTCCTTATTCAACCTAGACATGGATCAGTCTACATGAAGTAGGGTTTCCTTTAATAGTGCAAATTAAGGTTTTCGTTTGCGTGATTAGTAGAGCAGAGGATAGCAAATTGGGAAGATGGTGTAGTGGAAAAAGATCAACATGCAACGACGTGGTAGATGGGGCAATAGAACAAGGGTATGGTTCGAAAAGAGGTAGCATACCTATGGGTCGGTCGGAAGTGGCTTCGCTTGTGGTCGCCGTCCTCCGCACACACTACGGCAGCAAGCATGGGGCAGGAGTCCATCCCGCGCGGGCGCTAGGTCTGAGAGGACGACTTTTTCGTCAGCGCGTGACCTCGCTCGCCGACGACGAGTGCGTCAATGCTGCACATCCTTTTCTTCTCCCGCGGATCCATGACCACCAGTGAGGAGGTAGAGAGAGGCCATCTTTTTTAGATCTGGAGAGAGGGTGATAGTGTGAGAAGCAAGTGGGAAGCCCCTAGCAAGAAAGCGCTGAAGCTCCAGCCTATATATCTTTTTTGATACTAGTAGTACTAGAGGTGGAGTAGTGGTAGAGTAGTTTATATTTTCTCTGCACACAATACCAGTTAGTCATGCTTGAAAAATGAATGGCACACCATTAAAAAAATGAAGTCGAGAAATAATGCGGCACCTCGGGCCAACATGGAGAGATCACATTTTGCACGAGAAATGACATTCCATGTTTCATTGACATGTGGTCCCGTTCCAACATGTCAGTGAGATGACAGCGAGTACTTTTGTACAATTTCCGAACGGACGTCTATGTAGGCCGGGGCACCTCTTCGTGTACCGTGGCAACCGTCCACCGCCTCTTCGCCTTTCCCTCTCGATTTGGAACTGTTGTCGCACACTCTTCCTCCCTCCTCCATTTGCCTTCACCCTTCCTTCTACCATTGTTCGATCGTCTTCTCCATGGAGGGAACATGCCGGAAACGACCCCGCTATTCTTGCCCCAATCTGAAAGATGACGTGAGATACGTCTCCGTCGTATCTATAATTTTTGATTGTTCCATTCCAATATTCTACAACTTTCATATACTTTTGACAAATTTTTATCCTATTTTTGGGACCAACATATTGATCCAGTGCCAAGTGCCAGTTCCTGTTTGTTGCATGTTTTTTGTTTCGCAGAATATCCATACCAAACGGAGACCAAACAGGATAAAAACAGACGGAGATTTTTTGGAATATATGTGATTTTTGGCAAGAAAAATCCACGCGAGACGATGCCCGAGGGGGCCACGAGGCATGGGGCGTGCCCTAGGGCGGCAGGCGCACCCCTGACCCTCGTGGCCACCCCGTAAGGTGGTCGATGCCCTTCTTTCGCCGCAAGAAATCTAATATCTGGATAGACATCGTGTTAAAATTTCAGCCCAATCGGAGTTACGAATCTCCAGGAATATAAGAAACGGTGAAAGGGAAGAATCTGATAACGCAGAAACAGAGAGAGACAGAGAGACAGATCCAATCTCGGAGGGGCTCTCGCCCCTCCCATGCCATGGAGGCCAAGGACCAGAGGGGAAACCCTTCTCCCATCTAGAGAGGAGGTCAAGGAAGAAGAAGACGAAGGGCCCCCTCTCCCCTTCTCTTCCGGTATGGCCATCATCATCACCACAATCTTCACCAACAACTTCACCGCCATCATCACCAACTCTCCCCCCTCTATGCTGCGGTGTAACCTCTTTCTTACCCGTTGTAATCTATACTTAAACATGGTGCTCAACGCTATATATTATTTCCCAATGATGTATGGCTATCCTATGATGTTTGAGTAGATCCGTTTTGTCCTATGGGCTATTTGATGATCAAGATTGGTTTGAGTTGCATGTTTTATTATTGGTGTTGTCCTATGGTGCTCTCTGTGTCACGCAAGCGTGAGGGATCCCCGTTTTAGGGTGTTGCAATACGTTCATGATTCGCTTATAGTGGGTTGCGTGAGTGACTGAAACACAAACCCGAGTAAGGGGGTTGTTGCGTATGGGATAAAGAGGACTTGATGCTTTAATGCTATGGTTGGGTTTTACCTTAATGATCTTTAGTAGTTGTGGATGCTTGCTAGAGTTCCAACCATAAGTGCATGTGACCCAAGTAGAGAAAGTATGTTAGCTTATGCCTCTCCCTCATGTAAAATTGCAATAATTATTACCAGTCTAGTTATCGATTGCCTAGGGACAAATAACTTTCTCGTAACAGCAAGCTCTCTACTAAACCTAACTTAGTTGTTTCTTTATCTAAACAGCCCCTAATTTTTATTTACGTAATCTTTATTATCTTGCAAACCTATCCAACAACACCTACAAATTACTTCTAGTTTCATACTTGTTCTAGGTAAAGCGAACATCAAGCGTGCGTAGAGTTGTATCGGTGGTCGATAGAACTTGAGGGAATATTTGTTCTGCCTTTAGCTCCTCGTTGGGTTCGACACTCTTACTTATCGAAAACTGTTGCGATCCTCTATACTTGTGGGTTATCAAGACCTTTTTCTGGTGCCGTTGCCGGGGAGCAATAGCATGGGGTGAATATTCTCGTGTGTGCTTGTTTGCTTTCTCACTAAGTAATTTTTATTTGCTGTTCTTAGTTGTTGTTTATCTTTAGTTATGGATATGGAACACGAAATACAAAAAAAATTAGGTGTACTTGCTGCTCATGGAGATGAGGAACCTCCTAAAACCCTCGATGCTCGTTATGTGACAGATATTATGTACTACTTTGATAATCCAGAGAAAATCCTATTCAATTTGGTAATGGGAGACATGTTGGATCAACGTGAATACTTTAGGGATTATCGCCTGACTCAAAAAGGGAAACTATTATGGGATCAAATTTATATGTTTTATTGGTATGCTAGGCAACTATGCTTGAGATATGATTATACTTATTGCTCTAGGATGAAGGCTCCACACCTTCCCTTTTCATGTGAATTTAATGATAATGAAACTTTGGTTTGTTATGCTAGAGGTATATATGACTACTATGATGTGGAACAAATAGAAGAATGTGTTGCTTTTATGGGCTCTTATGAAATTGAATCTATGTTCAAAGAATATGAAAATCTTTAGGATGCTATCTACAGACCTGAAAATTTAGCTATCCTTAAATATTGTTATGAGAAATTATGAATATAATTCTGATATTGATGCGTTTATTGAGAAAGTCTCCGCTGTCCCAGAAGAGACTAATATTTTGCAGGAATTTATGGAAGAAGAAATTGATGAAACTATGAGCTCATTGGATGAAAAAGATGAGGAGGAGAGCGAAGGACAAAAGGAGGAAGAGCGGATTGATCACACATGCCAACCTTCTAATGAGAGTAACTCTTCAACTCATACATTGTTTAATTTCCCTTCGTGCTTACTAAAGGATGAATGCTATGATAATTGCTATGATCCCATTGATTCTTTTGAAATATCTCTTTTTGATGATGGTTGCTATGCTTGTGGCCAAGATGCCAATATGAATTATGCTTATGGAGATGAACTTGCTATAGTTCCTTATGTTAAACATGAAATTGTTGCTATTGCACCCACACATGATAGTCCTATTATCTTTTTGAATTCTTCAAACTACACTATATCGGAGAAGTTTGTGCTTATTAAGGATTATATTTATGGGTTGCCTTTTACTACTACACATGATGATTTTGATAGATATAATATGCATGTGCTTGCTGCTCCTACTTGCAATTATTATGAGAGAGGAACTATATCTCCACCTCTCTATGTTTCCAATATGATACAATTGCAAGAAACTGTTTATACTATGCATTGGCCTTTACTTTGTGTGCATGAATTGTTCTTTTATGACATGCTGATGCATAGAAAGAGAGTTAGAATTCGTCATTACATGATATATGTTGCTTTGTGCTCACTACTAAATAACAAATCATTGTTAATTAAAATTGGCTTTGATATACCTTGGGATCCGGGTGGATTCACTACTTGAGCACTGTATGCCTAGCTTAATGGATTTAAAGAAAGCGCTGCCAGGGAGACAACCCGGAAGTTTTAGAGAGTAATTTATTTATTTTGAGTGCTTTTATAAAGTATAAAAACAAAAAAATAAATAAAGAGGGGAACCTAAATCTTTTACAAAAAGGAAAGTGAAAGTGAGAGAGACAAGCATTGTTGAAGTGGGAGCTAGCCTTGAACTTTGTTCATGCTCACGGAAACTTTATGAATCTTGATTACATAAAATTTTCATCAAAAATAATTATCCCCTTGTACAATTCCATTGTATTATAAAAATAATGTGCCAAGGTTTGCCTTTAGGATGTTTACAATTCTTGTTGGTTTGTGCGGTGCAGGACAGAAACTTTGGCTGTAGCGCGCGATTTTACATTTTTTTACTGGAACGTCAAATGGTTCTGATTCTTTTTGCACTGTCTTTCTATACAAATTTTTTATTTTTACTAATTTTCGCAGAATGTTTCAAGTATCAGAAGTACGGTGAATGTTCAGATTATTACAGACTGTTCTGTTTTAGACAGATTCTGTTTTTGATGCATAGTTTGCTTGTTTTGATGAAACTATCGATTTATATCCGTGGATTAAGCCATAAAAAGTTATATTACATTATACACAATGCAAAAACAAAATATGAATTGGTTTGCAATAGTACTTAGAGTAGTGATTTGCTTTATTATACTAACGGATCTTACCGAGTTTTCTGTTGAAGTGTTGTGTGGATGAAGTGTTCGATGATCGAGAAGGTATCGATGTGAGAAGAAGGAAGAGAGGCAAGAGCTCAAGCTTGGGGATGACCGAGGCACCCCAAGTAAATATTCAAGGAGACTCAAGCTTCTAATCTTGTGGATGCCCCGGAAGGCATCCCCTCTTTCTTCAACAAGTATCGGTATGTTTTTGGATTCGTTTCGTTCATGCGATATGTGCAATATTGTAGCGTCTTTTGCATTTAGTTTTCATTTTTCTTTTATGCACCATGCTGGTATGAGGTAGTCCTTGGTTGATTTATAGAATGCTCATTGCACTTCACTTATATATTTTGAGTATGGCTTTATAGGATGCTTCATGTGCATCACTTATATCATTTGAAGTTTGGATTGCCTGTTTATCTTTACATAGAAAACCACCATTTGTAGAATGCTCTTTTGCTTCACTTATATTTGTTAGAGCTTGGGCATATCTTTTGTAGAAAGAATTAAACTCTCTTGCTTCACTTATATCTATTTAGAGAGATGACAGGAACTGGTCATTCACATGGTTAGTCATAAATTCCTACATAAAACTTGTAGATCACTGAATATGATATGTTTGATTACTTGCAATAGTTTTGTGATATAAAGATGGTGATATTAGAGTCATGCTAGTGGGTAGTTGTGGATTAGTATAAATGCTTGTGTTGAGGTTTGTGATTCCCGTGGCATGCACGTATGGTGAACCGTTATGTAACGAAGTTAGATTATGATTTATTTATTGATTGTCTTCCTTATGAGTGGCGGTCGAGGACATGCGATGGTCTTTTCCTACCAATCTATCCCCCTAGGGGCATGCATAGTAGTACTTTGCTTCGAGGGCTAATAAACTTTTGCAATAAGTATGTGAGTTCTTTATGACTAATGTTGAGTCCATGGATTATACGCACTCTCACCTTTCCATCATTGCTAGCCTCTTCGGTACCGTGCATTGCCCTTTCTCACCTCGAGAGTTGGTGCAAACTTCGCCGGTGCATACAAACCCCGTGATATGATACGCTCTATCACACATAAGCCTCATTGTATCTTCCTCAAAACAGCCACCATACCTACCTATCATGGGCATCTCCATAGCCCATTGATACGCCTAGTTGATGTGAGACTATCTTCTCCTTTTTGTCTTCTCCACAACCACCATTCTATTCCACCTATAGTGCTATATCCATGGCTCACACTCATGTATTGCGTGAAAGTTGAAAAGGTTTGAGAACATCAAAAGTATGAAACAATTGTTTGGTTTGTCATCGGGGTTGTGCATGATTTGAATATTTTGTGTGGTGAAGATGGAGCATAGCCAGACCATATGGTTTTGTAGGGATAACTTTCTTTGCCATGTTATTTTGAAAAGACATGATTACTTTATTAGTAGGCTTGAAGTATTATTGTTTTTATGTCAAATGATAGACTATTGCTTTGAATCACTTGTGTCTTAATATTCATGCCATGATTAGATACATGATCAGGATTATGTTAGGTAGCATTCCACATTAAAAATTATCTTTTTTTATCATTTACCCACTCAAGGACAAGCAGGAATTAAGCTTGGAGATGCTGATACGTCTCTGTCGTATCTATAATTTTTGATTGTTCCATGCCAATGTTCTACAACTTTCATATACTTTTGGCAACTTTTTATACTATTTTGGGACTAACATATTGATCCAGTGCCCAGTGCCAGTTCCTGTTTGTTGCATGTTTTTTGTTTCACAGAATATCCATATCAAACGGAGACCAAACGGGATAAAAACGGACGGAGATTTTTTTGGAATATATGTGATTTTTGGGAAGAAAAATCCACGCGAGACAATGCCCGAGGGGGCCACGAGGCAGGGGGGCGCGCCCCTGACCCTCGTGGACACCCCGTAAGGCGGTTGATGCCCTTCTTTCGCCGCAAGAAATCTAATATCTGGATAGATATCGTGTTAAAATTTCAGCCCAATCGGAGTTACGAATCTCCGGGAATATAAGAAACGGTGAAAGGGAAGAATCTGAGAACACAGAAACAGAGAGAGACAGAGCGACAGATCCAATCTCGAAGGGGCTCTCGCCCCTCCCATGCCATGGAGGCCAAGGACCAGAGGGGAAACCCTTCTCCCATCTAGGGAGGAGGTCAAGGAATAATAAGACGAAGGGCCCCCCTCTCCCCTTCTCTTCCGGTGGAGCCGGAACGCTGATGTGGCCATCATCATCACCGCAATCTTCACCAACAACTTCACTGCCATCATCACCAACTCTTCCCCCCTCTATGCAGCGGTGTAACCTCTCTCTTGCCCATTGTAATCTATACTTAAACATGGTGCTCAACGCTATATATTATTTCCCAATGATGTATGGCTATCCTATGATGTTTGAGTAGATCAGTTTTGTCCTATGGGCTATTTGATGATCAAGATTGGTTTGAGTTGGATGTTTAGTTATTGGTGATGTCCAATGGTGCTCTCCGTGTCGCGCAAGAGTGAGGGATCCCCGCTGTAGGGTGTTGCAATACGTTCATGATTCTCTTATAGTGGGTTGCGTGAGTGACTAAAACACAAACCCGAGTAAGGGGGTTGTTGCGTATGGGATAAAGAGGACTTGATGCTTTAATGCTATGGTTGGGTTTTACCTTAATGATCTTTAGTAGTTGCGGATGCTTGCTAGAGTTCCAATCATAAGTGCATATGACCCAAGTTGAGAAAGTATGTTAGCTTATGCCTCTCCCTCATATAAAATTGCAATAATGATTACCGGTCTAGTTATCGATTGCCTAGGGACAAATAACTTTCTCGTAACAACAAGCTCTCTACTAAACCTAATTTAGTTGTGTCTTTATCTAAACAGCCCCTAATTTTTATTTACGTAATCTTTATTATCTTACAAACCTATCCAACAACACCTAGAAAGTACTTCTAGTTTCATACTTGTTCTAGGTAAAGTGAACGTCAAGCGTGCGTAGAGTTGTATCAGTGGTCGATAGAACTTGAGGGAATATTTGTTCTGCCTTTAGCTCCTCGTTGAGTTTGACACTCTTACTTATCGAAAACTATTGCAATCCCCTATACTTGTGGGTTATCAACGTGGTGGACGAACTCATTGATCGGTGCGACGTCATCACCTCGGCTAGCATGGCAGGTTCTTTTAAGAACATTCTCGATTCAACTAATAACATCATTACAAAGAACCCAAGGGTCCGGGAGCAGTTTGATCTCCCCTATCTTCTTTGCCGTGACTCTGACGACTGGTGCGCGGACGACGGAAGCCTTGCCTTGTGTAAGTTGATGCCGCTTGATAATGATACGTGTGATGTTAAGATACCATCACTTGAGGGCAAGGCTTGGTCAGGTGCAAATGGAGATTGGATTGTTTATATTTGGTACAACTGCGAGTGGGAACTTGTGAATGTGTACACTTGTCACCGGGTTCCACTTCCAAAAATCTCAGACTGCCCAGAGGTTGAGGATAATGGTATTCTATGTACGTTCAACTACGATCATGGTGACTGTCTCTACAAAAGATAGCAATTTGTCGAGTTCCCAACCACTCTTGGGATTACATGAACTATCAAGTTGTTGCTATCTTCGACAAGCTTGTTGCCATCCTTCATAATTCGACCTGATGGATATTGCTCAAAAATCAGTTTCTATACACGGATGTGTACTGTGATGCAATTTAGTAAGAGGGTCTTGTGTTTGCTTCTACCATTCGTGGCATTGTTTTCGCATGGAATCCTGATGCTTTCAGTATGTTTGTCTTCCACCATAAATATAATTGTTTCATCCACATGCACGCGGGTTAGCTAGTTTCCCTTTAGTAATTAACCTTCTTGTGTTTCCAAGGTCATGTGAACATTCCACCACCTATACTTGAAAAATTTTATAACCAAGGGGGAGATGACGATGGTGATGATCACGAGCATGAGGACGTGCAGGACCCATATACTCAGTGGCGCCTGGCAATTTATTCCGAGGGATCACCTCTTCTTGTCTGTATACAGTGCACTGCTGATGTTACTAAGGAAGGAGGTGTTGTCTCCCATGCTTGCACTCTTCGGACCTATTCCAACATCCATTGCATGGTATTCGGGATGGATACTAGTGTGCTAGCGCCAACATCTTCTCCCTGGTACAGTATTGATAGTCTTGGAGGAAACTCGCTCTTCCTTGGACAAAACTATCCAATGATGGTGAAAGGCGATCCAGCTACTGTTGACACAACATTACTACCATTTATGAGAAGCAACTGTATCTATACCTCGGACATTGCTATGCTTCCCGGCCGTGGCCATCTCAATATGGGTCCTCATATAGGCCGCTTCAGCCTAGATGATCAGTCCTTCGTTGGTCTCGAGTTTGACAATATCTAGCCCTACCCAGAGAGTCACTTAGGGTTCAAAGCAAGCGTTTCCAACGCCGAAGATTGGTTTAACTGAAGTTCATTTCATTGCTTGTTATTTGTTGTGTGATGAAAACATTAGTATTTATAATGTATCCTCATTGTCGTTGTTGGTTGATGACCTGTTGTATGTAATGCTAAATGATATGCATGTGATAAACTTACTAAATTTATGAATGGCTTTCAAGTCGCTTCTCTGAGTGGGTGCTGCGACAAGGCAATTTTTTTCTAAATACATAATTGTATGTGCATTGCAACAGGTTATCGAATGATTCCAATCAACAATATTACTACTATTTGTACTAGCGTCGGGCGGGTGTTTTTACTGTAGCTGCGAATCCCATCATCCTAGGTCCTCAGATGAATCCAATCAATTTCAGAAATTGCATTCTAATGTTTGCGTTCAAACTTTCAAAACTGATGCACTATCTCTACCACTACTGGAATCAACAGATTTGTCGTCTGCCCACTCTTTGCCGTCCGCTAGCTGACGACAAAGGTAGGCTTTGCCATCAGCCACTAGAAAGCGGACGTCAAAGAGGCAGCAGACGGCAAAGGTAGGATGTGCCATCAGCCAACTCTTTGCCATCTGCTAGCTGACGACAAAGGGGGGTTTGGCCCACTGGCTGTCAAACCCTAATGGGCCACCTCTTTGTCGTCCGCTAGCAGACAACAAAGGAGAGGTGGACGACAAAGCTTCAAAATTGACTTAATGGGGCCGTGCCCCCGCCGTCGCCCTCTTTCTCTGTCTCCTGCCCTCTTTCCTCCCTCTGCCACCCCGCACCGTCGCCGCCGCACCCTCCCCGCACCGTCATCGCCCAGTCGCCGCCCTCTTCCCGCCCCGTCACAGCCCCCTCCCTGCCTCCCCACCCCCGTCCCGAGCCTCCCCGCCGCAACCACAGATCGACTGCCCCCGAGGAGCGCCGCCCGTCGCCACCCCCTCCCCGCCCCGTCACCACCCCGCCTCGCCGCCCCCTCCCCGACCTGTCGCCGCCCCCACGGTGAGCCCCTGCCACCCCCTCTTTTTTATTTTTTTCTTTTCTGTTTAGTTTAGGTTTTTTCAGTTTAGTTAGTTTAGGTTTAATTAGTTAAGGTTATTTAGTTTAATTAGTTTAGGTTTAGGTTTAACTAGTTTAGGTTTTTTTAGTTTAGTTAGTTTAGGTTATTTAGTTTAATTAAAAGAGGGCTGATTTGATTCGGTTGAATGATTCGGAATAACCACTGTAATATTTGTGGCATGCTAAGTCTAGACTTCTTTTTGAATGATTCGGTTGATGCTTCTTCATTTCTCAGTAGTTTGTTAACTATCCGTAGCTTCTTTAGCAATCGTATGGTATGACTTGTGGGTGTAAGACCTTTTTTCATTGAGAGAAATTCTATGGAGTAATTTTAATAAGAAGAGGGCTGATTTGGTATATTGTTCATTTCCATGTGATGCTAATCTAGCTAGGTTAAATTCCCTAAAGAAATTGAACGGCTTGAGTTAAATCAACATGTATGGATGTATGTATGCTTCTTAGCCATGGTAGGTGATTCTTTCTTGGCCGTAGTTTGTATTAATTAGGTTAGGTTTTTTTCTTCTGTTTTTTAAGAATAAACAAGAAAGCGAAAAAAGAAGTAAAAGAAGATGAGGAGGAGGAAGAAGATGATGAAAAAAAGAACAATAAGTAGAAGAATAAGGAGAAGCAGAAGAAGAAATAAGAAGATGAAAAAGAAGAAGAAGAAGATGAAAAAAAGAAGTAGGAAAAGTATAAAAAGAGGGTCGCTGAGGGGTCGAGGGTCGCCGAGTGGTCGAGGGGTCGAGGATCAAGGGGAAATGGAGTCGAGGGTCTAGGGGTCGAGGGGAAAAGGGGTCGAGGGTCAACGGGAAAATCAGTCCAGAGTCTAGGGGTCGAGGATCGAGGTGTCGAGGGGTCGAGGGTCGAGGGGTCGAGCATTGCCGAGGGGTCAAAGATTTGCCATCCCGACCACGACACCCCTGTTGGGGAACGCAGTAATTTCAAAAAAATTCTTACACACAGGCATGATCATGGTGATGCATAACAACGAGAGGGGAGAGTATCGTCTACATACCCTCGTAGACTATAAGCGGAAGCCTTATGACAACGCGGTTGATGTACTCGTACGTCTTCACGATCGACTGATCTAGTACCTAAGATATGACACCTCCGCAATCTTCACACATTCAGCTCGTGACTTCCCGCGAACTCACGATCTAGTAGAGCTTCGAGGGAGAGCGTCTTCAGCACGACGGCGTGATGACAGTGATGATGTTGCTACCGGAACAGGGCTTTGCCTAAGCACCGCTACGATATTACCGAGGTGGATTATGGTGGAGGGGGCACCGCACACGGCTAAAGATCAATGATCAACTTGTGTGTCTATCAGATGCCCCCTTCCCCCGTATATAAAGGGGAGGAGGAGGGGGAGGGCCGGCCCTCCTATGGCGCGCCCCATGGGGAGTCCTACTCCCACTCGGAGTAGGATTCCCCCCTTTCCATGTAGTAGGAGTAGGAGAAGGAAGGAGGAAATAGGGAGAACGAAAGGGTGGCGCCGCCCCCTTCCTAGTCCATTTCGGACCAGAGGGGGAGGGGGCGCGCGGCCTGCCCTGGCAGCCCCTCCTCTCTTTCCACTAAGGCCCATAAGGCCCATTAAACTCCCGGGGGGGGGGGTCCGGTAACCCCCCGGTACTCCGGTATATGCCCAAACTTCACTCGGAACCCTTCCGATGTCCAAAAATAGTCATCCAATATATTAATCTTTATGTCTAAACCATTTAGAGACTCCTCGTCATGTCCGTGATCAAATCCGGGACTCCGAACTACCTTCGGTACATCAAAACACATAAACTCATAATACCGATCGTCACCAAACGTTAAGCGTGCGGACCCTACGGGTTCGAGAACTATGTAGACATGACCGAGACATGTCTCCGATCAATAACCAATAGCGGAACCTAGATTCTCATATTGGTTCCTACATATTCTATGAAGATCTTTATCGGTCAAACCGCATAACGATATACGTTGTTCCCGTTGTCATCGGTATGTTACTTGCCCGAGATTCGATCGTCGGTATCTCAATACCTAGTTCAATCATGTTACCGGCAAGTCTCTTTACTTGTTCCGTAATGCTACATCCTATAACTAACTCATTAGCTACATTGCTTGCAAGGCTTATAGTTATGTACATTACCGAGAGGGCCCAGAGATACCTCTCCGACAATCGCAGTGACAAATCCCAATCTTGATCGGAGAGACCTGTAGACCACCTTTATAATCACCCAGTTACGTTGTGACGTTTGGTAGCACACAAAGTGTTCCTCCGGTATTCGGGAGTTGCATGATCTCATAGTCATAGGAACATGTATAGTTATGGAGAAAGCAATAGCAACAAACTAAACGATCGTCATGCTAAGCTAACGGATGGGTCAAGTCACATCATTCTCTAATTATGTGATCCCGTTAATCAAATGAAAACTCATGTCTATGCTTAGGAAACATAACCATCATTGATTCAACGAGCTAGTCAAGTAGAGGCAAACCAGTGACACTATGTTTGTCTATGTATTCAAACATGTACTAACACTACTAGGAAAAGGGCTATAGATGAAATTGACACTAATGGCGCACCAGACAAGTGGTGCGCCACTACTATATACTAGTGGCGCACCATGTGTTGGTACGCCATTAGTGTCCAAATACTAATGGCGCACCACATCCACGATGCGCCACTAGTAATATTTTTTTTCAAAAATACTAATGGCGCATCAGTGGATAGTGCGCCATTACTAGTTTTAACTAGTAATGGCGCACCAGTAAGAGATGCGCCATTGCTATCTATACGTATGGCGCACCCCTACCAGTGCGCCATTGCTATCACCCCTTATCCCCTCCCTCTTGTCACGTTCTCTCCCCTCACCTTCCTCCTGACACACCCACCCACCTCCCTCGACTTCGATTTAGATCGGGAAGCCCCGACCGCCCGCCTCTTCCTCTCCCTCCTGACCACGGCGAGCCCCCTTCCCCCTCCCTCACACCAGATCCAGGGTATGGAGCTATGGTGAGCTCCTTCCCCAACCCTCCTCACCGGATCCAGAGGAGAGCTGGTGACCACGTCCTCCGGCGACGGCGTTGCTCCGGGGTGTGGAGGCCGCCGAGCTGCAGGAGGAGGAGCTCCCCGCCACCCCAAGGCCCCAGATCCAGCCGCCACAGCCATAGCCGTGGTCGGGCTGCGGCAACCAGTAGAGGAACGCCACCTTCTCCACCACGAAGCATGCCACCTTCCACCTCTCGCCGCTGCGTCCAACCTAAATCCGGCAGCAGCACGGGATCCCCTCCAAACCTGAGGAGCATCTGACGCACGCGTGACTGCCTTGTCTTCTTCCTCCTCCTCCTCTGCTTCTTCTTCTTCTTCTTCCCCTGATCTGATGCGTTCGTGCGTGCATGTGGTTGTGTGCAGGCAATGCAGTTGAAGGAAGGTGGCGGGCCATTGAGAAGCTGCTCCGACACTGACCATCTAGATTGGTCTCACATGGCCAGGCCTGCCAGAGGAGCCTCTCCAGCGATGGGGGTCTGACAAGGAAGGATTCCTTCCGCCTGCAACTATACAGCCAGGCCACATGAACTCCAAGTAAAACTGCACGGTCGAACCTAATAATTTGATTAAAATTGCAGTAGCAGTAGCAGCATAAAGAAATCCCTTTTCTATCTTCAGTTTATATTGTATGAGGTGTACTAATGAACAAGTTTTGTTCACCCACTCATTCTTGCTTCAGCTTCACCACTTTTGTTGGTGGTGCATAATCACAACCACCACCAGCAGACACTTGTTGGACCTACCCTCAAACTAGTTCCACAAATATGCCTCACTGTACCAACCTTGTACAGCAGTGCCAAATTAGTTTAGTCATGCGAATTTCAGTATCATACTGAACATACTAATTTCTATATGATTTAGCCAATCGAAATTCACATTAGATTGTGCCTGTCTCGCTGAAGCTGTCAGTCTGAAAAACAGTTTACTGAAGTTTAGTTGATCGGCTTCAATTAGGACTTAGGACTTGATAATAACTTCAGCCAATCTGCTTCATCAGTTACGAATGGTTTCATTAGATAATAATGAGTAAGTGAAGAAGTTGAATGGAAATAGTCGATATTTTGATTGTGGTTGTTGGATTAATCAGCCTATGTAGTATGTACAAATGCTTAGAAGGTGATCCGAAGTTTAGTTGGTTGTCGAAGAAGAATAAATTCATAAATCAAATGTGCAAAATTAGTCCGGTCATATCAGTTTCAGGTTCATAGAGAAGATACTGATTTCTATATATGATTTAGCCAATTGAAATTCACACTGCATTGTGCCTGTCTCACTAAAGTTGTTAGTTACTTGGTCTGAAAAACTGTGTACTGAAATTGTTGGTCTCAAAACACATTACTGAAACTGCAGCGAATCTGCTTCAGTTAGGACTTAGGATTTGACAATAAGTAAGCATGCACACTGACGGCTTTAATTTGATGCTAACGTGCTTTCATTCAGATGATTCGGTTCTTCAGTTTAATATAATATGCCACTAATGGAAAACTTTGGAACTTATAAAAATCTAAATAAATTCAGTCTTCCTCATAGAAAAGATAATTTCTACTGAATTTTTTTAGCCTACTTTAATATTGTTTTTTAGTATCTTTTTTCTTCACCTTTTTCTTTCAGTTCTTAGTGCTACTGCCCCATGAACACATTTTTTTAATTTGACTGTACATTCAAATGAATCCTTTGTTAAGTATGCACTCCAAAATTCAGTTAACAGTAGCCTAACTAAATTTTTTGTTTCTGAATTTATAAACTCACTTTATATTCCGTTTATAAATTAACAGTAGCTTCAAAATTAAGTATCATTCGCATGGATCAACTGTTATTTTATTTTGTGGAGGATAAAGTTCAGATCATGAATAATGGCATTACAAGTGAACTTGGCACAATTACACATGTCCTGAACCTCATAGAATCTGACACTAGCAAGTCTTCATTGGCATGCAAGTACTAATTTTACATTGTCATGACAGGAACAATTAATTTGACATGTATCATTGGTACCGCTAAAACATTTTGTTCATGTATTTTGCATATACGAATTATCTCCTGTTGCTTTCTAAGATGTTAGTTCTTTCAGTTCTAGCCCTCCTATCTTTAATTCCTGGCTGTTGGACTACCTGCAGGACAACGAGTTCATCTGCGGCAGCTATCGCTGTGAGCAGTCCGTCCACGACGTGCTCCGCAGCGTCTTCGCCGGGCACAACGAGATCCTCAACGTCTGGAAGTAAGTCACCGGCCATCTGTTTCCTGATGAATTTTCTTTCTAGCTCAATGTGATCGGATCTGACTAGTACGTTTAGATTTACTCTCGTTTTCTTTTCAAATAGTACTAGTAGTCTATATTCCAGCTGTGCGACTACCTGTAGCCACTTGAACCGATGAGAATTCTTCAAGCCTACCTATAGCCACTTGAACAAATGTCTATCTCAGATCTGCTCATCTAAAAAATCCAAGTGGAGTAGTATACTGGTAGTATAGTATAATAATATTATCAAAAGGTAAATGCCCTGATTATTTAGCTTTGTCAGATAAATACTCGTCAAAAGTGGACTCCTATCAAAATTCATTTCCATTATAATCTTACTCATACAATATTCACACCATGTAATTCTGGAAATATATGCTCATAAAAAATGACAGTATTGATATGTTATAAATAATTTGTTTGTGTTTGTGTTTATTTTGTTACATTTTGCAGGGATAAAGTGAAGAAAAAGAAGAAAACATTACTAGAAGATTAGTTTTAGGATTTTCTTTTATTTCCTTGCAATTTTCCTTTTATTGGAAACTTGTAAAGACATTGTAATATTCTTACTATAATAAAAATTATGATTCTATTTCATTTTTTGTTTTTAAATTATTTTTCCTTATAGGTTGTTTTCTGTAAATTTAGATTTTTTTTGTTTTCCAAATACATTACTAGTGGCGCATTTAAGCCCTTATTAGTGGCGCACCGTCCTTTATTACTAGTGGCGCACCTATAAGGTTATTAGTGGCGCACCTGGAGGGAATACCAGTGGAGCACCGAATGGTATACTAATGGCGCACCACATGGTGTGCCTTTAGTATCTGGTATACTAAGGGCGCACCTATGGTGCGCCATTAGTATATAATACTAGTGGCGTGGTACTAGTGGCGCACCAGTAGTGCGCCATTAGTAGGCAAAACTGGTGTGCCACTAGTAGGCCTTTTCCTAGTAGTGTATGTTTCCGGTTAATTCTAGCATGAATAATAAATATTTATCATGATATAAGGAAATATAAATAACAACATTATTATTGCCTCTAGGGCATATTTCCTTTAGTCTCCCACTTGCACTAGAGTCAATAATCTAGATTACATTGTAATGATTCTAACACCCATGGAGTCTTGGTGCTGATCATGTTTTGCTCGTGAGAGAGGCTTAGTTAATGGGTCTGCAACATTCAGATCTGTATGTATCTTGCAAATCTCTATGTCTCCCTCCTTGACTTGATCACAGATGGAATTGAAGCGTCTCTTGATGTGCTTGGTTCTCTTGTGAAATCTGGATTCCTTTGCTAAGGCAATTGCTCCAGTATTGTCACAAAAGATTTTCATTGGACCCGATGCACTAGGTATGGCACCTAGATCGGATATGAACTCCTTCATCCGGACTCCTTCATTTGCTGCTTCCGAAGCAGCTATGTATTCAGCTTCACATGTAGATCTTGCCATGACGCTCTTCTTGGAACTACACCAACTGACAACTCCACCATTTAATAAAAACACGTATCTGGTTTGTGACTTAGAGTTATCCGGATCAGTGTCAAAGCTTACATCGGCGTAACCGTTTATGACGAGCTCTTTGTCACCTCCATATACGAGAAACATATCCTTAGTCCTTTTCAGGTATTTCAGGATGTTCTTGACCACTGTCCAGTGATCCACTCATAGATTACTTTGGTACCTCCATGCTAAACTTATATCAAGGCACACATCAGGTCTGGTCCACAGCATTGCATACATGATAGAACCTATAGGGAACACCTTCCATTTTCTCCCTATCTTCTGTAGTGGTCAGGCATTGAGTCTGACTCAACTTCACACCTTGTAATACAGGCAAGAACCCTTTCTTTGCCTGATCCATTTTGAGCTTCTTCAAAACTTTATCAAGGTATGTGCTTTGTGAATGTCCAATCAAGCGTCTTGATCTATCTCTATAGATCTTGATGCCCAATATATAAGCAGCTTCACCGAGGTCTTTCATTGAAAAATTCTTATTCAAGTGTCGTTTTATGCTATTCAGAAATTCAGTATCATTTTCGATCAACAATATGTCATCTACATATAATATCAGAAATGCTACAGAGCTCCCACTCACTTTCTTGTAAATACAGGCTTCTCCAAAATTCTATACAAAACCATATGCTTTGATCACACTATCAAAGCATATATTCCAACTCCGAGAGGCTTGCACCAGTCCATAAATGGATCGCTGGAGCTTGCACACTTTGTTAGCACCTTCTGGTTGCATCATATACAACTCTTCTTTAAGGTATCCATTAAGGAATGCAGTTTTGACAACCATTTGCCAAATTTCATAATCATAAAATGCGGTAATTGCTAACATGATTCAGACATACTTAAGCATCGCTACGGGTGAGAAGGTCTCATCGTAGTCAACTCCTTGAACTTGTCGAAAACCTTTTGCAACAAGTCGAGCTTTGTAGACAATAACATTACCGTCAGCGTCAGTCTTCTTCTTGATGATCCATTTATTCTCTATGGCCTGCCGATCATCGGGCAAGTCAACCAAAGTCCATACTTTGTTCTCATACATGGGTCCCATCTCAGATTTCATGGCCTCAAGCCATTTTGCGGAATCTGGGCTCATCATCGCTTCCTCATAGTTCGTAGATTCATCATGGTCAAGTAACATGACTTCCAGAACAGGATTACCGTACCACTCTGGTAGGGATCTTACTATGATTGACCTACGAGGTTCGGTAGTAACTTGATCAGAAGTTTCATGATCATCATCATTAGCTTCCTCACTTACTAGTGTAGGAATCACTGGAACCGATTTCAGTAATGAACTATTTTCCAATAAGGGAGAAGGTACAATTACCTCGTCAAGTTCCAGTTTCCTCCCACTCACTTCTTTCGAGAGAAACTCCTTCTCTAGAAAAGATCCCTTCTTAGCAACAAATATCTTGCCTTAGGATCTATGATAGAAGGTGTACCCAATAGTCTCCTTTGGGTATCCAGTGAAGACACATTTCCTCCGATTTGGGTTCGAGCTTATCAGGTTGAAGCTTTTTCACATAAGCATCATAGCACCAAACTTTAAGAAATGACAACTTGGGTTTATTGCCAAACCACAATTCATAAGGTGTCGTCTCGACGGATTTAGGTGGTGCCCTATTTAACGTGAATGCAGCTGTCTCTAAAGCGTAACCCCAAAACGATAGAGGTAAATCAGTGAGAGACATCATAGATCGCACCATTTCTACTAAAGTACGATTATGACGTTCGGACACACCATTACGCTGTGGTGTTCCAGGTGGCGTGAGTTGCGAAACTATTCCGCATTGTTTCAAATGAAGTCCAAACTCATAACTCAAATAGTCACCACCACGATCAGATCGTAGAAACTTGATTTTCTTGTTACGATGATTTTCCACTTCAATCTGAAATTCTTTGAACTTTTCAAATGTTTTAGACTTATGTTTCATCAAGTAGATATACCCATATCTGCTCAGATCATCTGTGAAGGTGAGAAAATAGCGATATCCGCCATGAGCTTCAATGTTCATTGGACCACATACATCAGTATGTATGATTTCCAATAACTTTGTTGCTCGCTCCATTGTTCCAGAGAACGGAGTTTTAGTCATCTTTACCATGAGGCATGGTTCACATGTACCGAGTGATTCATAATCAAGTGATTCCAGAAGTCCATCAGAATGGAGTTTCTTCATGCGCTTTACACCAATATGACCTAAATGGCAGTGCCACAAATAGTTTGCACTATCATTATCAACTCTGCATCTTTTGGCATCAATACTATGAACATGTGTATCACTACTATCAAGATTTAGTAAAAATGGACCACTCATAAAGGGTGCATGAACATAATAGATATTACTCATATAAATAGAACAACCATTATTCTTTGATTTAAATGAATAACCATCCCGCATTAAACAAGATCCAGATATAATGTTCATGCTCAACGCTGGCACCAAAAACAATTATTCAGGTCTAAAACTAATCCCGAAGGTAGATGTAGAGGTAGCATTCCGACGGCGATCACATCGACTATGGAACCATTTCCCACGCGCATCGTCACCTCGTCCTTAGCCAATCTTCTCTTAATCCGTAGCCCCTGTTTCGAGTTGCAAATGTTAGCAATTGAATCTGTATCAAATACCCACGCACTACTGTGAGCATTAGTAAGGTACATATCAATAACATGTATATCAAATATACCTTTCACTTTGCCATCCTTCTTCTCCGCCAAATACTGGGGGCAGTTCCGCTTCCAGTGACCAGTTCCTTTGCAGTAGAAGTACTCAGTCTGAGGCTTAGGTCCAGACTTGGGTTTCTTCACTTGAGCAACAACTGGCTTGCTGTTCTTTTTGAAGTTCCCCTTCTTCCCTTTACCGTTTTTCTTGAAACTGGTGGTCTTGTTGACCATCAACACTTCATGCTCTTTCTTGATTTCTACCTCCGTAACCTTTAGCATTACGAAGAGCTCATGAATCGTCTTATCCATCCCTTACATATTATAGTTCATCACGAAGCTCTTGTAGCTTGGTGGCAGTGATTGAAGAACTCTGTCAATGACACTAACAGGGAGATTAACTCCCAGTTGAGTCAAGTGGTTGTGGTACCCAGACATTCTGAGTATATGTTAACTAACAGAACTATTCTCCTCCATCTTGCAGATATAGAACTTATTGGCGACTTCATATCTCTCAATCTGGGCATTTGCTTGAAATATTAACTTCAACTCCTGGAACATCTCATATGCTCCATGATGTTCAAAACATTGTTGAAGTCCCGGTTCTAAGCCATAAAGCACGGCACACTGAACTATCGAGTAGTCATCATCTTTGCTCTGCCAGGTGTTCATAACATCTGGTGTTGCTCCTACAGCGGGTTTGTCACCTGCGGTGCTTCCAGGGCGTAATTCTTCTGTGCAGCAATGAGGATAATCCTCAAGTTATGGACCTAGTCCGTGTAGTTGCTACCATCATCTTTGAACTTAGCTTTCTCTAGGAACGCATTAAAATTCAACGGAACAACATCACGGGCCATCTATCTACAACAACATAGACATGCAAAATACTATCAGGTACTAAGTTCAAGATAAATTAAAGTTCAATTAATCAAATTACTTAAGAACTCCCACTTAGATAGACATCTCTCTAATCATCTAAGTGACCACGTGATCCATATCAGCTAAACCATGTCTGATCATCACGTGAGATGGAGTAGTTTTCAATGGTGAACATCACTATGTTGATCATATCTACTATATGATTCACGCTCGACCTTTCGGTCTCCAATGTTCCGAGGCCATATCTGCATATGCTAGGCTCGTCAAGTTTAACCCGAGTATTCCGCGTGTGCAAAACGGGCTTGCACCCGTTGTATGTGAATGTATAGCTTATGACACCCGATCATCACGTGGTGTCTCGGCACGACGAAATGTAGCAACGGTGCATACTCAAGGAGAACACTTATACCTTGAAATTTAGTGAGAGATCATCTTATAGTGCTACCGCCAAACTATGCAAAATAAGATGCATAAAGGATAAACATCACATGCAATCAATATAAGTGATATGATATGGCCATCATCATCTTGTTCCTTTGATCTCCATCTCCAAAGCACCGTCATGATCACCACCGTCACCGGCTTGACACCTTGATCTCCATCGAAGCATCGTTGTTGTCTTGCCAACTATTGCTTCTATGACTATCGCTACCGCTTAGTGATAAATTAAAGCAATTACATGGCGATTGCATTTCATACAATAAAGCAACAACCATATGGCTCCTGCCAGTTGCCAATAACTCTGTTGCAAAACATGATCATCTCATACAATAAAATTTAGCATCATGTCTTGACCATATCCCATCACAACATGCCCTGCAAAAACAAGTTAGACGTCCTCTACTTTGTTGTTGCAAGTTTTATGTGGCTGCTACGGGCTGACCAAGAACCGTTCTTACCTATGCATCAAAAACCACAATGCGGTATTGTGATTGCTTTTTGATATTCAGAAAGAACCCTGTTCATTGAATCCGATTCAACTAAAGCTGGAGAAACAGACACCCACTAGCCACCTGTGTGCGAAGCAAGTCGGTAGAACCAGTCTCGCGTAAGTGTACGCGTAATGTTGGTTTGGGCCGCTTCATCCAACAATGCCGCTGAATCAAGAATCAACTAGTGACGGCATGCAATATGTATATACCCACGCCCACAACTCCTTTGTGTTCTACTCGTGCATATAACATCTACGCATAAACCTGGCTCGGATGCCACTGTTGGGGAACGCAGTAATTTCAAAAAATTTCCTACGCACACGCAAGATCATGGTGATGCATAGCAACAAGAGGGGAGAGTATCGTCTACGTACCCTCGTAGACCGTAAGCGGAAGCGTTATGACAACGCGGTTTATGTAGTCGTACATCTTCACGATCGACCGATCTAGTACCGAAGATACGACACCTCCGCGATCTACACACGTTCGGCTCGGTGACGTCCCGTGAACTCACGATCCAGTAGAGCTTCGAGGGAGAGCTTCGTCAGCACGACGGTGTGATGACGGTGATGATGTTGGAACCGGAACAGGGCTTCGCCTAAGAACTGCTACGATATTACCGAGGTGGATTATGGTGGAGGGGGGCACCGCACACGGCTAAAGATCAATGATCAACCTGTGTGTCTATGGGGTGCCCCCTTCCCCCATATATAAAGTAGTGGAGAAGGGGGAGGGCCGGCCATCCTATGGCGCGCCCCCTGGGGAGTCCTACTCCCACCGGGAGTAGGATTCCCCCGTTTCCATGTAGTAGGAGTAGGAGAAGGAAGGAGGAAAGAGGGAGAAGGAAAGGGGGCGCCGCCCTCCTTCCTAGTCCAATTCGGACAAGAGGGGGAGGGGCGCGTGGCCTGCCCTGCCAGCCCCTCCTCTCTTTCCACCAAGGCCCATAAGGCCCATTAAACTCCCCGGGGGGTTCTGGTAACCCCCAAGTACTCCGGTATATGCCCAAACTTCACTCGGAACCCTTCCGATGTCCAAACATAGTCGTCCAATATATCGATCTTTATGTCTCGACCATTTTCAGACTCCTCGTCATGTCTGTGATCAAATCCGGTACTCCAAACTACCTTCGGTACATCAAAACACATAAACTCATAATACCGATCGTCACAAACGTTAAGCTTGCAGACCCTACGGGTTCGAGAACTATGTAGACATGACCGAGACATGTCTTTGGTCAATAAGCAATAGCGGAACCTGGATGCTCATATTGGTTCCTACATATTCTACGAAGATCTTTATCGGTCAAACCGCATAACGATATACGTTGTTCCCTTTGTCATCGGTATGTTACTTGCCCGAGATTCGATCGTCGGTATCTCAATACCTAGTTCAATCTCGTTACCGGCAAGTCTCTTTACTCATTCCGTAATGCTACATCCTGTAACTAACTCATTAGCTACATTGCTTGCAAGGCTTATAGTGATGTACATGACCGAGAGGGCCCAGAGACACCTCTTCGACAATCGGAGTGACAAATCCCAATCTTGATCCATGCCAACTCAACAAACACCATCAGAGACACCTGTAGAGCACCTTTATAATCACCCAGTTATGTTGTGATGTTTGGTAGCACACAAAGTGTTCCTCCGGTATTTGGGAGTTGCATGATCTCATAGTCATAGGAACATGTATAGTTATGGAGAAATCAATAACAACAAACTAAACGATCATCGTGCTAAGCTAACGGATGGGTCAAGTCAATCACATCATTCTCTAATGTGTGATCCCGTTAATCAAATGACAACTCATGTCTATGGTTAGGAAACTTAACCATCATTGATTCAACGAGCTAGTCAAGTAGAGGCAAACTAGTGACACTCCGTTTGTCTATGTATTCACATGTATTAAGTTTCCGGTTAATACAATTCTAGCATGAATAATAAACATTTATCATGATATAAGGAAATATAAATAACAAATTTATTATTGCCTCTAGGGCCTATTTCCTTCAACCCTGACCTCCTGACCCCGACACCCCGACCCCAACACGACACCCTGACAACGGGACCCCGAAACAACACCCCGATGCTATTATTCAATTAGTTCATGTTATTAGGTATTCATTTTTTTATTATGTTCATGATGATGGCACACACTTAAATATTTTATTATGTTTATGTTGTATTAATTTCATTTACTCTTTGTCACTGCAGGTGTTGACAAATGGTGGGCACTGGTCGAGAGCACTCCGAGCTTCCTACCTTAGCGCGTGCTAGGAGGGGTGCTATTATTCCGCCCCAGCACCTTCGGAGAGCGCTGGTAGACAGCATGACGACACCGGGGGCGCTTCTTCTTCGGCCAAGAGAGGTCGGGGGAAGATGAAGAGGGGTGCAACTAGAGGTGGACGTTGGGGCGGGAGAGGTAGGCAGGCTATTGCGCCTTCCTCGCCGACACCCTCAGCTGATTCTCTGGACCACCGGTGTGTTCCGTCTCAGGTGGACTCGTCAGATTTGAACCCGTCTCAGACTCCGGTCCATGAGCCTCGGGCCGACGAGCCTCAGGTCGTCGAGCCTTCATCCCATGAGACTCGGGCCCCAAAGTCTTTGTCCCACAAGACTCCGGTCCCAGAGTCTTCATCCCGCGTGACTCCGGAGACTAGTGGCCATGCTGATGGCGTGGACACCTGGTCTGACGATAGTTACAGCGAGGGCGAGCTGGTTGAGGGGGGCAAGAAGGTCTACCAGCATGGTGGTACGAAGCTCCCGGTCGTGCCGGCGACCGGCGATCAGATGTGGTTGATTGAGCCTAACAGGGAGAAGTAAGTGCATTTACTCTTTTTTAACGTTGGTCCTTTAGGTTTCTTCAAATTAATATCTAATGTGTTGGCCTTGTCATACTGCAGGGGTTGGAAATAAGGCGATGGTGTCTGTAGGCCCAACCAGGTCCTTTGTGTGCTTTGTCGTCGCCACTTCCCTGAGTGGGTCACGTTGCCCGGTGAGGGTTAGGTTCCACAACTAGCACTGAGCTGGGAGCTGTACGTGGCTGCCCCGGCCCCACCAGAGGAGAGGGTCGATGGTGTCTTGTGTGAGATGGTGGCCGACATTGTGAGGCGGAATTTTTGGGTAATTTCTCATTTACAAAATTAAAAATCAACAGTACCTAGTGATTGTACTAATCAATGTTGTCTTGTTCGATTGCAGACCTTCTACACAGGTGTCCTGAGGAACACGAGGCCGAGGCGGCTAGGGTTCTCGAAGCCGAGTGCAAGCACCTACTTCAGAACTTATGGCACGAGGCTAGGTTGCAGACTGTTCAAGACTACTACGCCTCGACTAACATTAGGAGGGCCAAGAAAAAGTGCCGCTCCAAGTATCTGAGTAAGGAGAAGTAGTTGAAGGTAATTACCTATTCTTAAGGCCTTGTACTTAGTTTCCTTCATTTCATTCATAGGCGTAGCACTAAAATTTCTCTTTGCCCGACTTAGGTCCCCCTGAGATGGTGTGCGGATAGGATGGACTGTTGGGAGGCGTTGGTGGATGAGTGGTGCTCTCCCGAATGGCTAGCCGTCCACAACAAGTCCAGGGATAACCGTGCCCAAATGCATGGTGTGCCACACCATCAAGGAAGCTCCAACCTGTTTGAGTACGGGGATCACTGGGTATGTGGTTTGAGCCCTTAACGATTCATGCAAGTTCATTCTTAATGCTAGCTTGAGCCCTTAACTAATATGTTATTCCTCTCTTTTAGGCGAAACACAACAAGAAGGACGTGCCACCGATGTACGACCTCTAGGCCATGGCCCATACTGCCCCGTTCAAGAAGGCCAAGGAATTCTCTGAGGATGACCTCGATCATCCAGAGAGTGAATTCACCAACATCTCCTCCCACAACAAGCTCGTGAGGTACAAAGACGTTGGGAAGACGAGGAAAGGGGAGGACTTCAACCCGAGCAAGAGTCCTTTTGATCCAGAGATCATGATGCTATCTGGTGACGGGAGGTACCATGGCTCGGTAGCAATTGGGGATGGACTCATACATTGTCCTAGAACTCTCTGGGAGATCAAGAAGCGCCAGACGAGCTCTGATCCTGAGATACCGCCTCATCCACGGCCAATGCAGCTCTCCATCGAGGCTAGGGCCCATGAGCTTCTGGCGGAGGCAAATAGGAAGGCTAAGAAGAGGGAGAGGGAGTTGGAGGAGAGGACGGCTAGTCTGTTGGAGGCGGAGAGGAACCGGAACGACGCGTCTCATCGGGCCCTATATGAGCTCCTCGTGGTAAGTTTCGCTTGCATATTAGCCAAATCATGCACGCAATGTTCATTTCATTATTAACTAATATGACTGACTCGTGAAAACAAAATGTGCAGTCCCTGTGCGATAAAAACGGCCAAACCCATTCGCCTATGCCCCAAATTGGTATAGCGGATATGGTGAGTTTCATTTGAATGGTCATTACTTACTAGTATTCACATTTCAGTTGCATCATGCTAACGAGACATTGCAAATGATCTTTGGTGCAGCATGCTTGCCGACAAGCATCGACCGATCCTTCTCCGTCTCGCACTGGCGCAACCCCGACCCCGACCGATCCTTCTTCATCTGGCACTGGAGCAAACCCGACCGGTCCTTCACCTCCATGATGATCGTAAGTTTTCCCAAGTGTTTTGCTTAATAAATGCATAGTTAGCTTAAGAAATGACTTACTTAGCTCCAAAATGACATATTTTACCTAGGATAGCTATAAAATGACCTATACTTAGCATTTTTCTTCCAAAATGACAAAATATGGTTAGTTAGCTAGAAAATGGCATAACTACCTAGGATAGCTCAATAATGATCTATAGCTAGCTTAGCTAGTTCATTTATGACATAATTAGCTCACTTAGGTAAAAATGGCATAACTACCTAGGATATCTCAATAATGATCTATAATTAGCTTAGCTAGTTCATTTATGACATAATTAGCTAACTTAGGTAAAAAATGGCATAATAACCTTGGTTTAGCTCCAAACTATCATATAATTAGTTTATTTTCCTCCAAAATGACAAAATAACCTTACACTAGTAGAAAAAGGGTCAAACATGAAGCACATTAGTGCCGGTTTGTATTTGAGCCGGCACTAATGTATACATTAGTGCCAGTTCCAACGGCTAGCCGGGCCACTTTCATTAGTACCGGTTCGTGGCGAACCTTTAGCACTGGTTCATGCCACGAACCGGTACTAATGAGAGTGGTGGCAAGATGTTGTCAGACTGGGGCCCCTCCAGCCCCTTTAGTACTGGTTCTTGGCATGAACCGGTACTAAAGGTCGTCCTACATAAACCCTTCGTCCACCCGAGCTCGCTCTGTTCTTCCCCTTTCCCCTCTCCTCTCTCTGTTCTTCCCCACTTCCACTCGAGCTCATCACACATTTTGCCCAAAATTTGTCAAGATTTGAAGGCCCCCATCCATTCAAATGATCACAAAGGTTAGCAACTTTGTCCTTTCATCTCTCATTGCTAGATTAGCTCTTGCAATGCTTTATATAGTGATTAATTTGTGAGTTTAGTAATTTGGGAGGATATATATATGTGCTATTATTTGATTTATATGCAATTTGAGGTCAGAAATAACACTTAGTTTGC
Organism: Triticum urartu; assembly: GCF_056163025.1. Taxonomy (NCBI): domain Eukaryota; kingdom Viridiplantae; phylum Streptophyta; class Magnoliopsida; order Poales; family Poaceae; genus Triticum; species Triticum urartu. The sequence goes on along the minus strand of NC_141879.1, from coordinate 144,092,695 downwards.
ATATGTAGGTGTGGTTTACTTAGTGCCTTCTAAATCTCCGTCGTAACCACCGTCGATCGCCCGCACCGTCCCGTCGCCGGCACCACCTTGTGGTGAGCCTCTTGTTCATGAAATTTTATATAAAAATTGATGGTTGTGTGATTTGGATATATAGTTACTCGTATAATTATCTTACCCGTACATTGTTTGTTATACATATAGTGCCATGGTTTTGATATCCGTCCCCGTCCCCGTCGGCCCTCGTCCTTGTTATGATTCGGATGAGGTATATATATTCTCTTTTAAAACTAGTTGCATTTCGTGTTTATGACAAATTATGCCCATCAAGTTGACATAGAAATTTTTTCTAGGAGGTATGTGAACCGGAAATTCCAACCGACCCTATTGTCGAGAGGTTAAATTTAGTTGAAAGAGAAAACGAGTACTTGAAAGAAAAATTGAAAAGAATTGAGGGGGAGAAGATGGAATTGGAGTTGCATGTTGCCGATGTCGTCGATGATCACAAGATCAAGATGGAGAAAATGCGCTTGAAGATTAGAAAGATTAGAAAATATGCCATCGATAGTGAGGCTTGGTATCATTATGCTGTTTGATCCATTGTTACCTTAGTTGCGATCTTGATCGCATTTGTTGTTGCATTTAAATGCTTTAGCTAGAGAGTTATTTGTTTGTTGCATTTAAGTGTTGTATGAACTTTATGTATGAACTTGTATTAATTTGGTCTATTCGGTGTTGTGTAATGAAGATGAGCCGGCAATGGATGTACGATGACCGATGCTCTCCCCAGTTCGTTGAGGGCGTGCATACTTTTCTGCTTGCGGCTGAGGCAAACAAGCGGGCGGATGGTTTTATGCCTTGTCCATGTGCTGGCTGTAAGAATGGTCACAATTACTCTACGTCAAGAACCATTCACGTCCACCTGTTTAAGTCCGGTTTCATGCCCCACTATAATGTTTGGACCAAGAACGGAGAAAGAGGGGTTATGATGGAAGACAATGAAGAAGAAGAGGACGACGACAGCTATCCGGGCCATGGGTTCCCTGGATACGATGATACAACAATGGGGGAAGAAGCTAAGCCGGTAATGCGGGAAGAAGCTGAGCCGGCAATGCGGGAAGAAGCTGAAGAAGAGGCATTAGATGAGCCCATTCATGATCTAGGTCGGGCCATTGCCGATGCAAAGAGAAACTGCGCAAGTGATTTGGAGAAGAAGAAGTTGCAGCGCATGTTAGAGGATCACAAAAAATTGTTGTACCCGAATTGCGTAGGTGACAAGAAAAAGCTGGGCACCACACTGGAATTGCTGCAATGGAAGGCAGAGAATGGTGTATCTGACAAGGTATTTGGAAAGTTGCTGGTAATGATAAAGGATATGCTTCCAAAGGACAACGAATTGCCCGAGAGTACGTACGAAGCAAAGAAGGTTGTCTCCCCTCTAGGGTTAGAGGTACAGAAGATACATGCATGCCCTAATGATTGCATCCTCTACTGCGGTGAGTACGAGGATTTGAACGCTTGCCCGGTATGTGGTGCATTGCGCTATAAGATCAGCCGCGATGAACCTGGTGATGTCGAGGGCGAGCGCCCCAGGAAGAAGATTCCTGCCAAGGTGATGTGGTATGCTCCTATAATACCACGGTTGAAACGTTTGTTCCAAAACAAAGAGCATGCCAAGGCAATGCGATGGCACAGAGAAGACCGTAAGAAAGAAGGAAAGTTGAGAGTACCCGCTGACGGGTTGCAGTGGAGAAAAATCGAAAGAAAGTACGGGAAGGAGTTTGCAGATGATGCAAGGAGTGTATGGTTTGGTCTATGCACAGATGGCATTAATCCTTTTGGGGAGCAGAGCAGCAACCATAGCACCTGGCCTGTGACTCTATGTTTGTATAACCTTCCTCCTTGGTTGTGCATGAAGAGGAAGTTCATTATGATGCCAGTGCTCATCCAAGGCCCTAAGCAACCCAGCAACGACATTGATGTGTACCTAAGGCGATTAGTTGAAGAACTCTTACAACTGTGGAATGGAACAGGTGTACGTGCGTGGGATGAGCACATGGGGGAAGAATTTGACCTAAAGGCGTTGCTGTTCGTGACCATCAATGATTGGCCTGCTCTCAGTAACCTTTCAGGACAGACAAACAAGGGATACCGCGCATGCACGCACTGTTTGGACGATACCGATAGTATATATTTGGCTAATTGTAAGAAGAATGTGTACCTGGGACATCGTCGATTTCTTTCGAGCAGGCATCCCGTAAGAAAGAAAGGCAAGCATTTCAAAGGTGAGGCGGATCACCGGACGAAGCCTCGCCACCGTACTAGTGCTGATGTACATGATATGGTCAAGGATTTGAAGGTGGTCTTTGGAAAGGGTCCTGGTGGACAACCTGTTCCGAATGACGCTGACGGACGCGCACCCATGTGGAAGAAGAAATCTATATTTTGGGACCTGCCCTATTGGAAATACCTAGAGGTCCGCTCCGCAATCGACATGATGCACGTGACAAAGAATCTTTGTGTGACCCTTCTTGGCTTCTTGGGCGTGTATGGGAAGACAAAAGATACACCTAAGGCACGAGAGGACCAGCAACGTATGCACGGAAAAGACGGCATACATCAGGGTCATGCAAGCTCCGCTCTTACCAAAGAAGAGAAGGAAATCTTCTTTCAATGCCTGCTCAGTATTAAGGTACCGTCTGGCTTCTCGTCGAATATAAAGGGAATAATAAACATGGCAGAGAAAAAGTTCCAGAACCTAAAGTCTCATGACTACCACGTGATTATGACGCAACTGCTTCCGGTTGCATTGAGGGGGCTTCTACCGGAAAACGTTCGATTAGCCATTGTGAAGCTATGTGCATTTCTCAATGCAATCTCTCAGAAGGTAATCGATCCAGAAATCATACCAAGGTTAGAGAATGATTTGGTGCAATGTCTTGTCAGTTTCGAGTTGGTGTTCCCACTATCCTTCTTCAACATCATGACGCACGTCCTAGTTCACCTATGCGAAGAGATTAACGTTTTGGGTCATGTATTTCTACACAATATGTTCCCCTTTGAGAGGTTCATGGGAGTCTTAAAGAAATATGTTCATAACCGTGCTAGGCCAGAAGGAAGCATCTCCAAGGGCCGACAAAATGAGGAGGTCATTGAGTTTTGTATTGACTTTATTCCTGACCTTAAGCCGATTGGTGTTCCTGAATCGCGGCATAAGGGCAGACTGGATGGAAAAGGCATGCTAGGAGGGGAACAAATAATATGTATGGACGGACATTCTCTCACTGAAGCACACTACACAGTTCTACAGAATTCCGCCTTGGTGGCTCCGTATATGGATGCACACAAGAATTTGCTACGCTCCAAACACCTGGAGCGGTCTGATGACTGGATTACACGTGAACAAACCAGGAGTTTCGCCAGCTGGTTGCAGACACGTACCATGCATGACACCTCTATTGAAGATGACCTGTACTTGCTGTCCCAATTACCATCTTCGAATATAATGACTTTCAAAGGGTACGAGATAAATGGTAATACATTTTACACGATCGCCCAAGATAAGAAGAGCACCAACCAAAACAGTGGTGTCCACTTTGATGCAGAAACCAAGACGGGAAAGGAAACATATTATGGTTATATACAGGACATATGGGAACTTGACTATCGACGTGGTTTGAAGGTCCCTTTGTTTCGGTGCAAATGGGTCAATATGACACGAGGCGGGGTAACGGAAGACCCGCAGTACGGAATGACAACAGTGGATCTCAACAATCTTGCGTATGCAGACGAACCATTCGTCCTAGCCAATGATGTGGCATAGGTTTTCTATGTGAAGGAGATGTCTACCAAGCCAAGAAAAAGAAAAGATAAGGAAGCGAATGCATCGTACGATGAGCCAAAGCGGCACATAGTTCTTTCTGGGAAGAGAAACATCATGGGAGTGGATGACAAGACAGACAAGTCAGAAGATTATGAAAAGTTTGATGAAATTGCTCCATTCACAGTGAATATTGACCCGAGCATCCCGTTAAATGATGAAGATTTTCCATGGTTACGGCGCAAAGGGACACACGCAAAGAAAAAGTTTCACACCCAAAGATCTGGGATGTGATCGGCTTCACTATCATCACTTTCTTCTGTGTTTCACACCCAGAAGGGAATCTCTGTAATAGTTAGGGTAGTTAATTATGTGTTTTGGCATTTGAAACACGAAGAAATTTTATGTGCAAACAAATTCTTTCATGCCTTTACTGATTTTTAAAGTTAAGTTATTCACAAACTAGTGATTCACACTAATTTCAAATAATTCAAAATTAAACTATTCAAATTTGAAAACTACGGGCACTAACAGAAAGTTTGTAATTTTTTGTACCTAAAGCAAAAATATTCACAAAGAAACTCTAAATACACCAAAAAAAAAATCAAAAATAAATAAAGCAAAAAAATAAAAATAAAAGCCCGCCTACTAGGCCAGAGCGGCCTGCATACGACTAGAAACCCAACCTGTTGTTGGGCCAGGATGCAGGCCCGCAAAGGCCCAGTAGGCCAACAGGGCAGTACAGAACATGTAGGCCCAGTAGGCCTGCTTTGGAGAGGAGCTCGAGAGAGCTACCGCACGGGGGTTTATAAACCAGTGCGGTCACCCCTTGGCTAGCGAGGTGGGACTAAAATTGCGCACCGCACCTGCGCCAACGCACATCCTTTAGTACCGGTTCGTGGCACCAACCGATACTAAAGGGGGGCCTTTAGTACCGGTTGGAGCCACCAACCGGTACTAAAGGGGGTGCGGTTCCCGCCGCTTGGCCTGGCCAAAACAGGCCTTTAGTACCGGTTGGTGGCTCCAACCGGTACTAAAGGTGCCTTCTATATATACAACACTTACGAAAATTTCATTCTCCCTCTGTTTCTTCCTTTGTTTCCCCATTGAAACACCGCCTGCGCGCCCCGATCAATCGACGCCGTCGCCGTCACCGCCCTCGTCCCCGTCTCCGTCGCCGCCCCGGGCCCGTCCCCGTCGCGACGTCCCCGCGTCGCCGCCCCCACGTCACGCCCCGGCCCGTCGCCGCCCCCGGCCGTCGCCTCGCCGTCGCCGTCGCCCCGCTGTGAGCTCTCCCCCTCTAACCCCTCTCCCTCGCCCCCGGCGGCCACCATGGGCGCCGCCCCTCCCCGAGCCCATACACACACAAGCATGATGAACACACACACACACACACGTACATATGTATGAATTAATGCATGTATATATTTGTATATACGTATTTTGTATGTTTAATTAGTTTAGATTTTTTAGATTATTATTTTTTCACTAGTATATATGTATGAATGCATGTTAGATGGATATAATTAGTGTTTAATTAGTATGGAAATTTTTTATATAATGTTGTTTTTCAGTTTTTTAATGGATGTATAAAAGTTGTGTTTTCTGTTTTTAGTGTTAGATGCTTAATTAGTATGAAATAGCATATATAATTTTGACATATGCAATGATAGCATAATTAGTGTTATATAGAAATGTTAGAAATTTTAGTTATCAAAATCCAATCATTAAAAAAATGTTACTTTTTGCGGGCATATAGCTAGTATTTGTTCTCGACTATGCCCGGCCCGCATCCTCGCCGTCGACCCGTCCGCGACGACGTCTGACTGACCCATGTCCGGGACTGGGCTCCACCGGGCTGGCATTGGGAGGTTCTGCCTGGAGGGGCGCGCCGCTTGATGAGGAACCCGGCCCTGGGTCCCGTCGTCGACCCTGATCTCGTTTGGTCGCGTTCGCGTGGGCCAGTTTCGGTGCGGAGGGAGCCGGCCCCGCCGGAGGTGGTACGTCGCTGTGTCAGGGAGGAGGACGAGCACGTCCATCGCTACATGGTTACGTTAGAGGGCGGCAGGTTCTCCAATACCTGGCAGTTTCTTCAGGGATCTCACTTCAGCTATGATCCTGTGAGGGTTCCTTCTCTTTGGGTGTCCACCGCCCGCGCCGCAGGAACCGCGAGTGTCCTAGATTCTTCTGTAGTATTCGATCTTTAATTAGCTACCTAGCCAATGATGTACTATTCAATATTATATATTATTCGAGACGATGTATTCGAGATTATATCTATTATTCGAGACGATGTATTCGAGATTATATCTATTATTCGAGACGATGTAATTTGAATACTAAATTGTTTTATATTTCTTTTGGCATAGTTAAATAAAAGCTATGGCGGACAATACCAACAGAGAGGGAGAACAGACCATGTTCGATATAATACACGGGCCAGATGATGATCAGAATGAAGAAGATTATGACGGCTCCGAATTTCTAAACAACACCGGAGAGGGTGATATGATATTCGATCGCGACGACCGAATCGATGAAGTCATGACCGGCGAGGTATATATATTTATATAAGCAGGCATCTGGTGATCATCACATGTTTTAAATGAGTTGAAGATATATTAACGAATCGATCTTTCTTCTTTCAGCCATCCGGATCGAGCAAATCTTCAGGCAACAGGAGGAAACGAGGCCCGAACAAAAAGTTGAAGGAGGGCGTAAAGTATAATATTGAGGCAATCAAACCTAATGGCGAACCATTAGCGCCTAAGAAGATTGCGGACAAGTTCGTTCGTCAGGGCGGAGTTCTTGTGAAGGACCAACTCCCGATCTCCCTTCAAGAATGGAGAGAGCCAGCAAAGCCACGTCCAGATCTTACTTTTTTCGACGATAGACAAAAAAGTCTGCTTTGGGATACTCTCATGGAACATTTCACCCTACCAGATCATTTCACAGAAGCAGATGTGCAGAAAGTCAAGGACGCTGCTCTTAGGAAGATGGCGGTTGCATTCAAGAACCACAAGAATCGTGAATGGGACAAGTACGTCAAGGGAGGAAGGAAGACTCCAGTATTTGAGGGAACACTAGAGAATCAAAGTGCTCATTGGGACGATTTCGTGAAATTCAAGGATTCAGAATTAGCTAAGGAACGGTCGAGAATAAACAAGAAGAATGCCGAAAAAAAGGATAAGTTCCATCAGCTGGGGCGAGGTGGCTACGCGGTGGCAATGCCTAAGTGGGATAAGTCTGAGAAAGAGATGGAGGATGCAGGTGTCACTCCGGTTACTAAGAGCTGGCCCCCCAGGTGCAGGACTTGGTTCTATGCGCATGGGGGGGAGTTGGACCCGAAGACAGGCAAAGTTTCGATGAAGGCATGTCTGAATGGAGCCGACGATAATATACTTGTTGCAATAGAAGAGGCTCGAACGGGGGTGTTCCAGCCCAACAGAGAGAATGACGAGCTTACGCATGCCCTGGGAAATCCTGAACACCCGGGAAGAACACGAGGCAAGGGTGCTATTCTGTGGTATGAGGGGTTTTCGGACTGGAACGCCGACTACAGAACCTGTGCGAGAAGGAAGATTGCGGAGGAGAAGCAGAGGAAGATGGAGGAGGAGAAGAGGAAGCTGGACTATGAACGCCTTCAAGGCCTAGAATCAGTGCATGTGGACTTGGTAGTCAAATTCCAGCGGCAGCAGGAGCAGATCGACTCACCTAGCCAGCAAAGGGGGTCTCAACAGCTGTAGCAGCTAGCGGATGATCCAGCATTGGATACCACCGCCCCATCCAGGCTGAGAAGTAGCGTGGGTTCCGCCCCGTTTGACGCAATGTTGGATAGATACCCCGTGGATGACATCGAGGAGAACACTAACTGCGAGCTACACTTCAAAATTAAGAACATATCCTTGAAGGTGGCGGACGGCGTTGCTTATACAAATTCCCCCGATGCAACCTTCCATTGCAACCCGATTCCAGCAGGCTATGCTCGTGTCGTGGTTGATGAGGTGGTGGACCAATATTTTGGGCTAGAGCTTGACATTCCTGGAGGTGACGAGGAGCACACACTCGGAGATGCCAAACATCGTATCATCCTATGGAGAAAGGATTGCATCATCTTTCGAAGGCCACCGACACCGCGTCACCCGACTCCTCGTCGAAGTCCGCCACTGAGTCAGCAGACTCCCGCTCCTCCAAGTCCACCAACGCATGAGGCCACTCCTCCTCCTCCAAGTCTGGCAAAGTGTCAGGCCACTCCTCCTCCAAGTCCGACACAGCGTCAGACGTCCACTCCTCCTCCAAGTCCGGCACAACCTCAGGCCACTCCTCCTCCAAGTCCGACACCGCTTCAGGCCACTCCTCCTCGTCCAACTCAGCCCCGTCAGCCGTCTCCGCCGCCTCAGCAATCGCAGAAGAGACACCCCACAGCTATCGTGCGTAGCGGTACGAGTCGAGGTCATAGTACAGGAAGTACAGGCGGAGGCAAGCGATATAAATATGGTCCAAACCTCACTACTCCTCTTCCTGAGAGGGCTTACGACAGGACCGAGGAGCAAACCAATGCCATAGTGCGGGCAGAAATCGACGCCCATTTTGGACCGAAACCGCCACCGCCGCCAAGGGAGAAAGTGCCTGTGGAAGTAGTTCACCACTTCGTTCGTATGGCTCAACCACCAGCTCGTAAGCCTATTGACACAGACTATGAGCGCCACATCAGGAAGTTACATCGACAACGTCTACATAAGGAGGCAAGCTCGAGCTCGAGCAAACAACAAGCAGCTGTCAAAAAATGCAGGAAAACCGTTGCCCAACTGGGAGAACAGGCGGCGCAATCAATCCCCCCGTTTGTTGTGCCGCCAACAACACGTGACAGTACGCGCGCCCAATATTATTGTGGGCAAACAGTTTACATTCCCGAGGTGGGCGATGTGGTAATAACCCAGGAGCATATAATGCATGCTGAAACTCTCAACATCACTATTGGACAACTCCTCGAGATCGAGGACATGCCTGTGCTTACAGAGGAGGAAATAAAATGGAAATATGCCCGGGGCCAACCTTTGGTCAAGCCAGAAGAGATCAAGAAGCTCCCAGCGAGAATGTATGAATTGCATCAATGGTACATGGACATTACCAAGAGATCCGATCGAGAGTCCCTCATGGTGCAAGTCAAGAAGGATCATTACTACCATCAGAAACCTGTGACCGTTGAGTATTCTAAACTGTTTCAGTTATACAATCAAGACACACTCGACAAATCTATCGTCAGTTGCTATTGTCTGTAAGTGATTTCTTTCTGTAATTTAAGTCTCAAGCTAGCTGTAGTGAACCTTTTGATCAATCATTACCTGTAATTATCCTCACTATATTCTTTTCTGTGGTATTATGCAGGATGAAGATGTATGAAATGAGAAAAGGTGGATGCTATGGCATTGGGTTCATTGACCCAAACACCGTTAATGAATACACATGGAAAATAAACAAGCATCATGAAAAGCAGGTAGAGGACAGCATGCTAGAGTTCTTGAAGCGCCTCAAATACAATGAAGATATACTACTTCCTTACAACTTCCAGTGAGTCACACTTTCTTGTACTACAAATTCTCTATTTTTGCCTACTAGCTAGCTACATGTTTTTGCTTACATATGCCCGCTTAATTAAGACATGGAAACGTGTGTGCATGCAGATTTCACTGGATCTTGTGTATCATTAAAGTTGACGCCGGAACAGTTGAAATACTGGACTCACTACTCAAAGCAAATAGTGACTATAACATCTTGTTTGGGATAGTCAACAGGTAATTTCAATCATTATTAACTATATATCTTGGCCTATTTAGTTCGTCATTTCATGATATGAACTATTTAATAACCCCTTTATTCATTTTCTTTGTCGGCAGGCAGGGCTTGGGCAAGGTTCATCAGCGTCACGGAAGGCGAATGGAAACGACAGCTGAAATGGTTTCGACCCAAGGTAAGTAATTAAGTAGTACTAGCTAGCTAGCTAGCTGCCATCTCTTTAATTATCATGCTTGATTAATTATTATCTGATCAAATTAAATTCCATTCTCGTAATAAAGGCCCTGAAGCAAGCGTAGGGTTCTAATTTGTGTGCATTCTGCGTTTGCAAGAACATTCGCATGATGGCGTCCGAAAGGAGCAGATCTCAAAGACAGGAATGGGTACGCTCGTCAGAACACTATTCACAATTTTTACACCATTATCGATATCTAGTCACACAACTAATACACATGCATATTGATCTCCTTCTTAACAGTTCACAGAGGTGCGGGACAAGCTCCTAGAAACGGAGCGCGTAGAAGCACTTCAAGAGGAAATAGCGGGATTTTTGCTCGACCAGGTCATAAATCCGAAGGGAGAATACTATTACCCGCTACCGCCCCCATCGACCAGGTCATGAACCACTTCCAATTGTCATCGTGCTCCGAAGGCACCAATTAGGCTAATGCCACTGGCTCCGAAGGCAACATGCATATGTAGGAGAAATTTTATATAGCTATACATGTGTGTATGTGTGAATTAATATGGTGGTTTGTGAGACATTGATGATATATATATGATTGGTTCTACTGGAAATTCTATTTATATATATATATATATATGCATAACGTGTACAATGTGTAGTATCGTAAAATACTAGCAAACGAAAAAGAATTAAAATGGAAAACACAAAATTAAATGAAAAAGAAATCATAAAACCAAAAACCCCCCAAACATTTTAGTACCGGTTGGTGTTACGTGGTTGCCCCCGGAGCTGGCTCGTGCCACGTGGTTGCCCTTTAGCACCGGTTCGTGCTGAACCGGTGCTAAAGGGGGGCCTTTAGTGACCACACTTTAGTGCCGGTTATGGAACCGGCACTAAAGGGCCTTACGAACCGGTGCTATTGCCCGGTTCTGCACTAGTGTTACCTAGCTCCAAAATGACCTATTTTAACTAGGATAGCTCCAAAATGACCTACACTTACCATTTTGTCCTACAAAATGAATAAATATGCTTAAGTTAGCTCAAAAATGGCATAACTACCAAGGTTAGCTCCAAAATGACCTATTTACCTAGCTTAGCTCTAAAATGACCTACACACTTAGCATTTTTACCTAGCTTAGCTAAGAATGGCATTTTTACCTACCTTAGTTAGAAGAATAAGAAGATAAAGAAGAGAAGAGGAGAAAAAGAAAGAGAAGATAAATTCTTCTTCTTCTTCTTCTAACTTTCATCTTTCCTAATTTGCAGATTTGCTTTAGATGAGGAAGCTTGCATTGATGGAGTGTACTCTTCTCCTTGTGCTTACTTTTGGATATGTTGATATGTTGGATATGCTGTTGGAAACTTGTTCTGGATATGTATATATGGATATGCTGTTGGAAACCATTGAATATGTTGGATATGTTCTTGGAAACTTGCATGTTGGATATGTTGAGTGCAAACTTATTGTTGGCATGCTTGTTGAAATTATTTTCAAATTTGTATATATATATATATATATGAAATTCTACCAAATTGAATGAATTTAAGAAAAAAAACAGGGGCTATAAAGGCACTTTGCCTTCTACTGTCAGACGACAAAGAGCTTTGCCATCAGCCAGCAGACGGCAAAGATGCCACGTGGCAGCTACCTGTGCAACCTGGGGGCACTGGTCTAGCCTATATGTTTGCTTTGCCGTCCGCTGGCAGATGGCAAAGACCTTTGCATCTTTGCCGTCGTGGCAGCTACCTGGCCTGGCCTATATGGGTACTTTGCCGTCTGCTAGCAGACGACAAAGACTGCGCCCCTCACACCTCCCAGACGAACGACTACTTTCTTGAGCCGGCTCGTCTAAGCGGCCGGCTTCTAGAAGGTGGTAGATTACCAGAAGGCGGCTACGGGGCGGCCGGCTTCTAGCAGGCGGCCCCTCGTGCCCTCAAAGTTTGCACCCACATAACTGTGACGGGACGGGGCGTGGTTACAATGGAACCTGCCACCCCCGAATCCCGGGCTGAGCCCGGCTACAGTACATGCATACCCGGCGGATGCCCCCACCCGGTGGGTTACTATAGCCGCACTGCTCGTGACATCACCTACCATGCTCCCACGATGGCATGTCGGTACGGCCCACAGGCGACGGGCCCTACCTATTGGCGAGCCCCAGAAGGTGGTAGAACCCCAACAGGCCCTAACGGGGGCCCCTCCCCCCTCAAAGTATGTGCATCATTGACCAGAGGAGACGGAGAATGGCTACAGTGAACGCCCACCAGGCGGCCGTACTGTAGCCATGCTTCCCCCGACAAAGCATCCATCATCAGCAGCAAGGACTACAGTGCAGAGTGATCAACCAGACCCGCAAGCGGCGGGCACGGCCTGTTGGCCGAGTACACGACAGCCGGCGGGACCCACCAAGCGGTGGGCCCCAGCAGCCGACGGAGAAGCCGACATCTAGAGAGACTAACGGTCAGGTCCTACACCTGGCCGAATTACCATTGTACCCCTGAGGGGTTGGCCTATATAAACCCCCTAGGCCACCCATGCAAAGGGTTCAGAACCTTAGTAGATACAGACATAGAGAGGGGAAGTAGGGCTAGCCTTGTTCTTCTTCCTCCTCTAGCTAAACAGCTCAAGGAGAAATCTTGTAGCTACCATTGTTGAGATAGTGATCATGCAGAGACCACACAGAGCAGGACTAGGGGTGTTATCTCCTAGGAGACCCCCGAACCTGGGTAAGATTCGCACGCGTATGCGATCTTGCTCACTCCCGCTTCTAGAGCTCAGTGACGTACTCTTGTCCCTCTCCATGATTAGCCATCCCTTGGCATATGTCACTCCACCACCCCGACATTTGGCGCCCACCATGGGGCAAGGTGTGAGGGAGTCCTGGACTAAGGGGTCCTCGGGCGTCCGACTTGTTATCTATGGGCCGGACTGATGGGCTGTGAAGATATGAAGACCGAAGAGTGTACCCTTGTCCGGATAAGACTCTCCTTGGCGTGCAAGACAAGCTTAGAGAACAACTATGAAGATTCCATCTTATGAACAGACTCTATGTAACCCTAGATCCCCCCGGTGTCTATATAAACCGGAGGGTGTAGTTCGGAAAGGATATACTCAATATCGTAGTCATACATGCTAGACTTCTAGGGTTTAGCCACTACGATCTCGTGGTAGATCAACTCTTGTAATACTCATACTCATCAATATCAATCAAGCAGGACGTAGGGTATTACCTCCATAGAGAGGGCCCGAACATGGGTAAACATCGGGTCCCTTGTCTCCTGTTACCATCAACCTTATACTCACAGTTCGGGACCCCCTACCCGAGACCCGCCGGTTTTAACACCGACATTGGTGCTTTCATTGAGAGTTCCACTATGCCGGTCGCAAAGGTTGATGGCTCGACTTATTGTCAAGGAAAATATCACCTCAGGAGGAGCTCTGGCCTCAGGCCAAACCCTCTGGCTGGGCGGTTTTACCATAATCGCCCGCTCGGCCTCTGAGCCGACGAGGATGACCTCCCGAGTCATCGAAAGACGTATCTGCATCGATTTTGAATACGCCAAATAGATGGATCCGATGGAGTTGTGGTCTTTGAATGAACTCCTAGATCACATTGCTGCCTTGGGAGTCGCTACAGACTACAATCGGATTGGTCTTAAACCCGACCAGAGAGAGATTAATTCTCCACTGATCACCCACCAAATAGCGGTAATCGAGGAGCAGGATAACTCTTCCTCTATACTGAGGACGACTTACGTTCGGATCTTTGAACTCGAGAAGCTGGACACCTACTGGCAGAAAGACACGCCTCGCCCTCCGAACTTAGAGCCGGACGACGGGCTTCAAAAATCAGAAGATACTTCGGAGCCCGGACTCTTCGGTCCGGAAAAACCACAGACTCCGGATCGTCGATCGGGTCAGGGTTCGGATCCAACGCCACCCACCCAAACATAAGCGCTCTCACGAGCATACAACAGCAGCCCCAGGAAACAGTCCACCACTTTTGGGCCAGATTCCTCCTTGTCAAGGACAAGGTCAAAGATTGCCGTGATGAGGACGCAATATCAGCATTCCACAAAATTGCACGAACGAAGGACTCCTCAACGCCATTAATCGCCACCACATACTACACTTCACCGACTTGGCAACTATTGTACATAAGTACAACGCAATGGAGAGTGCCTGGAGAGATTAGAAGGTTTGGGAGCTATCGGTCCCAACTCAACCACTGGTCCAGGCAAAAATGGTGCACCCCTGTAACGCGCCTAGACTGATAGCCAAAACATGCAAACCCATTACGCGGCGCAGAACCATTCTGGAGGGATGGCTTGATGGCCCGTGCAAAATACACACCACACCGGACATCTTACCAACCCACAGCCTTAGAGCAGGTTGGATACTCCGGCAGGTAGCCAAAAATGGCGTGGACATCCTCATCAAAGACACCCCAGAGAAGCACCCTCCAGAAGACGACAAACCTAGAATCCTAACAGTCTTTGAGACATTTACTTCAAACAATAGTCGTAAAAGGCACTCCGCGAACGCACCGAAGTCTGCCAGATCGCAACAGTAAACCCTTGGAACGGCACAGCGATAACCTTTAACACTGGCGACGAACCGAAACACAGGACAGTCCGAACACCAGCCGCCTTAGTCCTCATCCCAATTGTGGATGGCTTTCGGCTCACCAAGGTTCTCATGGACGGCGGCAGCGAACTGAACCTCATCTATGAGGATACAATACAAAAAATGGAAATAGACAGGAGCCGCATCGAGCAAAGCAGCACGACCTTCCGAGGAATCATTCGCAGTCGGGAGGCACGATGTGCGGGAAAAATCACACTCGACGTGGTATTCGGCACGCCGGAGAACTATCGCCTGGCACCCTTCCGATATGCCAGGAATCCCACGTGAGTTAGCCGAACACCGTCTCAATATATTGAAGGGACACAAGCCGGTCAAGCAAACACTGCGGCGCTTTTCCGAACCCAAACGCCAAGCTATGGGGGAAGAGCTAGCCAAGTTAATCGAGGCCGGATTCATTAGAGAAATAAAACATCTGGATTGGCTAGCAAATTTGGTGATGGTACCAAAGAAGGACAAATCATGGCGCCTGTGCGTCGATTTCAAAGACCTCAACAAGGCATGCCCCAAGGATCCCTTCCCCCTCCCCCGCATCGATCGAATCATTGACGCCACCGCAGGACACGACTCACTATGTTTTCTTGACGCATATTCCGGATACCATCAAATCAAAATGAAGGAATCCGATCAAGCTGCAACAGCATTCATCACCCCATATGGGCCATTCTGCTTCAACACCATGCCCTTCGGGCTCAAGAACGCTGGCGCCACATACCAACGCATGATTCAAACATGCCTCGAGAAACAGATCGGCAAAACTATTGAAGCCTATGTGGACTATGTCGTCATCAAAACTAGGCACGTCAAAACACTAATAGACGATTTACGTCTCGCATTCGACAACCTCCGTGTGTATGACATTAAGCTCAATCCGGAAAAATGTGTTTTCAGCATTCCCGCTAGAAAACTGCTAGGCTTCATCGTTTCCAATAGAGGAATAGAAGCAAACCCAGCCAAAATCCGAGCTTTGTCACAACTAGCTAAGCCAACAGACCTTAAACAAGTTCAAAAGCTCGCGGGTTGCATAGCAGCTCTAAGCCACTTTATCTCCAGTTTGGGAGAAAAGGCACTGCCACTCTATCGCCTTCTACGGCGAACCGACCACTTCGAGTGGACGGACGTGGCAACAGCCGGACTGGAGGAAATAAAATCCCATCTTGTGAGCAATCCAATCCTGGCCGCACCAAACGCCGGCAAACCGATGTTATTATACATATCGGCAACACATCAGGTGGTGAGCACCGTACTCCTCGTCGAACGAGAATAGGACGGGCATAAACTCCCGCTTCAGAAGCCAGTATACTACATATCTACTTTCCTTACACCATGCAAATCCCGGTACCCTCGTTATCAAAAGATAGCATATGCGGTCTTCATGGCATCCTGAAAGCTCCGTCACTATTTTCAGGAGTGTTCGTTCATGGTGGCCTCCAAAGTACCACTCAATGACATTATAAACAACCGCGATGCTACGGGCCGGATTGCCAAATGGGCCATCGAGCTCCTCCCATTCGACATTACATATAAACCACGTCGAGCTCTCAAATCCAAGGTACTTGCCGGCTTCGTCGCCGAATGGAGAGAGGCCGAACTCCCTAAAGAGTACGGCATATACTCCAATTGGGTCATGTATTCCGATGGCTCCAAAATGCTAGAAGGGTTAGGAGCGGGCGGCGTTTTAACGTCCCCTACTGGAGACATCGTTTAGTACGTCCTCCAAATAATATACACAGACTCCAATAACGCAGCCGAATACGAGGCCTTATTACATGGTCTCCGGATGGCTGTATCCATGGGCATACAACGCCTAGAGGTGCGCGAGGACTCAAACCTAGCAATATCTCAAATAAATGGAGACTTCGACGCCAAATATCTGATGATGGCAGCGTATCATAACGCAGTCATAAAAATGTCGGCCCGGTTCGAGGGGCTCGAGTTCCATCATGTGGCTCGAGAAAGTAATCAAGCGGCGGATGTTCTTGCTCTTATCGGCGCTAGCGCGACCCCGTCCCACCTAATATCTTCCTGGAAAGGCTTTTTAAGCCATCCGTGGTGTGGCAGGGGAAAAACAGCAATACTAGTCCGGATCCAAACATAACCCCAGATCCCAGAAACACCGAAGTCATTGGGGGCTCAGCCACCAAAATAACACCGTCAGCGCATCTCATCATGGCAGTCATTGCCCCATGGACCGAACCCTTCCAGGCCTACCTTAATAGGGAGGAACTTCCCGAGGACCAGAATGAAGCGCACTGCATTGTCTGGTGTTCAAAAGCCTAAGGTACATGATGGAGAGCTCTATAAGAAAAGCGCTACCGGAGTCCTTCAACGATGTATATCCGCGGAAGAAGGGCGGCAGCTCTTGACTGAAATTCATGCCGGACTCGGCGGTCACCATGCCGCAGCTCAGGCCCTTGTTAGCAAGGCCTTCCGTACAGGGTTTTATTGGCCGACGGCGCGAGCAGATGCACATGACCTTGTCCAACATTGCGTCGAATGCCAACTCTTTGCCAACCAAAGCCATATGCCCCCCACTGCCTTACAAACAATCCCCATCACTTGGCCTTTTGCAGTCTGGGGGCTCGATATGGTCCGACCCCTTAAAGGAGGAAGTCATAAGAGAAAGTATCTGCTAGTCATGGTGGATAAATTCACTAAGTGGTTAGAGGCCAAACCAGTCAAAACGGCCAAAGCGGGGCCAGTAATAGATTTCATATCTGGCGTGGTACACTGTTACGATGTGCCGCATAGTATAATCACCGATAATGGCTCCAACTTTACCACCGATGAGGTGAAAACCTGGTGCGCTAATCTAGGCATCAAGCTCGATTACGCCTCTGTCTGTCACCCGCAGACAAACGGTCAAGTCGAACGGGCAAATGGTCTTATTATGAGCGGCATCAAACCCAGACTAGTGCGGTCTTTGAAGGAATCAGACAAGCACTGGGTGGAGGAAATTGACTACGTACTCTGGGGGCTGCGGACCACGCCCAGCCGCCCTACCGAATATACACCCTTCTTCATGGTGTACGGTGCGGAAGCAGTGTTACCTGCGATATTATTCATGACTCACCTTGAGTGCATATGTACGAAGAGAGAGAAGCCAAGCTAGATCGGCAGGACAGCTTAGATACCTTGGAGGAGGAGCGTGACGTCGCAAAAGCCCGTTCCGCATATTATCAACAGCAGGCTCGCAGGTACCAAAGCAGAGAAGTGCGGGCCAAGACTTATAACATTGGCAAACTCGTTCTACGCTTGCCGGAGAAGAAAAAGGGCAAACTCAAGCCCAAGTGGGAGTGCCCCTTAATAATTGACGAAGTTCTCACTTGAGGAGCATACCGCCTATGTGATGCGTCAGACAATCACCCAGAGCCGAACCCCTGGAACGCGGACAGACTACGATGATTTTATTTCTCTTCCCTCTCTTTTCGTTTTTTACCCTTTTTCATTTTTTCTTTAGCCTTATGGCTTTAGTTTGGCTAGACCATCCCTACCTGATGCATACATCTCTAAATATGTACGTTCATTATACCTGGGGGCTTCTCGTACACAAGCTTGCGATTATTCTTCGAGCATCAACCTCAGCTCATATGTGTTTTTTCCATATGTACCTTTTCTTCGCCATTATATGCATCGATATGACTTAAGTTTTGGCCAAGCTGGGTTGCCTGGCTGCTGCGCTTATGCACTATGTTCCCGTTAGTTCGACTAGGGCATAAAGGGAGCACCTATGCGATTGTTACTTCCGGGTCATCCGGATGTGTACCTCAGACTGGGTGAAGCCGAAAGCTAGCGTTCTTAAGGGAATATTTGGTCGGCGAATTAAAGTTGTTTCTACATTCATTCCATTATGAACCCCATATGTTACTTACTGTAAGAGTTTTTCAATCACAGTTCGGACATGCACATTAAATGCATGCACACCCAGGGAAAGGAACCCTTAACGGAACTATTCTCTCTGAAACATGTTTCTTGCATAATGTAATATAACATAACTAGCCGAATCCACATTGTCTATTTGAGCAATTATGACCCCTACGTCTGGTTTCCACGCATACCCCCGGTATATTCTACCTCTAGGGTATTCGGAAACACTCCGCACCTTCGAGTCCAGAGGTTGAAGCGAAAAGGTCGGCGATGATAATTGTCTTTACTATCCAGCTAGAAGGAAAGTACATAGTCACTCACGACTCAAACACTTCCTCCTCTATACCGTCTAAAAGGCGGTCTAATTTACAATCCTGTTGGGAATATTTGGCGGCCACCTCTACTTGGTCATATACTAAACTAATGGGGATTTCTTCCCCATTCGGCCCTAGCGGTCCGACACAAGCCATGTGATTAGGATCCAGCTTGGTATATCGCATCTTCACCATGGCCCAGGCCTCTCGCGCACCCTCTCGGCATGACGATATCTTCCACAGTCGGATACGCCACCGCGCTCCCTTGAACAGCTCTAAAAGCTTCTCCATACTTCGTGGAGGGGAGTCGGATGGCCATAAGGCCTTGGCTACACTCCGCATCGCCTGCCGAGCTTGCTCGTGCAATTGCGACAGCCCTTGCAGAAGATCACTTGATGATCCGGACACCTCCTCTTCGGGGCGGTTCGTCAATATACTTGCAATTACAGCTGTATCAGCTACTGTTACCTCCAAACTGTTATAAGATAAAAGCGGCCATGTACGGAATATGCCGCCTTACAGCTTCTTGTTCTCCTTCATAGAGTCCGCTAGCTGAGCTCGAACATCTTTCAGTTCTTCACCCAGTTTGGTGTTCGAATCCTGGAGTTTCTTTTTCCCTTGAACGACTTTTATGAATACACGCTCGCCCACTGCCAGTAGCTTTTTTGCTCCGCGTTCTTCGCTTCGAGCGGCGTCCAGCTGCTCTTCTAATTGGTTTAACAACCGAACACAAAGATAAGCACCCAGATTCACACTATCAGTGTATCATTATGAATTCTCGATAGAGGGAAATATTACCGGGAGATGCGTTGTATTTCTCCAGTTTGGCATTAGCAGCAAGTAGCCGCCGCTGACACTTTTCCAGTTCTTGAGCTAGCTGGGTGTTCTTCTCCGTAAGCACCTAGTTGTACATTGCTCCTTAAATCAGTTATTTCAACTCCTTTAAGTCTCGGGGGCTACTGGAATATGGTTATCATAGTCAGACAAAACAAATTTACCTGCACATCTTTCAAGTGCTGCCTTGTGGCCCTGTTAAGCCCATCTCGAGCAACTCGGATATATGCATCGGCCGAGCTAAAGGCGTTAAACGACTCCTTTGAAAAACCAGGGTCTTGTAAAATGTCCCAGCGGCGCCGATGATTCATGGCACTCTCCACTTCCGAGTTGGTGACGGATACATCATCCGAGTCCTCAGCTGGAGGACAGTCTGACGTCACCCTCGTATCGGCCCGCGTCTTCACGGCAGGATTTGAATCCTGGCTGTGGGAAGTACGGCCGCTCGAACCTCCAGATATAGTCCGGTGCACCTTTTTCCTGACACATGTAAAATGGGAAGGTCACGGTTGGACGCGATTGCCCAGGTGCACATTGGCAAATTGATACCTCTTCAATGAGGGCCCGCCCGTGTCTTCATTTGCTTTCCTATTGGGAGGCTCGCCTGGTGTGGGGGATGTTCTCTTCGGAGATACCCCTGGAGCGGTAAGGCGCGCCAAACCCTTCCCCTTTTTTGAGCACAGGATAGTGCGGTGGGTGAGAAGGAAAGGAGACGTCTCTTGTGGATAAGGTGTTTTTGGATTACTTATGTGTGAAGCTGGAAGGAGGCCTAGGTAATCGGCGATAATGGGTACATATGTACCGTCGTAGCTCATCTGATAGAATGTCCCCTCCTCAAGCTCCACGAATATGTTCGGATCTTCTTCATATCTGGGGTCAAGGTCCTGGTTGTGATTCTCCGGCTGAGGGGCAGGGTCATAGATCCCCTCGACAGCCTTTCGCCATTCCTGTTAGGAGCAGATAAGATGCTGCCTGTCAATGAATGATCCAGGGACATGATAAAATAAGCGTGGCCGAACCTTACCCAGCTGGGAGGATTGTACATGGAAAGTCCATCACGATGGTGGAGACGGCTGAACTCTTCCTTCTCCCCTTTATACAGCTCAGCTAGAATCTTGGCTAGAGCAGTGGGGGTCTTCAGGCCCTTTCGGTCGTAACGTGAGGCGTCGTCTTCTCCGTTATAATGCCACATGGGCAGTCCTTGGTATTGGAGTGGCTGGACCCCCGCATTATAGAAATCGCCATCACCTCGACTATTGACAGTCCAGATTGGGCAAGCGTTTTGATCTTGCCCAGTAGCAAGCTGACCTCCGTGCTATCTTCTTCCTCGAGTCTCCAAGGACGCCAACTATGGCGCTTCTTCAGCGAAGCATTTGAAAACTCGGGGAGGCCTATGCGGACAGGGTCGGGTAGAGAGACGCCGTTGATGTAGAACCATTCGGAAGGCCACTCTTCGGGCGCTTTCTTTGGCATGCCAGACAGGTATCCGATCCCGGCGATGCGCCACACTTCGGCTCCTCCCACTTCAAAGATTGATCCACCTTGATTGTGAGGGACGAGGCAGAACAGTCTTCTACATAAATCAAAATGGGCCTCGCAGCCCAGGAATAGTTTGCATAGGGCGACATAACTCGCAATGTGGAGGATGGAGCCGAGGCTAAAGTTCTGCAGCTGGAGGCCATAGTACTCCAGTAGTCCTGGGAGGAATGGGTGAATTGGAAACCCCACTCCCCTCAGCAGATGGGGGACGAAGCACACCCGTTCTCCCGCAGACGGATTGGGAAAATCCTAAGCCTCGGTTTTGCCGTTGAAGGAGGCCAACCCTGCTCGAACAGGGACCAGATCTGCTGGAGTGAGAAATCCCTGCGTTTGCAGCTTCGCCAATCAGCTATGGGACACAGAGCACCTCCCCCACTCGCCTCTCTCTGGGTTGGAACGGGAAGAGGAGCTGGGATTGTTGGCCATGTTGGAATGGTCTTGCCTGGCGGTCTCTGAGGATTTTCTCCGCTTGGTGCCGAAAGGATCTGAGATCCAATCTCTTTAAATAGATGCTCTTCCCTATAGGATTGGCGTGTTACTTGCAAAAAATACCCTGACTACCCGCATTCGCTCGACACGTAGAAAACAAGGACATTAAACGCCCAGAAGCCGAGGGAGACATCAAATCTATGGTTGAATACTCTACTTGGAAATCATTAAAGGAGGAACCCGCCTTGCAATACCGAAGACAATCCGTGTGCCGAACACATTGCTATTGAAGACTAGTTCAGGGGCTACTGAGGGAGTCTTGGACAAAGGGGTCCTCGGGCGTCCGGCCTGTTATCTATGGGCCGGACTGATGCGCTGCGAAGATATGAAGGCATGGAAGACAAGCTTGGCGAACAACTATGAAGATTCCATCTTATGTAACCGACTCTATGTAACCCTAGATCCCCTCGATGTCTATATAAACCGGAAGGTGTAGTCGGGAAAGGATATACTCAATATCATAGTCATACAGGCTAGACGTATAGGGTTTAGCCATTATGATCTCGTGGTAGATCAACTCTTGTAACACTCATACTCATCAATATCAATCAAGCAGGACGTAGGGTATTATCTCCATAGAGAGGGCCCGAGCCTGGGTAACATCGTGTCCCTTGTCTCCTGTTATCATCAACCTTAGACGCACAGTTCGGGACCCCCTACCCGAGATCCGCCGGTTTTGACACCGACAAGATGCACCATTGTCCGGAAACACGTTCTGGATGGGAACCCTTTTCCTTCCCAGCAAACGCAGCCAGCCCGGCACGCCGGATGGCGTCTGCATCGACATGCTGCGCGGCGCAGAAGCCACTTGCGCCGCGAGAACTCTCGCCGACCTCGTCGGCGGGATCCATCTCTCCAATGAGCCTGCACCCGACGTGGGAGCAGCCCACCCCGAAAGCTGCCTCCTCGACCTCCTTAGCAAGATCGACATCGCCAACGAGCCTGCCTACGACATAGAGTCTGTTGGCTCCACCGACCTGATGCTCGTCGACTTCAATGTGGCGTCCCCCGATTCCTTCCCTGCCAACGTGGTGATCATCGACGACCCGCTCCCTCCTGCGATCAGCGATGCCAGCACCAGCACCGTCACAGAGGTGCTGGTCATCAGCCACGATGGAGCCTCCGATGGGGCTGCTCGCGACCTTCTGCAGGGGGCAGTGCGGGGCTTATTGTAACATCCCAAAATTCTAAATTTTGGAATGTTATAATAAATAGATACATTGATTGCTTGTTTGATTGTTGTGTGATTGATTGAGTGAAATTCGAAACTTTTGAAAGTTGAATGAGAGGGAATAAAAGGACGTTCCCAAACTTTCACCTTTTGCATTTTGATCTCCGTGAATTCAAATCCTTTTCAAATACAAAACCCTCGAGAGAAGATGACATGACTTCTTCCATTTAAATAAATGAAAAGGGTTCTGAAAAGATTTGAATTTCATTTGGAAATATTTTTTAAATTCAGAAACTTCAAGCAACTCAATGATTTTCATGAGAGAAGATAAAATGACTTCTTCAAATTATGAAATATGAGTTGGTAGTTTCAAAGATCACATTTAAAGTCCTTTTTGAATTTATTTTCAATTTGGAGTTATTTGAGTTTTATTCAAATTATTTTTCTCCAAAAATAAAATATATGGAAAATAGGGTAACATGATTCCCTACATCAGAAAATTGGAGATAAATAAATTTGAATCCATTTTGGTATTTTTAAAATGATTTTTGTTGGATTTTAATAGACCAGTAGCACTCTTTGATTTATCTGAATTTGTGTGGATTTTCTTTAATGCTAGAAAAATGTTGATCTTGTAGAAAATCTTTTTTTGAAAATTTTGGTATATTATATGCCTATATAATATTTTTAATTATCTCGTTTTATTATTTTAATTGTCTGGAAAATGTTTTTTTTAACCCTTGCCTCCGACTGGGCCGGCCCAGCTCTCAGACCAGGCCGTAGGCCCAGCCCACCTCCTTGCCGTCCCCGAGCTCCCGAGCGGGAATCTCGCCGCCGCACGACTCGCCGGCCACCGCCGTGGCCGAGTCGGCCTCCTCGCGCCGCGTTTGCCCCTACCGCACGCCTCCCGAGGCCGCCCTTCCATAAATAGCGCCCCGGGCCCTCCCCTCCTCGCCGCTCGCGCCGCCTCGCCTCGCCCGCATCTTGCGACGCCGTCACAGATCCGCCGCCGCCGCCGTAGTGCCTCGCCGCTACCGCCGCTGCTGCTGCACAGCACGCCGCCTGCGCCGCCGCACCCCTTGCCCGCGCATCGCCACCGCCGCCCCGCGCCGCCCTGCCTCGCCGCGCTCGCCGGAACTGCCGCCTTGCCTCGCCTCGCTGCCGCCGGAGTTGACTACCGACGCCGGCTCGATCCACCGCCGATCCACCTGAACCGGTAGGAACCGCCCGGTTCGCCCGGTTTTCTTTTAGTAGTTTTAGTTTTGGTTTTCAACTTAAAACCGTTTTGTTTTGTTTTACTTATTTAGAGTTCGTTCGTTCGTTTATGTTCTTCAGTGAATAGATTCGTCAGATTGGTTCTGTTAGCGAGCGTCCGCTCGATAGGATTTTTTCTTTTTATTTTAGTTTTCGGCCAGGGACCTATTCATGATAATTTTCTTCACAGATTAGTCCCTGTACTTCAATCGATCACAACTCTTTACTCGTTTGTCCAAATCCATTGAAACCAACGCTCACGTCTTCGCTATGATCCCCTCTATCCAGTAATTCTACTCAAACATGTTTTTGAAAGTTTAGAAGTTTGAATTAGCCCAGATTTGAATTCAAACTTCGTTTGTTCATAACTTGAGTTTCGTAACTCCGTTTGAGTTGATTCTTTTTGCTTTTCGAAGCTCTTGACCTAAACTTTCTGATAAGGCCAAATTCACATAATTTTGGTACTGTCGGAAATTGTTTTAGGTTGCAAGAGTTATTTGCTTGGTTTTGATGTTTTCCGAATCGACTTTTTCGATCTTTCTGGTCTTTCGAGTGATTGCTTATGTGCAGTTACTATTGCTTGATTACGATAGATTGACCGGAGTGTAACAAGTAGAGCTATCAAGATTTTGGAGTGCGAATCATCTTCATCAACATTGCAGGCAAGTTCACACTTTGATCATATCCCTTTCATACCTAGTTTTATGCATTAGTTTCACCCTCAAACATTGCATGAGTAGGATTGATAACATGTGGGTATTGGGAAGTAGTTGATGAAGTAGGAACCTATTGCCCTGCATTCAAACCTTGGGAGTTACTTTTACGTTATGCTTACATTGCCATGCTATGCTCGTAGACGTGGATTGGGTTTTTGAGAGTATTCATGACAGATGTGAGATTGTTAATTAATGGTTTACTTAAGGTGGCAACTTAAACACACATCTGGGTGGATTGACGCACCTGGGTATTCCAGGATTGCCTGTCTAGGAACCTGGGTAGACCAGGATTGCCTTTTTTTTATGGACCGCCACCCAGGCTCAAAGGGATCACGAGTTCTTTCATACTAGAAACTTCCGTGTGCAGCCACAAGCTATTATGGGCTCTAGCATAGTTGATTAAGTCGTGCAAACTCTTACAGGGTAGACTAGCAGATGTAGGGGAAAGTAGGTGTAACGGTCTATCCATCGTAAGGTGGTAGCGCTTCTGAAAGACTATGTCTCGGTCATCCGTTTCTCAAACACCATGTAGTGTGAGAAACCAAACGGAGGCTTTCGAGTCTTGTGGGGAAAAGTGCGCAAACCTCTGCAGAGTGTATAAACTAATCATGATTAGCCGTGTCCCCGGTTATGGACGTCTTGAGTATCTAGTACCTGGATTATCATGTGAATCACATCACGTTACTTTAAATGAATATTTTTGGGTTTTAATGATGATATTTAATTGGGATTGAGAATGCTTTCAACCATTCTCAATGTTTAACAACCACCATGATAGTTAAATAAAATTTATTCCTTTGCAGTAGGGAAAAATTGGCTTTTCGCAAAAACCATATAACCATAGAGCTTTCCACCAGCCAAATATGCATGTAGTGATAGCCTTTATTCATCATTATCCTCTGGTGTGAATTTTCCAGTACATTCAATGTGCTGACCCTTTGTGGCTGCAACGTCTCATGTTGCAGGATTATCTTGCGACGAGTAAGTGATACGTTAGGGTTACGATTTCTACACTCAACTTTGCCGTTGGTGTTGATGGGAATCCACAACCTTGTTGTTACTTCCGCTATTTGGATTGAGGTAATAGTATTTACGTTACTTTATACATGTGATTTACCTCTGTTATAAATCCTCGAGTACTGTGTGTGTCAGCATACCGATCCAGGGATGACACTTAAAGCACAGAGACTTGACCGTCTGAGGTCGGGTCGCTACAAGATGATATCAGAGCACATGTTGACTGTAGGACGTGACACCTAGAAACTGGCAAGCCCACAGGAAAGATTTTTGTCTACAACTTTCCCTTTCAAAAGATTGTTTTTCCTCTCTTCTCTTCTGAGCTTATTCAAAAATTCCCTTTTAGTGAGACCATACCCCTTTTCCCTTTTGATCACTCGAATATTTGGCTGATGAGACCACTCCAAGAAGTACAAGATATCGGACAACTAAGACCACTTCGGAATGAAGAGTATTTTGCGTGTATCTGAATAATGGAAACTACAACGGTTGAAGAGCGAAGACAAGTACAATTTAAAGGCTCTGAAGAATCCCTAGATTTGTATGACCTAGGAAGGCTACCCTTATGGAACTTGACAGATTATGGCAGTTGTCAATGCCCGAGATCAGGGTGTATCGGAGAAAGACCGGAGCATGGAGAGTTAAAAACTTAAAGTTCTATCCAGGAAAATCCTAAGGCAGGAGATATCAACTATGGAGAGATAGCTTATGGAAATGACAAGAGCACAAACACAACTATCCATGATGTAATCGCCCGCTTATGCTATTGCCACCGTGCTATGTTAAGCATGCATTCCGTTGGAAGGATTGGTTGACAAAGGGCTAATGGAACACCTAATCAGCAAAAGATGAAGTTTTAAACTTAGCTGGTGTATCACCAAGATTTGGAGTAATACATCAAGAAGTTTAGGGTTGATCTGCAGGAAGCCGTATTTGACAAGAAAGCAGTTCGTGAAGAACACAAGACCTAGAAGCTGAAAGTAGCCAAGCTGGAGGAGCAAAAACCTTGAGATACAGGAGATTAGTCAGGAGCGGAAGGACCGTAGTGCCATGGTTCATGTCAAGGATGTTGAAACCCAGAAGTTTGGAACGCAACTCGAAAAATATTAAAGGAGGTCATGAGAGACTTCGCGTCAACAGAGATGATCTAGCAAAAAGGACTTGAGAAAGACAAGCATGATCGGAACAAGCCATTGGAGGCATGAACAAGACTTGAAGAGTTTGGAGACGTTGAATATTTATTGACCTTTAGAAGACCAAACCCCTGTTATATACCTACGTTAGATGCGACGTTTGTGAGCTGTCATTTGTTTGATGTTTTCCGACAGCCCCAATAAAATATGTTTTTTTAAACCGTTGTTTGCATTGTGTGTATTCCTCTCCCTCTCTCTTATCTTACCCCAAACCCATGGACCCAATAGAGGACGAATGAAGATGAGCTTATATTTTCTGGACCGATGAGTCAATTGGAGACGGACCAATGGATTCAGAACATGGAGGATCACATGAAGAATAACCCTATAGTCGGAAAGGATATGACCCAACATGCTCTTCAGTGCTTTGAAAGAGGTGTTGTTACTTGGTGGAGGATGTACCAAACCATCAATGGATGGCAAGGAGTAACCACTTGGAAAGATTTTAAGTTGACTTTGCTAAAGTCTCGGTTCGTGTCCCAGAAATTGAAGCCTTATGGAAAGGATATGAAGAAACCTTGTGCATGCAAGATTTGTGGAGGAATAGGACACACCCATAAAGAACACAAGGATGAATGCCCTAATTGTGAAGGAAGTCACCTAGTTGAAGAATGCCCAACTAGGCATATTACTTGTTTCTTGTGTGAAGGGACTACCCACTACCCTGCTCAGTGTCACATTTACCCCATGGTACCAAGAACCATCTAGCAGAAGAAAAAAGCAATGAGCTAACGGAAATTTTAGAAGAAGTTGTGATGAAGGAAGAGATGGAGGACACACCTAAAGAATACCCGAGTAAACCCTGCACTAAGTCTTGTTATTCATGTGGAGAAGAAGGACACATCTCCCAAAATTGTTGGAATGGGGATCTAGTAGAATTCCCGACAGAGGAAGTAGAATATGACCCATAGGAAATAGAAACCCTGATTGGAAT
Source organism: Triticum urartu (assembly GCF_056163025.1). Lineage (NCBI taxonomy): Eukaryota > Viridiplantae > Streptophyta > Magnoliopsida > Poales > Poaceae > Triticum > Triticum urartu. Next base: position 144,064,922 of record NC_141879.1, on the reverse strand, counting down.
GGAAAAGTCCAGGAAGAGAAACTTATTGGAGCCCAGGAAGGACCTGAGTCATATCATCTGTTACAGGTGCAAGGAGTCAGGGCATTACCTCAATAGTTGCCCAAAAAGGAAACCTCGATACTTGTCAGAAGTAAATTGTTTTAGTTGTAATGGAGCAGGGCACTTTGCCAGAGATTGCCCCAAGGAGAAGGAGACTTGTGCTAGATAGTGAGTTTGCAACAAAAGAAGTGGAGTAGTATAAGTGAGAACATTTTCTTTTATATTGAGGTGTTCAGTTGAGACATGTAATGGAAAAGCGAGAGATTGTAATCATTTGAGAATGAATAAAGTTAGCATCGTTGGTACTGATATGGATTTTATGAGTTGTTACTCTATGAAGAAGAATTTGGCCATTCTGAGGATATGAGAAATATGGTCTATGGAAGATTTGTGCATTTTAAGGGTGGTAGTACCCTGTAAGAACCATTGACCCCTGGAAAAAAATAAGGATACTCCACTGAGTGGATTTCAGACAAAATGAATACGAGTTTTGTCTTGATATGTGTGAAACCCCAAGAGTATGTGGGATGAAGTTGGAGACCGTCAGTTGTTTGGAACAAATGTGATCAAGGAGTCAGAAGAGAATGTTAAGTTGATTCGAGGTAGACTAAAGGTAGCTCAGTCCAGGCAGACGAGTTATGTAGACTCAAAAACTCAAGGTGGTAGTCTATGAAATTGGAGACAGAGCATGTATTCGTGTGTCCCCTCTACGAGGAGTTAAACGATTTGGAGTTAAGGGAAAGTTAGCCCCGAGATTTGTAGGACCATACTGAGTTTTGGAGCGTATGGGAGAAGTGGCCAACAAGTTGGAGTCACCCGAAGGACTGTCAGGAGTTCATGATGTGTTTCATGTTCCCAGTTGAAGAAGTGCCATGCAGAGATGGCCAATATTCCCCTGTAAGGACGCTGGACCCTGGAAAGGATAATGATGTTCCATGAAGTGGAGTATGGACTTCATAAGTATAAGTTTTTAACTCGGTATGTGGGATAACCCACGAGGATGAAGAGATGAAGTACTATTGGATATAAAGGAGGTATGATGTTGGTAATATGGAGCAATGTCAACCCCATGACAAGTCTGAGTACTCACGTCTTGGTTTGGTGCCAATAGAAGGAAAAGAGACAGTACAATTGGATGAATTTTAAGGATGCTAGGAAGTTGGATGTTGGAATAATGATCAGTTGCCCCGAGGATGAGTTCAAGGATCACAAGTGATGAGATGGGCCATAACCCACAGGCCCCAGGACCTGCCAAGAAGCAAGCACACTCTTGCTGAAGGAAAAACCCTGGAAAGAGTTACGACTTTATCAACCGACGATTTTATAGGAGTTTACGCAAACCCTGAGAGTTGTGAAGGAACGATAGATGTTTGTTCGGCTTATAGAATCGATGGATTTAACCGAACTTGGTTCATGGACAAGAGAAATTCTTCAATGCATGTGAGGATGACCAAGTGTTAGAATGCGAGATTCACTAAACTGTATACATGGTAATGATTTGGGTGCGGGATGGATTGATCACCATACCGACTTACTCTTATTATTCGCCTTGCTATATGGGATGGTAAATCTGAGTGACTTACCTATAGTAAAGAGACGATGATTAAAACCTTGTTTACGCCTTAGAAGGGTATAGGTATTTTTCCCTTGTACAAGGCAGCTTTGCCAACCGTAGGTTATACGGTGAGGATTCAACCAGACCCATTTCCTACAGGAGAAACCATAATTGGATGACCGCCATGAGATATCGATAGTTGTTTAGCATTGGCGCCAGACCCATCAGCTAAGAAGACCCAGTCTCGGAATAATCTTACCAAGATGAAAGGACAAAAGAATTGAGGAAAAGGTTATGCCGTTACTGGAAGAGCCCAGATAAGGAATTATCCTGAAGATCTGAGAAGACCGACACTGTTAACAATATGGATGAAGTATATGAGTTTTGATGGAACCGTAACCATGCTTCTAAGGGTGGTAGCACCCCAAACCCCCTCTTGCGACAATTGATGGATTTTGAGAAGACCCCGACCCTAACCTATTTCTTTCTAGCCTCTCCGAATCTCGAGGACGAGATTCATTTTAAGGGTGGTAGGTTGGTAACATCCCAAAATTCTAAATTTTGGAATGTTATAATAAATAGATAGATAGATTGATTGCTTGTTTGATTGTTGTGTGATTGATTGAGTGAAATTCGAAACTTTTGAAAGTTAAATGAGAGGGAATAAAAGGACTTTCCCAAACTTTCACCTTTTGCATTTTGATCTCCGTGAATTCAAATTCTTTTCAAATACAAAACCCTCGAGAGAAGATGACATGACTTCTTCCATTTAAATAAATGAAAAGGGTTCTGAAAAGATTTGAATTTCATTTGGAAATATTTTTTAAATTCAGAAACTTCAAGGAACTCAATGATTTTCATGAGAGAAGATAAAATGACTTCTTCAAATTATGAAATATGAGTTGGTAGTTTCAAAGATCACATTTAAAGTCCTTTTTGAATTTATTTTCAATTTGGAGTTATTTGAGTTTTATTCAAATTATTTTTCTCCAAAAATTAAATATATGGAAAATAGGGTAACATGATTCCCTACATCAGAAAATTGGAGATAAATAAATTTGAATCCATTTTGGTATTTTTAAAATGATTTTTGTTGGATTTTAATAGACCAGTAGCACTCTTTGATTTATCTGAATTTGTGTGAATTTTCTTTAATTCTAGAAAAATGTTGATCTTGTAGAAAATCTTTTTCTGAAAATTTTGGTATATTATATGCCTATATAATATTTTTAATTATCTCGTTTTATTATTTTAATTGTCTGGAAAATGTTTTTTTTAAACCCTTCCCTCCGACTGGGCCGGCCCAGCTCTCAGACCAGGCCGCAGGCCCAGCCCACCTCCTTGCCGTCCCCGAGCTCCCGAGCGGGAATCCCACCACCGCACGACTCGCCGGCCACCGCCGTGGCCGAGTCGGCCTCCTCGCGCCGCGTTTGCCCCTGTCGCACGCCTCCCGAGGCCGCCCTTCCATATATAGCGTCCCGGGCCCTCTCCTCCTCGCCGCTCGCGCCGCCTCGCCTCGCCCGCATCTCGCGACACCGCCGCAGATCCGCCGCCGCAGTGCCTCGCCGCCGCCCGCTGTTGCTGCACAGCGTGCCGCCCGCACCGCCCGCGCCGCCACCCCCCTTGCCCGCGCATCGCCGCCGCCGCCCCACGCCGCCATGACTCGCCGCGCTCGCCGGAACCTCTGCGCGCCTTGCTGCCGCCGGAGTTGACCGCCGACGCCGGTTCGATCCACCGCCGACCCGCCTGAACTGGTAGGAACCGCCCGGTTCGCCCGGTTTTCTTTTAGTAGTTTTAGTTTTGGTTTTCAACTTAAAACCGTTTTGTTTTGTTTTACTTATTTAGAGTTCGTTCGTTCGTTTATGTTCTTCAGTGAACAGATTCGTCAAATAGGTTCTGTTAGCGAGCGTCCGCTCGATAGGATTTTTTCTTTTTATTTTAGTTTTCGGCCAGGGACCTATTCATGATAATTTTCTTCACAGATTAGTCCATGTACTTCAATCGATCACAACTCTTTACTCGTTTGTCCAAATCCATTGAAACCAACGCTCACGTCTTCGTTATGATCCCCTCTATCCAGTAATTCTACTCAAACATGTTTTTGAAAGTTTCAAATTTTGAATTACCCAGATTTGAATTCAAACTTCGTTTGTTCATAACTTGAATTTCGTAACTCCGTTTGAGTTGATTCTTTTTGCTTTTCGAAGCTCTTGACCTAAACTTTCGGATAAGGCCAAATTCACATAATTTTGGCACTGTCAGAAATTGTTTTAGGTTGCAAGAGTTATTTGCTTGGTTTTGATGTTTTCCGAATCGACTTCTTTGATCTTTCTGGTCTTTCAAGTGATTGCTTATGTGTGGTTACTATTGCTTGATTACGATAGATTGACCGGAGTGTGACGAGTAGAGCTATCAAGGTTTTTGAGTGCGAATCATCTTCATCAACATTGCAGGCAAGTTCACACTTTGATCATATCCCTTTCATACCCAGTTTTATGCATTAGTTCCACCCTCAAATATTGCATGAGTAGGATTGATAAGATGTGGGTATTGGGAGGTAGTTGATGAAGTAGGAACCTATTGCCCTGCATTCAAACCTTGGGAGTTACTTTTACGTTATGCTTACATTGCCATGCTATGCTCGTAGACGTGGATTGGGTTTTTGAGAGTATTCATGACAGATGTGAGATTGTTAATTAATGGTTTACTTAAGGTGGCAACTTAAACACACATCTGGGTGGATTGAGGCACCTGGGTATTCCAGGATTGCCTATCTAGGCACCTGGGTAGACTAGGATTGCCTGTTTTTTTATGGACCGCCACCAAGGCTCAAAGGGATCATGAGATTTTTCATACTAGAAACTTCCGTGTGCAGCCACAAGCTATTATGGGCTCTAGCATAGTTGATTAAGTCGTGCGAACTCTTATAGGGTAGACTAGCAGATGTAGGGGAAAGTAGGTGTAACGGTCTATCCATCGTAAGGTGCTAGCACTTCTGAAAGACTATGTCTTGGTCATCCGTTTCTCAAACACCATCTAGTGCGAGAAACCAAACGGAGGTGATCGAGTCTTGTGGGGAAAAGTGCGCAAACCTCTATAGAGTGTATAAACTAATCATGATTAGCCGTGTCCCCGGTTATGGACGTCTTGAGTATCTAGTACCTGGATTATCATGTGAATCTCATCACGTTACTTTAAATGAATATTGTTGGGTTTTAATGATGATATTTAATTCGGATTGAGAATGCTGTCAACCATTCTCAATGTTTAACAACTACCATGATAGTTAAATAAAATGTATTCCTTTGCAGTAGGGAAAAATTGGCTTTTCGCAAAAACCATATAACCATAGAGCTTTCCACCAGCCAAATATGCATGTAGTGATAGCCTTTATTCATCATTATCCTCTGGTGTGAATTTGCCAGTACATTCAATGTACTGACCCTTTGTGGCTGCAATGTCTCATGTTGCAGGATTATCTTACGACGAGTAAGTGATACGTTAGGGTTACGATTTCTACACTCAACTTTGCCGTTGGTGTTGATGGGAATCCACAACCTTGTTGTTACTTCCGCTATTTGGATTGAGGTAATAGTATTTACGTTACTTTATACATGTGATTTACCTCTGTTATAAATCCTCGAGTACTGTGTGTGTCAGCATACCGATCCAGGGATGACACTTAAAGCACAGAGACTTGACCGTCTGAGGTCGGGTCGCTACACTTATCTGCGCCCGTTGCAGAGAACACAGATGGAGCGACGTTGAAGGCTTTCCGCGTCTCTCTCCTCGAAAGCGCCCAGAAGATGGCGGCCATGAGGCACCTCAACGAAGCTTACCAGCGCGAGATCGACCGCATCGTCTACGACACGCCGGCTGCTGGCGAGCCAAGCCAGCTAGGCACCGTTCGGCAGCATGGCGCGGCCGTCGCCAGCATGCTGGGATATGACCGCCCCATCTATGCCACGCCTTTGGAGAATCTGCGTGCTGCCCAGGCGGCATCAGACGAATTGACCACCTGGATGATGATGAGCGGCGCAGCATGACTGAGCGTGTCCAGCAGCTCCTTGACGTGGCTGCATAGCAAGAAGCTGGCCGCTGCATGGCGGAACCCGGCCTGCACACCAGAACCTCCCCCCTGCCGAGAACATGGCGTGACCCCCCGGACGCCAACAGGCGGCGCCCGCGACCGAAGAGACCCAAAGCCGGCTGCTAGTGATACGTCTCCAACGTATCTATAATTTTTGATTGTTCCATGCTATTATATTATCTGTTTTGGATGTTTAATGGGCTTTCATATACCATTTTATATTATTTTTGGGACTAACCTATTAACTGAAAGCCCAGTGCAAATTGCTGTTTTTTGCCTATTTCACTGTTTCACAGAAAAGGAATATCAATTGCAATCAAAATGGAATGAAACCTTCACGAGGATCTTTTTTGCAACAAACATGATCCAGGAGACTTGGAGTGGACGTCAAGAAAGCAGCGAGGTGCCCACGAGGTAGGGCGGTGCGCCCCCACCCTCGTGGGCCCCTCGCAGCTCCGCCGACCTACTTCATTCTCATATATATACTCTTATACCCTGAAACCTTCGGGGAGAGCAACGAAACACCTATTCCACCGCTGCAACCTTCTGTACCCGTGAGATCCCATCTTGGGGCCATTTCCGGTAATCTGCCGATGGTGGATTCGATCACGGAGGGCTTCTACATCAACACCATAGCCTCTACGATGATGTGTGAGTAGTTTACCACAGACCTTCGGGTCCATAGTTATTAGCTAGATGGCTTCTTCTCTCTCTTTGGATCTCAATACAAAGTTCTCCTCGATCTTCTTGGAGATCTATTCGGTGTAACTCTTTTTGCGGTGTGTTTGCTGAGATCCGATGAATTGTGGGTTTATGAACTTGATTATTTATGAATATTATTTGATTCTTCTCTGAATTCTTATATGCATGATTTGACATCTTTGCAAGTCTCTTCGAATTATCGGTTTAGTTTGGCCTACTAGATTGATCTTTCTTGCAATGGGAGAAGTGCTTAGCTTTTGGTTCAACCTTGTGGTGTCCTTTCCCAGTTACAATAGGGGCAGCAAGGCACATATTGTATTGTTGCCATCAAGGATAAAAATATGGGGTTTATATCATATTTCTTGAGTTTATCCCTCTACATCATGTCATCTTGCCTAATGCGTTACTCCGGTATTATGAAGTTAATACTCTAGATGCATGTTGGATAGCAGTCGATGTGTGGAGTAATTGTAGTAGATGCGGAATCGTTTCGGTCTACTTGACACGGACGTGATGCCTATATTCATGATCATTGCCTTAGATATCATCATAACTATGCGCTTTTCTATCAATTGCTCGGTAGTAATTTGTTCACCCACCAAATACATGTTATCTTGAGGGAAGCCACTAGTGGCCCCCAGGTCTACTTTACATCATATAAGTTTCCAATCTACAATTCTAGTTTACTATTTATTTTTCAATCTTTATTTTCCAATCTATACCACAAAAATACCAAAAATATTTATCTTATTATCTCTATCACATCTCACTTTCTTAAGTGACCGTGAAGGGATTGCCAACCCCTTTATCGCGTTGGTTGCGAGGTTCTTGTTTGTTTGTGCAGGTACTAGGCGACTTGTGTGTAGTCACCTACTAGATTGATACCTTGGTTCTCAAAAACCGAGGAAAATACTTACGCTACTTTGCTGCATCACCCTTTCCTCTTCAAGGGAAAACCAACGCATGCTCAAGAGGTAGAAAGGAGGATTTCTGGCGCCGTTGCTTGGGAGATCTACGCATAAGTCAAGACATACCAAGTACCCATCACAAACTCTTATCCCTCGCATTACATTATTTGCCATTTGCCTCTCACTTTCCTCTCCCCCACTTCACCCTTGCCGTTTTATTCGCCTGTTTTTCGTTTGCCCTTTTTTCATTCGTCTCTTTTTGCTTGCTTCTTGTGTGTCCTTATGTTAGATCATTTGTTTAGCTGTTATGGCTAGTCCTTCTATCATTGTTAGTACTCACGATCATGAAGTTCTTAATTTTAAACAATGGGAGGGAGAAAATCTAAAAGATTCTTGGTATAGAATTTGCAATGCTCAGAATAGATCCACTAGGAAGCAATCTACTTCCGTTCTTCTTCGCAATTTTTATGTAGGCATCACTCCTTGGAACAGATATATTCTTGATACCATTACCGGAGGAAATTTCTTGGGTAGCCACACTTTTGATTCTTATAATGCTATGTTAGATTTGTTTGGCACACCACCTCTTTTGGTTAATGGAACTATTTTAACTTTGGAACACGTGATGCAAAGGCTTGAAATTATCGTAGATAAAGTTGCCACGATAGAGTTGATCGAGAATTTGGATAAAAAGATCCACAATCAAATTACTCAATATGGATCTAAGGTAGGAGTTACTCTGAAATTTTTTCGCGAGAAAGAACCCATAGTTAATGAAAAGATAGATCAAGACTCTACTAGAATTGATAAACTTGAGGATATTATTACCATCTTATGGTCTGTCTTCTCTGCCGTAAGAAACACTTCAACCTCTTTAGGAATGCGTTGGTTTTCCCTTGAAGTGGAAAGGGTGATGCAGCAAAGTAGTGTAAGTATTTCCCTAAGTTTTTGAGAACCAAGGTGTCATTCCAGTAGGAGACTACACCCAAGTCCCTCGTACCTACACAAACAAATAAGAACCTCACAACCAATGTGATAAAGGGGTTGTCAATCCCTTCACGGTCACTTACGAGAGTGAGATCTGATAGAGATAATAATAATAATATAAATATTTTTGGTATTTTTATGATATAGATTGAAAGTAAAGATTGCAAAATAAAGTAGATTGGAAACTTATATGATAAAAGATAGACCCGGGGCCATAGGTTTCACAAGTGGCTTCTCTGAAGATAGCATAAGTATTACGGTGGGTGAAGAAATTACTGTCGAGCAATTGATAGAAAAGTGAATAATTATGAGAATATCTAGGCATGATCATGTATATAGGCATCACGTCCGCGACAAGTAGACCGAAACGATTCTGCATCTACTACTATTACTCCACACATTGACCGCTATCCAGCATGCATCTACAGTATTAAGTTCATAAGAACAGAGTAACGCATTAGGCAAGATGACATAATGCAGAGGGATAAACTCAAGTAATATGATATAAACCCCATCTTTTTATCCTCGATGGCAACAATACAATATGTGCCTTGCTGCCCCTGCTGTCACTGGGAAAAGACACTGCAAGATTGAACCCAAAGCTAAGCACTTCTCCCATTGCAAGAAAGATCAATCTAGTAGGCCAAACCAAACTGATAATTCGAAGAGACTTGCAAAGATAACCAATCATACATAAAAGATTTCAGAGAAGAATCAAATATTGTTCATAGATAAACTTGATCATAAACCCACAATTCATCGGACCTCGACAAACACACTGCAAAAAGAGTTACATCAAATAGATCTCTAGGAAGATCGAGGATAACATTGTATTGAGATCCAAAGAGAGAGAAGAAGTCATCTAGCTAATAACTATGGACCCGAAAGTCTATGGCAAACCACTCACACATCATCGGAGAGGCTATGGTGTTGATGTAGAAGCCCTCCGTTATCGATTCCCACTCCGGCGGAGCTCCGGAAAAGGCACCAAGATGGGATCTCTTGGGTACAGACGGTTGCAGCGGTGGAAATAGGGTTTCGTGGTGCTCCTGGATGTTTTCGGGGTATATGGACATATATAGGAGGAAGAAGTAGGTCGGTGGAGCCACAAGGGGCCCACGAGGGTGGCGGGCGCGCCTCCGTGCCTCGTGGCCTCCTCGTTGATTTCTTGACGTCCACTCCAAGTCCTCTGGATCATGTTTGTTCAAAAAATAACTCTCCCGAAGGTTTCATTCCGCTTGGATTCCATTTGATATTCCTTTTCTGCGAAACACCGAAATAGGCAAAAAACAGCAATTTGCACTGGGCCTTGGGTTAGTAGGTTAGTCCCAAAAATAATATAAAAGTGTATAAATAAGCCCATTAACATCCAAAACATGTAATATAATAGCACGGAACAAAAAAATTATAGATACGTTGGAGACGTATCAAGCATCCCCAAGCTTAATTACTACTCGTCCTCGAGTAGGTAAATGACAAAAACAGAATTTTTGATGTGGAATGCTACCTAGCATAATTCTCAATGTAATTTTCTTTATTGTGGCATGAATGTTCAGATCCGAAAGATTCAAGACAAAAATTTAATATTGACATAAAAATAATAATACTTCAAGCATACTAACAAAGCAATTATGTCTTCTCAAAATAACATGGTCAAAGGAAGTTATACCTACAAAATCATATAGTATGGCTATGCTCTATCTTCACCAAACAAACTATTTAAATCATGCACAACCCCGATGACAAGCCAAGCAATTGTTTCATACTTTTGATGTTCTCAAACTTCTTCAATCTTCACGCAATACATGAGCGTGAGCCATGGACATAGCACTATATGTGGAATAGAATGGTGGTTGTGGAGAAGACAAAAAGGAGAAGATAGTCTCACATCAACTAGGCGTATCAACGAGCTATGGATATGCCATCAATAGATATCAATGTGAGTGAGTAGGGATTGCCATGCAACAGATGCACTAGAGCTATAAGTGTATGAAAGCTCAAAAAGAAACTAAGTGGGTGTGCATCCAACTCGCTTGCTCACGAAGACCTAGGGCATTTTGAGGAAGCCCATCATTGGAATATACAAGCCAAGTTGTATAATGTAAAATTCACACTAGTATATGAAAGTGACAACATAGGAAACTCTCTATCATGAAAATCATGGTGCTACTTTGAAGCACAAGTGTTGTAAAAGGATAGTAACATTGTCCCTTCTCTCTTTTTCTCTCATTTTCCATTTTTCATTATTTATTTATTTTTATTTGGGCCTTTTTTATGGCCTCTTTTTTCTTCTTCTTCTTTATTTTTTGTCCGGAGTCTCATCCCGACTTGTGGGGGAATCATAGTCTCCATCATCCTTTCCTCACATGGGAAAATGCTCTAATAATAATGATCATCACACTTTATTTACTTACAACTCAAAAATTACAACTCAATTCTTAGAACAAAATATGACTCTATGTGAATGCCTCCGGCAGTGTACCGGGATGTGCAATGACTCACGAGTGACATGTATGAGAGAATTATGAACGGTGGCTTTGCCACAAATACGATGTCAACTACATGATCATGCAAAGCAATATGAAAATGATGAAGTGTGTCATAATAACGGAACGTTGGAAAGTTGCATGGCAATATATCTCGGAATGGCTATGGAAATGCCATAATAGGTAGGTACGGTGGCTGTTTTGAGGAAGGTGTATGGTGGGTTTATGGTACTGGCGAAATTTGTGCGGTACTAGAGAGGCTAGCAATGGTGGAAGGGTGATAGTGCGTATAATCCATGGACTCAACATTAGTTATAAAGAACTCACATACTTATTGCAAAAAATTATTAGTTATCGAAACAAAGTACTACGCGCATGCTCCTAGGGGGATAGATTGGTAGGAAAAGACCATCGCTCGTCCCCGACCGCCACTCATAAGGAAGACAATCAATAAATAAATCATGCTCCGACTTCATCACATAACGGTTCACCATACATGCATGCTATGGGAATCACAAACTTTAGAACAAGTATTTCTCAAATTCGCAACTACTCAACTAGCATGACTCTAATATCACCATCTTCATATCTCAAAACAATCATCAAGTATCAAACTTCTCATAGTATTCAATGCAATTTTTATGATAGTTTTTATTATACCCATCTTGGATGCTTATCATATTAGGACTAATTTCATAACCAAAGAAAATTACCATGCTTTTCTAAAGGACTCTCAAAATAATATAAGTGAAGCATGAGAGATCAATAATTTCTATAAAATAAAACCACCACCGTGCTCTAAAAGATATAAGTGAAGCACTAGAGAAAAATTATCTAGCTCAAAAGATATAAGTGAAGCACATAGAGTATTATAATAAATTCCAAATCATGTGTGTCTCTCCAAAAGGTGTGTACAGCAAGGATGATTGTGGTAAACTAAAAAGCAAAGACTCAAATCATACAAGACGCTCCAAGCAAAACAAAATCATGTGGTGAATAAAAATATAGCCTCAAGTAAAGTTACCGATAGAAGAAGACAAAATAGGGGATGCCTTCTGGGGCATCCCCAAGCTTAGGCTCTTGCCACTGCTTATTCCATAATCCATCAAATCTTTACCCAAAACTTGAAAACTTCACAATAGAAAACTTAAACAGAAAATCTCATGAGCTCCGTTAGTATAAGAAAACAAACCACCACTTAAGGTACTGTAATGAACTCATTCTTAATTTATTTTGGTGTTAAACCTACTTTATTCCAACTTCTATATGGTTCATAACCTCTGATGCTAGCCATAGATTCATCAAAATAAGCAAACAACACGCGAAAAACAGAATTTGTCAAAAACAGAACAGTCTATAGTAATCTGTAGGTTTCAAATACGTCTGTAACCCCAAAAATTCTAAAAGAAATTGCTGGACATGAGAAATTTATATATTACTAATCTTCAAAAAGAATCAAGCTAATCGCACTCTCCAGTAAAAAATGGCAGCAAATCTCATAAGCGCTAAAGTTTCTTTTTTTTACAGCAAGATCGCAAAGACTTTCCCCAAGTCTTCCCAAAGGTTCTACTTGGAACAAACACTAATTAGCAGAAAACCACATATAAACATAGGCTAGATCAATTATTTCTTACTAAACAGAACAAAAAAGCAAGAAACAAAAATAAAATTGGGTTGCCTCCCAACAAGCGCTATTGTTTAACGCCCCTAGCTAGGCATAAAAGCAAGAATAGATCTAGGTATTATCATCTTTGGTATGCAATCCATAAGTGGCTCTCATAATAGATTCATAAGGTAATTTAATTTTCTTCCTAGGAAAGTGTTCCATGGCTTTCCTTAATGGAAATTGGAATCTAATATTCCCTTCTTTCATATCAATAATTGCACCAATCGTTCTAAGGAAAGGTCTACCAAGAATAATGGGATATGTAGGATTGCAATCTATATCAAGAACAATGAAATCTACGGGCACATAATTCCTATTTGCAACAATAAGAACATCATTGATTCTTCCCATAGTTTTCTTAATAGTGGAATCCGCAAGATGCAAATTTAAAGATCAATCATCAAATTCACGAAAACCTAACACATCACACAGAGTTTTTGGAATCGTGGAAACACTAGCACCCAAATCACATAAAGCATAGCATTCATGATCTTTAATTTTAATTTTAATAGTAGGTTCCCATTCATCATGAAGTTTTCTAGGAATATAAACTTCTAATTCAAGCTTTTCTTCATAAGATAGCATTAAAGCATCAACGATATGTTTGGTAAAAGCTTTATTTTGATTATAAGCATGCGGAGAATTTAGCACGGATTGCAACAAGGAAATACAATCTATCAAAGAGCAATTATCATAATTAAATTCCTTGAAATCCAAGATAGTGGCTTCATTGCTATGTAAAGTTTTGACCTCATCAATACCACTTCTATTAGTTTTTTCATCAAGATCTAAAACCTCCGAATCAGTGGGATGCCTTTTAATTAAAGTTGACACATCTCCAGTCCCATCATTATCAAGATTCATATTGCAAAACAAAGATTTTTAATAGGATACACATCAATCACTTTTAGATCTTCATCCTTATTATCATCAAAACTAGAAGAACACGCTTTTATGAAGTAATCTTTTTCAGCATGCATCCTAGTGGTTCTTTCTTTGCACTCATCAATGGCAATTCTCATGGCTTTCAGAGACTCATTGATATCATGCTTAGGTGGAATAGATCTAAGTTTCAAAGAACTAACATCAAGAGAAATTATATCCATGTTCCTAGCCAACTCATCAATCTTAGAAAAAATTTCTTCAATCAAAGCATTGGAACTCTTTTGCGAATTAATAAATTCTTTAATACTACATTCAAAATTAGAGGGAATCTTATTATAATTTCCATAAGAATTGTTGTAGGTACTACCATAATTATTAGAGGAATTACTAGGAAAAGGCCTAGGATTAAAATTACTTCTATATGCGTTGTTACCAAAATTGTTCCAACCAACAAAATTCACATCCATAGATTCATTATTAGTCTCAATCAAAGTAGAAAAAGGCATATCATTAGGATCAGAAGAAACACTCTTATTAGCAAACAATTTCATAAGTTCATCCATCTTTCCACTCAAAAAATTAATTTCTTCTATAGCATGAACTTTTTTACTAGTAGATCTTTCGGTGTGCCATTGATAATAATTAACCATAATATTATCTAGGAGTTTGGTAGCTTCTCCTAAAGTGATTTCCATAAAAGTGCCTCCCGCGGCCGAATCTAAAAGATTTCTAGAAGCAAAATTCAATCCAGCATAAAAAAATTGTATGACCATCCACAAATTCAAACCATGTGTAGGGCAATTGCGAATCATTAATTTCATCATTGCCAAGATCGTGCAACATGCTCATGATCTAGTTGCTTAAAGTTCATAATATCGTTTCTAAGAGAGATGACCTTAGCAGGAGGAAAATACTTAGAGATAAAAGCATCTTTGCACTTATTCCATGAATCAATACTATTTTAGGCAAAGACGAAAACCAAGTTTTAGCACGATCTCTAAGTGAAAACGGGAATAGCTTCAATTTAACAATATCATTATCCACCTCTTTCTTCTTTTTCATATCACACAAATCAACAAAGCTATTCAGATGGGTAGCGGCATCTTCACTAGGAAGGCCGGAAAACGGATCTTTCATGACAAGATTCAGCAAAGCAGTATTAATCTCACAAGATTCAACATCGGTAAGAGGAGCAATCGGAGTGCTAATAAAATCATTATTGTTGGTATTGGAAAAATCACACAATTTAGTATTATCTTGAGCCATCATGACAAACAATCCAACACACAAGCACACAAGAAGCGGGCGAAAAGGAGGCGAACAGAAAAGAGGCGAGCAAAAAAAGAGGGCGAATAAAACGGCAAGGATGACGTGGGGGAGAGGAAAATGAGAGGCAAATGGCAAATAATGTAATGCGAGGGATAAGAGCTTGTGATGGGTGTCGGTGTCAAAACCGGCGGATCTCGGGTAGGGGGTCCCGAACTGTGCGTCTAAGGCAGATGGTAACATGAGGCGGGGGACACAATGTTTACCCAGGTTCGGGCCCTCTCGATGGAGGTAATATCCTACTTCCTGCTTGATTGATCTTGATGATATGAGTATTACAAGAGTTGATGTACCACGAGATCGGAGAGGCTAAACCCTAGAAGATAGCCTATGGTATGATTGTTGTTTTCCTACGGACTAAAACCCTCCGGTTTATATAAACACCAGAGGGGCTAGGGTTACACAGAGTCGGTTACAAGGGAGGAGATCTACATATCCGAATCGCCAAGCTTGCCTTCCACGCAAAGGAGAGTCCCATCCGGACACGGGACGAAGTCTTCAATCTTGTATCTTCATAGTCCAACAGTCCGGCCAAAGTATATAGTCCAGCTGTCCGAGGACCCCCTAATCCAGGACTCCCTCAGTAGCCCCTGAACCAGGCTTCAATGACGACGACTCCGGCGCGTAGATTGTCTTCAGCATTGCAAGGCGGGTTCCTCCTCCGAATACTCCATAGAAGATTTTGAACACAAGGATAGTGTCCGGCTCTGCAAAACAAATTCCACATACCACCATAGAGAGTATAATATTTCCACAAATCTAATCTACCGACAACTTTTCATAACGTGACATCATGCCATGGCTCCGATTATTATTCGAACCATTTTTCTCAACCAGCTACTACACATATTGCGAGGCGGTTTTCTTGGCACGTCTTGTCAAAGCAGAGATCGTGTCCCCTTATCCCGGGATCCTCATCAATACGGGTGTGGGTAACCCAACCGCGCCATCAATCACGACACTTGGGGAATAAGGGAGTTTTACCAGGCAAGTGGGGAGGCACGCACTTTCTACCGCCCTTATAAAGGGATAAGGACTCCTCTTTCTTACCCACGCCTTCTTCTTCCCAGCCCATCCAGTCTCGCGACTCGAGCTCCAACGCCCAAGTTCGCATCTTCTCCGCAAAAACACTCCGAACATGTCCGGAGCAGGAGGCAAGTGGATGTCCTCCTCTGTTACGGAGGAGAACATCACGAAGCTCCGGGAAGCCGGATACCTGGCTGCGGATATTGCGCACCGGCTCCCAGGCGCGGGGCAGATCGTTCCTACCCCACAGCCCCATGAAAGGGTTGTATTCCTTACCCATTTCGTCCGCGGGGTGGGATTTCCCCTCCACCCATTTGTTCGTGGGCTCATGTTCTACTACGGGCTGGACTTCCATGATCTGGCCCCCAATTTCATCCTCAACATCTCGATGTTTATCGTCATGTGCGAGGCCTTCCTCCGCATCAACCCCCACTTCGGCCTGTGGCTGAAGACCTTCAATGTTAAACTGAAGGTGGTGGTCGGCCAGCAAGCGGAGTGCGGAGGCGCCATGGTGGGAAAAATGCCCAATGTCACCTGGCTCGAAGGCTCCTATGTGGAGACCGTAAAGGGGTGGCAATTGGTGTGGTTCTACATCACCGAGCCGTGCGACACCAACTGGTCGGCGGCCCCCGAATTCCGATCCGCCATCCCGATGCGGCTCACCTCCTGGAAAGAGAAGGGCTTATCTTGGGGTTCATCGGTGGAGCTGACCGGACTCCAGAACTGTGTTAAAAACATGATAAGCAAGAAAATCAAGCTTGTCAACGTGATCCAGGTCATGCTCTTCCGCCGGATCCTCCCGTGTCAAAGACGGGCATTCAATATGTGGGAGTTCGACTCAGCAAGGCACCAGACGCGGCGAGAGCTCTTCAACACGCACCAGGACATCTGGAGGGTGCTGTTCAAGTCGGCCGAGGTACCTCCTTCTCTCACCGAGGACCGCGGACTCAGCGCAAAGCGCCCAGCTAATTCGGTAAGCTCCTTATATCTCATAAGGCGTTTCTTTCCCTAGTATAATTATGTGAGGAATCGGAACCTCCACATTATTTGACAGGAATGGGTCGCGACAGCGGAGCGGATTGATTGTCCAGCCCCACTCCCCGAAGATCCAGCAAGTACTCTCCTGACAAAGATGCTGGTTCCGGCACCCTATGAGGCGACGGAGAAGAAGGCCAAGAAGAAGGCCGCGGGGACCAGGAAAGGTCTCCGGCGCAAGGTTGTATCGGAATCGTCGTCTGATGATACATCTCCAACGTATCTATAATTTTTGATTGCTCCATGCTATATTATCTACTGTTTTGGGCAATATTGGGCTTTATTTTCCACTTTTATATTATTTTGGGACTAACCTATTAACCGGAGGCCCAGCCCAGATTTGCTGTTTTATGCCTATTTCAGTGTTTCGAGGAAAAGGAATATCAAACGGTGTCAAAACGGAACGAAATCAATTAGAGAAGTTATTTTTGGAAGGAAACCTACCGGATAGACTTGGACCCTATGTCAGAAGATGAAGGAGGTGCTCACGAGGGTAGGGGGTGCACCCACCCCCTGGGGCGCGCCCCCCTGCCTCGTGGCCCCCCCTTCGGTCCACCGACGTACCCCTTGTACCCATATATACCTATGTATCGTAAAACTTCCAGTGAGCACAATATATCGGGAGTTCCGCCGCCAGAAGCCTCCGTAGCCACCGAAAGCCAATCTAGACCTGTTCTGGCACCCTGCCGGAGGGGGCAATCCCTCTCCGGTGGCCATCTTCATCATCCCGGTGCTCTCCATGACGAGGAGGGAGTAGTTCTCTCTCGGGGCTGAGGGTATGTACCAGCAGCTATGTGTTTGATCTCTCTCTCTCTCATGTTCTTGATTTGGCATGATCTTGATGTATCGCGAGCTTTGCTATTATAGTTGTATCTTATGTTTCTCCTCCCCCTCTACTCTCTTGTAATGAATTGAGTGTCCCCTTTGAAGTAATCTTATCGGATTGAGTCTTTAAAGATTTGAGAACACTTGATGTATGTCTTGCCGTGCGTATCTATGGTGACAATGGGATACCACGTGATTCACTTGATGTATGTTTTGGTGATCAACTTGCGGGTTACGCCCATGAACCTATGCATAGGGGTTGGCACACGTTTTCGTCGTGATTCTCTGGTAGAAACTTTGGGGCACTCTTTGAGGTTCTATGTGTTGGTTGAATAGATGAATCTGAGATTGTGTGATGCATATCGTATAATCATACCCATGGATACTTGAGGTGACATTGGAGTATCTAGGTGACTTTAGGGTTTTGGTTGATTTGTGTCTTAAGGTGTTATTCTAGTACAAACTCTAGGGCTGTTTGTGACACTTATAGGAATAGCCCAACGGATTGATTGGAAAGAATAACTTTGAGGTGGCTTCGTACCCTACCATAATCTCTTTGTTTGTTCTCCGCTGTTAGTGACTTTGGAATGACTCTTTGTTGCATGTTGAGGGATAGTTATGTGATCCAATTATGTTATTATTGTTGAGAGGACTTGCACTAGTGAAAGTATGAACCCTAGGCCTTGTTTCAATGCATTGCAATACCGTTTACGCTCACTTTTATCATTGGTTACCTTGTTGTTTTTATATTTTCAGATTACAAAAACTATTATCTACTATCCATATACCAATTGTATCACCATCTCTTCGCCGAACTAGTGCACCTATACAATTTACCATTGTATTAGGTGTGTTGGGGACACAAGAGACTCTTTGTTATTTGGTTGCTGGGTTGCTTGAGAGAGACCATCTTCATCCTACGCCTCCTATGGATTGATAAACCTTAGGTCATCCACTTGAGGGAAATTTGCTACTGTCCTACAAACCTCTGCACTTGGAGGCCCAACAACGTCTACAAGAAGAAGGTTGTGTAGTAGACATCAAGCTCTTTTCTGGCGCCGTTGCCGGGGAGGTTAGCGCTTGAAGGTATATCTTTAGATCTTGCAATCGAGTCTTTTAGTTTCTTGTTTTATCACTAGTTTAGTTTATAAAAGAAAACTACAAAAAATGGAATTGATTGTGTCTCATACGCTTCATCTTTTTAATATCTTTTGTGAGTATGATGGAAAGGATAATTGTGCTCAAGTGCTAGAAGAAGAGACCTCTAAAATGTTTGGCACTAAATATTTGAATGATGAGCATGATTGCAATGTTGTTAGTACGAATTCTCCGAATATCCATCATGCTAATGATGATTGCACTAGTTATGATGAAAATGCCTCCTATAAACATGTCAATTTTTGTGGAGCAAACTGGGTTTGCAAGTACACACCAAATAGGGAAGATAGATATTGCAAGAGGCATAAGTACTTAGAAACCAAATTGTTGCAAGAAGAGCTAGATGAATGTGCTGAAAATTTATCTTTTCTTAGCCCTACTTGTGAACTTTGCAATGAACGTGATCATTTTAGTACCCAATGCAAATTGTTTCATGAGCGTATCGTGTCCAAAAATTGTGATGACTTGATTTCCCTTGCACATCATAATGAACTTAGTTTGCTCTTGGGTTATGAAGAAATTAAACGTAGAACTAACGATATTCCAAAATTTTCCCTTGATAAAGTTCTTCATTTTGATCTAGAGGAAATTTATATGTATTGCGCGGTGAATTGCATTGAAAATCCTTATATTGCCAATTACATAAAGAAAAGAAAACAAATAGAAGATGAAGAGAATGGTAACGAAAGGGAAGAGACTTCCCAGTATTCTCCTATTATTTCTTATGATGAATCAGGGAAGTAAGAGGAGCCCTCTATTCAACCAATCTCATTAATAAGGTGCTCCTAAAAGAGGATTAAACCCACGCATGATGTGGTGAAGAAGAAGAAAAGAAAAAGGAAGAGAGGTAAAAAGATATCTCTCCCAAATAATGCTGCTCCTATTACTACTGTGCCTCATGAAAATATAATTGTGGAAGATAATGATACTTCTTATGATCTTCAAAATCTTTTTGGCACTTGCTTGGAAGAATATGATAATTGCTATACTATTGGTGCTATCCATACTATTAATGATGCGAGTGATTATGCTTATAATATGAAAAGGCCCAAGCTTGGGGATGCTATGTTTGATGAAGATGATGTTTTTGAGAATATATTTGCTGCAATTAATGTTTGTCCCAAGCTTGGGGATGCTATGTTTAATGAAGATGATATTTTTAGTCTCCCAAGTTTTGATATGCAAGTTTATAATGATGATAGCATGACTCCTACTTATGATGATTATTGTGATGATACTTATGCTATAAAAAGTACCGATTATATTTATAAAACTTGTCATGATTATTATTACCTATTCTCTGAACATTACTCTTTTAATGTGGAAGCAATTTATAGTATTCGAGTCTCTTATGATACTCCCACTATTATTCATGAGAAGAATCTTGCTTGTGTGGAGAGTAGTAAATTTTCTATGCTTGTAGATCATGAAAAGAATGCTTTAGGTGCTGGTTATATTGTTGAATTCATTCATGATGCTACTGAAAATTATTATGAGGGAGGAATTTATGCTTGTAGGAATTGCAATAATATTAAGTTTCCTCTCTATGTGCTTAAAGCTTTGAAGTTATGCTTGTTTTACCTTCCTATGCAAGTTGATTCTTGTTCCCACAAGTTGTTTGCTCACAAAATCTCTATGCATAGGAAGAGGGTTAGGCTTAAATTTTCTAGTCATATTCGTCATGATGCTCTCTTTATGTTACAATTCTTATCCTTTATGTGAGCATCATTGAAATCATCATGCCTAGCTAGGGGCGTTAAACGATAGCGCTTGTTGGGAGGCAACCCAATTTTATTTTAGTTCCTTGATTTTTGTTCCTGTTTAGTAATAAATAATTCATATAGCCTCTGTTTAGATGTGGTTTTATGCTTTTAATTAGTGTTTGTGCCAAGTAGAACCTTTGGGAAGTCTTTGGGAAAGTCTTGTTGATCATGCTGTAAAAAACAGAAACTTTAGCGCTCATGATAATTGCTGCCATTTTTATTTGGAGAGTGCTATTTAGTTAATAATTTTTGCAGATGATTAATAGATAAATTCCTCAGTTCCAGCAATTTATTTGAGAATTTTATGAGTTCCAGAAGCATACGTTTGATCCAGATTACTACAGACTGTTCTGTTTTTGACAGATTCTGTTTTTGA
Source organism: Triticum urartu (assembly GCF_056163025.1). Classification (NCBI taxonomy): domain Eukaryota; kingdom Viridiplantae; phylum Streptophyta; class Magnoliopsida; order Poales; family Poaceae; genus Triticum; species Triticum urartu. The sequence continues at coordinate 144,044,095 of NC_141879.1, read as the reverse complement.
TGTGTTGTTTGCTTATTTTGATGAATCTATGAGTAGTATCGGAGGGTATGAATGATAGAGAAGTTGGAATACAGTAGATATTTCACCAATATAAATTAATAATGAGTTCATTACAGTACCTTGAAGAGGTGATTTATTTTCTTATACTAACGGAGCTTATGAGTTTTCTGTTAAGTTTTGTGTTGTGAAGTTTTCAAGTTTTGGGTAAGGATTCGATGGACTATGGAATAATGAGTGGCAAGACCCTAAGCTTGGGGATTCCTGAGGCACCCCAAGGTAATATTCAAGGATAGCCTAGAGCCTAAGCTTGGGGATGCCCCGGAAGGCATCCCCTCTTTCGTCTTCGTTCATCGGTAACTTTACTTGGAGCTATATTTTTATTCGCCACATGATATGTGTTTTGCTTGGAGCGTCAATTTATTTTGTTAATATTTTCTTGCTGTTATTTAGAACAATGTTTTGCATCTTTTATTTCAAAAAAAGTGGCATTGATAGCCTTTACTATGCCTATTTTAGAAGTCTTCATGTTGCTGTTTGAAAACAGAAAGTTCACCGCTGTTGAAATAATTCCCTAGAAAAGTAAGAATGTGATAAAATGTTGAAACCTTTTGAATATTAAGCTCTGATAAATTTACTACAGTGGGAATTTTCTTTCATAATTTTTGGATCTAGGGAAGTATGGATGTTGCTGCATTCTTTACAGACTGTCCTGTTTAGGCAGATTGCTGTTATGTTTGCATTGTTTGCGTATGTTTGCTTCTTTAATGATTCTATTTGAGGATATGACTATTAAATATGTAGAGGCATTTAGTATGCAATGTTGAATAATAATTTTAGTTATTTGCTACAGTATAGTATTATAAGGTTTTTGCAATGGTTTATACTAACTTATCTCACGAGTCCTTGTTGAGTTTTGTGTGGATGAAGCTTTTGACATTTAGGGAGACCGTGATATGAGAGGAATTAAGGAGACACAAAAGCTCAAGCTTGGGGATTCCCAAGGCATACCAAGATAATATTTCAAGAAGTCTCAAGCATCTAAGCTTGGGGATGCCCCGGTTGGCCTCCCACCTTTCTTCTTCAACAACTATCGGTTAGTTTCGGTTGATCCTAAGTTTTTGCTTCTTCAAATGATGTTTGCCATTCTTAGAATGTTATTTCATTATGTTTTGCTTGCTGTTTGAATAAAATACCAAGATCTGAAAATCTTAAATGTTAGAGGGTCTTCACATAGTTGCATAATTATTCGACTACTCATTGATCTTCACTTATATCTTTCGGAGTAGTTTGTCATTTCCTCTAGTACTTCACTTATATCTTTTAGAGCATGGTGGTGGATTTGTTTTATAGAAACTATTGATCTCTCATGCTTCACTTAGGTTATTTTGAGAGTCTTGATAGCATGGTAATTTGCTTAAAATCCTAATATGCTAGGTATTCAAGAATAATAAAATTATCTTATGAGTGTGTTGAATACTATGAGAAGTTTGATACTTGATAATTGTTTTGAGATATGGAGATGGTGATATTAGAGTCATGCTAGTTGAGTGGTTATGAATTTGAGAAATACTCGTGTTGAAGTTTGTGATTCCCGTAGCATGCACTTATGGTGAACCGTTATGTGATGAAGTCGGAGCATGATTTATTTATTGATTGTCTTTTTTTTGACTATACACAGTAGGGCAAAACCCCACTGCAATTTTTATATTATTAAATAAAAGCAAGCGTCCAACAGTACAAAAGCTTGAGGTAAGCCAGAAGAGAGAAAAATACTATCTACAGAAAAGAAACAAAATTACAGAACAAGGCTGTCAAGCCAAGTACAGAAAGCCCTAGCATAGCTCTTTTTAATTCTGAATCTTAGCAAGTTAAGCTCTTCAAGGAAAATGACTTTCCACCTCTGAATTGTAGGTTGAATTGCTTGAAAGATCAGATTGTTCCTTGAGATCCAGATAGCCCAAGAGGCTAGAATGATGATTTCCATGAAGAATGGTACATGTAGTTTCTGCCTGAGATCAGCAAAAGCTTCAAGCACAGAAGCATTAGCTTGTCTTGAAGGGCATAATAGATCCCAACACTGGGTTGCAAAAGGGCAGGTCCAAAAGAGATGCTGCAAGGTTTCCTCCTGAGGACAGTTATTGACAGCACAGTTGTAGCTTTCCAGATGGAAGGTTTTCCTGCGTAGAAGGTTCCTAGTATTGAGCTTGTCATGAAGTAATCTCCAAAAAAACACCTTGTGTTTGGGCTGGCAGGAGCTATTCCAAATCCAGTTAAACTGCTGGGGCACTATTCTAACTCCCATCATTACTTTATAAGCCTTAGCAAATGAAAATTAACCATTACCCCAAATGTAACTCCAGGTGTCAGTGCAATCCAGGGAGGCAGAGGACCTTAAGGCAATACAAATGTCTTCCATACTTTCAAATTCCTGGAAGGCTTGCACAGTGAGGGGAAGGTGGAACAGATCCTCCAGAAATTCAGTATGAATAATGGTGTGCACAGTAGTGTTCTTGTTCTTCACAAAGGAGAAAAGGTGTGGGAACAAGTCCTGTAAACAAGCTGAATGCCACAAATCAGACCAAAATAAAGCACTTTTACCATCCCCAATGTGACATCTGGCCAAAGATTTGAAGTTGTCAATGAGCTTGAGATTTGCCTTCCACCAAAAGGATCCAACCCAATTACTGCAAGGCAACAAATCATTGCTATAGTAAGTTTCCAAAATCAGGTTGACCCATGGAATGTTATGCCTATTATAAAACTTGTGTAGGTTCTTGAGAAGCAGAGCTTTGTTCTGAACAAATATATCCTTCACCCCCAGACCTCCTTGATCCTTAGGTCTACAAACAGTGCTCCAAGCAACCATAGCAGGCCTGTGGTCCTCTAGGTCAGGGCCTCTCCAGAGACAATGCCTCAAAAACTTGATAGCTTGAGTTTTAATGGTTACAGGGACATCAAGGCATCCCATGAGGTAGATCAACAGAGAGTTTAAGACAGATTTTACTAGTAACAATCTGCCAGCCAGTGTCATGAAAGAAGATAAACCCACAAGCTTCTTCTGCAGTCTTGTGACAAGAGGAAAGCATTGCTCCACAGTTGGTTTATGAAGACCCAAGGGTGCTCCCAAATACTGAATGGGGAAAGATTCTCTTTTTCAATGGAAAGTATTTGTCAAAATTTCCACCTTCTCTTCTGGCACATTGATTGGGATGAGGCTTGATTTATTATAGTTCACTTTAAGGCCAGTAACATCTGCAAAAAGTGTTGAGGAGTGCTTTGAGGCAATGAAGTTGCTTTGCATCAGCTTGGAGGAGAACCAAAGTGTCATCAGCATACTGGACAATGGGAAAGTCAGGGCATGACTCCACTTGCAGAGGTGAGGTAAGAAAACTCAGGTGCATGGCCTTATTAAGAATTTACTGGAGCAAGTCAGCAGCAAGCACAAATAAGAGTGGGGACAGAGGGTCTCCTTGCCTGACCCCTCTAAGACAGTAAAACTTCTTGCCAGGCACACCATTAAGCAAGATAGCTGATGATGCAGAAGTAAACAACATTTTAATCCAGTTGATCCATCTTTCTCCAAAACCTTTGGCCTTTAAGATATCCAAAATTTCCTGGTGCTCAATGGTGTCAAAAGCCTGTTCAAAATCTAGTTTAAGCACAATAATTTCTTCTCTGGACTTATGGCATTGATGCAGATACTCATATGCCCATCCCAAGCAGTCATGGATGGATCTTTCCTTTAGGAATCTATATTGTTTGATGTGCGCCAATTTGAGAATCACTTTCTGCAACCTGTCAGCCAACAACTTAGTGACAAGTTTAAGACAACAATTAAGGAGTGAGATTGGCCTGAAGTCATTTGCTGTCATAGGAGTGTTTCCTTTAGGAATTAGGGTGATGTAAGAGGTGTTTAAGCTTTCAATTGAGATTTGCCCAAGATGGAAGTCCTGAATAAATCTAAGCACATCCACTTTAATAATATCCCAACAAGATTTAAAAAATTCATTGTTGAAACCATCTGGACCTGGTGGTTTGTCAAGTGGAAGGTCCTTGACAACTGCATTGATTTCTTCCCGAGTGGAAGGTAGCTCCAGGTTATCAAAAAGTGTTTGATCCTGCCTGGGACCAAATAAGGAATCCAAATTAAAGTGCATAGATGTTTTGTGAGATGTTCCCATTCTTTTCTTATAAGATTCCCAGAGAATTGCAGCTATCCCAGCATGATCAGAAATTTCCACTTGGTCATCATTTTGAAGAACAGCAATATGATTGTGCCTGTAATTGATTGTCTTCCTTATGAGTGGCGGTCGGGGACGAGCGATGGTCTTTTCTTACCAATCTATCCCCCTAGGAGCATGCATGTAATACTTTGCTTTGATAACTTGTAGATTTTTGCAATAAGTATATGAGTTCTTTATGACTAATGTTGAGTCCATGGATTATACGCACTCTCACCCTTCCACCATTGCTAGCCTCTCTAGTACCGCGTAACTTTCGCCGGTACCTTAAACCCACCATATACCTTCCTCAAAACAGCCACCATACCTACCTATTATGGAATTTCCATAGCCATTCCGAGATATATTGCCCTGCAACTTTCCACCGTTCCATTTATTATGACATGCTTCATCATTGTCATATTTCTTTGCATGATCATGTAGTTGACATCGTATTTGTGGCAAAGCCACCGTTCATAATTCTTTCATACATCTCACTCATGCATCATTGCACATCCCGGTACACCGCCAGAGGCATTCATATAGAGTCATATCTTGTTCTAAGTATCGAGTTGTAATTCTTGAGTTGTAAGTAAAATAAAACTGTGATGATCATCATTATTAGAGCATTGTCCCATTGAGGAAAGGATTATGGAAAAAATGATTCCCCCACAAGTCGGGATGAGACTCCGGACGAAAATAAATAAATAAAAGAGGCCAAAGAAGCCCAAATAAAAAAAGAGATAGAGGCCATAAAAAAGGGAAAGGCCCAAAAAATGACAAAAAAAGAGAGAAGGGGCAATGCTACTATCCTTTTACCACACTTGTGCTTCAAAGTAGCACCATGATCTTCATGATAGAGAGTCTCCTATGTTGTCACTTTCATATACTAGTGGGAATCTTTCATTATAGAACTTGGCTTGTATATTCCAATGATGGGCTTCCTTAAAATGCCCTAGGTCTTCGTGAGCAAGCGAGTTGGATGCACACCCACTAGTTTCTTTTGTTGAGCTTCCATATACTTATAGCTCTAGTGCATCCGTTGCATGGCAATCCCTACTCACTCACATCGATATCTATTGATGGGCATCTCCATAGCCTGTTGATACGCCTAGTCGATGTGAGACTATCTTCTCCCTTTTTGTCTTCTCCACAACCACCATTCTATTCCACCTATAGTGCTATGTCCATGGCTCACGCCCATGTATTGCGTGAAGATTGAAAAAGTTTGAGAACATCAAAAGTATGAAACAATTGCTTGGCTTGTCATCGAGGTTGTGCATGATTTAAATATTTTGTGTGGTGAAGATAGAGTATAGCCATACTATATGATTTTGTAGGGATAGCTTTCTTTGGCCATGTTATTTTGAGAAAACATAATTGCTTAGTTAGTATGCTTGAAGTATTATTGTTTTTATGTCAATATTAAACTTTTGTCTTGAATCTTATGGATCTGAATATTCATGCCACAATTAAGAAGAATTACATTGAAATTATGCCAAGTAGCACTCCGCATCAAAAATTCTGTTTTTATCATTTACCCACTCGAGGACGAGCAGGAATTAAGCTTTGGGATGCTGATACGTCTCCAACATATCTATAATTTTTGATTGCTCCATGCTATATTATCTACTGTTTTGGGCAATATTGGGCTCTATTTTCCACTTTTATATTATTTTTGGGACTAACCTATTAACTGGAGGCCCAGCCTAGATTTGCTGTTTTATGCCTATTTCAGTGTTTCGAGGAAAAGGAATATCAAACGGAGTAAAAACGGAACGAAATCAACTACAGAAGTTATTTTTGGAAGGAAACCTACCGGATAGACTTGGAACCTACGTCAGATGTTGAAGGAGGTGCTCACGAGGGTAGGGGGCGCGCCCCCCTGCCTCGTGGCCCCCCCTTCGGTCCACCGACGTACCACTTGTACCCATATATACCTACGTATCGTAAAACTTCCAGTGAGCACAATAGATCGAGAGTTCCGCCGCCAGAAGCCTCCGTAGCCACCGAAAGCCAACCTAGACCCGTTCCGGCACCCTGCCGGAGGGGGCAATCCCTCTCTGGTGGCCATCTTCATCATCCCAGTGCTCTCCATGACGAGGAGGGAGTAGTTCTCTCTCGGGGCTGAGGGTATGTACCAGCAGCTATGTGTTTGATCTCTCTCTCTCTCTCTCTCTCGTGTTCTTGATTTGGCACGATCTTGATGTATCGCGAGCTTTGCTAGTATAGTTGGATCTTATGTTTCTCCTCCCCCTCTACTCTCTTGTAATGGATTGAGTTTCCCCTTTGAAGTAATCTTATCGGATTGAGTCTTTAAAGATTTGAGAACACTTGATGTATGTCTTGCCGTGCGTATCTGTGGTGACAATGGGATACCACGTGATTCACTTGATGTATGTTTTGGTGATCAACTTGCGGGTTCCACCCATGAACCTATGCATAGGGGTTGGCACATGTTTTCGTCGTGATTCTCCGGTAGAAACTTTGGGGCACTCTTTGAGGTTCTATGTGTTGGTTGAATAGATGAATCTGAGATTGTGTGATGCATATCGTATAATCATACCCACGGATACTTGAGGTGACATTGGAGTATCTAGGTGACATTAGGGTTTTGGTTGATTGGTGTCTTAAGGTGTTATTCTAGTATGAACTCTAGGGCTGACACTTATAGGAATAGCCCAACAGATTGATTGGAAAGAATAACTTTGAGGTGGTTTCGTACCCTACCCTAATCTCTTCGTTTGTTCTCCGCTATTAGTGACTTTGGAGTGACTCTTTGTTGCATGTTGAGGGATAGTTATGTGATCCAATTATGTTATTATTGTTGAGAGGACTTGCACTAGTGAAAGTATGAACCCTAGGCCTTGTTTTAATGCATTGCAATATCGTTTACGCTCACTTTTATCATTCGTTACCTTGCTGTTTTTATATTTTCAGATTACAAAAACTATTATCTACTATCCATATACCACTTGTATCACCATCTCTTCGCCGAACTAGTGCACCTATACAATTTACCATTGTATTGGGTGTGTTGGGGACACAAGAGACTCTTTGTTATTTGGTTGCAGGGTTGCTTGAGGTAGACCATCTTCATCCTACACCTCCTACAGATTGATAAACCTTAGGTCATCCACTTGAGGGAAATTTGCTACTGTCCTACAAACCTCTGCACTTGGAGGCCCAACAACGTCTACAAGAAGAAGGTTGTGTAGTAGACATCATCCGATAACACCGAGACGCCCTCCTCCCCTGAAGACGAGGAGCAGGAAGAGGAAAATTCTCCTCATCCAGCCGAGGGAGATAAGAAAAGGAAGGCCGGCCCATCCGGGGAGGCCGAAGGGTCCAAGAAGGGAAGAGCCCTCCTTCTGGACCGCTCCACTACGGCCGCGTTCAACGACGAGGAGTGGTTGCCCAGGGACAAGCCCCTGGTGAAGTCTTAAGTATCCAGATACCATAACAGTTCTGGTATATTTCGTTTTATTGTTTCTTATCATGTCGAGCATGATCATGCAGCCCACCCAAGGACCGTCTCGACATATCCTCTTCGGATGGGTCTATGGGCCTGTAGGAGATGAACTGTGATTCGCTCCCGACCGCCTCCTCCCCCCGCCCTACGGACGACGCCGAGGTGTTGCCCCGAAGGGCACGTAGCCAAGGGAAGGTAGTTCTGGGGGCGCGCCAAGGTGACCTCCCAAACGCCGAGCGCTTGGGAGGCAAGGCTCCCATGGGCCCTAATGACGGGGGCAGCAAGTCCGGCCCCCGGCCGAATACTGCGCCGGAACCTCCCGTGGTTCCGGACTCTATCGGGCGACCCCTCACTAAGGGGGGCGAGCCGTCTGTTCCGATGGCCTCTATCCATCCAGAGGCACCGGACAACTTGCTGGAAGCGCTTCGCGGCGCTTCCATTGACGAAGAGCACCGCACTGTCATGAGTGCGGTGGTAGAGAAGGTTCATTCTGCAAAAAGCCTACTGACTGAAGCCTGTGCCAGCCTCCTAATAGGCTTTGAGGTAAGTAATCAATTTATAAGAAAATGTTATAGCATAGATAGTAGCCCCTGATGCTCTATTTGGCGTTCGCAAAGAAAGGCCGAACAGAGGATCAAATAATAATCACAGGAGTCTAATCACAATGTATCTTATGTGAATAAGCAGGCTTCGCTGCTGGCCGCTGCTGCTCGCACTGCGGAGGTCTCCGCACTGAAGCGGGACCTTGAGCGGTCCGAAAAAGAGCTCAGCCTTACCAAGAGGCAGCTCGAAGAGAAGAAAGGTAAGTAATACCTGTCCGTATATTGATAAGGAATAAAAAAGAATGTGGTTGTTAAGTCATAGGATCATCATGAATTTTTCTAGGGGCCACGACCGAAGTGGCGGCCTTGAAGGAGGCGCTATCCGAGGCCGAAGACAAAGCGGCCAAGGAGCGCACCAGGCGTGAGAAGCAAGAGGCTCGAGTCGGTGAGGTGCAGCAAGAGCTCCAGGATTTCATCAAAAAATATGAGTCCTTGGAGTGTGACTCTAAGACGCAAGGGTCTGAGCTTGCGAAGGCCCTTGAGAATGCAAAAAATGCCAAGACTCAAGCCCACAAGGCCCTCCAGGAGCTTCAGGCGATCTAGAAGATAGCGGCGGGTAAGGAATTCATTATGCAAAGCAAGCATGTGAAGGAAAATTTCCTTTTACTTACCCGAGTTCGGAGCTCTCCAGGAGCGTTCGCAGATCTTCCTCACACTGTGTCCAATGCCGCGGAATTTTACCGGGCCGAGGAAGGGAGCTTGACGGAGAAGTTGTTCTGGTCTCAGTATACTAGGACCGAACATCCGATGCCCTTGAGCGACTAGTTGAAGCAATTGGTCGAGCTCCACAAGGCAGCCGAACAGGCCATGAAGGTCCTCATAGTCCGAATGTGGCCTGGTGAGCCCCTGCCTGGCAGCTACTTCGGCCTGGTGAGGCGGCTTGTGAATGCCTGCCCACGACTTGAAGTCATAAAGCAGTCCGTCTGCATTGAGGGTGTGCGCAGGGCTTTTGCCCGAGTGAAAGTGCACTGGGCGAAGATGGACCCCGAGAAGCTGGTGAAGGAGGGGCCGCCGGAGGGCAAGGAGCATCGTCGCCCCGAAAAGTATTATGACAGCGTCCTGATGGGTGCCCGCCTTGTGGCGGGGGAATGTTCCAAGGATATAATATTTGAATGAATGTACTCATGTGATCCTGTAATATGAAAACGAGTTCATCTACGCTATATAATGCTTGTTGATTTAAAATATTACCTTCTGTGCGGCCGTTTATAAAATCTGAGAGTTGGCTAGTCGTCGGCTTCTGCCCCCATGTAGCTAGTACTCAGGTGTTTGGGATAAATCTGACCACTCTTTATCCTAGTTTTGTGTCCTTCGAAGGAGGTGTTCAGCACAACGAACCAGACAATCGGACTATAAAGCTTTACCACTCTCACTTAGCTATAGAAGTCTACAATTTTAAACTTTGGCGAAGCCCCTAGTATTTGGAAGGCCGAACTTGGGGCGCTATGAACGCCTAAATCGGACAAGGCCGACTCCTCGCCTGAAGCGGAAAAAATCTTTAGGGATTTGGGACCTCTCAAGCAGCGACCAGCTCTCGCCGCATCATGACAATCAGTTTTCGGCTTTCTCTACTGAGGTGCTCGTCCGGAAGAATCGGGACACAATCACTGTAGTTCTCCCAGTGCTATCTTAGCCGATATAGCGGAACGTAAGGCACCAAAACATGGGAGCCGGGAAAACCCAACTATTGACCCAAGACATGATTCAGAGCTGATGCATATAATGCTATAAGTTCGGGGTGCCGCACTATCGAAAATGTTCAGACTTTTCTTGCCGTGTTATGGGGTACACTGAAGCCCCTGGCATACTGAATGTACCAGAATGTACGGGAGCTACTTGTCGTGAATAGACAAACAAGGAAAAAAAGAAGATGAAGAAATGTAATAATAAGCTGACGATGTGCATTGTTATTTATAGGATATGTCAAAGCGTATGTGTATAAGTAGTACAATAAGCAAAAATAGGACTATCTAACACGTCCGATCCAAGGGCGAGCTGCGTGTGGGTATGTAAAACAGGTATAACGATAGGTATGAGAGACCACCTGGGTATTCCCTTGTACGTCAAAGCTTCTTGCTCGCTTGGTGCTTCCCTCCCATGATGGGTCCAATGATCTAGCTATCAGAGAGGGCCTCCAGAAAATAGGGTCCTGAAAGGAAGAAAATGATAAAGATATACTGGTCCTGAGGCGGTTGAACCGCATTGTGGGACGTGCCATAGCCGTGCCTCCGCCTATACCCATGGTATCTTTAATGCGTAGTTATGTACGCGCGACGCAAATTTCGCCACTTGACTGGGACTAGGACGTAGGCCGAATTGCTAGGCGAGCTCTAAACGCGCCTGGTGATTTTGTTGTAGCTTATTCCGGACTCGCTTGAATGTGTCTGTGGACCTTGTCGCTGAATTGGCGGTTTGCCTCAAAAGGCTGCTTTGCACTTCGGCTACAAGGGGCGTAGTGTGCTCCTCCGTGCGGAGCGAGCGTTCTTTGTTTCTGTTAACTGTCATAACCCCGCGAGGTACTGGCATTTTGAGCTTGAGATATGCATAATGCGGTACCACATTGAATCTAGCGAATGCGGTTCGCCCGAGTAGTGCGTGATAGCCACTGCGGAAGGGGACGATATCAAAGATTAACTCTTCGCTTCGGAAGTTATCCGGAGATCCGAAGACCACTTCTAGTGTGATTGAGCCCATGCAACAGGCCTCTACACCTGGTATGACACCTTTGAAGGTGGTTTTTGTGGGTTTGATCCTCAAGGGGTCTATACCCATTTTGCGCATCGTATCCTGATAAAGCAGGTTCAGGCTGCTGCCATCGTCCATAAGGACTCGAGTGAGGTGGAATCCGTCAATGATAGGATCAAGGACTAGTGCGGTAGAACCGCCATGACGGATACTAGTGGGGTGGTCCCTGCGATCAAAAGTGATCGGACAAGAAGACCATGGGTTGAACTTTGGGGCGACTGGCTCCATCGCATAGACGTCCCTGAGTGCATGCTTCCGTTCCTGCTTGGGGATATGGGTTGCGTATATCATGTTCACCGTTTTCACTTGGGGAGGAAATTTCTTCTGCCCTCCTGTGTTCCGCGGCCGGGGCTCCTCCTCGTCGTTGCTATGCAGCCCCTTTTCCTTGCTTTCGGCATTCAAGTTGCCGACCTGTTTGAACACCCAGCATTCTCTGTTGGTGTGGTTGGCTGGCTTATCGGGGGTGCCATGAATTTGACACGAGCGGTCGAGTATGCGGTCCAAAATGGACGGGCCCGGATTGTTTCTTTTGAATGGCTTTTTCCGCTGACCGGATTTAGAGCCACTGAATCCGGCATTAACTGCCGTGTCTTCGGCGTTATCGCCGTTGTTGCGGCGCTTGTATCTGTTGCGACGTGGCTTGCCGCTGCTGTCTCTGGCCTCCGATGTGCCAGGGTTGCTTGCTGTGTTGCTGCTACGGGCCAACCAGCTATCCTCGCCCGCACAGAAGCGGTCCATGAGTGTTGTGAGGGCTGCCATGGACTTTGGCTTCTCTTGGCTGAGATGTCTGGCGAGCCACTCGTCACGGATGTTATGTTTAAAGGCCGCTAGGGCTTCGGCATCCGGACAGTCCACAATTTGGTTCTTTTTGGTTAGGAACCGAGTCCAAAATTTCCTGGCTGGCTCTCCGGGTTGTTGTGTTATGTGACTTAAATCACCAGCATCCGATGGTCGCACATAAGTGCCCTAGAAGTTGTCTAGGAATGCGTTTGCCAGGTTCTCCCAACTTCCGTTGGAGTTTGCTGGCAAGCTATTTAGCCAATACCGAGCTGGTCCTTTGAGGTTTAACGGAAGGTACTTGATGGCGTGTAGATCATCCCCGCGGGCCATGTGAATGTGGAGGAAGAAATCCTCTATCCATACCGTGGGGTCAGTAGTACCATCATATGGTTCAATGTTCACGGGTTTAAACCCTTCTGGGAATTCATGATCCATTACTTCGTCAGTGAAGCATAGGGGGTGTGCGGCGCCTCAGTGCTGGGCTATGTCACGACGCAGTTCGTACGAGTCTTGTCTGCTGTGTTCGGCCCGGCCGGATTTGCTTTTGGTATATCCGGCATGACGGTCATTGTCATGTGTTGGGGCGCGCCCTCGTGATCCGAAGATCGATCTTTTGTGTCCTGCTTTGTTTTCCAATACGTCTCACAGGTCATGTGTGTTACCCCGGGCCTTGCTGTTCTTGTTTGACTGGCGACGGGGTGCGGGCTGGACTTCGGGCTTATATGCAACTTTGTCTCGGCCACGAGGTGGCCGGTTTACCGCATCATACGCTGGGTGCGTAGGCTTTAATGCTTCCTCTTGAAGTTGGGGTAGCAACCTGTGCTTTGGGAAACTTTTGATTGGGTGCTCGAGTTCGTGTTCCTCGGCTGCCAGGACCTCCGTCCATCTATCCGCTAGCAGATCTTGCTCAACTTGAAGCTGTTGTTGCTTTTTCTTCAGGCTTTTTGCTGTGGCAATAAGCCGACGCTTGAAGCGCTCCTGTTCGACGGGATCCTCAGGCATGATAAATTCTTTGTCACCGAGTCTCACCTCGTCTTCGGAGAGAGGCATGTAATTGTCACCCTCTGATTCTCCGTCTGCTCCCTGTTCCTTGGGGCTGGCTTGCCCATCCTCTTGCTCAAAGCCTGGCTGGAGGGGATTGTCTTCGTCTTCGATACTATTTGCAGCGTTATTGTCTCCTGTCCCGGTATCGTTGTGTTTGCTATGGCGGGGCTTAGAGCGGCGCCGATGACGCTGGTTCGTGGAGTGCTTCTCGGGGGGATTATCCTCCGTTGCCTTATTGCCATCGCTTTCTTTGGGGGTGTCCACCATGTATATATCATATGATGAGGTGGCAGTCCAACGCCCTGTGGGCGGTGGTTCCTGTTCGTCTCCCGCATCGTCGTCCATACTGTCGATGTCTTCGGAGTCGAAGTCGAGCATGTCGGTTAGGTTGTCGACAGTGGCTACTAAGTGGGTGGTGGGTGGGGAACGAATTTCTTCGCCGTCCGCTTCCCACTCGAGCCGAACATAGTTTGGGCAAGGGTCTCCTGACAAGGACAGAGACCGTAATGAGTTAGCACGTCGCCTAGGGGCGAGTGCTGAAACATATCCGCGAAGGTGAACTCCATCATCGGTGCCCAATCAGATTGGATGAGCATGGACGCGAGCGGTTCGTAGTCTGTGGCCGGGGACGAATTCGAGTGTCCGGCAACACAGGTCTCATAGGAGGTGAAGTCAGTATTCGGCTATATCACCGCTGAGTGTGCGGCCTTCGTGGCGCGGTCAATCCACCCGTCCTCGGATGGCGCGATCTGTTCCGGATTGAGGGTCGAAGTAGTTATAGGTGTGATCTCTCGAACACTGTCCGATGGCAGAACTAAATCATGCTCATCATGCCTGTGCGGCGTACCTGACATGGGTTCGAATCCGTCAAAGATCAAGTCTCCGCGGATGTCGGCGGTATAGTTAAAGCTTCCAAACCTCACCTGATGGCCAGGGGCGTAGCTCTTGATCTGCTCCAGATGGCCGAGCGAGTTGGCCCGCAGTACAAAGCCGCCGAATACGAAGATCTGTCCGGGGAGGAAAACCTCACCCTGGATCGCATCGTTTCCAATGATTGAAGGAGTCATCAAGCCTTATGATGACGACACAGTGGAACTCTCAGTGAAAGCACCAATGTCGGTGTCAAAACCGGCGGATCTCGGGTAGGGGGTCCCGAACTGTGCGTCTAAGGTGGATGGTAACAAGAGGCGGGGGACACAATGTTTACCCAGGTTTGGGCCGTCTCGATGGAGGTAATACCCTACTTCCTGCTTGATTGATCTTGATGATATGAGTATTACAAGAGTTGATCTACCACGAGATCGGAGAGGCTAAACCCTAGAAGCTAGCCTATGGTATAATTATTGTTGTCCAACGGACTAAAACCCTCTAGTTTATATAGACACCGGAGGGGCTAGGGTTACACAGAGTCGGTTACAAGCACTACAAAAAAATACACTTCCGTGATGATACGTGTTTGTCACAGTAGGTCGCTTTTTTTGTCATGCATGTACATCCATGACAAATTTATGACAGAATCAAGATAGTCATACCTGTGCTGTCGTAGTAGTGTTCCATGGCATTACTAAAATTATCATCACGGAAGTGTCCAATTCCATGATGATAAATCGCGCGTCACAGAAGTGCTTCCGTCAAGGGTGACCGACACGTGGCATCCACCGTAAAGGAACGCCGTTAAGCTATCGGGTCGGGTTATGGATCCGATAACCCGTTAACAGCCCCGACCAATGGGGATTTTGTTGGGGAACATAGTAATTTCAAAAGAATTCCTACGCACACGCAAGATCATGGTGATGCATAGCAACGAGAGGGTGGAGTGTTGTCTACGTACCCTCATAGACCGACAGCGGAAGCGTTATGAAAACGTGGTTGATGTAGTCATACATCTTCACGGCCCGACCGATCAAGCACCGAAACTACTGAACCTCCGAGTTTTAGCACACGTTCAGCTCGATGACGATCCCCGGACTCCGATCCAGCAAAGTGTCGGGGAAGAGTTCCGTCAGCACAACGTCGTGGTGACGATCTTGATGTTCTACCATCGCAGGGCTTCGCCTAAGCACCGCTACAATATTATCGAGGAGTATGGTGGAGGGGGCACCGCACATGGCTAAGAAAACGATCACGAGGATCAACTTGTGTGTCTAGAGGTGCCCTCCTGCCCCCGTATATAAAGGAGCAAGGGGGAAGGCCGGCCGGCCCTTGGGCGCGCCAAGGAGGAGGAGTCCTCCTCCTAGTAGGAGTAGGACTCCCCTCTTTCCTACTCCTACTAGGAGGGGGAAAGGAAGGGGGAGAGGGAGAAGGAAAGGGGGGCGCCGCCCCCCTCTCCTAGTCCAATTTGGACCAGAGGGGGAGGGGGCGCACGGCCCACCCTGGCCGCCCCTCTCTCTCTCCACTAGGGCCCATAAGGCCCATTACTTCTCCCGGGGGGGGGGTGTTCTGGTAACCCTCCGGCACTCCGGTTTTCTCCGAAATCACCTGGAACACTTCCGGTCTCCGAATATAGCCATCCAATATATCAATCTTTATGTCTCGATCATTTTGAGACTCCTCGTCATGTCCGTGATCACATGCGCGACTCTGAACAAACTTCGGTACATCAAAATATATAAACTCATAATGAAACTTTCATCGTAACCTTAAGCGTGCGGACCCTACGGGTTCGAGAACAATGTAGACATGACCGAGACACGTCTCCGGTGAATAACCAATAGCGGAACCTGGATGCTCATATTGGCTCCCACATATTCCACGAAGATCTTTATCAGTCAGACCGCATAACAACATACATTGTTCCCTTTGTCATCGGTATGTTACTTGCCCGAGATTCGATCGTCGGTATCTCAATACCTAGTTCAATCTCGTTACCGGCAAGTCTCTTTACTCGTTCCGTAATACATCATCTCACAACTAACTCATTAGTTGCAATGCTTGCAAGGCTTATGTGATGTGCATTACTGAGAGGGCCCAGAGATACCTCTCCAACAATCGGAGTGACAAATCCTAATCTCGAAATACGCCAACCCAACATGTACCTTTGGAGACACCTGTAGAGCTCCTTTATAATCACCCAGTTACGTTGTGACATTTGGTAGCACACAAAGTGTTCCTCCGGCAAACGGGAGTTGCATAATCTCATAGTCATAGGAACATGTATAAGTCATGAAGAAAGCAATAGCAACATACTAAACGATCGGGTGCTAAGCTAATTGAATGGGTCATGTCAATCACATCATTCTCCTAATGATGTGATCCCATTAATCAAATGACAACACATGTCTATGGTTAGGAAACATAACCATCTTCGATTAACGAGCTAGTCAAGTAGAGGCACACTAGTGACGTTTAGTTTGTCTATGTATTCACACATGTATTATGTTTCCGGTTAATACAATTCTAGCATGAATAATAAACATTTATCATGATATAAGGAAATAAATAATAACTTTATTATTGCCTCTAGGGCATATTTCCTTCAGTCTCCCACTTGCACTAGAGTCAATAATCTAGTTCGCAGCGCCATGTGATTTAACATCAATAGTTTACATCACCATGTGATTAACACCCATAGTTCACATCGACATGTGACCAACACCCAAAGGGTTTACTAGAGTCAATAATCTAGTTCACATCGCTATGAGATTAACACCCAAAGAGTACTGAGGTGTGATCATGTTTTGCTTGCGAGAGAATTTTAGTCAATGGGTCTGCCACATTCAGATCCGTAAGTATTTTGCAAATTTGTATGTCAACAATGCTCTGCACAGAGCTACTCTAGCTAATTGCTCCCACTTTCAATATGTATCCAGATTGAGATTTAGAGTCATCTGGATCAGTGTCAAAATTTGCATCGACGTAACCCTTTACGACGAACCTTTTGTCACTTCCATAATCGAGAAACATATCCTTATTCCACTAAGGATAATTTTGACCAATGTCCAGTGATCTACTCCTAGATCACTATTGTACTCCTTTGCCAAACTCAGGGCAGGGTATACAATAGGTCTGGTACACAACATGGCATACTTTATAGAACCTATGGCTGAGGCATAGGGAATGACTTTCATTCTCTCTCTATCTTCTGCCGTGGTCGGGTTTTGAGTCTTACTCAACTTCACACCTTGTAACACAGGCAAGAACTCCTTCTTTGACTGTTCCATTTTGAACTACTTCAAAATCTTGTCAAGGTATGTACTCATTGAAAAACTTATCAAGCGTCTTGATCTATAGATCTTGATGCTCAATATGTAAGCAGCTTGATCGAGGCCTTTCTTTGAAAAACTTCTTTCAAACATTCCTTTATGCTTTGCAGAATAATTCTACATTATCTCCGATCAACAATATGTCATTCACTTATATTTATCAGAAATGTTGTAGTGCTCCCACTCACTTTCTTGTAAATACAGGCTTCACCGCAAGTCTGTATAAAACTATATGCTTTGATCAACTTATCAAAGCGTATATTCCAACTCCGAGATGCTTGCACCAGTCCATAGATGGATCGCTGGAGCTTGCATATTTTGTTAGCACCTTTAGGATTGACAAAACGTTCTGATTGCATCATATACAACTCTTCTTTAATAAATCCATTAAGGAATGCAGTTTTGTTTTATCCATTTGCCAGATTTCATAAAATGCGGAAATTGCTAACATGATTCGGATAGACTTAAGCATAGATACGAGTGAGAAACTCTCATCGTAGTCAACACCTTGAACTTGTCGAAAAACATTTTGCGACAATTCTAGCTTTGTAGATAGTAACACTACTATCACCGTCCATCTTCCTCTTGAAGATCCATTTATTTTTATGGCTTGCTGATCAACGGGCAAGTCAACCAAAGTCCACACTTTGTTCTCATACATGGATCCCATCTCAGATTTTATGGCCTCAAGCCATTTCGCAGAATCTGGGCTCATCATCGCTTCCTCATAGTTCGTAGGCTCGTCATGGTCAACTAACATGACCTCCAGAATAGGATTATCGTACCACTCTGGTGCGGATCTCACTCTGGTTTACCTACAAGGTTTGGTAGTAACTTGATCTGAAGTTTACATGATCATCATCATTAGCTTCCTCACTAATTGGTGTAGTAGTCACAGGAACAGATTTCTGTGATGAACTACTTTCCAATAAGGGAGGAGGCAAAGTTACCTCATCAAGTTCTACTTTCCTCCCACTCACTTCTTTCGAGAGAAACTCCTTCTCTAGAAAGGATCCATTCTCAGCAACGAATATCTTGCCTTCGGATCTGTGATAGAAGGTGTACCCAACATTTTCTTTTGGGTATCCTATGAAGACGCACTTCTCCGATTTGGGTTTGAGCTTATCAGGTTGAAACTTTTTCACATAAGCATTGCAACCTCAAACTTTAAGAAACGACAGCTTAGGTTTCTCGCCAAACCACAGTTCATACGGTGTCATCTCCACGGATTTTGATGGTGCCCTATTTAACGTGAATGTAGCTGTCTCTAATGTATAACCCCAAAACGATAGTGGTAGATCGGTAAGAAACATCATAGATCACACTATATCTAATAAAGTACGGTTATGACGTTCGGACACACCATTATGCTGTGGTGTTCCAGGTGGCGTGAGTAGTAAAACTATTTCACATTGTTTTTTTTAACTGAAGGCCAAACTCATAACTCAAATATTTTACTTCTACGATCATATCATAGAAACTTTTATTTTTGTTACGATGATTCTCCACTTCACTCTGAAATTCTTTGAACTTTTCAAATGTTTCAGACTTGTGTTTCATCAAGTAGATATACTCATATCTGCTCAAATCATCTGTGAAGATCAGAAAATAATGATACCTGCCGCAAGCTTCAACACTCATCGGATCACATATATCAGTATGTATTATTTCCAATAAGTCAGTTGCTCGCTCCATTGTTTCGGAGAACGGAGTCTTTAGTCATCTTGCCCATGAGGCATGGTTCGCAAGCACCAAGTGATACATAATCAGGTGATTGCAAAAGTCCATCAGCATGGATTTTCTTCATGCGCTTTACACCAATATGACCTATACGGCAGTGCCACAAATAAATTGCACCATCATTATTAACATTGCATCTTTTGGTTTCAAAATTATGAATATGTGTATCACTACGATCGAGATCCAACGAACCATTTTCATTGGGTGTGTAACCATATAAGGTTTTTATTCATGTAAACAGAAAAACAATTTATTCTCTTACTTAAATGAATAACCGTATTAAAAAAAATTGATCAAATCATATTCATGCTCAACGCAAACACCAAATAACACTTATTTAGGTTCAACACTAATCCCGAAAGTATAGGGAGTGTGCGATGATGATCATATAAATCTTGGAACCACTTCCAATGCACATCGTCACTTCACCCTTAACTAGTCTCTGTTTATTCTGCAACTCCCGTTTCGAGTTACTAATCTTAGCAACTGAACTAGTATCAAATAGTGAGGGGTTGCTATAAACACTAGCAAAGTACACATCAATAACATGTATATCAAATATACTTATGTTCACTTTGCCATCCTTCTTATCCGCCAATCACTTGGGCAGTTCCGCTTCCAGTGACCAGTCCCTTTGCAGTAGAAGCACCCAGTCCCAGGCTTAGGTCCAGACTTGGGCTTCTTCACTTGAGCAGCAACTTGCTTGCCGTTCGTCTTGAAGTTCCCTTTCTTCCCTTTGCCCTTTTTGAAACTAGTGGTCTTTGTCAACCATCAACACTTGATATTTTTCTTGATTTCTACCTTCGTCAATTTCAGCATTACGAAGAGCTTGGGAATCGTTTCCGTTATCCCTTGCATATCATAGTTCATCACAAAGTTCTACTAACTTGGTGATGGTGACTAGAGAATTCTGTCAATCACTATTTTATCTGGAAGATTAACTCCCACTTGATTCAAGCGATTGTAGTACCCAGACAATCTGAGCATATGCTCACTAGTTGAGCGATTCTCCTCCATCTTTTAGCTATAGAACTTGTTGGAGACATCATATCTCTCAACTCGGGTATTTGCTTGAAATATTAACTTCAACTCCTGGAACATCTCATATGGTTCATGACGTTCAAAACGTCGTTGAAGTCTCGATTCTAAGCCGTAAAGCATGGTGCACTAAACTATCAAGTAGTCATCATATTGAGCTAGCCAAACGTTCATAATTCTTCTGTGCAGCAATGAGGATAATCCTCAGATCACGGATCCAATCCGCATCATTGCTACTAACATCTTTCAAGTTAGTTTTCTCTAGGAACATATCAAAAATAAAATAGGGGAGCTAAACGCGAGCTATTGATCTACAACATAGATATGCTAATACTACCAGGACTAAGTTCATGATAAATTAAAGTTCAATTAATCATATTACTTAAGAACTCCCACTTAGATAGACTTCCCTCAAATCCTCTAAGTGATCACGTGATCCAAATCAACTAAACCATGTCCGATCATCACGTGAGATGGAGTAGTTTCAATGGTGAACATCACTATGTTGATCATATCTACTATATGATTCACGCTCGACCTTTCGGTCTCCGTGTTCCGAGGCCATATCTGTATATGCTTGGCTCGTCAAGTATAACCTGAGTATTCCGTGTGTGCAACTGTTTTGCACCCGTTGTATTTGAACGTAGAGCCTATCACACCCGATCATCATGTGGTGTCTCAGAAAGAACTTTCACAACGGTGCATACTTAGGGAGAACACTTCTTGATAATTAGCGAGAGATCATCTTAAAATGCTACCGTCAATCAAAGCAAGATAAGATGCATAAAAGATAAACATCACATGCAATCAATAAAAGTGATATGATATGGCCATCATCATCTTGTGCTTGCAATCTCCATCTTCGAAGCACCGTCATAATCACCATCGTCACCGGCCCGACACCTTGATCTCCATCGCAGCATCGTTGTCGTCTCGCCAATCTTATGCTTCTACGACTATCGCTACCGTTTAGTGATAAAGTAAAGCATTACAGGGCGATTGCATTGCATACAATAAAGCGACAACCATATGGCTCGTGCCAGTTGCCGATAACTCGGTTACAAAACATGATCATCTCATACAATAAAATTTAGCATCATGTCTTGACCATATCACATCACAACATGCCCTGCAAAAACAAGTTAGACGTCCTCTACTTTGTTGTTGCAAGTTTTACGTGGCTGCTACGAGCTTAAGCAAGAACCAATCTTACCTACGCATCAAAAACCACAATGATAGTTTGTCAAGTTGGTGTTGTTTTAACCTTCGCAAGGACCGGGCGTAGGCACACTCGGTTCAACTAAAGTTGGAGAAACTGACATCCGCCACCCACCTGTGTGCAAAGCACGTCGGTAGAACTAGTCTCGCGTAAGCGTACGCGTAATGTCGGTCCGGGCCGCTTCATCAAACAATACCACCGAACCAAAGTATGACATGCTGGTAAGCAGTATGACTTGTATCGCCCACAACTCACTTGTGTTCTACTCATGCATATAACATCAACGCATAAAACCTAGGCTCGGATGCCACTATTGGGGAACGTAGTAATTTCAAAAAAATTCCTACGCACATGCAAGATCATGGTGATGCATAGCAACGAGAGGGGGGAGTGTTGTCTACGTACCCCCGTAGACCGACAGCGGAAGCGTTATGACAACGCGGTTGATGTAGTCGTACGTCTTCACGGCCCGACCGATCAAGCACCGGAACTACGGCACCTCCGAGTTTTAGCACACGTTCAGCTCGATGACGATCCCCGGACTCCGATCCAGCAAAGTGTCGGGGAAGAGTTCCGTCAGCACGATGGCGTGGTGATGATCTTGATGTTCTACCATCGCAGGGCTTCGCCTAAGCACCGCTACAATATTATCGAGGAGTATGGTGGAGGGGGCACCGCACACGGCAAAGAAAACGATCACGAGGATCAACTTGTGTGTCTAGAGGTGCTCTCCTGCCCCCGTATATAAAGGAGAAAGGGGGAAGGCCGGCTGGCCCTTGGGCGCGCCAAGGAGGAGGAGTCCTCCTCCTAGTTGGAGTAGGACTCCCCTCTTTCCAACTCCTACTAGGAGGGGGAAAGGAAGGGGGAGAGGGAGAAGGAAAGGGGGCGCCGCCCCTCCTCTCCTAGTCCAATTCGGACCAGAGGGGGAGGGGGCGCGTGGCCCACCCTGGCCGCCCCTCTCTCTCTCCACTAGGGCCCATAAGGCCGATCACTTCTCCCCGGGGGGGTGGGGGGGTTCCAGTAACCCTCCGGCACTCCGGTTTTCTCCGAAATCACCCGGAACACTTCCGGTATCCGAATATAGCCGTCCAATATATCAATCTTTATGTCTCGACCATTTCGAGACTCCTCGTCATGTCCGTGATAACATCCGGGACTCCGAACAAACTTCAGTACAGCAAAATATATAAACTCATAATGAAACTGTCATCGTAACCTTAAGCGTGCGGACCCTACTGGTTCGAGAACAATTCAGACATGACCGAGACACATGTCCGGTCAATAACCAATAGCGGAACCTGGATGCTCATATTGGCTCCCACATATTCTACGAAGATCTTTATCGGTCAGACCGCATAACAACATACGTTGTTCCCTTTGTCATCGGTATATTACTTGCCCGAGATTCGATCGTCGGTATCTCAATACCTAGTTCAATCTCGTTACCGGCAAGTCTCTTTACTCGTTCCGCAATACATCATCTCGCAACTAACTCATTAGTTGCAATGCTTGCAAGGCTTATGTGATGTGCATTACCGAGAGGGCCCAGAGATACCTCTCCGACAATCGGAGTGACAAATCCTAATCTCGAAATACGCCAACCCAACATGTACCTTTGGAGACACCTGTAGAGCTCCTTTATAATCACCCAGTTACGTTGTGACGTTTGGTAGCAGACAAAGTGTTCCTCCGGCAAACGGGAGTTGCATAATCTCATAGTCATAGGAGCATGTATAAGTCATGAAGAAAGCAATAGCAACATACTAAACGATCGGGTGCTAAGCTAATGGAATGGGTCATGTCAATCACATCATTCTCCTAATGATGTGATCTCGTTAATCAAATGACAACACATGTCTATGGTTAGGAAACATAACTATCTTCGATTAACGAGCTAGTCAAGTAGAGGCACACTAGTGACGTTGAGTTTGTCTATGTATTCACACATGTATTATGTTTCCGGTTAATACAATTCTAGCATGAATAATAAACATTTATCATGATATAAGGAAATAAATAATAACTTTATTATAGCCTCTAGGGCATATTTCCTTCAGATTTTCCACGTGTAAAATCATCATTGGCTAGAGGAAACACATGTCGGCTCATCGTCGGGATAGATGTCATCCACTCACTGGACAGAAGGCGCCTATGATATGTCGACACGTGGCATGGCCCAACAAGTTTAAATGGGCCGGCCCAACTAAAGGCCCACAAGATTTTGCGGACCATAATGGGCCGGCCCAGCTAAAGGCCCACGAGATTTTGCGGACCATATTGGGCTGGTCTAGCTAAAGGCCCACAAGATTTTGCGGGACATAATGGGCCGGCCCAGGTAAAGGCCGACAAGATTTTTGTGTGCCGTAATGGGCCTGCCCAAGTAAAGGGCCACAACATTCTTGTGGATCATAATGGGCCGGCCCAGCTAAAGGCCCATGAGATTTCACCGACATTAATGGGCCGGCCCAGCTGTAGGCCCACAAGATTTTGAGGACCCTAGTAGGCCGGCCCATTAATTGCCTGCCATGTTTTGGGCCAAATGCCGGCCCATATTTGATCCGGTCCATTATTGGCCTACCACGCTCCAGGCCTAATAGTGGCCCATATGAGATCCGGCCCGTTAAAGGCCTACCACGTTCTAGGCCAAATTACGGCCCAGATCAGGTCCGGCCCTTTAAGAGGCTTTGGGCTCAATTATGGCCCTTATCAGCTTCGGCCCGTCAACTAGACACTATGCTTTTGGGCCCACTTGCTAAAGGCCCACTTAGTAATTCGGCCTGATATTAGTTTTGCCCTGTTATGGGCCCGTTTAACATTTCGGCCCTATATTAATTTCAGCCTGTTAAACGCCCGTCATATAGTTGGGCCTAACTACGGCCCGGTTTGCATCTGGCCTGCTCGCAGCCGATATCTGATTGGGCCAAACAAGGACCGAGGCAATTATTTGGCCAGTTAAAAGCCCGTGATTTGATTCGCACAATCATGGGTCGGGGTTCATTTCGGGCTGCTGCTGGCCCGCGAGCTGTTCGACACGTTTCAGGCCCAATGAGGGAGTCCTAGATTAGGGGGTGTTCGGGTAGCCGGACTATACCTTCAGCCGGACTCCTGGGCTATGAAGATACAGGATTGAAGACTTCGTCCCGTGTCCGGATGGGACTTTCCTTGGCGTGGAAGGCAATCTTGGCGATGCGGATATTGAAGATCTCCTACCATTGTAACCAACTCTATGTAATCCTAACCCTATCCGGTGTCTATATAAACCAGAGGGTTGTAGTCCGTAGGCAATCAACTCCATATACAACAATCATACCATAGGCTAGCTTCTAGGGTTTAGCCTCCTTGATCTCGTGGTAGATCTACTCTTGTACTACCCATATCATCAATATTAATCAAGCAGGACGTAGGGTTTTACCTCCATCAAGAGGGCCCGAACCTGGGTAAAACATCGTGTTCCCTGCCTCCTGTTACCATCCGGCCTAGACGCACAGTTCGGGACCCACTACCCGAGATCCGCCGATTTTGACACCGACATTGGTGCTTTCATTGAGAGTTCCTCTGTTTCGTCACCTTTAGGCCCGATGGCTCCTTTGATCATCAACAACGATGTGGTCCAGGGTGAGACTTTGCTCCCCGGACAGATCTTCACTCTGCGGGCCAATTCGCTCGGCCACCTGGAGCAGATCGAAAGCTACGCCCCTGGCCATCAAGTCAGGTTCGGAAGCTTAAACTACGCGGCTGACATCCGCAGAGACTTGATCTTCGACGGGCTCGAGCCACGGCCAAGCGCGCCGCACTATCTCGAGGGGCATGATCTAGCTCTACCCCCGGACAGTGTCATGGAGGCCGCACACGCATCGGTTCCGACCCCTAACTCGGAGCCTATTGCGCCAATCGAGGATGAGCGGTTGGACGTCACCTCGGGGGCTGCGATCCCGAAAGCGATCGAGCCGAACGCTAGCCCCGCACTCTGCACGACCCGTGACTCCGAGGAACTGGACTCCTCCCCGGACTCCGAACCCCCCGTGCCCCTGCCAATCGAATCCGATTGGGCGCTGATAATGGAGTTCACCGCCGCAGACATCTTTCAGCATTCGCCTTTTGGCGACATCCTGAATTCTCTTAAGTCTCTCTCTTTATCAGGATTGCCCTGACCGGACTATGGTCAGCGAGGGTGGGATACGGACAATGAGGAAATTCAAAGCCCACCCACCACCCACTTTGTAGCCACTATCGACGATCTAACCGACATGTTTGACTTCAGCTCCGAAGACATCGACGACATGGACGACGATGTAGGAGACGAACAGGAACCAGCACCTGTAGGGCGCTGGAAGGCCACCTCGTCATATGACATATATATGGTGGATACTCCAAAAGATGGAGATGGCGATGGAACAGTGGGGGATGACGCCCCCAAGAAACAGCTAAAGCGCCGGCGTCAGCGGCGCCGCTCTAAAACCTGCCAAAGCAAAAATGGTGATTCCGGCACGGGAGATAATACTACCCCGAATAACGCCTAATAACACCCACCTCAGCAAGATTCGGCACAGGAAGATGGAGAAGCCAGCCCTCATGAGAGAGCGGCAGACCGAGAGGTCGAGGATGATAACTATACGCCTCCCTCCGAAGATGAGGCAAGCCTCGATGATGACGAATTCGTCATAGCATCAGACCCCGCCGAACAAGAGCGTTTTAAACGCAGGCTTTTAGCCATGGCAAGCAGCCTCAAGAAAAAGCAGCAACAGCTTAGAGCTGCCCAAGATTTGCTAGCTGACAGATGGACTGAAGTCCTTGTAGCCGAAGAGTATGAACTCGAACGCCCCTCCAAGAATTACCCGAAGCGTAGGCCGCTACCCCGATCAGAGGAGGAAGCACCTACATCACCAGCGCATGACATGGCAGACCGGCCACCCCGCGGCCGCAACAGAGAGGCCTCTCGGCCCTCCACCCAAGCCATGCCCCGACGCCGCTCAACTAAGGCATGGAAAATGCGCCCGACCTGCGAGACATACCGGAGGATAAGGCAAGACAAACAAGATCAATCTACGGATCGCACAGGCACCCTACGGCATGTGACAATGATCTTCACGCCGGATACAACAAATCCGGCCGGGCCGAACACAACAGACATAGCTCTTCCGAGCTGTGTCGTGATATAGCCCAGTATAGAGGCGCCGCACACCCGCTATGCTTCACGAATGAAGTAATGGATCATAAAATCCCAGAGGGTTTCAAACCCGTAAACATCGAATCATACGATGGCACAACAGATCCGGCGGTATGGATCGAGGATTATCTCCTTCACATCCACATGGCACGCGGCGATGATCTACACGCCATCAAATACCTCCCGCTCAAACTTAAAGGACCGGCCCGACATTGGCTTAACACCTTGCCAGCAGACTCAATCGGTTCTTGGGAGGACCTGGAAGCCGCATTCCTCGACAACTTCCAGGGCACTTACGTGTGACCGCCGGATGCCGACGACTTAAGCCACATAATTCAGTAGCCAGAGGAATCGGCTAGACAATTCTGGACACGGTTCCTAACAAAGAAAAACCAGATAGTCGACTGTCCGAACGCAGAGGCCCTAGCAGCCTTCAAGCATAACATCCGCGACGAGTGGCTTGCCCGGCACCTGGGACAGGAAAAGCCGAAATCCATGGCAGCCCTCAGGACACTCATGACCCGCTTTTGCGCGGGAGAAGACAGCTGGCTAGCTCGCAGTAACAACTTATCAAAGAACCCTGGTAATTCGAATACCAAGGAAAAAAGTGGTAGGACACGTCGGAATAAGCAAAAACGCCGCGTTAACAACGACAGCAATGAAGACACGGCAGTCAATGCCGGATTCAAAGGCTACAAATCCTGCGGCGGAAAAAGCCATTCAAAAGGAATACTCAGGGCCCGTCCAGTTTGGAACAAATACTCGATCGCTTGTGCCAGATACATGGCACCCCCGAAAGGCCAGCCAATCACACTAACAGGGATTATTTGGTGTTCAAGCAGGCAGGCAAGTTAAGTGCCGAAAACAGAGACAAGGGGCTGCACAACGATGACGAGGAGCCCAAGCCACCGAACAACAATGGACAGCAGGGCTTTCCCCCACAAGTGCGGAAGGTGAACATGATATACGCAACCCACATTCCCAAGCGGGAGCAGAAGCGTGCGCTACGGGACGTATACGCGATGGAGCCAGTCGCCCCAAAGTTCAACCCATGGTCCTCCTGCCCGATCACTTTTGGTCGAAGGGACCATCCCACTAGCATCCATCATGGCGGCTTCACCGCATTGGTTCTCGACCCAATCATCGATGGATTTCATCT
This sequence comes from Triticum urartu, assembly GCF_056163025.1. NCBI lineage: Eukaryota > Viridiplantae > Streptophyta > Magnoliopsida > Poales > Poaceae > Triticum > Triticum urartu. Next base: position 144,016,707 of record NC_141879.1, on the reverse strand, counting down.
CACAAGAGTCCTCATGGACGGCGGCAATAGCCTGAACCTGCTTTATCAGGATACAGTGCGGAAAATGGGCATAGATCCCTCAAGGATTAAGCCCACAAGAACGACCTTTAAAGGCGTTATACCAGGTGTAGAAGCCAACTGCACAGGCTCAGTAACACTTCACGTGGTCTTTGGATCCCCGGAGAATTTCCGAAGCGAAGAGTTAATCTTCGATATAGTCCCGTTTCGCAGTGGCTATCACGCCCTGCTCGGACGAACCGCATTCGCAAAGTTCAATGCAGTGCCGCACTACGCATATCTCAAGCTCAAGATGCCAGGCCCTCGAGGAGTAATTACGGTCAACGGAAACACCGAACGCTCCCTCCGTACGGAGGAGCATACGGCGGCTCTCGCAGCGGAGGTACAAAGTGGCCTTCTCAGGCAATTCTCCAGTCCGGCCATTAAAAAGTCAGACACTGCCAAGCGCGCCCGGAGTAACCCACAGCAGGACCGCCTGGCACACTCTGAGCAAGCGTAGAAATGCGGCCCCAACCCCAGCTTTCGCGACATAGCGAAACTAGTACCTCGCGTACATAACTACGCCCTTGAAATACCATGGGCACAGGGGAAGGGTCACAATAACGGCACGCCAAAAATACGGCTTAAAACGTACTAGGGGCTGCCGGATTCTTTTTTTAATTTTTTCTTACTTTTCAGGACTCCATACTTCGGACGACCTGTTCGGCAATTCGACTGCCGCACAAGCGATGCAAGATCTAGGGAGACAGACAAGCCATGCCGCATTATGGAACTCCCAGGTGGTCTCTATTATGAGTGGTATACCTGTTTTAAATACAATTCCGCGGCCTGCCCCTGGTCAGGACATACTGAATAGTCCAATATCTTTTGCTTACCGCACTATTTGTATCGTTCGGCTTTGATAAATAGCCTCTCTATAAACAATGCTTAGCTTTTTGTCTATTTTTGCATTATCCTCTTTTCACATATATGTTTATTAAATGACATGATTGCACCCATACACCATGGTACGGCAAACACGCCAGGGGCTTCAGTACCCCTCATAATGGTGTGAGAAGTCCGTACACTTTCACAAGTGCGGCACCCCGAACTTATAGCACTATATGCATCGGCTCTGAATCATGATTTGGGTCAATAGTTGGGTTTTCCCGGCTCCTATGTTTTGGTGCCTTACGTTCCGCTCTATCGGCTAAGGTAGCACTAGGAGAACCACTGCGATTGTGCCCCGGTTCAGCTGGGTTAAGCACCTCAGTGGAGAAAGCTAAAACTGACTGTCATGACGAGGTGAGAGACCGGTCGCTGTTCGAGAGGTTTTTCGAGTCCCTAAAGACTTATGCCGCTTTGAGCGAGGAGCAGGCTTTGTCCGGCCAAGGCGTGGATAGCGCCCCGAACTCGGTCTTCCGAACTAGGGGCTTCACCGAAATTTAAAATTATAGAGTTCTATGGCTAAGTGAGAATGTTCAAGCATTATAGTCCGATTGCCTGGTTCATTGTGCTGAGCGCCTCCCTCGAAGGACCCAACTATGGGAAAAAGAGCGCTCAGGTTTATCCCGAACACCCCAGCACTAGTGGCATGGGGGAAGAAGCCGACGACTGGCCATCTCTCAATATTTTGATAAACGGCCGCACAGAAAGTAATATTTTAAATTCAATAAGCATTGCTTAGCGCATATGAACAAGTTTTCAGCGCACAGGATAAACACAAGCGAGTTCATTCAAAAATCACATCCTTGGTACATTCATCCGCCACAAGGCGGGCACCTGCAAGAACATCCTTGTAGTAGTTCTCGGGCTTGCAATGCTCCTTCCCCGGCGGCGGCCCGTCCTTCACAAGCTTCTCACCGTCCAGCTTACCCCAGTGCACCTCTGCACGGGCAAGGGCCCGACGGGCACCTTCGATATAGACGGAGCGCTTGATGACCTCAAGCCTCAGACAGGCCTCCACCAGCCACCGCACCAGCCCGAAATAGCTCCCAGGCAGGGCCTCTCCGGGCCATAGCCGAACTATGAAGCCCTTCATGGCCTGTTTGGCCGCCTTGTGGAGCTCGACCAGCTGTTTCAACTGGTCGCTCAAAGGCACAGGGTGTCCGGCCTCAGAATACTGAGACCAGAACACCTTCTCCGTCGAGCTGCCCTCTTCAGCTTGGTAGAATGCGGCGGCATCGGATACGCTGCGGGGAAGATCTGTGAATGCCCCTGGAGAGCTCCTGATTCGGGTAAGTAACAAGTAGTTTACTTTTCTATTTCTGCTTTGCATGAAGAATGCCTTACCCGCTGCTATCTTCCTCATCTCCTCCAACTCTTGGAGGGCCTTTTGGGCTTCGGCCTTGGCAGACTTGGCAGTCTCAAGGGCCGTCGCGAGCTCGGATGCTTGCGCCTTTGACTCAAGCTCCAAACTCTCATGTTTTTTCATGAGAGCCTGAAGCTCTTGCTGCACCTCGCCGACCTGAGCCCCAAGTCTGTCTCGCTCGGTGCGCTCCGCGGCCATTTTCTTTTCGGCCTCAGACAGCGCCTGCTTAAGGGTCGCCACCTCAGTCGTGGCCCCTAGAATAAGCAGTACAATCCTGTTATTTTTTTTGCAATCACGCCTTTTTAGAGGCACTTTTTCTGTAAGGTATTTCTTACCTTCTTTCTCCTCGAGCTACCGCTTGGCAAGGCCGAGCTCTTGCTCAGTCCACTCGAGGTCCTGCTTCAGGGCACCCACCTCCACAGTCAGTGCGGCGGTGGATAGCAGCGAAGCCTGCATACACATATTGACTCTTTTTGTTAGACTCCTGCAAAATTTAATAGATCCTCTATTCGGCTTTTCTTTCCGAATGCCAAACTAAGCATCAGGGGCTACTGTCTATGCGGTAATATTTTTACATATTTTTACTTACCTCGAAGCCTGTTAGAAGGCTAGCGCAAGCTTCAGTCAGTCCGCTCTTGGCGGACTGAACCTTCTGGATCACCGTACTTATAATTGTACGGTGCCCCTCGTCGATGGAGGCGCCGTCAAGCACCTTCAGCAGATTGTCTGGCACCTCCGGTTGGACGGAGGCCGCCGGCTCAGAAGGCTTGCTCCTCTTGGAAGGAGTTCGCCTACCGCGGTCCGGAACTGTAGAAGATTCTGGCGCGGTGTCCGGCACAAAGCCGGACTTGGAGCCCTGGGGGGCCTTATCCCCTTCACTCCTGGAGTCCAGGAGGTTGCCTTGCGGCTCCTCCGGGACCACCTCCTCCTGCCCCAGAGCTTGTCGCGACGCCACTTCGGCGTCGTCTGCAGTGCGGGGGGAGACAGCGGGCATAACTGAGTTCACGTCCGATGAGTCCAGGGAGCCGCCCGATGATTCGTTGAATTCGGCCTGGGGCGGGCTGCATAATTACGTTCGACATTAGGGAAAGCTATGCAACAAAGGAACATCATGAGTTACTCTGATGTCCGAACTTACGATTTCGCCGGACGCTTGGCCTTGTTTGGCCACTCCTCTTCGCCCTCTTCGGCGTCGGGGGAGTAGTCCGGCTGAGGGGTCTTCCTATTCCTAGACCCCTCGGCCTCCCCCGTTGGGGCGGCCTTCCTCTTCTCTCCTCCCTCCGCTGGGGGGTAGAGTTTTCTTCTTCCTCCTCCTCGTTTTCACGGGAAGAGGGCGTCTCGGACTCGTCGGATGACGAGTCCGACACCACCACGTCACGGGCACTCCTTCGAGTCCGCGTGGTCTTCTTCTTCTTGGCCTTCTTCTCCGGCACCACATAAGGGGCCGGAACCAGCAGCTTCACTAGTAGAACTGGGGCTGGGTCTTCGGGCAGCGGAGCCGGACAATTAATCGGTCCGGATATCGCCCGCCAAGCCTGTCAAAGGTAAGGGAGTTTAGATCCCGCATAGAGTCAAACTATGAAGAAAGCTTAACATCCTGTAAAAGGTGAAGATAGCTTACCTCGCTAGCGCGACGCTGCGAGCTATATCCGTGGTCCTCGGAAGCGGATGCGGGAGCCTCGGCGCCCTTGAATAGCACCTTCTAGGCATCTTCGTATGTCGTGTCGAAGAGCCTGCTGAGGGTTTGGTGCTGCGCCGGGTCGAACTCCCACAGATTAAAATCCCGTTGTTGGCACGGGAGGATCCGACGGACGAGCATAACCTGGATTACATTAACAAGCCGGATTGGCTTGTTCACCAGAGACTAGATGCATGTTTGCAATCCGGTCACCTCTTTTTCGTCACCCCACGATAGGCCCGTCTCTTTCTAGGACATAAGCCGCGTGGGGGGTCCGGAATGGAACTCGGGGGCTGTGGTCCATTTCGGATCGCATGGCTCGGTGATGTAAAACCACCCGGATTGCCACCCCTTTAGGGTCTCCACAAAAGAACTCTCGAACCATAGGACATTGGCCATCTTGCCCGCCATGGCGCCTCCGCACTCCGCCTGGCTTCCGCGCACCACCTTGGGCTTGACGTTGAAGGTCTTGAGCCAGAGGCCGAAATGAGGGCGGACGCGGAGAAAGCCTCGCACACGATGATAAACGCTAAGATGTTGAGGATGAAGTTCGGGGCCAGATCGTGGAAATCCAGGCCGTAATAGAACACGAACCCCCGGACAAATGGGTGGAGTGGAAAACCCAGTCCGTGGAGGAAGTGGGGGAGAAATACTACCCTCTCATGGGGCCTTGGGGTGGGGAGAAGCTGCCCCTTTTCGGGAAGCCGGTGCGCGATGTCCTTGGACAGGTATCCGGCCTTCCTTAGCTTCTTGACTTGGCCCTCCGTAGAGGAGGAGACCATCCACTTGCCTCCTGCTCCGGACATTGCTGGAGAAGGTTGAGGTGGGAAGTGCAGGCTTGGGCGCTGGAGCTCGAGTGCGCAGGAGATGGATAGGCAAAGGAGGAATAAGGCGTAGGTAAAAAGGGTGGATCCTTATCCCCTTATATGGGCGGATGCGGTTATGCGTCCCCACTAGCCTAGTAAAACTCGCTTGCCTCCCAAGCGCCGTGATAAATGGCGTGGTTGGGTTACCCACGTCTGTATTGATGAGAATCCCGTAAAGGGGGTACACGATCACTGCTTTGACAAGACGTGCCAAGGAAACCGCCTCGCAAAACATGCTGAGGTGGAAAAGTAAAAACGATTCGGGTAAAGGACTTGGCCGAAGTGTGATGACACACTGCGGAATACGTCAGCAGTTTTGATTTGTGTTAATATTATTCTCTCTATGGCGATATGTGGAAGCTTATTTTGCAGAGCCGGACATTACTCTTGGTGTTTACAATCTTCTATGAAGGACTTGGAGGAGGAACCCACCTTGCAATGCCGAAGACAATTTGCATGCCGGACTCATCGTCATTGAAGCCTGGTTCAGGGGCTACTGAGGGAGTCCTGGATTAGGGGGTGTTCGGGTAGCCGGACTATACCTTCAGCCGGACTCCTGGGCTATGAAGATACTAGATTGAAGACTTCGTCCCGTGTCTGGATGGGACTTTCCTTGGCGTGGAATGCAAGCTTGGCGATGCGGATATTCAAGATCTCCTACCATTGTAACCGACTCTGTGTAACCCTAACCCTATCCGGTGTCTATATAAACCGGAGGGTTGTAGTCCGTTGGCAATCAACTCCATATACAACAATCATACCATAGGCTAGCTTCTAGGGTTTAGCCTCCTTGATCTCGTGGTAGATCTACTCTTGTACTACCCATATCATCAATATTAATCAAGCAGGACGTAGGGTTTTACCTCCATCAAGAGGGCCCGAACCTGGGTAAAACATCGTGTTCCCTGCCTCCTGTTACCATCCGGCCTAGACGCACAGTTCGGGACCCACTACCCGAGATCCGCCGGTTTTGACACGGACACCCAACCTACATCATGATTGCATGACGGCACGATTATGTACCGTAATTTTACGGTTTGGCCGGTTTACTGCGAAGGCAGGATATATATACAGTAAAATAACTGCAGCATCGTGAATAAGAAAAAACCTAGACTATACAATAAAGAAATTATGGCATATTACATCCACTGGGCATCAAAGTTCACCACTATGATAAGAAAGCACAAGCAGACAGTAGATTACATACACTGGGCATCAAAGCTCGCCACCAGTGCAAATAAACATGCCGACAAAATAATATACAAAACCAACAACACTTCAATAGAGTTCAAGAAAGGTTAGCCCTGCTGGGGAGCTGCAGCGCAACCAGCTGAGCAAGATTATGAGACTGCGCTTGTTCAACACTTATATCTTCCTCACTCTGAAAGATAAACAAGCAGACAGATGACAGGTTTTGCACATAAAAATATCAGTGCTGACAATTCATCACATTTCTTATTGATGAATAAAGTGACACACTTTAAATTTGCATTAACACAATATGGTATTATTCAGGTCAAGACATGGCAGGAAATGACATTGTGAAGGAGTTGGCAGCTTCACGACACCACTGGATTACAGATCAATAACTCATAAGTATCAATGGTTAGTGTGCTGTCAATTTATACCATTTCAGATTGGCAAATAAAGAGACGGTTTAAATAATAGTAGAATGATATGACATTGTTCATAGTTAAGACATTGCAGAATATGACATTGTGCTGTACTGGGTAGGTTCACCACACCACTGGATTATGGATGAAGAACAGAAGCATACATGCAGTGCAAAAGAAGATCACTTGCTCTGTATAGTTTAATTTACATGGTATGAAGAAGGAACTTGGTTGTACAACTGAAAACTTAAATTGAGAAAGGACAAACTTTTGTTTATGAACTACATATAATAAACTTTAAATATGCAATTTGATGCAAACACCAAAAATAAACAGCTGTTGCAGTCATGCCTAACCAAATATATACAACAAAGTTTGAAGGCTTGAGATGGACAAACTTACATTATTGGTGAAGACAGGCTCTATAAAGGCCTTGTCCATGCTGATGGGGGGGGGGCAATTCAAGAAGTTTACCACAGAATCTTCTTCAAAAGCATTGCCTTTATTCTACATTTTGTTAATAGTAAATATAGATGTGATAATATACGAAAAAATGGAGAATATTTAAGATAAGATGAAGAGTGATGCTACATAAACAAGTAGCTATACATGTAAGTGCAGCGATACAGGCAAAATGTACAGCCAAGAGCAATGCACAGCTAAACTTCTTCAGTACCAACCTTATGGTAAGAGTTAATATAGATCTGATGTGTAGAAAATGGAGGGCAAAGGAAAATAAGCTGCAGAGTGATGGTACATGGACAACTACCTGTCATTATAAGTACACTGATAAAGGACAACATGTACTTACAAGAACAATGCAGAGCTAAAAACATTGACATTGGATATATTCTACACTAATGTAACCATTCATACAAATCAGATAATTTGGAGCGAACAATTCATAAGCAAGCAATCATGCATACTGCTGTCACATAATGAACCATGTATGTATGCAAGTACAGTGATACAGGACAACAGGTACTAACAAGAGCAAAGCTGCGGGCAGCATATTTGCGATATCATGTCGTTCTTGTCAAACCGGAATTCTTCTTCGAGCAGATTTCCTGCAAAAAAGATCCATAAGGCACATGCAGAAAAGTAGAAGTTCAAATTGTCATGTGATTTCATAGACAGTACCTCATCCTGGGAACGAGACCAGTGCATAACAAGGTTTTTCCATTCAATGTCTACTAAATTTAGCATAGGAGACTTCACCAGAAATTCGTTTATAGACTTGCCATCAAAGTGTGATTTCCTCAGGTAACACCAATACTGCTGCAGTGCTTCCTTGAAAAGCACAAGCAAGCTTTGCTCGTCATGACTATCCAGATTGACCCTCGCCTAGTTACAACAATGTAATGTAAATTATTGATGTGTTCAATCAGCAGAAAACAGGAAAATAATAACCATGAATAATAGCACTTACACGTAAGTTGGATAGGAAGATGTGAAAATGGTGTTTGTCTTCACAATAATCTTCCCATGATGGGAATATTTGCACGTAGTCCCTAACAACATTGAAAGCATTGTCTTTTAAACTGGGAATAAATGGAATGGGGTTCCAATCTGCAGGAATTGGCCGTCTCTGCAGTTGGGATAGGTCTTCGGCCGGTGGACTTGCTGTACTTTTTGCTGGAGTGGGATTTTTTTGTGGTACAGCTGGTGCTATGGCAAATGAAATCGGTATACCTTTTGCTGGAGTGCAGGTCCTATGTGATGGGGCTAGTGGTGTGGCGAGTGAAGTATGGGTACAGTCTGCTGGAGTCGGTCCTACGTTTTGTGTCACTAGTTGTACAGCCAATATAAGTGGGGTGCTGTCTGATTTCTCCGACACCACCACGTTTTCAAGGACTTTGCTGGTGCTCCTTCAGGTTTGGCAATCACCCTCTTCCTTTTTGATGTCTGATGCACAAGAACAACATTTGAGTGGAAAAACATGGTATGATGATAGATGGAATATGTATTGATAATGGATGGGCATGGCATGTCGACATATATGATGAGTAAACTAAGAAGATGGAGGTGCAACAAAGTAGAAGAAATGCAAGACAACATATGCAAGATACGCGCAATCAATAAAACCTTGCCAAATTAGAACAGACACCTTGATGGGTGAACAGGACAGGCCATCTTCCTTTGACTCCTCGAGGTTAGAATAGTCAATAGGATGATATTCTGAACAAGAATCAATAGGTGGGGAGCGTACGAGTTTCATTGCTTCCAGAATGGCACTCAATGCCTTGCTGCAAATTTTGTAAGTCATTGCAGTGTTCCACAATATTCTTTTGATGCACGGATTCTGATATTCACTGTAATTGCGTATAATATCTGAGAACCATGAAAACATAAATAGTTGTGAGATTATCTTTGTAATGCAGATGATATTCTAATATAGGGGTGCCCCTGTAAACACTTGTGTGCTATCACTGGATTCTGATGAGAGAGCTCATGTGTGCTGTAATATGGTGCGTGCATTTATATAATCTGGCACAAGTACACAAATAAATAGGCTCCAGAAGTAAGGATAGCTGGGAGCTGGTAGGTTCATAATATACTGTATAGAGAGTTTATAGCGAAACCATGATAACAAGAGCACACAGCAACTAGGCAGGTCATAGGGGCTGTTTGGTTTTAGGACTAGCATTGCCACACTTTGCCACACATTTTTGCCAAAACTTGACTAAGGTTAGTTCATCATAATGAGAGCCACAAGTTGGCAAGCCTAAGGGAATCTTGCCACACTTTTTGTGTGTATGCCATGTGGTGTCCAAGTGTGGCTTGAACCAAACACTCACCTAAGTTGGTCAAACTTGCCTAACCTTAGGTGTGGAAATCATTGGAAAAGTTAGTCACAAACCAAACAACCCCATAGTGTACATAACAGGGGTACACCATAACCAGGATATATAAATCGAGAAAGTGGAACTGGCTGGAAATTACGGTGTTGTATTGCCCCTAGTAATTGAAAGCCTATCGATCACGTACAGGCCAGCTCTATCAGCCGTTGACTGCAAATGTCTGTGCTCCCCTTCCTGACAAGGAACAAACTGTGCTTCCCATACAGAACACGGCATGGGCCGCCGGCCGAACCACCGGCCCCACCGCCTGTGTTCCTCTGCCACCCCCACCCCCGCCCCCGCCCCCACCCACGTCGAGTTTTCTTCGTTTGACGAGGCCCCACCACCACCACCCACAACCACCGTCCCCACCCGAGCCCCTTCGATCACACCGTCGAACTCCGGCGAGCTCTGAAAAATCGACTCACCCAATTTTGAAATTTCATCTACTATGATTTAACAAGTGTGGAATATAAAAGGGGAAACCATAAGCATTGCGAGTATGGTTATGAGCGTGCCATGGCGGATCTGAAGGTGCAAACCGGACAAAGGCAACTTCGCAACCAAGACAAGAAATCAGAGTAAAGCAGTATCGATCTATTTTGTTGCTGTGATAAATAAGTTGAGCAGATACGAAGGAGTATCATCTCTGGTGCTGCGCCGTGTATGCATCCGCTGAGAATTTGAGGGTGCTGCGGTAGCGATGGCTGTCGGTGGCGTGGAAGAAGATGTCGTAGGGTAGACGGTGGCGGCGGGGCGGGGTGGACGAGACGGTCGTAGGAGCGGCGTCGGCAAGGTGGATGACAGCGGGGATGAAGCGAGAGGACGGGATGCAATGATCCTGGTCTGAAGCCGTGGATGAGAGAGGTCGATCTCTTGTAATGGACGGCGGCGTCCGGGTATCAGCTCCAGCATGGTGGAGGAGGACGACGGTGGATGGGGTGGCAGACGGCGGCGGATGGAGGAGGGTGGGGTGGAGAGGGTGTTTTGGCGCCCACGGAGTACGAATGGGGAAAAGGGAGGTAGAGAGGAAGGGGGGAACCATGTATTCAGGGTGCGCTTGTCTCAAATGCGAGGAAATTTACAAACTTAGCCCCCGTTTCAAATTTCTACTGCATCACAACAACACTAGTTGGTTGGGGATATGACAGTAATCTCGCATACACCGAATATTTGCCGACGAGAGTTTGTTTTTGGCGCCCACCGTGTATGAATATGAATAGGGGAGGGAGTCGATTTCGACCGAGGACACACTGTGTTTTGGCGCCCACCGTGTATGAATCCGGGTGAGAGGCGGTTACATCACGTTTGGGTGAAATTACAAACCTACCCCTATCGAAACCTATAGAAATCCAGCATAGAGGCTTTGCGTGGCAGGGATAGGCAGTAGTGATTTCCATCTCGCAGATTTTGGTTTCGGGCGGTTACTGCGACTTTCTCCCCTTCGTTCAAATTTTGCAGAGTGCACGTTTACTGTGCCAACTCAATTCGAATCCCATTTGTATTCTTTTTTTTGGGCGGGATCCATTTTCAATTGGAATTACATTCTATATACATCATTTTTTAAATATACTTTCAAAAGCACAACACCATTTGTACATAAATATGGTTTACAAATGGCATGATCTCAGATTCGTAAGGTTGTATCCATCAATTTGGATTTTCAAATATTTGAAACCACTTTATGTTGAAATCCAATGTATGCATTCCTAGCTAACTGTCTCCAATTAATGTGTGTTTCATGCGGTTTTTTTACATCTCAAACATGTATAATGTGTTTCACACACGCAACATATAGTGTAATCCCGTTTAGAGATTAATTGCATATAAACCATGCATTGTTTGTAATTGAAGAATCTATGGATCACCAATATTGATAAACTATAAAACATTACACGTGTGCCCAAATTCAAATGAATATGCATGTTTGATACACCAATTTGCATTATGATATTATCGATGTCGTGATCTCCAGTTTAAATATTTGAATCCCTTTAATCCAGATATTCGTCTTATATAGCTATCACTCATGCTTATATAGGACTATCTCTTTGAACCTATATCCAACGGCCGGCATGCACCTTCAATCTCTCGTCTTCTTCCTCCAGCATCGCCGGGACCGCCTGGTCCGGCCTCCGGCGGCTAGCGGCTCTTCTTAGCACGCACGGCTACGAAGTGCTACCCCACCGTCGGCCAGGCTACCCCTCCACCCCTCGACACCTCCTGTTATTCTCCACAGACTACAGCCCCATGATGCAACAGAACCAGTTATAACCCTTCTCCTCCTCTCAATCTGTGACTCCACTGCCGCTTTTTCCCATCTCCGAGTCGTTCCCATCCGGGGCCTCGCCGTCGTCCACCGCCTCGCGGTGTTCGGTGCGGCGTGGTCAACAAATGAGGGTCATCGGAAGAGGACTTTTCGTGGAGAGCCTGATGGCTGGGACCCACGAGGTCCATGGTCGCACCTAAGGAAAGTTCCTCCTTATTAAGCTGAAAAAAAATGTTTCCTCCACCTGACAGTTGGGACCCACCGACTGTATCTTCGCACGGAAGGAAGTGCCTCCTTGTTTTGCGAAAAAGATTATTCATCCCGTTGACAGCTGGGACCCGTCAGATTTGGTGACTGACTTGTGGGCCTACTAAGCGGACGTGTACGCACGGCTTTGTCAACTTAATCAACAAATGATTCTAGCAGCTGGACCGTTTGATGTTAATCCAACAGCCGTGCTCCTTCTTCAACCTCTGTTCTTGCTCCTGTCTCCCCTGGGGGGCACCGCGGCTGTGCTGCCGCGCACCCGAACCAGTGAAGTTTCCCACTCCTCTCCATCTGCGACTCCACTGCAGCTTAATAAATAGTAAAGTCTTCAGTTTTATCCCGGTTTTCCATAGATTAACCAGTCAATTATCTTCTTCTTAATTAATCGACGAGGCAATTCTTTTGCCTCCGTTTTGAAAAATAAATAAATAGTAACGTCTAACTGAGCCAGTTAGTTAGATGCGTACACTTGGTGTAGTAGGATCTTTATTTAGTTTGATGCATACACTTGTTCTTTTTTGGTAGCCCTTTTGTAATGATGGCTGATGTTTGGTTTGGAAGAGAGAGCTGCGTCTTCACTCTTCTGGCCTGCTTACTGCTTCTGTTGCACCCCCAGCCCTGGTTGCTCTGCTGCTGTTTTCAATGTACAATCAGTAGTATATTTCGTCTGTTGGTTGAATAAATGTGTTGTTAGAACGACAAACACAATGTTTTGGAAGTCATTGCACGGTTTGATCCTTTAGTGCCCCGTACCGTACGTAGCGCATACTATTTATCATACAGAACACTTTTTTTTGAAACTCGGAACACATTTTCCAGTTGTTTATAACATGCAGCCCACTGATGAAGGCCCAATAGAGAAGCCCATAATTAATTGGGAGGGAGGCCCTCACATGAATCCGGCCCAGGTACATGCTCATGGTCCCATAAACATAAATAAGTAAATAAATAAAGCTAAATGCTCATGCACCAGTTCTTTGGGAAAATAGGTAGCCCAGTATTTCTTTTTGAAGAATACCCAAGCTAGGCCTATTTGTTTTCTCCGAATTACTGGGCTGCAAATCTTTCAAGACGAGGAGGGATGCATTCCGGCCTGGCTTAAGAGTATGGTCAATGTCTGTTAAAGTAATATAAAAAGGGGTTGAAAATTCCAAAAAATTTATAGCAAATAGGATATGAGTTTCTTTTTTTGTTTTTGTTCTTCACTGATATCTTATACGTATTTCATTGGATTAAACATGCCATAATACTAATTTATTTTTAAATTTTTTTTAGTATGGCTATTAATTTTTGGATTAAGAATATTTCGTTCCCCAGCAAAAATTTGCGAATTTTCAAAATTTCCCAAATATTTAGTTAATTTTTTGACCCTGGTACTGACCAGAAAATGGCCAGCAATTCTAAAAATGGAAAACGGGTTGCAATAAATTCCATATGAATTAGAAAATGAGTAAAAATTATAAAAATAATAGCAAATGGGCTATACACGCCACAGATTTTGAGGCTGACTTGTTTACGCAAGGCTTTGTCAGTGAACACATGATTCTAGCAGCAGTTAGTGTTGGATGTCCATCCAACGGCTGACGTGCTTCTTCAATCTCTGATCTTCCTGCTCCAGCCGCCTAAACTAACGCCGGCGGGACTACCTCCTCCCTCCTCTTCTGGCCCGCTGTGATGTCGCGCGGGCTTCCCCAGGCCACCCTACTCCCTCCGCTGGCCTGGCCGCACGAAATCAACTACCTCCTTATTACGCGAAAAAAATGATTCCTCCCATTGACATCTGGGGCACACCGGTTGGGAGGCTGACCTGTGGGCCTACTAAGTTGACGCGTACGCAGGGCTTGTCAACGTAGTCAACAAACGATTCTAGCAGCAGTAACCGTTGGATTTGAATCGAACGGTCCTGCTGCTTCTTCAATCGCTGCTCTTCTTGCACCAGCCGCCCAAACCAGCGTCGGGGAGACCGCCTGCTCCTCCCTCCAGTGGCCGGTTGTGCTGCTGATGAGGCCTCATTGCCCCCTACTACTCCCACCGCTAGCCAGGCCCTGCGGCGACGGCAGCGTCACACCGCAGCTGAACCAGTGAACCCTCGTACTCCTCTCCGCGTGGGCATCCACCGCCGCGTCTTCCCCGGCTCCGTGTCGTCCCCTTCCTAGGCCTTGCCGTCGTCCACCGCCTTGGTGCTCTCGGCGTGGCGTGGTCAACGTGGTCAACGACACTCCATCGAAAGAGTACTGTACGTGGAGAGGCTGACAGCTGGGTCCACGGCCACAGCCTAGTTTTTTTGTGATTTGCCAAGTAAGTCACTTTGCCAGGCCTGTTGGGCTGCAAATCTTTCAAGACGAGGTGAGCTTTCATTTAGCTGGCCGAGAAAATGGCCCATCAGTAATGCTAACAAAAAGAATATGGGCTCAAAAAAACCTTAATAATTAGCAACTAGGTTGTAAATTATTAGAAATAATGGCAGATGGGTTGTATGCTGTTTTCCACAGATTTCAGGCTTTCCTAAAAAAAGGTTGACGCACAAGCAGTGACTGTTGGATGGCCATCCAACGTCCGTCGTGCTTTTTCAATCTCTGCTCTTCCTGCTCCAGCCGCTCAAACAGGCGCCGGCGGGACTGCCTGCTCCCTCCTCCCCGCGGCCGGCTCTGCTGCCGCGCAGGCCTCACCACCCCACCGTACTCCCATCGCTGGCCTAGCCATCCCTCTACTCACCCACACCTGCTGTTATTCTCCGGCGACGGCAGACGAACCAATAAACCCTCGTATAGTCGTACTCCCCTCCGCGTGGAAAACAACTGCCGAGTCTTCCCTGCCTCCGTGTCGTTCCCTTCCTAGGCCTCGCCGTCGTCCACCGCCCTGGTGCTCTCGGCGCGGCCTAGTCAACGTGGTCAACGACCGACATGCATCTGAAGTGGACTTTACCTAGAGGCGCCGACAGCTGGGTCCACGGCCGCACGCAAGGAAATGCCTCCTTATTACGTGGAAAATAATGATTCCTCTAGCTGACATCAGGGACCCACTGAAAGGGCCTCTGTATTTCGCGAAAAAACATTACCGCCGCTGACAGCTCGGACCCACCGGCTATATCTTCGCACAAAAGGAAGTGCCTCCTTATTACGCACAAAAAAATGAATACTCCCCCTGTTAGCTGGGACCTAGTATAGTGGCAGGCTGACTTGTGGGCCTACTAAGTTGACGGGGACGGAGGGCTTTGTCAACTTAGTCAATATGCACGATTCTAGATCTAGTGACCGTACGATGTCCATCCAATGGCCGTAGTGCTTCTTCAACCTCTGGTCTTCTTGCTCCAGCCACCCAAACCAGTGCCGGTCGTGCCTCGTGCTCCTGCCTCCTGTGGCCGGCTGCGATGCGGCGGAGGCCTCACCACCCCCTACTACTCCCACCGCTGTCCAGGCCATCCCTCTACTCACCCACACCCCTGTTATTCTGCGCGACGGCAACCTCACACCGCAGCAAACCAGTGAACCCTCGTACTCCTCTACGCGTGGGAATCCACTGCCGCGTCTTCCCCGGCTCCGCGTCGTCCCCTTCCTAGGCCTCACCGTCGTCCAACGCCCTGGTGCTCTCGGCGCGGCGTGGTCAATGTGGTCAAGGAATGGCTTCCATCAGACATGGACTGTACGTGGAGAGGCTGACAGCTGGGTCCACGGCCGCAGCAAGGAAGTGCCTCCTTATTACGTGCAAAATAATTATTCCTCCACCTGACAGCGGGACCCACCGGACGGGCCACCGTATTTCGCGAAAAAACGTTTCCCCGTGACTGTTGGGACCCACCAGCAACATCTTCGCACGCAAGGAAGTTCGACCGGGCAAAAAAAATGATTCGCCCCCTGACTGCTGGGACCCACCAGCTACATCTTCGCAGGCAAGGAAGTGCCTGACAGTCGGCACCCACCTGGTCGAAGCGTATGTAGCGTTGTCATTCTAGTCACGAACGTGTACGTACATACTGGTCGATGTAGAGGCGCGCATGTGTCATAGTAGAGGCGCGCACGTGTCGTAGTAGAGGGGCGCATGTAGCATTTACACGTACGTACAGCGGCTAGGGTGCAAGAAAGAAAATACGGCCACGTATGTGTACATACGGGCGGGGTCTCAAATGCCTACTCGCGCATTCATACGGCCAGGGCTCGTGTACATGGCTGGGTCGGAACGGAGAAACAGCATCGTCGTCGTGTTCATGGGGAGGCAACGGAATGCGTCGTGTTCATGGGGAGGCAACGGAATGCGTCGTGTTCATCGGGAGGGCTTGGACGGAACAGGCGATGGAAACGAGGCCTGGCGTACCGCAGAACGAAGGAAACGGCCTTGTGTTCGACCGGCCACGTTCGAAACGGGATCCTGTTCATCGGGAGGAGTCTCGCGTACCGCAAAACAGAGGAAACGGACCTCCTACGGTCGAAACGGGGGTCCTGTTGATCAGGAGGGGTGTGGCGTACCGCAAAACGGAGGAAACAGACTTGTGTTGGAGCGCTACGGTCGAAACAGGGGTCCTGTTCATCGGGAGGGGTGTGGTGTACCGCAAAATGGGACTCCATGGGATACTGTTCATCTCCACCGTCGACCCCCTCCAGCCTCCACGAGCTACTGTTCATCCACCATCGAGCTACTGCTCAACCAGCCCTCTCCACGGGCTCTTGTTCAACCACCCCTCCACGGGCTACTGTTCATCCTGCCCTCCACCGTCTACTGTTCATCCTGCCCTCCACGGGGTGGTCTGTCAGGACCCCGATTCTAAGTCACACGGATCTAGCCTGTAACACCTCATATCACTTTGCGGCCTCACGCACGGTATTCCCACGGGTGTCGCCTTACCTTGGCCCGGGACCGTTTGCGCCTTTTGGCTCACGTATATGATAGTGTGGCTAGCATCCATATGACAGAGAACCCGGGCCGACATGACTAGTCATGAACCCAAAGTGGCACTAACTTACGGGGATAGACATACATGAATCAACATCGAGCATGTCGGTCAGCAGCATGCGAATCCGGGCTGTAGCACTGGGCTAACAGGACTCCGGTGAACCGGGCTGTAGCAGGCTAGGCAGGACTCCGGATGTCACTGTGTGACATTTCCCCAAAGGGACAGACACAGGAACGAAGTGAAACACATGCCGGCCAGTCAAGTGTTTCGGAGCAGTAGTGTTGGGCTAGCAGGACTCCGGTGAACCGGGCTGTAGAGGACTACTATGGCTCATGGAAGCACAAGACTACATTTCCCCATAAGAGAGGCTACCAAGGATAAACAACTAGGTTGTCGGATCCCACACATACCAAGCATTTCAATCATACACACAATATGCTCAATATGTGTAAATACAACACGGCATCACAACAAAACTCTACGACTCAAAGTATTTATTCATTAGGCTCCGAAGAGCCGGATATTGCAGACATGGGTCTCATGACCCAACATTTAGAGCATACCAGACAAAGCACATGCGGAAGCTTAACATGTCTGAGTACAGACATCTACAAATGAAAAAGGCTGAGAAGCCTAACTATCTACCAGATCCTGCCGAGGGCACAAGATCGTAGCTGAGGTAACAAGTTAAACGTCGAAGTCCACGGGGAACTACTAGCGAGACCGAAGTCTCTCTGCAAAACATAAAATAGGCAAACGTGAGTACAAATGTACCCAGCAAGACTTACATCAGAACTAGCTACATATGTATCAGTATCAACAAAGGGGTGGTGGAGTTTGACTGCAGCATGCCAGCTTTAACTCAGTGGCTATCCTAAACTATGACTGCGAGTAACTTTTTTGAGGTGGCGCACACAAGTCCACATATTCACCATATCAATACACCACTATGGATCTGCTCCCGTCTCCCTACGAGAATGCCATCCATAGCACTCACGCTTATCTTGTGCATTTTAGAGTATCCACTTTCACTTGTCTATGAACTATGCAAGGGGTCCAAGTTTCCATATCCAAGGAATCCGGCTATTCGAATAGATAATGATAACCCTGCAGGGGTGTACTTCTTCACACACGCTCTCGCCACTTACCACCATGTACACCTCGTGTATCTCGGCAACCTTCAAGCGGAAGCCTGGCGAGGGAGTCGGCCATGACCTGACTAACCAACAAGTCTCTAGTCCAGGTTTATCGCCTATTCGGGTTCCATCCGCAAGGAGATCCGGCCGGGGTGTCGCTCACGGCCCCAAACGATGTGTACAGGGTTCCCAAGCCCACCATCCGGGTGCCACTTGGTACACCGGGCCACTGTGCCTAGTCTGTCCCAAGCCCACTTGTACCGGGTGCCACTTGGTAGACTACTAACACTACCTACAAACACCAGAAACTAGTTGCAACTCCAAGACAGAGATCAGGTTGATTAATAAGTCGAGAGGGGCACTTAAGCATTCCAATGCGTGGTAGTAGTTGTTCATGGATCACAAACACAGAACTCGGTTCCTAAGGACGGCTGCAATGAGACAACCCACCATGTACTCCTACATGGCCTCTCACCGCTACCTTTACCAAATCGTGTTCACACACTTAGCTCTCAACAGTAGGACATGTTCACCACATTCCAATTCAACCCCGATGAATCAGACCTGACTCAACTCTAAGCAGTAGCAGGCATGACAAACAAACATGAATGAGTAGGCACATCAGGGCTCAAACAACTCCTACTCATGCTAGTGGGTTTCATCTATTTACTGTGGCAATGACAGGTCATGCAAAGGAAAGGGATTCAGCTACCGCAGCATGTAACAGTTGAATCGCTGTTGTCCTAATGCGGTAAAAGAGAGCAAGAGCGAGAGAGTGGGATTATATCGGAATGAACAACAGGGGTTTTGCTTTCCTGGCACTTCTGAAGATAATATAGTTCTTCATCGGTGTCATCGATCAATCGTCAGAACCACGTCTATCGGGGGGAATAATCACCAGCAAACACAGAAAGAATACAATCAATGCAATGCAAAAATATGATGCATGATCATGACATGGCAATATGATGTGATTTTGGCTAATGCAACATAAAGTCATTTTAATTGTAGTGGAATTCAAAAATACATCAAATTCAACTCCAAACCTATTATGAAATTTTCCCTAATCATGTTTCATCCTAAACAGTGAGGTTAACTTGCACAAACATGCATGAAAATGGTACAGATGGATTCCTTGAATTTTTCTGATAATTTTTCATATATAAATTATTTCATTTGGAGTTATAGATAATTTTCTATGATTTTTAGAAGTTTTGGGCATTTTCTGGAATAAATAAATTATTTCTGATTTATATAAATCCTAGAAAATATTTATTGCGTCAGCATGATGTATCAGTGATGTCAGCAGGTCAACATGCTAGTCCAGGTCAAACCTGACCAGTAGGGCCCACCGGTCAGTGACACAGAGTCAACTACAGAGGCTGACACGTGGGACCCGATCAATGCTGACGTGGCCAAGTCAAAGGTGACTGGCGGGGCCCTCTGAGATTAGTACTAATTTAACAGAGAAGTTAAACTAATTAGTTTAGGCATGGGGGCCCACTTGGCAGTGGATCTAGGGAGTGATTAACTGGTTGTTTAGGCATTAATTAAGTGGCCACGTCAGCGGCTAATCGCCGGTGACACACAGATGCGGCGGCGGCACTTGTTCCGGCGATTCCAGCGACGAGAGGAGGCGGGGTTGGTCTCTACGGTTGCTGTGCGGGAAGGCACGTCGATTGGTGGCCATGGCCGGTGCCGGGTCGGTCTGCAGCGGCGACGGAGATGACAACAGCGGCGGCCGGAGCACGGCTATGCGCGGGCGGGTGCTGCAGCTCGAGGGAGAGCAAACGGAGGTGCTAGGCAGCATGTAAAGAGCAGCAGAACCACGCAGGGGAAACTGGTTGGAGTGGAGGGGCTTGGAAGCACGGAGCTCACCGGCCATGGCGGCGACCGGAGCTCGGGTTCGCGAGGACGGCAGCTAGTGAACGGGAAGGGAGGGGGTGAGCAAGGGGGAAAGGGCAGGTGCTCACATTTGTCCAGATGAGCAGCTCAGCCGGCCCAGGGAAGCTCTAGAGCGGTCGGAGTGGCGGGGTCGATCTCGGCGAGCCGAGGATGAAGAAGATGGCGTGGACTTCACTTCGAGGCGTCCGACGTTGATCGACTCGGCGGGGAGGATAACGAGGTCGTGGCAGAGCTCAGGGACACGTCGGTGAGGCAAGACAGTGCCAGTGGCCACGGCAACAACGAGCGGCGGCGACGAGCTCCGCTCGGTGGGGAGGAGAGAGGGAGCCAGAGGAGGGGGTGAGGTCCAGGTGGAGAGGGGAGCGGTGCAGGGGGTGCGTGGCGTCGCGAGAGACATCCAGGTGGAGGAGGGGGCAGCCAGGCAGGGAGGAGGTGGCTGGCACATGCCGGCGCGCCGCGGGCACACGCCCTCTACCTACTGGCGCGAGGAGGAAGGCGACAGAGTGCTGCGGTGGAGGGCTGGGCCGGCCACTTGGGCCGCCAGGTAAGCCCAGGTGAGGTTCCTTCTCTCTCTTTCCTAATTTAGTTTCTGTTTTCTATTTTTCTGTAATTGTTTTGACTCAAAAACCCTGAAAATAATTGTGGGCACTTTTGAAAATATTTCCAACAGCCCTCAACCACTTTCAGAATTATTTGGGCATTTTAATTATTTATAGCAATTAAAGTCCCAAATTCAAATACTTTATGAATTCATTCAAAAATCCAAAGTGACCTAGGAAAATGTGCACCATTTTTGGCAGAGGTTCTAGGCCAATTCAAAAATGATGAACTTTTCCAAAGGAATTTTGGGATCATTGAAAATGATTTTTTATATGAACCTAGTTGGATTCATCTATGCTAGGGTTTCAACAGTCCCCAATTCAAATTTATTGAAATTTAAACATGATGCACACATGACTAGCTAGTCTAGGACAAGGTAAAGGTAGGGATGTGACAACTCACCCCTACTAAACAAGAATCTCGTCCCGAGATTCAAGACGTGACGTAAGAAGGAAGGGGGTCACAAAACTATCACAATCTTCTCAAACCAACTGCCCTTCCCGAGGATGTTGATTCATTGCGTCATCTTGATCTTGACGTCTTTGCTTTCGGGATCTTCATCCAACATGCTGACAGCAGAAAGAAATTCTACAGGAATCGATTTCCTCGAAGATCGAGCACTCAAGATCAACTCATGGAGTGAGATATAAAACATCTCTTGAGCTGAGACACGAAACACACATCAGGAGTGATGGAAAGAAGCAGATGATAAAGGTTCAATTTGGTAGGCAACAATTCCACATAAAGTAGATGGTGGATGCGTTTCAACGTAGCGAGGACTGAATTGCCATGATTCCATAACGGGACACCTTAGAAGAGGTGACTCGTAGAATTATTTCCTTAAGTGGCAAAAGAATTACTTTTGATACTGAGATCATTGGAACTCTTTATACCAGCCTAAGGCAACCACAATCGATCATTTGAAGGAGTTGGAAAAGGATGGCATACTCAGACTAGAATGGATGATGTGTACTACCTTGTTGAAGACAACGCAATGAATGATTTCTTCTTATCATCGAGAAAGGATAGGGCCTAGGGTAAGCCCACTTTTGAGGATGATCCTGAATAAAAATTACTGAGAAGGCAGACCATAGTAAAATGGCACAATGGCGGGTGCAAGCTAGGAACAAAATGCAAATGCTGGGAATGATTCTAGTAACTCTGGAAAAACTCAAAGTGATTCCACTGTTTGAGTAGTTATAGAATAACCGAAAAACTAAGAGCACATGAATCCCCAAGGAACAACTCCTAGAATAAGTTGCACTAAATCCTCATGGAGAAGACGGTCAAATAGCTCAATCAAGTTACTACAATGATAGATCTTCCGGCTAGGTGTGTTGGCCACGACATCCACTTTACCGGTTACAGAGAGACCAATATTATAGTTCTTGGAGTGTGTTCCAACCATCATATCTGCCTGAGATTCAGATCTGGTTGGTGTCAGGATATTCCAGACTCATCAAGTCTATAAAGAAAAATGGAAGTTTGCAACACAATTCGACGATATGACGTTGGGAGATTCTCGGGGAAATGAACTACGATAGCAAGCTCCAAAACATGGGTTGGTTCTGCTACACACATGTGAGCATGCTGTCCAAGACAAGCATGACCACGTAGTAGTCTTATAATAAAATACTACCAAGTTCAGGTTGGGAACCATCATCGAGGATATCGAAGTCTTGTGCATTACCATGGATTAGCACTTAACTGCTTTTCTTCGAACAAATCAATCAGTGGCTTGGTGTGCTAGGAACACATATGGAGTGGAGGTAATTAATCTACCAAACCATAGAATACTTCACACGAATGCATGACTGACTTGGGATGATTCCAAGTGAAGCAACATTGACTTTCTTGAATTCACGACGGCAACTTGCATCAAATGCACATGAATTAGAGGAGGTCACTTCTTTCACCAAAACATATACCTCATGAGCGGAACACGAAGGCAATGCTTAGAAAGTTTCCAACACTAGCTCAATGTTCAACATGAATCATGGAGGACACAAGATGTTGTTGATGGGCTCAACAGCAACTCATCGGAATTTCTGTATCACTGGAATTCCACCATTATGTGAACAATGTGGTAGTATTGGTCAGACCCAAAAGATATAATGGTGTATGCTCGAGGAAAAAACCACGAGTAAGACAACATTACGAACATCATTGGTTCTGATTTGATTTGATGATAGCCCATATTCAAATCAAAGACTGGATAAGACAATAGATCCAACAACTGATCACCAGGAACAATTGATGAAGATATCATCTTTCTTCAACACACACAAACACAAAGATATCCCTTTGCAGATGAACTAAGCAGGACAAGCTTTCATCTTCCAACTCTCCAAGTTGTTGTCTAGCTCCAACTAGCTCAGGGATATCCAACACAGATTCTTGGAGAAGGGGTGGTTTATAAGAAAACCAACTTGATCGCGAGCTCAACATAACGGTCAGGGGACAACCCGGTGATACTTCCGGGAGGGTATTCAGAAAATCGCGAACCACCGATATTTTATTAAGCTCGGGAGCATTCTTGCTCTCGAGACAAGATGATGTGATCAAATAAGCAAGGGACTGACACAATCCTAACTCATTGATCGAAGAGTGCACCAGGAATAAGGACTAGGTCGCACGATCAATCTTAGCATGATGATTCAATAACCATCACGCTAAGAGTGAGAGTATTGTCCATTAACTACCAAGCAATGGAGTTGCTAGGAGTATTGATTTCACACATCATGGTTCACTTGTCAGCATTCCGGTTGTGACAATACAGGACCAAGGAATGAAAATTGATGGCAAGAAGTATCACTGCGTCAAAAATTCATGAGAGATGGTGCAATTCTCATGACAATCCTGACATAAAGGGGGTAATACTCCGAGGTAGAACAGAACAAAAGCTGGATTGGCATTTTGATCTGCGAAATACAGCTACTTTGACCTAATCCTGGATATGGATGAGGTACTGGAGTTTGTTTCTCCTAGTCATTCCGGATTGGAATGGCTTGACGGGCCACAAGAATAATAGGCATCGATAAACACGATCGCACACATACCCTTGACTATCAATTGATAGATGAAGGTCGCAATATAACTGAAGGGGGACAACTCAAAGAATGTATAACCTTCTAAGTTGTGGAGGCATAGATTAGTATGTCGAACCAAGTTCAACATGTTTCTTCCGGATAACCCATGCAGAGAGGCAGGATTGGCAGAGTCACAACTATTGAACGGAGAACTCATCAAGAGTACTCTAATTGTGATCTTTTGGTTCAAAAGAACTCCTGCCAAAAATGGTTCATGGTATTTGGAAGAATGATATACCACGAACCTCGAGGACTATCACAAAAGTTACTAATATCCTAAAGGTACGAGCAACACTATCAACATGAAGTAAGTAGAGTGAATCTTGGGTCCAAGGACCCGGAAATAGAATACCTACTAACTAAATAACATCACGAGATGCTTTCGAGAATGGTGGCCAGAATCATCACACTGGGAACAAAAACATGGCTAGATTACTAGGTGACTCCCTAAAACACCTAGTGTCATAATAATAGCTCCAACATATACGTCGAGGCAACAGAGTAGCTCAACTCACTGGTTACCGTGGTTAATCTGGCCCAAAGGAACATCGGGAACGGAAAGATGGGAGTTGCAAATGCATCAAAGTAGTAAGAAACCTGGGACGACTCGGACAGCATAATGAATGTAAATGCTCAAAATGATTTGAGACATCCTGCAAAATGGTGGCATAACCACTCAACATCACAATATCAAAGTTCCGGGATCAACGGTCAACATAAGGAAGTAGTAGGAACTGAACTGAGGCTTAAACTCAACAATCCTAGGCAACTACGGTTTAGTAACACGTCATCCTGAGAGATAGAAGAGAAGCCTAGTTCTTAACCCCGTAGAAAAGATAAGATGACTCAGATCAAAAGGTCATGAGGATAAGGAGTAAAAAGAGCCTAACGTTCCCATCCACATCAATTCCCTTATATAACTAAAGCATTTCTATACTCAGCTTCAACCAGCTTGGCTTGGTAATCCTACAGGCGGTCAAGCTCTGATACCAAAGCTATCAGGACCCCGATTCTAAGTCACACCGATCTAGCCTGTAACACCTCATATCACTTTGCGGCCTCACGCACGGTATTCCCACGGGTGTCGCCTTACCTTGGCCCGGGACCGTTTGCGCCTTTTGGCTCACGTATATGATAGTGTCGCTAGCATCCATATGACAGAGAACCCGTGCCGACATGACTACTCGTGAACCTAAAGTGGCACTAACTTACGGGGATAGACCTACATGAATCAACATCGAGCATGTCGGTCAGCAGCGTGCGAATCCGGGCTGTAGCACTGGGCTAACAGGACTCCGGTGAACCGGGCTGTAGAAGGCTAGGCAGGATTCCGGATGTCACCGCGTGACATTTCCCCGAAAGGACAGACATAGGAATGAAGTGAAACACATGCCGGCCAGTCAAGTGTTTCGGAGCAGTAGTGCTGGGCTAGCAGGACTACGGTGAACCGGGCTGTAGCGGACTACTATGGCCCATGGAAGCACAAGACTACATTTCCCCATAAGAGAGGCTACCACGGATAAACAACTAGGTTGTCGGATCCCACACATACCAAGCATTTCAATCATACACACAATATGCTCGATATGTGTAAATACAACATGGCATCACAACAAAACTCTACGACTCAAAGTACTTATTCATTAGGCTCCGAAGAGCCAGATATTACAAACATGGGTCTCATGACCTAATATTTAGAGCATACAAGACAAAAGCACATGCGGAAGCTTAACATGTCCGAGTACAGATATCTACAAATGAAAAAGGCTGAGAAGCCTGACTATCTACCAGATCCTACCGAGGGCACAAGATCGTAGCTGAGGTAACAAGCTAAACATCGAAGTCCACGCGGAACTACTAGCGAGAGCGAAGTCTCTCTGCAAAACATAAAATAGGAAAACGTGAGTACAAATGTACCCAACAAGACTTACATCAGAACTAGCTACATATGCATCAGTATCAACAAAGGGGTGGTGGAGTTTGACTGCAGCAAGCCAGCTTTCACTTGTCTATGAACTATGCAAGGGGTCCATGTTTCCATATTCGGGGAATCCGGCTATTTGAATAGATAATGATAACCCTGCAGGGGTGTACTTCTTCACACACGCTCTCGCCACTTACCACCATGTACACGTCGTGTATCTCGGCAACCTTCAAGCGGAAGCCTAGCGAGGGAGTCGGCCACGACCTGACTAACCAACAAGTCTCTAGTCCAGGTTTATCGCCTATTCGGGTTCCATCCGCAAGGAGATCCGGTCGGGGTGTCGCTCCCGGCGCCACACGATGTGTACAGGGTTCCCAAGCCCACCATCCGGGTGCCACTTGGTACACCGAGCCACTGTGCCTAGTCTGTCCCAAGCCCACCTGTACCGGGTGCGACTTGGTAGACTACTAAAACTACCTACAAACACCAGAAACTAGTTGCAACTCCAAGACAGAGATCAGGTTGTTTAATAAGTCGAGAGGGGCACTTAAGCATTCCAATGCGTGGTAGTAGCTGTTCATGGATCACAAACACAGAACTCAGTTCGTAAGGACGGCTGCAATGAGACAACCCACCATGTACTCCTACATGGCCTCTCACTGCTACCTTTACCAAATCGTGTTCACACACTTAGGTCTCAACAGTAGGACATGTTCACCACATTCCAATTCATCCCCGATGAATCAGACCTGCTCAACTCTAAGCAGTAGCAGGCATGAGAAACAAACATGAATGAGTAGGCACATCAGGGCTCAAACAACTCCTACTCATTCTAGTGGGTTTCATCTATTTACTATGGCAATGACAGGTCATGCAGAGGAAAGGGGTTCAGCTACCGCAGCATGTAACAGTTGAATCACTATTGTCCTAATGTAGTAAAAGAGAGCAGGAGCAAGAGAGTGGGATTATATCGGAATGAACAAGGGGGGTTTTTCTTGCCTGGCACTTCTGAAGATAATATAGTTCTTCATTGGTGTCATCGATCAATCATCGGAACCACGTCTATCGGGGGGGACAATCACCAGCAAACACACAAAGAATACAATCAATGCAATGCAACAATATGATGCATGATCATGACATGGCAATATGCTGTGATTTAGGCTAATGCAAGAGAAAGTCATTTTAATTGAAGTGGAATTCAAAACTACATCAAATTCCTTGAATTGATTGTATCCTATTATGAAATTTTCCCTAATCATGTTTGATCCTAAACAGTGAGTTTAACTTGCTCAAACATGCATGAAAATGGTAGAGATGGATTCCTTGAATTTTTTTTGATAATTTTTCATATATAAATTATTTCATTTGGAGTTATAGATAATTTTCTATGATTTTTAGAAGTTTTGGGCATTTTCTGGAATAAATAAATCATTTCTGATTTGTATAAATCCTAGAAAATATTTACTGCATCAGCATGATGTATCAGTGATGTCAGCAGGTCAACGTGCTAGTCCAGGTCAAACCTGACCAGTAGGGCCCACCGGTCAGTGACACATAGTCAACTATAGAGGCTGACATGTGGGACCCGATCAATGCTGACGTGGCCAAGTCAAAGGTGACATGCGGGGCCCTCTGAGATTAGTACTAATTTAACAGAGAAGTTAAACTAATTAGTTTAGGCACGGGGGCCCACTTGGCAGTGGATCTAGGGAGTGATTAACTGGGTGTTTAGGCACTAATTAAGTGGCCACGTCGGCGGCTAATCGCCGGTGACACACAGATGCGGCGGCGGCACTCGTTCCGGCGATTCCAGCGACGAGAGGAGGCAGGGTTGGTCTCTACGGTTGCTGCGCGGGAAGGCACGTCGATTGGTGGCCATGGCCGGTGCCGGGTCGGTCTGCAGCGGCGACGGAGATGACAACAGCGGCGGCCGGAGCACGGCTATGCGCGGGCGGGTGCTGCAGCTCGAGGGAGAGCAAACGGAGGCGCTAGGCAGCATGTAAAGAGCAGCAGAACCACGCAGGGGCAACTGGTTGGAGTGGAGGGGCTTGGAAGCACGGAGCTCACCGGCCATGGCGGCGGCCGGAGCTTGGGTTCGGGGGACGGCAACTAGCGAATGGGAAGGGAGGGGTGAGCAAGGGGGAAAGGGCAGGTGCTCACATCGGTCCAGATGAGCAGCTCAGCCGGCCCGAGGAAGCTCTGGAGCGGACGGAGCAGCGGGGTCGAACTCGGCGAGCCGAGGTTGAAGAAGATGGCGTGGATGTCACTTCGAGGTGTCCGACATTGCTCGACTCGGCTTGGAGGATAACGAGGTCGTGGCGGAGCTCAGGGACACGTCGACGAGGCGAGACAGTGGCAGTGGCCACGACAACAGCGAGCGGCGGCGACGAGCTCCGCTGGGTGGGGAGGAGAGATGGAGCCAGAGGAGGTGGAGAGGTCCAGGGGGAGAGGGGAGCAGTGCAGGGGGTGCGTGGCGTCGCGAGAGACATCCAGGGGGAGGAGGGGGCAGCCAGGCAGGGCGGAGGTGGCTGGCGCGTGCCGGCGCACCTCGGGCACACGCCCTCTGCCTACTGGCGCGAGGAGGAAGGCGACAGAGTGCTGCGGTGGTGGGCTGGGCCAGCCACATGGGCCGCCAGGTAAGCCCAGGTGAGGTTCCTTCTCTCTCTTTCCTAATTTAGTTTATGTTTTCTATTTTTCTGTAATTGTTTTGACTTAAATAAAATGCTAAGGCATTTTCAAAAACCCTGAAAATAATTGTGGGCACTTTTGACAATATTTCCAATAGCCCTTAACCACTTTCAGAATTATTTGGGCAATTTAATTATTTATAGCAATTAAATGCCCAAATTCAAATACTTTATGAATTCATTCAAAAATCCAAAGTGACCTAGGAAAATGTGCACCATTTTTGGCACAGGTTCTAGACCAATTCAAAAATGATGAACTTTTCCAAAGGAATTTTGGGATCATTGAAAATGATTTTTTTTGTATGAACCTAGTTGGATTCATCTGTGCTAGGGTTTCAATAGTTCCCAATTCAAATTTATTGAAATTTAAACATGATGCACACATGACTAGCTAGTCTAGGACAAGGTAAAGGTAGGGATGTGACATGGTCTTGATCATCCAGCCCTCCACGAGGTCCTGTTCATCCAGCCCCAACCGGCTCGATCGATCGGGGTCCTGTTCATCCAGAGGCAACACCACGCGTTCCTGTTCATCCACCCCCACCGGGAACTGTTCATCCACCCCCCCCCGGCAACGGTCACTGTTCATCCAAAGGCAGCATTGATCGGCTTCAGTTAGCAGCAGTAGCGAAGGAATCGCTCGATCGGGTTCAGTTAACAGCCATCGATCGATCGCTCGGGTTCAGTAACGCGTAGCCTGCAGTGCAATCGCTCGGGTTCAGTAACGCGTAGCCTGCAGTGCAATCTCTCGGGTTCAGTTAGATCCAAATGCCTCGCTCGGGTTCAGTTAGAGCCAACGCCTCGCACACACGCGCGTACGTGTACGAGAGAAACGCGCATCACGCGGACAGCCCAAAGAATGTCATGCAGCTGCGTCTCTGGCCTGCCCAGGACGAAAAGCCCATTTTCTGTCATAGAAGTAGGAGCCCACCACATCTATGATGATACCGGGGTTTGTCACAATTATCGTCATAGAAGTGTCATATGTATGACAGAATTTTTTTCGTTCGGCCCAAAATGTCACGGATGTGTCTTTTTTTTGTAGTGAAGGGAGGAGATCTACATATCCGAATCGCCAAGCTTGCCTTCCACGCAAAGGAGAGTCCCATCCGGACACGGGACGAAGTCTTCAATCTTGTATGTTCATAGTCCAACAGTCCGGCCAAAGTATATAGTCCGGCTATCCGAGGACCCCCTAATCCAGGAATCCCTCAATGGGTACTTGGTATGTCTTGACTTGTGGTAGATCTCCCCGGCAACGGCGCCAGAAATCCTTTTTGCTACCTCTTGAGCACTGCGTTGGTTTTCCCTTGAAGAGGAAAGGGTGATGCAGCAAAGAGCGTAAGTATTTCCCTCAGTTTTTGAGAACCAAGGTATCAATCCAGTAGGAGACTACACGCAAGTCCCTCGTACCTACACAAACAAATAAGAACCTCACAACCAATGCGATAAAGGGGTTGTCAATCCCTCACGGTCACTTACGAGAGTGAGATCTGATAGAGATAATAATAATAATATAAATATTTTTGGTATTTTTATGATATAGATTGAAAGTAAAGATTGCAAAATAAAGTAGATTGGAAACTTATATGATAAAAGATAGACTCGGGGGCCATAGGTTTCACTAGTGGCTTCTCTCAAGATAGCATAAGTATTATGGTGGGTGAACAAATTACTGTCGACCAATTGATAGAAAGGTGAATAATTATGAGAATATCTAGGAATGATCATGTATATAGGTATCACGTCCGCGACAAGTAGACAGAAACGATTCTTCATCTACTACTATTACTCCACACATTGACTGCTATCCAGCATTATCTAGAGTATTAAGTTCATAAGAACAGAGTAACGCACTAGGCAAGGTGACATGATGTAGAGGGATAAACTCAAGCATTATGATATAAACCCCATCTTTTTATCCTCGATGGCAAAAATACAATACGTGCCTTGCTGCCCCTGCTGTCACTGGGAAAGGACACCGCAAGATTCAACCCAAAGCTAAGTGATGTCTACTACAAAACCTTCTTCTTGTAGACGTTGTTGGGCCTCCAAATGCAGAGGTTTGTAGGACAGTAGAAAATTTCCCTCAAGTGGGTGACCTAAGGTTTATCAATCCGTGGGAGGCGTAGGATGAAGATGGTCTCTCTCAAACAACCCTGCAACCAAATATCAAAGAGTCTCTTGTGTCCCCAACACACCCAATACAATGGTAAATTGTATAGGTGCACTAGTTCCACGAAGAGATGGTGATACAAGTGCAATATGGATGGTAGATATAGGTTTTTGTAATCTGAAAATATAAAAACAGCAAGGTAACTAATGATAAAAGTGAGCGTAAACGGTATCACAATGCGTTGAAACAAGGTCTAGGGTTCATACTTTCACTAGTGCAATTGCCCTCAACAATAATAACATAATTGGATCATATAACTATCCCTCAACATGCAACAAAGAGTCACTCCAAAGTCACTAATAGTGGAGAACAAACGAAGAGATTATGGTAGGGTACGAAACCACCTCAAAGTTATCCTTTCTGATCAATCTATTCAAGAGTCCATAGTAAAATAACATGAGGCTATTCTTTTCGTTCAACCTATCATATAGTTCGTACTAGAATAACACCTTAAGACACAAATCAACCAAAACCCTAATGTCACCTAGATACTCCAATGTCACCTCAAGTATCCGTGGGTATGATTATACGACATGCATCACACAATCTCAGATTCATCTATTCAAACCAACACAAAGTACTTCAAAGAGTGCCCCAAAGAATCTACCAGAGAGTCAAGATGAAAACGTGTGCCAACCCCTATGCATAGGTTCATGGGCGGAACCCGCAAGTTGATCACCAAAACATACATCAAGTGGATCAATAAAATACTCCATTGTCACCACGGGTATCCCACGCAAGACATACATCAAGTGTTCTCAAATCCTTAAAGACTCAATCCGATAATATAACTTCAAAGGGAAAACTCAATCCATTACAAGAGAGTAGAGGGGCAGAAACATCATAAGATCCAACTATAATAGCAAAGCTCATGATACATCAAGATCGTACCACCTCAAGAACACGAGAGAGAGAGAGAGATCAAACACATAGCTACTGGTACATACCCTCATCCCCAAGGGAGAACTAGAGCGCCGGGATGATGAAGATGGCCACCGGTGAGGGATTGCCCCCTCCGGCAGGGTGCCGAAACGGGTCTAGATTGGTTTTCGATGGCTACGGAGGCTTCTGGCAGCGGAACTCTTGATCTATTCTGCTCCTTGATGTTTTTAGGGCATATGGGTATATATGGGAGGAAGAAGTACGTCGGTGGATCCCCGGGCTGTCCACGAGGCAGGGGGTGCGCCCACGGGGTGGACGCGCCCCCACCCTCGTGGGCAGCCCGGGACTCTCCTGGTCCATCTCCGATACTCTGTGGGCT
Organism: Triticum urartu; assembly: GCF_056163025.1. Classification (NCBI taxonomy): domain Eukaryota; kingdom Viridiplantae; phylum Streptophyta; class Magnoliopsida; order Poales; family Poaceae; genus Triticum; species Triticum urartu. The sequence goes on along the minus strand of NC_141879.1, from coordinate 143,985,197 downwards.
TCTTCTGGTCCAAAAATAAGTTCCATGAAGTTTCAAGGCAATTGGACTCCGTTTGATTTTCCTTTTTTGCGATACTCTAAAACAAGGAAAAAACAGAAACTAGCACTGGCACTGGGCTCTAGGTTAATAGGTTAGTCCCAAAAATAATATAGAAGTGTATAATAAATCCCATAAACATCCAAAACAGATAATATAATAGCATGAATACTTCATAAATTATAGATACGTTAGAGACATATCAGCATCCCCAAGCTTAATTCCTGCTCGTCCTCGAGTAGGTATATGATAAAAGAAATAACTTATGAAGTGTGAATGCTAGCAGGTGCACAAGTTTGATCAATGATAATTTCAATCACCTTTGCTAGCATCATTATATATCATAACAGTAGTTCATCTCATAAAGCTTCTCATGATCAAGTAACAAGCTATTCACATGTTAAAGTACAGATCATATACTTTCTTGACAACTAACAAACCGTGTTATTAGTCATCAAACAATTACAATTCATCTTATTTTCAGGAAGAGTCCATGTTACAGCTTTGATTTAGCAAACTCCACATACTCAACTATCATTTAGTCTTTCACAATTGCTAACACTCACTCGATATTTATGGGTTCAAAGTTTTAATCAGACACAGAAAAATATAGGGCCTTATAGATTCGCCTCCCAACCTTTTACCTCAAGGGTAATGTCAACAATAATAGTTCATGATGCCTTACATCCAATTGGATATATATATATCAGAATCTTTCCAACACGAGGTGCTTGCCAAAGGATAAAATGAAAAAAAGGAAAGGTGAAGATCACCATGACTCTTGCATAAGGTAAAAGAAAATAATAAAAGATAGGCCCTTCGCAGAGGGAAGCAGAGGTTGCCATGCGCTTTTATATTTGGATGCACAAAATCTTAATGCGAGGGAACGTCACTTTATATTGCCACTTGTGATAGGGACCTTTATTATGCAGTCCGTCACTTTTATTGCTTCCATATCACAAGATCGTATAAAGCTTATTTTCTCCACACTAAAAGATCATACATATTTAGAGAGCAATTTTTATTGCATGCACCGATGACAACTTACTTGAAGGATCTTACTCAATCCATAGGTAGGTATGGTGGACTCTCATGGCAATACTGGTTTAAGGGATGTTTGGAAGCACAAGTAGTATTACTACTTGGTGCAAATAATTTGGCTAGCATGAGGGGGAAAGGCAAGCTTAACGTGTTGGGCGATCCATGACAATATACTTTATTTCGAATATAAGAAAACATAACCCATTACGTTGTCTTCCTTGTCCAACATCAACCTTTTAGCATGTCATATTTTTATGAGTTCTCACAATTACAAAAGATGTCCAAGATAGTATATTTATATGTGAAATCTCTCTTCCTTCAATATTCTTTCATGAATTGTTCAAGTGACCAATACAATGTTTGCTAACCTTCAATAAATTTACCACCTCTACTTCTTTTTATTTTAAGTCATTACTCCCCATGGGATAAGCATATGAAACATATATAATTTAAGATTTATGACATTCAAATCATTCAACCATTTACTCATAGGATATAAGTGAGGCTCACGAGTAAATGACAAACTACTCCAAAAAGATATAAGTGAAGATCAATGAGTAGTTAAATAATTATGTAGCTATGTGAAGACTCTCTCTCATTTAAGAATTTAAGATCTTGATATTTTATTCAAATAGAAATAAAAACAAAGTAAAATGGCATTCTAAGAATAGAAAACATCATGTTAAGAAGAAAAAACTTAGGATCAACCGAAACTAACCGATAGTTGTTGAAGAAGAAAGGTTGGATGCCAACCAGGGCATTCCCAAGCTTAGACGCTTGAGACTTATTGAAATATTATCTTGGGATGCCTTGGGCATCCCCAATCTTGAGCTTTTGTGTCTCCTTAATTCCTCTCGTATCACGGTCTCCCTAAATCTCAAAAGCTTCATCCACACAAAACTCAACAAGAACTCATGAGATATTTTAGTATAAACCAATGCAAAAACCTTATCATACTCTACTGTAGCAAATCACTAAAATTATTGTTAAAAATTTAATACTAAATGCCTCTGCATATTTAATAGTCCTATCCTCAAATAGTATCATTAAAGCAGCAAACATATGCAAACAATGCAAACATAACAGCAATCTGCCTAAACAGGACAGCCTATAAAGAGTGCAGCAAGATCCATACTTCCATACCTCAAAAAATTATGAAAGAAAATTCCGACTGTACTAAATTTATCAGAGCTTATTATTCAAAAGGTTTCAACATTTTATCACATTCTGACTTTTCTAGGGAATTTTCGCAACAGTGGTAAACTTTCTGTTTTCAAACAGCAACATGTAGACTTGTAAAATAGGCATAGTAAAGGCTATCAATGCCACTTTTATTTAAATAAAATATGAAAACATTGTTATAAATAACAGAAAGAAAATCCTAACAAAATAAATTGACGCTCCAAGCAAAACACATATCATGTGGTGAATAAAAATATAGCTGCAAGTAAAGTTAACGATGAACGAAGACAAAAGAGGGGATGCCTTCCGGGGCATCCCCAAGCTTAGGCTCTTGGTTGTCCTTGAATATTTCCTTGGGGTTCCTTGGGCATCGCCAAGCTTAGGCTCTTTCCACTCCTTATTCCATAATCCATCGAATCTTTACCCAAAACTTGAAAACTTCACAACACAAAACTTAACAGAAAACTCGTAAGCTACGTTAGCGAAAGAAAACAAAACACCACTTCAAGGAACTGTAATGAACTCATTATTTATTTATATTGGTGTTAAACCTACTGTATTCCAACTTCTCTATGGTTTATAAACTCTTTTACTAGCCATAGATTCATTAAAATAAGCAAACAGCACACGAAAAACAGAATCTGTCAAAAACAGAACAGTCTATAGTAATCTGTAACTAACGCAAACTTATGGAACACCAAAAATTATAAAATAAATTGATGAACGTGAGGAATTTATCTATTAATCATCTTCAAAAATAATTAACTAAATATCTCTCGCCAATAAAAAATGGCAGCAATTCTCGTGAGCGCTAAAGTTTCTGTTTTTTACAGTAAGATCAATAAGACTTTCCCCAAGTCTTCCCAATGGTTCTACTTGGCACAAACAGTAATTGAAACATAAAAACTAAATCATAACAGAGGCTAGATAATTTATTTATTTATTAATAAACATGAACAAAAAGAAAATAACAAAAATAAAACTAGGTTGCTTCCCAACAAGCGCTAACGTTTAACGCCCGTAGCTAGGCAGGATGATTTCAACGATGCTCACATAAAAGATAAGAATTGAAACATAAAGAGAGCATCATGAAGAATATGACTAGAACATTTAAGTCTAACTCTCTTCCTATGCATAGGGATTTTGTGCGCAAACAATTTATGGGAGCAACAATCAACTAGCATAGGGAGGCAAAACAAGCATAACTTTAAAAATTTAAGCACATAAGGAGGAAACTTGATATTATTGCAATTCCTACAAGTATATATTCCTCCCTCATAATAATTTTCAGTAGCATCATGAATGAATTCAACAATATAACCAGCACCTAAAGCATTCTTTTCATGATCTACAAGCATAGAAATTTTACTACTCTCCACATAAGCAAAATTCTTCTCATTCGGAATAGTGGGAGTATCATAAGAAACTCGAACACTATAAATTGTTTCCACATTAAAAGAATAATGTTCAGAAAAAGGGTAATCATAATCATGACAAGTTTTATAAATATAATCATCACTACTTTTTATAGCATATGTATCATCACAGTAATTATCATAAGTAGCAACTTTGTTCTCATCATAATCGATTGAAACCTCTTCCAAGATAGTGGAATCATCACTAAATAAAGTCATGACCTCTCCAAATCCACTTTCATAATTATCACAATAAGATTCAACATCCTCCAAAATAGTGGGATTACTACTTCCTAAAGTTGACACTCTTCCAAACCCACTTTCATCAATATAATCATCATAAGTAGGAGGCATGCTATCATCATAAAAATTTTGCATATCAAAACTTGGGAGGCTAAAAATATCATCTTCATTAAATGTAGCATCCCCAAACTTTGGAAAAACATGTATTGCAGCAAATATATTCTCAAAAATGTCATTCTCATCAAACATAGCATCCCCAAGCTTGGGAGAAATATAATCACTCTCATCATTAATAGTATGGATAGCACCAATAGTATAGCAATTATCATCATCACAATGAGTAATAGGAGAAACATTATTTGGGAGAGATACCTTTCTAACTTTGCTTCTCCGTCTTTTATTTTTCTTCTTCACATCATGTGTGGGTTCAACCCTCTTTTTTGAGCTCCTTATTAATGAGATTGGTTGAATAGAAGGCTCCTCCTCGTTACCTGATTCATCATAAGAAATAATAGGAGGATATTGGGAAGTCTCTTCCCTTTCATTAGTATTCTCTTCATCTTCTATTTTTTTATTTTTTTAAGTAATTGGAAATATAAGGATTTTCAATACAATTCACCGCGCAATACATATAAATTTCCTCTAGATCAAAATCAAGAAGTTTATCACGGGCAAATGCTGGAAGATAGTTAGTTATACGTTTTATTTCTTCATAACCCATAAGCAAACTAAGTTCATTATGATGTGCAAGGGAAATCAAGTCATCACAATTTTTGGAAACGATTAGATCATGAAACAATTTGCATCAGATGGTTAAATGACCACTTTCATTGCAAAGTTCACAAGTTCGGCTAAGAAAATTTAAAATTTTGGCACAAACATCTAGCCTTTCTTGCAACCATTTAGTTTCTAATTACTTATGCCTCTTGCAAAATCTATCTTCCCTAATTGGTGTGTATTTGCAAACTCTATGCACTCCACAAAAATCGACATGCTTATAAGAGGCATTCTCATCATGCCTAGTGCAATCATCATTAGTACTATGGATATTCAAAGATTTCATACTAATAACATTGCAATCATGCTCATCATTCAAAGATTTAGTGCCAAATATTTTAATGCATTCTTCTTCTAACACTTTGCCACAATTTTCCTTTCCATCATACTCACGAAAGATATTAAAAAGATGAAGCGTATGAGGCAAGCTCAATTCCATATTTTTTGTAGTTTTCTTTTATAAACTAAACAAGTGCTAAAACAAGAAACAAAAAGATTCGATTCCAAGATCTAAAGATATACCTTCAAGCGCTAACCTTCCCGGCAACGGCGCTAGAAAAGAGCTTGATGTCTACTACACAACCTTCTTCTTGTAGACATTGTTGGGCCTCCAAGTGCAGAGGTTTGTAGGACAGTAGCAAATTTCCCTCAAGTGGATGACCTAAGGTTTATCAATCCATGGGAGGCGTAGGATGAAGATGGTCTCTCTTAAACAACCCTGCAACCAAATAACAAAGAGTCTCTTGTGTACCCAACACACCCAATACAATGGTAAATTGTATAGGTGCACTAGTTCGGTGAAGAGATGGTGATACAAGTGCAATATGGATGGTAGATATAGGTTTTTGTAATCTGAAAATACAAAACAGCAAGGTAACTAATGATAAAAGTGAGCGTAAACGGTATTGCAATGCGTTGAAACAAGGTCTAGGGTTCATACTTTCACTAGTGCAAATTCCCTCAACAATAATAACATAATTGGATCATATAACTATCCCTCAACATGCAACAAAGAGTCACTCCAAAGTCACTAATAGCGGACAACAAATGAAGAGATTATGGTAGGGTACGAAACCACCTCAAAGTTATCCTTTCTGATCGATCTATTCAAGAGTCCGTAGTAAAATAACATGAAGCTATTCTTTCCGTTCAATCTTTCATAGAGTTCGTAATAGAATAACACCTTAAGACACAAATCAACCAAAACCCTAATGTCACCTAGATACTCCAATGTCACCTCAAGAATCCGTGGGTATGATTATACAATATGCATCACATAATCTCAGATTCATCTATTCAAACCAACACAAAGTACTTGAAAGAGTGCCCCAAAGATTCTACCAGAGAGTCAAGATGAAAACGTTTGCCAACCCCTATGCATAGGTTCATGGGTGTAACCCGCAAGTTGATCACCAAAACATACATCAAGTGGATCAATAGAATACCCCATTGTCACCACAGGTATCCCACGCAAGACATACATCAAGTGTTCTCAAATCCTTAAAGACTCAATCCGATAAGATAACTTCAAAGGGAAAACTCAATCCATTACAAGAGAGTAGAGGGGGAGAAACATCATAACATCCAACTATAATAGCAAAGCTCGCGATACATCAAGATCGTACCACCTCAAGAACACAAGAGAGAGAGAGAGAGATCAAACACATAGCTACTGGTACATACCCTCAGCCCCGAGGGAGAACTACTTCCTCCTCGTCATGGAGAGCGCCGGGATGATGAAGATGGCCACCGGTGAGGGATTGCCCCCTCCGGCAGGGTGCCGGAACGGGTCTAGATTGGTTTTCGGTGGCTACGGAGGCTTCTGGCGGTGGAACTCCCGATCTATTCTGCTCCCCGATGTTTTTAGAGTATGTGGGTATATATGGGAGTAAGAAGTACGTCGGTGGATCTTCGGGCTGTCCACGAGGCAGGAGGGCGTGCCCAGGGGGGTGGGCGCGCCCCCACCCTCGTAGGCAGCCCGAGACTCTCCTGGTCCATCTCCGATACTCAGTGGGCTTCTTCTGGTCCAAAAATAAGTTCAGTGAAGTTTCAAGTCAATTGGACTCCGTTTGATTTTCCTTTTCTGCGATACTCTAAAACAAGGAAAAAACAGAAGCTGGCACTAGGCTCTAGGTTAATAGGTTAGTCCCAAAATAATATAAAAGTGTATAATAAAGCCCATAAACATCCAAAACAGATAAAATAATAGCATGAATACTTCATAAATTATAGATACATTAGAGACGTATCACTAAGCACTTCTCCCATTGCAAGAAAGATCAATATAGTAGGCTAAACCAAACTGATAATTCGAAGAGACTTGCAAAGATAACCAATCATACATAAAAGATTTCCGAGAAGAATCAAATATTGTTCATAGATAAACTTGATCATAAACCCACAATTCATCGGATCTCTACAAACACACCGCAAAAGGAGTTACATCAAATAGATCTCCAAGAAGATCGAGGAGAACATAGTATTGAGATCCAAAGAGAGAGAAGAAGCCATCTAGCTAATAACTATGGACCCGAAGATCTGAAGTATAGTACTCACACATCATCGGAGAGGCTATGGTTAGAAGCCCTCCGTGATCGATTCCCCCTCCGGTGGAGCTCCGGAAAAGGCCAAAAGATGGGATCTCTTGGGTACAGAAGGTTGCGGCGGTGGAAATAGGGTTTCGTGGTGCTCCTGGATGTTTTCGTGGTATATGGACATATATAGGAGGAAGAAGTAGGTCGGTGGAGCCACAAGGGGCCCATGGGAGTGGGGGCGCGCATAGGGGGCAGGCGCGCCTCCCTGCCTCGTGGCCTCCTCGTTGATTTCTAGACGTCCACTCCAAGTCCTCTGTATCACGTTTGTTCCAAAAATAACTCTCCCGAAGGTTTCATTCCGTTTGGATTCCGTTTGATATTCCTTTTCTGCGAAACACTGAAATAGGCAAAAAATAGAAATTTGCACTCGGCCTTGGGTTAGTAGGTTAGTCCCAAAAATAATAAAAAAGTGTATAAATAAGACCATTAACATCCAAAACAGATAATATAATAGCATGGAACAATAAAAAATTATAGATACGTTGGAGACGTATCAAGCGTCTTGTATGATTTGAGTATTTGATTTTTAGTTTACCACAATCATCCTTGTTGTACACACCTTTTGGGAGAGACACACATGAATCAGAATTTATTAGAATACTCTATGTGCTTCACTTATATCTTTTGAGCTAGATAATTTTGCTCTAGTGCTTCACTTATATTTTTTTAGACCACGGTTGGTTTTTATTTTGTAGAAATTATTGATCTCTCATGCTTCACTTACATTATTTCGAGAGTCTTTTAGAACAGCATGGTAATTTTCTTTGGCTATAAAACTAGTCCTAATATGATAGGCATTCAAGATGGGTATGATAAAAACTTTCATATAGAGTGCATTGAATACTATGATTCTTGATAGATACTTTGAGATATAAAGGTGGTAATGTTATAGTCATGCTTGTTGGGCAATTGTGAAATTGAGAAATACTTGTGTTAAAGTTGGCAAGTCCCGTAGCATGCACGTATGGTAAACGTTGTGTGAAAAATTTGAAGCATGGGGTGTTCTTTGAGTGCTTTCCTTATGAGTGGCGGTCGGGGACGAGTGATGGTCTTTTCCTACCAATCTATCCCTCTAGGGGCATGCGTAGTAGTACTTTGCTTCGAGGGCTAATAAACTTTTGCAACAAGTATTTTTGTTCTTTATGACTAATGTGAGTCCATGGATCATATGCACTCTTACCTTTCCGCAATTTGCTAGCCTCTACGGTACCATGCATTGCCCCTTCTCACCTTGAGATTTGGTGCAAACTTCGCCAGTGCATCCAAACCCCGTGATACGATACACTCTATCACACATAAGCCTCCTTATATCTTCCTCAAAACAGCCACCATACCTACCTATTATGGCATTTCCATAGCCATTCCGAGATATATTGCCATGCAACTTTCCACCATTCCATTTATTATGACACGCTCCATCATTGTCATATTGCTTTGCATGATCATGTAGTTGACATCCTATTTGTGGCAAAGCCACTTTCATAATTCTTTCATACATGTCACTCTGTATTCATCGCATGTACCGGTACACCACCGGAGGCATTCACATAGAGTCATATTTTTGTTCTAATATCGAGTTGTAACATTGAGTTATGAGTAAATAATGGTGTGATGATCATCATTACTAGAGCATTTTCCCATGTGAGGAAATTGAAAAATAGAGAGGCCAAAGAAGCCCAAATAAAAAAAGAGGCCAAAGAAGCCCAAACAAAAAAATGAGAGAAAAAGAGAGAAGGGACATTGTAACTATCCTTTTTCCACACTTGTGCTTCAGAATAGCACCATGGTCTTCATGATAGAGATTTCTTATTTTGTCACTTGCATATACAAGTGGGAATTTTTCATTATAGAACTTGGCTTGTATATTCCATGGACGGGCTTCCTCAAAATGCCCTAGGTCTTCGTGAGCAAGCAAGTTGGATGCACACCCACTTAGTTTCTTTTGATGAGCTTTCATACACTTATAGCTCTAGTGCATCCGTTGCATGCCAATCCCGACTCCTTGCATTGACATCAATTGATGGGCATCTCTATAGCCTGTTGATTAGCCGCGTCAATGTGAGACTTTATCCTTTTTTGTCTTCTCACATAACCCCCATCATCATATGCTATTCCACCCATAGTGATATATCCATGGCTTGCGCTCATGTATTACGTAAGGGTTGAAAAGGCTGAAGCTCGTTAAAAAGTATGAACAAATTGCTCGGCTTGACATCGGGGTTATGCATGATGGGAGCATTTTGCGTGATGAAAATGAAACATGGCCAAACTATATGATTTTGTAGGGATAAGCTTTCTTTGGCTATGTTATTTTGATAAGACATAATTGCTTGGTTATCATGCTTGAAGTATTACTATTTTTATGTCAATATTAAACTTTTATCTTGAATCTTTTGGATCTGAACATTCATGCCACAATAAAGAGAATTACATTGAAAATTATGTTAGGGAGCATTCCACATCAAAAATTCTGTTTTTATCATTTACCTACTCGAGGACAAGTAGGAATTAAGCTTGGGGATGCTTGATACGTCTCCAACATATCTATAAATTTTGATTGTTCCATGCTATTATATTATCTGTTTTGGATGCTTAATGGGATTTAATATACATTTTTCTATTATTTTTGGGACTAACCTATTAACTGAAAGCCCAGTGCAAATTGCTGTTTTTTTTGCCTATTTTAGTGTTTCACAGAAAAGGAATATCAAATGGAATCCAAACAGAATGAAACCTTCGCAAGGATCTTTTTTGGAACAAATGTGACGTAGGAGACTTGGAGTGGACGTCAAGGAAGCAACGAGGCAGCCATGAGGTAGGGCGGCGCGCCCAGGGGGCCAGGCGCGCCCCCACCCTCGTGGGCCCCTCGCAGCTCCACCGACTTACTTCTTTCGCCTATATATACTCTTCTACCCTGAAACCTTCAGGGAGAGCAACGATACACCTTTTCCACCGCCGCAACCTTCTATACTCGTGAGATCCCACCTTGGGGCCTTTTCCGGTGATCTGCCGGAGGGTGATTCGATCTCGGAGGGCTTCTACATCCACAACATAGCCTCTTTGAGGGAGTCCTGGATTAGGGGGTCTCCGGATAGCCGGAATATGTCCTTTGGCCGGACTGTTGGACTATGAAGATACAAGATTGAAGACTTCATCCTGTGTCCGGATAGGACTCTACTTGGCGTGGAAGGCAAGCTAGGTAGTACGGATATGGATATCTCCTCCTTTGTAACCGACCTTGTGTAACCCTCGCCCCCTCCGGTACCTATATAAATCGGAGGGTTTTAGTCCGTACGACAAGAAACAATCATACCATAGGCTAGCTTCTAGGGTTTAGCCTCTCTGATCTCATGGTAGATCTACTCTTGTACTACCCATATCATCAATATTAATCAAGCAGGACATAGGGTTTTACCTCCATCAAGAGGGCCCGAACCTGGGTAAAACATCATGTCCCCTGCCTTCTATTACCATCCGCCTTAGACGCACAGTTCGGGACCCCCTACCCGAGATCCGCCGGTTTTGACACCGACACTCTCCAATGATGTGTGATTAGTTTACCACATACCTTCGGGTCCATAGTTATTAGCTAGATGGCTTCTTCTCTCTCTCTCTCTTTGGATCTCAATACAAAGTTCTCCTCGATCTTCTTGTAGATCTCTTAGATGTAACTCTTTTTGTGGTGTGTTTGCCGAGATCCGATGAATTGTGGGTTTATGAAATTGATTATCTATGAATATTATTTGTTTCTTCTCTGAACTCTTATATGCATGATTTCATATCTTTGCAAGTCTCTTCGAATTATCGGTTTACTTTGGCCTGCTAGATTGATCTTTCTTGCAATGGGATAAGTGCTTAGCTTTGGATTCAACCTTGCGTTGTCCTTTCCCAGTGACAGCAGGGGCAGCAAGGCACGTATTGTATTGTTTCATCGAGATAAAAAGATGGGGTTTATATCATATAGCTTGAGTTTATCCCTCTACATCATGTCATCTTGCCTAATGCGTTACTTCGTTCTTACAAACTTAATACTCTAGATGCATGCTGGATAGAGGTCGATGTGTGGCGTAATAGTAGTAGATGGAGAATCGTTTTGGTCTACGTGACACAGACATGATGCCTATATTCATGATCATTGCCTTAGATATCATCATAACTATGCGCTTTTCTATCAATTGCTCGGCAGTAATTTGTTCACCCACCGTAATAGATGCCATCTTGAGAGAAGCCACTAGTGAAACCTATGGCCCCCGGATCTACTTTACATCATATAAGTTTCCAATCTACAATTCTAGTTTACTATTTATTTTGCAATCTTTATTTTCCAGTCTATACCACAAAAATACCAAAAATATTTATCTTATTATCTCTATCAGATATCACTTTCGTAAGTGACCGCGAAGGTATTGACAACGCCTTTATCGCGTTGGTTGCGAGGTTCTTGTTTGTTTGTGCAAGTACTAGGCGACTTGCGTGTAGTCTCCTACTAGATTGATACCTTGGTTCTCAAAAACTGAGGGAAATACTTACGCTACTTTGTTGCATCACCCTTTACTCTTCAAGGCAAAGCCAACGCATGCTCAAGAGGTAGCAGCTAGCCGCAGCCGGACTCGCATCACCATCGAGCGCGACCAAGACGGCCGCCCTCGAGCAGCCGAACAGTAGGGCGATCGTCCGCCTCCCCCATGCAGGGAGAGGCGCGTCTCCCCGTCGGCTGTTGAGCACCTGACTCTCAGAGACCGGCTAGGCCCCCATGAAGGAGTCGGAGAAAACGATGCCTACCATCGGATCGACCGTGTGGCTCGATCCCTGGCAGTAGAAGAAGAAGATGCAATCGGACCTCCTTGTTTCGGCCCCCACATTCGCGATGAGACCTTCCCCAAAGGGTTCTCACTCCCCCGAGATACACCGAAGTACAACGGCTCCGTGAAGCCGTAAGATTGGTTGGTTGACTACTCCACCACCGTCAACATAGCAAACAGCAACAAGCACGTTTCCGTGAAGTATGTCCCGTTCATGCTCCAGGGCACAGCCCGGACATGGCTGAACAACCTCAAGCCCTACAGCGTCAATAGTTGGCTGGATTTCACCGAAGTCTTCATCCGCAACTTCACCAGTGATACGTCTCCAACATATCTATAGTTTTTGATCGTTCCATGCTATTATATTATCCATCTAGGATGTTTTATATGCATTTATATGCTATTTCATACGATTTTTGGGACTAACCTATTAACCTAGAGCCTAGTGCCAGTTTCTGTTTTTTCCTTGTTTTTGAGTTTTACAGAAATGGAATACAAAACGGAGTCCAATGGACGTGCCAATTTTTGATGATTTTTCATGGACCAAAAGAAGCCCCGGAGTAAAAGAGTTGGGCCAGAAGAGTCCCGCGCAATCCACGAGGGTGGGGGGCGCGCCCTACCCCTCCCCCCCTCCCCCCCGGGCGCGTCACCCTATCTCGTGGATGACTCGGGGACCCCCCTGACTTGTTCCCGGCGCCATAAATTACTATAAATACAGAAACCTCCAGCAAATAACCTAGATCGAGAGTTCCGCCGCTGCAAGCCTCTATAGGCACCGAATCCCTCTCCGGTGGCCATCTTCATCGTCCCGACACTCTTCATGACGGGGAGGGAGTAGTTCACCCTCGGGGCTAAGGGTATGTACTAGTAGCTATGTGTTTGATCTCTCTTTCGTGTTCTTGATTTGGCACGATCTTGATGTATCGTGAGCTTTGCTATTATACTAGGATCTTATGATGTTTCTCCTCCTCTACTCTCTTGTAATGGATTGAGTTTTCCCTTTGAAGTTATCTTATCAGATTGAGTCTTTAAGGATTTGAGAACACTTGATGTATGTCTTGCATGTGCTTATCTGTGGTGACAATGGGATATTCACGTGATCTACTTGATGTATGTTTTGGTGATCAACTTGTGGGTTCCGTGACCTCGTGAACTTATGCATAGGGGTTGGCACACGTTTCATCTTGACTCTCCGGTAGAAACTTTGGGGCACTCTTTGAAGTTCTTTGTGTTGGTTGAATAGATGAATCTGAGATTGTGTGATGCATATCGTATAATCATACCCACAGATACATGAGGTGACATTAGGGTTTTGGTTGATTTGTGTCTTAAGGTGTTATTCTAGTACAAACTCTAGGATAGATTGAACAGAAAGAATAGCTTCGTGTTATTTTACTACGCACTCTTGAATAGATCGATCAGAAATGATAACTTTGAGGTGGTTTCGTACCCTACAATAATCTATCTGTCTGTTCTCCTCTATTAGTGAATTTGGAGTGACTCTTTGTTGCATGTTGAGGGATAGTTATAAGATCCAGTTATGTTATTATTGTTGAGCGAACTTCCACTAGTGAAAGTATGAACCCTAGGTCTTGTTTCAATGCATTGCAATACCATTTTCGCTCACTTTTATCATTAGTTACCTTGCTGTTTTTATGTCTTCAGATTACAAAAGCCAATATCTACCATCCATATTGCACTTGTATCACCATCTCTTCACCGAACTAGTGCACCTATACAATTTACCATTGTATTGGGTGTGTTGGGGACACAAGAGACTCTTTGTTATTTGGTTGCAGGTTTGTTTGAGAGAGACCATCTTCATCCTACACCTCTCACGGATTGATAAACCTTAGGTCATCCACTTGAGGGAAATTTGCTACTGTCCTACAAATCTCTGCACTTGGAGGCCCAACAACATCTACAAGAAGAAGGTTGTGTAGTAGACATCAACCAGCACTTGCAAGCGGCTGCCCAAGCCTCGCCAGCTCTCTCTATGCGTCTAAGGCCTGACCGAGTCCACCCGCGAGTACCTAACGCGGTGGGTCGAATTGCGCAACTCCTGCGAAGGGGTGCATGAGGTGCAAGCCATAGAATACTTCACTGTCGGGTGCCGAGAGGGCACCCTGCTCAAGCATCGACTCCTCTGCAACGAGCTGGCCACACTCGACAAACTGTTGATCATAGCAGACATGTACGCCACTACAGACTCCTCCATGAAGTCGGAGCTTCGAGTGGACATGTGTGGAAAGTGCTCCCTCCGGCTCCTCAGACACCGGCTGGTGATAACAGTTGCCGACAGCAACAGAACGAGAACAAGCGCAAGGCCCCGTAGCAGGCCTCTACCAGCCGGCAAGTGGCGACAGTTGAAGACCAGCAGCCGGAGGGTCAGCCCGGCCCCAAGCGTCAGAAGGGCGGCAAGCCTACTTGGCTGCACGGCTTCTCCTATGAGAAAACCCTCAATGCTCCTTGCAAGTTCCACAGTGGTGCGAATCCATCCAACCACACCACCCGGAAGTGCCACTGGCTCACCCGAATAGCCAAGGGCGAAGGACTGCTGCCTCCACCTACCGGACAGCCAACCCCGTCTCCGCCCTGTTTCGGCCATCCAAGATGAGTTCCCCGAAGAACACGGAGCCTACATCGTCTTCACTAGTGTGGACGACGACAGGCACAACTGGCATCAATAGCACCGGGAGGTGAATGCTGTCACTTCTGAAGCACCAGAGTTCATGCACTGGTCCGAGAAGCCCATCAGCTGGAGCCGTGCGGACCAACTGGAGGTGATGCCTTCTCTGGGTTCCTATGCCTTCGTGCTGGATGCCACTTTTTCAACAGATAGGAGAGCTGCTCGTTTTTCCCGAGTCCTGATAGACAGTGGTAGTAGCATCAACATCCTCTACCGCGACACCATGGAGGAACTACACATCGAAGAGAGACAACTCCAGCCCAGTCGGACTGTCTTCCATGTCATTATACCTAGCCTTTCCTGCTCACCAATCGGCAAGATCAAGATAGATGTCCTCTTCGGAGACAAAGATCACTTCCACCGCGAGCCAATTTGGTTTGACGTGGTTGACCTGGAGAGCCCTTACCACGCGCTCCTAGGCCGGCCGGATCTAGAAAAGTTCATGACGGTGCCACACTATGCCTACCTCAAGATGAAGATGTCGGGTACTAAGGGCATTATCACTATAGTCGGCGACTACAAGAAGTCGGCCGCCTGCTACTGCTAGCAGCCGGCTGGCCGAGTCTCTCCTGATTGCTGCCGAGAAGAAGCTCCTTGACCGGGTTGTGGCCATGGCCAACAAGCAGCCGGACCTGTCACCAGACCACAAGGAGTCGGAAGCTCATGGTTCTTTCCAGCCATCCAAAGAAACAAAGAAGTTCCCCTTGGAACCTGACAACCCGGAGAGGCACTCTATCGTGGGGACCAACCTGATAGCAAATAGGAAAGCAAGCTCGTCAATTTCCTCCGTGAGAATCGGGACATCTTCGCATGGTCTCCCAAGGACATGACGGCTGTTCCGATGGATTTCACCGAGCACAAGCTACATGTCAGGTCAGATACAAAACCAGTCAAGCAGCCCCTCCGCCGCTTGTTAGAAGAAAAAAGAAGAATTGTTGGTGAAGAGATAGCCCGACTCCTAGCAGCCGGCTTCATTATGGAAGTGTTCTTCCTAGAATGGCTTGCCAACCCAGTCCTTGCACTGAAGAAGAATAACAAGTGGCCCATGTGTATTGACTACACCTGTCTCAACAAAGCCTTCCCCAAAGATCCATTTGCTCTACCCCGGATTGATCAAGTGATAGACTTCACAGCCGGAAACAAGTTGCGGTGCTTCCTTGATGCCTACTCTAGCTACCACCAGATCAAGCTGAACCCGGCCGATCGGCTGAAGACCACCTTCATCACACCGTTCCGAGCCTTTTGCTACCTAATCATGACATTCAGCTACAGAAATGCTGGTGCCACTTTTCAGCGTTGCCTGCAGAAGTGCCTCCTCAAGCAAGTCGGCAGAAATGCCCACGTCTACGTAGACGATATTGTGGTGAAGACGGAGAAGCGTGGCACCCTCCTGGAAGATCTCAAGGAGACTTTTGACAATCTGTGACGTTTTCAAATCAAGCTCATCCCAGAGAAGTGTGTCTTTGGAGTCCCAGCCGGCCAACTCCTTGGCTTCCTTATCTCAGAACGCGACATCGAATGCAACCCTGTGAAGATCAAGGCCATTGGGCGGATGGAGAGGCCCACCCGACTGCAAGATGTCCAAAAGTTCACCGGCTGCTTGGCATCCATCAGCCGCTTTATCAGTCGGCTGGGTGAGAAGGCTCTTCCACTGTACCAGTTAATGAAGAAAACCACTCACTTCGAGTGGAATGACAAGGCGGACAAGGCCTTCCACCAGCTCAAGAAAATGCTGACTACGCTGCCTGTCCTGGCGGCTCCGGCTGATAAGCATCCGATGTTCCTCTACATCGCCGCCACCAGCCGAGTGGTCAGGACTATCATTGTGGTAGAGTGTCCAGAAGACAGCACAGCACAGCCGGTCCGAAGGCCTGTGTACTACTTGTGTGAGGTGTTGTCGGCCTCAAAGAAGAACTACCCCCACTATCAGAAGATGTGCTACGGCGTGTACTTTCCCGCCAAGAAGCTCAAGCACGGTCGTTTGCACCGCCCCGCTTGCTGAGATCATGGGCAACAAAGATGCATCAGGCCGGGTGGACAAATGGGCCATCGAGCTGCCCCCTACACCATCTTCTACCAGCCACGCACTGCCATCAAGTCCCAAGCGCTGGTCGATTTCCTCGTCGAAAGGGCCAAGATCCAGTACCTGCCGCCAGTGCCGGACTCCACTCATTGGAGGATGCACTTTGATGGCTCGAAGATGCAAACCGGTTTGAAAGCCGGCATTGTCATCACTTCTCCCAAAGGAGACAAGCTCAGATACACGCTGTAAATTCACTTTGCCGCCTCCAACAAAGTGGCCGAGTACGAGGCGCTCGTACATGGACTCCGCCTGGCCAAGGAGATTGGCTTCCGCCGGATTCTGTGCTATGGCGACTCGTACTTGGTGGTGCAGCAGTAATCTGGCGACTGGGACGCCAAGGATGCAAACATGGCGAGCTACCGCTTCCTCGTCCGGCAGATCAACGGATACTTTGACAGGTTCGAGTTCCTTCACGTGCCATGGGCCGACAACGAGCAAGCTGACGCCTTGGCACGGATTAGCTCCACCCGCCAAGTGATACCAGCCGGCGTGTCCCTCAAGTGCCTCTGCAAGGCGTCTATCAAGCCTTCGCCGGAATTAGAGTCCATCTTTGTAGCGTCTGCTCCCGGAACGGTCGAATCCGACTCGGGGGCTGCAGCAGCCGGCCAGGGACTTGGCAGGTGGCTCGGGGACTGCAACAGTCGCACCCCGCCCGAGGACTTCAGAACCCGGCCTGGGGATTGCAGTAGGCGGCCCGGGGACTTTGATAGGCGATATGGGTACTGCAGCAGTCGCACCTAGCCTGGGGATTTCAGAACCCAGCCGAGGGGCTGTGGCAGTCAGCCCGGGGGCTTCAATGAGACAGCAAGCGATGGCCGACTCTAACCCGCCGCCTCCCAACCCAACCGCCCTCGTACCAATGGCCGTGATGACAGTGGTCGAAGCACCATCATGGGCGCAGCCCATCCTCAACTTCCTGGTGAGCCGCGAGCTACCAGCCGACGAGATCCTGGCACAGCAAGTGCAACGCTGGGCAGCAACATACACAATAGTAAACAGAGAGCTTGTCAGGCGCAGCATGACTGGTGTTTTTCAACGCTTCGTCGAGCCAGAGAAGGGCAAAGAAATCCTCAAATATACTCATCAAGGCGAGTGCGGTCACCACACGGCCTCCTAATCCCTTGTCGCCAAAGCTTTCCGCCATGGTTTCTTCTGGCCGACTGCTTTGGACGATGCCAAGGACCTGGTCAAGAAGTGCAAGGATGCTAACGTTTCAGTTCTAAGCAGCACCTGTTGGCTTTTGCACTCAAGACCATCCCCGTCACATGGCCTTTCACCGTCTAGGGGCTGGATATGGTGGGCCCGTTCCAGACAGCACACGGCGGCATGACTCATCTGCTAGTCGCCGTGGACAAATTCACTAAGTGGATTGAAGCAAAGCCAATCAAGAAACTGAATGGTCCGACTATTGTGACATTCATTGCGGATATAACCATCCGGTACGGTGTGCCGCACAACATCATCACCGACAACGGCACAAACTTTGCCAAAGGCCTTGGCCCATTTCTGCGCGATGCAGGGCATCCGACTAGGCTTAGCGTCCGTTGCCCATCCGTAGTCAAACGGCGAAGTCAAGCGAGCCAACGGACTCATCCTATCCGGCATCAAGCCCTGACTGGTCGAGCCACTGGAGCGCTCGGTAGGCTGCTAGATCAATGAGCTGTCGGCCGTCTTCTGGAGTCTCCAAACCACGCCGAACAAATCAACCGGCTTCACTCCTTTCTTCCTTCTGTACGGGGCCGAGGCCGTCATCCCAACTGACAGCGAGTTTGACTCACCTCGCGTCACCATGTACATGGAGGCGGAAGCAAAGGAAGCACAAGAAGACGGTGTCGACCTGTTGGAAGAGGGCCGGTTGTTAGAACTCAGCCGGTCCGCCATCTAGCAGCAGGGCTTGCGCCGCTACCACAGCCGGAAGTTCAGACCTCGATCTTTCCAAGAGGGAGACCTTGTGCTCTGACTGATCCAGCGAACAGCCGGCCAACACAAGCTCTCGGCCCCATGGGAGGGCCCTTTTGTCATCAGCGAAGCCTTGGGAAACGACTCCTACTACCTCATCAACGCGCAGAAACCTAGGGCGCACAAGAGGGACGATTCCGGCAAGGAGACGGAGCGTCCATGGAATGCAAATCTCCTTCGAAGATTTTACAATTAATGCAATATGTACCACACTATCTTTTTGTGTTAAGAGCAAAGACATCGGGTCCCTCGAGGAGCACTCTGGGCTGCCCTTATATCTATATGATAATATTATTCCTATGAATGAGTTTTTCTTTTCTTCCTTCCGCCTAGCACTAGGTCCGACCAGTCGGCCCGGGGGCTCACCGCCTTGTCCTATGATGATAAGACCTGCGGTCGGACAAGTATTGTGCCAACATATAAGCCCTCTCTTGCCATGTAACAACCCGGATGTAACTTTCCATATTTGTAACTCCGACTCTTGCCATTTTCGGCTTTATGATATGATATTCCCTTCATAGTTGGGCTTTTGTCTTCCGTTTTGTATTTTGTTCAGGTCATGCATTTCATATCATGTCATCATGTGCATCGCATTTGCATTAGTGTTCGTCTCATGAATCCGAGCATGTTCCCAGTTGTTCGTTTCGTAATCCGACACTCCCACATGTAGCCGGTGCACCCCTCTTGTCTCTTTTTGTGAGCGGGACAAAAATGTTCTCGTAATGGCCCGAGATTTGTCAAGTAGCCTCATCACCGGTAGGCCGCCTGCCAAATTTCGTTCCATTTGGAGGTCGTTTGATGCCCCAGCGGTTAACCAGGTAGCCGCAAAAGCCTCTTTTTGTGTGTAGGCGAACATGCCTCCAAAACAGCCAATAACCCATCTAAACCCCCTCCATGCTCTCCGTTGTTGGATCACGATCGTGTGGACGAAAACCACATCTTATTTTGACACTTCTAGCTCCCTCTACCTACAAATATGCACCCCCCTTCAAAAATCACGGACGAAACCATAGACAAACTCCTCCCCATGCCGCCGGATGCATCCGCCCACGCCGAACACCTCCCCCCGGCCACACCATCGTGACCAATCGCCCGCCGACACCTCAGTGCCACTGCAGCCCGGGCCTATGACTGCGCCGCCATGTGGCTCCTCCCCGCGCCCACTTCGCCGCCTCACCCGCCGGCCCGCCGAGGCCCATCGCGGGTCCTTCCCGGCCTGCGCGTCCGCCAGCCGCCGCCCGCTTGTCCCGCCGCGCTCCCCCCCCCCCCGGTGCCGGCTCGCCGCGTCTGCCCGACGCCGGCGCGCCAGAGCTCGGCTTCGTTCCCCGACTTCCTCCGGCCAGATCCGATGCCCTGGCACCTGGATCCGGCTACCCCTGTCCTTCTCCGGCGACCGCCCCTAACTCCGGCGAGTTTGCGGGCCATCCTCGATCCACGTGCCCCAACCTTAGATCTGGAATTTTGGAGGGTAAAAATCGACAGTCCCGAAAGTCCCTATTAGTTTTATGCCATCTTCATCATGTCATTTCTCGGTGACCGTGACTTCAAATTATGCATATGATATGTCGAAATGTTCGTCTCATTAAGATCTTCATGTTATTCGCACTTGCATGCATGTTACTGTCCATATTAATGCCATTATCATTGTTGCAAGACTGCTATAAAATGTTGTCTGCTGGAATTTAACAGATCTTGGTGATTTGTCATTTTTGTTGCATTTTGTGCGTGCATCCTATGAGCATGATGTCTACATGTGTTTTGAACTACATCTTGCCACATTTATAGGTGTGCAAGCATTGTATTTTTGTGATCTATGTAGTGATTAGCACAAGCATGAAAAGTAGGCTCCGTGATGTTGCTGCTTCCAGGCACTTAGGATTTTGCCAAGTCCTTTTCCTGATGTTATTTTTGATGCCATGTAAACTTTTGAGTACCATGAGATCCATGCTTATTTTGAGATACTTCAGTAAGGATGTTTTGAACATGTGGTTATTCTCCACTCATTAATGCATCTTGTAATTATGGAGGGCTCTAGCATGTCATTTTCTTGCTCTACTTTGGCTAAATAATGTTCCTGGCAGATTGCTAACATGGTAATCAAAATTGCCATGTGTTTTGCAAGTGATCCATGTATCCTATGAACTTTCTGTTGCCATGTTTAGCTTCATGAACATGTCTTCTTACCGTTGATATGCTTGTGTTGTCATTTAATGCTTTTTGGTGTGTGAAATGAGCTTGCAAAGTTGCTATCATGAATTTGTTTCTGCCATGTCCTGAATTTCACCATGTATGACTCTGTTTATAAAACTTGCTATGTTTACATGGGTGCCATCATATCTTTTGCGCCTTTTTTGCTCATGTTCAGTAAGGAAGTTTTGTTCTATGCATTTAGTAGAAACATGCCATGCCTTAGTTTTCCATGATATGTTCCTGTAGCATGTTGTTTCCTAGCTCTAAACATTGCTTCCTGATGCTATTTATGCCAGGTTAGTATTTTCACTTAGTCTGTGAAGCTGATAACTTTTGCACTTTTGCCATGCTTGTTAGAACCTGTTCTAATGTGATTTAGCCGTAGCTCAGTGTTCATGTTTTGTCAAGCATATCTTGTACATCACTGCCATATGCTTTGTTGTTGCATTCTAAGTGCCATCATGCTGTTAATCGCAGATTTGCACCATTCTTGTGTTGCTTATCATTTGCAAACCGTGTATCTGTTTCTAGTGATCCTTATATCGATTTCGACTGAAATTACCCCATCTTTCCAGCGGCATACTTGGTTTGCCACGTTGATTTCTTGATCATTCTTTCCCTTCCGGAGCACGCATATGCATTGCTTATCATATCTTGCATATCATGCCATGTATTGCATCATGTTGCTTGTGCATTGCACCGTGATTGATTGTTGTTCCATTGCTTGTGTTCTTGCTTTGGGTAGAGCTAAGAGACGAGTACGTGAACGAGGAACCTGTTGAGTACGCTAACGAGGATCAAGCTTTCGACAACTCTGAGAACATTGCAGGCAAGATGACCATACCCTCGATATCACTTCTATCTTTGCTTGCTAGTTGTTCGTTCTATTGCTATATTGCGCTACCTACCACTTGTTATATCATGCCTCCCATATTGCCATGTCAAGCCTCTAACCCACCTTCCTAGCAAACCGTTGTTTGGCTATGTTACCGCTTTTGCTCAGCCCCTCTTATAGCGTTGCTAGTTGCAGGTGAAGTTGAAGTTTGTTCCATGTTGTAACATGGATATGTTGGGATATCACAATATTTTATATTTTAATTAACGCATCTATATACTTGGTAAAGGGTGGAAGGCTCGACCTTATGCCTGGTGTTTTGTTCCACTCTTGCCGCCCTAGTTTCCGTCATACCGGTTTTATGTTCCTTGATTTTGCGTTCCTTACACGGTTGGGGTTATGGGACCCCCTTGACGGTTCACTTTCAATAAACTCCTCCAGCAAGGCCCAACCTTGGTTTTACCATTTGCTTACCTACCACCTGTACCTTTCCATTGAGTTCTGCAGACTCAAGGGTCATATTTATTTTAAACCCCCGGGGCCAGTGCTCCTCTGAGTGTTGGTCTGAACTGGGCAACCTGTGAGGCCACCTTGGGGAAACTTGAGGGCTGGTTTTACTCGTATCTTGTCCCATCCGGTGTGCCCTGAGAACGAGATATGTGCGACTCCTATCGGGATTTGTCGGCACATCAGGAGGCTTTGCTGGTCTTGTTTTACCATTGTCGAAATATCTTGTAACCGGGATTCCGAGACTGGTCGGGTCTTTCTGGGAGAAGGAATATCCTTTGTTGACCGTAAGAACTTGTGATGGGCTAAGTTGGGACACCCCTACAAGGCATAAACTTTCGAGAGCCGTGCCCGCGGTTATGTGGCAGATGGGAATTTGTTAATATCCGGTTGTAGAGAACTTGTCACTTGACTTAATTAAAATGAATCAACTGCGTGTGTAGCCGTGATGGTCTCTTTTCGGCGGAGTCCGGGAAGTGAACACGGTCTTGTGTTATGCTTGAATGTAAGTAGTTTCAGGGCCACTTCTTGATCACTTCTAGCTTCATGACCGTTGCGTAGCTTCTCATCTTACTCTTATTTGCGTATGTTAGCCACCATATTTGCTTAGCGCTTGCTGCAGCTCCACCTCATTACCTTATCCTACCCATAAATAACTAGTCTTGATCTCGCGGGTGTGAGATTGATGAGTCCTTGTGGCTCACAAATACTTCCAAACAGTTGCAGGTGCCGACGACACCAGTGCAGGTGATGCTACCGAACTCAAGTGGGAGTTCGACGAGGACCTGGGTCGTTACTAGATTTTGTTTCCTGATGATCGGTAGTGGAGCCCAGTTGGGGTGACCGAGGATCTAGCATTTGGGGTTTATCTTCCTTTTTATTCGGATTTAACCATAGTCGGTCTATGAGTGTATTTGGATGATGTATGAATTATTTATGTATTGTGTGACATGGTGAGTGTAAGCCAATTCTTTATCCCTTTCTCATTCAGTACATGGGATTGTGTGAAGATTACCCCTCTTGTGACAAAACCACCATGCGGTTATGCCTCTAAGTCGTGCCTCGACACGTGGGAGATATAGCCGCATCGTGGGCATTACAAGTTGGTAATTAGAGCCATCCCCGACTTAGGAACCCCTGCTTGATCGAATCGCTGACATTGATGAGTCTAGAACAAAAATGTTTTGAGTATTAGGATTGTATATAACGGAGAGTAGGATTCTTTTTACTCCTCAGTCCGTTGTCGCTCTGGTGAGGTCTCCTGGCGTAGAAGTTTTGACTTTTTTCTCTCCTCAAATTTCACTAAAAAAAATTGTAGGATCACGCGGGTATCTTGGAATCGTTCCGATATTCTTGTGACGAGAACATTGTTCTTGGTGCCTCCTGACATTTTGGGGTTGTGGCAGTGTCCCAGCGAGTTGAGCTCTGAGGTGTTGTCGTCACAATTTTATCATTGCAGTTCTGCAATACCTGAGTTCGCCGACATCAAAAATCTCTTTTATGCAGTTGTTGGTGAGATAACCTCGATCCCACCCAGTACTAGGGTGGGAGTTCGGGAGTATTGCCATAACTCGTATAACGGATGCTTTTCTAAGGTTGAGGTACATGATTTCCGAAGGTTTGTTGGTTATGTGTTGAAGGATGGATATAGCTGGATGTAAGAATTGTTAGTTTGGGTGAGATGTTATGCCTCCCCTGTATCCCCAACACCTGATTGCATAAACCAGAAAGTTTCGGGAGTTTATAGGTGGGAATTAAAGTAGCTCTAGTATTTCTTCCCGCAAATATTTGGTTTGTGATTGGGTAATCCTTACCACTTATTTGTTCATAATTATACTTTGTTGTTTCATTCATCAACATTTATCTAAGTGGCTTCTCAACTTAATGGAAGTGTGATGATTTACTTTGGAATTCATTCGTTCATCCTTGTTCGAATGGTTATTGTGAAGACTATATGTTGCAATTTCTATCCGTTGATTCAACTTGTCTATCTGTCTATTAAGATTCTAACGGATGTCACCCTCTTCAGGATGGCTCCTCCAATGCGTCTGAATCCGGAACGCAATGATGGGAGTCAGGCGAACCCTCCGCCATAAACGCCAACACCCAGATGCTTTTGCAACTCTTGCAAGAGCGCAACCAAGGTCAAGGCAACCAAGGAAATCAAGGCCAAGGGAATTTCAACAATCAGCCTCAGTTTGCTACCCTCAACCAGTTCCTTGCAAACCAGCCGAAGTCTTTTAGCAACTGTGTCGAGGCCACAGACGCCGACGATTGGCTCGTGGACATCTGGAAGCATTTTGAATGTAGCAATGTCAGGCCTGAGGACTTTGTCAAGTTTGCTTCGTTTCAACTCAAGGACCAAGCTGCTGATTGGTATCAACAATACAAAGATTCCATAGTAGGTCGTGTGATTACATGGGATGATTTCCGCCGAGACTTCAAAGCTCATCATATTCCAACAAGTGGTGCTGAGAGCAAGAGTGAGGAATTCCGCAATCTCAAGCAAGGCAGCATGTCTGTGTGCCAATACAATATCCAGTTTCAGAAACTTGCTTTCTTGGCTAAACAAGACGTTCCTGACAAAAAGAGCATGATCTATCAATTCAGAAGTGGCCTCAGAGAAGATCTGCAGTTAGCTCTCGTGCTTCTTGAGCCGACTGAATTCGATCAATTCTATAACATGGCACTCAAGCAAGAAGCTTCTCAGCTCAATTGTGAGGCTTCTAAGAAGAGAGTCAGGGATGCAGTTCAGTCTTCTTCTTCCTCACAAGTGGCAACTAAGCAACAGAAGTTCTGGCTTTCGCCTCCTCCTTTGTTTCGTCAGCCTTACTAGAAGAAGAGCAAAGGTGGCCATGGAACTTCCCACCCACCCAACCCAGGCTATCAGAACAAATCTCAGTCTCAAGCTCCAAGGTCAAGTGCTCCTTATCATCGTCCGCTCTCAGAGGTCACTTGCAACAAGTGTTAGCAGAAAGGTCACTATGCAAACAAGTTCTTCAACCAAAGGCGCCTTCCGCCTCCTCCTCCTGTGAGATTTTCTAGCAATGCAGTGGTCAAGCATAATCCCAAGCATGCTAAGGTGAACATGATGAACGCAGCTCAGGCAGAGGATTATTCTGAACTGATCATGGGTAATCTTCTAGTTAATGATATTCCTACAAAAGTTTTATTTGATACTGGTGCATCGCATTCTTTCATGTCATATCCATTTCCATTGAAGCACAATTTTTACACAGAGGCTTCACCTAAACCATTGAAAGTTGTTTCTCCGGCTAAGCGTTTGAGCTCTAGCATATTGGTTCCGAATCTCGGTATCAAGATGGGAAACTATAAATTTCTGTCTTCTCCAATTGTTCTTGGTGACTCGGATATTGATCTAATTCTCGGCATGGACTGGATTTCTAAGCACAAGGCTCGGCTTGATTGTGCTGCCAGGGAAATTCAATTGACACACTCTTTTGATGATGTGATCATCTATGCCGCTCGGGACGAAACCATTCGATTGTTTTCTCTCAATAAGAAGGGCGAGTTGAATGCCATCTCTCAGATTTCAGTCGTTTGTGAATATCAAGACGTCTTTCCAGAAGAGCTTCCGGGAATGCCTCCTCACCGGCCAATTGAATTCGTTATTGATCTTGAGCCTAGCACGAAAGCTGTTTGCAAGTGTCCTTACAAGCTTGGACTAGAGGAGTTGAAGGAATTTAAGAAACAACTCGATGAACAAGAGCGTCTGGGTCTGATCAGACCGAGTTCATCTCCATGGGGTTGTGGTGTTCTTTTTGTCCAGAAGAAGGATGTCACGGACCGACTTTGTGTCGACTACCGTCCAGTGAAAAAGAAGACTATAAATAACAAGTATCCACTTCCTAACATCAATGAGCTATTCGAGCAACTGAAAGGTGCTAAAGTATTCTCCAAGCTTGACCTCCATGTGGGTTATCATCAGATTAACATTCGTGAACAAGATATCCCCAAGACAACATTCAGAACAAGCTATGGTTCTTATGAATATACTGTCATGTCTTTCGGCCTTGTCAATGCTCCTCCAATGTTCTCTCGCATGATGAACTTCATCTTCAACCCCTACAAAAATGATTTCGTCCTGATGTATCTCGATGATATCTTGGTCTTCTCCAAGAATAGGGAGGATCATGCCAAGCATTTGAGATTGGTGCTCGACAAGCTCAGAGAGCATCAATTCTATGCGAAGTTTTCCAACTGTGAGTTTTGGCTTGATGAAGTTCTTTACCTTGGTCATATCATCTCCGCCAAGGGCATCACTGTTAATCCCGAGATGGTGTCTGCAATTGTGGATTGGGAACCTCCTCAGAATGTCAAGCAACTCCGTAGTTTTGTTGGACTTGCAAGCTATTGGCGAAGATTCGTTGAGAATTTCTCTAAGATTGCAAAGCCTCTTACCAACCTCCTTCAGAAGCATGTCAAGTATGTTTGGACACCTGAGTGTGACGTTGCTTTCAACACCCTCAAAGAGAAGCTAGTCGCATCTCCTGTCTTGACTCCTCCTGATGAATCCAAGCCATTCGAAGTTTTCTGTGATGCCTCTTTGTCTAGGCGCTGTGTTAATGCAAGAGAAGAAAGTTTTGGCTTATACCTCTCGCCATTTGAAGCCCAATGAAAGGAACTACCCCACTCACGATCTTGAGTTGGCGGCACTTGTCCATGCACTAATAACATGGAGGCATCTCTTGTTGGGAAGGCAAGTGGACATTTTTCACAAATCACATGAGCCTCAAGTACATCTTCACTCAACCCAACCTCTCAACCTCAGGCAAACTCATTGGGTCGAAATGATTCAAGAGTACAATCCGAGTATTGAATATACTCCAGGCAAGGCCAATGTGATTGTAGATGCTTTCAGCAGGAAGGCCTACTGCAACAACTTAATCCTCAAGCTGTTCCAACTGGATCTTTGCGAAGCTTTCCACAAACTGAACCTCCAAGTTGTTCCTCAAGGTTTTCTTGCCAACCTTCAAGTCTCCTACGTTTGAAGATCAAATTCGTGAGGCACAACTCCTTGATACCATGGTGAAGAGAGTGAAACATGGTATTGCCAAGAGCCAACCCAAATAAAAGTTCTTTCGCATTGATGAGAAAGACACTTTATTCTTCGAGGACCGGATTGTTGTTCCTGAAGGTGATCTAAGAAAGGTCATAATGAACAAGGTGCACAATTCTCTTCTTTCCATTCATCCTGGAAGTACGAAGATGTATCATGACCTCAAGAAGTCGTATTGGTGGACTCGAATGAAGCGAGAGATTTCTCAATTCATGAATGAATGTGATGCCTGCCGAAGGGTGAAAGCAGAACACCAACGACCAGCTGGTCTCCTCCAACCTCTTGCTTGAAGGAAATATGCCCTAGAGGCAATAATAAAGTTGTTATTTATATTTCCTTATATCATGATAAATGTTTATTACTCATGCTAGAATTGTATCAACCAGAAACTTAGTACATGTTTGAATACATAGACAAACAGAGTGTCACTAGTTTGCCTCTACATGACAAGCTCATTGAATCAATGATGGTTATGTTTCCTAACCATAGACATGAGTTGTCATTTGATTAACAGGATGACATCATTAGAGAATGATGTGATTGACTTGACCCATCCTTTAGCTTAGCGCGATGATCGTTTAGTTTGTTGCTATCGCTTTCTCCATAACTATACATGTTCCTATGACTATGAGATCATGCAACTCCCGAATACCGGAGGAACACTTTGTGTGCTACCAAACGTCACAACGTAACTGGGTGATTATAAAGGTGCTCTATAGGTGTCTCCGATGGTGTTTGTTGAGTTGGCATGGATCAAGATTGGGATTTGTCACTGCGATTGTCGGAGAGGTATCTCTGGGCCCTCTCAGTAATGTACATCACTATAAGCCTTGCAAGCAATGTAGCTAATGAGTTAGTTATGGGATGTATCATTATAGAACGAGTAAAGAGACTTGCCGGTAACGAGATTGAACTAGGTATTGAGATACCGACGATCGAATCTCAGGCAAGTAACATACCGCTGACAAAGGGAACAACGTATATCATTATGCGGTTTGACCAATAAAGATCTTCATAGAATATGTAGGAACCAATATGAGCATCCAGGTTCTGCTATTGGTTATTGACCGGAGACATGTCTCGGTCATGTCTACATAGTTCTCGAACCCGTAGGGTACGCACGCTTAGCGTTGGGTGACGATCTGTATTATGAGTTTATGTGTTTTGATGTATCGAAGGTAGTTCGGAGTCCCGGATTTGATCACGGACATGAAGAGGAGTCTCAAAATGGCGGAGACATAAAGATCGATATATTGGACGACTATGTTTGGACATCGGAAGGGTTCCAAGTGAAATTCGGGCATATACCGGAGTACCGGGGGGTTACCGAAACCCCCCAGGGAGTTTAATGGGCCTTATGGGCCTTAGTGGAAAGAGAGGAGGGGCTGCCTGGGCAGGCCGCACGTCACCTCCCCCTCTGGTCCAAATTGGACTAGGAAGCGGGGTCGGCGCCCTCCTTTCCTTCTCCCTCTTTCCTCCTTCCTTCTCCTACTCCTACTACATGGAAAGGGGGGGAATCCTACTCCCGGTGGGAGTAGGACTCCCCATGGGGCGCGCCATAGGAGGGCCGGCCCCCCCTCCTCCACTCCTTTATATACGTGGGAGGGGGCACCCCATAGACACACAAGTAGATCATTGATCTTTAGCCGTGTGCGGTGCCCCCCTCCACCATAATCCACCTCGGTAACATCATAGTGGTGCTTAGGCAAAGCCCTGTTCCGGTAACAACATCATTGAGGGAGTCCTGGATTAGGGGGTCTCCGGACAGCCGGACTATATCCTTTGGCCGGACTGTTGGACTATGAAGATACAAGATTGATGACTTCGTCCCGTGTCCGGATGGGACTCTCCTTGGCTAGGAAGGCAAGCTTGGAAATACAGATATGTAGATCTCCTCCCTTGTAACCGACTCTGTGTAACCCTAGCCCCCTCCGGTGTCTATATGAACCGGAGCATTTAGTCCGTAGGACAACAGACAATCATACCATAGGCTAGCTTCTAGGCTTTAGCCTCTACGATCTCGTGGTAGATCAACTCTTGTAATACTCATATCATCAGGATCAATCAAGCAGGATGTAGGGTATTACCTCCATCAAGAGGGCCCCAACCTGGATAAACATCGTGTCCCCTACTTCCTGTTACCATCTGCCTTAGACGCACAGTTCGGGACCCCCTACCCGAGATCCGCCGGTTTTGACACCGACATTGGTGCTTCCATTGAGAGTTCCACTGTGTCGTCACCGTAAGGCTTGATGGCCCTTCGATCATCGGTAACGATGCAGTCCAGGGTGAGGTTTTCCTCCCTGGATAGATCCTCGTATTCATCGGCTTCCCACTGCGGGCCAACTCGGTTGCCCATCTGGAGCAGATCAAGAGCTACGCCCCTAGCCATCAGGTCAGGTTCGGAAACCTAAACTACACTGCCGACATCTGCGGAAACTTAATCTTCGACGGATTCGAGCCCATGTCAGGTGCGCCGCACGATCACAACGAGCATGATTTAGCTCTGCCGTCGGACAGTGTTCGGGAGATCACACCTACAACTACTCCGGCCTTCAATCCGGAGCAAATAGGGCCATCCAAGGACGGAGGGTTAGACCCCACCATGGAGGCCGCTCTCAGTGGCGATGGAGCCGGATACTGACTTCACCCCTTACGAGAGTCGTGTTGCCGAACCACTAGATTCGTCTCCGGCCACGGACTCCAAGCCGCCTGCGTCCGTGCCTATCGAATCCGATTGGGCGCCGATCATGGAGTTCACCTCTGTGGACATCTTTTAGCACTCACCTTTCGGCGATGGATGCGGACGACGAAGAAATTCGCTGCCCACCCACCACCCACTTAGTAGGCACTGTCGACAATTTAACCGACATGCTCTACTTCGACTACGAAGACATCGACGGTATGGACGGTGATGCAGGATACGAACAGGAACCACCGCCCACAGGGCGCTGGACCGCCACCTCATCATATGATATATACATGGTGGACACCCCCATAGAAGGCAATGGCAACGAGACAGCGGAGGATGACCCATCCAAGAAGCAACCCAAGCGCCGACGTCAGCAGCACCGCTCTAAGTCCCGCCGTAGCAAAAGTAGAGATACCGGCACAAGAGACAATAACACTATGGATAGTGCCGAAGACAACAACAATCCCCTCCAGCACGATTTAGAGCGGGAGGGTAAACAAGCTAGCCCTCCAGAGCAGGCAACAGATGGAGAATCGGAGGAGGACAATTACATGCCTCTATCCGAAGATGAGGTGAGCCTCGGCGATGAAGAATTTATCGTGCCTATGGATCTCGTCGAGCAGGAGCGCTTCAAGCGCCGGCTTATGGCCACAGCAAATAGCTTGAAGAAAAAGCAACAACAGCTTCAAGCTGATCAAGACTTGCTAGCAGACAGATGGACCGAAGTCCTTGCGGCTGAGGAATACGAACTCGAGCGTCCCTCCAAGAGTTACCCAAAGCGCAGGTTGCTACCTCACCTCGAGGAGGAAGCATTGAAACCCACATCACCAGTGTACGAGGCGGCTGACAGGCCACCTCGTGGCCAAGCCAGAGTGGCGTTTCAGCCTGAAGTTCAACCTGCACCCCGCCGCCACAAAAATACCAAGGCCCGGGGAAACACACGGGACCTGCGCGACATACTGGAAAGCAGGGCAAATCATGCAAGGTCGATATATGGGTCAAGGGGGCGTGCGCCAACGCGCGACGATGACCGTCACGCCGGATACACCAAAAGTAAATCCGGCCGGGCTGAACACAGCAGACAAGACTCATATGAACTGCGTCGTAATATAGCCCGGCATAGAGGCGCCGCACACCCCCTATGCTTCACCGATGAAGTTATGGATCATGTCGTGGGTTTGTCACGGTAGATGTCCTCGTGAAAGGACTTAGTCGTGGAGCCATCGCAACGGGTTAGCTTAAAGGGGTTAAACCGGACAAGGGGACACGGGGAGTTTATACTAGTTCAGCCCCTTCGATGAAGGTAAAAGCCAACGTCTAGTTGTGATTGGTATTGCTAGGGTTCAATGACTAGGGAGCGAATCTGCTTTGACTAGCTCTCGAGTTGTTGTCTCTCGTCCCTAAACCGTTGCCGAGTCGTCCCTTTATATACATAGGTTGGCGCCCGCCGGCTTACATAGTCCCAAAGCCGGATCATAAACGTGTCCGGTTCGGTCACTATACTTCCTATCTTACAATGCAAGTTACATAATAAGGTCGGTTTACATCTACAGGCCTTAACTCGCCTTTGGGCCTTGGGCCTTCATAAAGCGCCATCATTCTTACGTCTTCATGGGCTTCTAATCTTCATAAAGTTAATCCGGCTACTCCTGGCCGGTTTATGCCCAGTAGTAGTATCCCCAACATTAGGCCCCAGATTGGTTTGATCTCGTTCATGTCAATCTTCAACACTTAGAAAAACTCTTCCTTTGCATCTTCACCTTAATCTTGTAAACCGCCGTGACGTCATACTCCAGGATCATGATAAACCGCCCTAACATCATCTATTCGTTGAAGCCGAAGATTACCTTCATTAATGCATATCCAATCATCGAGGCGACACCATTATTAACTATCCATTTTTGAGCTCCTCGATTCCCGCACTTGTGGCTTTATTGCTTCGCCTTATAAATAGGACCATAGGTCCTTCTCCTTTTTTCCCTTCGTCTCCTTCACTTCTTCTTCCTCCTCGTGACATCTCCGCCCCTGAGCGTCGCCGCCGTCACCGAGCTTCTCCTCTGCTTCGACAAGGGCCGCTGCATCAACCTGACCGTTACCAGAGACACGCGGTGATCCGCTGCTGCTTCTTCCTGCACCAGTAAGTTCCTCTTCTCCTCACCCCAGATCCGCTATTAGGGTTCGGTGTTCTTCATAACCTGAAGCTGTTCCTCCTTTAGTAACACCAATGGCTAGTTAGATCTTATTGTTTTCAGCGCCCTTTGTAGCTTAAACTCCTTTCTTCTTGTAAAGGCATCTGCTTGGTATCAAACTCATCTGAACTTACTGAACCTTTTGAGCACTTGAGACAAGAACATAATATATTTTGATTATCCAACACACGGCAGATCTGAAATTCCCATGCCAAACTGTGAAATTTGTTACCATAATTAGCCCTTTCTCACCTTAGATCTGTATCCTCTTTACCATATAGACAGTTTACCCTTGTAAAAACTATATATCTCATACCATTAGTCCCCTGGTAAACCGGCAAACCTCCTTTACATTCATTGTAACAGTCCGGTTTAACAACACATGTATACCCTTGATATGACTTTGTCATTCATTATTGTATCAGTCTCCGGTTTACGCAACTTCACATATCTGTATATTTTTAATCCATTGCATCTTGCGTACCACCATGAATGATTTGTAGACCGGCATTTCTTTTTCAGCTTTTCGTTTCATAATGGCCAAACAGTTTTTCGCTTGTAACTGGGCTCGTTCCCGGGTCACCGAAGAACAGTTAAATGGAATGGTCAATATCGGCACCTTGCCTAAGAAAACTGAAATTCGATGGCGAGTTCCAGGAACAGAGAATCCTCCTACCCGAGGCAGGGTGAGGTAGTGGTCTTTGTCGACCACATAGGCCGTGGTTTCAAACCACCCGGGTCGAAATTTTTCCGAGATGTGCTTGCCAGTTTCCAACTCCATCCTCAAGATATCGGACCAAATTCGGTGTCCAATCTATGCAACTTCCAAGTCTTCTATGAAGTATAATTACAAGAAGAACCAACTGCTGAGCTGTTCCGGGACTTTTTTCATCTGAACCAGCGTATAGAATTTGTGAACGGTCCCAACACTGAACTTGGTGGTGTCTCTGTTAAAAAGCAGAACGAAGTTGAATTCCCTCATGCCAAACTGCATAATCACCCTAAGGAATGGAACCAGACTTGGTTCTACTGCATAGATACCTCTCCTGAAGATGAGAACCCTCTTCCAGGCTACCGTGATCACCGGCTTTCCAACACTCATCCGATGCCGCAACGTTTAATTTCTGTGGAACAGGTCAAATATGCCCCTCAACTCGCCAAGCTCCGGGCCTTTATGGCCAACGATTTAACATGCGTTGATTTTGTGCGTTGCTGGATATCTTGGAGCGTCTTGCCACTAAGCTGCCGCCTCGGTTTAATGTGTGAGTACACCGATGAATTAGAAGACCCCCAACGCCACATCAACATTCAGGTGACCTATGAAGAGGTGACTGAAAGCATCAAGAAAATTTTGAATGAACCGGAATCAGTCTGTCGCCAAACCGGCTTGAACCCCTTCTACACTCAAAATAAACCGCCTACTGTAAGCACTATGCTTCCTTTTTATCTTTGATATCTTTAAATTGTTCAACTTGTAAACTTCCTTCTGTTTGTGTATAAACAGGGTGATGATCCCTTCTGGAAACGGAAATCCGCAGATAAAGCGGCAAAGCCATCCCGTCCCAAAACCAAAGCCGTCAAGCGTACCTCAAAGCGGAAAACAGCTAACCGGATCAACATGGAACTTGATGAAGATGCAGATGATCCAGAAGTTGAGGTAGAACTTGACTCACTTGGCTCCCTTTTCATGCACCTCATTAACAATGATCTTTATCAGGAGGACGTAGAAGGCAGCCAGGCTAATGATGTAGAGGTAATTACCCTTTCCTCCGGTTCAGACTCTATCCCAACACAAATAACTCATCAAGCGGTCCGGAAAGTAAGCTTTTCTCATCCTCTTGCTTACTTGGATCCAACATTTATTTTGAAGACACAGCAGCATGAAGCTCGCTGGAAAACCCGGCACAGTGGCGAGCAGGTCACTTCGGCCGGTTTACCTGATACTCCGGTTCGGAAGCGCCGAGCTGAGGTCTCTTCCACTTCTGACAATTCTTATCCAAAGGCAGGTTATTTCAGACAACCTCTTAATCCGTCCGGTTCAAATTATTAGGTGACACCTCCCTCATCCTCTGGCGAGTCAACAACAACCCAACTCCCTCCTCTTAAAATTGTAGCTGGGTAAGCATTCAAACCCTTTCTTCAAATGCATTGCAAATCTTGAATACGATGCTAAACCTTTTTTAATTTTGTTTGCAGAGCCAAAGCCAGACCCAGCAAGAAACCTCGGGTCAACAATCCGTCAGAAGACCAGGCGGTTTTTGAAGAAGAGCAAATAGGTGAACCGGACCAAACTCGTGAACCGGAGGGTCCTCATCCTGAAGCTACCTTTGATGAACCGCCCCTTCAAGACCAGAATATTGATGAACAACCAGAAGCTGATCCTGCTGTGCCTGACACTGAACTGGCAGCTCCAAACCGGGATAGTCCGGTGAGAGGTACTGATACTCCATCATCACCCGCAAAAACTACTGAAGGCCAAGGAGATGATGTTATCATTACTAGCATTGGCCACAGCTCTCCTGGCCATCCTGTAATCTTGGCCCAACATAGTGCCAAAGAAGAACATGCTGCCAGGGAAAAGGGTAAATGGAGCACTGACTTATCAAGCTATGCTTATCTCAGTGCTGAAGAACTTCACTCTGGTTCTTTAAACCGTCTGCACTCAAACTGTGACTATGAAGCCGGTTAGGTGAACCTGATGAAGGAACGCTGTGAGGTATTTTCATCTCTTTTTATTTCTTGATTCCAAAGTTGAAACACTATCCCAAGTAGCCCCCAAGGGCTGTTTTATGATGTTAATCTTAAACCGGGACTTTGTAATACTTTAATCCTCTCCTGCTGACCTTCAAATGTCAGGTCCTTAGTGAAAAGCAAAACTGATACTTTACCAATGTAATTATGTGGCTTTCCTCAGTATAGCCCCCAAAGGCCAGTTTAGCTGTGTGAGGTAATCCGGGTCTTGAATCCATGCGTTCATTTTGAACAGATGTACATTAGCCCCCAAGTGCCAAGGATAATGCTTGCCTTGTTTTGTAGACTTATAAAAGATGTATTGATAATAGAGCAAATAGGCGTTAGCCCCCAAGTACGAAGTGCATAACTTGTTATACACTTAGTACTTAGAAAATACATATCCTGTTGTTGACATATCTTCGCTGTTATAGGCCGAGCTAAGCAATAGAGATGCCCGAACCGATGATTTGCAAGAGAACGTGAAGTCCCAACAAGCAGAGGCTGTGAAAGCCAAAGAGCAGCTGACCAAAGCCTTGACAGCTATGGAAAAGCTAAAGGAGTCTTTTAACAAGGAACGTACTGACTGGGAAACCGAAAAAGTCAGTTTAACCAAAAGAGCTAAGGATGCCAAAGCAGCCCTGAAGCCAGTTGTAGAGGAACTAACTGGTTTGAAGCGGCAAATCAATGCCATGACGTCCGCTGTATTTGGTAAGTATCTCCTTATGATGTTTGTCCAATTCATGAGATCTTATTGTTTACCAGTTGGGATGATATTAAACCATGACAGGCACTCGCATTACTCATCTGGGCGCTGATATGCAGATGAAGCTTAAAGCGGCTTACACCTTAATAGAACAGCTTTACTCTGGATCCCAGCTTGCTATATGCACTGCAGCCTACAATAAACCGGCACCAACACTGATAAAAGAAACCCTTGAGAAGCTGGCCATGCTACCAGCCCGGATTACTAAACTGAAGAAGGCAGCCGCAAGAGCAGGAGCGCTGACCGCACTAATCCGGGCCAAAGCATGGATTACGGATCTTGAAGCGGATGAAATCATTAAAGGATATCCAGGTGTGAAAGAGGACGGTTCAAACTTCGACAATGATGATCTCCGAAGGCTGACCAAGGAGATGCGGCCAATAGCCAGCAAACTGGCAGAAGACACAGATTTATCTCATTTCCAGCCGGCTTACGACACTGACGGGAAGAGACAACCTGCCGAAATCCATGAAGTCGAAGAACTTGTGCCTCCAATCCGTAAGCATACTTACGCTCCTGACATTAACCCCTCCAGCCTTATCCATGAAGAAGTCGTGTTTCAAGCTTTAACCGGAATCGATTGGTCAACGGTTGATTTCCAGCGTCTGGGAGGGATGAAGAAAAAGTGATTGCACCAAATGATCCTCAACCGTCAACACTTCCAGACGAAGCATCTTAAAACGGCCGCCGGTTTACCAGCTATTGTGTGCCACTGCTTAGAAACAATTATTCAATTGGAGCCATTTTGAAGTTTCTTGTAATAGGATAGCAAAAAACCCCTTTATCTGTCATGCCATCGAGCATGTTTTATGGTGCTTTGCCATTGTGAGAACTTGCTCCACTTTTGGAATTCATGTATGCATAATCCCTTATGTTCCTGCACATGAAAACTAAAAAGCATCCTAGTGGTTTACCACTAGACGGGTTATGATGCCCAAAAGCCATACACAACTTGGATGGATAACCAAAGTTTGTAGTAATCCGATAAAATAAGTAATACCAGTGATATACCTCATTGGCTGACCAACTGCTTGTATGGTACAGGTAAAAACATTAATCCGGAGTGTTGATAACTCCTGGCCCTCTTGCCGGTTCATGTAGAAATCATATTGGGCTAAAAAGCCGTTGAGTTGTTTGTATAAGAATGGTGACATCTAGTCAAAACTAGACTGGAGCAGTTTGCTACCGGTTTAAAAATCTGATCACGTACTGACAACTAAGTGTTGAAAGTCAAGCTGGGTTGTAATGAACACCGGTTTGTTAGAAAAAATGTTTATAAATCCCTTATCATAAAAATAGCAAAAACAATAGAAATATGCAAGGCTTTTCATGGGCTGCCAGGGCCTAAATCGAGGCTTTTCATGGGCTGCTAGGCCGCTGAGTTAAACCATTTTGCAAAGCCTTTTAAGATGGACCTCAATCTTTAACCAATCACCGTTTTAACTTTGACAAGTTCAGGGTCCATGAGATTGACTTGTCAAACATTTGATGGGTCATACCAGGTTTACCTGGATAGAGTGGCTTACTTAAAGAGGCAGGATAACCCGGGGTTTTAGGTGAATACACCTGCCTTCCAAGCCTGGCTTGATAGCCTAGTACAAGGGTTCAAAACTCATTGTTCTTTTAGAGGCAAGGAGCCCCCAGGTAACATGTGAGCTATGCTTGGTGGTTACCCATGTTTGAGCTGTGCTAAATGCAACAGACTCTCTTTGGCTCCACATAATTTCCTTTTGGCTTAACGCCTATCAAGAGGTGTACCTATGGTGTGATAACAACCAAGCCCCCTAGTGATATACCTTTGTTGTGTTAAACCGATCAAGAGGTGTAGCTATGGTGTGACAACAACCAAGCCCCCTAGTGATATCCCTTTGTGGTTTCAAACCGATCAAGAGGTGTAGCTATGGTTCAGATTCGACCAAGCCCCGTAGTGATTTTCTTTATATCCGTGCGGCCGCCGAGACCGGTTTAACAAAATTCCGCTTTGTCAGTAGAAACACTTGTAAGCTCACACACGATGTAAAAAGGAACAGGGGCCCCGCTTTATTCGAGGCTCCGGTTTATTATATAATATATACATTGTCATAAATATGTACATATGAAGAGCCTGTGGCTCAAGTATAGTAAGGCCGAAGAAGAGCTATATTCCACGGCCGCTTGGTCTCCTCCTCCGATTTACGTGAGTCTTTGTGCTCTCGAACCTCAATGAGGTAGTATGACCCATTGTGCAGATTCTTGCTGACCACAAAAGGTCCTTCCCAAGGTGGGGATAATTTGTGCATATTAGTCTGATCCTGGATGAGGCGGAGCACCAGATCGCCCTCTTGAAAAGTTCTGGTCTTAACCCGGCGGCAGTGATAACGTTGGAGATCTTTTTGATAAATCGCCGAATGTGCTGCTGCAAGATCACGCTCCTCATCTAACAGGTCCAGGGAATCCTGATGTGTTGTCTCATTATCAGCTTCAATATAAGCTGCCACACGTGGCGAGTCGTGACGTATGTCACTAGGAAGAACTGCCTCCGCTCCATAAACCATGAAGAAAGTTGTGTAACCCGTAGTCCTGTTGGGTGTGGTGTTGATGCTCCATAACACAGAAGGTAACTCCTCAAGCCAACAACCCGGTGTCCGCTTCAAAGGAACCATAAGCCGGGGTTTGATACCTCTCAAAATTTCTTGATTTTCCCTCTCCGCTTGACCATTAGATTGGGGGTGAGCCACCGATGCTATATCAAGCCGGATATGCTCACGTTGGCAAAATTCCTCCATCTCTCCCTTTGACAAATTAGTACCATTATCAGTAATAATACTGTGTGGAAAGCCAAACCGGAATATCACCTTTTTGATGAACTGAACCTCCGTGGCCGCATCACACTTACTGACTAGCTCTGCTTCCACCCATTTGGTGAATTTTTCAACTGCCACTAATAAGTGGGTCTTTTTGTCCTTGGATCGCTTGAAGGGTCCAACCATATCAAGCCCCCAAGTTCCAAGCGGCCAAGTTATTGGAATCATCCTCAACTCCTTTGCCGGACTATGAGCACGGCGTGCGAATTTTTGACAACCGTCACATCTTTTGACTAAATCCTCCGCATCAGCGTGAGCTGTTAACCAATAAAAACCGTGGTGAAAAGCTTTAGCCACCAAAGACTTTGAACCGGCGTGGTGACCACAATCCCCTTCATGGATTTCTCGTAAAATCTCACAACCATCTTGAGGAGAAACACAACGCTGAATTGCCCCTGAGACGCTGTAACGATGTAACTCTTCGTTGAGTATGGTCATCGACTTGGAACACCGGATTATCTGCCGGGCCGAGGTTTCATCCTCCGGTAATTCGCCTCGGTTCATGTAAGCCAGGTATGGGATTGTCCAATCCGGTATGACATGCAAAGCTGCCACCAATTGAGCCTTCGGATCAGGAATAGCCAACTCCTCCTCTGTTGGTACCTTGACCGACGGATTATGCAGCATGTCAAGAAAGACATTTGGTGGGACCGGTTTACGCTGAGAACCAAGGCGGCTTAAAGCGGCCGCCGCTTCGTTCTTTCGCCGGTCTATATGGTCCACCTGATAGCCCTTGAAGTGACCAGCCACTGTGTCCACCTCTCGTCGATATGCAGCCATGAGTGGGTCTTTAGAATCCCAAGTGCCAGACACCTGTTGAGCCACCAGATCTGAATCCCCAAAGCACTTAACCCGGCTTATGTTCATCTCCTTAGCCATCCGAAGACCGTGGAGTAAGGCCTCATACTCAGCTGCATTGTTAGTACAAGGGAACATTAAACGAAGGACATAACAAAACTTGTCACCTCGTGGGGAAGTTAGTATGACTCCAGCCCCCGAGCCCCCCAACTGTCTGGATCCATCAAAGTGAATAGTCCAATATATGTTATCTAGCTTTTCCTCTGGTGTCTGCAACTCTGTCCAATCATTGATGAAATCCACGAGCGCTTGGGATTTAATTGCTGTGCGAGGCATGTATTTGAGCCCATGAGGCCCAAGCTCAATAGCCCACTTAGCAATCCAGCCAGTTGCTTCTCTGTTTTGAATGATATCTCCCAGAGGGGCTGAACAGACCACTGTGATAGGATGACCTTGAAAATAATGTTTGAGCTTCCGGCTTGCCATAAACACTCAATACACCAGTTTCTGCCAATGTGGATACCTCTGCTTTGATTCACTGAGCACCTCACTGATACAACAAACCGATCATTGAACCGGATATTCCTTTCCAGCTTCCTTGCGCTCCACCACAATAGCCACGCTAACAGCTCGAGCATTAGCAGCCACATACAGCAATAACGGCTCTTTATCGATCGGGGCTGCAAGCACAAGTGGTTCAGCTAACTGTCTCTTCAGATCCTCAAATGCTTTATCAGCCGCCTCGCTCCAGAAAAAATCATCTGTTTTCTTTAGCATCTGATATAGAGGGATAGCCTTCTCCCCAAGATGACTGACAAAGCGGCTCAAAGCCGCAATTCGGCCGGCCAAACGTTGAACGTCATTGATACACGCTGGTTTAGCCAAAGATGTAAATGCTGAGATTTTTTCCGGATTAGCCTCAATGCCTCTGTTTGACACCAGAAAACCCAAGAGTTTGCCTGCCAGGACACCAAAGACACACTTTTCCGGATTGAGCATCATCTTGTAAACCCAGAGGTTGTCAAAGGTTTGTCTCAAATCATCTATCAATGTTTCCTCCTTCCTGGACTTTATCACAATATCATCTACATATGCATGAACATTGCGCCCAATCTGCTTATGAAGACAATTCTGAACACAACGTTGATAAGTCGCCTGGGCACTCTTGAGCCCAAAAGGCATGGAGACATAGGAGAAGGCTCCAAAAGGAGTTATAATAGTTGTCTTCTCCTGGTCCTTAACTGCCATTTTGATCTGATGATAACCACAATAAGCGTCCAAAAAACACAAACGGTCACAACCCGCCGTAGCATCAATAATCTGATCAATATGAGGGAGGGCAAAGGGATCTGCAAGGCAAGCCTTGTTCAAATCTGTGTAATCTACACACATACGCCAAGTGTCATTTTTCTTAAGAACCAGCACTGGATTAGCCAACCACTCTGGGTGAAAGACCTCCATGATAAACCCCGCGGCCAACAACCGAGCTACCTCTTCACCAATAGCCTTGCGCCTTTCTTCATTGAAGCGGCGGAGAAACTGCGGGACCGGTTTAAACCTAGGATCAATGTTAAGTGTGTGCTCAGGGAGTTCCCTGGGTACACCTGGCATGTCAGAAGGTTTACATGCAAAGATGTCCCGGTTTTCATGGATGAACTCGATGAGCGCGCTTTCCTATTTGGGATCCAGGTTACCGCTGATGCTGAACTGCTTGGATGAATCCCCAGGAACAAAATCAACCATCTTAGTATCTGTGGCTGATTTAAATTCAACGCCGATCATGTTCCGTAGTTGGATTTTTCAAAGAAGTCATATCTGCCGGATCAACTTGGTTTTTATAAAACTTCAGCTCCTTCGTGGCACAAACCGACTCAGTATAAGCCGCATCACCTTCCTCACATTCCAAAGCGATCTTCCTGCGCCCGTGTACTGTGATGGTCCCCTTATGACCTAGCATCTTAAGCTGTAGATAAACATAACACGGCCTCGCCATGAACTTAGCGTAAGCCGGTCGCCCAAACAAAGCATGATACGGACTTTTGATTTTCACCACCTCAAAAGTCAATGTTTCTGATCTTGAATCATGATCATCTCCAAAAGCAATCTCTAAGGCTATCTTGCCCACTGGATATGCAGACTTACCAGGCACCACACCATGAAAAATGGTGTTTGACGGTTTAAGATTCTTATCTGTCAACCCCATACGACGGAAGGTATCATAATATAGAATGTTGATACTATTTGCTCCATCCATGAGTACCTTAGTGGACTTATATCCCCCAACTTGAGGGGCCACCACTAATGCCAAATGACCTGGATTGTCAACTCGGGGCGGGTGATCCTCTCTACTCCATAAAATGGGTTGCTTACACCAGTGCAAATACTGAGTGATACGTCTCCAACGTATCTATAATTTTTGATTGCTCCATGCTATATTATCTACTGTTTTGGACATTATTGGGCTTTATTATCCTCTTTTACATTATTTTTGGGACTAACCTATTAACCGGAGGCCCAGCCCAGAATTGTTGTTTTTTGCATGTTTTAGGGTTTCGAAGAAAAGGAATATCAAACTGAATCCAAACGGAATGAAACCTTCGGAAACGTGATTTTCTCATCAGATAAGATCCAGGAGACTTGGACCCTCCGTGAAGAAAGCCACGAGGCGGTCACGAGGGAGGAGGCCCCCCCTAGGGCGCGCCCCCTTGCCTCGTGGGCCCCTTGAAGCTCCACCGACGTACTTCTTCCTCCTATATATATCCACGTACCCCCAAACGATCAGACATGGAGCCAAAAGCCTAATTCCACCGCCGCAACTTTCTGTATCCACGAAATCCCATCTTGGGGCATGTTCCGGAGCTCTGCCGGAGGGGGCATCGATCACGGAGGGCTTCTACATCATCATCCAAGCTTCTCCGATGAAGTGTGAGTAGTTTACTTCAGACCTACGGGTCCATAGCTAGTTGCTAGATGGCTTCTTCGCTCTTTTTGGATCTCAATACAATGTTCTCCCCCTCTCTCGTGGAGATCTATTTGATGTAATCTTCTTTTTGTGGTGTGTTTGTTGAGACCGTTGAATTGTGGGTTTATGATCAAGTCTATCTATGAATAATATTTGAATCTTCTCTGAATTCTTTTATGTATGATTGGTTATCTTTGCAAGTCCCTTTGAATTATCATTTTGGTTTGGCCTACTAGATTGGTTGTTCTTGCCATGGGAGAAGTGCTTAGCTTTGGGTTCGATCTTGCAGTGTCCTTTCCCAGTGACAGAAGGGGCAGTGTCGGTGTCAAAACCGGTGTATCTCGGGTAGGGGGTCCCGAACTGTGCGTCTAGGCCGGATGGTAACAGGAGACAAGGGACACGAAGTTTTACCCAGGTTCGGGCCCTCTTGATGGAGGTAAAACCTTACGTCCTGCTTGATTGATATTGATGATAGGGGTGTTACAAGAGTAGATCTACCACGAGAGCAGAGAGGCTAAACCCTAGAAGCTAGCCTACGGTATGATTGTATGTTGTGATTGTTGTCCTACGGACCAAAACCCTTCGGTTTATATAGACACCGGAGAGGGTTACGGTTACACAAGGTCGGTTACAAAGGAGGAGATATCCATATACGTATTGCCTAGCTTGCCTTCCAGGCCAAGTAGAGTCCCATCCAGACACGAGACGAAGTCTTCAATCTTGTATCTTCATAGTCTAACAGTCCGGCAAATGGAGATAGTCCGGCTGCCCCTGAACCAGACTTCAATGACGATGAGTCCGGTGCGCAGTATTGTCTTCGGCATTGCAAGGCGGGTTCCCTCTCCGAATACATGACAGAAGAAGTTGAATACGAGGATAGTGTCTGACCTTGCAAAATAAGTTCCACATTTCACCGTAGAGAGAATAATGTTTTCGTAGATCTAATCCGCTAGCTTGTTTTGGCAACATGACGTTACGTCATGGCCCGGTGATTATTCGAACTGTTTCTTTTAACCAGCCCCGCA
The DNA here is from genome assembly GCF_056163025.1 of Triticum urartu. Classification (NCBI taxonomy): domain Eukaryota; kingdom Viridiplantae; phylum Streptophyta; class Magnoliopsida; order Poales; family Poaceae; genus Triticum; species Triticum urartu. Next base: position 143,941,759 of record NC_141879.1, on the reverse strand, counting down.
CATAATGCGAGGCAGTTTTTCGACACATCTTGTCAAAGCAGAGATCGTGTCCCCTTATTACGGGATTCTCATCAATACGGGCGTGGGTAACCCAACCGTGTCTAGGACTCCTAGATTATAGGCAATTCCTAAACGGCTACGGAGAGGACGCTTGGTATTCACCCTCTTTATAAAGGGACGGGGTTTTTGCTTTTTCTCTCTCATGCTCAATCGAACCCTTCCTCTGCCTCAAGTTCTAACATCGAAAGCCCAGGTTAGGTGCTCCGGATCTTCAATCATGTCCGGATCTAGCCTTCAAGGCCGATGGATGCCCTCCTCCGTGACAGAAGAGGACATTAAGAAGTTGAGGGAGGCCAGATACCTGACCGCCGAGGTTTCGCATCGGCTGCCTGCTCAAGGGCAGGTCGTCCCTACTCCCGAACCCAACGAGAACGTTGTGTTCGTCTCCCACTTCCTCCGAGGTCTAGGCCTCACTCTAGATCCTTTCGTCAGGGGCTTGATGTTCTATTACGGGCTAGATTTCCACGATCTAGCATCGGACTCCTTTCAACACATCACGACATTTATTGTCGTGTGTGAGGCCTTCCTCCGTGTGACCCCTCACTTCGGCATGTGGCTCAAGACCTTTGAAGTACAACCGAAGATTATCAAGGGGCAACATGCAGCGTGCGGAGGTGCATCAATAGGCAAGATGGAAGGAGCTCCATGGCTGAAAGGTTCCTTTCTAGGGGTGTCTGAATTATGGCAACGGGAGTGGTTTTACGTCACGGCTCCCAGAAGTGCCAAGTGGGCGGCTGCCCCCGCTTTCCACCCGGGCCCCCCACCACAACTGATCTCATGGATTAGCAGGGGTCTGAGATGGGGTCCATCCAAGGACATGCCTATACTGCACAGCCGCATCCTAGATCTCTTCGAGGGAGATTTTAATTTGGTTGCGGTAATACAAGTTATGCTGGTTCGTCAAGTCCAGCCTTGCAAACGCCGGCCCCTGCGCTTGTGGGAGTTCAACCCAGAGGGGCCACGTGCCATTCAAAGTTTCCTCGGCCTGACGCACGAGGAGATGTACAAGTCATTCTTCGGACCTCAAGTGGAATGTCCGGATATCACCGAGGATGTGGGCCTGAGCAGTAACCGCGCCGCCGAACAAGTAAGAAATCCCCTAGCCGAACACGCTATCTTTTATTCGAAGTTATTTCTGAGAGTTCGCTTTTTGACTAGGACTGGCTAACAAAGGCGAAGATGATTCGGTGTTTGGCCACCCTCCCTGAGGGTTTGGAAAATCCGGTATTGGAAAAGATGCTCTAGGTCACACCTTGCCCGGAGCCCTTGAAGGAAGATACCGAGGGAGATAATACGGGCGGACGCGGGCCCCCATCGCTATTCGCTCCAACTGAGGGAACGAGCATCTCCATGAAGGAGGATGATCGGGGTAGGAAAAGGACTGCTTCCGAGGATCCGGAAGCCGAAGCCTCCAAATGGGAGAAGAGGTCTCCCACTGAGGGTTCTGCCTTGGGGGGTGCTTCTGCCGCACAGAGTCCACGGGGGATCAGCCTTCCAACGAATCGTATGTGATCCAAAATATTTCAATAGTAAGGGTATGCTATCTTTTTCCTCTGAGAAAATAACCATCGCATCTATCTTGCAGTTCGGGCCTCAGCCCCTCTCAAATGAGCTCGTCTTCGGGGGATCTTCTTCCAGAGAAGATGGGGAGTGAAACGCCTCCCCCAGACTCCTCCGCTCCAGAAGCGGGCGACCCCGAAGTGTCGTCGTGGAGGGCCTCTCCGGATCCGGTGAGGCCAGAAGATAATCCCATAGACCCCCAAAGTCCCCAGTCTCCGGCTCCCGAAGAGAGCATACGAAAGAGTCTGGCACCATCTGGTGTGCGGTCGGACGCTCTGGGGGAGTTGGTGGGGCAAGCGGCTGTCTCAGAAGAGCACCGTACGCTGATGGGTACGGTGATGGAGAGAATCTCGTCCGCTGAAAGCGGATTATATGAAGCCTTTATGAGTCTATTGACAGGCTTTGAGGTATGTGAAATAATATGTGATAGTACTGCACATGTTGTAGTAGCCCCTGAGACTCTGGTTGTCGTCGAGAACGGCGGCGAACAGAGGATCATATTCCTAGGTAATAACCAAACTTCCTTCATGTGCAGGTGGTGGGAGATCCGGTGGCTAGCCGGACTAGGGAGTTTTCCCAATTAAAACGGCAACTGGATGCAGCAGACGCCGACATCGAGCTTGTTAACAAGAGGCTTGACGAGGCACAGGGTAAGTGTTATTATCCGGTGAACGCCACATAGTAAGAGTAGCATAATACCAGTATCTTTAATATGTTGTGACCGCAGATGGAGCTGCCACCATGGAAGCCTTGCCGGCGGAACTTGCCCGAGCCAAGGAACAAGTGAGGATTAGTAATGCGGCTGCTTTAAAGGCAGCCAAAGAGTTGAAAGCCGAGAAGGCCGCACATTGCGAGAGCCAGGAGAAGATGGCCAAGATGGCCGTAGAATTTAAAGACACTGCCGACCGTTGTCAGTTCCTTGAAAAAGAAAACCGAGTGAAGGCAACGGACCTTGAGAAGGCCGCGACGGCAGACAAAGACACCAGTTCTGCTATGAGAGGGAAGAAGGAGGAGCTGCGGGAAGCCGGGGATATTGCGGCTAGGAAACCCTTCATGTTACGGAGGAAGTTCAGAGATCCTCGGTATGCCTGTATGCCCCTCTAGACCGGCTTGGAGTTCGGCAGATGCGTATATGGATTTGGCGGCGAGCGTTGCCGATGCGGCCAAGTACTTCCAAGGTCAGACAGATCGTGAAGTGGACAAGCTGTTCTGGACACAATTCCACGTTCCAGGGCGTCCGCTTTCATTGACTGACCAACTAGCCGAAAGGGCCGAACTGAATAGGTAGTACGGACTCGCCATGAGGTCTGTTGTGGATCAGCTATGGCCGGAAAGACCAAAGCCGAACAACTATTTCAGCTTAGTGCAACAGCTCCTTGATGCGGTGCCACGCATTAATGCGATGAAGAGGTCGGCGTGCATAGAAGGCTCGCGGATGGCCCTTGCCCGTGTTAAAGCATACTGGGCAGAGATGGACGCTACCACTGTTGCGGCGCAGGGATCGACCATAGGCCAGGTGGCTGTCGAGCACTATTTCTAGGAGGTTCTCGAGGGTGCTCGTTTGATAGAGTCCCAGTGCTCGAAAAATATTATGTTTGAATGATATGTATTTTCAGTGTAAGCACAATGCTTTTATGATTTTTTTATAATGTTATTTTATACTTTTGCCTGAAAGTAGTATGATACCTCATGTGCGGCCTTTTCTGTATACCTGTGTATAACCTGAAAGATTGCATTCGTCGGCTTCAATCCCCACGCATAAAATGCGGGGGTGTTCGCAAAAAACGCGTGTTCACACTTAACCCGACGTCTTGGTCCTATTAAGGAGGTGATAGCGTAGCGAGCGAGGCAACCGGACTATAATGGTTTAACACTTTCACTTAGCCATGGGAGTTTGACAGTGGGGCTACTAGATAGCCCCTGGTGGCTCCTAGATAGCCCCTGGTGGCTCCGCACTCTCCCGATCACGGGGTGCGTACATGCCTGGCCGGGAAACGGCCCTTCGTTAAGGCGGAGGAATTCTAACATTCCGATAGGTCACCGAGTGGTTGACCAGTCTCACGCTATATCATGACATTCAGTTTTCGGCTTTCTCTACTGAGGTGCTCGTCCGGATGAACCAGGACACAATCGCAGCAGTTCTCCTGGTGCTACCTTAGCCGGTAAAGCGGAACATAAGGCACCAAAATACAGGAGCCGGGCAAACCCAACATTTGACCAAAGGCAATGATTCAGAGCTGATGCATATAAGGCCAAACTCGTGATGCCGAACACTCCCTAAGGTATCCGGTCTTTATGGTATAAACTGGGCCCAGATAGTGCCCTTCGTAAGAAGCCCCTTGTGTCCAGGTACGTGCATTATTCTGACGTGGCCACATGCCAAGACGCCAGCATCCTTCTCGACTGTGCTGAGAATTCGGTGGATATGTATCAACAAGAGACAGTAAAAAAGGTTTACGCAGGGTCTTAACCTAAATAGAATACTTGGAGCAAGTCCCTGCTGCACGTCTGCGCTTGTGTCTCCGTTGTGCCATATCCTGGACGGGTGTAGCACGATGGTTATATGTCAAAGAGAGGAGCTTAGGTGAAAAAGTTGTCGTGCAAAAAGATAGTTTTTAAATAAACCATGTATAATTCAAGGTGAGTAAGAATTGTCACTTGTCTACGCACGTTGAGCCCCTTGTATTTGTAATAGGGGTGTGATCATTGATCCTGTATAAATTGCATATAGCTGCACCGGATTCGTCTAACCGTGTCCGAGGTCATGACGACCTGCTAAATGCTTTAGTTGTTGAGGCCGTTTTTAGTGTGCGGTTGTCAAGGCAGCCGCACGCTCTTCGGCGCGCAGAAATCGCTTAATATTTCTGTTCACTGTAATGATGCCACGTGGACCGGGCATCTTGAGTGTGAGGGAAGCGTAGTGTGGTATTGCATTAAAGCGAGCGAAAGCTTCCCGTCCGAGTAGTGCTTGATAGCCACTTTGAAACGGAGCGATGTGGAAGGTTAGATGTTCGCTACGGAAGTTATCGGGGGAGCCGAATATAACTTATAGTAGCAGGGAGCCCGTGCAATGAGCCCATGGGCCTGGCGTTACTCCTTTAAAGGTAATATTGCTATGGCGAATTTTTGTTGGGTCTATCCCCATTTCGCGGATTGTATCCTGGTATATCAGGTTTAGACTGCTGCCACCGTCCATCAGGACTCATGAGAAGCGGTATCCATCAATTATTGGGTCTAATACCTGGCCAGCCCATCCTGCACGCCGGATAGTTGTTGAGTAATCACGATGGTCGAAAGTGATCGGTTGAGACGGTCAGTGGCAGGACTCCGCGGTGATAGGCCTTCGGGCGTATTTTTTTGGGAGTGCCGTTTTGTTTCTTCCGTTGATCACGTGTAACAATTTTACTATTTTGACTTCTGGTGGAAATTTCTTTTGTTTCCCAGCGTCTCCCTTGAGAGGCTCATCCTCATCTTCGCTTGGTGTATCCTCCCCCTTGCGTACGGCGTTGAGCTTGCCGGACTGCTTGAAGACCCAACATTCTCTGTGGGTATGATTGGTTGGTTTGCCAGGGGTGCTATGGACCTGACATATTTGGTCCAGAATTTTATTTAGGCTGGATAGTTCGTCTCTGGTGCCTTTAGAGGGCGGCTTCTGACCTGGCCGAGAGCTTTTGAATCCTGCGTTTACTGTTGTGCTCTTCATGCTGTCTCCTTTGTTCTGGCATTTGTTATTGCTGTTGCGCCGTGGTTTCCCGTTTTCATCTTTAACTTCAGATGTACTGGGGTCGCTGGTGCTGCATCGGGCTAGCCAGCTGTCCTCACCCGCGCAAAAGCGGGTCATGAGGCTTGTTAATGCTGCCATTGTTCTTGGTTTTTCTTGGCCGAGGTGTCGGGCAAGCCATTCGTCACGGACGCTGTGCTTAAAAGCTGCCAAGGCTTCGGCATCCGGACAGTCGACAATTTTGTTCTTTTTAGTAAGAAACCTATTCCAAAGCTTTCGGGCTGACTCTCCGGGCTGTTGAGTTATATGACTCAAATCATCCGCGTCCGGAGGTCGGACATAAGTCCCTTGAAAGTTTGCCCGAAAAGCGTCTTCGAGCTCTGCCCATCTTCCAATGGAGTTTTTGGGGAGACCTTTGAGCCAGTGACGGGCTGGCCCTTTGAGTTTCAGTGGTAAGTACTTGATGGCGTGGAGATCATCTCCTCGAGCCATATGGATGTGGAGGATATAGTCCTCGATCCAGACCCCAGGGTCTGTTGTTCCGTCATATGCCTCTATGTTTACAGGTTTGAATCCCTCTGGAAATTCATGATCCAGCACCTCGTCGGTGAAACATAGGGGGTGTGCGGCACCCCTGTATCTGGGTGTACCACGTTATTCGGATGTTATATCGTATGCTGGGGCGTGCTTGCGTGGTCCATAGATGGATCTGGTTGCACTGTCCTTTTGATGCAAGCCCCCGCGTGAATCGCGTATTGTCTTGTGAGTGGCATTGTTTGCCGCTCTATGTTGGCCGTGAGATCGTCTATCTAGCCAGGTGGCTGTTTTGATTTTTGGTTGTGAGGAGTCTGAGGCCTCCTCATCGAATTCATGTAGCAACTTCCGCTTTGGGTAGCTCTTGGTGGGGCGATTGTCGCCGTACTTCGCTGCTGTGTTGAGTACTTTACCCCATCTGATTTGGAGTGTGTCCTGCGCAGCCTTGAGCCTTTGCTTCTACTTTTTTAGACTCCTCGTGGTGGCAACAAGCCTTTGGCGGGCATTCTGCTACTCTGGGTGCCTGTCCGGCATTGTGTCGTCCGGACTATTATCTTTGACAGAATTGGTTTGTTCGGTTTGATTCTCCATATTGCCGTGGTCCGGCAGTGGTTTGCCCTGCTCCAACGCTGGGTCTGTGTGATCGTTATTTCTAGCGAGGCGGGATTTGGGGCGGCGCTTGCGCCGCCGCTTTGACTGCTTCTCGAGGGAACAAGCCTTCGGTGCGTCCTTCCGTTCCTCGTCGTTGTCTTCTTTTCGTGCGTCCGCCATGTATACGTCATATGATGAAGTGGACGTCTAGCGCCCTATGGGCGGTGGTTCATCTTCGCCTCCCGCATCGTTGTCCGTATCGTTGTTGTCGGCAGAGTCGAAGTCGAGCATGTCGGTTAAATCATCGACAGTGGCTAGAAAGTGGGTGGTGGGTGGGCGCCCAATTTCTTCGTCGTCCGCATCCCAATCCTGTTGGCCATAATCCGGCCAGGGCTCTCCTGACAAAGAGAGAGACCTTAGTGAATTCAGAACGTCGCCGAAGGGCAAGTGCTGAAAGATATCTGCGGCGGTGAATTCCATGATTGGCGCCCACTCGGATTCGATTGGCAGTGGCGCGGATGGTTCGGGGTCCGGAAGAGAGTCTGGCACCTTGGAGTCACGGGCTGTGCGGAGGATTACGCTGGTGTTTGGCTCGATCACCGTCGAGACTGCAGCCCTTGAGGCGGTGTCTAGCCACCCGTCCTCGATTGGCGCAGTTGTCTCCGAGCTAAGGGTCGGAGCTGATGCGGGCGCGGCCTCTGGAGTACCGTCCGGTGGCAGAGCTAGGTCATACCCATCGCGACAGTGCGGCGCGCCCAACCGTGGCTCGAATCCGTCGAAGATCAAGTCCCCACGGATATTGTCCGTGTAATTCAAACTTCCAAATCTGACCTGATGGCGAGGGGCGTAGCTTTCAATCTGCTCCAAATGGCCAAGCGAGTTGGCCCGCAGTGTAAAGCCGCCGAATACGAAGATCTGTCCGGGGAGAAAAGTCTCACCCTGGACTGCATCACTATCGATGATAGTAGGAGCCATCAAGCCTAACAGCGACGACACAGAGGAACTCTCAATGAAAGCAGCAATGTCAGTGTCAAAACCGGCGGATCTCGGGTAGGGGGTCCCAAACTGTCCGTCTAGGCCGGATGGTAACAGGAGACAAGGGACACGAAGTTTTACCCAGGTTCGGGCCCTCTTGATGGAGGTAAAACCCTACGTTCTGCTTGATTGATATTGATGATAGGGGTGTTACAAGAGTAGATCTACCACGAGATCAAAGAGGTTAGACCCTAGAAGCTAGCCTATGGTATGATTGTATGTTGTGATTGTTGTCCTACGGACTAAAACCCTTCGGTTTATATAGACACCAGAGAGGGTTAGGGTTACACAAGGTCGGTTACAATGGAGGAGATATCCATATACGTATTGCCTAGCTTCCCTTCCACGCCATGTAGAGTCCCATCCGGACACGAGACGAAGTCGTCAATCTTGTATCTTCAGAGTCTAACAGTCCGGCCAATGGAGATAGTCCGGCTGTCCGGAGAGCCCCTAATCCAGGACTCCCACATGCAGCAAGGCATGTATTGTATCGTTGCCATCGAGGATAACAAGATGGGGTTTTTATCATATTGCATGAAACTATCCCTCTACATCATGTCATCTTGCTTAAGGCGTTACTCTGTTTTTAACTTAATACTCTAGATGCATGCTGGATAGCGGTCGATGAGTGGAGTAATAGTAGTAGATGCAGAATCGTTTCGGTCTAGTTGTCTCGGACGTGATGCCTATATACATCATCATACCTAGATATTCTCATAACTATGCTCAATTCTGTCAATTGCTCATCAGTAATTTGGTCACCCACCATAGAATACTTATGCTCTTGAGAGAAGCCACTAGTGAAACCTATGGCCCCCAGGTCTCTTTCTCATCATATAAATCTCCATCACTTTATTATTGCTTTGCTTTTACTTTGCTTTTACTTTTACTTTGCATCTCTATACCAAAAATACCAAAAATATTATTTATCATCTCTATCAGATCTCACTTTCGTAAGTGACCGTGAAGGGATTGACAACCCTAAGCGCGTTGGTTGCGTTGAGCTATTGTTTTTGTGTAGGTACGAGGGACTTGTGCGTATCCTCCAACTGGATTGATACCTTGGTCCTCAAAAACTGAGGGAAATACTTACGCTACTTTGCTGCATCATCCTCTCCTCTTTGGGGAAATCCAACGCAGTGCTCAAGAGGTAGCACTGAGGCACCGCCGGTTCAACAGAGTTCACTGCCCTCTTGTGAAGCTTATGATCACGCTTGCATAAGCTAGTGGTGAAGACATGATATTACCCACTATTTAACTGCTTAGGATTGCTCTGATAACCCGACTATTGCTGCTGCTGCTGGTTCCCCTGATGGTTGTAACCTCCCTGGTTGCCTTGGTTCCCTTGATTGTTGTGTCCGGTTTGATTGCCCTGAAATCCTAAACCGGAGCTGCCACCTCCGTAACCCGGCCCGTGGAAACCACCTCCTGAACCGCCGGGCGGGCCATTATAGTACTGAAACACATTGGAGTTTGTCGGTGTCAAAATCGGCGGATCTCGGGTAGGGGTTCCCGAACTATGCGTCTAAGGCGGATGGTAACAGGAGGCAGGGAACACGATGTTTTACCCAGGTTCGGGCCCTCTTGATGGAGGTAAAACCCTACGTCCTGCTTGATTTATTCTTGATGGTATGAGTATTACAAGAGTTGATCTACCACGAGATCGGAGAGGCTAAACCCTAGAAGCTAGCCTATGCTATGATTGTGTTTTGTCCTACGGACTAAAACCCTCCGGTTTATATAGACACTGGAGGGGGCTAGGGTTACACAAGGTCGGTTACAAAGGAGGAGATATACATATCCTTATTGCCTAGCTTGCCTTCCACGCCAAGTAGAGTCCTATCCGGACACGAGATGAAGTCTTCAATCTTGTATCTTCATAGTCCAACAGTCCTGCCAAAGGATATAGTCCGGCTCTCCGGAGACCCCCTAATCCAGGACTCCCTCAGTAGCCCCTGAACCAGGCTTCAATGACGATGAGTCCGGCGCGCAGTGTTGTCTTCGGCATTGCAAGGCGGGTTCCTCCTCCGAATACACCACAGAAGAATTTGAATAGAAGGATAGTGTCCAACCCTGCAAAATAAGTTCCACATACCACCATGGAGAGAATAATATATCCACAAATCTAATCTGCTGACATGTTTCGGCAACATGACATCATGCCGTGGCCCGGTGATTATTCGAACCGTTTCTTTTAACTAGCCTCGCACATAACGTGAGGCAGTTTCTTGACACGTCTTGTCCAAGCAGAGATCGTGTCCCCCTTATTACGGGATTCTCGTCAATACGGGCGTGGGTAACCCAACCGCGCCATCAATTACGGTGATTGGGGGATAAGCGAGTTTTACTAGGCTAGTGGGGGCGCATAGTTTCGGCCACCCTTATAAAGGGATAAGGTTTAACCTTTCTCTACCCACGCTTTCTTCCTCTTGCTCATCCATTCTTGCGCACTCGAGCTCCAACGCCCAAGTCCACATCCTTCCCCTCAACCTTCTCCAAACATGTCCGGAGCGGGAGGCAAATGGATGGCTTCCTCCGTTATGGAGGGACACATCAAGAAGCTGCGCGGAGCCGGATACTTAGCCGCGAATATCGCGCATCGGCTGCCCGCTGCGGGGCCGATTGTTCCTACCCCAGAACCTCACGAGAGGGTAGTTTTCCTCCACCACTTCCTCCGCGGACTGGGGTTTCCCCTCCATCCATTCGTCCGTGGTCTTATGTTCTACTACGGGCTGGACTTTCATGATCTAGACCCGAACTTCATCCTCAACATTTCGGCGTTCATCGTCGTGTGTGAGGCTTTCCTTCGCATCCGGCCCCACTTTGGCCTGTGGCTGAAGAACTTCAATATCAAGCCGAAGGTGGTGGGAGGCCAATAGGCAGAATGCGGCGGATCCATGGTGGGCAAGATGCCCAATGTTATATGGCTTGAAGGCTCCTTCGTGGAGACCATAAAGGGGTGGCAATCGGCGTGGTTCTACATCACCGAGCCGCGCAACACCAACTGGGTGGCGGCCCCCGAGTTTCGATCCGGAATCCCCATGCGGCTCACCTCCTGGAAAGAGAAGGGCCTATCCTGGGGTTCATCGGTGGAGCTGGACGGACTCCAGAAATGTATCTGGAATATGGCAAGCAAGAAGCTCAAGCTTGTCAACATAGTCCAGGTCATGCTCTTCTGTCGGATCCTCCCATGTCAACAACGGGATTTCAACTTGTGGGAGTTTGACCCGGCCCAGCACCAGACTCTGAGCGAGCTCTTCAACACGATGCACAAGGACGTCTGGAGGGTGCTGTTCAAGGGTGCCGAGGTCCCTCCCTCTCTCACCGAGGGCCGCGGGCTAACCGCGAATCTCCCTGCGAATCCGGTAAGTTTTGTACATATGGTAGGATTTTTACTTCCCATAGCTTAACCACGCGCGGGGTCTAAGCTCCCTTGCCTTTGACAGGACTGGGTAGGGGCATCGGAGAAGATCGACTGCCCGGCCCCTCATCCCAAAGACACCACGGACGCTCTCCTGATGGAGATGTTGACTCCGGCTCCATACAAGGTGCCGAAGAAGACCAAGAAGAAGGCCAAGGGAACCCGAAAGAGTTCCCGGGGCCAGGTGATATCGGGCTCATCGTCCGATGACTCCGTGACGCACTCCTCCCCCGAAGACGAGGAGGAAGATGAAGATGCTCCACCTTCAGTCGGGGGAGACAAGAAAAGGAAGGCCGCCCCAACCGAGGGGGGCCGAAGGGTCCAAGAAGGGATGGACTCTCCTTCTGGACTGCTCCACCACCGTCGCCGAAGACGAAGACGAGTGGCTGCTCAGGGCCAAGCCCCTGGCGAAGTCATAAGTATTCGGATACTAGAGTAACTCATAGCATACCTTTGACGCACTGCTTCTCCTAACGTCTAATATGATTATGCAGACCGCCCCAAGCCCATATCGATGTATCTTCGTCGGGCGGCTCCTTGGACTCGTCGGATATGGATAGCGATCCACTTCCGACTGCCACCTCCCCTTGCCCTACGGACAATGCCGAGGTGCTATCTCGAGAGGTACCGGGTCGAGGGGAGACAGTCCCGAAGGCGCCTCAAGGCGACCTTCCGGACTCCGGGAGCAGAGGGGGTAAGGCTCCCGAGGGCTCCGAGTTCGGCCTGCAGCCGAACACTGCGCCGGAACCCCTAGTGGTTTCGGACTCGGGCAGGAGGCCTCCTTCCAAAAGGGGCAAGACGCCCGTGCCGGTGACCTCTGTCCATCCAGAGGCACCGGACAATCTGTTGGGAGCACTTCGCAGTGCTTCCATCGACGAAGAGCACCGCACTATCATGAGTGCGGTGATCCAGAAGGTTCAGTCCGCCAAGAGCATACTGACGGAAGCCTGTGCCAGCCTTCTAACAGGCTTTGAGGTAAGTATTTGAAATATAGGAAAAATATTACCGCATAGACAGTAGCCCCTGATGCTCTGTTTGGTGTTCAAAAAGAAAAGCCGAATAGAGGATCAACTAACATCTGCAGGAGTCTAATATAATTATGTCTATATGTGTATGCAGGCTTCACTACTGGCCTCTGCCGCACTAACTGCGGAGGTCGCCATACTGAAGCAAGACCTCGAAGGGTCCAAGAAAGAGCTCAGCCTTGCCAAGAGGCAGCTCGAGGAGAACAAAGGTAAGTAATACCTAGTCTGTAGATATGTATATATATATATATATAAGTGATGCGATTGCAAAATGACAGGATCATCTTTAATCTGCCAGGGGCCACGACCGAATTGGAAACCCTGAAGCAAGTGCTATCCGAGGCCAAAAACAAAGCGGCCCAGGAGCGCACCGAGCGGGAAAAACAAGAGGCACGGGTGGGCAAGGTGCAGCAAGAGCTCCACGCTCTCGTGATGAAGCACGAGGCGTTGGAGCTTGACCTGAAGACGCGAGAGTCCGAGCTTGCCGCGGCCCTTGAGAGTGCAAAGAGTGCCAAGGCTGAAGCCCAAAAGGCTCTCCAGGAGATTGATGCGATGAAGAAGATAGCAGCGGGTAAGGCATTCTATATGCAAAGAAAGCATGTGAAAGTAAATTACTTGTTACTTACCCGAATCCGGAGCTCTCCAGGAGCATTCGCAGATTTGCCCCGCAGCGTGTCGGATGCCGCACAATTTTACTAGGCCGAGGAGGGAAGCTCAACGGAGAAGCTGTTCTGGTCTCAGTATACTGAGACCGAACACCCGATGCCTCTGAGGGACCAGCTGAAGCAACTGGTCGAGCTGCACAAGGCGGCCGAATAGGCCATCAAGGGCTTTACAGTCCGGATGTGGCCTGGTGACGCCCTTCCCAACAGCTACTTCGGCCTGGCTTTACAGGCTTGTGGATGCCTACCCACAGTTGGAAGTCATCAACCGGTCCCTCTCAATCGAAGGTGCACGCCGGGCTTTCGCCCGTGCGAAGGTGCACTGGGCCAAGATGGGCGCCGTGAAGCTGGTGAAGGAAGGGTCGCCGCAGGGCAAGGAGCATCGCCACCCCGAGATGTACTATGAGAGTGTCCTGAAGGGTGCCCGTCTTGTAGCGGACAAGTGTGCGAAAGATGTAATATTATATTTGAGTAAACTTGCTCGTGTAATCCTGTATTATGAAAACTTGTTCATATGCCTTATGCAACGCTTGTTTGAATTTAAAATATTGCCTTCTGTTCGGCTGTTTATCAAATCTGAGAGATGGCTAGTCGTCAGCTTCTGCCCCCACGCCACGAGTGCTGGGGTGTTCGGGATAAACCTGAGCACTATTGTTCCCATTGTTGAGTCCTTCGAGGGAGGTGCTCAGGACAACGAACAAGGCAATCGGACTATAATGTGTTATCACTCTCACTTAGCCATAGAATTCTATAATTTTCAATTTCGGCGAAGCTCCTAGTATTCGGAAGGCCGAATTCGGGGCGCGATACACGCCTTAAGCCGGACAAGGCCAACTCCTCGCTCTAAGCGGCATAAGTCTTTAGGGACTTGAAACCTCTCGAACAGCGACCAGTCTCTCGCCTTATCATGACAGTCAGTTTTAGCTTTCTCTACTGAGGTGCTTAGCCCAGCAGAACCGGGGCACAATCGCAGTAGTTCTCCCAGTGCTACCTTAGACGATATAGCGGAACGTAAGGTACCAAAACATGGGAGCCGGGCAAACCCAACTATTGACCAAAGACATGCTTCGGAGCTGATGCATATAATGCTATAAGTTCGGGGTGCCGCCTTGTCGAAAGTGTTCAGACTTCTCACGCCGCATTATGGGGTATGCTTAAGCCCCTGACGTATTGGCCGTACCAGAGTGTACGGGTGCTAGATGTCATGAATGAACATATATATGTAAAGGAAGAATGCAATAATAGTCTTAATGCTATGCATTGTTTTATTCAAAAAGGTGCGTTAGAGCAGAATGATACAAGTAGTGCAATAAGCAAAAGTAGGACTATTTGACATGTCTCTTCCAAGGGCGAGTTGAGGAATAGTATTAAAGCAAGTATTTCACTCGTTATCATAATCCACCTGGGAGTTCCATGGTGTGACGTGGCTCTCTGCCTCCTTGGTTGCTGCATCATGTGTTCGGCAATCATGCTGCCGGACAGGGTTTCCAGAGATTAAAGTCCTGAAAGAGAAAAATAACAAAGCGGGAAGCCCCTAGTGCGGTTTAAGCTACGTCTTGGGGTGTGCCGTAGTTGTGCCCCCCTCCCCACCTGTGCCCATGGTATTTTTAATACGTAATTATGTATGCGTGGCACGGTTTTTGCCGTTTGGCTGGGACCGGGGTAGGGGTTGTATTGCTATGCGGGCTCGGAACGTGCCAGGCGGTCCAGTTGCTGATTACTCCGAGTGCGCTTGAAGGTGTCCGGGTCCTTAATCGCCGAACTAGTGGATTGCCTTGAGAGGCTTCTTGAGCTTGAGGGCCGCAGTGTGCTCCTCCGTGCAGAGAGAGCGCTCTATGTTTACATTGACTGTTATGACCCCCCGAGGTCCTAGCATCTTGAGCTTGAGATATGCATAATGCGGTACCGCATTGAATCTCACAAATGCGGTTCGCCCGAGAAGTGCATGGTAGCCACTGCGGAACGAGACTATGTCAAAGATTAACTCTTCGCTTCGGAAGTTATCCGGGGATCCGAAGACCACTTTCAGTGTGACTGAGCCTGTGCAATGGGCCTCTACACCTGGTATGAAACCTTTAAAGGTCGTTTTTGTGGGTTTGATCCTTGAGGGGTCTATACCCATTTTGCGCACTTTGTCCTGATAAAGCAAGTTTAGGCTGCTGCCGCCATCAATTAGGACTCGAGTGAGGTGAAATCCGTCAATGATTGGATCTAGGACCAGTGCGGCGAATCCGCCAAGACGGATACTAGTGGGGTGGTGTCTGCGATCGAAGGTGATCGGACAGGAGGACCATGGGTTGAACTTTGGGGCGACTGGCTCCAACCCATATACGTCCCTGAGTGCACACTTCCGCTCCCTCTTGGGGATGTGGGTTGCGTATATCATGTTCACCGTCCGCACTTGTGGGGGGAACCTCTTTTGTCCTCCGGTGTTCGGCTGCCGGGGCTCCTCCTTGTCATCGCTATGTGACCCCTTATCTTTGTTTTCGGCATTTAACTTGCCGGCCTGCTTGAACACCCAACAATCCCTGTTGGTGTGGTTGGCTGGCTTGTCGGGGGTGCCGTGTATTTGACACGAGCGATCGAGTATACGGTCCAAAGTGGACGGGCCCGGAGTGCTTCTTTTGAATGGCTTTTTCCGCTGACCGGGTTTAGAGCCTTTGAATCCGGCATTGACTGCCGTATCCTCGGTATTGTCGCTGTTAATGCGGCGCTTATGTTTGTTGCGGCGTGACCTACCGTTGCCGTCCTTGGTATCCGAAGTACTATGGTTCTTTTATATGTTATTGCTCCGAGCCAACCAGCTGTCCTCTCCCGCACAAAAGCGAGTCATGAGTGTCGTGAGGGCTGCCATAGATTTCAGCTTTTCCTGGACAAGGTGCCGGGCGAGCCATTCGTCGCGGATGTTGTGCTTGAAAGCTGCTAGGGCCTCTGCATCCGGACAGTCGATGATTTGATTATTCTTTGTTAGGAACCGTGTCCAGAATTGCCTGGCCGATTCCTCTGGCTGCTAAATTATGTGGCTCAAGTCATGGGCATCTGGTGGTCGCACGTAAGTGCCCTGAAAGTTGTCAAGGAATGCGGCTTCCAGATCTTCCCAACAGACAATGGACTCTGCTGGCAAGCTGTTCAGCCAATGACGAGCTGGTCCTTTGAGTTTGAGTGGGAGGTATTTGATGGCGTGTAGGTCATCACCGTGGGCCATGTGGATGTGCAGGAGGAAATCCTCGAACCATACCACAGGATCTGTTGTGCCGTTGTATGATTCTATATTTACGGGTTTGAAACCCTCTGGGATTTGATGATCCATTACTTCGTCTGTGAAGCATAAGGGGTGTGCGGCGCCTCTGTACTGGGCTATATCGTGACGCAGCTCAAATGTGTCTTGCCCGCTGTGTTCGGCCCGGCCGGACTTAGTTTTACTGTATCCGGCATGACAATTATCGTCTCGCATAGTGGCGCACCCTCGTGATCCGTAGATCGATCTTGCGTGTTTTGCTTTGTCCTCCAATACGTCTCGCAGGTCTGGCGTATTTCCCCATGCCTTTTTATTTGAATGGCGTCGGGGTGCAGGCTGAGTTTTTGGCTGGAATGCCTCTTTGTCGCGGCCACGAGGTGGCCGATCAGCCGCGTCATACACCGGGGATGTGGCTTTAAGTGCTTCCTCCTCCAGTCGGGGTAGCAACCTGCACTTTGGGTAACTCTTGGAGGGGCGTTCGAGTTTATATTCCTTGGCCGCCAGGACTTCAGTCCATCTGTCAACTAGCAAATCTTGATTAGCTTGAAGCTGCTGCTGCTTTTTCTTAAGGCTATTTGCCGTGGCTATAAGCCGGCGCTTGAAGCGCTCTTGTTCGACGGGATACTCTAGCACGATGAATTCGTCATCGTCGAGGCTTGCCTCGTCTTTGGAGGGAGGCATGTAATTATCATCCTCCGCCTCTCCATCTGCCGCTCTCTCAGGAGGGCTAGCCTCTCCATCCTCCTGCTCTAAATCTTGCTGGAGGGGATTGTTGTTTCCTTCGGCACTCTCCAGAGTGCTATTATCACCGGTGCCGGTATCACCGCTTTTTCCTTGGTGGGACTTAGAGCGGCGCCGCTGTCGCCGGCGCTTGAGTTGCTTCTTGGAGGGGTCATCCTCCGCTGTCCCGTCGCCATTGCCATCTTTGGGTGTGTCCACCATGTATATGTCATATGATGAGGTGGCTGTCCAGTGCCCTGTGGGCAGTGATTCCTCTTCGCCTCACGCATCGTCGTCCATACCGTCGATGTCTTCGGAGTCGAAGTCGAGCATGTTGGTTAAGTCATCGACAGTGGCTACAAAGTGGGTGGTGGGTGGGCGGAGAATTTCTTCGTCATCCGCATCCCAATCCTACCGGACGTAGTTCGGCCAGGACTCTCCTGACAAGGAGAGAGACCTTAATGAGTTCAGTATGTCGCCAAAGGGCAAGTGCTGAAAAATATCCGCGGAGGTAAACTCCATGATCGGCGCCCAATCGGATTCGACAGGAACGGGCGTAGGCGGTTCGGAGTCCATGGCCAGAGAAGGATCCGGCAGTTTGGCAACACGGCTCTCGTGAAGGGTAAGGTCGATTTCGGCTCGATCACCGCAGAGGATACGGCCTCCGTGGCAGGGTCTATCCGCCCGTCCATGGATGGCGCAACTGGCTCCGAATTGAGGGTCGGAGCGGCTGCCGGTGCGATTTCTCAAACACTGTCCGATGGTAGAGCTAAATCGTACTCATCTTGACCGCGTGGCGCACAAGGCAGGGGCTTGAATCCGTCGAAGATCAAGTCTCCGCGGATATCGGCCGTGTAGTTTATGCTTCCAAACCTGACCTGGTGGCCAGGGGCGTAACTCTCGATCTGCTCCAGATGGCCAAGCGAGTTGGCCCGCAGTGCGAAGCCGCTGAACACAAAGATCTGTCCGGGGAGAAAAGTCTCACCCTGAACTACATCGCTATCGATGATCGTAGGAGCCATCAAGCCTAATGGCGACGACACAGAGGAACTCTCAATGAAAGCACCAATGTCGGTGTCAAAACCGGCGGATCTCGGGTAGGGGGTCCCGAACTGTGCGTCTAAGGCGGATGGTAACAGGAGGCAGGGAACATGATGTTTTACCCAGGTTTGGGGACTCTTGATGGAGTTAAAACCCTATGTCCTACTTGATTTATTCTTGATGGTATGAGTATTACAAGAGTTGATCTACCACGAGATCGGAGAGGCTAAACCCTAGAAGCTAGCCTATGGTATGATTGTGTTTTGTCCTAAGGACTAAAACCCTCCGGTTTATATAGACACCGGAGGAGGCTAGGGTTACACAAGGTCGGTTACAAAGGAGGACATATACATATCCGTATTGCCTAGCTTGCCTTCCACGCCAATTAGAGTCCTATCCGGACACGAGACGAAGTCTTCAGTCTTGTATCTTCATAGTCCAACAGTCCGGCCAAAGGATATAGTTCGGCTGTCCGGAGACCCCCTAATCCAGGACTCCCTCAGAGTTCTTGAAATCTCGCATGATATAACAATCCTTCCAAAGATGCGATGCTAGCTTCTCCTTTGATCCATGCTTTGGACATGGTTGATTTAACATGCGCTCCAAATTGGGGCCTGAACCTCCGCCCCTCTGGGGCTGCTTGCCCTTACAGCGCTGACCATTCTCCTGAGCATTGGTTTTAGCCACAAAGTTCAAACTGTTGTCGGCCATGCGCTTACCATTGTTCCCATGGCCTGCCGGATTATGCTGCTGACCCTTGGTGTTGCCGTTCTTTTTCCCTTTCCCCGGTTTTTCCTCCTCTGACTCAGGGTCTTTGGTATTATCTGAATCGGCGTACTTAACCAAAGCGGCCATAAGCGTTGACATATCATTACAGTGACGTTTGAGCCTTCCTAACTTCTGTTTGAGCGGCAGAAAATGGCAATTGCCCTCCAACGTTAGCATTGCGGTATCTGCATTGATACGATCCGATGAATGCAAAATAGCTGAGATCTGCTTTACCCGATGGGTCGTGGACTCCCCATCCTCTTGGACACAAGCTGCCAGATCCACAATTGACATGGGCTACTTACAAGTATCTTTGAAGTTCTGGATAAACCGGTGCTTCAATTCGGTCCCTGATCCGACAGAGTTAGTTGGTAAGCTCTTCAGCCAAGTGCGAGCTGTTCCTTCCAACATCATGGTGAAGTATTTAGCACGTACCGCTTCATCCACATCTAACATCTCCATTGCCATCTCGTAACTTTCAACCCTTGCCTCTAGTTGCAGATCGGCGGTGTAATTGGGTACCTTACGAGGTACTTTGAAATCCTTGGGCAGTCGCACGTTACGCAAAGCGAGGGTGAGACACGGCACCCCTAAGGAACTGAACACCACGCCTGGCTCTACTGAAGAGGTAGGGTGATCCGGCGTGGGTTGACGGGCTCCGCGCAGAGCTGCTAACTCAGCCTCTCGACGTGCGCGACCATGATCCACCACATCCTACGCATTAGCCCCTCCCCCTGCCGGGTTGTGCCCTCGCGGCGAGTTACGGCAACGTGCACTGCTTGACACGGCCGGTTCATTCTCAACATGCCTGCTGTAGCTCCGGCTTGGATGGGGGGTGGAATGAATCCTCTCACGATTGTGCAAATATGCCTGCTGCTGGTTTAGAGCTATTTGAAGGAGATCCCTGGCCCGTCGTGCCTCAACCGCAACTGGTGATTCGCTGTCGGTTGGGAGGGCTGCCAACTGTGAAGCGGCGGCCACAATGTTGTCCAACAGGTTGGAGTACTGCCCGGGGGGTGTTGTAACATACTGTGGCACAACATTGTTCTGACGGGGTGGGTCCATCGTGCGGGGCTGAATCAGCGCTCCTGTCCCTGGCGCCTCCGTCCGGTTTAATATTGGCTGGTTACTAGTTGCTGCTCCTGGCGTATTGAAGAGATTTCTTGGCTCATAACTTGGTGGGAGATGCGATCGATATCTTCTTCTGATGACTTCCTCTGAAGCATTCTGATCCAGCCTAAGCCGGTAGGCCTAAGCTTCCAACTCAGCCTGTTCTGTAGCCATCCTAGCATTCTCTGCCGCTAGGTCCTCTTTAGCCTGAGCTATCTAATCTTTCACCCTTGCGATCTCTGCGTTGTGCTGATCTCGGGCTGCTGCGTCCACCTCCGCGTCCATCAATGTTGCCAAAGCGTCGAACAAGTCAGACAGAACTTGAACTGGAGGTGGCGCAGAGCCCCCTGCCCCCGCCGGCGTGGCTGTTGCTCAACTGGAGAGCATTGCTGCGGCGGTTGATGAGTGGGGCGCTGACTGTGTACCGGCCATGAAGATAGCGGCCCGGTTTGGCAGATCATGGGAGTCCGGAATACTATTGCCCTCGGAGCCTCCATTAATCCAACCATCCTGCAACTGATAAAGTGGTTTGGTTTCTCTAGAAGTATCGTCGTCGGAGCAGACAACGATTTCTCCATCGGACGCCGGTCCGTCCTCATATTCTGCTCCATGGACGACACCTACAAAAACATGCTTTGCCATGGGCTGAACCGGGGAAGGGCCTGCATGCTGAGCCATCTCGATGATGTCGGTGTAGGTGTCCAGCTCAGGGCCCGGTTCACCAATATTGCCGATGAAGACGTGAATCCCACCAAAGGGGACCCGGTACCCGTATTCGATTGAATCGGCCTCGGGGCCCCATCCTGCATTGTCTATGTAGAGCTTGCCGCGACGACTCTTCGTAATCCGGCCCACCACATATCCCTTGAGTCCACCAAATCTGCCCTTTAAGAACTCGAAACCATCGTGCGATAGCCCCACTGTGGGCGCCAACTTTCGTGGGTTTGTCACGGCAGATGTCCTCATGAAAGGACTTAGTCGTGGAACCATCGTAACGGGTTAGCTTAAATGGGTTAAACCGGACAAGGGGACACGGGGAGTTTATACTAGTTCGGCCCCTTCGATGAAGGTAAAAGCCTACGTCTAGTTGTGATTGGTATTGCTAGGGTTCAATGATGAGGGAGCGAATCCTCTTTCACTGGCTCTCGAGTTGTTGTCTCTCGTCCCTAAACTGCTGCCGGGTCGTCCCTTTATATACATAGGTTGACGACCGCCGGCTTACAAAGTCCCGAAGCCGCATCATAAACGTGTCCGGTTCGGTCTCTATACTTCCTATCTTACAATGCAAGTTACATAATAAGGTCGGTTTACATCTATAGGCCTTAACTCGCCTTTGGGCCTTGGGCCTTCATAAAGCGCCATCATTCTTATGTCTTCATGGGCTTCTAATCTTCATAAAGTTAATCCGGCTACTCCTGGCCGGTTTACGCCCAGTAGTAATATCCCCAACAGATCACGAATTCCCGGAGGGTTTTTAAACCCGTAAATATCGAATCATATGATGGTACAACATATCCTGCTGTATGGATTGAGGATTTCCTCCTCCATATCCACATGGCTCGCGGTGATGATCTGCATGCCATGAAGTACCTCCCACTAAAACTCAAAGGACCAGCTTGGCATTGGTTGAATAGCTTGCCAGCAGACTCCGTCGACAGTTGGGAGGATTTGGAAGACGCATTCCTTGACAACTTCCAGGGAACTTATGTGCGACCACCGGATGCTGATGACTTGAGCCATATAACTGAGCAGCCCGGGGAATTGACCAGGCAATTCTGGACACGGTTCCTAACCAAGAAAAACCAAAGTGTCGACTATCCGGATGCAGAGGCCTTAGCGGCATTCAAGCATAACATCCGTGATGAGTGGCTCGCCCAGCACCTCGGCCAGGAGAAGCCGAAATCTACGGCAGCCCTCATGACACTCATGACACACTTTTGCGTGGGTGAGGATAGCTGGCTGGCTCGCAACAACAACACATCAAGGAATCCGGGCACTTCGGATACCAAAGATGCCAACGGCAGACCACGCCATAACAGACAAAAGCGCTGCAACAACGGCGATAACGCCGATGATACGACAGTCAATGCCGGATTTAGAGGCTCTAGATCCGGTCAGCGGAAAAAGCAATTCAAAAGAAGTACTTCGGGCCCGTCCAACTTGGATCTCATACTCGATCGCTCGTGTCAAATACACGGCACCCCTGGTAAGCCAGCCAATCACACCAACAGAGAATGTTGGGTGTTCAAGCAGGACGGCAAGTTGAATGCCGAAAGCAAAGACAAGGGGCTGCATAGTGATGACGAGGAAGAGCCCCGGCCGCCGAACACGGGAGGATAGAAGAGGTTCCCCCCACAAGTGAAGACGGTGAATATGATATACGCAACCCACATTCCCAAGAGGGAACAAAAGCATGCACTAAGGGACGTCTATGCGATGGAGCCCGTCGCCCCAAAGTTCAACCCATGGTCCGCTTGTCCGATCACCTTCGATCGCAGGGACCACCCCACTAGTATCCGTCATGGCGGATCCGCCACACTGGTCCTAGACCCCATCATCGACGGATTTCACCTCACTCAAGTCCTTATGGACGGCGGCAGCAGCCTGAACCCGCTCTATCAGGATACAGTGCGCAAAATGGGTATAGATCCCTCGAGGATCAAACCCACAAAAACCACCTTTAAGGGCGTCATCCCAGGTGTAAAGGCCCATTGCACGGGCTCAATCACACTAGAAGTGGTCTTCGGATCTCCGGACAACTTCCGAAGCGAGGATTTAATCTTCGATATCGTCCCGTTCCGCAGTGGCTATCACGCACAGCTCGGGCGAACCGCATTTGCAAAATTCAATGCGGTACCGCATTACGCATACCTCAAGCTCAAGATGCCAGGACCTAGGGGGGTCTTAACAATCAATGGAAACATAGAACGCTCGCTCCGCATGGAAGAGCACACTGCGGCCCTCGTAGTAGAAGCACAAAGCAGCCTTTTAAGGCAAACCACCAATTCAGCGATACTGCCCCGGGACACCATCAAGCTAGTCCGGAGTAAACTGTAACAGGATCGCCTGGCACGTTTAGAGCTCGCCTAGCAATTTGGCCCCGTCCCAGTCCCAGTCAAGCGACGAAATTCGTGCCGCGAGTACATAATTACGCACTGAAAATACCATGGGCATAGGCGGGGGCATGGCCAGGGCACGCCCCGCAATGCGGCTTAACCGCCCTAGGGGCTGTATACCTTTATCAATTTTTCTGTTTCAGGACCTTACTCTCTAGAAACCCTTTCCGGCAGTACGATTGCCAGACACATTACGGGAAGGAACAACCAAGGAGGCAAGAACCTAAGACGTACAAGGGAACCCCCAGGTGGTCTCTAATAACAATCGATATACCCTCTTTTTACTTCCCATACGCAGCTTGCCCTTGGATAGGACATGTCAAATAGTCCTATTTTTTGCTTATTGCACTACTTGTATCAGTATGCTTCGACGTATTATTTAAATAACAATGCATAGCATTAGTCTGTTATTGCATTATCCATCCTTTTTTTATATATGTTCATTTACAACAACTTGCACCGGTATATTCTGGTACGGTCAGTACGCCAGGGGCTTTTGTTTACCCCATAATACGGCGTGAGAAGTCCGAACACTTTTGACAGTGCGGCACCCCGAACTTATAGCATTATATGCATCAGCTCCGAATCATGTCTTGGGTCAATAGTTGGGTTTGCCCGGCTGCCATGTTTTGGTACCTTACGCTCTGCTATATCGGCTAAGGAAGCGCTGGGAGAACTACTGTGATTGTGTCCTGGTTCTTCCGGACGAGCACCTCGGTAGAGAAAGCGAAAACTGACTGTCATGATAAGGCGAGAGTTGGACGCTGTTCGAGAGGTCTCAAGTCCTTAAAGACTTTTTCTGCTTCGGGCGAGGAGTCTGCCTTGCCTGACTTAGGCGTATATAGCGCCCCAAATTCGGCCTTCTGAATACTAGGGGCTTCGCCAAAATTTGAAATTGTAGACTTCTATGGCTAAGTGAGAGTGATAAAGCCTTATAGTCCGATTACCTGGTTCGTTCTATTGAACACCTCCCTCGAAGGACCCATAATTGGGATAAAGAGTGCTCAGGTTTATCCCGAACACCCCGGTACTAGTTACATGGGGGCAGAAGCCAACGACTGGCCAACTCTCATATTTTATAAACGGCCGCACAAAAGGTAATATTTTAAATTCAAAAAGCGTTGTGTAGCACAAATGAACTCGTTTCACATTACAGGATCACATGAGCATGTTCATTCAAAAATTACATCTTTGGCACATTCCTCCGCCACAAGGAGGGAACCCTTCAGGACACTGTCATAATACATTTCAAAGCAGCAATGCTCCTTGCCCTCCGACGGCCCCTCCTTCACCAGCTTCACGGCGTCCAGCTTTGCCCAGTGCACCTTCGTTGTTGGGGGTTTGGTGCGACATATGCCAAAGGATGGCTTATCATGGTGGGGGCAAGTAGAACGTTGCCGGTGCCTGGAAACGGGATGAGGCGAAGACATGCATGCCGGCGAATCTTACCCAGCTTCAGGGCTCTCTGAGGAGATAATACCCCTATTGCTGCTCTACGGGGTCTCCGCATGATCACTATGGCCAAGTGTTTACACGGTTACTCCTTGAGCTGTTTCTTGGAGGTAGGAGAGGGCAAGGCTAGCTCTCTCCCTTCTATATGATCTGGTCTGGAGCTAATGGGTTCCAACCCTTTGCATGGGTGCCCTGGGGGGTTTATATAGGCCTACCCCCAGGGGTACAATGGTAATCCGGCTGGACGCGGGCCCAGCCGTCAGTGCCTCTGGCCTCCGTCTTCTCTGCCGACCGCTGGGGCCCGCCGACTGGCAGGCCCCGCCGGCTGGTCTGGTACGGAGCCGACAGGCCGCGTCCGCCGCATGCGGGTCTTGCCGGCTACTGATTATTGTAGCCGTGCTTCTGATGACGCGGGCTTGATCATGAGGTCGTGGCAACAGCAGCGCCGCCTGGCGGGCGATCACTGTTGCCACTCCGCATCACATCTTGATTAATGGCGCGTGGGCCCCGGGGGAGGGCTCGGCCGACTCCTCCGGGCCGACTCCCGACGGGTCCGACTGGTGGTTCTCCGGCCGTCTCCCGAGGTCTCACTGACTGGTGGGGCCTGCTGCCTCTAGGCCGTACAGACAAGCCGTCATTGGTGCAGGATTCGGCCCTGCGATGCTGATGTCAGGGCCGGCATGGCAACAGCGCCACGCCGCACGGAGATCTTCCGGGGTACGGCATGCTATGGCCATGCCTGCCCTTGGTAAGGGGCGGGGGTGGGCTTCGCTGTAGCCACGCCCCTGCCCCGTCCCCTTTGATGAGGTCATGGGGTTTGTTGGAGTCGCAGGCCGACTCCCCAAAGCCGGCTTGACTGGAAGTCGCCAACCTGAAGTCGGTTTTCCCTGAAGCCGTCCCTGGGACTCGGCCGTGAGTGGTCAGTCGGCCATCTTGCCGTTGACTTCTTGAAGGCGGTTCCTCGTCCTGGGGTCTTGAGGGGCGCAGCCTGCCCCGATGTCTTGAAAGGTTCTGGGGCTCGGGTTGGCCTACCCGTGGCCCATTACTCCGACAGTAGTCCCCGAAGCTGGTGAGGCGCCGCGGACGATTGGCCGAGAAGCCTCAGCAGTTTCTCTTTCCGGGTGCTCAACACATGGTCTTTGATGGACTTCTGCCGGGCCGACTAGAAGGAGTCGGACTCGCTCGATTCAGACTCACTCAATTCCGACTCGCTCAGTATTTCGAACGTCGCGGCGGGATTTAAGTGGCGTGCTAGCTAAGCCTCCAGGCCGCCGCCCGTTCTAGGCCTGTCACGTGATGGCACGTGGCTGGGCCGTCCTGCCAGCCTACGCGCGTGACGGGACAGGCCCATAGGCCGGGCCCGCCACTACCACGCCTCGGTGCCCGAGCGGATCCGCTGCGGCCCCGGTGGACGGTTGGGATTCCCGTGGAGTTACTGCACGCAGTAACTTTATCACGGAACGTGGGGGGCGTGGGGCCGTGGGCGCAGTAAATCCCCATGTCCGCCCCCTCGGCTTCGCAGCGCACGAGGCTATAAGTAGGGGGAAGAGGGGGGCACGCGCGCCCCTCCTTCCCACTACTCCTCGCTCTCCTCCTTTCGCTTTTCCTCGCTCTCCTCCTTCTTCTTTTTCTTCGCTCTGCCGCGCGCCCAAGCTCCGGCGAACGCCACGGCGATAGCTTGCGATGAGTTCTTCCTCCGCCACCGCACCTCCCCCAGTGCGCTCCGGCACCTGGGACGGCTCCGAAGTTCATGAAGACCACATCGAGTACCTCCGCCGGACTCGTCGGCTCCCCGGCGAGGACCGCGTGCAGGTGCGTCTTGCGCCAAAGGGGGAGATTTCTCCCACGCTGCAGGAGGGCGAGCGGGTTATCTTCTGCTCGCACTGCCTGCGCGGGCTGGGGCTGCCGGCGAGCAGTTTCTTCCGGTCCTTCCTGGAGTTCTATGGCCTCCAGCCGCACCACCTCAGCCCCAACGCAGTGGTGCTGCTGTCCGCCTTCGTGGCCATGTGCGAAGGCTTCCTCGGAGTCCTCCCCACCCTCGAGCTCTGGGGGGAGTTCTTCTTCTCCAAGCTCGGCACCCAGGCTGCGGGCGTGCCGGCTCAGTGCGGCGCTTTCATCGTCATGCGAAGGTCGGGGGCCGACAATCCCTTCGCCTCCATCTCGCTGATCAAGTTGGTGAAGATGTGGCAAAGATCCTACTTCTACGTCAAGAACGCCTCCGCGAGGGGGGACTGGGTCAACCTGCCGGCCTTCGAAGCCGGCCCGCCGGCTCGGCGACTGCCCAACTGGTTGTACCGGGCCATGTTGCTGACGCCTGCGGGAGCCTGCGCCATCACGCGACTCCGAGTGCTGATGCAGTCGGAGGGTCTGACTGGTCCGGACCTTCTGGCCGCCTTCGTTTCGCGCAGAGTTCTCCCACTCCAAGGCCGCCCCCATATGATATGCCAGATGAGCGGACACCGCGACCCGAGTCGGATGTGAACCAAGGACATGCCTCACGAAGAGGTGGCCTTCATGGTGAACTACCTCTCGGACAGCAGGCTCCTGGAGGATTGGCGTTTTGGCAAGGAGCCGTAATCACGCGCCAACCCCCCGCCCGTGGTGAGTCGCCTTTCCTTTCTTTCTTTGGATTGTCTTCTTTCTTGCAGAGTTTTGTTTTGACCAGTCGGCTTTGGTTAGAATCCCCTCCTCCACCCACCAGCCGGCACCTCGGAGCCAGCCTGCGAGTTCCTCGCCGACCGGGCGGAGAGAGACGTCGATGACCCCGATCTGGGGGCGGCAGCTTTGGAGGACGACGCCGAGGGAGGAGGAGGAACAGCAGGCGACTTCAGGCCTTCGGCCACTTTCGCCGACTGGCCTGACGACGACGCCGAGGGAGAAGTCGCCCCTCGCCATCGGCCAGGAGCCAGCCAGCCTGGCGCGGGATCTTCTACCGCGTCGGGCGCTCCTAGCGGTGGGAAGAAGCACAGGGCCGTGCCGACCTTGTTCGGCAGTCGGCCGAAGAATCCCAAGGGTTCGGCTGCGGTGAGCCGGCGGGACGAGGCGGCCGCGAAGGCCATCCACTTCCGTAAGGAAGTGAAGAAGCCGCCATTGGTCTCCGCATAAGTATTCTGTCTTCAAAGTTTTATTCTTTCTTTGTGACTTTGTCTGAGTCTCTGCTTGCCCCTCTTGCTTCAGGGCTCCCCTCTCTCTTGAGAGGGTCGCTGCCGCCTCCGTCATGGGGTCAGCGGAGACGTCCGCCACCACTCGGCGGATTGACCCCGCTGCTGACCTCCGGGAGGCGACGGAGCAGCATGCGCGGGAGAAGCGCAACGAAGAAGAGGCCCTCCGCCTGGAGAAGGCGGAGGCCGACAGGGCGGAGGCCTCCGCCAAGAAAAAACTGGCGGAGGCCGAAGCCGCCGCCGCGACGAAGCGGAAGGCTAAGGAAGCCGCGCGCCGCCAGTTGGCGGTGTTCGTCACCCCGTTAAACTCTGCGCCGCCGCCTCCAGAGTTTACGGGGCAGACTGGGGAAACCGGCGGGGAGAATCCCATCGTGGAGAGGGAAGGCGGTGACCCCTCTACGCCGGACGTGAACGTCCCGCCGCCGCCTCCGCCGCCATCTGAAGGTGCGCGAGGCAAGCAGCCGGCGGACCCTCCGATGCCGCCGACCGAAGACGAGGCCGTGGCGAGGCTGCTCCTCCAAGTTGGATCGCCAATGCGCCGCCGTCTGGAGAAGGCGACTTCGGCGCCCCTGCCCCTGGAAGCCGGCACCGCCAGCTTGGCGATCCCAGACGCCGAAGGGACGAGCGCCGCGCCCATTGGGTGGGTGCGAGGAGGCGGCACAGGGCCGCTGAACCAGGCGCTCCTGGACGTCCAGGCGAAGCTTCGCGCTGAGGGCGACGCTCTCCAGAGTTGCACCAAGGCATTCCTGGCATCGCGGGCAGCCGTCTGGGTATGTTTTTTTCCCTTTGGTCTTTGTTTTTCTTGTTCCTCTCTGTGGGGGCGCGCCAGCGCACCCACTGGGTGTAGTCCCCGAGTTTCGGGCTGGCTGCTTAGCAGGCAGCCCGAAACTCCACTTGATGAACTTTGGGTATTAACTTTTTGTCTGAAACGTTCGTCGCAGGATTACCACAACCTCCGCGTCACTGCCTTCAACCGTAACATTGAAGAGCTGGGCAAGCGAACCGCCGATCTGTCGGAGAGCCGGAGTAAGTCCTTTTCCTTCTTCGCGGGGGCGCGCTGGCGCTCCCGCGGGCTGTAGTCCCCAAGATTCGGGCCGACTGCTGAGCAGTTGGGCCGGATCTCCCCGGCGACCTTCTTTACTGATGACTTGACGCCTTCTTTCTTTCTTCTTCTCAGGGGCCAACGCTGCTCTTCAACAGCAGCTAAGCGACGCCAACTCCGCTTTGCGCGCCAAAGAGGAGGAGTGCAGCAAGCTCGCCACGGAGCGCGATCTGCTGGCCACTCAATTGGCAGAGCAGAAGGAGATGCTTGTGTAGACGCAGAGGGAGGCGGAGGAGACGGAAACCGCCCTCCTAGCCGAGTTCGCAAGCGAGCGCTCCTCCTGGTCTGATAAGGAGGCGCCGCTGTCCTCCGGCTTCCATGAGATTGAAGACATCATTGATGGTGAGTTTCTTTATTTTCTTTCTTTGAGCTGCCGACTTAAGTCGTGCCGACTCCTGGTTTTTGACTTGCTTCTTCGTTTCTTCCTGTCTTTGTAGACTTCTTCCCTGGGCAATCACAGGCCGCCATCCAAGCCATCGAGGCTGACCGTGAAGGTCAGAGGGCGGAGGGCGCAGAGATTGCCGCCGACGCCCCCCGAACTCTTGACGAGCACATCCTGAGCATCGAGGCTCGCCTTCGGTCGGCTCACCGGATTCTGTGCCGGCTTCAGCGTGTCGGTGCCCAGGCAATTGCCGCCCTGTGGCCGGATATGCAGGTTCCGCGCACCCCCAGCCTGACGGCCGACTGGCTGGAGGTCGCGGCTGGTCGTCTTGAGTCCTGGAAGGGCTCTTCGGCCCGAGCTGGAGCGCGCCGGGCCTTGGAGTTCGTCAAGGCATGGTATCCGGGGCTGGACCTAGACCGGCTGGCTACGCTTCGGTCGGAGGCCCAACCGGAGCTGGCAGCCGCGGAAGACGCCCTCGTCAAGCGTGCTGCGGTGATCGCCGAGTACACCGACACCAGCATCTTCGTCCCCGAGCGGTCTGAAGACGGCGAGGAGGTACCGCCGGAGTGGTTTGGGATGAACCCAGACTACGGCGAGGACTAGGCGGAGGTGATTGGCTCCAGCGTCAAGGAAGAGGGCGAGGCGGAGGACGGAGGCGAGGCGGAGGCACCACAAGACGGAGCAGACGACCAGCCTCAGCTCGACCGTGCCTCCAGCAACGAGCCTCGTGCGACCGACCCGACTGCCACCGGAGGCGATCAAGCCGAGACTAGCCAGCCGGCCGCCCCGATGCCTGGCGCTGGCGCCTCCTCCGACCCTCTGAATCCGTCTGCTGCTTCCTAAGCTGCCGTTGTATCTTTGTTTTGTCTACTTCAGTAGTGTTTGAAGAACTTGTTAATTCGCACAATTCCACCCGCGGGGTGTATTTTGAACCTCTGCTGGAAAATTCGGCCAAGGGACTATGTTATGTAAATATATTTATCTGAGTTCTATCTTTTCTTGCTCATTGCTCTTTTGGCTTTTTTCCTTTGCCGCTTTCTCTTAGTTGCCTGCCTTGCCAATCGGACAGCCACTCTGCGGACTGTTGCTGGATCAAGTGCTTGGCTACTTTGGGAAAGCAAGTACTTAGCCGTTTTTAAGAGTTTTTGAGCAAGTTGGATAGAAGACGGCAATCCGACTATCCGAGAGTCGGTTTGCGAGAAAGGCTGGAAGCCGTCTTGAGCTATGTTTTATGCTTTGAGTCCTTAACCATTTTTCATGCGAACACCCATTCTACCTTACCTCTGCCCACCGTACAGTCGCTCTGCGAGCTACGGCTTCTGACAGAAGACGGTTTAGGTGTTACACACTACTTGTCCGGCTGCAGGAAGCATTTCATAGTGCAAGGCGGCAAGTCCCCGGGCCGACTTGTCGAGCCCGGTGCCAAGCGGCATGACAAAGAGTAACATACTTGTAGGCATAATTTTTATCATACAGACAAAAGAGGGCAGTCCCCGAGCTCGTCTCGGGGGGCCCGAAGTCTTGGTACTTTAATAAAAAAGGTAGCGTGGTACATACTGCATCAACTGTAAAATCTTCGGAGGAGATTTGCATTCCATGGCCGCTCTGTCTCCTTGCCGGAATCGTCCCTCTTGCGTGCTCGGGGCTTCTGAGCATCGATCAGGAGTAGGAATCGTTGCCCAGTACTTTGCTGATGATGAAAGGGCCTTCCCAAGGCGCCAACAACTTGTGCTGGCTGGCTGTTCGCTGGATCAGCCGGAGCACAAGGTCGCCTTCTTGGGAAGATCTTGGCCTGACCTTCCTGTTGTGGTATCGGCGCAGGCTCTGCTGGTAGATGCTGGACCGGCTAAGTGCCAACAGTCGGCCCTCTTCCAGCAGATCGACGTCGTCTTGTCGTGCTTCTTCTGCTTCCTCCTCGGTGTACATGGTGACTCGTGGGGAGTCTATGTCCGTTGGGATGACGGCTTAGGCACCGTAGACGAGGAAGAAGGGCGTGAAGCCGGTTGACTTGTTTGGAGTTGTGCGCAAACTCCAGAGGACGGCTGGCAGCTCGTCGAGCCAGCAGCCAGCCGAGCGCTCCAGAGGCTTGATCAGCCGAGGCTTGATGCCGGACAGGATGAGGCCGTTTGCTCGCTCCACTTAGCCGTTTGACTGCGGATGGGCGACGGACGCTAGGTCCAGTCGGATGCCTTGTGTTGCGCAGAAACGGGCCAAGGCGCCTTTGGCGAAATTTGTGCCGTTATCGGTGATGATGCTGTGTGTTATGCCATACCGAATTGTGATATCGGAGATGAAAGTTACGGTAGTCGGACCGTTCAGCTTCTTGATTGGCTTTTCTTCTATCCACTTGGTGAACTTGTCCACTACGACAAGTAAGTGAGTTAAACCACCCTGTGCTGTTTTGAATGGTCCCACCATGTCTAGACCCCAAACTGTGAAAGGCCAGGCAATGGGGATGGTCTTGAGTGCAGAAGCTGGCTGGTGCGGCTTGGAGCTGAACTTCTGGCACCCTTTGCATTTTTGGACCAACTCCTTGGCCTCTTCCAAGGCAGTTGGCCAGAAGAAACCGTGTCCAAAGGCTTTGGCGATGAGTGCTCTTGAAGCCGCATGGTGGCCGCACTCGCCTTGATGGATGTCTTTGAGAATCGCTTGGCCTTGCTCTGGCTCTACGCAGCGCTGGTAGACGCCAGTGACGCTGCGCCTGACTAGCTCTCTGTTGACTATGGTGTAGGCTACCGCCCGGCGTTGTATTTGCCGAGCTGAAGTTTCATCAGTCGGCAGCTCTTTGTTCACCAGGAATTTGAGGTGAGGGTGCTGCTATTTCTTCGACTGCCAGAACTGCGACTTGGACGAGGGCGGTTGGGCTGGGAGGCGGCGGGTTGGAGTCAACGGCCGCTTGCTGGGTTGATGAAGTCCCCAGGCTGACTGGCGCGGTCCTTGGGCCAAGTTCTGGAGACTTTGAGTCCGCCACCGCAGTCCCCGGGTCGGGTTTGTCTGTGGCAGCTTTGGGGTCTTCCGCCAAAATCCTCGTACCGACTACAAGAGCTCTAGAGTCAGATCCGACGTCTTCGGGAGGAGCCGGCACAAAAATGGAGTCTGATTCTGGTGAAGGCTTGACAGACGGCTTGAGGAGGCGTTGAAGGGCGACGCTAGATGGTATTGCTTGGCGGGTAGAGCCGATTCGTGCCAAGGCATCTGCTTGGTCGTTGTCGTTTCTTGGCACATGGAGGAACTCGCACCCTTCGAAATACCCGCTGAGTTGCTGCACGAGGAAACGGTAACTCGCCATGTTTGCATCTTTCGCGTCCCAGTCTCCAGATGATTGCTGGACCACTAAGTCCGAGTCGCCATAACACAAGATCCGGTGGATGCCAAGTTCTTTGGCAAGCCGGAGCCCGTGAATGAGCGCCTCATACTCGGCGATGTTATTGGAGGCGGCAAAGTGGATTTGCAGCGCTTATTTGAGCTTATCGCCTTTGGGGGAGGTGAGGACGACGCCGGCTCCCAAGCCGGTGCGCATCTTGGAGCCGTCGAAATGCATCCGCCAATGGGTGGAGTCAGGCGCTGGAGGTAGGTACTGGGTCTCGGCCCAGTCGACGAGGAAGTCGGCCAGTGCTTCTGACTTGATAGCGGTGCGGGGCTGGTAGTGGATGGTGTAAGGAGCCAGCTCTATGGCCCACTTGGCCACTCGGCCCGAAGCATCTCTACTACCAATGGTCTCGGCAAGTGGGGCCGTGCAGACCACCGTGATTGGATTATCTTGAAAGTAAGGCTTCAATTTCTTGGCAGCAAAGTGCACGCCGTAGCACATCTTCTGGTAGTGGGGGTAGTTTTGCTTGGAGGTCAACAGTACCTCACTCAGGTAATACATCGGTCTCTGGGTAGGTAGCGCCTTGCCTTCCTCCTTGCGTTCCACTACAATGACCGTGCTGACTACTCGGCTGGTGGCGGCGATGTACAGGAGCATAGGTTCCTTTGGAGTCGGAGCCGCCAGGACCGGTGGAGTAGTCAGCACTTCTTCAACTGGAGAAAAGCTTCGTCCGCCTTATGGTTCCACTCGAAAAAAGTGGTCTTCTTCATGAGTTGGTATAAGGGGAGAGCTTTCTTGCCCAGCCGACTGATGAATCGGCTGATGGACGCCAGGCAGCCGGTGAACTTCTGCACATCCAACAGTCGGCTGGGTACCTCCATTCTCTCAATGGCCTTGATCTTTACTGGGTTGCATTCTATGCCGCGTTCAGAGACCAGGAAGCCAAGGAGCTGGCCGGATGGTACTCCGAAGACACACTTCTCGGGGTTGAGCTTTATCTGGAACCGGCGCAGGTTCTCAAAAGTCTCCTTGAGGTCTTCTAGCAGTGTCCCACACTTTTCTGTCTTCACCACCACATCGTCCACGTAGACATGGGCGTTCCTGCCGAGCTGCTTGAGGAGGCACTTCTGCACACAACGCTGAAAGGTGGCGCCGGCATTCCTTAAGCCGAACGTCATGGTGAGGTAGCAGAAGGCTCCAAACGGCGTGATGAAGGCGGTCTTTAGTCTGTCAGCCGGGCTCAGCTTGATCTGGTGATATCCTGAGTATGCATCCAAAAAACTCAACAGATCACATCCGGCTGTGGAGTCTATCACCTGATCGATTCTTGGTAGAGCAAATGGGTCCTTGGGGCAGGCCTTTTTGAGGCTCGTGTAGTCGATACACATTCGCCACTGCTTGTTCTTCTTCAGTACCAGGACCCGATTTGCTAGCCATTCTGGAAAGAACACTTCCATAATGAAGCTAGCTGCTAGGAGTCGGGCTATCTCTTCTCCGACAACTCTTCTCTTCTCTTCTGACAGGCGGCGCAGGGGCTGCCTGACTGGCTTTGCATCAGATCAGACATGTAACTTGTGCTCGGCGAATTCCGTCGGTACACCTGGCATATCTTTGGGGGACCATGTGAAGATGTCCCGATTCTCACGGAGGAAATCGACGAGCGCGCCTTCCTATTTGCTGTCGAGGTTTGCCCCTACGACAGTGTACCTCTCTGGTTGCTCCGGATCCAAAGGTATCTTCTTTGTCTCTTTGGCCGGCTTGAACGAACCCTCAGCCTCCGACTCTTTTGGGTTGGGCGATACCTCAGGCTGCTTGCCGGCCATCGCCGCAACTCGCTCGAGGAGCCGCTTCTCGGCCGTGATTACCAGGGACTCGGCCAACCGACTGCTCTCAGTCGCGCACGCAGACGACTTCCGATAGTCGCCAGCCACAGTCAGAATTCCCCTGGAACTGGGCATCTTCATCTTGAGGTGGGCGTAGTGGGGGACCGCCATGAACTTGGCCAAGGCAGGTCGGCCAAGCAGCGCATGGTATGGGCTCTCAAGGTCCACCACCTCAAACCAAACAGGCTCTCTACGGAAGTGATCTTTGTCCCCAAAGAGGACGTCCATCAGGATCTTGCCGATTGGCGAGCAGGAAAGCCCAGGAATAATGCCGTGGAACACAGTTCGGCTGTTCTGAAGCTGTCTTTGCTTGATTCCTAACTTCTCCATGGTGTCCTTGTACAGGATATTGATGCTGCTGCCTCCGTCTATCAGAACTCGCGAGAAACGCACGGCTCGTCTATCCGTAGCAAAGGTGGCGTCCAGGACCAAGGCATAGGAGCCTGGACTCGGCATCACTTCTGGGTGGTCAGCCCTGCTCCAGCTGATGGGCTTCTCGGACCAGTGCATGAACTCTAGCGTCTCCGACGCTACTGCATTCACTTCTTGTCGCTGCAGCCGCGTGCTGCGTCGATCATCAGCCACACTGGTAAACACCATGTAGGCTCCGTGCTCTTCAGGGTATTCGTCTTGTACTGCGCCGACTAGCCTGACAGCCGGCTGCTGGGGCGATGGCGGAGGTGGCTGCCCAGCGGGCGGGGGAGGCAGGAGGCCGTCTCCCTTGGTGATCCTGGTGAGCCAGTGGCACTTCCGGGTGGTGTGATTCGACGGCTTTGCGCCGATGTGGAACTTGCAAGGTCCATCCAAGGTCTGCTCATAGGAGAAGGCCGGCAACCAGTTTGGCTTGCCGCCTTTCTGTCGCTTGGGCGGGGGCTGCTCATCTGGCTGCTGGGCTTCAATGGTCGTCACTTCCCGGCTGCTGGAAACCGGCTGCGGGGCCTTGCGCTTGTGGTCGCCCTGCTGTTGTCACCGGCTGGTGTCTGCCTCCGAAGTTCTTGGAGCTTGAGGGGCCACTTTGCCAGTTGTGCTGATTTGAATCTCTGCCTTCATGGAGGAGTCGGCCGTGGCGTACTTTTCCGCTATGATCAGCAGCTCGTCGAGGGTTTCTGGCTCGTCGCAAAGGAGCTTATGATTGAGGAGGCTGCCTTCTCTGCACCCGGCTATGAAGTACTCGATGGCCTGCACCTCGTGCACGCCCTTGCAGGAGTTCCGGAGCTCGGCCCAACGCGTGAGGTAATCACGAGTCGACTCGTCGGGGCCTTGCACGCACAAGGAGAGCTGACGAGGCTTGGGAGGATGCTTGTGCGTGCTGGTGAAGTTGCGGACGAATGCTTCGGTGAAGTCGACCCAGTTGTTGATGCTGCGGGGCTTTAGGCTGTTCAGCCATGTCCGGGCCGTGCCCTGGAGCATGAGCGGAACGTACTTTACGGTGACACGCTTGTTGCCGTTTGCTATGCTGACAGCCGTGGAGTAGTCGACTAGTCAGTCTTCCGGCTTCACGGAGCTGGTATACTTGGGCATGTCTCTTGGAAGCGTGAACCATTTGGGAAAGGGCTCGTCCCGAAAACGGGGCCCGAAACAAGGCGGACCCAGCTCGTCTTCTTCTTCCAGCGCCAAGGATCAGTGAAGTCGGTCGATCCGGTGGCGGGCATCATTCTCTCCAACTCCCTCTCGGCGCCCAAAGCGATCACTGAGAGTCGGATGGTCAACAGGCGGCGGGGAGACTCGCCTCTCCTTGCGGGAGGGGGAGGCGGACAGTCGTCCCGTCGTTCCACTGCTCTTGGGCGGCCGTCTCGGTCGCGCTCTATGGTAATGCGAGTCCGACTGTGGCTGACAGCCGGCTCCTTGTCTCTTCTTCCTCGGGCGCCGCCAGTCGGCGTCCGAGACGTCGCGCCTTGATCTCGGTGAAGGTCGTCGTTGGGCCATTGAGGCGCCTCCGTGCGGCAGCCGGCCTCGTTCTACGCGGCGGCCGCGTCGAGGAGCCGCTGGACTCGCTCCATCATGAGGCGGCATTCTTCGCCCTCGAAATTGTCCAGCTCGTCCTCCGCTGCCTGGGCGGCTCGGATATTCTCCGCTGGTGTAGCGTACACAGGGCGGCTTGCCCCAAACAGGTTGGCGATGGCTACGCCGCGCTGCCGGACCACGCCAAGGCGGCTGGGCCCCGCCGGGGCCGGCGAGCCGCCGAGGGCGCGATCCATCTCCCGCTGGTAGGCTTCTGACAAGCACCTCATGCTAGCCAGCTTCTTCGCGCCTTCAACGAGCTGAAGGCGGCGCGCCTCCAACGTCTCTGCGTCAGCGTCTTCGGGAATGGGCGCAGTTAGGTCTTGCAGCGCCGCGCCGAGTGAGTCGGGCGCTCCTCCGCCGGGGAGCTCATCATGACTGATGACTAGCAGCTCGGTGACGGTGCTTCTGTTGCTCTCTGCGCGGGGGAGAGGTTCGTCGTAGACCACCACGTTGGTGGGGAACGCGTCGAGCGACGTGGTGTTGGAGTCGACCAACATCGGGTCAGTGGAGACTACGGACTCCAAGTCTATGGCAGGCTCGCTGGAAATGTGGAGTTGATCGAGGAGGCCCGCGAGGAGGTTCTCGGGGCTGCCCGTGCCTGCATTGGATGCAGGTTCGTCGGAGAGGCAGACCTCGCCGACAAGTTCAGCCAAGGAGCTGACCGCGCAGGCGATCTCAACGCCGCTTAGCGCGTCGGCGCAAACTACGTCTGGCGTGCCAGGCTGGCTGCGCTCGCCAGGGAGGAAAAGGGTTCCCGTCTAGAACAGACCTCCGGACGACGGTGCACCAGGCCCCACGGTGGGCACCAAATGTCGGGGGTTTGGTGCGACATATGCCAAAGGATGGCTTATCATGGTGGGGGCGAGTAGAACGTCGTCGGTGCCTGGAAATGGGATGAGGCGAAGACATGCACGCTGGCGAATCTTACCCAGCTTCAGGGCTCTCCGAGGAGATAATACCCCTACTGCTGCTCTCCGGGGTCTCTGCATGATCACTATGGCCAATTGTTTACACGGTTGCTCCTTGAGTTGTTTCTTGGAGGTAGGAGAGGGCAAGGCTAGCTCTCTCCCTTCTATATGATCTGGTCTAGAGCTAATGGGTTCCAACCCTTTGCATGGGTGCCCTGGGGGGTTTATATAGGCCTACCCCCCAGGGGTACAATGGTAATCTGGCTGGACGCGGGCCCAGCCGTCAGTGCCTCTGGCCTCCGTCTTCTTTGCCGACCGCTGGGGCCCGCAGACTGGCGGGCCCCGCCGGCTGGTCTGGTACGGAGCCGACAGGCCGCGTCCGCTGCGGGCGGGTCTTGCCGGCTGCTGATTACTGTAGCCGTGCTTCTGATGGCGCGGGCTTGATCATGAGGTCGTGGCAACAGCCCCACCGCCTGGTGGGCGATCACTGTTGGCACTCCCCATCACATCTTGATTAATGGCGCGTGGGCCCCGGGGGAGGGCTCGGCCGACTCCCCCGGGCTGACTCCTGACGGGTCTGACTGGTGGTTCTCCGGCCGTCTCCCGACTTCTCACTGACTGGTGGGGCCTGCTGCCTCTAGGCCATACAGACAAGTCGTCGTGGGTGCAGGATTCGGCCCTGCGGTGTTGATGTCAGGGCCGGCATGGCAACAGCGCCACGCCGCACGGAGATCTTCCGGGGTACGGCGTGCTGTGGCCATGCCTGCCCTTGGTAAGGGGCGGGGGTGGTCTTCGCTGTAGCCACGCCCCTGCCCCGTCCCCTTTGATGAGGTCATGGGGTTTGTTGGAGTCGCAGGCCGACTCCCCAAAGCCGGCTTCTCTGGAAGTCGCCAACCTAGAGTCGGCTTTCCCTGAAGCCGTCCCTGGGACTCGGCTGTGAGTGGTCAGTCGGCCATCTTGCCGTTGACTTCTTGAAGGCGGTTCCTCGTCCTGGGGTCTTGAGGGGCGCAGCCTGCCCCGATGTCTTGAAAGGTTCTGGGGCTCGGGTTGGCCTTCCCGTGGCCCATTACTCCGACATTCGCCCGGGCAAAAGCCCTGCGCACACCCTCGATGCAGACGGACCGCTTTATGACTTCAAGCCACGGGCAGGCATCCACAAGCTGCCTCACCAGACCGAAGTAGCTGCCAGGCAGGGGATCACCAGGCGACAACCGAACTATAAGACCCTTCATGGCCTGTTCGGCCGCCTTGTGAAGCTCGACCAGTTGCTTCAGCTGGTCGCTCAAAGGCATTGGGTGTTCGGTCCCAGTATACTGAGACCAGAACAACTTTTCCGTTGAGCTCCCCTCCTCAGCTCGGTAAAACTCCGCGGCATCCAGTACACTACGGGGAAGATCTGCGAACGGTCCTGGAGAGCTCTGAACTCGGGTAAGTAAAATGAATGTTTCCTTCACATGCTTGCTTTGCATAATGAATGCCTTACCCGCTGCTATCTTCTTCACCACATCCATCTCCTGAAGGGCCTTGTGGGCTTCAGCCTTGGAGCTCCATGCACTTTCGAGCGCCTTCGCAAGCTCGGACTCTCGCGTCTTAGAGTCAAGCTCCAAGGACTTGTGTTTTTTGGCAAGAGCCTTGAGCTCTTGCTGCACCTCACCTACCCGGGCTTCTTGCTTTTCCCGCTCAATGCGCTCCTTTGCCTCTTTGTCTTCGGCCTCGGACAAGCCTTCTTCAGGGTCGCTACCTCGGTCGTGGCCCCTGGCAAATTCATGACGATCCTATTACTTTACAACCGAACTTCTTTTTAATGTATAGACAAGGTATTTCTTACCTTTGCTCTCCCCGAGCTGCCTCTTGGTAAGGCCGAGCACATCCTTGGACCGCTTCAGGTCCTGCTTCAGTGCAGAGACCTCCGCAGTACGTGCGGCAGCGGCCAGCAGTGAAGCCTGCACATGCACATAGACATATTCTGATTAGACTCCTGAGTCATTATTTGATCCTCTATTCGACCTTTCTTCGCGAACGCCAAACAGAGCATCAGGGGCTACTTTCTATGCGGTAATATTTTCTTATATTTTGATTGCTTACCTCAAAGCCTGTTAGGAGGCTGGCACAAGCTTCGGTTAGTCTGTTTTTGGCGGACTGTACTTTTTCGATCACCGCACTCATGATAGTGTGGTGCTCTTCATCGATGGAAGCGCCACGAAGCGCTTCCAGCAAGTTGTCTGGTGCCTCTGGATGGACAGAGGCCACCGACACGGGCGGCTTGCCCCCATTAACGGGGGATCGCCTGCCGGAGTCCGGAACCACCGAAGGTTCTGGCGCAGTGTTCGGCTGGGGGCCGAACTTGGAGCCCGTGGGGATCTTGCTCCCTCTGCGCCCAGGGTCTGTAAGGTCGCCTCGAGGCGCCCCCAGGACTACCTCCCCTCGGCTCGGTGCCTTTTGAGACAACACCTCGACGTTGTCCGTAGGGTGAGGGGTGATGGCGGTCGGAAGTGAATTGCTATTCATATCCAACGAGTCCAAAGAACCGTCCGACGAAGATACGTCAAGACGGGCCCGGGACGGACTACATAATCATATTCGGCGTAAGGAGAAGCAGTGTGATAAAACATACTATGAATTACTATGGTATCCGGATACTTATGACTGTCCCAGGGGCTTATCCCTGGGTAACCACTCATCGTCGCTGGGGGCGGCTGTCGTGGAGCAGTCCAGAAGGCAGGCCCTTCCCTTCTTGGAACCTTTGGCCTCCCCGGTTGGGGCGGCTTTCCTTTTCTTCTCTCCCCGGATGGGGGGGAGAACTTTTCTCTTCCTCCTCCTTGTTTTCGTGGGAGGAGTGCGCTACGGCGTTATTGGACGATGAGTCCAATATAACCTTGCGCCGGAGACCCTTTCGGGTCCCCGTGGCCTTCTTGTGGGCCTTCTTCGTCGGCACCTCGTAAGGCACCGGAACCAGCATCCCCGTTAGGAGAGCATCTCCAGGATCTTCAGGCAAGGGGGCTGGGCAATTGAGCTGCTCCGCTGTCTCTACCTGGTCCTGTTAATGGCATGGAAGCTTAGATTCCGCACATCATTTAACTGGGGCAAATAAATACCCTATGAGATATAAAAACTTACCGGATTGGCATGGCGCTTTGCGCTGAGTCCGTGGTCCTCGGTAAGGGGAGGAGGTACCTCGGCGCCCTTGAACAGCACCTTCCAGACGTCCTTGTGCGTCGTGTCGAAGAGCTCTCGCAGCGTCTGGTGCTTGGCCGGGTCGAACTCCCACAAATTGAATGCTCGTCGTTGACACGGGAGGATCCGGCGGAAGAGCATGACCATACCACGTTGACGAGCTTGATTCTCTTGCTCATCATGTTCCTGATGCAGGTCTGGAGTCCAGTCAGCTCTACCGGGGAACCCTAGGACAGGCCCTTCTCTTTCCAAGAAGTGAGCCGCGTGGGGATTCCGGATCAAAATTTGGGGGCCGCCACCCAGTTGGTGTCGCGCGGCTCGGTGATGTAGAACCACCCTGATTGCCACCCCTTTATGGTCTCCACATAGGAGCCTTCGAACCAGGTAACGTTAGTCATTTTTCCCACCATGGCGCCTCCGCACTCTGCTGGCTGGCCGAC
This sequence comes from Triticum urartu, assembly GCF_056163025.1. Taxonomy (NCBI): domain Eukaryota; kingdom Viridiplantae; phylum Streptophyta; class Magnoliopsida; order Poales; family Poaceae; genus Triticum; species Triticum urartu. The sequence continues at coordinate 143,901,341 of NC_141879.1, read as the reverse complement.
CACCACCTTCAGTTTGACATTGAAGGTCTTCAGCCACAGGACGAAATGGGGCATGGTGCGGAGGAAGGCCTCGCGCATGACGATAAACGCCGAGATGTTGAGGATGAAATTGGGGGCCAGATCATGAAAATCCAGCCCGTAGTAGAACATGAGCCCACGGATGAGCGGGTGAAGGGGAAATCCCAGTCCGCAGACAAAGTGGGTAAGGAAAACTACCCTCTCATGGGGTTCGGGCATAGGGATGATCTGCCCCGCATCTGGCAGCCGGTGCGCGATATCCGCGGCCAGATATCCGGCTTCCTGTATCTTTGTGATGTTCTCCTCCATGACAGAGGAGACCATTCACTTGCCTCCCGCTCCGGACATGCTTGGAGTGGTTTGAGGAGAAAGATGCAAACTTGGGCGCTGGAGCTTGAGTGTGCGAGAATGGATGAGCAAGGAGGAAGAAGGCATGGGTAAAAAGGGTGAATCTTTGTCCCTTTATAAAGGTGGAAGAGGCGATGTGCCTCCCCACTTACCTGGTAAATCGCTTATTCCCCGAACGGCGTAATTGATGGCACAGTTGGGTTACCCATACCCATATTGATGAGAATGCCGTGATAAGGGGACACGATCTCTGCTTCGACAAGATGTGTCAAGAAAACCGCCTCGCGATATGTGCAGTGCTGGTTGAGAAAAATGGTTCGAATAATGACCGGGCCATGGCATGATGTCATGTTGCAAAACGTGTCAGCTGATTAGATTTGTAGAAATATTATTCTCTCTACGGTGGTATATGGAACTTGTTTTGCAGAGCCGGACACTATCCTTGTGTTCAGTATCTTCTATGGCGTATTCGGAGGGAGAATCCGCCTTGCAATGCCAAAAACAAATCTGCGCGCCGGACTCATCGTCATTGAAGCCTAGTTCAGGGGCTACTGAGGGAGTCGTGGATTACGGGGTCTCTGGATAGCCGGACTATATCCTTTGGCCGGACTGTTGGACTATGAAGATACAAGATTCAAGACTTTGTCCCGTGTCCGGATGGGACTCTCCTTGGCATGGAAGGCAAGCTTGGCAATACAGATATGTAGATCTCCTCCCTTGTAACCGACTCTATGTAACCCTAGCCCCCTCCGGTGTCTATATAAACCGGAGGGTTTAGTCCGTAGGACAACAGACAATCATACCATAGGCTAGCCTCTAGGGTTTAGCCTCTACGATCTCGTGGTAGATCCAATCTTGTAATACTCATATCATTAAGATCAACCAAGTAGGACATAGGGTATTACCTCCATCAAGAGGGCCCGAACCTGGGTAAACATCGTGTCCCCTGCTTCCTGTTACCATCCGCCTTAGACGCATAGTTCGCGACACCCTACCCGAGATCCGCCGGTTTTGACACCGACAATCATCATCGTCATCATGCCGTCGTGCTGACGAAGGTCTCCCTCGAAGCTCTACTGGATCGTGAGTTCGCGGGACGTCACCGAGCCGAACGTGTGCAGATCACGGAGGTGTCGTATCTTCGGTACTAGATCGGTCGATCGTGAAGACGTACGATTACATCAACCGCGTTGTCATAACGCTTCCGTTTACGGTCTATGAGGGTACGTACATGACACTCTCCCCTCTCGTTGCTATGCATCATCGTGATCTTCCGTGTGCGTAGGATTTTTTTTTGAAATTACTATGTTCCACAACAGTGGCATCCGAGCCAGGTTTATGCGTAGATGTTATATGCACGAGTAGAACACAAAGGAGTTGTGGGCGTGGGTATATACATATTGCTTGCCGTCCCTAGTTGTCTTGATTCAGCGGCATTGTTGGATGAAGCGGCCTAGACCGACATTACGCGTACACTTACGCGAGACTGGTTCTACCTACGTGCTTCACACATAGGTGGCTAGTGGGTGTCTGTTTCTCCTGCTTTAGTTGAATCGGATTTAATGAACAGGGTTCTTTCTGAAGATCAAAAAAAGCAATCACTATACCGCGTTGTGGTTTTTGATGCGTAGGTAAGAACGATTCTTGCTTAGCCCGTAGCAGCCACGTAAAACTTGCAACAGCAAAATAGAGGACGTCTAACTTGTTTTTCCATGGTATGTTGTGATGTGATATGGTCAAGACATGATGCTAAATTTTATTGTATGACATGATCATATTTTGTAACATAGTTATCGGCAACTGGCAGGAGCCATATGGTTGTCGCTTTATTGTATGAAATGCAATCGCCATGTAATTACTTTAATTTATCACTAAGTGGTATTGATAGTCGTAGAAGCAATAGTTGGCGAGATGACAACGATGCTTCGATGGATATCAAGGAGTCAAGCTGGTGACCATGGTGATCATGACGGTACTTTGGAGAAGGAGATCAAAGGCACAAGATGATGATGGCCATATCATATCACTTATATTGATTGCATGTGATGTTTATCCTTTATGCATCTTATTTTGCTTAGTTTGGCGGTAGCATTATAAGATGATCTCTCACTAAATTTCAAGGTATAAGTGTGATATGTCTCCGTCGTATCTACTTTTCCAAACACTTTTGCCCTTGTTTTGGACTTTAACTTGCATGATTTGAATGGAACTAACTCGGACTGACGTTGTCTTCAGCAGAATTACCATGGTGTTATTTATGTGCAGAAACAAAAGTTTCTCGGAATGACCTGAAACTTCATGGAACGTCTTTTTGGAAATAATAAAAAATCCTTGCAAAAGATGAAGACCAGGGGGCCCACACCCTAGCCACGAGGGTGGGGGGGGCGCCTGCCCCCCTGGGCGCGCCCCCTACCTCGTGGGCCCCCTGAAGCTCCTCCGACCTCAACTCCAACTCTATATATTTGCTTTCGAGGAGAAAAAAATAAAAAAGAAGGATTCATCGCGTTTTACGATACGGAGCGGCCGCCAAGCCCTAAAACCTCTCGGGAGGGCTAATCTGGAGTCCGTTCGGGGCTCCGGAGAGGGGAATCCGTCGCCATCGTTGATACGTCTCCAACGTATCTATAATTTTTGATTGCTCCATGCTATATTATCTACTGTTTTGGACTATATTGGGCTTTATTTTCCACTTTTATATTATTTTTGGGACTAACCTATTAACCGGAGGCCCAGCCCAGAATTGCTGTTTTTTGCCTATTTTAGTGTTTTGGATAAACGGAATATCAAACGGAGTCCAAACGGAATAAAATCTTCCGGAACGTGATTTTCTCACCGAACATGATCCAGGAGACTTGGACCCTACTTCAAGGGATCAAAGAGGAGGTCATGAGGGTGGGGGGCGCCCCCCCTAGGGCGCGCCCCCTGCCTCGTGGGCCCCTCGGTGCTCCACCGACATACTCCTTCCTCCTATATATACACACGTACCCCCAAACGATCAGAAGAGGAGCCAAAACCTAATTCCACCGCCGCAACTTTCTGTATCCACGAGATCCCATCTTGGGGCCTGTTCCGGAGCTCCGCCGGAAGAGGGCCGTTATCACGGAGGGCTTCTACATCATCATAGCCTCTCCGATGAAGTGTGAGTAGTTTATCTCAGACCTTCGGGTCCATAGGTAGTAGCTAGATGGCTTCTTCTCTCTCTTTGAATCTCAATACAAAGTTCTCCCCCTCTCTCGTGGAGATCTATTCGATGTAATCTTCTTTTTGAAGTGTGTTTGTTGAGACAGATGAATTGTGGATTTATGATCAAGTCTATCTATGAATAATATTTGAATCTTCTCTGAATTCTTTTATGTATGATTGGTTATCTTTGCAAGTCTCTTCGAATTATCTGTTTGGTTTGACCAACTAGATTGGTAGTTCTTGCCATGGGAGAAGTGCTTAGCTTTGGGTTCGATCTTGCGGTGTCCTTACCCAGTGACAGAAGGGGCAGCAAGGCACGCATTGTATCGTTTCCATCGAGGATAACAAGATGGGGTTTATTTCATATTGCATGAATTTATCTCTCTACATCATGTCATCTTGCTTAAGGCGTTACTCTGTTTTTAACTTAATACTCTAGATGCATGCTGGATAGCGGTCGATGAGTGGAGTAATAGTAGTAGATGCAGAATCATTTCGATCTACTTGTCATGGACGTGATGCCTATATACATGATCATGCCTAGATATTCTCATAACTATGCTCAATTCTGTCAATTTCTCAACAGTAATTTGTTCACCCACCGTAGAATACTTATGCTCTTGAGAGAAGCCACTAGTGAAACCTATGGCCCCCGGGTCTATTCTCATCATATCAATCTCCATCACTTTAATATTGTTTTGCTTTTTTACTTTGCTTTTACTTTTTACTTTGCATCTTTATACGAAAAATACCAAAAATATTATATCTATCAGATCTCACTCTCGTAAGTGACCATGAAGGGCTTGACAACCCCTAATCGTGTTGGTTGCGAGTAGCTATCGCTTTGTGCAGGTACGAGGGACTTGAGCGTGGGCTCCTACTATATTGATACCTTGGTTCTCAAGAACTGAGGGAAATACTTACGCTACTCTGCTGCATCATCCCTTCCTCTTCGGGGAAAACCAACGCAAGCTCAAGACGTAGCAAGAAGGATTTATGGCGCCGTTGCCGGGGAGTCTACGCAAAAAGTCAATATACCAAGTACCCATCACAATCCCTATCTCTCGCATTACATTATTTCCCATTTTCCTCTCCTTTTCCTCTCCCCCCAATTCACCCTTGCCGTTTTATTCGCCCTCTCTCTCTATCCTCCCTCTCTATTTGCCTCCTTTTGCCCGTTTGCTTTTTGTTTGCTCGTGTGTTAGTTTGCTTGTTTGTCGTGATGGCTCAAGATGCTACTAAATTGTGTGACTTCACCAATACCAATAATAATGATTTCCCTAGCACTCTGATTGCTCCTCTTACCGATGATGAATCTTGTGAAATTAATACTGCTTTGTTGAATCTTGTTATGAAAGATCAATTCGCCGGCCTTCCTAGTGAAGATGCCGCTACTCATCTGAATAGCTTCGTTGATTTATGTGATATGCAAAAGAAAAAAGATGTCAATAATGATGTCGTTAAATTGTAGCTATTTCCTTTTTCACTTAGAGATCGTGCTAAAGCTTGGTTTTCGTCTTTGCCTAAGAATAGTATTGATTCATGGAACAAGTGCAAAGATGCTTTTATCTCTAAGTATTTTCCTCCCGCTAAGATCATCTCTCTTAGAAACGATATAATGAACTTTAAACAACTTGATCATGAACATGTTGCACAAGCTTGGGAGAGAATGAAATTAATGATACGTAATTACCCTACTCATGGTTTGAATTTGTGGATGATTATACAAAAAATTTATGCCGGATTAAATTTTGCTTCTAGAAATTTTTAGATTCGGCCGCGGGAGGCACTTTTATGGAAATCACTTTAGCAGATGCTACTAAACTCCTAGATAATATTATGGTTAATTATTATCAATGGCATACTGAAAGAACTTCTAATAAAAAAGTGCATGCGATAGAAGAAATTAATGTGTTGAGTGGAAAGATGGATGAACTTATGAAATTATTTGCTACTAAGAGTGTTTCTCCTTATCCTAATGATATGCCTTTGTCTACTTTGATTGAGAATAACAATGAATCTATGGATGTGAATTTTGTTGGTAGGAATAATTTTGGTAACAACGCTTATAGAGGGAATTTTAATCCTAGGCCATATCCTAGTAATCCTTCAAATAATTATGGGAATTCCTACAACAACTCTTATGGAAATTATAAAAAGATGCCCTCTGATTTTGAATCTAATATTAAAGAATTTATTTCTTCGCAAAAGAATTTTAATGCTATGATTGAAGAAAAATTGCTTAAGATTGATGATTTGGCTAGGAACATTGATAGAATTGCACTTGATGTTGATGCTTTGAAACTTAGATCTATTCCACCTAAGCATGATATTAATGAGTCTCTAAAAAGTCATGAGAATTTCAATTGATGAGTGTAAAGAAAGAACCGCTAGGATGCGTGCTTCCAAAGATGCCTTTATTAAAGCATGTTCTTCCAATTCCTATGAAAATCAAGATGAAGACACTACTAGGAAAAGGGCTATAGATAGGATTGACACTAATGGCGCACCAGGGAAGTAGTGCGCCACTACTATTTACTAATGGCGCACCAGTTGGTGATGCGCCATTAGTGTGGAAGACACTAATGGCGCACCAGAAAACAGGTGCGCCACTAGTGATAATTTTTTTTACATACATACTAATGGCGCATCCTATGTCTGGTGCGCCATTACTAGTTCTAACTAGTAATGGCGCACCAGACAAGGAGTGCGCCAGTACTGAAAAAAAATTTATTCTTTTTTTTGCAATACTACTAATGGCGCACCGCCTCACCGTGCGCCATTAGTAGTTTAAACTACTAATGGCGCACCCTGTGAAAGTGCGCCATTAGTATATATATTTTTTTACTTTTCTGCAAAACTACTAATGGCGCACCACCTGCAGGTGCGCCATTAGTAACCAGGGTTACTAATGGCGCATGTGCAGGTGGTGCACCATTAGTAACCTGGGACCCCAACAAGATATTTTGGACAGCCCCACACCTACCCACTCACTTTCCCCACTTCATTCCCTCCACCTCCTTCTCCAAGCTTTCGGCTGCCTCCTCCTCCTCACCTCATTTCCACCATAGATTCATCAAAATTAAGTGGTGAAATTACCTTTTTTTGATAGGTAAGTAAGGGGAAAGCTATCTTCATGATGTAGATCTACTTTTTTTCTCCCTAGCTCGCTCCAACAACGTGCACATGCACTTTTTGATGCCTAGCTAGATCTATGTATGTTTGTGGTGTTGCATGTGTTTGTGGTGTTGCATATATGTTTGTGTTTGCAGGTACCGGTATTTGAAATGCGATAGTTGCCAATATTTTTCCGGAATGTTGATTCATTTCCGTTTCGGCGAGAATTTTGGCACTATGCATTCTTTTTGGTCCTATTTTTAGGGAAGGTCATGCCAAATTTTTTCTTGGTTCTAAAATATCGTTTTTCTCTACCCCTCAGGCGACCATGGTCTGCACGATGACCGAAGGCATCCTGAATAGGTTTTTGAGCTCCGCGAAGGCCGAGATGCTTCAAAAGAACGAGACGGAGATAAGATGTCCGTGTCGAAGATGCAAGCTGAAGAGCCTTATTGCGGACCCGGATTCCGGGCAGGTGCGGGACCACCTGCTCTTGCGTGGTTTCATGGATGGCTATTGGTGGCAAGGTGATGAAGATGACTATGAAGTCGTCCATGGGGGCTGGGCAAGAAATGAGGAAGGGCAACAAGACAAGTACCACCGCGGCGAGGGTGGGCGAGAAGACGAAGAATCTCCAGGACATGATCACGACGGTGATGCTGTACACAGTCATCATGTAGAAGATGTCGTACATGATGATGAGGAAGATCAAGACGAAGGGCATGATCATGAAGATGAAGATGCCAGAGTAGACAACGATGGAGGCTGGGTGCAGGACCCTCATATTCAAGAGGTGCTTCTCAAGCAGACGGATAACGCAAGAGCTGCCGCCCGAGAGAAAGCCAAGCTGGATCAACTGGAGATAGACGCGGTTACTCCATTGTATGAAGGATACAGGCCCAAGGATACCCGCCTGAAATTAATGCTCATGGCTCTGGAGATGAAGGTAAAACACAAAATGACCGACGCATGCTTCGACGAGAACATGTCATTCTGGCACGAACGTCTTCCAAAGGGGAACAAGTGCCCGACCAGTTTCGAGGAGGCGAAGAAAATCGTGTGTCCTATGGATTTACCGCACGTGAAATACCATGTCTGCATGAACAATTGCATCATTTATCGGGACGAGAACACGGAGTCTACCATATGTCCGGTGTGCGGCGTCACTCGTTACAAGAAGAGGAAGAAAGCTCCTCGAAAATCGGTGTGGTACTTTCCGATCACTCCTCGTGTGCAGCGGTATTTCACGGACCCTAAGGTAGCAAAGCTCCTGCATTGGCACGCGGATAGGGAGGAGAAGAAGCGGGAAGATGACGGAAATGATCCGAGATAAATAAAAAAGACAAGATGCTGAGTCACCCTAAGGATGCGAGCCAGTGGCAAGCGTTGAACTTCGAATACCCAGAATTTGGGAAGGATCCAAGGAACATCGTGCTGGGCGCGAGCACCGATGGAGTCAATCCGTTTGGCAGCCAGATAAGCACACATAGCACGTGGCCTGTGTTTCTGTGGATGTACAACCTTCCCCCTGGTTGTGCATGAAGAGGAAGTACATTCACATGAGTATGCTAATTGAAGGGCCGAAACAACCAGGGAACGACATCAATCTGTATCTGGGGCTGCTAAAAGAGGAGCTAGACACGCTGTGGAAAATGCCAGCCAATACGTGGGATGCCGCAGAGAAAGAATATTTCCCTATGAGAGCCGCACTGCTCACGACGGTGCACGACTATCTCAGTTACGGATATCTCGCGGGGCAGGTAGTCCATGGATTTTCTAGATGCTTAAGGTGCATGGATGACACAACGTATCGCCAGCTAGATAGAGATCCCGGGTCTTCGAAAACCGTGTTCATGGGACATCGAAGGTGGCTTCGCGACGATGACCCGTGGAGGAAACGCAAGGATCTGTTCGATGGTGAAACCGAACCCCGAAAACACCCGCGTACAAGGAGCGGCGAGGAAATAGACGAGCTGTTGAAAAATTGGAAAGATTGCCCACTGCCAGGAAAGAAGCAAAAGGCGCCAGAGCCGGGAAAGAAGCGAAAGGCGCCAGAGACGCTGCTGAAGGTATGGAAAACGAGGTCTGTTTTCTGGGACTTGCCATACTGGAAGATCCACCGTGTGCCTCACAGCCTTGATGCCATGCATATCACGAAGAACGTGTGCGAGAGTCTGCTTGGTACCCTGCTCAATATGCCAGAGAGGACCAAAGATGGGCCGAAAGCAAGGGAAGACTTGAAGTCAATGGGCATCAGGCAGGAGCTTCATGCTAATGATGATGATGAGGCGAAGAAGGACACAGAAACTCGTCGCAAAGGCAAAAAGGCCAAGAAGACTGGAAGTGACTACCCTCCTGCGTGCTTCACTCTAAGTCAGGAGGAGATCGAGCAGTTTTTCACCTGCCTCGTAGGAGTAAAACTTCCTTACGGTTACGCGGGGAAGATAAGCAGATACCTAGACCCAGCAAAGCAGAAGTTCAGCGGGATGAAGTCTCGCGACTGTCACGTGCTGATGACGCAGATACTTCCAATTGCAATCCGTGGGATCATGGACGCGCATGTCCATGAAACGCTATTTGGCCTATGCAACTTTTTCAACGTCATCTCTCGGAAGTTGATTGGCGTGAGGCAACTCAGAAGGCTACATGAAGAGATCATGGTGATACTATGCGAGCTTGAGATGTACTTCCCGCCCGCATTCTTCGACGTTATGGTGCATCTGCTGGTCCATATCGTGGAGGATATCATCCAACTCGGGCCGACGTTCCTGCACAGCATGATGCCGTTCGAAAGGATGAATGGTGTCATCAAAGGATACGTTCGCAACATGTCACGTCCAGAGGGAAGTATAGCCAGGGGCTTTCTGACCGAAGAGTGCATCTCCTACTACACGAATTATCTAGGCATCGAGGACCCCGTTGGTCTGCCCGCCAACAGGCACCTTGGCAGGCTCGCTGGATGGGGTCACCGTGAGGATCGCCGCGAAATGCATGTCGACTTCGAGGATCGACTCGCCGACTTTGAAAGAGCAAACCTAGTCGCACTACAACACATAGACGTGGTCGATCCTTGGGTGGTAGAGCACAAAACCTTTATTGAGAAGACGTACAATGACCGAGGCCAACAGAGGACGGACGGAGATATAATCAAAGAGCACAACTCATGTTTCACGCGTTGGTTCAAGAAGAAGCTTCTGTCGTACCCTTTACATGAGGATTCTTCCGCGGAAGAACAACTCATATTCGCCTTGTCACAGGGCGCCGAGCACAACCTGATGACCTATGAGACGTACGATATCAACGGCTACACATTCTACACCGAGAACAAAGACATGAAGAGCGATGGTTATCAGAACTCTGGGGTAACGATGGAATCCTACACCAGTAACGACAAGGACAGATACTACGGAAGGATCGAGAAGATCTGGGAGCTGAGCTACGCTGGAGAGAAGGTCCGGATGTTCCGTGTCAGATGGGCCAAGAGCGTCCTAAAAGAAGACCGGTATTTCACCACCATGGTTATACCCGAAGCCAAATCCAAGACCGCAGGCGCAAACGTCACCGCGAAAAATGAGCCATGGGTACTGGCTTCCCAAGTGGACCAATGCTTCTTCATTACTGACCCGTCAAAGCCCAGTCGTGTTCTCGTGAGGAGAGGCAAAAGGAAGATCATCGGAATAGATGGAGTAGCCAATGAGCAAGATATCGACAAGTACGCCGACCCGAAGATCGAACATGACGACGACGATGAAGTAGCAGCACACACCACAAGAAGAAGCAGGACCACCCTACCTAAAGGACGTCCGTTCCACAGAAGAACTCTATTTGCGAAAAAGAAGGGCAAGAAGATTGTGAACAGATAGCTAGCTAAGATCGATTGTATTTAAATCGTAGTCTTCATTTCTCAATTGTATTTCATGGGCACTTTTTGATATCATGAATATTTTTAAATTTCACGGGCACTTTTTGAATTCATGAGGACACTCGATCTCGATCCCCCTCCACCGCCGCCGACAAGCACCCGGCCCCCCGCACCCTCCCCCGCTCCACCGCCGCCAACGGGCGCCCTCCCGCACCCTCCCCCGCTCCACCTCTGCCGCTGATGATATTTTCAAGTAAGAAATTTGAATATATTTTGTAACAAAATATTACTATTTTCATAAAAAAATATTACTGTTGTGATTTAAACAAGTTTGAACATATTTAAACACAAATAAATATCAAACAGCATTTAAAATGCAAAAAAAATATTGCGGAGCCTGGGAATCAAACCCAGGAGCTCCTGGTGTGTGTGCTGCGTGCTGACCAGTCGGGCTAGTGGGCGGGTTCTGATGTGGATTGGGTTAGGTGCAATATAACCTGTGCTCGAACTATAATAAAAAAATTCTAATGGCGCACCGCTGCGGGGTGCGCCATTGCTATCTAAAAAAAGATTTCTAATGGCGCACCGCTGCGGGGTGCGCCATTGCTATCTAAAAAATGATTTCTAATGGCGCACCGCTGCGGGGTGCGCCATTGCTATCTAAAAAAAGATTTCTAATGGCGCACCGAGGTGTGGTGCGCCATTAGTAAGCTTCCCCCTAGCTATCTCCCTCTCCCTCGCCAGATCCCCTTCGACCCTCTCTCCCTCGCCACCAGATCCACCCGCGTGCTGCCCCGACCCTCACCGGACTCCACCCCCGCCGCCCCCGCGCCCCCACCCCCGCCGCCCCCACCCCCGCCGGACTCCACCCCCGCCGCCCCCGTGCCCCCGATTCCATCTCTCACTCTCGGTCCCTCCATCCTCCAGGCCTCCGCCACCGCCGGCCGCCAAGGCACCAACCACCTCCTCGGAGGCAGAGCCTCGGAGGCAGCGCCGCCTTGCCAACCACGATGCCGGCCACCTGCTCCTCACCAACCCCCATCAACGAGAGGAGCATCTGGTGCCCCCGCCCTCGAGTTCGTCAACGACGCCGTCCTCCAGCCGCTGCCGCCGTCCTCCCGCCCAGGTGCCTCTCCTCCTTCCTCCTTCCTCCTTCCTCCCTCTCCTATGTTCCTAGGTTCCTAGGTTCCTAGGTTCAGACAGACAGTAATGACTATGTTCCTAGGTTTAGACAGAAAGGCAATGGAGAATGGAGATGCCATGCTAGTAATTCGTTCCTTTTCTTCTAAAATTGACAAATTTATCAATCTCTGTTCCCTGGGTAATGATGAATGGATTCGTGATGGCCACAGATAAACACCTGCAACACCTTCTACTGTGACTACTTCACCCCCCAACTCCGCCTATAATGTCTGAATTTTGTTACTGATGATGATAACAGTAAAGTGTGTGCACTGTAAATTGACATATGGAAGTAATCTGTTAATCTGAATTATGTTACTGATGATGACAGGAGATTTGTGCACTGTAGTTTGTTAATCTGGACAGCTTAGTAGCTAATGCATTCAGTTAACCAAAGTTTAGTTCTTGTGTACTATTATTTGTTAATCTGTTACTCCATTTGTTACTGAGTTTTTCTCTTGGGGTTTAGTAGTGAGAACATGCATTGTCCAGCATTTAGTTGGAGTATTGCCTAGGTTCAATTAGGTTCAGTAGTATCTAGTTCAGCAAGAACAGGGCATCAATAGTGCTACTCTAGTATCTAGTTGTGGAGGGACAAATGGACAGGGCATCACTGTAGCTGTACTGCACAACAAACTATTAGTCTTAGGATTAACACTCCTCATATGAGATGAGAGGATTTTTTTAAATGGCTTCTTGCAATTTTGAAAATTCAGTTTATTCGGTTACTAAAAATTCAGTTAATTCAGTTAATTCAGTTAGGGAAACAAATTTCAGAACTTTTGTTTGCTGTAACATATTGATGTGCTTTGTAAAACTTGTTCATGTACTGAACTACTAATGCCTTGTGATGCTTTGAATTACTTGTGATGCCTCTGAATTACTTGTGATCACATTGAGAAAGACATGCAAAGATGATGATCAAAGATATATATTTCAGATTTGTATAGTTTCAGAGATTTGTATGACCAAAGATACAGTTCAGATTTGAATTGTTTCAGAAATTGGTATGACCAAAGATGCTATTGTATATAAATGGGCTGCTGTAGAACTGTTCTTCATCTTTACAGTGCTGTTGTATAGAAATATGCTGAATTTTCTGCTCTGATTGTTGCTCAAAGAAATTTAGCAAAAAAATGGGGTCCTAGGAGACGCCGCTGCTGCTTGAGGCCCTTGAGAGGCCCTTCGTGTCATGATGATTTTGCAGGTACCCCGAGAGGCCCTTGAGTTTGCCGGAATGTCGATTAACTTCCGTTCCGGCAAATTCGGGTACTCGATATGTCCTATTTTCAGCAAAGGTCATGCTGAAATTTTTCGTGAATTTTAGCATGACTTTGCTAAAAATTGGACATATGAGGTACTTGCTACTAATGCATGGGCTGGGGTATCTTAGTACTTAATTAAGTAGGATCAACTTCCCCTTTATTCTTGCTGCATTAAACCATAGGTGGCAATAGAGCCAAATGATTAGGCCCAACTTAGAAATTCTCCTCAGCATCGATAAACCCGAGATGATAAACCCAACATAGGTGGCAATAGAGCCAACTGATTAGTGCCAAGTGATTAGGCCCAACCTAGGGTGCCTCGGCATCAATAAACCCTAAATGATGAAAACTTAGCATTTAGGGTGCCTCGGCGTTGACAAACCCTAAATGATGAAACCTTGGCTTTTAGGGTGCCTCGGTGTCGATGAGAACCTAAATGATGTACGCTTAGGCTTTTAGGGTGCCTCGGCGTCGACAAACCCTAAATGATAAAAGCTTAGCTTTTAGGATGCCTCGGTGTCGACAAACCCTAAATGATGAGACCATGATCTTGTTCCTTGACAATAACCAACTTTTTGACCAAACTTTTTTCCTATTTAGAGCGAAACATGGCCCACAATGATGAGGCCGGTGGTTCGGGCGGCAAGCAATTCTGGGAGCTGTCCCAGGAGTTGGAGGAAGAACCTCACCGCTATGAGGACGCCGCGGAAGACACCGATCCTGAATACACAACCCCTAGTGGCGTCGGGGATGACACCACTGATGATGGCGCCGCGGATGCCACCACTGATGATGGCGGCGCACGCACAGATGGCAGCCAACCGAAGAGGCAATGGAAGGACTGGCGCCCGAACGTGCTCGGCACCGTCAGGGAGGAATTTACTGAAGTGAACTCCGACGGGCATCCGACGGCGCCCAAACACGTAGTCAAGGGGTACTCAATTCAGCTCGGGTGCATTCTCCGGAGCACCGCCTCGATTAACACCGAGAACCTAAGGCATAAGGACCGAGGGAATTTGCGCAGCCTCCTCTTCACGAAGCTGCACGAACGATACAAGTTCCCCGCTGAGTTCGCAAACACACGCCTCTCGGGTAATAAAGTGAACGGTGCCGCCCTCACGATGATGAGCACGGCCCTGTCTACTTGGAAAAGCACGGTGAAGGCAATGATTGACAAAGGTGATAGTTATGAGAAGATCAAGGCGAAATATCCTTCGATGAGCGAAGATGACTACAAGGAGTTCAAGATCAAGTGCGAGAGCCCCGCAACCTCCGAATCAAGTAAGTGGGGGAAAGAAATGCGGCAGTTGAACATATGGGTCCACCAACTCGGTCCCGGCAGTTACAGAGTGGCGGAGCCTGTATGGGACAAGGAGGACGCGGAGCGTGCCGAGCAAGGCCTACCGCCCCGCTTCGAGAAATACAGTGACAAGCAGACCAGGAACTTTCTCAGGGCCCGGTACAAGGAGGACCCGGTAACAAAGGAGCTTACCACGGATCCGAAGACCAAGGAGCTTGAGCTTGTTCTGGTAAGGAATACACCCCCGTGTAATTAGCTCCATATGGTTGCATTCTAATTAATCCCCAATATTTCTAAATGGTTCACGTTCCTTCCGCAGGACAAAGAAATCTGTAGCTCGGGGTCGTCTCAGAGCTCCTCTTTCGACACCCCTTTGAATAGGGCGTTGAACGTAATGAAAAACAAGGATAAGCTCAGTAATCCAACGTGAGCTGGTCGTGTGGCCGGCAAAGGCTTGTCCACAAAATGGTCGTCATACTATACCACTGGTGGGCGAAAGGAGAAGAAGACCAGCTCGTAAAGCCAGTCGCGCGAGGTTGAAGCACTCAAGGCGCAAGTGGCGCGGATTCCGGAGATGGTCCAAGAGCAAGTGCAACAACAACTGGGATCGACGCTCACCGGCATTATGCCTACCTTGATTCATGGGATAACGACGTGGATTGCGGGTGGCCAACAGGGGACGCCCCCGATTCCCAGCTTCACGGCGAGCAACTCGCACAACGCGCAGGCGGCGCCATTGGTGTCTCCGGCGGCGGCGGTATTGGTGTCTCCGACGCCGACATTGGAGCTTAATGCACCCGGGTGTACGCCGGCCGGCACCTCGCCAGCAAGCAGCCCCTCCGTCAGTTGCACGCCCACCGTTGGCGGTGCCTCGACATTAGCCGAGCTCGAAGGCATCATGATAACTAAGCCTCTCGGCCGAGGACTTCACCTCCTTGCCTTTGACTAGGCATCCCTGACGCCCTACATGTTTTCATAGGGCGCCGCCGACGTTCCTTGCACTCTCCTGCACTTCGTGGGCGGCGAGTTGGTCGATGTCGCCAAGGGCAGAATCATTCAACCGGGCAACCCCGTGTTCCACAGTAATCCGATGCCACCCACAATGTATAGGGTTGAAGTGGTTCGGGTGCTGCCAGGCTGCAACGAACTGTTACCTCCGATTTGACCCGCTGGGCCGATGAAGAAGATGAGATGACCCTCAGCGCCTGCGTAAGCTGGCCCCTGGTTTGGCCGAAGAGCCAGATTCGTTTGGGGGCGGGGGACACCACCCCACAGACAAGACCGCCAGTCATGCTGGCGCCAAGCCATGGCAAGAATGCCGCAACGCTACCGGACATGCCGGACATCCCTATGGCACAGGATCCGGACATGCATATGGCACAATATCTGGACGACGATGACAACGACGATGGTACATTTACCAACGTCGATAAGTACTTTGCCGAACATGGGTATGGTGACGAGTTCTGCGGGCCTCCTTCTCAAGAACCCAAACAAGACGACCGCGATCTAGCTGGTACGGCGGACAAACCCAATTGCAACAGGCATCGTCTGGCGTGCAGTTCTCAGGAGACGCCTCCAGCTGCCGCCTTCACCGAGCCTCAGATAGCAGAGGTGCCAAATATTATCAGCCCCAACACGCTCAAGAAGGCGGTCTGTGAGCAGAACTCGGTCCCATTACAGCAGATCAAGAAGAAGGGCCGGAAACGGCCGACTAAAAAGGGCGCCGGTGCGAGCCAGCCGGCACCGAGTACGATCCGTACTCAGGACGGGCCACCTTCACCTAAGGATATCTCGAGGAGGGTGCATGTGGCGGGTAGGGCGATGCTACCGACAAATATGCTCAATGTTGCAACCGGTGCTATGCGGAGTCTGCACGATAGTGTTCTTTCTTTGGAGAAGCGGCGTCTCAGAGAGAATGATGTGGCATACCCGGTTTTCGTGGCCAAGGTGCCAGAGGGCAAGGGCTTTGTGGATGGCGCCATCGGGGGTATGATCGTCCTGCGGTTTGATGACATCTTTGCTATGTTCAACCTTCATCCGCTGCACTACACCTTCGTTCGACTGTTTTCGCTGAGTATGGAGATGTGGATCATTAGAGACAAGACCCCGGACATCGTGATCGTCGACCCCTTATACATGTGTGCCAAGCTCTTGAGCAGCGCTGGGGATAGCCAAGTCGCGAGTTCACACCTCGAAGACGTCATTCTGGCAAACCCAGATAAGGATAACTTCCTTGTGGCTTACTTTCCCGAGTAAGTCATCCCTTAACCGCCCCGTAACATATGATTTCTTAGATTTCAGTCATTCTTTTTTTTCTAACATTCCATGTTCTGTGCAGCGACACACATTGCACACTCATCCTCTTAAGCCCGAAATATTCCATGGCCACGTATTTCGACCCGAACCGTAACTCCAAGATAGACTACACAAATATCAAGGAAGTTCTTGATGATGTTCTCCCTGGCTACGCCAAATCTGGAGGCACCTTCATCAGGGCAGTTCGTAAGTACGGCAAGCACGTGTTCACCCACAATACGACGTTCTGCTGCGTCAAGCAGCCGCCTGGCGGTCAGAAGGATGCCTACTACGCCCTCCATCACATGCGGGCGATCGTAAGGGACCATCATCACCTTCTGCTACCAAATAATCTCAAAGATTGGGCCGCGAGCTTGTCGGCAATCCAGGACGCGGACATCAGACAAGAATTCTTTCGCATCCAGTTGGAGTTTGCGGACATCATCCATCAAGATGTCCTTCATACCTCAGGGCAGTTCTTCCTCAGATATCAACCGTTCAACATTGAGATAGACGGAATGCTACAAATGCAGGCTGACAACGCCCGCGATTTCATGACCATCACGACAGACGGCGGCTTCATCCACGCTCCTGTCCATGAGTCGAGTCGAAAGTAGTGATGTGTAGTTCTGAAACATTGATTGGCTCATGTTGTAATTAAACTTTAATGAATTGTATGTCTCTTTGGTTTGGACAGTCGTTCAACTTAGATGTAATCGATGCTATTTATTAGTAGGACCATGAATCGTGCTATTAATGTCTTGCTTTTCTCTTCTGATCCTTTTGTTGCATACTTATATATTGCTTATGTATGTATTGTCTGTTGTTTGGCTTGTGCATAGAGATGCCGTCGTATGTCGTGTACAAGGGTAAGGTTCCCGGAGTCTACGACGACTGGGAGGAGTGTCGGAGACAGGTTCACCGTTTTAGCGGTAACAGTTACAAAGGGTACACCACTAGGGCGGAGGCCGAATCTAGATACGCCCGCTATCTAGTGGGAGAGAGGAGGGAGCGTTGGAGGAACCGGATGAAGACCAGTTTGATCGCGATGATGCTCATCGTGATGACCGCAGCTCTCTTCTATGTGATGGTAGTTTAGATGATTGATATCGACTTGTAATGTGAAGACAAACTCGATACTCGCGGTCTCGAGACTTGTAATGTTTTATCTTTGTTCGGTCTTTTGAATTTGGAGACTAATATGATGAATTGTATTCGGAGACTAATCTTCTATTGTATTCGATGA
This sequence comes from Triticum urartu, assembly GCF_056163025.1. Lineage (NCBI taxonomy): Eukaryota > Viridiplantae > Streptophyta > Magnoliopsida > Poales > Poaceae > Triticum > Triticum urartu. Next base: position 143,883,522 of record NC_141879.1, on the reverse strand, counting down.
ATCTGCTGTTGATGTGTGCTACTGTCTATATTCTGTCAAATAATATATTTTGTAACCTGTGCAAAAATCAGAAAAGTAAAAAAACAAATATTCATACTAATGGCGCATCACCACAAGGTGCGCCATTAGTATGCCAAAGGATACTATTGGCGCATCAAGACAGAGTGCGCCATTAGTATGCCAAAGGATACTAATGGCGCATCAAGACAGAGTGCGCCATTAGTATGTCAAGTATACTAATGGCGCATCTATCCGCAGTGCACCATTAGTGTGCCAAAGCACATGGTTAAATATGGCCCCTGGGAGGCACACTAATGGCGCATGGTGTTATATACTAATGGCGCACTTGGTGGTGCGCCATTAGTATACCAGATACTAATGGCGCACCAGTGGTGCGCCATTAGTAAAAATTACTAGTGGCGTACTAGTAATGGCGCACCAGCGATGCGCCATTAGTAGGCAAAACTGGTGCGCCATTAGTAGGCCTTTTCCTAGTAGTGAGATCTAAAAGTTATTGATGTGTCTCCAATTAAATCTTTATTTTGCAATATGAATCTTGATGAAACTGAATATGATCTTTGTGGGAGTCCTGGATTAGGGGGTCTCCGGACAGCCGGACTATCACCATTGGCCGGACTGTTAGACTATGAAGATACAAGATTGAAGACTTCGTCTCGTGTCCGGATGGGACTCTACTTGGCGTGGAAGGCAAGCTAGAAAATACGTATATGGATATCTCCTCCTTTGTAACCAACCTTGTGTAACCCTAACCCTCTCCGGTGTCTATATAAACCGAAGGGTTTTAGTCTGTAGGACAACAATCACAACATACAATCATACTGTAGGCTAGCTTCTAGGGTTTAGCCTCTCTGATCTCGTGATAGATCTACTCTTGTAACACCCCTATCATCAATATCAATCAAGCAGGACGTAGGGTTTTACCTCCATCAAGAACCTGGGTAAAACTTCGTGTCCCTTGTCTCCTGTTACCATCCGGCCTAGACGCACAGTTCGGGACCCCCTACCTGAGATCCACCAGTTTTGGCGCCGACATTGGTGCTTTCATTGAGAGTTCCTCTATGTCGTCGCCGTTAGGCTTGATGGCTCCTACTATCATCGATAGCGATGCGGTCCAGGGTGAGACTTTTCTCCCTGGACAGATCTTCGTATTCGGCGGCTTTGCACTGCGGGCCAACTCGCTTGGCCATCTGGAGCAGATAGAAAGCTATGCCCCTTGCCATCAGGTCAGATTTAGAAGTTTGAATTACATGGCCAATATCCGTGGGGATTTGATCTTCGACGGATTCGAGCCACAGCCGGGTGCGCCGAACTGTCGCAATAGGTATGACCTAGCTCTGCCACCGGACGGTACTCCAAAGGCCGCGCCAGCATCAGCTCCGACCCTTAGCTTGGAGCCAACTGCGCCAATCGAGGACGGGTGGCTAGACACCGCCTCAGGGGCTGCAGTCTCAACGGCGATCGAGTCAAACACCAGCATAATCCTCCGCACAGCCCGTGACTCCAAGGTGCCGGACTCTCTTCCGGACCCCGAACCATCCGCGCCCCTGCCAATCGAATCCGAGTGGGCGCCGATAATGGAATTCACCGTCGTGGATATCTTTCAGCACTCGCCCTTCGGCGACGTTCTGAATTCACTAAGGTCTCTCTCTTTGTCAGGAGAGCCCTGGTCGGATTATGGCCAACATGATTGGGATGCGAACGACGAAGAAATTCGACGCCCACCCACCACCCACTTTGTAGCCGCTGTCGATGATTTAACCGACATGCTCGACTTCGACTTCGCAGACATCGATGGTATGAACAACGATGCGGGAGGCGAAGATGAACCACCACCCATAGGGCTCTGGACGTCCACTTCATCATATGACGTATACATGGTGGACACACCAAAAGAAGACGACGACGAGGAACGGAAGGACGCAGCGAAGGCCTGTTCCCTCGAGAAGCAGTCAAAGCGGCGGCGCGAGCGCCGCCCCAAATCCCGCCTCGCCAGAAATAACGATCGCACAGACCCAGCGTTGGAGCAGGGCAAACCACTACCGGACCATGGCAATACGGAGAATCAAACCAAACAAACCAATTCTGTCAAAGATAATAGTCCGGACGACACAACGCCGGACAGGCACCCGGAGCAGCAGAATGCCCGTCAAAGGCTTGTTGCCACCGCGAGGAGTCTAAAAAAGAAGCAAAGGCTCAAGGCTGCGCAGGACACACTCCAAATCAGATAGAGTAAAGTACTCAACACAGCAGCGAAATACGGCGACAATTGCCCCACCAAGAGCTAACCAAAGCGGAAGTTGCTACCTGAATTCGATGAGGAGGCCTCAGACCCCTCACAACCAAAAATCAAAACAGCCACCTGGCTGGATAGACGACCTCACGGCCAACATAGAGCGGCAAACAATGCCACTCACAAGACAATACGCGATTCACGCAGGGGCTTGTATCAAAAGGACAGCACAACTAGATCCATCTATGGACCACGCAAGCATGCCCCAGCATACGATATAACATCCGAACAACGCGGTACACCCAGATATAGGGGTGCTGCACACCCCCTATGTTTCACCGATGAGGTTCTGGATCATGAATTTCTAGAGGGATACAAACCTGTAAACATAGAGGCATATGACGGAACAACAGACCCTGCGGTCTGGATCGAGGACTATATCCTCCACATCCATATGGCTCGAGGAGATGATCTCCACGCCATCAAGTACTTACCACTCAAACTCAAAGGGCCAGCCCATCACTGGCTCAAAGGCCTCCCCGAAAACTCCATTGGAAGCTGGGCAGAGCTCGAAGACGCTTTTCGGGCAAACTTTCAAGGGACTTATGTCCGACCTCCGGACACGGATGATTTGAGTCATATAACTCAACAGCCCGGAGAGTCAGCCTGAAAGCTTTGGAACAGGTTTCTTACTAAAAAGAACCAAATTGTTGACTGTCCGGACGCCGAAGCCTTGGCAGCTTTTTAGCACAGCGTCCGTGACGAATGGCTTGCCTGACACCTCGGCCAAGAAAAACCAAGAACAATGGCAGCATTAACAAGCCTCATGACCCGCTTTTGCGCGGGTGAGGATAGCTGGCTAGCCCGATGCAGCACCAGCGACCCCAGTACAACTGAAGTTAAAGATGAAAACGGGAAACCATGGTGCAACAGCAATAACAAACGCCGGAACAAAGGAGACAACACGAAGAGCACGGTAGTAAACGCAGGATTCAAAAGCTCTCGGCCAGGTCAGAAGCCGCCCTCTAAAGGCGCCAGAGACGAACTATCCAGCCTAAATAAAATTCTGAACCAAATATGTCAGGTCCATAGCACCCCTGGCAATCCAGCCAATCATACCCACAGAGAATGTTGGGTCTTCAAGCAGTCCGGCAAGCTCAACGCCGTACACAAGGGGGAGGATACACCAAGTGAAGATGAGGATGATCCTCTCAAGGGAGACGCTGGGAAACAAAAGAAATTTCCACCAGAAGTCAAAACAGTAAACGTGTTACACGTGATCAACGGAAGAAACAAAACAGCACTCCCAGAAAAATACGCCCGAGGGCCTATCGCCGCAGAGTCCTGCCACTGGTCGTCTCAACCGATCACTTTCGACCATCATGATTACTCAGCAAGTATCCGGCGTGCAGGATGGGCTGCCCTGGTATTAGACCCAATAATTGACGGATACCGCTTCGCACGAGTCCTGATGGACGGTGGCAACAGTCTAAACCTAATATACCAGGATACAATCCGCGAAATGGGGATAGACCTAACAAAAATTCGCCATAGCAATATTACCTTTAAAGGAGTAACTCCAGGCCCAGGGGCTCATTGCATGGGCTCCCTGCTACTAAAAGTTATATTCGGCTCCCCTGATAACTTCCGTAGCGAACATCTAACCTTCCACATCGCTCCGTTCCAAAGTGGCTATCAAGCACTACTCGAACGGGAAGCTTTCGCTCGCTTTAATGCAATACCACAGTACGCTTCCCTCACACTCAAGATGCCCGGTCCACGTGGCATCATTATAGTAAACGGAAATATTAAGCGATTTCTGCGCGCTGAAGAGCGTGTGGCTGCCTTGACAGCCGCACACTAAAAACGGCCTCACCAACTAAAGCATTTAGCAGGTCGTCACGACCTCAGACACGGTTAGACGATTCCGCTGCAGATATATGCAATTTATACCGGATCAATGATCACACTCCTATTCCAAATACAAGGGGCTCAATGTGCGTAGACAAGTGGCAATTCTTACTCACCTTGAATTATACATGGTTTATTTAAAAACTATCTTTTTGCACGATAGCTTTTTCACCTAAGCTCCTCTCTTTTACAGATAACCATCGTGCTACACCCGTCCAGGATACGGCACAACGGAGACACAGGCGCAGACGTGCAATAGGGACCCGCTCCAAGGATTCTTTTTAGATTAAGACCCTGCGTAAACCTTTTTTACTGTCTCTTGTTGATACATATCCACCGAATTCTCAGCACAGTCGAGAAGGATGCTGGCGTCTTGGCATGTGGCGACGTCAGAATAATGCACGTACCTGGACACAAGGGGCTTCTTACAAAGGGAACTATCTGGGCCCGGTTTATACCATAAAGACTAAATACCTTAGGGAGTGTTCGGCGTCGCGAGTTTGGCCTTATGTGCATCAGCTCCGAATCATTGTCTTTGGTCAAATGTTTGGTTTGCCCGGCTCCTGTGTTTTGCTGCCTTATGTTCCGCTTTACCGGCTAAGGTAGCACCAGGAGAACTACTGCGATTGTGCCCTGGTTCATCCGGACGAGCACCTCAGTAGAGAAAGCCGAAAACTGACTGTCATGATATAGCGTGAGACTGGTCAACCACTCGGTGACCTATCGAAATGTTAGAATTCCTCTGCCTTAACGAAGGGCGGTTTCCCGCCAGGCATGTACGCACCCCGTGATCGGGAGAGTGCAGAACCACCAGGGGCTATCTAGTAGCCCCACTGTCAAACTCCCACGGCTAAGTGAAAGTGTTAAAGCATTATAGTCCGGTTGCCTCACTCGCTACACTATCACCTCCTTAATAGGACCAAGACGTTGGGTTAAGTATGAACACGCATTTTTTGCGAACACCCCCGCATTTTATGCATGGGGGTTGAAGCCGACGGCTGCAATCTTTCAGGTTATACACAGGTATACATAAACGGCCGCACAGGAGGCATCATACTACTTTCAGGCAAAAGTATAAAAATAACATTATAAAAAATATATAAAAGCATTGTGCTTACACTGAAAATACATATCACTCAAACATAATATTTTTCGAGCACTGGGCCTCTATCAAACGAGCACCCTCGAGAACCTCCTCGAAATAGTGCTCGGCAGCCACCCGGCCTATGGCCGATCCCTGCGCCGCAACAGTGGTAGCGTCCATCTCTGCCAAGTATGCTTTAACACTGGCAAGGGCCATCCGCGAGCCTTCTATGCACGCCGACCTCTTCATCGCATTAATGCGCGGCACCGCATCAAGGAGCTGCTGCACTAAGCTGAAATAGCTGTTCGGCTTTGGTATTTCCGGCCATAGCTGATCCACAAAAGACCTCATGGCGAGTCCGGACAACCTATTCAGTTCGGCCCATTCGGCTAGCTGGTCAGTCAATGAAAGCAGACGCCCTGGAACGTGGAATTGCGTCTAGAACAGCTTGTCCACTTCACGATCTGTCTGACCTTGGAAGTACTTGGCCGCATCAGCAGCGCTTGCCGCCAAATCCATATACGCATCTGCCGAACTCCATAGCCGGTCCAGAGGGGCATACCGAGGATCTCCGAACTTCCTCCGTAACATGAAGGGTTTCCTAGACGCAATATCCCCGGCTTACCGCAGCTCCTCCTTCTTCGCTCTCATAGCAGAACGGTTGTCTTTGTCCGCCGCCGCAGCCTTCTCAAGGTCCGTTGCCTTCGCTCGGTTTTCTTTTTCAAGGAACCGACAACGGTCGGCAGTGTCTTTTAATTCTACGGCCATCTTGGCCATCTTCTCCTGTCTCTCGCAATGTGCGGCCTTCTCGACTTTCAACTCTTCGGCTGCCTTTAAAGCATCCGCATTACTAAACCTCGCTTGTTCCTTGGCTCGGGCAAGTTCCGCCCGCAAGTCTTCCACGGTGGCAGCTCCATCTGTAGTCACAACATATTAAAGATACTGGCATTATGCTGCTCTTACTATGTGGCGTTCGCCAGATAATAACACTTACCCTGTGCCTCATCAAGCTTCTTGTTAACAAGCTCGATGTCGGCGTCTGCCGCATCTAGTTGCCGTTTTAATTGGGCAAACTCCCTAGTCCGGCTAGCCACCGGATCTCCCACCACCTGCACATGAATGTAGTTTGGTTATTACCTGGGAATATGATCCTCTGTTCGCCGCCGTTCTCGACGACAACCAGAGTCTCAGGGGCTACTATAACATGTGTAGTACTATCACATATTATTTCGAATACCTCAAAGCCTGTCAATAGACTCATAAAGGCTTCATGTAATCCACTTTCAGCGGATGAGATTCTCTCCATCACCGTACCCATCAGCGTATGGTGCTCTTCTGAGATGGCCGCTCGCCCCACCAACTCCCTTAGAGCGTCCGACCACACACTAGACGGTGCCGGACTCTTTCATATTCTCTCTTCGGGAGCTGGACACTGGGGACTTTGGGGGTCTACGGGATTATCTTCTAGCCTCACCGGATCGCGAGAGGCCCTCCGCGATGACACTTTGGGGTCGCCCGCTTCTGGAGCGGAGGAGTCCAGGGGAGGCGTTTCGCTCTCCATCATCTCCGGAAGAAGATCCCCTGAAGACGAGCTCATTTGAGAGGGGTTGAGGCCCGAACTGCAAGATAGATGTGGTGGTTATTTTCTCAAAGGAAAAAGATAGCATACCCTTACTATTGAAATATTTTGGATCACTTACGACTCGTTGGAAGGCTGATCCCCCCGCGGACTCTGTGCGGCAGAAGCACCCCCCAAGGCAGAACCCTCAATTGGAGACCTCTTCTCCCGTTTGGAGGCTTCGGCTTCCGGATCCTCGGAAGCAGTCCTTTTCCTACCCCGATCGTCCTCCTTCGTGGAGACGCTCATTCCCTCGGTTGGACCGGATAGCGATGGGGGCCCACGTCCGCCCGTATTATCTCCCTCGGTATCTTCCTTCAAGGGCTCCGGGCAAGGTGCGACCTCGAGCATCTTTCCCAATACCGGATTTTCCAAACCCTCAGGGAGGGGGGCCAAACACCGAATCATCTTCGCCTTTGTTATCCAGTCTTGGTCAAAAAGTAAACTATTAGAAATAACTTCGAATAAAAGACAACGTGTTCGGCTAGGGGATTTCTTACTTATTCGGCGGCGCGGTTACTGCTCAGGCCCACATCCTCGGTGATATCCGTACATTCCACTTGAGGTCCGAATAATGACTCGTACATCTCCTCGTGCGTCAGGCCGAGGAAACTTTGAATGGCACGTGGCCCCTCTGGGTTGAACTCCCACAAGCGCAGGGGCCGGCGTTTGCAAGGCTGGACTTGACGAACCAGCATAACTTGTATTACCGCAACCAAATTAAAATCTCCCTCGAAGAGATCTCGGATGCGGCTTTGCGGTATAGGCACGTCCTTGGCTGGACCCTAGCTCAGACCCCTCCTAATCCATGACATCAGTTGTGGTGGGGGGGCGGGCGGAAAGCGGGGGCTGCCGCCCACTTGGCACTTCTGGGAGCCGTGACGTAAAACCACTCCCGTTGCCATAATTCAGACACCTCTGGAAAGGAACGTTTCGGCCATGGAGCTCCTGCCATCTTGCCTATTGATGCACCTCCGCACGCTGCATGTTGCCCCTCGATCATCTTCGGTTGTACTTCAAAGGTCTTGAGCCACAGGCCGAAGTGAGGGGTCACACGGAGGAAGGCCTCACACACGACAATAAATGTCGTGATATGGAGAAAGGAGTCCGGAGCTAGATCATGGAAATCTAGCCCGTAATAGAACATCAAGCCCCTGACGAAAGGATCGAGAGTGAGGCCTAGACCTCAGAGGAAGTGGGAGACGAACACAACATTCTTGTTGGGTTCGGGAGTAGGGATGACCTGCCCTTGAGCAGGCAGCCGATGCGAAACCTCGGTGGTCAGGTATCTGGCCTCCCTCAACTTCTTAATGTCCTCTTCTGTCACGGAGGAGGGCATCCATCGGCCTTGAAGGCTGGATCCGGACATGATTGAAGATCCGGAGCACCTAACCTGGGCTTTGGGCGTTAGAACTCGAGGCAGAGGAAGGGTTCAATTGAGCACGAGAGAGAAAAAGCAAAAACCCCATCCCTTTATAAAGAGGGTGAATACCAAACGTCCTCTCCATAGCCGTTTAGGACTTGCCTATAATCTAGGAGTCCTAGACACGGTTGGGTTACCCACACCCGTATTGATGAGAATCCCGTAATAAGGGGACACGATCTCTTCTTTGACAAGATGTGTCGAAAAACTGCCTCGCGTTATGTGCGAGGTTGGTTAAAAGAAATGGTTCGAATAATCACTGGGCCATGACGTAACATCATGTTGCCAAAACAAGCTAGCGGATTAGATCTGCGAAAACATTATTCTCTCTACGGTGAAATGTGGAACTTATTTTGCAGGGTTGGACACTATCCTCATATTCAACTTCTTCTGTCATGTATTCGGAGAGGGAACCCGCCTTGCAATGTTGAAGACAATACTGCGCGCCGGACTCATCGCCATTGAAGCCTGGTTCAGGGGCAATTGTGGGAGTCCTGGATTAGGGGGTCTCCGGACAGCCGTACTATCTCCATTGGCCAGACTGTTAGACTATGAAGATACAAGATTGAAGACTTCGTCTCGTGTCCGGATGGGACTCTACTTGGTGTGGAAGGCAAGCTAGGCAATACGTATATGGATATCTCCTCCTTTGTAACCGACCTTGTGTAACCCTAACCCTCTCCGGTGTCTATATAAACCGAAGGGTTTTACTCCGTAGGACAACAATCACAACATACAATCATACCGTAGGCTAGCTTCTAGGGTTTAGCCTCTCTAATCTCGTGGTAGATCTACTCTTGTAACACCCCTATCATCAATATCAATCAAGCAGGACGTACGGTTTTACCTCCATCAAGAGGGCCCGAACCTGGGTAAAACTTCGTGTCCCTTGTCTCCTGTTACCATCCGGCCTAGACGCACAGTTTGGGACCCCCTACCCGAGATCCGCCGGTTTTGACACCGACAATCTTCCTTTACCTAGAAGGTGTTCTAAAAATTCGGAGTGTTTAGATCTTAATGATGAAATTGATGAAAGTGGGATTGAAAGAAATAAAAATCTAGATGTTTCTAAACCCAGTATATTGGATTTCAAGGAATTTAATTATGAAAGTTGCTCTTTAATTGATTGTATTTCCTTGTTGCAATCCGTGCTAAATTCTCCACATGCTTATAGTCAAAATAAAGCCTTCACCGAACATATTGTTGATGCCATGATGCAATCTTATGAAGAAAAACTTGAGTTGAAAGTTTCTATCCCTAGAAAACTCTATGATGAGTGGGAACCAACTATTAAATTTAAAATTAAAGATCATGAGTTTTATGCTTTGTGTGATTTGGGTGCTAGTGTCTCTACTATTCCCAAGACTTTGTGTGATTTACTAGATTTCCGTAATTTGGATGATTGCTCTCTAAACTTGCATCTTGCGAATTCCACTATTAAGAAACCTATGGGAAGAATTAATGATGTTCTTATTGTTGCAAATAGGAATTATGTGCCCGTAGATTTCATTGTTCTTGATACAGATTGCAATCCTTCTTGCCCTATTATTCTTGGTAGACCTTTCCTTAGAATGGTTGGTGCGATTATTGATATGAAGGAAGGGAATATTAGATTTCAATTTCCATTAAAAAGGGCATGGAACACTTTCCAAGAAAGAAAATAAAATTACCATATGAAACTATCATGAGAGCCACTTATAGATTGCCTACCAAAGATGGCAATACCTAGATCTATCCTCGCTTTTATGGCTAGCTAGGGGCGTTAAACCATAGCGCTTGTTGGGAGGCATCCCAATTTTATTTTTATTCCTTGCCTTTTTCTCCTGTTTAGTAATAAATAAATTATTTAGCCTCTTTTTTGGTTGTGTTTTTTGTGTTTAATTAGTGTTTGTGCCAAGTAGAACCGTTGGGAAGACTTGGGGAAAGTCTTGTTGAACTTGCTGTAAAAAACAGAAACTTTAGCGCTCACGAGAACTGCTGTCATTTTTATTTGGAGAGTGATATTTAGTTAATTCTTTTTTCAGATGATTAATAGATAAATTCCTCACGTCCATAAATTTATTTTAGAATTTTTGGGGTTCCAGATCTTGAGCTAGCTACAGATTACTACAGACTGTTCTGTTTTTGACAGATTCTGTTTTTTGGGGTGCGATTATTTTGATGAATCTATGGCTAGTAAAATAGTTTATAATCCATAGAGAAGTTGGAATACAGTATGTTTAACACCAATGTAAATAAAGAATGAGTTCATTACAGTACCTTGAAGTGATCTTTTGTTTTCTTTCGCTAACGGAGCTCACGAGTTTTCTATTTTGAGTTTTGTGTTGTGAAGTTTTCAAGTTTTGGGTGAATTATTTTGATGGATCATGGAACAAGGAGTGGCAAGAGCCTAAGCTTGGGGATGCCCATGGCACCCCCAAGATAATCCAAGGACACCAAAATTCAAAGCTTGGGGATGCCTCGGAAGGCATCCCCTCTTTCGTCCACTTCCATCGGTAATTTACTTGGAGCTATATTTTTATTCACCAACATGATATGTGTTTTGCTTGGAGCATCTTGTATTATTTGTGTCTTTGTGTCTTAGTATGCCACAATCATCCTTGGTGTACACACCTTTTGAGAGAGCCAATTAAAATTTGATAGAATACTCTATGTGCTTCACTTATATCTTTTGAGCTAGGTAGTTTTGCTCTATGTGCTTCACTTATATCTTTTGAGCTAGATAGTTTTGCTCTATGTGCTTCACTTATATCTTTTGAGCTAGATAGTTTTGCTCTTTGTGCTTCACTTATATCCTTTGAGCTAGATAATTTTGCTCTATGTGCGTCACTTAGATCTTTTAGAGCACGGTGGTGGGTTTGTTTTAAAGAAACTATTGATCTCTCATGCTTCACATAAATTAATTTGAGAGTCTCTTAATAGCATGGTAATTTGCCTAATAATAATATGCTTGGTATTCAAGATTTGTGAAACTTTCTTTTGAGTGTGTTGAATACTGAAAAAAGATTGAAGCATGATAATTGTTTTGAGATATGGAGGTGATAATATTAAAGTCATGTTAGTTGAGTAGTTGTGAATTTAAAGAATACTTGTGTTGAAGTTTGTGATTCCCGTAGCATGCACGTATGGTGAACCGTTATTTGGTGAAGTCGGAGCATGATTTATTTATTGATTGTCTTCCTTATGAGTGGTGGTCGGGGACGAGGGATGGTCTTTTCCTACCAATCTACCCCCCTAGGAGCATGCTCTTAATACTTTGCTTTGATAACTTCTAGATTTTTGCAATAAGTACATGAGTTATTTATGACTAATGTTGAGTCCATGGATCATACGCACTCCCACCCTTCCACCCTTGCTAGCCTCTCAAAACAGCCACCATACACCTACCATATACCTTCCTCAAAACAGCCACCATACCTACCTATTATGGCATTTCCATAGCCATTCCGAGATATATTGCCATGCAACTTTCCACCATCTAGTTCATCATGAAACATCCATCATTGTCATATTGCTTAGCATGATCATGTAGTTGACATAGTATTTGTGGCAAAGCCACCGTTCATAATTCTTTCATACTTGTCACTCTTGATTCATTGCATATCCCGGTACACCGCTGGAGGCATTCATATAGAGTCATACTTTGTTTTAGTATTGAGTTGTAATAATTGAGTTTTAAATAAATAGAAGTGTGATGATCATCATTCAATAGAGCATTGTCCCAAAAAGGACAAAGAAAAAAAGGCCCAAAAAAAGGGGCAATGCTACTATCCTTTTTTTCCACACTTGTGCTTCAAAGTAGCACCATGTTCTTCATATAGAGAGTCTCATATGTTGTCACTTTCATATACTAGTGGGAATTTTACGTTATAGAACTTGGCTTGTATATTCCAATGATGGGCTTCCTCAAATTGCCCTAGGTCTTCGTGAGCAAGCAAGTTGGATGCACGCCCACTAGTTTCTTTTGTTGAGCTTTCATACATTTATAGCTCTAGTGCATCCGTTGCATGGCAATCCCTACTCACTCACTTTGATATCTATTGATGGGCATCTCCATAGCCCGTTGATATGCCAATTTGATGTGAGACTATCTTCTCCTTTTTGTCTTCTCCACTACCACCGTTCTATTCCACCTATAGTGCTATATCCATGGCTCACGCTCATGTATTGCGTGAAGATTGAAAAAGTTTTGAAAAAGTTAGAGTATGAAACAATTGCTTGGCTTGTCATCGGGGTTGTGCATGATTTAAATACTTTTTGTGGGGAAGATGGAGCATGGCCAGACTATATGACTTTGTAGGGATAACTTTCTTTGGCCATGTTATTTTGAGAAGACATAATTGCTTTGTTAGTATGCTTGAAGTATTATTATTTTCTATGTCAATATAAACTTTTGTCTTGAATCTTTCTAATCTGAATATTCATACCACCATTAAGAAGATTTGCATTGAAATTATGCCAAGTAGCACTCCGCATCAAAAATTCTCTTTTTATCATTTACCTACTCAAGGACGAGCAGGAATTAAGCTTGGGGATGCCTGATACGTCTCCACCGTATCTATAATTTTTGATTGCTCCATGCTATATTATCTACTGTTTTGGACTATATTGGGCTTTATTTTCCACTTTTATATTATTTTTGGGACTAACCTATTAACTGGAGGCCCAGCCCAGAATTGCTGTTTTTTGCCTATTTTAGTGTTTCGGATAAACGGAATATCAAACGGAGTCCAAACGGAATAAAATCTTCGGGAACGTGATTTTCTCACCGAACGTGATCCAGGAGACTTGGACCCTACTGCAAGGGATCAAAGAGGAGGTCACGAGGGTGGGGGCCCCCCTAGGGCGCCCCCCCCTAGGGCGCGCCCCCTGCCTCGTGGGCCCCTCGGTGCTCCACCGACGTACTCATTCCTCCTATATATACAAATGTACCCCCAAACGATCACAAGAGGAGCCAAAAACCTAATTCCACCGCCGCACCTTTCTGTATCCATGAGATCCCATCTTGGGGCCTGTTCCAGAGCTCCGCCGGAAGAGGGCCGTCATCACGGAGGGCTTCTAAGTCATCATAGCCCCTCCGATGAAGTGTGAGTAGTTTACCTCAGACCTTCGGGTCCATAGTTAGTAGCTAGATGGCTTCTTCTCTCTCTTTGAATCTCAATACAAAGTTCTCCCCCTCTCTCGTGGAGATCTATTCGATGTAATCTTCTTTTTGCGGTGTGTTTGTTGAGACTGATGAATTGTGGGTTTATGATCAAGTCTATCTATGAATAATATTTGAATCTTCTCTGAATTCTTTTATGTATGATTGGTTATCTTTGCAAGTCTCTTCGAATTATCTGTTTGGTTTGACCAACTAGATTGGTAGTTCTTGCCATGGGAGAAGTGCTTAGCTTTGGATTCGATCTTACGGTGTCCTTACCCAGTGATAGAAGGGGCAGCAAGGCACGTATTGTATCGTTGCCATCGAGGATAACAAGATGGGGTTTATTTCATATTGCATGAATTTATCTCTCTACATCATGTCATCTTGCTTAAGGCGTTACTCTGTTTTTAACTTAATACTCTAGATGCATGCTGGATAGCGGTCAATGAGTGGAGTAATAGTAGTAGATGCAGAATCGTTTCGATCTACTTGTCACGGACGTGATGCCTATATACATGATCATGCCTAGATATTCTCATAACTATGCTCAATTCTGTCAATTGCTCAACAGTAATTTGTTCACCCACCGTAGAATACTTATGCTCTTGAGAGAAGCCACTAGTGAAACTATGGCCCCCGGGTCTATTCTCATCATATCAATTTCCATCACTTTAATATTGTTTTGCTTTTTTACTTTGCTTTTACTTTTTACTTTGCATCTTTATACCAAAATACCAAAAATATTATATCTATCAGATCTCACTCTCGTAAGTGACCGTGAAGGGCTTGACAACCCTAATCGCGTTGGTTGCGAGTAGCTATCGCTTTGTGCAGGTACGAGGGACTTGAGCGTGGGCTCCTACTGGATTGATACCTTGGTTCTAAAAAAACTGAGGGAAATACTTACGCTACTCTGCTGCATCATCCCTTCCTCTTCGGGGAAAACCAACGCAAGCTCAAGACGTAGCAATCGTCATCGTCAACCTTCCTCCATCACCAATTTCATGAAGCTCACGGCCGTGCGTGAGTAATTCCATCGTAGGCTTGCTGGACGGTGATGGGTTGGATGAGATTTATCATGTAATTGAGTTAGTTTTGTTAGGGTTTGATCCCTAGTATCCACTGTGTTCTAAGATTGATGTTGCTATGACTTTGCTATGCTTAATGCTTGTCACTAGGGCCCGAGTGCCATGATTTCAGATCTGAACCTATTATTTTTTCAAGAATATATGTGAGTTCTTGATCCTATCTTGCAAGTCTATAGTCACCTACTATGTGTTATGATCCGGCAACCCCGAAGTGACAATAATCGGGACCACTCCCGGTGATGACCGTAGTTTGAGGAGTTCATGTATTCACTATGTGTTAATGCTTTGGTCCGGTACTCTATTAAAAGGAGGCCTTAATATCACTTAGTTTTCGCTAGGACCCCGCTGTCACGGGAGGGTAGGACAAAAGATGTCATGCAAGTTCTTTTCCGTAAGCACATATGACTATATTCGAAATACATGCCTACACTACATTGATGAATTGGAGCTAGTTCTGTGTCACCCTATGTTATGACTGTTACATGATGAACCGCATCCAACATAATTTTCTATCACTGATCCATTGCCTACGAGCTTTCTATATATTGTTCTTCGCTTATTTACTTCTCCGTTGCTATTGCTGTCATCACCAGAAAATATCAAAAACACTACTTTCGTTACCGTTACCTTTTGCTATCATTACCACTACTATCATATTACTTTGCTACTAAATACTTTGCTGCAGATATTAAGTTTCCAGGTGTGGTTGAATTGACAACTCAGCTGCTAATACTTCAGAATATTCTTTGGCTCCCCTTGTGTCGAATCAATAAATTTGAGTTGAATACTCTACCCTCGAAAACGGTTGCAATCCCCTATACTTGTGGGTTATCAAGACTATTTTCTGGCGCCGTTACCGGGGAGCATAGCTCTATTCTTTGAGTCACTTGGGATTTATATCTACTTATCATTATGAAGAACTTGAGAGATCCAAAAACCAAGATTTATCCCTCAACTACGAGGGGAGGTAAGGAACTGTCATCTAGCTCCGCACTTGATTCACCTTCTGTTTTGAGTAAGATTGCGACACCTAAACCTGCTTCTGCTATTCGTTCTAATATGTCGCATGTTATTGATGATGCCACTTCTGCTATGCATGATACTTATGATGAAACTACTTCTATGCTTGATACTACTGTGCCACTTGGTGAATTTCTTGATGAAAAACTTGCTAGGTTAGAGAGAATGAAATTATTGAAACTGATAACATTGATGAAAGTGATGATGAAGACTCTCCCCCTAATAAATATGAATCGCCTGTTATTCCTGAGGGTTATGTTTTGGAAAAAGAAGCTACTTTAGCTATTCTTGCTTGCAATGATAGATATGATCTAAAGAGGTTATTAGCTAAATGGAAGCAGCAATCTCTTAATGCTAGAATGAAACCTGGCCCTGCTTTTGCTACTTCACCTATATGTGTTACTGATAAGGATTATGAATTCTCTGTTGATCCTGATATAATTACTTTGGTTGAATCTGATCCTTTTCATGGCTATGAATCTGAAACTGTTGTGGCACATCACTACAAAAAATACACTTTCGTGATGATACGTGTTTGTCACAGTAGGTCACATTTTTTGTCATGCATGTAAATCCATGACAAATTTATGATAGAATCAAGATAGTCATACTTGTGCTGTCGTAGAAGTGTTCCATGACATTACCAAAATTATCATCACGGAAGTGTCCACTTCCATGACGATAAATCGTGCGTCACAGAAGTGCTTTCGTCAAGGGTGACCGACACGTGGCATCCACCGTAACGGAACGTTGTTAAGCTATCGGGTCAGGCTTTGGATCCGATAACCCGTTAACAGCCCCGACCAATGGGGATTCTCCATGTGTAAAATCATCATTGGCTGGAGGAGACACGTGTTACGTCTGTGTTGGCACAAGTGTCACTCATCCAATGGGCGAGACGCGCCTATGATATGTTGACACGTGGACCGGCCAATCAAGTTTAAATGGGCCGGCCCAACTGAAGGCCCGCAAGATTTTGCAGACCATAATGGGCCGGCCCAGCTAAAGGCCCATGAGATTTTGCGGACCATAATGGGCTGGCCCAGCTAAAGGCCCACAAGATTTTGTGGGCCATAATGGGCCGGCCCAGGTAAAGGCCCACAAGATTTTTGTGTGCCATAATGGGCCGGCCCAGGTGAAGGCCCACAAGATTCTTGCGGATCATAATGGGCCAGCCCAGCTGTAGGCCCACAAGATTTTGAGGACCCTAGTAGGCCGGCCCATTAACTGGCTGCCATGTTTTGGGCCAAATGCCGGCCCATATTTGATCCGGTCCATTAATGGCCTACCACGCTCTGGGCCTAATAGTGGCCCATATGAGATCCGGCCCGTTAAAAGCCTACCATGTTCTGGGCCAAATTACGGCCCAGATCAGGTCCGGCCATTTAAGAGGCTTTGGGCTCAATTATGGCCCATATCAGATTCGGCCCGTCAACCGGACACTATACTTTTTGGCCCACTTGCTAAAGGCCCACTTAGTAATTCGACCTAATATTAGTTTTGGCCTGTTAAGGGACCGTTTAACATTTCGGCCCTATATTAATATCGTCCTGTTAAAAGCCCGTCATATAGTTGGGCCTAACTACGGCCTGTTAAAAGCCCTTCATGGCGGCTTATCACTCCGGCTTTCTTTTCCTTATATGTCATTAGCCCTTAGTTAAGCCGCCGTTACTTGTTTTACAACTTCAACCTTTAACTGTTAATTGAACCGGCATTTTGTTTTTTCCTTTTCCAGTCCCTTGTACATCATGCCGTCAAAGACACCCACCATCTGCAATTGGGTCCCCTCAACCATAACTGAGGAGCGTCTGAAAGAGTTCTTCCTCATTGGGTCCCCTCAATCATGTCTTATCGTGCTCCTGACCCGGAGGAAGAACGACCCAATCCAAAAGACGGTGAAGTGATCGTCTTTACTAATCACATGAACCGGGGCTTCTCACCGCCCGGCTCAAAATTTTCCAGAGAAGTTCTTCACTTTTTCAAACTCCATCCTCAGGATATTGGGCCCAATTCCATATCCAATATTTGTAACTTCCAAGTGCTCTGTGAGGTATATCTTCAGCAAGAGCCGAATGTGGAACTATTTAGAAAGTACTTCTATCTGAACCGGCAAAACGAGTGCACCAATGGCCTTAGCTTAGAACTTGGAGGCATCTCAATTCAGCGCCGGCAGGGTGCAGTTTTCCTTCTCATAGTTTTACCAAGTCACCCAAAGGACTGGAAACAAACTTGGTTTTACTGTCACGACGTCTCACCCGCCAATGAGAAGCCACTGCCGGGTTACCGCCCCGATCGTCTTGACACCAAGTTCGCCCTGCCAGATAAACTTACCATTGCTGAACGCAAGAAACTGATTCCATCTATCAGAAGAATCAATGGTTTGTTGGGGAACGGTTTAACCGGAGTCGATCTAACCCATTGCTGGATCTCATGGCGGATTATTCCATTAAGCCGTCGTTCAAAGTTGATGTATGAAGATGGTGGAGACCCGGATGACTCTCTCTGTCATACCCCGGTTCAACTAACCGAAGAAGATGTTGTTGCAATGTCAAATGTTCTAGTGAATGCGAAGTACGAAGATTGCAGTGTTGTTGGGTTAAATCCCTTCTGTAAATTTAACCCGGTACCAGAAGTAAGGGCATTCTGATCTTTTTCCTTTGTATTTTGTCCAGCCATGTTGTTTATCACTGATCCTTCCTCTTGTCTTTGTAGGCCAACTCTGACTTTTGGAAAGTGAAATACGATCACGAAGCTGCCAAGAAGGCGAAACTTGCCACCATCAACGCCAAGAAATCGACCCGAAGAACGAAGAAGAAAAAGAAAACCACCGTTGAAGATTTGATGAAACTTGATGACTCATCTTACTCGGAGGTAGCCCTTGATTCCCTTGGCCAACTTTTTAACAATCTTATTGACACTGATCCTTACCAGGATGACACTAGGGCTAGTCAAGCCGGGGAAGCAGAGGTAACTATCATTTCCTCCGACTCAGAGCCCTTACGAAGACACAAAGTTCGACGAGTGATCCGTAAAGTAAGGTTTTCTAACCCCTTAGCTCACTTGGATCCCAACTTTCATTTGAAAAAGCAGCAGCATGAAAGCCGCCATGAAGTTGAGATTGAAGATGAGTCGGTTGTCGTCCTTCAACAGACCCCTCGGAAACGCCCGAATGAGGTTTACTTATTACTGTCCTTAACTTGTTTTAATGAATCCTGCTCCTTGTATTTCTTTTAACTCCTTTCTTTTACTTTTTCAAGAGGTGTCTCATTCTTCAGGCGACTCATCACAAACACAATTTTCGGCTTTCAAGACTGCTCCTGGGTAATCAGAAATCCTCTTTTCTTCCGGGTTTGATCAATTGTTATCTTGATGCTGACTATCTTACAATATTTTTCCTTAGCGGTCAGGCTAAATCCAAGAAGGCAAAGGCAGCAAAACCAGCAGAAGACCCGCCAGTACTAGCATCTGAACCGGCTAGGCCGCCTTCTCCATTAACTGTTGCCCCAGAAGACCCGCCTATTGTTAATGAAGCAAATCCTCCGGAGCTGTCCCTTGACAAAGTCACTATAAATCCTTCTATGGCCGGACCGTCAAGCTCAACCGACCCGCCGTCTCCACGTGTTCAAGATGTTCAAATTACTGGGAGCCGCTTTGTTGAGCCGGGGTATCCAACGGTGCTAGCTCGGTGCACAGCAAAGCAAGAAGCATTGGAGAGGATATACCCCACGGTATGACCCGGCCGGAATCATGACCCGGCCGGGCTTGGCGACTCACCAGAGACCTGGCAGGAGCTTGGCGACTCACTGGCGATCCGCCCGGACATGGCGGTTTACATGTAACCCGCCTAAACATTGTGACTCACTGGAGACCCGGCGGACGAATCAGACGGATGACAAGGCCCAAGGCCCAGCGGGCCGGCTTATACTCTGGTGGGCCGGCTTAAGAGGAAAGGGATGATGAATATTTCCTTTATGAGGAAGCAAGACCCGGACTTGTATTCAACTTGTCAGAAAGGATAGACTAGTCCTAATCCTACTAGGACTCCACATGTAACCCGCCCCTTCAACATATATAAGGAGGGGCAGGGCTCCCCAAAGAGGGACAGAAAATAATCTCTAAGGGTAAAGACAAAGAGCCGGCTTACCGGCGACTCCCTCATGATCATAATGAGACCTAGGCACAAACAGCATGTAGGGTTATTACCGGATGATGTTTCCCGGGGCCCGAAGCTGTCTAAACCCTTGTCTTGTGTTGCATCTCTCGATTCTGCTCAATCCCTCTCAAGTTACCACATAGATGTGTTGGCCTCGCGACTAAGTCCTCACACTAAGGACATCTGCCGTGATAATTCCACGATAGTTGGCACCCACTGTGGGGTCTGCGCACGATGGTGTTGAGTTCTTGGAGGGATCTATCTCAGGGATTGGGGAGTTCACGATTATCCGGATCATGAAGAACCGGAACTGAAAGCTCCACATCAAACAAACAGATTCCATGTGGTCGCTGCGAAGTTTTTTGCCGCTGGCATGGAAGGATCCACGTAATTGACGAATAATCGGGACGTCATATACGAGATTGGATCAAGATGAGAGTTAGGGTTGCATCTGTGTGCACTGCCACATGCGACGAGGCGATCCATCTATACGGATTAATTTCCGCTGCAACACCATCAGATCATCAAGTCGCCGAGACGGTTTCTACTACACATCTATTTTGCTGATGGGACATGCCACAAGTCCCGAGGCGTCGATTCGTGGCTGTTTGTGATATTCCGTTCGTGTGAAAGCTAAAAGCATGTTCATCTACTAGTACTACTCACGTGGAGGCAATACTACTAGAGTACTATATTTCATATTTTTAAATCCTTCAAATGGCTGTTGAGCATTACATCTACTGATCCATCAAGCCATCACATCAAATCAACGTGGTTCTAGATACTGGTACTAATACTGGATCGTCAAATCAAAGGTGCGAGGGCTCTCCGTGTCCGACCGTCTGACTGCGTCGTATGAGGTTCGGAGCTAAGATCCCGTTCAGATGACTACCTGGCGTTTTCAAGTCCCAATCAGCGGCTGTTTAAACTATGCCGTATGTGGTCGACAGCCTGCCGAATCTCCACAGCAAGCACGAGATTGCTTTTTGCCATAAACCAACGTTAGAGGAAAACAGAGAACAAATTTTGACAGGTGCCAGGGCGGCCTGCATCTACCATAAGCCGCCGCTCCAAAGCACCGTCTCTGCCTCCACCTCGGCACTCGCGACCCCGCCAACGACTGTCTCCGAGCTCCGCTGCCGGATCGCTCCGTGCTCTGCACGCCTCGCTTCCGCGGTCTCCGTCAAGCCGTCGAGCCGGCCGTCCGTGGCCTCGATCCAACCCGCGGCGCATCACTCCTCCGGCTGAGAGGCTGACCCGCCGTTGCGCCTTGCTTCCACCGGTCGCTGCTCCAAACTGATCGAAAGCCGCCGCCGGTGCTCCGACTTACCCGCTGCAGCCTTGCAACAAACATCCAGGCCGCCTCAGCTGCGAGCTACCGCGGCTGCAAGCTGTCCCGACCAAGTCGCCAAGCCAGGGCCGAGATCTCCGCACGCCGTCCGTCTCCCGCGGCACCCAGTTGGTTCACAAGCAAGCAGATGCATACTTGTTCAGAAAAAGTACTACAGGAGCCAACGATGCGTTCACGAGTCAGTTAGTGCTGAACTAACGGGTCTGCGGAGGTAAAAGACCAATGCTACTCGTCCCCACACATCAAAGTCAGCATGCAAGCAATCATTACTTTGGAAGGGGGAAAAGACAAAGGAAAAACACGTAGATGACGTGCATATGCACGGACTATCTTTTGTGTCTAACTATGCTCAGTATCATTGTCTAGTTCATCTGACAAAAAATACCAGGTGCTATTTATCCTACTTATTTTTAAAAATGCATATTAATTCATCCGAGCAAAAATACTTTGCCCTGTTGTGTTTTATATGCAGGAGAATTATTTATTACAACGTGGCATTATACCACGGAGATGGAGGTGTGCCAACATCAATCAGCACAGGTGGTCGTCCTTACTCAACGGACTCCCGCACCGGCTTATAATGTTGTGGCCGACTTACCCGTGCGCGCTGCCTTACAACGCCACAGATGACTCGCTCATCTGCCCTCCTGGCGGTTCACGCGTCCGCACCGGCTTACAACACTGCGGCCGACTCATCTGTCTGTGCCACCTCTGATGCTGCGGTCGTTTTACTGTCCGCCCTGCGGTCCGGCCTATTCAACGTGCTAGGTTGACTAACGGACACCGCTGAGGATCATAAATACATCAGGTGATATCTGTCCAGACTATTCTAAATAGCACGTATCAACTTTTTTCTTTTGAGAACAATTACTCCGGGTTATGATATTATTTATGCAGGACATTTGGTCACTTCAAGAGCGGTAGCGACTCGCCCACGTCCATACTGCCTCTAATGTTGCGGTTGTTTTTTCTGTCTGCCTCCGCGGTTTGGTGTATATCAACATAATGCGGCTAACTTGCCCGTTCACACGGTTCACCGTGTCGCTTCATCGTGGTGGTTAACTGATCATCAACTCTGTGGCGGATAAATTCTGGCCTAATATGTCAGGTGAGATCCATCCAGTATATTTTTATTGCTTTTTTAAAAGAGCAATTACTCTGGCTTGCAAGTTCTCAAGTGCAGGACAAGTTATATCATTGCGCTGTTGAATGACTCATACCGGTGTATATCACGGTCAAGTATGGAGAGTCTCAAGCCAACTCCTCGAGTAGTCTTAAGACTCGCGGGCTACAATGACATGACTCGGGAACTCCGGGTCATTGGAGGGAGTGATAACCCGGTTCCGGAGGACACCGGCATATTGATGAAAATTTAAAGGCCGTCAGAAAATTGTCGGTTCAAAATAAAGGTTCCGGTTTAAAATTCGGTTCAAGAGACATCTCTCTCCCGCAAAGCTTTGAAGCTCTCAAAACCGGTTCAAACATCTGGCTCATGGTAAATTTGTCTCTTACAAAAATTTTAAGCTCTCAAATCAGGTTCAAACATCCAGCTCAAGGACAATCTGTCTCCCACAAAGTTTTGAAGCTTTCAAATCCGGTTTGAAGTTCCGGTTCAAAAAGAATTAATCTCTCGCAAGATTCGAGTTCTCAGAAAAATTGAAGGTTGCCAAAGAGAATTTGCTGCCATGATGCGTGGTTCAGACATGGGTATCCTGCCTGACGGCTTACTTTATTATGGTCACTTGGGGGCTTCCTGCTCATTGAGCATAGCTGTCTGTACCCTCTTGATCCGCATGATGCCAAAATTTATATGGTCACTTGGGGGCTTCCTGTTCAAACATAGGTCGTATTAGAACCAAAGAGAACATAGCTGTCGGTACCCTTTTGATCGGCACACTGCCAAACTCACTAGGGGGCTTCTTGATTGTATTCGAATCATAGCTCAACCCCTTTTGGGTCCGACGTGGATCGTATTCGAATTAGTGTCGTTAAACAACTCTCAAGGTCATTTGGGGGCTTCCTGTTCAAACATAGGTCCTATTCGAACCAAAGAGAATATAGCTGTCGGTACCCTCTTGATAGGCAACGCCAAAGCCACTGGGGGCTACATGATCGTATTCGAATCCTAGCTTAACCCCTTTGGAACAATTTACTGATCGTATTCGAATCAGAAGCCTTGATTTTCTTTTTGTCTGGATTAAGTTTTTTGAACACAATCTTTTGGGTTTTGAGACTTTTTGCTCATATTTGAAGCATATATATGTGGTTTCTATTAACCCACCCTAGCTTTCGACGAACAAGTCGCCAGCATATGACAATATTAATACTTGGAAGGTTTGGCTTCTAAGGATTGGGTTATCACCCTTACTGCACAAGTCATGTAAACCAGCAGTACAAATTCAATATCACATTGGTTATATGTGGGATATTATGACCCGCCCTGCGGTAAACCGCCAAGGGATCTTGTGATTTACTTATGTGCAGGATAAGACTACATTTGAGTAGTTACCTGCCCTGGCTTTTGATGTTAAGTCGCCAAGGCATATGTTGTTTAAACTCTGTGCAGGATTTACAAAGCTATGACTTACATAAATGATTAAGTTCCAGCCCATAATCAAAGATTGAAATTGGTGTCTCAAAAGGGTTATCAATTCTTGATTTTCTCAAATGCTATAAGTCGCCGGGTTATAAAAATTACGGCTTACAATGGAGGCATATTAAATCGCCATCGGCCAAGAGCCGCCGGGTATTTAAACTGCAGATTTACTTGTCAATAGATAAGGTATTCAAAGTCGCTTTAGCACAATGGCTATTATTTTATCAATGGATATGATTTATTCTACAATGGAAAGAACAATCCCGAGTTGCTGCAGGCTTACAACCCAGCACTTGGGGGCTACATTATTCAGTTTGAGATTATATCAAATATGCAAATCCCATGTCACTGCCAGCATGCACCATGGCACTTGGGGGCTAATGCAAAAACAATTTTATTGGCCTTATTGAAGACCCAACTCATCACATCATAATGAGCCGGCCCTTGGGGGCTACCAATTGCTCCTGTCAACAATTCAAGGTACACAAGGTTTATTCCATTATATTGAAGGGTCCACTGCTCAGTTGGTAAAGCACAAAGCTCCTAACCTTGTGGACGTGGGTTTAAGCCCCATGATGGGGTTACATCATATGATGTTCTTTTCAAAAGAAGTATATATAAAGTCACAGCTCAATATTATCTTACTGAGCCTGCCCTTGGCGGCTACACGTTGTTGTTCAAGTCTATATGATCATATTTATAAAGTCCCTGCTCATTATTGCATAAATGACCCGGCCCTTGGGGGCTACACTGGTTATAGTTTTTTATGAGTATAAGGCAATTACAAGTCACAGGTTGCTGCAAGCATGACAACCCGACACTTGGGGGCTACATATATGGAGTATTCAGTCTTTACTAGTGACTAAGATGAACAACATGGATTTCTTCAAAGTGGCAGTATTTATATTGAAGCAAGTCTTAAGTCATCACTTTGTTTCCGCTCAAGACTTGGGGGCTACAGGTAATATGGATATAAGGGAGAAAAAGTCTTCAAATTCTCAGTTTTGAGGCTTCGGCAACAATTATGACCCGGTGCTATCAATATTTACAAACCGGATATTTTGGCAATGATAAAACCGGAAAGTTCTACAAGCCAGTTGAAAGTCAGATGAGTTTTTTCAAGACCAATATTATTTAAACCGGCGCTTTGGAAGCCGATTCAAGTGGATTATTTATTATAATATTTCTCTATAAGATACCAATGTCCGCAAATTGGCTCTGAAGCTGGCCTATTGACCCAGATTTTTCAAAAGAAGTATCTGGATTTTTGCATTGGCGAAGTTTGGACATATCTATTAAAAGAGATTTGCTATAAGATCTTTGAGTATGCATCCAGGAGTAAATGACAAGGACTTAAAGATGATCAGGTGCCGGTTCAGGAAAATATTTAACCCAGAGCACAACCTATCAAGTTTGTTCTTGTGTTTATTTTAAAGGATCAGTTTAACATGGATAAATCCAAATTAAACTGGGGGCTAATGTCGGGGATATACCCCGCGGTATGACCCGGACGGAATCATGACCCGTCTGGGCTTGGCGACTCACCAAAGACCTGGCAGGAGCTTGGCGACTCACTGGCGATCCGCCCGGACATGGCGGTTTACATGTAACCCACCTAGACATTGTGACTCACTGGAGACCCGGCGGGCGGATCAGACGGACGACAAGGCCCAAGGCCCAGTGGGCCGGCTTATACTCTGGTGGGTCGGCTAAGAGGAAAGGGATGATGAATATTTCCTTTACGAGGAAGCAAGACCCGGACTTGTATTCAACTTGTGAGAAAGGATAGACTAGTCCTAGTCCTACTAGGACTCCACATGTAACCCGCCCCTTCAACATATATAAGGAGGTGCAGGGCTCCCCAAAGAGGGACAGAAAATAATCTCTAGGGCTAGAGACAAAGAGTCGGCTTACCGGCGACTCCCTCATGATCATAATGAGACCTAGGCACAAACAGCATGTAGGGTTATTACCGGATGATGTTTCCCGAGGCCCGAAGCTGTCTAAACCCTTGTCTTGTGTTGCATCTCTCGATTCCACTCAACTCCTCTCAAGCTACCACATAGATGCGTTAGCCTCGCGACTAAGTCCTCACACTAAGGACATCTGCCGTGACATTTCCACGACAGTTGAACATTTCGGCCGTATATTAATTTTGGCCTATTAAAAGTCTGTCATATAGTTGGGCCTAACTACGGCCCGGTTTGCATCCGGCCTGCTCGCAGCCAATATCTGATTGGGCCAAACAAGGACCGAGAGAATTTTGGCCTGTTAAAAGCCCGTGATTTGATTCGCACAATCATGGGCCGGGGTTCATTTCGGGCTGCTGGCGGCCCGTGAGCTGTTCGGCACGTTTCAGGCCAAACCTACATCATGATTGCATGACGGCCCGATTATGTACCGTAATTTTATGGTTTGGTCGGTTTACTGCAAAGACAGGATATATATATACAGTAAAATAACTGCAGCATCGTGAATAAGAAAAATCCTAGACTATACAATAAAGAAATTATGGCATATTACGTCCACTGGGCATCAAAGTTCGCCACTATGATAATAAAGCACAAGCAGACAACAGTTACATACACTGGGCATCAAAGATCGCCATCAGTGCAAATAAACACGCCGACAAAATAATATACAAAACCGACAGCACTTCAATAGAGTTCAAGAAAGGTTAGCCCTGCTAGGGAGCTGCAGCGCAAGCAGCTGAGCAAGATGATGAGACTGTGCTTGTTCAACACTTATATCTTCCTCACTCTGAAAGATAAACAAGCAGACAGATGACAAGTTTTGCACATAAAAGTATCAGTGCTGACAATTCATCACATTTCTTACTGACGAATAAAGTGACACAGTTTAAAATTGCATTAACACAATATGGTATTGTTCAGGTCTAGACATGGCAGGAAATGACATTGTGAAGGAGTTGGTAGCTTCACGACACCACTGGATTACAGATCAAGAACTCATAAGTATCAATGGTTAGTGTGCTGTCAATTTATACCATTTCAGATTGGCAAATAAAGAGACGGTTTAAATAATAGTAGAATGATATGTCATTGTTCATAGTTAAGACATTGCAGAATATGACATTATTCTGTAGTGGGTAGGTTCACCACACCACTGGATTACGGATGAAGAACAGAAGCATACATGCAGTGCAAAAGAAGATCACTTGCTCTGTATAGTTTAATTTACATGGTATGAAGAAGGAACTTGGTTGTACAACTGAAAACTTAAATTGAGAAAGGACAAACTTTTGTTTATGAACTACATAATAAACTTTAAACAAGCAATTTGATGCAAACACCAAAAATAAATAGCTGTTGCAGTCATGCCTAACCAAATATATACAACAAAGTTTGAAGGCTTGAGATGGACAAACTTACATTATTGGTGAAGACAGCCTCTATAAAGGCCTTGTCCATGCTGATGGGGAGGGGGCAATTCAAGAAGTTTATCACAGAATCTTCTTCAAAAGCATTGCCTTTATTCTACATTTTGTTAAGAGTAAATATAGATGTGGTAATATACGAAAAAAATGGAGAATATTTAAGATAAGATGAAGAGTGATGCTACATAACCAAGTAGCTATAAATGTAAGTGTAGCGATATAGGCAAAAGGTACAGCCAAGAGCAATGCACAGCTAAATTTCTTCAGTATTAACCTTATGGTAAGAGTAAATATAGATCTGATGTGTAGAAAATGAAGGGCAAAGGAAAATAAGCTGCAGAGTGATGGTACGTGAACAACTACCTGTCATTATAAGTACACTGATAAAGGACAGCATGTACTTACAAGAACAATGCAGAGCTAAAAAAACATTGGCATTGGATATATTCTACACTAATGTAACCATTCATACAGATCAGATAATTTGGAGCGAACAATTGATAAGCAAGCTATCATGCATACTGCTGTCACATAATGAACCAGGTATGTATGCAAGTACAGTGATACAGAACAATATGTACTAATAAGAGCAAAGCAGCGGGCAGCATATTTGCGATATCTTGTCGTTCTTATCAAACCGGAATTCTTCTTCGAGCAGATTTCCTGCAAAAAAGATCCGTAAGGCACATGGGGAAAAGTAGAAGTTCAAATTGTCATGTGATTTCATAGATAGTACCTCATCATGGGAACGAGACCAGTGCATAACAAGGTTTTTCCATTCAATATCTTCTAAATTTAGCACAGGAGACTTCACCGGAAATTCGTTTATAGACTTGTCATCAAAGTGTGATTTCCTCAGGTAACACCGATACTGCTGCAATGCTTCCTTGAAAAGCACAAGCAAGCTTTGCTCGTCATGACTATCCAGATTGATCCTCGCCTAGTTACAACAATGTAATTTAAATCATTGATGTGTTCAATCAGCAGAAAATAAGAAAATAATAACCATGAATAATAGCACTTACACGTAAGTTGGACAGGAAGATGTGAAAATGGTGTTTGTCTTCACAATAATCTTCCCATGATGGGAATATATGAACGTAGTCCCCAACAACATTGAAAGCATTGTCTTTTAAACTGGGAATAAATAGAATGGGGTTCCAATCTGCAGGAATTGGCCGTTTCTGCAGTTGGGGTAGGTCTTCGGCCGGTGGACTTGCTGTACTTTTTGCTGGAGTGGGATTTATCTGTGGTACAGCTGGTGTTATGGCAAATGAAATCGGTGTACCTTTTGCTGGAGTGCAGGTCCTGTGTGGTGGGGCTAGTGGTGTGGCCAGTGAAGTATGGGTACATTCTGCTGGAGTCGGTCCTACGTTGTGTGTCATTGGTTGTACAGCCAATATAAGTGGGGTGCTGTCTGATTTCTCCGGCACCACCACGTTTTTCAAGGACTTTGCTGGTGCTCCTTCAGGTTCGGCAATCACCCTCTTCCTTTTTAATGTCTGATGCACAAAAACAATATTTGAGTGAAAAAACATGGTATGATGACAGATGGAATATGTATTGATAATGGATGGGCATGGCATCTCAACATATATGATGAGTAAACTAAGCAGATGGCGGTGCAACAAAGTAGAAGAAATGCAAGACAACATATGCAAGATACCCGCAATCAATAAAACATTGCCAAATTAGAATAGACACCTTGATGGGTGAACAGGACAGGCCATCTGCTTTTGACTCCTCGAGGTTAGAATAGTCATTAGGATCACTAGTCATTAACCCGTGCACCTGCACGGGCTAGGTATTTCCTTTAAAGTTCTAATATACATGAAATTTTGATATAGACACAGTCTATTGATGCATGCAACTTTCATCTTTGTTTTCAAGAATGCATTAGTAAATGGTTAAATTTAACAAAATTATGAATTATTATTTATGGCACAGTTTATATAAATTTTATTGGATCAACCTTAGTATTCTTTTGCCTTATTTGTTGGCTAAAGGTTGAGAAGAATTTAGTGCACTTCTTTGTGCAACTTACATGTACATTACATAAGGATCTTTAAGTTGGAAAGAAAATCTGTATTTCATCCATTGGGCAGCTTATGTGCATTAAATTATGTATTCATGCTATTTCTCTTAGTTATGTTGTGATAATAAATAAGATGAAAATGATGCAGAGACTCGTCCCTACCCAATACTTACGTCTTTTATACGTAGTATCTGAGACCAAAAACTGGGCGGATCCTATTGCATTTTCTGAAGATATATATAGTCATGATATATGACTTACTTTTTTCTTTTCTATTGCAAATATATGTAAATATTTTTAATCTGGTCATATATCACCCTAAAATATGAAGGTGTAGTGCCTGGAGGTTAACATGCCGAAGATGAGTCACTGAGTCTTGATGGATGCAAGGTTGAGAAATAAAAAATGGCAGAGGAGAACTTCCTTGTAAACCTAGAGATAGGTAGATACTGGATACTTTTCAAGTTACTTACTCCAAAGCCGTGTACAAATGTTGGCACTCAATCCCGAGTCATCTTGATGTTTGTATAGCCCTGAGAATACAAACTGATTCATGCGTATGGGCACGTATATGAAATTTATATTTTAATTTTCAAAATAAAGAAAAGATACACCAAAATGAATAGAAAAGGGGATGAATAGTAGCTTTTCGGACACAATGTATTAGCTTTTTGGATAGCGACATTCGTCTCAATATTGATCGTAGAACAATAAGTGGAAATCAGTTATCATAAATACAAAATATGAGGAGACGGAGGAAGGAATTCAAGCTATTCTCTTAAGGATAATATAGAATGGATATCCGAATATAGTGTGATTTTTAATATTCCTTTATTTTCCAAGTCACATCACATAGTATTTTTCCCTCACATTGCTTCAACTGGATGCTGTACTCAGAAGTAGTTTCTCACATGATAGAAATATACTCAACTAATTTAATATTGTAACATGTATGTATATGAGATCTAAGAGATACTCCCTTAGTTTAAAATAATTACACTTCTAGGCTTGTCCTTAGTTAGACTTCATTTAGTTTGACCAAGTCTATAAATTTTTTTACCAGCATCTAGAAAACATAATTTACTTCATTAGATTCATTATGATATGGCAGATCTTTGCGAATTTTTCTGTAGACTTGGTCAAACTTTAAAAAAATTGACTTGAAAAATTCCGAAACTTTAATTATTTTAGTACAAATGGACTACAAACTGGTTACAGTATCTGCAAATTACAGAACACACCGCTTTATGTGAACAATACGCTATGGGCATCCATAAATATAAAACCAAAAGGAATGATATTCTTATCCTTGAACATGTACGTACAAACTTAGTTAAAAAATGGTGCAAGAAATCTCTTTTTTAGTTGCTTCATCTCATAAAGCAAGCAACCTACAAATTTGTGATGAAACATTAAAACGGTATAATAGGAATTTAACTTAACAGTAGATCTTTAGTCGAAGCTCAAAATAAAGTTTTATTGGCACCATGTACTACTTAAGCAGGATGGTACGCCCAATAAAAATTAATATCCATGATTATAGACACTATTGTGGTTACCTGAATGAAGTTTTTCCTTTCAAATCCATCCAAATTAAGTTGACACTATTGTAGTTATCTGGCAGCGTGCATGTGTTATTTAATTTATATAAAAGCTTCTGTCCACTATTTAATTGTGAAATGAAGTAGTCATACTAACTATTGGTAAATAATATAGACATATCTGGAGCCAAGACATCATGCTGTTTTAATCAGAAGAAGTACCTGTGCGACTATATTGCAGTTCTCGAGTCTTTAGCTACAGAAATACTTATCTAACACCATGAATTATTGGCCTTGATTCGTCTCCTTATATTAAAAACATATCTGAAGAAGAATTAGTAGTTTGTTGCCAACTTCACTGTACTGTAACAACAAAGACAAAGTGATATATTCAGTTCAAGAAAAATCAAGAACTTCAGAAAGAACTAAGACTAACCGATCAAAATATATAAAGCTCTTTAGCTTGGATGTTTCTTATGGTCCCATTGCATTACAATGCATAACAATTTGGGCATCGCAAGAGGAACTACCCAACTCCGATCGCATTTTTTATGAAAACAGCAGATTCATTTTGGTGCGGCTGAAACTCAGCTTTTTTCATGTACTATTTGCTTGCTTTAACGCAAAGCTACATACAAACGCTCAGAAAAAGGGAAACAAAATAATTTAGATGTATGTTACTCGATTATGCACCATCCTGACATTGTTGTGCCTATTTCTAGCATCGTCACTTACCTGCAGTTGGCCGTCACCACAACCTGCCATTGTTCCTTCGTTGGTTGTACCACTCCCCTGCAGCCGGTCGCTGCACTGTTGTGCCCTGCTAGTCTACGTCTAGTTCCCTGCCAGTAATCGCCTGGTGCTCAGCCTTGCAAGCCCTGTGTCTGCATGTGCCTGCATAGCTGATGGAGGACACGCCGCGGACATGTCAATTTTCATCTTGACCTCCGATGGTTTCATCTACATAATGAAATTATTAGATGTCAGATTGTAGAGCAAAGTTGTAGAGTGGTAATAACATGGAATATCTATATATAAGGGCTAGCTATAATATACTTGTTTGACACAACACACACAACATTGGATAAACCTAAGTTCAACACCTACCATCATATTCAGTTATTCACTTCTATTCTTTTACGATTTAGCACGCCTCCACTCGAGCAGCTCCAAACTGTGTAAAAGCAACAAATTTTAATCATAATTTATACCAATATATATAATGTTTAGCAACAGCAAGCAGGAGCATGTTTAGGCTGCACTATGGCCTAAAAGCATCTTATCATATTTAAGTATAGTAAAATAGTTACAAACAGATCCAGGGCATTCATTCTTACCGAATTGCTAGCCTATCTCCATGTACTTTATTCACCTTTGTAGAAATTTTTCTATACTTCAGGAGTACTCGAGGCAACACTCAAATCAATAGGAAAGCAAAACAAACAACAATTCTTTGAAATTGCACTGGATGCAAGATGGATCAGAAGATGGAGGATGTATCATCGGTGGATTCTCACAATAAATTCAGTAGGCAGAACTAAAGGTAAGGGGTAGCTGAGAGCACGTACTAACCCACCATGGTCAGGCTGAAGA
Organism: Triticum urartu; assembly: GCF_056163025.1. NCBI lineage: Eukaryota > Viridiplantae > Streptophyta > Magnoliopsida > Poales > Poaceae > Triticum > Triticum urartu. The sequence goes on along the minus strand of NC_141879.1, from coordinate 143,851,315 downwards.
GCACGTACTAACTCTTGACTGTCTTGTAAACGGGGGACTTGGGAGCGGGATTTGACATCAGGCCGCCGCTGTGGCGTTGTGCTCAAGAAACATGAGGAAGCCGGCCAGCGTTCTGAGGAAGTGGACATACATCTCATGGAGGTCTCAAGCGGCACCTGACTGCTATTGGACCCCTTGCCGATGCCCTTCTCCTCCCAGCTCCGCGTCTCGTTAGACCCCAACCGCAGCCGCCATCCAAGAAGACAAAGCCGGACGCTAGCTCCCCATTGACGAACGTTCATGTCAGATGGAGTGCAAATTTTGCCGGCCACCTGCCAGAGCCATGCATGGAGTAGCAGCTTGAAAAACAGCAGGCGTCATGGGTTAGGGCTGAAATCGGAAGGAAGGAGATGATCGGGGAAAGTTTGGCCAGATTTGTTTTGTTTTTTTGCAGGTTAACTGCTGCGTGCTAGATGGAGGAAGGCGCCTATGAGGGAGTTTTTTTGGCTATAGGCTCACACGTGGGACATCAGGCTAGGACTCCGTGGGAACTCATCTTACGGCTCTAGATAGCTAATACAACGATCTAACGGACAATTTGCTTAGGTTTGAGGATTACCGTAGAGGCTCGTATGGTGCTTTCAATTAGTAAATATAAGATATTCTGAACAAGAATCAACAGGTGGGGAGCGTATGAGTTTCATTGCATCCAAAATGACACTCAATGCCTTGGTGCCAATTTTGTAAGTCGTTGCAGTGTTTAGCTTCAAGAGTGGGATGCTGTTAGTGCGACACAAAGCAGCTACACAGATCATAGTGTAGATATAACGGGAAAACCTTAAGCATCAGAGTAAAATCAGCAAAGTGAAACTTACTGGAATATATGTGCTAGTATTGCCCGTACGGCTAGAAAGGTTTCGGATACTAGCTCTCTTCAAGTGAAGGTGCGGTACTGTTAATATCAGTGTAACTCTCAAAGGAGACACAGCTCCCCGCATTTCCTTGCTATTCTTATAGGATTCAAGTGGACAGGCCACTACAAATCCTATTCCTATGTTTACAAGATCCTACGAATCAAAGAGGCTCAAAGTGTCCATCACAACCGACCATATAGACCTCTACACTTCAAATGTCCCTGCTCATCTTCAGCATAAGGAACATACTGTACTACTATCATACTCCATCTGTTTCAAAATATAAGTCTTGGTAGAGATTTCCACTATGGATCACATACACATGTATCCAGATACATTTTAGAGTGTAGATTCACTCATTTTGCTCCATATGTAGTCCATGGTGGAATCTATACAAAGACTTGTATTTAGAAATGGAGAGAGTACATATTAAAGAAGAACGGAAGACGAACATGGTAAAGAAGAGCAAGCAAATTTTGGATAATAAAATGTTGGTTGCGCAGTGCCCACACATGATGAACCAGAGCGCATTAAGAATGCAACTCCCAGCTGTCTCTCGACCATTTCAGGCGGTTGGATGAAGATTCTACATCTCCTAACCCTTCTTCTTCCTCGTCTCTGATTCTTCCCATACAGAACACTGCACGGGCCGCTGGCCGGACCACCGGCCCTCACCGCCTATGTTCCTCTGCCACCCCCACCCCCACCCCCACCCGCGTTGAGTTTTCTTCATTTGGCGAGGCCCCACAACCACCCGAGCCCCATCGATCGCACCGGCGAACTCCGGTGAGCTATGAAAAATCGACTGACCCAATTTTGAAATTTAGTCTACTGTGATTTAACTAGTGTGGAATATAAAAGGGGAAAACCATAAGCATTGGGAGTATAGTGTTGAGCGTGCCATGGCAGATCTGAAGGTGCAAACCGGACAAAGGTAACTTCGCAACCAAGACAAGAAATCAGAGTAAAGGAGTGGCGATCTATTTTCTTGTTGCGATAAATAAGTTGAGCAAATACGAAAGAGTACCGCCTCTGGTGCGGCGCCGTGTACGCATTTACTGAAAATTTGACGGTGCTGCGGTAGCGATGGTTGTCGGCAGCGTGGAAGCAGATCTAGGAGGTTAGACGGTGGTGGCGGGGCGCGGTGGATGAGACGGTCGTAGGAGCGGCGCCGGCACGGTGGACGACGGCGGGGATGAAGCGAGAGGACGGGATGCAAGGATCCCGGTCCGAAGTCGTGGATGAGAGAGGTCGATCTGTTGTAATGGACGGCGGCGTCGGGGTATCAGGTCCGGCATGGTGGAGGAGGATGGCGGTGGATGGGGTGGCGGATGGCGGCGGACGGAGGAGGGTGGGGTGGAGAGGGTGTTTTGGCGCCCACGGAGTACGAATGGGGAAAAGGGAGGTATAGAGGAAGGGGGGAACCATGTATTCAGGGCTCGCTTGTCTCAAATGCGAGGAAATTTACAAACTTAGCCCCCGTTTCAAATTTCTACTACATCACCGCAACATTAGTCGGTTGGGGATAAGACGGTAATCTCGCATACATCGAATATTTGCCGACGAGAGTTTGTTTTTGGTGCCCACCATGTATGAATATGAATCGGGGAGGGAGTCAATTTCGGCCGAGGCCACACTGTGTTTTGGCGCCCACCGTGTATGAATCCGGGTGAGAGGCGGTTACGTCACGTTTGGGTGAAATTACAAACCTACCCCTATCAAAACCTATAGAAATCCAGCAGATAGGCTTTGCGTGGCAGGGATAGGCAATAGTGATTTCCATCTCGCAGATTTTGGTTCCGGGCGGTTACTGCGTCTTTCCCCGCTTCGTTCAAATTTTGCAGAGTGCATGTTTACCGTGCCAACTCAATTCGAATCCCATTTGTATTCTATTTTTTTCGGGCGGGATCCATTTTCAATTGAAATTACATTCTATATACATCATTTTTTATATATACTTTCAAAAGCATAACACCATTTATACATAAATATGGTTTACAAATGGCATGATCTCAGATTCATAAGGTTGTATCCATCAATTTGGATTTCAAATATTTGAAACCACTTTATGTTGAAATCCAATGTATGCATTCCTCGCTAACTGTCTCCAATTAATGTGTGTTTCATGCGGGTTTTTTTTACTTCTCAAACATGTATAATGTGTTTCACACACGCAACATATAGTGTCATCCCGTTTAGACATTAATTACATATAAACCATGCATTGTTTTTAATTGAAGAATCTATGGATCATCAATATTGATAAAATATATAACATTATACGTGTGCCCAAATTCAAATGAATATGCATGTTTGGTACACCAATTTGCGTTATGATATTATCGATGTCGTGATCTCCAGTTTAAATATTTGAATCCCCTTAAATCCAGATATTCGTCTCATATAGCCATCACTCATGTTTATATAGGACTATCTCTCTGGACCTATACGCGTTCATCGTCTCTCAGGTATCTCTCGTGCTACCTGTATGTCGAAAATGATCTTTTATCTTCGTAACACACTGACGGTACTCTCTCCCTTGACCTTCATCACTCTATCTCTCTCTAAGTATATCTCGCTCCCTGCTATGTGTCTCTAACTATGATTCTCCATGTGGAATCTCTTTCTCTCACACAAACACAAAACTTTGTCTCCCGGGGTTTCATTTCTCTCTACTATTCCCATGTGTGCCACTCGCACACCCCTCATACAGAGATGTCTTTCGCTCCTTAGATATGAGAACCTACGACTCTTCCTCTTCAATATATCTTTCTCACACACAAACACAAACTCTGTCTCCCAGGGTCTCATATTTCTCCATTGTTCTCTTGTATGTCGCTCACACACACCCTCTCTCCCTAGAGACATCTTGCATTTCCTCGTATGTCTCTCTAGCTATCACTCTCGTTGTGAAATATCTTTCTCTCTCGTAGACACAAAACTCTGTCTCTCTGGATCTCATTTCTCTTTGATATCTATTTGTATGTGCTCACATGCACCCTCTCTCTATCTCTCTCACACCCACACACATAACCCAGCCTTCTGATCCACTCGACTCCTATCTCTAACGCACACTAGCTAGCATCTTTATCTTTCTATTTATCTGTTTCTCCATCAACCTTCTTTCTCGCCCTCACTCTTGATTCCTATCATGCACACTACATATGTTTCTCTCTACATGCAGTCAAGTGCCCTCTCACACACATATATAACTTCACCCTTTGAACCACCCGACGGCCATCTTCAACACCCAAACTAGCGGATGTCCCTCTAGCTAGCTTCTCCATCTCTGTATCTATCTGTAGTTTCTCCGTCAACATTTCTTTCTCGCACGGAGTCTTGCTTCCTATCACCCACACTATATATGTCTCTTCATACATATGCATTTATAGGTTGGTCTCTTTTGCACAATCGTTGCGCCTCACTCCCTCTACTCTCCATAGATGCATGCTCCAGCCCATGCCACTATCTCTTAAAGACAAAAACACATGCTCAATTGTTGGGCCTTCTTCCCTGCATTCTCACATGCATGCATATTGTCATATCGATCCGTCTCTCCCATGTCATTGATCTTATGACTTATGTCTTCTTTCTTTTATCTCGATCATGCGCGCGCGCACACACACATCCCACGTATACATGTATACCTCTCACACATGCACGTTCAAGGTCTCTATGTCTCCATACGTAGTTAATTAGCCTCAATCCTAACGCCACATCGAATCGTTCTACTCTTTTGTGCACATAACTTCCGCCTGGATGGGTAAAACACACACTCACACTTAACAATCTCCTTCTAGCTACCCCCCGCCTCTCACTCTTCCCCTATATCCCCAAAACCAATAAGACCATCACTTTGTTTAATTCCCGCCTACATGCACCATCGATATATAGTAGTCTTCCTCGGTGTCTCTCGAACAAACATGTTCTCTCGATGTCGACTCCTCTCACGCGCACACACCTTCTCTTCCCTCTCTACGGGCATTTTCTCTCTCGCACCCCATCGTTGGTGGCCTCTACCATACACATCACCTCTCTATGATGAAGCCATGCACACTTAAATTACATCCGCCACAGAGGACCCCGCGACACACACGCACACACACACACACACCCACACACACACACTAAGACTCCATCTCTCTCTCACACACACACACACAAACACACATGCACACACACACGCACGCGCGCACGCACACCCCCCGCCACACACACACTAAGACTGCATCTCTCTCACACACACACATAAACTAAGACTCCATCTCTCTCTCTCTCTCTCCTCTCTCTCTCTCACCCACACACACACACTAAGACTCCATCTCACACACACATGCTCTAGGCGGAGCATTTGTTCCTACCACCCTTCATCCAACCTTACCCGTATGATAAACAATCACCTTTATTTACTTGCATAACATGGACAAATTCCACTTTACTTTAGTAGTCAGCAAACTTATCATCTGTACCCTTATAAAAAACGAGTTGGCGGTGATGGTGTGCCTGCCATCTTGTAATACAGACGGTATGATCTATATCTGAGGATAGAAAGCAAACTATGATAATTTTACAAAAGATACCCGCACCTCTCTCCACATCATCTCCCGCAACCTCATTGCTCAGCAATTAAAAAAGGAATAAGTCTCTAGAACAATCTAGCATGCATGGTGGCTGCTGCCGCCTGCCGGCGCTGTCCATCCCCATGCCTCCGCCCATTCCGACCACCAGTCACCACCACGCTCCACTCCTCCTCACCTTATCTCTCATCTGTCATTTTTTTGATGACATTCTCGAGATACCAGTTTTCTGATAAATTTCTCGAGATATCATTAGTTTTTACACATGGGATTACTCCTGCATGGGTCAATCACAACAGGTGTTTTGTAAAAAAATGCATATTGATGTTCCGTGCAATGCACGAGAATCTTGCTTATAATTATATAACGCAAATCATGAGCAGGAAGTGACATTTTTTTGACACAACCACGTTAACATGGCCACGTAAATCACTAGCTAAAGTAAATACCATTATACTTATATCCCGATGCAAAAGGTTGAGTACATGTCCGAAGAGTAGAGTCGCACACACGCACTTTGTCTCTCAGAATCTCTCTCACACACACACACCAGTTACGTGACGCCCACTTAAGCAGACACGTTTGTTACAATTTGTGCACCTGCGGGTACACGTGATGCTGTGCATTTATTTAAGCCGGAAGGCGAACCCAAACAGTAGCTGTATTCATTCCCCTCCCGCCGCCTCTTCTCTGGTCACCGTCGCCCGGTAGCCATGGGTCGGCCGAAGGTAACAACATACGCCATACTCCCGCCGGAGCGGCGCTTTAATATGGAAATTTTAGTGGTCATGCATGCATCTTTTTGTGCTAGCACTCCTATATAAGGGTTGACCGGTCGCTTCCTGCGGACATGCGCGGGCGGTGGAAGAGGAAGTAGAAGGGAAGCGGGCTGTGGAGTATCTTTTTTACCACAATTTCTTAGGAAACTGAGTGCAATAATTGAGTAGTTTTGCAAACTACCAGTACTACACCTGAAACGGTTCAAAACCTATACTCCCTTGTCAGCGCGCGCTTCTCGCGTGAAACGGTCAGCGTCGCCCTGGAGCGTTAGTGCCGCATTAATGCCCGGCCAGAGTGGAGGCGACCTCTCACTGGCGCGGGCTTTGAAGTGGCGCGACGGCCGAGAGAGTGCCGCTTCCCGGTGCACGCGACTGCTCCGCGTCGAGACTGGCCATAGGCCCTGTTTGGATCAATGGGTTAGAGTTAGTTTGAGCTAGTTCGGGCTCAAATAGCCCTAAAGTATCCAAGCATGAGGGTTTAAATTGGAGCAAGTTGCACCGAACCCACCCAAAAAAACTATCCCACCCAAGAGGTGCTAACTGGAGATAGTTCTCATTGGGACCACTGAAAAATCACTTTTCTCTCTCCATGAAGTGCATTTATTGTCAATCTAACCCTGTCACCCAAACACCTCTTTGGCTACAGTTAGTTCAGGGTTAGTCATGAGTTAGTCTAACCTCTAGCTAAGTTAGAGTATCAAACAGGAGCAGTATAGGACATGCAAGTTGCTCAAAGCATACAGGCAAATTCGTACATGAAAGGATTTTTTTTCTTTTTGAAAAAGGATCGTGAAAGGAATTTTTTTAGAATGATCTTGGCATGTCGCTAACATTTGATAGTTAACCGACCTCAATAGACGGCAGAAACACTAGCCCGCCGCACTTTGATAGAGACAAGGAGGGAGAAGCGATACAGGCTGCTGGATTACTAGAGATAGGTGTCGCACGGAAGCCAAGAAATATGGTGATAGCGTGGGTTAGCCATGTACTAGTATGATGTAACTACACTGGGCTGCCATGTTTCGTACTCTTCCAGTCCACTGTGGAGATGATTGGTTAATTTTATATCGCTGAATAATATTAAATATTATGAGTGCAGACGCTCCACCATGAGGTTCCTTACTCCTTCTCGGTCGTCCGGAATCTATGTTCTTCCACTCTATTTTTTACGTGAGCTTTGTTCATCCTTTTGCCAACACGCGAGACGTCTAGCATCAAGGTGCACGTGTTATGCAAGGATCGTTCCATCTGTATGAAGAACACGTGGGGTTGGAACTACGAGACGGACATGTACCCAGGAGTAGACGAACGAACCTGAGTAATGTAGCGTAGTAAGTGAAGTACAAAGGCACAAATGGTATGAACATGCATGGCATATAGGGTGTGTTTGGTTGCTTTCTCGTCTCAGCATAGTTGTTCCCTCTTCATGCATGCTCAACTCAACACCCCTCTTCATGCATGATCTCTTCATGCATGCTTCTAGTGTATTTGTGCTAAACTAGTGTGGACTCATGCACCCTCCATACACTCTACCAAACACCCAAAAGTAGGTCGAGAAGGGAACTCTTGGGCGGCATTTGTCTCTTACTACGTACTACCACTAAATGTTGTACGTGCAATGCACGGTGATGTTATGGAGTACGTGCCTAAGTACTCTACTACTACTATATTAGTTGGAGGCACATATTAACTTTTATATTTGTTTACATGTATGCCCCGAGACCTTCCAGCTAGACATGTCTTTCTCTCTAGGTCGCACTTTGTATCGTTCATACCACTAAGTACTACTACGTGTGGTCAACGACCCAGAAGTGGAAGAAGTGGAGACGCTCTACCACGCTGTTTTTTTACGCTGGGCTCTACCACGCTGTTCATGTCCACTCCTTTCGCCGACGTGTGGGACATCCAGCACGTGCCATGTTTGGCACCCTTCGTCGTAAGAGTTGAAACGCTAGCATTCATTAGAAATAAAAAATAATTATAAATCGGCAGTGATACTATTTTTTTGCGAACCAATCAGCAGTGATACTATACCACGTGGTTTCCTTGCTCCTCGATATCGGAAAGAATACTTCTGTTCGCCAACATGTGGGATGTCGACCATCCTGGTCCACTTGCCATGCACGCAGAACTCCAAGGGAGAGTCACCCAGGTCGTCGCGCCGCAGTAACAATGACTAATGAGCCGTCAAATCATAGGCCCACTTCCCACTTTGAAGTTGCTCGGACGAAGGAACCATCATGACTTCGTTGAATTCCGCTTCTTGAAGAAAACTACTGTACCAGCAGTACTGCTAGCTACAGTAGTTACTCCAACAGAGGCCTCCTTTCGTTCATAGGATAGGAATATGAAAATCATAGGAAGTGAGATGACATGCATCTCAATTCCTATAGACAAAGAGATGCCATTTGATGCTTAGGATAGGAATTTTTCCATTTAGTCTAGGCTAATGTACTGGTAATTTTCTCTAAAAACTACAGTAGTAACTAGTAGTATTGGTACATGCTCGTACTCAGACACGGACACACACACTAACTACTAGTACTATACTTCTCACATGCTGGCCAGACGCCGTCGTTCTCCTTCCCGGCTTTGTCGGCGACACCCCACCGTGCTTGGATCTCCGCCGACCTCGCCGCAGCAGCGCATGCGTCCTTTTCTTTCTTGCGGCGGTGGGCCTCTCTTTTCTTGAGTATTTTCTGACTTTTCCGCTCCCTCTGTGCGGCTTTGGCCGCCTCTTGCTCTACCGCTCATTCGGCCTTGGCATCTTCAAATTCCTCATACATAGTTGTGAGGTCGCGAGCGGCGATGAACTCGGCACGGCGGGATGCCATCGCTTCCCTACCATTTTGTGTGCGGTCATGGGTGGCAAGGAACTCGACGCGGCGGGATGCCATCGCTTCCTTACCGATTAGTGTGCGGCGCGGTGGCATGAACGGCGCTTGGTGGGAGCTCTGGGGTGGAGTGGCTGGACAACCGTATAGTGCATTGGTTTGTCAAGAGCTCAAGGACAGAAGACGAAGCAAATTTGGATTCCCCTTCAATACTGGTCATTTATTACCGAGTAAAATGCATTGGTGGTCATCGAACTTGTCTTGATAGCTCACTTTGATCATTGTATACAAGATATGGTGATTATACGGTCACTGGCTCAACGTATAGCTCCGTATTTGTCTGGTTGACCAGTTAAACAGTCCGCATGCGCCTCATCAGCTTGTGTTCTTGATCTATCTACGCGGGCCTACCTGTCAATGGAGAAAGAAATACTGTAAAAACCAAAATTATGCGTATGTGGGGAATCAAACCACGGACTCGTCGCTGCAACGCACCCTCGTCAGCCAAATGAAAATGAAATACTTCGCGTGAGACACTCACGCTCACACTGTCAAAGCATGCTAATGCATGCACGTCGCCCTCTAAATCAAAGTCCTGCTCATGGCACAACGTAAATGGCGAGCCCAACACCTGCGCGCCCCGGCGGTGCCTGGCATTACTGTTTAGACGTTTGATAGAGGCCTACACGAACGCCGAGCATGTATTCACCTGGCTCAACACCAACGGTCAAACTCGGACCGCCTTGGTCATGTATATCATCCATCACAATGACAATCTATAAAACAACCTAAGCTAGAGAGGGTACTATGGTAGTATGGTATGGAGTATGTACTATCGTGAGCGACGGAACTTAGTGCCACTACACACCGAAACCCCTTCCATCGCTAGCGCGCGCTTGCCGCCTGAAACGGTCACCGTCTCTCCAGAATGTCAATGCCGCATTCACCAGACTTAACTGCAGGTGCAATTGGTGTGTCACCGACATGCGGGCCAGATGCCCGTTGGGCCCACATGTCAATAACCCAAACGCATCTGGAGTTAAGTCATTGAAGCAACGTCCGCATTCACGCCCGACGAACCTACTCCAGCGCCAGTTGTCGCTCCGTCTGCCGTGGCTCATTGCCATTCGCCCGCTATATTAACTTGAGCCCCAGCTCCCAGCCATAGCCAAAGACCCACACTTATTATCCTCTGGTCCCTTCCTTCTGTCGGCACCACTTCAACCATGACCTCCTGGCGCTCCGAAGCTCTCTTGGACGTATTGTCGCAGGAGCAGACGAGGGACATCGGCGGCTCCGCTCCGGGCACGCTCCAAAGCTCTCTTCGACGTACTGTCACAGGAGCAAAAAAAAGGAGATCACCGGCACCCCCCCGGCCTCCCTCCGCCGCCACGAGCAAGAAGCCGGCGCGCGTGCGCGGGCACAGCCGGCAGCGAGGAAGAGTAGTACACGGTAGGTCGCCGCCGCTCTGGTCCCGGGAAGGCCACCGCTACTCCACTCAGTCAACGCCAAGCTTGGTGGGGTAAACATCGGCGGCCGATTAGCCGCTTGACGGCGACGTGGAGGCGGAAATCTTCAGAACCTTGTGCTCCGAAGGAGGTGGTTATCGAGATGGATGAGGAGGAGGCAAAGGCAATGGCTGGCTTTCTCGGGTTCATGGCCGGATATGGTGGTCGGGCACTGGCGATTGATTAGATTAGGTTTATAGTAGGTTTTAGTATGATTTGTGCGAAATATGTAATGAATTTCGTCCAGTTTGTAGGAAAAGTTTTCAAAATGTAATGATTTTCATCTGGTTAATTTGAAATTTGCTTTGTTTACACGAATTTCGTCCGGTTAGTTCATATATTTGTCAAAAGGTATGCGGGCAGCATCGGATGGCATCCATCAGTGTCCTCAGATAGATGCCGGTGTAAATTTGTGGGCCAGCACTAGAGATGCCATAAATATCATGCTATAATCCCTAAAAATCCTCCATTATTTAGCAGGGAACAGTTATCCCTTGATCAAAATCAGATCCGCGGTGTTTCGCACTCCTCCCGCGTAAGAGTGTAAACTCATGCTTACATAAAAATGGAGAAAGTGTACGGCACTGTAGCATGTCATGTCACTCGAACTAGCCCGCCTAACAAGCGGGAAAGCACCGCCCTCGTCATTTTGTTCTGGATTTCTATCGATCGATCGCGCGAAAATGTTACGCTTCGCAAGTTCTAAAGGAAAAGGCGGCACACTTACGACTCGTACGCGTCGCAACCCTGACAGTCCGACTCGCACGCCGCTCACCAGAGGGGACACGCGTTGTCTTGCAATTTCACTGACATGTGGGACCGTAATTGAATAAACCGTCGATAGCCGAAATCTAATCGCTCGGCGGGCGTCGGCTGAGAAGAGAGAAACGGGGGAGGGAAAAGAGATCGCCCGCCCGCCGCGCATGGACTCCAAGAAATATATGGTGGTAATGTGAGGTGGGCCATGCTGGAGTCCGGACCGCTTCCGGAGCCCGCTCTCACCGCCCTGGCCCCTCAAGATGCCAGCTGCGCGCCGCATGCATGCATAGCAAGTAGTACTCCTTATGTGGAGGAGAGAGAGGCATCGACAAAGTCAAGGAGTGGGCTCTGCAAGAGCCCATCTCTACACGTGCTCCTAGGTATAAAAAAATAATTCTAGAAAAAGGCATAAAAACAATTGTGTCTTAAAAAAAGAAAGGTAAAAACATTTGAGAGGAAATAGATAGAGAGAAAGTGAGAAAAAACTGTAACCTGGGCATTACATGAGGAAGGAGGGAGTGGTGCACATGCCAAGTTCACTTGGCTGCCGTGTTTCACACTCCTCCGTCGTAACAGTGGAGACAATAGCTTTCATCAAAAAGAAACAATGAATACTCCCTGCTCGTCCTCTGTATCAGAAAGAATACTTTCATTCGCCGACATGTGGGACGTTGACCATCCTGGTCTACCCCGCTCATATTGCAGGCCCAACCTTTCCCACTGTAAGTTGTTCGTACGAAGGAACCATCATGACTTCGTTGAATTCCGCTTCTTCAAGAAAACTTACTATACCCACAATACTGCTACCACACGTGAAGACTGGACGGCACTGTACCACGTCATATCACTGAAACCCACTAGGCCCAACTAGCCTGCCTAGGTCATCTTTTTTGGAACGGAGGGAGTACGTCTCTGCACTGCTATGATTTTGTGTTGCACGTTCTCTGTACTTTTGCTACGATTTCCTACCCTATGAACCAAATGAGGCCTGAATGTATGTCGACTATTGTCTGATCGACCGCTAAGCCTACAATTTTAGGAGCTTGGGCTATTGGTCGATCGACGAGGGATAAGTATAAGCGTACCACGAGCTCATCAGCCCCAACATTTCTCTTCGGTGAGTGTTTTGCAAGTACTATAGCTCGCACAGTAGCTAGCCTACTAACACCAAGAATCATCAAACAAGCCCTACTGATATGATAAACAGTTCAAACTTACATCTAAGCATGCCATATATTACATCAAAAGCTGGTGAGGATACATCTGTTTCCATAACTCGGAGAGGGTTCGCATGATTCACTATCAAACAAAAGTAGCAAGATCCGCCCACACAAGACAATGCACTAGCCCTAAGATGGTTTGATAACACGCATCGTTCTGGTAATTAAACACAGGGCAATGCAAACTACCCTGAAGGATTAGCGCGACCAACTATTTCTTGTCATCGATCTCTCGGGCAATGATCACAACACGGACAGCGGCATGGGAATCGATTTCTGGGGCGATGTCTATAGGACTGACTGCGACATCGGAATCGATCTCTAGGGCGATGTCCACAGGATGAACAGCGGCATCGGAATCGATCTCCGGGGCGATGCCAACAGGATGGGCCACGACATCAGAATCATCAAGGATGTCCACCGGCACCTGCACAACCCTAACATATTAGCAAGCACATTGCAAATAATCAAAAACCACAACTATGGTAATAAGCCATTATTTTTTACCTTGTGCAGCTCACCGGGGGATCTCATCCCTCCGGGGGGCCATCTCCTCATCCTCGATGGGGGCCATCACCTTGCCAGGGGAATACTGCTTCTCAACGGTGACTATCTCCTCAAACTCGGTCTTGAGCCTCACATAGGTGGCAATCAGAGTTCCTGGGGTAGGCACGGTGGGGCCCTTGCTGTTCTTCCAACTTTCTTTGAGGAGTTCGTCCGCCAACGTCCTCAATTCTTTGGCCAGTGCTTGTTTCTTGGAGTTCTTCGTCTCCATGGGTTGGCCCGCCAACATGGTCAACTCGTTGGTTGGTGCTCGCTTCTTGGAGATCGCTGTCTCCAGTGGGTTGTCCGCCGAGAACTCTTTGCCTAGTGCTCCAGATCCATCAATGAACTGACAAACAAAAAGCAATCGAAAGGAAACCACAATCGCAATGAAAACGGGAAAAGAATAGGATGTGAGAATCGGTCGGTGCTTCACAAAAAGAAGATTCTTGGAATGAAAATATAGTAGCATAACTGATTCGCCCACATTTCCTTCGTCGGTACAGAAGAAAAATGGCAGAAGTGAGTAGCCTGGAGTGAGGTTTTCTTCAAGAAAGGGAAGAAAGGGCTTGAACGAGAGTTCCAGTGAAATGATGGTTGCTTCATCCAGTCCAACTTGGAGGCCACTGGTACGTCTCCAACGTATCTATAATTTTTGATTGCTCCATGCTATATTATCTACTGTTTTATACATTATTGGGCTTTATTTTCCACTTTTATATTATTTTCGGGACTAACCTATTAACTAGAGGCCCAGCCCAGAATTGCTATTTTTTGCCTGTTTTAGGGTTTCGAAGAAAAGAAATATCAAACGGAGTCCAAATGGAATGAAACCTTCGGAAACGTGATTTTCTCACCAGATAAAATCCACGAGACTTGGACCCCCCCATCAAGGAAGCCACGAGGTGGTCACGAGGGTAGGGGCGCCCCCCTAGGGCGCGCCCCCTGCCTCGGGGGGCCCTCGAAGCTCCACCGACGTACTTCTTCCTCCTACATATATCCACGTACCCCCAAATGATCGGGGACGGATCCAAAACCTAATTCCACTACCGCAACTTTCTGTATCCACGAGATCCCATCTTGGGGCCTGTTCCGGAGCTCCGCCAGAGGGGGCATCGATCACGGAGGGCTTCTACATACTCATCCAAGCCCCTCCAATGAAGTGTGAGTAGTTTACTTCAGACCTACGGGTCCATAGCTAGTAGCTAGATGGCTTCTTCTCTATTTTTGGATCTCAATACAATGTTCTCCCCCTCTATCGTGGAGATCTATTCGATGTAATCTTCCTTTTGCGGTGTGTTTGTTGTGACCGATGAATTGTGGGTTTATGATCCAGCCTATCTATGAATAATATTTGAATCTTCTCTGAATTCTTTCATGTATGATTGGTTATCTTTGCAAGTCTCTTCTAATTATCAGTTTGGTTTGGCCTACTAGATTGGTTGTTCTTGCCATGGGAGAAGTGCTTAGCTTTGGGTTCAATCTTGCGGTGTCCTTTCCCAGTGACAGAAGGGGCAGCAAGGCACGTATTGTATTGTTGCCATCGAGGATAACAAGATGGTTTTTTTTATCATAGTGCATGAAATTATCCCTCTACATCATGTCATCTTGCTTAAGGCGTTACTCTGTTTTTAACTTAATACTCTAGATGCATGCTGGATAGCGGTCGATGAGTGGAGTAATAGTAGTAGAGGCAGAATCGTTTCGGTCTACTTGTCTCGGACGTGATGCCTATATACAAGATCATACCTAGATGTTCTCATAACTATGCTCAATTCTGTCAATTGCTCAACAGTAATTTGTTCACCCACCGTAGAATACTTATGCTCTTGAGAGAAGCCACTAGTGAAACCTATGGCCCCCGGGTCTCTTTCTCATCATATCAATCTCCATCACTTTATTATTGCTTTACTTTTACTTTGCTTTTACTTTATTTACTTTGCATCTCTATATAAAAAATACCAAAAATATTATTTATCATCTCTATCAGATCTCACTTTCGTAAGTGAACGTGAAGGGATTGACAACCCCTAAGCGCGTTGGTTGCATTGAGCTATTGTTTCTGTTTAGGTACGAGGGACTCGAGCGTAGCCTCCTACTGGATTGATACCTTGGTTCTCAAACACTGAGGGAAATACTTACGCTACTAAGCTGCATCATCCCTTCCTCTTCAGGGAAATCCACCGCAGTGCTCAAGAGGTAGCAAGAAGAATTTCTGGCGCCGTTGCCGGGGAGTCTGCGCAAAAGTCAACATACCAAGTACCCATCACAATCCCTTTCTCCCGCATTACATTATTTTCCATTTGCCTCTCGTTTTCCTCTCCCCCACTTCACCCTTGCCATTTTATTCGCCCTCTCTCTCCATGCTCCCTCTCTATTTGCCTCTTTTGCCCGTTTGCTCTTTGTTTGCTCGTGTGTTAGTTTGTTTGCTTGTCGTGATGGCTAGTCCTTTATCTTCTCCGTTCTCTCCCGAGAATGAAGTTCTAAATTTTAAAAAAAGGGAGGGAGAAAATCTAAAATATGCTTGGTATAGAATTTGCAATGCTCAAAATAGATCTACTAGGAAGCAATCTACTTCAGTTCTTCTCCGCAATTTTTATGTAGGTGTTAATCCTTGGTATAGATATATCCTTGATACCATTACTGGGGGTAATTTCTTGGGTAGCCATACTTTTGATTCTTATAATGCTATGATAGATTTATTTGGCTCACCACCTCTTTTGGTTAATGGAACTATGTTAACTTTGGAGCATGTTATGCAAAAGACTTAAAATTATCAAAAATAAAGTTGCTACCATTGAATTAATTGAAAATATAGATAAAAAGATCCACAATCAAATTACCCAATATGGATCTAAGGTAGGAATGACTTTGAAAAATATTAAGGAAAATGAACCCATAGTTAATCAGAAGATAAACTTAGATTCTACTAGAATTGATAAACTTGAGGGTATCATTACAAACTTGGGAACCGCTTTTTCTTCCGTAAAGAATACTCCAAGTCCTCATACTAAAATTTCCAAGCTTATGTATGTTCCTAAAAATAAGGGTGACTCATCCATTAATGAAACTGCGGATCTTAAATCTATAAGTATTCATCCCAATCTCTTTGCTATCATTAAGGAACCACTTGCTACAAATGAATTTTTCGATCTTGTGCCTAAGAGTTTGATAATCACTAGAAAGAAAGAAATCCCTAAGGGAGATATATGCCTCATCAAAGAATTTCCTACCAATGACGGCAATACCTAGATCTATTCTTGCTTGTTATGCCTAGCTAGGGGCGTTAAACGATAGCGCTTGTTGGGAGGCAACCCAATTCTATTTTTATTCCTTGATTTTTGCTCCTGTTTTGTAATAAATAAATTATTTAGCCTCTGTTTTGGTTGTGTTTTTTGTGTGTTTAATTAGTGTTTGTACCAAGTCGAACCGTTGGGAAGACTTGGGGAAAGTCTTGTTGAACTTGCTGTAAATAACAGAAACTTTAGCGCTCACGAGAACTGCTGTCATTTTTATTTGAAAAGAGATATTTAGTTAATTCTTTTTGCAGATGATTAATAGATAAATTCCTGACGTCCAACAATTTATTTTAGAATTTTTGGTGTTCCAGATCTTGCGCTAGCTACAGATTACTACAGACTGTTCTGTTTTTGATAGATTCTGTTTTTCGTGTGTTGTTTGCTTATTTTGATGAATCTATGGCTAGTAAAATAGTTTATAATCCATAGAGAAGTTGGAATACAGTAGGTATAACACCAATATAAATAAATAATGAGTTCATTACAGTACCTTGAAGTGTTCTTTTGTTTTCTTTCGCTAACGGAGCTCACGAGATTTTCTACTTTATGTTTTGTGTTGTGAAGTTTTCAAGTTTTGGGTAAAGATTTGATGGATTATGTAACAAGAAGTGGCAAGAACCTAAGCTTGGGGATGCCCATCGCACCCCCAGGATAATCTAAGGACACCTAAAATCCAAAGCTTGGGGATGCCCCGGAAGGCATCCCCTTTTTCGTCTACTTCTATCGGTAACTTTACTTGGAGCTATATTTTTATTCACCACATGATGTGTGTTTTGCTAGGAGCGTATTTTATGATTTGAGTCTTTGCTTATTAGTTTACCACAATCATCCTTTCTGTACACAACTTTTGAGAGAGCCATACATGATTTGGAATTTGATAGAATAATCTATGTGCTTCACTTATATCTTTTGAGCTTTATAGTTTTGCTCTAGTGCTTCACTTATATCTTTTAGAGCACGGTGGTGGATTTGTTTTATAGAAACTATTGATCTCTCATGCTTCATTTAGATTATTTTTAGAGTCTTCATAGCATGGTAATTTTCTTGAAATCCTAATATGCTTGGTATGCAAGATTAATAAAAAACTTTCTTATGAGTGTGTTGAATACTAAGAAAAGTTTGATGCTTGATGATTTTTTTGAGATATGGAGGTAATAATATCAAAGTCATGCTATTTGTGTAGTTGTGAAATTGAGAAATACTTGTGTTGAGGTTTGCAAGTCCCGTAGCATGCACGTATGGTAAACGTTATGCAACAAATTTGAAACATGAGGTGTTATTTGATTGTCTTCCTTATGAGTGGCGGTCGGGGACGAGCGATGGTCTTTTCCTACCAATCTATCCCCCTAGGAGCATGCGCGTAGTGCCGAGGTTTTTTATGACTTGTAGATTTTTGCAATAAGTATGTGAGTTCTATTTGACTAATGTTGAGTCCATGGATTATACGCACTCTCACCCTTCCATCCTTGTTAGCCTCTTCGGTACCGTGCAATGCCCTTTCTCACATTGAGAGTTGGCGCATCCAAACCCTGTGATATGATATGCTCTTTCACACATAAGCCTCCTTATATCTTCCTCAAAACAGCCACCATACCTACCTATTATGGCATTTCCATAGCCATTCCGAGATATATTGCCATGCAACTTTCCATCATTCCGTTCGTCATGACACATTCATCATTGTCATATTGCTTAGCATGATCATGTAGTTGACATAGTATTTGTGGCAAAGCCACCATTCATAATTCTTTCATACATGTCACTCTTGGTTCATTGCATATCCCGGTACTCCGCCGGAGGCATTCATATAGAGTCATCTTTGTTCTAGTATCGAGTTGTAATCATTGAATTGTAAATAAATAGAAGTGTGATGATCATCATTATTAGAGCATTGTCCCAAGTGAGGAATAAATAAATAAAAAGAAAGGCCATAAAAAAAGAAGGCCCCCCAAAAAAATAGAAAGGACATAAAAAAAAGAAAAGGCCAAAAAAATGAGAGAAAAAGAGAGAAGGGACAATGTTACTATCCTTTTACCACACTTGTGCTTCAAAGTAGCACCATGATCTTCATAGTAGAGAGTCTCTCATGTTATCACTTTCATATACTAGTGGGAATTTTTCATTATAGAACTTGGCTTGTATATTCCAACAATGGGCCTCCTTAAGTGCCCTAGGTCTTCGTGAGCAAGCAAGTTGGATGCACACCCACTAGTTTCTTTTGTTGAGCTTTCATACATTTATAGCTCTAGTCCATCCGTTGCACGGCAATCCCTACTCCTTGCATTAACATCAATCGGTGGGCATCTCCATAGCCCATTGATTAGCCTCGTTGAGGTGAGACTTTCTCCTTTTTGTCTTCTCCACATAACTCCCCTTCATTATATTCTATTCCAACCATAGTGCTATGTCCATGGCTCGCGCTCATATATTGCGTGAAAGTTTATAGGTTTGAGATTACTAAAGTATAAAACAATTGCTTGGCTTGTCATCGGGGTTGTGCATGATGATAGCATTCTTGTGTGACGAAAATCAAACATGACTAAACCGTATGATTTTGTATGGACGAACTTTCTTTGGCCATGTTATTTTGAGAAGACATAATTGCTTAGTTAGTATGCTTGAAGTATTATCATTTTATGTCAATATGAACTTTTGTCTTGAATCTTTCGGATCTGAATATTCATACCACAATTAAGAAGAATTACATTAAAATTATGCCAAGTAGCACTCCGCATCAAAAATTTTGTTTTTATCATTTACCTACTCAAGGACGAGCATGAATTAAGCTTATCTATAATTTTTGATTACTCCATGTTATATTATCTACTGTTTTATACATTATAGGGCTTTATTTTACACTTTTATATTATTTTTGGGACTAACCCATTAACCGGAGGCCCATCCCAGAATTGTTGTTTTTTGCCTGTTTTAGGGTTTCGAAGAAAAGGAATATCAAACGGAGTCCAAACGGAATGAAACCTTCGGAAACGTGATTTTATCATCAGGTAAGATCCAGGAGACTTGGACCTCCCATCAAGGAAGCCACGAGGTGGTCACGAGGGTAGGTGGCGCCCCCCCTAGGGCGCGCCCCTGCCTCATGGGCCCCTCGAAGCTCCAACGACGTACTTCTTCCTCCTATATATATCCACGTACCCCCAAACGATCGGGGACGGAACCAAAAACCTAATTCCACCGCCGCAACTTTCTGTATCCACGAGATCCCAGCTTGGGGCCTGTTCTGGAGCTCCGTCGGAGGGGGCATCAATCACGGAGGTCTTCTACATCATCATCCAAGCCCCTCCAATGAAGTGTGAGTAGTTTACTTCAGACCTACAGGTCCATAGCTAGTAGCTAGATGGCTTCTTCTCTCTTTTTGGATCTCAATACAATGTTCTCCCCCTCTCTCATGGAGATCTATTCGATGTAATCTTGTTTTTGCAGTGTGTTTGTTGAGACCGATGAATTGTGGGTTTATGATCCAGTCTATCTAGGAATAATATTTGAATCTTCTCTGAATTCTTTTATGTATGATTGGTTATATTTGCAAGTCTCTTTGAATTATCAGTTTGGTTTGACCTACTAGATTGGTTGTTCTTGCCATGGGAGAAGTGCTTAGCTTTGGGTTCAATCTTGCGGTGTCCTTTCCCAGTGACAGAAGGGGTAGCAAGGCACGTATTGTATTGTTGCCATCGAGGATAACAAGATGTTTTTTAATCATATTGCATGAAATTATCCCTCTACATCATGTCATCTTGCTTAAGGCGTTACTTTGTTTTTAACATAATACTCTAGATGCATGCTGGATAGAGGTCGATGATGAAGGAAATATGCCCTAGAGGCAATAATAAAGTTATTATTTATTTCTTTGTATCATGATAAATGTTTATTATTCATGCTAGAATTGTATTAACCAGAAACATAATACATGTGTGAATGCATGGACAAACAGACTGTCACTAGTATGCCTCTACTTGACTAGCTCGTTGATCAAAGATGGTTATGTTTCCTAACCATAGACATGATTTGTTATTTGGTTAACGGGATCACATCATTAGGAGAATGATGTGATTGACTTGACCCATTCCATTAGCTTAGCACTTGATCGTTTAATTTGTTGCTATTGCTTTCTTCATAACTTATATATGTTCCTATGACTATGAGCTTATGCAACTTCCATTTGCCGGAGGAACACTTTGTGTGCTACCAAACGTCACAACGTAACTAGGTTATTATAAAGGTGCTCTACAGGTGTCTTTGAAGGTATTTGTTGGGTTGGCGTATTTTGAGATTAGGATTTGTCACTCCGATTATCAGAGAGGTATCTCTGGGCCCTCTCGGTAATGCACATCACTCAAGCCTTGCAAGCATTTCAACTAATAAGTTAGTTGCGGGATGATGTATTATGGAACGAGTAAAGAGACTTACCGGTAACGAGATTGAACTAGGTATTGAGATACCGACGATCGAATCTCGGGCAAGTAACATACCGATGACAAAGGGAACAACGTATATTGTTATGCGGTCTGACCGATAAAGATCTTCGTAGAATATGTAGGAGCCAATATGAGCATCCAGGTTCCGCTATTGGTTATTGATCGAAGACGTGTCTCGGTCATGTCTACATAGTTCTCGAACCCGTAGGGTCCGCACGCTTAAAGTTCCGTGATGATCGTAATTAGGGTTTTTGTGTTTTTGATGTACCGAAGGTTGTTCGGTGTCCCGGATGTGATCACAGACATGACGAGGAGTCTCGAAATGGTCGAGAAATAAATATTGATATATTGGAAGCCTATATTTGGATATCGGAAACGTTCCGGGTGAAATCGGGATTTTACCGGAGTACCGAGGGGGTTACCGGAACCTCCCCGGGGGTTATTGGGCCTACATGGGCCCTAAGGGAGAAGAGGAGGGCCGGCCAGGGCAGGCCACGCGCCCCCTCCCCCTAGTCCGAATAGGACAAGGAAGGGGGGGCGTCCCCCTTTCCTCTTTCTCCCTTCCCCCTTCCTTTTCCAATAAGGCAAGAGGGGGGAGTCCTACTCCCGATGGGAGTAGGACTCCTCCAGGCGCACCCCTTGGGCCGGCCGCACCTCCCCCTCTCCCTCCTTTATATACGGGGGCAAGGGGGCACCCCATGACACACAAGTTGATCTTCGTGATCGTTCCTTAGCCGTGTGCGGTGCCCCCTTCCACCATATTCCACCTCGGTCATATCGTAGCGGTGCTTCGGCGAAGCCCTGCGTCTGTAGAACATCATCACTGTCATCACGCTGTCGTGCTGACGAATCTCTCCCTCAACACTTTGTTGGATCGGAGCTCGAGGGACATCACCGAGTTGAACGTGTGCAGAACTCGGAGGTGCCGTACGTTCGGTACTTGGATCGGTCAGATCGGGAAGACGTACGACTACTTCCTCTACGTTGTGTCAATGCTTCCGCTGCCGGTCTATGAGGGTACATAGACAACACCCTCCTCTCTCGTTGCTATGCATCACCATGATCTTGCGTGTGCATAGGAAAATTTTGAAATTACTACGTTCCCCAACAGATGAGTGGAGTAATAGTAGTAGATGCAAAATCGTTTTGGTCTACTTGTCTCGGACGTGATGCCTATATACATGATCATACCTAGATATTCTCATAACTATGCTCAATTCTGTCAATTGCTGAACAGTAATTTGTTCACCCACCGTAGAATACTTATGCTCTTGAGAGAAGCCACCAGTGAAACCTATGGCCCCTGGGTCTCTTTCTCATCATATCAATCTCCATCACTTTATTATTGCTTTACTTGTACTTTGCTTTTACTTTATTTACTTTGCATCTCTATATAAAAAATACCAAAAATATTATTTATCATCTCTATCAGATCTCACTTTCGTAAGTGACCGTGAAGGGATTGACAACCCCTAAGCGCGTTGGTTGCGTTGAGCTATTGTTTTTGTGTAGGTACGAGGGACTCGAGCATAGCCTCCTACTGGATTGATACCTTGGTTCTCAAAAACTGAGGGAAATACTTATGCTACTTTGCTGCATCATCCCTTCCTCTTCAGGGAAATACAACGTAGTAATCAAGAGGTAGAAACCACCTTACCACTGCTGGTAAAGGTGTGGGTTTTGTGATATGACGGGTCATGACGGCCACACCGGGGTGACAAGTGAGTCTCGACTGTAGCACCTCGCTGTGATTTGGTGGATGGCACGTTGGCCCGGATGCTTTGAAATGTCCCGCATGTAGGTAGAGCGGCTAGTCATGTAGGAGTGCTCAATATTGCGCACCGCGACCAAGGCGGAGAGGAAAACGAGAGAACTACGTAATTCATGCATGAGTTTAATTAGGGTAGTTTTGTAAAGTACGATATACATTCCTCCAATCGCAAAATGCCTTGGTTCCTGAGATTTGTGATTTGAGCCTTATAAACCGGAAGGGAGGGAGTACTGCACAAGGTGTAGTCTAGTCACTTGTTGATATCTCTAGAAATGCAAATACTCCTTTCCGGTTTACAGGGCTATACTACTCCCTTCGTCTAGGTGTGTAAGTCATCTTACGAAAACCAAATAGTCCCAAAACACTTAGGCGCGGTGCATTAACTTCTACCTTGTTTCTTGTTTCTTGACATATCAAGCAATAAGAGATGAGAGGTGTGCATGCTTTTAATGACTTGCAATGGCTAGTTCATTGCATGCAATGCTATTAATTAGCAAATAAACATTGGTGACCCCAGGAGGAAACGGTGCTAAGCGCATGGACCTATGCAGAATGAGTATCAACCAATGGATAATGGAGTTTAATTGTTAAACAATAGCAATTTTGTCTCATTCAAGAGCCTGGCTAGTACTCCAAGGAACCGCACCACGCGAGCGTTCGCAACTACCCCGTTCGGGTTGCGCTTGGCTCTTCTCCTCTTCGAGAAGACGAACAATGATGTTACTCCTACTTTTGCAGTATCGAATCCACTGCCGCATGCCCGTCCACCTCGTGCGGGAGGGATAGCGTGTAGCGAAAGCTTCTACTTACTGCTCCTGCATTTGCGTCTATGACAGGTGGGCCCAACAGGTGGTTGGTCCTCTTGTCATGCAGCCAAAGGCAGGTGCAGTTAAGGCACCGGAGCTCAGTCCGCGAGGGAGAGGGCATTGTAGTAATCAAATTTCTCGGTCTTGTACGAGTTGACGCGACACATCAAAGCACTGCACTCGATATAAGTCTTTTTACACATTTCAAATGGGCTACTTCGTATGTAGGAGTAGTCATATTCTTCTTCGTATGTAGTCACTTGTTGCAATCTCTAAAAAGACTTATATTTGGAAACGGAGGGAGTACAACGCATGCATGCATGCCATGACTTTCCTTTTGATACTTGCATGTGTTGATTTGATGCACCTTGCCAAATTTTGACTATAAATTTAACTAACCAAATTTTCATGCATGTCACAAAAAATTAGGGGGCTGTTTGGATTGTGACTATGTTTGTCTTATGTTGCCACATTATTTTTCCCACACTTGCCACACTTGCCTAACCTGAGTTGCTCAAATTGTTAGACACACTTTGGCTTGCCTAAGGGAATCTTGCCACAATTTTTGTGTCTATGACATGTGGGGTTCACTGCTAATAAAAAAATTCTTGTCTTAGGTGTGGCTAATAAAATAGACTTATATTTAGGAACGGAGGAAGTAGAAAATATAAATAATAATGTACGTTGGGGCAACACACATTTCTGCTAATTTTAGCCGTGGGCTTGTTCACAATTTTTACGAGGGGGTGGTTGTTCATTTAATGGAGGGACTTGTAGTACCAGACTTGAACGATACAAAGTACAACCTAGCACACCGTAACACCACTTGGAACAAGCGGGTAGCTATCTCAAAAAACAATCAACAACTAAAAAAAACCGCGACCTGGCATGTATTAGTACACAATTTTAAAAGATTGTTTTGATGGAGTGAAAAAGCAAAACTACCCCACTACGTATATATAGGCCGGAGCCTCCGCGCTTGCTTGCTAGGGTTGCTCTATTCACACACTCTCATCCTCTCTAGATCTAAACAAGATAGGGGTAGTAACACTATTTTTCTCCCTTCAAAAAACACTGGCTGTTTATGCTCACCGCTGGTTACAGATCCGGACGTATCCCCCTCCGCCAGTGAACGGGAGGAGGGGCAGCGTTTAGGCCGTCGTCGACAGCGAGGGAGGAGACCCACTGCCAGCCGCACTGTTATCTCTGGCTGAGCTCCGGGGCGGGAGGTCCTCCGATCCATTCGTCGTTGCCTGTGGGCGTATCCGGCCTCCCGCCGCCCACCTATCCACATCCCGACGACCTTCTGGTATATCTTCGTTCGAAACCGCCTTTGCTCTACTTCCCCAACTCGCTACGTCGCTTCATGTGCATCATTTTCTACCTCTCAACCCCTCTCGATCGGATGGTCCAACGTCACATTTTTTCTTCTATTGTTAGAGTTAAAGCTACTTCATGGAGTCAAATCTTGTACTCCCTCCGTCCGAAAATACTTGTCATTGAAATGGATGTATCTAGATGTATTTTAGTTCTAGACACATCAATTTTGATGACAAGTAATTCCGGACAGAGGGAGTACTTGGCTTAAACAAGAAATAAAGTGGGGGTGGGGGAATTTAGTATGTACATCGGACTTGGTACAAACAGGAAGGAAAGGAGGTGAAAGTAGTACAGACTGGTCATCCAACCGGTCTCTTGGTCGAGAAGGGAAATATAGGGGCAACACTATACATAGTGGTATGACCAGGACTAGATTTTCTATCCACACATAGGAGTAGGTGGCTAGAGTGAACAAAAATGGGACCAGCCCAGATATGTTTCTTGGATGTTTGTTTCTCGGGGCAACAAACTATGAATCACCACTTTATGCCCCTGTTTACATACATGGTGCTGGACTGCTGGTGCACCCACTGTCCCATGCCCTTATACCAAATATTCACCTTTCCCGTGTTCCGAACGGTTGGAAGGGAAATAATACCGTAGGAATTGTGTTCCTACGAAAATCCTGCACCAAACCTGTGAACCGAACGCGGCCTTAGCTGTTCTTAATCTATTGTCCCTGGTAAAATGAAGCCATGCCACTGTTATAAGCCACGACAAGTTTAGCCAAATTTTTTTTGCCTATAATTGTTTGAGACTCTGACTGTTTCCTCTGTGCCTTTTTGTGCAAACAGGGATATCCAATTCACCTGGTTGCTGTTGTGACCTTTTGGTGCACTGCACAGAACTCTTCTTAAAAGAAGTGACTTTTGTGCTGTTTAACTGGAATGTCAGAATGGAACAGTTGGTTCATTTTGGTGGAACTGCACAAAGGGAGATCTGTGTTCTAATCCTCATCATCCTTATTTGCGCCTTAACCTTCCTTTAGGTAAGAATGATATTTAATGCATGTGTTCATCTCTATTTTCCGACTGCCATGAGAAAATAATGCTGTTTTTACTAGTACACTTTTACTCCCTCACTGACAAAACCAATTCTGAATTAGAAGTCCAATCATGTACTTGGTTTCACCAACTGGTGAGGAGAAAGAGAAATAGAGCATGAAGAGGAAGAAGAAGAAGAATAAACAATGCCAAGGCGATCTTGCTGAAGCCAAAGGCCTCAGTCGAGGCCATTCAAGGGCTCCGGCAACGACTACCTTACATGTGAGACGATCCTCTAGGGAGCCCTTCCACTTCTGCTGTCTCACTTAATTAATTAGGAGTACTTAAGTACCACTAATTTATTACTGCCTAATTTTCCTGTTGGAGTTAAACAAATCTTTAGTAAGACCCTATGCTGAATCATGTACGTGTGTATGTTTGTCTATGGAGGTGAATAATGTGGTGGAGCAGGGAGGGAATATTATTAGTGTCATGACATAATAGTGCTATTGTTTTGCATGTCAATTTATTGCCATTGGTTCAATGAGGCAATGTTTTGCGTATTGTCCATCATGAATTTGATGCTACTGTTTGAGTAATATGCTAATGTCTTCCCATCCTTTCTCACTAAGCTAATAAAGGTTTCACCGTGTTCCTACTTGTGCAAACAGGGATCATGTTGTGCCAATCATACATCTTAGTGGAACTACACAAGACAATACAATGAACTTTATCCCAGCCAGTGCTTTAACTCTGCTGGAAGTTCTTGATAATCTTTCGATATAATCTCAACACTGGTAAACAAGAGTGATTTCAACCATACATTTGAACTGCACAAAAATATATACTATCGTGTGATTCCAGTGAGTGCTTTATCATCTCTTATGGGACTACATGAATAAGCTTTTTTTCTCAGGTTGGTACGGGCCTAAGGCCTTCATCCATATTAGTTTGCTATCATCTCTATTTGTATCATGCTACTATCATGAGAAACTCCTTTATCTTTGCACGTTAAAGTTTTGCAACCTATGATAAATGGCAATGCTTTGAGTGTTGCGTTGAGCTAATTGGCACTGATTAAATAAACAAATACCTCTCTTTAAGCAAGACTATTATGTTGCTAACTTTACCCATTAAGATAATGAGGGTGCTTCTATTTGTTAGTGTATGTTTCATCAACTAGTCCCACTAGTACAGTAATCTCACTCTCTCAATATATGTGCCAACAGGGATGCTCGATTTTGGTGGAACTGCAGAAAAACTTTGGGTGCTTCATTGCCTCGACAGCTTCCGTCCTTTCCTGTCAGTCGCTAATCTCCGCTTGCTTTCTTCCTTTGCTGTCAGTCGCTTGGCTTATCTCGGCTTCCAGTCAAAGGAAATACTAATTGATATGCTCCTCACAAAGGTTGGTACTGGTCTTTATCCTGATTATTGTGCCTGTCATATGTATTGGTAATTTGGTATTGTGGTACTGATTGCGGATTTCTTAAAGGAGTAATTTGGAGCCTGAACTCACATGCAAATCATTACATCGGGTGATTTCAGTAGAACTGCATAAAATGATCAGATGGACAGGTACTTATGGTGCTGCTATGTACTCCAAAGTTCACTCAGACAAGCATCGATGTTGACAAGAAGTGCCTATATTCATTCGAGTATCAACCGGCGTCAACCAATTGTCAAACTCCAAGTATTAGGAGAGTGAACGCCAAAAATATTGCTTGGTGCATAGCCCGGAAAAATGCAGTCCAGTCTTTGGTCCCAACTTGTGCCTTTTGGTTATCGACACATATGGTAGCAAACTATATGACATGGAGTCTAAATATTCCAGACAAATTGTTTGACGCTTATATTCATCTGGCACTTAATCAGTCTACACGCCAAGGATGCTCCATTTCAGTTGAACTGCACAAAAAATTTGGGTGGTTCATTTTCTCAACCGCCTCCTTTCTCGTCTGCAATGTAGAATTTTGGCGAGATACAGGACCAAGATGAGCCAGTAATCTAGTTTGATGAAAGTAGTGACCAAGTTGCTCAAACCTCCCTCGACACGAGGCCACTATTTGAGGATAAACCTACAAGCAAAGTTCAGATTGTCTGTGCTTCCTCTTATGTACTCGAAAGTTTACTCGTACAAGAACTAATTTTAGCAAGAAGTACCTCTGATTGAACACCATTTACCAGTCTGTACCCTAGGTAATTAAAGTTCATCCATGGATCATATTGGCTATGATCTCAATCATTTGGATGCATAAACATACTGAACATGTGTATATCTGAATCTTTTTGGGAATTATGTATGAATATTGTTGTGTGATCTATCAATCATTTGGATGCATAGATATGCTGAGCTTGTGTATATATGAATCTTTTGAGTTGTTGATAGTGAATGTTGGCTATGAATATGAACGTGTCCTGTGAACCTGAGTTTGATATGAATGTTTACCTTTTCTGTTGTATTTGTGTGAACTTGTTAGTATGCCTACTATGGGGTATAAAACACAAGTCTCTTATAAAAGTAAGGAACAATTGTATTCGTGCCCCTAGTTGGGTCACGCTCGACTGATTTGCCCCTATTTTTTCAACAATTGTGGTTTTGCCCAGCTCACTTCACCCACCTTGTGTTTTTGCCCTTCCGGGGCGGTTCTGACCAATCACGGTTCGCCACGTGGCGACTGCTCACTGGTCGGAACCGCCCCGGAAGGGCAAAAACACAAGGCGAGTGAAGTGAGCTGGGCAAAACCGCAATTGTTGAAAAAATAGGGGCAAATCAGTCGAGCGTGACCCAACTAGGGGCACGAATACAAAAATCCCTAAAAGTAATGATGTGTCCAATTTACGTTTTCCCTTCTAACCACATTATATATATTTATATTATTACTATTATCGTATATTTTATAGAGACTTATATATACATTATAAAAACATCCCACGTGTTATTAACTTATAAAAGTAAATGTTTAACGGAAGTTGGCAAGGAAAATCCTGGTTGTTTTTGACTCACAGGCAAGGAAAATCCTGGTGATTGTGTACAAAAGCTTGCGAAGATTTTAAGGACCAATTTAATAATAACGCGTTCATTTTTATTTTGAGCAATAACTCGCTAATTTCTTAATTATATATATATAATGTGCCTCTCCGGTTTATTATTTGATATTAATTGCTCCTTCTAACATAACATTATATATATAACGAGCCCACCTAATACGTGTATTTCAAGGAAGTGCAAATGGGCTGGGATTTCTTAGAAAATATAAATGGGCCTGATTGACGCGAAATTATTTGTTCACCCAGCCCAGCAAATGGACTTTACATTCTAGAAAACATGGGTTAAATATATGCCACATTTTTGCAGGTTGACATGTGGGCCAATAGGTCGAAGCCTACACAGGGCGTTGTCAACTTGGTCAACAAATGATTGTGTCATCCACAGCCATTGGATTTATATCCAGCGGCCGGCATGCACCTTCAATCTCTCGTCTTCTTCCTCCGGCGTTGCCGGGACCGCCTGGTCCGGCCTCCGGCGGCTAGCGACTCTGCTTAGCACGCATCGCTGTGAAGCGCTACCCCACCGTCGGCCAGGCTATCCCTCCACCCCTCGACACCTCATGTTATTCTCCACAGACTACAGCCCCACGCCGCAACAGAACCAGTTATAACCCTTCTCCTCCTCTCAATCTACGACTCCACTGCCACGTTTTCCCATCTCCAAGTCGTTCCCGTCCGGGGCCTCCCTGTCGTCCACTGCCTCGCTGTGTTCGGTGCGGTGTGGTCAAAAAACGAGAGTCATCGGAAGAGGACTGTATGTGGAGATCCTGACGGCTGGGACCCATGAGGTCCATGGTCGCACACAAGGAAAGTTCCTCCTTATTAAGCTAAAAAAATGTTTCCTCCACCTGACAGCTGGGACCCACCGGCTGTATCTTCGCACGGAAGGAAGTGCCTCCTTGTTTTGCAAAAAAAATTATTCATCCCGTTGACAACTGGGACCCGTCAGATTTGGTGACTGACTTGTGGGCCTACTAAGCAGACATGTATGCATGGCTTTGTCAACTTAATCACCAAATGATTCTAGCAGCTGGACCGTTGGATGTTAATCCAACAGCTGTGCTGTAACACCCCGAGACCAATGTGCCAGGTGTCTTCCAGTTATTCGCTGTTGTTGCCATGTCATTGCTTGCGTGTCATGCATTCCATATCATGTCATCATGTGCATTTCATTTGCATACATGTTCATCTCATGCATCCGAGCATTTTCCCCGTTGTCCGTTTTGCAATCCGGTGCTCCTATGTCACCCGGTGTCTCTTTCTACCTCTTTTCATGTGTGGGTGTTAAACATTTTCGGTTTGGACCGAGACTTGTCATGCGGCCTTGGTTTACTACTGGTAGACCGTCTGTCA
Source organism: Triticum urartu (assembly GCF_056163025.1). Lineage (NCBI taxonomy): Eukaryota > Viridiplantae > Streptophyta > Magnoliopsida > Poales > Poaceae > Triticum > Triticum urartu. The sequence goes on along the minus strand of NC_141879.1, from coordinate 143,821,129 downwards.
AGTTTCGTGCCATTTGGACTTCGTTTGATACTCCAACGGTTAACCGAGGGACAGAAAAGGCCTCGTGTGTGTTGCAGCCCAACACCCCTCCAAAGTCGCCCAAAACCCACCTAAACCCCCTCCATCATCTCGGTCATTTGATCACGATCGCGTGGCTGAAAACCGCACCTCATTTGGACTCTCCTAGCTCCCTCTACCTATAAATATGCCCTCCCCATCCATTTTCGCGGACGAAACCCTAGATCCATCTTCCCCGCGCTGCCGGACATGTCCGCCCGGTGTCCAGACACGTCCAGCCGACCCCGCAGCCAATCCGGAGCTGCCACGCATCCTCTCCACGCCCTCCACCGCCGCCGGCCCGCGCGGCCCGCAGCCGGCCCGCGGGGCCCATCCGCCGCCGCCGCCCGAGCCCGCGGGAGACGGGATCCGCGCCGCCCGGTCCTCCCTCGCGCCACCGCCTCACGTCTCGTCGCCGGCCGTCCCCGCCGCCACGTGCATCGCCGCCCCGCGCCGCCCCCCTCTCCGGCAACCACCGCCCTCGCCGCGCTCGCCACCGCCCGTCGTCTTGCTCGCCGCCTCGCACGCCGTGCCCCGCCGCCTCGCTCGTCGCACGCTGCTGCCTCTGGTGCCGTGCGCCGCCACCTCGGCTTCCGCATTCCTCACCGGAGTTCGTCCTCGGCCTCACCGGAGTCAACTCCGGCCAGATCTGTTGAGGGTGGATCAGATCCACCACTCCCCGACGAGTACATCATTTCATCTCATTGCATCAATTTCATTTGAGCTCATCTTGATGCCCGAAATGCTGTTGGAAGAGGGCTATGTGAGGATTATGTCAGATCTATTTCAGCAAATGGCCTTTTGTCATTTTTGCCATGATTAATGTGTGCATGCTATGATCCTGAGCTCTACATGTGTTTTGTTAAATGCCATGCCATCTTTACAGGGGTGTATGCCATGTATTTTTGTGATCTTTGTGGTGACAAGCACAAGCATGCAAAGTAGCCCTGTCATTATTTTTAGGCCATATGTTCATGTTGTTTCCTAGTGATCCGTGCCTCTTTTGAGGATGATAAGTAAGGATGTTTTGAAGAGAATGTTGTGCTCTATCCATCCATGTCTTTGTTTGAAATTATGGAGCACCCTAGCTTGAGTCAATTGAGCTGTACTTTTGCTATAAAATGTTCCTGGCAGATTGTTAACATGTTTAGCGATTTTGCCGAGCTTGTTGTTGTTGATCCATGCATGCTATGTTGTTGTTTTTGCCATGTCTAGCTTCTATGCCATGTCTATTTGCTGGGTGTATACTTAGCTTGTCATGCCATGCTTTGTAGTGAGTGCATCGACCTCGTAAACATGCCTACTCGCTATCTGTTTTCCATGCTCTAGTTTTCACGAAGTCTGAATCTATTTATGTTTTTGCTATGTTCACATGCTTGCAATTGTATTTTTTTTATCCCTTTTGGCTCATGTCCACTAAGGGACTTTTGTTATATGCTTAGAGTAACTTCATGCCATGCCTTGCTTTTCCATGATATGTTCCTGTAACATGTAGTTTTCATGCTCTAAAGATTGCTTCCTGCTGATAAATTCCTGACATGTTGCTTATTACACTATGTCTGTAGCCTGTTATCATTTGCACTTTTGCCATGCTTGTTTGAACCTGTTAATGATTGAATTAGCCGTAGCTCAGTGTTCATCTTTTGTCAAGCATCACGAGTGAATCCCTGCCATGTATTTTGTTGCCATGTTTGACTGATGTAGCATATTTATCTTCTTGCATTTAGATGGCTACCTGCTGTTGATCGCAGACCGGTGCCATATTTGTTTTGCTTGCCATTTACAAACCATGCATCTAATTCTGGCGAAATTTATATCGATTTCAACCGAAATAAACACCTATTTCCAGTGGAACTCTTGGATTTCCAAGTTGAGGCCAGGTTCAATCATTCCTTTACAAATCATGCATATGCACCGCATACCGCATCCTGCATATCATACCATGTTCATGTGTTGGTTGTTTACTATGTCGTGTGCTTCTTTCCGGTGTTGCTTCTTCGGGTTGGTTCTGATAACGTCGCGTTTGTGAGGAACCATTCGACTACGTCCATTTGTCTTCTTCATGGACTCGTTCTTCTTCCTTGCGGGATCTCAGGCAAGATGACCATACCCTCGAAATCACTTCTATCTTTGCTTGCTAGTTGCTCGCTCTTTTGCTATGCCTATGCTGCGATACCTACTACTTGCTTATCATGCTTCCCATATTGTTAAGCCAAGTCTCTAACCCACATTGTCCTAGCAAACCGTTGTTTGGCTATGTTACCGCTTTGCTCAGCCCATCTTATAGCGTTGTTAGTTGCAGGTGAAGATTGGAGTTTGTTCCATGTTGGAACATGGATACTTTGTTGGGATATCACAATATCTCTTATTTAATTAATGCATCTATATACTTGGTAAAGGGTGGAAGGCTCGGCCTTATGCCTAGTGTTTTGTTCCACTCTTGCCACCCTAGTTTCCGTCATATCGGTGTTATGTTCCCGGATTTTGCGTTCCTTACACGGTTGGGTTATAATGGGAACCCCTTGATAGTTCGCCTTGAATAAAAATCCTCCAATAATGCCCAAAATTGGTTTTACCATTCGCCACCTCGCCTCTTTTTCCCTTGGGAGTCGCGCTCCCGAGGGTCATCATTATTTTAACCCCCCGGGCCAGTGCTCCTCTGAGTGTTGGTCCAACCTGTCAGCCGCCGGTGGCCACCAGGGGCAACTCTGGGCTGGCCTACCGGAAGTTTGGAAAATCTGAGTGTGCCCTGAGAACGAGATATGTGCAGCCCCTATCAGGATTTGTCGGCACATTCGGGCGGTGTTGCTGGACTTGTTTTACCATTGTCGAGGATGTCTTGTAACCGGGATGCCGAGCCTGATCGGATAGTCTTAGGAGAAGGTATATCCTTCATTGACCGTGAGAGCTTGTGATGGGCTAAGTTGGACACCCCTGCAGGGATTGATCTTTCGAAAGCCGTGCACGCGGTTATGGGAAGATGGGAATTTGTTAATGTCCGGTTGTAGAAAACCTGAAGTTGACCTTAATTAAAATACATCTACCGCGTGTGTTACCGTGATGGTCTCTTCTCGGCGGGGTCCGGGAAGTGAACACGGTGTTGGAGTTATTCTTGAACGTAGGTTGTTCTAGGATCACTTCTTGATCATAGATTCTCGACCATGCTTTTGCCTTCTCTTCTCGCTCTCATTTGCGCATGTTAGCCACCATATATCCTAGCCGCTTGCTGCAGCTCCACCTCATACCTTTTTCCCTTCCTATAAGCTTAAATAGTCTTGATCGCGAGGGTGTGAGATTGTTGAGTCCCTGTGACTCACAGATACTTCCAAAACCAGTTTGCAGGTGTCGATGTTACCTAGCAGGTGACGCAACCAAGCTCAAGGAGGAGCTCGATGAAGATCGTGTTCGTTTTGTTGTTCCGTTTCCAGTTGATCAGTAGTGGAGCCCAGTTGGGACGATCGGGGATCTGTGTAGCTTTGCGGTAGTCTTCTTTTATTTTGGTTCCGTAGTCGGACCTTGTGTGTATCTCTTTTATGCAGTTGTTGGTGAGATAACCTCGACGCCACCCAGTACTGGGGCGGGAGTTCGGGAGTATTGCCATAACTCGTATAACGGATGCTTTTAGAAGGTTGAGGATAATAATTTCTGAAGGTTTCTTGGTTATGTGTTGAAGGATGGATACAGCTGGATGTAGGATTTGCTAGTTTTGGGTGATATATTATTCTTCCCCTGTATCCCCAACACCTGATTGCATAACCAGAAAGTTTCGGGAGTTTATAAGTGGGATTTCAAGTAGCTCTTAGGATATCTTTCCGACAGATGTATGATATGAAATTGGGGTTCGACGTCTAGTGGTCCGCCTATCCACGGTTGGTTTTATAGTGGTCTCGTTGTGTCTTAAAGAGTCCTTGGCTATGTCGACTCAGGGACGCTTCATATGTCATGTGCACTGCCTTGTACATGATGGTGCTGTACGATCAAGCCCGTGTAGGCCCCACCACGAAAACTTCGGACGAAATCTCTATCATATGTTTGTTTTGGCTTATTCTGCAAGCCAATCCTTTGTTTTGTTTTGAGTTGTGGTATTCGAGTTGCTTCGAAGTCATGTCTTGATTCCATACCTTTCCTAAGCGGTGTTCTCATGTTCTTATGTGATACTAATCCTTCTTGATCATCGAGATTGTCATGTCAATCCTTTTCAACCGGCGTGTTTCCCTTCAAGTGGATCCGATTTTTTCAACATTAGAAAGATCAATTATCAGCTCTTCTCAACGGTGTTTGTTTCATCAGTCTCCAAGTTGCCTTTGTTTTTCCCGCCAACCCACCCTTTTTTCTTCAAGGACTAAGATTCCTTATTCAACTATCCATTTTATTGATGGGAAGCCTCTCCATTCCTTTTCCGTGAATGTTCTTACCCGGTGGTTTTCATGAAGATGCTCTACTAGTACATCACCCTTCATTCTTTTCTTCTCCGGTGGATTCAATTCAAGCTTTGTTGAGCATATCCTTTCCTTGTTTCAAATGCCTTCTCATACCGGCGCACCTCATAATAATTCACTTCTTGCTATTCATTTGTTCCGGAGTGCTCAAGATATCTCAAAAGGCTCGTCTTGTCATTCAAGATCCGTTCAACCTATTTCGAGGTTGTTATCTCATTCAAACCATTTTATTCAACCGGTGCTTTCCCTCTTTTAAATCGTTCTACGGTGTATCTTTTGAGTGGGCCCTAACCCACAGGTCTTTTCCCAGGATCTTACCTGACTCTTCTAATTTTCCCAGAGCTATCCTCAAATTTCTTATCGAAGTTTGACGTAAGAATGATTTATCATCAGTCAAATGCCTTCTCCAAGATCTTTCACATTCTTTTCATCGTTGGCTCAACCTTTCCAATTCTCATTCCGGAGTGCCTCAAATATTCTCAGTGGTGGTTCTCGTCATCATTCTCAACATTTGAAGACCGAAGAAGAGTTTTACCTCCATATCTTGTCCGTTCTCTCAGAGATTCGTGGCTCTAGTTCGAGGCTATCCTCTCATAATTGTTTCGATTGTGAGAATTCTTTTCTCTCATCCGGAGCAATTCAAGAGTCTTCTCAGTTTGATTATCCGGAGCCCATCATATAAGATTTGTTCATTCTCAGCTTTCAGCTCTCTTTCTCTAAATCTGACCGGTGCATCATTAAAATATTCTCTAATTAGCTCGTGATCTCTTCGTTTCAGTGGTATCTAAATTCCCTCAAGTATCTTCATTTGTTCTCTAATTCTTCCCGGTGTTTCTTTATCTTTTCTTTGTTCATATTCAATTCTCACGGTGATTCATTCAATATTTCTCTTCCTTCGTTATCATATCAATTCATTCGTTGTTCCAATTCTACCGGTGGATCGTTGAAGTCTTTTCTCAAGTTTCCGCTATATTTCTCTTAAGCTTTTCTACAAGAATAAGTAGTCTGCCAAATACGTTGCTTGTCATCAATTAAATTGATGAAGGATATGCATAACATAATTCTTATTCTTGTTTCACATAAGTGATTAATTCCCTATTACGAAGGTTCATCAAAAATTCTTGGGTTCAATAGCTCATCTTTCTTTTCCGGAGTTCCAAGCTCTCGCAATTATATCATCACGGAGATACATTTAAATCATTACAAGGTTCACCTTGTGTTTTCAACTTCCCTTGCTTCTCGTTATCTTTTTGTTACCGGAGATCTTCATGGATTTTCTACATGGCGGTTCGTCAAGGATTTAATTCTTTTTTTGAAGTGTTCATCGAGATTCTTTTCAGAGGAGCTCAAGCATTCTTCATCTTGCAATCCGGAGTGCTATTCTTTCATGCATATCTTTTGAGGTGGTGTTATGCCTTTCTTGATAATTTCCCTTCGTGCTTCGTGATTCACAAGTTATCAAGTATGAGATATTTTAAATCCATCTATCTCGTCATTGGATTTATCTTGGGTCAAAATTTCACCTAAATCCTTCCCTAAGGTTTGTTGTTATTTATAGTGCTCTTAAAGGACCCAAGTTCTTCTTTATCCTTCCGATGAACAAGTTCCTCGTCTTCTTGTTCTTATCAATCCAATCTTGTTTTTCGTTAGTGGCAGAATTTCACCTTAAGTTTTGAGATGTTCTCCATAAGCCCACTACAAGCTTATCCTTTTCGTTGTTGGTGTTCCAAATACTCCGTTCGTCCCTTCTACTAAGTATGCCTTTTCAAGCTCTTTCGTGACAGAAGTTGGCATTTTCTTCTCCATTCTCCTATTTCAATTATCTATCTTCTATTTTTTTATTTCCGGAGGCTTTGAGATGTTGTTCTTTTCACCCATCATTTCGTTTTGGCAAAGATGATGTTCTTTTCATGCCTACCCATTTAACCGGAGTGTTTTGCCCTTTTGCTCAAGTTCTTTTCGCCTTATCAAGCCTTGCACCTCTTTTCAATCGGAGTGCTGCCCGAAGTTGTTCTTCCTTGTCCCTCTTTTCTAACGGAGTGTTTTCAACTTCGTCATCTCCGTTGTATTCTTTTATCGAAATGGCCTAACCTTTTCAAGGTTCTTTGGTCTCACTCGTTTGTCAAAGGAGCAACTTAGTTTTACCTCTTCTCTTTCTCTTCCGTTTTCCTTCCGGTGCCATTGTAGATCTCGGGACGAGATCCTCTCATAGTGGTGGAGTGTTGTAACAACCCGAGACCGATGTGCCAGGTGTCTTCCAGTTATTCGCTGTTGTTGCCATGTCATTGCTTGTGTGTCATGCATTCCATATCATGTCATCATGTGCATTTCATTTGCATACATGTTCATCTCATGCATCCGAGCATTTCCCCCGTTGTCCGTTTTGCAATACGGCGCTCCTATGTCACCTGGTGTCTCTTTCTACCTCTTTTCATGTGCGGGTGTTAAATGTTTTTGATTTGGACCGAGACTTGTCATGCGGCCTTGGTTTACTACCCGTAGACCGCCTGTCAAGTTTCATGCCATTTGGACTTCGTTTGATACTCCAACGGTTAACCGAGGGACCGAAAAGGCCTTGTGTGTTGTAGCCCAACACCCCTCCAAAGTGGCCCAAAAACCCACCTAAACCCCCTCCATCATCTCGGTCGTTCGATCACGATCGCGTGGCCGAAAACCGCACCTCATTTGGACTCTCCTAGCTCCCTCTACCTATAAATATGCCCTCCCCGTCCATTTTTGCGGACGAAACCCTAGATCCATCTTCCCTGCGCTGCCGGACATGTCCACCCAGTGGCCGGACACGTCCAGCCGACCCCGCAGCCAATCCGGAGCTGCCACACGTCCTCTCCGCGCCCTCCGCCGCCGCTGGCCCGCGGGGCCCATCCGCCGCCGCCGCCCGAGCCCGCGGGAGACGAGATCCGCACCGCCGCCTCATGTCTCGTCGTCGGCCGTCCCCGCCGCCACACGCATCGCTGCCCCATGCCGCCTCCCTCACCGGCGGCCGCCACCTCGCCGGCGACCACTTCCCTCGCCGCGCTCGCCGCCGCCCGTCGTCTTGCTCGCCGCCTCGCACGCCGTGCCCCACCGCCTCGCTCACTGTGCGCCGCTGCCTCGGGTGCCTTGCGTCGCCGCCTCGGCTTCCGTGTTCCTCGCCGGAGTTCGTCCTCGCCCTCACCGGAGTCAACTCTGGCCAGATCTGTTGAGGGTGGATTAGATCGACCACTTCCCGATCCAAACGCCTCCGTCCAGATCCGGATCCTCTCATCCTGCACTACCTCGTCCGCCCGTTGACTTTTCCCGCGGGGTAATATTTCCACTAAGTCCCCAGATCTCATTAATTTTATGCAGTTTGCATCGCATCATAACTTCATCACCGTGGCTCCGATTCGTGCGTGTAGCATACCAAAATGTTCGTCTCGACGAGTACCTCATTTCATCTCATTGCATCGTTTTCGTTTCAGCTCATCTTGATGCCCCAAATGCTGTTGGAAGAGGGCTATGTGAGGATTATATCAGATCTGTTTCAGCAAATGGCCTTTTGTCATTTTTGCCATGATTAATGTGTGCATGCTATGATCCTGAGCTCTACATGTGTTTTGTTAAATGCCATGCCATCTTTACCGGGGTGTATGCCATGTATTTTTGTGATCTTTGTGGTGACTAGAACAAGCATGCAAATTAGCCTACTCATTGATGCTGATTTCAGGGACTTAGAATTTCACTAAGTCCTTGCCCTGTCATTATTTTTATGCCATATGTTCATGTTGTTTTCTAGTGATCCGTGCCTCTTTTGAGGATGATCAGTAAGGATGTTTTGTAGAGAATGTTGTGCTCTATCCATCCATGTCTTTGTTTGCAATTATGGAGCACCCTAGCTTGAGTCAATCGAGCTCTACTTTTGCTATAAAATGTTCCTGGCAGATTGTTAACATGTTTAGCGATTTTGCCGAGCTTGTTGTTGTTGATACGTGCATGCTATGTTGTTGTTATTGCCATGTCTAGCGTCTATGCCATGTCTATTTGCTGGGTGTATGCTTAGCTTGTCATGCCATGCTTTGTAGTGAGTGCATCGAGCTCGTAAACATGCCTACTCGCTATCTGTTTTGCATGCTCCAGTTTTTCACAAAGTCTGAATCTGTTTATGTTTTTGCTATGTTCACATGCTTGCAATTGTATTTTCTGATCCCTTTTGGCTCATAGTCACTAAGGGACTTTTGTTATATGCTTAGAGTAGCTTCATTCCAGGCCTTGGTTTGCCATGATATGTTCCTGTAACATGTAGTTTTCGTGCTCTAAAGATTGCTTCCTGCTGATAAATTCCTGACATGTTGCTTATTACACTAAATCTGTAACCTGTTATCATTTGCACTTTTTCCATGCTTGTTTGAACCTGTTAATGATTGAATTAGCCGTAGCTCAGTGTTCATCTTTTGTCAAGCATCATGAGTGGATCCCTGCCATGTATTTTGTTGCCATGTTTGAGTGCTGTAGCATATTTATCTTGTTGCATTTAGATGGCTACTTGTTGTTGATAGCAGACCGGTGCCATATTAGTTTTGCTTGCCATTTCCAAACCGTGCATCCGATTCCGGCGATCTTTACATCGATTTCAACCGAAATAAACTCCTCTTTCCAGTGGCACTCTTGGATTTCCATGTTGAGGCCAGGTTCAATCATTCCTTTCCAAATCATGCATATGCACCGCATACCGCATCCCGCATATCATAGCAGGTTCATGTGTTGGTTGTTTACTATGTTGTGTGCTTCTTTCCGGTGTTGCTTCTTCGGGTTGGTTCCGATAACGTCGCGTTTGTGAGGAACCGTTCGACTATGTCCGTTTGTCTTCTTCATGGACTCGTTCTTCTTCCTTGCGGGATCTTGGGAAAGATGACCATACCCTCGAAATCACTTCTATCTTTGCTTGCTAGTTGCTCGCTCTTTTGCTATGCCTATGCTGCGATACCTACCACTTGCTTATCATGCCTCCCATATTGTTAAGCCAAGCCTCTAACCCACCTTGTCCTACCAAACCGTTGTTTGGCTATGTTTCCGCTTTGCTCAGCCCCTCTTATAGCGTTGTTAGTTGCAGGTGAAGATTGGAGTTTGTTCCATGTTGGAACATGGATACTTTGTTGGGATATCACAATATCTCTTATTTAATTAATGCATCTATATAGTTGGTAAAGGGTGGAAGGCTTGGCCTTATGCCTGGTGTTTTGTTCCACTCTTGCTGCCCTAGTTTCCTTCATATCGGTGTTATGTTCCCGGATTTTGCGTTCCTTACACGGTTGGGTTATAATGGGAACCCCTTGACAGTTCGCCTTGAATAAAACTCCTCCAGCAATGCCCAACATTGGTTTTACCATTCTCCACCTAGCCTCTTTTTCCCTTGGGAGTCGCGCTCCCGAGGGTCATCATTATTTTAACCCCCCGAGGCCAGTGCTCCTCTGAGTGTTGGTCCAACCTGTCAGTCGCCGGTGGCCACCAGGGGCAACTCTAGGATGGCCTACCGGATGTTTGGACAACCTGAGTGTGCCCTGAGAAAAGGATATGTGCAGCTCCTGTCGGGATTTGTCGGCACATTTGGGCGGTGTTGCTGGACTTGTTTTACCATTGTCGATCCTGATCGGATTGTCTTGGGAGAAGGAATATCCTTCGTTGACTGTGAGAGCTTGTGATGGGCTAAGTTGGGACACCCCTGCAGGGATTGATCTTTTGAAAGTCGTGCCCGCGGTTATGGGCAGATGGGAATTTCTTAATGTCCGGTTGTAGAAAAACCTGAAGTTGACCTTAATTAAAATACATCTACCGCGTGTGTTACCGTGATGGTCTCTTCTCGGCGGGGTCCAGGAAGTGAACACGGTGTTGGAGTTATGCTTGAACGTAGGTTTTTCTAGGATCACTTCTTGATCATAGATTCTCGACCGTGCTTTTACCTTCTCTTCTCACTCTCATTTGCGCATGTTAGCCACCATATATGCTAGCCGCTTGCTGCAGCTCCACCTCATACCTTTTTCCCTTCCTATTAGCTTAAATAGTCTTGATCGTGAGGGTGTGAGATTGCTGAGTCCCCGTGACTCACAGATACTTCCAAAACCAGTTTGCAGGTGTCGATGTTACCGAGCAGGTGACGCAACCAAGCTCAAGGAGGAGCTCGATGAAGATCGTGTTCGTTTTGTTGTTCCGTTTCCAGTTGATCAGTAGTGGAGCCCAGTTGGGACGATCGGGGATCTGTGTAGCTTTGGGGTAGTCTTCTTTTATTTTGGTTCCGTAGTTGGACCTTGTGTGTATCTGGATGATGTAATGCTTTATTCATGTAATTGTGTGAAGTGGCGATCGTAAGCCAACTATGTATCTTTTTCCCTTATGTATTACATGGGTTGTGTGAAGGTGGACATTGCTTTCAATGCAGTTATGCCTCTAAGTCGTGCTTCGACACATGGGAGATATAGCCGCATCGAGGGCGTTTTCCGTGCTCCTTCTTCAACCTCTATTTTTGCACTTGTCTCCCGTGGGCGGCACCGCGGCTGTGCTGCCGCGCACCCAAACCAGTGAAGTTTCCCACTCCTCTCCATCTGTGACTCCACTGCTCCGTCTTCCCCATCTCCGGGTCATTCCAGTTTGGGTGCGCTCGGCACGGTGTGGTCAACATGGTCAACAACTAAGAGTCGTCGGAAGATGACTGTACGTGAGAGGTTGACAGTGGGGACGCACCAGGCCCATGGACGCATGCATGCAACAGAACGCGGCGAGGTCAACGTGGTCAAGGAACGACTTCCATCGGAAGTATACTATACGTGGAGAGTCTCAGCTGGGTCCACGGCCACAGCAAGTAAGTGCCTCCTTATTACGCGGAAAATAATGATTCCTCCAACTGACAGCAGGGACCCACTGGATGGGCCACCATATTTTGTGAAACAAATGTTTGCCCCCTGACTGCTGGAACCCACCTGACGGGCCACCATATTTTGCGAAAAAAACGTTCCCCCCGCTGTCAGCTCGAACCCACCAGAAGTGCCTCCTTATTACGCACAAAAAAATGAATACTCCCCCGGCTAGCTGGAACCCACCATGGTGGGAGGCTGACTTGTGGGCCTACTAAGTTGACGGGGATGAAGGGCTTTGTCAACTTAGTCAATATGAATGATTCTAGCTCCAGTGACCATACGATGTCCATCCAACGGTCGTAGTGCTTCTTCAACCTCTGGTCTTCTTGCCCTAGCCGCCCAAAGCAGCACCGGTCGTGCTGCATGCTCCTGCCCCCCATGGCCGGCTGTGCTGCCACGGAGGCCTCATCGCCCCCTACTATTCCCACCGCTGGCCAGGCCCTGTGGCGACAACAGCCTCACACCGCAGCCGAACCAGTGAACCCTCGTACTCCTCTCCGTGCCGGCTTCCACTGTCGCGTCTTCCCCGGCTCCGCGTCGTCCCCTACCTAAGCCTCGCCGTGGTGCTCTCCGCACGACGTGGTCAACGTGGTCAAGGAACGACTTCCATCGGAAGAGTACTGTACGTGGAGAGGCTGACAGCTGGGTCCACGGCCACAGCCCAGTTTTTTTATGATTTGCCAAGTAAGTCGCTTTGTCAGGCCTGTTGGGCTGCAAATCTTTCAAGATGAGGAGAGCTTTCATTTGGCTGGCCGAGAAAATGGCCCATCAGTAATGAGAAATGGGTTGTACATTTTTAAAACACATCAAACCGGCAATTAGTTTCAAATATCTTTTTTTTCATTTCAAGATTTTAAATTATATTAATTTTTATGCATGGAGAATTTGTTGGATTTTATATTGATATACATTTATTTTTAAAATCAGTTTGAATGTGAGCCGAAATTTTGGGATTAAAAACAGTTCGGACCGCACCGAAATATGCAAAATTTTGTATAATTTTTTAACCGTGGCCACAATATGGGCTGTAATGCTAACAAAAAGAATATGGGCTCCAAAAAAACCTTAAGAATTAGTAAATGGGCTGTAAATTATTAGAAATAATGGCAGATGGGTTGTATGTTGTTTTCCACAGACCTGAGTCTTTCCTAAAAAAAAGGTTGACGCACAAGCAGTGATTGTTGGATGTCCATCGAAAGGCCGTCGTGCTTCTTCAATCTCTGCTCTTCCCGCTCCAGCCGCTCAAACAAGCGCCGGCGGGACTGCCTGCTCCCTCCTCCCCGCGGCCGGCTGTGCTGCCGCGCAGGCCTCACCGCCCCACCGTACTCCCATCGCTAGCCTAGCACTAGTAGAAAAAGGGTCAAACGTGAAGCACATTAGTGCCGGTTTGTATTTGAGCCGGTACTAATGGTACCATTATTGCCCGTTCAAACGTTTTAAGTCCCGGGTTTAGGGTTTAGGACAATTTTTGAAATGACAAATTGTAAAAGGAAAAAAAGATATGCTCTAATTTATGTTTTTTTGAATTTTGGTTCAATCTTGTCAAACCGGTCAAACAACTGATTCAAGAAATATAGAGTGTTACTGAATAATTACGCAATAATATTAGTGTTACTAAATAAGTATCTCAGTTTTTTTGAATTTTGTTCAAATCTGGTCAAACTATGGTCAAACTGTGGTCAAACTATTGTCAAACTACTTATTCAAGAAATATTAGTGTTACTACATAATTATTCAAGAATATTAGTGTTACTAAATAATTATTTCAATTTTTTTGAATTTTGGTCAAATCTGGTCAAACTATGGTCAAACTGTGGTCAAACTATGGTCAAACTTATTCAAGAAATATCAACGTTACTAAATAATTACTGTTTTTTTAGAATAATAGTTTCAAACTCAAACGGTGAAATGTGTGACTTCATGCTCAAGCTAAACTCCTGAGGGTTAATAGGATTGACATCTAACTATTGTCAGGAAAACAACAAGTGCAGACTCGGAAATGAAGGAGAATAGAACCTGAAAGTTAAGCGTGCTCGGGCTGGAGTAGTGAGAGGGATGGGTGATCGGTCGGGAAGTTAGATGATTTGGAATGAGTGATCCACACTTGAGCAGTTAAGAGAGGTGATTAGAGACTAAATCATCAAATAATTTAGAAAAACTAAAAATAAAAAAAATCAAATTTTTTTTCCAAAATTTTCAAAAAAAAAAATTCAAGAAAAAACCTTTAGTACCGGTTGGTAACACCAACCGGTACTAAAGGTCCCCTGTACCAGGGCGCGAGCTCACGCCACGTGGTGGCACTTTAGCGCCGGTTCGTGCCGAACCGGTACTAAAGGGGGGGGGGCTTTAGTGCCGAAACCTTAGTGCCGGTTCCATAACCGGCACTAAAGGCCCTTACAAACCGGTACTAATGGTCCGTTTTCTACTAGTGTAGCCATCCCTCTACTCACCCACACCTGCTGTTATTCTCCAGCGACGGCAGACGAACCAGTAAACCCTCGTACAGTCGTACTCCCCTCCCCGTGGGAAACAACTGCCGAGTCTTCCCTGCCTCCGTGTCGTTCCCTTCCTAGGCCCCGCCGTCGTCCACCGCCCTGGTGCTCTCGACACGGCCTGGTCAACGTGGTCAACGACCGACACGCATCTGAAGTGGACTGTACATGGAGAGGCCAACAGTTGGGTCCACGGCCGCACACAAGGAAATGCCTCCTTATTACGCGCAAAATAACGATTCCTCCACCTAACATCAGGGACACACCGAAAGGGCCTCTGTATTTCGCGAAAAAAATGTTACCGCCGCTAATAGCTCGGACCCACCAGCAATATATCTTCGCACGCAAGGAAGTGCCTCCTTATTACGCACAAAAAAATGAATACTCCCCCTGTTAGCTAGGACCCAATATAGTGGCAGGCTGACTTGTGGGACTACTAAGTTGACAGGGATGGAGGGCTTTGTCAACTTAGTCAATATGCACGATTCTAGTTCCAGGGACCGTACGATGTCCATCCAACGGCCGTAGTGCTTCTTCAACCTCTGGTCTTCTTGCTCCAGCCGCCCAAACCAGCACCGGTCGTGCCTCGTGCTCCTGCCTCCCATGGCTGTCTGCGATGCGGCGGAGGCCTCAGCGCCCCCGCCTACTCCCACCGCTGGCCAGGCCATCCCTCTACTCACCCACACCCCCTGTTATTCTACAGCGACGGCGGCCTCACACCGCATCGAACCAGTGAACCCTCGTACTCCTCTACACGTGGGCATCCACTACGCGTCTTCCCCGGCTCCGCGTCGTCCCCTTCCTAGGCCTCGCCGTCGTCCACCGCCCTGGTGCTCTCGGTGCGGCGTGGTCAACGTGGTCAAGGAACGACTTCCATCGGACGTGGACTGTATGTGGAGAGGCCGACAGCTTGGTCCACGACCGCAGCAAGGAAGTGCCTCCTTATTACGTGCAAAATATTTATTCCTCCACCTGACAGCGGGGAACCACCGGACGGGCCACCGTCTTTCGCAAAAAACACGTTTGCCCCTGACTACTGGGACCCACCAGCTACATGTTCGCACGCAAGGAAGTGCATCCGGGCAAAAAAACGATTCGCCCCCCTGACTGCTGGCACCCACCAGGTACATCTTCGCAGGCAAGGAAGTGCTTGACAGTCGGGACCCACCTGGTCGAAGCGTACGTAGTGTTGTCATTCTGGTCGCGAACGTGTACGTACATATATACTGGTGGATGTAGAGGCGCGCATGTGTCATAGTAGAGGCGTGTACGTGTCGTAGTAGAGGCGCGCACGTAGCATGTACACGTACGTACAGCGGCCAGGGTGCAAGAAAGAAAATACGGCCACGTATGTGTACATACGGGTGGGGTCTCGAATGCCTACTCGCGCATACGTACGGCCAGGGCTCGTGTACATGGCTGGCTCGAAACGGAGAAACAGCGTCGTCGTCGTGTTCATGGGGAGGCAACGAAATGCGTCGTGTTCATGGGGAGGCAATGGAATGCGTCGTGTTCATGGGGAGGCAACGGAATGCGTCGTGTTCATCGGGAGGCAACAGAACGCGTGGGAGCCAACCGGCTGGGTCGGAACGGAATGCGAGGTCGTGTTCATCGGGAGGGCTTGGACGGAACATGCGATGGAAACGAGGCCTGTCGTACCGCAAAATGGAGGAAACGACCTTGTGTTCGACCGGCCACGTTTGAAACGGGATCCTGTTCATCGGGAGGGGTCTGGCGTACCGCAAAACAGAGGAAACGGACCTCCTATGGTCGAAACGGGGGTCCTGTTGATCGGGAGGGGTGTGGCGTACTGCAAAGCGGAGGAAACATACTTGTGTTGGAGCGCTACGGTCGAAACGGGGGTCCTGTTCATCGGGAGGGGTGTGGCGTACCGCAAAACGGGACTCCACGGGATACTGTTCATCTCCACCGTTGACCTCCTCCAGCCTCCACGGGCTACCGTCAACCTCCTCTAGCCTCCACGGGCTCCTATTCATCCAGCCTCCACCGCGCACTACTCCACCGGCTATTGTTCAACCACCCCTCTATGGGTACCCCTCCACCGTCTACTGTTCATCCAGCCCTCCACACCATGGGGTCTTGTTCAACCGCCCCTCCACGGGCACCCCTCCACCGTCTACTGTTCATCCGGCCCTCCACCACACCATGGGGTCCTGTTCATCCAGAGGCAACGCCACCGCTCACTGTTCATCCAGCCCCCGCAACGGTCACTGTTCATCCCAGAGGCAACATCGATCGGCTTCAGTTAGCAGTAGTAGCGAAGGAATCGCTCGATCGGGTTCAGTTAACAGCCATTGATCGATCGCTCAGGTTCAGTAACGCGTAGCCTGCAGTGCAATCGCTCGGGTTCAGTTAGAGCCCAACGCCTCGCTCGGGTTCAGTTAGAGCCAATGCCTCGCACACACGCGCGTACGTGTATGAGAGAAACGCGCATAGCTCGGCCCCTGACCTCCCACCGTAACAGGGAACTCCCCGAAATTTTCCTCCCGCTCGCTTCTAGCACGGTTTTTTCCGTCATGGATGGCCCAAAGAATGTCATGCAGCTGCGTCTCCGGCCCGCCCAGGATGAAAAGCCCATTTTATGTCATGATTTTTGTCATAGAAGTACGTGCCCACCACATCTATGATGATACCGGGTTTTGTCACAATTATCGTCATAGAAGTGTCATATGTATAACAGAAAAAAAATTTGTTCGGCCCAAAATGTCACGGATGTGTCTTTTTTTGTAGTGCATCTTACTAAATTAAATGATATAGCCACCCTGTTCACTAATGATGAGAAATCTGGCTACCTTTATATCCTTAAAATATTTCCGTTCTCATTAAAGGGTGATGCTAAGATATGGTTTAATTCTCTTGATCCTGGTTGTGTGCGTAGTCCCCAGGATATGATTTATTACTTCTCTGCTAAATATTTTCCTGCTCATAAGAAACAAGCTGCTTTAAGGGAGATATACAACTTTGTGCAAATTGAAGAAGAGAGTCTCCCACAAGCTTGGGGGAGGCTTCTCAAGTTACTTAATGCTTTGCCTGATCATCCTCTTAAGAAATATGAAATACTTGATATCTTTTATAATGGACTAACCGATGCTTCCAGAGATTACGTGGATACTTGTGCTGGTTCTGTTTTCAGGGAAAGAACACCGGATGAAGCTGAAATTCTATTGAATAATATGTTGACAAATGAAAATAATTGGACACTTCCTGAGCCTATTCCTAAACCAACTCCAAAGAAAAGAGGTGTTCTATTTCTCAGTCCTGAAGATATGCAAGAGGCAAAGAAATCTATGAAAGAAAAGGGTATAAAAGTTGAAGATGTTAAGAATTTACCTCCTATTGAAGAAATACATGTTCTTCATTTACCGCCTGTTGAAGAAACATATTATCTTAACCCATCACCTATTGAAGAAACTCACGGTCTTGATAACCCAACACTGGTAGTAAAGGTAAAATCTCTCTATAGATATGATAAAGCTGAAATCCCTCTTACTAAGTTTGCTAGCCAATGCTTAGATGAGTTTGATAATTTTATGGTGAAGCAAGAAGATTTTAATGCTTATTTTGGTAGACAATTGAAATACAATTCAAATATGCTTGAACACTTGGGTGATTATATGGCTAATGTCAAAGGTGAACTTAAACTTATTAGTAAACATGCTTCTATGGTTACCACTCAAGTAGAACAAGTACTTAAGGCTCAAAATGATTTGCTCAATGAATTGAATAGTAAGAATAATGATTATGCTATTAGAGTGGCTACTAGAACTGGTAGAATGACTCGGGAACCTTTGTATCCTGAAGGTCACCCTAAGAGAATTGAGCAAGATTCTAAGAAAAATAATATTGATGCACCTAGTCCTTCTAAAAATAAGAAAAATTAAAATGATAGGACTTTGCATGCTTCTAGTGAACCTATTGCTGAACCACCTGAGAATCCAAATGATATCTCTATTTCTGATGCTGAAACACAATCTGGTAATGAACATGAACCCAATGAAAATGTTAATGATGATGCTCAACCTAGCCATGATAATGATATAGAAATTGCACCTGTTGTTGATCTTGATAAACCACAATCAAAGAATCAACGTTATGATAAGAGAGACTTTGTCGCTAGGAAACATATTAAAGAAAGAGAACCATGGGTTCAAAAACCTATGCCTTTTCCTCCCAAACCATCCAAGAAAAAGGATGATGAGGATTTTGAGCGCTTTGCTGAAACGATTAGACCTATCTTTTTGCGTATGCGATTAACTGATATGCTTAAAATGAATCCTTATGCTAAGTACGTGGAAGAAATTGTCACTAATAAAAGAAAGATACCGGAAGCTGAAATTTCCACCATGCTTGCTAATTATACTTTTAAGGGTGGAATACCAAAGAAACTTGGAGATCCAGGAGTACCCACTATCCCATGCTCCATCAAAAGAAACTATGTTAAAACTGCTTTATGTGATCTTGGAGCCGGTGTCAGTGTTATACCTCTCTCTTTATATCGTAGACTTGATTTGAATAAGTTGACACCAACTGAAATATCTTTGCAAATGGCTGATAAATCAACTGCTATACCTGTCGGTATTTGTGAGGATGTGCCTATTGTGGTTGCAAATGTTGCTATTTTAATAGACTTTGTTATTATTGATATTCCCGAGGATGGTAGTATGTCTATTATTCTTAGAAGACCCTTTTTGAATACTGCAGGGGCTGTTATTGGTTGCAACACAGGCAATGTCACTTTTCATGTTAATGGTAATGAGCATACGGTACACTTTCCGAGGAAACAACCTCAAGTCCACAGTATCAATTCTATTGGAAAAATTCCATCGATTATTTTTGGAGAATTTCCTCTTCCTACTGTCAAGAAGAAATATGATATTCTTACTGTTGGGGATGTGCATATCCCCGTTGAGGTAACCTAGTGTTATTCGAAAATTCTCCGGTTCCATGTTATTCGGAATGAGTTTGTTAACAAGACTTGATCAATCATGTTAATGGATTCCTTTTGATGATCATGAGATGGATGAAGTTAGAAAACACAACTCTATGTACCCTCCTTTTACTTTCTGTTATTTATATTAAATAAAGAAAAAATAGTAATTTTTGTCTATTTTCTGATTATCCGTGCAATATAAAAATATCCCGAAAATAAAAGTTCTCCAAATGCCCTGAAATTTAAATATGATTTTTTCTAGAATATTTGAGAATATTTGGCACTGAGAACACAGCAAGGGGGGCATGCACCTGGCCACGAGGGTGGAGGGCGCGCCAGCCCCCCTGGGCATGCCCCCTGCCTCGTGGGCCCACGGTGGCCCTCCTCCACTTATTCCTGCACCCACACACTCCTTATTCCTCCCACAAACAACATTATCCAGCTTAAACCCGAGTCCAAGCTCATTTTGCTGCGATTTTCGATCTCCTTGCTCAAAGCACCTCTCACAAACCTGCTTGGGAGATTGTTCCTTGGTATGTGACTCCTCCATTGGTCCAATTAGTTCTTGTTCTAATGCTTTATTCATTGCATATTTTTGCTGCTTAGGTGACCCTGTTCTTGAGCTTGCATGTCAAATTTATATGGTCAAAAGTAGTTTTGATGCATGATATATTATCTAGGCACTTGTAGGAGTAGTTGCTATCAATATTGTTGAGTTTGGTTTACTTTTACTTGAAGTTACTAAAAATTTCAGAAATTTTTCAAAGGAAGAAATATGCTTAGGGAAATGTACCAAGGTGGTTCTTCAAGGAAGCAAGGACCCAGGCTTGCAATGCGTGATGCTGATGAAGAGCCACCAGGAGACGCTCCAGTGCATCCTTGTGAATGGCCTTCGGAAAACTTTATGGATCGAGCGGAAATTAAGGACGAATTTAACGCATATTTGCGTAACGCTGATCTTGTGAGCTTCGAGGCAGAAAAATGCCGCCAGTACCACTATCTCACTAGTTCCTTTGTGAGGAGGTTTGAATTTTCATCTTCACGTAATTCTCCAACTGTCCTGTTTGATCTTTATGAAAAATCTTATACGATGGACTTAGAGGATTTTACCACTGCTTGCAAACTTCCACAATGGGGTAGTGCTAGTGAACCCCGCAAATCTGAATTTAGAAATTTTCTTGCTAGTATAACGGTGGGGGAATCTAGAGACATAGCACAAGCTACCATATGGAGCGTTCATTTTCTTGCTATACATTATTTTGCTCTCTTCATAGGTAGGTGCATAAATGGTAAAGATGAAGCATGTCATATGTGTGCCCCTGACCTCAATATTCTTAGGAGTGATGTGTTAGGAGAGAAAATCTTATAATTTGGGAGCCATTGTTGCACGTAGGTTGCCTCATAATAGATTTACTGGAGATTTCTTTGGAGGAATTTATGGAACCCGCTTAGCTGATTTTCTTGGTGTAACCATATGTAATAATGATATTGAATTGCCTCCTGCTTACCTAGACTTTAATGCTATGGTTCACCACTTGTTTGTCGAGAGGAATGAATCACCTCTCTAGTATCGCTTAATCTTTGACAAACGTCATGCTGTCCGTATTACTCTCCCTGCTCCTGCCTTCTTTGATTATCAGGCAAAAGGAAGATATTTTATTACCAGAGAGGAGGCAGATGAGTACGAGAGGAGGGCGGAGGCAGCTCGCCACCACGCTACAGCTCGGGAGGCAATAGCCGTTGCATCGTAGTATGACCCCAACTATTACTATGGATATCCGCCAGGCCAGCCGTGGCCATAGACCAACTTAGGCCAAAAGCCTAAGCTTGGGGGAGTATGTATTTCTCACCAACATTACATTCATGTTCACACACTCATTGCTAGATGTCGGTGCTCATAGTTTTTCATTGTAATATCCATGCTAGTTTATTTTCCTTTTTATGCTTTCTTCTTGTGTGTTTAATAAACCTTGAGAAAAACAAAAAAATAGTTGTAGCTTTTAATTAGTTTACTTTCCATGCTTGTAGTAGTAATTAAAAAGAAAATCCAAAAAGATTGCATGTTCTTCTTTTTGCTTGTTGGGAGTTTTCCCATGTAAATAGTTTTATTTCTTTTCTTTCGGGGTCGATGGGAGAAGACCATAATTAAATTGTTGAAGTGGCTCTTATATGCATTATTGTTGATCTGACAAAAGAGCCCATATTGCCTTGTCTTCTCCTGTTTATTGAATGCTTGCAGATTCCAGCTTAGTCCAATGCACGTGCACTATTATTATTATCCACATCGTTCGCTCGTGCAAGTGAAAGGCAATAATGATGATTATATGATGGACTGACTGAGATGAAAAAGCTGGTATGAACTCGACCTCTCTTGTTTTTGTAAATATGATTAGTTCATCGTTCCTGATTCAGCCTATTATGAATAAACATGTTTGCAATGACAACTAGAGATCATAGTTTCTTGTGCCATGCTTGATTAGCTAGGAGCTTATAATGGTTTACCTTGCATGCCAACATGCTATTAAAATGGTTGTGATGTGGTATGATAGGGTGGTATCCTCCTCTGAATGATTTAAGTGACATGACTTGGCACATGTTCATGCGTGTAGTTGAAACAAAATCAACATAGCCTTCATGATATTTATGTTCATGGTGAATTATATCCTACTCATGCTTGCATTCAGTGTTGATTAATTTTAATGCATGTTCATGACTGTTGTCGCTCTCTAGCTGGTCGCCTCCCAGTCTTTTGCTAGCCTTCACTTGCACTAAGCGGGAATACTTCTTGTGCATCCAATACCTTAAACCCCAAAGTTATTCCATATGAGTCTACCTGCCGTATCTACAATATATACAGTATCTACCTATATACAGTATCTACCTGCCGTTCCAAGTAAATTTGTATGTGCCAGACTCTAAACCTTCAAATAAACATTCTGTTTTGTATGCTCGAATAGCTCATGTATCAATTAGGGTTGTCCGTATCTTCCATGTTAGGCGGGTTATTCTCAAGAGGAGTGGACTCTTCTCCTCACTCACGAGAAAATGGCTGGTCACCGGGATGCCCAGTCCCATGCTTTATGCAAATCAAATCAAAATAATTGCAAACAAAACTCCCCCTGGGACTCTTGTTAGTTGGAGGCACTTGTTGTTTCGAGCAAGCCATGGATTGATGCTTGTTGGTGGAGAGGGAGTATAAACTTTACCATTCTGTTTGGGAACCGCCTATAATGTGTGTAGCATGGAAGATATCGCCATCTCTTGGTTGTTATGTTGACAATGAAAGTATACCGCTCAAAATATTATTCACCTCTATTTCAAAGTCGAGCTCTGGCACCTCTACAAATCCATGCTTCCCTCTGCGAAGGGCCTATCTATTTACTTTTATGTTGAGTCATCATCCTCTTATTAAAAAGCACCAGTTGGAGAGCACCACTATCATTTGCATTCATTACTATTAGTTTACATTGAGTATGACTTGACTGGATCTCTTTTACCATGAATTACAATGTCTAGTCAGTCCTTGATCTTTAAAGGTGCTCTGCATTTGTGTCTTGCGGTCTCAGAAAGGGCTAGCGAGATACCATCTTGTTATATCATATTATGATTGTTTTGAGAAAGTGTTGTCATCCGAGATTTATTATTATTACTCGCTAGTTGATTATGCCATTGATATGAGTAAACATGAGACCTAAGCGTTATTGTGAATATGGTTAGTTTATAATCTTTGCTGAAAACTTGAATGCTGGCTTTACATATTTACAACAACAAGAGACAATAGGGTTTGTAAAAGTTTTTCTTTATCACTTTTATTTTGTCAACTGAACTGCTTGAGGACAAGCAAAGGTTTAAGCTTGGGGGAGTTGATACGTCTCCGTCGTATCTACTTTTCCAAACACTTTTGCCTTTGTTTTGGACTCTAACTTGCATGATTTTAATGGAACTAACCCGGACTCACGCTGTTTTCAGCAGAATTACCATGGTGTTATTTATGTGCAGAAACAAAAGTTCTCAGAATGACCTGAAACTTCACGGAATGTATTTTTGGAAATAATAAAAAATCCTTGGAAAAGATGAAGACCAGGGGGGCCACACCCTAGCCACGAGGGTGGGGGGCGTGCCCCCTACCTCGTGGGCCCCTGGAGCTCCTCCGACCTCAACTCCAACTCTATATATTTTCATTCGGGGAGAAAAAAATAAAAAAGAAGGATTCATCGCGTTTTACGATACGAAGCCGCCGCCAAGCCCTAAAACCTCTTGGGAGGGCTGATCTGGAGTCCGTTCGGGGCTCCGGAGAGGGGAATCCGTCGCCATCGTCATCATCAACCTTCCTCCATCACCAATTTCATGATGATCACCGCCGTGCGTGAGTAATTCCATCGTAGGCTTGCTGGACGGTGATGGGTTGGATGAGATTTATCATGTAATCTAGTTAGTTTTGTTAGGGTTTGATCCCTAGTATCCACTATGTTCTGAGATTGATGTTGCTATGACTTTGCTATGACTTTGCTATGCTTAATGCTTGTCACTAGGGCCCGAGTGCCATGATTTCAGATATGAACCTATTATGTTTTCATGAATATATGTGAGTTCTTGATCCTATCTTGCAAGTCTATAGTCACCTACTATGTGTTATGATCCGGCAACCCCGAAGTGACAATAATCGGGACCACTCCCGGTGATGACCGTAGTTTGAGGAGTTCATGTATTCACTATGTGTTAATGCTTTGGTCCGGTACTCTATTAAAAGGAGGACTTAATATCCCTTAGTTTCCGCTAGGACCCCGCTGCCACGGGAGGGTAGGACAAAAGATGTCATGCAAGTTCTTTTCCATAAGCACGTATGACTATATTTGGAATACATGCCTACATTACATTGTTGAATTGGAGCTAGTTCTGTGTCACCCTATGTTATGAGTGTTACATGATGAACCGCATCCGGCATAATTCTCTACCACTGATCCATTGCCTACGAGCTTTCCATATATTGTTCTTCGCTTATTTACTTTTCTGTTGCTATTGCTATCATCACTACAAAATACCAAAAACACTATTTTTGTTACCGTTACCTTTTGCTATCGTTACCACTACTAACATACTACTTTGCTACTAAATACTTTGCTGCAGATATTAAGTTTCCAGGTGTGGTTGAATTGACAACTCAACTGGTAATACTTGAGAATATTCTTTGGCTCCCCTTGTGTCGAATCAATAAATTTGAGTTGAATACTCTACCCTCGAAAACTATTGCGATCCGCTATACTTGTGGGTTATCAAAGTGTTCTCCCTGAGTATGCACCATTGCTACAGTTCGTCGTGCTGAGACACCACGTGATGATCGGTGTGATAAGCTCTATGTTCACATACAACGGGTGCAAGCCAGTTTTGCACACGCGGAATGCTCGTGTTAAACCTGACGAGCCTAGCATATGCAGATAAGGCCTTAGAACACTCGAGATCGAAAGGTCGAGCGTGAATCATATAGTAGATATGATCAACATAGTGATGTTCACCATTGAAAACTACTCCATCTCACGTGATGATTGGACATGGTTTAGTTGATAAGGATCACGTCATCACTTAGATGATTAGAGAGATGTCTATCTAAGTGGGAGTTCTTATGTAATTTGATTAATTGAACTTTAATTTATCATGAACTTAGTACCTGATAGTATTTTTCATGTCTACGTTGTTGTAGATAGATGGACCCTGTTGTTGTTCCGTTGAATTTTAATGCATTCCTAGAGAAAGCTAAGTTGAAAGATGATGGTAGCAACTACACGGACTAGGTCCGTAACTTGAGGATTATCCTCATTGCTGCACAGAAGAATTACGTCCTGGAAGCACCGCTAGGTGACAAACCCCCTGCAGGAGCAAAGCCAGATGTTATGAACACCTGCCAGAGCAAAGCTGATGACTACTCGATAGTTTAGTGTGCCATGCTTTATGGCTTAGAACCGGGTCTTCAATGATGTTTTGTACGTCATGGAGCATATGAGATGCTATAGGAGTTGAAGTTAATATTTCAAGCAAATGCCCGGATTGAGAGATATGAAGTCTCCAATAAGTTCTATAGCTGCAAGATGGAGGAGAATAGTTCTGTTAGTGAACATATACTCAGAATGTCTGGGTACCACAACCACTTGACTCAACTAGGAGTTAATCTTCCTGATGATAGTGTCATTGATAGAGTTCTTCAATCACTGCCACCAAGCTACAAGAGCTTCCTGATGAACTATAATATGCAAGGGATGGATAATACGATTCCCGAGCTCTTCGCAATGCTAAAGGCTGCGGAGGTAGAAATCAAGAAAGAGCATCAAGTGTTGATCGTCAACAAGACCACCAGTTTCAAGAAAAAGGGTAAAGGGAAGAAGGGGAACTTCAAAAAGAATACAAAGCCAGTTGCTGCTCAAGTGAATAAACCCAAGTCTGGACCTAAGCCTGAGACTGAGTGCTTCTACTGCAAAGGAACTGGTCACTGGAAGCGGAACAGCCCCAAGTATTTGGCAGAGAAGAAGGATGGCAAAGTGAAAGTTATATTTGATATACATGTTATTGATGTGTACCTTACTAATGCTCGCAGTAGAGCCTGGGTATTTGATACTGGTTCAGTTGCTAACATTTGCAACTCGAAACATGGGCTACGGATTAAGCGAAGATTGGCTAAGGACGAGGTGACGATGCGCGTGGGAAATGGTTCCAAAGTCGATGTGATCGTCGTCGGCACGCTACCTCTACATCTACCTTCGGGATTAGTTTTACATCCGAATAATTGTTATTTGGTGCCAGCATTGAGCATGAACATTATATCTGGTTCTTGTTTAATGCGAGATGGTTATTCATTTAAATCAGAGAATAATGGTTGTTCCATTTATATGAGTAATATCTTTTATGGTGTTGCACCCTTTATGAGTGGTCTATTTTTACTAAATCTTGATAGTAGTGATACACATGTTCATAGTATTGAAGCCAAAAGATGCAGAGTTGATAATGATAGTGCAACTTATTTGTGGCACTGCCATTTAGGTCATATTGGTGTAAATCGCATGAAGAAACTCCATTCTGATGGACTTCTGGAATCACTTGATTATGAATCACTTGGTACATGTGAACCATGCCTCATGGGCAAGATGACTAAAACTCCGTTCTCCGGAACAATGGAGCGAGCAACAGAGTTATTGGAAATCATACATACTTATGTGTGTGGTCCAATGAACATTGAAGCTCGCAATGGATATCGTTATTTTCTCACCTTCACAGATGATTTGAGCAGATATGGGTATATCTACTTGATGAAACATAAGTCTGAAACATTTGAAAAGTTCAAAGAATTTCAGAGTGAAGTGGAAAATCATCGTAACAAGAAAATCAAGTTTCTACAATCTGATCATGGAGGTGAATATTCGAGTTATGAGTTTGGACTTCATTTGAAACAATGCGGAATAGTTTCGCAACTCACGCCACCTGGAACACCACAGCGTAATGATGTGTCCGAACGTCGTAATCTTACTTTACTAGATATGGTGCGATCTATGATATCTCTCACTGATTTACCTCTATCATTTGGGGTTATGCTTTAGAGACAGCCGCATTCACATTATATAGGGCACCATCTAAATCTGTTGAGACGACACCTTATGAACTATGGTTTGGCAAGAAACCCAAGTTGACATTTCTTAAAGTTTAGGGTTGCGATGCTTATGTGAAAAAGCTTCAACCTGATAAGCTCGAACCCAAATCGGAGAAATGTGTCTTCGTAGGATACCCAAAGGAGACTGTTGGGTACACCTTCTATCACAGATCCGAAGGCAAGATATTTGTTGCTAAGAATGGATCCTTTCTAGAGAAGGAGTTTCTCTCGAAAGAAGCGAGTGGGAGGAAAGTAGAACTTGATGAGGTAATTGTACCTTCTCCCTTATTGGAAAGTAGTTCATCACTGAAATCAGTTCCAGTGATTCCTACACTAGTAAGTGAGGAAGCTAATGATGATTATCATGAAACTTCTGATAAAGTTACTACTAAACCTCGTAGGTCAACCAGAGTAAGATCCGCACCATAGTGGTACGGTAATCCGTTTTTTGGAAGTCATGTTACTTGACCATGACGAACCTACGAACTATGAGGAAGCAACGATGAGCCCAGATTCCGCAAAATAGCTTGAAGCCATGAAATCTGAGATGTGAGCCATGTATGAGAACAAAGTATGGACTTTGGTTGACTTGCCCGATGATCGCCAGGCCATAGAGAATAAATGGATCTTCAAGAATAAGACTGACGTTAACGGTAATGTGACTATCTACAAAGCTTGACTTGTTGCAAAAGGTTTTCGACAAGTTCAAGGAGTTGACTATGATGAGACCATCTCACCTGTAGCGATGCTTAAGTCCTTCCGAATTATGTTAGCAATTGCCGCATTTTATTATTATGAAATTTGGCAAATGGATGTCAAAAACGCATTCCTTAATGGATACCTTAAAGAAGAGTTATATATGATGCAACCAGAAGGTTTTGTCGATCCAAAAGGTGCTAACAAAGTGTGCAAGCTCCAGCGATCCATTTATGGACTGGTGCAACCCTCTCGGAGTTGGAATATACGCTTTTATAGTGTCATCAAAGCATATTGTTTTCTACAGACTTTTGGAGAAGCCTGTATGTACAAGAAAGTGAGTGGGACCTCCGTAGCATTTCTGATATTATATGTATATGACATATTGTTGATCGAAAATGATACTGAATTTTTGAATAGCATAAAAGCATACTTGAATAATAATTTTTCAATGAAAGACCTTGGTGAAGATGCTTATATATTGGGCATCAAGATCTATAAAGATAGATCAAGACACTTTCTTGGACTTTCACAAAGCACATACCTTGATAAAGTTTTGAAAAAGTTCAAAAGGGATCAGTCAAATAAAGGGTTCTTGCCTTTATTACAAGGTGTGAAGTTGAGTCAGACTCAATGCCCAACCATTGCAGAAGATAGAGAGAAAATGAAAGGGGTTACCTATGCTTTAGCCAGAGGCTCTATCATGTATGCAATGCTGTGTAACAAACCTGATGTGTGCCTTGCTATAAGTTTATCAGGGAGGTACCAAAGTAATCCAGGAGTGGATCACTGGACAGCGGTCAAGAATATCCTGAAATACCTAAAAAGGACTAACGATATGTTTCTCATATATGGAGGTGACAAAGAGCTCGTCGTAACGGTTACGTCGATGCAAGCTTTGACACCAATCCGGATGACTCTAAGTCACAAACTGGATACGTGTTTTTATGAAATGGTGGAGCTGTCAGTTAGTGCAGTTCCAAGCAGAGCATCGTGGCGGATCTACGTGTGAAGTGGAATACATAGCTTCTTCGGAAGCAGCAAATGAAGGAGTCTGGATGAAGGAGTTCATATCGGATCTAGGTGTCATACCTAGTGCATCGGGTCCAATGAAAATCTTTTGTGACAATACTGGAGCAATTGCCTTGGCAAACGAATCCAGATTTCACAAGAGAACCAAGCACATCAAGAGACGCTTCAATTCCATCCGCGATCAAGTCAAGCAGGGAGACATAGAGATTTGCAAGATACATATGGATCTGAATGTTGCAGACCTGTCAACTAAGCCTCTCTCACGAGGAAAACATGATCAGCACCAAGACTCCGTGGGTGTTAGAATCATTACAATGTAATCTAGATTATTGACTCTAGTGCAAGTG
Organism: Triticum urartu; assembly: GCF_056163025.1. NCBI lineage: Eukaryota > Viridiplantae > Streptophyta > Magnoliopsida > Poales > Poaceae > Triticum > Triticum urartu. The sequence continues at coordinate 143,792,595 of NC_141879.1, read as the reverse complement.
GGAGACTGAAGGAAATATGCCCTATAGGCAATAATAAAGTTCTTATTTATATTTTTTATATCATGATAAATGTTTATTATTCCTTCTAGAATTGTATTAACCAGAAACTTAGTACATGTGTGAATACATAGACAAATAGAGTGTTACTAGTTTGCCTATACTTGATTAGCTCGTTGAATCAATGATGGTTATGTTTCCTAACCATAGACATGACTTTTCATTTGATTAACAAAATCACATCATTAGAGAATGATGTGATTGACTTAACCCATCCGTTAGCTTAGCATGATGATCGTTTCGTTTGTTGCTATTACTTTCTCCATAACTATACTTGTTCCTATGACTATGAGATCATGCAACTCCCAAATACCGGAGTAACACTTTGTGTGCTACCAAACGTCACAATGTAACTGGGTGATTATAAAGGTGCTCTACAGGTGTCTCCGATGGTGTTTGTTGAGTTGGCATGGATCAAGATTGGGATTTGTCACGCCGATTGTCAGAGAGGTATCTCTGGGCCCTCTCGGTAATGTACATCATATAAGCCTTGCAAGCAATGTAGCTAATGAGTTAGTTACGGGATGTAGCATTACGGAACGAGTAAAGAGACTTGCCAGTAACGAGATTGAACTAGGTATTGAGATACCGACGATCGAATCTCGGGCAAGTAACATACCGATGACAAAGGGAACAACGTATATCGTTATGCGGTTTGACCGATAAAGATCTTCGTAGAATATGTAGGAACCAATATGAGCATCCAGGTTCCGCTATTGGTTATTGACCGCAGACATGTCTCGGTCATGTCTACATAGTTCTCAAACCCGTAGGGTCCGCACGCTTAACGTTCGGTGACGATCGCACTACTAGGAAAAGGGCTACTAGTGGCGCACCAGTTTTGCCTACTAATGGCGCACTACTGGTGCGCCACTAGTACCACGCCACTAGTATATTTTAGTAATGGCGCACCACAGGTGTGCCATTAGTATCTAGTATACTAATGGCACACCACAGGTGGGCCATTAGTATCCCACAGGTGCACCATTAGTATCTGGTATACTAATGGCGCACCACATTGAAGTGCGCCATTAGTAACAATTTTTTTTTAAAAATCGTTTCTTTCTTAATCTCAGGTCACTATTTCACATATGAGATATCCAACACATATATATACAACAAGCATCCATATAACAATCATATCCAACACACAAGTTTCATCATATATACATACATAGCCAACACATAGTTCCATCATTACATATTAAAAAAGTTTCACATTGTTCATCATCCAACACCGTTATCCATCAATTCACAAAAGTTTCACATTGATACAAAATAAAAAAACAAATGGAAAAGAAGCACTCCATCCATGCAAGCTTCCGTGAATTAAATCAAATCTGCAAAATGATAAACAAGAAGTTAGAAGAAGAAGAAGAAGAAGACTAGAAGAATACTAGAAGAAGAAGAACACTAGAAGAATACTAGAACAAGAATAAGAAGAAAAATAAGAAGAAGATTATAAGCTTATTAGAGCCAACTTAGGTAAAATGAAGCTAACCTATGTCATTTTGGAAAAGAAGAAGAATAAGAAGAAGACTATAAGCTTATTATGTAAACTTGATCATTTTGTGCTAACATAAGCAATTTTGGAGCTAACCTATAGGAAACTAAGCATATAAGCTCTAAGTTAGCATATTAGAGCCAACTTAGGTAAAATGAAGCTAACCTATGTCATTTTGGAAAAGAAGAAGAATAAGAAGAAGACTATAAGCTTATTATGTAAACTTGATCATTTTGTGCTAACATAAGTGATTTTGGAGCTAACCTATAGGAAACTAAGCATATAAGCTCTAAGTTAGCATATTAGGGCCAACTTAGGTAAAATGAAGCTAACCTATGTCATTTTGGAAAAGAAGAAGAATAAGAAGAAGACTATAAGCTTATTATGTAAACTTGATAATTTTGTGCTAACATAAGTTATTTTGGAGCTAACCTATAGGAAACTAATCATATTAGAGATAACATAGGTAACTAAGTATATATATATATATATATATATATCATTTTGGAGATTTGACATACCTGACCTAGTTCAGTTCTCATTGTTCTTCTCCTTCTCCTTCCTCAGCCTGATGCGCCAAGAGCGGCGAGGTGGTGGAGGCAGCTGTGGGATGTAGTCTTCTACCACAATTGGCGTGGTCATGTTGCCCAGCTGTGGGATCGCCGGTGCCACCACCGGTGCGTGGTCATTGTCAGGCACCACCACCATTGCGAAGCCATCTTCAGGCAGGACGGGCACGACCATCGCTGGGTCATCCTCAGCCACCACCATCTCTTGCCCATGGTCAGCCACCACCATCTCTTGCCCATGGTCAGCCACCACCATCTCTTGCCCTTGGTCAGCCACCACCAACGCTAGGTCATCCTCAGCCTGATGCCCATCGTCATCCTGCAGCTCCTCATCCCCATTCTGCTCCTCTTCTCCCCCACTCCAGTCCGGATCATCCTTCTTTTTGTCAGAATTGCTGCTGCTTTCGCTAAAGCCAGAATCGCTATTGCTTTTGCTACAGCCATAATCGCTGCTGCTTTGGCTGTAGCCAGTGTCGCTGCTGCTGCTCCCATTGCCTGTCCAAATGCAACAATGACCATTAACAATTGATGTGAGACAAAGCCAAATGTAGAGGAATAAGAAGAGGCCGAACGCACTGGCATCTTCGTCGTCAGCGTAGCGCATGCTACACATAGTCGCGTTGAAAACCTTCACGATGAGCATTGTGGCGTCATCGTCGTACCTGAAGAGAAGAAAGTACCCGGTCTGCAGGTCGTAGGCACTGTAGAACTTCTCCCAGCCACGGCACAGATACATGTGGCCCTCCTCGATCACCAACTCCACATCCCACAGCCTGCGAACCCGGCTGCCGGCCTGTCGGAGCTTCACATTATCTGGCGGATCTTCACCCAGCATCTTCATAAAAGTGTCAGGCAGCCTTTGCAATTTGGGACAAGGAGTGACGTAGCAAACAACAGACTTATCATAATGAGATGGGTGAAGGGGAGATCTCTCATTTTATATACCTGCCTCGTGGCTGATACTGAAGAAGAAAGTATGATACTGAAGAACTTGAAAGCATCCAACTCGTACTCCGGTGAGGCACAGCGGCGGTGGCTGCTTCCCCCCATGCTTATCCAATCTTGCATGCATTTAAAGTTATTCAATCAGATGCCATATTATTTATTAACATGCTGCCAAGAAGCTTGAACATGCCATTAGTAATGTCTAGTAGCATGGTAGAAAGAAAAGAAGTTAACATCTGAATGTTTCCCATGCTTATTTAATCAAACATTAGTAATGTCTAGCAGCATGGTAGAACGAATTCAGCCCTTAGAGTGCCCAGAACCCTAGCATAAGTTAAATTACACACACACTTAGATAGGCAACAGAACCCAAGTTAAATTACACACACACACTTAGATAGCCAACATCACCCACAGGAGCATGTATGCAGCAAGTTCAGTGAGCAAGATGACCACCACAGAGAGCCATCACAAATGACCTAGAGCACACCAATTGGCAACCCTAGATCAAGATATAGCTATCACAGAGAGCACCAAAATTAATTGATGCTCATCTGGAACATACAGCCAAAACTAGCAGGACTACCAAAGCATCTAAAACATGAACTAGGGCTAGATCATAGAGAGAACAGAGAGAGGAAAGGAGGAGCTCACCAAGAGGGGTTGTAGCCATAGCAGAAACTCAGCCACACCAGTGCCACGGTGTGACTACCAACACACTCGGAGCTCTGCTACAGAGGAGGCTCGTACTGGACAACATTATCCACCATTAGCATATATTGCAGACATATATTGGACAACATTAATTTGAGTAAATATTGGATCAACAAGCAGTCATGAATCAAAAAGCAACCACGATCCGAACTCTCTCTCTCTCGGCTGGACAAATCCATGAGTAAAAAAAGTTCCAGAGCATAAGACCTTGCCAAGAGATTTATTATTATAGTAGCTAGCTACGTAGTACCTTATCTGTCTCTAGATTGTTATTAGAAAGAAAAATGACGCTCCAGGCAGGCCACATCATTAAATTAAACTAGCTACCACCATAATTAAGTAGCAAGTAGAGGCTGAACTGAATAATGGGCTAGAATTGACGCAAACATGTTTCGCTGCTACTAACATGTACATTTGCTCATCTGAAAAAAGTCAAACTACAGTTCGTGAAGATTTGCCCCCTACAAGCATTATCACAAACACCTATCAGGCAACGCAAGTGAACTCGAACACGTTCTGGGAAAATCACGCGGCAACTACTCATCAAGGAACAACCATCGTTGCATACATCCTTCTCGCAATACCAGCCAATATACTACAGCAAGCACTCATCAGAAACGTATTCTTCTAGAATAAAAAACACTCATCTGACAGAAGAATCGGGAAAACAGAAATTGAACGGGCAGAGGATGCAGGAGGAAGGGGGGAGTGGAGGGGTGGAGGGGCGGTGGCTAGGTACCCGCCTATGGACCGGTCGCTGGGGTCGCTGCGGGCAGCGGGACCGGCCCCGCCAGGGCGGGCGGGATGGAGCGAGGCGCTGCTGGGCGGCGGGGCGGCGGGGGCCTTGGCCGCCTGGGCGCGCCGCGGAGGAACGTGGCGATGGGCGGTGGGGCGAGGGGGCGGCGGCGGGTGGCGGCGGCGGCGGGTGGTTGGGACGGTAGGGCGTCGACGGGGCGAGGGGAGGTGGGGCAAGGGGGCGGCGATGGGAGGGGGGGGGGGGGCGACGGGGCGAGGGGAGGTGGGGCTCGGCATTACTAACAATTTTTTTTAATTTTTTTCGAAACAACTAATGGCGCACTCTGTGGCTGGTGCGCCATTACTAGTTAGAAATACTAATGGCGCACTTTGCCTGGATGCGCCATTAGTATGTTTGGAAAAATGAAAAAAAACTTGTTCCTAGTGGTGCACCTTGTGTCTGGTGCACCATTAGTGTCTTCCACACTAATGGCGCATCGCCACATGGTGCGCCATTAGTATATAGTAGTGGCACACCACTTCTCTGGTGCGCCATTAGTGTCAATTTCATCTATAGCCCTTTTCCTAGTAGTGTCGATATTATGAGTTTATGTGTTTTGATGTACCGAAGGTAGTTCGGAGTCCCGCCTTTGATCACGGACATGATGAGGAGTCTCGAAATGGTCGAGACATAAAGATCGATATATTCGACGACTATGATTGGACATCGGAAGGGTTCCGAGTGAAGTTTGGTCATATACTAGAGTACCGGAGGGTTACCGAAACCCCCCGGGGAGTGTAATGGGCCTTATGGGCCTTAGTGTAAAGAGAGGAGGGGCTGCTAGGGCAGGCTGCGCGCCCCCTCCCCCTCTGGTCTGAATTGGACTAGGAAGGGGGGTGGTGCCCCCCTTTCCTTCTCCCTCTTTCCTCCTTCCTTCTCCTACTCCTACTACATGGAAAGGGGGGAATCCTGCTCCCGTTGGGAGTAGGACTCCCCATGGGGCGCGCCATAGGAGGGCCGGCTCTCCCCCTCCTCGACTCATTTATATATGGGGGAGGGAGCCATGAGGGAGTCCTGTATTAGGGGGTCCTCGGACAGCCAGACTATATCCTTCGGCCGGACTGTTGGATTATGAAGATACAAGATTGAAGACTCTGTCCCGTGTCTGGGTGGGACTCTCCTTTGCATCGAAGGCAAGCTTGGCAATTCGGATATGTAGATCTCCTCCCTTGTAACCGACTCTGTGTAACCCTAGCCCCCTCCGGTGTCTATATAAACCGGAGGGTTTAGTCCGTAGGATAACAATCAGAATCATAGGCTAGCTTCTAGGGTTCAGCCTCTATGATCTCGTGGTAGATCAACTCTTGTAATACTCGTATCATCAAGATCAATCAAGAAGGAAGTAGGGTATTACCTCCATCGAGAGGGCCCGAACCTGGGTAAACATTGTGTCCCCTCCTCCTGTTACCATCCGCCTTAGACGCACAGTTCAGGACCCCCTACCCGAGATCCGCCGGTTTTGACACCGACATTGGTGCTTTCATTGGGAGTTCCACTGTGTTGTCACCATAAGGTTTGATGGCTCCTTCGATCATCGGCAACGATGCGATCCAGGGTGAGATTTTTCTCCCCGGACTGATCTTCGTATTTGGCGGCTTCGTAATACGGGCCAACTCGCTTGGCCGTATGGAGCAGATCGAGAGCTACGCCCCTGGCCATCTGGTCAGGTTTGGAAGCTTGAACTATACTACCGATATCTGCGGAGACTTGATCTTCGACGGATTCGAGCCTATGTCAGGTGCGCCGCACAGTCACAACGATCATGACTTAGTGTTGCCGCCTGACGGTGTTCGGGAGATCATACCTGTGGCAACTCCGGCCCTCAATCCGGAGCAGATCGCACCGTCCGAGGACGGGTGGATGGACCCTGCCATGGAGGCCGCACACTCAGCGACGATAGAACCGAATACTGACTTCACCTCCTATGGGACCTGTGTTGCCAGACCCTTGGATTCGTCCCCGGCCACAGGCTCCGAACCGCCTGGGTCCGTGCCTATTGAATATGATTGGGCACCGATCATGGAGTTTACCTCCGCGGATATCTTTCAGCACTCACCCACGGGCGACGTGCTAAATTCATTGAGGTCTCTCTCCTTGTCAGGAGACCTGAGTGAGTCCTGGATTAGGGGGTATCCGGACAGCCAGATTATATCCTTTGCCGGACTGTTGGACTATGAAGATACAAGATTGAAGACTTCGCCCCGTGTCCGGATAGGACTCTACTTGGCGTGAAAGGCAAGCTAGGCAATACGGATATGTATATCTCCTCCTTTGTAACCGACCTTGTGTAACCCTAGCCCCCTCCGGTGTCTATATAAACCGGAGGGTTTTAGTCCGTAGGACAACATACAATCATACCATAGGCTAGCTTCTAGGGTTTAGCCTCTCCAATCTCGTGGTAGATCAACTCTTGTAATACTCATATCATCAAGAATAAATCAAGCAGGACGTAGGGTTTTACCTCCATCAAGAGGGCCCGAACCTAGGTAAAACATCGTGTTCCCTGCCTCCTGTTACCATCCGCCTTAGACGCACAGTTCGGGACCCCCTACCTAAGATCCGTCAGTTTTGACACCGACATTGGTACTTTCATTGAGCGTTCCTCTATGTCGTCGATGTTAGGCTTGATGGCTCCTACTATCATCGATAGCGATGCCGTCCTGGGTGAGACTTTTCTCCCCGGACAGATCTTTCTGTTCGGCGTCTTCGCACTGCGGGCCAATTCGCTTGGCCATCTGGAGCAGATCCAAAGTTACGCCCCCGGCCACCAGGTCAAGTTTGGAAGCTTAAACTACACGGCCGATATCCGCGGAGACTTGATCTTCGACGGATTCGAGCCCCTGCCTTGTGCACCACACGATCACGATGAGTACGATTTAGCTCTACCATCGGACCGTATTCAGGAGATCGCACCGGCAGCCGCTCTGAGCCTCAATTCGGAGCCAGTTGCGCCATCCATGGACGGGTGGATAGGCCCCGTCACGGAGGCCGTATCCTCAGCGGCGATCGAGCTGAATATCGACCTTACCCTTCACGAGAGCCGTGTTACCAAACTGCAGGATCCTTTTCCGGCCACGGTGTAACGCCCCGAGACCAATGTGCCAGGTGTCCTCCAGTTATTCGTTGTGGCTGCCTTGTCATTGCTTGCATGTCATGCATTGCATATCATGTCATCATGTGCATTTCATTTGCATGCATGTTCGTCTCATGCATCAGAGCATTTTCCCCGTTGTCCGTTTTGAAATCCGGCGCTCCTACATCACCCGGTGTCCCTTTCTACCTCTTTTCGTGTTCGGGTGTTAAACATTTCCGGATTGAACCGAGACTTGTCATGCGGCCTTGGTTTACTACCGGTAGACCGCCTGTCAAGTTTCATGCCATTTGGACTTCGTTTGATACTCCAACGGTTAACCGAGGGACCGAAAAAGCCTTGTGAGTGTTGCAGCCCAACACCCCTCCAAAGTGGCCCAAAACCCACCTAAACCCCCTCCATCATCTCGGTCGTTCGATCACGATCGCGTGGCCGAAAACCGCACCTCATTTGGACTCTCCTAGCTCCCCTTACCTATAAATATGTGGCTCTCCCCAAATTTTTGCGCAGTCCAAACCCTAGCCATCTTCCTCCTCGCGCTCGGACGAAAACTCCTCCACCGCCGGACCTGTCCGCGCTGCCCTCCCCGACGAATCACAGCACGACACCTCACCTCCCAGATCGGGCCCGCGGGGCCCGTCTCGCCAGCGCCGCCGTTCAACCGCGGCTCCCCCACCCGAGCCCGCAGGTCCTCCCGCCCGCCGCCATCTCCGCCGCCTCCCGCCGCCCGTCTCGCCATGCGCCGCCGCCGCGCATCGCCGGCCCCACCGCCGAGCCGCGTGCGCCGCCGCCTTCGCCCGCCCGCCGCCCGGGATCTCTGCCGCGTGCACCGCCGCCGAGCGCCGTCCCCGCCATGCAACGCCGCCCGCGCCGCGCCGCTCCGGTCGCCAGCCACCGCCGCCCTCGCCGGAAATATCGCCGGAGCCCGCCGGCAGGATCCGGTGGATCGAGATGCGATCCACCGGGAGCTCAACCAAACGCGGGCTCGTCTAGATCCGGATCTCTTCGTCCCCGTATCCCTCCGTCCCGATTTCCCGGAGAGGCCTATTTTTTCTTCCAAGTCCCAGATCTGCATATTTTTTAGCATTATTCATTATGCCATAACTCCGCATCCGTAGCTCCGATTCATGCGTATAGCATATCGAAATGTTCGCCTCGACGAGTACATCATTTCCTCTCATTGCATCATTTTCATTTGAGCTCATCTTGATGCCCGAAATGCTGTTGGAAGAGGGCTATGTGAGTAATTTGTCAGATCTGTTTCAGCAAATGGCATTTTGTCATTTTTGCCATGATTAATGTGTGCATGCTATGATCCTGAGCTCTACATGTGTTTTGTTATATGCCATGCCATCTTTACAGTGGTGCTTGCCATGTATTTTTGTGACATTTGTGGTGACTAGCACAAGCTTCCAAAGTGGCGTAATCGGTAATGCTGATTTCAGGGACTTAGAATTTCACCAAGTCCTTGACCTGATTTTGTCGTTATGCCATATGTTCATGTTGTTTCCTAGTGACCCGTGCCTCTTTTGAAGATGATCAGTAAGGATGTTTTGTTAATATTGTGGTGATCTATCCATCCATGTCTTTGTTTGCATTTATGGAGCACCCTAGATGGAGTAAATCGAGCTCTACTTTTGCTATATCGTGATCCTGGCAGATTGTTGACATGTTTAGCGATTTTGTCGAGGATGTTGCTATTGATCCGTGCATGCTATGTTGTTGTTCTTGCCATTTCTAGCTCCTATGCCATGTATTCTTGATGGGTGTATGCTTAGTTTGTCATGCCATGCTCTGTAGTGAGTGCATCGAGCTCGTAAACATGCCTACTCGTTAACTGTTTTGCATACTCCAGTTTTTCACAAAGTCTGAATCTGTTTATGTTTTTGCCATGTTCACATGCTTGCAATTGTATTTTCTGATCCCTTTTGGCTCAAGGTCACTAAGGGACTTTTGTTAAGTGCTTTTAGTAGCTTCATGCCATGCCTTGCTTTGCCATGTTAAGTTCCTGTAGCTTGTACTGCCATGCTCTAAAGTCTGAAACCTGTTATCATTTGCTCTTTTGCCATGCTTGTTTGAGCTTGCTATTGAGTGAATTAGCCGTAGCTCAGTGTTCATCTTTTGTCAAGCATCATGAGTGGATCCCTGCCACGTATTTTGTTGTCATGTTTGATTGCTATAGCATATTTAACTTGGTCCATTTAGTTGGTCACTTGCTGATTATCGCAGACCGGTGCCATATTTGTTTTGCTTGCCATTTCCAAACCGTGCATCCGATTCCAGTGATCTTTATATCGTTTTCAACCAAAATCAGCTCACCTTTCCAGTGGCACTCTTGGATTTCCAAGTTGAGGCCAGGTTCAATCATTCCTTTCCAAATCATGCATATCAATCACATACCGCATCCCGCATATCATACCATGTTCGTGTGTTGGTTGTTTAGTATGTTGTGTGCTTCTTTCCGGTGTTTGCTTCTTCGGGTTGGTTCCGATAACGTCGCGTTTGTGAGGACCCATTCTACTATGTCTGTTTGTCTACTTCATGGACTCGTTCTTCTTCCTTGCGGGGTTTCAGGCAAGATGACCATACCCTCGAAATCACTTCTATCTTTGCTTGCTAGTTGCTCGCTCTTTTGCTATGCCTATGCTGCGATACCTACCACTTGCTTATCATGCCTCCCATATTGTTAAACCAAGCCGCTAACCCACCTTGTCCTAGCAAACCGTTGTTTGGCTATGTTACCGCTTTGCTTAGCCCCTCTTATAGCGTTGTTAGTTGCAGGTGAAGATTGAAGTTTGTTCCTTGTTGGAACATGGAGATGTTGTTCCTTGTTGGAACATGTTTACTTGTTGGGATATCACATTATCTATTATTTAATTAATGCATCTATATACTTGTTAAAGGGTGGAAGGCTCGGCCTTATGCCTAGTGTTTTGTTCCACTCTTGCCGCCCTAATTTCCGTCATATTGGTGTTATGTTCCCGGACTTTGCGTTCCTTACGCGGTTGGGTTATAATGGGAACCCCTTGACAGTTCGCCTTGAATAAAACTCTTCCAGCAAGGTCCAACATTGGTTTTATCATTCGCCACCTAGCCTCTTTTTTCCTTGGGTCAGGCCAGCCCAAGGGTCATCTTTATTTTAACCCCCCCGGGCCAGTGCTTGTCTAAGTGTTGGTCCAAACTAGAGCCCCTTGCAGCGCCACCTCGGGGAAACTCGAGGGCTGGTTTTAGTTGTACGGATTTCTTATCCGGTGTTGCCTTGAGAACGAGATATGTGCAGCTCCTATCGGTATGTCGGCGCATCGGGTGGTCTTGCTGGACTTGTTTTACCATTGTCGAGGATGTCTTGTAACCGGGATTCCGAGTCTGATCGGGTCTTCCCGCTAGAAGGAATATCCTTCATTGACCGTGAGAGCTTGTGGTGGGCTAAGTTGGGACACCCCTGCAGGGATTTGATCTTTCGAAAGCCGTGCCCGCGGTTATGGGCAGATGGGAATTTGTTAATGTCTGGTTGTAAAAAACCTGAAGTTGATCTTAATTAAAATACATCAACCGCGTGTGTTACCGTGATGGTCTCTTCTCGGCGGGGTCCGGGAAGTGAACACGGTGTTGGAGTTATGCTTGACGTAGGTTGTTCTAGGATCACTTCTTGATCATAGATTCTCGATCATGCTTTTGCCTTCTCTTCTCGCTCTCATTTGCGTATGTTTAGCCACCATATATGCTAGTCGCTTGCTGCAGCTCCACCACATACCTTTACCTTACCTATAAGCTTAAATAGTCTTGATCGCGAGGGTCTGAGATTGCTGAGTCCCTGTGACTCACAGATACTTCCAAAACCAGCTTGCAGGTGCCGTTGAACCGAGCAGGTGACACAACCAAGCTTAAGGAGGAGCTCGATGAAGATCTTGTCCTTTGTGTTGTTCGTTCTAGTCGATCAGTAGTGGAGCCCAGTTGGGGTAGATCGGGGATCTGTGTAGCTTTTGGGGTAGTCTTCTTTTATTTTCGTTCCGTAGTCGGACCTTGTATGTATTTGGTTGATGTAATGCTTTATTCATGTAATTGTGTGAAGTGGCGATTGTAAGCCAACTATGTATCTCTTTCCCTTATGTATTACTTGGCTTGTGTGAAGGTTACCTCACTTGCGACATTGCTTTGAATGCGGTTATGCCTCTAAGTCGTGCTTCGACACGTGGGAGATATAGCCGCATCAAGTGCGTTACACACGGACTCCGAACCGCCTGCGCTCATTCCTATTGAATCCGATTGGGCGCCGATCATGGAGTTTACCTCTGCGGATATTTTTCAGCACTCGCCCTTCGGCGACATTCTAAACTCATTAATGTCTCTCTCCTTGTTAGGAGGATCCTGGCCGAACCACGTCCGGCAGGATTGGGATGCGGATGACGAAGAAATTCGCCACCCACCCACCACCCACTTAGTAGCCACTGTTGATGACTTAACCGACATCCTCGACTTCGACTCCGAAGACATCGATGGTATGGACGATGATGCGGGAGTCAAAGAGAAGCCACCTCATCATACGATATATACATGGTGGACACACCCAAAGAAGGCAATGGCGACGAGACAACGGAGGTGACCCCTCCAAGAAGCAACCCAAGCACCGGCATCAGCGGCGCCGCTCTAAGTCCCGCCAAGGCAAAAGTGGTGATACCGGCACCGGAGATAATAGCACTCCGGACAGTGCCGAAGACAACAACAATCCCCTCCAGCAAGATTTAGAGCAGGAGGATGGAGGAGCCAGCCCTCCTGAGAGAGCGGCAGATGGAGAGGCGGAGGATGAGGCAAGCCTCGGCGATGACGAATTCATCGTGCTAGAGGATCCCGGCGAACAAGAGCGCTTCAAGCGCCGGCTTATAGCAAAGGCAAATAACCTTAAGAAAAAGCAGCAACAGCTTCAAGCTGATCAAGATTTGCTAGCTGACAGATGGACTGAAGTCCTGGCGGCCGAGGAATATAAACTCGAACACCCCTCCAAGAGTTACCCAAAGTGCAGGTTGCTACCCTAACTAGAGGAGGAAGCACTGAAACCTACATCCCCGGCGTATGACGTGGCTGATCGGCCACCTCGTTGCCGCGACAAAGAAACATTCCAGCCAAAAGCTCAGCCCGCACCCCGACGTCATTCAAATAAAAAGGCATGGGGAAATACGCTAGACCTGCGAGACGTATTGGAGGACAAAGCAAAACATGCAAGATCGATCTACGGATCATGAGGGCATGCCACTATGCGAGACGATAATCGTCATGCCGGATACAGTAAAAGTAAGTCCGGCCGAGCCGAACACAGCGGGCAAGACTCATTTGAGCTGCGTTGCAATATAGCCCAGTACAGACGCGCCGCACACCCCTTATGCTTCATAGACGAAGTAATAGATCATCAAATCCCAAAGGGTTTCAAACCCGTAAATATAGAATCATACGATGGCACAACAGATCCTGCGGTATGGATCGAGGATTTCCTCCTGCACATCCACATGGCCCGCGGTGATGACCTACACGCCATCAAATACCTCCCACTCAAACTCAAAGGATCAGCTCGGCATTGGCTCAACAGCTTGCCAGTAGAGTCCATTAGCTGTTGGGAAGATCTGGAAGCCGCATTCCTCGACAACTTTCAGGGCACTTACGTGCGACCACCAGATGCCGATGACTTGAGCCACATAATTCAGTAGCCAGAGGAATCGGCCAGGCAATTCTGGACACGGTTCCTAACAAAGAAAAATCAAATCGTTGAGTGTCCGGATGCAGAGGCCCTAGCAGCTTTCAAGCACAACATCCGCGATGAGTGGCTAGCCGGGCACCTTGGTCAGGAAAAGCTGAAATCTATGGCAGCCCTCACGACACTCATGACCCACTTTTGTGTGGGAGAAGACAGCTGGCTGGCTCGCAGTAATGACATATCAAAGAACCATGGTACCTCGGATACCAAGGACGGCAATGGCAGGTCACGTCGCAACAAACATAAGCGCCGCATTAACAGCGACAATATCGAGGATACAGCAGTCAATGCCGGACTCAAAGGCTCTAAACCCGGTCAGCGGAAAAAGCCATTCAAAAGAAGCACTCCGGGCCCGTCCAATTTGGACCGTATACTCGATCGTTTGTGTCAAGTACACGGCACCCCCGACAAGCCAGCCAACCACACCAACACGGATTGTTGGGTGTTCAAGCAGGCCGGCAAGTTAAATGCCAAAAATAAAGACAAGGGGTCACATAGCGATGACGAGGAGGAGCCTCGGCAGACGAACACCGGAGGACAGAAGAGGTTCCCCCCTCAAATGCGCACGATGAACATGATATACGCAACCCACATCCCCAAGAGGGAGCGGAAGCGTGCACTCAGGGACGTATATCCGTTGGAACCAGTCGCCCCAAAGTTCAACCCATGGTCTTCCTGTCCGATCACCTTCGACCGCAGGGACCATCCCACTAGTATCCGTCATGGCGGATTCGCCGCATTGGTCCTAGACCCAATCATTGACGGATTTCACCTCACTCGAGTCCTTATGGATGGCGGCAGCAGCCTGAACCTGCTTTATTAGGACACAGTGCGCAAAATGGGTATCAACCCCTCAAGGATCAAACCCACAAAAACGACCTTTAAAGGCGTCATACCAGGTGTAGAGGCCCACTTCACAGGCTCAGTCACACTGGAAGTGGTCTTCGGATCCCCGGATAACTTTCGAAGCGAAGAGTTAATTTTTGACAAAGTCCCGTTCCGCAGTGGCTACCATGCACTGCTCGGGCGAACCGCATTCGCAAGATTCAATGCGGTACCGCATTATGCATATCTCAAGCTGAAGATGCCAGGACCTTGGGGGGTCATCACAGTGAATGGAAACACAGAGCACTCTCTCCGCACTGAGGAGCACACTGCGGCCCTCGCAGCAGAAGCACAAAGCAGCCTCTTAAGGCAATCCACTAGTTCGGCGATTAAGGACCCGGACAACTTCAAGCGCACCCGGAGTAATCGACAGCTGGACCACCTGGCACGTTCTGAGCTCGTATAGCAATGCGGCCCCCACCCCAGTCCCAGCCAAACAATGAAATCCGTGCCACGCGTACATACTTACGCATTAAAAATACCATGGGCACAGGCGGGGAGGGGGGCACAACTACGGCACGCCCCAAGTCGCGGCTTAAACCGCACTAGGGGCTTCCTGCTTTGTTATTTTCCTCTTTTCAGGACTTTAATCTCTCGAAACCCTATCCGGCAGCATGATTGCCAAACACATGATGCAGCAACCAAGGAGGCAGAAAGCTACGTCACACCACGGAACTCCCAGGTGGATTACGATAACGAGTGAAATATTTGCTTTAATACTATTCCTCAGCTTGCCCTTGGAAGGGACATGTCAAACAGTCCTACTTTTTTCTTATTGCTCTACTTGTATCATTCTGCTTTAACGCACCTTTTTGAATAAACAATGCATAGAATTAAGACTATTATTGCATTCTTCCTTTTCATATATATGTTCATTCATGACATCTAGCACCCGTACACTCTAGTATGGCATATACTGTAACGCCCCGTGACCGATGTGCCAGGTATCCTCCAGTTATTCATTGTTGTTGCCTTGTCATTGCTTGCATGTCATGCATGTCATATCATGTCATCATGTGCATTTCATTTGCATACATGTTCGTCTCATGCATCCGAGATTTTTCCCCGTTGTCCGTTTTGCAATCCGGCGCTCCTATGTCACCCGGTGTCCCTTTCTACCTCTTTTCGTGTGCGGGCGTTAAATGTTTTCGGATTGGACCGAGACTTTTCATGCGGCGTTGGTTTACTACCGGTAGACCGCCTGTCATGTTTCGTATCATTTGGACTTCGTTTGATACTCCAACGGTTAACCGAGGGACCGAAAAGGCCTCGTGTGTGTTGCAGCCGAACACCCCTTCAAAGTGGCCCAAAACCCACCTAAACTTCCTCCATCATCTCGGTCGTTCGATCACGATCGCGTGGCCGCAAACCGCACCTCATTTGGACTCTCCTAGCCCCTCTACCTATAAATATGTGCTCTCCTCCGAAATCTCGCGCAGATGAAACCCTAAAAATTTCCCCGCACGCCGCCGGACATGTCCGCGCCCGCTGGACGCGTCCAATCGCCACCTCACTCCGGCGAATCACGTCACGACATGTCATCACCGCCGCCTCCCACCTCCAATCACGCCTCGCCACCTCATCCTGCCGGCTCCTCTCTCTCTACTCCGCCGCCGCAGCCTTGCGGGCCCCAGGCGCGGCCTGCCCGGCCCGGATCTCGCCGCCCGCACCGCGCGGGTGCCCGAGACGCTGCGCCACCCGTCAGCCGCCGCCTCCATCGCCGGACCTTCGCTGCTACTTCGCTAGAGTTCCCCGCCGCCGCCTCGTGCCTCGCCGCCGGCCACCATTCCCTGCCGCCTTGCTCGCACGCCGCCTTCGCGCCTCGCCCCGGCCACTCCCGAGCGCCGCCGAGGCCCACGCGCGCCGTCACGGAGCCCGCACCCCGCCGCCTGAAGCCATGGCACCGCCGCCTCACCTCCCGAGGTCCGCCACCCGCCTCGCCTCCCGGGGTCCGCCACCGGCCTCCTACCCGCAGCCGCGCCGCCCCGCCTAGCTCGCCGCTTCTCTGCCGCCCTCCTCCACCGGCCACCGCTACGACGCCGCCCCGCCTAGCTCGCCGGATCTTCGTCGCCGGCGCCGCCTTGTCACCGGAGTTTGAGGTCATCCTTGTCGGAGCTCCGACCAGATCTGATCCGGGGAGTGGATCAGATCCACCACTCCCTGATCCAAACGCGCCGTGCCCGATCCGGATTCGCGCCGTCCCGCTTTTCCTCGTCCCAGGTTGACTTTCCCCCGAGAGGTCAAAATTCTTCTAAGTCCCAGTTTCCAGTAATTTTATGAATTTTCCATCACATCATAACTCCCTCATCGTAGCTCCGATTCGTGCGTGTAGCATATCAAAATGTTCGTCTCGACGAGAACATCATTTCATCTCACTGCATCATTTTAATTTGAGCTCATCTTGATGCCCGAAATGCTGTTGGAAGAGGGCTATGTGATGAATTTGTCAGATCTGTTTCAGCAAATGGCCTTTTTTCATTTTTGTCATGATTAATGTGTGCATGCTATGATCCTGAGCTCTATATGTGTTTTGTAGAATGACATGCCATCTTTACAGGGGTGTATACCATGTATTTTTGTGATCTTTGTGGTGACTAGCACAAGCATGCAAAGTAGCTTACTCAATGATACTGATTTCAGGGACATAGAATTTCACTGAATCCTTGTTCTGATATTGTTTTTATACCATATGTTCTTGTTGTTTCCTAGTGATCCATGCCTCTTTTGAGGATGATCAGTAAGGATGTTTTGTAGATATTGTGGTGCTCTATCCATCCATGTCATTTTTTGCATTTATGGAGTAACCTAGATTGAGTCAATTGAGCTCTACTTTTGCTATAAAATATTCCTGGCGGATTGTTAACATGTTTAGCGATTTTGCCGAGGTTGTTGTTATTGATCCGTGCATGCTATGTTGTTGTTCTTGCCATGTCTAGCTTCTATGCCATGTCTTCTTGATGGGTGTATGCTTAGTTTGTCATGCCATGCTTTGTAGTGAGTGCATCGAGCTGGTAAACATGCCTAGTCGTTAACTGTTTTGCCATGCTCCAGTTTTTCACAAAGTCTGAATTTGTTTATGTTTTTGCTATGTTCACATGCTTGCAATTGTATTTTCTGATCCCTTCTGGCTCATGGTCACTAAGGGACTTTTCTTATATGCTTAGAGTAGCTTCATGCTCTAAAGATTGCTTCCTGCTGATAAATTCCAGACTTGTGTTAATTTCACAAAGTCTGAAACCTGTTATCTTTCGCACTTTTGCCATGCTTGTTTGAGCCTGTTAATGAGTGAATTAGCCGTAGCTCAGTGTTCATCTTTTGTCAAGCATCTTGAGTGGATCACTGCCATGTATTTTGTTGTCATGTTTGAGTGTTGTAGCATAATTATCTTGTTGCATTTAGTTGGTCACTTGCTGTTTATCGCAGACCGGTGCCATATTTGTTTTGCTTGCCATTTCCAAACCGTGCATCCAAGTCCGGTGATCTTTATATCGATTTCATCCGAAATCACCTTCCCTTTCCAGTGGCACTCTTGAATTTCCATGTTGAGGTCAGGTTCAATCATTTCTTTCCAAATCATGCATATGCATCACATACCGCATCCTGCATATCATGCCATCTCATGTGTTGGTTGTTTACTATGCTGTGTGCTTCTTTTCAGTGTTGCTTCTTCGGGTTGGTTCCGATAATGTCGCGTTTGTGAGGACCCGTTCGACTACGTCTATTTGTCTTCTTCATGGACTCGTTCTTTTTTCCTTGCGGGATTTCAGGCAAGATGACCATACCCTCGAAATCATTTCTATCTTTGCTTGCTAGATGCTCGCTCTTTTGTTATGTCTATGCTGCGATACCTACCACTTGCTTAATCATGCCTCCCATATTGTTAAGACAAGCCTCTAACCCACCTTGTCCTAGCAAACCATTGTTTGGCTATGTTACCGCTTTGCTCAGCCCCTCTTATAGCATTGTTAGTTGCAGGTGAAGATTGGAGTTTGTTCCTTGTTGGAACATGGATATTTTGTTGGGATATCACAATATCTCTTATTTAATTAATGCATCTATATACTTGGTAAAGGGTGGAAGGCTCGGCCTTATGCTTGGTGTTTTGTTCCACTCTTGCCGCCCTAGTTTCCGTCATATCGGTGTTATGTTCCCGGATTTTGCGTTCCTGACACGATTGGGTTATAATGGGAACCCCTTGACAGTTCGCCTTGAATAAAACTCCTCCAGCAAGGCCCAACATTGGTTTTACCATTCTCCACCTAGCCTTTTTTCCCTTGGGTTAGGCCAGCCCAAGGGTCATCTTTATTTTAACCCCCATGGGCCAAGGCTTGTCTAAGTGTTGGTCCAAACTTGAGCCCCTTGCAGCGCCACCTCGGGGAAACTCGAGGGCTGGTTTTAGTTGTATGGATTGCTTATCTGGTGTTGCCCTGAGAATGAGATATGTGCAGCTCCTATCGGGATGTCGGCGCATCGGGTGGTCTTGCTAGACTTGTTTTACCATTGTCGAGGATGTCTTGTAACCGGGATGCCGAGTCTGATCAGATTTTCTTGGGAGAAGGAATATCCTTCGTCGACCGTGAGAGCTTGTGATGGGCTAAGTTGGGACACCCCTGCAGGGATTTGAACTTTCGAAAGCCATGCCCGCGGTTATGGGCAGATGGGAATTTGTTAATGTCCGGTTGTAGAAAACCTGAAGTTTATCTTAATTAAAATGCACCAACCGCGTGTGTAACCGTGATGGTCTCTTCTCGGCGGAGCCCAGGAAGTGAACACGGTGTTGGAGTTATGCTTGACGTAGGTTGTTCTAGGATCACTTCTTGATCATAGATTCTCGATCGTGCTTTTGCCTTCTCTTCTCGCTCTCATTTGCGTATGTTTAGCCACCATATTTGCTAGTCGCTTGCTGCAGCTCCACATCATACCTTTACCTTACCTATAAGCTTAAATAGTCTTGATCCCGAGGGTGTGAGATTGCTGAGTCCCCGTGACTCAAAGATACTTCCAAAACTAGCTTGCAGGTGCCGATGATACCGTACAGGTGACGCAACCAAGCTCAAGGAGGAGCTCGATGAAGATCTCATTCTTTATGTTGTTCTGTTTCTAGTTGATCAGTAGTGGAGCCCAGTTGGGGTCGATCGGGGATCTGTGTAGCATTTGGGGTAGTCTTCTTTTATTTTGGTTCCATAGTCGGACCTTGATTGTATCTGGTTGATGTAATGCTTTATTCATGTAATTGTGTGAAGTGGCGATTGTAAGCCAACTATGTATCTCTTTTCCCTTTTGTATTACATGGGTTGTGTGAAGATTACCTCACTTGCGACATTGCTTTCAATGCGGTTATGCCTCTAAGTCATGCTTCGACACGTGGGAGATATAGCCGCATCGAGGGCGTTACAAGTTGGTAATCAGAGCCTTCCCCGACTTAGTAGCCTCCCTGCTTTATCGAATCGCTGGCGTTGTTGAGTCTAGAAAAATGTTTTGAGTCATTTAGGAATTATATATCGGAGAGTTGGACTTCTTTTACTCCTCAGTCCCTTCATCGCTCTGGTGAGGCATCCTGACGTAGAGTTTTGACTCTTCTCTTCTCAAATTTCACTAAAAAATTTTTGGATCACGCGGGTATTTTGGAATCGTTCCGATGGTTTTGTGACGAGAACATTGTTCTTGGTGCCTCCTGACATTTAGGGGTTGTGGCAGTGTCCCGGGGAGTTGAGTTCCGAGGTGTTGTCGTCACAATTTTATCGTTGCAGTTCTGGAATACCTGAGTTTAGTTTCGCCGACATCAAAAATCTCTTTTATGCAGTTGTTGGGGAGATAACCTCGACGCCACCCAGTACTGAGGTAGGAGTTCGGGAGTATTGCCATAACTCGTATAATAGATGTATGATATGAAATTGGGGTTCGACATCTAGTGGTCCGCCTATCCACGGTTGGTTTTACAGTGGTCTCGTTGTATCTTAAAGAGTCCTTGGCTATGCCGACTCGGGGAAGCTTCGTATGTCATGTGCACTGCCTTGTACATGATGGTGATGTACGATTGAGCCCGTGTAGGCCCCACCACGAAAACTTCGAACGAAATCTCTACCATATGTTTGTTCCGGCTTATTCTGCAAGCCAATCCTTTGTTTTGTTTTCGAGTTACTTCGAAATCAAATGTTGATTCCAGACCTTTCCTAAGCGGTGTTCTCATGTTCCTATGTGAATACCAATCCTTCATGATCATCGAGATTGTCATGTCAATCCGTTTCAACCGGCGTGTTTCTCTTCAAGTGGATCCGATCATTTCAACATCCGCAAGATCAACTCAAGTCTTCTCAACAGTGTTTGTTTCATTCGTCTCCAAGTTTCCTTTGTTTTCCCGCCCACCCTCCCTTTTTCTTTGAGGACTCAGAGTTCTTAATCAAGTATCCATCTTATTGGTTATGAAGCCTCTCCATTCTTTTCCGTCAATATTCTTACCCGGCGGCTCTCATGTAGATCCTAACGGAGCTTGAAGTTCATCATTCTTCATTCTTTTTCTTCTCTGGTGGATTCAATTCAAGCTTTTGGTGTTGATCATACCCTTTCCTCATTTCAATGCTTTCTCATGCCGGTGCAATTCTTAATCAGTCACCTCTCGCTATTCATTTGTTCCGGAGTGCTGAAGATATCTCAAAAATGCTAGTCTTTATTCTCCTTCATTCAAGATCTTTCAAGTTTGTTACCTCATTCAAGCCATTTAATTCAACCGGTGCTTTCTCTCTTTTGAACCGTTCTACGGTGTATCTTTTCAGTGGGCCCTAACCCACAGGTCTTTTTCCAGGATCTTACCTGACTCTTCTAATTTTCCCAGAGTTGTCCTCAAAAATTCTTTTCGAAGTTGACGTAAGAATGATCCATCATCAGTCATATGTATTTCTACAAGATCTTTCAAATTCTTTTCACCGTTGGCTCAACCTTCCTATTCGTCATCCCGGAGTATATAAATAATTCATGGTGGTGTTTTCTCGTTGTCATTCTCAACATCTGAAGACCGAAGAATAGTTTTACCTCCATATCTTATCCGATCTTGCAGACATTCATGGTTCTAGTTTGGGGCCATCCTCTCAAAATTGTTTTGATTGTGAGAATACTTTTCACCTATCCGAAGCAAATACAAGAGTCTTCTCATTTTGTTTATCCGGAGTCCATCAATTCAGGTTTATTCATATTCAGCTTTCAGCTCTCATTCTCCAAATCTTACCGGTGCATCGCTGAAGTATTCGTTAATTAGCTCAAGATGTCTTCATTATCTTGTTTCTAAATTCTCTCAAGCATCTTCGCTCTTTTGCTAAATTCTTCCCGGTGTTTTCCTTATCTTTTCTTTGTTCATTTTTAATTCTTACGGTGGTTCGTTTAAGATTTCTTTTCCTTTGTTATCATATCAATTCGTTCATTGTTTCGATTCTACCGGCGGTTCGTTGAAGACATTCTCAAGTTTATGTTATATCTCTCTTAATCTTTTCTACGAGAATAAGTAATATGTCAAATCTGTAGATTGTCATCAATTTAATTGGTGAAGGATAAGCATAATGTAATTCTTATTCTTGTTTAATCCAAGTGATTAATTCCTTATCCCGGATGTTCATCAAAATTCTTGTTTTCTTTTGCTCATCTTCCTTTTCCGGAGTTCCAAGTTTCCACTTTATCTCGTCGCAAAGCTTCATCTAAATCATTGCAAGTCTTCACCTTGTGTTTTCAACTTCTCTTTCATTTCGATTGATCATCCCTTTGTTTATCGGAGTTCTTCATGAAGGTTCTACATGATGGTTCATCAAGGATTTAATTCCTTCTCGAAGTTTTCATCGAGATTCCTTTCTAAGGAGCTCAAGTATTCTTCATCTTGCAATCCAGAGTGCAATTCTTTCTACCGTATCATTGGAGGTGGTATTATGTCATTCTTGATAATTTGAGTTCATGATTCACGTGTTGTTAAGAATGAGGTATTTTAAATCCATCAACCTCTTCGTTGGAGTTATCTTGTGTCATGCTACACCTAAAACCTTCCCTAAGGATTGTTGCAATTTATGGTGCGTATAAGGGACCCAAGTTCTTCATTTATCCTCCCGGTGTTATAGTTTCTCCTCTCCTTGTTCATATCAATCCGATCTGTCGTTTTCCGTTAGTGGCAGGTTTCACCTCATAATTTTGAGATGTATTCCATAATACCATATCAACCTTACTCTTTTCGTTGTTGGTTTTCCAACAACTCCGTTCGACCCTTCTGCTAAAGATGCTTTTAAAGATCATTTGGGGTAGAAGATGTTGCTTTCTCCTCCGTTCATTCCTTTCCATTATCTCATTTCTTCCGGAGGCATTGTGATGGTGCTCTTTTCAACCCATCTTCTTGTTTCGTCAAGATTGTGTTCTTTTCTTGGTTTATCCATTTAATCGGATTGTTGTGTCGTCTGCTCAAGTTCTTTCACCTTATCTTGTCTTGCATCTCTTTTCAACCGGAGTGCTATACGAATTTGTTCTTCATTGTTCCTCCTTTCTGATGGAGATTGTCAACTTCGTTCATCTCCGTTGTTTTGCTTTTCTCGCAATGGCTTAACCTTTTCAAGGTTCTTTGTTTTCACTCGTTTGTCAAAGAAGCAACTTAGTTTTACCTCTTATCTTTCTCTTCCGTTTTCCCTCCGGTGCCATTCTAGATCTCGGGACGAGATCCTCTCGTGGTGGTGGAGTGTTGTAACGCCCCGTGACCGATGTGCCAGGTGTCCTCCAGTTATTCGCTGTTGTTGCCTTGTCATTGCTTGCATGTCATGCATGTCATATCATGTCATCATGTGCATTTCATTTGCATACATGTTCGTCTCATGCATCCGAGCTTTTTCCTTGTTGTCCGTTTTGCAATCCGGCGCTCCTATGTCACCCGGTGTCCCTTTCTACCTATTTTCATGTGCGGGCGTTAAACGTTTTCGATTGGACCTACACCTGTCATGCGGCCTTGGTTTACTACCGGTAGACCGCCTGTCAAGTTTCGTATCATTTGGACTTCGTTTGATTGTCCAACGGTTAACCGAGGGACCGAAAAGGCCTCGTGTGTGTTGCAGCCCAACACCCCTTCAAAGTGGCCCAAAACCCACCAAAAACCCCTCCATCATCTCGGTCGTTCGATCACGATCGCATGGCCGCAAACCGCACCTCATTTGGACTCTCCTAGCTCCCTCTACCTATAAATATGTTCTCTCCTCCGAAATCTCGCGCAGATGAAACCCTAAAAATTTCGCCGCACGCCGCCGGACATGTCCGCGCCCGCCGAACGCGTCCAGTCGCCACCTCACTCCGGCGAATCATGTCGTGACACGTCATCACCACCGCCTCCAACCTCCAATCACGCCTCGCCACCTCATCCTGCCTGCTCCTCTTTCTCTCCTCCGCCGCCGCGGCCCTGCGGGCCCAGGCGCGGCCCGCCCAGCCCGGATCTCGCCACCCGCACCGCCCGGGTGCCCGAGATGCTACGCCGCCCGTCAGCCGCCGCCTCCATCGCCGGACCTTCGCCGCTACTTCGCCGGAGTTCCCCGCCGCCGCCTCGTGCCTCGCCACCGGCCATCGTTCCTTGCCGCCTTGCTCACGCGCCGCCTTCACGCCTCGCCCCGACCACTCCCGATAGCCGCCGAGGCCCACGTGCGCCGCCGCGGAGCCCGCACCCCACCGCCTGAAGCCATGGCGCCGCCGCCTCGCCTCCCGAGGTCCGCCACCGGCCTCATGGCGCCGCCGCCTCGCCTCCCTGGGTCCACCAGTGGCCTTCTGCCCGCAGCCGCGCCGCCCCGCCTAGCTCGCCGCTTCTCTGACGCCCTCCTGCACCGTCCGCCGCCACGGCGCCGCCCCTCCTAGCTTGCCGGATCTTCTTCGCCGGCGCCGCCTTGTCGCCGGAGTTCGAGCTCGTCGTCGTCGGAGCTCCGGCCAGATCCGATCCGGGGAGTGGATCAGATCCACCACTCCCTGATCCAAACGCGCCACGCCCGATCCGGATCTGCGCCGTCCCGCTTCTCCTCGTCCCGGGTTGACTTTCCCCGACAGGTCAAAATTCTTCTAAGTCCTAGTTTCTATGAATTTTATGCATTTTCCACCGCATCATAACACCCTCATCGTAGCTCCTATTCGTGCGTGTAGCATATCAAAATGTTCGTCTCGACGAGTACATCATTTCATCTCATTGCATCATTTTCATTTGAGCTCATCTTGATGCCCGGAATGCTGTTGGAAGAGGGCTATGTGATGAATTTGTCAGATCTGTTTCAGCAAATGGCCTTTTGTCATTTTAGTCATGATTAATGTGTCCATGCTATGATCCTGAGATCTACATGTGTTTTGTAGAATGACATGCCATCTTTACAGGGGTGTATGCCATGTATTTTTGTGATCTTTTTGGTTACTAGCACAAGCATGCAAAGTAGCTTACTCAATGATGCTAATTTCAGGGACTTAGAATTTCACTAAGTCCTGGTTCTGATACTGTTTTTATGCCATATGTTCTTGTTGTTTCCTAGTGATCCGTGCCTCTTTTGAGGATGATCAGTAGGAATGTTTTGTAGATATTGTGGTGCTCTATGCATTCATGTATTTTTTGCATTTATGGAGCACCCTAGCTTGAGTCAATTGAGCTCTTATTTTGCTATAAAATGTTCCTGGCAGATTGTTAACATGTTTAGCGATTTTGCCGAGGTTGTTGTTATTGATCCGTGCATGCTATGTTGTTGTTCTTGCCATGTCTAGCTTCTATGCCATGTCTTATTGATGGGTGTATGCTTAGTTTGTCAAGACATGCTTTGTAGTGAGTGCATCGAGCTCGTAAACATGCCTAGTCGTTAACTGTTTTGCCATGCTCCAGTTTTTCACTAAGTCTGAATCTGTTTATGTTTTCGCTATGTTCACATGCTTGCAATTGTATTTTCTGATCCCTTTTGGCTCATGGTCACTAAGGGACTTTTCTTATATGCTTAGAGTAGCTTCATGCCATGCCTTGCGTTGCCATGATATGTTCCTGTAGCATGTAGTTTTCATGCTCTAAAGATTGCTTCCTGCTGATAAATTACAAACTTGTGTTAATTTCACAAAGTCTGAAACCTGTTATCTTTTGCACTTTTGGCATGCTTGTTTGAGCCTGTTAATAAGTGAATTAGCCGTAGCTCAGTGTTCATCTTTTGTCAAGAATCTTGAGTGGATCCCTGCCATGTATTTTCTTGTCAAGTTTGAGTGCTGTAGCATAATTATCTTGTTGCATTTAGTTGGCCACTTGCTGTTTATCACAGACCGGTGCCATATTTGTTTTGCTTGCCATTTCCTAACCGTGCATCTGATTTTGGTGATCCTTATATTGATTTCAATCGAAATCACCTTCCCTTTCTAGTGGCACTCTTGGTTTTCCAAGTTGAGGACAGGTTCAATCATTCCTTTCCAAATCATGCATATGCATCACATACCGCATCATGCCATGTTCATGTGTTGGTTGTTTACTATGTTGTGTGCTTCTTTCCGGTGTTGCTTCTTCGGGTTGGTACCGATAAAGTTGCGTTTGTGAGGACCCATTTGACTACGTCTGTTTGTCTTCTTCATGGACTCGTTCTTCTTCCTTGCGGGATTTCAGGCAAGATG
Organism: Triticum urartu; assembly: GCF_056163025.1. Taxonomy (NCBI): domain Eukaryota; kingdom Viridiplantae; phylum Streptophyta; class Magnoliopsida; order Poales; family Poaceae; genus Triticum; species Triticum urartu. The sequence goes on along the minus strand of NC_141879.1, from coordinate 143,766,672 downwards.
ACCATACCCTCGAAATCACTTCTATCTTTGCTTGCTAGATGCTCGCTCTTTTGCTATGCCTATGCTGCGATACCTACCACTTGCTTAATCATGCCTCCCATATTGTTAAGCCAAGCCTCTAACCCACCTTGCACTAGCAAACCATTGTTTGGCTATGTTACTGCTTTGCACAACCCCTCTTATAGCGTTGTTAGTTGCAGGTGAAGATTGGAGTTTCTTCCTTGTTGAAACATGGATATTTTGTTGGGATATCACAATATCTCTTATTTAATTAATGCATCTATATACTTGGTAAAGGGTGGAAGGCTTGGCCTTATGTCTGGTGTTTTGTTCCACTCTTGCCGCCCTAGTTTCCGTCATATCGGTGTTATGTTCCCGGATTTTGCGTTCCTTACACGGTTGGGTTATAATGGGAACCCCTTGACAGTTCACCTTGAATAAAAATCCTCCAGCAAGGCCCAACATTGGTTTTAGCATTCGCCACCTAGCCTTTTTTCCCTTGGGTTAGGCCAGCCCAAGGGTCATCTTTATTTTAACCCCCCCGGGCCAGTGCTTGTCTAAGTTTTGGTCCAAACTAGAGCCCCTTGCAGCGCCACCTCGGGGAAACTCGAGAGCTGGTTTTAGTTGTATGGATTGCTTATCCGATGTTGCACTGAGAATGAGATATGTGCAGCTCCTATCGGGATGTCGGTGCATCGGGTGGTCTTGCTGGACTTGTTTTACCATTGTCGAGGATGTCTTGTAACCGGGATGCCGATTCTGATCGGATTGTCTAGGGAGAAGGATTATCCTTCGTTGACCGTGAGAGCTTGTGATGGGCTAAGTTGGGACACCCCTGCAGGGATTTGAACTTTCGAAAGCCGTGCCCGCGGTTATGGGCAGATGGGAATTTCTTAATGTCCGGTTGTAGAAAAGCTGAAATTTACCTTAATTAAAATGCACCAACCGAGTGTGTAACCGTGATGGTCTCTTCTCGGCGGAGTCCGGGAAGTGAACACGGTGTTGGAGTTATGCTTGGTGTAGGTTGTTCTCGGATCACTTCTTGATCATAGATTCTCGACCGTACTTTTTGCTTCTCTTCCCGCTCTCATTTTCGTATGTTTAGCCACCATATACGCTAGTCGCTTGCTGCAGCTCCACATCATACCTTTGCCTTACCTGTAAGCTTAAATAGTCTTGATCGCGAGGGCGTGAGATTGCTGAGTCCCCGTGACTCATAGATACTTCCAAAACTAGCTTGCAGGTGCCGATGATACCGTGAAGGTGACGCAACCAAGCTAAAGGAGGAGCTCGATGAAGATCTCGTTCTTTATGTTGTTCCGTTTCCAGTTGATCAGTAGTGGAGCCTAGTTGGGGTCGATCAGGGATCTGTGTAGCATTTGGGGTAGTCTTCTTTTATTTTCATTCCGTAGTTAGACCTTGATTGTATCTGGTTGATGTAATGCTTTATTCATGTAATTGTGTGAAGTGGCGATTGTAAGCCAACTATGTGTCTCTTTTCCCTTATGTATTACATGGGTTGTGTCAAGATTACCTCACTTGCGACATTGCTTTCAATGCGGCTATGCCTTTAAGTCGTGCTTCGACACGTGCGAGATATAGCCGCATCGAGGGCATTACAAATACGCTAGGGGCTTAAGCATACCCCATAATATGGCGTGAGAAGTCCGAACACTTTCGACAATGCGGCACCTCGAACTTATAGCATTATATGCATCAGCTCCGAATCATCTCTTGGGCCAATAGTTGGGTTTTCCCGGCTCCCATGTTTTCGTACCTTACGTTCCTCTATATCGGCTAAGGTAGCACTGGGAGAACTACTGCGATTGTACCCCGGTTCTGCTGGGCTAAGTACCTCAGTAGAGAAAGCTAAAACTGACTGTCATGATAAGGCGAGAGACTGGTCGCTGTTCGAGAGGTTTCAAGTCCCTAAAGACTTATGCCGCTTAGAGCGAGGAGTCGGCCCTGTCCGGATTAAGGCGTGTATCGCGCCCCAAATTTGGCCTTCCAAGTACTAGGGGCTTCGCCGAAATTTAAAATTATAGAATTCTATGGCTAAGTGAGAGTGATAACGCATTATGGTCCGATTGCCTTGTTCGTTGTGCTGAGCACCTCCCTCGAAGGACCCAACAATGGGAACAAGAGTGCTCAGGTTTATCCCGAACACCCTAGCACTCGTGGCGTGGGGGCAGAAGCCGACGACTAGCCATCTCTCAGATTTGATAAACAGCCGAACAGAAGGTAATATTTTAAATTCAGACAAGTGTTGCATAGCGCATATGAACAAGTTTTCATAATACAGCATCACACGAGCAAGTTTACTCAAATATTACATCTTTCGTACACTCGTCCGCTACGAGATGGGCACCCTTCAGGACACCCTCATAGTACATCTCGGGGTGGCGATGCTCCTTGCCCTATGGCGGCCCTTCCTTCACCAGCTTCATGGCGTCCATCTTGGCCCATTGCACCTTCACACGGGCGAAAGCCCGGTGTGCACCTTCGATGCAGATGGACCGCTTGATGACTTCCAGCCATGGGCAGGCATCCACAAGCCGCCTCACCAGGCCGAAGTAGCTGTTGGGAAGGGCGTCGCCAGGCCACATCCAGATTATAAAGCCCTTCATGGCCTGTTCGGCCGCCTTGTGCAGCTCAACCAGTTGCTTCAGCTGGTCGCTTAGCGGCATCGGGTGTTCGGTCCCAGTATACTGAGACCAGAACAGCTTCTCCGTTGAGCTTCCCTCCTCGGCCTGCTAAACCTGTGCGGCATCCGACACGCTACGGGGCAAATCTGCGAATGCTCCTGGAGAGCTCCGGATTCGGGTAGGTAACAAGTAATTTACTTTCACAAGCTTGCTTTGCATATAGAATGCCTTACCCGTGGCAAGCTCGCACTCTCGTGTCTTCAAGTCAAGCTGCAACGCCTCGTGCTTCGTCACGAGAGCGTGGAGCTCTTGCTGCACCTCGCCCACCCGTGCCTCCTCCCTTTCCCGCTTGGTGCGCTCCTCGGCCGCTTTGTTTTCTGCCTTGGATAGCGCTTGCTTCAGGGTCGCCACCTCGGTCGTGGCCCCTGGCAAATTTACGATGATCCTGTCATTTCGCAATCGCATTCTTTTTTATATATCCATAGACTATGTATTACTTACCTTTGTTCTCCTCAAGCTGCCTCTTGGCAAGGCCGAGCTCTTCCTTGGACCCTTCGAGGTCCTGCTTCAGTGCGGCGACCTCCGCAGTCAGTGTGGCAGAGGCCAACAGCGAAGCCTGCATACGCATATAGACATATTTATATTAGACTCCTGCAATATTGTTTGATCCTCTGTTCGGCTTTTCTTTGTGAACACGTAGCAGAGCATCAGGGGCTACTGTCTATGCGGTAATATTTTTCCTATATTTCAAATACTAACCTCAAAGCCTGTTAGAAGGCTGGCACAGGCTTCAGTCAGCCCGCTCTTGGCGGACTGAACCTTCTGGATCAACGCACTCATAATAGTGTGGTGCTCTTTGTCGATGGAAGCACTGCGAAGCGCTCCCAGCAGACTGTCCGGTGCCTCTGGATGGACAGAGGCCACCGACATAGGCGTCTTGCACCTTTTGGAAGGAGGCCGCCTGCCTGAGTCCGGAACCACTAGAGGTTCCAGCGCGGTGTTCGGCCGAGGGCCGAACTCGGAGCCCTCAGGAGCCTTGCTCCCTCTGCTCCGGGAATCCGGAAGGTCGCCTTGAGGCTCCTCCGGGACTGTCTCCCCTCGATCCGGTGCCTCTTGAGACAATACCTCGGTGTTGTCTGTAGGGAAAGGGGAGGTGGTAGTCGGAAGTGGATCGCTATCCATATCCGACGAGCCCAGGGAGCCGTTCGACGAAGATACGTCGATACGGGCTAGTGGCGGTCTGCATAATCATAATTCGGCATTAGGAGAAGCAGTGCGACAAAGGTATGCTATGAATTACTCTGGCATCCGAATACTTACGACTTCGCCAGCGGCTTGGCCCTGAGCAGCCACTCGTCTTCGCCTTCGGCAGCAGTGGTGGAGTAGTCCGGAAGGAGAGTCCTTCCCTTCTTGGACCCTTCGCCCCCCCCCTCGTTGGGGCGGCCTTCCTTTTCTTGTCTTCCCCGACTAGAGGGGGAGCGTCTTCATCTTCCTCCTCGTCTTCGGGGAAGGAGTGCATCACGGAGTTATCGGACAATGAGTCCGATAACACCTGTCGCCGGGAACTCTTTCGGGTTCCCTTGGCCTTCTTGGTCTTCTCCGGCACCTTGTAAGGAGCCGGAGTCAGCATCTCCGTCAGGAGAGCGTCCGTAGTGTCTTCAGGTAGAGGTGCCGGACAGTTAATCTGCCCCAATGTCTCCACCCAGTCCTGTCAAAGGCATGGAGCTGAGACCCCGCACATGGTTAAGCTAGGGGAAATAAATATCCTACAAGATGTATAGAACTCACCGAATGCGCTACGCGCTTCGCGCTTAGCCCGCGGTCCTCGGTGAGAGAGCGAGGGACCTCGGCGCCCTTGAACAGCACCATCCAGACATCCTTGTGCATCGTGTCGAAGAGCTCGCTCAGAGTTTGGTGCTGGGTCAGGTCGAACTCCCACAAGTTGAAATCCCGTTGTTGACACGGGAGGATTCGGCGGATGAGCATGACCTGGACTATGTTGACAAGCTCCTTTATGGCCCGTCCAGCTCCACCGATGAACCCCAGGACAGGCCCTTCTCTTTCCAGGAGGTGAGCCGCGTGGGGATTCTGGATCAAAACTCAGGGGCAGCCACCCAGTTGGTGTAGCGTGGCTCGGTGATGTAGAACCACGCCGATTGCCACCCCTTTATGGTCTCCACGAAGGAGCCTTCAAGCCATATAACATTGGGCATCTTGCCCACCATGGCTCCGCCGCATTCTGCTTGTTGGCCTCCCACCACCTTCGCCTTGATATTGAAGGTCTTTAACCATAGGCCGAAGTGGGGCCGGATGCGGAGGAAAGCCTCACACACGAGGATGAACGCCGAAATGTTGAGGATGAAGTTCGGGTCTAGATCATGAAAGTCCAGCCCGTAGTAGAACATAAGACCACGGACGAATGGATGGAGGGGAAACCCCAGTCCGCGGAGGAAGTGGTGGAGGAAACCTACCCTCTCGTGAGGTTCTGGGGTAGGAACAATCGGCCCCGCAGCGGGCAGCCGATGCGCGATATTCGCGGCTAAGTATCCGGCTCCGCGCAGCTTCTTGATGTGTCCCTCCATAACGGAGGAAGCCATCCATTTGCCTCCCGCTCCGTACATGTTTGGAGAAGGTTGAGGGGAAGGATGTGGACTTGGGCGTTGGAGCTCGGGTGCGCAAGAATGGATGAGCAAGGAGGAAGAAGGCGTGGGTAGAAAAAGGATAAACCTTGTCCCTTTATAAGGGCGTCCGAAACTATGCGCCCCTACTAGCCTGGTAAAACTCGCTTATCCCCCAAGCGCCATAATCGATGGCGCGGTTGGGTTACCCACGCCCGCATTGATGAGAATCCCGTAATAAGGGGGACACAATCTCTGCTTTGACAAGACGTGTCAAGAAACTGCCTCGCGTTATGTGCGGGGCCAGTTAAAGGAAACGGTTCGAATAATCACAGGGCCATGGCATAATGTTGTGTTGCCAAAACGTGTCAGCAGATTAGGTTTGTGGAAATATTATTCTCTCTACGGTGGTATGTGGAACTTATTTTGCAGGGTCGGACACTAGCCTTGTATTCAAATTCTTCTGTGGTGTATCGGAGGAGGAACCCGCCTTGCAATGCCGAAGACAACACTGCGCGCCGGACTCATCGTCATTGAAGCCTGGTTCAGGGGCTATTGAGGGAGTCCTGGATTAGGGGGTATCCGGACAGCCGGATTATATCCTTTGCCAGACTATTGGACTATGAAGATACAAGATTGAAGACTTCGCCCCGTGTCCGGATAGGACTCTACTTGGCGTGGAAGGCAAGCTAGGCAATACGGATATGTATATCTCCTCCTTTGTAACCGAACTTGTGTAACCCTAGCCCCCTCCAGTGTCTATATAAACTGGAGGGTTTTAGTCTGTAGGACAACATACAATCATACCATAGGCTAGCTTCTAGGGTTTAGCCTCTCCGATCTCGTGGTAGATCAACTCTTGTAATACTCATATCATCAGGAATAAATCAAGCAGGACGTAGGGTTTTACCTCCATCAAGAGGGCCCGAACCTGGGTAAAACATCAGGTTCCCTGCCTCCTGTTACCATGCGCCTTAGACGCACAGTTCGGGACCCCCTACTCGAGATCCGCCGGTTTTGACACCGACAAGACCCTTGGCCGAACTATGTCCGGCTTGAGAGGGAAGCGGATGACGAAGAAATTCATTCCCCACCCACCACCCACTTAATAGCCACTGTCGACGACTTAACCGACATGCTTGATTTCGGCTCCGAAGACATCGACGATATGGACGACGATGCAGGAGAAGAACAGGAACCACCACCCACAGGGCGCTAGACAGCCACCTCATCATATGCTATATACATGGTGGACACCCCCAAAGAAAGCGATGGCAATAAGGCAACAGAGGATAATCCCCCCGAGAAGCAATCTAAGCACCGGTGTCATCGGCACCGCTCTAAGCCCAGCCATAGCAAAAGCAGCGATACCGACACAAGAGACAATAACGCTGTGGACAGTGCCGAAGACGAATACAATCCCCTCCAGCCAGGCCTCGAGCGGGAGGATGGGCAAGCTAGCCCTAAGGAACATGTGGCTGACGGAGAATCAGAGGATGACAATTACATGCCCCCCTCCGATGACAAGGTGAGCCTCGGTGACAAAGAATTTATCGTGCCTGAGGATCCCATCGAGCAGGAGCGCTTCAAGAGCCGGCTTATAGCCACAACAAAAAGCCTGAAGAAAAAGCAACAATAGCTTCAAGATGATCAAGATCTGCTAGCGGATAGATGGACCGAGGTGCTGGCAGCCGAGGAATACGAACTCGAGCGCCCAACCAAAAGTTACCCAAAGCGTAGGTTGCTACCCCAACTCGAGGAGGAAGCATTAAAGCCTACACTACTAGCGTATGATGCGGCTGACCGGCCACCTCGTGGCTGAGACAAAGCGGCGTATCAGCCCGAATTCCAGCCCGCACCCCGTCACCAGTCAAACAAAAACACCAAGGCCCGGGGCAACACACAGGACCTGCGAGAAGTATTGGAAAACAAAGCAGGACATACAAGATCGATCTACGGATCACGGGGGTGCGCCCCAACGCGTGACGATGACCGTCACGCCGGATATACTAAAAGAAAATCCGGCCGGGCTGAATATAGGAGACAAGACTTGTATGAACTGCGTCGTGATATATCCCGACACACAGGCGCCGCACACCCCCTATTCACTTATGAAGTAATGGATCATGAATTCCCAGAAGGTTTTAAACCCGTGAATATTGAATCATATGATGGCACAACAGACCCCGCGGTATGGATCGAAGATTTCCTCCTTCACATCCACATGGCCCGCGGTGACGATCTACATGCCATCAAGTACCTCCCATTAAAACTCAAAGGACCGGCTCGGCATTGGCTCAATAGCCTGCTGACAAACTCCATTGGCAGTTGGGAGAATTTGGAGGCCGCATTCCTTCACAACTTCCAGGGCACTTATGTGCGACCACTGGATGCCGATGAATTGAGTCGCATAACCCAACAGCCAGGGGAATCAGCCAGGAAATTATGGACTCGGTTCCTAACTAAAAAGAACCAAATAGTCGACCGTCCGGATGCCGAGACTTAGCGGCATTTAAGCGTAACTTCCGCGAGGAGTGGCTCGCCGGACACCTTGGCCAAGAAAAGCCGAAGTCCATGGCATCCCTCACGACACTCATGACCCGCTTTTGTGCGGGCGAGGATAGCTGGCTGGCTCGCAGCAACAACACATCAATAAACCCTGGCAATTCAGATGCAAAAGATAGCAATGGCAGGCCATGTCGCAACAGACACAAATGCCGTAACAACGGTGACAATGCCGAAGACATGGCAGTTAATGCCGGATTCAGTGGCTCTAAATCCAGTCAGCGGAAAAAGCCGTTCAAAAGAAGCAATCCGGGCCCGTCCATCTTGGACCGCATACTTGATCATTCATGTAAAATTCACGGCACCCCCGATAAACCAGCCAACCGCATCAACAGAGAATGTTGGGTGTTCAAACAGGCCGGCAAGTTGAATGACAAAAGCAAGGAAAAGGGGCTGCATAGCGACGACGAGGAGGAGCCCCGGCCGCCGAACACAGGACGACATAAGAAGTTTCCTCGCCAAGTGAAAACGGTAAACATGATATATGCAACCCATATTCCCAAGCGGGAACGGAAGCGTGCACTGAGGGACGTATATGCGATGGAGCTAGTCGCCCCAAAGTTCAACCCATGTTCTTCTTATGCGATCACCTTCGATCGCAGGACCACCCCACCAGTATCCGCCATGGCGGTAATGCCGCATTGGTCCTTGACCCCATAATTGATGGATTTCACCTCACTCGAGTCCTTATGGACGGTGGCAGCAGCCTGAACTTGCTTTATCAGGATACAGTGCGCAAAATGGGTATAGACCCCTCAAGGATCAAACCCACCTTTAAAGGTGCCATCCCAGGTGTAGAGGCCTGTTGCACAGGCTCAATAACACTAGAAGTAGTCTTCAGATCTCTGGAAAACTTCCGAATCGAGGAGTTAATCTTCAATATCGTCCTCTTCCACAGTGGCTATCATGCACAGCTTGGACGAACCGCATTTGCTAGATTCAATACGGTACCGCATTATGCATACCTCAAGCTCAAAATGCCAGGACCTCGCGGGGTTATAACAGTTAATGAAAACACAGAATGCTCTCTCCGCACAGAGGAGCACACTGCGGCCCTCGCAGCAGAAGCGCAAAGCAGCCTTATGAGGCAAACCGCCAATTCAGTGAAAAACACCCCGGACACCTTCAAGCGAGTCCGGAGTACCCTGCAAGAGGATCGTCAGGCACGTTTAGAGCTCGCCTAGCAATTCGGCCTCCATCCTAGTCCCGGTCAAGCGGCGAAATTTGCGCCACCCGTGCATAATTACGCACTCGAGATACCATGGCACGGCCCACAATGCGGCTCAACCGCTTCAGGACCCGTATACCTTTAACATTTTCTTCCTTTCAGGCCCCTATTTTCTGAAGGCCCTCTGCGGTCGTCTGATTATCGGACCCATCACGGGAGGGAAACACCAAGGAAGCAAGAAGCTTTGAAGTACAATGGAATCCTCAGGTGGTCTCTGATAACGATCGATATACCTGTTTTGCATACCCACACGCAGCTTGACCTTGGATTGGACATTGCAAATAGTTCTATTTTTTACTTATTAAACTACATGTATGCATATGTTTGACGTATCATTTAAATAACAATGTACAGCATTAGCTCATTATTGCATTCCTTTATCTTTTTTTTCATGTCTGCTTACTTACAACAAGTTGCACCCATACATTCTGATACGACCAGTGCGCCAGGGGCTTCAGCATACCCCATAACATGGCATGAAAAGTCTGAACACATTCGACAACGCGACACCCCAAACTTATAGCATTATATGCATCAGCTCCGAATCTTGTCTTGGGTCAATAGTTGGGTTTTCCCAGCTCCCATGTAGAACAGGTACCTTACGTTCCACTATATTAGCTAAGGTAGCACTAGGACAACTACTATGATTGTGTCCCGGTTCTTCCGGACGAGCACCGCAATAGAGAAAGCCGAAAAGTGACTGTCATGATGCGACGAGAGCTGGTCGCTATTCGAGAGGTCTCAAATCCTTAAAAGATTGTCTCTGCCTCGGGCGAGGAGTCAGCCTTGTCCGATGTAGGCATACATAGTGCCCCAAGTTCGGCCTTCCGAATACTAGGGGCTTCGCCAAAATTTAAAATTGTAGACTTCTATTGCTAAGTGAGACTGATAAAGCTTTATAGTCCGATTGGCTGGCTCATTCTGCTGAACACCTCCTTCGAAGGACCCAAAACTGGGATAAAGAGTGACCAGGTTTATCCCGAACACCTCAGTACTAGTTACATGGGCGCAGAAGCCGACGACTGGCCAACTCTCAAATTTTATAAACAGCCGCATAGAAGGTAATATTTTAAATCAACAAGCGTTACATAGCGCACATGAATTTGTTTCACATTACAGGATCACATGAGTACATTCATTCAAATATTACATCCTTAGCACATTCCACTGCCAAAAGGCGAGCACCCTTCAGGACACTGTCATAATACTTTTTGGGGTGGCGATGCTCCTTGCCCTCCGGCGGCCCCTCCTTCACCGGCTTTTCGGCGTCCATCTTCGCCCAGTGCACTTTCACCCGGGCAAAAGCCCTGCACGCACCCTTAATGCAAAAGGACCGCTTTATGACTTCAAACCATGGGCAGGCATTCACAAGCCGCCTTACCAAGCCGAAATAGCTGCCAGGCAGGGGCTCGCCACGCCACATCCGGACTATGAGGCCCTTCATGGCCAGTTCGGCTGCCTTGTGAAGCTCGACCAGTTGCTTCAATTGGTCGCTCAAGGGCATCGGATGTTCGGTCCCGGTATACTGAGACCAGAACAACCTCTCCGTCGAGCTCCCTTCCTCGGCCCGGTAGAACTCCACGGGATCCGACACACTGCTGGGTAGATCTGTGAACGCTCCTGGAGAGCTCCGAATTCGGGTAAGTAAAAGGAAAGTTTCCTTCACATGCTTGCTTTGCATAATGAATGCCTTACCCGCCGCTATCTTCCTGATCGCCTCAATCCCCTGGAGGGCCTTTTGGGCTTCGGCCTTGGCATTTTGTGCGTTCTCGAGGGCCTTCGCAAGCTCGAACCCTTGCGTCCTATAGTCACGCTCCAAGGACTCGTACTTCTTGACAAACTCCTGGAGCTCTTGCTGAACCTCGCCAACTCAGGCCTCTTGCTTCTCGCGCTCGGCGCGCTCCTTGGCCACTTTGCCTTTGGCCTCTGATAGTGCCTTCTTCAGGGTCGCCACTTAGGTTGTGGCCCCTAGCAAAATTCATGACGATCATGTGATCTAACAACTAGCTTCCTTTTTTCAATAAACAAGCAAGGTATCACTTACCGTTGTTCCCTTCGAGCTGCCTCTTGGTAAGGCCGAGCTCTTCCTCGGACCGCTCAAGGTCCCACTTCAGTGCGGGGACCTCCACCGTGTGAGCGGTAGCGGCCAGCAGTGAAGCCTGCTTATTCACATAGACATATTCTGATTAGACTCCTGTGATTATTATTTGATCCTCTGTTCGGCCTTTCTTCCGAACACCAAAAAGAGCATCAGGGGCTACTGTCTATGCTGTAACATTTTCTTATAATTTGATTACTTACCTCAAAGCCTGTTAGACTACAAAAAAAAGACACATTCGTGACATTTTGGGCCGAACGAAATTTTTTTCTGTCATACATATGACACTTCTATGACGATAATTGTGACAAAACCCGGTATCATCAGAAAAATGGGCTCCTACTTCTATGACAAAAAATCATGACAGAAAAATGGGCTTTTCGTCCTGGGCGGGCCGGAGACGCAGCTGCATGACATTTTTTGGGCCGTCCATGTTGGAAAAAACCATGGTAAAAGCGAGGGGGAGGAAAATTTCGGGGAGTTCCCGGTTACGGTGGGAGGTCGGGGCCGAGCGATGCGCGTTTCTCTCGTACATGTATGCGCGTGTGTGCAAGGCGTTGGCTCTAACTGAACCTGAGCGAGGCGTTGGGCTCTAACTAAACCCGAGCGATTGCACTGCAGGCTACGCGTTACTGAATCCGAGCGATCGATCGATGCCTGTTAATTGAACCCGATCGAGCGATTCCTTGGCTACTGCTGCTAACTGAAGCCGATCGATGGGATGAACAATGAGCGGTGGCGTTGCCTCTGGATGAACAGGACCCCGTGGTGTGGTGGAGGGCTAGATGAACAGTAGACGGTGGAGGGGTGCCCATGGAGGGGTGGATGAACAGGACCCCATGGTGTGGAGGGTAGGATGAACAGTAGACGGTGGAGGGGTGCCCGTGGAGGGGTGGTTGAACAGGCCCCCGTGGTGTGGAGGGCTGGATGAACAGTAGACGGTGGAGGGGTGGTTGAACAGTAGCCGGTGGAGTAGCGCGCGGTGGATGCTGGATGAACAGGAGCCCGTGGAGGCTGGAGGAGGTCGATGGTGGATGAACAGTAGCTCGAGGAGGCTGGAGGGGGTCGACGGTGGAGATGAACAGTATCCCGTGGAGTCCCGTTTTGCAGTATGCCACACCTCTCCTGATGAACAGGACCCCCGTTTCGATCGTAGTGCTCCAACACAACTCCGTTTCCTCTGTTTTGCGGTACGCCACACCCCTCCCGATCAATAGGACCCCCGTTTCGACCGTCGGAGGTCCGTTTCCTCCGTTTTGCGGTACGCCACACCCCTCCCGATCAACAGGACCCCCGTTTTGACCGTAGGAGGTCCGTTTCCTCCGTTGTGCGGTACGCCAGGCCTCGTTTCCATCGCCTCTTCCGTCCAAGCCATCCCGATGAAAACGACCACGCATTCCATTCTGACCTAGCCGTGTTGCCTCCCGATGAACACGACGCATTCCGTTGCCTCCCCATGAACACGACGACGACGTTGTTTCTCCGTTCCGACCCAGCCATGTACACGAGCCCTCACCGTACGTATGCGCGAGTAGGCGTTCGAGCCCCCGCCCGTATGTACACATACGTGGCCGTATTTTATTTCTTGCACCCTGGCCGCTGTATGTACGTGTACATGCTACGTGTGCGCCTCTACTATGACACGTGCGTGCCTCTACATCTACCAGTATATATGTACGTACATGTTCGCGACCAGAATGACAACGCTACGTACGCTTCAACCAGGTGGGTCCCAACCGTCAGGCACTTCCTTGCGTGCGAAGGTGTAGCTAGTGGGTCCCAGCAGTAAGGGGGGAAACGTTTTTTTCGCGAAATACGGTGGCCCGTCCAGTGGGTCCCTGCTGTCAGGTGGAGGAATAATTATTTTGCACGTAATAAGGAGGCACTTCCTTGCAGCGGCCGTGGACCCAGCTGTCAGCCTCTCCACGTACAGTCCACGTCCAATGGAAGTCGTTCCTTGACCACGTTGACCACACCGCGCCGAGAGCACCAGGGCGGTGGACGACGGTGAGGCCTAGGAAGGGGACGACGGGGACCCGGGGAAGACGCGGCAGTGGAAGCCCGCACGCGCGGAGAGGATTACGAGGGTTCACTGGTTCGGCTGCGGTGTGAGGCTGCCGTCGCCGCAGGGCCTGGCCAGCGGTGGGAATAGTAGGGGGCGGTGAGGCCTCCGCGGCAGCACAGCCGGCCACGGGAGGCAGGAGCATGCGGCACGACCGGTGCTGCTTTGGGCGGCTGGAGCAAGAAGACCATAGGTTGAAGAAGCACTACGGCCGTTGGATGGACATCGTACGGTCAATGGAGCTAGAATCGTTCATATTGACTAAGTTGACAAAGCCCTTCGTCCCCGTCAACTTAGTAGGCCCACAAGTCAGCCTCCCACCAAGGTGGGTCCCAGCTAGCCGGGGGAGTATTCATTTTTTTGTGCTTAATAAGGAGGCACTTCCGGTGGGTCCGAGTTGACAACGGGGGGAACGTTTTTTTCACGAAATACGGTGGCCCGTCTGGTGGGTCCCAGCAGTTAGGGGGAAATGATTTTTTTCGGAAAATACTGGTGGCCCGTCCGATGGGTCCCTGCTGTCAGGTGGAGGAATAATTATTTCGCACGTAATAAGGAGGCACTTCCTTGCTGCGGCCGTGAACCCCGCTGTCAGCCTCTCCATGTACAGTCCACATCCGATGGAAGCCGTTCCTTGACCACGTTGACCACGCCGCACCGACCGCACCAGGGCGGTGGACGATGGCGAGGCCTAGGAAGGGGACGAAGTGGAGCCGGGGAAGACGCGGCAGTGGATTCCCACGCGTAGAGGAGTACGAGGGCATTGATTCGCTGCGGTGTGAGGCTGTCGTCGCTGTAGAGTAACTGGGGGTGTGGGTGAGTAGAGGGATGGCCTGGCCAGCGGTGGGAGTAGTAGGGGGCGGTGAGGCCGCCGCCGCATCGCAGCCGGCCACGGGAGGCAGGAGCACGAGGCACGACCGGCGCTAGTTTGGGTGGCTGGAGCAAGAAGACCAGAGGTTGAAGAAGCACTACGGCCGTTGGATGGACATCGTACGGTCACTAGAGCTAGAATCGTGCATTATTGACTATGTTGACAAAGCCCTCCGTCCCCGTCAACTTAGTAGGCCCACAAGTCAGCCTGCCACTATACTGGGTCCCAGCTAACAGGGGGAGTATTCATTTTTTTGTGCGTAATAAGGAGGCACTTCCTTGCGTGCGAAGATATAGCTGGTGGGTCTGAGCTGTCAGTGGCGGTAACGTTTTTTTCGCGAAATAGAGAGGCCCTTTCGGTGGGTCCCTGATGTTAGGTGGAGGAATCATTATTTTGCGCGTAATAAGGAGGCATTTCCTTGCGTGCGGCCGTGGACCCAGTTGTCGGCCTCTCTATGTACAGTCCACTTCAGATGCATGTCGGTCGTTGACCACATTGACCAGGCCGCGCCGAGAGCACCAGGGCAGTGGACGACGGCGAGGCCTAGGAAGGGAACGAAATGTAGGCAGGGAAGACTCGGCAGTTGTTTCCCACGCGGAGGGGAGTATGACTGTACAAGGGTTTACTGGTTCGTCTGCCGTCGCCGGAGAATAACAGCAGGTGTGGGTGAGTAGAGGGATGGCTAGGCCAGCGATGGTAGTACGGTGGGGCGGTGAGGCCTGCGCGGCAGCAGAGCCGGCCGCAGGGAGGAGGGAGCAGGCAGTCCCGCCGGCGCTTGTTTGAGTGGCTGGAGCAGGAAGAGCAGGGATTGAAGAAGCACGACGGCCGTTGGATGGACATCCAACAGTCACTGCTTGTGCGTCAACCTTTTTGTTCGGAAAGCCTCAAATCTGTGGAAAACAGCATACATCCCATCTGCCATTATTTCTAATAATTTTCAGCCCATTTGCTAATTCTTAAGGTTTTTTTGGAGCCCATATTCATTTTGTTAGCATTACAGCCCAAATTGTGGCCATGGTTAAAAATTATACGAAATTTTGCATATTTTGGTGCGGTCCAAACTGTTTTTAATCCCGAAATTTCGACTCACATTCAAACTGATTTCAAAATAAATGTATATCAATATAAAATCCAACAAATTCTCCACGCATAATAATTAATGTAATTTAAAATCTTGAAATGAAAAAAAAAGATATTTGAAACTAATTGCCGGTTTGATGTGTTTTAAAAATGTACAGCCCATTTCTCATTACTGATGGGCCATTATCACGGCCAGCCGAATGAAAGCTCTCCTCATCTTGAAAGATTTGCAACCCAACAGGCCTGACAAAGCGACTTACTTGGCCAATCACAAAAAACTAGGTTGTGGCCGTGGACCCAGCTGTCAGCCTCTCCACGTACAGTACTCTTCCAGTGGAAGTCGTTCCTTGACCACGTTGACCACGCCGCAGGGAGAGCACCACGACGGTGGACGACAGCGAGGCCTAGCAAGGGGACGACGCGGAGCCGGGGAAGACGCGGCAGTGGAAGCCCGCGCGGAGAGGAGTACGAGGGTTCACTGGTTCGGCTGCGGTGTGAGGCTGCCGTCGCTGCAGGGCCTGGCCAGCGGTGGGAATAATAGGGGGCGGTGAGGCCTCCATGGCAGCACAGCCGGCCACGGGAGGCAGGACCATGCGGCACGACCGGCGCTGCTTTGGGCAACTGAAGCAAGAAGACCAGAGGTTGAAGAAGCGCTACGCCCGTTGGATGGACATCGTACTGTGACTGGAGCTAGAATCGTTCATATTGACTAAGTTGACAAATCCATCCCAGTCAACTTTGTTAGCCCACAAGTCATCCTCCCACTATGGTGGGTCCCAGCTAGCAAGGGGTAATCATTTTTTTGTGCGTAATAAGGAGGCACTTCCTTGCGTGCGAAGATATAGCTGGTGGGTCCGACATTTCAGCGGGGGGAACGTTTTTTTCGTGAAATACAGAGGCCCTTCCGGTGGTTCCCAGCTATCAGGTCCTCGCAAAAAAAAGGAAAGAAAATCAAAGACTTGGGAAGGCGTACAGAACAAGCTAGTGTACCAGTAAAGAGACGTTGCCGAGTTTTAGAAAAAAGAAAGACGTGCGCCTGTAGCTGGTTCGAATCCAAACCTAGACTATGACTATATATGGTGCTATGCTACTCTGCAAGTAATGAAACTGACATATCCAACGTTCGCTTCTCCTCTTCTCTACTTACTCTGCCTAGCATCAGAAGCTCTAGCCGCAGCAACCATATCTGCTGGCTGTTCGTCCACCTGCTCTTCAGCAGTCAACAACCAGATATGCGCCAAGTCGCAACCCGTACCATCATCTGTGGGTCTCATCACACCCTCGCCGGCACGTGCACCTCAGCCGATTGCTCATCGCAACCCACTGCCGTTGGTGTGGTGCCACTGCTGCAAATCACACAGAGTCATCCGTCGTGTCTCAACCACAATCTGCAACCCTGGCCGAGTCTTCTACAAATGCCCAAATCATGGGGTAATAATATGTTTAAGTGTTGTTCTGCTGCTTTCAGTTGCTGATTTTTTTTAATAGTTCGGTTGATGATCTACCAATTTGATTCGTGCACAAAAGGGAAGATTCGTGTGATTTGTATTTCTGCGAAGTTGCTGATGTGGGGGAATGCAACTACGCTGATTATTTGGTTAGCTGAGGAATCCCAATACCAGCAGGTTGGGGTGTTGGACAAGTAACTGAAGGAACGACAGAAGAGGAAGATGCTGAGCAGAAGGTTAAAGATGCAGTTCCTCTGATCATGCCCAAGCAACAGCTGTTGAACGGCCTTGACAGCAATGAGGAGATGAAAGAGCTTGTGAAGATAATGGGAAAATTGATGTGCTATGTAGGATGATTGACTCTTTATTTGCAGTGTATGTAGCACTCGTGATGTATTCAGTGGCTACGACATGAGCACTTTGCTGAAACTAGTAATGAATGAAACTTGTGTAGCAGGCTGGGTGTAGTGTTTTTAACATCTAATGATTTCTATTAACAGAAATCAGGGGGTAGCCCCTTTGCTCATATAAATAAATAAATAGCAGAGGCCCTGTCGGGTCAGCTTTGTTCTCATTCGAAGACGTCGAGCAAATTGTAGTCCAACAACAACTATGTCATCAAATTCAAGTTTCACGGCCAAATATGAGTACAACTAAACAACAAAGTCATCATGTTTTAGTTGTCATACAATCACCAAACACAAATCACCATACATAACAAGTGATGTTCTCACAGCAAAATACTAAACAACATGTTCATCAGGTTTCAGTTGTCATAGCAAACACAATTTCACATAATAGATAAAAAAATGTCTTCTGACAGGCAAATACGACAAAAGCAATGTAATCATCATCCACAGCAGCAGCGTCAACATCTTCGCCATGTGTATCAGTCTGAATCGTAATTCCCCACGGTGGCATCTTCTTCTTCGCCCTCAACGTCCTCTAACGTTGGCTTCTTCTTGATCAACTCTTGTATGTCCACAGGATGACAGGCAATCTTTTCGCCGGCGTCATTGAAGTGATGGTTCTCAAAGATATTAGGAACATCTGTGTTATCTTGTACATCAGGAGCAGTGTAAGCATCATCTTGTTGTGCAACTTCATTAAACGAATTCCTCTACTCAAACCTTTCCAATACTCTCCAGTCATCGCTACATGCAAATGAGTCTTCCAAGAAAAATATTTGTGTTGCTTGATTTGCCAAAATAAAAGGCTCATTGGTCTGGTACGCCGCCTTGACATTGATGGATTTGAAATAATCATCAGCTCTAGGTTTTGCGATCCTGAAAAACAGGTTATACCAACGATAGCACAACAGAACCACACACCGATGATCCTCGAAACTGGAGATATACTGCAACTGAACAATGTCTGTTATGTTAGCATACATTTCAGTTGTCTCTTTGTCATACGTATTCGTGCTCATGATGGCACTGTTTTGTGTCTTCCTGCCTTCGTCTCGTGCAAGGGTGTTGTAGCACACATCTCCAACAACGCAAGATTCATAATGTCTTACCCGAGTATCAGGACCCATTGCTAGTGAGTAAAGGGCATCATCAACTGCCTGCCCATCCTCCCGCATCTTCTTAACCTATGGTTAGAAAATAGACAAGCTGATCATCTTATGTACTCAATATATTAAAAAAACTGACAGTGCACTTCAAAAGCTTACATGGTTCTTGAACCATTTCGCAAATCCTGCCATAACCAGTTTGTCAATGTTTCTTGGATTTTGCGCTAGTAACTCCTCTTTGTAGATGCTGCACAACATAGTGATCGCGTCAAACATCTAAATATATAAGAATATGCTGCAAGTTTGGTAGATTATGATGTATAAGCTGCAGTACTGCACTTACTTGATATAAGGTAGTATCTCAGGACAGTTATTCAACACATACCAAACCATTTTGTCCAAATCTTTAGGTTTCTCCTCTTGTCGACTCTTCCCTGTAACTCGAACAGAATAATCGAAAACATTGAGCCCGGGATTGTCTTCACCCACCTCTTTGCTAAGCTGATCAGCTGTTTCAATGTATTTTGAGCAGAATGTCAACGCTTCTGTAGCAATGTAGGCCTCTGCAATGGAACCCTCGGGTCTAGCTCTGTTCCTAACATGGCCCTTGAAAGTGCCTAGCCGCCTTTCAATAGGGTACATCCAGCCATACTATACTGGACCTCTAAGTAGTGCCTCATCAGGTAGATGAACAGCCAAATGCACCATCACATCAAAGAAGGCTGGAGGATATATCTTCTCAAGGTCGCATAGGATAGGTATCTTGTCTCTAAGACGCTCCAAAGCATCTATCTTGATATTCCAACTGCAGAGTTCCCTGAAGAATTTTCCCAACTCTGCAACTGCTTTGTATAAGTCAGGGCGGCCCAATCCTCTAAGGATAACAGGTAAAACCCTTTGAAGTAGGACGTGGCAGTCATGAGTTTTCAACCCTTGTACCTTGTTTCCATCTGGACTAACTCTCCTTTCAGGGTTGGAAGCAAATCCATGTGGGAATCTCACACGTGACAGGACCTTGCAGAATTCTTTTCTTTTTACCTTGTCCAAGACGTACAGATCTGGTGCCATATCCCATGGTTTACCTTCATCTTGCACCTGCAAATCCTGTCTGATACCCAGGTGTGTCAAATCAATCCTAGATTTTAAGGTATCTTTCGTATTGCCTTCAATATTAAGAAGTGTGTCGATAATGCTGTCACATATATTTTTCTCGATGTGCATCACATCAAGATTATGCCGCAGATCCAAATCTTTGCAATACTCCAAGTCCCACAAAGTGGACCTGCGGGTAAACAATAATCTCTCTTCTGCCCTGCCACGCTTCCTTTTCCCGCTACCATTATCAGGATGGTTTCTTGGTGTAATATGCCTGACCTTCTCTAATTCCACTTGCAACTCATCGGCGTTGAGCCTCTTTGGCGCATCACGGTTTTCATGCTTTGCATTGAACACATGTCTTTGGTATTTTCTAGGAAGCGGCTTGTCCTTGGCAAGGAAACAGCGGTGTCCAATGTAACAGATCTTGCTAAGTATTGCGTATGACAGCGGATTCCTGTCACAGCGAACACATGCATTGTAACCATGTGTCGTTCGCCCTGACATAGTGCCCAAAGCCAGATAATCATGGATGCACCAAATTATAACAGCACGCAGAAAGAAATCAGCTGGTGGGCTGCTATATAGGTCTCGAGTGAGAACACCCTTCCATAGCTGTTGAAGTTCCTCAACAAGAGGCTCCATGAACAAATCAAAATCCTTTCCAAGACTTTTTGGACCTGGGATGAGCAAGGCCATCATGTACTTTGATTCTTTGGTGCAGATATTTGGAGGCATGTTGTAAGGGATAACAAGCACTGGCCACATGCTATATGTGGCGCTCTGGTGGCCAAATGGGTTAAATCCATCTGAAGCTAAGCCAAGTCTAATGTTTCTCGGGTCAGCAGCAAACTCTTTGTGTTTATCACTGAAGCTTTTCCACTCACTACCATGAGATGGATGGCTCATTACATTCTGATCTCTGTACTCCTGGTTCCTAGAATGCCACAGTACATCCTCTCTTGTTTCAGCATCACGAAACAACCTTTGCAATCTTGGTGTAATTGGAAAATGTCTCAGAACATTATGAGGAATCCTCTTCACAGCATCGCCATCTTTCCAACTTGATGATTTGCATTTCGGGCATTCACTTAAGTTGGCATAGTCCTTCCAGAACATAACACAATTATTCTTACAAACATGGATCATATCATATCCAATTCCAACTGCACAAAGGAAATTCTTCAGTTTACTGTAGGTGTGTGGCAGCTCAAACGCATATGGGAAAGATTCGCGAAAAGGAGCCAACGTCGCATCGAATGATTTGCTGGTCATCCGCTCAGATGTCTTCACCTGAAGAAAGGTGACCATAGCTGAGAATACTGGCAGCTTATTTCTTGGGGTGACAGCAACGTTGCATTGTTCCAACATGCGGGCCCACCATTTTTCTTCTGCAGGTGAAAGTTCACGGAATGCACGAGCATTTCGTAGCATTTTTTCAGTGTTGGTCAATCTCACTGGCTCCGCCACCACCACCTTCTCCTCCTCTTCCACCTGAGCATCAGACAGATCAAGATGGTGATCTGCTGCTTCCATGTAGTCAATAATATTGACGTTCACAGCTTCACCATGATGAACCCACCTAGTATATGTGACCGACATCCCATACAAGTGTAGATGATTTTGCATAGTTGACTGGGGTCTTGTAACTGAATTCATACAACTACTACACGGGCAGAGCACATCTGATTTCAGACCACCGTACTCAGCTCTGATAAAGTTCATGAAGTTTTTAACCCCCTCGACATATGCAGCAGAGAATCTTCAAGCAGAAGTTATCCAAGTCCTGTCCATCTGTTAGACATACAAATTAGTTCTTCTACTAGATATTACAGGAAAAACATATACGCTTTTTTATGAAGTCCAGAAAAAAAACCTAGGTCGATGTCTAAAGCTATGGCAAGATATTTGGACGAGCAGATCTAAGTAACAAAATATATGTAAAGCTAATTCAGCAAACAGATTTGAGTGCCAAATTATGGCAGGCTGTTTCAGCAGTCAATGAGGCCGAGCACACAGCCATCGAACTATCAAAGGCCATCGCAGCAACAAAGATCGAGTATAAAACGGTGTAGAGCTATTTCACCTAACAGATTGGCTACTAGAACATGGCAATCTACGTCACAATAAATATATGGCAGGATATTTTAGCAACTAATCGGCCTTCGCATGCCATCTCAGCTAAGCAGATTGAGTGCAGAACAGGGCAAGGAAGCTTCTTAAGCAGACATATTGACAGTAAACTAGTTCGGCAAACAGTGAGATTAACAGCGTCTATCAGCTAACATTCAGCGCTACACCGACATGAACGGGGCCTCGGTCTAGAATGCGCGTACCGTGGGAGAAGCTGATCGCTGTGCGTCTCCACACGAACGTCGCCAGCGGTGGCGGCGCTGACCGCCGTGCGCCTCCACAAGAACGTAGCCAGAGGTGGCAGCGCGGCTAGAGGACGGCAGTCTACGAGAGCGTACTGTGGGAGCGAGAGGATCGCCGAACCGCGGCGCCGACGTATCGGCGCGGCGGGGAGGGCGGCTTTGGCGGAGCGAATGGAGTGGAGGGGGACAGGGGGGAGGGAGGTTTGGGGAATATTATTGGCTAGTTGGCCGAAGGGCGGTTGAATCGGATTTGGGTGGAATTTTTTGGTGTGGGGGGAGGATTTTCGCGCGGTGGGCGGGGGGAGTTTGGCGCATGGTCGGTTTCTCCAAGTGCAGTCCCATGTGTCAGTGAAGAGGCAAGCCGAAGCGCATTCCGTTTGCGTGAGCCGTGTGCAGGACTGAACGTATGTGGGGTGCAATGCGACCGCGACAGGAGTGCTGTGAGTGTACCGCATTTTTTCCTTTTAAACTAGGTGCTTTGCCCCCACAAAAAAATCTATTGCTTCGCGCGATCCATCGATACTACTACTAGTAATCCGGTAATCCTGACTAAAACGGCGTGGCCGGGTCTTTTCCCATGCGATATGCTGGGAGGTTGGCTTAGTTGGGTTTTTTAGGACGAGTAATGCTACACCTACATAATCCCAGTTACGTAATTAACGTAATGTGAAACGTGTGAGCTGTTGATTGTAGATTGGGGGGAGGGAGGGGCCCACCACCATGAAAATCAGGGGAGGAGAGAGAGAGGCAATTTACGTTAACCCTTTCGTAGGTTCCCATAGATGTAGAAAGATGTGTCCGATCCTGCAATATAGGTCATCCAATCTATATCTAACGGATAGGAAGGAAACTATGACAATTTACCCGCACTCCTCTCCAAGTTTGCAGATAAGGCTTTTCCTCGTTCATTCTTTTCTCCCACAAGATCTTGATCTTCCGTGCAACGCACGGGCATCTTGCTAGTACTCCTACAATATGTATATTATTGTGAAATTTCATATACACCGGCCGAGATTAATGCAAACACGGCAGATTTTCATTACATTTCGAACTTTTATAGGACAAAAAAATAAAAGAAACCCGACCCTAAACATATTCTACGGCGGCGACCGACGTCCTCCATCTGTGATCTTCATGTATGGGGGCGGGGTTCAAAACCCGTGAAGTGAAGGTGCGGTCTCTGGCGAGGAAAAGTAGAACACAGGAGACGGACCGGCCAGTTGGCACACCATGCCCTGCCGCCTCCCGTGCCCTACTCATCCTCGAAGGAGTCCCCGACCTCGGTTGTGCCGGACGTTGGACGGCGGCAAGTAGGACGCGTGGCTGACGGTGGTCCCGTCGTCGGCCGCCAGCGTGGCCACCGCTTGTGCGGCGACTTCAGCGAGGGCGGCGACCTCGAGCTCCATCCCTGAAGACAAGCTCTCCCACAGAGCGTTCGCGCTTGCGGTCATGGCAGAAGTGGTTCCAGGTAGGAGGACGATGCACTATGGTGTGGAGGTTAGCTGGGCGTTGCCGCTTTAAGTAGCGCATTCCGGTGAGGCCAAGCGTCCGGGTGCGTCATTAAGTCGCCGGAGTTGTTCCTCGGGCACCGAGCCTCTTAATGACGACATACGAACGGACGGCATGAATGCGGGCAGCTGGCGCCGGCTGGGAACGCACCGCGCGACGGCGCGAGGGATGAGGGTTTTGGTGTGCCAGGGTAGTCAGCTGCGGTCGTGGCAACGTTGGAGATGCCCTTTGCTCACATGCGATCCCCGCATGTCATTGAAAAAGCAAGATGACCCGGCATGGTCTCAGGTCCAGAGGATGCAGTTGGCCGCGCTACACCACTCCACGGACGTGTCGCGGCGCCCCGTGCATCCTCGATGAGCCGGGTGTTGGGGTCTGTTTGGATTGTGGCCAAAGTGCACCTTGCCAAAATTTTGGTCATGACCAAAAGATTGGTCTTTGTTTGGATGGTTGCCATTTTTTTGGCATGCCAATGAACTCTAGCCAACTCTAGTTCATTTTTCTTGCCAATGTGGCCAAATCATGGGCAACCAATACCTCAACCAAAATTTTGGTCAGGACCCAAAGAATGGTCTTTGTTTGGATGGTTGCCATTTCTTTGGCATGCCAATGAACTCTAGCCAACTCAAGTTCATTTTTATTGCCAATGTCGGCCAAATCATGGGCAACCAATACCTCAACCAAAATTTTGGCTACCCAATGCTTTGATGGGGAAACCTTGGGCACAAACCAAACATACCATTGGTCGTGCGACAGCACTAACGCCACCCTCGGCAAACTGAAACCGACCGTGTCTAGCGACGATATGAGCGTGTCGCTCACCGCGGTCGCCGTGTCCAGAGGCGGTGCTGGAGCTGCGCCCTGTTGTTGGCCCCAACGAACCACATGAACGGTTGTCGGTGGCGAGGAGGTCGTGGGCCAGCTCCTCCATTGGACTAGTCTGCGCTATGTCGTCCCGACGGGTGTGCCCCACATGTCTGTTTCCCTGTTTTCCCGGCCATATTCGAGCATCAGTGCTCCGCGTTGCGCATTAGGCCTTTCACTATGTAGGCCAAGCGAGACAACTTATTGTTTATTTGAGCCGTTCAAGTATAGTCATGTGGCGTTTGCTTATTTCTCATTCCTCTCCAACCCTCTTCTCCATCGATCATGTCACCCTCCAGTCGAGTTCATCCTCCCGCATGCCTCATTTGAACATTCCGCCGAGTATCATTCGCATGTACCCACCCTAATCCTCTTTCAATAGATCTCCAGACCCCAATATGAAATCGAGAGGGAACGAGTGGGGGCACGTGATACCTAAGGCGGATTCAAAATTTTGAACCGGTGATTATAGCATCCGCAAATCATATATAAACGGTATTCAATGTTCGTTTCGTTTTTGAACGTACAATATACTCCCTCCTATCCTTTCTACTCCCTCCTTCCATCTATATTGGGACTAATGCATTTTTCAAGACCGCCTTTGACTATTGACAAGATTAATAGTACATGACATGTATAATGCGAAAATTATATCACTGGAAGCTCCTTTCACATACAAATTTGATGGTCAAAGTTATATTATTGCATGTCATATATTATTGCTCTACCTTTTGGTCAAAGTTAGCCTCGAAAATGCATTAGGCCCTATACAGATGGAAGGAGGGAGTAGTTTACATATAAGTTTTATGTGTAGTCAAAGTATATCTACTTTGATAAAAAAAAGGTATCAACATTCAACAACGCCCAATCAATATTGTTAGATTCATACGTACTCCTAGATTTGTACTCGAGATGGTTTCCAATTTGACTATTGACAAGAATAATAGTACATGAGATGTATAATGTGAAAATTATATCATTGGAAACTCCTTTCACATACAAATTTGACTGTATGCTTTGTGTAAGTTGCATGTCATATATTATTACTCTAACATTTGGTCAAAGTTAGCCTCGAAAAATGCATTAGACCCTGTATGCTTTGTGTAAGTTGCATGTCATGTATTATTACTCTAACATTTGTGTAAGTTGCATGTCATATATTATTACTCTAACATTTGATCAAAGTAGTATAGTGGAAGTGGATCCTCTGACGTAGGTATCCCTGCCTTACCCTCCCTTTTGGTCACATACTGGCGGACCCCATGCTTGCTAGGCCCCGCATGTCAGTTACTCAATGGGTTCGGCCACGTCAGGGGATCATCATCCGTAGTAATACTCCCTCTATTTTTATTTACTCCGCATAAAACAGAGGGAGTGGTGGTATAATAAATGACACGGGCGGGGAGGGGGAGGGACGTCGGTTTGCTCTCAACTGCGGTCCCACAAGCGAGCGAAAATGCAAGACGAAGCGCGTTCCATTCGGTGGGCGACATGGAGGGTCCAATGTGCCGAGCTGCAACGCGAACGTGACAAGAGCGATGTATAGTCAAAACCGATTGACCGGTCGTCACCGGAACCACTATTCACACCGGAACCTTCGCTGCTCGGCCTACGCCAGCCACTGCCCTAAAACCACACTAAATCTCTAGCCCATTCCCCCACCTTTCGATCCCCTAGCCCGCATCAAGCGTCCCCTAGTTCGCCGGAAAGCCATGGTGCGCCGCAAGATCACTTACTACAAGATGCTGACGCCGGAGCGCCGCGCAGAAATCGCGGTGGCGGTCGGCGCCACAGACCTCCGTTCCCAAGCTCGCTTTGAGGCGGGCCAATCCCCGAGTTCTCTGGATCCAAGCTACGAGGAGGAGGAAGCCGATCCAATGTTCATGGCGGAGGTCGCGGCGCAGAAGGCCCCCGATGGGTATGAGACGATGGACGTCGACTTCGTGCCGGCGTCCGAGTCCCGCATGGTGCAGGCGGACCAGCGGTTCAACATGGCGATACTAAGGGAGGACCGGGAGGCAGAGGCTCAACTCGACGTGGAGCGCGCGCATGCCGCTGCCATCGACGCTCTCCTGCAGGAGGAACCGGATGTCGTGGATGTGAACTGGGCGGCGGAGGCTCAACTTGAGGCGGAGCGCGCGGATGCCGCTGCCATCAAGGCCCTCCTGCAGGCGGAATCGGACGTCCTGGACTTGAACCAGGCGGTAGAGGCTCGACTCGACACAGAGCGCGCAGATGCCGCTCTCATCGACGCCCTCCTGGAGGCGGAACCAGACGTCCTGGACTTGAACCGGGCGGCGGAGGCTCGATTCGACGCAGAGCGCGCGGATCCCGCTGCCATCGAGGCCCTCTTGCAGGCGGAACCGGACGTCCTCGACTAGAACCGGGCTATGCTCTCGTCCGTGCAGAGCGCCCGCACGCTCCACTTGAATGAGTAGCTGGAGGCCGAGGACAACCACAGTGTGCAGACACACGTCGGCAGCGACGGCTGGTTCGCACCAGCAGCCAAAGACGACGAGGCCGTCTCTTTCTGTGAGCAGTGATAGTTTTTCTTTGTGTTGTTGTTTTCATGGATCTTTTGCTGTGTAAAAACATATATTTGTTATGCAAGTCGCCTAACTTGGGTCAGTCTACCATTTCAGGCGGTTGGATGAATATCCTACGTCTCCTAACCCTTCTTTCCTTCTTCCTCGCCTCTTCTTCTTCCCCAACAGACCACCGCACAGGCCGTACGGATACTCCCCAACATGCGGTTGGATAAACATACTCTATGAACGAAAATTATGTGTCAGCGATAGGATGGCTGAGTTTGGTGTGTTCACATGCGACAGCACGTGTCAGTGAGGGTGCGTTCCCTTGGTTGGGTTTGCGGCGTGCAGGAGCAACTGTGTGAGGGTGCGGTGTGACCGCGGCGTGCAGGAGCGACCGTGTGAGGGTGCAGTGCGACCGCGATAGCCGTGCGCAAGTGTACCTCCTTCTCATTTTTAAAACTTTAGGCAAGCTTGGCAAAAATGTGTGGCGAAGTTTGGCAATGCAAGGCCCAGACCCAAACAGGATAAGTACGTACTCCCTCCGTTTCTTTTTAGTACGTACTAGGAGTACTAGTGTTAAAAAATAAAGGCTGAGTTTTCCTTCGTGGGATTTAATCGATACAAATCCTCGTTTCACGTGTTAATTAATGTGTATTTTCTTCTCCAAAGACCAAAGAGCTAACCATCTCACTCCTCATCGCTTGATTAATGCAGCGCCATGCAAACCACCCTTCTCACTTCCGCATGCATGCAGGGGATATTAATGTCCTTGGTTGCTAACCCCATAAATTTTGCCTCGATTAGTGTTAGTGGCCCTTTACAAATTGTAATTTTGATATACTGGCCTTGTGTACAAAAAAATGGAGGTAGTAACTATATTTTACTTCCTTCCCCATTGCGGTGACGTCGACGATATTTTTTTTGTGGTGGTTTGGCGAAGTGCGTTCGACGGAGAACACCATTTGCATACAGGAAGTCCTTTACTAGTACTACTAGGAGTAACTAATGCGATGAGATGGCTTCTCCAAGAAGACGATGGAGAAGTGGAGTCAGCAAAGAGTGAAATGGTGGTTGCTTCGTCCGTGCTTTTGTGATTTGACGCCTCACTGCTTTTGTGATTTGTGATAGAAGGGACAGGGGAGTAGACTCTGTGCTCTATACTATAGTACTACATGCGTCCAAGCATGGGAGAAAGAGGAGAGACGTTGCATTTTTCTATTCCTTCAATCAATCAATCACGGAGCTTCGGTTCCATCTTTTTCGCTTTGGCAACACCGTCCACAATGGTTCCCACGACGCCAAAAGCTATTTTCACATTTGGCTACACATTGTGGATGCCCTTAACCGTACCACTTGGTTTTGCTCCTGTGTGCTATCTATACAAATCTCAATTATATTGATCTAAAAAATTATAGAATCAATATTAGTAAAAAGGAGGTGATTTTGCCGCGCGGATGGCGGGGGAGGTTTCTTATTTGAGCAATGATACATCCACGTAATGGTTTACGTAAAGTTACGAACTGATGTGATGTGGGACTATTTGATTGGATTAAAGGAGAGGATTAGGCCCACCCCACCTGAAAATCAGGGGGGCATATATAGATTAGACGGAAAGTATACGTAGCCCTTTGTAAGTCTAGGATTAGGCTTCTTATTTTCGGAGGACATTGTCCTGGCGGTTTGCTAACATGCGGTCCCACGTGTCAGTGCTTTACCAAGCCGATCCGCGTCCCACATGAGGCAGAGCAACGGCAGAAGCAACGCGTGGTTAAGTTGAAGAAGATGAGGGAGAAGCGGATTCAGCAACGAGTGAAATGATGGTTGCTTTGTCCATCCAACTTAACTACGGGAAAGGTGCAGCTTTGTGATTTGACGCCTCATTGCTCATTACTACGCCGGCGCCATGACTGGGGTGCTTCACCCCGGCTGCTCTGCACTGTATTCCGGTATGGCACGTGGACCCGGTAGCTTGATGTCCCACAAGTCAGTGAAAGGGACTAGAAGATTTATGAAAGCGAGCGCTCCAATCTTACGACGGAGGAGTAGACGACACGATGGCCCAGTGAACTTTCACTTGTACTGTATAGTACTAGTATAGTTTTGCTGTTTCGCACGATCCATCGATAGAAACCCGATTAAACAGGAAAGGGCGGGATTTTTCCCGCACGGTAGATGATACTGGCCATACATTTCAAAGGCAATTTTAATGTATGCAAACTGAATAATTATAAGTAACAATAGGATATCTAGTAAAACTAAAAACACATATGATTTATTGTGTTAGAGTGTAGTAGTAGTGCTGTATTGCATAGTTGTTAGATGTAACATGCGAGAACGTGTAGAGATGTAGTTTTGGAGGGCCTACAGAGGGAAAAGCGTAATACGGTAACCGAACTTCAGAATAAGCTGATTACGGTCACTATATACATTTTGCGGTGATTATACGGTCACTTGCTCATAGCTCAGCATCGGATTGCACTCTGTTGACTGGCCAAATAGTTTGCGTGGCGCCATGTTGACTAGTTAAATTGACCATGTTCGTTGTGGGTCCCACCTGTCAGTTCGCAAAGGCAAAAGGTCAGATAAACACAAATTTACGCAGGCGCGACAAGACACCAACCCGTGCGCGGGAATCACCTGGTTGTGTATGTGTCTGTCAGGGCCTGATGTGTGCGCATGCACGTGTAGGTTGAGCACTTGAGCATGAGAGTGTGTGTTGGTCGTGTAGTGTACTGGTGTGTGCATGCATGCGTGCGTGCGTGTGAGTGTTGCGTGCATGCGTGGCTGCGTGTGTACGTGTGAGGGTTGCGTGCGTGCGTGGGTGCATGTGTTTGTGTGAGTGTTGCGTGGATGCAGTTCGTGTGCATGCGTGCGTGTGTGTGTATAATCACCACACCAGCTCCTGTGTGTTAAAACAGACGGCTCAGCATACCAATACAAGCCCACCTTGTCCGCTGTGCCCGCGGTCATGATTTCGAACCACCATCCAAATATTTTTTTTGTCGTTTGTTTTCATTCTTACTAGCAAGATGCCCGTGCGTTGCACGTAACATGAAGATGCATTTGTATGAATTGTTTATCTTGTGAGAGAAAAGGATGAACGGGGGAAGGCCTTATTTGCAAATGTGGAGAGGTGTGTGGGTACCTTTTTGCAAAATTGCCATAGTTTCTTTCCTATCCGTTAGATATAAATCGGACGGCCTATATTGCAGGATGGCAGGCACACCATCATCACCAACTATGTTTTTTATAAGAGTGTATTTTATGTATTTTATAAGAGTGTAGATGTAGAGTAGATACAAGTCGATAGGTGGGCACGATGGTAGTGAGATAATGTGATGCAACACTAGAGGTGCCACGTGGAGCGTTTAACTAGTCAACTAGTCATGTCATGAGGACATACAGAGTTGTACGGTGAGCCTGTGACTGCATAATAACCACTAAAAATAAATGGTGACCGTAATGAGTGGATTCTGAAGTCCAATGTACGTATCATGCTTTCGCTTCAAATACAATGATCGTCATTGCATATATCGTGAGAGAAAGATGAAACATGCCTGAATTTTCTGGGGGGGGGCTTACTTTTAGAGGACCTGGAGATAGTTTTGTATGCATACGTGAAAGGGCGTACAGAGGGGTTATGCGATGGAGAGAGAGATGCTCTTCGTTTCTCTTTATTATGACTAACTTTGTATATAGTATAAAAATATACAAATTCACAGTGCGGAATAAATATCATTGTGGGCAACATGCAATGCAAATTAGCGTTCGTACTCCTCCATATAACTTTGTAATGTTGTATATATGTAGAAACTCTAAAATATTTTTTGGCCACACTTTATTCAAAAGGAATGTTGTATGCGAAATAAACGTGAAGAGAGGGCTTTTTAGATCAATGGGGTACGTGATGTAACGTGTGTGAATGTGTAGTTGATGCATTTGGCGGGGCCTAGAGAGGTATGTGTGTGTATTACGTATTCAAGAGAGGCATGGATAGAGGGGCCGACGGGGGGCGTGGGAGAGATAGCACGAGAAATGAGAGTGGTCTAGAGAGAGAGACGAATATGATGTCATGACAAGAGATTCCATTCCGTTGAGTGTGTATATGCAAGGGGGGAGGGAATAGAGGCACCCGGAGAAATTTTCTATGTGTGTGGTGTTTGTGTTGGTATTTGTGGGTGTGAGAAGATCATGAGACGTGGGGGCAGAGGGTGTGTCACCGCGTGAGGTCCGGTGGGTCGAGGTGAGGCCCTTCGTTCTGTTCCATCCTGCGCCACATTGGTTGGCCTGTGACGCATTTAGGAAGACCCATGGATGACTAGTCGTACAAGACAAAGATAGCAGAATTGTGAAGGACTCTGTATCCACTAACAAAGCCGGCTAGGATTTGTAACCCTAGGTTCTCGGACTAAGGTAATCCCTTTATCTCTGATATTACTATTCATCCAACCTAACTTTAAGGGGCATCCTACAGAATGCTCTGCTAGAATCATACTCGTCGATTAGGAAGAGAGGTGTGAGACAATGCATGAGAGACATGCATAAAGATAATGTGCGTACATGAGAGACGTAGGCAGGTCCATGTATATAGAAAGGGTCGATGAGGATTGTGCGTGTGTATGTTTGCGAGAGGAAGAGTGCTTGTGATAAAGGTTAGTGAAAACAGTTGTAAATGGTTATGAGAGAGAGGGAGGGTTATATCTAGAGCATGTGTGCGAGAAAGACCCCTCGGGAGAGAGTGTGTGAGCATGTGTGAGAGACCACCGATGGAGAGTGAAACTACACGTAAAAGACTGCTCTACACATTGATTAAAGATATAAATTGTATCCAAAGATTAGGATGGGATCATGATATTTGCAATTCGCGTAAGGAGCGGTCATTGATCCATCAGACATCTAGATTCTATTGAATTTGAGCATGTCTATGTTATTATTCGACACAACTGATCCACATAGTTAGTATTTTGAACTCCAGACAATGCATCGCTTTAGCAATCGAATATAAACTTGAGTATAGTTCATGTTGTGTGTGTAAAGCACATTATACATACGAAAGTTACACAATGGACATTATAAATAGCTACTACCTATGAACTAGCATACATTTGAATTCAACTTAAGGTGGTTTAAAAAATTGAATTCAACATGAAGTCCATTCAATTATTTGAATTTGATATTATGGCATTTGTAAACCATACCTAAATTATGGGGGCACCAATCTTTGCTCTAATTTTGTACATAATAGCATATGTAATCGTGTACAAAATAGATTCAAATTTAGCTCCTCCATTCCAAAATAATCGTAGTTATAGGATTTTCAAGTGTCAAAATTTCAAAAAGAAGCGGATAATTTAATGAGGTTTTCAAGCATACAAGGTCAAATATAACGTTGTATATTTAGGTCAATCCTCATAGTTCAAGAGTACTCTAAACATGAATGCTTGTGTTTCAAAATTTCGAACGAAGCGCCAAAAGAGCCTCTACTCGCCAAAAACCGCGTGAGACCAATGTTTGGTAGTACAGGGAAATTACTTTTCTAATAACTCCGACCCGTGAAACCTACCGGCCCGACGTCCAAAGGTCTAAACCGGGGTAGGTTTGTAGCTTCATCTAGACGACATGCAACTGCATCCGAAAAACATTCATACACAATGGCGCCTAAGCACACATGCGCGCGGCCGAAATTGCTCCCGCCCACTATTTGGGACACCTGGGATTACCATCCTACCCCCGACCCACAGTAGGTCCCAAATTTAAGAGGGGGCAAAGTTTGTAATGTCCCCAAATTTCAAACAAGCGCGTCCCATCTTCTGTTCAAAAAAGCCAAAAACAAGCGCGTCCTAGATCGAAACATGGTTCCCCCCCCACCCGTCTGATTCCCCATTCGTACTCCGTGGGCGCCAAAACTACCTCTCCATCAGCCGCGAAACCCCGGCATCCTCCGTCCGCCTCCCCATCGCACCCATCAACCGCCGCCCTCCTCCATCATGCCGGAGCCGATACCCCGACGTCGTCGTCCACCGCAACCTCAACCGCAATGCCCTGCACGGCTAGTAGTTGAAGCCGAGGCCGAGCCGTCCGTACCCGAGCTAGTTCAACCACGCCGTCCTGCGCCTCACCGCTGCCGCTCCAACTTCGCCACCCTCCACCGCACCGGAGCTGTTCCTGCTATGCCGTCCTTCGCCGCCTCGGATCTGCTTCCCCTCCCCGACATACGGCCACGGCAACACAGTCAATAATTTGGCCATGGGTTCGTCCAAGCATGCACCCTCCAGAACATCGGTTTCCCCAGTAAAAACAAGAAGATCGGCGCGATATGTGGGGGTGACCACACCGGCAACCGAAAAAGGTACTCCTCTTCCCTTATTCATGCAAATCTTACGTCTCTGCTTGCACGGTATTCATCCCACAGAATACACTAGTTGACCGCTTCTTCTTGATACTAGATGTTCCTAGTAACTCGTGATGCACAAGGTTTCTCCTCATACTATTTCACCTTAGCTAGAGGTCCGTCGCCCCCCTGAATTTCAATTTCTGGCCACTTGATTCCCAATTAACGGAAGCATTCCCCGGCGTAACAGGCGCTAGTATGCCTATTACGCCGGGGAAGCAGCGCCTCGGTGTTTATCATAGGGGCGCGCGTGCACGGCCTAGAGCTACTGGCGCCCGATCTGGAGGTCGGCCAGGATTGAAGGGATGGCATGGGAGCACTACCAAGCACGGCGGTGGTGTGAGGTCGATGGGAGGGCGGGGCGGCGGAGGCAGGGGTCTGGGCTGGTGGTCGCTGGCGGTTCGAGAAAGATCGTCAATAGTGACTGGCAGGAGGTAGACGAAGGCCATCTGCCCGTTCCTTATAGATTGGATGGTTCATTAAAAAATCGACTGACCTATTTATTTTCAGTCGACTGTTATCTTAGATATGACCACATGTGGTGGTGTGCTGGAGGAGTACCTGCATTTCCTGTGCTCATATATTACAAAATCATACGGAGTAGAATCTAATTTTGTTTGCCATGCAATGTTGTAGAGCTATCATATGTCTCTTGTGATTTATTTTTCAGCCACCTGCTATCTGCTACTTTTACAGTGCACTAGTTCTGCACACACTTCACCCTTACTCTCATTGTTGTGTTTTTATGCAAGGGTATTTCATACTCTGCTGCCATGAGAGAAGCCAAAAAGAAAAGAGATAAGTTGCTCCAGCTTGTTGTGCGGCTAGGCAAGACACGTTTCAACGCTTTAATGGGTGCAGTGTCAGCATATGGAGACGAGGAACGTAGCTCTGGAGTTGATGACCTCTATCGCAATGAACCACCATCCTAGGTGCTTGCTTTAACTTCGCGGTGTCATATGTGGTTGCATGTTCCATATGGTGTCTAGCTTGTATTTGAAAGGCCGAAGTCGATAAGATAAGGAAAGATATTTTTTTACATGAACCACCATCCCGTGAGCACCAGAAGACAAATAGCTAGTCAGGGCACTGGCTGAGCCAGTGACAAGCCCAGCAAAGATAGGCATCACCTGGAAGCCAACTAAAAAGCTGCGATGGTGGCGAAGCAGCCCGCCTCCCACCAGGCTCTCAGGTCCTAGATGATCATGCTCACCACTCCAGCCGGATATCTAGCTTGTATTGCTTCCAATTTGGTTAAATTGCATCTGCTTAGCTTACACATTATACCTTTGAATATGACATGCCTTTCTGTTTTTGGTACATACTAGTACATCTGTGTATTAACCATGTTCTTACATCAAACTAATGTTCTTGTGTATCCCTCATCAATCACTTATGACGAGGCAGGCAGGCAAGGGGGCTACTCCTCACTTAAAGAATGCAGCGTCAGCCTCCCGACATGATTCTCAAGAAACAGAAATGCTACATGAAGATAGTGAACATAGCTCTGTAGTTGATTACAGCATTTCCCCTACACTAGCATCTCAGGTGCTTGCTCTAACTTGGCAGCGTGATATGTGGTTGCATGTTGCATATGGTGTCTAGATTGTAATTCTTCCAATCTAGTTAAACTGCATGTGCTAGTCTGCTTAGCTTACACATTATACCTGTTAATGTGACATGCCTTCCTATATTTAGTACATAGTACATCTGTCTATTAAGCATGTCCTTACATAAAACTATTGTTTTTTTGTATCCCGCATCAATCAACATGACGAGACACCTCTAGTATATGAAGTGCGATATTAGTTGCATCTTTCATATGATTTATAGCATGCGCTGCTTCTAATTTGTTGAAATTCCATTTATGATGGGACGCTTTTAACTTGGCAGAGTCATATTGGTTGCATCTTTCATGTGGTGGGTAGCTTGCATTGCTTCTTATTTGCTGGAATGGTTTCTGCTTAGTTTACACAAACAGTTGTGAACATGCCATGCCGTCCTGTTTTTCGTACATATTCCATTCTGGCATCATGTATTTGCCTTACATCAAAGTAGTGATTGTCAGTATCATGCATGAATGAGTTCTGAAGAGACAATTTTATTGCTTTTTCTTGTCGGTTTTACTTGACAATTCAAAATCAATAAAGTGGAAGGAAGTTAGCAAGGCAGTGGATAAAGGCGCTCCTTCCGAACGGAGGGCCTCTATAGTTTCTACTCCTCCACACCCCCAAGATGATTTCCAAGACAACACATACATAGACACTCAACAAAGCTGTGTTTATGATGAGCACGTCTCCCCTAGTGCAGCATCACCGGTGCTCCCTCTAACTTGGCACTATTATATGTGTGATGTCTAGCTTGTATTGCTTCTAATTTTGTTGAATTCCATCTGCTTACTCTACACATTATACTTGAGTAAGACACGTGTTCCTGTTTCTAGAACATACAATATCTGTCTATCACACCATGTTCTTACATCATATTACTACTGTTGTGTAACCTGCAACAATCACTTATCATAAGACATGTTTGACTTCGGAGTGTGATATAGGTTACATCTCACATTCTTTTCTAGCTTGTACTACTAATTTGTTGAAATGGCACTTATGACGAGACAGTTTTAACTTGGTAGAGTGATATTCGTTGCATCTTTCATATGGTGTCTAGCTTTCATTGCTTCTAATTTGTTGAAATGGCTTCTCCTTAGTTTACACATCATAAGCTGTGAATATGCAATGCTGTGAATATGCAATGGCACTAATGACGAGAGACCTCTAACATGGTAGTGTGATGTTGTTTGCATCTTGCATATGATTTATTTCTTGTAATGCTTCACATTTGTTTAAACACCATTTATGATGAGACACTGTTAACTTGGTAGAGCGATATTTGTAGCATCTTTCATATGGTGTCTACCTTCCATTGCATTGCTTCTAATTTGGTGAAATGTCTTCTTCTTAGTTTACACATCATAGTTCTGGTTATCTCTTTCGTCCTGTTTTTCATACATATTACATCATCCTATCATGTGGTTGTCTAACATCAAAGTTCAGTTTGTCTGCATCACGCATCAATTTGTTCTGAAGAACTAAATTGTTATTCATTTTTCTTGTCGGCTTGACTTAACATGGCACAGAGAAAGAGGAAGAAACACAGAATGGCAGGGAATGAGAAGCGGATGAATCCTGCAGATTCTTCTAGTACTGATGGTGCAATAGAAGGTCAAAGTCCAGCAGAAAATTCTACAAACACGGCATCCCATGCTACACGAGTTGCAAAAAAAGACAAACAGAAACAAATAGCTGCCACCAAACAAGCAGAGACAACCCTAGTTCTTGCAACACCTACCACAGTACTACCAGCTGCACGATGTACTCGTGCGTCAACTAAGCTAGCAGCACGTTCCCAAGCTCCCTTGCCACCTGACACTACTTCCCAAGCACTCTTGACACAAGACGAGTTGGCAATATCAGATGAACCTTGTGAGCTTCAACAGCAAGAACATAGTTGTTGGAGTCAAGTTACAGTTGTATGCTTCTTTATATGTAGTCTCATAGTTTGATGTACACTAAGACTTCCTATGTTTGTTGTTGGACTAGCACCTAGGTGCAAGAGGAAACAAACATCAGGGATAATGCTCGATAGGTTAACCAAATCTAGAGGAGGAAGAATGGAGATCCGTTTTGAGGCAGGTTTAAAAAGGCCACGTGATGCTACAGACTCAGCCAAGTTAGTATCAGAGGCAGCGGTTGTTGTTAGGTGTCATGTACGTATCCTCCCAACATGGATTCAGTACAGGAATGACAAAGACGAAACCCAGTTCAACACCTTCATCGACCATTTATCTGTAAGTATGGTTATGTATGGAAACTAGTAATATCGTCTTGCTCTGTCCAATACTTTCTAGGTTGCTGATAATGAGACTCCCATAATTTTGAACAGATGAGGTTCAAGTTGGATAGCCAAGATGATGCAACCAGACAAGCTTGCACCCATGTTTTCAAGTCTGCTCTACGACAATATCGGTATGACTTGAGGAAAACTCACTTTGATGGAAAGGCTAACAGTGAACTTGCCCAAACATCTCCAATGGAAAATATATCTGATGAAGACTGGAGAGGCCTCGTTAAACACTGGTCCGATCCCAAGTATCAGGTACATTATATATATGTCATCCGATCACATGTTGAAGTCCTATTTACGCATGTGCCATACAAATCTATCTTCTTGTAGGTGAACTGTTCAAAGAACAAGGCCAACCGTACGAAAGTGAAATTCCAACAAACGACGGGATCTCGTAGCTATATTGCACACTGCGAGGCTCTTGTAATTAGCTGCTGTTTCACTCTTTTGTTGTACCATATTATCAGATCTATATTGACTTGTTCCAAATGCAGAGGAAAGCCCGCAAGGACCAAAAAGTACCTGAACCAAATGCTGTGGAAATCTTCAAGGACTATCACACCAGCAAGAAGAAGGGCATGACTACACCAGTCAAAGCCGCTGTTGTAAGTCCTTAATCCTCATGCCTTTTAACTACTACTTACTCTGACTTGAGCCTTGAACTGCATGGTTTGCAGCCAATGTCTATTACTATTTTCAATTTTATACACAATTGTCTTAGAGCATCATTGCACCTTACAAGGTTTAAAAGAGAGGAGTGATGTTCCTTTCATCTTGACCCGTAATCTAGTTCTGTGCTGGACTTGCCCACACAACGTTACAATTGCCTGTTTGTCTGTTCTCAGTTGTTTTGTGATATGAATGACGTCATACTATGCTTACTGTATTATAAACTTCGTCTCTTCATCCTTATCCCTCAATACAATGTGAAGAAATAGACAATACATTAGCGATGGTACATGGTCATATGTTTGGAACCTGGTTTTATCATGTATTTTGCAATAAAATACAACTAATATTTTACATGGGTTCACCAGAATAAGTTCTGTATATAGACCAAAGCTATTTTGTTTGGTTTTGCTACCTCCTTAATATCTTCTGTTCTGGTACTACTAATGTAAAACCTCAACATTTCAGCGAGCTATGGAAAAAATGGTGGAACCGCCACCTTCTGAAGGTGGCGAGGCAACTATAACCGCATTGTCAGCTCTTGCTGCAGTGGGTCAGTACCTGTCCACTAACAGTGCCAAAAGCACATTCCTGCGTAAAACTGGGTTGCTTGTTAAGGCAATATTGTCCAAACTGCCTCATGATCAAGATATGCAAGCTCAAAGCAATGTTCTATCTGCGCTCCAGACACAAGTCCATTCCCTAACAGAGACCCTTTGTGAAACAAGGAGAAACATTTCTCAATGTTGTCAAGATATGCATGGTTTTGAATCCAGACTATAAGACATTTGCTATGTTGTTCAGGAGCCTAGGGGAAATGAAGGCGAGGGTTATGGTGCTCCATCGGACAATACAGCATGAAAATGTAACAGTCAGGTCAAATGAACTGAGCTTCTGAACTTCTGGTGGTGCATTTATCTGCTAGACTGTTAAGTTTTATGCCAACCTTCCTTTTGTTATATAGTTGTAATTTGTTTTGGTGCGATACAAAATGTATTCTTAATGTGCAGCCACCGCCTGAAGAAAACAGCAAGCATTTTTGTATAGTGTAGGGTGTTCCCTATATTTGCACTGGTGGCGATCTTTGATGCCGAGTGGATGTAATCTATGCAATCGCCTTAATAGCCTAGCGTTAGTTTCGGCCTTATTTATTTCCTAGTCTTCTTTTTCCCTATTTTGCTAGTGGCCGCAACTACCATGGGCCATATACGGGCCGTAGGATCCATGGGTCACCTACGGGCCGTCGATAAATGGGCCTGTAATCGGTGGGCCTCGGGCCGTCGGATAAA
This sequence comes from Triticum urartu, assembly GCF_056163025.1. NCBI lineage: Eukaryota > Viridiplantae > Streptophyta > Magnoliopsida > Poales > Poaceae > Triticum > Triticum urartu. The sequence goes on along the minus strand of NC_141879.1, from coordinate 143,727,915 downwards.
TGTGTCTACATGGGCCATAATCGGGCATAATTGGTATCAGCCCAGCACGGTAACAGGCCGTAGGACAGCAAAGGCTTAATTCTGTCATAGGCATAACGGGTCGTTAATGGGCCAGAATATAGGACGGGCTGGAAACGGGGCAATGGGTTAACAGGCCAGAAACGGGCCGACTCTTGCCATGGGCCGATTCTGGCCCATTAGGGTAACAGGCCAGTAACGGGCCGACTCTTGCCATGGGCCGAATTTGGCCCATTAGTGGAACAGGCCAGTAACGGGCCGGAAGTAATAGAGGTCCGAAAAGGAGCCCAAGAATGTATGGGCCGTCAATAGGCCGAAAGCTAACACGGGCTGGAAACGACCCATGTAAATCATGGGCCGTTAACGGGTATAAAGAAAATTACTGTTCATTATGGGCTAGACTCACCATGGGCCTATAATGGGCCGAAAGATACGAAGGCCTCATATGGGTCGAAAGACGTCGTGGGCCATACATGGGCCGAAAGTGAAATGGGCTGGTATTATATTCGACGGCCCACATGACGTTGTTTGGCCGATTTCCTTTAGGGCCTAACAGGCCGTGAGTTAACGGGCCGTAAAATGGGCTATTTGCGAAGAGACCGTTAACATGCTTTTCATGGGCCAGCCCGTTAACTTTTGACCAAGTCAAACGGGCCGGCTTTGTAAGCTAAATGGGCCACTGTTGGGCCGTGCCATGTGTCGACATATCATAGGCGCCTATCTGACCCACTGATGAGCTGACACGTGTTTCGTCCGGCCAATAAGAATTTTACACGTGGAAATTTCCCATTGGTCGGGGCTGTTAATGGGTTATCGGATCCAAAACCCGACCCGATAGCTTAACGGCTTTCCGTTACGGTAGATGCCACGTGTCAGTCACCCTTGACGAAAGCACTTCTGTGACACGCGATTTATCGTCATGGAAGTGGACACTTCCGTGATGATAATTTTGGTAATGTCATGGAACACTTCTACGACAGCACAGGTATGACTATCTTGATTCTGTCATAAATTTGTCATGGATGTACATGCATGACAAAAAAAGTGACTTACTGTGACAAACACGTATCATCACGGAAGTGTATTTTTTTTGTAGTGTTAGGAGGCTGGCATAGGCTTCAGTCAGTCCGCTTTTGGCGGACTGAACCTTCTTGACAACCACACTCATGATAGTGCGGTGCTCTTCATCAATGGAAGCGCCGCAAAGCGCTTCCAGCAAATTGTCTGATGCCCCTGGATGGACAGAGGCCATCAGCACAGACTTGCTGCCCCCGGCATTAGAGCCCATGGGAGTCTTGCCCCTCGCGCGCCCAGCGTCCGAAATGTTGCCTTGGGGCGCTTCCGGAACTGCCTCCCCTTGGTTCAGTACCCTTTGAGATAGCACCTCGACGTCGTCCGTAGGGCGGGGGGGGGGGAGGAGGAGGTCGGGAGTATACGTCGATACGGGCTTTGGAGGGGCTGCATGATCATGTTCGGCATGATAAGAAGTAATAAAATAAAACATACCAAGAACTATTATGGTCCGGATACTTACGACTTCGACAGGGGCTTGTCCCTGGGTAACCACTCCTCATCGCTAAAAGCGGCCGCTGTGGAGCAGTCCGGAAGGAGAGTACTTCCCTTCTTGGACCCTTCGGCTTCCCCTGATGGGGCAGCCTTCCTTTTCTTGTCTCCCCCGGCTGGGGGGAGAACTTTCCTCTTCCTCCTCCTCGTTTTCATGGGAGGAGGGCGCCTCGGTGTTATCGGACAATGAGTCTGATATGACCTTGCACTGGAGACCTTTCTTGGTCCCCGTGGCCTTCTTCTTGGCCTTCTTCTCTGGCGCCTCATAGGGCACCGGAACCAGCATCTCTGTTAAGAGAGCCCTTGCTGGATCCTCAGGCAGCGGGGCCGGACAATCGATCCGCTCTGCTGTCGCGACCCATTCCTGTTAAATGGCGTGGAGGCTTAGATCCCCCACATGATTATACTGGGGAAAGAAACGTCTTATGAGATATAAGGAGCTTACCAGATTGGCAGGGCGCTTTGCGCTGAGTCCGCGATCCTCGGTAAGGGGAGGAGGTACCTCGGCGGACGTGAACAGCACCCTCCAGATGTCCTGGTGTGTCGTGTCGAATAGCTCTCGCAGCATCCGGTGCTTAGCCGGGTCTAACTCCCACATATCGAATGCCCGTCTTTGACACGGGAGGATCCGGCAGAAGAGCATGACCAGAACCATGTTGACAAGCTTGATTTTCTTACTTATCATGTTTTAACATAGTTCTGGAGTCCGGTCAGCTCCACCGATGAACCCCAGGATAGGCCCTTCTCTTTCCAGGAGGTGAGCCGCGTGGGGATGCCGGATCAAAACTCGGGGGCCGCCACCCAGTTGGTGTCATGTGGCTCGGTGATGTAGAACCACCCCGATTGCCACCCCTTCACTGTCTCGACATAGGAGCCTTCGAGCCAGGTGATGTTGGGCATTTTTTTCCACCTTCGGTTTAACGTTGAAGGTCTTCAGCCACAGGCCAAAGTGGGGCTTCATGCGGAGGAAGGCCTCGCACACGACAATAAACGCTGAGATGTTGAGGATGAAATTGGGGGCCAGATCATGGAAGTCCAGCCCATAGTAGAACATGAGCCCACGAACAAATGGGTGGAGGGGAAATCCCAGCCCGTGGACGAAATCGATAAGGAATACAGCCCTTTCATGGGGTTCGGGGGTAGGGATGATCTGCCCAGCATCTGGGAGCCGGTGTGCGATATCTGCGGCCAGGTATCCGACTTCCCGGAGCTTTGTAATGTTATCCTCCGTAACAGAGGAGACCATCCACTTGCCTCCCGCTCCAGACATGTTTGGAGTGGTTTTGCGGAGAAAATGCAAACTTGGGCACTGGAGCACGAGTGCGCAAGAATGGATTGGCAGAAAGAAGAATGCACGGGTGAAAAGGGGGGGGTCCTTGTCCCTTTATAAGGGTGGGAGAAACTATGCGCCTCCCCACCTGCCTGGTAAACTTGCTTATTCCCCAAGGGCCATGATTGATGGCGCGATTGGGTTACTGTCGGTGTAAAAACCGGCGGATCTCGGGTAGGGGGTCCCGAACTGTGCGTCTAGGCCGGATGGTAACAGGAGGCCGGGGACACAATGTTTTACCCAGGTTCGGGCCCTCTTGATCGAGGTAAAACCCAACGTCCTGCTTGATTAATATTGATGATATGGGTAGTACAAGAGTAGATCTACCACGAGATCGGAGAGGCTAAACCCTAGAAGCTAGCCTATGGTATGATTGTATGTTGTGGTTGTTGTCCTACGGACTAAAACCCTTCGGTTTATATAGACACCGGAGAGGGTTAGGGTTACATAAGGTCAGTTACAAAGGAGGAGATATCCATATCCGTATTGCCTAGCTTGCCTTCCACGCCAAGTAGAGTCCCATCCGGACATGAGACGAAGTCTTCAATCTTGTATCTTCATAGTCTAATAGTCCGGCCAATGGAGATAGTCCGGCTGTCCGAAGACCCCCTAATCCAGGACTCCCTCAGTAGCACCTGAACCAAGCTTCAATGACGATGAGCTCGGCGCGCTATATTGTCTTTGGCATTGCAAGGCAGGTTCCTTCTCTGAATACATCACAGAAGAATTTGAATACGAGAATAGTGTCCGACCCTGCAAAATAAGTTCCACATACCGTCGTAGAGAGAATAATATTTTCGTAAATCCAATCTGCTGACTTGTTTTGGCAGCATGACGTTATGTCATGGCCCGGCGATTATTCGAACCGTTTTTCTTCAACCAGCTCCACACATAACGCGAGGCGGTTTCTTGATACGTCTTGTCAAAGCAGAGATCGTGTTCCCCAAATTACGGGATTCTCATTAATGCGGTCGTGGGTAACCTAACCGTGTCTATGACTCCTAGATTATAGGAAAGTCCTAAACGGCTACGGAGAGGACGCTTGATAATCACCCTCTTTATATAGGGACAAGGTTTTCGCTTTTTCCCTCTCGTCCTCAATCGAACACTTCCCCCGCCTCGAGTTCTAACACCCAAAGCCCAGGTTAGGTGCTCCGGATCTTCAATCATGTCCGGATCCAGCCTTCAAGGCCGATGGATGCCCTCCTCCATTACGGAAGAGGACATTAAGAGGTTGAGGGAGGCCAGATACCTGACTGCCGAGGTTTCGCATCGGCTGCCTGCTCGAGGGCAGGTCGTCCCTACTCCCGAACCCAACGAAAATGTCGTGTTCGTCTCCCACTTCCTCCGAGGCCTAGGCCTCACTCTAGATCCCTTCGTCAGGGGTTTGATGTTCTATTACGGGCTAGATTCCCACGATCTAGCTTCGGACTCCTTTCTCCGCATCTCAACATTTATTGTCGTTTGTGAGGCCTTCCTCCGCATTACGCCTCACTTCGGCATGTGGCTCAATAACTTTGAAGTGAAGCCGAAGATGATCGAGGGGTAACATGCAGCGTGCGGAGGTGCATCAATAGGCAAGATGTTAGGAGCTCCATGGCCGAAAGGTTCCTTTCCAGAGGTGTCCGAATTATGGCAACGGGAGTGGTTTTACGTCACGGCTCCCAGAAGTGCCAAGTGGGCGGCTGCCCCCACTTTCCGCTCGGGCCCCCCACCACAACTGATGTCATGGATTAGCAGGGGTCTGAGCTGGGGTCCAGCCAAGGACGTGCCTATACTGCAAAGCCGCATTCGATATCTCTTCGAGGGAGATTTTAATTTGGTCGTGGTAATACAAGTTATGCTAGTTCGTCAAGTCCAGCCTTGCAAACGCCGGCCCCTTCGCTTGTGGGAGTTCAACCCAGAGGGACCGCGTGCCATTCAAAGTTTCCTTGGCCTGACGCACGAGGATATGTACAAGTCATTCTTCGGACCTCAAGTAGAGTGTCCGGATATTACCGAGGACGTGGGCCTGAGCAGTAACCGCGCCGCCGAACAAGTAAGAAATCCTCTGGCCGAACACACTGTCTTTTATGAAGTTATTTCTGAGAGTTTGCTTTTTGACCAGGACTGGCTAACAAAGGTGAAGATGATTTGGTGTTTGGCCCCCCTCCCTGAGGGTTTGGAAAATCTGGTATTGGAAAAGATGCTCGAGGTCGTACCTTGCCCGGAGCCCTCGAAGGAAGATACGGGGGGGGGGGGGGGGCGGGGATAATACGGGTGGACACGGGCCCCCATTGCTGCCAGTTCCAACCGAGGGAATGAGCATCTCCATGAAGGAGGATAACCGGGGGAGGAAAAAGACTGCTTCCGAGGATCCGGAAGCCGAAGCCTCCAAACAGGAGAAGAAGTCTCCCACATAGGGTCCTGCCTTGGGAGGTGCTTTTGCCGCACGAAGTCCGCGGGGGGATCATCCCTCCAACGAGTCGTAAGTGATCCAAAATACTTTAATAGTAGAGGTATGCTATCTTTTTTCTGAGAAAATAACCACCGCAGATATCTTGCAGTTCGGGCCTTAGCCCCTCTCAGCTGAGCTTGTCTTCGAGGGATCTTCTTCCAGAGATGATGGAGAGCGAAACGCCTCCCCCGAACTCCTCCTCTCAAGAAGGCGGCGACCCCGAAGTGTCGTCACGGAGGGCCTCTCCGGATCCGGTGAGGCCAGAAGATAATCCCATAGACCCCCGAAGTCCCCAGCGTCCGGCTCCCGAAGAGAGCAAACAAAAGAGTCCGGCACCATCTGGTATGCAGTCGGACGTTCTGAGGGAGCTGGTGGGGCGAGCGGCCATCTCAGAAGAACACCGTACACTGATGGGTACGGTGATGGAGACAATTTCGTCCGCCGAAAGCAGATTACATGAAGCCTTTATGAGTCTACTGACAGGCTTTGAGGTACGTGAGATAATATGTTATAGTACTGCACATGTTAGGTGTGCCCTATGTAGATAGTACCCCTGAGACTCTGGTTGTCATCGAGAACGGCGGCGAACAAAGGATCATAGACCCAAGCAGTAACCAGACTGCCCCTATGTGCAGGTGGTGGAAGCTCCGGTGGCTAGCCGGACTAGTGAGTTTGCCAAATTAAAACGGCAACTGGATGCGGCAAACGTCGACATCGAGCTTGTTAACAAGAGGCTTGATGAGGCACAGGGTAAGTGTTATTATCTGGTGAACGCCACATAGTAAGAGCATCATGATGCTAGTATCTTTAGTATGTTGTGACTGCAGATGGAGCTGCCACCATGGAAACCTTGTGGGCAGAACTTGCCCGAGCCAAGGAACAAGTGAGGATTAGTAATGCGGCTGCTTTGAAGGCGGCCGAAGAGTTGAAAGCCGAGAAGGCCGCACATTGCGAGAGCCAAGAGAAGATGGCCAATATGGCCGTAGAATTAAAAGGCACTGCCGACCGTTGCCGGGTCCTTAAAAAAGAAAACCGAGCAAAGGCAACGGACCTTGAGAAGGCCACGATGGCGGACAAAGACACCCATTCTGCTATGAGAGCGAAGAAGGAGGAGCTGTGGGAAGCCGGGGATATTGCGGCTGGGAAGCCCTTCATGTTACGGAGGAAGTTCGGAGATCCACGGTATGCCCCTCTGGATCGGCTGTGGAGTTCGGCAGATGCGTATATGGATTTTGTGGCGAGCGCTGCCGATGCGGCCAAGTACTTCCAAGGTCAAATAGATCGTGAAGTGGACAATCTGTTCTGGTCGCATTTCAACGTTCCAGAGCGTCCGCTTTCATTGACTGACCAGCTAGCCGAATGGGCCGAACCGAATAGGTTGTCCGGACTCGCCATGAGGTCTGTTGTGGATCAGCTATGGTCGGAAAAGCCAAAGCCGAACAGCTATTTCATCTTAGTGCAGCAGTTCCTTGGTGCGGTGCCATGCATTAATGCGATGAAGAGGTCAGCGTGCATAGAAGGCTCCCGGATGGCCCTTGCCCATGTTAAAGCATACTGGGCGGAGATGGACGCTACCACTGTTGCGGCGCAGGGTTCGGCCATAGGCCGAGTGGCTGCCGAGTACTATTTCGAGGAGGTTCTCGAGGGTGCTCGTTTAATAGAGGCCCAGTGCTCAAAGAATATTATGTTTGAGTGATATGTATTCTCATTGTAAGCACACAATGCTTTTATGAAATTTTATAAGGCTATGTTTATAATTTTGCCTGAAAGTAGTATGATGCCTCATGTGTGGCCGTTTATGTATACATGTGTATAACCTGAAAGATTGTAGCGGTCGGCTTCAACCCCCACGCATATAACGCGGAGGTGCTCATGAAAAACGCGTGTTCACACTTAACCCAACGTCTTGGTCCTATTAAGGAGGTGATAGAGTAGCGAACGAGGCAACCAGACTATAATGCTTTAACACTTTCACTTAGCCATAGGAGTTTGATAGTGGGGCTACTAGATAGCCGTTGGTGGCTCCGCACTCTCCCAATCTCGGGGTGCGTACATGCCTGGCCGGAAAACGGCCCTTCGTTAAGGTGGAGGAATTCTAACATTCCGATAGGTCATTGAGTGGTTGACCAGTCTCACGCTATATCATGACAGTCAGTTTTCGGCTTTCTCTACTGAGGTGCTCGTCCGGATGAACCAGGGCACAATCGCAGTAGTTCTCCTGGTGCTACCTTAGCCGATAAACCGAAACGTAAGGCACCAAAACACAGGAGCCGGGCAAACCCAACATTTGACCAAAGACAATGATTCGGAGCTGATTCATATAAGGCCAAACTCGCGACGCCGAACACTCCCTAAGGTATTCGGTATTTATGGTATAAACCGGGCCTAAATAGTGCCCTTTGTAAGAAGCCCCTTGTGTCCAGGTACATGCATTGTTCTGATATGGCCACATGCCAAGACGTCAGCATCATTCTCAATTGTGCTGAGAATTCGGTGGATGTGTGTCAACAAGAGACAGTAAAAAATGTTTACGCAGGGTCTTAATCTAAAAAGAATCATTGGAATGGGTCCCTACTGCACGTCTGCGCCTGTGTCTCCGTTGTGCCGTATCCTGGATGGGTGTAGCACGATGGTCGTCTGTAAAAGAGAGGATTTTAGGTGAAAACATTGTCGTGCAGAGAGATAGTTTTTAAAGAAACCATGTATAATTCAAGATGAGTAAAAATTGCCACTTGTGTGCGCGCGTTGAACCCCTAGTAATTGTAATAGGGGTATGACCAGTATGAATGACATATAGCTGTGCCGGACTCGTCTAACCATGTCTGTGGTCTTGACGACCTATTAAATGCTTTAGTTGGTGAGGCCGTTTTTAGTGTGTGGCTGCCTCTTCGGCGCGCAAAGATCGCTTAATACTTCCGTTCACTGTAATGATGCCATGTGGGCCGGGCATCTTGAGTGTGAGGGAAGCATAGTGTGGTATTGCATTAAAGCGAGCGAAAGCTTCGCGTCCGAGTAGTGCTTGATAGCCACTTTGGAACGGAGCGATGTGGAAGGTTAAATGTTTGCTACGGAAGTTATCGGGAAAGCCGAATATAACCTTTAGTAGCAGGGAGCCCGTGCAATGAGCCCCTGGGCCTGGCATTACTCCTTTAAAGGTAGTAATGCTATGGCAAATTTTTGTTGGGTCTATCCCCATTTCGCGGATTGTATCCTGGTATATCAGGTTTAGACTGCTGCCACCGTCAATCAGGACTCGAGTGGTATCCGTCAATTATTGGGTCTAATACCAGGGCAGCCCATCCTGCACGCCGAATACTTGCTGAGTAATCACGATGGTCGAAAGTGATCGGTTGAGACGACCAGTGGCAGGACTCCGCGGTGATAGGCCCTTGGGCATATTTTCTGGGAGTGCCGTTTTGTTTCTTCCCTTGATCACATGTAACACGTTTACTGTTTTGACTTCTGGTGGAAATTTCTTTTGTTCCCCAGTGTCTTGCTTGAGAGGCTCATCCTCGTCTTCGTTTGGTGTATCCTCCCCCTTGTGTACGGCGTTGAGCTTGCCGGACTGCTTTAAGACCCAACATTCTCTGTGGGTATGATTAGCGGGTTTACCAGGGGTGCTATGGATCTGACATATTTGGTCCAGAATTTTGTTTAGGCTGCAGTTCCTCTCTGGCGCCTTTAGAGGGCGGCTTTTGCTGACCTGGCGGAGAGCTTTTGAATCCGGCGTTTACTGCCGTGCTCTTCGTGTTATCTTGTTTGTTCTGGTGTTTGTTATTGTTGTTGCGCCGTGATTTCCCATTTCCATCTCTAACTTCGGATGTACTGGGGTCGCTGGTGCAGCATCTGGCTAGCCATCTATCCTCACCCGCGCAAAAGCGGGTCATGAGGCTTGTTAATGCTGCCATTGTTCTCGGCTTTTCTTGGCCGAGGTGTCTGGCAAGCCATTCGTCACGGACGCTATGCTTAAAAGCTGCCAAGGCTTCGGCGTCCAGACAGTCGACAATTTGGTTCTTTTTAGTAGGAAGCCTGTTCCAAAGCTTTCAGGCTGACTCTCCAGGCTGTTGAGTTATATGACTCAAATCATCCGCGTCCGGAGGTCGGACATAAGTCCCTTGAAAATTTCCCCGAAAGGCGTCTTCAAGCTCTTCCCAACTTCCAATGGAGCTTTCAAGGAGGCTCTTAAGCCAGTGCCGAGCTGGCCCTTTGAGTTTGAGGGGTAAATACTTAATGGCGTGGAGATCATCTCCCCGAGCCATGTGGATATGGAGGATATAGTCCTCAATCCAGACCCCATGGTCTGTTGTTCCATCGTATGCCTCTATGTTTACGGGTTTGAATGCCTCTGGATATTCATGGTCCAGCACCTCATCGGTGAAACATAGGGGGTGTGCGGCACCCCTATATCTGGGTGTACCGCGTTGTTCGGATGTTTGTTGTGTTGCATCGTATGCTGGAGCACGCTTGCGTGGTCCATAGATGGATCTGGTTTCGCCCTTCTTTAGATGCGAGCCCTCGCGTAGACAGCGTATTGGCTTATGTGCGGCGTTGCTTGCTGCTTTATGTTGGCCGTGAGGTCGTCTATCCGGCCAGATGGTTGTTTTAACTTTTGGTTGTGGGGGGTCTGAGGCCTCCTCATCGAATTCAGGTAGCAACTTCCACTTTGGGTAGCTCTTGGTGGGGCGATTGCCGCCGTACTTCGTTGCTGTGTTGAGTACTTTACTCCATCTAATTTGGAGTGTGTCCTGCGCAGCCTTGAGCCTTTGCTTCTGCTTTTTCAGACTCCTCGCGGTGGCAACAAGCCTTTGGCGGGCATTCTGCTACTCCGGGTGCTTGTCCGGCGTTATGTTGTCCGGACTATCATCTTTGACAGAATTGGTTTGTTCGGTTTGATTCTCCGTATTGCCGTGGTCCGGCGGTGGTTCGCCCTGCTCCAGCGCTGGGTCTGTATGATCGTTATTTCTGCCGAGGCGGGATCTGGGGCGGCGCTTGCGACGCCGCTTTGGCTGCTTCTCGAGGGAACAAGCCTTCGTTGCGTCCTTCCGTTCCTCGTCGTCGTCTTCTTTTGGTATGTCCACCATGTATACGTCATATGATGAGGTGGACGTCCAGCGCCATGTGGGCGGTGGTTCCTCTTCGCCTCCCGCATCGTCGTCCATACCGTCGATGTATTCGGAGTCGAAGTCGAGCATGTCGGTTGAGTCATCGAAAGTGGCTATTAAGTGGGTGGTGGGTGGGCGTCGAATTTCTTCGTCGTCCGCATCCCAATCCTGTTGGCCATAATCCGGCCAGGGCTCTCCTGACAAAGAGAGAGACCTTAGTGAATTCAAAATGTCGCCAAAGGGCGAGTGCTGAAAGATATCCGCGGCAGTGAATTCCATGATCAGCGCCCAATCGGATTCGATTGGCAGGGGCACGGGCGGTTCAGAGTCAGAAAAAGAGTCCGGCACCTTGGGGTCACGGGCTGCGCAGAGGATTAGGCTGGTGTCGGTGTCAAAACCGGCAGATCTCGGGTAGGGGGTCCCGAACTGTGCGTCTAAGGCGGATGGTAACAGGAGGCAGGAGACACGATATTTTACCTAGGTTCGAGCCCTCTTGATGGAGGTAAAACCCTACGTCCTGCTTGATTGATATTGATGATATGAGTATTACAAGAGTTGATCTACCACGAGATCATAGAGGCTAAACCCTAGAAGCTAGCCTATGGTATGATTGTTGTATATTGTTTATCGACTAGCCTAGCCTCGGTTTATATAATGCACCAGAGGCCTAGCATAACAAGAGTCCTAGCCGAATACGCCGGTGGGGAGAAGTCCTTGTCTTGATCGCCAAGTCTTGTGGAATCTTCCTTGTATGCAGCAGCTGTCCGAACTGGCCCATGAGTATACGGCCATGGGGGTCCTCGGCCCAATCTAACTGACCGGGAGACGACGTGGTGAGTACCCCCTAGTATAGGACACTGTCTCTGAACCATTCTTCAAGTTGGGGACGCTCCTCGATTCTTCTGAATTGTTCTTCATCTTCGGTTGTTGGTCTTGAAAACTGGTTCAACAAATCTTCTCATCTTCGATCTTGAGGATCGCCGAAATGCATTCTACGAGTTTACACGTCAGGTATCCGAGGAGCCCCTTTAAGTTTCCGGGCTTTATCAATGCCTTGTTATTTTTATGCCACACCTCGGGTTTGAAGTTGTTTCCGGGAGGCAGTGTCCTCTTGCGTCCGAGCTCTAACGCCGGACTGCATTCGAGGTATCTTTTGAAGCCGAGCACCAATGCCGGACCGCTTCCGAGCTCCAACACCGGAATGTATCCGAGCTCCAACGCCGGACTATGTCCAAGCTCCAACGCCGGATTGTATCCGACCTCCAACACCGGACTATATCCAGGTGTCATAAATCACCTTGGTTCAAAAATTTGAAGGAGTTTAGCCGAGCTTAATGCCGGAAATGCCCTCTATGGAGCCAGCCACTAGCGCCCGAGCTTTATGCCGGACTGCTTCCGAGGTGGTGCACCACCCCGACTGTGGGCCGATGTTTTGTCAATATTTTTTATTGGTGCAAATTATTCTCTGCCGATATATATAGTTAGTAGCCCTCAAGGTGTGTATTGGCCTAAAACCCGAGATGCACCTGAAGGATGACATAAGACCGCTAATCCCAGTAGCCGCTGAGACTCAGGTTGATTTGCAAAATCGGTCTGAGGATCAACTCCTAGCTCGGCAGAATACTTCGGGACACAAAAAGTGGCGTGCTCAGTCCTCAAGACTCAGGTTGGGTGCGGCCGACCAACCTGAGGATCAAAATCTCCTTGGAAACTGTATTGCACTTAAAATTTTCTGCATTGGACAGGCAATGCAGTAGCCCCCGAGACACTGGTCGGGTGGCAACACCAGATCAAGGGATCGATGTGCCCCTTTAATATTTCTAAATAATAAGCCCGAAGCCCAGTAGCCCCCGAGCCTTAATGCGGGCACGGGTGGCCGAATTAAGGATCAATTTCAATAGTAAAATCACAAATTATGTGTAATGACTCGATGTATCCAAGTACTTTATGTCATTAATGCTCGGATCCACATTGTACAAAACTTTGTTGATCGACCATCGGCTTCCACCTCCTCGGCCAGTAGCCGAGGAGTGTTTGTCCTACTTTATAAAGCCTTTATGAGGGCAAAGATTTACGACAAACAAGGCAATCTGGCCATACGGTTTTATAAACAAAGGTACACAGAGAGATATGTTATATTACTGTTTAACATAAGAAATGTCTTCCAAAGAAAATAGTCCCGCTATCGGTTCCTTTCTTTGGTTTGTCATGCTAAGCATGATCATGAAACCTCAGATCTAATGTAAGAGCAAAATATTGAGGATTTAGTTTGGCAGGCTAGTTACTAGCCCCCGGTAGTGTTCGGCGATAGTCGAGGTCAAGCCGTAAACACTTCGGCCATTGTTATGAATGGCCCGTCATTTAACACAGTCATCGGATCGCTGACCAGTTTACGCTTATTGTGACAGTCAATTTTTGGCTTTCTCCACTGAGGTGCTTAACCATGTAAGCTGGAAGCACAATCGCAGTGGTTCTCCCTTTGCACGCCTAGCCGAACACAGCGGAACGTAGGAAGCAAGTGCAGGAGCCGGGCAACCCAACTATTGACCGAAGACACAATTCGAAACCGAGGCATATATAGCAATATCCGAGAATGTTTTTGCCGAATCTCTAAAGGTGTCCGGCGTTGCACTGCAAGACTTGTGCTGAAAACACACAAATAGTTTAAAAGTGCCAAAAGCTTGGAAAACCTAAAAACATCAGTAAAAACATGACGTCCGAACAAGATCAAGTGTTCGGTGCCAATCCGAAAATTGGTCTTAGAAAAAAAGAGTGCTTCTGTCGTGCTTTAACATGAGACATCCTATCTCAAGACTCCAAGCGAGTCAGCCTACGGCTGCAGCCTCCTATCCCGAAGGCGGAGTGCTTCTCGTTAGACCAGTTTAGCGAACTAAACTCGAGCGGTCACTAGAGAGAAAATGGGTTATCTGGCTATTGACCACACACTCTCGTCGAAAAAGGAGCGATAGAAAAAGACTTTGCAACGACCAAGAAGAAAACATATTTACTATAAAATAGCTCATATAAATTTTAAGAGCCTCCAAGTGACTTGGGTAAAAGAATGATTGCATGTACCGAAGTACTTATATCATATCTATGTTCAACCGAACTTTAAACACGTCTTAACCGACCGTCGGCTTCTCCCTCTTCGGTCAAGGACCGAAAAGTGTTATGTACTCCATCTGTCGAGAATATCGACGGTGTTTCCAATAACCAGGCAATCAGGCCATAAGGCTGTAACAGACAAAGCGCGCTCAGAGAACTTATGCTATATTACTGCGAAGTGTAAGAAGCATCTTCGAAGAAAATAGTACCCCCACCGATACCTTTCTTCGGTGCTCATTGTTATTATGAGACTTGTGCAATAGATTTTTTGTACTCATGAGTTCCTTTGTGTGCCGACCATAATTGAAAACAATAAGAGCGCTAGCTTTCGGCTTCACCCAGTCTGAGGTCCAGCTCGGGTGACCCGATCGTGACAATCGCAGAGGTGCTCCCTTTACTCCCTAGCCGAACAATCGGGAACATAGGAGTAAACACAGGAGCGAGGCAACCCAGCTTGCAAATCGCTTAAGTCAATATGGTGCATATTATGGCGTAATACACGAACAAGGAACGAAGCCGTACAACTATAATCATATGCAAGAAGAAAAGCTTCATGAAGGAAGCCCCCAAATGAATTGGGTATTTGAATTTATGTGTCACGAACAAAGTTTGGACAAGGAAATTATTTACAAGCAACTTTTTTCCAAAAAAGTATAATGCTTGGTCAAACCGAACACAAGTTAGAAATTAAAACTTTGAGCATGAAAGCGACTTAGCTGGTTAATGTGTTCGGTATTGATGACGCGGTCCGAACTTGATGCGGGACAAGGTTCCATCCCCCAAGCCGGTCCCGAGGTGGCGGAGCGGAGAGCTCGACACGCCGAAGTGGTGACATAGCACGGTTAATGCAGACCGGCAGAGTGACGCCGAAGTCTCTGGATCATTTTCCTGTGCACAAAAAATAGTGCAAACCGGAGATAATAGTAATAATGATAATTAAAAAAATGTTGCATAATAAATAATTTATGCAAAGTGAGTAATAAAAGAAATATGGCCTGGCGCCGAAGTCAATGTCAGTGCAGGGCGTCGGCGTGATACGGTGAAGGCGTGACAAAGCCTGAATTCACAGGTCAGTCCAAGCTCCGGATGCGGTGTTCGCCGGACTATGTACGGAAACTGACCGAACCACCATGCGACTGTCGTTAATGCGGCCACCATTTGATAGAACTGTGTATATATGATGGACAAACCAGAGTAATAATTCCTTGGGAAAAATGAACCAAACAAGCAAAAAATACTGGGATTAATAGCACCTGGTTTATTTGTTATAGCAATCCGAAGGAAGGTGATTCCCAAAATTGGGACTCGATCCGCACACCCATTGCCTGATGGGCGATAAAACAACGGCACAACAATGCTGACAAAGGTTGGCTCGCCGAGGCAAAGCCCTTCGGTCCAGCTAACATGACGGAGCTGGTCGGCTAGTGACGTCGAAGTGTCCGGAGTAGATTGATGAAGAGATGGCGAAGCCCCCGGTCCAGCCGAGATGTCGAAGCCTCGATGTCAGCCGATGAGTCGAAGTACGTCGACGTGATGGACACCAGCTTGAAGAAGCAATAGTGCGGCCCTGCCGATGCAGGTCGTGACGTGGTCGATGCTGGCTTGATGAAGCGACCGTGCGACGATGCCGGTATGCCCACTCCGTGTAATCCGTGGGGCGGCGATGTTGGTGATGATTTATCCTTCACGATGCTGGACTCTTGTTTGGCTTGCCGAGATGATGATCCGAAACAGTTGAGCTCGGCTCAACAAAGTGACGACGTGTCTAGCGCAGGTCGGCAGCCGTGGAGCAATATTGCCGGACTAGTTTGACACCAGCATGATGTTGAAGATCATGTTCAAAAGATCTTAAAGTTAGTGAGATGTGTTCGGGAACAAAACACAATACCCCATACAAAACTTCCTTCAAAACGGATGTCTGAATTCCCGTTCATAAAAAAGACGAACTCGGGTCGGATTCGTTTTCGCGCAAAAACAGATCCGAAAAGTGATGCACTAATCGGAAGGTTCCCGGAGTTTGGACGGTCAGATTGAGCTGAAATTTTGAGAGGTGGTAGATAAAGGAATTCCGCAGCCGACCAACGGTTGGATTTTCCAAAGGACGTCCGAGCTAGAAGCTGGACACCACGCCCTAAACTCATCCAGATTCCCATCCAGATTTGATAGGGCTTCGATATATCATGGATTGCCAGAGATTCCTCCATCGGAACTCGACGAAATTTTCCAGGGTTGTTGTAGACTAAATTCCGCACAATTCCACCAAAGCGATTGTTAAGAAGACACTTGAGGAGGCGATGGTGGCGGACACAAGTTTGTTGTCCAGAAAAACAGCACGGTCGCCCGAGGGCAATGTTGACGTTGAGCCCCCGGGCTCCCTGGATGATTCCCCCATGATCTTGATAGATATCGGAGTTCATGTTTATAAAGGCCCTCATCCGAACATGACGATCGGAGGTAGGGCGTAGTCCTTGGTCAAATCAAGGTGACCAGTCGAGCTGGTGACGAAGATGCCTAAGTCGCAGTTGATCTGCAGGCGACCCATCAACCTTTTGTCGAACATACAGCGGAACTCTCAATGAAAGCACCAATGTGGGTGTCAAAACCGGCGGATCTCGGGTAGGGGGTCCCGAACTATGTGTCTAAGGCGGATGGTAACAAGAGGCAGGAGACATGATATTTTATCCAGGTTCGGGCCCTCTTGATGGAGGTAAAACCCTATGTCCTGCTTGATTGATATTGATGATATGAGTATTACAAGAGTTGATCTACCACGAGATCGTAGAGGCTAAACCCTAGAAGCTAGCCTATGGTATGATTGTTGTATATTGTTTATCGACTAGCCTGGCCTCGGTTTATATAATGCACCAGAGGCCTAGCATAACAAGAGTCCTAGCCGAATACGCCGGTGGGGAGAAGTCCTTGCCTTGATCGCCAAGTCTTGTGGAATCTTCCTTGTATGCGGCAGCTGTCCGAACTGGCCCACGAGTATACGGCCATGGGGGTCCTCGGCCCAATCTAACTGACCGGGAGACGACGTGGTGAGTACACCCTAGTCCAGGACACCGTCAGCTGGTGTTCGGCTCGATCGCCGTGAGACTGCAGCCCCTGTGGCGGTGTCTAACCACCCGTCCTCGATTGGCGCAGTTGGCTCCGAGCTAAGGGTCAGAGCAGATGCGGGTGCGGCCTCTGGGGTACTGTTAGGCGGCAGAGCTAGGTCATACCCATCGTGACAGTGCGGCGCGCCCGGCTGTGGCTCGAATCCGTCGAAGATCAAGTCTCCGCGGATGTCGGCCGTGTAGTTCAAACTTCCAAATCTGACCCGACGGCCAGGGGCGTAGCTTTCAATCTACTCCAGATGGACAAGAGAATTAGCCCGCAGTGCAAAGCCTCCGAATACGAAGATCTGTCCGGGGAGAAAAGTCTCACCCTGGACCGCATCGCTATCGATGATAGTAGGAGCCATCAAGCCTAATGGCGACGACACAGAGGAACTCTCAATGAAAGCACCAATGTTGGTGTCAAAACTGGCGGATCTCGGGTAGGGTGTCCCGAACTGTGAGTCTAGGCCGGATGGTAACAGGAGGCAGAGGACACAATGTTTTACCCAGGTTCGGGCCCTCTTGATGTAGGTAAAACACTACTTCCTGCTTGATTAATATTGATGATATGGGTAGTACAAGAGTAGATCTACCACGAGATCAGAGAGGCTAAACCCTAGAAACTAGCCTATTGTATGATTTTATGTTGTGGTTGTTGTCATACGGACTAAAAACCTTCTGTTTATATAGACACCGGAGAGGGTTAGGGTTACATAAGGTTGGTTACAGAGGAGGAGATATCCATATCTGTATTGCCTAGCTTGCCTTCCAAGCCAAGTAGAGTCCCATCCGGACACGAGACGGAGTCTTCAATCTTGTATCTTCATAGTCTAACAGTCCAGCCAATGGAGATAGTCAGGCTGTCTGTAGACCCCCTAATCCAGGACTCCCTCAGTTACCCACACCCGTATTGATGAGAATCCCGTGATAAGGGGATACAATCTCTTCTTCAACAAGACGTGCCAAGAAAACCGCCTCGCAATATGTGCAATAGCTGGCTGAGAATAACGGTTCGAATAATGACCGGGCCATGGCGTGATGTCATGTTATGAAAAGTTATCAGCTGATTAGTTTGTGGAAATATTATACTCTCTATGGTGGTATGTGGAATTTGTTTTGCAGAGCCGTACACTATCCTTGTGTTCGAAATCTTCTATGGAGTATTCGGAGGAAGAACCTGCCTTGCAATGCCGAAGACAATCTGCGCACCGGACTCATCGTCATTGAAGCCTGGTTCAGGGGCTACCGAGGGATTCCTGGATTAGGGGGTCCTCGGACAGCCAGACTATATCCTTCGGCCAGACTGTTGGATTATGAAGATACAAGATTGAAGACTCCGTCCCATGTACGGGTGGGACTCTCCTTTGCGTGGAAGGCAAGCTTGGCAATTCGGATATGTAGATCTCCTCCCTTGTAACCGACTCTGTGTAACCCTAGCCCCCTTGATACGTCTCCAACGTATCTATAATTTTTGATTGCTCCATGCTATATTATCTACTGTTTTGGACATTATTGGGCTTTATTATCCAGTTTTATATTATTTTTGAGACCAACCTACTAACCGGAGGCCCAGCCTAGAATTGCTGTTTTTTGCCTATTTTAGGGCTTCAAAGAAAAGGAATATCAAACGGAGTCCAAATGGAATGAAACCTTCGGGAACGTGATTTTCTCAACGAACAAGACCCAGGAGACTTGGACCCTACGTCAAGACACAAAAGAGGAGGCCACGAGGTAGGGGCGCACCTACCCCCCCCCCCCAGGCGCGCCCTCCACCCTCGTGGGCCCCCTGTTACTCGACCGACGAACTCCTTCCCCCTATATATACCTATGTACCCCCAAACGATCAGATATGGAGCCAAATCCCTAATTCCACCACCGTACCTTTCTGTATCCACGAGATCCCATATTGGGGCCTGTTCCGGAGCTCCGCCGGAGGGGGCATCAATCAAGGAGGGCTTCTACATCATCACCATAGCCCTTTGATGAAGTGTGAGTAGTTCACCTCAGACCTACGGGTCCATAGTTATTAGCTAGATGGCTTCTTCTCTCTTTTTGGGTCTCAATACAATGTTCTCCCCCTCTCTTGTGGAGAACTATTTGATGTAATCTTCTTTTTGCGGTGTGTTTGTTGAGACCGATGAATTGTGGGTTTATGATCAAGTCTATCTATGAACAATATTTGAATCTTCTCTGAATTCTTTTATGTATGATTGGTTATATTTGCAAGTCTCTTTCAATTATCAGTTTGGTTTGGCCTATTAGATTGATCTTTCTTGCAATGGGAGAAGTGCTTAGCTTTGGGTTCAATCTTGCGGTGTCCTTTCCCAGTGATAGTAGGGGCAGCAAGGCACGTATTGTATTGTTGCCATCGAGGATAACAAGATGCGGTTTTCATCATATTGCATGAGTTTATCCCTCTACATCATGTCATCTTGCTTAAGGCGTTACTCTATTTTCATTAACTTAATACTCTAGATGCATGCTGGATGGCGGTCGATGAGTGGATTAATAGTAGTAGATGCAGGCAGGAGTCGGTCTACTTGTCTCGGATGTGATGCTTATATACATGATCATGCCTAGATATTCTCATAACTATGCTCAATTCTGTCAATTGCTCAACAGTAATTTGTTCACCCACCGTAGAATACTTATGCTCTTGAGAGAAGCCACTAGTGAAACCTATGGCCCTCGGGTCTATCATCATCGTATTGTCTTCCAATACTCAGTTATTTACTTTGCTTTTATTTTACTTTGCATCTTTATCATAAAAGTACCAAAAATATTAGCTTATCATATCTATCAGGTCTCACTCTCGTAAGTGGCCGTGTAGGGATTGACAACCCCTTATCGCGTTGGTTGCGAGGATTTATTTGTTTTGTGCGGGTATGAGGGACTTGCGCGTAGCCTCCTACTGGATTGGTACATTGGTTCTCAAAAACTGAGGGAAATAGTTACGCTACTCTGCTGCATCATCCCTTCCTCTTCGGGGAAAAACCAACGCAGTGCGCAAGAGGTAGCAAGAAGGATCTCTGGCACTGTTGCTGGGGAGTGTACACAAAAGTCAATATACCAAGTACCCATCACAATCCCTATCTCCCGCATTACATTATATGCCATTTGCCTCTCGTTTTCCTCTCCCCAACTTCACCCTTGCCGTTTTATTTGCCCTCTCTCTCTATCCTCCCTCTCTTTTTCTGTTCGCCTCTTTTTCATTTGCTTGTCGTTATGGCTAGCCCCTTATCTTCTCCGTTGTCTCTCGAGAATGAAATTCTAAATTTTAAGCAAAGGGAGGGAGAAAATCTAAAAGACGCTTGGTATAGAATTTGCAATGCTCAAAATAGATCTACCAGGAAGCAATCTACTTCCGTTCTTCTTTGCAATTTTTATGTAGACGTTACTCCTTGGCACAGATATGTCCTTCATACTATTACCGGAGGGAACTTCTTGGGTAGCCATACTTTTGATTCCTATAATACTCTTTTGTTTGGCTCACCTCCTCTTTTGGTTAACGGAACCGTATTAACTTTGGAGCATGTAATGCAAAGGCTTGAAATTATTGAAAATAAGGTTGCTACCGTAGAGTTGATCAAAAATTTGGATAAAAAGATCCACAACCGAATCTCCCAATATGGAACCCAAGTAGGAGTCACTTTGAAAAATATTAAAGAGAAGGAACCCATAGTTAATGAAAAAATAAATCATGATTCCACTAGGATTGATAAACTTGAGGATATTATTACCACCTTGGGAACCGCTTTTTCTTCCGTAAAAAATACTCCAAGTCCTCCTACTAAAATTTCCAAGCTTATGTATGTTCCTAAAAATAAGGGTGAATCCTCTAGTAAGGAAACTGCGGATCTCAAATCTATAAGTATTCATCCCAATCTTTTTGCTATCATTAAGGAACCATTTGTTACAAATTATTTTTTTCGATATTGTGCCTAAAAGTTTGATAATCAATAAAAATAAAGAAATTCCTAAATATGGTAGATGCCTCATTGAAGAATTGCCTACCAAAGATGGCAATACCTAGATCTATCCTTGCTTTTTATGCCTAGCTAGGGGCGTTAAACTATAGCGCTTGTTGGGAGGCAACCAAATTTTATTTTTATTCCTTGCCTTTTGCTCCTGTTTAGTAATAAATAATTTATTTAGCCTCTGTTTAGTTTGTGTTTTTTGTGTTTAATTAGTGTTTGTGCCAAGTAGAACCGCTGGGAAGACTTGGGGATAGTCTTGATATCTTGCTGTAAAAAAACAGAAACTTTAGCGCTCACGAGAACTGCTGACATTTTTATTTGGAAAGTGATATTTAGTTAATTCTTTTTGCAGATGATTGATAGATAAATTCCTCACATTAATAAATTTATTTTAGAATTTTTCAGGTTCCATATATTGCGCTAGCTACAGATTACTACAGACTGTTCTGTTTTTGACAGATTCTGTTTTTCGTGTGTTGTTTGCTTATTTTGATGAATCTATGGCTAGTAAAATAGTTTATAAACCATAGAAAAGTTGGAATACAGTAGGTTTAACACCAATATAAATAAAGAATAAGTTAATTACAGTACCTTGAAGTGTTCATTTGTTTTCTTTCGCTAACGGAGCTCATGAGATTTTCTACTTTGAGTATTGTGTTGTGAAGTTTTCAAGTTTTGGGTAAAGATTTGATGGATTATGGAACAAGGAGTGGCAAGAGCCTAAGATTGGGGATTCCCATGGCACCCCCAAGATAATCTAAGGACACCTAAAAGCCAAAGCTTGGGGATGCCCTAGATGGCATCCCATCTTTTCTTCTACTTCTATCGGTAACTTTACTTGGAGCTATATTTTTATTCACCAGATGATATGTGTTTTGCTTGGAGCATCTTGTATTATTTGAGTCTTCATTTGTTAGTTTACCACAATCATCATTGCTGTAGACACCTTTTCAGAGAGCCATACATGATTTGGAATTTGTTAGAATACTCTATGTGCTTCGCTTATATCTTTTGAGTTATATAGTTTTTCTCTAGTACTTCACTTATATCTTTTAGAGCACGGTGGTGGATTTGTTTTATAGAAACCGTTGATCTCTCATGCTTCACTTAGATTATTTTGAGAGTCTTAAAAAGCATGGTAATTTTCTTAAATAATCATAATATGCTAGGTATTCAAGATTAGTAAAAAACTCCTAGGAGTGTTTCGAATACTAAGAGACGTTTGATGCTTGATGATCGTTTTGAGATATGGAGGTAATAATATCAAAGTCGTGCTAGTTGAGTAGTTGTGAATTTGAGAAGTGCTTGTGTTGAATTTTGCAAGTCCCATAGCATGCACATATGGTAAACGTTGTGTAACAAATTTGAAACATGAGGTGTTTTTTTGATTGTCTTCCTTATGATTGGCGGTCGGGAACGAGCGATGGTCTTTTCCTACCAATCTATCCCCCTAGGAGCATGCGCGTAGTGCCGAGGTTTTTGATGACTTGTAGATTTTTGCAATAAGTATGTGAGTTCTTTATGACTAATGTTGAGTCCATGGATTATGCGCACTCTCACCCCTCCATCATTGCTAGCCTCTTCGGTACCGTGCATTGCCCTTTCTCACATTGAGAGTTGGTGCAAACTTCGCCGGTGCATCCAAACCCCGTGATATGATACGCTCTTTCACACATAAACCTCCTTATATCTTCCTCAAAACAGCCACCATACCTACCTATTATGGCATTTCCATAGCCATTCTGAGATATATTGCCATGCAACTTTCCACCATTCCGTTTATCATGACACATTCATCATTGTCATATTGCTTAGCATGATCATGTAGTTGACATAGTATTTGTGGCAAAGCCACCGTTCATAATTCTTTCATACATGTCACTCTTGGTTCATTACATATCCCGGTACACCGCCGGAGGCATTCATATAGAGTCATCTTTTGTTCTAGCATCGAGTTGTTATCATTGAGTTCTAAATAAATAGAAGTGCGATGATCATCATTTTCTAGAGCATTGTCCCAAGTGAGGAAAAAAAAGAGAAAGGCCATATAAAAAAGGGCCTAAATAAAGAAAAAGAGAGAAAAAGAGAGAAGGGACAATGTTACTATCCTTTGCCACACTTGTGCTTCAAAGTAGCACCATAACCTTCATTATAGAGAGTCTCTTGTTTTATCACTTTCAGATACTAGTGGGAAATTTTCATTATAGAACTTGGCTTGTATATTCCAACAGTGGGCCTCCTCAAGTGCCCTAGGTCTTCGTGACCAAGCAAGTTGGATGCACACCCACTTAGTTTCTTTTGTTGAGCTTTCATACATTTATAGCTCTAGTGCATCCGTTGCATGGCAATCCCTACTCCTTGCATTAAGATCAATCAGTGGGCATCTCCATAGCCCATTGATTAGCCTCGTTGATGTGAGACTTTCTCCCTTTTTTTCTTCTCCACATAACCCCCATCATCATATTCTATTCCACCCATAGTGCTATGTCCATGGCTCGCACTCATATATTGCGTGAAAGTTTATAGTTTTGAGATTGCTAAGGTATGAAACAATTTCTTGGCTTGTCATAGGGGTTGTGCATGATGAGAGCATTCTTGTGTGACGAAAATGGAGCATGACTAAAATATATGACTTTGTAGGGATGAACTTTCTTTGGCCATGTTATTTTGAGAAGACATAATTGCTTTGTTAGTATGCTTGAAGTATTATTATTTTTATGTCAATATGAACTTTTGTCTTGAATCTTTTGGATCTGAATATTCATACCACAGTTAAGAAGAATTACATTAAAATTATGCCAAGTAGCACTTCGCATCAAAAAATTCTGTTTTTATCATTTACCTACTCGAGGACGAGCAGGAATTAAGCTTGGGGATGCTTGATACGTCTCCAACGTATCAATAATTTTTTATTGCTCCATGCTATATTATCTATTGTTTTGGACATTATTGGGCTTTATTATCCACTTTTACATTATTTTTGGGACTAACCTACTAACAGGAGGCCCAGCCCAGAATTGCTGTTTTTTGCCTATTTTAGGGTTTCGAAGAAAAGGAATATCAAACGGAGTCCAAATGGAATGAAACCTTCGGGAACGTCATTTTCTCAATGAACAATACCCAGGAGACATGGACCCTATGTCAAGACACAAAAGAGGAGGCCACGAGGTAGGGGGGCGTGCCTACCCGCCTAGGCATGCCCTCCACCCTCGTGGGCCCCCTGTTGCTCCATCGACGTACTCCTTCCTCCTATATATACCTATGAACCCCCAAACGATCAGATACGGAGCCAAAACCCTAATTCCACCGCTATAACTTTCGATATCCACGAGATCCCATCTTGGGGCTTGTTTCGGAGCTCCGCCGGAGGGGCATCGATCACGGAGGGCTTCTACATCATCACCATAGCCCCTCCGATGAAGTGTGAGTAGTTCACCTCAGACCTACGGGTCCATAGTTATTAGCTAGATGGCTTCTTCTCTCTTTTTGGATCTCAATACAATGTACTCCCCCTCTCTTGTAGATAACTATTCGATGTAATCTTCTTTTTGCGGTGTGTTTGTTGAGACCGATGAATTGTGGGTTTATGATCAAGTCTATCTATGAACAATATTTGAATCTTCTCTGAATTCTTTTATGTATGATTGGTTATCTTTGCAAGTCTCTTCGAATTATCAGTTTGGCTTGGCCTACTAGATTGATCTTTCTTGCAATGGGAGAAGTGCTTAGCTTTGGGTTCAATCTTGCGGTGTCCTTTCCCACTGACAGTAGGGGCACCAAGGCACGTATTGTATTGTTGCCATTGAGGATAACAAGATGGGGTTTTCATCATATTGCATGAGTTTATCCCTCTACATCATGTCATCTTGCTTAAGGCATTACTCTGTTTTCATTAACTTAATACTCTAGATGCATGCTGGATAGCGGTCGATGAGTGGAGTAATAGTAGTAGATGCAGGCAGGAGTCGGTCTACTTGTCTCGGACGTGATGCCTATATACATGATCATGCCTAGATATTCTCATAACTATGCTCAATTCTGTCAATTGCTCAACAGTAATTTGTTCACCCACCGTAGAATACTTATGCTCTTGAGAGAAGCCACTAGTGAAACCTATGGCCCTCAGGTCTATCATCATCATATTAATCTTCCAATACTTAGTTATTTACTCTGCTTTTTTACTTTGCTTTTTATTTTACTTTGCATCTTTATCATAAAAATACCAAAAATATTATCTTATCATATCTATCAGATCTCACTCTTGTATGTGGCCGTGTAGGGATTGACAACCCCTTATCCCATTGGTTGCGATGATTTATTTGTTTTGTGCAGGTACGAGGGACTTGCGCGTAGCCTCCTACTAGATTGATACCTTGGTTCTCAAAAACTGAGGGAAATACTTACGCTACTCTGCTGCATCATCCCTTCCTCTTCGGGGAAAAACCAACGTAGTGCTCAAGAGGTAGCACCCCTCCGGTGTTTATATAAACCGGAGGGTTTAGTCCGTAGGATAACAATCAGAATCATATGCTAGCTTCTAGGGTTTAGCCTCTATGATCTCGTGGTAGATCAACTCTTATAATACTCATATCATCAAGATCAATCAAGCAGGAAGTAGGGTATTACCTCCATCGAGAGGGCCCGAACATTGTGTCCCCCGCCTCCTGTTACCATCCGCCTTAGACGACCAGTTCGGGACCCCCTACCCGAGATCCGCCGGCTTTGACACCGACAGGGCACCCCATAGACACACAAGTTGATCATTGATCTTTAGCCGTGTGCGGTGCCCCCTCCACCATAATCCACCTCAGTAATGTCATAGGGGTGCTTAGGCGAAGCCCAGTTCTGGTAACAACATCATCACCGTCATCACGTCGTCGTGCTGATGAAGCTCTCCCTCAAAGCTCTACTGGATCGTTAGTTCACGGGACGTCACCGGGCCGAACATGTGCAGACCGCGGAGGTGCCGTATCTTTGGTACTAGATCGGTCGATAGTGAATCCGTATGACTACATCAACCGTGTTGTCATAACGCTTCTGCTTACGGTCTACGTGGGTACGTAGATGATACTCTCCCCTCTCGTTCCTATGCATCACCATGATCATGCGTGTGCATAGGAATTTTTTTAAATTAGTGTGTTCCACAACATTGCTATTCCAGAATGGAAGTTTAACCATATCGAGATGGACTTTGTTACTGGATTTCCTAAGTCCAAGCGTGGGAATGATGTTATTTTCGTTGTCATTGACAAGCTTACAAAAGTGGCTCATTTCCTTCCAATCAAAGAATCTATCACAGCAGCTCAGTTGGCAGAGCTATACACCTCCAGAATTGTCTCCTTGCACGGCATTCCACAATTGATCTCTTCAGACCGCGGAAGCATTTTTACTTGTAAGTTCTGGGACACCTTCCAAAAGGCCATGGGCACCAACATTCGCTTCAGCACATCCTTCCATCCTCAAACAAGTGGCCAAGTCGAGCGAGTAAACCAAATTCTCGAAGATATGCTCAGGGCTTGTGTCATCTCTTTTGGTATGAAGTGGGAAGATTGCCTTCCATATGCCGAGTTCTCCTACAACAACAGCTTCCAAGCGAGTTCAGGCAAGGCCCCATTTGAATTTCTCTATGGCAGAAAGTGTCGTACTCCTCTCCATTGGTCAGAGACTAGTGAACGCCAACTTCTTGGCAATGACTTGATCACAGAAGCTGAAGAAATGTGTAAAGTCATCCATGAAAATCTCAAAGTCGTGCAATCGCGCCAGAAGAGTTACTATGATAGCAAGCATCGTGACTTGTCTTTCGAGATTGGAGACCATGTCTACCTCCGCGTCTCTCCAATGAAAGGTACTCGACGCTTCGGTATCAAAGGGAAGCTTGCCCCGAGATACGTGGGCCCTTTCAAGATCTTTGGAAAAAGTGGCAACCTCGCCTATCAACTTGAGCTTCCGTCCAACTTTGCAAACGTGCACGATGTGTTTCACGTGTCACATCTTTGCAAGTGCTTCAAGACCCCCGAGCGCACTATCAACTTCGAAGAGATTGATCTTCCAGAAAAACATGTCTTATCATGAGCAACCGATTGCTATTCTTGAAGAAGCCAAGCGCAAGACTCGCAACAAGTCAATCAAATTCCTGAAAGTGAAGTGGTCACACCATTCCGACCGAGAAGCCACCTGGGAGCGCGAGGATCACCTCCGTTCTAAATATCCAGAGTTCTTTTAGTCCTAGATGTCGGGACGAGATCCTCTTGTAGTGATGGAGTGTTGTAACACCCCGTATGTAACTTTCCATATTTGTAACTCCGACTCTTGCCATTTCCAGCTTTATGATATGATATTCCCTTCGTGGTTGGGCTTTTGTCTTTCGTTTTGTATTTTGTTCATGTCATGCATTTCATATCATGTTACCATGTGCATCGCATTTGCATTCGTGTTTGTCTCATGCATCCGAGCACTTTCCCCATTGTCCGTTTCGCAATCCGACACTCCCACATGCACCCGGTGCACCCCTCTTGTCTCTTTTCCTGAGCGGGAGAAAAACGTTCTCGGAATGGGCCGAGATTTTTCAAGTGGCCTTGGTACATCACCGGTAGGCCGCCTGTCAAATTTCGTTCCATTTGGAGGTCGTTTGATGCCCCAACGGTTAACCGGGTAACCACGAAGCCTCTTTTTGTGTGCAGCCCAACACCCCTCCAAAACAGCCCAATAACCCATTTAAACCCCCTCCATGCTCTCCGTTGTTGGATCGCGATCGTGTGGGCTAAAACCGCACCTCATTTGGACACTCCTAGCTCCCTCTACCTATAAATATGCATCCCCCTTCAAAAATCACGGACGAAACCCTAGACAAACTCCTCCCCGCGCCGCCGGACGCGTCCGCCCGCGCCGAACACATCCGCCGGCCACACCACCGTGACCAATCGCCCGCCGACATCTCAGCGCCGCCACCGCCCGGGCCTATTCACTACTAGGAAAAGGCTAATTAGTGGCGCACCTGTTTTGGCCATTAATGGCGCACTACAGGTGCGCCACTATTATCACGCCACTAGTAACAAGTACTAATGGCGCACCCCTGGTGCGCCACTAGTATCCCAGATAATAGTGGCGCACCTAGCAGTGCGCCATTAATATGTCCCCTGGTGCGCCATTACTATGCCTCCCAGGGGCCATATTTACCTTGTGCTCTCGGTTACTAATGGCGCACTTCTAGATAATGCGCTACTAGTGTGTTTATTGCAGTGCGCCACTAAAGTGCAGTATGGTGCGCCACTACACAACTAGGAAAAGGCTTATACATTGAAGTTTCCCAGTAGTGTGTGTTTTGGTCCCCGTGCTACTGATAATTAGGAGTAGCGTGTGTTACAAACCGCGCTACTGGTGTCGGATTTCGGGTTCTGGCAGACCCTTGAGGTTCGAACACTGGGGTGCGCGCGGAGATCTCTCCCCTACCGATCTACGTCCAATCTCCTCGCATGATCTAAGCTGGAAACAACGAACAACACAAGGGACATGAGGTTTATACTGGTTCGGGCCACCGTTGTGCTGTAATACCCTACTCCAGTGTGTGGTGTGGTGGATTGCCACAAGGGCTGATGATGAATAGTACAAGGGAAGAACATCCTCGTGAGAGGTGTTCTTGAGCTGGTGCGATGAACTGCTTGGGTGAGTTCAGTCGCCTCTCTCTCTCTCTGCTAGGGCTCTATCAGATCTCTAGATGTCTCTCCTCTTGGGTGTCCCCCTCTACTCTGTGGTGGCTAGCTCTATTTATAGAGGCCCTGGGCCTCTCCCCAAATAATGAGTGGGAAGGGCGCCAACAATTGGCCATTTTGAAGGGGAACATCTAGTAGAAATTATCCTGACCAAAGGTGGTCTTCGGCTGCCAAAAGCACTGGTGATGACGCCATCTTGGGCTCCACGGTGACCTCCGTCCTGCCGCTCTGCTGGTCTTGGTCTCGTTGCACCGGAATGGCAACCTTTGACCGATGCCTTGTCCTGTGCTTGCCCCCTTTGAACCAAAGGGGAAACAAGGACACTACGCAGGCCGACGCCCGCCTGGCGCCCACCTGGTCTCGATCGTCATGGCTTGCGTCACGGGCTCCTCGCGAGGTATCCTTGCCTTGATCTCTCCGCCTCCTTGCGAGCCTGCCTGATGAGGCTGCCTCTGAGGAAGCTTCCTGTCGTCCGCCCCGCGAGGCTTGGCCCCTCGCGATGGTCTTGAGCTTCAGCTGATGAAGATGGGCCGCGCTGGGGCCCCACTTGAGCCACGCCATTGGCCGCAGGCAGGCAAGTCTGGGGACCCCCGTTCCTAGGACGCCGACAGTAGCCCCCGGGCCCAAGGCGCGCCCGGGCTTGGCCTAGCAGGGAAGCGAAGGGGCAAGCGTGAAGCGCCGCGGGCCCCAATAGCTGGCGGCCTTGGGCGCCATGTGGCGATTGATTGGTCATGGACGTTTGCGCTTCCCCACGACGCCTCGGCAACAGCTCGACTTGACAAGTCCCTACATGCAGAGAAATGGGTCATGATTACCTGCGATCGTGGTGCTCGGCAGTTGGCCTCCTCCGACTATAAGTACGGAGACGCGTGAGCCTCGTCAGCTTATCCCTTCCTGCTGCTCCTTTCCTTCTTCTTCCTCGTTCTTGCATCTCCTTATGCTAATGGCACCAATTCACCGGTTTTCTGCAAAAGAGAAGGGAAAGGCCCCCCGAGAGGGTCCTGACCCACTTCCGCCGAAGAAGCGGCTGGTCCTCTGCCACCGAGATGAGGGTGGTCAGCAGGAGGCACCGAGGCCCTGGTATGGGCGGCCGCCGCCTGGGTTTCCGCTACCCTTGTACGCCCGCGTCGTGGGTCCTGGGGGAGAAGGCGTCGAGCAATAGCGACAGTGCCGCCGTCGATGCCGGCGAGTCATGGTGGTGCGCGTCGTTCCTCCTGGAGTCCATGCCGAGCGCTCCTCTCGCGAGCTCGTGCTCCAGGCCGCCATGCCTCCAAGCTCTTGGATTCGCCTTCCTCCTTCCTTCGCCTTCGAGATGCCGCCGAGCGGGGCTCTGGAGCTCTGGCTGCAGCACGCTGACTGCAGTACCCTTGCTTCCGGAGCGGAGGTCGTGGTCGTCGCTCCAGGCAAGCTCTTCATGACCCGGGGCTGGGGCGAAATCACCCGGGTCTGCCGGACGGTAGGTGCCCTCGTAATTCATCTTGAATATGACGGCGCCTCCTTAATGTTCTTCAAGGTCTTCGATGCTGAAGGACACCGGCTGGAGTGCTACCCCAGGGAGAGCGGCAGGGGCAACGAACCGGCAAGGACCTGGCCCGCCCATCGGCCCACCAGCAGCTCCTCAGGCAGAAGTGGAGGAGCTGGGGAATCCAGCGGCTCCCCCGAGCTCCTCGTGACTCCGGAGACGAGCGACAACAGCTACGAGCCCCCGAACTCACGCCGTGCTCGGAGCGGAGCAGCTGCATCCAGCCGCCGACGCCACTGATCTGGATGGGGTTGGCGCCGACGTTGGGCAGCCCACTGTTGATGATGGCGTCCCTTGCGTAGGTGCGGGCGATTAGCGTTCCTTAGGATTAGTACTTTTGTTCCCTGCGAGGAATCGAAGCAACACCCTGTGGGGGTATGTAAGGCGCCTGCCGTGTCTTTTGTGAACATTATATCTTAATATGAATCAATGCGAGGTGCTTGTCTTGTCCTGGTTCGGCTCCCCCTTTCTATCCTCAAGAGGACATGGCGCTCTACGCCGACAGCTCCCAGTCCTCAGGCAAGCTTCAGTCGTCGCTGGTATGCCAGGTCACGATGCCATGGTCAAGGCCAGGAGGTGAGCGGACCAAGGTCCGGTAAGAGTCCCCGAGTCGCGATGCTCGGGAGGTCCCCTTTAGCGCTCAAGCAGCCCTCACTGGGCGAGAAAGGAAGGCAACGTCGCCATGAGAGAGCCGCACTGGGCGAGGGTTTGGCGCTGCGTTGATCCAACTCCTATAAGGGCGTGACTTATCTCTTGAGTCTGGTGTAGTTCCTTGGTGAAGCGCCCGGCCTGAGTGGTGGTAGCTGAGGCGCTGCTGGGTTAGGTCCTCGCGAGCTTCTTCGCACTCCCCCGCACTTTCCTTAATGCTCTACGTCCTCAGGTCCCGGCCCTCGAGGGAGCTCAGCCGCCGCTGGTATGACAGGTCACCATGCCGTGGGTCAAGGCCAGGGGGTGAGGGCTGGAGATCCAGTAGGAGCCCATGAGTCGCGATACTCAGGCGCCCCCCTTTTAGCGTGCAAGCGGTCCATGCTGGAGAGAGGGAGAGACAGCTCGCAGCGTCCCCACCGTTGCTCCTGGAGTAGGTCCTACACACCAATCATGAAGAGAAACAAGACATGTCGTTACGGATGCCAGCCAACCTTTGGTTGCTCTGGTGAAGTGATTGGGGCACTGAGGGCCTGGTGAGGTGGCACCATGCAGGGCTACCGCGGCCAAAGCTCGACCACTCAGGTTTATCCGTGTTGCAGGGACGGACCTGTGCACAAATGTCGTGCCAGAGCGAGCGGCTCCATAGGTAGGCGTCAATCGAGCAGGCGATTAGGTCGGGTATGTTAAGCACGCAGGAGGAAATTCATTTTAAATAGACGCGAGAAAAGCAAACGCTGCTGGGCCAGGCCCGAGCGGCTCGGGGATGATGCAGCCTGAGGGGCGCCCCCAACAAGGTAAGTAAAGAGCATAAGCAAAATGGATACATGTCAGGGACGGACCCACGCGACCTGGGAATGATGCGGCCCTGTCGGCGCTCCCAGCTAAAAATGGAACGTAGAAAGATGTCACCTGGTGCCGTTGTAGATGGAGTCATGCTGAAGAAGTGGGCGATGCGCGATGATGACGTCGACCCTGACGAGCCCCCAGGCCTAGGAGCCTCGGGAGGCTCTGGGGGCGCAGGTGGGTTTCCGAGGGCCATCTCCATCTCCGCCAGGACCGCACAATGCCTGACCTCCTGGGCCTCCAGAATGCTCCTCAACAGGCGCTGATGAGCGGCGACTGCATTCGGCAGGCCGAAAGGCATGCGAACGTAGCTGTGGGGTGGACCCTTGCAACGCCCCACGCGCGAAGACCAGAGGCGCTCTTGAGACGCCGCTCGGTTGATCCCTGGCACGTTGATGCAGACGCGCAGCGCACCATCCTCGCCTAGATGTGGGGCCACGGTGGGCAAGCGTTGGCTGCCGCGCATGACTCTCGACTCCTGTAGCTCCTGGGTGTTCCTTGCGATGAACACATGTGGGTTTGGTCTTCCTTGCCTTGTACCTTCCTGAGGGGAACGTTCCTGGAAGCACCCCTCCAAGTGGTGCCCAAGCGCCTCCCTTGCGACCTTGGCAAAGTCGGTGGCTCTCCAAGAAAGAGCCCCCGAGCCCCGCCTGAGGAGGGCGCCGGATGCGCCTTCCTATGTGAGAGAGGGTGGCGCTCCCTGATTGGGCGCAGACCCTGACGCAACACCTCTGGAGGCGACTGCCTCCTTATGGCTTGGGCCAGGAGAAACCTTCTTCTTCTTAGGGGTCGCCTCGGGAATTCTTCCGTTCCTGTGGCCCGGGTCTTCGATTGCTGTGGCTTGGAATGCGCGCTCAAGCGAACACACTGCGTCCCTTTCTTCACAGGTACGGTGATGACTCCACCGCTTCCTGGCATCTTGAGGACATTGTATCCATGGTGAGTCACTGCCATGAACTTGGCCAGGGCTGGGTACCCGAGGATGGCGTTGTATGGCAGACGGATGTGGGCGACGTCGAAGTCGATGAGCTCGGTGCGGTAGTTGTTGCGCTGCCCTAAGGTGACTGGAAGGCGAACCTGCCCTATTGGAACAGTGGAACCATCAGTGACTCCTGAAAAGGGCTTGGTCGGCTGAAGCTGATCGTACGACACTTGGAGATTGTCGAACGTCTCGACGGATAGGACGTTGAGTCCTGCTCCACCGTCAATGACGGTCCTGGTGACCTGCACGTTGCTGATGAATGGGGAGCAAAGCATCGGGAGGACTCCGGCCATTGCCGCGCACTTGAGCTGATCCGCCGAGTTGAACGTGATAGCGCACGCAGACCACCTGAGAGGGCGCGTGGCCTCAAGCTTGGGGAGGACTGCATTCACCTCGCGAGCAAACTGCTTGAAAATGCGCTGTGAGGCTGGGGCCTACGCTCCACCCAAGATGCAAGCGATTGCGTGCAGCTTCTGGAAGCCCCCAGCTCCCTCGTCTTGATGTTGGTCTTCGTTCCTCCTTGGCGGTGGCGGCAGAGGAGGAAGGCCTGCGTTGCTGTGCGGGCGATCCTCACGAGGCTGATCTCTCCAGCCTCCCTCACGAGGCTGGTCCTGCCAGTGATCCTCGCGAGGTTGGTCACGCCACCCTTGGCGAGCGCCCCGATTGTCGGGACCCCGATTCCAAATCACATCGATCTAGCCAGTAACACCTCATATCACTTTGCGGCGTCACGCACGGTATCCCCACGGGTGTCGCCTTACCCTGGCCCGGGACCGTTTGCGCCTTTTGGCTCGCGTATATGATTGTGTCGCTAGCATCCATATGACAGACAACCCAGGCCGACATGGCTAGTCGTGAACCCAAAGCGGCACTAACCTATGGGAACAGGCATACATGATTCACATCGAGCGTGTCGGTCAACAGCGTGTGAATCCGGGCTGTAGCACTGGGCTAACAGGACTCCGGGGAACCCGGGCTGTAGCAGGCTAGGCAGGACTCCGGATGTCACCGCGTGACATTTCCCCGAAGGGACAGACGCAGGAACGAAGTGAAACACATGCCGGCCAGTCAAGTGTCCTGAGCAGTAGTGCTGGGCTAGCAGGACTCCGGTGAACTGGGCTGTAGCGGACTGCTATGGCTCAAGGAAGCACTAGACTACATTTCCCCATAAGAGAGACTGCCAAGGATAAACAACTAGATTGTCGGATCCTACACATAGCAATACACGTCACACGTACGCATAACATGCAAGTATGTGCTGTACAACATGGCATCACAACATAACGCAAACTCATATAGATAAAGGCTCAGAAGAGCCACATAGCATTAATACAAACAGGGGTCACATGACCCATCATTCAGAGCATACAAGCAACGGAAGCATGACATGTCTGAGTACAGACAACTACAAAAGAAAAAGGCCGAGAAGCCTGACTATCTACAAGTCCCTCCAAGGTACAAGATCGTAGCCGAGGTAACAAGCTACTCGTCGAAGTCCAAGCGGTACTACTAGTGAGACAGATGTCTTACCTACAAAACATAAATAAAGCAAACGTGAGTACAAAGGTACTCAGAAAGACTTACATCAGATCCTATCATACATGCATTTGTATCAAGAAGGTAATGTGGGGTTTAGTTGCAGCAAGCCATCTTTGACTCAGTGGCTATCCTGTTCTACGACAACGAGAAACTTCTTTGAGATGAGGAAGCGCACACGAGTCCACTAATCACCACATCAATACACTACTATGGATCCATCCTCGTCTCCTTACGAGAAGGCCATCCATAGCACTCACACTTGTCTTGAGCATTTTAGAGTATCCACTTAAAGTTGTCTATGTACCACGTAAGCATCCAAGAAGTCCATAACCGAGGACACGGCTATTCGAATAGATCATGATAACCCTGCAGGGGTGTACTTCTTCACACACGCTCTCACCACTTATCACCATGTACACGTCATGTATCTCGGCAACCTTCAAACGGAAGCCTGGCGAGGGTGTCGGCCATGACCTGACTAACCACGCAAGACTCTAATCCGGGTTTATCACCTATTTGGGTTCCATCCGCAAGAAGATCCAGCCGGGGTGTCGCTCACGGCCCCAAACGATGTGAGCAGGGTTCCCAAGCCCACCATCCGGGTGCCACTTGGTACACCATGCCACCTGTGCCTACTCTGTCCCGAGCCCACCCTGCCGGGTGCCACTCGGTAGAAAAATAGCACTACCTACAACACCAGAAACTATTTGCAACTCCTGGACAGAGATCAAGTTGGCTAATAAGTCGAGAGGGGTCGAGTTACCGGAACCCGATGTGTGGTAGCAGCTAGTCCTTGGACAACATACACAGAACTCAAATTCATTCCTACACATGCTTAACTCTCAACATCAGAACATAGCACTGTACTCTAATTCATTCCCAATGAATCATACCTGACATACTCTAAGCAATAGCAGGCATGGCATGGCAAGAACACAACATAGCTCAAGCAACTCCTACACATGCTAGTGGGTTTTAACTATTTACTGTGGCAATGACAGGTCATGCAGAGGAATGGGTTCAACTACCGCAGCATAAAGTAGCAGTTGAATCGTTGTTGTCTAAATGCAATAAATGAGAGCAGGAGCGAGAGAGTAGGATTGTATCGGAATGAACAAGGGAGGTTGCTTGCCTGGTAGATCAACAGGGGGGCACTGCTCCTCGGACAGGTACTCTCGAACACTCTCCGGAGCAGGACCTATCGAGAAGGAATGGTGTCGGAAATCAAAACACAAGCATATGAAACATTATGATGCATGAACATGGTAATGATGTTATGATTGCAATAATGCATCTAGCAACCATTTAAATGAAGTCCATATGGACCAAGGGTTCATATGCACTCCATATTTAGCATTTAAAATGCCATTATCATGTTTTCACTTATACAGTGGTATAAGTTGGTTGAACATGCATGAAAGTTGTACAGATGGATAGATTGAATTTTTCTGATAATTTTTCATATATAAATTATTTCAATCTGAGCTACGGTTGAATTTCTATGAATTTTTGAAGTTTAGAACATTTTCTGGAATTTTCCAATTAATTTTAAACCAGAAAATGAAATATTGCGTCAGCATTGCGTCATGCCTGTGTCAGCAGGTCAACGGAGCTGACCAGGTCAAACCTGATGTGTGGGGTCCACATGTCAGTGACCGGTTAGTTAACAGGGGGTTAGTTTATCCTAATTATAGGATTAGTGGCGCTGGGGCCCACTGTCAGTGTCAGGTTTAGTTAAATGGTGACTAGCCTTAAGCTAATCACCTAACCCATGGGGCCCACCTGACGGGCCCATGAGGTCAAACCCCACCGGCGTTTAACCGCCGGCGAGGCCGAACACGGCGGAGGGCTCGGGAAACGCCCTCCGGCGACCATTTAGGCGGCGGAGATCATGGACGAGAAGCTGGAGCTCGTCCGCGTCGTTTGGAGCAAGCGGGAGGCTGCGGGGGTGCCTGAGCTCACCGGAAACGAGCTCGAGGTGGCGGCCGGAGCACGGATCCGGGCAAAAACGGGCTGCGGGGCACGGTAGGAACTGCGGAGGCCCTCTACGGCCTCCTGGCGTCACTAGGAGCACGGTGACGCGCGCGGGAGCGGCTGGCTCGGCCTCTGGCCACGGTGGCGCCATGGCCGGTGGTGATGAGGTCTCGGGCGCGGTAGCTGAGCTAGCTAGGCGGGGCAAACGAGCACGGGGAGGAGGGGAGAACGAAGTAGAGCTCACGGGGAGATCGTAGACGTCGTCAGTGAGCTCGGGGAGGCGCTGAGGTCAACGGTGCGGCGATGAGGATCCACGGTGGCCGGAGATGAAGACGACGGCGATGGAGGCGCTCCAGGGCCTCCCGAGGCGCGTGGCTCGACGGAGAGGTAGACGCAAACGTGGCGGAGCTTGCAGACACGGAGAGAGGGCGAGGGGGAGTCGGTGGCTACGGCAACGGCGAGCGGCGGCGACGCCAGCGCTCGGGCGGGTCGAGAGAGAGGAATCCAGGGGAGGAGGGAAAGTGAGAGAGAGTGAGAGAGGTGCGGGGCGGTGCGTGGCGTCGCGCAGAGCGACCAGGGCAACGAGGGGGAGGCCAGCCAGGCAGGTGGCGTGGCGGCACGGTGGCGCGTGCGCGTCGGCCACACGCCCTGTCCTTCTGGCGAGAGGTCAGGGACGACTGGCGTCGGCCAGCTGGTTGGGCTGGCCTGCTGGGCCGTTGGGCTGTCAGGTAGGAGGCCTAGGTAAGGTTTTTCCCTTTTGTTTCTTTTTTCTATTTTCTGCCATTTGTTTCCTGATTTAGTAAAATACTAAATCAACTTATTTAATTCTGTCAAATTTTGGAGGGACCTAAGGGATTAATCCAAAGCCCCTCACCAAAATTCAGAATTATTGGACAATATTTTATATATATAAAAATATTTATCCAACGCAAATAATTACTGGATTAATTCCAAATGTCCAAAATAAATATTTATGAGCTCCTAAAAATATTGGTTTGATTTTTACCTCTGACCAATATTTTCAGAGAGTAACATGAACATTTTCTTGGACCTTTTTGGAGCAATTTTTATATGGATTATTTCCAGAAATGAATTATGATGGTTTCACACATTCCCATTTCAAATTTAAATGGAATTTAAACATGATGCACAAATGACTAGCTGGTCTAGGTCATACCAGAACTAGGGATGTGACAACTCGCCCCCACTCAAAAAAATCTCGTCCCAAGATTCAGGAGTCGGCGGAAAGAAAGCAGGGTACTCAAGTCGAAGACGATCTTCACACTCCCAAGTAGCTTCTATCTCGGAATGATGAGACCACTGAACCTTGAGAAACTTGATGTTATGACGTCGAGTGACACGCTCTGCTTGATCAAGGATGCGAACAGGGTACTCTCGATATGTGAGGTTATCTTGGAGATCAAGCGTTTCGTGGTCCACTCCGCGGATGGGATCCGAGAAGCAACGCCTGAGTTGAGAGACATGGAAAACATCATGAACTCGAGAAAGATGTGGGGTAGTTCCAACTTGTAGGCAACCTCTCCTTGTTTAGCGAGAATGAGAAAGGGACCAATGTAACGAGGAGCCAACTTGCCCTTGATACCGAATCGACGGGTACCCTTCAAAGGGGTAACCCGAAGGTAAGCTTTGTCGCCAACTTCATAAGCCACTTCGTTATGACTACGGTCATACTGGCTCTTATGACAAGATTGGGCTGTTTTCAAATTCTCACGAATGATGCGAACTTGCTCTTCCGCCTCCTGGATCATATCCGGTCCAAAGAATTGTCTTTCACCGGGTTCTGACCAGTTCAAAGGTGTTCGACATCTTCGTCCATACAGAACCTCAAAAGGAGCTTTCTTGAGGCTGGATTGGTAACTATTGTTATAAGCAAACTCAGCAAAGGGAAGACACTTCTCCCAATCCATACCGAATGAGATAACACAAGCTCTAAGCATGTCTTCAAGAATTTGATTGACCCTTTCCACCTGACCACTTGATTGAGGGTGGAAAGCGGTACTGAAGGAAAGATGGGTGCCCATGGCAGTTTGGAAACTCTCCCAGAAATGAGAAGTGAAAAGACTACCACGGTCTGAATTGATCTCTAGTGGAACGCCATGAAGTGACACTATTCGAGAAATATATAAGTCAGCGAGCTGACTAGCAGTGATACTCTCTCGAACAGGTAGGAATTGAGCCAGTTTGGAAAGACGATCAATGACTACGAAGATATCATTATTCCCTTTCTTGGTCCTGGGAAAACCGATGATGAAGTCCATACCAACTTTATCCCATTTCCATTCAGGAATAGCTAAAGGCTGAAGGGTGCCAGCAGGTCTCTGATGCTCTGCCTTCACGCGACGACAAACGTCACAGTTAGCAATAAACTAAGCGATTTCTCTCCTCATCCTAGTCCACCAGAACCTCTGGCATAGGTCCTGATACATCTTAGTACTACCGGGATGAATCGTGAGAGGAGATTCATGCGCCTCCTTAAGGATTAATTTCCGAAGATGCTGCTTCTTGGGGACCACCAGGCGATTCCCGAAGAAAACAACAGCCCGATCATCTATAGAGAAACTACCAGCAATGCCCTTGGCAATGTTTCTCTTGATCCGGGTAATCCCCGTATCATGCTTCTGGGCTTCTATGATATGATCCACAAGAGTAGGTTTCGCCACCAAGGTAGAAAGGAACCCGTGAGGAGCAATGTGAAGGTTAATCTTACATAATTCCTCATGGAGAAGTGGTTGGCCCTGCTGCAACATGAGATTGTTGCAATAGGACTTACGACTTAGCGCATCAGCCATGACATTCCCCTTGCCTGGGGTGTAGGTAATCCCTAAGTCGTAATCTGAGATCAACTCCAACCAACGTCTTTGCCCAAGGTTCAAATCTGGTTGGGTGAAGATATACTTGAGACTCTGGTGGTCAGTGTAAATCTTGCAACGTTTACCAAGAAGGTAATGTCGCCATGTCTTAAGTTCATAGACTACGGCTGCAAGCTCTAGATCATGTGTAGGATAATTCTCATCATGTGGATGCAACTGTCGAGATGCATAGGCAATCACATGGCGATCTTGCATAAGAATGCAACCTAGTCCCTGTCATGAGGCATCACCATAGATAACAAAGTCCTTAGTGAAGTCTGGTGGCACAAGTATGGGGGCAGAAGTCAGGCGTCTTTTCAGTTCCTGAAAACTGTGCTCACACTGTGGGGACCACTCAAAATTTTTATATTTCTTAAGAAGTTCCGCGAGAGGTTTGGCCACTTTGGAGAAGTTCTCAATGAAGCGGCGACAATAAGTGGCTAGGCCAAGGAAACTACTAACTTGCTTAACTGTTTCAGGCGGAGTCCAATCAAGAACGGCCTGAACTCTCTCGGGATTGACGGCAATGCCCTTACCAGATATCACGTGGCCTAGGTAGGTCACTTCTGGCAACCAAAATTCGCACTTGGAGAACTTGGCATAAAGGTGGTGCTCTCTGAGTTTTTCTAGCACAAGTCTAAGATGTTCGGCATGCTCTTCCTCGTTCTTCGAGTAAATAAGGATATCATCAAGGTAAACCACGATGAACTTATCTAAGTACTCCATGAAGATTGAGTTCATCAAGCGGGAGAATGTAGCTGGAGCATTGGTTAGACCGAAGGACATGACGGTGTAGTCATACTGGCCATAACGAGTGACAAAAGCCGTCTTAGGAATGTCCCCATTTTTGATCTTGATTTGGTGGTAGCCTAACCTCAAATCCATCTTTGAAAAGACTGAGGATCCAGCAAGCTGATCATACAAATCGTTGATCCTGGGGAGCGGATACTTGTTCTTTATCGTGACCAAATTAACGGGACGATAATCTACAACCATCCGGTCTATACCATCCTTCTTCTTGACGAAGAGGACGGGGCAAGCCCAGGGAGAAGAACTAGGACGAATGAAACCCTTTTGCAAGGATTCATCAAGTTGTTTCTTAAGCTCGGCTAGTTCTAAGGGTGCCATCTTGTAAGGTCTCCAAGAGATAGGAGTCGTTCCTGGGATAAGATCTATGACAAATTCTACATCTCTGTCAGGTGGAATGCCTGGCAGTTCCTCTGGAAAGACATCCGGAAAGTCACGGACTACCGGGATATCTTCAAGGTCTAGAACAGGGTTGGCATTAAGAGAATAGAGCGGACGCTTTGCAACTCTGGTGGAGACAGCGACTATCTTGCCAGATGGATGTGTGAGCTGAACAGACCTGGTGTAACAATCAATCTTGGCATAATGAGCTTTCATCCAGTCCATACCCAAGATGATGTTAATATCTGTAGACTTGAGGGCTATAAGTGATGCAAGGAATACAAGTCTGTCGACAAGGATTTCATTACCATGGCTTACACTAGAAGTTTGCCATTTGGATCCAGGAGTTTGAATTACTAGTGGAGAGGGCATATCACAAAATGAGATGTTGTGCAAGTTAGCATACCTTTCGGAAATGAAGGAGTGAGATGCTCCGGTATCAAATAAAATCGATGCTGGATGGCAATTGACAAGGAGTGTACCAAGAACGACATCCGGATCAGCATGAGCGTCTTTAGCTGAGACGTGATGCACACATCCACGTTCAGCGGGAGCTAACTTGACACTAATCATCTTGCGTGATGGCTTACCACGGCCAACAGACTTCTCAGGCTAGGGAGGAGCATATTTGGTTTGAGAGCAGTCATGTGCATAGTGTCCTGGCTCTCCGCATGTGAAACAAGTCCCTGAAGTAGGACGTGGACCCGCTTTGGCAAGCGGTCTACCAATAGGCCTGGGTGGAGCATACTGCTGAACTGGGTGAGGTGCCACAGAAGATGGCCTTGGTGTATAACCGGGTGGAAGAGCGGAGTTCGAAACCCAAATCCGACGCTTCTGCGAAGTAGAACCGGAGGAAGAACCCAAATCACGGGTGTGCTTACGAGACTCCTCATAAGTGAGCTGAGCTGTCTCTGCATTAATGGCCTTGTTCACAAGAGCCTGGAATGTATTGCAATGATGCAAGTGGAGATCACGACGCAACTTGGGGTTGAGACCCTTCCGGAACCTAGCCTGCTTCTTGGCGTCCGTGGACACCTCTTCTGTAGCATAGCGGGCAAGGTTCTCAAACTCTCTACTGTAAGCATCAACAGTCATCTTACTCTGAGTGAAACTACAGAACTCTTCTCTCTTGCGGTCAATGAGAGCCTGAGGGATGTGATGCTCGCGAAAAGCCTCAGTGAAATCTCTCCAGGTAGGTATCTGGCCAGCTGGAAGCATAGCCTCATAGTTCTGCCACCAAAGACTAGCAGGACCTTCCAGATGATAAGCAGCGTAGGTGACCTTGTCACTTTCAGCTACGTTCGCAGAACGCAGCTTGTGTGTGATACTACGGAGCCAGTCATCTGCATCAAGTGGTTCAATGGAATGATGGAAGGTAGGTGGTTTCAGACCAATGAAATCATAGATGGTCGCTGACTCTTTGTGCTGATGGGAGGTGTTCTCCTCAATACGTGCTAACAAGCGGTTAGACTCTCTCTTGTTCTTCTCCATCTCCATCATGAACTCTGCCAATGAAGGCTAGTCGGGTGGATCCTCATCCCTACCATCTCCGTGGTTCCGGCTATAAGCAACAGAACTTCGGCTAACCGACGACATCCTGAAGAACCAACCAAGGAAACAAGGATGGATTCAGCATCATCATAAGGATGTAGATTATAGTACGAGAAAAATACTATCTCTTGAACTCCTAGGACAATTCCGGCAGCATAACAGCAGTAAAATGCTCGAAATGAGACATTCTGCAAAAGATGGGGTAGCACCATACTCATCATCCTCACTCAAGGTTCTGGGATATTACTAAATAGGCTACACCGGAGGTACTCAAACTGGGATATGACTCAGATCAACCAAACCTTAGAGACTACGGAGTAGTAACACGTGATCCTGATAGACGGAAGAGAAAGCCTAGTTCCTTAACCCCGTATGAAAGATAGGATGGCTCAGATCAGAAGGCATGAGGCATAAGGAGTAAAAAGAGCCTTACGTTCCCTTCCACAATCAATTCCCCTATATAGCTAAAGAATTTCTAGACTCAACTTTGACCAGGTTGGCTTGGTAATCCTACAGGCAGTCACGCTCTGATACCAAAGCTGTCGGGAC
Source organism: Triticum urartu (assembly GCF_056163025.1). NCBI lineage: Eukaryota > Viridiplantae > Streptophyta > Magnoliopsida > Poales > Poaceae > Triticum > Triticum urartu. The sequence goes on along the minus strand of NC_141879.1, from coordinate 143,685,910 downwards.
CATGATTCCAAATCACATCGATCTAGCCAGTAACACCTCATATCACTTTGCGGCCTCACGCACGGTATCCCCACGGGTGTCGCCTTACCCTGGCCCTGGACCGATTGCGCCTTTTGGCTCGCGTATATCATTGTGTCGCTAGCATCCATATGACAGAGAACCCGGGCCGACATGGCTAGTTGTGAACCCAAAGCGGCACTAACCTATGGGAACAGGCATACATGATTCACATCGAGCGTGTCGCTCAGCAGCGTGTGAATCCGGGCTGTAGCACTGGGCTAACAGGACTCCGGGGAACCCGGGCTGTAGCAGGCTAGGCAGGACTCCGGATGTCACCGCGTGACATTTCCCCGAAGGGACAGACACAGGAACGAAGTGAAACACATGCCGGCCAGTCAAGTGTCCTGAGCAGTAGTGCTGGGCTAGTAGGACTCCGGTGAACCGGGCTGTAGCGGAATACTATGGCTCAAGGAAGCACTAGACTACATTTTCCCATATGAGAGACTGCCAATGATAAACAACTAGATTGTCGGATCCCACACATAGCAATACACGTCACACGTACGCATAACATGCAAGTATGTGTTGTACAACATGGCATCACAACATAAAGCAAACTCATATAGATAAAGGCTCAGAAGAGCCACATAGCATTAATACAAACAGGGGTCACATGACCCATCATTCAGAGCATACAAGCAACGGAAGCATGACATGTCTGAGTACAGACAACTACAAAATAAAAAGGCCGAGAAGCCTGACTATCTACAAGTCCCTCCAAGGTACAAGATCGTAGCCGAGGTAAGAAGCTACTCGTCGAAGTCCAAGCGGTACTACTAGTGAGACAGATGTCTCACCTGCGAAACATAAATAAAGCAAACGTGAGTACAAAGGTACTCAGCAGGACTTACATCAGATCCTATCATACATGCATTTGTATCAAGAAGGTAATGTGGGTTTTAGTTGCAGCAAGCCAGCTTTGACTCAGTGGCTATCTTGTTCTACGAGAACGAGAAACTTCTTTGAGATGAGGCAGCGCACACGAGTCCACTAATCACCACATCAATACACTACTATGGATCCATCCTCGTCTCCTTACGAGAAGGCCATCCATAGCACTCACACTTGTCTTGAGCATTTTAGAGTATCCACTTAAAGTTGTCTATGTACCACGTAAGCATCCAAGAAGTCCATAACCGAGGACACGGCTATTCGAATAGATCATGATAACCTTGCAGGGGTGTACTTCTTCACACACGCTCTCACCACTTATCACCATGTACACGTCATGTATCTCGGCAACCTTCAAGCGGAAGCCTGGCGAGGGTGTCGGCCACGACCTGACTAACAACGCAAGACTCTAATCCAGGTTTATCACCTATTTGGGTTCCATCCGCAAGGAGATCCAGCCGGGGTGTCGCTCACGGCCCCAAACGTTGTGAGCAGGGTTCCCAAGCCCACCATCCGGGTGCCACTTGGTACACCGTGCCACCTGTGCCTAGTCTGTCCCGAGCCCACCCTGTCAGGTGCCACTCGGTAGAAAAATAGCACTACCTACAACACCAGAAACTATTTGCAACTCCTGGACAGAGATCAAGTTGGCTAATAAGTCAAGAGGGGTCAAGTTATCAGAACCCAACGTGTGGTAGTAGCTAGTCCTTGGGCAACATACACATAACTCAGTTCTTAGGGACGGTTCCAGTGAGACAACCCACCATGTACTCCAACATGGCCTGTCACCGCTACCATTACCAAATCGTGTTCACACGCTTAACTCTCAACATCAGAACATAGCACTGTACTCTAATTCATTCCCAATGAATCAGACCTGACATACTCTAAGCAATAGCAGGCATGGGATGGCAAGAACACAACATGGCTCAAGCAACTCGTACACATGCTAGTGGGTTTTAACTATTTACTGTGGCAATGACAGGTCATGCAGAGGAATGGGTTCAACTACCGCAGCATAAAGTAGCAGTTGAATCGTTGTTGTCCTAATGCAATAAATGAGAGCAGGAGCGAGAGAGTAGGATTGTATCGGAATGAACAAGGGGGGTTGCTTTCCTGATAGATCAACAGGGGGGCACTGCTCCTTAGACAGGTACTCTCGAACACTCTCCGGAGCAGGACCTATCGAGAAGGAACGGTGTCGGAAATCAAAACACAAGCATATGCAACATTATGATGCATGAACATGGTAATGATGTTATGATTGCAATAATGCATCTAGCAACCATTTACATGAAGTCCATATGGACCAAGGGTTCATATGCACTCCATATTTAGCATTTAAAATGCCATTATCATGTTTTCACTTATACAGTGGTATTAGTTGGTTGAACATGCATGAAAGTGGTACAAATGGATAGATTGAATTTTTCTGATAATTTTTCATATATAAATTATTTCAATCTGAGCTACGGTTGACTTTCTATGAATTTTTGAAGTTTAGAACATTTTTTGGAATTTCCTGATTAATTTTAAACCAGAAAATGAAATATTGCGTCAGCATTGCGTCATGCCTGCGTCAGCAGGTCAACGGAGCTGACCAGGTCAAACCTGTTGTGTGGGGTCCACACGTCAGTGACCGGTTAGTTAACAGGGGGTTAGTTTATCCTAATTATAGGATTAGGGGCGCTGGGGCCCACTGTCAGTGTCAGGTTTAGTTAAATGGTGATTAGCCTTAAGCTAATCACCTGACCCATGGGGCCCACCCGACGGCCCGCGAGGTTAAAGGGGTCAAACCCTACCGGCGTTTAACCGCCGGCGAGGCCGAACACGGCGGAGGGCTCGGGAAACGCCCTCCGGCGACCATTTAGGCGGCAGAGATCACGGACGAGAACCTGGAGCTCGTCCGCATCGTTTGGAGCAAGCGGGAGGCTGCGGGGGTGCCTGAGCTCGCCGGAAACGAGCTCGAGGCGGCGGCCGGAGCACGCCTCCGGGCGAAAACGGGCTGCGGGGCACGGCAGGAACTGCGGAGGCCCTCTGCGGCCTCCTGGTGTCACCAGGAGCACGGTGACGCGCGCGGGAGCGGCTGGCTCGGCCTCTGGCCATGGTGGCGCCATGGCCGGCGGCGATGAGGTCTCGGGCGCGGCAGCTGAGCTAGCTAGGCAGGGCAAACGAGCACGGGGAGGAGGGGAGAACGAAGTAGAGCTCACGGGGAGATCGTAGACGTCGTCAGCGAGCTCGGGGACGCGCTGAGGTCGACGGTGCGGCGATGGGGATCCACGGCGGCCGGAGATGAAGACGACGGCGATGGAGGCGCTCCAGGGCCTCCCGAGGCGTGTGGCTCGGCGGAGAGGTAGACGCATACGTGGCGGAGCTTGCAGACATGGAGAGAGGGCGAGGGGGAGTCTGTGGCTACGGCAACGGCGAGCGGCGGCGACGGCAGCGCTCGGGCGGGTCAAGAGAGAGGGATCTAGGGGAGGAGGGAGAGTGAGAGAGAGTGAGAGAGGTGCGGGGCGGTGCGTGGCGTCGCGCAGAGCGACCAGGGCGACGAGGGGGAGGCCAGCCAGGCAGGTGGCGTTGCGGCACGGCGGCGCGCGCGCGTCGGCCACACGCCATGTCCTTCTGGCAAGAGGTCAGGGACGACTGGCATTGGCCAGCTGGCTGGGCTGGCCTGCTGGGCCGTTGGGCTGTCAGGTAGGAGGCCCAGGTAAGGTTTTTCCCTTTTGTTTCTTTTTTCTATATTCTGTCATTTGTTTCCTGATTTAGTAAAATACTAAATCAACTTATTTAATTCTGTCAAATTTTGCAGGGACCTAAGGGTTTAATCCAAAGCCCCTCACCAAAATTTAGAATTATTGGACAATATTTTATATATATATAAATGTTTATCCAACGCAAATAATTACTGGATTAATTCCAAATGTCCAAAATAAATATTTATGAGCTCCTAAAAATATTGGTTTGATTTTTACCTCTAACCAATATATTCAGAGAGTAACATGAACATTTTCTTGGACCTTTTTGGAGCAATTTTATTTGGATTATTTCCAGAAATGAATTCTGAGGGTTTCACAAATCCCCATTTCAAATTTAAATGGAATTTAAACATGATGCACAAATGACTAGCTGGTCTAGGCCATAACAGAACTAGGGATGTGACAACGATCATCCCATCGTCCGCCACCTCTTCCTCCTCCTCGGCCATAGCCCCTGTCGTTGCGCTCGGGGCCTCGGCCGACACGTCCGTCTCTCACGGCCCTGAGCTCTTGACATTCGTTGGTGTTGTGGGTGTGGAGGTCGTGGTACACGCAGTACCGGCTGCCCTTGGATGACTCAGGCTGATCCCTGCCTCGCTTGGTGTCCGGTTCCGCTGCAAGCACGGCACCCCCCTTGCGCTTCACGTCCTTGGCCTTGGGCTTCTCTTCTGGGTCGGCAGCCGGGAGTTTGAGGAGGGAAAGGCACCCTTCCTCAGCCCTGGCGTACTTGGTTGCCAAGTTGAACAGCTCCAGGCATGTGCATAGGTCTTCATGGATTGCTAGCTCCTCCTTCATCTTGATGTCGCGTACGCCATCGGAGAAGGCCGAGATGATGGCTTCTTCAGCCACCTTGGGGATCTTGAGGCGAGCGTTGTTGAAGCGCTGGATGTATTTCTGTAGGGTTTCCCCTTGCTGATGCTTGATGCGGCGCGGATCGCTCACAGCCGGTGGCCGGTCACGAGTGCCCTGGAAGTTGGCGATGAAGCAAGTGCGCATCTCATCCCAAGAGGAGATCGTGCCAGGAGCCAGGTTCAGGAGCCAGGTGCAGACCCCGTCCTTGAGGGCCATGGGAAACCAGTTCGCCATGACCCTTTCATCTCCGTTGGCGGCTTCGATGCATAGCTCATAGAGCTGTAGGAACTCCGCGGGGTCCATCGTGCCATCGTAGCGAGGGGGCAGGTCAGGCTTGAAATTGCCTGGCCATGCGACACCGCGTAGCTCGGGGGTGAGGGCACGGCAGCCTGCCGTGGCCACCGGCACCTTTTGCTGGTGTTGGGCTTGTCCCTGGGGATTACCTCGCGCCACCGCTTGGAGCAGCGCGGGGTCTTGGCGTGGAGGTGCAGGGACGCGATCTTGGCACGCCGGCGCTGGGAGCGCGCGAGCACCTTCTTGGGGACGAGGGATCTCTTGGCAGCTCCTTTCTTACTACGCAGGCGCCGGACATGAAGGGTCTCGCCCTGGATGTGCGCGCCTTGGAGCCAGGGCACCTCCTTGGGGAGGAGGTGGTGGAGGCACCTCCTGATCCTCGCCTCCTGCGCGGAATGGTGGGCGAGGCAGCGAGAGGGACGGCAAGGGGGAGCCCCTTGCGGCGCTGACGAGCTCGGTGATGCGGGCGAGCCAGTCCTCATAGAGGTCGTCGATGGGGCGATAGTGCAGGAGCTCTCTTGCTAGGAGCAGCGCGGCGTGCGCGTCTGTGGGGGCGCGAAGGGCGTGGGATGACGAAGCGGCTGGAGTTAGCGACGGAGTGGCGGTGCGGCCCTCCCGCCGTACCGAAGGATGCTAGGATGAGGCCTGCTGCTCGTTCCCTGCCAGGCCGGTGGCGGCGTTGGCAGCAGGCGACGGGGAACGACGAGGGCGTCCACCGACGGGCGCCGTCTGGGCGACGCGGGTGGCGAGAGCAGCCCGGCACTCGGCGTGAGCCCGACGAGCGTCAGCCATGGACACAACGGAAGATCACACACGAACAGCGGAAGAAAGATTCTGGCGCACCCCTACCTGGCGCGCCAAAATGTCGGATTTCGGGTTCCAACAGACCCTTGAGGTTCGAACACTGGGGTGCGCGCAGAGATGTCTCCCCTACCGATCTACGTCCAATCTCCTCACGTGATCTAAGCTGAAAATAACAAACAACACAAGGGACACGAGGTTTATACTAGTTCGGGCCACCGTTGTGGTGTAATACCCTACTCCAGTGTGTGGTGTGGTGGATTGCCTCAGGGGCTGATGATGAACAGTACAAGGGAAGAACAACCTCACGAGAGGTGTTCTTGAGCTAGTGCGATGAACTTCTTGGGTGAGTTCGGTCACCTCTCTCTCTCTCTCTCTGCTAGGGCTCTATCAGATCTCTAGATGTCTCTCCTCTTGGGTGTCCCCCTCTACTCTGTGGTGGCTAGCTCTATTTATAGAGGCCCTGGGCCTCTCCCCAAATAATGAGTGGGAAGGGCAACAACAATTGGCCATTTAGAAGGGGAACATCTAGTACAAGTTATCCTGACCAAAGGTGGTCTTCGGCTGCCAACAGCACTGGTGATGACGCCGTCTTGGGCTCAATGGTGACCTCCGTCCTGCCGCTCTGCTGGTCTTAGTCTCATTGCACCGGAATGGCAACCTTTGCCCGATGCCTTGGCCCGTGCTTGCCCCCTTTGCACCAAAGGGGAAACAAGGACACTGCGCAGGCCGACGCCCGCCTGGTCTCGATCGTCATGGCTTGCGTCACGGGCTCCTCGCGAGGTATACCTGCCTTGATCTCTCCGCCTCCTTGTGAGCCTGCCTGATGAGGCTGCCTCTGAGGAAGCTTCCTGTCGTCCGCCCCGCGAGGCTTGGCCCCTCGCAAGGGTCTTGAGCTTGAGCTGATGAAGATGGGCCGCGCTAGGCCCCCACTTGAGCCACGCCGCAGGCCGCAGGCAGGCAAGTTTGGGGACCCCCGTTCCCAAGACGTCGACAACTGGTACAACTTAGCAGCAGCGTTGGTTTCTAGAGGGCACGCTACTGGTAAGTTAGGCACACCACACCCCCCCCCCCCGCGGCCAAAAATGATAGCAGCGTTGGTACCCTAACAAGCGCTACTGTTAAGAAAATATCAGTAGCGCGGGGCCACTAAGAAGCGCTACTGCTACTTCTTCTATGTGTAATCTTTTACTAGTAGCATGTTTTCTGGGCAAGCGCTATAGCTAGTTTTATGTACCAGTAGATATTTTGGCTGGCACACATAGCAGTAGTGCGCTTTGGTGCCCAGCGCTACTGCTATGGTCGCCAGCCAAAATATCTGCCACCTTCCCCACCCTTCTTCTTCCTCCCCCCTCCCTCTTGCACTTGCTTGTCCTTCAATGCTTCCCCCTCTTCTTTGCCCCTCCTCCCCCCTCCATTAATGCCCTCCCTCCTTTCTCTTCCTTGCTTTTGCCCCTCCTCTCCTTCTCTTCTTTGCCCCTCCACCACCCCCTCCATTAATGCCCTCCCTCCTTCCTCTTCCTTTCTTTAGCCCCTTCTCCCCTTCTCTTCTTTGCCTCTCCACCACCCCCTCCATTAATGCCCTCCCTCCTCCCTCTCATAGCTCTATCTAGAGCTACTAGCTAATTATAAGAAGGTGCTCGATATTCCTCTCGACAAATAGGTGATCAAAAAAAGAGTTGTGCAAGAATGGAAATATGTGTGTTTGCGATTAGGACCGAAACTATGTGCGATATGAATATACTGAATTGTGTGTGCCATGTGAGTGACATGAGTTGCCTATGTTTTGCCAAAATGTCGATTCATTTCCGTTTCAGCGAATTTCGGGCAAACTCAATATGTCCTATGTTTAGGGAAGGTCATGCCGAATTTTTGTATGAATTTCATCCATGCATGCATATATACATGGTTATAATATTTGTTCCGCGCTCAGGTGATCATGAAGGTCAATGGAAGGATGGTGGAAAGATACTGGCAATCTGCTGTGGATGACATGTATGAAAAAAGACTGAGGGATGTTTTATGTCCGTGTCGAAAATGCAAAAGAAGAGTCAGGCTCGACCCCTTTCAGGGTGGTAAATTCAAGGCGCACCTGATCATGCATGGTTTCATGCATGGCCATACTCGATGGATAAGTGAAGATGATGATGATGAGGAGGAGGAGAAGGAGGAGGAGGAGGTCGACGGGGCAGGAAATAACGACATGGGGCCACCAGATGAGGAGATGACCGATTATGTCCCCGAAGAGGAAGACGGCCTCGGAAATGTCGATGGCGAAGAGGCAGTTCAAGGCGGAGAAGACGCGGACATGCCATCCTCTTCGTCACTACTAAGTTCAGCCATGCGGGACCCGCATGTTCGAGACCTGCTTTGCAAGAAGATGACTAGCGACAGAGCTGCTTCTAGAGAGGAGGCCAAACTGGCGCAACTGGAGGTAGACTCGACGACTCTTTTGTATGATGGTTGCAATCCCGAGGTGACCCGCTTGAGTTTCACACTAGAACTTCTAAAGATGAAGGCAAAAAACAAATGGACAGATACAAGCCTGGATGAGCTTCTGAAGTACCTAAAGAAGGTTCTTCCCGCGGGAAGCCTGTGTCCTACTAGTGTCGAGGAGGCAAAGAAAATCGTGTGCCCTCTTGATCTGCCACATATTAGATATCACACATGCATCAATGATTGCATCATATATCGGAACGAGCACGCAGAAAAAACCATCTGTCCAAAGTGCAATGCTTCATGATATAAAAAGGTCGGAAAGAAAGCTCCACAGAAAGTTGTATGGTACTTTCCGATCACTCGGCATCTACAACGGTATTTCGTAGATCCTAAGGAAGCAAAGCTTATGCGCTGGCACGCGGAGAGGGTGAAGCCAGATGACGGAGATGAGCCGAAGCTGAGACACCTCGCAGATGCTAGCCAGTGGAGAGCACTAAATGCTAAATTTGAATTTTTCTCTAATGATCCGAGGAACATCGTGCTTGGCGCTAGTAGTGATGGCATGAATCCATTTGGCAACCAGAACACCAATCATAGCACATGGCTCGTGTTTGTATGGATGTACAACCTCCCCCCTGGTTGTGCATGAAGGAAAAATACATACACATGGCTATGCTTATTCAAGGTCCGAAACAACCGGGAAATGATATAAATCTGTATCTCGGGTTACTGAAAGAGGAGTTACAAACCTTATGGACAAAGCCGGCCAAGACATGGGATGCAAGCAAAGGAGAGTATTTCTACATGAGAGCCGCGCTGATCACGACGGTGCAGGACTATCTCGGTTACGGCTATCTCTCCGGCCAGGTGTGCCACAAATATTGCGGATGCACGAGGTGCATGGATGATACAACTTCTCTGCAGCTATCGAAAGATGGCGGGTCTTCGAAAATTGTGTACATGGGGCATCGAAGATGGCTCGATAAGGATGACCCACAGAGAAAGCGTGGAGATCTATTCAATGATAAGGCTGAGCATCGAGGTCCTCCATGTAAGTGTAGCGGTGCAGAAATATATGAGTTATTGAAGAACTGGGAAGAGTGTCCCTCGCCGGGAAAGACGAAGAAAAAGGCGTCGGAGCCCCTACTGAAGATATGGAAGACGAGATCTGTTTTCTGGGACTTAGAATACTGGCCCATACTCGACACGCCTCATAGCCTTGATCAAATGCATATCACAAAAAATATCCTTGAGAGTTTGCTTGGAACATTGATGAACATGCCGGAGAGGACCAAGGATGGGCCGAAGGCAAGAAAAGACTTGGAATTTTTGAAAATCAGGAAAGATCTCGAAATTCCCGGTAAAAGGTCGTCAGAGGAGACCGAGATAGAGACGGAGACGGAAGATAGGGGGAAAAAGTAAACAAGAAGGAAGAACAATATTGCCCCCCTCTTGCTTCACCTTAGATCCGAAGGAGGTCGATCAATTGTTCAAGTGCCTTGCCGGAATCAAAGTTAGTTCCGGATACTGTGGGAAGATAAGCAGATATCTGGACACTAAGAAAAAAAGGTTCAGTGGGATGAAGTCTCACGACTGTCATGTGATGATGACGCAGTTACTCCCGGTTGCACTTAGAGGGATTATGAACACACATGTGCGTGAGATGCTTACTGAACTATGCCACTTTTTTGATGCTATCTCTCGAAAGTCGATCAGTGTGAAGCAACTCCATAGGCTACAGGAAGAGATCGTTGTCATACTGAATGAGCTAGAGATGTACTTCCCGCCCGCGTTCTTTGATGTCATGGTGCATCTATGTGTCCACATCGTGGACGACATCATCGACCTAGGGCCGACATTCCTGCATATCATGATGCCGTTCGAGAGGATGAATGGGGTCATCAAAGGATTCATTCGTAACATGTCCCTTCCAGATGGAAGCATAGCCAGGGATATCTAACCAAAGAGTGCATCTCTTTCTATGAGAGTTATCTGACCAAAGACCCTGTTGTTGGTTTGCCCGTCAACAAGCACTGTGGAAGGCTCGAAGGCGAAGGTCACACCAACGGTCATAGGGATGTGAATGTGTTACACTAGGGCCGACAAACGACCTTGACAGGGCAAACTTAGTAGTGCTACAACACCTAGATGTGCTAGAAGATTTCGTGACACTGCACAAAGAGACCATCGCAAAGAAGTACCGTGACCGTGGGGTGCACAGGACGGATGTTGAAGTTATTAGAGAGCACAAATCCACTTTCGTGTGTTGGTTCAAAGAGCGAGTTCTAGCTAATCCCCCAGAAGAGGGTTGTCCGAATGGAACACTCATATACGCCTTAGCACATGGCCCCTCGACCAACCTCGCGACTTATCAAGCATACGATATCAACGGATACACGTTATACACGAAGGAGAAAGATATAAATAGTGATGACCAAAACTCAGGGGTGACGATGGAAGCCATGACCGGGAATGTAATGGAAAGATATTACGGAAGGGTCGAAGAGATATGGGAGTTTAACTACTCTGGATTGCATAGCGCGACGATGTTCCGTGTCAAATGGGCTAAGAATGTACACAGAGAAAACCGACATTTCACTACCATGTGTATACCCAACTCTGATAGCGGTACCGTCAAAGCCATCGCCAAAAATGAGCCATGGGTACACGCTAAATACGTGACACAATGTTTCTTCATAACTGATCCGATCAATCCCAGCCGTGTTGTCGTGAGGAGAAGCAAAAGGAGCATTGCCGGAATGGATGGAGTCGCCAACGAGGAAGACTATGACCAGTACGGTGATCCGATGAGGGAAGATGATGCTGATGACGACGAAACATATGTCAAAAGAAGAATGAAGACTACATTACCTATGAAAGTTCGTAATCCCTGGAGAAGGAAAAGTCACTACCATGGGCTCAATTATTCAACAACGAACAAAAGAGGGAAGAAGATCAGTCTGAAGCGTCGTCGTCGCCCAAGCTGACAAACTAATCCCCAAAGTGCAAAAGGAAGAAAAAGAAAAGTGCAAAAGAAAGATAAGAAAAAGAAAAGTGCAAATGAAAGAAAAAGAAAAAAAAGAAAGGAAGTTTTGCAAAATGAAATGAAAAGAAAAAGGGAAAGGAACTAATAAGTTGTGGAAAATGAAATGCAAGAAAAATAAAAAAGAAAGAAAAAAAATTAGCAGTAGCGCGTTTTGGCCTGGGCCGCGCTATAGCTACGAAAAAGAAAAAGAAAAAGAAAAAAAGTTAGCAGTAGCGCGTTTTATCCTGGGCAGCGCTATAGCTAAGAAAAAGAAAAATAAAAATATAAAGAAAAAAGTTAGCAATAGCGTTGTTTTGCTAGACCAGCGCTATAGCTAACTTAGCTATAGCGCATTTTTCTGCCCTGCGCTATAGCTAAGTTAGCTATAGCGGGTTTTTCTGCCCCACGCTATAGCTAACTTAGCTACCTAGACAGCCACACGTCTCTTTCCTCTCTCTCTCACTCTCGCTCGATCCGATCGATCCCATTCTCTGTGCCGCCCCTCCCCCGCCGCCGACGGCGCACCCGCCCACGCCGCACGAGACCCTGACGCCGCGCCCGCTCACGCCGTAGTCGACACGCGCCGCCCCGACACTCCCTCCCCCCTTGCCGCCCCCCGGCCCGGCCCCTCCCCCCGTGCCGCCGCTCTCCCCCGAGCAGTCCCTCCACCGGCCGGCGCCCCTCCCCCAGCAGTCTCTCTCTCTCTCGCTCTCTCTCTCTCTCTGACCGGCCGTACGTGTTCTCTGCAGCAGGTTTGGCCGGAAGCAAGGTGCTCGGCGAGGAGAAAGACGTCGGGAACGTCACCCGAACACAAGGTGCTTGGCTCCTCCGGCGGCAAGGTGCTCTATCCCTCTCCCGCCCCCCTCTACCTCAAAATTATTTCAGTTTTGATAACTAAACATTTCAGTTTTGATAACTATGCAAACTTCAGTAAACTGATTCGATAAATTTAGTTAACTGAATCATGCAATTGACAGCTATTGATAGTAAATTCAGTTAATTGAATCATGCATGATTCAGTAAATTCAGTGGGTGTGTGTGTGTGTGTGATGATTTGACTGCTATTGACAATTTGCAATAGACTAAGTTAGACTGCTATTTTCCTGTGTATAAGTTTCAGAGTGTTTACGAGGTGTATTATGTTGCTGTAGTGGCCTCTAAGTTTCAGAGTTGCCAATCTATGTTGTTGTATTATGCTGCTGTATTACTGGCTCTAGTGGCATTGTAGAATGCTAGAGCAAAATGTGTGGTGTTAGAATGCCAGAGCTATTGATTATCACTTTTGCAGCACTGTAGAATGCCAGTTATCACTTTTGCACCTTATGTTGCTGCTACTATGTCTGTTCTTGTTTTGTCGGAAACCGATTGCTAAGTGACCTGTGTTTTGCCGGAAATGTTGATTCATTTCCATTCCAGCAAATTTCAGGCACTCTATATGTGCACTTTCTAGCAAAGGTCATGCTGAAATTTTCCGTGAATTTCGGCATGACTTGTGCTAGAAAGTTGGACATATCGAGTGCTTGAGATTTGTCGCGACAGGAATGAAATGACATTTCTGGCAAAATGAAGGTCACTTTTTTGTCATTATTCACTTTATTATATAAAGCTCGATAATTTGCGGTGAACCCTTGCAAACATGACCGACACCGATGAGGTCGGAGGTTCTCGGTCCCAATTAGGTCGAGCACATGCCTACCTCAACTTTCTGGCGAATTAGGAGAGACAGCAAGCTGGTGTCCGGACTACCTTGTCATGACGGATGACGACGGTGGTGGTGCCGGCACCGACACTGATGCCACCAACGACACCGGCACTAAGACTGGCGCTGATGATGTTCCTAACTACACCACGGAAGGTGGGACCTCCCAAGCCAGTGAGGGAAAGAAGGAAAAGAGGACACGATGCCCAAATGAGCCTGGCACCGGAAGACTGGTGGTCACGGCGGTGCACCCTCGCAATTTCGAGCCAATAGAGCCGTGAGAAGTGGCAGCATGTTATGGCAACCAACTAGCATGCATCCTACGGGATGCCGCTAACATCAACACCACAAAAATACGGAAGAATGAACATTTGAAGAAGCTGCTTCTAACTAGGTTGCACGCAAGATTCCTGCTCCCCAGCCGGAATGATGATGTCGGCCCATGGGATGATGAGGGCATGAAAAAAATCAACAACAAAGCCCTAGGGAAGTTCAACAACGCATTGAGCGCTTGGAAAACTAGGGTGAAAAGGGCGAATCAAGTAGACCATGAAACCTACGCCGAGATTGTTGCATACAATCCAAAAATTACGATAGAGGACTTTGAAAGGTTCAAGGATACTTGCAATGAAGAAGCTGCCAAGGCCAGGTCGGAGAGAGGCAAGCAGCTGCAGGCAAAGAACATGGGGAACCACCGCCTTGGAAGTCGTGGTTACACGGGAAAGAGGCCTGTGTGGGCTAAGGAGGACGCAGAACGTGAACGTCAGGGGATCCCAGACCCATTAGTTGAGTTCACCGACTAGCAGGAGCACGACTTCATCAGGGCCTGATTCTCGTGGGACCCCAAGAAAAAAGATTTTTTTTCATCGACGGGCCGACTAGGAAATTCATGAGAATACTGGTAATTATCCTTTTACCACCTTACATATTAGGTTCTGATCAATGAAGTCTACTACATTCTAGTCACATTCGTAAATGATTCACGGTCCATTTTGTAGAGAGACCAACACAAGCTTGCGGTCGAGAGCGACTCATCGACTCAGTCGTCGGCGAAGTACAAGTGGGACACTCCTTTCAACCGGGCCATGAACATAATGATAGGACACCCGCCCGGTCAGCGGCCGCAATATGGACGTGTGCACGGCACCGGGGATGGCGCCACATGGAAGTACTATTATAACGAGGACCCCGAGGCCAAAAGACAGAGAAAGAAGTTCAGTCAAGTGACTATCAACGAGAAGGTGGCGCGGGCGGTGGAGAAAGCAAAAGATGAGACCAAAGATGAGATAATCGCTGTCTGTAGAGAAGATATGGTGGCTGCCTTTACAAGCTTGATTCCAACAGTGGTCACATGGGTGCAACAAAATCCGAACGCGCCACCAAGTGATTTTCCCGTGCCCAGCTTCACCGGGAGCAACTCAATGAACACCGCACCCATACCCATACCTAGTATGGCAACCGCACCCGCACCTCCTCCAGCACCTGCTCCTGCACCCAGCTCTCACAGCAGCCCTAGCTCCGTCTTTGGCTTGAATGTCGGGCCGTCGACATTGGCTGAGAGCGACGCCCTCACGGTAAATACGCGTCGCACCTTCATCAACTCAACTAATTAATTAATCTTCAGTTGTCGTTCTTTTTGGATCTCTGACGCCGCACGTATATGTCTTTGTAGGCCGACTCCACTCCGTGCACCCTCCTTCACAACATGAAGGGCGGGTTGGTGGATGTGGGGAAGGTTACTATAGTGAAGCCCAAGGATCGATTGTTTCACCGCCGGCAGATGCCTGATAACGCCTTAAGGGTCTCCGTGGCGAGTGTGAAAGCGTGCTATGAGGGTCTCCCTCGTCCGATACAAACCGATGGAGAGGATGACGAGTCCCCCACGCAGCTTGGCCAATGCAAAAAAAATGGCCGATCCTGTGGCCGAAAAATCTTCTTCATGTCGACGTGGTCGGGAGCACACCAACGGGACCTCAAGAAGGTATGACCACAACCCCTCCTACACAAGTAAAACCATCGTCTGTGTTGTTTGCTGAGATCGAGAGACATGAGGAAGGAGGGCCAACCGTTCCGGCAAATGATGCCATCTGCCCCATGGAAGAGGATAGGGATCATGACATGGAGGAGGCCGATGACCCTGACCGGTATTTCAATACTTCCTTTGACAACGAATTAACAATGAGTTAACCATATGAATATGACATGCATGTACCAGAGCCGGAATGTCCTCGGGAGTGCAAGAAGTCTTTGTTCAAGCAATCCTCACAGGACACGCCTCCAGATGCCGGTTCCACCCAAGCTCAAATACTTAGCCAGAGTCGTCCAATGCTGAGCCCGGCAACACTAGGGGTGGTGCTCAAGGAGGGTCTGACAGACCCACCAGCACCTCAGCCCACCAAGAAGAAGCACAGGAAGAGACCGATGGCGAGAAAATCCAATAAAGCTAGCAATGTTGGTTCTAGCAGCCAGCTGCCTTCGACCAAGGTTGACAGTGTACCGATGAAACATGTGCCATTAATCCATGTCGCGGAGAGCCAATGGTACCAGCGAATGCTCTAGCTGCCATAACAGGGGATCTCAGGAGACTCCATGACCATGTGCTTTCGATAGAGAGAAGCCTCCTGGCCTCGGATGATCCAGGATACCCACTTTATACGGTTCATGTGCCGAGCAGTTGCAAGATGTACGTCCACACATGCCACGCGGACCTCTTCTTCCTGAGGTTTGATTAAATCTTATGGATATTTCAAATGAGGACACTCGATTTTACCTTCGTCTGCCTGTATGCGCTGCACATGAACTACATCGTCAGGAGAGAGCAAGTCACCAGTCTTGCGGTCGCGGACCCATACTACATGCATGAGGGCTTCTTGTCAATCAACGACGCCAACCGTCAATGTGCGAGTAAGTACATTGAAGACTTCTTGGTCAACAATAAGGACAAAGAAACGATTCTCCTACCTTATCATCCCGGGTATGTCATCCGCGGATAGCGCTATAACACATACATGCATTTCAATAGTTACTTTGCACGCATGGAGGCTAACTTGATCGTGTATTTTGCGCAGCGGGGTGTGTCGTGCCGTTCTCATCGTTCTTTACCCGCGTTACTCCCGCGCTCTATATTTGGACCCATCGAAGAGCATAGAGAAGAAAGATTACACACATATAAAGCATGTTCTGGACAGAGCTATGCTGGGCTTCAACATGCGGGGTGGCTAGATCCAATGCAAAAACACAAATAAGGCCGGTCTTTGTTTCGGCCACAAGACTAACTTCTGTTGCATCCAGCAACCGGCAAGAAGTGCGAATGATGGATTCTAATGATGGTGTACAGAAGGGATGTGCAATCACTTTGCATGAAATCTTCATCCAATACCCATATCCAGAGATGGGCTGAAGCCTTTGGAGCCATGCTGGATAATCAACTTCAAAATGATTTCTACCGGATCCAGCAGGAAATTGTGTCCATCATCATGAAAGATGTCCTCGAGGAGAATGGGATGTTCTACGGTGGCCCAATATCGCGAGGTGACGTCCGAAACCACATTGCCCTACAGCGTCAGGACATAACGCCTTTCACTAAGCTTGGTGACACCCTTCCGGATATGGATAGATGGGAAGAGTGCACTGCTTAAAAACAATGTGTCTGTTTAGTTACTTGTTGCTTTCTGTATGACGAAACTTCAAATGTCTCAGTGTATGATGAAACTATTAGATGTATGGTGTCGCGCTCTAGTTAATTACTTTCGGTACGATGAAATTTTGTTAACTATGTTTACTATATATGTTGCTTCTATTTCATAATTGTTTCGTTCAATTCGCTTCATGATATATGTGTGTGTGTGTGTGCATCTCTGACAGGTATATAGATCAACGATGGCGAGGAAGTGGTATGCCGTGTATGTAGGGCATGTTCCGGGTGTGTACGATCAGTGGCCACAGTGTCAGGCCCAAGTCTCCGGCTTCTCCAGCGGAAGCCAGAAAGGGTTTGATAGCAGAGCGGAAGCCGGAGCTAGTTACTTGAGATTCATAGCACAACAGGGCATTCAGAACCAGCGCTGCTGCAAAAACTACTACATAATACCGGTTTTGATCATCGTGATCGCTCTTATCTTCTATGCGGCCGTATCATAGTCTACATAGATGATGAAACATGAGTATGTGACCATGTAGTTGCATGTATTGAGAACTTGTAATGATTTGTAACACTATTTCGAGACATGTGTTCGACCATGATTGATGATGATGAGATACTTGAGACATGTCGAGACTTCTAATAACTTTGGCTCATCGATGACTCACTTGCTTTTCAATGAATATGCATGTTATTGTATAAACGGTGGATCTGTTTAATTGTGTACAAAGCCAAAACGCAAAAAATACAAAAGTTAGTAGTGGCGTGGGGGTAAACATTACCAGTAGCACTCAAGTAACAGTAGCGCTGACTAGTGCCACGCGCTGTAGATAATTACCAGTAGCGCTGGTTGGAAGCGCGCTACAGCTAGCTTTATGTACCAGTAGTGCTAGGCCAAACAAGTGCTACTGCTAAAAAATAGTTGTAGCATCGTAGCAGTAGCGTGCCTGCCCGCGCTACTAATAGCAAAAAAACAGCGCTACTGGTAAGGGTTTTCCTAGTAGTGCTAGTATGAATATTAGGAATTTTTTTTTTCTTTTCTGATATTTGCATAGGTTACAAAATATATTACTGCGCAGAATATAGACAACACAATATATAAACAACAGCTTTGTCGAATACAATAGAAGATTAGTCTCCGAATACAATTCATCATATTATTCTCCGAATTCAAAAGACCGAACAAAGTTAGAACATTACAAGTCTTGAGACCACGAGTAGCGAGTTTGTCTTCACATTACAAGTCGGTATCGATCATCTAAACTACCATCACATAGAAGAGAGCTGCGGTCATCACGATGAGCATCATCGCGATGAAACTAGTCTTCATCTGGTTCGTCCTCCGCTCCCTCCTCTCTCCCGCTAGATAGCGCGCGTATCTAGTTTCCGCCTCTGCCCTAGCTAGTGGTGTACCCTTTGTAACTGTTACCGTTAAAACGGTGAACCTGTCTCCGACACTCCTCCCAGTCGTCGTAGACTCCAGGAACCTTACCCTTGTACACGACATACGGCGGCATCTCTATGCACTAGACAAACAAAACGTTAGTAGAAATTCACGGACAATACATAAGCAATATATAAGTATGCAACAAAAGGATCGGAAGAGAAAAGCAACACATTAATAGCACGATTCATGGTCCTACTATTAAATAGCATTGATTACATATAAGTTGAACGACTGTCCAAACCAAAGAGACATACAAGTTTATTAAAGTTTAATTACAACATGAGATAATCGATATTTCAGAACTACATAGCATCACTACTTTCTACTCGACTCAGGGACCGGAGCGTGGATGAAGCCGCCGTAGTTCGTGATGGTCATGAAATCGCGATCGTTGCCCGCCTGCATTTGTAGCGTTGTTTCTATTTCACTGTTGGACGGTTGATATCTGAGGTAGAACTGCCACGAGGCACGAAGGACATCTTGATGGATGATTTCCGCAAACTCCGACTGGATGCGAAAGAATTCTTGTCTGAGGTCGCATCTTGGATTGCCGACAAGTGTGCGGCCCAATCTTTGAGACTATTTGGTAGCAGAAGGTGATTATGGTCCTGTACGATCGTCCGCATGTGATGGAGGGCGTAGTAGGCATCCTTCTGACCGCCAGGCAGCTGCTTGACGCAGGGGAATGTCGTTACGTGGGTGAACACGTGCTTGTCGTACTTAAAAATTAGCCTCCTGAAGGTGCCTCCGGATTTGGCGTAGCCGGGGAGAACATCATCAATAACTTTCTTGATATTTGTGTAGTCTTTATTCGACTAACGGTCCAAGTCGAAATACGTGGCCATGGAATAGTTCGGGCTTAAGAGGATGGGTGTGCAACGTGTGTCACTGCACAAAACACGAAATGTTAGAGAAAAAAAGAACGATCGTAATCTAAGAAATCATATGTTACGAGGCGGTGAGGGGATGACTTACTCAGGAATGTAAGGCACGAGGAAGTTATCCTTATCTGGGTTCGCCAGAATGACGCCTTCGAGGTATGAACCCGCGACTTGCCGGTCCCCAGCGCTGCCCAAGAGCTTGGCACGCATGTAGAATGGGTCGACTATCACGATGTCCAGGGTCTTGTCTGTAATGATCCGCATCTCCGTACTTAGCGAAAATAGCCGAATGAAGGTGTAGTGCAGCGGATGAAGGTTAAACATAGCGAAGATGTCATCAAATCCCAGGACGATCATACCCCCGATGGAGCTATCGACAAAGCCCTTGTCCTTTGGCACCTTGGCCACGAAAACCGGGTATGCCACATCATTCGCGAAGAGACGCCGCTTCTCCAAAGAAAGAACACTGTCATGCAGACTCCGCATAGCACCGGTTGCAGCATTGAGCAGATTAGTCGATAGCATCGGCCTACCCGCGGCATGCACCCTCCTCGAGATATCCTTAGATCAAGGTGGCCCGTCCTGAGCACGGATCGTACTCGGTGCCGGCTGGATCGCACCCTTGTTATTATTTCTTTTCCGTCCCTTCTTGTTCTGCTGTAATGGGATCGATTTCTGCTCAGAGACCACCTTCTTGAGTGTGTTGGGGCTGATAATATTTCGCACCTCGGCTATCTGAGGCTCGGTGAAGGCGGCAGCTGGAGGCGTCTCCTGAGAACTGAACGCTAGACGACGCCTGTTGCAATTGGGTTTCTCTGCGGTACCAGCTAGATCGCGATCGTCTTTTGCAGGGTTGGGTTCTTGAGAAGGACGCCCCAAGAATTCGTCACCGTATCCACGTTCGTTGAAGTACTTATTGACCCTGGTAAATGTACCGTCGTCGTTGTCCGGTTCCTATGCCATATGCATGTTCGGATCGGCGATATGTTCGTCGTCCTTGTCCGGTAGCGTGGTGGCGGTCTTGCCACGGCTTGGCGTCGACACGACTGGCGGTGTTGTCTATGGGGTGGTGTCCCCCATCCCCAAACGAATCTGGCTCTTCGGCCAAAGCATGGACCAGCTTATGTTGGCGCTGAGGGTCATCACATCATCTTCGTCGGCCCCAGGGGGTCGATACGGAGGTATCACGTCATCGCAGCCCCACAGCACCCAAACCAGTTGAACCCTATACACATTGGGTGGCATCGGATTACCGTGGAACAGGCGGTTGCTCGGTTGAACGATTCTGGCCTTGGCGACATCGATCAACTCGTTGTTCACGAAGTGCAGGAGAGTTCATGGAACGTCGGCGGCGCCCTGCGAAAACATGTAGGGCGTCAGGGATGCCCAGTCAAAGGCAAGGAGATGAAGTCATCGGCCAAGAGGCTTAGTTACCGTGATGGCGTCGAGCTCGGCTAATGTCGAGGCACCGCCAATGGCGGGTCTGCAAGTGACGGAGGGGCCGCTTGCTGCTGAGCTGCCGGCCGGCTTATTCTTCCCACACCCTGGTGCATTAAGCTCCAATGCCGGCGCCGACGCCGGAGACACCAATGTCGCCTCCGCTGGAGACACCAATGGCTCCGCCGGCGCGTTGTGCGAGTTGTTGCCCGTGAAGCTGGGAATCGGGGGCGGCCCCTGCTGGCCGCCCACAATCCACGCATGCAGCCCCTCAAGCAAGGTAGGCATAATGGCGGTGATCGTCGCTCCCAGTTGGTCTCGCACTTGCTCTTCGACTATCTCCAGAATCCGCGCCACTTGTGCCTTGAGTTCTTGAACCTCGCGCTCCTGGCTTTCCGAGCTGGTCTTTCTCTCCTTTCGCCCAGCGGTATAGTATTCCGACCATTTCATGGACAAGCCTTTGCCGGCCACATGACCAGCTGACGTCGGCTTACTGAGCTTATCCTTGTGTTTCATTACGTTCAACGCCCTATTTATAGTGGTGTCCAAAGGGGAGCTCTGAGATGACCCCGCGCTACTGCTTTTAGTTTCCTGCGGAAGGAACGTGAACTGTCGGGGATATACCCCGCGGTATGACCCGGCTGGATATATGACCCGGCCGGACTTGGCGTTTCATTGGTAACCCGCCAGAGGATTGGCGACTCACGTGTCTGGCAGTTCACTGGTGTGACGACTCACGAGCCTGAAGACTCATTGGTTACCCGACGGGTGTTTCACATGGACGACAGGGCCGAAGGCCCAGTAGGCCGGTTCGTATGATGGTGGGCCGGTTTAAGAGGAAAGGCATAAGGAATATTCTCTCCTACAAAGGAAGCAAGACTAGGACTCCGCTTGTAGTAGAGTAATCCTAATCCTACTAGGACTAATCATGTAACCCGCCCCTTCAACATATATAAGGAGGGGCAGGGCACCCCAAGAGGAACAAGGAGCAAGAAACAATCTCTAGGGCTAGACACAAAGGGGGAGTCGGCTTATGCGGTGACTCTTTCATGAGCATAATGAGATCTAGCCATAAACAGCATGTAGGGCTATTACCGGATGATGTTTCCCGGGGCCTGAAGCTGTCTAAATCTTTGTCATGTGTTGCGTCTCTCGATTCCGCTCAACCCCTCTCAAATTACTACAAAGATGTGTTGGCCTCATGACTAAGTCCTCACACTAGGACATCTGCCGTGACAAATCCACGACAGTTGGCGCCCACCGTGGGGCTTGCGCACGGTAGTGTTGAGTTCTTGGAGGGATCTCTCACAGGGATCGAGAAGTTTGTAATTTTTTGGATGAGCTGGTTTTGAAGGGCTTTGCATCAACTTCAAGGTCATCAGTCCAGTGAAGATCTATGAGATTTAAGGGTCAAGAAAAATTAGGGTTACAGCTGGTCTACCACCCTCGTTCGACGATCTGTCGAAACCAACAGGAAATTTATCCATGCACGACTTCTCTTGGCGAGTTGCGCGTAGCATCTAGCAATCAAACTGTCAAATCACTACGTCGCTAAGACCGTCAACTTCCGTTGGAATCTGATCGGACACATTACAAGTCTCGGGAAATCAACTCGTAGCTGCTGCTGTTTTTTCCTTCAATGTACAGCAATCCGAAGCCAGATCAATGTTTGGAACGCCGCGTGCAAGAGGCCAAGACCGACACAGGTTCTGTACGCATACAAGTCACCGAGTTCAACAGAAATACTGCCCCAACTACCATACGCGGCCGGTTAACGCATGTCGCCGCCGTGTCTCCGTCCATGGCGAGCGCCCGCCGTCCGAGCCGCGCCTCGAGTCGCCCTTGTCGTCTACCTCTGAGCCACCGGCGCTGCTGAGAGCCGCCGGGCCTCATCCCCAATGCCTCCTCCGTCTCGGTCACAAGTCGCCAAGTTGCCACCTGTTTGATTCTCCGGCCTTGCTCCAAGTCGCCATCGGGCGTCTGCAGCTGTCCGCGCTGCGACCCTCGCCTCTGCGCTCAAGACCCTCGCCGGCTTGTCAACCTCCTCCACAAGCCGTCACTCATAGATTTTGCTTCCGCTTTGGCCTCATTGCCACCTCCGCAAGTCGCCGGCATGGCCTTGTTCTCAAGTGGCCGGTGGCCGGTAAGGTCTCGTCGCCGACCTGCAGTCTCGGCTGCCTCAACCGGCCTTGGCTACTCCGTTGGGCTGTGAGTCGCATCCGCCCTCCGCGAGCCGTCTCGGCCTCACCAGCGCCTCAGCGAGCCGCGGTCCCGCCTCACCGGTCCCTCCACAAGCTGCCCCACCTCTGTGGTAAGGGGCTGCGAAGATTCTCCTAAGGACCAGTCCGTCTCTCCGCCGTAGAGGCCAGGGCTCGTCCACACCTCCGCCCTGGAGGCTACGACCCGTCTGCCTCAGTTGTTGCTGACGCCTCTGCTCACCTCCACCTCCATCGGCCCGGGCCGGTTTCCAGCCCCGCCGCCACGCGGGATCGCAAGCCACGGTCGCCTCCGCCCCGCCTCCAAAGCCTAGCTGACGGGGCCACCGCCGCGAGCTGCCTACGCCATGAGCCGCCGGCCGCCTCGAGATGGGGCAGTGGTCGTCCGAGCCTGCAAACCATCGGCGAGTCACCGGGCCCTCCTCTGCTGGCCTCGCCTTGAGAGTAGCACAGTCAGGGAACGCAGCAGGTGCAAATTTGTTAGGGAGAGCTGGAAAGAATTGTTCGCTTGAGTGGACTCGTCAGAAGTTGCTTAACTGCCAGTCTTCTAAGGAAGTACTAATACAGGAGGTACTGAAGCTGCTGGAGGGAATATTGTCTGTCTCATGTGGCTATGGTGATTAGAACATAACAAAGCTAACCATGGTGTGACTCGATTGGAGTTGGGCGCGTTCAAAGTGAAAATTAGTTACACCGTAGGCGAATGAAAGCTTTCTGGGCCACAAAAGTGTTATCAGTTCTGTCAGGGAACATAAGTGGTCTTTGTCACCTGCATATTACATTATGCGGAGAAATTCTACATACTATGGATCATCTGTCGTCCGGACACATCAGGTGCTATTTTTTTTTCAAAGTATTTTATTAGCACATATTTTGTTTGAGAACAATTACTTTGGTCTGTGTGATGTTTTTTCGCAGGACCATTATTCATTACAAAAGTGCCCCATAACGCGCGTGCCAACATCACTTTTGGACTAGCATTTATTGAGCCGCTGAAGCCGCGTTGAGCCGCCTCTGCTGTGTTGAGCCGCCGGGAGTCACCGGTCTGCCTGAACCGTCGAGATTATATTGAGCCGACTCTGACGCGGCATACAGATCATCTGTCAATTACAAACATCAGGTGATATCTATCTGAACTTATCTTGTTAAACACTTATTGTTTTTTTCAAAGAACAATTAC
Organism: Triticum urartu; assembly: GCF_056163025.1. Taxonomy (NCBI): domain Eukaryota; kingdom Viridiplantae; phylum Streptophyta; class Magnoliopsida; order Poales; family Poaceae; genus Triticum; species Triticum urartu. The sequence continues at coordinate 143,662,295 of NC_141879.1, read as the reverse complement.
TCTGCCCTGTAACATTGTTACACAGGACAATTGTTTATGCCATTATACCGCGGATGCACGTTCAGTTGTGTCGCACAGCTTCACGGACATCTGTGTTGCGGCCCATTTTGCATAAACACGTTGGCCGACTTGCCCGTCCGCGCAACCTTACAACGCCACGGATGACTCACCCGTCCGCTCTCGCGGCCGGTGTCGGTGTCAAAACCGGCGGATCTCGGGTAGGGGGTCCCGAACTGTGCGTCTAAGGCGGATGGTAACAGGAGGCGGGGGACACAATGTTTACCCAGGTTCAGGCCCTCGCGATGGAGGTAATACCCTACTTCCTGCTTGATTGATCCTGATGATATGAGTATTACAAGAGTTGATCTACCACGAGATCGTAGAGGCTAGACCCTAGAAGCTAGCCTATGATTCTGATTGTTGTTGTCCTATGGACTAAACCCTCCGATTTATATAGACACCGGAGGGGGCTAGGGTTACACAGAGTCGGTTACAAGGAACGAGATCTACATATCTGAATTGCCAAGCTTGACTTCCACGCAAAGGAGAGTCCCACCCGGACACGGGACGGGGTCTTCAATCTTGTATCTTCATAATCCAACAGTCCGGCCAAAGGATATAGTCCGGCTGTCCAAGGACCCCTAATCCAGGACTCCCTCAGTAGCCCTGAACCAGACTTCAATGACGATGAGTCCGGCGCGCAGATTGTCTTCGGCATTGCAAGGCGGGTTCTTCCTCCGAATACTCCATAGAAGATTTCGAACACAATGATGGTGTCCGGCTCTGCAAAACAAATTCCACATACCACCGTAGAGAGTATAATATTTCCACAAATCTAATATGCTGACAACTCTTCATTACGTGACATCACGCCATGGCCCGGTCATTATTCGAACCGTTTTTCTCAACCAGCTATTGCACATATTGCAAGGCGGTTTTCTTGGCATGTCTTGTCGAAGCAGAGATTGTGTCCCCTTATCACGGGATTCCCATCAATACGGGTGTGGGTAACCCAACCGCGCCATCAATCACTGCGCTTGGGGAATAAGCGAGTTTACCAGGCAGGTGGGGAGGCGCATAGTTTCTTCCGCCCTTATAAAGGGACAAGGACCCCTCCTTTTCACCCATGCCTTCTTCATCCCTGCCCATCCATTCTTGCGCACTCGTGCTCCAGCGCCCAAGTTCGCACTTTCTCCGCAAAACCACTCCAAACATGTCCGGAGTGGGAGGCAAGTGGATGGTCTCCTCTGTTACGGAGGAGAACATTACGAAACTCCGGGAAGCCGGATACCTGGCCGCAGATATCGCGCACCGGCTCCCAGATGCGGGGCAGATCGTCCCTACCCCCGAACCCCATGAAATGGTTGTATTCCTTACCCATTTCGTCCGCGGGCTGGGATTTCCCCTCCACCCATTTGTTCGCGGGCTCATGTTCTACTACGGGCTGGACTTCCACGATCTGGCCCCCAATTTCATCTTCAACATCTCGGCGTTTATCGTTGTGTGCGAGGCCTTCCTCCGCATCAAGCCCCACTTTGGCCTGTGGCTGAAGAACTTCAACATTAAACCGAAGGTGGTGGTCGGCCAGCAAGCGGAGTGCGGAGGCGCCATGGTAGGAAAAATTCCCAACGTCGCCTGGCTCGAAGGCTCCTATGTGGAGACAGTGAAGGGGTAGCAATCGGGGTGGTTCTACAGCACCGAGCCACGTGACACAAACTGGGTGGCGGCCCCCGAATTTCGATCCGGCATCCCCACGTGGCTCACCTCCTGGAAAGAGAAGGGCCTATCCTAGGGTTCATCGGTGGAGCTGACCGGACTCTAGAACTGTGTTAAAAATATGATAAGCAAGAAAATCAAGCTTGTCAACGTGGTCCAGGTCATGCTCTTCCGCCGGATCCTCCCGTGTCAAAGACGGGCATTCAATATGTGGGAGTTCGACCCGGCTAAGCACCAGACGCTGCGAGAGCTCTTCGACACGACACACCAAGACATCTGGAGGGTGTTGTTCAAGTCCGCCGAGGTACCTCCTCCCCTTACCGAGGATCGCGGACTCAGCACAAAGCGCCCTGCCAATCCGGTAAGCTCCTTATATCTCATAAGACGTTTCTTTCCCCAGTATAATCATGTGGGGGATCTAAGCCTCCACGCCATTTAACAGGAATGGGTCGCGACAGCGGAGCGGATCAATTGTCCGGCCCCGCTGCCCGAGGATCTAGCAAGGGCTCTCTTAACGGAGATGCTAGTTTCCGCGCCCTATGAGGTGCCGGAGAAGAAGGCCACAGGGACCAGGAAAGGTCTCCGGCGCAAGGTTGTATCGGACTCATCGTCCGATAACACCGAGGCACCCTCCTCCCATGAAAACGAGGAGGAGGAAGAGGAAAGTTCTCCCCCCAGCCGAGGGAGACAAGAAAAGGAAGGCCCCCCATCAGGGGAAGCGGAAGGGTCCAAGAAGGGATGGACTCTCCTTCCGGACTGCTCCACGGCGGCCGCTTTTAGCGACGAGGAGTGGTTACCCAGGGACAAGCCCCTGGCAAAGTCGTAAGTATCTGGATACCATAATAGTTCTTGGTATGTTTTAGTTTATTACTTCTTATCATGCCGAACATGATCATGCAACCCCTCCAAAGCCCGTATTGATGTATCCTCTTCGGATGAGTCTTTGGGCCTGTCGGAGATGAACAACGATTCACTCCCGACCGACTCCTCCCCCCGCCCTACGGACGATGTCGAGGTGCTGTCTCAAAGGGTACTGAACCAAGGGGAGACAGTTCCGGAAGCGCCCCAAGGCAACATTCCGGACGCTGGGCGCACGAGGGGCAAGACTCCCATGGGCTCTAATGCCGGGGGCAGCAAGTCTGTGCCGATGGCCTCTGTCCATCCAGGGGCATTGGACAATTTGCTGGAAGCGCTTCGCGGTGCTTACATTGACGAAGAGCACCGCACTATCATGAGTGCGGTGGTCAAGAAGGTTCAGTCCGCCAAAAGCGGACTGACTGAAGCCTACGCCAGCCTCCTAACAGGCTTTGAGGTAAGTAATCAAATTATGAGAAAATGTTATAGCATAGACAGTAGCCCCTGATGCTCTGTTTGGTGTTCGGAAGAAAGGCCGAATAGAGGATCAAATAATAATCACAAGAGTCTAATCAGAATATGTCTATGTGAATAAGCAGACTTCACTACTGGCCGCTGCCGCTCACACGGCGGAGGTCTCCGCACTGAAGCGGGACCTTGAGCGGTCCGAGGAAGAGCTCGGCCTTACCAAGAGGCAGCTCGAAGAGAACAAAGGTAAGTGATACCTTGTTTGTTTATTGAAAACAGAGGAAACTGATTGTTAGATCACAGGATCGTCATGAATTTTGCTAGGGGCCACGACCGAATTGGAGACCCTGAAGAAGGCGCTGTCCGTGGCCGAAGGCAAAGTGGCCAAGGAGCGCGCCGAGCGCGAGAAGCAAGAGGCCCGAGTCGGCGAGGTTCAGCAAGAGCTCCAGGAGTTTGTCAAGAAGTACGAGTCCTTGGAGCGTGACTCTAGGACGCAAGGGTCCGAGCTTGCGAAGGCCCTCGAGAACGCACAAAATGCCAAGGCCGAAGCCCAAAAGGCCCTCCAGGAGATTGAGGTGGTCAGGAAGATAGCGGCGGGTAAGGCATTCATTATGCAAAGCAAGCATGTGAAGGAAACTTTCCTTTTACTTACCCGAATTCGAAGCTCTCCAGGAGCATTCACAGATATACCCAGCAGTGTGTCGGATGCCGCGGAGTTCTACCGGGCCGAGGAAGGGAGCTCGACCGAGAGGTTATTCTGGTTTCAGTATACTGGGACCGAACATCCGATGCCCTTGAGCGACCAGTTGAATCAACTGGTCGAGCTTCACAAGGCGGCCGAATTGGCCATGAAGGGCCTCATAGTTCGGATGTGGCCTGGCAGCTAATTTGGCCTGGTAAGGTGGCTTGTGAACGCCTGCCCGCGGTTTGATGTCATAAAGCGGTTCATTTGCATTGAGGGTGCGCGCAGGGATTTTGCCCGGGCGAAAGTGCACTGGGCAAAGATGGACGCCGAAAAGCTAGTGAAGGAGGGGCCGCCGGAGAGCAAGGAGCATCGCCACCCTGAAAAGTATTATGACAGTGTCCTGAAGGGTGCTTGCCTTGTGGCAGAGGAATGTGCTAAGGATGTAATATTTGAATGAATGTACTCATGTGATCCTGTAATGTGAAACAAGTTCATGTGCGCTATGTAACACTTGTTGATTTAAAATATTACCTTCTGTGCAGCCGTTTATAAAATTTGAGAGTTGGCCAGTCGTCGGCTTCTGCCCCCATGTAACTAGTACTTAGGTGTTCAGGATAAACCTGGTGTCGGTGTGGAACGACACCTATGGGATCACAAGAATCCCTACTACGGTTGCCAGGGCGCAGGGTTGTGAGGAGAGCAGGGCTAGTAGATAGCACAAGGATCGTTTACCCAGGTTCGGGCCACGAGGATGCGTAAAACCCTAGTCCTGCTTTGGTGGGTGTATTTCTGAGAGTTCTTGAGCTCTCGAACTAGCTGTGGTCAGCGTGTGGTTCCAAAGAGCCGAATCCCTCTCCTCGTTGCCTCGGGCCTCCTTTTATAGGAAAAAGGGGTTGCCACAGTGGCACACAGGAGGGTGGAAAGGTCTACAGTGGCATGAGGTTGTCCCTCGTATTACAGGACAAGGTGCATTTAATGCATCGCTTAGGTGTCCTCTTACTTTATCGGGGACGGGGGCATGGCCCGGCCCGTCCGTCGCCGCTCCTCCTCATTCGACACGTGCCTCTACCGGGGATGTGTGCGGTGCCATGTAGGCAGGCAGGCAGCTGAGTTGGCGCGGTGGTGGAGCCTTCATGAAGATATGCATGCCGCCACACAGGCGCTTGATGAGTTGGCCTAGGAGCTGCATGTTGCCACACAGGGGCCCGCCTAGCTAGTTGGGCTGGCAGCTGCATGTGAATGGTGGCGGAAGCTTGGTTGACGCGGGCTTGGCAGTGGCCTTGCCGACGTCTTTGGCGAGGGCCTTGCCGGGTGTCCCGGCAAGGGTCTCGCTCTGGTGTGTTGTCGTCCCCGGCAAGGATCTTGCCGGGGGTCTGGTGGCCTACCTTGTCTAGGATCTTGCTGAGAATCATCGTCTTCTAACCTGATCTTGAATATGTCTTCACAAAGATCTATATACCACCACAGGGGTGCCTTCCCGAGTCCTGGCCCCACGCTGATGATGGCACTGGGGGCCGTGGGCTCAAGGGTGGCTCGCTCCGTTGGTGCGAGGCGAGCTGTCCCAGCAAGAGTCTTGTCGGGGCCGCTGAGGCCACCCGGCATGGGTATTGCCGGGGGAACTCGCTTCGTCCCTCTGCTCTTTGTGGTCTTGGCCTTGGCGTCGCTTTGATTGCCTTGAGATTCGATCTTACCTTGGCTCACCTACCTCGTTCTACTTGGTGTGGTCGTGGGTGCGGCTCTGACTGCCCGTGCACAGGAAAAGGGGTACAAAGATGCGCCCCTATTTTTGTACACCGACAGGAGCCCCCGGGCCTGGGCCACACATAAGCACGATGCGTTGTTGGGCCAGGCCCAAAATGGTGCGCGGGCAGGTGGGGCGGTTTTTACCATGGTAGGATTCTTCGCGCACTCCGCCTCCCACGACCCGCGCGCGAGGCGCGGCATGGAGGGGTGTGCGTGACGTGGGCGGCATGCGTGGGACGGTTTCCACACGCATGCGTCACATCGCAGTAAAGAGGCGGCTCGCATCTTCCCCGTAAAAAGAGGGAGGCGTGGAGGCGCGGATCATTTACTGAGCAGGGTCGGGTGCGGTCTTCAAGGCGTCCACTCCCCACGGTCACGGGGTGGGGAGAGGTCGCCTCACCCGTCCCCTCAGTTCTGCACGTCTGCCACGCGTCCTTTCGGTGGCAAACGGTGGAGGCGAGAAACCGGGTCGCCGCTGGTTGGGCGGAGGGTCAGTCCTGATTCCCCACGCCTCCGGTGTCTGGATTGGCCGAGCGGGGCGGCCGAGCCTCAACCCAGTTCCTTTATAAAGAGGAGAAAGGGGGAAACGGCACCCCGCATTCTTCCATCTTCTATATCATTCTGCTTCTGCTCCTTCCTCTCATCCGCCATGGAGAAAGGGAACCCTGGTCCTTCGACTGTGGCGGTGAGGGTCGCCGCTTGACAGCGCGTCCCTCCCCCTCCTGAACCCGTGGTGGTGGAACCGACCGCGAGGGGAAGGGGGAGGGGGCGAGGCCGGGGTAGAGGCTGTAGCACTCGGGGAAGAGGAGGACGGGGCGGCGCGCCGGCCTCGCCCCTGCCAATGATGCCCTTCCCGGTGGAGGGCCACATTGAAGACTAGCCTTGCGAGTTCTTCATCAGGCTCCGTCGGCCCCCACGTCGTCGTCTTCGTCTCCCCACTTCGTTCGCTCGGGTGATGGAGCATGCCCTGCCCTAGACCCTCAGGTTGCAAATGAGGGGTTGCGGGAACGGGGGCACGCGGGTCGACATCGACTCCCGGCTCCTCGAGTTATGTATCTCCGCCGTGGATGGAAGACGTTTGCCCGCATCCATAGCCTGACGGCGGGGCTTGTCCTCTACTTCAAGTTAATGGAGGACGGCCGGCTCTCCGTCGAGGTCTTCGGAGACTTGGGAACCCATATGAAATGCTGCGTGGACGGCGGGGCTTTTCCTCGAGCGAGAGCGACGAGGAGGACAGTGGGGCGTATAGCGGGGACGAGTCCGACTAGGCGTCGGACGCCCCGTGCCTGGGCGGGTGGGGCAGCAGTAGCATCTGCACCTGGCCGCTCCTCCGCCAGAAGCTGGTCGAGGGCTCGGCCAGCTCCTTGAACGTTGTGGGGCTGTCTCCTTGGGCGGCTGGAGTCGGGAGGCTGCGGAAGAGGAAGAGGGCGGGTGGCAAGGCCGTCAACTCGGAGTACGCGGGCACCAACGCCTTCATCGCTTATTGCCGGTCCTGCCACCTCGTCTTCCAGCTCCTTTCCCGGCACCGTCATCACCGGCCCGCCCGTGGGTGGCCACCGAGATGTTCTCTTGGTGCTTTCTGCTGCTCGTAGCTCGCCTAGGCGCCCCTTTTGCCCTTTTGCCTCCTTGACCTGCCTCCTGAGGAGAGGGACAAGAAAGGGATTACGGGCATCTTATCTGTTTTTTAGTTTGTAAGCCTGTGGGCCTTTGTTAAATTTAAAACTTGTAATCCCCTTGCTCATGTTTTTCATCTCGCACGAACTGTACCTGTATGGGATGTTTTTAATGAAAAAGGGATGCTTGCCGGGTTTTTCGTTCGCGGGTAAATCCCGCGACAAGGAGTGAATCCTTGTTATTGTTTTAAGATAAACGTTTTTTGCCCGGCAACAGGCCTTGCCGTCCCCCCCCCACTCCACTCGACCGTTCTCGCGCTCTTGGCGGAGGCAGGGATGAAGTGAGCTTTAGGCTCCTCGTCCCACCCCCTTGTCGCCGCGGCTACGACCAAATCCGGACCTAGGAAATAATCCCTAGGTATAGGAAAAAGGGGAGCACGACAAGCTAGAGATAAAAACGAGGTTTCACATGCCCCTGTCCGGTTCCAAAATGCATGACAGAGGATAAAAGACTTATCTGGATCTGCAGCCCTTGGCAATCTCATCTTGCCGCTGTTGGATCCTTGTGCTTGCAGCCCCCGGCAACTCTGGCTTGCCGGGGTTGGGGCGCTGGTATGTTTCCTTCTTTTCGAGTAGCTCAGCAGAAGTGCTCACATGCCCTGCGAACCAAAGGAGGACAGAAAAGGAACAGACAGACGCGCACTCGACCTCTAGGCTAGGGGTTAGTCGCCGCTAAGCACTATCAACCCTAACAAAGGAAGAGACTCGACCTAGCATGCATGCTATAACTTAGGGCGCCAGCGCTTCATTTATTTATGCTCAGGGTTTGCGCTTGGCTTTGTACAAAGGGTCACATGCCTTGTCGGCAAAGCTTGTACGAAAGGTGGCTTGCCGGGAGGCCCGGCAAGCTACGCCTTATGGGTAAAACTTACGAAGATGCTTGATGTTCCAGGAGTTGCTCACTGGGACGGCATCTTCAGTCTCCAGGCGGACTGCGTCGGGCCTGGTGACTCGCATTACCCGATAAGGGCCTTCCCACTTCGGCGTCAACTTGTTGGAATTCTTGGCCGACTGAACGCGCCGAAGAACAAGGTCGCCTTCCTCAAGGCTTCAGGCATGAACCTTGCGGCTATGATAGTAGCGCAAGGCTTGCTGGTAGCGTGCCGCTCTCATAGCCGCCCAAAAATGATCTTCCTCAAGGAGTGTCACGTCATCTTGGCGCAATGGCTCTTGCTCAAGCTCATCATAAGCGAGCACTCCAGGTGACCCGTATATGAGTTTCGTGCGGAGAACTGCTTCTGCCCCGTATACCAGGGAAAAAGGTGTCTAGCCGGTGGCTCGATTTGGCGTCATTCTGATCGACCAAAGAACCGCAGGTAACTCATCAATCCAGCGCCTTCCACTCTTGTGCAGCTTGTCAAAGGTCTTCGTTCTCAGGCCTCGCAACACTTTAGCATTTTCCCTCTCTGCTTGGCCGTTGCTCCATGGATGTGCCACGAAAGCAAAACAGACCTTGCTACCGAGGTCTTGGATGTACTACATGAAGGTGTGGCTTGTGAACTGCGGGCCGTTGTCGGTGATGGCTCTGTTTGGCACACCAAAACGGCAGACCAGTCCTTTGAAGAACTTGACGGCTGACTGAGCAGTCACCTTCCTCACTGCTTCCACTTCCGGCCACTTTGTGAACTTGTCGATTGCAATGTACAAGTACTCAAAGCCCCTGACAGCGCGGGGGAAAGGGCCCGGTATATCGAGCCCCCAGACCAAGAATGGCCAGGAGAGAGGGATTGTTTGAAGGGCTTGAGCCGGCTGATGAAGCTTCTTTGAATGGAACTGGCATGCTTCATACTTGGTTACTAGTGCCGTCGCATCCTGGAGGGCGGTGGGCCAGAAGAAACCTTGCCGGAATGCCTTCCCGGCAAGGGTCCTTGACCCTATGTGGGAGGCACGTATGCCTCCATGTATCTCCGCCAACAGCTCCAGTCCTTCCTCCCGGGGGATGCACTTGAGTTTCACACCGTTTGTCCTCCTCCGGTATAGGACATCATCGACGAACTGGTACAGGGCGGACCGACAAGCTACTTTCTCTGCTTCTTCCTGCTCCTCGGGAAGCTCCCCAATTTGGAGGAAGTGGACGGTATGTTGTGCCCATGCCCGAGCCTGGGGCTCGATGACAAGGACCAAAGGCATTTTTCCGCCATGAGAGAGGTTGTCTCTACGGCCAGGGCTTGACGCCATGTCGGAGCTAGTCGCTCTTGGACAGGCTCAACGTTCGTGGTAGCACCCTCGCCGGCAGCCCAGGGGGATCGGTAGGAAAGTACTTGCCGGGACCTGATTTCCTCCGCTTGTTCTGCCCTGCTGATGGTTCGACAGATGGTTGAGTTAACCGGAGCAAAAAGGTAACTGGTTCCACAGGTAGCTTGAATGCGGCACACTTTGACAGGTAATTGGCGATGTCGTTCTCCGCTCGGGGGACGTGCTCCGCCTGGATACCGTCAAAGCGTTCCTCTAGCTTCCTCACCTCATCTACGTAGGCTTCCATCAATGGGCTTTGATAATCCTTGTTGACCTGCCTGACAACGAGCTGTGAGTCGCCCATGACGATGAGCTTCTTAACCCCGAGGTCTGCCGCGATCCTGAGACCGACAAGAAATCCCTCGTACTCGGCGGTGTTGTTGGTGGACATCTCCCTAGGGAAGTGCATCTGGATCACGTACTTGAGGTGTTCTCCGGTGGGTGCGACGAGTAGCACACCGGCACCGGCGCCTTGCAGCGAGAAAGCCCCATCAAAGTACATGATCTAGTCGCGGTCTGCTTCCTTGGCGGGGAGAGTGGTCTCCTGGACTTCTTCGTCGGGCGTCGAGGTCCATTCTGTGATGAATTCCGCCAAGACTCTGCTCTGAATTGTCGAGGTACTTTCAAAATTCAAACCGAAACTTGACAGCTCCAAGGCCCATTCCACAATCCTTCCGGTTGCATCCGGGTTGTGCAGTATCCGTTGCAACGGGAGGCAGGTGACGACAGTGATCTCGTGGGCCTGGAAGTAGTGATGCAGCTTCCTCGAGGCAATAAGAAGGCCGAGAAGCTGTTGCGGAAGAACGAGGGCCTCAACTTCGCGGACCACGTGGAGGGCGAGAACCGTTGGCTCGATCGCCTTGCCACCGTCGCCAACCAGGCCGCCGCGTAGCTGGCCCTCATGGGGATGCCGGACGTGAGGTATGTCCTAGAGCGGGGCGTGAGCGCCAATTGCAGCCTGACCATATTCTTCGAGAAGGTCGTCAGTGCTCTGGAGCGGCTCCATGCCAACCAGGCGGCCTCACTGGTTGACGAGTCCCGGAGGTTTTGCTAGGGTGCCATGACCAAGGTTCTCACCAAGGTGGCGCACTGGTACCCCGACCTCGACTTCGACGCCACGCTGGAGAGCTTGCCGGAGGGAACCAACCTTGCGCCGCTCAGCGAGCGCATCGAGCCCATCATCAGCCGAGTCGGCGAAATTCTGAGGGTGGCGGCCAGCGCCGGGATTAGGTATCCCTTTTTTTCTTTATCGCCACTGCAGGTTCACAACCAGGACAATTGCTATCTCTAGTTAGTATCATGCATGTTATTTTCCTGTTCTATTTTTCCTTGTATGTCCACCCTACGCAACTAGGTAGGCTTGCCGGCGCGTAAACCCAGGGCGGCGTCGTGGCGACGGATCCTCATTGGCCTGGCGGGTGTGCTTGCTTCCGGGCAGACCACCTTACCGCCCTTAGCGGGGCCGCCCGAACTGTCGAGTTTGACTCGAGTCAGAGTCAGGAGCGTTGCCAAGTGCAGAAGGCTACCCCACCACTGTCGACACAGCAGCTTTGAGCTATTGAGCGGACTCGAAATAGAACAAAGGCGTTGCCAATCGTGGGGGCCCCCTTGTGTGCAGGTTTCCCATACATAGGCCAGATCTCCGAGGACGATAAGCTTAAGTGTAAGAGGAAATAATCCAAGGCTCTGAATGACTTAGCTTTTCTTTCGCCGAGATGGCGTCGTTCCTCCAGCCGCCTTCTTCCTAGAAACCGAAAGCGATGAAGAACCGCTAGGCTAACTACCAGACCAGATTCTCACAATTGCGCCCCCCTACCTGGCGCGCCACGGATGTCGGTGTGGAATGACACCTATGGGATCACAAGAATCCCTACTACGGTTGCCGGGGTGCAGGGTTGCAAGGAGAGCAGGGCTAGTAGACAGCACAAGGATCGTTTACCCAGGTTCGGGCTGCGAGGATGCGTAAAACCTAGTCCTGCTTTGGTGGGTGTATTTCTGAGAGTTCTTGAGCTCTCGAACTAGCTATGGTCAGCGTGTGGTTCCAAAGAGCCGAATCCCTCTCCTCGTCGCCTCGGGCCTCCTTTTATAGGAAAAAGGGGTTGCCACAGTGGCACACAGGAGGTGGAAAGGTCTACAGTGGAACGAGATTATCCCTTGTATTACAGGACAAGGTGCATTTAATGCATCGCTTAGGTGCCCTCTTACTTTATTGGGGACGGGGGCGAGGCCCATCCCGTCCGTCGCCGCTCCTCCTTGCTTCGACACGTGCCTCGGCCGGGGATGCGTGCGGTGACATGTAGGCAGGCAGGCAGCTGAGTTGGCGCGGTGGTGGAGCCTTCATGAAGATCTGCATGCCGCCACATAGGTGCTTGATGAGTTGGCCTGGGAGCTGCATGTTGCCACTCAGGTGCCCGCCCAGCTGGTTGGGCTGGCAGGTGCATGTGAACGGTGGCGGAAGCTTGGTTGATGCGGGCTTGGCAGTGGCCTTGTCGGCGTCTTTGGCGAGGGCCTTGCCGGGTGGCCCAGCAAGGGTCTCGCCGTGGTGTGATGTCGTCCCCGGCAAGGATCTTGCCGGGGGTCTGGTGGCCTTCCTTGGCAAGGATCTTGCCGAGAATCATCGTCTTCTAACCTGATCTTGAATATGTCTTCAGAAAGATCTATATACCACCACAGGGGTGCCTTCCCGAGTCCTGGCCCCACGCTGATGATGGCACTGGGGGCCATGGGCTCAAGGGTGGCTCGCTCTGTTGGTGCCGGGTGAGCTGTCCTGGCAAGAGTCTTGCCAGGGCCGCTGAGGCCACCCGGCAAGGGTCTTGCCGGGGGAACTCGCTTCACCCCTCTGCTCTTTGTGGTCTTGGCCTTGGCGTCGCTTTGATTGCCTTGGGCTTCGATCTTACCTTGGCTCACGTCCCTCATTCTGCTTGGTGTGGCCGTGGGCGCGGCTCTGACTACCCGTGCACAGGAAAAGGGATACAAAGATGTGCCCCTATTTTTGTACACCGACACCTCGTCACTCTTTATCCTAGTTTTGGGTCCTTCGAAGGAGGTGTTTAGCACAATGAACCAGGCAATCGGACTATAAAGCTTTATCACTGTCACTTAGCCATAGAATTCTACAATTTTAAATTTTGGCGAAGCCCCTAGAATTCGAAAGGCCGAACTTGGGGCGCTATGTATGCCTAAATCGGACAAGGCCGACTCCTCGCCCGAGGCAAAAAAATCTTTAAGGATTTGAGACCTCTCGAACAGCGACTAGCTCTCGCCGCATCATGACAGTCAATTTTCGGCTTTCTCTACTGAGGTGCTCATCCGGAAGAACCGGGACACAATCGCAGTAGTTCTCCCAGTGCTATCATAGCCGATATAGCAGAACGTAAGGTACCAAAACATGGGAGCCAGGCAAACCCAACTATTGACCCAAGACATGATTCGGAGCTGATGCATATAATGCTATAAGTTCGGGGTGCCGCACTGTCGAAAGTGTTCGGACTTTTCATGTCGTTTTATGGGGTATACTGAAGCCCCTGGCGCACTGGTCGTATCAGAATGTACGGGTGCGACTTGTCATAAGTAAGTAGACAGGAAAAAAAGATAAAGGAATGCAATAATGAGCTAATGCTGTAAATTGTCATTTAAATGATATGTCAAAGCGTATGCATACATGTAGTTTAATAAGTAAAAAATAGGACTATTTGACATGTCCTATCCAAGGTCAAGCTGCGTGTGGGTATGCAAAACAGGTATATCGATCAGAGACCACCTGAGGATTCCCTTGTACTTCAAAGCTTCTTGCTTCCTTGGTGTTTCCTTTAGGTGACGGGTCCGATAATCAGATGATCGGAGAGGGCCTTCAGAAAATAGGGGCCTGAAAGGAAGAAAATGTTAAAGGTATACGGGTCCTGAAGCGGTTGAGCCGCATTGTGGCCCATGCCATGGTCGTGCCTCTGCCTATGCCCATGGTATCTTGAGTGCGTAATTATGTACGTGCGGTGAAAATTTTGCCGCTTGACTGGGACTAGGACGGAGGCCGAATTGCTACGCGAGCTCTAAACGTGCCTGGCGATCCTCTTGCAGGGTACTCCAAACTCGCTTGAAGGTGTCCGGGGTCTTTTTCGCCGAATTGGCAATTTGCCTCGTAAGGCTGCTTTGCGCTTCTGCTGCGATGGCTGTAATGTGCTCCTCCGTGCGGAGCGAGCATTCTGTGTTTCCATTAACTGTTATAACCCCGCGAGGTCCTAGCATTTTGAGCTTGAGGTATGCATAATGCGGTACCGCATTGAATCTGGCAAATGCGGTTCGTCCGAGCAGTGCATGATAGCCACTGCGGAAGGGGACGATATCAAAGATTAACTCCTCACTTCGGAAGCTGTCCGGAGATCCGAAGACTACTTCCAGTGTTATTGAGCCCGTGCAACAGGCCTCTACACCTGGGATGACACCTTTAAAGGTGGTTTTGGTGGGTTTGATCCTCGAGGGGTCTATACCCATTTTGCGCATTGTATCCTGATAAAGCAAGTTCAGGCTGCTGCCACCATCCATAAGGACTCGAGTGAGGTGAAATCCGTCAATGATGGGGTCAAGGACCAATGAGGCAGAACCGCCATGGCGGATACTGGTGGGGTGGTCCTGCGATCGAAGGTGATCGGACAAGAAGACCATGTGTTGAACTTTGGGGTGACTGGCTCCATCACATATACGTCCCTCAGTGCACGCTTCCGTTCCCGCTTGGGAATATGGGTTGTGTATATCATGTTTACCGTTTTCACTTGGGGAGGAAACTTCTTCTGTCCTCCTTTGTTCGGCAGCCGGGGCTCCTCGTCGTCGTCGCTATGCAGCCCCTTTTCCTTGTTTTCGGCATTCAACTTGCCGGCCTGTTTGAACACCCAGCTTTCTTTGTTGGTGTGGTTGGCTGGTTATCGGGGGTGTCGTGAATTTGACACGAACGATCGAGTATGCGGTCCAAGCTGGACGGGCCCGGATTGCTTCTTTTGAACGGCTTTTTCCGCTGACTGGATTTAGAGCCACTGAATCCGGCATTAACTGTCGTGTCTTTGGCGTTGTCGCCGTTGTTACAGCGTTTGTGTGTGTTTCGACGTGGCCTGCCATTGCTATCTTTGGCATCTGAATTTGCCAGGGTTTCTTAATGTGTTGTTGCTGCGAGCCAGCCAGCTATCCTCGCCCGCACAAAAGCGGGTCATGAGTGTCGTGAGGGCTGCCATGGACTTCGTCTTTTCTTGGCCGAGATGTCGGGCGAGCCACTCATCGCGGATGTTATGCTTAAATGCCACTAAGGCCTCGGCATCCGGACAGTCGATGATTTGGTTTTTTAGTTAGGAACCGAGTCCAGAATTTCCTGGCTAATTCCCCTCGCTGTTGGGTTATGTGACTCAAGTCATCGGCATCCGGTGGTCCCACATAAGTGCCCTGGAAGTTGTCAAGAATGCATCCTCCAAATTCTCCAACTGCCAATGGAGTTTGCCGGCAGGCTATTGAGCCAATGCCGGGCAGGTCCTTTGAGTTTTAATGGGAGGTACTTGATGGCATGTAGATCGTCACCGCGGGCCATGTGGATGTGAAGGAGGAAATCTTCGATCCATACCGCGGGGTCTGTTGTGCCATCATATGATTCAATATTCACGGGTTTAAAACCTTCTGGGAATTCATGATCCATTACTTCATCAGTGAAGCATAGGGGGTGTGCGGCACCTCTATGCCAGGCTATATCACGACGCAGTTCATACGAGTCTTGTCTGCTATATTCGGCCCGACCGTATTTGCTTTTAGTATATCCGGCGTGACGGTCGTTGTCACACGTTGGGGCGCGCCCCCGTGATCCGTAGATCGATCTTGTATGTCCTGCTTTGTTTTCCAATACTTCTCGCAAGTCCTGTGTGTTGACCCGGGCCTTGGTGTTTTTGTTTGACAGGCGACGGGGTGCAGGCTAGAATTCAGGCTGATACGCCGCTTTGTCTCGGCCACGAGGTGGCCGGTCAGCTGCATCATACGCTAGTAGTGTAGGCTTTAATGCTTCCTCCTCAAGTTGGGGTAGCAACCTGCGTTTTGGGTAACTTTTGGTTGGGCGCTCGATTCGTATCCCTCGGCTGCCAGCACCTCGGTCCATCTATCCGCTAGCAGATCTTGATCAACTTGAAGCTGTTGTTGCTTTTTCTACAGGCTTTTTGCTGTGGCTGTAAGCCGGCGCTTGAAGCGCTCCTGCTCGACAGGATCCTCAAGCACAATAAATTCTTCATCGCCGAGGCTCACCTCATCATCGGAGAGGGGCATGTAATTATCATCCTCTGATTCTCCATCTGTCGCTTGTTCCTTAGGGCTAGCTTGCCCATCCTCCCATTCGAAACCTGGCTAGAGGGGATTGTCTTCGCCTTCGGCACTGTCAGCAGCGTTATTGTCTCTTGTGCTGGTATCGCTGCTTTTGCTATGGCGGGGCTTAGAGCGGTGCTGATGATGCCGGTGCTTAGATTGCTTCTCGACGGGATTATCCTCCGTTGCCTTATTGCCATCGCTTTCTTTCGGGGTGTCCACCATGTATATATCATATGATGAGGTGGCTGTCCAGCGCCCTACAGGCGGTGGTTCCTGTTCTTCTCCTGCATCGTCGTCCATACCGTCGATGTCTTCGGAGCCGAAATCAAGCATGTCAGTCAAGTCGTTGACAGTGGCTATTAAGTGGGTGGTGGGTGGGGAATGAATTTCTTCGTCGTCCGCTTCCCACTCAAGCCGGACATAGTTCGGCCAAGGGTCTCCTGACAAGGAGAGATGCCTCAATGAATTTAGCATGTCACCCAAGGGCGAGTGCTGAAAGATAACCACGGAGGTAAACTCCATGATTGGTGCCCAATCAGATTCGATAGGCATGCACGCAGGCGGTTCGGAGCCTGTGGCCGGGGACGAATCCAAGGGTCCAGCAACACAAGTCTCATTGTGTGACGCCCCCAATTTAATCGTACACTAATCATACATGCAAACGTGTACAATCAAGATCAGGGACTCACGGGAAGATATCACAACACAACTCTACAAATAAAATAAGTCATACAAGCATCATATTACAAGCCAGGGGCCTCGAGGGCTCGAATACAAGAGCTCGATCATAGACGAGTCAGCGGAAGCAACAATATCTGAGTACAGACATAAGTTAAACAAGTCTGCCTTAAGAAGGCTAGCACAAACTGGGATACAGATCGAAAGAGACGCAGGCCTCCTGCCTAGGATCCTCCTAACTACTCCTGGTCGTCGTCAGCGAGCATCACGTAGTAGTAGGCACCTCCAGTGTAGTAGGAGTCGTCGTCGAAGGTGGCGTCTGGCTCCTGGGCTCCAACATCTGGTTGCGAAAACCAGGTAGAAGGGATAGAGGGAAAAGAAGGAGAAAGCAACCGTGAGTACTCATCCAAAGTACTCGCAAGCAAGGAGCTACACTACATATGCATGGGTAAATGTGTAAAGGGCCATATCGGTGGACTGAACTGTAGAAAGCCAGAATAAGAGGGGGGATAGCTAATCCTGTCGAAGACTACGCTTCTGGCCACCTCCATCTTGCAGCATGTAGAAGAGAGTAGACTGAAGTCCTCCAAGTATCATCGCATAGCATAATCCTAACCGATGATCCTCCCCTCGTCGCCCTGTGAGAGAGCGATCACCGGTTGTATCTGGCACTAGGAAGGGTGTGTTTTATTAAGTATCCGGTTCTAGTTGTCATAAGGTCAAGGTACAACTCCAAGTCGTCCTGTTACCGAAGATCACGGCTATTCGAATAGATTAACTTCCCTGCAGGGGTGCACCACATAACCCAACAGGCTCGATCCCATTTGGCCGGACACACTTTCCTGGGTCATGCCTGGCCTCGGAAGATCAACACGTCGCAGCCCTACCTAGGCACAACAGAGAGGTCAGCACGCCGGTCTAAATCCTATGGCGCAGGGGTCTGGGCCCATCGCCCTTTGCACACCTGCACGTTGCGAACGCGGCCGGAAGCAGACCTAGCCTAGTGGCGTTCCAGTCCAATCCGGCGCGCGCTGCTCAGTCGCTGACGTCACGAAGGCTTCGGCTGATACCACGACGTCGAGTGCCCATAACTGTCCCCGCGTAGATGGTTAGTGCGTATAAGCCAGTGGCCAGACTCAGATCAAATACCAAGATCTCATTAAACGTGTTAAGTATCCGCGAACGCCGACTAGGGCCAGGCCCACCTCTCTCCTAGGTGGTCACAACCGGCCCTGTCGCTCCGCCTCAAAGTAGCAGTCGGGGGCCGTCGGGAACCCAGGCCCACCTCTACCGGGATGGAGCCACCTGCCCCTTCAGCCCCCATCTCCGAACAGTATCACAGGTAATGTAACTGTGTAAAGTATATCGTATATGCCCGTGATCACCTCCCGAAGTGATCACGGCCCAGTAGTATAGCATGGCAGACGGACAAGAGTGTAGGGCCACTGATGGAACACTAGCATCCTATACTAAGTAGTAGGATAGCAGGTAATGGTAACAACAGTAGTAGCAAGGACAGGCTATGCATCAGGATAGGAATAACGGAAAGCAGTAACATGCTACACTATTCTAATGCAAGCAGTATAGAGAAGAGTAGGCGATATCTGGTGATCAAAGGGGGGGCTTGCCTGGTTGCTCTGGCAAGGAGGGGTCATCTTCGATGTAGTCGAACACACGGACATCGGCAGCGGTCTCGGAGTCTACCGTAAAGGAGTAACGGAGGGGGAACACAATAAATAACAGAGCAATCAAATGCAACACAAAGCAAGACGCGGCAATACGTTGTGCTAGGGGTGACCTAACGTAGGGATAGGCGATACCGGCGAAGGGGGGAAACATCCGGGAAAGTATTCCCATTGTTTCGCGTTTTCGGGCAGATGAACCGGAGAGGGAAAGTTGCGTGTTCGCTATGCTAGGGACGTGTGACGGATGAACGGATTGCGTATCCGAATTCGTCTCGTCGTTCTGAGCAACTTTCATGTACAAAGTTTTTCCATCTGAGCTACGGTTTATTTTATATTAATTTTAAAAGATTTAATCATTTTTAGATTTATCAGAAATTAATTTAATTTGAAAATGCCATTATGACGTCAGCATGACAACAGGGTGATGTCAGCAGTCAACAGTCGGTTGACTTGGTCCAACTGACGCGTGGGTCCCACTGTCATTGGCTGAGATTAATTAAAACAGATTAATTAGTTTAATTAGTGATTAGGTTAATCTCATCAAGATTAATTAAGTTAATTAATTACTTAATTAATTAATTAATTAATATTTTTATTTATTATTATTTTATTATTAATTTTTTTATTAAAACGTTCCAGGGCTGGGCCCCATTGTCCAGTGGCTCATGGCCTTAGCGGGCGCGGGCACCAGCGGTGCGGTTACGGGCGACGGGCGCCCACCCGTTAGGCCGCTTGCCCAGGCCAGGGGCGGGACTAGCGGGGCGCTGGCGAGCGGTCAGCGTGGGCTAAGCGGCGGGCACGCACGGAGGTGAGTGGGGGCGCGGTTGGTCGCAGCGGCAACAGAAGAAGCAGAGCAGCAGCGCAACAGAGCAAAGCAGCAGCGGAAGGAAGCCGAGCGGTCGGCAAGGGCCACACGCGCGCGGGCGAGGCCCGAGCATGGCAAGCGCGCACGGGGGAAGCGGGTGGCAGGGCGAAGCGGGGCCGCGCGGGCGAGGCGCTAGAGAGCAGCAGCAACATCCAGCGTGGGAGGGGCGGCCACGGCGGATCAGGGACGTGAGCGGTTGCGGCGGGTGGAGCTGCCGAGGCGCGGGCGCGTGGGTCGCGTGGCCGGGCACGCACACTGGGCGCGGCCAGCGCGGGGTGACCGCAGTCGGGGCGCGTTCAGACGATGAGAGGCGATGGGGAGAGACGCTATGAGAGGGCAGAGGAGAAGGGGAGGGGTGGTGGCTCACTGGGCCCTGCAGTTGTGCGAGAGTGAGCTCGAGGCGGCGGTGGCGATGTTGACGACGAGGACGAGGAAGCAGCGGCTGGCGAGGGATGGTCGAGGATGGGGGAGGTCGAGGCGGCGGTTCGGCGTGTCGGCGACGCAGGCACCAGCGAGGGAGGGCACTCCGGGCGGCGGCAGTTGGCGAAAGGGGCGTGGAGGAGTGCGGGAGGGGCGGCGCCGGCGTCGGGCCCGATCCCGATTGGATCAGGGGAGAGGGAGTGGGGCGCGAGTGGGGGAGTGGGTAGTGGGGGTGGGTAGGGTTTCCCTCGGTGGGTGGGGGGAGTAGGGCCATATAGGCCAGGGGCGCGGGGTGGGCCGACGCGCTGGCTCGAGGCCCAGCTGGGCCATGGCCCGGTGGGGGGAGGGGGTTCTCTCTTTTGTTTTATTTTGTTTTACCTTTTCTTATTTTCCTTTTCCATTTTTCTTTTAGGCTCTAATTTATTTTCTATTTTAAAAAGATAAAAGTAGTTCCTAATTTAGTATAACTATATATACTAGTGCCATATTAACTATAGCACCCAAATAAAATAGTTTAGTATTTTACTAAATATAAAAGGCATTTATTTAATTGTTTAAGATGTTGTTTTATTTATTTTAGTGTATTTAAACAATTTATAAAAATGTGGTTTCACCATCATAATCATCTAGAATTTATTTACTACATTTCGAACACTTTAGATTTAACATTTGAAAACTTTTATTGTCTGACTTGATTTTGAATTTGAATTCGGACGGGATTTGAATCTTTGCGAGATTAGCAACAGTAATCGTGGGGACGTGGCATCATTAGTAGAAGTTTACTGTAGCTTAAATATCCGGGCGTCACAATTCTCCTCCACTACAAGAAATCTCGTCCCGAGATTTAAGAGGGGAGTAAGGGGGAAGATCTGGTTAAGAAATTCTAATGAGTCTTCTCGGTCTTGCTTGCTCTTCTCGAAATGGTCGATCCATTACGTTGATGTTTTCATTTCTCCGCTTCAGGTCATCATGGTGAAGTCGTCCTTTTCTTAGGGAACTCCAGCGTACTTACGAATAGGTAAGGGCAGCCTGGCTAGGACAGAATGCTTATGAGGGAAACAATCTGGGGATAACCCATGAATGAACATAAGATTATCTTTCGAGTTGAACATATAAAATACATCAAGAGTAAGGTACGAAGGTACCATGCGAAGTTTCAAACGGATAGGGAATCGTTTGATGTCTGAAACAACACGCGAAAGGGGTCCAGAGCAACGAGATTGAGTATTGCGTCTGTTACCAGAATAGATCACTAGGACGGTGGTCCGTGATTTACATACAAGGCCACGCATGAGGAATAACTTTAGGAACAAGGGGTGTACAGGAGAGTCAGGTTTCGATCCTGTGAAACTGTGGGTTATGGGCCCACCATGTGGGTTAAAGTAGGAAGGGCAGTGACGTCTTGCCAGATCATGTAAGCAAGGCATGTTAGAGGATAGCCTATCAGCTATGTCGGCAACAACATCGATACCAAGGACAAGGGACGAAGAGAACCATTTTCCTGCTCGTTGAACGAGGCGGGCCAATAGGCAAGGTTCTCGTCCATCGGTGGCTACCGAAATGTCATCAACAATAGTAACAGGGTCTTGCTGACAGAATTGTACACCGAGGTGTTTACATAAGCAGGAGAATATTACCGCTTAGATCATATAGATCACAATACGTGTTAAACCAACCAATGGAAAGAAAAATATGATTATCAGATTAAACAGAACAATGGAAAGGAAAATGTATTTAAACACATATTTCATGGGTATATCCTTCCCAAGGACAAGTAGAGCATGATATCCATGACAGGATAGAAACTAGAAAACCTTTTATGTAAGGGGAGAGGAATTTCATGACATTATCCATACAACGTTGTCCGGATAATTGAGCAAGAAATATTTAGCATCGGGCTTCAAATGTTCTTGTTGAAAATCGGAGTACCACAGACATGCTTCGAGATAGCATTGACATGGTTATCAAGTAAGGGTCAGAATTTGGATGCACAAAGGATCCATCAGGAACAACTTATAGAATAAGTCTTATAATTTCCTCAAGGTAGAATGGTTAAACTTGCTAAACAAGAAACTATAATAACAAGTCCTCTGGCCAGGTGTGATAGGCATGACATCACCTTACCGATATATAAGGACCAATGTTATAACTCTTGGAAATATGTCCCAACCATCATATCTGACCGAGATTCAGATCTGATCGATGTTAGGAATTAGGATACCTCAGACTTAGGATGCCTAAGAAGAGAAGGTGCGACACAAATTGACGAGATGCCATTGTAAGATGCTTAGGAAATGAACTATGGAAGTGAGTTCCGAAACATGAGTTCATCAGTAAACCAACGAGAGGATGAGGAGGTGGCTGATGGAATCAGCGGTAATTCATCGAGATTAACAAAAGATGGATTTCCACAATTAGGTGAACAAGGAAATATCATTTGTCGGATCAAATGATATAATGAAGCATGTTTGAGGAAAACATACACAATTAAACATTGGTAGAAAGGTGCGCCCGAAATATGGGTTGGGCTGCACGACCAATGTCAGAATGGTGATTCAATAATCAATAGTCTAAGAATGAATGGCCGACCATTATTCAAAGCAATAGGGTTGCTAGAAAGGCAGAATCCAAACAACACCGTTCACTTGTTGGTACCCCGGTTGGAATCAACGCGAGGACCAAGAAAGAATGGTGATGATGAGAAGTATCACTATACCAAGAATTCTTAAGAGGAGGAGCAATCCTCACAACATCCTTGATATTAAAAGATGGTAATACTCCAAGGTAAAGAAGAACAAATGCTAGATAGCAGGGAACTCAAGGTATAACACAAAACACGAACAAGTTTGTGTTGAACGGAAGGCAATAAAGTGGTCAAAGATAACACAAATCAGCGGGGGCAAGGATAGTATTTCTCATCATGAACTCAATTGATATCCTGGAAGAGCTCATAAGGTCGATGATGATCACGACACATTTGTCGAGAGATTTCATGAAGATGTAATCAATCAGCGATGACATCAGGTCAAAGGAATGATGAAGCGGAAGGTTATTGGAACCATGGGTAGGACACAAACTTGAAATCAAGCTTGTTGTTCAAGGTGAAATGGAATGACGAGGGAGATCGGCATAACCTTAGCTCATCATCGAAAGTTGTGCTCCGGGGTTAAGGACCGGGTAGCACAGTTAAAATTGGCACGATAATGATATAGCCGAGCAGGCTAGGATTTACGTGATCGAGTTCAAACTCGGACTTAAAGAAGATTATCAAGAGTTGTTGAACCGTAGGGAAGACTCGGTTCAGTTATCGGTGTCCTTGAGTGTTTAATAACTCAGAGCCCATGAAAACTGTAATCAGTGAGAATGTAGTACTTGATGAAGAACTCATAAGAAGTTATGCAGTTCCAAGATAATCTCGAGATACCAGGGGGGTAATACCCAAAGACGGATCAAAGTAGAGGTTGGACCGGGGTATTGGCCCACAGAAGACAAGTGCTTACACTTGCATCGAAAATGGTATTTAAAGGAGAACATGGTCGGAACCATGATTGCAAAGGATCAATTCACCGATAGCAAAGGATATTATATAAAGGAAATAGTTACAAGAAGCTTCCATGATAGGATCTACATCGCGTCCATGGGCATGAACACAAAGTTCAAGGTCGACTCCCACTTCTCCAATGCATAACCTTTCATTCACTTCTCGTGTTCGATGAAGTTGCAGTGTTGAAATTTTATCTGGTGAAGCACCAGAAGAATATGACTCATGAAAACTTCTCGGTTCACATGGTTTAGAGAAGGCATATGTTCAACCCATAGGGGCTTCTTAGAAACATATACCACAAGCTTTGAGAGTAAATATTACCAGCTCGAAAGCAGAGCATGGTTGGCAAAAGGAGAGGATACAAATTACCAAAGGCATTATGTATCGGAGAAAGAACTCACAAGGTGATTAATTATGAAGGACATGGTCGGATAATAATCCAACAGTGGATATGGTGATCCACAATGGAGCTGATGTGAGTATTGATACCCAATCAGAGGAAGAAAGAATGCCAATGCATCGTTTTACAGAACATCTGAATAATTCAACGTTTAAATAACAAAGGAATTATGATTTTCAAATCAAGGGATCAGGAGCAAACGCTCTGATCAAGGACGGACAAGTTGAATAGACTTAGGGGTACAATCGATGGCAATCTGATTGGCCGAGGACCAGCTCACGTTTTAAATGACATCTGAGCTGGAAGGATGAATTCTATGATCTGAGTGAGGATTGCGAGCTTCGCAACATATTGAGTCAATGGACTCAAAATGATATTGACAAGGTAGCCAATAAGATTACTATACTTATGGGATTAACCATAATGCAAGCAAGCAAGAATTTCAGGAGCAATAGGTTGCTCAGAATTTTCGGAAGACCGAATGATATTTCGAAGAATTTTGTGAACTGCATGAATATCTGGGGATGAGCGGATACTCGATAAATGCGAGTAATTATCCGTAGTGGTATGCATGTGGCAAAGAACTGCAAGGCAGTAGGCACAAAGTATTCTCGGGGTATCTTATAATAACAAGATCGACTGGGAATAAAAGTAAGCACGACAGGTGTAAGTATTTATCCATAGGGATATTTTGGTGGAAGGGAATAGCAAAAGCAACGGCACAAGGTCTCGAGAGAATATCGGAGAGTATCTTCGAAATCTTCTGGTGCAGCCGGCGATCATCTGTAATAAGGGGCTCTCCGGGTGGAGGTGATAACGAGGTCCTAATGTTAGATTTAGCAAAATTCCTTTAACCCGAATAGAGGAGAGATCAGAGTCCCAGAATAAAGGTCGAGGAGTAAAAGATCCTAATACCTCCCAATGGCGACGTGTGCCCGTAAGACACACAGCCATGTTAGTAAAAGTTTTGCAATGTCTAGACTCGAATTCAGCCAAGGAGTTGGGAAGGGGGATTCCTACAGGCAGTTGGCTCTGATACCAACTTGTGATGCCCCCGATTTAATCGTACACTAATCATACACGCAAACGTGTACGATCAAGATCAGGGACTCACGGGAAGATATCACAACACAACTCTACAAATAAAATAAGTCATACAAGCATCATATTACAAGCCAGGGGCCTCGAGGGCTCGAATACAAGAGCTCGATCATAGACGAGTCAGCGGAAGCAACAATATCTGAGTACAGACATAAGTTAAACAAGTCTGCCTTAAGAAGGCTAGCACAAACTGGGATACAGATCGAAAGAGACGCAGGCCTCCTGCCTGGGATCCTCCTAACTACTCCTGGTCGTCGTCAGCGGGCATCACGTAGTAGTAGGCACCTCCGGTGTAGTAGGAGTCGTCGTCGAAGGTGGCGTCTAGCTCCTGGGCTCCAACATCTGGTTGCGACAACCAGGTAGAAGGGATAGAGGGAAAAGAAGGAGAAAGCAACCGTGAGTACTCATCCAAAGTAATCGCAAGCAAGGAGCTACACTACATATGCATGGGTAAATGTGTAAAGGGCCATATCGGTGGACTGAACTGCAGAAAGCCAGAATAAGAGGGGGGATAGCTAATCCTGTCGAAGACTACGCTTCTGGCCACCTCCATCTTGCAGCATGTAGAAGAGAGTAGACTGAAGTCCTCCAAGTATCATCGCATAGCATAATCCTAACCGATGATCCTCCCCTCGTCGCCCTGTGAGAGAGCGATCACCGGTTGTATCTGGCACTTGGAAGGGTGTGTTTTATTAAGTATCCGGTTCTAGTTTTCATAAGGTCAAGGTACAACTCCAAGCCGTCCTGTTACCGAAGATCACGGCTATTCGAATAGATTAACTTCCCTGCAGGGGTGCACCACATAACTCAACACGCTCGATCCCACTTGGCCAGACACACTTTCCTGGGTCATGCCCGGCCTCGGAAGATCAACACGTCGCAGCCCTACCTAGGTACAACAGAGAGGTCAGCACGCCGGTCTAAATCCTATGGCGCAGGGGTCTGGGCCCATCGCCCTTTGCACACCTGCATGTTGCGAACGCGGCCGGAAGCAGACCTAGCCTAGTGGCGTTCCAGTCCAATCCGGCGCGCGCCGCTCAGTCGCTGACGTCACGAAGGCTTCGGCTGATACCACGACGTCGAGTGCCCATAACTGTCCCCGCGTAGATGGTTAGTGCGTATAAGCCAGTGGCCAGACTCAGATCAAATACCAAGATCTCGTTAAACGTGTTAAGTATCCGCGAACGCCGACCAGGGCCAGGCCCACCTCTCTCCTAGGTGGTCTCAACCTGCCCTGTCGCTCCGCCTCAAAGTAACAGTCGGGGGTCGTCGGGAACCCAGGCCCACCTCTACCAGGATGGAGCCACCTGCCCCTTCAGCCCCCATCTCCGAAGAGTATCACAGGTAATGTAACTGTGTAAAGTATATCATATATGCCCGTGATCACCTCCCGAAGTGATCACGGCCCAGTAGTATAGCATGGCAGACGGACAAGAGTGTAGGGCCACTGATGGAACACTAGCATCCTATACTAAGTAGTAGGATAGCAGGTAATGGTAACAACAGTAGTAGCAAGGACAGGCTATGCATCAGGATAGGAATAACGGAAAGCAGTAACATGCTACACTATTCTAATGCAAGCAGTATAGAGAAGAGTAGGCGATATCTGGTGATCAAAGGGGGGGGCTTGCCTGGTTGCTCTGGCAAGGAGGGGTCATCTTCGATGTAGTCGAACACACGGACATCGGCAGCGGTCTCGGAGTCTACCGGAAAGGAGTAACGGAGGGGGAACACAATAAATAACAGAGCAATCAAATGCAACACAAAGCAAGACGCGGCAATACGTTGTGCTAGGGGTGACCTAACGTAGGGATAGGCGATACCGGCGAAGGGGGGAAACATCCGGGAAAGTATTCCCATTGTTTCGCGTTTTCGGGCAGATGAACCGGAGAGGGAAAGTTGCGTGTTCGCTATGCTAGGGACGTGTGACGGATGAACGGATTGCGTATCCGAATTCGTCTCGTCGTTCTGAGCAACTTTCATGTACAAAGTTTTTCCATCTGAGCTACGGTTTATTTTATATTAATTTTAAAAGATTTAATCATTTTTAGATTTATCAGAAATTAATTTAATTTGAAAATGCCATTATGACGTCAGCATGACAACAGGGTGATGTCAGCAGTCAACACTCGGTTGACTTGGTCCAACTGACGCGTGGGTCCCACTGTCATTGACTGAGATTAATTAAAACAGATTAATTAGTTTAATTAGTGATTAGGTTAATCTCATCAAGATTAATTAAGTTAATTAATTACTTAATTAATTAATATTTTTATTTATTATTAATTTATTATTAATTTTTTTATTAAAACGTTCCAGGGGCTGGGCCCCATTGTCCAGTGGCTCATGGCCTTAGCGGGCGCGGGCACCAGCGGTGCGGTTACGGGCGACGGGCGCCCACCCGTTAGGCCGCTTGCCCAGGCCAGGGGCGGGACTAGCGGGGCGCCGGCGAGCGGTCAGCGTGGGCTCAGCGGCGGGCACGCACGGAGGTGAGCGGGGGCGCGGTTGGTCGCAGCGGCAATAGAAGAAGCAGATCAGCAGAGCAGCAGCGCAACAGAGCAAAGCAGCAGCGGAAGGAAGCCGAGCGGTCGGCAACGGCCACACGCGCGGGCGAGGCCCGAGCATTGCGAGCGCGCACGGGGGAAGCGGGTGGCAGGGCGAAGCGGGGCCACGCGGGCGAGGCGCTAGAGAGCAGCAGCAACGTCCAGCGCGGGAGGGGCGGCCACGGCGGATCAGGGACGTCAGCGGTTGCGGCGGGTGGAGCTGCCGAGGCGCGGGCGCATGGGTCGCGTGGCCGGGCACGCACACTGGGCGCGGCCAGCGCGGGGTGACCGCAGTCGGGGCGCGTTCAGACGGTGAGCGGCGATGGGGAGAGACGCTACGAGAGGGCAGAGGAGAAGGGGAGGGGTGGTGGCTCACTGGGCCCTGCAGTTGTGCGAGAGTGAGCTCGAGGCGGCGGTGGCGATGTTGACGACGAGGACGAGGAAGCAGCGGCTGGCGAGGGGTGGTCGAGGATGGGGGAGGTCGAGGCGGCGGTTCGGCGTGTCGGCGACGCGGGCACCGGCGAGGGAGGGCACTCCGGGCGGCGGCAGTTGGCGAAAGGGGCGCGGAGGAGTGCGGGATGGGCAGCGCCGGCGTCGGGCCCGATCCCGATTGGATCGGGGGAGAGGGAGTGGGGCGCGAGTGGGGGAGTGGGTAGTGGGGGTGGGTAGGGTTTCCCTCGGTGGGTGGGGGGAGTAAGGCCATATAGGCCAGGGGCGCGGGGTGGGCCGACGCGCTGGCTCGAGGCCCAGCTGGGCCATGGCCCGGTGGGGGGAGGGGGTTCTCTCTTTTGTTTTATTTTTTTGTACCTTTTCTTATTTTCCTTTTCCATTTTTCTTTTAGGCTCTAATTTATTTTCTATTTTAAAAAGATAAAAGTAGTTCCTAATTTAGTATAACTATATATACTAGTGCCATATTAACTATAGCACCCAAATAAAATAGTTTAGTATTTTACTAAATATAAAAGGCATTTATTTAATTGTTTAAGATGTTGTTTTATTTATTTTAGTGTATTTAAACAATTTATAAAAATGTGGTTTCACCATCATAATCATCTAGAATTTATTTACTACATTTCGAACACTTTAGATTTAACATTTGAAAACTTTTATTGTCTGACTTTATTTTGAATTTGAATTCGTACGGGATTTGAATCTTTGTGAGATTAGCAACAGTAATCGTGGGGACGTGGCATCATTAGTAGAAGTTTACTGTAGCTTAAATATCTGGGCGTCACACATTGGAGGTGAAGTTAGTATTCCGCTCTATCGCCGCTGAGTGTGCGGCCTCCGTGGCAGGGTGCATCCACCCGTCCTCGGACGGCGCGATCTGCTCCGGATCGAGGGCCGAAGTAGCCACAGGTGTGATCTCCCGAACACCGTCCGGCGGCAGAGCTAAGTCATGCTCGTCGTGACTGTGCGACGCACCTGACATGGGCTCGAATCCATCGAAGATCAAGTCTCCGCGGATGTCGGTAGTATAGTTCAAGCTTCCAAACCTGACGTGATGGCCAGGGGCGTCGCTCTCGATCTGCTCCAGATGGCCAAGGGAGTTGGCCCGCAGTACGAAGCCGCCGAATATGAAGATCAGTCCGGGGAGAAAAACCTCACCCTGGATCGTATCGTTGCTGATGATGGAAGGGGCCAACAAACCTTATGGTGACGACACAGTGGAACTCTCAATGAAAGCACCAATGTCAGTGTCAAAACCGGCGGATCTCGGGTAGGGGGTCCCGAAATGTGTGTCTAAGGCGGATGGTAACAGGAGGCGGGGGACACAATGTTTTCCCAGGTTCAGGCCATGTCGATGGAGGTAATACCCTACTTCCTGCTTGATTGATCTTGATGATATGAGTATTACAAGAGTTGATCTACCACGAGATCGTAGAGGCTAAACCCTAGAAGCTAGCCTATGATTCTGATTGTTGTTGTCCTACGGACTAAACCCTCCTGTTTATATAGACACAGGAGGGGGCTAGGGTTACACAGAGTCGGTTACAAGGGAGGAGATCTACATATCCGAATTGCCAAGCTTGCCTTCCACGCAAAGGAGAGTCCCACCCGGACACGGGACGGACTCTTCAATCTTGTATCTTCATAATCCAACAGTCCGACCGAAGGATATAGTCTGGCTGTCCGAGGACCCCCTAATCCAGGATTCCCTCAGCCGGTTCACGCATCCGCGCCGGCTTACAACGAGGAGGACAACTTGCTCATCCGCACAGGCTTACAACAGCGCGGCCGACTCATCTGTCTGCTCCTGCGGCCGACTCGGCCATGATTGATTTCAGCTTCACCATGGTGATCGTCAACTCCGTGGTGATAATTACTGACCTGACACATCAGGTGAAATCCATCCAATATATTTTATATTATATATTGTTTTCTTTAAAACAGTAATTACTCTGGCTTGCAAGTTCTCTAGTGCAGGACAAGTTATATCACTGAGATGTTGAATGACTCATACCAATTTATATCACGGTCAAATATGGGGAGTCTCAAGCTAACTCCTCGAGTAGTCTTAAGACTCGGGGGCTACAATGAAATGACTCGGGAATTCCGGGTCATTGGAGGGAATGATAACCCAATTCCAGAAGACACCGCCATATTGATGAAAATTTAAAGTGTCACATCCCTAGTTCTGGTATGACCTAGGCTAGCTAGTCATGTGTGCATCACGTTTAAATTTCATTTAAATTTGAAATGGGGATTTGTAAAACCCTCAGAAATCATTTCTGGAAATGACCCAAATAAAAATTGCTCCAAAAGGGTCCAAGAAAATGTTCATGTCTCTCTCTGAAAATATTGGGCAAAGGTAAAATTTAAACCAATATTTTTAGGAGCTCATAAATATTTATTTTGGCCATTTGGAATTAATCCAGAAATTATTTGCGTTGGATAAATATTTTTATATATATAATATATTGTCCAATAATTCTGAATTTTGGTGAGGGGCTTTGGAATAATCCTTTAGGCCCCTGCAAAAAATTTCAGAAGAAAATAACTTGATTTAGTATTTTTATTAAATCAAAACAAAGGTCAGAAAATAGAAAAGAAAACAAAAATGGAGAAAAGCTCACCTGGCCTTACCTGCCTGGCAGCCCAGCTGGCAGCCCAGCTCCTCTAGCCGGCCCAGCGGACTGGCGATGCCAGTCGTCCTCCACCTCCCGCCAGGAGGACGCGCGCGCGTGGCCGCCGCGCGCGAGCACACGCCGGCCACCTCCTGCTTCCCCACTCGCCGCTGGAGCCACCCGACGACGCCAAGCACCCCCCTGAACACCGCTCACTCACCCCAGTCCTCTCCTCTCCTCTCCCTCGTTTTCTCGCTCATGGCCGAGCACTGCCGTCGCCACCGGCCACCGTTGCCGCAGCCACCGCCTCCCCCTCGCCCTCTCTTCGTGTCTGCGAGCTCCGCCACCTCGCCCTGAAGCTCTCCGTAGAGCAACGCACCTCGGGAGGCCCTGGAGCGCCTCCATCGCCGCCGTCTTCATCTCCGGCCGCCGTGGATCCCCATCGCCGCCCCGTCGTCTTTAGTGCATCCCCGAGCTCACCGTCAACCCCACCGAGACTACTGTGAGCTGCTGCTCCTCCTCTCCCTCTCCGTTTGCTCTCCTGCATGCCGTAGCCGCTGCCTCGCCAATGACCGTGACCGTCGCCGCCTGAGCTCGTCGCCGACGCAGCTCCGGTGACCAAATGGTCGCCCCGGCAAGTCCAAACCTCTCCCCGCACCACGCAGAGGCCGTAGGTGCTACGCCCACATCGCCACGCCCACTGCAGCTTCGAACCCGAGCTCGACCGAACTCCGGCCGCCGCGGACTTGCTCGCCGTCGTTGGCTCCGGCCACCATAGGCCCGGCCTCCACCACCACTAGACGCGCGCCTGCAAGAGCTCTCCAACGAGCCCAAGAACAGCCTCGCTCGTGCCCTCTGGCCATTTTCCGAGCCGCGCAGCCGTCTCGGGCCTCGCCAGCATCGAGTCGCCAGCGGGTTTGACCCACTGACCGGGGTTGACCCTCCCCCTTGTGTCACTAAAGCGTGGGCCACCCCCCTGACATCTTTAGTTAGTATTAGATTAACACTAATTAACCTAGGTTAGTTACCTAGTTAGTCACTGGCCAGTGGGCCCGGCGCCCACTAATCCTAATTAGACTAAATAAACCCCCTATTAACTAACTGAGTCACTAACGTGTGGACCCCACACGTTAGGTTTGACTTGGTCAGCGCTGTTGACTTGCTGACGCAAGCATGACGCTGTGCTGACGCAATATATCATTTTCTGGTATTCAAATAAATTAGGAAATTCCAGAAAATGATATAAACTTCAAAAATTCATAGAAATTCAACCGTAGCTTAGATTGAAATAATTTATATATGAAAAATGATCAGAAAAAATCAATCTATCCATCTGTACCATTTTCATGCATGACAAACCAACCTATACATGCTGTATATATGAAACACACTTATGGCATGTTTAAGAGCTTAATTTGGAGTTGTATTTGAACCCTTGGTTCAAATGGACTTCAACCAAATAAATGCTAGATGCATTAACTCAAACAACATCACATACTCATGCCATGTTCATGCATCATATTGTTGCATATGCTTGTGTTTGATTTCCGACACCGTTCCTTCTCGATAGGTCCTGCTCCGGAGAGTGTTCGAGAGTACCTGTCTGAGGAGCAGTGCCCCCCTGTTGATCTACCAGGCAAGCAAACCCCCCCTTGTTCATTCCGATACAATCCTACTTTCTCACTCCTACTCTCTTTTATTGCATTAGGACAACAACGATTCAACAGCTACTTTATGCTGCGGTAGTTGAACCCATTCCTCTGCATGACCTGTCATTGGCACAGTAAATAGTTAAAACCCACTAGCATGTGTAGGAGTTGATTGAGCCATGTTGTGTTCTTGCCATGCCATGCCTTCTATTGCTTAGAGTTGTGTCAGGTCTGATTCATCGGGAATGAATTGGAGTGGTACGATATGTTCCGGTGCTGAGAGTTAAGCATGTGAACATGATTTGGTAAAGGTAGCGGTGAAAGGCCATGTAGGAGTACATGGTGGGTTGTCTCACTGGAACCGTCCTTAAGCACTAAGTTCCGTGTATGTTGTCCAATGGCTAGCTACTACCACACATTGGAATGCTTAAGTGCCCCTCTCGACTTATTAGCCAACTTGATCTCTGTCCAGGAGTCGCAAATAGTTTCTGGTGTTTGTAGGTAGTGTTAGTAGTCTACCAAGTGGCACCCGGCCAGGTGGGCTTGGGACAGACTAGGCACAAGTGGCACGGTGTACCAAGCGTAGATCCATCCGGCGAGGTGGGCTTGGGAACCCTGCACATATCGTTTGGGGCCGTGAGCGACACCCCGGCCGGATCTCCTTGCGGATGGAACCCGAATATGCAATAAACCTGGACTACAATCTTATGTGGTTAGTCAGGTCATGGCCGACACCCTCGCCAGGCTTCCGCTTGAAGGTTGCCGAGGTACATGATGTGTACATGGTGATAAGTGGTGAGAGCGTGTGTGAAGAAGTACACCCCTGTAGGGTTATCTTGATCTATTCGAATAGCCGTGTCCTCAGTTCTGGACTTCTTGGATGCTTACGTGGTACATAGACAACTTGAAGTGGATACTCTAAAATGCTCAAGACAAGTGTGAGTGCTATGGATGGACTTCTCGTAAGGAGACGAGGATGAATCCATAGTAGTGTATTTGATGTGGTGTTTAGTGGACTTGTGTGCGCTGCCTCACCTCAAAGAAGTTTCTCGTTGTCGTAGAACAGGATAGCCACCGAGTCAAAGCTGGCTTGCTGCAACTAAACCCCACATTACCCTCTTGATACAAATGCATGTATGATAGGATCTGATGTAAGTCTTGCTGAGTACCTTTGTACTCACGTTTGCTTTATTTATGTTTTGCAGGTGAGACATCTGTCTCACTAGTAGTACCGCTTGGACTTCGATGAGTAGCTTGTTACCTCAGCTATGATCTTGTACCTTGGAGGGACTTGTTGATAGTCAGGCCTCTTAGCCTTTATCTTTTGTAGTTGTCTGTACTCAGACATGTAATGCTTCTGCTGTTGCTTGTATGCTCCGAATGATGGGTCATGAGACCCCTATTTGTATTAATGTTATGTGGCTCTTCTGAGCCTTTATCTATATGAGTTTGCGTTATGTTGTGATGCCATGTTGTACAGCACATACTTGCATGTTATGCGTATGTGTGACGTGTATTTCTATGTGTGGGATCCGACAATCTAGTTGTTTATCCTTGGCAGTCTCTCTTATGGGAAAATGTAGTCTAGTGCTTCCTTGAGCCATAGTAGTCGGCTACAGCCCGGTTCACCGGAGTCCTGCTAGCCCAGCACTACTGCTCAGGACACTTGACTGGCCGGCATGTGTTTCACTTCGTTCCTGTGTCTGTCCCTTCGGGGAAATGTCACGCGGTGACATCCAAAGTCCTGCCTAGCCTGCTACAGCCCGGGTTCCCTGGAGTCCTATTAGCCCAGTGCTACAGCCCTGATTCACACGCTGCTAACCAACACGCTCGATGTGAATCATGTATGCCTGTTCCCATAGGTTAGTGCCGCTTTGGGTTCACGACTAGCCATGTCGGCCCGGGTTCTCTGTCATATGGATGCTAGCGACACAATCATATACGCGAGCCAAAAGGAGCAAACGGTCCCGGGCCAGGGTAAGGCGACACCCGTGGGGATACCGTGCGTGAGGCCGCAAAGTGATATGAGGTGTTACCGGCTAGATCGATGTGATTTGGAATCGGGGTCTTGACAGCTTTGGTATCAGAGCCTGACTGCCTGTAGGATTTCCAAGCCAACCTGGTCGAAGTTGAGTCTAGAAATTCTTTAGTTATATAAGGGAATTGATTGTGGAAGGGAACGTAAGGCTCTTTTTACTCCTTATACCTCATGCCCTTCTGATCTGAGTCATCCTATCTTTCCTACGGGGTTAAGGAACTAGGCTTCCTCTCCCGTCTATCAGGATCACGTGTTACTACTCCGTAGTCCCATAGGATTGGTTGATCAGAGTTATATTCCAGTTTTCAAGTACTTCCGGTGTAGTGTGCTTAGTAATATCTCAGAACCTTAAGTGGTGATGTTGAGTATGGTGCTACCCCATCATTTGCAGGATGTCTCATTTCGAGCATTTTACTGCCGTTATGCTACCGGAATTGTCCTAGGAGTTTAAGAGATAGTATTTTCCTTCTACTTTATTCTACACCCTTATGATGACGCTGAATCCATCCTTGTTTTCCTTGGTTTCGTTCTTCAGGATGTTGCCAGTTAATCGAAGTTCTGTTGCTCATAGCCGGAACCACGGAGATGGTAGGGATGAGGTTCCTCCCGATCAATCTTCAATGGAAAAGTTCATGTTAGAAGTTGAGATGAACAAGTGTGAGACCAACCGCTTGTTAGCACGTATCGAGGAGAACACCGCACACCAGTGCAAAGAGTCAGCGACCATCTATGATTTCATTGGTCTAAAACCACCTACCTTCCACCATTCCATCGAACCACTCGATGCAGATGACTGGCTTTGTAGTATCACTCACAAGCTGCGTTCTGCGAACGTAGCTGAAAGTGACAAGGTCACCTATGCTACATATCACCTGGAAGGTCCTGCTAGTCTTTGGTGGCAAAACTATGAGGCTATGCTTCCAGCTGGCCAGATAACCACCTAGAGAGATTTCACTGAGGCCTTTCGCGAGCATCACATTCCTCAGGCTCTCATTGACTGCAAGAGAGAAGAATTTTGTAGTTTCACCCAGAGTAAGATGGCTGTTGATGCTTACAGTAGGGAATTTGAGAACCTTGCCCGCTATGCTACAAAAGAGGTGTCCACAGACGCCAAGAAGCAGGCTAGGTTTCGGAAGGGTCTCAACCCCAAGTTGCGTTGTGATCTCCACCTGCATCACTGTGATACATTCCACGCTCTTGTGAACAAGGCCATTAATGCAGAGACAACTCAACTCACCTACGAGGAATCTCGTAAGCACACCCGTGATTTGGGTTCTTCCTCCGGTTCTAGTTCTCAAAAGCGCCAGATTTGGGTTCCGAACTCCGCTCTTCCACCCGGTTATACACCAAGGCCTTCTTGTGTGGCACCTCACCCAGTTCAACTGTATGCTACACCCATGCCTATTGGTAGACCACTTGTCAATGCGGGTCCTTGTCCTACCTCCAAGATTTGTTACAAGTGCAGAGCCAGGCCACATTGCCCGTATTTGCACTCAGACCCGTGTTGCTCCACCCCAGCCCGAGAAGTTTGTTGGCCGTGGTAGTAAGCCTTCACACCAGATGATCAGTGCCAAGTCAGCTCCCACTGAACTTGGATGTGTGCATCACGTCTCAGCTAAAGACGCTCATGATGATCCAGATGTCGTTCTTGGTACACTCCTTGTCAACTGTCACCCAGCTACGGTTCTATTCGATACTGGGGCATCTCACTCCTTCATTTCTGAAAGGTATGCCCGTTTGCACGACATGTCATTTTGTGATATGCCCTCCCCACTACTCATTCAAACTCCTGGATCCAAGTGGAAAACTTCTAGGATAAGTTATGGCAATGAAATACATGTTGACAGACTTGTATTTCTAGCTTCCTTGATATCCCTCAAGTCTTCAGATATTAACATCATCTTGGGTATGGACTGGATGAAAGCTCATTATGCCAAGATTGATTGTTACACCAGGTCTGTTCAGCTCACACACCCCTCTGGCAAGATAGTCACTGTCTCCACCAAAATTGCAAGGCGTCAACTATATTCTCTAAATGCCAGCCCTCTTCCTGACCTTGAAGATATCCCGGTAGTCCGCGACTTTCCGGATGTCTTTCCAGAGGAACTGTCAGGTATTCCACCTGACAGAGATGTAGATTTTGTTATAGATCTTATCCCCGGAACCGCCCCAATTTCTAGGAGACCTTACAAGATGGCACCCTTAGAGCTAGCCGAGCTTAATAAACAACTTGATGAGTCCTTGCAAAAGGGTTTCATCCATCCTAGTTCTTCTCCCTAGGCTTGCCCCGTTCTCTTCGTCAAGAAGAAGGATGGTACGGACTGAATGGTTGTAGATTATCGTCCCGTTAATTTGGTCACGATAAAGAACAAGTATCCGCTCCCCGGGATCAATGATCTGTATGATCAGCTCGCTAGATCCTCAGTCTTCTCCAAGATGGATTTGAGGTTAGGCTACCACCAAATCAAGATTAGAAATGCGGACATTCCTAAGACGGCTTTCGTCACTCGTTATGGCCAGTACGAGTACACCGTCAAGTCCTTCGGTCTAACCAATGCTCCAGCTACATTCTCCCGCTTGATGAACTCGATCTTCATGGAGTACCTAGATAAGTTCATCGTGGTTTACCTCGATGATATCCTTATTTACTCAAAGAACGAGGAAGAGCATGCCGAACATCTTAGACTTGTGTTAGAAAAACTCAGAGAACACCGCCTTTATGCCAAGTTCTCCAAGTGCGAATTTTGGTTGCCAGAAGTGACCTATCTCGGCCACGTAATCTCTGGTAAGGGCATTGCTGTCAATCCCGAAAGAGTTCAAGCCGTTCTTGATTGGACTCCACCTAAAACGGTTAAGCAAGTTAGGAGTTTCCTTGGCCTAGCCAGTTATTGTCGCCGCTTTGTTGAGAACTTCTCCAAAGTGGCCAAACCTCTCACGGAACTTCTCAAGAAAGATAAAAAGTTTGAGTGGTCCCCATAGTGTGAGTACAGTTTTCAGGAACTAAAAAGACGCCTGACTTCTGCTCCCGTACTTGTGCCACCGAATTTCACTAAAGACTTTGTTATCTACTGCGATGCCTCACGACAGGGACTAGGTTGCATCCTTATGCAAGATCACCATGTGATTGCCTATGCATCTCGACAGTTGCATCCACATGAGGAGAATTATCCTACACATGATCTAGATCTTGCAGCCGTAGTCTATGCACTTAAGACCTGGCGACATTACCTTCTCGGTAAACGTTGCGAGATATACACCAACCACCAAGTATATCTTCACCCAACCAGATTTGAACCTTAGGCAAAGATGTTGGTTGGAGTTGATCTCAGATTATGACTTAGGAATTACCTACACCCCAGACAAGGGGAATGTCATGGCTGATGCGCTAAGTCGTAAGTACTATTGCAACAATCTCATGTTGCAACAGGGCCAGCCACTTCTCCATGAGGAATTATGTAAGCTTAACCTTCACATTGCTCCTCACGGATTCCTTTCTACCTTGGTGGCGAAACCTACCCTTGAGGATCAGATCATTACTGATCAGAAGTTTGATAGGGGTGTTATCCGCATCAAGAGAAACATTAAGAAGGGAGTTGGTGGATGTTTCTCTATGGATGATCGAGGTGTTGTTTTCTTTGAGAATCGCTTGGTGATTCCCAAGAATCAACATATGCGACAACTGATTCTTAAGGAGGCACATGAATCCCCTCTCACGTTTCATCCCGGTAGTACTAAGATGTATCAGGACCTACGCCAGAGGTTCTGGTGGACTAGGATGAAGAGAGAAATTGCTCAGTTTATTGCTAACTGTGACGTTTGTCATCGCGTGAAGGCAGAGCATCAGAGACCTGCTGGCACCCTTCAGCCTTTAGCTATTCCTGAATGGAAATGGGATAAAGTTGGTATGGACTTCATCACTGGCTTTTCCAGGACCAAGAAAGGGAATAATGCTATCTTCGTAGTCATTGATCGTCTTTCCAAAGTGGCTAACTTCCTACCTGTTCGAGAGAGTATCACTGCTAGTCAATTCGCTGACTTATATGTTTCTCGAATAGTGTCACTTCATGGTGTTCCACTAGAGATCAATTCAGACCGTGGTAGTCTTTTCACTTCTCATTTCTGGGAGAGTTTCCAAACTGCCATGGGCACCCATCTTTCCTTCAGTACCGCTTTCCACCCTCAATCAAGTGGTCAGGTGGAAAGGGTCAAGCAAATTCTCGAAGACATGCTTAGAGCTTGTGTTATCTCATTCGGTATGGATTGGGAGAAGTGTCTTCCCTTCGCCGAGTTTGCTTATAACAATAGCTACCAATCCAGCCTCAAGAAAGCTCCTTTTGAGGTTCTGTATGGACGAAGATGTCGAACACCTTTGAACTGGTCAGAAACAGGTGAAAGACAATTCTTTGGACCAGACATGATTCAGTAGGCAGAAGAGCAAGTTTGCATCATTCGTGAGAATTTGAAAACAGCCCAATCTCGTCAAAAGAGCCAGTATGACCGTCGTCATAAGGAAGTGGCTTATGAAGTTGGCGACAAAGCTTACCTTCGGGTTACCCCTTTGAAGGGTACCCATCGATTCGATATCAAGGGCAAGTTGGCTCCTCGTTACATTGGTCCCTTTCTCATTCTCGCTAAACAAGGAGAGGTTGCCTACCAGTTGGAACTACCCCCACATCTTTCTCGAGTTCATGATGTCTTCCACGTCTCTCAACTCAGGCATTGCTTCTCGGATCCCATCCGCGGAGTGGACCACGAAATGCTTGATCTCCAAGATAACCTCACTTATCGAGAGTACCCTGTTTCATCCTTGATCAAGCAGAGCATGTCAGCCGATGTCATAACATCAAGTTTCTCAAGTTTCAGTGGTCTCATCATTCCGAGAGAGAAGCTACTTGGGAGCATGAAGATCGTCTTCGACTTGAGTACCCCACTTTCTTTCCGCCGACTCCTGAATCTCGGGACGAGATTTCTTCGAGTGGGGGCGAGTTGTCACATCCCTAGTTCTGGTATGACCTAGGCTAGCAGGTCATGTGTGCATCACGTTTAAATTTCATTTAAATTTGAAATGGGGATTTGTAAAACCCTCAGAAATCATTTCTGGAAATGACCCAGATAAAAATTGCTCCAAAAGGGTCCAAGAAAATGTTCATGTCTCTCTCTGAAAATATTGGGCAAAGGTAAAATTCAAACCAATATTTTTAGGAGCCAATAAATATTTATTTTGGCCATTTGGAATTAATCCAGTAATTATTTGCGTTGGATAAATATTTTTTTATATATAAAATATTGTCCAATAATTCTAAATTTTGGTGAGGGGCTTTGGAATAATCCTTTAGGCCCCTGCAAAAAAATTTAGAAGAAAATAACTTGATTTAGTATTTTTATTAAATCAAAACAATGGTCGGAAAATAGAAAAGAAAACAAAAATGGAGAAAAGCTGACCTGGCCTTACCTGCCTGGCAGCCCAGCTGGCGGCCCAGCTCCTCTAGCCGACCCAGCCGACTGGCGATGCCAGTCGTCCTCCACCTCCCGCCAGGAGGACGCGCGCGCGTGGCCGCCGCGTGCGAGCACACACCAGCCACCTCCTGCTTCCCCGCTCGCCGCTGGAGTCACCCGACGACGCCACGCACCCCCCTGAACACCGCTCACTCCCCCAGTCCTCTCCTCTCCTCTCCCTCGCTTTCTCGCTCACGGCCGAGCGCTGTCGTCGCCACCGGCCACCGTTGCCGCAGCCACCACCTCCCCCTCACCCTTTCTCCGTGTCTGCGAGCTCCGCCACCTCGCCCTGAAGCTCTCCGCCGATCCACGCGCCTCGGGAGGCCCTGGAGCGCCTCCATCGCTGCCGTCTTCATCTCCGACCGCCGTGGATCTCCATCACCGCCCCACCGTCTTCAATGCATCCCCGAGCTCGCCGTCAAGCCCGCCGAGACCACTGTGAGCTGCTGCTCCTCCTCTCCCTCTCCGTTTGCTCGCTTGCATGTCGTAGCCGCTGCCTCGCCGATGACCGTGACCGTCACCACCTGAGCTCGTCGCCGACGCAGCTCCGGTGACCAAATGGTCACCCCGGCAAGTCCAAACCTCTCCCCGCACCATGCAGAGGCCATAGGTGCTACGCCCGCATCGCCACGCCCACTGCAGCTTCGGACCCGAGCTCGACTGAACTCCGGCCGCCGCGGACTTGCTCGTCGTCGTTGGCTCCGGCCACCATAGGCCCGGCCTCCACCACCACTAGACGCGCGCCTGCAAGAGCTCTCCAACGAGCCCAAGAACAGCCTCGCTCATGCCCTGTGGCCGTTTTCCGAGCCGCGCGGCTGTCTCGGGCCTCGCCGACGTCGAGTCGCCGGCGGGTTTGACCCACTGACCGGGGTTGACCCTCCCCCTTGTGTCACTAATGCATGGGCCACCCCCCTGACATCTTTAGTTAGTATTAGATTAACACTAATTAACCTAGGTTAGTTACCTAGTTAGTCACTGGCCAGTGGGCCCGGCGCCCACTAATCCTAATTAGACTAAATAAACCCCCTATTAACTAACTGAGTCACTAACGTGTGGACCCCACACGTTAGGTTTGACTTGGTCAGCGCTGTTGACTTGCTGACGCAAGCATGACGCTGTGCTGACGCAATATATCATTTTCTGGTATTCAAATAAATTAGGAAATTCCAGAAAATGATATAAACTTCAAAAATTCATAGAAATTCAACCGTAGCTCAGATTGAAATAATTTATATATGAAAAATGATCAGGAAAATTCAATCTATCCATCTGTACCATTTTCATGCATGACAAACCAACCTATACATGTTGTATATATGAAACAAACTTATGGCATGTTTAAGAGCTTAATTTGGAGTTGTATTTGTACCCTTGGTTCAAATGGACTTC
This sequence comes from Triticum urartu, assembly GCF_056163025.1. Taxonomy (NCBI): domain Eukaryota; kingdom Viridiplantae; phylum Streptophyta; class Magnoliopsida; order Poales; family Poaceae; genus Triticum; species Triticum urartu. The sequence goes on along the minus strand of NC_141879.1, from coordinate 143,621,718 downwards.
AACCGAATAAATGTTTGATGCATTAACTCAAACAACATCACATACGCATGCCATGTTCATGCATCATATTGTTGCATATGCTTGTGTTTGATTTCCGACACCGTCCCTTCTCGATAGGTCCTGCTCCGGAGAGTGTTCGAGAGTACCTGTCTGAGGAGCAGTGCCCCCCTGTTGATCTACCTGGCAAGAAAACCCCCCCTTGTTCATTCCGATACAATCCTACTCTCTCGCTCCTGCTCTCTTTTATTGCATTAGGACAACAACGATTCAACTGCTACTTTATGCTGCGGTAGTTGAACCCATTCCTCTGCGTGACCTGTCATTGGCATAGTAAATAGTTAAAACCCACTAGCATGTGTAGGAGTTGATTGAGCCATGTTGTGTTCTTGCCATGCCATGCCTGCTATTGCTTAGAGTTGTGTCAGGTCTGATTCATCGGGAATGAATTGGACTGGTACGATATGTTCTGGTGCTGAGAGTTAAACGTGTGAACACGATTTGGTAAAGGTAGCGGTGAAAGGCCATGTAGGAGTACATGGTGGGTTGTCTCACTAGAACCATCCTTAAGCACTGAGTTCCGTGTATGTTGTCCAATGGATAGATACTACCACACATTGGAATGCTTAAGTGCCCCTCTCGACTTATTAGCCAACTTGATCTCTGTCCAGGAGTCGCAAATAGTTTCTGGTGTTTGTAGGTAGTGTTAGTAGTCTACCGAGTGGCACCTGGCCAGGTGGGCTTGGGACAGACTAGGCACAAGTGGCACGGTGTACCAAGCATAGATCCATCCGGCGAGGTGGGCTTGGGAACCCTGCACATATCGTTTGGGGCCGTGAGTGACACCCTGGCCAGATCTCCTTGCGGATGGAACCCGAATATGCGATAAACCTGGACTACAATCTTATGTGGTTAGTCAGGTCGTGGCCGACACCCTCGCCAGGCTTCCGCTTGAAGGTTGCCGAGGTACATGATGTGTACATGGTGATAAGTGGTGAGAGCGTGTGTGAAGAAGTACACCCCTACAGGGCTATCTTGATCTATTCGAATAGCCGTGTCCTCGGTTATGGACTTCTTGGATGCTTACGTGGTACATAGACAACTTGAAGTGGATACTCTAAAATGCTCAAGACAAGTGTGAGTGCTATGGATGGACTTCTCGTAAGGAGACGAGGATGAATCCATAGTAGTGTATTTGATGTGGTGTTTAGTGGACTCGTGTGCGCTGCCTCACCTCAAAGAAGTTTCTCGTTGTCGTAGAACAGGATAGCCACCGAGTCAAAGATGGCTTGCTGCAACTAAACCCCACATTACCTTCTTGATACAAATGCATGTATGATAGGATCTGATGTAAGTCTTGCTGAGTACCTTTGTACTCACGTTTGCTTTATTTATGTTTTGCAGGTGAGACATCTGTCTCACTAGTAGTACCGCCTGGACTTCGACGAGTAGCTTGTTACCTCAGCTACGATCTTGTACCTTGGAGGGACTTGTTGATAGTAAGGCCTCTTAGCCTTTATCTTTTGTAGTTGTCTGTACTCAGACATGTAATGCTTCTGCCTGTTGCTTGTATGCTCTGAATGATGGGTCATGAGACCCCTGTTTGTATTAATGTTATGTGGCTCTTCTGATCCTTTATCTATATGAGTTTGCGTTATGTTGTGATGCCATGTTGTACAGCACATACTTGCATGTTATGTGTACGTGTGACGTGTATTGCTATGTGTGGGATCCGACAATCTAGTTGTTTATCCTTGGCAATCTCTCTTATGGGAAAATGTATTCTAGTGCTTCCTTGAGCCATAGTAGTCCGCTACAGCCCGGTTCACCGGAGTCCTGCTAGCCCAGCACTACTGCTCAGGACACTTGACTGGCCGGCATGTGTTTCACTTCGTTCCTGTGTCTGTCCCTTCGGGGAAATGTCACGCGGTGACATCCGGAGTCCTGCCTAGCCTACTACAGCCCGGGTTCCCCGGAGTCCTGTTAGCCCAGTGCTATTGCCCGGATTCACACGCTACTGACCGACACGCTCGATGTGAATCATGTATGCATGTTCCCATAGGTTAGTGCCGCTTTGGGTTCACGACTAGCCATGTCGGCCCGGGTTCTCTGTCATATGGATGCTAGCGACACAATCATATACGCGAGCCAAAAGGCTTAAACGGTCCCGGGCCAGGGTAAGGCGACACCCGTGGGGATACCGTGCGTGAGGCCGCAAAGTGATATGAGGTGTTACCGGCTAGATCGATGTGATTTGGAATCGAGGTCCCGACATAAAGGCCGTCAGAAAATTGTCGGTTCAAAATAAAGATTCCGGTTTAAAATCCGGTTCAAGAGACATCTCTCTCCCGCAAAGCTTTGATTGTCTCAAATCCGGTTCAAACATCCGGCTCAAGGTAAATTTATCTCTTACAAAACTTTTAAGCTCTCAAATCTGGTTCAAACATCCGTCTCAAGGACAATCCGTATCCCACAATTTGAAGCTTTCAAATCTGGTTTAATGTTCTGGTTCAAAAAGAATTAATCTCTCGCAAGATTCTAGGAAAATTAAAGGTTGCCAAAGACAAACTTGTTTCCATGATGCGTGGTTCAAACATGGGTATCCTGCCTTACGGCTTATCTTATTATGGTCACTTGGGGCCTTCCTGCTCATCGAGCATAGCTGTCGGTACCCTCTTGATCGGCGTGATGCCAATATTTATATGGTCACTTGGGGGCTTCCTGTTCAAACATAGGTCGTATTCGAACCAATGAGAACATAGCTGTCGGTACCCTCTTGATCGGCACATTGCCAAACTCACTAGGGGGCTTCTTGATTGTATTCGAATCATAGATTAACCCCTTTTGGGTCCGACTTGGATCGTATTCGAATCAGGGTCGTTAAAAACCTCTCAAGGTCATTTGGAGGCTTCCTGTTCAAACATAGGTCGTATTCGAACCAAAGAGAACATAGATGTCGGTACCCTCTTGATTGGCACACTGCCAAAGCCACTGGGGGCTACATGGTCGTATTCGAATCCTAGCTTAACCCGTTTGGAACGGTTTACTGATCATATTCGAATCAGAAACCTCAATTTTTATTTGGTTTAAGTTTTTGCAAACAATCTTTGGTTTTGTCTTGAGACCTTTTTTGCTCATATCTGAAGCATATATATATATATATATATATGTGGTTTCTATTAACCCAGCCTGGCTTTTGACGACAAGTCGCCAGCGTATGACAACATTAATACTTGGAAGTATTGGCTTCTAAGGATTGGGTTATCACCCTCATTGCATAGGTCATGTAAACCGATAGTACAAATTCAATATCACAGTGGTTACATGTGAAATATTATGATCCGCCCTGCGGTAAACCGCCAAGGGATCTTGTGATCTAATTGTGTGCAGGATAAGACTACATTTGGGTGGTTACCCGCCCTGGCTTTTGACGTTAAGTTGCCAGGGCATATGTTGTTTAAACTCTATGCAGGATTTACAGAGCTATGACTTACATAAATGATTAAGTTCAAGCCCATCATCAAAGATTGAAATCGGTGTCTCAAAAGGGTTATCAATTCTTGATTTTTCTCAAAGGCTATAAGCCGCCAGGTTATAAAAATTCCAGCTTACAATGGAGGCGTATTAAATCGCCATCGGCCAAGAGCCGTCGGGTATTTAAACTACGGATTTACTTATCAACAGATGAGGTATTCAAAGTCGCTTTGGCACAATGGCTATTATTTTATCAATGGATATGATTTATTCTACAATGGAAGGAATAGTCTCGAGTCGCTGCAGGCTTACGACCCGGCACTTGGGGGCTACATTATTCAAATTGAGATTACATCGAATATGCAAGTCCCATGTCACTGCCAGCATGCACCATGGCACTTGGGGAATAATGCAAAGTCATTTTTGCTCACCTTATTGAAGACCCGACTCATCACATTGTAATGAGCCGGCCTTTGGGGGCTACACGTTGCTGCTCAAGTTTACATGATCATATTTACAAAGTCCCTGCTCATTATTGCATAATGACCCGGCCCTTGGGGGCTACACTGGTTGAAATTTTTATGAGCATAAGGCAATTACAAGTTCCAGGTTGCTGCAAGCATGACAACCCGGCACTTGGGGGCTACATATATGGAGTATTCAGTCTTTACTAGTGACTAAGATGAACAACATGGATTTCTTCAAAGTGGCAGTATTTATATTGAAGCAAATCTTAAGTCATCACTTTGTTTCTGCTCAAGACTTGGGGGCTATAGGTAATATGGATATAAGGGAGAAAAATCTTCAAATTCTCAGTTTTGAGAAAACCAGATTGACCCGGCGTCACCAATAACTATGACCCGGCGTCGGCAACAATTATGACCCGGTGCTATCAATATTTACAAACCGGATATTTTGGCAATGATAAACCGGCAAGTTCTACAAGCCGACTGAAAGTCAGCTGAGTATTTCAAGACCAATATTTTTTAAGCTGGTGCTTTGGAAGCCGATTCAAGTGGATTATTTCTTACAATATTTCTCTATAAGAGATCAATGTCTACAAATTGACTATGAAGCTGGCCTATTGACCCAGATTTCTCAAAAGAAGTATCTGGATTTTTTTACATTGACAAAGTTGAAACATGTCTGCTAAGGGAGATTTTCTATGAGATCATGGACATGTATATATCAACAAGGAAGTGACAAGGACTTAACGACGATCAGGTGCCGGCTTGCAAAATATTTAACCCGGAGCATTGCCTGTCAAATTGTTCTTGTGTTTTGTTTATAGGATCAGTTTAACATGGATAAATCCAAATTAAACTAGGGGCTAATGTCGGGGATATACCCCGCGGTATGACCCGGCCGGATATATGACCCGACCGGACTTGGTGTTTCATTGGTAACCCGCCAGAGGATTGGCGACTCATGTGTCTGGCGGTTCACTGGTATGACGACTCACGAGCCTGAAGACTCATTGGTGACCCAGCAGGTGTTTCACACAGACGACAAGGCCCAAGGCCCAGTAGGCCGGTTCATATGATGGTGGGCCGGTTTAAGAGGAAAGGCATAAGGAATATTCTCTCCTACAGAGGAAGCAAGACTGGGACTCCACTTGTAGTAGAGTAATCCTAATCCTACTATGACTAATCATGTAACCCGCCACTTCAGCATATATAAGGAGGGGCAGGGCACCCCAAGAGGAACAAGGAACAAGAAACAATCTCTAGGGCTAGACACAAAGGGGGAGCCGGCTTATGCGGCGACTCTCTCATGAGCATAATGAGATCTAGCCACAAACAGCATGTAGGGCTATTACCAGATGATGTTTCCTGGGACCTGAAGCTGTCTAAATCTTTGTCATGTGTTGCATCTCTCGATTCCGCTCAACCCCTCTCAAGCTACTACAAAGATGCATTGGCCTCATGACTAAGTCCTCACACTAGGATATCTGTTGTGACAAATCCACGACATGAACCATTTACAAAATTGGCTTCATTAAATAGAATGCAACCATATGGAGCTAATTACGCAGGGGTGTATTCCTTACCAGAACAAGCTCAAGCGCCTTGGTCTTCGGATCCATGGTAAGCTCCTTGGTTACCGGGTCAATCTTGTACCGGGCCCTGACATAGTTCCTGGTCTGCTTGTCACGGTATTTATCGAAGAGGGAAGGTAGGCCTTGCTCGGCACGCTCCGCGTCCTCCTTGTCCCATATAGGTTCCGCCACTCTGTAATCGCCGGGACCAAGTTTGTGGACCCCTAAGTTCAAGTCCCGCATATCATTCCCCCACTGACTTGATTCCGCGGTTGCGTTGCTCTCGCACTTGATCTTGAACTCCAGGTAGTCAGCTTCGCTGATCGAAGGATTTCTCTCCTTGATCTTCTCATAACTATCACCTTTTTTAATCCTTCTCTTCACCGTGGCTCTCCAAGTAGCCAGGGCCGTGCTCATCTTTGTGAGGGTGGCACTGTTGACTTTATTCCCTGAGAGGCGTGTGTTTGCGAAGTCACCGGGGAACTTGTATCGTTCGTGCAGCTTCGTGAAGAGGAGGTTGCGCAAATTCCCTCGGTCACGATGCCTTAGGTTCTCGGTGTTGATCGAGACGGTGCTCCGGAGAATGCACTGAGCCGTCCCACGTACCCCTTGACTAATTCTTTGGGCGCCGTTGGCTGCCCACTGGAGGACACTTCAGTAAATTCCTCCTTGACGGTGCCAAGCACGTTCGAGCGCCGGTCCTTCCGTTGCCTCTTCGGTTGGATGCCATCTGTGGGTGCGCTGCCATCATCAGTGGTGGCATCCTCGGCGGCACCATCAGTGGTGTCATCCCCGACGCCACTAGGGGTTGTGTAGTCGGGATCGGTGTCTTCCACAGCGTCCTCATAGCGGTGAGGTTCTTCCTCCATCTCCTGGGACAGCTCCCAGAATTGCTTGCCCAAACCACCGGCCTCATTGTTGTGGGCCATGTTTCGCTCTAAATAGGAAAAAAGTTTGGTCAAAAAGTTGGTTATTGTCAAGGAACAAGATCTCTAAGTTGACCAAAGAACCTAAGGGTACATAGTCTGGAAATCTACAGAATGAACAAGCTAAGGGTTGCAAATGCCCGCAAGGCTTCAAGGGTGACGACATAATGGCTCAGTGTTATTTAAGGGTTGGTTTTTGAGGAATTATCATGGTCTCATCATTTAGGGTTTGTCAACACCTAGGCATCCTAACAGCTAACCTTTTATCATTTAGGGTTTGTCGACGCTGAGGCACCCTAAAAGCCTAAGCTTTCATTATTTAGGTTTTTATCGACACCGAGGCACCCTAAAAGCCAAGGTTTTATCATTTAGGGTTTGTCGACGTTGAGGCACCCTAAATGCTAAGTTAAGTTTTCATCATTTAGGGTTTATCGATGCCGAGGCACCCTAGGTTGACTGATATATATGGGTATCTTCTAATAATATACCCTATCAAGTATGGCGCAATAGTTAAAAAATAGCCAACGGTGACATGCGAGTGCTGATAGAAAAGGGAAGGAGAATTCTAGGTTGGGCCTAATCACTTGGCTCTATTGCCACCTATGGCAGTTGCATATTAGTTGTGCAAAAAAATTAAGAGCGGGCATTAATGAATAGTATTTAATGGTATACCTCAAAAAGCTAATCTAGTATCTCCATTTAACAGTTTTCAACTAGAAAGTGCACAAAGTGCAACAAACAAATTATTTCAACCCCCCAAACAATAATGCTAACATTCTTTTCCTGAACTATAAACGACTCATGGTTTCGTCTGTCCACACATGAATCCAGCATATGTGTTTAATGCAGCAAGAATAAAGGGACACCACATGTCAAAAATATCGCATCCAAAATTTCACAATTGAGCCTAACCTGACAATGCATATATAACCAGGCTTTTGGTGCATTCTACTTTCTACCTGTCCAAACTGTATTTGTCAGACTTAACTAAGTTAACTGTTATCTGCACACCCTAATCTTTTTATCTGATTAACACAAAATAGACATCTCAACACTTGCATTTGCAAATATAACACCATGAGACACTTCAACTAGGTACTTCTCGAAGGACAAACACCAAGAGACAGTAAACCTATCAGCCGTTGATAGAAGATTCAGAACTAGTCCTTAGCTTGACATTAGTAATAACTATGAGTTGATATCACACTTCTATATGTATAACACAAGAGGCAGTTGATCCTACTTAATTAAGTACTAAGATACCCCGGCCCATGCATTAGTCGCAAGTACCCCATATGTCCTATTTTTAGCAAAGTCATGCTAAAATTCACGGAAAATTTCAGCATGACCTTTGCTGAAAATAGGACATATGGAGTACCCGTATTTGTCGGAACGGAAGTTAATCGACATTCCGGCAAACTCAAGGGCCTCTCAGGGTACCTGCAAAATCATTATCCCACCTCTCGGGAAACTAGAAGAGACAAAAGCCCCCAATATCATCACGACACGATGGTCGGAGACAAAACCCAGCAATATATCTTCTAGCCATGAAACCCTACCCTGATTCTCCTTTCTTCCTCTTTTTCACTTAAACCTGCAAACATTTATGGAAAGCAATTAATACAAGGCACAAAAATGGCATGCTATGTAGCCTTAATGCTACAGAACATATGAAATACATGCTAGCAATATATATGATATAAACTCCAATAATTTTTGAATAAAAATAGTAGCTAAAAATAGTAGCAAGCGAGCTATTCATTTGACTAACTATTTAAGTTTTCTGGACTCCAACAACCACTTTGCAGACAAGCAGGAAAGTGGTTCTTCATGGATAGCTGAAAGTGGGTCTTCCTTGAGGGATGTGTGATCTATGATGGTGTTGTCTTTTGCTTAATTGGCTTTGCTTAATCCTATAAATCCTTAATGCAACACTAAGATTTTGCTTGGCTCAACAAGTTGGCAAACTTTGTTTCAGTGCTCTTGCCTAAGAAGATGATGGCCTCTGGTATAGTATGAATGTGGCATGCTAGTTTGGTCATTGCTGACACTTGATGAAGCTAGTAATTAGATTCATGAGTACTGATATGTCCATGTCATCATAAAATTTCCTTTGAATGACAATTCGGGACCCTTTATTTTGGGGGGAAACTATTTTGAACTTGCTAATGTTCACAGTATGTTGACCAATCCGAGGAGGCAGTTAATTTTGGCCCAGTTTGTTGGTTACTTGTTCTAATTTCAGCGAGCTGTAAATATTTCTTCTTTGTGCAGTATGTTTGTTTGAAGATATTTAATGTCGTGAAAGTGATTCATGCCTTACTAGTGTGAAACTATGCAAAAAACAACATACAGCAAAATAGGTTCAAATGTAAGATGGCCTTGACTTGGTTAATTTGATTGGGGATTGATCAAGACAAGCATAGAAGCTCAAATCAGAATACTGGTGTCGGTATCAAAACCGGCGGATCTCGGGTAGGGGGTCCCGAACTGTGCGTCTAGGCCGGATGGTAATAGGAGGCAAGGGACACGAAGTTTTACCCAGGTTCGGGCCCTCTTGATGGAGGTAAAACCCTACATCTTGCTTGATTAGTATTGATGATATGGGTAGTACAAGAGTAGATCTACCACGAGATCAGAGAGGCTAAACCCTAGAAGCTAGCCTATGGTATGATTATTGTTCTGTATGTTGTCCTATGGACTAAAACCCTCTGGTTTATATAGACACCGGAGAGGGTTAGGGTTACACAAAGTCGGTTACAATGGTAGGAGATCTGCATATCCGTATCGCCAAGCTTGCCTTCCACGCCAAGGAAAGTCCTTTTCGGACATGGGACGAAGTCTTCAATCTTGTATCTTCATAGTCCAGGAGTCCGGCTGAAGGTATAGTCCGGCCATCCGGACACCCCCTAATCCAGGACTCCCTCAACTGACATCTCTGCGAATAAAGTTGTCCCATTATCCAAATATAAGAGTATTCAACTAGTTAATGCTACATGCATGGCCCTCTCTCTCCCCCATTTCATTGGTTTGCCAACTTCATGTTGTCCTTTATGTAAGACATATATGTTAATAGGAAAATATATACCTACAATTTATAGTTTGATTCCCAAAAAACTTATATATATGTTTTTGGGATTGAAAAAAATGCAAGACTTGTATAGTATATGTTCACAAATATGATAATTGGTATGATTTAAGAGATTGTGTACAGCTCATGAACTTGCTACAAGACAGAATGGATTTCTGAAAAGAATGGGCCTCTTAATAGATTTTATTTTATTTTATCAACAAATCAAAATAACGAATCAAACTGGTCATTTCATGTTACTTCCTAGGTGAATTAGTACTGATTGTATCAGTGCTAAAGTTGGAAGCTTGTGATGTCAATCTGGTGTATTTCTTCAGAAAAGTATTTTTTACCTACATGTACCAAGCTAAGGCTATTTTGCAAAAATCTGCGATGTCAGTTGACACCACAAAGAAGTGTGTAGCCTCACCACTGCTACTGGATTTCTGTCCTTGACAAATCTACTACTGATTTCTAGCAGTAGGATGTGAACCAAAGAGAGCTACTAGCACAAGACAAGAGCATATATAGTGGACGAAGGGGGCAGAATGAATTACGTACTGAGTTATTGGCTAGCCAGTAGAGTGGAAACGCCCCGTGCTGGATCCAAGCGAGCCTCACCACTTCCTGAACTAGGCAGAGGACGAGATGGCTGAAAGAGGACACATACAAATCCAATGAGGAACATACAACACTTGCGTTTGGTGGATATGCACAAAGCCAGGGAAGCAAATTGAAAGCATATTGCACTAGAGGTTAATTTCAGAGGAGATGCACACATGACTCACTGTGGCTACCAATTTTGATCGATCGGGCCATGGAGGCCATGATTTTCAAAGCAAGAAAAGCGGGCTCTAGGGTTTGCAGGGGAGGGGATGGAGAAGTGGAGGACAGGGGAGGAATCACCTCGGGAATAACCGGCGGCGGAGGACGTTGACGCTCTGGCAGCGACGGGTTGGACGCACTGCTGCTCCTCGGCGAGGTGGACGTGCTGCTGCTTCTCCTTGTCGATGGGTGTCGACGGCGTTGCTGCTCCTCGCGCAGCGGACGAAGTTGCAGCTCCTGGAAGGGTGGTGCGCAGCGGGCCAGGTAGGGGCGGCGGCGCAGTGGGTTGGGGCGGCGCAGTGGGTCTGGGCGGCAGCGCAGGTAGGGGCAGCGGCGCAGTGGGTCGGGGCAGCGGCGTAGGTCGGGGCAGCGCAGGTCGATCGAGGGTTGAGAGGTTGAGATTGGGGATCGATCGGGGATTGGGGATTTTAGTGGGGGGAGGGTTAGCAATGGCGCACCTCCTAGGGGTGCGCATAAGTACCCTGATAGCAATGGCACACCTTCCCTGGTGCGCCATTCTTAACTTTTTTTATTATTTTTAGTTGCATCTAATAATTTTTTAGAAAATGACGATTAAATTTGAAAACATTTATGAATGTGAAAAAATATCATCAAATTTGTTATTTGAAAATATTTATGAATATGAAAAAATATCATCAAATTTGTTATTTGAAAATATCATCAAATTTGTTATTTGAAAATATTTGAAAAAATATCATAAAAATTGGTATACCAATGGCGCACCTCCTAGGGGTGCGCCATAAGTACCCTGATAGCAATGGTGCACCTTCTCCTGGTGCGCCATTACTAACTTTTTTTATTATTTTTAGTTGCATCTAATAATTTTTTAGAAAATGACAATCAAATTTGAAAACATTTATGAATGTGAAAAAATATCATCAAATTTGTTATTTCGAAATATTTATGAATATGAAAAAATATCATCAAATTTGTTATTTGAAAATATCATCAAATTTGTTATTTGAAAAAATATGAAAAAAATATCATAAAAATTGGTATACCAATGGCGCACCTCCTCGGGGTGCGCCATAAGTACCCTGATAGCAATGGCGCACCTTCTCCTAGTGCACCATTACTAACTTTTTTTATTATTTTTAATTGCATCTAATATTTTTTTAGAAAATGACGATCAAATTTGAAAACATTTATGAATGTGAAAAAATATCATCGAATTTGTTATTTGAAAATATTTATGAATATGAAAAAATATCATCAAATTTGTTATTTGAAAATATCATCAATTTGTTTTTGGATTTTTAGTTGCATTCATTTGTGAATTGGTAAAACATTTATGAATATGAAAAAATATCATCAAATTTGAAAAAAATATTCATGAATTCAAAAAGTGCCCATGAAATTTAAAAATATTCATGAGTTCAAAAAATATTAACAAATTCAATACTTTTTGTGAGTTAGAAATTCAATACCAGAATAAACATAAATAGATATTCATGAGGACTAGAACAGAAGAAATATCATTTCAATATGTCGAAATACAATCGAGAAATGAAGACTACAATTTAAATACAATCGATCTTAGCTAGCTAGCTTTTCACAATCTTCTTGCCCTTCTTTTTCGCAAATGGAGTTCTTCTATTGAACGGACGTCCTTTAGGTTGGGTGGTCCTGCTTCTTCTTGTGGTGTATGGCACTTCATCATCGTCGTCATGTTCCATCTTCGGGTCGCCGTACTTGTCGAAGTCTTGCTCATTGGTGACTCCATCCATTCCGATGATCTTCCTTTTGCCTCTCCTCACGACAACACGACTGGGCTTTGACGGTTCGGTAATGAAGAAGCATTGGTCCACTTGGGAAGCCAGTACCCATGGCTCATTTTTCGCGGTGACGTTTGTGCCCGCGGTCTTTGATTTTGCTTCGGGTATAACCATGGTGGTGAAATGCCGGTCTTCTTTTAGGACACTCTTGGCCCATCTGACACGGAACATCGGGACCTTCTCTCCAGCATAGCTCATCTCCCATATCTCCTCGATCCTTCCGTAGTATCTGTCCTTGTCATTACCGGTGTAGGATTCCATCGTTACCCCGGAGTTCTGATAACCATCGCTCTTCATGTCCTTGTCCTCGGTGTAGAATGTGTAGCCGTTGATGTCGTATGCCTCATAGGTCATCAGGTTGTGCTCGGCGCCCTGTGACAAGGCGAATATGAGTTTTTCTTCCGCGGAAGAATCCTCATGTAAAGGGTACAACAGAAGCTTCTCCTTGAACCAACGCCGTGAAACATGAGTTGTGCTCTTTTATTATATCTCCGTCCGTCCTCTGTTGGCCTCGGTCATTGTACGTCTTCTCAATAAAGGTTTTGTGCTCTACCACCCAAGGATCGACAACGTCTATGTGTTGTAGCGCGACTAGGTTTGCTCTTTCAAAGCCGGCGAGTCGACCCTCGAAGTCGACATGCATTTCACGGCGACCATCGCGGTGACCCCATCCAGTGAGCCTGCCGAGGTTCCTGTTGACAGGCAGACCAACGGGGTTCTCAATGTCTAGATAATTCATGCAGTAGGAGATGCACTCTTCGGTCAGAAAGCCCCTGGCTATGCTTCCCTCTAGACGTGACATGTTGCGAACGTATCCTTTGATGACACCATTCATCCTTTCGAACGGCATCATGCTATGCAGGAACGTCGGCCCGAGTTGGATGATATCCTCCATGATATGGACCAGCAGATGCACCATAACATCGAAGAATGCGGGCGGGAAGTACATCTCAAGCTAGCATAGTATCACCACGATCTCTTCCTGTAGCCTTCTGAGTTGCCTCATGCCAACCGACTTCCGAGAGATGACGTCGAAAAAGTTGCATAGGCCAAATAGCGTTTCATGGACGTGCGCATCCATGATCCCACGGATTGCAACTGGAAGTATATGCATCATCAGCACGTGACAGTCGTGAGACTTCATCCCGCTAAACTTCTGCTTCGCTGAGTCTAGGTATCTGCTTATCTTCCCCATGTAACCGTAAGGAAGTTTTACTCCTACGAGGAAGGTGAAAAACTGCTCGATCTCCTCCTGACTTAGAGTGAAGCACGCAGGAGGGTAGTCATTTCCGATCTTCTTGGCCTTTTTGCCTTTGCGGCGACTTTCCGTGTCCTGCTTCCTCTCATCATCATCATCATGAGCGTGAAGCTCCTCCCTGATGCCCATTGATTTCAAGTCTGCCCTTGCTTCCGGCCCATCTTTGGTCCTCTCTGGCATGTTGAGAAGGGTACCAAGCAGACTCTCACACACGTTCTTCGTGATATGCATGACATCAAGGCTGTGAGGCACATGGAGGATCTTCTAGTACGGCAAGTCCCAGAAAACAGACCTCGTTTTCCATACCTTTAGCAGCGGCTCTAGCGCCTTTCGCTTCTTTCCAGGATTTGGCGCCTTTTGCTTCTTTCCGGGCAGTGGGCAATCTTTCCAATTTTTCAACAGCTCATCTATTTCCTCGCTACTCCTCGTATGCGGGCATCTTCGGGGTTCGGTTTCACCATCGAACAGATCCTTGCGTTTTCTCCACGAGTCGTCGTTGCGAAGCCACCTTCGATGTCCCATGATCACAGTTTTCGAAGACCCGGGATCTCTATCTAGCTGGCGATACGTTGTGTCATCCATGCACCTGACGCATCCAAAAAATCCATGGACCACCTGCCCCGCGACATATCCGTAACCGAGATAGTCGTGCACCACCATGACCAGTGCGGCTCTCATAGGGAAATATTCTTTCTCTGCGGCGTCCCACGTATTGGCTGGCGTTTTCCACAGCGTGTCTAGCTCCTCTTTCAGCAGCCCCAGATACAGATTGATGTCGTTCCCTGGTTGTTTCGGCCCTTCAATTAGCATACTCATGTGAATGTACTTCCTCTTCATGCACAACCAAGGGGGAAGGTTGTACATCCACACAAACACAGGCCAGGTGCTATGTGTGCTTCTCTGGCTGCCAAACGGATTGACTCCATCAGTGCTCGCACCCAGCACGATGTTCCTTGGATCGTCCCCAAATTCTGGGTGTTCGAAGTTCAACGCGTGCCACTGGCTCGCATCCTTAGGGTGACTCAGCATCTTGCCTTTTTTATTTATCTCCGGATCATTTCCGTCATCTTCTCGCTTCTTCTCCTCCCTATCCACGTGGCAACGCCTGAGCTTTGCTAGCTTAGGGTCCACGAAATACCGCTGTAGACATGGAGTGATCGGAAAGTACCACACCACTTTTCGAGGAGATTTCTTCCTATTCTTGTATCGAGTGACGCCGCACACTGGACATATGGTAGACTCCGCGTGCTCATCCCGATAAATGATGCAATTGTTCATGCACACATGGTATTTCATGTGCGGTAAATCCAGAGGACACATGATTTTCTTCGCCTCCTCGAAACTGGTCAGGCACTTGTTCCCCTTGGGAAGACGTTCGTGCCAAAATGACATGTTCTCGTCGAAGCATGCGTCGTCATTTCGTGTTTTACCTTCATCTCCAGAGCCATGAGAGTTACTTTCAGGTGGGTATCCTCGGGCATGCATCCTTCATACAATGGAGTAACCGCGTCTATCTCCAGTTGATCCAGCTTGGCTTTCTCTCGGGCGGCAGCTCTTGCGTTGTCCGTCTGCATGAGAAGTAGCTCTTGAGTATGAGGGTCTTGCACCCAGCCCATCGATGGTCCATCGTCGTCTGCTCCGGCATCTTCATCTTCATGATCATGCCCTTCGTCTGCTCTGGCATCTTCCACATCATCATGTCCGGCATCTTCTACATGATGACTGTGTACTGCATCTACTTTGTGATCATGTCCTAGAGATTCTTCGTCTTCTCGCCCGCCCTCGCCGCGGTTGTCTTGCTGCCCTTCCTCATTTCTTGCCCGGCCCCCATGGACTACTTCATAGTCATCTTCATCACCTTGCCACCGATAGCCATCCATGAAACCACGCAAGAGCAGGTGGTCCCGCACCTGTACGGAATCCGGGTCCATAAGGCTCTTCATCTTGCATCTTCGACACGGAAATCTTATCTCTGTCTCGTTCTTTTGAAGCATCTGGGCCTTCGCGGAGCTCAAAAACCTATTCACGATGCCTTCGGTCATCATGGGGACCATGGTCGCCTGCGGGGTAGAGCAAGACGATATTTTAGAACCAAAAAAAATTGGCATGACTGCCTAAAATAGGACCAAAAAGAATTCATAGTGCCAAATTCTCGCCGAAATGGAAATGAATCAACATTCTGGCAAAATATTGGCAACTATCGCATTTCAAATACTGGTACCTGCAAACACAAACATATGCAACACCACAAACATACGTAGATCTAGGCCATAAAAAGTGCATGTGCACGTTGTTGGCGGGAGAAAAAAGTAGATCTACAACATAAAGAAAGCTTTCCCCTTATTTACCTATCCAAAAAAGGTAATTTAACCACTTAATTTGGGTGAATCTATGGTGCAAATGAGGTGAGGAGGAGGAGGAGGCAGCCGAGACAAGCTTGGAGGAGGAGGTGGAAAGAATGAAGTGGGGAAAGTGAATGTGGTAGGTGGTTGTCCAAAATATCTAGTTGCTCTCAGGTTACCAATGGTGCACCACCTAACAATGCGCCATTAGTAACCCTGGTTACTAATGGCGCACCTGTTACGTGGTGCGCCATTACTAGTTTTGCAAAAAAAATAAAAAAAATTGTTAGTAGTGGCGCACCGTGGCTGTGGTGCGCCATTACTAGTTTGAACTAGTAATGGCGCACTACAACCTGGTGCGCCATTACTAGTTTTGAAAAAAAAAGTAAAAAAATTGTTAGTAGTGGCGCACAGAGCGTGTGGTGCGCCATTACTAGTTAAAACTATTAATGGCGCACTATGCCCTGGTGCGCCATTACTTGTTTTGGAAAAAAAATTGTTAGTAGTGGCGCACCGTGTGTGTGGTGCGCCATTAGTGATATGGACTCTAATGGCACTCCTACACATGGTGCGCCACTGCTATATAGCAGTGGCGCACCACATATGTGGTGCGCCATTAATGTCCATATTAGCTATAGCCCTTTTCTAGTAGTGATTCCTGCTCGCCACGTGGCTCCTCCCGCGCCCACTTCGCCGCCTCGCCCGCCAGCCCCCTGAGGCCCGGCGCAGGCCCTCCCCGGCCCGCTGCCACCCGCTCGTCCTACCGCGCTCCCCCGTGCCGGAGTTCTCCGCCGCGCCGGCTCACCACGTCCGCCCGACGCTGCCACTCCGGAGCTCGATGTCATATCTCGATTACCGTGACTTCAAATCATGCATATGATATGTTGAAATATTCGTCTCGTTAAGCTCTTCATGTTAGTGGCATTTGCATGCATGTTACTATATGTATTAATGCCATTATCATCGTTGCAAGAGTGCTATAAAATGTTGTCTGCTGGAAGTTAACAGATCTTGGTGATTTGTCATTTTTGTTGCATTTTGTGTGTGCATCCTATGAGCATTATGTATACATGTGTTTTGAACTACATCATGCCATGTTTACAGGGGTGTAAGTATTGTATTTTTGTGATCTATGTGGTGACTAGCACAAGCATGCAAAGTAGGTTTTGTGATGTTGCTATCTTTGGGCACTTAGGATTTTGCCAAGTCCTTTTCCTGATGTTATTTTTAATGCCATGTAAACTTGTTGCTACCATGAGATCCATGCTTATTTTGAGATACTTAAGTAAGGATGTTTTGAACATGTGGTTATGATCTATCCATTAATGCCTCTGGTTGCAATTATGGAGTGCCCTACCATGTCATTTTCTTGCTCTACTTTTGCTAAATAATGTTCCTGGTAGATTGTTAACATGATATCTATATTGCCATGTGGTTGCTAGTGATCCATGTATCCTATGAACTTTCTCTTGCCATGTTTAGCTTCATAAACATGTCTTCTTACTGTTGGTATGCTTGTGTTGTCATTTAATGCTTTGTGGTGAGTGGCATGAGCTTGCAAAGTTGCTATCATGAATCTGTTTTTGCCATGTCCTGAATTTCACAGTCTGAATCTGTTTATAAAAATTGCTATGTTTACATGGGTGCCATCATATCTGTTGTGCCTTTTTGGCTCATGTTCTGTAAGGGAGTTTTGTTCTATGAATTTAGTAAAAACATGCCATGCCTTTTTCTGCCATGATATGTTCCTGCAGCATGTTGTTTGCTAGCTCTAAACATTGCTTCCTGATGTTGTTTATGCCATGTTAGTATTTTCACTAAGTCTGTGAAGCTGATATCTTTTGCACTTTTGCCATGCTTGTTTGAACCTGTTCTATTGTGATTTAGCCGTAGCTCAGTGTTCATGTTTTATTAAGCATCTCTTGTACATCACTGCCATATGCTTTGTTGCTATGCTGGAGTGCAGTAGCTTAGTTTCTTGTTGCATTCTAAGTGCCATCATGCTATTAATCGCAGATTTGCACCATTCTTGTGTTGCTTGTCATGTGCAAACCGTGCATCTGTTTCCGGTGATCCTTGTATCGATTTCGACCGAAATCACCTCATCTTTCCAGCGGCATACTTGGTTTGCCAAGTTGATGCCTTGATCATGCTTTCCCTTCCGGAGCACGCATATGCATTGCATATCATATCTTGCATATCATGCCATGTATTGCATCATGTTGCTTGTGCATTGCACCGTGATTGATTGTTGTTCCATTGCTTGTGTTCTTGCTTTAGGTAGAGCCGGGAGACGAGTACGTGAACGAGGAACCTGTTGAGTACGCTAACCAGGATCAAGCTTTCCACAACTCTGAGAACATTGCAGGCAAGATGACCATACCCTTGATATCACTTCTATCTTTGCTTGCTAGTTGTTCGTTCTATCGCTATGTCGCGCTACCTACCACTTGTTATATCATGCCTCCCATATTTCCATGTCAAGCCTCTAACCCACATTCCTAGCAAACTGTTGTTTGGCTATGTTACCGCTTTTGCTCAGCCCCTCTTATAGCGTTGCTAGTTGCAGGTGAAGTTGAAGTTTTTTCCATGTTGGAACATGGATATGTTGGGATATCACAACATCTCCTATTTTAATTAATGCATCTATATACTTGGTAAATGGTCGACGGCTCGGCCTTATGCCTGGTGTTTTGTTCCACTCTTACCGCCCTAGTTTCCGCCATACCGGTGTTATGTTCCTTGATTTTGCATTCCTTACGTGGTTGGGGTTATGGGACCCCCTTGACGGTTCGCTTTGAATAAAACTCCTCCAGCAAGGCCCAACCTTGGTTTTACCATTTTCCTACCTACCACCTATACCTTTCCCTTGGGTTCTGCAGACTCAATGGTCATCTTTATTTTAACACCCCCCCTCCCCCGGCCAGTGCTCCTCCGAGTGTTGGTCCGAACCGGGCAACCTGCGGAGCCACCTCGGGGAAACTTGAGGGCTGGTTTTACTCGTAGCTTGTCCCATTCGGTGTGCCCTGAGAACGAGATACGTGCGACTCCTATCAGGATTTGTCGGCACATAGGGCGGCTTTGCTGGTCTTGTTTTACCATTGTCGAAATGTCATGTAACCAGGATTCTAAGACTGATCGGGTCTTTCCAGGGGAAGGAATATCCTTCGTTGACCGTGAGAGCTTGTGATGGGCTAAGTTGGGACACCCCTGCAGGGTATAAAATTTCGAGAGCCGTGCCTGCGTTTATGTGGCAGATGGGAATTTGTTAATATCCGGTTGTAGAGAACTTGTCACTTGACTTAATTAAAATGAATCAACCACGTGTGTATCCGTGATGGTCTCTTTTCAGCGGAGTCCGGGAAGTGAACACGGTCTTGTGTTATGCTTGAACCTAAGTAGTTTCAGGGTCACTTCTTGATCACTTCTAGGTTCACGACCGTTGCGTAGCTTCTCGTCTTACTCTTATTTGCGTATGTTAGCCACCATATTTGCTTAGAGCTTGTTGCAGCTCCACCTCATTACCTTGTCCTACCCATAAACTTAAATAGTCTTGATCTCACGGGTGTGAGATTGTTGAGTGCTCGTGGCTCACGATACTTCCAAATAGTTGCAGGTGCCGACGATACCAGTGCAGGTGATGCTACCGAACTCAAGTGGTAGTTCGACGAGGACCTGGGTCGTTACTACATTTCGTTTCCTAATGATCAGTAGTGGAGCCTAGTTGGGGCGAGAGGGGATCTAGCATTTGGGGTTTATCTTCCTTTTTATTCGGATTTGACTGTAGTCGGTCTATGAGTGTATTTGGATGATGTATGAATTATTTATGTATTGTGTGGCATGGCGAGTGTAAGCCAACTCTTTATCCCTTTCTCATTCAGTACATGGTATTGTGTGAAGATTACCCCTCTTGCGACAAAACCACCATGCGGTTATGCCTCTAAGTCGTGCCTCGACACGTGGGAGATATAGCCACATCGTGGGCGTTACATGCCATAAGCCGCAGCTCGCAGAGCGACTGTCCGGCATGAAAAATGACTAAGGAAAAAATCGGCATAGGACAAGCCGGCTCCTTACCTCACCGTCCGGCTATTGAGCAGCCAGCTAGCCGGCTTCACACTTGAATTGCTATGTTCTAGGCGGCCAAAGTACTTGTCTATCCTAAAAAAGTGCCAAGTCCCTAACCCAGCCATAGACCGTAGAGCGGCTGTCTAGCTGGCAGGGTGGCAGCCGAAGGGAAGACGACAAAGGAAAAAAGCCAAAATAGAATAGAGAAGCAAGGCAGTGTAGAACCTGGCAAAGCACACGTTTGTGTGAGAATTAATTATGCAGATATGGTCTCGGAACACTGAGACTGAAAGGTCGAATGTTAATCATATAGTAGATATGATCAACATAGTGATGTTCATCATTGAAAACTACTCCATCTCACATGATGATCGGACATGGTTTAGTTGATATGGGTCACATGATCATTTAGATGACTAGAGGGATGTCTATCTAAGTGGGAGTTCTTAAGTAATATGATTAATTGAACTTTAATTTATCATGAACTTAGTACCTGATAGTTTTTTGCATATCTATGTTGTTGTAGATCAATGGCCCGTGCTACTGTTCCCTTGAATTTTAATGCGTTCCTAGAGAAAGCTAAGTTGAAAGATGATGGTAGCAACTATATGGACTGGGTCCGTAACTTGAGTATTATCCTCATTGCTGCATAGAAGAATTGCGTCTTGGAAGCACCTCTAGGTGCAAGACCCGCTGCAGGAGCAACTCCAGATGTTATGAACGTCTGGCATAGCAAACCTGATGACTACTCGATAGTTCAGTGTGCCATGCTTTACGACTTAGAATTGGGACTTCAAAGACATTTTAAACGCCATGGAGCCTATGCGATGTTCCAGGAGTTGAAGTTAATATTTTAAGAAAATGCCCGAGTTGAGAGATATGAAGTCTCCAACAAGTTCTACAGCTGTAAAATGGAGGAGAATAGTTATGTCAGTGAACACATACTCAGAATGTCTGGGTACCATAACCACTTGACGCATCTGGGAGTTAATCTTCCTGATGATAGTGTCATTGACAGAGTTCTTCAATCACTGCCACCAAGCTATGAAGGCTTTGTGATGAACTATAATATGCAAGGGATGGAAAAGACAATTCCCGAGCTCTTCACGATGCTAAAGGCTGCGGAGGTAGAAATCAAGAAGGAGCATCAAGTGTTGATGGTTAACAAGACCACTAGTTTCAAGAAAAAGGGCAAAGGAAAGAAGGGGAACTTCAAGAAGAACAGCAAGCCAGTTGCTGCTCAAGGGAAGAAGCCCAAGTCTGGACCTAAGCCTGAAACTAAGTGCTTCTACTGCAAAGGGACTGGTCACTGGGACTGAAATTGCCCCAAGTATTTGGCGGATAAGAAGGATGGCAAAGTTAAAGGTATATTTCATATACATGTTATTGATGTGTACATTACTAATGCTCATAGTAGCGTCTGGGTATTTGATACTGGTTCTGTTTCTCATATTTGCAACTCGAAACAGGGGCTGCGGGTTAAACAAAGATTGGCTAAGGACAAGGTGACGATGCGCGTGGGAAATGGTTCCAAAGTCGATGTGATCGCCGTCGGTACGCTACCTCTACATCTACTGTCGGGATTAGTTTTAGACCTAAATAATTATTATTTGGTGCCAGCGTTGAGCATGAACATTATATCTGGATCTTGTTTGATGTGAGACGGTTATTCATTTAAAACAGAGAATAATGGTTGTTCTATTTATATGAGTTATATCTTTTATGGTCATGCACCCTTGATGAGTGGTCTATTTTTGTTGAATCTCAATTGTAGTGATACACATATTCATAATATTGAAGCCAAAAGATGCAAAGTTAATAATGATAATGCAACTTATTAGTGGCACTGCCGTTTAGGTCATATTGGTGTAAAGCACATGAAGAAACTCCGTGCTGATGGGCTTTTGTAATCACTTGATTATGAATCACTTGATGCTTGCGAACCATGCCTCATGGGCAAGATGACTAAGACTCCGTTCTCCGGAACAATGGAGCAAGCACCTGACTTGTTGTAAATAATACATACTGATGTATGCGGTCTGATGAGTGTTGAGGCTCGCGGCGGGTATCGCTATTTTCTAACCTTCACAGATGATTTGAGCAGATATGGGTATATCTACTTAATGAAACATAAGTCTGAAACATTTCAAAAGTTCAAAGAATTTTAGAGTGAAGTGGAAAATCATCGTAACAAGAAAATAAAGTTTCTATGATCTGATCGTGGAGGTGAATATTTGAGTTATGAGTTTGGTCTTCATTTGAAACAATGTGGAATAGTTTCGCAACTCACGCCACCTCGAACACCATAGCGTAATGGTGTGTCCGAACGTCGTAACCGTACTTTATTAGATATGGTGCGATCTATGATGTCTCTTACCGATTTACCGCTATCGTTTTGGGGTTATGCTTTAGAGACGGCTGCATTTACGTTAAATAGGCACCATCTAAATCCGTTGAGACGACACCATATGAACTGTGGTTTGGCAAGAAATCTAAGCTGTCGTTTCTTAAAGTTTGGGGCTGCGATGCTTATGTGAAAAAGCTTCAACCTGATAAGCTCGAACCCAAATCGGAGAAATGTATCTTCATAGGATACCCAAAAGAGACTGTTGGGTACACCTTCTATCACAGATCTGAAGGCAAGATATTCATTGCTAAGAATGGATCCTTTCTAGAGAAGGAGTTTCTCTCGAAAGAAGTGAGTGGGAACAAAGTAGAACTTGATGAGGTAATTGTACCTTCTCCTGAATTGGAAAGTAGTTCATCATAGAAATTACTTCCAATGATTCCTACACCAATTAGTGAGGAAGCTAATGATGATGATCATGAAACTTCATATCAAGTTGCTGTCGAACCTCGTAGGTCAACCAGAGTACGATCCGCACCAGAGTGGTACGGTAATCCTGTTCTAGAGGTCATGTTACTTGACCATGACGAACCTACGAACTATGAGGAAGCAATGATGAGCCCAGATTCCGCGAAATGGCTTGAGGCCATGAAATCTGAGATGGGATCCATGTATGAGAACAAAGTGTGGACTTCGGTTGACTTGCCCGATGATCGGCAAGCCATAGAGAATAAATGGATCTTCAAGAAGAAGACTGACACTGACGGTAATATTACTGTCTACAAAGCTCGATGTCAGGACCCTGATTCTAAGTCACACCGATCTAGCCTGTAACACCTCATATCACTTTGCGGCCTCACGCACGGTATTCCCACGGGTGTCGCCTTACCATGGCCCGGGAGCGTTTGCGCCTTTTGGCTCACGTATATGATAGTGTCGCTAGCATCCATACGACAGAGAACCCGGGCCGACATGACTAGTCGTGAACCCAAAGTGGCACTAACTTACAGGGACAGGCATACATGAATCAACATCGAGCATGTCGGTCAGCAGCGTGTGAATCCGGGCTATAGCAACTGGGCTAACAGGACTCCGGATGCCACCGCATGACATTTCCCCGAAGGGACAGACACAGGAACGAAGTGAATCACATGCCGGCCAGTCAAGTGTTCCGGAGCAGTAGTGCTGGGCTAGCAGGACTCCGGTGAACCGGGCTGTAGCGGACTACTATGGCTCATGGAAGCACAAGACTACATTTCCCCATAAGAGAGGCTACCAAGGATAAACAACTAGGTTGTCGGATCCCACACATACCAAGCATTTCAATCATACACACAATATGCTCGATATGTGTAAATACAACATGGCATCACAACATAACTCTACGACTCAAGTATTTATTCATTAGGCTCCGAGCAGCGAGATACTACAAACATGGGTCTCATGACCCAACATTCAGAGCATACAAGTCAAACACATGCGTAAGCTTAACATGTCTGAGTACAGACATCTACAAATGAAAAAGGCTAAGAAGCCTGACTATCTACCAGATCCTGCAAAGGACACAGGATCGTAGCTGAGGTAGCAAGCTAAACGTCAAAGCCCACACGGAACTACTAGCGAGACTGACATCTCTCTGCAAAACATAAATTAAACAAACGTGAGTACGATTGTACTCAGCAAGACTTACATCAGAACTAACTACATATGCATCAGTATCAACAAAGGGGTAGTGGAGTTTAACTGTAGCAAGCCAGCTTTGACTCAGTGGCTAACCTGAACTACGACAGCAAGCAACTCTTTGAGGTAGCGCACACGAATCCACATATTCACCATTCAATACACCACTATGGATCCGCTCCCGTCTCCCTACGAGAAGGCCATCCATAGCACTCACACTTATCTTGCGCATTTTAGAGTATCCACTTCCACTTGTCTATGAACTATGCAAGGGGTCCAAGTTTCCATATCCAAGGAATCCGGCTATTCGAATAGATAATGATAACCCTGCAGGGGTGTACTTCTTCACACATGCTCTCGCCACTTATCGCCATGTACACATCATGTACCTTGGCAACCTTCAAGCAGAAGTCGGGGGAGGGAGTCGGCCACGACCTGACTAACCAACAAGTCTCTAGTCCAGGTTTATCGCCAATTCGGGTTCCATTCGCAAGGAGATCCGGCCGGGGTGTCGCTAACGGCCCCAAACGATGTGTGCAGGGTTCGCAAGCCCACCATCCGGGTGCCACTTGGTACACCGTGCCACTGTGCCTAGTCTGTCCCAAGCCCACCTGTACCGGGTGCCACTTGGTAGACTACTAACACTACCTACAAACACCAGAGACTTGTTGCAACTCCTGGACAGGGATCGAGTTGATTAATTAGCCGAGAGGGGCCGAGTTACCGGAACCCAATGTGTGGTAGTAACTGTTCATGGATCACAAACACAGAACTCAGTTCCTGAGGACGGCTGCAATGAGACAACCCACCATGTACTCCTACATGGCCTCTCACCGCTACCTTTACCAAATCATGTTCACACACTTAGCTCACACACAGTAGGACATGTTCAACACCATTCCAATTCATCCCCGATGAATCAGACCTGACTCAACACTAAGCAGTAGCAGGCATGACAAACAAGCATGAATGAGTAGGAACATCAAGGCTCAAACAACTCCTACTCATGCTAGTGGGATTCATCTATTTACTGTGGCAATGACAGGTCATGTAGAGGAAAGGGGTCCAACTACCGCAGCATGTAACAGTTGAATCACTGTTGTCCTAATGCAGTAAAAGAGAGCAGGAGCGAGAGAGTGGGATTGTATCAGAATGAACAAGGGGGTTTTGCTTGCCTGACACTTCTGAAGGGGGTGTTGCAATTCATCGGTGTCATCGAACTCGTCGTCGGTACCCGTTTACCGAGAGGGAACAAACACTGGCAACTGAGAAGGAACACAATCAAATGCAATGCAACAATATGATGCATGATTATGACATGGCAATATGCTGTGATTTGAGCTAATGCAACTAGCCACAAGTTAAATGGAGTTGGTTTGAACCTTAGGTTCAAATTCAAACTCCACATGTTGTTTTTCATATGCCAAATACTTGGTTTGCCCTAAACAGCAACCATAAATTGTTCTAACATGCATGGAAATGCCATAAACAGATTCCTTGAATTTTTTTGATAATTTTTCATATATAAATTATTTCATTTGGAGTTACGGTTGAATTTATATGAATTTTTGAAGTTTTAACAATTTCTGGAATTTTCCTGAATTATAAATAATCCAGAAATCCTTTATCACGTCAGCATGACGTAGCCGTGACGTCAGTGGTCAATGGGTTGGTCCAGGTCAAACCTGACGTGTGGGGTCCACACGTCAGTGTCACTACTAATTAACAGAGTTAATTAGCATTAGGTTAGCTACTAACCTAGGTTAGTTAGGGCCTGGGCCCACACGTCAGTGGCTAATCTAACTAACATAATTAGTTAACTAATACTAACCTAATTAGTTAACTAATACTAACACGTCAGTGGGTCAGGGGGGAGAATCAAACCCAGCCGGACGGGGTCAAACCCTGCAGGAGTTTGGCCGGCGTTGAGCCGCCGGTGAGGCCGAAACGGCGGAGGAGGTCGGGATTGTGTCTTCGGCGACCAAAAAGACGGCGGAGACTAGCTACGGGACAAGAAGACTCGTCCGCATCCAAGGGTGCTAACAGCAGCGGCCCTAGTGGCCTAGGTCGATGGCGGCGACGACTTGCGCAGCGGCCGGAGTTCGGCCAGGTCATGCCCGGCGTTAGGGTGCACGGGAGGAGGGGCTAGTGGGCTTGGCATGCTTCTGGAAGCACGGTGAGCACAACGGCAGGCTCAAAAGGGTAAGGCGGCAGCTGTGGCCACGGCGGCGCCATGTGTGGCGGCGGTGAGCTCTCGGGCTCAACGGAGCCCGCGGTTAGAGGGAGAAAACGGCAAAGGGAAGAGAGCGGAACGGAGAATGGGCTCACGGGGAGTGTAACGGTGGCCTCAGCGAGCTCGGGGAGGCATCAGGGGCGGCGTACGGTCGCCGGCGATCTCGGCGGACCGAGGTGGAAGAAGACGGCGCTAGCGGCGTTGTAGTGCGTCCGAGGCGTCGTGGCTCGCCCGTGAGGAAGAGGAAGACATCGCCGGTGCTCGGGGACACGTCGAAGAGACGAGAGAGGGTCGATGGCCGTGGTGGACGACGACGGTGGCGACGAGCTCCTCTCGGGAGGGGATGGGGAGAGAGCCAGAGGAGGGAGAGGGGCACGGGGAGTGTGGGGAAAGTGAGAGGGGGACAAGGGAGAGTGTGTGGCACTCGTAGATGGCGTCCTGGGTGTCGGCAGAAGCAGGAGGTGGCCGGCGTGTGGCTGCGGGCGCCGGGCACGCGCCTCTCGTCCTCCTGGCGAGAGGAGGGGGATGACTGGCAGTAGCCAGTGGGCTGGGCCGAGCTGGGCCAGGCCAGGGCAACAGGTAAGCTCTAACTCTCTCTCTCTCTCATCTGTTTTCTTTTTCTATTTTCTGCAAATGTTTTGGCTTTAAAATAAAATGCCAGAGCATTTTCAAAAATCATGAGCTTGCTTGTGGGCACTGTTTGGAATATTTCCAACAATAACCATTTCAGCTCATGAGTATTTGGACATTTAAAATATTTATAAAATTTAAATTTCCAATTCAAATACATTATGGGTTGATTCAAAAATCCAGGAATGGCCTATAAATATGTTCATCATTTTTGTCAGAGGTTTTCACATTTATCAAAAATCATGAACATTTCCAGAGGGCATTTTGGATTCACTGAAAATATTTTTAAGTTGAACCTATTTGATTTGGTTCTGGTGCTAGGGTTTGAACAACCCCCATTTCAACTTTTCAAGAATTAAACATGATGCCATGATGATCAAGCAAGGTCAAGCAAAGGCTAAGCCAGGGCTGTGACAACTCACCCCCACTAAACAAGAATCCCGTCCCGAGATTCAGGACATGAGGTAAGAAGATAGAGGGGACATAAGGCTAACACGATCTTCACGATCCAATTGCCCTTCTTGAAGATGTTGATCCATTGCCTCAAATTGATCTTGACGTCTTTGTCTTCGAGGGTTTCACCCAACACGATGATGACAAGGAAGAAAAAATCTATAGGAACCGATCTCCTCGAAGATCGAGCAAATCAAAATCAGCTCATGGAGTGAGACGAAAGAACATCTCTTGAGCTAAGACACAAGACATTCCATAAGTGGGATGGAAAAGAGCAGACGTTGAAGGTTCGAATTGGTAGGCGACACTTCCACGCTTAGAAAGATGGTGGATGGTCTCAAGGTGGTGAGGAAGTAATTGCCATGATACCATAACGAGACATCTTAGGGGAGATGACTCATAGAGTTATTCCCTTAAGTGTCAAAAAGAATTACTTTTGATATAGAGATCATCGAAACTCTCTATACCAGCCTAAGGCAACTCACCAACAATCGTTTGGTGGAGTTCAGAGGAATGGCATACCCAGACTAGAATGGATGATGTGGACTACCTTGTTGAAGACAACGCAATGGATGATTTTTGCTTATCATTGGAAATGGATGGAACCATGGTAGGACCACCTTTGGAGATGATCCGAGAAGCAACTGCTAAGAAGGGCAACCCATGGAAAAATGGCACAATGGCGGTGCAAGCTGGGAACAAAATGCAAATGGTGGGAATGTTCCAACCATCATATCTGCCTGAGATTCAGATATGGTTGGTAATGGAATATTCCAGACCGCGTATCTGGAAAAAGAAGGTAGCAACACAAATCAAGAGATGACGTTGCAAGATTCTCGGCAAATGAACTACGATAGCAAGCTCCAAAACATGAGTTGGTTCTGCTACAAACCTATGAACATGCTGTCCAAGACAAGCAGGATCACATAGTAGTCTTACAATAAAAACACTACCGGGTTCAGATGGGGAACCATCATTGAGGATATCGAAGTCCTTGTATACTTATCGATGAACTTCTTATCCTTGAACAGATCAATCAGTGGCTTGGTGTGCTAGGGAATACATATGGAATGAAGATGATCAGTCTAACAGACCACAAAATACTTCGCACATGCATGACTGACTTGGGATAATTCCAGAGGAAGCAAAAACGAACTTTCTTGAATTCATGGCGGCAACTTACACCTAATGCATGTGAACTTGGAGAAAGTCACTTCTTTCACCAAACATATACCTCATGAGCGGAACACGAAGGAAAATGCTTACAAAGTTTCCAACACTAGCTTAATGTTTAACACAAATCATGGGGGAGACAAGATGCTGCTGATAGGCTCAACAGCAACTCATCAGAATTTCCATATCACTGGACTTCCACCATTATGTGAAGAATGTGATAGTATTGGTCAGGCCAAAAGATGTAATGGTGTATGCTCGAGGAGTCAACCACGAGTAGACAACATTACGAATATCGTTGGCTCTGATTTGATTTGACAATAGCCCACACTCAACTCAAGGATTGGATAAGATAATAGCACCGACAACTGATCACGGGGATCAATTGAGGAAGATATCATATTTCCTCAACGCCCACACACACAAGGATATCCCTTAGTGATGAACTAAGTCAGACAAGCTTTCATCTTCCAACCCTCCAAGTTATTGTTTAGCTTATCAAACTAGTTCAGGGATATCCAACACAGATTCTTGGAGAAGGGGTGGTTTATTGGAAAACCAACTTGATCACGAACTCAACATATAGGTCAGGGGACGACCTGGTGATACTTCCGTGAAGATATCCGGAAAATCACGAACCACCGATATGTCTCTAAGCTCGAGAACAATCTTGCTTTTCAAGGCAAGACGACATGATCAGAAGAGTAAGGGATTCAATTCTAACTCAAAGATCGAAGAGTGCACCAGAAATAAGGACAAGATAGCACGATCAATCCTAGAGTAGTGAATCGATAACCAACACCCTAAGAATGATATTAATGTCCATTAACTACCAAGCAACGGAGTTGCTAGGAATATTGATTTCACATATCACGGTTCACTTGTCGGCATTCCGGTCACCACAACACAGAGACCGAGGAATGAATAATGATGGCGAGAAGTATCACTACGCCAAGAATTCATAGGATGGTGTGCAATTTTACATTCCATTAGTGTTTATTTTACACTGTTGTCCTGTCGTATCCCTAGCTCTTACATCATACTCCCTCCGTCCAGATTACATGTCGCAGAAATGGATAGAAATGGATGTATCTAGAACTTAAATACGCCTAGACCCATCCATTTATTTCCGGATGGAGGGAACACATGTCAATATGGCATGCCTTTCTATTCTTCAGTACCTATTCCATCTCTGTTGTAGCATGTTTTATAATTGAAGCACCATTCTTCTATATAAGGCATGCAAGGGGAAGACAGCTATGTTAGAATGTGAAGGGTTACAAACCAGGTCTTTGCAAAAGATCCAAATGCCAGGAGATAGTAAGACAACTCTAGTTTTCATAGATACTGCTCCAGCACAGAGAAACCCAACTCCTACTGATAATAAGCAGATTCCAGTGGCCAAAGAACTAGTCCGCTCCGGTCCAGCAAAAATATGTCAACTCCATTCTAAGAAGCGTGTGTGTATCCTCGCATCATGAAATTTTATAGCATTCTGATCATATTTTCTACATGTTTCTTACCCATCTCTCGTTTATAAAATAAGGTTAAACGATAGAAGACTTTCTGCACTAGGATCCTATTCGAGGAAAGTATCTTGCAGGAATTCTCTGTGCTCCAATGCTGATGTAAGTACCTTGTGTATATCACTATATTCTTACATCAGCATGTATTTTGTTAATCGGTGTGAATCCAACCTTTATCCGATCTAAATTTAGTTGTAGCAAAATGTTGAGTTTTGTAAGGAAAACTGCCTGGTAGTTTTGCATACTGAGCTGCATGAGTGTACTATCTCATATCATGCACATTACTGAATTGTAGTGCTGCTCTGGTTGCCCATTCATTCATTGTGTCAATGTTGCTTTCATATTACCTTACCTAGCTGATGATAGCTATGAAATATTGTGTTAATTTGGTGTAGACTGGTGTGGTCTGGTTTCCCAAACGTTCATTGTGTCAATGTTGCTTTCCTATCATCTGACCTGGTCAATGATAGCAATGCTAGTGTGTTAATTTGGTGCAGGCTGCTGAAGATAAGAAGACAAACTCTGAAAACAGCAAGGCAACCCCATTGTTTCTTTCAAATAAATCTAGGACAGGTAATATGGCAATAACTCTTGATTAATCTGTTCGGATCCCCTCCTAATTTATGTTATGATGCAGTGGTCGAGAAACTCTCCACTATCAATAATACAAGCCTGCCAAAATCATCATCTGAATCTATGCAGTTTCCTCTGTCTCGAATGCAATGGAAAATGTATGTTTGTGAACCAATTAATGGCTGAAGGAATGATGGAAATAGTGGAGGAATCAGAGGTGCACATTCATGTGCAACAACAACTGATCAATGCTTTCAGAGACAGTGTAGCAAAGCAACAAGAACTTGCCCACATGCTTATGGGCGTCATCTGTGCTGAGGTTGCAGATTGTGACGTTATAGATCGTTAGGCTCTGTTTGTTTATTTGCATTGGCATCAATCTTTGATTGCCCAATGGATGTAATTTCCTGTAATATATGCTGGATGTGCAACGTTTTTCCCTGTATGTCGTACCTTTGCTTAGCACGCCTTGCATTCCAGCTAAATGGTCGCTAGGAAGCTAAAAAGTAGTGAAATTATTAGTTAGCACGAACAGTCGTGGGCCCTATATGAAGGAAACAGCCCACTGGCCTTAATGAGCTTCCCTAATGGGCTCACAGGGGCCAAAATTCTCATAGGCCTTTGATTGATCGGTTTTGGTCCTGTGCATAATTGCTCGTCATAATGGGCTCAAATTATCTAATTGGGCCTACAAACATGTTCGAACTTTAGTGGGCCCATTAAGTTAATGCGTCGTTACCAGGCCGAAAGTTAATGGTCGGCCCCGTTACCTCCCAGGTCGTTAACAGGCCGACATCGAAGCGGGCAACAGGTGGGCCCATTTGTTTTCACGGGCCATTAACAGGCTGATACTAAGGTCGGGCTACATATGGCCCAACTATACTATGGGGCTTTAGCAAGCCGAAAGAGATAGCGGGATTGTACTGGACCATGAAGAGCATGGGCCGCTAAGAGGCCAAAAGTCGGGTCGTACTGTATATGGCCCAACTGTGTTGTGGGCCTTTAGCAGACCGAAAGAGAAACCAGGTTGGTATTGGACCATGAAGAGCATGGGTCGTTAAAAGGACAAAACTCAGGTCCGACTGCAAATGGCCCAACTCATTTATGGGTCGTCAACAGGCTGAAAAACACACCGGGCCGGAAATTGGCCCAACACTTAAATGGGTCGCTAAAAGGCCGAAAGATGTACGTCCTGAAAATTGGCCCATCCCTTGAATGGGTCATTAACAGGCAAAAACCACATCGGTCCGATATTGAGCCCAAATATATAGCGGGCTATTAACGGGCTCGAACTGATGATGGGTTGCAATGGTGTCAAATCGTTAACGGGCCGTTGACGTGCCGAATTGGCACATCTCGTATGGGCCGTGGGCTTAAATGAACCTGACACAAGTAGGCCTTATATGGGTCGGCCTGCTAATTTTTACTGGGCTTGCCATTTTCACCGGAATGGGCCACTTTTAGGTCGTGCCACATGTCGACCTATCATAGGCGCCTCATGTCCAATGAGTGGATGACATCTGTCCCAACAGTGAGCCAACACGTGTTTCCTCTGCCAATGAGAATTTTACACGTGGAAAATCCCCATTGGTCTAGGCTGTTAATGGGTTATCGGATCCGAAACCGGACCTGATAGCTTAACAGCAACCCGTTATGGTGGATGCCACGTGTCGGTTACCCTTGATGAATGCACTTCCGTGACGCGCCATTTATCGTCATGGAAGTGGACACTTCCATGATGATAATTTTGGTAATGTCATGGAACACTTCTACAACAGCACAGGTATGACTATCTTGATTTTGTCATAAAATTGTCATGGATGTACATGCATGACGGAAAATGTGACCTACTGTGACAAACACGTATCATCACGGAAGTGTGTTTTTTTATAGTGATGGAAGAGATATACATTTTGATTTTTTTTAATTAACAAACCCATAAGGTTAAATATACGTATGTGTTTATCATTTTTTCCTAACGAGAGCTCGGGTGGCCCACCCTGATTTTTTGCTGGAGATGGATCTTACAAGATGGGGGAGGGGCATAAAACAAAATCGGTGGTAGAAGCATAAATTCACCTTACATTGTGAGTTTTTAGTGAAAAACAAATACACCTTACAAAAACAAAACCGAGGAAACTCTGCCCCCCCCCCTCCACACACACACACACACACACTCTCCCTCCCTCCCTTTGTGTTACTGCCTCGTTCCCTTTTTATATGGTTTTATCCGTTTTCATGACTGAACTTTGATCAATGATATATGAGTCCAATTAGAACTGAAAGACAAATTTGATTTGACTGAAGAACTGAAAGATCTTGAAGAATTACAAGAAATCCAACCATTGAATAATGAGCTGACGACTAGATGAGTTTTATACAAACATCTATTTGTGAGTCCTTAGAGGAAGAGGAAGAATATTGGTATAAAAGTCCAGGTGAAGACTGACTGCTTAAAGGACATAATAATACTCCCTTCGTTCCACATTATAGTGCATATAGATTTTTTGAAAAGTGAAACTTTGACCAAGTTTGTAGAGAAAAGCATATACACCTAGAATACCAAATCCACATCCTTAGATGCATCACAAGACATACTTTCATATGTATACATTTAGTATTAAAGTTATAAACAGTTTTCTCCATAGACTTGCTAAAAGTTTATAAAGTTTGACTTTCATAAAATGTAAATGCACTACATTATGGAACAGAGGGGGTACTAGTTATTTTTGTAGGATTGCAAATAGTGGGAGGGGGAATATATATTCTCTCTAAAAAATGAGATAATATCATTTAGGGTGCTGCCGACCTTGTTAATCATGCTACTGAACATTTTGTAGCTTCAAAGGGGTGAAACAACAGGGGGGGTCCTCTGTTCACTACTAGGGAAAGCGCGGGTACCACTACAAAAAATACACTTCCGTGATGATACGTGTTTGTCACAGTAGGTCGTGTTTTTTGTCATGCATGTACATCCATGACGATTTTATGATAGAATCAAGATAGTCATACATGTGCTGTCGTAGAAGTGTTCCATGACATTACCAAAACTATCATCATGGAAGTGTCCACTTCCATGACGATAAATCGCGCGTCACAGAAGTGCTTTCGTCAAGGGTGACCGACACGTGGCATCCACCGTAACGGAACACCGTTAAGCTATCGGGTTGGGTTTTGGATCCGATAACCCGTTAACAGCCCCGACCAATGGGGATTTTCCACGTGTAAATCATCATTGGCTGGAGGAAACACGTGTCAGCTCACCATTGGGATAGATGTCATCCGCTCATTGGACCGAAGGCGCCTATGATACGGCGACATGTGGCACGGCCCAACAGAGGCCCATTCCTGTGAAAAGGCCAGCCCATTTGACTTGGTCAAAAGGTGGCGGGCCGGCCCACGGAAAGCCTGTTAACGGCTTGTTCGCATATAGCCCATTTACAGCCCGCTAACCCAGGGCCCGTTATGCCCTATCCGAATTAGGCCCAGTAACGTCATCTGGGCCGTCCAATATGATTCAGCCCGTTTTAACTTCCGGCCCATGTGTGTCCCATGACTTCTTTCGGCCCATATGAGGACCTATGTAACTCTTGGCCCATTAACGGCCCATGGTGAAACTGGCCCGTAATGAACAGTGTATCACTTTATACCCATTAACGGCCCGTTATTCCATTGGGCCGTTTCCAGCCCAAGTTATCTTTCGGCCTTCTCAGGGCCCATTGATTCTTGGGCTCGTTTGCAGCATTCGGTTACATACGGCCCGTTACTGTCATTTTTTGCTTGTGGGCCAAATTCAGCCCGTCGTCACAGTCGGCCTGTTTGCGGACCGTTAATACGTTGGGCCATTTTCATGTCAAAAAACCCGTTGGGCTATTTTCATAGAGTTATCAAATACGGCCTATTAACGGCCCGTTATGGTCCACGAATAGTACGGCCATGATTGGCGAAATGATGATACGCCCCGTAGAAGGCCCATGGATCCTACGTCTTGTATGAGGCCCATGGATAGTATGGCCCATAGAAGGCCCATGGATCGTACGGCCCGTAGAAGGCCCATGGACCCTACGGCCTGTAGAAGGCCCATGGACCCTAAGGCCCGTATAGAAGGCCGATGGATCCTACGGCTGGACAAAGGCCCATGGATCATACGGCCTGCAGGAGGCCCATGGTTACAACAGCCCGTGTGTTGCCATGATTATTTTGGCCTAGTTACCAAAAATAGGCTATTGTGGCCACTAGAAAAAATTAGAAAAGAACTGCAGTGACTACAAGCAAACAACTAAACAGGACAATAAGGAAATAAATAAGCAAGCAATTAACGCTGGCCTATTACCGCTATTACACATATTACATCCACTGGGCATCAAAGTTCGCCACCCGTGCAAATATAGGGAACAAAGCAGCACATTACATACACTGGCCGTCAAAATTGGCCACTAGTGCAAATAAACGCGGCAGCAAAACAAGAGCATAACTGAAACAACTTCAGAAGAGCTCAAGAAATGTTATCCTGGGTATCCACCATGCTGGCAATAAGCTTAGCAAGCTGATTAGCTTTGTCCTGTTTGGCGCTAAAATCCTCCAACGCTTGCTATTGCACCAGAAAGTATGCATCTGAATGCTCCAGGGACTTCCGCAGTCCTTCCGCTTCTTGTCGCAGCACAGCTGATCGATGTCTTTCAGCTTGTAGTTGAGACTCAAGAAACCGAACTGATTCAGACAGTGAGTTTGAATAGCTTGTGCAAGCGGTAGTGGCCAGTCACTCGAACACTAAACCAAGACAGGACTTTGGGATTGTCTCGCTGTCTTCAAGATAGTCTTCCTTAGCTGTTTTATCAGCTTTGTTGGAGACCAACACGGATGTGTCACTATCCTGAACCTTATCTGCATTACTTCCTTTACCATTGCTTAATAAGGCACTCTTCCCCAATATTCTGTCAGCATTCTAAAAGAAGAAACAAGCAGACACATAACAAGTTTAGCATGTACTAGTATATGAAACTCATTTTGGTGAACCAGTTCATTAGTAAGGTGGACAGGATTAAACTACCAAGTCTTCTATTGCCAAGTACTAGTACATAATAAAAGCATCAAACAAACATATATCTATGTCCTATGGTCACAGCATTGTCTTGCCAAATCAAAATAGAGACACGGTTCAAATCATATCAGTTCAAGACAAAGCAGCAGTGAAAGAATACAAAGCGTGGGAAACTACACGGCACAACAAGATTTCATATGGGTACCATGGGTCTACATGTACAACAACACTATTGGCTCTATTGTGATGCTAGTAATGTACATGATATGAAAGTCAATTGTATACACAATTGAAATTGAAATCAACAGAGCTATTGATAAGAGAAAACATGTTAAAGAAACATGCGTGAACATACTGATACATCTCTGAGGGAGTCCTGGATTAGGGTGT
This sequence comes from Triticum urartu, assembly GCF_056163025.1. Classification (NCBI taxonomy): domain Eukaryota; kingdom Viridiplantae; phylum Streptophyta; class Magnoliopsida; order Poales; family Poaceae; genus Triticum; species Triticum urartu. The sequence continues at coordinate 143,585,878 of NC_141879.1, read as the reverse complement.
GTTCGGGTAGCCGGACTCCTGGACTATGAAGATACAAGATTGAAGACTTCGTCCCGTGTCCGGATGGGACTTTCCTTGGCGTGGAAGGCAAGCTTGGCGATGAGGATATTCAAGATCTCCTACCATTGTAACCGACTCTATGTAACCCTAACCCTATCCGGTGTCTATATAAACCGGAGGGTTGTAGTCCGTAGGCAATCAACTCCATATACAACAATCATACCATAGGCTAGCTTCTAGGGTTTAGCCTCCTTGATCTCGTGGTAGATCTACTCTTGTACTACCCATATCATCAATATTAATCAAGCAGGACGTAGGGTTTTACCTCCATCAAGAGGGCCCGAACCTGGGTAAAACATCGTGTTCCCTGCCTCCTGTTACCATCCGGCCTAGATGCACAGTTCGGGACCCACTACCCGAGATTCGCCGGTTTTGACACCGACATTGGTGCTTTCATTGAGAGTTCCTCTGTGTCGTCGCCTTTAGGCCCGATAGCTCCTTTGATCATCAACAACGATGCGGTCCAGGGTGAGACATTGCTCCCCGGACAGATCTTCGCTCTGCGGGCCAATTCGCTCGGCCACCTGGAGCAGATCGAAACCTACGCCCCTGGCCATCAAGTCAGGTTCGGAAGCTTAAACTACGCGGCTGACATCCGTGGAGACTTGATCTTCGACGAGCTCGAGCCACGGCCAAGCATGCCGCACTATCTCGAGGGGCATGATCTAGCTCTGCCCCCGGACAGTGTCCTGGAGGCTGCACACGCATCGGTTCCGACCCCTAACTCAGAGCCTATTGCACCAATCGAGGATGAGTGGTTGGACGTCACCTCGGGGGCTGCGATCCCGAAAGCGATCGAGCCGAACGCTAGCCCCGCACTCTGCACAACCCGTGACTCCGAGGATCCGGACTCCTCCCCGGACTCCGAACCCCCCGCGCCCCTGCCAATCGAATCCGATTGGGCGCCGATAATGGAGTTCACCGCCGCAGACATCTTTCAGCATTCGCCTTTTGGAAACATCCTGAATTCTCTTAAGTCTCTCTCTTTATCAGGAGAGCCCTGGCCGGACTATGGTCAGCGAGGGTGGGATACGGACGACGACGAAATTCAAAGCCCACCCACCACCCACTTTGTAGCCACTATCGACGATCTAACCGACATGCTTGACTTCAGCTCCGAAGACATCGACGGCATGGACGACGATGTAGGAGACGAACAGGAACCAGCACCTGTAGGGCGCTGGGAGGCCACCTCGTCATATGACATATATATGGTGGATACTCCAAAAGATGGAGATGGCGATGGAACAGTGGGGGATGACGCCCCCAAGAAACAGCCAAAGCGCCGGCGTCAGCGGCGCCGCTCTAAATCCCGCCAAAGCAAAAACGGTGATTCCGGCACGGGAGATAATACTACCCCGGATAGCGCCGAAGAACACCCACCTCAGCAAGATTCGGCACAGGAAGATGGAGAAGCCAGCCCTCATGAGAGAGCGGCAGACCGAGAGGTCGAGGATGATAACTATACGCCTCCCTCCGAAGACGAGGCAAGCCTCGATGACGACGAATTCGTCATACCATCAGACCCCGCCGAACAAGAGCGTTTTAAACGCAGGCTTTTAGCCACGGCAAGCAGCCTCAAGAAAAAGCAGCAACAGCTTAGAGCTGCCCAAGATTTGCTAGCTGACAGATGGACTGAAGTCCTTGCAGCCGAAGAGTATGAACTCGAACGCCCCTCCAAGAATTACCCGAAGCGCAGGCCGCTACCCCGATCAGAGGAGGAAGCACCTACATCACCAGCGCATGACATGGCAGAACGGTCACCTCGCGGCCGCGACAGAGAGGCCTCTCGGCCCTCCACCCAAGCCATGCCCCGACGCCGCTCAACTAAGGCACGGAAAAATGCGCCCGACCTGCGAGACATACTGGAGGATAAGGCAAGACAAACAAGATCGATCTACGGATTGCGCAGGCGCCCTACGGCATGTGACAATGATCTTCACGCCGGATACAACAAATCCGGCCGGGCCGAACACAACAGACATAGCTCTTCCGAGCTGCGTCGTGATATAGCCCAGTACAGAGGCGCCGCACACCCGCTATGCTTCACGAATGAAGTAATGGATCATTAAATCCCAGAGGGTTTCAAACCCGTAAACATCGAATCATACGATGGCACAACAGATCTGGCGGTATGGATCAAGGATTATCTCCTTCACATCCACATGGCACGCGGCGATGATCTACACGCCATCAAATACCTCCTGCTCAAACTTAAAGGACCGGCCCGACATTGGCTTAACAGCTTGCCAGCAGACTCAATCGGTTCTTGGGAGGACCTGGAAGCCGCATTCCTCGACAACTTCCAGGGCACTTACGTGCGACCGCCGGATGCCGACGACTTAAGCCACATAATTCAGCAGCCAGAGGAATCGGCCAGACAATTCTGGACACGGTTCCTAACAAAGAAAACCAGATAGTCGACTGTCCGGATGCAGAGGCCCTAGCAGCCTTCAAGCATAACATCCACGATGAGTGGCTTGTCCGGCACCTGGGACAGGAAAAGCCAAAATCCATGGCAGCCCTCACGACACTCATGACCCGCTTTCGCGCGGGAGAAGACAGCTGGCTAGCTCGCAGTAACAACTTATCAAAGAACCCTGGTAATTCGGATACCAAGGACAAAAGTGGCAGGACACGTCGGAATAAGCAAAAACGCCGCGTTAACAACGACAGCAATGAAGACACGGCAGTCAATGCTGGATTCAAAGGCTACAAATCCGATCAGCGGAAAAAGCCATTCAAAAAGAATACTCAGGGCCCGTCCAGTTTGGATCGAATACTCGATCGCTTGTGCCAGATACATGGCACCCCCGAAAGGCCGGCCAATCACACTAACAGGGATTGTTGGGTGTTCAAGCAGGCAGGCAAGTTAAGGGCCGAAAACAGAGACAAGGGGCTGCACAGCGATGACGAGGAGCCCAAGCCGCCGAACAACAATGGATAGAAGGGCTTTCCCCCATAAGTGCGGACAGTGAACATGATATATGCAACCCACATTCCCAAGCGGGAGCGGAAGCGTGCGCTACGGGACGTATACGCGATGGAGCCAGTCGCCCCAAAGTTCAACCCATGGTCCTCCTGCCCGATCACTTTTGATCGAAGGGACCATCCCACTAGCATCCGTCATGGAGGCTTCGCCGCATTGGTTCTCGACCCAATCATCGACGGGTTTCATCTCACAAGAGTCCTCATGGACGGCGGCAGTAGCCTGAACCTGCTTTATCAGGATACAGTGCGGAAAATGGGCATAGATCCCTCAAGGATTAAGCCCACAAGAACGACCTTTAAAGGCGTTATACCAGGTGTAGAAGCCAACTGTACAAGCTCAGTAACACTTGACGTGGTCTTCAGATCCCCGGACAATTCCCGAAGCGAAGAGTTAATCTTCGATATAGTCCCGTTTCGTAGTGGCTATCACGCCCTGCTCGGGCGAACCGCATTCGCAAAGTTCAATGCGGTGCCGCACTACGCATATCTCAAGCTCAAGATGCCAGGCCCTTGAGGAGTAATTACGGTCAACGGAAACACCGAACGCTCCCTCCGTACGGAGGAGCATACGGCGGCTCTCGTAGCGGAGGTACAAAGTAGCCTTCTCAGGCAATTCTCCAGTCCGGCCATTAAAAAGCCAGACACTGCCAAGCGCGCCCGGAGTAACCCACAGCAGGACCGCCTGGCACACTCTGAGCAAGCGTAGTAATGCGGCCCCAACCCCAGCTTTCGCGGCATAGCGAAACCAGTACCTCGCGTACATAACTACGCCCTTGAAATACCATGGGCACAGGGGAAGGGGCACAATAACGACACGCCCAAAATACGGCTTAAAACGTACTAGGGCCTGCCAGATTCTTTTTTAAATTTTTTCTTACTTTTCAGGACTCCATACTTCGGACGACCTGTTCGGCAATTCGACTGCCGCACAAACGATGCAAGATCCAGGGAGGCAGACAAGCCATGCCGCATTATGGAACTCCCAGGTGGTCTCTATTACGAGCGGTATACCTGTTTTAAATACAATTCCGCGGCCTGCCCCTGGTCAGGACATACTGAATAGTCCAATATCTTTTGCTTACCGCACTATTTGTATCGTTCGGCTTTGATAAATAGCCTCTCTATAAACAATGCTTAGCTTTTTGTCTATTTTTTGCATTATCCTCTTTTCACATATATGTTTATTAAATGACATGATTGCACCCGTACACCATGGTACGGCAAACACGCCAGAGGCTTCAGTACCCCTCATAATGGTGTGAGAAGTCCGTACACTTTCACAAGTGCGGCACCCCGAACTTATAGCACTATATGCATCGGCTCAGAATCATGATTTGGGTCAATAGTTGGGTTTGCCCGGCTCCTATGTTTTGGTGACTTACGTTCCGCTCTATCGGCTAAGGTAGCACTAGGAGAACCACTGCGATTGTGCCCCGGTTCAGCTGGGTTAAGCACCTCGGTGGAGAAAGCTAAAACTGACTGTCATGATGAGGCGAGAGACCGGTCGCTGTTCGAGAGGTTTTTCGAGTCCCTAAAGACTTATGCCGCTTCGAGCAAGGAGCTGGCTTTGTCCAGCCAAGGCGTGGATAGCGCCCCGAACTCGGTCTTCCGAACTAGGGGTTTCGCCGAAATTTAAAATTATAGAGTTCTATGGCTAAGTGAGAGTGTTCAAGCATTATAGTCCGATTGCCTGGTTCGTTGTGCTGAGCGCCTCCCTCGAAGGACCCAACTATGGGAAAAAGAGCGCTCAGGTTTATCCCGAACACCCCAGCACTAGTGGCATGGGGGCAGAAGCCGACGACTGGCCATCTCTCAATTTTTTGATAAACGGCCGCACAGAAAGTAATATTTTAAATTCAATAAGCATTGCTTAGCGCATATGAACAAGTTTTCAGCGCACAGGATAAACACGAGTGAGTTCATTCAAAAATCACATCCTTGGTACATTCATCCGCCACAAGGCGGGCACCTGCAAGAACATCCTTGTAGTAGTTCTCGGGCTTGTGATGCTCCTTCCCCGGTGGCGGCCTGTCCTTCACAAGCTTCTCACCGTCCAGCTTACCCCAGTGCACCTTTGCATGGGCAAGGGCCCGACGGGCACCTTCGATACAAACGGAGCGCTTGATGACCTCGAGCCTCGGACAGGCCTCCACCAGTCGCCGCACCAGCCCGAAATAGCTCCCAGGCAGGGCCTCTCCGGGCCACAGCCGAACTATGAAGCCCTTCATGGCCTGTTCGGCCGCCTTGTGGAGCTCGACCAGCTGTTTCAGCTGGTCGCTCAAAGGCACAGGGTGTCCGGCCTCAGAATACTGAGACCAGAACACCTTCTCCGTCGAGCTGCCCTCTTCAGCTCGGTAGAATGCGGCGGCATTGGATACGCTGCGGGGAAGATCTGCGAATGCCCCTGGAGAGCTCCGGATTCGGGTAAGTAACAAGTAGTTTACTTTTATATTTCTGCTTTGCATGAAGAATGCCTTACCCGCTGCTATCTTCCTCATCTCCTCCAACTCTTGGAGGGCCTTTTGGGCTTCGGCCTTGGCAGACTTGGCAGTCTCAAGGGCCGTCGCGAGCTCGGATGCTTGCGCCTTTGACTCAAGCTCCAAACTCTCATGTTTTTTCATGAGAGCCTGAAGCTCTTGCTGCACCTCGTCGACCTGAGCCCCAAGTCTGTCTCGCTCGGTGCGCTCCGCGACCGTTTTCTTTTCGGCCTCAGACAGCGCCTGCTTAAGGGTCGCCACCTCAGTCGTGGTCCCTACAATAAGCAGTACAATCCTGTTATTTTTTTTGCAATCACGCCTTTTTATAGGCACTTTTTCTGTAAGGTATTTCTTACCTTCTTTCTCCTCGAGCTGCCGCTTGGCAAGGCCGAGCTCTTGCTTGGTCCGCTCGAGGTCCTGCTTCAGGACACCCACCTCCGCAGTCAGTGCGGCGGTGGATAGCAGCGAAGCCTGCATACGCATATTGACTCTTTTTGTTAGACTCCTGCGAAATTTAATAGATCCTCTATTCGGCTTTTCTTTCCGAACGCCAAACAGAGCATCAGGGGGTACTATCTATGCGGTAATATTTTTACATATTTTTACTTACCTCAAAGCCTGTTAGAAGGCTAGTGCAAGCTTCAGTCAGTCCGCTCTTGGCGGAATGAACCTTCTGGATCACCGTACTCATAATAGTACGGTGCCCCTCGTCGATGGAGGCGCCATCAAGCACCTCCGGCAGATTGTCCGGCACCTCCGGTTGGACGGAGGCCGCCGGCTCAGAAGGCTTGCTCCTCTTGGAAGGAGTTCGCCTACCGCGGTCCAGAACTGTGGAAGATTCCGGCGCGGTGTCCGGCACAAAGCCGGACTTGGAGCCCTGGGGGGCCTTATCCCCTTCACTCCTGGAGTCCTGGAGGTTGCCTTGCGGCTCCTCCGGGACCACCTCCTCCTGCCCTGGAGCTTGTCGCAACGCCACTTCGGCGTCGTCTATAGTGCGGGGGGAGACAGCGGGCGGAACTGAGTTCACGTCCGATGAGTCCAGGGAGCCGCCCGACGATTCGTTGAATTCGGCTGGGGCGGGCTGCATAATTACGTTCGACATTAGGGACAGCTATGCAATAAAGGAACATCATGAGTTACTCTGATGTCCGAACTTACGATTTCGCCGGACGCTTGGCCCTGTTTGGCCACTCCTCTTCGCCCTCTTCGGCGTCGGGGGAGTAGTCCGGCGGAGGGGTCTTCCTTTTCCTAGACCCCTCGGCCTCCCCCGTTGGGGCGGCCTTCCTCTTCTCTCCTCCCTCCGCTGGGGGGGGAGAGTTTTCTTCTTCCTCCTCCTCGTTTTCACGGGAAGAGGGCGTCTCGGACTCGTCGGATGATGAGTCCGACACCACCACGTTACAGGCACTCCTTCGAGTCCCCGTGGTCTTCTTCTTCTTGGCCTTCTTCTCCGGCACCACATAAGGCGCCGGAACCAGTAGCTTCACTAGTAGAGCTGGGGCTGGGTCTTCGGGCAGCGGAGCTAGACAGTTAATTGGTCCGGATATCACCCGCCAAGCCTGTTAAAGGTAAGGGAGTTTAGATCCCGCATAGAGTCAAACTATGAAGAAAACTTAACATCCTGTAAAAGGTGAAGATAGCTTACCTCGCTAGCGTGACGCTGTGAGCTGTATCCGCGGTCCTCGGAAGCGGATGCGGGAGCCTCGGCGCCCTTGAATAGCACCTTCCAGGCATCTTCGTACGTCGTGTCGAAGAGCCTGCTAAGGGTTTGGTGCTGCGCCGGGTCGAACTCCCACTGATTAAAATCCCGTTGTTGGCACGGGAGGATCCGGCGGACGAGCATAACCTGGATTACATTAACAAGCCGGATTGGCTTGTTCACCAGGGACTGGATGCATGTTTGCAATCCGGTCACCTCTTTTTCGTCACCCCACGACAGGCCCGTCTCTTTCCAGGACATAAGCCGCGTGGGGGGTCCGGATCGGAACTCGGGGGCTGCGGTCCATTTCAGATCGCGTGGCTCGGTGATGTAAAACCACCCGGATTGCCACCCCTTTAGGGTCTCCACAAAAGAACCCTCGAACCATAGGACGTTGGCCATCTTGCCCGCCATGGCGCCTCCGCACTCCGCCTGGCTGCTGCGCACAACCTTGGGCTTGATGTTGAAGGTCTTGAGCCAGAGGCCGAAATGAGGGCGGACGCGGAGGAAAGCCTCGCACACGACGATAAACGCCGAGATGTTGAGGATGAAGTTCGGGGCCAGATCGTGGAAATCCAGGCCGTAATAGAACATGAGCCCCCAGACAAATGGGTGGAGTGGAAAACCCAGTCCGCGGAGGAAGTGGGGGAGAAATACTACCCTCTCATGGGGCCTTGGGGTGGGGAGAAGCTGCCCCTTTTCGGGAAGCCGGTGCGCGATGTCCTTGGACAGGTATCCGGCCTTCCTTAGCTTCTTGACTTGGCCCTCCGTAGCGGAGGAGACCATCCACTTGCCTCCCGCTCCGGACATTGCTGGAGAATGTTGAGGTGGGAAGTGCGGGCTTGGGCGTTGGAGCTCGAGTGCGCAGGAGATGGATAGGCAAAGGAGGAAGAAGGCGTAGGTAAAAAGGTGGATCCTTATCCCCTTATATGGGCGGATGCGGTTGTGCATCCCCACCAGCCTAGTAAAACTCGCTTGCCTCCCAAGCGTCGTGATAAATGGCGCGGTTGGGTTACCCACATCCGTATTGATGAGAATCCCGTAAAGGGGGTACACGATCTCTGCTTTGACAAGACGTGCCAAGGAAACCGCCTCGCAAAACATGCTGAGGTGGAAAAGTAAAAAACGATTCGAGTAAAGGACTTGGCCGTAGTGTGATGACACACTGCGGAATACGTCAGCAGTTTTGATTTGTGTTAATATTATTCTCTCTATGGCGATATGTGGAAGCTTATTTTGCAGAGCCGGACATTACTCTTGGTGTTTACAATCTTCTATGAAGGACTTGGAGGAGGAACCCGCCTTGCAATGCCGAAGACAATTTGCGCGCCGGACTCGTCATCATTGAAGCCTGGTTCAGGGGCTACTGAGGGAGTCCTGGATTAGGGGGTGTTCGGGTAGCCGGACTATACCTTCAGCCGGACTCCTGGACTATGAAGATACAAGATTGAAGACTTCGTCCCGTGTCTGGATGGGACTTTCCTTGGCGTGGAAGGCAAGCTTGGCGATGCGGATATTCAAGATCTCCTACCATTGTAACCGACTCTATGTAACCCTAACCCTATCCGGTGTCTATATAAACCGGAGGGTTGTAGTCCGTAGGCAAACAACTCCATATACATCATACCATAGGCTAGCTTCTAGGGTTTAGCCTCCTTGATCTCGTGGTAGATCTACTCTTGTACTACCCATATCATCAATATTAATCAATCAGGACGTAGGGTTTTACCTCCATCAAGAGGGCCCGAACCTGGGTAAAACATCATGTTCCCTGCCTCCTGTTACCATCCGGCCTAGACGCACAGTTCGGGACCCACTACCCGAGATCCGCCGGTTTTGACACCGACAGTCTCCAACGTATCTATAATTTTTGATTGCTCCATGCTATATTATCTACTGTTTTGGACTATATTGGGCTTTATTTTCCACTTTTATATTATTTTTGGGACTAACCTATTAACCGGAGGCCCAGCCTGGAATTGTTGTTTTTTTGCCTATTTTAGTGTTTCGGATAAACGGAATATCAAACGGAGTCCAAACGGAATAAAATCTTTGGGAGCGTGATTTTCTCACCGACCGTGATCCAGGAGAATTGGACCCTACTGCAAGGGATCAAAGAGGAGGTCACGAGGGTGGGGGCGCCCCCCTAGGGCGCGCCCCCTGCCTCGTGGGCCCCTCGGTGCTCCACTGACGTACTCCTTCCTCCTATATATACACACGTACCCCCAAACGATCAAAACAGGTGCCAAAAACCTAATTCCACCGCCGCAACTTTCTGTATCCACGAGATACCATCTTGGAGCCTGTGCCGGAGCTCCGCCGGAAGAGGGCCGTCATCACGGAGGGCTTCTACATCATCATAGCCTCTCCGATGAAGTGTGAGTAGTTTACCTCAGACCTTCGAGTCCATAGTTAGTAGCTAGATGGCTTCTTCTCTCTCTTTGAATCTCAATACAAAGTTCTCCCCCTCTCTCGTGGAGATCTATTCGATGTAATCTTCTTTTTGCGGTGTGTTTGTTGAGACCGATGAATTGTGGGTTTATGATCAAGTCTATCTATGAATAATATTTGAATCTTCTCTGAATTCTTTTATGTATGATTGGTTATCTTTGCAAGTCTCTTCGAATTATCCGTTTGGTTTGGCCAACTAGATTGGTAGTTCTTGCCATGGGAGAAGTGCTTAGCTTTGGGTTCGATCTTGCGGTGTCCTTACCCAGTGACAGAAGGGGCAGCAAGGCACGTATTGTATCGTTGCCATCGAGGATAACAAGATGGGGTTTATTTCATATTGCATGAATTTATCTCTCTACATCATGTCATCTTGCTTAAGGCGTTACTCTGTTTTTAACTTAATACTCTAGATGCATGCTGGATAGCGGTCGATGAGTGGAGTAATAGTAGTAGATGCAAAATCGTTTCGATCTACTTGTCACGGACGTGATGCCTATATACATGATCATGCCTAGATATTCTCATAACTATGCTCAATTCTGTCAATTGCTCAACAGTAATTTGTTCACCCACCGTAGAATACTTATGCTCTTGAGAGAAGCCAATAGTAAAACCTATTGCCCCGGGGTCTATTCTCATCATATCAATCTCCATCACTTCAATATTGTTTTGCTTTTTACTTTGCTTTTACTTTTTACTTTGCATCTTTATACCAAAAATATTATATCTATCAGATCTCACTCTCGTAAGTGACCGTGAAGGGCTTCACAACTCCTAATCGCGTTGGTTGCGAGTAGCTATCGCTTTGTGGAGGTACGAGGGACTTGAGCGTGGGCTCCTACTGGATTGATACCTTGGTTCTCAAAAACTGAGGGAAATACTTACGCTACTCTGCTGCATCATCCCTTCCTCTTCGGGGAAAACCAACGCAAGCTCAAGACATAGCAAGGATTTCTGGCGCCGTTGCCGGGGAGTCTACGCAAAAAGTCAATATACCAAGTACCCATCACAATCCCTATCTCTCGCATTACAATATTTGCCATTTGCCTCTCGTTTTCCTCTCCCCCAATTCACCCTTGCCGTTTTATTCGCCCTCTCTCTCTATCCTCCCTCTCTATTTGCCTCTTTTTGCCCATTTGCTTTTTGTTTGCTCGTGTGTTAGTTTGCTTGTTTGTCGCGATGGCTCAAGATACTACTAAATTGTGTGGCTTCACCAATACCAATAATAATGATTTCCTTAGCACTCTGATTGCTCCTCTTGCCGATGTTGAATCTTGTGAAATTAATACTGCTTTGTTGAATCTTGTTATGAAAGATCAATTCGCCGGCCTTCTTAGTGAAGATGCCGCTACTCATCTGAATAGCTTCCTTGATTTATGTGATATGCAAAAGAAAAAAGATGTCAATAATGATGTCGTTAAATTGAAGCTATTTCCTTTTTCGCTTAGAGATCGTGCTAAAGCTTGGTTTTCGTCTTTGCCTAAGAATAGTATTGATTCATGGAACAAGTGCAAAGATGCTTTTATCTCTAAGTATTTTCCTCCCGCTAAGATCATCTCTCTTAGAAACGATATAATGAAATTTAAACAACTTGATCATGAACATGTTGCACAAGCTTGGGAGAGAATGAAATTAATGATACGTAATTGCCCTACTCATGGTTTGAATTTTTGGATGATTATACAAAAAATTTATGCCGGATTGAATTTTGCTTCTATAAATCTTTTAGATTCGGCCGCGGGAGGCACTTTTATGGAAATCACTTTAGGAGATGCTACTAAACTCCTAGATAATATTATGGTTAATTATTCTCAATGGCATACTGAAAGAACTTCTAATAAAAAGGTGCATGCGATAGAAGAAATTAATGTGTTGAGTGGAAAGATGGATGAACTTATGAAATTATTTGCTACTAAGAGTGTTTCTTCTGATCCTAATGATATGCCTTTGTCTACTTTGATTGAGAATAACAATGAATCTATGGATGTGAATTTTGTTGGTAGGAATAATTTTGGTAACAACGCTTATAGAGGGAATTTTAATCCTAGGCCATATCCTAGTAATCCTTCTAATAATTATGGGAATTCCTACAACAACTCTTATGGAAATTATAATAAGATGCCCTCTGATTTTGAATCTAATATTAAAGAATTTATTTCTTCGCAAAATAATTTTAATGCTATGATTGAAGAAAAATTGCTTAAGATTGATGATTTGGCTAGGAACATTGATAGAATTGCTCTTGATGTTGATGCTTTGAAACTTAGATCTATTCCACCTAAGCATGATATTAATGAGTGTCTAAAAGCCATGAGAATTTCAATTGATGAGTGTAAAGAAAGAACCGCTAGGATGCGTGCTTCCAAAGATGCCTTTATTAAAGCATGTTCTTCCAATTCCTATGAAAATCAAGATGAAGATCTAAAAGTTATTGATGTGTCTCCAATTAAATCTTTATTTTGCAATATGAATCTTCATGAAACTGAATATGATCTTCCTTTACCTAGAAGGCGTTCTAAAAATTCAGAGTATTTAGATCTTAATGATGAAATTGATGAAAGTGGGATTGAAAGAAATAAAAATCTAGATGTTGCTAAACCCACTATATTGGATTTCAAGGAATTTAATTATGAAAGTTGCTCTTTAATTGATTGTATTTCCTTGTTGCAATCCGTGCTATATTCTCCACATGCTTATAGTCAAAATAAAGCCTTCACCGAACATATTTTTGATGCCTTGATGCAATCTTATGAAGAAAAACTTGAGTTGAAAGTTTCTATCCCTAGAAAACTCTATGATGAGTGGGAACCAACTGTTAAAATTAAAATTAAAGATCATGAGTTTTATGCTTTGTGTGATTTGGGTGCTAGTGTCTCTACTATTCCCAAGACTTTGTGTGATTTACTAGATTTTCGTAATTTTGATGATTGCTCTCTAAACTTGCATCTTGCGGATTCCACTATTAAGAAACCTATGGGAAGAATTAATGATGTTCTTATTGTTGCAAATAGGAATTATGTGCCCGTAGATTTCATTGTTCTTGATATAGATTGCAATCCTTCTTGCCCTATTATTCTTGGTAGACCTTTCCTTAGAACGATTGGTGCGATTATTGATATGAAGGAAGGGAATATTAGATTTAAATTTCCATTAAAAAAGGGCATGGAACACTTTCCAAGAAAGAAAATAAAATTACCATATGAAACTATCATGAGAGCCACTTATGGATTGCCTACCAAAGATGGCAATACCTAGATCTATCCTCGCTTTTATGCCTAGCTAGGGGCGTTAAACGATAGCGCTTGTTGGGAGGCAACCCAATTTTATTTTTATTCCTTGCCTTTTGCTCCTGTTTAGTAATAAATAAATTATTTAGACTCTGTTTTGGTTGTGTTTTTTGTGTTTAATTAGTGTTTGTGCCAAGTAGAACCGTTGGGAAGACTTGGGGAAAGTCTTGTTGAACTTGCTGTAAAAAACAGAAACTTTAGCGCTCACGAGAACTGCTGTAATTTTTATGTGAAGACTGATATTTAGTTAATTATTTTTGCATATGGTTAATAGATAAATTCCTCACGTCCATCAATTTATTTTAGAATTTTTGGGGTTCCAGATCTTGCGCTAGCTACAGATTACTACAGACTGTTCTGTTTTTGACAGATTCTGTTTTTCGTGTGTTGTTTGCTTATTTTGATGAATCTATGGCTAGTAAAATAGTTTATAATCCATATATAAGTTGGAATACAGTAGGTTTAACACCAATATAAATAAAGAATGAGTTCATTACAGTGCCTTGAAGTGGTCTTTTGTTTTCTTTCGCTAACGGAGCTCACGAGTTTTCTATTTTGAGTTTTGTGTTGTGAAGTTTTCAAGTTTTGGGTGAATTCTTTTGATGGATCATGGAACAAGGAGTGGCAAGAGCCTAAGATTGGGGATTCCCATGGAACCCCCAAGATAATCCAAGGACACCAAAATGTCAAAGCTTGGGGATGCCCCGGAAGGCATCCCCTCTTTCGTCCACTTCCATCGGTAATTTACTTGGAGCTATATTTTTATTCACCAACATGATATATGTTTTTCTTGGAGCGTCTTGTATTATTTGTGTCTTTGTGTCTTATTATGCCACAATCATCCTTGCTGTACACACCTTTTGAGAGAGCCATACATGAATTAAAATTTGATAGAATATTCTATGTGCTTCACTTATATCTTTTGAGCTAAGTAGTTTTGCTCTATGTGCTTCACTTATATCTTTTGAGCTAGATAGTTTTGCTCTATGTGCTTCAATTATATCTTTTGAGCTAGATAATTTTGCTCTATGTGCTTCACTTATATCCTTTGAGCTAGATAATTTTTCTCTGTGTGCCTCACTTAGATCTTTTAGAGCACGGTGGTGGATTTGTTTTAAAGAAACTATTGATCTCTCATGCTTCACTTAAATTAATTTGAGAGTCTCTTAATAGCATGGTAATTTGCCTAATAATAATATGCTTGGTATTCAAGATTTGTGAAACTTTCTTTTGAGAGTGTTGAATACTAAGAAAAGATTGAAGCATGATAATTGTTTTGAGATATGGAGGTGATAATATTAAAGTCATGCTAGTTGAGTAGTTGTGAATTTAAAGAATACTTGTGTTGAAGTTTGTGATTCCCATAGCATGCACATATGGTGAACCGTTATGTGATGAAGTCGGAGCATGATTTATTTATTGATTATCTTCCTTATGAGTGGCGGTCGGGGACGAGCGATGGTCTTTTCCTACCAATCTATCCCCCTAGGAGCATGCGCATAAAACTTTGCTTTGATAACTTCTAGATTTTTGCAATAAGTATATGAGTTCTTTATGACTAATGTTGAGTCCATGGATCATACGCACTCCCACCCTTCCACCCTTGCTAGCCTCTCTAATACCGCGCAACTTTTGCCGGTATCATACACCTACCATATACCTTCCTCAAAACAGCCACCATACCTACCTATTATGGCATTTCCATAGCCATTTCGAGATATATTGCCATGCAACTTTCCACCATCTAGTTCATCATGACACATCCATCATTATCATATTGCTTAGCATGATCATGTAGTTGACATAGTATTTGTGGCAAAGCCACCATTCATAATTCTTTCATACTTGTCACTCTTGATTCATTGCATATCCTGGTACACCGCCGGAGGCATTCATATAGAGTCATACTTTGTTTTAGTATCGAGTTGTAATCATTGAGTTGTAAATAAATAGAAGTGTGATGATCATCATTCAATAGAGCATTGTCCCAAAGAAATGCCAAAGAAAAAAAAAGAAGGCCCAATAAAAAAAGGGGGCAATGCTACTATCCTTTTTTCCACACTTGTGCTTCAAAGTAGCACCATGATATAGCGAGTCTCATATATTGTGCTTCAAAGTAGCACCATGTTCTTCATATAGAGAGTCTCATATGTTGTCACTTTCATATACTAGTGGGAATTTTACGTTATAGAACTTGGCTTGTATATTCCAATGATGGGCTTCCTCAAATTGCCCTAGGTCTTCGTGAGCAAGCAAGTTGGATGCACACCCACTAGTTTCTTTTGTTGAGCTTTCATACATTTATAGCTCTAGTGCATCCGTTGCATGGCAATCCCTACTCACTCACATTGATATCTATTGATGGGCATCTCCATAGCCTGTTGATACGCCTAGTTGATGTGAGACTATCTTCTCCTTTTTGCCTTCTCCACTACCACCTTTCTATTCCACCTATAGTGCTATATCCATGGCTCACGCTCATGTATTGCGTGAAGATTGAAAAAGTTTTGAAAAAGTTAGAGTATGAAACAATTGCTTGGCTTGTCATCGGGGTTGTGCATGATTTAAATACTTTGTGTGGGGAAGATGGAGCATAGCCAGACTATATGATTTTGTAGGGATAACTTTCTTTGGCCATGTTATTTTGAGAAGACATAATTGCTTTGTTAGTATGCTTGAAGTATTATTATTTTCTATGTCAATATAAACTTTTGTCTTGAATCTTTCTAATCTGAATATTCATACCACAATTAAGAAGATTTGCATTGAAATTATGCCAAGTAGCACTCCGCATCAAAAATTCTCTTTTTATCATTTACCTACTCGAGGACGAGCAGGAATTAAGATGGGGATGCATGATATGAAAGTCAACTGTATACACAATTGAAATTGAAATCAACAGAGCTATTGATAAGAGCAAACCTGTTAAAGAAACATGCGTGAACATACTGATACGTCTCCAACGTATCTATAATTTTTTATTGCTCCATGCTATATTATCTACTATTTTGGACTATATTGGGATTTATTTTCCACTTTTATATTATTTTTGGGACTAACCTATTAACCGGAGGCCCAGCCCAGAATTGTTGCTTTTGCCTATTTCAGTGTTTCGGATAAACGGAATATCAAACGGAGTCCAAACGGAATAAAATCTTCGGGAACGTGATTTTCTCACCGAACGTGATCCAGGAGACTTGGACCCTACTGCAAGGGATCAAAGAGGAGGTCACGAGGGTGGGGGAGCCCCCCCTAGGGCGCGCCCCCCTGCCTCGTGGGCCCCTCGGTGCTCCACCGACGTACTCCTTCCTCCTATATATACACACGTACCCCCAAACGATCAGAACAGGAGCCAAAAACCTAATTCCACCGCCGCAACTTTCTGTATCCACGAGATCCCATCTTGGAGCCTGTTCCGGAGCTCCGCCGGAAGAGGGTCATCATCACGGAGGGCTTCTACATCATCATAGCCTCTCTGATGAAGTGTGATAGTTTACCTCAGACCTTCGGGTCCATAGTTAGTAGCTAGCTGTCTTGTTCTCTCTCTTTGAATCTCAATACAAAGTTCTCCCCCTCTCTCGTGGAGATCTATTCGATGTAATCTTCTTTTTGCGGTGTGTTTGTTGAGATCGATGAATTGTGGGTTTATGATCAAGTCTATCTATGAATAATATTTGAATCTTCTCTGAATTCTTTTATGTATGATTGGTTATCTTTGCATGTCTCTTCAAATTATCCGTTTGGTTTGGCCAACTAGATTGGTAGTTCTTGCCATGGGAGAAGTGCTTAGCTTTGGGTTCGATCTTGCGGTGTCCTTACCCAGTGACAGAAGGGGCAGCAAGGCACGTATTGTATCGTTGCCATCGAGGATAACAAGATGGGGTTTATTTCATATTGCATGAATTTATCTCTCTACATCATGTCATCTTGCTTAAGGCGTTACTCTATTTTAACTTAATACTCTAGATGCATGCTGGATAGCGGTCGATGAGTGGAGTAATAGTAGTAGATGCAGAATCGTTTCGATCTACTTGTCACGGACGTGATGCCTATATACATGATCATGCCTAGATATTCTCATAACTATGCTCAATTCTGTCAATTGCTCAACAGTAATTTGTTCACCCACCGTAGAATACTTATGCTCTTGAGAGAAGCCACTAGTGAAACCTATGGCCCCTGGGTCTATTCTCATCATATCAATCTCCATCACTTTAATATTGTTTTGCTTTTTACTTTGCTTTTACTTTTTACTTTGCATCTTTATACCAAAAATATTATATCTATCAGATCTCACTCTCGTAAGTGACCGTGAAGGGCTTGACAACCCCTAATCGCGTTGGTTGCGAGTGGCTATCGCTTTGTGCAGGTACGAGGGACTTGAGCGTGGGCTCCTACTGGATTGATACCTTGGTTCTCAAAAACTGAGGGAAATACTTACGCTACTCTGCTGCATCATCCCTTCCTCTTCGGGGAAAACCAACGCAAGCTCAAGACGTAGCACATACCTGCTGTGCCATTGGAGTTTCGATTGGATCCTTCAATTTAAAAATAAGTTTGTATGAGTAAATACAGTGATACAAGAGCAAAGCAATCATAGTTAAAAAGGCGCGCCTAAGCGAGCGCTTAAGCGCGCCTAGGCTCTAGGCGTTGGCAAAACGCATTGCGCATAACTACGCATAATCTATGCATAACTGTGCATAAGCATGCATTGGTCAGTAAAGCGCAAGGCGGTGGCAAAACACACAATTAACGCCTAGCGCTTTTTTGAACTATGATAGCAATGGAATCTTAAATTAGAACCGTTGTTCTTCAGGTTTAGGCACTTATTCTACATGAACAGAGTACAGTAAGACGCAAGAATATAATACTTAAAAAGAGAAAATGAGCTCATAGACCTTACCACATTCTTGGTTCGAGACCAGTACAGAACAAGGTGTTCCCAGTCATCGTCCAGTAAATGTGTCTCAGGAGAACGTAAGGGAATTTGATGAGTTTCTTTGCCGGTGAAGTATGTTTTCTTCAGGTAGTTCCGATACTGCCACCAAGCATTCTTGAAGATAGCAGAGGTATTAGCACAGGTTACCTCATCCTGAGTTTCCAAATCGGTCCTTCTCTATAGAGAAAAATGGGAAAATTTGATGTATTATAACCATCATGGAGGTAGGATGTATGGGACGAAGCAAAGTAATTGCCATGAATAACATTACTTACACATAACTCCTGGACAAACACCTGCAACTGGCATTTTCCTTCATCTTCGGTATAATATTTCCAAGATGGGAAGATACGCACATACGATTTAACAACATCAAATGCGATAGATGCTAAACTACGACTAGCTGGTTGTGCTTCCTCCATAGGAATAGGCGTACTAACTGGTAGAGTTGGGGTTCACCGTGATAGTACTGGCCCTTTGGGCACTGGAGCTGCCTTACTAACTACTCTTGTTTGGGAGCTCTGTGGTCGAGATGGTGTTGTGTCAATAGGAACTGGGTTACTATCGGCTGGGGTTGGGGTTAGATTGGGTGAAGCTGGTTCTCTGTCCATCGCAGTAGGGGTACAATCTGCGAGAGTTTGGGTTATGTGTGGTAGGGCTGGTTCTTGTGCATGTACAACCGGGGTACTATCTCCACCAAGAGGTAGCACTGTTTTATTTGAAGACCGTGTTTTTAGTCCGCTAGATACTGGCATCACCCGCTCCAATTCAAATGGCTGATAAACAGGAAACATAGTTGAATGTACAGACATTGTATGAGAGACAGATGCAATAGATAGTGTGGAAAAAAGAGGGCACGAAATAGTTGACATGTATATTGTTTAACTAAAACGGATAGCATGACATAATTTCACATATATGATGTCTATCTAAACTGGATAGCATAGCATAACATAATTCAAAGATATGATGAATAACTAAATAGGATCGCATGACATAATTCACCTACATGTTATCTAAGTAATCAGAATCGCATCATTTAATTCACATATCTGATTTATATGCTAAACAGAGGGCATTCGATATGATGTCTGAACTAAGAACATGGTGTTGAATATTGTTTATATGATGTCTAAACTATGCAATGCAAGACACCGTATGCATGATATGAGCAGTATAACCGTGCCAAGTTAGAGCATACACCTCAGCGGGGGAATAGGACTGGTCATCTGTCTCTGAATCCATCTCTGAGGAGCTATCGGGACCCAACAAGAGATCTGCTTCGACGGGTAGCACTGTCTGCTCAGAAGGCCTTGTTTTCACTCCAGATTTTTCCATCTCCCACCCAAATGGCTGATTCACAGGAAGAGTAGTTTAATGTACAAACATTGTCGACAAATGGAAATGTAATGAAGAAAAGGATGGGCAAGATATCATTCAAATATATGATGTCTGGTTAAACAGGATGGCATTGCACATTTCACATATATTATGCCTGGCTAAAAGACATGAGACTGCATAATTCCCATATATGATGATGGACATTAAAGGGGAAAACTGAGCAAAGAGATATAAAAATATATTAGAAAAGCTTTTCACTTCTACTTCGTTTTCTTGTTTAGATTCATTACTTCAGTGATTGAACATGGGCAGATACCTATAAGGACCCCATTTCATTGACCTTCGCCCTTTTATATCCCTCGTTAAGATATGTTATAGAAACTAAACAGGTGGCATTACAGAACATGTCTAAACTAAGCAGATGACATATATGATGTCAAAAGTAGGCACTGCAAGGCAACATATGCATGATATGACTAACATCATCATGCCAAGGTAGAGCAAACACCTTGGGGGTAAATAGGAGTGGTCAGCGGCGTCTGAATCCGCCTCAGAACAGATATCTTCCTCTGGATTACAATCTGGAGAGGGGTGGGGAGGGTTTGCCATTGAACCCACCATGGAGCAATGTCTGCATGACATTGTATTGCCGTGCAAAACTCTTCTCTTTTTCTCTACATGTTCAGCATGACTGTGTACAATATCTGACATGCATACGAAAAAAATATGGTGACATTATGTAAGGAGAGCATGCAGAAATTTAGAGTGATGGTAACAACCAGTGGATCGACGTTTTTCCGTTGAACCAAAATAGCCCTAATGGATCGACGTGGATGTATAGTAATAAGTGATGCAACAAGTGTACAACCTCTTTGCCGTAGTTGTGTCGACCTCAGCATTAATGGGTTGGTCGCTGAAGCAGTTGAGGCAGAGTTGGCTGTCGGAGGTGTGGAGGAAGATCTGAGGAATCTATAGACGGCGTCCAGGGCACTGCTCTCTTGTGATGGATCGTTCTGTCGTTGGAGCAGCTCCGGTGAGCCGTAAGACGTCAAGGCTGAAGCAGCACAAGACAGACATCGTCAATCTCAAGTGGGATTCTAATAGCATCTCCAATAGATGATGTAAAATGGATGTAAAATTAACATCACCAAAAACCACCTGACTACAATAGATGAGGTAAAAACTATTGACTCTGAACTTAACTGTCGAAACTGAAATTTACTGTGGAATCTTAATGCTACTGTCGAAACTGAACGTAATGGTAGCAGAGAGGCACTTGACATGTAGTTTAGGGAGGGCCTGCAGTTCATCTTCAACCTGCACCCCCCTGAGCCGCCAGCCACCACCGGCTGAACCGTCGGCCCCAGCGCCGCCTCGCCGCCCCAAAACAACTCGCCACCGCCGCCCCGGCCAGCCCTCTAGGCCTCCCCCCCCCCCTGAACCCTAAGATAGATAGTGGGGTACCTCTCTGGCGAGCCCCCGTCCCCGATGCTAGTGGTTCTTCCTTAACTCTGGCGAGCCCCCCAACCCCTGAAAATCGACTGACCCAAAAGTCGATTCAGTCGACTAAAGTGTGGCTTAATCGGAGCAGAGCAGCAGCATGAGCGAGGGGGAGAGCAGCAGTAGCTGGGCAAGCGAGCGATCGAGTGAGAGCCAGAGCAGCAGCAGCAGCTCGAGCGAGCGAGCGAGAGCCGGAGCAGCAGCAGCAGATCCGGCTGGTATGGACGCCGCCGCCGAAGGGACCTCACATTGGGGGAGAGCCGCCGTGGAGATGTCTCCCGCGGTGCCGGCTTCAAGGTAGCCGCTCCATGGGGGTGCGGGATGGAGCACCGTCGGTGCCGGGAGGTCGAGTTAAGGAGAAGGGGCAATGCGATGAGTGTACAACCTCTTTGGTGGCGCCGAGTAGGACTCGACTTCGTCCGAGGAGTCGGTGAGGATGCTGCGGTTCCAGTGGAGCAGGTTAAGGCGGCGCTGTGGGGATGGAGCAGCCGCGATAGACGAGGCGATCGTCGGAGCAGCTCCTTGGAGGTGGAGGACGGGGCGGCTGAACCGGTGGGACGGCGAGATGGAAGACGGATCCTCATCCGGGGAGGTGGACAAGGGACGTCGAGCTGTTGTGGTGGACGACGTCGTCGGGGAAGAGGCTCCGGCTGGGCAGCGGTGACGTGGCGGACAGAGGAGGGTGGGGTTTCGCGGCTGGAGCGGAGAGGTTATGGCGGCCTGGGATTTCGAATGGCGAAAAGGGAGTGATGGGAGGGGGTGAAGCATGACTTAGGGACGTGCTTGTCCAAAATGTAGGGTGTGTTACAGAAGTACCCCCCATCGATTTGAACTAGCGGCCCTTTCGGCTCAGGGTTAGAAGGGGGATTTCATGTGTCGGGATTTGGCAGCTGGAGGGAGTTTTCACGCGCGTTGTAATTTCGGGATAGCAAGGCGCGGGTTGTGAAGGCGCCAGTTTTGGGAGCATGATATTTGAATTTTCGGGATATAACAAGACACGGGTTGAATATTAGGGACAAGCCTAACGTGTAGTAATATTGTACTTGTACGTACCAAATCAATTCGCACTTCCCTCAACCAAAAACAAAACGAAAAAAATAAAACTATTCACACCACACAAAGAGAGAGTCTTGCCCCGTTTTACTATACAAATGCTATTCAAAGCTACTCCCTCCTTCCATCTATATAGGGCCTAATGTGTTTTTCGATGCTAACTTTGACCAAATATTAGAGCAATGATATATGACATGCAACTTACACAAAGCACACCGTTAAATTCGTCTGTGAAAGGTTCTTTCAATGATATAATTTTCACATTGTGCGTGTCATGTACTATTAATCTTGTCAATAGTCAAAGGCGATCTTAAAAATCTCATTACGCCCTATATAGATGGAAGGAGGGAGTATGAATCCATGTTATGTCCGATTAAATTTTTTCGCTTGCTGTATAATGCATGTAACCTGCTCATACCAACATTTTAGTGCATTCCAAATGTCTATACTACCGCTGCAATTCGAACTAAATTTGAATTTGTTTCTCTATTTCAATAAGAATCTACAATCATGATTGTTGCCAACTTCAACCATCATAGTTTCCTTGCTATCCGCCAGATATAAATCGGACGGCCTATAATGCAGGATGGCAGGCACACCATCATCAACAACTCCGTTTTTATAAGAGTAGAGATAAAATATATTAAATGTAGTATAACATGTTCATAACCACACCATGTGTATCACCGTTATATATATTCACACATGCGTCGGTTTGAAACACTATGATAAATTCTTCAAATATCCGAATTCTCTTTTTATAATGAAGTATATATGATCTCTATTCGTCTTTTACACCCACACAACCCTCTTATCTTTGTAGCTAGCGCTAACTTTCTCTTGTGCATGCACACGCCCGCATCCCTCTCACCCTCCCTCAGCATTCTCTAGCTCCATCGCGCAAATTCGTCTTTTCACTTTAGGTCGTTCACCCACGGTGTGTGTAGGCCCCCCAACTCTTTCTTTACGGCACACATCGATGGATATGCCTCTCTAGCCAGGTGTGCCTAGCACAAACACAAGCTTCCCCTCTTCTCTTGTCACCGTCCATGTCTCACTCCCACCACTCTTTTCATCGTTCTCGTACTCGCACACTCCTCCCCCTCGATATAGTATGCCTCTCATACCACCTCCTACATGCATCCCTCTCTCTCTCTCTATCCTTCTCCTCGTGCCTCATTTGCTTCTAACACACACATGCATGTATACCATCGATCTCCCAACATATACCTAGATCGACTTTAACTAACCCCCCCCCATCGATCGACGTACCTCACAAGTTATGTCTCTCCTTTCTCTAACAAAGGGTGATTGATCTTCCTATGTAGTTACGTCTGCTTACCACAGCCACATCGTCCCCCCTCATCATTCGTGCATGCCTCCTGACCCGTCTCTCACACGCACGTGCACAGACAACAAGCAGCCATCTCCTCTCTTATTGATATTGCGGGCGTGCCCTCCGTTTGTCTAGCAAGCCTATCCCACCATTTGTTAGAAGCAACTCCACTACCACCCCCTCCAACACTCTAGCTCTGTCTCTCTCCCAACCTTATTCCTCTCCTACACATATGCATGGATGCCGATCGATCTCCCTTAATACATGAGGCAGATCGATCTCCTTAATACATGAGATAGGCCTCTCTCCTCCTCCACACATATACCAGCCATTGTACCTCTATAGTTAATTGAGCCTCCCTCTTCCCCCACCACACACAGATAGTCAAGCGCTGCAGGTAGGTATCCATGCCACAGAGACAAACTGCACATGTCCCGTCTCACGTCCCAGTAGGCCAGCCACTCTATATCTTTGACGTGGGCACACACAAATTCGATGGCACTCTTTATTGATCGCACGCGCGCACACACACATCATCCCTCTCTTCGATTCTATGGACACCTCAAGACGATGATACCTCCACTCTCTTCTCGTGGATCTCCCCCTCTATATATATGTTATATCCAGGACTCTATTTCACACACATTGCATATGTTACATTTTTTGATTGACCCCCCCCCCAAAAAAACTCTCAAGAACCCACACTATATCTCTCTAGGTTTGTATCTCTCTCACACAACCCCACGTAGGTGGTGTACGTATACAAGAAGAGAATAGGTGCACCGTGCACGTACTCACGCTTCGTGCCCAGCCACACCCGCGCGGGTACACGGTGGAGCTCATTTCTTTACGAAATAGCAGCCCACGTGCTAATTTGAACGCCTGTAGCGGTTGTTTACCTAGGGAGGTCGTGTACCACGCATGCACGAAACAAAGTTCGACTTGACGCGTTGCCGCGTTATTTTTAAATAAAGTTATAGCGCTCAATGGCACGTACATAGAATACAAAACGATTTTTATGGAGAAAAAGGTAGTCCGCTCACTATATACAATGGAGCATGCCTGCCTGGTTTGTCGCTCTTCAGAGTATCTCACACAAGGCTGCGGTGGCCTCTCTCTCTCACCGTTGGTCACTGATCCGGCCGCATCCCGTCCGCCGGGGGAAAGGGAGTGCGGTGGCCTCTCTCTCTCTCTCACCGTTGGTCACTGATCCGGCCGCATACCGTCCGCCGGGGGAAAGGGAGGAAGTGCATCGTTTCTCCGTTCGACGGCGTCGAGGCAGCACGTCCCGATCTATGGTACACGCCGTTCTCTCTGACCAAACTCCGGCACGGCAGGGCCTACGCCACCTGCTCGCAGATTCCGCCCGCCGCCGCTCACCTAGTTACATCCCGACGACCTCCAGGTATCCCCTCCGGCCTTGCTCCACTGCCCGTCTTCCCACGTCGCTGCATGTGGGTCTTCCATAGTTCTTTGCCCAAAACGTAGCTCGTCCGGCGTACTTTCCATATTGTATTCTCGTCCTCACACCATTTTAGACAAACACGACTGTGTTGTTATCTTCCCTTAGGATAAGGAATATGCTTATTTTTTGTCGTCGCATGTGTCATCAACTGTTATTGGCCAGTAATTGTTTCCTTTCTACCTCTTTTTTGCAAACAGGGCTATCCATTTCACCTTGTTGCTATTGCGACCTTTTGGTGAACTACACAAATCACTTTTTTCTTAAGAGTGTTTTGTGCAGTTGTACTAAAATGTCACACAGGCAACGTCTCTACATTTCAGTGCGACTGCACAGAGGGAGATTGGTTTTGCTCTATCCTCCTCATCCAACTCCGAGCCTAATCTTCTCCAACTAGTTAGTCTTAAGAGAGACTGCAAAGGTGACCGGCTTCTATTTGTGTGTTTATTGTTTCATCAGCAGTCCTCTATTATCGTAATCACACTTAATATCTTTGGAACAGGGACGCTCAGCTCTATTTTAGTGGAACTGCACAAAATGATCGGAATGTTGCATGCTCCAGACAGCTACTTTTTTCCCAACATGCCTTGTTGATTTAGACAGAGCTGGGGGGACGTTGCTGCCAATGAAAGCATGGATCAATTTTAATTTAACACCTTCTCACAACTATGTCTTCAGTTGTGATGTAATTATTAGCTCTGATCTGCTAATAATTGACATGCATTAGCAAGGAAGTTAGTTTTTTATTGTTTCCGAAAGAGCATCGATGGCAAGACACGCAAAACAAAAGCTGAAACCTCACACCATTGTACAATTTCATGTCGCTGGAAAATTATTTGTATAGTATGTCAATTATGTAAACAAATTATGGAAGCTTGATAGCATTGCCAGAAGCCTCTTCATCATCCGGGTCCATGTGCCATGCACAAAATTATACTCCTTCGTTCCTAAATATTTGTCTTTTTACAAATTTCAAACAGGCATATTTTAGAGTGTAGATTCACTCATTTTGCTTCGTATGTGTACTCCCTCTATTCCTAAATATTCTATTCGTCTTTCTAGAGATTTCAACAAGTGACTACATACGGAGCAAAATGAGTGAATCTACACTCTAAAATATGTCTATATACATCCGTATGTGCCAGTCCATTTGAAATCTCTAAAAAGACAAATATTTGAGTAGTCACTCGTTGAAATCTCTAGAAAGACAAATACTCCGGAGTATATTTAAGAACCGAGGGGGTAGTGCACAACCGCATGGGAGAGTCAGCCGGTCGTTGCGCCGCATTAATAATGAGTAATGAGCAGTCAAATCATAAGCCCCACCTTTCCCACTGTAAGTTGCTCTGAAGAAGCAACCATCAATACGCTCTTCTTTGAATCCGCTCATACTACTCCATCCGTCACTATTTATACAGCGCGCTTCAGAAAAAAGAAAAAAATCTGTGGGACCAAGGCGACTACCGATCGGCCTGAAAAATAGCATTGGTAGTTATAGCACGCCGTCTATTACTAGAGGGAATAATGCATACACACATGCATGCAGTGCTTCCACCCCGGGTACACACATGCATGCACTTACTCCACTCTATAGTAGTACAGTACATGGAGATAAAATTGTGGACTTGATTGCGGTTACCACACCCTAATTAATTGAGCATTAAACCAAACGCGTCTAAACTCTCTTTGGTGGTGGAAATGCATTGAGAGAAATGCATCATAATGAAGCGCGCCCTGTAAACTATGACGGAGGGAGGAGTAGTATGAAGGTGCAAAACCAAGTACGCGTATGGCCAGTCGGTCAACGCACCTCCTCTTGGCATATCACTGACATGTGGGACAGGAGTATGAGCAAACCGATCTCAATTGACGGCAAAGAGCCAACCCGCCGTTCCTTGAGAGAGACGAGGAGCGAGAACACATAGACGGGCTCGCACGGAGGCCAAGATATATTCGAGCATGGTTGGTTGATCGATATCATTCATTACATGTTGGGCTGCCGTTTTCTGCCCTTCTCCGGAATAAACGTGTACTTTATCAAAGAAAAAAAATAAGAGTACAGACGCTCCACCATGCGGTTCTAGTAGTAGTACTACTCATACTACTGTGCTTGGCTCTTCGCCTCTTTGTGAAGTCGAACAATGATGGTACTCCGCATGTTGGGTACTACAGTGTATGCCTCTGACAATCTGACACCGAATGGACTGATGCATGTCCACCGAGGGTAGGTTGCATTAGTCAAAAGGCGTAAGCGAGCTTCACCTTGTCCTACAAGCTTCTCCTTGTTCTGCGAGTTGACGGGACACACCAAAAAGTAGTGCTAGTCCATACTCCCTCCTTTCCGGTTAATATGGCTTAATCTTTTTTGCGGGTAAATGAGAGAGCTTTATTCATATATAAGCATTCTTAGGACGATCAGCCAAGACACTAGTCACTAGGAAGCGAGGTACCCCGCGAAAAAAGAAGTAGGAAGTGAGATGTTTCATCAAGCCAGCTCTCGGCCACATTCAAAGTGCAGCAAGCACGGTTCGCATGAAGATGCGCCGCAAGGTTTGATGACCTGTTTACATGTTGAATAACAAAAAAAGAGGAAATATTACCGAGCGCTACTATTTGTAACAGGATATGAGCCAGAATTAAACGAGAATTGTGGCAAGTGTTCCATGCAATCAACTTCCATTATCACATGCGAGAACCCTCGAAGAGAACCAAATGTGTTGAAGATTGCTTTATCACATTTTAAAATTATAATAAGAGTGCAGACGCTCCTCCATCCGGTTCCTAGTACTAGTATAGTACGTACCTTTATAGACTATAGTAGTAGTACTAGTAAACTTTGCGCTTGGCTGTTCGCCTATTCGGGAAGTCGAACAATAATAGCACTAGTAGTATAGTGTATGCTTCTGGTAATCTGACACCGAATTAACTGTTGCACGTCCTGTTGGGGATCGTAGCAGAAATTTAAAATTTTCTACGCATCACCAAGATCAATCTATGGAGTAATCTAGCAACGAGGGGAAGGAGAGTGCATCTACATACCCTTGTAGATCGCTAAGCGGAAGCGTTCAAGTGAACGGGGTTGATGGAGTCGTACTCGTCGTGATCCAAATCACCGATGATCCTAGCGCCAAACGGACGGCACCTCCGCGTTCAACACACATACGGAACGGAGACGTCTCCCACGCCTTGATCCAGCAAGGAGGAAGGAGAGGTTGAGGAAGAGAGTCTAACAGCAGCACGACGGCGTGGTGGTGATGGAGTGGCAGTTCTCCGGTAGGGCTTCGCCAAGCTCACGCGGAGGAGGTGAGGTATTGGAAGGGAGGGGCTGCGCCAACAGGTTCAAGGGTGTGGCCGCCCTCCCACCCCTCCACTATTTATAGGTGGGGAGAGAGGGGGCCGTCCCCCCTTAGATCCCATCTAGGGTTGGGGGCGGCGGCCAAGGGGGGAGGAGTGCCTCCCAAGTCAAGTGGAGGCCCTCCCCCTTAGGGTTTCCCCTATCCCATGCGCATGGGCCTTGGGAGGGCTGGTGCCCTTGTACCATTAAGGTTAGGGCGCCCCCCTACAGCCCATGTTGCTGTATTGGACGTGGTGGAACATTTTCCGGACCTCCGGAATCCTCCGGAAGCTTCCCGATACAATACCGGAAAAAACCGAACTTTTCCCGGAACCCGAACAACAACTTTCCATATATAAATCTTTACCTCTGGACCATTCCGGAACTCCTCGTGACGTCCGGGATCTCATCCGGGACTCCGAACAACATTCGGTAATCACATACAAGTCTTCCTAATAACCCTAGCGTCATCGAACCTTAAGTGTGTAGACCCTACGGGTTCGGGAACCATGCAGACATGACCGAGACAACTCTCCGGCCAATAACCAACAGCGGGATCTGGATACCCATGTTGGCTCCCACATGTTCCACGATGATCTCATCGGATGAACCATGATGTCAAGGATTTAATCAATCCCGTATACAATTCCCTTTGTCTAGCGGTATAGTACTTGCCCGAGATTCGATCGTCGGTATCCCGATACCTTGTTCAATCTCGTTACCGGCAAGTCTCTTTACTCGTTCCGTAACACATCATCCCGTGATCAACTCCTTGGTCACATTGTGCACATTATGATGATGTCCTACCGAGTGGGCCCAGAGATACCTCTCCGTTTACACGGAGTGACAAATCCCAGTCTTGATTCGTGCCAACCCAACAAACACTTTCGGAGATACCTGTAGTGAACCTTTATAGCCACCCAGTTATGTTGTGACATTTGGTACACCCAAAGAACTCCTACGGTATCCGGGAGTTGCACAATCTCATGGTCTAAGGAAATAATACTTGACATTAGAAAAGCTTTAGCATATGAACTACACGATCTTTGTGCTAGGCTTAGGATTGGGTCTTGTCCATTACATCATTCTCCTAATTATGTGATCCCGTTATCAACGACATCCAATGTCCATGGTTGGGAAACTGTAACCATCTATTGATCAACGAGCTAGTCAACTAGAGGCTTACTAGGGACATGGTGTTGTCTATGTATCCACACATGTATCTGAGTTTCCTATCAATACAATTCTAGCATGGATAATAAACGATTATCATGAACAAGGAAATATAATAATAACCAATTTATTATTGCCTCTAGGGCATATTTCCAACATGTCCACGCCTGAGCGAGGGAGAGCTTGCATTAGTCAAAAGTTTCTCCTTGTCCTGCGAGCCACCGTGCGCAAGCTTCTCCCGTAATGTAACCTTCTCCTTGTTCGGCAAGTTGACGGGACACAACAAAGTAATGCTAGTCCATACTGCCTCCTCTCCGGTTAATATGGCTTAATTTCAAACGAGATAAATACATTGTTTGTCACTGTATATTTGTAAAAATACGGTCAGTGGACTTCATAATATGCTCATTGCACTCAATATATATATTTTCCGGTGTTTATACGGTCACTAGCTCACCCTGACTGAGTATGTGTGTGCATGCACGTGTAGGTTGAGCACTTGAGCGTGACCGTGTGTGTTCCGTTGTGTGCTCGGACATGCATGCATTAGGGCGTCGCGTGCGTTTTTGCGTCCATGTGTACGTGTGACTGTTGCATACACGTAGGGGGAGTACGTGTAGGGGCCACTAAGGAGCAGTCAAATCACACAGTAAGTTAGTCGAAAGAAGCAACCATCATTTCACTCTTGAATGACACGTACGCAATATAAAATGGTTGATATGGAGAGAAAAGGAAAACCACTATATATACACTAGCAGGAGCCTAAGCTACAAGCCTGCTTGCTTAGGTTGCTCTCTTCACAAGCATGGAACGACGGGCCTGATCCCGCAGCTGGGGGAAGGGAACAATGTTCTGCGTAGACGCGGTCGACATCGGTGAGGGAGAAAACCCACAGTCGGTGCATCCCAATTGGGGGTCACCGCGGTATGGGCCGATGTCGCGTCCCAACCGCCCTTCTAGCTACAGCCCGACGTCCCAGGTAGTCCATCTTCCTTTTGGAGCCGGCTTGCTCCACTGCAGTAGCTCCATCTGCATGTCGATCTTTCTCTACTTCTACCGGCTTCTACTTGTGATGAGCTTATGTCTCATGAACTAGTGCCAGTACTATTATTCTAATCACACTTCTTCAATATCTTTGCCATCAGGGATGCTCAGGTCGATTTTAGTGGAACTGCACAAAAGCATCGTATGATCCGAGGGTGCCAGCCATATTTCCTTCGACAGGTTCTACCTGGCCAAGAACTTAAATCATGTTTAGGGTTTAGGGTTTAAGTCGTAGTGACCCCATCAGTAGTTTTTCTTTCATACACGCTCTCACAACTTTTTTCTTTAGTTGTGAAGTAAATATTGGCTATGATCTGTGAATCATTGAGATGCATAAGCATGTGTGTTAGTTTTTCTTTGTATTTGATGGAATGTTGTAACGGGGCAACCTTGGAATAGGAATGAAAATGGAGTGAAAGTTTCCGTTTTTCTGGAGAAAAAATGGAAACGGAGAGAAACCAACGTTTTGTTTCGTTGGATCGCGCCATCGAGCAAAACCAACGTTTAAATCACGTATGTCGTGTTCGTGTCTCACCCTCCTCCATGGCTCGACCCCACACGGTCGCTCGGCATGCCACTCACCGCAAACTGAGTATACGATAACTTTCCCGCCTGCTTGTCGATGGATCGCGCCATGGAGTACTAGCACTACTGGAAGAGATTGACGAGTTGGGGGAGGACAGCTAGCTGTAGCACGAACTTCCAAGAACTTTTTACATGCATGTTGTAGCCGGCTATTGCGACCTTTGAACGCGGAGCAGCCGCATGCACCCGAAAGCGGCGCGGGCGACGCTCTATCGGCCGGCGCGTCGCTTCAATGCCGCCGCCAGTGAGAGGTCGCGTCTGCTCTGGCCGGGCATGAATGTGGCACTGACCATTTCGGGCGGGAAGCACGCGCGGGTGATGAAGAGGGTTCGGGTTGGTCAGGACCGGCCACGGCAGCGGTCCGGACTTGCGCAAACAAGAGATGTTGTATGTTAATATTGCTGCGTATATAATTAACAACGTAAATAATGTGCCAGTTGGACAAGTATGATTGGAGATGGAGATGGAAACGGAATTTTACGTAAACACGGATATGCATGTCTATGTCTATGTGTGTGTGCGCGACGACTCTCACGACCTGGAAGCGGGGGCGTGTTTTTGATCGAGTTTTCTTTCTTGGTACGTTAGAAAATCAGTTTGTACATTAAATAAAGAGTTTCGTTTCGTACTTACACAATTTAAAACGATTGTTATGGAGATAATAAGAAAACCACTCCACTATATATTAGTCGTATGCACGAGAGTACTATATGGACGCAGCTTCATTGACTTAGTGCACCTGCCTTTGGATTCATGACAGGTGGGCCCAAAATGTGGCTGGCTCACCTGTCATACAGCGAAAAGCAGGTGCAGTGAAGGCACCAGAGCTCAGTCCGTACTACAGTAGTATATATATAAGCGGGAGCCTCAGCGCTTGTTCGCTAGGGTTTGCACTCTCCACACGCTCGCCGCACTACATATATGTTACACGGTGGAGGCTCAGCGTTCATTTGCTAGGGTTTGCTATATTCACAATCTCTCACCCTCTCTTCACCAGATCTAAACAAGACTGCGTTGGCCTCTTGTCTCTCTCTCTCCCCTCACAGCTGGTGAAGGAGGCGTCTGTATCCCGCCGCACCGGGAAGGGGTGGAGGTGCAGCGTTCACTCTATCACCTTCGGCGAGGGAGGCAATCCATTGTTGGCTGCGCTGTTCTCTTTCACCCAGCGCCTGTGCGGGAGGGCCACCGACCCCTTCTTCCTCGCTATCGTACGTAGTGTGGGCAGATTCGGCCTCCCGCCACACGCCTTGCCACATCCCGACGACTCTAAGGTATAAGTTTCTTTGAA
Organism: Triticum urartu; assembly: GCF_056163025.1. NCBI lineage: Eukaryota > Viridiplantae > Streptophyta > Magnoliopsida > Poales > Poaceae > Triticum > Triticum urartu. The sequence goes on along the minus strand of NC_141879.1, from coordinate 143,553,861 downwards.
ACCGCCGTTGCTCTAGCTGCATGTGGATCTTTTTCAATCTGTAATCGAATCTAGGTCTTGGTTCAAAGAGGAAAGAAGGGTGCGGTGGGCTGGAGCAAGAATCTAGGACGTGGTTCAATGAGGAAAGGAGGGGCGGAAAGTAGTATAGACTGGCTATCCCGCCGCTTTGTAGGTCGAAAAGGGAAAAAGGGGGTAACCCAGTACACACATCTGTAAGGAACCGATCTCTTTGTTGAAAAGGGAAAGAAACTGGGGGGTCGGTAGTTTGTGCAGGACTAGATTTGCTGCCCTCACATAGGAAGAAGGTTCAAAGAGAACAAATATGGGACCAGCGCATATATGTTGCTTGGCTACATACTCTGCATCACCCATTTATACGTGTGGACGCACATGGTGCTGGCATGTCCCATACAGCTATTTTGCTATTGTTAATCTAAGAATGCCGCCGGAAAATTGAAGCAATGCCACTGTTAAAAGTAAATTACATTTTTTAATGAATGTTGTTTCAAGAGAATGTCTCTGTTAATATGAACCAATGCAACCATTTTAGAAATGCTACTGTCCTACTTTGTTTTCCATCCAAGATAAGTTAGATGCTTCTTTCTGTCACCGTTTGTTTCATCCTCCTTTATCGGCAAGTAATTGTTTCCTTTTTTGCCTCTGTTAAAACAGGGGTATCGATTCAACTTGTTGCTGTTGCGACATTTTGCTTCGCTACTTGAAACACTTATGTTTTAAGAGTGTTTTGTGCAGTTCAACTTGAATGTCACACCGGTGACTTTGCTTACTTTTGGTGGAACTACACAAAAGGAGATCGAGATTTGTTTCCTGTCTTCGTGGCGAGTTGTTTCAAATCTTGGTCTCAACCACATGATGTGTAGTGTGCTTTGAGATGTTGTGCTACTTGTTTTGGTGTTGTTTTAAATAAATGTTGAATTGAAGCTATTGTATTATTGTCTTTTCCCATTAAGTAGTGAACAAAAATGGGACCAACCCAGACATGATGCTTGGTGCTTTGTTACAACAAATTCAGCATCACCCCCTTTATAAGCCAGTAATTGATGCCACTCTCAGAATTAATTACTGAATCTTATTTCAAAACTGCAACACTTGTTAGGGATTGGCGGGATTACCATTTTTGTGGCCGCATGTTTCATCCTCCTTTATTAGCCAGTAATTGATTCCTTTTTTGCCTCTATTTAAACAGGGGTATCTATTCAACTTGTTGCTATTGCAACAATTTGCTTCGCTACGCGAAACACTTTGCTTGATTTCAGTGCAACTGCACAAAACAAGATTGGATTTCCTATTCGTGTTGGCAGATTCGTATTTTATCTTGTCCGTCTCATGAAAGGTCAGTACAGGCCTTCATCCACATGATTGTGCAGTGTGCTTTGAGATGTTGTGCTACTTGTATTAGTACTATTTTAAATAAATGTTTAATTGAAGCTATTGTATTGTTGTCTTTTCCCATTAAGTAGTGAACAAAAATGGGACCAACCCAGACATGATGCTTGTTGCTTTGTTACAACAAACTCTCCATCACCCCCTTTATAAGTAGATGGAAGCACATACTGTTGTTGCACCCACTCTCCCCTGGAACTGTTTATGCTTTTCGTTAATCTAATGCCACTGGTAAAATTAAGCAATGCCACTCTCAGAATTAATTAACTACTAAATCTTAGTTCAAAACTGCAACACTTGTTAGGAATGGTACTATCCTGTTTTGTAGTTCTTTCTACATGTTTAACCAAGGTATTGTTAAGATAATGTCTCTGTTAAAATGAATCAGTTGCATTGTTTTAGGAATGGTACTTTTCTGCTTTGTCGTTCTTTATACATGTTGAAACAAGGCATTGTTAAGATAATGTCTCAGTCAATATGAATGAATCACACTGATGGAGAATTGCTACTCTCCTGCTTTGTTTCTCATTAAGATAAAGTAGATCAGTAGATGCTTTTCTTCTGGGAGTACAAGTCATCAACTGTTATTTCTCAGTAATTGTTTCCCTTATACCTATTGTTGCTTACAGGGATATCAAAATTAAAGCTCGGTTTTATTCCGACTTCGATTTTAGTTGAACTACACAAAAGGAGCAAATGTGTAAGGCAAACTGTTGCATTACTGGGTCCAGTTGGTCGTTCCACTTTGCAGAAAGAAGCAGTCACTGTTTGCGCTACATTACAGAAGGAATGACCGAGAAGCTTTATAGAGTATTATCAGACATCGGTGACATGACTAGTCTATAGAGACCATTGGCAATTTAACAACACGTGGAGTGCCCTGGGCAAAAAGTGCCCAAACAAGTACAAGAAGCTATGATAGGACTCCACGATCATAGGCATTACATATTTTGAATGGGAAAAGCTTGTCAAAGTTTAATCATTGATGTTAGCAAGAAGACGTTAGTTTAATATATTGGAATTGGAAAACCTTGTCAAAATTTGCTCATTGATGTTAGCCAGAAGACATGCATTTGATATTTTTGAGTGGGACACCCTTGCTGTGAGCAGCGTCGAGTGTTTTTTCCTATTCCTGTGTTCAGTTTAGAAGTAAATAGTTACTTTGTTGAGATATTCCTGTGTTAAGAGTTTGTTCTGAATATTGTCTATGTAATGCCAGGCCTTGTGTTTGATTGCAAAGCTGAGCTTGGAATGTTGTGGCATGCGGCATCACAAGCTATTCACCGTGCCTCCTGAGAATAATGCTTCGTATTGTTTTGCATGTCGATCTAATGCCAGTGATTTGCTTGTTAAGAAGATCATCCTCTTCTGTTGTTTCTATGCTTAAGAAGTTCATCGTCTGATGTTTCATTCATAGCCTATATGACAAGTCGGGTAGGTTAGACGTGAAACCATATGATCTTCCGACCAACTCATGATATTAGGCCGTGATTGGATTGTCGTTTTCCAACCAAAACCGCTTGTAAAACTGATGCTTGTAAATTAAAGCAGATGGTCTCGGGCGAAGGCGCTTGGTTGGTCGATTTCGACTAGTAAAATATCGGAAGTACTTCACACACGATAAAAACGCTGAATGACACTCGAACGATTGCTAATCCAGCCGTTAGCTGTTGTTTCAGCCTTGCCCATGGATGGCATGATACGCACGTCGTGCATGTATCGTCTGATAATGTCATCCATATAGCAGTGCTCGTAAAATATACACTGGTCTCTCAAATTACACGCGTAACCCGCCGGTTTTACTTACAGACTTCGGGCCCTCGGTTTCATTACGCCTGTATTTTACGCGTTGTTTCCGATGACGAGTAAATTACACTTGTATGTTAATACAGGTTTGAAATAAACCAGAGCTCCCAAGCGCGGCCTTACCGTTTCATGCCGTCTCAGTTTCATGAAGGTGCTCATAGGTGTCCGATAATCCTGGCTTCCTAAATGATCAGCGGGCGCTGTATCAGACCATCCGTAGGGCCCGCGAGGCCCTCTCCGTTTTCCTTCGAGTTGTTGCGCTCGCCGTGGCGCCGAGCATTGTTAACATCGTCAACGAACATGAGGATTCAGGAGATGACTTTATTTTGACTAGATGACACTAGGGACCCACTAGGGCCATAGCCGTACGTACGCAAGTGCCTCTTTATTATGTACAACTATTTTTTTTGCTTTCTCCTGGTTTCCTGACATCACGGTCCCACACCATTGTCACCTATGTAGTCAATATAAATGAGAGAATTGCACAAGGTGCGGCCGACAGCTGGGACCAAGCAGCTCGAGCAGTATTTGTGTTTTTGAGGCGTGAGCACTGCAGAGTTTTTCTTGGCGATGATTTCGTTGTTGTTCAGAGGAGAGCAGGGTATTAACTGGGCGGGTTGTGGCCCGTCTAGCCCAAGCCAGATATCCAGCCCAGATACTAATTTTTTCAAGATGAAAATGGCTAGCCCGGCTATACGTTTTTTTGAGGAATACCCAGGCAAGGTCAACTTGTTATTCTCCGCCCCGCTGGGCTGCAAATCTTTCCTAGGAGGGATGCATTAGGCTTAACAGGAAAATGGGCTTTAAAAAATAATAAATGGGATGTAATTATAAAAACTGGGCAGTAACTATAAAAAAAATGCACCAAACACGAAATTAGTTTATAAAATATTATTTATGGATTTTGAAAATCTTAAATTTTCATTATTGCGCGTGCAATGTTTCGTTGGATTTTTACGTAATACAAATTTATATTTAATCTGACTAGAAATTTCGGGATAAAAATATTTCGGATCCCATCAAAATGTGGGAAATTTTATTGAATTATGTCTTCAACGGTTGGTTGAAATTATTAATCGTTGTCCTAGCTAGAAAATGGGTTGTATTTTTAACAAACTGTAAATGGGCTGTTGTAAATTCCTTTAGAATTCAAAAATGGGATGTACATTCTTACAAAACGCAAATGGGCTATAAGTTCTCTACCACACACTTGTGGGCCTACTAAGTGACGCGTCCCCTAAAAAAATAAGTTGACGCGTATGCAAGGCTTTGTCATCTTATTATAGTCAACACACGGTTCTAGCAGCAGTGGCCGTTGGATGTCTATCCAACGGATATCGTGCTTCTTCTTCAATCTCGGATATTCTTAGCTTCGGTCGCCCAAAAAATGATTCCTCCCCCTGACATCTGGGGCGCACCGTTTCGGAGACTGACCTGTGGGCCTACTAAGTTGGAGCGTACCAAAGGCTTTGTCAACTTAGTCAATATAAACGATTCTAGTTTCAATGACCATACGATGTCCATCCAACAGACATAGTGCTTCTTCAACCTCTGGTCTTCTTGGCCCAGCCTCCCAAAGCAGCGCCAGTCGTGCCGCCTGCTCCTGCCTCCCGTGGCCGGCTGTGCTGTCGCGGAGGCCTCACTGCCCCCATACTACTCCCACCGCTGGCCAGGCCATCCCTCCACTCACCCACACCCTCTGTTATTCTGCGGCGACGGCAACCTCACACCGCAGCCGAACCAGTGAACCCTCGTACTCCTCTCCGCGCGGGCTTCCACTGCTGCGTCTTCCCCGGCTCCGCGTCGTCCCCTTCCTAGGCCTTGCCGTCGTCCACCGCCCTGGTGCTCTCGGCGCGGCGTGGTCAACGTGGTCAATGACCGACTTCCATCGGAAGAGTACTATACGTGGAGAGGCTAACAGCTGGGTCCACGGCGGTCGCAAGGAAGTGCCTCCTTATTACGCGCAAAATAATTATTCCTCCACCTGATAGCGGGGACCCACCGGATAGGCCACCTTATTTCGCAAAAAAAAACATTGCCCCCCTGACTGCTGGGACCCACCGGACGGGCCACCGTATTTCAAGAAAAAAATGTTCTCCCCGCTGTCAACTCGGACCCACCGGAAGTGCCTCCTTATTACGCACAAAAAATGAATACTCCCCTGCTAGCTGGGACCCACCTTGGTGGGAGGCTGACTTGTGGGCCTACTAAGTTGATGGGGACGGAGGGCTTTGTCAACTTAGTCAATATGAACGATTCTAGCTCCAGTGACCGTACGATGTCCATCCAACGGCCGTAGTGCTTCTTCAACCTCTGGTCTTCTTGCTCCAGCCGCCCAAAGCAGCGCCAGTCGTGTCGCCTGCTCCTGCCTCCCATGGCCGGCTGTGCTGCCGCGGAGGCCTCACCGCCCCCTACTATTCCCACCGCTGGCCAGGCCCTGCGACGACGGCAGCCTCACACCGCAGGCGAACGAGTGAACCATCATACTCCTCTCCGCGTGGGCATCCACTGTCGCGTCTTCACCGGCTCCGCGTCGTCCCCTTCCTAGGCCTCGCCGTCGTCCACCGCCTTGGTGCTCTTGGCGCGGCGTGGTGAACGTGGTCAAGGAACGACTTCCATCAGACGTGGACTGTACGTGGAGAGGCTGACAGCTGGGTCCACAATGGCAGCAAGGAAGTGCCTCCTTATTACGCGGAAAATAATGATTTCTCCACCTAACAGCAGGGACCCACCGGACGGGCCACCGTATTTCGTGAAAAAAACGTTTTCCCCTGACTGTTGGGACCCACCAGCTACACCTTCGCACGCAAGGAAGTGCGTCCGGGCAAAAAAACGATTCGTCCCCCTGACTGCTGGGACCCACCAGCTACATCTTCGCACGCAAGGAAGTGCGTTCGGGCAAAAAAACCAAAACAATTCGCCCCCCTGACTGCTGGGACCCACTAGCTACATATTCGCAGGCAAGGAAGTGCCTGACAGTCGGGACCCACCTGGTCGAAGCGTACGTAGCGTTGTCATTCTGGTCGCGAACGTGTACGTACATATATACTGGTCGATGTAGAGGCGCGCACGTGTCGTAGTAGAGGCGCACACGTACAGCGGCCAGGGTGCAAGAAATAAAATACGGCCACATACATACATACATACGGGCAAGGTCTCGAACGCCTACTCGCGCATACGTACGGCGAGGGCTCGTGTACATGGCTGGGTCGGAACGGAGAAACAGCGTCGTCGTCGTGTTCATGGGGAGGCAATGGAATGCTCGTGTTCATGGGGAGGCAACGGAATGCGCCGTGTTCATGGGGAGGGGTGTGGCGTACCGCAAAACGGAGGAAACGGACCTTCTACGGTCGAAATGGGGGTCCTGTTGATCGGGAGGAGTGTGGCGTACCGCAAAATGGAGGAAACGGACCTCCTACGGTCGAAACGGGGGTCCTGTTGATCGGGAGGGTGTGGCGTACCGCAAAACGGAGGAAATGGACCTCCTACGGTTGAAATGGGGGTCCTGTTGATCGGGAGGGGTGTGGCGTATCGCAAAACAGACGAAACGGACCTCCTGCGGTCGAAACGGGGGTCCTGTTGATCGCGAGGGGTGTGGCGTACCGCAAAACGGATGAAACGGACCTCCTACGGTCGAAATGGGGGTCCTATTCATCGGAGGGGTGTGGCGTACCGCAAAACGGGACTCCACGGGATATTGTTCATCTCCACCGTCGACCTCCTCCAGCCTCCACGGGCTACCGTCGACCTCCTCCAGCCTCCACGGGCTCCTGTTCATCCAGCCTCCACCGCGCGCTACTCCACCGGCTACTGTTCAACCACCCCTCCACCGTCTACTGTTCATCCATCCCTCCACACCACGGGGTCCTGTTCAACCACCCCTCCACGGGCACCCCTCCACCGTCTACTGTTCATCCAGCCCTCCACACCACGGAGTCCTATTCATCCAGAGGCAACGCCACCGCTCACTGTTCATCCAACCCCCCCCCCCCCCCGCAACGCTCACTGTTCATCCAATCGATCGGCTTCAGTTAGCAGCAGTAGCGAAGGAATCGCTCGATCGGATTCAGTTAACAGTCATCGATCGATCGCTCGGGTTCAGTAACGCGTAGCGTGCAGTGCAATGGCTCGGGTCCAGTTAGAGTCCAACGCCTCGCTCGGGTTCAGTTAGAGCCAACGCCTCGCACACACGCGCGTATGTGTACGAGAGAAACGCGCATCGCTCGGCCCCCGACCTCCCACCGTAACCGGGAACTCCCCGAAATTTTCCTCGCCCTTGCTTCTACCACGGTTTTTTCTGTCATGGACGGCCCAAAGAATGTCATGCAGCTGCGTCTCCGGCCCGCCCAGGACGAAAAGCCCATTTTCTGTCATGATTTTTTGTCATAGAAGTAGGAGCCCACCACATCTATGATGATACCGTATTTTGTCACAATTATCGTCATAGAAGTGTCATATGTATGACAGGAAAAAATTTCATTTGGCCCAAAATGTCACGGATGTGTCTTTTTTTGTAGTGTACCCGCGCTACTACTACGACGCTACAGCTAAGTTTTAGCAGTAGCGCGGGGGGGCCGTGCTACTGCTATCCATATGTACCATTAGCGTGTTTTCACTAGTGCAGAAAAGCCTAGCTATGGCGTGCCAAAAACAGCCTTGCTGACGAGCCTGACGCCACTCTAAAAGCTGCAGCGCTGCTATTTACAGTGTGCTGCTGGTAACGCCTCGCTGCTGCTACATGCATACCCCGCACTACTGTAATTTTTTCTGATTTTTTTCTGGAGCATATTTCCTCTGTATTTGTACAGGTTTTATTCAATAGTCTATATCATATAATACACACAATAGTCTCGTAATATCATACACATACAAATCTAATCATATCATACACATACAAATAGTCTCATCAAATCATGTCATCATCATAATCATCATCCAACACAAATGACGTCTCTCGTCATCATCTCGAAATAGCAATACAAGTTATGACATGTCTCGAATACATGCAACTGCATCGTCATCCATCTAAACAATGATATAGAAGAGAAGAGCTATCATTATGAGTAAGAGCGGAATTATGCAGTACATGAGGCGGCGGTTTCGATTCCTCTCTCGTGCTAGCATGAACCTCAAGTAACTAGCTTCTGCTTCTTGTCTGCTATCGAACCCTTTATGGTTGCCGCCCAAGAACCGCTCCACTTGGGCCTGGCACTCGGGCCATTAGTCATACAGTCATGGAACCCTCCCTATGTACACAGCATAGCACTTCTTCGCCATCAAGGATCAATGCACCTGTTAGAGATGCATCTTCATCAAGCGAATTCAACAATAATATGCAACATGATATACTTGAGCAACACGAAAAGAAAGAGTTAGCAAATAGATGCAACATATTGTAAACATAATTAATCAAAGTAGGTTCATCGTACCTAAACTAATTAATTAGATGTACGTACGCATGTCATTTTATCCAAAATAAAAAACTAGCTCTATGCAAGTTCAGTAGCGACCATTGACATCACAAAGTTTCATCGCTACAAAAAGTACAAGTTCAACCGACACATCATCATCGGCATCCTCAATCACTGGAAGTTCCATCCATCCAGATCTTGGAGGATGCACCCTAGCTTCATGAACGGCGTCAGGTCCAAACGTTGTAGGCCTATGCGAGTTCGGACGTCAGCTCGCGATATAGGATCGTGGTGGAACATCGCCTTATCTTCGGCGACTTCTTTCATGATGATCGTTGCAATGTCCTTCTGGATGCGAAAGAATTCATCTATGAGTTTATAATCCGGTTCTTCTCCTAAGGATTCTGCATATTTGCGGATATGATCATAGTTTCTGGTTGTCATGTGAAGCTGTTGGTGACCCCTTTTGAACTCCATCATGAGATGGAGGAGGTAGAATCCATCATTCTTGCTTGCTGTCAGTTGATGGATGCAGCAAAAGGTAGTTTTATGCGAGAAACCCGCTTACTCTTCCTTTGTTCCCTGATCTCGATGTGGCCACCCCTCATGTTGAAGCCGTGGAGAGCATCATCCAGAATATCTATTATGTGGGTGTAGTCCTTCTTCTCATAGTTTCTGGACGAGTCGAAATACACAGCGTGGGAGACTCACGGGAAAAGAACGATAAGGACGGTGCGCCCACTCCCGCTGGTGCCCAAAGGACGGATACACATGCCTCGGCCCGTCACCTACCTCCGGCCAACATCCTCCGCCTAGCGCCCGAGCTCCATTTGCATCGCCTCCTTTGAAGACTGGCTCACCACCAGATCCACGGTAGGCGCTCGAGCTCCATCTTTGCCACCTCCAAAGAATAAGTAGCTGCAGTTGATTCTAAAAATCCACATCCAAAGCGATTCTCAAAAATCTGTAGCCCAAACAAAGGGGGCCTCAATGGAATGGCATATTAAACAGTAAAGGTGTCTCTCCTATCATAAGCTTTCCCAGCTTGGTTAGGACCCATATAGTCCTGGACAAATGATAATTGGCAAGGGATGAATGGCCTCAGCGATGAACAATACTGCTCAAAGAAAGGATGACAATGGTGGCACACGCTTAGTAACATGCAAGATATATCATTGGAGATTCTCTAATTTCTAGACTTTAATTTGGACATGTCAATATAGAAAAATAACGTGTTAGCTTGCTCTACTTAGGCTTTCACTTTTTCGTATCAGGCTATTAGCTTCCCCCACCTTACTATTTTATATTTTATGTGTATGTTGTGCGCTGACATCTTGCATCTTCATATGCAAAGCCCGAGAGGTAAACTATTGTGCAGATCTATCAGCTTGATGTGATGGTAAGATTAGTAAAATTCATTATCAACCAAAATATGTATGAAAAACTATTTGAATTTTTAGTTGAGGAGAATGACACCTGAATCTAAGCAGCAGAACTAGAAAATGGAAGGGAAATGTATGTTACCTAATAGTTGATCCCCACTATCTCTAATTCTCTCAACATGAAGTTTTCCACATCATCAAACATGTCATGTCATCATCCACTAAAACTATTTTGTAGCACATGCATACTTCAATTTAATTGTTTCATCTCCAATAGTCCAGCGCACATGCAAACTTTTTGTTATCCCACTAATTCTAAATCTCTCAACATGCAGCCCTTCACATCATCAAATGACGTACGTCATCATTCACTAAAATTATTTTGTAGCGCATGCACATCCCAATGTAATTGTTATGTCTCCAATAGTCCAACGTGCATGCATACTTTGTGTTCAGACACAATTACTTTAAAAAATAATAGCTTTTGATTTAGGTCATCTCGTCCAGACAAAATTATCCAAAATTAATCTTCAAAAACTATAATAATTAAATAGTTGATCCCCACTAACTCATATTCTCTCAACATGCATCCCACCACATCACCAAATGTGCCACATCATCATCCACTAAAACTATTTTGTAGCACATGCATACTTCACTTTAATTGTTCCATCTCCAATGGTCCAGAGTACATGCATACTCTCCATTATCCCACCAAGTCTAATTCTCTCAACATGCAGCTTTCCACATCATCAAATGAGCCACGTCATCATTCACTAAAACTATTTTGTAGCACATGCATACTTAAATTTAATTATTCCATCTCCAATGGTCCAGAGTACATGCATACTCTTAGTTATCCCACTAGCTCTAATTCTCTCAACATGCAGCCCTCCACATCATCAAATGAGCCATGTCATCATTCTCTAAAATTATTATGTAGCACATCTATATCACAGTTCCATCTCCAATAGTCCAGTGTACATGCATATTTTCTGTTCACATACAACTACTTCCGAAAATAATAGCTTTTCATTTAGGTTATTTCATTCACACAAACTTTGTCCGGAATTGATCTTTCAAATCCCTCAGCAACGCTTAGGAAAATCACCTAGTTTGTCGAAAACTGCAGTTAGGTTCTAGTCCTCGAGGGATGGGAGAAGTTCCCCTATTGCCAAGTTTGCATAGATTAGTAGATGAAGATCTTGCACTTCCGCTTTCATATTCTTCGTCAATGCGGTCTGTATAGGGCGCCCCCATGTCTCGCTTCTAGCGAGACCTACGGAACTCTCGCTGAAGGGGAGAGCCAGGTGGGCCGGCCTAGGCGCGCCGGAGGCCACATTTTGTTTTTTTCTCTGTTTATTTTTATGTTTTCTATTTTCGTTTGTTGCTTTATTTTTTATTTCTGATTATACTTTAAAATATTCCATATATATAAATATATACATATACTACAAAAATATTGAAAAAATATTGACCAAGCATTTGAAAAATGTTAAATGTGTATAGAAAAAAAATTATCGTGTATACAAAAAAAATAAAAAACATTGATCATGTATTTTAAAAATGTTAATCAAGCATTTGATTTTTTAAAAACAAGTATAAAAAATGATAAACTTGTATTTGAAAAAATTTAGATGTATAAAAAATGTTAACCATGTACTAAAAAATGCTAAACATTTGTTTGAAAAACATTGATCATGTATTTAGAATCTTAAATGTGTACAGAAAATATTGATCAAGTATTAAAAATGTTAAACATGTATTTGAAAAATGTAAATGTGTATAGAAAATATTGACCATGTATTAAAAAATGTTAAAACTTGTCACACATCACACCAAGGAAGGAGCGCATACTAGTCACTGCCGGGACAGAGGCGCCAATCTATCAGCTTCAAACTGGAGCTATAGCTGTGTCGCTGTCAATGGGGAAGAACATGCCATGCCGTGTGTCAGCGATAGCACCCAACCACCATCAAACGAGGCGTCGCCCGTCACAGTGACACTCTTTAAGCATCGCAACAGTAGATTGAGTTCGTGTCCGCTGATACATATACCAACCAAAAACATCGAATAAATACATACATGATGGTTCCTACGGAAACCGTGCATCACACGGTCGTTTCGCAGCACGGCCGGAAAAATCTCCTGTCCCGGCCTTTTCCAATCAAACGTTTGCATTGATTATGTGTGAATCGCCCCCGACACATAGGAACAAATAAACATGGCCTTGCAAGCCGGACTTGAACTACTCCTACAGGAAAACTTTTATTTCTACCGTAATGTTACGGCGAACGTCAGCTGGGAGAGGGATGGCAAGCGCACGCCATTTGATAGTAGTTTTAGTTTTTCTTTTCTTTTTTTGGAAGATAGCAGTTTTAGTTGTGAGAAAAGATCAAACGATGACAGTTTTAAAATAAAAAATGCTTTCTCTGAAGAAACAATCAGGTTGCTCTAAAGAAATTGTCATCCCCTCACAACTAAAAGTGTCACCTAAAACGTTCAGAAATGCCACCCACCTTGACGAACGTTCGCCAGTAAGAAAATATAACACGGTTTAGATCACTATTTTTGAAACAGTTTAGTCGTTCGACATGTTTCGACGTGGCTGGTGTTTTACCACATGGCATCCACCTCATTCAGGCTTTGCATGAAAGAACAACATGACATCCTTCCACCTCCGGACCTCCACCTAGACCTCCCCTTCCTGTCTCTTTCCTCCCTCCTCCACTTCCCTGTAAAAAGAGAACAAGAAGAGAAAACAGAGGAAGCTTGTCTTGCACTCAGAGGATCAAGCAACGCCCACTCTCCCAGACCCAGTAGCTTGTTGTGCGATGACGACGCTCGATGATGAGCCAGAAATAACTTCTCCCCGCAAATAAATGTGCATTTGATCTTCGTAAATGGCGTGCATTTACACCACATCCATATGATATGGTAGGCTTCAATGTAAGTAATTCAAGTCGTCCGCCAGATCCCCTGCAGGTTTCAGCGACGAAATGAAAGGGGGGAAGTCGGAAGAGAGACACAGTCGCCTCCCCTGTTCTTAATGAGATGCATGCACGGCCTCGCAAAATCATTGCGGCTTAGACTGCCCGGGCAACGTCCGATGGATGAGCCGTAACATTTTTGAATCCGATCCTGCGTGAATGCATGCACGGCCGCGCGCGTACTACGTACCAAGTACCACTACGTGTTTGTGCAACCACTGAAGTACTGACGAGTACTAAACCCTAGCTACAGGCGAGGTGACTCGGTGTTCTGTACAGTAACCAACTCGATCGACTGAACCACTGAATGCGGCTGCTAGTGGTGTACTGGTGCTGCTCCTGCTACCCTTCACCTCACTAATGCAGACGTGCCGTGGTGCCTAATAAAGGACATCACGATCAATCAGACCGGCTCTGTTAGTATTCAAATACGATGGTATTCAATAGATCCCAATAAAGGAGGAACAAGCCTGCAGGGTTGAAAGGTTTTTAAGGATCTTATAAATGATCATTTAGTGTAATATTTGCCTTGCCTTTTTTATGGTCAGGACACCATGTGTATCCAGGTTTAATGGCAGTACTCATTACTGTTTGTATTTCTAACTGATTGATGTTCAACATTTTCCATATGTCCTGCATTGAAAAAGCACTCCATTGATTCTAGTTGCTGTCTTGAGGGCCCTTATTGGGTGATGTCGTTGATCAGACTAGTGACCACCTCAATGACAGTGACCTTCTTCCATGCTATAACATCAGCATCAATGAACTGGATATGCACCTTAAATAGCAGAATTGACATTGGCTCATGTCTTCTCTGCCATAATTTGATTTCACGTTGAGTAATTAGTTCTTCCATCTGCCCTTTGTCTATTTCACATTTGAAGGTGATCGGCAGAGCTTAGTGGATAGCCAGGCATTTATGCCTGTGAGAAGTACTAATTGGTGTGTTATAGCGAAGCCTTTAGATTTTATGGCTACAGTTCTTAGGTGGTGTTTGGTTCTCTAGTCTAGGACTTTTTCTAGTCCCAACTGAAAAGTCCCTAGTCCCTAAAAAACCCCTTCCTGTTTGTTTCCAGAGACTAAAAAGTCCCTAGTTCCTTCCTAGAAGTTATTAAATGACCATGTTGCCCCTAGTATATAGAAAAATAACAATCAAACAACACCATGGGGTGGCGGACCAATAGATGCATGGAGGAGCATTGTTGGAAAAGTCCCAAAAAGACTCTCCTTGAGAGTCTTCTTCATTTAGTCCAAAATGCCTAGTTTAGTCCCTAAAAAGTCCCAAAAAGTCGAGCCTTTTTTTAGTCCCTACACAAAAAAGTCCCTGAAAACAAACACCCCCTTACTCTTCTTTTTTCTTTTGCGGGGAGCTACAGTTAATACATTGAAGAGATGATGGAGAGTAAGTGTGTACTCAGTTATGACTTGTATGACCAGCTTCTGGATTTTAAAAAAGTGTGATGCATTCCTCGACAATATAACCAGATTTTTTTTAGAACAACTCGCTAAGCTTTATTGATCATCAGGAATGTGTATAGGAACTGTTGTCGGATCATAAGGCTCTACAAGCCATCTATAACGATATAATCTGACGATATAGCTGCTTCCGAGCTCAAATGGACCCTCGTAAACAGTTAAAAAGGGCAGCCCGATGCACGTAGCTCCCTCTTGAGCAGGCCCGGGGAAGGGTCCGACCCTCGTAAACAGTAAAATTGAAAGAAAAAAACAGAAATTTATGGAAACAAACATTATTGAATGTATCATACATGCAAATTTCCTTGAATGAAAATATTCATGATGCTCTGGGCAAAAAAAATGATGTTCCAAAAAGACTATTTTTTGAAAGTATTTTGGAGTGCAGATTTAGTTCTTTTTGTAGGCCTTCACAAATATGATTTCATCACGAAAATTTGCACGCAGGAATAAACCTAAGTAATGGTTGTTTTCATACGAAAGCATAAACTTCTGGATTTGTTTTCTAATTATTTCAATTTTATTGTTCATAGAGGAGCATGTGAGCTCATCTATGAACACTAATGGGGGATTCGAGAGAGTTGTGGGAACATATAAAAGAGGCTGCCAATTCGGTGGTGTTAACAGATGAAAAGGATAAGATGAAGTGGACTCTGACAAAAAAAGGGATTTACACAATGAAATCCTTCTATAGACATTTGATAGAAAATGGGATCAAATACCCACACTTATATATGTGGAAGATTAAAATACCACCTAGAGTTAAGGTGTTCATGTGGTTAGCTCTTAGAAAAAGCATCCTCACTAAAGATAACTTGTTACACAGGGGCTGGAAAGGAGATGATAAATGTCCATTCTGTGGAAGAAAAGAAAACATCAATCATCTGTTTTTAACCTGTTCGGTAGCTAGGCTTCTGTGGATTATTTTGAAATGTGCTTTCAATCTCAAAGATATACCAGACGATTTGGATCTGGTGATGAGGGGCTGGGCTAAAACTTTTGGAAAAGAGGAAAGGGGTTTAGTTTGGATAGGTATTTCTGCTATTTGTTGGACTATTTGGAAATTGAGAAACTGTGTGATTTTTGATAATAACATGGTAAATGATCCCTGTGTGCCTGTCAACTTGTTACTTAAAAACTTACATGATTGGAATCTCTTGCAGAAAAACCCCGTAAGAAATAAAATGATGGAGGCTGGACTAAAGCAGATTGGTGTGGTGGCTGAAGAAGTGTTTCGAGCAGCTCATGGGTGGCGACTGGCGACTAGAAGGATCATGGGGTGAAAAGCTTCAAGGGTCTTCTGGATTCGGTGACACTGCGAAGAACTCTACTGCCTCAAGCCTTCCCACTGTTTTTTCTGCTTTTGTCTTTGTCCTTCAGAGAAGACTAGTGTGTTGAGACTGTTTCCGTTATCGCTGTTTAGTTGCTGTTCTAAAGACTTTTTAAACTATGTAATGCTGGTGCTGGGACCGGTTTTGAGCCCAGGCCTTAGGTCTCCCCCTTGGGAAGCTCTGCACTTTTTGAGGACCTATGGGCAGGGCAAGGGATGGCTTCCCTCCTACCTCAATGCAGTGCTGACAGGGACCAGGGGGAGACAGCTTAGTTTCTTTGCTTTTATTTTCTGCTAGTTGTAAGACTTGGTGATTTCTATTAATGAAAATCGGAGAGGAGAGCTCCCTTTTATCAAAAAAAAAAAAGCATGTGAGCTCATGATATGAAGGGCACTTTCAGGCCTTCGGGTCTGCTTTTTTCATCTATTATGAATTATGAAACGGCCTTTGGGTCTGATGAAAGCTGGACCAAATTGCCTAGTGGGCTTTGGGCTCATTCCTGGACATGGGATTAATTTGTGTGCTTTATTTATACTTGTTCTTCACTAATGCAGTCCTCACACATATGTGGTAAGCAATTCAAACTAATCAAAAAGAGTTTCCATCTTTTCATACACATCTAAAAAAATGTTTTTTCCTCAAAAAAATTAAAAATAAATCATTTTTGTTTGCTCATCCGCCAGGAATATAAGACCGTCTATGTCCAAAGATTCGACTGTAAGAATTTTTCTGTAAAATATAGTTTGTTTGTTGTCCGGAACCAATTAGAACCATAATAAAAGGTTTCCAAACATAAATTTAGTTTGTATTGTTTTTGTGTTATACTATAACCAACATATTATTTGATAAATTGTTGCTTAGGAATTGAACTTTCTTTTTTTGAACATAGTGCAGACGCAAGCGCTCATACATACGTGCATACACTCATCCCTATGAACGTACACACACACCTTACCCCTATAAGCACCTTCAAGAGACTGAGCCGGCATATTATCTTGAGATTTACGAAGTCATCGTAGGCGTCTCGTCGTCCATGGGAACATCTCCTCTCATTGACAGCGCATCGCCGAAAATTTTGAAATAAATTCAGAAATAATGCAAGCACCAAGACTTAAATTCTGATGGGCTAGGGATGCCACTGTCCCTCTAATCATACAACCACAGGTTTTAAATTTTAATGGTAATAATTAAACCCAAGCAAAGGAAACCCAACTTGATGACCCGGGAACCCCTAGTTAGCGCCTTCGGCGCCACGAACGGCAACTGGCGCTCACAGAAATCCCTCATGGGCCAGCCCACGAATGCGAGGCGACACGAATTGAATTCTTTTTTATAGCGCAAAAAATACTAGAAAAAGGCACTACTAGGAATCAAACTCTCACCCCTACACTAGTACACACGCCTAACCATTGGACCTTATGAGCTATAGTGACTAAATTCATGGCGTATTATTTAAGAACGATGGCAGCCACGCTATCTATTGCACAAAATATTGTACGATTTACTTTATAGCTTAGATTTTCGAATTTTTTGAATACATTTTTGAAAAATGTTATTTTTTTGAAAAAAGTGAACAACATTTGAAAGTTCTCAGGTTTCAAAATAATTTCGTCTATTCAAAAAAAAGTTCATGAAATCAAAAGAAGTTCATGTATTCCAAAAAGAGTTCACAAATTAGAAAAACATGAAATTTCGAACTAAGTTCGCAAATTTGAAAAATATTATTTGGAGAAATTTCATCAAATTTGAATTTTTTTAATCGAATATTTAAAGAAATGTCATAAAATTTGAATTTGTTTTAATTGAATTTGAAAAGGTTCATCAAAATTTAAAAAGTTTTATCAAGTTTTTAAAAAGTTCATCAATCTTTTTTAAAAAATCATTGAATTTCAAAAAGGTTGATCAAAACTGAGAAAAGTTTCATCGAATTTGAAAAAAAATCGTGGATTTTGATAAAAAAAAAGTTCATTGGACTTGAAAAAAGTTCATGAATTTTTGAAAAAAGTGCACAATTTTAAAAAAAAAAGTTCATCGTCCATAAAAAGTTCATCAAATCAAGAAAAATTTCACGTATTTGCAAACAATTCATCGAACCAGGAAGAAGAAAAAACAAAAAAGGAAAAGGAAAACAAAAAAGGGAAAGGGGAAACGAAAAAAAAGAAAAAAAGGAAAAGAAAAACAGAAAAGGAAAATGAAAGAAGAAAAGGTTAAATCTTAACCGTTCACGCTAGGTGGCGTGGTGGTTAGATGAGCCTAACTAGAGAAGGGAGGTCGCTGGTTTGAATCATGATAAGAGCACACAGAAGCTAAAAACTCTAGATGGGCCGGCCCAGCGCGGGAGCGCTGCAGGCGCCCGTTAGCAAAATGCCCTATAATGGGCGCATGCAGCACCAAGTAGGGTTTACCTAATGACCCGGCCTGAGACTGGCTCAAAATTTCCATACCAGGACGGGTGGGGGTTGTCTCCATTGCTAGGTTAGGGCCTCTTTTGTGCCTTGAAAGATAATGTAAGGCATGCTTAGACTTCTATTTTTAGCCCAGAAGTAGTGACGGCGCCTCTCCGGTAACATAAGATTGAAGCAAAGTCCAGAGGCCCAAAAGTCCATCCTGCACAAAGCCATGAGCATATTTACCCATCCCTCAAAACATTATGCAATAAAGAGTAGACGATGATTTTAAAAAATATGAGCACATTATTGCGCGCCCCACCCGTTTGTAACCCTAGTTACCATGCCCCCTCCCCCGGTGCAACAATGGCACCACTCGCCAACCCTTTTCCTCTATACTGCCTCCACTGCAGGGCCAACCCTACCTCCTGGTCTCATTTGCCATCGTAGTGGATTCATGTTGTAGAGGTTGACACCGCTTGCTGAGGCTGACAACGACCTAGACGTTTTCGCCCTCATCGAGCGGAAGATGCGACGCAAGTGTCGTGCCATTGAGCTCGCCGGCTCCGACAACATCACCTCCTTTGCCATCATTGAGGTGCTTGGCTCCACCATCAACAACAACTCAAGAAGTACTCCCAGGGTATCATGAAGCTTGTCGACCTCACCCTACTCTGTCGGCAATGGAGTTTCATCCACCCCATCCTCCACTTCTACCCTCCACCTCGATGTTGTTGTTCGCGACCATCATGTTCTCCCTCAGTGTTGCGGCGCTCCACCGACCTAGTTCACCTCAACCGGTGTTTGTGCTCCTAATCCGGCAATTTTGTTTTGTGACGCTACTTTTTCGTTCTATAATGATGTTGTTCAAATATGTTTGTGAAATTGAATACATTTCAGAATGAGGGGAGAATAAAGTAGTAGAAATAGTCTTATCATTGCCCATTTATACATGTATTGATATGACAATAAAGAACAACACATAATAGTATTACCTCTGTCCCAAATTAGTTGTCTAAAATTTATCTTGATACGGATGTATCTAACACTAAAACGTGTCTTGACGGCAAATCTAAGACAACTAATTGGGGATGGCAGGTGACTCCGTGTTCTGCATAATTGACCAACTTGACTGAACCACGTGGCATTCCATTTCAAAAAGAAGAAGAAGAAAAAACTTGACTTAGTCGCTTAATGTCAGTAGTACTACTGCTAGTGCTGTACGTTTGCTGCTACCCTTTACTCACTAATGCAGACGTGCCGTAGAGCCTAATAAAGGACAACAGAATCAATCAAACCGGCTCTGTTATTCAAATATGATAGTACTCAATGGATCCCAATAAACAAGGAACAAACCTGCAGGATTGAAAGGTTTCTAAAGATCTTATGAATGATCGTTTATACTTAATATTTGCCTTGCCTTTTATCATCAGGACACCATGATCGTTTATGTTAACAATGGAGCATCTAGGTTTAATAGTAGTACTTTCTCCGTCCGGAAATACTTGTCGGAGGAATGGATGTATCTAGATGTATTTTAGTTCTAAATATATTCATTTTTATGCATTTCTATGACAAGTATTTTCGAACGGAGGGAGTACTTATTAGTGTTTACTATACTTCTAATCGGGTTGATGTATGTCCTGCACTGGACAGCACTCCACTGATTCTACTCGCTTTCTTGAGAGCCCTTGTTCGGTGATTTTGTTGATCGGGAGTGCTGGAGTAGTGACCCACTGCAACGACAATGACCCTGTTGGCTTCTTCCATTCATCAATGAGCTAGATATGCATCTTAAATAGCAGTTTTTTTTGCGGAAACCTTAAATAGCAGAATTGGCATTAGGTTCTGTCTCTTCTGCTATAATTTGATTTCATGTCGAGTAATTAGTTCTTCCTTCTGCCCTCTGTCTATTTCACAGTTGAAGGGCAGAACTTAGTGGAGCAGGCATGCATCTGGTGAGCTAAAGTTCACACATTGAATAGATGATGCAGGGCAAGTACTTGGTTTGAGTGAGTTAATGGCATCTTCAATGCCGACTCTTAAACTGTCCGCATACGGGCTATGCGGTCCAGACCTGTTCTACCATCCAACATGGACTTATATCGGTCCGCCGAGCGATCCGGACATACTTTTTCCCGCAAATTGAAAGCAAAGTTGAGGGGGCTTTACGGTGGTACAGACAACAGCCACATAGGACTCTGTCACCCTGGCCCACTAGATCTCCCCTCCCGGTCACATTTTCTTCCAATCCGCGCCTTCTCCCCCTTTACTTTGCATACACACCCTATTCCTCCGACGCTACTGTTGTACCTCTCCAACCGCCGCACAAGCACTGCCGGACCTCCGCAACCAGCACCTACGTGCCCGCTCACCTTTTACAACGGTGTCGTCCACCCAGTACCCGTCTGTAGCCAGGTCTCAAGAAAGTTTTATAAGATCTTGAGATTGAAGTTTGTTTGTAAAGATTGAAATATGTCTATGATTAAGATTTTGTCATGTTCGTCGGGCTTCTCACTTTTGTCTTCGGCCAAGGTCGGGCATCTAGACACTTGACGTTTGGACTTCTGTAAGCCCCGCCTGAAATACGTAAACACACTTGAGCTAGACACTTGATTTAGAAAGGTGAATCATTCGTTGTTCACTGCTAAAAATCCACACATTATTTCCTTTTTGTTTAGCTCAATGTTAAATTATTTTGTCATCAAAACTATACATATGTGTAGTATATACATCCATATTATCGTGTAAAATTTGTTTTAGCGGTTTTTAAAACTTAAAAAATGTATGTTTTGAACTATTTGAAACAAAGTGCTCGCTAGCGCCCGTATTCCACGGCAGTGGCGAATCTAGAAAAAAATGGAGAGCGGGTTGGGCTGCCTGGGTCATACAAATATGTATTGGATTGGGCCTGCAAGTAGCTAGGCTGGGCCTTAAAATTAGTAGTAGAAACAAATTTTACAGTGCTGGAGGGGGGGCTTGAGCCTGTTAACCCCCCCCACCCCCCCCCCCCCCCAGTAGAATCGCCTCTGTTCCACGGTGACTTTTTGATAATTAGCGCTCTTTGTAGACTCCCCGGCACCTTTAGGACACGTGCCATGGCCAATATTTTAGTTTACATAACGAGAGAATTTAGTGCGTATATTTGCATTGAATATTCCACAACATGCTACTCCGTCCGTTCCTAAATACTCCCTCTGTAAACTAATATAAGAGCGTTTAGATCACTATTTTAGTATTCTAAACGCTCTTATATTAGTTTACAGAGGGAGTAATGGTCTTTCTAGACATTTCAAATGGCTACCACATACGGATGTATGTAGACATATTTTAAAGTGTAGATTCACTCATTTTGTTCCGTATGTAGTTATTTGTTGAAATATTTAAAAAGACAAATATTTAAAAACAGAGGGGATAGATTTTTGCCTTGTTTATTACCTTATCTTTGTGGAGAATCATACTGATTGGCATGACTTGTATTTGTATCCTATGTTAACAGCTTTTGACTTGACTCCGACGTCATGTCCAATCCAAGTTTGCATTCGATTTCGCTAAGCATGTCATCACGGACTCTAGAACATCATATTTCCAAACCTGGGGTCCACAGTCAGTGTCCCATCGGTGGAAGGCTCCGTGAAGCTTCAGCATACGGAAGAACACGGCTCCGTGTATTATTTCAGGCAGCTCTCGCGATGCCATTGCCATGAGCTTCTCGTCCTAAAGCCTGCTTCCATTTCAGGCTGCGCGGCGCCCCAGCCTCCGTCGACCAGCATGGACCCCACCGATCAGTCGCCGGAGGAGATGTACTCCGTATGGGCCCTCCCGCCAGAGCCCGTCCGCCGTCGCCTTCTCGGCCTCATGGCCAGCCTCCGTGCCGCGCACGGCGGCGCGGTCTTCGAGCCGCACGCCACCGTCCACGGAGCCATGCGTCTCCGCCGCTCCGCCACCATCGAGGCGTGTTAGACTCTCTATATACTGGGCCTACATGTGTTATAGTTGTAATTGTATTTGTACATGATGATGTATCTCTTATATAATACAAAGGTCACCCCACGTTGGAGGTGTGTCACAAACCCTAAAACCCTTTGTTTTACATGGTATCACGCCTACCGATCTAACCTAAGTCTTCCGCTCCAACCCCGCCGCCAGCCGCCGTCGTCATGTCGCATCCGGCCGTCGACACCGCCGCTGCTCTCGCAGCGTCCCTCGCCGCCGCATCGACTACTGCTGCCGCTGGTGCGGGTCTCCGATCCGTCGCCACGGACCATGCGTTCCTACCGCCGTCGCTCGCGGCTCTCCTGTATGGAGGGGCTGCGCCCTACACGACGGAGGGTTCGCTCGGCCCCCTGTTGACGCGATCTGCAGGCCACCAGTATGTCGGCCCCGTCGCCTACCAGTACGCCGGCTACTCCTCGTCGCCCTCTGCATCTACCCTGCTTCCGGCCGCCTCGTACCCGCTGGTACCTGCGCCGCCGCCCTCGGCCGCCCCGCATCCGATGATGCGCCCGGCCGTGTCTGACCCGACTGCTGTCATCTACACCGCAGCGGGCTCGTCTATCGCCGACGCCCCTCACGTGGCCTACGACGGCTATGGTGGCCTTCCTCTATATGGTGCCCCGTACGGCTCTTCGCCCGCGCCTCGGTCCGGCGCCCCCGTGGCCTCCTCGATGTATGGTCCGCCGGCAGCGTACGGTGCACCATCGTCCCACGGCGTTGCGGCGTATGGCGCTCCACATCAACCCCCGTCCGCGCCGCCGCCCTACATGGATCTTGAAGCTGCTTTGGCTGCGATCTCCTCGCCGCCGTTCCTGTTCTCGCACCTCCTCCCGGTCAAGCTCAAGCCGGATAACTACCTCTACTGGTGTGCGCAAGTGCTACCTTTGCTTCGCAGCCATTACTTGGAGGGCTTCGTCGACGGTACCCTGCCGTGTCCGCCGCCGCATCATCCGATGTTTCGTGCGTGGATTGCTCAGGACCAGGCCATCCTCTCGGCGATACAATCCTCCCTGGGCGAGGGTGTTGCCGGCCTGGTTCTCTTTGCCGCGACATCTCATGAGATGTGGGACATCTTGGAGTCGAGTTTTTCCTTGCAGTCTACTGCGCAGAGCATGTCCATCCGCGCTAAACTTGCTGACACTCGCAAGGACAACGGGTCGGTGACCGTCTTCTACAACAAAATCAAAAAGCTGGCTGACACTCTTGCTTCCATTGGCGAACCTCTTCGTGACACTGAGTTCACATCCTACATCCTTGCGGGCCTGGATAGCGACTACGACTCGTTGGCGGAAGTGATCAATGAACGCAAGGTTCCTATCCGTCCTCAGGATCTCTACAGCCGCCTCCTCTCAACGAAGCAACGGCTCAACGCACGCCGCCCGGACACTCCCGTGGACCTCTCTGTTAACGTTGCGTATCGTTGCAAAGGAGGTGGTCGCGGCCCTTCTGCTTCCTCGGCTGGGGGGGGGGGGCAAATCCGGTGGCAGTACATCCTCGGGTCAGCAGCCGCCCTCGTGTCCTGGCTCCTCTGTGGTCACTATTGATGGTCGTCCACGTGCATGTTGTGCTGCATGTGGAGCGGCCCAGCAGTGCCAACTCTGTGGTCTGCCAGGTCATGTTGCCTCTCGCTGTCATCGTCGCTTCAAGACCGACTTCCTCGGCCTCGGCAACAACGGCAAGGGCAATGATCGCCAAGTTCTTATGGCGCAGCAGGGACATACGCCTTCATATCCTATTGATCCTTCCTGGTACATGGATACTGGAGTAACAGCCCACGTGACGAATGAACTGGGCAAGCTCAACGTTCAGCAACCCTACCATGGCCACGACAAGGTTCACACAGCGGATGGGGCAGGTATGCGCATCTCTCATATTGGTCAGGCATCACTTCTCATGAACACCTCTAGGAATTTGCATCTTAGAAATGTTCTTCGTGTTCCCTCTGTTACTCGTAACTTGCTCTCTGTTCCTAGACTTACTCAGGATAATAATGTCTTTTGTGAGTTTCACCCGTTTCATCTTTTTGTTAAGGACCGAGCTACGAGGGACATACTTCTTAGAGGTCGTTTTCGCCGAGGCTTGTATGCTCTGGATGCGCCCACCACCGTGCCTGCTGCCGCTGCTGATCTTCAGGTCTTCAGTGGGGTTCGCGTGTCTCCTGCATTGTGGCATTCACGTCTTGGTCACCCTGTGTTACCCATTGTTCGCCATGTTCTCCACCGTCATGAGCTACCATCAGAGTCTAGAAATAATGATGCTGCTATCTGTGATGCCTGTCAGCAAGGCAAGAGTCATCAGTTACTTTTTTCTGTTTCCAACCACATAGTCAAAACTCCTCTTGAGCTTGTGTTTTCAGATGTATGGGGCCCTGCCCAGCTGTCTGTTAGTGGTCATGAATATTATGTCAGTTTCATTGATGCTTATAGTCGGTTTACTTGATTATATCTTCTTAAACGCAAGTCTGATGTTTTTGGTGTATTTCTTAAGTTTCAAGCACATGTTGAGCGTCTTCTCAATCGTAAAATCATTTATGTGCAGTCGGATTGGGGGGGTGAGTACCGCAATCTTAGCACTTCCTTTGAAAAACTTGGAATTGCTCATCGTGTGTCCTGCCCACACATACATCAGCAGAATGGTTCGACTGAACGTAAGCATCGTCATATTGTTGAAACTGGACTAATCTTGCTAGCACATGCATCTGTTCCGTTTCGTTTTTGGAGTGATGCCTTCACCACAGCCTGTTTTCTTATAAATAGGCTCCCTTCACGGCTCCTTCATATGAAAACTCCACTTGAACTCTTGCTTGGTCAAACTCCTGATTACATGTTCCTTAAGGTGTTTGGGTGTGCATGCTGGCCACACCTCCGTCCTTATAACAATCGCAAGCTTGAGTTTAGATCCAAACGATGTGTCTTCCTTGGGTATAGTTCTGTTCACAAAGGGTATAAATGTCTTCATGTTCCATCTAATCGTGTGTATATTTCCCGCGATGTTGTCTTTGATGAACATGTTTTTCCCTTTTCTGCTCTACTCGCATCTGTTGCCGCCTCCACACCGCCTGTGCACCCCTCCAGTACCTTGCCTGGTCAATTTTTAGATGCTGCACATTCGCCCCTTTTGTTGTCTAACCATGGCGCAGGTATTGGAAGAGGCGCACGCTTGCAGCTTCTAGACGAGGAAGAACCACCGGCTCCCTCCTCCACAACCCCGCACGACGACCAGCCGGCCACCTGCATGCCCCATGCAGCTTTCCCGCCATCTGGCCATGCCCCGGCTTAGCGGACTGCCTCGCCTGGGCCCGGGACTCCTCCGCCGGCTGCATCCACGCCGGCCTCACCTGGGCCGGCCTCAGCTGAGCCGGCCTCCCCTGTTCGGCCCGCTACGCCGCACTCGCCTGGGCCGGCCTCGCCTGTCGGGTCTCCTACGCTGAGCTCACCTGCGCCGTTCGTGTCGCCTGGGCCAGCTTTGTCCTCCGATGGACTATCGTCCCCTGTTCTGTCGCCATCGGCCACGTCTTCACCGGCTTCCTCGCTGTTGGACTCTTCTGAGGCGGTGGTTTCCTTACTGCTGTCACTGACTCCTTCACCACCACCTACCCCTGCTCATGTATTGCGTCCTCATACACGCAGCAAGAGTGGCGTGGTTCAACCGAAGAAGCGCACGGACGGGACTGTTGCCTGGCTCGCGACTTGCATGGCGCAAGCACAGGCGGATCCTACTGCTGAACCAAGGCATTTTCAGGCAGCTATGAGCATTCCTCACTGGCGTCTTGCGATGGAACAAGAATACCAAGCTCTTCTTCAGAATGGCACGTGGTGTTTAGTTCCTCCCAGGGCAGGTGTCAATGTTATTGATTCTAAGTAGGTGTTTAAGGTTAAGCGACATGCCGATGGTTCTATTGAGCGATACAAGGCTCGGGTGGTTGCTAAAGGATTCAAACAACGTCAGGGTCTTGATTATGAGGATACCTTTAGTCCGGTGGTTAAACCCACTACCATTCGACTTTTGCTCTCACTGGCTGTTACTCGTGGATGGTCTCTTCGTCAACTTGATGTTCAGAATGCCTTTCTTGATGGGGTATTAGAGGAGGAGGTATATATGCGTCAGCCTCCTGGTTTTGTTGATCCCGCTCGACCGCAGCATCTGTGTCGCCTTGTTAAGGCGCTCTATGGCCTGAAGCAGGCTCCGCGTGCTTGGCATGCACGTCTTGGCACCACTCTTCGGGCTCATAGTTTTGTTCCCTCTACGACTGACACCTCACTATTTCTTCTTCAGCGTCCTACAGTTACTATGTACCTGCTAGTTTACGTTGATGACATCATTCTTGTCAGCTCTTCAGTATTTGCTGCGGATCACCTGGTGTCTTCCTTGCGGGCTGATTTTGCGGTTAAGGATCTTGGAAAACTGCACTATTTTCTCGGTCTGGAGGTCTTGTACTCTGGTTCTGGTTTGACGCTGACCCAGCAGAAGTATTCTTGATGTTCTTCGACGTGCTGGTATGCTCAAGTGCAAGCTTGCTACTACACCTATGTCCTCTACTGACAAACTGTCTGCCCTCGATGGTTCTCTTCTTTGTGCTGATGAGGCCACTGAGTATCGGAGTATTGTCGGTGGTCTGCAATACCTGACTATTACTCGTCCGGATATCTCTTATGCTGTCAACCGTGTCTGTCAGTTTCTGCATGCACCTCGAGATTCTCATTGGACTGCTGTTAAGCGTATATTACGCTACATTCGGTTGACACCTTCATATGGTCTGCATTTGCAACCGGCGACCTCTGGAGCTCTTTCCGCGTTCTCTGATGCAGACTGGGCTGGGAATCCAGATGACAGGCGATCAACGGGGGGCTATGCAGTGTTCTTTGGTGCTAACTTGATCGCCTGGAGTGCTCGTACACAAGCAACAGTGTCTCGCAGTAGCACTGAGGCTGAGTACAAAGCAGTTGCAAATGCTACGGCTGAGCTGATTTGGATACAGTCCTTGCTTCGAGAGTTGAGGATCTCTCAGGAGCAACCTCCTGTTCTTTGGTGTGATAATATCGGTGCTACGTATCTGTCTTCGAATTCTGTATTCCATGCCCGAACAAAACACATCGAAGTTGACTATCACTTTGTCAGAGAACGTGTTGCCCAGAAGCTGCTTCTCATCAAGTTCATCTCTTCAAAGGATCAACTTGCTGATATCTTCACCAAGCCACTGCCGCTTCCTCAGTTTGAAAGGTGTAGGCGTAATCTCAACCTAGTAAATTCTTCTGAGCTCGGTTGAGATTGAGGGAGGGTGTTAGACTCTGTATATACTGAACCTACATGTGTTATAGTTGTAATTGTATTTGTACATGATGATGTACCCCCTATATAATATAAAGGCCACCCCACGTTGGAGGTGTGCCACAAACTCTAAAACCCTTTGTTTTACAAGGCGCTACGAGCCGCGGTGGCCGGTCTCCGCCCATTCACCGCCCGCGTCGCCTCCATCGGCCGCTACGGCGTCAACCTCCTGCTCGAACCAACCCGTGAGGTCGGCCTCCGGTATCCCTAGCTCACCCCTATCTGCGCCGGTTTGCTTTGCTCCCATCAAATTATCTTGATTTTGCTTGCAGATGATGGCCACCAGCGACCACTGCCGCGCCCACTTCGATTACCAGAGACCAGCTCGTGAGTCTTCTGCCTGAACTAACTCCGTCTCCGTAAAATTACAAGCTGATGACAGCTGATTAAATATACTCGCAGCGTACGTGCCGCATCTGAGCCTCTTGTATGGGGATCACCTGACGGAGGAGGAGAAGGCAGCGGCGAGGAAGAAGGCAGGGGAGATGGACAAGGGAATATTTGGGCTGCAGTTCGAGATATCTGAGCTCGCGCTTTACAAAACGGATCCGAAGGACAAGAGCTTGGAGTCGTGGGAACTGGTTGAGTTGTGCCACCTTCAGAAGAAGTGATCTCAGTTTGCTCCCAATGCATGCTGATGCTGCATGCTGCATGCTGCATGCTGCCATGTATCTATATTTGCGACTTATGTTGTGTACGTGTAGTAATAACCTCATGTATAATATGTCTCCCAGAGACCAGAGCCCGGCTTGGAATAAGGAAATAATGTAATATAAGGGGTTGCAACTGTTTTGTCTTCTTAAATGTGCAAAGAAAATTGAACTCGCAAAACATGTTATGATTCTGGTCGATCCTACAGATTTATGTAGGAGTACAGTTTAATTACCTAATGTTTTGTTTTGCCAAAAAATAGAGCTGCTAGTCGGCTCGTAGGACGATGGGGAGCCAGCAAACGCGCACCATCATCCTCTTTTTTTATGGTAATACGTGTCTTATTTATATAATAAGGATCATAGTACAAGTCACGTACGCACTGACCTGTCAAATACGCACCCCTCCCGACGCGATAGCTAACTACACCGCGCCAATTAAAGGATAGCCAGGGCCATCGACATATTCTCTGGATTGTTAGATATATGTTTTATTTATGTCAGCTTTCTATTATTTATTTTTAAATGCTTAGGCATTCAAAACTGTCTACAAATTTTAAAAATATTCAAAAAATGAAAACATGTTCTTGAATTTTAAACATGTTTTCTAAATTAAAATATATTTGTGATTTCATAAAATGTGAATGAACTTAAACATGTTCTTACATTTAAAAAAATCTTCAATTTTAAAATGGAAAAGGGGGAACCATAAAATGAAAGCAGGTAAATAAAAATCCGGAAGAAACCCGTTAAAACCAGCAAAGAAAATACAGAAAGAACCTTCTTTGACCGGCCCCAGTAACCATATAGTGCACTGAGGCATGCATTTGGTCGACAATTGTTCACATATGCGCGGAATCGGGAATCCTTGTCTGCGTGCACTGCGTTAGCTTTTTTTAGAAGATCGCACTGCGTTAGCTAGTGAGCAAACGCACACCCCTCAACACTACATGGGCCAGCCCAATTGGTCATTTTTTTGCCATGTGTTTATCTTGTTTTGGGATTTTCTCAAAAGAAAAATCTGGTTTTGTGAAGGTTCTCCCTGAACCTGTTTTGTTTTACTTATGGGTGTAGGTATCCCTGAACCTGTGTGTGTGTGTGTGTGTGTGTGTGTGTGTGTGCACGCGCGCGTGTGTGTGGGTGCCAATATATTTTTAAATGTCAGATTTTAAAAAAAATCTGAGAAAAATATTCAGGTTAATGAACGTTTAAAATTTTGAGAATAATTTTAAAATTTGCAAACAACTTTTTGAAATCAAAAATAGTTTTTCAATACATGAACACATTTGAATTTCAGCATCATATATTAAATTCAAAAAATTGAATTTTTTTAACATCAGTACAGACGCAAGCACTCATACATACACGCATACACTCACCCCTATGACGCACACACGCACACCCTAAGCGCATCGCTGGAAATCCTAAAATAAATCCAGGAATAATGCGAGCACCAGGATTTGAACCCTAGTGGGCTGGGGATATCACTGCCCCTCTAACCATCCAACCACAGGTTGGTTCACTCTTGAATATATTCTTAAATTCAAGATTCTATATTTAGAAGGTATTTAATAAAAAATCAGCCCATATAAAATAAAATGACCGAAAAACCATTTTAAGAAAAAAAAAATCATGAAGCGGGCGCACACTGGGCTGGCCCGTTTACCATTCCTCGCGTGGAGGGGTTCCGAAGCGAGTGTGGCTGAGGTGCGCGTTTGCTCGCGCTCACTCGCCCTACGCAGAGATTAGATGCATTTGCATGGATTACAAACAAGCCAATGCTTTGGAGGCGCGGCAACTTTTCTTAATGGCCCTTGTTTCTTCATATTTTGACGCCCGTGTGCGTCTTCAACTAGGGGTTATTTCACCGATGCCAAGAAAAATATGGCAGCCCACTATGCCCGTAAACTGCTTTTATTTATTTTTCGGTTCTTTGTCTCAAAAATAATTTATTTTTCGGTTTTTTAGTTGGGTTTCCACGAATAAAACTGGATGTTCTTTTTTAAGAGCTAGATATTTTTAAAAATATTAAAAATTAGAAATGTATTTTACACAATTTTTCAGTTTTTATTTTATATAAATTTCATTGCATATTGAAAAAAGTTCACCATAGGTTAAAAAATATTAAGTGTGTTTAAAATAACGTTCATCATGTAATTATAAAAATTCATAGTATATTTCAAAAATGTTTAAAGTAAGATCAAAAAATTGTTCAAAGTATATTATAAAAATTATTTTCTATTTGAAAAATGTTCACCACATACTTAAAAAGTACAATTTGTACTGAAAATATATTCATCATAATTTGGAAAAAGTTCACCGTATATTGCAAAACCAATAAAAATATGGAAAATAAAAAAACATAAGAAATCCCAAGATCTGAAATAGAAAAGGGAAATGAAAAAGAAGGAATAGGAAAAAAATCAGGAAAAAACGCACCAGAACAGCTGTTACGTGTGCCAACCGGTTTGAACATCTATACGACGCACGTGATTCTCAAAAAATCTATACGACGCACGCGGGCTTCATATAGGATTGTCGGAGGTCCGTTTTCTTCCTGAAAGGACACGAACTGAACTTATTTCTTAGGAAGAATGACCTTCTTTTTTAGAGGGACGCAAAATGAACTTAAGAGAACAGAGTTTGCGCATGATCTGGACCGTCCGTCGATGGTAATATGAGGACCGCGTTCGTTGAGCTTTGGCATTTCACCAACGCATGATCACCTCACCGAAGTAATGGTCATAGTGATGGCTCCATTTGCATATTCGTACATGCTCGAGCGCCTCACAAAAAACAAGAGCTAAAAGAAGAAGAGTAAGACGACATCGACATGGATAACTAGAATTCACCGCAAATACGATGAAATTCAGCCCAAAGAACGAAAAAGCGGGTATATGTGCTATATAAAAGAAAAAAAACAGAAAAATAACAAGCAACATGCCGTCACTAAGCGTGTGGTCCATGTATATGCATCCAGTATTTTAAGCAACAAAATAATAACCAATGAAACAATAGTATTAAGTTGACTGATGACCGGAGGCCGGATGCAACACTTGTTTTTCTTGCACCATCATAAGCCCCCCCCCCCCCCCCCCCCCGATAGCTTGACTCGTTGACCCGTCCATGTCTCAGCCAGCTAGGTTACCGCTTGTGACACCGGCCCGGACCGGACGTGTAATACTTGACCCTGAAATGAATTTTTGTACATCAACGCCAACAAAAAGTTCATGCATGTTACGTCAAGATCGAACTGGATAGAGAAAACTCGATAACCGGGATGACAACATTTGTCCCTCAGTGGCACTCAATATCCTCTGGAAAATCTGGGACTCCAGAAACTCATTGGGCTTTAAGGGCACTGTCACACCACTCATGTAACCTTACAAAAAGTTGTTCATGACTTTAGTCTTTGGACTGCTAGATTTAGTGGTACTCTTTAGGAAGTCGGCAATTAAAAAATTCCATCCTATATTTGAAAACTGTTCAAAGTAATATAAAAACAATGTTCATTGTATATTATAAAAAATCCATTTTCTATTTGACAAAGGTTCACCATATACTTAAAAAGTACAATTTGTACTGAACAAATATTCATCATAAATTCGGGAAAAAAAGTTCACTGTATATTGCAAAACCAATAAAAAAGGTTCAAAATAAAAAAAAACAGAAGAAAGACCAAGATATGAAATAGAAAAGGAATGGGAAAATAAGAAAAAGGAAAAGGGAAATGTCAATAAAAAATGCACCAGAACAGCCGTGACATGGGCCAGCCCGTTTAAAGGAGTCTTCGCTATACGGCGCACGCGGGTGTCATATAGGCTTGGCGGAGGTGCGCGTTTGGTCGCCCTCGCTGGCCTTACAACGCAGGATCATTTCACCTTAGTAATGGTCATAGTAATGGTTCCATTTGCATATTCGTCCATGCTCGAGCGCCTCACCAAAAACAAGATCCAAAAGAAGAAGAGTAAGACGACATCGACATGGATTATCAGAATTCACCGCAAATATTATGAAATTCGGCCCATCAAGAACGAAAAAACAGGTATATGTGTTATATAAAAGAAAAAAACGAAAAAATAACATGACCTATTACAGCGTGGAGACACATGCACGCCCCACGCGAACAGCAAGAGATGCCGTCAGTAAGCGTGTGGTCCATCTATATGTATCCAGTATTTTATGCAACGAAATAATAACCAATGAAACAATAGTATTAAGTTGACTGACGACCGGAGGCCGGATGCAACACTTGGTTTTCTGCCACCATCCTGAGCAACCCCGATAGCTTGACTCGTTGACCCGTCTACGTCTCGGCCAGCTGGGTCACCGCTTGTGACGCCGGCCCGGACCGGACGTGTACGACTTGACCTGACCTGAAATGAATTTGTATATAAGTTACCAACGCCAGGAAAAAGTTTATGCATGGTCCGTCAAGATCGAAGCGGACCGAGAAAACTCGAGGAAAACCAGAAGGGAAAATGAACTGAAATTGCCCGAGCACCAAACCAACCAAAAAGAGTGATGGGTAAAATAACGGCTTGAGGACAACGGCGTCTATGTAGGTACGCACGCCCGTACCTGCAGAATAATTGACGGATACACTCCAGTTGAGGAGAGGTGGTGGTTGATGGTTAGTACTACGTGCCACGACGGCCCGGCGGCGCGGCGGCGCCCCTGCCGGGACGGGGGCGGCCGGCACGGCGGCGGCGGCGGCGCAGCAGCCACGAGAGGAGGCTTTTGAGCACCCGCTTCAGCACCAGGCCCCTCTGGGGGACGTAGCGTCCCGGTGTAACTCTAGGGGAGTCGGTGGCTCGTGGGGCTGGGCGCGTGAACGGTGCCATATGGGAGTATCGGAGTGCAGGACGGTGGAGAGAGCAAGGGCAGAGGAGGGCGAGAGGCTGGCCGAATGGTGAGGTCTGAGGTGCTCGATAGCCGTGAGCCCAGGGCCATGTATATATAGGGGATTGAGTCGTTGGGACGTCCGATGCAGAAAGCGAACCTGCAAATGGGAGGGATGGTTTGCGCCCGTGCCAATCTGGGCGAAGCACGTCCGCACGCTCGATTTGGTTGCTACGTAAACATGCACGTTCATAACAAGAAGAAGAAATATTCGATATGCATCGGAGTACAAGTTGTTAGGTCGATCTCTCCACCGAGTGGGCCCAACGGTCCATCGGGCCCTGATCTATTCGCGCCCTGATTGGGGGCGCCCAACCCTCTTATGGTTGGTGGGTCCCTGTGACCTGCGATATATAGAGAGGTGGGGGCCGGGGCACACGGTACGAGGTTCACCGAGCCGCCAGTCTCCCCACCGATATCCCCTTCCGATCTAGGGCAATCGCAGTGCTCACGGGAAGCACCACTGCCACCTCTCCATCTCGATCTTTCTGCTACCACCGGCCTCTACTTCACCATGGCCGGGTCTGGATCGAGCTCATCCGCACCCAAGGAAGGTAGGTGACCGGAAAGATCAAAACCTACATCGATCCAGTGGGTCTAACAATGGTATCAGGCCATCTTGGCAAGATGATTTTCGGTCAAAAAAAGATAAAACAGAAAAAGAAAAAGTTCCTCTCCCCAAAGAACCCTAGCAGGGCAAAGAAATCTCAAAGAATGAATCCTCAACGGACAAAGTAGCGCCGCCGCTATGGCCGCGCCGTTCCTCTCGATCCCCACACGCATCGGCAAGCCGAGGTGCGGGGAAGAAGAACACAGCCTCTCCAAGGAGGCAAAAGGGCACCACCACCGCACCGCTTGACGGCGGCGCGCTCTCCATCGGGAGCTCGCGCACACCGGCAAGGGGGACAGAGGGGGCACCGCTGCTTCACGCCGTCTTCGTCCTCGGTGACACAGAGAGGAGGCGGTGGTGGATGGGGGAAAGAATGAAGAAAGGGATTGAGAAAGGGAAGGAGATGGAGGCGCACGCGGCGCGGTGGCTTCCGCCGCCGTCGCCGGCGGCCGGACCGGGCGGCCGGGGCGCAGCCCCGAGCTCTGCGTCGTGAGAGAAACGGAATGAGGCTAGGGTTCGGGCGGTCAAGCCGGCTGGGCGTTTTTGATCCAACGAAATCAACGGCTGGCCGTCGGATTGCGATGGACGGTCGAGATCCAAACCCTAGCGCCATAGTGGGCCGCTGGGCCGAAAGAAAAGAAGGCCGTCGGCGGCGGGGGCAGCCACGTGCGCTGGGCCGAGCCCAGCAGCTGCGGGCGCCGCCGCGCGGCTGGGCTGCGCTGAGCCAAGGGCGGCTGGGCTGCGCTAGGCCGAGGCCAGCTGCACGTTTTACGTTTTAATAGTTTTTGTCCAGTTTTTTGGCAGATTTTAGATAGTCCTTTCTGTGCATTATTTTTCCAACGAAAAATTATGTTCAGAAAATAGGAAAGAAAAAGTTGCAAAGTTTCTGAGAAAAAAAAATAGAGAAGTCTTTGAAAATAAAATTGAAATTTTCAGAAAAGAATTAAAAGTTCATGAATTTATTTTCATGTTTTCCGCTGCGTAAATATTTAATAGTGTGCTTTTATAAAGAGATAAAGTTTAGAGAGAATTATTTTTTATAGAGCACATTAAAGTGATTATTCGAATTAATATGATTATGTTATTTTTATAACCAACGTTGTTAATAACATGACCATATTTTATTATTGAAATTAAAGGTGCATTTATTTCTAATATTTTGCCCAACGGTAATATAGATTTAATTGCATAGACAATTATATGTTTAATTTGACCAACGTTAGATTAATGCATATGATTGTTATATTGATGTCACTTAAATTGTGATTTCAGGAGGCTTTTACTTGATGAGTTGCCTAAAAGAAGTTCCGACACTCAGAGGTGACAACCACACTGAGTGGAGGAAGAAAGTTGAACTGGCATTTGTTTGTGCTGATCTGGACTGGGTTCTGGAAGAACCACAGCCGGTCAGACCTACAGAGCCAGTAAGAGAGACTACTGAGGATGATGCTGCATGGGCTAAAAGGAAAGGGGATTATGCTCCTTTGGAGATGTCCTACATCATAGCCAACCAAAAGTGGGTCAATGCAAATAAAAAATGCATGGCCTTTATAAAGAATACAATTGAGAGCACCATTGTGGGCTCCATTGCAGAGTGTGCTTCAGCTGCGGAGTTGCTGACAAAGATAAAGAGCCAGTTCACTGGCTCTTCAAAGATATATGCCACCCAGGTGTTAAAACAACTTGTGACGGAACAATACACAGGTGGTGGAATAAGAGAGCACATCTTGAGGATGAGCAATATGGCAACAAAGTTAAAGCCTATGGATGAGGATCTGGAGATCAAACCAAAGCTCCTGGTCCACCTTGTCATGGCTTCACTGCCAAAGGAATTTGAAACTTTTGTTGTGAATTATAATATGTCACCTGGAACATGGGACATAGAAAAGACAATTGCTATGTGTGTCCAAGAAGAGGACAGACTAAAAGCTTCACATGGTGGAACTCTCAACTATGTGAAGGATCATAAGAAAAAGAACTACAATCAAAACAACAAAAGTTCTCCTTCAAAGCCACAAGGAAAAGCTCCCTATCAGCATCAGCGTCAGCAACAGTCTTTCCCAGTGGACAAAGACACTTGTCTCCACTGTAAGCAGACTGGGCATTACAAGAAAGACTGCCCTGTTTGGCTGAAGTCCTTAATGGCAAAGCAAGGTAACAACATTGTTTCCTTAGTAAATGAATCCTTGTACACACAGTTTTCGAAATCTACTTGGTGGATTGACTCAGGAGCAACTGTTCATGTTGCAAATTGTTTACAGGGATTCCATTCGACCCGGACTACGCTAAGAAGAGAAGGAGGCATTGAAGTAGCCAATGGAATAAAAGCAGAAGTTGAAGCTGTCGGCGACATCTCCTTGGAGTTAGCTGATGGATTCAAGCTTCTACTTAGAGATGTTCTTTATGTTCCTTCATGTAATAGAAACTTAATTAGCGTTTCATGTTTGGACAAAGAAAATTATGAGTGTTATTTTGGACATGGCAAGTGTGCCATCTGGTATACTAATGCTTATGTTGGTAATGCTTTACTACATGATGAGCTTTATCTGTTATCACTTCGTAAAAAAGTGCATTCTGTATGCAATGTGAATGAACATGTTTCCGCGTCGAATAAAGAACAAAAGAAAAGAAAGAGAACATTCGACTCATCAAAATTATGGCACTGTCGCTTGGGCCATATTTCAAAGGGGAGAATAGAAAGATTAGTCAAAAGTGAAATTCTTCCACAGTTAGGATTCTCAGACTTAGAACAATGTGTAGATTGCATTAAAGGAAAGTATATAAAACAAATCAAAAAAGGTGCAATCCATAGCTCAAGCACACTAGAAATAATCCACACCGACATTTGTGGACCATTTCCGGTGAAAAGTGTGGATGGATATGACTCGTTCATAACATTCACAGATGATTACTCTCGCTATGGTTATATTTATCCAATCAAAGAAAGATCTGAAGCGTTGGATAAATTTAAAATATTCAAAGCTGAAGTTGAAAATCAGCATGATAAAAGAATAAAGATAATAAGGTCCGACCGTAGGGGAGAGTACTACGGTCGGCACACTCCATATGGCCAAGTCCCTGGACCTTTTGCAAAGTTCTTACAGGAGACTGGCATAGTTGCCCAGTATTCAATGCCGGGTGAACCTCAGCAAAATGGAGTAGCTGAAAGGCGCAACCGTACACTTATGGATATGGTGCGCAGCATGATGAGTTATTCCAACTTGCCATTGGGATTATGGATGGAGGCGCTTAAAACCGCCATTCACATTCTCAATAGAGTACCAAGCAAGTCGGTGCCCAAAACACTGTACGAGCTATGGACAGGAAGGGTACCCTCCCTACAACACTTCAGGGTGTGGGGGTGCCCTGCTGAGGCCAAAATGTTTAATCCAAACATTGCAAAGTTAGATTCCAAAACAGTAAGTTGCCACTTCATTGGCTATCCAGACAGATCAAAAGGTTTTCGTTTCTACTGCCCAGACAGATATACAAAGTTTGTAGAAACGAGACATGCAGTCTTCTTTGAGGACGAAATGATGAGGGGGAGCTTGGTAGCTCGGAAAATTGATCTTGAGGAGAAGAGGGTGCATGCACCTAATCCGATGATTCAGGAGCCATTTTTCTCACTACCAGTTGCAACTCCACCCATGACAACCTTGGGGGTAGACCCGGAACCTGTCCGTCAGGAGCCGACTGAACCCGTTGTTGAGCATGAAAGGGAGGTGCAACAGCAAATTTTAGAAGAAAATGAGGCCCTAAGAAGGTCTACAAGACCAAGAAAGTCAGCTATTTCTACTGACTTTAAAGTTTATAACACAGAAACGGTTAATATGGAAAAAGATCCCACCTCATATGAAGAAGCCATGAGAAGCCCTCATTCATCAATGTGGATGAAGGCAATGGAAGACGAGATGAAATCAATGAGTTCCAAAGATGTTTGGGACTTAGAGGAAATTCCTAAAGGAGCCAAAACAGTAGGCTGTAAATGGGTCTACAAAATTAAGTATGACTCCAAAGGGAATATAGAAAAGTATAAAGCACGTCTCGTGGCAAAAGGATTTATACAAAGAGAAGGGATAGATTACAATGAGACATTTTCTCCAGTCTCATGTAAGGATTCCTTCAGAATCATAATGGCATTAGTTGCTCATTTTGATTTAGAGTTACATCAAATGGATGTTAAGACGGCATTTCTGAATGGTGATTTAAAAGAAAAGGTCTACATGAAACAACCCAAGGGTTTTATCATGGAAGGCAAGGAAAATATGGGATGCTGCCTGAAGAAATCCATTTATGGATTAATACAAGCCTCTCGACAGTGGTATCTAAAGTTTAATCAAACGATTAAAAGTTTTGGATTTAAAGAAAATATTGAGGATAATTGCATTTATGCAAAGTTTGAAAATGGGAAATATATTTTCCTAATCTTGTATGTGGATGATATCCTGCTTGCTAGTAGTGATGTTAGTCTACTACAAGAAACAAAGAAATACTTATTCTCAAATTTTGACATAACAGATCTTGGTGAAGCATCATATGTTTTGGGCATAGAAATTCACCGAGATAGGAACAGTGGAGTCTTAGGACTATCGCAGAAAGCATATTTAGAAAAGGTTCTTAAAAAGTATAACATGCATGTGAGTAAAGCCACACCTGCTCCTATAGTCAAGGGCGATAGTTTTGGGAAATTTCAATGTCCCAAGAACCAGTATGAGATCGATCAAATGAAAGCAGCACCATATGCTTCGGCAGTTGGCAGCTTACAGTATGCACAAGTGTGCACTCGCCCTGACTTAGCTTTTATCACCGGGGTACTCGGTAGATATCAAGAGAATCCAGGCATGGAGCACTGGAAGATGATAGAGAAAGCATTGCGTTATGCGCAAGGCACGAAGGACTACATGCTAATATACAGGAGAAGTGATTCCCTAGAGATAAAAGGGTATTCAGACGCAGATTTTGCGGGGGACAGAGATGATAGAAAATCCACGTCAGGATACGTCTTCACTCTCGCTGGGGGAGCTATTTCGTGGAAAAGCTCCAAACAGTCAATAGTTGCATCATCCACGATGTATGCAGAATTCATAGCATGCTTCGAAGTCACGGGGCAGGCGATATGGCTAAAGAAATTTGTACCCGACTTGAAAGTGGTAGATTGTATTCACAAACCACTAAAGATGTACTGCGACAACCAACCCGCAGTATTTTACGCTCACAACAACAAGTCGAGTAATGGTGCCAAAACAATAGAGATAAGGTATTATGTTGTGAAAGATAAAATCCAGGATCAAACTATAAGTCTCGAGCATATAAGGACAAAGGATATGCTTGCGGATCCGCTAACGAAAGGCTTACCACCCAATGTGTTCAAGGAACTCATAGCCGGCATGGGTTTAAGGGAAAGCCTTATGATTCCTGGATAGGCCCAAAAGGAACAGAATTTGCTTCTGATCATAACGTATGTTGTAGCTGTATGATTCTAACGGCAATTAAGCTGTGACGATGAAACATGCTCTATGTACCAATATGTGATGAAACAAATAAACTAGAAAGTATAAGGTTAAAAGTAAAAGTTGAGATCAAGGGGGAGAATGTTAGGTTGATCTCTCCACCGAGTGGGCCCAACGGCCCATCGGGCCCTGATCTATTCGCGCCCTGATCGGGGGCGCCCAACCCTCTTATGGTTGGTGGGCCCCTGTGACCTGCGATATATAGAAAGGTGGGGGCCGGGGCACACGGTACGAGGTTCACCGCGCCGCCAGTCTCCCCACCGATATCCCCTTCCGATCTAGGGCAATCGCAGTGCTCACGGGAAGCACCACTGCCACCTCTCCATCTCGATCTTTCTGCTACCACCGGCCTCTACTTCACCATGGCCGGGTCTGGATCGAGCTCATCTGCACCCAAGGAAGGTAGGTGACCGGAAAGATCAAAGCCTACATCGATCCAGTGGGTCTAACACAAGTTGCACCGATGAAACCCAGGCCGTAACTGTACACGTCGGTACGTGCGCAGCACGCTCGCGCGTGTATGTAACCATCGTCGGATGTCTATCTTCGTAGGACATCCAAGAGCCACATGTGCATGACACATCTAAACGGAGAATCCCACGACGACCGCGTGGAGATTTCACTCGTCCATGCAGGTATTACCTACGCTTGCAAGACCGAACCGCGTTAATTCGATCGATCGATCCATTATCCTTTGCTTTCCTGCACTGCGCTGCATGTGGCTCAGCTCGCTCCCTTCCTTCCCCGAGGCTTCCTCAGTTGCTTTCACTTGCGTAACGCGGTAAGAATTCCCGGGCCGATCGACCCCTTATTTACGTAGTACCTTTTTTGATAGTGCAAACACGTCCTTCAGCTTACAAGACAATTGAACATTCATCAAATTTGGCCATGTTCATGAAACACAAATCACTTGCATGAGAGTTAGCAAATGCGTTTTAGTGGGCAGGGGTGTTTTACCCGTGCAATCCGGGCGCACGCAAATCAGTTGCATCGACTCATCGTGCCTGATACCGCGTGCCGATTGGGACGTACGCGTCCGTAGTATGTTAAATCGCCTGTCGCTCATGCCAACTAGGAAAAGCGCGTCCGTCTCGTTTGGCTACACTTAGAAGCGTCCGTGTCAGATTATCAGTATCATACTGCTTGGGGTTGGATCGGATACATCGATGGGACACGGTTAGCTTATAGATAACGCGCATGAGCAGAAGAACCAAGTGAGCCGCCAGGTCCCTAGTGTACTGCGACTGCGTGATTAGCCGCCATGCATCGTCTTGTCTCGATGTCTTTTCTGCGTGTGTTTCTTCGGAGCTTGTGTCACGGTTGCGCGCTGCGTCAGCGCGTACGTGCATGCAGATGGACGTTATCATGCCCCGAAACCATGCATGCATGAGAGAACTCCCAGCTGCGTGTGTTCTCTAACCTGTTTTTGAACCAATGACCACCCAACACCTTGCCCATCGGCAATCATACAATTTCTTTTTTGTTTCGGTTTTAACAACCTATTCAATCTGGAGAGGCTGACAAAGCAATGAGTCGGCCCGTACGTAGACTTGACGGCTCACTTAAACTTTGTTTAGACAGATTTTTTTTAAAGACGAATTTAGTAAAACAGATTGGGAACGACTAGTCCAGATATGGAAGCCGCCCATGGTTTTCCTTCCATCACAGACATCCGGGCGCCCGGCTGACTGACACGGCCAGTGAGATCGGGGCAGTGACGGTTCTGGAAGATCCCCTGATTTTACCGTGCGTGCTTGCGTGGAAGTTCAGTCCTTCCTCCTACTAGATAGTACGTACTATCTCAGTGAGTTGCCAGGTTCCAGGAACGTTCCGATTTCCTCTCCAAAGATGCCCTTTTCAGACATCACTCTCGCTCCGACCTCGGCGGCGTCCGCCGGCCTGTTACGCGGGTCACGCCGGCGCCTCGTGCCAAAGCGCGTCAGTGACAGAGCGTGACTGTGCAGGTGTAACTCTCGCCACGAGCGGATGCGGATGGTCAAGGGTCAATACAGAGTTTCCGTGTCGCTCCCACGCATCGCCCACGGCCCTAAATTCTACGCAGCGCGCGTCCTCTCGATGTGATATGTCCCTGGCCTCGCTCCTCTCTCTCTCTCGACAGTTATCACCACCAGACCCGATCATGAGTGTCTGACAAAAAACTAGCAGGGGTTACCGTCCAACAGAGCTACATTTTTTGAAAACTGACTAAAAACTGCCAACTTTTTTAAATTTTATGACTAAAAACTACTCCCTCCGTTCCAAAATATAAAAACGTTTTTGACATTATGCATAGTGTCAAAAACGTTCATATATTCTGCGACAGAGGGAGTATCATTTTCGGAAACTAGTCAGTTTAGGCAATTTAAACAAGTTTATGACATGTGGGACACACCCGTTAGATCAGACGTGGCGGCAAAATCAACTTCATTTATTTTGACCGTTACTACAGATAGGGCCCACATGTTAGTCTAAAAAATATGCTTATTTTTTTTAATCTCCAATCTCAGTTAAAAAAATACAACTGCTGTCCCTGACCCCGCACTGCACCTCTACTCCATCCCGCACCTCTGCTCCCGACCCCGCACCTCTCCTCCTGACGACAGCGGCGGCGCAATTGTGGACGAATGTTTGACCGGTACGTGCCGCGATGGCCGACACGTCGCCGACCGTGTCGCTCTCTTGGATGAGTTGGAGCTGGTAGCTGCTGCCCGATTAATCAAGGTAATTACGCGAAGATGGAGCCGATTATCAGTTCACGTCATGCATGACAATCGGGTCATAGATTCGTGCATGGTTGCGCGGCGTAGTGTTCATGCCCAGACTTGACCCTTGAGACATGCGGATGGGTGGCTGAGGCAATCATCGGTTGGAGCGGTCATGCATGGTTAGTGATGAGAGAGGGACGTACTACTCCTCCCGCCGTCTCGTGAAGAAAATGGACTGACTAGCAATCCAGCAACATTCGTATGAAACCTGTGTCAAGAGGAAATGAGGGCAGTTTGGTCATCTCCCGGAATTGGAAATCCAGCAACATTCTCAAGTTTTTTTGTTTTTGAATTGTGGATTCTCAAGCTGAATTAAGGGTGTTTGCTTCGCGGAAAAGAAAAATCCGTGGAGACCTTTTCCGGACACGACTCTCCTGACGTGCCGTTGGCACCATACTACCAGAAAATCCCCCAAAAATTAAGCTCTTCATGGAATCGACCTCACAACCCTTGGAGAAAAGGTACAAATTCTTACCGTTTGAGCAACCAAGTGTAAGCGACTAATACACAGCGCGAACATTTAAGAATAAATGCAGCGGCAGATTAAGAAAAAATCAAAAAGTTTCAACCATTTGTTGGAAAATTGTAAACATATTTTCTCAAAAATGTGAATAATGTCTGAAATATTGAAAAAAGTATAGAAATTCTAAAAAATATATATAAACGTGAAAAGTTTCTGAAAAAATTGAACAAAAGTTGGAAAACATGAACACAAATTCAAAACATGATTTTTTTTTTGAAGAAGTGAACAATATAAGCATGGCCAATTTTCTAAAACATGAACAAAAAGAACAAAGTTTGAAAAAGTGAACAAAAATTAGAAAACGTGAACAAAAAAATCAATGAAATTGTGAACAAATTTCGATTGCAGAACATTATTTTCAACTATGAACAACATTTGAAAAATCAATTTAATGTAAGGTGAACAGTTATTTGAACGGTGAACATGTTTTATACACAGTGATCATTTTTTCCAATATGGCGAACATTTTCCTATACACAGTGATCATTTTTGTAATGTACGATGATCATATTTTTATACACAATGAACATTGCTTTATCATACGGTGAACATTTCCCGGACATTTTTGAAACCTGAATAAAATTTGAAAAAAATGAACAAAATTTGTTATTCTAAACATTTTTTGAAGGTTTAAACAAATTTTAAAAACTTGATCAATTTTTAA
The DNA here is from genome assembly GCF_056163025.1 of Triticum urartu. Classification (NCBI taxonomy): domain Eukaryota; kingdom Viridiplantae; phylum Streptophyta; class Magnoliopsida; order Poales; family Poaceae; genus Triticum; species Triticum urartu. The sequence goes on along the minus strand of NC_141879.1, from coordinate 143,510,729 downwards.
ATTTTTGAATTTATGAAAAAAGATAAAAGATAAAAAACAAAAGGTGAAATAAGAAAATAAAAGAAAGAAAAAAATCATAAAACATGAAGAAAATCGGAAAACAGAAAAAAAACATGAGAAAACTGGTTCAGGGAACCTTCTAGAAGATTCCCAAAACAAGTTGCCCCCGAAGTGGGCAGGCGCGTGTGGCATCGTCGTCGCTAGTTCAGCGAAGCCGCGGCTACTTGATGCACGCGCGCGTCAAATAGGATCCGCCCTTCTCCACGCCGACCTTTGTTTCGATCCTGTTCATTCTGGCTTACATGGGCCTGGGACATACTTTGGATCAATACTGTGGGCCTAACCTCGCCACGGCGACTATATCTCGCATTAAGCAAGTCCGTAGAAAGTCTCGCGTCGAGGTTTTTTGTGGTCGTGGTTGTTACTTGGCCGACCCATTTTCGTGGAAAGTTTAAGAAAATAGAAGCGAAAAGGGGAGTACGAAGGATCAATCCCTGGTCGTCGTGAACATAGCAAGCGCGACTAGCCACCGCTCCCGCTCACAGTTCGTGATAACTAAAAGGGAGTGACCTACTTGAGGCAAGTTGATCCGAGTTTCTCCATTTTTTTTTCTTTTTTTGGTTTTCTTTTTCCATTTATTTCTTAGTTTTCTAATTTTTTTATTTGGTTTATTTCATTTCTTTTTTGGTTTTCTTTGTTTCTTTTGGTTTTCATTCAAGTTTTTTTGTATATGTCAACAACAATTATCTAATACACGTTTAACATTTTTCATATACACACATTTAAACTTTTTCAAATGTTTGATTAAAAAATTTCAAATACAAGACTAACATTTTTTGTATGCATGATTAACATTTTTCCTATACACACATTTTTTAAATGCTTGATTAACATTTTCCAAATACAAGATTAACATTATCTAATACATGGTCAACATTTTCTATGCACATTCTAAATTTTTGTTCAACCACTTGATTAAAAAAATTAAAATTTAATATTCATATTTTTTAACACATGATCAACATTTTTTCTAAACACATTTAACATTATTGAAATGCTTGATTAACATTTTTCAAAAACTTGTTCAACATTGTTTCAAATGCTTGATTAATATTTTTATGTACATGATCAAATTGTTCCATCATTTTAAATATATGGTCAACATTTTTTTATAAACATTCAACATTCAAATACTTGTTCAGCATTTTTTTCAAATTCTTGATTAGAATCTTTATATACATGATAAAAAAATTCATCATTTTTTAATACATGGTCAACAATTTTTCTATACACGTTGAATATTTTTCAAATGCTTGATTGAAATTTTTAAATACTTTTTCAATATTTTTCAAACATTTGTTCAACTTTTTTCAAATTCTTTTTAAGAGTGTTTTCCGTAATACGTATATTTTTAATATTTTGAAGTATGAAAAAATACAAAAAAGCAAAAAAAAATAGGAAAAGGTGGTTGTGGCCTTCCTTTTTAGACACCACTCTCGCTCGGCGTCCGCCGGCCTATTTCACGGGTCATGTCGGCGCCTCGACCCTCGTGTCAAAGCGCGTCAGTGACAGAGCGTGATTGTGCAAGTGTGACCATTCGTTTCAGTGACTCGTTGCGGGCGTGCGGATCAGATGGTCTAACAGGTCAAGGGTCAAGACAGAGTTTCCGTGCCGCTCCCACGCATCGCCCACGGCCGTAAAATTTCTACGCAGCGTGCGTCCTCTCGATGTGATATGTCCCTGCTTTGCTCCTCACGACGGTTACCAGCACCAGACCGGATCACTGATCCTGCTCATGCTTCTTCCTTCACATTCGCACATGCGCAGGCGATGCCGATCGGTCGGGTCGGTGCGCGCTCGGCTCGTTCATACGGCGGCGTCGGCGCAATTGTGGACGAATGTCTGGCCGGTACGTGCCACGAGGGCCGACACCTCGCCGACCGCGTCGCTCTCTTGGATGATTTGGAGCGGGTGGCTCTTAGCTGCTACTCGATTAATTAAGGTAATTACGCGAAGATGGAGACGATTTTCAGTATACGTCATGCATGACCCATCGGATCATAGATTCATGTACATCGTTGCACGGGCGCCGTGTTCATGCTGAGACTTGACCCTTGAGAGCGCGGATGAGCGGGCGAGGCAATCATCGGGTGAAGTGGTTGTGCATCGAGATGGGAATTTGAGATAGGGACGTACTACTCCGGCCGGTCTCGTGAAGAAAATGGACTGGACTCTAGCAATCCAGCAACATTCGCACGAAACGACTTGCGTGATAGAGAAATGGTGGCACTTGGTCATCTCCCGGAATTCTCAAGTTTTCCATTTCTTTTTCCTTTTTTCTTTTTTGATCTAGCAAGATGCCCTGCGCATTACACGGAACATCAAGATGCATTTTCTTTTTTACAAAATACCTGTTGTGATTGACCCATGCATAAATAATCTCATGTGTAAAAACTAATGATATCTTTAGAATTTTATCAATAAAATGATATCTCGAGAATTTCATCAAAAAAATGATATCTCGTGAGAGATGAGAAATAAGGTGAGGAGGAGTGGAGCGCGGTGGTGATTGGTGGTCGGACTTAGTGGAGACATGGGGATGAACGACGCCGTCAGCGGCCACCATGCCAAATTGTTTCAGAAGCTTTCTTTTTTAATTACTCAACAACGAAGTTGTGGTAGATAAGGATGAACGAGAGAGCTGCGGGTATCTTTTTGCAAAATTTCTATAGTTTGCTTTCTATCCATTAAATATAGATCGAACGGTCTATATTATAAGATGGCAGGCACATCATCATCATCAACTTGACTTTTATAAGAGTAAAGATTATGGATTCTCAAGCTAAACGGTGTTCACTGTTTTACGAAAAAGAAAAATCCGTGGATACCTTCTCCACAACTCCACGCCTGCTTCTGATTGGTCCATTCTGGCTTACATGGACCTGAGATACACTCTAGATCAATACTGTGGGCTTGACCAAGCTGGCCTACATGCGCGCCCCTATGTCTCGCTGTAAGCGAGATAGAGCATGTGAACGCTATTTCTCGCATCAAGCGAGATAGACGGTAACTCTCGCAGCGAGCAACAGCAGTATCGGGCTGGCCAGTGAACGCATTTTTTCAGCAACAAAAACATGTTGAACAAGTATTTAAAAAATATTGAACAAGTATTTGAAAAATGTTGAACAAATATTTGGAAAATGTTGAATAGATATTAAAAAATGGTGAACAATAATATGAAAATTGTTGAACAAGTAATTAAAAATGTTGAAGAAGTATTCAAAATATTGACTAAGTATTAAAAATGTTGAATAAGCATGTGAAAAAATCGAACAAGTATTTGAAAATGTTGATGAAATACTAAAAATATTGAAAAACATTTGAAAAAATGCTGAATAAGTATTAAAAAATGTTGAAAGAGTATTGGAAATATTTTGAACAAGGATTAAAATATATTGAAAGAGTATTTGAAAACTATTTAACAAGTATTTGAAAAATGTTGAATTAGTATTAAAAATGTTGAATGAGCATTTGAGAATGTTGAACAAGTATTTAAAAATGTTGATTAAGTATTGAAATGTTAAAAAATTGTTTGAAAAATGTTGAACAAGTATTTAAAAAATGTTGAAAAAGTATTAAAAATGTTAAAAAGAATTAAAAAATGTTGAACAAGTATTTTAAAAATGTAGAAAAAGTATTTGAAAAATGTTGTATAAGTATTAAGATATTCGAAAAATGTTAATATGCCTTCGGACAATGTTGAATGTGTATACAAGAAAAGATTATCGCTTATTAAAAAAATGTTCGTGTTTTGTTATCATTCTTTTTCTCATTTTTTCTGCAAGCAAAAAAACAAATCAGAAAATGTTATAAAGAGAGGAAAATGATGGTGTGGCCTTTCTCGCGCGTGGGCCGGTCCAATTAGCCCTATCCTTCAGGGAGCTTTCCCTCTCTCTCGCAGGAAGCGAGAAATAGGGGCCTCTGTCGCGTCGGGGGGCTCATGGGGCACGGTCCAGCGGCGCGGGAAGCTCCAGCTTCCCATTCTGTTTCTTTTTCTTTCCATTTTCCGTATTCCTTTTTTGTTTTTTGGTTATTTTTTGTTTATACTTTAAAATATTATATATATATATATATATTGGAATAAAAACTCTATACAAATATGTTCAACAAATATTTGAAAAATGTTGAATAGGTATTAAAAATTGTTGAACAAGTATTTAAAAATGTTGAAAAAGTATTTAAAAAGTTGAACAAGTATTGATTTTTTTGAATATTTATTAAAAAATGTTGAAATGATGTGTGAAAAAAATTTCAAAAAGTATTTTTAAATATTAAAAATGTTGAAAAAGTATTTGAAAAATGATGGATAAGTTTAAAAAAATGTTGAATGAGTATTTCGAAATGTTGAACAAGGATTAAAAAATGTTGAAATAGTATTTGAAAAATATTGAATAAGTATTTGAAAAATGTTGAATTAGTATTAAAAAATGTTGAACGAGTATTTGAAAATGTTGAACAAGTATTTGAAAATGTTGATTAAGTATCAAAATGTAAAAAAAAAATTGAAAAATGTTGAAGAAGTAGTAAGAAATGTTGAACAAGTATTTTAAAAATGTCAAAAAAGTATTAAAAAATGTTGAACGAGTATTTGGAACATATTAAAAATTATTTGTAAAATGTTGTATAAGTATTAAAATGTTAAATAAGCTTACCAGAAAATGTTATTGCTTATTAAAAAAATGTTTTTGACATATACGAAAATGTAGAATGGAAAAAAACATAAGAAAAAACAAAAAGAAAAACAAAAAATGAAGAAGAAAGAAGAAAACCAAACAAAAAATGGAGAAGAAAAATAAAATGAAAAAACGAAAAGAAAAAAAACAGAAAAAGGAACCTGTGAAAACAATGAAAAAACGGCTTCATTTGCCTCAATTAGAACACGCGCCTCAGAGTTATTACGTGCGAGACTTCGGCGTAGTGGATAGCAGTGCTAGCTATCGCCCACGCTTAATCTAACTCGGTGGCGGTAGTTGATTCCCTGCCGAGTAATATTGAATAGCCCAATTGAGATGATGTTTGGTTTTTTAGTTCTAGGACTTTTTCTAGTCCCAACTAAAAAGTCTCTAGTCTTTAAAAAGTCTCTTCCTGTTTGTTTTCAGAGACTAGAAAGTCTCTAGTCCTTTCCTAGAGGTTTAAATGACCATATTGCCCATAGTATATAGAAAAATGACAATCAAACAACACTATGGGATGGCGGGCCAATGGGTGCATGGAGAGGCATTGTTGGAAAAGTCCCAAAAAGACTCTCCTTGAAAGTCTTCTTCATTTAGTCCCAAATGCCTAATTTAGTCCCTAAAAAGTCTCCCCCGTTTAGTAAAAAAGTCTATAAGAGAGACTTTTTTTAATCCCTACATAAAAAAGTCCCTGAAAACAAACACCTCCTTACTTTGGAGTCAAGCAAAAGTTTCCCGGCAAGAATCTCTTGAAATAGAAAGCTTTTAATATGCTGCGCTATCCACTCATTGATACCCAAAGGGCTTGTTGCCTTTAAATAAGGAAAACGCTTCTATCCAGCGCGCCGGCCGCGCGCGGAGCCTACGATACAATGCGATCGAAACGTTTTCCTGCCCCCCACCTCGCACGCACTATGCATCCTTATCCCTTCACAAGCAGTCCCCTCCACTGCTTTTTCTTCCTCCTCGTATCTCTACAGCCGCCGCTCTTTTCTTCTCCATCATCTCTGCAGCCCCCCTCTCCTTCCTGCTGCAGCCACTTCCGGCTATGCACTTGATGAGTGTGCTGCGACGAGACTTCTCTCGAGCAGACGCCCAACACTAGGAGCCGGCACTGTGCGTTTGTAGGTGCCACAAGCACAGGCTGTCGGGCTGGAACAACGACAGCACCATGTCGCGAACTGACCATGCCGGCGAGCTGAAAAACGGGTGCTTCAACCATAGATGCGGTATGCTGAAACCTGCCGACGGAGAAGCTGCAACGGCCACACCAAGAGCTAGAACCAGTGTGTGCCTGCTGGAATCGACACACGCATCGTGCTGGAACCGTGTTTTGGCGATGCTGGAACCATGTTCAGGCAGTGCTGGAAGGGAGGCTGACGATGCTTCAGAGCTCCAGGCCGGTGGGCGAAATGCTGGAACTAGTAGACAAAAATGCTGGAACCAGCAACTCCCGAAGCTGCATCAGAAGCAATGGTGCTATGCCCGGCGATGATTTTTTTGCTGAGAACCGGCTATGAGCGGAGTTGCAACCATGCGATGCGTATGCTGGAACCGGCGTGTGTTTTTGCTTCAACCTTGTTTTGATTTTACTGGAACCGGCTCATGTTTTTGCTTCCACCCACCCCCGCCCAAAATCTCCTCCCACGGTGTTTTTTGCTGGAACCGGCGGACGATTTTGCTACAACCGTTTTGATTTTTTGTTACTGCCTGTGTTTGTCGAATTTTTTGCTACATCCCATCTCCATGGCATGCGAGACCCAGGACTGTGTTTCTTGATGCAACCTTTTGTCAGTTTTTTGTTACCAACGGGTGTTGACGATTGCTACATTCATTCTCATGAGATGCTACGTCCCTTTTTTTCCGATCGATTATTTTTGCTACAACCATGCTTGATTTTGCTGGAACCGAAGTCAAATTTTGCTACTTCCATCCACGGCGGCGTTGCTCGACGGTGGCGATGGATTTTTGTTGCTGCAACCGTATCGGAGTTTTGCTACTACCAGAGATGTCATTTGCTACTAACAGACACTAGTAGAAAAGGGGGCTTTGGTCCAGGCCGGGTAAGCCCATTAGTCCCGGTTCAGTCCAGAACCGGGACCAATGGGTGCATTTATCCCGGTTCGTGCGGCTAAGGCATTAGTCCCGGTTCACCTGGGCCCTTTAGTCCCGGTTCGTGCCACGAACCGGGACTAAAGGGTGCGATGCCCATTAGTCCCGGTTGGTGGCACCAACCGGGACTAAAGGTTAGACCTTTTGTCCCGGTTGGTGCCACCAACCGGGACTAATGGGCTTTGAGGCATTAGTCCCGGTTCATGGCACGAACCGGTACTAAAGGTCCCATTTTCGAACTCTCCCCCCCCGGTGGACCGCCTTTTCAGTTTTAGAAAAAACAAAAGAAAATGATGGAAATGTCAAAAAAAAGTTTCGCATGTGATATGTGGTTTAGTTGTTGGGAAAATTTACAAATATGAATTTCGACTTTATTTATAAAATCTCTCTAGAATTTCTAAAATGGGCATAACTTTTGCATACGAACTCGGATTAAAAAGTTTTTTATATGAAAAATCATCTACTCGAAAAGTTACATCCGATGGAGACCGCCTACGGCCTGTTTGCAAATTTGTAGAATCCTCAAATTCCAAAAGGAAAAAAAGTTATGCTCAAATTTCAGTTTTTTTAATTTTTTATTAAATCTGGTCAAACTACTTATTCAAGAAGTATTAGTGTTACTAAATAATTATTCAAGAATATTAGTGTTATTAAATAATTATTTCAGTTTTTTTGAATTTTGGTCAAATTTGGTCAAACAATGGTCAAACTACTTATTCAAGAAATATTAGTGTTACTAAAAAATTATTGTTTTTTAGAAAAATAGTTTCAAACTCAAACAGTGAAATGTGTGACTTCATGCTCAAGCTAAATTCCTGAGGGTTAATAGGATTGACATCTTACTATTGTCAGGAAAACAACGAGTGCAGACTTGGAAACGAGGGAGAATAGAACCCGAAAGTTAAGCGTGCTCAGGCTGGAGGAGTGGGAGGATGGGTGACCATCCGGGAAGTTAGATGATTTAGAATGATGAGGGGTGATTAGAGATTAAATTGAGTGCGACCTTGACGGCGCAATGTGGAACCTGTGGGGAAATATGCTGGAACCAGGTGGCCTGAATACTTTGACCATTGCAAAATGAGCTTCAACCAGCGACTTGAAATGCTACAAGCGGCAAATTTGGTTGCTGGAACCATATATAGTGATTTTTTGCGAGTTACTTCGTCGTCTCCATCGGTCCATCGATTACGGAGATAAGCTGTAAGCAGGGGACGGCGTCGGAGCTGCAGGCAGGGGACGACGGTGGAGCTGAGCTGCAAGCAGGGGATGACGACGGAGTTGCAATCATCGATGAGGCGGGAGCTGCATCTGGTGGCGCGCATGAGGATTTTTCATGCTGGAGCCGGCGAGGATTCGTGCCTCCATGGATCATTTTTTTTTCGAGCAGGAGGAGGAGATTGCGTGAGGGCGGCGAGCGGCGGCGAACGTCGGCGAGCCCGGCGTGCGGCGGTGCTTCGGACTCGATCGCCTCACGGGGGATTATGACATGGGGTCGATAGCACCGGAGCCTCCTGTCGCTGATGTGTGGCGCTCGCTAAAGAAGGACAAAGCGGGGGAGGCATATCCGATGGCTAGCAATCTAGGAATCCTACGGTCCTAGATGGACCGGCCGAATCGTTCCGCCGGTGCGCCGGCGCAGAGTAGCGCCCTTTGAATAAACCCAGCGTCCACACCAAAATACTTTAAACCGAATGAACAAAATAGATCCATCAAATTAAAGCAATATAAAAAGGATTACACACGAATATGCTGTGGTTTGTTTTATACTCCAAAAGGATCCATCAAAATAGATGCCGTCACATACCACACGAGAAAATTGTATTGCATCAATAGTAAACACAAGTCACACAAATAATATACCTTCGAGGTTTTAACATAGGGTAAACATCAGGAAACAACTAGTACAAGCTCTTGAGTACAAAATCATAGGGTATTACATAGGGCAGTCTTATTTTGGTTGAGAGGTTCTTGCTCTTACATCATGTGCTGATAATTAAAATACAACTAGTTCATACGGTGGCTCACTCGCTCCCCGAAGCGTTCCAGCAGCAAAAGGCGCGCAAAATGCGCCTCAGAACATCACCTCGGCGGTGGTGCTGGCGTCGCGGATGTTTCTTCTTGCTACCGGGGCCGTCGCTGTTGCCGCCGGTGGCATATGCCTCCGTATGCATATATTGTATATGGACTGTTAGCTAGTACAGGAAATGTTCCGAAGTGGTTACTTGCTCCAAGAATGATGGATGAGCTTATATATACGGGGGTTCAGAGCAACAGATGGTTAGAACATAATGGACGACCGAACAAATGCAGTACCTAAAAAGGTCAGTGCGCTTTCGGCAGTATCGAAGCTCCAAGAGTTCAAGTGAGTGGGGCAGTAACTCGTTTTGCATTCCGGATAAGCTAAGGCCAGATGAACCGCCTAACAAAAAGTTTACACTCCCATGGGAAGGTAACGACGGATCTCTTAATTTAATCATGATTAGTTCAGGTATGAGGTATCTATACCAAACATGGGCTCTACAAAACGGGTCGAGGTGCGCAGAAGTTATGGCATCTAATCTTCTCTCGTCAGAGACCATTATGCGCTGTGGCATCTAATGATGTGCGCTTTAGTCGCTGTACTGGTAAAGATGGATTACTTAACACTTGTTGTGATTGCGGTATCTGAACAAGGGCATCAATAACCTAAATGGTCGGCGAGTTATGGAAGGGCGCTGAAAGTTTTCCTGGTAATTCCGGTGTTTGCATTCGACGCTGAATAGTCTCGCTTGACCAATGACCGTATATAGACGTTGATCTCCATTTTGCGAGGAAGGAATCATACATTGTTCAGATCGCACTTTTCGACAGAAAGTGCGATTCGGATGATCTGGAGAAACAGATAGGCAGTACGTGATTTTGCAAAAACAACATTACGAAGACCCATGGTTGACCTTGACCAAGTCTACTAATTAATCTTTCCTAGCTCCGGTGCTGGATTCAGAATTTTGGGCCGAGGCCGATATGAATTGTCGATATGCAACTAGCCTGACCCAATTTTTATGTTCAGCCTCAACGAGTAACTCCTTACTCTGACTCAATTATGGATTTAGAGTGAACACGCAACTGAGTCAGGATCATGCGGCAAGTTACATGTCGAGAGTGTACATGCAACTTAGTCAGCAAGTTTGCGTACTGCTCAACTAACTCTGGAGTAAGCAAAAGTCTTCAATCACTAGTCAGGGCATCTCTCTAACACAGATCCTTATATGACTCGCAAAAATCAGGACCGAGCTGCCCGAACATAGTTTTTCCATAATTCGGACGCAAATCAGGGAGAGGTTTGCGGGCATCTGGACCTCCTTCATGCACGCGTCCGACAACACGGTCCCACCCAAAATTGTCTCCTGCCCAACCACACCTCCACTCCCCCGCTGCATTCATACCGTCCCAAAGCGAACGCGGTCGGTCAATACAGCCGACATTGGAGCAGCGCGCCAGCCGTGAACGCGGCCCATGCCTCTTTTGCTCGGTCTTCGTGCCTATCCATGTTGGAAATATGCCCTAAAGACAATAATGTTGTATTTTTTATTTTCACATTTATAGTTAAGAGTTTATATTCTATACTAGAACTGCTATGATCCTGAAATGTGCGATTCGGTGAAAAAAAATCATAAACATGTGTGGAATGATAACAAGTATAACCTGATTCCTAGTCTGGCTTCTAGGACTAGCTCAACTGTTGTTTGTCATCATGTTTTTTCAGATCTTGGGATATTATTAATTGTAACGTTAATTGCAAAACAATTTTAGGAGTATGACTTTATAAGAATGATCGTATTGAACTGACCCTACTTGTTTGTTATACTTTGAGATACTATCATCACAAGTCAATCAATATAACACAGACTTAACATATGCTTTAGTTTCTTAAACCATGAGATATCTAAGTCATTTCTTACCGTACGATGGACTTTGGGGTTGCTCAAACGTCATATATAACACGGTGACTAGGTCACATGGATGCCGGAACATGTCAATCAGAAAGACAAACAAAATCGGTAACGAGGAGACCGGTATAGTGAGCATGGGAATGACTAAAGAGGATACCGATACATCTCAACTCGGATTTTGTAAAGTATCGCGAAGCAAAGGGAATAACACATGATAACCAACGGTTCATTCAAATATGATTTGTGTATTCATAGAGATCAATATGGATGTCCACGGTTTTGCTATTGGCCATTGAACAAAAGGAGTTTCGTTCATATCTATGTTTTACTGAACCTATAGGGCCACAAGATTAAGGGAATCATGATTTGTTGAGTATTAGTAGAGTAAGAGTTATGAGAATATATTCACGAAATAGTTTCAAGAATATTATAAATAGTTTCGAGAGAAACTGATAGCATTTCGGAGTTACAGGAAGAGTTTTGGGGTTTACTGGGTAATACTGGGAATTGATATATAGGTGAGAAATATTTCCAAAGATGTTAAATTAATAATAAAATGTTATCATATTAATTAGGAATATTTTACAATTAATTAAGTTTTTATCAATTTTGCCATCGATTATATAACACTACTCAGTTTTTTCACTAAAAAATTTCACTATTAAAAAATGTCATTGTTCCGTTAGACACAATCTCAAAAAGACTATTTTTCAATCGTCAGGTCAACGGACATTGACCGAAGGTAGATGACAGGAATACCCCTGATTTCAATTGCACTGTTTCGAACCCGACACCTCGCTGTCGATGGGAGCGCATGATTACCATTCCAACCAACCCAAGAATCCGTTCAAAAATAGAATTCTGTTCTGATAGTGTAATCTACCTTGTCCTAACTAAAGAACCTAATCCTTTGCACGACCCGCTCATGCCATTTTTCCCAGTCGGAACCACAATTCCTGCCACGGCCGTCGCCTGCCTAACCCCTCACCTGGCACCGCCGGTCGCCGGGCTGGCCGCCCAGCTCCGGCACGCCTCCACTCGCCACAGCTGTGGCGCCTCCGGCTGAGCGCCGCCGTGCTGCTCACCGAGTGCCGCCACCCGCCGCAGCTCAGCTCTGCCTCCGACCTAGCAGGCAGCTCCGACGCTTCTCCCGGTTGACTCTGCGGCTCCTCCTAAGTCTTGAAGTGCAATTTTCCATGGCAATGACGACGAACAGCAGGCCCAAATCGAAGAGTTCTATCGGCCACCGAACGCCCCAACATGGCATAGGCTCTCAAATTCCTTCATTGTTAGTATACTAAGAGCAACTCTAACGAGCTGACCTAAATAGACGGCGCATTTGTCCGCCTTTTGTCCGTTTGGATCATCCGTCCACTCGGTATCCGCTCAGTTTTGCATTTGAGTCGGCAGTGCGCCCAACGCGCCGACTCATATGTTCCGGCGTGGCCGGCTGGCCACCCAATTGTACATTGATTTGCATTCAACATATTATCAAATGACAATGTTTAGTCTGGCCGCCCAAATAAATAGTATAGTTTTACAAGCCAAATAAAAATAAAAATGTTTCACATAGTTTTGCAAACGAATAAAAAAAGATACATCTATTGGTTGCCAACATGAGCCCACATATGCTCAACCAAATCATTTTGCAGTTGCACGTGAGTTTTCCAATCACGCATGTCTTCATGAAATTGAGTGAGCTGTTCAAATGTTGCCGCTATTCCATGCTCAGGCACAACATTCTCACCCTGAAACTGAAAACCTTGATCGTACAGACGTTCCGGACGCTCGTCTTCTACGATCATATTGTGCATGATCATACAAGCAGTCATCACCTCCCACAGTTTCTGCGTGCTTCAAGTATTAGCAGGATATCGAACGATCCCCCATCGAGATTGCAAAACACCAAAGGGACGCTCGACATCCTTTCTAGCACTCTCTTGCTCTTGGGCAAATCTTTTCCTTTTCTCTCCGACAGGGTTGAGTATTGTTTTGACAATAGTGGTCCACTGAGGATAGATACCGTCACCCAGATAGTACCCTTTGTCGTAGTTGTGGCCGTTGACGGTAAAGTTCATCGGTGGGTTGTTGCCTTCGGCAAGCCTAGCAAACACCGGCGAGCGCTGAAGCACGTTGATATCATTGTGTGATCCAGCCATGCCAAAGAAAGAGTGCCAGATCCAGAGATCTTGAGACGCCACGGCCTCTAGTATGACAGTGCAAGCCCTAACATGTCCCTTATACTGCCCTTGCCAAGTAGAAGGGCAATTCTTCCACTCCCAGTGCATGCAGTCTATGCTGCCAAGCATCCCCAGGAAGCCCCTGCTGGCATTCATCGCCAACAAACGGCCTGTATCTTCAGCTGTCGGCTCTCTCAAGTACTCAGGGCCAAACACGATAATAACAGCCTTGCAGAACTTATACAGGGACTCTAGGCATGTAGACTCACTCATACGGACGTACTCGTCATTGAGACCACCGGGCACTCCATATGCAAGCATTCGGATGGCGGCAGTGCATTTCTGATAAGAGGAGAAACCAATCTTGCCGAAGGCATCCTCTTTGCACTCAAAGTAGTCATCATAGCCGACCACCCCCTCTCTAATACGGTTGAAAACATGCCTACTCATACGGAACCGGCGGCGGAATTTATGATGTTGGAACAACGGGTTTGTTGCATCAAAGTAATCCTTCCAAAGAAGGAAATGCCCGCACTCTCGGTTGCGATTCAACGCCGGAAGGTGGCCCGGAATGGAGCCACGGAGCAACCGAATGGACCAACACGGCAGCCAATATCTCCTCCTCCTCGTCGGACGACGAATCATCGGAGTCGCAAAGGAAATTGTGGAAAAAGAACTCGTCGGCGGAGTCCATTTCGTACCTTGGCAAACTGTCGAACAACTTGCGGGATGAAGGAGACGGCCGTCGAGGGGAGTCGCGGCGCCCACAGACCAGCTAGCTGCCCTGCCGACGTCCGACGAGTGTGACGGCGTCCGACGAGCGTGCCGGTCGGATGTGGCAGGGGCGGCGAGGCAGCTTCTTGGTCGCGGGCGGCTGTGCAATGGGGGAAGCGGCGGTGGGAAGCAGTTTGCTCCCCAGTGGCAAAACGGCGGCAGAGGGCGACGGGGGGGGGGGGGGGAGGGGCGGCGTTGCTAGGCGGATGTGGAGGCGGTGGCAGCTGGAAGAGTCGCCGAAAAAATGGGCGACGGCTTCGGCGACGGAGGAGGCGGGTGTTGGCCGGAGGGTGAGACGGGAGGCCAATGTGCCACACACCAGCGGACCCGAGAACAGGAGTAGGCGAGTATGCGCACGTCCGTCGCGTGTCCGCGCCGACGCAAATCCGACTCAAAAATGGGTCAGGAATAGGTCGCTCGCGGACGGAAAAACGGAAGCGCGTCCGTTTAGATCGGCGCGTTGAGCCGCTTTTTGTGTCCACGTTGATCCAAACGGACGGCCGCGGACAAAATAGATCGCCCCATTAAAATTGCTCTAATTCTCAGTGTGCGTGTGTGGTTCAATATAGCTTGTAGAGGTCAAAATTCCTGTGTAGAATTTGTAGTAGCTGCCGTTGCCTTATTGATAACCGCGTGCTAGGCTGCTAGCTAGCAACAAGAAAAGACACGACACGCTGCTGTGTTAGAATACTATTCCATCTACACGATATAAGGGATGTATCTCCTTTCACATAAAAAGATTTCTGTAGCTCAGCTGGTTAGCTCTCGCGTCGTGCAGGCCGTGGTCTTGGGTTAGAAGCCCCGCCCTGCCAATTTTCATTTTCTCTTTTCATGTGCCCCTGACAGATGGGCCTACAAGTCAAAAGAGAGAGAAAGGGGGGTTGACAAATGGGATAAGGGTATTTTCGTCATCTACCTTCAGTCAACCTCCATTGACCTGACGGCAACGGTGGAAAATGATATTTTTGAGGTTGTGTCCAACGAAACAATGACATTTTTGAGTAGTGGAAATTTTTAGTGGCAAAACTGCTACGGATGACAAAATTGATAAAAACCCATTAATTTAATATCAACATGTCAAAGAAATAATAAAAGGCCAAATGGTGAAGAGTTATTGGGCCCTAGGGCCGATAACACTTGGGGCACCCAACCCCCTAGCTTGTATGACAAGATAGAGGATGGCAAATTGGAGTGGGGGAGGGACAACTCCTCCCCTCTAGGGCTGGCGCAAGGGGGGGAGATTCCTCCACCTTGTGGTGCCCGTCCTCTTCCCTCCAACCTATATATGCTATAGGATTTGGCCCATTTGTCTACACAAGTTTTGGAGCCTCCTCTATTTAGGACTTCATTTGCAAGCTGCTCGGATAATTTCATTATCTTCGCAAGCAAGATCGCACCCTTCGTTACGAGCTTGTACATAGGCTTCTAAAGCGACCCATTTAGCTGCAATCTCTAGTTCTAATTATAATTCTAAATTGGAGTTGATCTAATTAGAGCTAGAGCTAGATCTCTTTAATCCTCATAATAGAAAAGCCTTGTGTGGTTCTCTTCTTCTCTCTCGAACTCGTCGCCTATGATTAGTTATGTACGGCAAAGCGCTGCCGGATCGTGAAGCCTGTAACGCTTCCAATTGTAGAGAGGCTGTCCTTTAGATCGGTCTTCGGTTTGAGGGATCGTTCATGAACGGTTCGAGGGACTTCAAGTATGATCTACACCAACTCTTCTTCCGCTTCAACTCGAAGTTGGTAACGATCCGATCTAAACCTATAATGCATCTTCATAGTGTTCCTGGTTTGATCGGAAGAGAATTTTGTTGTTTTCTACTACATTTTCCAACAGTTCAATGTCGGAGCGTTGTAACCGGCAACAAGACTGCTTTCTACCCATTGAAGCCGATTGCCCATCCGTCTAATCGTCGACATTAAATAGGCGTGCCGGCGAGCCTTGCGTCCACACTGAAACAACCCACCGCTTGGCCTAGCCAACACCCGCTATTTAAACGTGGCCATTCACGGCACGATCCGCACCAGACCAGGTCCACTTCCTTTCCTCCTCCATGCACCCCCGACGGAATGACGTCGAGCTCCAGCATGTTGTGGGAGGGCCTCTCGATGGAGCAAAAGCACAAGTTGGCCAGCCATCCGGCCAACTCGCTAGACCGTCGTGCGTGGCAGATAGAGGCCGGATTGTCGGTGAGCTTGTCAAAGGTCAGCGACGACGAACTGACGATGGAGGAGGCGGCCGACGTTAAGTCAGCGCTCGTACCCACGTGAGTCCATGCCAGCTTCACCATGGAGTAGGTGCAGGATCACTTCAACATCGTCATGACGGAAGTGCAGCCGGCGCCGCCAATGTCGGCATTTCAGATGGAGCAGGAGGGGACCAACGCTACAACCTCGACCTCCTCGCGCATCACCGGACGGTGTAGGGGAAAATCTACGGCGAGTTCGCGAGCGAGGAGGCTGCGGAAGCCATGGTCGCGGAGGACCCAAACTTTGTCGACTAGCAGAGGGCGCTCTACGAGGCCACATGTAGCGCTCTCGCCGTATACAACGCAATCACAATGAAGGTAGGCGTGGAGGAGGCGCAGGCGATCACAGACGGAACGTGACTACTGACATCGGCAACTCCGTGTCCTTCGTGCCGCCCGCGCTGTTCTCGTCGGGCAGCAACGACCACGAGGCCGACCCATCCACGTCGATTGTGGACCTCACCTCAACTAGCGATGTTCCAAGCCAGGCGGCGAACTCCAGCGAGGAAGAGTAAGACATGGGATACAGACGTGGGCATGTCTGTGTCCCATGTCTTACTCTTCCTCGCCGGACGTGGTGACGGTGTCATACACCAGGGGTGGCTCACCGAGGGGAGCCTGACAGAAGACCAGCCAAGGAGCCCACAAGGCCCAACGACAGTTATGGTTCGCTGAAACACAACTGTGCCATTCGAAAAGTGAAATGCAAAATTGTGCTTCACGGTGAAACATAGTTGTGCTTGCGCTTGTAGCATAGTTGTGCTTCTCAAAAAAGTGAAAAGCACGGGCTTCCACGTGAAGCACGACCGTGCTTTCTGAAAAGTGAAACGGCACAAAAACATGCTTCAAGTTTTTCGTTTCGTTTTTTGGTTTCAGGTTTATTTCTGATTTCCCCTTTTTTATGTTTTCGGATTAGTTCATCCAAACATATTAACATGAGGTCCTCTTTTGAAGACCCCGATGCGAGAAATGTAACGGTGAAAATGGTGCGTGATTTGGACACACGGTTTGATAATTAAAAAAACAAATTTACGAAAAAGCACAAAACTGTTCGGTTGTGACAAGTGTGTCACATGCAGCGCACCACTTGTAACCACCCGAAAAGGCGGGAGTGAGCTTTGCAAAGAGTATCAACATTTTTTTTTTCAGGAATGCAAAGAGTATCAACTAGTGTTTTCGATATTTTCTAGGCCCTAGTCAGGTAAATGCTTCCCCAGCCAAATAAAGTTGAATAGTCCAACTGACTCTTCACTAAAGCAAAAGTTACCCCGCATGGATCTCCTCAAATAAAAAGCTATCGATATGCAACGCTATCCACTGATTGATACCAAAAGCACTTCAAAAAAAAAAATCCGGCAAAAAAGCGATTACTTCCATTGAATAAACCCTTGTAAAACAAGCAGAGCATCTACACAAAAAACTTTAAGGAGAAAGAAGTAAATAGTTCCATCAAATTAAAGCGATATATAAAAATGATCACACAAGAGTATGCTGCGGTCTTTTAGATGCCGTCACACGCCACATGTGAAAATTGTACATCAATACCAAAACAAGTCCGCTGGAAAAAAAATTACAAACACAAGTCACACAAATAATATACCTTTGAGGATTTAACATAGGGCAAACATCAGGAGAACTACCGGTACAAGTTCTTCGAGTACAAAATCGTAGGGTATTACATGGGCTTGCTCTTACATCATGTGGTGATAATTAGAATACGAGTATTACATACGGTGACTCACTCGCTCCCAGCGTTCCAGCAGCAAAAGGCGCGCAAAATGCGCCTCAGAACATCACCTCGGTGGTGGCGGCGGCGCGGCAGTTCCTTCTTGCTATTCGCACCGTCGCTGTTGCCGCCGGTGACATACGCCTCCGTATGCATATATCGTGTATGGACCGTTAGCTGGTGCAGGAAATGTAAGAAGTGGTTATACCCACTCCAAGAGTGATGGATGAGCTTATATAGGGGTTCAGTGTAACAGATGGTTAGAGCATAATCGGCCACCAAACAAAATGCAGTCTCTTGGAACCAAAAAAGGGCAGTACACTTTCGGCAGTATCGAAGCTCCAAGAGTTTAAGTGAGTGGGGCAGTAATTAATTTTGTAGTATGGATAAGCTAAGGCCACATGAACCTTGCATCCAAAGGTTTAAACTCCCATGGGAAGATAACGGTGGATCTATTAGTTTGAGGATTAGTTGAGGTACGAGGCATCTATACCAAACATGGGCTCTACAATGGGTCGAGGTGTGCAGAGATTATAGCATCTAATCTTCTCGTCAGATACCATTAGATGGGCGCTGCGGCATCTAATGATCTGTGCTTTAGTCGCTGTACTGGTAAAGATGGATTACTTAACACTTGTTGCGATTGCGGTATCTGAAGAAGAACATCAGCGGCTTAAACTGGCCGGCCAGCTTGTAGTGTACGAGAACTTGCACTTTTGGGTTCTGGACTCCTTCGTTGTCGATGCGCAGGATGGATGGGTGGCTCTAAATGTTTCTCTGGTATAATGCCAATGTTTCCATTCGACGCTGAATAGCCTGGCTTGGCCACCGACCGTATATAGACGCTGATCTCCATTTTGCGAGGAAGGAATCATATATTCTTCAGATGGCACTTTTCAACAGAAAGTGCGTTTCAAATGATCTGGAGGAAAAGATAGGCAGTACGTGATTTTGCAAAAATAACATCATTACGAAGACCCATGGTTGACCCTGACCGAGTCTACTAATTAATCTTGCCCAGATCCAGGTGGACCCAAAATTTTGGGCTAGGGCAAATTTGAATTGTGGGCCAACTTTTTATATGAATTATATGCAAAGGTCTGGTGTGTGTTCATAGTATTTGTATCCTTTCTCGAATTAGTATTTGTATCATCTTGATTCTCCATTTTGAGCTAATAAAATTCATTGTTTGTCAGAAAAAGAAAGATGAGCATATTTTTGTCTCATCAAACAACTTTTTTTTAGACAAACAACTATTCTAGGGTATCTCTCAGTGGCGAATCAACTGGGCAGGCTTTAACAGGCTTGAGCCTGCCCTCCAACGATGCATTTTTTTTTACTACTGGTTTCAAACCCCAGCCCAGCCAATCGTTACTATAAGCTAGAGGAAGAGAGATTGTTTGCTGCACACTTTGTTCATTGACATCACAGGTATTTATACATGTACAAGAGTTGCATGGATCAGCTAACTACCGAGCTAAGCTAGGAAGATAGGATAAGACGTTAGCTGATCATGTGCATGCGCTAACAAACTGGCTGCCAAGGCAGCGATGATCTGTTGCCACTGTAGCAGGTTACACGGGCAGTTTCAACTTTCAACACCCCCGTCTCGCCGGTGGTGATGCGGACCTGAACTCTGTGAAGACGGACGGCGGCAGTCCCTTTGTCATAATGTCGGCGAATTGCTACGAGGTAGGAATATGAAGAACCCACACGTGGCCGAGCGCGACCTTCTCTCATACAAAATGGATGTTAAGTTCAATGTGTTTTATCCGGCGATGATGCACTGGGTTGGTAGATATGTAGACCACATACACGTTGTCACAGTACACCATCGTGGCATGACGGACGGGACATTGAAGCTCCGAGAGCAGTTGGCGTAGCCATGAACACTTAGCGACGGCGTTCGCCACGGCACGGTACTCGGCTTCGGCACTCGAGAGCGAGACCGTGGGTTGCCGCTTTGAGGACCATGAGATGAGCGCCGGGCCGAGGTATAGGTAGGCAGTACCCCAAGGTAGAGCGCCTTCGGGCGTCGCTTCCCTTCGTGAAGCGTCATTGGGAAGCCACCTTGCCCGCTCATTTGTGTGCCCCGGGCGAGAACCTCAGACCCACCTCTAGATCGGACAACGATGGCGTCATGATGTCGTCTCTCCCTCTTGGGGCGTTGTTTTTTGGAGCCACAGATCCATTGTTGGTAGCTTGATGTCTGAGTTGGAGTGCTTGTTGGGTTGTTGGTGTGTAGGGTGATGCCGGCGGAAGTGATCTATGGTAGCGACAATTCCTAAGTCATTCTGTTGCTACTGGTCGACCTATCTCCTAGGGCCTCCTGGAAGCGGTGAGGTCTCGAAGTTTGGTGCTCTTTCGACGAAGCCTGTGGTTTGGTTGCCTTGCGTAGTGTTCTGGTTCTCTCTATTTGTGATGGTGGTCATGGTGTGGCCCAGAGGAGGTGCAGGGCTGTCTCAGTGGAAGGCCAACAACAGAGCTCAAATACAAAAAAGCACAATGTGCCCCCTCTCCTCTCTCTCTCCAAGCCATGTCGCCCCAGCCACCATGGATGGGCAGCTCGATCTCGGCTTCTGCGCCTGGGGCGCTCTGATGTCTACTACACAACCTTCTTCTTGTAGACGTTGTTGGGCCTCCAAGTGCAGAGGTTTGTAGGACAGTAACAAATTTCCCTCAAGTGGATGACCTAAGGTTTATCAATCCGTAGGAGGCGTAGGATGAAGATGGTCTCTCTCAAGCAACCCTGCAACCAAATAACAAAGAGTCTCTTGTGTCCCCAACACACCCAATACAATGGTAAATTGTATAGGTGCACTAGTTCGGCGAAGAGAGGGTGATACAAGTGGTATATGGATAGTAGATAATAGTTTTTGTAATCTGAAAATATAAAAACAGCAAGGTAATGAATGATAAAAGTGAGCGTAAACGGTATTGCAATGCTATAAAACAAGGCCTAGGGTTCATACTTTCGCTAGTGCAAGTCCCCTCAACAATACTAACATAATTGGATCACATAACTATCCCTCAACATGCAATAAAGAGTTGTTGGGGAACGTAGTAATTTCAAAAAATTTCCTACGCACATGCAAGTTCATGGTGATGCATAGCAACAAGAGGGGAGAGTGTGTCCACGTACCCTCATAGACCGAAAGCGAAAGCGTTAGCACAACACGGTTGATGTAGTCGTACGTCTTCACGATCCGACCGATCAAGTACCGAACGCACGGCACCTCCGAGTTCTGCACACGTTCAACTCGATGACGTCCCTCGAACTCCGATCCAGCCGAGTGTTGAGGGAGAGTTTCGTCAGCACGACGGCGTGGTGACGATGATGATGTTCTACCGACGCAGGACTTCGCCTAAGCACCGCTACGATATGATCGAGATGGATTATGGTGGAGGGGGGCACCGCACACGGCTAAGAGATCAAGAGATCAATTGTTGTGTCTTTGGGGTGCCCCTGCCCCCGTATATAAAGGAGTGGAGGAGAGGGAGGGCCGACCCTCTCTATGGCACGCCCTAGGGGAGTCCTACTCCCACCGGGAGTAGAATTCCCCCTTTCCTAGTAGAACTAGGAGCCCTTCCAAGTAGTAGGAGTAGGAGGGAAGGAAAGGGAAGGGAAAAGGAGAAGGAAGGAAGGGGGTGCCCCATTTCCCTAGTCCAATTCGGACCAGCCCATGGGGAGGGGTGCGGCCACCCTTTGAGGCCTTTCTCTCCTTTCCCGTATGGCCCATTAAGGCTCAATACGAATTTCCGTAACTCCTCGGTACTCCCGAAAATACCCGAATCACTCGGAACCTTTCCGATGTCCGAATATAGTCGTCCAATATATCGATCTTTACATCTCGACCATTTAGAGACTCCTCATCATGTCCCCGATCTCATCCGGGACTCCTAACTCCTTTGGTACATCAAAACACATAAACTCATAATATAACCGTCATCGAACTTTAAGCGTGCGGACCCTACGGGTTCGAGAACTATGTAGACATGACCGAGACACGTCTCCGGTCAATAACGAATAGCGGAACCTAGATGCTCATATTGGATCCTACATATTCTACGAAGATCTTTATCGGTCAGACCGCATAACAACATACGTTGTTCCCTTTGTCATCGGTATGTTACTTGCTCGAGATTCGATCGTTGGCATCTCAATACCTAGTTCAATCTCGTTACCGGCAAGTCTCTTTACTCGTTCCATAATACATCATCCCGCAACTAACTCATTAGTTGCAATGCTTGCAAGGCTTAAGTGATGTGCATTACCGAGAGGGCCCAGAGATACCTCTCCGACAATCGGAGTGACAAATCCTAATCTCTAAATACGCCAACCCAACAAGTACCTTCGGAGACACCTGTAGAGCACCTTTATAATCACCCAGTTACGTTGTGACGTTTGGTAGCACACAAAGTGTTCCTCCGGTAAACGGGAGTTGCATAATCTCATAGTCATAGGACCATGTATAAGTCATGAAGAAAGCAATAGCAACAAACTAAATGATCAAGTGCTATGCTAACGGAATGGGTCAAGTCAATCACATCATTCTCCTAATGATGTGATCCGTTAATCAAATGACAACTCATGTCTATGGCTAGGAAACATAACCATCTTCGATTAACGAGCTAGTCAAGTAGAGGCATACTAGTAACACTCTGTTTGTCTATGTATTCACACATGTATTATGTTTCCGGTTAATACAATTCTAGCATGAATAATAAACATTTATCATGAAATAAGGAAATAAATAATAACTTTATTATTGCCTCTAGGGCATATTTCCTTCAGTCTCCCACTTGCACTAGAGTCAATAATCTAGTTCACATCGCCATGTGATTTAACATTAATAGTTCACATCACCATGTGATTAACACTCAAAGGGTTTACTAGATTCAATAATCTAGTTCACATCGTTATGTAATTAACACCCAAAGAGTACTAAGGTGTGATCATGTTTTGCTTGTGAGAGAAGTTTCATCAACGGGCCTACTACATTCAGATCCGTAAGTATTTTGCAGATTTCTATGTCAACAATGCTCTGCATGGAGCTACTCTAGCTAATTGCTCCCATTTTCAATATGTATCCAGATTGAGATTTAGAGTCATTTGGATCAGTGTCAAAACTTGCATCGACGTAACCCTTTACGATGAACCTTTTGTCACCTCCATAATCGAGAAACATATCCTTATTCCACTAAGGATAATTTTGACCAATGTCCAGTGATCTACTCCTAGATCACTATTGTACTCCCTTGCCAAACTCAGGGCAGGGTATACAATAGGTCTGGTACACAGCATGGCATACTTTATAGAACCTATGGCTGAGGCACAGGGAATGACTTTCATTCTCTCTCTTTCTTCTGCCGTGGTCGGGTTTTGAGTCTTACTCAACTTCACACCTTGTAACACAGGCAAGAACTCCTTCTTTGACTATTCCATTTTGAACTACTTCAAAATCTTGTCAAGGTATATACTCATTGAAAAACTTATCAAGCGTCTTGTTCTATCTCTATAGATCTTGATGCTTAATATGTAAGCAGCTTCACCGAGGTCTTTCTTTGAAAAACTCCTTTCAAACATTCCTTTATGCTTTGCAAAATAAATCTACATTATCTCCGATCAACAATATGTCATACACATATCTTTATCAGAAATGCTGTAGTGCTCCCACTCACTTTCTTGTAAATACAGGCTTCACCGCAAGTCTGTATAAAACTATATGCTTTGATCAACTTATCAAAGCGTATATTCCAACTCTGAGATGCTTGCACCAGTCCATAGATGGATCGCTGGAGCTTGCATATTTTGTTAGCACCTTTAGGATTGACAGAACCTTCTGGTTGCATCATATACAACTCTTCTTTAATAAATCCATTAAGGAATACAGTTTTGTTTATCCATTTGCCAGATTTCATAAAATGCGGCAATTGCTAACATGATTCAGACAGACTTAAGCATAGATACGAGCGAGAAACTTTCATCGTAGTCAACACCTTGAACTTGTCGAAAACCTTTTTGCGACAATTCTAGCTTTGTAGAGTAACATTACTATCAGCTTCCGTCTTCCTCTTGAAGATCCATTTAATCTCAATGGCTCGCTGATCAATGGGCAAGTCAATCAAAGTCCATACTTTGTTCTCATACATGGATCTCATCTCAGATTTCATGGCCTCAAGCCATTTCGCAGAATCTGGGCTCATCATTGCTTCCTCATAGTTCGTAGGCTCATCATGGTCAAGTAACATGACCTCCAGAACAGGATTACCGTACCACTCTGGTGCGGATCTCACTCTGGTTTACCTATGAGGTTCGGTAGTAACTTGATCTGAAGTTACATGATCATCATCATTAACTTCCTCACTAATTGGTGTAGTAGTCACAGGAACAGATTTCTGTGATGAACTACTTTCCAATAAGGGAGCAAGTACAGTTACCTCATCAAGTTCTACTTTCCTCCCACTCACTTCTTTCGAGAGAAACTCCTTCTCTAGAAAGGATCCATTCTCAGCAACGAATATCTTGCCTTCGGATCTGTGATAGAAGGTGTACCCAACAATTTCTTTTGGGTATCCTATGAAGACACACTTCTCCGATTTGGGTTTGAGCTTATCAGGTTGAAACTTTTTCACATAAGCATTGCAACCTCAAACTTTAAGAAACGACAGCTTAGGTTTCTTGCCAAACCATAGTTCATACGGTGTCGTCTCAACGGATTTAGATGGTGCCCTATTTAATGTGAATGTAGCTGTCTCTAATGCATAACCTCAAAACGATAGCGGTAAATCAGTAAGAGATGTCATAGATCGCACCATATCTAATAAAGCACGGTTACGACGTTCGGACACACCATTACACTGTGGTGTTCCAGGTGGCGTGAGTAGTGAAACTATTTCACATTGTTTTAACTGAAGGCCAAACTCGTAACTCAAATATTTTATTTCTGCGGTCATATTGTAGAAACTTTTATTTTTGTTACGACGATTCTCCACTTCACTCTGAAATTCTTTGAACTTTTCAAATGTTTCAGACTTGTGTTTCATCAAGTAGATATACTCATATCTGCTCAAATCATCTGTGAAGATCAGAAAATAATGATACCTATCGCGAGCCTCAATATTCATTGGACCACATACATCAGTATGTATGATTTCCAACAAATCTTTTGCTCGCTCCGTTGTTCCAGAGAACGGAGTCTTAGTCATCTTGCCCATGAGGCATGGTTCGCAAGCATCAACTGATTCATAATCAAATGATTCCAAAAGTGCATCAGTATGGATTTTCTTCATGCGCTTTACACCAATATGACCTAAACGGCAGTGCCACAAATAAATTGCACTATCATTATTAACTTTGCATCTTTTGGCTTCAATATTATGAAAATGTGTATCACCACGATCGAGATCCAACAAACCATTTTCATTGGGTGTATGATCATAGAAGGTTTTATTCATGTAAACAGAACAACAATTATTCTCTAACTTACATGAATAAACGTATTGCAATAAACATGATCCAATCATATTCATGCTCAACGCAAACACTAAATAACATTTATTTTAGGTTTAACACTAATCCCGAAAGTATAGGGAGTGTGCGATGATGATCATATCAATCTTGGAACCATTTCCAATACACATCGTCACTTCACCCTTAACTAGTCTCTGTTCATTCTGCAACTCCCATTTCGAGTTACTATTCTTAGCAACTGAACCAGTATCAAATATCGAGGGGTTGCTACGAACACTAGTAATATACACATCAATAATCTGTATATCAAATATACCTTTGTTCACTTTGCCATCCTTCTTATCTGCCAAATACTTGGGGTAGTTCCGCTTCCAGTGACCAGTCTCTTTGCAGTAGAAGCACTCAGTTTCAGGCTTAGGTTCAGACTTGGATTTTCACTTGAGCAGCAACTTGTTTGCCGTTCTTCTTGAAGTTCCCCTTTCTTCCCTTTGTCCCTTTACTTGAAACTAGTGGTTTTGTTTACCATCAACACTTGATGCTTTCTTGATTTCTACCTTCGTCGATTTCAGCATCACGAAGAGCTTGGGAATCGTTTTTGTTATCCCTTGCATATTATAGTTCATCACGAAGTTCTACTAACTTGGTGATGGTGACTAGAGAATTTTGTCAATCACTATTTTATCTAGAAGATTAACTCCCACTTGATTCAAGCGATTGTAGTACCTGGACAATCTGAGCACATGCTCACTGCTTGAGCTATTCTCGTCCATCTTTTATTTATAGAACTTGTTGGAGACTTCATATCTCTCAACTCGGGTATTTGCTTGAAATATTAACTTCAACTCCTGGAACATCTCATATGGTCCATGACGTTCAAAATGTCTTTGAAGTCCCGATTCTAAGCCGTTTAAGCATGGTGCACTAAACTATCAAGTAGTAATCATATTGAGCTAGCCAAACATTCATAACGTCTGCATCTGCTCCTGCAATAGGTCTGTCACCTAGCGGTGCATCAAGGACATAATTCTTCTGTGCAGCAATGAGGATAAACCTCAGATCATGGATCCAATCCGCATCATTTCTACTAACATCTTTCAACTTAGTTTTCTCTAGGAACATATCAAAATAAACACAGGGAAGCAACAACGCGAGCTATTGATCTACAACATGATTTGCAAAATACTACCAGGACTAAGTTCATGATAAATTTAAGTTCAATTTAATCATATTACTTAAGAACTCCCACTTAGAAAGACATCCCTCTAATCTTCTAAGTGATCACGTGATCCAAATCAACTAAACCATAACCGATCATCACGTGAAATGGAGTAGCTTTCAATGGTGAACATCAATATGTTGATCATATCTACTATATGATTCACGCTCGACCTTTCGGTCTCAGTGTTCCGAGGCCATATCTGCATATGCTAGGCTCGTCAAGTTTAACCTGAGTATTCCGCGTGTGCAAAACTGGCTTGCACCCGTTGTAGATGGACGTAGAGCTTATCACACCCGATCATCACGTGGTGTCTGGGCACGACGAACTTTGGCAACGGTGCATACTCAGGGAGCACACTTTTATCTTGAAATTTAGTGAGAGATCATCTTATAATGCTACCGTCAATCAAAGCAAGATAAGATGCATAAAAGATAAACATCACATGCAATCAATATAAGTGATATGATATGGCCATCATCATCTTGTGCTTGTGATCTCCATCTCCGAAGCACCGTCATGATCACCATCGTCACTGGCGCGACACCTTGATCACCATCGTAGCATCGTTGTCATCTCGCCAATCTTATGCTTCCACGACTATCACTAACGCTTAGTGATAAAGTAAAGCATTACAACGCAATTGCATTGCATACAAAGCGACAACCATATGGCTCCTGCCAGTTGCCGATAACTCGGTTACAAAACATGATCATCTCATACAATAAAATTTAGCATCATGTCTTGACCATATCACATCACAACATGCCCTGCAAAAACAAGTTAGACGTCCTCTACTTTGTTGTTGCAAGTTTCACGTGGCTGCTACGGGCTTTAGCAAGAACCGTTCTTACCTACGCATCAAAACCACAACGATAGTTTGTCAAGTTGGTGCTGTTTTAACCTTCGCAAGGACCGGGCGTAGCCACACTCGGTTCAACTAAAGTTGGAGAAATTGACACCCGCGAGGCACCTGTGTACAAAGCACATCGGTAGAACCAGTCTCGCGTAAGCGTACGCGTAATGTCGGTCCGGGCCGCTTCATCCAACAATACCGCCGAACCAAAGTATGACATGCTGGTAAGCAGTATGACTTATATCGCTCACAACTCACTTGTGTTCTACTCGTGCACAACATCAACGCATAAAACCTAGGCTCGGATGCCACTGTTGGGGAACGTAGTAATTTCAAAAAATTTCCTACGCACACGCAAGTTCATGGTGATGCATAGCAACGAGAGGGGAGAGTGTGTCCACGTACCCTCGTAGACCGAAAGCGGAAACGTTAGCACAACGCAGTTGATGTAGTCGTACGTCTTCACGATCCGACCGATCAAGTACCGAACACACGGCACCTGCGAGTTCTGCACACGTTCAACTCGATGACGTCCCTCGAACTCCGATCCAGCCGAGTGTTGAGGGAGAGTTTTGTTAGCATGACGGCGTGGTGACGATGATGATGTTCTACCGACGCAGGGCTTCGCCTAAGCACCGCTACGATATGATCGAGATGGATTATGGTGGAGGGTGGCACCGCACACGGCTAAGAGATCAAGAGATCAATTGTTGTGTCTTTGGGGTGCCCCCTGCCCCCGTATATAAAGGAGTGGAGGAGGGGGAGGGCCGACCCTCTCTATGGCGCACCCTAGGGGAGTCCTACTCCCACCGGGAGTAGGATTCCCCCTTTCCTAGTAGAACTAGGAGCCCTTCCAAGTAGTAGGAGTAGGAGGGAAGGAAAGGGAAGGGAAAAGGAGAAGGAAGGAAGGGGGTGCCCCATTTCCCTAGTCCAATTCGGACCAGCCCATGGGGAGGGGTGCGGCCACCCTTTGAGGCCTTTCTCTCCTTTCCCGTATGGCCCATTAAGGCTCAATACGAATTTCCGTAACTCCTCGGTACTCCCGAAAATACCCGAATCACTCGGAACCTTTCCGATGTCCGAATATAGTCGTCCAATATATCGATCTTTACATCTCGACCATTTAGAGACTCCTCATCATGTCCCCGATCTCATCCGGGACTCCTAACTCCTTTGGTACATCAAAACACATAAACTCATAATATAACCGTCATCGAACTTTAAGCGTGCGGACCCTACGGGTTCGAGAACTATGTAGACATGACCGAGACACGTCTCCGGTCAATAACGAATAGCGGAACCTAGATGCTCATATTGGATCCTACATATTCTACGAAGATCTTTATCGGTCAGACCGCATAACAACATACGTTGTTCCCTTTGTCATCGGTATGTTACTTGCTCGAGATTCGATCGTTGGCATCTCAATACCTAGTTCAATCTCGTTACCGGCAAGTCTCTTTACTCGTTCCATAATACATCATCCCGCAACTAACTCATTAGTTGCAATGCTTGCAAGGCTTAAGTGATGTGCATTACCGAGAGGGCCCAGAGATACCTCTCCGACAATCGGAGTGACAAATCCTAATCTCTAAATACGCCAACCCAACAAGTACCTTCGGAGACACCTGTAGAGCACCTTTATAATCACCCAGTTACGTTGTGACGTTTGGTAGCACACAAAGTGTTCCTCCGGTAAACGGGAGTTGCATAATCTCATAGTCATAGGAACATGTATAAGTCATGAAGAAAGCAATAGCAACAAACTAAACGATCAAGTGCTATGCTAACGGAATGGGTCAAGTCAATCACATCATTCTCCTAATGATGTGATCCGTTAATCAAATGACAACTCATGTCTATGGCTAGGAAACATAACCATCTTCGATTAACGAGCTAGTCAAGTAGAGGCATACTAGTGACACTCTGTTTGTCTATGTATTCACACATGCATTATGTTTCCGGTTAATACAATTCTAGCATGAATAATAAACATATATCATGAAATAAGGAAATAAATAATAACTTTATTATTGCCTCTAGGGCATATTTCCTTCAAGAGTCACTTCAAAGTCACTAATAGCGGAGAACAAATGAAGAGTTTATGGTAGGGTACGAAACCACCTCAAAGTTATTCTTTCCAATCAATCCGTTGGGCTATTCCTATAAGTGTCACAAACAGCCCTAGAGTTTGTACTAGAATAACACCTTAAGACACAAATCAACCAAAACTCTAATGTCACATAGATACTCCAATGTCACCTCAAGTATCTGTGGGTATGATTATACGATATGCATCACACAATCTCAGATTCATCTATTCAATCAACACATAGAACCTCAAAGAGTGCCCCAAAGTTTCTACCCTAGAATCACGACGAAAACGTGTGCCAACCCCTATGCATAGGTTCATGGGCGGAACCCGCAAGTTGATCACCAAAACATACATCAAGTGAATCACGTGGTATCCCGTTGTCACCACAGATACCCACAGCAAGACATACATCAAGTGTTCTCAAATCTTTAAAGACTCAATCCGATAAGATAACTTCAAAGGGGAAACTCAATCCATTACAAGAGAGTAGAGGGGGAGGAGAAACATAAGATCCAACTATAATAGCAAAGCTCGCGATACATCAAGATCGTGCCAAATCAAGAACACGAGAGAGAGAGATCAAACACATAGCTACTGGTACATACCCTCAGCCCCGAGGGAGAACTACTCTCTCCTCGTCATGGAGAGCACCGGGATGATGAAGATGGCCACTGGAGAAGGATTGCCCCCTCCGGCAGGGTGCCGGAACGGGTCTAGATTGGCTTTCGGTGGCTACGGAGGCTTCTGGCGGCGGAACTCCTGATCTATTGTGCTCCCCGATAGTTTTAGGGTATATGGAGATATATAGGTGGAAGAAGTACGCTAGGGGGCCACGAGGGGCCCACGAGGGTGGAGGGCGCGCCCAGGGGGTGGGGGCGCCTCCCTACCTCGTGGCCTCCTTGAAGCTTCCTTGACGTAGACTCAAAGTCTCCCGGGTTGATTCCCTTCCAAAAAACGAGTTCCGTGAAGTTTCAGGTCAATTGGACTCCGTTTGATTTTCCTTTTCTTCGAAACCCTAAAATAGGCAAAAAACAGAAACTGGCACTGGGCTCTGGGTTAATAGGTTAGTCCCAAAAATGATATAAAAGTGTATAATAAAGCCCATAAACATCCAAAACACTAGATAATATAGCATGGAGCAATCAAAAATTATAGATACGTTGGAGACGTATCAGCATCCCCAAGTTTAATTCCCGCACATCCTCGAGTAGGTAAATGATAAAAACAGAATTTTTGATGCGGAGTGCTACTTGGCATAATTTCAATGTAATTTTTCTTAATTGTGGCATGAATATTCAGATCCAAAAGATTCAAGATAAAAGTTCATATTGACATAAAAATAATAATACTTCAAGCATACTAACTAAGCAATTATGTCCTCTCAAAATAACATGGCCAAAGAAAGTTCATCCCTACAAAATCATATAGTTTAGTCATGCTCCATTTTCGTCACACAAGAATGCTCTCATCATGCACAACCCTGATGACAAGCCAAGCAATTGTTTCATACTTTAGTAATCTCAAACTCATAAACCTTCATGCAATACATGAGCGCGAGCCATGGATATAGCACTATGGGTGGAATAGAATATGACGAGGGGGTTGCTACCTCTTGAGCACTATGTTGGATTTCCCCGAAGAGGAGAGGATGATGCAGCAAAGTAGCATAAGTATTTCCCTCAGTTCTTGAGAGCCAAGGTATCAATCCATTAGGAGGCTACGCGCGAGTCCCTTGTACCTACACAAAACAATAGCTCAACGCAACCAACGCGCTTAGGGGTTGTCAATCCCTTCACGATCACTTACGAAAGTGAGATCTGATAGAGATGATAAATAATATTTTTGGTATTTTTGGTATAGAGATGAAAAGTAAAAAGTAAAAAGCAAAGCAATAATAAAGTGATGGAGATTGATATGATGAGAAAGAGACCCGGGGGCCATAGGTTTCACTAGTGGCTTCTCTCAAGAGCATAAGTATTCTACGGTGGGTGAACAAATTACTGTTGAGCAATTGACAGAATTGAGCATAGTTATGAGAATATCTAGGTATGATCATGTATATAGGCATCACGTCCGAGACAAGTAGACCGACTCCTGCCTGCATCTACTACTATTACTCCACTCATCGACCGCTATCCAGCATGCAGCTAGAGTATTAAGTTAAAAGCAGAGTAACGCCTTAAGCAAGATGACATGATGTAGAGGGATAGTTTCATGCAATATGATAAAAACCCCATCTTGTTATCCTCGATGGCAACAATACAATACGTGCCTTGCTGCCCCTTCTGTCACTGGGAAAGGACACCGCAAGATCGAACCCAAAGCTAAGCACTTCTCCCATGGCAAGAACAACCAATCTAGTAGGCCAAACCAAACTGATAATTCGAAGAGACTTGCAAAGATAACCAATCATACATAAAAGAATTCAGAGAAGATTCAAACATTATTCATATGTTGGGGAACGTAGCATAAATTCAAAATTTTCCTACGTGTCACCAAGATCTATCTATGGAGTCATCTAGCAACGAGGGAGGAGTGGATCTACATACCCTTGTAGATCGCGCGCGGAAGCGTTCAAGAGAATGGGGTTGATGGAGTCGTACTCGTCGTGATCCAAATCACCGATGATCCTAGCGCCGAACGGACGGCACCTCCGCGTTCAACACACGTACGGAGCAGCGACGTCTCCTCCTCCTTGATCCAGCAAGGGGGGAGGAGAGGTTGATGGAGATCCAGCAGCACGACGGCGTGGTGGTGGAAGTAGCGGGATTCCAACAGGGCTTCGCCAAGCGCTGCGGGAGGAGGGAGATGTGTCATGGGAGGGAGAGGGAGGCGCTAGGGCTTAGGTATGGTTGCCCTCCCTTCCCCCCACTATATATAGGGCCAAGGGAGAGGGGGAGGGCGCAGCCTTGCCCCTTCCTCCAAGGAAGGGTGCGGCCAAGGGGGGGAGGAGTCCATCCTCCCCAAGGCACCTCGGAGGTGCCTTCCCCTTTTAGGACTCTCCCCTCCTCTTGTCCCTTTGGCGCATGGGCCTCTAGGGGCTGGTGCCCTTGGCCCATATAGGCCAAGGCGCACCCCCTACAGCCCATGTGGCCCCCGGGGCAGGTGGCCCCACCCGGTGGACCCCCGGGACCCTTCCGGTGGTCCCGGTACAATACCGGTGACCCCGAAACTTGTCCCGATGGCCGAAATAGCACTTCCTATATATAATTCTTTACCTCCGGACCATTCCAGAACTCCTCGTGACGTCCGGGATCTCATCCGGGACTCCGAACAACTTTCTGGTTACCGCATACTAATATCTCTATAACCCTAGCGTCATCGAACCTTAAGTGTGTAGACCCTACGGGTTCGGGAGACACGCAAACATGACCGAGATGACTCTCCGGTCAATAACCAACAGCGGGATCTGGATACCCATGTTGGCTCCCACATGTTCCACGATGATCTCATCGGATGAAGCATGATGTCAAGGACTTAATCAATCCCGTATACAATTCCCTTTGTCTAGCGGTACGATACTTGCCCGAGATTCGATCGTCGGTATCCCGATACCTTGTTCAATCTCGTTACCGGCAAGTCTCTTTACTCGTTCCGTAACACATCATCCCGTGATCAACTCCTTGATCACATTGTGCACATTATGATGATGTCCTACCGAGTGGGCCCAGAGATACCTCTCCGTCACACGGAGTGACAAATCCCAGTCTCGATTCGTGCCAACCCAACAGACACTTTCGGAGATACCCGTAGTGCACCTTTATAGTCACCCAGTTACGTTGTGATGTTTGGCACACCCAAAGTATTCCTACAGTATCCGGGAGTTGCACAATCTCATGGTCTAAGGAAATGATACTTGACATTAGAAAAGCTTTAGCATACGAACTACACGATCTTGTGCTAGGCTTAGGATTGGGTCTTGTCCATCACATCATTCTCCTAATGATGTGATCCCGTTATCAATGACATCCAATGTCCATGGTCAGGAAACCGTAACCATCTATTGATCAACGAGCTAGTCAACTAGAGGCTTACTAGGGACATGGTGTTGTCTATGTATCCACACATGTATCTGAGTTTCCTATCAATACAATTATAGCATGGATAATAAACGATTATCATGAACAAGGAAATATAATAATAATCAATTTATTATTGCCTCTAGGGCATATTTCCAACAGTCTCCCACTTGCACTAGAGTCAATAATCCAGTTCACATCGCTATGTGACTAACACTCCAGGTCACATCCCCATGTGACTAACACCCAAAGAGTTTACTAGAGTCAATAATCTAGTTCACATTACCATGTGATTAACACTCGATGAGTTCTGGGTTTGATCATGTTATGCTTGTGAGAAATGTTATAGTCAACGGGTCTGAATCTTTCAGATCCGTATGTACCTCGCAAATCTCTATGTCATCTTGTAGATGCAGCTACTACGCTACATATGGAGCTATTCCAAATAACTGTTCTACTATACGAATCCAGTCTACTACTCAGAATAATCTGGATTAGTGTCAAAGTTTGCATCGGCGTAACCCTTTACGACGAACTCTTTTACCACTTCCATAATCGAGAAAATTCCTTAGTCCACTAGTTACTAAGGATAACTTTGACCGCTGTCCTGTGATCCATTCTTGGATCACTCTTGTACCCCTTGACTAACTCATGGCAAGGCACACTTCAGGTGCGGTACACAGCATAGCATACTGTAGAGAGCCTATGATAAAAGCATAGGGGACGACCTTCGTCCTTTCTCTCTATTCTGCCGTGGTCGAGCTTTAAGTCTTAACTTCATACCTTACAACTCAGGCAAGAACTCCTTCTTTGACTGATCCATCTTGAACACCTTCAAGATCATGTCAAGGTATGTGCTCATTTGAAGATACCATTAAGCGTTTTGATCTATCCTTATAGATCTTGATGCTCAATGTTCAAGTAGCTTAATCCAGGCTTTCCATTGAAAAACACTTTCCAAATAACCCTATATGCTTTCCAGAAATTCTACGTCATTTCTGATCAACAATATGTCAACATATATTTATCAGAAATTCTATAGTGCTCCCACTCACTTCTTTGGAAATACAAGTTTCTCATAAACTTTGTATACACCCAAAACTTTGATCATCTTATCAAAGCATACATTCCAACTCCGAGATGCTTACTCCAGTCCCTAGAAGGATTGCTGGAGCTTTGCATACTTATTAGCATCTTTCAGGATTGACAAAACCTTCCGGTTTGTATCACATACAACCTTTCCTCAAAAGACGTCGAGGAAACAATGTTTTGACATCCTATCTGCAAGATTTCATAAATAATGCAGTAATCACTAATATAATTCCAACAGACTCTTAGCATCGCTACGAGTGAGAAAGTCTCATCATAGTCAACTCCTTGAACTTGTTGGAAAAAATCTTAACAACAAGTCGATCTTTCTTAATGGTGATACTTACCATCATTGTCCATCTTCCTTTTAAAATCCATATGTACCTAACAGCCTTACGACCATCAAGTAGTTCTTCCAAATTCTACACTTTGTTTTCATACATGGATCCTCTCTCGGATTTTATGGCCTCGAGCCATTTATCGGAATCCGGGCCCACCATCGCTTCTCCATAGCTCGTAGGTTCATTGTTGTCTAGCAACATGACTTCCAAGACAGGATTACGTACCACTCTGAAGTAGTACGCATCCTTGTCATCCCACGAGGTTTGGTAGTGACTTGATCTGAAGTTTCATGATCACTATCATAAGCTTCCACTTCAATTGTTGTAGGTGCCACAGGAACAACTTCTTGTGCCCTGCCACACACTAGTTGAAGAGACGGTTCAATAACCTCATCAAGTCTCCACCATCCTCCCACTCAATTCTATCGAGAGAAACTTTTCCTCGAGAAAGGACCCGATTCTAGAAACAATCCCTTATTGCTTTCGGATCTGAGACAAGAGGTATACCCAACTGTTTTGGGTGTCCTATGAAGATGCATTTATCCGCTTCGGGTTCGAGCTTATCAGCCTGAAACTTTTTCACATAAGCGTCGCAGCCCCAAACTTTTAAGAAATGACAGCTAGTTCATACGGTGTCATCTCATCGGAATTACGTGGTGCCCTATTTAAAGTGAATGTGGTTGTCTCTAATGCCTAACCCATAAACTATCGTGGTAATTCGATAAGAGACATCATGGTATGCATCATATCCAATAGGGTGCGGTTATGATGTTCGGACACACCATCACACTATGGTGTTCCAGGCTGTATTAATTGTGAAACAATTTCCACAATGTCTTAATTCTGTGCCAAACTCGCAATTCAGATATTCATCTCTATGATCATATCATAGATATCTTATCCTCTTGTCACGACGATCTTTCAACTTCACCCTGAAATTACTTGAACCTTTCAATAATTCAGACTCATGATTCATCAAGTAAATATACTCAACATCTACTCAAATCATCTGTGAAGTAAGAACCTATCGATATCCACTACATGCCTCAGCACTCATTGGACTGCACACATCAAAATGTATTACTTCCAACAAGTTGCTTTCTAGTTCCATTTTACTGAAAACGAGGCTTTCAGTCATCTTGCCCATGTGGTATTATTTGCATGTCTCAAGTGATTTAAAATCAAGTGAGTCCAAACGGTCCATTTGCATGGAGTTTCTTCATGCATATACACCAATAGACATGGCTCGCATGTCTCAAACTTTTCAAAAATGAGTGAGTCCAAAGATCCATCAACATGGAGCTTCTTCATGCGTTTTATACCGATATGACTTAAGTGGCAGTGCCACAAGTAGGTGGTACTATCATTACCATCTTATATCTTTTGGCATGAACATGTGTATCACTATGATCGAGATTCAATGAACCATTCATTTTAGGTGCAAGACCATTGAAGGTATTATTCAAATAAACAGAGTAACCATTATTCTCCTTAAATGAATAACCGTATCGCGATAGACATAATCCAATCATGTCTATGCTCAACGCAAACACCAAATAACAATTATTTAGGTTTTAATACCAATCTCGATGGTAGAGGGAGCGTGCGATGCTTGATCATATCAACCTTGGAAACACTTCCAACACATATCGTCAGCTCACCTTTAGCTAGTCTCCGTTTATTCCGTAGCTTTTATTTCGAGTTACTAACACTTAGCAACCGAACCGGTATCTAATACCCTGGTGCTACTAGGAGTACTAGTAAAGTACACATCAACACTATGTATATCCAATATACTTCTATCGACCTTGCCAGCCTTCTCATCTACCAAGTATCTAGGGTAATTATGCTCCAGTGGCTGTTCCCTTTATTACAGAAGCACTTAGTCTCGGGTTTGGGTTCAACCTTGGGTTTCTTCACTAGAGCAGCAGCTGAATTGCCGTTTCATGAAGTATCCCTTCTTGCCCTTGCCCTTCTTGAAACTAGTGGTTTCACCAACCATCAACAATTGATGCTCCTTCTTGATTTCTACTTTTGTGGTGTCAAACATCACGAATATCTCAAGGATCATCATATATGTCCCTGATATATTATAGTTCATCACGAAGCTCTAGCAGCTTGGTGGTAATGACTTCGGAGAAACATCACTATCTCATTTGGAAGATCAACTCCCACTTGATTCAAATGATTGTTGTACTCAGACAATCTGAGCACAAGCTCAACAATTGAGCTTTTCTCCCTTAGTTTGCAGGCTAAGAAAATCGTCGGAGGTCTTATACCTCTTGACGTGGGCACGAGCCTGAAATCCCAATTTCAGCCCTCAAAACATCTCATATGTTTCGCGACGTTTCAAAACCGTCTTCGGTGCCTCAACTCTAAGCCGTTTAACTGAACTATCACGTAGTTATCAAAAAGTGTATGTCAGATGTTCGCAACATCCATAGACAACGTTCGAGGTTCAGCACACCGAGCGGTGCATTAAGGACATAAGCCTTCTATGAAGCAATGAGGACAAACCTCAGTTTACGGACCTAGTCCGCATAATTGCTACTATCAACTTTCAACTAAATTTTCTCTAGGAACATAACTAAACAGTAGAACTGAAGCGCGAGCTACGACATAATTTGTGAAGACCTTTTGACTATGTTCAGGATAATTAAGTTCATCTTATGAACTCCCACTCAGATAGACATCCCTCTAGTCATCTAAGTGATTACATGATCCGAGTCAACTAGGCCGTGTCCGATCATCACGTGAGACGGACTAGTCAACGTCGGTGAACATCTTCATGTTGATCGTATCTTCTATACGATTCATGCTCGACCTTTCGGTCTTCTGTGTTCCGAGGCCATGTCTGTACATGCTAGGCTCGTCAAGTCAACCTAAGTGTTTCGCGTGTGTA
Organism: Triticum urartu; assembly: GCF_056163025.1. Taxonomy (NCBI): domain Eukaryota; kingdom Viridiplantae; phylum Streptophyta; class Magnoliopsida; order Poales; family Poaceae; genus Triticum; species Triticum urartu. Next base: position 143,473,029 of record NC_141879.1, on the reverse strand, counting down.
AATCTGTCTTACACCCGTTGTATGTGAACGTTGGAATCTATCACACCCGATCATCACGTGGTGCTTAGAAACGAACGAACTGTCGCAACGGTGCACAGTTAGGGGGAACACTTTTTTGAAATTTTAATGAGGGATCATCTTATTTACTACCGTTGTTCTAAGCAAACAAGATGCAAAAACATGATAAACATCGCATGCAATCAAATAATAGTGACATGATATGGCCAATATCATATAGCTCCTTTGATCTCCATCTTGGGGCTTCATGATCATCTTGTCACCGGCATGACACCATGATCTCCATCATCTTGTCTCCATGAAGTTGCCTCGCCAACTATTACTTCTACTTCTATGGCTAACGGTTAGCAATAAAGTAAAGTAATTACATGACGTTTATGTTGACACGCAGGTCATAAATAAATTAAGACAACTCCTATGGCTCCTGCCGGTTGTCATATTCATCAACATGCAAGTCGTGATTCCTATTACAAGAACATGATCAATCTCATACATCACATATATCATTCATCACATCCTTTTGGCCATATCACATTACATAGCATACCCTGCAAAAACAAGTTAGACGCCCTCTAATTGTTGTTTGCATGTTTTACGTGGCTGCTATGGGTTTCTAGCAAGAACATTTCTTACCTACGCAAAAACCACAATGTGATATGCCAATTGCTATTTACCCTTCATAAGGACCCTTTTCATCGAATCCGATCTGACTAAAGTAGGAGAGACAGACACCCGCTAGCCACCTTATGCAACTAGTGCATGTCAGTCGGTGGAACCAGTCTCACATAAGAGTACGTGTAAGGTCGGTCCGGGCCGCTTCATCCCACAATGCCACCGAATCAAGATAAGACTAGTAACGGCAAGCATATTGAACAAAATCAACGCCCACAACTACTTTGTGTTCTACTCGTGCATAGAAACTACGCCTAGACCTAGCTCATGATGCCACTGTTGGGGAACGTAGCATAAATTCAAAATTTTCCTACGTGTCACCAAGATCTATCTATGGAGTCATCTAGCAACGAGGGAGGAGTGGATCTACATACCCTTGTAGATCGCGCGCGGAAGCGTTCAAGAGAATGGGGTTGATGGAGTCGTACTCGTCGTGATCCAAATCACCGATGATCCTAGCGCCGAACGGACGGCACCTCCGCGTTCAACACACGTACGGAGCAGCGACGTCTCCTCCTCCTTGATCCAGCAAGGGGGGAGGAGAGGTTGATGGAGATCCAGCAGCACGACGGCGTGGTGGTGGAAGTAGCGGGATTCCAACAGGGCTTCGCCAAGCGCTGCGGGAGGAGGGAGATGTGTCATGGGAGGGAGAGGGAGGCGCTAGGGCTTAGGTATGGTTGCCCTCCCTTCCCCCCACTATATATAGGGCCAAGGGAGAGGGGGAGGGCGCAGCCTTGCCCCTTCCTCCAAGGAAGGGTGCGGCCAAGGGGGGGGAGGAGTCCATCCTCCCCAAGGCACCTCGGAGGTTCCTTCCCCTTTTAGGACTCTCCCCTCCTCTTGTCCCTTTGGCGCATGGGCCTCTAGGGGCTGGTGCCCTTGGCCCATATAGGCCAAGGAGCACCCCCTACAGCCCATGTGGCCCCCGGGGCAGGTGGCCCCACCCGGTGGACCCCCGGGACCCTTCCGGTGGTCCCGGTACAATACCGGTGACCCCGAAACTTGTCCCGATGGCCGAAATAGCACTTCCTATATATATAATTCTTTACCTCCGGACCATTCCGGAACTCCTCGTGACGTCCGGGATCTCATCCGGGACTCCGAACAACTTTCTGGTTACCGCATACTAATATCTCTATAACCCTAGCGTCATCGAACCTTAAGTGTGTAGACCCTACGGGTTCGGGAGACATGCAGACATGACCGAGATGACTCTCCGGTCAATAACCAACAGCGGGATCTGGATACCCATGTTGGCTCCCACATGTTCCACGATGATCTCATCGGATGAAGAATGATGTCAAGGACTTAATCAATCCCGTATACAATTCCCTTTGTCTAGCGGTACGATACTTGCCCGAGATTCGATCGTCGGTATCCCGATACCTTGTTCAATCTCGTTACCGGCAAGTCTCTTTACTCGTTCCGTAACACATCATCCCGTGATCAACTCCTTGATCACATTGTGCACATTATGATGATGTCCTACCGAGTGGGCCCAGAGATACCTCTCCGTCACACAGAGTGACAAATCCCAGTCTCGATTCGTGCCAACCCAACAGACACTTTCGGAGATACCCGTGGTGCACCTTTATAGTCACCCAGTTACGTTGTGACGTTTGGCACACCCAAAGTATTCCTACGGTATCCAGGAGTTGCACAATCTCATGGTCTAAGGAAATGATACTTGACATTAGAAAAGCTTTAGCATACGAACTACACGATCTTGTGCTAGGCTTAGGATTGGGTCTTGTCCATCACATCATTCTCCTAATGATGTGATCCCGTTATCAATGACATCCAATGTCCATGGTCAGGAAACCGTAACCATCTATTGATCAACGAGCTAGTCAACTAGAGGCTTACTAGGGACATGGTGTTGTCTATGTATCCACACATGTATCTGAGTTTCCTATCAATACAATTATAGCATGGATAATAAACGATTATCATGAACAAGGAAATATAATAATAATCAATTTATTATTGCCTCTAGGGCATATTTCCAACATCATAGATAGACTGGATCATAAACCCACAATTCATCGGTCTCAACAAACACACCGCAAAAAGAAGATTACATCGAATGGATCTCCACAAGAGAGGGGGAGAACATTGTATTGAGATCCAAAAAGAGAGAAGAAGCCATCTAGCTACTAACTATGGACCAGTAGGTCTGAAGTAAACTACTCGCACTTCATCGGAGGGGCTTGGATGATGATGTAGAAGCCCTCCGTGATCGATGCCCCCTCCGGCGGAGCTCCGGAACAGGCCCCAAGATGGGATCTCGTGGATACAGAAAGTTGCAGCGGTGGAATTAGGTTTTTGGCTCCGTCCCCGATCGTTTGGGGTACGTAGGTATATATAGGAGGAAGGAGTACGTCGGTGGAGCTTTGAGGGGCCCACGAGGCAGGGGGCGCCCTCCACCCTCATGACCGCCTCGTGGCTTTCTTGATGGAGGGTCCAAGTCTCCTGGATCTTATCTGATGAGAAAATCACGTTTCCGAAGGTTTCATTCCGTTTGGACTCTGTTTGATATTCTGTTTCTCCAAAACACTGAAATAGGCAAAAAAACAGCAATTCTTGGTTGGGCCTCCGGTTAATAGGTTAATCCCAAAAATAATGTAAAAGTGGATAATAAAGCCCAATAATGTCCAAAACAGTAGATAATATAGCATGGAGCAATAAAAAATTATAGATACGTTGGAGACGTATCAACAATCCCCAAGCTTAATTCCTGCTCGTCCTCGAGTAGGTAAATGATAAAAACAGAATTTTTGATGCGGAGTGCTACTTGGCATAATTTTAGTGTAATTCTTCTTAATTGTGGTATGAATATTCAGATCCAAAAGATTCAAGACAAAAGTTCATATTGACATAAAAATGATAATACTTCAAGCATACTAACTAAGCAATTATGTCTTCTCAAAATAACATGGCCAAAGAAAGTTCATCCCTACAAAATCATATACTTCAGTCATGTTTCATTTTCGTCACACAAGAATGCTCTCATCATGCACAACCCCGATGACAAGCCAAGCAATTGTTTCATACTTTAGTAATCTCAAACCTATAAACTTTCACGCAATATATGAGCACAAGCCATGGACATAGCACTATGGGTGGAATAGAATATAATGAAGGTGGTTATGTGGAGAAGAAAAAAAAGGAGAAAGTCTCACATCAACGAGGCTAATCAATGGGCTATGGAGATGCCCACCGATTGATGTTAATGCAAGGAGTAGGGATTGCCATGCAACAGATGCACTAGAGCTATAAATGTATGAAAGCTCAACAAAAGAAACTAGTGGGTGTGCATCCAACTTGCTTGCTCACGAAGACCTAGAGCATTTGAGGATGCCCATTGTTGGAATATACAAGCCAAGTTCTATAATGAAAAATTCCCACTAGTATATGAAAGTGATAACATGAGAGACTCTCTACTATGAAGATCATGGTGCTACTTTGAAGCACAAGTGTGGTAAAAGGATAGTAACATTGTCCCTTCTCTCTTTTTCTCTCATTTTTTCGGGCCTTTCCTTTTTTATGGCCTTTCTCCTTTTTTGGGGCCTTCTCTTTTTATGGCCTTTTTTTATTATTCCTCACTTGGGACAATGCTCTAATAATGATGATCATCACACTTCTATTTATTTACAACTCAATGATTACAACTCGATACTAGAACAAAGATGACTCTATATGAATGCCTCCAGCGGTGTACCGGGATATGCAATGAACCAAGAGTGACATGTATGAAAGAATTATGAACGGTGGCTTTGCCACAAATACTATGTCAACTACATGATCATGCTAAGAAATATGACAATGATGAATGTGTCATGATGAATGGAATGATGGAAAGTTGCATGGCAATATATCTCGGAATGGCTATGGAAATGCCATAATAGGTAGGTATGGTGGCTGTTTTGAGGAAGATATAAGGAGGTTTATGTGTGAAAGATCGTATCATATCACGGGGTTTGGATGCACTGGCGAAGTTTGCGCCAACTCTCAATGTGAGAAAGGGCAATGCACGGTACCGAAGAGGCTAGTAAGGATGGAAGGGTGAGAGTGCGAATAATCCATGGACTCAACATTAGTCATAAAGAACTCACATACTTATTGCAAAAATCTTGTAACATCCCAAATTTTCAATTTGGAATGTTATTCACTAGATCATCATTGCATATCATATTTATTGCATTTTGGTTGATCCTAGAAATTTTTCGCAACTCAAGGACCCTCGGAGAGAGTTGGGGATTTTGTTATTTTCATATTTGAATTGTCTCAAATTTTGAAAATAGGATCTTTTGATTTTATTTATTTTATCTTCAATTATTTCCATTACAAAAATATGAGAGAGGGAATAAAACGACTTTCCCAAAATAAAGAAATATTGAGGATTTAATAAAAAAATCAAATAAGATTTTATTTGGTTTTATTTGATATTTTATTTGAATTTAGGAAAAATGCGCGTTTTAAAAAATTGCATTTAGGCCCCAAATAAATGTTCATCCTGTGCGGCTTGATTTTAGAAGCCGGGGAAAATTTATTTCGGGATTTTTGGAGTCCGTTTAGTAGTCATTTTGTTTTTTTCCGAGCGTAAGTTTTTTTAAAAAAAAAACGTCCGAACCGACCTACAGGCCGTGCTAGGCCTGGACTCCTCCAGGCCTCAGCCATTATAAGCCGCCGGCCCACCCCGGGCCGAAACCCTAGCCGCCGCCCGCCTCGGACCCCGCGCCGCGCCGCCGCCCCGCGCCCTCGCTGCCGCCGCCGCGCCCGACGCCGCCGCCCCGCGCCCTCGCCGCCGCCGCCTCGCCGGAGCCGCCGACGCCCGTCTCGCCGCCGAGTCGCCGAGGTTGACCCGCCGGTTTTCGTTCGTTTTTTTAGTTTCATTTTTTTTCATTAGATCGGTTTTTTTCGGTTTAGGCTAATTAGCGAGCTTCGCTCGTTCGTTCGTTTTAACGAACATGTTCTTCATTTAGATCCAGTTAACGAACGTTCGTTCGTTAAACTGTTCGTCGTTTTTCTTTTTATCGGATTAAATCCGCGATTTTTCTGATCGTGATTTCTGATCCGATTTTCGTTTTAGTCTAACTTTTCGCTCGTTTATTGGAATCAGGCGATTCAAGCGCCTGGTGTTTCGTTTCGAAACCCTCTTTCCGTTAACCAACTTAAACAAGTTTTTGCCACTGTAAAAAAATTGCCTTAGATCCAGAATAGTAAACGAAGCCTATTTCTTTTGCCTTTTGTCTTTCGTTGTTTCGTTCTATTTGACTTTTGCCAACCAGAGTTCTTAAGTTGAATTTTCTGGTTATATCTGAAGGAAATATGCCCTAGAGGCAATAATAAAGTTATTATTTATTTCCTTATAATCATGATAAATGTTTATTATTCATGCTAGAATTGTATTAACCCTACAAATACATGTGTGAATACATAGACAAACAAAGTGTCACTAGTATGCCTCTACTTGACTAGCTCGTTAATCAAAGATGGTTATGTTTCCTAACCATGAACAATGAGTTGTTATTTGATTAACAAGGTCACATCATTAGTTGAATGATCTGATTGACATGACCCATTCCATTAGCTTAGCACCCGATCGTTTAGTATGTTGCTATTGCTTTCTTCATGACTTATACATGTTCCTATAACTATGAGATTATGCAACTCCCGTTTGCCGGAGGAACACTTTGGGTGCTACCAAACGTCACAACGTAACTGGGTGATCATAAAGGAGCATTACAGGTGTCTCCAAAGGTAGATGTTGGGTTGGCGTATTTCGAGATTAGGTTTTGTCACTCCGATTGTCGGAGAGGTATCTCTGGGCCCTCTCGGTAATGCACATCACTTAAGCCTTGCAAGCATTGCAACTAAATGCGTTAGTTGCGGGATGATGTATTACATAACGAGTAAAGAGACTTGCCGGTAATGAGATTGAACTAGGTGTTGGATACCGACGATCGAATCTCGGGCAAGTAACATACCGATGACAAAGGGAACAACGTATGTTGTTATGCGGTCTGACCGATAAAGATCTTCGTAGAATATGTAGGAGCCAATATGGGCATCCAGGTCCCGCTATTGGTTATTGACCGGAGACGTGTCTCGGTCATGTCTACATTGTTCTCGAACCCGTAGGGTCCGCACGCTTAAGGTTACGATGACAGTTATATTATGAGTTTATGCATTTTGATGTACCGAAGGTTGTTCGGAGTCCCGGATGTGATCACGGACATGACGAGGAGTCTCGAAATGGTCGAGACATAAAGATTGATATATTGGAATCCTATATTTGGACATCGGAAGTGTTCCGGGTGAAATCGGGATTTTACCGGAGTACCAGGAGGTTACCGGAACCCCCCGGGAGCCATATGGGCCTTAATGGGCTTTAGTGGAAAGGAGAAAGGGGCAGCCCAAGGTGGCCGCGCGCCTCCCCCCTTCCCCTAGTCCTATTAGGACTAGGAGAGGTGGCCGGCCCCCCTCTCTCTCTTTCCCCCTCGGGGAATCCTAGTCCAACTAGGATTGGGGGGGGGGGGAGTCCTACTCCCGGGAGGAGTAGGACTCCTCCTGCGCCCTCCTCCTGGCCGCCGGCCCCCTCCCCCTTGGCTCCTTTATATACTGAGGCAGAGGCACCCCAGAAACACACAAGTTGATCCACGTGATCTATTCCTTAGCCGTGTGCGGTGCCCCCTGCCACCATAGTCCTCAATAATACTGTAGCGGAGTTTAGGCGAAGCCCTGCTGCTATTTGCATCAAGATCGTCACCACGCCATCGTGCTGACGGAACTCTTCCCCGACACTTTGCTGGATCGGAGTCCGGGGATCGTCATCGAGCTGAACGTGTGCTCGAACTTGGAGGTGCTGTAGTTTTGGTGCTTGATCGGTTGGATCGTGAAGACGTACGACTACTTCCTCTACGTTGTGTCAGCGCTTCCGCAGTCGGTCTGCGTTGGGTACGTAGACAACACTCTCCCCTCTCGTTGCTATGCATCACATGATCTTGCGTGTGCGTAGGAAATTTTTTGAAATTACTACGAAACCCAACAGTGGCATCCGAGCCTAGGTTATTTATGTTGATGTTATATGCACGAGTAGAACACAAGTGAGTTGTGGGCGATATAAGTCATACTGCCTACCAGCATGTCATACTTTGGTTCAGCGGCATTGTTGGACGAGACGACCCGGACCAACCTTACGCGTACGCTTACGCGAGACCGGTTCCCCCGACGTGCTTTGCACATAGGTGGCTTGCGGGCGACTGTCTCTCCAACTTTAGTTGAACTGAGTATGGCTACGCCCGGTCCTTGCGAAGGTTAAAACGGAGTCTATTTGACAAACTATCGTTGTGGTTTTGATGCGTAGGTGAGATTGGTTCTTGCTTAAGCCCGTAGCAGCCACGTAAAACTTGCAACAACAAAGTAGAGGACGTCTAACTTGTTTTTGCAGGGCATGTTGTGATGTGATATGGTCAAGACATGATGCTGAATTTAATTGTATGAGATGATCATGTTTTGTAACCGAGTTATCGGCAACTGGCAGGAGCCATATGGTTGTCGCTTTATTGTATGCAATGAAATCGCGATGTAATGCTTTACTTTATTACTAAGCGGTAGTGATAGTCGTGGAAGCATAAGCTTGGCGAGACGACAACGATGCTACGATGGAGATCAAGGTGTCACGCCGGTGACGATGGTGATCACGACGGTGCTTCGGAGATGGAGATCACAAGCACAAGATGATGATGGCCATATCATATTACTTATATTGATTGCATGTGATGTTTATCCTTTTTATGCATCTTATCTTGCTTTGATTGACGGTAGCATTATAAGATGATCTCTCACTAAATTATCAAGAAGTGTTCTCCCTGAGTATGCACCGTTGCGGAAGTTCTTCGTGCTGAGACACCACATGATGATCGGGTGTGATAGGTTCTACGTTCAAATACAACGGGTGCAAAACAGTTGCACACGCGGAATACTCAGGTTATACTTGACGAGCCAAGCATATACAGATATGGCCTCGGAACACGGAGACCGAAAGGTCGAGCGTGAATCATATAGTAGATATGATCAACATAACGATGTTCACCATTGAAAACTACTCCATCCCACGTGATGATCGGTTATGGTTTAGTTGATTTGGATCACGTAATCACTTAGAGGATTAGAGGGATGTCTATCTAAGTGGGAGTTCTTTAACTTGATTAACTGAACTTAAATTTATCATGAAACTTAGTACCTGATTAGTATCTTGCTTGTTTATGTTTGATTGTAGATAGATGGCTCGTGCTGTTGTTCCGTTGAATTTTAATGCGTTCCTTGAGAAAGCAAAGTTGAAAGATGATGGTAGCAATTACACGGACTGGGTTCGTAACTTGAGGATTATCCTCATTGCTGCACAGAAGAATTACGTCCTGGAAGCACCGCTGGGTGCCAGGCCTGCTGCAGGAGCAACGCCAGATGTTATGAACGTCTGGCAGAGCAAAGCTGATGACTACTCGATAGTTCAGTGTGCCATGCTTTACGGCTTAGAATCGGGACTTCAACGACGTTTTGAACGTCATGGAGCATATGAGATGTTCCAGGAGTTGAAGTTAATATTTCAAGCAAATGCCCGAATTGAGAGATATGAAGTCTCCAATAAGTTCTATAGCTGCAAGATGGAGGAGAACAGTTCTGTCAGTGAGCATATACTCAAAATGTCTGGGTATAATAATCAGTTGATTCAATTGGGAGTTAATCTTCCAGATGATAGCGTCATTGACAGAATTCTTCAATCACTGCCACCAAGCTACAAGAGCTTCGTGATGAACTATAATATGCAAGGGATGAACAAGACTATTCCCGAGCTCTTCGCGATGCTGAAAGCTGCGGAGGTAGAAATCAAGAAGGAGCATCAAGTGTTGATGGTCAACAAGACCACTAGTTTCAAGAAAAAGGGCAAAGGGAAGAAGAAGGGGAACTTCAAAAAGAGCGGCAAGCAAGTTGCTACTCAAGAGAAGAAACCCAAACCTGGACCTAAGCCTGAAACTGAGTGCTTCTATTGCAAGCAGACTGGTCACTGGAAGCGGAACTGCCCCAAGTATTTGGCGGATAAGAAGGATGGCAAGGTGAACAAAGGTATATGTGATATACATGTTATTTATGTGTACCTTACTAATGCTCGCAGTAGCACCTGGGTATTTGATACTAGTTTTGTTGCTAATATTTGCAACTCGAAACAGGGACTACGGATCAAGCGAAGATTGGTTAAGGACGAGGTGACAATGCGCGTGGGAAACGGTTCCAAAGTCGATGTGATCGCAGTCGGCACGCTACCTCTACATCTACCTTCAGGATTAGTATTAGACCTAAATAATTGTTATTTGGTGCCAGCGTTAAGCATGAACATTATATCTGGATCTTGTTTGATGCGAGACGGTTATTCATTTAAATCAGAGAATAATGGTTGTTCTATTTATATGAGTAATATCTTTTATGGTCATGCACCCTTGAAGAGTGGTCTATTCTTGTTGGATCTCGATAGTAGTAACACACATATTCATAATGTTGAAGCCAAAAGATGCAGAGTAGATAATGAAAGTGCAACTTATTTGTGGCACTGCCGTTTAGGTCATATCGGTGTAAAGCGCATGAAGAAACTCCATTCTGATGGACTTTTGGAACCACTTGATTATGAATCACTTGGTACTTGCGAACCGTGCCTCATAGGCAAGATGACCAAAACACCGTTCTCCGGTACTATGGAGAGAGCAACAAATTTGTTGGAAATCATACATACAGATGTATGTGGTCCGATGAATATTGAGGCTCATGGCGGATATCGTTATTTTCTCACCTTCACAGATGATTTAAGCAGATATGGGTATATCTACTTAATGAAACATAAGTCTGAAACATTTGAAAAGTTCAAAGAATTTCAGAGTGAAGTTGAAAATCATCGTAACAAGAAAATAAAGTTTCTACGATCTGATCGTGGAGGAGAATATTTGAGTTACGAGTTTGGTGTACATTTGAAAAATTGTGGAATAGTTTCGCAACTCACGCCACCCGGAACACCTCAGCGTAATGGTGTGTCCGAACATCGTAATTGTACTTTACTGGATATGGTGCGATCTATGATGTCTCTTACTGATTTACCGCTATCGTTTTGGGGATACGCTCTAGAGACGGCCGCATTCACGTTAAATAGGGCACCATCAAAATCCGTTGAAACGATGCCTTATGAACTGTGGTTTGGCAAGAAACCAAAGTTGTCGTTTCTAAAAGTTTGGGGCTGCGATGCTTATGTGAAAAAGCTTCAACCTGATAAGCTCGAACCCAAATCGGAGAAATGTGTCTTCATAGGATATCCAAAGGAAACTATTGGATACACCTTCTATCACAGATCCGAAGGCAAGACTTTTGTTGCTAAATTCGGAAACTTTCTGGAGAAGGAGTTTCTCTCGAAAGAAGTGAGTGGGAGGAAAGTAGAACTTGACGAGGTAACTGTACCTGCTCCCTTATTGGAAAGTAGTACATCACAGAAAAATGTTTCTGCGACACCTACACCAGTCAGTGAGGAAGCTAATGATGATGATCATGAAACTTCAGAACAAGATACTACTGAACCTCGTAGATCAACCAGAGTAAGATCTGCACCAGAGTGATACGGTAATCCCGTTCTGGAAGTCATGCTACTAGATCATGATGAACCTACGAACTATGAAGAAGCGATGGTGAGCCCAGATTCCGCAAAGTGGCTTGAAGCCATGAAATCTGAGATGGGATCCATGTATGAGAACAAAGTGTGGACTTTGGTTGACTTGCCCAATGATCGGCAAGCAATTGAGAATAAATGGATCTTCAAGAAGAAGACTGACGCTGACGGTAATATTACTGTCTACAAAGCTCGACTTGTCGCAAAAGGTTTTCGGCAAGTTCAAGGGATTGACTACGATGAGACCTTCTCACCCGTAGCGATGCTTAAGTCTGTCCGAATCATGTTAGAAATTGCCGCATTTTATGATTATGAAATTTGGCAGATGGATGTCAAAACTGCATTCCTGAATGGATTTCTGGAAGAAGAATTGTATATGATGCAACCAGAAGGTTTTGTCGATCCAAAGGGAGCTAACAAAGTGTGCAAGCTCCAGCGATCCATTTATGGACTGGTGCAAGCCTCTCGGAGTTGGAATAAACGTTTTGATAGTGTGATCAAAGCATTTGGTTTTATACAGACTTTTGGAGAAGCCTGTATTTACAAGAAAGTGAGTGGGAGCTCTGTAGCATTTCTGATATTATATGTGGATGGCATATTGTTAATTGGAAATGATATAGAATTTCTGGATAGCATAAAGGGATACTTGAATAAGAGTTTTTCAATGAAAGACCTCGGTGAAGCTGCTTACATATTAGGCATTAAGATCTATAGAGATAGATCAAGACGCTTAATTGGACTTTCACAGACAACATACCTTGACAAAATTTTGAAGAAGTTCAAAATGGATCAAGCAAAGAAAGGATTCTTGCCTGTGTTACAAGGTGTGAAATTGAGTAAGACTCAATGCCCGACCACTGCAGAAGATAGAGAGAATATGAAAGATGTTCCCTATGCATCAGCAATAGGATCTATCATGTATGCAATGCTGTGTACCAGACCTGATGTGTGCCTTGCTATAAGTCTAGCAGGGAGGTACCAAAGTAATCCAGGAGTGGATCACTGGACAGCGGTCAAGAACATCCTGAAATACCTGAAAAGGACTAAGGATATGCTTCTCGTATATGGAGGTGACAAAGAGCTCGTCGTAAAAGGTTACATTGATGCAAGCTTTGACACTGATCCGGATGATTCTAAATCGCAAACCGGATACGTGTTTACATTAAACGGTGGAGCTGTCAGTTGGTGCAGTTCTAAACAAAGCGTCGTAGCGGGATCTACATGTGAAGCGGAGTACATAGCTGCTTCGGAAGCAGCAAACGAAGGAGTCTGGATGAAGGAGTTCATATCCGATCTAGGTGTCATACCTAGTGCATCGGGTCGAATGAAAATCTTTTGTGACAATACTAGTGCAATTGCCTTGGCAAAGGAATCCAGATTTCACAAGAGGACCAAGCACATCAAGAGACGCTTCAATTCCATCCGGGATCTAGTCCAGGTGGGAGACATAGAGATTTGCAAGATACATACGGATCTGAATGTTGCAGACCCATTGACTAAGCCTCTTCCACGAGCAAAACATGATCAGCACCAAGGCTCCATGGGTGTTAGAATCGTTACGGTGTAATCTAGATTGTTGACTCTAGTGCAAGTGGGAGACTGAAGGAAATATGCCCTAGAGGCAATAATAAAGTTATTATTTATTTCCTTATAATCATGATAAATGTTTATTATTCATGCTAGAATTGTATTAACCCTACAAATACATGTGCGAATACATAGACAAACAAAGTGTCACTAGTATGCCTCTACTTGACTAGCTCGTTAATCAAAGATGGTTATGTTTCCTAACCATGAACAATGAGTTGTTATTTGATTAATGAGGTCACATCATTAGTTGAATGATCTGATTGACATGACCCATTCCATTAGCTTAGCACCCGATCGTTTAGTATGTTGCTATTGCTTTCTTCATGACTTATACATGTTCCTATAACTATGAGATTATGCAACTCCCGTTTGCCGGAGGAACACTTTGGGTGCTACCAAACGTCACAACGTAACTGGGTGATCATAAAGGAGCATTACAGGTGTCTCCAAAGGTAGATGTTGGGTTGGCGTATTTCGAGATTAGGTTTTGTCACTCCGATTGTCGGAGAGGTATCTCTGGGCCCTCTCGGTAATGCACATCACTTAAGCCTTGCAAGCATTGCAACTAAATGAGTTAGTTGCGGGATGATGTATTACAGAACGAGTAAAGAGACTTGCCGGTAACGAGATTGAACTAGGTGTTGGATACCGACGATCGAATCTCGGGCAAGTAACATACCGATGACAAAGGGAACAACGTATGTTGTTATGCGGTCTGACCGATAAAGATCTTCGTAGAATATGTAGGAGCCAATATGGGCATCCAGGTCCCGCTATTGGTTATTGACCGGAGACGTGTCTCGGTCATGTCTACATTGTTCTCGAACCCGTAGGGTCCGCACGCTTAAGGTTACGATGACAGTTATATTATGAGTTTATGCATTTTGATGTACCGAAGGTTGTTCAGAGTCCCGGATGTGATCACGGACATGACGAGGAGTCTCGAAATGGTCGAGACATAAAGATTGATATATTGGAAGCCTATATTTGGACATCGGAAGTGTTCCGGGTGAAATCGGGATTTTACCGGAGTACCGGGAGGTTACCGAAACCCCCCGGGAGCCATATGGGCCTTAATGGGCTTTAGTGGAAAGGAGAAAGGGGCAGCCCAAGGTGGCCGCGCGCCTCCCCCTTCCTCTAGTCCTATTAGGACTAGGAGAGGTGGCCGGCCCCCCTCTCTCTCTTTCCCCCTCGGGGAATCCTAGTCCAACTAGGATTGGGGGGGGGGGAGTCCTACTCCCGGGAGGAGTAGGACTCCTCCTGCGCCCTCCTCCTGGCCGCCGGCCCCCTCCCCCTTGGCTCCTTTATATACTGAGGCAGAGGCACCCCAGAAACACACAAGTTGATCCACGTGATCTATTCCTTAGCCGTGTGCGGTGCCCCTGCCACCATAGTCGTCAATAATACTGTAGCGGAGTTTAGGCGAAGCCCTGCTGCTGTAGTGCATCAAGATCGTCACCACGCCGTCGTGCTGACGGAACTCTTCCCCGACACTTTGCTGGATCGGAGTCCGGGGATCGTCATCGAGCTGAACGTGTGCTCGAACTCGGAGGTGCCGTAGTTTCGGTGCTTGATCGGTTGGATCGTGAAGACGTACGACTACTTCCTCTACGTTGTGTCAGCGTTTCCGCAGTCGGTCTGCGTTGGGTACGTAGACAACACTCTCCCCTCTCGTTGCTATGCATCACATGATCTTGCGTGTGCGTAGGAAATTTTTTGAAATTACTACGAAACCCAACAATATCTCTTATTTGAGTTTTACCTGTGCATTAGTTGAGTACTTATTGTATGCTTGTTTGTTTGCGATAGAGTACCCGGAGTGTGCCGCTTGCTACTTCAAATCGCTAGGTTTCCCGGATCATCAGCAAGGCAAGTAACACTTTGGTCATACCTCCTACTACCCAGTTTTATTGCATTAGATCAATCCTTACACATTGCATGATTAGGATCTAATTAAATTGTGGGTTTGGGAAGTAGTTGAGGTAGTACCTATTACCTGTTATTATCAAACCTTTGGGAGTTACTTCTACGTTTGCTTATTATGCCATGCTATGCTAGTAGACGTGGATTGGGTGAGTGTATCCATGACAGATGTGAGATTGTTAATTAATGGTTTATTTATGGTGGCAACTTAAACACACATCTGGGTGGATTGAGGTACCTGGGTATTCCAGGATTGCCTGTTTTTCTTTATGGACCGCCACCCAGGCTCAAAGGGATCATGAGATTATTCATGCTAGAAACTTCCGTGTGCAGCCACAAGCTATTATGGGCTCTAGCATAGTTGACTAAGTCGTGCGAACTCTTACAGTGGTAGACTAGCAGATGTAGGGGATGTAGGTGGTACGGTCTACCCATCGTAAGGTGCTAGTGCTTCTGAAAGACTATGTCTCGGTCATCTGTTTCTCAAACACCATGTAGTGCGAGAAACCCAACGGAGGAGATCGAGTCTTGTGGGGAAAAGTGCGCAAACCTCTGCAGAGTGTATAAACTAATCATGATTAGTCGTGTCCCCGGTTATGGACATCTTGAGTATCTAGTACCTGGATTATCATGTGAATCTCAACATGTTACTATAAAATTAATTTTGATGGGTTTGTTTAATGATGATGCTTAATTGGGATTAAGAATGCTGTCAACCATTCTCAATGTTTAACAACCACCATGATAGTTAAATAAATTTATTCCTTTGCAGTAGGGAAAAATTGGCTTTACGCAAAACTGTAACCATAGAGCTTTCCACCAGCCAAATATGCATATAGAATAGCTGTTTCATTCCATTACTCTCTATGTGTTACATTGCCAGCATATTCCATGTGCTGACCCGTTTCGGGCTGCAACATTAATGTTGCAGACTTTTCAGATGACGATTAAGGAGTTTTAGGTCGTGGTTCTATACTCAGTGATGCCGTTGGAGTTGATGGACTCACTTATCTTCCAAGCCTTCCACTGTTATCGTTATTAGATGGCCTTAAGCCATATTTATTGTAATAAGTTCTCTATTGAGACACTCGATGCAATAAGTGTGTGATTGCTACTCTGTTATAAATCCTTCAAGTACTGTGTGGTGTCAGCATTACTGATCCAGGGATGACACCGAAGCACAGAGATTGGACCGTTTGAGGTCTGGTCGCTACAAGATGGTATCAGATCACACGCTGACTGTAGGACACGACCACTAAGCTAAAGACCTAGATCACTACTCACTCTCTTCTCTTTTCTGACTTCTCATCTTCTCTACTCTTTTAGGATGGCGGATGCAAGGAACTAGTTCACTCAACCGGATGAAGATACACCCTTTGGACGTCATTTGAAGGAAGTCACTAGATATCTGAACATAGGAGTACCAAGCTTCACCGGCACCTACAACGCCACTTTACCTGAAGAAGAGCGCTGGATGATTCAAGTTCAAGTTCCAGGAAGGACATTCATGCCAGTCACTGAGCCCATAGAGTTTGCTTTTGATGCTCCAACTTGGAGTCTAGGAAAGGGCATGACAACTCACATCGCCATGGGACGCATTGGAGAAGTCTACCGAAATGATCTCAAGGATACTATCTACCAGATTTGTGGGCGCCGAGATGAGCACTGGGAGATGATCAGCACCAGAAAGGATAGATCAATTGTAGCTTTTATCCAGGTGTTAAACTAGCACATTCGACGTCAGGAGAACCAGAAGTGCGCCGACATGATAGACCTGAAGAAGGCAAAGACAAGAATCAATGAACTGGAGGAAGAACTCAGGGCTACACGTGAAGATTATGAAGAGGAAATTGAAGTATTAGTGGAGAAGAATGACGATCTGATCAAGAAGATCGGAATATTTATGGGAGGCCCTACACCGGTAGAAGAAGAAGAAGAACCCAAGGAGATTCGCCCGGAAGACTACATCATCATCGACGACACCGACTCGGATCCAGATGATAGCGATGATGACTATGTTGATGAAGCTGGAGCAGATATCATGGAGTCTGCAACTGAAGAATATCTCTAGTAGACCACCTCATGAGTAGTAGTAGTCCACCATGTAAATATATTAGTCCGAGCACTTTTGCGAAAGTTAGATCGATTGTATGCCCTTGTTTGATTGATTGAATGAAGTGAATTGTTTGTTTTGCCTCATGTGCATATGGGTAGTGTTTTCTCTTTAGACCCCCTCTATTCTTAAATCTAATCTTTTCTAAAAACCCTCAGATGCCTCTGAGACGTGACCCGGATTTACCTTCCCACCGGCGCTCACCCAGTTGATCCAGCAACATAACACATTGATGCAGTTACTAGTCCAGAATCAGAATCAAGGGAACAACAACAACAACCCACCACCACCACCACCATCTGTTGATCACTTAGCCCGTTTTCTTAGGCTGAATGCGCTGGTGTTTTCCAGTAGCACCGAGCCGATAGTAGCAGATGATTGGCTCCGCAAGACAGCTAGAGAGTTAACCACAGTAGGATGCACGGATGCAGAGAAGGTGAAGTTTGCCGCACATCAGCTTGAAGGACCCGCAGCATCATGGTGGGAGAATTTCACAGCCACTTTCCCTGTCGATACTGTCACATGGGACCAGTTTCAGCAGGCTTTTCGAACTGCCCATGTTTCAGCAGGAGCTATGGCCATGAAGAAGCGAGAGTTTCACAACTTGCGCCAAGGAGGACGGACAGTTGGCCAGTATGTGGAGGACTTTAGTAAATTAGCACGTTATGCCTCAGATGACGTTGCTACGGATGCAGCAAAGCAGGAGAAGTTTCTGGAAGGACTGAATGATGAGTTGAGCATACAGTTGATGGTAGCAACCTTCAACAACTACCAGGAGTTGGTAGATCATGCTCTTATGATTGAAGGGAAGCAACAGCAAATTGAGAATCACAAGAGGAAGTATGGACAAGGAAAGTACAATTCTGGAGCTCAACAGAAGCCACGTTTTACCCCTAGACCGGGAGGACATTTCTAGCATACCCATGGAGGAGGTAGCTCGCACAATCACAATGGCCCCAAGACTGGTAATGGGAATGGAGGAAGCAACGGCTAGAACCGCACCAACCCATCAACCCCAGCCAAGAAAGACCTGCGCCAAGTCACTTGCTTTAAGTGCCAGAAGACCGGACATTATGCCAACGAATGTCCTGAATCACAGAATGGAAATGGCAATGGAAGCTCTGGAAAGAAGCCGAACCCTTTCAACAGGGGACAGGTGAACCACGTTAACATGGAGGAGGTTGAAGAGCAGCCGGATGCAGTAACCGGTAAGTTTTTGGTTAAGTCATTTACTGCACTCGTTCTTTTTGATACTGGTGCATCGCATTCATACATATCAAGGGGATTTGTGGATAAATATAAACTGCCAACCCAAGACCTTAGGTCACCCATGTTAGTAACCTCGCCTGGAGCAGAATATATGGCTAGTCTATGGTGTGATCGGTTACCATTAAGGATTGGTAACTACGTATTTCCATCAGACCTAATAGTGTTGGAATCTCAAGGATTGGATGTGATATTAGGCATGGATTGGTTGTCAAAGTATGAAGGGAATATTGAATGTGCTAGTAAGTCAATTTTGCTTACCACCCCAGAAGGGAGAAGGATCAAATATGTATCCCGACATGTGCCAAAAAGGACTCAAGCAAATTGTTTAACAGGAGTTGTGCAGGAGAAAGTACCAGTAGTGAAGGATTTCCCTGATGTATTTCCAGAAGAATTGCCAGGCATGCCACCGGATAGAGATATTGAGTTTCTGATTGAGCTTTTGCTAGGCACAGGGCCAATATCAAAGAGACCATATAGGATGCCTGCAAAGGATTTGGTGAAAATTAAGAAGCAAATTAAGGAGTTACTGGATAAAGGATACATTCGCCCAAGTTCTTCACCATGGGGATCGCCAGTACTTCTCATAGAAAAGAAGGATGGATCGTTAAGGATGGTTGTCGATTATCGAGGATTGAATGAAGTAACCATCAAGAACAAATACCCACTACCGATGATCAATGATCTGTTTGATCGATTGCAAGGAGCTAAGGTATTTTCCAAGATCGATCTACGATCAGGATACCACCAGTTGAAGATTCAGGAATAGGATATACCCAAGACGGCTTTTACCACCAGGTATGGGCTGTACGAGTATACCGTTATGTCATTTGGTCTGACTAACGCATGTGCATATTTTATGAACATGATGAACAAAGTGTTTATGGAGTTCTTGGATAAGTTCGTCGTAGTGTTCATTGATGATATCCTAGTTTACTCGAAGAATGAAGAGGAGCATAAGGAGCATTTGTGTTTGGTTCTTGGAAAGCTCAGAGAACATCAGTTATATGCCAAGTTTAGCAAATGTGAGTTTTGGTTGAAAGAAGTTGGATTTCTCGGACACGTTATATTCGGAGAAGGTATAACAGTAGACCCCACTAAAGTTGATACCGTGACCAAGTGGGAAGCACCAACCACAGTTGGAGAGATCCGGAGTTTTCTTGGAATCGCAGGATACTACCGGAGGTTTATTGAGAATTTCTCAAAGATTGTGAAGCCTATGACGGAGTTGTTGAAGAAGGATACCAAGTTCATATGGACTAAGGAATGTGAGGCTAGTTTTCAGGAGTTGAAGAAGCGTTTGGTTACCTCACCAGTGTTGATTTTACCGGATCAGACCAAGGATTATGAGGTGTATTGTGACGCTTCATGACGAGGACTTGGAGCAGTGCTTGTGCAGGAAGGAAGAGTTGTTTCATATGCCTCATGAGTTGAATTATGCTATGCATGATTTGGAGTTAGCAGTCGTAGTGCATGCACTGAAGACTTGGAGACATTTTCTGATTGGAAACCATTGCAAGGTGTACACGGATCATAAGAGTTTGAAGTATATTTTCACACAGAAGGAGTTGAATCTCAGACAAAGGAGATGGTTGGAGCTCATCAAGGATTATGATATGAGATTGCATTATCACCCCGGAAAGGCTAACGTAGTAGCTGATGTGTTGAGCCGTAAGAGCCACATCAACACCTTAATGACGGGAGATTTACTAAGGGAGTTAGCCAAAAATCTTCGAGAGCTATGTTTGGAAATAGTCCCGAGAGGCTATGTAGCAGCATTGGAGATTCAGTCTACTTTAATGGATAAGATCAGAGAAGCTCAAAGGACTGACAAGGAGATTGTTTCTATTAAGGAGAAAATGAGCAAAGGAAAAGCTAAGGGATTTTGTGAGGATGAGCATGATACCCTATGGTTTGAAGACCGTGTTTATGTGCCAAATGATCCGGAGATCAGGAAGTTAATTTTACAAGAGGCCCATGATTCACCATATTCAATTCACCCAGGAAATACCAAGATGTATTTGGATTTGAAGGATATTTTCTTGTGGACCGGAATGAAGAAGGATATTGCAGAGTATGTAGCAGTTTGTGATGTATGTCAGAGAGTGAAGGCAGAGCATCAGAAGCCAGCAGGATTGCTACAACCATTGCCGATACCCGAATGGAAGTGGGATAAGCTAGGCATGGATTTTATTACAGGATTGCCCAGAACACATTCAGGCTATGACTCGATATGGGTTGTAGTCGATCGTTTGACAAAGGTAGCTCATTTCATTCCAGTGAAGACTACCTATACCAGTGCAAAGTTGGCAAAGATATACATGACCAGGATCGTATGTCTGCATGGAGTTCCAAGGAGCATTATATCAGATAGAGGAACCCAGTTTACCTCAAAGTTCTGGAATCAGTTGCATGAGACTTTGAGAACCAGACTGGAGTTTAGCACAGCTTTTCACCCGTAGACAAATGGATAGACTGAGAGAGTCAAAGATTTTGGAGGATATGCTAAGAGGTTGTGCGCTAGACTACGGATCTAGCTGGGATGAGAATTTGTCGTATGCAGAATTCTCTTACAACAACAACTATCAATCCAGTTTGAAGATCGCCCCTTTCGAAGCCTTGTACGGAAGGAGGTGCAGGACCCCATTGTCCTGGGATGAAGTTGGAGACCGCCAATTGTTTGAACCGGATCTGATAAAGGAATCTGAACAGAAAGTGAAATTAATTCATGACAGGCTGAAGGTAGCTCAATCCAGGCAGAAGAGTTATGCAGATTCTAAACGCAAGGAGACAGTTTACGAAGTCGGAGACCGAGTTTATCTTCGAGTATCACCACTTCGAGGAGTTAAGCACTTTGGAGTTAAGGGAAAATTAGCGCCACGTTTTGTAGGCCCATACAAAGTTTTGGAGCGTATGGGAGAAGTAGCCTACAAGTTGGAATTGCCCAAAGGATTGTCGGGAGTTCACGACGTGTTCCATGTATCCCAATTGAAGAAGTGCCACGCAGAGATGGCTGACATACCGCTGAGAGATACGATACCACTGGAAGCGATTCAGTTGGACAGTGATTTGACCTATGAGGAGAAACTAGTTAAGATTCTAGAGTATGCCAGTCGAGTCACCTGCAGCAAGGTTATCGGGTTTTGCAAGGTTCAGTGGAGCCACCACACGGAGGATGAAGCCACCTGGGAACGAGAGGAAGAATTGCTGAAAGACCACCCTCACCTATTTTCTAGCCAACCCGAATCTCGAGGGCGAGATTCATCTTAAAGGGGGTAGGTTTGTAACATCCCAAATTTTCAATTTGGAATGTTATACACTAGATCATCATTGCATATCATATTTATTGCATTTTGGTTGATCCTAGAAATTTTTCGCAACTCAAGGACCCTCGGAGAGAGTTGGGGATTTCGTTATTTTCATATTTGAGTTGTCTCAAATTTTGAAAATAGGATCTTTTGATTTTATTTATTTTATCTTCAATTATTTCTATTACAAAAATATGAGAGAGGGAATAAAATGACTTTCCCAAAATAAAGAAATATTGAGGATTTAATAAAAAATCAAATAAGATTTTATTTGGTTTTACTTGCTATTTTATTTGAATTTAGGAAAAATGCGCGTTTTTCAAAATTGCATTTAGGCCCCAAATAAATGTTCATCCTGTGCGGCTTGATTTTAGAAGCCGAGGAAAATCTATTTCGGGATTTTTGGAGTCCGTTTAGTAGCCCTTTTGTTTTTTTCCGAGTGTAAGTTTTTTTAAAAAAAAAACGTCCGAACCGACCTACGGGTCGTGCTAGGCCCGGACTCCTCCAGGCCTCAGCCTTTATAAGCCAGCGGCCCACCCCGGGCCAAAACCCTAGCCGCCGCCCGCCTTGGACCCCACGCCGCGCCGCCGCCGCCCCGCGCCCTCGCCGCTGCCGCCGCCCCGCGCCCGCGCCGCCCCGCCGGACCCCCCCGCCGCCGCCTCGCCGGAGCCGCCGCCGCCCGTCTCGCTGCCGAGTCGCCGAGGTTGACCTGCCGGTTTTCGTTCGGTTTTTTAGTTTCGTTTCTTTTTCTTTAGATCAGTTTTTTTTGGTTTAGGCTAATTAGCGAGCGTTCGCTCATTCGTTCGTTTTAACGAACACGTTCTTCGTTTAGATCCAGTTAACGAACGTTCGTTCGTTAAACTGTTCGTCGTTTTTCTTTTTCTCGAATTAAATCCACGATTTTTCTGATCGCGATTTCTGATCTAATTTTCGTTTTAGTCTAACTTTTCGCTCGTTTATCGGAATCAGGCGATTCAAGCGCCTGGAGTTTCGTTTCGAAACCCTCTTTCCGTTTAACCAACTTAAACAAGTTTTTTCCACTGTAAAAAATTTCCTTAGATCCAGAATAGTAAACGAAGCCTATTTCTTTTGCCTTTTGTCTTTCGTTGTTTCGTTCGATTTGACTTTTGCCAACCAGAGTTCTTAAGTTGAATTTTCTGGTTAGATCTCTTATTTGAGTTTTACCTGTGCATTAGTTGAGTACTTATTGTATGCTTGTTTGTTTGCGATAGAGTACCCGGAGTGCGCTGCTTGCTACTTCGAATCACTAGGTTTCCCGGATCATCAGCAAGGCAAGTAACACTTTGATCATACCTCCTACTACCCGGTTTTATTGCATTAGATCAATCCTTACACACTGCATGATTAGGATCTCATTAAATTGTGGGTTTGGGAAGTAGTTGAGGTAGTACCTATTACCTGTTATTATCAAACCTTTGGGAGTTACTTCTACGTTTGCTTATTATGCCATGCTATGCTAGTAGACGTGGATTGGGTGAGTGTATCCATGACAGATGTGAGATTGTTAATTAATGGTTTATTTAAGGTGGCAACTTAAACACACATCTGGGTGGATTGAGGTACCTGGGTATTCCAGGATTGCCTATTTTTCTTTATGGACCGCCACCCAGGCTCAAAGGGATCATGAGATTATTCATGCTAGAAACTTCCGTGTGCAGCCACAAGCTATTATGGGCTCTAGCATAGTTGACTAAGTCATGCGAACTCTTACAGTGGTAGACTAGCAGATGTAGGGGATGTAGGTGGTACGGTCTACCCATCGTAAGGTGCTAGCGCTTCTGAAAGACTATGTCTCGGTCATCCGTTTCTCAAACACCATGTAGTGTGAGAAACCCAACGGAGGAGATCGAGTCTTGTGGGGAAAAGTGCGCAAACCTCTGCAGAGTGTATAAACTAATCATGATTAGCCGTGTCCCCGGTTATGGACATCTTGAGTATCCAGTACCTGGATTATCATGTGAATCTCAACATGTTACTATAAAATTAATTTTGATGGGTTTGTTTAATGATGATGCTTAATTGGGATTGAGAATTCTGTCAACCATTCTCAATGTTTAACAACCACCATGATAGTTAAATAAATTTATACATTTGTAGTAGGGAAAAATTGGCTTTACGCAAAATTGTAACCATAGAGCTTTCCACCAGCCAAATATGCATATAGAATAGCTGTTTCATTCCATTACTCTCTATGTGTTACATTGCCAGCATATTCCATGTGCTGACCCGTTTGGGCTGCAACGTTAATGTTGCAGACTTTTCAGACGACGATTAAGGAGTTTTAGGTCATGGTTCTATACTCATTGATGCCGTTGGAGTTGATGGACTCACTTATCTTCCAAGCCTTCCGTTGTTATCGTTATTAGATGGCCTTAAGCCATATTTATTGTAACAAGTTCTCTATTGAGACACTCGATGGAATAAGTGTGTGATTGCTACTCTGTTATAAATCCTTCAAGTACTGTGTGGTGTCAGCATTACTGATCCAGGGATGACACCGGATCACAGAGATTGGACCGTTTGAGGTCTGGTCGCTACAAATCTACAAGTCATCAAAAACCTCGGCACTACGCCCATGCTCCTAGGGGGGGGGGGTAGATTGGTAGGAAAAGACCATCGCTCGTCCCCGACCGCCACTCATAAGGAAGACAGTTAAATAATACCTCATGTTTCAAATTTGTTGCATAACGTTTACCATACGTGCATGCTACAGGACTTGCAAACCTCAACACAGACATTTCTCAATTTCACAACTACTCAACTAGCACGACTTTGATATTATTACCTCCATATCTCAAAACAATCATCAAGCATCAAACTTTTCTTAGTATTCAACACACTCATAAGAAAGTTTTATTATTAATCTTGCATACTAAGCATATTAGGATTTTAAGCAAATTACCATGCTATTAAGACTCTCAAAATAATCTAAGTGAAGCATGAAATATCAATAATTTCTATAAAACAAATCCATCACCGTGCTCTAAAAGATATAAGTGAAGCACTAGAGGAAAACTATAAAGCTCAAAAGATATAAGTGAAGCACATAGAGTATTCTATCAAATTCCAAGCCATGTATGGCTCTCTCAAAAGGTGTGTACAGCAAGGATGATTGTGGTAGACTAACAAGCAAAGACTCAAATCATAAAAGACGCTCCAAGCAAAACACATATCATGTGGTGAATAAAAATATAGCTCCAAGTAAAGTTACCGATAGAAGTAGACGAAAGAGGGGATGCCTCGCATCCCCAAGATTTGGCTTTTAGGTGTCCTTAGATTATCTTGGGGGTGCCATGGGCATCCACAATCTTAGGCTCTTGCCACTCCTTGTTCCATAATCCATCAAATCTTTACCCAAAACTTGAAAACTTCACAACACAAAACTTAAAGTAGAAAATCTCGCGAGCTCCGTTAGCGAAAGAAAACAAAAGACCACTTCAAGGTACTGTAATGAACTCATTATTTATTTATATTTGTGTTAAAACTACTGTATTCCAACTTCTCTATGGATTGTAAACTATTTTACTAGCCATAGATTCATCAAAATAAGCAAACAACACACGAAAAATAGAATCTGTCAAAAACAGAGCAGTCTGTAGTAATCTGTAGCTAGCACAAGATCTGGAACACCAGAAATTCTAAAATAAATTCCTGGACGTGAGGAATTTATATATTAATCATCTTCAAAAATAATTAACTAAATAGCACTTTCCAAATAAAAATGACATCAGTTCTCGTGAGCGCTAAAGTTTCTGTTTTTTACAGCAAGTTCAACAAGACTTTCCCCATGTCTTCACAACGGTTCTACTTGGCACAAAAACTAATTAAACACAAAAAAACAACCAAAACAGAGGCTATATAAATTATTTATTACTAAACATGAGAAAAAAGTAAGGAATAAAAATAAAATTGGGTTGCCTCCCAACAAGCGCTATCGTTTAACGCCCCTAGCTAGGCGTAACAAGCAAGAATAGATCTAGGTATTGCCATCTTTGGTAGGTAATCCATAAGTGGCTCTCATGGTAGATTCATATGGCAATTTTATTTTCTTTCTAGGGAAGTGTTACATGCCCTTTTTTAATGGAAATTTAAATCTAATATTCCCTTCCTTCATATCAATAATTGCACCAACCGTTCTAAGGAAAGGTCTACCGAGAATAATAGGGCAAGAAGGATTGCAATTTATATCAAGAACAATAAAATCTATGGGCACATAATTCCTATTTGCAACAATAAGAACATCATTAATTCTTCCCATAGGTTTCTTAATAGTGGAATCCGCAAGATGCAAGTTTAGAGAGCAATCATCAAAATCACGGAAATCTAGCAAATCACACAAAGTTTTGGGAATAGTAGAGACACTAGAACCCAAATCACACAAAGAATAAAACTCATGATCTTTAATTTTAATTTTAATATTAGGTTCCCACTCATCATAAGTTTGCATCAAGGCATCAACGATATGTTCGGTAAAGGCTTTATTTTGACTATAAGCATGAGGAGAATTTAGCACGGATTGCAACAAGGAAATACAATCAAATAAAGGGCAATTTTCATAATTAAATTCCTTGAAATCCAATATAGTGGGTTTAGCAACATCTAAGGTTTTATTTCTTTTAATCCCACTTTTATCAATTTCATCATCAAGATCTAAATACTCCGAATTCTTAGAACGCCTTCTAGGTAAGGGTGGATCATATTCAGTCCCATCATTATCAAGATTAATATTGCAAAATAAAGATTTAATAGGGGACACATCAATAACTTTTAGATCTTCATCTTGATTTTCATAGGAATTGGAAGAACACGCTTTAATAAAGGCATCTTTCATAGCACGCGTCCTAGCGGTTCTTTCCTTACACTCATCAATGGAAATTCTCATGGCTTTGAGAGACTCATTGATATCATGCTTAGGAGGAATAGATCTAAGCTTTAAAGAATCAACCTCAAGAGAAATTCTATCAACGTTCCTAGCCAAATCATCAACTTTAAGCAATTTCTCTTCAAGCAAAGTATTAAAATTCTTTTGTGAATTCATAAACTCTTTAACACTACTCTCAAATTCAGAGGGCATTTTATTAAAATTTCCATAAGAGTTGTTGTAGGAATTTCCATAATTATTAGAAGGATTACTAGGATAAGGCCTAGGATTAAAATTCCCTCTATACGCGTTGTTACCAAAATTATTCCTACAAACAAAATTCACATCCAGAGATTCATTATTATTCTCAATCAAAGTAGACAAAGGCATATCATTAGGATTAGATGAAACACTCTTAGTAGCAAATAATTTCATAAGTTCATCCATCTTTCCACTCAAAACATTAATTTCTTCTATCGCATGCACTTTTTTATTAGGAGATCTTTCAGTGTGCCATTGAGAATAATTAACCATAATGTTATCTAGGAGTTTAGTAGCATCTCCTAAAGTGATTTCCATAAAAGTGCTTCCCGTGGACGAATCTAAAAGTTATCTAGGAGTTTAGTAGCATCTCCTAGTTCGAGGGACGTCATCGAGTTGAACGTGTGCAGAACTCGGAGGTGCCGTGCGTTCGGTACTTGATCGGTCGGATCATGAAGACGTACGACTACATCAACCGCGTTGTGCTAACGCTTCCGCTTTCAGTCTACGAGGGTACGTGGACACACTCTCCCCTCTCGTTGCTATGCATCACCATGATCTTGCGTGTGCGTAGGAATTTTTTTCAAATTACTATGTTCCCCAACATACAAGTCATCACAATAATCATCATAGATAGCAACTTTGTTCTCATAATCAATTGGAACCTCTTCGAAAATAGTGGATTCATCACAAAATAAAGTCATGACCTCTCCAATTCCACTTTCATCAATATAATCATCATAAATAGGAGGCATGCTTTCTTCATAATAAATTTTCTCATCAAAGCTTGGGGGACAAAAAATATCATCTTCATCAAACGTAGCTTCCCCAAGCTTGTGGCTTTGCATATCATTAGCATCATGGATATTCAAGGAATTCATACTAACAACATTGCAGTCATGCTTAAGGGAGTCCTGGATTAGGGGGTCTCCGGACAGCCGGACTATATCCTTTGGCTGAACTGTTGGACCATGAAGATACAAGGTTGAAGACTTCATCTCGTGTCCGGATGGGACTTTACTTGGCGTGGAAGGCAAGCTAGGCAATACGGATATGTATACCTCCTCTTTTGTAACCGACCTTGTGTAACCCTAGCCCCCTCCGGTGTCTATATAAACCGGAGGGTTTTAGTCCGTAGGACAACATACAATGATACCATAGGCTAGCTTCTAGGGTTTAGCCCCTCTGATCTCGTGGTAGATCTACCTTTGTAATTGTCATATCATCAAGAACAATCAAGCAGGACGTAGGGTTTTACCTCTATCAAGAGGGCCCGAACCTGGGTAAAACATCATGTCCCCTGCCTCCTGTTACCATCCGCCTTAGACGCACAGTTCGGGACCCCCTACCCGAGATCCGCTGGTTTTGACACCAACATTGGTGCTTTCATTGAGAGTTCCACTGTGTTGCCACCATAAGGCTTGATGGCTCCTTCGATCATCGCTAGCAATGTGGTCCAGGGTGAGGCTTTCCTCCTCGGACAGATCTTCGTATTCGGCGGCTTTGCACTGCGGGCCAATTCGCTTGGCCATCTGGAGCAGATTGAGAGCTACGCCCCTGGCCATCAGGTCAGATTTGGAAACTTGAACTACACGGCCGACATCCGCGGAGACTTGATCTTCGACGGATTCGAGCCCATGTCGGACGCGTCGTACAGTCTTGACGAGCATGACGTAACTCTGCCGTCGGACAGTATTCAGGAGATCGTATCCGCAGCTACTCCGTCCATCAATCCGGAGCAAGTCACGCCATCCGAGAGCGGAGGGACGGACGCCGCCATGGAGGCCGCATTCTCAGTGGCGATAGAGCCGGATACTGACTTTACCCCTTACGAGAGCCGTGTCACCAAACCACTGGATTCATCCACGGCCACGGACTCCGAGCCGCTCATATCACTGCCCGTTGAGTCTGACTGGGTGCCGATCATGGAGTTCACCTCTGCGGACATCTTCCAGCACTCACCCTTCGGGGATATGATAAATTCATTAAGGTCTCTCTCCCTATCAGGAGAACCTTGGCCGAACTATGTCCGGCTAGAATGGGATGCGGGCGACGAGGAAATTCGCTGCCCACCCACCACCCACTTAGTAGCCACTGTCGATGACTTAACCGACATGCTCGACTTTGGCTCCGAAGACTTTGACGGTGTGGATGACGAAGCCGGAGACGAACAGGATCCACCACCCTCAGGGCACTGGACCGCCACCTCCTCATATGATATATACATGGTGGACACCCCCAAAGAAGCCAATGGGGACGAGAAAGCGGAGGATGACCCCTCCAAAAAGCAACCCAAGCGCCGACGTCAGCGGCGCCACTCTAAGTCCCGCCACAGCAAGAGCAGTGATACCGGCACGGGAGATAATAACACTCCGGATAGCGCTGAAGATAACAACAATCCCCTCCAGCACAGTGCAGAGCTAGAGGACGAACAAGCTAGCCCCCCAGAGCGGGCAACAGATGGAGAACCGGAGGAGGACAATTATATGCCTCTCTCTGAAGACGAGGCGAGCCTCGGCGACGATGAGTTTATCGTGCCTGAGGACCCCGTCGAGCAAGAGCGCTTCAAGCACCGGCTTATGGCCACGACAAGTAGCCTAAAGAAGAAACATCAACAGCTTCAAGCTGATCAAGACTTGCTAGCAGACAGATGGACTGAAGTCCTTGCGGCCCAGGAGCATGAATTCGAGCGGCCGTCCAAGAGTTACCCCAAACGCAGGTTGCTACCTCACCACGAGGAGGAAGCATTGAAGCCCCATTCACCAGTGTACGATGCGGCTAACTGGCCACTACACGGCCGAGCGAGAGAGGCGTTTCAGACTAAAGTTCAGTCTGCACCCCGTCGCCACTCAGTCAAAGATACTAAGGCCTGGGGCAACACAAAGGACCTGCGAGATATCTTGGACAGCAAGGCAAAAATCGCAAGGTCAATATACAGGACACGAACACGTGCGCCCACACGGGACGATGATCGTCGCGTCGGATACACCAAGAGTAAATCCGGCCGGGCCGAATACAACAGACAAGACTCATACGAACTACGTCGGGATATAGCCCGGCACAGAGGCACTGCACGCCCCCTATGCTTCACTGATGAAGTTATGAATCATGAATTCTCGGAGGGTTTCAAACCCGTAAACATCGAATCATACGACGGCACAACAGATCCCGCTGTATGGATTGAGGATTTCCTCCTTCACATCCACATGGCCCGCGGTGATGATCTACATGCCATCAAGTACCTCCCACTAAAACTCAAAGGACCAGCTCGGCATTGGCTGAATAGCTTGCTAGCAGATTCCGTCGGCAGTTGGGAGGATTTGGAAGATGCATTTCTTTATAACTTCCAAGGCACTTATGTGCGGCCACCAGATGCTGATGACTTGAGCCACATAACCCAGCAGCCAGGGGAATCGGCCAGACAATTCTGGACACGGTTCCTGACTAAGAAAAATCAAATTGTAGACTGTCCGGATGTAGAAGCCATAGCGGCATTTAAGCATAACATCCGCGATGAATGGCTCGCCCACCACCTCGGCCAGGAGAAGCCGAAATCTATGGCAGCCCTCACAACACTCATGACCTGCTTTTGCGCAGGTGAGGACAACTAGCTGGCTCGCAGCAACAACACATCAAAGAATCCGGATACCTCGGATACCAAAGACGTTAACGGTAGGCAGCGTCGTAATAGACCAAAGCGCCGCAATAATGGCTATAACTCCAAAGATACGACAGGCAACGCCGGATTCAAAGGCTCTAAATCCGATCAGCGGAAAAAGCCATTGAAAAGAAATACTCCGGCTCTGTCTAGTCTGGATCGCATACTGGATCGCCCGTGTCAAATCCACGGCACCCTTGACAAGCCAGCCAATCACACCAACAGAGAGTGCTGGGTGTTCAAGCAGGCCGGCAAGTTAAATGCCGAAAACAAGGACAAGGGGATGCATAGCGATGACGAGGAGGAGCCACGGCCACCGAACCCAGGAGGGCAGAAGGGGTTTCCCCCACAAGTGAAGACAGTAAACATGATATACGCAACCCACATTCCCAAGAGGGAGTGGAAGCGTGCACTAAGGGATGTCTATGCGATGGAGCCCGTCGCCCCGAAGTTAAACCCATGGTCTGCTTGTCCGATCACCTTCGATCGCAGGGACCACCCCACTAGCATCCGTCATGGCGGATCCGCCGCACTAGTCCTAGACCCCATCATTGACGGATTTCACCTCACTCGAGTCCTTATGGACGGCGACAGCAGCCTAAACCCGCTTTATCAGGATACAATGCGAAAGATGGGTATCGATCTCTCAAGGATCAAACCCAGCAAAACCACCTTTAAAGGCGTCATCCCAGGTGTAGAGGCCCATTGCATAGGCTCAATCACACAAGAAGTGGTCTTCGGATCACCGGATAACTTCCGAAGTGAAGAGTTAATCTTCGACATCGTCCCGTTTCGCAGTGTCTATCATGCACTGCTCGGACGGACAACATTTGCAAAATTCAATGCAGTGCCGCATTACGCATACCTCAAGCTCAAGATGCCAGGACCTCGCGGGGTCATAACAGTAAATGGAAACACAGAATGCTCGCTTTGTACGGAAGAGCACATTGCGGCCCTTGCAGCAGAGGCACAAAGCAGCCTGTTCAGATAGACAACTCATTCGGCGTTACAGCCCCCGGACACCTTCAAGAGTGTCCGGAATAATCTGCAACAGGATCGCCTGGCGCGATCTACGCTCGCCTAGCAATTCGGCCCCCGTCCCAGTCCCAGTACAGCAACGAAATTCGTGCCGCGCGTACATAACTACACATTGAAAATACCATGGACATAGGCGGGGGCACAATCAGGACACGCCCCGCATTGTGGCTTAACGACACCAGGGGCTGTATACCTTTGACATTCCCTCTCTCTTTCAGGGCGTAATTCTTCGGAAGGCCTTTCCGGCAGTTCGACGGTCAGACACATTTCGGAAGCAACAACCAAGGCGGTAAGAAGCTAAGATGAATACGGGAACCGCCAGGTGGTCTCTAGTAATACTTGATATACCTGCTTTTCACTATTATTGCGTAGCTTGCCTTGGATAGGACATTTTGAATTGTCCTACTTTACGCTTATTGCACTACTTGTACCAGTGCGCTTCGATGTATTATTCAAATAACAATGCATATTATTAATCTGTTATTGCATTATTTAAGTTTTTCTCTTTCTCTTATATGTCCATTTACGACATTCCGCACCTGCATGCTCGGGTACGGTCAGTACGCCAGGGGCTCTCGTTCACCCCGTAATACGGCGCAAGAAGTCCGAACACTTTCGACAGTGCGGCACCCCGAACTTATAGCATTATATGCATCAGCTCCGAATCATGTCTTGGGTCAAATGTTGGGTTGCCCGGCTCCCATACTTTGGTACCTTACGTTCCAATATATCGGCTAAGGTAGCGGTGGGAGAACTACTGCGATTGTGTCCCGGTTTTTCCGGACGAGCACCTCAGTAGAGAAAGCCAAAAACTGACTGTCATGATAAGGCGAGAGACTGGTCGCTATTCGAGAGGTTTCAAGTCCTTAAATACTTTTTCCGCTTCGGGCGAGGAGTCGGCCTTGTCCGGCTTAGGCATGTATAGCGCCCCAAATTCGGCCCTCCGAATACCAGGGGCTTCGCCAAAAATTGAAAATCATAGACTTCTATGGCTAAGTGAGAGCGATAAAGCATTATAGTATGATTGCCTGGTTCGTTGCGCTGAGAACCTCCCTTGAAGGACCCAAAATTGGGGTAAAGAGTGTTCAGATTCACCCCGAACACCCCAGTACTAGCTACATGGGGGCAGAAGCCGACGACTGGCCAACTCTCAGATTTTATAAACGTCCGCATAGAAGGTAATATTTTAAATTAAGAAAGCGTCACATGACGCAAAAGAACTCGTTTAATATTACAGGATCACATGGGCATGTTCATTCAAAAATTACATCCTTGGCACACTCATCCGCCACTAAGCGGGAACCCTTCAGGACGCTCTCATAGTAATTCTCGGGGCAGCAATGCTCCTTGCCCTTCGGCGGCCCCTCCTTCACAAGCTTCACGGCGTCCAGCTTTGCCCAGTGCACCTTCGCCCGGGCAAAAGCTCTACGTGCACCTTCGATGCAGACGGATCGCTTGATGACTTCAAGCCGTGGGCAGGCTTCCACCAGCCGCCTCACCAGACCGAAGTAGCTGCCGGACAAGGGCTCGCCAGGCCACATCCGGACTATAAGGCCCTTCATGGCCTGTTCGGTCGCCTTGTGAAGTTCGACCAACTGCTTCAGCTGGTCACTCAAGGACACGGGGTGTTCGG
This sequence comes from Triticum urartu, assembly GCF_056163025.1. Lineage (NCBI taxonomy): Eukaryota > Viridiplantae > Streptophyta > Magnoliopsida > Poales > Poaceae > Triticum > Triticum urartu. Next base: position 143,439,962 of record NC_141879.1, on the reverse strand, counting down.
TCCCAGTATACTGAGACTAGAACAACTTCTCCGTTGAGCTCCCCTCCTCAGCCCAGTAAAACTCTGCGGCATCCAGCACACTGTGGGGAAGATCTGCAAACGCTCCTGGAGAGCTCCGAACTCGGGTAAGAAAAAGGAAAGTTTCCTTTACATGTTTTCTTTGCATATTGAATGCCTTACCCGCTGCTATCTTCTTTGCCGCATCAATCTCCTGGAGGGCCTTGTGGGCTTCGGCCTTGGCAATCCAGACGCTTTCAAGCGCCTGCGCGAGCTCGGACTCCCGCGTCTTGGAGTCAAGCTCCAAGGGCTCGTGCTTCTTGACGAGAGCCTCGAGCTCTTGCTGCACCTCGCCCACTCGGGCATCTTGTTTCTCCCGTTCAATACGTTCTTTGGCCGCTTTGTCTTCGGCCACGGACAACGCCTTCCTCAGGGTCTCCACCTCGGTCGTGGCCCCTGACAAATTCATGATGATCCTATTACTTTGCACATAACTTCTTTTTAACTATATAAAATGGGGTATATCTTACCTTTGCTCTCTTCGAGCTGCCCCTTGGTAAGGCCGAGCTCGTCCTCGGACCGCTTCAGGGCCTGCTTCAGTGCAGAGACCTCCGCAGTACGCGCGGCAGCGGCCAACAGGGAAGCCTGCACATACACATAGACATACTCTGATTAGACTCCTGAGTTATCATTTGATCCTCTATTCGGCTTTTCTTTGCGAACGCCGAATAGAGCATTAGGGGCTACTATCTATGCGGTAATATTTTTATATTTTGAATGGTTACCTCAAAGCCTGTTAGGAGGCTGGCGCAAGCTTCGGTCAGCCCGTTCTTGGTGGACTGAACCTTCTTAACCACCGCACTCATGATAATGCGGTGTTCTTCATCGATGGAAGTGCTGTGAAGTGCTTCCAGCAAGTTGTCCGGTGCCTCTGGTTGGACAGAGGACACCGGCACGGATGGTTGGCCCCCCTTAATGGGGGACCGCCTGCCGAAGTCCGGAACCATTGAAGGCTCGGGCACGGTGTCCGGCTGGGGCCCGAACTCAAAGCCCGTAGGAGCCTCGCTCCCTTGGTACCCAGGGTCCGGGAGGTCGCCGTGAGGCGCCCCCAGGACCGCCCCCCTTGGGACGGTGCCTCTTGAGACACCACCTCGGCGTTGTCCGTAGGGCGAGGGGTGGAAGCCGTCGGAGGAGAACCGCTGTTCATATCCGACAAGCCCAAAGAGCCGCTCGACGAGGGTACGTCGAGACGAGCTTGGGCTGGACTGCATAATCGGGTTCGGCATGAGCAAAGGCGGTACAATAAAACATACCATGAAATACTATGGTGTCCGGACACTTACGAATTCGCCAGGGGCTCGTACCTGGGTAGCCACTTGTCGCCGCTGTCGGCGGCCGTCGTGGCATAGTCCGGAGGGAGGGTCTTTCCCTTCTTGGACCCTTCGGCCTCCCCCGATGGGTCGGCCTTCCTTTTCTTGTCTCCCCCGGCGGGGGGGGGGGGACTTTTCTCCTCCTCCTCATTTCCGTGGGAGGAGGGCGCATTAGACTCATCAGACGATGAGTCCGATAGAACCATATTGCGCCGGAGACCCTTTTGGGTCCCCGCGGCCTTCTTCTTGGCCGTCTTTTCCGGCACCTCGTAAGGTGCCGGAGTCAGCATCTTTGTTAGAAGAGCGTTTGCAGGATCTTCGGGCAGGGGGCTGGGCAATCAAGCTGCTCTGCTGTCTTTATCCAGTCATGTTAATGACATGAAAGCTTAGATCCAGCACATAACTAAACCAGGGCGCATAAATACCCTGAGAGATATAAAAGCCTACCGAATGGGCGCGGCGCTTTGCGCTGAGTCCGCGGTCCTCGGTGAGGGAGGGAGGCATCTTGGCACCCTTGAACAGCACCCTCCAGACGTCCTCGTGCGTTGTGTCATAGAGCTCTCGCAGCGTCTGGTGCTGGGCTAAGTCGAACTCCCACAAAACAAATGCCCGTTGTTGGCATGGAAGGATTCGGCGGAGGAGCATGACCTGGACCACGTTGACGAGCTTGATTTTCTTGCTCGTCATGTTCTGGATGCAGGTCTGGAGTCCGGTCAGCTCTACCGGAGAACCCCAGGACAGGCCCTTCTTTTTCTAGGAGGTGAGCCGCGTGGGGATTCCAGATCGAAATTTGGGGGCCGCCACCCAGTTGGAGTCGCGCGGCTCGGTGATGTAGAACCACCCCGATTGCCACCCCTTTATGGTATCCACGTAGGTACCCTCGAGCCAGATGACATTGGGCATCTTGCCCACCATGGCGCCTCCACATTCTGCTTGCTGGCCTCCCACCACCTTCGACTTGACATTGAAGGTTTTCAGCCATAGGCTGAAGTGGGGTGATACGTCTCCAACGTATCTATAATTTTTGATTGCTCCATGCTATATTATCTACTGTTTTGGGCAATATTGGGCTTTATTGTCCACTTCTATATTATTTTTGGGACTAACCTATTAACCGGAGGCCCATCCCAGATTTGTTGTTTTATTCCTATTTCAGTGTTTTGAAGAAAAGGAATATCAGACGGAGTCGAAACGGAACGAAATCAACTGGAGAAGTTATTTTTGGAAGGAAACACACCTGATGGACTTGGACCCCACGTCAGAAGATACGGGAGCTGCCCACGAGGGTGGGGGCGCACCCACCCCCTAGGGCGCGCCCCCTGCCTCGTGGGGCCCCCGTGGCTCCCCTGGCGTGCTTCTTCTGCCTATATAACTCCATATACCCTAAAACATCCAGAACACACAATAGATCGGGAGTTCCGCCACCAGAAGCCTCCGTAGCCACCAAAAACCAATCTAGACCCGTTCCGGCACCCTGCCGGAGGGGGTAATCCCTCTCCGGTGGCCATCTTCATCATCCCAGTGCTCTCCGTGACGAGGAGAGAGTAGTTCTCCCTCGGGGCTGAGGGTATGTACCAGTAGCTATGTGTTTGATCTCTCTCTCTCTCTCGTGTTCTTGATTTGGCACGATCTTGATGTATCGCGAGCTTTGCTATTATAGTTGGATCTTATGTTTCTCCTCCCCCTCTTCTCTCTTGTAATCAATTGAGTTTCCCCTTTGAAGTAATCTTATCGGATTGATTCTTTAAAGACTTGAGAACACTTGATGTATGTCTTGCCGTGAATATCTGTGGTGACAATGGGATATCACGTGCCACTTGATGTATGTTTTGGTGACCAACTTGCGGGTTTCGTGACAATGGGAACCTATGCATAGGGGTTGGCACACGTTTTCGTCGTGATTCTCCGGTAGAAACTTTGGGGCACTCTTTGAGGTCCTTTGTGTTGGTTGAATAGATGAATCTGAGATTGTGTGATGCATATCGTATAATCATACCCATGGATACTTGAGGTGACATTGGAGTATCTAGGTGACATTAGGGTTTTGGTTGATTTGTGTCTTAAGGTGTTATTCTAGTATGAACTCTAGGGCTGTTTGTGACACTTATAGGAATAGCCCAACGGATTGATTGGAAAGAATAACTTTGAGGTGGTTTCGTACCCTACCATAATCTCTTCATTTGCTCTCTGCTATTAGTGACTTTGGAGCGACTCTTTCTTGCATGTTCAGGGATAGTTATGTGATCCAATTATGCTAGCATTGTTGAGAGGACTTACACTAGTGAAAGTATGAACCCTAGGCCTTGTTTCCTAGCATTGCAATACTGTTTACGCTCACTTTTATCACTTGTTACCTTGCTGTTTTTATATTTTCAGATTACAAAAACTATTATCTACTTTCCATATTGCATTTGTATCACTATCTCTTCGCCGAACTAGTGCACCTATACAATTTACCATTGTATTGGGTGTGTTGGGGACACAAGAGACTCTTTGTTATTTGGTTGCAGGGTTGCTTGAGAGAGACCATATTCATCCTACGCCTCCCACGGATTGATAAACCTTAGGTCATCCACTTGAGGGAAATTTGCTACTGTCCTACAAACCTCTGCACTTGGAGGCCCAACAACGTCTACAAGAAGAAGGTTGTGTAGTAGACATCAAGCTCTTTTCTGGCGCCGTTGCCGGGGAGGTTAGTGCTTGAAGGTATATCTTTAGATCTTGCAATCGAGTCTTTTAGTTTCTTGTTTTTATCACTACTTTAGTTTATAAAAGAAAACTACAAAAAAATGGAATTGAGTTTGTCTCATACGCTTCACCTTTTTAATATCTTTTGTGAGTATGATGGAAAATACAATTGTGCTCAAGTGCTAGAAGAAGAAATCTATAAAATGTTTGGCACTAAATGTTTGAATGATGAGCATGATTTCAATGTTGTTAGTACGAATTCTTTGAATATCCATGATGCTAATGATGATTGCACAAGTTATGATGAAAATGCCTCCTATAAACATGTCAATTTTTGTGGAGTAGACTGGGTTTGCAAGTACACACCAAATAGGGAAGATAGATATTGCAAGAGGCATAAGTACTTAGAAACCAAATTGTTGCAAGAAGAGCTAGATGAATGAGCTGAAAGATTCAATATTTTTCGTGCCCCTTGTGAACTTTGCAATGAACGTGGTCATTTAAAGCTCCAATGCAAATTGTTTCATGACCGAATCGTATCCAAAAATTGTGATAATTTGATTACCCTTGAGCATCATAAAGAGCTTAGTCTTCTTTTGGGGTATGAGGAAATGAAACGTATAACTGAGGGTATTCCAAAGTTTAATCTTGATAAATTTCTTGATTTTGATCTAGATAAAATTTATATGTATTGTGTGGTGAATTGTATTGAAAATCCTTATATTGCCAACTACATAAAGAAAAGAAAACAAATAGAAGATGAAGAGAATACTAATGAAAGGGAAGAGACTTCCCAATATCCTCCTATTATTTCTTATGATGAATCAGGTAACGAGGAGGAGCCTCCTATTCAACCAATCTCATTAATAAGGAGCTCCAAAAAGAGGATTGAACCCACACATGATGTGATGAAGAAGAAGAAAAGAAAAAGGAAGAGAGGTAAAAAGATATCTCTCCCAAATAATGCTGCTCCTAGTACTATTGTGCCTCATGAAAATATAATTGTGGAAGATAATGATACTTCTTATGATCTTGAAAATCTTTTTGGCACTTGCTTGGAAGAATATAATAATTGCTATACTATTGGTGCTATCCATGCTATTAATGATGAGAGTGATTATGCTTATGATACGAAAAGGCCCAAGCTTGGGGAAGCTATGTTTGATGAGGATGACATATTTGATAATATATTTGCTGCAATTAATGTTTGTCCCAAGCTTGGGTATGCTATGTTTAATAATGATGATATTTTTAGTCTCCCAAGTTTTGATATGCAAGTTTATAATGATGATAGCATGGCTCCTACTTATGATAATTATTGTGATGATACTTATGCTATAAAAAGTAGTGATTATATTTATAAAACTTGTCATGATTATGGTTACCCCTTCTCTGAACATTACTCTTTTAATGTGGAAGCAATTTATAGTATTCGAGTCTCTTATGATACTCCCACTATTATTCATGAGAAGAATTTTGCTTGTGTGGAGAGTAGTAAATTTTGCATGCTTGTAGATCATTAAAAGAATGCTTTAGGTGCTGGTTATATTGTTGAATTCATTCATGATGCTACTGAAAATTATTATGAGGGAGGAATATATGCTTGCAGGAATTGCAATAATATCAAGTTTCCTCTCTATGTGCTTAAAATCTTGAAGTTATGCTTGTTTTGCTTTCCTATGCAAGTTGATTCTTGTTCCCATAAGTTGTTTGCTCACAAAATCCCTATGCATAGGAAGTATGTTAGTTATATTCTTCATGATGCTCTCTTTATGTTTCAATTCTTATCCTTTATGTGAGCATCATTGAAATTATCATGCCTAGCTAGGCGCATTAAACGATAGCGCTTGTTGGGAGGCAACCCAATTTTATTTTTGTTCCTTGATTTTTGTTCCTGTTTAGTAATAAATAATTCATATAGCCTCTGTTTATATGTGGTTATATGCTTTTAATTAGTGTTTGTGGCAAGTATAACCTTTGGGAAGACTTGGGGAAAGTCTTGTTGATCATGCTGTAAAAACAGAAACTTTAGCGCTCACGATAATTGCTGCCATTTTTATTTGGAGAGTGCTATTTAGTTAATTATTTTTTAATATGATTAATAGATAAATTACTCAGGTCCAGCAATTTATTTGAGAATTTTATGAGTTCCAGAAGTATACGTTTGATCCAGATTACTACAGACTGTTCTGTTTTTGACAGATTCTGTTTTTCGTGTGTTGTTTACTTATTTTGATGAATCTATGGCTAGTAAAATAGTTTATAGACCATAAATAAGTTGGAATAAAGTAGGTTTAACACCAATATAAATAAATAATGAGTTCATTACAGTACCTTGAAGTGGTGATTTATTTTCTTATACTAACGGAGCTTACGAGTTTTCTGTTAAGTTTTGTGTTGTGAAGTTTTCATGTTTTGGGTAAGGATTCGATGGACTATGGAATAAGGATTGGAAAGAGCCTAAGATTGGGGATTCCCGAGTCACCCCAAGGTAATATTCATGGACAACCAAGAGCCTAAGCTTGGGGATGCGCCGGAAGGCATCCCCTCCTTCGTCTTCGTTCATCGGTAACTTACTTGGAGCTATATTTTTATTCACCACATGATATGTGTTTTGCTTGGAGCGTCAATTTATTTTTTTAGGATTTTCTTTCTGTTTGAATAAAATACCAAGATCTGAAATTATTAAATGTTAGAGAGTCTTCACATAGTTGCATAATTATTCGACTACTCATTGATCTTCACTTATATCTTTCGGAGTAGTTTGTCATTTGCTCTAGTGCTTCACTTATATCTTTTAGAGCATGGTGGTAGTTTTATTTTGAAGAAATAGATGAACTCTCATGCTTCACTTATATTATTTTGAGAGTCTTAAATAGCATGGTAATTTGCTTAAAATCCTAATATGCTAGGTATTCAAGAATAATAAAAAATCTCTTATGAGCGTGTTGAATACTAAGAGAAGTTTGATGCTTGATGATTATTTTGAGATATGGAGATGGTGATATTAGAGTCATGCTAGTTGAGTGGTTATGAATTTGAGAGATACTTGTGTTGAAGTTTGTGATTCCCGTAGCATGCACGTATGGTGAACCGTTACGTTACGAAGTCGGAGCATGAGGTGTTTATTGATTGTCCTCCTTATGAGTGGCGGTCGGGAATGAGCGATGGTATTTTCCTACCAATCTATCCCCCTAGGAGCATGCGCGTAGTACTTTGTTTCGATAACTAATAGATTTTTGCAATAAGTATGTGAGTTCTTTATGACTAATGTTGAGTCCATGGATTATACGCACTCTCACCCTTCCACCTTTGCTAGCCTCTCTAGTACCGCGCAACTTTCGCAGGTACCATAAACCCACCATATACCTTCCTCAAAACAGCCACCATACCTACCTATTATGGCATTTCCATAGCCATTCCTAGATATATTGCCATGCAACTTTCCACCATTCCATTTATTATGACACGCTTCATCATAGTCATATTGCTTTGCATGATCATGTAGTTGACATTGTATTTGTGGCAAAGCCACCGTTCATAATTCTTTCACACTTGTCACTCTTGATTCATTGCATATCCCGGTACACCGCCGGAGGCATTCATATAGAGTCATACTTTGTTCAAGTATCGAGTTGTAAATAAATAGAAGTGTGATGATCATCATTCAATAGAGCATTCTCCCAAATAAAAAAAGAAAGGCCAAAAAAGGGAAAGGCCAAATAAAAAAAAGAAAGGCAAAAAAAGAAAGGCCAAATAAAAAAATAAAAAATAAAAGGGACAATGCTACTATCCTTTTACCACACTAGTGCTTCAAAGTAGCACCATGATCTTCATGATAGAGAGTCTTCTATGTCGTCACTTTCATGTACTAGTGGGAATCTTTCATTATAGAACTTGGCTTGTATATTCGAATGATGGGCTTCCTCAAAATGCCCTAGGTCTTCGTGAGCAAGCGAGTTGGATGCACACCCACTAGTTTCTTTTGTTGAGCTTTCATATACTTATAGCTCTAGTGTATCCGTTGCATGGCAATCCCTACTCACTCACATTGATATCTATTGATGGGCATCTCCTTAGCCTGTTGATACGCCTAGTCGATGTGAGACTATCTTCTCCCTTTTTGTCTTCTCCACAACCACCATTCTATTCCACCTATAGTGCTATGTCCATGGCTCACTCTCATATATTGCGTGAAGATTGAAAAAGTTTGAGAACATCAAAAGTATGAAACAATTGCTTGGCATGTCATCGGGGTTGTGCATGATTTAAATATTTTGTGTGGTGAAGATGGAGCATAGCCAGACTATATGATTTTGTAGGGATAGCTCTCTTTGGCCATGTTATTTTGAGAAGATATAATTGCTTAGTTAGTATGCTTGAAGTATTATTGTTTCTATGTCAATATGAACTTTTGTCTTGAATCTTTCATATCTGAATATTCATATCACAACTAAGAAGAATTACATTGAAATTATGCCAACTAGCATTCCACATCAAAAATTATCTTTTTTATCAATTACCTACTCGAGGACAAGCAGGAATTAAGCTTGGGGATGCTTGATACGTCTCCAACGTATCTATAATTTTTGATTGCTCCATGCTATATTATCTACTGTTTTGGGAAATATTGGGCTTTATTATCCACTTTTATATTATTTTTGGGACTAACCTATTAACCGGAGGCCCAGCCCAGATTTGTTGTTTTATGCCTATTTCAGTGTTTTGAAGAAAAGGAATATCAGACGGAGTCGAAACGGAACGAAATCAACTGGAGAAGTTATTTTTGGAAGGAAACACACCTGATGGACTTGGACCCCACGTCAGAAGATATGGGAGCTGCCCACGAGGGTGGGGGCGCGCCCCCTGCCTCGTGGGGCCCCCGTGGCTCCCCTGACATGCTTCTTCTGCCTATATAACTCCATATACCCTAAAACTTCCAGAACACATAATAGATCGGAAGTTCCGCCGCCAGAAGCCTCTGTAGCCACCAAAAACCAATCTAGACCCGTTCCGGCACCCTGCCGGAGGGGGCAATCCCTCTCCGGTGGCCATCTTCATCATCCCGGTGCTCTCCATGACGAGGAGGGAGTAGTTCTCCCTCGGGGCTGAGGGTATGTACCAGTAGCTATGTGTTTGATCTCTCTCTCTCTCTCTCTCGTGTTCTTGATTTGGCACGATCTTGATGTATCGCGAGCTTTGCTATTATAGTTGGATCTTATGTTTCTCCTCCCCCTCTTCTCTCTTGTAATGAATTGAGTTTCCCCTTTGAAGTAATCTTATCGGATTGATTCTTTAAAGACTTGAGAACACTTGATGTATGTCTTGCCGTGAATATCTGTGGTGACAATGGGATATCACGTGCCACTTGATGTATGTTTTGGTGACCAACTTGCGGGTTTCGTGACAATGGGAACCTATGCATAGGGGTTGGCACACGTTTTCGTCGTGATTCTCCGGTAGAAACTTTGGGGCACTCTTTGAGGTCCTTTGTGTTGGTTGAATAGATGAATCTGAGATTGTGTGATGCATATCGTATAATCATACCCACGGATACTTGAGGTGACATTGGAGTATCTAGGTGACATTAGGGTTTTGGTTGATTTGTGTCTTAAGGTGTTATTCTAGTACGAACTCTAGGGCTGTTTGTGACACTTATAGGAATAACCCAACAGATTGATTGGAAAGAATAACTTTGAGGTGGTTTCGTACCCTACCATAATCTCTTCGTTTGTTCTCCGCTATTAGTGACTTCGGAGTGCCTCTTTGTTGCATGCTGAGGGATAGTTATGTGATCCAATTATGCTAGCATTGTTGAGAGGACTTACACTAGTGAAAGTATGAACCCTAGGCCTTGTTTCCTAGCATTGCAATACCGTTTACGCTCACTTTTATCACTTGTTACCTTGCTGTTTTTATATTTTCAGATTACAAAAACTATTATCTACTATCCATATTGCATTTGTATCACTATCTCTTCGCCGAACTAGTGCACCTATACAATTTACCATTGTACTGGGTGTGTTGGGGACACAAGAGACTCTTTGTTATTTGGTTGCAGGGTTGCTTGAGAGAGACCATCTTCATCCTACGCCTCCCACGGATTGATAAACCTTAGGTCATCCACTTGAGGGAAATTTGCTACTGTCCTACAAACCTCTGCACTTGGAGGCCCAACAACGTCTACAAGAAGAAGGTTGTGTAGTAGACATCATGGGGCCTGATGCGGAGCAAGGCCTCACACACGACGATAAATGCCGAGATGTTGAGGATAAAGTTGGGGGCCAGATCATGGAAATCCAGCCCATAGTAGAACATGAGCCCGCGGACAAACGGGTGGAGAGGAAATCCCAGTCCGCGAACGAAATGGGAAAGAAAAACTACCCTCTCACAGGGTTCGGGCGTTGGGACGATCTGCCCCGCATTCGGCAGCCGGTGCGCGATATTCGTAGGTAGGTATCCATCCTCCCATAACTTTTTGATGTTTTCCTCCGTGACGGAGGAAGCCATCCACTTGCCTCCTGCTCCAGACATGCTTGGAGTGGTTTGAGAAGAAGGACGCGATCTTGGGCGCTAGAGCTCGAGTGTGCGGGAATGGGAAAGTGAGAAGGAACAAGGCATGGGTGAAAAAAGTAGATCTTTGTCCCTTTTATAAGGGCGGAGGAGGCGATGAGTCTCCCCACTTGCCCGGCAAAACCGCTTATTCCCCAGGCGCCGTAATTGATGGCGCGGTTGGGTTACCCATGTCCGTATTGATGAGAATCCCGTGATAACGGGAACACGATCTCTGCTTTGACAAGACGTATCGAGAAAACTGCCTCGCGATGTGTGCGGAGCTGGTTGAGAAAAGCGGTTCGAATAATAACCGGGCCATGAATTGATGTAATACTATCAAAACATGTCAGCAGATCGGATTTATGGAAGTATTGTTCTCTCTACGGTGGTATGTGGAACTTATTTTACAGGGTCGGACACTATCCTTGCATTCAAACTCTTCCATGGTGTATTCGGAGGAGGAACCCGTCTTGCAATGCCGAAGACAACACTGCACGCCAGACTCATCGTCATTGAAGCCTGGTTCAGGGGCTACTGAGGGAGTCCTGGATTAGGTGGTCTCCGGACAGCCGGACTATATCCTTTGGCCGGACTGTTGGACAATGAAGATACAAGGTTGAAGACTTCATCTCGTGTCCGGATGGGACTTTACTTGGCGTGGAAGGCAAGCTAGGCAATACGGATATGTATACCTCCTCTTTTGTAACCGACCTTGTGTAACCCTAGCCCCCTCCGGTGTCTATATAAACAGGAGGGTTTTAGTCCGTAGGACAATATACAATGATACCATAGGCTAGCTTCTAGGGTTTAGCCTCTCTGATCTCGTGGTAGATCTACTCTTGTAATACTCATATCATCAAGAACAATCAAGTAGGACGTAGGGTTTTACCTCTATCAAGAGGGCCCGAACCTGGGTAAAACATTGTGTCCCCTGCCTCCTGTTACCATCCGCCTCAGATGCACAGTTCGGGACCCCCTACCCGATATCCGCCGGTTTTGACACTGACAATGCTCATCATTCAAATATTTAGTGCCAAAAATTCTAATGCATTCCTCTTCTAACACTTTGGCACAATTTTCCTTTCCATCATACTCACGAAAGATATTAAAAAGGTGAAGCGTATGAGACAAACTTAATTCCATTTTTTTAATTTTCTTGTATAAACTAAACTAGTGATAAAACAAGAAACTAAAAGACTCGATTGCAAGATCTAAAGATATACCTTCAAGCACTCACCTCCCCGGCAACGGTGCCAGAAAAGAGCTTGATGTCTACTACACAACCTTCTTTTTGTAGACGTTGTTGAGCCTCCAAGTGCATAGGTTTGTAGGACAATAGCAAATTTCCCTCAAGTGGATGACCTAAGGTTTATCAATCCGTAGGAGGCGTAGGATGAAGATGGTCTCTCTCAAGCAACCCTGCAACCAAATAACAAAGAGTCTCTTGTGTCCCCAACACACCCAATACAATGGTAAATTGTATAGGTGCACTAGTTCGGCGAAGAGAGGGTGATACAAGTGGTATATGGATAGTCGATAATAGTTTTTGTAATCTGAAAATATAAAAAGAGCAAGGTAACAAATGATAAAAGTGAGCGTAAACGGTATTGCAATGCTAGGAAACAAGGCCTAGGGTTCATACTTTCGCTAGTGCAAGTCCCCTCAACAATACTAACATAATTGGATCACATAACTATCCCTCAACATGCAACAAAGAGTCACTCCAAAGTCACTAATAGCGGAGAACAAACGAAGAGATTATGGTAGGGTACGAAACCACCTCAAAGTTATTCTTTCCAATCAATCTGTTGGGCTATTCCTATAAGCGTCACAAACATCCCTAGAGTTCGTAGAATAACACCTTAAGACACAAATCAACCGAAACCCTAATGTCACCTAGATACTCCAATGTCACCTCAAGTATCCGTGGGTATGATTATACGACATGCATCACACAATCTCAGATTCATCTATTCAACCAACACATAGAACCTCAAAGAGTGCCCTAAAGTTTCTACCGGAGAATCACGATGAAAACGTGTGCCAACCCCTATGCATAGGTTCATGGGCGGAACCCGCAAGTTGATCACCAAAACATACATCAAGTGAATCACGTGGTATCCCATTGTCACCACAGATACGCACGGCAAGACATACATCAAGTGTTATCAAATCTTTAAAGACTCAATCCGATAAGATAACTTCAAAGGGGAAACTCAATCCATTACAAGAGAGTAGAGGGGAAGGAGAAACATAAGATCCAACTATAATAGCAAAGCTCGCGATACATCAAGATCGTGCCAAATCAAGAACACGAGAGAGAGAGAGATATCAAACACATAGCTACTTGTACATACCCTCAGCCCCGAGGGAGAACTACTCCCTCCTCGTCATGGAGAGCACCGGGATGATGAAGATGGCCACCGGAGAAGGATTGCCCCCTCCGGCAGGGTGCCGGAACGGGTTTAGATTGGCTTTCGGTGGCTACGGAGACTTCTGGCGGCGGAACTCCCAATCTATTGTGCTCCCCGGTAGTTTTAGGGTATATGGAGATATATAGGCGGAGGGTGGAGGGCGCGCCCAGGGGGGTGGGCACGCCCCGCTACATCGTGGCCTCCTCGAAGCTTCCTTGACGTAGAATCCAAGTCTCCCGGGTTGCTTCCCTTCCAAAAATGAGTTCCGTGAAGTTTCAGGTCAATAGGACTCCGTTTGATTTTCCTTTTCTTCGAAACCCTAAAATAGGCAAAAAACAGAAATCGGCACTGGCCTCTGGGTTAATAGGTTAGTCCCAAAAATGATATAAAAGTGTATAATAAAGCCCATAAACATCCAAAACAGTAGATAATATAGCATGGAGCAATCAAAAATTATAGATACGTTGGAGACGTATCACGCGCCCGTGGCCGCGCGCGGCGCTCCTGTCGTTGTGGTATGAGCCCATGGCTGCGCCCAGCGGCGGTTCTGGGCGCGTGCCCATGGGGACACTCCTGTCATCCTGGAAGCGCCCTGTGGTCGAACCCGTGGCTGGTTGCGACCGTGGCAGCGCTAGCGGCTCGAACTGGACATGTCTTACTGTCGCACATCAACTGTTCGACGAAATGCTGGAGAAATACGGGAGAAATGATGGCATCAGCGTTGGATGGCAGCCTTCCGCTCTTGTTCACAAACCATGTCCGAACACAAAAGAGGACATTAGGAGCATCCATTTAGGGGTCAGCATTGGAGATGCCCTTAGGAATCGAATTGTTTCTTTTAAACCGGAGTCCTTAGACTCGATCCATCATTAAGAAGAAAAAACTTGCATGATTAATTGGAAAAAAAAACTAGACTAAAACCAATAATACCATCCTAGCCATCAAGGGCACCACCGGTCGACTTGACACACAACAAACACCACACACACGGCCGAGAGTATCATTTTAGTACCATTTGATTTCATTTCACTCCTAGGATTTTAGTTCTTTTTCTGCCAAGTTACGTTCTACGAAACTTATGTTTTGTTTCCTCGAGAACTTAGGACATCACTGGTATGTCCCTCGAACATTGCATCCATTCGGTTCTTTGAAACTTACCAGGACACGACCGCCGCAACTCATTTCTTTGTATTATCAAACAAAGGATTCCTTTTGTCTCGGAACAGTAAAATAGAACCTGCAAATCTCTTCTCACACCTTACTAATTCTTTTTGTAGTAAATCTTCCCGTTCTAGCATATTGAGTGTACATATTCTTTTTGAAATGCAAATCATCCAGCGAAGCATGGAAACCATTTCAGTGGTGGTAATGGCCTCCAATAGTTATTATTTGTTGCTGATCTCTGTATCGTATGCTACTTTGGTAGGCGAGAGCAATCAACCCCCCTCATAGTGGGGAGGGTAAAGAGCGTTCAACGCAAATGGTCCTTTCATTCGACCGCTTGTACCTAGAGCAAAGAAGCTTTGCGAGGTACGATAAGGGAAGATGGAATATTTGGTGGAGCGATTACTAAAGCCGACATTCTCGCTTCCGTTTCGTTGACCCCCGCTTTCGAGGTTGCTTCCCTCTAAGGTGGAACGAGAAAAGAAGATTTGAAAAAGGATCTTACAACCTTTAGGGTTGGGATAGGAGCGTCTCTTAACGGCTTCCTTCACCATTCGTCCAATGGACACATCCATTTAGCCGCTAATTAGCATGCGGTCAATTAGTTTAGGATTTATTCTTCTTTCATTTTCCTTGGGCCTCGAACAAGTTTTTTTCTCTCACTTCTGCCTCTGCTAGGTGGACAAGCTATGAGACTATTTAAAGGCTTATTCCCATTTAATAAGTTGACTTTTAAGCAAAAAAACTCGTCAGTTTCTAGTATTTTATTCCTGTGCACATCCAATAGGTCATCACCCCGAGTTACCGAACATTTATTTTGTGGTGCGCAGTCCGCAGACGCATGAACTTCTTTCTCCCTACTCCTTTCCCCTCGCCTTCTTCCTTCTACTGTCATCTTGTAGATATACTATCTTTTGACTCCTACCGGACGTTGCTTCCATCGGTCGTTGGAAGTCGATGGCCCCAACTGTGGACACCAACTACGGTGACTCCCGATGGTCGTATGCATTGCCCTCCCAACTCGCCCTACGTGAGAAAACCCCACTGGACCTCAATGCAGTTCATGAAATGGAGACAAAATACCATGTATCACTCTTAATCTCGTTCATATCAAGGTCGAATGCTTACTTTCCACTAAATTGGTTGTTTGTACTTTTCTAGTGCCCAATGTGTGACGACCTCGTAGGCGTGTGCGGCAGTGACAATGTTGTGAAGAACAAGTGCTTCTCCCTCTCTTTTTCAGAACACTGGAAAGAAGGACCAAGAAGTTTCAAATAATTATTCAAATATTGTCCACAAAATGTATGATTTCCTTATTAGTTCCTTATAGGGCAGCCACTAGACTGGCTGGACACGATAGTTAACTTGGTGAAGCAGCTCACTGGTGACAAGCAATGTGGTAGGTAGCCGCCGGCATCAAGCTCAAGGGATAAAGAGAAGGAGAGCGCGCAGGGTGAGAGAGAGAGAGAGAGAGAGAGAGAGAGAAAGGGACAGCTCAAGCCG
Source organism: Triticum urartu (assembly GCF_056163025.1). Classification (NCBI taxonomy): domain Eukaryota; kingdom Viridiplantae; phylum Streptophyta; class Magnoliopsida; order Poales; family Poaceae; genus Triticum; species Triticum urartu. The sequence continues at coordinate 143,424,271 of NC_141879.1, read as the reverse complement.
TTTTGACCGGGTATGTCTGGACTGAGCGGTTGACGGACATTAGGCTAGTCATAGTGGGAGTAACTTAGCTAATAACATAGCGCACTCCAAGAAGTTAATGAGAAGTAGTAACATAATATGTTACTGTAACATAGCGGTTTCCAAGACAAGATGAGTCTACAAGCTAATAAATGAAGTCCTCTATGACACTAATGCTATGTTACTTTTACACTATGAAGGTAGTAACTTAGACTAGTGTCATATGCATGACACTAGTATAAGTTACTCCCCACTATGACCAGCCTTAGGGCCCCCACCGCCAACTACATGCACGCGCGCGCACCTGGCCTGATGGGTGAGACTGGACCGTCATAATCGACCTCGGTTTTTAATGAAATTTTATTTGTGTTTTTTGAAACCAAAAACTAAAAATGTGATAGGTTTGCCGTATGCAACAAGAAAAGATAGTTCCACGAAACCCTTAGCTTAAAGGGAGCTGCTACGCGTCCGCCAGCCGATGTTTGGATACCCTAGCTGATACCTGTCTGATCCGGTGTCTGTGCCCTGCATGCCCATTCGTTATTTCCCGCAACAAACACTCTGTTGCAGAAACAAGACAGTCTTAACCCGACCCCGACTGAGCTGTGCCCCGCGTGGCGCCGCCAGCAAGCCATCGCAAAATCTGCCCGCCGCCGGCGTGTAGGAGCTACTCTAGTTGCGAAACCTCCCCTTCTCTAATTTCTTGCAACAAGAACTTTGTTGCAGAACTTTCTCATAATTAATTTCCTGCAACAAGAGCTTTGTTGCGAAAACCCCTTTTCTCTAATTTTCCGCAACAAAGTCCCCTGTTGCAAAAACTCTTATTCTCTAATTTTCTGCAGCAAGACCCTTGTTGCAAAAATTGAAAAGACATCTCATGATGCGTCTAATTTTCTGTAACAAGACCCTTGCAACAACATCTCCGGCCACGTCGCGAAGTCTTCACTGCCGCCGTTCCGCAACAACGTTGTTGTTGCAGAAACTTGGAGTGTGCGTGGACGTAAGGCGTTGTGATGTGGCTATGTCTAGTGTTGGTGGTGCCAGGACGGTGGTCGCCCAGAAATGCAAGGGTGGGAGGGGGTGGGGGGTCTCCAATCCATACTTGCTGGAGTCGACGTCGGCCACCGCCGAACCCATCGTCGTCGCCACCGCGCTGGATATGCCCCGGTCGCCGAACGCCACCGCCCCCGCCGCCCTCCCAAATCTAGAAGCGTCGCCCTCCCAGAGACACGAGTCAACGGAGGCCAGCTGCACGACTGCTTATTCTGAAACAATAGCTCTGTTTCAGAAAATGAACGTGCGTGACGCGGAAAGCGAGGCCGTTCTCGTCTGTCTGGTCAACAGGCGATCCGACGGACACGGAGCCGGCGGATGCGCGCGCGAGATTGGTCGGCTGAAGGTAAGCTTTTCCCTAGCTTAAAAGGGGTAGTTTTATGTTGTATATTTTTTAAGTAATATGCTATATACTTCCAATAAAGAGAGACGACAGAGCAACACAGTGAGCTGTTCATCCAACATACACACACAAACACCGTACACATGCAAAGGAAAATTTCATCGGTTAGTTACGACGCACACAAGTCACCGGTAAGGGACAATAAAAAAACTGACACATGGACAAATCACGATACTAACATTTAACTCTGCATAGCGGGCAGGTAGTGTTGCACTTCATCCACGCGTCGATGCAGTCCCGATGGAACACGTGCCGGCAGGTCGGCACCTCGCTGCAGATGTCCTCGTGCACGAACACCTCCAAGCAAATCGCGCACACCAGCTTCTCCGACGCCCTCCTGCCCTCCATGGAGTACGGGAAGTATCCCAGCGTCACGGCCGGTGCCGCCGCCGGAGGCCTGCGCTCCACCGGGGCCAGGTGCTGTCGCACCGGCATCAGCTCCACCATCGCCCGTGCATATGCCGCCACCCGCGCGGCCCTTTGGCCTGCGACCACGTTGTCCTCTTCGTCCGATTCCCCGCAGCAGAGTGTGCAGAAAACCATTACGAACAGCAAAATCAAGCACAAGAGAAAGAAGCATAAGTATACGATCCCGAACACCTGCTCCATCGTTCAGATGCAAGCGGGTCAGTGGATGTGCTTAATTTGATCGGAATTCTTACATATACAATATCAACGTACGGTTATATATAACGACCTAAGTAATCCGTTGTAAATCGAGTCGGACATGGCCGCAAGGATGCTAATACGTTATCTCGTATAGAAGACCTCAACCGGGTGGAGATAGGCGTCACAAAGGGCAACGCAAACAGGACAGTTTGGATGCATTACGAAACAAATCAATTTGTTTTTTTTAACTGGAAGTCTTTGTGAACCAATCTGTAATTGGATGGTTAAAGAGATGGTGACACACCAGAGTTAAATTAAAAAAAAAGAGTTCTTCTTTTTGCGGGGGAAACCAGGAGTCCTTAGACTCGATCCTTTCATTGAGAAGAAAAAAAGCTATCGCCAATTTATTCGCCTTAGTTTTAATATCGTAGACTATGTGTTTGCACCTCGTGATTGTAATAAAGTTGCCCATGCACTTGCTGCATTGGGGAGTATTGGCCAGGTTTCTCACTGTCTGTGGATGGACGCTGTGCCGAATGATGCAAGTCTGTTGGTGGCCAGCGATGTTGCTGAGCCAGTCCAGTAATGGAATCCATGTTGTTTCAGGTAAAAAAGAAGAAGCATGATTAATTACGAAAAGCTAAACTAAAACCAATAATATCTTCCTGGCCATTGAAGGCAACACCGTCCAACGTGGTATACAACAAACACCATACACATGGCCGAGAGAAGCACATACGAGGTAACACGCGACATCATCATCGTCGACACTCCTTCCGGAGCAAACAACCCCGACTTTGCATTAGCACAATCATTGGCAACACCCTCACAACAGCATACACGTGAAGCCACAATAGGATCAACCTAATAGTCGGCTACGCTGCTCCAAAACTGAAGGTGGGCTATGAAGGGGAACTATGCATGACTGGTGCCAACATCAAGTCAGGCCACCCATCACATGCCATTGTCACCATAACGACCCCGTTGCGCAGCTCTGACTCCACTACAACAAGTAGACCATGACGATATTGCGGACACGCCGAAGAGCTAACTACCGCATACCTGACGCGACCCTAACCTTGCGGATCCACATAGTAGTTGTCAGATGAGCCACCAACGGCCACCACTTTGCCATGCAAATAACATGAAAAATCACCACCAACCATTGGCCTCACCAGTCAAGTCCATCTTTAAGATGAATTCCACGAGGGGTGCGCGACACTGAGGGTCATCATCATCCGATCCAGGCATACCTAGACCCAGGGAAGCATTACATGAGGGAATCCGAGGACTGCATCTCGACGTCTTCAACAAGGAAGCAACGCTCGCAGATGTCGCAGTTGTTGCTCTGGATACAACCGAAGTCTGGCTTTCACCATAAGCTAAAAAGGCGCTATGAAGGGGAACTATGCAGGACTGATGCCACAGACGATCACCAAGCTAGACCATACATCGCCCATCATTGTCACCACAGTGACCCTGTTGCGCAGCCAACTCCACTGCAACAAATAGACCATGGAGATACCACGGACATACCAAGAGCTAACTACCATAGACCTGGCGCGCCCTGACCTCGCGGATCCATATAGTTGTTGTCAGACAAGCCACAAATGGCCACCACATTGGCACGCAAACAACATGATAAACCACCACCAACCATCATTCTCGTCAGCCAAGTCTGTCATCACGACGATTTCCCCAAGGGGCGTGTGACACTGAGGTCGCCATCACATGATCCTGGCAGACCCAGACCTAGGGTTTCCCTTGGAGCATTCCGCGAGGGGATCCGAGGACTCCTCCTCGACGCCTTCAACAAGGGAGCGATACCTACAGGTGCCGCCAGTGTTGGCTCTCTCTTGCTCACTCCCCCAAATGAACTTCACTTCTCCACCATGCCCATCAGCATCGCTAATTGGACCACCATGGAAGTAGCTCACCCAAGCCCATTGGTTTTGGGGCCTGCAACCCCAGATTTGAGTCTTAGATCTAGGGTTGTGAGGTACCGCACCTCACGGCGAGAGAGATTATTGGGCCGAGCTGGAGCAACCTCGGGGAGGATGGAGTAGGCCACACTGCCACCTCCCCACACCATCAAGAGTCATATACCCAGCGTCGAAGGAGGGCCGCCGCACCTGGCTCACCATGCCGCACCGTGGGACTCCACACTAAGATGCAACACCAATAGAGGAGGAGGCCGCAAACACGGGGCCTGTATGGCCAGGTGATATTTTATAAATAGATCGAAAGTTTTACCCGCAAAAAAAAATTCTACATTGTGGTTGATCACTATCTTTGACTTCTGCCGCGCTCACATCCAACACCATCGGAAGGCGCGGCCCAGAAATGACGCGCGCTAAATTTCGCGCTATACACGCCCACACCCACGAGAGCTTACGTGTTGTGGCCTGTGGGCTAGTTGTGGGCTGTGGCGCTAGCTCGGTTGGGTCCCTCGGTCAGCGAACGGTGCGGGGTGGCTTTCTCTTCCTACCACTGTCTCTCTCTAGAGCGACGATTCAAAATTTTGGGAACTGCGCTGGGGGAGAGGAGGGACAGGTGCGCCTGGCACCGTCTCCGTCCCCCCCACCCCACCCCCAAATCCACTCCCCTCCACCTCCGCACCCTCACCACCCCACCGCGCCTTCGCCGGGATTTTTTTTGAAACTATGATGATTTTTATAGCAAATTCGGAAACTATACGTCCTAATGCATAAAAATCGAAACAATGACCCCATCGGCCTTCTGTTGACCGAAGAGGGACTTTTCGGCCTACAGTTAGCCGAAGTGGGCTCCTCAGCCTCCCGTCAACCGAAGAGTGCCGAGCTAGGCCGAAGAGCACTCTTCGGCTTCCCATTGGCATAAAAGTGTCAGGGGCACAAAATGTAATTAAGATGGCCTCAAATGAAAAAGTTATCAACATGAAAAATCTTCGTCTTGTCGAAACGGTTGATTTTGATATAAAAATCGTCTTAATCCAACATCGTATGCAACCTATAGAGCCAAAACAAGGTCAGGGGCAGAAGCTGCAGAGTTACTTCGGACATACCGAATGGATGCCAGAAAATTTGTCACGGGACACCGGGTGCACTCGGTGAGACCATGTGGATTACAGAAAAGTACGCAAGTTTGGTCACGTTCACTCGGTGAGACCGAACCAAACCACTCGTAGTCTTCGAAAATTTGCCATGGATTTTTTGATAGAATTTTTAGTCCTTTTATTGTACGGGAAGTCTAGCCGCCTCATAGATCGATGTGGACATTGTTCGTCTGCACCGGGAAGACACATGCCGGCATTGAAGAAATGTCTCTATCGCGATGACATGAATTGAGACCAAAACTTTCGGCGATGGCGTCATCCACCATGCAAAATAGAGGCAATGGTTACCTCTCAGGCCCGTCATCGTGTACCCTCAACGCCGGGGGTGATGCACACAAAAACGTCACCGTGTATCTTCGACGCTGGGGGTGATGCACCGTAGCTCATGTCGAAGGAGACCCGACCGGAAGTGTGGTACGCAAGCAGTCTTCCTGGTGCAGACGAACAATTTTTCAGATCAAAAATCCTAACTTTAACTCAGACAAAAATCTTTGGCAATTTTTTGGATCCATTCGGAGCCTCTGAGTGGTTTGGTTCGATCTCACCGAGTGAACGTGACCAAACTTGTGTACTCTTCTATATTCCACACGTTCTCACCGAGTGCATCGAGTGTCTTGTGACAAATTTTCTGACACCCATTCGGTCTGTCTGAAGTAACTCTGCAGCTTCTGCCCCTGACCTTGTTTTGGCTCTACATGTTGCATACGACGTTGGATTAAGACGATTTTTATATCAAAATCAACCATTTAGACAAGACGAAGATTTTTCATGTTGATAACTTTTTCATTTGAGGCCATCTTAATTACGTTTTGTGCCCCTGACACTTTTCGGCCAACGGGAAGCCGAAGAGTGCTCCTCAGCCCAGCTCGGCACTCTTCGGCTAAGGGGAGGCTAAAGATCCCACTTCGGCCAACGGTAGGCCGAAAAGTTCCTCTTCAGCCAACAGAAGGCCGACGGGGTCATAGTTTCGATTTTTATGCGTTAGGGCGTATAGTTTCCAAATTTGCTATAAAAATCATCATAGTTTCAAAAAAAATCCCTTCGCCGGGCGGCCTACCGCTGCTCCCCTCATGCCAGACGCCATGCTCGTGGAGGGTGTTTGCTGATTCGCTTCTGGGTTGGTGGATGTGTTTCCCTCGTGCTTCTACACATCTTTGCTTGTGTGATGGCGATGCACTTTCAGTTGCAACCCAGATTTATGCTAGTTATAAATTAGATTACATAGGATGTGTCTTATCTCATGGTTCTCTCACGACAGATGATATGTTTGGTGGCTGCGTAGTTTTAGCTGCTACCTAGATGCATGCTAGTCATAATTTAGATTACACAAGATGTGTCTTATCTCCTAGTTTTGTTGCGACGGGATGATATGTTTGGTTGTGACGTAGTTTTAGTTGCAACCTAGATGTATGCTAGTCATAGTTTAGATTACATAGGATGTGTTTTTTGCTTGCTATTTTTATGCAAGGGGTTGTACTTTTTCTATGCTATGTCGCAAGCAGGTTACATGCTACACATTGAGTTTTGCACCCTATATTTTTTTTACTTAGTAGACATAGATGCAGGGGGAATGCAGCAACAGTCTTCCCATTGTTTTTAGCACCCAGGTATATAGCACTTTGGTCTCATGGCAAGAGTTTTGTGGGACGGGGATGTAATAGGGGTTGGTTGATGGCGGATGTACTAGGATGGAGACGCACTTATCTACATCCAGGTTTGTACATGTGTTCATCCATGCAGATGTAGGTGCACGTGTTATCTGTAGAAGTGCATGCTCTAGCCAATGCAACCAAAAGACCGATCTGATGAAAGAGACTAGACAACACATTATACGTCAACACTCCCCCTCACGTGTGGCTCCCTCAGGCCTAAACGTGGACCGAAAGTGGGCTGCAATATAATTGCGTCAGCCGGGTCTTCAACTCAAGACCTCTTGGCTCTGATACCATGTAGAAGTGCATGCTCTAGCCAATGCAACCAAAAGACCGATCTGATGGAAGAGACTAGGCAGCACATTATACGTCAACAGTCTCTTTCATTAGATCGGTATTTTGGTTGGATTGGCTTGAGCATGCACTTCTACATTATCCATAGGGTTTTCTAGCATCAGCGATTTCGTCGAGGAATGGGAGAGGGGTGGGTGCAGTGCAACAGCATTTTTTTCTTAATGTGTAAAATGTAGTTGTGCTTGCTGATTTAGTTTGTGGCATGAGCTTGTTTGAATGTCAGAAGCGGGATTACATTAATGTACTGGATGTAAATGTTTTAAGGTGGTAGGATATTATCGTGAACTTTTATGGTACCAGCTTGTACATACGCCCACTAGTAGAAAAAAGGTCATTTGTCCCGGTTCGTAAGGCCCATTTGTCCCGGTTGGGGAACCGGGACTAAAGGGTCGGTACTAAAGCCCTATAACTTTAGTCTTGGTTCTTACACCAACCGGGACGGATGGGGCTCCATGTGGCCGCTGTGGCTTGCCCTGGCAGGGGGGCCTTTTGTCCCGGTTGGTAGCACCAACCGGGACCAATAAGCTACCACGCATCAGCATTTCAGGGGGCTAGGGTTTTTGTTTTTTTCTGAAAGGGGGAGGGGGGTTTTGGGGGGTTTTGTATGGTTAATTTTGGGGGGCTTCGTATATTGTGTTAGGTAGCTAATTAATTAATAGAGAGAAGTTTCCTCTCTTATCTCCGTGCTTGGTCGACGCTACGTACTATACGTATAGAGAGGCACTCGACACGCTAGCTAGTAAGCAAATGAAGGAAACCATTAAGTACAGAAGTTTGTCATGAACATATGCATATAGAGAGAAGTGATATCGACCTCTCCTTGTTCAAGAGATTGGTCGAACAACAAGTTTTCGTATATCTATCTGGCGCTACTGGCTACATATATACAATATTAAGATCTCTTACAATATAATCCCCTAATTATATATGAACTCAACTTCCAGATGGTATTCTCCGGCTTTATTGATGACGTGATCAAGAAAGAATCCCGCCAATTCCTCTTGAATTGCTTTGATGTGATCTTGGGGTAGGAGTTCATCCCGCATCTGCCACATCTAATTTGAAGAAGGGGGTCAATACATATATATGAATGAAACTTAACACAAATGATGGTAATATAATAAAATTGTGAATATTATTGCTTACGTACATCAAATTGTCTTTTAGAGTAGCCCCGGGTTTTTTGCAAGTCGCGTTATAGATGAACTTGCGAACATAGTATCCACAGTAATCATTCCCTTGTTCCTGCCACAAGCACTTTACAAGAAATAGAGGTCAATCAAACTAATAATGAAGCACTATAAATGGAATTGATGAAAGTAGCTAGAATCAACGAGATCGAGATGCGCGGAACTAGCTAGCTAGTACTACTTACTTTCGGGTATGTCCATCGCAGCTCCCCCGGCAGTCCTGGAGCTTGTGCGGTGAATACTTTCCAAACCTTGCGAGACAAAGAAAACAATTACTTGATATCAGGAAATGAACAAGAAGTTGCCGATATGGTGCGATAATGATCGATTGAACTTACTTCTCGAGCATTTTAGTCATGTCCGCATAGGTCTCGAGATCTTTTCGTCTTGAGTCTAAGACGGTTACTAGTCCATGCTCAAGCTTAATCTCCAGAAGAATATAGTGGAAGCTGCACACTCATGCATAACTCATCAATTACATTACTATAACCTCGAGTAATAAGGGAAACCGAATATGCACAAGACAGTAACACTCACTTGAAGTTGTAAGGAAAGAGTATTTATCTTTGTTTTGATTTATTAGCAACGATTTGAGCAAGTTGGCCTTCGTTTCTTTGGCATCAAATTTAACCGTATATTCATCTATGAGATTTGTGTTAATGAACCCAATGTCATAGATTTCTGCTTTTCTGCATTCGGCGATCTTCAATCTGCATAATATAGTGAGGATAATTATATATACATGCAATGAAAGAGCTGAGCTATATATAGAGAGACTTAATGACAGAATTAGTACTTACAGACAGTAGCAAGTGACCGTTAATTTATCAAGGGCCTTTTGATTGAACCACTGGAAGAACTCCTCAAATGGAACAGACAACAGTTCAATTCCAACGAGGTCGTGCTCCTCTTTAACTCTTAGCGTCAAAGTATCTCTGCATGTTTTCATGTACCAATCATGGAATCTTCGCATCATCGTTGTCAGAGTAGTTCCATCTTTGACGAGAGGCTTCCCGTACTGGTATTTGTGTTCGTCCACCTCCATTATATCATAATGTGCATCGTCGGGCAGGTAATCTCCAAGATTGGTATAACCAGGCACCATCCTCGGATCATTAGCGACGATATCGCTAGACACCTCTAGCGGGGGGCACGATTGGTTCGCTTGTTCGCCGAGCTGGGCAATTTTTTCCCAGCTCGTCGTTCTGCTAACCTTCAATCACTGATAGTACTTCCCGACCGCTCCGCTTCGATAAATAACTTTCCAATAATGCGCTCATAGTTGGTTTTCGGCGAAGACGGTGGTGGTTTCTTCAGGGCATCGAGTGTGTGCTTTGGTTTCACTAGATCTATCTTCTCCTCCGGAGGTGGATGTTTCTTTGCTTTCACCCATTCAAAGAAGTCCCTCACTTCAGCTTCCATGATCTTCATGTTTTCCTCCACGGTCCTCTCGTATGGTAACTTCTCTAGAGGCTTGAGAGATGGACCAAATCTGTATTGCCTCCCGCCTCTGGCTGTACTGCAAGATGCCGAAGCAGACAGAGTGGCTGTGGCTGTCTTCTTTCCTTGCTTACGAGGCGGAGGAGAAGGACTATGACATGCCAAAGTAGCCGGAGTGGCGGCGGGTCTCTTCCGCCCTTGCTGACGAGGCGGAGAAGGAGGAGGCTGGCTGCTCGGGCACGCCGGCGTGGCGGAGAAGGAGGCGGGGTGTCGCCACGCGCCGGAGAAGGAGGCAGAGTGCCCTGATCACTCACCGAAGGAGGAGGCGGAGTGCCCTGACTTGCCGGAGGAGGAGGAGGAGGCGGAGGCGTCCAGTTCGGAAGGTTGATGAGCTCCTTCCACCATAGGCAAGGAGTCTTCAGAGCAGAACCCAGCCGAGTCTTCCCTTCACCGGTAGGGTGGTCAAGCTCGAGGTCCTCAAATCCCTCCGTTATTTCATCCACCGTCACCCTAGCATATCCTTCTGGAATTGGACGGGAGTGAAAAGTTGCTCTGGGTTCAGGAGGTCAAACAGAGCCGATAGCCACCTTGACTTTGAAGTTCTGCCATTGTGTCATAAGGTGGCAATGTCGAGACTCCGCAATAGTATCCACAGGGTAGCTAGCAGGAGCCGTGAAGACAGGCTCCAGCTGAAGCAGCTCGGTGGAAGCCACGCTGCTTCTCCACTGAGATGGCGGGGTAGCTTCGGTAGGTCGCTTGCTGTGAACTGCTTCTCGTTCCTCTGGCGCTTGCACCCTTGCGTGCAGCTTTTGTAGTTCGGTTTGCTCCACTTTCTTCCTCCTCTCCTGGCATTTGTAACCGCCTGCATCCGGAAACCCAACCTTCCACGGAACGGAGCCTGGCATGCCTCGTGTCCGTCCAGGGTGCTCAGGATTCCCAAGGGCCATTGTGAGCTCGTCGTTCTCTCTGTCTGGAACGAACGTCACTTGCCGCACTGCGGCGATATAGTCCTGAAGCTTCGTGACGGGTATTCGCACTTGCTCGTTCGTCCAAACGCACTTCCCTGTTATAGGGTCCAAACTTCCACCAACCCTGAAGAACCAAGTCCGGCAACGGTCTGACCAGTTCAATGTCTCTGGTTCGACCCCTTTATCAAGCAGGCCATTCTCAGCCTTGGCCCACAATGGCCGGGCTTTGAGGTAGCCACCTGACCCCATGCGATGGTGATGCTCCTTCTTCGCAGCATTTATCTTGTTTGTTGCTGACATCTTCTTACTGTTGTCCGATGTATTGTGGGCCACAAATGCGTCCCAATGATCTCTAATCTTCTCATGCCGGCTGGTGAATTCTGGTGTCTCTTCTTTGTCGACAAACGTTGTTTTCAACTCATTCTTCCACCTCCTGAATAGATTTGCCATCTTCTTAAGAGAGCGAGACTTGATCAATGTCTCTTTAACTGGCTTCTCTGGATCCTCCTCTAGCGGTAGGGTGAAATTTGCCTTCAGCACGGTCCAAAGATCATCTTTTTACATATCGTTGACATAAGGCACCTCAAGGTCTTCCTTCATAGGCTTATACCATTGTTGGATGCTGATTGGGATCTTGTCCCTAACAAGAACCCCGCACTGAGCAGAAAATTCTTCCTTGGTCCGGATGGGTTCAATCGGTTGGCCTCGTGCGCGATTGCTGTGATCGTGAACCTTTCATCCGGGCGCAACCTTTTCTTCGGGCCTCGTTTCTTTACCGAAGTTTTGCTTTATCCGGAGGGCTGGAAAAAAGAAGAAAGAGGAGAGTTAATATTTGTACATACCAAAACAATGAATGCATAAATTAGCTAGTCAGCATAGGCTTAATTAATATATATACCTGGCCGGACTCTGTTCGGTCACCGGAGCCGTCATCACGGTCTCCTTCTTGCACCGGCATTCGGTCACCGGAGCCATCATAATCATGTCCTTCCACCTCCATTGTTCGATAACCGTAGCTTGCTTCACCCTCTCCTTCCAGACCATCGATGTCGTTGAGATACGACATGACATCACCTCCGGCTGCGATTATGTCGCCCAACACCTATTCTGCTGCCTCGTCTCGACCGTGCTCCATAGTTTCTGCAAATATTACAACATAGAAATTATTATACAAACATGACAGATGGATATATTAGTGGCAAACATAGACCTAGCTAGTAATCACAACAAGGAATCATATTAGTGGCCTCGACGCTTCTCTAATGTTTGGGGTGGCCTCGGCAACGCTTCTAGGGTTCGGGTGGCCTCGACGACAACGCTCTTTTAACTTGGTAAATTTGAGTGGCCTCGGCAGCGCTTCTAGGGTTTGGATCAACTTGTGCACATCCATAATGGGGGCATTCTTGTTAAATCTGGACCCTCGACCCCTGGACGACCCCGACCCTCGACCCCCTCATGTCACGTTTTTCTAGTGTCAAAGGATTCAACAAAACCATGTCTTCATCATTAGGCGAAAGTAACAGGCGCATGATGGTATGAAGTTCTGCAAAGTTGTTCTGGAATGGAGTCCCAGATAGGATAATTCGCTTTTTCGTACAAAGCTCGGCAAGAGCCTTCCAAATATCACTATTTGGAAGGCCTTTGCTGAAATTCATACAAAAAGGCGAATTATTCTATCCGGGACTCCGTTCCAAAACAACTTTGCACAACTTCATACCATAATGCCCTGGTTACTTCCGGCTAATGATGAAGCCATGGATTTCTTTAATACTTTGACACTAGGCAACCTCTTAACCCCTCGGCGATCTTCGACCCTCGACCGCTCGGACGATCCACGGCCCTCTACCCTATTTTCCGACCCTCGACCCCCTCATGTCACGTTTGTCTAGTGTAAAAGGATTCAACAAAACCATGTCTTCATCATTAGGCAAAAGTAACAGGCGCATGATGGTACGAAGTTCTACAAAGTTGTTCTGGAACAAAGTCCCAGATAGGATTATTCGCTTTTTCGTACAAAGTTCAGCAAGAGCCTTCCGAATAGGACCCCGTTCCAGAACAACTTTGCACAACTTCGTACCATCATGCCCCGGTTACTTCTGGCTAATGATGAAGCCATGGATTTCTTCAATACTTTGACACTAGGCAACCTCTCGACCCCTCGTCGACCCTCGAACCCTCGGTGACCCTCGAACTTCTACCATAGTTCTTGACCCTCGCCCCTCGAACCCTCGGTGACCCCCCCTCCTCATGTCGAAGTTATCGGGTAGGGGGTATATCGACCCCCCCACCCTCATGTCGAAGTTATCGGGGAGGGGGTATATCGACCCCCCCCCCCACCCTCATGTAAGAAGAGGAAAAAAGATCGAAAAAGAAAAAAGGGGAGAAGAAAGGAATAGAGGAGAAGATCGAAGAAAAAAGAAGAAAAAAAGGGGAGAAGAATAAAGGAATAGAGGAGAAGAAGAAGAAATAGAATTATTCTATTTTTTCTTTTTCTCCTCTTTTTTTCTTCTTTTCTTCTCTTCTTATTTTTTTCTCCTCTCCTCTTCTTCTCCTCTCTTCTTCTCTTTCTTCCTTTTCTTATTTTCCTTTTTCCACTCCTTCTTTTTCTTCTTCTTCTTCCTTCTTCCTTCTTCCTCTTTTCTTCCTTTTCCTTATTTTACTTTCTCCTCTACACTAACCTAAAATGCACCAACCTAAAATTAATATTTACTAATTAACAACCTAAATAAAAAACTTAATACATATATGAAAAAACATCATATGAAAAAAACATCATATGCATAAAAAACATCATATGAACATGATATGAAAAAACATCATATCAACATCATCACATATATGAAAAAAACATCGGAAGGCCGCCGGACCGTGGGGCGGTGCGGCGACGGCGCCCGGGCAGTGGTGGCGTGGGGCAGTGATGGCGTCGGGGCGACGTGGGGCGGCGACGGCATCGGGTAGGCACGGGGAGGTCACGGCGACGACGCGGGGTGGCGCACGGCGACGGCGTCAGGGCGGCGCGGGGTGCGGGTGGCGACGGGGGCAGGGCGCGGCGACGGGGGCGCGCAGACGGCGTCTGGGCGGCATCGAGGTGGTGGGCGGTGTCGGGGAGGCGGACGGCGTCGATCGGGGAAGCCTGGCGGCGTCGATGAGCTCGACGTCGTCGGGCGGGGGGGGGGGGGGCAACTGGCGATGAATTCATAAAATTTTCCTTGGTGCTACTTATATACCAGGAGCATTGGTCTCGGTTCATAGCACCAACCGGGACCAAAGGCCTCTTTTCAGCAGCCCAAAGGGCGGGAAACAGAGGCCTTTGGTCCTGGTTGGTGGCACCAACCGGGACTAAAGGGGTGCATTGGTATCGGTTCATGGTTGGTGTCACCAACGGGGACTAAAGGGGGGCATTGGTCCCGGTTGGTGCCACGAATCGGTACCAATGCACCCCTTTAGTCCCGGTTGGTGCCACCAACCGGGACCAAAGGCCTTGTGTAGGCCTGCATCAAAAGTTTAGTCCCACCTCGCTAGCTGAGAGAGATGGAGAGTGGTTTATAAACGCTGCTGCACCCACCCTCTCGACTCCTCTCAATTGTAGGCTTTCGGGCTTAATCTGTCACTTGTGCCTGTGGGCCTACTGGGCCTGTTGCGGGCCTGAATCCTGGCACATGGTTGGGTTTCTAGTCGTATTCACGCCGTGTTGGCCCAGTAGGTGGCACTTTTTTTGTTTTCTTTGTTGCTTTATTTATTTTATTTTGTTTCTACATACAACAAAATACTTACTATTGTTATTCTTATTTATTTTATTTAAAGTTTATTTATTTTTCTTTATTAAAGTTTATTTTGTTTCTACTTATTTATTTTATTAAGGTTTATTTTATTTTATTTTGTTTCTACTTATTTATTTTATTTTATTTTTTGTTTCTACTTATGTATTTTATTAAAGTTTATTCTATTTTATTTCTACTTATTTATTTTATTTTGTTTTTGCTTATAATGTTTTGAACAGAAAATACTTTGATAATTTTAGTTGCTTAAAATTTATATAATTTTAGTTTCAATAAAATTAGTGGTTTATAAAACTTTTAGTTGATTCCTTTTGTTATTAGAGTTTCATTAAAGTTTTATAGTTTATTCTTTTTTATATTAGAGTTTCATTAAATTTTTCTAGTTCATTCTTTTAGTTCATTATTTTTGCTATTAGAGTTTCATAAAAGTTTTTTAGATCATTTTTTTATATCAGTTCATACTTTGAGCTAAATGACCCTGAAATTGAAAAGCGCTTCAGATGAACTTTGAAGAGGTTGAAAATTGGCATGGTATCATCATTTTACCCACATAGCATGTGCTAAAAAGTCAAGAGGGTTACGGAAAAAACTGAATGCACTTCGTGTACAAAATGGACAATCTCTTTCGAAGTATCAGGGTTTCGGACAAAAGCTCATCTGTTACAAAGGGATTTAATTTTTTTACAACTTATTTGAACTCCAGACTTTTTGTGTGTTCAAAATGCACCATTCAAAGCCACATCATCAATTTTCAACCCTTTCTGACTTCATTTGTTATTTTTCATGCATTTACTAATTTTTTGAGCTATATGACCCTAAAAATGAAAAGCACTACAAATGAACTCTGAAAAAAGTTGAAAGTTGGCATGGTATCATCATTTCACCCACATAGCATGTGCTAAAAAGTTGAGAGGGTTACGGAGAAAACTGGATGCACTTCGTGTACAAAATGGACAATCTCTTTCGAAGTATGAGGGTTTCATAAGGAAACTCGTCTGTTACATGGATATTCTAGATCAAAGGCATCATCATAATAGTTGTGGAGAGAAAAGTCTTCACTTTTTCTTCACTTGTGTCCTTTGCTTATTGCGCCGTAACGATGGATAATCTTCATCATTTATCAGGGTGCTTGGGTCAGCCTTGACTTTGAAGGGAGGAATTTCATGAAACTCTTCATAATCTTCGGACATGTCTGTCTTGCCCTCACTCCCATGATGTATCTTTTTCCTGAAAGAACTATGTGGCGCTTTGGCTCATCGTATGATGTATTCGCTTCCTTATCTTTTCTTTTTCTCGGTTTGGTATACATGTCCTTCACATAGAAAACCTGCGCCACATCATTGGCTAGGACGAATGGTTCGTCGGTGTACCCAAGATTGTTCAGATCCACTATTTTCATTCCGTACTGTGGGTCTACCTATACCCCGCCTCCTGACAGATTGACCCATTTGTACTTAAACAAAGGGACCTTAAAATCATGTACGTAGTCAAGTTCCCATATGTCCACTATGTAACCATAATATGTGTCCTTTCCCCTATTGGTTGCTGCATCAAAGCGGACACCGCTGTTTTGGTTGGTGCTCTTTTGATCTTGGGCGGTCATGTAAAATGTATTCCCATTTATCTTGTGTCCTTTGTAAGTCAATACAGTCGAACATGGTCCCCTGGACAACGAGTATAGCTCATCACAAACAGTGTTGTCACCTCTGAGACGTGTTTCCAACCAACTGCTGAAAGTCCTGATGTGTTCACATGTAATCCAGTCGTCACACTGCTCCGGGTGTTTGCAGCGCAGACTGTTCTTGTGTTCATCGACATACAGGGTCACCAAGATAGAGTTCTGTAGAACTGTGTAGTGTGCTTGATACCAAGAATGCCCGTACCTGCATATTATTGAGTCCCCTCCAAGCATGCCTTTTCCAGTCAGTCTCCCCTCATACCGCGATTTAGGGAGACCTATCTTCTTAAGGCCAGGAATGAAGTCAAACAAAATCCAATGACATCCTCTATTTGATGGCCCATGGAGATGCTTCCTTCTGGCCTAGCGCGGTTACAGACATATTTCTTTAGGACTCCCATGAACCTCTCAAAGGGGAACATATTGTGTAGAAATACGGGGCCCAGAATGACAATCTCATCGACTAGATGAACTAGGACGTGTGTCATCATATTGAAGAAGGATGGTGGGAACACCAGCTCGAAACTGACAAGACATTGCGCCACATCACTCCTTAGCCTTGGTATGATTTCTGGATTGATCACCTTCTGAGAGATTGCATTGGGGAATGCACATAGCTTCACAATGGCTAATCGGACGTTTTCCGGTAGAAGCCCCCTCAATGCAACCAGAAGCAGTTGCGTCATAATCACGTGGCAGTCATGAGACTTTAGGTTCTGGAACTTTTTCTCTGGCATATTTATTATTCCCTTTATATTCGACGAGAAGCCAGACGGGACCTTCATACTGAGCAGGCATTCAAGAAGATTTCCTTCTCTTCTTTGGTAAGAGTGTAGCTGGCAAGACCTTCATACTGCTTTGGAGGCACGCCGTCTTTTTCATGCAAACGTTGCAGGTCCTCCTGTGCCTCCGGTGTATCTTTTGTCTTCCCATACATGCCGAAGAAGCCTAGCAGGTTCACGCAAAGGTTCTTCGTCGCGTGCATCACGTCGATTGAAGAGCGGACATCTAGCTCTTTCAAGTAGGGTAGGTTGCAAAATATAGATTTCTTCTTCCACATGGGTGTGCATCCCTCAGCGTCGTTCGGAACGGATAGTCCACCGGGACCCTTTCCAAAGATTATGTGTAAATCATTGACCATAGCAAGTACGTGATCACCGGTACACATGGCGGGCTTCTTCCGGTGATCTGCCTCGCCTTTGAAATGCTTGCCTTTCTTTCGACATTGATGGTTGGTCGGAAGAAATCGACGATGGCCCAGGTACACATTCTTCCTGCATTTGTCCAGGTATATACTTTCCGTGTCAGCTAAACAGTGCGTGCATGCGTGGTATCCCTTGTTTGTCTGTCCTGAAATGTTATTGAGAGCAGGCCAATTGTTGATGGTTACAAACAGCAACGCGTGTAGGTTAAATTCCTCTTGTTTGTGCTCATCCCACACACGTACACCGTTTCCATTCCACAGTTGTAAAAGTTCTTCAACTAATGGCCTTAGGTACACATCAATGTCATTGCCGGGTTGCTTAGGGCCTTGGATGAGAACTGACATCATAATGAACTTCCGCTTCATGCACATCCAAGGAGGAAGGTTATACATACATAGAGTCATGGGCCATGTGCTGTGATTGCTGCTCTGCTCCCCGAAAGGATTAATGCCATCCGCGCTTAAACCAAACCATACATTCCCTGGGTCACCTGCAAACTCAGCCCAGTACTTTCTCTCGATTTTTCTCCACTGCTACCCGTCAGCGGGTGCTCTCAACTTCCCTTCTTTCTTACGGTCCTCTCTGTTCCATCGCATCAACTTGGCATGCTCTTCGTTTTTGAACAGATGTTTCAACTGTGGTATTATAGGAGCATACCACATCACCTTCGCAGGAACCCTCTTCCTGGGGGGCCCGCCGTCAACATCACCAGGGTCATCTCGTCTGATCTTATACATCAATGCACCGCATACAGGGCATGCATTCAAATCCTCGTACACACCGCGGTAGAGGATGCAGTCATTAGGGCATGCATGTATCTTCTGCACTTCCAATCCTAGAGGGCATGCGACCTTCTTTGCTGTGTACGTACTGTCGGGCAATTCGTTATTGTTTGGAAGCTTCTTCTTCAATATTTTCAGTAGCTTCTCAAATCCTTTGTCAGACACAGCATTGTCTACCTTTCACTGCATGAATTCTAGTACGGTACCGAGCTTTGTGTTGCCATCTTCACAATTGGGGTACAACCCTTTTTTGTGATCCTCTAACATGTGATCGAACTTCAGCTTCTCCTTTTGACTTTCGCACTGTGTCCTTGCATCAACAATGACCTGGCGGAGATCATCATCGTCGGGCACATCGTCTGGTTCCTCTTGATCTTCGGCAGCTTCCCCCGTTGCAGCATCACCGTATTCAGGGGGCACATAGTTGTCATCATCCTCTTCTTCTTCGCTGTCTTCCATCATAACCCCTATTTCTCCGTGCTTCGTCCAAACATTATAGTGTGGCATGAAACCCTTATAAAGCAGGTGGGTGTGAAGGATTTTCCGGTCAGAGTAAGACTTCGTATTCGCACAATTTGGGCATGGACAACACATAAAACCATTCTCCTTGTTCGCCTCATCCACTTCGAGAAAATTATGTAGGCCCTTAACGTACTCGGAGGTGTGTCTGTCACCGTACATCCATTGTGGGCTCATCTGCGTGCATTATATATAACTAAGTGTGTCAAAAACCATTACAGAACATCATGAATAGATAAGTGACCAAATTAACAGAAGTTCATCATCACATTAAAACCAAAGTACATACATAGTTCTCATTGAACAACATATAGCTCTCCAGAGCATCTAGTTAAACCATACATTGAAACTATGTAAAACCTTTCAATGCAACAACAAATGCGATCATAATCACATTCAAGGTAACAATTGATCCAACGGCATAATGATACCAAGCCTCAGTATGAATGGCATATTTTCTAATCTTCAACCGCATTGCATCCATATTGATCTTGTGATCATCGATGACATCCGCAACATGCAACTCCAATATCATCTTCCCCTCCTCAATTTTTTTTATTTTTTCCTTCAAATAATTGTTTTCTTATTCAACTAAATTTAACCTCTCAACAATAGGGTCGGTTGGAATTTCCGGTTCAACTACCTCCTAGATAAATAAAATCTATGTCAGCTTGATGGGCATAATTGTCATAAACAATAAATGAACCAAATAGTTATAAAAGATAATATATATATACCACATTCGAATCATAGCCAGGACAAGGGCCGACGGGGGTGGATACCAAAACCATCGCACTATATAATAACAAGCAATAATAAAAGTTAGAAAATTAGACAGGTATCTATCTAAAGTAAGAATTTTTTTCTTTCAGAAGAAGATAAGAACAAGAGGCTCACCACGGTGGTGCACACAACGAGATCAGCATGGACGATCGACGGCGGTGAAGACGGGGATGGGACGTGACGGACTGCTAAACCTAGACAAATCTCGGGGAAAATGGAGCTTGGAGGTCGAGCTTCGAGAGGAGAAATCTTAACTAGTGTGGCTCGGGCATTTCATCGAACACCTTGTGTGCATAGGAGGTGAGCTAGAGCACCACAAAGCTCTCCCCTCGCCGGCCAGAAAAAACAGAGCACTGTGCAGTGCTCTGCTCGCGGGCGAGGGGTATATATAGCCACCTCATTGGTCCCGGTTCGTGGCTAGAACCAGGACTAAAGGCACCCCTTCTGTCCCGGTTCTAGGCACGAACCGGGACCAATGGCTGTGGGCCAGGAGCGAGGCCAATTGGTCCCGGTTCGTGCCTAGAACCGGGACAAATGGGTCCACTTGAACCGGGAAAAATGCCTCCTGAGGCCCGGCCGGGCCCCTGGGCGCACGAACCAGGATGTATGCCCCCCATGGGTCCCGATTCTTGACTGAACCAGGACTAATGGGCTGGCCAGCCTCGAACCAAAGCCCTGTTTTCTACTAGTGGCCATAATAGCCAATACTTTTAATCCTGGATGTAGATGTTTCAAGGTTGAAATTCGTGCTGGTTTTGTTTGTGGTATGAGCTTGTTTGGATGTCAGAACCGGGATTACATTCATATAATGGGTGGGCGCCATCGGTGTTTCAGTTTGTATGCATGTCATTCTTATGGCGTATGTACACAGCTATAAGAGTATGACAATTTTTTTGATATAGTATCAACAACATGCATTATTTTGACACCTTCTGCTGAGAAGCTTTAGAAAATTTCACTTGCTCTAATTGATTATTTACTCACTAAAATAGAGCAAATGAATCCCAAGTTCTCTAATACAGAAAATGTTATACCTGCAGGCTGCAGCAAAAAAAGATGTCTAATCATCAGAAACATGGTGTCCGTTTGCTCCAAAGAACCTTGGAGCTGCAGAAGTTTCCTATGGGAAGTGCACCAGTGTGTATACCTGTCATAGATGACACATATGAAGACTTGTTGAGATCCAATATTGGTCCTCTGATCGTTCATACACCTACTCAAGTTGCTTTTGTGCCACATAAGGTAACATCACCTTTCCCAGGAAAGCTGGTGAGGAAGGCAAATGCGGTCATGCCTGAAGAGATTGCATCAAGTGTCTATTCTGATGGTAGGCATGCTACAAAGAATGAGCACTTGAGGATTTCTGGACCTTTGGGGCAATATGATGAATCTGATTGTGTAGATTTCCCTTTTGCCTCTAAGAAAAAAATGCATTTCCAGAGAAGTCTAGCTCCTTTTGGTAATGAGGTGATATTTTCAATCTTGATCAGTAATCTTTCTAACTGCTTGGACACCCCTTTACCTTGTATCCTTGATGATTTGTGTAGGGATAAGCTAGGAGCTCCTTTTGTTTTAGATGAGACTAGGGTTGCAGTGTTTCATATGGAGCATAATAAGGCGATGGTTTTGATATAGTCTGTTACCCAAATATTTGGCATCTAGCCTCAATTTACTTGTTCGTGTTATATATATTTTTTGCTGAAGGAAACTTACAATGACAGAAGGTATACATGTTCACTTGTAGTACACACATTTCCTTAGAGTTAATTAGCTCTAGGTGGTGTATTTTTAGTTTTTCAGAACACAAACCTATGAACCGTAAATAGTTGGAGGTAAATATTTTGTAAACCTGACATCTGCTACATATTCATGGGGAATGGGCTATAGTGTAATTATTTCTTCCTTAAATTTGTTCGTGCAGTTTTGTATCTTCAATTTATTTATGACCATACTTTAATATGTATATAGTAGAATGGCTATGTACTCCTAGTTGTATGCACTCCCACTCACCATATTTTTGTGTATGGCCAGGGTGATGGGTGGAAGAAGATTGGGTCTTCCCTTCCATACATTCCAATTATAAACCCACATGCTAAGGTTGTTCGTCGATGGAACTAGTTTTTTGTAATATCATGCTTGGTTTCCATTTTCATTGACCCTCTGTTTTTCTTCCTACCTTTCATGGACAAGGTAAGCTTGCATCCTTTTATCCAAGCTCGGAGCTCTGTTAACGTCTGCAGTGGATCTAGGACATCCACACTGTTTAGATGCCACTTAGCCTCTAAGTTGGGTCCCACAAGATGGCCAGTTTTTATGGAAATTTGCTGCAATTTTAGATGATATTTTCCTCAATGATGGACCCCATATTTAACTTAAATAAAGCGAAAGCTAAACCATATCCTACTAGCAGGTGGGCACCTGTAACCATTTTTGTAGTTCATGGATGGCTGGAAGAAGCCTCCATGCTTGGAAGTGGCTAGCAAATTTTGCATGGTGTCCATGTTTGAGCGTTTGGCAGCACCTAGGAAGTCTTTCCTTAGAGGCTGCATTTTGACAATATGTGGATGTCACGACATCCATTTGTATTTGCTTCTACGATCATGCGACTATTACAATTTGGGCTTTTTGAGCTAGTGCCAGACCTACAATCAAAGGAGTTCATGTCAACTGTACATATTCTTGTAGTGCTCGATATATGGAACAATGCAGTTTTAAATCTTTTTGTCTATTTGATAGCCAGGAACTTATTCTCCATATGTCTCTTTTCATGGTAAGACATAAATTTAAAGCATCCGATTTGTTAAGCCCTGTATTGGATTGGATCTCTGGTCAAATTACTGTGTGCACAACAAGGTTGTACTTTCTAAATTCTAAACAAAATAGCCTTGACACAAATTACCTATAAGTGTGCATTTTTTATTTTTGTGGTGCAGGATAACAAATGCATAGTGTTCATTCGGTATTCGAAAGCATTAATTGTTGCAAGAACTATGACTGATACCATTGATGCTCTTCACATGCTTCTTCAGGTGAATATTGTCACATAATTCTTATATTTTTAATCTTCCTTGTCTATGAAATGACTATGCAACTCCCCTGAATTTTAAGAAAAAAGGGTTTTCATATATAGGTGTCAATCCATGGAAATAATCACCTCTTCTAAGTTTGAAATGTTTGTTTAGTATTCCACAAGCTTTTTTTATTATGAGTTAAAAATATTTCCACTTTTAACAACGAAAATCCCACTAACAGATTGAACCAGTTTCAACGCAGTATTTTGGTTTTCAAATCTGGTACAATGTGGTGAACATTTTCAAATCCGGTTCAACCTGTCATTTGTATCTAGATGTATTTTAGTTCTAGATACATCCCTTTTCATCCATTTTGATTACAAGTATTTACGAACGGAGGGAGTATTCAATTCACATATTTCCTTTAAAGTTATTATTGTAAGTACAACTTTGGAATTCCCTTCTATTAAGCTTGATATGAACTTACTTTCCTTAAGACAACATGACTCCCTTCTACTATGTAGCAAGAATTCTCACGAGGGGGTCATCCTTTTCTGTAAAATGTTCATATTTGCAGAGTTTTAGAGTGAAGTTGCTTCACTTCCTTGTAAATTGTGCCTACAAAGTTACAATCAGTGCATCATGATATGAAGGTTCTACCATGTTTAGAGATTATTTAGTTTCTTGCAAAATTTGCAGGGAAAATATTGTTAGCGAGTCAAAACACTGATTGAATGAAAGTTGGCTAGCTTGAGTGTGACCAAGGAAAAACAACCTGTTATTATACTAAAAAAATCAGAACTTTGATGTACACGTTTAAGCAAACGTTTAGACAATTAGTTGGGTTTTTCTTGATTTACCATCTCTTTTCAGTTCTAAAGCAATTCTTTTGATTAGCATCTGCTACTTTTTTTGCCCTTCTATTGTTTGTTTGGTAGTAGCTGTAGCGTTAGTCTGCAGCATACACACTCATTCCGTTTGAGCTTGCTTTTGTTCTGCTTTGACTCAAGAGGTCCCATTCAACATTCATCATGTAACGCCCTCGATGCGGCTATATCTCCCATGTGTCGAAGCACGACTTAGAGGCATAACCGCATTGAAAGCAATGTCGCAAGTGAGGTAATCTTCACACAACCCATGTAATACAATAAGGGAAAAGATACATAGTTGGCTTACAATCGCCACTTCACACAATTACATGAATAAAGAATTACATCAACCAGATACAATCAAGGTCCGACTACGGAACCAAAATAAAATAAGACTACCCCAAATGCTACACAGATCCCCGATCGACCCCAACTGGGCTCCACTACTGATCAACTAGAATGAAACAACACAAAGGATAAGATCTTCATCGAGATCCTCCTTGAGCTTGGTTGCGTCACCTGCACGGTATCATCAGCACCTAAAAACTGGTTTTTGGAAGTAAACTGTGAGTCACGGGGACTCAGCAATCTCACACCCTCGCGATCAAGACTATTTAAGCTTATGGGTATGGTAAAAGGTATGAAGTGGAGCTGCAGCAAGCGACTAGCATATTTGGTGGCTAACATACGCAAATGAGAGCGAGAAGAGAATGCAAAAGCACGGTCGAACAACTATGATCAAGAAGTGATCCTAGAACAACCTACGTCAAGCATTACTCCAACACCGTGTTCACTTCCCGGACTCCGCCGAGAAGAGACCATCACGGTTACACACGCGGTTGATGTATTTTAGTTAAGATCAACTTCAGGTTTTCTACAACCGGACATTAGAAAATTCCCATCTGCCCATAACCGTGGGCACGGCTTTCGAAAGTTCAAAACCCTACAGGGGTGTCCCAACTTAGCCCATCACAAGCTCTCACGGTCAACGAAGGATATTCCTTCTAGCGGGAAGACCCGACCAGACTCCGAATCCCGGTTACAAGACATTTCGACAATGGTAAAACAAGACCAGCAAAGCCACCCAGATGTGCCGACAAATCCCGATAGGAGCTGCACATATCTCGTTCTCAGGGCACACCGGATGAGCCAGATGTCGGGTGGGCCAGCCCAGAGTTGCCCCTGGTAGCTCTGGACATCGCTCAGTTGGACCAACACTTAGAGAAGCACTGGCCCGGGGGGGTTTAAAATAAAGATGACCCTTGAGTCTGCAGAACCCAAGGGAAAGAAAAGGCTAGGTGGCGAATGGTAAAACCAATGTTGGGCCTTGCTGGAGGAGTTTTATTCAAGGCGAACTGTCAAGGGGTTCCCATTATAACCCAACCGCGTAAGGAACGCAAAATCCAGGAACATAACACCGATATGAGGGAAACTAGGGCGGCAAGAGTGGAACAAAACACCAGGCATAAGGCCGAGCCTTCCACCCTTTACCAAGTATATAGATGCATTAATTAGATAAGAGGTATTGTGATATCCCCACATATAAAAATGTTCCAACAAGGAACAACATCTCCATGTTCCAACAAGGAACAAACTTCAATCTTCACTTGCAACTAACAACACTATAAGAGGGGCTGAGCAAAGCGGTAACATAGCCAAACAACGGTTTGCTAGGACAAGGTGGGTTAGAGGCTTGGCTCAACAATATAGGAGGCATGATAAGCAAGTGGTAGGTATTGCAGCATAGGCATAGCAAAAGAGCGAGCAACTAGCAAGCAAAGATAGAAGTGATTTCGAGGGTATGGTCATCTTGCCTGAAATCCCGCCAGGAAGAAGAACGAGTCCATGAAGAAGACAAACGGACGTAGTCGAACAGGTCCTCAAAAACACGACGTTATCGGAACCAACCCGAAGAAGCAACACCAGAAAGAAGCACACAACATAGTAAACAAACCACACACGAACATGGTATGATATGCGGGATGCGGTATGTGATGCATATGCATGATTTGACAAGGAATGGTTGAACCTGGCCTCAACTTGGAAATCCAAGAGTGCCACTGGAAAGGTGAGGTGATTTCGGTTGAAATCGATATAAAGATCACCGGAATCGGATGCACGGTTTGGAAATGGCAAGCAAAACAAATATGGCACCGGTCTGCGATAAACAGCAAGTGACCAACTAAATGCATCGAGATAAATATGCTACAACACTCAAATATGACAACAAAATACATGTCAGGGATCCACTCATGATGCTTGACAAAAGATGAACACTGAGCTACAGCTAATTCATCCATTAACAGGTTCAAACAAGCATGGCAAAAGTGCAAATGATAACAGGTTTCAGATTTAGTGAAATTAACACAAGTCCGGAATTTGACATCAGGAAGCACACTTTAGAGCATGAAAACTGCATGCTACAGGAACTTAACATGGCCAAGAAAGGCATGGCATGAAGCTAATCAAAGCACTTAAAAAAAAGTCACTTAGTGACCTTGAGCCAAAAGGGATCAGAAAATACAATTGCAAGCATGTGAACATGGCAAAAACATAAACAGATCTCAGACTTGGTGAAAAACTGGAGCATGCAAATCAGTTAACGAGTATGCATGTTTACGAGCTCGATGCACTCACTACAGGGCATGGCATGACCAACTAAGCATACACCCATCAATAATACATAGCATAGAAGCTATACATGGCAAGAACAACATCATAGCATGCACAGATCAATAGCAACATCCTCGGCAAAATCGCTAATCATGTCAACAATCTGCCAGGATTCACGATATAGCAAAAGTAGAGCTCGATTGACTCAAGATAGGGTACTCCATAATTGCAAACAAAGACATGGATGGATATAGCACTACAATGTTAACAAATCATCATTACTGATCATCCTCAAAAGAGGCACGGATCACTAGGAAACAACATGAACATATGGCCTAACAATAAAATCAGGACAAGGACTTAGTGAAATTCTAAGTCCCTGAAATCAGCATTACCGATTACACTACTTTGCAAGCTTGTGCTAGTCACCACAAATATCACAAAAATACATGGAAAGCACCTCTGTAAAGATGGCATGGCATTTAACAAAACACATGTTGAGCTCAGGATCATAGCATGCACACATTAAACATGGCAAAAATGACAAATAGCTATTTGATGCAACAGATCTGACAAATTCACCACATAGCCCTCTCCCAACAGAATTTCGTGCATCAAGATGAGCTCAAATGAAAATGATGCAATGAGATGAAATGATGTACTCATCGGGACGAACATTTTGATATGCTACACGCGCAAATCGGAGCTACGGATGTAGAGATACGACATGATGAAGATGGCAAAAAATAAGGGGAGAGGGGAAAGTCAACCCTAGTGGATCTAGGGTTTACTGTGCTCCCGATCCAGATCCAGGTCGCGGTGGCGCACAAAACGAGGTTCACCAGCCGGGCTGTCGCCGGAGATGCGGAGGTAGGCCGGGGTCGAGGCGGCGGATGGCGAGGGAGTCGCCGGACTCGGAGGAGGGCCGCGATGGCGGCGGCAACCTCGGGCGGTGTGGGGCGCGGCGTCATCGGCGGTCGCTGGCGCGGAATCGTTGGTTGTCGCCGGCGTCGGGGAGGACTGGTGACGAGACGGCGGGCGGGAGCGCAAGGGAGGACCCGGGCGGCGCGATAGGAAGAAGAAGCTCGGGCGGCGGCGCGAGGAGACCCGGGCCGCGGGGGCTCTCCTTGGGCCCGGCGGGCTTCGGCGCGGGGAGGACCCAGGGTGACACGTGGCAAGCGGCGGCTGGTGGCGGCGATGTGTCCGGCCAGACCGGACGTGTCCGGCACGGCGAGAGGGAGAGGATCTAGGTTTAGGGTAGGGGAGACCCGAAAATTTCGGGGGAGACCTAGTTTTATAGGTAGGAGGAGCTAGGAGGCTCCAAATTGAGCACAGTTTGCGGCCACGCGATCGTGATCGAACGCTCTAGACGATGGGAGAGGTTTTGGTGGGTTTTGGGCCAAATTGGAAGGGTGTTGGGCTGCAACACAAACGAGGCCTTTTCGGTTCCTCGGTTAACCGTTGGAGTATCAAACGAAGTCCAAATGGCACGAAACTTGACAGGCGGTCTACCGGTAGTAAAACAAGGCCGCATGACAAGTCTCGGTCCAATACGAAAACGTTTAACGCCCGCACACGAAAAGAGGTAGAAAGGGACACCGGGTAACATAGGAGCGCCGGATTGCAAAACGGACAACGGGGAAAATGCGCGGATGCATGAGACAAACATGTATGCAAAAGAAATGCACATGAAGACATGATATGCAATGCATGACACGCAAGCAATGACAAGGCAACAACAGCGAATAACTGGAAGACACCTGGCGCAACGGTCTCGGGGCGTTACACATCATTATTTGTGTATAACTACCAACGTGCGATACTTAATTCTGATATTCCCATTTAGGAGGGGTCAGGGCCCATCCTGTCTTTCTAAGCTCTGCTTTGTCATTACAAATTCCTGTTTTCAGAACTTTGAATATCTTTTGTTTGTTCTAAGGACTCGAGAATAGGGATCAACATGCATGAGATGTTTTTTTGCAGTTTAGGATGTCCTATGTGGATCCTGAGTCAAGAATAGCGGGAACATGAGATTTAGTTGACGAGCCTAAGAAAATTGATATGCGCTATCTTCGTGGTGCTTTCATAGCCGACCTATCTGTTATGCTTCTAGTTCCTCAGGTACTGTGTGTTTTGTTCGCTTGAATATAAGTTGCTTATATTAGAAATGAGTAAGTTGCCTTTTAAAATTATGTCACTAACACTTATTTTTGTTTAGAAAAATCACTGTCCATGTTTTCCTCGGAAATAATTTGTTTCTTCAAGTTCTTAACATTCTTTCTTTCTATTGGAGGGCTAGTAACTTAGTATTAGGGTATAATAAGAGCCTCAGTTTGTATTCTAATAAGAGTCTGGTACAATTGTAAGCACTATAACTCTGTAAATAATGACGAGAATGCACATTAGAGTCGTTAGTATGTTGTTCCGTGTGGTCTGTAGTCGTTGAGAGTTTAATTGGCTTGATGCGGGAGGTTCAGGGCATGCTAGATATGCCATGTAATGAGGGGGGAATGTTGGTGACATTGAATTCGGTATCAACGGTGGTGAATGTCGTAGGTTTGGAGGTGCTAGCGGTGGTAAGCTCGATGGTGATCTTGGTGGCTATGGAGGTCTTTGCGGTGGTCCAGGAGATGGAACTATTAGAGAGGTCTAGGAAGGTGATTGAAATTGGCAGAGGTAGCCGGGGTAGAGAGGTGAAGACCAGACTAGTGGTTGTGTTTGTAAGAGTTGGAGCATTGTATTCTGATAGAGGCTAGGGTGGAGGTGGTGATCATGGTGGGTACAGTGGTCTATCGTGATATTGGTATGTGAGTATACCAATCTCATATTTTACTTCAGTCATGGCAGCTGAAGCAAGCCTTGTAAAGTGGAGGCCTTGTTGCTGGTATTGGCTGTGCCTTTGATTGTTGGTTAGGTGACTTTAGTCAAGGAAACGTCTTAGTGAGTCTATTGCAATATGTCTGAAGATGGGCATGATTGCATCAGGCCCATATTGAGGGGAGTGTTGGATTGTTAAGAGTATGCACTAGAGTCCATTGCAGTCTTGAACACTATATAAAGGGCATGTAGTCTTGGGGGACAGAACACCTTTTAAGTTACGCATGTTGTATTCATCCTCTTACAATTTCCTTGAAAGCTCTTTCAGTCTTAGTTATTCATGCTAGTCCCAATAAGTTAGGTCCCAGGTGTTGAGCCTATTTTTCATAAGTAAATAAGAATATTCTGCTGGTTGGCGTCGCAAAGTATTCAGAGGCTTCTGCACTACAATTTGAGAGTTTCAAGTACTCGTCTACAATTAGCATTGCAGATATAACTCGGTTTTTCTAACGTTGTTGTTTTAGATATTGTACTAGTTGTGTGTTTGGTCTGTTATATCGTGACTGCTTTGCTTATTTCCCTACACTTCTACATGAACATGCACTGTGAACATGTGTTGGCCTTTGGCCCATTGGAAGAGAGTAAGGATCTACTCCAACAAGCTGGTGCATACAAATGTGTTTCTTCAACTGGTGTGGTTGGAGTTATAAAAAGCCACAAGCTTCTACAATCACATAAATTAATATGTTGTTGGAAATATGTTACCCACGTTTGACATTCTCTTTTCTCCCTGATGCATGTGATGATAGGACGGGTTATCCCTAAGTACATTGGGGTATCCGGTGCAAACTATGCGAAGAATTTGTTGCGTTCTACAGTTCTTGTTCAGTATGCCCCACGTGTCTTTAGATTTGTGCAATTACTTGGTGGGCAATCTGCTAATGGATTCATTTTTGAATCAGCATGGGCTAATTTTGTGATTAATCTTCTTGTATTTATTTTGGCTGGACATGTGGTTGGTTCGCTTTGGTACCTCTTTGGATTACAGGTCAGTCTCTCAAACATATACCATATCATTCATGCGTGCTTCAAATGCATCCTTATTTTTGAAGATAATACCAGATTACCCAACTGTATATCAATTATATTTATGTCACCTGGGGATTTAGCAACCCAACTAGCAAAAAATAAATGGTGCAGGGTGTGGTGTTTGAGATATACTAACCAAAGTTTCTGATGTATAAAAAGGAGAACCACGACCTTGCACTGTTCATATGCATCTAGACTGGCAACTTATCTTATTTGGTTGATGATATTAGGTATGCAGTTGAGTTTTTGTACTCGATTATGTTCTTCAATTTAGGGATTTATCTCTCCACAATGGAAAATATTGCAACCCGAGTGCTCATTTGGTTTTTCGTCATTAGTAGTTTGGTTCCCCAACCCTCTTAATTGTTATCCCAGATGTCAGTTATGATAACATGTATCTTTTCACATTTTATGCAGAGTGTTAATCATTGTCTACAGAATTCTTGTTTTGCACTTAATATAACATCATGTGCTCAGTTTATAGACTGTGGGTATGGCATTGGTGGGCTGGACAGAGTAAAGAGGCAGCGGTGGTTCAACAATTCGATGTCGGTTTTGATACTGCAAATGGTTTTTTCAAATATGGAATCTATGAACAATCTGTGTTGCTAACCATAGAACCTGCTATTAACCGCTACTAATATTCGTTATTTTGGGGCTTTCAGCAAATAAGTACTTTGGCGGGTAATCTGGTGCCAACCTATAATGTATGGGAAGTTCTATTCACAAAGGGTATCATTGCCTTGGGGCTTTTCCTTTTTGCGTTACTTGTCGGTAACATGCAGATTTTCCTTCAATCACTTGGAAAAAGGTAAGCCGCTGAATAGCAACTTCATCCTTCTTATGGACCGGTTTTGTTGCCACCTGGAAAGTAATTCATAGGACTATTTTCTTACTCACAAGAGATTGGAAATGCAACTGAGGAGACATGATATTGAACAATGGATGAGCCACAGGTAACTCCCAGAAGATCTGAGAAGGAGGATTAGACATGCAGAAAGGTTTAGTTGGGTGGCTATGAGAGGAGTGAATGAAGAAGAGGTTTTGAGCAGCTTACCAGAAGATATCCAGAGAGATATATGCCACCATTTTCACATATTTCTTAATAAGGTTTGCCATAATCATGTTTTTACAACCACTTGACTTCCTACCAGATCTATAGTCAAATGAACTTTTCTATCAAAAAATGAATCTTGCTTATCACGTGTAAATGGGATTTTTTTGGACGAGGTAGAGGAAGCTCCCGCCCTAATTTAGTGTGAGTAGCAGTATGGAAAGATATGGCATCTTTTGAAAGCACCTTTTGCATTGATATGACATATTTTTCCTGCCTCCACTAGCATTATGTCTTTTCTTCCTTGGTTTACCAGCAGACCTTTCTAGGTTTGGAGGAATCATTTCAAAGCCAGGGTCAAATTTTGGCCATTGAGTCTTGTCACACATTGGAGTAACTCCAACTGATAATCCATCTTGAACCTCTACTAAATAGTAATCATCTACGAACTTCTCAATATTAAGAACTTTTCCAAATAGAGCTATAGCATGAGTGCATTGTTTTCCAGAAAGCTACCAATGTCCACATCCACAATTTATATCAACCGCTACTCTCCAATTCTTCCCATCTTTTGTTATTCCTAAAATCTCAGCTGACATTGCTCCACTCTTCTGGATTTCATAGTGCAGCCCTCGGCTCTTCATGTTCAACTCATGTAACACACTTGGCAGGATAAGCCCTTCCATTCTACCGGCTATCTCTTACCTTGTGTAAATCTTCTCCATTATCTTCTTCCGGGGTAATCCCCTTTGTGAAAAAATGATCTTCTTCCTAATCTTATCCATATGATCAACAACTGGAAGGTCTTTGTAATCTTTAATCCAACTGATGAAGAATTATTAGATGTTGTCATCCACATAATCAGCCTTGCACACACTTTGGAGAATCTTCTTAATAATTGCCTTAGGATTTGCTGTTGCAATTTTCTCCATTAGTGTATCATACCTATGTTCTGTACATGCCCATGCGCAAGGCCACATTGGTACGTCTCCAACGTATCTATAATTTTTGATTGCTCCATGCTATTATATATTCTGTTTTGGATGTTTAATGGGCTTATTTATACACTTTTATATTATTTTTGGGACTAACCTATTAACCGGAGGCCCAGCCCAAATTGTCGTTTTTTGCCTATTTCAGTGTTTCACAGAAAAAGAATATCAAACGGAGTCCAAACGGAATGAAACCTTCGGGAGCGTGATTTTTGGAAAAAAATGTGATCCAGAGGACTTGGAGTGGACGTCAAGCAACCAATGAGGAAGCCACGAGGCAGGGGGCACGCCTACCCCCTGGGCGCGCCCTCCACCCTCATGGGCCCCTCATGGCTCCTCCGACCTACTTCTTCCCCCTATATATACCTACGTACCCTGAAAACATCGGAGAGCACCACGATAGCCTAATTCCACCGCCGCAACCTTCTATACCAGTGAGATCCCATCTTGGGGCCTTTTCCGGTGCTCCGCCGGAGGGGGCATTGATCACGGAGGGCTTCTACATCAACACCATAGCCTCTCCGATGATGTGTGAGTAGCTTACCTCAGACCTTCGGTCCATAGTTATTAGCTAGATGGCTTCTTCTCTCTCTTTGGATATCAATACAAAGCTCTCCTCGATTCTCTTGGAGATCTATTCGATGTAATCTTCTTTTGCGGTGTGTTTGCCGAGATCTGATGAATTGTGGGCTTATGACCAAGATTATCTATTGACAATATTTGAATCTTCTTTGAATTCTTTTATGTATGATTGGTTATCTTTGCAAGTCTCTTCGAATTTTCAGTTTGGTTTGGCCTACTAGATTGATCTTTCTTGCAATGGGAGAAGTGCCTAGCTTTGGATTCAATCTTGCGGTGCTCGATCCCAGTGACAGAAAGGGAAATGACACGTATTTTATTGTTGCCATCGAGGATAAAAAGATGGAGTTTATATCATATTGCATGAGTTTATCCCTCTACATCATGTCATCTTTCTTAAAGCATTACTCCGTTCTTATGAACTTAATACTCTAGATGCATGCTGGATAGCGGTCGATGTGTGGAGTAATAGTAGTAGATACAGGCAGGAGTCGGTCTACTTGTCACGGACGTGATTCCTATATACATGATCATACCTAGATATTCTCATAACTATGCTCAATTCTATCAATTGCTTGACAGTAATTTGTTCACCCACCGTAATACTTATGCTATCTTGAGAGAAGCCACTAGTGAAACCTATGGCCCTGGGTCTATCTTCCATCATATTAATTTCCCGTCAACTAGCTATTTCTGGCACCATTTATTTTGCAATCTTTGCTTTCAATCTACATCATAAAAATACCAAAAATATTTATCTTATTATTATTATCTCTATCATATCTCACTCTTGCAAGTGGACATGAAGGAATTGAAAACCCCTTTGTCGCATTGGTTGTGAGGTTCTTATTTGTTTGTGTAGGTACGAGGTGGCTCGCGCATGGTCTCCTACTGGATTGATACCTTGGTTCCCAAAAACTAAGGGAAATACTTACGCTGCTTTGCTGCGTCACCCTTTCTGCTACCTCTTGAGCACTGCGTTGGTTTTCCCCGAAGAGGAAGGGATGATGCAGCAAAGTAGCGTAAGTATTTCCCTCAGTTTTTGAGAACCAAGGTATCAATCCAGTAGGAGGCTACGCGTGAGTCCCTCGCACCTGCACAAAACAAATAAATCCTCGCAACCAACGCAAATAGGGGTTGTCAACCCCTATAGGGCCACTTACGAGAGTGAGATCTGATAGATATGATAAGATAATATTTTTGGTATTTTTATGATAAAAGATGCAAAGTAGGCAAAGTAAATAGCAAAGGAAATAACTAAGTAGTAGGAGATCAATATGATAAAGATAGACCCGGGGGCCATAGGTTTCACTAGTGGCTTCTCTCAAGAGCATAAGTATTCTATGGTGGGTGATCAAATTACCATTGAGCAATTGACATAATTGAGCATAGTTATGAGAATATCTAGGTATGATCATGTATATAGGCATCACGTCCGAGACAAGTAGACCGACTCCTGCCTGCATCTACTACTATTACTCCACTCATCGACCGCTATCCAGCATGCATCTAGAGTATTAAGTTAAAAACAGAGTGACGCCTTAAGCAAGATGACATGATGTAGAGGGATACACTCATGCAATATGAAGAAAACCCCATCTTGTTATCCTCGATGGCAAAAATACAATACGTGCCTTGTTGCCCTTACTGTCACCGGGAAACTACACCGCAAGATTGAACCCAAAGCTAAGCACTTCTCCCATTGCAAGAAAGATCAATCTAGCAGGCCAAACCAAACTGATAATTCGAAGAGACTTGCAAAGATAACCAATCATACATAAAATAATTCAAAGAAGATTCAAATATTATTCATAGATAGACTTGATCATAAACCCACAATTCATCGGTCTCAACAAACACACAGCAAAAAGAAGATTACATCGAATATATCTCCACAAGAGAGGGGGAGAACATTGTATTGAGATCCAAAAAGAGAGAAGAAGCCATCTAGTTACTAACTATGGACCCGTAGGTCTGAGGTAAACT
The DNA here is from genome assembly GCF_056163025.1 of Triticum urartu. NCBI lineage: Eukaryota > Viridiplantae > Streptophyta > Magnoliopsida > Poales > Poaceae > Triticum > Triticum urartu. Next base: position 143,389,734 of record NC_141879.1, on the reverse strand, counting down.
ACTCACACTTCATTGGAGGGGCTATGGTGTTGATGTAGAAGCCCTCCGTGATCGATGCCCCCTCCGGCGGAGCTCCGGAACAGGCCCCAAGATGGGATCTCGTGGATACATAAAGTTACGGCGGTGGAATTAGGGTTTTGGCTCCTGTTCTGAACGTTTGGGGGTACGTGGATATATATATATAGGTGGAAGGAGTACGTCAGTGGAGCAACAAGGGGGCCACAAGGGTGGAGGGCGCGCCTGGTGGGGGTGGGCGCGCCCCCCTACCTCGTGGCCTCCTGTTTTATTTCTTGACGTAGGGTCCAAGTCTCCCGAGTCTTGTTCGTTGAGAAAATCACGTTCCCGAAGGTTTCATTCCATTAGGACTCCGTTTGATATTCCTTTTCTTCGAAACCCTAAAACAGGCAAAAACAACAATTCTGGGCTGGGCCTCCGGTTAATAGGTTAGTCCCAAAAATAGTATAAAAGTGGATAATAAAGCCCAATAATGTCCAAAACAGTAGATAATATAGCATGGAGCAATCAAAAATTATAGATACGTTGGAGACGTATCAAGCATCCCCAAGCTTAATTCCTGCTCGTCCTCGAGTAGGTAAATGATAAAAATAGAATTTTTGATGCGGAGTGCAACTTGGCATAATTTTAATGCAATTCTTCTTAATTGTGGTATGAATATTCATATCTGAAAGATCCAAGACAAAAGTCAGTATTGACATAAAAATAATAATAATTCAAGCATACTAACAAAGCAATTATGTCTTCTCAAAATAACATGGCCAAAGAAAGTTCATCCCTACAAAATCATATGGTTTAGTCATGTTTCATTTTCGTCACACAAGAATGCTCTCATCATGCACAACCCCGATGACAAGCCAAGCAATTGTTTCGTACTTTAGTAATCTCAAACCTATAAACTTTCACTCAATATATGAGCGCGAGCCATGGACATAGCACTATGGGTGGAATAGAATATAATGAGGAGGGTTATGTGGAGAAGACAAAAAAGGATAAAGTCTCACATCAATGAGGCTAATCAATGGGCTATGGAGATGCCCAGCGATTGATGTTAATGCAAGGAGTAGGGATTGTCATGCAACGGATGCACTAGAGCTATAAATGTACGAAAGCTCAACAAAAGAAACTAAGTGGGTGTGCATCCAACTTGCTTGCTCACGAAGACCTAGGGCACTTGAGGAGGCCCATTGTTGGAATATACAAGCCAAGTTCTATAATGAAAAATTCCCACTAGTATATGAAAGTGACAAAACAAGAGACTCTCTAACATGAAGATTATGGTGCTACTGTGAAGCACAAGTGTGGCAAAGGATAGTAACATTGTCCCTTCTCTCTTTTTCTCTCATTTTTTGTGGCCTTTCTCTTCTTTTTATGGCCTTTCTCTTTTTTATGGCCTTTCTTTTTTATGGCCTTTCTCCTTTTTTTATATATTCCTCACTTGGGACAATGCTCTAGAAAATGATGATCATCACACTTCTATTTATTTACAACTCAATGATTACAACTCGATACTAGAACAAAAGATGACTCTATATGAATGCCTCCGGCGGTGTACGGGATATGCAATGGACCAAGAGTGACATGTATGAAAGAATTGTGAACGGTGGCTTTGCCACAAATACTATGTCAACTACATGATCATGCTAAGCAATATGACAATGATGAATGTGTCATGATGAACGGAATGATGGAAAGTTGCATGGCAATATATCTCGAAATGGCTATGGAAATGCCATAATAGGTAGGTATGGTGGCTGTTTTGAGGAAGATATAAGGAGGTTTATGTGTGAAAGAGTGTATCATATCACGGGGTTTGGATGCACCGGCGAAGTTTGCGCCAGCTCTCAATGTGAGAAAGGGCAATGCACGGTACCAAAGATGCTAGCAAGGATGGAAGGGTGAGAGTGCGTATAATCCATGGAATCAACATTAGTCATAAAGAACTCACATACTTATTGCAAAAATCTACATGTCATCAAAAACCTCGGTACTACGCACATACTCCTAGGGGGATAGATTGGTAGGAAAAGACCATCGCTCGTCCCCGACCGCCACTCATAAGGAAGACAATCAAATAACACCTCATGTTTCAAATTTGTTGCATAACGTTTACCATACGTGCATGCTACGGGACTTGCAAACTTCAACACAAGCATTTCTCAATTTCACAACTAATCAACTAGCATGACTTTGATATTGTTACCTCCATATCTCAAAACAATCATCAAGCATCAAACTTCTCTTAGTATTCAAAACACTCTTAAGAAAATTTTACTAATCTTGAATACCTAGCATATTAGGATTTTAAGCAAATTACCATGATATTAAGACTCTCAAAATAATCTAAGTGAAGCATGAGAGATCAATAGTTTCTATAAAACAAATCCACCACCGTGCTCTAAAAGATATAAGTGAAGTACTAGAGCAAAACTATATAACTAAAAAGATATAAGCGAAGCACATAGAGTATTCTAACAAATTCCAAATCATATATGGCTCTCTCAAAAGGCGTGTACAGCAAGGATGATTGTGGTAAACTAACAAGCAAAGACTCAAATCATACAAGACGCTCCAAGCAAAACACATATCATGTGGCGAATAAAAATATAGCTCCAAGTAAAGTTACCGATAGAAGTAGACGAAAGAGGGGATGCCTTCCGGGGCATCCCCATGCTTTGGCTTTTAGGTTTCCTTAGATTATCTTGGGGGTGCCATGGGCATCCCCAAGCTTAGGCTCTTGCCACTCGTTGTTCCATAATACATCAAATCTTTACCCAAAACTTGAAAACTTCACAACACAAAACTTAAAGTAGAAAATCTCGTGAGCTCCGTTAGCGAAACAAAATAAAATATCACTTCAAGGTACTGTAATGAACTCATTCTTTATTTATATTGGTGTTATACCTACTGTATTCCAACTTCTCTATGGTTTATAAACTATTTTACTAGCCATAGATTCATCAAAATAAGCAAACAACACAAGAAAAACAGAATCTGTCAAAAACACAACAGCCTGTAGTAATCTGTAGCTAGCGCAAGATCTGGAACCCCAAAAATACTAAAATAAATTGCTGGACGTGAGGAATTTATCTATTAATCATCTTCAAAAATAATTAACTAAATATCACTTTTCAAATAAAAATGGAAGTAGTTTTCGTGAGCGCTAAAGTTTCTGTTTTTTTACAGCAAGTTCAACAAGACTTTCCCCAAGTATTCCCAACGGTTCTACTTGGCACAAACACTAATTAAACACAAAAAACACAACCAAAACAGAGGCTATATAAATTATTTATTACTAAACAGGAGCAAAAAGCAAGGAATAAAAATAAAATTGGGTTGCCTCCCAACAAGCGCTATCGTTTAACGCCCCTAGCTAGGCATAACAAGCAAGAATAGATCTAGGTATTGCCATCTTTGGTTTTCAACTTCTTAGCGGAATCAAGCTCAAATCCGGGAGGTTCTTTACGTTTCCCTTCATATTCTGAAATTTTTAGATCTAATGAATCCAACCGCTTATTGCAAAGGGTAATCAACATATTCATGCGGTGAATATTTCCACTAATGTCTTAAGAGGTTCAAGAGATTTCTGCAAGATTTTAGTAACTTCACAAATTTTTTCAAAAACTTGTGTCTCTTCCTGAGTAGGATGAGGCCCCTTTTGTTGAGGTAGTGTTCCCACTATACCTTCTATAATTTCAAGTGCGATATGGGGATCGATTTCAATAAAATTGCCTTTGGCAACACAATCAAGAGTTGTCTATGAGACATATTTAATCCAACATAAAAATTGCGAAGCAAAATTCTCAGGTTTATTTCAGAGGTACAATTACAATAAGACTCCATTATTCTCAACCAGGCATCTTTTAAGTTTCTCCTAGTCTCTGTTTAAAGTGAAAGATTTCGAACTCAGGAGTCAACAGAGAAGATAAGGGACTAGCCATAACGAGAAGCAAACAAACTAACACACAAGCAAACAGAAAGCAAGCGGGCAAAAAGAGGAAAATAGAGAAAGAGAGGGAGGATAGAGAGAGAGAGGGCGAATAAAATGGAAAGGGTGAAGTGGGGGAGAGGAAAATGAGAGGCAAATGGCAAATAATGTAATGCGGGAGATAAGGGTATGTGATGGGTACTTGGTATGTTGACTTTTGCGTAGACCTCCCCGGCAACGGCGCCAGAAATCCTTCTTGCTACCTCTTGAGCACTGCGTTGGTTTTCCCCGAAGAGGAAGGGATGATGCAGCAAAGTAGCGTAAGTATTTCCCTCAGTTTTTGAGAACCAAGGTATCAATCCAGTAGGAGGCTACGCGCGAGTCCCTCGCACCTGCACAAAACAAATAAATCCTCGCAACCAACGCAAATAGGGGTTGTCAACCCCTATAGGGCCACTTACGAGAGTGAGATCTGATAGATATGATAAGATAATATTTTTGGTATTTTTATGATAAAAGATGCAAAGTAGGCAAAGTAAATAGCAAAGGAAATAACTAAGTAGTAGGAGATCAATATGATAAAGATAGACCCGGGGGCCATAGGTTTCACTAGTGGCTTCTCTCAAGAGCATAAGTATTCTATGGTGGGTGATCAAATTACCATTGAGCAATTGACATAATTGAGCATAGTTATGAGAATATCTAGGTATGATCATGTATATAGGCATCACGTCCGAGACAAGTAGACCGACTCCTGCCTGCATCTACTACTATTACTCCACTCATCGACCGCTATCCAGCATGCATCTAGAGTATTAAGTTCAAAATAGAGTGACGCCTTAAGCAAGATGACATGATGTAGAGGGATACACTCATGCAGTATGAAGAAAACCCCATATTGTTATCCTCGATGGCAACAATACAATACGTGCCTTGTTGCCCTTACTGTCACCGGGAAACTACACCGCAAGATTGAACCCAAAGCTAAGCACTTCTCCCATTGCAAGAAAGATCAATCTAGTAGGACAAACCAAACTGATAATTCGAAGAGACTTGCAAATATAACCAATCATACATAAAAGAATTCAAAGAAGATTCAAATATTATTCATAGATAGACTTGATCATAAACCCACAATTCATCGGTCTCAACAAACACACCGCAAAAAGAAGATTACATCGAATAGATCTCCACAAGAGAGGGGGAGAACATTGTATTGAGATCCAAAAAGAGAGAAGAAGCCATCTAGCTTCTAACTATGGGCCCGTAGGTCTGAGGTAAACTACTCACACTTCATCGGAGGGCCTATGGTGTTGATGTAGAAGCCCTCCGTGATCGATGCCCCCTCCGGTGGAGCTCCGGAACAGGCCCCAAGATGGGATCTCGTGGATACAGAAAGTTACGGTGGTGGAATTGGGGTTTTGGCTCCTGTTCTGATCGTTTGGGGGTACGTGGATATATATAGGAGGAAGGAGTATGTTGGTGGAGCAACAGGGGGCCCACGAGCATGGAGGGCGCGCCTGGTGGGGGTGGGCGCACCCCCCTACCTCGTGGCCTCCTGTTTTATTTCTTGACGTAGCTTCCAAGTCTCCCGGGTCTTGTTCGTTGAGAAAATCACGTTCCCGAAGGTTTCATTCCGTTTGGACTCCGTTTGATATTCATTTTCTTCGAAACCCTAAAACAGGCAAAAACAGCAATTCTGGGTTGGGCCTCTGGTTAATAGGTTAGTCCCAAAAATAGTATAAAAGTGGATAATAAAGCCCAATAATGTCCAAAACAGTAGATGATATAGCATGGAGCACTCAAAAATTATAGATACGTTGGAGACGTATCACTTTCCTCTTCAAGGGAAAACCAACGCATGCTCAAGAGGTAGCAAGAAGGATTTCTGGCACCGTTGCCGGGGAGATCTACGCCAACTCAAGACATACCAAGTACCCATCACAACTCTTATCCTTCACATTACATTATTTGCCATTTGCCTCTCATTTTCCTCTCCCCCACTTCACCCTTGCCATTTTATTCGCTCTCTTTTCCTTTCGTCCTCTCCTTCCGTTCGCTTTTCTTCTTCTTTTCGCTTGTTTGCTTGTGTGTTGGATTGCTTGCTTGTCACGATGGTTCAAGATAATACTAAATTGTGTGAATTTTCCAATACCAACAATAATGATTTTATTAGCACTCCAATTGCTCCTCTTACCGATGCTGAATCTTGTGAAATTAATACTGCTTTGTTGAATCTTGTCATGAAAGATCCGTTTTCTGGCTTTCCTAGTGAAGATGCCGCTACCCATCTAAACAACTTTGTTGATTTGTGTGATATGCAAAATAAGAAAGATGTGGATAATGATATTGTTAAACTTAAGCTATTTCCGTTTTCGCTTAGAGATCGTGCTAAAGCTTGGTTTTCGTCTTTGTCTAAAAAATAGTATTGATTCATGGAATAGGTGCAAAGATGCTTTTATGTCTAAGTATTTTCCTCCCGCTAAGATCATCTCTCTTAGAAACGATATTATGAATTTTAAGCAACTTGATCATGAACATGTTGCACAATCTTGGGAGAGGATGAAATTAATGATACGTAATTGCCCTACACATGGATTGAATTTATGGATGATTATACAAAAAATTATGTCGGGTTGAATTTTGCTTCTAGAAATCTTTTAGATTCGGTCACGGGAGGCACTTTTATGGAAATCACTTTAGGAGAAGCTACTAAAATCCTAGATAATATTATGGTTAATTATTCTCAATGGCACACCGAAAGATCTACTAGTAAAAAGTTCATGCGAATGGAGAGGTTAATGTTTTGAGTGGAAAGATGGATGAACTTATGAAATTGTTTGCTAATAAGAGTGCTCCTACTGATCCTAATGATATGCCTTTGTCTACTTTGATTGAGAATAATAATGAATCTATGGATGTGAATTTTGTTGGTAGGAACAATTTTGGTAACAACGCGTATAGATGTAATTTTAATTCTAGGCCGTTTCCTAGTAATTCCTCTAATAATTATGGTAATTCCTACGACAATTCTTATGGAAATTATAATAAGATGCCCTCTGATTTCGAGTATTAAATAATTTATAAGTTCGCAAAAGAGTTTCAATGCTTTGATTGAAGAAAAATTGCTTAAGATTGATGAGTTGGCTAGGAACGTGGATGGAATTTCTCATGATGTTGATTCTTTGAAACTTAGATCTATTCCACCTAAGCATGATATCAATGAGTCTCTCAAAGCCATGAGAATTTCCATTGATGAGTGCAAAGAAAGAACCGCTAGGATGCGTGCTAAGAAAGATTTCTTTGTGAAGGCGTGTTCTTCTAGTTTTTATGAGAATAAAGATGAAGATCTAAAAGTAATTTATGTGTCCCCTATTAAATCCTTGTTTTGCAATATTAATCTTGATAATGATGGGACTGGAGATGAGTCAACTTTAGTTATAAGGCATCCCAAAAATTCGGAGTTTTTAGATCTTGATGCAAAATTTGGTAAAAGTGGGATTGAAGAGGTTAAAACTCTAGATAGAAACGAACCCACTATCTTGGATTTCAAGGAATTTAATTATTATAATTGCTCTTTGATAGATTGTATTTCTTTGTTGCAATCCGTGCTAAATTCTCCTCATGCTTATAGTCAAAATAAAGCTTTTACTAAACATATCGTTGATGCTTTGAAGCAATCTTATGAAGAAAAACTTGAGTTGGAAGTTTCTATCCCTAGAAAACTTTATGATTAGTGGGAACCTACAATTAAAACAAAAATTAAAGATCATGAATGCTATGCTTTGTGTGATTTGGGTGCTAGTGTTTCCACGATCCCAAAAACTTTGTGTGATTTGCTAGGTTTCCGTGAATTTGATGATTATTCTTTAAACTTGCACCTTGCGGATTCCACTATTAAAAAACCTATGGGAAGAATTAATGATGTTCTTATTGTTGCAAATAGGAATTTTGTGCCCGTATATTTCATTCTTCTTGATATAGATTGCAATCCTTCATGTCCTATTATTCTTGGTAGACCTTTTCTTAGAACGATTGGTGCAATTATTGATATGAAGGAAGGGAATATTAGATTCTAATTTCCGTTAAGGAAAGGCATGGAACACTTCCCTAGAAAGAAAAGTAAATTACCATATGAATCTATTATGAGAGCCACTTATGGATTGCCTACCAAAGATGGCAATACCTAGATATATCTTCGCTCTTATGCCTAACTAGGGGCATTAAACGATAGCGCTTGTTGGGAGGTAACCCAATTTTGTTTTTATTCCTTACTTTTTGCTCCTGTTTAGTAATAAATAATTTATCTAGCCTCTGTTTTGGTTGTTTTTTTGTGTTTAATTAGTGTTTGTGCCAAGTAGAACCATTGGGAAGACTTGGGGAAAATCTTTTTGATCTTGCTGTAAAAAACAGGAAGTTTAGTGCTCGCGAGAATTTCTGCCATTTTTTATAGGAGAGTGCTATTTAGTTAATTCTTTTTGCAGATGATTAATAGATAAATTCCTCAGTCCAGCAATTTAGTTTAGAATTTTTTGGTTTCTGTTGGGGATATTAAACCGGGCGGAGGCACCGGGAACAGGAGCACCGGTTCAACCGCGCACGATGGACCCGCCTCGCCAGAACAACGTGGTGCCACATTATGTACCAACACCTCTCGGGCATTATTCCAACCCATTGGACAATATTGTGGTCGCCGCTTCACGTCTGGCAGCCCTCCCAACCGACGGCGAGTCACCAGTTGCGGTGGAAGCACGTCGGGCCAGGGATCTCCTTCAAACAGCGCTAAATCAACAGCAGGCATATTCACACAGTCGTGAGAGGATTCATTCCACTCCCCGTCCAAGCCGGAGCTATAGCAGACACATGGAGGACGAACCGGTTGTGTCCAGCAGTGCACGTCGCCGAAATTCACCACGAGGAAACAACCCGGCAGGGGGAGGTGCTAATGCGCAGGATGTTGTGGACCATGGCCGCGCGCGTCGGGGGGCCGAGTTAGCAGCTCGACACGGAGCACGACAACATAATCTGGTTCACCCTACCGCTTCAGTAGAGCCAGGTGTGGTGTTCAGTTCCTTAGGGGTGTTGTGTCTCACCCCCGCTTTGCTTAATGTGAGACTGCCCAAGGACTTCAAGGGACCTCGCAAGGTACCAAATTACACCGCCGATTTGCAACCAGAGGCGTGGGTGGAAGGCTATGAGATGGCAATGGGGATGTTAGATGTGGATGAGGCAGTGTGTGCTAAATATTTCACCATGATGTTGGAAGGAACAGCTCGTACTTGGTTGAAGAGCTTACCAACCAACTCTATCGGATCATGGACTGAATTGAAGCACCGGTTTATCCAGAACTTCAAAGATACTTGTAAGCAGCCAATGTCAATCATGGATCTGGCCGCTTGTGTCCAAGAGGAAGGGGAGTCCACAACCCATTAGGTCAAACGGGTCTCAGCGATTTTGCACTCATCAAATCGTATCAATGCAGACACCGTAGTGTTTACATTAGAGGGCAATTGACGTTTCCTGCCGCTCAAACAGAAATTAGGAAGGCTCAAACGTCACTGCAACGATATGTCAACGCTCATGGCCGCTTTGGTTAAGTATGCCGATTCAGATAATACCAAGGACCCGGATTCAGAGGAGGACAAATCAGGGAAAGGGAAAAAGAACGGCAACGCCAAGGGTCAGCAACATAATCCGGCAAGCCATGGGAACAACGGTAAGCGCAAGGCCGACAGCAGCTTGGACTTTGTTGCTAACACCAATGCTCAGGAGAATGGCCAGCGCCGTAAGGGCAAGCAACCGCAGAGGGGTGGAGTTTCAGGCCCCAATTTGGAGCGCATGTTAAATCAGCCCTGTCCAAAGCATGGATCAAAGGAGAAGCCAGCGTCACATCTTTGGAAGGCTTGTTATATCATGCGGATTTCAAGAATTCCAATATGTTCCAGTATGATAATGGCCCGCTCGGCGGTTCAGGAGGTGGTTTCCACGGGCCGGGTTACGGAGGTGGTGGTTCTAGTTCAGGGTTTCAAGGCAACCAAACCGGACACATCAATCAAGGGCACCAAGGCAACCAGGGAGGTTACAACCATCAGGGGAATCAGCAGCAACAGCAGCAGTCGGGTTACCAGAGCAATCCCAAGCAGCTAAATAGCGGGCAATATCATGTTTTCACTACTAGTTTGTGTAAGCGTGATCAGAAGCTTCACAAAAGGGTGGTAAACTCTGTTGAACCGGCAGTGCCTCAGTATTTACGCTGGTCAGAGCAACCCATTTTATGGAGTAGAGAGGATCACCCACCCCGGGTTGATAATCCGGGTCACTTGGCCCTGGTGGTAGCCCCACAAGTTGGGGGTTACAAGTTTACTAAAGTGCTCATGGATGGGGGAAGCAGTATCAACATTCTATATTATGACACATTCCGCCGTATGGGGTTGACAGATAAGAATCTTAAACCATCAAATATGGTCTTTCATGGGGTGGTGCCTGGTAAGTCTGCATATTCTGTTGGCAAGATAGCCTTAGAGGTAGCTTTTGGAGATGATTATGACTCAAGGTCAGAAACATTGATGTTTGAGGTGGTAAAGATCAAAAGTCCGTACCACGCCTTGTTTGGATGGCCGGATTATGCTAAATTCATGGCGAGGCCATGCTATGTTTATCTACAGCTTAAAATGCCAGGTCATAAGGGGACTATCACAGTACATGGAAGCAGAAAGATCGCTTTGGAGTGTGAGGAAGGTGATGCGGCTTATGCTGAGTCGGTTTGTGCCACGGAAGAATTGAAATTTTATAAGGAGCAAGTTGATCCGGCAGATATGACCTCTTTGAAAAAGCCGACTACAGAGCATGATCCGGCGTTGAAGTTCAAATCGGCTACAAATACTAAGATGGTTGACTTTGTTCCTGGCGATTCATCCAAACAGTTCAGCATCAGTGCTAACCTGGATCCCAAATAGGAAAGCGCGCTCATCGAGTTCATCCGTGAGAATTGGGACATCTTTGCATGGAAACCTTCTGACATGCCAGGTGTACTGAGGGAACTCGCTGAGCACAGACTCAACATTGATCCTAAGTTTAAACCGGTCCGGTAGTTTCTCCGCCGCTTCAATGAAGAAAGGCGTAAGGCTATCGGTGAAGAGGTAGCCCGTTTGTTGGCCGCAGGGTTTATTGTAGAGGTCTTTCATCCAGAGTTGTTGGCTAATCCGGTGCTGGTTCTCAAGAAAAATGGCAATTGGCGTATGTGTGTGGATTACACAGATTTAAACAAGGCTTTCCCTACAGACCCCTTTGCTCTCTCTCGCATTGATCAGATAATTGATGCTACAGCAGGTTGTGACTGTTTGTGTTTTCTAGATGCGTATTCTGGTTATCATCAGATCAAGATGGCAGTTAAGGACCAGGAGAAGACAACTTTGATAACTCCCTTTGGAGCCTTCTGCTATGTTCCATGTCTTTTGGACTCAAGAGTGCCCAGGCAACTTACCAGCGATGTGTTCAGAATTGCCTTCATATGCAAATTGGGCGCAATGTTCATGCATATGTGGATGACATTGTGGTAAAGTCCAGAAAGGAGGAGACATTGATAGATGATTTGAGAGAAACCTTTGACAATCTCCGGGTTTACAATATGATGCTCAATCCGGAGAAGTGTGTCTTTGGTGTCCCGGCAGGCAAGCTCTTGGGTTTTCTGGTGTCAAACAAAGGCATTGAGGCTAATCCGGAAAAGATTGCAGCAATTACATCCTTGGCTAAACCGGCGTGTATCAACGGTGTTCAACGTCTGGCCGGCCGGATTACAGCCTTGACCCGGTTTATCAGTCGCCTTGGAGAGAAGGCCATCCCTTTATATCAGATGCTCAAGAAAACAGATAACTTTGTTTGGAGCGAGGTAGATGATAAAGCGTTCGAGGATCTGAAGAGGCAGCTAGCTGAACCGCCCGTGCTTGCAGCGCCGATCAATAAAGTGCCGTTATTACTATATGTGGCTACTAATGCCCAGGCTATTAGCGTAGCCATTGTGGTAGAGCGCAAGGAGCTTGGCAAGGAATATCCGGTTCAACGGCCGGTTTATTATATCTGCGAGGTGCTCATTGAGTCAAAGCAGAGGTATCGCATTGGCAGAAGCTGGTGTATGGAGTGTTTATGGCAAGCCGAAAGCTTAAACATTATTTTCAGGGCCATCCCATCACAGTGGTCAGTTCAGCTCCTCTGGGCGATATCATTCAAAACATAGAAGCAACTGGCCGGATTGCCAAGTAGGCTATTGAGCTTGGACCTCATGGGCTCAAATATATACCCCGCATAGCGATCAAATCCCAGGCACTCGTGGACTTCATCAATGATTGTACAGAGTTACAGGCGCCTGAAGAGAAACCAGATAATACATATTGGACTATTCATTTTGATGGGTCCAGGCAGTTGGAGGGCTCGGGGGCTGGAGTCATACTAACTTCCCCATGAGGTGACAAGTTTTGTTATGTCCTCCGTTTAATGTTCCCTTATACTAACAATGCAGCTGAATATGAGGCTTTGCTCCACGGTCTTCGGATGGCTAAGGAGATGAATTTAAGCCGAGTTAAATGCTTCGGCGATTCAGATCTAGTGGCGCAACAGGTGTCTGGCACTTGGGATTCTAAGGACCCACTCATGGCTGCATATCAGCGAGAGGTGGACATAGTGGCTGGTCACTTTAAGGGTTATCAGGTGGACCATATAGACTGGCGGAAGAATGAAGCAGCAGACGCTTTAAGTTGTCTTGGTTCCCAGCGTAAACCAGTCCCGCCCAATGTCTTTCTTGATGTATTGCATAATCCGTCAGTCAAGGTGCCAACCGAAGAAGATTTGGCTATTCCTGATCCGGAGGCTCAGTTGGTGGCAGCTCTGCATGCCATACCGGATCGGACAATCCCCTATCTGGCTTACATGAACCAGGGCGAGTTACCAGACGATGAAACGTTGGCCCGACAGATAATCCAGCGTTCCAAGTCCATGACCATACTCAGTGGGGAGTTACATCGCTACAGCGTTTCAGGAGCAATTCAGCGTTGTGTTTCTCCTCAAGAAGGTTGTGAGATTTTGCGAGAAATCCACGAAGGGGACTGCGGTCACCACGCCGGTTCAAAGTCTTTGGTGGCTAAAGCTTTTCGCCACGGTTTTTACTGGTTGACGGCGCATGCTGATGCGGAAGATTTAGTCAAGAGATGTGACGGGTGTCAAAAATTCGCCCGCCGTGCGCACATTCCGGCTCAAGAGTTGCGGATGATTCCATTTACGTGGCCGTTTGCGACTTGGGGGCTTGATATGGTTGGACCCTTCAAGCGATCCAAGGACAAAAAGACCCATCTGTTAGTAGCAGTTGATAAATTCACCAAATGGGTGGAGGCAGAGCCAATCAGCAAGTGTGATGCATCCACAGCGGTTCAATTCATCAAAAAGGTGATATTCCGGTTTGGCTTTCCACACAGCATTATAACTGATAATGGTACTAACCTGTCAAAAGGGGAGATGGAAGAATTTTGTCAACGTGAGCACATCCGGCTTGATCTAGCATCGGTGGCTCACCCCCAGTCTAATGGTCAAGCAGAGAGGGCAAATCAGGAAATTCTACGAGGTATCAAACCCAGGCTTATGGTTCCCTTAAAGCGGACGCCGGGTTGTTGGGTTGAGGAGCTACCTTCTGTGTTATGGAGCATCAACACCACACCCAATAGATCTAAGGGTTACACACCTTTCTTCATGGTCTATGGAGCGGAGGCAGTTCTTCCTAGTGTTGGGGAACATAGTAATTTCAAAAAAATTCCTACGCACACGCAAGATCATGGTGATGCATAGCAACGAGAGGGGAGAGTGTGATCTACATACCCTTGTAGACCGACAGTGGAAGCGTTGTGACAACGCGGTTGATGTAGTCATACGTCTTCACGATCCGACCGATCCAAGCACCGTTACTCCGGCACCTCTGAGTTCTTGGCACACGTTCAGTTCGATGACGATCCCCGTGCTCCGATCCAGCAAAGCATCGGGGAGGAGTTCCGTCAGCACGACGGCGTGGTGACGATCTTGATGTTCTACCGTCGCAGGGCTTCGCCTAAGCACCGCTACAATATGACCGAGGTGGAATATGGTGGAGGGGGGCACCGCACACGGCTAAGGAACGATCACGAAGATCAACTTGTGTGTCTAGAGGTGCCCCCCTGCCCCCGTATATAAAGGAGCAAGGGGGAGGGGGCGGCCGACCTAGGAGGGGGCGCGCCAAGGGGAGTCCTACTCCCACCGGGAGTAGGACTCCTTCCTTCCTTGTTGGAGTAGGAGAAGGGGAAAGAGGGGGAGAGGAAGAAGGAAAAGGGGGCTGCGCCCCTTGTCCAATTCGGACCAGAGGGGGTGCGCAGGCCTCCTTCCTTTTGGCCTCTCTCCTCTATTCCCGTATGGCCCAATAAGGCCCATATACTCCCCGGCGAATTCCCGTAACTCTCCGGTACTACGAAAAATACCCGAATCACTCGGAACCTTTCCGATGTCCGAATATAGTCGTCCAATATATCGATCTTTACGTCTCGACCATTTCGAGACTCCTCGTCATGTTCTGAATCTCATCCGGGACTCCGAACTCCTTCGGTACATCAAAACTCATAAACTCATAATATAACTGTCATCGAAACCTTAAGCGTGCGGACCCTACGGTTCGAGAACAATGTAGACATGACCGAGACACGTCTCCGGTCAATAACCAATAGCGGGACCTGGATGCCCATATTAGCTCCTACATATTCTACGAAGATCTTTATCGGTCAGACCGCATAACAACATACGTTGTTCCCTTTGTCATCGGTATGTTACTTGCCCGAGATTCGATCGTCGGTATCCAATACCTAGTTCAATCTCGTTACCGGCAAGTCTCTTTACTCATTCCGTAATACATCATCCCGCAACTAACTCATTAGTTGCAATGCTTGCAAGGCTTCAGTGATGTGCATTACCGAGAGGGCCCAGAGATACCTCTCCGACAATCGGAGTGACAAATCCTAATCTCGAAATACGCCAACCCAACATGTACCTTTGGAGACACCTGTAGAGCTCCTTTATAATCACCCAGTTATGTTGTGGCATTTGGTAGCACACAAAGTGTTCCTCCGGCAAACGGGAGTTGCATAATCTCATAGTCGTAGGAACATGTATAAGTCATGAAGAAAGCAATAGCAACATACTAAACGATCGGGTGCTAAGCTAATGGAATGGGTCATGTCAATCAGATCATTCAACTAATGATGTGATCCTATTAATCAAATGACAACTCTTTGTCCATGGTTAGGAAACATAACCATCTTTGATTAACGAGCTAGTCAAGTAGAGGCATACTAGTGACACTCCGTTTGTCTATGTATTCACACATGTATTATGTTTCCTGTTAATACAATTCTAGCATGAATAATAAACTTTTATCATGATATAAGGAAATAAATAATAACTTTATTATTGCCTCTAGGGCATATTTCCTTCACCTAGTGACATCCGTCACTACTCGCCCCGTGTGACAGCTTATGTTGAAGTTGATAATGAGAAGGCACGTCAAGATTCTCTGGACCTGTTGGATGAAGAGTGTGATCTGGCCGCAGCACGATCGGCGATTTATCAACAAGGTCTCCAACATTATCACAGCCGCCGGGTTAAAACCAGAACCTTTCAATAAGGCGATTTGGTGCTCCGGCTCATCCAGGATCAGACTGATATGCACAAGTTATCCCCACCTTGGGAAGGACCCTTTATGGTCAGCAAAAATCTACACAACGGATCTTACTACCTCATTGATGTTCGAGAGCATAAAGACTCACGTCAATCGGAGGAGGAGACCAAGCGGCCATGGAACATAGCTCTCCTTCGGCCTTACTATACTTGAAGCCATAGGCTCTTCATCTGTACATATTTATGATAGTGTATATATTATATAATAAACCGGAGACTCCGGTTAAGCGGGGTATCTGTTCTTTTTACATCATGTGTATGCTATATGAGTTTACTGACAAAGCGGAGTTTTTTAATCCGGTCTTAGCAGTTGCACGGGTATAAAGAAAATCACTAGGGGGCTTGGTCATATTTGAACTACAGCTACACCTCTTGATCGGTTTTGAAACCACGAAGGGATATCACTAGGGGGCTTGGTTGTTATCACACCATGGCTACACCTCTTGATAGGCATTTAGGCCACAAAAGAAAAATATGTGGAGCCAAAGAGAGTGTTGCACAAAGCACAAACTCAAACATGGGCACACACTGAGCACAACTCACAAAGTTACTTGGGGGCTCTTTTTGCAAAGCAACAAAGAGTTTGAAAGGACCCTTGTAATTGGCTATCAAGCCACGGCTTGGAAGCCTGGTGTATTCACCTAAAAACCTGGGTTAACCTGCCTTCATCAAGTAAGCCACTCCTGTCCAGGTAATCCTGGTATGACCCATGGAACGTTTGACATGTCAATCTTTTATAGACCCTGAACTTGTCAAAGTTAAAAGGATGATTGGTTAATTGGAGGCCCATCTTAAAAGGCTTTGTTAAATGGTTTAACTCAGAGGCCTGGCAGCCCATGAAAAGCCTCGATTTGGAGCCTGGCAGCTCATAAAAAGCCTTGTATATTTTCCTTTTTGAGTTTTATTTGTTGAAATTCATCAGTCTTTTTTGATAAACCGGCGTCCTTGACCCGGCTTGCTTTTCAACTGCAAGTTGTTGGCACATGATCAGTTATAAACCGGTGTTTATTGACCCGGTCTGGTTTGACTAAATAACCAGTGTTATAAAGAAAACCCGGTAGTTTTCCCGGTCCGGTTTAATATATAGACCGGCATTACAGAGATGGGGTTATCAACATTCCGGATGGGTATTAACACCTTTGCCATATACACCGTTGGTCAAGCAATGAGGTATGTTATGTATATTGCTTTTTGTACAAACACTTTGATTATTTCATCTATGTACTGTACACTTCTTGGACATAATGACCCGTCTAGCGGTAAATCGCTAGACACTTTTAAGTTGTTGAACCCAGGAACACAATTCATCATGGGTTATGCATAAATATATCCCAAAAGGTGGCACACGTTGTCATGAGGCATTACAAAACATGCTCGATGGCATGGCAAATAACGGAGTTTTGGCTATCCTATTACAAGAAGCTTTCAAAGCGGCTCCAATGGCATAATTGTTTTTCACAAGATCAGCACACGATGGCCAGTAAACCGGCGACCGGCTTAGGACGCTTCGTCTGGACGGTTTGATGGTTGAGGGTCAGTTGGTGTGGGCACTTCTTCATCCCTCCCCAGACACTGGAAATCAACCATCGACCAATCGATTCCAGTTAAAGCTTGAAATACTGCTTCCTCATGGATAAGATTGGAGGGGTTAATATCAGGAGCATAAGTGTGCTTACGAATCGGAGGCACAAGTTCTTCAACTTCATGAATGTCGGTTGGCTGTCTTTTCCCTTCAGCATCATAAACCGGTTGAAAATGGGACAAGTCTGTATCATCGGCCAGTTTGCTGGCTACTAGTCGCATCTGTTTGGTCAGCCGCCGGAGGTCATCATTATTAAAGTTTGAACCGTCTTCCTTCACACCTAGGTGTCCTTTAATGATATCCTCCGCTTCAAGATCTGGAATCCAGGCTTTGGCTCGAATAAGTGCGGTTAAAGCTCCTGACCTGGCAGCTGCTTTCTTCAATTCGGCAATACGGGCTGGTAACATGGCCAATTTCTCAAGTGTTTCCTTAATCAAGGTTGGGGCCGGTTTGTTATAAGCTGCCGTACAAATAGCCCGCTGAGAGCCAGAGTACAGCTGTTCAACCAATGTATATGCCGCTTTGAGCTTCATCCGCATGTCTGTACCAAGATGAGCAATCTAAGTACCTACCAAAGATTTGTATCAACGTTCCGGCCAGTGATAAGGTTCATTGACTTACGCAAAACACATAAGCAGACACTTACCAAAGATAGCAGAAGTAATAGCATTGATTTGCCGTTTTAAACCAGCTAGTTCATCTGCAACTGGCTTTAGGGCTGCTTCGGCGACTTCAGCTCTTTTGGGTAAACCGGACTTTTCGGATTCCCAGTTAGCACGATCTTTGGTGAAATCTTCCTTCAGCTTTTCCATTACGGCCAGGGCTTGGGTCTGCTCCTCTTTGGCTTTTGCAGCCTCTGCTTGTTGTGACTTCACATTTTCTTGCAAGTCAGAGTTTCGAGCATCTTTGCTTCTCAGTTCAGCCTGCAACGCTGAAGGCATATTAAGCAACAGGTTATATATGTTCTAAGTACAAAGCGTATAACAAGTTATGCACTTCATACTTGGGGGCTAATGCATGTTCGCTCTAAAGTGCTGCATTTTATACAAGTCTCCAGAACAATACGAGCATTATACTGGACACTTGGGGGCTAATGTGCGTCTGTTCTAAAGTGGATGCATGGATTAAAACCCGGATTAACTTGCCCAGTTAAACCGGCCTTTGGGAGTTATGCTACACAAGGTTATCTAATTGTTAAAAGATGAGTCTTGGTTACAAAGACTCGGTTTACGATTAACATCATAAAACGGCCCTTGGGGGCTACTTGGGCTACTGTTTCAGCTATGAGTCAATAAACAAAGGGAGACGAATTTACCTCATATCGCTCTTTCATCAAGTTTACCAAACCGGCTTCATAGTCCCGGTTTGAGTGCAGACGGTTCAAGAAGCCAGAGTGAAGCTCTTCAGTGTTGAAATGAGCATAGCTTGATAAATCACTGCTCCACTTGCCTTTTTCCTTAGCAGCTTGCTCTTCTTTGGCACTATGTTGAGCCAAGATGACGGGATGGCCAGGAGAGCTATGGCCCATTCCAGTAATGATAACATCATCTCCTTGACCTTCAGTAGGTTTTGCTGGTGACAATGGAGTATCAGCATTTCTCACCGGACTAGTCCGGTTTGGCTCTGCCAGTTCAACGTCAGGTGCGGCAGGTTTAGCGTCAGCTAGTTCATCGGTGTTTTCGCCTTGAAGGGGCGGTTCACCAGTGGCAGCTTCAGGATGAAGGCCCTCCAGTTCATAAGTTTGTTCCGGTTCACCTCTGGGTTCTTCTTCAAAAGTGGCCGGGTCTTCGGGCGGATTGGTGACCCGAGCTTTCTTGCTGGGTTTGGCTTTGGCCCTGCAAACAAAAATATAAAAGGATTAATATCTTATTCAAGTTCTATGATGCATTGAAGGAAAAGGTTTTACAACTTACCCGGCCACAGTTTTCAGAGGAGGGAGTTGAGTTGCAGTTGACTCGCCAGATGATGAGGGAGGTGTCACTTGATAATTTGAATCGGATGGATTAAGAGGTTGTCTGAAATAACCTGCCTTGGGGGAAGAATGGTCAGGAGAAGGGGAGACCTCAGACCGGCGCTTCTGAACCGGGGTGTCAGGTAAACTGGCTGAAGTGACCTGTTGGCCACTGTGCCGGGTTGTCCGGCGAGCTTCATGCTGCTGAGTCTTCAAAATAAATGTTGGATCCAAGTGAGCAAGAGGGTGGGAAAAGCTTACTTTCCGGACTGCTTGGCGGGTTTTTTGTGTTGGCATAGAGTCTGAACCGGAGGAAAGGGTAATTACCTCTACATCATCAGCTTGACTGCCTTCTACGCCCCCCTGAGGAATATCATTGTTAATGAGATGCATGAAAAGAGAGCCAAGTGAGTCAAGTTCTACCTCAACTTCCGGATCATCAGTGTCGTCATCAAGCTCCATGTTGATCCGGTAAGCCGTTTTCTGTTTTGACGTCCGTTTGACGGCTTTGGTTTTGGGGCGAGATGGTTTGACCACTTTGTCCCCAGTTGGCTTTACCGCTTTTTCTATGGTTTTCTGTTTCCAGAAGGGGTCATCACCCTATACATACATACACAGAAGAAGGATTATAGGTTGCACAAGATAAAAACATTAGAGATGAAAAGGAAGTACAATGCTTACAGCAGGCGGTTTGTTCTTGGCATAGAAGGGACTCAAACCGGTTTGACTACAGACCAGCTCCGATTCATTCAAATCTTTTTTACGCCTTCAGTAACTTCTTCCTCGGAGAGTTGAAGGTTGCAATGGCGTTGAGGATCGTCAACCTCACCGGTATACTCACACATTAAACCGGGACGCTGGCTTAGAGGCAAGATG
Organism: Triticum urartu; assembly: GCF_056163025.1. Taxonomy (NCBI): domain Eukaryota; kingdom Viridiplantae; phylum Streptophyta; class Magnoliopsida; order Poales; family Poaceae; genus Triticum; species Triticum urartu. The sequence goes on along the minus strand of NC_141879.1, from coordinate 143,369,643 downwards.
CTCCAAGATATCCAACAACGCACGAAATCCACGCATGTTAAACCATTGGCCATAAAGGCCCGGAGTTTGGCGAGTTGAGGGACATATTATGCCCTTTCGGCGGAGCTCAAGCATTGCGGCATCGGATGGGTATTGGAAAGCCGGTGATCACGAAAGCCTGGAAGGGGATTTTCGTCTTCAGGCAAAGTATCTCTGCAATAAAACCAAGTTTGGTTCCATTCCTTTGGGTGGCTGTGATGTTTGGCATGAGGAAACTCAACTTCTTTCCACTTTTGAATCGAAACACCACCAAGTTCTGTGTTCGGGCCATTTACAAACTCTGTGCGCCGGTTTAAGTGAAAGAAATCCCGGAACAGTTCTGCAGTTGGTTCTTCCTGTAAGTATGCTTCACAGAAGACCTGGAAGTTGCATAGGTTGGATACTGAATTTGGCCCAATATCTTGGGGATGGAGTTGGAAATTGGCAAGCACATCCCGGTAAAACTTTGATCCTAGCGGTTTGAAGCCACGGTTTATGTGGTCAACAAAGACCGCCACCTCACCCTGCCTTGGGGTCAGAGGATTTTTTGTTCCTGGAACTCGCCATTTAATTTCAGTTTTCTTAGGCAAGGAGCCGATGCTAACCATCTCATTCAGCTGAGTTTCAGTAACCCGGGAATGAGCCCAGTTGCAAGTAGTGAATTGTTTGGCCATTGTGAAACAAACAAGCTGAAAATGAAAGGTCGGTTTATAAATCACGCATGATGATATGCAAGATACAATGGAGTAAGAAACGTACTGATATGCGAAATGGCATAAACTGGAGACCAATGCAATAAGGGAAAAAAGGTAATACCAGGACAGGGGTACTCAGACACTGTTAAACCGGAGTATAACTATAAAGGTAAAGGGCTCCTCCGGTTTATCAGAGGGCTAATGGTATAGATTGATTATGCAAAGTTAAACCGCCTAGGTTGGCATGAGGAGAAACAGATTTCACAGAGACATATGAAAATATCATATCTAAGGTAAGACAGAAAAACAAAAAATATTTTGACCTAAAAAGGGGGTAAGACTCAAAATAGTTTATGAAGGACTACATCAGCTTTTGCGCATAAGGATCTATGGTGGTAATAGAAGATTAGCCACGGCAAGGGATACGATAAGTGTGAAGCATTCATCTACAGGCCAAGGAAGAACAGCACCAAAAGCTCCGATGAACTTCAAAAACCGCGAAGAACAGGGAAACCCTAATGGATCTAGAAAGGAAGGGGGAAGGACTTACTGCGGCCGCGGAAGCAGCAGAGGTGTGCTGCAGAACTCTGGTGCGAACAGGTCGATGCAGCGGCCGACGGTGAAGCAGAGGCGAGGCTTGGCGATGACGGCGGCGCTTAGGTGCGAAGACGCCGCGAGGAAGAAGAAAGGAGGAAAGGAGAGCATAAAAGAAAATAAAGGGGTCCTCTGCCCCTATTTATAAGGTGAAGCAATAAAACGGCAAGTGCGGGAATCGAGGAGCCCAAAAATGGATAAGTTAATAAGGGTGTCGCCTCGGTGACTGAATACACATTAAATGAAGGTAATCTTCGACATCAACGGATGGATGACGTCAAGGCAGTTTATCATAATCTTGAAGTATGATGTCACGGCGGTTTACAAGATCAAGGTGAAGATATGAGGGAGGAATTTTTCTAAGTGTAGAAGATTGACATGAACAAGTTCAAACCAATCTGGGGCCTAATGTTGGGGATATTACTACTGGAGGTAAACCGGCCTTATGTAGCCGGGTTAACTCCTTGAAGATTAGAAGCCTATGAAGATGCAAGGATGGTGGCGCTTCACGAAGGCCCAAGTCCCAAAGGCGGGTTAAAGCCTGTAAATGTAAACCGACCTAGTCATGTAACTTGTATTGTAAGATAGGAAGGATAGAGACCGAACCGGACACGTTTATGATCCGGCTTCAGGACTCTATAGCCCGGCGGGCGTCAACCTATGTATATAAAGGGACGAACCGGCAGCGGTTTAGGGACAGACAACAACTCGAGAGCCAGACAATGCGGATTCGCTCCCTGGACTTCGAAACCCTAGCAATACCAATCACAACTAGACGTAGGCTTTTACCTTCCTTGAAGGGGCCGAACTAGTATAAAAACTCCACGCGTCCCCTTGTCCGGTTTAACCCCTTTAAGCTAACTCGTAGCGATGGCTCCACGATTAAGTCCTTTCACAAGGACATCTGCCGTGACAAACCCATGACAGTTTCCATAAGTAGGCGAAACCTACAGATTACTATAGACTGTTCTGTTTTTGACAGATTCTGTTTTTCGTGTGTTGTTTGCTTATTTTGATGAATCTATGGCTAGTAGTGGAATTTATAAACCATAGAGAAGTTGTAATATAGTAGGTTTAACACCAATATAAATAAAGAATGAGTTCATTACAGTACCTTGAAGTGGTGTTTTATTTTCTTTCGCTAACAGAGCTCACGAGATTTTCTGTTAAGTTTTGTGTTGTGAAGTTTTCAAGTTTTGGGTAAAGATTTCATGGATTATGGAACAAGGAGTGGCAAGAGCCTAAGCTTGGGGATGCCCAAGGCACCCCAAGGTAAAATCCAAGGACACCAAAAAGCCTAAGCTTGGGGATGCCCCAGAAGGCATCCCCTCTTTTGTCTTCGTCTATCGGTAACTTTACTTGGAGCTATATTTTTATTCACCACATGATATGTTTTTGCTTGGAGCGTCTTGTATGATTCGAGTCTTTGCTTTTTAGTTTACCACAATCATACTTGCTGTACACACGTTCTGAGAGAGACACATGATACGTCTCCATCGTATCTACTTTTCCAAACACTTTTGCCCTTGTTTTGGACTCTAACTTGCATGATTTGAATGGAACTAGCCCGGATTGGCGCTGTTTTTAGCAGAATTGCCATGGTGTTATATATGTGCAGAAACAAAAGTTCTCAGAATGACCTGAAACTCCACGGAGATTATTTTTGGAAATAATAAAAAATACTGGCAAAAGATCAAGACCAGGGGGCCCACACCCTAGCCATGAGGGTGGGGGTGTGCCTGCCCCCTTGTAACACCCCGGATGTAACTTTCCCTATTTGTACTCCAACTCTTGCCGTTTCCGGCGTTAAGTTATATTTATTTCTCGGGTTCGGGTCTTTGTCTCCATGTGTTGTTTTCGTTTACATGCATCTCATATCATGTCATCATGTGCATTGCATTTGCATACGTGTTCATCTCATGCATTCGAGCATTTTCCCCGTTGTCCGTTTTGCATTCCGGCGCTTCGTTCTCCTCTGGTGGTCATTTCTAGCTTTCTTTCGTGTGTGAGGATTAAACATTTCCGGATTGGACCGAGACTTGCCAAGCGGCCTTGGTTTACCACCGGTAGACAGCCTGTCAAGTTTCGTATCAATTGGACTTCGTTTGGTACTCCAACGATTAACCGAGGGACCGCGCCTCTCCGTCGGCCGGTGGCCGCCGCCCCACGCCCGAGCCGGCTCCGCCGTGCTCCTCCTCGCCACCCCGGGCCACCGCCTCCTCCGACGCCGACCTCGCCGCCCGCCGACGCCGGCAAGTCCCCGGCGAGCTCCTCCCCAGTCTGGCCGCCACTGTTCCGGCGAACCCCGGCGACCTCCTCGGGAAGCGTACTGGATCTGAGATCTAGAAGGAGGCGGTTGACTTTCTCTCCCGAATCCTAGTTTTTCGGGCATACTTTGACCAGTGATAACTCCGCATCTGTAGCTCCGTTTTGGACATATAGTATATCAAAATGTTCGTCTCGACGAGTACATCATTTCATTCCATTGCATAATTTTCATTTGAGTTCATCTTGATGCTCAAAATTCTGTTAGAAGGAGGCTTCGTGAGTTAACTGTCAGATCTGCTAGTTCATCTTAGAATTTTGTCATTTTTTGCCATGATTATTGTGTGCATGATATGCCTGTGAGTCCTTCATATGTTTTGTTAAGAATTTTGTCTTCTTTCCAGAGGTGCAACCCATGCATTTTTAGGATGTGTGTGGTGACTTGTGCAAGCTTGCAAAGTGAGGCACCCGGTAAATCTGTTTTCAGGGAAGTCTGGGATTATTTAGTTCATGATGCCATATGTTCAGCTTGTTTCCTAGTGATTCGTGCCTCTTTTGAGGATGGTCAGTAAAGGAGTTTTGTTAATCATGTTATGCTCTATCCATCCATGTCTTTGTTTGAAATTATGGAGCACCCTAGCTTGAGTCAATCGAGCTCTACTTTTGCTTCGTTGTGAATCTGGGCAGATCGTCAACTCGTTTGCGATTTTGCTGGCGTTGTAGTTGATCCGTGCATGCTATGCCATTGTTCTTGCCATGTCTAGCTAGCATTTTGTGCCTTCTTATTGGATGTATTCTTGCCTTGCCATGACTTGCACCGTAGTGAGTAAATCGAGCTCGTTTACATGCCTTCGTGAGTTATATTTCAGCATGTCTCAGTTTTCACTGTCTGAAAACTGATTGTGTTTTAGCTATGTTCGTGTGCCCGTTAGTATATTTTGTGATCCCTTTTGGCCTCAGGTCACTTAGGGACTTTTGTTAAGCTTGTTGACTAGCTCCAGGCCGTGTTCTTACTTATCTTAATCAGGTCATGTATCGTGTTGTTTTGCTGCTCCGAAGAGGGCTTCGTGATCTGAAATTTCAGACAAGTGTTAATTTCACTAAGTCTGAGATCTGTTTTGCATTTGCGTTTTTGACATGCTTGTTTGAACCTCGTATTGGATGAATTGGCCGTGGCTCAGTGCTAGTCTTTTGCTAAGCATCTTGTGTGCATGCCTGCCATGTTTTTTGTTGCCATGTTTGGTGGCTGTAGCATGTTCGTTGCATTGCATTTAGATGCCTACTTGCTGTAAATCGTAGACCGGTGTCATATCTTAAAACGCTTGCCATTTCCAAACCGTAACTCCGATTCCGATGATCTTTATATCGTTTTCAAGCGATTTCATCTCATCTTTCCAGTGGCACCCTTGGAATTCCAAGTTGAGGCCAGGTTCATGCATTTCCTGTCATATCTTGCATTTTGCATCCCGCATCGCATCCCGCATAGCATATCATCATTTCATCATATTGCTTGGTCTTGCACGTGGTTGATTGTACCCTTGTTGCTTGTTTGTCTTGTTGGGTAGAGCCGGGAGACGAGTTCGCTACCGAGGAGCCCATTGAGTTTGCTTGTGAGGATCCAGTCAACTCTGACAACTTTGCAGGCAAGATGATCATACCCTCGAAATCACTACTATCTTTGCTATGCTAGTTTGCTCGCTCTTGCTATGCCAATGCTACGATGCCTACCTTTTGCTTGTCAGCCTCCCAATTGCCATGTTGAAACTCTAATCCACCATGTCCTAGCAAACCGTTGATTGGCTATGTTATCGCTTTGCTCAGCCCCTCTTATAGCGTTGCTAGTTGCAGGTGAAGATTGGAGCCGTTCCTTGTTGGGACATTTAATTACTTGTTGGGATATCCTTATCTTGCCATGTTATCTCAATGCATCTATATATTTGGTAAAGGGTGGAAGGCTCGGCCTCTCGCCTAGTGTTTTGTTCCACTCTTGCCGCCCTAGTTTCCGTCATATCGGTGTTATGTTCCCGGATTTTGCGTTCCTTACGCGGTTGGGTTATAATGGGAACCCCTTGATAGTTCACCTTGATTAAAGCTTTTCCAGCAATGCCCAACATTGCTTTTACCATTCGCCACCTAGCCTTTTCTTTCCCTTGGGTTCTGCAGACTCAAGGGTCATCTTATTTTACCCCCCCCCCCCGGGCCAGTGCTCCTCTGAGTGTTGGTCCCACCAAGCGATGTCCGGGGCTACCAGGGGCAACTCTGGGCTGGCCTACCCGTCGTCTTGCTCATCTGAGTGTGCCCTGAGAAAGAGATATGTGCAGCTCCTATCAAGATTTGTCGGCACATTCGGGCGGTGTTGCTGGTATTGTTTTAACCTGTCGAAGTGTCTTGAGTTACCGAGATACCAAGTCTGATTTGAACGTCTTGGGAGGAGGTCTATTCCTTCGTTGACCGTGAGAGCTTGTCATGGGCTAAGTTGGGACTCCCCTGCAGGGATTGAACTTTCGAAAGCCGTGCCCGCGGTTATGGGCAGATGGGAATTTGTTAATGTCCGGTTGTAGATAACTTGAACCTTAATTAATTAAAATGAATCAACTGTGTGTGTCACCGTGATGGCCCCTTCTCGGCAAAGTCCGGGAAGTGGACACGGTGTTGGAGTTATGCTTGCGCAGGTTGATTCTCTAGATTCTCGCTCGCGCTTTGCCTCCTCTTCTCGCTCTCTTTTGCATATAAGTTAGTCACCACCTATGCTAGTCGCTTGCTGCAGCTCCACATATACTTGCCTTATCCTTCCTATAAGCTTAAATAGTCTTGATCGTGAGGGTGCGAGATTGCTGAGTCCCTGTGGCTCACAGATACTATAACTCCAGATGCAGGTCCAGGGGATTCCGCTCCAGGTGACGATTACGAGCTCAAGTGGGAGTTCGACGAGGACTCTCAGCGTTATTATGTTTCCTTTCCCGATGATCAGTAGTGATGCCTAGTTGGGGTTTGATTCAGGGCCTTGTCGCATGTTGGGTTATTTTCCATTTTGGCGCCGTAGTCGGGCCATGAGTTTTTGTATGATGCATGTTATTTATGTACTTTGATGTGACGTGGCAAGTGTAAGCCAATTATGTACCTCCCCTTTTATTATGCATTACATGGGATGTTGTGATGATTGCCTAACTTGCGACATTGCTTTCAATGCGGTTATGTCTCTAAGTCGTGCCTCGACACGTGGGAGCTATAGCCGCATCGAGGGTGTTACAAGTTGGTAATCAGAGCCTTCCCCGACCTTAGGAGCCCCATTGTGATCGTTTTAGAAGCCGAGTTGTGTCTAGAAAAATGTTTTGAGTCTTTAGGAATTATATATCGGAGAGTTTAGGAATTCTTTTTACTTCCCAGTCTCCTCATTGCTCTGGTAAGGCATCCTGACGTAGAGTTTTGACTCTTCTCTTCTCAAATTTCACTAAAAAAAATTTTAGGATCACGCGAGTATCTTGGAATCGTTCCGATGGCTTATGATGAGAACATTGTCTTGGTGCCTCCTGTCAGGGGTTTAGTGGAAGTGTCCCGGGGAGTTGAGCTCTGAGGTGTTGTCATCATAATTTTATCGTTGCAATTCTAGAATACTTGAGATATGTTCGCCGACATCGAAAATCTCTTTTATGCAGTTCGTTGGTGAGATAACCTCGACGCCACCCAGTACTGGGGCGGGAGTTCGGGAGTATCACCATAACTTGTATAACGAATGCTTTTTGAAGGTTGAGGTAGATGGTTTCCGAAGTTTTCTTGGTTATGTGTTGAAGGATGGATACAGCTGGATGTAGGATTTGCTAGTTTGGGTGAGATATTATGCTTCCCCTGTATCCCCAACACCTGATTGCATAACCGGAAAGGTTCGGGAGTTTCATAGGTGGGAATTCTAGTAGCTCTAGTTCTTCTTCCACGGATATTGGTTTGAGATTGGGATTTCTTACCGATTATTCGTTCTTGATCCATACCTTGTTGATTTATTTCTCTACCTTAATTCTACGTGGCTTCTCAATTTATGGATATGTGACCATTTGAAGAGGAATGCATTCGTTCATTTTGTTCGGATGTGAAGACTATATGTTGCAATTTTCATTCCGTTGGTTTCAGCTTCATTTATCTGTCTATGTGCTAACGGTGGTCAACCTCTTCAGGATGGCTCCCGCTAAGAGCACCAGTCAGAACCAGAATCAAGATCCGCCACCACATCCACCTCCTCCAGAGGCATGGCAAGCTGTGATGGCCGCAACCAATGCAAACACTCAGCTGATCATGCAAATTCTCCAAGAGCGCAATCAAGGCAGTCAAGGGAATCAAGGCAGCAATTAGAGTCACTTTGCTACACTCAACCAGTTCCTTGCTAACGGGCCAAATACTTTCAGCAATTGTGTTGAGGCAACCAATGCTGACGATTGGCTTGTGGATCTGTGTAAGCATTTCGAGTGCAGCAACGTCAGGCCTGAGGACTTTGTGAAGTTCGCTTCCTTCCAACTCAAAGATCAAGCTGCAGAATGGTTCCAGCAGTACAAGGACTCCAGAGGTGGACGTGTTATCACTTGGGATGATTTCCGTCGAGATTTCCGAGCTCATCATATTCCGTAGAGCGTGGTTGAAAGCAAGCATGAGGAATTCCGCAATCTGAAGCAAGGTTCTTTGTCTGTCTATGACTACAACAAGTTGTTCCAGAAGCTTGCCCATTTTGCCAAGCAGGACGTCCCTGATGAGAAGAGCATGATATATCAGTTCAGCGGTGGTCTCAGAGAAGATATTCAGCTCGCTCTTGTTCTCTTTGAGCCCTTGAGGTACGATGAGTTCTACAACATGGCACTGAAGCAAGAGGCTGCTCAGTTGAGGTGTGATGCTTCCAGGAAGCGAGTCAGAGATGTTACTCCTTCTTCCTCTACTCAAGTGGCCAAGCAGCAGAAGTTTTGGCTTCCTCCTCCTCCGTTCCGTCAGCCGTTTCAGCAGAAGAGCAAAGGTGGCAGTGGTTCTTCCCACCCACCCAACCCAGGCTTTCACAACAAGACTTCGTCTCAAGCTCCAAGATCGAGTGCTCCGTATCACCGCCCGCTTTCAGAGGTCACGTGCAACAAGTGCCAACAGAAGGGTCACTATACCAACAAGTGTTTCAACCAGAGGCGTCTTCCTCCTCCTCCTGTGAGATCGGCAAGTACAGCTGTGGTCAAGCATAACCCTAAGTCCGCCAAGGTCAACTTGCTGAATGCAGCTCAGGCAGAGGAATCACTAGATGTGATCATGGGTAACCTTCCTGTTAATGACATTCCCGCAAGAGTTCTTTTTGACACTGGTGCATCTGTATCATTTTTGTCGAAGCCTTTTGCATCCATGCATGATGTGCATACTATTGATTTGCCTAAGCCGATAGCGGTTTCTTCTCCGGGTTTGTTCATGAACACCAAAATGATGGCTCCGGATGTTTCTATCACATTGGGTGACTACAAGTTTCTTTCTTCTCCTATGGTGCTTGGTAACTCGGATATTGATCTTATTCTCGGGATGGATTGGCTTTCTAAGCACAAGGCTCAGCTTGATTGTGCAGCCAGGCAGATTCAATTGACTCATTCGTCTGAGGATGTAATTGTCTTTGCCGCTCGGGATGATACTATCCGTCTGTTTTCTCTCAATGAGAAGGGTGAATTGGATGCTATCGCTCAAATTCCAATCGTTTGCGAATATCAAGACGTCTTTCCAGAAGAGCTCCCAGGAATGCCTCCGCACCGGCCAGTTGAATTCGTTATTGAACTTGAGCCTGGCACGGAACCTGTGTGCAAACGTCCTTACAAGCTTGGACCTGAAGAGTTGAAGGAGCTGAAGAAGCAACTCGATGAGCAAGAAAGAATGGGTCTTATCCGGCCTAGTTCTTCTCCATGGGGTTGTGGTGTTCTTTTTGTGAAGAAGAAGGATGGAACGGACCGACTTTGTGTTGATTACCGTCCAGTGAACAAGAAGACCATCAAGAACAAATACCCACTTCCCAACATCAATGAGCTGTTCGAACAACTCAAAGGTGCCCAAGTATTCTCCAAGCTTGATCTCCGTATGGGTTATCACCAGATTCGCATTCGTGAAGAAGATATTCCCAAGACAACATTCAGAACAAGCTTTGGTTCATATGAATACACTGTCATGTCTTTTGGCCTCGCCAACGCTCCTCCGACGTTCTCTCGCATGATGAACTTCATTTTCAACGCCTACACCAATGACTTCGTTTTGGTCTATCTCGATGACATTCTGGTTTTCTCCAAGAACAAGGAAGATCATGCCAAGTACTTGCGTTTGGTTCTTGATAAGCTCAGGGAACATCAGTTCTATGCCAAGTTCTCCAAGTGTGAATTTTGGCTCGATGAGGTTCTTTATCTTGGTCATATCATCTCTGCCAAGGGCATTTCTGTGAATCCCGAGAAGGTATCCGCAATTGTGAATTGGGAACCTCCTCAGAATGTGAAGCAACTCCGCAGTTTTCTCGGTCTCGCAAGTTATTGCCGAAGATTCGTTGAAAACTTTTCCAAGATCGCGAAGCCTCTCTCTAATCTTCTTTAGAAGCACGTCAAGTACGTTTGGTCTCCGGAGTGTGATATTGCCTTCAACACTTTGAAAGAGAAGTTGATCACTGCTCCAGTTCTGACTCCGCCTGATGAATCCAAGCCGTACGAGGTCTTTTTTGATGCCTCTCTCCAAGGTCTTGGCGCAGTATTGATGCAAGAGAATAAAGTGGTTGCTTATACATCTCGCCAGTTGAAGCCTAATGAGAAGAACTACCCCACTCATGATCTCGAGTTGGCGGCAGTTGTGCATGCTCTTTTGACTTGGAGACATCTTCTATTGGGAAGAAAAGTGGATATTTTCACTGATCACAAGAGTCTCAAGTACATCTTCACTCAGCCTAATCTCAACCTAAGGCAAACTCGATGGGTCGAAATGATTCAAGAGTATAATCTGAGTATTGAGTATACTCCAGGCAAGGCCAATGTGATTGCTGACGCTTTGAGCAGAAAGGCCTATTGCAACAGTCTGATTCTTAAGCCTTATCAACCCGAGCTTTGTGAAGCTTTCCGCAAACTTAATCTGCAAGTTGTTCCTCAAGGTTTCCTTGCCAACCTTCAAGTCTCTCCTACCTTAGAAGACCAGATTCGCCAAGCCCAGCTTCTTGATGCTATGGTGAAAAAGGTGAAGATTGGGATTGCCAAGAGTCAGTCCAAGTACAAGTGCTACCGCCTTGATGACAAGGACACTCTCTTCTTCGAGGATCGTATTGTTGTACCCAAAGGTGAACTTCGTAAAGTGATCATGAACGAGGCTCACAATTCTCTCCTCTCCATCCACCCTGGGAGCACGAAGATGTATCAGGACCTCAAGCAAGCTTATTGGTGGACTCGAATGAAGCGCGAGATCACTCAATTCGTGAATGAATGTGATGTCTGCAGAAGAGTGAAGGCAGAACACCAAAGGCCAGCTGGTCTCCTCCAACCTCTTGCCATTCCAGAATGGAAATTTGACCACATTGAGATGGACTTTGTGACTGGGTTTCCAAAGTCCAAGTGTGGCAATGATGCTATATTTGTTGTCATCGATAAACTCACCAAAGTGGCGCACTTTCTGCCTATCAAAGAGTCGATCACTGCAGCTCAATTGGCGGAACTCTATACCTCTCGCATTGTCTCTCTGCACGGTGTTCCTCAAGTGATATCTTCAGACCGTGGCAGCATCTTTACCTCGAAGTTTTGGGATTCTTTTCATAAGGCCATGGGCACCAACATCCGCTTCAGCACAGCTTTCCATCCTCAAACAAGCGGTCAAGTCGAGCGTGTCAACCAGATTCTTGAAGATATGCTCAGGGCTTGTGTGATCTCCTTCGGCATGAAGTGGGAGTATTGTCTTCCTTACGCTGAATTCTCCTATAACAACAGTTTTCAAGCAAGTTCGGGCAAGGCCCCTTTTGAAATTCTGTATGGCAGGAAGTGCCGTACCCCTCTCAACTGGTCTGAAACCGGTGAACGTCAGCTTTTGGGTAATGACTTAATCACAGAAGCAGAAGAAATGTGCAAAGTCATTCGTGATAACCTCAAAGCAGCCCAATCCCGCCAGAAGAGCTACTATGATAGTAAGCACCGTGATTTGGCTTTTGAGATTGGAGATCATGTTTACCTCCGTGTGTCTCCTATGAAAGGTACTCGTCGCTTTGGTATCAAAGGGAAGCTTGCCCCTAGATACGTGGGACCTTTCAAGATTGTCAGCAAGAGAGGCGACCTCGCCTATCAACTCGAGCTTCCTTCAAACTTTGCAAATGTTCATGACGTGTTCCATGTGTCTCAGCTTCGAAAGTGCTTCAAGACTCCTGACCGCACCGTCAACTTCGAGGACATTGAGCTCCAAAAAGATCTCTCCTATCGTGAGCACCCAGTTGCTATTCTTGAAGAGACTGAACGCAAGACTCGCAACAAGTCAATCAAATTTCTCAAAGTCAAGTGGTCTCACCATTCCGACCGTGAAGCTACCTGGGAATGCGAGGATAACCTCCGTTCTGAGTACCCGGATTTCTTTCAGTCCTAGATCTTGGGACGAGATCTTTTTGTAGTGGTGGAGTGTTGTAACACCCCGGATGTAACTTTCCCTATTTGTACTCCAACTCTTGCCGTTTCCGGCGTTAAGTTATATTTATTTCTCGGGTTCGGGTCTTTGTCTCTATGTGTTGTTTTCGTTTACATGCATCTCATATCATGTCATCATGTGCATTGCATTTGCATACGTGTTCATCTCATGCATTCGAGCATTTTCCCCGTTGTCCGTTTTGCATTCCGGCGCTTCGTTCTCCTCCGGTGGTCATTTCTAACTTTCTTTCGTGTGTGAGGATTAAACATTTCCGGATTGGACCGAGACTTGCCAAGCGGCCTTGGTTTACCACCGGTAGACAGCCTGTCAAGTTTCGTATCAATTGGACTTCGTTTGGTACTCCAACGGTTAACCGAGGGACCGAAAAGGCCTCGTGTGTGTTGCAGCCCAACACCCCTCCATTTTGGCCCAAAACTCACCAAACTCTGCTCCATGTCCTAGAGCGTTCGATCACGATCGCGTGGCCGAAAACCGCACCTCATTTGGACTCTCCTAGCTCCACTTATGCCTATAAATAGCCCCCTCCATTTTTGGATCATCTCCTTCCCCGGAACCCTACCCTAAAAAAAATTTCAGATCCGCCGCCGACGGACGTGTCCGGAGCGGACTGGACAACGTCCGCCGCCATGCCAAGCCACCCGCCGATCGCCACGTGGCACGCCTGCCCGCGCCGCCGCCGAAGCCCGCTCGGCCCGGGGAGAGCCCCCGAGGCCCGAGCCGTCGCCGCCCTTCGTCCCGCGCGCCGCCGCCCTTCGTCTTTGCGCCCGGTGGCCGGCGCCGCCACGGGCCGCACCGCGCCGCCGCGGGCGACCTCGCCTCTCCGCCGGCCGATGGCCGCTGCCCCACGCCCGAGCCGGCTCCGCCGTGCTCCTCCTCGCCGCCCCGGGCCACCGCCTCCTCCGGCGCCGACCTCGCCGCCCGCCGACGCCGGCAAGTCCCCGGCGAGCTCCTCCACAGTCCGGCCGCCACTGTTCCGGCGAACCCCGGCGAGCTCCTCGGGAAGCGTACTAGATCTGAGATCTAGAAGGAGGCGGTTGACTTTCTCTCCCGAACCCTAGTTTTTCGGGCATACTTTGACCAGTGATAACTCCGCATTCGTAGCTCCGTTTTAGACATATAGTATATCAAAATGTTCGTCTCGACGAGTACATCATTTCATTCCATTGCATAATTTTCATTTGAGTTCATATTGATGCTCAAAATTCTGTTAGAAGGAGGCTTCGTGAGTTAATTGTCAGATCTGCTAGTTCATCTTAGACTTTTGTCATTTTTTGCCATGATTATTGTGTGCATGATATGCCTGTGAGTCCTTCATATGTTTTGTTAAGCATTTTGTCTTCTTTCCAGAGGTGCAACCCATGCATTTTTAGGATGTGTGTGGTGACTTGTGCAAGCTTGCAAAGTGAGGCACCTGGTAAATCTGTTTTCAGGGAAGTTTGGGATTATTTAGTTCATGATGCCATATGTTCAGCTTGTTTCCTAGTGATCCGTGCCTCTTTTGAGGATGGTCAGTAAAGGAGTTTTGTTAATCATGTTATGCTCTATCCATCCATGTCTTTGTTTGAAATTATGGAGCACCCTATCTTGAGTCAATCGAGCTCTACTTTTGCTTCGTTGTGAATCTGGGCAGATCGTCAACTCGTTTGCGATTTTGCCGGCGTTGTTGTAGTTGATCCGTGCATGCTATGCCATTGTTCTTGCCATGTCTAGCTAGCATTTTGTGCCTTCTTATTGGATGTATTCTTGCCTTGCCATGACTTGCACCGTAGTGAGTGCATCGAGCTCGTTTACATGCCTTCGTGAGTTATATTTCAGCATGTCTCAGTTTTCACAAAGTCTGAAAACTGATTGTGTTTTAGCTATGTTCGTGTGCCCGTTAGTATATTTTGTGATCCCGTTTGGCCTCAGGTCACTTAGGGACTTTTGTTAAGCTTGTTGACTAGCTCCAGGCTATGTTCTTACTTATCTTAATCAGGTCATGTATCGTGTTGTTTTGCTGCTCCGAAGAGGGCTTCGTGATCTGAAATTTCAGACAAGTGTTAATTTCACTAAGTCTGAGATCTGTTTTGCATTTGCGTTTTTGACATGCTTGTTTGAACCTCGTATTGGATGAATTGGCCGTGGCTCAGTGCTAGTATTTTGTTAAGCATCTTGTGTGCATCCCTGCCATGTTTTTTGTTGCCATGTTTGGTGGCTGTAGCATGTTCGTTGCATTGCATTTAGATGCCTACTTGCTGTAAATCACAGACCGATGTCATATCTTAAAACGCTTGCCATTTCCAAACCGCAACTCTGATTCCGATGATCTTTATATCGTTTTCAAGCGATTTCATCTCAGCTTTCCAGTGGCACCCTTGGAATTCCAAGTTGAGGCCAGGTTCATGCATTTCCTGTCATATCTTGCATTTTGCATCCCGCATCGCATCCCGCATAGCATATCAACATTTCATCATATTGCTTGGTCTTGCACGTGGTTGATTGTACCCTTGTTGCTTGTTTGTCTTGTTGGGTAGAGCCGGGAGACGAGTTCGCTACCGAGGAGCCCGTTGAGTTTGCTTGTGAGGATCCAGTCAACTCTGACAACTGTGCAGGCAAGATGATCATACCCTCGAAATCACTACTATCTTTGCTATGCTAGTTTGCTCGCTCTTGCTATGCCAATGCTACGATGCCTACCTTTTGCTTGTCAGCCTCCCAATTGCCATGTTGAAACTCTAATCCACCATGTCCTAGCAAACCGTTGATTGGCTATGTTATCGCTTTGCTCAGCCCCTCTTATAGCGTTGCTAGTTGCAGGTGAAGATTGGAGCCGTTCCTTGTTGGGACATTTAATTACTTGTTGGGATATACTTATCTTGCCATGTTATCCTAATGCATCTATATATTTGGTAAAGGGTGGAAGGCTCGGCCTCTCGCCTAGTGTTTTGTTCCACTCTTGCCGCCCTAGTTTCCGTCATATCGGTGTTATGTTCCCGGATTTTGCGTTCCTTACGCGGTTGGGTTATAATGGGAACCCCTTGATAGTTCGCCTTGATTAAAGCTTTTCCAGCAATGCCCAACATTGGTTTTACCATTCGCCACCTAGCCTTTTCTTTCCCTTGGGTTCTGCAGACTCAAGGGTCATCTTATTTTACCCCCCCCCCCCGGGCCAGTGCTCCTCTGAGTGTTGGTCCCACCGAGCGATGTCCGGGGCTACCAGGGGCAACTCTGGGCTGGCCTACCCGTCGTCTTGCTCATCTGAGTGTGCCCTGAGAAAGAGATATGTGCAGCTCCTATCGGGATTTGTCGGCACATTCGGGCGGTGTTGCTGGTCTTGTTTTAACCTGTCGAAGTGTCTTGAGTTACCGAGATACCGAGTCTGATCGGAACATCTTGGGAGGAGGTCTATTCCTTCGTTGACCGTGAGAGCTTGTCATGGGCTAAGTTGGGACTCCCCTGCAGGGATTGAACTTTCGAAAGCCGTGCCCGCGGTTATGGGCAGATGGGAATTTGTTAATGTCCAGTTGTAGATAACTTGAACCTTAATTAATTAAAATGAATCAACTGTGTGTGTCACCGTGATGGCCCCTTCTCGGCAGAGTCCGGGAAGTGGACACGGTGTTGGAGTTATGCTTGCGCAGGTTGATCCTCTAGATTGTCGCTCGCGCTTTGCCTCCTCTTCTCGCTCTCTTTTGCGTATAAGTTAGTCACCACCTATGCTAGTCGCTTGCTGCAGCTCCACATATACTTGCCTTATCCTTCCTATAAGCTTAAATAGTCTTGATCGCGAGGGTGCGAGATTGCTGAGTCCCTGTGGCTCACAGATACTATAACTCCAGATGCAGGTCCAGGGGATTCCGCTCCAGGTGACGATTACGAGCTCAAGTGGGAGTTCGACGAGGACTCTCAGCGTTATTATGTTTCCTTTCCCGATGATCAGTAGTGATGCCTAGTTGGGGTTTGATTCAGGGCCTTGTCGCATGTTGGGTTATTTTCCATTTTGGCGCCGTAGTCGGGCCATGAGTGTTTGTATGATGCATGTTATTTATGTACTTTGATGTGACGTGGCGAGTGTAAGCCAATTATGTACCTCCCCTTTTATTATGCATTACATGGGATGTTGTGATGATTGCCTAACTTGCGACATTGCTTTCAATGTGGTTATGTCTCTAAGTCGTGCCTCGACATGTGGGAGCTATAGCCGCATCGAGGGCGTTACAAGTACCATACAGAATTGTAACACCCCGGACACACCCGCCGGTGGTCGTTACTCTTGGCGGGATCTAGACTGGCCCCACAGATCAATACTAGTCTTTTCTGTGCACTTTGTCCTCACTCGTGCGCACCCGAGAGTAACTTCCCGGTCAGTCACCCATCCTGACACTACTCCAAGCTGAGCACGCTTAACTTTGGAGTTCTGTCTGAATGGGCTCCCGGAAAAGAAGAAATTCCTTATTGATATGAGTAGTCTATCATCCCTAATAAGCCAGGCTATCACATACACCCCCACTTAGAGGAACCGACGTCCTCGTCGGGCCACAGGAACGTTCCCTCTTGGCACATACGTCTGTGCATCCAGTCCGGTACATGTGCCATGCCGGGTGCCACGACGGGTCACAAACGTCATGAACAACATGACCGTGCACCTGTCCGTAACCATCCGTGTAACCGCGAGGGTCGGCTCTGATACCAAATTGTAACACCCCGGACACACCCGCCGGTGGTCGTTACTCCTGGCAGGATCTAGACTGGCCCCACAGATCAATACTAGTCTTTTCTGCGCACTTTGTCCTCACTCGTGCGCACCCGAGAGTAACTTCCCGGTCAGTCACCCATCCTGACACTACTCCAAGCTGAGCACGCTTAACTTTGGAGTTCTGTCTGAATGGGCTCCCGGAAAAGAAGAAATTCCTTATTGATATGAGTAGTCTATCATCCCTAATAAGCCAGGCTATCACACCCCTGGGCGCGCCCCCTACCTCGTGGGCCCCCTGGAGATCCTCCGACCTCAACTCCAACTCTATATATTCATGTTCGGAGAGAAATAAATCAAGGAGAAAGATTCATCACATTTTACGATACGGAGCCGCCGCCAAGCCCTAAACTCTCTCGGGAGGGCTGATCTAGAGTCCGTTCGGGGCTCCGGATAGGGGAATCCGTCGCCGTCGTCATCATAAACCATCCTCCATCACCAATTTCATGATGCTCACCGCCGTGCGTGAGTAATTCCATCATAGGCTTGCTGGACGGTGATGGGTTGGATGAGATTTATCATGTAATCGAGTTAGTTTTGTTAGGGTTTGATCCCTAGTATCCACTATGTTCTGAGATTGATGTTGCTATGACTTTGCTATGCTTAATGCTTGTCACTAGGGCCCGAGTGCCATGATTTCAGATCTGAACCTATTATGTTTTCATTGATATATGAGAGTTCTTGATCCTATCTTGCAAGTCTATAGTCACCTACTATGTGTTATGATCCGGCAACCCTGAAGTGACAATAATCGGGACCACTTCCGGTGATGACCGTAGTTTGAGGAGTTCATGTATTCACTATGTGTTAATGCTTTGGTCCGGTACTCTATTAAAAGGAGGCCTTAATATCCCTTAGTTTCCGCTAGGACCCCGCTGCCACGGGAGGGTGGGACAAAAGATGTCATCCAAGTTCTTTTCCATAAGCATGTATGACTATATTCGGAATACATGCCTATATTACATTGATGAATTGGAGCTAGTTCTGTGTCACCCTAAGTTATGACTGTTACATGATGAACCGCATCCGGCATAATTCTCTATCACCGATCCATTGCCTACGAGCTTTTCATATATTGTTCTTTGCTTATTTACTTTTCCGTTGCTATTGCTATCATCACTACAAAACACCAAAAACATTACTTTTGCTACCATTACTTTTGCTATCGTTACCACTACTATCATATTACTTTGCTACTAAATACTTTGTTGCAGATATTAAGTTATCCAGGTGTGGTTGAATTGACAACTCAGCTGCTAATACTTGAGAATATTCTTTGGCCCCCCTGTGTCGAATCAATAAATTTGTGTTGAATACTCTACCCTCGAAAACTGTTGCCATCCCCTATACTTGTAGGTTATCAACACACATGAATCAAAATTTATTAGAATACTCTATGTGTTTCACTTATATCTTTTGAGCTATATAGTTTTTGCTTTAGTGCTTCACTTATATCTTTTAGAGCACGGTGGTGGTTTCATTTTATAGAAATAATTGATCTCTCATGCTTCACTTATATTACTTTGAGAGTCCTTTAGAACAACATGGCAATTTGCTTTTAGGCATAATAAAAAAGCTTTCATATAAGTGCATTGAATACTAAGAGAAGTTTGATACTTGATGATTGTTTTGAGATATGGAGATAGTAATATTAAAGTTGTGCTAGTTGAGTAGTTGTGAATTTGAGAAATACTTGTGTTGAAGTTTGCAAGTCCCATAGCATGCACGTATGGTAAACGTTGTGTAGCAAATTTGAAACATGAGGTGTTATTTGATTGTCTTCCTTATGAGTGGCGGTCGGGGACGAGCGATGGTCTTTTCCTACCAATCTACCCCCCTAGGAGCATGCGCATAATACTTGGTTTTTGATGACTTGTAGATTTTTGTAATAAGCATGTGAGTTCTTTATGACTAATGTTGAGTCCATGGATTATACGCACTCTCACCCTTCCATCATTGCTAGCCTCTTCGGTACCGTGCATTGCCCTTTCTCACCTTGAGAGTTGGTGCAAACTTCGCCAGTGCATCCAAACCCCGTGATACGATACGCTCTATCACACATAAACCTCCTTATATCTTCCTCAAAACAGCCACCATACCTATCTATTATGGCATTTCCATAGCCATTCCGAGATATATTGCCATGCAACTTTCCAACATTCCGTTTATTATGACACGCATCACCATTGTCATATTGCCTTGCATGATCATGTAGTTGACATCATATTTGTGGCAAAGCCACCGTTCATAATTCTTTCATACATGTCAATCATGAGTCATTGCACATCTCGGTACACCGCCGGAGGCATTCATATAGAGTCATACCTTGTTCTAGTATCAAGTTGTAATCATTGAGTTGTAAATAAATAGAAGTGTGATGATCATCATTAATAGAGCATTGTCCCAAAAAAGGCCAAAAAAAAGAAGGCCCAAAAAATAAAAATAAAAATAAAAAGGGGCAATGTTACTATCCTTTTTTCCACACTTGTGCTTCAAAGTAGGACCATGATCCTTATGATAGAGAGTATCTTGTTTTGTCATTTTCATATACTAGTGGGAATTTTTCATTATAGAACTTGGCTTGTATATTCCAACAATGGGCCTCCTCAAGTGCCTTAGGTCTTCGCGAGCAAGCAAGTTGGATGCACACCCACTTAGTTTCTTTTGTTGAGCTTTCATACATTTATAGCTCAAGTGCATCCGTTGCATGGCAATCCCTACTCCTTGCATTGACATCAATTGATGGGCATCAGCCCATTGATTAGCCGCATCAATGTGATACTTTCTCCTTTTTGTCTTCTCCACATAACCCCCTTCATTATATTCTATTCCACCCATAGTGCTATATCCATGGCTCACGCTCATGTATTGCGTGAAAGTTGAAAAAAGTTTGAGATTACTAAAGTATGAAACAATTGCTTGGCTTGTCATCGGGGTTGTGCATGATAAGAGCATTATTGTGCGATGAAAATGGAGCATGACCAAACTATATGATTTTGTAGGGATGAACTTTCTTTGGCCATGTTATTTTGAGAAGACATGATTGCTTAGTTAGTATGCTTGAAGTATTATTATTTTTATGTCAATATTAAACTTTTATCTTGAATCTTTCGGATCTGAACATTCATGCCACAATAAAGAAAATTACATTGAGAAATATGTTAGGAAGCATTCCACATCAAAAATTCTGTTTTTATCATTTACCTACTCGAGGACGAGCAGGAATTAAGCTTGGGGATGCTTGATACGTCTCCAACGTATCTATAATTTTTGATTGCTCCATGCTATCATATATTCTGTTTTGGATGTTTAATGGGCTTATTTATACACTTTTATATTATTTTTGGGACTAACCTATTAACTGGAGGCCCATCCCAAATTGCAGTTTTTGCCTATTTCAGTGTTTCGCAGAAAAAGGATATCGAATGGAGTCCAAACGGAATGAAACCTTCAGGAGTGTGATTATTGGAAAAAAATGTGATCCAGAGGACTTGGAGTGGACGTCAAGCAACCAATAAGGAAGCCACAAGGCAGGGGGCGCGCCTACCCCCTGGGCGCGCCCTCCACCCTTGTGGGCCCCTCATGGCTCCACCGACCTACTTCTTCCTCCTATATATATACCTACGTACCCTGAAAACATCGGAGAGCACCACGAAAACCTAATTCCACCACCGCAACCTTCTGTACCCGTGAGATCCCATCTTGGGGCCTTTTTCGGTGCTCCGTCGGAGGGGGCATTTATCACGGAGGGCTTCTACATCAACACCACAGCCTCTCCGATGATGTGTGAGTAGTTTACCTCAGACCTTTGGGTCCATAGTTATTAGCTAGATGGCTTCTTCTCTCTCTTTGGATCTCAATACAAAGTTTCCTCGATTCTCTTGGAGATCTATTCGATGTAATCTTATTTTGCGGTGTGTTTGTCGAGATCCGATGAATTGTGGGGTTATGATGAAGATTATCTATGAACAATATTTGAATCTTCTCTGAATTCTTTTATGTATGATTGGTTATCTTTGCAAGTCTCTTCGATTTTTCAGTTTGGTTTAGCCTACTAGATTGATCTTTCTTGCAATGGGAGAAGTGCTTAGCTTTGGGTTCAATCTTGCGGTGCTCGATCCCAGTGACAGAAAGGGAAACAACACGTATTGTATTGTTGCCATCGAGTATAAAAAGATGGGGCTTATATCATATTGCATGAGTTTATCCCTCTACATCATGTCATCTTGCTTAAAGCGTTACTCTGTTCTTATGAACTTAATACTCTAGATGCATGCTGGATAGCGGTCGATGTGTGGAGTAATAGTGTAGATGTAGGCAGGAGTCGGTCTACTTGTCGCGGACGTGATGCCTATATATATGATCATACCTAGATATTCTCATAACTATGCTCAATTCTATCAATTGCTCGACAGTAATTTGTTCACCCACCGTAATACTTATGCTATCTTGAGAGAAGCCACTAGTGAAACCTATGGCCCCGGGGTCTATCTTCCATCATATTAATTTTCCGTCAACTAGCTATTTCTTGCACCGTTTATTTTACAATCTTTACTTTCAATCTATATCATAAAAATACCAAAAATGTTTATCTTATTATTATCTCTATCAGATCTCACTCTTGCAAGTGGCCGTGAAGGGATTGACAACCACTTTGCCGCGTTGGTTGCGAGGTTCTTATTTGTTTGTGTAGGTACGAGGTGACTCGCGTGTGGTCTCCTACTGGATTGATACCTTGGTTCTCAAAACTGAGGGAAATACTTACGCTGCTTTACTGCATCACCCTTTCCTCTTCAAGGGAAAAACAACACATGCTCAAGAGGTAGCACACATATACTTCAGCACATCACCCCTAAATATGTTTCTGAAATTAGTCATGAGATGCCTGAAACACTCACAGTGCGTGTGTGTCTGCCTGAGCCTGGTTCGTGTTGAGTTGTTTTTGCACAAGGGCAAAATCTGAAATTGGAAAATACTTAATCGATTAAAAAAAGTGCAGTAGCAACGAGAGTAATAGAAACAAACAGAATGGTAGATGGCTATAACGTTGCGATCTTTTGACGGTATATATCTAAAGATGAATCTTTCGATGGTATATATCTAATGTAGGTTCTTTTGATTGTACAAACCCAAATTTCCCTATATTAATCGTGAGAACCATGCTGTCTTTATTTGTAGATTCGATTATTCGCTTTGAAGGATTGTGGACTTTGCGACGCTGTCTGTGACAAGTTGAAGCATAAGTTATATGTTAGGGGAAGTGACATTCTTTCTCAGGATCATCTTGTTGAAAAAATCATCTTTGTAGTGCGGGGTAAACTAGAAAGCATCAGTGCAGATGGAAGCAAGTCTCCATTACATGAAGGAGCTGTGTGTGGGGAAGAGCTGCTTATGTGGTGGTTGGAGTAGCAAGTTGCAGGCTTGCAGATATTTACCTTAGCTTATTGCTTTGTATTTGTTTTTTAGTTCGACTGATCTTTTCTCATATTCTTCTCTATATTACATCGTCCAAATTTCTATCAGATGGGGAGAGGATGAAGCTGCACTGGAAGGCAATACGTACGATCAGATGCCTAACAAATGTTGAAGCTTTTGTGCTACAGTTCACCGATTTGGAAAGAATCACTCTGGAGTTTTCAACAGTATTGCAAAATCCACGTGTTATTGCGGCAATCAGGTATCATCATTAAGTTTCTGGTCGGCTGAAATATGTACACATTAAGTTTTCAGTTGATGAAGCTGATGCAGGCCCCATATTAGTTTGTTTACTGATGCTTGGATCATGTCGAACAGGTATGACTCACCGTCCTGGAGGACCGCTGCAGCAATCCATATCCATGTCGTGTGGAGGCACCGTCAGAGGCAACTGAAGGGAGCTGCACTGTTGCAAGGTTAGTGATACTAGATTTAGCATAATTGATGTCATTGGTGGCTGTGTGGATATGCTAGAGCTTGAGCTACAGGGAACCAAATAAACAATGTAATAGCACAAATCATAATTTTAACTAGTTTGTAGGGCACGGCCGTATGCTAATGGAGGTTAGATTCGAAAGGAGAACTGGCATGGTCATGCTACAGTCACTTGTTCCTTATTGGTGGGGATCATGTAGCTTCAGAACCCAGAAGAGTGTTCTATGTTTTCTACTTAAGAGTGCATGTTGTAGAACATTGCAACTCCAATGGTAAATTGCTGATATCGTTTCTATTAGGCAGGCTGTTTGTCACAACTTTCCTCTTAGGTCTTTTGATATATGCCATTAAACAGTTGTACTTGATCCACAAAAAGTCTCCGTAACTTTACATGATGCTAAATAATTTTTAGGTGATCTGTAGCATGTCCATATGCAGTGTATTCGTTTACACGTATTTATATCCCATTGCTTTATCTCATATTTATTAACTTGCGCATATTTTATTTCGTTGGCCTCTCTTTGTAGGTTCCGCCGTGCTATCTGAGCTCTTAACTTGATTTTCTATTATTATTTTTGGTACAGGAATGTAACCTCAACTAATTGCTCCCTGACCACACCATCATTTGACATACCAGATGTTGAAGATCTTTTTGCTTCCCCATCTCTCCTTCTTACATAGGTTTTGCTGCTATGCTGGGAAGTTTCACAAGGAAAAGAGAATCAAATGTATATGCAATCGAAGATCCACATGTAAATTTCCAGAGGCCCTATCAGCACAATCTCGTGGTGCCAGGAATGCTGCTGCTTAATACAATGTCGTGACCTACAATCCTCGTTGAGCTGCTTTCGCTGAAAATACTTTTTTCAAAGAAGTGATGCGAGTGAACTAACATGAGTGTTTTGCCAACTGTGTTGAGAAAACTTCTTCCATGTTGTATATCAGCATTTGATGTCCCCAAATAGTGTTTGCCTTTTTGGCTTTGACAGGAGTAACGTTGTTAGATGTGTGCAAACTGTTGACAGATGATGTTGTTGGCTCTCGTGGACAAGGGTCGTCATAACTCTTTTGATATGGAATGCTCTCTTTTCTGACATTTGTTTGGTGCCTATTTCTTTGGTGTTCGCCTGCTTTTTGGTTGCGGCGGTGGTACATGCTCTGTTAACTCTATTGGGAGTTATAACCAGTAGATAACGTTCACTCTACAAAGAGAGCCTAAATATGTCATTTGTCTTTTGGTTAATAGTGAATGGATGGATTATGGAGGGAGTGTGGCTTTCTTTTGAAAATTGCAGGTGTACGATTCATCTCGTGCTGAATGACCTTGTTATAACCAGGTGCAGTTCCAATATGTAAAGGAAACCACAAAGCCTTAAATCTTTCAAACACATTGCAAAGACACGTATGAATTTTAGAACATCCTAGCTAGATCTTGTAGAATATGTCTATGACTGCAGGGACAGAACAGTAGCCGGCAATTCTAGAGCAAGGATTGATGGCTTTCCTGGTGAAAACCACGATGCCGCTGAGCACCCTCTTGATCGTCAACTGTTGAAAATATGAAGAGTGAAGTGTGTTTTAAATCACTAAGGCCCTGCATGTCAGTGAGAGTGAGAGGAGGCAGGTAGGGGACCCGCATGTCAGAGAAGCTACGCCATGCCTCCGTGGTTTTGTTAATGCCAAGCCAATGTCCTGCTATAAAACAAGCCTAGCGCCACCATTGCCGCAAGCACGAAAAGCTTTCTCCTCTCGGGGTTGGTTGGTTGTAGTGTAGCCTTTGTCCTCTCTCCTTGCATAGTGCAGGTGTGCTCTCGCGCGAAATGCATCTGCATTCCCACGGGCAAACACGAGTGTTGCTCTCACTGACAGTGCAAGTGTGCTTTTCGTGATAGAGCACAAACCATAAAAGGGAAAACAAAGGAGGTGTCCTCCCACCCACAGCACAGTTGTGCTCCCACCGGCAGCATAGTTGTGCTCCATGCATGGTGGAGCACATCGACACAAGAAAGGAAAAATGAAAGATGTGCTTCCACGAGAAACACACCTATGCATACATGGGCAACATAGTTGTACTCCCAGCGGTGCAACACATTCAACCACAAAAGGAAAAAAAAACTTGCACGACAACCTCTCCTTCCACCACGTGTCGAACACAAAGCGCACACGAGGTCGACCTTGTCACGTGATGTCGTGCCACTTGTCACACGGATAAGTAGGTGCTGATATATATCGCCTACATCTCGGTCGCTAGCGTGTGGGGTGGGTTAGCCCATTGGCGCACACCTTGTACAAGTTGTGGTTTCTTTTTGCCTTTTATTTTTTTCCCACTATCACGGTTTAAAAATGTTCATGAATTTTAAAGAGTCTTCACCAATGAAAAATTTATTCATGAATTCAAAAAATAGTAAATTTTAAAAACTAGTCATAAAATGGGGGAAAAGTTTGAGAATTAAATAAATGTTCGTGAAATAGCGAAAATCCACAAAATTCAAAAAAGTTCACCTATTTTAAATATTTTCATAAATTCATAAAATATTCGTGTATATGAGAAAAAAATCATGAATTAAATTTTTTTTCATAAATTTAATAAATGTATGAATTTGAAAAAATAAAAAAATGATAAAAATAATAAACCAAAGAAAACCAGAACATAAAAATTAAAAATAAAATAAAACCAAACATAAGGTTCTGGAACCTTCAAAACCATGCTACTCCATACACTTCTGCTACCTCACTAATGGGTCGGCACTGAAGGGTACAAACTGGTCTTACACACTTCCATGCGGGTATTTCCCTTATTTTTCCCTTTTTCTTCATGGTTATCTTTGGTTTTTTCGTTTTCCCTTTTCCCCTTATCATTTAAAAAATGCATATCTACCTTTTCAATACATGTTGTATATTTGTGTATGCACGTGGAACATTTTTCTGATAAACGTTGAATATATTGTAAATACACGATGAAAATATTTCCAAATACATGTTTGAACAATTTTGTGAATACATGTTTAACATTATAAATGCATATTGAATATATTTTTTGAATGGCAGAAGCTTTTTTTAATTACACGCATTTTTATTGTATAAATATTTTTTAAATTGTCACTAAACATATTTTTTCAACCGTATGGCCATTTTATGAGACATTGTTAAAATTGTCTTAAAATTTTAAAACCGCATAAACAATGTTTTTTACAAATGAGAACATTTTTTTTAACTAGTGAATGCTTATAGATGTCGTGAGATTTTTTTTAAAACATAGCGAGCAAAACCTTTACACTGCATTAAATTTTCCTAAATAGCAGGGAAACTTTTTAAATGTATTATGTAATATAGGTTTTAAAAATATATATTACAATATTTAATTTTTTAATAAAAATAAAGGAAAGAAAGAACGAATGGAGCTACTGGATCGGCCAATAGCAACGACCCTAGGTGCCCCGTGCTAAACCGGCTAAATGCTATATGTCGCTTATACTGATCAAAGGAAGTCTCGCCTCTTAAGCTCGGGTAATGGCCCGGCGCGGTACTGTAGCTCGTTTGAGCTGGTTCGGCTTGTTTTTCTACTCATTTCGTGTTGTTTGTAACTGTTTTTGACAAGTTTTCTTCAGTTTTCTGTCTTTCTTCACCATTTTGTCTTCAGTTTGCTTTTTTTCTCCTTCATTTTCTTTGTTTTTTGTTTGTTGTTTCTTCACCACTTTTCCCTTTTAATTTTATTTTCCTTATGTTTATCTTTGTTTCTTCTTGTGTTATTCATGATTTTCTGTTTTCCTTTATCAGTTCATGGTGTTCTTTGTTTCAATAATTTTCTTTTGTTTATATTTTAGTTCTCACCTTTTTTTCCTTTTTCTTCAACACATGTCTAGCCTCTCCTGTTGGCATCGCTATAGGTAGTGTATAGCCGCGCCCGCTCAACAGGAGAGGCTGTGTTCCTCCCTCCACTGGACACAAGCACACGTGACCGCAAGAACGGCGTTACCTATACCCCTTGAAGGAAAACACACACCTCCCTTCCGCTCGCATACATGTTTTGGGCCGGCCCAATAGTGCAAATCACACTGTTTTTTTTTGCTTTCATTTTTTTCTTTTTCCTTTACTCCTTTTTTTCCTTTCTTTTTATCTTTTTTATTTCGGGAACATTCTTGGAAAAAAGCGAACAATTATTGTTCATCGAAATCAGAAAAAGTACATAAAATTAAAAAATGTTCATAAAATTCAAATTTTGTTCGTGCAATTCAACATTTAAAAGTGTGAACTTTTTGTACAAATTCGCTTAGATTTTTAGAAGCAGTCAATATTTTTCTTAAAATTGTGAACATTTTGAAATCATGAATATTTTCCAACTTCGCAAACATTTTTACAGGGCATAGACATTTTTAGAAATTGTGTTATTTAGAAATCAATAATATTTTTTCAATTCACAAACATTTTTCTGGAAACCATGAAGAATTTTTGAATTCGTAATTACTGTCTAATTCCTGAATATATTTTTTAAAATTCAGGAATATTATTTGATTTCTCGAACAATTATCAAAATCACAAACATTTTTATGAATTTGTGTATATCCTCTATAACACTAACCTCCCTAGTTTAAAAGAGCCCATATCCAGTTGAGGTCTCTATTCCTTTCAATTCTTTTAATTCAATATGTCTAATAATTTTGAAGCCCTTTCATTCGATTGAGGTATTCAATTTTGGATTATGTTTACAATTTTGGTTGGTCCCATAATTTTTCAAATCAATCAGCAGAAAGCGATCTATAAAAATATATTAATCCTTCACACCGTCTCACCGCCTAGGAAAAATAAGCCTCTATAACACTAAGCTCCCTAGTTTTAAAGAGCCCATATTAAAGGTCTCCAATTGGAATTGGATCACCCAATTTGACTGGGTCGAACAATTTCTCAAAGCTCTCTTATTTCATTCGTTTATACTATTTTTTAAGGCCTCGCGATCAATAGAAGTCTCCAGTTAGAATTGTGTCAACCGATTTTGACCAGGTTAACTATTTCTCAAAGCTCTCGTCTAATATTTTATACTATACACTATGCTTCCTAATTTTGATAGGCTCACAATTAACCGAGGTCTTCATATTAGGATTGGGTCATCCGACTTTGAATGGGTCAACAATTTTTCAAGGAGCTCTTCCATTCAATTCTTTTAATTCACTATGTCCAATAATTTTGAAGCCCTTTCAGTTGATTGAGGTATTCAATTTTGGATTATGTTTACAATTTTGATCGGTCCCACAATTTTTCAAGTCAATCAGCAGCAAGCGATCTATAAAATTGTATTAATCCCTCACATTGTCTCATCACCTAGAAAAAGAAGCCTCTGTAACACTAAGCTCCCTAGTTTTAAAGAGCCCATATTAAATTGAGGTCTCAAATTGGAATTGGATCACCTGATTTTGACTGGGTCAACAATTTTTCAAAGCTCTCTTATTTCATTCGTTTATACTAGTTTTTAAGGCCTTACAATCAATAGAAGTCTCCAATTATAATTGGGTCACCCAATTTTGACCAGGTTAACTATTTCTCGAAGCTCTCATTTAATCTTTTATACTATAAACTATGCTTCCTAATTTTGATAGCCTCACAATTAACTAAGGTCTTCATATTAGAATTGGGTCACCTGATTTTGACCGGGTCAACAATTTCTCAAGGACCTCTTTCATTCAATTCTTTTAATTCACTATGTCCAATAATTTTGAAGCCCTTTTCATTCGATTGAGGTATTCAATTTGGAATTATGTTTACAATTTTGATCGATCCCATAATTTTTCAAATCAATCAGCAAGCGATCTATAAAAATATATTAATCCCTCACATCGTCTCACCACCTAGAAAAAAGAAGCCTCTATAACACTAAGCTCCCTAGTTTTAAAGAGCCCATATTAAATTGAGGTCTCCAATTGGAATTGGATCACCCGATTTTGACTGAGTGAACAATTTCTCAAAGCTCTCCTACTTCATTCGTTTATACTAGCTTTTAAGGCCTCGCGATCAATAGAAGTCTCCAATTAGAATTGGGTCACCCGATTTTGACCAGGTTAACTATTTCTCAAAGCTCTTATTTAATCTTTTATACTATACACCATGCTTCCTAATTTTGATAGCCTCACAATTAATTGAGGTCTTCATATTAGAATGGTCACCCGATTTTGACCGCGTCAACAATTTCTCAAGGAGCTCTTCCATTCAATTCTTTTAATTCACTATGTCCAATAATTTTGATGCCCTTTCATTCGATTCAGGTATTCAATTTTGGATTATGTTTACAATTTTGATCGGTCCCGCAATTTTTCAAATCAGCAGGAAGCGATATATAAAAATATATTAATCCCTCACATCGTCTCATCACCTAGAAAAAGAAGCCTCTATAACACTAAGCTCCCTAGTTTTTGCCCATATTAAATTGAGGTCTCCAATTGGAATTGGATCACCCGATTTTACTATGTAAACAATTTCTCAAAGCTCTCTTATTTCATTCGTTTATACTAGTATTTCCAATTCACGAATAATTGTTCGAAATCACGAATATTTTCTGAATTTGAACATTTTCCAATTTGAGAACATATTTTTTTGAACTCATGGATAATGTTTTAATTCAACAAAATAATTTAAAATTGGGAATTATTTGATATACAACTTCATTTGAAATCCAGAATACTTTTAAAACGAAGAAAAATAAATAAATAAGTGAACGGAAAAAAACAAGGGTACCTTGCCCCCAATTTGACCGGCCAAAGTTTCGCCTGGCGGAGCGACTGGTGTGCGGTACATCGCGTGGGTTGGGCGCTCGGGCTACGTCTCCCCTTTCTAATAAGAATTGCCTACGGCGGGAATACTACGGCCCGCCCATTAGCTGGGTCGCTCGTTGCCTTTGCTCGCCCGCGTCTGGTCGCTCAGTTCGATCTATTTTGTTTTGCTTTTACGTTCTTCTGTTTTTATTTTTTTTCATTATATGCTTTCGGTTTTCTTTCTTTTTTCATTGGTTTCCTTTGGTATTTTATTCTTCTTTATACTTTATTTTTGTTTGTTTCCTTCTTGAGGTTTTTGAGTTCCGTTTAATTCTTCACTTTTCTTTTTGTTACTTTAATATATTTCTATTTTTTCATACACATTGTACATTTTTGTATACATGTAACTTTTTAATATTTTTTGAACATTTTGGAAATACACGGATAACATTATACAAAAATATTTTGAATAAAATTATTAAACATGTTAAAACCTTTTCCAAATGATAATTTTTTTGAACTATGAGACATATTTGTACATTGTACAAACATTTTCTGAAACTTACATGAACACATTTTTGAAACATATGAATATTTTTTAAATGCGGCGCACATATTTTTAAACTGTGTGACATTTTTTTATTTGTCACAAACATTTTTCATAAACAAAGTTTACATTTTCTAATTTTTACATATACATTTATGTTTTTTATAGATCAGAAACATTTTCCTAAATTTTAATAGTTATTAAATACATGATTAAAAAAATTCAAAATATGTTTAACATTTTTAAAAATGTGATATACATTTTAATTACATGAACATTTCTACAAACATTTTTTCAATGTCATGTACATTTTTAATGACAAGTGCGACATTTTTTGTTATTGTAATGTACATTTTTAATGACATGTGTGACATTTTCTAGTATGAAGTGATATGCTCTCTTAGCTCTTTTGGAGAATGTATAGATTTATCACCATCTTCCATGATAGAAATGCTATTCTTTCTTTTTCTTTGCTTTTTTCTGGAAATAAGCAATGTCCCTGTAGCAGCCACTCAATGTTCACCTCCTCTTTTGTACCAATATAACTCTTCCATCTCACAAATTTGGACCAATTGGGCTTTCAATTCATATCTTAGCCTCCATTCATTAGTTCCAGCTTTGCTATCAATGACAGACATATCTTATATTTACTAATTGGAAGCACCATACGAGGCTCCACGTTAATTCTTGTGCAAAAAAGGTTTGTGGTATATATTTTAATTCATTAGCTATAAACTAATAAATTCATGATTTAAGGCAGAAAACAATTCGTAGCTAGCAATGCAAAAATACGTAAAATAATTTTTTTTAAGTATGCAATTTGCAGACCAAACATTTCTAACTTTAATTATGACCTATATATATAATGCAAAAAATATTTGCTAGCTTTGATAATGGCCTATAGAAACCCTTTTGTATTGTTTTTTAAATAACATATATAAACGACATTGTATTCTTAAAACGTATTGGATTAGAATATTTTAGATTGTTATTTTTCAGGGGCTGAGCAAATGTTATTTCTAAGTCGACCAAGATGCAGCATAAAAAAGAGAGTAAATGATCTGTGACATCTATTTGCACATCTCAAAGACTAAAATCCACATAATTTTCAAGTTTTGTAACCATCTAATTCTTCATCAATAAAGAATCAACACTTCTCATCATTTACTAATGGATAAGAAATTTTTATTTACTAAAGAATGTACACTCACAACCATTTATAATACTTTATGCCCTACGAGAAGAGTAACGACTTAAACTATTCTGAAAGAGCATATTTTTTAATTACTGACAAATTGACAAAGGTAACTGAGACAAAATTTATAGTTGCAAAAAATGTGTTGTTTTACAAAAATATTAATCAATTTGTATCTTTCTATTTTTCAATCATAGTTTTTTTGAATTACTACCAAGAATTAGGCATTAACTTCCCATTTTGTACTAGACATACATCAATTTATGCTAGCCCGTGCAGCTGCACGGGTTGACGACTAGTAGTAGTAATTAGAATGGATTTACTTCTTTTATTGTCACTAGCATCTTTTCCCTTCCACCCTCTCTAGAACTTCTTGAAGCCCTAAGACAATTGTTGCCAACAGTCTGGAATGGAACATTTGCAATAGTTCATGTAGGCCATTTCTATAACAACATATCTCTAAACCCTTTCAGGGATGGTTCAAAGCAAAACTTAGTGGCAGTCCATATCTTCCCCAGAGTCTAGAAGTAAAGCACAATGATTTGAACCTCCTTGCAAGAGGAATAATAAAACTTTGGGAATAAATCCTCATAAGTTGAAGAAACCAGAACGCTATCCAAAATTGGGTCATGCTACTATTAGAATGGAAAAGGGATAAGTAAATAAACAAGAGAGGCTAGTGTTTATCCAAAGTAAAGAGCCAGGCCATCTTGTCAAGCAAAGGAAATGCTTTCCATACATGGCAGCGAAGAAGATAAGGGTAAGTGCGTCAAAGAAAGGTGTGTTGCATGGGATTCATTAACAAAGGGATAGGGATAAGGGGTCGCGCGTCCAAGACAACCTTTCATTTTGTTGCGCCATGGAATCCCCATCTTCCAATTCCTCTTATAGAGACCGTTAACTCACTTGCCTTATTTTTAGATTACTTCAAAGCCAAAAACAAGACAACGGGAAGTCACCAGATCTTTGCCAATGGCGACAATGGATGGCGTGGGCACATCTACAAACCGCAAAAAAAACCCACACAACCAGCTGGTATAGTTTCCAATATTGATATGTAGTAGTACTAGTAGAAGGTAGTTCACTTTAGAGTTCTAGCAATGTTGATGATAGCAACACAAAAAATAATCCCCATTTGAGTTGATTTTGTAGGACATTCTAGTATTTAATCTAGCCAATGTGGATCCTAATCCAGGTACAAGGAACCAAATTGATGAGTATGCAACCCCGGAAATACGAGGGATGTTGTAGGTGTGGTGAGGTTTCTCCTTTTGCAAGGTCTAGCTTTTCGTTGGCACTATGCGATTAGCACATCCAAGATCAGGGGCAATTTCCTTCAGATGTTGGATTGGTATGCGTCAAAATGCAAGGATGTTGCCGATGTGGTCAATGAAATGTTCCTGGCAATCATCCAATGACTTTTCATATGATCCAAAAAAATTGTGCAGAAATGTGCATAAGTGACTACAAAAGTGATTGTGAATGAGTTTGGCGATGGTAATTTCTCTCTGTGTGTGGACGAGTCTCGTGATGTATGGTTAGACATCAAATTATTGTAATTGTGAGGTTAGTTATTTGGATTTTACACTTCCATATTATTACCATCCCCTTGCACATCTATTCTAATTTATATGTTGTTGATTGTAGGCCCATGAACCAAAATGGGGAGTCTTTGAAAATGTTGCTTGGTGTTGAGCATGTTGTTAATACTACATCTGCTTCTTAGTAAAGATCATTGGATGAAATACTTACTAAACATAATTTATCCATGTCAATATTGAGAGGACAAGGATGTGATGGTAATATGCATGGAGAACTTAATGGTTTGAAGAATTTGATTCTAGATGCCAACCCTTATGCTTTTATGTGAATTTTTTGCCCACCAAGTTCAATTGGTGGTTCTTGGTGTTATTAAAGGAGTTCTAGCTGTTAGTGATTTCTTTGGTTATACAAACAAGATTTTCAACATGGTTAGTGCTTCTTATGAATGATTACAGTTTGCAAATCCAAATAGTTGAGTGCATTCAACCATTATACAATTCTAGTTGCACATACTCTCTTTTTAGGTAAGTGCCTCATATAGGTGGAAAGATGCATTGTCGAGGAATCATCATAACAACTTGGTTTCACAATTAGAGAGAGGGGAGATTATGCCAAGGAAAGGCCAAATATAAAGAGAAACCTGTTGATATACATTGGGGGTCACACCACAAAACTCTAATCCAGATCTTTCAAATGTGGAATTCTATAGTCGAAGTGATTCATGGTATCGCTATGATAGTGATTGAGGTTTGGCTTCATGCTATATAATAAACATGGAAACCTTTTAATTTGTTTTTATCTTGCATTTGATGCTTCTAGTGCTTGGTCTAACTAATGATCTGCAAGAAAAATATCATAATACAATTGGCGCTATAAGCATGATTGTCTCGGTGAAGAGTCTATTACAAAAGTCGAGAGATGATGGGTGTGGGAGCCTCTCTTGATGGCTACTACTAGCTTATGTGCTGCAGAAATTTTGTAGTGCCCAATATGGATGACAAGGTTTCAGCTAGAGGTTGCCCAAGAAGCTCAAGAAAAATAGTTACTTGCTTCCATCATTACAAGGTGACCATATTCAATGACGTGTTGGATAGAATCATAGTTGAGATGTATAATTGATTTAGTGAAATTTCCATGCGGTTGTTAAAGTGCATTGCCTTCCTTGATCCTAGAGACTCATTTAGCAAATTTGATCACTATAAGCTAGTTGAGCTTGCAAATATGTACTCTATTGATTTCTCTTCTCAGGAGTATTGTATATTAATTGATCAACTCAACATATAAATTGAGGTGGTGAAAAGAAGTCCTGAATTCTTGGCTTGTGATAGTTTGAGTTTGCTTGCTCTAAAGTTGGTACAACCTAGACACCATTTGGTATTTCCATTGGTTTATCGCCTCATTACACTTGCATTGATATTACCGGCGGCAACAACATTAATTAAGAGTGTTTATTCATCCATGAATATTATTGAAACCAATCTTTGAAATAAGATGGGTGATGAATGGCTCAATGATCTTATGGTTTGCTTTGTTGAGCGCGAGATATTTGCCAAAATCAATGACGAGCAGACTACGACACATTTTCATGCTTTGAAGCAACGTCGAGGCTAGCTATCTCGACCACCTTGTGATATTTCTACAACTACATCTTAGATATATTAGTCCAATCTTATCAAAATCTACAACTCGCTTATCACACTCGTGCAAATATTTAGATTCTATTTTTTGCTTCACATGTTGTAGGTGTCACTTGGCATCGTGTTAGTAGTTTCATAGATATTTTTTAAGCTTTTCCATATATTTTTTATGTTTTATCCTCCGTATGTAATTGAATTCCATGAGTTATTTTTACGGTAAACTCCACGAGTTTTAGTTCAATAGACTTATGATATGTCTCCAATGTATCTATAATTTTTTATCGTTCCATGCTATTAGTATCAATTTTGTATGCTTTATATGCCATTTTATATTATTTTTATGGACTAACCTATTAACTTAGTGCCCAATACCAGTTCTTGTTTTTTGCCTATTTCTTTATTTCGCAGAAAAACCATACCAAACAAAGTCCAATCACGATGAAACTTTACATGATTTTCTAGACTAGAAGATAACCTAGAAGCTTTGGGGAGAGACCAGAGGACTCCCAAGGGAGTCAAAAGCTCAAGGAGAGCGCCCCTAGGGGGAGGGCCGCCATCAGCACTTGTGGCGCCCATGTGGCTCTGATTGATCTAATTCCTGGTCTATAAATTCCTTAAATGCAGAAACCCCCAAAGTGAGACCCGAAACAAATTTAACGCCGCCGCAAGCCTCTGTTGTTCCGTGATCCCATGTGGAGGACTTTTTTGGTACTTTGCCGGAGGGGAAAACCATTGGGGAGGCAATCTTCATCAACATTGCTGCCTCCATGATGACGTGTGAGTAGTTCCCATAGGACCTATGGGTCCACTCCATAGTAGTAGCTAGATGGCTTTCTCACGCTCTCTTTGATCTTCAATATAATGATCCGTTCCGAGATCTATTCGATGTAACTTTTGCGGTGTGTTTGTTGGGATACGATGAATTGTGGGTTTATGATAAGATTATTCATTGAAAATATTTGAGTCTCTTGTGATATTTATATATGTGTGATTTTATAGCCTTGTATTCCTCTCCGATATATCTATCTCTTTTGGACAATTAAATCGATTTATCTTCAGTGGAGAGGTGCTTGGTAGTAGGTTAAATTTTGCGGTGTCCTTACTTTGTGACAGGAGGAGTTGCAAGGTAGTGTTGCTACTAAGGGTAAAATGATCGGGCTAGAACATATTAATTGATCTTGCTTTGTCTACATTATGTCATCATGCTTCAAGCATTACTCTGTTTATTATAAACTTAATACCTTGCGTTGCATACTAGATAGCGGTCAAGGGGTGGAGTAATAGTAGTAGGTGTCAGTAAGATTAAGGGTCTACTTATCACAGACGTATTGCCTTAATATTGATCATGCCATGAAGAATCATAATAACTACGAGCTTTTCTATCAATTGCCCAATAGTAATCTGTCTACCCATCCTTGATACACTACTGCAGGATGCTGCTAACGCGACACTACATTTAGAGACCCTTCGACAAAACTGTGTGCGATGCATTAATCACGAACGGTGATGTAAAAAACCATAAAAAAAGATGCAAAACGTTTGCGATGTCGGATACATCAAACATGGTTCATATTTTAGTTGCTTGTGCGATGCAGGGCATACGATTCAGTTCAATGAACTGTTTGTGATGAGGCAAAAGAACAGAAACGGGCAGCTAGATGAAGGTGTGTGCTATACACGACATGCTGTTCACTCGGATTAACTGTTTGTGATCAGGCAAAACAACAGAAACGGTCATCCAGATCAAGGTGTTTGCGATTGAGGGCATACACATAATACAGATGAACTGTTTGCGATTAGGGAACACAACAAAAACGGTCAGCCAGATCAAGGTGTCTGCGATTGACGGCATACAATTCACACGGATGAACTGATTGCGACTAGCCACAACAAATAAAAACAGTTAGATAGATCAATGTGTGTGCGCTAGACGAACATATTCTAATTAAAAGATGCGTGCGCGATGGTAAAAACGGGCGCGCACAGTTGATGGAACAAGATGTGTGCTGACGTCGCCTATTGCGGTGCACCCTATGGTGTAAACGCCACGTACGCAGCCGAGAACATGTGCCCACATTATGCCGTCCGGGAATAGTGCTGCACTTAGAATTTATAGAACTGTCAATAAATTTTGAGTCTGCGTCTCGTCACATTCCAAATTACTACCACGCTATATTTAATTACAAACCTGTTCACATCGATCAAAACCTAAACGGCTTCCCACTTAGGAGCGTATCAGTACTCGGTTATTAATACTACCTACTCCAAGATGACTGCACATTCCTCATCAACTCCTCATTCACAAAAACAAACAAGTCATTCATCGTCGTTCCCTTGCGTTTGCCATGGCCCGCATGAGTTCTAGGTCGAGAGATTACTACGAGGAAGAGGCAAGCATGGAAGCGGAATCACGAGAGATGTCCCGCCTTGCTGCGATAGCAGCCGACATGTCTCGCCGTATGGCCGTAGCAGCATAGAGGTCCCGCCGCGCCGCCGAAGCAGCACAGAGGTCCCGCCGCGCCATCGATGCCGCGGACTAGTCCGGCCGCACCGCGGAAGCAGCAGAGATGTCTCGCTGCACCATGAATGTAGCAGAGATGTCCTCCCACGCCACGGCCGCCTGAGAAAATGTCTTGCGGGCATGCGAGGACTCTCATAGGCGCATGTGCGCTATGCTCGATGACCTGATGGGTCGGATCTCTGATTGGATGAAGCTGCAGGACGAGATGAATGCCTCGTTTGAAAATGCTACTAGCGTAATCCGGGGACTAGGGGAGGACAGGGCGAAGCTCCGCACCGAGCGTGCCCAGCTGAGGGTGAATATTGCCAGAATGACAAAGCAGCACGAGGAGACCACTGCCTTGTTGAAGAGGACCGACATCATCATCAAGAAACTAATGGACGAGAATGCCATGCTCCGCATCAAGCGCCAAAGGCTGGTGGAGGAATCCGTGGATGCTCTCAAGCAACATCTTGAGGACATGAAAGAGCTCATTACCACTCGCCGCGAGCACTAGTCTCCACGGTCTGCAGCAACGCATCAAGAAAGTAGAGATCCGCGAGCCAGATCGTTGTCTGTGTCTTCCTTCTTCTTTTGCCCTTGTGTATTTCGGGCGTTGCCGCATGTTGCTTTTTAAATTATATTCCTAAATATGTAAGACAATTATTATCCAATGTCATCGTCCTTATATTCATCAGTCTTGCTATAAGTCCCAGTCGATGCTATATAGGTCCGTCGGATCTTACATCAAGATCCGTGCAAAACTTTCTTTTCAGATTTCCTTTTTTCTCTCTTAAATCTCAGTCGACTGAGACATAGCAACGCCATTAAATAGGGGCTCGGGCCCCATTAATGGAGACGTTGGGAGAGAGGTGGGCCGTGGGCGGCGGGTAGAGGTCAAAGGGCTCTCCTCCCGATGAGCATGCGCAGGGGTCTGATCGCACGCCTCCCGTACTCAAATAACTACCTCACACGAAACCTCCTAGCCAGTAAAGAAGGGGACACGTGGCGGCACGTAAATGGTAAGTAGAATGCCCACAATTTCAACAATACTTGTGCTTCCGATTGTAATGTGATAGCACTTGTTCCAAAATGACTTTGTTGATTGTTAATGTGTGCGCCTTTGCAAATCGGACACAAAATGTACCACAACATGTCGGTGCCATGTCATGACACCATGCTAAGTTTCATGATTTTCAGGCGAGTTTTGGATTTACGGGAATTTTAATACAAAGTTTCTCAATGTTTCCGGCCAAGCCAAGACGCCCATGTGTTTGAATTCCATTCCCATTTCTTGCATGTGACCTAGAAATTCTCCCAAGTACACATAAATGATTTTCAATTAACTTTGGCGCATTGAAGCATGTGCTTGTAATTCAAATTTGAATTATGTGCATTAAATGCCTGGAAATTCGATTATTTTATAAAAAAGGCCAAATGAACCCGGAATAATTCCAAAATTTAGCACAGAACTCCTATTGGTCTAAGCTGCCTGTGTAAAAAAACAAGGTGGGAGAAGGCAGTGTATGTCATTTCGCACACGGAGGTGACACGTTCTCTCTCGGAACCACGAGCCTTCTTGAGAGAAGGTCCGGTTTGCAAGAAGCTTATACTAAAGCTTGTCCTAATTCGGCCAAAAAATTTACCACAACATGTTGGTGCCATGTCATGATAGCATGCCAAGTTTCATGATTTTCATGCGTGTTTTGGATTTACAGGAATTAAAAAACCAAGTTTCTCAATATTTCCGGCTGAGCCACAATGCCCAGATGTTTGAATTTCATTCTCATTTCTTGCATGGGACCTAGAAATTCACCCAAGGAAACACATGTGAGTTTTCAACCAACCTTGGTCCACTGGAGCATGTGCTTGTAGTTCAAATTTGAATTATTCACACTAAATGCCCAGAAACTCAATTAATGCATAAAAGGGGCCAAACAAACCCGGAATAATTCCAAATTTTAACATGACACTCATATAGTTCTATGTTTCCTCTATAAAAAATCAAGGGGGGGTTGGGCAGCGTATGTCATTTTGCACACAAAGGTGACACGTTCCCTCTCGAAACCATATGCCTTCTTGAGAGAAGCTCCAATTTGCAAGAAGATTATACCAAAACTTGTCCCAATTTGGCAATTTTTTACCACAACATGTTGGTGCCATGAAATGACACCATGCTAAGTTTCATGACTTTCAGGCGAGTTTGGGATTTACAGGAAAACCAAGTTTCTCAATGTTTCCGACCGAGCCACGATGCCCAAATGTATGAATTTCATTCAAATTCACCCAAAGACACACATGTGATTTTTCAACAAACTTTGGTGCACTGGAGCATGTGCTTGTAGTTCAAATTTGAATTATGCACATTAAATGCCTAGAATCTCAATTAATGCATAAAAATGCAAAACGAACCTGGAATAATTCCAAATTTTAACACGACACTCATATAGTTGCATGTTCACTATAGATAAATGTTCTAGCAATTCAAACACCATCCTTTCCCTCAGTAACACCATTTTGTCTTTCAAAATAGTATGAAAAAATCAGGTATACCACAAACAGTTTACTAGCAAGAATCGTGTGGGATGCGATATAAAATATCTTGGCGCACCGTCTTGTCTGGCTTACGCAGGAAACTTCGTCGTCTACAGTCCACCGCCCGCGCTTGAACCACACTTGCGTGCCAGTTTCTCGCGGCACCGAGCAAAATTTTTCTGCCACCGTGGAAATATCTATCTCCCTGTCCCCCCACCAAAAGCCACATTTCCACTGTTCCTCCTCGCTTTCCATGTTCAAACCTTCACTGCTACTTCCTGGCAGCACTGCCTCCTCGCTGGTGACCCTTCTTCTTGCTGCGTGGCCTCGTCGATATGGTCAGGTAATCCACATCCCACCCACACCATCCTCCTCCTTCCCCGTCCCACATGCCCCGACGGACGGTGCAACACCTTCCACCAAAAACACTGGCCCCGTCCTCCAATTAAGCGCCGCCCATAGCCATTTTGCACGTAGTATAACATGGAGCTCAGTAGCATCTGGCAGTGGAGAAGCAAATAGTGG
Organism: Triticum urartu; assembly: GCF_056163025.1. Taxonomy (NCBI): domain Eukaryota; kingdom Viridiplantae; phylum Streptophyta; class Magnoliopsida; order Poales; family Poaceae; genus Triticum; species Triticum urartu. The sequence goes on along the minus strand of NC_141879.1, from coordinate 143,329,562 downwards.
CCGAACGCGTGTACGAGGTCGCTATGGCTGCCATGCGTGCCAATCGCCAGATCTTGGAGGAGCACCTCGTAGTCGAGACCACCGTCGACACCGCCACACGGTTGTCTACATTAAAATAATGTTTGTTCTGTTTTCTCGAGGCCACCACCAGTGCCTTCTAGTGATTTGTCCTCCGTAATGTTAATATGCAATCTGATATTCTGAAATGTAATGTTCAGTTAACAATTTGGTCCAACAATTGCTACATTTCGTAGTACTATTCTCAAGCATTCTTGGTTTTGTTAAGTATCTTATCTTCTAGTATATGTTATATTGTGCAATGTCGTGCTCAGTTAACTGTTTTGGTTCATTTGGCCTGCTGTCTAGTTAACTGTTTGGTTCAATTGCGCTGTTTGGTTCAATTCTGCAATTTGATTTTCATTTGTTGTTGGTGCAATTCTGTATTGTTATGCATGTGAGAAATAAATCGAATTTGGTTGTACTCAATACATATTCTACTGATAGTATGGCAACTCTCAGTTAACCTGATCAAGATCTTCCTTATATTTGTTGCAGGGAAACAATGGGAGACATTGCGGTTTACCATCGAGGTTTGCTCATGCATGGTCCTTTCGCTAATAACACATTATTGTGCATTTGCAAGAATCATTCTAATATTTAGGCTTCTTACAATTTGGTCTTGCACATGTAGGTCCTGCTATCAGAGGCTTAGACCCACTATTCGACCCATTTTGCATATGGGGAAATGAGATGTCCATGGATATCAGTCAAGTCAAGAAACTCAGAAAGATTGTCAGGATAAAGAAACTTGGGACGAATAACAGCAAGATCTTTGTTTGCACAATCAAGAAGACATCAGTTAACTATAGGATGGTACTGACTCTTTTACCTTCTTTTTGCCCCTTGCGCCATTTCAAAATTTATAACAACAATTTATGCATATCTTTGTTTTGAGTAATTTTTAAAGTACTTCACCGATTATTACCTCTCAAACCACCTTGATGGTCAAGAGGTGAGGAAGGTATTCATTCAACACCCATGGTACAATATTGAAGTCTTTCTGAAGAGGACGAAGGTTGGGCAGGCAATTATCCATAGCCACTGGCCTAAAGTTCCAAGGACATTCAACACCACTGAAGGCTCAATATCCGCCTCCCTCTTCTGTAGTTTCCCAGATGAGATTCATCTATCTATTTACCGTGTATGATGCTAATTTTCTAAAGGTTTTCGATGTTGCATGTGAAACTTGGTGCTGTTGTGTAATGGCATAGCTAGCTATATCCCTCCTTGGTGTAATTGAGTGCTGAAGCTATCTAATGTAATTCGACTATGAAATCCTGGTTGCCATTATACGAATATAAAATATATGGTGTGTTTTATAAGAAATGTCAATATGATTACTACATGGATTATCAATAATAGGCTAACTACCCTGCTTATTGGGGTTTTCTATTGCAGACGGTTACCTAGACAACACCATGGGTGATGGACTCAAACAATGCACAAGGTTTCTAGAAAGTAGGCGTGTTGGATAAACTAACAATCACACATGACTTCCGGCAGAGAACTGTTTGCGTTAGGCCACCTTGCACAAACATTTCCACACAAAAAACTGTGTGTGATATACATATGAACGAAAATATTTTTCTGGTATTCACTGTGTGGGATGTATATAGGAACGGAAACGATTGGGCTTCAATGCCTTGCCCGACCCCACACGACCTCATTTTGCCCTCGACGGTTTTTGGGTCATGTGGGAAGGACCCCCCTATCGCACACACTCACTAGGCGACGGTTTAAAACTCCATCATGGAAAGGGGTAAAACCCGTTTGTATAGCATGTCTCTGTACCAGTGATATGCTCATGAGAGAGATGCCTCTAGTGAATCTATGGCCCGTGGGTCCATATTCCATATTTACTAAAACCCTAAAAGTACATGCTGCAATTTATTTCCTTCTTATTTTTCTTTTGTTTTATTTTATCTATCTACCACTATCAGATTTAATCCTTACAATTGGCGAGAACAAGGGGAATGACAACCCTCTTACATTTGTTGGGTGCAAGCATTTCCTTTATGTGTGTAGGTACTGTTTACCATGTTTGTGTGGTGTCTCCTACTGGTTCGATAAACCTTGGTTCTTGGCCAAGGGAAATACTATCTACTACTATACTACACCACCCTTCCTCTTCGGGGAAATCCCAACACTATCACAAGTAGCAGAAGAATTTCTGGCACCATTGCCGCCAATACTTCACCAAACAAATACAGGTTCCTTCGCTCACATTTATCATTTGCTTTTTTTCCTTTCTTTGCCACTTGCCTTTTTATTTGCCTTCTCTTTTGCATCTCTCCGAACATATCTAAAAGAACTAAAATAACAAAAATATTTAGGCTGCTATCGTTGCTTGAGTCACCACCATGTCTACTAAAAAAATACTAAGTTGTGAAATTTCTCAAATACTAATAATAATGATTTTATTAGTAAACCAATTGCTCCTCCCGCCACTAGTGCAGAGTCATATGATATAAAAGCTCCTCTGTTAAATCTTGTTATGAAAGAACAATTGCTGGAAATCCTATTGAAGTTGCTGCATCCCATCTTAATACTTTTGTTGTATTATATGATATGGAAAAAATGAAATATTTGGATAATGATATTATGAAATTTAAATTATTTCCTTTCTCACTTAGAGGTCGAGCTAAAGCGTGGTTTTCATCTTTACATAAAAATAGTATTCATTCATGGAACAAGTGTAAAGATGCCTTTATTGCTAAATATTTTCCTCTCTCTTAGATAATATCTCTTAGAAATCAAATTATGAATTTTTTCAGCAACATGAGCAAGAACATGTTGCATAATCATGGGAAAGAATGAAATTAATGATTAAAGATTGTCCCACGCATGGATTATGTTTATGGATGATAGTACAAAGTTTTTATGTGGGACTCAACTTTGTTTCAAGAAACCTTCTAGACTCAATTGCAGGTGGAACATTTATGAGAATAACACTTGGAGAGGCCAGCTTCTTGACAACATGATGGAAAATTACTCCCAATGGCACACTGAATGCGCTCCAACTAGTAAGAAGGTAAATTTTGTTGAGGAAGTATCCTCTTTGAGTGAGAAAATTGATGCTATCATGACTATGCTTGCTACTAAAAAAATGCTCTAATTGATCCCAATGATGCTCCATTGTGTACTTTGATTGAGAAAAATAATAATGCTATTGATGTGAATTTTAGCCCAATGAATATTTTCAATAATAAAGCTTATAGAGAGAACTTCAATAATCCTAGATCGCACCCCGGTAATACCTCTAATAATTATGGTAATTCATATGGTTATTCATATAATAATTATAGGATACCTTCTGAACTAGAGAACAATACTAAAGAATTTATTGGTTCTCAAAAGACTTTCAATACTATGATTGAAGAACAATTGACTAAAGTTGACGATATGTCTAGAAACACGGATAGACTTGTGCATGATGTGGATATTCTTATAATAAAAAAATTCCACCTAATAAGGATAAAATATCTGAATCTTTAAAAGCTATCCGAGTCTCCATTGATGAAAGTAGAAAAAGAACTGAAAGGCTAAGAGCTAGACGTGAATTTCTAGAAAGAAGTTTGCATATGTTTTCCATGATAACAATAATGAAGAAGTTAAAATGATTGGTGTGTCATCTATTGAGTCTCTATTTACTAATATCAAACTTGATGAAGGGATTGGAGATGAGTCAACTTTAATTAAGAGGTGTCCCGATAATTCGGAGGGTGATGATCATAATGCTAAAAATAATAAAAGTGGGTTTGAAGAGGTTAAAACTTTAGATAGTGATGTGCCCACTACTTTGTATTACAAGGACTTCCATTTTGATAGCTGATCTTTAATTGAATATATTTCCTTCTTGCAATCCATGATCAATTCACCTAATGCCTATGAACAAAGCAAAGTTTTTACTGAACATATCGTAGAAGCTCTTATTAAATCTCATGAAGAGAAACTTGGAATAGAATTAGCTATATACGAAGAAAGTTGCATGATGAATGGGAACCAACAATTAAAACTAAAATTAAATATTATGAGTGCAATGCTTTGTGTGATCTAGGATCTAGTGTTTCTACTATGCCAAAAGCTTTATACGATGTCCTAGGTTTCACTAATATGGATGAATGGTCTTTAAATTTGCACTTAGCGAATTCTACAATTAAAAATCCCTTGGGATAGAATTAATGATGTGCTCATAATTGCTAATAGGAATTATGTACCCATGGAGTTTATTGTGCTTGATATTGGATGTAATCTTTCTTGTCCCATTATACTTGGTAGACCATTTCTGAGAACCATATGTGCAATAATTGGTATGAAAGAAGGTAATATATGGTTCAATTTCCATTAAAAAGGAATAGAACATTTCCCAAGAAAGAAAATAAACCTCCTTATGAATCTACAATGAGTACCACCCATGGTATTGCTTTGAAGGATGACAATACATGATACTATGCATTATGCCTAGCTAGGGGCATTAACAATAGCGCTTGTTGGGAGGCAGCCCAATAGTAATCTTTACTTTTATTTTATTTTTTGTGTGTCAACAAGATTATTGCTACTGTAATTATTATGTTTGTATCTTTTCTTATGAATTTTGTACCAAGTAAAGCCTTTAGGATTATTTGGATGATTGCTGATTTGATCCTGTGTACAGAAACTTCCACATCCAGTATTGGAATTATCATTCTATACTCAAACATGATAAAATCCTAAAAAATTAAACATTATTTAACTTCAATTTTTTTACATTGTCCTAATTTTTCAGAATTTTTGGAGTCTTGGAAGTACGACTAAAATTTCCATCATATTACGTATTGTTTTGTTTTAGACATATTCTGTTTTTATTGCATAGTGTGCTTGTTTTGATATTTCTATTGATTGTATTGGGGGTATAAGTCATGGAGATGATAGAATACAATAGTTATTATGCACAAACAATTATGAATATATTTATGACAGTACCTATGTTAATGATTTATTTTATTATACTAATGAATCTCACTAGGTTTTGTTGAGTTTGTGTGATTGAAGTTTTCAAGTTTTGGGTGAGATGACGATGGATGAAAGAAGGCATCCCCTCTTTTGTTGAGTTTTGTGGCAAGAACCTAAGCTTGCGGATGCCCAAGGCACCCCAAGGTAATATTCAAGGAATATTCAAGCATCTAAGCTTGGGGATGCCCCAGAAGGCATCCCCTCTTTCATCTCCAATCTATGGTAATATCACTCGGATTTTTCACCACATGATGTGTGTTTTTATTGGAGCGTCGTGCATTTTTATTTTATTTTTTTGCTTCTTTCCACAATCATTGTTTCCGATCACACCAATTATGAGAGACGCACGTTCATCATAATTTATATAATGCTCATTGAACTTCACTTATATCTTTTGAGTTGAGGCAATTGCTAATGTTCTTCACTTATATCTTTAGAGCACGACGATACTTATATTTTATAGAAATCAATTGCACTCTCATTCTTCACTTATATCTGTTTTAGAGTTGAATAGGTAGTGGTAATTTGCATGAGTTATATGGTTGGTCAAAAAATGATAGGTATACAAGAGTGGTATAATAAAAACTTTCATGTAGATAACTTAATATGATGTGTTTGATTAATGATATTGAGGTTATAATATGAAGGTTTACTAGTTGATAAACATTGTTTAGTAAAACATATCGGTCTTAAGGTTTGTGATTTCTACCTCATTAAAGTGTCGGTTATGGCATGTCGTGGAAGTTGGAGCATAATTTATCCTTGATTGATATCCATTATGTTGTTGGATCAAGGGCGCGTGATTGTTAAATCCTACCAATCTCCTCCCTAGGGAATGCATGTAGTACTTTGCTTCGAGGGCTTATAGATTTTCACAATAAGTATATGAGTTCTTTTATGACTGATGTGCGTTTTTGGACTATAAGCACTTCCACCATTCCATAATTTGCTAGCCTCTTTAGTACCGTGCATTGCTTGTTCTCACCTCGAAACTTGGTGCAAACTTTGCCGGTGCATCCAAATCCCATGAAATGACTTGCTCTTTCACACGTAAGATTATATATCCTTCCTCAAAACATCCACCATACCTACCTATCATGGAATTTCCATAGCCATTCCAAGATATTTTGCCATGCAACTTCCACCGTTACCATTCACATGACTTGAGCATTCATTGTCATTTTGCTTTGCATGAGCATATAGAGCTGACATGATATTTTGTGGCAAAGCCACCGTTCATAATTGTTATACATGTTATGTTAGATCATTGCACATCTTGGTACACTGCCATAGGCATTCAAATGTAGTCACATCGTTCAGTTTATCTACTTGTAAGTAAGTAGAAGTGTGATGATCATCATTATTAGAGCATAATCCCAGTAAGGTAAAGAATGATGGAGACATATGAGTCCTTGAAAAAGTGGGGATGAGGTTCATGATATTGTTCTAAAAAATGAGAGAACAAAACAAAAAAATAAAAAAAGAGAAAGGGCAATGTTACTATCCTTTTACCATACTTATGCTTTAGGTTAGCACCATCTTCTTCATATAGAGAGTCTCCATGATTTTTCACTTTCATATACTAGTGGAATTACATTATAGAACTTGGCTTACATATTCTGATGATGAGCTTCCTCAAATGCTCGAGGTCTTCATGAGTAAGCAAGTTGGACGCACACCCACTTAGTTTCATATAGAGAGCTTTCATACACTTTAGATCTACTGCATCTGTTGCATGGCAATCCCTACTCCTTGCATTGATATCAATTGTAAGGCATCTTCATTGCGTAAGGATACGCTAAGTTGATGCGAGACTTCCTCATCTCTTGTCTTCCCTTTTAAACACCTACCATCATTCTCTTTGCCATCCAAAGTGCTAAGTCCATGGTTCACGCTCATGTATTGGGTGGAGTTGAAAAAGCTAAAGCGATAAAAAGTATGATACAATTGCTTGGTTTGGCATTGGGGTATTCATGATTTATACTTTATGTTAGGAAGACCAAGCTATGCCATGCATACATGATTAAATGAGTAGGAATAACATTCTTTAGCACTCTTTATTTTGAAGGGTGATGATTATTTTCTAGCATTCTTGCATATTATCTTTTTATATCTATTAAGTCATCGCTTCACGACATTCATACCGAAATGAATTACACTATTAAGACATGTTAGGTAGCATTTCACATCAAAATTCTGTTTTTATCATTTACCTGCTCGAGGACGAGTAGGAATTAAGCTTGGTGATGCTGATGTGTCTCCAACGTATCTATAATTTTTGATTGTTTCATACTATTATATTATCAATATTGTATGCTTTGTATGACATTTTATATTATTTTTTTGGACTAACCTATTAACTTAGTGCCTGGTACCAGTTCCTGTTTTTTACCTATTTCTTTGTTTCACAGAAAAATCATACCAAACAAAGTCCAAACACGATGAAACTTTACAGTGATTTTTTGGGACCATAAGAGACCCTAGAAGCTTCGATGAGAGACTAGAGGACTCCTGAGGGAGTTACAAGCTCAAGGGGCATGCCCCTAGGGGCACCATCAGGACTTGTGGGGCCCTCATGGCTTTGTTTGACCTAATTCCTGTCCTATAAATTCCCTAAAATCCAGAAAGCCCCAGAGAGAGAAATAACACAATTTTATCGCCACCACAAGCTTCTGTTCTTCCGCGATCCCATCTGGAGGCCTTCTCTGCTACTCTGCCGGAGGGGGAAACCATTGGGGAGGCAATCTTCATCAACCTTGCTACCTCGATGATGATATGTGAGTAGTTCCCACAGGACCTACGGGTCCATAGTAGTAGCTAGATGGATTTTCTCTCTCTTTTTGATCTTCAATATAATGGTCCCTTTGGAGATCTATTCGATGTAATTTTTGAGGTGTGTTTGTTGAGATCCAATGAATCGTGTGTTTATGATCAGATTATTCATTGAAAGTATTTGAGTATTTTCTGAGATTTATATATGTGTGATTTTATAGCCTTGTATTTCTCTCTGATCTATCTATCTCTTTTGACCAATTAGATCGATTTATCTTCACTGGGAGAGGTGCTTGGTAGTAGGTTCAATCTTGCGGTGTCCTTACTCTATGACGGGAGGAGTTGCAAGACATGTATTTGTATTGTTGCTACTAAGGGTAAAGTGATGGGGCTAGAACATATTAATTGATCTTGCTTTGTCTACATTATGTCATCGTGCTTCAAGCATTACTCTGTATGTTATGAACTTAATACCTTGTGATGCACGATGGATAGCGGTCAAGGTGTAGCGACCCGACCCGAATGGATCAAGTCTCTGTGCTTAAGTGTCATCCCTGGATCGGTATGCTGACACACATAGTACTCGAGGATTTATAACAGAGGTAAATCACATGTATAAGTAACGTAAATACTATTACCTCAATCCAAAAAGCGGAAGTGACAAGGTTGTAGATTCCCATCAACACCAACGGCAAAGTTGAGTGTAGAAATCGTAACCCTAACGTATCACTTACTCATCGTAAGAAATCCTGCAACATGAGACGTTGCAGCCACAAAGGGTCAGTACATTGAATGTACTGCCAAATTCACACCAGAGGATAATGATGAAAAAAAAGGCTACCACTACATGCATATTTGGCTGGTGGAAAGGCTCTAGGGTTATAATGTTTTTGCGAAAAGCCAATTTTTCCCTACTACAAAGGAATAAATTTTATTTAACTATCATGGTGGTTGTTAAACATTGAGAATGGTTGACAGCATTCTCAATCCCAATTAAATATCATCATTAAAACCCAACAATATTCATTTAAAGTAACGTGATGAGATTCACATGATAATTCAGGTACTAGATACTCAAGATGTCCATAACCGGCGACACGGCTAATCATGATTAGTTTATACACTCTGCAGAGGTTTGCGCACTTTTCCCCACAAGACTCGATCGCCTCCGTTTGGTTTCTCGCACTACATGGTGTTTGAGAAGACGGATGACCAAGACATAGTCTTTCAGAAGCGCTAGCACCTTACGATGGATAGACCGTTACACCTACTTTCCCCTACATCTGCTAGTCTACCATGTAAGAGTTCGCACGACTTGATCAACTATGCTAGAGCCCATAATAGCTTGTGGCTGCACACGGAAGTTTCTAGTATGAATAATCTTATGATCCCTTTGAGCCTGGGTGGCGGTCCATAAAAAAACAGGCAATCCTGGTCTACCCAGGTGCCTAGACAGGCAATCCTGGAATAACCAGGTGCCTCAATCCACCCAGATGTGTGTTTAAGTTGCCACCTTAAGTAAACCATTAATTAACAATCTCACATCTGTCATGAATACTCTCAAAACCCAATCCACGTCTACGAGCATAGCATGGCACTATAAGCATAATGTAATAGTAACTCCCAAGGTTTGAATGCAGGGCAATAGGTTCCTACCTCATCAACTACTTCCCAATACCCACAATTTATCAATCCTACTCACGCAATGTTTGAGGGTGAAACTAATGCATAAAAACTGGGTATGAAAGGGGATATGATCAAAGTGTGAACTTTCCTGCAATGTTGATGAAGATGATTCGCACTCATAACTCTTGATAGATCTACTCGTCACACTCCGGTCAATCTATCATAAGCAAGCAATAGTAACCACACATAAACAATCACTCAAAAGATCAGAAAGAACGAAGAAGACGATTCGGAAAACATCAAAACCAAGCAAATAACTTTTGCAGCATAAAACAATTTCTAATAGTACCAAAATTAAGTGAATTTGGCCTTATCAGAAAGTTTAGGTCAAGAGCTTCCATTTACAAAAAGAATCAACTCAAACGGAGCTATGAAACTCAAGTTATGACCAAACGAAGTTTGAATTCAAATCTGATCTAATTTAAATTTTAAACTTTTCAAAAACATGTTTGAGTTGGATTACTGGATAGAGGAGATCATAACGAAGAAGTGGGCGTTGGTTTCGTTGGATTTGGACAAACGAGTAAAAAGTTATGGCTATTTGAAAAATCAGTGCCAAGCTGTTTTACGAAAGAAAAAATAGCTACGGGCTAGGGTCTAATGTATAAATACGTAGACTAATTGATAATCTAATTATTTTATCATATTAGTCTAAAAATAATAAACTACGGAGGAATAAGAAGAAGAAAAAAAACAAAGAAAGATACCTTTATAAGGCAGAGAAAAGATGACTTTGGAGAGAAGAGAAAATTTCTAGAAGTCGCGCCGGAGAGAAGAAATATATTTTTTCTTAAATGAATCTAGTCAAACCAAAATATTGATTTAATCCGAATCGTATGATTTTTGAAGGCTCTATGGGTCTATATTTATTGATGGAAAAGAGGGCTAGGGGTCAAAGGCTAGGCAATGTGGGACTAAACGTAGACGAAAATATACGAAACAGAGAAGAAAAGAGGCGGATGGGCCTAAAGGCCTTCGGCCGGCTGCGCGCACGCTGCGGTGCAGTTTTTTTTTACAAAATTCGGCCTAAGAGAAATAAAAGGCTGGCTAGGCCTGGCCTAATTAAGAGAGAAAAAAACAATGGGGCGCCAGAAGCTATTATACTGCGCATGTAGGCGATAAATAAATATGGGCCGCACGTACAGTTTTTTTAAATAGAAACAGAAGGAAAATCGAATAACAAAATAAAATAAAAATTTTATATAGGCATATCATATATGAAAATTTCAGAAAAAGATTTTCTACCACATGAACATTTTCCTAGCATTAAATAAAATTCACACAAATTCAGATAATTCAAAGAGTGCTACTGGTCTAATAAAATCCAATAAAATCATTTTAAAAATATCAAAATGATTTCAAATTTATTTCTCTCCAATTTTTTGTTGTAGGGAATCATGTTACCCTAATTTCCATATATTTTATTTTTGGAGAAAAATAATTTGAATAAAATCCAAATAACTCCAAATTAAAAAAATAATTCCAAAAGACTTTGAATTTGATCCTTTGAAACTCCCAACTCATATTTCATATAATTTGAAGAAGTCATTTTATCTCCTCTCATGAAAATCATTGAGTTGCATAAAGTTTCAAAATTGGAAATATTTTCCAAATGAAATTCAAATATTTTCAACACCCCTTGTCATTTAAATAAATGGAAGAAGTCATGTCATCTTCTCTCGAGGGTTTCGTGGTGAAAAGAATTTGAATTCACGGAGATCACGAATGAAAAATGAAAGTTTGGGAAAGTCCTTTTATTCCCTCTCATTTAACTTTCAAAAATGTTTCGAATTTCACTCAATTTCACACAATCAATCAAACAATCAATCAAATCTATCTATTTATTATAACATTCCAAAATTTAGAATTTTGGGATGTTACAAACCTACCACCCTTAAAAGGAATCTCATCCTCGAGATTCGGAGAGGCTAGAAAGAAATAGGTTAGGTTCGGGGTCTCTTCAAAATTTCATCAATCGTCTCCGGGGTCTGGGGTGCTACCACCCTTAGAAGCATGGTTACTGTTCCATCAAAACTCATATACTCCATCCTTATTCTTGACAGTGTCGGTCTTCTCAGATCCTCGAGAAAATTCCTTCTCTGAGCTCTTCCGGTAGTGGCATAACCTTTTCCTCAATTCTTCTGTCTTTCATCTAGGTAAGGTTCTTCCGAGACTGGGTCTTCTTAGCTGACGGGTCTGGCGCCAATACTAATCAACTAATCGATATCTCATGGTGGTCAACAATTTATGGTTTCTCCTGCAGGAAATGGGTCTGGGTTGAGCCTCACCGTATAACCTACGGTTGGCAACAACTGCCTTGTACAAGGAGAAAAATACCTATACCATTCTAAGGCTTAAACAAGGTTTTGATCGTCGTCACTCTACTATAGGTAAGTCTCTCAGATTTACCATCCCACATAGCAAGGCGAATAATAAGAGTAAGTCGGTATGGTGATCAATCCATCCCGCACCCAAATCATTATCTTGTATACGGTTTAGCGAATCTCGCATTCTAACACTCGGTCATCCTCACAAGCATGGCAGAATTTCTCTTGTCGACGAACCAAGTTCGGATATATCCATAGATTCTGCAAGCCAGACAAACATCTAACGTTTCTTCACAACTCTCAGGTTTTGCGTTACTCCTATAAAATCGTCTGCCGACAAACGTAACTTCTTCCAGGGTTTTTCCTTCAGCAATAGTGTGCTTGCTTCTTGGCAGGTTCTGGGGCCTGTGGGTTATGGCCCATCTCATCACTTGTAGTCCTTGAACTTATCATCGGGCAACTGATCATTGTTCCAACTTCCAACTTCCTAGTATTCTTAAATCCATCCAATTGTACTGTCTTCCTTCCTTCTATTGGCACCAAACTAAGACATGATTACTCAGATTCATCATGGAGTTTCCATTGATCCATATTTCTGGCATCATACCTCCTTTATGTCCAATAGTAATTTATCTCTTCATACTCGTGTGATATCCCTCATTCCGAGATAAAAACTTATACTTATGAAGTCCATATTCCACTTCGTGGAACATCATTATCCTTTCCAGGGTCAAGCGTCCTTACACGGGAATATTGGCCATCTCTGCATGGCACTTCTTCAACTGGGAAACGTGAAACACATCATGAACTCCCGACAGTCCTTCGGATGACTCCAACTTGTTGGCCACTTCTCCCATACGCTCCAAAACTCGGTATGGTCCTACAAATCTTGGGGCTAACTGTCCCTTAACTCCAAATCGTTTAACTCCTCGCAGAGGGGACACACGAAGACATGCTCTGTCTCCAATTTCATAGACTACCTCCTTGAGTTTTTGACTCTACATAACTCTTCTTCCTGGACTGAGCTACCTTCAGTCTATCTCGAATCAACTTAACATTCTCTTCTGACTCCTTGATCACATTTGGTCCAAACAACTGACGGTCTCCAACTTCATCCCACACACTCTTGGGGCATCACACATATCGAGACAAAACTCGTATTCATTTTGTCTGAAATCCACTCAGTGGAGTATCCTTATCTTTTCCAGGGGTCAATGGTTCTTACAGGGTACTACACTCTTAAAATGCACAAATCTTCCATAGACCATATTTCTCATATCCTCAGAATGGCCAAAATTCTTCTTCATAGAGTAACAACTCATAAAATCCATATCAGTACCAACGATGCTAACTTTATTCATTCTCAAGTGATTACAATCTCTCGCTTTTCCATTACATGTCTCAACTCAACACCTCAATGTAAAAGAAAATGTTCTCACTTCTACTACTATACTTCTCACAGACTCAATTATTTATCACAAGTCTCCTTCTCTTTGGGATAATCTCTGGCAAAGTGCCCTGCTTCATTACAACGAAAACATATTACTTCTGACAAGTCTCGAGGTTTCCTTTTTGGGCAACTGTTGAGGTAGTGCCTTGACTCCTTGCACCTGTAATAGGTGATATGACTCAGATCCTTCCTGGAATCCACTCTGCTTCTCTTTCTGGACTTTTCCATTCCAATTAGGGCTTCTATTTCCTGCGGGTCATATTCTACTTCCTCTGTCGGGAATTCTACTAGATCCCCATTCAAACAATTTTGGGAGATGTGTCCTTCTTCTCTACATGAATAGCAAGACTTAGTGCAGGGTTTACTCGGGTCTTCTTTAGGTGTGTCCTCCATCTCTTCCTTCATCACAACTTATTCTAAAATTTCCATGAGGGCTCCTTTCATTACTTCTTTCTTCTGCTGGATGGTTCGTTGTATCATGGGATAAATGTGACACTGAGTAGGATAGTGGGTAGTCCCTTCACACAAGAAACAAGTAATCTGCCTAGTTGGGCATTCTTCAACTGGGTGACTTCATTCACAATTAGGGCATTCATCCTTGTGTTCTTTATGGGTGTGTCCTATTTCTCCACAAATCTTGTATGCACAAGGTTTCTTCATATCCTTTCCATAAGGCTTCAACTTCTGGGACACAAGCCAAGACTTTGGCAAAGTCAACTTAAATTCTTTCCAAGTGGTTACTCCTTGCCATCCATTGATGGTTTGGTACATCCTCCACCAAGTAGCAACACCTCTTTCAAAGCACTAAAGAGCATGTTGGGTCATATCCTTTCCGACTACAGAGTTATTCTTCATGTGATCCTCCATGTTCTAAATCCATCGGTCCGTCTCCAATTGACTTATCAGTCCAGAAAATATAAGCTCATCTTCATTCATCCTCTATTGGGTCCATGTGGGTTTGGGGTAAGATAAGAGAGAGGGAGAGGGATACACACAATACAAACAAAAGTTTTGAAAAGACAGATTTTATTTGTGGCCGTCGGGAGAAACATCAAACAAATGACAGCTCACAAAAGTCGCATCTAGCGTAGGTATATAACAGGGGTTTGGTCTTCTAAAGGTCAATAAATCTTCAACGTCTCCAAACTCTTCAAGCCTTGTTCATGCCTCCAATGGCTTCTTCAGATCATGCTTGTCTTTCTCAAGTTCTTTTACCAGATCAACTCTGTTGACGCAAAGTCTCTTGTGACGTCCTTCAATATTCTGGAGTTGCATTCCAAACTTCTGGGTTTCAACATCCTTGGCGTGAACCATGGTCCTACTGTCCTTCAGTTCCTGACGAATCTTCGGTATCTCGAGGTTTTGCTCCTCTAGCTTGGCTATTTTCAACTTTTGGGTCCTGAGTTCTTCATGAAACGCTTCCTTGTCAAAATATAGCTTCCTGCAGTCCATCTTAAACTTCTTGATGTAATTCTCCAAATCCTGGTGATACACCAGCTAAAGTTAAAACTTTGTATTGCCGATGGGTGCTCCATCAGCCTTCTACCATCCAATCCTTCCATGCATATACATGCTTAACTTAGCACGGTGACAATAGCATAAGCGGGAGATAACTTCATGGATAGCTGTGTTTCTGCTCTTGTCATTTCCATGAGCTATCATTCCATAGTTGATATCTCCTGCCTTAGGGTTTTGTTGACAAATCCTTGAGTTTTTAACTCTACATGCTCCGGTCTTTCTCCGATACACCTTGATCTCGGGTATTGACAACTTCCATAGTCTGCCAAGTTCCATAAGGGTAGCCTTCCTAGGTCATACAAATCTGGGAATTCTTCAGAGTCTTCAAATTCTACTTGTCTTCGGTCTTCAACCGTTGTAGTTTCCATTATTCAGATGCACAGAAAATACTCTTCATTCTGAAGTGGTCTTAGTTGTCCGATATCTTGTACTTCTTGGAGTGGTCTCATCAGTCGAATCTTCGTGTGGTCAAAAGGGGAAAGGGGTATGGTCTCACTAAAGGGAATTTTTGAATAAGCTCAGAAGAGAAGAGAGGTAAAAGATCTTTTTAAAAGGGAAAGTTTTAGAGAAAATCCTTTCTATGGGCTTGCCAGTTTCTAGGGTCACGTCCTATAGTCAACATGTGCTCTGATACCATCTTGTAGCGACCCGACCCGAATGGAGCAAGTCTCTGTGCTTAAGTGTCATCCCTGGATCGGTATGCTGACACACACAGTACTCGAGGATTTATAACAGAGGTAAATCACATGTATAAGTAACGTAAATACTATTACCTCAATCCAAATAGCGGAAGTGACAAGGTTGTGGATTCCCATCAACACCAACGGCAAAGTTGAGTGTAGAAATCGTAACCCTAACGTATTACTTACTCGTCGTAAGAAATCCTGCAACATGAGACGTTGCAGCCACAAAGGGTCAGTACATTGAATGTACTGGCAAATTCACACTAGAGAATAATGATGAAAAAAGGCTATCACTACATGCATATTTGGCTGGTGGAAAGGCTCTAGGGTTATAATGTTTTTGCGAAAAGCCAATTTTTCCCTACTACAAAGGAATAAATTTTATTTAACTATCATGGTGGTTGTTAAACATTGAGAATGGTTGACAACATTCTCAATCCCAATTAAATATAATCATTAAAACCCAACAATATTCATTTAAAGTAACGTGATGAGATTCACATGATAATTCAGGTACTAGATACTCAAGATGTCCATAACCGGCGACACGGCTAATCATGATTAGTTTATACACTCTGCAGAGGTTTGCGCACTTTCCCCCACAAGACTCGATCGCCTCCGTTTGGTTTCTCGCACTACATGGTGTTTGAGAAGACGGATGACCGAGACATAGTCTTTCAGAAGCGCTAGCACCTTACGATGGATAGACCGTTACACCTACTTTCCCCTACATCTGCTAGTCTACCCTGTAAGAGTTCGCATGACTTGATCAACTATGCTAGAGCCCATAATAGCTTGTGGCTGCACACGGAAGTTTCTAGTATGAATAATCTTATGATCCCTTTGAGCCTGGGTGGCGGTCCATAAAAAACAGGCAATCCTGGTCTACCCAGGTGCCAAGACAGGCAATCCTGGAATAACCAGGTGCCTCAATCCACCCAGATGTGTGTTTAAGTTGCCACCTTAAGTAAACCATTAATTAACAATCTCACATCTGTCATGAATACTCTCAAAACCCAATCCACGTCTACGAGCATAGCATGGCACTATAAGCATAATGTAATAGTAACTCCCAAGGTTTGAATGCAGGGCAATAGGTTCCTACCTCATCAACTACTTCCCAATACCCACAATTTATCAATCCTACTCACGCAATGTTTGAGGGTGAAACTAATGCATAAAAACTGGGTATGAAAGGGGATATGATCAAAGTGTGAACTTTCCTGCAATGTTGATGAAGATGATTCGCACTCATAACTCTTGATAGATCTACTCGTCACACTCCGGTCAATCTATCATAAGCAAGCAATAGTAACCACACATAAACAATCACTCAAAAGATCAGAAAGAACGAAGAAGACGATTCGGAAAACATCAAAACCAAGCAAATAACTTTTGCAACATAAAACAATTTCTAACAGTACCAAAATTAAGTGAATTTGGCCTTATCAGAAAGTTTAGGTCAAGAGCTTCCATTTGCAAAAAGAATCAACTCAAGCGGAGCAATGAAACTCAAGTTATGACCAAACGAAGTTTGAATTCAAATCTGATCTAATTTAAATTTTAAACTTTTCAAAAACATGTTTGAGTTGGATTACTGGATAGATTAGATCATAACGAAGAAGTGGGCGTTGGTTTCGTTGGATTTGGACAAACGAGTAAAAAGTTATGGCTATTTGAAAAATCAGTGCCAAGCTGTTTTACGAAAGAAAAAATAGCTACGGGCTAGGGTCTAATGTATAAATACGTAGACTAATTGATAATCTAATTATTTTATCATATTAGTCTAAAAATAATAAACTACGGAGGAATAAGAAGAAGAAAAAAAACAAAGAAAGATACCTTTATAAGGCAGAGAAAAGATGACTTTGGAGAGAAGAGAAAATTTCTAGAAGTCGCGCCGGAGAGAAGAAATATATTTTTTCTTAAATGAATCTAGTCAAACCAAAATATTGATTTAATCCGAATCGTATGATTTTTGAAGGCTCTATGGGTCTATATTTATTGATGGAAAAGAGGGCTAGGGGTCAAAGGCTAGGCAATGTGGGACTAAACGTAGACGAAAATATACGAAACAGAGAAGAAAAGAGGCGGATGGGCCTAAAGGCCTTCGGCCGGCTGCGCGCACGCTGCGGTGCAGTTTTTTTTTACAAAATTCGGCCTAAGAGAAATAAAAGGCTGGCTAGGCCTGGCCTAATTAAGAGAGAAAAAAACAATGGGGCGCCAGAAGCTATTATACTGCGCATGTAGGCGATAAATAAATATGGGCCGCACGTACAGTTTTTTTAAATAGAAACAGAAGGAAAATCGAATAACAAAATAAAATAAAAATTTTATATAGGCATATCATATATGAAAATTTCAGAAAAAGATTTTCTACCACATGAACATTTTCCTAGCATTAAATAAAATTCACACAAATTCGGATAATTCAAAGAGTGCTACTGGTCTAATAAAATCCAATAAAAATCATTTTAAAAATATCAAAATGATTTAAAATTTATTTCTCTCCAATTTTCTGTTGTAGGGAATCATGTTACCCTAATTTCCATATATTTTATTTTTGGAGAAAAATAATTTGAATAAAATCCAAACAACTCCAAATTAAAAAAATAATTCCAAAAGACTTTGAATTTGATCCTTTGAAACTCCCAACTCATATTTCATATAATTTGAAGAAGTCATTTTATCTCCTCTCGTGAAAATCTTTGAGTTGCATAAAGTTTCAGAATTGGATATATTTCCAAATAGAATTCAAATATTTCAACACCCCTTGTCATTTAAATAAATGGAAGAAGTCATGTCATCTTCTCTCCAGGGTTTCGTGGTGAAAATAATTTGAATTCACGGAGATCACGGATGAAAAATGAAAGTTTGGGAAAGTCCTTTTATTCCCTCTCATTTAACTTTCAAAAAGGTTTCGAATTTCACTCAATTTCACACAATCAATCAAACAATCAATCAAATCTATCTATTTATTATAACATTCCAAAATTTAGAATTTTGGGATGTTACACAAGGGGTGGAGTAATAGTAGTAGGCGTCAGTAAGATTAATGGTCTACTTGTCACGTAAGTAAAGTCTATATATCGATCATGCCATGAAGAATCATCATAACTATGCGCTTTTCTATCAATTGACTAACACCCTGTTTGGATGTAGGAAAAACTGCTTGGAATTGGCAACCTGGAATTGCCAGACCAAATTCTATTGTTTGGGCTGGTATAGGATTTGGTCTTGGAAAAGTTAGTCGAATTCCAAGTGATCCACCCACGCGTGTCCGCCTCTCGCGCAAGGTTTCCGAACGGACGAGCTCGGAAAGGCTCGGAAAAGCCCCGCAACCCCCACCCCACGTACCTATTCGCTCATTCCTTGGATGAGCTGCTCTCGCTCCCAACTCCCCTGAAGAAACCAGCGCCGGCGGCGGCATTTAGTTCTCCGACCCTCCTCTCCCTCTCCCTCTCCCTCTCCCATCCGTCCCCTCCCTCCTCTCCCTCCAATCCGTCCCCTCATCCTCTTCCACGGTTCTCCGGCCATGGCACGACCTCCTCTGGCTCGGCCCTCAAACCCTAGATACTATAGAAGGGGATTTACGACGGGAATAGGTCGTTCGCAGGGGAACGACAATGGTAGTGGAACAATGGCGGGAGTGGTGCCATCCCCTCCCATGTGGAGCTCGAATTTTTGTGGTGTCCATAGGGGAACTCGAATTTCTATGGTGTTCACTGTACCTCCTCAGATGCGGTTCAATGCCTCGAATTTAAGATCTCAAATTTGTGTGTTGCTAAAGTATGATTTGTTTGAACTATGCAGGTTCCTATGGGATTTAGAGCTCAAATTTCCGTGGTGCCAAGGTATATTATCTACTCCTACTTCATGTTTGTACAGTGATTTTGTTTTGTCATTTATACACATGTTGTTGCGATGGTTTATTATGTATCAATGCTCTGAATAACTCGTGGACAAATGGTGTGTGCATTGTAGCTTTTTTCATCATGTCTCAACAAGAGTTGGTTGCCTACATTACCGAAGAGAACAAAAGAAGAAAAAGAAAGAGGATATTCTTGACAAAGCAGTATTTCAAAATGTCATGTCTAGCATTTCCTTATCTCAGTTCCCAGAGGGCATCGAGGAATCTCGGATGCTTCGATGATGATTAGGAAAAGGTTGCATATCGAAAGTATATATTGAAACAAACTTATGAGTGATCCGAGACAACTTGCTATGACAAGCTACACTTAACTAAAAGAAACTTCCATGATCTTTGCTAGGATCCGGAGACCAAAGGGGTGGCAGTGTTGGGAGGCGCGGTCGAGTGGTTTGAAGGAGTTTCCAAAATTACAACCCGCGGTATATATACCCAGACGCTATCGGTGTGACCGAGTGGAACGACTTGGTGGCACCGAGCTGCAAAACTACTAGCAGTTGCTGCAACTTGGTGTGAGCGAATTGTTCTAATCGGTTGCACCGAGATAAAAAAACCTAGATCAACTTAATGATTTTGGTGAGACCGAGTAGGAGTGAGTTGGTCCGACCGAAAGGCATTAAGAGGTGTTAGAAGTTAATCCCTTGGCAGATCGGTGGCTCCGAGTGCTCCTCACCCGCAGGGTCCGAATTCGACTTGTTCAAACTTTGTGATGTAGCATGAATAGAGTCTGAGACGAGAAAAAGCATATATAGCTAGAGGGAGTACTTAGGCATTCTTGTCCATCCATTTGGCAAAAAAAGAAAAACCAAACAGTCAAAGCAACAAATGGATGTTCTCGAATGGAGAAAATTATACAATCAACATGCTCACATAATAAGATAGCAAATAAAACATGTGGCAAAGCATGCACATACACTCTAGCATCTATCAAGCAATTGGCAATGACTAGGTCATCTATATATGAGTACATTGACTTAGGAGTCAAATGAGAACATTTGATTATAGGTCATACTCATCGTTTAAGCATAATTGGGGTTACCACTTTTTCATAAAGCATTGTTGTGTCCACATCATTAGAGTTGCTTTAGCTCAATTTTCTTAGAGCAAAGCTCCCCCTAGATGTGATATCCCCCCTTAGAGGGATGAACTAACCTTGGGTTTTGTCGATGATGACTTCATCTAGGTGTTGAAGATGTGGATGCTCAATGTTGATGTAGATCATTTGGAGCAATCCATTGGAGTGAGTTGCACTTTCAATACCTACATGGGTTAGTCCCATAAGGTACAAGAATATGCATAGACATAGAGTGAAACACACATATGATGATTTCCATGAAAGCATTAGGTTACCTTGTCCCTTGTCTTACCAACAAGAGGGTTCGTGACTCTTTGAACTAGTGCAAGATATGGAAATTGATTGCCCTTGCCCTTGCCAAAATGAATATGAGTGAAGTATGTTGGTGCAGTCACCCTCAAGAACTCTCTAGTTCTTCTTCTTTGGCATCCACATAAACTTGATTGGAATCCTTGGAGTTGTAGTCGTACTTGATGAACTAGAACTTGATGTAGTATTGGGAACCCACTTGACCATGGCCTTAGGAGCTTCTTCAAGTGAATCAATCTCTTATTGAAGCTTGTCCTTGCCTTTTAGCTTGTGGTCTTGTGGTGGAAGATCATCTTGAGCTTGTTTTCCCTTGAAAGAGTGGGGTCATACTTCTCTTGTTGAGGAACAAACTTCATCTTGGGATATTGATCTTCTTCCGACTCAACTCCATTGGCATTGAACTTTCGTTCAAAACCAATACCTTGATTCTTTCGGTGCCTTCCTTGCTTGCGTACAATTTCCTCAAATAGCTTACTTCCGACAAGGCTCTTGTAAACACTTTTCCCTATAATTCCCTTCAATAAGCTATTTTCTTGCTCAAGTGTAACTTGGCTAAGAGAATCATTAGTGGAATCAAGAGAGCTACTAGAAGCAACAATATTGGATTTAACATTGTTATTGTTACTACTAGAAGAATAATCTTTCTTGCTCTTATTGCTAGATTTTACCTGTGGCATATAGGTAGACAAAAGTAAATGCCTCTCAATGTAATAAGAACTCTTCGTTCGAAGATCATCATTGATAGCCTTTAGGAACCCAGGCTCTTGCTCTAAATTTAGCTTCTCAAAGCGTAGCTTCTCATGAGTGTTTATGAGCTCTCTATGATCCTCTAGAGTTGTTTCATGAGCTAAATTAAAAGTGTTTAGTTCTTTAGTTAGACACTCAATCTCCTTCTTATCATTGTCATTTGTTTCATCTTGATTAGCATGATTAATAGCAATTTCATCATAGTTTTCATCACTGGTGTTGTCAACAAGTAAATCATCATCACCTAGCAAATCATCTTCATCATTATTGAAATCAAAGTACTCGGTGTGTCATACCTTAGGACCTTTAGCCATGAAGCATCTTCCAATTCCTTCATTTGGTGAGTCAAATATTTCATAGAAGTTGTATGACACAAGTGCAAGACCGGCAACACCTTCATCTTGAGTATAGTCGAAGTCGGAGTGATAGCTTCTCTCGGAGTAGTTGTCGGAGTCGGAACCGGATACCCATTCACCAACATGAGCTTGATGTCTTTGTCTTGTGTAGCTCTTTGATGAATTGTCCTTCCTTTCCGAATCATTACTTCTATGAGAGGGTCTTCGTTCATAACGATCATCTCTACTTGTTCTCTCTCTTGGTGGTGATTCATCTCTTTTACTTCTCCTCTTAGGTGAATCTTCTCTTTTCTTGTAGGGATCCGTACACTCATTGGATTAGTGTCCGGGTCTTCCACAATTGTAGCAATTACGATCACGACTAGAAGATCTTTTGTCATTGTAGGACCTTGACTTGGAACTTCTCTCTTTGCTTCTATTCTTGTAGAATTTTCTTCATTGAAGACTTGTTTATCACTTGATGTTGTAGGAGCATCACATGAAGCTTTGTAAGCACCACTTGACTTGTTGTGGAGCTATTCCTTATCCTTGAATGACATCTCATGAGCAACAATTCTACCAATGACTTCCGTTGGCTTGAGATCTTTGTAATTGGGCATCATCTGGATCAATGTGCACACTGTATCATATTTTCCATCCAAGTCTCTTAGAATCTTCTTGATGATGAATTTATCGGTCATCTCTTTGCTTCCTAAGCTGGCAATCTCATTTGTGATGAGAGCAAGCCTAG
This sequence comes from Triticum urartu, assembly GCF_056163025.1. Taxonomy (NCBI): domain Eukaryota; kingdom Viridiplantae; phylum Streptophyta; class Magnoliopsida; order Poales; family Poaceae; genus Triticum; species Triticum urartu. Next base: position 143,306,929 of record NC_141879.1, on the reverse strand, counting down.
AGTACATTTTGGCGACTCCTTCACCATCCTTCATTTTGAAGTTGTCAAGTTGACTTTGAAGAACATCCAATTTGGATTCCTTGACGGACCCGGTACCTTCGTTCATATCAACCAAAGTATCCCAAATCTCCTTTGCATTCTCAAGGTGGCTGATTTTGTTGAATTCTTCGGGGCACAATCCATTGAAGAGAATATTGCAAGCTTGAGCATTATATAGCAACATCTTCATTTCTTCCGCGGACGCTTCATGATCTGGCTCTTTTCCATCCTCGAATAAATCACCTTGCAAGCCAATACACACAATAGCCCAAATGGTGGGGTCATGACCAAGAATATGCATTTTCATCTTATGCTTCCAACTAGCAAAATTAGTGCCATCAAAGTAAGGACCTCTACAGTGATTATTTCCCTCGCTAGACGCCATACTCTCCTAGGTTATGAAACCAAGGCTATGATCACCAAAGCTATGGAAATCAAGGCAAATGGAGACCAAAGCTCTGATACCACTTGTAGGATTGAAATTAGGTTTAGAGAGGGGTGATTAGACTACTTGACCAAATAAAAATCTAGCATTTTCCCAGTTTTAGTTGTCGGCAGATTTTAGTAACTAGTACAAGTCAAGCAATCAAACTACACATGCAATTCTAAGAGTGTAGTAGCAGAAAGTAAAACATTTCATATAAAGGTAAAGGGAAGGGTTTGGAGAAGGCAAACACAATGCAGACACAGAGATTTTTGGCGTGGTTCCGATAGGTGGTGCTTCGCACATCCACGTTGATGGAGACTTCAACCCACGAAGGGTAACGGTTGCGTGAGTCCATGGAGGGCTCCACCCATGAAGAAGCGACCTTGTCTATCCCACCATGGCTACCTCCCATGAAGGAATTGCCTCACTCGGGTAGATCTTCATGAAGTAGGTGATCTCCTTGCCCTTACAAACTTCTTGGTTCAACTCCACATCTTGTCGGAGGCTCCCAAGCGACACCTAACCAATCTAGGAGACACCACTCTCCAAAAGTTGATAGATGGTGTGTTGATGATGAACTCCTTGCTATTGTGCTTCAAATGATAGTCTCCCCAACACTCAACTCTCTCTCACAGATTTTTACATGGTGGAAAGATGATTTGACTGGAAAGCAACTTGGGTAAGGCTAGAGATCAAGATTCTTGTGGTAGGATTGGTATATATTGGTCTCAACACATGAGTAGTGGCAGTGTAGGCACGTTTTGATGGCTCTCTCACAAATGGAGATGGGGTGGAGGGGTATATATAGCCTCCACACAAAATAAAACCGTTACACACATTTGATCCAACTCAGTCAAAATGAATAGAAGAACTCGGTGAGACCGATTTAGTTCAAAATGTGAACGTTAGGAATCTCGGTGGGACCGACTGGAATAACTCGGTGTGACCGAAGTGCTAGGGCTTATGGCAAACATCAACTCGGTGTAGCCGATTGCGTGAACTCGGTGAGACCGATTTCAGCAAAGAGCAAACAAAGAGCTGGTCAAGCAAACTCGGTGGGACCGATTGCTCATTTCGGTGAGACCGAAATGTTACAAAGGGAAACAGAGAGTTTGCAGGGCCATCTCGGTGAGACCGAGATATGTATCGGTGTAAGAGAATTGCTAGGGTTTCTGGCAGTGACTATGTCAACTGAACTCGGTGGCGCCAGATGGATCATTTCGATGGGGCCGAGTTTGACTTTGAGTTTTGGAAATATTTGGAAGAGAAAGTGGTTGAGGGTTTTGGAGCAATATCACTAAACACTTTGAGCAAGTAGACCATTAAGCAACACCTCATACCCTTTTAATAGTATTGGCTTTCCTATGGACTCAATGTTATCTTGGATCACTAAAATATAAATGAAGAGTCTTGAGCTTTTGCCAATCTTTGTGCTTAGCATTTTGAGGGGTCCACATCTCTAGTCCATGTCATGCCAATCATTGAACTTTTTGAAATATTTAACTTGAATGGATATTAGTTCAATGAGCTATATGTTGTTATGAATTACCAAAACCACTCGGGGATTAGTTGCACTTTTAGTTGCAAGTTAACAATAACCCCCAAATGAAAAGGAGTTGTATAACTTGTGCCATGCTCGTGCTATAAATGTTGTGGAGAGTACCTTTAGAGTATTTAAGAAAAAATGAGATGTCTTGTGTTCTTGTTCTTTCTTGGACACAGAGGACCAGGTAACACATGTCCATTTGATTGTTCATATGGGCCATCCCCTGTTCCTTCTTTGATGATAAACTAAATATTTTAGATTCGACTTATTAATGCGTGTTGTGTGTTACACAACCATGCAAGGGTGATACGTCTCCGTCGTATCTATTTTTCCTAACGCTTTTCATCTTGGTTTGACTCTAATTTGCATGATTTGAATGAAACTAACCCGGACTAACGCTGTTTTCACCAGAACTACCATTGTGCAGAAATAAAAGTTCTCGGATTGGAATGAAACTTTACGAGGATTTTTTATATAATAAAAGAGAATTACTGGAGCCAAGAACCACCGGAGGGGGGGGGTCCCTGGGAGGGCACAACCCACCAGGGCGTGCCCCCCTCCTGGCACGCCCAGGTGGGTTGTCCCCACCTAGTGGCCCTGCTAACCCTATCTCCGACGCTATAAATTTAATTTTTGGAGAAAAAAATCAAGGAGAAAGCATTATCGCATTTCACGAGATGGAGCCGTCACCGCCTCCTGTTCTTCATTGGGAGGCCAGATCTGGAGCCCATTTGGGGCTCCGGAGAGGGGGATCTTCGATCTTCGTCATCACCAACCATTCTCCATTGTCAATTCAATGATGCTCTCCACCGGGAATGAGTAATTCCTTCGTAGGCTCATCGGTCGGCAAGGGAGTTGGATGAGATTCATCATGTAATCGAGTTAGTTTTGTTAATCCCTAGTGTCCATTATGTTCTGAGATTGATGTTGCTATGACTTTGCCATGCTTAATGCTTGTCACTTTGGGACCGGGTGCCATGATTTCAGATCTGAACCATTTATGTTATCCCCATTATATCTACGTTCTAGATCCGATCTTGCAAGTTATAGTCACCTACTACGTGTTATGATCCGCAAACCCCGGAGTGACAGAAGTCGGGATACTTTCCGGTGATGACCATAGTTTGAGGAGTTCATGTATTCACTATGTGTTAATGCTTTCTTCTGGTTCTCTATTAAAAGGAGGCCTTAATATCCCTTAGTTTCCATTTGGACCTCGTTGCCACGGGAGGGTAGGATAAAAGATGTCATGCAAGCTCTTTCCATAAGCACGTATGACTATTTACGGAATACATGCCTACATTATATTTATGAACTGGAGCTAGTGCCGTATCACCCTAGGTTATGACTGTTATATGATGAATATCATCCAATGAATTCATCGATCCAATGCCTACGAATTTTCCATATATTGTTCTTGCTAGGTTACTATTGCTACTGCCACTGTCACAACCGGTATAAAACCATTGCCACTGTTACTGCTGCTATCAAAACTATCATACTACTATGTTACTGATCATATTGCTGCAGATAATTAATATCCAGGTGTGGTTGAATTGAAAACTCAGCTACTAATACTTGCAAATATTCTTTGGCTCCCCTTGTGTCGAATCTATAAATTTGGGTTGAATACTCTACCCTTGAAAACTATTGCGATCCCCTATACTTGTGGGTTATCAAAGGGATAGGCAACATATGATATATAATTTGTTGCTTCGGGAAGTCGACGCTGAGCTAGCGGCTATGACTCTAGAACCTGTAGATGATGCTACTTTAATTAGAAGTGTCCAACAAATAAATGCATGGTCCAATTTTAGGCAGCAATTTGCGGACGATATGTATGCTGAGTATCTTTTAGCGTATGGAGAACTAGAGATCGATTAGATAAGTTGTGATGGAGTACAGAGTTAGCTCATGGTGCCTTTTTTGTGCTAGCTTGGTGATGGTGCCCTTTTTGTGTGGTAGAATGTTGGCCGTGATGGTGCCTTGTGTGTGATATTTTGTACATGCTTCATCTTTTTTTCGTTCTAATATATATGTTTTACCTTACTCGTACTTGCTCTTTTAATCTTACTTTTAGGCACACACATTTATTTTACTTGCTGAAGCATGGACAAAAAAGATAAAAATAGAGTTTACCTTACATGGACTCCTGAGATGGACACAACATTGTTGGCTGTCCTTGTTGAGCATCACAACAATGGTGACCATGCTCAAAATGGTTGGAAACCACATGTGTATAATGCTTGCATTAAGCATGGCAAGGATACATGTGATGTTGACATTACGAAGGAAAACATAATAGGAAGAATTGAAACATTTGACAAGCGTTATGAGATCATTACCAAGATGCTTGCTTAGAGTGGCTTTGGATGGGACTGGGTAAAGAACATGGTGTCGGTTGATAGTGACAAGGTGTGGTCTCGATATGTGGAGGTACCTAACAACAAATTTATTTTGTGGTTATTTTTGCAACTTCAATATCATCTCTAACATTTTTGTGCTTTGTGTAGGCTAACAAGGATGCACGTGCCTATAGGAACAAGGTAGTGCACAATTGGGAGTCTATCAACACCATATATTCAAAAGATCATGCGACCGGTGCAAGTGCTAGGACATGAGCTAAATGTGTTCAAGAACCACAAGACACACCCGTTGTGATGTAGGGTGGAACCCTATACGGCCAATCTTTCACGAAATGAGCGATCCCAACTAAGAACACGAAGAACACGACGGGAAACACAAGGGAAACACTAAAACCAACAAGATATAGTCACAGATATGCTAGATCCTCGAACACAAAAGAGATCACATGATCCAAAGTCAACAAGGGACGATACAAAGGGTAACCGGTCCTCTCCAAAGGAGGTCTTGATGGGGCCACCCAAGAGGGGGTCTTGAATCCAAGGGGATCTTCTCCGTAGAGGGGCCGCAGTCTCTCTCGTGGAGTAGATCCGTAATGGATGAGCAAAGCTCTATCTCACATATGAACTAAACCAATGCTAACCCTAGAAAGATGGAGGAGGATGAGTATATATAGTCTAGGGGGTCGAAGGGGTACATGGGCCTCGACCCATACACTGTATGCAGACAGGGGAGGCCGGATGTCCGGGCGTCGGGCCGGATGTCTGGGCTTTCACGAGGGGCCGGATGTCTAGGCTGGGGTGGCCGGATGTCCGGGCTATCGGGGCTGGCCTTGATGCTCTTTGGATGGGGGTGCCAGATCTCCGGGCTAGATGGCCGGATGTCCGGGTGTTAGCGAGGCACCGGATGTCCGGGGTTGACGCCGGATGTCCGGGGCCTGTAGCACTTGGCGGCTGCTGCTGTAGTGGTTGTCTCCAGCGCCCGGATGTCCGGGCCTGGGGCCGGATGTCCGGGACCTGGAGCTGCCTTCTTCTCCTTTCGGCGTTCCTCTTCATCCGTGGACTTGGCGGCTTGTCCGTCTTCACTTGCATCTTCGGGAGGGTCCTCTTAGTACCTAATCATGCACAACATGTCGGACTTAGGTCGTAGCCATGTCTCGAGTGGATCATATGTAATATCACTAAGGAGAGAAGTCACCTCGGTCTCGAGAGCTCTAGCTCTAGCTCGTGTCATAGGTCCTCTTGGCACTTCGTGAGGTGATGGTAGGTCCATGGGGATGACCGTAGGATGCTCCGCATCATCTCCCCTCCCTTGGGAAAGATCCGACCTCGAATCGAAATCCTCATCACCATGGTAGGGAGAGAGATATTTGACGTTGAAGATGTCGCTCATAGAGTACTTTGATGTCTACTACACAACCTTCTTCTTGTAGACGCTGTTGGGCCTCCAAGTGCAGAGGTTTGTAGGACAATAGCAAATTTCCCTCAAGTGGATGACCTAAGGTTTATCAATCCGTAGGAGGCGTAGGATGAAGATGGTCTCCTCAAGAAACCCTACAACCAAATAACAAAGAGTCTCTTGTGTCCCCAACACACCCAATACAATGGTAAATTGTATAGGTGCACTAGTTCGGTGAAGAGATGGTGATACAAGTGGTATATGGATAGTAGATAATGGTTTTTGTAATCTGAAAATATAAAAACAGCAAGGTAACTAATGATAAAAGTGAGCACAAACGGTTTTGCAATGCGTTGAAACAAGGCCTAGGGTTCATACTTTCACTAGTGCAAGTCCTCTCAACAATAATAACATAATTGGATCATATAAATATCCCTCAACATGCAACAAAGAGTCGCTCCAAAGTCACTAATAGCGGAGAACAAACGAAGAGATTATGGTAGGGTATGAAACCACCTCAAAGTTCTTCTTTCCAATTAATCCGTTGGGCTATTCCTATAAGTGTCACAAACAGCCCTAGAGTTCATACTAGAATAACACCTGAAGACACAAATCAACCAAAACCCTAATGTCACCTAGATACTCCAATTCACCTCAAGTATCCGTGGGTATGATTATACGATATGCATCACACAATCTCAGATTCATCTATTCAACCAACACAAAAGTACTTCAAAGAGTGCCCCAAAGTTTCTACCGGAGAGTCAAGACGAAAACGTGTGCCAACCCCTATGCATAGGTTCATGGGCGGAACCCGCAAGTTGATCACCAAAACATACATCAAGTGGATCAATAGAATACCCCATTGTCACCACGGGTATCCCACGCAAGACATACATCAAGTGTTCTCAAATCCTTAAAGACTCAATCCTATAAGATAACTTCAAAGGGAAAACTCAATCCATTACAAGAGAGTGGAGGGGGAGAAACATCATAAGATCCAACTATAATAGCAAAGCTCGCGATACATCAAGATCATATCACCTCAAGAACACGAGAGAGAGAGAGATCAAACACATAGCTACTGGTACATACCCTCAGCCCCGAGGGAGAACTACTCCCTCCTCGTCATGGAGAGCATCGGGATGATGAAGATGGCCACCGTAGAGGGATTCCCCCTCCGGCAGGGTGCTGGAACGGGTCTAGATTGGTTTTTGGTGGCTACGGAGGCTTCTGGCGGCGGAACTCCCGATCTATTGTGCTCCCCAAAGTTTTTAGGGTATATGGGTATATATGGGAGGAAGAAGTATGTCGGTGGACCTCTGGGCTGTCCATGAGGCAGGGGCGCGCGCCCAGGGGGGTGGGTGTGCCCCCCACCTTCGTGGGCAGCCCGGGACTCTCCTGGTCCAACTCCGATACTCCGTGGGCTTCTTCTGGTCCAAAAATAAGTTCCGTGAAGTTACGGGTCAATTGGACTCTGTTTGATTTTCCTTTTCTGCAATACTCTAAAACGAGGAAAAAACAGAAACTGGCACTGGGCTCTGGGTTAATAGGTTAGTCCCAAAAATAATATAAAAGTGCATAATAAAGGCCATAGACATCCAAAACAGATAATATAATAGCATGGAACAATCAAAAATTATAGATACGTTGGAGACGTATCAGCATCCCCAAGCTTAATTCCTGCTCGTCCTCGAGTAGGTAAATGATAAAAACAGAATTTTTGATGTGGAATGCTACCTAACATATTTCTCTAAGTAATTCTCTTCATCTTGGCATGAATGTTCAGATCCATAAGATTCAAGAAAAAAGTTTAATATTGACATAAAAATAATAATACTTCAAGCATACTAACTAAGCAATCATGTCTTCTCAAAATAACATGGCCAAAGAAAGTTCATCCCTACAAAATCATATAGTTTGGCAAGCCAAGCAATCGTTTCATACTTTAGTAATCTCAAACCTGATGACAAGCCAAGCAATTGTTTCATATTTTAGTAATCTCAAACCTTTTTCAACTTTCACGCAATACATTAGTGTGAGCCATGGATATATCACTATGGGTGGAATAGAATATAATGAGGGGTTATGTGTAGAAGACAAAAAGGAGAAAGTCTCACATCGACGCGGCTAATCAATGGGCTAGGGAGATGCCCATCAATTGATGTCAATGCAAGGAGTAGGGATTGCCATGCAACGGATGCACTAGAGTTATAAATGCATGAAAGCTCAACAAAAGAAACTAAGTGGGTGTGCATCCAACTTGCTTGCTCACGAAGACCTAGGGCACTTGAGAAGGCCCATTGTTGGAATATACAAGCCAAGTTCTATAATGAAAATTTCCCAATAGTATATGAAAGTGACAAAACAATAGACTCTCTATCATGAAGATCATGGTGCTACTTTGAAGCACAAGTGTGGAAAAAAGGATAGTAGCATTATCCCTTTTATTTTTTTATTGTTTTATTTGGCCTTTCTTTTTTTTGGCCTTTATTTTTTTTCTTTTTTGGGACAGTGCTCTATTAATGATGATCATCACACTTCTATTTATTTACAACTCAAAGATTACAACTCAATACTAGAACAAAGTATGACTCTATATGAATGCCTCCGGCGGTGTACTGGGATGGGCAATGAATCAAGAGTGACATGTATGATAAATTATGCATGGTGGTTTTGCCACAAATACGATGTCAACTACATGATCATGCAAAGCAATATGACAATGATGATGTGTGTCATAATAAACGGAACGGTGGAAAGTTGCATGGCAATATATCTCGGAATGGCTATGGAAATGCCATAATAGGTAGGTATGGTGGTTGTTTTGAGGAATATATAAGGAGGTTTATGTGTGAAAGAGCATATCATATCACGGGGTTTGGATGCACCGGCGAAGTTTGCACCAACTCTCAATGTGAGAAAGGGCAATGCACGGTACCGAAGAGGCTAGCAATGATGGAAGGATAAGAGTGCGTATAATCCATGGACTCAACATTAGTCATAAAGAACTCACATACTTATTGCAAAAATCTAAAAGTCATCAAAAACCAAGCATTATGCGCATGCTCCTAGGGGGGTAGATTGGTAGGAAAAGACCATCGCTCGTTCCCGACCACCACTCATAAGGAAGACAATCAAATAACACCTCATGTTTCAAATTTGTTACACAACGTTTACCATACGTGCATGCTACAGGACTTGCAAAATTCAACACAAGTATTCCTTAAATTCACAACTACCCAACTAGCACAACTTTGATATCACTATCTCCATATCTCAAAACAATCATCAAGTATCAAACTTCTCTTAGTATTCAATGCACTCTATATGAAAGTTTTTATTATATCCCTCTTGGATGCCCATCATATTAGGACTAAATTCATAACCAAAGCAAATTACCATGCTGTTTAGGACTCTCAAAATAATATAAATGAAGCATGAGAGTTCATCTATTTCTATAAAATAAAACCACCGCCGTGCTCTAAAGGCATATAAGTGAAGCACTAGAGCAAATGACAAACTACTCCGAAAGATATAAGTGAAGATCAATGAGTAGTCGAATGATTATGCAACTATATGAAGACTCTCTAACATTAAAGAATTTCATATATTGGTATTTTATTCAAAAATCAATAAAATACTAACAAAATAAATTGACGCTCCAAGCAAAACACATATCATGTGGTAAATAAAAATATAGCTCCAAGTAAAGTTACCGACGAACGAAGACGAAAGAGGGGATGCCTTCCGGGGCATCCCCAAGCTTAGGATCTTGGTTGTACTTGAATATTACCTTGGGCATCACCAAGCTTAGGCTCTTGCCACTCCTTATTCCATAGTCCATCGAATCTTTACCCAAAACTTGAAAACTTCACAACACAAAACTTAACAGAAAACTCATAAGCTTCGTTAGTATATGAAAATAAATCACCACTTCAAGGTACTGTAATGAACTCGTTCTTATTTATATTGGTGTTAAACCTACTGTATTCCAACTTCTCTATGGTTTATAAACTCTTTTACTAGCCATAGATTCATTAAAATAAGCAAACAACACACGAAAAACAGAATCTGTCAAAAACAGAACACTCTGTAGTAATCTGTAACTAACGCAAACTTCTGGAACCCCAAAAATTCTAAAATAAATCGATGGACGTAAGGAATTTATCTATTAATCATCTTCAAAAATAATTAACTAAATAGCACTCTCCAATAAAAATGGCAGAAAATCTCGTGAGCGCTAAAGTTTCTGTTTTTTACAGCATGATCAACAAGACTATCCCCAAGTCTTCCCAATGGTTCTACTTGGCACAAACACTAATTAAAACATAAAAACTCAATAATAACATAGGCTATATAAATTATTTATTACTAAACAGGAACAAAAAGCAAGGAACAAAAATAAAGTTGGGTTGCCTCCCAACAAGCGCTATCGTTTAACGCCCCTAGCTAGGCATGATGATTTCAATGATGCTCACATAAAAGATAAGAATTGTAACATAAAAAGAGCATCATGAAGAATATGACTAGCACATTTAAGTCTAACCCACTTCCTATGCATAGGGATTTTGTGAGAAAACAACTTGTGGGAACAATAATCAACTAGCATAGGAAGGTAAAACAAGCATAACTTCAAAACTTTAAGCACATAGAGAGGAAACTTGATATTATTGCAATTCCTACAAGCATAATTTCCTTCCTCATAATAATTTTAAGTAGCATCATGAATGAATTCAACAATATAACTATCACATAAAGCATTCTTTTCATGATCTACAAGCATAGAATTTTTATTACTCTCCACATAAGCAAATTTCTTCTCATGAATACTAGTGGGAGCAAACTCAACAAAATAACTATCATGTGAGGCATAATCCAATTGAAAACTAAAATCATGATGACAAGTTTCATGGTTATCATTATTCTTTATAGCATACAAGTCATCACAATAATCATCATAGATAGAAACTTTGTTCTCATAATCAATTGGAACCTCTTCCGGAATAGTGGATTCATCACAAAATAAAGTCATGACCTCTCCAAATCCACTTTCATCAATATAATCATCATAAATAGGAGGCATGCTTTCATCATAATAAATTTGCTCATCAAAACTTGGGGGACAAAAAATATCATCTTCATCGAACATAGCTTCCCCAAGCTTGTGGCTTTGCATATCATTAGCATCATGGATATTCAAGGAATTCATACTAACAACATAGCAATCATGCTCATCATTCAAATATTTAGTGCCAAAAATTCTAATGCATTCTTCTTCTAGCACTTGAGCACAATTACCGGAATCCTTATTTTCATGATAGATATTAAAAAGATGAAGCATATGAGGTACCTTAATTCCATTTTTTTTGTAATTTTCTTTTATAAACTAAACTAGTGATAAAACAAGAAACTAAAAGACTCGATTGCAAGATCTAAAGATATACCTTCAAGCACTCACCTCCCCGACAACGGCGCCAGAAAAGAGCTTGATGTCTACTACACAACCTTCTTCTTGTAGACGTTGTTGGGCCTCCAAGTGCAGAGGTTTGTAGGATAGTAGCAAATTTCCCTCAAGTGGATGACCTAAGATTTATCAATCCGTAGGAGGCGTAGGATGAAGATGGTCTCTCTCAAGCAACCCTGCAACCAAATAACAAAGAGTCTCTTGTGTCCCCAACACACCCAATACAATGGTAAATTGTATAGGTGCACTAGTTCGGCGAAGAGATGGTGATACAAGTGCAATATGGATGGTAGATAAAGGTATTTGTAATCTGAAAATATAAAAACAGCAAGGTAACTAATGATAAAAGTGAGCACAAACGGTATTGCAATGCATTGAAACAAGGCCTAGGGTTCATACTTTCGCTAGTGCAAGTCCTCTCAACAATAATAACATAATTGGATCATATAACTATCCCTCAACATGCAACAAAGAGTCACTCCAAAGTCACTAATAGCGGAGAACAAATGAAGAGATCATGGTAGGGTACGAAACCACCTCAAAGTTATTCTTTCCAATCAATCCGTTGGGATATTCCTATAAGTGTCACAAACAGCCCTAGAGTTCGTACTAGAATAACACCTTAAGACACAAATCAACCAAAACCCTAATGTCACCTAGATACTCCAATGTCACCTCAAGTATCCGTGGGTATGATTATACGATATGCATCACACAATCTCATATTCGTCTATTCAACCAACACAAAAGTACTTCAAACAGTGCCCCAAAGTTTCTACCGGAGAGTCAAGACGGAAATGTGTGCCAACCCCTATGCATAGGTTCATGGGTGGAACCCGCAAGTTGATCACCAAAACATACATCAAGTGGATCAATAGAATACCCCATTGTCACCACGAGTATCCCACGCAAGACATACATCAAGTGTTCTCAAATACTTAAAGACTCAATCCGATAAGATAACTTCAAAGGGAAAACTCAATCCGTTACAAGAGAGTAGAGGGGGAGAAACATCATAAGATCCAACTATAATAGCAAAGCTCGCGATACATCAAGATCATATCACCTCAAGAACACGAGAGAGAGAGAGAGAGAGATCCAACACATAGCTACTGGTACATACCCTCAGCCCCGAGGTAGAACTACTCCCTCCTCGTCATGGAGAGCATCGGGATGATGAAGATGGCCACCGGAGAGGGATTCCCACTCCGGCAGGGTGCCGGAACGGGTCTAGATTGGTTTTCGGTGGCTACGGAGGCTTCTGGCGGTGGAACTCCCGATCTATTATGCTCCCCGAAGTTTTTAGGGTATATGGGTATATATGGGAGGAAGAAGTACGTCGGTGGACCTCCGGGCTGTCCACGAGGCAAGGGGCACGCCCAGGGGGGTGGGCGCTCCCCCCCCCCCACCCTCGTGGGCAGCCCGGGACTCTCCTGGTCCAACTCTGATACTCCGTGGGCTTCTTCTGGTCCAAAAATAAGTTCCGTGAAGTTTCAGGTCAATTGGACTCTGTTTGATTTTCCTTTTCTGCAATACTCTAAAACAAGGAAAAACAGAAACTGGCACTGGCACTGGGCTCTGTGTTAATAGGTTAGTCCCAAAAATAATATAAAAGTGCATAATAAAGCCCATAAACATCCAAAACAAATAATATAATAGCATGGAACAATCAAAAATTATAGATACGTTGGAGACGTATCATACTTGTCGCGTGGAATGTCGATCTTGTAGGCGTTGTTGTTGTAGTGTTCAAGCACCTTGAAGGGTCCATCTTCTCGTGGTCGAAGTTTGGACTTGCGTTCGTGGGGGAAGCGGTCCTTGTGAAGGTGTAGCCACACAAGATCTCCAATGTTGAACACCATGGGGTGCTTGTTGAGGTTGAGCTTGGTCGCCAGTCCTTGTACTTGGCGTTCAATGGTGTGCCTTGAATCTTCATGCATCTTCTTTATGTAGTTGACTCGGGCACTCGCGTCCATATTTGTGCGCTCTTTTAGTGGTAGCGGGAGAATGTCCAATGGGGACAACGAGTTGAAACCGTAGACGACCTCTAAGGGGGACTTGCCGGTAGTCGAGTGTGTTGCTCGGTTGTAGGCGTACTCAGCGATAGGTAGACACTACTTCCACTCCTTGATGTTCTTCTTGATTAGCATGCGAAGTAGAGCGGAGAGTGTGCGGTTGGTCACCTCCCTTTGGCCGTTGGTTTGTGGATGGTAAGCTGTGGAGAAGAGCATAGCTTGATTCCGAGCTTGGCGCATAAGGTTTTCCAAAAGTAGCTTAGGAACTTGACGTCGCGGTCTGAGACTATCGTCTTTGGTACTCCATGGAGGCGCAATATTTCCCTACAAAAGAGATTAGCAACATGTGAAGCATCGTCTATCTTGTTGCAAGGAATGAAATGAGCCATCTTAGAGAATTGGTCCACAACAACAAATACCGAATCCTTTCCATTTCTAGTTCTAGGTAAACCAAGTACAAAATCCATGCTAATATCTTCCCATGGTTGATATGGAATTGGGAGAGGCATGTAAAGGCCATGATATTGAGCTTTAGACTTAGCTTTGCGACATGTAGAGCATCGGTTGGTGAAGCGGTTGACGTTGCGAAACATCTTGGGCCAAAAATAGTTCTTGGAGAGTGTAGCGAGTGTCTTGTCGCGTCCAAAGTGTCCCACTAGTCCTCCTCCATGAGATTCCTGCAAAATCAACAAACAAAGAGAAGACTCAGGGATGCAAAGTTTGTTAGCTCTCATAGGATATCCATCTTTGATGTAATAACGTTCCCAAGATGTATGCTCCAAACACTTGGTATAAGGAATAGCAAAAGTAGGATCATGCGCATAAAATTATTTTATGTGCTCAAAGCCAATGACATTCAATTCAAGTTGAGTAACAAGCATGCATATACGGGAAAGTGCATCCGCCACAACATTTTCCTTAGCTTTAATATACTTGATGACATAAGGAAATGACTCAATAAATTCACTCCATTTAGCATGACGCTTGTTCAACTTAGTTTGACCCTTGAGATACTTCAGCGTTTCATGATCGGTATGGATGATAAATTCATGAGGGCGAAGGTAATGTTCCCATTCACGCAAAACTCGCACTAAAGCATAAAGCTCTTTGTCATAGATGGGGTAGTTGAGTTGCGCTCCAGAAAGTTTCTCACTAAAGTATGCTCTGGGGCGCTTCTCTTGTGTTAACACACCTCCTATGCCATTACCACTAGCATTGCAATGAATCTCAAAGGGTTTGTCAAAGTTGGGTAATGCAAGCACAGGAGCATGAGTGAGCAAATTCTTAAGCTCATTGAATGTGGTATCTTGTGATGGTCCCCAAACAAAGGGTGCATTCTTCTTGCTCAAAGCATGTAAAGGTGAAGCAATGGTGCTAAAGTCCTTCACAAATCTATGGTAGTAACCGGCTAAACCAAGGAAACTACGCACTTGTTGCAAGCTGGTTGGTTGGGGCCAAGTTTTAATAGCATTAATCTTAGATTCATCAACATGAACACCCTTAGATGATACAACAAAACCCAAGAAAACAAGCTTATCAATGCCAAAAAGGCATTTGTCCATGTTAGCATAGAGACGCTCTTTTCGAAGAGTTTGTAACACGGTGTGAAGGTGGGTGACATGATCTTTGAGTGATTTGCTAAAAACAAGGATATCGTCGAAGTAGACCACAACAAACTCACCAATGTAAGGGTGAAACACATAATGCATTAAGACACATGAAAGTACCGGGTGCTTCCGATAAACTCATAGGCATAACTAACCACTCATACAAAACAAACATTGTTTTGAAAGTGGTTTTCCATTCATCACCCTGTTGTATGCAGATTTGATAGTAACCACTTTTAAGATCATTTTTTGAGAAAATAGTGGCACTGCTAAGTTCATCTAGCATATCATCAAGGCGTGGAATGGGGTAGCTATAGAGAATGGTGATAGCATTGATAGGTATACAATCGGAACACATGCGAAAGCTACCGTCTCTTTTTGGCACAAGAATGACCGGTACGGCATAAGGACTCAAACTTTCGCGCACATGTCCATGGTCTATAAGATGTTTTACTTGCCTTTGTATTTATTTGGTTTCTTCGGGATTGATGCAGTATGGGGCTTTGTTTGGAAGAGTGATGACCCACAAGTATAGGGGGTCTATCATAGTCCTTTCGATAAGTAAGAGTGTCGAACCCAACGAGGAGCAGAAGGAAATGATAAGCGGTTTTCAGCAAGGTATTCTCTGCAAATACTGAAATAAGTGGTAACAGATAGTTTTGTGATAGGATAAATTGTAACGAGCAACAAGTAACAAAATTAAATAAAGTGCAGCAAGGTGGCCCAATCCTTTTATAGCAAAGGACAAGCCGGAACAAACTCTTATAATAGGAAAAGCGCTCCCGAGGACACATGGGAATATCGTCAAGCTAGTCTTCATCACGTTCATATGATTCACGTTCGATACTTTGATAATTTGATACATGGGTGGACCGGTGCTTGGGTGCTGTTCTTACTTGAACAAGCATCCCACTTATGATTAACCTCTATTGCAAGCATCTGCAACTACAACAAAAGTATTAAGGTAAACCTAACCATAGCATGAAACATATGGATCCAAATCAGCCCCTTACGAAGCAACGCATAAACTAGGGTTTAAGCTTCTATCACTCTAACAACCCATCATCTACTTATTATTTCCCAATGCCTTCCTCTAGGCCCAAATAATGGTGAAGTGTTATGCAGTCGACATTCACATAACACCACTAGAGGCTAGACAACATACATCTTATCAAAATATCAAACGAATACCAAATTCACATGACTACTAATAGCAAGACTTCTCCCTTGTCCTCAGCAACAAACGTAATTACTCACAAAGCATATTCATGTTCATAATCAGAGGGGTAATAATATGCATATATGATCTGAACATATGATCTTTCACCAAATAAACCAACTGGCATCAACTACAAGGAGTAATCAACACTACTAGAAAACTACTAGCACCAATCCCGGACTTTGAGACAAGAATTGGATACAAGAGATGAACTAGGGTTTGGAGATGAGATGGTGCTGGTGAAGATGTTGATGGAGATTTCCCTCTCCCGATGAGAGGAGCGTTGGTGATGACGATGGTGATGATTTCCCCCTCCCGGAGGGAAGTATCCCCGGCAGAACAGCTCTGCCGGAGCTCTAGATTGGTTCCGCCAAGGTTCCGCCTCGTGGCGGCGGAGTCTCGTCCCGAAAAGTTCCTTCTTGTTTTTTTCTCATCGAAAGACTTCATATAGGAGAAGATGGATGTCGGAGAGCCACCAGGGGGCCCACGAGGTAGGGGGGGCGCCCCCCACCCTCGTGAGAAGGGTGTGGGCCCCCTGGCCTTCATCTTTGGCGAGGATTTTTCTTTATTTATTTTAAGATGTTCCGTGGAGTTTCAGGACTTTTGGAGTTGCGCATAATAGATCTCTAATATTTGCTCCTTTTCCAGCCCAAAATTCCAGCTGCCGGCATTCTCCCTCCTTATGTAAACCTTATGAAATAAGAGAGAATAGCCATAAGTATTGTGACATAAAGTGAAATAACAGTCCATAATGCAATAAATATCGATATAAAAGCATGATGCAAAATGGACGTATCAAAGAGGTGCTCCGGGGATGAGGTCGATATGGTGCTCGATGCCTCGTAGTGGAGGTAGACCCGGAGGTAGTTCGTCAGGGAAAACATCTTGGAATTCCTGCAATAGAGAAGATAACACCAAAGGTAGATTGTGAGAGGTGTTAGTTTTTTGTGTCTCGTCTTTGCACAATAGAACGTAGTGCATGACCCTAGATGGGTTCGCACACACTTCTCTCATCTCACGTTTGGTTGCAAACAGAACTAAGTTCTTCTTGTCGCTCATCATGGAGGCACTCATTTTGGGCTTGTGGCGCTCACTCTCTTTTTGGTAGTTCGCTCTCTCACTATTTTCTCCACGATGGGTGGCTTGCTTGTCAGCGATCACTTGGCTTGGAGACATAGGGCGAAGGACGTACTCCTTTCCTTTCATCTTGAAGATATAGTGATTCGTACGGCCGTTGTGGATGACACCTCAGTCAAATTGCCACGGTCGCCCTAGAAGAAGGTCGCAAATGGTCATTGGAACGACATCACACTCCAAAGTGTCTTCATAAGCTCCAATTTTGAAGGAGACTCGCACTCTATGCTCGACTTGGATAGTGCCGGAGTCGCTTAGCCGCTGAACTTTGTAGGGATGTGGATGCTTCGTCTTGGTTAATTGGAGCCTGGAGCAAAGTTCTTCAATTGCTAAGTTATGGCAACTCCCTCCATCGATGATGACCTTGACAGACCTTCCATTGATGCCAGCCTTTGTGTGGAAGATATGTCATCGTTGGTCTTCTTTTTGTTGATGTTGAAGAGTCAAGACCTTGAAGACAACGAGAGCGGGGCTTGAATCTTCATCACAAAAGACTTGTTCTTCTTCATCTTCGTTCACTTGACGGTGCATTGCCACTTGCTCAAGTGCTTCCATTTCTCCTTCACTCATGGAGTCGTATGCACCATCGTTGTTGAGGATCATGGTGCGCTTGTTGGTACACTCAAAGGACTTGTGGCCACCGCCTCCGCATGTGAAGCATTTGAAGGAACTTGTCTTGACGGTCTCATCGGTTGGTGTAGATGATGATGAAGCTCTCGTCTTGAAGTTTCTTGTAGTAGGAGGATGACTTGAAGTAGTCGAAGTTTTCTTGTAGCTCGACTTGTCGACGTTTCTTGTAGATGGCTTGGTTGAGGTAGAAGGTGTTGGAGTCGTTGAAGCTTGATTGTTGGAGAAGCCATAGGACTTGGATGAGAACTTGGCATACTTGAAGTCATCTTGTACTTGACGTTCCGCTTTGGTAGCTTGATGCACTAGCTCGATGAGGTCCGAGTATGGTTGGAATTCGGCGATGTTCTTGATAGGATGATTGAGTCCATTCAAGAAACGTGCCATAGTTTTCTCATCATCTTCTGTGAAATTGGCTCGTATCACGGCAATCTCCATTTCTTTGTAGTATTCTTCAACGCTCTTGGTTCCTTGCTTGAGTAGTTGGAGTTTCTTGAAGAGGTCGCGGTTGTAGTAGTTAGGCACGAAGCTTGCTCTCATGACATCCTTCATTTGCGCCCATGTAGTGATGGGTGGTTCACCTCTTGCCTCTCGACGCTCAATGACTTGTTCCCACCAAATGAGGATGTAGTAATGGAACTCAAGGGATGCCATTGCGATCTTCTTCTCTTCTTCATAGTTGTGCAAGCGGAAGATTTTGCCAATCTTCAATGCCCATGATAGGTACTCTTCGGGATCATTGCTTCCATTGAACTTGGGCATGGTGAACTTTAGCTTGTCGTATCGTTGCTCTTCATTGTGTTCGTTTCGGGGATGATGACGTCCTTAACAAGGAGGATTGTCTTCCTCAACTTGCTCTTGTCTTGGAGGATTTCCATTGTTATCTTGCTCTTTCTGAACTTGATGTTCTTGGTGAGCTTGTGAAGCTTGATGACGCAATCGAGCTTGATAGTTCTTCTCTTGAACTTCTTCGTGAAGCGCTTCCTGATGCTCACGAGCTTGTCGGGCTCAGTTGGCTACGGCTCGACTTGAATCATGAAGGGCACGTTGCGCCTCAAGTGCTTGAGCTTCTCGCAATTGTTGCTCTTGACGTTGTGCTTTGGCATCTTGTTCATCTTGATGTTGCCTCGCTCGTTCTTCCTCTTCTTGATGGCATTGGCATTGCCGTTCTCGTGCTTGGGCGAAAGTAGCTTGGTTTTGACAGTGTCGTTGCTCTTGAGAGTCATTGTCGTGTAGAGGATTGCGGTTTGCTTGACTATCTTGACGTGCGGCACGTTGAAGAGTATTTGATGCCGGTGTACTTGAGCCGGAAATGGTGTAGTCGGAGTGTCGACTTGAGCGGCTTCGTCTTGAAGAAGATGAAGTGGAAGAAGAGTGGTTGAGCAACAAAGCACGAATCTCGTCCATTCTTGCGTCATTCTCTTGCTTGTGGTCGAAGTAGTCTCTTGTACGTTGCTCGGAGAGTTGCAAGTCGGTGGCGAGGTTGTCGTTGTGTTTGCTCATTGCTTGTTGCTCTTGATGTAAAGCATGTTGTGCACCAAAGAGGTGGCTCTTTGTGACGTAGGAGTTCATGTCGTCGTCTTGCTCGATGTAGAGTGGGTTGGTAGAAGTACTTGGCCTATCCATCATTCCGAGGGAAATATGTGAGTGGGAGAAAGAGAAGAACGTATACCAAATGTACCTTGACCGACGTTGAAGATGGATCAATGATCACTCCAATGTGGAACAAGGAAATAGCACAATTGGTACCAATTCTTGTCGGTTTCTCACACCTACACAAGTAAAAGCTTATGGTGGAGCTTGGTTAGGATGGTGGAACAAAATTTGATGCAATTGTAAGTGAGACTCAATAATGTTGGAAAATACTCGCAAATTTTAAATGCGACAAGTAGACCAATAGCAAGATATGGTACATGGAAACACACACACAAATAGATAAGTGGGGTCGTGCAACCAAGGATGAGCCAATATGTGGATTCCATGAAAATTCTCTTGTTGCACAACACTAGAGAGACGCTAGAATGATTGCACAATAGGCGGATACGAAGACTTGTGCACAACCTACTAAGCAAAAATGCAACGGCTTCTATCCCAAGTATGCTCTATGTACGGTATTCCGATGATATGATCCAAGATGATCTAGTATGACAATCTTAATGTTGTATGATGCTATGGTTCTTGCTAAAAAGCTCTTTGCTTATCTTTCCCTTTTGCTTAAAAGCTTGTTTGCCTCTTTGTTGTTTGATCTCCATGCAATGCTTCACAAACCAAGGTAGCAATTGTGTATGCGATGACAACTTTGTGACACAAAAGATAATACCAATATATGCAACATGATGATATGGTATGTATGCTATGGGAAGGATGATCACTAATGTGCACAAGTCGCATTGCTGGCAATACTCAAAGGCTAGTCTTGATGGGTAAGATACGCAAAATTGGGTTATGGTGGCTATCAATGTAATGGCAAGAATGATGTATGACGATACCAAGATGAGGTTACCGATGCTTGCTTACGGTATGGTGTCAAAATGGTGGAGTGGTTGTTGTCGATGACGAATCCGTGGCGAAGATGAGCGGCGGTGATGTTACCTAAATAGCCGAAACACCATAGGACACGGAACCGCAACTCAAATTCTCAAGGCAAACGTGACCAAAATTGTCGGAGTTGGTAGTGGTAAGCGATGGTAGTGCTAGGCGGGAAATGGTTGTGCTATGCGGAAGTGGTGGTGGTATGCAGAAATGGAAGTGGGCACCGGAACAAAATTTGTTGAAATTTCGACGGAAAACGGGGCATTGGGTGGAAGCGATGCTGTCAGGGGCCGGATGTTCGGGGGTTCGGACCGGCTGTCCGGGCTCTGGATCCGTGGACGAACTCCGCGTGGAAGTGGCAAATCGTGGCAAAATTCGGGGGATTTTGTGGATGGAAATTGGGGAAAAGATGGGGGAAAGCTAGATCTACTTGCAACACATGAAATCGGCGGATCAAATCCAACAAAACTTCATCACACCAACAAATCACAAAAAAAATTGGGGCTATTTTTGTGGGGAATTTTTGAATTAGGGACAAAATCAACAAAACAAGGCTAGAAAACACAACGGGGAGGCTTTGAAATCATGATCAACGTGGCTCTAGATACCAAGATGATGTAGGGTGGAACCCTATACGGCCGATCTTTCACAAAAGGAGCGGATCCCAACTAAGAACATGAAGAACACGAGGGAAAATACAAGGGAAACACTAAAACCAACAAGATATAGTCACACATATGATAGATCCTCGAACACAAAAGAGATCACATGATCCAAAGTCAACAAGGGACGATACAAAGGGTAACCGGTCTTCTCCAAAGGAGGTCTTGATGGGGCCACCCAAGAGGGGTCTTGAATCCAAGGGGATCATCTCCGTAGAGGGGTCGCGGTCTCTCTCATGGAGTAGATCCGTAATGGATGAGCAAAGCTCTATCTCACATATGATCTAAACCAATGCTAACCCTAGAAAGATGGAGGAAGATGAGTATATATAGTCTAGGGGGTCGAAGGGGTACATGGGCTTCGGCCCTTACACTGTACGCAGACAGGGGAGACCGGATGTCCGGGCGTCGGGCGGGATGTCCAGGCTTTCGCGAGGGGCCAGATGTCCGTGCGAGCGTGGCCAGATGTTCGGGTTGTCGGGACTGGCCTTGACGCTCTTTGGATGGGGGGTGCCGGATTTCCGGACTGGATGGCCGGATGTCTGGGTGTTGGCGAGGCGCCGGATGTCCGGGGTTGACGCCGGATGTCCGGGGCCTTTAGCACTTGGCAGCTGCTGCTGTAGTGGTTTTCTCCAGTGGCCGGATGTCCGGGCCTGGGGCCAGATGTCCCGGACCTAGAGCTGCCTTCTTCTCCTTTCGGTGTTCCTCTTCATCCATGGACTTGGCGGCTTGTCCATATTCACGTGCATCTTCGGGAGGGTCCTCTTGGTACCTAATCATGCACAACATCTCGGACTTGTAGGATCACGGGTTCCGGCAAAACCCTTAAGGTTCGAACACTGGGGTGCATGCGAATATCCCCCCCTACCGATCCACGTCCTAAATCAGCTAAGATCTTACGGACTAACTCGATGAACTCGCAACACAAGGACACAAGATTTATACTGGTTCGGACCACCATTGTGGTGTAATACCCTACTCCAGTGTGGTGTGGTGGATTGCCTCTTGGGCAGAGGATGAACAGTACAAGGGGAAGAACAGCCTCCCGAGGAGAGGTGTTCTTGTGCTTGGTGGATGTGGTTGTGGGGATGAACTAGTTCTAGTCTAAGATGAGGTCACCCACTCTGTGGAGGTCGCCCTAGCTACGGTGGTGGCTAGTTCTATTTATAGTGGCCTTGGTCCTCCTGCCAAATATTGAGCGGGAAGGGAGCCAACAACGGCCAATTTGAAAGGGGACAGCTAGTACAGCTTATCCTGACAAAAGTGGTCTTCACCTGCAAAAGGCTCTGGTGGTGACGCCGCCTTGGGCTCCATGGTGACCTCCATCTTGCCATCCTGCTGGTCTTGGTCTCATTGCACCGATATGGAAACCTTTGCTTGATGCCTCAGTACTCCGTGCCTGCGCTTTCCCCCTTAGCACCAAAGAGGAAACAAGGACGCTGCGCGCGCTGGCGCCCGCCTGGCGGCCACCTGGTCTTGATCGTCACGGCTCACGTCACGAGAACCTCGCGAGGTTTGTCGTGCCTTGATATCTTCGCCCCTCAAGAGCCCGCCTAGCGTGGCCGCTCCTGAGGAGGTCTTGCATCGTCCGCCTCGCGAGGCTTGGCCCCTCGTGAAGGTATTGAATGCCTTGTTGATGAAGATGGGCCGTACAGGCCTGCTAGCAAAGCCACGCCTTGGGCCGCAGGCAGGCATGTCTGGGGACCCCTGTTCCTAGAACGCCAACAGTAGCTCCCGGGCCCAAGGCACGCTCGGGCTAGGCTTCGAGGTGAAGCCAAAGGTCAAGTGTGGAGCGCCACGGGCCCCAATAGCCTGCGGCCTTGGTCGACGTGTGGTGGTTGATTGGACGTGGGCGTCTCCGCTTCCCCACGCTGCCTGGACAACTGCCCGACTTGACAAGTAGGCCGGCGTGGGCAGCGCTTTCCATCACTACTTTCCTTCGCTTTTGCTCAGATCCCCTTTCTTGCGCCCTGCCTCCGAAATTCTCTGATCTGCTTCCATCTTCTCCCGCATCAGCGACTAATGGCGCCGCGCAAGGTCAAGCCCTCTGCATCGCCGTCTTGGTACGAACCTGCTCTCGACTCGCCCAACGTCTTGGAGAAGAACCTCGCCGCCACGCGCTTGCTGACGGCGGGGGAGAGCAATGAAAGGGGGAAGACGGGGCTCCGGGTTGCCTCCGACGTGCCGGAGCCCGAGGGGAGCACATTCTTCCCCTTCTTCACGAGCTGTATCACCGCCAGGTTGGTTCCTCCCTTCTCCGATTTCTTTTATGAGGTCCTCGGCCACTACGGGCTGCAGGCGCTGCATCTCCATCCCAACTCCATCCTTCTCTTGTCCATCTTCACCTACTATTGTGACGCGTATCTAGGCGTGATGCCATCCGTGGCTCTGCTGCGCCACTTCTTCTTCCTCCGTGCCAGCGAGGGCCATATCTTCAGGTGCGCCAATTTCATCACGGCCCACAAGGCCAACTCGATCTCAAACACCGGGAAGAAGGCCGACAACCTCAGGGCCAAATGGGTCATGATGGGTGCTAAGTGCGTCCATCCGCACTTGGCGCTGCCGACGGAGATGCCCCAGTCCGACAAGGGGTGGTCTTGTGCAGAGCTTACTGATGAGCAGCCGTCGTTGGTGCTGGAGCATATGAAGGCTGACCTAAAGCCGGGAAATGCGAGGGCGGCCAAGGTGACGGGGGCCATGCTCCTAAGGGAATTCTTGACGCTGCGTGTTGCTCCTCTTCAGGCGGGTGCGCGCCCCTTGTGGAGGCTTGGATATGAAGAAGACAAGATTCGCCTGAGCTCGGAGGCCTTGCCCGACGATGAGCTGTCCGCAGTTTTGCGCCTCTTAGTTGGGGACAACCAAGAGTACCCATCGAGTGCCTTCATTCCTTTGTTCCACCGCACGGACTGGGAGCAGATCGTGGCCACCCGGCCGCCTTTTGACGCGCGTGGGCTGGTGCCGCCGGCGTCTACCAGGGCCCCTGCAGCGCCAAAGCCGGTGGAGCTGTCTTCTGACAAGTTCCGTGGGAAGGAAGAAGAGGAGGAGGACTCGAAGGAGACCCCTGAGGGGATGGGAGAAACCTCCCCTTGAGAAAAGTTGACATCCTCCGCACCCTTCCTGACGACGCCGAGGTCAACGCCCGCCAGGGGGAGGGAGAGCCGCCCGTTATCCCGAAGAGGGATAGGTTGTCGCTGATTTCTCGAGGTGTTGCCGCCGCCTTGACGCCGCCTGGGGCTGCCTCCGGCCCTTCTGCTGCGCTATCCTCTGCTCCCGGAGCCCGTGTGCCCACTCCTCAGGCTCTGAAGCGTTCGGGTTTCAGGCTCCCCAAGCGGAGGGTGGACTACGCCATGGTGGATTAGTAAGTGCTTCGAGCTTCGTCTTGTTCCTGCTTGTACTTGCTATTTTATGACGTTCACCCTTGGTTGATCAGGCCGGTTCCTTCGGCGAAGAAAAGGAAGGAGGGTACAGCGGCCGCGCCCCCCTCTATGGAGAAAGGAGGCGACAACACTCGTACCTCCCTAGCCCGGTCGCCCTCGCGAGGCCAAGAGGAGCATCGTCGGGAGAAGTCAGCCCCCGTGGCCCCGCTCGCTCCGGAAGTGCCGGTGCCTGGCTCGGCTGATGAGGTCCTGAAGGCTCAGGAGCCCTTGATCTCCCAGGCTCTGGTGACAACGTCGCCCCCTTCTCCTGCTGCGCCCCTGGCCCCAGGTTCTTCTGCTTCCTCTACCATCTTAGAGCGCGCCCTTTCGGAGATGGCCCAGCTGCGGGAAGATCTCCAAGGCGTGGACCCGCGCCTGGTGGCCGGGTGCCTGGAGCTGGCCTCTGGCTGGCTTCTCTCCGACTCGGTGGTTCGAGCATCGCTGAGCCAGGCCGCGGCGGCCTCAGAGAAGGAGAAGCAGGCGGCCGCCAAAGCTGCGGTCGATCGCGAGGCGGCACTGAAGGACGCCGAGGCCGCCCGCGGCCGTTGCCGAGAGCTGGAGGACGAGCTGAAGGGCCTGCGCGACTAGCACGCAAAAGAAGCACGTGGCCGCCAAGTGAAGGAGGAGGAGATGAGGGCTCGGGAGGACGCCATCAAGGGCCACGACGCCGAGCTGGGAGAGCTGGCGAAGGCGTAGGCCGCGGAGCGCAGCCGGCTGAAGGAGTTGGAGCGGAAGGCAAGGGCGAAGGAGGCCGATCTTGATGCCAAGGCAAAGATCCTGGCTGAAGACCGCGTGGCCATCTTGCTCCTCGAGGAGAGGTCCCACGTGGCGCTGAAGTCACTGCATGAGAAGGGCTTGGAGAGGCCGCTGACCACCGACGAGGATTGCCCTGCTCAGCTGCTTCCCTTCTTGGTGAAGGCGCTCGAGGAAGTCGTGGAGGGCATCGGTCCCATGGCATAGGCAAAGGCTCGCGTCCTTTCGTCAGCCGCGCTGACGCGGGTCTTGAGCCACCTGCACCTTCATGACCCCAGCGCTCGTCTTGACGAGCTGCTGGAGCCTGTAGCTGATGAACACTGCGCGGCTGCCGCCACAGCCATGAAGGGTCAAGTGGAGGCCCTGCTGAAGAAGTTTCGTGGCTTCACCCCAGCGCCTTCGACCGGTAGTGCCACCGATCCCATGGCTCCAGTTGGTGGTGTAGGCGAAGGTGATGCCACCAAGGAAGGAGCACCTCTTGTGGGCGTCGGCGGTGTCCAGTGGTGACCTGCGGCTGCTTTTCTATTTTATTCCTGCAACATGCACCATGCCTCGTGGAGGCGTTAAACTCGCATTTGATATTGTGAGAACAATATGTCTTGTAATATTTGCTTTGAGATTTTGCGATTTTCTTCCTATTTGCTTTGTGTTCTACGTCGGCAGAGCTCGGCCCCGCACATACCTCAACCACCGTTGGGCCGACCGGAAACCAGGACGGACCAAGGAGTGAGGGGCTACATGACCAGTTAGGCTCCTGAGTCGCGATGCTCAGGAGTCCTCCTTGACGCACAAACAGCTTATAGGAAGGATACGCGAGGATAGGTTAATGTTCTACGTCGGTAGAGCCCGGCCCCGCGCATACCTCAACCGTCGTTGGGCCGATAGGAGACCAGGACGGACCAAGGAGTGAGGGGCTACGTGACCAGTTAGGCTCCTGAGTCGCGGTGCTCAGGAGTCCCCCTTGACATGCAAACATTCTCCATACCTTTGCCCTCGCCGAGGCTCGGCTCAGCAGGGGCGTGGGAAGACCAGGTCCGAGGGACCTGGTTGGGTGGCGTACGCTTGGGCGTGACCCGAGTGCAGCCCCCATGCCCAGCCCCCTTGCGCGGCTCTCCTGAGGGGAGGCGTTGCGGTGAGGCCGGACACTGAGCTCTGGGGCTCCTCGAGGTTGGTACGGTCGTGAGGCCGCCCTTAGTTGTTTATCACCAGCACAGAGCGTAGTGCTTCCGCTTGTGCACGGGCATAGCCGCTCCTCGATAGTGTCGACGGCCAGCATGGAGCATGGTGCTTCCACTGGTGCGTGGGTGGGGGACTCCCTACTGCGGAGAGCCCCCGGGGCGTGTACAGCCCCGCCCTGACACGTGGCTTGCACGGCTGGGCTAGACGAGGTGTATCTGGGCACTCGTGAGCCAGCGCGGGACTCATGAGGCCCTACCTCAAGGCGGGTTGTGCCTGGTCTTGGTTCTTGTTCGTTGTGTTGGTCCTGCGAGGTGGTCAAGCAACCTGCGCTGAACGAATCTCCTGAGGTTATCGCGTGAGAAAGATAAGCACCAACGGCCCCAAGAGGTGACGTGAATGGGGCCGGCCCGCCAAACAGAGCTCAGCCGCTGGATTTATCGACGCTGCAGGGATGGGCCTGAGCACAGACGTTGTGCTTAACTTACTCACGCGAAGGGTCCTAAAGAAAGACGGCCGGCGCGTGGCTCCCATGGTGGGTGGCGATCGAGCAGGTAATAATCACAGGTAGATTAAGCATGGAAGCAGCAGGCTTAAGTAAATGCAAGGGAGATACATGCCACTGGGTCAGGCCCGAGCAGCTTGGGGATGATGCAGCCCGAGGGGCGCCCCCAACAAGGTAAGCTAAAGACATAAAAATGGATACATGCCACAAGGACGGACCCATGCGGCCTGGGAATGATGCAGCCCTAGGGGCGCTCCCAGCTGAATGAACTTGGAAAATGTTACCTGGTTCTGTTGATGAAGGAGAGTTGGGGCAGCTGAAGGTATGCGGCGAAGGGGCTACTCCTCATGAGCCACCGAGGCCCTGAGCCTCGGGAGGCTCTGGGGGTCCAGGGGGTTCCTTGAAGACCGTCTTCATCTTCGTCAGCACAGCGTGGTGCCTGGCCTCCTGAGCCACCAGGATGCTCCGTAGGTTGCGCTGATAGGCGTTCGCCACGCTCGGCAGGCCAAAAGGCATGCGAATGTAGCTGTGAGGTGGGCCCTCGCAATGTCCCACGCGCGAAGGCCAGAAAAGCTCCTGAGAGGCAGCCCGGTTGAGATCTGGGACGTCGATGCAGATGCGCAGCCCGGCATCCTCGCCTAGATGGGGAGCTACGCCTGGTGAGCGGCGGCCACCGCGCATGGCCCTTGCATCTTGCAGTTCCTGAGTGGTCTTGGCGATGAACTCCTGAACGGTGGGCACTCCTTGCCCAGTGTTCTCCTGAGGGAAATGTGCCGCAAAGCATGCCTCCAAGTGGTGCCCAAGCGCCTCCCTCGTGATGTTGGCAAAGTCCGAGGCCCTCCAGAAGAGAGCCCCCGAGCCCTGCCCGAGAGGGGCGCTGGGCGCGCTTTCCTATGTGATGGAGGGAGGCGCCCCAGGCGTGGGCGCCGATCCTGACGAGGCACCGCTTGCCTGAGGCCCTGCATGGCGCAACTTCTTCTTCTTCTTCTTGGGGGTGGCCCCAGGAGGGCGCTCGCCCTGGCTATTGGGGTCGTAGATTGCTGCAACTTGGAAGGCACGCTTGAGGGAGCACACCGCATCTCTTTCCTCGCACGGGACTGTGATGATTCCGCCGCTTCCCGGCATCTTGAGGACATTGTAGCTGTGATGAGTCATCGCCATGAACTTGGCCAGCGCTGGATACCCGAGGATGGCATTGTATGGTAGGCGGATGTAGGCGACGTCAAAGTCAATGAGTTCGGTGCGGTAGTTGTTGCGTTCTCCGAAGGTAACGGGGAGGCGGACCTGACCGATCGGGGTAGTAGAGCCGTTGGTCACTCCTGAGAAAGGCTTGGTAGGCTGAAGCTGGTCATATGGCACTTGGAGGTTGTCGAACGTGTCGACGGACAGGACATTGAGCCCTGCGCCGCCGTCGATGAGGGTCTTGGTAACTTCCACATTGCTGATGACTGGTGAACAAAGCATTGGGAGGACGCCTGTGGTAGCTGCGCACTTGAGCTGATCTGCCGAACTAAACATGATTGGGCACTTGGACCATCTGAGCGGGCATGTGGCCTCGAGCTTGTGGAGGACTGCATTCACTTTGCGATCAAACTGTTTGAAGATACGCTGTGAGGCTGGGGCTTGAGCTCCGCCCAAGATGCAGACGATAGCGCGCGGCTCCTGGAAGCCCCCAGCCCCCTCGTCTTGATGGTGGTCGTCATTCCTTATGGGTGGTGGAGGTAGTGGAGGAAGGCCAGCGTTGCCTTAAGGACGATCCTCACGAGGTTGGTCCCTCCAAGCGCCCTCATGAGGCTGATCCTTCCAGCGGTCCTCACGAGGTCGGTCGCGCCACTCCTGGTGCGGGCCCCAGTCATCCCAGCGTCCGCCACCTTGTCCTCCTCCTCGGCCGTAGCCCCGGTCGCTACGCTCGGGGCATCGACCGAAGTGTCCTTCTCGAATGGCTCTGAGCTCTTGACGGTCGCTGGTGTTGTGGGTGTGCAGGTTATGGAAGACGCATAACGGTCGGTTCCTCTTGGATGACTCGGGCTGGTCTCTGTCGCGCTTGGTGTCCGGTTCCGCCGCGAGCACGGCTGCTCCCTTGCGCTTCACGTCCTTGGCCTTGGCTTTCTTTTCCTCCGGGTCCGCAGCCGGGAGCTCGAGGAGGGAGAGGCGCCCCTCCTCAGCTCTGGCGCACTTGGTCGCCAGGTTGAACAACTCCAGAGACGTGCACAGCTCCTCGTGGATGGCGAGGTCCTCCTTCATCTTGACGTCACGGACACCATCAGAGAACGCGGAGATGATGGCTTCGTCCGTCACCTTGGGGATCTTGAGACGAACGTTGTTGAAGCGCTAGATGTACTTCTAGAGGGTCTCTCCTGGTTGTTGCTTGACGCGACGCAGGTCACCCGTGACCGGGGGCGGTCGCGAGTGCCCTGGAAGTTGGCGACGAAGCGGTCGCGCATCTCATCCCAGGAGGAGATCGAGCCTTGAGGCAAGTTCAGGAGCCAGGAGCGGGCGCCATTCTTGAGGGCCATGGGAAACTAGTTCGCCATGACTTTCTCGTCGCCGTTGGCCGCCTGGATGCTCAGCTCATAGAGCTGCAAGAACTCCGCGGGGTCAGGGGTGCCGTTGTAGCGAGGAGGCAGATCTGGCTTGAACTTGCCCGGCCAAGCGACGCTACGCAGCTCGAGGGTGAAGGCGCGGCAGCCGACCGTGGTCACCGGGGCCCGCCTTGGAGGTGGAACTTGGTCTTGGCGCCCACGCGCCGCTACAGCTAGCGGCGCGGGGCCTTGCCGCAGCAAACGATCCTAGCGCGGCAGTGCAAGGAGTGGCAGAGCGTTCTCTTGCGGTCGAGGGACTTCTTGACAGCTTCTTTCTTCACGCGCGGGCGCCGGACATGGTGGGTCGCGTCGTGGAGCCGCGCGCGCGCCTTGGCGCTAGGGCACCGTCTTGGTGCAGAGATGGTGGAGGTACTTCGTGAGCTACGTCGCCCGTGGCTGGCGGAGGGCGAGGCAGAGAGAGGGACGGCACAGGGGAGCCTCCTGCGGCGCGGACAAGCTCGGCAATGCGGTCAAGCCAGTTCTCATAGAGGTCGTCGACTGGGCGGTAGTGCAGGAGCTCGTGCGCCATGAGGAGTGCGGCCCGTGCGTCCGTGGGAACACGATGAGCGTGAGACGACGAACCAGCGGGGGTCAGCGATGGAGTGGCGGTGCGGCCGTCCTGACACACCGAGGGGTGCAGCAAGGATGCATGCTGCTCGTTCCCAGCCGGGCTGGTGGCGGCTTTGGCGGTAGGCGACGGAGAGCGGCGGGGTGGCCCGCCGACAGGGGCCGTCGGAGCAACGCGGGTGGCGAGGGCAGCCTGGCACTCGGCGCGGGCATGGCGTGCGTCCGCCATGGAGACATTAAAGCGATGTGACGCGGAGCGACAGAAGGGAAGCTTTGGCGCACCCCTACCTGGCGCGCCAAATGTCAGATCACGGGTTCCAGCAAAACCCTTAAGGTTCGAACACGGGGTTGCGCGTGAAGATCTCCCCCTACCGATCCATGTCCTAACTCAGCTAAGATCTTACGGACTAACTCGACGAACTTGCAACACAAGGACACAAGATTTATACTAGTTCGGGCCACCGTTGTGGTGTAATACCCTTCTCTAGTGTGGTGTGGTGGATTGACTCTTGGGCTGAGGATGAACAGTACAAGGGGAAGAACAGCCTCTTGACGAGAGGTGTTCTTGTGCTTGGTGGATGTGGTTGTGGGGATGAACTAGTTCTAGTCTAAGATGAGGTTGCTCCTAGTCTTAGATGAGGTCGCCCCTAGTCTCGGTGGAGGTCGCCCTAGCTACGGTGGTGGCTAGTTCTATTAATAGTGGCCTTGGTCCTCTTCCCAAATATTGAGCGGGAAGGGAGCCAACAACGGCCAATGTGAAAGGGGACAGCTAGTACAACTTATCCTGACAAAAGTGGTCTTCGCCCGCAAAAGGCTCTGGTGGTGACGCTGCCTTGGGCTCCATGGTGACCTCCGTCTTGCCGTCCTGCTGGTCTTGGTCTCGTTGCACCGATATGGAAACCTTTTCTTGATGCCTCGGTACCCTGCGCCTGCGCTTGCCCCCTTAGCACCAAAGAGGAAACAAGGACGTTGCACTCGCTGGCGCGCGCCTGGTCTTGATCGTCACGGCTCATGTCATGAGAACCTCGCGAGGTTTGCCGTGCCTTGATCTCTCCACCCCTCAAGAGACCGCCTAGCGAGGCCGCTCCTGAGGAGGTCTTGCGTTGTCCGCCTCGCGAGGCTTGGCCCCTCACGAAGGTCTTGAATGCCTTGTTGATGAAGATGGGCCATACATGCTTGCTAGCATAGCCACGCCGTGGGCTCCAGGCAGGCAAGTCTGGGGAGCCCCGTTCCCAGAACGCCGGCGGGACTTAGGTAGTAGCCATGTCTCGAGTGGATCATATGTAATATCACTAAGGAGAGAAGTCACCTCGGTCTCGAGAGCTCTAGCTCTAGCTCGTGTCATAGGTCCTCTTGGCACTTCGTGAGACGATGGTAGGTCCATGGGGATGACCTTAGGATGCTCCACATCACGTTGTTGAAGAAGCTCCTGAGGTGCCTTAGAAGAGGAAAACCACTGGGGATGCTATCTTGTGCATGATGGGAAAGATGAACATGTCTTTTGATGATGCTTTGAAGACAACCGAGCCACTTCCTATGCCAAAGGTGACTCCTCCAAATGAAATCCTTGATGCACTAAAGAAGATGCCAAATTTGGAGGATAGTGATATGCTGAGAGCTTATGGAAAATTGGTCGTTGATGAGCGTTTGTTTGAAGCACTCACGGCGCTACCAGAGGAGTTAAGGAAGCCATGGCTCTTGACCTAGGATTGATTTTTTACTTTCATGTTTGGTTGATGTATGGACTACTATCAACTTTGTTGTTTGTGAACTACCCACTTGTGCTATGTGTAAGAGACATAAACTACCCACTTGTGCTATGTGTAAGAGACATAAACTACCAAAATTATTATCCATGTTGTGTTCTTGGTACTTAAAAACTATTTTGTGTCATGCTTCCATTTTCCATATTTATTTCCACTTGTGTTATTGTTTTGACCGTATTTGATACATTAATGTTATTATGTGTGTAAAATAATATATATATATTAAAATATACACACAATACTATTTTTCATACACGTATAGAAGTTTATATTGTCCAAACTCAAAAAACATCCAATTCCATGGTTTGTACATCCAAACATCATTTGGAATTGGGTGCTATCCCGTGATTCCAACAGTAAATTCCATGCACAACCAAACAATTGAATTCGAATTGGCGCCCATTTCCTTTCCATCTTGGATTTGTAATTTCCAGTCCAGTTCAATTCCAATCAGTTTTTCCTACATCCAAACACAGCGTAACAATAATTTATGTACCCATCATTGTTATAATCATGAGAGAGATGTCTCTAGTGAACCTATGGCTCCTGGCTATCTCCATATTTACTAAGACCCTAAAACTACTTGCTGCAATTTATTTTATTTTTACTTTATTTTATCTATCTACCACTATTAGATTTAATCCTTGCAATTGGCGAGAACAAGGGGATTGACAACCCTCTTGCCTTCGTTTGGTGCAAGCATTTGTTGTGTGTGTGTGTGTGTGCAACTACCGTTTACCTTGTTTGTGTGGTGTCTCCTACTGGTTCGATAGACCTTGGTTCTTAACTTAAGGAAATACTATCTGCTACTATACTACATCACCCTTCCTCTTTAGGGAAATCCCAACACTATCACAAGTAACAACTTGCATTTGTACCAAAAAATAATAGACCTTAAATGTCCGTCCCAACTAAGTTCTCCATGCATCTATGTTGCAAAATGTAGTAGAAATTTTTCCCTCCCAATGGGTCAAGAACCATGATCACTATGAAGACGCATAGAAGGCTAGATCTCATCGTTGCCAACTTTGAGTTGTAGGAAAATAAGAGTTGGTGCAGATTGTTCTTGATGTCCCTCAAACCGTCCCATGCACGAACTTTCTATGGATTTCATATGTACAAGATCGACGATACATCAGTGTTTCGCTTCCAGAGCTAGGTGTCATCGGAGAACTGGAGGAGGGAGGATCCACCTCATGGCGTCTCAGAATTTTTCTGGAGAACTAGAGAGAGAGGCGGCTCCCGAGATCGTGGGAGAAGTTGTGTCTCTAGGGGTGCCTCCTTGAGTATATATAGGTGGAGGGAGGGGGGTTGTCGGTGTCAAAACCAGCGGATCTCGGGTAGGGGGTCCCGAACTGTGCGTCTAAGGCGGATGGTAACAGGAGGCAGGGGACACGATGTTTTACCCAGGTTCGGGCCCTCTTCATGGAGGTAAAACCCTATGTGCTGCTTGATTAATATTGATGATATGGGTAGTACAAGAGTAGATCTACCACGAGATCAAGGAGGCTAAACCCTAGAAGCTAGCCTATGGTATGATTGTTGTTCGTCCTATGGACTAAAACCCTCCGGTTTATATAGACACCGGAGAGGGCTAGGGTTACACAGAGTCGGTTACAATGGTAGGAGATCTACATATCCATATCACCAAGCTTGCCTTCCACGCCAAGGAAAGTCCCTTCCGGAAACGGGACGAAGTCTTCAATCTCGTATCTTCATAGTCTAGGAGTCCGGCCGAAGGTATAGTCCGGCTATCCGGACACCCCCTAAGCGACGACTCCCTCAGTAGCCCCTGAACCAGGCTTCAATGACGATGATTCCGGCGCGCAGATTGTCTTCGGCATTGCAAGGCGGGTTCCTCCTCCAAGTACTTCATAGAAGATTTTGAACACAAAGGTAGTGTCCGGCTCTGCAAAATAAGTTTCCACATATTGCCATAGAGAGAATAATATTTACACAAATCTAATCTGCTGACGTATTCCATAGCATGACATCACACCATGGCCAAGTCTTTATTCGAATCATTTTACTGTCCCGCCTCAGCGCGTTTAGCGAGGCGGTTTCCTTGGCACGTCTTGTCAAAGCAGAGATCATGTCCCCTTATTCCGGGATTCTCATCAATACGGGCATGGGTAACCCAACCGTACCCGTCGGTATGTTTTCTCGATCAAAGGCGAGTCCCAAACGGTCACGGGGAGGGCCCTTGGTATTCAACCTCTTATAAAGAGACTGTCGGTGTCAAAACCGGCGGATCTCGGGTAGGGGGTCCTGAACTGTGCGTCAAGGCCGGATGGTAACAGGAGACAAGGGACACGATGTTTTTTACCCAGGTTCGGGCCCTCTCGATGGAGGTAATACCCTACTCCTGCTTGATTAATATTGATGATATGGGTAGTACAAGAGTAGATCTACCACGAGATCAAGGAGGCTAAACCCTAGAAGCTAGCCTACGGTATGATTGTTGTGTGTATCTATCGACTAGCCTGGCCTCGGTTTATATAATGCACCGGAGGCCTAGGATAACAAGAGTCCTAGCCGAATACGCCGGTGGGGAGAAGTCCTTGTCTTGATCGCCAAGTCTTGTGGAATCTTCCTTGTATGCGGTAGCCGTCCGAACTGGCCCATGAGTATACGGCCACGGGGGTCCTCGGCCCAATCTAATAGATCGGGAGACGACGTGGTGAGTACCCCCTAGTCCAAGACACCGTCAGTAGCCCCCTGAACCGGTCTTCAAGTTAGGGACGCTCCTCGATTCTTCCGAACTGTTCTTCATCTTCGGTTGCCGGTCTTGAAAACTGGTTCAACAAATCTTCTTTATCTTCGATCTTGAGGATCGCTGAAATGCATTCGACGAGTTTACACGTCGGGTATCCGAGGAGCCCCTTTAAGTTTCCGGCCTTTATCAATGCCTTGTTTATTTTTATGCCACACCTCGGGTTTGAAGTTGTTCCCAGGAGGTAGGGTCCTCTTGCGTCCGAGCTCCAATGCCGGACTGCATTCGAGGTATCTTTTGCAGCCGAGCACCAACGCCGGACCGCTTCCCAGCTCTAGCACCGGAATGTATCCGAGCTCCAACGCCGGACTATGTATCCGAGCTCCAACGCCGGACTGTATATCCGAGCTCCAACGCCGAAATATATCCAAGCTCCAACGCCAGACTGTGTCCAGGCTCCAATGCCGGACTATATCCGAGGTGTCATATCACCTTGGTTCAAAAAAGTTGAAGGAGTTTAGCCGAGCTTAATGCCGGAAATGCCCTCTATGGAGCCAGCCACTAGCGCCCGAGCTTTATGCCGGACTGCTTCCGAGGTGGTGCACCACCCCGACTATGGGCCGATTTTTTGTCAATATTTTTTATTGGTGCAATTTATTCTCTGCCGAGATATATAGCCAGTAGCCCTCAAGGTGTGTATCGGTCTAAAACCCGAGATGCACATGAAGGATGACATACGACCGCCGATCCCAGTAGCCGCTGAGACTCGGGTTGATTTGCAAAATCGGCCTGAGGATCAAGTCCTAGCTCGGCGGAATACTTCGGGACACAAAAGCGGCGTGCTCAGGAATACTTCGGAATACTCGGGTTCTCCCTTTGCACGCCTAGCCGAACAAAACGGAACGTAGGAAGCAAGTGCAGGAGCCGGGCAACCCAACTATTGACCGAAGACACAATTCTAAACCGATGCATATATAGCAATATCTGAGAATGTTTTTGCCGAATCCCTAAAGGTGTCCGGCGTTGCACTGCGAGACTAATGCTGGAAAAGCACAAATAGTTTAAAAGTGCCAAAAAGCTTGGAAAACCAAGAAACGTCAGTAAAAACATGACGTCCGAACAAGATCAAGTGTTCGGTGCCAATCCGAAAATTGGTCTTAGAAAAAGGAAGTGCTTCTGTCGTCCTTTAACATGACACATCCTATCTCAAGACTTCGAGCGGGTCAGCCTACGGCTTCAACCTCCTATCCCGAGGGCGGAGTACTTCTCATTAGGCCAGTTTAGCAAACTAAACTCTAGCGGCTTTGAGAGAGAAATTAGGCTCCCCGGCTAGTGACCGCACACTCGCGTCGAAAAAAGGAGTGATAAATAATAATAATAGAACTTTGCAACGACTGAGAAGAAGAACACTTATTATAAAACGGCTCAAATAAACTTAAGAGCCCCCAAGTGACTTGGGTAGAAGAATGATTGCATGTACCGAAGTACTTATATCATATCTATGTTCAACCGAACTTTAAACGCGTCTTAACCGACCGTCGGCTTCTCCCTCTTCGGTTAAGGACCGAAAAGTGTTATGTACTCCATCGGTCGAGAATATCGACGGTGTTTCCAATAACCAGGCAATCAGGCCATAAGGCTGTAACAGACAAAGCGCGCTCAGGGAACTTATGCTATATTACTGTGAAGAGTAAGAAGCATCTTCGAAGAAAATAGTACCCCCACCGATACCTTTCTTCGGTGCTCATTGTTAATATGAGACTTGTGCAATAGATTTTTTGTATTCATGAGTTCCGTTGTGTGCCGACCATCATTGAATAACTATAAGAGCGCTAGCTTTCGGCTTCACCCAGTCTGAGGTCCGGT
The DNA here is from genome assembly GCF_056163025.1 of Triticum urartu. Lineage (NCBI taxonomy): Eukaryota > Viridiplantae > Streptophyta > Magnoliopsida > Poales > Poaceae > Triticum > Triticum urartu. Next base: position 143,270,548 of record NC_141879.1, on the reverse strand, counting down.
TCGGGTGACCCGATCGTGACAATCGCAGAGGTGCTCCCTTTACTCCCTAGCCGAACAATCGGGAACGTAGGGGTAAACACAGGAGCGAGGCAACCCAGCTTGCAAATCGCTTAAGTCAATATGGTGCATATTGTGGCGTAATACACGAACAAGGAACAAAGTCGTACAAGTATAATCATATGCAATCTAGAAAAGCTTCATAAAGGAAGCCCCCAAGTAAACAGGGTATTTGAATTTATACGTCACAAACAAAGTTTGGACAAGGAAATTTTTTAGAAGCAACTTTTTCCAAAAAAGTATAATGCTTGGTCGAACCGAACGCAAGTTAGAAATTAAAGCTTTGAGCATGAAAGCGACTTAGCTGGTTAATGTGTTCGGTATTGATGACGCGGTCCGAGCTTGATGTGGGGCAAGGTTCCATCCCTCAAGCCGGTCCCGAGGTGGCGGAGCGGAGAGCTTGACACGCCGAAGTGGTGACATAGCACGATCAATGCAGACCGGCAGAGTGACGCCGAAGTCCCCGGATCATTTTCCTGTGCATAAAAAATAGTGCAAACCGGAGATAATAGTAATAATGATAATTAAAAAAATCGTTGCATAATAAATAATTTATGCAAAGTGAGTAATAAAAGAAATATGGCCTGGCTCCGAAGTCAAGTCGATGCAGGGCATCGGCGTGATGCGGTAAAGGCGTGGCAAAGCCTGAATTCGCAGGTCGGTCCGAGCTCCGAGTGCGGCGTTCTCCGGACTATGTACGGAAACTGACCGAACCACCATGCGACCGTCGTTAATGAGGTCACCATTTGATAGACCTGTGTACATATCATGGACAAACCAGAGTAATAATTCCTTGGAAAAAATGAACCCAAACAAGCAAAAAATATTGAGGTTAATAGCACCTGGTTTATTTGTTGTAGCCATCCGAAGGAAGGTGATTCCCAAAATTGGGACTCGCTCCGCACACCCATTGCCTGATGGGCGATAAAACGATGGCATGGCAATGCGGGTAAAGGTTGACTCGCTGAGGCAAAGCCCTCGGCCCAGCTAACGTGACGGAGCTGGTCGGCTAGTGACGCCGAAGTGTCCAGAGTAGGTTGATGAAGAGATGGCGAAGCCCCCGGTCCAGCCGAGATGTCGAAGCCTCGATGTCAGCCGATGAGTCGAAGTAGGTCGGCGTGATGGACACTAGCTTGAAGAAGTAATAGTGCGGCCCTGTCAATGCAGGTCGTGACGTGGTCGATGCCGGCTTGATGAAGCGACCGTGCGGCGTTGCCGGTATGCCCGCTCCGTGTAATCCGCGGGGCGGCGATGTTGGTGATGATTTATCCTTCGCGATGCCGGGCTCTTGTTCGGCTTGCCGAGATGATGATCCGAAGAAGTTGAGCTCGGCTCAACAAAGTGACGCCGTGTCTAGCGCAGGTCGGCAGCCGTGCAGTAATATTGCCAGACTGGTTTGACACCAGCATGATGTTGAAGATCATGTTCAAAAGATCTTACAGTTAGTGGGATGTGTTCGGAAACAAAACACAATACCCCATACAAAACTTCCTTCAAAAGGGATGTCCGAAATCCTGTTCATAAAAAAGATGAACTCGGGTCGGATTCGTTTTCGCGCAGAAAACAGATCCGAAAAGTGATGCACCAATCGGAAGATTCCCGGAGTTTGGACGGTCGGATCGAGCCAAAATTTTGAGAGTTGGTAGATATAGGAATTCCGCAGCCGATCAATTGTTGGATCTTCCAAAAGACGTCCGAGATGGAAGCTGGACACCACGCCCTAAACTCATCCAAATTCCCGTCCAGATTTGACACGGCTCCAGTATATCGTGGATTGCCAGAGATTCCTCCATCGGAACTCGACGAAATTTTAAAGGGTTGTTGTAGACTCAATTACGCACAATTACACCAAAGCGATCGTCAAAGCGATACTCGAGGAGGTGGTGGTGGCAGATACGAGTTCGCTGTCCAGAAAAACAGCACGGTCGCTTGAGGGCAATGTTGACGTTGAGCCCCCGAACTCCATAGATGATTCCTCCGTGATCTTGATAGAGATCGGAGTTGATGTTTGATGAAGGCCCTCGTCCGGACATGGTGATCCGAACACGGGGCGCAATTCTTGGTCGAACCAAGGTGACCAGTCGAGCTGGTGACGAAGATGCCGAAGTCGCAGTTGATCCGCAGGCGAGCCATCGATCCTTTTGTCGATCACACAGCGGAACTCTCAATGAAAGCACCAATGTCGGTGTCAAAACCGGCGGACCTCGGGTAGGGGGTCCCGAACTGTGCGTCAAGGCCGGATGGTAACAGGAGACAAGGGACACGATGTTTTTTACCCAGGTTCGGGCCCTCTCGATGGAGGTAATACCCTACTCCTGCTTGATTAATATTGATGATATGGGTAGTACAAGAGTAGATCTACCACGAGATCAAGGAGGCTAAACCCTAGAAGCTAGCCTACGGTATGATTGTTGTGTGTATCTATCGACTAGCCTGTCCTCGGTTTATATAATGCATCGGAGGCCTAGGATAACAAGAGTCCTAGCCGAATACGCCGGTGGGGAGAAGTCCTTCTCTTGATCGCCAAGTCTTGTGGAATCTTCCTTGTATGCGGTAGCCGTCCGAACTGGCCCATGAGTATACGGCCACGGGGGTCCTCGGCCCAATCTAATAGATCGGGAGACGACGTGGTGAGTACCCCCTAGTCCAGGACACCGTCAGAGACCAAGGCCTTACTCCTTTATTTCAATCTCAAACGAGTTCGCCCTTCGCCTCGAGTTCCAACACCCAAGGCTCCAGATTTCAGGCGCGTCGGACCTTCGACAATGTCCGGTTCCGACCTTCGAGGCCGATGGATGCCCTCCTCCGTCACGGAGGAGGACGTGCTGAAGGTCAGGGAGGCCAGGTTCTTGACCGGCGAAATCTCGCATAGGCTGCCTGCTCAAGGGCAGGTCATTCCCACTCCCAAGCCTGGTGAGAGTGTGGTGTTCATGTCTCACTTCCTTCGGGGGCTAGGCTTCCCGACGGATCCCTTCGTGAGGGGGCTCATGTTTTATTATGGGATGGAATTTCACGACTTAGCTCCGGAGTCCATCCTCCATATTTCCTCATTCATCGTCGTGTGTGAAGCCTTCCTCTGTATTACTCCTCACTTCGGACTATGGCTCAAGACCTTCAAAGTAGAGCCGAAGATGATCGAGGGACGACACGCAGAGTGCAGAGGTGCTTTTATAAGCAAGAATGTTGGTGCTCCATGGCCCGAGGGCTCTTTTCAAGGGGAGTCCAGCTTATGGCAACGAGAGTGGTTTTATATCACAGCTCCCAGGAGCACCAAGTGGGTGGCGCTGCCTGCTTTCCGCTCGGGTCCCCCGCCACGACTGGCGTCATGGGTCAATAAGGGGTTGGACTGGGGATCGGCAAAGGACGTGCCCCTGTTGCAGGGCCGCATCCGAGATCTCCTAGAAAGAGACATCAGTCTGGTCGTGGTGACGCATGTTATGTTAATTCGCCGAGTTCTGCCCTGCAAACGTCGCCCCCTCCGCCTGTGGGAGTTCAACCCGGAGGGACCACGAGTTCTCCAACATTTTCTTGGCATGACGCCCGTGGAGATGTACAAATTGTTCTTCGGGCCACAAGTAGTGTGTTCGGATTCTACGGAGGACGCAGGTCTGAGCTGCAATCGTCCGGATACTCAAGTAAGTAGCCTTGTGCCCGGACTCTCTATCCGTATATTTATCATAAAATTGCCCCTAAAAGAGCTGTCCTTTAAACAAGAGTGGATAGCGAAAGCAAAGCTAATCAGCTGTCCGGGCCCCCTCCCCGAGACCACACCGGATCCCATGCTAGTCAGGATGTTGGAGGTTGTGCCTTCGGAGGAAAGCGAGGGAGGGGACAAGGAAGCTACAGCCTCCTCGAAGAAGGTTGTCCGGAAGGGAGGAATCGAAAATTCCTCTCCTCAGGGGAAGAAGAGGACCGCCTCTGACGACCCGGAGACTATGGCCTCAAAGCGGGGGAAGAGATCTTCGTTAGAGGGTCCTGCGCCGGGGGATACTTCGGCCGAATTATGCCCTCAAGGGGATCAGCCCTCCACCGAGCCGTAAGTAGAGAGGAGCTTTTCTTTTTAAGAAATGAGAGAAATCCTTGCGTTATATCTGAGAAGAGTAATCGAAAATTTACCTTGTAGCTCGGACCTTAGCCCTTCTCAGCAGAGCTCGTCTTCGGGGGATCTTCTTCCGGAGATGATGGAGAGCGGAACGCCTCCCCCTGCCGTACTGCCTTGCGAGGTGGGCGATCCTGAGGTATCGTCGCGGAGGGTTTCTCCAAATCCGGCAAGGCCGGAAGGTAGTTGTAACGCCCCGAGACCGATGTGCCAGGTGTCGTTCAGTTATTCGTTGGTGTTGCCTTTTCATTCCTTGCGTGTCATGCATTGCATATCATGTCATCATGCGCATTTCATTTGCATACGTGTTCGTCTCATGCATCCGAGCATTTTCCCCGTTGTCTGTTTTGCAATCCGGCGTTCCGTTCTTCTCCGGTGGTCATTTCTACCTTTCTTTCATGTGTGGGGATTAAACATTTCCGGATTGGACCGAGTCTTGCCAAGCGGCCTTGGTTTACTACCGGTAGACCGCCTGTCAAGTTTCGTACCATTTGGACTTCGTTTGATACTCCAACGGTTGACCGAGGGACCGAAAAGGCCTCGTGTTTGTTGCAGCCCAACACCCTTTCAATTTGGCCCAAAACCCACCTAACTCTGCTCCATCATCTCGGTCGTTCGATCACGATCGCGTGGCCGAAAACCGCACCTCATTTGGACTCTCCAAGCTCCCTCTATGCCTATTTATACAACCCCCCTCCGAAATTCACGGTTCATTCTTCCCCTAACCCTAAAAATTCTCAGATCCGCGCCGCCGGACGAAATCCCCACCTTCACCGGACATGTCCGCGCCCCTCCACGCCGCTCCAGCCAACCAGAGGCTGCCACGTCACCTCGCCGCCGCCGCTAGCCAACCAGCGCACGCCATCTGTCCGCTCGGTGCCCACTTCGCCGCACCACGCCGCAGAGCCCGCGAGACCCGCCGCAGGCCCTCCCGGGCCCGAGGCTCCCCGCCGCGCCTCTCCTTCGTCCCCGCCACCTCGGGCGCTTCGCGCCGCCACCGACCCTCGCCGGAACGCCGCCGCAGTGCAGCGCCGGACTTGGCTCCGGTCATCACCGACCCTCGCTGGAGTCCGCCCCGTCGCCCCTTCGTTTCCCAGCCGCCGTCCAGCTCGCCTCTGCCTCGATCCGGCCCCGGGGAGCCGAGCCCCGCCGGATCCGGTGCTCCTTGGCCTCCCTACCTCGCCGCACCCTGCCGGAATCCTCCATCGCCGCCATCGCCATGGATCGGGAGGAACCGATCCAGCTGGTTCCTCTCGTCGCCGTCGACCTTCCCCGTGGGCCGCGCCCTCCCGAAGGCCCAGCTCGCCCGCGCCCCCGCTTCCAGCCCAGCTCCCTCCGTTGATCGCGCCCGCGTGGGCCGGCCCAATCGTCCTCCCTGCGGTCCAGCCTCGCTCGGCCTCCTCCCCAGCTTCCTTCGCCAGATCCGCCGGCCTCTCTCTGCAGATGGGCCAAGGCCCAGGGTGAGCCGACCCCCAGCGCCCCCTCCTCTATTTTTTTCTCTGTTGGGCTTGCCCCAGATTCAGCCCGTCATGTGTTTTTTTTCAGCGCCTGAGTTTTTCCTATTTATCCTGAGACAGCAGTTTTGCAGTATAGCCCCCCTAGTTCATGCATTTAATAACTCACTAACCGTGCATCGGATTAAAATGAATTATATATGAAACTTGCTCAGAATTTTGTGTAGATTAATAATATCCAACTTTCATCTATGTTTAAAATGATTAAAATGTTGTTTGCATTAATTTGCTCCTATGCCATGCTAATATGATTTAATTCATAACTAATTAACCGTAGCTCCGAATTTAATAAACTTTATATGTAAATGGGGTAGAAAAATGCATAGATTACCATGTTGCACTTTATCTTCCTGTTTAACAACAATAAAATATGGTTTTAGGCAGAACAGTACCAAACCTAAAATATGCACATGAGGAGTTTCCGGATTTGTTGTTCGTTGCTTCCGGCCTCATTTAACCTTGACTAGATAGGTAGTTTTCATTTGCTTCACCCTCTTGCCATGCTTAACAACATTTAATATTGTTGGGTACATAAACGGGATCAAACTAAATAACTTATCGTGGTGTTTTGTCAATATGCATCCCGATGCATATTGAGCTCCACTTAATTTGTAGGACTGCTTGTGCTCTTTGCCATGCCATGCATCATTAATCCGGACATGCATCATACCTGTTTGTGCATCATGCCATGTCTATGTGGTGGTTGTTTACCATGATTGTTTGCTTCTTTCCGGTGTTGCTTCTTCGGGTTGGTTCCGGTAACGTCGTGTTGTGAGGATCCGTTCGTCTACGTCCTTTTATCTTCTTCATGGACTCGTTCTTCTTCCTTGAGGGATTTCAGGCAAGATGATCATACCCTCGAAATCACTACTATCTTTGCTATGCTAGTTTGCTCGCTCTTTGCTATGCCAATGCTACGATGCCTACCATTTGCTTGTCAGCCTCCCAAATTGCCATGTCAAACTTCTAACCTGCCATGTCCTAGCAAACCGTTGATTGGCTATGTTACCGCTTTGCTCAGCCCCTCTTATAGCGTTGCTAGTTGCAGGTGAAGATTGGAGGCCGTTCCTTGTTGGGGTATTTATTTACTTGTTGGGATATCACGATATATCTTATTTAATTAATGCATCAATATACTTGGTAAAGGGTGGAAGGCTCGGCCTTATGCCTGGTGTTTTGTTCCACTCTTGCCGCCCTAGTTTCCGTCATATCGGTGTTATGTTCCCGGATTTTGCGTCCCTTACGCGGTTGGGCTATTATGGGAACCCCTTGACAGTTCGCCTTAAGTAAAGCTCCTCCAGCAATGCCCAACATTGGTTTTACCATTTGCCACCTAGCCCTTTTCTTTTCCCTTGGGAGTCGCGCTCCTGAGGGTCATCATTATTTTACCCCCCCGGGCCAGTGCTCCTCTGAGTGTTGGTCCAACTGAGCGATGTCCGAGGCTACCAGGGGCAACTCTGGGCTGGCTTACCCGACGTCTGGCTCATCTGAGTGTGCCCTGAGAAAGAGATATGTGCAGCTCCTATCGGGATTTGTCGGCACATTCAGGCGGTGTTGCTGGTTTAGTTTTACCCTGTCGAAATGTCTTGTTGTACCGGGATACCGAGTCTGATCGGAACGTCTCGGGTGGAGGTCTATTCCTTCGTTGACCGTGAGAGCTTGTTATGGGCTAAGTTGGGACACCCCTGCAGGGATTTGAACTTTCGAAAGCCATGCCCGCGGTTATGGGCAGATGGGAATTTGTTAACGTCCGGTTGTAGAAAACCTGAAGTCGACCTTAATTAAAAATGAATCAACAGCGTGTGTAACCATGACGGTCTCTTTCCGGCGGAGTCCGGGAAGTGAACACGGTTGTTGGAGTTATGCTTGACGTAGGTAGTCTAGGATCACTTCTTGATCATACTTTTATCGACCGTGCTTTGCCTTCTCTTCTCGCTCTCATTTGCGCATGTTAGCCACCATATATGCTAGTCGCTTGCTGCAGCTCCACCTCACACCTTGACCTTTCCCATAAGCTTAAATAGTCTTGATCGCGAGGGTGCGAGATTGCTGAGTCCCTGTGGCTCACAGATACTTCCAAAACCAGCTTGCAGGTGCCGATGAGACCGTGCAGATGACGCAACCAAGCTCAGGAGGAGCTCGATGAAGATCTTGTCCTTTGTGTTGTTTCGTTCTAGTTGATCAGTAGTGGAGCCCAGTTGGGGTCGATCGGGGACCTTTGTCGCATTTGGGGTTCTTCTTTTATTTTGGTTCCGTAGTCGGACCATGAGTGTATTTGATTGATGTAATGTTTATTCCTGTAATTGTGTGAAGTGGCGATTGTAAGCCAACTATGTATCTCTTTCCCTTATTTATTACATGGGTTGTGTGAAGATTACCTCACTTGTGACATATGCCTTCAATGCGATTATGCCTCTAAGTCGTGCCTCGACACGTGGGAGATATACTCGCATCGAGGGTGTTACAGTAGTCATATGGCCCCCCAAAGCCCTCCGCGTTCGGCCTTCAAAAAGGGCCATCGGACGAGTCCGGCACTGTCCGGTGCACGGTCGGAGGAGCTGAAGGATCTGCTAGGGCGAGCATCTATCTCAGAGGAGCACCGTGCATTAATGGGTATGGTGATTGAGAGGATTTCATCTGCGGAGAGCGGATTGCATGAGGCCGTCAGGAGTTTACTGACAGGTTTTGAGGTACGCGAAATAATGTACCCTTTTTGGACAGTTGCGCATAAATAAGATGCGCCCTGTGTAGATAGTAGCCCCTGAGACTCTGTGCGTTGTCAAAAGTGACGGCGCGCAGAGGATCATAATCCCAGGTCTAATATGCCGCCTTCATACGTAGGTGGCGAAGTGTCCGGTGGCAGGCCAGACTGATGAATTTGCCGAGGTAAAGCGGCAACTTGACGTGGCAGATGCCAACATCGCGCTTGTCAACAAGCTGCTTCACGAGGCACAAGGTATGTAATTCCTCCGGCGGCACCTGGTAAGAGGAGCTTTATGCCAGTATCTTACAATGTATGCGCTTGATGCATATGGTGCTGCTGCCATGGAGAATCTTCGGGCGGAACTTGCCCGAGCCAAGGAGCAAGCCAGGAAAAGTGATGCGGCTGCCTTAAAGGCAATTGAAGAGCTGAAAGCCGAACAGGCTGCTCACTGCCGAAGCAAGAAGGAAATGGCCGAGATGGCCATGAATCTGAAGAACGCTGCTGACCGTTGCAAGCTTCTTGAAAAAGGAGATCGGGCGGAACAGACGGACCTGGAGAAGGCCGTTGCCGATGCCAAGGATGCTCGCTCTGCGATGAGAGCTATGAAGGAGGAGCTGCGTCAGGCCGGAGAGATCGTGGCTGGAAAGCCCTTTATGCTGCGGAGGAAGTTCTGTGATCCTAAACATGCTCCGTTAGACCGGATGTGGAGTACGGCGGAGACCTATCTGGATTTGGCAGCGAGTGCCGCAGATGCGGCCGAACACTTCCGAGATCAAGAAGATCGCGAAGTGGAAAAGCTCTTTTGGTCGCAGTTCCACAATCCGGAGCGTCCGCTATCATTAGCTGATCGTTTGGCCGAATGGGCCGAGCTAAATAGGTTGTCCGGACTTGCCATGAAGTATGTCATGAGTCATCTGTGGCCAGAGAGGCCAGAGCCGAAAAGTTATTTCAACTTGGTGCAGCAGTTCCTTGGTGCGGCGCCGCATATCAATGCGATGAAGAGGTCAGCGTGCATAGAGGGTTCCCGGATGGCTCTTGCCCGTGTCAAGACATACTGGGAGGAAATGGAGGCCACCGCTGTTGCATCCCCAGACTCGGATGGAAGCCGAGTACCTGCCGAGCACTATTTTCAGGAAGTTCTGCAAGGCGCTTGTTTAATAGAGACGCAGTGCTCGAAGGATACTATATTCGAATAGCATATATTATTGTAAAACAATATTTTGATAAATTGTAGAATCTTTTTATACTTGTGCCTGCAAGTATTATAATACCTCCTGTGCGGCCGTTTAACATATATGTATATATAATCTGAAAGATGGCAGTTGTCGGCTTCAGCCCCCACGCGCATAATGCGGGGGTGTTCGCAGAAGGCGCATTTTCACACTTGATCCAACATCTTGGTCCTACAAAGGAGGTGATAGCGCAGCGAACTAGGCAATCGGACTATGATGCTTTATCACTTTCACTTAGCCATAGGAGTTTGACAGTGAGGCTACTTATATAGCCCCTGGTGGCGCCTGCGCTCGCCCGAACTTGGGGCGCGTATGTGCCTAGCCGGGAAGCGGCCCTTCGTTAATGCGGAGGAATCCTAAAGATTCCGGTAAGTCATCGAGTGGTTGACCAGTCTCATGCTATATCATGACAGTCAGTTTTCGGCTTTCTCTACTGAGGTGCTCGCCTGGCCGAACCGGGGCACAATCGCAGTAGTTCTCCTGGTGCCGCCTTAGCCGATAGAGCGGAACATAAGGTAGCAAAACATAGGAGCCGGGCAAACCCAACATTTGACGAAAGACATGATTCGGAGCTGATGCATATAAGGCCAAAATCGCGACGCCGAACACTCCCTAAGGTATTCGGTCTTTATGAGGGCGGGCGAGATAACGCCCTTAGTAATAAGCCCCTAGTGTCCAGGTTCGCGCAAAACTCTAACGTGGCCACATGCCAAAACGCCAGCCTCCTCCTTGGTTATACCAAGAAACCAGGGGATGTGTATCAACAAGAGACAGTAAAAAAGGTTTACGCAGGGTCTTAATCTGAAAAGAATCCTTGGAACGGGTCCCTGCTGTACGTCTGCGCCTGTGTCTCCGTTGTGCCGTATCCTGGACGGGCGTAGCACGGTGTTCATCTGTAAAAGAGAGGAACTTAGTTAAAGAAGGATCGTGTCGAACATGAGTTATACTAAATAAACAAAGTATAAATCGAAATGGGTAAAACTGAGCTTTATTGTCTCTTGTTTTATATGCGCAGAGCCCCTAGTATAGGGGTATACGGCTATTAAGCCTTTATCAATTGTATGTTTATGCCGGACTCGTCTAGCCGTGTCCGTGGTCTTGACGACCTGTTTAGGTGCTTTGGCTGGTGAAGCCGCTTTATTGTGGGGCTGTCAAGGCAGCCGCACTGTCTTCCGCGCGGGAGGAACACTCAATGTTTTCCCTTTAATGAGATGATGCCTCGTGGACCGGGCATCTTAAGCGTAAGAGATGCATAATGCGGTATTGCGTTAAAGCAGGCGAAAGCTTTGCGCCCCAGCAGTGCTTGATAGCTACTTGAGAATGGGGCGATGTGGAAAGTTAGCTGTTCGCGACGGAAGTAATCGGGGGAGCCGAACATAACTTCTAGCCGGAGAGAACCCATACAACGGGCATCCGGGCCTGGCGTTACCCCTTGAAAGGAGGTTTTGCTATGGCGAATTTTTGTTGGGTCTATCCCCATGTTGCGGATTGTGTCCTGGTATAACAGGTTTAGACCACTGCCGTCGTCCATCAGGACATTTGTAAAGTGGAGTCCGCCGATTATTGGATCTAATACCAAGGCAGTCCAGCCTGCGTTCCAGATACTTCTAGAGTAATCTTGATGGTCAAAGGTGATCGGTTTTAACAACCATTGGCGAGACTCCTTTGGGATAGGCCGTATGGCGCGTATCTCTGTTGGCGCCATTCTGTTCATCACGTGAAGTAAGTTTACTATTTTGACTTCTTGTGGGAAATCCTTTTGTTTCCTGGTGCTCTGTTTGTGGGGTTCGTCGTCGTCCTCACTTGGTGTGTCGAGCCCCTTGTGTTCGGCGTTGAGTTTGTCGGATTGCTTGAAAACCCAACAATCTCTGTGGGTATGGTTCGCATGCTTCCCGGGAGTACTGTGTATTTGACATATCTCGTCCAAGATTTTGTTTAAGTTGGATAGCTCGTCCCTGTTATCCTTGAGGGGCGGCTTTCTCTGATTCTATCGTGAGCTTTTGAATCCGGCGTTGACCGCCGTGCTCTTTGGGCTGTTTCCCTTATTCCGGCGTTGGTCCTTGCTGCGTCGGGGTTTTCTGTTTCCATCCCTAACTTCGGATGTACTTGGGCCACTGGTGCTACATCTTGCCAACCAGCTGTCCTCTCCTGCGCAAAAGCAGGTCATGAGGCTTGTTAATGCAGCCATTGTTCTTGGCTTTTCTTGGCCGAGGTGTCTGGCGAGCCATTCGTCTCGAACGTTATGCTTAAAAGCTGCTAGGGCTTTGGCGTCCGGACAGTCAACTATCTGATTCTTTTTAGTAAGAAATCTGTTCCAGAATTTCCGGGCTGACTCTCCGGGCTGTTGAGTTATGTGACTGAGATCGTCTGCATCCGGAGGGCGGACTTAGGTCCCTTGAAAATTTGCCAGGAAAGCATCCTCAAGCTCTTCCCAACTTCCAATGGTGTTTTCAGGAAGGCTTTCGAGCCAATGCTGGGCTGGCCCTTTAAGCTTGAGGGGTAAGTATTTTATGGCGTGGAGGTCATCTTCTCTGGCCATGTGTATGTGGAGGATATAATCCTCGATCCAGACCCCAGGGTCTGTTGTTCCGTCGTACGCCTCTATGTTTACGGGCTTGAATCCCGCTGGAAATTCATGGTCCAGCACCTCATCGGTGAAACATAGGGGGTGTGCAGCACCCCTGTATTTGGGTATGCCGTGATGTTCGGATATTTGTTGTGTTGCATTGCTTACTAGAGCTTGCTTTCTTGGCCCGTAGATAGATCTGGCTGGGCCATCTTTTTGATGCGGATCCTTTGGTGGATCGCGTGCCGGCTTGTGTGCGGCGCCGCTTGCCGCTCCATGCTGGCCATGCGGTCGTCTATCCGACCGGGTGGCTTTCCTATTTTTTGACTGCGGGGGCTCTAAGGCCTCCTCGTCAAAGTCAGGCAGTAGCTTTCGCTTTGGATAGCTTTTTGTGCGGCGACTGCTGCCATATTTGTCTACGGTGTTGCGTACTTTGCTCCATCTGATGCTGAGTGCATCTTCCGCAGTTTTGAGCTTCCGCTTCTGCTTTTTCAGGCTACGCGCAGTGGCGACGAGCCTTTTGTGGAGGTTCTTCTGCTCCATGAGCCTATCCGGCGTAAGGTCGTCCGGATTGTTGTTTTTGCCGGGGACGGGGTGTTCGGTTTGTTTATCCAAGTTGCCCTGTTCGGACGGTTGCTCGAAGGCATGTTCGTCGTCTGCCGGCTTGTCCTGCTCTATGGCTGGGTCTGTATGGCTGCTGTCTCTGTTGAGGTGGGGCTTGGAGCGGCACTTACGTTGCCGCTTTGATTGCTTTTCGAGTGAACGATCCCTCGTTGCATCCCTGTGTTCCTCGTCGTCGCTTCCTTTGGGTGTGTCCACCATGTATACATCATGAGATGAGGTGGCTGTCCAGTGCCTTATAGGCGTTGGTTCATGTTCATCTCCTACATCGTCGTTCATACCGTCGATGTCTTCGGAGTCAAAGTCGAGCATGTCGTTTAAATTATCGACAGTGGCTACGAAGTGGGTGGTGGGTGGGCTTTGAATTTCTTCATCATCCGCATCCCAACCTTGTTGACCATAGTCCGGCCAGGGCTCTCCTGATAAAGAGAGAGAGACTTTAGTGAATTCAAAATATCGCCGAAGGGCGAGTGCTGAAAGATGTCCACGGCGGTGAACTCCATGATCGGCGCCCAATCGGGTTCGATCGGTAGGGGCGCGGAGGGCTCGAAGTCTGGAGAGGAGTCTGGCTCCTTGGAGTCATGGGCTTCGCAGAGAATAGGGCTGGTGTTCGGCTCGATCGCCGAAGAGATTGCAGCCCCCGAGGCGGTGTCCAACCACCCATCCTCAATTGGCGCATTTGGCTCCGAATTAAGGGTCGGAGCTGATGCGGGTGCGGCCTCCAGGGCACTATTCAGCGACAGAGCTAGATCATGCCCATCATGATAGTGCGGCGCGCTCGGCTGTGGCTCGAATCCGTCGAAGATCAAGTCTCCACGGATGTCGGCCGTGTAGTTCAAACTTCCAAATCTGACCTGATGGCCAGGGGCATAGCTTTCGATCTGCTCCAGATGACCAAGCGAATTGGCCCGCTGTGCAAAGCCGCCGAATACGAAGATCTGTCCGGGGAGAAAAGTCTCACCCTGGATCGCATCGCTGTTGATGATCGGAGAAGCCATCGGGCCTAAAAGTGACGACACAGAGGAACTCTAATGAAAGCACCAATGTGGGTGACAAAACCGGCAGATCTCGGGTAGGGGGGTCCCGAACTGTGCGTCTAAGGCGGATGGTAATAGGAGGCAGGGGACACGATGTTTTACCCAGGTTTGGGCCCTCTTGATAGAGTTAAAACCCTACGTCCTGCTTGATTAATATTGATGATATGGGTAGTACAAGAGTAGATCTACCACGAGATCAAGGAGGCTAAACCCTAGAAGCTAGCCTATGGTATGATTGTTGTTCGTCCTATGGACTAAAACCCTCCGATTTATATAGACACCGGAGAGGGCTAGGGTTACACAGAGTCGGTTACAATGGTAGGAGATCTACATATCCATATCGCCAAGCTTGCCTTCCACTCCAAGGAAAGTCCCTTCCGGACATGGGACGAAGTCTTCAATCTCGTATCTTCATAGTCTAGGACTCCCTCAGGGGTAGACTTGGAGGATGGGCCTCCCTCCCTTTGTGGTGGTGGCTAAGGGGTGGGCCACATCTTGTAGGGTAATGCAGCAGAAAACAAAAAATAATTTTGTCATACGCACCAGCCCAGGACCATTATGAAGATGCATACAAGGTTTGATCTAACTGTTACCAACTCATAGTGCAACAGAAGTAGAGTTGGTGAAGATCATTGATGCAGATCCCGGCAGCTAGCAATTTACAACCTTCCAACTGCGAGGATTTTCTCCCTCGGACAATCCCTCAGACAGAACCTCGGGTAGAACCCCAGACAGTCCCTCGAACAAAATATCAAACATACGACCTCTCTACCGGGTTGCACACATACGATGTCACCCTATTCGGTAAGGCTTCACTATTCATAATTAATTCCTATCGGAGACTTGACAACCTTGCGGCGGTATGAAACTATTTTGTGGAGGAAAGAAAGAGAGGCAGCTCATTGCATGCCATGTGATGAGAAACTTGAGATGAAGTGGAGATCCCTCTCCACCTGTATTTATATTGTGAGGAAGTGGTGGGGTGAGGCATGAGGATGAAAGCCCAAAGGACCCCCCCCCCTTCACAAAGCAATACACCAGAGGCTGGAGGAAGCCCCATGGGGGGCGGACACACGTTGGCCGGCCAGACTTGGGCTCCCTCATGCGGGAGTCCACCTCCACCAAAACATGCTCCACCATTTTGTGTGTTTGTGTGTGGGGGGGGTGCCCCGAAGAGACCCCCCCCCCCAAAAAAAACATCACCCACTAAAAGGGCGCCCCCATAAAACACTCCCCGCGATCCGAGGGATCTTGTCCCCCATTCAGGGACACTTTGTTTTTCGCGCATATTTTCTCCAGAATTTTTTTGGAAGGTCCTAGAACATTTCTGGAACCCTCTAAAATAATTGTGGACGTTGTCGGTGTCAAAACCGGCGGATATCGGGTAGGGGGTCCCGAACTGTGCGTCTAAGGCGGATAGTAACAGGAGGCAGGGGACATGATGTTTTACCCAGGTTCGGGCCATCTTGATGGAGGTAAAACCCTACGTCCTGCTTGATTATTCTTGATAATATGAGTAGTACAAGAGTTGATCTACCACGAGATCAGAGAGGCTAAACCCTAGAAGCTAGCCTATGGTATGATTGTATGTTGTCCTACAGACTAAAACCCTCCGGTTTATATAGACACGGAGGGGGCTAAGGTTACACAGAGTCGGTTACAAGGAAGGAGATCTACATATCCGTATTGCCAAGCTTGCCTTCCACGCCAAGGAGAGTCCCATTCGGACACGGGACGAAGTCTTCAATCTTGTATCTTCATAGTCCAACAGTCCGGCCAAAGGATATAATCTGGCTGTCCGGATACCCCCTAATCCAGGACTCCCTCAGTAGCCCCTGAAGCAGGCTTCAATGACGATGAGTCCGGCGCGCAGATTGTCTTCGACATTGCAAGGCGGGTTCCTCCTCCGAATACTTCATAGAAGATTTTGAACACGAGGATCATGTCCGGCTCTGCAAAATAAGTTCCACATACCACCGTAGAGGGAATAACATTTACACAAATCTAATCTGCTGACGTACCCCGTAGTGTGACATCACACCACAGCCAGGTCTTTATTCGAATCGTTTTTCCTAACCTATCTCAGCGTGTTTCGCGAGGCGGTTTCCTTGGCACGTCTTGTCGAAGCAGAGATCGTGTCCCCTTATTACGGGATTCCCATTAATACGAACATGGGTAACCCAACCGTGCCTATTAGTAGGACTCCTAAATCTTAGGCAGGTCCCAAACGGCCACGAGGAGGACGCTTGATATTCACCCTCTTTATAAAGGGGACAAGGCCTTTTCCTCTCGATCTTAATCGAATCCGCCTCTCGCATCGAGTTCCAACACCCAAAGCTCAGCTTTAGGCACCTCGGACCTTCAACTGTCCGGATCCAACCTTCAAGGCCGGTGGATGCCTTCCTCCGTTATGGAGGAAGACATCCAGAAGTTGAGAGAGGCCAGATACCTGACCGCCGAAATTTCGCATTGGCTGCCTGCCCGCGGGCAGGTCGTCCCTACTCCCGAACCCAACGAGAGCGTTGTGTTCGTCTCCCACTTCCTCCGAGGACTAGGCCTCGCTTTGGATCCCTTTGTTAGGGGTCTCATGTTCTATTATGAGCTAGATTTTCACGATCTGGCCCCGGATTCCCTTCTTCACATCTCGACATTTATTGTCGTATGTGAGGCCTTCCTCCGCACTACCCCTCACTTCGGCCTGTGGCTCAAGACCTCCGATGTGAAGCCGAAGATGATCGAGGGGCAGCACGCGGCGTGCGGAGGCGCTTTAATAAGCAAAATTGCTGACGCTCCATGGCCCGAGGGTTACTTCCCATAGGTGTCCGGATTGTGGCAACGGGAGTGGTTCTACATCACAGCTCCCCGAAGTGCCAAGTGGGTAGCTGCCCCCGCCTTCCACTCAGGCCCCCACCACAACTGATGTCGTGGATCAGCAGGGGGCTGAGCTGGGGTCCAGCCAAGGACGTGCCAATGCTGCAAAGCCGTATCCGAGATCTCCTTCGAGAGAGATATCAGTCTGGTTATGGTGGTGCAAGTTATGCTAGTCCGTCAAGTTCAGCCCTGCAAACGCCGGCCCCTCCGCATGTGGGAATTCAACCCAGAAGGACCGCGAGCTATCCAACATTTCCTCGGCATGACGCATGAAGAGATGTACAAATTGTTCTTCGGACCACAAATAATGTGTCCGGACATCACCAAGGATGTAGGTCTGAGCTGCAATCACCCGGATACCCAAGTAAGTGGCCCCGCATCTGAACACACTGTCCGTTTTATTTATAGCAACGTTGCCCTAAAAAAAGAAAAACCGCACTTGGTCCAGGATTGGATAGCGAAGGCAAAGTTGATCAGGTGTCCGGCCCCCTCCCTGAGACCTCACCAAATCCCGTGCTAACTAGGATGCTGGAGATCGCGCCTTATCAAGCGCCCTCAGGAGAGGATAAAGGGGGGAACAAGGAGGCTAGCGCCTCCACGAAGGAGATTATTCGGGGAGGAGGAACTGAAACTTCCTCTCCCCAGGGAAGGAAGAGAACCGCCTCTGAGGACCCGGAGACAATGGCCTCCAAACGGGGGAAGAAATCTCCACCAGAGGGTCCTGCCCTGGGGGATACCCTGGTTGTACTATGCCCTCAAGGGGACCATCCCTCCACCGAGCTGTAAGTAAAAAGGTACTTAATAACGAAAATATCTTGCTTTACTTCTGAGGAAAATAATCAAAGCATTTGTCTCGCAGTTCGGATCTTAGCCCTTCTCAGCAGAGCTCGTCTTCGGGGGATCTTCTTCCAGAGATGATGGAGAGCAAAACGCCTCCCCCTGCCACACCGCCTCATGAAGCGGGCGACCCCAAGGTGTCGTCGCGGAGGGTTTCTCTAGATCCGGCAAGGCCAGAAGGTAATCCTATGGCCACCCGAAGTCCTCAGCATCCGGCTCTTGAAGAGAGCAATCAAAAGAGTCTGGCACCGTCTGGTGTGCGGTCGGTCGTACTGAGGGATCTGCTGGAGCAAGCGGCTATCTCAGAAGAGCACCGCACGTTGATGGGTACGGTGATTGAAAGGATTTCGTCTGCCGAAAGCGGGTTGCATGAAGCCTTTATGAGTCTACTGACGGGTTTTGAGGTACGTGAAATGATGTGCATTTTTGACAGTACCACGCATTTTTAGATGTGCCTTGTATAGATAGTAGCCCCTGAGACTCTGGTTGCCGTCGAAAATGGCGACAAACAGAGGATCATAGTCCCAGGTAATAACGAGACTGCCTTTATGTGCAGGTGGTGGAAGCTCCGGTGGCTAGCCGGATTGATGGGTTTGCCGAACTGAAGCGGCAGCTGGATGCGGCAGATGCCGACATCGTGCTTGTCAACAAGCGGCTTGACGAGGCACAGGGTCAGTGATTTTTCTGGTGATCATCACATAGTAAGAGCAGCATGATGCCAGTATCTTTAATGTGTTGTGACTGCAGATGGAGCTGCCACCATGGAGACCCTTCGGGCGGAGCTTGCCCGAGCCAAGGAGCACGCAAGGAGCAGCAATGCGGCCGCTTTAAAGGCGGCCGGGGGTTTAAGGGCCGAACAGGCCGCACATTGCGAGAGCAAAGAAAAATTTGCCAAGATGGCCGTGGAGTTAAAAGATGCTGCTGACCATTACCAGCTTCTTGAAGAAGAAAACCGGGCGAAGGCGACGGACCTGGAGAAGGCCCGGGTGACTGCCAAGGAAGCCCACTCCAAAATTAGAGCGACGAAGGAGGAGCTGAATCAAGCTACGGATATCGTTTCTGGGAAGCCCTTCTTGTTACGGACTAAGTTCGGAGATCCAAAATATGCTCCTCTAGACCGGCTATGGTGTTCTGCGGACGAGTACATGGATTTGGCTGCAAGTGCTGCTGATGTGGCCGAGTAATTCAAGGATCAGAAGGGTCCTGAAGTGGAGAAGCTGTTCTGGTCACAGTTTCACGCTCTAGTCCGTCCGCTGTTGCTGAATGAGCGATTGACCAGTTGGGCCGAGTTCCATAGATTATCCGGACTTTCCATGAGGTCCGTAGTGGATCATCTGTGGCCAGGAGGGCCAAGGCCGAATAGCTACTTTAGCTTGGTGCAACAATTCCTTGGTGATGTGCCACGCATCGATGCTGTAAAGAGGTCGGCGTGCATAGAGGGCTCGCGGATGGCCCTTGCCCGTGTCAAAACATACTGGGCAGAGATGGATGCCAGCACTGTTGCGGCACAGGGTTCGTCCATAGGCCGAGTGGCTGCCGAGCACTACTTTGAAGAAGTTCTTGAAGGCGCTCGTTTGATAGAGGCTCAGTGCTCGAAGAATATTATGTTTAAGTGACATGTATTCCCATTGTAAGAACAATGTTTTATTGAATTTATCAAGGTTGTATTTATACTTTTGCCCGAAAGTGCTATGATGCCTCCTATGCGGCGGTTTATGTATATATGTATATAACCTGAAAGATGGCAGTCGTCGGCTTCAGCCCCCATGCATATAATGCGGGGGTGTTCGCAGAAGACGCATGTTCACACTTGATCCAACGTCTTGGTCCATTAAGGAGGTGATAGCGCAGTGAACTAGGCAATCGGACTATAATGCTTTAACACTTTCACTTAGCTAGAGGAGTTTGAAAGTGGGGCTACTATATAGCCCCTGGTGGCTCCGCGCTCATCCGGATTCGAGGCGCGTACATGCCTGGCCGGGAAACGGCCCTTCGTTAAGGCGGAGGAATCCCAAAGATTCCGCTAGGTCATTGAGTGGTTGACCAGTCTCACGCTATATCATGACAGTCAGTTTTCGGCTTTCTCTACTGAGGTGCTCGTCCGGATGAACCAGGGCACAAGCGCAGTAGTTGTCCTGGTGCCGCCTTAGTCAATAGAGCGGAACGTAAGGCAGCAAAACACAGGAGCCGGGCAAACCCAACATTTGACCAAAGACATGATTCGGAGCTGATGCATATAAGGCCAAACTCGCAACGCCGAACCCTCCCTAGGGTATTTGGTCTTTATGATGTAAACTGGGTCGAAACAGTGCCCTTTGTAATGAGCCCCTGGTGTCCAGGTACGTGCAATATTCTGACATTGCCACATGCCAATACGTCAGCATCCTTCTCGATTGTACTGAGAATCCGAGGGATGTGTATCAACAAGAGACAGTAAAAAAAGGTTTACGCAGGGTCTTCATCTAAAAAGAATCCTCGGAACGGGTCCCTGCTGCACGTCTGCGCTTGTGTCTCCATTGTGCCGTATTCTGGACGGGTGTAGCACGATGGTCATCTGAAAAAGAAAGGAACTTAATTGAAAAGTTGTCGTGCAAAAGGTAGGTTATACTAAATAAACCATGTACAGTTCAAAATGAGTAAAGTTGAGCCTAATTGCCACTTGTTTGCGCGTGTTGAGCCCCTTGTATTGTAATAGGGGTATAGCCATCAAACCTGTATCAATTACATATAGCTGCACCAGACTCGTCCAACCGCGTCCATGGTCTTAACGACCTGTCAGATGCTTTAGTTGGTGAGGACGTTTAGTGTGCGGCTGCCAAGGCAGTCACACGGTCTTCCGCATGCAAGGAGCACTCAATATTTCCATTTACTGTAATGATGCCACGTGGACTAGGCATCTTAAGCATGAGAGAAGCGTAATGCGGTATTGTGTTAAAGCGAGCGAAAGCTTCGCGTCCGAGCAGTGCTTGATAACCACTTTGGAACGGAGCGATGTGGAACGTTAAATTTTCGCTGCGGAAGTTATCGGGAAAGTCAAATATAACCTCTAGTAGCAGGGAGCCCATGCAATGGGCCTCTGGGCCTGGCGTTACTCCTTTAAAGGTAGTATTGCTGCGGCTAATTTTTGTTGGGTCTATCCCCATTTTGTGGACTGTGTCCTGATATATCAGGTTTAAACTGCTGCCGCCGTCCATCAGGACTCGTGTGAAGTGGTATCCGTCAATTATTGGGTCTAATACCAAGGCAGCCCATCCTGCACGCCGGATACTTACCGAGTAATCCCGATGGTCAAAGGTGATCGGTTGGGACGACCAGTGGCAGAACTCCACGGTGATAGGCCCTGGGGCACGTGTCTCTAGGAGTGCCGCTTTGTTTCTCCCCTTTGTCACATGTAACACGTTTACTGTTTTGACTTCTGGTGGGAATTTCTTCTGTTCCCCAGTGCTTTGCTTGCGAGGCTCGTCCTCGTCTTCGCTTGGTGTATCCTGCCCCTTATGTTTGGCGTTGAGCTTGCCGGACTGCTTGAAGACCCAACATTCTCTATGGGTATGATTTGCAGGCTTATCGGGGGTGTTGTGGATCTGACATATTTTATCCAGAATCTTGTTTAGGCTGGACAATTCGTCTCTATTGCCTTTGGAGGGCAGCTTTTGTTGACCTGGCTGAGAGCTTCTAAATTCCGCCGTGCTCTTCGGGCTGTCTTCTTTATTTCGGTGCTTGTTTTTGCTGCGTCGTGGTTTCCTGTTTCCGTCCCTGACTTCGGATGTACTTGGGTCGCTGGTGCTGCATCGAGCTAACCAGCTATCCTCGCCCGCGCAAAAGAGGGTCATGAGGCTTGTTAATGCTGCCATTGTTCTCGGCTTTTCTTGGCCGAGGTGTCTGGCAAGCCATTCGTCTCGAACGCTGTGCTTAAAAGCTGCTAAGGCTTCGGCGTCCGGGCAGTCGACTATTTGGTTCTTTTTAGTGAGAAACCTGTTCCAAAGCTTTCGGGCTGACTCTCTGGGTTGTTGAGTTATATGACTCAAATCGTCTGCATCCGGTGGTCGGACATAGGTCCCTTGAAAATTTTCCCGAAAAGCGTCTTCGAGCTCTTCCCAGCTTCCAATGGAGTTTTCGGGGAGGCTTTTAATCCAGTGGCAAGCTGGCCCTTTGAGCTTCAGGGGTAAGTACTTGATGGCGTGGAGATCGTCTCCTCGAGCCATATGGATATGGAGGATGTAGTCCTCAATCCAGACCCTAGGGTCTGTCGTTCCGTCGTACGCCTCTATGTCTACGGGTTTGAATCCCTCTGGAAATTCGTGGTCCAGCACCTCACCGGTGAAACATAGGGGGTGTGCAGCACCCCTGTATTTGGGTGTACCGTGGTGTTGGGATGTTTGTTGTGTTGCATTGCATGCTGGAGCGCGCTTGCGTGGCCCGTAGATGGATCTGGTTGCGCCGTCCTTTTGATGCGAGCCCTCACGCGGATCGCGTACTAGCTTATGTGCGGCGTCGTTTGCCGCTCTATGTTGGCCACGAGGTCGTCTATCCGACCGGATGGCCGTTTTGTTTTTTGATTGTGGGGGATCTAAGACCTCCTCATCGAATTCAGGTAGCAACTTTCGCTTCGGGTAGCTCTTGGTGTGGCAATTACCGCCGTACTTCGCTGCAGTGTTGAGTACTTCACTCCATCTGATTCTAAGTGTGTCTTGTGCAGCCCTGAGCCTTTGCTTCTGCTTTTTCAGACTCCTCGCAGTGGCAACAAGCCTTTGATGGGTATTATGTTGCTCCGAGTGCCTGTCCGGTGTGATGTCATCCGGACTGTTATCTTCGACGGAGTCGGGTTGTTCGGTTTGATTCTCCGTGTTGCTGTGGTTGGACGATGGTTCAATGCCGTGTTTGTCATCCGCTGGCTCGCCTTGCTCTATCGCTGGGTTTATATGATCGCTGCTTCTGCCGAGGCGGGATTTCGAGCGGCGCTTACGCCGCCGCTTTGACTGCTTCTTGAGGGAACAACCCTTTGCTGCGTCCTTCCGTTCTTCGTCGTAGTTTTCTTTGGGTGTGTCCACCATGTATACATCATATGATGAAGTGGGCGTCCAGTGCCCTGTGGGCAGTGGTTCCTGTTCGTCTCCTGCATCGTCGCCCATACTGTCGATGCCTCCGGAGTCGAAGTCGAGCATGTCGGTCAAATCGTCGACAGTGGCTACTAAGTGGGTGGTGGGTGGGCGGCGAATTTCTTCGGCATCCGCATCCCAATTCTGCTGGACATAGTTCGGCCAGGGCTCTCCTGACAGACAGAGAGACCTTAATGAGTTCAGTATGGCACCGAAAGGCGAGTGTTGAAAGATATCCGCGGAGGTGAACTCCATGATCGGCGCCCAGCCGGATTCGATGGGCACGGGCGCACGCGGTTCGGAGTCCGTGGCCGGGGAAGAATCCGGCAATTTGGCGTCACGGCTCTCGTGAAGGGTAAGGTCGATACTCGGCTCGATCGCCGCTGAGAATGCGGCCTCCGTGGCGGGGTCTATCCCCCCGTCCGTGGATGGCGCAATCGGCTTCGAATTGAGGGTCGGAGCGGTTGCCAGTGCGATCTCCTGCACACTGTCCAATGGTAGAGCTAAATCATGCTCATCGTGACCGTGCAGCGTACTCATCAGGGGCTCGAATCCGTCGAAGATCAAGTCTCCGCGGATGTCGGCCGTGTAATTTAAGCTTCCAAACCTGACCTGGTGGCCAGGGGCGTAACTCTCGATCTGCTCCAGATGCCCAAGCGAGTTGGCCCGCAGTGCGAAGCCGCCGAATACAAAGATCTGTTCGTGGAGAAAAGTCTCACCCTAGACTGCGTCGCTATCGATGATCGAAGGAGCCATCAAGCCTAATGATGACGACACAGAGGAACTCTTAATGAAAGCACCAATGTCGGTGTCAAAACCGGCGGATCTCGGGTAGGGGGTCCCGAACTGTGCGTCTAAGGAGGATGGTAATAGGAGGCAGGGGACACGATGTTTTACCCAGGTTTGGGCCCTCTTGATGGAGGTAAAACCCTACGTCCTTCTTGATTATTCTTGATAATATGAGTAGTACAAGAGTTGATCTACCATGAGATCAGAGAGGCTAAACCCTAGAAGCTAGCCTATGGTATGATTGTATGTTGTCCTACGGACTAAAACCCTCGGGTTTATATAGACACTGGAGGGGGCTAGGGTTACACAGAGTCAGTTACAAGGAAGGAGATCTACATATTCGTATTGCCAAGCTTGCCTTCCACGACAAGGAGAGTCCCATCCGGACACGGGACGAAGTCTTCAATCTTGTATCTTCATAGTCCAACAGTCCGGCCAAAGGATATAATCCGGCTGTCCGGATACCCCCTATTCCAGGACTCCCTCAGACGTGTTCCAAACATTTCTGATATGATGGTTTTACTCCAAAACAATTTTTGGTTTCTCCGAAACACTTCCACTTTTCTCTCTGAAACTTTTTCTTCGTCTCCGAAACATTTCCGATGACTTTCTCTTAGACTCCCTATCTTGTACTCAGAATATAGATGACACTTAAATGTGTGACCCTGTAGGTTTGGTGAATGCTACCACTTGAGCACTGCGTTGGTTTTCCCTTGAAGAGGAAAGGGTGATGCAGCAAAGTAGCGTAAGTATTTCCCTCAGTTTTTCAGAACCAAGGTATCAATCCAGTAGGAGACTACACGCAAGTCACCTCGCACCTACACAAACAAATAAGAACCTTGCAACCAACGCGATAAAGGGGTTGTTAGTCCCTTCACGGCCACTTGCAAAAGTGAGATCTGATAGAGATAATAAGATAAATATTTTTGGCATTTTTATGATATAGATTGCAAAATAAAGATTGCAAAATAAACGGTAATAGAAATAGCAAGTTGATATGAAAATAATATGATGGAAGATAGACCCGGGGGACATAGGTTTCACTAGTGGCTTCTCTCAAGATAGCATAAGTATTATGGTGGGTAAACAAATTACTGTCGAGCAATTGATAGAAAAGCGAATAATTATGAGAATATCTAGGCATGATCATGTATATAGGAATCATGTCCGCGACAAGTAGACCGAAATGATTCTGCATCTACTACTATTACTCCATACATCGACAGTTATCTAGCATGCATCTAGAGTATTAAGTTCATAAGAACAGAGTAATGCATTAGGCAACATGACATGATGTAGAGGGATAAACTCAAGCAATATGATATAAATCCCATCTTTTTATCCTCGATGGCAACAATACAATACGTGCCTTGCTGTCACTGGGAAAGGACACCGCAAGATTGAACCCAAAGCTAAGCACTTCTCCCATTGCAAGAAAGATCAATCTTGTAGGCCAAACCAAACTGATAATTCGAAGAGACTTGCAAAGATAACAAATCATACATGAAAGATTTCAGAGAAGAATCAAATATTGTTCATAGATAATCTTGATCATAAACCCACAATTCATCGGATCTTGACAAACACACCGCAAAAAGAATTACATCGAATAGATCTCCAAAAGAATCGAGGAGAACTTTGTATTGAGATCCAAAGAGAGAGAATAAGCCATCTAGCTAATAACTATGGACCCGAAGGTCTGTGGTAAACTACTCACACATCATCAGAGAGGCTATGGTGTTGATGTAGAAGCCCTCCGTGATCGATTCCCCCTCCGGCGGAGCTCCGGTAAAGGCCCCAAGATGGGATCTCTTGGGTACAGAAGGTTGCGGCGATGGAAATAGGGTTTCGTGGTGCTCCTGGATGTTTTTGGGGTATATGGGTATATATAGGAGGAAGAAGTACGTCGGTGGAGCTGCGAGGGGCCCATGAGGGTGGGGGTGCGCATGCCCCCTGGGCGCGCCCCCCTGCCTCGTGGCCTCCTTGCTTCTTTCTTGACGGCCACTACAAGTCTCCTGGATCACGTTTGTTCCAAAAATAACTCTCCCGAAGGTACCATTCCGTTTGGATTCCGTTTGATATTCCTTTTCTGCGAAACACTGAAATAGGCAAAAACGGCAATTTGCATTGGGCCTTTGGTTAGTAGGTTAGTCCCAAAAATAATATAAAAGTGTAAATTAAAGCCCATTAAACATCCAAAATAGATAATATAATAGCATGGAACAATAAAAAATTATAGATACGTTGGAGACGTATCAAGCATCCCCAAGCTTAATTCCTGCTCGTCCTCGAGTAGGTCAATGATAAAAACAGAATTTTTGATGTGGAATGCTACCTAGCATAATTCTCAATGTAATTTTCTTTATTGTGGCATGAATGTTCAGATCCGAAAGATTCAAGACAAAAGTTTAATATTGACATAAAAAAATACTTCAAGCATACCAATAAAGCAATCATGTCTTCTCAAATTAACATTGTAACGCCCACGATGCGGCTATATCTCCCACATGTCGAGGCACAACTTAGAGGCATAACCGCATGGTGGTTTAGTTGCAAGTGGGGTAATCTTCACACAATCCCATGTACTGAATAAGAAAGGGTAAAGAGTTGGCTTACAATCGCCACTTCACACAATACATAAATAATTCATACATCATCCAAATACACTCATAGACTGACTACGGTCAAATCCAACAGAAAAGGAAGATAAACCCCAAATGCTAGATCCCCGATCGTCTCAACTGGGCTCCACTACTGATCAACCGGAAAAGACACAAAACAACAATCAAGATCTTTATCGAGCTCCCACTTGAGCTCGGTTGCGTCACCTGCACTAATATCATCGGCACCTGCAACTGTTTGGAAGTATCTGTGAGTCACAAGGACTCAGCAATCTTACACCCATGAGATCAAGACTATTTAAGCTTATGGGTAGGATAAGGTAATAAGGTGGAGCTGCAGCAAGCACTAAGCAAATATGGTGGCTAACATACGCAAATAAGAGCGAGAAGAGAAGCAACGCAACGGTCGAGAAGCTAGAAGTGATCAAGACGTGATCCTGAAACTACTTACGTTCAAGCATAACACAAAACCGTGTTCACTTCCCAGACTCCGTCGAAAAGAGACCATCACGGCTACACACGTGGTTGATGTATTTTAATTAAGTCAAGTGTCAAGTTCTCTACAACCAGACATTAACAAATTCCCATCTGCCACATAACCACGGGCACGGCTTTCAAAAGTTTAAACCCTGCAGGGGTGTCCCAACTTAGCCCATCACAAGCTCTCACGGTCAACGAAGGATATTCTTTCTCACAGAAAGACCCGATCAGTGTCGGAATCCCGGTTACAAGACATTTCGACAATGGTCAAACAAGACCAGCAAAGCCGCCCGGATGTGCCGACAAATCTTGATAGGAGCTGCACATATCTCGTTCTCAGGGCACACCGGATAGGTCAAGCTACGAGTAAAACCAGCCCTCAAGTTGCCCCGAGGTGGCCCCGTAGGCTACTCGGTTCGGACCAACACTTAGAGAAGCACTGGCCCGGGGGGGTTAAAATAAAGATGACCCTCGGGCTTCGGAAACCCAAGGGAAAAAGGCTTAGGTTGTTAGGCAAATGTAAAACCAAGGTTGGGCCTTGCTGCAGGAGTTTTATTCAAAGCGAACAGTCAAGGGGTTCCCATAATACCCAACTGCGTAAGGAACGCAAAATCAAGGAACATAACACCGGTATGACAAAAACTAGGGCGGTAAGAGTGGAACAAAACACCAGGCATAAGGTCAAGCCTTCCACCCTTTACCAAGTATATAGATGCATTAATAAAAAATAAGAGATATTGTGATATCCCAACATATCCATGTTCCAACATGGAACAAACTTCAACTTCACCTACAACTAGCAATGCTATAAGAGGGGCTGAGCAAAAACGATAACATAGCCAAACAATGGTTTGCTAGGAAGGTGGGTTAGAGGCTTGACATGGCATTATGGGAGGCATGATATAACAAGTGGTAGGTAGCGCGACATAGCGATAGAACGAAAAACTAGCAAGCAAAGATAGAAGTGATATCGAGGGTATAGTCATCTTGCCTAAGATCCCGCAAGGAAGAAGAACGAGTCCATGAAGAAGACAAGCGAACGTAGTCGAACGAATCCTCACAACTCTGGAACGAAACCGAAGCTAACGAGAGAAGCAACCCAGAAAGAAGCAAGCAACATAGTAAACAACCATCACATAAACATGGCATGATGCGCAACCAAGTATGATGCATGTCCGGTTTAATGAGGCATGGCATGGCAAAGTGCACAAACAATACTACAAAATAAGTGGAGCTCAATATGCAGCGAGTTGCGTATTGACGAAACACCACATCAATTATTTAGTTCTCTCTCATTTATGTACCCAACAATATTAAATTTGTTAAACATGGCAAGAGGTGAATCATAAGTAAACCACACATTTTAGGCAAGTTTAAATGAGGCCAGAAACAACAAACAACACTTCCGATAAATCCTCATATGCATTTAGCAATTTAAAGCAAACAACAATTTTAAACATCTTAATGTTGTTAACATGATGCGGATGACATGTGCAAGCTTTTATGAAAATGTTGACATGAGCAGGTTAAGAGGCATTTGTCACCGTGGCGGAAACGAAAGGGGTGCCACGGTAGTGAAAACCGAAATGGTGCCACGCAACATTTCGGTTCTGACAACTCATTGAGATAACGGTGCAAAAGAAGCAAATGTGCGGGGCATGCTAGAGATAGAGGGGTGATCCCGGTTACCGGGTTCCCATGGGTCGACGGCATGGAAAACGAGGACGTGCAAGAAACAAACGGGCACGGTGCAAACACGGGGTTCATCTCATACATCACACAACATTCGTCCACGGGCGTCGTAACGGCGGTTATACCTTTGAAGCGTGCGTTCGGGACAGTTCGGGTTCGACGAGGGAAGTAGAGGAAGTAGTCGTTCTGCGACGGTAGTCAAAGTAGTGGTACTATCGGTCTTCAACGATAGTGGAACACATTTTCCTATAGATGTCCGGGTCAACAAGGGGGTACTTGACGCAACATAGGTCTCTAGGGTCGTCGGGTACACGTTCACATAGTAGTCATACACGTCGACGGTAGTGGTACATGGCGAGGAACTTGATATCCACGGAGGCTTCGAGGGTCGACGGTAGTTGTTTTCATATCATCGTGGTACTTGGCGATATCCGTGCGTAGAGGTACTTGGAAGTTTCGTGTAGACGAACTTGAGGTACTCCGGGGCAGAGGTCTCACCGTTGCAACGGTGGTCTCGACGCATCCAGATCGAAGCAAGGCCAAGGGGCCTCGGGCATCGCAGATCGAGGCAGCGGCGGGCGCTCGTCTCCTACTCGAAGCAGAGGCGAGGCCGGCGGCATAGGGCTTGGGGAAGCAACAGCGTTGGGCGCGTCGTACTAGTCCTCCCGCGAGCAGAGTGGAGGACACCAGGAAGACCTACGAGGAGCAGCGGCAGGCGAAACCCTGCGAGGAGCGTCCTACAGACGACGGGATCAAGGAGGCGAGGTGTCACCGGACTTGGGCTCCGGTGGGAGGGTCCCCGGTGGGGCAAGGGAGGTGAGGAGGAGGCACAAGAGGTCGAGCCCATGGCGACTCGACGGCGGCGCTGCAGCTTCGAGGCGATGCATCGGTGGCAGGGCGTGGCGTTGGTCAAGGTCGACGGCGACGCACGGGGCAAGAAGAACTCCGACCATGGCTGTTCTCGCCAGGGAGGAGGCGGGAGAGCGCGGCAGCCGAACGGGAGGCTCGCGGGGCCTCGGGCGCGGCGTGCAGAGGAGGCAGCGCCTCGGCGCTGGAGCATGGCAGGAGGAGCGGAGCGGAGCAGTGGCGAGCTCGAGGCAAGGGGCAGCGCCATAGGAGGGGTTCGAGGGAGATCGAGGAGAGGGACTCCTCTGGAGGCGCTATCGGGAGGAGGGCGAGGGAGATCGAGAGAGAGAGGAAGGGAATCGAGCAGGAGGCGGCGGCAGGGAGAGATTGAGAGGAGGAGTCGGGCTAGGGTTAGGTTTAGGGGTTGGATGGGCTTGGGAGGACATGGGCCTTGGAAGGGATGGCCTAGGGAGGCTGGGCTGGGCTTCTCTCTCCTTCTCTCTTCTTCTTCTAAAAACAGAAGAAAAGAAAAGAAAAAAAACAAAGAAGAAAAAGGAGCAGAGATAGGACAAGAATTTGCGCAAGCGGGTAATTTTCCCGGACTCATAAAAATGAGTTTGTTCCGAGAAAATAGAAAAGGCCAAGATTGAAATATGTAAATTCAAACTCATTTGAATTTAATTCAAATGGGTTTTGAACTAGGACTCGGTAAAAAAGAAGGTCCAAAAATGTTCGGTTTTTTAGAGGAGCCTCGATAAAAGAGATAAAGAATTGTGGACAAGATTTGAAGGTCAAACTCGAAGCGGAATAGGCATGGGAAATATTTGCAAGTGTGTTATGGTTAATTACAAAAGAATGGAATATTTATTATAGCTCCCTGATATTGGGAGGATATGTTGTATAGAGAATCACCATGTGAATTCCCTCGGTTTAAATGGACCGAAGATCCATGCAATTTATTTAGTTGAGTTTTAAAATTAAAAGACATGCTGGCATGATGCAATGCAAAATAAATAGAGCAAGCACGAATGAAACACACGGAGGCAACGAAATTACTGGAAGGCATCTGGAGCACCGGTCTCGGGGCGTCACAAACATGGCCAAATAAAGTTATCCCTACAAAATTATATAGTCTGGCTATGCTCTATCTTCACCACACAAAGTTTTTTAAATCATGCACAACCCCGATGATAAGCCAAGCAATTGTTTCATACTTTTAATGTTCTCAAACTTTTTCAATCTTCACGCAATATATGAGCGTGAGCCATGGACATAGCACTATATGTGGAATAGAATGATGGTTGTGGAGAAAACAAAAAGGAGAAGATAGTCTCACATCAACTAGGCATATCAACGGGCTATGGATATGCCCATCAATAGATATCAATGTGAGTGAGTAGGGATTGTCATGCAACGGATGCACTAGAGTTATAAGTGTATGAAAGCTCAAAAAGAAACTAAGTGGGTGTGCATCCAACTTGCTTGCTCACGAAGACCTAGGGCAATTTGAGGAAGCCCATCATTGGAATATACAAGCCAAGTTCTATATTGTAAAATTCCCACTAGTAGATGAAAGTGACAACATAGGAGACTCTCTATCATGAAGATCATGGTGCTACTTTGAAGCACAAGTGTGGTAAAAGGATAGAAGCATTGTCCCTTCTCTCTTTTTCTCTCATTTCTCTTTTTTTTGGGCCCTCACTTTTTTTGGCCTCTTTTTTCTCCTTTTTTTAATTTTTCATCCGGAGTCTCATCCCGAATTGTGGGCGAATCATAGTCTCCATCATCCTTTCCTCACATGGGACAATGCTCTAATAATGATGACCATCACACTTTTATTTACTTACAACTCAAGAATTACAACTCGATACTTAGAACAAAATATGACTCTATATGAATGCCTCCGGCGGTGTACCAGGATGTGCAATGACTCATGAGTGACATGTATGAAAGAATTATGAACAGTGGCTTTGCCACAAATACGATGTCAACTACATGATCATGCAAAGCAATATGACAATGCTGGAGCGTGTCATAATAAATGGAACGATGGAAAGTTGCATGTCAATATATCTCAGAATGGCTATGGAAATTCCATAATAGGTAGGTATCGTGGCTGTTTTGAGTAAGGTATATGGTGGGTTTATGGTACCCGCGAAAGTTGCGCGATACTAGAGAGGCTAGCAATGGTGGAAGGGTGAGAGTGCGTATAATCCATGGACTCAACATTAGTCATAAAGAACTGACATACTTATTGCAAAAATCTATTAGTTATCGAAACAAAGTACTACGTGCATGCTCCTAGGGGTATAGATTGGTAGGAAAAGACCACCGCTCGTCCCCGACCGCCACTCATAACGAAGACAATCAATAAATAAATCATGCTCCGACTTCATCACATAACGGTTCACCATACGTGCATGCTACGGGAATTACAAACTTTAACACAAGTATTTCTAAAATTCACAACTACTCAACTAGAATGACTCTAACATCACCATCTTCATATCTCAAAACAATCATCAAGTAACAAACTTCTCATAGTATTCAATGCACTTTTTATGATAGTTTTTATTATACCCATCCCGGATGCCTATCATATTAGGACTAATTTTATAACCAATGCAAATTACCATGCTGTTCTAAAGGACTCTCAAAATAATATAAGTGAAGCATCAGAGATCAATAATTTCTATAAAATAAAACCACCACCGTGCTCTAAAAAGATATAAGTGAAGAACTTGAGCAAAATTATCTAGCTCAAAAGATATAAGTGAAGCACATAGAGTATTCTAATAAATTAAGATTCATGTGTGTCTCTCCCAAAAGGTGTGTACAGCAAGGATGATTGTGGTAAACTAAAAATCAAAGACTCAAATCATACAAGACGCTCCAAGCAAAACACATATCATGTGGTGAATAAAAATATAGCATCAAGTAAAGTTACCGATGGACGAAGACAAAAGAGGGGATGTCTTCCAGGGCATCCCCAAGTTTAGGATTTTGGTTGTCCTTAAATTTTACCTTGGGGTTCCTTTGGCATCCCTAGGCTTAGGCTGTTGCCACTCCTTATTCCATAAACCATCAAATCTTTACCCAAAACTTGAAAACTTCACAACACAAAACTTCAACAGAAAATCTCATGAGCTCCGTTAGCATAAGAAAACAAATCACCACTTAAGGTACTGTGATGAACTCATTCTTTATTTATATTGGTGTTAAAACTAATTTATTCCAACTTCTCTATGGTTCATACCCCCCGATACTAGCCATAGATTCATCAAAATAAGCAAACAACACACGAAAAACAGAATCTGTCAAAACAGAACAGTCTGTAGTAATCTGTAGGTTTGGAATACTTCTGTAACCCCAAAAATTATAAAATAAATTGGTGGACGTGAGAAATTTGTCTATTAATCATCTTCAAAAATAATCAACCTAATAGCATTCTCCATTAAAATATGGCAGCAAATCTCGTGAGCGCTAAAGTTTCTGTTTTTTCCAGCAAGATCGCAAAAACTTCCCCCAAGTCTTCTCAAAGGTTTTGCTTGGCACAAACACTAATTAAAAGCATAAAACCACATCTAAACAGAAGCTAGATGAATTATTTATTACCAAACAGAACTAAAAAGCAAAAAACAAAAATAAAATTGGGTTGCCTCCCAACAAGCGCTATCGTTTAACGCCCCTAGCTAGGCATAAAAACAAGAATAGATCTAGGTATTGTCATGATAATGATAAGGTAAATAGCGAAAACTCATCTCATACTCCCTACGTTCAG
Source organism: Triticum urartu (assembly GCF_056163025.1). Taxonomy (NCBI): domain Eukaryota; kingdom Viridiplantae; phylum Streptophyta; class Magnoliopsida; order Poales; family Poaceae; genus Triticum; species Triticum urartu. Next base: position 143,237,705 of record NC_141879.1, on the reverse strand, counting down.
CAGCAAGCTTTCTTGTGGAAAGAAAAAGTAATCAAAAGGGCTAAATTTAATGGGACAAAAGTGAAGGAAATATGCCCTAGAGGCAATAATAAAGTTGTTATTTATTTCCTTATTTCATGATAAATGTTTATTATTCATGCTAGAATTGTATTAACCGGAAATATAATACATGTGTGAATACATAGACAAACAGAGTGTCACTAGTATGCCTCTACTTGACTAGCTCGTTAATCAAAAATGGTTATGTTTCCTAACCATAAACAATGAGTTGTTATTTGATTAACGGGATCACATCATTAAGAGAATGATCTGATTGACATGACCCATTCCATTAGCTTAGCACCCGATCGTTTAGTATGTTGCTATTGCTTTCTTCATGACTTATACATGTTCCTATAACTATGAGATTATGCAACTCCCGTTTGCCGGAGGAACACTTTGGGTGCTACCAAACGTCACAACGTAACTGGGTGATTATAAAGGAGCATTACAGGTGTCTCCAAAGGTAGATGTTGGGTTGGCGTATTTCGAGATTAGGTTTTGTCACTCCGATTGTCGGAGAGGTATCTTTGGGCCCTCTCGGTAATGCACATCACTTAAGCCTTGCAAGCATTGCAACTAAATGAGTTAGTTGCGGGATGATGTATTACAGAACGAGTAAAGAGACTTGCCGGCAACGAGATTGAACTAGGTATGGGATACCGACGATCGAATCTCGGGCAAGTAACATACCGATGACAAAGGGAACAACGTATGTTGTTATGCGGTCTGACCGATAAAGATCTTCATAGAATATGTAGGAGCCAATATGGGCATCCAGGTCCCGCTATTGGTTATTGACCGGAGACATGTCTCGGTCATGTCTACATTGTTCTCGAACCCGTAGGGTCCGCACGCTTAAGGTTACGATGACAGTTATATTATGAGTTTATGCATTTTGATGTACCGAAGTTAGTTCGGAGTCCCGGATGTGATCACGGACATGACGAGGAGTCTCGAAATGGTCGAGACATAAAGATTGATATATTGGAAGCCTATGTTTGGATATCGGAAGTGTTCCGGGTGAAATTGGGATTTTACCGGAGTACCGGGAGGTTACCGGAACCCCCCGGGAACCATATGGACCTTAGTGGGCTTTAGTGGAAAGGAGAAAGGGGCAGCCCAAGGTGGGCTGCGCGCCTCCCCTCTCCCCTAGTCCTATTAGGACTAGGAGAGGTGGCCGGCCCCCTCTCTCTCTTCCTCCCCCCCCCCCCGAGGAATCCTATTCCAACTAGGATTGGGGGGGAATCCTACTCCCGAAGGGAGTAGGACTCTCCTGGCGCGCCCCTTGTGGCCGGCCCGCCTCCCCCCTTTGGTCCTTTATATACTGAGGTAGAGGCACCCTAGAACACACAAGTTGATCCACATGATCTATTCCTTAGCCGTGCGCGGTGCCCCCTGCCACCATATTCCTCGATAATACTGTAGCGGAGTTTAGGCGAAGCCCTGCTGCTCTAGTACATCAAGATCGTCAGCACGCCGTCATGCTGACGGAACTCTTCCCCGACACTTTGCTGGATCGGAGTCCGGGGATCGTCATTGAGCTGAACGTGTGCTCGAACTCGGAGGTGCCGTAGTTTCGGTGCTTGATCGGTTGGATCGTGAAGACGTACGACTACTTCCTCTACGTCGTGTCAACGCTTCCGCAGTTGGTCTGCGTGGGTACGTAGACAACACTCTCCCCTCTCGTTGCTATGCATCACATGATCTTGCGTGTGCGTAGGAATTTTTTTGAAATTACTACGAAACCCCAACAAAAAGTCCCCAAGATCAAGCTCGGGAGGTATTGGTTCCTCCTTTGGCCCCTCATATTGCACAACCAATTCATCATTATAAGCATTCTTTTGGCAAAAAGTCATGAGCCTTTGTTCAAGGGAAAAACCCAACCTATTGTTTTGGATAGCAAAATTATGGTTAAGTTCAGAAATCCTATCAACAAGAACATTGGTAGGAACCTTCTTTCTAAGGTTTTTGTTAAAAGCAACACGATCTAAAGACCGTAAGCGCATTATGTCCTCTTGATAAAAAAGGATTGCTTCTATGGGAGAACGGCCAGCATCCACCCTATAATGCGCAAAAATTTCATTGGCCTCTTTTATTATAAATCTGAACTCGTGAGCTAAAAATATGGTAGCTGCTCGCTTAACAGAAGAATGCTCAATATTAGAAAATTCTAGAAACACTAGTGCAGAACCGGGCAATAGCACCGGTTCGTAAGGCCCTTTAGTGCCGGTTCGGTAACCGGCACTAAATTGTAGGCACTAAAGGCCCCCCCTTTAGTACCGGTTCAGCACGAACCGGTTCTAAAGGGCAACCACGTGGCACGAGCCAGCTCCGTGGGCACGTAGGACATTAGTACCGGTTGGTAACACTAACCGGTATTAAATGTTTCGGTGTGTTTTATTTTTTATTTTTACTTTAATTTTGTGTTTTCAATTTAATTTAGTAATTGTTTTACATTATAATGAGTTGTTAAATCATTAGGTGATTAGTTTGACTGGATGCGTGGATCCTAGCTAAGTCATCAAGTATATGTCATATCCATATTATATATACTTGATCACCTACTTAAGTGATCAAGGTAATATGGATATGGCATATACTTGATCACTTAGCTAGAATCCATCCAGTTGAAACTAATATGCAATTTCTTTCATAAATGATATAATAACTCATCATCATCATCATCATATTAATTAATATAAACTCTTGCATCATATATATCATCACCAACGGTTTTCATAGCAAAGATATCATCGAGTTCAACATGGTAATGATATTATAAGCGTTCATAACACCACAAAAGCAAATCATTCTTTGAGATTAAGTTCAGGACGAAGAACACGGACATGAGAGGACAAGTAGTAAGAGCATGAACTAGCTAATTAATCACTCCTGCTGCTCTCTCTCAGGTAAAATAGCATAGAACATGTATAGCTTTGCTGATTCATCATATTGGAGCATGCAGATGAACCTGTCTCCTAATCGTGGGTTGCGCTTCTGATTGCTTCCCCCTAGTACTTCTCTGTGATCGTTCACAATTTTGCTCCAGTCTTTTATTATTAAGCATTCCTCGCTATTAGAAATCCTGAATGCACTAAAGTGCATTGTAGGATATCTTGGCCGTAAGCTAACAATATTCATGGTACCTTTAGTCTCGATCCAATCAGGCACAACATTCATCGGGAGTCCCTGTTGAAGAACATCGTATAGTAGCATACTTAGCAATGAAGTTTAGCTTAAAAAATAATGTATGCAAACGATGCACTGAGGAGAAATAGTAGAAATCTTACCATCTTTCCTAAATATATGTGACCGTAGTTCAGTACGAACACTATTGGTCGCACGTTTTGAGTACTAACATTTCTAAGTGCAGGAAAGAAATTTGTCTTGACAGCATCAAGATCCTCAAGCCATGAAACATAATGACTTGTCTCCTCGCAGTTTAGTTCAGCCCCGGGACAGTGGACGGTCCTGTCTACCAAGCGTCGGACATGTTTGCTTGATTGGAAGTAAGCTGTCAATATAAATTGAGATCTATTAATTATTCAACTGGTTCAAATAATCTCATATCGAAGACATAAATATGGTTGAGAAACTCAAATAATGGTAGAACTGGAGGCGTCTGCACATCGACCCAGATGTCTCTATTACCTTCAATATTATCTTTCGGACGAATATCAAAGGTGATAACCATATCAGGCTCAAATGCATAAGCCTTGCATAGTGCTTGCCAAGTTTTGCATTCAAAATAGGTGTATGTGTCTGCATTGTATAATTTGACGTTGAAGGTATAATCATGCTCGGTCTTCAAGTAACTCTTTTTACCTCCATAGTTTCGTTAGGACTGAAACCTATCTTATCCAAGACAAAATTCTTGCATGGCAGGGGATACGCTAGTAGAATAGTGAAAAATTAAAATTAAAAGTTGAAGCAAATGAAGCATAAGTCATGCTTAATTATGAAAAAGACTTGTCGTTGTGACTTACTGTATCCACTTCGAAGTTCTCATCCAGCTTGATGCTGAAGCGTCTATCATCAACTAGAAAATTTCTGCCGCACAGGCCGCGATGGTCTTATGCAGTATTCGCACATAATGAAATCGTGTTCGTCGTCAGACGACATTCCTATGTTCATAGGTGAAACATTAAACACTTATTAGTTCTATTAATTCAACTAATTCTGTTAATTCAACTAGTTCAACTAATTAATAGAACTAATTCAACTAAGCACTTACGAAGAATATACCTAATTAATTGAACTAATTCAACTAACTAGTTCAACTAATTAATTCAACTAAACTAGTTCTATTAATTTTCTTACTAAAAATAAGGTAGCTAGTTCTATATAATAAAATGTTGATTAGATAATGAAATCTCATATAACCAAATTAAATATATATCTAACATATAATTTATATCTAATTCATCTAACATTTGACATTAATATCTAACATATGTTCATATGTAGGTGAAACATTAAACACTTAGTAGTTCTATTAATCCAACTAAATAAACTAGTTCTATTAATTCAACTAAGCATTTACTAAAAATAAACTAGTTCTATTAATTTCTTACTAAAATAAAGTAGGTAGTTCCATATAGTAATATTTTGATTAGATCATCAAATCTCATATACCTAAATTTTCTTACTAAAAATAAACTTGTTCTATTAATTTTCATACTAAAAATAAACTAGTTACATTAATTCAACTAGTTCAAATCTCATATATATACTTAATTAATATCTAGCTATACTAATTCAACTAGTTCAACTTGTTCTAATTCATGTAAAATATATTTGACATTAATATTTAACATTTTTTACATATAATTCATCTAACATTAACATTCTAACATTATTATCTACGTAATTTATCTAACATTAATCTAAACAACAGAAAATAGAAAATAAGTAAAAACAATGTGTGTGTGTGTGTGTGTGGTGTGTGGTGTGTGTGTGTCTGTGTGTGTGTATGTGTGTGTACGAGCGGGGGCGGTGGCGTACGGGCGGCGGCAGGCGACAACGGGGACGGGCGCGGCGGGCGAGAGGCGACGGCGACGGGCGCGCAGGGGCGACGGCGGTGACGGCGGCGATGGGTGGCGGGGGCGACGGCTGTGACGGCGATGACGGGTGGCATGGGCGACGGCGGTGACGGCGACGACGGGCGGCGGGGGCGGCGAGGGCGGCGCACGATGGGCGACGGGCGCGGCGAAGAAGTTGGGTCGAGAAGAAGTACTGGTGGTCGATGAAACTGATTTTTTTGTAAGTGCCATATATATAGGAGGGGTCTTTAGTACCGGTTGGAGCCACCAACCGGTACTAAAGGCCAATTTTCGCCAGGCCAAGGGGCGGGAAACGACCCCTTTAGTACCGGTTCGTGCCATGAACCGGTACTAAAGACCCCCCCCCTTTAGTACCGGTTGGAGCCACCAACCGGTACTAATGGTTGTGCGCTACCACCGGCGGTGCACAATGTTTAGTCCCACCTCACCGAGCGAAGGGCAGCTGCACTGGTTTATAAACCCAGCCGCGGCTGCTCCTTCGAGCTTCTCTATATAGCAGGCTTCTGGGCCTAACTAGGGCGCGCTGCCCTGTGAGTTTGCTGACCCTTCTAGGCCTGCATTTGCACACCCTAGGTCTGGCAGGCCCACTGGGCAGCGCGCCAACAAATTTTTTATATAGTTTTTTCTTTTCTGCATTATTTATTTTCTTCTATTTATTTTTGAGTAATTTTTTATATAGTTTTTTCTTTTCTGCATTATTTATTTTCTTCTATTTATTTTTGAGTAATTTTTTTGTATAGTTTTTTTCTTTTCTGCATTATTTCTTTTCTTCTATTTATTTTCTTCTATTTCCAGTTTGTACACGAAGTGCGTCCAGTTTTTGTCGTGACCCTCTCTAATCTTTCGCACATGCTATGCGGGTGAAATGATGATACCATGCCAAGTTTCAACATTTTTAGAATTCATTTTGTAGTGATTTTCAATTTCACGGTCATTTAGCTCTCTAAACAATTAGGTAAATGACCGAAAAACAACAAATGATGTCAGAACATGTTGGAAATTGATGACGTCGCTTTGAATGCTGCATACTGAACACAAAAGAAGTCTGGAGTTCAAATAAGTTTAAAAAACATTGAAGTGCCCGTGTGACAGATGAGTTCTCGTCCGAAACCCTGATACTCCGAAAGAGTTTGTCCAGTTTGTACACGAAGTGCGTCCAGTTTTTGCCGTGACCCTCTCTACTCTTTCGCACATGCTATGCGGGTGAAATGATGATACCATGCCAAGTTTCAACATTTTCAGAATTCATTTTGTAGTGATTTTCAATTTCACGGTCATTTAGCTCTCTAAACAATTAGGTAAATGACCGAAAAACAACAAATGATGTCAGAACATGTTGGAAATTGATGATGTCGCTTTGAATGCTGCATACTGAACACAAAAGAAGTCCAGAGTTCAAATAAGTTTAAAAAACATTGAAGTGCACGTGTTACAGATGAGTTCTCGTCCGAAACCCTGATACTCCGAAAGAGTTTGTCCAGTTTGTACACGAAGTGCGTCCAGTTTTTGCCGTGACCCTCTCTACTCTTTCGCACATTCTATGCGGGTGAAATGATGATACCATGCCAAGTTTCAACATTTTCAGAATTCATTTTGTAGTGATTTTCAATTTCACGGTCATTTTTGTTTTGGAAATTGATGACGTCACTTTGAATGCTGCATACTGAACACAAAAGAAGTCCGGAGTTCAAATAAGTTATTAAAAATAAAAAAGAGGTGCAATGCTGGTTAATTTGCTTCAAGCCTTCGGAATAGTGTAGACTGCACTGCACATAGCTCAGTGCAATCTATGCTATTTCGAAAGGCTTGAAGCTAATCAACATGCAGGTGAGCATTGTGCCTCTTCGTCATTGTCTGTGCACTCACGGCTTATAAACCGCTCATACTGCCTCTCTCTTGGCGAGGTGGGACTAAAAATCAGCTTACTAAGAAACTCTAGTACCGGTTCATGGCATGAACCGGTACTAAAGGTCTTTGTGGGGGCCCCAGCCTGACCATAGCCTGACACAGCCTCATTAGTACCGGTTCGTGGCATGAACCGGCACTAAAGGTTGCCCACGAACCGGTACTAATGATGCCCGCCCACCTAGCCGTTGGAACCGGCACTAATGGTCACATTAGTGCCGGCTCAAATTCAAACCGGCACTAATGTGCTTCACATTTGACCCTTTTTCTACTAGTGAAAGATCCTCTGTATGCAAGGATGCATATGGATAAATTGTCTTTCAAGTTCAAAAATAAGCAACGATATAGCATCTGCAAGACTACTAGTTTTATGAAGAATAGACCCGCTCATGGTGGGCAAAGCACCGGCACAAGTAAAGAAATCTTGAATAACTCCTTTTCCAATAATATTACCACTACCAATCCAAAACTTTTTAGTGTGTAAAATAGTGGGTTCTTCATGAGGATCAACAAAAGTATCAAAGTTTTCCATTTTATTACCACTATCCTTATCAACGATAACCTCCCCAATTTCAGACATGATGGCAGCAAGAGGCAAGCAAAAAGAGGTGAACGGAAAAGGAGGGCGAATAAAATAGCAAGGGTGAAGTGAGGGAGAGGAAAATGAGAGGCAAATGGCAAATAATGTAATGTGAGGGATAAGAGTTTGTGATGGGTACTTGGTATGTCTTGACTTGTGCGTAGATCTCCCCGGCAATGACGCCAGAAATGGTTTGTTGACGGGAGATCAAATCTTGGCTTGACTTGGTGCAACCTCCCCGGCAACGGCGCCAGAAATCCTTCTTGCTACCTATTGAGCACTTCGTTGGTTTTCCCTTGAAGTGGAAATGGTGATGCAGCAATGTAGCGTAAGTATTTCCCTCGGTTTTTGAGAACCAAGGTATCAATCCAATAGGAGACTACACGCAAGTCACCTCGCATGTACACAAACAAATAAGAACCTTGCAACCAACGCGATAAAGGGGTTGTCAGTCCCTTCACGACCACTTGCAAAAGTGAGATATGATAGAGATAATAAGATAAATATTTTTGGTATTTTTATGATATAGATTGGAAAATAAAGATTGCGAAATAAATAGTAATAGAAATACCAAATTGATATGAAAATAATATGATGAAAGATAGACCCGGGGGCCATAGGTTTCACTAGTGGCTTCTCTCAAGATAGCATAAGTATTACAGTGGGTAAACAAATGACTGTCGAGCAATTGATAGAAAAGCGAATAATTATGAGAATATCTAGGCATGATCATGTATATAGGCATCACGTCCACGACAACTAGACCAAAACGATCCTGCATCTACTACTATTACTCCACACATCGACCGCTATCCAGCATGCATCTAGATTATTAAGTTCATAAGAACAGAGTAACGCATTAGACAAGATGACATGTTGTAGAGGGATAAACTCAAGCAATATGATATAAACCCCATCTTTTTATCCTCGATGGCAACAATAAAATATGTGCCTTGCTGCCCCCTGCTGTCACTAGGAAATGACACCGCAAGATTGAACCCAAAGCTAAGCACTTCTCCCATTGCAAGAAAGATCAATCTAGTAGGCCAAACCAAACTGATAATTCGAAGAGACTTGCAAAGATAACAAATAATACATAAAAGATTTCAGAGAAGAATCAAATATTGTTCATAGATAATCTTGATCATAAACCCACAATTCATCGGATCTCGACAAACACACCGCAAAAAGAATTACATCAAATAGGTCTCCAAGAGAATCGAGGAGAACTTTGTATTGAGATCGAAAGAGAGAGAAGAAGCCATCTAGCTAATAACTATGGACCTGAAGGTCTATGGTAAACTACTCACACATCATCGGAAAGGCTATAGTGTTGATGTAGAAGCCCTCCGTGATTGATTCCCCCTCCGGCGGAGCTCCGGAAAAGGCCCCAAGATGAGATCTCTTGGGTACAGAAGGTTGCGGCGGTGGAAATAGGGTTTCATGGTGCTCCTGGTTGTTTTCAGGGTATATGGGTATATATAGGAGGAAGAAGTACGTCGGTGGAGCTGCGAGGGGCCCACGAGGGTGGGGGGCGCGCCTGCCCACCTGGGCGCGTCCCCTGCCTCATGGCCTCCTCGCTTCTTTCTTGACGGCCACTCCAAGTCTGCTGGATCACGTTTGTTCCAAAAATAACTCTCCTGAAGGTTTCATTCTGTATGGATTCCGTTTGATATTCCTTTTCTGCGAAACACTGAAATAGGCAAAAAACGGCAATTTGCACGGGGCCTTTGGTTAGTAGGTTAGTCCCAAAAATAATATAAAAGTGTAAATTAAAGCCCATTAAACATCCAAAACAGATAATATAATAGCATGGAACAATCAAAAATTATAGATACGTTGGAGATGTATCAATCATCCCCAAGCTTAATTCCTGCTCGTCCTCGAGTAGGTAAATGATATAAACAAAATATTTTATGTGGAATGCTACCTAGCATAATTATAATTGTAATTTTCTTTATTGTGGCATGAATGTTCAGATCCGAAAGATTCAAGACAAAAGTTTAATATTGACATAGAAAATAATAATACTTCAAGCATACTAATGAAGCAATCATGTCTTCTCAAAATAACATGGCCAAAGAAAGTTATCCCTACAAAATCATATAGTTTGGCTATGCTTTATCTTCCCCACAGAAAGTATTTAAATCATGCACAACCCCGATGACAATACAAGCAATTGTTTCATACTTTTAATGTTCTCAAAAAATTTCAATCTTCACGCAATATATGAGCGTGAGCCATGGACATAGCACTATATGTGGAATAGAATGGTGGTTGTGGAGAAGACAAAAACGAGAAGATAGTCTCACATCAACCAGGCGTATCAATGGGCTATGGAGATGCCCATCAATAGATATCTATATGAGTGAGTAGGGATTGCCATGCAACGGATGCACTACAGCTATAAGTGTATGAAAGCTCAAAAAGAAACTAAGTGGGTGTCCATCCAACTTGCTTGCTCACGAAGACCTAGGGCAATTTGAGGAAGCCCATAATTGGAATATACAAGCCAAGTTCTATATTGTAAAATTCCTACTAGTATATGAAAGTGACAACATAGGATACTCTTTATCATGAAGATCATGGTGCTACTTTGAAGCACAAGTGTGGTAAAAGGATAGTAGCATTGTCCCTTCTCTCATTTCTCTTTTTTTTGTTTTCTTGGGCCCTCTCTTTTCTTGGCCTCTTTTTTCTCCCTTTTTTAATTTTTCGTCCGGAGTCTCATCCCGACTTGTGGGGGAATCATAGTCTCCATCATCCTTTCCTCACATGGGACAATGCTATAATAATGATGACCATCACACTTTTATTTACTTACAACTCAAGAATTACAACTCGATATTTAGAACAAAATATGACTCTATATGAATGCCTTCGGCGGTGTACCGGGATGTGCAATGACTCATGAGTGACATGTATGAAAGAATTATGAACGGTGGCTTTGCCACAAATACGATGTCAACTACATGATCATGCAAAGCAATATGACAATGATGGAGCGTGTCATAATAAATGGAACGGTGGAAAGTTGCATGTCAATATATATCAGAATGGCTATGGAAATGCCATAATAGGTAGGTATCGTGGCTGTTTTGAGGAAGGTATATGGTGGGTTTATGGTACCAGCGAAAGTTGCGCGATAATAGAAAGGCTAGCGATGGTGCAAGGGTGAGAGTGCGTATAATCCATGGACTCAACATTAGTCATAAAGAACTCACATACTTATTGCAAAAATCTATTAGTTATCGAAACAAAGTACTACGCGCATGCTCCTAGGGGGATAGATTGGTAGGAAAAGACCATCGCTCATCCCCGACCGACACTCAAAAGGAAGACAATCAATAAATAAATCATGCTCCGACTTCATCACATAATGGTTCACCATACGTGCATGCTACGGGAATTACAAACTTTAACGCAAGTATTTCTAAAATTCACAACTACTCAACTAGCATGACTCTAACATCGCCATCTTCAAAGCTCAAAACAATCGTCAAGTATAAAACTTCTCATAGTATTCAATGCACTTTTTATGATAGTTTTTATTATACCCATCCTGGATGCCTATCATATTAGGACTAATTTTATAACCAAAGCAAATTACCATGATGTTATAAATGACTCTCAAAATAATATAAGTGAAGCATGAGAGATCAATAATTTGTATAAAATAAAACCACCACCGTGCTCTAAAAAGATATAAGTGAAGCACTAGAGCAAAATTATCTAGCTCAAAAGATATAAGTGAAGCACATAGAGTATTCTATTAAATTCCGATTCATGTGTGTCTCTCCCAAAAGGTGTGTACAGCAAGGATGATTGTGGTAAACTAAAAAGAAAAGACTCAAATCATACAAGATGCTCCAAGCAAAACACATATCATGTGGTGAATAAAAATAGAGCATCAAGTAAAGTTACCGATGGACGAAGACGAAAGAGGGGATGCCTTCCGGGGCATCCCCAAGCTTAGGATTTTGGTTTTCCTTGAATTTTACCTTGGGGTGCCTTTGGCATCCCCATGCTTAGGCTATTTGTCGGTGTTCTGGGAACGGGGGTCCCTAGACTTGCCTGCCTGCGGCCTACGGCGTGGCTCAGGTGGGGGCCCAGCGCGGCCCATCTTCATCAGCCCAAGCTCAAGGCCCTCGCGAGGGGCCAAGCCTCGCGGGGCGGACGACAGGAAGCTTCCTCAAGAGCGGCCTCATCAAGCAGGCTCGCGAGGAGGCGGAGAGATCAATGCAAGGGTACCTCACGAGGATCCCATGACGCAAGCCATGACGATCGAGGCCAGGCGGGCGCCGGCCTGCGCAGGGTCCTTGTTTCCCCTTTGGTGCAAAGGGGGCAAGCGCAGGCCAAGGTATCAGGCAAAGGTTACCATTCCGGTGCAACGAGACCAAGACCAGCCGGACGGCCGGATGGAGGTCACCGTGGAGCCGAAGACAGCGTCATCACCAGTGCTTTTGGCAGCCGAAGACCACCTTTGGTCAGGATAACTTGTACTATATGTTCCCCTTCAAAATGGCCAATTGTTGGCGCCCTTCCCGCTCAATTATTTGGGGAGAGGCCCAGGGCCTCTATAAATAGAGCTAGCCTCCACAAAGGAGAGGGGAGAGGGAAGAACCCAGTAGAGACTAAGTAGAACACACCGCACCAGCTCAAGAACACCCCTCGCGAGGCTGTTCTTCCCTTGTACTGTCCATCATCAACCCCAGAGGCAATCCACCACACCACACACTGGAGTAGGGTATTACACCACAACGGTGGCCCAAACCAGTATAAACCTCGTGTCTCTTGTGTTGTTCATCATTTTCATCTTAGTTCGCACGAGAGGATCAGACGTAGATCGGCAGGGGAGAGATCTCCGCGCGCACCCCAGTGTTCGAACCTCAAGGGTCTGCCGGAACCCGAAATCCGACATTTGGCGCGCCAGGTAGGGGTGCACCGGAGTCCTCCCTCCTGACGACCCGCTCTCCCCCAACATCGCATCCCGCCCTCATGGCGGACAACGCGCCGCCCGCTCCAGCAACGGATGTTGACACCGGGGCCAGGGGGCTCCGGGCCTTGGCCCCCGCCTTGCGACAGGTGTAGTGGCCGCGCAAGTTCAGGCCCGAGACGCCACCGCGCTACGACGGCACGACGGACCCGATGATTTTCCTCCTTGCATACAGGAGGCCGTCCTCAGAGCCGGGGGTGACAACCAGGTGATGGCCAACTGGTTACCCATGGCCCTCACCGGCGTCCCGCGTGCGTGGCTCCTCCACCTGCCGACGGCCTCTTCACCTCCTGGGAGGAACTGTGCGACCTCTTCCTCGCCCGTTTCGCCGCACCAGCGCCGCCCGTCGTAGCAGCTCTCCTGGGTGGCTCCCAGGCACCACCCTCGAGCTATCACGTCAAGCCGTTCACCCGCCGGATCAGCACCGCCTCCAAGCGCCGAGAAGCCCCCCCGGGCTGGGTGGCGCCCGAGGCCGATCTAACTTTTGGCGCGGATGATCACCCCTTCAACCCCTCCGGTTCGGGCGCACTCCCGATGCTGTGCACCCCCACCATCTGCCAAGTGGCCGTCACCAGGACCCTCATCGATGGTGGTGCTGGCCTCAACGTGCTCTCCGTGGAGGCCTTTAGCCTCCTTCACGTGCCACCGGAGCGGCCCCAGCCCAGCAGGCCCTTCTCAGGCGTCGGAGCCGGTTCCACCGCGTCCTTGGGGTAGATCCGCCTCCCAGTGACCTTCGGCACCTACAACAACTTCCGCACAGAGCTGATCGACTTCGACATTGCCCCCATTGGCCTCCCCTACAATGCCATCCTCGGCTACCCGGCCTTGGCCCGGTTCATGGCGGCAACTCACCCGGCGTACAACCTCATGAAGATGCCCGGGAGCAGCGGCGTCCTCACCGTGTCAGGAGACACAAGGGATGCGCTGCAGGTGCTCCAGCTTGTTTTCAGGGCGGCCGCGGTGGCGCAACCCACTGGCACCGACGCCCTTGAGCCCAAGGGGGCTGCGCCGGCTAAAAAGAAGCAGCTGTTCACCCAAGACAAGGCAGAAACCAAGCAGGTACCAGTCTACGAGGACGGGTCCACTAGCGCCACCTTCACCATAGTGGCCAACCTCGAGCCCAAGCAGGAGAAAGCCCTGATCGGGTTCCTGTGTGCGAATAAGAAGGTGTTTGCGTGGGAACCTGATCAGTTAGCAGGGGTCCCAAGGGAAGTGATTGAGCATCACCTCAACGTGTGCCCCAATGTGCGCCCCGTGAAGCAGAAGGCAAGGCGGCAGTCTACTGAGAAACAGGCTTTCATCGTTCAGGAGACCCGGAAGCTAGAGGTGGCAGGAGTTATCCGCGAGGTCCGCTACCCTGATTGGCTGGCTAATCCGGTCGTTGTGCCGAAAAAGGGAGGAAAGGAGCGCATGTGCGTCGACTTCACCAACCTCAACAAGGCTTGCTCGCAGGATCCATTTCCGCTCCCCCGCATTGACCAGATAGTCGACTCCACCGCAGAGTGTGACCTACTGTGCATCCTAGATGCCTTCTTGGGCTATCACCAGATCAAGATGGCGGTAGAAGACGTGGAGAAGACGGCCTTCCTGACCCCGTGTGGAGTGTACTGCTGTACGTGCATGCCGTTTGGGTTGCGCAACGCAGGCGCGACCTTTCAGCGGCTGATGCACATCACCTTAGGTCGGCAGTGTTGGAAATATGCCCTAGAGGCAATAATAAAAGCATTATTATTATATTTCCTTGTTCATGATAATTGTCTTTATTCATGCTATAATTGTGTTATCCGGAAATCGTAATGCATGTGTGAATAACGGACACCAACATGTCCCTAGTGAGCCTCTAGTTGACTAGGTCGTTGATCAACAGATAGTCATGGTTTCCTGACTATGGACATTAGATGTCATTGATAACGAGATCACATCATTAGGAGAATGATGTGATGGACAAGACCCAATCCTAAACATAGCACAAGATCGTATAGTTCGTTTGCTAGAGTTTTCCAATGTCAAAGTATCTTTTCCTTAGACCATGAGATCATGTAACTCCCGGATACCGTAGGAGTGCTTTGGGTATACCAAACATCACAACGTAACTGGGTGACTATAAAGGTAGACTACGGGTATCTCCGAAAGTGTCTGTTGGGTTGACATGGATCAAGACTGGGATTTGTCACTCCGTATGACGGAGAGGTATCACTGGGCCCACTCGGTAGTGCATCATCATAATGAGCTCAAAGTGACCAAGTGTCTGGTCACGGGATCATGCATTACGGTACGAGTAAAGTGACTTGCCGGTAACGAGATTGAACGAGGTATTGGGATACCGACGATCGAATCTCGGGCAAGTAACATATCGATTGACAAAGGGAATTGCATACGGGGTTGATTGAATCCTCGACATCGTGGTTCATCCGATGAGATCATCGTGGAGCATGTGGGAACCAACATGGGTATCCAGATCCCGTTGTTGGTTATTGACCGGAGAGTCGTCTCGGTCATGTCTGCTTGTCTCCCGAACCCGTAGGGTCTACACACTTAAGGTTCGGTGACGCTAGGGTTGTGAAGATATGTATATGCAGAAACCCGAATGTTGTTCGGAGTCCTGGATGAGATCCCGGACGTCACGAGGAGTTCCGGAATGGTCCGGAGATAAAGAATTATATATAGGAAATACTGTTTCGGCCATCGGGACAAGTTTCGGGGTTATCGGTATTATACCGGGACCACCGGAGGGGTCCCAGGGGCCCACCGGGTGGAGCCACTTGTCCCGGGGGGGCACATGGGCTGTAGGGGGTGCGCCTTGGCCTTCATGGGCCAAGGGCACCAGCCCCACTAGGCCCATGCGCCTAGGGTTTCCAAGGGGGAGGAGTCCAAGTGGTGGAAGGCACCTCTGGGTGCCTTGGGGGGGAGGGAATCCTCCTCCTGGCCGCCGCACCTAGGAGATCAGATCTCCTAGGCTGCGCACCACCCCCCCTTGGCCCTCCTATATATAGTGGGGGAGAGGAGGGACTTCATACCACAGCCCCTGGCGCCACCCTCTCTCCCCGTTACGTCTCTCTCGCGTAGTATAGGCGAAGCCCTGCTACTGTGACGCCCTGCATCCACCACCACGCCGTCGTGCTGCTGGATCTTCATCAACCTCTCCTTCTCCCTTGCTGGATCAAGAAGGAGGAGACGTCTCCCGTCCCGTACGTGTGTTGAACGCGGAGGTGCCGTCCGTTCGGCGCTTGGTCATCGGTGATTTGGATCACGTCGTGTACGACTACATCATCACCGTTCTTTGAACGATTCCGTGCGCGATCTACAAAGGTATGTAGATGCATCCAATGACTTGTTGCTAGATGAACTCCTAGATGATCTTGGTGAAACAAGTAGGAAAATTTTTGTTTTCTGCAACGTTCCCCAACAGGCAGCTCGGGAGGAACGCTGAAGCTTACGTCGACGACATTGTGGTGAAGTCTCGTGAGGCAAGGACCCTGATACAGGACCTGGAACAAACCTTCGCGAGCCTCAGCGAAGTGGACCTATGGCTCAACCCGGAGAAGTGCGTGTTTGGAGTCCCCTCAGGCAAGCTCCTGGGTTTCCTCGTATCCCACAGGGGCATCGAGGCCAACTCGGAGAAGGTCAAGGCAGTCAAAGACATGAGCCCGCCAAGGACCCTCAGAGAAATGCAGAAGCTCACCGGGCGTGTAACTGCGCTGGGGCGTTTCATCTCCAAGCTGGGGGAACGAGCGTTGCCCTTCTTCAAGCTGATGAAGAAAAAGGGCCCCTTTGAATGGACTGAAGAGGCCGACAAGGCATTCCAAGACCTCAAGAGATACCTTACCAGTCCACCAGTGATGGTAGCTCCGCGTCCTCGAGAGCCCCTGGTGCTCTACCTTGCGGCCACCCCCTACTCCGCTAGCACAGCCCTGGTAGCGGTCAGGGAGGAGCGTTGTGCCAAGGCCGCATCGACCGTCCGAACTGAAGCAAAGCAGAGCCAGGAGGCCCTCGCGAAGGCCGCAACCGCAGCCGAAAAGGAACAGCCGCAGCAGGAGAACGCACCCGGAGCAGGAGAGGCCCCTTCAGGCGACCAAGCACTGGGAGCTCCATCGTCTCAAGAGACGCCTCGACCTCTGGAGGACGCAAGCAGTGCCAGCACCCTCAACCTCGTCGAGCACCCCATGTATTTCGTCAGCACAGTGCTACGGGACGCGAGGGCGTTACCCCATGCCTCAAAAGCTCCTCCTCGCGCTATTGGTAGCCTCACACAAGCTGCGGCACTACTTCCAAGGCCACCCCATCAAGGTCGTCTCGGCATACCCCTTGGAGAGGGTACTCAGGAGCCCCAACTCAGCTGGAAGGGTTGCTGAATGGAACATCGAGCTACAGGAATTTCAGCTAGAATTCAGTATGACCAAAGTCATCAAGAGAGCCACGCTAGCGGATTTCATGGCAGAATGGGCAGAAGCGCCGGGTCTCGAGGCAGGCGAAGACCGATCACTTTCCCTGGGAAGTGAAGCACCGGATGGCTGTGTCATGTACTTTGATGGGGCGTTCTCCCGACACGATGTGGGAGCTGGCGCAGTGCTCGTATCCCCTACCCAAGACAAACTCTACTACGCCGTGCAACTTTGCTTCCAGCACGGAGAAAAGGTCTCCAACAACATAGCAGAGTACGAAGGCCTAATAGCAGGCTTGAAGGCCGCAACTGCCTTAGGGGTGAAGCGCCTCATCATCAAGGGCGATTCGCAGCTCCTCGTCAACTTCTCTAAAAATATATACGAGCCAAAGGACGAGCACATGGAAGCCTACCTCGCCGAGGTTCGCAAGATGGAGAAATAGTTCTGGGGACTGGAGTTGCAGCATGTGCCTCGCGGCACCAATCAGGAGGATGATGACATTGCCAAGAGGGCATCTAGGCGGCTACCTCAGGAGCCTGGCGTCTTTGAGGAGCGGCTCTTCAAACCCTCGGCGGTGCCGTCGCTGTCGAGCACGGCACAACCAAGGGAGGAGCTCCCTCAGCCGCCTGCCTCAGGAGCCCCAGTCTGCGGCCCAGCCTCAAGGGCACGCCTGCTCCTGGCGTTAGAGCCTCAAGAAGGGTGTTGGATCCCGGAGCTCAAGAACTACCTGATGCAAGGGACTCTGCCGGGAAATGAGGAGGAAGCGGAGCGTGTGGCGCGGTAGGCCACGGCTTATTGCATCAGGGATGGAGTGCTCTACAGGAAGCGACCGAATGACGTGTCCCTACGTTGCATCTCCCAAGAGCAAGGGAAGGAGCTACTGGCAGACATACACAGCGGAGACTGCGGGCACCACTCGTCGTCACGGACCCTCGTTAGCAAGGCGTTCCGTAGTGGATTCTATTGGCCCACAGCACTCAACGACGCCGTTGAGCTTGTGAAGGCTTGCGAGGCCTGCCAGTTTCACGCTAAGAAGATCCATCCGCCCGCGGGGCGTCTACAGACTATACCCCTCTCATGGCCGTTCGCAGTTTGGGGGCTCAACATTCTGGGCCCGTTTCCTCGGGCGCCAGGGGGCTATCGCTACCTCTACGTCGCCGTGGACAAGTTCACCAAGTGGGCCGAGGTGGAAGCTGTCTGCACAATCCCGGCAGGCTCGGCAGTCAAGTTCATCAAGGGCCTCGTGAGCCGGTTTGGGGTGCCTAACCGCATCATCACTGACAACGGTTCGCAATTCACCAGTAATCTCTTCAAAACGTATTGTGCTAACCTTGGAACACAGATATGCTACGCTTCGGTAGCACACCCCTGGAGCAATGGCCAGGCTGAACGAGCCAACACCGAGGTCCTGAGGGGCCTCAAGGCCAGGACCTTCAAGAAGAAGCTGGAGGCCTGTGGCAGGGGCTGGTACAACGAGCTCCAGTCCGTGCTATGGTCAATCCGCACGACAGCGACCAAGCCGACTGGCGAGACCCCGTTCTTCCTCGTCTACGGAGCAGAGGCTGTTCTCCCTCACGAGGTCAGGCGTCGCTCCACGCGGGTCCTGGCATTCGACGAGGCTCAGCAGGACGCCATGCGGGGGATGGATCTTGTGTTGGGGGAGGAACGCCGTCGGGAAGCCGCACTGCGAGCGGCAAGGTATCAACAGGCGCTACGACGATACCACTGCCGCAACATCCGCCCAGGACCCTTGAGGTAGGGGATCTCGTACTCAGACGGGTTCTCTCCAGGGAGGGGCTGCACAAGCTCTCTCCCATGTGGGAGGGCCTGTTCAAGGTTGTTCATGTTTCCAGGCCTGGCTCCGCGCGCTTGGAGACTCCGGAGGGAGTACCCATCCAGAACGCATGGACATTCAACATCTCCGGAGGTTCTACCCCTGAGCGAGGCCTAGCGCCTAGAAAAGGCCCGGTGCCTGTGAAGAAGGCCAATGCCTGTGAAGCCATCGCGTTTTGGGAAAGGCCCGGTGCCTGTGAAGAAGGCCAATGCCTGTGAAGCTATCGCGTTTTCGAAAAGGCCCGGTGCCTGTGAAGAAGGCCAATGCCTGTGAAGCTATCGCGTTTTGGGAAAGGCCCGGTGCCTGTGAAGAAGGCCAATGCCTGTGAAGCTATCGTGTTTTGGGAAAGGCCCGGTGCCCGTGAAGAAGGCCAATGCCCGTGAAGCTATCACGTTTTGGGAAAGGCCCGGTGCCTATGAAGAAGGCCAATGCCTGTGAAGCTATCGCGTTTTGGGAAAGGCCCGGTGCCTGTGAAGAAGGCAAATGCCTGTGAAGCTCGCTGCCCGTGACACTCTCACGTAATAATGAGTGGGGTTGTACACGCCCCGGAGTCTCCGGAGTGCCGCCCTCGGGCCTCGGGGGCTCCCGCCCACGCCCAGTGGCAGCACTTAGCTCTGCGCTGGTGAGAAGACGTCGAAGACTAGAATAGGTGCCAGACGCGGCTTTCCCATTTGCTTTTTGCAGTTGGCTTGTTTATTCCCGTTTGAAGTTTTATTGGAGTTGCTGGCGTTCCTGGCTTCTGACTCTTTGTCATTTTCGCTCGCTTGCCTCGTTTTCTCTCGCACAAGTCTCGCGAGGGAGTCACGGGCGCCCTCGCGAGTGTTTTCTGCCCCGATCGTTTGGAGCTTCCCTATCCGAGTCCTCTACGGGAGCACCCTCCCAGTCCGTGCCCCACGGGCATCGCGACACGAGCGCAGGACCTAGGCTGATCGCCCCCAAAACCAAGACCGTAAGCTACCCCTCTAACTAATCCTTGCAGGGCATGAAGCGCGCGGCGAGGCCTCAGCCTCCGGAGGCGAGGGCCGCGTCAAGCTCCACCAATCTCAAATGACTCCCGCACATGGACATGCAGCACGGAAACATAGCACAGAAATGGCAAAAGCAACGCGACACTTGACAGCAACAGTTCTAACACGCCCCCACGGGGCCCTGTACTACCTTCTTTTTACGCAGGAAAGGAAGGAAACAAAATGGACACGACCTGTCCAACACCAACCTACAGCAAAAGCTCGAGCTGCTCCTAGGGTTCAGGCGGACGCCTCCTCTCGCTTCACCAGGGCGCGGCGGCGGTTGGACCCGGTGCCTTCACCCAGGCGGGCGCGACGGCGCGGGGGCTAGTCATAGCCACCGCTGGAGGAGCTGCTGCCTGAGGGAGAGTCGCCGAAACTTGGCGAACCCTGAGCACCGCCGCCTATACGCCAGTCGCCATGTTCATCCTGGTCAGTGCCGGGGCTGGGCAGGCGGCCGCGGTCGTCGTCTTCAGGGCAGCACCCGGCATGGCGACCATCTTCCCCGAACACCCTCACGTAGAGGGTGGCGTCGCCATCGAACTTGAAGTACAGGGTACACCACCGGCCTAGGCCGCGCGCGCGGGCAAACGTTTGCCAACCGCGCGTCAGGGCCCCTTTCCTAGAGACGGAGACCTCCAGTGAAGCCCAGGAGGCCCTGCTGCAGCAGCCGTCTGCCTGGAGCCAGAAGCCCCACCGAGCACTGGCCGGCAGTTCATCTACGAAGAAACGTGGGAGCTGGAGCCGAGAGCTGGATGGGTCCGTCGACCACACGACGAACTCCGGCAGCACCTCCGCAGAGCGGAAGCGTGGTCTAGGGGGGCGCACACCCACGGCGTGCCCCCCGTCGGCAACCGGGCGCTCACCACCGTGCAGGGAACCGCCTCCATGACCGTGAGAGGCTACCACGGGGACGATGGTGTACTTGCGAGGGCGGCCTCGGCCGCGCTTGGTCGGGGGAGGGTCAAGCCCAGCCCGGGGGGCCTTTCCTTTCTCCGCGGCCGAGAATCTCTTTGGGGCCATGGGGATGGCGATTAGCCAAGAAGAAGAAGAGGAGCAGCAAGAAGGGATGGACTGAAGGGGCTCGCCCAGCCCCGTACTTATAGCCGGAGGAGGCCAACCGCCGAGCACCACGATCGTAGGTAATCATGACCGGTTTCTCTGCATGCAGGGACTTGTCAAGTCATGCGATCGCCGAGGCATCGTGGGAAGTGCATACGCCCACGTCTAGTCAATCGCCACGTGGCGCCCAAGGCCATAGGCTGTTAGGGCCCGCGGCGCTTCGTACTTCTCCCTTCGCTTCTCTGCTAAGCCAAGCCCGCGCGCGCCTTGCGCCCGGGGGTTACTATCGGTGTTCTGGGAACGGGGGTCCCCAGACTTGCCTGCCTGCGGCCTGCGGCGTGGCTCAGGTGGGGGCCCAGCGCGGTCCATCTTCATCAGCCCAAGCTCAAGACCCTCGCGAGGGGCCAAGCCTCGCGGGGCGGATGACAGGAAGCTTCCTCAACAGCGGCCTCATCAGGCAGGCTCACGAGGAGGCAGAGAGATCATTGCAAGGGTACCTCGCGAGGATCCCATGACGCAAGCCATGACAATCGAGGCCAGGCGGGCGCCAGGTGGGCGCCGGCCTACGCAGGGTCCTTGTTTCCCCTTTGGAGCAAAGGGGGCAAGCGCAGGCCAAGGTATCAGGCAAAGGTTACCATTCCGGTGCAACGAGACCAAGACCAGCCGAACGGCCGGACGGAGGTCACCGTGGAGCCCAAGACAGCGTCATCACCAGTGCTTTTGGCAGCCGAAGACCACCTTTGGTCAAGATAACTTGTACTATATGTTCCCCTTCAAAATGGCCAATTGTTGGCGCCCTTCCCGCTCAATTATTTGGGGAGAGGCCCAGGGCCTCTATAAATAGAGCTAGCCTCCACAAAGGAGAGGGGAGAGGGAAGAACCCAGTAGAGACTAAGTAGAACACACCGCACCAGCTCAAGAACACCCCTCACGAGGCTGTTCTTCCCTTGTACTGTCCATCATCAACCCCAGAGGCAATCCACCACACCACACACTGGAGTAGGGTATTACACCACAACGGTGGCCCGAACCAGTATAAACCTCGTGTCTCTTATGTTGTTCATCATTTTCATCTTAGTTCGCACGAGAGGATCGGACGTAGATCGGTAGGGGAGAGATCTCCGTGCGCACCCCAGTGTTCGAACCTCAAGGGTCTGCCGGAACCCGAAATCCGATACTGTTGCCACTCCTTATTCCATAATCTATCAAATCTTTACCCAAAACTTGAAAACTTCACAAGACAAAACTTCAACAGAAAATCTCATGAGCTCCGTTAGTATAAGAAAACAAATCACCACTTAAGGTACTGTAATGAACTCATTATTTATTTATATTGGTTTTAAACCTACTGTATTCCAACTTCTCTATGGTTCATACCCCCCGATACTAGCCACAGATTCATCGAAATAAGCAAACAACACACGAAAAACAGAATCTGTCAAAGACAGAACAGTATGTAGTAATCTGTAGGTTTAGAATACTTCTGTAACCCTAAAAATTCTGAAATAAATTGGTGGACGTGAGGAATTTGTCTATTAATCATCTGCAAAAAGAATCAACCTAATGGCATTCTCCAGTAAAAAAAGGAAGCAAATCTCGTGAGCGCTAAAGTTTCTATTTTTTACAGCAAGATCGCAAAAACTTCCCCCAAGTCTTCCCAAAGGTTTTGCTTGGCACAAACACTAATTAAAACGTATAAAACCACATCTAAACAGAAGCTAGATGAATTATTTATTACTAAACAGAACCAAAAAGCAAAAAACAAAAATAAAATTGGGTTGCCTCCCAACAAGCGCTATCATTTAACGCGCCTAGCTAGGCATAAAAACAAGAATAGATCTAGGTATTGTCATGATAATGATAAGGTAAATCGTGAAAACTCATCTCATACTCCCTACGTTCAGCAGCAAGCTTTCTTTGTGACAAGAAAAAGTAATCAAAAGGGCTAAATTTAATGGGACAAAAGTCGCCAAAATCAAGCTCGGGAGGTATTGGTTCCTCCTTTGGCCCCTCATATTGTACAACCAATTCATCATTATAAGCATTCTTTTGGAAAAAAGTCATGAGCCTTTGTTCAAGGGAAAAACCCAACCCATTGTTTTGGATAGCAAAATTATCGTTAAGTTCAAAAATCCTATCAACAAGAACATCGGTAGGAACCTTGTTTCTAAGGTTTTCGTTAAAAGCAACACGATCTAAAGATCGTAAGCGCATTATATCCTCTTGATAAAAAAGGATTGCTTCTATGGGAGGACGGCCATCATCCACCCTATAATGTGCAAAAATTTCATTGGCCTCTTTTATTATAAATCTGAACTCATGAGCTAAAAAGATGGTAGCTGCTCGCTGAATAGAAGAATGCTCAATATTAGAAAATTCTAGAAAGATCCTCTGTATGCAAGGATGCATATGGATAAATTGTCTTTCAAGTTCAACAACAAGCAACGATATAGCATCCGCAAGACTACTAGTTTTATGAATAATAGACCCGCTCATGGTGGGCAAAGCACCGGCACAAGTAAAGAAATCTTGAATAACTCCTTTTCCAATAATATTACCACTACCAATCCGAAACTTTTTAGTGTGTAAAATAGTGGGTTCTTCATGAGGATCAACAAAAGTATCAAAGTTTTCCATGTTATTACCACTATCCTGATCAATGATAACCTCCCCAATTTCAGACATGACGGCAGCAAGAGGCAAGCAAAAAGAGGCGAACAGAAAAGGAGGGCGAATAAAACGGCAAGAGTGAAGTGGGGAGAGGAAAACGAGATTTAAATGGAAAATAATGTAATGCGAGGGATAAGAGTTTGTGATGTGTACTTGGCATGTCTTGACTTGTGCGTATATCTCCCCGGCAACGGCGCCAGAAATGGCTTGTTGACGGGAGATCAAATCTTGACTTGACTTGGTGCAACCTCCCCGGCAACGGCGCTAGAAATCCTTCTTGCTACCTCCTGAGCACTGCGTTGGTTTTCCCTTGAAGAGGAAAGGGTGATGCAGCAAATTGATACGTCCATTTTGCATCATGCTTTTATATCGATATTTATTGAATTATGGACTTTTATTTCACTTTATGTCACAATACTTATGGCTATTCTCTCGTATTTTATAAGGTTTACATAAGGAGGGAGAATGCTGATAGCTGGAATTCCGGGCTGGAAAAGGAGCAAATATTAGAGACCTATTCTGCGCAACTCCAAAAGTCCTGAAACTCCATGGAACATCTTAAAAGAAATAAAGAAAAATCCTCGCCAAAGATGAAGGCCAGGGGGCCCAGACCCTGCTCACGAGGGTGGGGGGCGCCCCCCCCCCCCTAGGGCGTGCCCCCCTACCTCGTGGGCCCCCTGGTGGCTCTCTGACGCCCATCTTCTCCTATATGAAGTCTTTCGATGAGAAAAAAATAAGAAGGAAATTTTCGGGACGAGACTCCGCCGCCATGAGGCGGAACCTTGGCGGATCCAATCTAGAGCTCCGGTAGAGCTGTTCTGCCGGGGAAACTTCCCTCCGTGAGGGGGAAATCATCACCATCATCATCACCAACGCTCCTCTCATCGGGAGAGGGCAATCTCCATCAACATCTTCACCAGCACCATCTCGTCTCCAAACCCTAGTTCATCTCTTGTATCCAATTCTTGTCTCAAAGTTTGGGATTGGTGCTAGTAGGTTGCTAGTAGTGTTGATTACTCCTTGTAGTTGATGCTAGTTGGTTTATTTGGTGGAAGTTCATATGTTCAGATCCTATATGCATATTATTACCCCTCTGATTATGAACATGAATATTCTTTGTGAGTAATTACGTTCGTTCCTGAGGACAAGGGAGAAGTCTTGCTATGAGTAGTCATGTGAATTTGGTATTCGTTTGATATTTTGATAAGATGTATGTTGTCTAGCCTCTAGTGGTGTTATGTGAACGTCGACTACATAACACTTCACCATTATTTGGGCCTAGAGGAAGGCATTGGGAAGTAATAAGTAGATGATGGGTTGCTAGAGTGACAGAAGCTTAGACCCTAGTTTATGCGTTGCTTTGTAAGGGGCTGATTTGGATCCACATGTTTCATGCTACGGTTAGGTTTACCTTAATACTTTTGTTGTAGTTGCAGATGCTTGCAATAGAGGTTAATCATAAGTGGGATGCTTGTTCAAGTAAGAACAGCACCCAAGCACCGGTCCACCCACATATCAAATTATCAAAGTATCAAACGTGAATCATATGAACGTGGTGAAAACTAGCTTGACGATATTCCCATGTGTCCTCGGGAGCGCTTTTCCTATTATAAGAGTTTGTTCCGGCTTGTCCTTTGCTACAAAAGGATTGGGCCATCTTGCTGCACTTTATTTACTTTTGTTACTTGTTGCTCGTTACAATTTATCCTATCACAAAACTATCTGTTACCACTTATTTCAGTACTTGCAGAGAATACCTTGCTGAAAACCGCTTACCATTTTCTTCTGCTCCTCGTTGGGTTCGGCACTCTTACTTATCGAAAGGACTACGATAGATCCCCTATACTTGTGGGTCGTCAAGACTCTTTTCTGGCGCCGTTGCCGGGGAGTGTAGCGCCTTTGGTAGGTGGAATTTGGTAAGGAAAATTTATATAGTGTGCTGAAATTTACTGTCACTTGCTACTATGGAAAGTAATTCTCCGAGGGGCTTGTTCGGGGTATCTTCACCCCGTCCAGTAGAGCAAAGAGTTGCTCCTCAACCTACTGAACCTATTGAAAATGAAACTCCTTTTGAATTTCCTTCGGGTATGATGGAAAAACTGCTAGCTAACCCTTTTACAGGAGATGGAACAAAGCATCCTGATGAGCACTTAATATATGTGGATGAAGTTTGTGGATTATTTAAGCTTGTAGGTATACCCGATGATGTTGCTAAGAAGAAGGTCTTTCATTTATCTTTGAAGGGTGACGCATTGATATGGTATAGGCTATGTGATGATATGAGATCATGGGACTATAAAAGATTGAAGCTGGAATTTCGTCAGAAGTATTACCCTATGCATCTTGTTCATCGTGATCGCAATTATATATATAATTTTTGGCCTCGCGAAGGAGAAAGCATCGCTCAAGCTTGGGGGAGGCTTAAATCAATGTTATATTCATGCCCCAATCATGAGCTCTCAAGAGAAATGATTATTCAAAATTTATATGCTCGGCTTTCTGATAACAATCGCACCATGCTCGATACTTCTTGTGCTGGCTCTTTTATGATGAAGACTACTGAATTAAGATGGAATTTATTGGATAGAATTAAACGCAACTCTGAAGATTGGGACCTCGACGAAGGTAAGGAGTCAGGTATGACACCTAAGTTTGATTGTGTTAAATCTTTTATGGATACCGATATTTTCTGTAAGTTTAGCACTAAATATGGACTTGACTCTGAGATAGTAGCTTCTTTCTGTGAATCTTTTGCTACTTATGTTGATCTCCCTAAGGAGAAGTGGTTTAAATATCATCCTCCCATAGAAGTAAAAGTAGCTGCACCTATTAAAGTTGAAGAAAAGATTGTCACTTATAATGATCCTATTGTTCCTACTTCTTATATTGAGAAACCACCTTTCCCTGTTAGAATAAAGGATCATGCTAAAGCTTCAACTATTGTTCGTAAAAGCAATATTAGAACATATACACCTCCTGAGCAAGTTAAAGTAGAACCTAATATTGCTATTGTTAAAGATCTCTTGTCTGATAACATTGATGGGCATGTTATTCAATTCAAAGGTGAAACTGCTAGAATTGCTAAACCAGCTTGTGCTAAAGATAAACATAGACCTGTGGTAGGCGTGCCTGTTATTTCTGTTAAAATAGGAGATCATTGTTATCATGGCTTATGTGATATGGGTGCTAGTGCTAGTGTAATACCTATTGACTTATATGAAGAAATTAAGAATGAAATTGCACCTGCTGAGTTAGAAGATATTGATGTTACTATTAAACTTGCTAATAGAGATACTATTGCACCAATTGGAATTGTTAGAGATGTTGAAGTCTTGTGTGGGAAAACTAAATATCCTGCTGATTTTCTTGTTCTTGGTTCCCCACAAGATAACTTTTGTCCCATTATATTTGGTAGACCCTTCTTAAATACTGTCAATGCTACCATAGATTGCACAAAGAATGTTGTTACTATTGGCTTGGATGATATGGTTCATGAGTTTAATATCTCTAAATTTAGTAAACAACATCGTGAGGAAGAATTACCTAGAAAGGATGAAATTATTGGTCTTGCTTCTATTGCTGTACCTCCTAGTGATCCTTTAGAACACTATTTGCTAGACCATGAAAATGATATGTTCATGAATGAAAGAAGGGAAATAGATGAAGTATTCTTTAAACAGGAACCTATTCTGCAACATAATTTGCCTGTTGAAATTTTAGGGGATCCTCCTCCACCCAAGGGAGATCCTGTGTTTGAGCTTAAACCCTTGCCTGATAATCTTAAATATGCTTATCTTGATGAAAAGAATATATATCCTGTTATTATTAGTGCTAACCTTTCAGAGCATGAAGAAGAAAGATTATTGAAAACTCTGAAGAAGCACCGTGCTGCTATTGGATATACTCTCGATGATCTTAAGGGCATTAGTCCCACTCTATGTCAACATAAAATAAATTTGGAAGCAGATGCCAAACCAGTTCGTGATCCTCAACGACGTCTGAATCCTAAAATGAAAGAAGTGGTAAGAAAAGAAATACTAAAGCTTCTAGAGGCAGGTATAATCTATCCCGTTGCTGATAGTGAGTGGGTAAGTCATGTCCATTGTGTCCCTAAGAAGGGAGGTATTACTGTTGTTCCTAATGATAAAGATGAATTGATTCCACAAAGAATTATCACAGGTTATAGGATGGTAATTGATTTCCGCAAATTAAATAAAGCTACTAAGAAAGATCATTACCCCTTACCTTTTATTGATCAAATGCTAGAAAGATTATGCAAACATACACACTATTGCTTTCTAGATGGTTATTCTGGTTTCTCTCAAATACCTGTGTCGGCTAGAGATCAATCAAAGACTACTTTTACATGCCCTTTTGGTACTTTTTCTTATAGACGTATGCCTTTTGGTTTATGTAATGCACCTGCTACCTTTCAAAGATGCATGATGGCTATATTCTCTGACTTTTGTGAAAAGATTTGTGAGGTTTTCATGGATGACTTTTTCGTCTATGGTTCCTCTTTTGATGATTGCTTGAGCAATCTTGATCGAGTTTTGCAGAGATGTGAATAAACTAATCTTGTCTTGAATTGGGAAAAGTGCCACTTTATGGTTAATGAAGGTATTGTCTTGTGGCATAAAGTTTCTGAAAGAGGTATTGAAGTTGATAAAGCCAAGGTTATGCGATTGAAAAGATGCCATGTCCCAAGGACATCAAAGGTATAAGAAGTTTCCTTGGTCACGCCGGATTTTACAGGAGGTTCATTAAGGACTTCTCAAAAATTTCTTGGCCCCTGACTAATTTATTGCAAAAAGATATACCATTTGTCTTTGATGATGATTGTGTAGAAGCATTTGAAATACTTAAGAAAGCATTAGTTTCTGCACCTGTTGTTCAGCCACCTGATTGGAACCTACCCTTTGAAATTATGTGTGATGCTAGTGATTATGCTGTAGGTGCTGTTCTAGGGCAAAGAGTTGATAAGAAATTAAATGTTATTCATTATGCTAGTAAGACTCTATACAATGCTCAAAGAAATTATGCTACTACTGAAAAAGAGCTTTTAGCGGTTGTATTTGCTTGTGATAAGTTCAGATCTTATATTGTTGATTCTAAAGTAACTATTCAAACTGATCATGCTGCTATTAAATATCTTATGGAAAAGAAAGATGCTAAACCTAGACTTATTAGATGGGTTCTCTTTCTACAAGAATTTGATTTGCATGTTGTTGATAGAAAGGGAGCTGAGAACCCCGTTGCAGACAACTTGTCTAGGTTAGAAAATATTCTTGATGACCCACTACCTATTAATGATAGCTTTCCTGATGAACAATTAAATGTTATAAGTACTTCTCGTAGTACTCCATGGTATGTTGATTATGCTAATTATATTGTTGCTAAGTTTATACCACCTAGCTTCACATACCAGCAAAAGAAAAAGTTTTTCTATGATTTAAGACATTACTTTTGGGATGACCCACATCTTTATAAAAAAGTAGTAGATGGTGTTATTAGACGTTGTGTACCTGAGCATGAACAGGAACAGATCTTACGCAAGTGTCACTCCGAGTCTTATGGAGGACACCATGCTGGAGATAGAACTGCACATAAGGTATTGCAATCTGGTTTTTATTGGCCTACTCTCTTCAAAGATGCCCGTAAGTTTGTCTTGTCTTGTGATGAATGTCAAAGAATTGGTAATATTAGTAGACGTCAAGAAATGCCTATGAATTATTCTCTTGTTATTGAACTGTTTGATGTTTGGGGCTTTGATTATATGGGACCTTTTCCTGCCTCTAATGGATACACACATATTTTAGTTGTTGTTGATTACATTACTAAGTGGGTAGAAGCTATTCCAACTAGTAGTGCTGATCATAACACTTCTATTAAAATGCTTAAGGAAGTTATTTTCCCGAGGTTTGGAGTCCCTAGATATTTAATGACTGATGGTGGTTCACACTTTATTCATGGTGCTTTCTGTAAAATGCTTGCTAAATATGATGTTAATCATAGAATTCCATCTCCTTATCACCCTCAGTCTAGTGGTCAAGTAGAGTTGAGAAATAGAGAGCTCAAATTAATTTTGCAAAAGACTGTTAATAGGTCTAGAAAGAATTGGTCCGAGAAACTTTATGATGCATTATGAGCTTATAGAACTGCATACAAAAATCCTATGGGTATGTCTCCGTATAAAATGGTTTATGGAAAAGCATGTCACTTACCTCTCGAACTAGAACATAAGGCA
Organism: Triticum urartu; assembly: GCF_056163025.1. NCBI lineage: Eukaryota > Viridiplantae > Streptophyta > Magnoliopsida > Poales > Poaceae > Triticum > Triticum urartu. Next base: position 143,207,920 of record NC_141879.1, on the reverse strand, counting down.
TATTGGGCTATTAAAGAGCTCAATTATGATTTTAAACTTGCCGGTGAGAAGAGGTTACTTGATATTAGCTCACTTGATGAATGGAGAACCCAAGCTTATGAAAATGCCAAGTTGTTTAAAGAAAAAGTTAAAAGATGGCATGACAAAAGGATACAAAAGCGTGAGTTTAATGTAGGTGATTATGTATTGCTATACAACTCTCATTTAAGATTTTTTGCAGGAAAACTTCTCTCTAAATGGGAAGGCCCCTATGTTATCGAAGAGGTCTATCTTTCCGGTGCCATAAAGATCAACAACTTCGAGGGCACAAATCCGAAGGTGGTAAATGGTCAAAGAATCAAACGTTATATCTCAGGTAATCCCATAAATGTTGAAACCAATATTATTGAAACTGTAACCCCGGAGGAATACGTAAGGGACACTTTCCGGAATGTTTCAGACTCCGAAAAGGAATAGGTATGTGGTATGGTAAGTAAACTGACTCCAAAACAATTTTTAAGGAAATATTTCTCCGTTTTGGAATATTTAGAAAAATAGAAAAATAAGTAGTAGAAGCCTAGGAGGTAGGGCGCGCCCCCTACCTCGTGAGCACCTCGTGTGCCTTCCGGACTCCGTTTTCTTGCACGTTACGTATTTTGGTCGGTAAAAATTCATTATATATTCTCCCGAAGGTTTTGACTCCCGTATCACGCAAGCTCCTCTGTTCTTGTTTCGAGATGTTTTTTCGACAGATCTAGATTATCATGACGTCCCCAAGTGCTTCCGAGGACAAGTTCTTCGAGAAGGTCATCAACCCTTACCTCACGGAGGTGCTACGACACCCTCAAACCATTGAGATGCGTGATGGGTTGTTGCACATCCGCGATGTTGAGGGACCAAAGGGAACGGAAGTGTGGAGACGAGGGTCGAAGCAATGGAGCAACAAGTTTTCAAGTGCCAGGGGATGGTGGAGCGTGGAATCAACGCTAGCCACACGATGCTCGCGGAGTTCACCAACAACTACAAGCCGGATGCCAAGAACACCGAGGAGGCCATCTTCAAGCTATATGAGAAGATCGAGCACCTCCAAGCCCAAATCTATGACCTGCAAAACCAAAACTGTGAATATGAATATAGATTCAAAAGAATGAGTTTGGCTGCAAATTCGAGGATTCCGGAGACTCGATCATCCTTCTATGATGGTGCACCTATGCCTTGGAAGATGGATGACAAGCCCGCATCATCAACAACACCTCCACCTTCTTCACCAACCAAGGAGATATAATCACATGGGTATGGGCACTCCCCATGGCAACTGCCAAGCTTGGGGGAGGTGCCTCGGTATCGTATCACAATCACAACTCTTATCTTTACCATTTTTCTTAGTTCGATCCTATTAGTAGTATCTTGATCTAGTAGAATAAAGTTTATGGCATGATCTAGTTTTGAGTTTTGCTTTATGATCTCTCTGTGTAATCGAGTCCGTGAGCTATATATAATAAAGATTAGTGTTGAGTCAAGGGCTTGATTTTTTGCCATGATCTTGGGTGAATAAAAGAAAAGAGAAAAGAATAAAAAGAAACAAAAAGTTCATATTGATCTTATTGAGAGTAATGACTTCACATAGAAAGAGTATGATGATTAAAATTTGTTGGGAGTTGGCAAGCATAGCTTTGGTCATTATTGCAATTAATAGGAAGTAATAAGGAAAGAGAGGTTTTCACATATAGATATATTATCATTAACATCTTTTATGATTGGGAGCACTTATTAAAATATGACATGATAAAGAGTTGATGTTGGACAAGGAAGACAACGTAATGAGTTATGTCTTTCTTATATCTGAGATAAAGTATGTTGTCATGGATCCTCTAACTTGTTGAGCTTGCCTTTCCCCCTCATGCTAACCAAATTCTCAGCACCAAGTAGAAATACTACTTGTGCTTCCAAATACCCTTAAACCAGTTTTGCCATGAGAGTCCACCATATCTACCTATGGATTGAGTAAGATCCTTCAAGTAAGTTGTCATCGGTGCAAAGCAATGAAAATTGCTCTAAATATGTATGATTTATTGGTGTGGGAGAAATAAGCTTTATACGATCTTGTGATGTGGAAGTAATAAAAGCGACAGACTGCATAATAAAGGTTCATATCACAAGGGGCAATATAAAGTGACGTTCTTTCGCATTGAGATTTTATGCATCCAACCATAAAAGCGCATGGCAACCTCTGCTTCCCTCTGCGAAGGGCCTATCTTTTATTATTATCTTCTACCTTATGCAAGAGTCATGGTGATCTTCACCTTTTCTTTTTCATTTTATCCTTTGGCAAGCTCAGCATGTTGGAAAGAACATGATATATATATCTAATTGGATGTAGGGGAGCATGAATCATTATTGTTGACATTACCCTTGAGGTAAAAGGTTGTGGGGCAAAACTATAAGCCCCTATCTTTCTTTGTGTCTGATTAAAACTCTGTAACCACAAGTATCGCATGAGTGTTAGCAATTATGGAGGACTAAATGATAGTTGAGTATGTGGACTTGCTTTTTAGCTCTGACATAGACTCTTTCCGATGTTATGATAAATTGCAGTTGCTTCAATGACTGAGATTATAGTTTGTCGGAGCCCAATAAGGTTTATGATTTATACTTTTGCATTGTGAATAGATCATCACTTGAACATAAGTAATCATATGACAAAATCTATATATGTTGTTGTTATGAGAATAATCATGATGCCTTCATGTTCGTATTTTATTTTTATCGATGCCTCTACCTCTAAACATGAGGACATATTTATCGTTATCGGCTTTTCGCTTGAGGACAAGCGAGGTCTAAGCTTGGGGGAGTTGATACGTCCATTTTGCATCATGCTTTTATATCAATATTTATTGAATTATGGACTGTTATTTCACTTTATGTCACAATACTTATGGCTATTCTCTCTTATTTTACAAGGTTTACATAAGGAGGGAGAATGCCGGCAGCTGGAATTCTGGGTTGGAAAAGGAGAAAATATTAGAGACCTATTCTGCGCAACTCCAAAAGTCCTGAAACTCCATGGAACACCTTAAAAGAAATAAAGAAAAATCCTCGCCAAAGATGAAGGCCAGGGGGGCCACACCCTGCTCACGAGGGTGGGGGCGCCCCCCCCCCCCCACTAGGGCATGCCCCCCTACCTCGTGGGCCCCCTGGTGGCTCTCCGACGCCCATCTTCTCCTATATGAAGTCTTTCGATGAGAAAAAATAAGAAGGAACTTTTCAGGACGAGACTCCGCCGCCACGAGGCGGAACCTTGGCGGATCCAATCTAGAGCTCCGGCAAAGCTGTTCTGCCGGGGAAACTTCCCTCCGGGAGGGGGAAATCATCACCATCGTCATCACCAATGCTCCTCTCATCGGGAGAGGGCAATCTCCATCAACATCTTCACCAACACCATCTCATCTCCAAACCCTAGTTCATCTCTTGTATCCAATTCTTGTCTCAAAGTTCGGGATTGGTGCTAGTAGGTTGCTACTAGTGTTGATTACTCCTTGTAGTTGATGCTAGTTGGTTTATTTGGTGGAAGATCATATGCTCAGATCCTATATGCATATTATTACCCCTCTGATTATGAACATGAATATGCTTTGTGAGTAATTACGTTTGTTCCTGAGGACAAGGGAGAAGTCTTGCTATGAGTAGTCATGTGAATTTGGTATTCGTTTGATATTTTGATAAGATGTATGTTGTCTAGCCTCTAGTGGTGTTATGTGAATGTCGACTACATAACACTTCACCATTATTTGGGCCAAGAGGAAGGCATTGGGAAGTAATAAGTAGATGATGGGTTGCTAGAGTGACAGAAGCTTAAACCCTAGTTTATGCGTTGCTTCGTAAGGGGCTGATTTGGATCCACATGTTTCATGCTATGGTTAGGTTTACCTTAATACTTTTGTTGTAGTTGCGGATGCTTGCAATAGACGTTAATCATAAGTGGGATGCTTGTTCAAGTAAGAACAGCACCCAAGCACCGGTCCACCCACATATCAAATTATCAAAGTATCAAACGTGAATCATATGAACGTGGTGAAAACTAGCTTGACGATATTCCCATGTGTCCTCGGGAGCGCTTTTCCTATTATAAGAGTTTGTTCCGGCTTGTCCTTTGCTACAAAAGGATTGGGCCATCTTGCTGCACTTTATTTACTTTTGTTACTTGTTGCTCGTTACAATTTATCCTATCACAAAACTATCTGTTACCACTTATTTCAATACTTGCAGAGAGTACCTTGCTGAAAACCGCTTATCATTTCCTTCTGCTCCTCGTTGGGTTCGACACTCTTACTTATCGAAAGGACTATGATAGATCCCCTATACTTGTGGGTCATCACAAATTAGCGTAAGTATTTTCCTCAGTTTTTGAGAACCAAGGTATCAATCCAGTAGGAGACTACACGCAAGTCACCTCACACCTACACAAACAGATAAGAACCTTGCAACCAACACGATAAAGGGATTGTGAGTCCCTTCACGGCCACTTGCAAAAGTGAGATATGATAGAGATAATAAGATAAATATTTTTGGTATTTTTATGATATAGATTGGAAAATATTGATTGCAAAATAAACGTTAATAGAAATAGCAAGTTAATATGAAAATAATATGACGGAAGATAGACCCGGGGGCCATAGGTTTCACTAGTGGCTTCTCTCAAGATAGCATAAGTATTACGGTGGGTAAACAAATTACTATCGAGCAATTGATAGAAAAGCGAATAATTATGAGAATATCTAGGCATGATCATGTATATAGGCATCATGTCCGCAACAAGTAGACCGAAACAATTCTGCATCTACAACTATTACTCCACACATCGACCGCTATCCAGCATGCATCTAGAGTATTAAGTTCATAAGAACAGAGTAACGCATTAGGCAAGATGACATGATGTAGAGGGATAAACTCAAGCAATATGATATAAAACCCATCTTTTTATCCTCGATGGCAACAATACAATACGTGCCTTGCTGCCCATGCTGTCATTGGGAAAGGACACCGCAAGATTGAACCCAAAGCTAAGCACTTCTCCCATTGCAAGAAAGATCAATCTAGTAGGCCAAACCAAACTGATAATTCGAAGAGACTTGCAAAGATAACAAATCATATATAAAAGATTTCAGAGAAGAATCAAATATTGTTCATAGATAATCTTGATCATAAACCCAGAATTCATTGGATCTCGACAAACACACCGCAAAAAGAATTACATCGAATAGATCTCAAAGAGAATCGAGGAGAATTTTGTATTGAGATCCAAAGAGAGAGAAGAAGCCATCTAGCTAATAACTATGGACCCGTAGGTCTATGGTAAACTACTCACACATCATCGGAGAGGCTATGGTGTTGATGTAGAAGCCCTCCGTGATCGATTCCCCCTCCGGCGGAGCTCCGAAAAAGGCCCCAAGATGGGATCTCTTGGGTACAGAAGGTTGAGGCGGTGGAAATAGGGTTTCGTGGTGCTCCTGGATGTTTTCGGGGTATATGCGTATATGTAGGAGGAAGAAGTACGTCAGTGGAGCTGCGAGGGGCCCACAAGGGTGAGGGGCGCGCCCCCGCTGCCTCGTGGCCTCCTTGCTTCTTTCTTGATGGCCACTCCAAGTCTCCTGGATCATGTTTGTTCCAAAAATAACTCTCCCGAAGGTTTCATTCCGTTTGGATTCCGTTTGATATTCCTTTTCTGTGAAACCCTCAAATAGGCAAAAAAACGGCAATTTGCACTGGGCCTTTGGTTAGTAGGTTAGTCTCAAAAATAATATAAAAGTGTAAATTAAAGCCCATTCAACATCCAAAACAGATAATATAATAGCATGGAACAATCAAAAATTATAGATACGTTGGAGACAAATCAGTGAAGTATAGACATGACCAGATACCTTCCGATCAATGATCAACAGAAAACTGTGGACATCCATATTGACCCCTATACCCACACGAATGAATATTTGAGTGAACCTTTAGTTATCGTGTGCTATTCTTGTTGCTTCGCGATATGTTGCAAATAGCCGAGGTGAGATTTATCGACATCCCCGTGAATCAATAACTTGTTCACTATGCTAGTTTCCTCGTTACCAGTTTTGTTATCTTTTCTCGTTCCGGTATCCCTGTGATCAAATCACACCGTGTTTGGCCAAACGATGATGAATACCTTAACATCGAGAAGGCCCCAAGAATATCTCTCCATCGTCGGAGGAGAAAATCCCAATCTTGAGTTATCTAGCCCCTTTATCATACTTTTCTACGAACTCATAAGCCACCGTAATAGCCACCCTGTTAGAGATGACATTTAAGAAACCCCAAAGTTCACGCAGCAAGTATGAAGGAAATCAATACTCTCATGGTCTAAGGAATTATGCAAATGTTTAACTTTCTCTGTGTTATAAACCATTGACTTATGACGAATGTATCTAATAGAAACAACAATTGGGTCGATTCAACACAAGTGTTATTCTAACATTGTGTCCTCAAAGTTGTCGGCATACTCATGCCCATGATCAGGAAAACATAACCATCATGCAACACTTGATCTAGTCTTAGAGGCACGACTAGGAATACATTTTACCATTTATTATTCCACACATGCTATGGGTTTTCCTCTGATCCTTTATGGATATACGGGCTCAAGGGCCATTGCAATTATAGCACATAAACATAAACATTAATTACAAACTTGGAGATAAATAATAGTTGTTAGTATTGTCTCTAGGGCATTTCTCATGCACACCCCTCCAACCCCAGCCGCACCAAAATTGGACTTGGTGGCCAATGCTAAGGAGGGGGCGCCACCTATATGGGCTTTAAGACCCATCTTGATGCCCCCTAATAGTCCTAGCCTATTTTGGGCAGACCATGGCACCTAAAATAATTCCAGGGGCTCTCGGTAAGTCCTAGAGCCCCTCTACATAATTATTTACCATCTTGCAAATTTTCCACCTATATGGTTTTCTCCAAAATGCTTCCGGTTTCCCCAAAACACCATCGTCTCTCTCTGGAAATAATTTATATCATCTCTGAATTTTAGCGATATTGTCTCAAACTCCTAACTCCAATAGTATTCAACAAATCGTAAACCCTTAAGCATGTGACCCTGCAGGTTCAGTGAAATATAGACATGACCGAAACACCTTTCGTTCAATGATTAATAGCGGAATTTGGGACATCCATATTGATCCCTATATTCACATAAATGGTTATCGAGTGAACCTATAGCTACCATATGCTATATCTTTTGATTCATGATACTTTACAAAACTCGAGGTGAGATATATAGGCATCCCATGAATCAAACACATGATCACTATGACGTCTCCTTGTTACCGGTTTGTTCTCTTTTCTCGTTCTCGTGTTTTGGCATCCCCGTGAGAAAGTCACATTGTGTCTGGCCGGGTGATGATGAATGTCGTCACATTGAGAGGCCCCTAGGAATATCTCTCCATCACTGAAGGAGCAAATCCCAGTCTTGAGCTATCTAGTCTCTTGGCATACGTTTTCGATGAACCTGGAGGTTGTCGTTATGATCATTGTGTTGCAGCTGCCGTTAGAACAACCCCAAAGTGCATCGTCTAGTATGAAGTAATTCGATACTCTCATGGTATAAGGAATTATGCATACGTTAACTTACCATATTATGGACTATAGACTTGTTACAAAATTAGATCCTAATACGACATACAACTTGGGTCAATTCAAGACGAGTATTCTTGTAACATTGTGTCCACAATGTTGTCGGCATCATCGTTACACTTAACTCATGCATTTTTGATCATGAAAATATAACCATGATGCAACACTGAGTTATTCCTAGAGGCAATACTAGGGATCTATATTTACCGTTTATAACTCTATACATGCATATGAGTTTTCCTATGAGCCTCTTGGTTTTCGCAGACTCGAGAACCATAATAGTTATAGCATAGTATATAAACATCAACCATAAACTTGGAATTAAATAATACATTCTTTATTTCCTCTAGGGCATATTCCAATTTCCAACAATCTGAACAAATTGGAGCAATGTAGAGAAGACCCTCACAAATAGCAAGGTTTAGAGATAAAGTGGACGTGTGCAACCTTGTTAACCTTGGCTATAGTAGGAGGGGTTGGACTTATGAAAAGAATGTGACTGGAGGCTCATATTGTCATGTCCTCTTGGACCGAGCCCTTACTAGTACTACTTGGCTAATCATCTTCCTCCATGTAGCACTTTATCAAGAGACGACAGCGGGATCATATCACTCTCCTATCTGGCTCAAAATGATGGTGCGGGAAGCTAGAAGCAATGTACGATCTTTTGTTCCGGTATGAGTTACACTTGAAGAAGCATGGGGATTCCCGTGACGCACTTGAACAACATTGGAATGACTTTCGAGAGGCCCACTCCATGGCTGACATGAGCAGGAAGTTGTCCATTTTTTCAGGTTCTTTGGTACACTAGTGTGGACAGAATATTGGATATGCAAGGAGATTAAGAAGCTAAAGAAAGAGTCGGAACTTTTGCAAAATACCCCTCATGGTTAGGGACGTCACATGCAGAGACAAAGGTGAATGATCGCCTTGTCAAGCTCTATCACATAGACAAGATGTTGTGGCGTCAAAGATCATGGATCGAATTGTTAGTTTCTAGAGAAATACAAAAAATCAACAATGAGCTAGCATGAGAAGAAGAGAGGAAAAAATTGTCTCAGCATGATTGCATGACCACAGATGATCCAGTGGAGATGGAGGCTCTTGCAACATCCTACAATAAGGTTTTGTTTGAATTTGAAGGCACTGCCGTCATGGAGGATATAATTGACACAGTCCTGGTCAAGGTGACGAAAGCAATGGATGCTATAAGTTGTTGGAGCCCTATTGCAATGACGAAGTTAAAACCAATTTCTTCCATATGTTCCCTGATGAAGCTATGTACCTAGGGTAGGGTCATGGATCTGTCCAACATACCCTCCCCAAGGACATCTCTACAAAGAATCAGAAGCAGTCGAAGAGAAACCATCATCCACTCGACCATGAAGATGTGTTCACTCGACCACTTTGAAGACACTCGACCACCAGAAGATGAGAAGCCCTTCACTCCGCAACGGTCGGGGTTTAAACCATAGCTTTATGGACATTTATAGCACTTTAATTCGGACATTACCAGTAACGCTCCTCCTTTATGAACATTGAACTATGTAATGGAGGAGGGCTGGGGTCCTGGCGCACTCTATATAAGCCACCCCCTCCTCTAGGACAAGGGTTCGCATCTTTTGTAAACTCACACACACACATATAATCCAGTCGACCGCCTCAGGGCACCGAGATGTAGGGCTGTTACTTTCTCCGAGAAGGGCCTGAACTCGTAAAACTCGTGTGTACAACTACTCCATAGCTAGGATCTTGCCTCCTCATACCTACCCCCCATTCTACTGTCAGTCTTAGATCCATGACAGTTGGCGCCCACCTTGGGGCTGGTGTCTTAGCGACTTGTTGGAGAAGTTGCAATTTTTCTGATCCCCTTCATCATGGTTTCAGGCGGAGGTTTGGCTGAGGGGTGCGAGATCCGTCTCGGTGTGCTCGTGTTTGTCGCCGACGACTCCGCTTGGCTTCAGGAGGCTCCACTCGACGTCGACGCACTCCCCGTCCGCGGGGCGACGCACTTTTGCGCGTGCGTCCGCGGCGTCCTCCTGCGGCAGCCATTGACCCAGTATCAGTCGACTCCAGCAGCTTTCCCCCTCCCTATGGCCCGCCGGAGCAAACGCTCCGGTCGGTCGAGGCTTCAGCGGTGGGTGAGGCATGCGGTGGCCCGTCAGTCGGCCACCCCTCAAGTCGCGGCGATCGAGCCCGACGAAACTCTCTACGGCCTGTTCAATTTGTCGACTGGCTCCATAGAGACTGCATCTGAGTGCGACAGCAGTGACCCAGCGGCTGAAGTTCTGATGGTCAATGGACCACGCACCCTCCTGGCTTCACCCGTGAAGACGGAGGCGACGGGAACGGCGATCCGTTGCGCGTTCATGAAGAGTATCGCCCTGAAGCCCTCTCTTCGCAACAGAGGGAGGAACTTCGCCGCCGGAACATGGATGCACTGCATAATCCTATAGTTGGAGAAACCCCTGAGGCCCAGGCCTTGGAGCAGGCGTGCTTGGCCAACTTGCCTGAACGCACTCGACTGGAGAACCTCCAGAGCACACTCGACGATCGCGCTCGGCAACGCGCTCCCGAATCCAGTCGACGCCAACTTCCTCCGACTCAGTTATACCGAACCCCGATCCAGAATCTAGGAGCTGCTGCCCGGATAGCGGAGTCGATCCAACCCTCCCATTCAGAAGCTGGCCGAGGTCTGGTGCAGATCTGAGCCTTGCTTCGAGCGGCGGGAGAACAGAATACAGTTGTATCTCAGTCGTGGAATAGGATCCATAGCAGATCCGTGGTTGTAGACACAGTTTAGTCGGCCCATAGCCCAAGATCGCCCCCGAGGCGTGAGGGACGTGGAGATCGACGAGATCAGTACAGAAACTGAGAGCAGTATGATCACCGAGTCGATCGCGATGATCGTCGTCGAGTGCCCATGCCTCCCCCAAGGAGTGGGTCGTACGCGCCTTGGCAACATGAAGACAGACGCCCTCACAGTGTTGGGTGAGGTATACCAGTCGACCCCAAGGAGCCAGGCTTTGATGTGAGATCTATTCTCGTTCGGGGCTTGGTCGACAGAAACAGAGCTCACCGAGAGGGCCATGACAGAGATCCGCAAACCAGCAACAAAGCGCATGTCTCAGGACCAGAGTGCTTCAGCAGAGCTATCAGAGCTGAAGTGATTCCCCCCAATTTCAGGTTGGCGACTGGAGTCAGTAAGTTCACTGGTGAGTCCAAGCCGTACACTTGGCTTGAAGACTACCGAGTGGCTGTCCAGATTAGTGGTGGCAATGATGAAGTGGCCATGAAACACCTTCCTCTGATGTTGGGGGGCTCGGCTAGAGCATGGCTGAATCAGTTGACGCCTAGCAGTATTTATACTTGGGAAGATCTCGCCCGAGTGTTTGTCAGAACATTCGAGGGCACTTGCAAACGGCCGGCAGGTTTGACAGAATTACAGTGTTGTGTTCAGAAACCGAATGAAATTTTGAGGGATTATATCCAGAGATGGATCACACTACACCACACGGTAGAGGATGTGTCGGATCATCAGGCAATTTGTGCCTTTAAGGAAGGTGTCAGGTATCGGGAGTTGAATATGAAATTCGGCCGGACAGGAAATATGACTCTGGCTCGGATGATGGAGATTGCCACCAAGTATGCCAACAGTGAAGAAGAAGAAGAACGACTCCGGAGTGGCAAGCACAAAGCAGTCGCCCACGAAGCCGGAGGAGGAAACTCCGGTCGGAAACAGAAGCGCAAGGCCGAGCCAGCTGCTCCTGGTGAAGCCTTGGCTGTGGTTCAAGGAAAGTTCAAGGGGAAGCCCAAAGGGCCGTGGAACCCCAAGAAAGTAAAAGATCAAGATGGAAATGACGTGTTGGATCTGCCGTGCCACATCCACACCAAAAAAGATGAAGAGGGTAATTTCATTTACCTGAAGCACACCACTCGTCAGTGTCGGCTCCTAATCCAGCAATTCCAAGAGAAACAACCTAAGGAAAAGAAGAAGGAAGCAGACAAGGCTGAGGATGAGGAAGAGGATGATGATGGTTATCCCCACGTGAATTCCACTCTGATGATTTTTGCTGACGATGAGAGCAAAACTCGATTGAAAGTCATCAATAGAGAAGTGAACATGGTCGCTCCGGTGACGCCCAGTTATTTGAAGTGGTCGCAGACTGCCATTACATTCGACCAGTCTGATCACCCAGCGCACATAGCCACCCCTGGGAGGCAAGCACTGGTGGTCGACCCGATGGTCGAAGGCACTCGACTGACAAAAGTCCTGATGGACGGTGGCAGTGGCCTGAACATACTATATGTAGAGACGTTGAAGGGAATGGGCATTCCGATGTCCAGACTCAGCGAGAGCAATATGAGTTTCCATGGGGTCATTCCAGGAAAGAAGGCGGCATCACTCGGCCAGATTGCTCTCGACGTGGTTTTCGGTGATTCCAAGACTTACCGCAAAGAAAAGTTGAAATTTGAAGTTGTGGATTTCCAGAGTGCTTATCATGCCATTCTGGGCAGGCTAGCTTATGCACGATTTATGGCTCGACCATGTTACGTGTATCTCAAATTGAAGATGCATGGTCCCAAAGGGGTGATCACTATCTCTGGTAATCGGAAGAAGGCAGAAGAGTGCTTCCAGAAGGGCTCAAAGATCGCCGATGCTCAGATGGCCACGGTAGAATTGCAAGAATACCAGAAAAATGCGGATCCGAGTGATTTGTTGCGAGCCAAGAAGCCAGCCACAGATTCAGCATTCCAGTCGTTCGGTGAAACAAAGTCGATTCACATTCACCCGACAGATCCCAATGCTGCTCCGACTCATATTTCAACCACACTCGACTCCAAATAGGAAGAAGCGCTCATCCAGTTCCTCCGTGAGAACTGGGACATCTTTGCATGGAAGCCTTCTGACATGCCGGGTGTTCCCAGGGGACTGGCTGAGCATCGTTTGCGAGTCGACCCAAAAGTGAAACCAGTCAAAGAACATCTTCGATGGTCCGCCGTACAGAAGAGAAAGGCAATCGGTGAAGAGGTAGCTCGGCTTTTGGCAGCTGAGTTTATCTGAGAGATTTACCACTCTGAGTGGTTTGCCAATGTTGTCATGGTCCTAAAGAAGGATGACTCACTTCACATGTGCATTGACTTCAAGCATATCAATCGGGCCTGTCCAAAAGATCACTTTCCTCTCCCTCGCATCGACCAGATAGTCGACTCGACTGCAGGGTGCGAGCGTTTGTCCTTTTTGGATGCCTACTCCGAGTACCACCAGATCCGTCTGTACGGACCCGACGAGATAAAGACAGCTTTTATCACCCCGTTTGGGTGCTTCTGTTATGTCACAATGCCATTCGGTTTGAAGAACGCTGGAGCCACATTCATGCGGATGATTCAGAAGTGCCTGCTCACTCAGATCAGTCGGAATGTGGAAGCATACATGGATGCCACTGTGGTCAAGTCACGTAAAGGTTCCGACCTACTGACTGACCTTGCTGGAACCTTTGCCAGCCTCAGAAGGTATGATATCAAGCTCAATCCATCAAAGTGCACGTTTGGAGTTTTGGGCGGAAAATTACTTGGTTTCCTCGTTTCTGAACGAGGGATCGATGCTAACCCAGAGAAAGTGGGTGCTATACTCCGAATGAAATGCCCTGTGTGTCTGCATGATGTCCATAAGCTTACTGATTGCTTGGCCGCCCTAAGTCGATTCATTTCTCGCCTCGGTGAAAAGGCGCTGCCTCTTTACCGACTGATGAAGAAATCAGATAAGTTCGAGTGGACCCCAGAAGCTGATGCAGCATTTGCAGAGCTAAAAGCCCTGCTTTCCACCCAGCCGGTGCTTGCTACTCCAATCAACAAAGAGCCTTTACTGCTTTATATAGCAGCCACTGGATAAGTCGTCAGTACAGTACTTACGGTCGAGCGGGAAGAAGAAGGAAAAGCTTATAAAGTTCAGTGCCCAGTTTATTATATTTCTGAAGTCCTGACTCCATCAAAGCAGAGATATCCGCACTACCAGAAGCTCGTCTATGGGATTTACATGACCACGAAGAAGGTTGCACACTATTTCTCTGATCACTCTATTACAGTCGTCAGCGACGCTCCATTGTCAGAGATTCTGCACAACAGAGATGCAACTGGTCGAGTGGCAAAATGGGCGATTGAACTCCTTCCCTTAGATATCAAGTTTGAGGCAAAGAAAGCTATCAAGTCCCAAGCAATAGCAGGTTTCCTCGCCGAGTGGATCGAACAGCAACTGCCGACTCAAGTTCACTCGGAGCACTGGACCATGTTCTTTGACGGATCCAAAAATGCTGAATGGTTCTGGTGCTAGGGTAGTACTGGTGTCCCCCCGAGGAGACAGGCTTAGATATGTCCTCCAGATTCACTTTGATTCCTCCAACAATGAAGCAGAGTATGAAGCACTCCTGTATGGGTTGCGCATGGCCATTTCACTCGGCGTCCGTCGCCTCATGGTCTACGGCGACTCAGATTTGGTAGTCAATCAAGTGATGAAGGAGTGGGACGTCAGAAGCCTAGCCATGACTGGTTACTGCAACGCAGTGAGGAAGCTGGAAAAGAAGTTTGAGGGGTTAGAGCTCCATCACATACCCTGACTGAAAAATCAAGCAGCCGATGACTTGGCAAAGATAGGTTCCAAGAGAGAAGCCATTCCCAGCAATGTGTTTTTGGAGCATGTTCACATGCCGACGGTTCAGGAAGGTCCTTTTACTAAAGAGCATCCGCAGCCTAAGAGCGCCACAGACCCGACTGAAGTCGAGGTCCCAGCCGTGGTCGACCTGATCATGGAGGTTCTGGCCATTACTCCCGACTGGACAGTGCCCTACATTGCGTACATCCTCAGGAAAGAACTCCCAGAGGATGAGGAAGAGGCTCGACAGATCGTCCGTCGATCCAAGGCCTTTACTGTGATAAGAGGACAACTGTTCAGGGAAAGCGTGACTGGAGTCAGTCAGAAATGCATAACACCAGAAGAAGGTTGAATAATCCTCAATGACATCCACTCGGGGACCTGTGGTCACCATGCGTCCTATCGGGCCATCGTGGCTAAAGCCTACCGAGCTGGATTTTATTGGCCATGAGCAAACGAAATGGTGAAAGATATAGTCGACAGATGTGAAGGCTACCAGTTTTACTCTGACTTGTCTCACAAGCCAGCGTCAGCCCTGAAGACCATCCCCCTCATCTGGCCCTTTGCTGTTTGGGGACTGGATATGGTTGAACCACTGAGAACTGGCAGGAGCGGCTTCACTCATGTGCTCGTTGCAGTCGACAAGTTTACCAAGTGGATCGAAGCTAAACCTATCAAGAACCTTGAGGCCAGCACCGCTGTCAGTTTTATCAGAGAATTGGCATTAAGATATGGAGTTCCACACAGCATCATCATGGACAACGGGTTGAACTTCGATTCTGATGAGTTTAGAGCTTTCTGCGCTTCTCAAGGCACACGAGTCGACTATGCTTCAGTCGCTCACCCGCAGTCAAACGGACAAGAAGAAAGAGCCAATGGCCTAATTCTCAAAGGGCTGAAACCCCGACTGATGCGTGATCTCAAACACGCAGCAGACGCTTGGGTTGATGAACTTCCGTCAGTTCTGTGGGGTTTAAGGACAACTCCTAATCGGTCGACCGGACGAACTCTGTTCTTCTTAGTCTATGGAGCCGAAGTTGTTCTGCCAAGTGACCTGCTCCACAATGCGCCCAGAGTCGAGCTCTTCTCCGAAGAGGAAGCAGAACAGGCCCGGCAAGATTCAGTCGATCTCTAGAGGAGGAAAGAGAGATGGCCTTGATCCGGTCGACCATTTATCAGCAAGACTTGCGTCGATTCCACGCCAGAAATGTGAGGGGTCGAGCCTTTCAAGAAGGAGACCTGGTTCTTCGAGTGGATCAACAGAAACCACACAAGCTCGCCCCGACTTGGGAAGGCCCCTTCATCATCACCAAAGTTCTCCACAACGGAGCATACCATCTTTACAGTGTTGAGCATCAGAAAGACGAGCCACGGGCTTGGAACGCGGAGCTGCTCCGCCCCTTTTATACTTAAGCACTCATTCGAATAAAATGTAATAAGAAACACCTTTGTAATTTGTTTATCAAAGACAAGAGCTTACAGTCCTCTCATACGATTGTTGTCGTTCTTATTTACTTCTGAAATCCCCCAGCGGGTGGGCTTAGTCGCGAATCCGTTTCTCCTAAGTTTGAAAGAAAATCCTACTGAGTGGAGAGCAATCCTCCCACTCAGGGGCTTAGCTGCAGTCCAGCACTCACCTGAGTTCTCTCACTCGGAGGCTTAGCTGCAGTCCAGTACTCGCCTAAGTTTGAAAAATCCTACCGAGTGGAGAGCAATCCTCCCACTCGGGGGCTTAGCTGCAGTCCAGCACTCGCCTAAGTTCTCTCACTCGGAGGCTTAGCTGCAGTCCAGTACTCGCCTAAGTTTGTAAAATCCTACCGAGTGGACAGCAATCCTCCCACTCGGGGGCTTAGCTGCAGTCCAGCACTCGCCTAAGTTCTCTCACTCGAAGGCTTAGCTGCAGTCCAGTACTCGCCTAAGTTCGAAAAAATCCTACCGAGTGGAGGGCAATCCTCCCACTCGGGGGCTTAGCTGCAGTCCAGTACTCGCCTAAGTTCTCTCACTCAGAGGCTTAGCTGCAGTCCAATACTCGCCTAAGTTCGAAAAAATCCTACCGAGTGGAGAGCAATCCTCCCACTCGGAGGCTTAGCCGCAGTCCAATACTCGCCTAAGTTCGAAACATATCCCTATCCACAAGGACAACGAGGTGCAGGTCGACTGCAACCTTCTCCTTCGGAGCTATGGCACAAGTACAACGCACGCTCCATCCCTATCCGCAAGGACGACAAGGTGCAGGTCGACTGCAACCTTCTCCTTCGGAGCTACGACATAAGTACAACGTGCGCTCCATCCATATCCGCAAGGACGACGAGATGTAGGTCGACTGCAACCTTCTCCCTCGGAGCTACGGCACAAGTATAACGTGCGCCCCATCCCTATTCGCAAGGACGACGAAGCGCAGGTCGACTGTAGCCACCATTTCAGAGCTGCATCTCCAGCGCAAAGACTATTCCGAGCAGTGAACAAAGTCCATTCGAAGGCAAAACGCAAGCACATTCGGAGATAAACCAAATTCGGATAAGTCCTAGAGTTCCAAGCAGCAAATCAAAAGTATTCGGGCATCAAGCCCAAAGGAGATTAACGGTTACAGCAATCACTCGGCATTCCGAGGCAAATTTAAAGCAGATCCAAGTCTCATAAGTTGTTCACTCGGTAGGAGGAGGCCTGGCAGGCTCCACGAATGAGTCCAGGTCGATCCCATCAGCAATCCGAGTAGCGGCAGCAATGAAAGTCTCCATGAAGGACTGGAAGTCATGCTTTTTGGTGTTAGCGACTTTGATCGCAGCCAGCTTGTCTTCATGAACCTCCTTGCAATGGACTCGCACCAAGGACAGCGCCACGTCAGCACCACACCGGGCGGAGGACTTCTTCCATTCTTGCACTCGGTCAGGGATCTCGTTCAGTCAAGCCATCAGGGACTCCAGGTCATCTTGAAGCGTCGCCCTCGGCCAAAGCGATGAGTCGATTCGGGAGACTACCTCCTTCATACGCACGAGGTAGCTTGTGGCGTTGGCGATACGGGACTCCAGGCGGAGCACGTTCATTGCGGTTTCGTCGCAAACTAGAGAAGCTATAGGGTCCAGACCCGTCTCGACCTTTCCAGTTTCCTCGTCGAAGTCTTGGCAGAATTCTGCAGCCAAAAATTAGTGAATCGACCGAGCAGGATCCGATCGCAAGCATCAACACAGTCGGTTTAAAAGAAATACCTTCCAGCGTGAGATAGAGCTTCTTGGCAAGAGTCCTTAGATAAGCTTCTGTGTCATTCCTCTTACGGATCGCGGACTCCAGCTTTTCATTTAGGGCAACCTTGTCATTCTTCAGACTAGTTACTTCACGGTTAGCTTCATTGAGGCAAGATTTCAGTTTGTTCACCTCCCCTTCCAGCGTTCCGACTAAAGTAAGCTTCTGGTCTGCGAGGGCAATTTTATCTTCGGCTGCTTTTTGCGCGGCGGCGAGGTTCGAGTCCTTCTTCTCCAGAGCCAACTTCATTTTCTCTGCAAAAGAAGCAATCGAATAAAACAAGAGATCAAAGAAATATATTGAAAGTCAGTCGACAGCCAGTTACCTTCCATACCAGCAGCTTCGTCTTGAGCTTTCTTCAGATTTTGCTGGGCCAATTCCAAGTCGAGGTTGAGTTGCCTTTGCTTCTCCTCAAGTTCAGCAACTTGGAAATAAGAGTACAAGACTTCTGCGGGAGGCAAAAGACGGGTCAGTTGATAAGATCAAAGGTTGTTTACTTCCGAGTGAATAAAACCTAAAGAAGTTCGCTTATACCCCAGCCGACTGTACACAGTCGACTGCGGTCTCGGGGGCTACACCCAGCGGGTGCACTTGGCGTGCCCCCGCTGATTAAGACCCAACTCGACCGGTCCACCCGGTCCAAAAAAAAGAGTTGTTCAGACCACAGTCGACTGCCAGCAGTCGACCGCGGTCTCGAGGACTACACCCAGTGGGTGCACTTGGCGTGCCCCCACCGGTTCAGATCCTACTCGACCGGTCTGCCTGAGTCGAGTGGAAGAAAAGGAAAAGAAAGGAAGGTAGAACTCAGACCCCAGTCGACTGCCAGCAGTCGACCGCGGTCTTGGGGACTACACCTAGTGGGTGCACTTGGCGTGCCCCCACTGGTTCAGATCCCACTCGCCCAGACCAAGTGGAGGAGCGCAACTACCAAAGACAACAAAACACCAAGTGGGTGCTCTGATTCGACGCAAACAACATGAGATTGTGTAGAAGAAAATTTTTCGGGTAGCATATCCTCATAGAACAACAGCAGTCGGAAAGTCTACTTACTTGGACGTTGGCCCGAAGAGCAGCATTGGCGTCGTAGGCAGCCTGGCTATTCTCATGCACCGTCTTCACCCGCTCCATCATCACGTCAGCCTGTCGGATGGCTTCCGCAGCCGCTTCCAACTGGTTGTCCGGGATGGGGTAGCTAGTGAAAAAGAGAGCAGACGACCCAGGTGTGGCAGCTTGGAGCTCCGTGGCGTGGAGTTGGACGACTGAAGGAATCCTCGATGCAGTCGACGGTGTGGGGTGCTCACTCGACAAGGGTGCAGCGAAGGTTACAGAGGCCCTGCCCGCGTCTTCAGGTTGACGGACGGGCGGTGTTGTTGTTGGCCCTTGCCGAGACATCTTACCAGCTGGTACCTTCTTGCTCTTCCTGGGCTTAAGAGCCACATCTTCATCGTCATCTGGAAGATCGATGACGTTGGGTGGAGCTGCAAGACAGATCATTCGACCCCAAGTGAACCACTAGAATGCAATCGACCAAGGAATCAAGAACAAGATCATAAGAGTTTCTACCTGGGTTAGAGGTAACCGCGTCTTCCATCTCCTCGTCTCGGTACTGGAGAGAAGAGGTTCCTGACGTAGCAGCACTGCAAAGACCCGCATCCAGTCGGTTATGTTCTGTTATTCGAGTCGGCGGAAAGAACAAGTCAGATGATTACCCGAAGATAGTAGGGACGGTCACTTTGATCCTGGACAAAGCCTTTGACAGCTTGGAGGAGGTGGCTTTCGGTGCTTTCAGCGCTGGAGGTGGCACAACTTTGGGATGCTTCGGAGCCTTCTCAGTCGGCGTTGGGGAAGACGTCCTGAGATGCTTCGAAGACTGCCCAATCGGCGCGGCCACCAGGCCCGGAGCGCTCGCCGGGTCATGAGCGTGTTTGGATCTCCTCTCCCTGCGAGGAGGCGAGTCGACCTCTTCGTCATCAGTCGATTCGTCGCTCTCCTCGTCCTCCTCGGCATCCGAGTACCCTTTGCCGCTCTCGCCCCCGCTCGCTCCTTCCTCGACGTCTTGCTCCTGCACTCCGTTGGGCATTGAGTACATGTCGATGAGGGCCTGAAAAGACAACGATCAAAAGAAATTCAGTCGACCATCAAACAAGATGTCACATAGTGAATCGGAAAGATACTTGATAAAACAGAATCATACCTGCTCCGGCTGACGCGAGTGGTCGAATGGAATCACCCTCCTAGACCCCCGAGGGTTGTCTTTGTTGCTGGTGATCCCCATCAACCACTTCTCCAAGGTGTCCTCGCTGACGTCCTCTGGGTGGATCCGAGTGGAATCCTCGAGCCCAGAGTACATCCACATCGGATGATCACGTGCCTGAAGCGGCTGGATGCGTCGATCGAGAAAGACCTCCAGCAGGTCCATCCCGGTCACCCCGTCGCGGACGAGTTGGACGACCCGCTCGACCAGCACCTTGACTTGCGCCTTCTCTTCTGGAGCCACCTTCAGAGGGGCGGGCTTCTCCACTCGAGCCAAAGAAAAGGGAGGAAGCCCAGTCGACTGACCCGGGGTCGGCTGGTCCTTGCAATAAAACCAAGTCGACTGCCAGCCCCGGACCGAGTCGGGAAGGATCATTGCTGGGAAGGTGCTCTTGCTCCTCATCTGGATCCCCAGGCCCCTGCACATCTGGATCACTTGCGTCCTCTCATCACTCGGATTGGCCTTTTTGACCGACTGGGAGCGGCAGGTGAAGATGTGTTTGAAAAGATCCCAGTGCGGGCGACAGCCCAAGAAATTTTCACACATTGAAACGAAAGCGGCCAGATAGACTATGGTGTTTGGTGTGAAATGGTGGAGCTGAGCCCCAAAGAAGTTCAAAACGCCCCGGAAGAAAGGATGGGGAGGCAATGAGAATCCGCGATCTACGTGGGTGGCGAGGAGAACGCACTCACCCTCCCTTGGTTGTGGCTCGGTCTCGTTCCCCGGGAGCCGTGCCGACTTGTGGGGGATCAGTCCCCCCTCCACCATGTCGTCGAGGTCGTCCTGGGTGATCGTAGAGCGGATCCAGTCGCCCTGGATCCAGCCCGGCGGTAGGCCGGATCTCGACGAGGATCCGCCCTGGCTGGTCCGCTTGCCCTTCGCCTTCGCGGTCGCCTTCTTCGTGCGCTCCAGCGCCACCATCTTCTCTTTTCCCATGGCGACGGATCGAGTTCGAGTGAGGGTCCAACGACGAGAGCAGATACGAGCGTGGCGGAGAGGTCGGAGGAAGAAGAGAAGAGAATGGGAGCGCAGGGAGCAGAGGCCTGGTCCGGTGCCTTTTATAAGGTCATTCCCCGAGTGACTGACTGGTGGACCCAGACGGTCTAAACAAATCCCGCAACAGTCGCGCGCGTAGTACGTGGCAAAAAAGGTGGCACGGAGATCGAGGAGACTTGCCTAATCCGTCCCGATTACCACGGTTTCGCCCGTACGGCGCGCTTCCCCAAAATTCGAATCCCGCGAAATCCGCGGAGAGCAGAGCAACTTGCCAGACTGAAAACGTCCTCTACATTATCATTCGGAGTTTTACCATGAAACTTCACTCGACAAAAACCAAGGATGGACTAAGGCGACTGAAAAAGGAGTCGACGTCGTCTCCTCAGTTCATTGTTCTAGAACAAGATATGCTCATAGCACAAAGAATGAGTCGGAAGTGTTCCCAACTCCTTCCTCACTCAAACCCTGATCCATTCGGGGGCTAATGATGAAGCTATGTACCTAGGGTAGGGTCATGGATCTGTTCAACATACCCTCCCCAAGGACATCTCTACAAAGAATCAGAAGCAGTCGAAGAGAAACCATCATCCACTCGACCATGAAGATGTGTTCACTCGACCACCTTGAAGACACTCGACCACCAGAAGATGAGAAGCCCTTCACTCCACAACGGTCGGGGTTTAAACCATAGCTTTATGGACATTTATAGCACTTTACTTTGAACGTTACCAGTAAAGCTCCTCCTTTATGAACATTGAACCCTGTGTAATGGAGGAGGGCTGGGGTCCTGGCGCACTCTATATAAGCCACCCCCTCCTCTGGGACAAGGGTTCGCATCTTTTGTAAACTCACACACACATATAATCCAGTCGACCGCCTTAGGGCACTGAGACGTAGGGCTGTTACTTCCTCCGAGAAGGGCCTGAACTCGTAAAACTTGTGTGTACAACTACTCCATAGCTAGGATATTGCCTCCTCATACCTACCCCCCATTCTAGTGTCAGTCTTAGATCCACGACATTCCCCACAATGCACCTGGACCTGACAGCTACCCGACACACTTCTTCCAGCGACACTGGGTCTATGTGGGGAGGAGGTTACGACAATGATCCTTCCTATCTTGAATGGTGAGATAGAGCATAAACCAAACCATGTTGGCTCTAGTTCCTACAGTGAATGACCCCACTCTGCTTTCGCAATCCAGGCCTATAAATATCTAAAATGTTTTATGTAAGACTGCTTTGAAGATTATCTCTAATTTCCTCAAAGTAATTCTTCCTGGTATCCTTTTGAGGAGTAGTCTGCTTTCGTTACAGGGCGGCTTATCACTCATAATATTATCTCGGCTTACGAGTGTCTCCATTTTATGAAGAGAATAAAGCTAAGGAAAACAGATTTTGTGCTATCAAGCTGGACATGATGAAGATGTACGACCGGGTTGAGTGGGATTACTTACAAGCTATTATGACTAAGTTGGGGTTTGCACCAGCTTGGGTTTCTTTGGTAATGAGTTTGGTGAGTTTTGTTACATTTGTTTTTCTATCAATGGAAATAAACTTGAGGAATTCAAGCCTTCTCGAGGAATTCATCAGGGGGACCCAATTTCCCCATACTTGTCTTTGTTGGCAACAAAAGGCCTATCATGCCTTTGAAAAGTAAAAGTCAGTCATAGTACCTCAGTGGTATCCAAGTTGCGCAAATGGCCCCGCTGGTTAGCCACTTACTTTTTGTGGATGACAACCTCCTATTTGTTAAAGAAAGTAGAGATGGAGAGGATGATCTGTCATCTTTGTTGAACAGTTATTGCCAAGGCTCGGGTTAGAGAATAAATTTACCAAAGTCCTCTGCTTTCTT
The DNA here is from genome assembly GCF_056163025.1 of Triticum urartu. Classification (NCBI taxonomy): domain Eukaryota; kingdom Viridiplantae; phylum Streptophyta; class Magnoliopsida; order Poales; family Poaceae; genus Triticum; species Triticum urartu. The sequence continues at coordinate 143,185,283 of NC_141879.1, read as the reverse complement.
CAGTAAAGGGTGCCCGGAGTCTGTTAGAAATGAAGTCAAATTTGCTTGAGTTATTCCTAATGAGTCTTTACTTGAGAAATATCTGGCTATGCCTTCTGATGTTGGAAACTGTAAACGTGGAAATTTTAAATATCTGAAGGACCGAGTTTGGAATAAGGTGCAAGGATGGATGGAGGAGGTCCTTTGGGGGGGTCAATTCCCTCATAAAGAAGTTCTGGTTGGCAGCAAAAATGGTGAAAGGAAGAACAACTTGGGTTTCTTGGGAAGAGATGACAAACCCAAAGTAACTTGGTGGTTTGGGATTTAAGGATTTCGAGCTATTTATCTCGCTCTTCTTGCATGTTATGCATGGCACATTTTATAGGATCTAGACTCACTTAGCGCTCATATTCTTCAGGTCAGGTACTTCCCTACCTCAAATTTTCTTGAAGCCCAACTAGGTAATTCTCCATCACAGGTATGGCGAGCAATCATTGAACGATAGGATGTTCTGGTACAAGCTCTCATCCGCAGAATTGATGATGGGAAAATTACTGATATATGGCATCATAATTGGCTTTCGAGAGATTTTAATATGAGGCCAGTTACCAGCATCTCATACAACCCACCTCAATGGGTTAGCAAGCTCATCCTTCCCAGTGAGGCTTCATGGAACCGGGATAAAATTATGGAAACTTTCATAACCATTTATGCAGAGGGAATTCTATCCATTATGTTGTGTACCCGGTAGATGGATGGTTTTTGGTCCTCGAACTTTGATAAGAAGGGAATTTTTATAGTCCGTTAATGCTTGTTGAAACTAAAAATAGACGGGAAGCATGGTTGAAGCAAAGGACGGACACGTCAAATTATGTTGCGGAACAAAGAAGCTAGTGCTTGTTGTGGAAGGTACAATTTCCCTCAAAATTGAAAATATTTTTATGACGCTTGACCCAGCAGTCCCTTCTGGCAGCCGATCTTCTTCATCATCGCAATATGTCACCTGGGAGTCAATGCGGTCTTTGTGGTTCAGTTGACCCTTGGAGATATCTACTTTTGGACCGTACGATGTCGAGATGTGTAGGAGGCAATCAACTGAACCCGATGCCCAGAGATGGATCTTCTCATTGATTTTTTAAGGGGTGGATCTTCTCATTGATGGAATCAATCCCGCATGATGATTTTATTTCTATTCTGGGAAAACTATGGGCCATTTGGCATGCTAGGAGGAAGGCCTTACACGAGAATGATTTCCAAAACCCACAGGGAACACACTTTTTTGTTCAGATATACTTATCTGCTCTTGAAGTTTGTAAAACTAAGCATTAACCACGACAACAGCCTGCTAACACTCATGTCCATCATCCTCGATGGATTCCTCCTGCCCATAGGATAGCCAAGATTCGTGTTGATGGCGTTGTGTCTAGATCATCAAGCAGGGGCTCCATTAGTGCGGTGTGCAGGAACTCGGTGGGTGATTACCTTGGACCCTCGGGGATGGTGTGCCTAGGAATTGTTGATTCAATCGTCCTTGAAGCCATGGCTTGTCGAGAAGCGCTATCACTTGCATCTGATCTTTATCTGGACCAACTAGAGATAGCCTCCGATTGCAAAGAACTAGTGAACAACCTCTTTTCTGTCAATGGAGGGCTTCATGGCAATATTGTCCGGGAAATCAGAAGAACCGCGACATCTTTCCAAAAGTCCTCCGTCATCTCTGAAGGGAGAATCTCGAACCTCGAGGTGCATAGCATCGCTAAACATTCTCTTAGTCTTACACTTGGACGCCATCTTGGCTCCTTTAGCCCCCCGATTTAATGCTGGCCATAGCGGGGGCAACATAACCGGTATCATACAATTGGGACTAGCAAACATGCTTATGTGACAGACAATTAAAAAAAAGAGAATAGAATAACATAGGTATATACTGTATCATAATAAATGTTACGCTACTACGTGTCATGCATGACAATAAATAAGATGATATATGATACTACTCTAAATCTATGATACTATGCACTATGAAGATATTATCATATATATTAGTATCATATGCATGATACTAGTAGTATATAATACTCCCCACCATGAATAGCCTAAATCTCATCCCCATGAATAACGAGCAATAAAGTGGAGTGTATTTAGCAAAAAAGAAGATATAGTTTAACTCTTAGATCCGCCACCGCTAGCTGGTGCACGCCGCGTATGGCACCGGCAACAGTGAAGCGGGCGGGAGACGGTGCACGGCGGGGGCGGGCCTTGTGGGACGCGCGGGCGCGGCGAAAGGGAGACCCGGCGAATGGCGACGTGACAACGGAACAAGGAAGAAAGAAAGAATGTAACGCCGACGGATGAGCCGCGTCAGTTGGTTTGTCGCATGCCCGCATCTCGCGTCGTGCCTAACTGAGCCTGGTGGGGGTCGGGGTGGTGCCAGATCCGGATCGGCGTAACGTACCACAGCAGGGTTTTTTTTTTACATCAGTACAGACACAAGCGCTCATATACACGTGCATACACTCATCTCTATGAACGCACACACACACCCTATCCCTATGAGCATCTCCGAAAGACTGAGCCGGCATATCATCTTGAGATTTACGAAGTCATCATAGGCGCTTCATCGTCGACGGGAACGTCTCCTCCCACTGAGGGCGCATCGCCGGAAATTCTGAAATAAATCCAGGAGTAATACGAGCACCAGGATTTGAACTCTGGTGGGTTGAGGATACCACTGTCCACCTAACCAACTCAACCACAGGTTGATTCGCAGCAGGGTTTGTTTTTTTGAGGATCACGTACCACAGGTGGTTTTCTTTTAATACCAGTACAGACACAAACGCTTACATACATGTGCATACATTCATCCCTATGAACGCACACACGCGCATCCTATTCCTATGAACATCTCCGAAAGACTGAGCCGGCATATTATCTTGAAATTTATGAAGTCACCGTAGGCACCTCGTCGTTGACGGAAACGTCTCCTCCCAGTGAATGCGCATCGCCGAAAATCCTGAAATAAACCCAGGAATAAATGTGAGCACCCGGATTTGAACCTTAATGGGCTGGAGATACTACGGTCCCTCTAACCATCCAACCACAAATTGATTCGCCGTACCACAGGCGGTGTGTACTCAGCAGATTATATAGCCACCTGCGCCCCGCCTCAACAGGTCCATCGGCTATACTAGTAACTGCCAGTACATTTTTTCAGTGGCTAAATCATCAGTCATTTTGTACTGTATACTAATAAGCAACCATAAAATTTACGTTATTAAGAAGATTACGTTATCATGCTCGAGGAGATCCCTAGTTTCTTGGTAACCAGCCTCCTTGCTGATTGCCCGAGGGACATTTTTGTTGAATAAAAGCTCTCTGATTTGCCTGCGAAAAAAAGAAGATTACATTATGACATTGATGCTCGCATTATTTTTGGATTTATTTCAGCCTTCCGGTGATGTTCGTTCAGCGGAAGAAGTCGTTCTCGTCGACTACGAAATGCTCGTATTATTTGTGGATTTATTTCAGCCTTTCAGTGATGTTCGTTCAGTAAGAGAAGATGGTACTACATTATGCTCGTCTATGTGAGCGTATTCATTTGTACTGTGTTAGAAAAGATCACGTTATTTTACAGTACTATAAACCTTCCTATTCTAACATTGTCTATGAATGCCCAACAATTATTTCCGTCGTTCACAAGTCGTACGGCAACTATTTCCTCTGAACAAAATGTATGTGCTTTACCCCTCAAAGTTGCACCAACCACAGGAACGAACGAACGATCTACACGAGAGGACACTGTTCTTCTTACAAGCGGCGCCTGCACTTGCACAGTCGCAGTGTTGCATGGCTGATGATGGCAGCCGCTGCCACAATTACACGGGCATTCCCGGTCGAATTTTGGCGCAGGTGCACAAACCACTAATCACAGGCCAAGATCGCCGCTGGCTGCTCCCATGTCCATGTGCCACCTGCATGCCACCGCCGACATTGATATCCACACAAAACGCAGCAGCAATTCACGTCGCCCACCGCCTAGTAGGGCCGCAGGCCCGGCTCCTCCGCCTTGGCCGCCGCGGTGGTCACCGCGACACCGACGGGCATCCTGGCCCGGTGCTCGGTGCGGCCGAGCTGGCCGGGGCCTCCGCGCCCGCCGCCACCGACGCCGGCTGCGGCGGCCGCCGCCGCACTGCGCATCCGGCCCTTGCCCAGGTGGTGCTCGCAGAGGGAGTAGCCGACCAGCGTCGGCTGGCTGCAGCGCCATCCGCGCCCGTTCACGCGGCTGCACCGCGACCCCTCCATCAGCACCGCCGGGCCGCGCCGCTTCTTGGCCCCGCCAGCCGCGCCGCCGCTGCCATTCTTCTCCTCCTTGACGTCCGACAACGCCGCCACGCCATTCGCGACCGGATCTTCCACCTTCACCGCCCGCTCGCCGGCGCCCGTGCATGCCACGTCCGGCTTCCAGCCGGCGACGCCGCCATGGCCATTGCTGCTGCAGGTGCAAAAAAAAGCATCATCATTTCGCACAAAACAAACCCCGGACTAACAGCGCCGATCAAGACGTGACTGACGAAACGGGTAGTAGGTGGCAACAAGCCATGATGGCCATGCGCACTAGAGGCCAAGGCCGCCGGATCGCACAACAAAACAAGGGCCAAACGAACAGGCTGTGATCGAGATCAGCGAACGAAACCAAACAAATCCACGACCGAGACGGCAACAAGACGAGGCGCCTATGTATGATTATGGGGCGGGCGGACGGACGGGAGAAGAGAAGATGCCCACAGGGCCGTCTTGTCCGACAGGCAGGTGCAGTGCGTGCACTAAAATAATAGTTGGATCCGGCCATGCCTAGACTCCTCATGGGTCAAGCTGGCATGGCCACTATCAAACAGTGGAGGGAAAGATACTAACAGAAGGAAAAACAACCCATTTCCTAGTCAAAATTCACAAAGCTGTGATCTTTCTCTCCCATGTAGGAGTGTATGTCTTTCCGCACTTGTTTAATCGAAGAATCCATACCTGCTGTGAGCGCCGTCAGCTCCATGCTCCGCCGCCGCGCCCTGGCCCTCGACTGCATTGTCCTGAAACCCAACCGGCAAAAGCAACAGAAAACATTCAGATGTGACTAAAGAGAACGTCCAGATCTAGGCACCTGCGCCGTGGGTGCAACTGCAAGATCGAACAAGCCGAATCAAGAAAGAGCCACGGCGCACCTGCGGCAATGCCAGGCGCCTGGCGGCGGCGGGCTTGCGGCCGAGATCCGCATTGGCATGCGGATGCGGCGGCCTGGCCCGCCCCTCCTCCTCCTCCTCGTCGCCCCCGCGTCCCTGGCCGCGCTCCTCCGCATTCCGCGGGGTCTGGTGCGTGGATGTGGACGGATCTGAGCGGTACTGCTGCTGGTGGTGCAGCAGGGCGGCGGTGTAGGGGGAGGGCTGCTGCGGCCTCCTCCTGATCCTCATGGACGGGCGAGGAGATGGGGACGGAGGGAGGGAGGAGGCAGCGACGGAGGAGGAGGAGGAGATTTGGGGAGGGTGCAAATTAAAGAAGGGAGGCTTTTGGGGTGCTGGCTTGCTTTTTATGCCTCATCATCGTCGTGCCCGCATTTATTTATGGGAGGGAGGCCAGTAAATATACGGGAGTAGAATAGTGGTAGACGGTGCAGTTTTCAGCACTGCCTGCTGTCTGGCTTTGGCTCGGCATGCAGCACGTGCCGCCGGTGGCTTCCGGGGCGACGCCGGCCGTCGGATCGGGGGGACGGGCGGCGGGGATCGGGGGATCGGCGGGCATGGACCGATCTGGTCTTGATCGCCCCGCGGTGGATGGATCGGTGGCATGAGATGAGAGCTCGGGAGGGGCGAGGGGAGTGGGTGGTGCAACTGGCTTTGCCAATTGCGCAGGTTGGATGGCCCATGTGGGGGTCTTTGGACCCGTTCGGACGAATTTAAGCTGCCCATATATGCCTAAAATGTTCGTAGTGTAGTTTGTCGGTTAGACGGAAATGTTGTGTGATCAAATATTTTTCTTGAACACAGGACAATCAAAGACGCGCACATATACTCACTCTGCAATGTATGCACATCATATCTCTATGAGCACCTTCAATATACTAAGCCGGCATAACATCTTTAGGTTGACGAAGACCGGTCAACGGGAATGTCTCTTTCCAGAAAAATGCGCACAACAGTGTCAGGTCGAGGACTTGAACCGTGGTGGGCAGATTCCACCACACGGAACTTAACCATCTTAGTTCGCGTGATCTAATATTATGAAGAAATCACAGAGGCTTACCTATTTAACTGGCCTTGGAATGCAATACCGTCATTTTTCAATCAGCTTTTCAAATATGTGTATGGACAAATGACATGTTCAATTAAAACACGGAAGTTCACAAAACAATTGACTCCTGCAAAATAACCCCATGTGCTAACCATAAAAACCAGGATGGACAGAAGACAGGGGAATGATCAAATATTATAATGACAACGCAGAGTTTTATTAATTTGGTTAGCCTCGAAATTCAACTGTATCTCTTTTCAATCGGGCTCCCGAGTCTCAAATATGTGTAAGGGCAAAGGAAGCGTTCATGGCATGCGTGGAAATTTCACACAAAATCGGTTCAACTACCCAGAAAAAACTCCACGTACTAAACATAGGTAACCGAAACGGGGAGGAGAACAGTGTTTGTTTGCCACAAGCAAGATCAACACACCTAGACTTCGATCATTCCTCTCGGGCATGGTTGGGAGCAATGTCAAATGGGGTAACAATTCGTCTGGCTACCGCAACTCATTAGACTAGGACGGGGGAGGGATGCCAATGACCTAGGATTAGAGAACTACATTCGGGGCGTGCAAGGAGATGGCACATGGAGACGACGTTGATGGGAGCACTTAAGCAAGCATCTTTATTATTTTCCATGACAAGCACACGGAGCGGGTGGAGCTGAGTGGTCAACACAAAGGAGCGATGAGGGTGCAAAGAAAACCTAAGGACCCTAGAGTTTGAAAGACATACTTTCAAGGCAAAGAAGGCATAGCTGTAAGTTGAGTTCATGAATGATCCAACATGTGTGGTTAGAGATGGCATTCATTACGGTGCATGTGATGAAATCCAATTTTGGTGAGATAAAATTAGCTACTTTAGCCATTCATTTATTTGCATTTTTCATAACCAACAATAATGAAAAATTGTCACAAAAATTGTGTGTGCATACATAAAGTACTCCAACATTTCAGCACGCGATTTTGTTCCATTTTTCAAAATTCATAGATCATTTGTTAATATTCCAAAAGCCAGGTGCATATGACATGAGTTCCAGGACTATATCATTATTCTCATAAGTAAATGACCACACACATGGAGCTTACTCAGAAGGCGCGAACACTAGTCCCTATTTAGAAATAGTATCGGCCTAGCGACAAAGAGTCCTCCTCCTTCCATGTTGATGGGGATGATGGGGCTCTCGGTGATGTCTTTCGTGACTCGGCTAGTGGCTTTATAGCGGTAGCATGCAGAGACAAGCAACAGGGCCTCGACGTTCTTTTGGTGGAAGTTGAAGCGGTTCTGGTGGGTCTCCTGCTAGCAGAAGAATGGGCATCCACTACCTTGTGGTGGAGGATGACTCTTTGGAGATTGTTCAGGCTATCCAGAATCCGTTGGAGTATCGAGCTTTAGGTGTGGTGGTGACCAATAACTGTCAAAACTTGATGAGTAGCTTCGTCAAGGTGACTATATTGGACTGTGGGGTGATAAGAGAATGAGGTGTCACATGAACTTGCTCGCTTTCATTTCATTGAGAGATCTAAGAAGTCTTGAGGGATCATCACCCTAATTTTGTGGTTTCATTTCTTGTAAGGAACAAGTTAATTGTTTAAATGAAGTCACCAAACTAAAAACAAAACAAATGACACCTACTTTTGTTTCGTTGACAACAAACTTTTGTTAAAAAAGGCCAAAATTAGTATGGTAGGATTAGACAACAACCAAGAGAAGAGAGAGAGAGAGAGAATAGGTTGTCTTCTCTTCTTAAAGAAAATTATTTCTTCACGCCTAACATATAGTATATTAATAGAGATATTAGTTAGTTGGAAGGTAGCAAGAGATGACCCTTTTAAAAGTGTCACCTTTTGTACCGGAGATGAGCATTTAGTTGGGTTGAAGGAGAGAGAAAAAGAAACAAACACCAAAAAAGATACTGAGTAGGTATATTTCCACTGTAAAATATATCTTTCACTTGTCACATAGTTCTCATTACTTTTAGTCACCATATATCTATACTAATGTGAACATTGACCCGCAAAATAACAATATTAATGTGAACGTTCATTAGGTACAAAAGGTAACTTATCATATTTTATTTTATTTCTAGGTTGCCGAAGGTAACTAATTGCAAAGAAAATTTACTAAGTATTTTCTTCTCCTGACAAAGTAGTAGTATTAGAGGTACCTTTGGAGATCCCTCAAAAGAAGATGCCCCCTCAAACCATCCGTATTCATGCGGACCAGGCTGTCCGGACGTGTTTTGCCATCCAACACGGTATCCTATCAGCCTGCGTAGTGGTCCAGACGTCTTTTTCCCGTAAATTGGAAGCAGGCCGGGGGCATTGCAGGTGTCCGTATTGTTGCCACTCCCGCATCCAACACTCCGGACCCACACAAAACCCTTTCCTTCGTCTGCACCCTTTCCGGCCCGAAGCGGTCAGCGGCATATTCATGTCGGCCTATAGTGAATGTGACCTCTTTCTGGAGCCGACATGAAGCAGCGACAGCCGAGAGCGCTGCCCACTGCATGTGTCTTCTCTCCGCATGCAAACGACATTCATCCATCTGCTTCCCTCCATTAATCCAATGTGTTTGCCGAGGAACCAACTCCGACGCCCGCATGCGAGCACCACACACGTCCTTCTGTCTGCCGACTAGCATTAAACACTCCATCGTTTGGCGCATGGCATCCACCTGCTATTTAAACATGACCAAGCGCATGTAAACAACCGCATCAAACCTCCGCTCCTAATCCCGATCTCCTCCATGCACCACACCAACCATGGCCTCAAGATCCACAACCCTATGGGACGACCTCTTGAGCGAACAAAAGAAGGAGCTCTCCGGCTTTCCGGTCGCTTGGTAGGACCGCGGAGCTAGCCGGATACATGTTGGCTTGCCAACGCGCTCTCCGGAGGTCTATGATGTGGACGAGGCGGCGCCACCGCCCTCGCCGGTCCAGGACTGAAAGTGCAACTAATCCCTAGGTGGTTTTGGTAATTCTTAACAACATATAGCTCATTGAACTAATATCCATTCAAGATTAATGTTTCAGAAAGTTCAACGATTAGTATGGCATGGACTAGAGATGTGGACCCCTCAAAATGCTAAGGACACAACTGGCAAAAGCTCAAGACTCTATATTTTCATTTTAGTGATCCAAGATCACATTGAGTCCATAGGAAAAGCCAATACTATTAAAAGGGGATGAGGTGTTGCTTAATGGCTTGCTTGCTCAAAATGCTTAGTGATATGCTCCAAAAGCCCTCAACCACTTTCTCATTTCCACATATGTCCTATACCTAAAGTCAAACTTGGCCCCACCGATTTGATCTATCCGGCGCCACCAAGTTCACTTGGCATAGACATAGCCAGAAACCCTAATCAGTTTGGTCTTACCGATAGGGATCTCGGTCTCACCGAGATGGGGTTGCAAACTCTCGGTTTCCCTTTGTAAAATTTTGGTATAACCGAGATGAGCGATCGGTCCCACCGAGTTGGCATTGCAAACTCTCTGTTTCCTTTTCATAACATTTCAGTCTCATCGAAATGAGCGATCGGTCCCACCGAGTTTGCCTGGCCAAGTCTCTGTTTGCTCATTACTTAAATCAGTCTCACCGAGTTCATGTGATCGGTCTCATCGAGATGAGGTTTCGCCCTAGCCCTAGCGCATCGATATCACCGAGTTGATCATGTCGGTCCCACTGAAAAAGCCTAATGTTCACATTTGAACCAAGTTGGTCTCACCGAGTTTGACTATTCGGTCCCACCGAGTTTGGTAAATTGTGTGTAACGGTTAGATTTTGTGTGGAGGCTATATATACCCCTCCACCCCCTCTCCATTGGAGAGAGAGCCATCAGAACATGCCTACACTTCCAGCATTCATTTCCTGAGAGAGAACCACCTACTCAGTGTTGAGACCAAGACATTCCAATCCAACCACAAGAATCTTGATCTCTAGCCTTCCCCGAGCTGCTTCCCACTCAAATCATCTTTCCACCATATCCAAATATGTGAGAGAGAGTTGAGTGTTGGGGAGACTATCATTTGAAGCACAAAAGCAAGGAGTTCATCATCAACACACCATCTATTACCTTTTGGAGAGTGGTGTCTCCTAGATAGGTTAGGTGTCACTTGGGAGCCTCCGTCAAGATTGTGGAGTTGAACCAACGAGTTTGTAAGGGAAGGAGATCGCATACTTCGTGAAGATCTACCCAAGTGCGGCAAGTCCTCGTGGGCGATGGCCATGGTGGGATAGATAAGGTTGCTTCTTCGTGGACCCTTCATGGATGGAGCCCTCCCTGGACTCACGCAACCGTTACCCTTCATGGGTTGAAGTCTCCATCAACGTGGATGTACGATAGCACCACCTATCAGAACCACGCCAAAAATCTCCGTGTCTACATTGCGTTTGCTCCCTCCAAATTCCTCCCCTTTACATTCATATGCAATGATTTACATTCCGCTGCTATACTCTTAGAATTGCTTGTGTAGGTTGATTGCTTGACTTGTGTTAAGTTGCTAAAATCTGCCAAGACATAAAATTGGGAAAGGCTAGATTTTTATTTGGTCAAGTAGTCTAATCACCCCCTCTAGACATACTTTCGATCCTACAAGTGGTATCAGAGCATTGGTCTCCATTTTCCTTGATTTCCATAGCTTTGGTGATCATAGCCTTGGTTTCACAACCTAGGAGAGTATGGCATCTAGCAAGGGAAATTACCACTGTAGAGGTCCTTACTTTGATGGTACTAATTTTGCTAGTTGGAAGCATAAGATGAAAATGCATATTCTTGGACATAACCCCGCCATTTAGGCTATTGTGTGTATTGGCTTGCAAGGTGAATTCTTCGATTGAAGGGAACCGAATCATGAAGAAACCGCTGGAGATAGGGTCAGCGGGGCCACCAGGTGGGGACAACCCACCTGGGCGTGCTAGGAGGGGGCACGCCCTGGTGGGTTGTGCCCTCCCAGGGACCCCCCCTCCGGTGGTTCTTGGCTCCAGTAATTCTCTTTTATTATATAAAAAATCCTCATAAAGTTTCATTCCAATCCGAGAACTTTTATTTCTGCACAATGGTAGTTCTGGTGAAAACAGCGTCAGCCCGGGTTAGTTTCATTCAAATCATGCAAATTGGAGTCAAACCAAGATGAAAAGCATTAGGAAAAATAGATACGACGGAGACGTATCACCCTTGCATAGTTGTGTAACACACAACACGCATTAATAAGTCGAATCTGAAATATTTAGTTTATCATCAAAGAAGGAACACAGGATGGCCCATAGGAACAATCAAATGGACATGTGTTACCTGGTCCTCTGTACCAAAGAAAGAACAAGAACACAAGACATCTCATTTTTTTCTTAAGTACTCTAAAGGTACTCTCCACAACATTTATAGCATGAGCATGGCACAAGTTATACAACTCCTTTTCATTTGGGGGTTGTTGTTAACTTGCAACTAAAAGTGCAACTAATCCCCAGGTGGTTTTGGTAATTCATAACAACACATAGCTCAATGAACTAATATCCATTCAAGTTAAATATTTCAGAAAGTTCAATGAATGGCATGACATGGACTAGAGATGTGGACCCCTCAAAATGCTAAGCACAAAGACTGGCAAAAGCTCAAGACTCTTCATTTATATTTTAGTGATCCAAGATAACATTGAGTCCATAGGAAAGCCAATACTATTAAAAGGGGATGAGGTGTTGCTTAATGGTCTACTTTCTCAAAGTGCTTAGTGATATTGATCCAAAACCCTCAACCACTTTCTCTTCCAAATATGTCCAAAACTCAAAGTCAAACTCGGCCCCATCGAAATGATCCATCTGGCTCTATCGAGTTCAGTTGACATAGCCACTGCCAGAAACCCTAGCAATTCTCTTACACCGATACGGATCTCGGTCTCACCGAGATGGCCCTGCAAACTCTCTGTTTCCCTTTGTAACATTTTGGTCTCACCAAAATGAGCAATCGGTCCCACCGAGTTTGCTTGACCAGCTCTCTGTTTGCTCTTTGCTAAAATCGGTCTCACCGAGTTCACACAATCGGCTACACCGAGTTGATGTTTGCCCTAAGCCCTAGCACTTCGTTCACACCAAGTTATTCCAGTCGGTCCCACCGAGATTCCTAACGTTCACATTTTGAACTAAATTGGTCTCACCGAGTTCTTCTATTCGTTCTGACTGAGTTGGATCAAATGTGTGTAACGGTTTTATTTTGTGTGGAGGCTATATATACCCCTCCACCCCATCTCCATTTGTGAGAGAGCCATCAAAACGTGCCTACACTGCCACTACTCATTTCTGAGAGAGAACTACCTACTCATGTGTTGAGACCAAGATATATCAATCCTACCACAAGAATCTTGATCTCTAGCCTTACCCAAGTTGCTTTCCAGTCAAATCATCTTTCCACCATGTAAAAATCTGTGAGAGAGAGTTGAGTGTTGGGGAGACTATCATTTGAAGCACAATATCAAGGAGTTCATCATCAACACACCATCTATCAACTTTTGGAGAGTGGTGTCTCCTAGATTGGTTAGGTGTCGCTTAGGAGCCTCCGACAAGATGTGGAGTTTAACCAAGAAGTTTGTAAGGGCAAGGAGATCACCTACTTCATGAAGATCTACCCGAGTGAGGCAATTCCTTCATGGGAGGTGGCCATGGTGGGATAGACAAGGTTGCTTCTTCGTGGGTGGAGCCCTCCATGGACTCACGCAACCGTTACCCTTCATGGGTTGAAGTCTCCATCGACGTGGATGTACGATAGCACCACCTATCGGAACCCCGCCAAAAATCTCTGTGTCTACATTGCATTTGCCTTCTCCAAACCCTTCCCTTTACCTTTATATGAAATGTTTTACTTTCTGCTACTACACTCTTAGAATTGCATGTGTAGGTTGATTGCTTGACTTGTACTAGTTACTAAAATCTGCCGACAACTAAAATTGGTAAAATAATAGATTTTTATTTAGTCAAGTAGTCTAATCACCCCTCTCTAAACCTACTTTCGATCCTACAAGTGGTATCAGAGCTTTGGTCTCCATTTGCCTTGATTTCCATAGCTTTGGTGATCATAACCTTGGTTTCACAACCTAGGAGAGTATGGCGTCTAGCGAGGGAAATAATCACTGTAGAGGTCCTTACTTTGATGGTACTAATTTTGCTAGTTGGAAGCATAAGATGAAAATGCATATTCTTGGACATAACCCCGCCATTTAGGCTATTGTGTGTATTGGCTTGCAAGGTGAATTCTTCGATTGAAGGGAACCGAATCGTGAAGAAACCGCTGGAGAATTGAAGATGTTGTAATACAATGCTCAAGCTTGTGATATCCTCTTCAATGGATTGTGCCCTGAAGAATTCAACAAAATCAGCCGTCTTGAGAATGCAAAGGAAATTTGGGATACTTTGATTGATATGCACGATGGTATCGACTCTGTCAAGAAATCCAAATTGGGTGTGCTTCGGAGTCATCTTGACAAGATCAAAATGAAGGATGGTGAAGGTGTATCTGATAACCCACAAGTATAGGGGATCGCAACAGCTTTCGAGGGTAGAGTATTCAACCCAAATTTATTGATTCGACACAAGGGGAGCCAGAGAATATTCTCAAGTATTAGCAGCTGAGTTGTCAATTCAACCACACCTGGAAACTTAGTATCTGCAGCAAAGTGTTTAGTAGCACAGTAATATGATAGTGGTGGTAGCAGCAACAAAAGTAAAGACAGTAAAAGTAATGTTTTTGGTATTTTGTAGTGATTGTAACAGTAGGAGCGGGAAAGTAAATAAGCGAGAACCAGTATATGGAAAACTCGTAGGCACCAGATCAGTGATGGATAATTATGCCGGATGCAGTTCATCATGTAACAGTCATAACATAGGGTGACACAGAACTAGCTCCAATTCATCAATGTAATGTAGGCATGTATTCCGTATATAGTCATACGTGCTTATGGAAAAGAACTTGCATGACATCTTTTGTCCTACCCTCCCGTGGCAGCAGTGTCCTATTGGAAACTAAGGGATATTAAGGCCTCCTTTTAATAGAGAACCATAACAAAGCATTAGCACATAGTGAATACATGAACTCCTCAAACTATGGTCATCACCGGGAGTGGTCCCGATTATTGTCACTTCGGGGTTGCCGGATCATAACACATAGTAGGTGACTATAGACTTGCAAGATAGGATGAAGAACTCACATATATTCATGAAAACATAATAGGTTCAGATCTGAAATCATGGCACTCGGGCCCTAGTGACAAGCATTAAGCATAGCAAAGTCATAGCAACATCAATCTCAGAACATAGTGGATACTAGGGATCAAACCCTAACAAAACTAACTCGATTACATGATAAATCTCATCCAACCCATCACCGTCCAGCAATCCTACGATGGAATTACTCACGCACGGTGGTGAGCATCATGAAATTGGTGATGGAGGATGGTTGATGATGACGACGACGACGAATCCCCCTCTCCGGAGCCCCGAACGGACTCCAGACCAGCCCTCCCGAGAGGTTTTAGGGCTTGGCGCCGGCTTCGTATCGTAAAACGCGATGATTTCTTCTCTCTGATTTTTCTCTCTCCGAAAGCAAATATATAGAGTTGGAGTTGGTGTCGGAGGGCATCCAGGGGGCCCACGAGGTAGGGGGCGCCCTAGGGGGGGGCGCCCCCACCCTCGTGAACAGGGTGTGGGCCCCCTGGTCTTCATCTTTGGCAAGGATTTTTTATTGTTTTTTCTAAGATGTTCCGTGGAGTTTCAGGTCATTCCGAGAATATTTGTTTTCTGCACATAAAACAACACCATGGCAATTCTGCTGAAAACAGCGCCAGTCCGGGTTAGTTCCATTCAAATCATACAAGTTAGAGTCCAAAACAAGGGCAAAAGTGTTTGGAAAAGTAGATACGACGGAGACGTATCAACTCCCCCAAGATTAAACCATTGCTTGTCCTCAAGCAATTCAGCTGACAAACTGAAAGAAAGAAAGAAAAACTTTTACAAACTTTGTTTGCTCTTGTTGTTGTAACTATGTCAAGCCAGCATTCAAGTTTTCAGCATAGATCATAACTAACCACATTTGCAATAATTCTCAGGTCTCATAATTACTCATATCAATAGCATAATCAACTAGCAAGCCATAATAATAAATCTTGGATGACAACATTTTCTCAAAACAATCATAATATGATATAACAAGATGGTATCTCACTAGCCCTTTCTGATACTGCAAAACATAAATGCAGAGCACCTTTAAAGATCAAGGGCTGACTAGACATTGTAATTCATGGTAAATGAGATCCAATCATAGTCACACCCAATATAAATTAATAGTGATGAATGCAAATGACAGCTGTGCTCTCCAGCTAGTGCTTTTTAATAAGAGGGTGGTGACTCAACATAAAAGTAAATGGATAGGCCCTTCGCAGAGGGAAGCAGGGATTTGTAGAGGTGCCAGAGCTCGGTTTTGAAATAGAGATAAATTGTATTTTGAGCGATATAATTTCATTGTCAACGTAACAACTAAGAGATGGCGATATCTTCCATGCTAAGCACATTATAGGCGGTTCCCAAACAGAATGGTAAAGTTTATACTCCCCCTCCACCAACAAGCATCAATCCATGGCTTGCTCGAAACAACGAGTGCCTCCAACATACATCAGGTCCCAGGGGGAGTTTTGTTCGCAATTAATTTTGATTTAGTTTGCATAAAGCATGGGACTGGGCATCCCGGTGACCAGCCATTTTCTCGTGAGTGAGAAGCGGAGTCCACTCCTCTTGAGAATAACCCGCCTAACACGGAAGATAAGGACAACCTTGGTTGATACATGAGCTATTCGAGCATACAAAACAGAATGTTTATTTGAAGGTTTAGAGTTTGGCACATACAAATTTTCTTGGAATGGCAGGTAGATACTGCATATAGGAAGGTATAGTGGACTCATTTGGAATAACTTTGGGGTTTAAGGGATTGGATGCACAAGCACTATTCCCGCTTAGTACAAGTGAAGGCTAGCAAAAGACTGGGAAGCGACCAACTAGAGAGCGACAACAGCCATGTACATGCATTAAAATTAATAAACATTGGATGCAAGCATGAGTAGGATATAATCCACCATGAACATAAATATCGTGAAGGCTATGTTGATTTGTTTCAACTACATGCGTGAACATGTGCCAAGTCAAGTCACTTAAATCATTCAAAGGAGGATACCACCCCATCATACCACATCATAATCATCTCAATAGCATGTTGGCACACAAGGTAAACCATTATAACTCATAGCTAATCAAGCATGGCACAAGCAACTATGATCTCTAATTGTCATTGCAAACATGTTTATTCATAATAAGCTGAATCAAGGACGAGGGACTCATCGTATTTACAAAAACAAAAGAGGTCAAGTTCATACCAGCTTTTCTCATCTCAGTCAGTCAATCATATATCATCATAATTGCCTTTCACTTGCACGACCGAACGGTGTGAATAATAATAAGAGTGTACGTGCATTGGACTAAGCTTGAACCTGCGAGCATTCAATAAACAGGAGAATACAAGGCAATATGGGCTCTGGGTTAATTCAACAATGATGCATATAAGAGCCACTTCAACAATTTAATTCTAGTCTTCTCCTACTGACCTCCAAAGAAAAGAAAAGAAATAAAACTATTTACACGGGAAAGCTCCCAACAAGCAAAAGAAGAACGGGAAATATTTTTGGGTTTTCTTTTTAATTATTACTACTACAGCAGAAAAATAAACTACTACTAA
Source organism: Triticum urartu (assembly GCF_056163025.1). Taxonomy (NCBI): domain Eukaryota; kingdom Viridiplantae; phylum Streptophyta; class Magnoliopsida; order Poales; family Poaceae; genus Triticum; species Triticum urartu. The sequence goes on along the minus strand of NC_141879.1, from coordinate 143,168,255 downwards.
TTTTTTGGTTTTTCTTAAGGTTTAACAAACACACAAGAAGAAAGCAGGAAAAAGAAAATAAACTAGCATGGATATTACAGTGAAAGAGTATGAGCACTGACATCTAGCAATGAGTGTGTGTGAACATAAATGTAATGTCGGTGAGAAATACATACTCTCCCAAGCTTAGGCTTTTGGCCTAAGTTGGTCTATGGCCACGGCTGGCCTGGCTGATATCCATAATAATAGTTGTTGGGGTCGTACTGTGATGAGGAAGAAGAAGGCTCCGATTGCCACTGGCTGGCAATCATCTCCGGATCCCACTGATAGTTAGACTGCCATGAAGGATCAAATTGTGGTTCCGGTTCTGGCTCCTCGGCTGGTGCAGGGTTCCGGTAGGCGTGAATAGCCGTCAACGGAACAAGGTACGTGCCTACAGTCAAATCAAACAAGGAAGGAGCAGGCAGGATAATAGTCTTAGGATGATGTTTGTTAAAGAACAATTGATATTTAAGCTCTCCTGCCCTATTCTTAACAATAAAATCATGTGCCATCATACTTTTATGATCTAGATAAACACGGGGCAACACCTTTTCTTCCTTCTCAGCATGCCTAATAGGTATGTCAAAATGTACGGCTAGGCGTGTAGCATAGATGCCTCCAAAGATGGGGCCTTTGGTACGGTTCATACTTAACCGTCTAGCAATAATACCGCCCATACTAAAAGTGTTATCACTGTATAAACCGTGGAGCAGAATAATTATATCAGGGATACTAAGGTTTCCACAGTTTCCGCGTCCAATTAAACAACGACCAGCAAATAATGCAATGTAACGTAAAACAGGAAAAATGTATGCTAGTGATTCGTGCATCGGAAACCTTCCTAGTTTCTCCTACAGTGATAGTATCAATAAACCCAACCACATCATCATGATGTGGTTCTTCTGTCTTGCCCTCAAAAGGGACTAAACAAATCCGACAAAAATCATAAAGTAACATCTCCTTATGCTCAGCATATAAATGAAACTCCACCATAGGTGGTGAGTTCCTAGAATGAAAATGAAAGTTTTGCACAAAGGTATAGATGAGTAAGAGATACTGATCGCATTGGTCGTGGAGGAAAGCGGTGAGGCCTGCATTGTGAGCCAATTCATGAAAATCTTCATAGATACCGGCTGCTCTCAAGAAATCATCAGATGGCCATTCACACGCCCGAATCTCCGCGGTGCGCGGCAAATTATACTTAGGCTTCGGTGCCTTTTCCTTCGAGCTTTGGCTCGATGAGCCCCTCAATAATCTCCTCATCATTTTCTGAAAAATTCTGAAATTTTTAGTAACTTCAAAATAAAAGTAAACCAAACTCAATAATTTTGATAGTAGCTACTCCTACAAGTGCCTAGAGCCTATATCAAGCATTAGAACTACTTGGAACCATATAAATTTGACATGCAAGCTCAAGAACATGGTCACCTATGCAGCACAAATTTTCAAAGAATAAAGCACTAGAACAAAAACTAATTGGACCAATGGAGGAGTCACATACCAAGGAACAATCTCCCCAAGCAGTTTTGCGAGAGGTGCTTTGAGCAAGGAGATCGAAAAATCACAGCAAAAGTGGCTGGAACTCGTGCTTGAGTTGGTTTTTCGGGTTTGTGTGAGACAGAGGAAGAAGATGGGTGCTGGGATAAGTGGAGGAGGGCCACCGTGGGCCCACGAGGCAGGGGGCACACCCTACAGGGGGGCGCCCACCACCCTCGTGGCCAGGTGGCAGCTCCTCCCGCGGTAATTTTTGCACAGTAAATCCTCAAATATTCCCGAAAAAATCATATTAAATTGGCATGGCATTTTGAGGACTTTTATTTTCGGGATATTTTTATATTGCATGGATAAGTCAGGAAACAGACAGAAAAATACTAATTTTACTTTATTTAATATAAATAACAGAAAGTAAAAGTGGGGTACAAAAGGTTGTGCTTCTAGTTTCATCCATCTTATGCTCATCAAAAAGAATCCACTAACAAGGTTGATCAAGTCTTGTTAACAAACTCATTCCGATAATCATGAAACTGGAGAAATTTCGAATAACACTAAGTTACCTCAACGGGGATATGCACATCCCCAATAATAAGTATATCATATTTCTTTTTGACAGTAGGAAGTGGAAATTCAAAACCTCCAATTATAATCGATGGAATTTTTCCAATGGAGTTGATACTATGAACTTGAGGTTGTTTCCTCGGAAAGTGTACCGTATGCTCATTACCATTAACATGAAAAGTGACATTGCCTTTGCTGCAATCAATAACAGCCCCTGCAGTATTAAGAAAAGGTCTTCCAAGAATAATAGACATACTATCATCCTCGGGAATATCAAGTATAACAAAGTCCATTAAAATAGTAACGTTTGCAACCACAATGGGCACATCCTCACAAATACCGACAGATATAGCAGTTGATTTATCAGCCATTTGCAAAGATATTTCAGTAGGTGTCAACTTATTCAAGTCAAGTCTACGATATAAAGAGAGAGGCATAACACTAACATCGGCTCCAAGATCACATAAAGCAGTTTTAATATAATTTCTTTTAATGGAGCAAGGTATAGTAGGTACTCCGGGGTCTCCAAGTTTCTTTGGTATTCCACCCTTAAAAGTATAATTAGCAAGCATGGTGGAAATCTCAGCTTCTGGTATCTTTCTTTTATTAGTAATGAAATCCTTCATATATTTAGCATAAGGATTTGTTTTGAGCACATCAGTTAATCGCATACGCAAAAAGATAGGCCTAATCATTTCAGCAAAGCGCTCAAGATCCTCATCATCCTTTTTCTTGGATGGTTTTGGAGGAAAAGGCATGGGTTTCTGAACCCAAGGTTCCCTTTCTTTACCATGTTTCCTAGCAACAAAGTCTCTTTTATCATAACGTTGATTCTTTGATTGTGGGTTATCAAGATCAACAACAGGTTCAATTTCTACATCATTGTCATTACTAGGTTGAGCATCATCATGAACATCATCATTAATATTTTCACTAGGTTCATGTTCATTACGAGATTGTGTTTCAGCATCAGACATAGAAATATCATTTGGATTATCAGGTGGTTCAGCAATAGGTTCACTAGAAGTTTGCACAGTTCTATCATTTTTCTTTTTCTTCTTTTTAGAAGAACTAGGAACATCAATATTATTTCTTTGAGAATCGTGCTCGATTCTCTTAGGGTGGTCTTCAGGATACAAAGGTTCCTGAGTCATTCTACCAGTTCTAGTAGCCACTCTAACAGCATAATAATTTTTCTTACTATTCATTTCATCAAGCACTTCTTTTTGAGCCTTAAGTACTTGTTCTACTTGAGTGGTAACCATAGAAGCATGTTTGCTAACAAGTTTAAGTTCACCTTTAATATTAGCCATATAATCACCCAAGCGTCTAATCATATAAGCATTTTCTTTTAATTGTCTACCAAAGTAAGCATTGAAGTCGTCTTGCTTAAACATAAAGTTATCAAACTCATCCAAGCACTGACTAGCAATTTTAGCAGGAGGGACTTCAGCTTTATCATATCTATAGAGAGAATTTACCTTTACTACCTGTGTCGGGATATCAGGATCAGGAGGTTCTTTAGTAAATAAAGAATTGAGATCATATGTTTCTTCAACAGGCAGTATATTAAGACCATGTATTTCTTCAATAGGAGGTAAATTCTTAATGTCTTCAGCTTTAATACCTTTCTCTTTCATAGATTTCTTTGCCTCTTGCATATCTTCGGGACTGAGGAATAGAACTTCTCTCTTCTTCAGAGTTGGTTCAGGAATAGACTCTGTAATTGGAGCAGGAGCTGGCTCAGGAGGTGCCCAATTATTTTCATTTGTCAACATATTATTCAATAGAATTTCAGCTTCATCCAGTGTTCTTTCCCTGAAAAGAGAACCTGCACAACTATCCAGGTAATCTCTGGAAGCATCAGTTAGTCCATTATAAAAGATATCGAGTATTTCAGGTTTCTTATGAGGATGATCAGGCAAAGCATTAAGTAACTTGAGAAGCCTCCCCCAAGCTTGTGGGATACTCTCTTCTTTAATTTGCACGAAGTTGTATATTTCCCTCAAAGCAGGTTGTTTCTTATGAGCAGGAAAATATTTAGCAGAGAAGTAATAAATCATATCCTGGGGACTACGCACACAACCAAGATCAAGAGAATTAAACCAGATCTTAGCATCACCCTTTAATGAGAACGGAAATATTTTGAGTATATAAAAGTAACGCGATCTCTCATCATTAGTAAACAGGGCGGCTATATCATTTAACTTACTAAGATGTGCCACAACAGTTTCAGATTCATAGCCATAAAACGGATCAGATTCCACCAAAGTAATTATATCAGGATCAACAGAGAATTCATAATCCTTATCAGGAACACAAATAGGTGAAGTAGCAAAAGCAGGGTCGGGTTTCATTTTATCTCTAAGTGATTCTTTGTTCCATTTAACTAATAACCTCTTAATCTCATATCTATCTTCGCAAGCTAAAATAGCGGCAGAAGATTCCATATCAAAAAGATAGCCCTCAGGAATAACAGGCATATTTTCATCATCACTATCGTCATCGTATTCGGATTCAATAATTTCTTTTTCTCTAGCCCTAGCAATTTGTTCATCAAGAAATTCACCAAGGGGCACAGTAGTATCAGGCATAGAAGCAGTTTCATCATAAGTATCATGCATAGCAGAAGTGGCATCATCAATAACATGCGACATATCGAAACGAATAGCAGAAGCAGGTTTAGGTGCCGCTAGCTTACTAATACAGAAGGTGAATCAAGTGCAGAGCTAGATGGCAGTTCCTTACCTCCCCTCGTAGTTGAGGGATAAATTGTTGTCTTAGCGTCTTTCAAGTTCTTCATAGTGTCTATCAGATATAAATCCCAAGTGACTCAGAGAATAGAGCTATGCTCCCCGGCAATGGCGCCAGAAATTAGTCTTGATAACCCACAAGTATAGGGGATCGCAACAACTTTCAAGGGTAGAGTATTCAACCCAAATTTATTGATTCAACACAAGGGGAGCCAAAGAATATTCTCAAGTATTAGCAGCTGAGTTGTCAATTCAACCACACCTGGAAACATAGTATCTGCAGCAAAGTGTTTAGTAGCACAGTAATATGATAGTGGTGGTAGCAGCAACAAAAGTAAAGACAACAAAAGTAATGTTTTTGGTATTTTGTAGTGATTGTAACAGTAGCAGCGGGAAAGTAAATAAGCGAGAACCAGTATATGGAAAACTCGTAGGCACCAGATCAGTGATGGATAATTATGCCGGATGCGGTTCATCATGTAACAGTCATAACATAGGGTGACACAGAACTAGCTCCAATTCATCAATGTAATGTAGGCATGTATTCCGTATATAGTCATACGTGATTATGGAAAAGAACTTGCATGACATCTGTTGTCCTACCCTCCCGTGGTAGTGGGGTCCAATTGGAAACTAAGGGATATTAAGGCCTCCTTTTAATAGAGAACCGGAACAAAGCATTAGCAGATAGTGAATACATGAACTCCTCAAACTATGGTCATCACCGGGAGTGGTCCCGATTATTGTCACTTCGGGGTTGCCGGATCATAACACATAGTAGGTGACTATAGACTTGCAAGATAGGATCAAGAACTCACATATATTCATGAAAACATAATAGGTTCAGATCTGAAATCATGGCACTCGGGCCCTAGTGACAAGCATTAAGCATAACAAAGTCATAACAACATCAATCTCAGAACATAGTGGATACTAGGGATCAAACCCTAACAAAACTAACTCGATTACATGATAAATCTCATCCAACCCATCACCGTCCAGCAAGCCTACGATGGAATTACTCACGCATGGCAGTGAGCATCATGAAATTGGTGATGGAGGATGGTTGATGATGACGACGGTGACAAATCCCCCTCTCCGGAGCCCCGAACGGACTCCAGATCAGCCCTCCCGAGAGGTTTTAGGGCTTGGCGGCAGCTCTGTATCGTAAAACGCGATGGTTTCTTCTCTCTGATTTTTTTCTCTCCGAAAGCAAATATATAGAGTTGGAGTTGGCGTCGGAGGGCATCCAGGGGGCCCATGAGGTAGGGGGCGCGCCCTAGGGGGGTTCGGCCCCCACCCTCGTGAACAGGGTGTGGGCCCCTTGGTCTTCATCTTTGGCGAGGATTTTTTATTATTTTTTCTAAGATGTTTCGTGGAGTTTCAGGTCATTCCGAGAATATTTGTTTTCTGCACATAAAACAACACCATGGCAATTCTGCTGAAAACAGCGTCAGTACGGGTTAGTTCCATTCAAATCATACAAGTTAGAGTCCAAAACAAGGGGAAAAGTGTTTGGAAAAGTAGATACGACGGAGACGTATCAGTATCTGAAATGTACTCTAGGCTTGCTCTCATCACAAATGAGATTGTCGGCTTAGGAAGTGAAGAGATGACCGATAGATTCATCATCAAGAAGATCCTAACAGCCTTGGATGGAAAATATGATACAGTGTGTGAAGGAAATATGCCCTAGAGGCAATAATAAAGTTGTTATTTATATTTCCTTATATCATGATAAATGTTTATTATTCATGCTAGAATTGTATTAACCGGAAACTTAGTACATGTGTGAATACATAGACAAACAGAGTGTCCCTAGTTTGCCTTTACTTGACTAGCTCGTTAATCAAAGATGGTTAAGTTTCCTAGCCATGGACATGTGTTGTCATTTGATGAACGAGATCACATCATTAGAGAATGATGTGATGGACAAGACCCATCCGTTAGCTAGCACTACGATCGTTTAGTTTATTATTGTTGCTTTCTTCATGACTAACGAGATTATGACTATGAGATTATGCAACACCTGAATACCAGAGGAACACCTTGTGTGCTATCAAACGTCACAACGTAACTGGGTGATTATAAAAATGCTCTATAGGTGTCTCTGATGGTGTTTGTTGAGTTGGCATAGATCAAGATTAGGATTTGCCACTCCGATTGTCGGAGAGGTATCTCTGGGCCCTCTCGGTAATGCACATCACTATAAGCCTTGCAAGCAATGTGACGAGTTAGTTATGGGATGATGCACTACAAAACGAGTAAATAGACTTGCCAGTAACGAGATTGAACTAGGTATGATGATACCGACGATCGAATCCAGGGCAAGTAACATACCGATGACAAAGGGAACAACATATGTTATTATGCGGTTTGACCGATAAAGATCTTCGTAGAATATGTTGGAACCAATATGAGCATCGAGGTTCCGCTATTGGTTATTGACCGAAGAAGTGTCTCGGTCATGTCTACATAGTTCTTGAAATCGCAGGGTCTGCATGCTTAACGTTTGATGATGATTGGTATCTTGAGTTTATGTGTTTTGATGTACCGAAGGTTGTTCGGAGTCCCGGATGTGATCACGGACATGACGAGGAGTCTCAAAATGGTCGAGACATAAAGATTGATATATTGGACCGTGTTGTTCAGACACCAGAAGTGTTCTGGAGAGTTTCAGATAAAACCGGAGTGCCGGAGGGTTACCGGAACCCCCCGGGAAGTTAATGGGACACCATGGGCCTTAGAGGAGAGAGGGCCGGCCAGGAGGTGGCGCACGCCCCCCTAGTACGAATTGGACAAGGGGTGGGGCGGCGCCCCCCTCCTTCCTTCTCTCCCCTTCCTCTTTCCTTCCCCTCCTAGTTGGACTAGGAAAGGGGGAACCTACTCCTAGTAGGAGTAGGATTCCCCCCTTAGGGCGTGCCCCATGAGGCCGGCCGGACCCCTCCTCCCCTCCTTTATATACAAGGGAGGGGCACCCCATAGACACACAACTTGATTTCTTAGCCATGTGCAGTGCCCCCCTCCATAGGTTTCCACCTCGGTCATATTGTCGTAGTGCTTAGGCGAAACCCTGCGTCGATAACTTCATCATCACCGTCACCACGCCGTCGTGCTGACGATACTCTCCTTCGGCCTCAGCTGGATCTAGAGTTCGAGGGACATCACCGAGCTGAACGTGTGCAGATCGCGGAGGTGTCATGCGTTTGGTACTTCATCGGTTGGATCATGAAGATGTTCGACTACATCAACCGTGTTACTAGACGCTTCCACTTTCGGCCTATGAGGGTACGTAAACACACTCTCCCTCTCATTGATATGCATCTCCTAGATAGATCTTGCGTGATCGTAGGTAATTTTTTTTGAAATATTGCGTTCCCCAACAGTGGCGTCCGAGCCAGGTCTATGCGTAGATGTTATATGCACGAGTAGAACACAAAGAGTTGTGGGCGACAATAGTCATACTGCTTACCAGCATGTCATACTTTGATTCAGCGGTATTGTTGGATGAAGCGGCCCAGACCGACATTACATGACCGCATTCATGAGACTAGTTCTACCGACGTGCTTCGCACACAGGTGGCTAGTGGGTGTCTGTTTCTCCAGCTTTAGTTGAATCGAGTGTGACTACGCCTGGTCCTTGTTGAAGGTTAAAACAGCACAGTTGACGAAAAATCATTGTGGTTTTTGATGTGTAGGTAAGAACGGTTCTTGCTAAGCCCGTAGCAGCCATGTAAAACTTGCAACAACAAAGTAGAGGACGTCTAACTTGTTTTTCCAGGGCATGTTGTGATGTGATATGGTCAAGACGTGATTATATAATTTGTTGTATGAGATGATCATGTTTTATGACAAAGTTATCAGCAACTGGCAGGAGCCATATGGTTGTCGCTTTATTGTATGGAATGCAATCGCCATGTAATTGCTTTACTTTATCACTAAGCGGTAGCGATAGTCATAGAAGCAATAGTTGGCGAGACGACAACGATGCTATGATGGAGATCAAGGTGTCAAGCCGGTGACGATGGTGATCATACGGTGCTTTGGAGATGGAGATCAAAGGCACAAGATGATGATGGCCATATCATATCACTTATATTGATTGCATGTGATGTTTATCCTTTATGCATCTTATTTTGCTTAGTACGACAGTAGCATTATAAGATGATCTCTCACTAAATTTCAAGGTATAAGTGTTCTCCCTGATTATGCACCGTTGCTACAGTTCGTCGTGCCAAGACACCACGTGATGATCGGGTGTGATAAGATCTACGTTCACATATAACGGGTACAAGGCAGTTTTGCACAAGCAGAATACTCGGGTTAAACTTGACGATCCTAGCATATGCAGATATGGCCTTGGAACACTGAGACCGAAAGGTCGAGCGTGAATCATATAGTAGATATGATCAACATAGTGATGTTCACCATTGAAAACTACTCCATCTCACGTGATGATCGGACATGGTTTAGTTGATATGGATCACGTGATCACTTGGATGATTAGAGGGATGTCCATCTAAGTGGGAGTTCTTAAGTAATATTATTAATTGAACTTTAATTTATCATGAACTTAGTACCTGATAGTATTTTGCATGTCTATGTTGTTGATAAATGGCCTGTGCTAATGTTCCTTTGAATTTTAATGCGTTCCTAGAGAAATCTAAGTTGAAAGATGATGGTAGCAATTACATGGACCGGGTCTGTAACTTGAGGATTATCCTCGTTGCTGCATAGAAGAATTACGTCCTGGAAGCACCGCTAGGTGTACCACCCGCGCCAGCAACTGCTGACATTGTGAATGCCTGGCAGACGCATGTTGATGAATACTCCATAGTTCACTGTGCCATGCTTTACGGCTTAGAATCGGGACTTCAACGACGTTTTGAACGTCATGGAGCATATGAGATGTTCCAGGAGTTGAAGCTAATATTTCAAGCAAATGCCCGGATTGAGAGATATGAAGTCTCCAATAAGTTCTACAGATGTAAGATGGAGGAGAATAGTTCTGTCAGTGAACATATACTCAGAATGTCTGGGTACCACAACCACTTGACTCAACTGGGAGTTAAACTTCCTGATGATAGTGTAAATTGATAGAGTTCTTCAATCACTGCCACCAAGCTACAAAAGCTTCGTGATGAACTATAATATGCAAGGGATGGATAAGTCAATTCCCGAGCTCTTCGCAATACTAAAAGCTGCGGAGGTAGAAATCAAGAAGGAGCATCAAGTGTTGATGGTCAACAAGACCACTAGTTTCAAGAAAAAGGGAAAATGGAAGAAGGGGAACTTCAAAAGGAACAACAAGCAAGTTGCTGCTCAAGTGAAGAAGCCCAAGTCTGGACCTAAGCCTGAGACTGAGTGCTTCTACTGCAAAGGGACTAGTCACTGGAAGCGGAACTGCCCCAAGTATTTGGCGGATAAGAAGGATGGCAAAGTGAAAGGTATATTTGATATACATGTTATTGATGTGTACATTACTAATGCTCGCAGTAGCGCCTGGGTATTTGATACTGGTTCTTTTGCTAATATTTGCAACTCGAAACAGGGGCTACGGATTAATCGGAGATTGGCTAAGGACGAGGTGATGATGCGCGTGGGAAATGGTTCCAAAGTCGATGTGATCGCGGTCGGCACGCTACCTCTACATCTACCTTCGGGATTAGTTTTAGACCTGAATAATTGTTATTTGGTGCTAGCGTTGAGCATGAACATTATATCTGGATCTTGTTTGATGTGTGTCGGTGTCAAAACCGGCGGGTCTCGGGTAGGGGGTCCCGAACTGTGCGTCTAAGGCGGATGGTAACAGGAGGCAGGGGACATGATGTTTACCCAGGTTCGGGCCCTCTCGATGGAGGTAATACCCTACGTCCTGCTTGATTGATCTTGATGATATGAGTATTACAAGAGTTGATCTACCACGAGATCGAAGAGGCTAAACCCTAGAAGCTAGCCTATGGTATGATTGTTGTTGTCCTACGGACTAAACCCTCCGGTTTATATAGACACCGGAGGGGGCTAGGGTTACACAGAGTCGGTTACAAGGGAGGAGATCTACATATCCGTATTGCCAAGCTTTCCTTCCATGCCAAGGAAAGTCCCATCCGAACACGGGACGAAGTCTTCAATCTTGTATCTTCATAGTCCAATAGTCCGGCCAAAGGATATAGTCCGGCTGTCCGGAGACCCCCTAATCCAGGACTCCCTCAGTAGCCCCTGAACCAGGCTTCAATGACGATGAGTCTAGCGCGCAGTTTTGTCTTCGGCATTGCAAGGCGGGTTCCTCCTCCGAATACTCCATAGACGATTTTGAACACAAGGATAGTGTCCGGCTATGCAAAACTAATTCCACATACCACCATAGAGAGAACAATATTTCCACGAATCTAATCTGCTGACACGTTTTTGACAGCACGACATCATGTCATGGCCCGGTCATTATTCGAACCGTTTTTTCTCAACCAGCACCGCACATATCGCGAGGCGGTTTTCCTGACACGTCTTGTCAAAGCAGAGATCGTGTCCACCTTATTACGGGATTCTCATCAATACGGACGTGGGTAACCCAACCGCACCATCAATTACGGTGCTTGGGGAATAAGCGATTTTACCAGGCAAGTGGGGAGGCGCATCGTCTCCTCCGCCCTTATAAAGGGACAAGGATTTACCCTTTTACCCACGCCTTCTTCCTCCTTACTTATCCATTCTCGCACACTTGAGCTCCAGCACCCAAGTTTGCGTCTTTCTTCTCAAACCACTCCAAGCATGTCCGGAGCGGGAGGCAAGTGATGGTCTCCTCCGTCATGGAGGAGAACATCACACAGTTACGGGAAGCCAGATATCTGGCCGCGGATATCGCGCACCGGCTGCCAGATGCGGGGCAGATCATCCCTAAGCCCGAACCCCATGAGAGGGTAATTTTTCTTACCCACTTCATCCGCGGACTGGGATTTCCCCTCCACCCGTTTGTCTGCGGGCTCATGTTCTACTACGGGCTGGATTTTCATGATCTGGCCCCCAATTTTATCCTCAACATCTCGGCGTTTATCGTCGTGTGCGAGGCCTTCCTCCGCATCAGGCCCCACTTCGGCTCGTGGCTGAAGACCTTCAATGTTAAACCGAAGGTGGTGGTCGGCCAGCAAGCAGAGTGTAGAGGCGCCATGGTGGGCAAAATGCCCAACGTCACCTGGCTCGAAGGCTCCTATGTGGAGACCGTGAAGGTGTGGCAATCGGGGTGGTTCTACAATACCGAGCCGCGCGACACCAACTGGGCGGCGACCCCCGAATTTTGATCCAACATCCCCACGTGGCTCACCTCCTGGAAAGAGAAGGGCCTGTCCTGGGGTACCACGGTAGAGCTGACCGGACTTCAGACCTACATCAGGAACATGATGAGCAAGAAAATCAAGCTCGTCAACGTGGTCCAGGTCATGCTCTTCCGCCGGATTCTCCTGTGTCAAAGATGGACATTCAATTTGTGGGAGTTCGACCCGGCCAAGCACCAGACGCTGCGAGAGCTCTTCGACACGACGCACAAGGACGTCTGGAGGGTGTTGTTCAAGGGCGCCGAGGTACCACCTTCCCTCACCGAGGACCATGGACTCAGCGCAAAGCGCCATGCCAATCCGATAAGTTTTTATATCTCACAAGGTATTTATTTGCCCCAGTTAAATGATGTGCGAGATCTAAGCTCCCATGCCATTAACAGGACTGGGTAAAGATAGCGGAGCAGCTCGATTGCCCAGCCCCCTGCCTGAAGATCCTGCAGATGCTCTCCTAATGGAGATGCTGGCTCCGGCACCTTACGAGGTGCCGGTGAAGAAGACCAAGAAGAAGGCCACGGCCCGAAAGGGTCTCCGGCGTAAGGTTATATCGGACTCATCGTCCGATCACTCCGACGCGCACTCCTCCCATGGAAATAAGGAGGAGGAGGAGGAAAGTTCTCCCCCCCAGCCGGAGGAGACAAGAAAAGGAAGGCCGACCCAACCGGGGAGGCCGAAGGGTCCAAGAAGGGAAGGACCCTCCTTCCGGACTGCTCCACGACGACCGCCTATAGTGGCGACGAGTGGTTGCCCAGGGAGAAGCCCCTGGCAAAGTCGTAAGTATCCGGACACCATAGTAATTCATGGTATGTTTTATTGCACTATTTCTCATTATGCCGCATATGATTATGCAGTCCGTCCCGAGCCCATCTCGACGTATCTTCGTCGGACGGTTCATTGGACTCGTCGGATATGAATAGCGATTCACTTCCGACCGCCTCCACCGCTCCCCCTACGGACAATGTCGAGGTGTTGTCCCGAAAGGCACCAAGCCGAGGGGAGGTAGTCCTGGGGGGTGCCTCGAGGTGACCTTCTAGACCCTAGGCGCAAAGGGAGCAGGACTCCCATGGGCTCCAAGTTCAGCCCCCAGCCGAATACTGCCCCGGAACCTTTGGTGGTTCCGGACTCCGGCAGGCGATCCCCCGTTAAGGGGGGCAAGCCACCCGTGCCGGTGTCCTCTATCCATCCAGAGGCACCGGACAACTTGTTGGAAGCGCTTCGCGGCGCTTCCATCGGCGAAGAGCACCGCACTATCATGAGTGTGTGGATTGAGAAAGTTCAGTCCGCCAAAAACGGACTGACTGAAGCTTGCGCCAGCCTCCTAACAGGCTTTGAGGTAAGCAAGCAAAATATAAGAAAATATTACCGCATAGACAGTAGCCCCTGATGCTCTGTTCGGCGTTCGCGAAGAAAGGCCGAATAGAGGATCAAATGATGACTCAGGAGTCTAATCAGAATGTCGGGGGTTTGGTACAACATATGCCAACGGATGGCTTATCATGGTGGGGGCGAGTAGAACATCGCCGGTGCCTGGAAACGGGATGAGGCGAAGACATGCACGCCGGCGAATTTTACCCAGCTTCGGGGCTCTCCGGGGAGATAATACCCCTACTGCTGCTCTGCGGGGTCTCCGCATGATCACTATGGCAAAGTGCTTACACGGTTGCTCCTTGAGCTGTTTTCCGGTGGCAGGAGAGGGCAAGGCTAGCTCTCCCCTTCTATATGATCTGGTCTAGAGCTAATGGGTTCCAACCCTTTGCATGGGTGACCTGGGGGGTTTATATAGGCCTACCCCCCCAGGGGTACAATGGTAATCCGGCTGGGCGCGGGCCCAGCCGTCAGTGTCTCTGGCCTCCGTCTTCTCTGCCGACTGCTGGGGCCCGCCGACTGGCCTGGTACGGAGCCGACAGCCCGCGTCCGCCGCGGGCAGGTCTTGCCGGCTGCTGCTTACTGTGGCCGTGCTTCTGATGACGCGGGCTTGATCATGAGGTCGTGGCAACAGCCCCGCCGCCTGGCGGGCGATCACTGTTGCCTCTCCCCATCACATCTTGATTAATGGCGCGTGGGCCCCGGGGGAGGGCTCGGACGACTCCCCCGGGCCGACTCCCGACGGGTCCGACTGGTGGTTCTCCTGCCGTCTCCCGAGGTCTCACTGACTGGTGGGGCCGGCTGCCTCCAGGCCGTACAAAGAAGCCATCGTGGGTGCAGGATTCGGCCCTGCGGTGCTGATGTCAGGGCCGGCATGGCAACAGTGCCACGCCGCATGGAGATCTTCTGGGGTACGGCGTGCTGTGGCCATGCCTGCCCTTGGTGAGGGGCGGGGGTGGGCTTCACTGTAGCCACGCCCCTGCCTCGTCCCCTTTGATGAGGTCATGGGGTTTGTTGGAGTCGCTGGCCGACTCCCCAAAGCCGGCTTCTCTGGAAATTGTCCCTGGGACTCGGCCGTGAGCGGGCAGTCGGCCGTCTTGCCGTCGACTCCTCAGGAGGCGGCTCTTCGTCCTGGGGTCTTGAGGGGCGCAGCCTGCCCCGATGTCTTGAAAGGTTCTGGGGCCCGGGTTGGCATACCCGTGGCCCATTACTCCGACAGTAGTCCCCGAAGCTGGTGAGGCGCCGCGGACGATCGGCCGAGAAGCCTCAGCAGTTTCTCTTTCCGGGTGCTCAACACATGGTCTTCGATTGACTTCTGCCGGGCCGACTAGAAGGAGTCGGACTTTCTCAATTCGGACTCACTCAATTCCGACTCGCTCAGTATTTCGAACGTCGCGGCGGGATTTAAGTGGCGTGCTAGCTAAGCCTCCAGGCCGCCGCCCGTTCTAGGCCTGTCACGCGAGGGCACGTGGTTAGGCCGTCCTGCCAGCCTACGCGCGCGACGGGACAGGCCCATAGGCGGGGCCTGCCACTACCGTGCCTCGGCGCCCGAGCGGATCCGCTGCGGCCCTGGTGGACGGTTGGGATTCCCGTGGAGTTACTACGCGCAGTAACTTTATCGTGGATCGTGGGGGTCGTGGGGTCGTGGGCGCAGTAAATCCCCACGTCCGCCCCCTCGGCTTCGTAGCCCACAAGGCTATAAGTAGGGGGAAGAGGGGGGCACGCGCGCCCCTCCTTCCCACTACTCCTCGTTCTCCTCCTTCCTCTTCTCTTCTCCGCTCCGTCGCGCGCCCAAGCTCCGGCGAACACTTCGGCGACAACTCGTGATGAGTTCTTCCTCCGCCGCCGCACCTCCCCAGTGCGCTCCGGCACCTGGGACGGCTCCGAAGTTCATGAAGACCACATCGAGTTCCTTCGCCGGACTCGTCGGCTCCCCGGCGAGGATCGCGTGCAGGTGCATCTTGCGCCGAAGGGGGAGATTTCCCCCGCGCCGCAGGAGGGCGAGCGGGTTCCGCTCGCACTGCCTGCGCGGGTTGGGGCTGCCGGCGAGCAGTTTCTTTCGGTCCTTCCTCGAATTCTACGGCCTCCAGCCGCTCCACCTCACCCCCAACGCAGTGGTGCTGTTGTCCGCCTTCGTGGCTATGTGCGAAGGCTTCCTCGGAGTCCTCCCCACCCTCGAGCTCTGGGGGGAGTTCTTCTTCTCCAAGCTCGGCACCCAGGCTGCGGGCATGCCGGCTCAGTGCGGCGCTTTCATCGTCGTGCGAAGGTCGGGGCTGATAATCCCTTCCCCTCCATCTCGCTGATCAAGTCGGTGAAGATGTGGTAGAGATCCTACTTCTACGTCAAGAACGCCTCCGCGAGGGGAGACTGGGTCAACTTACCGGCTTTCGAAGCCGGCCCGCCGGCTGGGCGACTGCCCAACTGGTCGTACCGGGCCAAGTCGCTGACGCCTGCGGGAGCCGGCGCCATCACGAGACTCCGAGTGCTAACGCAGTCGGAGGGTCTGACTGGTCCGGACTTGCTGGCCGCCTTCGTTTCGCGCCGAGTTCTCCCACTCCAAGGCCGCCCTCATATGATATGCCAGATGAGCGGGCACAGCGAGCCGAGTCGGATGTGCACCAAGGACATGCCTCACGAAGAGGTGGCCTTCATGGTGAACTACCTCTCGGATAGCAGGCTCCTGGAGGACTGGTGATTCGGCAAGGAGCCGTACTCCCGCGCCACCCCCCCCCCCCCCCCCGCCCGTGGTGAGTCGCCTTCCTTTTCTTTCTTTGGATTGTCTTTTCTTGCCAAGTTTTTTTTGACCAGCCGGCTTTGGTTAGAATCCCCTCCTCCACCCACCAGCCAGCACCTCGGGGCCGGCCCGCGAGTTCCTCGCCGACCGGACGGAGAGCGACGTCGACGACCCCGATCTAGGGGTGGCGGCTTTGGAGGACGACGCCGAGGGAGGAGGAGGGACAGCAGGCGACTTCAGGCCTTCGGCCACTTTCGCCGACTGGCCTGACGACAATGCCGAGGGAGAAGTCGCCCCTCGCCATCGGCCAGGAGCCAGCCAACCTGGCGCGGGCTCTTCTGGCGCGCCGGGCGCTCCAGGCGGCGGAAAGAATCGCAGGGCCGTGCCGACCTTGTTCGGCAGTCGGCCAAAGAAGCCCAAGGGTTCAGCTGCGGCGACCCGGCGGGACGAGGCGGCCGCGAAGGCCATCCGCTTTCGTAAGGAAGTGAAGAAGCCGCCATTGGTCTCCGCGTAAGTATTCTTTCTTCAAAGTTTTATTCTTTCTTTGTGACTCGTCTGAGTCTCTGCTTGCCCCTCTTGCTTCAGGGCTCCCCTCTCTCTTGAGAGGGTCACCGCTGCCCCGTCATGGGGTCAGCGGAGACGTCCGCCACCACTCGGCGGATTGATCCCACTGCTGACCTCCGGGAGGCGACGGAGCGGAATGTGCAGGAGAAGCACAACGAAGAAGAGGCCCTCCGCCTGGAGAAGGCGGAGGCCGATAGGGCGGAGGCCTCCGCTAAGAAAAAACTAGCGGAGGCCGAAGCCGCCGCCGCGGCGAAGCAGCAGGCTGAGGAAGCCGCACACCGCCAGTCGGCGGTGCTCGTCACTCCGTTGAACTCTGCGTCGCCGCCTCCAGAGTTCATGGGGCAGATTGGGGAAGCCGGCAGGGAGAACCCCGTCATGGAGGGGGAGGGCGGCGACCCCTGTACGCCAGATGCGAACGCTCCGCCACCGCCTCCGCCGCCATCTGAAGGTGCGCAGGGGGAGTAGCCGGCGGGCCCTCCGGTGCCGCCGACCAAAGACGAGGTCGTGGTGAGGCTACTCCTTCAAGTCGGCTCGCCAACACGCCGCCGTCTGGAGAAGGCGACTTCGACACCCCGCCCCCTGGAAGCCGGCACCGCCAGCTCGGCGATCCCAGACGCCGAAGCGACAAGCACCGCGCCTACTGGGTGGGTGCGAAGAGGTGGCATAGGGCCGCTGAACCAGGCGCTCCTGGACGTCGAGGCGAAGCTCCGTGCCGAGGGCGACGCTCTCCAGAGTTGCACCAAGGCATTCCTGGCGTCGCGGGCAGCCGTCCGGGTATGTTTTTCCCTTTGGTTTTTGTTTTTCTGGTTCCTCTCTGTGGGGGCGCGCCAGCGCACCCACTGGGTGTAGTCCCCGAGTTTCGGGCTGGCTGCTGAGCAGGCAGCTCGGAACTCCAATTGATGAACTTTGGGTGTTAACTTTTTGTCTGAAACGTTCGTCGCAGGATTACCACAACCTCCACGTCACTGCCTTCAACCGTAACGTTGAAGAGCTGGGCAAGCGGACCGCCGATTTGTCGGAGAGCTGGAGTAAGTCCTTTTCCATCTTCCAGGGGGCGCGCTGGCGCACTCGCGGGCTGTAGTCCCCGAGAATCGGGCCGACTGCTGAGCAGTCGGGCCGGATCTCCCCGGCGACCTTCTTTACTGGTGGCTTGACGCCTTCTTTCTTTCTTCTTCTCAGGGGCCAACGCTGCTCCTCAATAGCAGCTGAGCGACGCCAACTCCGCTTTGCGCGCCAAAGAGGAGGAGTGCAGCAAGCTCGCCACGGAGCGCGATCTGCTAGCCACTCGATTGGCAGAGCTGAAGGAGCTGCTTGTGAAGTCGCAGAGGGAGGCGGAGGAGACGGAAACCACCCTCTTGGCCGAGTTCACGAGCGAGCGCTCCTCCTGGTCTGACAAGGAGGCGCTGCTGTCCTCCGGCTTCCACGAGATTGAAGACATCGTTGATGGTGAGCCTCTTTGTTTTCTTTCTTCGAGCTGCCGATTTAAGTCGTGCCGACTCCTGGTTTTTGACTAGCTTCTTCATTTCTTCGCGTCTTTGCAGACTTCTTCCCTGGGCAGTCGCAGGCCACCATCCAAGCCATCGAGGCTGACCGTGAAGGTCGGAGAGCGGAGGGCGCAGAGATTGCCGCCGATGCCCCCGAACTCTTGACGAGCACATCCTGAGCATCGAGGCTCGCCTCCAGCCGGCTTCAGCGTGTCGGTGCCCAGGCGATTGCCGCCCTGTGGCCGGATATGCAGGCTCCACGCACCCCCAGCCTGACGGCCGACTGGCTGGAGGTCGCGGCTGGTCGTCTTGAGGCCTGGAAGGGATCTTCGGCCCGAGCTGGAGTGCGCCGGGCCTTGGAGTTCGTCAAGGCATGGTATCCGGGGCTGGACCAAGACCGGCTGGCCATGCTTCGGTCGGAGGCCCAGCCTGAGCTGGCGGCCGCGGAAGATGCCCTCGTCAAGCGTGCTGCGGCGATCGCCGAGTACACCGACACCAGCATCTTCGTCCCTGAGCGGTATGAAGACGGCAAGGAGGTACCACCGGAGTGGTTTGGGATGAACCCAGACTACGACGAGGACTCGGCGGAGGTGATTGGCTCCAGCGTCGAGGAAGAGGGCGAGGCGGAGGACAGAGGCAAGGCGGAGGCACCAGAAGACGGAGCAGACGGCCAGCCTCAGCTCGACCGTGCCTCCAGCAACGAGCCGCATGCGACTGACCCGACTGCCGCCGGAGGCAAACAAGCCGAGACTAGCCAGTCGGCCGCCCCGACGCCTGGCGCTGGTGCCTCCTCCGACCCTCCGAGTCCGTCTGCTGCTTCCTAAGCTGCCGCTGTATCTTTGTTTTGTCTGCTTCAGTAGTCTTTGAAGAACTTGTTAACTTGCACAATTCCACCCGCGGGGTGTATTTTGAACCTCTACTCGAAAATTCGGCCAAGGGCCTATGTTATGTAAATATATTTATCTGAGTTCTATCTTTTCTTGCTCATTGCTCTTTTGGCTTTTTTTCCTTTGCCGCTTTCTCTTAGTTGCCTGCCTTGCCAATCGGACAGCCGCTCTGCGGACTGTCGCTGGATCAAGTGCTAGGATACTTTGGGAAAGCAAGTACTTAGCCGTTTTCAAGATTTTTTTTGAGCAAGTTAGATAGAAGACGGCAATCCGACTATCCGAGAGTCGGTTTGCGAGAAAGGCTGGAAGCTGTCTTGAGCTATGTTTTATGCTTTGAGTACTTCGCCATTTTTCATGCGAATGCCCATTCTATCTTACTGCTGCCCACCGTACAGTCGCTCTGTGAGCTGCGGCTTCTGACAGGGGACGGTTTAGGCATTTACACACTACTTGTCCGACTGCAGGAAGCATTTCATAGTGCAAGGCGGCAAGTCTCCGGGCCGACTTGTCGAGCTGCATCAACTGTAAAATCTTCAGAGGAGATTTGCATTCCATGGCCGCTCTGTCTCCTTGCTGGAGTCATCCCTCTTGCGTGCTAGGGGCTTCTGAGCGTCTATCAGGTAGTAGGAATCGTTGCCCAGTACTTTGCTGATGATGAAAGGGCCTTCCCAAGGCGCCGATAGCTTGTGCTGGCCGGCTGTTCGCTGGATCAGCCGGAGCACAAGGTCGCCTTCTTGGAAAGATCTTGGCCTGACCTTCCTGTTGTGGTATCGGCGCAGGCTCTGCTGGTAGATGCTAGACCGGCTGAGTGCCAACAGCCGGCCCTCTTCCAGCAGATCGACGTCGTCTTGTCGTGCTTCTTCTGCTTCCTCCTTGGTGTACATGGTGACTCGTGGGGAGTCGAACTCTATGTCCGTTGGGATGACGGCTTCGGCACCGTAGACAAGGAAGAAGGGCGTGAAGCCGGTTGACTTGTTCGGAGTCATGCGCAGACTCCAAAGGACGGCTGGCAGCTCATCGAGCCAGCAGCCAGCCGAGCGCTCCAGAGGCTCGATCAACCGAGGCTTGATGCCGGACAGGATGAGGCCGTTTGCTCGCTCCACTTGGCCGTTTGATTGCGGATGGGCGACGGGCGCTAGGTCCAGTCGGATGCCCTGTTTTGCGCAGAAACGGGCCAAGGTGCCTTTGGCGAAATTTGTGCCGTTGTCGGTGATTATGCTGTGTGGTATGCCGTACCGAATTGTGATATCGGAGATGAAAGTTACGGCAGTCGGACCGTTCATCTTCTTGATTGGCTTTGCTTCTATCCACTTGGTGAACTTGTCCACTTCGACAAGTAAGTGAGTTAAACCACCTCGTGCTGTTTTGAATGGTCCCACCATGTCTAGACCCCAAACTGCGAAAGGCCAGGCAATGGGGATGGTCTTGAGTGCGGAAGCTGGCTGGTGCGGCTTGGAGCTGAACTTCTGACACCCTTTGCATTTTTGGACCAACTCCTTGGCCTCTTCCAAGGCAGTTGGCCAGAAGAAACCGTGTCAAAAGGCTTTGGCGACGAGTGCTCTTGAAGTCGCATGGTGGCCGCACTTGCCTTGATGGATGTCTTTGAGAATCGCTTGGCCTTGCTCTGGCTGTACGCAGCGCTGGTAGACACCAGTGACGCTGCGCCTGACCAGCTCTGTGTTGACTATGGTGTAGGCTGCCGCCCGGCGTTGTATTTGCCGAGATGAAGTTTCATCAGTCGGCAGCTCTTTGTTCACCAGGAATTTGAGGATGGGCTGGGCCCATGAGGGTGCTGCTACTTCTTCGACTGCCAGAACTGCGACTTGGACGAGGGCGGTTGGGCTGGGAGGCGGCGGGTTGGAGTCAATAGACGCTTGCTGGGTTGATGAAGTCCCCAGGCCGGCTGGCGTGGTCCTTGGGACGAGTTGTGGAGTCTTCGAGTCCGCCACCGTAGTCCCCGGGCCGGGTTTGGCTGTGGCAGCTTTGGGGTCTTCCGCCAAAATCCTTGTTCCGACTACCGGAGCTCTGGAGTCGGATCCGTCGTCTTCGGGAGGAGCCGGCACAAAAATGGAGTCTGATTTTGGTGAAGGCTTGACAGACGGCTTGAGGAGGCGTTGAAGGGCGACGCCAGATGGTATTGCTTGGCGGGTAGAGCCTATTCGTGCCAAGGCATCTGCTTGGTCGTTGTCATTTCTTGGCACATGGAGGAACTTGCACCCTTCGAAATACCCGCTGAGTTGCTGCACGAGGAAACGGTAGCTCGCCATGTTTGCATCTTTCGCGTCCCAGTCGCCAGATGATTGCTGGACCACTAAGTCCGATTCGCCATAACACAAGATCCGGCGGATGCCAAGCTCTTTGGCAAGCCGGAGCCTGTGAATGAGCGCCTCGTACTCGGCGACGTTATTGGAGGCGGCAAAGTGGATTTGCAGCACATATTTGACCTTGTCGCCTTTGGGAGAGGTGAGGACGATGCCGGCTCCCAAGCCAGTGCGCATCTTGGAGCCGTCGAAATGCATCCACCAATGGGTGGAATCAGGTGCTGGAGGTAGGTACTGGGTCTCGGCCCAGTCGACGAGGAAGTCGGCCAGTGCTTGTGACTTGATAGCGGTGCGGGGCTGGTAGTGGATGGTGTAGGGAGCCAGCTCTATGTCCCACTTGGCCACTCGGCCAGAAGCATCTCGGCTACCAATGATCTCGGCAAGTGGGGCCGTGTAGACCACCGTGATTGGATGCTCTTGAAAGTAAGGCTTCAATTTCTTGGCAGCAAAGTGTACGCCATAGCACATCTTCTGGTAGTGGGGGTAGTTCTGCTTGGAGGTCGATAGTACCTCGCTCAGGTAATATACCGGTCTCTGGACAGGCAGCGCCTTGCCTTCCTCCTTGCGCTCCACTACAATGACCGTGCTAACTACTCGGCTGGTGGCAGCGATGTACAGGAGCATAGGTTCCTTGGGAGTCGGAGCTGCTAGGACGGGTGGAGTAGTCAGCATCTTCTTCAACTGGTGAAAAGATTCGCCCGCCTTATGGTTCCACTTGAAAAAAGTGGTCTTCTTCATGAGTTGGTATAAGGGGAGAGCTTTCTCGCCCAGTCCGACTGATGAATTGGCTGATGGAAGCTAAGCAGCCGGTGAACTTATGCACATCCAGCAGTCGGCTGGGTACCTCCATTCTCTCAATGGCCTTGATTTTTACTGGGTTGCATTCTATGCCGCGTTCAGAGACCAGGAAACCTAGAAGCTGGCTGGCTGGTACTCCGAAGACGCACTTCTCGGGGTTGATCTTGATCTGGAACCGACACAGGTTCTCAAAAGTCTCCTTGAGGTCTTCCAGCAGTGTTCCACGCTTTTCCGTCTTCACCACCACGTCGTCCACGTAAACATGGGCACTCCTACCGAGCTTCTTGAGGAGGCACTTCTGCATGCAACGCTGAAAGGTGGCGCCGGCGTTCCTTAAGCCGAACGTCATGGTGAGGTAGCAGAAGGCTCCAAAGGGCGTGATGAAAGCAGTTTTCAGTCTGTCAGCCAGGTTTAGCTTGATCTGGTGATATCCTGAGTATGCATCCAAAAAACTCAACAGCTCGCATCCGGCTGTGGAGTCTATCACCTGATCGATTCTTAATAAAGCAAATGGGTCCTTGGGGCAGGTCTTGTTGAGGCTCGTGTAGTCAATACACATTCGCCACTGCTTGTTCTTCTTTAGTACCAGGACCGGATTTGCTACCAATTCTGGAAAGAACACTTCCATAATGAAGCCGACTGCTAGGAGTCGGGCTATTTCTTCTCCGACAACTCTTCTCTTCTGATAAGAGGCGCAGGGGCTATCTGACCGGCTTTGCCTCAGATCGGACATGTAACTTGTGCTCGGCGAATTCCGTCGGTACACCTGGCATGTCTTTGGGGGACCATGCGAAGATGTCCCGATTCTCACGGAGGAAATCGACGAGCTCGCCTTCCTATTTGCTGTCGAGGTTTGCACCTACGACGGTGTACCTCTCTGGGTGCTCCGGGTCCAAGGGTATCTTCTCTGTCTCTTTGGCCGGCTTGAACGAACCCTCAGCCTCCGACTCTTTTGGGCTGGGCGATACCTCAGGCTGCTTGCCGGCCATCGCCACAACTCGCTCAAGGAGCCGCTTCTCAGCCGTGATTACTAGGGACTCGGCCAGCCGACTGCTCTCAACTGCGCAAGCAGACGACTTCCGGTAGTCGCCAGCCACAGTCAGAATTCCCCTAGAACTGGGCATCGTCATCTTGAGGGAGGCGTAGTGGGGGACCGCCATGAACTTGGCCAAGGCAGGACGGCCAAGCAGCGCATGGTATGGGCTCTCAAGATCCACCACCTCAAACCAAACGGGCTCTCTACGGAAGTGATCTTTGTCCCCAAAGAGGACGTCCATCAGGATCTTGCCAATTGGTGAGCAGGAAAGCCTAGGAACAATGCTGTGGAAAACAGTTCGGCTGTTCTGAAGCTGTCTTTGCTTGATTCCTAACTTCTCCATGGTGTCCTTGTACAGGATATTGATGCTGCTGCCCCCGTCTATCATAACTCGTGAGAAACACGCGGCTCGTCTGTCCGTAGCAAATGTGGCGTCCAGGACCAAGGCATAGGAGCCCGTACTCGGCATCACTTCTGGGTGGTCAGCCCTGCTCCAGCTGATGGGCTTCTCAGACCAGTGCATGAACTCTGGCGTCTCCGACGCTACTGCATTCACCTCTTGTCGCTGCAGCCGCCTGCTGCGTCGATCATCAGCCACACTGGTGAACACCACATAGGCTCCATGCTCTTCAGGGTATTCGTCTTGTACCGCGCCGACTGGCCTAGCAGCCGGCTGCTAGGGCGGAGGCGGAGGCGGCTGCGCAGCAGGCGGGGGAGGCAGGAGGTCGTCTCCCTTGGTGATCCTGGTGAGCCAATGGCACTTCCGGGTGGTGTGATTTGACGGCTTTGCGCCGCTGTGGAACTTGCAAGGTCCATCCAAGGTCTGCTCATAGGAGAAGGCAGGCAACCAGTTTGGCTTGCCGCCTTTCTGTCGCTTAGGCGGGGGCTGCTCATCTGGCTGATGGGCTTCAACGATCGCGACCTGCCGGCTGCTGGAAGCCAGCTGCGAGGCCTTGCGCTTGTTGTCGCCCTACTGTTATCGCTGGCCGGCATCTGCCGCCGGAGTTCTTGGAGCTTGAGGAGCCACTTTGCCAGTCGTGCTGATTTGAATCTCCGCCTTCATGGAGGAGTCGGCTGTGGCGTACTTGTCCGCTATGATCAGCAGCTCGTCGAGGGTTTCTGGCTCGTCAGAAAGGAGCTTGTGCTTGAGGAGGGTGCCTTCTCTGCACCCGGCCGTGAAGTACTCGATGGCCTGCACCTCGTGCACGCCCTCGCAGGAGTTCCGGAGCTCGGCCCAACGCGTGAGGTAATCGTGAGTCGACTCGTCGGGGCCTTGCACACACAAGGAGAGCTGACGAGGCTTGGGAGGACGCTTGTACGTGCTGGTGAAGTTGCGGACGAATGCTTCGGTGAAGTCAACCCAGCTGTTGATGCTGCGGGGCTTTAGGCTCTTCAGCCATGTCCGGGCCGTGCCCTGGAGCATGAGCGGAACGTAATTTACGGCGACACGCTTCTTGCCGTTTGCTATACTGACAGCCGTGGAGTAGTCGACTAGCCAGTCTTTCGGCTTCATGGAGCCGGTATACTTGCGCGTGTCTCTTGGGAGCGTGAACCCTCTGGGAAAGGGCTCGTCCCGAATGCGGGGCCCGAAACAAGGCGGACCCAGCTCGTCTTCTTCTTCCAGCGCTAAGGATCGGTGGAGTCGGTCGATCCGATGGCGGGCGTCGTTCTCTCCAACTCCCTCTCGGCAGCCAAGGCGGTCACCGAGAGTCGGATGGTCCACAGGCGGCGGGGAGACTCGCCTCTCCATGCGGGGAGGGGGAGGCGGACAGTCGTCCCGTCGTTCCACTGCCCTTGGGCGGCCGTCTCGGTCGCGCTCTATGGTAATGCGAGTCCGACTATGGCTGACAGTCGGCTCCTTGCCTCTTCTTCCTCGGCCGCCGCTAGTCGGCGTCCGAGACGTCGCGCCTTGATCTCGGTGAAGGTCGTCGTTGGGCCGTTGAGGCGCCTCCGCGCGGCAGCCGGCCTCGTTCTGCGCGACGGCCGTGTCGAGATGCCGCTGGACTCACTCCATCATGAGGCGGCGTTCTTCGCCCTCGAAATTGTCCAGCTCGTCCGCCGCTGCCTGGGCGGCTCGGATGTTCTCCGCTGGTGTAGCATACACAGGGCGGCTTGCCCCAAACAGGTTGGCGATGGCTACGCCGCGCTGCTGGACCGCGCCAAGGCGGCTGGGCCCCGCCAGGGCCGGCGAGCCGCCGACGGCGCGATCCATCTCCCGCTGGTAGGCTTCTGACAAGCGCCTCATGCTGGCCAGCTTCTTCGTGCCTTCAACAAGCTGAAGGCGGTGCGCCTCCAACGTCTCTGCGTCAGCGTCTTCCGGAATGGGCGCAGTTAGGTCTTGCAGCACCGCGTCGAGTGAGTCGGGCGCTCCTCCACCGGGGAGCTCGTCATGACTGATGACTAGCACCTCAGTGACGGTGCTTCCGTCGCCCTCTGCATGGGGGAGAGGTTCGTCGTAGACCACCACATTGGTGGAGAACGCGTCGAGCGACGCGGTGTCGGAGTCGACCAGCATCGGGTTGGTGGAGCCTACGGACTCCAAGTCTACGGCAGGCTCGCCGGAAACGTGGAGTTGATCGAGGAGGCCCGCAAGGAGGTTCTCGGGGCCGCCCGTGCCTGCGTTGGATGCAGGTTCATCGGAGAGGCGGACCTCGCCGACGAGTTCGGCCAAGGAGCTGACCGCGCAGGCGATCTCGACGCCGCTTAGCGCGTCGGTGCAAACTCCATCTGGCGTGCCTGGCTGGCTGTGCTCGCCAGGGAGGAAAAGAGTTCCCGTCCAGAACAGATCTCCGGACGGCGGTGCACCAGGCCCCACGGTGGGCGCCAAATATCGGGGGTTTGGTGCGACATATGCCAACGGATGGCTTATCATGGTGGGGGCGAGTAGAACGTTGCCGGTGCCTGGAAATGGGATGAGGCGAAGACATGCACACCGGCGAACCTTACCCAGCTTCGGGGCTCTCCGGGGAGATAATACCCCTACTGCTGCTCTGCAGGGTCTCCGCATGATCACTATGGCAAAGTGCTTACACGGTTGCTCCTTGAGCTGTTTTCCGGTGGCAGGAGAGGGCAAGGCTAGCTCTCCCCTTCTATATGATCTAGTCTAGAGCTAATGGGTTCCAACCCTTTGCATGGGTGCCCTGGGGGGTTTATATAGGCCTACCCCCAGGGGTACAATGCTAATCCGGCTGGGCGCGGGCCCATCCGTCAGTGTCTCTGGCCTCCGTCTTCTCTGCCGACCGCTGGGGCCCACCGACTGGCGGGCCCCGCCGACTGGCCTGGTACGGAGCCGACAGCCCGCGTCCGTCGTGGGCGGGTCTTGCCGGCTGCTGCTTACTGTGGCCGTGCTTCTGATGACGCAGGCTTGATCATGAGGTCGTGGCAACAGCCCCGCCGCCTGGCGGGCGATCACTATTGCCTCTCCCCATCACATCTTGATTAATGGCGCGTGGGCCCCAGGGGAGGGCTCGACCGACTCCCCCGGGCCGACTCCCGACGGGTCTGACTGATGGTTCTCCTGCCGTCTCCCGAGGTCTCACTGACCGGTGGGGATGGCTGCCTCCAGGCCGTACAGACAAGCCGTCGTGGGTGCAGGATTCGGCCCTGCGGTGCTGATGTCAGGGCCGGCATGGCAACAGTGCCACGCCGCACGGAGATCTTCCGGGGTATGGCATGCTGTGGCCATGCCTGCCCTTGGTGAGGGGCGGGGGTGGGCTTCACTGTAGCCACGCCCCTGCCTCGTCCCCTTTGATGAGGTCATGGGGTTTGTTGGAGTCGCTGGCCGACTCCCCAAAGCCGGCTTCTCTGGAAGTCGTCCCTGGGACTCGGCCGTGAGCGGCCAGTCAGCCGTCTTGCCGTCGACTCCTCAGGAGGCGGCTCTTCGTCTTAGGGTCTTGAGGGGCGCAGCCTGCCCCGATGTCTTGAAAGGTTCTGGGACCCGGGTTGGCCTACCCGTGGCCCATTACTCCGACACAGAATATGTCTATGTGTATGTGCAGGCTTCACTGCTGTCCGCTGCCGCACGTACTACGGAGGTCTCTACACTGAAGCAGGACCTGGAGCGGTCCGAGGACAAGCTCGGCCTTACCAAGAGGCAGCTCGAGGAGAGCAAAGGTAAGCAATACCTTGTCTACGCTTTAAAAAGAAGTTCGGTTGTAAAGTAATAGGATCATCATGAATTTGCCAGGGGCCACGACCGAGGTGGCGACCCTGAAGAAGGCAATGTCCGAGGCCGAAGACAAAGCGGCCAAGGAGCGCCTTGAGCGGGAAAAGCAAGAAACCCGGGTAGGCGAGGTGCAGCAAGAGCTCGAGGCTCTCGCCAAAAAACACGAGTCCTTGGAGCTTGACTCTAAGACGCGAGAGTCCGAGCTTGCGAAGGCGCTCGAAAGCGCACGGAGCACCAAGGTTGAAGCCCACAAGGCCCTCCAGGAGATGGATGCGGTGAAGAAGATAGCAGCGGGTAATGCATTCATTATGCAAAGCAAGCATGTGAAGGAAACTTTCCTTTTACTTACCTGAGTTCGGAGCTCTCCAGGAGCATTCGCAGATCTTCCTCGCAGTGTACTGGATGTCGCGGAGTTTTACCGAGCTGAGGAGGGGAGCTCGATGGAAAATTTGTTCTGGTCTCAGTATATTGGGACCGAACACCCAATGCCCTTGAGCGACCAGCTGAAGCAATTGGTCGAGCTTCACAAGGCGGCCGAACAGGCCATGAAGGGTCTTATAGTCTGGATATGGCCTGGCGAGCCCCTGCCCGGCAGCTACTTCGGTCTGGTGAGGCGGCTTGTGGATGCCTACCCATGGCTTGAAGTCATAAAGCGGCTCGTCTGCATCGAGGGTGCGCGCAGGGCTTTTGCCCGTGCGAAGGTGCACTGGGCGAAGCTGGACGCCGTGAAGCTGGTGAAGGAGGGGCCGCCGGAGGGCAAGGAGCATCGCTGCCCCGAAATGTATTATGAGAGTGTCCTGAAGGGTTCCCGCCTTGTGGCGGATGAATGTGCCAGAGATGTAATTTTTGAACTAACATGCTCATGTGATCCTGTAATGTGAAACGAGTTCATTTGCACTATGCAACGCTTTTTTTATTTAAAATATTACCTTCTGTGCGGCCATTTATAAAACCTGAGAGTTGGCAGTCGTTGGCTTCTGCCCCCATGTAACTAGTACTGGGGTGTTCGGGATAAACCTGAGCGCTCTTTATCCCAATTTTGGATCCTTCGAGGGAGGTGTTCAGCACAACGAACCAGGCAATCAGACTATAAGGCTTTATCACTCTCACTTAGCCATAGAAGTCTACAATTTTAAATTTTGGCGAAGCCCCTAGTATTCGGAAGGCCGAATTTGGGGCGCTATACACGCCTAAGTTGGGCAAGGTCGACTCCTCGCCCGAAGCAGAAAAAAGTCTTTAAGGACTTGAGACCTCTCGAACAGCGACCAGCTCTAGCCTTATCATGACAGTCAGTTTTCGGCTTTCTCTACTGAGGTGCTCGTCCGGAAGAACCGGGACACAATCGCAGTAGTTCTCCCAAGGCTACCTTAGCCGATATAGCGGAATGTAAGGTACCAAAGCATGGGAGCCGGGCAAACCCAACTATTGACCCAAGACATGATTCGGAGCTGATGCATATAATGCTATAAGTTCGGGGTGCTACACTGTGGAAAGTGTTCGGACTTCTCACACCGTATTATGGGGTAAACGAAAGCCCCTGGCGTACTGACCGTACCAGAATGTACGGGTGCAAGTTGTCGTAAATGGACATATAAGAAAAAAGGATGAATAGTGCAATAATAGACTAATGCTATGCATTGTTATTTAAATAATACGTCGAAGCGTACTGATACAAGTAGTGCAATAAGCAGAAAATAGGACTATTTGACATGTCCTATCCAAGGGCAAGCTGCATATGGATAGTAGAAAGCGGGTATATCGATTATTATTAGAGACCACCTGGGGGTTCCCGTGTACATCTTAGCTTCTTGTCTCCTTGGTTGCTCCTTCCCGTAATGTGTCCGGCAATCGTGCTGCCGGAAAGGGCTTCCAGAGAGTTAGGTCCTGAAAGAGAAAAAATGATAAAGGTATACAACCCCTAGGGCGGTTAAGCCGCATTGCGGGACGTGCCTTGATCGTGCCTCCGCCTATGCCCATGGTATTTTTAGTGTGTAATTATGTACGCGCGGCACGGATTTCGTCGCTTGAATGGGACTAGGACGGGTGCCGAATTGCTAGGCGAGCTCTGAACGTGCTAGGTGATCCTGTTGCAGGTTACTTCGGACTCGCTTGAAGGTGTCCGGGGGATGTACCGCCGAATTGGCGGTTTTCCTTAAAAGGTTGCTTTGTGCTTCTGCTGCGGGGGCTGCAGTGTGCTCTTCCGTGCGGAGCGAGCGTTCTGTATTTCTATTGACTGTTATGACCCCCCTAGATCCTGGCATCTTGAGCTTGAGGTATGCGTAATGCGGTACCGCATTGAATTTTGCAAATGCGGTTCACCCGAGCAGTGCGTGATAGCCACTACGGAACGTGACGATATCGAAGATTAACTCCTCGCTTCGGAAGTTGTCCGGAGATCCGAAGACCACTTCCAGTATGATTGAGCCCGTGCAACGGGCCTCTACACCTGGGATGACGCGCTTAAAGGTGGTTTTGGTGGGTTTGATCCTCGAGGGATCTATACCCATTTTGCGCACTGTATCCTGATAGAGCAGGTTCAAGCTGCTGTCGCCGTCCATAAGGACTCGAGTGAGGTGGAATCCGTCGATGATGGGGTCTAGGACCAATGCGGCAGATCCGCCATGACGGATACTAGTGGGGTCGTCCATGCGATCGAAAGTGATCGGACAAGAGGACCATGGGTTGAACTTTGGGGCGACAGGTTCTATCGCATAGACGTCCCTTAGTGGATGCTTCCGTTCCCTCTTAGGAATGTGGGTTGCGTATATCATGTTCACCGTCTTCGCTTGTGAGGGGAACCTCTTCTGTCCTCCAGTGTTCGGCGGCTGGGGCTCCTCCTCGTCATCACTATGCAGCCAATTGTCCTTGTTTTTAGCATTCAACTTGCTAGCCTGCTTGAACACCCAGCATTCTCTGTTGGTATGATTGGCTGGCTTATCGGGGGTGTCGTGGATTTGACACAAGCGATCGAGTATGCGGTCCAAACTGGACAGGCCCGGAGTACTTCTTTTGAATGGCTTTTTCTGCTGACCGGATCTAGAGCCTCTGAGTCCAGCATTGACTGTCGTATCATCGGTGTTATCGCCGTTGTTGCGGTGCTTTTGTCTGTTACGACGTGGTCTGCCATTGGCATCTTTGGTATTCGAAGTGCCCGGATTCCTTGATGTATTGTTGCTGCGAGCTAGCCAGCTATCCTCGCCCGCGCAAAAGCGGGTCATGAGTGTCGTGAGGGCTGCCATAGATTTCGGCTTTTCCTGGCCGAGGTGCCGGGCGAGCCACTCGTCACGGATGTTATACTTGAATGCCGCTAAGGCCTCTGCATCCAGACAGTCGACAATTTGGTTTTTCTTAGTTAGGAACCATGTCCAGGATTGCCTGGCCGATTCCCCTGGTTGCTGAGTTATATGGCTCAAGTCATCAGCATCCGGTGGTCGCACATAAGTGCCCTGGAAGTTGTCAAGGAATGTGTCTTCCAAATCCTCCCAACTGCCGACAGAGTCTGCTGGCAAGCTATTCAGCCAATGCTGAGCTGGTCCTTTGAGTTTTAGTGGGAACTACTTGATGGCATGCAGATCATCACCGCGAGCCATGTGGATGTGAAGGAGGAAATCCTCAATCCATACAGCGGGATCTGTCGTACCATCATACGGTTTGATATTTACGGGTTTAAAAGCCTCCGGGAATTCGTGATCCATAACTTCATCAGTGAAGCATAGGGGGTGTGTGGCGCCTCTGTGCCGGGCTATATCACGACGTAGTTCATATGAGTCTTGTCTGTTCTATTCGGCCCAGCCGGATTTACTTTTAGTGTGTCCGGCGTGACGGTCATCGTCCCGTGTTGGCGCGCGCCCCTGTGACCCGTATATTGACCTTGCATGTTTTGCTCTGCTGTCCAATACGTCTCGCAGGTCCCGTGTGTTTCCCCGGGCCTTGATATTTTTGATTGAGTGGCGGCGGGGTGCAGGTTGAACTTCAGCCTGAAATGCCTCTCTGGCTCGGTCACGCGGTGGCCGATCAGCCGCATCGTACACTGGTGATGGATGTTTCAATGTTTCCTCCTCGAGGTGAGGTAGCAACCTGCGCTTTGGGTAACTCTTGGAGGGGCGCTCGAGTTCGTATTCCTCGGCCGCAAGGACTTCGGTCCATCTGTCTGCTAGCAAGTCTTGATCAGCTTGAAGCTGTTGTTGCTTTTTCTTCAGGCTATTTGTTGTGGCCATAAGCCAGTGCTTGAAGCGCTCCTGCTCGATGGGGTCCTCATGCACGATAAATTCTTCGTCGCCGACGCTCACCTCGTCTTCGGAGAGAGGCATGTAATTGTCCTCCTCCGATTCTCCATCTGCTGCCTGCTCTGGAGGGCTGCTTGTTCACTCTCCCGCTCTAAATCGTGCTGGGGGGATTGTTGTTGTCTTCGGCACTATCCGGAGTGTTATTGTCTCTTGTACCGGTATCACTACTTTTGCTATGGCGGGACTTAGAGCGGCGCCGCTGACGTCGGCGCTTGGGTTGCTTCTTGGAGGGGTCATCCTCCGCTGTCTCGTCGCCATTGCATTCTTTGGGGGTGTATATATATATATATACATACATAAACACTATTCTGATCACGGGATCAAAATAATATTCTGATCACAACCTGACCTGCCCCGCTAGTAGTACGTTGAACTTCCCTGTGAACTAGGTTGAACTTCCGCCAAAATTGCCCAAATGGGGCTTGCGATATACCGTTGGAAAGCTATGGACCCCAATATCATGACCCAACTTAAATTTTTGGCAAAATATAAGCGGTTTAAGAGCAGTTTTGAAAACCGTTTTTTCTGTGCACAAAAAACGTGAATCGTATTTTCGATCGCATTTCTAAACCGTTTATCGGAATGAGGCATATAATATGGCATTGGAAAGCTACTGCAAAACCTCTCCTTCCACGTGTTGAAAGTTTTCTCTAATTCCCTATGGTTAAAGAGTAATTTGAAAATACATAAAATTTCGTAAATCGAACAGCTGCGTTCGTTTTTTCGATGTCATTTCTAAACGGCTAATCCAATGGAGGCATATGATATGGCGTTGGAAAGCTTATGAAAATGCACTACTTTTTCATCTAGGAAGTATTTTTATAATTTTGAATGGTTTAAGAGTAATTTAAGAAATGGTTCAAGTCCTACCGAGTTCGTATTTTCGAGCTAATTTTTTAACCGTGCGTCCGAATGCAGCAAATGATATGGCGTTGGAAAGCTTGAACAAATGCGAAACTTTTCTATATATATATTGTTTCTCCTAATTCATTACGGTTTAATGTCAGTTTTGAAAATGGCTATAAACGTATTTTCACCGTAATTTTTACAAACTTTATCGGAATGGGACAACTAATATACCGCTGAAAAGCTAAGGAAAATGCGAAACTTTTTCATGTTCATAGTTTTCTCTGATTCCTAGCCGTTTTCAAGTAATTTCGAAAATGGCAAGATCATTCGTTCTGCCTTTATCGCGAAACAGATTCTTCGAAAATGCACCGCGTGAAGAACCTGAACTTCTCGGCGAATGTACCTGAACTTCACTCTGTTTTTCACGTGATTTTTTTGCTCGTAGCTCTCCATCCACTGCTCGTAGTTCTCCATCCACTCACGAGAATTGAGCAAATGACATACCGTTGGAAAGCAGCTGTAAACATGCAACTTTTCCGTGTTGATCGTTTTTTCATACTCGTGACGATTTTAAACGTTTTTCATCTAAAATTCATCAACTGTAGTAATTGAACTTCCTGCTGTTTTCAGTTGAACTTCTGTGACGTATTTTCGTTTGTAATTTTCTCATACATCATCAGTGTTACACAAATGATATTTCTTTTGTACAAATCTCTCTCACAATAATTTTTTGAACTTTCTCTGACGAAGGCCTTGAACTTGTAACAACAAAACTTTTAGTGTTTGGTTTCTTATTCTTTTTTTAATACAACATGCACACCGTGTAGTACATGAACTTCTGGCAGTGATCAACCTGAACCTCTCTCGGTTACGTGAAAATATTTGAGTTTTTTAATGAATTTTTCATCTGATTTTTCTTAATCTTTTTTTATGAATTTTGAAGCGCTCTATTTTTAATAGTTGAACTTCTTGTTATTTTATTTTTGGACTTCTTGTTTCCATTCTTTAATAACGAGGAAAATCTGAGTTTTCTATAATCATTGAACTTCTCCATCTTTTTAATATGGCCTTCCTGGTTTTATTTCTTAATCTTTTTTATGAAATTTTGAAGCGTTATATTATTAAAAGTTGAACTTCATGTTTTTGAATTTTTGAACTTCTTGTTTCCATACTTTAATAACGAGGAAAATCTAAGTTTTCTATAATCATCGAACTTCTCCATATTTTTAATATGGACTTCCTGGTTTTATTTATTAAATTTTTTATGAAATTTTGAAGCGCTCTATTATTAAAAGTTGAACTTCTTATTATTTTAATTTTTGAACTTCTTGTTTCATTCTTTAATAAGGAGGAAAAATCTGAGTTTTCTTTAATAAAAAGAATTTTTGAACTTCCGAGGGAAGAGCACTTGAACTTCTAGCAACAAATTTTAAACTTTGCCTTTTTTATTCTTTTTTTCTCATATGAAATGCACATCATGTAATACGTGAACTTCCGATAGTTATCAATTTGTACTTCTCTGTGTTTTGGTTTAAAAAACAAGAAAAATCTTTTAAAACTTTTTTTAGTTTTTTCTTTTTTTTATTTGAACTTCTTCATTTTATTATTTAGTAACGAATCAACATACAAGTTTTTTTTACCTTCGAACTTTTTTTTACTTTGAACTTCTTAGAAAAATATGGTTTTACGTAAG
Organism: Triticum urartu; assembly: GCF_056163025.1. Lineage (NCBI taxonomy): Eukaryota > Viridiplantae > Streptophyta > Magnoliopsida > Poales > Poaceae > Triticum > Triticum urartu. The sequence continues at coordinate 143,133,916 of NC_141879.1, read as the reverse complement.
CAAACATTTTTCAAGGATTTTTAAATTTGAACTTCTAGTTTTTTTACCTTCTCGGTTATTTGAAATTGAACTTCTAGGGTTGTCAGATTTAAACTTCTACATTTTTTTGACCTCTTGGTTATTTCAAATTTTCTAGTTTTTAATCCATTTTTTATAAACTTTTTTTGGAGTGCTCTGTTATTTTGAGTTGGCCTTCTCTCTTATCGTTTGTGAAACGAGAAAAATCAAACTTTTAAATTTTTTGGTTATTTTTTAGAAACGAGAAAAATCCATTTTTTATGAGCATCGAACTGCACTGTTATTTTAATTTGACCTTCTTGATTTTACTTTTTAGAAATATGGAAAATTTATTTCTTTACGTAGACATCGAACTAATGTGTTATTTCTTTTACAAAAGGAAAATTTAATTACTATTAAATTTATTTATTTCACATATGTAAATATTATTTCCGGAGGTTTCAACCAAAAATATCTTGGCTTTTGCATTTAAACTGATCATATGAGCAAACACCGAAAAGAGCACACTCAACGTTTAGATGAACTTTTTCTCTCGTAGCTGTACATGAACCTTATTTCGTTTGCACTTGACCTATTTGGGGAAACAAACAGAATGAAACATATGAAGCCTCTGTCAAATGAACATACAAAATAGTAATAAAAATCGCACTTTTCTCCATAAACATTTTTTCTTGAACTTTGGTCTATGCTACATAGGGATTTCAGGGAAGGGATTAGATGATTTGGTCGTTAGGTCATAGGAAAGAGGAGTTTGACCACCGTGGACTACTGCTCGTGATGGAATCGGCCTCCTGGACGCTGCAAGGCTGGACTGAGCACCCTTTGCGCCGGAGGTTTGGGCGCTGGAGGTTGGGTGTGGGAGCCGGCGCCGGAGTTAGGGGCGGCGGTGGTGCCAAATGTTGGGCCAGGAGCAGCGGCCTAGGGAGTTTGGGGCAGGCAAGGGGACGCCGGAGGTTAGCGTGGGGTGGTAGGTGGGCGGGAAGGAATCGCTGCCCCTAACAGCGGCGGCAGGCAACAGGCGGCGGATCTCCACGGCAGGAGGCCGGGCAGCGCGCAGGGATGACACATGTCCAAAGAGCGGAGGTGGTGCGGAGTAGTCGGGTCCCCGGGGTGGTGGTTGCGGCGTCGGGGAAGAAGCATAGAGGGAGGTGGGGGTGGGCCATAGCAGGTGTTGGAGGTCGTGGGGGCGCGTCTCCGGCGGCATTTGCCTGTGGAGGGAAGAAGGTCGTGGTGGCCATTGGAGGAAGGCCGCAGCGGCAGGTGGAGCAAGTTCGCGCTCATGGAGGTGGCCCGATCCAGGGCGAGGGATGGACGTGGCGGCGCGATCCATGGTGAGGGACAGTGGAGGCGGCTTGATCCGGGAGGGGCGAGGGATGGTGGAGGCAGTGAGGGGCGAGGGACGGTGGAGGCGGCCCGATCCGGGGCGAGGGATGGTGGCGGCGGCGCGATCCGCGGCGAGGGATGGTGGCGGCACCGATTGGGGGCGGTGGCGCGTTCCGTGCTGCGGCGGCGGCTGGGGGCGGTGGAGCTTCCTACCCGGGTTGGGGGCGCGTGATCGAAGATGGGGACGATGGGGTGGGTCGTGGGGATCGGTTGGGGTCGATGGTGGGTAGGTGGGCTTTTTTCGTTCTCGGGAGTTCGGGAGGAACCCCATCGGGCCCTTATAGGGGCGATCGTGATCCAAATAGTTATTCTAATCCCAGGATTAGAATAGTGTTGTCCTATATATATATCATATGATGAGGTGGCGGTCCAGCGCCCTGTGGGCGGTGGTTCCTGTTCGTCTCCTGCATCATCGTCCATACCGTCGATGTCTTCGAAGTCGAAGTTGAGCATGTCGGTTAAATCATCGACGGTGGCTACTATGTGGGTGGTGGGTGGGGAGCGAATTTCTTCATCGTCCGCATCCATTCTAGTCGGACATAGTTCGGCCAAGGTTCCCCTGACAAGGAGAGAGACCTTAATGAATTTAGCACATCGCCGAAAGGTGAGTGCTGAAAGATATCCGCGAAGGTGAACTCCATGATCGGCGCCCAATCGGATTCGATAGGCACGGATGCAGGCGGCTCGGAGTCCGTGGCCGGAGACGAATCCTCTGGTTCGGCAACACGACTCTCGTAATGGGTGAAGTCAGTATCCGGCTCCATCGCCACTGAGAGTACGGCCTCCGGGGCGGGGCCTATCCCTCCGTCCTCGGATGGCGCAATTTTCTCCGGATTGAAGGCTAGAGTAGTTGTAGGTGGGATCTCCTGAACACTGTCCGATGGCAGAGCTAAATCATGCTCCTAGTGATCGTGCGGCGCACCTGACATGGGCTCGAATCCATCAAAGATCAAGTCTCCGTAGATGACGGCAGTGTAATTTAGGTTTCCGAATCTCACCTGATGGCCAGGGGCATAGCTCTCGATCTGCTCTAGATGGCCAAACGAGTTGGCCCGCAGTGCGAAGCCGCCGAATACGAAGATCTGCCCGGGGAGAAAAACCTCACCCTGGACCGCATCGTTACCGATGATCGAAGGAGCCATCGAGCCTTATGGTGACGACACAGTGGAACTCTCAATGAAAGCACCAATGTCGGTGTCAAAACCGGTGGATCTCGGGTAGGGGGTCCCGAACTATGCGTCTAAGGCGGATGGTAACAGGAGGCAGGGGACACGATGTTTACCCAGGTTCGAGCCCTCTCGATGGAGGTAATACCCTACGTCCTGCTTGATTGATCTTGATGATATGAGTATTACAAGAGTTGATCTACCACGAGATCGAAGAGGCTAAACCCTAGAAGCTAGCCTATGGTATGATTGTTGTTGTCCTATGGACTAAACCCTCCGGTTTATATAGACACCGGAGGGGGCTAGGGTTACACAGAGTCGGTTACAAGGGAGGAGATCTACATATCCGTATTGCCAAGCTTGCCTTCCATGCCAGGAAAGTCCCATCCGAACACGAGACGAAGTCTTCAATCTTGTATCTTCATAGTCCAACAGTCCGGCCAAAGGATATAGTCCGGCTGTCCAGAGACCCCCTAATCCAGGACTCCCTCAATGAGAGACGGTTATTCATTTAAATCAGAGAATAATGGTTGTTCTATTTATATGAGTAATATCTTTTATGGTCATGCACCCTTGATGAGTGGTCTATTTTTATTAATCTCGATAATGGTGATACACATATTCATAGTATTGAAGCCAAAAGATATAAGTTTAATAATGATAGTGCAACTTATTTGTGGCACTGCCGTTGAAGTCATATTGGTGTAAAGTGCATGAAGAAACTCCATGCTGATGGGCTTTTGGAATCACTTGATTATGAATCACTTGATGCTTGCGAACCATGCCTCATGGGCAAGATGACTAAAACTCCGTTCTCTGGAACAATGGAGCGAGCAACAGACTTGTTGGAAATAATACATACTGATGTATGCGGTTCGATGAGTGTTGATGCTCGCGGCGGGTATCGTTATTTTCTAACCTTCACAGATGATTTGAGCCGATATGGGTAAATCTACTTGATGAACATAAGTCTGAAACATTTGAAAAGTTCAAAGAATTTCAGAGTGAAGTGGAAAATCATCATAACAAGAAAATAAAGTTTCTACGATCTGATCGTGGAGGTGAATATATGAGTTATTAGTTTGGTCTTCATTTGAAACAATGTGGAATGGTTTCGCCACTCACGCCACCTGGAACATGATGTCACTTGAAGCTACGTCGGTATTTCCCCAAAGAGGAAGGGATGATGCAGCACAGCGGCGGTAGGTATTTCCCACAGATATGAAACCAAGGTTATTGAACCGGTAGGAGAACCAAGCAACACAACGTAAACAACACCTGCACACAGATAACAAATCCTCGCAACCCGACGTGTTAAACGGGTTGTCAATCCCTTCCGGGGAACGGCACCTCAAGATAGGCAAACGGACATGAGGTAAATTTGTAGTAGATTGATAGATCGAACGCCAAATAAATAAGAATAAATTGCAGCAAGATATTTTTGGATTTTTGGTTTAGTAGATCCGAAAATAAAGGCAGATAAAAGAAGATCGCAAAGGAAAATAATATGAGAAAGAGAACCGGGGGCCGTAGGTTTCACTAGTGGCTTCTCTCGAGAAAAATAGCAAAGCGGTGGGTGAACAAATTACTGTTGGGCAATTGATAGAACTTCAAATACTCATGACGATAATTATATAGGCATCACGTCCAAGATTAGTAGACCGACTCCTGCCTGCATCTACTACTATTACTACACACATCGACCGCTATTCAGCATGCATCTAGTGTATTGAGTTCATAGAGAAATGGAGTAATGCAATAAGAACGATGACATGATGTAGACAAGATCTATCTATGTAGAGATAGACCCCATCGTTTTATCCTTAGTAGCAACGATACATACGTATCGGTTCCCTTTCTGTCACTGGGATCAAGCACCATAAGATCGAACCCGCTACAAAGCACCTCTTCCCATTGCAAGATAAATAGATCAAGTTGGCCAAACAAAACCCAAATATCGGAGAAGAAATACAAGGCTATAAGCGATCATGCATAAAAGAGATCAAAGAAACTCAAATACTTTCATGGATAAAAAGATAGATCTGATCATAAACTCAAAGTTCATCGATCCCAACAAACACACCGCAAAAGAGTTACATCATATGGATCTCCAAGAGAGCATTGTATTGAGAATCAAGAGAGAGAGAGAGATGAAGCCATCTAGCTACTAACTACGGACCCGAAGGTCTACAAAGAACTACTCACGCATCATCAGAGATGCACCAATGGAGGTGGTGAACCCCATCCGAGATGGTGTCTAGACTGTATCGGGTGGTTCTGGACTCTATGGTGGCTGGATGAATATTTCATCGACTCCCCTAGGGTTCTGGAAATATTGGGGTATTTATAGAGCAAAGAGGCGGTCCAGGGGCACCCGAGGTGGGCACAGCCCACCAGGGCGCGTTTGGGCCTCCTGGCGTGCCCTGGTGGGTTGTGCCTCCCTCGGGGCACCCCCTAGGCGCAGCCAGGGCCCGTTGTGTTCCTTTTTTCCCATAAAAATTCTCCGTAAAGTTTCGTGGCATTTGGAATCCATTTGATATTGATTTTCTGCGATGTAAAAAACATGGAAAAAACAGCAACTGGCACTTGGCACTATGTCAATAGGTTAGTACCAAAAAATGATATAAAATGATTATAAAACATCCAAGATTGATAATATAACAGCATGGAACAATCAAAAATTATAGATACGTTGGAGATGTATCAGCATCCCCAAGCTTAACTCCTACTCGTCCTCGAGTAGGGAAGTGATAAAAACAGAATTTTTGATGTGGAGTGCTACCTAACATGTCATATCATTTTTTTTATTTATAGCATGGACATTTGGAATTTTATATTGTTCAAAGCAATAGTCTAGTTTTGACATGATAATTTAAATACTCAAGCATATCAACAAGCAAAAACGCCTTTCAAAATATCAACGCTAAAATAAGCTATCCCTAGCCATCATGCTCAACCATTGATCCATTCATGAAACACACTCGCATATTAGCTATGTTTAGTACTCAAGTACGATCATATTGCCTCCTAGTTGCTGCTTTTTATAAGAGAAGATGGAGACTCAAATTCAAAATAAAAATTGCATAAAGTAAAAGAAAGGCCCTTCGCAGAGGGGAGTAGGGATTCGTAGAGGTGCCAGAGCTCACAGCGAAAAACTTAGAGATAAAAACATTTTGGGAGGTGTATCCATCCCACCAACAAAAACGACTTAGAGTTCCCAATACTTTCCACGCATAGATATATCATAGGCGGTTCCCAAAAACAAAATAAAGTTTTTTCCTTTTTCCACCATAATTTCACTTTCCGTGTCTAACCGTATCCATGGGTGCCCTACAAACCAACACTTTCCAAGGAATTTATTATTTGACAACATAAAGTAAATTCATTTTTTTGCATTTTGGGAATGGGCATCCCTAGTACCTTTGCCTTACTATCATGCAATGACAAGTGAATAAACACTCATCTTGATAATAACACATCTAGCATGGAAAATATTAGCCACCACTCACCGCTTCGCAAGCGAAACAAACACACAAAAGAGAAGTTTTCTTTTGAAAATTAGAGATGGCACATGCAAATTTGCTTAGAACGGTAAAAGAATACCGCATATAGGTAGATATAGTGGACTCATGTGGCAAAACTGGGTTAAAGGTTTTTGGGTGCACAAGTAGTGATCATACTTAGTGCAAAATGAAGGCTAGCAAAATATTGGAAGCGACCAACTAAGAAACGAGTAATCTCATAAGCGAGCATTAAGCATAACTAACACCGAATAATGCACCATAAGCAGCGTATAATTTCATTGCATAACTATTGACTTTCGTGCTTGCATAGGGAATCACAAACCTTAACACCAATATTCTTACTAAAGCATAATTACTCATCAAGATGACTAACATATCACATCATCATATCTCAAAACTATTACTACGAATCCCGTTTATTTTGACTAATGATATTCATGAAAGTTTTTAATATATCCATCTTGGATATCTACCACTTTGGGACTAATTTTCATGTGTTGCTTTTGACAAGCTCAAACAAATATAAGTGAAGATCATGAGCATAATATTTCTTTCTCTCAAATTAATTTAACTGAAGCAAGAGAGAATTTCTTGAAAATTTTAATAACTCTCAAATAAATCGAAGTGAAGAAAGAGAGCATATCTTCAAAAATACTACGCACACCACCCTCAAAAAGATATAAGTGAAGCACTAGAGCAAGTCCATAGCTCATAAAAAAATTAAGTGAAACATAGAGAGCAATTCTAACAAGTCATGACATAATTTTGGCTCTCTCAAATAGGTGTGTCCAGCAATGGATCAAGACTTAAAGCACAGAATAAAGCAAGCAAAGACTCATATCATACAAGACGCTCCAAGCAAAACACATAGTATGTGACAAATAAAAATATAGTTTCGAGTAAAATACCGATGGTCGTTAGAAGAAAGAGGGGATGCCACTCGGGGGCATCCCCTAGCTTAGTTGGTTGCTCATTTTTGGATAATAGCTTGGGATGACGGGGCATCCCCAAGATTAGGCTCTTCTACTCCTTATTCCTTCATCATCATAAGATAAGCCAAAACTTGAAAACTTTAATCACACAAAACTCAACAAAACCTTCATGAGATCCGTTAGTATAAGAATAATAAATTACTACTACAAGTCCTATATCAAACCAACTAATATTTCGTTCTTGTATTATATCTAATGTATTCCAACTTTTCTATGGCAAAAACGCATCAAAGAAAACCATAGAGCCATCAGAATAAGCACACAACACAAAGAAAATAGAATATGTCAAAACAGAACAGTCTGTAGCAATCTGACTATTTCAAATACTTCTGTAACTCCAAAAATTCTAAAAAAATAGGTTGATCTGAGAAATTAGTATATTGATCTACTGCAAGTGGAGTGGGTATTTATCGCCCTCTGGTAAAAAACTGAAAATTAATTTTGTGAGCACAAATGTTTCTGTTTTTCTGCATGATTAAACAACTATCCCCCAAGAAGATCCTAGAGGCTTTACTTGGCACAAAAACTAATTAAAACATAAAAAACACAATCATAACAGTATCATAATTGTGCTAACACACAAAAACAGGAAGCAAAAAGTAAAAATAAATTTTATTCATTGGGTTGCCTCCCAACAAGCGCTATAGTTTTACGCCCTTAGCTAGGCATAAAGCAAGGATCTAAGTTTTGTCTTCCGAAGTTTTGGCAACTCTTGTAAGGGTTTTCTCAAACCCAGGAGGCTCTTTACGCTTCCCCAAATTCTCCGGAAAATAAACCATCTTAAGATCCAAAATATCCAATCGCTTGTTGGAAAGATTAATTAAGGTATTCATGCGATTGATACTACCATTGAGATGTTTGAGGGGTTCGTTATATTTTTGTCATTCAACCATGTGTTTATGCAAATTACCAAGCCTGTCCAACATTTGAACTCCCTCTGGGGTGAATGTAAACCCCTTCTTTTGAGGTGGTATCCCCAAAATTCCTTCTAAAATTTCATAGGCAGCATTGGTATCATATCAAGCTCAATAAAATTCCCTTTAGATGCAAAATCTATGAGTTGTGTATGATGCAAAGCCAATCCTATGTAAAAATTATGAAGAAAGACCTTAGCGTCCCCCTTTAAATTATAAATATGATAAGATTCCATAAGCCTATACCAAGCATCTTTCAAATTTTCTCCTTGTCTTTCCTTGAAGTAAAGCACTTCAAAATCTGGTGACAAAGGAGGAGTAGGCACGCTAGCCATTATGACTAGAAAGCGAAAACACGGATAGATCTGACGAGAAAACGGAGAACAAAAAAAGAGAGGCGAATAAAATGGCAAATTTTTGTGAAGTGGGGGAGAGGAAAACGAGAGGCAAATGGAAAATAATGTAAATTTCAAGGAGATGAGATTTGTGATTAGGAACCTGGTATATGTTGAAGATCCTCCCCAGCAACGGCGCCAGAAATTCCTTTTGATGTCGCTTGAAGCTACGTCGTTATTTCCACAAAGAGGAAGGGATGATGCAGCACATCGGCGGTAGGTATTTCCCTCGGATATGAAACCAAGGTTATCGAACCAGTAGGAGAACCAAGAAACACAACGTAAACAACACCTACACACAAATAAAAAATTCTCGCAACCCGACGTGGTAAAGGGGTTGTTAATCCTTGCGGGGTACGGCGCCTCAAGATAGGAAAACGGACGTGAGGTAAATTTGTAGTAGATTGATAGATCGAACGCCAAATAAATAAGAATAAATTTTAGCAAGATATTTTTGGGTTTTTGGTTTAGTAGATCTAAAAATAAAGGCAAATCAAAGTAGATCGCAAAGGCAAATAATATGAGAAAGAGACCCTGGGGCCGTCAGATTCACTAGTGGCTTCTCTTGATAAAAATAGCAAAGCGGTGGGTGAACAAATTACTGTTGGGCAATTGATAGAACTTCAAATACTCATGACGATATCCAGGCAATGATCATTACATATGCATCAAGTCCAAGATTAGTGGACTGACTCCTGCCTGCATATACTACTATTACTCCACACATCAACCGCTATCCAGCATGCATCTAGTGTATTAAGTTCATGAAGAAACGGAGTAATGCAATAAGAATGATGACATGATGTAGACAAGATCTATCTATGTAGAGATAGACGCCATCGTTTTATCCTTAGTAGCAACGATACATACGTGTCGGTTCCCTTTCTGTCACTGGGATCAAGCATCGTAAGATCGAACCCACTACAGAGCACCTCTTCCCATTGCAAGATAAATAGATTAAGTTGGCCAAACAAAACCCAAATATCAGAGAAGAAATACGAGGCTATAAGAGATCATGTATAAAAGAGATCAAAGAAACTCAAATACTTTCATGGATAAAAAGATAGATCTGATCATAAACCCAAAGTTCATCGATCCCAACAAACACACCGCAAAAGAGTTACATAATATGGATCTCCAAGACACCATTGTATTGAGAATCAAGAGAGAGAGAGAGAGAGAGAGAGAGATGAAGCCATCTAGCTACTAACTATGGACCAGAAGGTCTACAAAGAACTACTCACGCATCATCGGAGAGGCACCAATGGAGGTGGTGAATCCCATCCGAGATAGTGTCTAGATTAGATCTGGTGGTTCTGGATTCTACGACAGCTAGATGAATATTTCGTCGACTCCCCTAGGGTTCTGGAAATATTGGGGTATTTATAGAGCAAAGAGGAGGTCCAGGGGGCACCCGAGGTGCGCACAACCCACTAGGGTGCGCCTGGGCCTCTTGGCGCGCCCTGGTGGGTTGTGCCTCCCTCAGGGCACCGCCAGGCATAGCCAGGGCCCGTTGTGTTCCTTTTGGCCCATAAAAATTCTCCGTAAAGTTTCCTGGCATTTGGACTCCATTTGATATTGATTTTCTGAGATGTAAAAATTGGAAAAAACAGGAACTGGCACTTGTCACTATGTGAATAGGTTAGTACCAAAAAATGATATAAAATGACTATAAAGTGATTATAAAACATCCAAGATTGACAATATAACAGGATTGAACAATAAAAAATTATAGATACGTTGGAGACATATCAGAACACCACAGCGTAATGGTGTGTCCAAACGTCGTAACCGTACTTTATTAGATAAGGTGCGATCTATGATGTCTCTTACTGATTTAGCGCTATCGTTTTGGGTTTATGCTTTAGAGATGGTTGCATTCACGTTAAATAGGGCACCATCTAAATCCGTTGAGACTACACCATATGAACTGTGGTTTGGCAAGAAACCTAAGTTGTCGTTTCTTAAAGTTTGTGGTTGCGATGCTTATGTGAAAAAGTTTCAACCTGATAAGCTCGCGCGAACCCGAAGGAGAAATGTGTCTTCATAGGATACCCAAAGGAGGCTTTTGGGTACACCTTCTATCACAGATCCGAAGGCAAGATATTCGTTGCTAAGAATGGATCCTTTCTATAGAAGGAGTTTCTCTCGAAAGAAGTGAGTGGGAGGAAAGTAGAACTTGATGAGGTAATTGTAACTTCTCCAGAATTGGAAAGTAGTTCATCACAGAAATCACTTCCAGTGATTCCTACACCAATTAGTGAGGAAGCTAATGATGATGATCATGAAACTTCAGATCAAGTTACTACAGAACCTCGTAGGTCAACCAGAGTAGGATCCGCACTAGAGAGGTACGGTAATCCTGTTGTGGAGGTCATGTTACTTGACCATGACGAACCTACGAACTATGAGGAAGCGATGATGAGCCCAGATTCCGCAAAATGGCTTGAGGCCATGAAATCTAAGATGGGATCTGTCAGGGATATACCCCGCGGTATGACCCGGACGGACTTGGCGACTCAATGGCGACCCGCCTGAATATTACAACTCACTGGTGACCCGGCGGAGGGGTCAGACGGATGACAAGGCCCAAGGCCTAGTAGGCTGGTTCAGGTGATGGTGGGCCGGCTTAAGAGGAAAGTCATAAGGAATATTCTCCTACAAAGGAAGCAAGACTAGGACTCCACTTGTAATAGAGTAATCCTAATCCTACTAGGACTAGTCATGTAACCCGCCCCTTCAACATATATAAGGAGGGGCAGGGCACCCCAAGAGGTACAAGAAACAATCTCTAGGGCTAGACACAAAGGGGGAGCCGGCTTATGCGGCGACTCTCTCGTGAGTATAATGAGATCTAGCCACAAACAGCATGTAGGGCTATTACCGGATGATGTTTCCCGGGCCCCGAAGCTGTCTAAATCCTTGTCTTGTGTTGCGTCTCTTGATTCCGCTCAACCCCTCTCAAGCTACTACAAAGATGCGTTGGCCTCATGACTAAGTCCTCACACTAGGACATCTGCTGTGACAATTCCACGACAGTTGGCGCCCACCGTGGGGCTCGCGCACGGTGGTGTTGAGTTTCTTGGAGGGATTTTTCTCAAGGATCGAGAAATTCGCAATTTTCCGGATGAAGAAGAGCCGGTTGGGAAGGATCTACATCAGCGATGAACAGTCGGAATTTCATATACAAGATTTGAGATTGAGGCAAGCTAGGGTTGCATAAATCGCCGCAGGCGCTGTGTTGATCCGCCAGCCAGATCGTTTTGAAAGGCCACCGCAAGTTGCCGATCAGAGAGGGTTAACAGATTCTGGTGCAGTAGTCCGAATATTACTCTGTACACCAGAACATACTGGATCAAGTCCCGCGGCAGCGTTCGGTGGCAGCCTGTTTTTCACTAGTGCGTTGACACCCCGTGTGTTTTTTGTTGTTGTTGCTGACGCCGGGTGACTCTGTGTGTTTTGTTTGCTTTTGCTCGTATGACTTCCAAACCATATCGGTGGACTACTACTAGTGGAGACAAGAAAGTACTATAGCATGGAGTTGTGAGAGCTAGAGATCCCAACTGGGACATAACCTATGGAGGAAGAATCAGATCAATAATGCACCGGTGTGCACCGCCCCGTACAAGCTCCAACAAACCGCATGATTAAGCTAGGAGTTGGAACCGGGTCGCGCTAGCAAACCACGTCCGCACCGGCTTCTAAAAATTCCGTTTGAAATTCGTATGTCCGTCACCTGCGGGTCAATTGATCTCATTTTCCTAATCAGTGACGTGATGCGTAGGCTAATCAGAATATGAGTTGGACATGGTCTTTACATATGCCAGCCAATTGATTGGTCAAATGATACTAGTACTCTGGGTCAACGTCAAATCCATCAGAAAGGAGCCTCCCTGGGGTAGTACTTGCAGATCGCGTAAAACAGATCATGGCCTCGCCGTTGCATGGAACGACCGTCCGGGTCTTACGCGTCATCTCCGATTTACAGAAGCTTGTCAACAAGCGCTACGTCACCTCCAACACGCTGAGCCGCCGGCAACTGTCTGAGTCGCCGCCCCGTATGAGAACAAAGTGTGGACTTTGGTTGACTTGCCCGATGATCGGCAAGCAATAGAGAATAAATGGATCTTCAAGAAGAAGACTGACTCTGATGGTAATGTTAATGTCTACAAAGCTCAACTTGTTGCAAAAGGTTTTCGACAAGTTCAAGGAGTTGACTACGATGAGACCTCACCCATAGCGATGCTTAAGTTTGTCCGAATCATGTTAGCAATTGCCGAATTTTATGATTATGAAATTTGGCAAATGGATGTCAAAACTGCATTCCTTAATGGATATCTTAATTAAAGAAGAGTTGTATATGATGCAAACAGAAGGTTTTGTCAATCCAAAAGGTGCTAACAAAGTGTGCAAGCTCCAGTGATCCATTTATGGACTGGTGCAAGCCTCTCGGAGTTGGAATATACGCTTTGATAGTGTGATCAAAGCATATGGTTTTATACAGACTTTTGGAGAAGCCTGTATTTACAAGATAGTGAGTGGGAGCTCTATAGCATTTCCAATATTATATGTGGATGACATATTGTTGATTGGAAATAATACAAAATTTCTGGATAGGATAAAAGGATACTTGAATAAGAATTTTTCAATGAAAGACCTTGATCAAGCTGCTTATATATTGGGCATAAAGTTGCTATTTATATTTCCTTATATCATGATAAATTTTTATTATTCATGCTAGACACTACAGGAATCAGGCACTTTGTCGTCTGCCATGGCTGACAGCAAAGGCATGCATGACTGATGGCAAAGGCCTTTGTCGTCCGCCAGCAGACGACAACAGGTTTGGCTGAATAGGCTATGACAAAGGGCTCTTTGCCGTCCGCTGACGGCCAGCAAAGTTGAAACGCTCTTTGCCGTCCGTTGGCTGACGTCAAAGAGCTCGGACGGCACAAGTGCCAGGTTAGGTCCGTTAAAGGGTTAACGGTGTGCTTTGCCGTCCGCTGGCGGATGGCAAAGACAATCGCACATTTGTTGTCTGCCAGCGGATGGCATCGTAGCGAAATAGGCAAGCCCCAGGACGCTCTTTATCATCCGCCAACAGACGGCAAAGTGACCAAATAGGCCGGCCAGTGTCCCAGGTTGCACAGGTAGCTGCCACATGTCAGCTTTGCTATCTGCTGGCTGATGGCAAACCTCTTTGCCGTCTGCCAGCGGATGGCAAAGAGCCTGTATAGCCCCTGTTTTTCTGTTTTTTTCTTATATTCATTCAATTTCAACACACAAGTTTGAACACACAAATTTCACAACAGACATATGACATATCCAACAAACAAGTTTCATCATACATACATAACCAACACATAGTTCCATCCATACATAACCAACACATAGTTTCATCGCATTGTTCATCCAACACCTATCCATCCGTCCATATAACTAGTCCTACATTGTTCAGCGATACAAAAGAAAAGCAGAAAGGGAACACTCCATCCATGCAAGCTTCTGTGAAGTAAATGAAATCTGCAAAATGGGAAACAAGAAAGTTAGGACAAGAAAACTAGAAGAAGAAGAAGAAGAAGAAGAAGAAGAAGAAAATGAAGAAGAAGAAGTAAGCATACTTAGGTAAAATGGAGCTAACCTAGGTAATTATGCCTTTTTTAGTGAACAAAGCATATTATGCCATTTTTTATATAAAGTAGCTAAGTATAGGTCATTATTGAGCTAACCTAGGTAACTAAGCATATTAGAGCTAACTTAGGTCATTTTGGAGAAGAAGGAGAAGAAGAACACTAGAAGAAGAAGAAGGTTTTTACCCTTTTCCTTCTCATTCTTCTTCTTTTATTCTTTCTTTTTCTTCTCTTTCTTCTTCTATTCTTTCTTTTTCTCCTCTTCCTTGTTTTTCTTCTTCTCATTCCTTATTTGTGTCATTTTAGAGCTTACATAGGTAATTATGCCATTTTTAGCTAACTAAGCTTATTATGTCAATTTGGAGGAAATTAAGATAAGTATAGGTCATTTTTGTGCTAGCATAAGTAATTATGCCATTTTTTAGCTAACGTAGGTAAAATGGATCATTCTGGAGCTAACCTAGCTAAAATGGATCATATTGGAGCTAATGTAGGTAAAATGGATCATATAGGAGGTAACCTAGGTAAACTTGCTCATTTTGGAGCTAACCTAGGTAAAATAGATCATATTGGAGCAAACCTAGGTCAAATGGGTCATTTTGGAGCTAACTTAACTAATCATGCCATTTTTTAGTTAACTAAGCATATTATGCCATTTTTGACATAAGTAAGCTAAATATAGGTCTTTATTTAGCTAACCTAGGTAACTAAGCATATTAGAGCTAATTTAGTTAAATATAGATCATTTTGGAGCTAAGTAAGCTAATTATGTCATCTTGTAGGAAGATTGGCTAAGTCTAGGTCATTATGGTAACCACTTTGGAGGAAATAAAGCTAAGTCTAGGTGTTTATGCATTTGGTAGGCAAAACACTAGAGAAATGTTACCGTCATCACGGAGGTGAAGGCCCGGTCGGGTTTACGCCAGTATCAGACGGTGAAGGGCCGGTCGGGGTTGCGCCACCGCGAGACAGAGAAGGATCGGTCGATTCTTGTCGGGAGGCATGATGCACCAAAGATCATTTGCAATGTCTCGTTAGCATGATGCAACTGAAATGTGAATACTAGTAACTAATGACCATTCAAATGAAACCCACCGTGTCCGCTATAGCAATCTGAGGCATCGGCAGAGGGGTCTGACCATTTTTCTCGCACACGGTCTGCACATTTTGATTTCACGAGTCGGTGATATTAGTTAGTAATGAAACAAACATTACATGCATGATTTGGCTAGTAAGCAGGAGAAACTTACCATGAGGAGCTCGTATAGGGCCCGGTGAGACGCGTCATTATGCTTCCTCTCCTCCTCCAGCATCCTAGCCGTCTTCTGCTCCAGCTCGGTCTTCGTCTCCTTGGCCTGCCTGTTTGCCTCCACCAGAAGCTCCTGGGCCTAGCCTCGATGGCGAGGTCCACTGGCCATGGGCGAGGCGGCATGTCAGGAAGAGACCTCACGTGGCGCTTCTTGATCTCCGCGAGACTGCTAGGACACCGTATCAGTCCATCCCCAATGGCTACCGAGCCATGTCTCCTCCCATCACCAGCTAGCATCACGAGCTCTGTACCAAAAGGACTCTGGCTCAGGTTGAAGTCATCCCCTTTTGTCGCCTTCCCCCAGTCTATGTACCTCATGAGCTTGTTGTGGGAGGAGATGTTGGTGAACCTCTCTGGGTGATCGAGATCATCCTCAAAGAATGCCTTTGCCTTCTTGAGCGGGGCCATATGGGCCATGGCATAGAGGTCGTATAGCGGTGGCACTTCCTTCTTGTTGTGTCTCACATAAAAGAGAGGAACAACATATTAGTTCAGGGCTGAAGCTAGCATGAAGAATTAAATTGCATGAATCGTTAAGGGATGAAACCACATACCCAGTGATCCCCGTACTCAAACAGGTTGGATCTCCCTTGATGGTGTGGCACACCTCGCATTTTGGAACGCGTATCCCTGGCCTTGTTGTGTTTGGCTAGCCATTGGGGAGAGCACCACTCATCCATCAACGCCTCCCAACAGTCCATCAAATCCGCACACCATCTCGGGGGCACCTAAGTTTGGCAAAGAGAAATTTCACCGCTACGCCTACGAATGAAATCAAGGAAACTAAGTACAAGGCCTTAAGAATAGTTAATTACCTTCATGTACTTCTCCTTACTCAGATACTTGAGGCGGCACTTCTTCTTGGGCCTCCTAATGTTATTCAAGGCGTAGTAGTCTCGAACAGCCTGCACCCTAGCCTCGTGCCGTAAGTTCTGAAGTAGGCGCTTGCACTCGGCTTCGAGAACCCTAGCCGCCTCCGCCTCATGTTCCTCAGCAACCCTGTAGAAGATCTACAATCGAACAAGACAACATTGATTAGTACAATCACTAGGCAATGTTGATTTTTAATTCTGTAAAGTAGAAATTACCCAAAATCGCGCGTCACAATGTCGGCCACCGTCTCGCACACGACACCGTGAACCCTCTCCTCTGGCGGGGCCGGGGCAGCCACGTACAGCTCCCAGCTCATTGCTAGCTGTGGAGCCTGACCCTCACCGGGCAACGTGACCCACCCCGGGAAGTGGTGCCGGACTAGAGTACCAAGGACCCGGTTGGGCCTACAGACTCTTTTGGGGTGTATCCAACCCCTACAGTATGACAAGGCCAACACATTAGATATTAATTTGAAGAAACATGAAGGAGAAAGGTTAAAATAGAGTAAATGCACTTACTTCTCCCGTTAGGCTGAATCAACCACCTCTGATCGTGGGACGCTGGCACGGCCGGGAACTTCATACCACCATGGTGGTACACCTTCTTGCCCTGCTCGACCATCTCGCCATTGCTAAAACTATCATCAGACCAGGTCTCCTCGCCATTAGCATGGCCACTAGTCTCCGGAGTCACCTGGGACGAAGACTCTGGGACCGGAGTCTCGTGGGACGAAGACTCTGGGGCCCGAGTCTCCTGCGACAAAGGCTCGACGACATGAGGCTCGTCAGCCCAAGGCTCATGGACCGGAGTCCGAGACGGGTCCAAGTCTAATGGCTCCACCTGAGACGGAGCACTCTGATGGTCCGGAGAATTAGCTTCGGGTGGCGCGAGGAAGGCACAACAGCCTTCCTACCTCTCGCGCCGCCACGTCCACCTCTAGATCCCCTCTTCGTCTTCCCCCGACCTCTCGCGGCAGAAGAAGAAGGGCCCGCCCGTGTCTCCATGTTGTCTATGAGTGCTCTATGAAGCTGCTGGGGTGGAATATAGCCACCCCTCCCAGCACGCGCCGAGGAAGAAGGAGGCTCAGAGCGCTCTCGACCCGTGCCCACCATCTGTCAACACCTGCAATGACAAAGAGTAAACGAAATTAGTACAGCATAAACATAATAAAAAATTTGGTGGGTGAAAACAACACCTAAAAAATCCATCAAAAACCCCTTTCTGTTATTTCAAGCTTTACAAGTATGCCATATTTGGTTATCTTGCCAAGTATCATCTCTTGGAGAACAAGATGACATCACCATCACACTAATTAACCTAACTAACCTAGAAACTAACCTAGAAGCTAACCTAACTAACCTAGTCTAAAACAACTAACCTAACTAACCTAGAAAATCTAAATAACCTAGAAAATCAAACTAACCTAACTAACCTAGTCATCTTCTCCTCTTTTTCTTCTTCTTATTCTCCTCCTCCTCCTCCTCTTCTTCTTCTTCTTCTCCTTCCCCCTTTCTACTTATTCTACTTATTCTACTTTTCTTATTTTTTCATCTTTTTTCCACTTCCTTTAATTATGACTATTTAACTCAAACCTAACACTAACCTAATATAATTAAACCTCAACTAATTAAACCTAAACCTAAACTAAAAAAACTAAACCTAAACTATTTAAACTAAATAACCTAAACTAATTAAACTAAATAACCTAAACTAATTAAACCTAAACTAACTAAACTGAAAAAACTTAAACTAAATAACCTAAACTAAACATAAAAGAAAAACAGAAAAGAAAACAGGGGCAGGGGCTCACCGTGGGGGGCGGCAACGGGTCGTGGAGGGGTGGCGACGGGCGGCGGCAAGGCGGGGTGGCGACGGGGCTTCGGTAAGTCGGGGTAGCGACGGGGCGGGGAGGGGGCGGCGACGGGCGGCGCTCCTCGGGGGAGGGGGGGTTGACCCGCAGCTGCGGCGGGGAGGCTCGGGAGGGGGAGGGGAAGGAAGGTAGGATCGGTCACGGTGCGGGGAGGGGGCGGCGACGGCACGGGGAGAGTGCGGCGACGACGCGGGGAGGGTGCGGCGGCGGCGCGGGATGGCACGGGGGGGATAAAGAGGAGAGAGAGACAGAGAGAGAGGGCGACGGCGGGGCACAACCGTTAAGTCAATTCATAAGATTTGCCGTCCGCAAGCTCTTTGTCGTTAGCTAGCAGACGGCATACAAATCTTTGCCGTCCACTAGCAGACGGCAAAGAGGGGCCCCGTTAGGGGTTGAAAGCCAGTGGGCCACCCTCCCACTTTGCCGTCCGCTAGCAGACGACAAACAAGCTCTTTGCCATTCACTTGTTCTTTGCCATCAGCTTTCTGTAAGCTGATGGTAAAGACCTTCTTTGCCGTCAGCTAGTACACGACAAAGATCCTAATTCCAGTAGTGCGAATTGTATTAATCAGAAACTTAGTACTGTTGGGGAACGTGATGGCAGCTGGAACTATGTTGGTATTTCCCCAGAGAGGGAGGCATGATGCAGCACAGCGGCGGTAGGTATTTCCCTTAGTTATGAAACCAAGGTTATCGAACCAGTAGGAGAACCAAGCAACACAACGTAAACAGCCCTTGCACACAAATAACAACACCTCGCAACCCGACGTGTTAAAGGGGTTGTCAATCCCTTTCGGGTAACGGCGCCAGAAATTGGTGTGTGACGGTAAAAAGGTTGTAATAGATTGGATAAATAGATCACAAATAAAATAAAGTGCAGCAAAGTATTTTTGTATTTTTGGTTTAGTATATCTGAAAATAAAAGCAAGGAAAAAGTAGATCGCAAAGGCAAATATATGAGAAATAAGACCCAGGGATCGTAGGTTTCACTAGTGGCTTCTCTCGAGAAAAATAGCAAACGGTGGGTGAACAAATTACTGTTGGGAAATTGATAGAACTTCAAATAATTATGACAATATCCAGGCAATGATCATTACATAGGCATCACGTCCAAGATTAGTAGACCGACTCCTGCCTGCATCTACTACTATTACTCCACACATCGACCGTTATCCAGCATGCATCTAGTGTATTAAGTTCATGAAAAAATGGAGTAATGCAATAAGAATGATGACATGATGTACACAAGATCCGTTTATCTATATGGCGGTAGGTATAGATATCATCTTTTTATCCTTAGTAGCAACGATACATACGTGTCGGTTCCCTTTCTATCACTGGGATCAAGCACCATAAGATCGAACCCACTACCGGGCACCTCTTCCCATCGCAAGATAAATAGATTGAGTTGGCCAGACAAAACCCAAATATCAGAGAAGAAATATGAGGCTATAAGAGATCATGCATAAAAGAGATCAAAGAAACTGAAATACTTCCATGGATATAAAAACATAGATCTTATCATAAACTCGAAGTTCATCGATCCCAACAAACACACCGCAAAAGAGTTACATCATATGGATCTCCAAGAGACCATTGTATTGAGAATCAACAGAGAGAGACGAAGCCATCTAGCTACTAACTACGGACCCGAAGGTCTACAAAGAACTACTCACGCATCATCGGAGAGGCACCAATGGAAGTGGTGTACCCCTCCGTGATGGTGTCTAGATTGGATCTGGTGATTCTAGACTCTGCGACGGCTGGATGAATATTTCGTCGACTCCCCTAGGGTTCTGAGATTTTTGGGGTATTTATAGAGCAAAGAGGCGGTCTGGGGGTGCCTGAGGTGGGCACAACCCACCAGGGCGCGCCAGGACCTCCTGGCGCGCCCTGGTGGGTTGTCCCCTCCTCGGGACTCCCCCCAGATGCAACCAGGGCCCATCTGCTTCCTTTTGGCCCATAAAAAATCATTGTAAAGTTTCATGCCATTTGGACTTTGTTTCATATTGATTTCCTGCGATGTAAAAAACTGGAACTGGCACTGGGCACTATGTCAATAGGTTAGTACCAAAATGATATAAAATGATTATAAAATGATTATAAAACATCCAAGATTGATAATAAAACAGCATGGAAGAATCCAAAATTATAGATACGTTGGAGACGTATCAGCATCCCTAAGCTTAACTCCTACTCGTCCTCGAGTAGATAAGTGATAAAAACATAATTTTTGATGTGGAGTGTTGTTCATCAAGTCATATCATATTCTTTTCTTTATAGCATGGAGACATTTGAACTTTTATGTGATTCAAAGCAATAGTCTAGTTTTGACATAATAATTTAGATACTCAAGCATATCGACAAGCAACCATGTCTTTCAAAATATCAATGCTAAAATAAGTTATCCCTAGCCCATCATGCTCAAACATTGATCCATTCATGAAACACACTCGAATATTAACTACACCCAATACTTGAGCACGATCATATTGCCTCCTAGATGGTGCTTTTATGAGAGAAGATGGAGACTCAAATTTGAAAATAAAAATTGAATAAAGTAAAAGAAAGTCCCTTCGCAGAGGGAAGTAGGGATTTGTAGAGGTGCCAGAGCTCAAAGCGGAAAATTTGAGATAAAAACATTTTGGGAGTTGTATCCATCCCACCAACGAAAACGACTTAAGAGTTCCAAACACTTTCCATGTTAGATATGCTATAGGCGGTTCCCAAACAGAAAATAAAGTTCATTCCTTCTTCCACCATAACTTTCACTTTCCATGGCTAGCCGTATCCACGGATGCCCTCCATACCAACACTTTCGAAGGAATTCATTATTTGACAACATAAAGTAAATTCATTTCTATTTTTGCATTTCGGGAATGGGCATCCCTAATACCTTTGCCTTACTCTCGTGCAATGACAAGTGAATAAACACTCATCTTGAGAATAACACATCTAGCATGGAAAATATTAGCCACCCGTTAGCGTTCCGCGAGCGAAACAAACACACAAAAGAGAAGTTTATTTTGAAAATTAGAGATGGCACATGCAAATTTGCTTAGAACGGCAAAAGAATACCGCATATAGGTAGATATAGTGGACTCATGTGGCAAAACTGGTTTAAAGGTTTTGGATGCACAAGTAGAAGTCATACTTCGTGCAAAATGAAGGCTAGCAAAAGATTGGGAAGCGACCAACCAAGAAACAAATAATCTCATAAGAAAGCATTAAGCATAATTAACACCAAATAATGCACCACAAGTAGGATATAATTTTCATTGCATGACTATTGACTTTCGTACTTGCATAGGGAATCACAAACCTTAACACCCATATTCTTACTAGAGCACAATTACTCATCAACATAACTCACATATCACATCATCATATCTCAAAACTATTATTAAGAATCAAGTTTATTTTGTCCAATGATCTTCATGACATTTTATTTACTTTATCCTTCTTGGATATCTATCACTTTTGGACTAATTTTCATGAGTTGCTTTTCATAAGCTCAACCAACTATAAGTGAAGATCATGAGCATAACAAATTTTCTTTCTCTCAAAATAATTTAATTGAAGCAAGAGAGAATTTCTTAAAAAATTTACTAACCCTCAAACAAATCTAAGTGAAGCAAGAGAGCATTTCTTCAAAAATAAGAAAGCACACCGTGCTCAAAAAGGTATAAGTGAAGCACTAGAGCAAGTCCTAGCTCATAAAAGATTTAAGTGAAGCATAGAGAGCAATTCTAACAAGTCATGACATAATTTTGGCTCTCTCAAATAGGTGTGTCCAAAAAGTATTGATAACTTAAAACACAAAATGAAACAAGCAAAGACACATATCATACAAGACGCTCCAAGCAAAACACATCTCATATAACGAATAAAAATATAGTCTTGAGTAAAACACCGATAGTTGTTGGAAGAAAGTGGGGATGCCACTCGGGGGCATCCCGAAGCTTAGTTGGTTGCTCATTCTTGGTTAATAGCTTGGGATGCAGTGGCATCTCCAAGCTTAGGCTCTTACATCCTTTCTTCATCCATCGTAAGATAACCCAAAACTTGGAAACTTCGATCACAGAAAACTCAACAAAGCCTTCGAGAGATCCGTTAGTATAAGAATAATAAACCACTACTATAAGTGATGTATCAAACCAATTCATATTTTGTATTTGTATTATATCTACTGTATTCAACTTTTCTATGGCAAAAAATCATCAAATAAAACCATAGAGCCATCGAAATAAGCACACAACACAAAGAAAACAGAATGTGTCAAAACAGAATAGTCTGTAGAAATCTGACTATTTCAAATACTTCTGTAACTCCAAAAACTCTAAAAAATAGGAAGACCTGAGAAATTTGTATATTGATCTACTTCAATTGGAATGGGTATTTTATCGCTCTCTGGTAAAAAACGAAAATTAATTTCGTGAGCGCAAACTTTTTGTTTTTTTCAGCAAGATCAAACAACTATTGCCCAAGTAGATCCTAAAGGCTTTACTTGGCACAAAAACTAATTAAAACATAAAAAACACAATCATAACAGTATCATAATTATGCTAACACTCAAGAACAGAGCAAAATAAATTTATTCATTGGGTTGCCTCCCAACAAGCGCTATAGTGTTACGCCCTTAGCTAGGCATAAAGTAAGGATCTAAGTTTTGTCTTCCGAAGTTTTGGCAACTTTTGTAAGGGTTTTCTCAAACCCGGGAGGCTCTTTACGCTTCCCCAAATTCTCCGGAAAATAAACCATCTTAAGATCCAAAATATCCAATCGCTTGTTGCAAAGAGTAATCAGAGTATTCATGCGATTGATACTACCATTGAGGTGTTTCAGGGGTTCATTATATTTCTGTATTTCAACCATATGTTTATGCAAATCACCAAGTTTGTCCAGCATTTGGGCTCCCTCAGGGGTAAAATGAAACCCTTTCTTTTGAGGTGGAATTCCTAGGATTCCCTCTAAGAGTTCATAGGCAGCATTGGCACCAAGTTCAATAAAATTTCCTTTAGCGACGAAATCAAGAAGTTGTCTATGGTGCAAAGCCAATCCTATGTAAAAATTACAAAGCAAAACCTTGGCATCCCCCTTCAAGTTGGAAGTACGATACAATTCCATAAGCCTATACCAGGCATCTTTCAATTTTTCTCCTTGTCTTTGCTTGGAGTATAAGACTTCAAAATCTGGTGACAAAGGAGGAGTAGGGACGTTGGCCATCAAGACTAGAAGGCAAGAGAACGGCGACAGGAAAAAGGGAGGCGAATAAAATGGCAAATTTTTGTGAAGTGGGGGAGAGGAAAACGAGAGGCAAATGACAAATAATGTAAATTGCAAGGAGATGAGATTTGCGATTAGGAACATGGTATATGTTGAAGATCCTCCCTGGCAACGGCGCCAGAAATTCTCCTTGATGGCAGCTGGAACTACGTCGGTATTTCCCCGAAGAGGGAGCGATGATGCAGCACAACGGCGGTAGGTATTTCCATAAATTATGAAACCAAGGTTATCGAACCAGTAGGAGAACCAATCAACACAACGTAAACAGCCCCTGCACACAAATAAAAACACCTCGCAACCTGACGTGTTAAAGGGGTTGTCAATCCCTTTCGGGTAACGACGCCAGAAATTGGTGTGTGATGGTAAAAAGGTTGTAATAGATTGGATAAATAGATTGCAAATAAAATAAAGTGCAGCAAATTATTATTGTATTTCTGGTTTAATAGATCTAAAAATAAAAGCAACGAAAAAGTAGATCGCAAAGGCAAATATATGAGAAATAAGACCCGGGGCCGTAGGTTTTGCTTGTGGCTTCTCTCGAGAAAAATAGCAAACAGTGGGTGAACAAATTACTGTTGGGCAATTGATAGAACTTCAAATAATTATGACGATATCCAGGAAATGATCATTACATAGGCATCACATCCAAGATTAATAGACCGACTCCTACCTGCATCTACTACTATTACTCCACACATCGACCGCTATCCAGCATGCATCTAGTGTATTAAGTTCATGACAAATGGACTAATTCAATAAGAACAATGACATGATGTAGACAAGATCTGTTTATCTATATGGTGGTAGATCTAGATCTCGTCTTTTTATCCTTAGTAGCAACGATACATACGTGTCGGTTCCCTTTCTGTCACTAGGATCAAGCACCGTAAGATCGAACCCACAACATGGCACCTCTTCCCATTGCAAGATAAATAGATCGAGTTGGCCAGACAAATCCAAATATCGGAGAAGAAATACGAGGATATAAGAGATCATACATAAAAGAGATCAAAGAAACTCAAATACTTTCATGGATATAAAAACATAGATCTGGTCATAAACTCGAAGTTCATCGATCCCAATAAACACACCGCAAAAGAGTTACATCATATGGATCTCCAAGAGACCATTGTATTGAGAATCAAGAGAGAGAGAGAGATGAAGCCATATAGCTACTAACTACGGACCTGAAGGTCTACAAAGAACTACTCGCGCATCATCGGAGAGGCACCAATGGAAGTGGTGTACTGATAACCCACAAGTATAGGGGATCGCAATAGTTTTCGAGGGTAGAGTATTCAACCCAAATTTATTGACTCGACACAAGTGGAGCCAAAGAATATTCTCAAGTATTAGCAGCTGAGTTGTCAATTCAACCACACCTGGAAACTTAATATCTGCAACAAAGTATTTAGTAGCAAAGTGATATGATAGTAGTGGTAACGGTAGCAAAAGTAAAGTTTTTGGTATTTTGTAGTGATTGTAACAATAGCAACAGAAAAGTAAATAAGCGAAGAACAACATATGGAAAGCTCGTAGGCAATGGATCGGTGATAGAGAATTATGCCGGATGCGGTTCATCATGTAACAGTCATAACCTAGGGTGACACAGAACTAGCTCCAATTCATCAATGTAATGTAGGCATGAATTTCGAATATAGTCATACGTGCTTATGGAAAAGAACTTGCATGACATCTTTTGTCCTACCCTCCCGTGGCAGCGGGGTCCTAGCAGAAACTAAGGGATATTAAAGCCTCCTTTTAATAGAGTACCGGACCAAAGCATTAACACATAGTGAATACATGAACTCCTCAAACAACGGTCATCACCGGGAGTGGTCCCGATTATTGTCACTTCGGGGTTGCCGGATCATAACACATAGTAGGTGACTATAGACTTGCAAGATAGGATCAAGAACTCTCATATATTGATGAAAACATAATAGGTTCAGATCTAAAATCATGGTACTCGGGCCCTAGTGACAAGCATTAAGCATAGCAAAGTCATAGCAACAACAATCTCAGAACATTGTGGATACTAGGGATCAAACCCTAACAAAACTAACTCGATTACATGATAAATCTCATCCAACCCATCACCGTCTAGCAAGTCCACGATGGAATTACTCATGCACGGCGGTGAGCATCATGAAATTGGTGATGGAGGATGGTTGATGATGACGATGGCGACGGATTCCCCTCTCCGGAGCCCCGAACGGACTCCAGATCAGCCCTCCCAAGAGGTTTTAGGGCTTGGCGGCGGCTCCGTATTGTAAAACGTGATGAATCCTTCTCCCTGATTTTTTTCCCCAAAAGTGAATATATAGAGTTGGAGTTGAGGTCGGAGGAGCTCCAGGGGGGCCCACGAGGTAGGGGGCGCGCCCCCCACCCTCGTGGCTAGGGTGTGGGCCCCCTGGTCTTGATCTTTTGCCAGTAATTTTTATTATTCCCAAAAATACGCTCCGTGGAATTTCAGGTCATTCCGAGAACTTTTGTTTCTGTACATAAATAACACCATGGCAATTCTGCTAAAAACAGCGTCAGTCCGGGTTAGTTCCATTCAAATCATGCAAGTTAGAGTCCAAAACAAGGGCAAAAGTGTTTGGAAAAGTAGATACGACGGAGACGTATCAACTCCCCCAAGCGTAAACCTTTGCTTGTCCTCAAGCAATTCAGTTGAGAAACTGAAAGTGATAAAGAAAATCTTTTACAAACTATGTTTGCTCTTGTTGTTGTAAATATGTAAAGCCAGCATTCAAGTTTTCAGCAAAGATTATGAACTAACCATATTCACAATAATGCTTAGGCCTCATGTTTACTCATATGAATGGCATAATCAACTAGCGAGCAATAATAATAAATCTCGGATGACAACACTTTCTCAAAACAATCATAATATGATATAACAAGATGGTATCTCGCTAGCCCTTTCTGAGACCGCAAAACATAAATGCAGAGCACCTTTAAAGATCAAGGACTGACTAGACATTGTAATTCATGGTAAAAGAGATCCAATCAAGTCATACTCAATGTAAACTAACAGTAATGAATGCAAATGACAGCGGTGCTCTCCAACTGGTGCTTTTTAATAAGAGGATGATGACTCAACATAAAAGTAAATAGATAGGCCATTCGCAGAGGGAAGCAGGGATTTGTAGAGGTGCCAGAGCTCGGTTTTGAAATAGAGATGAATAATATTTTGAGCGGTATACTTTCATTGTCAACATAACAACCAAGAGATGGCGATATCTTCCATGCTACACACATTATAGGCGGTTCCCAAATAGAATGGTAAAGTTTATACTCCCCCTCCACCAACAAGCATCAATCCATGGCTTGCTCGAAACAACGAGTTCCTCCAACTAACAAGAGTCCCCGGGGGAGTTTTGTTTGCAATTATTTTGATTTGATTTTCATAAAGCATGGGACTGGGCATCCCGGTGACCAGCCATTTTCTCGTGAGTGAGGAGTGGAGCCCACTCCTCTTGAGAATAACCCGCCTAACATGGAAGATGCAGACAGCCCTAGTTGATACATGAGCTATTCGAGCATATAAAACAGGATATTTATTTGAAGGTTTAGAGTTTGTTAGATACAAATTTACTTGGAACGGCAGGTAGATACCGTATATAGGTAGGTATGGTGGACTCATATGGAATAACTTTGGGGTTTATGGAGTTGGATGCACAAGCAGTATTCCCGCTTAGTACAGGTGAAGGCTAGAAAGAGACTGGGAAGCGACCAGCTTGAGAGCGACAATAGTCGTGAACATGCATTAAAATTAATCAACACTGAATGCAAGCATGAGTAGGATATAATGCACCATGAACATAAATATCGTAGAGGCTATGTTGATTTTGTTTCAACTACATGCGTGAACATGTGCCAAGTCAAGCCACTCGAATCATTCAAAAGAGGATACCACCCTATCATACCACATCACAACCATTTTAATAGCATGTTGGCACGCAAACTAAACCATTATAAGCTCCTAGCTAATTAAGCATGGCACAAGAAACTATGATCTCTAGTTGTCATTGCAAACATGTTTATTCATAATAGGCTGAATCAGGAATGATGAACTAATCATATTTACAAAAACAAGAGAGGTCGAGTTCATACCAGCTT
Source organism: Triticum urartu (assembly GCF_056163025.1). NCBI lineage: Eukaryota > Viridiplantae > Streptophyta > Magnoliopsida > Poales > Poaceae > Triticum > Triticum urartu. The sequence continues at coordinate 143,106,428 of NC_141879.1, read as the reverse complement.
TTCTCATCTCAGCCAGTCCATCATATATCGTCATAATTGCCTTTCACTTGCACGACCGAATGATGTGGATAATAATAATAGTGCACGTGCATTGGACTAAGCTAGAATCTGCAAGCATTCAATAAACAGGAGAAGACAAGGCAATATGGGCTCTTTTGTCAGATCAATAATAATGCATATAAGAGCCACTTCAACAATTTAATCATGGTCTTCTCTTGTCGGCCCCCAAAGAAAAGAAAATAAATAAAACTATTTACATGGGAAACCTCCCAACAAGCAGAAAGAAGAACAGGAAATCTTTTTGGGTTTTCTTTTTAATTACTACTACAAGCATGGAAAGTAAACTAATTAAAAGCTACAACTAATTTTTTAAGGTTTATCAAACACACAAGAAGAAAGCATAAAAAGGAAATAAACTAGCATGGATAACATAGTGAAAAAAGTATGAGCACCGACATTTAGAAATGAGTGTGTGAACATGAATGTAATGTCGGTGAGAAATACATACTCCCCCAAGCTTAGCCTTTTTGGCCTAAGTTGGTCTATGGCCACGGTTGTCCTGGCGGATATCCATAGTAATAGTTGGGGTCGTACTGCGAAGAAGAAGACTCTGATTGCCACTAGTTGGCAATCATCTCCGGATCCCACTTGTAATTAGACTGTCGTGGAGGATCAACTTGTGGTTCCGACTCTGGCTTTCTGGCTGATGTATGGTTCCGGTGGGCGTGAATAGCCTCCAACGAAACAAGGTACTTGCCTGCAGATAAATCAAACAAGGAAGGAGCAGGCAGGGTAATAGTCTCAGGATGATGTTTATCAAAGAACAATTTGTATTTGAGATCATTTCCCCTATTCTTAACAATAAAATCGTGTGCTACCATACTCTTATAATCTAAATAAATAGGAGGCAGCAATTTTTCTTCCTTCTCATAATGCCTAATAGGTATGTTAAAATGTGCAGCTAGGCGCGAGGTGAAGATGCCTCCAAAGACGGGGCCCTTAGTACGGTTAAGATTTAACCGCTTTGCAATAATAGCACCCATGCTGAATGTATCATCATGAAATAAGGCGTGGCACAAAATAACAATATCAGGGGCACTCAGGTTTCCACAGTTTCCGCGCCGAATTAAGCATCTACTAGAAAATATAGCAAAGTAACGTAGAACAGGAAATTGTATGCTAGTAGTTCGTGCATCGGAAACCTTCCTCGTTTCCCCTACAGTGATGGTATCAATAAAGCCATCCACATCGCCGCAATATGGTTCTTCTATGATGCCCTCGAAAGGGATCAAACAAACCCGACAAAAATCACGAAGTGACATCTCCTTATGCTCATCATTTAAATAAAACTCCACCGAAGGTGGTGAGCTCCTGGCATGGAAATGAAAGTTTTGCACAAAGATATTGGTGAGTAAGAGATACTGTTCGCGCTGGTCCTGGAGGAAGGCGGCGAGGCCTGCATTCTCTGCCAATTCATAGAAATCATCATAAATCTCGGCTGCTCTCAAGAAATCATCACAAGGCCATTCACATGGCCGAACCTCCGTGATACGAGGCAGATTATATTTGGGCTTCTTTGCTTCTTCCTTTTGCTTTTCCTTCGAGCTTCGGCTCGATGAGCCCCTCAAAAATCTCTTCATTGTTTTCTGAAAAAATCTGAAATTTTTAGTAACTTCAAAATAAAAGTAAGCCAAGCTCAACAAAATTGATAGCAACTACTCCTACAAGTGCCTAGAGCCTATATCATGCATTAGAAATACTTGGAACCATATAAATTTGACATGCAAGCTCAAGAACAGGGTCACCTAGGCAGCAAAAATATGCAATGAATAAAGCACTAGAACAAAAACTAATTGGACCAATGGAGGAGTCACATACCAAGGAACAATCCCCCAAAGCAGTTTTGTGAGAGGTGCTTTGAGCAAGGAGATCGAAAATGGCAGCAAAATGAGCTTGGACTCAGGTTTGAGCTGGCTAATGGTGTTTGTGGGAGGAAGAAGGAGTGTGTGGGTGCAGGAATAAGTGGAGGAGGGCCACCGTGGGCCCACGAGGCAGGGGGCACGCCTAGGGAGGTAGGGTGCGCCCTCCACCCTCATGGCCAGGTGGATGCCCCCCTTCTGTGTTCTCAGTGCCAAATATTCTCAAATATTCTAGAAAAAATCATATTTAAATTTCAGGGCATTTGGAAAACTTTTATTTTCGGGGTATTTTTATATTGCACGGATAATTCAGATAACAGACAGAAAATAATATTTTAATTTTATTTAATATAAATAATAGAAAGTGGAAAGAGGGTACAGAGAGTTGTGTTTTCTAAATTCATCCATCTTATGATCATCAAAAAGAATCCATTAACAAGGTTGATCAAGTCTTGTTAACAAACTCATTCCGAATAACATGGAACCGGAGAATTTTCGAATAACACTAGGTTACCTCAACGGGGATATGCACATCCCCAACAATAAGAATATCATATTTCTTCTTGACAATAGGAAGAGGAAATTCAAAACTTCCAAAAATAATCGATGAAATTTTTCCAATAGAATTGATACTGTGGACTTGTGGCTGTTTCCTCGGAAAGTGTATCGTATGCTCATTACCATTAACATGAAAAGTGACATTGCCCTTGTTGCAATCAATAACAGCCCCTGCAGTATTCAAAAAGGGTCTTCCAAGAATAATAGACATACTATCGTCCTCGGGAATATCAAGAATAACAAAGTCCGTTAAAACAGTAACGTTTGCAACCAGAACAGGCACATCCTCACAAATACCGACAGGTATAGCAGTTGATTTATCAGCCATTTGCAAAGATATTTCAGTAGCTGTCAACTTATTCAAATCAAGTCTATGATATAAAGAGAGAGGCATAACACTAACACCGGCTCCAAGATCACATAAAGCAGTTTTAACATAGTTTCTTTTAATGGAGCATGGTATAGTGGGTACTCCTGGATCTCCAAGTTTCTTTGGTATTCCACCTTTAAAAGTATAATAGCAAGCATGGTGGATTTCAGCTTCCGGTATCTTTCTTTTATTAGTAACAATATCTTTCATGTACTTAGCATAAGGATTCATTTTGAGCATATCAATTAATCGCATACGCAAAAAGATAGGTCTAATCATTTCAGCAAAGCGCTCAAAATCCTCATCATCCTTTTTCTTGGATGGTTTGGGAGGAAAAGGCATGGGTTTCTGAACCCATGGTTCTCTTTCTTTACCATGTTTCCTAGCAACAAAGTCTCTCTTATCATATCGTTGATTCTTTGATTGTGGGTTATCAAGATCAACAACAGGTTCAATTTCTATATCATTATCATTGCTAGGTTGGGCATCAACATGAACATTATCACTAGTTTCAGGTTCATTACCAGATTGTGTTTCAGCATCAGAAATAGAAATATCATTTGGATTCTCAGGTGTTTCGGTAATAGGTTCACTAGAAGCATGCAAAGTTCTATCATTTTTCTTTTTCTTCCTCTTAGAAGGACTAGGTGCATCTATATTATTTCTCTGAGAATGTTGCTCGGTTCTCTTAGGGTGGCCTTCAGGATACAAAGGTTCCTGAGTCATTTTACCAGTTCTATAGCCACTCTAATAGCAAAATCATTATTCTTACTATTCAATTCATTGAGCAAATCATTTTGAGCTTTAAGTACTTGTTCTACTTGAGTGATAACCATAGAAGCATGTTTACTAATAAGTTTAAGTTCACCTTTGACATTAGCCATATAATCACCCAAGTGTTCAAGCATATCAGCACTGCATTTTAATTCTCTACCAAAATAAGCATTGAAGTCTTCTTGCTTAACCATAAACTAGCGGAGTGACCCGCGCATTTGCGCGGCTAGATTTGCATGTTGTTGTGGTTATATTTTTGTGTATTTTGTCATATTATTAGTCCTTTTAGCAAACAATTACAGTTTCAAAGAAAATTTGCAGCCTAAATGCACGACATAGACACTTATTTGGTTACCACTTAGATAACATATTTATAAAATATTCTCTCTGGGTCAGTTATTCTATCTAACTCACTCTCGACATAGTTTGTTCTTTTTTATATCATGAAAATATAGTTCTGGATATCAACACAGTTTATTACACATGACTTGGGCCTCTTCGGAACGCATTGATTTAAATGCATTTTAGGTGTAATACACATGAATTGCTATGTGTAGATCATTCTGGTATTGCACATAAAAAGATGATTTGTTAAGAGGATGCTCTTGGATGCAGCATACAAAAAATAGAAAATTTTAGATGAGGGGTTACTTGATTAGAGACATGATGTAGAAGGAAAGAAAGGGGATGCATTGAATTTGAAAAGATTTGCCAATCAGATTAGATTTTATGAATTGTTTTGTTTCATCAGAAAAATTGTCAAAAAGCTGCTAAACTTTCTATGCAACAATTTAATTTTGGTTTGCTTGCATGGTGCAGACTTTTGCTATTATTTTTTACTTTTTATACTGTATCATCATTTAGTTTTCTTCTGTGATGCGAATAGTATGCTTCTCTTTTATGGGGACTCTTTGATTCATGTTCTTATTAAAATATTATTAAAACAATGGAAGTTTTAGGATTTTCATATATAATTTTTAATCCAACCCATATCTCTCTGAAAGATTTTTTTTCTTTTTGCATTCCTGGGAAATCAAGTCGATATCACACTGTAGTATGTGCTTTTCTATTTCTATGTTTATCTTTCCTGCGAGTCAAAAATACCCTAATTAAATTTGGCATTACGAATGTGTATGTCCTACAGAATGTAAATTATTGCTTCAAGGACTGCTTGTCATGGGCATTTTTTTACATAAGCCTGACTCAGACGTGCTCCCCAAGCATGAATACAGTGTGAGTCCCAGGCCGATCTATATATATTACGAAAAATCACAAAGAAAAATTACCTATACATAGGAGTCCAATCTTGTGCTGCTGGTGCATATCGATGCCGCATAGGAGTTCATCCTATCTCTCTGTTGTGTTCAAAAAATCATATCTCCCTGCCCGGCTGAATCGCTAAAGTCCATCATATCTCCGTTCCCTTCCAAATTAGGCCATCATATCTCTGAAACAGATCTTGATGTATTAAGCTAATGGCGGCATCTTAAGGAAATAGTGATGGCGAAGATCAAATTACACAGTTGGCTTCTCCTAATCTATAAGCATCGATATCCGATATCTTAACTGAATAACACATGTACGGTTCCATGTAATATTTCCAGGAATCACTTTTCAATAAGAAAGTATTTGAATTGGCTTAAATTAGTTGAATCTGCAAGATAACAACTTAGAAATAATTTATCTCAAAGATAATGTTCGTTTATTGGAATAAAAGAAATTTTGCACACATGCCACAGGGACATTAATTTTTGTTCATATATATCAATTTATGGGTGACATATTGTTACAGTTCTCCGTGGATTGCTTCTCCTAAGTCCTAACTGTATTATTAGGCTCTACACCATGTAATTTTGGAATTAGACGTAGGATGTGTTTATGCTAGAATAGTTTAGCAAAAGGATTTGCTCATTCCCCATCCTGAACATTTTGAAAAGCCCCATGACCACCTAATTCAGCTCACCCGTTAGTACGACCATGCTCTTAAACTGGGAAGTTAGTTCCAGTAGTCTACCGAACTGCCTCTTTACTTTTACGCAATAACAAAAGTGAGAAATTTCTGCTCAGCAATTCAACATATGAAAGGATTAATTAAGGCAAAACATATCAATGAGAATGTTGACTCAAAAATTGAAGGGATGTGGTTTCGTCAAGTACGTTACCTAGAACATTGGTACGATTGGCCGCCATGTATGCATGCTACAGGGATCAAATTGCCCCCATTGTGTGTGGGCAACCAATTTGGCAAGCATGCTCTGGTGGCTAGACCAAACCATGCACGTTGTCATCTCAAGTATTACATGACTACCATCCATAACCATGAGCATCAGTTACATGGATCCATCCGATCATACTGCGCCATGGCATGTAGAAAATAATGTATGTGGCGGTTCCGTACTCGGCTGTAGTTTCACCGAGATGATCCGGCGAGTTGCCGGATACTTTCTACCCAGAGCGACCTATGAAACCTTGCTCGGTTTGCTTGCTTATGCGATATTGCCGGAACTACTCTTCACGTACAAAGTCTGCTTGATCAACTTGATCAATCCACCTGCAATAACTCATGTGAAATACCACGTGCCAGAGTCGATCTACATAAGAATTTGTGTACGTGCATGCAATGTAGTGTGTGTGTCCCCGTAGGAAATCAATCAGATGGTTGTTGCTTACTTGTGTATGTTTGCTGCGTCTGATCAGCTCGAAGAGTTGTTATGGCTGTCCATCAAGCCGAGCCCGGAGCTCCTTCACTGTCCTGCCCTTGCTCCACTCCTAGCTGGTGCTTCTGCATCGCCGCCCACGCGCCACCCTGCATGGAGCCGGCGAGATCCGGCAGATTACGTCGTAGCTGCGAGTTGGTAGTTTCCAGGTCCTCGCACTCGGCGGTTCCCCGCAGCGGTGCCTTGCCCCCGTGGTGGGCCTCGAAGCGTTTAGGGAACTGGGCTTCATAGGTTGGACCTTGCATAACTTGGCTGGCTCTTGTTGTTTTGCCTTATATACAAACCGGAACTCATTACATGGAATATGATTATGTGACGGTGGCAAAGTAAGATCGTGTCCTTCTCATGTACATGACCCAGATTGCACTTTCCTATCACAGATAGATATATACGTGACAGTCTTTCCTGGTGCAACACAATATCTACCTATACTCAATATTTGTATGTAACGTTATATCTTTCAATCTCAGCCGTTTATATCAAAAAAATAATGGAAGAGATAATTTAATCTATGTGGATCAATGTGATGGCTTGTTTGTCTTCTGTATTATGTATATAATAGATTTATCAAACTCATCTAAGCATGGGCTAGCAAAATTATTAAATGGGATTTCAGCTTTATCATATCTATAGAGAGAATTTACCTTTACTACCAGTGTCGGGTTATCAAACCATGTATTTCTTCAATAGGGGATGGATTAAAATTATGCATCTCTTCGACATGCGGTAAATTAAGACCACGTATTTCTTCAATTGGAGGTAAATTCTTAACATCTTCAGCTTTAATACCCTTTTCTTTCATGGATTTCTTTAACTCTTGCATATCTTCAGGACTGAGAAATAGAACACCTCTCTTCTTCGGAGTTGGTTTAGGAATAGGCTCACGAGTCGGCTCAGGAAGTGTCCAATTATTTTCATTAGTCAACATATTATTTAATATAATTTCAGCTTCATCTGGTGTTCTTTCCCTGAAAACAGAACTAGCACAACTATCCAGGTAATCTCTGGAAGCATCGGTTAGTCCATTATAAAAGATATCAAGTATTTCATTTTTCTTAAGAGGATGATCAGGCAAAGCATTAAGTAATTGAAGAAGCCTCCCCAAGCTTGTGGGAGACTCTCTTCTTCAAGTTGCACAAAATTATATATATATATATATATATCCCTTAAAGCAGCTTGTTTCTTATGAGTAGAGAAATATTTAGCAGAGAAGTAATAAATCATATCCTGTGGACTACGCACACAACCAGGATCAAGATAATTAAACCATATCTTAGCATCACCCTTTAATGAGAATGAAAATATTTTAAGGATATAGAAGTAATGAGTTCTCTCATCATTAGTGAACAGGGTGGCTATATCATTTAATTTAGTAAGATGTGCCACAATAGTTTCAGATTCATAGCCATAAAAAGGATCAAATTCAATCAAAGTAATTATATCAGGATCAATAGAGAATTCATAATCCTTATCAGTATCACAAATAGGTGAAGTAGCAAAAGCAGGATCAGGTTTCATTCTAGCATTAAGGGATTGCTTCCATTTAGCTAATAACCTCTTTAGATCATATCTATCATTGCAAGCTAAAATAGCTTTAGTAGCTTCTTCATCCATAACATAACCCTCAGGAACAACATGCAATTCATATTTATTAGGGGGAGAGTCTTCATCATCACTTTCGTCAATATTATCAGTTTCAATAATTTCATTCTCTCTAGCCCTAGCAAGTTTTTCATCAAGAAATTCACCAAGTGGCATAGTAGTATCAAGCATAGAAGTAGTTTCATTGTAAGTATCATGCACAGCAGAAGTGGCATTATCAATAACATGCGACATATCAGAATCAATAGCAGAAGCAGGTTTAGGTGTCGCAAGCTTACTCAAAACGGAAGGTGAATCAAGTGCAGAGCTAGATGGCAGTTCCTTACCTCCCCTCGTAGTTGAGGGATAAATCTTGGTTCTTGGATCTTTCAAGTTCTTCATAATGATAAGCAGATATAAATCCCAACTGAATCAAAGAATAGAGCTATGCTCCCCGGCAACGGCGCCAGAAAATAGTCCTGATAACCCACAAGTATAGGGGATCGCAACAATTTTCGACGGTAGAGTATTCAACCCAAATTTATTGATTCGACACAAGGGGAGCCAAAGAATATTCTCAAGTATTAGCAGTTGAGTTGTCAATTCAACCACACCTGGAAACTTAATATCTGCAACAAAGTATTTAGTATCAAAGTAATATGATAGTAGTGGTAATGGTAGCAAAAGTAATGTTTTTGGTATTTTGTAGTGATTGTAACAATAGCAACGAAAAAGTAAATAAGCGAAGAACAATATATGGAAAGCTCGTAGGCAATGGATCGGTGATAGAGAATTATGCCGGATGCGGTTCATCATGTAACAGTCATAACCTAGGGTGACACAGAACTAGCTCCAATTCATCAATGTAATGTAGGCATGTATTCCGAATATAGTCATACGTGCTTGTGGAAAAGAACTTCCATGACATCTTTTTTCCTACCCTCCCGTGGCAGCGGGGTCCTAGCGGAAACTAAGGGATATTAAGGCCTCCTTTTAATAGAGTACCGGACCAAGGCATTAACACATAGTGAATACATGAACTCCTCAAACTACGGTCATCACCGGGAGTGGTCCCGATTATTGTCACTTCGGGGTTGCCGGATCATAACACATAGTAGGTGACTATAGACTTGCAAGATAGGATCAAGAACTCTCATATACTGATGAAAACATAATAGGTTCAGATCTGAAATCATGGCACTCGGGCCCTAGTGACAAGCATTAAGCATAGCAAAGTCGTAGCAACATCAATCTCAGAACATAGTGGATACTAGGGATCAAACCCTAACAAAACTAACTCGATTACATGATAAATCCCATCCAACCCATCACCGTCCAGCAAGCCTACGATGGAATTACTCACGCACGACGGTGAGCATCATGAAATTGGTGATGGAGGATGGTTGATGGTGACGATGGCAACGGATTCCCCTCTCCGGAGCCCCGAACGGACTCCGGATCAGCCCTCCCGAGAGGTTTTAGGGCTTGGCGGCGGCTCCATATCGTAAAATGCGATGAATCCTTCTCCCTGATTCCCCCCCCCCCCCCGAAAGTGAATATATAGAGTTGGAGTTGAGGTCGGAGGAGCTCCAGGGGGCCCACGAGGTAGGGGGCGCGCCCCCCACCCTCGTGGCTAGGGTGTGGGCCCCCTGGTCTTGATCTTTTGCCAGTATTTTTTATTATTTCCAAAATACGCTCCATGGAATTTTAGGTCATTCCGAGAACTTTTGTTTCTGCACATAAATTACACCATGGCAATTCTGCTGAAAACAGCGTCAGTCCGGGTTAGTTCCATTCAAATCATGCAAGTTAGAGTCCAAATCAAGGGCAAAAGTGTTTGGAAAAGTAGATACGACGGAGACGTATCATGTACCCCTCCGTGATGGTGTCTAGGTTGGATCTGGTGATTTTGGGCTCTACGGCGGTTGGATGAATATTTCGTCGACTCCCCTAGGGTTCTGGGATTTTTTTGGTATTTATAGAGCAAAGAGGCGGTCCGGAGGGTACCCGGGGTGGGCACAACCCACCAGGGCACGCCAGGTCCTCCTGGCGCACCCTGGTGGGTTGTCCCCTCCTCGAGACTCCCCCCGGTGCAACCAGGGCCCATCCTTTTGGCCCATAAAAAATCATCATAAAGTTTTGTGCCATTTGAACTCCGTTTGATATTGATTTCCTGTGATGTAAAAAATATGGAAAAAACAGGAACTGGCACTAGGCACAATGTCAATAGTTAGTACCAAAAAATGATATAAAATGACTATAAAATGATTATAAAACATCCAAGATTGATAATAAAACAGCATGGAACAATAAAAAATTATAGATACGTTGGAGACGTATCAGAACGCATTATTTCAAAAAAAAATCCTACGATCACGCAAGATCTATCTAGGAGATGCATAGCAACGAGAGGGGAGAGTGTGTCAACGTACCCTTGTAGACCGAAAGCGGAAATGTTTAGTAATGCGGTTGATGATGTCGAACGTCTTCGCGATCCAACCGATCCTAGAACTGAACGTACTGCACCTCCGTGTTCAGCACACGTTCAGCACGATGACGTCCCTCGAGCTCTTGATCCATTTGAGGACGAGGGACGGTTTTGTCAGCACGATGGTGTGTTGATTGTGATGATGAAGTTACCAGCGCAGGGCTTCACGTAAGCACTACAACGATATGACCGAGGTGTGTAACTATGGAGGGGGCATCGCACACGGCTAAGAGAAGACTTGGTGTTTCATTGGGGTGCCCCCTCCCACGTATATAAAGGAGGGGGGAAGAGGAGGCCCCCTCCTGGTCCAAGTAGGATTCGCCCCTCCCCCCCCCCTTCCTATTCCAACTAGGAGAAGGAGGGAAGGAGGAAGAGGGGAGAAGGGAAGAGGGGGGGCGCTGCCCCCTCCTAGTCCAATTCGGACCAGCCATGGGGTCGCACGGCCACCCCTTGAGGCCCTTCTCTCCTTTCCCCTAAATCCTATTAAGGCCCATTACTTCTCCGGGGGGTTCCGGTAACCTCCCGGTACTCCAGAAAATACCCGAAACACTTCGGAATGATTCCGGTGTCCGAATATAACCTTACAATATATTGACATTTACCTCTCGACCATTTCGAGACTCCTCGTCATGTCCGTGATCTCATCTCGGACTCCGAACAAACTTCGGTCATCAAATCACATAACTCATAATACAAATCACCATCGAATGTTAAGCGTGCGGACCCTACGGGTTTGAGAACTATGTAGACATGACCGAGACACATCTCCCGTCAATAACCAATAGCGGAACCTAGATGCTCATATTGGCTCTTACATATTCTACGAAGATCTTTATCGGTCAAACCGCATAACAGCATACGTTGTTTCCGTTGTCATCGGTATGTTACTTGCCCGAGATTCGATCATCGGTATCATCATACCTAGTTCAATCTCGTTACCGGAAAGTATCTTTACTCATTTCGTAATGCATCATCCCGTAACTAACTCATTAGTCACATTGCTTGCAAGGCTTATAGTGATGTGCATTACCGAGAGGGCCCAGAGATACCTCTCCGATACACGGAGTGACCAATTATAATCTCAATCTATGCCAACTCAACAAACACCATCGGAGACACTTGTAGAGCATCTTTATAATCACACAGTTATGTTGTGACGTTTGATAGCACACAAAGTGTTCCTCCGATATTCGGGAGTTGCATAATCTTATAGTTAGAGGAACATGTATAAGTCATGAAGAAAGCAATAACAATAAAACTAAATGATCATTATGCTAAGCTAACGGATGGGTCTTGTCCATCACATCATTCTCTAATGATGTGATCCCGTTCATCAAATGAAAACACGTGTCTATGATTAGGAAACTTAACCATCTTTGATTAATGAGCTAGTCTAGTAGTGGCATACTAGGGACAATCTATTTGTCTATGCATTCACACATGTACTAAGTTTCCGGTTAATACAATTGTTGCATGAATAATAACCATTTATCATGATATAAGGAAATATAAATAACCAATTTATTATTGTCTCTAGGGCATATTTCCTTCAGTCCCCCACTTGCACTAGAGTCGATAATCTAGATTACATAGTAATGATTCTAACACCCATGGAGTCTTGGTGTTGATCATGTTTTGCTCGTGAGAGAGGCTAAGTTAACGGGTCTGCAACATTCAGATCCGTATATATCTTGAAAATATCTATGTCTCCATCCTTGACTTGATCATGGATGGAATTGAAGCGTCTCTTGATGTGTTTGGTTCTTTTGTGAAATATGGATTTCTTTGCCAAGGCAATTGCTCCAGTATTGTCACAAAAGATTTTCATTAGACCCGATGCACTAGGTATTACACCTAGATCGGATATGATCTCCTTCATCCAGACACCATCATTTGCTGCTTCCGAAGCAGCTATGTACTCCGCTTCACACGTAGATCCCGCTACGAGGCTCTGCTTGGAACTGCACCAACTGACAGCTCCACCATTCAATATAAATACGTATCAGGTTTGTGACTTAGAGTCACTCGGACTAGTGTCAAAGCTTGCATCGATGTAACCATTTATGACGAGCTCTTTGTCACCTCCATAAACGAGAAACATATCCTTAGTCCTTTTCAGGTATTTCAGGATGTTCTTGACCGCTTTCCAGTGATCCACTCCTGCATTACTTTGGTACCTCCCTGCTAAAGTTATAGCAGGGCACACATCAGGTCTGGTACACAACATTGCATACATGATAGAACCTATGGCTGAGGCATAGGGAATGACTTTCATTTTCTCTCTATCTTGTGCAGTGGTCGGGCATTGAGTCTGACTCAACTTCACACCTAGTAACATAAGCAAGAACCCTTCCTTTGACTGATCCATTTTGAACTTCTTCAAAACTTTATCAAGGTATGTGCTTTATGAAGGTCCAATTAAGCATCTTGATCTATCTCTATAGATCTTGATGCCCAATATATAAGCATCTTCACCGATGTCATTCATTGAAAAATTCCTATACAAATATCCTTTTATGCTATCCAGAAATTCTATATTATTTTCAATCAATAATATGTCATCCACATATAATATTAGAAATGCTACATAGCTCCCACTCACTTTCTTGTATATACAAGCTTCTCCAAAAGTCTGTATAAAACCATATGTTTTGATCACACTATCAAAGCGTATATTTCAACTCCAAGAGGCTTGCACCAGTCCATAAATGGATTGCTAGAGCTTGCACACTTTGTTAGCACCTTTTGGATCGACAAAACCTTCTGGTTGCATACAACTCTTCTTTAAGATATATATTCAGGAATGTAGTTTTGACATCCATTTGCCAAATTTTATAATCATAAAATGCGGCAATTGCTAACATGATTCGGACAGACTTAAGCATCGCTACGGATGAGAAGGTCTCATCGTAGTCAACTCCTTGAACTTGTCGAAAAACTTTCACAACAAGTTGAGTTTTTTAAACAGTAACATTACCGTCAGCGTCAGCCTTCTTCTTGAAGATCCATTTATTCTCTATGGCTAGCTGATCATCGGGCAAGTCAACCAAAGTCCACACTTTGTTCTCATACATGGATCCCATCTTAGATTTCATGGCCTCAAGCCATTTCATGGAAACTGGGCTCATCATCGCTTGCTCATAGTTCGTAGGTTCGTCATGGTCAAGTAACATGACCTCCAGAACATGATTAACGTTCCACTCTGGTGCAGATCATACTCTGGTTGACCTACGAGGTTCGGTAGTAACTTGATCAGAAGTTTCATGATCATCATCATTAACTTCCTCACTGATTGGTTTAGGAATCACTGGTACTGATTTCTGTGATGAACTACTTTCCAATAAGGGAGAAGGTACAATTACCTCATCAAGTTCTACTTTCCTCCCACTCACTTCTTTCGAGAGAAACCCCTTCTCTAGAAAGGATCCATTCTTAGCAACGAATATCTTGCCTTCAGATCTGTGATAGAAGGTGTACCCAACAGTTTCCTTTGGGTATCCTATGAAGACACATTTCTCCGATTTGGGTTCGAGCTTATCAGGTTGACGCTTTTTCACATAAGCATCGCAACCCCAAACTTTAAGAAACGACAGCTTAGGTTTTTTGTTAAACCACAGTTCATATGGTGTCATCTCAACGGATTTAGATGGTGCCCTATTTAACGTGAATGCAGACGTCTCTAAAGCATAACCCCAAAACGATAGCGGTAAATCAGTAAGAGACATCATAGATCGCACCATATCTAATAAAGTACAGTTACGACGTTCGGACACACCATTACGCTGTGGTGTTCCAGGTGGCGTGAGTTGCGGAACTATTCCACATTGGTTCAAATGAAGACCAAACTCATAAATTGAATATTCACATCCACGATCAAATCGTAGAAACTTTATTTTCTCGTTACGATGATTTTCCACTTCACTCTATAATTCTTTGAACTTTTCAAATGTTTCAGACTTATGTTTCATCAAGAAGATATACCCATATCTGCTCAAATCACCTGTGAAGGTCAAAAAATAACAATACCCGCTGCGAGCCTCAACACTCATTGGACTGCATACATCAGTATGTATTATTTCCAATCAGTCAGTTGCTCGCTCCATTGTTCCGGAGAACGGAGTTGTAGTCATCTTGCCCATGAGGCATGGTTTGCAAGCATCAAGTGATTCCAAAAGCCCATCAGGATGGAGTTTCTTCATGCGCTTTACACCAATATGACCTAAATGGTAGTGCCACAGATAAGTTGCACTATCATTATTGAACATGTATCTTTTGGCTTCAATATTATTCGTTCGGAGTCTCATCCCGACTTGTGGGGGAATCATAGTCTCCATCATCCTTTCCTCACTGGGACAATGCTCTAATAATGATGATCATCACAAATTTATTTACTTACAACTCAAGAATTACAAATCGATACTTAGAACAAAATATGACTATGTGAATGCCTCCGGCGGTGTACCGGGATGTGCAATGAATTAAGAGTGACATGTATGAAAGAATTATGAATGGTGGCTTTGCCACAAATACGATTTCAACTACATAATCATGCAAAGCAATATGACAATGATGGAGCGTGTCATAATAAACGGAATGGTGGAAAGTTGCATGGAAATATATCTCAGAATGGCTATGGAAATGCCATAATAGGTAGGTATGGTGGCTGTTTTGAGGAAGGTAATGGTGGGTGTATGGTACGGGCGAAAGTTGCGCGGCACAAGAGAGCCTAGCAGTGGTGGAAGGGTGAGAGTGCGTATAATCCATGGACTCAACATTAGTCATAAAGAACTCACATACTTATTGCAAAAATCTATTAGTTATCGAAATGAAGTACTACGCGCATGCTCCTAGGGGGATAGATTGGTAGGAAAAGACCATCGCTCGTCCCCGACCGCCACTCATAAGGAAGACAATAAAAAATAAATCAATCTCCGACTTCATCACATAACGGTTCACCATACGTGCATGCTACGGGAATCACAAACTTTAACACAAGTATCTCTCAAATTCACAACTACTCACTAGCATGACTCTAATATTACCATCCTCATATCTCAAAACAATCATAAGGAATCAAACTTCACACAATATTCAATGCACTTTATATGAAAGTTTTTATTATATCCCTCATGGATGCCCATCATATTAGGACTAAATTCATAACAAAGCAAATTACCATGCTGTTCTAAAGACTCTCAAAATAATATAAGTGAAGCATGATAGTTCATCTATTTCTTCAAAATAAAACTATTGTCATGCTCTAAAAGATATAAGTGAAGCACTAGAGCAAATGACAAACTACTCCAAAAGATATAAGTGAAGATCAATGAGTAGTCGAATAATTATGCAACTATGTGAAGACTCTCTGACATTTAAGAATTTCAGATCTTGGTATTTTATTCAAACAGCAAGCAAAACAAAATAAAATAAAATGACGCTCCAAGCAAAAAACATATCATGTGGTGAATAAAAATATAGCCTCAAGTAAAGTTACCGATAGACGAAGACGAAAGAGGGGATGCCTTCCAGGGCATCCCCAAGCTTAGGCTCTTGGTTGTCCTTGAATATTACCTTGGGGTGCCTTGGGCATCCCCAAGCTTGGGCTCTTGCCACTCCTTATTCCGTAGTCCATCGAATCTTTACCCAAAACTTGAAAACTTCACAACACAAAACTTAACAGAAAACTCATAAGCTCCGTTAGTATAAGAAAGAAAATCACCACTTAGGTACCGTCAAGACAAGATTCATAATTTTTCTCACATGATGCCTACTGTACCATATCATTTCTACAATTTATATTAAGCAATATAAGCCATAGAAACTAGAAAACGAGCAAACTATGCATCGAAAACAGAATCTGTCAAAAACAGAACAGTGTGTAGTAATCTGTAACTCTCGAATACTTCTGTAACTCCAAAAATTCTGAAAAATTAGGAAAACCTGGGCAATTTTTTCATTAATCTTCCGAAAAAAGAATCAATATTTCATCACGCTTCTGTTAAAAATGAGAATTGTTTTCCTGAGCGCAAAAGTTTCTGTTTTTCAGCAAGATCAAATCAACTATCATCATAGATCATCCCAAAGGTCTTACTTGGCACTTTATTGAAACAAAATCTATAAAACATGATTACCACAGTAGCTTAATCATGTGAACACACAAAAACAGTAGGTACAAATTTTGGGTTGTCTCCCAACAAGCGCTTTTCTTTATTGCCTTTCTAGCTAGGCATGATGATTTCAATGATGCTCATATAAAGGATAAGAATTGAAACATAAAGAGAGCATCACGAAGCATATGACTAGTACAGTTAAGCCTAACCCAATTCCTATGCATATGGATTTTGTGAGCAAACAACTTATGGGAACAAGAATCAACTAGCATAGGAAAGCAAAACAAGCATAGCTTCAAGATTTTCAACACATGGAGAGGAAACTTGGTATTGTTGCAATTCCTACAAGCATATGTTCCTCCTTCATAATAAATTTCAGTAGCATCATGAATGAATTCAAAAATATAACTATCACATAAAGCACTCTTTCCATGATGCATAAGCATAGAATTTTTATTACTCCCCACATAAGTGAATTTCTTCTCATGAATAGTAGTGGGAGCAAACTCAACAAAATAACTATCATGTGAGGCATAATCCAATTGAAAGTTAAAATCATGATGACAAGTTTCATGGATATCATTATTCTTTATAGCATACATGTCATCACAATAATCATCATAGATAGGAGGGATGCTTTCATCATAATAAATTTGCTCATCAAAACTTGGGGGACAAAAAATATCATCTTCATCAAACATAGCATCCCCAAGCTTGTGGCTTTGCATATCATTAGAATCATGGATATTCAAAGAATTCATCCTAACAACATTGCAATCATGCTCATCATCGAAAGATTTAGTGCCAAACATTTTAATGCATTCTTCTTCTAACACTTTGGCACATTTATCAGAATCCTTATTTCCATGAAAGATATTAAAAAGATGAAGCATATGAGGCAACCTTAATTCAATTTTTTTAGTTTTCTTTTATAGGCTAAACTAGTGATAAAACAAGAAAAAAAGATTCGATTGCAAGATCTAAAGATATACCTTCAAGCACTCGCCTCCCTGGCAACGCCACCAGAAAAGAGCTTGATGTCTACTGCACAACCTTCTTCTTGTAGACGTTGTTGGGCCTCCAAGTGCAGAGGTTTGTAGGACAGTAGCAAATTTCTCTCAATGGATGACCTAAGGTTTATCAATCTGTGGGAGGCGTAGGATGAAGATGGTCTCTCTCAAACAACCCTGCAACCAAATAACAAAGAGTCTCTTGTGTCCCCAACACACACAATACAATGGTAAATTGTATAGGTGCACTAGTTCGGCGAAGAGATGGTGATACAAGTGCAATATGGATAGTAGATAATGGTTTTTGTAATCTGAAAATATAAAGACAGCAAGGTAACAAATGATAAAAGTGAGCGTAAACAGTATTGCAATGTGTTGGAACAAGGCCTAGGGTTCATACTTTCACTAGTGCAAGTTCTCTCAACAATAATAACATAATTGGATCACATAACTATCCCTCAACATGCAACAATGAGTCACTCCAAAGTCACTAATAGCGGAGAACAAACAAAGAGATTATTGTAGGGTACGAAACCACCTCAAAGTTATTTTTTCCGATCAATCTGTTGGGCTATTCCTATAAGTGTCACAAACAGCCCTAGAACTCGTAGTAAAATAACACCTTAAGACACAAATCAGACAAAACCCTAATGTCACCTAGATACTCCAATGTCACCTCAAGTATCCGAGGGTATGATTATACAATATGCATCACACAATCTCAGATTCATCTATTCAACCAACACAAAGAACTTCAAAGAGTGCCCGAAAGTTTCTACCAAAGAGTCAAGATGAAAACATGTGCCAACCCCTATGCATAAGTTCACAAGGTCACAGAACTCGCAAGTTGTTCACCAAAACATACATCAAGTGGATCATGTGAATATCCCATTGTCACCACAGATAAGCACATGCAAGACATACATCAAGTGTTCTCAAATCCTTAAAGACTCACTCTGATAAGATAACTTCAAAGGGAAAACTCAATTCATCACAAGGAGATTGAGGGGGAGAAACATCATAAGATCCAACTATAATAGCAAACCTCGTGGTACATCAAGATCGTGCCATATCAAGAACACGAGAGAGAGAGAGAGAGAGATCAAACACATAGCTACTGGTACATACTGTCGGTGTCAAAACCGGCGGGTCTCGGGTAGGGGGTCCCGAACTGTGCGTCCAGGCGGATGGTAACAGGAGACAAGGGACACAATGTTTTACCCAGGTTCGGGCCCTCTTGATGGAGGTAAAACCCTACGTCCTGCTCGATTAATGTTGATGATATGGGTAGTACAAGAGTAGATCTACCACGAGATCAAGGAGGCTAAACCCTAGAAGCTAGCCTATGGTATGATTGTTGTATATATTGTATCTCTATCGACTAGCCTGGCCTCGGTTTATATAATGCACCGGAGGCCTAGGATAACAAGAGTCCTAGCCGAATACGCCGGTGGGGAGAAGTCCTTGTCTTGATCGCCAAGTCTTGTGGAATCTTCCTTGTATGCGGTAGCCGTCCGAACTGGCCCATGAGTATACGGCCACGAGGGTCCTCGGCCCAATCTAATAGATCGGGAGACGACGTGGTGAGTACCCCCTAGTCCAGGACACCGTCAGTAGCCCCCTGAACCGGTCTTCAAGTTAGGGACGCTCCTCGATTCTTCCGAACTGTTCTTCATCTTCGGTTGCCTGTCTTGAAAACTGGTTCAACAAATCTTCTTTATCTTCGATCTTGAGGATCGCCGAAATGCATTCGACGAGTTTACATGTCGGGTATCCGAGGAGCCCCTTTAAGTTTCTGGACTTTATCAATGCCTTGTTTATTTTTATGCCACACCTCGGGTTTGAAGTTGTTCCCGGGAGGCAGGGTCCTCTTGCGTCCGAGCTCCAACGCCGGACTGCATTCGAGGTATCTTTTGCAGCCGAGCACCAACGCCGGACTGCTTCCCAGCTCTAGCGCCGGAATGTATCCGATCTCCAACGCAGGACTATGTATCCGAGCTCCAACACCGGACTGTATATCCGAGCTCCAACGCTGAAATATATCCGAGCTCCAACGCCGGACTGTGTCCAGGCTCCAATGCCGGACTATATCCGAGGTGTCATATCACCTTGGTTCAAAAAAGTTGAAAGAGTTTAGCCGAGCTTAATGCCGGAAATGCCCTCTATGGAGCCAGCCACTAGCGCCCGAGCTTTATGCCGGACTGCTTCCGAGGTGGTGCACCACCCCAACTATGGGCCGATTTTTTGTCAATATTTTTTATTGGTGCAATTTATTCTCTGCCGAGATATATAGCCAGTAGCCCTCAAGGTGTGTATCGGTCTAAAACCCGAGATGCACATGAAGGATGACATAAGACCGCTGATCCCAGTAGCCGCTGAGACTCGGGTTGATTTGCAAAATCGGCCTGAGGATCAAGTCCTAGCTCGGCGGAATACTTCGGGACACAAAAGCGGCGTGCTCAGTCCTCAAGACTCAGGTTGGGTGCGGCCGACCAACCTGAGGATCAAAATCTCCTCGGAAACTATATTGCACATAAAATTTTTTGCATTGGACAAGCAATGCAGTAGCCCCCGAGACACTGGTCGGGTGGCAACACCAGATCAGGGGATCGATGTGCCCCTTTAATATTTGTAAATAATAAGCCCGAAGCCCAGTAGCCCCCGAGCCTTAATGCGGGCACGGGTGGCCGAATTAAGGATCAATATCCATAGTAAAATCACAAATTATGTGTAATGACTCTATGTATCCAAGTACTTTACGTCATTAATGCTCGGATCCGCATTGTACAAAACTTTGTTGACCAACCATCGGCTTCCACCTCCTCGGCCAGTAGCCGAGGAGTGTTTGTCCTACTTTATAAAGCCTTTATGAGGGCAAAGATTTACAACAAACAAGGCAATCTGGCCATACGGTTTTATAAACAAAGGTACGCAGAGAGATATGTTATATTACTGTTTAACAGAAGAAATGTCTTCCAAAGAAAATAGTCCCGCTATCGGTTCCTTTCTTTGGGTTGTCATGCTAAGCATGATCATTAAACCTCAGCTCTAATGTAAGAGCAAAATATCGAGGATTTAGTTTGGGAGGCCAGTTAATAGCCCCCGGTAGTGTTCGGCAACAGTCGAGGTCAAGCCATAAACACTTCGGCCAATGTTATGAATGTCCCGTCATAGTCATCGGATCGCTGACCAGTTTACGCTTATTGTGACAGTCAGTTTTCGGCTTTCTCCACTAAGGTGCTTAACCATGTGAGATGGAAGCACAATCGCAGTGGTTCTCCCTTTGCACACCTAGCCAAACAAAACGGAACATAGGAAGCAAGTGCAGGAGCCGGGCAACCCAACTATTGACCGAAGACACAATTCGAAACCGATGCATATATAGCAATATCTAAGAATGTTTTTGCCGAATCCCTAAAGGTGTCCGGCGTTGCACTGCGAGACTAATGCTGGAAAAGCACAAATAGTTTAAAAGTGCCAAAAATCTTGGAAAACCAAGAAACGTCAGTAAAAACATGACGTCCGAACAAGATCAAGTGTTCGGTGCCAATCTGAAAATTGGTCTTAGAAAAAAGAAGTGCTTCTGTCATCCTTTAACATGACACATCCTATCTCAAGACTTCGAGCGGGTCAGCCTACGGCTTCAACCTCCTATCCCGAGGGCGGAGTACTTCTCATTAGGCCAGTTTAGCAAACTAAACTCTAGCGGCTTGGAGAGAGAAATTAGGCTCCCCGGTTAGTGACCGCACACTCGCGTCGAAAAAAGGAGTGATAAATAATAATAATAATAATAATAATAATAATAATAATAATAATAATAATAATAATAGAACTTTGCAACGACTGAGAAGAAGAACACTTATTATAAAACGGCTCAAATAAACTTAAGAGCCCCCAAGTGACTTGGGTAGAAGAATGATTGCATGTACCGAAGTACTTATATCATATCTATGTTCAACCGAACTTTAAACGCGTCTTAACCGACCGTCGGCTTCTCCCTCTTCGGTTAAGGACCGAAAAGTGTTATGTACTCCATCGGTCGAGAATATCGACGGTGTTTCCAATAACCAGGCAATCAGGCCATAAGGCTGTAACAGACAAAGCGCGCTCAGGGAACTTATGCTATATTACTGCGAAGAGTAAGAAGCATCTTCGAAGAAAATAGTACCCCACCGATACCTTTCTTCGGTGCTCATTGTTATTATGAGACTTGTGCAATAGATTTTTTGTACTCATGAGTTCCGTTGTGTGCCGACCATCATTGAATAACTATAAGAGCGCTAGCTTTCGGCTTCACCCAGTCTGAGGTCCGGCTCGGGTGACCCGATCGTGACAATCGCAGAGGTGCTCCCTTTACTCCCTAGCCGAACAATCGGGAACGTAGGGGTAAACACAGGAGCGAGACAACCCAGCTTGCAAATCGCTTAAGTCAATGTGGTGCATATTGTGGCGTAATACACGAACAAGGAACGAAGCCGTACAAGTATAATCATATGCAAGAGGAAAAGCTTCATAAAGGAAGCCCCCAAGTAAACGGGGTATTTGAATTTATGCGTCACAAACAAAGTTTGGACAAGGAAATTTTTTAGAAGCGACTTTTTTCCAAAAAAGTATAATGCTTGGTCAAACCGAACGCAAGTTAGAAATTAAAGCTTTGAGAATGAAAGCGACTTAGCTGGTTAATGTGTTCGGTATTGATGACGCGGTCCGAGCTTGATGCGGGGCAAGGTTCCATCCCTCAAGCCGGTCCCGAGGTGGCGGAGCGGAGAGCTTGACACGCCGAAGTGGTGACATAGCACGATCAATGCAGACCGGCAGAGTGACGCCGAAGTCCCCGGATCATTTTCCTTTCGCACAAAAAATAGTGCAAACCGGAGATAATAGTAATAATTATAATTAAAAAAAATCGTTGCATAATAAATAATTTATGCAAAGTGAGTAATAAAAGAAATATGGCCTGGCGCGAAGTCAAGTCGATGCAGGGCGTCGGCGTGATGCGGTAAAGGTGTGGCAAAGTCTGAATTCGCAGGTCGGTCCGAGCTCCGAGTGCGGCGTTCGCCGGACTATGTACGAAAACTGACCGAACCACCATGCGACTGTCGTTAATGCAGCCACCATTTGATAGACCTGTGTACATATGACGGACAAATCAGAGTAATAATTCCTTGGGAAAAATGAACCCAAACAAGCAAAAAATATTGGGATTAATAGCACCTGGTTTATTTGTTGTAGCAATCCGAAGGAAGGTGATTTCCTAAAATTGGGACCCGCTCCGCACACCCATTGCCTGATGGGCGATAAAACGACGGCATGGCAATGCTGGTAAAGGTTGACTCGCCGAGGCAAAGCCCTCGGCCCAGCTAATGTGACGGACCTGGTCGACTAGTGACGCCGAAGTGTTCGGAGTAGGTTGATGAAGAGATGGCGAAGCCCCCGATCCAGCCGAGATGTCAAAGCCTCGATGTCAGCCGATGAGTCGAAGTAGGTCGGCATGATGGACACCAGCTTGAAGAAGCAATAGTGCGGCCCTGTCGATGCAGGTCGTGACGTGGTCGATGCCAGCTTGATGAAGCGACCGTGCGGCGATGCCGGTATGCCCGCTCCGTGTAATCCGTGGGACGGCGATGTTGGTAATGATTTATCCTTCGCGATGCCGGGCTCTTGTTCGGCTTGCCGAGATGATGATCTGAAGAAGTTGAGCTCGGCTCAACAAAGTGACGCCGTGTCTAGCGCAGGTCGGCAGCTATGGAGTAATATTGTCGGACTGGTTTGACACCAGCATAATGTTGAAGATCATGTTCAAAAGATCTTACAGTTAGTGGGATGTGTTCGGGAACAAAACACAATACCCCATACAAAACTTCCTTCAAAAGGGATGTCCGAAATCCTGTTCATAAAAAAGATGAACTTGGGTCGGATTCGTTTTCGCGCAGAAAACAGATCTGAAAAGTGATGCACTAATCGGAAGGTTCCCGGAGTTTGGACGGTCGGATCGAGCGAAATTTTGAGAGGTGGTAGATATAGGAATTCCGCAGCCGATCAACGGTTGGATCTTCCAAAGGACGTCCGAGCTAGAAGCTGGACGCCACGCCCTAAACTCATCCAAATTCCCATCCAGATTTGACAGGGATCCGGTATATCGTGGATTGCCAGAGATTCCTCCATCGGAACTCGACGAAATTTTCCAGGGTTGTTGTAGACTCAATTCCGCACAATTCCACAAAAGCGATCGTCAAAACGATACTCGAGGAGGTGGTGGTGGCAGATACGAGTTCGCTGTCCAGAAAAACAGCACGGTCGCTTGAGGGCAATGTTGACGTTGAGCCCCCGAGCTCCATAGATGATTCCTCCGTGATCTTGATAGAGATCGGAGTTGATGTTTGATGAAGGCCCTCGTCCGGACATGGTGATCCGAACATGGGGCGCAATTCTTGGTCGAACCAAGGTGACCAGTCGAGCTGGTGACGAAGATGCCGAAGTCGAAGTTGATCTACAGGCGAGCCATCGATCCTTTTGTCGATCACACAGCGGAACTCTCAATGAAAGCACCAATGTCGGTGTCAAAACCGGCGGATCTCGGGTAGGGGGTCCCGAACTGTGCGTCTAGGCGGATGGTAACAGCAGACAAGGGACACAATGTTTTACCCAGGTTCGGGCCCTCTTGATGGAGGTAAAACCCTACGTCCTGCTCGATTAATATTGATGATATGGGTAGTACAAGAGTAGATCTACCACGAGATCAAGGAGGCTAAACCCTAGAAGCTAACCTATGGTATGATTGTTGTATATATTGTATCTCTATCGACTAGCCTGGCCTCGGTTTATATAATGCACCGGAGGCCTAGGATAGCAAGAGTCCTAGCCGAATACGTCGGTGGGGAGAAGTCCTTGTCTTGATCGCCAAGTCTTGTGGAATCTTCCTTGTATGCGGTAGCCGTCCGAACTGGCCCATGAGTATATGGCCACGGGGGTCCTCGGCCCAATCTAATAGATCGGAAGACAACGTGGTGAGTACCCCCTAGTCCAGGACACCATCACATACCCTCAGCCCCGAGGGTGAACTACTCCCTCCTTGTCATGGAGAGTGCCGGGATGATGAAGATGGCCACTGGTGACGGATCCCGCCTCCGGCAGGGTGCCGGAACAGGGTCTCGATTGGTTTTTGGTGGCTACAGGGGCTTGTGGCGGCGGAACTCCCAATCTAGGTTATTTTCTGGAGGTTTGGGGATTTATAGGAGAGGTTGGCGTCGAGAATAAGTCAGCGGGCCCCACGGAGAGTCCACGAGGCAGGGGCGTGCCCTAGGGGAGTGGGTGCGCCCTCCACCCTCGTGGGGCCCACGGGACTCCCCTCCGGTAACTCTTCATTCTAGTATTTTTTTTCTATTTTCTATAAAAAATCTCCGTTGATTTTCAGCGCATTCCGAGAACTTTTATTTCTGCACAAAAACAACACCATGATAGTTCTGCTGAAAACAGCGTCAGTCCGGGTTAGTTCTAACCAAATCATGCCAAAATCATGTAAAAATATTGTAAACATGGCATGAATACATCAAAAATTATAGATACGTTGGAGGCATATCATGTATCACTACTATCGAGATTCAACAAAAATAGACCACTCATCAAGGGTGCATGACCATAAAAGATATTACTCATATAAATAGAACAACCATTATTCTCTGATTTAAATGAATAACCGTCACGCATCAAACAAGATCCAGATATAATGTTCATGCTCAATGCTGGCACCAAATAACAATTATTTAGATCTAAAACTAGTCCCGATGATAGATGTAGAGGTAGCGTGCCGACGACGATCACATTGACTTTGGAACCATTTCCCACGCGCATCGTCACCTCGTCCTTAGCCAATCTTCGTTTAATTTGTAGCCCATGTTTCGAGTTGCAAATGTGAGCAACAGAACCAGTATCAAATACACAGGCGCTACTACGAGCATTAGTAAGGTACACATCAATAGCATGTATATCAAATATACCTTTCACTTTATCATCCTTCTTATCCGCCAAATACTTGAGGCAGTTCCGCTTCCAGTGACCAGTCCCTTTGCAGAAGAAGCACTCAGTTTCAGGTTTAGGTCTAGACTTGGGTTTCTTCACTTGACAAGCAACTTGCTTGCTGTTCTTCTGGAAGTTCCCTTTCTTCCCTTTGCCCTTTTCCTTGAAACTAGTGGTCTTGTTAACCATCAACACTTGATGCTCCTTCTTAATTTCTACCTCCGCGGCCTTTAGCATTGCGAAGAGCTCGGGAATTATCTTATCCATCCCTTGCATAATATAGTTCATCACGAATCTTTTGTAGCTTGGTGGCAGTGATTGAAGAACTCTGTTAATGACACTATCATCAGGAAGATTAACTCCCAGTTGAGTCAAGTGGTTGTGGTACCCAGACATGCTGAGTATATGTTCACTGACAAAACTATTCTCCTCCATCTTGCAGCTATAGAACTTATTGGAGACTTCGTATCTCTCAATTCAGGCATTTGCTTGAAATATTAACTTCAACTCCGGGAACATCTCATATGCTCCATAACGTTCAAAACGTGTTTGAAGTCCCGATGCTAAGCCGCAAAGCATGGCACATTGAACTATTAAGTTGTCATCAGCTTTGCTCTGCCAGACGTTCATAACATCTGGAGTTGCTCCTGCAGCGGGTTTTGCACCTAGTGGTGCTTCCAGGACGTAATTATTCTGTGTAGCAATGAGGATAATCCTCAAGTTAC
Organism: Triticum urartu; assembly: GCF_056163025.1. Taxonomy (NCBI): domain Eukaryota; kingdom Viridiplantae; phylum Streptophyta; class Magnoliopsida; order Poales; family Poaceae; genus Triticum; species Triticum urartu. The sequence goes on along the minus strand of NC_141879.1, from coordinate 143,080,160 downwards.
GGACCCAATCTGTGTAGTTGTGATGTCTACTACACAAACATCTTCTTATAGACGTTGTTGGGCCTCCAAGTGCAGAGGTTTGTAGGACAGTAGCAAATTTCCCTCAAGTGGATGACCTAGGTTTATCAATCCGTAGGAGGCGTAGGATGAAGATGGTCTTTCTCAAGCAACCATGCAACCAAATAACAAAGAGTCTCTTGTGTCCCCAACACACCCAATACAATAGTAAATTGTATAGGTGCACTAGTTCGGCGAAGAGATGGTGATACAAGTGCAATATGGATAGTAGATAATGGTTTTTTTAATCTGAAAATATAAAAACAGCAAGGTAACTAATGATAAAAGTGAGCGTAAACGGTATTGCAATGCGTTGAAACAAGGTCTAGGGTTCATACTTTCACTAGTGCAAGTTCTCTCAACAATAATAACATAATTGGATCACATAACTATCCCTCAACATGCAACAAAGAGTTACTCCAAAGTCACTAATAGCGGAGAACAAACGAAGAGATTATGGTAGGGTATGAAACCACCTCAAAGTTATTCTTTCAAATCAATCCATTGGGCTATTCCTATAAGTGTCACAAACAGCCCTAGAGTTCGTACTAGAATAACACCTTAAGACACAAATCAACCAAAACCCTAATGTCACCTAGATACTCCAATGTCACCTCAAGTATCCGTGGGTATGATTATACGATATGCATCACACAATCTCAGATTCATCTATTCAAACCAACACAAAGTACTTCAAAGAGTGCCCCAAAGATTCTACCGGAGAATCACGATGAAATTCTGTGCCAACCCCTATGCATAGGTTCATGGGCGGAACCCGTAAGTTGATCACCAAAACATACATCAAGTGAATCACGTGATATCCCATTGTCACCACAGATACGCACGGCAAGACATACATCAAGTGTTCTCAAATCTTTAAAGACTCAATCCGATAAGATAACTTCAAAGGGGAAACTCAATCCATTACAAGAGAGTAGAGGGGGGAGAAAACATCATAAGATCCAACTATAATAGAAAAGCTCGCGATACATTAAGATCGTACCACCTCAAGAAAACGAGAGAGAGAGAGAGAGAGAGATCAAACACATAGCTACTAGTACATACCCTCAGCCCCAAGGGAGAACTACTCCCTCCTCGTCATGGAGAGCACTGGAATGATGAAGATGGCCACCGGAGAGGGATTCCCCCTCCGGTAGGGTGCCAGAACGGGTCTAGATTGGCTTTTGGTGGCTGCGAAGGCTTCTGGCGGCGGAACTCACGATCTATTGTGCTCCCCGATCGTTTTAGGGTATATGGAGATATATATGTGGAAGAAGTACATCAGGGGGCCACGAGGGTGGAGGGCGCGCCCAGGGGGGTGGGCGCGCCCCCTGCCTCGTGGCTTCCTCGTTGCTTCCCTTACATGGACTCCAAGTCTCCCGGGTTGCTTTCCTTCCAAAAATAAGTTCCGTGAAGTTTCAGGTCAATTGGACTCTGTTTGATTTTCCTTTTTTGCGATACTCTAAAACAAGGAAAAAACAGAAACTGGCACTCGGCTCTGGGTTAATAGGTTAATCCCAGAAATAATATAAAATTGTATAATAAAGCCCATAAACATCCAAAACAGAAGATAATATAGCATGGAGCAATCAAAAATTATAGATACGTTGGAGACGTATCAAGTTGCTACCATCATATTTCAACTTAGCTTTCTCTACGAACGCATTAAAATTTAAGGGAACAGTAGCACGGGCCATTGATCTACAACAACATAGACATGCAAATACTATCAGGTACTAAGTTCATGATAAATTAAAGTTCAATTAATCATATTACTGAAGAACTCCCACTTAGATAGACATCACTATAGTCATCTAAATGATCACATGATCCATATCAACTAAACCATGCCCGATCATCACGTGAGATGGAGTAGTTTTCAATGGTAAACATCACTATGTTGATCATATCTACTATATGATTCACGTTCAACCTTTTGGTCTCAGTGTTCCGAGGCCATATCTGCATATGCTAGGCTCGTCAAGTTTAACCCGAGTATTCTGGACGTGCAAAACTGGCTTCCACCTGTTGTATGTGAACGTAGAGCTTATCACACCCGATCATCACGTGGTGTCTCGGCACGACGAACTGTAGCAACGGTGCATACTCAGGGAGAACACTTATACCTTGAAATTTAGTGAGGGGTCATCTTATAATGCTACTGTCATACTAAGCAAAATAAGATGCATAAAAGATAAACACCACATGCAATCAAAATAAGTGATATGATATGGCCATCATCATCTTGTGCCTTTGATCTCCATCTCCAAAGGACCGTCATGATCACCATCGTCACCGGCTTGACACCTTGATATCCATCGTAGCATCGTTGTCGTCTCGCCAACTATTGCTTCTAGGACTATCGCTACCGCTTAGTGATAAAGTAAAGCAATTACATGGCGATTGCATTTCATACAATAAAGCGAAAACCATAAGGCTCCTGCCAGTTGCCGATCACTTCTACAAGACATGATCATCTCATACAACAATTTATATCTCATCACATCTTGACCATATCACATCACAACATGCCCTGCAAAAACAAGTTAGACGTCCTCTACTTTGTTGTCGCAAGTTTTACATGGCTGCTACGGGCTTCTAGCAAGAACCGTCCATACCTACTGATACGTCTCCAACGTATCTATAATTTTTGATTGTTACATGCTGTTGTATTATCAATCTTGGTTGTTTTATAATCATTTATAGTAATTTTATGTCATTTTTTGGTACTAACCTATTGGCATAGTGCCCAGTGACAGTTGTTGTTTTTCCATGTTTTTTACATCGTGGAAAACCAATATCAAATGGAGTCCAAATGCCACGAAGCTTTACGGAGAATTTTTATGGGCCAAAAGGAACAAAACAGGCCCTGGCTGCGCCTGGGGGTGCCCCGAGGGAGGCATGGGTGCGCCCTAGTGGGTTGTGCCCACCTCGGGTGCCCCCCGGACCGCCTCTTTGCTCTACAAATACCCCAATATTTCCAAAACCCTAGGGGAGTCGATGAAATATTCATCCAGCCGCCGCAGAGTCCAGAACCACCAGATCCAATCTAGAAACCATCTCGGATGGGGTTCACCACCTCCATTGGTGCCTCTCCGATGATGCGTGAGTAGTTCTTTGTAAACCTTCTGGTCCGTAGTTAGTACCTAGATGGCTTCATCTCTCTCTCTCTCTCTTGATTCTCAATACAATGGTCTCTTGGAGATCCATATGATGTAACTCTTTTGCGGTGTGTTTGTTGGGATCGATGAACTTTGAGTTTATGATCAGATCTATCTTTTTATATCCATGACAGTATTTGAGTTTATTTGTTCTCTTTTATGCATGATCTCTTATAGCCTCGTATTTATTCTCCGATATTTGGGTTTTGTTTGGCCAACTTGATCTATTTATCTTGCAATGGGAAGAGGTTCTTTTTAGTGGGTTCGATCTTACGGTGCTTCATCCCAGTGACAGAAAGGGAACCAACACGTATGTATCATTGCTACTAAGGATAAAACAATGGGTTCTATCTCTACATAGATAGATCTTGTCTACATCATGTCATCGTTCTTATTGCATTACTCCGTTTCTCCATGAACTTAATACACTAGATGCAAGTTGGATAGTGGTCGATGTGTGGAGTAATAGTAGTAGATGCTGGCAGGAGTCGATCTACTAATCTTGGACGCGATGCCTACATAATGATCATTGCCTGGACATTGTCTTGAGTATTTGGTTCTATCAATTTCCCAACCGTAATTTGTTCACCCACCACTTTGCTATTTTTCTCGAGAGAAGCCACTAGTGAAACCTACGGCCCCCAGGTCTCTTTCTCATATTATTTGCCTTTGTGATCTACTTTTATTTGCATTTATTTTCAGATCTACTAAACAACCCAAAAATATCTTGCTGAAATTTATACTTATTTATTTATTTGGCGTTCGATCTATCAATCTACTACAAATTTACCTCATGTCTGTTTGCCTATCTTGAGGCGTCGTACCCCAGAAGGGATTGACAACCCCTTTGATACGTCCATTTTGCATCATGTTTCCTTGCTGTTATTTATAATGTTTTTAACCATAATAATGCTTTTTGGAGTAATTCTAATGCCTTTTATCTCATAATTTACAAGGAACACACCAAGATGGAGAATTCCGGCAGCTAGAATTTGGACCTGGAAAACCTACGTCAGGCCACCTATTCTGCACAACTCCAAATGAGCTAAAACTTTACGGAGAATTTTTATGAATTGTTTGAGGAATATTGGAGCCAATAAGCACCAGAGGGGGGCCACCAGGTGGGCACAACCCACCTTGGCGTGTCAGGCCCCCCTGGCACGCCCTGGTGGGTTGTGGCCTCCTCGGCCCACCTCCGGTGCCCATCTTTTGGTATATAAGCGGTTTTGACCTAGAAAAAAAATAGAGGACATTCGGGTATGAAGCGCCGCCATTTCGAGGCGGAACTTGGGCAGGAGCACTTTTGCCCTCCGGTGGAGCTATTCCGTCGGGGGAACTTCCCTCCCGGAGCGGGAAATCATCGTCATCATCATCACCAACAACTCTCCCATCTTGGGTAGGGCAATCTCCATCAACATGTTCACCAGCACCATCTCATCTCAAACCCTAGTTCATCTCTTGTATTCAATCTTGTTACCAGAACTATAGATTGTTGCTAGGGGGTGACTAGTAGTGTTGATTACATCTTGTAGTTGATTACTATATGGTTTATTTGGTGGAAGGTTATATGTTCAGATCCATTATGCATATTAATACCCCTCTGATCATGAGCATGTTTATTATTTGTGAGTAGTTACTTTTGTTCTTGAGGTCACGGGAGAAATCATGTTGCAAGTAATCATGTGAATTTCATACGTGTTCGATATTTTGATAGTATGTATGTTGTGATTCCCTTAGTGGTGTCATGTGAACGTCGACTACATGACACTTGACCATATTTGGGCCTAAGGGAATGCATTGTGGAGTAGTAAATAGATGGTGGGTTGCGAGAGGGACAGAAACTTAAACCCTAGTTTATGCACTACTCCGTAAGGGACCGATTGGATCCTAGAGTTTAATGCTATGGTTAGAATTCACTCTTAATACTTTCTCGTGGTTGCGGATGCTTGCGGGAGGGTTAATCATAAGTAGGAGGTTTGTTCAAGTAAGAACAGCACCTAAGCACCGGTCCACCCACATATAAAATTATCAAAGTAGCGAACACAAATCAAACCAACATGATGAAAGTAACTAAATGAAATTCATGTGTTCCCTCAAGAACGCTTTGCTTATTATAAGAGACCGTTTTAGCCTGTCCTTTGCCTCAAAAGGATTGGTCTACCTTGCTGCATACTTGTCACTATTATTGTTTCTTTCTCGTTACAAATTATCTTGCTATCAAACTACTCGCTACTTACAATTTCAGCACTTGCAAACATTACCGTACTGAAACTACTTGTCATTTCCTTCTGCTCCTTGTTGGGTTCGACACTCTTACTTATCGAAAAGAGCTACAATTGATCCCCTGTACTTGTGGGTCATCAAGGCTATTTTCTGACGCCGTTGCCGGTGAGTGAAGCGCCATTGGTAAGTGGAATTCGGTAAGGAAACATTTATATAGTGTGCTAAAATTTATTGCCACGTGTTACTATGGAAAACAATCCTTTGAGGAGTTTGTTCGGGGTATCTTCACCTCGTCCGGAACCACAAATATCTACCCCTCAACCTACTGCACCTACTGAAAATATTGAATATGAAATTCCTTCGGGTATGTTAGAACAATTGCTAGCCAATCCTTATGCAGGAGATGGAACCGAACATCCTGATACTTCATATATGTAGAACAAATTTGTGGATTGTTTAAGCTTGCAGGTTTACCCGGAGATGAGGTGATGAGAAAGGTTTTCCCTTTATCTTTGAAGGGAAAATCATTGGCATGGTATAGGCTATGCGATGATATTGGATCATGGAATTGGAATCGTTTGAAATTGGAGTTCCACCGAAAAAATATCATATGCATCTAGTTCATCGTGATCAGAATTATATATACAATTTTTGGCCTCATGAAGGAGAAAGTATTGCTCTAGCTTGGGGGAGGCTTAATTCAATGTTATATTCATGACCATGAGCTCTCAATAGAAATTAGTATCCAGATTTTTTTTGCTCGGCTTTCTCGTAATGATCAAACCATGCTTGATACTTCTTGTGCTGGTTCATTTATGAAGAAGACTATTGAATTCCGGTGGGATCTTTTGGAAAGAATTAAACGCAACTCTGAAGATTGGGAACTCGAGGAAGTTAAAGAGTCAGGTATTAAACTTAAGTATGATTGTGTTAAATCTTTTATGGATATCGATGCTTTTCAAAAGTTCAGCACTAAATATGGACTTGACTCTGAGATAGTAGCCTCCTTTTGTGAATCATTTGCTACTCATGTTGAACTCCCTAAAGAGAAGTGGTTTAAATATCACCCACTTATTAAAGAAGAAATTAAAGAACCAATACCATTTAAAGAAGAAACTATACTTTATAATATTGATCCAGTTGTTCCTTCTGCTTATATAGAGAAACCACCTTCTCCCGTTAGGATGAAGGAACATGCTAAAGTTTCAACTGTGGTTAACAAAATCTATGTTAGAACACCTAAACCTGATGAACAAATTAAAGTAGAACCTAGCATTGCTATGGTTAAAGATCTCTTGGAAGAAGATATGGATGGGCATGTTATTTACTTCTGTGAAGAAGCTGCTAGAATTACTAAACCTCATGGAAAAGATAAACATAGACCCTTTGTTGGTATGCATGTTATTTCAGTTAAAATAGGAGATCACTGTTATCATGGTTTATGTGACATGGGTGCTAGTATGAGTGCTATTCCTTACACTCTATATCAAGAAATTATAAAGGACATAGCACCTGCTGAGTTAGAAGACATAGATGTTACTATTAAACTTGTTAATAGAGACACCATATCACCTTGTGGGATCATTAGAGATGTTGAAGTCTTGTGTGGGAAAATAAAATATCCTACTGATTTTCTTGTTCTTGGTACCCCGCAAGATGACTTTTGTCCCATTATCTTTGGTAGACCTTTCTTGAAAACAGATAATGCTAAGATAGATTGCAAGAAACAAACTATGGGTGTTAGCTTTGGTGATGAGTCTCATGAGTTTAATTTTTCCAAGTTTAGTAGAAATCATCATGAAAAAGAATTTCCTAGTAAGGATGAATTAATTGGTCTTGCTTATATTGTTCTGCCACCTACTGATCCCTTAGAACAATACTTGCTAGACCATGAGAATGATTTACATATGCATGAAAGAAATGAAATAGACAAGATTTTCTTTGAATAACGTCCTCTGCTTAAACACAATTTGCCTATTGAAACTCTGGGAGGTCCTCCTCCACCTAAAGGTGATCCAGTGTTTGAATTAAAACAATTGCCAGACACTTTGAAATATGCTTATCTTGATGAAAAGAAGATATATCCTGTTATTATTAGTGCTAACCTTTCAGAACATGAAGAAGAAAGATTATTGAAAGTTCTAAGGAAGCACCGGGCTGATATTGGATATACTCTTGATGATTTAAAGGGCATTAGCCCCACTCTATGTCAACACAAAATTAATATGGAACCAGATGCTAAACCAGTTGTTGTTCACCAATGCCGGTTGAATCCGAAGATGAAAGAGGTGGTAAGAATGGAAATATTAAAACTTCTGGAAGCAGGTATAATTTATCCTATAGCTGATAGTAGATGGGTAAGTCATGTTCATTGTGTCCCTAAGAAAGGAGGTATTACTGTTGTTCCTAATGATAAGAATGAACTCATTCCACAAAGAATTGTTACAGGCTATAGAATGGTAATTCATTTTAGAAAAATAAATAAAGCAACTAGAAAAGATCATTACCCTTTGTCTTTTATTGATCAAATGCTTGAAAGATTATCTAAGCACACACACTTTTTCTTATTTGATGGATGTTCTGGCTTTTCACAAATACCTGTTTCTCAACCTGATCAAGAAAAGACCACTTTTACTTGTCCATTTAGAACCTATGCTTATAGACTTATGCCTTTTGGTTTATGTAATGCACCTGCTACCTTTCAAAGATGCATGATGGCTATATTCTCTGACTTTTGTGAAAAGATTTTTGAGGTTTTCATGGATGACTTTTCTGTTTATGGGAAGTCTTTTGATGATTGTTTAAGCAACCTTGAGCGAGTTTTGCAGAGATGTGAACAAACAAATCTTGTCTTGAATTGGGAGAAGTTCCACTTTATGGTTAATGAAGGCATTGTCTTGGGTCATAAAATTTCTGAAAGAGGTATTGAAGTGGACCAAGCTAAGGTTGATGCAATTGAGAAAATGCCGTGTCCTAAGGACATAAAAGGTATTCGTAGTTTCCTAGGTCATGCTGGTTTCTATAGGAGGTTTATTAAAGACTTCTCTAAAATTTCTAGGCCTCTCACTAGTCTTTTGCAAAAGGATGTTCCTTTTGTTTTTGATGATGATTGTTTACAAGCCTTTGAAACACTAAAGAAAGCCTTAATATCCACATCTATTGTTCAACCACCTGATTGGAACTTGCCTTTTGAAATTATGTGCGATGCTAGTGATTATACTGTTGGTGATGTTCTAGGACAAAGAGTTGATAAGAAATTGAATGTTATCTATTATGCTAGTAAACTCTAGACAGTGCTCAAAGAAACTATGCTACTACTGAAAAAGAATTCTTAGCAGTGGTGTTTTCTTGTGATAAATTTAGACCTTATATTGTTGATTCCAAAGTAACTCTTCACACAGACCATGCTGCTATTAAATATCTTATGGAAAAGAGAGATGCTAAACCTAGACTTATTCGTTGGGTTCTCTTGTTACAAGAATTTCATTTACATATCATTGATAGAAAAGGAGCCGAGAACCTCGTAGCTGATAATTTTTCTAGGCTTGAAAATGTGCTTGATGACCCACTTCCTATTGATGATAGTTTTCCTGATGAGCAGTCAGCTGCAATAAATGTTGCTAATAGTACTCCTTGTTATGCTGACTATGCTAATTACATTGTTGCTAAATATTTGCCACCTAACTTTACATATCAACAAAATAAAAAGTTCTTCCATGATTCAAGACATTACTTTCGGGATGACCCACATCTTTATATCTTTATGAAGAAGGAGTAGATGGTATTATTAGACGTTGTGTACCTGAGCATGAACAGGGACAAATCCTACGGAAATGTCACTCTGAGGCTTATGGAGGGCGTCATGCTGGAGATAGAACTGCTCACAAGGTATTACAATTTCGATTTTATTGGCCTACTCTCTTCAAAGGATGCCCGTAAGTTTGTCTCTTTGTGTGATGAATGTCAAAGAATAGGTAATATCGGTAAGCGTCAAGAAATGCCTATGAATTATTCACTTGTTATTGAGCCTTTTGATGTTTGGGGATTTGATTACATGGGACCTTTTCCTTCCTCTAATGGGTATACACATATTTTGGTCGTTGTTGATTATGTTACTAAATGGGTAGAAGCTATTCCAACTAGTAGTGTTCATCACAACACCTCTATTAAAATGTTTAAGGAAGTTATTTTCCCAAGGTTTAGAGTCCATGGATATTTAATGACTGGTAGTGGTTCACACTTTATTCATGGTGCTTTCCATAAAATGCTTGCTAAGTATGATGTTAACCATAGAATTGCATCACCCTATCATCCTTAGTCTAGTGGTCAAGCTGAACTTAGCAATAGAGAAATAATATTAATTTTTCAAAAGACTGTCAATAGGTCCAGGAAGAATTGGTCTAAGAAATTAGATGATGCATTTTGGGCTTATAGAACAGCTTATAAAAATCCTATGGGTATGTCTCCTTATAAAATGGTTTATGGAAAAGCTTGTCATTTACCTCTTGAGTTAGAACATAAAGCTTATTGGGCAGTTAAGGAACTCAATTATGATTTCAAACTTGCTGGTGAAAAGAGGTTATTTGATATAAGATCATTAGATGATTGGAGAACCCAAGCTTATGAAAATGCAATGTTATTCAAAGAAAAGGTTAAAAGATGGCATGACAAAAGAATCCAAAAGCGTGAGTTTAAAGTTGGGGAATATGTTCTTTTGTACAACTCTCGTTTTAGATTTTTTGCAGGGAAGCTCCTCTCGAAATGGAAAGGCCCCTATGTCATCGAGGAGGTTTACTGGTCTTGATCCATCAAAATAAATAATTTCGAAGGCACTAACCCGAAGGTTGTCAATGGGCAACGAATAAAACATTATATCTCAGGTACGCCTATTAATGTTGGAAGTAATATTATTCAAACTTTGACACCGGAAGAATACATAAAAGAGTCCTTCTGGAACACTCCAGAATCGTGAAAATAAGGAGGTAAGTGATACAGTAAATAAAAGGACTCCGAAAAATCTACAAAAAAAATTTTATCAGCTTTGGAATATTTTAGAATTTTGGAAATAGAGAAACTACCAGGAAGCGTCCCTTGGTGGGCACAAGACACCAAGGCGTGCTAGGCTTGCCTGGCGTGCCCAGGTGGGTTGTGCCCACCAGGGACACCTCCCGTACTTCGTTTTCCTACCATATGCTTGTCATGCAATATAAAAAATCTATATATACTTCTTGAATCTGTTGATCACCGTATCGCGGAGAAATCCTCTGTTCTCTTTTTTCCTTGTTGTTTTCTGCCAGATTCCATCTACCATGGCCTCTTCAAGCTCCTCCAAGGATAGGATATCTCCTTCACCACCATAAGGAGAATTGAGTATCGGGTATGGGCACTCCCCTTGGCTTCCGCCAAGCTTGGTGGAGGTGCCCCGGTATCGTATCATCCCACTATCTTTTTGCTTTTATTTATCTCAGTTCGATCTTATGCTTTCAGATGAAATAAATTTTAGTTTGATCCTTTCTTCTTCTGAGAGTTTGCTTAGTGATCTATCCTTGTAATCGTGTGCAAGTTATATAATGAAGTTAGTGTTAGTTTTTTCTTTGTTTACTTTCATGATGCAAATGAAGAAAAGAAATAAGGAAGAAAGAAAAGGAGAAAGGAAATAAATAATGAAAAGATTATATACTAATCCTATGATAGGTGATGGCACCACATAAGGAAAACTATAGGTAGAGAATTTTATTAGAGATTGACAAACATAGCATTAGTCAATGATGCAACTCATGACAGAATTAATAAGGGTAGAGAAGATTCACATATATATATATACTATCCTAGAAATGTTTTGTGATTGTGAGCCTTCATCAAAATATTACATGCCAAAATTGTTGACGTTGGACAAGGAAGACAACTTAATGGTTTATGTTTGTTTATATTCACATAGAAGCCATATTGTCATAGATCCTTTAACATGTGATGCTTGCACCCTATCTTTGCTAGCCAAAAATTATGTTCTAAGTAGAGATACTACTTGTGCATCCAAAAACCCTTAAACCCAAATCTTTTTTCAAGTGTCCACCATACCTACCTAGGGATTGAGCAAGATCCCTCAAGTAAGTTGTCATGGGTGCAAAAAAGGCAATAAAATTTGCTTCTAAAAGTGTGAGATCATTTAGTGTAAGAGAAAATTGAGCGTTGTACGAACTTGTATGACAAAGAATAAAAGCGATAGACTGCATAATAAAGGTCGTCATCTTAATGGGCAATACAACATGAAGTTCTCTTACACTAAGGGATTGAGCAAACAAACAAATAAGCGCATGGCAACCTCTGCTTCCATCTGCGAAGGGACTATCTTTTACTTTTATGCAAAGAGTCAAAGTTTTTTCTCTCTATTCCTTTTATTTTTATCTTTTGGCAAGCATCATGTGGTGAGGAAAGATCTAGGCACATATGTCCAGTTGACTATAGATAGCATGAGTTATTATTGTTGACATCACCCTTGAGGTGAGTATGTTGGAAGGCAAAATCATAAGCCCCTATCTTTCTATGTGTCCGGTTGAAATGTTTTGTTCATGGGTACTATATGATGGTTGAGTATGTGGACTTGCCTAAAGGCTCTGACACATGACTCTTCCTGAAAAGATGATGAATTGTAGTTGCAAAGTTGATTGAGAACATAGTTTGTTGGTTTCTAATAGAGTTTTTGCTTTATACTTCGATTATGTGATGAACTTTACTTATTCATAGGAAGTATATGATGCAAGTTTTATGATAAAAGTCCTATGTTTAATTTTGATGTTGTTACAATAATCAACATGATGCTTCTATGTCCGTATTTTTTTATCGACACCTCTCTCTCAAAGCATGTGGACATGTTTTCGATTTCGGTTTTCGCTTGAGGACAAGCGAGGTCTAAGCTTGGGGGAGTTGATACATCCATTTTGCATCATGTTTCCTTGCTGTTACTTATAATGTTTTTATCCATAATAATGCTTTTTGGAGTAATTCTAATGCCTTTTCTCTCATAATTTACAAGGAACACACCAAGAGGGAGAATTCCGGCAGCTGGAAATCTGGACCTGGAAAAGCTACATCAGGCCACCTATTCTGCACAACTCCAAATGAGCTGAAACTTTATAGAGAATTTTTATGAATTATTTGAGGAATATTGGAGCTAATAAGCACCAGAGGGGGCCACCAGGTGGGCACAACCAACCTGGGCGCGCCAGGCCCCCCTGGCGTGCCCTGGTGGGTTGTGGCCTCCTTGGCCCACCTCCGGTGCCCATATTTTCGTATATAAGTGGTTTTGACCTAGAAAAAAAGAGGACTTTCGGGATGAAGCGCCGCCGTCTCGAGGCGGAACTTGGGCAGGAGCACTTTTGCCCTCCGGCGGAGCGATTCCGCCGGGGGAACTTCCCTCCCGGAGCGGGAAATCATCGTCATCATCATCACCAACAACTCTCCCATCTTGAGGAGGGCAATCTTCATCATCATCTTCAACGACACCGTCTCATCTCAAACCCTAGTTCTTCTCTTGTATTCAATCTTGTTACCGGATCTATAGATTGTTGCTAGGGGGTGACTAGTAGTGTGGATTACATCTTGTAGTTGATTACTATATGGTTTATTTGGTGGAAGATTATATGTTCAGATCCATTATGCATATTAATACCCCTCTAATCATGAGCATGTTTATTATTTGTGAGTAGTTACTTTTGTTCTTGAGGTCATGGAAGAAATCATGTTGCAAGTAATCATGTGAATTTGATGTGTTCAATATTTTGATAGTATGTATGTTGTGATTCCCTTAGTGTTGTCATGTGAACATCGACTACATGACACTTCACCATATTTGGGCCTAAGGGAATGCATTGTGGAGTAGTAAATAGATGGTGGGTTGTGAGAGCGACAGAAACTTAAACCCTAGTTTATGAAGTACTCCGTAAGGGACCGATTGGATCCTAGATTTTTATGATATGGTTAGAATTTATTCTTAATACTTTTCTCGTAGTTGCGGATGCTTGCGGGAGGGTTAATCATAAGTAGGAGGTTTGTTCAAGTAAAAACAGCACCTAAGCACCAGTCCACCCACATATCAAATTATCAAAGTAGCGAACACAAATCAAACCAACTTGATGAAAGTAACTAGATGAAATTCCCGTGTACCCTCAAGAACGCTTTGCTTATTATAAGAGACCGTTTTGGCATGTCCTTTGCATCAAAAGGATTGGGCTACCTTGCTGCATACTTGTCACTATTATCGTTACTTGCTCGTTACAAATTATCTTGCTGTCAAACTACTCGCTACTTACAATTCTCAGCACTTGCAGACATTACCTTACTGAAAACTACTTGTCATTTCCTTCTGCTCCTCGTTGGGTTCGACACTCTTACTTATTGAAAAGAGCTACAATTGATCCCCTTTACTTGTGGGTCATCACCCTTTAACACGTCGTGTTGCGAGAAGTTATCATTTGTGTGCAGGTGCTGTTTACGTTGTGTTTCTTGGTTCTCCTACTGGTTCGATAACCTTGGTTTCATATCTGAGGGAAATACCTACGGCCACTGTGCTGCATCATCCCTTCCTCTTTGGGGAAATACCGACATAGCTTCAAGCGCCATCAAAAGGAATGTCTGGCACCGTTGCCGGGGAGGATCTTCAACATATACCAGGTTCCTAATCACAAATCTCATCTCCTTGCAATTCACATTATTTGCCATTTGCCTCACGTTTTCCTCTCCCCCACTTCACAAAAATTGGCCGTTTTATTCTCCCCTCTTTTCCGTTTGCCGTTTTCTTGTCGAATCTGTTTTTCAATGCAATCTTGTTGTGTGGTCATCAACACCAAATTATGTGACTTCTCAAATACCAACAACAATTATTTTATCGGCGCTCCGCTTGCTCCTCCCGCCACTAGTGCGGAGACTTTTGATATTAATAATACTTTGCTGAATCTTGTTATGAAAGACCAATTTTCTGGTACTCCTAATGAGGATGTTGCGTCCCATCATAATACCTTCATGGAATTATGTGATATGCAAAAGAAAAAAATATGTGGACAATGATGTGGTCAAAATGAAACTATTTCCATTTTCTTTGCGTGATTCGGCAAAAAATTGGTTCTCTTCTTTGCCTCGCAATAGTATCAATTATTGGAATAAGTGCAAAGATGCTTTTATCACTAAGTATTTTCTGCCCGCAAAGATTATTTCCCTTAGAACCCAGATCATGAATTTCAAGCAACTTGAACATGAGCATGTTGCAAAATCTTGGGAAATGGTGAAAATGATGCTAAGGAATTGCCCAACTCATGGGTTAAATCTTTGGATGATCATACAAAATTTTTATGTGGGGTTGAACTTTATTTCTCGTAATCTTTTAGATTCCGCTGCGGGTGGTACTTTTATGTAAATTACTTTGGGTGAAGCCACCAAATTTCTTGATAATATTATGGCAAATTATTCGCAATGGCATACCAAAAGAGCTCCTACTAGTAAAAGGTTAATTATGTTGAAGAAATTTCTTCTCCGAGTGAAAAAGTTGATGCTCTTGTGAAATTGGTTGCTAGTAGAAGTGCTCCTATTGATTTTAATGATATGCCTTTGTCTACTTTGATTGAGCAAAATAGTGATGCCATAGATGTGAATTTTATCTCTCGAAATAATTTCAACAACAATGCTTATAGAGGTAATTTTAATCCTAGGCCTTTTTCTAGTAATTCCTCTAATAATTATGGTAATTCCTATAGAAATCAATCTTATAATAATAATAGGAACACCTATGATCTTGAGAACAATATTAAAGAATTTATCAATACACAAAAAGTTTTCAACACTTCCGTAGAAGAAAAGTTGAGTAAGATTGATGATTTGTCTAGAAGTGTTGATAGAATTGCTCATGATGTGGAAAACCTCAAGATGAAAATTTTTGTTCCTAAATTTGATGAATCAATTAAATCTCTTTATGTTTCTATGGTTGAAAGTAAGAAAAGAACCGCTATGATTAGAGCTGAAAGAGAATTCTTAGAAAAAGCGTTTTCTGATGATTTCTTTCACAAAAGTGATGAAGATCTTAAAATGATTGGTGTTTCTTCTATTGATTCCTTGTTTAGTAAAATTAATATTGATGAAAAATGGGACTGGAGAAGAGTCAACTTTAGGTAGAAGGCATCCCAATATTTCCGAGGGTGAAAATCTTGTTGAGAAAATTGATAAAAGTGGGTTTGAAGAGGGCCAAACTTTAGCTAGTGATGTGCCCACTCTTTTGGATTACAAAGGATTTAATTATGATAGTTACTCTTTGATTGATTGTATTTCTTTGTTGCAATCCATGATAAATTCACCCCATCTTATGAACAAAATAAAGCTTTTACTAAACATATTGTTGATGCTATGATGAAAGCTTTAGAAGAAAAGTTGGAATTAGAAGTTTCAGTTCCTAGAAAATTGCATGATGAGTGGGAACCTACTATCAAAGTCAAGATTAAAAATTATGTGTGTTTTGCTTTGTGTGACTTGGGTGCTAGTGTTTCTACTATTCCGAAATCTTTATGTGATGTGCTTGGTCTTACCGATCTTGAATCATGTTCTTTGAATTTGCACTTGGCGGATTCTACTATTAAAAATCCTATGGGAAGAATTAATGATGTTATTATTCTTGCAAATAGGAATTATGTTCCCATAGATTTTATTGTTCTTGATATTGATTGCAATCTGTCTTGTCCAATTGTTCTTGCTAGACCGTTTTTACGTGATATCGGTGCCGTGATTGATATGAAAGAAGGTAATATTAAGCTCCAATTTCCTTTGAGGAAGGGTATAGAACACTTTCCTAGAACAAGAATTAGGCCACCATATGAATCAATCATGAGGGCATCTTATGGATCTCGAACCAAAGATGACAAAACTTAGATCCTTGCTTTATGCCTAGCTAAGGGCGTAAGACTATAGCGCTTGTTGGGAGGCAACCCAATGAATAAAATTTATTTTTGCTTTTTGCTTCCTGTTTTTGTGTGTTAGCACAATTATGCTAATGTTATGATTGTGTTTTATGTTTTAATTAGTGTTTGTGCCAAGTAAAGCCTTTAGGATCTTCTTGGGTGGTACTTGTTTGATCTTGCTGAAAAATAGAAACTTTTGCGCTCACTAAATTAATTTTCCTTTTTTACCAGAGAGTGATAAAATACCCATTCCACTTGCAGTAAATCAATATAAAAAATTTCTCAGGTTGTCCTAATTTTTCAGAATTTTTGGAGTTACAGAAGTATTCGAAATAATCAGATTGCTACAGACTATTTTGTTTTGATAGATTCTATTTTCTTTGTGTTGTGTGCTTATTTTGGTGACTCTATGGTTTTCTTTGATGAGTTTTTGCCATAGAAAAGTTGGAATACAGTAGATATAATACAAGAACAAAATATGAATTGGTTTGATACAGCACTTATAGTAGTGATTTATTATTCTTATACTAACGGGTCTCACGAAGGTTTTGTTGAGTTTTGTGTGATTGAAGTTTTCAAGTTTTGGGTTATCTTACGATGGATGAAGGAATAAGAAGTAGAAGAGCCTAAGCTTGGGGATGCCCCGACATCCCAAGCTATTATCCAAAAATAAGCAACCAACTAGCTTGGGGATGCCCGCGAGTGGCATCCCCTCTTTCATCTAATGACCATTGGTATTTTACTCGAAACTATATTTTTATTCGTCGCATACTATGTGTTTTGCTTGGAGCGTCTTTTATGATATGAGTCTTTGCTTGTTTTATTTTGTGTTATAAGTCTTGATCCCTTGCTGGACACACCTATTTGAGAGAGCCAAAATTATGTCATGACTTGTTAGAATTGCTCTCTATGCTTCACTTAAATTTTTTATGAGCAATGGACTTGCTCTAGTGCGTCAGTTATATCTTTTTTAGCACGGTGTGCTTAGTATTTTTGTAGAATTGCTCTCTTGCTTCACTTAGATTTATTTGAGAGTTATAAAAATTTTCAAGAAATTCTCTCTTTCTTCACTTAAATTAATTTGAGAGAAAGAAAAATTATGCTCATGATCTTCACGTATATTTGTTTGACCTTATGAAAAGCAACACATGAAAATTAGTCCCAAAGCGATAGATATCCAAGAAGGATATAATAAAAACTTCCATGAAAATCATTGGATAAAATAAACTTGATTCTTAGTAATAGTTTTGAGATATGATGATGTGATATGTGAGTCATCTTGATGAGTAATTATGCTTTAGTAAGAATATTGGTGTTAAGGTTTGTGATTCCCTATGCAAGCACGAAAGTCAATAGTTATGCAATGAAATTATATCCTACTTATGGTGCATTATTCGGTGTTAGTTATGCTTAATGCTCGCTTATGAGATTATTGGTTTCTTAGTTGGTCGCTTCCCAATCTTTTGCTAGCCTTCATTTTGCACTAAGTATGATCACTACTTGTGCATCCAAAAACCTTTAACCCAGTTTTGCCACATGAGTCCACTATATCTACCTGTATGCGGTATTCTTTTGCCGTTCTAAGCAAATTTGCATGTGCCACCTCTAATTTTCAAAAATAAACTTCTCTTTTGTGTGTTTGTTTCGCTCGCGGAGCGGTGAGGGGTGGCTAATATTTTCCATGCTAGATGTGTTATTCTCAAGATGAGTGTTTATTCACTTGTCATTGCACGATAGTAAGGAAAAGGTATTAGGGATGCCCAGTCCCGAAATACAAAAAATGTATTTACTTTATGTTGTCAAATAATAAATTCCTTGGAATGTGTCGGTATGAGGGCACCCGTGGATACGGTTAGCCATGGAAAGTGAAAGTATGGTGGAAAACGGAATAAACTTTATTTTTTGTTTGGGAATCGCCTATGATATATCTATGCATGGAAATATTGGGAACTCTGAGTCGTTTTCGTCGGTGGGATGGATACACCTCCCAAAATGTTTTTATCTCTAAGTTTTTCGCTTTGAGCTCTCGCACCTCTACAAATCCCTATTTCCCTCTGCGAAGGGTCTTTCTTTTACTTTATGCAATTTTTATTTTGAATTTGAGTCTCCATCTTCTCTTCTAAAAAGCAGCAACTAGGAGGCAATATGATCGTACTTGAGTATTGGATGTAGCTAATATGCGAGTGTGCTTCATGAATGGATCAATGATTGAGCATGATGGGCTAGGGATAGCTTATTTTAGCGTTGATATTTTGAAAGACATTATTGCTTGTTGATATGCTTGAGTATTTAAATTATCATGTCAAAACTAGACTATTGCTTTGAACAATATAAAAGTCCAAATATCCATGCTATAAATAAAGAAATATGATATGACATGTTAGGCAGCATTCCACATCAAAAATTCTATTTTTATCACTTCCCTACTCGTGGACAAGTAGGAGTTAAGCTTGGGGATGCTGATACGTCTCCAACGTATCTATAATTTTTTTATTGTTCCATATTGTTCTATTATCAATTCTGGATGTTTTATAATCATTTTATATCATTTTTTGGTACTAACCTATTGACATAGTGCCAAGTGCCCGTTGCTATTTTTTCCATGTTTTTTAAATCGCAGAAAATCAATATCAAACAGAGTCCAAATGCCATGAAACTTTACGGAGAATTTTGATGGACCAAAAGAAACACAACAGGCCCTGGTTGCGCCTGGGGGCTGCCCCGAGGGAGGCACAACCCACAAGGCCGTGCCAGGAGGCCCAGCCACGCCCTGGTGGGTTGTGCCCACCTCAAGTGCCCCCGGACTGCCTATTTGCTCTATAAAGACCCCAATATTTCCAGAACCCTAGGGGAGTTGACAAAATATTCATCCATCCGCCGCAGAGTCCAGAACCACCAGATCCAATCTAGACACCATGTCATATGGGGTTCACCACCTCCATTGGTGCCTCTCCGATGATGCGTGAGTAGTTCTTTGTAGACCTTCGGGTCCATAGTTAGTAGCTAGATGGCTTCATCTCTCTCTTGATTCTCAATACAATGGTCTCTTGGAGATCCATATGATGTAACTCTTTTGCGGTGTGTTTGTTGGGATCGATGAACTTTGAGTTTATGATCAGATCTATCTTTTTATATCCATGAAAGTATTTGAGTTTCTTTGATATATTTTATGCATGATCTCTTATAGCCTCGTATTTCTTCTCCGATATTTGGGTTTTGTTTGGCCAACTTGATCTATTTATCTTGCAATGGGAAGAGGTGCTTTGTAGTGGGTTCGATCTTACGGTGCTTGATCCCAGTGACAGAAAGGGAACCGGCACGTATGTATCATTGCTACTAAGGATAAAATGATGGGGTCTATCTCTACATAGATAGATCTTGTCTTCATCATGTCATCATTCTTGTTGCATTACCCCGTTTCTCCATGAACTTAATACACTAGATGCATGTTGGATAGCGCTTGATGTGTGGAGTAATAGTAGTAGATGCAGGCAGGAGTCGGTCTACTATTCTTGGACATGATGCCTATATAATGATCATTGCCTGGATATCGTCATGAGTATTTGAAGTTCAATCAATTTCCCAACAGTAATTTGTTCACCCACCGCTTTGCTATTTTTCTCGAGAGAAGCCACTAGTGAAACCTATGGCCCCCGGGTCTCTTTCTCATATTATTTGCCTCTGTGATCTACTTTTGTTTGCCTTTATTTTCAGATCTACCAAACCAAAAACCCAAAAATATCTTGCTGCAATTTATTCTTATTTATTTATTTGGCATTCGATCTATCAATCTACTACAAATTTACCTCACGTCCGTTTGCCTATCTTGAGGCGCCGTACCCCGGAAGGGATTGACAACCCCTTTAACACGTCGGGTTGCGAGAAGTTGTTATTTGTGTGCAGGTGTTGTTTACGTTGTGTTGCTTGGTTCTCCTGCTGGTTCGATAACCTTAGTTTTATATCTGAGGGAAATACCTACCGTCATTGTGCTGCATCATCCCTTCCTCCTTGGGGAAATACCGACGTAGCTTCAAGCGACATCACCTACGCATCAAAACCACAACGATTTTTGTCAGGTGTGCTATTTTAACCTTCAACAAGGACCGGGCGTAGTCAAACTCGATTCAACTAAGTTCGAGAAATAGACACCCGCCAGCCACCTATGTGCAAAGCTCGTTGGTAGAACCAGTCTCATGAATGCGGTCATGTAATGTCGGTCCGGGCCGCTTCATCCAACAATACCGTCGGATCAAAGTAAGAAGTTGCTAGTAAGCAGTATGACTATTATCGCCCACAACTCTTTGTGTTGTACTCGTGCATATAACATCTATGCATAGACCTGGCTTGGATGCCACTGTTGGGGAACGCGGTATTTCAAAAAAAAATCCTACGATCACGCAAGATCTATCTGGGAGATGCATAGCAACGAGAGGGGAGAGTGTGTCTACGTACCCTCGTAGACCAAAAGCGGAAGCGTTTAGTAACACGGTTGATGTAGTCGAACGTCTTCGCGATCCAACCGATCCTAGCACCGAACGTACGGCACCTCCGTGTTCAGCACACGTTCAGCACAATGATGTCCCTCGAGCTCTTGATCTAGTTGAGGATGAGGGAGAGTTTTGTAGAGGCATAATCTCATAGTTTGCATAGGTCGAGATTAGGATTTGTCACTCCGTGTATTAGAGAGGTATCTATGGGCCCTCTCGGTAATGCACATCACTGTGAGCCTTGCAAGCAATGTGACTAATGAGTTAGTTACGGGATGATGCATTACGGAACAAGTAAAGAGACTTGTGGTAACGAGATTGAACTAGGTATGAAGATATCGACGATCGAATCTCGGGCAAGTAGCATACCGATGACAAATGGAATGACATATGTTGTTATGCGGTTTGACCAATAAAGATCTTCCTAGAATATGTAGGAGCCAATATGAGCATCCAGGTTCCTCTATTGGTTATTGACTGGGGATATGTCTCGGTCATGTCTACATAGTTCTCGAACCTGTAGGGTCCGCACGCTTAACGTTCGATGACGATTTGTATTATGAGTTATATGTTTTTGATGACTGCAGTTTGTTCAGAGTCCCGGATGAGATCACGGACATGACGAGGGGTCTCGAAATGGTCTAGACATAAATAATGATATATTGGACGATGTTATTTGGACACCGGAAGAGTTCCGAGAGGTACCGGGTAAAAACGGAGTGCCGGAGGGGTTACCGGAACCCCCCGGGGAAGTAATGGGCCAACATGGGCCTTAGGGGAGAGAGAGAGAGAGGGCAGGCCACGAGCAGGTGGTGCCCCCCCCCCCTCATGGGGATTCCGAATAGGACTAGGAATGGGGGCGCGGCCCCCCTTTCCTCTCCCTCTCCCTCTCCCTTCCTTCTCCCCCCTTCCACCAAGTGGAATCCTACTAGGACTCCAACTCCTCTCTCCTGGCGCGCCCTACAGGGGCCGTCCGGCCTCCCCCTCTCCTCCTTTATATACAGAGGCAGGGGCACCCTATAACACACAAGATCAATTGTCTTAGCCGTGTGTGGTGCCCCCCTCCACAGTTTACCACCTCGATCATATTGTCATAGTGGTTGGGCGAAGCCCTGTGATACGTCTCCGTCGTATCTACTTTTCCAAACACTTTTGCCCTTGTTTTGGACTCTAACTTGCATGATTTGAATGGAACTAACCCAGACTGACGTTGTTTTCAGCAGAATTACCATGGTGTTATTTATGTGTAGAAACAAACGTTCTCGGGATGACCTGAAACTTCACGGAGCAAATTTTTGGAAAATATAAAAAATACCTGCAAAAGATGAAGGCCAGGGGGCCCACCACCTCTCCACGAGGGTGGGGGGCGCGCCTGCCCCCCTAGGGCGCCCCCCTACCTCGTGGGCCCCTGGTGCCTCTCCGACTCCAACTCCAACTCTGTATATTGTGTTTCGGGGAGAAAAAAAATCAAGGAGAAAGATTCATCGCGTTTTACAATATGGAGCCGCCGCCAAGCCCTAAACTCTCTCGGGAGGGCCGATCTAGAGTCCGTTCGGGGCTCCGGAGAGGGGAATCTGTCGCCATCGTCATCATCAACCATCCTCCATCACCAATTTCATGATGCTCACCGCCGTGCGTGAGTAATTCCATCGTAGGCTTGCTGGACGGTGATGGGTTGGACGGGATCTATCATGTAATCGAGTTAGTTTTGTTAGGGTTTGATCCCTAGTATCCACTATGTTCTGAGATTGATGTTGCTATGACTTTGCTATGCTTAATGCTTGTCACTAGGGCCCGAGTGCCATGATTTCAGATCTGAACCTATTATGTTTTTATCAATATATGAGTGTTCTTGATCCTATCTTGCAAGTCTATAGTCACCTATTATGTGTTATGATCCGTTAACCCTGAAGTGACAATAATCGGGATACTCACCGGTGATGACCGTAGTTTGAGGAGTTCATGTATTCACTATGTGTTAATGCTTTGTTCCGGTACTCTATTAAAAGGAGGCCTTAATATCCCTTAGTTTCCGTAAGGACCCCACTGCCACGGGAGGGTAGGACAAAAGATGTCATGCAAGTTCTTTTCCATAAGCACGTATGACTATATTCGGAATACATGCCTACATTATATCAATAAACTGGAGCTAGTTCTGTGTCACCCTAGGTTATGACTGTTACATGATGAACCGCATCCGGCATAATTCTCTATCACCGATCCATTGCCTACGAGCTTTCCATATATTGTTCTTCGCTTATTTACTTTCTCGTTGCTATTGCTATCATCACTACAAAATACCAAAAACATTACTTTTACTACTGTTACCTTTTGCTACCGTTACCACTACTATCATATTACTTTGCTACTAAATACTTTGCTGCAGATACTAAGTTTCCAGGTGTGGTTGGATTGACAACTCAGCTGCTAATACTTGAGAGTATTCTTTGGCTCCCCTTGTGCCGAATCAGTAAATTTGGGTTGAATACATTACCCTCGAAAACTATTGCGATCCCCTATACTTGTGGGTTATCACCCTGCGCTGATCA
The DNA here is from genome assembly GCF_056163025.1 of Triticum urartu. Taxonomy (NCBI): domain Eukaryota; kingdom Viridiplantae; phylum Streptophyta; class Magnoliopsida; order Poales; family Poaceae; genus Triticum; species Triticum urartu. The sequence continues at coordinate 143,056,746 of NC_141879.1, read as the reverse complement.
CATCATCAACACCATCACCGCACCGTCGTGCTGATGGAACTCTCCCTCGTCCTCAACTGGATCAAGAGCTCGAGGGACATCATCATGCTGAACTTGTGCTGAACAAGGAGGTGCCATACGTTCGCTACTTGGATCGGTTGGATCGTGAAGACGTTCGACTACATCAACCGCGTTACTAAACGCTTCCGCTTTCAGTCTATGAGGGTACGTGGACACACTCTCCCCTCTCGTTGCTATGCATCTCCTGATAGATCCTGCGTGATCGTAGGAAAATTTTTTAAATACTGTGTTCCCCAACATAGACCTGGCTCGGATGCCACTATTGGGGAACGTAGCATGCAATTTCAAAAAAAATTCTACGATCACGCAAGATTTATCTAGGAGATGCATAGCAACGAGAGGGGAGAGTGTGTCCACGTACCCTCATAGACCGAAAGCGGAAGCATTAGGTTAACGCGGTTGATGTAGTCGAACGTCTTCACGATCCAACCGATCTAGTACCAAACGTACAGCACCTCCAAGTTCTGCACATGGTCAGCTCGATGACATCCCTCGAGCTATTGATCCAGCAGAGGGTCGAGGGAGAGTTTCGTCAGCATGACGGCATGGTGACAGTGATGGTGATGTGATCCGCACATTGCTTTGCCTAAGCATTACTCCGCTATGACTAGAGGAGTAAACTGTGGAGAGGGGCACCGCACACGGCTAAGAGAACAACTGATGTGTTGCGGGGTGCCCCCAGCCCCCGTATATAAAGGAGGGGAGGAGGAGGAGGCCGGCCAGGAGGGGCGCGCCATGGTGGGGAGTCCTACTAGGACTCCACTCCTAGTAGGATTCGCCCCCCTCCTTTTTCCTTTCTTACCGGAGGGGAAAAGGAAGGAGAGGGAGAGGGAGAGGGAAAGGGGGGCGCCGCCCCCTCCCTTAGTCCAATTCGGACTCCATGCGGGGGGCGCGTCCTCCCCTTGCGGCCTCCCCTCTCTCTCTCCACTAAGGCCCATGTAGGCCCAATAATTCCGCCGGGGGTTCCGGTAACCCCTCGGTACTCTGGTAAAATACCCAAACCACTCGAAACTATTCCGATGTCCGAATACTACCTTCCAATATATGAATCTTTACCTCTCGACCATTTCGACACTCCTCGTCATGTTCGTGATCTCATCCGGGACTCTGAACAAACTTCGGTCACCAAAACACATAACTCATAATACAAATCATCATTGAACGTTAAGCGTGCGGACCCTACGGGTTCGAGAACTATGTAGACATGACCGAGACACATCTCCGGTCAATAACCAACAACAGAACCTGGATGCTCATATTGGTTCCTACATATTCTACGGAGATCTTTATCGGTCAAACCGCAATAACAACATACCTTATTCCCTTTTTCATCGATATGTTACTTGCCCGAGATTCGATCATCGGTATCATCATACCTAGTTCAATATCGTCACCGACAAGTCACTTTACTCGTTCCGTAATGCATCATCCCGCAACTAACTCATTAGTCACATTGCTTGCAAGGCTTATAGTGATGTGCATTACCAAGAGGGCCCAGAGATACCTTTCCGATACTTGGAGTGACAAATCCTAATCTTGATCTATGCCAACCCAACAAACAGCTTCGGAGACACCTGTAGAGCATCTTTATAATCACCCAGTTACGTTGTGACGTTTGATAGCACACAAGGTGTTCCTCCGATATTCGAGAGTTGCATAATCTCATAGTCAGAGGAATATGTATAAGTCATGAAGAAAGCAATAGCAATAATACTTAACGATCATTATGCTAAGCTAACGGACGGGTCTTGTTCATCACATCATTCTCTAATGATGTGATCCCGTTCATCAAATGACAACACATGTCTATGGTCAGGAAACTTAACCATCTTTGATTAACGAGCTAGTCTAGTAGATGCATACTAGGGACACTCTGTTTGTCTATGTATTCACACATGTACTTGAAGGAAATATGCCCTAGAGGCAATATTAAAGTTGTTATTTATATTTCCTTATATCATGATAAATGTTTTTTATTCATGCTAGAATTGTATTAACTGGAAACTTAGTGCATGTGTGAATATATAGACAAAACAATGTGTCCCTAGTATGCATCTACTTGACTAGCTCGTTAATCAAAGATGGTTAAGTTTCCTGACCATAGACATGTGTTGTCATTTGATGAACGGGATCACATCATTAGAGAATGATGTGATGGACAAGACCCGTCCGTTATCTTAGCATAATGATCGTTAAGTATTATTGCTATTGCTTTCTTCATGACTTATACATATTCCTCTGACTATGAGATTATGCAACTCTCGAATATCGGAGGAACACCTTATGTGCTATCAAACGTCACAACGTAACTGGGTGATTATAAAGATGCTCTACAGGTGTCTCCGAAGCTGTTTGTTGGGTTGGCATAGATCAAGATTAGGATTTGTCACTCCAAGTATCGGAAAGGTATCTCTGGGCCCTCTTGGTAATGCACATCACTATAAGCCTTGCAAGCAATGTGACTAATGAGTTAGTTGCGGGATGATGCATTACGGAACGAGTAAATATACTTGCCGGTAACGAGATTGAACTAGGTATGATGATACCGACAATCGAATCTCGGGTAAATAACATACCAATGACAAAGGGAATAACGTATGTTGTTATTGTGGTTTGACCGATAAAGATCTTCATCGAATATGTAGGAGTCAATATGAGCATCCAGGTTCCGCTGTTGATTATTGACCGGAGATGTGTCTCGGTCATGTCTACATAGTTCTCGAACCCGTAGGGTCCGCACGCTTAACGTTCGATGACGATTTGTATTATGAGTTATGTGTTTTGATGACCGAAGTTTGTTTGGAGTCCCGGATGAGATCACGGACATGACGAGGAGTCCCAAAATGGTCAAGAGGTAAAGATTCATATATTGGAAGGTAGTCTTCGGACATCGGAATGGTTTCGAGTGGTTCGGGTATTTTACGAGAGTACCGAGGGGCTACCGGAACCCCCCGGGGGAATTATTGGGCCTACATGGGCCTTAGTGGAGAGAGAGGGGAGGCCCCCCCATGGAGTCCGAATTGGACTAGGGGAGGGGGTGGTGCCCCCCTTTCCCTCTCCCTCTCCCTCTCCCTCTCCTTCCTTTTCCCCTCCGGTAAGAAAGGAAAAAGGAGGGGCGAATCCTACTAGGAGTGGAATCCTAGTAGGACTCCCCCCATGGCGTGCCCCTCCTGGCCGACCGCCTCCTCCTCCCCAGCTTTATATATGGGGGCAGGGGGCACCCCATAGCACATCAGTTGTTCTCTTAGCCGTGTGCAGTGCCCCCCTTCACAGTTTACTCCTCCGGTTATAGCGTCGTAGTGCTTAGGCGAAACCCTGCGCGGATCACATCACCATCACTGTCACCACGCCGTCGTGCTAACAGAACTCTCCCTCGACCCTCTGCTGGATCAAGAGCTCGAGGGATGTCATCGAGCTGAACGTGTGTAGAACTTAGAGGTGTCGTACGTTTGGTACTATATCGTTGGATCGTGAAGACGTTCGACTACATCAACCACGTTAACCTAATGCTTCTGCTTTCGGTCTATGAGGGTACGTGGACACACTCTCCCCTCTCGTTGCTATGCATCTCCTAGATAGATCTTGCGTGATCGTAGGAATTTTTTTGAAATTGCATGCTACGTTCCCCAGCAAGATTTTGTGTGGAGGCTATATATACCCCTCCACCCCCTCTGCATTAGAGAGAGAGTCATCAGAACGTGCGTACACTTCCAGCATTCATTTTCTGGGAGAAAGGCACCTGCTCATGTGTTGAGACCAAGACATTCCAATCCAACCACAAGAATCTTGATCTCTAGCCTTCCCCAAGTTGCTTTCACTCAAATCATCTTTCCACCATATCCAAATCTGTGAGAGAGAGTTGAGTGTTGGGGAGACTATCATTTGAAGCACAAGAGCAAGGAGTTCATCATCAACACACCATCTATTACCTTTTGAAGAGTGGTGTCTCCTAGATTGGTTAGGTGTCACTTGGGAGCCTCCGTCAAGATTGTAGAGTTGAACCAAGGAGTTTGTAAGGGCAAGGAGATCACCTACTTCGTGAAGATCTACCCAAGTGAGGCAAGTCCTTCGTGGACGATGGCCATGGTGGGATAGACAAGGTTGCTTCTTCGTGGACTCTTCGTGGGTGGAGCCCTCCGTGGACTCGCGCAACCGTTACTCTTTGTGGGTTGAAGCCTCCATTAACATGGATGTACGATAGCACCACCTATAGGAACCACGCCAAAAATCTCCGTGTCCACATTGCGTTTGCTCCCTCCAAACTCCTTCCATTTACCTTCATATGCAATGATTTACATTTGCTATACTCTTAGAATTGCATGTGCAGGTTGATTGCTTGACTTGTGTTAAGTTGCTAAAATCTGCCAAGACATAAAATTGGGAAAAGGCTAGATTTTTATTTGATCAAGTAGTTTAATCACCCCCCTCTAGACATACTTTCGATCCTACAAAGACGACATCACCATAGGCAAGGCGCGGACGCACTTCACCAACATGGTGATGGAAGAGCAGGAGGAGGCATTCTAGCAGGCGTAGGCCGACCAGATGTACAACCTTTGGCTCCTCGACGATCATCGACTCGCAGAGGATCAAATCGCCGGCACGGGCATTGTGGAGGACGTGGACGAGCAGAAGGCACTACTCCTATCCTACAACACCACCCAATGCATCCACCGCGAGCGTTGGCGGCTCCGCGCCCTGTGAGTGGAGAAAGAAGCTATGCTCGCGGAGATCGACACGGGATAGAGGAATTTGATGACGGCACCGACGACATCGCCGGCTCTGCATCTGTCGCGCCCTGCCGCAACGACGACGAGGTCGGCGCGTCCATGAACGCCGCCGATAGTGAGGAATAGCAGAGTATGGGAGGCCTCCGACGCTTGGGTCCCACGAAGAGCACCACCGCCGTCTTGCCTTGCCTCACAACCGGTGAGCTTTCCCGCTTTGTGGAGGCGGAGGTCACTATTCTTCCCCTCGCGCTCAAGTTACACTTGGTAGGCTCATCGCCTGCCGATGAGCTTGCCCGCTTTGTGAAGGCAGAGGTTAGGATTCTTCCCCTCGCGCTGAAGTTATACTTGGTAGGCCCATTGCCGGTCAAGGAGCTTTCCCGCTTCGCGAAGGCGGAGGTCACTATTCTTTCCCTCGCGCTGAAGTTAAACTTGGTAGGCTCATCGTTGGCCAATGAGTTTGACCGCTTCACAAAAGCGGAGGCTATTCTTCCCTTCCTGTTGAAGCTTCAGTTCCCGGGCCTCATGGTCGGTTGGTGAGCTTGCTGCCGGACATGGGAAAGACATGTAGTAGGAAGCAGGTGTCGTCGATCATTTAGACTAGTTAGAATAGGATTTAGTTGAAATATGTCGAAAATGTAATTAACGTGCTCCGGTTTAGATGAAAATCATCCAGTTTTATGGAAAATTATATAAGTTTGAATGGTAGTTGTTCAGTTTGTTTAAATTCACATCAAATGTGACTGGACGTTTTGCGGCTAGCCTGGATGGCCGGCTACCATATCATTGTCCAGACCACTGTCTGACCAGTCCGCGAACGGAATCAGTTTCTGTTGTGGGGGTTCGCGTTGAAGATGTGTGCCTACATTGTCCTGGGGACCAACGCACGGCACACCTCACTCTTGTAGCACCGTCTCCGGCGAACGCCGGTGAGGGTAGAACGGGAGCCCCGGGGCCAATAATCAAAAGGATCTATGGAGAAAGGATCCTCACTCTTGTTGGACGAGAGGAAAGGTCCAAAACAGGGGTGCTGTGGATATGTTGCGTGCATGGAAACGAAGAGTCAGATCAAGTGGGGGCCGTGGGGCCGGTGATTTAGTCAGATTTAGCAGCGGCAACTGGGAAACCCAGCCAAAGCGGGCCTGCGTGGTATCTTTTGGCCAGCACGGGGGGCTCCATCTCTTTTCCCGCTGCAGAGACTGCTAGTACGTTCGGGCAGTTTGCAGCCTCTGGTTAGGCTGATGATGATACGCGGCGTCTCCATGGGCATGATGTGACAGGGCCCTAATGGTGCTTAGCTCGCCCGTTTAATGTGGTGGGTTTTCAGTTAGGGAATTGTGTGATGGATGGACTGCCAAATCAGGACCAGCCCAGCAATGCGATCGCAGCGGATTTCCCTATTAGAGCTGCTTGCGGTACGATTCCCCGAGTAAAGGAGGAACCACGAGTGAACAGAGAGCCGAAAGCCGAGCGAGTGATAGCAGCGCTACTGTTCTAGCCTCGGCATGTTCATCGCTCGGTCACTGTGGGGCATCTACGGAGTCGTGACAACGGCTTTACTGTGGCACATAGAATATTTTTTTACATGGATGAAGAAATAGATTTTTTTTAGTAAAACTGACTATCATATTTCTACCAAAAACTAAATTCGAAGAGCCCTCTATGTTTTGCGAATCAATCAGTGGTTGGATGATTAAAAGAACAATGGTATCCTTAAACTTGACACTGGTACTCACACTTTTCTGTATTTATTTTAGGCCCCTGAAGATGTGCGTTCAATTAGAGGAAATGTTCCCGTCAACTATGAAGGCATTTGTGATAACTTCGTCAATCTCAAGATAATATGTCGATTCAATCTCTTGAAGCCTTAAAGAATTGAGCAATGTCCCCGAACAAAAAAAGTTGAACAATCGGAAAAAATGAAAAAAAAATAAACATTTGGCGAGAAAACAAATGAGAACGTTACAGAAGGCTTTTCATGGGCTTTTCGTAAACAGATGCTATCAGTGGGCTCGGGTTTTCTGGCCCAATAATTTTGCACACCTACACACCGCCATCCCAGTTTATTCTATAGCTTTTTTCAGATTATCGTGGGGATTATGCGAGAGTGTTACTTCTATTATTCGGCAGCTCTCGTGGGGAAGCAAACATGGAAAGAGGAAACCATGTTGAGTGGCTTGGGATGTTATGACCAAACCGAAGTACTTGGCAGGACTTGGTTTTCATGATCTTGAGATTTTCAATCTATTGCTCTTAGCACCAGAAGCATGGCGTTGGATACGTTAACCTTTGTCGCTAAGTGCAATGATCCTCGAAGTAGTCTACTTTCCATGGTGTTCATTATTGGACGCCGAGCTAGGGTCGCACCCTTCGCAAGTTTGGCGAGCGATCATATATGGGAGAGACATCTTGGCACAAGGGATCATAAGGAGAATTGGAACGGGGTGAACACAAACATCTGGACAAAAAGTTAGATTCCTCATGAAGGCATGATGAAACCGATTGCAGCATAAATTCCTAACCTCCTCAGACTGTGGCGGAGCTCACTGGTGCCTCTTCCGCTTCCTGGCGTGAAGAGGTGATTCGTGAGGTCTTTGTTCCTCTTGATGCTGATGCGAAGAGGTGATTCGCGAGATCCTTTATGCATGCGACGTGATTATTAGGCATGGTGTAAGGACCGGCGAAGGATGTTCATCATACGGTGTGCATATAAGATTTTGATCCGAACAAAACTAAGTAGGGAAAACTGATTAGAGCATAATGTGGGTCAATCAGATACTACATCAGAATGCAATGGGTGGTCGGCTCTTTGAAGGATAAATGTATCATCAAAGCTGAATTTTTTTCTGTAGAGACTATGCCAGCACTCTCTGCCGAGAATCGATATTTTACACCACCGCAACGCGTCTACAAGTTCAGTGTGTCCATTTTGTGGGGTCGAAGATTTATGGTGTCATTCATTATGAAGGTGCACAATGGCCAGTAGCGTCTGGTCACTCTCATCCGCGGAGATGGTGGAACACGTGTGTAAAGCAAGTCATGGACACAAAAAACCAATCTTCGCTACCTGTGAATACTTGTCACATGAGGAATTTATCCGAATGATGGTAACTCTTTGGGCGACCCGGAGTGCTTGGCGCAAATCTATCTATAAAGATATTCTCCAATCTCCTTTTGCAACACATCATTTTATCACCTCACTTCTAGGAGACATTCATATATTGTCAAAGAAGGGGTTCGAACCAACCAGAGCCACTTTGGCTCAGCCGGCCTCCTAGATTGCACCGCTAGAGGATTGTGTAAAAATAAATGTGGATGCAACGGTCGCCAGGAATGGAGGACATGGATATGTGGCATTTATATGACATGATTTCAATGGTATTTTTTTGGTTGCATCATCTATTACAGTTCGAGGGATTTTAGATTGGTCCTCGAAACTCTAGCGGTCAGGGAAACTCTTGCACGGACCAATGATCTTTATGTTTAGAAAATCCATGTGGTCTCAGATTATCAAGTTGTGGTGAAGGACATCAAGCAGGAACATTGGGAGAGTATGTAGCAATTATCCGGAAAATAGTTGAACACACTAAAGCTTTTACAGTTTGTAATTTTGGTCATGAGTCCAGCAACTCGAATTTTGAAACTCACAACCTCAAAAATCATGTTTTAGGAATTGACCGCCATGTTTGGTTAGGCCAACCGGCAATCTTTGGATCGTCCCTGTAAACATTTTGACGGGTTAAATAAATCTTGTTAGTTTGTCTAAGAAAAAACTAGTTTCCTACTATTTGTTGCCTGCTGCGCTAGATAACACGCATCTCGCCCAAAACGCACACCCCACTATAGCTTCCCTTCCTAACGGTTCGGCCCATATAATGAAAAACAATAGTATCTGTCTTCTATTATTTGGAATATTCAAGAAGGTTCCATTGCCTTTTTTTCTTTCTTGTATTATATTTACTTGGTTCACAACTTTTCCTTTTCGGGTTTTGTTTTTTCTTTTCTTGTTCTTTTTTCATCTTTCCCACTTTTAAAATCTTTTGAACAAATATATTCTATAGATGCAAACATTTATAAAATTTGTAAAACTTTTTCTATTATGATTTTTTTTCAAATTCCACAAACTTTTTTCAAATCTTCCAATTTTCTCGGTTCACCACTTTTCTTTCTTGGTTTTCCTTTTTTGTCATTTTCCCACTTTTTAAATTTTCTGAATAATTTTTTGAATATATTCCAAATCCGCACACATTTTAAAAATTGTGAAAAAATTACATTGAAGTTTTTTTTCAAATTCCACGAACTTTTATCAAATCTTTCAATTCTCGTTTAGTTACATGAACTTTTTCAAATCACGTGAACTTTTTTCAAATCTGTCAAGCTTTGTCAATTACACTATATTTTTTTCAAATTAGACCAACTTTTTTCAAATCACATGGACTTTTTTGAAATTCATGGAATATTTCAAAATTATGTTAACACTTTTTTTGAAATTTAGCGAACTTTTCTAATTCCATTAATAATTTTAAAATTCCGTAAACATTTTATGATTTCACCATTCATAAATGTAAGATTTTTTGAGCATCAGTACAGACACAAGCGCTCATATACACGCGCATACACTCATCCCTATGAACGCACACGCGCACACCCTACCCCTATGAGCACCTCCGAGAGACTGAGCCGGCATATTTTCTTGAGATTTACGAAGTCACCGTAGGCGCCTCGTCGTCGACGGGAACGTGGTGGGTTGGGGATACCACTGTCCACCTAACCAACTCAACCACAGGTTGATTCGCCATAAATGTAAGATTTTAAAATCTATATAAAACCGGAAACTGCTGCTAGGGGGACCAAGTGCGCTTAATGGGCCGCGGCCCGCGTTGACAGCACGCGAGCGCCCGAGATCTTCACGGCGCTTGAAGCGCCAGATAAAAAAGAGTCGAGTTACCTAGACTGTCGATTACCCTCCACCCCCCAAAAAAAGACTAAACTGCCGATTCTAAAAAAAATTAACTAAACTGTCGATTGCTTGAGCTGCTGCAGACCGCAGCGCAGTCTGGTGCTCAAGCTTGCAGTTGATGAATTGCAGATGAGTCAGGTCAGGTCTTCAGGATTTACTAATCCTGTCGATGAAGTTCAACTGCCCAACGGGGCGTGGAAATGGGTCGTAGAGTGCTTCCTTATAGAGCTCCGGTGAATTCTTTTCCCCCAAATTCTGAATAAAATGACGAAGTTTCTAAATCAAACACCCCTTGACTGTTGAGCGGTGCCTCGTTTAGAGACAGGTGTACGTATGTCGCTGTCAACAGAAGTACAGAACCGACACATCACTGTCTGAACTTTTAAACCAAACGATACACTGTTTGGTTTCGATAAAATGACGCAAAAACATATTGCTCCCATCTGAAAATTGAAAAAAGAAGTTTTGGTACAGAAATGTGCACCTGCACGCGGCAATCAAACAGGCCACAGCGTCTGCCGGCAATAGCGCATCTCAGGCCTTGCAACCTGCAAGCTGGGCCATTTTTGCTGGACCTGCGCATCAAACACATGTCGGCAAACTCACTCACCAGGGAGCGCATGCAGGCTCGAATGTAGCCTCGTAAAGTCTCAGGATCAAACAGCCAGGCTCATTACAACAGCTGCTGCGAACGCGATGCGCCCAACTGTCTCCAGCAGATTGTGCTTCAACTTTCAACATGCATCATGAGTTTCATGCAGGACATCAGGACATATATCTTGCTCATGCAGGTACTTCGTAAACACATCGTTTTCGTTCTTTCAAGAACACAATACTCCTATACTTTTTAAATTAGAACAAGAAAAATCAAGGATAGCAGCATATGAAGGCACTGTATTTTTCGGTTTTGAAAAAAAAAACGGTATGATATTTTTATTTTTATTGACTAAACGTCGCATCCCGGCTTCATGTGAGGTCAGTAAAATACTACCGGAGTATCAATTTTTCAGTCATAGACTAGCAAACAGGCCCTATAGACCAACTGAAAACAAAACCATACAGGATTTCAGTGCCACCCATCAGACAGCTCTTTTGTTATGCACCATGCCATTCGTATTTTCCAGCTTATACAAAACAAAATCAGAATGCATCATGTGACATCCTTGAGCACAGCCAAAAACACAGAATCACCTATATATCATCTCATCTATACTACTGTTTACTTCTGATTAGCGTAGGCATGAACTTTACAACATCAAGTTCTATATGAGCCTCTAACCGAAGAATGTGTGTACGGGGTATCGAGAGATCTCACCAGCGGCAGCTTTACTATCTACGTCGATCATCTTGATGATCATTATCCTTGACAATACAGGCATCCAGAAAACTCATACTTGCATTTACTGTTGGAGCATTTGATGCTGACTGATCAAAAGTTGGGCGTAAACCAGCTCGTTCCAGGAATCCGGTACCCCGGGGAGACACCAGTGGCTGCAGTCCTGGTATCTCTCAGGCGACCTCCTCTCCTCCTCGCTCAGGTGTTGCTTGCGGTAGATCGAGGGGTGCGCATCCTTTCTATAGTCCGTCAATCTTGTTATGTTCAAGTAAACAACCGGGGTTCTCATCTTGTGGATCACATCCTCCAAAATGCTCATCTTTGGTGGGTAGGTTGAAAGGTATTGCTCATTTTTTATTGGCTCGGTCTCCTTGTCGCAGCTGCCTCCTGAATTCCATTGCCCGCCACTGCATATTGAGATCCACAACAATACATTAGTTCGGTCAAGGGCAAGTCATACCAACATAGCATGTAGGCAGTTCACAGGAAAGGTTATACACACCTGAAATGAGATGCTGAGTAGCCTCTGAACATCACGGTGGTTTTCTTGGGATTTATGTTGCCATCAATCCATCTGGACCAGGTGATAAGGGCTTTATGAAAGGCGTCCACGACATTTAACTCGCTATATATGTGACTACCTTCCTGGTAATAGTCCTTCCTGTGGCACGTTGAACATATCTTCAGTGTTTAGGCATTCGAATGTATGGCAGGAAATGCTAGGCAACAAGTATGAAATGTAGATGATTGTCCAACAAGAGAGCAGTAAAAACAAGTTACCCTAGGGCAGTTTTTTCATGTGTCCACCAGTGTCCAGTATTGAAAATGATGAAGTCCGCATCCTTGTACTTTGGTGATGATTGCTCGACAATGTCAAGCCTAAGAGTTTCCTTTTTATTTCCATTGCTGACTCGCGTCTCCCACTCTTGGACTAGGAAAGGAGAGCGGAAGAACTCCACACTGCAGTTATAGTCCTAAACAACAAAAAATCAACAAAGAAATGTTCTAATTATGGAAAAAGATGCAAAGTATCACAGTAGTGTAGAACCAGTCCAAACTGGAATCATGCATACCGTGAATAGGAAAGAGTACGAGCCCTCGGTCTTAAACTCGCGCCTACCAGAAGCCTCAAAAACCTTCCTCGTATCCTTGACAGAATGCCTCAATATACAAACCAGGGATTCCCACATGTTCCTGTTGAGTGAATCGCCAACAAAAACTAGTCGTTTCCCCCTCAGCCTCTCCAACATATCAGTTGGATTCAATCTAGTGTAACAAATAACAGAAATGGTCATGTTACACACCAAGCATGAAATAAATTCACTGACATTTGATTGAGCTAGTCTAATGAGCTGTCCTCACCTTGGGATGTTGCATCCACTGGGTTGCCACCGGAGCTTCTCGTAAGCTCGGTCCGGCCGACCATTGAGATGGCAGTCGAAGGGCTCGTCGATGTGAGGACACGATCCCCCGGGGTAGAGAGGGTACGAGTCGTCCCGAACCCAGTTCCCATGGAACATGTCACAGCCGGCCATCTCCTTTATCCAGTCAACCTTCTTATTTCCACCGGCACCACCAGCCTGCTTAGTTGATGACCCTTTGGCCAGAACTTCGCTGTGGTTCCCGGCTTTTGCGGCGATTGTTTGGGATGAATGATCCTTCAGTGAACTTGCACTAACCTGGGGAGTTGCTTCCTTCTTATTCACCGCACTATCACTTCCAACAGAAGAAGGTCCACTCGTCTGGTTCTGTTTGGTCACAATTGGAGATGCTACAAGGGTCTGGTTCTTGGTTGAAGATTCATCTTCTTTCTCCTCGGCCACTGCAGTCTGATTACTAGTTGAAGCCACATTCCCACTCGATTTATCGTGCTGAATTCCTCCCTCTTCGGCATTGCTCTTCACTGGAGTAGCACTTGGTGCTGATTCATGGGTTTCATCTACATTTCCACTCCCTGATGCACCATCAGACTCATTATTCAGATCAGATTTCACAACTGTCTCACTTCCGGCCGAGCCACTGTTAACCGCACCAACTGAATCCTTTCCATCAGCCTTGGCTGTGGTGATATTTCCAGCAGCAGAACCACTGCTCGGAGCACCGCTTGCAGTCACTGCCTGGTTATCAGGCTCAATTTTGGAATCGGACTTCACCGCGCTGCCATCTCCGGCAGGACTACCGCCGGAGACTCCAACTGAATCCTTGGTGTCTGCCTTCACCGCGCTGACATTTCCAGCGGCGCCATTATTGGTCGGAGCTCCGCTTCCCGACTGCTTACTGGATCCATCACTCCCCTCGTCGGCCTTCGGCACGGCTCTTTCTCCGGCAGAATCACTAGTTGGGGATTCACCACGACGCCCTGCCTGGCTACTAGAACCGCCTCCAGTAGAGTTACCTTTATTCCGATCTGCCGAACTAGCCGGCGCACCGCCACTTGTGGCAGGATTATTCGTCGGAGAATCGCTCTTGGCGGCGGCCGTGCCACTTCCCGCTGGGTTCCCGGCCGGCGGTGCACCGGCACCGGCGGCATTGCTGCTTGGCGCACTACCTCCGCTCCCCAACTGCTTGTCAGACCCAGCCGTGGCGGAATTACCGCTCCCTGCCCCGCTTCCGACTTGCTTAGTATCCATATCGCGACTCACGTCGCCGCCTCCCTCGCTCGATCCGCTGGCCGCGCCACCGCCGTCGCGGCGAGACGGCTCGGGCGAGGGGGCGGACGAGTTGGCAGGGAAGACGGAGGAGAAGAAGGTCGAAACCTGCGAGCGGTACGGCGCCGTGGAGGCGTACACGCCGTCGAACCACGAGGCTCCGTCCCCGGCCCCGCCGACGCCCGCGCCGGCGGGGGCCGCGGGCGAGCAGAGGGCGATGTAGGCCGTCAATGCTGCGAAGGCCACCGCGAGGGCGTACACCACGAGCCTCGCGCGCCTGCGGGAGCGCCCCGCCCCGGCGCCGGCCGGGCCGAGCTGGCCCGCGTCGGCGCACGCCATGGCCGCCAGCCCGCTCTGCTTCCACAGGCCCTTCATCCCGCGCGACGGCGAGGCGTCGGCGGCAGAGGCCGCGGCGCCGGGCCGGAGTTCGGCGGCTGTGGGCTCCGGGAAGCGGTCCGGGTGGAGGCGGTGAGGAAGCGACAGTGACAGTGGAGGAGGAGGAGGAGGAGGAGGAGATGGCGAATGATTTTTGGGGAGGAAGCTTTCGGGAGCAGTGGAAGTTGGGGGGGGGGGGGGGGGGGGGGGGGGGCTGCGTGTACGCGGGTCGGGTGGCTTTAGGAAAGGGAATTTGGGGTGGCGAAATTAACGGGATCGCTGCTGGTCTGTTTAGATTTCTCTTATTAGGTTGCCCTTTCTTGGGAGGGTCAAAGCAAGTCAAAAGGAGTGTTTGAAAAAGGAGAATATCATACAGAAACCAATATTCAGTGGTGAAAACCAATAAAAACCAGAAGAAGATGATGTTTTGAAGTTTCAATAAAATCTGAAGAAAAAATAAGGGATGGTAAGAGGATGATGTTTTATCGTCACACAAAATTTTAAGTTGAAACACATTACGAGATGTGAACTATGAAAAAGAGCGTTGAATAATGCCGAACAGTTTTCATAGCTCACATCTCGTAATGTATTTTAACTTAAAATTTTGCATGGCAATAAAACATCACCCTCCTTAACATCCCGCATTTTTTCAATTTTTTTAAAAACTTTAAGATATGGTTTTCCATGAAGTTTTCATAGAATATTGGTTTCCGTATGCTATTCTCCCATTTGAAAATTCTAAGCCTCGGTTTCAAGTGTGATGCATGTGTATTTTGTAGTAATATGTTGTAAAAACAGGATTGCTAGGCCTCAGTCGACTAAGACTTATCGAAGTCTCAGTCGATGTTATATTCATGAGCTTTCATATGAAGATTCATGCAAAAGATTATTTTTCTTTTTTCTTTTTTTATATGGTGTATCACTTGACTATGACTTGGTTCGACTGAGCTAGGCACACCATTGAAAAATTTAGAAGAAAAGCAAGCAAAAACGGGTAAACTAAACTATATGATAGAAGAAGAAAAATGATTTGATACAAATGAGATTATGGGTTATGAGTTATGAGAATCGATAGAAATAACAAACACAACCTAAATCCTTAATTGTGTTGATTTAGGAATCCATGTTTTAATTTGTTCATTGAGAGATGGACAGAGTCACTTGACTAGGAGTACCCCTTAACCAGAGACATGATGGCTTACACCCGCAAAAAAAGAGGCATGGTGGCTTAAGGTGGCCTTTTTTGGGAGCTATGAGGTATGAAAGTTGCTTCTCTCGGACAAAATTGAAAGGTTACCTTGGTCAACTCTGGCTCCAAAGTTCTTACAAAATGTTCGCCGCATTCTCGAGGCACTGCTCACGGTTCATCATTGACTCAATCACTATTGAGAAGCCTGAGTCGACACTACTCGACTTTAGCCGATTTGATTTGCAAGCATGAACCCAAATCTAAGGGTCATTGCTTCTGCAATGCTGACCTCCACCACATGCTCCAAAGCCCACGAGCTAGTTGCGGTACAAAAATCCATGATTATCTTGAATGTTAGATCATGTCAATTGTGATCTACCATAATATCGAACGAGGCATCAACTTTAGTTCCACGAATCAAGATCTTCATGTGACTGGTGCTTAAGAATAGTATCCTGACCAAGGACAACCTTCTTAGGAGCATTTGTTCTTTGGCTACAATAATCTTGCCAAACTTTTCTGACAGGTGGATATATGTGCTCTATGCTTGATGAAATTGATCACATCAACATGGCCATCGGATTTTTTTCCACCAAATTAAGCCATGTTTCTAGCTTTCCCAACTGGTCTGACAGGTGATCATTAGATGAAAAAGAACTTGTCTCATAGGTGATTATCTGCGGATGCTCAGACGTCTGCGGATGGGACGGTTACTCCTTCTTCGGTGCCGACGACTACCCTCAGGTTCGGCTCTTTCGAGCCGGCATCTGCACCCCCGAGACTGTGGAGTGATCGGGTGGAGTCGGATGAGGTGTTTGAGCGCTCACTTCCGGCACTGGAGTTTGAGGAGCCAGTGCTTCCTCCTTTGGGAGAGTCGCCGATCCCGGTTAGGATTGGGGCGGAGGAGGTCGTTGGCGCGGGAGAGAGTCTGAAGATGGGGGCTTTGGATTTTTCATCTGCGGCCGCGACTGTGCAGGTACAGCCGAGGTTGCCTGCTGCTGATGGGGGCGTGGGGCAGGTGGCCGTGCTTCCCTCATCAGGGCCGGCGGTGGGGGAGCCTCCGATGGTGCAGCTTGAGCCTTCGGTTGGGAGGCCGAGGTTGCTCTACCAGACACCTTTACTTCCTTCTTCCGGACCGGCGGTGCTGGCGATGGAGTCGCAGCCCGGACGGGGCTCGGGGCAGGTGGCCTCGGTGGCCTCGGGGGCATCTTCTCCTGTGGCGCCTCGAGGGCCTTGTGTGCCGGCGGCGCCGGTGCCGACAGTTCGCCCTTTGGCCGGGGTAGTGGGGGAGCTCGGGCAGGAGGCCATGGCTCCTCCGTCCCCCGGCATGGTGCACCCCAGCAGAGCCTCTCGGGAGGAGGTGATTGCTTTCGGTGGTATCCCGGATCCGGTTGCTGAGGGGCGACGGTTGAGCAGCCGTCTCCAGGACCATCCGGAGGTGGACGACATTCAGCAGCGGTGCGCTATGAGGTCGGCCAAGCTTTGTGACGTGGAGGTCACTACGGGTATGTCTGTCAATACTTCTAATTCTATTCTGCATTTTTTCGATGATGAGATTATTAATAATGCAAATAAGCTAGGAATTTCACTAGGTAGCAATGATAGTGAAATTTCAAATTCGGTTAATGATTTATTGGATTTAGAGGCTGAGCGGGCGCTTGAGATGACTCGTAACTTAGCTGCGGTTAAACCCATGAATAACTCCGAGATTGATGCTTTGGGGGTTAGGGCCCTCGATAATTTGTGTGCGGATCTCGCTCCTGAGGAGGAAGATGAGCGAGTGGACTTTGATGAAGTGCGAGCCTCTGAGACTGGTTGTGAGGACCAGCTGGAGAGTTTTAATATTCCTAAATGCAAATGGAAGCGGAAGATTTATCCGACTTCCGCAGTGCGTAGGAGCGCGCGGATTAGAACAGCTAAAAAATCCCATGACGAGTTATGAAAGGAATCTTTTGGAATAGCAGAGGTCTGAAAGACTTGGCTAAAAGAAGGTTTCTTGCTGAGGCTTCTATTGAGCATAAGTTGGACTTTATCGCTTTATCGGAAACTGGTAGAGCCGACTTTTCGCCTCAATTTCTCAATACGTTGTCGGGAGGTATTGAGTTTGATTGGCATTGTCTACCGCCGCGAGGAAGATCAGGGGGGATTTTACTCGGAGTTAGATGCGACTCGTTAGAAGTCCGAAGCGTGGTCATGGGGGATTTCGCAGTTAAGTTTAGGGTGAGATCAAAGGCCGATGGGTTTAACTGGGCTTTGGTGGCGGTTTATGGAGCCGCACAGCCCGAGCTTAAACCAGATTTTTTGGCTGATTTGGTTAGGATTTGTGGTTTTGAGCAACTGTCTATCCTAGTAGGGGGTGATTTTAATATTATCAGAAGGTGGGATGAGAAGAATAATGATAATTTTGACGGTAGATGGTCGTTCATGTTTAACACCATCATTGAAAGTCTGGATCTGCGTGAGATTGAGCTTTCGGGCAGGAAGTTTACTTGGGCTAATGCACTACCTAAGCCGACGTTTGAGAAGCTGTATCGGGTTCTGGCTAGCGTCGAATGGGAGCAGAAATTCCCTTGTGTAACGGTGCAGGCACTTACACGGGGCATTTCAGACCATACGCCGTTATTCATTGATTCTGGGGAGGCCACTCATGTGGGTAATAAGAATGTCTTCTCGTTCGAGCTTGCGTGGTTCGAGAGACAAGGGTTCTTAGATACAGTTGCCAGAGTATGGGCTAAGGATGCAGGAGGTACAACTGCACTTGAGCGCTGGCAGAATAAAATTAGGCACTTGAGAAGCTTCCTACGAAGGTGGGCTAAACATCTTAGTGGGGTTTATAAGATTGAGAAGGAACAACTCCTTTCATTTATTCAGTCCCTGAATGTAAAAGCTGAGAACATGATCCTACCAGCTTCGGAGCTCCAGGCGAAGCTCGATGCGGAAATGAGGCTGAAAGAGCTACTTCGTGAGGAAGAATTAAAGTGGGCGCTTCGGGCCAAGGTACGACGGGTCGTCCAGGCGGACACGAACACACAATTTTTTCACATGATTGCTAATGGCAAGCATAGAAAAAAAAAGAATCTTTCAGCTTGAGCAAGATGAGGGAATGATTCTGGGTCAGGAAAACTTAAAGTTGTACATCACTGGGTATTACAAGCAGTTGTTTGGACCTCCAGAGGAGAACTGGGTGTCGCTGGATGAGTCTAGGATTGAGGATGTGCCTCAACTGACAGCTGTTGAAAATGATATCTTAATTGCTCCTTTCCCTGAGAAAGAGGTATTTGGGGCCATTTCCCACATGAAGAATAATAAGGCTCCTGGCCCGGATGGTTTCCCGGCCGATTTTTACAAGAAATGTTGGCACATTATTAAAGGAGATCTATTGCCTTTGTTCAATGATCTTTTCGCTGGTCAGCCTCACCTTTTTAAGCTAAATTTTGGGACGATAAAACTTCTTCCCAAGAAGACAGAGGCAGTGCGGATTGAGCAATTTCGGCCAATATGTCTTCTTAATGTGAGTTTCAAAAATTTTACCAAGGTCGGAACGAATAGGCTCACACAGATTGCGCATACTGTGGTGCAGCCTACTCAATCTGCTTTCATGCCGGATAGGAACATTCTTGAAGGGGTGGTGGTCCTGCATGAAACGCTCCATGAAATTCACTCGAAAAAATTGGATGGAGTAGTTTTTAAGGTGGATTTCGAGAAGGCGTACGATAAAGTCAAATGGCCCTTTCTACAACAAGCCTTACGTATGAAGGGTTTTGACGAAGCTTGGAGGCGCCAAGTTGAATCTTTCATGCAAAAAGGGAGTGTTGGAATTAAAGTGAATGACGATATAGGTCATTATTTCCAGACACACAAGGGCCTGAGGCAAGGTGATCCAATGTCTCCTATCCTCTTCAATATTGTTGTTGATATGTTGGCAATCTTGATAGGAAGGGCAAAGGAGGCAGGACAAGTAGGTGGCTTGGTGCCTCATCTTGTAGATGGTGGTGTGTCCATTCTGCAGTACGCCGATGATACAATCATTTTTATGGAGCACGACTTGGTTAAGGAGAGAAATATGAAGCTGGTATTGTGCCTATTTGAGCAATTGTCCGGTCTGAAGATCAACTTCAATAAAAGTGAGTTGTTCTGTTTTGGTAGAGCCAAAGAGGAACAAGATGCTTACAAGCAACTGTTTGGTTGCGATTTGGGGACTCTTCTGTTCACTTACCTTGGTATCCCCATTCACCATCGTAAGTTAACTAACAGTGAATGGAAGTGTATCGAGGATCAGTTTGAGAAGAAACTGAGCTGTTGGAAGGGCAAACTTATGTCGTATGGAGGCCGATTGATTCTTATTAGTTCGGTGCTCACGAGTTTGCCTATGTTTCTCTTATCCTTTTTTGAGGTTCCAGCTGGAGTTAGGAAAAGACTGGACTTCTATCGGTCTCGTTTCTTCTGGCAGAGCGATGAAACTAAGAGAAAGTATCGCCTAGCCAAATGGGATGTCATCTGCCGACCAAAAGACCAAGGGGGTCTTGGGGTTGAGAACCTTGAAGTTAAGAATAGATGCCTTCTAAGTAAGTGGCTTTATAAGTTATCTGCCGAGACTGAGGCAACTTGGGCGCAGATTCTTCGTAACAAGTATCTGTACTCTAAAACCTTGTCGCATGTGACGGCTCGACCCTCTGATTCGCCCTCCTGGAAGGGGTTAATGAGGGTCAAAGCTACTTTCTTTAACAGAACAAAGTTTGTTGTCGGTGATGGCAATAACACTCGATTCTGGGAAGATACCTGGCTAGGTGATGCACCATTGGCACTCCAGTATCCGGCGCTTTATCGCATTATGCAGCAACGGGATGTTCTGGTTGCAACGAGTCTGCAATCTGCTCCTCTTAACATCCAATTTAGGAGGGTGCTTGTGGGTGACCGGTGGGAGGCTTGGATTCATCTGGTGAGTAGAGTCATGGAGGTTCAGCTTACTCATCAGCCCGATCAGTTGTATTGGAAGCTTACTAAATCTGGTGAATTCACAGTCAAGTCGATGTACATTGATGTCATCAATTCTAGTGTAATTCCTAGTTCCAAACACGTTTGAAAAGTTAAGGTTCCTCTCAAAATTAAAGTGTTTATGTGGTTTATGCATAAACAAGTCATTCTAACGAAAGATAATTTGATTAAGCGCAACTGGACAGGATCTACCAGGTGTAGTTTCTGTGATCGGAATGAAACTATCAAGCATCTTTTCTTTGAGTGCCCGATGGCGAGGGTGTTGTGGGGCTCGGTGCAGATTGCCTTTAACATTACTCCTCCGAATTCGGTCAGGTCGTTGTTTGGAACGTGGCTGGTTGGTATAGAGGCCGAAACAGTTAGACAAATTCGTGTGGGAGCATGTGCGTTGTTATGGGCAATTTAGAACTGCAGAAATGACTTGGCTTTTAACAGAACAACAACTATTCATTTTTTGCAGGTTCTCTTCCGGGCTACTGCGCTAATCCGTACGTGGTCATTACTCACTCCGACGGAGGTCAGGGCGTGTTTGGTTACTGGATCTGTCCGGTGGGAGATGGTAGCGCGGGATTTATTCAACCGGTTTGGATGGCGGTCATGTAATAGGATAGGCGCGTAGTTTACCTATCTCTCTTTACTATGCCAGCCGGTTGTGGCTTTTGGGCCTTGTTTTATTTTACTTGCTCTGTGTGAGCCATTATCCTTTGTTGCAGCACTTTGCAAGACATTATTAAACTACTTTATTTATTTATAAATGTAGCCGTATGCATCTGTCTGATGCAGAGGCCGAGGAAGCCCCCCTTTTTAAAAAAAGGTGATTATCTGTGCTCTAGGCTTTGCGGAATTTATCAAAAAAACTCGTGCTTCCGCTAAAAGAACCACCGCCACTCCGCCAAAACTAAAATCAGAGCCGCAAAACCTTTTTTTTACATCAAAGACCTAGGGTGGTCAACCTTTTTTTACATCAAAATTACTCGTTATTGCAAAGTGTTCATCATAGTATTTTTTTAACAAAAGTATCAACAATTTCTACGGGAGCATCTTTCATCCACACCGCACACACCTTACTTCTAGCTAGTTTGGCTAAATTATTAACAACATAATTAGCCTCTCTATGAGCGTGCAATAATAATAATAAGCGGAAAACCACACGCAAGGTGATATAAATCATTAAAAAACTACCGCGGATAGACCGAATAAGTGACATTCATTCTTCATTGTCTCTATCACCTTCAATGTTGTTCGAGTTCACCTCTATATGATTAGACCCGACTGTGGTTGTCAAACTAAGATCAAACCGTAAAGATAGTGCATCGGCCATAAGTGCCTAGGATGGTCAACCTTTAATCATGCACGTGGGTTTTAGAGCAACTCCAACGGGGTGACCCAAACGGACGCGGATTTTGTCTGCTTTTTGTCCGTTTAGGTCGGCCAAGCGGACATGCATGTCCGCTTTTTCGTTTGGGTCAGCCGGTGCGCCCAATGGGAGGCAAACCCATTTTGTGCATGTCCGTTCCAGCATTTCATCGAATACGTAGCAGGCGGGCAACTCGCAGCGAGGCAGGGCGAGCGCGGCACGGCACGACGAGCATGGCGAACTGCAGCAGCACCGGCCGGGCGCGGGCGAGAGGCGAGGCCAGTGGACTGCAGCAGCACCGGCCGTGCGCGGGCGAGAGGCGAGGCCAGTGGACTGCAGCAGCACCGGCCGTGCGCGGGCGAGAGGCGAGGCCAGTGGACTGTAGCAGCACCGGCCGGCACCGGCCGGGCGCTCGGTGGAGCACGCCGACACCGCGGAAGGCCGAGCGCCGTGCAGCAGCGAGGCGAGGCCGGGCGCGGGCGCTGGTGAGGCCACCGGCTGCAGCACCATCGGCCGGGGAAGCGGTGGAACACGCCAACATCGCGGAAGGACGAGGGCCGTGCAACATCCTTGGGCACGGGCGCGTAGCCGGACGAGCGCTGGCGCGAGCACGAGGGCGAGGCCAGGCATGGGCGCGAGGGCGAGCGCCGTGTAGCAGCCCCAGGCAAGGTCGCGAGTGCGAGCGCGAGACCGGAGGGAGAGCTGCTGCACTGGCGGTGTGCCGCTGCATCGAAACCGCGTCGTGCTCTGTGCCCGCGCCGTCGTGGGTGGCGACAAAGAGGAAAGGAGGAGAG
The DNA here is from genome assembly GCF_056163025.1 of Triticum urartu. Classification (NCBI taxonomy): domain Eukaryota; kingdom Viridiplantae; phylum Streptophyta; class Magnoliopsida; order Poales; family Poaceae; genus Triticum; species Triticum urartu. The sequence goes on along the minus strand of NC_141879.1, from coordinate 143,034,305 downwards.
AGAAAGGGATGGGATGAATGAGTGGACTCTTTCATTGGATGATAGATGGGCCAACATGCATGTGCAGCGAACGCAGCTGGACGAAGAAGCCACCAAAAGCGTCTGTTTTGTGTTCGCTTCGGACCCATTTCAGTCTCAAATTTGGGATGAAAATGGGTCCGCGCGGACACAAAGCGGACGCAAAAAAAATGGGTCTTTGCATTGGGCCGTCGTTTTTGTTTATGCGGATACAAACGGATGTATATGGATAAAATGGATCGCTCCATTGAAGTTGCTATTAGGAGAAAAATGAGAGACCGCTGGCTGTCGCCGACAAATATTAAAACCCTGGCCCTCAACAAACAAACGGTCTACTGGGCGTCACGCGAGATATTTGCCGTTGGCTCGCGTCGTGCCCCCCGTTCTTTCGCCGCATAAAATAAAAAACTCCACGAGGAGCCGCTGACAGCCTGACACGCGGGACCTAGAATAGAACGGGACCGCGGAAAGCGCGTGCACGTCGCGCGCAGCCCGTCCACCGGCACAACAAATCATCCGGGCAACGACGTGCGTGCGCGTGCTCGCCGATCGACCTCCCCGTGGCCTGCCACAACGGCGACGCCCGACGACGATGGATAACCTAACAGAATTAGCTAGCTCGAGCAGTGCTCCGTGAAACATCGATCATCAGCACGCCACGCCGCCCTTGTTCCTTGCTCATCGTTCACATCCCCGGCCGCATCTGCCGGCTTAACTCAGCGCACGCGGATACCGTGGCATGGCATCCGTTTTTGCCAGACACCGGTGCAGTTTTCTTCGCAGTACAGAGTTAGCAGGTGAAATACTGCCTCGGCTACCCAGACAGGGATCCCTCCTCTACTAGTCCTAAAACGCTCGTACCTAATGTTTGCAAAAGGGAGCATCATTTCACCCCCAAAAAGCTATTAGTACCGGCGCGGCGCTTTTCCTTTTGCATTAGATGTGTTCCCGCTACTTTGCTCGCACATGGACATGTTAAACAGCAGCACTTTTCGAGTCGTTAGAGCTTCGTTTTCACAAGGGTTCGATTTCCCCCCTCTATATTCGGGAACCCGTTTTTTACGTCCACATCATCCAAGCGATGAAGAGGAGATAGTAACGCTACGTGATGTGATGAAAAGAACGCGCACCCATCGAGTGAACGGGCCGGGTCTGACCAAGAACAAAACGGCGTGGCATTTAGGTACGAGCTCACTTTCGATTCAGAGTGTCTGACTCCCGTACCGGTCCACTACGCCGCGGCTCCAGACTTGTGAATTTGGTGGAGAAATTAGGCGGATTCTCACTCACTGCTTGCCTATCTCCATGCCAAACGGAAATATGGATCATGCATAGACTAAGCAAAGAAGGGTATACACACACATAAAGAATTTCAGATGTACTACTGAAGAATAAATAATGTATGTGCCTCGGGACGTGGATCTAGTGGAACATGATTACCAAGCAGTATCATCACTCTTCCTCATGCCATATAATTAAGCGCAACAAACCTAGAACATTCTTTCCAGAGCACATGCACCCCAAAACTCTCATGGACGGCCATCGTCTTCCTAGTGGTCGAGGGCCCATGCATGTCGCGTCCTGCCTCCCCTCCTAAACGAAAGGGCCCATGCATGCTACGTATCACAAAGACTGTTGATGTGTAGTACGTGCGCGGCTGGGTGTGGGGTTCCTTCGCCAAGATCCGATCCAGCTTCCAAGTACGTGTCCCTCTTATTTGTCTAGATAGATGCTCAATAATTCACTGTGTCTTATATCTCCCTAGCTACTTGATTCACCGTTGAAACCACTTCGAAATTTAACCCTTCCGACAACGTATGGTCCGAAATGCTCAAGCATTCCAAGCAGAAGCCGTCGAGTATACAGCTCTCATGAAACAAGATTGATGGAGTGCGATTGAAGCAAGGCTAGGTGCATGCGCTTTAATCTTGGGTGGCTTTGCAAGTGAGGTTGTACTGTATAAAGGGTGCTAAATTAAAGCAGATGAACGCCATGCGTGCACGCTGTGAGCGACGAGACGAAAAGGAAAGCAGGCAGCCGGCCGGCCTATGTACGTGGTCTACGGGCTCATGTAGTACGTCATGCGATCGTGCTCCATGGAGCCGCTTTGCATCAAGCTGGGGATGGAATGGATGCATGGATCGATCGCCGATGGCTTTATAAAGCCCGCTCCATTCGCTTCCATGTTCTCCAACACAGACAATCGAATAATGATCTAAGATAAAAAAAGAAAATGACCATGAGCTATCATGATCCTAGGTGCACTCTACGATTTGGTAATACTATTGTACAATGAGCAAAGTTCCTCGCTACAATCTACACACTCGGACCTTCCTCAAAGGAGTCTACAACTTTTAAGGCAGGGGAACTGGGGCACCATGGCTGGACTTCGCCGGTCTCTCGTCTGCCGCCAATAGACGTATATGCCGGCCAGGCGGGTTCCGTGATGGTGAACACCGAGCGCGTCAAGAGAGGCCTGCCTATAGTTTTCTTGGTCGCCATCTATCATGGATCACGCTGTGTCCATTAAGGTGTCATGTCACGATAACCTGTAACACACTAAGATAGATAGTTATCAAGACCCAGGGGTTCATAAAATGTCTTGTCATCGATAATGTATTCGTGTTGACGAGGCCCAACGGTGTCATCCACCAGATGGATTGCGCTATTGTCCATCTTACCTATCATCTACCCCTCATTTTTCAAGTACTCCCTCAAGTAATGATCTGAACGCTCTTATTTTTTTTTACGGAGGAGGAGGAGTAGATTATTGCATCGGCATTGATATAGGGGAACACCGAAGATGAGCAAATCCAGTCCCTATAAAACATTGCGCGTCCACCGAGCCCACAAAAGGAGTAAGTTCCGTGTCCAGTTTAATTACCTGTCATCTGCTCTGCATTGCCATTCCGTGACGATCTCTTTCTTTTTTGTTGAGAAACTTTCAATCTACATCTTTAATCATGGTAGTACAAAAGAACAATATAGAGATAATAAAAGTTATAACCATGTCCGTGGACCACCTAGCGACGACTACAAGCATTAGAGCGAACGAAGGTGTGCCGCCGTCATCGCTCCTCCTTCACCGAAGCCGGGCAAACCTTGTTATAGTAGACAGTCAGAAAGTCGTCGTGCTAAGGGCCGATAGGACGAGCGCACCAGAGTAGCAACCATTGCCGATGAAGAAAATTGTAGATTAGAAGGATCAATCTTCGATGGTCACTTTTTTTGATCTCGTTCTTTTTTATACTCCAACGACGTCACCCACTCCGCGAGAGAAGTGCTTGCTTGGCTTGTGCGTGCGATTGCTGATGCGTCGGGCCGCTTTTGTCTGGCCCTTGGGTTGAGCATGGGATTCCAACGCACGGTTAGGAGAGGTGCTACAAACCATGTCCATTGAGGTGTCACGTAAACTAGCGACACACCAAGATAGATAAATATCAAGACCCAGGGGTTCATAAAGCGGCATGCCATCGATGCTGCCTCTAAGTTGACGAGGCTCAGCATCGGCGGTTTTATCCACAAGATGAATCAGGCTCTTGCACCGCATGCCTATCATCCGCTTCTCAAACCCCAAGTAGATTGCATCGGCGTCGATGGATGGGAACACCGACGGTGAGACGGAAAGAGCAAGCTCAGTGCCCATGAACACCGCGCGTCCACCGAGCCCACGGATGGGCACCATCTTCCTCGAATCCATGTCCACTCGGTACACCCTGTATGTTCTCCTGTGGGTATATTGCCGGTCCACAAGTATCAGTTCCCCGCCATTGTCCACCAGATGGAGAGTGTCCGTTATCATGCTGGAATGCAGCCTGCTCTTCAGGTTGGCAGCGATGACCAGCCGTGGCGGCTGATCTCCACCAGTCTCGACCACCATCACGGCCTCAAAGGTGGCGCAGTAGAAGCGGCCGGCGAAAGACATGGCCGGCAAGAGCAAGTTGCCACGGTCGACCACGGTCCAGTGCGGATCGCCTGGCTTGATGACAGCAAGCGTCCTTAACATTCTATTCTAAAATGGACGGCGATGGTGCAGTCGTCGGCTAGCCCAGCGCCCGACACCTGCAACCAATCACTTCTGACAGAGGCTCCCGCCAGACGTTCCGTCTCGGTCATGACAGTGGTGGCCGGCGGGAGATCGGCCGTCTGGCGGGTGACCGGGTTCAACAGGCCAACCACACAGGTGGCCCTGTCGAGGAGGACGAGGAGGCCCTCCGTGGTGGGGCCGAACACGTCGTGGCCGTCGAGCTCCGGCAGGTACGCCCACCTTGAGCAGCCGGTGTGGACGTTCAAGCACCGGCGGCGCGGCGAGTCTCCCGTTTCCCTGAGCATGATCCACTGGCGCGGGTGGAAGCGGCGGTCCAAGATGCCGTGCGCGCGCGGGTCCGTGCAGCAGAGCCGCCATGGACGGCAGACTGCGCGGAAGCAGATGTAGTCGGCGACGTCGTCGGCGAGCAGCCGCTCCGCGATCAGCCCCGCGGGCTCGTCCCCGAGATCGGTCCAGTCCCTCGTAAAAGCCGAGGAGGAATCGGGTTGGATTCCGGCGGAGGAACCGCGTGCCCGCTTCGCTCCCCAGATGGGGATCTGGGGTGAGGAGTTCGGACCATCCTTGCTCTCTGGAAGCTTCCGTCTCATGGTACGTGTCTGGATCATGGAGTAGTGATCGTCCGTGTCCTGGAGGAACCGAGAGGGTGCACGGAGTTGGGAGGCTCTTGTCGAGATCCGGCCGAGAGGAGCCGGAGAGTGTTGGGCAGTCCGGAGCCGGAGGTTTCTTCGCCCGCCGGTGGGAGATCGGTTTGGCTTGCGTCGAGGACGACGGTAGCTTCGGCATCTGTCCGGCGGCGACGGGAGGGCACAATCAGGGTTTGGGGGCCGGGGGAGGCGTCAATTTTATCTTCCGTGCATGAACCGACGATCGGCTCAGCACGAGTACGGCCCGGACGCCTATATATAGACAAACCATGAAACCATATCCGATTCCAACTCCCAACACTCTTAGGCTGCTGTCAATGAATAGGTGCTTAGATGAGATGCTAAATACATTAAATAGCTTAGCAACTATATTTCCTAATGCATAGGTGCTTAGCTTATGGTTACTAAGCTTGCTTCATTTAATGATTAGCAACTAAAGTTCTTCATGTATTGGTGGGCTTCCTTTCTTTAAATATTTTGCTTAGGGGTTCACGCGCTTAGCGTTGTTTTTTTCAAGGGTCATCACACTCATCTCTCTCCTCTTAAATAGCATGCCACATCAGATTTTTTGCCTACGTGGAAGGCTTAGCACCTGTACAAGGTGAAATATTGGAAGGGGTCTTACCTAAAGAAAATCTCAAATCCTAAAAAGTGCACGCGCACGATTTAGTCAAACCGAGCGGCCGCGCTAGACGACATGTCGCTGTTAGTAACGACCACTCCATATCTCTCTCTCTCTTCGCCTTATCCACTCTGCCATCTCTCTCGTTCCTCTTCTCGATCCCCTTTCCTCGTCTCTGTTCGGTGCTGGGCACGGAGGTCCATGCCGACATCGAATCCTGAGGGCACGGAGATCCTCGTCGATGCTCTGTTCGGCGGAGCGACGGAGTGCGGCGAGCAGGTCGGCCGTGGGGCCAGAGCAGCAGCAACGCCGCCGCCCTTTCTCCTTTTTCTCAGAGCCAGAGAAAGATGTCGTCAGCATCGGCGTTGTGGATGGCGGTTTCGTGGTGGTCGTCAAGGTACCTGCTACCTCATGTTGGGGGTCGCCTGTAAGCAGCAGCGGCGACAACTGCCATGGCGATCGAGCATCAGCGGGGATCGAGCGTCTACACTATACTACTCTTTGAATCCCGCTCCTAGTTGTACTTCTCTTTGGATCCTGCTCGTTGTTGTTAGCTACACCGATTTGGCCTCGCCTTATTCAGTTTCTTTGATACATGCTCGCCTAGATTCAAACATTTTGGAGCTGGAGTTGTGTCACGTGAAAGACAAGCTAGCAGATCTCAACATCAATTTTGGGGGACATGCTGGTGATCTGAAGACGACAGTGCAGCTAACCGAATTGATGCAGTGATGTTTAGTTGGTTTGTAATGTAGTCTAGTTTGCACATACGTTGATGTTTAGTTGGTGGAGAAGACTAGTTGCACACATATATGCTTAGTTGGCTTGTAACTTAGTCTAGTTACAGACACATTAATATTTAGTTGGCTTGTAATATAAGCTAGTTACACACACATTGATGTTTAGTTGGCAGAGAATACTAGCTGCACACACATGCTCAGTTGGCTTGTAATGTAGTCTATTTATACACACATTGATATTTAGCTGGCAGTGAAGATTAGTTGCACACACATATGCTCAGTTGGCTTGTAATGTAGTCTAGTTGCACACATATTGATGTTTAATTGGCTTGTAATGTTGTCTAGTTGCACACACATTGATGTTTAGTTGGCAGAGAAGACTAGTTTGCACATACATATGCTCAGTTGGCTTGTAATTTAATCTAGTTGCACACACGTTGATGTTTAGTTGGTTTGTAATGTAGTCTAGTTGCACACATATCGATGTTTAGTTGGCAAAGAAAACTAGTTGCACACACATATGCTCAGTTGGATTGTAATTTAGTCTAATTGCATACACATTGATGTTTAGTTGGCAGGACTATTGGCACACACATATGCTTAATTGGCACGGCAATGTAGTCTAGTTTGCACACACATTGATGTTTAGTTGGCAGGACTATTGATACACAAATATGCTCAGTTAGCGCTGCAATGTAGTCTAATTACACACATATTGATGTTTAGTTGGCAGAAAGATTAATTCGTCGAAACATCCCCATGTGGGATCTACTTTTGAAGAGCACGTCGCGAGGGTTTCAACGATGAAAATGGATCTGAATTTCGACACGTGGTTTAGAAGATATGTCATTTATAATTTTGAAAACAAAAAGTTAATGCACTAGGAACGAATATGAGAACAGACATCCATCACGTGAGAAAAGACCACATAGGGTAATTAATTAGCAGTGTTCTTTTAGCACTTTTGGATTATAGTAATTTCCTAAAATCTAAAAAGTGCATACGCACTATTTGAAGACAACGAGCGGCCGGGCTTCCTAGCTACGCATGAGTTGTTTTTTTGTCTGCTAGTACATGTCATTATCAGTATTTAATGTGTTCACACTGATTAGTTCGATTTGAAAGAAACAGATTCATGTACAATTATTTTGGTTTTCCAAATTTTTAAAAAGCCATATCTTTCAAACCGCGCGTCGGAATTCAGATCCGTCTTCGCTGTTGAATTCTTTGCGACGAGATCTTTGAAACTAGATCCCGCATGGGTATGTTTCGACGAAATTTTTTTATGCCAACTTTGGCGCTATATTGTGCAACTTCATTACTGTTTTGTGCAACTTTAGTACTATATGGTGTAATTTTTTTTAAACCAGTTTTTTGAACCTGCATTCACAGTAGTTGTAGTTGCACACATAATAGTCCTAGTTGGCACATGTATGGCCACAGACTTGCACAACTCGTCCGCATAGTCGCATATGAATTGTCATAGTTTGTAATGTAGTCTAGTTGCACACACATTGATGTTTAATTGGCTTGTAACGTAGTCCAGTTGCACACACATTGATTTTTAGTTGGCATGAAGACTAGTTGCACACATATATATTTAGTTGGCTTGTAATATAGTCTAGTTGCACACACATGGATGTTTAGTAGGCAGAGCACTAGTTGCACACACGTATGCGCACACATTGATATTTAGTCTAGTTGCACACACATTGATATTTAATTGACAGGACTATTGGCACACACATGCTCAGTGGCGCGGCAATGTAGTTTAGTTGCACACATATTGTTGTTTAGTTGGCACGACTATTGGCACACACATATGCTCAGTTGGCGTGGTATGTAGTCTAGTTGCACAGACATTGATGTTTACTTAGCAAGAATACTAGTTCGTTGAAACATCCCATGCGGGATCTACTTTTGAAGAGCACGTCGCAAGAGTTCCAACAGTGAAAACGAATCTTAATTTGATGCACGGTTTGAAAGTTATGGTTTTTTAAAAAACTGAAAACACGAGTTAAATACATTCACATTCATTCACATATATGATTTGCAATTATTTATCCTTTTCACATATATCCACACATATTTACTTTTCCTAATATGAGTGAGGAAGACAAAAACTTACTTTTATAGGCGGGCCACCACGGAGAGCTAGTGGGCAGCCGGCCACCGATTAGACGCGTCCTAGTAATTTTGCTCTTTTTAATATGTGACGGTGACTAGACGTTCGAGACCAGGGGCCGGCCGCTCGCGAGCGGCGGCGAGCGCCCGGCCGCCAGCTAGACCGGTCCTAAGAAAATTCCAACACCAGCATATACGTTTTTTGTAGAATTACCAAGTATATACAGTGTGTGTGTTTTTATGGTGTGGTCTGGTAAATTTTGGTGATGGTCGGTGCCAGCCTTTGTCTTTCGTGGACTGTTTCAAAACGGATCAACAAAAAACGTGTTTTTTCACCTAAAAAAACAAGAAGTTGATGAGTAACCCAATAGCCTAGGGGCTAGGGCCACGAACACGAGTGTTTCTAGACTTATTTAATCACCTCTCCAACCAAGTTTGTAAGCATGTTCTTGATGTAACAAAGTTTGCAGCAAATTTTAGGTTCAAAGAAAAGTCTGTACCAAATTTAATCAGTGATGTTCCAGAACTAATTCGAATGAGTATTTGACAAAAAACTATCACATTAGGGATTGCCGTCCCATAGAACTACCACATTCAAAAAATGACTGATAACTACCAAAAATTACCACTTTTGAAAAATGGTCAGTTTAGATGATTTAAACATGTTTATGACATGCAGGACCCACCTGTCAGGGCTGACGTGGCGGCAAAGTCAACTTCGTTTATTTTGACCGTTGAGCTGATCGTTATGACAGGTGGGACCCACACGCCATTCTTCTTCTTCCTCTCTTTAGCTCTCTTCCCTGAATTCTCTATCCCGAGCCACCATGGCCATGCCACTCTCACCAGCGTCGCCGCCGCCAAGCCTACATTGAGCCACCATGGCCATGCCTGTCACCGCCACGCCCAGACTCAGTCGTCCCCTTCCCCCACTCCTGCGCTCGCCCAGGTCAGCTCTGATGCGCAGTTGGTCGACCATGGCAATATGGGCGATGCCGGCGAGAATTTCATCGTACTGCTGCTGCCTCGACCTCGGTACCGTGGCTGTCGGAGTAGAGCAGCCGTCGCAAGGAGTAGTGGCAAGCAACAATGGCAAAGAGCAGCAGCCCCGGCAAGGAGCAACAGCAGCATCGGGAAAGGAGCAGCAGCGGCGGTGACAAGCAGCGGGAAGGAGCAACAGTGGCAAACAACAGTGGGAAGGAGCTGGATGGGCATGGCGTCGCCCGCCATGGTTGCAGCGACCCTCCAGCCCTGCCGCGTCGCGTGCCGCACCTCCAGAACGGGGCTATGCGGCACTTGGAGCTCGGCCGCTCTGCACGCAGGAGCTGGCACGCCCTCGAGCTCGCCAGGCCAATGCCAGCCGGCTCCGGCGACGAGCTCGTCGGCAGGGACCCGATTGCTTTCTCTACAAAACTGAAAAGGACCTGATTGCTTTTTTATAAAACCTGCAAGGATGCTTTTTTAAAAGTTATAGGGTCCTGGTTGTTTTTATTTTTTTGAAGGGACCGATGTGTGGGCCCCACCTATCATAAAGGTCAATTTAAAGGTCAAGATAAACGAGGTTGACTTTGCCGTCACGTCAGCCCTGACAGGTGGGTCCCGCATGTCATAAACGTGTTTAAATCGTCTAAACTGGTCATTTTTCAAAAATGGTAGTTTTAGTGACAAAATTAGAAAATTTTGATAGTTATCAGTCATTTTTTTGAATGTGGTAGTTCTGTGGGACGGCAACCCTAATGTGGTAGTTTTTTATCAAATACTCAATTCAAATGGTGTTGCGGTACACATCACAGCTTTGCTAGTATGAAACAAATTAAATAAAATGATGCTTCAAATTCGTCGGGTCACAGTTCCAAAAATCTGAACCTTGCACTCACTGATTTCCCGGTCAGGAAAACTTGCAGGTGATGCTTCATAGTTTGGACTACGCAGCATACGCACTCGGCCGGCCCTTTCTCAAAGGAACCTCAAAGCCAACGTACAGCTTTTAGAGCATCTCTAACAGGTGCGGCAAAAGACGTGCCCGCGCGGTAAAATTTAATTTTAACGCGTGTCGGTTGGTTCCGCGTGCTCCAGCGGTGACGGAAACTTATCGAGCGAGAAGCGTTTGCGCGCGCGGAGGAGAAAGCGGCACGCGGCGCGGTACGCGCCTATAAAATGCCGCGCCCGTCACGCACACAGACACAGCCACGCGCCCTCCCCTCGCAACCTCACCGCTTCGCCGCTTTCTGCGCCACCATGCCGTCGCGCCGCCGGGCAGGGCCGGCTCTGAGGGGGGGCAGGGGGGGCGGCCGCTCCGGGCCCCCCAAATTCAGGGAGCCCTCACCGGGTATGTATACAACTAGCCTACAAGTTTGGGCCCAAGGAGGTAGTGTGTGGACACAAGCAAAAGCATCGAACTTTGTCTCAGAAAAAGGAAACGTATGGAACTAGCGATTATCCCTCTTCTCCTTTCCAAAACAACGTAACAATTCTTTCAATTCCATCACATAGCAATTATAGCTCGAACAAAATCATCACGCCATATTCTACGCCATCCATTCTGTGATAACAAACACACCGCCCTGCTCCTTCCTCCTCCGGTTGCCAGTTCGCCTTCTCCCTATTCCCGAGGCCCCCGATCGTGAGAGGCTAATCAGAATACTCAGTACGCGGCGCCGCTTTGATCTCTGGCCTTCAGGCGCTGGACATGCACACACTCATTGCCGATTCGCCGATCTAATTTCTTTTCTAATTCCTGGAGCAAGACGAGTCCACAACTCCACATCACGTCATCGCGTCATTGTTGAACGCCCTACCACCAAAGCTGATCAGATCATCCAAGGTACTCCATAATCCTTAATACTTACGCACTATACGTTTAGTACTGATTAAGTAATTTATCCTCAACATGCATGGTGCATAGATCTCATCAATTAACCATTATGTCATTGTTTATTTATTTATTTTTAGCACGTTTAAAAATGATACAATGTGTGGATGATGCAACCAGAGAGGCTCTCTTGATAAAAGAAATCAAGAGAAATAATGGATTGGCGGTTGTTGTTTTGGAGGAAAATAAATAAATTGATAGGAATTCTGAATCTGAACAAGATGGAAATGTTGACATCAATATTGGTGATGAAAATGTAAGTGGTCCTAATAGTGTAGTTATTTCAATAGGTTCACAAGCAGAATCTTCTAGTGTTGATGAACATCTAGTTTTGCATTTTTTTCCTAATTAAAAATTATGAAATCCACTTTGCTAGATGGTGTAATGTCTACTATAGTGATTTTCAAGTATGCCAGAGAAGTCAATGCCTCTATTGGTTATAATCTTTTTTTAGTAAATTGGTATTCGCTCCGCAATTCCAATTATATCAATACTTTCTTTAATTTATTTATTTGATATTTATTACTCCTGGAATTATCTATTTATCACATCAGTTGAAATAACTTTTCAGAGTTAAAAGTATCAAGTAACTATTTGAGATCAAGGATGATTCAAGAGATTTTAAATCGTTTGACAACATTATGCATCGAGAAGTAATTATTGGATGTGATTGACATTGACCTCATCATAAGTGACTTTGCATCAAGGAATTTAATTTTTGAAAGATAACATGTAGAATGATTTCATATGTATATTGCTTTGGACGTATTTAAGTGATTATTACTAATATTTCATTTATACATATATTCATTATTGTTGTTATACTGTTTATACTAAGGGCCCCGAGTTCTGGTTTCGCCCCGGGCCCCCAAAATCTCAGGACTGGCCCTGCCGCCGGGGTTCTTCGGGCTACCGCGGCGTCCGCGAGCGCCCCAACGGCTGGTACTCCGCCGAGATCTGGTCCGGCGACGTCCGGCTCGGCCTCGGCCGTTCCGGAGCGCGTACGAGGCGGCCTGCATGTACGACGAGGCGGCGTGGCGCTTGGATAGGCCCCGGTCGCAGATGAACTTCCGGGATGTCTTCACGCGCGAGCAGGCGTAGCGCGTCGCCCCTCCGCCGCGTCTCATCACCGACATGGACCGTGCCGACCACGCTTGGCGCTGCCGCCGCCTCCTCATCGCCGAGGAGGACGAGCGAGCCATGGCAGAGTGGCGCCGTCGCCACCCGGAGGACGTCGCCGACGAGCGTGCCTACTGGGCGGAGAGGACGGCAAGGCGCCGCGTGGAGCGGGCGGACCGGCGTCGGCGGAAGGCATTGACGAATGCGCAGTGCGATATCGTTGCAGCAGGTGGGAGGTCGATCTTCACGTCAGACGATGAACGTTGGGACGACATGTGGCTCGATACGTCGGACAACACCGACGAGGATGATGATGATGATGATAGCGACTTGGAATAGTTTTTATCTAGTTGCACCGTAGTTCTATTTATCTATGCTTTCGAAATATCTATCTAGTTGCACCGATGTAAAATACCTTTGTATCGTTTTTAATCTATGCAATTTATCGTTTTTTATCTTATTATTTATGTTTTCGAAAATGTTGTAAGATAAGCGCGCGTGCTGCATTTTTTACGCGCTGCTGGAACAGCGCGCGCGCTGCATCTTAGCGCAGCTGCTGGAGCCAGCGCTGCGCGCCGCGCCAAACCAGACGATGGGCGCGCAACAAAGCTGTTTTTTACGCACGGCGCGTTCGACACCTATTGAAGATACTCTTAAGGCAGAGCAGCCGGAAGCGTCCCCGAAGATAAAAGGCACGGACGCGGCATTTTAAGGGCACTTTGCCGGATTTGGTCCGGCCTGGCCGAGTGGCCGGATCTGCCGGCGGGCCATGCACAGCCATGGCCGATCCGATAGCTGCCACGGACGTACTACTCTCTATTCTACCCCTCGCTGTCATGCCTGTGCTATGCGTCGACTTCGCTTGATCGCTGTTCGCCCGCCGTCGGTGGACGTATACACCGGCCGGCGGCTCGGTCCCGTGACGGCGAACGCAACGGCTGAGAAAGAGGCACGTTCGTTCGCCCACAATTTTCTCGGGTCACGATCGGCGACTCCCCGCGGTTCTGGGGTTGCATCGATCGCTCGGACGGTGTCGGCGCGAGGAATCGTCGTGTCAGGAATAGGAATTGCAGGTTTGGGTGTGTACTCTGTGCATGACGGAGTAGGAACGGGCCAGCGGCGTTCTGAGGTCTATGTTCCGGCCGGTGTTGGGCAACGGGGAGTAGCATATGCATATGCTACGGCCGGCACGTCCATGTGGCCGGTTGATGGGAGTCCATGCATGGGCCGGCGCTGGTTATTGCGATGCTGACCTTTTGTATCATTGTATGGCCACTGGCTGGTGCTCTCTATATACTCTCTTTCCGGTATGTCTAGTCTGGGGACCGGATCATGTGCAAGCAGACTGTGTGCAAGTGCAACTACTCTCTGCTTCTCTGTAGGTGTTTGACTGGATGCAAGTGAGTCTGTTTCAAGCAGCTCGATCGTCAAAGAGTGGCAGTTCAAATTTCACAGAAATCAGAACGGAAGAAAAATGCATTTTTGCATTTTGCAGGGACGCGATAGTGTTCAGAAACTTAATTGGAATTTTCTGTGCTAAGAAGACTCTTTGTGATAAGTGAAAGAGAGCAGGAAGCAGCAACTCTATTGCTGGTTTGCTGAATGGCCACATTAATTTCCGGGTTTTCAGGGCTTTGTGTTTCACACAATTCGCGAAACGAAAGGCAACTGGGCAGTTCCTCCAACCCACCGCTCCCCGTCGACGAGTTCGTGTGTCCCCTCCTTCTCCGTCGGCTGTGCCGGTGAAGGGAGGAGTAGGAGGGGTGAGGGAGTACTGGATTATGGGGTCTCCGGACAGTCGGACTATATCCTTTGGCCGGATTGTTGGACTATGAAGATACAAGATTGAAGACTTCGTTCCGTGTCCGGATGGGGCTCTATTTGGCGTGGAAGGCAAGCTACGCAATACGGATATGTATATCTCCTCTTTTTTAACCGACCTTGTGTAACCCTAACCCCCTCCGGTGTCTATATAAACTGGAGAGTTTTAGTCCGTAGGACAACATACAATCAAACCATAGGCTAGCTTCTAGGGTTTAGCCTCTTCGATCTCGTGGTAGATCAACTCTTGTACTACTCATATTATCAACAATAATCAAGCAGGACGTAGGGTTTTACCTCCATCAAGAGGGCCCGAACCTGGGTAAAACATCGTGTCCCCTGCCTCCTGTTACCATCCGCCTTAGACGCACAGTTCGGGACCCCCTACCCGAGATCCGTCGGTTTTGACACCGACATTGGTGCTTTCATTGAGAGTTCCTCTGTGTCGTCATCATTAGGCTTGATGGCTCCTTCAATCATCGATAGCGATGCAGTCCAGGGTGAGACTTTTCTCCCCGGACAGATCTTTGTATTCGGCGGCTTCGCACTGCGGGCCAATTCGCTTGGCCATCTGGAGCAGATCGAGAATTACACCCCTGGCCACCAGGTCAGGTTTGGAAGCTTAAACTACACGGCCGATATCCGCGGGGACTTGATCTTTGACGGATTCGAGTCCCTGCCTTGTGCGCCACACGGTCACGATGAGCATGATTTAGGTCTACCACCGGACAGTGTTTAGGAGATCGCGCCAGCAACCGCTCCGACCCTCAATTCGGAACCAGTTGCGCCATCCATGGACGGGTGGATAGACCCCGACACGGAGGCCGTATTCTCAGTGGCGATCGAGCTGAGTATCGACCTTACCCTTCACGGGAGCCGTGACGCCGAACTACCGGATTCTTCCCCGGCCACGGACTCCGAACCGCCTGCGCCCGTACCTATCGAATCCGACTGGGCGCCGATCATGGAGTTTACCTCCGCGGATATTTTTCAGCACTCGCCCTTCGGCGACATACTGAACTCATTAAGGTCTCTCTTCCTGTCAGGAGAATCCGGGCCGAACTATGTTCGGCAGGATTGGGATGCGGATGACGAAGAAATTCGCCGCCCACCCACCACCCACTTAGTAGCCACTGTCGATGATTTGACCGACATACTCGACTCCGAAGACATCGACGGTATGGACAACGATGCAGGAGACGAACAGGAACCACTGCCCACAGGGCACTGGACGCCCACTTCATCATATGATGTATACATGGTGGACACACCCAAAGAAAACGACGACGAGGAACGGAAGGACGCAGCAAAGGGTTGTTCCCTCGAGAAGCAGTCAAAGCGGTGGCGTAAGCGCCTCTCCAAATCCCGCCTCGGCAGAGACAACGGTCATATAGACCCATCGATAGAGCAGGGTGAACCATCGCCCGACCAGGGCAACACGGAGAATCAAACCGAGCAACCCGACCCCGTCGAAGATAACAGTCCGGGCGATATCACACCGGACAGGCACCCAGAGCAACAGAAAGCCCATCAAAGGCTAGTTGCCACAGCGAGGAGTCTGAAAAAGCAGAAGCAAAGGCTCAGGGCTGCACAAGACACACTCAGAATCAGATGGAGCGAAGTACTCAATACTACAGCGAAGTACGGCGGTAATCACCACACCAAGAGCTACCCGAAGCGAAAGTTGCTACCTGAATTCGATGAGGAGGCCTTAGATCCCCCGCAATCAAAAAACAAAAGGCCATCCAGTCGGATAGACGACCTCGTGGTCAACATAGAACGGCAAACGACGCCGCACATAAGCCGGTACGCGATCCACGTGAGGACTCGCATCAAAAGTACGGCGCAACCAGATCCATCTATGGGCCACGCAAGCGCGCTCCAGCACGCAATGCAACACAACAAACATCCCAATACCACGGTACACCCAAATACAGGGGTGCCGCACACCCCCTATGTTTCACCGATGAGGTGCTAGACCATGAATTTCTAGAGGGATTCAAACCCGTAAACATAGAGGCGTATGATGGAATGACAGACCCTAAGGTCTGGATTGAGGACTACATCCCCCATATCCATATGGCTCGAGGAGACGATCTCCACGCCATCAAGTACTTACCCCTCAAGCTCAAAGGGCCAGCTCGACACTGGCTTAAAAGCCTCCCCGAAAACTCCATTGGAAGCTGGGAAAAGCTCGAAGACGCCTTTCGAGCAAATTTTCAAGGGACCTATGTCCGACCACCGGATGCAGACGATTTAAGTCATATAACTCAACAGCCCGGAGAGTCAGCCCGAAAGCTTTGGAACATGTTCCTCACTAAAAAGAACCAAATAGTCGACTGTCCGGACGCCGAAGCCTTAGCAGCTTTCAAACACAACGTTCGAGACGAATGGCTTGCCAGACACCTCGGCCAAGAAAAGCCGAGAACAATAGCAGCATTAACAAGCCTCATGACCCGCTTTTGCGTGGGCGAGGACAGCTGGTTAGCCCGATGCAGCACCAGCGACCCAAGTACATCCGAAGTTAGGGATGGAAACGGGAAATCATGACACAGCAAAAACAAGCGCCGGAATAAAGAAGACAGCCCGAAGAGCACAGCGGTAAACGCCGGATTCAAAAGCTCCCGGCCAGGTCAGCAAAAGCTGCCCCCAAAGGCAACAGAGACGAACTGTCCAGCCTAAACAAGATTCTGGACCAAATATGTCAGATCCATAGCACCCCTGATAAACCTGCAAATCATACCCATAGAGAATGTTGGGTCTACAAGCAGTCCGGCAAGCTTAACGCCGAACACAAGGGGCAGGATACACCAAGCGAAGACGAGGACGAGCCTCGCAAGCAAAGCACTGGGAAACAGAAGAAGTTCCTACCAGAAGTCAAAACAGTAAACGCATTACACGTGACAAAGGGGAGAAACAAAGCAGCACTCCTAGAGACACATGCCCCAGGGCCTATCACCGCGGAGTCCTGCCACTGGTCGTTCCAACCGGTCACCTTCGACCATCGAGATTACTCGGCAAGTATCCGGCGTGCAGGATGGGCTGTCTTAGTATTAGACCCAATAATTGACGGATACCACTTCACACAAGTCCTGATGGATGGTGGCAGTAGTCTAAACCTGATATATCAGGACACAGTCCGCAAAATGGGGATAGACCCAACAAAAATTAGCCGCAACAATACTACCTTTAAAGGAGTAACGCCAGGCCTAGAGGCCCATTGCACGGGCTCCCTGCTACTAGAGGTTATATTCGGCTTTCCCGATAACTTCCGTAGCGAAGATTTAACGTTCCACATCGCTCCGTTCCAAAGTGGCTATCAAGCACTACTCGGACGCGAAGCTTTCGCTCTCTTTAACGCAATACCGCATTACGCTTCCCTCATGCTTAAGATGCCCGGTCCACATGGCATCATTACAGTAAATGGAAATATTGAGCGCTCCTTGCGCGCGGAAGACCGTGCGGCTGCCTTGGCAGCCGCACACTAAACGGCCTCACCAACTAAAGCATCTGACAGGTCGTTAAGACCACAGACACGGTTGGACGAGTCTGGTACTGCTATATGTAATTGATACATGTTTGATGACTATACCCCTATTACAATACAAGGGGGTCAACGTGCGCGCACAAGTGACAATCAGGCTCAACTTTACTTATATTGTTTATTTAGTATAGCTTACCTTTTGCACGACAACTTTTCAATTAAGTTCCTCTCTTTTTCAGATGACCATCGTGCTACACCCATCCAGAATATGGCACAACGGAGACACATGCGTAGACGTGCAGCAGGGACCCGTTCGAAGGATTCTTTTTAGATTAAGACCCTACGTAAACCTTTTTTTACTGTCTCTTGTGGATACACATCCCTCAGATTCTCAGTACAATTGAGAAGGATGCTGACGTATTGGCATGTGGCCACGTCAGAATATTGCACGTACTTGGACACCAGGGGCTTATTACAAAGGGCACTGTTTAGGCCCGGTTTACACCATAAAGACTGAATACCTTAGGGAGTGTTCGGCGTCGCGAGTTTGGCCATATATGCATCAGCTCCGAATCATGTCTTTGGTCAAATGTTGGGTTTGCCTGGCTCCTGTGTTTTGATGCCTTATGTTCCGCTCTATCGGCTAAGGCAGCACCAGGAGAACTACTGCGATTGTGCCCTGGTTCATCCGGACGAGCACCTCAGTAGAGAAAGCCGAAAACTGACTGTCATGATATAGCGTGAGAGTGGTCAACCACTCGATGACCTATCGGAATCTTCGGGATCCCTCCGCCTTAACGAAGGGCCGTTTCCCGGCCAGGCATGTACGCACCCTGAATTCGGATGAGTGCGGTGTTGGAAATATGCCCTAGAGGCAATAATAAATTAGTTATTATTATATTTCCTTGTTCATGATAATCGTTTATTATCCATGCTATAATTGTATTGATAGGAAACTCAGATACATGTGTGGATACATAGACAACACCATGTCCCTAGTAAGCCTCTAGTTAACTAGCTCGTTGATCAATAGATGGTTACGGTTTCCTGACCATGGACATTGGATGTCGTTGATAACGGGATCACATCATTAGGAGAATGATGTGATGGACAAGACCCAATCCTAAGCCTAGCACAAGATCATGTAGTTCGTATGCTAAAGCTTTTCTAATGTCAAGTATCATTTCCTTAGACCATGAGATTGTGCAACTCCCGGATACCGTAGGAGTGCTTTGGGTGTGCCAAACGTCACAACGTAACTGGGTGGCTATAAAGGTACACTACGGGTATCTCCGAAAGTGTCTGTTGGGTTGGCACGAATCGAGACTGGGATTTGTCACTCCGTGTAAGCGGAGAGGTATCTCTGGGCCCACTCGGTAGGACATCGTCATAATGTGCACAATGTGATCAAGGAGTTGATCACGGGATGATGTGTTACGGAACGAGTAAAGAGACTTGCCGGCAACGAGATTGAACAAGGTATCGGGATACCGACGATCGAATCTCGGGCAAGTATCGTACCGATAGACAAAGGGAATTGTATACGGGATTGATTAAGTCCTTGACATCGTGGTTCATCCGATGAGATCGTCGTGGAACATATGGGAGCCAACATGGGTATCCAGATCCCGCTGTTGGTTATTGACCGGAGAACGTCTCGGTCATGTCTGCATGTCTCCCGAACCCGTAGGGTCTACACACTTAAGGTTCGATGACGCTAGGGTTATAAAGGAAGTTTGTATGTGGTAACCGAATGTTTTTCGGAGTCCCGGATGAGATCCCGGACGTCACGAGGAGTTCCAGAATAGTCCGGAGGTAAAGATTTATATATGGGAAGTCCTATTTTGGTCACCGGAAGAGTTTCGGGGTTTATCGGTAACGTACCGGGACCACCGGGAGGGTCCCGGGGGTCCACCAAGTGGGGCCACCAGCCCGGGGGGGCCACATGGGCTGTAGGGAGTGTCCCTTGGCCTACATGGGCCAAGGGCACCAGCCCCACTAAGGCCCATGCGCCTAGAAGAGGAGAGGGGGCAAACCCTAAGGGCAGATGGGCCCTAAGGCCCATACACCCTGCGCCTCCCTCTCCTCCCCCCTCTTGGCCGCCACCTCTTGGCCATCTAGGGCTGCCGCCCCCCCTAGGGGTGGGAACCCTAGAGGGGGCGCAGCTCCTCCCCTTCCCTTATATATATGAGGCCTAGGGCTGCCCCAAAAACACATGTGATTTGATCTCTCGTTGGTGCAGCCCTGCATCTCTCTCTCCCTCCTCTTCTGTGGTGCTTGGCGAAGCCCTGCAGGATTGCCACGCTCCTCCATCACCACCACGCTGTTGTGCTGCTGCTGGATGGAGTCTTCCTCAACCTCTCCCTCTCTCCTTGCTGGATCAAGGCTTGGGAGACGTCACCGGGCTGTACGTGTGTTGAACGCGGAGGTGCCGTCCGTTCGGCACTTGGTCATCGGTGATTTGAATCACGACGAGTACGACTCCATCAACCCCGTTCACTTGAACGCTTCCGCTTAGCGATCTACAAGGGTATGTAGATGCACTCTCCTTCCCCTCGTTGCTAGTCTCTCCATAGATAGATCTTGGTGACACGTAGGAAAATTTTGAATTTATGCTACGTTACCCAACAGTGGCATCATGAGCTAGGTCTATTGCGTAGATTCTATGCACGAGTAGAACACAAAGTAGTTGTGGGCGTTGATTTTGTTCAATATGCTTGCCGTTACTAGTCTTATCTTGATTCGGCGGCATCGTGGGATGAAGCGGCCCGGACCGACCTTACACGTACTCTTACGTGAGACAGGTTCCACCGACTGACATGCACTAGTTGCATAAGGTGGCTAGCGGGTGTCTGTCTCTCCTACTTTAGTCGGATCGGATTCGATGAAAAGGGTCCTTATGAAGGGTAAATAGCAATTGGCATATCACGTTGTGGTCTTTGCGTAGGTAAGAAACGTTCTTGCTAGAAACCCATAGCAGCCACGTAAAACATGCAAACAACAATTAGAGGACGTCTAACTTGTTTTTGCAGGGTATGCTATGTGATGTGATATGGCCAAAGGATGTGATGAATGATATATGTGATGTATGAGATTGATCATGTTCTTGTAATAGGAATCACGACTTGCATGTCGATGAGTATGACAACCGGCAGGAGCCATAGGAGTTGTCTTAATTTATTTATGACCTGCGAGTCAACATAAACGTCATGTAATTACTTTACTTTATTGCTAACCGTTAGCTGTAGTAGTAGAAGTAATAGATGACGTGACAACTTCAAGAAGACACGATGATGGAGATCATGATGATGGAGATCATGGTGTCATGCCGGTGACAAGATGATCATGGAGCCCCAAGATGGAGATCAAAGGAGCTATATGATATTGGCCATATCATGTCACTATTTGATTGCATGTGATGTTTATCATGTTTATACATCTTATTTGCTTAGAACGACGGTAGTAAATAAGATGATCCCTCATTAAAATTTCAAGAAGTGTTCTCCCCTAACTGTGCACCGTTGCTACAGTTCGTCGTTTCTAAGCACGCCGTGATGATCGGGTGTGATGGATCCTTACGTTCACATACAACGGGTGTTGATGAGCCTAGCATGTACAGACATGGCCTCGGAACACAGCAAAACACTTAGGGTTAACTTGACGAGCCTAGCATGTACAGACATGGCCTCGGAACACAGAAGACTGAAAGGTCGAGCATGAGTCGTATAGAAGATACGATCAACATGAAGATGTTCACCGACGTTGGCTAGTCCGTCTCACGTGATGATCGGACACGGCCTAGTTGACTCGGATCATGTAATCACTTAGATGACTAGAGGGATGTCTATCTAAGTGGGAGTTCATAAGATGAACTTAATTATCCTGAACATAGTCAAAAGGATTTTGCAAATTATGTCGTAGCTCACGCTATAGTTCTACTGTTTAGATATGTTCCTAGAGAAAAATTAGTTGAAAGTTGATAGTAGCAATTATGCGGACTAGGTCCGTAAACTGAGGATTGTCCTCATTGCTTCTTAGAAGGCTTATGTCCTTAATGCACCGCTCAGCGTGCTGAACCTCGAACGTCGTCTGTGGATGTTGCGAACATCTGACATACACATTTTGATAACTGCGTGATAGTTCAGTTAAACGGTTTAGAATTAAAGCACCGAAAACGTTTTTGAAACGTCGCGAAACATATGAGATGTTTCGAGGGCTGAAATTGGGATTTCAGGCTCGTGCCCACGTCAAGAGGTATAAGACCTCCGACGATTTTCTTAGCCTGCAAACTAAGGGAGAAAAGCTCAATTGTTGAACTTGTGCTCAGATTGTCTGAGTACAAAATTGCTTGAATCAAGTGGGAGTTGATCTTCCAGATAAGATAGTGATGTTTCTCCGAAGTCATTACCACCAAGCTGCTAGAGCTTCGTGATGAACTATAATATATCGAGGACATATATGATAATCCTTGAGATATTCGCGATGTTTGACACCGCAAAAGTAGAAATCAAGAAGGAGCATCAATTGTTGATGGTTGGTGAAACCACTAGTTTCAAGAAGGGCAAGGGCAAGAAGGGATACTTCATGAAACGGCAAATCAGCTGCTGCTCTAGTGAAGAAACCCAAGGTTGAACCCAAACCCGAGACTAAATGCTTCTGTAATAAGGGGAACAGCCACTGGAGCAGTATTACCCTAGATACTTGGTAGATGAGAAGGCTGGCAAGGTCGATAGAAGTATATTGGATATACATTGTGTTGATGTGTACTTTACTAGTACTCCTAGTAGCACCAGGGTATTAGATACCGGTTCGGTTGCTAAGTGTTAAGTAACTCGAAATAAAAGCTACGGAATAAACGGAGACTAGCTAAAGGTGAGCTGATGGTATGTGTTGGAAGTGTTTCCAATGTTGATATAATCAAATATCGTACGCTCCTTCTACCATCGAGATTGGTGTTTGTGTTGAGCATAGACATGATTGGATTATGTCTATCGCAATACGGTTATTCATTTAAGGAGAATAATGGTTACTCTGTTTATTTGAATAATACCTTCAATGGTCTTACACCTAAAATGAATGGTTTATTGAATCTCGATCGTAGTGATACACATGTTCATGCCAAAAGATAGTAATGATAGTACCACCTACTTGTGGCACAGCCACGTAAGTCATATCGGTATAAAACGCATGAAGAAGCTCCATGTTGATGGATCTTTGGACTCACTCATTTTTGAAAAGTTTGAGACATGCGAACCATGTCTATTGGTGTGTATGCATGAAGAAACTCCATGCAAATGGACCGTTTGGACTCACTTGATTTTGAATCACTTGAGGCATGCAAATCATACCACATGGGCAAGATGACTGAAAGCCTCGGTTTCAGTAAAATGGAACTAGAAAGCAAATTGTTGGAAGTAATACATTTTGATGTGTGCAGTCCAATGAGTGCTGAGGCATGTAGTGGATATCGTTATGTTCTTTCTTCACAGATGATTTGAGTAGATGTTGAGTACGCTTACTTGATGAATCACGAGTCTGAATTATTGAAAGGTTCAAGTAATTTCAGTGTGAAGTTGAAAGATCGTCATGACGAGAGGATAAAAGATCTATGATATGATCATAGAGATGAATATCTGAATTACGAGTTTGGCACAAAATTAAGACATTGTGGAAATCGTTTCACAACTAATACAGCCTGGAACACCATAGTGTGATGGTGTGTCCGAACATCATAACTGCACCCTATTGGATATGATGCATACCATGATGTCTCTTGTCGAATTACCATAATAGTTTATGGGTTAAGCATTAGAGACAACCACATTCACTTTAAATAGGGCACCACGTAATTCCGATGAGATGACACCGTATGAACTATGGTTTAGAGAAACCTAAGCTGTCATTTCTTAAAAGTTTGGGGCCGCGACACTTATGTGGAAAAGTTTCAGGCCGATAAGCTCGAACCCAAAGCGGATAAATGCATCTTCATAGGACAACCCAAAAACAGTTGGGTATACCTCCTGTCTCAGATCCGAAAGCAATAAAGGATTGTTTCTAGAATCGGGTCCTTTCTCGAGGAAAAGTTTCTCTCGAAAGAATTGAGTGGGAGGATGGTGGAGACTTGATGAGGTTATTGAACCGTCGCTTCAACTAGTGTATAGCAGGGCACAAAGAGTTGTTCCTGTGGCACCTACACCAATTGAAGTGGAAGCTTATGATATTGATCATGAGACTTCGGATCAAGTCACTCCCAAACCTCGTGGGATGACAAGGATGCGTACTACTTCAGAGTGGTACGTAATCCTGTCTTGGAAGTCATGTTGCTAGACAACAATGAACCTACGAGCTATGGAGAAGCGATGGTGGGCCTGGATTCCAAAATGGCTCGAGGCCATATAATCCGAGAGAGGATCCATATATGAAAACAAAGTGTAGACTTTGGCAGAACAGCTCGATGGTCGTAAGGCTGTTGAGTGCAGATGGATTTTAAAAGGAAGACGGATAATGATGGTAAATGTCACCATTAAGAAAGCTCGACTTGTCGTTAAGAAGTTTCCGACAAGTTCAAGGAGTTGACTACGGTGAGATTTTCTCACTCGTAGCGATGCTAAGAGTCTGTTGGAATTATATTAGCAGTCACTGCATTATTTATGAAATCTTGCAGATAGGATGTCAAAACATTGTTTCCTCGACGACTTTCTTGAGGAAAGGTTGTATGTGATACAACCGAAAGGTTTTTTCAATCCTGAAAAGATGCTAATAAGGATGCAAAGCTCCAGCAATCCTTCTGAGGACTGGAGTGAGCATCTCGGAGTTGGAATGTACACTTTGATGAGATGATCAAAGATTTTGGGTTTATACAAAGTTTATGAGAAACTTGTGTTTCCAAAGAAGTGAGTGGGAGCACTATAGAATTTCTGATGAGTATATGTTTTAACATATTGTTGATCGGAAATGACGTAGAATTTCTAGAAAGCATATAGGGTTATTTGGAAAGTGTTTTCAATGGAAAACCTGGATTAAGCTACTTGAGCATTGAGCATCAAGATCTATAAGGATAGATCAAAACGCTTAATGGTACTTTCAAATGAGCACATACCTTGACATGATCTTGAAGTTGTTCAAGATGGATCAGTCAAAGAAGGAGTTCTTGCCTGAGTTGTAAGGTATGAAGTTAAGACTTAAAGCTCGACCACGGCAGAATAGAGAGAAAGGACGAAGGTCGTCCCCTATGCTTAAGACATAGGCTCTACAGTATGCTATGCTGTGTGCCGCACCTGAAGTGTGCCTTGCCATGAGTCAGTGAAGGGGTACAAGAGTGATCCAAGAACGGATCACAGGACAGTGGTCAAAGTTATCCTTAGTAGCTAGTGGACTAAGGAATTTTCTCGATTATGGAGGTGGTAAAAGAGTTCGTCGTAAAGGGTTACGCCGATGCAAACTTTGACACTAATCCAGATTATTCTGAGTAGTAAACTGGATTCGTATAGTAGAACAGTTATTTGGAATAGCTCCAAGAAGAACGTGGTAGCTGCATCTAGGAGATGACATAGAGATTTGTAAAGCACACACGGATCTGAAAGGTTCAGACCCGTTGACTAAAACCTCTCTCACAAGCAACATGATCAAACCCAGAACTCTTTGGGTGTTAGTCACATGGCGATGTGAACTAGATTATTGACTCTAGTGCAAGTGGGAGACTGTTGGAAATATGCCCTAGAGGCAATAATAAATTAGTTATTATTATATTTCCTTGTTCATGATAATCGTTTATTATCCATGCTATAATTGTATTGATAGGAAACTCAGATACATGTGTGGATACATAGACAACACCATGTCCCTAGTAAGCCTCTAGTTGACTAGCTCGTTGATCAATAGATGGTTACGGTTTCCTGACCATGGACATTGGATGTCGTTGATAACAGGATCACATCATTAGGAGAATGATGTGATGGACAAGACCCAATCCTAAGCCTAGCACAAGATCATGTAGTTCGTATGCTAAAGCTTTTCTAATGTCAAGTATCATTTCCTTAGACCATGAGATTGTGCAACTTCCGGATACCGTAGGAGTGCTTTGGGTGTGCCAAACGTCACAACGTAACTGGGTGGCTATAAAGGTACACTACGGGTATCTCCGAAAGTGTCTGTTGGGTTGGCACGAATCGAGACTGGGATTTGTCACTCCGTGTAAGCGGAGAGGTATCTCTGGGCCCACTCGGTAGGACATCGTCATAATGTGCACAATGTGATCAAGGAGTTGATCACGGGATGATGTGTTACGGAACGAGTAAAGAGACTTGCCGGCAACGAGATTGAACAAGGTATCGGGATACCGACGATCGAATCTCGGGCAAGTATCGTACCGATAGACAAAGGGAATTGTATACGGGATTGATTAAGTCCTTGACATCGTGGTTCATCCGATGAGATCGTCGTGGAACATATGGGAGCCAACATGGGTATCCAGATCCCGCTGTTGGTTATTGACCGGAGAACGTCTCGGTCATGTCTGCATGTCTCCCGAACCCGTAGGGTCTACACACTTAAGGTTCGATGACGCTAGGGTTATAAAGGAAGTTTGTATGTGGTAACCGAATGTTGTTCGGAGTCCCAAATGAGATCCCGGACGTCACGAGGAGTTCCGGAATGGTCCGGAGGTAAAGATTTATATATGGGAAGTCCTATTTTGGTCACCGGAAGAGTTTCGGGGTTTATCGGTAACGTATCGGGACCACCGGGAGGGTCCCGGGGGTCCACCAAGTGGGGCCACCAGCTCGGGGGGGCCACATGGGCTGTAGGGAGTGTTCCTTGGCCTACATGGGCCAAGGGCACCAGCCCCACTAAGGCCCATGCGCCTAGAAGAGGAGAGGGGGCAAACCCTAAGGGCAGATGGGCCCTAAGGCCCATACACCCTGCGCCTCCCTCTCCTCCCCCCTCTTGGCCGCCACCTCTTGGCCATCTAGGGCTGCCGCCCCCCTAGGGGTGGGAACCCTAGAGGGGGCGCAGCTCCTCCCCTCCCCTTATATATATGAGGCCTAGGGCTGCCCCAAAAACACATGTGATTTGATCTCTCGTTGGTGCAGCCTTGCATCTCTCTCTCCCTCCTCTTCTGTGGTGCTTGGCGAAGTCCTGCAGGATTGCCATGCTCCTCCATCACCACCACGCCGTTGTGCTGCTGCTGGATGGAGTCTTCCTCAACCTCTCCCTCTCTCCTTGCTGGATCAAGGCTTAGGAGACGTCACCGGGCTGTACGTGTGTTGAACGCGGAGGTGCCGTCCGTTCGACACTTGGTCATCGGTGATTTGAATCACGACGAGTACGACTCCATCAACCCCGTTCACTTGAACGCTTCCGCTTAGCGATCTACAAGGGTATGTAGATGCACTCTACTTCCCCTCGTTGCTAGTCTCTCCATAGATAGATCTTGGTGACACGTAGGAAAATTTTGAATTTATACTACGTTACCCAACATGCGGAGCCACCAGGGGCTATATAGTAGCCCCACTGTCAAACTCATCTGGCTAAGTGAAAGTGTTAAAGCATTATAGCCCGGTTGCCTAGTTCGCTGTGCTATCACCTCCTTAATGGACCAAGACGTTGGGTCAAGTGTGAACATGCGTCTTCTGCGAACACCCCCGCATTATATGCGTGGGGGCTGAAGCCGACGACTGCAATCTTTCAGGTTATATACATATATACATAAACGGCCGCACAGGAGGCATCATAATACTTTCGGGAAAAAGTATAAATACAACCTTGATAAACTTAATAAAACATTGTTTTTACAATGAGAATACATGTCACTCAAACATAATATTCTTCGAGCACTGGGCCTCTATTGAACGGGCGCCTTCAAGAACTTCTTCAAAATAGTGCTTGGCAGCCACTCGGCCTATGGCCGAACCCTGCGCCGCAACAGTGGTGGCATCCATCTCCGCCCAGTATGTTTTGACACGGTCAAGGGCCATCCGCGGGCCTTCTAGTACGCCGACCTCTTCATCGCATTAATGCGCGGCACCGCACCAAGGAACTGCTGCACCAAACTAAAATAGTTGTTCGGCTTTGGCCTTTCCGGCCACAGATGATCCACAACAGACCTCATGGCGAGTCCGAACAATCTATTCAGCCCGGCCCATTCGGCAAGCTGACCAGTCAATGGAAGCAGACACTCTGGAACGTTAAATTGTGACCAGAATAGCTTGTCCACTTCACGATCTGTTTGATCTCGGAAGTATTCGGCTGCATCGACAGCACTCGCCGCCAAGTCCAGATATGCGTCCGCCGAACTCCACAGCCGGTCCAGAGGGGCATACCGAGGATCTCCAAACTTCCTCCACAGCATAAAGGGTTTCCCAGCCGCGATATCCCTGGCTTGACGCAGCTCCTCCTTTTTCGCTCTCATCGCAGAGCGGGTATCTTTGGTCGCCATCGTGGCCTTTTCCAAGTCCGTTGCCTTCGCACGATTTTCTTCTTCAAGAAGCTGGCAACGGTCGGCAGTATCTTTTAACTTTACAGCCATCCTGGCCATTTTCTCTTTGCTCTCACAATGTGCGGCCTGTTCGGCCCTTAACTCTTCGGCCGCTTGCAAAGTGATACGTCTCCGTCGTATCTACTTTTCCAAACACTTTTGCTCTTATTTTGGACTCTAACTTGTATGATTTGAATGGAACTAACCCGGACTGACGCTGTTTTCAGAAGAATTGCCATGGTGTTCTTTTATGTGCAGAAAACAAATATTCTCGGAATGACTTGAAACTCCACGGAACATCTTAGAAAAAATAATAAAAAATCCTCGCCAAAGATGAAGACGAGGGGGCCCACACCCTTCTCACGAGGGTGGGGGGCGCCCCCCCTATGGCGCGTCCCTACCTCGTGGGCCCCCTGGATGCCCTCCGACGCCAACTCCAACTCTATATATTTGCTTTCGGAGAGAAAAAAATCAGAGAGAAGAAATAATCACGTTTTACGATACGGAGCCGCCGCCAAGCCCTAAAACCTCTCGGGAGGGCTGATCTGGAGTCCGTTCGGGGCTCCGGAGAGGGGGATTCGTCGCCGTCGTCATCATCAACCATCCTCCATCACCAATTTCATGATGCTCACCGCCGTGCGTGAGTAATTCCATCGTAGGCTTGCTGGACGGTGATGGATTGGATGAGATTTATCATGTAATCGAGTTAGTTTTGTTAGGGTTTGATCCCTAGTATCCACTATGTTCTGAGATTGATGTTGCTATGACTTTGCTATGCTTAATGCTTGTCACTAGGGCCCGAGTGCCATGATTTCAAATCTGAACCTATTATGTTTTCATGAATATATGTGAGTTCTTGATCCTATCTTGCAAGTCTATAGTCACCTACTATGTGTTATGATCCGGCAACCCCGAAGTGACAATAATCGGGACCACTCCCGGTGATGACCATAGTTTGAGGAGTTCATGTATTCACTATGTGCTAATGCTTTGTTCCGGTTCTCTATTAAAAGGAGGCCTTAATATCCCTTAGTTTCCAATAGGACCCCGCTGCCACGGGAGGGTAGGACAAAAGATGTCATGCAAGTTCTTTTCCATAAGCACGTATGACTATATACGGAATACATGCCTACATTACATTGATGAATTGGAGCTAGTTTTGTGCCACCCTATGTTATGACTGTTACATGATGAACCACATCCGGCATAATTATCCATCACTGATCCGGTGCCTACTAGTTTTCCATATACTGGTTCT
The DNA here is from genome assembly GCF_056163025.1 of Triticum urartu. Classification (NCBI taxonomy): domain Eukaryota; kingdom Viridiplantae; phylum Streptophyta; class Magnoliopsida; order Poales; family Poaceae; genus Triticum; species Triticum urartu. The sequence continues at coordinate 143,005,081 of NC_141879.1, read as the reverse complement.
CGCTTATTTACTTTACCGCTGCTACTGTTACAATCACTACAAAATACCAAAAACATTACTTTTGCTGTCTTTACTTTTGTTGCGCTACCACCACTATCATATTATTTTGCTACTAAACACTTTGCTGCAGATACTAAGTTTCCAGGTGTGGTTGAATTGACAACTCAGCTGCTAATACTTGAGAATATTCTTTGGCTCCCCTTGTGTCGAATCAATAAATTTGGGTTGAATACTCTACCCTCGAAAGCTGTTGCGATCCCCTATACTTGTGGGTTATCACAAAGCAGCCGCATTGCTACTCCTTGCTTGCTCCTTGGCTCGGGCAAGCTCCGCCCGAAGGGTCTCCACGGTGGACGCTCCATCTGCAGTCACAACATATTAAAGATACTGGCATCATACTGCTCTTATCATGTGACGATCACCAGAAAGGCCACTCACCCTGTGCCTCGTCAAGCCGCTCGTTGACAAGCACGATGTCGGCATCTGCCGCATCCAGCTGCCACTTTAGTTCGGCATACCCATCAGTCCGGCTAGCCACCGGAGCCTCCACCACCTGCACATAAAGGCAGTCTGGTTATTGCCTGGGACTATGATCCTCTATTTTCCGCCGTTCTCGACGACAACCAGAGTCTCAGGGGCTACTATCTACACAGGGCACATCTAAAAATGTGTGGTACTTTCAAAAAAATACATCATTTCACGTACCTCAAAACCCATCAGTAGACTCATAAAGGCTTCATGCAGCCCGCTTTCAGCGGACGAAATCCTTTCAATCACCATACCCATCAAGTGTGGTGCTCTTCTGAGATAACCGCCTTCTCCAGCAGATCCCTCCATACATCCGACCGCGCACCAGACGGTGCTGGACTCTTTTGATTGCTCTCTTCGAGAGCTGGATACTGAGGACTTCGGGTGGACATAGGATTACCTTCTGGCCTTGCCGGATCAGGAGAAGCCCTCCGCGACGACACCTCAGGGTCGCCCGCTTCGTAAGGCGGTATGGCAGGGGGAGGCGTTTCGCTCTCCATCATCTCCGGAAGAAGATCCCCCGAAGACGAGCTTAGCTAAGAAGGGCTAAGATCCGAACTGCAAGATAAATACTTAGGTTATTTTCCTCAGAAGTAAAGTAGGATATCTTCACTATTAAATACCTTTTGATTACTTACAGCTCGTTAGAGGGCTGATCTCCGCGCGGATATTGTGCGGCAAGAACACCCTCTGAGGCAGGACCCTCTGGCGGAGATTTCTTCTCCCATTTGAAACCTTGATTTCCGGATCTTCGGAGGTAGTCCTCTTCCTTCCCCGGGGAGAGAGAATGTCAGATTCTTCCCCTCGGTTATCCTCCCTCGCGGAGGCGCTCATTCCCTCGGTTGGAATAGGTAGCGATGGAGGCCCGCTTTCGCCCTCTTTATTCCCCCTTCATCTTCCTTTGAGGGCACTGGACAAGGTGCTGGCTCGAGCATCTTTTCCAACACCGGATTGTCCAAGCCTTCAAGAAGGGGGCCGAACACTGGATCATCTTCGCCTTTGTTATCCAGTCCTGGTCAAAGAGCGATTCTTCAGGATGATGTCATGATAAATGAAAGGACGGTGTGTTCGGCCATGGGATTACTTACTTGGGCAGCGGTGCGGCTGCTGCTCAGGCCCACATCCTCGGTAGTGTCCGGACACTCTATTTGGGGTCCGAAGAACGATTTGTACATCTCCTCGTGCGTCATGCCGAGGAAATTCTGAATAGTACGCGGTCCTTCTGGGTTGAATTCCCACATATGGAGGGGCCGGCGTTTGCAAGGCTGGATTCGACGAACCAGCATGACTTGCATTACCATAACCAGATTGAAATCTCCCTCGAAGAGATCTCGAATACGGCTCTGCAGTATTGGCACGTCCTTGGCTGGACCCCAGCTCAGTCCCCTGCTGATCCATGACATCAGTTGTGGTGGAGGGCCCGAGCGAAAGGTGGGGGAAGCTACCCACTTGGCACTTTGGGGAGCTGTGACGTAAAACCACTCCCGTTGCCACAATCCGGACACCTCTGGAAAGGAACCCGTTGGCCATGGAGCATCAGCAATTTTGCTTATTAAAGCACCTCCGCACGCTGCGTACTGTCCCTCGACCATCTTCGGCTTCACATCGAAGGTCTTGAGCCACAAGCCGAAGTAAGGGGTAATGCGGAGGAAGGCCTCACAGACGACAATAAATAACGAGATGTGAAGAAGGGAGCCTGGGGCCAGATCGTGAAAATCTAGTCCGTAATAGAACATAAGACCCCTGACAAAGGGATCCAGAGCGAGGCCTAGTCCTCGGAGGAAGTGGGAGACGAACACAACGCTCTCGTTGGGTTCGGGAGTAGGGACGACCTGCCCTCGGGCGGGCAGCCTATGCGAAATTTCGGCGGTCAGATATCTGGCCTCCCTCAACTTCTTGATGTCCTCCTCCATGGCGGAGGAAGACATCCACCGACCTTGAAGGCTGGATCCGGACATGATTGAAGGTCCGAAGCATCTGACCTTGGCTTTGGGTGTTAGAACTCGAGGCGGGGGAGGGATTCGATTGAGCACGGGAGGGAAAAAAGTAACAACTTGTCCCTTTATAAAGAGGGTGAATATCAAGTGTCCTCCTCGTGGCCGTTTGGGACTTGCCTAAAATCTAGGAGTCCTAGGCACGGTTGGGTTACCCACGTCCGTATTGATGAGAATCCTGTAATAAGGGAAACACGATCCCTGCTTTGACAAGACGTGTCAAGAAACCGCCTGGTGTTATGTGCGGGGCTGGTTAAATAAAAACGGTTCAAATAATTACGGGGCCGTGGCGTGATGTCATGTTGCCAAAACGTGTCAGCAGATTAGATTTGTGGTAATATTATTCTCTCTACGGTGGTTTGTGGAACCTATTTTACAGGGTCGGACACTATCCTTGTATTCAAATTCTTCCGTGGTGTATTCGGAGGAGGAACCCGCCTTGCAATGCCGAAGACAACACTGCGCATCGGACTCATCGTCATTGAAGTCTGGTTCAGGGGCTACTGAGGGAGTCTTGGATTAGGGGGTCTTCGGACAGCCGGACTATATCCTTTGGCCGGACTGTTGGACTATGAAGATACAAGATTGAAGACTTCGTCCCGTGTCCGGATGGGGCTCTACTTGGCGTGGAAGGCAAGCTAGGCAATACGGATATGTATATCTCCTCCTTTGTAACCGACCTTGTGTAACCCTAGCCCCCTCCGGTGTCTATATAAACCGGAGGGTTTTAGTCCGTAGGACAACATACAATCAGACCATAGGCTAGCTTCTAGGGTTTAGCCTCTCCGATCTCGTGGTAGATCAACTCTTGTACTATTCATATTATCAAGAATAATCAAGCAGGACGTAGGGTTTTTTACCTCCATCAAGAGGGCCCGAACCTGGGTAAAACATCGTGTCCCCTGCCTCCTGTTACCATCCGCCTTAGACGCACAGTTCGGGACCCCCTACCTGAGATCCGCCGGTTTTGACATCGACAAGGGGACTCAGGATCTATGTCGGTGTTGTAGGTCGTAGGGTTAGGTTAGTTTTCTTGCGGTGGCGCTGTGGTGGTGATGACACTGTTGAGAAGAATATATAAGTTTCCTTGGCTCCTTCTCCACCTCGCCGGAGGTGGTTTCGTCGTCGACATTGAGGAGCGCAGGGCTTGGTCTGGTTGCCTGTCTTCGGATCGGTGGATCTATGTGTAGGAGTGGTTCGTGGTTCCTCTCGATAGGTGCAGTTTTCTTCAACGACGACGACAACGACAGCGGTTCTACCGGTGCGCTGGTCCTTCGAGACCGTAGATCGAAGTCTTCCCGTCTGCCAGATGGTCCGCCCTTTACAAGGTCAGGCCGGTTTCGGGTGCAAGGATGCGGCGGCGGCGGCATGACTGCGTCACGTTCCGGCAACTGGAGTTGTGTGGTGCTCTGTGGACTGGAATGTAATTTCTGGTTTCTTTGGGTCCTTTGTACCATTGTTGATACTTTATAATTGATCCGGGGACCTTTTCACAAAATAAATAAATCTGGGTTTTCAAAGATAAACTGAGGGAAATATGGGATAGCTACCTGCAAGGGCTCAACAGGTTCTATGCGATGTGGTCCATATATATGGAGCTAACTGGCAAAAGGCTTCACTTGGTTTGATAGGCCTCCTAAGAGCAATGCTACACATACAGGCAATTTTTTTTACATACTTAAGCCCTGTTCGGCTCCTCTCCGCTCCCCAACTGCAGCTCCCGGAGTGGAGGGAGCACCAGTGCAATTGCAGGGAGCTGCTCGAACCGAGCTCCTCGCGGAGCGGAGTTACAAGATCGGAGAGCTTCCGAACAGTCTCTTAGTTGCTGCCACCTTGAGAATTTAGGGCTGACAGCAACTAATTTATCTCACCCCAAATTCCCGGAATGGGGCCCATTCCCTCCAATCCGTTAATGCCATTACTCTCCGTAAGACTAAGTCTGTAAAAAAATTGCTTGTAAGTGTACCATTGCTCAACCTCCTAAGGACTGAGGCGGGGCCTATTATATTGGCTGTCCCTCTACCAGTAAAAAAGGGAGGTAGCATTTTGGGCCAAAGTGAAGCAATTTTGGTAGGGGGCAGCCAATATTATGTGAGAATCTTTTTATATAAAATGTCATAGCGGCCATGCCCATATGCCAACAGATTTCTTTTCTTTGCGGGATAATAGATCCATCTCTATGCATATTGTGCGACAATATAGAATAGGTCAGGTGTAATCAGCGAAAAAAGTTGGATCTTTAAGTTGCGAAAATCCCCAAAAAGTCATGCACATATATACCGGTTCATGCTGCAACTTTTTAATCATTATTATTACTATTTTCCTCCTGATAAATCATGCTACAAATTTAGCCGTGCGACAATATAGAATATGTCTGGTGTAATTAGCGAAAACAAGTTGGATATTTCCCAAAAAAATCATGCACATATATACCGGTTCATGTTGCAACTTTTTAATCATTATTATTACTATCTTCGTTCTGATAAATCATGCGACAGATTTAGCAAAATAGAGAAAAAAATTCGAGGGAGCACCAGTGCAATTGCAGGGAGCTGCTCGAACCGAGCTCCTCGCGGAGCGGAGTTACAAGATCGGAGAGCTTCCGAACAGTCTCTTAGTTGCTGCCACCTTGAGAATTTAGGGCTGACAGCAACTAATTTATCTCACCCCAAATTCCCGGAATGGGGCCCATTCCCTCCAATCCGTTAATGCCATTACTCTCCGTAAGACTAAGTCTGTAAAAAAATTGCTTGTAAGTGTACCATTGCTCAACCTCCTAAGGACTGAGGCGGGGCCTATTATATTGGCTGTCCCTCTACCAGTAAAAAAGGGAGGCAGCATTTTGGGCCAAAGTGAAGCAATTTTGGTAGGGGGCAGCCAATATTATGTGAGAATCTTTTTATATAAAATGTCATAGCGGCCATACCCATATGCCAACAGATTTCTTTTCTTTGCGGGATAATAGATCCATCTCTATGCATATCGTGCGACAATATAGAATAGGTCAGGTGTAATCAGCGAAAAAAGTTGGATCTTTAAGTTGCGAAAATCCCCAAAAAGTCATGCACATATATACCGGTTCATGCTGCAACTTTTTAATCATTATTATTACTATTTTCCTCCTGATAAATCATGCTACAAATTTAGCCGTGCGACAATATAGAATATGTCTGGTGTAATTAGCGAAAACAAGTTGGATATTTCCCAAAAAAATCATGCACATATATACCGGTTCATGTTGCAACTTTTTAATCATTATTATTACTATCTTCGTTCTGATAAATCATGCGACAGATTTAGCAAAATAGAGAAAAAAATTCGAGGGAGCACCAGTGCAATTGCAGGGAGCTGCTCGAACCGAGCTCCTCGCGGAGCGGAGTTACAAGATCGGAGAGCTTCCGAACAGTCTCTTAGTTGCTGCCACCTTGAGAATTTAGGGCTGACAGCAACTAATTTATCTCACCCCAAATTCCCGGAATGGGGCCCATTCCCTCCAATCCGTTAATGCCATTACTCTCCGTAAGACTAAGTCTGTAAAAAAAAATTGCTTGTAAGTGTACCATTGCTCAACCTCCTAAGGACTGAGGCGGGGCCTATTATATTGGCTGTCTCTCTACCAGTAAAAAAGGGAGGCAGCATTTTGGGCCAAAGTGAAGCAATTTTGGTAGGGGGCAGCCAATATTATGTGAGAATCTTTTTATATAAAATGTCATAGCGGCCATGCCCATATGCCAACAGATTTCTTTTCTTTGCGGGATAATAGATCCATCTCTATGCATATTGTGCGACAATATAGAATAGGTCAGGTGTAATCAGCGAAAAAAGTTGGATCTTTAAGTTGCGAAAATCCCCAAAAAGTCATGCACATATATACCGGTTCATGCTGCAACTTTTTAATCATTATTATTACTATTTTCCTCCTGATAAATCATGCTACAAATTTAGCCGTGCGACAATATAGAATATGTCTGGTGTAATTAGCGAAAACAAGTTGGATATTTCCCAAAAAAATCATGCACATATATACCGGTTCATGTTGCAACTTTTTAATCATTATTATTACTATCTTCGTTCTGATAAATCATGCGACAGATTTAGCAAAATAGAGAAAAAAATTCGAGGCCTGAGAGATTCGAACTCTCGCGGGGAATTTGGGGTGAGATAAATTAGTTGCTGTCAGCCCTAAATTCTCAAGGTGGCAGCAACTAAGAGACTGTTATATTGGCTGTCTCTCTACCAGTAAAAAAAGGGAGGCAGCATTTTGGGCCAAAGTGAAGCAATTTTGGTAGGGGGCAGCCAATATTATGTGAGAATCTTTTTATATAAAATGTCATAGCGGCCATGCCCATATGCCAACAGATTTCTTTTCTTTGCGGGATAATAGATCCATCTCTATGCATATTGTGTGACAATATAGAATAGGTCAGGTGTAATCAGCGAAAAAAGTTGGATCTTTAAGTTGCGAAAATCCCCAAAAAGTCATGCACATATATACCGGTTCATGCTGCAACTTTTTAATCATTATTATTACTATTTTTCTCCTGATAAATCATGCTACAAATTTAGCCGTGCGACAATATAGAATATGTCTGGTGTAATTAGCGAAAACAAGTTGGATATTTCCCAAAAAAATCATGCACATATATACCGGTTCATGTTGCAACTTTTTAATCATTATTATTACTATCTTTGTTCTGATAAATCATGCGACAGATTTAGCAAAATAGAGAAAAAAATTCGAGGCCTGAGAGATTCCCGGAATGGGGCCCATTCCCTCCAATCCGTTAATGCCATTACTCTCCGTAAGACTAAGTCTGTAAAAAAATTGCTTGTAAGTGTACCATTGCTCAACCTCCTAAGGACTGAGGCGGGGCCTATTATATTGGCTGTCTCTCTACCAGTAAAAAAGGGAGGCAGCATTTTGGGCCAAAGTGAAGCAATTTTGGTAGGGGGCAGCCAATATTATGTGAGAATCTTTTTATATAAAATGTCATAGCGGCCATGCCCATATGCCAACAGATTTCTTTTCTTTGCGGGATAATAGATCCATCTCTATGCATATTGTGCGACAATATAGAATAGGTCAGGTGTAATCAGCGAAAAAAGTTGGATCTTTAAGTTGCGAAAATCCCCAAAAAGTCATGCACATATATACCGGTTCATGCTGCAACTTTTTAATCATTATTATTACTATTTTCCTCCTGATAAATCATGCTACAAATTTAGCCGTGCGACAATATAGAATATGTCTGGTGTAATTAGCGAAAACAAGTTGGATATTTCCCAAAAAAATCATGCACATATATACCGGTTCATGTTGCAACTTTTTAATCATTATTATTACTATCTTCGTTCTGATAAATCATGCGACAGATTTAGCAAAATAGAGAAAAAAATTCGAGGCCTGAGAGATTCGAACTCTCGCGGGGAATTTGGGGTGAGATAAATTAGTTGCTGTCAGCCCTAAATTCTCAAGGTGGCAGCAACTAAGAGACTGTTATATTGGCTGTCTCTCTACCAGTAAAAAAAGGGAGGCAGCATTTTGGGCCAAAGTGAAGCAATTTTGGTAGGGGGCAGCCAATATTATGTGAGAATCTTTTTATATAAAATGTCATAGCGGCCATGCCCATATGCCAACAGATTTCTTTTCTTTGCGGGATAATAGATCCATCTCTATGCATATTGTGTGACAATATAGAATAGGTCAGGTGTAATCAGCGAAAAAAGTTGGATCTTTAAGTTGCGAAAATCCCCAAAAAGTCATGCACATATATACCGGTTCATGCTGCAACTTTTTAATCATTATTATTACTATTTTTCTCCTGATAAATCATGCTACAAATTTAGCCGTGCGACAATATAGAATATGTCTGGTGTAATTAGCGAAAACAAGTTGGATATTTCCCAAAAAAAGTCATGCACATATATACCGGTTCATGTTGCAACTTTTTAATCATTATTATTACTATCTTTGTTCTGATAAATCATGCGATAGATTTAGCAAAATAGAGAAAAAAATTCGAGGCCTGAGAGATTCGAACTCTCGCGGGCAGAGCCCATGTACTTAGCAGGCACACGCCTTAACCACTCGGCCAAAGCGTCGTTTTTGGAAAATTTCTCACATAACTCTACATGTCTCTCTACCAAAATTCACCTAATATTGGCTGTCTCTCTACCAAAAAAAATACAAAAAACAAAGGGAGGCTGTATTTTGGACCATATATATGGAGCTATCTTGCAAAAGGGGAGTCTGCCTTTCTAAAGATTGAAACCATGCTGAACACAAAGCAACAGCTATATATCGACCCGATAAGCAGCCAGAAACAGGAGCATATTTCGTTTAAAATAAAATCGAATGATCCATTGCAGTTAAATCGACTGTACACACACAATTTTTTTATGCTCATCATATAACCTTTCTTAAGAACAATCACTACAAACGATAGCTAAGAAACTAAGAAAGCACGCACCGCTGACTCGTACATTAGTTCAACACAAAGCACTTCAACTAGTCTGCCCTCCGGTCACGGTCAGCATCACCGGCCTGCGGGGTCACGGAGGAGCCGGCGTCATCCGGAACGCCGACAGGGACGTCGGAGAAGGCCGCCAGGACGCGGCGGACGCTCATGCTCCGCATCGGCCGGAAGCTGAGCGACCTCGCCGCGCTGGCCGTGGAGAAGACGTCCGAGGACTTGCGCAGGATGAGGTAGACCAGCCCCTGCACGAGCGCGAACACGGCCACCTTGGCCAGCGCGTCGCCGAGCTCCGGCGAGATCGCGGCCGCCGCCTCCACCACGTTGCCCATTCCCTAAGAGGCTAAGAACTAAACCAGCTCAACTGGCCGCCGACGATGACAGTCGACGAGACTGCGAACCGGCGCGTTCGAAATGTGTAAAGTGGCTTACAGTCGAAGAGAATGTGCTCTGCTTCTGTGCCCTGTGTACGATTGGTCGTTGTTTATATATAGGGCTGGCCGGCACGCGGCTTGCGTCAAGTTGCCTTTCCGGCGGCGTGAGCCTTGCACGCAAGCGCGCGAAGGAGGTGGTGCAAGCCTCCACGTTTTCTTCCCACATCTGAACCTCATGGCCTGCCCTTGCCTTCGCTCGTCATCGTGTACTTTGTGTCTCTGTCACATGGACCTGTGTCTGGACGAACGGTCTCAACTCCGCTTTGGGAAGCGATCGTCTCCGAGGGAGTACCCTCTCCGAGGTGGCACGCATGAGTCATGGATAGCAGGGCCATTGGCTCGGAAGGCGCACTCTCCATTTGCTTGCGGCTAACCTCGATCGACTCGAAATGAGAAAAAGGCAAATCAATCGACCATTTTCGGGCGCTTTCTTGCTTGCCGGGCCCTAGCTAATGGCTGGAATTAGCAGGGCGGCATGCAGCGACAGGATAACGTGAGCTCACGTGGCGGCCATGTTTTCCGCCGGGACGCGGTGGTGGCGGTGGCCGGTTCTTGCAAGCCAAGCAATTGCATGCTCATCGATCGGTGGTTTATGGCGTCCAGCCCCATGCGCGCATGCTTGGCTCACAAGTCCATTGCTTGCTGCCACAAGGCAGCTAGCTGTAGCGTCTGCGATTTGCTCTGGCGAGTGGCGAGTCACCGGGAGTCAGGCGATGCTGCTCGTGGTCAGTTTTTGTCAATCGTACAAGGAAAGCCATTGCTTTGCCTCCTCAGGCTGACGTGTACACGGTAACACGGGTGAGGCATGTGGAGGCAAAATGAATTGTAAGAAAAAGCAATTGACGGCCAAAGAACACAATGACATGCTTTGGATACCATGTCGAGTAGGATTATGTGAGAATCCTTCTAACGACGACGCTTTGGCCGAGTGGTTAAGGCGTGTGCCTGCTAAGTACATGGGCTCTGCCCGCGAGAGTTCGAATCTCTCAGGCGTCGATACTTTTTTCTCTATTTTACCAAATTATTGTCGCATAAATTAAAAGTTGCAACATGAACTAGCGTATATGACTTTTTGGAAAGTAGTTACACCGGACCTATTATATATTGCCGCACAATATGCATAGAGATGGATCTATCTATGTAACCAAAGAATGAATTTCTCTATTTTACCAAATTATTGTCGCATAAATTAAAAGTTGCAACATGAACTAGCGTATATGGCTTTTTGGAAAGTAGTTACACCGGACCTATTATATATTGCCGCACAATATGCATAGAGATGGATCTATCTATGTAACCAAAGAATGAATTTCTCTATTTTACCAAATTATTGTCGCATAAATTAAAAGTTGCAACATGAACTAGCGTATATGGCTTTTTGGAAAGTAGTTACACCGGACCTATTATATATTGCCGCACAATATGCATAGAGATGGATCTATCTATGTAACCAAAGAATGAACTAGCGTATATGGCTTTTTGGAAAGTAGTTACACCGGACCTATTATATATTGCCGCACAATATGCATAGAGATGGATCTATCTATGTAACCAAAGAAAAACCGTTGGCATATGGTGGCTGCTGCGACATTTTTATGTAACCAAAGGAAAAAAAATGACAAAGGACTTAATTTTATGAAATTTGCTTTTGGAGGCTGAGTTCCATGGAGGCCTCCTTTTGCAAAATTCAAAATTCATGTTTTTACATCTTAAAAAATTCTTTAAAAAATACAGATATACACGGAGGCATAATGTACATGTGTGTAAATTTTCAGGACAAAATACGTTGAAATGAGGGCTGTGCAAAAGAAAAAAAAACAAATCTAGGGCTTTTCAACACATGATACTATTCACCTCAAACTCCAGAAATTTGTCTTTTTTGTACATATTGCATTTCAAGGTACTTCATCCTGAATTTTTACACGAATATACATTTCATCCTTGTATAGTTGCATTTTTTTCAGATTTTTTTAATCAGAAAGTATAAATTTTGAATTTTCCAAAAATAAAAGGCTCCATGGAGCCCGGTCACCCAAACACCATACTCCTTAGTTTTGTTGCATTATGCTCACTTGCGAAATCCTAGATCGTTGAGACCCATGCCACAACTACAACCGCGACCGAACAAGTGTGCATGCTCAAGGCCGTGATGGCCGCTTCCGTCATTGAGCGAGTGGGAGAGGTGCAGAAAGGCTGCAAAGGCAACCGTCGCTGCCATCAGAGATATCTTCCTCCTCCTCCCCCCACGATGGCGACAACCACGAGCCATCATATGTCGTCCCATTGCATTCCTATATATGTGTAGTTATCATAACCTATCTATATTTGTGTCGCATTAGGAATCTATCATTGTCTAGGCATATGTAGTGTGTCGCATCTACACCTTATCTATGCTATATTTGAATATGAAGTTGGAAGTCTGAAAATTATGCCTTTCAAATGTTGTTACATTCTGTGACGTCGAAATATATAAGTTTGCCACATATTCATGTGAAATTGTAGTAATGGAGTCATACACACACAAATTACATATAAATATGAAGTGGGAGTCTTACATAACAAATTAAAGAGAAATATGAAGAGGGGGTCATATATATACAAATTAAAGAGAAATATGAAGAAGAAGTCGTATATATACACAAATTGAAGAGAAATATGAAAAGGTAGGGGGATATGAAGGCTTTACACGTTAGCTTTGGAGTTGATAAATATTGTTAAAGAGCCCCTTTGAAGTAAATATAAAAAGGCTCGGTTTTTTCGGCATTCTACAAAAGTTGCTCTTAGACTTATTTTTATTGATTTTTGTTTAAATGTTGCCTGATAGCTAAGATGAGTGAGAGAAAAAAAATATGGTTGCATGTGCGTTGCATATGCATATTTACTACTCCCTCCGTTCAGAAATATAAGATATTCTAACTTTTTCTAAATTGAATGTATCTAGACACGTTTTAGTGTGTTTGTTTACTCATTTCAATCTGTATATAGTCCATATTGGAATATTGAAAAATATCTTATATTTATGAATGGCGGGAGTAGTTATATATAAATCCTCGTGGGATCTTGTGTCATGGACCATGCATGTCTATCAATTTTGTCAATGTGAGTGATCAGTACATAAGTTAGCAGCTTTATAGTTCACATTGTGAATTTTTCATTACAAAAACTTTTCAAACTATCCGGAAGAAAAATCTTATGGGGTACAAGACGGCAAGGTTCAATATAATGGGCACAGTGACATGATGATGGCACTAACTCTGTTTTGGGGGAAATAATCAAACATCAAACGAAATGGGCTAGGCCTTTGTCGTATTATTGGGCTCAGACCAAAAACGGGTGTATGGAGCCATTGTTTCACAAAAAAAGGGAGGGGGGGGGGGGGGGGGGGGGGGGGAGTTGTATCCTATCTGTATGCATACACTTGACTTGCGAATAACTTTGAAAATCAATGCTTTGCGAAGTTACTCATACGCCATAGCCGATTATCACATGATCTCACATGGCGCAAAAACAAAATCTGTTGTTAGTTTTAACAAGGTTTGCACGTATAAACTACCTAAAAGTTTCACTTAAAGCACCGATGACAAATTGACAAGAGAAGGAAATGATGCCACATGGTTCGAAAGAAAAAAGGATGCCACATCAACCATCACAGGAAAAGCTAGGCCCGATCACCTACGAATATCTCAATGCTTCCACACAAAACCAGTTACATTTCCCTCCAAATTCTGCTCCAAGAAACTAATTAAGTGCATTCTAGCTGACTATATTCGTCATATAGCACAACAGATTTAGTTAATAGCTGGCAGCTGTCTCTTTTCTCTGGTATATATACAAGCAATGCAAGTGTGGCGGGTATTGCTTACTGTAGAATATGTGAATTGCATGATGTATTGCTCTTTGTGCATATGCACGTATATATGGTGTATAAAGGTGGGCCACGGACCTCAATTATACAAAGAACTAGGAGGCGGTCTCAATACACAATATGCACGTAACACATATACCCAACATCCCCCGTAGTCGAAGCGGCACCGCGGCTGACGCAAAGACTGGACCGAAACTCTTCAAATGACGCCGTAGGCAAGCCCTTGGTCATGATATCGGCAAATTGTTGGGAAGTAGGGACGTGTAAAACACGAATATGGCCAAGGGCCACTAGTAGAAAACAGGGCTTTGGTCCAGGCCGGGCCAGCCCATTAGTCCCGGTTCAGTCCAGAACCGGGACCCATGGGGCCATTGGTCTCGGTTCATGAGGCCAGGGGGGTGGCCGGGCTTCGTGGGGCATTGGTCCCGGTTCGTCATGCCCCTTTGGTCCCGGTTGGTGGGACGAACCGGGACCAATGAGCCTCGCTCCTGGCCCACCATCATTGGTCCCGGTTGGTGGCTTGAACCGGGACCACAGGCTTCCCTTTAGTCCCGGTTCATGCCACGAACCGGGACCAATGAGGTGCCTATATATACCCCTCACCCGCGAGCAGAGCACCCCAGTGCTCTGTTTTTCTCTGGCCGGCGAGGGGAGGCCTTTGTGGTGCTCTAGCTCACCTCCTATGCAAATGAGGTGTTCAATGAAATTCCCGAGCCACACTAGTTAAGCTTTCTCCTCTCGAAGATCGACCTCAAAACTCCATTTTCCTCGAGATTTGTCTAGATTTAGCGGCCCATCACATCCCACTCCCGTCTTCACCGCCGTCGATCGCCCGCACCGATCTCGTCGCCGGCACCACCGTGGTGAGCCTCTTGTTCTTATCTTCTTTCCGAAAGAAAAAATTCTTACTTTAGCTAGATAGATACTTGTCTAATTTTCTTACTTTTATTATTGCTTGTTATTATATAGTACGATGGTTTTGGTATCCGCCCCCGTCGGCCCTCGTCCTGACTATGATTCGGATGTGGTATATATTATCTTTTTATAACTATTTGGTTCATTTATTGTTTATGACAATTATGCCGACCAACGTGACATATATTTTATTTATCTAGGAGGTAGTTGAACCGGAAATTCCAACCGACCCTATTGTCGAGAGGTTAAATTTAGTTGAAGAAGAAAACAATTACTTGAAGGAAAAAATAAAAAAAATTGAGGAGGAGAAGATGATATTGGAGTTGCATGTTGCGGATGTGTCGATGATCACAAGATCAAGATGGATGCAATGCGGTTGAAGATGAGAAAGATTAAAAAATATGCCATTCATACCGAGGCTTGGTATCATTATGCCGTTGGATCGATTGTTACCTTGGTTGCGATTATGATTGCATTTGTTTTAGCATTGAAATGTTTTACATAGTTTCAATGTATGGTTTAATTAATTAGATGCTCTGGAGAGCTATATGTTGTTAGATGAGAACTATGTATGTACTTTGGTTTTAATGTGATGATGAACTTCTATTAATTTGGTCACTTAATTATCTATTCATGATGTTCTGTAATGGTTTTTGACACACTTAATTATATATAATGCACATAGATGAACCAACAATGGATGTACGGTGAAAGACACACCTCCGAGTACATTAAGGGCGTGCATGATTTTCTCGAAGTGGCCAAGGCAAACAAGCAGAATGGTTTTATGTGTTGTCCATGCCCTAAATGTGGGAATACAAAGTCTTACTCTGACCGGAAAATCCTTCACACCCACCTGCTTTACAATGGTTTCATGTCACACTATAATGTTTGGACGAGGCACGGAGAAATAGGGGTTATGATGGAAGATGGTGAAGAAGAAGAGGACGATGACAACTATGTGCCCCCTGAATACGGTGATGCTGCAACGGGGGAAGCTGCTGAAGATCAAGAGGAACCAGACGATGTGCCCAATGATGCTGCAACGGGGGAAGCTGCTAAAAATCATGAGGAACCAGACGATGTGCCCGATGATGATGATCTCCGCCGGGTCATTGTCGATGCAAGGACGCAATGCGAAAGTCAAAAGGAGAAGCTGAAGTTCGATCGCATGTTAGAGGATCACAAAAAGGGCTGTACCCCAATTGCAAAGATGGCAACACAAAGCACGGTACCGTACTGGAATTGCTGCAGTGGAAGGTAGAGAATGTTGTGCCTGACAAAGGATTTGAGAAGCTACTGAAAATATTGAAGAAGAAGCTTCCAAAGGATAACGAATTGCCCGACAGTACATACGCAGCAAAGAAGGTCGTATGCCCTCTAGGATTGGAGGTGCAGAAGATACATGCATGCCCTAATGACTGCATCCTCTACCGCGGTGCGTACAAGGATCTGAACGCATGCCCGGTATGCGGTGCATTGAGGTATAAGATCAGACGAGATGACCCTGGTGATGTTGACGGCGAGCCCCCAAGGAAGAGGGTTCCTGCGAAGGTGATGTGGTATGCTCCTATAGTACCATGGTTGAAACGCCTGCTCAGAAACGAAGAGCATGACAAGTTGATGCGATGGCACAGTGAGGACCGTAAGAAAGACTGGAAGTTGAGAGCACCTGCTGACGGGTCGCAGTGGAGAAAAATCGAGAGAAAGTACTGGCCTGAGTTTGCAAGTGACCCAAGGAACGTATGGTTTGGTTTAAGCGCGGATGTCATTAATCCTTTCGGGGAGCAGAGCAGCAATCACAGCACCTGGCCCGTTACTCTATGTATGTATTACCTTCGTCCTTGGATGTGCATGAAGCGGAAGTTCATTATGATGCCAATTCTCATCCAAGGCCCTAAGCAACCCGACAACGACATTGATGTGTTCCTAGGGCCATTAGTTGAAGAACTTTTACAGCTATGGAATGGAAACGGTGTACGTACGTGGGATGAGCACAAACATGAGGAATTTAACCTGCACGCATTGCTGTTTGTAACCATCAACGATTGGCCCACTCTCAGTAACCTTTCAGGACAGACAAATAAGGGATACCACGCATGCACACACTGTTTAGAAGAAACTGAAAGTATATACCTGGACAAATGCAGGAAGAATGTGTACCTGGGCCATCGTCGATTTCTTCCGACCAACCATCAATGTCGAAAGAAAGGCAAGCATTTCAAAGGCGAGGCAGATCACCGGAAGAAGCCCGCCATGTGTACCGATGATCACGTACTTGCTATGGTCAATGATTTACACGTAATCTTTGGAAAGGGTCCCGGCGGACTAGCTGTTCTGAATGACGCTGAGGGACACGCACCCATGTGGAAGAAGAAATCTATATTTTGGGACCTACCCTACTGGAAAGACCTAGAGGTCCGCTCTTCAATCAACGTGATGCACGTGACGAAGAACCTTTGCGTGAACCTGCTAGGCTTCTTGGGCGTGTATGGGAAGACAAAAGATACACCTGAGGCACGGGAGGACCTGCAACATTTGCAAGAAAAAGATGGCATGCCTCCGAAGCAGTATGAAGGTCCTGCCAGCTACGCTCTTACGAAAGAAGAGAAAGAAATCTTCTTTGAATGCCTGCTCAGTATGAAGGTCATGATTGGCTTCTCGTCGAATATAAAGGGAATAATAAATATGCCAGAGAAAAAGTTCCAGAACCTAAAGTCTCATGACTGCCACGTGATTATGACGCAATTGCTTCCGGTTGCATTGAGGGGGCTTCTATCGGAAAACGTCCGATTAGCCATTGTGAAGCTATGTGCATTCCTCAATGCAATCTCTCAGAAGGTGATCGATCCAGAAATCGTACCAAGGCTAATGAGTGATGTGGCGCAATGTCTTGTCAGTTTCGAGCTGGTGTTCCCACCATCCTTCTTCAATATCATGATGCACGTCCTAGTTCATTTAGTCGACGAGATTGTCATTCTGGGGCCCGTATTTCTACACAATATGTTCCCCTTTGAGAGGTTCATGGGAGTCCTAAAGAAATATGTCCGTAACCGCGCTAGGCCAGAAGGAAGCATCTCCATGGGCCATCAAACAGAGGATGTCATTGGGTTTTGTGTTGACTTCATTCCTGGCCTTAAGAAGATAGGTCTCCCGAAATCGCGGTATAAGGGGAGACTGACTGGAAAAGGCACGCTGGGAGGGGCCTCAAGAATATGCAGAGACGGATATTCTTGGTCTCAAGCACACTACACAGTTCTACAGAACTCTACCTTGGTGAACCCGTATGTCGATGAACACAAGAACAGTCTGCGCTCCAAACACCCGGAGCAGTGCGACGACTGGATTACATGTGAACACATCATGACTTTCAACAGTTGGTTGGAAACAAGTCTCAGAGGTGACAACACTGTTTGTAATGAGCTGTACTTATTGTCCAGGGGACCATCTTTGACTGTATTGACTTACAAAGGATACGAGATAAATGGGAATACATTTTACACGATCTCCCAAGATCAAAAGAGCACCAACCAAAATAGCGGTGTCCGCTTTGATGCAGCAACCGAGAGGGGAAAGGACACATATTATGGTTACATAGTGGACATATGGGAACTTGACTACAGACATGATTTTAAGGTCCCTTTGTTTAAGTGCAAATGGGTCAATCTGTCAGGAGGCGGGGTACAGGTAGACCCACAGTATGGAATGACAACAGTGGATCTCAACAATCTTGCGTATGCAGACGAACCGTTCGTCCTAGCCAATGATGTGGCACAGGTTATCTATGTGAAGGACATGTCTACCAAACCGAGAAAAAGAAAAGATAAGGAAGCGAATACATCATACGATGAGCCAAAGCGCCACATAGTTCTTTCAGGAAAAAGGGACATCATGGGAGTGGAGGGCAAGACAGACATGTCTGAAGATTATGAAAAGTTTCATGAAATTCCTCCCTTCAAAGTCAAGGTTGACCCAAGCATCCTGATAAACGATGAAGATTATCCATGGTTACGGCGCAATAAGTAAATGACACAAGCGAAGAAAAAGTAAAGACTTTGTCCCGCAACTATTATGATGATACCATGCCAACTTTGTAACAGACGAGTATGATACCATTGTTCGTTTTGTACATGCACATGCTATGTGGATGAAATTATGATACCATGCCAACTTTTAACTTTTTCAGAGTTCATTTGAAATGTTTTAATGTCTTATGGTTCGGCCCTCGTAATACCATTATTCAAATTTTAACTAATCAAATTTGAAAACTAATGGCACTAACATAAAGTTTATAATTTTTTCTAAAACTAATGGCACTAACAGAAAGTTTATAATTTTTCTGACCTAGAAGCAAAAACAATTAAAAAATAAAGCAAAAAACAAAAGAAAATAAATAATGCAAAAAACAAAACAAAAAAACTAGAAAAAACTATTTTTATAGTAAAGTTAATCACAAACTTGTGATTCACACAAATTTCAAAGAATTCAAATTTTAACTACTTAAATTTGAAAACTAATGGCACTAACGGATAGTTTATAATTTTTCTAAAACTAATGGCACTAACAGAAAGTTTATAATTTTTCTAAAACTAATGGCACTAACAGAAAGTTTATAATTTTTCTGACCTAAAAGCAAAAATAATTAAAGAATAAAGCAAAAAATGAAAGAAAATAAATAATGCAAAAAACAAAACAAAAAAAAACTAGAAAAAAACTATTTTTGTAGTAAAGTTAATCACAAACTTGTGATTCACACAAATTTCAAAGAAATCAAATTTTAACTATTCAAATTTGAAAACTAATGGAACTAACAAAAAGTTTATAATTTTTCTAAAACTAATGGCACTAACAGAAAGTTTATAATTTTGCTGACCTAAAAGCAAAAAGAATTAAAAAATAAAGCAAAAACAAAACAAAATAAATAATGCAGAAAACAAAACAAAAAAACTGGAAAAAACTATTTTTCTAGTAAAGTTAATCACAAACTTGTGATTCACATAAATTTCAAAGAATTCAAATTTTAACTATTCAAATTTGAAAACTAATGGCACTAAGAGAAAGTTTATAATTTTTCTAAAACTAAAAGTAAAGAGAATAAAAAAAGCAAGAATCAAAAGAAAATAAATAATTCAAAAAAATAAAAATGCCACCTATTGGGCCACACGGCGTGCATACGACTAGAAACCCATCTCTACATGGGCCAGGATGCAGGCCCAATAGGCCCAACAAGGCAGTGACAAGGGTAGGTAAGTACTGCCTGCATATTAGAGAGGAGATCAGCACCTGAGCCGCAACGCATCTTATAAACAGGTGCTGAGCTCTCTCAGCTAGCGAGGCGGGACTAAACTTCCCACCGCACCGCGCCAGCGCAAGGCCTTTGGTCCCGGTTGGTGGCACCAACGGGGACTAAAGGGGGGCATTGGTCCCGGTTCGTGGCACCAACCAGGACCAATGCCCACCTTTAGTCCCGGTTGGTGCCATGAACCGGGACTAAAGGCTTTGCTATATAAGTTCACACTTAGGAAATTTTCACTCTCATCTCGCAGTTGCCTCCCCGACGACGCCGATGCCGCCCGCCGCCCCCGCCGCCGCCTTCGCCGTCGCCCGTGCCCGTCGTCGCCGTCGCCGTCACCCTCGCCGTCGCCCGCCGTTGCCCATGCCCTCGCCGTCGCCCGCGCCCCTGCCCCGACGCGCGCCCGCGCCCTCGCCCCTGCCCCGACGCGTGCTCGCGCCCGCGCCCTCGCCGTCGCCCACCGTTGCCCATGCCCTCGCCGTCGCCCGCGCCCTTGCCCCGTCGCCTGTCGTTGCCCACGCCCTCGCCGTCGCCCGCGCCCTGCCCCGATCCCCTCGTCGCCGTCGCCCTGCCTCGCCCTTCGTCGCCGTCGCCCCCTACCCCGAGCGCGCGCCCACTGCCCCGTCGCCATCCTCGCTGCCGACCCCGCGATCCTCCTCACCTTGGTCCGGCCGGCGCCCTCCCTAGCATTTTTTTCATATATATGCTTGTTTTTTCATATATATGCTTGTTTTTTTTATATATGATGATATATATGCTTGTTATCATAATTGTTTTTGTTCATATATATATAATGATTTTTTATAGAATATGATGTTTTTTTTCATAGATGATCACATATACGATGTATGCACGGATGTGGATGAAATATGATGTTTTTTGTTCATAGAACATGATGTTTTTTTATTCACAGATTTTTTTTGTTCATGAGAGAGGCGGGGACGTCGAGGGATCATAGATGTATTTTTTCAGAATTTTCTATCGTGCATAGACGGATTTTAGACCACGGGAGCACCCCTCCCTATCGTTGCAAAAGTTGCTAAGTGATATTAAGAAGGAAGAAGAAGAAAAAGAAGGATAGGAAAAAAGAAAATAAGAAGATGAAGAAAGAATAAGAGGAGAGGAAGAAGAGGAGAAATAAATAAGAAGAGGAAAAAAGAAGAAAAAATAGAGGAGAAGAAGAAAGGAATAGAGGAGAAGAAGAAAAAATAGAATTTTTCTATTTTTTCTTCTTCTCCTCTATTCCTTTCTTATTCTCCTCTTTTTTTTCTTCTTTTTTCTTCAATCTTCTCCTCTATTCCTTTCTTCTTCTTCTCTTTTTATTTCTTCTTCATTTTCTTATGTTTTATCGGGTCTGTCGTCGTCGATATACCCCTCCCGATAACTTCAACACGTGGGGGGGGGTCGATATACCCCCTCCTCGATAATATTATTTTCTCATGTACGTATGTCGTGTCGATATAAACTCCCGATAACTTCAACACGTGGGGGGGGTCGATATACCCCCTCCCGATAATTTCAACACGAGGGGGGGTCGATATACCCCCTCCCGATAACTTCAACACGTGGGGGGTCGATATACCCCCTCCCCGATAATATTATTTTCCCATGTATGTATGTCGTCGTTGTCGATATAAACCCCTCTCGATAACTTCAACACGTGGGGGGGGGGTCGATATATCCCCTCCCGATAACTTCAACATGTGGGGGGGGTCGATATACCCCCTCCTCGATAATATTATTTTCCCATGTACGTATGTCGTCGTTGTCGATATAAACCCCCCCGATAACTTCAACACGAGGGGGGGGGGTCGATATACCCCCTCCCCATTAATATTATTTTCCCATGTACGTATGTCGTGTCGATATAAACTCCCGATAACTTCAACACGTGGGGGGGGGTCGATATACCCCCTCCCGATAACTTCAACACGAGGGGGGGTCAATATACCCCGTGTCCCGATAACTTCAACATGAGGGGGGGTCGACTTACCCCCTCCCCGATAATATTATTTTCCCATGTATGTATGTCGTCGTTGTCGATATAACCCCCTCCCGGATAACTTCGACCGTGATAACTTATACCAGGGAGCACCCCCCGGCCCTCTCGCTCGACCAAAACTCTCGAGGACACCCAAACCCTAGAAAAAAACGATGTCGGTCTCCTACCCCCTCTCGCCGCGCCCCTACCCTTGAAGCATTGCCGAGGCCACCCCAAACCCGGAATAAGCTAGGTCTACATTTTCCACTAATATATCCACATGCTGTCATGTTTGTGTAATAATTGCCATGTTGTAATATTTGCAGAAACAATGGAGTTCGGACGAGACGAGGAACAAGAACAGGTGTTGGGGGAGATAATCTTAGCCGGAGGTGATGTCATGTCGTATCTTAACGACAATGATGGTCTGGAAGCAGAACAGGGTGAAGAAGAAGCAGGCTACGGTGATCGAAGAATGGAGGAGGAAACACATGATTATGATGGCTCCGGTGACCCAATGCTGGTGCAAGAAGGAGCCCGTAGTGACGGCTACGGTGACCGAACAGAGTCCGGCCAGGTAAATATATTAGTTAAGCCTGTGATGACTAGATAATTGATGCATTCATTGTTTTGGCATGCACACATATTAATTAACTCTCGTCTAATTCTTCTTTTTTCTAGCCCTCCGGATCGAGCACAACTTCAGTAAAGAGACGAGGCCCGAAGAAAAAGTTGCGCTCGAATGAAAGGTTTGAGATCACAGAAATCGCGCGCGATGGCATGCCGATTGAACCCATCCGGACAAAGGAAGCATTTTCTGCTCAGTGCGGGGTTCTTGTTAGGGACAAGATCCCGATCAGCATCCAGCAATGGTGTAAGCCTAAGAACGAAGACCCTGAGGTGTCTTATGTCAATGATATGCAGAAAGATGATCTTTGGACTGAGCTGAAGGCAAATTTCACCCTACCGCTAGAGGAGGATCCGGAGAAGCCAATTAAAGAGCAATTAATCAAGTCTCATGCTCTTAAGAAGATGGCAGAGCTATTCAGGAGGTGGAAGAAAGAGCTGAAAACGTTTGTCGACAACGAAGAGACACCAGAATTCATCGGCAGATATGAGAAGATCAGAGATCACTGGCCCGCATTTGTGGCCTACAAGACATCGGAAAAGAGTAAGAAGATGTCGGGGACAAACAATAAAAATGCTGCAAAGAAGAAGCTTCACCATCGCACGGGGTCAGGTGGCTACCTCAAAAGCCCGGCCTAAGTGGGCCAAGGCTGAGAATGATCTGCTTGATAAAGGGATCGAACCAGAGACAATGAACTGGCCAGACCGTTGCCGGACTTGGTTCTTCGGGGCTGGCGGAACCATGGACCCTGTATCAGGGAAATGCGTTTGGACGGACGAGCAAATGAACATACCAGTCAAGAAGCTAAAGCACTATATCGATGCAGCGCAGCAAGGGACGTTCGTTCCAGACAGAGAGAACGACGAGCTCATAATGGCCCTCGGGAATCCTGAGCACCCTGGACGGACACGAGACACGACAGGCTCCGTTCCGTGGAAGGCTGGTTTTCCGGACGTAGGTGGTTACAAATGCCAGGAGAGGAGGGAAAAAGTGCAGCAGACCCAACTGCAGGCGCTGCACGCAAGGGTACAAGCGATAGAGGAACGAGAAGCAAATCGCAGCAAACGAACTGCCGAAGCTTCCCCCGAAGCTACCCCGCCATCTCAGCGGAGAAGCAGCGTGGCTTCCACCGAGCTACTTCAGCCAGAGCATGTCTTGACGGCTCCTGCCAGCTATCCCGTGGATGCTATCACGGAGTCTCAAAATTGCCACCTTATAATGCAATGGATGAATTTGAAGGTCAAGGCGGCTGTTGGCTCTGTTTTTCCTACTGAACCCGGCGCAACTTTTCACTGCCGGCCGATTCCAGAAGGATATGCTAGGGTGATGGTGGATGAAATAACGGAGGGATTTGAGGACCTCTAGCTTGACCACCCTACCGGTGAAGGGGAGACTCGGCTGGGTTCTGCTCTGAAGACTCCATGCCTATGGCGGAAGGAGCTCATCAACCTTCCGAACTGGACGCCTACGCCTCCTCCTCCTCCTCCGGCGAGTCAGGGCACTCCGCCTCCTCCTCCGACGAGTGACGATCAGGGCACTCGGCCTCCTTCTCCAGCGCGTGGCGGCACTCCGCCTCCTCCGCCCATGCCGGCGCGCCCGAGCAGCCAGCCTCCTCCTTCTCCGCCTCGTCAGCAAGGGCGAAAGAGACCCACCGCCGCTTCGGCTACTCCTGCGCGTCGTAGTCCTTCTCCTTTGCCTCGTAAGCAAGGAAAGAAGACAGCCGCAGTCGCTCCGTCTGCTCTGCTGGCGTCTAGCAGTACAGCCAGAGGCGGGAGGCAATACAGATTCGGTCCTTCTCTGAAGACTCCAGAGAAGTTACCATACGAGAGGACCCCGGAGGAGAACGCCGAGATCGCGCGAGCCAAAGTGAGGAACTTCTTTAAAGGGGTGAAAGCAAAGAAACATCCACCTCCGGAGGAGAAGGTAGATCCGGTGAAAGTGAAGCGCACTCTGGCTGCCCTGAAAAAACCAGCAAAGTCTCCGCCGAAAGGCAACTATGAGTGCATTATTGAAAAGTCATTTGTTGAAGTGGAGCGGTCGGGAAGTACTATCAGTGATCAAAGGTTAAAAGAACGATGAGCTGGGAAAAAAATTGCCCAGCTCAGCGAACAAGCAAACCAATCGTGCCCCCCGCTCAAGGTGCTTACTAATGATCCGAGGATGGTGCCCGGTTATAGAAATCTTGGAGATTACCTGCTCGACGATGTACATTATGAGTTCTTGGAGGTGGAGGAACACAAATACAAGTACGGGAAGCCTCTCGTCAAAGATGAAAGATCTCTAACAACGATGATGCGAAGATTCCATGATTGGTACATGAAAACCTGCAGAGAGTCTGGGGGGAGGAATACTTTGACGCTGAGAGTTAGAGAGGAGCATGACCTCGTTGGAATTGAATTGTTGAATGTTCCATTTGAGGAGTTCTTCCAGTTTTTCATTCAAAAGGCCCTCGATAAAGCAACGGTCACTTGCTACTGTCTGTAAGCAGTACTACTTCTGTCATTAAGTCTCTCTATATAGGTCAGCTCTTTCATTGCATGTATTTATAATTATCCTCACTATATTATGCAGATTGAAGATCGCCGAATTGAAGAGAAGACAAATCGGTGATATTGGGTTCATTAACACAAATCTCATAGATGCAACTGAGGTTAAATATCGTGCCAAAGATACCGAGGCCAACTAGCTACGATCGTTGGTAATAAATGAAAACAAAGATATAATACTCTTTCCTTACAACTTCAAGTGAGTGTTACTGTCTTGTGCATATTCGGTTTCCCTTATTAGTCCAGGTTATAGTAATGTAATTGATGAGTTATGCATGCGTGCACATGTTCCACTATATTCTCCTAGAGATTAAGCTTGAGCAGGGACTAGTAACCGTCTTAGACTCGAGACGAAAAGATCCCCAGGACTATGCGAACATGACTCAAATGCTCGAGAAGTAAGTTAAATCGATCATTATCCACCATATCAGCAACTTTGTTCATTTCCTGATATCAAGTAATTGTTTTCTTTGTCTGACAGGGTTTGGAGAAAATTCACCAAAAAAGCTCCGGGACTGCCGAAGAAGCTGCAATTTAGACACCCGAAAGTAAGTACTATAGTAACATGTTCTGCGCATCTCCTAGTGATTCAAGCGCTAGTTTCATCAATACCATTTGGCATGCTTGCTTATCAGTTTGATTGACCTCTATTTCTTGTAAAGTGGTTGTGGCAGGAACAAGGGAATGATTTCTGTGGATACTACGTTTGCGAGTCCATCCGTCACACGACCTGTGAACGGGGGTACTCTGACGAACAATATGAAGTGCGTAAGTAACAATATTCACAATTTTATTTTATTACCATCATTTGTGTTGAGTTTCATTTATTCATATATATATATATATATATGTATTGACCCCCTTCTTCAAATTAGATATTTCGGATGCAGGATGAACTCCTAGCACCAGATCGTATGCGAGCAATTCAAGAGGAATTGGCGGCATTCTTCCTTGACCATGTGATCGCTGAAGACAGAGAATACTATGTGGATCCTGTGTTCATATATAATTAGGAGATTATATTGTAAGAGATAATTATTGTATATATGTAGCCGGTAGTGTCGGATAGATATACTAGAACTTGTTGTTCGACCAATATCTCGGAGAAGGAGAGGTGGTTAATATCAGTTATCTCTGTATGCATATATGTTCATGACGATCTTCTGTTTCCTTCGTTTGCTTACTAGCTAGCTAGGGTGTCTAGTCCTCTCTATACATATATAGTACGTAGCATCGACCAAGCACGGACATAAGAGAGGACACTTCTCTCTATTAATTAGCTAGCTAACACAATATATGAAACACTTAATTAACCTCCCAAAACCCCCAACCCCCCCTAAAAAAACAAAAACCTCAGCCCCTGAAATGCTAACATGTGGATGCCTATTGGTCCCGGTGTTGGGGAACGTAGAAGAAATTCAAAATTTTCCTACGTGTCACCAAGATTAATCTATGGAGAGACAAGCAACGAGAGAGAGGAGTGCATCTACATACCCTTGTAGATCGCTAAGCGGAAGCGTTCAAGAGAACGGGGTTGATGGAGTCGTACTCGTCGTGATCCAAATCACCGATGATCCTAGCACCAAACGGACGGCACCTCCGCGTTCAACACACGTACGGAGCGAAGACGTCTCCTCCTTCTTGATCCAGCAAGTGGGGGGGAGAAGTTGAAGGAGATCCAACAGCACGACGGCGTGGTGGTGGAAGTAGCGGGATCCCGACAGGGCTTCGCCAAGCGCAAGCGGGGAGGAAGAGGTGTCACGGGAGGGAGGGAGGCGCCAGGGCTTCAGGTGCGGCTGCCCTCCTTCCCCTCAGCTATATATAGGGGCCTAGGGGGGGGGGCGCCGGCCCCTTGTAGATCCCATTTAGGGAGGGGGCGGCAGCCCTAGGGGTGGCTTGGCCTCCAAGCCAAGTGGAGGCGCCCCCACCCCTTAGGGTTTTCAACCCTAGGCGCATGGGAGGCCCAAGGGGGGTGCACCAGCCCACCAGGGGCTGGTTCCCACGCCCCTTCAGCCCATGGGGCCCTCCGGGATAGGTGGCCCCACCCGGTGGACCCCCAGGACCCTTCCGGTGGTCCCGGTACAATACCGATGACTCCCGAAACTCTCCCGGTGGCCGAAACTGGACTTCCTATATATAAATCTTTACCTCCGGACCATTCCAGAACTCCTCGTGACGTCCGGGATCTCATCTGGGACTCCGAACAACTTTCGGTTAACCGCATACTAATATCTCTACAACTCTAGCGTCACCGAACCTTAAGTGTGTAGACCCTACGGGTTCGGGAGACATGTAGACATGACCGAGACAACTCTCCGGTCAATAACCAACAGCGGGATCTGGATACCCATGTTGGCTCCCACATGCTCCACGATGATCTCATCGGATGAACCACGATGTCGAGGATTCAATCAATCTCGTATTCAATTCCCTTTGTCTATCGGTACGATAGTTGCCCGAGATTCGATCGTCGGTATCCCGATACCTCGTTCAATCTCGTTACCGGCAAGTCTCTTTACTCGTTCGGTAACACATCATCCCGTGATCAACTCCATGGTCACATTGTGCACATTATGACGATGTCCTATCGAGTGGGCCTAGAGATACCTCTCTGTTACACGGAGTGACAAATCCCAGTCTCGATTCGTGCCAACCCAACAGACACTTTCGGAGATACCCGCAGTGCACCTTTATAGCCACCCAGTTACATTGTGACGTTTGGTACACCCAAAGCATTCCTACGGTATCCGGGAGTTGAACAATCTCATGGTCTAAGGAAATGTTACTTGACATTTAGAAAAGCTTTTAGCATACGAACTACACGATCTTGTGCTAGGCTTAGGATTGGGTCTTGTCCATCACATCATTCTCCTAATGATGTGATCCCGTTATCAACGACATCCAATGTCCATGGTCAGGAAACTGTAACCATCTATTGATCAACGAGCTAGTTAACTAGAGGCTTACTAGGGACATGGTGTTGTCTATGTATCCACACATGTATCCGAGTTTCCTATCAATACAATTCTAGCATGGATAATAAACGATTATCATGAACAAGGAAATATAATAATAACTAATTTATTATTGCCTCTAGGGCATATTTCCAACAGTCTCCCACTTGCACTAGAGTCAATAATCCAGTTCACATCACTATGTGATTAACACTCAGGGTCACATCCCCATGTGACTAACACCCAAAGAGTTTACTAGAGTCAATAATCTAGTTCACATTACCATGTGATTAACACTCAATGAGTTCTGGGTTTGATCATGTTATGCTTGTGAGAGATGTTATAGTCAGCGGGTCTAAACCTTTCAGATCCGTGTGTGCTTTACAAATCTCTAGATCATTTTGTGGATGCAGCTATCACACTATATTTGGAGCTATTCCAAATAACTGTTCTACTATACGAATCCGGTTTACTACTCAGTATCATCCAGATTAGTGTCAAAAATTGCATCGGCGTAACCCTTTACGACGAACTCTTTTACCACATCCATAATCGAGAAAATTCCTTAGTCCACTAGTTACTAAGGATAGCCTTGACCGTTGTCCTGTGATCCATTCCTAGATCACACTTGTACCCCTTGACTGACTCATGGCTTGGCACACTTCAGGTGCGGTACACAACACAACATACTGTCGAGCCTACGTCTAAAGCATAGGGGACGACCTTCATCCTTTCTCTCTCTTCTTTCATGGTCAGGTCTTGAGTCTTACTCAATACTCACACCTTGTAACACAGCCAAGAACTCCTTCTTTGCTGATCTATTTTGAACTCCTTCAAAATCTTGTCACTGTATGTATTCATTTGAAAGTACTATTAAGCATTTTTGATCTATCCTTATAGATCCCGATGCTCAATATTCAAGTAGTTTAATCCAGGTTTTCCATCGAAAAACACTTTTCAAATAACCCTGCATGCTTTCCAAAAATTCTACATCATTTTTGATCAACAATATGTTAACAACATATACTCATCAAAATTTTTATAGTGCTCCCACTCACTTCTTTGGAAATACAAGTTTCTCATAAACTTTGTATAAACCCAAAATCTTTGATCATCTCATCAAAGCATACATTCCAACTCCGAGATGCTTACTCTAGTCCTTAGAAGGATTGCTGGAGCTTTGCATACTTGTCAGCATCTTTCAGGATTGACAAAACCTTCTGGTTGTATCACATACAACCTTTCCTCAAGAAAAATGCCGAGGAAACAATGTTTTGACATCCTATCTGCAAGATTTCATAAATAATGCAGTAACTGCTAACATAATTCTAACAGACTCTTAGCATCGCTACGAGTGAGAAAGTCTCATCGTAGTCAACTCCTTGAATTTGTCGGGAAGCATCTTAACGACAAGTCGAGCTATCTTAATGGTGACACTTACCATCATTGTCTGTCTTCCTTAAAATCCATCTGCACCTAACAGCCTTATGACCATCAAGTAGTTCTTTCAAAGTCTATACTTTGTTTTATACATGGATCCTCTCACGGATTTTATGGCCTCGAGCCATTCATCGGTATCCGGGCCCACCATCGCTTCTCCATAGCTCGTAGGTTCATTGTTGTCTAGCAACATGACTTCCAAGACAGGATTACATACCACTCTGAAGTAGTACACATCCTTGTCGACCTATGAGGTTTGGTAGTGACTTGATCCGAAGTTTCATGATCACTATCATAAGCTTCCACTTCAACTGGTGTAGGTGCCACAGGAACAACTTCCTGTGCCCTGCTACACACTAGTTGAAGTGACGGTTCAATAACCTCATCAAGTCTCCACCATCCTCCCACTCAATTCTTTCGAGAGAAACTTTTCCTCGAGAAAGGACCCGTTTCTAGAAACAATCACTTTTGCTTCCGGATCTGAAATAGGAGGTATACCCAACTATTTTTGGGTATTCTATGAAGATGCATTTTTCCGCTTTGGGTTCGAGCTTATCAGCCTGAAACTTTTTCACATAAGCATCGCAGCCCCAAACTTTTAAGAAACGACAGCTTAGGTTTCTCTAAACCATAGTTCATACGATGTCGTCTCAACGGAATTGTGTGGTGCCCTATTTAAAGTGAGTGCGGTTGTCTCTAATGCCTAACCCATAAATGATAGTGGTAATTCGATAAGAGACATCATGGTATGCACCATATCCAATAGGGTGCAGTTGTAATGTTCGGACACACCATCACACTATGGTGGTCCAGGCGGTATTAGTTGTGAAACAATTTCCACAATGTCTTAATTGTGTGCCAAACTCATAACTCAGATATTCATCTCTATGATCATATCATAGACATTTTATCATCTTGTCACGTCGATCTTAAACTTCACTCTACAATTACTTGAACCTTTCAATAATTCAGACTTGTGTTTCATCAAGTAAATATACTCAGCATCTACTCAAATCATCTGTGAAGTAAGAACATAACGATATCCACTGCGTGCCTCAGCACTCATTGGACTGCACACATCAAAATGTAATACTTCCAACAAGTCGCTTTCTTGTTCCGTCTTACTGAAAACGTGGCCTTTCAGTCATCTTGCCCATGTGGTATGATTTGCATGTCTCAAGTGATTCAAAATCAAGTGAGTCCAAACAATCCATCTGCATGGAGTTTCTTCATGCATATCTACCAATAGACATGGTTTGCATGTCTCAATCTTTTCAAAAAACGAGTGAGTCCAAAGATCCATTAACATGGAGCTTCTTCATGCGTTTTATACCAACATGACTCAAAATGGCAGTGCCACAAGTATGTGGTACTATCATTACTATCTTATATCTTTTGGCATGAACATGTGTATCACTACGATCGAGATTCAATAAACCATTCATTTTAGGTGCAAGACCATTGAAGTTGAAGGTATTATTCAAATAAACAGAGTAACCATTATTCTCCTTAAATGAATAACCGTATTGCGATAAACATAATCCAATCATGTCTATGCTCAACGCTAACACCAAATAACAATTATTTAGGTTTAGCACCAATCTCGATGGTAGAGGGAGCATGCGATGCTTGATCACATCAACCTTGGAAACACTTCCAACACATATCGTCATCTCACCTTCAGCTAGTCTCCGTTTATTCCGTAGCCTTTTATTTCGAGTTACTAACACTTAGCAACTGAACCGGTATTTTAATACGCTGGTGCTACTAGGAGTACTAGTAAAGTACACATTTAATATAATGTATGTCCAATACATACTTCTGTCAACCTTGCCAGCCTTCTCATCTACCAAATATCTAGGGTGGTTCTGCTTCAGTGACCGTTCCCCTTATTACAGAAGCACTTAGTCTCGGGCTTAGGTTCAACTTTGGGTTTCTTCACTAGAGCAGCAACTGATTTGTCGTTTCATGAAGTATCCCTTTCTTGCCCTTGCCCTTCTTGAAACTAGTGGTTTTACTAACCATCAACAATTGATGCTCCTATTTGATTTCTACTTTCGCGGTGTCGCGAATAGCTCAAGGATCATCATATCTATCCCTGATATGTTATAGTTCATCATGAAGCTCTAGTAGCTTGGTGGCAGTGACTTTGGAGAACCATCACTATCTCATCTAGAAGATCAACTCCCACTCGATTCAAGCGATTGTAGTACTCATACAATCTGAGCACATGCTCAACGATTGAGCTTTTCTCCTTAGTTTGCAGGCTTAGGAAACTTGTCAGAGTTCTCATACCTCTTGACGTGGGCACTAGCCTGAAATCCCAATTTCAGTCCTTGGAACATATCATATGTTCTGCGATGTTTTCAAAAAACGTCTTTGGTGCCTCAATTTTAAACCATTTAGCATTACGCACAGAACTATCATGTAGTCATCAAAACGTGTATGTCAGATGTTCGCAACATCCACAACCGACGCTCGAGGTTCAGCTCACTTAGCGGTGCATTAAGGACATAATCCTTCTGCGCAACAATGAGGACAATCCTCAGTTTACGGACCCGGTCCGCATAATTGCTATTATCAACTTTCAACTAAATTTTCTCTAGGAACATATCTAAAACAGTAGAACCAAAGCATGAACTACGACATAATTTGCAAAGACCTTTTGACTATGTTCATGATAATTAAGTTCATCTAATCAAATTATTCAATGAACTCCCACTTAGATAGACATGCCTCTAGTCATCTAAGTGATACATGATCCGAGTCAACTAGGCCGTGTCCGATCATCACGTGAGACGGACTAGTCATCAACGGTGAACATCTCCATGTTGATCGTATCCACTATACGACTCATGTTCGACCTTTCGGTCTTCCGTGTTCCGAGGCCATGTCTGTACATGCTAGGCTCGTCAAGTCAACATAAGTGTTTCGCATGTGTAAATCTGGCTTACACCCGTTGTATGCGAACGTTAGAATCTATCACACCCGATCATCACGTGGTGCTTTGAAACAACGAACCTTCGCAACGATGCACAGTTAGGGGGAACACTTTTCTTGAAATTTCAGCGAGGGATCATCTTATTTATGCTACCGTCGTTCTAAGCACATAAGATGTAAAAACATGACAAACATCACATCCAATCAAATAGTGACATGATATGGCCAATATCATTTTGCTCCTTTTGATCTCCATCTTTGGGGCGCCATGATCATCGTCGTCACCGGCATGACACCATGATCTCCATCATTGTGTCTTCATGAAGTTGTCTCATCAACTATTACTTCTAGTACTATGGCTAACGGTTAGCGATAAATTAAAGTAATTACATGACGTTTAAGTTGACACGTAGGTCATAAATAAATTAAGACAACTCCTATGGCTCCTGCCGGTTGTCATAATCATCGACATGCAAGTCATGATTCCTATTACAAGAACATGATCAATCTCATACATCACATATATCATTCATCACATCCTTTTGGCCATATCACATCACATAGCATACCCTGCAAAAACAAGTTAGACGTCCTCTAATTGTGGTTGCATGTTTTACGTGGCTGCTATGGGTTTCTAGCAAGAACGTTTCTTACCTACGCAAAACCACAACGGTGATATGCCAATTGCTATTTACCCTTCATAAGGACCCTTTTCATCGAATCCGATCCGACTAAAGTGGGAGAGACAGACACCCGCCAGCCACCTTATGCATCAAGTGCATGTCAGTCGGTGGAACCAGTCTCACGTAAGCGTACGTGTAAGGTCGGTCCGGGCCGCTTCATCCCACAATGCCGCCGGATCAAGACAAGACTAGTAACGGTAAGCAAATTAAGCAAATCATCGCCCACAACTGCTTTGTGTTCTATTCATGCATAGAATCTACGCATAGACCTGGCTCATGATGCCACTGTTGGGGAACGTAGCAGAAATTCAAAATTTTCCTACGTGTCACCAAGATTAATCTATGGAGAGACTAGCAACGAGAGAGAGGAGTGCATCTACCTACCCTTGTAGATTGCTAAGCGGAAGCGTTCAAGAGAACGGGGTTGATGGAGTCGTACTCGTCGTGATCCAAATCACCGATGATCCTAGCGCCGAACGGACGGCACCTCCGCGTTCAACACACGTATGGAGCAGAGATGTCTCCTCCTTCTTGATCCAGCAAGGGGGAGGAGAAGTTGAAGGAGATCCAGCAGCACGACGGCGTGGTGGTGGAAGTAGCGGGATCCCGACAGGGCTTCGCCCAGCGCAAGCGGGGAGGAAGAGGTGTCACGGGAGGGAGGGAGGCGCCAGGGCTTCAGGTGCGGCTGCCCTCCCTCCCCTCCACTATATATAGGGGCCTAGGGGGGGGTGCCGGCCCCTTGTAGATCCCATATAGGGAGGGGGCGGCAGCCCTAGGGGTGGCTTGGCCTCCAAGCCAAGTGGAGGCGCCCCCACCCCTTAGGGTTTTCAATCCTAGGCGCATGGGAGGCCCAAGGGGGGGCACACCAGCCCACCAGGGGCTGGTTCCCACGCCCCTTCAGCCCATGGGGCCCTCCGGGATAGGTGGCCCCATCCGATGGACCCCCGGGACCCTTTCGGTGGTCCCGGTACAATACCGATGACTCCCGAAACTCTCCCGGTGGCCGAAACTGGACTTTCTATATATAAATCTTTACCTCCAGACCATTCCGGAACTCCTCGTGATGTCCGGGATCTCATCCGGGACTCCGAACAACTTTTGGTTAACCGCATACTAATATCTCTACAACTCTAGCGTCACCGAACCTTAAGTGTGTAGACCCTACGGGTTCGGGAGACATGTAGACATGACCGAGACAACTCTCCGGTCAATAACCAACAGCGGGATCTGGATACCCATGTTGGCTCCCACATGCTCCACGATGATCTCATCGGATGAACCACGATGTCGAGGATTCAATCAATCCCGTATTCAATTCCCTTTGTCTATCGTTACGATAGTTGCCCGAGATTCGATCGTCGGTATCCCGATACCTCGATCAATCTCGTTACCGGCAAGTCTCTTTACTCGTTCCGTAACACATCATCCCGTGATCAACTCCTTGGTCACATTGTGCACATTATGACGATGTCCTACCGAGTGGGCCTAGAGATACCTCTCTGTTACACGGAGTGACAAATCCCAGTCTCGATTCGTGCCAACCCAACAGACACTTTCGGAGATACCCGCAGTGCACCTTTATAGCCACCCAGTTATGTTGTGACATTTGGTACACCCAAAGCATTCCTACGGTATCCGGGAGTTGCACAATCTCATGGTCTAAGGAAATTATACTTGACATTTAGAAAAGCTTTTAGCATACGAACTACACGATCTTGTGCTAGGCTTAGGATTGGGTCTTGTCCATCACATCATTCTCCTAATGATGTGATCCTGTTATCAACGACATCCAATGTCCATGGTCAGGAAACCGTAACCATCTATTGATCAACGAGCCAGTCAACTAGAGGCTTACTAGGGACATGGTGTTGTCTATGTATCCACACATGTATCTGAGTTTCCTATCAATACAATTCTAGCATGGATAATAGACGATTATCATGAACAAGGAAATATAATAATAACTAATTTATTATTGCCTCTAGGGCATATTTCTAACACCCGGTTGGTGCCACCAACCGGGACCAAAGGCCCTCCTGCCTGGGCTCGGCGCACTGGCGACGTGGAGGCCCATCTATCCCGGTTCCTGTTTGAACCGGGACTAAAGGGCCAGGGCATTAGTAATGACCCTTTAGTCCCGATTCAAAAACCGGGACAAAAGGCCCTTACCAACCGGGACAGAAGACCCTTTTTCTACTAGCGGGCCACCTGTTCCCGAACAAAATGAATATCCAACTTAATATGCTTGGTCTGTCGATGATGCACCAGGTTAGCAGAGAGGTAGACCGCCGAGACGTTGTCGCAGTAGACCACCGTGGCACGGTCAACAGGACAAGAGAGCTCCTAAAGCAGTTGGCGAAGCCACGAACACTTGGCGACGGTGTTGGCCACCGCACGATACTCAGCCTCAACACTGGAACGAGAGACCGTAGGATGCCGCTTGGACGACCACGAGATAAGTGAGGGTCCAAGGTAGACACAATAGCCTGAAGTGGAGCGACGAGTGTCAGGGCAGCCCGCCCAGTCGGCATCGGAGTAGGCGGTGAGGGCGGTGTCGGCGGAGGCGTGAAGCGTGGCGCCAAGATCCATAGTGCCACAGATATAGCGAAGAATCCGCTTGACGGCAGCCCAGTGAACGTCTCGAGGAGTATGCATATGAAGACACACCTGCTGCACGGCATACTGGATCTCCGGTCGAGTCAGAGTGAGGTACTGGAGAGCACCAATGATAGATCGATAGAAAGCTGCATCCGAAGCAGGAGAACCATCCGTGGCAAAAAGCTTGGCCTTCGTATCAACAGGCGTAGCGGCGGGCTTGCAGTTAAGCATGCCGGCGCGCTCCAGGAGCTCGTGAGCGTACTTTCCTGATGAAGGAAGAAGCCATCCGGACGGCGCACCACCTCAACACCGAGGAAGTAGTGCAACGGACCCAAGTCCTTGATGGCGAACTCAGCGCGAGGATGAGCCGTGAGTTGACTGAGGAGACCAGCCGTATGATACGTCTCCAACGTATCTATAATTTTTGATTGCTCCATGATATTATATTATCTATTTTGGATGTTAATGGGATTTATTTTACACTTTTATATCATTTTTGGGACTAACCTACTAACCGGAGGCCCAGCCCAAATTGTTGTTTTTTTGCCTATTTTAGAGTTTTGCCGAAAAGGAATATCAAATGGAGTCCAAACAGAATGAAACCTTCGGGAACGTGATTTTCTCAACGAATGTGATCCAGGAGACTTGGAGTGGGCGTCAAGAAATAATCAAGGAGGCCACGAGGCAGGGGGCGCGCCTACCCCCTTGGGCACGCCCTCCAGCCTCGTGGGCCCCTCATTGCTCCACCGACCTACTTCTTCCTCCTATATATATCCACGTACCCCCAAACATCCAGGAGCACCACGAAAACCTAATTCCACCGCCGCAACCTTCTGTACCCGAGAGATCCCATCTTGGGGCCTTTTCCGGAGCTCCGCCGGAGGGGGCATTGATCACGGAGGGCCTCTACATCAACTCCATGGCCTCACTGGTGATGTGTGAGTAGTTTACTTCAGACCTTCGGGTCCATAGCTAGTAGCTAGATGGCTTCTTCTCTCTCTTTGGATCTCAATACAAAGTTCTCCTCGATTCTCTTGGAGATCTATTCGATGTAATCTTCTTTTGCGGTGTGTTTGTCGAGATCCGATGAATTGTGTGTTTATGATCTAGATTATCTATGAACATTTGATTCTTCTCTGAATTCTTTTATGTATGATTGGTTTATCTTTGCAAGTCTCTTCGAATTATCAGTTTGGTTTGTCCTACTAAATTGATCTTTCTTGCAATGGGAGAAGTGCTTAGCTTTGGGTTCAATCTTACGGTGCTCGATCCCAGTGACAGTAGGGGAAACGACACATATTGTCACTATAAAAAAGTACACTTCCGTGATGATACGTGTTTGTCACAGTAGGTCGCTTTTTTGTCATGCATGTACATCCATGACAAATTTATGACAGAATCAAGATAGTCATACCTGTGCTATCGTAGAAGTGTTCCATGACATTACCAAAATTATCATCACGGAAGTGTCCACTTCCATGACGATAAATCGCGCGTCACAGAAGTGCTTACGTCAAGGGTGAACGACACGTGGCATCCACCGTAACGAAACGCCGTTAAGCTATCGGGTCGGGTTTTGAATCCGATAACCCGTTAACAGCCCCGACCAATGGGGATTTTTCACGTGTAAAATCATCATTGGCTAGAGGAAACACGTGTCGGCTCATCGTCGGGACAGGTGTCATCCACTCACTGGACAGAAGGCGCCTATGATACGTCGACATGTGGCACGACCCAACAAGTTTAAATGGGCCGGCCCAACTAAAGGCCCACAAGATTTTGCGGACCATAATGGGCTGGCCCAGCTAAAGGCCCACGAGATTTTGCGGACCATAATGGGCTGGCCCAGCTAAAGGCCCACAAGATTTCGCGGGCCATAATGGGCCGGCCCAGGTAAAGGCCCACAAGATTTTCGTGTGCCATAATAGGCTGGCCCAGGTAAAGGCCCACGGTGACCCTAGCCCATAATGAATAGTAATTTTCTTTATACCCGTTAACGGCCCATGATTTACATGGGCCGTTTCCAGCCCGTGTTAGCTTTCGGCCTATTGATGGCCCATACGTTCTTGGGCTCCTTTTTGGCCCTCGATTACTTCCGGCCCGTTACTGGCCTGTTCCCCTAATGGGCCAAATTCGGCCCATGGCAAGAGTCGGCCCGTTACTGGCCTGTTCCACTAATGGGTCAAAATCCGCCCATGGCAAGAGTCGGCCCGTTACTGGCCTGTTACCCTAATGGGCCAAATTCGGCCCATGGCAAGAGTCGGCCCGTTATTGGCCTGTTACCCTAATGGGCCAAATTCAGCCCATGGCAAGAGTCGGCCCGTTTCTGGCCTGTTAACCCGTTGCACCGTTTCCAGCCCGTCCTATATTCTGGCCCATTAATGACCCGTTATGCCTGTGACAGAATTAAGCCTTTGCTGTCCTACGGCCTGTTAACGGCCTGTTACCGTGCTGGGCCAATACCAATTACGCCCAATTATGGCCCATGTAGACCCATTTATCCGACGGCCCGAGGCGCACCAATTACAGGCCCATTTATCGACGGCCCGTAGGAGACCCATGGATCCTGCGGCCCGTATATGGCCCATGGTAGTTGCGGCCACTAGCAAACCAGGGAAAAATAAGACTAGGAAATAAATAAGGCCGAAACTAACGCTAGGCTATTAAGGCGATTGCATAGATTACATCCACTCGGCATCAAAGATCGCCACCAGTGCAAATATAGGGAACACCCTACACTATACAAAAATGGCTTGCTGTTTTCTTCAGGCGGTGGCTGCACGTTAAGAATAAATTTTGTATCGCACCAAAACAAATTACAACTATATAACAAAAGGAAGGTTGGCATAAAACTTAACAGTCTAGCAGATAAATGCACCACCAGAAGTTCAGAAGCTCAGTTCATTTGACCTGACTGTTACGTTTTCATGCTGTATTGTCCGATGGAGCACCATAACCCTCACCTTCATTTCCCCTAGGCTCCTGAACAACATAGCAAATGTCTGATAGTCTGGTTTCAAAACCATGCATATCTTGACGACATTGAGCAATGTTTCTCCTTGTTTCACAAAGGGTCTCTGTTAGGGAATGGACTTGTGTTTGGAGCGCAGATACAACATTGCTTTGAGCTTGCATATCTTGATCATGAGGCAGTTTGGATGATATTTCCTTAACAACCAACCCAGTATTACGCAGGAACGTGCTTTTGGCACTGTTAGTGGACAGGTACTGACCCACTTCAGCAAGATCTGACATTGCGGTTATAGTTGCCTCGCCACCTTCAGAAGGTGGCGGTTCCACCATTTTTTCCATAGCTCGCTGAAAAGTTGAGGTTTTACATTAGTAGTACCAGAACAGAAGATATTAAGGAGGCAGCAAAACCAAACAAAATAGCTTTGGTCTATATACAGAACTTATTCTGGTGAACCCATGTAAAATATTAGTTGTATTTTATTGCAAAGTACATAATAAAACCAGGTTCCAAACATGTGACCATGTACCATCGCTAATGTATTGTCTATTTCTTCACATTGTATTGAGGGCTAAGGATAAAGAGACGAAGTTTATAATACGGTAAGCATAGTATGACGTCATTCATATCACAAAACAACTGAGAACAGACAAACAGGCAATTGTAACGTTGTGTGGGCAAGTCCATCACGGAACTAGATTACGGGTCAAGATCAAAGGAACATCACTCCTCTCTTTTAAAACTTGTAAGGTGCAATCATACGCTAAGACAATTATGTATAAAATTGAAAAGAGTAATAGACATTGGCTGCAAACCATGCAGTTCAAGGCATAAGTCAGAGTAAGTAGTAGTTAAAAGGCATGAGGATGAAGGACTTACAACATCGGCTTTGACTGGTGTAGTCATGCCCTTCTTCTTGCTGGTGTGACAGTCCTTGAAGATTTCCACAGCATTTGGTTCAGGTACTTTTTGGTCCTTGCAGGCTTTCCTCTGCATTTGGAACAAGTCAATATAGATCTGATAATATGGTACAGCGAAAAGAGTGAAACCACAGCTAATTACAAGAGCCTCGCAGTGTGCAATATAGCTATGAGATCCTGTCGTCTGTTGGAATTTCACTTTCGTACGGTTGGCCTTGTTCTTTGAACAGTTCACCTACAAGAAGATAGATTTGTGTGCCACATGCGTAAATAGGACTTCAACATGTGATCTGATGACATATATATAATGTACCTGATACTTCGGATTGGACCAATGTTTAACGAGGCCTCTCCAGTCTTCATCAGATATATTTTCCACTGGAGATGTTTGAGCAAGTTCACTGTTAGCCTTGCCTTCAAAGTGAGTTTTCCTCAAGTTATACCGATACTGTCGCAGAGCAGACTTGAAAACATGGGTGCAAGCTTGTCTGGTTGCATCATCTTGGCTATCCAACTTGAACCTCATATGTTGAAAATTATGGGAGTCTCATTATCAGCAACCTAGAAAGTATTGGACAGAGCAAGACGATATTACTAGTTTCCATACATAACCATACTTACAGATAAATGGTCGAGGAAGATGTTGAACTGGGTTTCGTCTTTGTCATTCCTGTACTGAATCCATGTTGGGAGGATATGTACATGACACCTAACAGCAAC
The DNA here is from genome assembly GCF_056163025.1 of Triticum urartu. Taxonomy (NCBI): domain Eukaryota; kingdom Viridiplantae; phylum Streptophyta; class Magnoliopsida; order Poales; family Poaceae; genus Triticum; species Triticum urartu. Next base: position 142,965,198 of record NC_141879.1, on the reverse strand, counting down.
CGCTGCCTCTGATACTAACTTGGCTGACTCTGTAGCATCACGTGGCCTTTTTAAACCTGCCTCAAAACGGATCTCCATTCTTCCTCCTCTAGATTTAGTTAACCTATCGAACATTATCCCTGATGTTTGTTTCCTCTTGCGCCTAGGTGCTAGTGCAACAACAAACATAGGAAGTGTTAGTGTACATCAAAGTGTGAGACTACATATAAAGAAGCATGCAACTGTAACTTGACTCCAGCAACTACCTTCTTGCTGTTGAAGCTCACAAGGTTCATCTGATATTGCCAACTCGTCTTGTGTCAAGAGTGCTTGGGAAGTAGTGTCAGGTGGCAAGGGGGCTTGGGAACGTGCTGCTAGCTCAGTTGACGCACGAGTACGTCGTGCAACTGGTAGTACTGTGGTAGGTGTTGCAAGAACTAGGGCTGTCTCTGCTTGTTTGGTGGTAGCTATTTGTTTCTGTTTGTCTTTTTTGCAACTCGTGTAGCATGGGATGCCGTGTTTATAGAATTTTCTGCTGGACTTTGACCTTCTATTGCACCATCAGTACCAGCAGAATCTGCAGGATTCATCCGCTTCTCATTCCCTACCATTCTGTGTTTCTTCCTCTTTCTCTGTGCCATGTTAAGTCAAGCCGACAAGAAAAACGAATAACAATTTAGTTCTTCATAACAAATTGATGCGTGATGCAGACGAACTGAACTTTGATGTTAGACAACCACATGATAGGAGGATGTAATATGTATGAAAAACAGGACGGAAGAGATAACCAGAACTATGATGTGTAAACTAAGAAGAAGGCATTTCACCAAATTAGAAGCAATGCAATGGAAGGTAGACACCATATGAAAGATGCTACAAATATCGCTCTGCCAAGTTAACAGTGTCTCATCATAAATGTCGTTTAAACAAATGTGAAGTAGTACAAGAAATAAATCATATGCAAGATGCAAACAACATCACACTACCATGTTAGAGGTCTCTCGTCATTAGTGCCATTGCATATTCACAGCATTGCATATTCACAGCTTATGATGTGTAAACTAAGGAGAAGGCATTTCAACAAATTAGAAGCAATGAAAGCTAGACACCATATGAAAGATGCAACGAATATCACTCTACTAAGTTAAAACTGTCTCGTGATAAGTGCTATTTCAACAAATTAGTAATACAAGCTAGAAAAGAATGTGAGACGTAACCTATATCACACTCTGAAGTCGAACGTGTCTTATGATAAGTGATTGTTGCAGGTTACACAACAGTAGTAATTTGATGTAAGAACATGGTGTGATAGACAGATATTGTATGTTCTAGAAACAAGAACACGTGTCTTATTCAAGTATAATGTGTAAAGTAAGCAGATGGAATTCAACAAAATTAGAAGCAATACAAGCTAGACATCACACATAACATGCAACCACATATAACAGTGCCAAGTTAGAGGGAGCACCAGTGATGTTGCACTAGGGGAGACGTGCTCATCATAAACACATCTTTGTTGAGTGTCTATGCATGTGTTGTCTTGGAAATCATCTTGGGGTGTGGAGGAGTAGAAACTGTAGAGGCCCTCCGTTCGGAAGGAGCACCTTTATCTGCTGCCTTGCTAACTTCCTTCCGCTTTATTGATTTTGAATTGTCAAGTAAAACTGACAAGAAAAAGCAATAAAATTCTCTCTTCAGAACTCATTCATGCATGATACTGACAATCACTACTTTGATGTAAGGCAAACACATGATACCAGGATGGAATATGTACGAAAAACAGGACGAAATGGCATGTTCACAACTGTTTGTGTAAATAAGCAGAAACCATTCCAGCAAATAAGAAGCGATGCAAGCTAGACACCACATGAAAGATGAAACCAATATGACTCTGCCAAGTTAAAAGCATCCCATCATAAATGGAATTTCAACAAATTAGAAGCAGCGCATGCTATAAATCATATGAAAGATGCAACTAATATTGCACTGCATATACTAAAGGTGTCTTGTCATGTTGATTGATGCGGGATACAAAAAAACCAATAGTTTTATGTAAGGACATGCTTAATAGACAGATGTACTATGTACTAAATACAGGAAGGCATGTCACATTAACAGATATAATGTATAAGCTAAGCAGACTAGCACATGTAGTTTAACCAGATTGGAAGAATTACAATCTAGACACCATATGCAACATGCAACCACATATCACGCTGCCAAGTTAGAGCAAGCACCTGCGATGCTAGTGTAGGGGAAATGCTGTAATGAACTACAGAGCTACGTTCACTATCTTCATCTAGCATTTCTGTTTCTTGAGAATCATGTCGGGAGGCTGACACTGCATTCTTTAAATGAGGAGTAGTCCCCTTGCCTGCCTGCCTCATCATAAGTGATTAATGAGGGATACACAAGAACATTAGTTTGATGTAAGAACATGGTTAATACACAGATGTACTAGTATGTACCAAAAATAGAAAGGCATGTCATATTCAAAGGTATAATGTGTAAGCTAAGCAGATGCAATTTAACCAAATTGGAAGCAATACAAGCTAGACATCCGGCTGGAGTGGTGAGCATGATCATCTAGGACCTGAGAGCCTGGTGGGAGGCGGGCTGCTTCGCCACCATCGCAGCTTTTTAGTTGGCTTCCAGGTGATGCCTATCTTTGCTCGGCTTGTCACTGGCTCGGCCAGTGCCCTGACTAGATATTTGTCTTCTGGTGCTCACGGGATGGTGGTTCATGTAAAAAAATATCTTTCCTTATCTTACCGACTTCGGCCTTTCGAATACAAGCTAGACACCATATGGAACATGCAACCACATATGACACCGCGAAGTTAAAGAAAGCACCTGGGATGGTGGTTCATTGCGAGCGAGGTCATCAACTCCAGAGCTACGTTTACCGTCTCCATCTGCTGACACTGCACCCATTATAGCGCTGAAACGTGTCTTGCCTACCCGCACACCAAATTGGAGCGACTTCTCTCTTTTCTTTTTGGCTTCTCTCATGGAAGCAGAGTCTAAAATACCCTTGCATAAAAACACAACAGTGAGAGTAAGGGTGAAGTGTGTGCAGAACTAGTGCACTGTAAAAGTAGCATATAGCAGGTGACTGAAAAATAAATGACAGGAGACATATGATAGCTCTACAACATTGCATGGCAAACAAAATTAGATTCTACTCTGTATGATTTTGTACTATATGAGCACAGGAAATGCAGGTACTCCTCCAGCACACCACCACATGTGGTCATATCTAAGATAACAGTCGACTGAAAATAAATAGGTCAGTCGATTTTTTTAATGAACTGTCCGATCTATAAGGAACGGGCAGATGGCCTTCGTCTACCTCCCGCCAGTCACTATTGACGATCCTTCTCGAACCGCCAGCGACCACTGGCCCAGACCCCTGCCTCCGCCACCCCGCCCTCCCATCGACCTCACACCACCGCCATGCTTGGCAGCGCCCCCAGGCCATCCCTTTAATCCTGGCCAACCTCCAGATCGGGCGCCAGTAGCTCTAGGCTGCACACGCCCCTAAGATAAACACCAAGGCACTGCTTCCCCGGCGTAATAGGTGTACTAGCGCCTGTTACGCCGGGGAATGCTTCCGTTAATTGGGAATCAAGTGGCCAGAAATTGAAATTCAGGGGGGCGACGGACCTCTAGCTAAGGTGAAATAGTATATGAGGAGAAACCTTGTGCATCGCGAGTTACTAGGAACATCTAGTATCAAGAAGAAGCGGTCAACTAGTGTCTTCTATGGGATGAATACCGTGCAAGCAGAGACGTAAGATTTGCATGAATAAGGGAAGAGGGGTACCTTTTTCGGTTGCCGGTGTGGTCACCTCCACAAGTCGCGCCGATTTTCTTCTTTTTACCGGGGAAACCGATGTTCTGGAGGGTGCAGGCTTGGACGAACCCATGGCCAAATTGTTGACTGTGTTGCCGTGGCCGTATGTTGGTGGAGGGGAAGCAGATCCGAGGCAGTGAAGGACGGCATAGCAGGAACAACTCCGGTGCGGTGGAGGGTGGCGAAGTTGGAGCGGCACCGGTGAGGCGCAGGACGACGTGGTTGAACTGGCTCGGGTACGGACGGCTCGGCCTCGGCTTCAACTACTAGCCGTGGAGGGCGTTGCGGTTGAGGTTGCGGTGGACGACGACGTCAAGGTATCGGCTCCGGCGTGATGGAGGAGGGCGGCGGTTGATGGGTGGGATGGGGTGGCGGACTCTGAGAACCCGAAATTAACTTCCAGACCCTCCTGTGTATATTTGTCAACGCCAGGATCATTGTTGACAACACAGCGAAATGGTATCATTGCACAATGCACAAATGTATTACAAGTTTAATAAATCTTGCCACAAGGCATACATAGGGAAAATGTCTAATGACATTTATTACATAGAGATAACAGCGGAAACTAAAAATGCGTAGCGACTCCATCTCAGCCACATGCAGTCGATGTACTCTAAGTGACCTCACTTCTACGGATCGCCATAGTAATCGTAGTCATCACCTTCGTCTTCATGCAACTCTGTTGTCAACAAAATTATTGCCATGAGTACATTACGTACTCAACATGCCTCCCACGGGGAAGGTCCCAATAGCTACATGTGGCTTCAAAGGAAGGTTGTATGGCTCATTTGTATAAAAACTAATTTTGTTTGACAAATAAAGTAGTTGGATAAAAGCAGTTTTAGATGAAAAATGTTTTATCTCAGAATAACTTTCATCAAAGTGAGGATCCTCGATCAACTCACGTCCTTCATAGGTTTCAAGAATAGGGGCAAGGAGGAAATAAGCAAGACAGGTCCTGTATGTCAAGAAAGATTCATGTGCTGTCCTTGACCGTGGACACGGCTATTCGAATAGTTTGACACTCTGCAGAGGTTGTACACTTTACCCACACGACACAATCCCGACTTGTTGCCACTAGCCGTCGCTAGCATAGTACACCATTTGTTATACCGGCAGAGAGATTGTGATGAGGTCTTTCATTAGGCCAAACTTACTATGCCAAGCCCACTAGGTTTCAACACGGAAGTAACCGCAGTTCACAGACCGGGCCCCCCTTTTGTGCCGAGGATACTCCTCGCAAGGCAGCTATCCCATCTGCGGTACGGTGATGACGACAATAAGAGTGAACTAACTAATTAACCAAGCCAGTGCCCATATAGCATGTGGTTGTACTGTTATCACAATCTTCAAATCCAAGACTTATTAGGCCTCATGCGGCACGGACGACTGATTGCCCCCTTCAACCTGTGAAGGGCAGCCAATCGCTCCTTCAATCCTTGATTCAGCCGTCGCCTGCGCCAGTATTCAGATGGTAAGTTTCACCCAGAGTAGAAGAGAGTAGAGGAGATCAACAAGGGCCAATCGGCCTAGCTCAGCGATAAGTTTCAAGTTTCAATGACTGAAAGGTCATTCAACAAAGTACCTATAGGGTAATAAGCATGGCTAAGCATTTCTACTCTACCAGAATACTATAATTCTACTCAGGTGTCAATTGAATAGGCGACAAGCGGATCAAGGTAATGTGTCAATCGACATGCTAGCTACAAGAATTAAAATAGCATGCATATAGTAACCATAAAACAGAATGCAATTTTGTAAACATAGGATAAATATGATCAAAGAAGGAGGCATGCCTTCGTTGTTGAGTCCTTCTTCGGTAACCTATTTCTGTCCATGTCCAACATCGTCGTCACTCCCTACTCGTCGTAACGATAGCAAAGGACAAATAATAAATACCAAAGCAATAGAAAATCCAAATAACATCCAAAACAAATTAAGAGTGGATGGATAGCAAGATATTGATCAGATGGAGATTCCAAAAGGAGATAGCACGGTTGGAAGGTAAGTAGAGGACTCAATGAATTGACAGGGTTTAGGTTGATGATGGATAATCAAGGCTTCCCCACAAGTCTAACGTTCTAATACGAACTATGCTATTGACCACGAGTAGTTCCCGCTACACAACCTGACTATCTATAAAAGAAATTACTATATAACATACACACACGCATCAACACACATGAAATTGAACCAACCTAAGCATTATAACTAAACAATCACAACATGGTATGATAAAGGAAAACAAAGTTAACCACAAATAAATATTTACATAGAATCTAAATATTTATAATGGACAACAACAGCCAAACATATACATCAACTATATAATAATTCCAAACGAACAAACATTACAAACCATACTAGTTAAGCAATCAAACATCATTCAACAACTTGAGTTGAAATGATCTAGGTCTAGCCCTAAAACAACATTAAAATGGAATAGGATCAACTCCATTATATCAAACCAATTCATTTGCCAAACAATTAACAAGATACTATACAACACATGGAACAAATGGATGCACATCTATCCTAGGCATGATATGATTAAGAGTAACAATCAACCGAGAATAAATATTTGGATGAATCCAAATACTTATAATGGTTAACAACAATCAAAGACTAAACATAAATCATAAAAACTATTAGCAACCTTTCTATAAACGAAGACAAACCAATACTAAGGTAGAAACTAATTAATTTTTTTTAATAATAACACAGATCTCACACAAGTCATGTGAGTATAGAATCACTGGAGGTCTAAACAAATAACACAAGCATCACACATACAAGTGATCATGATAAGATACTAAACGAGGACATGGTCTTACTACTAAATAACAACTAATACCAATAACCACTAGCAGTACTATTATCACCACATGCTTACAATAACAAGGTATGATACACACACTTAGTGTGTGATCAAAGTACAACTCTACTAACATGACATATGACTCATCCCAAGCATATGATAAGTCATAGCAACAAGTATTAAAACATTCATAATACTAAAATGAGACTAAGTTAAACATCTATAAGAAACACAAGGGTTTAAATACTCAACTATAGCATATGGAACATAATAAGACAAGACAAATCACTAGCATGACTTGATCCACTGGCTTAAGCATATCACAAATGTAATAGTAAAATAAAGCAGACATGATGCGAGGCATCACACAAGATGCTACAATATGCTATTAATAGAATACAACTCCTAACTGCGAGATTACCTAGTTGATAATAACTAACCTAAAGAGCAAACACGATGTTAGCATACAACACTATACCATGCTAGTTATGATAAATAAGCACATGGAAGCATACTAAGCATGTGGGAAATTAAACAACTAGATCATCTCATCAACCAAATCAACATGTATTATAGAAGCGGGAATAACAAGATGCCATGTATTTCTATCTGGTACAACCTACAATTGCAAGTACATAAGATGCATCACTAGTCATGATCTTCTAATACATGAATTGGTACACACACACACATACCCACACACACACTATGTAGTCTAGTTATACAATCACAACATCATGGCACTATATTGAAGCAAGAAGGAATCCTACTTAATTAAAATATATGAGATCATAAACTACTAACATGTACCTCTACCAAGCAAATATTAAGCATATGATTGGTCATACAATATAAAGTAGCAATCATATAACACATACAATCAAAACATGCGTTGGACATTGAGCAAGTCCTAACATGGCATGGTAATAAACAAATGTAAATGGACACATGATAGTTAGCAAGATGATATAAACTAAATTCTATTTCACAAGAATAAATTATATATAGTAATACAAAACTAAATGATTTCATGAAGCATCTATCCATGCAATCTTGTATAACACACATTTATAAAATAAAAGGAACAACTAGCCAATAATATTCTATGCTATGAACTACAATGTACTCATATCCAAACAGTAAGGCATTTCATTCCTTATCTTGCATAAGGAATATTATGCAATAACACGTACTAAAAATGTATAAAAACCTATCATAGACATGGCATGATTTCAAACCAATCAACCAAACATGGAACATCGATGAAAATGAATATGTAATCAATATATAAGATATCCTCATTCCCAAACAAAAATGAAAATATTCAAGACATTAGGTATTGCATAATCACACAAAGGTTACAGTAATTCTACATAAACCTACGCATGGTAATAATTTGCAAAAACATGTACATATGCATATCTTAACTATGTACCACAAGAAAGAAAAATATCTATCTGAAATAACATGTGGAACAATTTTTGAATAACTATAATCGGTGAAAGAAATAAATCTAACGAGTCCTACGTTGCACTAAAATTATAAGATGAATAACATACACTTGTAGGCATATCACGAACATAATAAAATAACATACTAACAAAAAAAGTTGACCGATCAACCACTACACATGGTAGTAATACATAAGAACTAACACAAAGGTGTATCTCACTACTACATGATGCACGAAGTTATCTACAAGAAACCATACAAAACTATACTTAATAAAATAAAACACACATTCAACTTAATTGAGTAAACACAAGACACTCCTAAAATTATAATATAACTCAAGATGACTCCTAGGCATGACGAGACATAAAAAATATATTAAACTAACAAGAAAAGTTATCAAACTCAAAACACTATCAGATTTAGGCCAAACGGCTATAATTAAATCAACACTAAACATGATTACCAAACAAGTAATCTAACTCAAAACACTAAAAAGTACGCGGACATGTTGATGACATCCGTTCATGCATCGGCGTGAGTAACAACAGAGATAGGTTGAATAATGATGTCTAGGAGATACTACGAGTGATGTTGAGAAGGTGTGCATGAGGAATTGGATAGAGACTCACCGAGTTCGATGGAACGGTGTGGTGAACTTGACGAACAGTGTACACACACATGTGAAATTCTTTGCGTGTGGTCGAAGGAATGCGTTCCTTCTTTCCTGAATGGATTCACCACATCGAGGGGAACCTTCTGGCGCAAGGGCATGGATGGAGATGCTTGAAGTCGCCGGGAACACGCACATGAGTTTCTGCAGGGTGGAAGAGGAGATTGGGGCGCACCTATATGTACTAGCGGGTCTGGAAACGATGGGGAGTTGAAGCGAATTAGAGAAGAGGTTTCTTCATGGCTGTACGTTTCCTCTGCAGTGGTGTGCGTGTACGTGAGTGGAGGAGGAGACGAAGCAGTTGAGACTGGCGCTTGGAAGATGGCAAGTGGAGAGAGATAAGGCAAGGGAGGAGGCAAGGAGAGGGAATTAAGGAGGAGCCAAACCATGAGTCCATGACTGTTGTCGTTTCATGTGCGTGCGTTTTCTCTATGTACGTGTACGTTTATGTTTCTCTTCTGTAGATTGAAACGTACAGAGGGAGAGAAGAGGAGGCGCTCGCTTGGCTGGGTATTGGCCCAGTTTGGCTTTGGTCCAAGTGGAAGAGAAAGAAGAAAGGAAAAGTTGGCCTTTGGCCCATTCGGGTGTGAGAAAAAATATAGGTGGGCTTAACACAGGGAAGAGAGAGGAAAGACCTACTGTCCATGAAAATTTGGTACAAAGTTTGAGAGAGGAAAACAAATTGATTTTCCTAAGAGGAATATCTAGTAATGAAAATGTCACAGCCCCAGATCAGCCCTTGCTTCACTTTGCTTGCTCATCAAATTATCATGTTTAAATTCCTAAGAAACTTGAAATGGGGATGTTGAAACCCTAGCACCAACTGAATTCAACTAGGTTCAAACTTAAAACTTTTCAATGAACCCAAAATGCCCTTCATAAATGTTCACCATCTTTGGTCGTGGCTAAACCCTCTGCCAAAAATGGTTTCATATTTTTGGAGGCTATTCTGGATTTTTGCACCAAGCCATAAGTATTTGCATTTGGGCAATTTAAACCCTATAAATATTTTAAAATGCCCAAATAATTTTGAAGGTATTTTTAGGCTGTTGAGAATGTTTTCAAATATGCCTCTAAATATTTTCAGGTTTTTCCTAAATGGAATAGTATTTCTACTATTTCAAAACACAGAACAGAAAAAAATAAAAAGAAAATCAGGAAAGGCAGAGAGGAGAGGCACCTCACCTGGGCTTACCTGGCGCCCAGCCGGCCCAGCACTGTGCAGCCCACTAGCCCACAGTGCCAGTCATCTTCTCCACCGCGCCAAGAGGACGCGGGCGTGTGGCCGACGTGTGCGCACGGCCGTGCCGCCATGCCACCTGCCTGCCTGCCTCCGTCGAGGCCAGCGCGACGCCGCGAAGACCCCACCTCACCGCCCTGGACCTCTCTCTCTCTCTTCCCCGAACGGTCTCCCCCTCCTCTGTTATCTCCACCGAGCGCAAACGTCGCCACCGCTCGCTGCTGCCGCAGCCACCGCCTCCCCGTTGCCTCGCCGATGTGTCCACGGCCATCGCCTCATCGCCAACACCCTCTCCGCTGAGTCAAGCAACGCCGGACGCCGCCAAACGCCGCCGACGCCGTCGTCTTCAACTTTCTGCCACCCCAGATCACCGGAGATGCCCCGTCGTCGTCCGTGCCTCCCCGAGCTCGCCGTTTGCTCCCCTGCACTCGCCGTGAGCCCCTGAGCTTTTCCCCTCACCTCCCCCTCTCGCTAGCTTCCTCTAGCCACCGCCCCATGAGCTCCCGAGGCCGCCGTTCGCCATGGCCGACCTCCTGCTCACCTCTGAGCTTACCAGGCCCAGCTGTGCCGTCCACCATGCTCCTAGGCCCCCCTACACGTGGCCTAGCTACCTGGTTCCCTCGAGGGCGAGCCATAGCCCTATGCTCGTGCACCACCGAGCTCCGGCCACTGCACTTGTCGCCGCTGCCGTAGCTACGGGCCACCCTAGCTGCTGCTGCTTGCTGCACTGGATGCGGGAGAGCTCCAGCTCCCCGCGGGTGCCCTCCACCGCTCGTTTGGGCACCGGGAGAATGAACCCAACGCCCTCTGCCGTCTCTGGCTCTGCCGGCGATGAGCCGCGGGTCAACTCCGGCGAGTTGACCCGGGTTTGACCCCAGTTTGACTCCCCAGAGCCACTGACATGCGGGCCCGACCTGGCTAATTAAGTTAGGTTAGTATTAACCAAGCTAGGTTAGTTTAGTTAGACACTGACACTCGGGACCCACTGGTCAGTTTGACCCGGGCCGCCCGTTGACCTGCTGACGTCACTGATACGCCATGCTAACGCAGTTAATAATTTTCTGGATTTAAAATAATTCAGAAAATCCAGAAAATTGCCTAAACTTCTAAAATTCATAGTAATTCAACCGTAACTCCAAATGAAATAAATTATATATGAAAAATTATCAAAAAATCGAATCTATCCGTTTATGCTACTTTCATGCATGTTCAACCAACTTATACCCCCTGTACAAGTGAAAACATGATAATGGCATTTTAAATACCCCTTATGGAGTTTGCATATGAACCCTTGGTTCATATGGACTTCATTTAAATTGTTGCTAGATGCATTAGTACAAATCATAGCATATTTCCATGTCACGATCATGCATCATTGTCGCATTTGCATTGATTGTGTTCTTTCTGTGTTTGCCGGTGATTGTCCCCTCTCGATAGACGTGGTTTCGACGATGAGATCGATGACACCGATGAAGAACTATATTATCTTCAGAAGTGCCAAGCAATCAAAACCCCCTTGTTCATTCCGATACAATCCCACTCTCTCGCTCCTGCTCTCTTTTACTGCATTAGGACAACAATGATTCAACTGTTACTTGCTGCGATAGTTGAACCCCTTTATCCTCTGCATGACCTGTCATTGCCACAGTAAATAGATGAAACCCACTAGCATGAGTAGGAGTTGTTTGAGCCCTGATGTGCCTACTCATTCATGCTTGTTTGTCATGCCTGCTACTGCTTAGAGTTGAGTCAGGTCTGATTCATCAGGGATGAATTGGAACAGTGATGAACATGTCCTACTGTGTGTGAGCTAAGTGTGTGAACACGATTTGGTAAAGGTAGCGGTGAGAGGCCATGTAGGAGTACATGGTGGGTTGTCTCATTGAAACCGTCCTTAGGAACTGAGTTCTGTGTTTGTGATCCATGAACAACTACTACCACGCATTGGGCCCGAAACCAATGGACCCTCTCGACTTATTAACTGCCCTTGTCCTCTGTCCAGGAGTTGCAACTAGTTTCTAGTGTTTATAGGATATGTGTTGGCAGCCGTGCGTAGCGCTGACCCTAGGGGTGGGCTATGATGCGGTAGATACACCGTGGCACGGTGTACCGGGCGCCCGTTTGGTGTCTCGGGAACCCTGCACACATCGTTTGGGGCTGTGAGCAAAACTCCGGCCGGATCTCCTCGCGGATGGTACCCGAATAGGCGATAAACCTGGACTAGAGACTTGTGTGGTTAGTCAGGTCGTGGCCGACTCCCTCGCCAGGCTTCCGCTTGAAGGTTGCCGAGATACACGACGTGTACATGGTGGCAAGTGGCGAGAGCGTGTGTGAAGAAGTACACCCCTGCAGGGTTAACATCATCTATTCGAATAGCCGTGTCTGCGGTAAACGACTTCTGGGTTGCCTATAACAGTTCATAGACAAGTGAAAGTGGATACTCTAAAATGCGCAAGATAAGCGTGAGTGCTATGGATGGCGTTCTCGTAGGGAGACGGGAGTGGATCCATAGTGGTGTATTGATATGGTGAATATGTGGACTCGTGTGCGCCACCTCAAAAGAGTTGCTTGCAGTCGTAGTTCATGTTAGCCACTGAGTCAAAGCTGGCTTGCTGCAGTTAAACTCCACTACCCCTTTGTTGATACCGATGCATATGTAGTTAGTTCTAATGTAAGTCTTGCTGGGTACATTTGTACTCACGTTTTCTTAATTTATGTTTTGCAGAGAGACTTCAGTCTCGCTAGTAGTTCCACGTGGACTTCGATGTTTAGCTTGATATCTCAGCTACGATCTTGTGCCCTCGACAGGATCTGGTAGATAGTCAGGCTTCTCAGCCTTTTTCATTTGTAGATGTCTGTACCCAGACATGTTAAGCTTTCGCATGTGCCTTGATTGTATGCTCTGAATGATGGGTCATGAGACCCATGTTTGTAATATCTCGCTCCTCGGAGCCTAATGAATAAATACTTTGAGTCGTAGAGTCTTGTTGTGATGCCATGTTGTATTACACATATCGAGCATATTGTGTGTATGATTGAAATGCTTGGTATGTGTGGGATCTGACAACCTAGTTGTTTATCCTTGGTAGCCTCTCTTATGGGGAAATGTAGTCTTGTGCTTCCATGAGCCATAGTAGTCCGCTACAGCCCGGTTCACCGGAGTCCTGCTAGCCCAGCACTACTGCTCCGAAACACTTGACTGGCCGGCATGTGATTCACTTCGTTCCTGTGTCTGTCCCTTCGGGGAAATGTCACGCGGTGACATCCGGAGTCCTGCCTAGCCTGCTACAGCCCGGTTCACCGGAGTCCTGTTAGCCCAGTGCTACAGCCCGGATTCGCACGCTGCTGACCAACATGCTCGATGTTGTTTCATGTATGTCTGTTCCCGTAAGTTAGTGCCACTTTGGGTTCACGACTAGTCATGTCGGCCCGGGTTCTTTGTCATATGGATGCTAGCGACACTATCATATACATGAGCCAAAAGGCGCAAACGGTCCCGGGCCAGGTAAGGTGGCACCCGTGGGAATACCGTGCGTGAGGCCGCAAAGTGATATGGGGTGTTACATGCTAGATCAGTGTGACTTAGGATCGGGGTCCTGACAGCGTTGGTATTAGAGACTGACTGCATGTAGGATTACCAAGCCAAACTGGTCAAAGTTGTGTCTAGAAATGCTTTAGTTATGTAAGGGAATTGATTGTGGAAGGGAACGTATGGCTCTTTTTACTCCTTATACCTTATGCCTTCTGATCTGAGTCATCCTCTTCTTTTATACGGGGATTAAGAACTAGGCTTCTCTTCTATCTCTTAGGATGACGTGTTACTAAACCGTAGTTGCCTAGGATTGTTGAGTTCAAGCCTCAGTTCAGTTCCTACTACTTCCATATGTTCATAGCTGGCCTCAGAACCTTGACATTGTGATGTTGAGTGGTTATGCCACCATATTGCAGGATGTCTCAAATATTTTTGAGCATTTACAGCCGTTATGCTGTCCGAGTCATCCCAGGTCTCTACATAGTCTGATGCATTTGCAAATCCATTCTTTCCGTTCCCGATGTCCCTTGGGGCCAGTTCAACCACACTAATCGATGAGTTGAGGTACTCTATTGCCTTGACATATATGTTGGAGCTATTATTATGACCCTAGGTGTCTTAGGGAGTCACCTAGTAATCTAGCAATGCTTTGTATTCCCTGTGTGATGATTCTGGCCATTAATCCCGAAGCATCCCGTGATGCCATTAGTTAGTAGGCATTCTATTCCTGGGTTTTTGAACCCGAGATTCACCCTACTTACTTCATGTTGATAGTGTTTGCTCGTTCCTTTAGGTTATTAGTAACCTTTGCATTAGTCCTCGAGGTCAGTGGTATTTCCTTCTTCCAAATACTATGAAACACTTATGGTAGAAGTTTGTTGGATCAAAAGATCACAATCAGAGTGGTCTTTATGAGTTCTTCGTTCTACATTGTGAATCTGCCAGTTCTACCTTTCTGCATGGTTTATCCGGAAGAAATGTTGAGCTTGCTCGACATACTAATCCATGCATCCACAACTCAGAAAATCATATGTTCTTTGAGTTGTCCCTCATTAGTTGTTTTTTTACCTCCGTCTATCAATTTGTAGTCAGGAGTAGTCATGCACTCGTGTTATCGATGCCTATTACTCTTGTGGTTCATCAAGCCATTCTATTCCAGAATGACTAGGAGAAACAGACTCCAGTACCTCATCCATATCCAGGATTGGGTCAAAGCAGTTGTAATCCGCAAATCAAATGCCAATCCAGCTTTTGATTCTGTTCTACCTTGGAGTATTATCATCTTTGTATCAAGAATGTCATGGAAATTGCACACCATCCTATGAACTCTTGATACAGTGATACTTCTTGCCATCATTATTCATTACTTGGTCCCCATGTTATCCGACAAGTGAATCATGATGCATGAAATCTATACTCCTAGCAACTCCTTTGCTTGGTAGTTAATGGACAGTAATTTCATTCTTAGCGTGTTGGTTACTGAATCATCATCCTAAGATTGATCGTGCTACCTAGCCTTATTCCCAGTGCACTTTTCGATCAATGAGTTAGGATTGTGTCAATCCCTCGCTCTTTTGATCATATCATCTTGCCTTGAAAGCAAGATTGCTCCCGAGCTTAATAACATTTCGGTGGTTCATGATTTTCTGAATATCTTCTCGGAAGTGTTACCAGGTTGTCACCTGACCGCTATGTTGAGTTCGTGATCAAGTTGGTTTCTTGTAAACCACTCCTCCAAGAATCCGTGTTGGATACCCCCGAGCTAGTTGGTTAAGCTAAACAACAACTTGGAGAGTTGGAAGATAAAAGCTTGTCTGACTTAGTTCGTGTTAAGGGATAACTTTTATGTGTGTGTGTGTGTGTTGAAGAAAGATAAAATCTTCATCGATTGGTCCTCGTGATAAGTTATTGGATCTATTATCTTATCCAAACTTTGATTTGAGTGTGGGTTATCATCAAATCAAATCAGAATCAACAATAATCGTAATGTTGTCTTACTCGTGGTTGATCCCTCGAGCATACACCATTACATCTTTTGGTTTGGCCAATACTATCACATTGTTCACATGATGGTGGAAGTCTAGTGATATGGAAATTCCGATGAGTTGCTATTGAGCCCATCAGCAGCATTTTGTCTCCTCCATGATTCATGTTGAACATCTAAGTTAGAGTTGGAAACTTTGAAAGCATTTTCTTTGTGCTAGCTCATGAAGTTTATGTTTGGATGAGAGAAGTGACTTTCTCTAATTCATGTGCACTTGATGCAAGTTGCCACCGTGAATTCTAGAAAGCTTGTTTTTGCCTCCTCCGGAATCATCCCAAGTTAGCCACGCATATGTGTGAAGTACTCTATGGTTTGATAGGTTGGCCGCCTCCACTCCATATGTGTCCCTAGCATACCAAGCCACTGACTGATTTGTTCTAGGAAAAGGAGTTAAGTGCTAATCCATGGTAATGCACAAGACTTCGATATCCTTGATGATGGTTCCCCACCTGAACTCGGTAGTGTTTTATTATAAGACTACTATGTGGTCATTCCTGTCTTGGACAACATGCTCACATGTGTGTAGCAGAACCAACTCATTTTGGAGCTTACTATCGTAGTTCATTTCCTGAGAATATCGCAACGTCATCTCGTCGATTTGTGTTGCAAACTTTCTTTTCAGACATGCTGAGTCTGAAGTATCCTATCACCAACCAGATCTGAATCTCAGGCAGATATTGTTGGGGAACGTTGCAGAAAACAAAAATTTTCCTACGGCTTCACCAAGATCCATCTATGAGTTGATCTAGCAATGAGTGATCGGATGCATCTACATACCTTTGTAGATGGCAAGCGGAAGCATTCAAAGAACGGGGATGAGGTAGTCGAACACGACGTGATCCAAATCACCAGAGATCCTAGCACCGAACGGACGGTACCTCCACGTTCAACACACGTACGGTCAGCGTAACGTCTCCTTCTTCTTGATCCAGCAATGGGGAAGGAGAAGTTGATGAATATCCAACAGCACGACGGCGTGGTGGTGGATGCAGGGCGTCACAGTAGCAGGGCTTCGCCTATACTACGAGAGAGAGATGTAACAGGGGAGAGGGAGGCGCCAAAAGGCTGAGGTATGATGTCCTCCATCTCCCCCACTATATATAGGGGTGTCTAGGGGGGAGGCCGGCCCTAGGAGATCCAATCTCCTAGGGGGGCGGCGGCCAAGGGGTGGGGGGCTTGCCCCCCAAGCAAGGGGGCGCCCCCTTTTAGGGTTTCCCCAAACCCTAGGCGCATGGGCCCTTTTGGGGCTGGTGCCCTTGGCCCATATAGGCCAAGGCGCACCCCCTACAGCCCATGTGGCCCCCGGGGCAGGTGGCCCCACCCGGTGGGCCCCCGGGACCCTTCCGGTGGTCCCGGTACAATACCGGTGACCCCGAAACTTGTCCCGATGGCCGAAATAGCACTTCCTATATATAACTCTTTACCTCCGGACCATTCCGGAACTCCTCGTGATGTACGGGATCTCATCCGGGACTCCAAACAACATTCGGGTTACTGCATATACATATCTTCACAACCCTAGCGTCACCGAACCTTAAGTGTGTAGACCCTACGGGTTCGGGAGACAGGCAGACATGACCGAGACGACTCTCCGATCAATAACCAACAGCGGGATCTGGATACCCATGTTGGCTCCCACATGCTCCATGATGATCTCATCGGATGAACCACGATGTCGAGGATTCAAGCAACCCCGTATGCAATTCCCTTTGTCAATCGATATGTTACTTGCCCGAGATTCGATCGTCGGTATCCCAATACCTCGTTCAATCTCGTTACCGGCAAGTCACTTTACTCGTACCGTAATGCATGATCCCGTGACCAGACATTTGGTTACTTTGAGCTCATTATGATAATGCATTACTGAGTGGGCCTAGTGATACCTCTCCGTCATACAGAGTGACAAATCCCAGTCTTGATCCGTGTCAACCCAACAGATACTTTTGGAGATACCCGTAGTCTACCTTTATAGTCATCCAGTTACGTTGTGACGTTTGGTATACCCAAAGCACTCCTACGGTATCCGGGAGTTACACGATCTCATGGTCTAAGGAAAAGATACTTGACATTGGAAAAACTCTAGCAAACGAACTATACGATCTTTATGCTATGTTTAGGATTGGGTCTTGTCCATCACATCATTCTCCTAATGATGTGATCTCGTTATCAATGACATCCAATGTCCATAGTCAGGAAACCATGACTATCTGTTGATCAACGAGCTAGTCAACTAGAGGCTTACTAGGGACATGTTGGTGTCTGTTATTCACACATGTATTACGATTTTCGGATAACACAATTATAGCATGAATAAATACAATTATCATGAACAAGGAAATATAATAATAATGCTTTTATTATTGCCTCTAGGGCATATTTCCAACAGTCTCCCACTTGCACTAGAGTCAATAATCTAGTTACATTGTGATGAATCGAACACCCATGGAATTCTGGTGTTGATCATGTTTTGCCCTAGGGAGAGGTTTAGTCAACGGATCTGCTACATTCAGGTCCGTATGTACTTTACAAATCTCTATGTCTCCATCTTGAACATTTTCACGAATGGAGTTGAAGCGACGCTTGATGTGCCTTGTCTTCTTGTGAAACCTGGGCTCCTTGGCAAGTGCAATAGCTCCAGTGTTGTCACAAAAGAGTTTGATTGGCCCCGACGCATTGGGTATGACTCCTAGGTCGGTGATGAACTCCTTCACCCATATTGCTTCATGTGCTGCCTCCGAGGCTGCCATGTACTCCGCTTCACATGTAGATCCCGCCACGACGCTCTGCTTGCAACTGCACCAGCTTACTGCCCCACCATTCAAAATATACACGTATCCGGTTTGTGACTTAGAGTCATCCAGATCTGTGTCGAAGCTAGCGTCGACGTAACCCTTTACGACGAGCTCTTCGTCACCTCCATAAACGAGAAACATTTCCTTAGTCCTTTTCAGGTACTTCAGGATATTCTTGACCGCTGTCCAGTGTTCCTTGCCGGGATTACTTTGGTACCTTCCTACCAAACTTACAGCAAGGTTTACATCAGGTCTGGTACACAACATGGCATACATAATAGAACCTATGGCTGAGGCATAGGGGATGACACTCATCTCTTCTACATCTTCTGCCGTGGTCGGACATTGAGCTGAGCTCAATTTCATACCTTGTAACACAGGCAAGAACCCCTTCTTAGATTGATCCATATTGAACTTCTTCAATATCTTATCAAGGTATGTGCTTTGTGAAAGACCTATGAGGCGTCTTGATCTATCTCTATAGATCTTGATGCCTAATACATAAGCAGCTTCTCCAAGGTCCTTCATTGAAAAACTCTTATTCAAGTAGGCCTTGATGCTGTCCAAGAGTTCTATATCATTTCCCATCAAAAGTATGTCATCTACATATAATATGAGAAATGCTACAGAGCTCCCACTCACTTTCTTGTAAACGCAGGCTTCTCCATAAGTCTGCGTAAACCCAAACGCTTTGATCATCTCATCAAAGCGAATGTTCCAACTCCGAGATGCTTGCACCAACCCATAAATCGAGCGTTGGAGCTTGCACACTTTGTCAGCATTCTTAGGATCGACAAAACCTTCCGGCTGCATCATATACAATTCTTCCTTAAGGAAACCATTAAGGAATGCCGTTTTGACGTCCATTTGCCATATCTCATAATCGTAAAATGCGGCAATTGCTAACATGATTCGGACGGACTTTAGCTTCGCTACCGGTGAGAAAGTCTCATCGTAGTCAACCCCTTAAACTTGTCGATAACCCTTAGCGACAAGCCGAGCTTTATAGATGGTCACATTACCATCCGCGTCTGTCTTGTTCTTAAAGATCCATTTATTTTCTATGGCTCGCCGTTCAACGGGCAAGTCAGTCAAAGTCCATACTTTGTTTTCATACATGGATCCTATCTCAGATTTCATGGCTTCTAGCCATTTGTCGGAATCCGGGCCCGCCATCGCTTCTTCATAGTTTGAAGGTTCACCATTGTCTAACAACATGATTTCCAAGACAGGGTTGCCGTACCACTCTGGTGCGGAACGTGTCCTTGTGGACCTTCGAATTTCAGTAGGAGCTTGATCAGAAGTATCTTGATCATTATCATTAACTTCCTCTCTAGTCGGTGCAGGCACCTCAAGAACATTTTCTTGAGTTGCGCCATTTTCCGGTTCAAGAGGTAATACTTCATCAAGTTCTACTTTCCTCCCACTTACTTCTTTCGAGAGAAACTCTTTCTCTAGAAAGAATCCATTCTTGGCAACAAAGATCTTGCCTTCGGATCTGAGGTAGAAGGTATACCCAACAGTTTCTTTAGGGTATCCTATGAAGACGCATTTTTCCGACTTGGGTTCGAGCTTTTCAGGTTGAAGTTTCTTGACATAAGCATCGCATACCCAAACTTTTAGAAACGACAGCTTAGGTTTCTTCCCAAACCATAATTCATACGGTGTCGTCTCAACGGATTTCGACGGAGCCCTATTTAAAGTGAATGCGGCAGTCTCTAAAGCATAGCCCCAAAAATATAGCGGTAAATCGGTAAGAGACATCATAGATCGCACCATATCTAATAAAGTGCGATTACGACGTTCGGACACACCATTACGCTGAGGTGTTCCAGGCGGCGTGAGTTGTGAAACTATTCCACATTTTCTTAAGTGTGTGCCAAATTCGTGACTCAAGTATTCTCCTCCACGATCTGATCGTAGAAACTTGATCTTCCTGTCACGTTGATTCTCAACCTCACTCTGAAATTCCTTGAACTTTTCAAAGGTTTCAGACTTGTGTTTCATTAAGTAGATATACCCATATCTACTCAAGTCATCAGTGAGGGTGAGAACATAACGATAGCCACCGCGAGCCTCAACGCTCATTGGACCGCACACATCAGTATGTATGATTTCCAATAAGTTGGTTGCTCGCTCCATTGTTCCTGAGAACGGAGTCTTGGTCATTTTACCCATGAGGCATGGTTCGCACGTGTCAAATGATTCATAATCAAGAGACTCTAAAAGTCCATCAGCATGGAGCTTCTTCATGCGTTTGACACCTATGTGACCAAGGCGGCAGTGCCACAAATATGTGGGACTATCATTATCAACCTTACATCTTTTGGTACTCACACTATGAATATGTGTAGCGTTACGCTCGAGATTCATTAAGAATAAACCATTCACCATAGGAGCATGACCATAAAACATATCTCTCATATAAATAGAACAACCATTATTCTCGGATTTAAATGAGTAGCCATCTCGAATTAAACGAGATCCCGATACAATGTTCATGCTCAAAGCTGGCACTAAATAACAATTATTAAGGTTTAAAACTAATCCCGAAGGCAAATATAGAGGTAGCGTGCCGACGGCGATCACATTGACCTTGGAACCATTCCCGACGCGCATCGTCACCTCATCCTTTGCCAGTCTTCGCTTATTCCGCAGCCCCTGCTTTGAGTTACAAATGTGAGCAACTGCACCGGTATCAAATACCCAGGAGCTACTACGGGTACTAGTAAGGTACACATCAATTACATGTATATCATACATACCTTTTGTTTTGCCGGCCTTCTTGTCTGCTAAGTATTTGGGGCAGTTCCGCTTCCAGTGACCACTTCCCTTGCAATAAAAGCACTCAGTCTCGGGCTTGGGTCCATTCTTTGGCTTCTTCCCAGCAGCTTGCTTGCCGGCCGCGGCAACTCCCTTGCCGTCCTTCTTGAAGTTCTTTTTACCCTTGCCCTTCTTGAACTTTGTGGTTTTATTGACCATCAACACTTGATGTTCCTTCTTGACTTCTACCTCTGCTGATTTCAGCATTGCAAATACCTCAGGAATGGTCTTTTCCATCCCCTGCATATTGAAGTTCATCACAAAGCTCTTGTAGCTTGGTGGAAGCGACTGGAGGATTCTGTCAATGACCGCATCATCCGGGAGATTAACTCCCAGCTGAGTCAAGCGGTTATGTAACCCAGACATAGTGAGTATGTGCTCACTGACAGAACTATTTTCCTCCATCTTACAGCTAAAGAATTTGTCAGAGACTTCATATCTCTCGACCCGGGCATGAGCTTGAAAAACCATTTTCAGCTCTTCGAACATCTCATATGCTCCATGTCTCTCAAAACGCTTTTGGAGCCCTGGCTCTAAACTGTAAAGCATGCCGCACTGAACGAGGGAGTAGTCATCAACACGTGTCTGCCAAGCGTTCATAACGTCTTGGTTCTATGGGACAGGCGGGTCACCTAGCGGTGCTTGTAGGACATAATCTTTCTTGGCAGCTATGAGGATGATCCTCAGGTTCCGGACCCAGTCCGTATAGTTGCTGCCATCGTCTTTCAGCTTGGTTTTCTCTAGAAACGCGTTGAAGTTGAGGACTACGTTGGCCATTTGATCTACAAGACATATTGTAAATATTTTAGACTAAGTTCATGATAATTAAGTTCATCTAATCAAATTATTCAATGAACGCCCACTTAGATAGACATCCCTCTTCTAGTCATCTAAGTATAACATGATCCGAGTCAACTAGGCCGTGTCCGATCATCACGTGAGACGGACTAGTCAACGTCGGTGAACATCTGCATGTTGATCGTATCTTCTATACGACTCATGCTCGACCTTTCGGTCTTCTGTGTTCCGAGGCCATGTCTGTACATGCTAGGCTCGTCAAGTCAACCTAAGTGTTTGCATGTGTAAATCTGTCTTACACACGTTGTATGTGAACGTTTGGATCAAACACCCGATCATCACGTGGTGCATTGAAACAACGAACTGTCGCAACGGTGCACAGTTAGGGGGAACACTTCTTGAAATTATTATGAGGGATCATCTTATTTACTACCGTCGTTCTAAGTAAACAAGATGCAAAACATGATAAACATCACATGCAATCAAATAATAAACGTGACATGATATGGCCAATATCACATAGCTCCTTTGATCTCCATCTTGGGGCTCCATGATCATCTTGTCACCGGCTTGACACCATGATCTCCATCATCATGATCTCCATCATCGTGTCTCCATGAAGTTTCTTGCCAACTATTACTTCTACTACTATGGCTAACGCGTTTAGCAATAAAGTAAAGTAATTTACATGGTGTTTCTCAATGACACGCAGGTCATACAAAAATAAAGACAACTCCTATGGCTCCTGCCGGTTGTCATACTCATCGACATGCAAGTCGTGATTCCTATTACAATAGCATGAACAACTCATACATCATATATAGATCATTCATCATTCATCACAACTTTGGCCATATCATATCACAAAGCACTTGCTGCAAAAACAAGTTAGACGTCCTCTAATTGTTGTTGCAAGTTTTACGTGGCTGAATTAGGGTTCTAGCAAGAACGTTTTCTTACCTACGTGAAAGCCACAACGTGATTTGTGAACTTCTATTTACCCTTCATAAGGACCCTTTTCATCGAATCCGCTCCAACTAAAGTAGGAGAGACCGACACCCGCCGGCCACCTTATGCAACTAGTGCATGTTAGTCGGTGGAACCGGTCTCACGTAAGCATACGTGTAAGGTTGGTCCGGGCCGCTTCATCCCACAATACCGTTGAAGCAAGATAAGACTAGTAGCAGCAAGAAAGTTGACAACATCTATGCCCACAACAAATTGTGTTCTACTCGCGCAAGAAGAACTACGCATAGACCTAGCTCATGATGCCACTGTTGGGGAACGTTGCAGAAAACAAAAATTTTCCTACGGCTTCACCAAGATCCATCTATGAGTTCATCTAGCAACGAGTGATCGGATGCATCTACATACCTTTGTAGATGGCGAGCGGAAGCGTTCAAAGAACGGGGATGAGGTAGTCGAACACGACGTGATCCAAATCACCGGAGATCCTAGCACCGAACGGACGGTACCTCCGCGTTCAACACATGTACGGTCAGCGTAACGTCTCCTTCTTCTTGATCCAGCAAGGGGGAAGGAGAAGTTGATGAATATCCAACAGCACGACGGCGTGGTGGTGGATGCAGGGCGTCACAGTAGCAGGGCTTCGCCTATACTACGAGAGAGAGATGTAACAGGGGAGAGGGAGGCGCCAAAAGGCTGAGGTATGATGTCCTCCATCTCCCCCACTATATATAGGGGTGTCTAGGGGGGAGGCCAGCCCTAGGAGATCCAATCTCCTAGGGGGGCGGCGGCCAAGGGGTGGGGGGCTTGCCCCCCAAGCAAGGGGGCGCCCCCTTTTAGGGTTTCCCCCAAACCCTAGGCACATGGGCCCTTTTGGGGCTGGTTCCCTTGGCCCATATAGGCCAAGGCGCACCCCCTACAGCCCATGTGGCCCCCGGGGCAGGTGGCCCCACCCGGTGGACCCCCGGGACCCTTCCGGTGGTCCCGGTACAATACCGGTGACCCCGAAACTTGTCCCGATGGCCGAAATAGCACTTCCTATATATAACTCTTTACCTCCGGAGCATTCCGGAACTCCTCGTGACGTCCGAGATCTCATCCGGGACTCCGAACAACATTCGGGTTACTGCATATACATATCTTCACAACCCTAGCATCACCGAACCTTAAGTGTGTAGACCCTACGGGTTTGGGAGACAGGCAGACATGACCGAGACGACTCTCCGGTCAATAACCAACAGCGGGATCTGGATACCCATGTTGGCTCCCACATGCTCCACGATGATCTCATCGGATGAACCACGATGTCGAGGATTCAAGCAACCGCGTATGCAATTCCCTTTGTCAATCGATATGTTACTTGCCCGAGATTCGATCGTCGGTATCCCAATACCTCGTTCAATCTCGTTACCGGCAAGTCACTTTACTCGTACCGTAATGCATGATCCTGTGACCAGACATTTGGTTACTTTGAGCTCATTATGATGATGCATTACTGAGTGGGCCCAGTGATACCTCTCCGTCATACGGAGTGACAAATCCCAGTCTTGATCCGTGTCAACCCAACAGATACTTTCGGAGATACCCGTAGTCTACCTTTATAGTCACCCAGTTACGTTGTGACGTTTGGTATACCCAAAGCACTCCTACGGTATCCGGGAGTTACACGATCTCATGGTCTAAGGAAAAGATACTTGACATTGGAAAAACTCTAGCAAACGAACTATACGATCTTTATGCTATGTTTAGGATTGGGTCTTGTCCATCACATCATTCTCCTAATGATGTGATCTCGTTATCAATGACATCCAATGTCCATAGTCAGGAAACCATGACTATCTGTTGATCAACGAGCTAGTCAACTAGAGGCTTACTAGGGACATGTTGGTGTCTGTTATTCACACATGTATTACGATTTCCGGATAACACAATTATAGCATGAATAAAGACAATTATCATGAACAAGGAAATATAATAATAATGCTTTTATTATTGCCTCCAGGGCATATTTCCAACAGATATGATGGTTGGAACATTCCCAACAGTTGCATTTTGTTCCCAGCTTGCACCACCTTTGTGCCAATTTCCCATGGGCTGCCCTCCTCAGCACTTGTTCTCCAAGATCATCTTCAAAAGTGGACTTACCATGGGTCCCATCCATTTCCGATGATAAGAAAAATCATCCATTGCGTTGTCTTCAACAAGGTAGTCCACATCATCTATTCTGGTCAGGGTATGTCATTCTTTCAAACTCCTTCAAACGATTGCTCGAGATTTTTCCCTAGGCTGGTATAGAGAATTTTATTAGTCTCTGGATCAAAAGTAATTCTTTTTGCCACTTAAGGGATAATTCTACGAGTCATCCTTCTCTAGGGTGTCTCATTATGGTATCATGGCAACTCAAATCCTCGCTACGTTGACAACCGTTCACCACCCTCTTAGGTGTGGAATTGTTGTCTACCTAGTGAACCCTCGTCATCTGTTCCACCTCATCCCTCTAGATGTGTGCTTCGTGTCTCAGCTCGAGAGATGTTGCTATGTCTCATTCTGTGAGTTGATCCTAAGTTGTTCGATCTTCGAGAAGATCGATCTTTCTAGAGTCTTCCCTGTCCTCTCGTTGTCATGTTAGCTGGAGTTCTCAGAGCAAGACATCGAGACAAAGATGGTGATCATATCAACGTTCTTATGAAGTGCAACCTGGATCGTGAAGATCGTGTTAGCTAGTGTCCCCTCTGTCTTCTTACCTCACGTCTTGAATCTCGGGACGAGATTCTTGTTTAGTGGGGGTGAGCTGTCACAGCCCCAGATCAGCCCTTGCTTGACTTTGCTTGCTCATCATATTATCATGTTTAAATTCCTAAGAAACCTGAAATGGGGATGTTGAAACCCTAGCACCAACTGAATTCAATTAGGTTCAAACTTAAAAGTTTTCAATGAACCCAAAATGCCCTTCATCAATGTTCACCATCTTTGGTCCTGGCTAAACCCTCTGCCAAAAATGGTTTCATATTTTTGGAGGCTATTCTGGATTTTTGCACCAAGCCATAAGTATTTGCATTTGGGAAATTTAAACCCTATAAATATTTTAAAATGCCCAAATAATCTTGAAGGTATTTTTAGGCTGTTGAGAATATTTTCAAATGTGCCTCTGAATGTTTTCAGGTTTTTCCTAAATGGAATAGTATTTCTACTATTTCAAAACACAGAACAGAAACAAATAAAAACAAAATCAGGAAAGGCAGAGAGGAGAGACACCTCACCTGGGCTTACCTGGCGCCCAGCCGGCCCAGCATTGTGCAGCCCACTAGCCCACAGTGCTAGTCATCTTCTCCACCGCGCCAAGAGGACGCAGGCGTTTGGCCGACGCGTGCGCACGGCCGTGCCACCATGCCACCTGCCTTCCTGCCTCCATCGAGGCTAGCGCGACGCCGCGAAGACCCCACCTCACCCGCCCTGGACCTCTCTCTCTCTTCCCCGAACGGTCTCCCCCTCCTCTGTTCTCTCCACCGAGCGCAGCCGTCGCCACCGCTCGCTGCTGCCGCAGCCACCGCCTCCCCCTTGCCTCGCCGACGTGTCCACGGCCATCGACTCGTCGCCAACACCCTCTCCGCTGAGTCAAGCAACGCCGGACGCCGCCGACGCCGTCGTCTTCAACTTTCTGCCTCCCAGATCACCGGAGATGCCCCATCGTCGTCAGTGCCTCCCCGAGCTCGCCGTTTGCTCCCCTGCACTCCCCGTGATCCCCTGAGCTTTTCCCCTCACCTCCCCCTCTCGCTAGCTTCCTCTAGCCGCCGCCCCATGAGCTTCCGAGGCCGCCGTCCTCCATGGCCGACCTCCTGCTCACCTCTGAGTTTACCAGGCCCAGCTGTGCCATCCACCATGCTCCTAGGCCCCCCTAGACGCGGCCTAGCTACCTGGTTCCCTCGAGGGCGAGCCATAGCCCTATGCTCGTGCACCACCGAGCTCCGGCCACCGCACTTGTCGCCGCTGCCATCGCTACGGGCCACCCTAGCTGCTGCTGCTTGCTGCACTGGATGCGGGAGAGCTCCAGCTCCCCGCGGGTGCCCTCCGCCGCTCGTTTGGGCACCGGGAGAATGAACCCGACGCCCTCCGCCGTCTCTGGCTCCGCCGGCGACGAGCCGCGGGTCAACTCCGGCGAGTTGACCCGGGTTTGACCCTAGTTTGACTCCCTAGAGCCACTGACTTGCGGGCCCGGCCCGGCTAATTAAGTTAGGTTAGTATTAACTAAGCTAGGTTAGTTTAGTTAGACACTGACACTCGGGACCCACTGGTCAGTTTGACCTGGGCCGCCCGTTGACCTGCTGACGTCACTGATACGCCATGCTGACGCGGTTAATAATTTTCTGGATTTAAAATAATTCAGAAAATCCAGAAAATTGCCTAAACTTCTAAAATTCATAGTAATTCAACCGTAACTCCAAATGAAATAAATTATATATGAAAAATTATCAAAAAAATCCAATCTATCCATTTATGCTACTTTCGTGCATGTTCAACCAACTTATACCCCCTGACAAGTGAAAACATGATGATGGCATTTTAAATACCCCTTATGGAGTTTGCATATGAACCCTTGGTTCATATGGACTTCATTTAAATTGTTGCTAGATGCATTAGTACAAATCATAGCATATTTCCATGTCATGATCATGCATCATATTGTCGCATTTGCATTGATTGTGTTCTTTCTGTGTTTGCCGGTGATTGTCCCCTCTCGATAGACGTGGTTTCGACGATGAGATCGATGACACCGATGAAGAACTATATTATCTTCAGAAATGCCAGGCAAGCAAAACCCCCTTGTTCATTCTGATACAATCCCACTCTCTTACTCCTGCTCTCTTTTACTGCATTAGGACAACAACAATTCAACTATTACTTACTGTGATAGTTGAACCCCTTATCCTCTGCATGACCTGTCATTGCCACAGTAAATAGATGAAACCCACTAGCATGAGTAGGAGTTGTTTGAGCCCTGATGTGCCTACTCATTCATGCTTGTTTGTCATGCCTGCTACTGCTTAGAGTTGAGTCAGGTCTGATTCATCGGGGATGAATTGGAACAGTGATGAACATGTCCTACTTTGTGGGAGCTAAGTGTGTGAACACGATTTGGTAAAGGTAGCGGTGAGAGGCCATGTAGGAGTACATGGTGGGTTGTCTCATTGAAACCGTCCTTAGGAACTGAGTTCTTTGTTTGTGATCCATGAACAGCTACTACCACACATTGGGCCCGAAACCAATGGACCCTCTCGACTTATTAACTGCCCTTGTCCTCTGTCCAGGAGTTGCAACTAGTTTCTGGTGTTTATAGGATATGTGTTGGCGGCCGTGCATAGCACTGACCCTAGGGGTGGGCTATGATGCGGTAGATACACCGTGGCACGGTGTACCGGGCGCCCGTTTGGTGTCTCGGGAACCCTGCACACATCGTTTGGGGCTGTGAGCAAAACTCCGGCCGGATCTCCTCGCGGATGGTACCCGAATAGGCGATAAACCTGGACTAGAGACTTGTGTGGTTAGTCAGGTCGTGGCCGACTCCCTCGCCAGGCTTCCGCTTGAAGGTTGCCGAGATACACGACGTGTACATGGTGGTAAGTGGCGAGAGCGTGTGTGAAGAAGTACACCCCTGCAGGGTTAACATCATCTATTCGAATAGCCGTGTCCGCGGTAAAGGACTTCTGGGTTGCCTATAACCGTTCATAGACAAGTGAAAGTGGATACTCTAAAATGCGCAAGATAAGCGTGAGTGCTATGGATGGCGTTCTCGTAGGGAGACGGGAGAGGATCCATAGTGGTGTATTTATATGGTGAATACGTGGACTCGTGTGCGCCACCTCAAAAGAGTTGCTTGCAGTCGTAGTTCGTGTTAGCCACTGAGTCAAAGCTGGCTTGCTGCAGTTAAACTCCACTACCCCTTTGTTGATACCGATGCATATGTAGTTAGTTCTGATGTAAGTCTTGCTGGGTACATTTGTACTCACGTTTGCTTAATTTATGTTTTGCAGAGAGACTTCAGTCTCGCTAGTAGTTCCACGTGGACTTCGACGTTTAGCTTGATACCTCAGCTACGATCTTGTGCCCTCGACAGGATCTGGTAGATAGTCAGGCTTCTCAGCCTTTTTCATTTGTAGATGTCTGTACCCAGACATGTTAAGCTTCCGCATGTGCCTTGATTGTATGCTCTGAATGATGGGTCATGAGATCCATGTTTGTAATATCTCGCTCCTCGGAGCCTAATGAATAAATACTTTGCGTCGTAGAGTCTTGTTGTGATGCCATGTTATATTTACACATATCGAGCATATTGTGTGTATGATTGAAATGCTTGGTATGTGTGGGATCTGACAACCTAGTTGTTTATCCTTGGTAGCCTCTCTTATGGGGAAATGTAGTCTTGTGCTTCCATGAGCCATAGTAGTCCACTACAGCCCGGTTCACCGGAGTCCTGCTAGCCCAGCACTACTGCTCCGAAACACTTGACTAGCCGGCATGTGATTCACTTTGTTCCTGTGTCTGTCCCTTCGGGGAAATGTCACGCGGTGACATCCGGAGTCCTGCCTAGCCTGCTACAGCCCGGTTCACCGGAGTCCTGTTAGCCCAGTGCTACAGCCCGGATTCGCACGCTGCTAACCGACATGCTCGATGTTGTTTCATGTATGCCCGTCCCCGTAAGTTAGTGCCACTTCGGGTTCACGACTAGTCATGTCGGCCCGGGTTCTTTGTCATATGGATGCTAGCGACACTATCATATACGTGAGCCAAAAAGGCGCAAACGGTCCCGGGCCAGGTAAGGTGGCACCCATGGGAATACTGTGCGTGAGGCCGCAAAGTGATATGAGGTGTTACATGCTAGATCAGTGTGACCTAGGATCGGGGTCCTGACAGAAAAAGAAGCTCAAACAAAATAACACAAACTTAGAAATCGAAGAAAACACAGACTCGCATATTTAAATATGCTTAAGACCAAAATAAAACCCACCTAAATGAAACAACAAAACTCAAATTTAATTTAAGTTGGTATTAGGTCAAATTAAATCATCCAAATTATAAAAGTCCAATTTAAGCTTTGTTAACAAATAAAACAAATGAAAATTTCTCGCCCTAATTTTTGGAGAACTTTTTCTAAAACATTCCGAGAATCGGGATGTTACACGGACGGAGGACGTCGGGGTTTCGCAGCTGGTGGAGAGGTAGTTTTGGCGCCCATGGAGTACAAATGGGGAATCAGACAGGTGGGGGGGAACCATGTTTCGGTCTGGGACGCGCTTGTTTTTTGCTTTTTTGAACAGAAATGGGATGCGCTTGTTTGAAATTTGGGGAAGCACAAACTTTTTCCCCCTCCTAAATTTCGAACCTATTGCGGGTCGGGGGTAGGATGGTAATCCTAGGTGTCCCAAATAGTGGGCAGGAGCGATTTTGGCTGCGCGCATGTGTGCTTAGGCGGCCATTGTGTATGAATGTTTTTCGGATGCGGTTGCGTGGCGTCTAGATGAAGCTACAAACCTACCCTGGTTTAGACCTTTGGACGTTGGGCCGGTAGGTTTCACGGGTCGGAGTTATTAGAAAAGTAATTTCCTTGTACTACCAAACATTGGTCTCACGCGGTTTCGGGCTAGTAGAGGCTCTTTTGGCGCTTTGTTCGAAATTTTGAAACACAAGCATTCACGTTTAGAGTACTCTTGAACTATGAGGATTGACGTAAATATACAACGTTATATTTGACCTTGTATGTTTGAAAACCTAATTAAATTATCCGCTTCTTTTTGAAATTTTGACACTTGAAAATC
Source organism: Triticum urartu (assembly GCF_056163025.1). Lineage (NCBI taxonomy): Eukaryota > Viridiplantae > Streptophyta > Magnoliopsida > Poales > Poaceae > Triticum > Triticum urartu. The sequence goes on along the minus strand of NC_141879.1, from coordinate 142,934,411 downwards.
CTATAACTACGATTATTTTGGAATGGAGGAGCTAAATTTGAATCTATTTTGTACACGACTACATATGCTATTATGTACAAAATCAGAGCAAAGATAGGTGCCCCCATAATTAGGTATGGTTTATAAATGCCATGATATCAAATTCAAATAATTGAATGGACTTCATGTTGAATTCGATTTTTTAAACCAACTTAAGTTGAATTCAAATGTATGCTAATTCATAGGTAGTAGCTATTTATAATGTCCATTGTGTAACTTTCGTATGTATAATGTGCTTGACACACACAACATGAACTATACTCACGTTTATATCCGATTGCTAAAGCAATGCATTGTCTGGAGTTCAAAATACTAACTATGTGGATCAATTGTGTCGAATAATAACATAGACATGCTCAAATTCGATAGAATCTAGATGTCTGATGGATCAATGACCGCTCCTTACGCGAATTGCAAATATCATGATCCCATCCTAATATTTGGATACAATTTATATCTTTAATCAATGTGTAGAGCAGTCTTTTACGTGTAGTTTCACTCTTCATCGGTGGTCTCTCACACATGCTCACACACTCTCTCCCGAGGTGTCTTTCTCGCACACATGCTCTAGATATAACCCTCCCTCCCTCTCGTAACCATTTACAATTGTTTTCACTAACCTTTATCACAAGCACTCTTCCTCTCGCAAACATACACACGCACAATCCTCATCGACCCTTTCTATATACATGGACCTGCCTACATGTCTCATGTACGCACATTATCTTTACGCCTATCTCTCACGCAGTGTCTCACACCTCTCTTCCTAATCGACGAGTATGATTCTAGCAGAGCATTCTGTAGGATGCCCCTTAAAGTTAGGTTGGATGAATAGTAATATCAGAGATAAAGGGGTTACCTTAGTCCGAGAACCTAGGGTTACAAATCCTAGTCGGCTTTGTCAGTGGACATAGAGTCCTTCACAATTCTGTTATCTTTGTCTTGTACGACTAGTCATCCATGGGTCTTCCTAAATGCATCACGGGCCGACCAATGTGGCGCAGGACGGAACAGAACGAAGGGCCTCACCTCGACCCACCGGACCTCACGCGGTGACACACCCTCTGCCCCCACGTCTCATTATCTTCTCACACCCACTCATACCAACACAAACGCCACACACACAGAAAATTTCTCCTGGTGCCTCTATTCCCTCCCCCTTGCATATACACACTCAAGGGAATGGAATCTCTTGTCGTGACGTCATATTCGTCTCTCTGTAGACCACTCTCATTTCTCGTGCTATCTCTCCCACGCCCCCCCGTCGGCCCCTCTATCCATGCCTCTCTCGAATACGTAATACACACACATACCTCTCTAGGCCCCGCCAAATGCATCAACTACACATTCACACATGTTACATCATGTATCCCATTGATCTAAAAAGCCCTCTCTTCACGTTTATTTCACATACAACATTCCTTTTGAATAAAGTGTGGCCAAAAAAATATTTTAGAGTTTATACATATATACAACATTACAAAGTTATATGGAGGAGTACGAACGCTAATTTGCATTGCATGGTGCCCACAATGATATTTATTCCGCACTGTGAATTTGTATATTTTTATACTATATGCAAAGTTAGTCATAATAAAGAGAAACGAAGAGAATATCTCTCTCCATCGCATACCCCCCTGTATGCCCCTTTCACGTATGCACACAAAACTATCTCCAGGTCCTCTAAAAGTAAGCCCCCAGAAAATTCACGCATGTTTCATCTTTCTCTCGCGATATATGCAATGACGATCATTGTATTTGAAGAGAAAGCACGATACGTACATTGGACTTCAGAATCCACTCATTACGGTCACCACGTTTAGTGGTTATTATGCAGTCACGGGCTCACCGTACAACTCTGTATTTGCTCATGACATGACTAGTTGAGCAGTTAAACGCTCCACGTGGCACCTCTAGTGTTGCATCACATTATCTCACTACCATCGTGACCACCTGTCGACTTGTATCTACTCTACATCTACACTCTTATAAAATACATAAAATACACTCTTATAGAAAAACAGAGTTGGTGATGATGGTGTGCCTGCCATCCTGCAATATAGGTCGTCCGATTTATATCTGACGGATAGGAAAGAAACTATGGCAATTTTGCAAAAAGGTACCCACACACCTCTCCACATTTGCAAATAAGGCCTTCCCTCGTTCATCCTTTTCTCTCACAAGATAAACAAGTCATACAAATGCATCTTGATGTTACATGCAACGCACGGGCATCTTGCTAGTAAGAATGAAAACAAACGACAAAAAAAATATTTGGACGGTGGTTCGAAGTCATGATCGCGGGCACATCAGACAAGGTGGCCTTGTATTGGTATGCTGAGCTGTCTGTTTTAACACACAAGAGCTGGTGTGGTGATTATACACACATGCACGCATGCACACGAACTGCATCCACGCAACACTCACACAAACACATGCACCCACGCACGCACGCAACACTCACACGTACACACGCAACCACGCACACACGCAGCCACGCACGCACACGCGCACACATGCATGCACACACCAGTACACCACACGACCTTTTTCCTATGCGAACTGACAGGTGGGACCCACAATGAACGTGGTCAATTTAACTAGTCAACATGGCGCCACGCAGACTATTTGGCCGGTCAACAGAGTGCAATCCGATGTTGAGCTGTGAGCAAGTGACCGTATAATCACCGCAAAACGTATATAGTGACCGTAATCAGCTTATTCTGAAGTTCGGTGATCGTATTACGCTTTTCTCTCTGTAGGCCCTCCAAAACTACATCTCCACACGTTCTCGCATGTTACATCTAATAACTATGCAATACAGCACTACTACTACACTCTAACATAATAAATCAGATGTGTTTTTAGTTTTACTAGATATCATATTGTTACTTATAATTATTCAGTTTGCATACATTAAAATTGCCTTTGAAATGTATGGCCAGTATCATCTACCGCGCGGGAAAAACCCTGCCCTTTCCTGTTTAATCGGGTTTGTATCGATGGATCGTGCGAAACATCAAAACTATAGTACTATACAATACAAGTGACAGTTCACTGGGCCGTCGTGTCGTCTACTCCTCCATCGTAAGAGTGGAGCGCTCGCTTTCATAAATCTTCTAGTACCTTTCGCCGACATGTGGGACATCAAGCTACCGGGTCCACGTGCCATACCGGAATACAGTGCAGAGCAGCCGGGGTGAAGCACCCCAGTCATGGCACCGGCGTAGTAATGAGCAATGAGGCGTCAAATCACAAAGCTGCACCTTTCCCGCAGTTAAGTTGGAGGGACGAAGCAACCATCATTTCACTCGTTGCTGAATCCGCTTCTCCCTCATCTTCTTCAACTTAACCACGAGTTGCTTCAGCCATTGTTATGCCTCATGTGGGACGTGGATCGGCTTGGTAAAGCACTAACATGTGGGACCGCATGTTAGCAAACCGCTAGGACAACGTCCTCCGAAAATAAGAAACCTCCCCCGCCATCCGCGTGGTAAAATCACCTCCTTTTCACTAATCTCGATTCTATAATTTTTTAGATCAATATAATTGAGATTTGTATAGATAGCACACAGGAGCAAAACCAAGTGGTACGGTTAAGGGCATCCACAATGTGTAGCCAAATGTGAAAATAGCTTTTGGCATCGTGGGAACCATTGTGGACGGTGTTGCCAAAGCCAAAAAATGGAACCGAAGCTCCCTGATTGATTGATTGAAGGAATAGAAAAATGCAACGTCTCTCCTCTTTCTCCCATGCTTGGACGTATGCAGTATAGTATAGAGCACAGAGTCTACTCCCCTGTCCCTTCTATCACAAATCACAAAGCAATGAGGCGTCAAATCACAAAAGCACGGACGAAGCAAGCATCATTTCACTCTTCGCTGACTCCGCTTCTCCGTCGTCTTCTTCGAGAAGCCATCTCACCGCATTAGTTATAGTAGTACTAGTAAAGGACTTCCTGGATGCAAATAAGGCGGTTGTCTCGGCTTGCAGGCGGCACTTGAGAACGACTTACCGTGGTCTCCCTCAATGGTGTTCTCCGTCGAACGCACTTCGCCAAACCACCAAAAAAAATATCGTCGACGTCACCGCAATGGGGAAGGAAGTCAAATATAGTTACTACTCCCTCCTTCCATCTATATAGGGCCTAATGCATTTTTCAAGGCTGCCTTTGACTATTGATAAGATTAATAATACATGAGATATATAATGTGAAAATTATATCATTGGAAGCTTCTTTCACGTACGAATTTGATGGTATGCTTTGTGTAACTTGCATGTCATATATTATTGCTCCAAAACATGGTCAAAGTTAATCTCAAAAAACATATTAGGCCCTATATAGATGGAAGGAGGGAGTACCTCCATTTTTTTGTACACAAGGCCAGTATATCAAAATTACAATTTGCAAAGGGCCACTAACACTAATTGAGGCAAAATTGATGGGGTTAGCAACCAAGGACATTTATATCCCTTGCATGCATGCGGAAGTGAGAAGGTTGGTTTGCATGGCGCTGCATTAATCAAGCGATGAGGAGTGAGATGGTTAGCTCTTTGGTGTTTGGAGAAAAAAATACGCATTAATTGACACGTGAAACGAGGATTTGTATCGATTAAATCCCGTGAAGGAAAACCCAGCCTTTCTTTTTTAACACCAGTACTCCTAGTACGTATGTACTTATCCTGTTTGGGTCTAGGCCTTGCATTGCCAAACTTCGCCACACATTTTTTCCAAGCTTGCCTAAAGTTTTCAAAATGAGAAGGAGGTACACTTGTGCACGGCTATCGCGGTCGCACCACACCCTCACACGGTCGCTCCTGCATGCCGTGGTCGCACCGCACCCTCACACGGTCGCTCCTGCATGCCGTGGTCGCACCGCACCCTCACACGGTCGCTCCTGCACGCCACAAACCCAACCAAGGGAACGCATCCTCACTGACACGTGCTGTCGCATGGGAACACACCAAACTCAGCCATCCTATCGCTGACACATAATTTTCGTTCATAGAGTATGTTTATCCAACCGCATGTTGGGGAGTATCCGTACGGCCCGTGCGGTGGTCTATTGGGGAAGAAGAAGAGGTGAGGAAGAAGGAAAGAAGGGTTAGGAGACGTAGGATATTCATCCAACCGCCTGAAATGGTGGGCTGACCCAAGTCAAGCGACTTGCATAACAAATATATGTTTTTACACAGCAAAAGATCCATAAAAACAACAACATAAAGAAAAACTATCACTGCTCGCGGAAAGAGACGACCTCGTCGTCTTTGGCTGCCGGCGCGAACCAGCCGTCGCTGCCGACATGTGTCTCCGCACTGTGGTTGTCCTTGGCCTCCAGCTACTCATTCAATTGGAGCGTGCGGGCGCTCTGCACGGACGAAAGCACAACCCGATTCAAGTCAAGGATGTCCGGTTCCGCCTGCAGGAGGGCCTCGATGGCAGCGGCATCCGCGCGCTCCGCGTCGAGTCGAGCCTCCGCCGCCCGGTTCAAGTCCAGGACGTCCAGTTCCGCCTGCAGGAGGGTATCGATGAGAGTGGCATCCACGCGCTCTACATCGAGTCGAGCCTCTGCCGCCCGGTTCAAGTCCAGGACGTCTAGTTCCGCCTGCAGGAGGGCCTCGATGGCAGCGGCATCTGCGCGCTCCGCCTCAAGTTGAGCCTCCGCCGCCTGGTTCACATCCACGACATCCGGTTCCGCCTGCAGGAGAGCCTCGATGGCAGCGGCATGCGCGCGCTCCGCGTCGAGTTGAGCCTCTGCCTCCCGGTCCTCCTTTAGTATCACCATGTTGAACCGCTGGTCCGCCTGCACCATGGGGGACTCGGACGCCGGCACGAAGTCGACGTCCATCGTCTCATACCCATCGGAGGCCTTCTGCGACGCGACCTCCGCCATGAACATTGGATCGGCTTCCTCCTCCTCGTAGCTTGGCTCCAGAGAACTCGGGGATTGGCCCGCCACAAAGTGAGCTTGGGAACGGAGGTCTGTGGCGCCGACCGCCGCCGTGATTTCTGCGCGGTGCTCCAGCGTCAGCATCTTGTAGTAAGTGATCTTGCGGTGCACCATGGCTTTCCAGCGAACTAGGGGACGCTTGATGCGGGCTAGGGGATCGAAAGGTGGGGGAATGGGCTGGAGATTTGGTGTGCTTTTAGGGCAGTGGCTGGCGTAGGCCGAGCAGCGATGGTTCTGGTGTGAATAGTGGTTCCGGTGATGACCGGTCAATCGATTTTGACTGTACATCGCTCTTGTCTCATTCGCGTTGCAGCCCGGCACGCTGGACCCTCCACGTCGCTCACCGAATGGAACGCGCTTCGTCTTGCATTTTTGCTCGCTTGTGGGACCGCAGTTGAGAGCAAACCGACGTCCCTCCCCCTCCCCTGCCCGCGTCATTTATTATACCACCACTCCCTCCGTTTTATGCGGAGTAAATAAAAACAGAGGGAGTATACTACGGATGAGGATCCCTTGATGTGGCCGAACCCATTGAGTAACTAACATGCGGGGCCTAGCAAGCATGGGGTCCGCCAGTAAGTGACCGAAAGGGAGGGTAAGGCAGGGATACCTACGTTAGAGGATCCACTTCCACTATACTACTTTGACCAAATGTTAGAGTAATAATATATGACATGCAACTTACACAAATGTTAGAGTAATAATATAAGACATGCAACTTACACAAAGCATACAGGGTCTAATGCGTTTTTCGAGGCTAACTTTGACCAAATGTTAGAGTAATAATATGACATGCAACTTACACAAAGCATACGGTCAAATTCGTATGTGAAAGTGGTTTCCAATGATATAATTTTCACATTATACATCTCATGTACTATTAATCTTGTCAATAGTCAAATTGGAAACCATCTCGAGTACAAATCTAGGAGTACGTACGAATCTAACAATATTGATTGGCGTTGTTGAATGTTGATACCTTTTTGATCAAAGTAGATATACTTTGACTACACATAAAACTTATATGTAAACTAGAAAGGATAGGAGGGAGTATATTGTACGTTCAAAAACGAAACGAACCTTGAATACCCTTTATATATGATTTGCGGATGCTATGATCACCGGTTCAAAATTTTGAATCCGCCTTAGGTATCACGTGCCCCCACTCGTTCCCTCTCAATTTCATCTCGGGGTCCGGAGATCTATTGAAAGAGGACTAGGGTGGGTACATGCGAATGATACTCGTGTTGGGGAACGTAGTAATTTCAAAAAAATTCCTACACACACGCAAGATCATGGTGATGCATAGCAACGAGAGGGGAGAGTGTGATCTAAGTACCCTCGTAGACCGACAGCGGAAGCGTTAGCACAACGCGGTTGCTGTAGTCGTACGTCTTCACGGCCCGACCGATCAAGCACCGAAACTACAGCACCTCCGAGTTCTAGCACACGTTCAGCTTGATGACGATCCCCGGACTCCGATCCAGCAAAGTGTCGGGGAAGAGTTCCGTCAGCACGACGGCGTGGTGACGATCTTGGTGTTCTACCGTCGCAGGGCTTCGCCTAAGCACCACTACAATATTATCGAGGACTATGGTGGAGGGGGGCACCGCACACGACTAAGAGAACGATCTTGGAGATCAACTTGTGTGTCTAGAGGTGCCCCTGCCCCCGTATATAAAGGAGCAAGGGGGAGGAGGCCGCCCCTAGGAGGGGCGCGCCAGGGAGTAGGATTCCTACTCCTAGTTGGAGTAGGTTTCCTCCTTTCCTAGTCCAACTAGGAGAAGGGGGGAAAGGGGGGAAGAGGGGAAGGAAGGGAGAGAGGGGCCGCGCCCCAAACCCCTTGTCCAATTCGGACTGGGCTTGGGAGGGGCGCGCGCCACCTCCTGGTCCTTCCCACTAAGGCCCATTGCTTCTTCCTCGTATTCCCGTAACTCCCCGGTACCTCCGAAAATACCCGAATCACTCGGAACCTTTCCGATGTCCGAATATAGTCGTCCAATATATCGATCATTACGTCTCGACCATTTCGAGACTCCTCGTCATGTACCCGATCTCATCCGGGACTCCGAACTCCTTCGGTACATCAAAACTCATAAACTTATAATATAACTGTCATCGAAACCTTAAGCGTGCGGACCCTACGGGTTCGAGAACAATGTAGACATGACCGAGACACGTCTCCGGTCAATAACCAATAGCGGAACCTGGATGCTCATATTGGCTCCTACATATTCTACGAAGATTTTTATCGGTCAGACCGCATAACAACATACGTTGTTCCCTTTTTCATCGGTATGTTACTTGCCCGAGATTCGATCGTCGGTATCTCAATACCTAGTTCAATCTCGTTACCGGCAAGTCTCTTTACTCGTTTCGTAATACATCATCTCGCAACTAACTCATTAGTTGTAATGCTTGCAAGGCTTATGTGATGTGCATTACCGAGAGGGCCCAGAGATACCTCTCCGACAATCGGAGTGACAAATCCTAATCTCGAAATACGCCAACCCAACATGTACCTTTGGAGACACCTGTAGAGCTCCTTTATAATCACCCAGTTACGTTGTGACGTTTGGTAGCACACAAAGTGTTCCTCCGGCAAACGGGAGTTGCATAATCTCATAGTCATAGGAACATGTATAAGTCATGAAGAAAGCAATAGAAACATACTAAACGATCGGGTGCTAAGCTAATGGAATGGGTCATGTCAATCACATCATTCTCCTAATGACGTGATCCCGTTAATCAAATGATCAAATGACAACACATGTCTATGGTGAGGAAACATAACCATCTTCGATTAACGAGCTAGTCAAGTAGAGGCATACTAGTGACACTTTGTTTCTCTATGTATTCACACATGTATTATGTTTCCGGTTAATACAATTCTAGCATGAATAATAAACATTTATCATGAAATAAGGAAATAAATAATAACTTTATTATTGCCTCTAGGGCATATTTCCTTCAGTCTCCCACTTGCACTAGAGTCAATAATCTAGTTCACATCGCCAGGTGATTCAACACGCATAGTTCACATCGTCATGTGACCTATACCCAAAGGGTTTACTAGAGTCAGTAATCTAGTTCACATTCTTATGTGATTAACACCCAAAGAGTACTAAGGTGTGATCATGTTTTTCTTGTGAGAGAAGTTTAGTCAACGGGTCAGCCACATTCAGATCCGTAAGTATTTTGCAAATTTCTATGTCAACAATGCTCTGCATGGAGCTACTCTAGCTAATTGCTCCCACTTTCAGTATGTATCTAGATCGAGACTTAGAGTCATCTAGATCAGTGTCAAAATTTGCATCAACGTAACCCTTTACGACGAACCTTTTTGTCATGTCCATAATCGAGAAACATATCCTTATTCCACTAAGGATAATTTTGACCGCTGTCCAGTGATCTACTCCTAGATCACTATTGTACTCCCTTGCCAAAAACAGTGTAAGGTATACAATAGATCTGGTACACAGCATGGCATACTTTATAGAATCTATGGCTGAGGCATAGGGAATGACTTCCATTCTCTTTCTATCTTCTGCCGTGGTCGGGATTTGAGTCTTACTCAATTTCACACCTTGTAACACAGGCAAGAACTCTTTCTTTGACTGTTCCATTTTGAACTACTTCAAAATCTTGTCAAGGTATGTACTCATTGAAAAAACTTATCAAGCGTCTTGATCTATCTCTATTGATCTCGATGCTCAATATGTAAGCAGCTTCACCGAGGTCTTTCTTTGAAAAACTCCTTTCAAACATTCCTTTATGCTTTGCAGAATAATTCTACATTATCTCCGATCAACAATATGTCTTTCACATATACTTATCAGAAATGCTGTAGTGCTCCCACTCACTTTCTTGTAAATACAGGCTTCACTGCAAGTCTGTATAAAACTATATGCTTTGATCAACTTATCAAAGTGTATATTCCAACTTCGAGATGCTTGCACCAGTCTATAGATGGATCGCTGGAGCTTGCACATTTTGTTAACATCTTTAGGATTGACAAAACCTTCTGGTTGCATCATATACAACTCTTCTTTAACAAATCCATTAAGGAATGCAGTTTAGTTTATCCATTTGCCAAATTTCATAATCATGAAATGCGGTAATTGCTAACATGATTCGGACAGACTTAAGCATCGCTACGGGTGAGAAGGTCTCATCGTAGTCAATCCCCTTAACTTGTCGAAAACCTTTTGCGACAATTCTAGCTTTGTAGATAGTAACACTACTATCAGCGTCCGTCTTCCTCTTGAAGATCCATTTAATCTCAATGGCTTGCCGAACAACGGGCTAGTCAACCAAAATCGATACTTTGTTCTCATACATGGATCCTATCTCAGATTTCATGGCCTCAAGCCATTTTGCGGAATCTGGGCTCATCATCGCTTCCTCATAGTTCGTAGGTTCGTCATGGTCAAGTAGCATGACCTCCAGAACAAGATTACCGTACCACTCTGGTGCGGATCTCACTCTGATTAACCTACGAGATTCGGTAGTAACTTGATCTGAAGTTACATGATCATCATCATTAGCTTCCTCACTAATTGGTGTAGTAGTCATAGGAACAAATTTCTGTGATGAACTACTTTCCAATAAGGGAGAAGGTACAATTATCTTATCAAGTTCTACTTTCCTCCCACTCACTTCTTTCGAGAGAAACTCCTTCTCTAGAATGGATCCATTCTTAGCAACGAATGTCTTGCCTTCGGATATGTGATAGAAGGTGTACCCACAGTCTCCTTTTGGGTATCCTATGAAGACATATTTCTACGATTTGGGTTTGAGCTTATCAGGATGAAACTTTTTCATATAAGCATCACAATCCCAAACTTTAAGAAACGACAACTTTTGGTTTCTTGCCAAACCACAGTTCAGATAGTGTCGTCTCAACAGACTTAGATGGCGCCCTTTTAAACATGAATGCATTTGTCTTTAATGCATAACCCCAAAAATGATAGTGGTAAATCTGTAAGAAACATCATAGATTGCACTATATCCAATAAAGTACGGTTACGACGTTCGGACACAGCATTATGCTGTGGTGTTCCAGGTGGCGTGAGTAGTGAAACTATTTCACATTGTTTTAACTGAAGACCAAACTCATAACTCAAATACTCTTCTCCACGATCAGATCGTAGAAACTTTATTTTCTTGTTACGATGATTTTCCACTTCACTCTGAAATTCTTTGAACTTTTGAAATATTTCAGACTTATGTTTCATCAAGTAGATATACTCATATCTGCTCAAATCATCTGTGAAGATCAGAAAATAATGATACCTGTCGCGAGCCTCAATATTCATCGGACCACATACATCAGTATGTATGATTTCCAACAAATCTGTTGCTTGCTCCATTGTTCCGAAGAACGGAGTCTTAGTCATCTTGCCCATGAGGCATGGTTCGCAAGCATCAACTGATTCATAATCAAGTGATTCCAAAAGCCCATCAGCATGGAGTTTCTTCATGCGCTTTACACCAATATGACCTAAACGGCAGTGCCACAAATAAGTTGCACTATTATTATTAACTTTGCATCTTTTGGTTTCAATATTATGATCATGCGTATCACTACGATCGAGATCCAACGAACTATTTTCATTGGGTGTGTAACCATATAAGGTTTTATTCATGTAAACAGAAAAACAATTTATTCTCTTACTTAAATGAATAACCGTATTACAATAAACATGATCAAATCATATTCATGCTCAACGCAAACACCAAATAACACTTATTTAGGTTCAACACTAATCCCGAAAGTATAGGGAGTGTGTGATGATGATCATATCAATCTTGGAACCACTTCCAACACACATCATCACTTCACCCTTAACTAGTCTCTGTTTATTCTGCAACTCCCGTTTCGAGTTACTAATCTTAGCAACTGAACTAGTATCAAATACTGAGGGGTTGCTATAAACACTAGTAAAGCATACATCAATAACATGTATATCAAATATTCTTATGTTCACTTTGCCATCCTTCTTATCTGCCAATCACTTGGGTAGTTCCGCTTCCAGTGACCAGTCCCTTTGCAGTAGAAGCACTTAGTCTCAGGCTTAGGATCGGATTTGGGCCTCTTCACTTGAGTAGCAACTTGCTTGCCGTTCTGCTTGAAGTTCCCCTTCTTCCCTTTGCCCTCTTCTTGAAACTAGTGGTCTTGTCAACCATCAACGCTTGATGCTTTTTCTTGATTTCTACCTTCATCGATTTCATCATCATGAAAAGCTCGGGAGTCGTTTTCGTCATCCCTTGCATACTATAGTTCATCACGAAGTTCTACTAACTTGGTGATGGTGACTAGAGAATTTTTTCAATCACTATCTTATCTGGAAGATTAACTCCCACTTGATTCAAGCGACTGTAGTACCCAGACAATCTGAGCACATGCTCACTAGTTGAGCGATTCTCCTCCATCTTTTAGCTATAGAACTTGTTGGAAATTTCATATCTCTCAACTCGGGTATTTGCTTGAAATATTAACTTCAACTCCTGGAACCTCTCATATGATCCATGACGTTCAAAACGTCTTTGAAGTCCCGATTCTAAGCCATTAAGCATGGTGCACTAAACTATCAAGTAGTCATCATATTGAGCTAGCCAAACGTTCATAACGTCTGCATCTGCTCCTGCAATAGGTCTGTCACCTAGTGGTGCATCAAGGACATAATTCTTCTGTGCAGCAATGAGGATAATCCTCAGATCACGGATCCAATCCGCATCATTGCTACTAACATATTTCAATTTAATTTTCTCTAGGAACATATCAAAAATAAAACAGGGGAGCTAAACGCGAGCTATTGATCTACAACATAGATATGCTAATACTACCAGAACTAAGTTCATGATAAATTAAAGTTCAATTAATCATATTACTTAAGAACTCCCACTTAGATAGACATCCCTCTAATCCTCTAAGTGATCATGTGATCCAAATCAACTAAACCATGTTCGATCATCACGTGAGATGGAGTAGTTTCAATGGTGAACATCACTATGTTGATCATATCTACTATATGATTCACGCTCGACCTTTCGGTCTTTGTGTTTCGAGGCCATATCTGTATATGCTTGGCTCGTCAAGTATAACCTGAGTATTCCGCGTGTGCAACTGTTTTGCACCCGTTGTATTTGAACGTAGAGCCTATCACACCCGATCATCACGTGGTGTCTCAGCACGAAGAACTTTCGCAACGATGCATACTCAAGGAGAACACTTCTTGATAATTAGTGAGAGATCATCTTAAAATGCTACCGTCAAACAAAGAAAAAAAATAAGATGTATAAAAGATAAACATCATATGCAATCAAAATATGTGACATGATATGGCCATCATCATCTTGCGCCTTTGATCTCTATCTCCAAAGTACTATCATGATCTATATAGTCACCGGCATGACACCATGATCTCCATCATCTTGATCTATATCAATGTGTCGTCACATTGTCGTCTCGCCAACAATTGCTCTTGCAACTATTGCTATCGCATAGCGATAAAGTAAAGCAATTATTGGGCACTTGCATCTTATGCAATAGAGATACAACCATAAGGATTTTGCCAGTTGTCGATAACTTCAACAAAACATGATCATCTCATACAACAACTTATATCTCATCACGTCTTGACCATACATATCACAACATGCCCTGCAAAAACAAGTTAGACGTCCTCTACTTTGTTGTTGCAAGTTTTACGTGGCTACTACGGGCTTAGCAAGAACCGTTCTTACCTACACATCAAAACCACAACGATAGTTTGTCAAGTTGGTGCTGTTTTAACCTTCGCAAGGACCGGGCGTAACCACACTTGGTTCAACTAAAGTTGGAGAAACTGACACCCGCCAGCCACCTGTGTGCAAAGCACGTCGGTAGAACCAGTCTCGTGTAAGCGTACGCGTAATGTCGGTCCGGGCCGCTTCATCCAACAATACCGCCGAACCAAAGTATGACATGCTGGTAAGCAGTATGACTTATATCGCCCACAACTCACTTGTGTTCTACTCGTGCACAACATCAACGCATAAAACCTAGGCTCGGATGCCACTGTTGGCGAACGTAGTAATTGCAAAAAAATTCCTACGCACACGCAAGATCATGGTGATGCATAGCAACGAGAGGGGAGAGTGTGATCTACGTACCCTCATAGACCGACAGCGGAAGCGTTAGCACAACGCGGTTGATGTAGTCGTACGTCTTCACGGCCCGACCGATCAAGCACCGAAACTACGACACCTCCGAGTTCTAGCACACGTTCAGCTCGATGACGATCCCCGGACTCCGATCCAGCAAAGTGTCGGGGAAGAGTTCCGTCAGAACGACGGCGTGGTGACGATCTTGATGTTCTACCGTCGCAGGGCTTCGCCTAAGCACCACTACAATATTATCGAGGACTATGGTGGAGGGGGGCACCGCACACGGCTAAGAGAATAATCTTGGAGATCAACTTGTGTGTCTAGAGGTGCCCCCTGCCCCCGTATATAAAGGATAAAGGGGGAGGAGGCCGGCCCTAGGAGGGGCGCGCCAGGGAGTAGGATTCCTACTCCTAGTTGGAGTAGGCTTCCTCCTTTCCAAGTCCAACTAGGAGAAGGGGGGAAAGGGGGGAAGAGGGGAAGGAAGGGAGAGAGGGGCTGCACCCCAAACCCCTTGTCCAATTCGGACTGGGCTTGGGAGGGGCGCGCGCCACCTCCTGGTCCTTCCCACTAAGGCCCATTAAGGCCCATTGCTTCTTCCTGGTATTCCTGTAACTCCCCGGTACCTCCGAAAATACCCGAATCACTCGGAACCTTTCTGATGTCTGAATATAGTCGTCCAATATATCGATCTTTACGTCTCGACCATTTCGAGACTCCTCGTCATGTCCCCGATCTCATCCGAGACTCCGAACTCCTTCGGTGCATCAAAACTCATAAACTTATAATATAACTGTCATCGAAACCTTAAGCGTGCGGACCCTACGGGTTCGAGAACAATGTAGACATGACCGAGACACGTCTCCGGTCAATAACCAATAGCGGAACCTGGATGCTCATATTGGCTCCCACATATTCTACAAAGATTTTTATCGGTCAGACCGCATAACAACATACGTTGTTCCCTTTTTCATCGGTATGTTACTTGACCGAGATTTGATCGTCGGTATCTCAATACCTAGTTCAATCTCGTTACCGGCAAGTCTCTTTACTCGTTTCGTAATACATTATCTCGCAACTAACTCATTAGTTGTAATGCTTGCAAGGCTTATGTGATGTGCATTACCGAGAGGGCTCAGAGATACCTCTCCGACAATCGGAGTGACAAATCCTAATCTCGAAATACGCCAACCCAACATGTACCATTGGAGACACCTGTAGAGCTCCTTTATAATCACCCAGTTACGTTGTGACGTTTGGTAGCACACAAAGTGTTCCTCCGGCAAACGGGAGTTGCATAATCTCATAGTCATAGGAACATGTATAAGTCATGAAGAAAGCAATAGCAACATACTAAATGATCGGGTGCTAAGCTAATGGAATGGGTCATGTCAATCACATCATTCTCCTAATGATGTGATCCCGTTAATCAAATGACAACACATGTCTATGGTTAGGAAACATAACCATCTTCGATTAACGAGCTAGTCAAGTAGAGGCATACTAGTGACACTTTGTTTGTCTATGTATTCACACATGTATTATGTTTCCGGTTAATACAATTCTAGCATGAATAATAAACATTTATCATGAAATAAGGAAATAAATAATAACTTTATTATTGCCTCTAGGGCATATTTCCTTCAACTCGGCGGAATGTTCAAATGAGGCATGCGTGAGGATGGACTCGACTGGAGGGCGACATGATCGATGGAGAAGAGGGTTGGAGAGGAATGAGAAATAAGCAAGTGCCACATGATTATACTTGAATGGCTCAAATAAACAATAAGTTGTGTCGCTTGGCCTACATAGTGAAAGGCCTAATGCGCAACGCGGAGCAATGACGCTCGAATATGGTCGGGAAAACAGGGAAACAGACATGTGGGGCACACCCGTCGGGACGACGTAGCGCAGACTAGTCCAATGGAGGAGCTGGCCCACGACCTCCTTGCCACCGACAACCGTTCATGTGGGTCATTGGGGCCAACAACGGGGCGCAGCTCCAGCACCGCCTCTGGACACGGCGACCGCGGTGAGCGACACAGTCATATCGTCGCTAGACATGGTCGGTTTCAGTTTGCCGAGGGTGGCGTTAGTGCTGTGGCACGACCAACGGTATGTTTGGTTTGTGCCTAAGGTTGCCCCATCAAAGCATTGGGTAGCCAAAATTTTGGTTGAGGTATTGGTTGCCCATGATTTGGTCGACATTGGCAAGAAAAATGAACTTGAGTTGGCTAGAGTTCATTAGCATGCCAAAGAAATGGCAACCGTCCAAACAAAGACCAATCTTTGGGTCATGACCAAAATTTTGGTTGAGGTATTGGTTGCCCATGATTTGGCTCACATTGGCAAGAAAAATGAACTAGAGTTGGCTAGAGTTCATTGGCATGCCAAAAAATGGCAACCATCCAAACAAAGACCAATCTTTTGGTCATGACCAAAATTTTGGCTAGGTGCACTTTGGCCACAATCCAAACACACCTCAACACCCGGCTCGTCGAGGATGCACGGGGCGCCGGGACGCGTTCGTGGAGTGGTGTAGCGCGGCCAACTGCATCCTCTGGACCTGAGACCATGCCGGGTCGTCTTGCTTTTCCAATGACATGCGGGGATCACATGTGAGCAAAGGGCATCTCCAACGTTGCCACGACCGCAGCTGACTACCCTGGCACACCAAAACCCTCGTCCCTCGCGCCATCGCGCGGTGCGTTCCCAGCCGGCGCCAACTGCCTGCATTCATGCCGTCCATTCGTATGTCGCCACTAAGAGGCTCGGTGCCCGCGGAACCAACTCCGGCGACTTAATGACGCACCCGGACGCTTGGCCTCACCGGAATGCGCTACTTAAAGCGGCAACGCCCAGCTAACCTCCACACCATAGCACATCGTCCTCCTACCTGGAACCACATCCGCCATGACCGCAAGCGCGAACGCTCTGCGGGAGAGCTTGTCTTCGGGGATGGAGCTCGAGGTCGCCACCCTCGCTCAAGTCGCCGCACAAGCGGTGGCCACGCTGGCGGCTGACGACGGGAGCACCGTCAGCCACGTGTCCTACTTGCCGCCGTTTTCTGTGTGCATGGGAGGCGGCAGGGCATGGTGTGCCAACTGGTCGGTCCGTCTCCCGTGTTCTACTTTTCCTCGCCGGAGATCGCACCTTCATTTCACGGGTCTTGAACCCCGCCCCCGTACATGGAGATCACAGATGGAGGACGTCGGTCGCCGCCGTAGAATAGGTTTAGGGTCGGGTTTTTATATTTTTTTGTCCTATAAAAGTTTGAAATGTAATGAAAATCTGCCGTGTTTGCATTAATCTCGGCCGGTGTATATGAACTTTCACAATAATATACATATTGTAGGAGTACTAGCAAGATGCCCGTGCGTTGCACGGAAGATCAAGATCTTGTGGGAGAAAAGGATGAACAAGGGAAAGCCTTATCTGCAAATGTGGAGAGGAGTGCGGGTAAATTGTCATAGTTTCCTTCCTATCCGTTAGATATAGATCGGACGACCTATATTGCAGGATCGGACACATCTTTCTACATCTACGGGAACCTACGAAAGGGTTAACATAAATTGCCTCTCTCTCTCCTCCCCTGATTTTCATGGTGGTGGGCCCCTCCCCCCCCAATCTACAATCAACAACTCACACGTTTCACATTGTGTTAATTACGTAATTGGGATTACGTAGGTGTAGCATTACTCATCCTAAAAAACCCAACTAAGCCAACCTCCCAACATATCGCGCGGGAAAAGACCCGGCCGCGCCGTTTTAGTCGGGATTACCTGATTACTAGTAGTAGTATAGATGGATCACGCGAAGCAACATATTTTTTTAGGGAGCAAATCACCTAGTTTAAAAGGAAAAAATGCGGTACACTCACATCACTCTTGTCGCAGTCGCATTGCACCCCACACACATTCGGTCCTGCACACGGCTCATGCAAACGGAACGCGCTTCGGCTTGCCTCTTCACTGACACGTGTGACTGCACTTGGAGAAACCGACCATGCACCAAACTCCCCCCGCCCACCGCGCGAAAATCCTCCCCCCTCCACACACCCAAAAATTCCCCCCAAATCCGATTCAACCGCCCTTCGGCCAACTAGCCAATAATATTCCCCAAAACCCCCTCCCCCCTGTCCCCCTCCACTCCATTCGCTCCGCCAAAGACGCCCTCCCTGCCGCGCCGATACGTCGACGCCGCGGTTCGGCGATCCTCTCGCTCCCACGGTACGCTCTCGTAGACTGCCATCCTCTAGCCGCACCGCCATCTCTGGCTACGTTCTTGTGGAGGCGCACGGCGGTCAGCGCCGCCACTGCTGGCGACGTTCGTGTGGAGACGCACGGCGGTCAGCTTCTCCCACGGTACGCGCATTCTAGACTGAGGCCCCGTTCATGTCGGTGTAGCGCTGAATGTTAGCTGATAGACGCTGTTAATCTCACTGTTTGCCGAAGTAGTTTACTGTCAATATGCTCTGCTTAAGAAGCTTCCTTGCCCTGTTCTGCACTCAATCTGCTTAGCTGAGATGGCATGCCAAGGCTGATTAGTTGCTAAAATATCCTGCCATATATTTATTGTGATGTAGATTGCCATGGTCTAGTAGCCAACCTGTTTGCTGAAATAGATCTACACCGTTTTATACTCGATCTTTGTTGCTGCGATGTCCTTCGATAGTTCGATGGCTGTGTGCTCAGCCTCATTGACTGCTGAAATAGCCTGCCATAATTTGGCACTCAAATCTGTTTGCTAGATTAGCTTTACATATATTTCATTACTTAGATCTGCTCGTCCAAATATCTTGCCATAGCTTTAGACATCGACCTAGGTATTTTTTTCTGGACTTCATAAGAAAGCATATATGTTTTTCATGTAATATCTAGTAGAAGAACTAATTTGTATGTCTAACAGATGGAGAGGACTTGGATAACTTCTGCTCAAAGATTCTCCGCTGCATATGTCGAGGGGGTTGAAAACTTCATGAACTTTATCAGAGCTGAGTACGGTGGTCCGAAATCAGACGTGCTCTGCCCATGTAGCAGTTGTATGAATTCAGTTACAAGACCCTAGTCAACTGTGCAAAATCATCTACACTTGTATGGGATGTCGGTCACATATACTAGGTGGGTTCATCATGGTGAAGCTGTGAACGTCAATGTTATTGACTACGTGGAAGTAGCAGATCACCATCTTGATCTGCTTGATGCTCAGGTGGAAGAGGAGGAGGAATTTCCTTCGTGCAGTTGGAATTGGATATGATATGATCCATGTTTATAAGAATAATTGTGTTCTGTTCCGAAACGATTATGCCAACTTAAGTGAATGCCCGAAATGCAAATCATCAAGATGGAAAGACGGCGATGCTGTGAAGAGGATTCCTCATAATGTTCTGAGACATTTTCCAATTACACCAAGATTGCAGAGGTTGTTTCATGATGTTGAAACAAGAGAGGATGTATTGTGGCATTCTAGGAACTAGGAGTACAGAGATCAGAATGTAATGAGCCATCCATCTCATGGTAGTGAGTGGAAAAGCTTCAATGATAAACACAAAGAGTTTGCTGCTGACCCGAGAAACATTAGACTTGGCTTAGCTTCAGATGGATTTAACCCATTTGGCCACCAGAGCGCCACATATAGCATGTGGCTAGTGCTTGTTATCCCTTACAACATGCCTCCAAATGTCCGCACCCAAGAATCAAACTACATGATGGCCTTGCTCATCCCAGGTCCAAAAAGTCCTGGAAAGGGTTTTGTTTGTTCATGGAGCCTCTTGTGGAGGAACTTCAACATCTATGGAAGGGTGTTCTCACTTGAGACCTATATAGCAGCCCACCAGCTGATTTCTTTCTGTGTGCTGTTATAATTTGGTGCATCCATGATTATTCGGCTTTGGGCACTATGTCAGGGCGAACGACACATGGTTACAATGCATGTGTTCGCTGTGACAGGAATCCGCTTTCATACGCAATACTTAGCAAGATCTGTTACATTGGACGCCGTCGTTTCCTTGCGAAGGACAAGCCGCATCCTAGAAAATACCGAATACATGTGTTCAATGCAAAGCATGAAAACCGTGATGCGCCAAAGAGGCTCACCTCCGATGAGTTGCAAGTGGAATTAGAGAAGGTCAGGCATATTACACCAGGAAACCATCCTGGTAATGGTAGCGGGAAAAGGAAGCGTGGCAGGGTAGAAGAGAGATTATTGTTTACCCGCAGGTGCACTTTGTGGGACTTGGAGTATTGGAAAGATTTGGATCTAAGGCATAATCTTGATGTGATGCACATCGAGAAAAATATATGTGACAGCATTATCGGCACACTTCTTATATTGAAGGCAAGACAAAAGATACCTTAAAATCTAGGATTGATTTGACACATCTGGGTATCAGAAAGGATTTGCAGGTGCAAGATGAAGGTAAACCACGGGATATGGCACCAACTGTGTACGTCTTGGACAAGGTAAAAAGAAAAGAATTCTGGGAGGTCCTGTCACGTGTGAGATTCCCACATGGATTTGCTTCCAACCCTGAAAGGAGAGTCAGTGGAGATGGAAAAAAGGTACAAGGGTTGAAAACTCATGACTTCCACGTCCTACTTCAAAGGGTTTTACCTGTTATCCTTAGAGGATTGGGCCGCCCTGAATTATACAGAGCAATTGCAGAGTTGGGACAATTCTTCAGGGAACTCTGCAGTAGGAATATGAAGATAGATGCTTTGGAGCGTCTTAGAGACAAGATACCAACTATCCTATGCGACCTTGAGAATATATATCCTCCAGCCTTCTTTGATGTGATGGTGCATTTGGCTGTTCATCTACCTGATGAGGCACTACTTAGAGGTCCAGTACAATATGGCTGGATGTACCCTATTGAAATGCGGCTAGGCACTTTCAAGGGCTATGTTAGGAACAGAGCTAGACCCGAGGGTTCCATTGCAGAAGCCTACATTGCTACAGAAGCGTTGACATTCTGCTCAAAATACATTGAAACAGCTGATCAGCTTAGCAAAGAGGTGGGTGAAGACAATCTCGGGCTCAATGTTTTCGATTATTCTGTTCGAGTTACAAGGAAGAGTCGACAAGAGGACAAACCTAAAGATTTGGACAAAATGGTTTGGTATGTGTTGAATAACTGTCTTGAGATACTACCTTATATCAAGTAAGTGCAGTACTGCAGCTTATACATCGTAATCTACTAAACTTGCAGCATATTATTATATATTTAGATGTTTGACGCGATCACTATGTTGTGCAGCATCTACAAAGAGGAGTTACTGCCGCAAAATCCAAGAAACATTGACAAACTGGTTATGGCAGGATTTGCGAAATGGTTCAAGAACCATGTAAGCTTTTGAAGTGCATTGTCAGTTTTTTTAATATATTGAGTACATAAGATGATCAGCTTGTCTATTTTCTAACCATAGGTTAAGAAGATACGGGAGGATGGGCAGGCAGTTGATGATGCCCTTTACTCACTATCAATGGGTCCTTATACTCGGGTAAGACATTATGAATCTTGCGTTGTTGGAGATGTGCGCTACAACACCCTTGCACGAGACGAAGGCAGGAAGACACAAAACAGTGCCATCATGAGCACGGATACGTATGACAAAGAGACAACTGAAATGTATGCTAACATAACAGACATTATTCAGTTGCAGTATATCTCCAGTTTCGAGGATCATCGGTGTGTGGTTCTGTTGTGTTGTCGTTGGTATAACCTGTTTTCCAGAATCGCAAAACCCAGAGCTGATGATTATTTCAAATCCATCAATGTCAAGGCGGCGTACTAGACCAACGAGCCTTTTATTTTGGCAAATCAAGCAACACAGATATTTTTCTTGGAAGACACATTTGCACGTAGCGATGACTGGAGAGTATTGCAAAGGTTTGAGCAAAGGAATTCGTTTAATGAAGTTGCACAACAAGGTGATGCTTACACTGCTCCTGATGTACAAGATAACACAGATGTTCCTAATATCTTTGAGAACCATCACGTCAATGACGCCGGCGAAAAGATTGACTGTCATGCTGTGGACATACAAGAGTTGATCAAGAAGAAGCCAACGTTCGAGGATGTTGAGGACGAAGAAGAAGATGACACTGTGGGGAATTACGATTCAGACTGATACACATGGCGACGATGTTGACGCTGCAGCTGCGGATGATGATTACATTGCTTTTGTCGTATTTTCCTGTCAAAAGACGTTTTTTATCTACTATGTGAAATTGTGTTTGCTATGACAACTGAAACCTGATGAACATGTTGTTTTGTATTTTGCTGTGAGAACATCACTTGTTATGTATGCTGATTTGTGTTTGGTGATTGTATGACAACTTAAACATGATGACATTGTTGTTTAGTTGTACTCATATTTCGCTGTGAAACTTGAATTTGATGACATAGTTTGCTGTTGGACTGCAATTTGCTCGACATCTTCGAATGAGAACAAAGCTGACCCGACAGGGCCTCTGCTATTTATTTATTTATGTGAGCAAAAGGGGATACCCCCTGATTTCCATTAATAGAAATCATTAGATGTTCACAACACTACGCCCAGCCTGCTACACAGGTTTCATTCATTACTAGTTTCAGCAAAGTGCTCATGTCGTAGGCACTGAATACATCACGAGTGCTACATACACTGCAAATAAAGAGACAATCATCCTACAGAGCACATCGATTTTGCCCATTATCTTCACAAGCTCTTTCATCTCCTCATTGCTGTCAAGGCCGTTCAGCAGCTGTTGCTTGGCCATGATCAGAGGAACTGCATCTTTAAGCTTCTGCTCTGCATCTTCCTCTTCCGCCGTTCCTTCAGTTACTTGTCCAACACCCCAACCTACTGGTATTGGGAGTCCTCGGCTAACCAAATAATCAGCGTAGTTGCATTCCCCCACATCAGCAACTTCCCAGAAATATAAATCACACGAATCTTCCCTTTTCTGCACGAATCAAATTGGTAGATCATCAACCAAACTATTAAAAAAATCAGCAACTGAAAGCAGCAGAACAACACTTAAACATATTATTACCCCATGATTTGGGCATTTGTAGAAGTCTCAGCCAGGGTTGCGGATTGTGGTTGAGACGCGACGGATGACTCTGCGTGACTTGCAGCAGTGGCACCACACCAACGGTAGCAGGTTGCGATGAGCAATCGGCTGCGGTGCGCGTGCCGACGAGGGTGTGATGAGACCCACAGGCGATGGTACAGGTTGTGACTTGGCGCATATCTGGTTGTTGCCTGCTGAAGAGCAGGTGGACGAGCAGCCAGCGGACATGGTTGCTGCGGCCAGAGCTTCTGATGCTAGAAAGAGTAAGTAGAGAAGACGAGAAGCGAACGTTGGATATGTCAGTTTCCTTACTTGCAGAGTAGCATAGCACCATATATAGTCATAGTCTAGGTTTGGATTCGAACCAGCTATAGGAGCACGTCTTTCTTTTTTCTAAAACTCAGCAATGTCTCATTACTGGTACACTAGCTTGTTCTGTACGCCTTCCCAAGTCTTTGATTTTCTTTCCCTTTTTTGCGAGGAAGGAAGGAGGACAAAATTGAGAGTTCCTGGGACTCGAACCCAAGACCTCTCGTTGAAAACCAAGGGTGCTAGTCACTTATGTGGCGAACGTTCCCTGTGAGGAGGACGGCAGACGAACGCATTTTCCTCGCAGTTTTCTTCCTATATATAAAAAAGTATGCTAATTGGTGTCCGCTTAGTCAACAAAATGATTGTGCCAACCTGGACCGTTGGATTGACATTCAACGTCTGTTGCATTTCTTCAGTCTCTTCTTCCTCAAGCCGCCAAAGCCAAACCAGCGCCGGCAGGACCGCCTGCTCCCGCCTCCCATGACTGGCTGTGATCTGCCCCGGCTCCTTTTTGTTCCCGTCCGAGGCCTCACCATCGTCCTTCGCCTTGGTTCGCTCGCCGCGGCGCCGCCCTCCGGTGTTGTCAACATGGTCAACAACCGAGAGGAATAAGGAGATGACTGTACATGGTGAGGATGACAGTAGGGACCCAGCAGCGCGCGCAGTAATTTTGTTTTTTCGAGACGTAGAAGGGTATCAACTGGGTTGTGCGGGACCCGTGGCCCGCTAGCCCAGGCTTTTATTTCATATGTTTAGCACATGGCCAGCCCAGTTTGTTTTTTTCGTTTCTGAAAATTGCTAGCCAGCTATTTTGTTTTTTGCAGAATAACCAACGTAGGCCTACTTGCTTTTCTACGCCCTGCTGGGCCGGAAATCTTTCAAGACGAGGAAGGATGCATTTTGCCCAGAAAATGGGCTATAAGTAATAAGAAATGGGCTATAAGTAATAATAAATGGGCTGTAAAATGAGAAAAATACAGCAAACAGACAATTAGTTCCAAAATATTGTTTTCTTTCGGATTTTGATATTTTAAATTTCATTGTTTTTGTACGGGTAAAATTTCATTGAATTTAAATTAAGGTATATTTGGATTTAAAATTAATTTGAATCTGGCTAGAAATTTCGGGTTGTATGCTGTTTGGGACAGATTTGGAGGCTGACTTGTGGGTCTACTAGGTTGACGTGTACTTTGGCTTTGTCGACTTAGTCCACAAACGAGTCTAGCACATCCAACGGCCATGCTGCTTCTTCAATATCTGATCTTCTTGCTCCAGCTGCCCAAACCAGCTCCGGTGGGACTGCCTGCTCCCGCCTCCCGTGGCCGGCTATGCTGCCGCACAGGCCGCACCGCCCCACCCTACTTCATTGCTGGCCAGGCATTCCTCTACTCACCCACACCTCCTGTTATTTTTCGGCGACGGCAGCCGGACCAGTAAACCCTCGTACTCCCCACCGCGTGGGCAACCATTGCCGAGTCTTCCACGACTCCGTGTCGTTCCCTTCCTAGGCCTCGCCGTCATCCACCGCCATGGTGCTGTCGGCGCGGCCTAGTCAACTTGGTCAACGAACGATATCCATCGACCATGGACTGTACGCGCAAAATAATGATTCCTCCACCTGACAGCTGGGACCCACCGGAAGGGCCTCTGTATTTCGCAAAAAAAACATTCCCCCCGCTGACATGTCGGACCCACCAGCTATATCTTTGCATGCAAGGAAGTGCCTCCTTATTACGCACAAAAAAAATGAATACCCCCTACTAGCTGGAACCCACCATAGTGGGAGGATGAATTGTGGGCCAACAAAGTTGACGGGGACGGAGGGCTTTGTCAACTTAGTCAATATGAACGATTCTAGCTCCAGTGACCGTACGATGTCCATCCAATGGCCGTAGTGCTTCTTCAACCTCTGGTCTTCTTGCTCCAGCTGCCCAAAGCAGCGCCGGTCGTGCCGCATGCTCCTGCCTCCCATGGCCGGCTGTGCTGCCGCGGAGGCCTCACCGCCCCTACTATTCCCACCGCTGGCTAGGCCCTGTGGCGATGACAGCCTCACACCGCAGCTGAACCAGTGAACCCTCGTACTCCTCTCCGCGCGGGCTTCCACTGCCGCGTCTTCCCCGGCTCCGCGTCGACCCCTTCCTAGGCCTCGCCGTCGTCCACCGCCGCGGTGCTCTCCGCGCGGCGTGGTCAATGAACGACTTCCATCAGAAGAGTATTGTACGTGGAGAGGCTAACAGCTGGGTCCACGGCCACAGCCCAGTTTTTTTGTGATTTGCCAAGTAAGTCGCTTTGTCAGGCCTGTTGGGCTGCAAATCTTTCAAGACGAGGAGAGCTTTCATTCGGTTGGCCGAGAAAATGGCCCATCAGTAATGAGAAATGGGTTGTACATTGTTAAAACACATCAAACCGGCAATTAGTTTCAAATATCTTTTTTTATTTCAAGATTTTAAATTACATTAATTTTTATGCGCGGAGAATTTGTTGGATTTTATATTGATATACATTTATTTTTAAAATCAGTTTGAATGTGAGTCGAAATTTCGGGATTAAAAACAGTTCGGACCGCACCGAAATATGCAAAATTTTGTATAATTTTTTAACCGTGGCCACAATTTGGGTTGTAATGCTAACAAAAAGAATATGGGCTCCAAAAAAACCTTAAGAATTAGCAAATGGGCTGAAAATTATTAGAAATAATGGAAGATGGGTTGTATGCTGTTTTCCACAGATTTGAGGCTTTCCTAAAAAAGGTTGACGCACAAGCAGTGACTGTTGGATGTCCATCCAACGGCCGTCGTGCTTCTTCAATCTTTGCTCTTCCTGCTCCAGCCGCTCAAACAAGCGCCGGCGGGACTGCCTGCTCCCTCCTCCCCGCGGCCGGCTATGTTGCCGCGCAGGCCTCACCGCCCCATCGTACTCCCATCGATAGCCTAGCCATCCCTCTACTCACCCACACATGCTATTATTCTCCGGCGACGGCAGACGAACCAGTAAACCCTCGTACAGTTGTAATCCCCTCCGCGTGGGAAACAATTGCCGAGTCTTCCCTGCCTCCGTGTCGTTCCCTTCCTAGGCCTCGCCGTCGTCCACCGCCCTGGTGCTCTCGGCGCGGCCTGGTCAACGTGGTCAACGACCGACATGCATCTGAAGTGGACTGTACGTGGAGAGGCCGACAGCTGGGTCCACGGCCGCACGCAAAGAAATGCCTCCTTATTACGCGCAAAATAATGATTCCTTCACCTGACATCAGGGACCCACCGAAAGGGCCTCTGTATTTCGCGAAAAAAACGTTACCGCCGCTTACATCTCGGACCCACCAGCTATATCTTCACACGCAAGGAAGTGCTTATTACGCACAAAAAAAATGAATACTCCCCCTGTTAGCTGGGACCCAGTATAGTGGCAGGCTGACTTGTGGGCCTACTAAGTTGACGGGGACGGAGGGCTTTGTCAACTTAGTCAATATGCACGATTCTAGCTCCAGTGACCGTACGATGTCCATCCAATGGCCGTAGTGCTTCTTCAACCTCTAGTCTTCTTGCTCCAGCCGCCCAAACCAGCGCCGGTCGTGCCTCGTGCTCCTGCCTCCCGTGGCTGGCTGCGATGCGGCAGAGGCCTCACCGCACCCTACTACTCCCACCGCTGGCCAGGCCATCCCTCTACTCACCCACACCCCTGTTACTCTGTGGCGACGGCAGCCTCACATCGCAGCGAACCAGTGCCCTCGTACTCCTCTACGTGTGGGCATCCACTGCCGCGTCTTCCCCGGTTACGTGTCGTCTCCTTCCTAGGCCTCACCCTCGTCCACCGCCCTGGTGCTCTCGGCGCGGCGTGGTCAACGTGGTCAAGGAACGGCTTCCATCGGACATGGACTGTACGTGGAGAGGCTGACAGCTGGGTCCACGGCCGTAGCAAGGAAGTGCCTTCTTATTACGTGCAAAATAATTATTCCTCCACCTGACAGCGGGACCCACCGGACGGGCCACCGTATTTCGCGAAAAAACGTTTCCCCCTGACAGCTGGGACCCACCAGCTACATCTTCACACGCAAGGAAGTGCGTCCGGGAAAAAAAACGATTCGCCCCCTGACTGCTGGGACCCACCAGCTACATCTTCGCAGGCAAGGAAGTGCCTGACAGTCGGGACCCACCTGCTCGAAGCGTACGTAGCGTTGTCATTCTGGTCGCGAACGTGTACGTACATACTGGTCGATGTAGAGGCGCGCACGTGTCGTAGTAGAGGCGCGCACGTAGCATGTACACGTAAGTACAGCGGCCAGGGTGCAAGAAAGAAAATACGGCCACGTATGTGCACATACGGGCGGGGTCTCGAATGCCTACTCGCGCATACGTACGGCCAGGGCTCGTGTACATTGCTGGGTCGGAACGGAGAAACAGCGTCGTCGTCGTGTTCATGGGGAGGCAATGGAATGCGTCATGTTCATGGGGAGGCAACGGAATGCGTTGTGTTCATCGGGAGGGCTTGGACGGAACAGGCGATGGAAACGAGGCCTG
Organism: Triticum urartu; assembly: GCF_056163025.1. Taxonomy (NCBI): domain Eukaryota; kingdom Viridiplantae; phylum Streptophyta; class Magnoliopsida; order Poales; family Poaceae; genus Triticum; species Triticum urartu. The sequence goes on along the minus strand of NC_141879.1, from coordinate 142,906,389 downwards.
GCGTACCGCAGAACGGAGGAAACGGCCTTGTGTTCGACCGGCCATGTTCGAAACGGGATCCTGTTCATCGGGAGGGGTCTGGCGTATCGCAAAACGGAGGAAACGGACCTCCTACGGTCGAAACGAGGGTCCTGTTGATTGGGAGGGGTGTGACGTACCGCAAAACGGACGAAACGGACTTGTGTTGGAGCGCTATGGTCGAAACGGGGGTCCTGTTCATCGGGAGGGGTGTGGCGTACCGCAAAACGGGACTCCATGGGATACTGTTCATCTCCATCGTCGACCCCCTCCAGCCTCCATGAGCTACTCTTCATCCACCGTCGACCACCTCCAGCCTCCACCTACGACTGTTCATCCACGGGCTCCTGTTCATCCAGCCTCCACCGCGCGCTACTCCACCGGCTACTGTTCAACCAGCCCTCTCCACGGGCTCCTGTTCAACCACCCCTCCACGGGCTACTGTTCATCCTGCCCTCCACCGTCTACTATTCATCCTGCCCTCCACGGGGTGGTCCTGTTCATCCAGCCCTCCACGGGGTCCTGTTCATCCAGCCCCAACCGGCTCGATCGATCGGGGTCCTGTTCATCCAGAGGCAACACCACGGGGTCCTGTTCATCCACCCCCGCCGGGAACTGTTCATCCAACCCCCCCCCCCCCGCAACACTCACTGTTCATCCAGAGGCAGCATTGATCGGCTTTAGTTAGCAGAAGTAGCAAAGGAATCACTCGATCGGGTTCAGTTAACAACCATCGATCGATCGCTCGGGTTCAGTAACGCGTAGCCTGCAGTGTAATCGCTCGGGTTCAGTTAGAGCCCAACGCCTCGCTCGGGTTCAGTTAGAGCCAACGCCTCGCACACACGTGCGTATGTGTACGAGAGAAGCGCGCATTGCTCGGCCCCCGACCTCCCACCGTAACCGGGAAATCCCCGAAATTTTCCTCCCCCTCGCTTCTACCACGGTTTTTTCCGTCATGGACGGCCCAAAGAATGTCATGCAGCTGCGTCTCCGGCCCGCCCAGGACGAAAAGCCCATTTTCTGTCATGATTTTTTTTCGTTCGGCCCAAAATGTCACGCATGTGTCTTTTTTTGTAGTGTGTATTGTTGCCATCGAGGATAAAAAGATGGGGTTTATATCATATTGCATGAGTTTATCCGTCTATATCATGTCATCTTACTTAAAGCATTACTCTATTCTTATGAACTTAATACTCTAGATGCATGCTGGATAGCGGTCGATGTGTGGAGTAATAGTAGTAGATGCAGAATCGTTTCGGTCTACTTGTCACGGACGTGATGCCTATATACATGATCATACCTAGATATTCTCATAACTATACTTGATACGTCTCCAACGTATCTACTTTTCCAAACACTTTTGCCGTTGTTTTGGACTCTAACTTGCATGATTTGAATGGAACTAACCCGGACTGACGCTGTTTTCAGCAGAATTACCATGGTGTTATTTATGTGCAGAAACAAATGTTCTCGGAATGACCTGAAACATCACGGAGCCACTTTTCAGAAAATATGAAAAATACCTGCAAAAGATGAAAGACAGGGGGCCCACCACCTCTCCACGAGGGTGGGGGGCGCGCCCCTACCTTGTGGGCCCCCTGTTGCCTCTCTGACTCCAACTCCAACTCCATATATTGTGTTTCGGGGAGAAAAAAATCAGAGAGAAGAAATCATCGTGTTTTACGATACGGAGCCGCCGCCAAGCCCTAAAACCTCTTGGGAGGGCTGATCTGGAGTCCGTTCGGGGCTCCGGGGAGGGGAATCCGTCGCCATCGTCATCATCAACCATCCTCCATCACCAATTTCATGATGCTCACCGCCATGCGTGAGTAATTCCATCGTAGGCTTGCTGGACGGTGATGGGTTGGATGGGATCTATCATGTAATCGAGTTAGTTTTGTTAGGGTTTGATCCCTAGTGTCCATTATGTTCTCAGATTGATGTTGCTATGACTTTGCTATGCTTAATGCTTGTCACTAGGCCCGAGTGCCATGATTTCAGATCTGAACCTATTATGTTTTCATCAATATATGAGTGTTCTTGATCCTATCTTGCAAGTCTATAGTCACCTATTATGTGTTATGATCCGTTAACCCCGAAGTGACAATAATCGGGATACTTACCGATGATAACCGTAGTTTGAGGAGTTCATGTATTCACTATGTGTTAATGCTTTGTTCCGGTTCTCTATTAAAAGGAGGCCTTAATATCCCCTAGTTTCCGTAAGGACCTCGCTGCCACGGGAGGGTAGGAAAAAAGATGTCATGCAAGTTCTTTTCCATAAGCACGTATGACTATGTTCGGAATACATGCCTACATTATATCAATGAACTGGAGCTAGTTCTGTGTCACCCTAGGTTATGACAGTTACATGATGAACCGCATCCGGCATAATTCTCCATCACTGATCCATTGCCGACGAGCTTTCCATATATTGTTCTCCGCTTATTTACTTTCCCGTTGCTATTGCTATCATCACTACAAAATACCAAAAACATTTCTTTTACTACTGTTACCTTTTGCTACCGTTACCACTACTATCATATTACTTTGCTACTAAACACTTTGCTGCAGATATTAAGTTTTCAGGTGTGGTTGAATTGACAACTCAGCTGCTAATACTTGAGAGTATTCTTTGGCTCCCCTTGTGTCGAATCAATAAATTTGGGTTAAATACTTTACCCTCGAAAACTGTTGCGATCCTCTATACTTGTGGGTTACCAAGACTATTTTCTGGTGCCGTTGCCGGGGAGCATAGCTCTATTCTTTGAGTCACTTGGGATATATATCTGCTTATCATTATGAAGAACTTGAGAGATCTAAAAACCAAGATCTATCCCTCAACTACGAGGGGAGGTAAGGAACTGCCATCTAGCTCTGCACTTGATTCGCCTTCTGTTTTGAGTAAGCTTGCGACACCTACACCTGCTTCTGATCACTAGTAGAAAAAGGGTCAAATGTGAAGCACATTAGTGCCGGTTTGAATTTGAGTCAGCACTAATGTGTCCATTAGTGCCGGTTCCAACGGCTAGGCGGGCGGACATCATTAGTACCGGTTCGTGGTGAACCTTTAGCACCGGTTCGTGCCACGAACCGGTACTAAAGTGAGTGGTGGCAGGATGTTGTCAGTCCGGGGCCCCTCCAGCATCTTTAGTACCGGGTCGTATCACGAACCGGTACTAAAGGTCATCCTACATAGACCCTTCGTCCACCCGAGCTCGCTCTGTTCTTCCCCTTTCCCCTCTCCTCTCTGTTCTTTTCCCTCTTCCTCTCAAGCTCATCACACATTTTGCCCAAAATTTGTCAAGATTTGAAGGCCCCCATCCATTCAAATGATCACAAAGCTTAGCAACTTTGTCCTTTCATCTCTCATTGCTAGATTAGCTCGTGCAATGCTTTATATAGTGATTGATTTTTGAGTTTTGTAATTTGGGAGGAATTATATATATGTGCTAGTATTTGATTTATATGCAATTTGAGGTCAAAAATAACACTTAGTTTGCATATGTAGGTGTGGTTTACTTAGTGCCTTCTAAATCTCCGTTGTAACCACCGTCGATCGCCCGCAACGTCCCGTCGCCGGCACCACCTTGTGGTGAGCCTCTTGTTCATGAAGTTTTATATAAAAATTGATGTTTGTGTGATTTGGATATATAGTTACTCGTATAATTATCTTACCCATACGTTGTTTATTATACATAGTGCCATGGTTTTGATATCCGTCCCCGTCAGCCCTCGTCCGGATTATGATTCGAATGTGGTATATTCTCTTTTAAAACTATTCATTGCATTTCGTGTTTATGACAAATTATGCCCATCAAGTTGACATAGATATTTGTATGTAGGAGGTAGTTGAACCGGAAATTCCAACCGACCCTATTGTCGAGAGGTTAAATTTAGTTGAAAGAGAAAACGAGGATTTGAGGAAAAATTGAAAAGAATTGAGGGGGAGAAGATGGAATTGGAGTTGCATGTTGCCGATGTCTTTGATGATCACAAGATTAAGATGGAGAAAATGCTCTTGAAGATTAGAAAGATTAGAAAATATGCAATTCATAGTGAGGCTTGGCATCATTATGTTGTTGGATCAATTGTTACCTTAGTTGCGATCTTGATCGCATTTGTTGTTGCATTTAAATTCTTTAGCTAGACAGTTATTTGTTTGTTGCATTTAAGTGTTGTATGATCTTTATGTATGAACTTTATGTATTGTATTAATTTGTTGTTTTCGGTGCTGTGTATTGAAGATGAACCGGCAATGGATGTACGATGACCGATGCTCTCCCGAGTTCATTAATGGCGTGCGTACTTTTCTGCTTGCGGCTGAGGCAAACAAGCGGGCGGATGGTTTTAGGCCTTGTCCATGTGCTGGCTGTAAGAATGGTCACAATTACTCTACGTCAAGAACCATTCACGTACACCTGTTTGAGTTCGGTTTCATGCCCCACTATAATGTTTGGACCAAGCATGGAGAAAGAGGGGTTATGATGGAAGACAATGAAGAAGAAGAGGACGACGACAACTATCCTGGCCATGGGTTCCTGAATACGATGATACAACAATGAGGGAAGAAGCTGAGCCGGTAATGCGGGAAGAAGCTGAGCCGGCAATGCGGGAAGAAGCTGAAGAAGAGGCATCAGATGAGCCCGTTGAGGATCTAGGTCGGGCCATTGCCGATGCAAAGAGAAACTGCACAAGTGATTTGGAGAAGAAGAAGTTGCAGCGCATGTTAGAGGATCACAAAACATTGTTGTACCCGAATTGTGTAGGTGACAAGAAAAAGCTGGGCACCACACTGGAATTGCTACAATGGAAGGCAGAGAATGGTGTATCTCATGAGCGATTTGGAAAGTTGCTGGTAATGATAAAGAATATGCTTCCAAAGGACAACGAATTGCCCGAGAGTATGTACGAAGCAAAGAAGGCTGTCTGCCCTCTAGGGTTAGAGGTGCAGAAGATACATGCATGCCCTAATGATTGCATCCTCTACCACGTTGAGTACGAGGATTTGAACGCTTGCCCGGTATGTGGTGCATTGCGCTATAAGATCAGCCGCGATGACCCTGGTGATGTCGAGGGCGAGCGCCCCAGGAAGAAGATTCCTGCCAAGGTGATGTGGTATGCTCCTATAATACCACGGTTGAAACGTTTGTTCCAAAACAAAGAGCATGCCAAGGCGATGCGATGGCACAGAGAAGACCATAAGAAAGACGGAAAGTTGAGAGTACCCGCTGACGGGTCGCAGTGGAGAAAAATCAAAAGAAAGTACGGGAAAGAGTTTGCAGATGACGCAAGGAACATATGGTTTAGTCTAAGCGCAGATGGCATTAATCCTTTTGGGGAGCAGAGCAGAAACCATAGCACCTGGCCTGTGACTCTACGTTTGTATAACCTTCCTCCTTGGTTGTGCATGAAGCGGAAGTTCATTATGATGCCAGTGCTCATCCAAGGCCCTAAGCAACCCGGTAACGACATTGATGTGTACCTAAGGCCATTAGTTGAAGAACTCTTACAACTGTGGAATGGAACAGGTGTACGTGCGTGGGATGAGCACATGGGGAAAGACTTTGACCTAAATGCGTTGCTGTTTGTGACCATCAATGATTGGCCTGCTCTCAGTAACCTTTCAGGACAGACAAACAAGGGATACCGCGCATGCACGCACTGTTTGGACGATACTGATAGTATATATTTGGCTAATTGTAAGAAGAATGTGTACCTGGGACATCGTCGATTTCTTCCGAGCAGGTATCCCGTAAGAAAGAAAGGCAAGCATTTCAAAGGTGGGGCGGATCACCGGACGAAGCCTTGCCACCGTACTGGTGCTGATGTACATGATATGGTCAAGGATTTGAAGGTGGTCTTTGGAAAGGGTCCTAGTGGACAACCTGTTCTGAATGACGCTGACGGACGCGCACCCATGTGGAAGAAGAAATCTATATTTTGGGACCTGCCCTATTGGAAAGACCTAGAGGTCCGCTCCGCAATCGACGTGATGCACGTGACGAAGAATCTTTGTGTAACCTTGCTTGGCTTCTTGGGCGTGTATGGGAAGACAAAAGATACACCTGAGGCACGGGAGGACCAGCAATGTATGCACGGAAAAGACGGCATACATCAGGGTCATGCAAGCTACGCTCTTACGAAAGAAGAGAAGGAAATCTTCTTTGAATGCCTGCTCAGTATTAAGCTACCGTCTGGCTTCTCGTCGAATATAAAGGGAATAATAAACATGGCAGAGAAAAAGTTCCAGAACCTAAAGTCTCATGACTGCCACGTGATTATGACGCAACTGCTTCCGGTTGCATTGAGGGGGCTTCTACCGGAAAACGTTCGATTAGCCATTGTGAAGCTATGTGCATTCCTCAATGCAATCGCTCGGAAGGTAATCGATCCAGAAATCATACCAAGGTTAGAGAATGATTTGGTGCAATGTCTTGTCAGTTTTGAGTTGGTGTTCCCACCATCCTTCTTCAACATCATGACGCACGTCCTAGTTCACCTATGCGAAGAGATTAACGTTTTGGGTCCTGTATTTCTACACAATATGTTCCCCTTTGAGAGGTTCATGGGAGTCTTAAAGAAATATGCTCATAATCGTGCTAGGCCAGAAGGAAGCATCTCCAAGGGCCATGAAAATGAGGAGGTCATTGAGTTTTGTATTGACTTTATTCCTGACCTTAAGCCGATTGGTGTTCCTGAATCGTGGCATAAGGGCAGACTAGATGGAAAAGGCACGCTAGGAGGGGAACAAATAATATCTATGAATGGACATTCTCTCACTGAAGCACACTACACAGTTCTACAGAATTCCACCTTGGTGGCTCCGTATATGGATGAACACAAGAATTTGCTATGCTCCAAACACCCGGAGCGGTCTGATCACTGGATTACATGTGAACAAACCCGGAGTTTCGCCAGCTGGTTGCAGACACATACCATGCATGACGCCTCTATTGAAGATGACCTGTACTTGCTGTCCCAGTTACCATCTTCGAATATAATGACTTTCAAAGGGTACGAGATAAATGGTAATACATTTTACACGATTGCCCAAGATAAGAAGAGCACCAACCAAAACAGTGGTGTCCGCTTTGATGCAGAAACCAAGACGGGAAAGGAAACATATTATGGTTATATACAGGACATATGGGAACTTGACTATCGACGTGGTTTGAAGGTCCCTTTGTTTCGGTGCAAATGGGTCAATATGACACGAGGCGGGGTAACGGAAGACCCGTAGTATGGAATGACAACAGTGGATCTCAACAATCTTGCGTATGTAGATGAACCATTCATCCTAGCCAATGATGTGGCACGGGTTTTCTATGTGAAGGACATGTCTACCAAGCCGAGAAAAAGAAAAGATAAGGAAGCGAATGCATCGTACGATGAGCCAAAGCGGCACATAGTTCTTTCTGGGAAGAGAAACATCGTGGGAGTGGATGACAAGGCAGACATATCAGGAGATTATGAAAAGTTTGATGAAATTGCTCCATTCACAGTGAATATTGACCCGAGCATCCAGTTAAATGATGAAGATTTTCCATGGCTACGGCGCAAAGGGACACACACGAAGAAAAAGTTTCACACCCAAAGATCTGGGATGTGATCGGCTTCACTATCATCACTTTCTTCTGTGTTTCACACCCAGGAGGGAATCTCTGTAATAGTTAGGGTAGCTAGTTATGTGTTTTGGCATTTGAAACACGAAGAAATTTTATGTGCAAGCAAATTCTTTCATGCATTTACTGATTTTTTCAGCTAAATGACCTTGAAATTGAAAAGCATTTCAAATGAACTCAGAAAAGGTTGAAAGTTGGCATGGTATCATAATTTCACCAACATAGCATGTGCGAAAAAGTAGAGAGGGTTACCGCAAAAACTGGATGCACTTCGTGTACAAAATGGACAATCTCTTTCAAAGTATCAGGGTTTCGGACGAAAACTCATCCGTTACAAAGGCATTTCATTTTTTAAATAACCTAAGCATTACCAAATTGAATATAATGATAAAACACACTAATATTAAACATAAGAAAAAGAATCACTGAAAAATCTATTTTCAAAGTTAAGTTATTCACAAACTAGTGATTCACACAAATTTCAAATAATTCAAAATTTAAACTATTCAAATTTGTAAACTATCGGTACTAACATAAAGTTTGTAATTTTTTGTACCTAAAGCAAAAATATTCACAAAGAAACTCTAAATACAGCAAAACACAACTCAAAAATAAATAAAACAAAAATAAATAAAGCAAAAAAATAAGAAAAAAAGCCCACCTACTGCGCCACAGCGGCCTGCATACGACTAGAAACCCAACCTGTTGTTGGGCCAGGATGCAGGCCCGCAAAGGCCCAGTAGCCCCACATGGCAGCACAGAACATTTAGGCCCAGTAGGCCTGCTTTGGAGAGGAGCCGAGGGAGCTACCGCACTTGGGCTTATCAACCAGTGCGGACGCCCCTAGGCTAGCGAGGTGGGACTAAACATGACGCACCGCACCTGCGCCAGTGCACCCCCTTTAGTACCGGGTGGTGGCTCAAACCGGTACTAAAGGGGGGTCTTTAGTACCGGTTGGGGCCACCACCCGGTACTAAAGGGGTGCCGTTCCCACCGCTTGGCCTGGCTAAAACAGACCTTTAGTACCGGTTGGTGGCTCCAACCGGTACTAAACGTTGTTCTATATAAGAAAACACTTCAAAAAATTGTCAGTTTCTCATCTCTCCCTCTGCTTCTTTCTCCTCTGCCCCGTTGCCGCCGCCCCTCGTCACCGCCCCCGTCGCCGTCGCCGTCCCCGTCCCCGTCGTCCCTGTCGCCACGTCGCGCCACGTCCTCCCGTCATCCCCACCCGGCCCGTCCCCGTCCCCATCATCGTCGCCCCGTCCCCGTCGTCGCCGCCCCATCCCCGTCGCCGTCTCCGTCCCCGTCCCCGTCGCCGCCCCCCGTCGTCGCGCCTCGCTGGTGAGCTCCTGCCCCGGCCGCCATGTACCACACACACACACACATTATTATACAAATATTAGCAATCTTTCTGTTTTTTTAGTTATAGAATTATTAGAAATGTTAGTTATATAGAAAGGTTTTTTAGTTATAGAAATATTAGAAATGTTAGTTATATAGAAATGTTAGTTATATTAGAAATGTTAGTTATATAGAAATGTTAGTTAGTTATAGAAATATTAGAAATGTTAGTTTTAGTTATAAAATTTAGAATTTGCATATATGAAATCACAATCCATCATTTAAAAATGTTACTTTACTTTTGCGGCATATAGTATTTGTTGTCGACGATGCCCGGCCCGCATCCTCACCGTCGACCCGTTCGCGACGACGTCCTGCTTCAGAGGACCCATGTCCGGGACTGGGCTCCGCCGGGCTGGCACTGGGAGGTGCTACCTTCAGGGGCGCGACGCTTGGTGAGGAACCCGGCCCCGGGTCCCGTCGTCGACCCTCATCTCCTTTGGTGGCGTTCGCGTGGGCCACTTTCGGTGCGGAGGAGCCGACCCCGCCGGAGGTGGTACGTCGCCGTGTCAGGGAGGAGGACGAGCACGTCCATCGCTACATGGCTGCTATGGACGTCTGGTTCTCCAATACCTGGCAGGTTCTTTGGGGAGATCACCCGAGCTATGATCCAGTGATGGTTCCTTCACTTTGGTTGTCCACCGCCTAGATTACTCTCTAGTATTCGATCTTTATTAGCTAGCTAGCTAGTGATATATTCGATATATAATATTCGAGATGATTTATTCGAGATTATATATATTATTCGAGACGATGTATTCGAGATTATATCTATTATTTGAGACAACATATTCGAGATTATATTCGATGATGCTTATTATGTACTATGATTGATTCAGTTTTTCCTTATTAATTGATTGCATCCATGCATTGTAATTTGAATATATTTCTTTTGGATTAGTTAAATAAAACCTATGATGGACAATACCGGCAGAGATGGATAAGAGGCCCTGTTCAATATCATACGCAATCCTCGCGGGCCAGATGATGATCAGAATGAAGAAGATTATGACGGCTCCGAATATCTAAACAACACCGGGGAGGGTGATATGATATTCGATCGCGACAATCGAATTGACGAAGTCATGAACTATGAACATGACGAAGAAAATGTTGATCGTGAAACAACAATGACCGACGAGGTATATATATTTATATAAGCAGGCATCTGGTGATCATCACATGTTTTAAATGACTTGAAGATATATTAATGAATCGATCTTTCTTCTTTCAGCCATCCGGATCGAGCAAATCTTCAGGCAACAGGAAACGAGGCCCGAACAAAAAGTTGAAGGAGGGTGTAAAGTACAATATCGAGGCCATCAAACCTAATGGCAAACCATTAGCGCCTAAGAAGATTGCGGACAAGTTCATTCGTCAGTGCGGAGTTCTTGTGAAGGACCAACTCCCGATCTCCCTTCAAGAATGGAGAGAGCTAGCAAAGCCACATCCAGGAGTTACTTTTGTCGAAGACAGACAAAAACTTCTGCTTTGGGAAATGCTCATGGAACATTTCACCCTACCAGATCATTTCACAGATGCAGATGTGGAGAAATTCAAGGACGCTGCTCTTAGGAAGATGGCGGTTGCATTCAACAACCACAAGAATCGTGAATGGGACAAGTACGTCAAGGGAGGAAGGAAGACTCCAGTATTCGAGGGAACACTAGGGAAGCAAAGTTCTCATTGGGACGATTTCGTGAAATTCAAGGATTCGGAATTATCTAAGGAACGGTCGAGAATAAACAAGGCCAATGCCGCAAAAAAGGATAAGTTCCATAAGCTGGGGCCAGGTGGCTATGCGGTGGGAATGCCTAAGTGGGATAAGTCTGAGAAAGAGATGGAGGATGCAGGTGTCACTCCAGAAACATTGAGCTGGCCCCCCAGGTGCAGGACTTGGTTCTATGCGCATGTGGGGGAGTTGGACCCGAAGACAGGCAAAGTTTCGAAGAAGGCATGTCTGGACGGAGCCGAAGATAAGCTACTTGTTGCAATAGAAGAGGCTCGATCGGAGGTGTTCCAGCCCAACAGAGAGAACGACGAGCTTACGTGTGCCCTGGGAAATCCTGAACACCCGGGAAGAACAAGAGGCAGGGGCGCTATTCCGTGGTATGAGGGGTTTTCGGACTGGAACGCCGACTACAGAACCCGTGCGAGGAAGAAGATTGCGGAGGAGAAGAAGAGGAAGATGGAGGAGGAGAAGAGTAAGATGGACTATGAACGCCTTCAAGGCCTAGAATTAGCGCACGCGGACTTGGCAGTCAAATTCTAGCGGCAGCAGGAGCAGATCGACTCACTTAATCAGCAAAGGGGGTCTCAGCAGCAGCAGCAGCTAACGGATGATCCAGCATTGGATAGCACCATCCCATCCATGCCAAGAAGCAGCGTGGGTTCCGCCCCGGGCGACGCATTGCTGGATAGCTACCCAGTGGATGACATCATGGAGAACACTAACTGCGAGCTACACATCAAAATGAAGAACATATCCATGAAGGTGACGGACGCCCTTGCTTTTACAAATCCCCCCGATGCAACCTTCCATTGCAACCCGATTCCAGCGGGCTATGCTCATGTCTTGGTTGATGAGGTGGTGGACCAATATTCAGGGATAGAGCTTGACATTCCTAGAGGTGACGAGGAGCACACACTGGGAGAGGCCAACCATCGTATCATCCTATGGAGAAAGGACTGCATCATCTTTCGAAGGCCACCGACACCGCATCATCCGACTCCTCGTCGAAGTCCGCCACCGAGTCAGCAGACTTCCGCTCCTCCAAGTCCACCAACGCGTCAGGCCACTCCTCCTCCAAGTCCGGCAGAGCTTCAGGCCACTCCTCCTCCAAGTCCGGCACAGCTTCTGGCCACTCCTCGTCCTCCAAGTCCGGCAAAGCGTCAGGCCACTCCTCCAAGTCCGACATAGCTTCAGGCCACTCCTCCTCCTCCAACTCAGCCACGTCAGCCGTCTTCACCGCCTCAGCAATCACGAAAGAGAGCCGCCTCAGCTATGGTGCGTAGCGGTACAAGTCGAGGTAGTACTGGAGGTACAGGCGGAGGCAAGCGATTTCAATATGGTCCAAGCAGCCTCGTGCCTCTTCCGCAGAGGCCTTACGACAAGTCCGAGGAGGAAAATGCAGCCATATCGAAGGCCGAGGTGGAAGCCCATTTTGCACCGAAACTGCCACCGCCGCCAAGGGAGAAAGTGCCTGAGGAAAAGATTGACCACTTCATTCGTATGGCTAGAGCACCAGCTCCCAAGCCTGTTGACACAGACTATGAGCGCCACCTCAGGAAGTTAAATCGAGCATGATACGTCTCTGTCCTATCTACTTTTCCAAACACTTTTGCCCTTGTTTTGGACTCTAACTTGTATGATTTGAATGGAACTAACCTGGACTGACGTTGTTTTCAGCAGAATTAGCTTGGTGTTGTTTTATGTGCAGAAAGCAAATATTCTCGGAAAGTCCTGAAACTCCACGAAATACCTTAGAAAAAATAATAAAAAATCCTCGCCAAAGATGAAGACCAGGGGGCCCACACCCTTTCCACAAGGGTGGGGGGCGCCCCCCTAGGGCGCGCCCCCTACCTCGTGGGCCCCCTGGAAACCCTCCAACGCCAACTCCAACTCTATATATTTGCTTTCGGAGAGAAACAAATCAAAGAGAAGAAATCATCACGTTTTACGATACGAAGCCGCCGCCAAGCCCTAAAACCTCTCGGGAGGGCTGATCTGGAGTCCGTTCGGGGCTCCGGAGAGGGGGATTCATCGCCGTCGTCATCATCAACCATCCTCCATCACCAATTTCATGATGCTCACCGCCGTGCGTGAGTAATTCCATCGTAGGCTTGCTGGACGGTGATGGGTTGGATGAGATTTATCATGTAATCGGGTTAGTTTTGTTAGGGTTTGATCCCTAGTATCCACTATGTTCTGAGATTGATGTTGCTATGACTTTGCTATGCTTAATGCTTGTCACTAGGGCCCGAGTGCCATGATTTCAGATCTGAACCTATTATGTTTTCATGAATATATGTGAGTTCTTGATCCTATATTGCAAGTCTATAGTCACCCACTATGTGTTATGATCCGGCAACCCCGAAGTGACAATAATCGGGACCACTCCCGGTGATGACCGTAGTTTGAGGAGTTCATGTATTCACTATGTGCTAATGCTTTGTTCTGGTTCTCTATTAAAAGGAGGCCTTAATATCCCTAAGTTTCCAATAGGACCCCGCTGCCACGGGAGGGTAGGACAAAAGATGTCATGCAAGTTCTTTTCTATAAGCACGTATGACTATATACGGAATACATGCCTACATTACATTGATGAATTGGAGCTAGTTCTGTCTCACCCTATGTTATGACTGTTACATGATGAACCGCATCCGGCATAATTATCCATCACTAATCCGGTGCCTACGAGTTTTCCATATACTGGTTTACGCTTATTTAATTTCCCGCTGCTACTGTTACAATCACTACAAAATACCAAAAACATTACTTTTGCTGTCTTTACTTTTGTTGCCGTTACCACCACTATCATATTACTGTGCTACTAAACACTTTGCTGCAGATACTAAGTTTCCACGTGTGGTTGAATTGACAACTCAGCTGCTAATACTTGAGAATATTCTTTGGCTCCACTTGTGTCGAATCAATAAATTTGGGTTAAATACTCTACCCTCGAAAACTGTTGCGATCCCCTATACTTGTGGGTTATCAAGACCTTTTTCTGGCGCTGTTGCCGGGGAGCATAGCTCTATTCTTTGAGTCACTTGGGATTTATATCTGCTGGACACTATGAAGAACTTGAGAGATCCAAAAACCAAGATCTATCCCTCAACTACGAGGGGAGGTAAGGAACTGCCATCTAGCTCTGCACTTGATTCACCTTCTGTTATGAGTAAGTTAGCAACACCTACACCTGCTTCTGCTATTCGTTCCGATATGTCGCGTGTTATTGATGATGCCACTTCTACTATGCATGATACTTATGATGAAACTGCTTCTATGCCTGATACTACTGTGCCCCTTAGTGAATTTCTTGAAGAACAAATTGCTAGGGCTAGAGAAAGAGAAATTGATGAAACTGAATACGGTGATGATAATGATGATGAAAATATGCATGTTATTCCTGAAGGTTATCTTTTTGATAAAGATGCTTCTTTAGCTATTTTAGCTTGCAGAGATAGATATGAGCTTTGAAGGTTATTAATTAAATGGAACAAAGAATCACTTAGAGATAAAATGAAACCCGATCCTACTTTTGCTACTTCACCTATATGTGTTCCTGATAAAGATTATGAATTCTCTGTTGATCCTGATATAATTACTTTGGTTGAATCTGATCCATTTTATGGCTATGAATCTGAAACTGTTGTGGCACATCTTACTATGTTAAATGATATAGCTCCCCTGTTCACTAATAATGAGAGATCACGTTACCTCTATTTACTTAAAATATTTCCGTTCTCATTAAAGGGTGATGCTAAGATATGGTTTAATTCTCTTGATCCTGGTTGTGTGCGTAGTCCCCAGGATATGATTTATTACTTCTCTGCTAAATATTTCCCTGCTCATAAGAAACAAGCTGCTTTGAGGGAAATATACAACTTTGTGCAAATTAAAGAAGAGAGTCTCCCACAAGCTTGGGGGAGGCTTCTCAAGTTACTTAATGCTTTGCCTGATCATCCTCTTAAGAAACCTAAAATACTTGATATCTTTTATAATGGACTAACCGATGCTTACAGAGATTACCTGGATAGTTGTGCTGGTTCTCTCTTCAGGGAAAGAACACCGGATGAAGCTGAAATTCTATTGAATAATATGTTGACAAATGAAAATAATTGGGCACCTCCTAAGCCAGCTCCTGAGCAAGCTCCCGCTCCAATTAATGATCCTATTCCTAAACCAACTCCGAAGAAGAGAGGTGTTCTATTTCTCAGTCCCGAAGATATGCAAGAGGCAAAGAAATCTATGAAAGAAAAAGGTATTAAAGCTGAAGATGTTAAGAATGTACCTCCTATTGAAGAAATACATGGTCTTAATATACGGCCTGTTGACGAAGTATATGATCTTAATCCTTTATTCATTGAAGAACCTCCCGATATCCCGACACAGGTAGTAAAGGTAAATTCTCTCTATAGATTTGATGAAGGTGATATCCCTCGCTATAAGTCTGCTAGGCAATGCTTTGATGAGTTTGATAATTTTATTGTCAAACAAGAAAATTTCAATGCTTATTTTGGTAGACAATTGAAATATGATTCTGATATAATTAAATACTTGGGTGATTATATGGCTAATATTAGAGGTGAACTTAAACTTCTTAGCAAACATGCTTCTATGGTTACCACTCAAGTAGAACAAGTACTTAAAGCTCAAAAAGAATTGCTCCATTAAATGAATAGTAAGAAAAATGATTATGCTGTTAGAGTGGCTACTAGAACTGGTAGAATGACTCAGGAACCTTTGTATCCTGAAGGCCACCCTAAGAGAATCGAGCAAGATTCTCAGAGAAATAATATTGATGCACCTAGTTCTTCTAAAAAGAAGAAAAAGAAAAATGATAGAACTGTGCAAACTTCTAGTGAACCTATTGTTGAACCACCTGATAATCCAAATGATATTTCTATGTCTGATGCTGAAACACAATCTGGTAATGAACATGAACCTAGTAAAAATATTAATAATGATGTTCATGATGATGCTCAACCTAGTAATGACAATGATGTAGAAATTGAACCTGCTGTTGATCTTGATAACCCACAATCAAAGAATCAATGTTATGATAAAAGAGACTTTGTTGCTAGGAAACATCGGAAAGAAAGAGAACCTTGGGTTTAGAAAACCTTGCCTTTTCCTCCGAAACCATCCAAGAAGAAGGATGATGAGGATTTTGAGCGCTTTGTTGAAATGATTAGGCCTATCTTTTTACGTATGCGATTGACTAATGTGCTCAAAACAAATCCTTATGCCAAATATATGAAGGATATCATTACTAATAAAAGAAAAATACCAGAAGCTGAAATTTCCTCCATTCTTGCTAATTATACTTTTAAGGGTGGAATACCAAAGAAACTTGGAGATCCCAGAGTACCTACTATACCTTGCTCCATTAAAATAAATTATATTAAAACTGCTTTATGTGATCTTGGAGCCGGTGTTAGTGTTATGCCTCTCTCTTTATATCGTAGACTTGCTTGAATAAGCTGAGACCTACTGAAATATCTTTGCAAATGGCTGATAAATCAACTGCTATACCTGTCGGTATTTGTGAGGACGTGCCTGTTGTGGTTGCAAACGTTACCATTTTAACGGACTTCGTTATTCTTGATATTCCCAAGGATGATAGTATGTCTATTATTCTTGGAAGACCTTTTCTTAATACTGCAAGGGCTGTTATTGATTGCAACAAAGGCAATGTCACTTTTCATGTTAATGGTAATGAGCATACGGTACACTTTCCGAGGAAACAACCTCAAATTCATAGTATCAACTCCATTGGAAAAATTCCATCGATTATATTTGGAGGTTTTGAATTTCCTCTACCTACTCTCAAGAAGAAATATGATATACTTATTATTGGGGATGTGCATATCCCCGTTGAGGTAACTTAGTGTTATTTGAAATTTCTCCGGTTTCATGATTATCGGAATGAGTTTGTTAACAAGACTTGATCAACCTTGTTAGTGGATTCTTTTTGATGAGCATGAGATGGATGAAACTAGAAGCACAAACTTCTGAACATTCTTTATACTTTCTGTTATTTATATTAAATAAAGTAAAAATAGTATTTTTTCTGTCTGTTTCCTCACTTATACGTGCAATATAAAAATATCTCGAAAATAAAAGTCCTCAGAATGCCATGCCAATTTAAAATGATTTTTTCGGGAATATTTGAGGATTTACTGTGCAAAAATTACCCCGGGAGGAGCTGCCACCTGGCCACGAGAGTGGTGGACGCCCCCCCCTATAGGGCGCGCCCCCTGCCTCGTGGGCCCACGGTGGCCCTCATCCACTTATCCCAGCACCCATCTTCTTCCTCTGTCTCACACAAACCCGAAAACCCAACTCAAGCACGAGTTCTAGCCACTTTTGTTGTGATTTTCGATCTCCTTGCTCAAAGCACCTCTCGCAAAACTGCTTGGGGAGATTGTTCCTTGGTATGTGACTCCTCCATTGGTCCAATTAGTTTTTGTTCTAGTGCTCTATTCTTTGCAAATTTGTGCTGCATAGGTGACCATGTTCTTGAGCTTGCATGTCAAATTTATATGGTTCCAAGTAGTTCCAATGCTTGATATAGGCTCTAGGCACTTGTAGGAGCAGTTGCTATCAGTTTTATTGAAGTTGGTTCACTTTTGTTTGAAGTTACTAAAAATTTCAGAATTTTTCAGAAAATGATGACGAGATTATTGAGGGGCTCATCAAGCCAAAGCTCGAAGGAAAAGGCACCGAAGCCTAAGTATAATTTTCCACGCACCGTGGAGATTCGGGCGTGTGAATGGCCTTCTGAAGATTTCTTGAGAGCAGCCGATATCTATGAAGATTTCCATGAATTGGCTCACAATGCAGGCCTCACTGCTTTCCTCCACGACCAATGCGATCAGTATCTCTTATTCACAAATACCTTTGTGCAAAACTTTTATTTTTATCCTAGGAACTCACCACCTACGGTGGAATTTCATTTATATGATGAGCCTAAGGAGATGTCGCTTTATGATTTCTGTCGGATTTGTTTAGTCCCTTTTGAGGGCAAGACAGAAGAACCACATCATGATGATGTGGAGGGATTTATTAATAATATCACTGTAGGAGGAACCAGGAAGGTTTCCGATGCACGAATCACTAGCACACATTTTCCTGTTTTACGTTACTCTGCATTATTTGCTAGTCATTGTTTAATTGGACGTGAAAACTGTGGAAACCTTAGTATCCCTGATATAATTATTTTACTCCAAGGTTTATATAGTGATAACACTTTTAGTATGGGCGGTATTATTGCCAGGCGGTTAAATATGAACCGTACTAAGGGCCCCATCTTTGGAGGCATTTATGCTACACGCCTAGCCGCACATTTTAACATACCTATTAGGCATGCTGAGAAGGAAGAAAAGGTGCTGCCCCGTGTTTATCTAGATCATAAAAGTATGGTAGCACATGATTTTATTGTTAAGAATAGGGCAGGGGAGCTTAAATATCAATTGTTCTTTAATAAACATCATCCCGAGACTATTACCCTGCCTGCTCCTTCTTTGTTTGATTTGACTGCAGGCACGTACCTTGTTCCGTTGACGGCTATTCATGCCTACCGGAACCCTGCACCCACTGAAGAGCCAGAACAGGAACCACAAAATGAGCCTCCACGACAATCTGTTTATTCTTGGGATCCAGAGATGACTGTCAGCCAGTGGCAGTCAGAGTCTTCTTCTTCATCACAATATGATCCCAACTATCCTTCTTCATCATAGCACGACCCCAACAACTATTATTATGGATATCCACCAGGCCAGCCATGGCCATAGACCAACTTAGGCCAAAAGCCTAAGCTTGCGGAGTACGTATTTCTCACCGACATTACATTTATGTTCACACACACTCATTGCTAGATGTCGGTGCTTATACTCTTTCATTGTAATATCCATGCTAGTTCATTTTCCTTTTCCTGCTTTCTTCTTGTGTGTTTAGTAAACCTTAAGAAAAAAAACAGTAGCAATTTACTTTCCTGCTGTAGTAGTAATTAAAAAGAAAACCCAAAAAATATATTTCCCGCTCTTCTTTTGCTTGTTGGGAGCTTTCCCGTGTAAATAGTTTTATTTTCTTTTCTTTTCTTTGGGGGTCAGCAGGAGAAGACCATAATTAAATTGTTGTAGTGGCTCTTATATGCTTTAATGTTGATTTAATCTAGAGCCCATATTTCCTTGTCTTCTCTTGTTTCTTGAATGCTCGCAGATTCCAGCTTAGTCCAATGCACGTGCACTCTTATTATTATTCACACCGTTCGGTCGTGCAAGTGAAAGGCAATTATGATGATATATGATGGACTGACTGAGATGAGAAAAGCTGGTATGAACTCGACCTCTTTTGTTTTTGTAAATATGATGAGCCGTCGTTCTTGATTCAGCTTATTATGAATAAACATGTTTGCAATGACAATTAGAGATCATAGTTGCTTGTGCCATGCTTGATTAGCTATGAGTTATAATGGTTTACCTTGTGTGCCAACATGCTATTGAGATGATTATGATGTGGTATGATGGGGTGGTATCCTCCTTTGAATGATTTAAGTGACTTGACTTGGCACATGTTCACGCATGTAGTTGAAACAAATCAACATAGCCTTCATGATATTTATGTTCATGGTGGATTATATCCTACTCATGCTTGCATCCAATGTTTATTAATTTTAATGCATGTACATGGCTGTTGTCGCTCTCTAGTTGGTCGCTTCCCAGTCTTTTGCTAACCTTCACCTGTACTAAGCAGGAATACTGCTTGTGCATCCAATCCCTTAAACCCCAAAGTTATTCCAGATGAGTCCACTATACCTTCCTATATGCGGTATTTACCTGCCGTTCCAAGTAAATTTGTATGTGCCAAACTCTAAACCTTCAAATAAACATTTTGTTTTGTATGCTCGAATAGCTCATGTATCAACAAAGGCTGTCCTTATCTTCCGTGTTAGGCGGGTTATTCTCAAGAGGAGTGGACTCCGCTCCTCACTCACGAGAAAATGGCTGGTCACCGGGATGCCCAGTCCCATAGTTTATGCAAACTAAATCAAAATTAATTGCAAACAAAACTCCCCCTGGGACCTGATGTATGTTGGAGGCACTCGTTGTTTCGAGCAAGCCATGGATTGATACTTGTTGGTGGAGGGGGAGTGTAAACTTTACCATTCTGTTTGGGAACCACTTATAATGTGTTTAGCATGGAAGATATCGCCATCTCTTAGTTGTTACATTGACAATGAAAGTATACCGCTCAAAATACAATTTATCTCTATTTCAAAACCAAGCTCTGGCACCTCTACAAATCCCTGCTTCCCTCTGCGAAGGGCCTATCCATTTACTTTTATGCTGAGTCATCACCCTCTTATTAAAAAGCACTAGCTGGAGAGCACAGCCGTCATTTGCATTCATCACTATTAATCTATGTTGGGTGTGACTATGATTGGATCTCTTTTACCATGAATTACAATGTCTAGTCAGTCATTGATCTTTAAAGGTGCTCTGCATTTATGTTTTGCGGTATCAGGAAGGGCTAGCGAGATACCATCTTGTTATATCATATTATGATTGTTTTGAGAAAGTGTTGTCATCCGAGATTTATTATTATGACTTGCTAGTTGATTATGCTATTGATACGAGTAATTGTGAGACCTGAGAATTATTGCAAATGTGGTTAGTTATGATCTATGCTGAAAACGTGAATGCTGGCTTGACATAGTTACAACAACAAGAGCAAACAGAGTTTGTAAAAGTTTTTCTTTCTTTCAGTTTGTCAACTAAATTGCTTGAGGACAAGCAAGGGTTTAAGCTTGGGGGAGTTGATACGTCTCCGTCGTATCTACTTTTCCAAACACTTTTGCCCTTGTTTTGGACTCTAACTTGTATGACTTGAATGGAACTAACCTGGACTGACGCTGTTTTCAGCAGAATTACCTTGGTGTTGTTTTATGTGCAGAAAGCAAATATTCTCGGAAAGTCTTGAAAGTCCACGGAATACCTTAGAAAAAATAATAAAAATCCTTTGGCAAATATGAAGACCAGGGGGCCCACACCCTTTCCACGAGGGTGGGGGGCGCCCACCCCCTAGGGCGCGCGCCCTACCTCGTGGGCCCCCTGGAAACCCTCCGACACCAACTCCAACTCTATATATTTGCTTTCGGAGAGAAAAAAATCAGAGAGAAGAAATCATCACGTTTTATGATACGCAGCCGCCGCCAAGCCCTAAAACCTCTCGGGAGGGCTGATCTAGAGTCCGTTCGGGGCTCCGGAGAGGGGGATTCGTCACCGTCGTCATCATCAACCATCCTCCATCACCAATTTCATGATGCTCACCGCCGTGCATGAGTAATTCCATCGTAGGCTTGCTGGACGGTGATGGGTTGGATGAGATTGATCATGTAATCGAGTTAGTTTTGTTAGGGTTTGATCCCTAGTATCCACTATGTTCTGAGATTGATGTTGCTATGACTTTGCTATGCTTAATGCTTGTCACTAGGGCCCGAGTGCCATGATTTCAGATATGAACCTATTATGTTTTCATGAATATATGTGAGTTCTTGATCCTATCTTGCAAGTCTATAGTCACCTACTATGTGTTATGATCCGGCAACCCCGAAGTGACAATAATCGGGACCACTCCCGGTGATGACCGTAGTTTGAGGAGTTCATGTATTCACTATGTGCTAATGCTTTGTTCCGGTTCTCTATTAAAAGGAGGCCTTAATATCCCTAAGTTTCCAATAGGACCCCGCTGCCACGGGAGGGTAGGACAAAAGATGTCATGCAAGTTCTTTTCCATAAGCATGTATGACTATATACGGAATACATGCCTACATTACATTGATGAATTGGAGCTAGTTTTGTGTCACCCTATGTTATGACTGTTACATGAT
This sequence comes from Triticum urartu, assembly GCF_056163025.1. Classification (NCBI taxonomy): domain Eukaryota; kingdom Viridiplantae; phylum Streptophyta; class Magnoliopsida; order Poales; family Poaceae; genus Triticum; species Triticum urartu. Next base: position 142,884,725 of record NC_141879.1, on the reverse strand, counting down.
GAACCGCATCCGACATAATTATCCATCACTGATCCGGTGCCTACGAGTTTTCCATATACTGGTTTACGCTTATTTACTTTCCTGCTGCTACTGTTACAATCACTACAAAATACCAAAAACATTACTTTTGCTGTCTTTACTTTTGTTGCGTTACCACCACTATCATATTACTGTGCTACTAAACACTTTGCTGTAGATACTAAGTTTCCAGGTGTGGTTGAATTGACAACTCAGCTGCTAATACTTGAGAATATTCTTTGGCTCCCCTTGTGTCGAATCAATAAGTTTGGGTTAAATACTCTACCCTCGAAAACTGTTGCGATCCCCTATACTTGTGGGTTATCAGAGCACGTCTACAGAAAGAGGCGAGCTCGAGCTCGAGCAAATCAGTTGGCAAAAGATGCGGTAAAACCGTTCCCCAGCTGGGAGAACAGGCGGTGCAATCAATCCCCCCGCTTGTTGTGCCAACAACACATGAGAGTACGCGCGCCCAATATTATTGTGGGGAAACCGTTAACGTTCCCGGGCTGGGCGATGTGGTAATAATCGAGGAGCATATTGAGCAGGCTAAAAGCCTCATGATCACTGTTGGACAAGTCCTCGATATCGAGCCCATGTCTCCGACTAGAGAGGAGGAAATAAAGCGGAAATATGTCCGGGGCCAACCTTTGGTCGAGCCAGATGAGGTCAAGAAGCTCCCAACGAGAATGTATGAATTGCATCAATGGTACATGGACATTACCAAGATTTCCAATCGAGAGTCCCTCATGGTGAATGTCAAGAAGGATCATTACTACCATGAGAAAGCTGTGTCCGTTGAGTATTCAGAACTATTACAGTTATACAATCAGGACGCACTCGACAAATCTATCGTCAGTTGCTATTGTCTGTAAGTGATTTCTTTCTGCAATTTAAGTCTCAAGCTAGCTGTAGTGATCATGTTGATCAATCATTACCTGTAATTATCCTCACTATATTCTTTTCTGTGGTATTATGCAGGATGAAGATTTATGAAATGAAAAAAGGTGGACGCTATGGCATTGGGTTCGTTGACCCAAATACCATTAATGAATACACATGGAAATTAGATCCATATTACGAAAAAAGTGTAGAGGAAAGCATGCTAGAGTTCTTCAAGCGCCTCAAATACAATGAAGATATACCACTTCCTTACAACTTTGAGTGAGTCACACTGTCTTGTACTACAAATTCTGTTTTTGCCTACTAGCTAGCTACATGTTTTTGCTTACATATGCCCGCTTAATTAAGACATGCAAACGTGTGTGCATGCAGATTTCACTAGATCTTGTTAATCATTAAATTTGATGAAGGAACAGTTGAAGTACTAGACTCACTACTTAAGAAACCAACTGACTACACCATCGTGAAGGGGATAGTCAACAGGTAATTTCAATCATTATTAATTATATCTCGGCCTATTTAATTAGTTCGTCATTTCCTGATAACAACTATTTAATAACCCATTTATTCATTTTCTTTGTCGGCAGGCAGGGCTTGGGCAAAGTTCATCAGCGTCACTCCAGGCCCATGGAAACAAAATCTGAAATGGTATCGACCCATGGTAAGTAATTAAGTAGTACTAGCTAGCTGTCATCTCTTTAATTATCATGCTTGATTAATTATTATCTCATCAAATTCCATTCTCGTAAAGGCCCTGAAGCAGGAGCCGGGGAATAATCTGTGTGCATACTACGTTTGCGAGAACATTCGCATGATGGCGTTCGAAAGGAGCAGATCTCAAAGACAGGAGTGGGTACGTTTGTTAGAACACTATTCACAATTTTGACACCATTATCGATATCTAGTCACACAACTAATACACATGCATATTGATCTCCTTCTTAACAGTTCAAAGAGGTGCAGGAGAAGCTCCTACCAGAGGACCGCATAGAAGCAATTCAAGAGGAAATAGATGGATTTTTGCTCGGCCAGGTCATAGATCCCAAAGGAGAATACTTTTACCCGCTACCGCCCCCATGAACCACTTCCAATTGTTATCGTGCTCCGAAGGCACCAATTAGGCTAATGCCACTGGCTCCGAAGGCACCAATTAGGAGAAATTGTATATAGCTAGCTAATTGTATATATATACATGTGTGTATATATGTGTGAATTAATTAATGGTGGTTGTGAGACATTCAATGATATATATATATGATCGGTTCTACTAGAAATTCTATTTATATATATGCATAACGTGTACAATATGTAGTATCGTAAAATACCAGCAAATGAAAAAGAATTAAATGGAAAACACAAAATTAAATGAAAAAGAAATCATAAACCCAAAACCCCCAACCTTTTAATACCGGTTGGTGTCACCAACCGGTACTAAAGGGCTCCCTGCCCCCGGGGCTGGCTTGTGCCACGTGGTTGCCCTTCAGCACCGGTTCGTGGTGAACCAGTACTAAAGGGGGGACCTTTAGTGCCGGTTACCGAACCGACACTAAAGGGCCTTACGAACCGGTGCTATTGCCCGGTTCTGCACTAGTGGCTATTCGTTCTGATATGTCGCATGTTATTGATGATGCCACTTCTGCTATGCATGATACTTATGATGAAACTACCTCTATGCCTGATACTACTGTGCCACTTAGTGATTTTCTTGATGAACAAATTGCTAGGGCTATAGAAATTGAAAATATTGAATCTGATGATACTGATGAAAGTGATGATGAAGAATCACTTGTTATTCCTAAGGGTTATGTTTTTGATCAAGAAGTTTCTTTCGCTATTTTAGCTTGGAAAAATAGAAATGAACTCAAAAGGTTATTAGCTAAATGGAGTAAGAAATCTCTAAATGCTAGAATGAAACCTGACCCGGCTTTTGCTACTTCACCTATCTTTGTTACTGATAAGGATTATGAATTCTCTGTTGATCCTGATATAATTACTTTGGTTGAATCTGATCCTTTTCATGGTTATGAATCTGAAACTGTTGTGGCGCATCTTACTAAATTGAATGATATAGCCACCCTGTTCACTAAAGATGAGAGAACTCGTTACTTTTATATCCTTAAAATATTTTCGTTCTCATTAAAGGGTGATGCTAAGATATGGTTTAATTCTCTTGATCCTGGTTGTGTGCGTAGTGCCTAGGATATGATTTATTACTTCTCTGCTAAATATTTCCCTGCTCATAAGAAACAAGCTACTTTAAGGGATATATATAATTTTGTGCAAATTGAAGAAGAGAGTCTCCCACAAGCTTGGGGGAGGCTTCTCCAATTACTTAATGCTTTGCCTGATCATCCTCTTAAGAAAAATGAAATATTTGATATCTTTTATAATGGACTAACCGATGCCTCCAGAGATTACCTGGATAGTTGTGTTTGTTCTGTTTTCAGGGAAAGAACACCGGATGAAGCTGAAATATTATTGAAAAATATGTTGACAAATGAAAACAATTGGACACCTCCGGAGCCAATTCCTGAGCCTATTCCTAAACCAACTCCGAAGAAAAGGGGTATTCTATTTCTCAGTCCTGAAGATATGCAAGAGGCAAAGAAATCTATGAAAGAAAAGGGTATTAAAGCTGAAGATATTAAGAATTTACCTCCTATTGAAGAAATACATGCTCTTAATTTACCGCCTGTTGAAGAAACATATAATCTTAATCCATTACCTATTGAAGAAAATCATGGTCTTGATAACCCGACACAGGTAGTAAAGGTAAACTCTCTCTACAGATATGGTAAAGCTGAAATCCCATTTACTAAATTTGCTAGCCCATGCTTAGATGAGTTTGATAAATTTATGGCTAAGCAAGAAGATTTTAATGCTTATTTTGGTAGACAATTGAAATACAATTCAAATATGCTTGAATACTTGGGTGATTATATGGCTAATGTTAAAGGTGAACTTAAACTTATTAGTAAACATGCTTCTATGGTTACCACTCAAGTAGAACAAGTACTTAAAGCTCAAAATGATTTGCTCAATGAATTGAATAGTAAAGATAATGATAATGTTGTTAGAGTGGCTACTAGAACTGGTAGAATGACTCAGGAACCTTTGTATCCTGAAGGCCATCCTAAGAGAATTGAGCAACATTCTCAGAGAAATAATATAGATGCACCTAGTCCTTCTAAAAAGAAGAAAAAGAAAAATGTATAGGACTTTGCATGCTTCTAGTGATCCTATTGTTGAAACACCTGAGAATCCAAATGATATTTCTATTTCTGATGCTGAAACACAATCTGGTAATGAACCTGAAACTAGTGGTAATGTTAACGATAATGTTCATAATGATGCTCAACCTAGTAATGATAACGATATAGAAATTGAACCTGCTGTTGATCTTGATAACCCACAATCAAAGAATCAACGTTATGATAAAAAAGACTTTGTTGCTAGGAAACATGGTAAATAAAGAGAGCCTTGGGTTCAGAAACCCATGCCTTTTCCTCCCAAACCATCTAAGAAAAAGGATGATGAGGATTTTGAGCGCTTTGCTGAAATGATTAGACCTATCTTTTTGCGTATGCGATTAACTGATATGCTCAAAACCAATCCTTATGCTAAGTACATGAAAGATATCATTACTAATAAAAGAAAGATACCGGAAGCTGAAATTTCCACCATGCTTGCTAATTATACTTTTAAGGGTGGAATACCAAAGAAACTTGGAGATCCCGGTGTACCAACTATACCATGCTCCATTAAAAGAAATTATGTTAAAACTGCTTTATGTGATCTTGGAGCCGGTGTTAGTGTTATGCCTCTCTCTTTATATCGTAGACTTGATTTGAATAAGTTGACACCTACTGAAATATATTTGCAAATGGCTGATAAATCAACTGCTATGCCTGTCGGTATTTGTGAGGAGGTGCCTGTTGTAGTTGCAAACGTTACTATTTTAAGAGACTTTGTTATTCTTGATATTCCCGAGGACGATAGTATGTCTATTATTCTTGGAAGACCCTTTTTGAATACTGCAGGGGCTGTTATAGATTGCACTAAAGGCAATGTCACTTTTCATGTTAATGATAATGAGCACACGGTACACTTTCCGAGGAAACAACCTCAAGTCCATAGTATGAACTCTATTGGAAAAATTCCATCGATTATATTTGGAGGTTTTGAATTTCCTCTTCCTACTGTCAAGAAGAAATATGATATTCTTATTATTGGGGATGTGCATATCCCCGTTGAGGTAACATAGTGTTATTCGAAATTTCTCCGGTTCCATGTTATTCGGAATGAGTTCGTTAACAAGACTTGATCAACCTTGTTAGTGGATTCCTTTTGATGATCATGAGAAGGATGAAACTAGAAGGCACAACCTTCTGTACCTCACTTTTACTTTCTGTTATTTATATTAAATAAAATAAAAATAAATATTTTTTTGTCTGTTATCTGATTATCCGTGCAATATAAAAATACCCCGAAAATAAAAGTTCTCCAAATGCCCTGAAATTTAAATATGATTTTTCTAGAATATTTGAGAATATTTGGCACCGAGAACACAACAGGGGGGTCAACCACCTGCCCACGAGGGTGGAGGGCGCGCCCCCCTGCCTCGTGGGCCCACAATGGACCTCCTCCACTTATTCCTGCACCCACACACTTCTTCTTCCTCCCCCAAACATGAATATCCAGCTCAAACCCGAGTCCAAGCTCGTTTTGCTGCCATTTTCGATCTCCTTGCTCAAAGCACCTCTCACAAAACTGCTTGGGGAGATTGTTCCTTGGTATGTGACTCCTCCATTGGTCCAATTAGGTTTTGTTCTAGTGCTTTATTCATTGCAATTTTTTGCTACTTAGGTGACCCTGTTCTTGAGCTTGCATGTCAAATTTTTATGGTCAAAAGTAGTTTTGATGCATGATATAGGCCCTAGGCACTTGTAGGAGTAGTTGCTATCAATATTATTGAGTTTGGTTTACTTTTATTTTGAAGTTACTAAAAAATTTTAGAATATTTTCAGAGGAAGAAAAATGCTTAGGAAAATGTTCCAGGGTGGTTCTTCAAGGAAGCAAGGACCCAGGCTTGCAATGCGTGATGTTGATGAAGAGCCACCAAGAGACGCTCCAGTGCGTCCTTGTGAGTGGCCTTCTGAAAATTTTATGGATCGAGCGGGAATTAAGGAAGAATTCAACGCATATTTGCGTAACGCCGATCTTGTGAGATTCGAAGAAGAGAAGTGCAGTCAGTATCACAATCTCACTAGTACCTTTGTGAGGAGGTTTGAATTTTCAACTTCACGTAATTCCCCAACTGTCATGTTTGATCTTTATGAAAATTCTTATACTATGGACTTAGAGGACTTTACCACTCTTGCAAACTTCCACAATGGGGTAGTATAAGGGATCCTCGCAAATCTGAATCTAGAGATTTTCTTGCTAGCATAACTGTGGGATAATCTAGAGATATTACACAAGCTACCATAGGGAGCATTCACTTTCCTGCTATACATTATTTTGCTCTCTTCATAGGTAGATGTATCAATGGTAAAGATGAGGCATGTAACATGTGTGTCCCCGATCTCAGTATTCTTAGGAGTGCTGTGTTAGGAGACCAATCTTATAATTTGGGAGCCATTGTTGCACGTAGGTTGCATCTTAATAGATTTAATGGAGATTTCTTTGGAGGAATTTATGCAACCCACATAGTTAATTTTCTTGGTGTAGCCATACGCTAAGATGATATTGAATTACCACATGCTTACCTAGACTTTAATGCTATGGTTCACCACCAGTTTGTTGAGAGGAATGAATCACCTCTCCAGTATCGACTAATCTTTGACAGACGTCGTGTTGTCCATATTACTCTCCCTGCTCCTACCTTCTTTGATCATTAGGCAAAAGGAATATATACCATTACCAGAGAGGAGGCAGATGAGTACGAGAGGAGAGCGGAGGCCGCTCGTCGCCACGCTGCAGCTCAGCACGCGATAGCCGCTGCATCTCAGTACGACCCCCAACTATTATTATGGATATCCGCCAGGCCAGCCATGGCCATAGACCAACTTAGGCCAAAAGCCTAAGCTTGGGGGAGTACGTATTTCCCACCGACATTACATTTATGTTTACACACTCATTGCTAGATGTCGGTGCTCATACTTTTTCATTATATCATCCATGCTAGTTTAATTTCCTTTTTATGCTTTCTTCTTGTGTGTTTAATAAACCTTAAGAAAAACCAAAAAAATTTAGCTGTAGCTTTTAATCAGTTTAATTTCCATGCTTGTAGTAGTAATTAAAAAGAAAAACCAAAAATATGTCCTATTCTTCTTTTGCTTGTTGGGAGCTTTCCCATGTAAATAGTTCTATTTCTTTTCTTTTCTTTGGGGTCGATAGGAGAAGACCATAATTAAATTGTTGAAGTGGCTCTTATATGCATTATTGTTTATCTGAGAAAAGAGCCCATATTGCCTTGTCTTCTCCTGTTTATTGAATGCTTGCAGATTCCAGCTTAGTCCAATGCACGTGCACTATTATTATTATTCATACTATTCGGTCGTGCAAGTGAAAGGCAATTATGATGAGATATGATGGACTGGCTAAGATGAGAAAAGCTGGTATGAACTCGACCTCTTTTGTTTTTGTAAATATGATTAGTTCATTGTTCCTGATTCAGCCTATTATGAATAAACAAATTTGCAATGACAACTAGAGATCATAGTTTCTTGTGACATGCTTGATTAGCTATGAGTTATAATGGTTTACCTTGCGTCCCAACATGCTATTGAGATAGTTATGATGTGGTATGATAAGGTGGTATTGTAGCGACCAGACCTCAAACGGTCCAACCTCTGTGCTCAGGTGTCATCCCTGGATCAGTAATGCTAACACCACACAGTACTTGAAGGATTTATAACAGAGTAGCAATCACACACTTATTACATCAAGAGTCTCAAAAGAGAACTTATTACAATAATAATGGCTTAAGGCCATCTAATAACGATAACAACGGAAGGCTTGGAAGATAAGTTAGTCCATCAACTCCAACGGCATCACTGAGTATAGATCCATGACCTAAAAACACCTTACTGGTCGTCTGAAAAGTCTGCAACATGAACGTTGCAGCCCGAAATGGGTCAGCACAAAGAAAGAAAATAGGCTATACTATATGCATATTTGGCTGGTGGAAAGCTCTATGGTTGCAGTTGTGCGTAAAGCCAATTTTTCCCTACTGCAAAGGAATAAATTTTGTTTGAATATCATGGTAGTTGTTAAACATTGAGAATGGTTGATAGCATTCTCAATCCCAATTAAGCATCATCATTAAGAACCAACAAATTGATTAGAGTAGCATGATGAGATTCACATGATAATCCAAGTACTAGATACTCAAGATGTCCATAACCGGGGACACGGCTAACCATGATTAGTTTATACACTCTGCAGAGGTTTGCGCACTTTTCCCCACAAGACTCGATCTCCTCCGTTGGATTTCTCGCACTGCATGGTGTTTGAGAAACGGATGACTGAGACATAGTCTTTCAGAAGCGCTAGCACCTTGCGATGGGTAGACTATACCCCCTACATCTGCTAGTCTACCACTGTAAGAGTTCGCACGACTGAGTCAACTATGCTAGAGCCCATAATAGCTTGTGGCTGCACACGGAAGTTTCTAGCATGAATAATCTCATGATCCCTTTGAACCTGGGTGGCGGTCCGAAGAAAAACAGGCAATCGCTGGAATACCAAGGTGCCTCATTCCACCCAGATGTGTATTTAAGTTGCCACCTTAGACAAACCATTAATTTAACAAACTCACATCTGTCATGGATTTCACTCACCCAAACCACGTCTACTGGCATAGCATGGCATAATAAGCAAAGTAGAAGTAACTCCCAAAGGTTTGATAATGACAGGTAATAGGTACTACCTCATCTACTTCCCAAACCCACAATTTAATTAGATCCTAGTCAATGCAATGTGTGAGGATTGATCTAATGCAATAAAAATGGGTAGTAGGAAGGTATGATCAAAGTGTTACTTGCCTTGCTGATGATCCGCAAAACCTAGCGATTCGAAGTAGCAAGCGGCGCACTCCGGGTACCCTATCGCAAATAAACAAGCATACAATAAGTAGTCAACTAATGCATAGGTAAAACTCGAATAAGAGATCTAACCAGATAGTTCAACTTAAGAACTCTGGTTGGCAAAAGAAAACAAATCGAACCAAGCAACGAAAGACAAACGGTAAAAGAAATAACCTCCGTTTACTAATCTGAATCTAGGGCAATTTTTACAGAGGCAAAAACTTGTTTGAGTTGGTTAAACGGAAAGAGGGTTTCGAGACGAAACTCCATGCGCTTGAATCGCCTAATTCCGACAAACGAGCGAAAAGTTAAACTAAAACGAACATCAGATCAGAAATCGCGATCAGAAAATTGCGGATTTAATCCGAGAAAAAGAAAAACGACGAACAGGTTAATGAACGAACGTTCATTAACAGGAACTAAATGATGAACGCGTTCATTAAAATGAATGGACGAGCGAACGCTCGCTAAATAAATAAACCAGAGAAAAAACCGATCTATTTAAAAAACAAAAACGAGGGTTTTCAAAAAAAACTGAAACGGCTTTTCTCAAAAAACCGGGGCGGCTGCCTCGGCTCGGGGCTCCGGCGGGGCTCCGGCAGCGGGGGGTGGTGCGGGGCGGCAGCTCCGACGCGGCGGCGGGGCGGCGGCGTGCGGCGGCGGCGCTGGAGGTGTGGGGAGGCGGCGGCGGGTGTGGGCTCTAGGGGGGCGGCGGCGGGGTTATAAAGGGGGGAGGCGGCGACTTGGGGGAGGGGTCGGCCTCGGGAGGCGGGTCCTCCCCGGACTCGGGCGATGGCGGCGGTCGGGACTCCTGTCCCGACCCGGCGGGAGGCTGGTTGGGCCGGCCTGCTCGGCTGGGCCCTTGGCCCAGTCGGGCGCGGGGTCTCTTTTTTTAAACAATTTCGCTGCGACTAAAAAATTCTAGAAAAATAAATAAAATTCTAAAAATGCCAAAACAAATTTTCACCGTCTAAATAAAATATTTAGAACAGTATGAACATTTTCTTGGCCCTAAATGCAATTTTTGAAAACGTGCAATTTTTCCTAAATTCAAATAAAATAGCAAATAAAACCAAAATAAAATCTTATTTGATTTTTTATTAAATCCCCAATATTTCTATATTTTGGGAAAGTCATTTTATTCCCACTCTCATAATTTTTTTATAGTAGAAATAACTGAAGATAAAATAAATCAAATCAAATGATCCTATTTTCAAAATTTGAGAAAACTCAAATATGAAAATAACAAAATCCCCAACTCTCTCTGAGGGTCCTTGAGTTGCGTGAAATTTCTAGGATCAACCAAATGTGATAAAATATGATATGCAATGATGATCTATTGTATAACATTCCAAATTGAAAATTTGGGATGTTACAAACCTACCCCCCTTAAGATGAATCTCGCCCTCGAGATTCGGGTTGGCTAGAAAATAGGTGAGGGTGGTCTTTCAACAGATCTTCCTCTCGTTCCCAGGTGGCTTCATCTTCCATGTGGTGGCTCCACTGAACTTTGCAAAACTTGATAACTTTGCTGCGGGTGACTCGGTTGGCATACTCAAGAATCTTGACTGGTTTCTCCTCATAGGTCAAATCACTGTCCAACTGAATCGCTTCCAGCGGCACTGTGTCTTTCAGCGGTATGTCAGCCATCTTTGCGTGGCACTTCTTCAACTGGGAAACGTGGAACACGTCGTGAACTCCTGACAATCCTTCGGGCAATTCCAACTTGTAGGCTACTTCTCCCATACACTCCAAAACTTTGTATGGTCCTACAAAACGTGGCGCTGACTTTCCCTTAACTCCAAAGCGCTTAACTCCTCGAAGTGGAGATACTCGAAGATAAACTCGGTCTCCGACTTCGTAAACTGTCTCCTTGCGTTTTGAGTCTGCGTAGCTCTTCTGCCTGGACTGGGCTACCTTGAGCCTATCGCGAATCAATTTTACTTTCTATTCAGACTCCTTAATCAGATCAGGTCCAAACAACTGGCGGTCTCCAACTTCATCCCACGACAACGGGGTCCTGCACCTCCTCCCGTATAGAGCTTCGAAAGGGGCCATCTTCAAACTGGATTGATAACTGTTGTTATAGGAGAACTCTGCGTATGGCAAATTTTCGTCCCAACTAGATCCGCAATCTAGCGCACAAGCTCTCAGCATATCCTCCAAAATCTGATTGACTCTCTCGATCTGTCCATCTGTCTGCGGATGGAAAGCTGTACTGAATTCTAGCCTGGTACCCAATGTTTCATGCAACTGATTCCAGAACTTTGAGGTAAAATGGGTTCCTCTATCTGATACAATGCTCCTTGGAACTCCATGCAGACATACAATTCTAGTCATGTATATCTTTGCCAACTTTGCACTGGTATAGGTAGTCTTCACTGGGATGAAATGAGCTACCTTTGTCAAACGGTCGACTACAACCCATATCGAGTCATAGCCTGAACGAGTTCTGGGCAATCCGGTGATAAAATCCATGCCTAACTTATCCCACTTCCATTCGGGTATCGGCAATGGCTGTAGCAATCCTACTGGCTTCTGATGTTCCGCCTTTACTCTCTGACATACATCACAAACTGCTACATACTCCGCAATATTCTTCTTCATCCCAGTCCACCAAAAAATATCCTTCAAATCCAAATACATCTTGGTATTTCCTGGGTGAATCGAATATGGTGAATCATGGGCCTCTTGCAGAATTAACTTCCTGATCTCCGAATCATTAGGCACATAAACACGGTCTTCAAACCATAAGGTATCGTGCTCATCCTCACGAAATCCTTTAGCTTTTCCTTTGCTCATTTTCTCCTTAATAGAGGCAATCTCCTTGTCGGTCTTTTGGGCTTCTCTGATCTTATCCATCAACGTAGACTGGATCTCCAATGCTGCTACATAGCTCACGAAGATTTTCGGCTAACTCCCTTGGTAAATCTCCTGTCATTAAGGTGTTTACATGACTTTTATGGCTCAACGCATCAGCTACTACGTTAGCCTTTCCAGGGTGATAATGCAATCTCATATCATAATCCTTGATGAGTTCCAACCATCTCCTTTGTCTGAGATTCAACTCCTTCTGCGTGAAAATGTACTTCAAACTCTTGTGGTCCGTGTACACCTCACAATGATTTCCAATGAGAAAATGTCTCCAAGTCTTCAATGCATGCACTACGGCTGCTAACTCCAAATCATGCGTAGCATAATTCAACTCATGAGGCTTGAGATGTCGTGAGGCATATGAGACAACTCTTCCTTCCTGCATAAGCACTGCTCCAAGTCCTCGATGTGAAGCATCGCAATACACCTCATAATCCTTGGTCTGATCTGGCAAAATCAACACTGGTGATGTAACCAAACATTTCTTCAACTCCTGGAAACTAGCCTCACATTCCTCAGTCCATATGAACTTGGTATCCTTCTTCAGGAACTCCGTCATAGGTTTCGCAATCCTCGAGAAATTTTCAATGAATCTCCGGTACTATCCTGCAAGTCCAAGAAAACTCCGAATCTCTCCAACTGTTGTTGGCGCTTCCCAATTTGTCACAGTGTCAACCTTGGTGGGATCCACTGCTATACCCTCTCCAGATATAACGTGTCTGAGAAATCCAACTTCCTTCAACCAAAACTCACATTTGCTAAACTTGGCATATAATTGATGTTCTCTGAGCTTACCAAGTACCAAACGCAAATGCTCCTTATGCTCCTCTTCATTCTTCGAGTAAACCAGGATATCATCAATGAACACTACGATGAACTTATCCAAAAACTCCATAAACACTTTGGTCATCATGTTCATAAAATATGCAGGTGCGTTAGTCAGACCAAATGACATAACAGTATACTCGTATAGCCCATACCTGGTGGTAAAAGCCGTTTTAGGAATATGCTGTTCTCGAATCTTCAACTGATGGTATCCTGATCGCAGGTCGATCTTGGAAAATACCTTAGCTCCTTGCAACCGATCAAACAGATCATTGATCATCGGTAGTGGGTACTTGTTCTTGATGGTTACTTCATTCAATCCTCGATAATCAATGACCACCCTTAACGATCCATCCTTCTTCTCCACTAGAAGTACTGGCGATACCCAAGGTGAAGAACTTGGGCGAATATAACCTTTATCCAGTAACTCCTTAATCTTCTTCTTAATCTCCACCAAATCCTTTGCGGGCATCCTATATGGTCTCTTAGATAATGGCCCTGTGCCTGGCAAAAGCTCAAACAATTACTCAATATCTCTATCCGGTGGCATGCCTGGCAACTCTTCTGGAAAAACATCAGGGAAATCCTTCACTACTGGTATTTCCTCTTGCACAACTCCTGTTAGGCAATTTACTTGAGTCCTTTTCGGCACATGCCGGGATACATACTTGATCCTTCTTCCTTCTGGGGTGGTAAGCAAAATTGACTTACTGGCACATTCCATGTTCCCTTCATACTTCGATAACCAATCCATGCCTAATATCACATCCAATCCTTGAGATTCCAATACTATTAGGTCAGAGGGAAAAACATAGTTACCAATCCTTAATGGTAACCGATCACACCATAGACTAGCCATATACTCTGCTCCAAGCGAGGTTTCTAACATGGGTTACCTAAGGGCTTGGGTTAGTAGTTTATACTTATCCACAAATCCCCTTGATATGTATGAATGCGATGCACCAGTATAAAGAAGAACGAGTGCAGTAACTGACTTAACCAAAAACTTACCTATTACTGCATCGGGCTGGGCTTCAACTTCCTCCACATTTACGTGGTTCACCTGTCCCCTATTGAAAGGGTCCGGCTTCTTCCCAGAGCTTCCATTGCCATTTACATTCTGGGCTTCAGGACATTCATTGGCATAATGTCCGGTCTTCTGGCACTTAAAGCAAGTGACTTGGCTCGGGTCTCTCTTGGCTGGGGTTGATGGGTTGGTGCGATTCTGGCCGTTACTTCCTCCATTCCCATTACCATTCTTGGTGCCAGTATGATTGTGCGAGCTACCTCCTCCATGGGTATGCTGAAAATGTCCTCCCGGCCTAGGGGTAAATCGTGGCTTCTGCTGAGCTCCAGAATTGTACTTCCCTTGTCCATACTTCCTCTTGCGGTTCTCAATTTGCTGCTGCTTCTCTTCAATTATGAGAGCACGATCTACCAACTCCTGGTAGTTGTTGAAGGTGGCTACCATCAACTGCATGCTCAACTCATCATTCAGTCCTTCCAGAAACTTCTCATGCTTAGCTGCATCCGTAGCAACGTCATCTGGGGCATAACGTGCTAGCTTACTAAAGTCCTCCACATACTGGCCAACTGTCCGTCATCCTTGGTGCAAGTTGCGAAACTCTCGCTTCTTTAGGGCCATAGCTCTTGCTGAAACATGGGCAGTACGAAAAGCCTGCTGGAACTGGTCCCATGTGACAGTGTCGACAGGGAAAGTGGCTGTGAAATTCTCCCACCATGATGCTGCGGGTCCTTCAAGCTGGTGTACGGCAAACTTCACCTTTTCCGCATCTGTGCATCCTGCCGTGGTCAACTCCCTTGCTGTCTTGTGGAGCCAATCATCTGCTAGTATCGGCTCGGTGCTACTGGAAAACACCGGCGGATTTAGCCTAAGAAAACGGGCTAGGTGATCAACAGGTGGTGGTGGTGGTGGTGGGTTGTTGTTGTTGTTCCCCTGATTCTGATTCTGGACTAGCAACTGCATCAATGTGTTCTGCTGCTGGATCAACTGGGTGAGCTACGGTGGGAAAGTAAATCCGGGGTCACGTCTTGGAGGCATCTGAGGGTTTAGAAAAGATGAGATTTAAGAGTAGAGAGGGGTATAGAGAGAAACACTACCCATATGCACATGAGGCAAAAGCAAACAATTCAATTCATTCAATCAAACAAAGGGCATACAATCGATCTAACTATCGCAAAAGCTCTCAGACTACTATATTTACATGGTGGACTACTACTACTGTTGGGGTGGTCTTCTAGAAATATTCTTCGGTTCCAGACTCCATGATATCTGCTCCAGCTTCATCAACATAGTCATCATCGCTATCATCTGGATCCAAGTCGGTGTCGTCGATGATGATGTAGTCTTCCGGGCGAATCTCCTTGGGTTCTTCGTCTTCCTCTACTAGTGTAGGGTCTCCCATAAATATTCTGATCTTCATTGTTAGGTCGGCATTCTTATCCACTAGTACTTCGATTTCCTCTTCATAATCTTCACGTGTTGCTTTGAGTTCTTCCTCCAGTTCCTTGATTCTTGTTGTAACGCCCGGATGATCTTGCTATAGTAATCCCACGCTAATCATGCCATGTCATCATGGTTACTGTTGCTAAACGTCCGTTAGTTCAAACCGCGTCAAATTCAAATTTAAAATTGAAATTAATGTCGGCAATAAAAGTTTTCAAAAATTGAAACAAAAATGTTCGGTGATTGCCAAATATTACAAAGGTAATTATGGTGCAGCAAACACATTTTTATAAAATGTCTAATTAATTTAAAAGGTTTAAAAAACAGAAGTGCAAATAGATAAAAACAAAACAGAAAAAAAAAATAAACCCCCCTGGGCCGTGGCCCAACTGGGCCAACCCAACCGGCCCAGCCGGCCACCCCACCAGGCCGGCCACCCACTCCCCCCTCACTCGCTTATCCACCCACACCCCCGAAACCCTAGCCCACAACCGCACACCCCACTCTCCCCACGACGCCCCCCTCCTCTCTCCCGATCTGGATCGGGATCCAGAGGAGGCCGTCGCCGCTCGACGCCGCCCCGCGCCCGGTGCTGTCCCGCCACACGCCGGACCGCCCCGCCGCCACACGACGCCACCCCGTCCACCCCTCCTCCCCGACCAGCCTCAGCTTCCTCCCGGCGCCGCCCCGCCATCGCCGCCTCGACCCCGACCCCGTCGCCCGAAGCGTCCCGGACGCCGCCGGACTTCCCCTTCTACGCACGTCGTCCCCGTCGACCTCCCCGAACTCCCCCGAGCCCATTTGCCCCATCCCTGCTCCTCGATGTGAGCTCCGCCTCGCCCCTCCCCTCTTCTCTGTCCCGCACTTCGTCGCGTGCACCACGTGACCCGGCCACGCCCGATGCGTGCTCGCCGCGACCGCGCCCCGGCCCGCGCTCACCGTGGCCTCGCCCCGCCCAGCGTGCCCCTGTACACGCGCCCAGGCGCGCGCCGATGCTTTGCCTCTTCCCTCACCGCGCCCCGCGCCCCCCTGTCGCCGCCCTGCGCCCCGTGCGCCCACCCCGGCGCCGTCCCTTGGTCGCTGCCGCTGCTCCAGTCGAAGCGGCGCCCCTGCCGAGCCCGCTCCTCCCTCGCCCGCCCCTGTGGTGCGCCCGAAAGAGCGGGTGCTGGGCACCGTTGCGCCCGCGCCCGTTCGGGCGACAACTGCGCGGCCATGCGCCCGAAACCCGCAAGGTCCCCCTGGGGCCAATGACATGGGGGCCCCAGCCCCAGAACGTCTTCATAAAAAAAGAGAATAAAAATAATAATAAAATGTGATAATGAATAATAAAACTAATTAATTAATTAATTAACTAATTAATTAACTTAATTAATTCTGATTAAATTAACCAATTAAGATTAATTAACCTAATGATTAATTAACCTAATTAACTACTGTTAATTAGCTAATTAATTAGTATGACAGTGGGGCCCACCCCCCCTAATTAATTATGATTACTTTAATTAATCTGTTTAATTAAAATGTGTCGCTGACCAGTGGGACCCACTGGTCAGGTTGACCAGTCAACTCTGTTGACTGCTGACGTCAGCATGACATCATGCTGATGTCATTAATTCATTTTCGAATTAATTATATAATTAATTAAATTCCAGAAATTAATAAAATCTTTAGAAGATCATATCTTTTAATCCGTAACTCGGATTAAAATATTTTGTAGATGAAAGTTGCTTAGAGCGACGAGACGAATCCGGATACGCAGCCCGTTCGTCCGCCACGCATCCCTAGCATAGCAATCACGCAACTTTCCCCCTCCGGTTCATTTGTCCAAAAATGCGGAACACCGGGGATAATTTCCCGGATGTTTCCCCCCTTCACCGGTACCACCTCGTACCGCGTTAGGGCACACCTAGCATCACGCTTTGTCATGTCATGCATCGTCATGCATTTGTTTGCATTATATTTATTGTTTCTTCCCCCTCTTCTCTCGCTAGACATCGAGACCGACGCCGCTGCTACCCAGTACGACTACGGTGTTGACGACCCCTCTCTCTTGCCAGAGCAACCAGGCAAGCCCCCCCCCTTTGATCACCAGATATCGCCTACTCTTCTCTATACTGCTTGCATTAGAATAGTGTAGCATGTTACTGCTTTCCGTTATTCCTATCCTGATGCATAGCCTGTCCTTGCTACTACTGTTGTTACCATTACCTGCTATCCTACTGCTTAGTATAGGATGCTAGTGTTCCATCAGTGGCCCTACACTCTTGTCCGTCTGCCATGCTATACTACTGGGCCGTGATCACTTCGGGAGGTGATCACGGGCATATACAATATACTTTACATAGTTACATTACCTGTGATACTGTTCAGAGATGGGGGCTGAAGGGGCAGGTGGCTCCATCCCGGTAGAGGTGGGCCTGGGTTCCCGACGGCCCCCGACGGTTACTTTGAGGCGGAGCGACAGGGCAGGTTGAGACCACCTAGGAGAGAGGTGGGCCTGGCCCTGGTCGATGTTCGCGGATACTTAACATGTTTAACGAGATCTTGGTATTTGATCTGAGTCTGGCTACTGGCCTATACGCACTAACCATCTACGCGGGGACAGTTATGGGCACTCGACGTCGTGGTATCAGCCGAAGCACTTCGTGAGGCCAGCGACTGAGCGGCGCGCGCCGGGTTGGACCGCGTAACGTGACTTCCTTTTGTAATGGAGGTTGCTAGGTCTGCTCTCCGGCCGCGTACGCAACGTGCAGGTGTGCTATGGGCGATGGGCCCAGACCCCTGTGCGCTTAGGTTTAGACCGGCGTGCTGGCCTCTCTGTTGTGCCTAGGTAGGGCTGCGACGTGTTGATCTTCCGAGGCCGGGCATGACCCAGGAAAGTGTGTCCGTCCAAATGGGATCGAGCGTGTTGGGTTATGTGGTGCACCCCTGCAGGGAAGTTAATCTATTCGAATAGCCATGATCTTCGGTAACAGGATGACTTGGAGTTGTACCTTGACCTTATGACAACTAGAACTGGATACTTAATAAAACACACCCTTCCAAGTGCCAGATACAACCGGTGATCGCTCTCTCACAGGGCGATGAGGGGAGGATCATCGGTTAGGGTTATGCTATGCGATGCTACTTGGAGGACTTCAGTCTACTCTCTTCTACATGCTGCAAGATGGAGGTGGCCAGAAGCGTAGTCTTCGACAGGATTAGCTATCCCCCTCTTATTCTGGCTTTCTGCAGTTCAGTCCACCGATATGGCCCTTTACACATTTACCCATGCATATGTAGTGTAGCTCCTTACTTGCGAGTACTTTGGATGAGTACTCACGGTTGCTTTCTCCTTCCTTTCCCTCTATCCCTTCTACCTGGTTGTCGCAACCAGATGTTGGAGCCCAGGAGCCAGACGCCAACGTCGACGACGACTCCTACTACACCAGAGGTGCCTACTACTACGTGCTGCCCGCTGATGACGACCAGGAGTAGTTAGGAGGATCCCAGGCAGGAGGCTTGCGCCTCTTTCGATCTGTATCCCAGTTTGTGCTAGCCTTCTTAAGGCAAACTTGTTTAACTTATGTCTGTACTCAGATATTGTGGCTTCCGCTGACTCGTCTATGATCGAGCTCTTGTATTCGAGCCCTCGAGGCCCCTGGCTTGTAATATGATGCTTGTATGACTTATTTTATTTGTAGAGTTGTGTTGTGATATCTTCCCGTGAGTCCCTGATCTTGATCGTACACTTTTGCGTGTATGATTAGTGTACGGTCAAATCGGGGGCGTCACACTTGTCCTTGCCTTCTTCAGATCTATCATGTCGGCGCACATCTGGTTCTCCTGACGTCGAATGTGCTAGTTTAACTCCTAGATAAAAGCTGCAATTGATCTATCCTTCTTGGTGCTGATCATCTCCCAGGCTCATCTCGGTGCCCACAAATCTGGTAGATTGTATCCTTGAGATCATTATGGTAAACTTCTCCAATGTGTCCCATGGCGATGTGAGCTGCCATGCTCTTTCCTAGACTCCAGGTTGGTGCATCAAGAGAAAACTCTATGGGCTTAGTGAATGGCATGAACTTCCTTCCTGGAACTTGAACTTGAATCATCCAGCACTCTTCTTCAGGTAATGTGGCGTTGTAGGTTCCGGTGAAGCTTGGTACTCCTATGTTCAGGTATCTTGTGACTTCCTTCAAATGACGTCCAAAGGGTGTATCTTCATCCGATTGCATGAACTTGTTCCTTGCATCCGCCATCCTAAAAGAGTAGAAAAGATGAGAGGTCAGAATGAGAAGAGTGAGTAGTGATCTAGGGCTTTAGCTTAGTGGTCATGTCCTACAGTCAGCGTGTGCTCTGATACCATCTTGTAGCGACCAGACCTCAGACGGTCCAATCTTTGTGCTCAGGTGTCATCCCTGGATCAGTAATGCTGACACCACACAGTACTTGAAGGATTTATAACAAAGTAGCAATCACACACTTATTACATCAAGAGTCTCAAAAGAGAACTTATTACAATAATAATGGCTTAAGGCCATCTAATAACGGTAACAGCGGAAGGCTTGGAAGATAAGTGAGTCCATCAACTCCAACCGCATCACTGAGTATAGATCCACGACCTAAAAACACCTTACTCGTCGTCTGAAAAGTATGCAACATGAACGTTGCAGCCCGAAACGGGTTAGCACATGGAATATGCTGGCAATGTAACACATAGAGAGCAAAGAAAGAAAATAGGCTATACTATATGCATATTTGGCTGGTGGAAAGCTCTATGGTTACAGTTGTGCGTAAAGCCAATTTTTCCCTACTACAAAGGAATAAATTTTGTTTAACTATCATGGTAGTTGTTAAACATTGAGAATGGTTGACAACATTCTCAATCCCAATTAAGCATCATCATTAAGAACCAACAAATTAATTAGAGTAGCATGATGAGATTCACATGATAATCCAAGTACTAGATACTCAAGATGTCCATAGCCGGGGACACGACTAACCATGATTAGTTTATACACTCTGCAGAGGTTTGCGCACTTTTCCCCACAAGACTCGATCTCCTCCGTTGGATTTCTCGCACTGCATGGTGTTTGAGAAACGGATGACCGAGACATAGTCTTTCAGAAGCGCTAGCACCTTACGATGGGTAGACTGTACCACCTACATCCCCTACATCTGCTAGTCTACCACTGTAAGAGTTTGCACGAATTAGTCAACTATGGTAGAGCCCATAATAGCTTGTGGCTGCACACGGAAGTTTCTAGCATGAATAATCTCATGATCCCTTTGAGCCTGGGTGGCGGTCCGAAGAAAAACAGGCAATCGCTGGAATACCCAGGTGCCTCAATCCACCCAGATGTGTATTTAAGTTGCCACCTTAGATAAACCATTAATTTAACAAACTCACATCTATCATGGATTTCACTCACCCAAACCACGTCTACTGGCATAGCATGGCATAATAAGCAAACATAGAAGTAACTCCCAAAGGATTGATAATAACAGGTAATAGGTACTACCTCATCTACTTCCCAAACCCACAATTTAATTAGATCCTAGTCAATGCAATGTGTGAGGATTGATCTAATGCAATAAAAATGGGTAGTAGGAAGGTATGACCAAAGTGTTACTTGCCTTGCTGATGATCCGCAAAACCTAGTGATTCGAAGTAGCAAGCGGCGCACTCCGGGTACTCTATCGCAAACAAACAAGCATACAATAAGTACTCAACTAATGCACAGGTAAAACTCGAATAAGAGATCTAACCAGATAGTTCAACTTAAGAACTCTGGTTGGCAAAAGAAAACAAATCGAACGAAGCAACAAAAGACAAACGGCAAAAGAAATAACCTCCGTTTACTAATCTGAATCTAGGGAATTTTTTACAGAGGAAAATACTTGTTTGAGTTGGTTAAACGGAAAGAGGGTTTCGAGACGAAACTCCAGGCGCTTGAATCGCCTGATTCCGACAAACGAGCGAAAAGTTAAACTAAAACGAACATCGGATCAGAAATCACGATCAAAAAATCGCGGATTTAATCCGAGAAAAAGAAAAACAACGAACAGGTTAACAAACGAACGTTCGTTAACAGGAACTAAACGATGAACGCGTTCGTTAAACGAACGAACGCTCGCTAAATAAATAAACCGGAGAAAAACCGATCTATTTAAAAAACGAAAATGAGGGTTTTCAAAAGAAACCGAAACGGCTTTTCTCAGAAAACCGGGGCGGGGGCTACCTCGGCTCAGGGCTCCGGCGGGGCTCTGGCGGCGGCGGCGGGGCGGCAGCTCCGACGTGGCGGCGGGGCGGCGGCTGCGGCGCGGTGACGGCGTGCGGCGGCGGCGGCGGCGGGTGTGGGCTGCAGGGGGGGCGGCGGCGGGGTTATAAAGGGAGGAGGCGGCGACTTGGGGGAGGGGTCAGCCTCGGGAGGCGGGTCCTCCCCGGACTCGGGCGACGGCGGTGGTCGGGTCCTGACCCAGCGGGAGGCAGCGGTGGCTGGCTGGGCCGGCCTACTCGGCTGGGCCCTTGGCCCAGTCAGGCGCGGGGTCTCTTTTTTTTAAACAATTTCGCTGCGACTAAAAAATTCTAGAAAAATAAATAAAATTCTAAAAATGCCAAAACAAATTTTTACCGTCTAAATAAAATATTTAGAACAGGATGAACATTTTCTTGGCCCTAAATGCATTTTTTGAAAACGTGCAATTTTTCCTAAATTCAAATAAAATAGCAAATAAAACCAAAATAAAATCTTATTTGATTTTTTATTAAATCCCCAATATTTCTATATTTTGGGAAAGTCATTTTATTCCCACTCTCATAATTTTTTTATAGTAGAAATAATTGAAGATAAAATAAATAAAATCAAATGATCCTATTTTCAAAATTTGAGAAAACTCAAATATGAAAATAACGAAATCCCCAACTCTCTCCGAGGGTCCTTGAGTTGCGTGAAATTTCTAGGATCAACCAAATGTGATAAAATATGATATGCAATGATGATCTATTGTATAACATTCCAAATTGAAAATGTGGGATGTTACAGGTATCCTCCTCTGAATGATTTAAGTGACTTGACTTGGCGCATGTTCACGCATGTAGTTGAAACAAAATCAACATAGCCTTGACGATATTTATGTTCATGGTGGATTATATCCTACTCATGCTTGCATTCGGTGTTGATTAATTTTAATGCATGTTCATGACTGTTGTCGCTCTCTAGCTGGTCGCTTCCCAGTCTTTTGCTAGCCTTCACCTGTACTAAGCGGGAATACTGCTTGTGCATCCAAACTCCATAAACCCCAAAGTTATTCCATATGAGTCCACCATACCTACCTATATACGGTATCTACATGCCGTTCCAAGTAAATTTGTATGTGCCAAACTCTAAACCTTTAAATAAATATCCTGTTTTGTATGCTCGAATAGCTCATGTATCAACTAGGGTTGTCTGTATCTTCCATGTTAGGCGGGTTATTCTCAAGAGGACTGGACTCCGCTCCTCACTCATGAGATAAATGGCTGGTCACCGGGATGCCCAGTCCCATGCTTTATGCAAACTAAATCAAAATAATTGCAAACAAAACTCCCCCTGGGACTCTTGTTTGTTGGAGGCACTCGTTGTTTCGAGCAAGCCATGGATTGATGCTTGTTGGTGGAAGGGGGAGTATAAACTTTACCATTCTATTTGGGAACCACCTATAATGTGTGTAGCATGGAAGATATCGCCATCTCTTGGTTGTTATGTTGACAATGAAAGTATACCGCTCAAAATATTATTCACCTCTGTTTCAAAACCGAGATTTGGCACCTCTACAAATCCCTGCTTCCCTTTGTGAAGGGCCTATCTATTTGCTTTTATGCTGAATCATCATCCTCTTATTAAAAAGCACCAGTTGGAGAGCACCGCTGTCATTTGCATTCATTGCTGTTAGTTTACATTGAGTATGACTTGACTGGATCTCTTTTACCATGAATTACAATGTCTAGTCAGTCCTTGGTCTTTAAAGGTGCTTTGCATTTATGTTTTGCGGTCTCAGAAATGGCTAGAGAGATACCATTTTGTTATATCATATTATGATTGTTTTGAGAAAGTGTTGTCATCCGAGATTTATTATTATTGCTCGCTAGTTGATTATGCTGTTGATATGAGTAAACTTGAGACCTATGTGTTATTGTGAATGTGGTTAGTTATAATCTTTGCTGAAAACTTAAATGTTGGCTTTACATATTTACAACAACAAGAGAAAACAGAGTTTGTAAATGTTTTTCTTTATCACTTTCAGTTTGTCAACTGAATTGCTTAAGGAGAAGCAAAGGTTTAAGCTTGGGGGAGTTGATACGTCTCGAACGTAGCTACTTTTCCAAACACTTTTGCCCTTGTTTTGGACTCTAACTTGCATGATTTGAATGGAACTAACCCGGACTGATGCTGTTTTCAGCAGAATTACCATGGTGTTATTTATGTGCAGAAACAAATGTTCTCGGAATGACCTGAAAGTTCACGGAGCCACTTTTCAGAAAATATGAAAAATACCTGCAAAAGATGAAGGCCAGGGGGGCCCACCACCTCTCCACGAGGGTGGGGGCGCGCCTGCCCACCTAGGGCGCGCCCCCTACCTCGTGGGCCCCTAGGCCCCATGTTGCCTCTCCGACTCCAACTATAACTCCATATATTGTGTTTCGGGGAGAAAAAATCAGAGAGAAGAAATCATCGCGTTTTACGATACGGAGCCGCCGCCAAGCCCTAAAACCTCTCGGGAGGGCTGATCTGGTGTCCGTTCGGGGCTCCGGAGAGGGGAATCCGTCGCCATCGTCATCATCAACCATCCTCCATCACCAACTTCATGATGCTCACCGCCGTGCGTGAGTAATTCCATCGTAGGCTTGCTGGACGGTGATGGGTTGGATGGGATCTATCATGTAATCGAGCTAGTTTTGTTAGGGTTCGATCCCTAGTGTCCATTATGTTCTGAGATTGATGTTGCTATGACTTTGCTATGCTTAATGCTTGTCACTAGGGCCTGATAACCCACAAGTATAGGGGATCGCAACAGTTTTCGATAAGTAAGAGTGTCGAACCCAACGAGGAGCTAAAGGTAGAACAAATATTCCCTCAAGTTCTATCGACCACCGATACAACTCTACGCACGCTTGACGTTCGCTTTACCTAGAACAAGTATGAAACTAGAAGTACTTTGTAGGTGTTGTTGGATAGGTTTGCAAGATAATAAAGAGTAAAAAGTAGGGGCTGTTTATATAAATAAACAATAAAGTAAATATAGCGAGTGTGGAAAAGTGCTGGTAGGAGTTGCGAAATTGCCCCTAAGCAATTGACTACTTTACTAGACCGATAGCAAGTATTATGTGGGAGAGGCCACTGCTAGCATGTCATCCCTGACTTGGAATTCTATGCACTTATGATTGGAACTATTAGCAAGCATCCGTAACTACTAATGTTCATTAAGGTAAAACCCAACCATAGCATTAAGATATATTGGTCCCCCTTCAATCCCGTATGCATCAATTTCTATGCTAGGTTGAAGCTTCTGTCACTCTTGCCCTCCAATACATAGTCCTATCAACATACAAATAACCCTAGGGTGTGATCCACGTGCGCAATCATATGATGGGCACCAAAGGACAGCAACATAACCACAAGCAAATTAAATCAATCATAGCAATTCATCAACCACCGATAGGACAACAAAAATCTACTCAGACATCATAGGATGGCAACACATCATTGGATAATAATATGAAGCATAAAGCACCATGTTCAAGTAGGGGTACAGAGGGTTGCGGGAGAGTGGACCGCTGTAGATAGAGGGGGGGAGGTGATGGAGATGTTGGTGAAGATGGCGGAGGTGTTGGTGTAGATCGCGGTGATGATGATGGCCCCCGGTGGCACTCTGGTGCCACCGGAAGCGAGGGGGAGAGAGCCCCCTCCTTCTTCTTCTTCTTCCTTGACCTCCTCCCTAGATGGGAGAAGGGTTTCCCCTCTGGTCCATGGCCTCCATGGCGTGGGAGGGGCGAGAGCCCCTCCGAGATTGGATCTGTCTCTCTGTCTCTCTCTGTTTCTGTGTTATCAGATTCTTCCCTTTCACCGTTTCTTATATTCCCGGAGATCCGTAACTCCGATTGGGCTGAAATTTTGACACGATATCTATCCGGAAATTAGATTTCTTGCGGCGAAAGAAGGGCACCAACCACCTCACGGGTGGCCCACGAGGGTCAGGGGCGTGCCTGGGGGGGGCAGGCGCGCCCTCCTGCCTCGTGGCCACCTCGGGCACCATCTCACGTGGATATTTCTTCCCAAAAATCATATATATTCCAAAAAAATCTCCGTCAGTTTTTATCCCGTTTGGACTCCGTTTGATATGGATATTCTGCGAAACAAAAAACATGCAACAAACAGGAACTGGCATTGTGCACTGGATCAATATGTTAGTCCCAAAAATAGTATAAAAAGTTGCCAAAAGTATATGAAAGTTGTAGAATATTGGCATGGAACAATCAAAAATTATAGATATGACGGAGACGTATCAGCATCCCCAAGCTTAATTCATGCTCGTCCTCGAGTAGGTAAATGATAAAAAAGATAATTTTTGATGTGGAATGCTACCTAGCATAATCTTGATCATATGTCTAATCATGGCATGAATATTAAGACACGAGTGATTCAAAGCAATAGTCTATCATTTGACATAAAAACAGTAATACTTCAGGCCTACTAATAAAGCAATCATGTCTTTTCAAAATAACATGGCTAAAGAAAGTTATCCCTACAAAATCATATAGTCTGGCTATGCTCCATCTTCACCACACAAAATATTCACATCATGCACAACCCCGATGACAAGCCAAGCAATTGTTTAATACTTTTGATGTTCTCAAACCTTTTCAACTTTCACGCAATACATGAGCATGAGCCATGGATATAGCACTATGGGTGGAATAGAATGGTGGTTGTGGAGAAGACAAAAAGGAGAAGATAGTCTCACATCAACTAGGTGTATCAACGGGCTATGGAGATTCCCATCAATAGATATCAATATGAGTGAGTAGGGATTGCCATGCAATGGATTCACTAGAGCTATAAGTGTATGAAAGCTCCAACTGAAACTAAGTGGGTGTGCATCCAACTTGCTTGCTGATGAAGACCTCGGGCATTTGAGGAAGCCCATCATCAGAATATACAAGCCAAGTTCTATAATGAAAATTCCCACTAGTATATGAAAGTGATAACTCAAGAGACTCTCTATATGAAGAACATGGTGCTACTTTAAAGCACAAGTGTGGAAAAAGGATAGTAGCACTGCCCCTTCTCTCTTTTTGTCTCATTTTTTGTTTTTATATTTTTTTGATGGGCTTCTTTGGCCTCTTTTTTTATTTGGGCTTCTTTGGCCTCTTTTATTTTTTTTGTAAAGTCCGGAGTCTCATCCTGATATGGGGGAATCATAGTCTCCATCATCCTATCCTCACTGGGGCAATGCTCTAATAATGATGATCACCACACTTTTATTTACTTACAACTCAATATTACAACTCGATACTAGAACAAAGATATGACTCTATATGAATGCCTCCGGCGGTGTACCGGGATGTGCAATGATCTAGCGTAGCAATGACATCAAAAAACAGACAAGCCATGAAAACATCATGCTAGCTATCTTACGATCATGCAAAGCAATATGACAATGAATGCTCAACTCATGTATATGATGATGATGGAAGTTGCATGGCAATATATCTCGGAATGGCTATGGGAATGCCATGATAGGTAGGTATGGTGGCTGTTTTGAGGAAGGTATATGGTGGGTTTATGGTACCGGCGAAAGTTGCGCGGTACTAGAGAGGCTAGCAGTGGTGGAAGGGTGAGAGTGCGTATAATCCATGGACTCAACATTAGTCATAAAGAACTCACATAGTTATTGCAAAAATCTATTAGTCATCGAAACAAAGTACTACGCGCATGCTCCTAGGGGGATAGATTGGTAGGAAAAGACCATCGCTTGTCCCCGACCACCACTCATAAGGAAGACAATCAATAAATAAATCATGCTCCGACTTCATCACATAACGGTTCACCATACGTGCATGCTACGGGAATCACAAACTTCAACACAAGTATTTCTACAATCCACAACTACCCACTAGTATGACTCTAATATCACCATCTTTATATCGCAAAACTATTGCAAGGAATCAAACATATCATATTCAGTGATCTACAAGTTTTATGTAGGATTTTATGACTAACCATGTGAATGACCAATTCCTGTCATCCCTCTAAATAGATATAAGTGAAGAAAGAGAGTTTAATTATTTATAAAAAAAGATATGCCCACGCTCTAACAAATACAAGTGAAGCAAAAGAGCATTCTACAAATGGCGGTTGTCTATGTAAAGAGAAACAGGCAATCCAAACTTCAAATGATATAGGCGAAGCACATGAAGTATTCTATAAAGCCATACTCAAAAGATATAAGCGAAGTGAAATGAGCATTCTATAAATAAACCAAGGACTATCTCATACCAGCATGGTTCATAAAAGAAAAATGAAAACTAAATGCAAAAGACGCTCCAAGATTGCACATATCGCATGAACGAAACGAATCCGAAAACATACCGATACTTGTTGAAGAAAGAGGGGATGCCTTCCCAGCATCCCCAAGCTTAGACGCTTGAGTCTCCTTGAATATTTACTTGGGGTGGCTCGGGCATCCCCAAGCTTGAGCTCTTGCCTCTCTTCCTTCTTCTCACATCGAAACCTTCTCCATCATCAAACACTTCATCCACACAAAACTTCAACAAAAAACTCTGTAAGATCCGTTAGTATAATAAAGCAAATCACTACTCTAAGTAATGTTGCAAACCAATTCATATTTTGTTTTTGCATTGTGTCTACTGTAATATAACTTTTTCATGGCGTAATCCACTGATATAAATCGATAGTTTCATCAAAACAAGCAAACTATGCATCAAAAACAGAATCTGTCTAAAACAGAATAGCCTGTAACAATATGAACAGTCACCATACTTCTGATACTTGAAAAATTCTACCAAAATTAGTAAAAATAAAAAATTTGCATATGAAGACAGTGCAAAAAGAATCAGAATCATTTGGCGTTCCAGCTAAAAATGTAAAATCACGCACTACAGCCAAAGTTTCTGTCCTACATCATACAAACCATCAAGCAAATGTAAACATCCTAAAGGCAAACCTTGGCACATTATTTTTATTTCTAAACTTTATAAAAGCACACAACAGAAATAAATGACTCTCTAAAACTTACAGGTTGTCTCCCTGGCAGCACTTTCTTTAAAGCCATTAAGCTAGGCACATAGTGCTTAAGTAATGGATCCACCCGGATCCCAAGGTATATCAAAGCCAATTTTAATTAACAATGATTTTTAATTTAGTGGTGAGCACAAGGTAACATATATCATGTAATGACGAATTCTAACTATCTTCCTATGCATCGGCATGTCATAAAAGAAAAATTCATGCACACACAGTAAAGGCCAATGCATAGTATAAACAGTTTCTTGCAATTTTATCATGTGGGAAACATAGAGAGGTGGAGATATAGTTCCTCTCTCATAATAATTGCAAGTAGGAACAGCAAGCACATGCATATTATATCTATCAAAATCATCATGTGTAGTAGTAAAAGGCAACCCATCAATATAATCCTTAATAAGGGCAAACTTCTCCGATATAGTGTAGTTTGG
Organism: Triticum urartu; assembly: GCF_056163025.1. Classification (NCBI taxonomy): domain Eukaryota; kingdom Viridiplantae; phylum Streptophyta; class Magnoliopsida; order Poales; family Poaceae; genus Triticum; species Triticum urartu. Next base: position 142,855,828 of record NC_141879.1, on the reverse strand, counting down.
AGAATTCAAAAAGATAATAGGACTATCATGCGTGGGTGCAATAGCAAAAATTTCATATTTAACATAAGGAACTATAGCAAGTTCATCTCCATAAGCATAATTCGTATTGGCATCTTGGCCACAAGCATCATCAAAAAGGGATATTTCAAAAGAATCCAAGGGATCATAACAGTCATCATAGCAATCATCCTTCGGTAAGCATGAAGGGGAATTAAACAATGTATGAGTTGGAGAGTTACTCTTATTAGAAGGTGGGCACGGGTGATCAATCCGCTCTTCCTCCTTTTGTTCTTCGCTCTCTTCCTCATCTTTTTCATCCAATGAGCTCACAGTTTCATCAACTTCTTCCATAGATTCCTGCAAAATATTAGTCTCTTCTTGGACAGCGGAGACTTTCTCAATAAGTGCATTAATATCGGAATTGTATTCATGATTCTCATAGCAATATTTGAGGATAGCTAAATTTTCAGGTCTATAACAAGCATCATCAAAATCTTCAAACTCTTTAAACATAGATTCAATTTCATAAGCATCCATAAAAGCAACAAATTCTTCTATTTGTTCCACATCATAGTAATCATATATACCATTAGCATAAGAAGCTAAGGCTTTATTATCATTAAATTTGCATGAAAAGGGAAGGTGTGGCGCATTCATCCTAGAGCAACAAGTATAATCATATTCCGAGCATAGTTGTCTAGCATACCACTTCAATATATGAATTTGATCCCATAATAGTTTCCCTTTTTGTGTCAAGCGATAGTCCCTAAAGTATTCACGTTGATCCAATGTTACTCCCATTACATAATTGAATGGGTTTTTCTCAGGATATCTTTCACATAACCAACATCGAGGGTTTTAGGAGGTTCCCCATCTCCATGAGTAGCAAGTACACCTAATTTTTCTGGTATTTCGTGTTCCGTATCCATAACTAAAGATAAATAACAACTAAGAACAGCAAATAAAAATTACTTAGTGATAAAGCAGACAAGCACACACGAGAATATTCACCCCATGCTATTGCTCCCCAGCAATGGCGCCAGAAAAAGGTCTTGATAACCCACAAGTATAGGGGATCGCAACAGTTTTCGATAAGTAAGAGTGTCGAACCCAACGAGGAGCTAAAGGTAGAACAAATATTCCCTCAAGTTCTATCGACCACTGATACAACTCTACGCACGCTTGACGTTCGCTTTACCTAGAACAAGTATGAAACTAGAAGTATTTTGTAGGTGTTGTTGGATAGGTTTGCAAGATAATAAAGAGTACGTAAATAAAAAGTAGGGGCTGTTTAGATAAAGAAACAATAAAGTAAATATAGCGAGTGTGGAAAAGTGGTGGTAGGAGTTGCGAAATTGCCCCTAAGCAATTGACTACTTTACTAGACCGCTAACAAGTATTGTGGGAGAGGCCACTACTAGCATGTCATCCCTGACTTGGAATTCTATGCACTTATGATTGGAACTATTAGCAAGCATCCGCAACTACTAATGTTCATTAAGGTAAAACCCAACCATAGCATTAAGATATATTGGTCCCCCTTCAATCCCGTATGCATCAATTTCTATGCTAGGTTGAAGCTTCTGTCACTCTTGCCCTCCAATACATAGTCCTATCAACATACAACTAACCCTAGGGTGTGATCCACGCGCGCAATCATATGATGGGCACCAAAGGACAGCAACATAACCACAAGCAAATTAAATCAATCATAGCAATTCATCAACCACCGATAGGACAACGAAAATCTACTCAGACATCATAGGATGGCAACACATCATTGGATAATAATATGAAGCATAAAGCACCATGTTCAAGTAGGGGGTACAGCGGGTTGCGGGAGAGTGGACCGCTGTAGATAGAGGGGGAAGGTGATGGAGATGTTGGTGAAGATGGCGGAGGTGTTGGTGTAGATCGCGGTGATGATGATGGCCCCGGTGGCACTCCGGTGCCACCGGAAGCGAGGGGGAGAGAGCCCCCCTCCTTCTTCTTCTTCTTCCTTGACCTCCTCCCTAGATGGGAGAAGGGTTTTCCTCTGGTACATGGCCTCCATGGTGTGGGAGGGGCGAGAGCCCCTCCTAGATTGGATTTGTCTTTCTGTCTCTCTCTGTTTCTGCGTTCTCAGATTTTTCCCTTTCACCATTTCTTATATTCCCGGAAATCCGTAACTTCGATTGGGCTGAAATTTTGACACTATCTCTATCCGGAAATTAGCTTTCTTGTGGCGAAAGAAGGGCACCAACCACCTTACGGGTGGCCCACGAGGATCAGGGGCGCCCCTGGGGGGGCAGGCGCGCCCTCCTGCCTCGTGGCCACCTCGGGCACCGTCTCGCGTGGATTTTTCTTCCCAAAAATCATATATATTCAAAAAAATCTCCGTCGGTTTTTATCCTGTTTGGACTTTGTTTGATATGGATATTCCGCGAAACAAAAAACATGCAACAAATAGGAACTGGCACTGGGCACTGGATCAATATATTAGTCCCAAAAATAGTATAAAAAGTTGCCAAAAGTATATGAAAGTTGTAGAATATTGGCATGGAACAATCAAAAATTATATATACGACGGAGATGTATCAGGGCCCGAGTGCCATGATTTCAGATCTGAACCTATTATGTTTTCATCAATATATGAGTGTTCTTGATCCTATCTTGCAAGTCTATAGTCACCTATTATGTGTTATGATCCATTAACCCCGAAGTGACAATAATCGGGATACTTACCGGTGATGACCGTAGTTTAAGGAGTTCATGTATTCACTATGTGTTAATGCTTTGTTCCGGTTCTCTATTAAAAGGAGGCCTTAATATCCCTTAGTTTCCGTAAGGACCCTCCTGCCACGGGAGGGTAGGACAAAAGATGCCATGCAAGTTCTTTTCCATAAGCACGTATGACTATGTTCGGAATACATGCCTACATTATGTCAATGAACAGGAGCTAGTTCTGTGTCACCCTAGGTTATGACTGTTACATGATGAACCGCATCCGGCATAATTCTCCATCACTGATCCATTGCCTACGAGCTTTCCATATATTGTTCTCCACTTATTTACTTTCCCATTGCTATTGCTATCATCACTACAAAATACCAAAAACATTACTTTTACTACCATTACCTTTTTCTACTGTTACCACTACTATTACTTTGCTACTATTACTTTGCTGCAGATATTAAGTTTTCAGGTGTGGTTGAATTGACAACTCAGCTGCTAATACTTGACAGTATTCTTTGGCTCCCCTTGTGTCGAATCAATAAATTTGGGTTAAATACTTTACCCTAGAAAACTATTGCGATCCCCTATACTTGTGGGTTATCAATACTCAATTCTATCAATTGCTCGACAGTAATTCGTTTACCCACCGTAATACTTATGCTCTTGAGAGAAGCCACTACTGAAACCTATGGCCCCCGGGTCTATCTTCCATCATATTAATCTTCCAACACTTAGCTATTTCTATTGCCGTTTATTTTACTTTGCATCTTTATTTCTCTTTATCATAAAAATACCAAAAATATTATCTTATCATATCTATCATATCTCACTCTCGTAAGTGACCGTGAAGGGATTGACAACCCCTTTATCGTGTTGGTTGCGAGGTTCTTATTTGTTTGTGTAGGTGTGATACGTCTCCAACGTATCTATAATTTTTGATTGCTCCATGCTATATTATATACTGTTTTGAATGTTTATGGGCTTTATTATACACTTTTATATCATTTTTGGAACTAACCTATTAACCCAGAGCCCAGTGCAGGTTTCTGTTTTTACCCTGTTTTAGGGTTTCGAAGAAAAGGAAAATAAAACGGAGTCCAATTGACCTGAAACTTCACGGAACTCATTTTTAGAAGGAAAGAAGCCCAGAAGACTTGGAGTGCACGTCGGGGACCTACGAGGAGGCCACGAGGCAGGGGGCGCCCACCCCCTGGGCGCGCCCTCCACCCTCGTGGGCCCCTCGTGGCCCCCCTGACATACTTCTTCCGCCTATATATATCCATATACCCTAAAAACATCCGTGGAGACAATCGATCGGGAGTTCCGCCGCCAGAAGCCTCCGTAGCTACCGAAAACCAATCTAGACCCGTTCCGGCACCCTACCGGAGGGGGCAATCCTTCTCCGGTGGCCATCTTCATCATCCTGGTGCTCTCCATGACGAGGAGGGAGTAGTTCTCCCTCGGGGCTGAGGGTATGTACAAGTAGCTATGTGTTTGATCTCTCTCTCTCGTGTTCTTGAGGTGATACGATTTTGATGTATCGCGAGCTTTGCTATTATAGTTGGATCTTATGTTTCTCCTCCCCCTCTTCTCTCTTGTAATGAATTGAGTTTCCCCTTTGAAGTAATCTTATCGGATTGAGTCTTTATAGATTTGAGAACACTTGATGTATGTCTTGCCGTGCGTATCTGTGGTGACAATGGGATACCACGTGATTCACTTGATGTATGTTTTGGTGATCAACTTGCGGGTTCCGCCCATGAACCTATGCAAAGGGGTTGGCACACATTTTCGTCGTGATTCTCCGATAGAACTTTGCGGCACTCTTTGAGGTCCTTTGTGTTAGTTGAATAGATGAATCTGAGATTGTGTGATGCATATCGTATAATCATACCCACGGATACTGGAGGTGACATTGGAGTATCTAGGTGACATTAGGGTTTTGGTTGATTTGTGTCTTAAGGTGTTATTCTAGTACGAACTCTAGGGCTTTTGTGACACTTATAGGAATAGCCCAACGGATTGATTGGAAAGAATAACTTTGAGGTGGTTTCGTACCCTACCATAATCTCTTCGTTCGTTCTCTGCTATTAGTGACTATGGAGTGACTCTTTGTGCGTGTTGAGGGATAGTTATGTGATCCAATTCTGTTATTATTGTTGAGAGGACTTGCACTAGTGAAAGTATGAACCGTAGGCCTTGTTTCCTAGCATTTCAATACCGTTTACGCTCACTTTTATCATTAGTTACCTTGCTGTTTTTATAATTTCAGATTACAAATACCTTTATCTACCATCCATATACCACTTGTATCACCATCTCTTCGCCGAACTAGTGCACCTATACAATTTACCATTGTATTGGGTTTGTTGGGGACACAAGAGACTCATTGTTATTTGGTTGCAGGGTTGCTTGAGAGAGACCATCTTCATCCTACGCCTCCTACGGATTGATAAACCTTAGGTCATCCACTTGAAGGAAATTTGCTACTGTCCTACAAACCTCTGCACTTGGAGGCCCAACAACGTCTACAAAAAGAAGGTTGTGTAGTAGACATCAAGCTCTTTTCTGGCGCCGTTGCCGGGGGGTTAGTGCTTGAAGGTATATCTTTAGATTTTGCAATCGAGTCTTTTAGTTTCTTGTTTTATCACTAGTTTAGTTTATAAAAGAAAACTATAAAAAAATGGAATTGAGTTTGTCTCATACGCTTCATCTTTTTAATATCTTTCATGAGTATGATGGAAAGGATAATTTTTCTCAAGTGCTAGAAGAACAAATCTATAAAATGTTTGGCACTAAATATTTGAATGATGATCATGATTGCAATGTTGTTAGTATGAATTCCTTGAATATCCATGATGCTAATGGTATGCAAAGCCACAAGCTTGGGAAAACTATGTTTGATGAAGATGATATTTTTTGTCCCCCAAGTTTTGATGAGCAAATTTATTATGATGAAATCATGCCTCCTATTTATGATGATTATATTGATGAAAGTGGATTTGGAGAGGTCATGACTTTATTTTGTGATGAATCCACTATTCCGGAAGAAGTTCCAATTGATTATGAGTACAAAGTTGCTATCTATGATGATTATTGTGATGACTTGTATGCTATTAAAAATAATGATAACCATGAAACTTGTCATCATGATTTTAGTTTTCAATTGGATTATGCCTCACATGATAATTATTTTTTTGAGTTTGCTCCCACTACTATTCATGAGAAGAATTTTGCTTATGTGGAGAGTAGTAAATTTTGCATGCTTGTAGATCATGAAAAGAATGCTTTAGTTGCTGGTTATATTGTTGAATTCATTCATGATGCTACTGAAAATTATTATGAGGGAGGAATATATGCTTGTAGGAATTGCAATAATATCAAGTTTCCTCTCTATGTGCTTAAAGTTTTGAAGTTATGCTTGTCTTACCTTCCTATGCAAGTTGATTCTTGTTCCCACAAGTTGTTTTCTCACAAAATCCCTATGCATAGGAAGTGGGTTAGACTTAAATGTGCTAGTCATATTCTTCATGATGCTCTCTTTATGTTACAATTCTTATATTTTATGTGAGCACCATTGAAATCATCATGCCTAGCTAGGGGCGTTAAACGATAGCGCTTGTTGGGAGGCAACCCAACTTTATTTTTGTTACTTGCTTTTTGCTCCTGTTTAGTAATAAATAATTTATCTAGCCTCTGTTATTATTGAGTTTTTATGTTTTAATTAGTGTTTGTGCCAAGTAGAACCTTTGGGAAGACTTGGGTGAAGTCTTTATGATCATGCTGTAAAAAACAGAAACTTTAGAGCTCACGAGAATTGCTGCCATTTTTATTTGGAGAGTGATATTTAGTTAATTCTTTTTTCAGATGATTAATAGATAAATTCCTCAGGTCCAGCAATTTATTTTAGAATTTTTGGGGTTCCAGAAGTATACGTTTGATACAGATTACTACAGACTGTTCTGTTTTTGACAGATTCTGTTTTCATCGTGTTGTTTGCTTATTTTGATGAATCTATGGTAGTATCAGAGGGTATGAACCATAGAGAAGTTGGAATACAGTAGATATTACACCAATATGAACTTATAATGAGTTCATTACAGTACCTTATGAAGGTGATTTGCTTTCTTATACTAACGGAGCTTACGAGTTTTCTGTTAAGTTTTGTGTTGTGAAGTTTTGAAGTTTTGGGTAAAGATTCAATGGACTATGGAATAAGGATTGGAAAGATCCTAAGATTGGGGATGCCCAAGGCACCCCAAGGTAATATTCAAGGACAACCAAGAGCCTAAGCTTGGGGATGCCCCGGAAGGCATCCCCTCTTTCGTCTTCGTTCATCGGTAACTTTACTTGGAGCTATATTTTTATTCACCACATGATATGTGTTTTGCTTCGAGCATCAATTTATTTTGTTAGGATTTGCTTTATGTTATTTAGAACAATGTTTTGCATAAAAGTGGCATTGATAGCCTCCACTATGCCTATGTTACAAGTATACATGTTGCTGTTTGAAAACAGAAAGTTTACCGCTGTTGCAATAATCCCTAGAAAAGTCAGAATGTGATAAAATGTTGAAACCTTTTGAATATTAAGCTCTGATAAATTTACTACAGTGGGAATTTTCTTTCATAAGTTTTGGAGCTAGGGAAGTATGGATGTTGCAGAATTCTTTACAGACTATCCTGTTTAGGCAGATTGCTGTTATGTTTGCATTGTTTGCATATGTTTGCTTCTTTAGTGATTCTATTTGAGAATAGGACTATTAAATATGCAGAGGAATTTAGTATGCAATTTTGAATAATAATTTTAGTGATTTTCTACAGTATAGTATGATAAGGTTTTTGCAATGTGTTATACTAACTTATCTCACGAGTCCTTGTTGAGTTTTGTGTGGATGAAGCTTTTGAGATTTAGGGAGACCGTGATATGAGAGGAATTAAGGAGACACAAAAGCTTAAGCTTGGGGATGCCCAAGGCATCCCAAGATAATATTTCAAGAAGTCTCAAGCATCTAAGCTTGGGGATGCCCCGGTTGGCATTCCACCTTTCTTCTTCAATAACTATCGGTTAGTTTCGGTTGATCCTAAGTTTTTGCTTCTCACATGATGTTTGCCATTCTTAGAATGTAATTTTATTTTGCTTTTCTTGCTGTTTGAATAAAATACCAAGATCTGAAATTATTAAATGTTAGAGAGTCTTCACATAGTTGCATAATTATTTGACTACTCATTGATCTTCACTTATATCTTTCGGAGTAGTTTGTCGTTTGCTCTAGTGCTTCACTTATATCTTTTAGAGCACGGTGGTAGTTTTATTTTGAAGAAATAGATGAACTCTCATGCTTCACTTAGATTATTTTGAGAGTCTTAATAGCATGGTAATTTGCTTAAAATCTTAATATGCTAGGTATTCAAGATTAGTAAAACTTTCTTATGAGTGTGTTGAATACCAAGAGAAGTTTGATGCTTGATGATTGTTTTGAGATATGGAGGTAATAATATCAAAGTCGTGCTAGTTGAGTAGTTGTGAAATTGAGAAATACTTTTGTTGAAGTTTGCAAGTCCCGTAGCATGCACGTATGGTAAACGTTGTGTAACAAATTTGAAACATGAGGTGTTATTTGATTGTTCTCCTTATGAGTGGCGGTCGGGGACGAGCGATGGTCTTTTCCTACCAATCTATCCCCCTAGGAGCATGCGCATAGTGCCGAGGTTTTTGATGACTTGTAGATTTTTGCAATAAGTATGTGAGTTCTTTATGACTAATGTTGAGTCCATGGATTATACGCACTCTCACCCTTCCATCCTTGCTAGCCTCTTCGGTACCGTGCATTGCCCTTTCTCACATCGAGAGTTGGCACAAACTTCGCCGGTGCATCCAAACCCCATGATATGATACGCTCTGTCACACATAAACCTCCTTATATCTTCCTCAAAACAGCCACCATGCCTACCTATTATGGCATTTCCATAGCCATTCCGAGATATATTGCCATGCAACTTTCCATCATTCCGTTCATCATGACACATTCATCATTGTCATATTGCTTAGCATGATCATGTAGTTGACATAGTATTTGTGGCAAAGCCACCATTCATAATTCTTTCATACATGTCACTCATGAATCATTGCACATCCCGGTACACCACCGGAGGCATTCATATATAGTCATCTTTGTTCTAGTATCGAGTTGTAATCATTGAGTTGTAAATAAATAGAAGTGTGACGATCATCATTATTAGAGCATTGTCCCAAGTGAGGAATATATAAAAAAAGAAAGTCCATAAAAAAGAGAAGGCCCAAAAAAAGAGAAAGGCCATAAAAAAGAAAAGTTCCAAAAAAATGAGAGAAAAAGAGAGAAGGGACAATGTTACTATCCTTTTACCACACTTGTGCTTCAAAGTAGCACCATGATCTTCATAGTAGAGAGTCTCTCATGTTATCACTTTCATATACTAGTGGGAATTTCTCATTATAGAACTTGGCTTGTATATTCCAACAATGGGCCTCATCAAGTGCCCTAGGTCTTCGTGAGCAAGCAAGTTGGATGCACACCCACTACTTTCTTTTTTTGAGCTTTCATACATTTATAGCTCTAGTGCATCCGTTGCATGGCAATCCCTACTCCTTGCATTAACATCAATCGATGGGCATCTCCATAGCTCATTGATTAGCCTCGTTGATGTGAGACTTTCTCCTTTTTGTCTTCTCCACATAACCCCCTCATTATATTCTATTCCACCTATAGTGCTATATCCATGGCTCGCGCTCATGTATTGCATGAAAGTTTATAGGTTTGAGATTACTAAAGTATGAAACAATTGCTTGGCTTGTCATCGGGGTTGTGCATGATGAGAGCATTCTTGTGTGACGAAAATGAAACATGACTAAACTATATGATTTTGTAGGGATGAACTTTCTTTGGCCATGTTATTTTGAGAAGACATAATTGCTTAGTTAGTATGCTTGAAGTATTATCATTTTTATGTCAATATGAACTTTTGTCTTGAATCTTTCGGATCTTAATATTCATACCACAATTAAGAAGAATTACATTAAAATTATGCCAAGTAGCACTCCGCATCAAAAATTCTGTTTTTATCATTTACCTACTCGAGGACGAGCAGGAATTAAGCTTGGGGATGCTGATACGTCTCCAACGTATCTATAATTTTTGATTGCTCCATGCTATATTATCTACTGTTTTGAATGTTTATGGGCTTTATTATACACTTTTATATCATTTTTGGGACTAACCTATTAACCCAGATCCCAGTGCCAGTTTCTATTTTTACCCTGTTTTAGGGTTTCGAAGAAAAGGAAAATCAAACGGATTCCAATTGACCTAAAACTTCACGGAACTCATTTTTGGAAGGGAAGAAGCCCAGAAGACTTGGAGTGCACATCGGGGGACCTACGAGGAGGCCACGAGGCAGGGTGGCACACCCGCCCCCCTGGGCGCGCCCTCCACCCTCGTGGGCCCCTCATGGCCCCCCTAACGTACTTCGTCCGCCTATATATCTCCATATACCCTAAAAACATCCGTGGAGACAATAGATCGGGAGTTCCGCCGCCAGAAGCCTCCGTAGCCACCGAAAACCAATCTAGACCCGTTCCGGCACCCTACCGGAGGGGGCAATCCTTCTCCGGTGGCCATCTTCATCATCCCGGTGCTCTCCATGATGAGGAGGGAGTAGTTCTCCCTCGGGGCTGAGGGTATGTACAAGTAGCTATGTGTTTGATCTCTCTCTCTCTCTCTCGTGTTCTTGAGGTGATACGATTTTGATGTATCGCGAGCTTTGCTATTATAGTTGGATCTTATGTTTCTCCTCCCCCTCTTCTCTCTTGTAATGAATTGATTTTCCCCTTTGAAGTAATCTTATCGGATTGAGTCTTTATAGATTTGAGAACACTTGATGTATGTCTTGCTGTGCGTATCTGTGGTGACAATGGGATACCACGTGATTCACTTGATGTATGTTTTGGTGATCAACTTGCGGGTTCCGCCCATGAACCTATGCAAAGGGGTTGGCACACATTTTCGTCGTGATTCTCCGATAGAACTTTGGGGCACTCTTTGAGGTCCTTTGTGTTGGTTGAATAGATGAATCTGAGATTGTGTGATGCATATTGTATAATCATACCCACAGATACTTGAGGTGACATTGGAGTATCTAGGTGACATTAGGGTTTTGGTTGATTTGTGTCTTAAGGTGTTATTCTAGTACGAACTCTAGGGCTGTTTGTGACACTTATAGGAATAGCCCAACGGACTGATTGGAAAAAATAACTTTGAGGTGGTTTTGTACCCTACCATAATCTCTTCGTTCGTTCTCCGCTATTAGTGACTTTGGAGTGACTCTTTGTTTCATGTTGAGGGATAGTTATGTGATACAATTATGTTATTATTGTTGAGAGGACTTGCACTAGTGAAAGTATGAACCCTAGGCCTTGTTTCCTAGCATTGCAATACCGTGTACTCTCACTTTTATCATTAGTTACCTTGCTGTTTTTATAATTTCAGATTACAAATACCTTTATCTACCATCCATATACCACTTGTATCACCATCTCTTCGCCGAACTAGTGCACCTATACAATTTACCATTGTATTGAGTGTGTTGGGGACACAAGAGACTCTTTGTTATTTGGTTGCAGGGTTGCTTGAGAGAGACCATCTTCATCCTATGCCTCCTACGGATTGATAAACCTTAGGTCATCCACTTGAGGGAAATTTGCTACTGTCCTACAAACCTCTGCACTTGGAGGCCCAACAACGTCTACAAGAAGAAGGTTGTGTAGTAGACATCAAGGTGCGTGGGACTCGAGCGTGATCTCCTATTGGATTGATACCTTGGTTCTCAAAAACTGAGGGAAATACTCACGCTACTTTACTGCATCACCCTTTCCTCTTCAAGGGAAAACCAACGCAGTGCTCAAGAGGTAGCATCGTACATGCCGGCAGGATGATGTCGTCGACATAGAGCAGTAAGTAGGCCGTGTCAGAGCCCTGATGATAGACGAAGAGCGAGGCGCCCGAGAGGGTAGAGCGGAACCCAAGCTGGTGGTGAAACGCCGCGATGCGCTGGTACCAAGCGCGGGGAGCCTGCTTGAGTTCGTACAAGGACCGCGAAAGCAGGCACACGTGGTCGGGAAGCGTGATACGTCTCCCACGTATCTATAATTTTTTACTGCTCCATGCTATATTACCTACTGTTATGGACTATATTGGGCTTTATTTTCCACTTTTATATTATTTTTGGGACTAACCTATTAACCGGAGGCCCAACCCAGAATTGCTGTTTTTTGCCTATTTCAGTGTTTCAGAGAAACAGAATATCAAACGGAGTCCAAACGGAATGAAACCCAGGAACACGATTTTCTCATCAGATAAGACCCAGGAGACTTGGACCCTCTGTCAAGAAAGCCATGAGGCGGTCACGAGGGTGGAGCCCCCCCCCCCTAGGGAGTGCCCCCTGCCTCGTGGCCCCCTCGAAGCTCCACCGATGTACTCCTTCCTCCTATATATACCTACGTACCCCAAAATGATCAGAAACGGAGCCAAAAACCTAATTCCACCGCCGCAACTTTCTGTATCCACGAGATCCCATCTTGGGGCCTGTTCCAAAGCTCCGCCGGAGGGGGCATCGATCACGGAGGGCTTCTACATCATCATCCAAGCCCCTCTGATGAAGTGTGAGTAGTTTACTTTAGACCTACGGGTCCATAGTTGGTAGCTAGATGGCTTCTTCTCTCTTTTTGGATCTCAATACAATGTTCTCCCACTCTCTCGTGGAGATCTATTCGATGTAATCTTCTTTTTGCGGTGTGTTTGTTGAGACTGGTGAATTGTGGGTTTATGATCAAGTCTATCTATGAATAATATTTGAGTCTTCTCTGAATTATTTTATGTATGATTGGTTATCTTTGCAAGTCTCTTCGAATTATCAGTTTGGTTTGGCCTACTAGATTGGTTTTTCTTGCCATGGGAGAAGTGCTTAGCTTTGGGTTCGATCTTGCAGTGTCCTTTCCCAGTGACAAAAGGGGCATCAAAGCATATATTGTATTGTTGCCATCGAGGATAACAAGATAGATTTTTTATCATATTGCATGAAACTATCCCTCTACATCATGTCATCTTGCTTAAGGCGTTACTCTGTTTTTAACTTAATACTCTAGATGCATGCTGGATAGCGGTCGATGAGTGGAGTAATAGTAGTAGATGCAGGCAGGAGTCGGTCTACTTGTCTCGGACGTGATGCCTATATACATGATCATACCTAGATATTCTCATAACTATGCTCAATTCTGTCAATTGCTCAGCAGTAATTTGTTCACCCACCATAGAATACTTATGCTCTTGAGAGAAGCCACTAGTGAAACCTATGGCCCCCGGGTCTCTTTCTCATCATATCAATCTCCATCACTTTATTATTGCTTTGCTTTTTTACTTTGCCTTTTACTTTTCACTTTGCATCTCTATACCAAAAATACCAAAAATATTATTTATCATCTCTATCAGATCTCACTTTCGTAAGTGACTGTGAAGGGATTGACAACCCCTAAGCGCGTTGGTTGCGTTGAGCTATTGTTTTGGTGTAGGTACGAGGGACTCACGCGTAGCCTCCTACTGGATTGATACCTTGGTTCTCAAAAACTGAGGGAAATACTTACGCTACTTTGCTGCAGCATCCTCTCCTCTTCGGAGAAATCCAACGCAGTGCTCAAGAGGTACCAAGAAGAATTTCTGGCGCCGTTGCCGGGGAGTCTGCGCAAAAGTCAACATACCAAGTACCCATCACAATCCCTATCTCCCGCATTACATTATTTGCCATTTGCCTCTCGTTTTCCTCCCCCCCCCCACTTCACCCTTGCCGTTTTATTCGCCCTCTCTCTCTATCCTCCTTCTCTTTCCTCTCGCCTTTCTTCTGCTATGTCTGAATCCAAAAGGGTCGGGGGTTCTCTCTGGAGTTTTAGTACTTTGGACAACCCTTCCGTTCTCGCTAAGCTCATAACTAAAAATACTATGGAAAAACCAACCAGAGTTATCAATGAGAATCCTAATAATTCTGATGAAGATGATTCTGGAATCTTTTGTTATTTACTTGATGAATCTTTGAAAGATTCTTGGTATAGACTATTAAGAATAAGGGCTGGTTATGTGCCTCAATATCAAATTGAAGTCTACTTAAAAAGTTTTTATATTGCCCTTCCTTCCTCTTTTAAGCATGTATTAGATTCTATATTTGAAGAAGGTTTTCTTGAAGGGGATGCCATAGAAACTTATGAAAAAAAATGAAAACCATATTTGGTCATCCCATGAATAAAAAAATTAAATCTACATCTCTTTTGCTCTCTTACCAAAATGAACCTATTAAAGAGATAAAGGCTAGTCTAGATACAAATTTCCGTAACATACTTAATATTTCTTCTACCATTAATAGCCATGCGCTTTATCAAAATAGAAGGATTAATTCTATAGATAGCAAGTTTGCTCGTTTCTTTCCTAATGCCAAAGATGGCAATACCTAGATCTATTGTTGCTTGTTATGCCTAGCTAGGGGCGTTAAACGATAGCGCTTGTTGGGAGGCAACCCAATTTTATTTTTATTCCTTGCTTTTTTCTCCTGTTTAGTAATAAATAAATTATTTAGCCTCTGTTTTGGTTGTGTTTTTTTGTGTTTAATTAGTGTTTGTGCCAAGTAGAACCGTTTGGAAGACTTGGGGAAAGTCTTGTTGAACTTGCTGTAAAAAAACAGAAACTTTAGCGCTCACGAGAACTGCTGTCATTTTTATTTGGAGAGCTCTATTTAGTTAATTCTTTTTGAAGATGATTAATATATAAATTCCTCACGTCCAGAAATTTATTTTAGAATTTTTGGGGTTCCAGATCTTGCGCTAGATACAGATTACTACAGACTGTTCTGTTTTTGACAGATTGTGTTTTTCGTGTGTTGTTTGCATATTTTGATAAATCTATGGCTAGTAAAATAGTTTATAAACCATAGAGAAGTTGGAATACAGTAGGTTTAACACCAATATAAAGAAATAATGAGTTCATTACAGTACCTTGAAGTGATCTTCTGTTTTCTTTCGCTAACGGAGCTCACGAGATTTTCTGCTTTAAGTTTTGTGTTGTGAAGTTTTCAAGTTTTGGGTAAAGATTTGATGGATTATGGAACAAGGAGTGGCAAGAGACTAAGCTTGGGGATGCCCATGTCACCCCCAAGATAATCTAAGGACACCTAAAAGCCAAACCTTGGGGATGCCCCGGAAGGCATCCCCTCTTTCGTCTACTTCTATCAGTAACTTTACTTGGAGCTATATTTTTATTCACCACATGATATGTGTTTTGCTTGGAACGTCTTTTATGATTTGAGTCTTTGCTTGTTAGTATAACACAATCATCCTTGCTGTACACACCTTTTGAGAGAGACGTACATAATTTGGAATTTGATAGAATACTCTATGTGCTTCACTTATATCTTTTGAGCTCTATAGTTTTACTCTAGTGCTTCACTTATATCTTTTGAGTTTTATAGTTTTGCTCTAGTGCTTCACTTATATCTTTTAGAGCACGTTGGTGGATTTGTTTTATAGAAACTATTGATCTCTCATGCTTCACTTAGATTATTTTGAGAGTCTTAATAGCATGGTAATTTGCTTAAAAATAATATGCTTGGTATTCAAGATTTGTAAAACTTTCTTTTGAGTGTGTTGAATACTAAGTTTTTTTTGATAATTGTTTTGAGATATGAGGATGGTGATATTAGAGTCATGCTAGTTGAGTAGTTGTGAATCTGAGAAATGCTTGTGTTAAAGTTTGTGATTCCCGTAGCATGCACGTATGGTGAACCGTTATGTGATGAAGTCGGAGCATGATTTATTTATTGATTGTCTTCCTTATGAGTGGCGGTCGGGGACGAGCGATGGTCTTTTCCTACCAATCTATCCCCCTAGGAGCATGCGCGTAATACTTTGCTTTGATAACTTCTAGATTTTTACAATAAGTATATGAGTTCTTTATGACTAATGTTGAGTCCATGGATTATACGCAATTTCCTTCCTTCCACCATTGCTAGCCTCTCTAATACCGCACACTTTTCACCGGTATCATACACCCACCAAATACCTTCCTCAAAACAGCCACCATACGTACCTATCATGGCATTTCCATAGCCATTCTGAGATATATTGCCATGCAACTTTCCACTGCTCCGTTCATTATGACACACTCCATCATTGTCATATTGCTAGCATGATCATGAAGTTGACATCGTATTTGTGGCAAAGCCATCGTTCATAATTCTTTCATACATGTCACTCTTGATTCATTGCATATCCCGGTATACTGCCGGAGGCATTCATATAGAGTCATATTTTGTTCTAAGCATTGAGTGGTAATTGTTGAGTTGTAAGAAAAATAAAAAGTGTGATGATCATCATTTTTAGAGCATTGTCCCAAGTGAGGAAAGGATGATGGAGACTATGATTCCCCCACAAGTCGGTATGAGACTCCGGACGAAAAAAAAGAGGCAAAAAAAGAGAAGGCCCAAACAAAAAATTGAGAGAAAAAGAGAGAAGGGACAATGTTACTATCCTTTTACCACACTTGTGCTTCAAAGTAGCACCATAATATTCATGATAGAGAGTCTCTCATTCTGTCACTTTCATATACTAGTGGGAATTTTTCATTATAGAACTTGGCTTGTATATTCCAATGATGGGCTTCCTCAAAATGCCCTAGGTCTTCGTGAGCAAGCGAGTTGGATGCACACCCACTTAGTTTCTTTTGTTGAGCTTTCATATACTTATAGCTCTGGTGCATCCGTTGCATGGAAATCCCTACTCACTCACATTGATATCTATTGATGGGCATCTCCATAGCTCGTTGATACGCCTAGTTGATGTGAGACTATCTTCCCCTCTTTTTGTCTTCTCCACAACCACCATTCTATTCCACATATAGTGCTATATCCATGGCTCACGCTCATGTATTGCGTGAAGATCGAAAAAGTTTTGAAAATGTCAAAAGTATGAAACAATTGCTTGGCTTGTCATCGGGGTTGTGCATGATTTAAATACTTTGTGTGGTGAAGATAGAGCATAGCCAGACTATATGATTTTGTAGGGATAGCTTTCTTTGGCCATGTTATTTTGAGAAGACATAATTGCTTTGTTAGTATGCTTGAAGTATTATTATTTTCATGTCAACATGAACTTTTGTCTTGAATCTTTTGAATCTGAATATTCATACCACAATTAAGAAGATTTACATTGAAATTATGCCAAGTAGCACTTCACATCAAAAATTTTGTTTTTATCATTTACCTACTCGAGGACGAGCAGGAATTAAGCTTGGGGATGCTTGATACGTCTCCAACGTATCTATAATTTTTGATTGCTCCATGCTATATTACCTACTATTTTGGACTATATTGGGCTTTATTTTCCACTTTTATATTATTTTTGGGACTAACCTATTAACCGGAGGCCTAGCTCAGAATTGCTGTTTTTGCCTATTTCAGTGTTTCGGAGAAACAGAATATCAAATGGAGTCCAAACGGAATGAAACCTTTGGGAACGCGATTTTCTCATCAGATAAGACCCAGGAGACTTAGACCCTCCGTCAAGAAAAGCCACGAGGCGGTCATGAGGGTGGAGGGCCCCCCCTAGGGCGTGCCCCCTGCCTCGTGGGCCCCTTGAAGCTCCACCGACGTACTCCTTCCTCCTATATATACCTACGTACCCCAAAACGATCAGAAACAGAGCCAAAAACCTAATTCCACCGTCGCAACTTTCTGTATCCACGAGATCCCATCTTGGGGCCTGTTCCGAAGCTCCGCCGGAGGGGGCATCGATCACGGAGGGCTTCTACATCATCATCCAAGCCCCTCCGATGAAGTGTGAGTAGTTTACTTCAGACCTACGGTTCCATAGTTAGTAGCTAGATGGCTTCTTCTCTCTTTTTGGATCTCAATACAATGTTCTCCCCCTCTCTCGTGGAGATCTATTCGATGTAATCTTCTTTTTGCGGTGTGTTTGTTGAGACCGATGAATTGTGGGTTTATGATCAAGTCTATCTATGAATAATATTTGAATCTTCTCTGAATTCTTTTATGTATGGTTGGTTATCTTTGCAAGTATCTTCGAATTATCAGTTTGGTTTGGCCTACTAGATTGGCTTTTCTTGCCATGGGAGAAGTGCTTCGCTTTGGGTTCGATCTTGCGATGTCCTTTCCCAGTGACAGAAGGGGCAGCAAGGCACGTATTGTATTATTGCCATCGAGGATAACAAGATGGGGTTTTTATCATATTGCATGAAACTATCCCTCTATATCATGTCATCTTGCTTAAGGCGTTACTCTGTTTTTAACTTAATACTCTAGATGCATGCTGGATAGCGGTCGATGAGTGGAGTAATAGTAGTAGATGCAGGCAGGAGTCAGTCTACTTGTCTCGGACCTGATGCCTATATACATGATCATACCTAGATATTCTCATAACTATGCTCAATTCTGTCAATTGCTCAATAGTAATTTGTTCACCCACCATAGAATACTTATGCTCTTGAGAGAAGCCACTAGTAAAACCTATGGCCCCGGGTATCTTTCTCATCATATCAATCTCCATCACTTTATTATTGCTTTGCTTTTTACTTTGCCTTTTACTTTTCACTTTGCATCTCTATACCAAAAATACCAAAAATATTATTTATCATCTCTATCAGATCTCACTTTCGTAAGTGACCGTGAAGGGATTGACAACCCCGAAGCGCATTGGTTGCATTGAGCTATTGTTTTTGTGTAGGTACGAGGGACTCACGCGTAGCCTCCTACTGGATTGATACCTTGGTTCTCAAAAACTGAGGGAAATACTTACGCTACTTTGCTGCATCATCCTCTCCTCTTCGGGGAAATCCAACGCGGTGCTCAAGAGGTAGCAAAGCGACGGGTCAACAAACCCGGTGGGCTGCTGGTAGAAGACCTGCTCCTCGAGGTGACCATGGAGGAAGGCGTTAGAGACGTCCATCTGGTGCACTGGCCAAGCACGGGAGACCGCAAGGTGGAGAACCATGCGTATCGTGCCGGGCTTGACGACCGGAGCGAAGGTGTCGGTGAAGTCGATACCAGCACGTTGTCGAAAGCCATGAACGACCGAGCGCGCTTTCTAGCGATCAAGGGTACCATCAGGACGGAGTTTGTGTTTAAAGACCCACTTCCCGGTAATCACGTTGGCGTGCCGAGGACGGGGAACAAGCTGCCATGTCTGGTTGTGCAACAGGGTGTCAAACTCCTCTTGCATCGCAGCCATCCAGAGCGGCTCGAACGAAGGACGGCAACAGCGACGGCTCAGAGGTGGACGCCGCATGGACGTAGTCATCCGAGGCATAGCGCGAGCTCGGGCGAAAAATGACCATATGGGCGCGGGTGACTGGACCGGCCACAGGCGCCGGGGGCGCCGAGGGGGCCACATGCACCGGGGGCGCCGAGGGGGCCGCGGGCGCCAACGTCGGGGGCGCCGGGGGTGCCAACGCCGTGGCTGGAGGAGGCGCCGCATCCGGGGGCGCGCCTCAAAGATAGGGGGAGGGCCAAGAGAGGCGCGCGAACGCCCTGGGAGAGGCGTCGAGGAGCCCGCGTCACCGGTGGCGGGAGGAACAGTCGGGGGTACCTGGTGAAACAGAAACACATGCTCATCAAAGTAAACGTGTTGGGAAGTGAACACACGGTGGGAGACGGGATCGTAGCACCGACATCCCTTGGAGTTGGAGGGGTAGCCGATCAAGATGTAAGCGACAGAACGAGGTGCACGTTTGTGAGGAGCGGAGTCGGCAATGCTAGGATAGCAAAGGCACCTGAAAATATGCAAGCCATCATAAGATGGGGACGTATCGAAGAGAAGATGGTGAGGTGCATAGTTCCACCGTGGTGCGACAGAAAAGTGCAGAAAGCAAGGTTGTCGAACTCTTTTCCATTGTCAGTCTGAAGAGCAAGGATGGGACGCCCAAACTGCGTGCTGACATAGGAGTAAAAAGCCGTCAAAGTGGAGAGTGCATCCGACTTTCTGCGCAAAGGAAAAGTCCACACATAATGAGAACAATCATCAAGGATAACCAGATAAAATAAATAGCCCGAATTACTAGGAACCGGAGAGGTCCACACATCGCTATGAATCAACTGAAAAGGAAAAAAAGCTATGGTGGTGGAGTTATTAAACGGGAGGCGAACATATTTGCCAACACGACAGGCATGACAGGTGTGATCCTCTATCTTATGGCAACTGAAACTGAAACTCCTAAGAATATGATGAAGTGTGACGGGGTTGGGATGACCCAAACGAGCGTGCCAGAGATCGACGCCGACAGAGAGAGCAACCAGTGCGATGGTGGAGGTGGGTGGTGAATGCACTGGACAGATCTCGTCGAGGCTGTCACATCGGTGAAGTACCATCCTAGTTTGAGCGTCCTTGACACAAAACCCAAGCTCGTCAAATTCAACAGTAACAGGATTTCATGAGTTAAACGACGAACGGAAACAAGGTTCTTAATAAGATGAGGTGACACAAGTATGCTAGACAAAGTAATAGGCATGGACTTGGAAGGAAAAGAATTGTGCCCGACATGTGTGATAGGGAGTGTGGAACCCTCGCTGACAATTATGCAGCGGTTGATGGTGACGGGAATGAAGAAGGCAAGATTATCAGGATGAGCAAACATGTGAGCCGTAGCCCCGGTGTCCATGTACCAATCATCATCTCCGGTGTAGTTGTTCGGCGTAGGAGCGGCATGCAGTGCGGGAAGGAGCACAGAGTCCTAGGGCACCGGCGGCAGGACCGGCGAGGGGGACGGAGACACCATGGGAAGGCCGTAGCCACCGCTTGGCAGCGGCGGTGGGTACTCTCCAGACGGTATGGGAAGCAGCCCTGGCTGTGACTGCGGTGCCGGATAGGCCGGATGGCCCGTCGGAAAAACCTGCGGGCCCGCTGACAGATGCTGCAGGTGTTGAGCATCGTCTGGCTGCTACCCAGCGGGCGAGTGCTGGCCTGCGGACGACCCCCACCAGTACCTGAGAGCCCCATACACGGGCGCGTTGAACGCCCCGCGCAACAGCAAGGGATCGACGGGCAGAGGCGGTGCCGGCGACGGACTAGCCAGAGAGCGCTGGAGATGGGGCGGTGACGTACGTCAGTGGGGACAGCAAAGCCAGGCCATGCGGCAAGTCTGGACGGGCTGGCAGGGCCGCACCGTAGGGCACTAGCGGCGGGACGGCAGAGGCGGCGGACGACGGGCCTCCCGGCAGAGGCATGTAAACTTGACTTTGGTCTTCACTTAATCTTACGGAAACGTGCATCGGGTGATCCGCCGAGACGCGTGATGAGAAAAATTGAGAAGATGCAGACGAGCGGTGATGCACTCCAGCCCGTGTAACACGTCCTTGTACAGAACGTGCACCCGTGCATGTGTCTGCATGTGCATGCACGTGAGCCATGGCTACTTGATGCGGACGACGGCGAGCGAGTGGGAGAAACGCTGCAGGCGGGCGTGCGATGCGAACTAGCGCCGCGAGTGGGCGTGACGAGCGCTGCGGGCGGGAGAGGGATGGGAGGCGGCCGGCGCAGGAGGAGGCGCGCGGGCGGTGGCCGGCGTGGGAGGAGGCGCGACGTCAGCGGCGGCGGAAGATTAGGGTTTTAACCTGAAAACTGATACCATGTAGAATATGTGAATTGCACGATGTATTGCTTTTCGTGCATAGGCACGTATATATGATATACAAAGATGGACCACGGACCTCAACTATACAAGAAACTAGGAGGCGGGCCCAATACACAATATGCATGTAACACATATACTCAACACTTACTACCACCAGTGCCCAGTAAGAAACCGGACCAAGCTAGAAAGAATAATATGGCGTCCAAGTCTAGCATCACCCCCTCCTCTTGGCCGCCGTCCTGGTCTCCGTCTTCGCCGCCGCCGCGGCCACAAGCCCATATTGCTACCCGGGGATGGGCCTTCCGAGAAACCCGCTTGAAGGATGCCGGGAGTATGTCACACAGCAAACCTGCGGCGTCGGCATTGTCGGGCCGCCGGTGTCCACCGAGCCGGGGAACACCCCATGGGAACGGTGCTGCAGGGAGCTTTCCAATGCTTCGCAGCATTGCCGGTGTGAGGCGTTGTGCTACTTCATAGGGCGGAGGTCTGATCTGAATTCCGGCGTGCTCAAGGACCTCCCCGAGTGCCCCAAGGAGGCCCAGAGGGACTTCACCAAGGTGCTTGTCACGCCAGGGCACTGCAACGTGATGACCGTTCACAACGCCCCATACTGCCTCGGTTTGGACTTTTTTTGCGGGGGTAAAAAGGAGTGTATTACTCAAGAGCCTGAAACATCATCCCTACACAGACTAGAGATGTTAAGCGGGACCGAGCGGAGCCAGACCACAGTCCGGTCCTCCGATCGGTCCTTTGAACACTAGTCGATGATGAAGGATGACATAATCAATGCTGTTAAATTGTTTTTTGCCCCTGGAGTCATGCCGGATGGTGTTAAAGCACCGTTATTGTGTTGATCCCCAAGATTGACTCTCCGACTCGCCTAACTGATTTCCGGCCTATCAGTCTCTGCAACGTCATTTATAAGGTGATAGCTAAGTGCTTAGTCAATAGACTTCGGCCTATCCTGGATGAGTTGGTTGTTGGGGAACATGGTAATTTCAAAAAAATTCCTACGCACACGCAGGATCATGGTGATGCATAGCAAGGAGAGGGGAGAGTGTCGTCCACGTACCCTCGTAGACCGTTAAGCGGAAGCATTATGACAACACGGTTGATGTAGTCGTACGTCTTCACAATCAACCGATCCTTAGTACCGAACGTACGGCACCTCCGTGTTCAGCACACGTTCAGCTCGGTAACGTCCCGCGAACTCACGATCTAGTAGAGCTCGGGGAAGAGTTTTGTCAGCACGACGGCGTGGTGACGATGTTGATGAAGCTACCGCAGCAGGGCTTTGCCTAAACACCTCTATAGTATGAACGAGGTGGATTATGGTGGAGGGGAGCACCGCACACGGCTGGGAGAGATTTTTGTGATCAACTTGTGTGTCTAGAGGTGCCCCCCTGCCCCTGTATATAAAGGAGCAAGGGGGAGGCCGGCCGGCCCTTGTTGGCGCGCCTAGGAGGAGGAATCCTCCTCCTAGTAGGAGTAGGATTCCTCCCTTTACTACTCCTACTAGGAGGGGGAAAGGCAGGGAGAGAAAGAGAAGGAAAGGGGGGCGCCACCCCCCTTCTCCTAGTCCAATTCGGACAGGAGGAAGGGGGCGTGCTGCATGCCTGCCCTAGGCTGGCCCCTCTCTCTTTCCCTTATGGCCCAACAAGGCCCATTAGTCCCCGGGGGGTTCTGGTAACCCCTCCGGCACTCCGGTAAAATCCCGATTTCACCCGGAACTATTCCGATGTCCAAATGTAGGCTTCCAATATATCAATCTTTATGTCTCGACCATTTCGAGACTCCTCGTCATGTCTGTGATCACATTCGGGACTCCGAACTACCTTCGGTACATCAAAACATATAAACTCATAAAACCGATCGTCACAGAACTTTAAGCGTGCGGACCCTACGGGTTCGAGAACTATGTAGACATGACCGAGACACGTCTCCGGTCAATAACAAATAGCGGAACCTGGATGCTCATATTGGTTCCTACATATTCTACGAAGATCTTTATCGGTCAAACCGCACAACACTATACGTTGTTCTCTTTGTCATCGGTATGTTACTTGCCCGAGATTCGATCGTCGGTATCCAATACCTAGTTCAATCTCGTTACCGGCAAGTCTTCTTTACTCGTTCTGTAATACATCATCCCGTAACTAACTCATTAGTTATCATGCTTGCAAGGATTATAGTGATGTGTATTACCGAGAGGACCCAGAGATACCTCTCCGACAATCGGAGTGACAAATCCTAATCTTGATCTATGCCAACTCAACAAGTACCCTCGGAGACACCTGTAGAGCACCTTTATAATCACCCAGTTATGTTGTGACGTTTGGTAGCACACAAAGTGTTCCTCCGGTATTCGGGAGTTGCATAATCTCATAGTCATAAGAACATGTATAAGTCATGAAGAAAGCAATATCAGTAAACAAACAATCAAGTGCTAAACTAACGGAATGGGTCAAGTCAATCACATCATTCTTCTAATGATGTGATCCCATTGATCAAATAACAACTCATGTCTATGATTAGGAAACTTAACCATCTTTGATCAATTAGCTAGTCAAGTACAGGCATACTAGTGACACTATGTTTGTCTATGTATTCACACATGTATTATGTTTCCGGTTAATACAATTCTAGCATGAATAATAAACATTTATCATGAAATAAGGAAATAAATAATAACTTTGTTATTGCCTCTAGGGCATATTTCCTTAAGTCTCCCACTTGCACTAGAGTCAATAATCTAGATTACACAGTAATGATTTTAACACCCATGGAGCCTTGGTGCTGATCATGTTTTGCTCGTGGAAGAGGCTTAGTCAACGGGTCTGCAACATTCAGATCCGTATGTATCTTGCAAATCTCTATGTCTCCCACCTGGACTTGATCCCGAATGGAGTTGAAGTGTCTCTTGATGTGCTTGGTTCTCTTGTGAAATCTGGATTCCTTTGCCAAGGTAATTGCACTAGTATTGTCACAAAAGATTTTCATTGGACCCGATGCACTAGGTATGACTCCTAGATCGGATATGAACTCCTTCATCCAGACTCCTTCATTCGCTGCTTCCGAAGCAGCAATGTACTCCGTTCACATGTAGATCCCGCCATGACGCTTTGTTTAGAACTGCTCCAACTGACAGCTCCACCGTTTAATATAAACACATATCCGGTTTATGATTTAGAATCGTCTGGATCAGTGTCAAAGCTTGCATTAACGTAACCATTTACGATGAGCTCTTTGTCACCTCCATAAACGAGAAACATATCTTTGGTCCTTTTCAGGTACTTCAGGATGTTCTTGACCGCTGTCCAGTGATCCACTCCTGGATTACTTTGGTACCTCCCTGCTAGGCTAATAGCAAGGCACACATCAGGTCTGGTACACAGCATTGCATACATGATAGAGCCTATGGCTGAAGCATAGGGAACACTTTTCATTTTCTCTCTATCTTCTGCATTGGTCGGGCATTGATTCTTACTCAACTTCACACCTTGTAACACAGGCAAGAACCCTTTATTAGCTTGATCCATTTTGAACTTCTTCAAAACTTTATCAAGGTATGTGCTTTGTGAAAGTCCAATTAAGCGTCTTGATCTATCTCTATAGATCTTGATGCCTAATATATAAGCAGCTTCACCAAGGTCTTTCATTGAAAAACTTTTATTCAAGTATCCTTTTATGTTGTCCAGAAATTCTATATCATTTCCAATCAATAATATGTCATCCACATATAATACTAGAAATGCTATAGAGCTCCCACTCACTTTCTTGTAAATACATGCTTCTCCAAAAGTCTGTATAAAACCATATGCTTTGATCACACTATCAAAATGTTTATTCCAACTCCGAGATGCTTGCACCAGTCCATAAATGGATCCCTGGAGCTTGCACACTTTGTTAGCTCCCTTTGGATCGATAAAACCTTTAGGTTGCATCATATACAACTCTTCTTCTAGAAATCCATTCAGGAATGCAGTCTTTACATCCATTTGCCAAATTTCATAATCATAAAATGCGGCAATTGCTAACATGATTCAGACGGACTTAAGCATCACTACGGGTGAGAAGGTCTCATCGTAGTCAACTCCTTGAACTTGTCGAAAACCTTTTGCAACAAGTTGAGCTTTGTAGATAGTAACATTACCGTCAGCGTTTGTCTTCTTCTTGAAGATCCATTTGTTCTCGATGGCTTGTCGATCATCGGGCAAGTCAACCAAAGTCCACACTTTGTTCTCATACATGGATCCCATCTCAGACTTCATGGCCTCAAGCCATTTTGCGGAATCTAGGCTCATCATCGCTTCTTCATAGTTCGTAGGTTCGTCATGGTCAAGTAACATGACCTCCAGAACTGGATTACCATACCACTATGGTGCGGATCTTGCTCTGGTTGACCTACGAGGTTCGGTAGTAACTTAATCTGAAGTTTCATGATCATCATCATTAGCTTCCTCACTAATTGGTGTAGATGTCACAGGAACCGGTTTCTGTGATGAACTACTTTCCAATAAGGGAGTAGGTACAGTTACCTCATCAAGTTCTACCTTCCTCCCACTCACTTCTTTCGAGAGAAACTCCTCTAGAAAGGATCCATTCTTAGCAACGAATATCTTGCCTTCGGATCTGTGATAGAAGGTGTACCCAATAGTTTCCTTTGGGTATCCTAAGAAGACACATTTCTCCGATTTGGGTTCGAGCTTATCAGGTTGAAGCTTTTTCACATAAGCATCGTAGCCCTGAACTTTAAGAACTGACAACTTTGGTTTCTTGCCAAACCATAGTTCATAAGGTGTCGTCTCAACGGATTTTGATGGTGCCCTATTTAACGTGAATGCAGTCGTCTCTAAAGCATAACCCCAAAATGATAGCGGTAAATCAGTAAGAGACATCATAGATCGCACCATATCTAGTAAAGTAAGATTACGACGTTCGGACACATCATTACGCTGTGGTGTTCCGGGTGGCATGAGTTGCGAAACTATTCCGCATTGTTTCAAATGTAGGCCAAACTCGTAACTCAAATATTCTCCTCCACGATCAGATCGCAGAAACTTTATTTTCTTGTTACGATGATTTTCCACTTCACTCTGAAATTCTTTGAACTTTTCAAATGTTTTAGACTTATGTTTCATTAAGTAGATATACCCATATCTGCTCAAATCATCTGTGAAGGTGAGAAAATAACGATACCCGCCGCGAGCCTCAATATTCATCGGACCACATACATCAATATGTATGATTTCCAACAAATCTGTTGCTCGCTCCATAGTTCCGGAGAACGGCATTTTAGTCATCTTTCCCATAAGGCATGGTTCGCAAGTACCAAGTGATTCATAATCAAGTGATTCCAAAAGTCCATCAGTATGGAGTTTCTTCATGCTCTTTATACCAATATGACCCAAACGGCAGTGCCACAAATAAGTTGCACTATCATTATCAACTCTGCATCTTTTGGCTTCAACATTATGAATATGTGTATCACTAGTATCGAGATTCAACAAGAATAGACCACTCTTTAAGGGTGCATGACCATAAAAGATATTACTCATATAAATAGAACAACCATTATTCTCAGATTTAAATGAATAACCATCTCGCATCAAACAAGATCCAGATATAATGTTCATGCTTAACGCTGGCACCAAATAACAATTATTTAGGTCTAAAACTAATCCCGAAGGTAGATGTAGAGGTAGCGTGCCGGCGGTAATCACATCGACTTTGGAACCATTTCCCACGCGCATCGTCACCTCGTCCTTAGCCAATCTTTGCTTAATTCGTAGTCCCTGTTTCGAGTTGCAAATATTAGCAACAGAACCAGTATCAAATACCCGGGTGCTACTGCGAGCTCTGGTAAGCTACACATCAATAACATGTATATCACATATACCTTTGTTCACTTTGCCATCCTTCTTATCCGCCAAATACTTGGGACAGTTCCACTTCCAGTGACCAGTCTGTTTGTAGTAGAAGCACTTAGTCTCAGGCTTAGGTCCTGACTTGGGTTTCTTCTCCTGAGCAACAACTTTTTTGCCGTTCTTCTTGAAGTTCCCCTTCTTCTTCCCTTTACCCTTTTTCTTGAAACTGGTGGTCTTATTGACCATCAATACTTGATGCTCCTTCTTGATTTCTACCTCCACAGCCTTTAGCATCGCGAAGAACTCGGGAATAGTCTTATTAATCCCTTGCATATTATAGTTCATCACGAAGCTTTTGTAGCTTGGTGGCAGTGATTGAAGAACTCTGTCAATGACACTATCAACAGGAGGATTAACTCCCAGTTGAGTCAAGTGATTATGATACCTAGACATTTTGAGTATATGCTCACTGACAGAACTATTCTTCTCCATCTTGCAGCTATAGAACTTATTGGAGACTTCATATCTCTCAATCCGGGCATTTGCTTGAAATATTAACTTCAACTCCTGGAACATCTCATATGCTCCATGACATTCAAAACGTCGTTGAAGTCCTGGTTCTAAGCCGTAAAGCATGGCACACTGAACTATCGAGTAGTCATCAGCTTTACTCTGCCAAACGTTCTTAACGTTGTCAGCACCATCTGCAGCAGGCCTGGTACCCAGCGGTGCTTTCAGGACGTAATTCTTCTGTGCAGCAATGAGGATAATCCTCAAGTTACGGACCCCGTCCATGTAATTGCTACCATCATCTTTCAACTTTTCTTTCTCAAGGAACACATTAAAATTCAACGGAACAACAACACGGGCCATCTATCTACAACAACATAGATAAGAAAAATACTATCAGGTACTAAGTTCATGATAAATTTAAGTTCAATTAATCATATTACTTAAGAACTCCCACTTAGATAGACATCTCTCTAATCATCTAAGTGATCACGTGATCCATATCAACTAAACCATAACCGGTCATCACATGAAATGGAGTAGTTTTCAATGGTGAACATCACTATGTTGATCATATCTACTATATGATTCACGCTCGACCTTTCGGTCTCAGTGTTCCGAGGCCATATCTGCATATGCCAGGTTCGTCAAGTTTAACCCGAGTATTCTGCATGTGCAAAATTGGCTTGCACCCGTTGTAGATGGACATAGAGCTTATCACACCCGATCATCACGTGATGTCTCGACACGACGAACTTTGGCAACGGTGCATACTCAGGGAGAACACTTTTATCTTGAAATTTAGTGAGAGATCATCTTATAATGCTACCGTCAAACAAAGCAGAATAAGATGCATAAAGGATAAACATCACATGCAATCAATATAAGTGATATGATATGGCCATCATCATCTTGTGCTTGTGATCTCCATCTCCGAAGCACCGTCATGATCACCATCGTCACCGGCGCGACACCTTGATCTCCATCGTAGCATCGTTGTTGTCTCGCCAACTATTGCTTCTATGACTATCGCTACCACTTAGTGATAAATTAAAGCAATTACAGTGTGATTGCATTGCATACAATAAAGCGACAACCATATGGCTCCTGCCAGTTGCTGATAACTCCATTACAAAACATGATAATCTCATACAATAAATATAGCATCATGTCTTGACCATATCACATCACAACATGCCCTGCAAAAACAAGTTAGACGTCCTCTACTTTGTTGTTGCAAGTTTTACATGGCTGCTATGGGCTAAGCAAGAACCGTTCTTACCTACGCATCAAAACCACAACGATAGTTCATCAAGTTGGTGTTGTTTTAACCTTCTAAGGATCGGGCGTAGCCATACTCGGTTCAACTAAAGTTGGACAAACTGACACCCGCCAGCCACCTGTGTGCAAAGCATGTCGGTAGAACCAGTCTCGCGTAAGCGTACGCGTAATATCGGTCTGGGCCGCTTCATCCAACAATACCGCCGAACCAAAATATGACATGCTGGTAAGCAGTATGACTTGTATCGCCCACAACTCACTTGTGTTCTACTCGTGCATATAACATCTACGCATAAAACCAGGCTTGGATGCCACTGTTGGGGAACATAGTAATTTCAAAAAAATTCCTACGCACACACAGGATCATGGTGATGCATAGCAACGAGAGGGGAGAGTGTCGTCCACGTACCCTCATAGACCGTTAAGCGGAAGCGTTATGACAACACGAATGATGTAGTCGTATGTCTTCATGATCGACCGATCCTTAGTACCGAACGTACGGCACCTCCGCGTTCAGCACACGTTCAGCTCGGTGACGTCCCGCGAACTCACGATCCAGTAGAGCTCGGGGAAGAGTTTTGTTAGCACGACGGTGTGGTGACGATGTTGATGAAGCTACCGCAGCAGGGCTTTGCCTAAACACCGCTACAGTATGACCGAGGTGGATTATGGTGGAGGGGGGCACCGCACACGGCTGGGAGAGATCTTTGTGATCAACTTGTGTGTCTAGAGGTGCCCCCCCCCCCCCGCCCTTGTATATAAAGGAGCAAGGGGGAGGCCGGCCAGCCCTTGTTGGCGCGCCTAGGAGGAGGAATCCTAGGAGGAGGATTCCTCCCTTTCCTACTCCTACTAGGAGGGGGAAAGGCAAGGAGAGAAAGAGAAGGAAAGGGGGCGCCGCCCCCCTTCTCCTAGTCCAATTCGGATAGGGGGAAGGGGGCGCGCTGCCTGCCCTAGGCTGGTCCCTCTCTCTTTCCCTTATGGCCCAACAAGGCCCATTAGTCCTCGGGGGGTTCCGGTAACCCCTCCGGTACTCCGGTAAAATCCCAATTTCACCCGAAACTATTCTGATGTCCAAATGTAGGCTTCCAATATATCAATCTTTATGTCTTGACCATTTCGAGACTCCTCGTCATGTCTGTGATCACATCCGGGACTCCGAACTACCTTCAGTACATCAAAACATATAAACTCATAAAACTGATCGTCACAGAACTTTAAGCGTGCGGACCCTACGGGTTCGAGAACTATGTAGACATGACCGAGACACGTATCTGGTCAATAACCAATAGCAGAACCTGGATGCTCATATTGGTTCCTACATATTCTACGAAGATCTTTATCGGTCAAACCGCACAACACTATACGTTGTTCTCTTTGTCATCGGTATGTTACTTGCCCGAGATTCGATCGTCGGTATCCAATACCTAGTTCAATCTCGTTACCGGCAAGTCTCTTTACTCGTTCCGTAATACATCATCCCGTAACTAACTCATTAGTTATCATGCTTGCAAGGCTTATAGTGATGTGTATTACCGAGAGGGCCCAGAGATACCTCTCCGACAATCGGAGTGACAAATCCTAATCTTGATCTATGCCAACTCAACAAGTACCATCGGAGACACCTGTAGAGCACCTTTATAATCACCCAGTTACGTTGTGACGTTTGGTAGCACACAAAGTGTACCTCCGGTATTCGGGAGTTGCATAATCTCATAGTCATAAGAACATGTACAAGTCATGAAGAAAGCAATATCAGTAAACAAACGAACAAGTGCTAAGCTAACGGAATGGGTCAAGCCAATCACATCATTCTCCTAATGATGTGATCCCATTGATCAAATAACAACTCATGTCTATGGTTAGGAAACTCAAACATCTTTAATCAATGAGCTAGTCAAGTAGAGGCATACTAGTGACACTATGTTTTTCTATGTATTTACACATGTATTATGTTTCCGGTTAATACAATTCTAGCATGAATAATAAACATTTATCATGAAATAAGGAAATAAATAATAAATTTATTATTGCCTCTAGGGCATATTTCCTTCATTGGTATCCCCAGAGCAGAGCACCTTTGTACCTGGTACGTTAATTACGGATTATGCCTTAATTGCTTTTGAGTGCTTTCATGCGATCAAACAAGAAAAAGACCCGGAGCAAAGCTTTTGTGCTTATAAGCTCGACCTATCCAAGGCTTATGATAGGGTACATTGGGTGTTCGTGGAGCGAGTGATGCAACAGATGGGTTTCTCTCATCGATGGGTGAATTGGATAATGAGGTGTGTCACCTCGGTGAGATATAATGTCAAAGTCAATGGAGCCCTCTCAGATTCATTCACACCGTCACGTGGTCTACGGCAGGGAGACCCTCTCTCGCCCTTTTTATTCCTTTTTGTCGCTGATGGCCTACATGTGATTTTAAAACAGGAGATTGCAGCAAATCGTATTTCTCCAGTACGGGTGTGTGCCCAGGCTCCGGGTATCTCACATCTTCTGTTCGCGGACGGTACACTTTTGTTTTTCCGGGCTAATGGAGAAGCTGCACATGTTAAGGAAGCACTGGGTAAATATGCTAGAGCTACCGGCCAGCTCATAAATCCTGCTAAATGCTCTATCATGTTTGGACCCAAGTGTTCGGAGGCAAACAAACAGGAGGTTATGCATATCCTGGATATTGCAAATGCGAGCTTTGAGGAAAAATACCTTGGCTTTCCAACACCAAGTGGACGTTTCTCAAGAGGAAAATTGCAAAATGTTCAGCAACAGATGATCAAGAGAATTATCCAGTGGGGTGAGCTGATGTCCCAGGCCGGGCGGGAGGTTCTTATTAAGGCTGTAGCACAGGCCCTTCCCACTTTCCTAATGAGCATATTTAAGTTTCCAAGAAGTACGTGTGATGACCTTGCGCGGATGATTCGTAGCTACTGGTGGGGATCGTACAGAGGCAAAAGAAAAACACATTGGAAGGCCTGGGACTCCTTGTTAAGACCCAAGTCGTGTGGTGGCATGGGCTTCAAGGACTTCAAATTGTTCAACCAGGCAATGTTGGCTCGGCAAGCTTGGCGCATATTGGTTAATCCTGAGAGCCTCTGTGCACGTGTTCTGAAAGCACGGTACTTCCCCAATGGACGATTAGAGGACACCGTTTTCACAAGCAACGCTTCTCAAACTTGGCAATCTATTGTTCATGGTTTGGAGCTACTGAAGGAAGGACTAGTATGGCGGATCGGCAACGGACAGTCTGTCAGAATCTGGAGAGACTCTTGGATACCCCACCCAGTTGGCTGGCCACCAATCTCACAGCAAGGGAGGTGCCGTCTCCGCAGAGTGAGTGAACTTCTGGATGAGCACGGTGCATGGTGAGGAGCTCTTCTACGCTAATATTTTATGCCCATTGATGTACACGAGATTCTGAAGATAAAAGCTTCCCCTCGCTTGGGGGAGGATTTCCTCGCATGGGGTGCAGAGCATACTGGTATCTTCACCGTACGTAGTGCATACCAGCTAGCGCTCGAGGACAAGCTTCGTCCCTCTTCAGTCGCGGCGAGCGGGGCACCGGACGGGCGACATGCCGTTTGGGCATTATTATGGAGGTGCCCTGCTCCTCCCAAGGTGCCCGAGGGTAGTGGACCTATGGCGTGCAATGGCACAAGTGTGGCGAATCCCTAACCTGGAAGCAGTTCATAATACGGGTCCTGAATGGGTTCTTCATCTCATTGCGAGCTATGATGAGGGAGACAGGCTACGGCTACTCATGTTGTTATGGCGCTGTTGGTTCGTGCAAAATGAAATAGCACATGACAAACCAGCACCACCAATTGATGCCTCAGGGAAGATGGTGATGGTGATCCAGCAGTACCCAGCAGGGGATTGGGACAAGGGGAAGATGGTGATCCAGCAGGAGGGTGCTGAACAGCCCATATCACATGTGTAGAACAAACTGAAGCTGACCTGCAAGTTGAGTCCACCGCCGGTGAGCTGGGCGAAGCTGAATGTGGATGGTTCTTTCAATTCGGATGATGGGACAGCAGGTTCGGGAATGGTGCTGCGGGACCACAATGGCGACATCATTTTTTCGGCTTGCAGATCCTTGTGGTCGTGCCCGGATGCCCTTCATGCAGAGCTTGCAGGATGCATGGAAGGGCTGGCTCTAACGCACCAGTGGACGGAACTTCCAGTAATCTTGGAATGTGATAGTCTCCATGCGGTCCAGTTGATCAATGCTAGGAGCAAGGATCGATCACAATATGACATGGTCATTTCAGAGGTGAAGAGATTGATGGGTGAGCGGGAGTGTAGGGTTACTCACATTTCTAGAGAGCAAAATAATATTAGTCATGTTCTAGCCTCGGTTTGGACATATAAAGATAAATATTTCCCTCATGAATAAGCATGTTCCATCCATGGATGTGTGACATGCATATATGCATATGTGAGCTCCCGTTGCTCAACGTTTGCTTTAGTATCTGCTATGAACAAGAATAAAGAGAATCATTTTGTGGTTCTTAAATTTCAACTCAATCTTGTGTTCATATGCCTGGTGGTTTTATAGCCTTGTTGTTATCCTTTTCCAAAAAAAAGCCTTGTTGTTATCTTATGCATTGCTTGTGACCCTCACAAGTGTTCCTCGATCCACATATTCGATAGTGTACTTGGAAAGAGGTCACTGCTATGTTGTCAGTATATTTAGGATAGCAAACCCCTGCAAGAGGACGAAGCTCTACCAGGTTCAACACAACCATAATTTTCAAGAGGGACAAAAGCCCTAGTGATCCATAGCACCTCGCCTATTTTGTCCATCGTAGTCGTCAAGTTGTGTATCAACTCGCTAGATTTCCACATTGTAACCACAATTGTACTCTATCCCGAGATATAATCCAAGCAAAGCAGGAATAGGGCTATACCCACCCCAAAAGGGCTCGAGCCTGGATAAATCATTGTCTCTAGAGATCCATGGTGACCCTAGCATACCTTTGTGATCAAAAAAATCACGTGCAAATATTGTCACGTGATGGGGCACCGACATAATTTTCCTCGACATGTAGCAAGTACATGAGAGTAAGAAAACTTTGGGCAAGGTTACTCAAATGCATATTTGATCTCATTGTTTAGATATCCTACATGTTAAAGGAATTATTTTTTACTTCATGAAGCAAATTTATTTCTCTAGATGATCTAAACATCATCTAGCCATTGATTTTATTGAACTCTTCTCATTACCTGGACCAATATTTGGGGAACTCCCGCGTGCTGCTGTAAAATCCGATGAAAACTACGGCCTACCTCACCATATGACTTTAATTATATATAATAACTTAATATCATGTACAAACAACATGTATGATCATTATCAACAAAAAAACATGTATGATAATTAAGATAAGAATTTTAGATATAGCATATCAATTATTCATTCATAAATTGAAGATGATTAAAGATGTTAGACACATGTGTCAATGAGTAATAATGTACGGGGTACACCCTACGGGTTTGATAGACAGAGACAACCAAAGAGTGTCTAGAGACACCTACGCACACCCTGCGGCCCACACTAGTCGCGCAAGAGTAGAGGACAAGGATGGACATGCTATGTCCGGGTGATCTTTTCCTCATGAGTCGCCTCGAAGATAGTTCTCATGTTACCGGTAGGGGTCAACATGTGTAAAGACCTCGCCAGGAATTGCCTAAGATCAGCACCTTCTGCGAGACTACACTGATGTGACCTAACTTTCTATGGATCCAATCTATACTTTATAAAATGCCAATTCATGTAGGGATATTACCCATAGGACCCTAAACCTAGGTAAAAGCACGATGTATCTATTGTCTCCAACGAGATCCTTTCGAACACCACCCCTTTCTTTGTCATTCTTTACGAGACTTCGACACTACTAGGAAAAGGGCTACTAATGGCGCACCAGTTTTGCCTACTAATGGCGCATCACTGGTGCGCCATTAGTATCACGCCACTAGTATTTTTTACTAATGGCGCAGCACTGGTGCGCCATTAGTATCTGGTATACTAATGGCGCACCACTGGTGCACCATTAGTATAGACCACGGTGCGCCATTAGTATAGGCCACTGGTGCGCCATTAGTATAGGCCACTGGTGTGCCATTAATATTTTTGAATTTTGAAGGCGGAAAAATAGTAGTGGCGCACCGTCTAACCCCCACCGTGCGCCATTGCTATTTTTTAATTTTGAATTTGGATCTGGATCGTGATTTTTTTGCCCATTTTTTGCTCGTTTTTTGGCACGATATTATTTCAAATTTTGTTCCTGTTTTTGGATCTCGTACGTTCTTTTGCCGTGTTCTTTTGCCGGAGAGGAGTTCGCTGGAGAGGAGGAGGAGGAGGTCACCGGAGAGGCGCTCGCCTACATCGCCGGAGAGGAGGAGGAGGAGTTCGCCGGAGAGGAGGAGGAGGAGGTCGCCGGAGAGGAGTTCACCGGAGCATCGGAGAGGAGGAAGGAGAAACCATGAGGGGATGGGAGGAGAGGAGGGAGGAGGAGCTCACCGGAGAGGAGGGAGGAGGAGCTCACCGGAGAGGAGGGAGGAGAAACCGTGAGGGGAGGGGAAGGGAGGAGAGGAGGGAGGAGGAGGTCGCCGGAGAGGAGGAGGAGGAGGTCGCCGGAGAGGAGGAAGGTAGTATGGTGGAGGAGAGAAGGGAAGATGGAGTGGAGGAGAGGAGGAGATGGAGTGGAGGAGAGGTGGAGTGGAGGAGAAAAATGAAGGAGGAGAGAATCACGCCCAGCCATATATATGGCATAGTAATGGCGCACCGCGGGCAGGTGCGCCATTACTAACTTTTTTTTATTTTTTTGATTTATTTTGAATTTTGAAGGGGGGAAGATACTAATGGCGCACCGTGGGCAGGTGCGCCATTAGTAACTTTTTTTTTATTTTTTTGACTTATTTTGAATTTTGAAGGCGGGAAGATAGTAATGGTGCACCATGGGTAGGTGCGCCATTAGTAAGTTTGATTTTTTTTTTGAATTTTTTTGCCTCTCCAGATCTTAAAAACCCCGTATCTTTTTTTCTGTTAGGTTTTTGAGGATTTTGAAAATGTTTAACACAGTTCCCCGGTTAAATTCGGATGTAACTTTTCGAGTAGATGATTTTTCATATAAAAAACTTTTTCATCCGAGTTCGTACGCAAAAGTTATGCCCATTTTACAAATTCTTGAGAGATTTTGCAAATAAAATCGAAATTCATATTTGTAAATTTTCACAACAACTAGACCACATATCACATGGGAAACTTATTTTCTTTTATTTTTTTGACATTTACATCATTTTTGTTTATTTTTTTTAAAACTGAAAAGGCGGTCCGGGGGGGCATTCGGTGGAAGTGGTGGCCAAGTTGCTAATGGCGCACCGTAGGGGTGGTGCGCCATTACTAGTTCAACTAGTAATGGCGCACCACTCCACGGTGCGCCATTAGTAGTTTTGAAAAAAAATTAAAAAAAAACTTTTTTTACTAATGGCGCACCGTGGGAGTGGTAAGCGCCATTAGTAGTTTTGATAAAATTTAAAAAAAATTACTAATGGCGCACCGTGGATGTGGTGCGCCATTAGTATTTGCATGCGCCATTAGTATATAGTAATGGCGCACCACATGTCTGATGCGCCATCAGTGTCAATTCCATCTATAGCCCTTTTCCTAGTAGTGTTTCACAGTACTTCATAAGATCGGCAGTGAATCAATCTTTGACAATACGTGATATTCTGTTTAGCGTAATTTATTATGGTTGTAATAATGCATTATTTCTTATCATAATATGTTCAATCTTGGCTGGTCACCCTGCTAAATATTTCCTTCATTTACCCGCCGGAATCCTTCCATTTTGGACAATCAGGGGAAGGATATCTCTCCCACGTTTGAGGTGCAGTCTCCACATGGTGTCTCGCTTCTTTAAAAAAAATGCCCTGGGTCCTACTGACCATGGGTAGAGTTAAAGAAAAGCAAATAATGCTCGACTAGTATCACGCCTAGCATTTCACCAACACTTTATCTTTTTATTAAAAAAGAATCTTGATTCAGGAAGAGAAACAGGGAAATCCAATTCTTAAGTGCAACACACATTTATCAATAAATTATGAGAACTGATTTTATTGATTACTTTAGACTTTTAGAGTACTGCTTCCATATTTACAAGACAACAATAAAGCCTACACAAATGAAATAGATACAAACACACTTGTATGCAAAATAAAGATAAACATACAACATGAACTCACTATATGAGCAGCCCTAATTTGGGGTAACTACCTATGGGAAATTCTATTTCTGTAGACAACCTTTGAACCATCGCCAAGACTATTACAGGTTACAACAAGCTGAGGCTGTTTGTGCCCCCACATCTCACTATCTTGTTATTTTTACCATGGAGACATGCTTTGGCCTTTTATTGCTTTACAAGGTAGCCGCTTCATCGGATTTCACTAACTTGGCTTTCAGCTCTGCATTCTCCCTTTGTAACCGTTCAAGCTCGGACTTCAGAACTGCATTGTCACGCCGCAGCCTCTCCACCTCAGCTTCAGCGGTTGTGTTTCTCCCCTAAAAGAAGCACACATATACAAGGTGAAATGCCAATGAGAAGGAGAAAGTGTCTGAGGTCGACAATGGACTACTCAAGAGAATGTTGGTATACTGATTAGATTGCTACTGCGTGTCACCTACATTTTCCTGCTCTGGAGTCAATGGTGAAGATGGGAACTGCCCGGTGTACGGAGCACCAAGCAAGACCTCCCTAATGACTTCATGTGATGCCAAGCCGTCAATGCCCATGTTCTCATAACTCCAGAATGCACCTAGGGTTCCCAAGAACCCTTCGTGACACAGAAATGTCGTTTGAACTTCACCTTTGGACCTGGGAGCAAAACAAAAGGAGCGAAGCAATTATCAATTGCCTGGTCATAGTACAACAATTCTTCTCCTGTTCCTGGATAGCAAAATTTTCTGTACAATTGCAAAGATATTTTGCACGGTATCCACGTAGAAAATTCCTTACCAGTACTTGAGGGAACGAGAAATCTTGTCCATAGTCTTCTCATGACCACAGACATAAGCACCTCGAAAGAAGATTCTCTTTAGGCCTGATAGATTAGCCACAAAGTAGGCTATCTAGATAAGAAATAAGAACACATCAGAGGATACTTCATGATGGTGCCTGGTAATTCCAATATCTGGAGAAAATACCTGTCCAATGTTGTATGTGAAAGAGTTGAGCAGAGCTGCTGCGAGATCTTCTGCTTTGTACTCTGAAAGTTTGCCCGAGTTCACTTTTCCAAAGCTTGCTGCGGTAGTGGATGCTGGAAGACCAATCTAGCGCAAAGAGAGAAAAATTAATGGGCATACTGATCGCCTGGTGTACCAGAGATTCATAATTTCCATGATAAGCATGTCAAAGCCCTAAAACTAATCTTCAAATCTGTACAACAGCTTGTTAGACTGCTGTTCAATTCTGCAATAAATGTTACTATTATTATTATAGCAGAAATCTCACAGAAAAATATATTCTTCCAGAGTACAGATCAAATACCTTTGGATAACCACGCTCCCCATAAATGTCTCCAACAGTCAAATCAACAGCCAAATTATCACCCCTCCGGCTCAAATCCAAGAATTCCTCATAACTACAAGCCACAAGGAAAATTCAGAGATTGTTTAATCATGTATCAACGAACATTCCTACATCTTATAAGCACACAAGCTAACTCGATAGTACCTTGAACAGCCAGTTAAAAGCCTTGCAAGACCAAGGATAGTACCACCACCCAGATGTGATCCGATAATTCGCTCGAACTTCCCCTTACCAATTACCTGACAAGATTGTTTTTTGCTGATAGAAGTGCTAGTGCACAAATAATAAAAAGAATGAAAGCAGTGTGCTGGCTAACCTCTATCATGCTGACACCAGATCCAATATTAACAAGGAGATAAGGAAATATGTTGCTATCGTTGTGTTCGTCTGCTGATGTCACATCAGTAGGACCTGCTGCCTCATGACTGTTCTCCTACAGCAGTGGGGGAAACCCACAATTAAGCTTGGAAAGATAAATCAGCCTAACCACAATAACATTTATTTATTTCTGCATCGTACCTATTCACATGACTTGTATGCATAAAAAACTCTATGTGTTATTGTTGTGGCGTCCAAGCCACAACTATACAAATGGAATGGTAGATCAGTCCTTTATTTCTGCTTTACTTGAAAATGTGTGCAATTTGTTCCCACTGGCACACATTATGCACAAGCATTTTACTTAAATAAAACACGATACTCAAACTTGTCGTGTTTCTTGTAGTGTGCAAGAAAATGATAAACATATAAAGGATATCATCATAGGAGCTCACCTCTTGAGATTCCTCGAGGTTCAAGTTTTCATCTCTGGGATCCCCGTAACTCATCAAGGCACCAAGAGCACCTAAATACCCTTCATGTTGCAAGAATGAAGCTTGCATTTGACTCTCTGACCTGAATGACATACCTCAAATGTTAAGATTCTTTCCAAGGTTGATAAAATAAGAGTAGAAACATTCAATGAGAAACCAAAAAGGAGTTTCTTAGAATCCTCTTAAGGACCACAAACTTATACTACTAAATACAAGCATTCTATATTTTTTATATGAACAGATGCTCATCAAGAGGAATACATTTGGAAAATATAAAATGCTTACCAGAAGTCTAGTGCATAAGAAATATTATCCATTGTGCTCTTGTGTCCACGTATGTATGATCCACCAAAAAAGACCCTTCTGAGGCCCAAGAGTGATGCAACAAGAAAAGAAATCTGCAGGACACATACGAAGAGTGTGATATGAACCCATATTTCAATAGACAACAATAGACCAGCACCAATAGGGGAAACCGTAAAAGTACCCTTTTTTAATAAGGGGCTCCCCCTCCGGTTTCATTTACCAGAAACCATAATGTCTTTTACAACTACTAAGCAAAGAAAAAAAGGAGAGATCAATCGCAGCATAATGCCCCCATACATGCCTAAGCTACCAGGCTGGAGAAGATGAAGCAGACTGAAAAACCACACAGCTCTTCAGTCTTTTCTATACTAGGCATCAGGGACTACGGAAGCAACATTCGGTGAAAGTACCCCATAAAATGTACTTTCTTATAATGCAATTATTCCTATTAATAACATGCTTAAGGCCGTTTAAACAAAATCAAAATGATTTTACTGAAACAATTTGTCTTGAGATAAAAAACACTTTGTGACATTGAATGAGTAAACCCTATGCCTCTTCTCTCCAGTAGAAGTCGTTATACTACTATGCATTTCTTCTTCAGATCAACAAGCATGTCTGCTTAGTTTTTCTTTTCTTCCAATAAAGCGAGGTTGAGTGCCATCCATGTAAACAGCTATGAGTAGCTGAGACAATAAGTATAATTTAATAACATGCGGGAGCACATAACATAAACTCACTTGTGCAATATTGTAAGTAAAGGCACTCAACAATGCGGATGCAAGGTCTTCAGGCTTGTAATCTGCTAGCTTTTTCATAGAAGTAATAACTTTTCCAAAGCTAGAAGCAAGAGTCGAAGTTGACAGTCCTTGCTGAAACATATTAGGAAAGGATAAATCAGTAATCTATAAGGACCAATGCTCATTCATGGTATGCGAAAGAATTAATATTTTTAATACAATATAAATATTCAAGATAAAGATTTCAATGTGCTTCATCAATTATTCTAAAGACAATGCTCCCAGTAGACATATTGCTTTCCAAGCAATCTTGATGAATAAGTTAATTCAAGGTAAGCATAAGTATTTATACCGCCAAGTAGTAACAGAATCATAAGCAAGCAATGAAACTATCAATATTCTCCTAGCAAATATTCAAGTCTGACAGAATTGACCAACACACTAGGGCACTACTGGCCTACCAAAACTACCACAAAATAAAAAGGCAAGTACATAGAACTGCAACAACAAGGCAAGGAGGGTGACGGCAAACCTTCTGGCAGGCAAGCTCCCCGCATATATCCTTCACAACTAGATCAAGTACAAAATTGTCCCCTTTCTGGCTTAATTGCAGGAATTCATCATAACTAAGAGAACAATAATATATTAGTGGGAAAAATATGTAAACCAAGATATTTATGATGCAAAAGGAAACACATTACCTCTTGCAGCCTGTTAATAGTTTTGCTAACCCAAACATAGTACCGCCACCAATATGTGTCCCAGTTACCCTTTCAAATTTTCTATTTCCAGTGACCTGCATTATACTTGATAACACATGGTTATATGAGCTGCATTCTGCTGTATTTCCATATGAGAATCATGATGACGAAGAAGTGCAACCTTTAATATGCTAACTCCTGAGCCAATGTTCACAAGAAGGTAAGGAAACAAGTTATCTGGGGAAATATCAATCGAGTTCCTCTTTCCACTCATGTGTGTGAAGGCTGCGCCAGGAACATTCTGCAAGGAAGCATCAGTTAAATGGAAAACCAGATCTAAATGAGAAATAAATATCAAGAATGCAGTAATACCTTACAAAATATTAACCGGAAAGAACCATATTTTAAGCAGTGTTACAATGTGAAAGAATTTTTAAAGTTCAAAATCCAAATGAGAAGGTATGTGGTATGATGAGAGCAGCTTACAACTCACCTGTAACAAAAAGTTTGCTCCAGAAACAACACTGTCCATTTCATCAAGCTTGTCAAGACTAACACCTAATTTTTGCCGAAAATCATCACCAAATTTATATGATCCACCACCTGTTGCCTGCAAATGATCTCCATTACAGTCGATTCTGGTCAAGCTATTTTACAATCAAACAATACAAAATAAAATGACAAGGGTACGTGTTAAACATTAAACAAGGCTGTAATACAAAACACAAACAGACAATATTAAGCTCTAAATTCTCAAGCAAAGGTATATTCAATATGGAAATCAGAATTCACAAGCACACATCATTGGTCATTCTTGTGTTTGCAATTATTGATACTTGGGGCAGCCGAGTTGCCGAGGGTTTTGCCTCAGCTACAAGTATGCACAAGTCTCAACTCTAGGGGCGAAATCTATGTTTCCTAAACGCGCCAAAAACAGTTACACTCTGTCGCTTGGCGACAAAATTTTGTTCCTGCAACTCTTTAGGAGTATCTATTAGTGATAGCATGGGTCCATGAAAATTAATTGCAAGAATTATTTTTAACAATAAATTGTAAATAGTAAGAATGATTTTAGTGGATCTGGATTTTGCCAAAGTGCAAACCGCATTAATACGCTCCACATTATTCATTTAAGATATTTGCATATGGTATTCAAGCAATCAGAATTCACAAGTGCATATCATTCGGCATTCTTGTGTTTGCAATTATGATACTTTGGGCAGTGGAATAAACGAGGGATTTGCCTCAGCTAAAGCCTACAAGTATGCCAAGTATTAACTCAGGAGGTGATATCTGTGTTCCCTGGTGCACCAAAAACAGTTATAATCTGTTGCCTGACGACAAGAATTTATTCTGCAACTCTATAAGAGTATTTATTATCGATAGCGTGGGTCCATGAACATTAATTTCAAGAATTATTTTTAACAATAAATTGAAACTGGTAAGAATGATTTTGGTGGATGTTGACAGGAGCACTAATAAATAGTCTTATAGAGTTTCAGGGATGTTGATAGCGAACCAAATCCCATGTAACTGTCCAAGGCACTGGTGCAGAATGAATGTGTCATTTGAAAATTTACATTTTGGGTAAGAGAAGAGGTAAAGCAGGTCATACAAGTTACGGCAAATAAATAGATAAGAACTTCCAAGTGCTAACTGCATAAATGATCTCCATTTTTATTAACGTATTCATCTTGTGGGTCATAAGCCCAAAAGGTCGTTGCTACTTGCTAACACAAGAAAAACAAATCATACCTTCAGTGTCATATTTTCTTTGCTTGACCCTGTCGTTGTCCCTGGCATGAGAATGTTACACTTCAACCCATGATAAAGATAAAACTCCAACACATAACTAAATCATCAAACAACAGAAGCTGAAACCTTTTTTTTTAGTTGGGCAGAAGCTGAAACTTGACAGAGTGAAAACAGAGTAAAAAACTGTGTTTGCATCGCAGAAAAGAGCGATTGCAAATGCCGTAACTGTTGTCAACAGCTAAATTCTAGATTCCCCTCGTCCTAAAATTGATCATGAGCTACAAGTCGACAGCAACAAACTTCTGAATGCTCTGAAGAACACCCTAGCTCACGAGCAAGTAACAGCTGCTGATCAAGCCATCCTATCCTACTTATTTTCCAGCGGAGCAGGGTCACCCAATTCTCCAATCTCCACATTGCGTGATTAACCGTGCCAGGAAGCCAAATGAGGTAAAGAAGAATCAATCAATTCGGCGCTGCAGCCAGCGAGGTGCATACCATTGCAACCGAGGAGGCCTTGTGCCCGGACGAAGTCGAAGCAGTCGTCGAGCCTCCGCCTCTCGAACTTGGCGAACCGCAGCTCCTCCTCGCCGCCGCAGCTGGCCGTGTACACCAGCTTTATCAGGGTCCCTGCGACCGCGGCACCCTCGCCCTCAGCCAGCAGCATAAAGACCACCGAGACCAGCCGGAAATCCAGAATTCAGAAGCAGCCGGGAGCTTATAAAAAATTAAGAATTACCTCCGATGTCGAGGGCGAGGAGCGGGGAGGCGGCGGGCTGGCGGGGGAGGAAGATGGGCGGGCTGCCGTCGCCGGGGTCGGCGCGGATCTCCGCGCCGGAGAGGTCGATCTGGCGGCCCATTGCAGCACGGATCGCCGGCCCCTCGGGGATCACGCGCGCATTTGGCTGCCGTGCCGCGCCTCCTCGTCGCGTTTGACTGCCGCGCTTGGACTTTGCGGGGAAGTGGAGTAGTAGTAGGCAGGCAGGCGGCTAGCTGGTGCGATCGCAGCTGGGCGCTGGTGGGTGAGCAGTAGGGCAGGGCAGGGTGGGTGGGTGGTGGATGATGAGAGATCCCAGCCAGAGTCAGTCAGAGGCCAAGAAGAATAGAAGGAGGGTCGGAGTAAACAGGTCGGATTGGGATTTGGATTGGATTTGGGTGCCAGGCAAGCCAGCCAAGTCTCCTGCCTTGCCGGGCCTCTTTTTTAATCTGGACAGTGATAAGTTTCCTAGCTTGGAACTTGGACAGTGTTGGGCTGTTGGCTACTCCAAAGGAATGGCAACTTGCGTTCAAGTGGGAATTGAAAACATCATAATAATGGATCTTGGGCTCCATGGAAGCATCTCAAATGTCGAAAATTTCTGACTTTATTCTTTGTTGTGTACATGTACATTTGTATGTGAGCTACTGCAAGATTTTTTTTAATACCTATGCAATACTGGTTACATTGT
Source organism: Triticum urartu (assembly GCF_056163025.1). Lineage (NCBI taxonomy): Eukaryota > Viridiplantae > Streptophyta > Magnoliopsida > Poales > Poaceae > Triticum > Triticum urartu. The sequence goes on along the minus strand of NC_141879.1, from coordinate 142,811,391 downwards.
AGGCATTCAGACACGGGCAATGTATAAACATGAACCATGTAAGCAGACCTTCGCCATTATGGATGAGTCCTGCCTTGTTGATATACGGAACACGTAAGATGATGATACGGTACGGCGTTTTGTGGGTATGTACCGAGGATGGGTCACAGAAGATGTTGTAAGGTATGGCGTTTTGTGGGAGCGTATGGAGAATGAATCAATGAAGATGTTGATAAAGTATGCCATTTTGTGAGAATGTACGGTGAATTGATCACGTAAGATGTTGATAAAGTATGCCGTTTTGTGGGTATGTATAGAGAGTTCAACTGCCAAAAAAGTACAAGCGTGCAAACGTATGAGAGCTGAAAGTACCACATGGTCTGCCTTAATTGTTTATTAGGGACTTCAATGAAATCCTCCATTCTTGTGAGTGGTGTGTGGGGACCCTCACTCACGACCGTACGTGCAAGCGTTTCATGATGTGTTGGATGATTGTGAGCTGAAGGATGTCAGCTACGTAGGGGACGAGTTTACGTGGACGTCTGGAGCTATACGCGAGTGCCTTGATCGCAAGGTAGCTACTGAAAGTTGGTGACAATTGTTCCCAACAACCGCCATTATGAACATGGGGTTCAATGGATTGGATCACCGACCATTACTGCCAGATACTGATCACTATGCTACATAACTAAATGGTACTCACAGAAAGAAGTGGTTTGAAGCGTACTGGCTTCTGGAAACAGGTTTTGCTAATGCCGTATCAGATAACTAGGGGGAAGCGGGTATACGTGAGTCCACCGGTGGCGTGCTGCCCAAGTTAGGTTACCTCTGCGTTGGGCTTCACGAGTGTGACAACATGTTACTGAAGGAACCACAAAATTTTTGCATAAGGTTCGGCAAGAGATCTAAAGGGTGATGTGTAGCCCTATAATACATTGAGACTAAAGTGGAGAAAGAGGAACTCACAAGTGAAACTGGAAAGATGCTAGAATAAGAGGAGATCCACTAGTGGTAAATGGCTTGTGTGAACTAATTGAAGAACAACGATTGGAATTCCAAAAAAACATGGTTTCACGTCAAAGACGAAGAGACACAATCATATCATAAAACTGGAAAATGGCCAAGACAGTTGGATGGAAGGCAATGACCTACTGAGGCTGCTTATTCGAGATTATTTTCGTCATCTTTGTTCATCGAAAGTCCTTGGTACTAACCATGCTATCCTGGATAAGATTGTGTTGTGAGTTGCTCAGGATATGAATAACCACCTGGTAGCCCCGTTATGGGCAGATGATGTGAAGAATGATGTTCTCAGAGTTGGCGATCTAAAGGTCCCTGGGAGTAATGTCCCACACGCCATATTTTTCAAGAGGATTTTCATCTCGTTGGGAAGGAGATCACCTATGAAGTTCTTGCAACAATTAATAATAAGCTTATTCTAGAAAATTAGAGCCATACTACAATTTGTCCTAGTTTCAAAGGTTGATGCACCAAAACTAATCACCCAGTAGCATATGCAATGTTACATACAAAATAATCTCCAAGATGCTCGCGGGAGATTGAAGACAATTCCTTTAGATATCATTCCATTGTCCTAGAGTGCATTTATTCCTTCTAGCATAATAATTTATAATGTTTTAGTCGCTTATGGGAGTATCCGTACAACTAAGAATAAGAGAAGAGGCATACATTCAGACCTTCAGACGTGGGCCATGTATAATCATGAATTATGCAAGCAGACCTTCGATATTATGGATCAGTCCTACCTCATTGATGTATGGCTCACGAAACATGTTGATAAGGTATGTCATTTTCTAGGTATGTACGAAGAATGGATCACGTAGTATGTTGATAAGGTATGGTGTTTTGTGTGTATGTACGTAAAGTTCAACTAGGCAGAAAAGTACAAACGTGGCTATGAGAGAGCTGAAAGTGCAACATGGCCTACTTTGGTTATTTATGGGGGGCTTCAATGATATCCTCAATTTCCATGGGTGTGCTCACCCACAACTGTGCGTGCAATCTTTTCACAATGCGTTGGATGATTGCGAGTTCAAGGATGTCAGATATGTTGGGTATGAGTTTACCTGGACATGCGGAGCTATACGTGAATGACTAGATCGCGGGGTAGCTGCTGAAAGTTGGTGATCACAATTATTTTCGATAGCAACCATTGCGAACATGGGGTTTAATGCTTCCGATCACCGGCCATTATTGCCTGATAAGGATCACTATGCTACAGTACTAAATGGTAATAGAAACAAGATGTTTGAGATGTGTCGGCTTCTGGAAGCCAATTTTGTTGATGTTGTATCAGATGCCTGGGAGTAGGCTAGTATAGGTGAGTCTACTGGTGGCGTGTTGCCCAAGTTAGGTCACCTCCGTGTTGGATTTCATTAGTTAGGCATCTTGTTACTGAAGAAACCACATAGACATTTGCATAAGGTGCAGCGAGAGCTCGAAAAGGGTTATGTGAGGCCAGAGACACATGAGAATAGAGTGAAGCGAGAGGGAATCACAAGTGAAATTGAAAAGATGCTTGAACAAAAGGAGATCTAGTAGTGACAAAGGGCTCATGTGAACTGGTTGAAGAACGAAAACCAGAATTCAAAATTTTCCATGCTTTCACATCAAAGAGGAAGAGACGCAATCACATCATAAAACTGGAAAACGACCAAGATAGTTGGATGGGAGGTCATGACCTACTAAGTCTGCTTATTCGGGATTATTTGCGTCATCCTTTTTCCTCGAAAGTCCTTGGTACTGACCCTGCTATCCTTGATAAGATTGTGTTGTGAGTTATGCTGGATATGAATAACCACATGTTAGCCCTGTTCTAGGCAGATGATGTGAAGAACGATTCTTTTAGTATTGGAGATCTAAAAAACCCCTGGGACTAACATCCTACCCGCCATATTTTCAAGAGGTTTATCATCCCATCGGGGGGATATCACCTATGAAGTTCTTGTAGCAATTAATATAATCTTATTCTAGAAAGTTGGAGCCATACTACAATTGGTACTAGTTACAAAGGTTAATACACCAAAACTAATTAGCTAGAACTAGCCGATTAGCCTGCGCAATGTTACATGACAATAATTCCCAAGATGCTTGGGGAGAGTGAAGAAAATTCTTCCATATATTATTGCCTCGACCCAGATTGCATTTGTGCCTGCTAGGTTAATTATTTATAATGTTTTGGTCGCTTATGAGAGTATTTGTACAACTAAGAATAGGAGAAGAGGCAAAGATGGTTTTTGTGTAGTAAAGTTGGTTATGCACAAGGCATATGATATAGTAAAGAGTGTATTTCTTGAGAGGCATGGTGGTTAAAATGGGGTGCCATGACCAGTGGGTGGACCTATTATAGCTTATATATCTTTTGTTACTTATGAAGTTGTGATGTCATGTTTAGTTCTCAGAAGACTGAGGACTTTGTTCCAGTATAGAGGCATTTACCAAGGCAATCCTTTATTACCTTACTGTTTTCTGCTATGACCAAAAGATCTATGCAATATGTAGTTGCTTGTAGAAGAAGTTGGTGGCATTGATGTGGTTAGGGTGTGCATGAATGCACCATGAATGCCTCTCCTTTTATTCCCCGATGATTCCATAATACTCATGAAAAATGGATACGTAAAATGCAACTTCTCTATAGCAAGTTCTGGACACCTATTGTGTAAAGTTAGCACAACTTGTGACTTATTCCAAATCAAGTATCTTGTTTAGCCCAAACACGGATGTGGATATGAGAACGGACATTAGTCAACATACGTTGATAACGAAGCTTTGTATGACAAATATTTAGGGTTTCATGCACTAGTGGGGGGATAAGAGTAACTGTTTTAAGCATCTATTGAAATAATCAAACAAAAATAAACGGGTGGGATGGAATTAAGCATTTAGCTTGGGCGTTACTTAAGGCCATAGCCCAGTCAATTTTGATGTATGCAATGTTGGTGTTCAGGATCCCTAAAGGGGTTTGAAAGCAAATAATGGATGTGATGTTGTAGGATCGAAAGTATGTCTAGAGGGGGGGTGATTAGACTACTTGACCAAATAAAAATCTAGCCTTTTCCCAATTTTAGTTCTTGGCAGATTTTAGCAACTTTGGATAAGTCAAGCAATCTTAACACAATTCAAGCAAGCATGCAAAGAGTATATGAGCAGCGGAAAGTAAAGCATGCAACTTGCAAGAATGTAAAGGGAAGGGTTTGGAGGATTCAAACGCAATTGGATACACGGATGTTTTTGTCGTAGTTCTGATAGGTGGAGCTATCGTACATCCACGTTGATGGAGACTTCAACCCACAAAGGGTAACGGTTGCGCGAGTCCATGGAGGGCTCCACCCACGAAGGGTCCACGAAGAAGCAACCTTGTCTATCCCATCATGGCCATCGCCCACGAAGGACTTGCCTCACTAGAGGTAGATCTTCACGAAGTAGGCGATCTCCTTGCCCTTACAAACTCCTTGGTTCAACTCCACAATCTTGTCGGAGGCTCCCAAGTGACACCTAGCCAATCTAGGAGACACCACTCTCCAAGAAGTAACAAATGGTGTGTTGATGATGAACTCCTTGCTCTTGTGCTTCAAATGATAGTCTCCTCAACACTCAACTCTCTCTCGCAGGATATGGATTTGGTGGAAAGAAGATTTGAGTGGAAAGCAACTTGGGGAAGGCTAGAGATCAAGATTCATATGGTGAGAATGGAATATCTTGGCCTCAACACATGAGTAGGTGGTTCTCTCTCAGAAAATGTGTATTGGAAGTGTAGGTATGTTCTGATGGCTCTCTCCACGAATGAAGAGTGGGTGGAGGGGTATATATAGCCTCCACACAAAAACTAACCGTTACACACAATTTACCAATCTCGATGAGACCGAATTAAGAAACTCGGTCGGACCGATTTAGCAAACCTAGTGACCATTAGGATTTTCGGTGGGACTGAGACGCAACTCGATAGGACCGATATGGTTAGGGTTAGGGCATAACGTAATCTCGGTGTGACCGATTACACAAAGTCGGTGGGACCGATTTTGGTAATAAGCTAACCAGAGAGTTGGTCAGGTAAACTCGGTGGGACCGATTTGCTCATTTCGGTAGGACCAAAATGTTACAAAAGGGAAACAGAGAGTTTACATTGCAATCTCGGTGGGACCGATCGCTCATCTTGGTAGGACCGAAATGTTACGAAGGGAAACAGAGAGATTACAACCCCATCTCGGTGTGACCGAGATCCCTATCGGTGAGACCGATTTGCCTAGGGTTTGTGGCAGTGGCTATGACATCTGAACTCGGTGGCGCCGGATAGAAAGAATCGGTGGGGCCGAGTTTGACTTTTGGTTTAGGTCATATGTGGGTGTGGGAAGGTAGTTGAGGGTTTTTGGAGCATATCACTAAGCACTATGAAGCAAGAACCTCATCCCTCCTTGGTAGTATTGGCTTTTCCTATAGACTCAATGTGATCTTGGATCACTAAAATATAAAATGTAGAGTCTTGAGCTTTGAGCTTGAGCCAATCTTTTTGTCCTTAGTATTTTGAGGGGTCCACTTTCCTCATCCATGCCATGCCATTCATTGAGCTTTTCCTGAAATATTAATCTTGGAATAGCATTAGCTCAATGAGCTATATGTTGTTAGGAATTACCAAAACCACCTATGGATAGTTGCACTTTCTATCTCCCCCTTTTTGGTAATTGATGACAACATATAGATCAAAGCTTCGACGAATGATAATAACAGTGAAAAACATTGTCGCTTTTAGAAGTATGTGAAAAGCAAGAGCTCCCCCTAAATTTGTGCATAGTTTATGGTTTGCTTTGGACTGCAAATGCACAGAGGATTAGGCTCATGGGTTACTCTTCCATGTCACATACATCTTGGTGGAGCGCTCAAAATGATAATAATTAAATACATGCACTCATCACCAAGCAAAGTGAATGATCATATAGGGATAAAATGATAATGTCATCCAACAAGCATTAATGTAGCATATGATCAAACACACATGATCATCCAAGTATCACACAGACAGAAAGTATCTCAAACAAGCAAAGCAAATAAAGTTCAACCACCAAAGCAAGAGAGAATAAAAAAGCAATGCTCTCTCTCGAAGCCTATGATCTATACATTTTTCTCCCCCTTTGGCAACAAGTTACCAAAAAGCTCCTAGAAAATGCATAGCATTAAATCGTCTCTCAGGCTTGGTATTCAGGTGGAGGTGTCCGGATAACTCCAAGAATGAAGGCTTCAGTCGATGTAGATGGAGCTGATGGAGTAGGTGCTGGAGCTGGTGGCACTGAAGCTGTAGCTGGTGCAGATGAAGTGGCTCTAGTGTCTGGAACAGGCACTGCAACAGATCTTTGTCCTCTGGGAACTCTAGCAAAAGCATCAGTGGTTGTCTTGCTCTTTCTCTCCTGCATATCATCCTAAAGTTGCTCCACAACAGACTGGATCTCAGTTACCTTCACATCCATGTCATAGAACTTCTGCTCTATGATCCTTTCCAAGCTCTCCTGGTTTTGAGTCAGGGTGGCCATCCCTTTCTCAATCCTTAGAGTGGATGTAATCAAGTAGCCGAGCTGATCTTGCTTGATCTTCAGAAGATATTGAGATGCCTCTTCCATGGTTGGCATCTTTGCAGCTTTCTCAGCCTTTGCCTTCTCCCTCTTTGCTTGAACATGCATAGAAGATGGTTCATCCTCATTCATAACCACTTGGTTGTCCTCAAAGTCTGGATAGATGGGCAGGTGCTCCTTGTCCAGCAGATATGTGCCAGTGCCCATCTTGGAGTTAATCAGCTCCTGAATCTGTGGGTTATATCCACAACTCCTCTTCTGATCTGCAGATGTCCTCTTTATGGTTTCCACTATTAGGCTCATGACTTTGAACTTCTGTGGGACATCAAAGATGTGAAGCAAGTTAATTGCATGGCCTCTGATCATCTTGTGATCACCTGACTTTGGCAGAAGAGTGTGCCTGAGAATCCAGTTGATAGTTGGCAAGCCTGACAGAAGGTAATATACAGATCCAAACTTGTGTGTCTCAAGAGCAGCATCTGGGATCTCTTTGTATATGTGTGCCATGGTGTTGTGATCCTTCTTCTTGTTGGCATAGACATCCAAGTCATCCTCACTCTCTTCTGGGGCATTGATCAACTTAGCCCATTCCGCAACTATGGACTGGTATCTAGTGCCTTCAGACATCCAGACTATCTTGCCATCTGGGTAGAAGTGAGCTGTGGAGTAGAACTGCATGATAAGCTCATCGCTCCACTTTGTGAGCTTCTGAGCCACAAACTCATCAACTCCACAAGCCTTGAAACTGTCATATACTCCTGGATAATGTTCTTCATTCTCCTTGATGTACTCCCAGTTGACCCATCTCATGTCACATACTATTGGTTTCTTGTCAAGCAACACTATCTCATAAAAATCCTGCTGTTCTTTGGTATGGAACCTGTAGTCCATAGTAGTTCTCCTTCTGGTGGCATATGGATCTGACTCTCTCCATATCCTCAATCCCGAGTCCTTCTTGATCTTCATGTTTTCTGCTACAGGATGAGCATCATTATGATCTGGAATTTTTGGCTTTAGCTTCCTCAAAACATGTGTCTCATCATCTTCTTCTTCAGCAACAGTTTCAGGCACTGGGGCCTTGTTTTTCTCAGCAGCTGGAATGTTCCTGGTACTCCTCTTTGGTGCATTTTTGGGTTTTGGAGTGGCTGGCTTAGAAGTTCCTTTGGGCTTAGATTGAGCAGCCCTGGATCTTATGGCATCTCCCATAAGTTTCTGTGCCTTAGGTGTTGGTGCATCATCCTCTTCCTCTTCCTCTTCTTCAGAGTCTTTCATGATTGAAGATCTCCCAAGCACTCTGGCAGTGGTCTTTTTGACCCTTTCCTTCCTTTTCTTTTCTGCCACAACCTGCTCTTTGGGTGCAGATCCCAAAGTCTCTTGAGTGGATGCTCTGGCTTTAGACATTGGAGCTCTCTTGGCAGGAACCTTTTGCTTCATCCCTGGCTTGGTGGCAGCAGCTGTGCCATATTCCTTCTTCAGGACTCTCCTCTTTGAGGTGGTTTCTTCTTCCTCAGCCACATAGTCCTCATCCTCTGACTCCGAGGTTCTTTTCTTGCTGGCCCTGGTGCCAGCCTTTGGCAAATTGCTTGGTGTGCTCCTGCTGCCATCATCTGAGCTGCTAGAGGGACTATTGCCCTCACTCAAGTGAACCTGCTCCTCTGACTTGTTTTGACTGTCACTTTGATCAGATATGATGCAAACACTGACAGCGGACCCTGTGAATAGATTATAGATGAGGTAGAGTGGATGAGCATCACAAAATACAAAGGTTTTTGCAAAAGAATGAATTAAAAACTTAGTTTCAGTTTTCCACAGAAAGCATTTCGGATCTACCGATTTGCAAACTCGGTGATACCGAAGCAGCTTTTGGAACCTAAACTAGTGAACTCGGTCAGACCGGGTCACAGTTCGGTGGCACCGAGACTGATAGGGTTTCACAAAGTGCTGAACTCGGTCACACTGATTTGCAATTCTTGGTAAGACCGAGAATCACATGTGCAATGGCCTGAGCCAAATCGGTGGAACCGATTTCATCAACTTGGTTGGTCCGAGATGGTTTCGGCGGAAACCTAACCCTAAAATTTCAATTCACGACTAAACTACAGAGTGTTTTTGATGGATAGAATGGTTTCAATCATGGCAAGATACATGGCAAAGCAATGTGCTGGGGAATCGGAGTTAGAACAGCACAAAGTTCAAGTCCATACCCTAGTTCGGCGATGAACTTGCTACGGCGGCAACGGCGTGGATGATTCCCGTTGACGGCGGTGGAGACCAGCGGCAGGAGGCAACTGGCGACGAGGAGGACGATCCGGAGACCCAGGGAGGCAGAGTAGGCTAAGCGCGGGCGAGGAGGTTCGGAAAGTTTTCCAAATTTTGACCCGTGGATATATATAGCCTGACTCTGTCGGTGTGACCAAGTGGAACAACTCGGTGGCACCGAGATTCATAACTGCAAGCAGTTACTGAAACTCGGTGTGACCGAAAAGTTTGAATCGGTTGCACCGAAATTGAAAACCTAGATCGACTTAGTGATCTCCGTATGACCGAAATGGATGAATCGGTCAGATCGAAACACACAAAGAAGTTTTGGAAGTTTAAGTCTATGACGAATCGGGGACTCCGAGTGCTCCTCACACAGAGTGGTTCGAATCTGACTTGATCAAATTTTGTGATGCGGCATGAATAGAGTTTGAGACGAGAAAATCATAGATAACTAGAGAAGGTTCTTAGGCATTCTTGTCCATCCACTTGGCCAAAAGAAAAGGAAACCAATCAATTAAAACAACAAGTGGATGTCCTCGAATGAGTAAATTATGCAACCAACATGCTCATGTTGGGGAACGTAGCAGAAATTCAAAATTTTCTACGCATCACCAAGATCAATCTATGGAGTAATCTAGCAACGAGGGGAAGGAGAGTGCATCTACATACCCTTGTAGATCGCTAAGCGGAAGCGTTCAAGTGAACGGGGTTGATGGAGTCGTACTCGTCGTGATCCAAATCACCGATGATCCTAGTGCCGAACGGACGGCACCTCCGTGTTCAACACACGTACAGCCCGATGACGTCTCCTACGCCTTGATCCAGCAAGGGGAGAAGGAGAGGTTGGGGAAGACTCCATCCAGTAGCAGCACGACGGCGTGGTGGTGGTGGAGGAGCGCGGGACTCCAGCAGGGCTTCGCCAAGCACTACGAGAGACGAGGAGGAAGAGGGGTAGGGCTATGCCAACAGGGAGATTGAATCGTGTGTTGGGCTGCCCCTTTGCTCAAGTATATATAGGGGAGGGGAGGGGCTGCGCCCCCACCTAGGTTTCCACCCCCAGGGGTGGCGGCCAGCCCTAGATCCCATCTAGGGGGCGGCCAAGGGGGGAGAGAGGGGGGCGCACCACTAGGTGGGCCTTAGGCCCATCTGAGCCTAGGGTTTCCCCCTTTTCCCTTCTCTCTTCACCTTGGGCCCTGGTGGGGGGAGCGCGCACCAGCCCACCTGGGGCCGGTCCCCTCCCACACTTGGCCCATGTAGCCCTCCGGGGCTGGTGGCCCCACTTGGTGGACCACCGGGACCCTCCCGGTGGTCCCGGTACATTACCGATAAAACCCGAAACTTTTCCGGCGACCAAAACAGGACTTCCCATATATAAATCTTTACCTCCAGACCATTCCGGAACTCCTCGTGACGTCCGGGATCTCATCCGGGACTCCGAACAACATTCGGTAACCACGTATGTCTATTCCCTATAACCCTAGCGTCATCGAACCTTAAGTGTGTAGACCCTACGGGTTCGGGAACCATGCAGACATGACCGAGACAACTCTCCGGTCAATAACCAACAGCGGGATCTGGATACCCATGTTGGCTCCCACATGTTCCACGATGATCTCATCGGATGAACCACAATGTCAAGGATTCAATCAATCCCGTATACAATTCCCTTTGTCTAGCGGTACGATACTTGCCCGAGATTCGATCGTCGGTATCCCGATACCTTGTTCAATCTCGTTACCAGCAAGTCTCTTTACTTGTTCTGTAACACATCATCCCGTGATCAACTCCTTGGTCACATTGTGCACATTATGATGATGTCCTACCGAGTGGGCCCAGAGATACCTCTCCGTTACACGGAGTGACAAATCCCAATCTCGATTCGTGCCAACCCAACAGACACTTTCGGAGATACCTGTAGTGTACCTTTATAGCCACCCAGTTACGTTGTGACGTTTGGCACACCCAAAGCACTCCTACAGTATCCGGGAGTTGCACAATCTCATGGTCTAAGGAAATGACACTTGACATTAGAAAAGCTTTAGCATACGAACTACACGATCTTTGTGCTAGGCTTAGGATTGGGTCTTGTCCATCACATCATTCTCCTAATGATGTGATCCCGTTATCAACGACATCCAATGTCCATGGTCAGGAAACCATAACCATCTATTGATCAACGAGCTAGTCAACTAGAGGCTTACTAGGGACATGTTGTTGTCTATGTATCCACACATGTATCTGAGTTTCCTATCAATACAATTCTAGCATGGATAATAAACGATTATCATGAACAAGGAAATATAATAATAACCAATTTATTATTGCCTCTAGGGCATATTTCCAACAGCTCACACAATAAAATGACAAATGAAATATGTGGCAAAGCATGCACAAACAATTCTAGTATCTATCAAGCAATTGGCGATGACTAGGTCATCTATATATGAGTATATTGACTTAGGAGTCAAATGAGAACATTCGATCATAGGTCATACTCATCGTTTAAGCACAAGTGGGGTTACCACTTTTACATAAAGCGTTGTTGTTTTCACACCATTAGAGTTGCTTTAACTCAATTATTAGAGTAAAGCTCCCCCTAGATGTGAGATCCCCCCTTAAGAGGGATGAACTAACCTTGGGTTTTGTCGATGATGACTTCATGTAGGTGTTGAAGATGTGGATGCTCTAAGTTGATGTAGATCATTCGGGGCTATCCTTTGGAGTGAGTTGCACTTTCAATACCTACACGGGTTAGTCCCACAAGGAACAAACAAGGATATCCATAGACATAGAGTGATGCACACACAAGATGATATCTATGAGAGCATTAGGTTACCTTGTCCCTTGTCTTACCAACAAGAGGGTTTGTGACTCCTTGAACTAGTGCAAGATGTGGAAGTTGATTGCACTTGTTCTTGCCAAAATGATAAGAGTGAAGTATGTTGGCGGAGTCACCCTCAAGAACTCTCTAGTTCTTCTTCTTCGGGATCCACACCATCTTGATGGGAATCCTCGGAGTTGTAGTTGTACTTGATGAAGTGGAACTTGATGTAGTCTTGTGAACCCACCTGAACAAGGCCTTAGGAGCTTCTTCAAATGCATCAATTTCCTCTTGAAGCTTGTCCTTGCCTTTTTGCTTGTGGTCTTGTGGTGGAAGATCATCTTGAGCTTGTGTCCCTTTGGAATAAGTAGGATCATACTTCTCTTGTTGAGGAACAAACTTCGTCTCAGGGTATTGATCTTCTTCCCACTCAACTCCATTGGCATTGAACTTTCGTTCAAATACCTTGATTCTTCCGGTGCCTTCCTTGCTTGCGTACAATTTCCTCGAATTGCTTACTCCCAGCAAGGCTCTTGTAAACACCTTTCTCTATAATTCCCTTCAATAAGCTATTTTCTTGCTCAAGTGTAACTTGGCTAAGAGAATCATTAGTGGAATCAAGAGAACTACTAGAAGCAACAACATTGGATTTAGCATGATTATTGTTACTACTAGAGGAAGAATCTTTCTTGTTCTTGTTACTAGACTTGACTTGAGGCATGTAAGTGGATAAGAGTAAACGCTTGGCAATGTAAGAAGAACTTTTCTTGCGAAGATCATCATTGATTGCCTTTAAGAACTCATGCTCTTGCTCAAGGTTGAGCTTCTCAAAACGTAATTTCTCATGAGTCCTTAAAAGTTCTCGATGATCTCCTAAGATAGTTTCATGAGCTAACTTAAGAGTGTTTAGTTCTCTAGTTAGAGACTCAATCTTATCCTTATCATTGTCATTCGTTTCATCATAGTATTCATCACTATAGTTGTCAACAAGTAAATCATCATCACCTAACAAGTCATCTTCATCACTATTGAAATCAACATACTCGGGGTGTGATACCTTTGGGCCTTTGGCCATGAAGCATCTTCCAATTCCTTCATTTGGTGAATCAAATATGTTGTAGGAGTTGGTTGACAAAAGTGCTAGACTGGCAACACCTTCATCTTGAGTATATTCGGAGTCGGAGTGATAGCTTCTCTCGGAGTCATTATCGGAGTCGGACCCGGATACCCATTCACCAACATGAGCTTGATGTCTTAGTTTTGTGTAGCTCCTTGATGACTTGTCCTTCCTTTCCGAATCCTTGCTTCTCCGAGAGGGTCTTCATTCATATCGATCATCCCTACTCCTTCTCTCCCTTGATGGTGATTCTTCTATTCTACTTCTTCTTTTGGGAGAATCTTCTCTTCTCTTGTGGGGTGCCGTACACTCATTGGAATAGTGTCCAGGTCTTCCACAACTGTAGCAGTTTTGCTCTCGACTAGAGGATATTTTGTCATTGTAGGACCTTGACTTGGAACTTCTCTCTTTACTTCTATTCTTGTAGAACTTGTTGAAGTTCTTCACCATTAAGCTCAATTCTTCATTGAAGGTTTGTTTCTCACTTGATGATGTGGGGGCTTCACATGAGGCTTTGTAAGCACCACTTGACTTGTTATGGAGCTCCTCCTTATCCTTGAGTGACATCTCATGAGCAACAATTCTTCCAATGACTTCCATTGGCTTGAGATCTTTGTAATTTGGCATCATTTGGATCAATGTGCATACGGTATCGTATTTTCCATCCAAGGCTCTTAGGATCTTCTTGATGATGAATTTGTCAATCATCTCTTCACTTCCTAAGCTGGCAATCTCATTTGTGATAAGACCAAGCCTAGAGTACATTTCAGCGACACCTTAACCATCCTTCATTTTGAACTTGTCAAGTTGACTTTGAAGCACATCCAACTTGGATTCCTTGATGGAGTCGGTACCTTCGTGCATATCAATCAAAGTATCCCAAATTTCCTTTGCATTCTCAAGACGGCTGATTTTGTTGAATTCTTCGGGGCACAATCCGTTGAAGAGGATATCACAAGCTTGAGCATTTTATTGTAGCATCTTCAACTCTTCCGCGGTAGCTTCATGATTCGGTTCTCTCCCATCAAAGAATTCACCTTGCAAGCCAACACACACAATAGCCCAAACGGTGGGGTTATGTCCAAGAATATGCATTTTCATCTTATGTTTCCAACTAGCAAAATTAGTGCCATCAAAGTAAGGACCTCTACGGTGCTAATTTCCCTCGCTAGACGCCATACTCTCCTAGGCTGTGAAACCAAGGCTATGACCACCAAAAGCTATGGAAATCGAAGCAACTGGAGACCAAAGCTCTGATACCGCTTGTAGGATCGAAAGTATGTCTAGAGGGGGGGGGGGTGATTAGACTACTTGACCAAATAAAAATCTAGCCTTTTCCCAATTTTAGTTCTTGGCAGATTTTAGCAACTTTGGATAAGTCAAGCAATCTTAACACAATTCAAGCAAGCATGCAAAGAGTATATGAGCAGAAGAAAGTAAAGCATGCAACTTGCAAGAATGTAAAGGGAAGGGTTTGGAGGATTCAAACGCAATTGGAGACACAGATGTTTTTGTCGTGGTTCCGATAGGTGGAGCTATCGTACATCCACGTTGATGGAGACTTCAACCCACGAAGGGTAACGGTTGCGCGAGTCCACAGAGGGCTCCACCCACGAAGGGTCCACGAAGAAGCAACCTTGTCTATCCCATCATGGCCATCGCCCACGAAGGACTTGCCTCACTAGCGGTAGATCTTCACGAAGTAGGCGATCTCCTTGCCCTTACAAACTCCTTGGTTCAACTCCACAATCTTGTCGGAGGCTCCCAAGTGACACCTAGCCAATCTAGGAGACACCACTCTCCAAGAAGTAACAAATGGTGTGTTGATGATGAACTCCTTGCTCTTGTGCTTCAAATGATAGTCTCCCCAACACTCAACTCTCTCTCACAGGATATGGATTTGGTGGAAAGAAGATTTGAGTGGAAAGCAACTTGGGGAAGGCTAGAGATCAAGATTCATATGGTGAGAATGGAATATCTTGGCCACAACACATGAGTAGGTGGTTCTCTCTCAGAAAATGTGTATTGGAAGTGTAGGTATGTTCTGATGGCTCTCTCCATGAATGAAGAGTGGATGGAGGGGTATATATAGCCTCCACACAAAAACTAACCGTTACACACAATTTACCAATCTCGGTGAGACCGAATTAAGAAACTCGGTCGGATCAATTTAGCAAACCTAGTGACCGTTAGGATTTTCGGTGGGACTGAGATGCAACTCGGTAGGACCGATATGGTTAGGGTTAGGGCATAACGTAATCTCGGTGTGACCGATTACACAAACTTGGTGGGACCGATTTTGGTAATAAGCTAACCAGAGAGTTGGTCAGGTAAACTCGGTGGGACCAATTTGCTCATTTCGGTAGGACCGAAATGTTACAAAAGGGAAACAGAGAGTTTACATTGCAATCTCGGTGGGACCGATCGCTCATCTCGGTAGGACCGAAATGTTACGAAGGGAAACAGAGAGATCACAACCCCATCTCGGTGTGACCGAGATCCCTATCGGTGAGACCGATTTGCCTAGGGTTTGTGGCAGTGGCTATGACATTGAACTCGGTGGCGCCGGATAGAAAGAATCGGTGGGGCCGAGTTTGACTTTTGGTTTAGGTCATATGTGGATGTGGGAAGGTAGTTGAGGGTTTTTGGAGCATATCACTAAGCACTATGAAGCAAGAACCTCATCAAGCAACACCTCATCCCTCCTTGATAGTATTGGCTTTTCCTATAGACTCAATGTGATCTTGGATCACTAAAATATAAAATGTAGAGTCCTGAGCTTTGAGCTTGAGCCAATCTTTTTGTCCTTAGAATTTTGAGGGGTCCACTTTCCTCATCCATGCCATGCCATTCATTGAGCTTTTCCTGAAATATTAATCTTGGAATAGCATTAGCTCAATGAGCTATATGTTGTTAGGAATTACCAAAACCACCTAGGGATAGTTGCATTTTCAGATGTCATGATACGGCTCCAACGTATCTACTTTTCCAAACACTTTTGCCCTTGTTTTGGACTCTAACTTGCATGATTTGAATGGAACTAACCCGGACTGGTGCTTTTTTCAGCAGAATTGCCATGGTGTTATTTTTGTGCAGAAATAAAAGTTCTCGGAATGACCTGAAATTTCACGAAGAATATTTTTGGAATATATAAAAAATACTGGCAAAAGAATCAAGGCCAGGGGTCCCACACCCGGTCCACGAGGGTGGGGGCGCGCCCCCCTGCCTCATGGGCCCCCTGGTGCTCCACCGACCTCAACTCCAACTCTATATATTCACATTCGGGGAGAAAAAAATTAGAGAGAAGGATTCATCACGTTTTACGATACGGAGCCGCCGCCAAGCCCTAATCTCTCTCGAGAGGGCTGATCTGGAGTCCGTTCGGGGCTCCGGGGAGGGAAATCTGTCGCCATCGTCATCATCAACCTTCCTCCATCACCAATTTCATGATGCTCACTGCCGTGCGTGAGTAATTCCATCGTAGGCTTGCTGGATGGTGATGGGTTGGACGAGATTTATCATGTAATCGAGTTAGTTTTGTTAGCGTTTGATCCCTAGTATCCACTATGTTCTGAGATTGATGTTGCTATGACTTTGCTATGCTTAATGCTTGTCACTAGGGCCCGAGTGCCATGATTTCAGATCTGGAGGTATTATGTTTTCATGAATATACATGAGTTCTTGATTCTATCTTGCAAGTCTATAGTCACCTATTACGTGTTATGATCCGTTAACCCCGAAGTGACAATAATCAGGATACTTACCGGTGATGACCGTAGGTTGAGGAGTTCATGTATTCACTATGGGTTAATGCTTTGGTTCGGTACTCTATTAAAAGGAGGCCTTAATATCCCTTAGTTTCCAATAGGACCCTGCTGCCACGGGAGGGTAGGACAAAAGATGTCATGCAAGTTCTTTTTCATAAGCATGTATGACTATATTCGGAATACATGCCTACATTATATTGATGAACTGGAGCTAGTTCTGTGTCACCCTATGTTATAACTATTGCATGAGGAATCGCATACGACATAATTATCCATCATTGATCCATTGCCTACGAGCTTTTCATATATTGATATTTGCTTATTTACTTTTCCGTTGTTACTGTTACAATCACTATAAAACCAAAACTATTACTTTTGCTACCGTTACCGCTACTATCATATTACTTTGATACTAAATACTTTATTGCAGATATTAAGTTTCCAGGTGTGGTTGAATTGACAACTCAGCTGCTAGTACTTGAGAATATTCTTTGGCTCCCCTTGTGTCGAATCAATAAATTTGGGTTGAATACTCTACCCTCGAAAACTGTTGCGATCCCCTATACTTGTGGGTTATCAAGACTATTTTCTGGCGCCGTTGCCGGGGAGCATAGCTCTATTCTTTGAGTCACTTGGGATTTATATCTGCTGATCACTATGAAGAACTTGAAAGATAAAAGAACCAAGATTTTTCCCTCAACTACGAGGGGAGGTAAGGAACTGCAATCTAGCTCTGCACTTGATTCACCTTCTATTTTGAGTAAACTTGCGACACCTACTCCTGCTATTCATTCTGATATGTCGCATGTTATTGATGATGCCACTTCTGCTTTGCATGATACTTATGATGAAACTACTTCTATGCTTGATAATACTGTGCCACTAGGTGAATTTCTTGATGAACAACTTGCTAGGGTTAGAGAGAATGAAATTATTGAAACTGGTAATATTGATGAAAGTGATGATGGAGATTCTCCCCTAGATATGAATTGCATGTTGTGCCTGAGGGTTATGTTATGGATGAAGAAACTACTAGAGACTTTTTAGCTTGCAATGGTAGATATGATCTTAAGAAATTATTAGCTAAGCTTAAAGAAAAGTCTTTGAATGCTAGAATGAAATATGCCCCTGCTTTTGCTACTTCACCTATATTTATTTTCGATAAGGATTATGATTTCTCTGTCGACCCTGAGTTAATTACTTTGGTTGAATCTGATCCTTTTTATGTCTATGAATCTGAAACTGTTGTGGCACATCTTACTAAATTAAATGATATAGCCACCCTGTTCACTAATGATGAGAAAACTCGCTGTTACTTTATCCTTAAGTTGTTTCCGTTCTCATTAAAGGGTGATGCTAAACTATGGTTTAATTCTCTTGATCCTGGTTGTGTGTGTAGTCCCCAGGATATGATTTATTACTTGTCCACTAAATATTTCCCTGCTCATAAGAAACAAGCTGCCTTAAGGGAAATATATAATTTTGTGCAAATTGAAGAAGAGAGTCTCCCACAAGCTTGGGGGAGGCTTCTCCAATTACTTAATGCTTTGCCTGATCATCCTCTCAAGAAAAATGAAATACTTGATATCTTTTATAATGGACTAACCGATGCTTCCAGAGACCACCTGGATAGTTGTGCTGGTTGTGTTTTCAGGGAAAGAACTATTGATCAAGCTGAATTGCTATTGAATAATATGTTGAGTAATGAAAATGATTGGACACTTCCTGAACCAACTCCTAAGCCAACTCCGAAGAAAAGGGGTATTCTATTTCTCAGTCCTGAAGATATGCAAGAGGCAAAGAAATCTATGAAAGAAAAAGGTATTAAAGCTGAAGATGTTAAGAATTTACCACCTATTGAAGAAATACATGGTCTTGATAACCCGACACAGGTAGTAAAGGTAAATTCTCTCTATAGATTTGATAAATGTGAAATCCCATTTACTAAGTTTGCTAGCCAATGCTTGGATGAGTTTGATAATTTTATGGTTAAGAAAGAAGACTTCAATGCTTATGTTGGTAGACAATTGAAACGTAAT
The DNA here is from genome assembly GCF_056163025.1 of Triticum urartu. NCBI lineage: Eukaryota > Viridiplantae > Streptophyta > Magnoliopsida > Poales > Poaceae > Triticum > Triticum urartu. Next base: position 142,792,825 of record NC_141879.1, on the reverse strand, counting down.
GCTTATACGCTTGAACACTTGGGTGATTATATGTCTAGAGTTAAAGGTGAACTTAAACTCATTAGTAAACGTGCTTCTATGGTTACCACTCAAGTAGAACAAGTACTTAAGGCTCAGAATGATTTGCTCAGTGAATTAAATAATAAGAAAAATGATAATGTTGTTAGCGTTATGACTAGAGGGGGTAAAATGAATCAGGAACCTTTGTATCCTGAGGGCCACCCTAAGAGAATTGAGCAAGATTCTCAGAGAACTAATGTTGATGCACCTAGTTCTTTTAAGAAAAAGTAAAAGAAAAATGATAGGACTTTGCATGCTTCTAGTGAACCTGTTTTGACACACATGAGAATCCCAATGATATTTCTATTTCTGATGCTGAAACACAATCTGGTAATGAACATGAACCTAGTGCTAATGTTAATGGTGATGTTCATGTTGATGCTCAACCTAGCAATGATAATGATGTAGAGATTGAACCTGCTGTTGATCTTGATAACCCACAATCAAAGAACCAACATTATGATAAGAGACACTTCATTGCTAGGAAGCACGATAAATAGAGAGAACCATGGGTTCAGAAACCCATGCCTTTTCCTTCTAAACCATCCAAGAAAAAGGATGATGAGGATTTTGAGTGCTTTGCTGAAATGATTAGACCTATCTTTTTGCGTATGCGTTTGACTGATATGCTTAAAATGAATCCTTATGCTAAGTACATGAAGGATATTGTTACTAATAAAAGAAAGATACCGGAAGCTAAAATTTCCACCATGCTTGCTAATTATACTTTTAAAGGTGGAATACCAAAGAAACTTGGAGATCCAGGAGTACCAACTATACCATGCTCCATTAAAAGAAACTATGTTAAAACTGCTTTATGTGATCTTGGAGCCGGTGTTAGTGTTATGCCTCTCTCTTTATATTGTAGAATTGAATTGAATAAGTTGACACCTAATGAAATGTCTTTGCAAATGGCTGATAAATCAACTGCTATACCTATCTGTATTTGTGAGGATGTGCCTGTTGTGGTTGCAAACGTTACTATTTTAACGGACTTTGTTATTCTTGATATTCCCGAGGACGATAGTATGTTTATTATTCTTGGTAGACCCTTTTTGAATACTGCAGGGGCTGTTATTGATTGCAACAAAGGCAATGTCACTTTTCATGTTAATTGTAATGAGCATATGGTACACTTTCCGAGGAAACAACCTCAAGTCCACAGTATCAATTCTATTGGAAAAATTTCAACGATTACTATTAGAGGTTTTGAATTTCCTCTTCCTACTGTCAAGAAGAAATATGATATTCTTATTGTTGGGGACATGCATATCCCCGTTGAGGTAACCTAGTGTTATTCGAAATTTCTCCGGTTTCATGCGATTCGGAATGAGTTTGTTAACAAGACTTGATCAACCTTGTTAGTGGATTCCTTTTGATGAGCATGAGATGGATGAAGTTAGAAAGCACAACTCTCTGTACCCTCTTTCTACTTTTTGTTATTTAGTTTAAATAAAGAAAAATAGTATTCTTTGTGTGTTTTCTGAATTATCCTTGCAATAAAAAATACCCCCAAAATAAAATTTCTCCAAATCCCCTGAAAATTTAATATGATTTTTTCTGAAATATTTAAGAATTATTGGCACTGGGAACACACTAGGGGGCCTCACCATGTGCCCACGAGGGTGGAGGGCGCACCCTACCCACTGGGAGCACCCCCCTGCCTCGTGGACCCCGCGTGAGTCCCCTCCACTTATTCTTGCACCCACACACTTCGTCTTCCTGTAGAAAAAATCATCCACCAGCTCAAACCCGAGTTCTAGCTCATCTTGCTGCCATTTCGATCTCCTTGCTCAAAGCTCCATCCACAAAACTGCTTTGGGGCATTGTTCTTCGGTATGTGACTCCTCCAATGGTCCAATTAGTTTTTATTCTAGTGCTTTATTTATTGCAAATTTTTGCTGCTTAGGTGACCCTGTTCTTGAGCTTGCATGTCAAGGTTATGTGGTCAAAAGTAGTTTTAATGCATGATATAGCCTCTAGGCACTTGTAGGAGTAGTTGCTATCAATCTTGTTGAGTTTGGTTCACTTTTATTTTGAGTCACTAAAAATTTCAGAAATTTTTTCAGAGGAAGAAATATGTTTAGGAAAATGTACCAAGGTGGTTCCTTAAAGAAGCAAGGACCCAGGCCCGCGATACATGAGTCGGACTATGAACTACCAAGAGAAGCTCAAGTGCGGCCTTGTGAATGGCCGTCAGAAGATTTTATGGTCCAAGCAGGAATTAAGAAGGAATTTGATGCGTATGTGCGTAATGCTGAACTTGAGGGCTTCGTGTCAGATAAGTGCCCCCAATATTATCACCTAACTGATTCCTTTGTGAGAAGGTTTAAATTTACATCATCACGCAATTCTCACACTGCCCTATTTGATCTCTATGATAAATCTTATACCATGGATTTAGAATATTTTAATACTACTTGTAAACTCCCGCAGTGGGGTAATGTTAGTGAACCTCGCAAATATGAATTTAAAGAATTTCTTGCTAGTATCATTGTGGGGGAATCTAGAGAAATAACACAAGCTACTATAGGGAGCATTCATTTTCCTGCCATACATTATTTTGCTCTCTTTATAGGTAGATACATCAATGGTAAGGATGAGGCATGTCACATGTGTGTTCCCGATCTTAGTGTTCTCAAGAGTGATGTATTAGGAGATAAACAATACAACTTGGGGGCCATTGTTGCACGTAGGTTGCATAATAACAGTATTATTGGAGATTTGTTCGGTGGAATTTATGCAACCCGTTTAGCTAATTTTCTTGAGATACCCATACATGAGAATGATATTGAATTTCCTCCTGCTTATCTAGATTATAATGCTATGGTCCGTCATCAGTGAGAGGAACGATCAGTTCCTCTAGTATCGACTAATCTTTGACAGACGGCGCTCCGTCCATGTTATTCTCCCTGCTCCTGCTTTCTTTGACTTTCAGACAAAAGGGAGATATGTTATATCTAGGGAGGATGCGAACGAGTATGAGAGGAGGATGGAGGCAGCTCACCTCCAGGCTGCAGCTCGTGAGGCAGTGCGGCTGCATCTCAGTACGACCCCGGTTACAACTTCGGATATCCGCCAGGCCATCCATGGGCATAGACCAACTTAGGCCAAAAGCCTAAGCTTGGGGGAGTACGTATTTCTCACCGACATTAGATTCATGTTCACACACTCACGCCAGTTGTCGGTGCTCATACTTTTTCATTATATCATCCATGCTAGTTTAATTTGTTTTTAAGCATTCTTCTTGTGTGTTTGAAAAACCTTAAGAAAAAACAAAAATATTAGTTGTAGCTTTTAGCTACTTTACTTTCCATGCCTGTAGTAGTAATAATTAAAAGAAAACCCAAAAAGATTTCTCGTTCTTCTTTTGCTTGTTGGGATCTTTCCCGTGTAAATAGTTTTATTTCCTTTCTTTTCTTTGGGGGTTGAGAGGAGAAGACCACAATGAAAATGTTGAGTGGCTCTCATATGCATTATTGTTGATCTAACGAAGAGCCCATATTACCTTGTCTTCTCCCTTGAATTGAATGCTCGCAGATTCCAGCTTAGTCCAATGCACGTGCCCTATTATTATTATCCACACTATTCGGTTGTGCAAGTGAAAGTCAATAATGACGATATATGATGAACTGATTGAGATGAGAAAAGCTGGTATGAACTCGACCTCTCTTGTTTTTGTAAATATGATTAGTTCATCATTCCTGATTCAGCCTATTATGAATGAAACATGTTTGCAATGACAACTAGAGATTATAGTTTCTCATGCCATGCTTAATTTGCTAGGAGTTTATAATGGTTTACCTTGCATGCCAACATGCTATTAAAATGGTTGTGATGTGGTATGATAGGGTGGTATCCTCCTTTAAATGATTCGAGTGGCTTGACTTGACACATGTTCACGCATGTAGTTGAAACAAAATCAACATAGCCTCCACGATATTTATGTTCATGGTGAATTATATCCTTGTCATGCTTGCATTCAGTGTTGATTAATTTTAATGCATGTTCATGACTGTTGTCGCTCTCTAGCTAGTCGCTTCCTCGTCTCTTTCTAGCCTTCACTTGTACTAAGCGGGAATACTGCTTGTGCATCCAACTCCATAACCCCAAAAGTTATTCCATATGAGTCCACCAAACCTTCCTATATGCGGTATCTACCTGCCGTTCCAAGTAAATTTGTATGTGCCAAACCAACCTTCTAATGAAATTATGTTTTGTATGCTCGAATAGCTCATGTATCAACTAGGGTTGTCTGTATCTTCCATGCTAGGCGGGTTATTCTCAAGAGGAGTGGACTCCGCTCCTCACTCACGAGAAAATGGCTGGTCACCGGGATGCCCAGTCCCATGCTCAAATCAAATCAAAATAATTGCAAACAAAACTCCCCAGGATTGTTGTTAGTTGGAGGCACCCGTTGTTTCGGGCAAGCCATGGATTGATGTTTGTTGGTGGTAGGGGGAGTATAAACTTTACCATTCTGCTTGGGAACCTCCTATAATGTGTGTAGCATGGAAGATATCGAGATCTCTTGGTTGTTATGTTGACAATGAAAGTATACCGCTCAAAATGTTATTCATCTCTATTTCAAAATCGAGCTCTGGCACCTCTACAAATCCCTGCTTCCCTCTGAGAAGGGCCTATCTATTTACTTCCATGCTGAGTCATCATCCTCTTATTAAAAAGCACTAGTTGGAGAGCACCGCTGTCATTTGCATGTATTATTATTAGTTTACATTGAGTATGACTGTGACTAGATCTCTTTTACCATGAATTACAATTTCCAGTCAGCCCTTGATCTTCAGGGGTGCTCTGCATTTATGTTTTGCGGTCTTAGAAAGGGCTAGCGAGATACCATCTTGTTAAATCATATTATGATTGTTTTGAGAAAGTGTTGTCATCCGAGATTTATTATTATTGCTCGCTAGTTTATTATGCCATTGATATGAGTAAACATGAGACCTAAATGTTATTGTGAATATGTGTCGTGGAATTGTCACGGCAGATGTCCTAGTGGAAGGACTTAATCGTGGATCCATCACAACTAGGAAGCTTAAAGGGGTTAAAACGGGACAAAGGACACGAGGGTTATACTGGTCCGGCCCCTTGCGGTGAAGGTAAAAGCCTAATCCAGTTCGAGGTGGTATTGCTTATGTTTCGATTACTAGGGAGCGAATCCGCTTGACCTAGCTTTTGATCTGATCTTACTTGCCCTGAACCGCCGCCGGGTCGTCCCTTTATATACAGAGGCTGCCCCTGATACGTCTCCGTCGTGTCTACTTTTCCAAACACTTTTGCCCTTGTTTTGGACTCTAACTTGCATGATTTGAATGGAACTAACCCGGACTAACACTGTTTTCAGCAGAATTACCATGGTGTTATTAATGTGCAGAAACAAAAGTTCTCGGGATGACCTGAAACTTCACGGAGCAACTTTTTGAAAAATATAAAAAATACCTGCAAAAGATGAAGGCCAGGGGGCCCACCACCTGTCGACAAGGGTGGGGGCGCGCCCCCCTACCTCGTGGGCCCCCTGGAGCTCCTCTGACTCCAACTCCAACTCTATATATTGTGTTTCGGGGAGAAAAAATCAGAGAGAAGAATTCATCGCGTTTTACGATACGGAGCCGCCGCCAATCCCTAAAACCTCTTGGGAGGGCTGATCTGGAGTCCGTTAGGGGCTCCGGAGAGGGGAATCCGCCGCCATCGTCATCATCAACCATCCTCCATCACCAATTTCATGATGCTCACCGCCGTGCATGAGTAATTCCATCGTAGGCTTGTTGGATGGTGATGGGTTGGATGGGATCTATCATGTAATCGAGTTAGTTTTGTTAGGGTTTGATCCCTAGTATCCACTATGTTCTGAGATTGATGTTGCTATGACTTTGCTATGCTTAATGCTTGTCACTAGGGCCCGAGTGCCATGATTTCAGATATGAACCTATTATGTTTTCATCGATATATGTGAGTTCTTGATCCTATCTTGCAAGTCTATAGTCACCTATTATGTGTTATGATCCATTAACCCCTAAGTGACAATAATCGGGATACTTACCAGTGATGACCGTAGTTTGAGGAGTTCATGTATTCACTATGTGTTAATGCTTTTTCCGGTACTCTATTAAAAGGAGTGTCGGTGTCAAAACCGGCGGATCTCGGTTAGGGGTCCCGAACTGTGCGTCTAGGCCGGATGGTAACAGGAGGCAAGGGACACGAAGTTTTACCCAGGTTCGGGCCCTCTTGATGGTGGTAAAACCCTACGTCCTGCTTGATTAATATTGATGATATGGGTAGTACAAGAGTAGATCTACCACGAGATCGAAGAGGCTAAACCCTAGAAGCTAGCCTATGGTATGATTGTTGTTGTGTACGTTGTCCTACGGACCAAAACCCTCCGGTTTATATAGACACCGGAGAGGGTTAGGGTTACACAAAGTCGGTTACAATGGTAGGAGATCTACATATCCATATCGCCAAGCTTGCCTTCCACGCCAAGGAAAGTCCCTTCCGGACATGGGACGGAGTCTTCAATCTTGTATCTTCATAGTCCAGGAGTCCGGCTGAAGGTATAGTCCGGCCATCCGGACACCCCCTAATCCAGGACTCCCTCAGTAGCCCCCGAACCAGGCTTCAATGACGATAAGTCCGACGCGCAGATTGTCTTCGGCATTGCAAGGCGGGTTCTTCTCCAAATTCCGTGTACCTGTTGAATAAAGTCCGGTTTCTTGTAGATGTTGCGCTCCTTGGCTTCTACGCCCAATAATGGCCGCTTCCCACGTGTCAAACGAATATGAAAAGTCTGAGTGTTTTTACATCCACACCCCTAGCCGCGTAAATGAGCTGACCTATTTAAGGGGACGAGGATTTAGATCCAAACCACATCTCCCCCCTTCGCGAGTGTTCATCAGAGCGCATCTGACAAAGGTCCATTCCACCATGTCCAGCCGTCGCGACTCCTCCTCTCGCCCTTCCATCCCTCAGCCTGGATATTGGGAAAGATGCTCCATCCCGCATAGCGAGCTAGTGACGCTCCAGACCAAGGGATTTCTCCCCCCGGCCTATATGGTCCCAGTTTGAGCCGGCCTTGCCATCTATAATGGCGGAGAGCAAGCGGAGAGTGCCCCTAATCCCTCCAAAGGAGAGCGGGTGTGCCTCGTCCCTTATTTAATAAGGGGGCTCGGATTTCCAATCCATCCATTTCTCCGGAGGCTCCTGGAGTTCTATGGCCTCCAGCTACACAATCTCACGCCTGCCTCCGTATTGCATATCGCGGGCTTCGTAGCCCTCTGCGAGCTGTTTTTGGGTATCGAGGCTCATTTCGGGCTATGGAAAAGGCTATTCTGCCTTGTGCCCCGCTCTAAGGAGGGGTCAATGTATCAAGTGGGCGGAGCCGAAGTGTGGCGCATCGCCGGGACCGGATATCTGTCCGGAACCCCAAAGAAGGCGTCCGAAGACTGGCCCTCGGAATGGTTTTATATAGAAGACGTCCTGCTGCCGGATCCTGTCCGGATCGACCTCCCTGAATTCGACAGTGCTCCCTTAAAGAAGCGCCTAAGCTGGCGTCCACGGAGCCCTCAGAGGGAAAGTGACAGGGACATCATTTACCTGATGGGCCGAATAAGATTGTTAGCCCATTCCGGACTAACCATGATCGGGGTTATGGCCGAATGCATTATGCGGGGGGTGCAACCGCTTCAGTATAGAAGCCACCCCATGTGGGACTTCAACGGGGAGGACGACGCCACCCGCTATGGCCGTAAGGGGCCGGATTCAGCTGCCGCTCTACTAAAGATCTTGTCCACTTTGTATAAGGGAGAAGAGGAGGAATTTCTCTGCGTCAACCCACAGGGTGGATTCTCTATGCACAATCCCCCAAGCTGGGTAAGCGGTCATATTTACTTGCCCATCCGTTTTGTATTCCCATTGTTAAATATTCAGTCTGACGACTTCAACGCAGGAACTGCGTCGGGCTGTTAAGGAAATAAGCAGCCCTCCTCCACAACCCGAGGACCCAGGACGGTCCCTCGACCCGGCCTCTCAAGAGGATCCGGACATATCTGTGGAGCTGATTGATGGATTGTTCCATCAATTGAGCAAGGACAACGCCTTGGTGGCCATTACAGCCGATTACCCAGGGCTAATCCCGGCCTTCCAGGTAACTGAGATCGAAGTCCCAGTACCCCGAATAGGTGTCCGCCCTCTTGTGTTTTCAGTTTCCTGATTACAACCGAACTTTGCAGGGGAGGTTTTTAAGGCGGAAGGCCGAACCTGCGGCGACAAGCCAACGAGGGGCCGCAGGGCCCTGTGGGCAGAAAAGAAGTGCAGTCCGGACCGAGGCGTCAGCGCAAAGGTATGGCGCGCCCCTTATCCCATGTGTTATACCTTCGAGGCACATTGACACTCGTGCTCTCTTCAGGACAAAGAGACCTCGCCGGACTATATCCGGAGAGGCTGCCAATCGCGCCTCCACCAGCCAGGCTCCAAAGCCTGGTCCGAAGGCGGAGGTGAACGCAAGGCGCGCGCCAGACGCTCCTCCGACGAAGGATGTGGACGGGTTGTCTGCCACCAACTCTGAGGTGGAGAGTGCCATGAACCATAGGCGTCGCCGGATAATTCTTCGCGACGCTTGTTTCTCCCAAGGGGCGTTAGATGCCTTCAACTTGGGAGATGCGTACCTCCGTGCCGCTCAAAATGGTCTAGCCAGAGCCACGGAGCAATATGTAAAAGACATACGGGTAAGAAAATTTTGGTAATTATATATATATACCAGTAGCCCCCGAGACTTGAAACAGTTAGAATAACCGATTTAAGGATCATTTGTTTATGCAGGTTCTTACAGAAAAGAATTCCCTACTTTCCAAGGAGCTGGAAGAGTGCAAAGCCCAACTTGAGGCCGCACTAGCCGCGGCAGGGGAGCCCAAGGAGACCCCCTCTGGTAATATACACTTCAAAAGATAAGTATTTTGCGAAGCACGACATGGGTGCGAATCTGACAAATGAAATTGCAGATGGCGCCGGATTGAATCCGGAAAGGCAACACCTCCTACGCCAGCTAAAGGCTGGTGAGAAGGTGCTGACAAAGGTGAGGAGGGAGAAGAACAATCTCCAAGATGCCAACACCAAGCTGGGCGTCGAGCTGAAAGATGTTCGTGCCTAGCTGTCAGACTCCGTGAAGGAGAATCAGCGGCTTCGGCGCGGCATATTTAGTAAGTGCTTGAACGAACCTTTGAAAGAAAGTTCGGTGGGGAAGTCGACTAACAGAGAAATGTCTGTAGGTGTGCTAATAGGTCGTCCTGTAGAGGAGATGCCCGGTTCTATGGGTGACCTTCTACCCGAGCTCTCGCAACTGCTCGATCGAGTTCGGCAGGCGATGCAAGGCGTCGCCCAGGCCTTGTGGCCATCCGTCTCCATGCCCGAAGGTCTTGGAGAGCTTGCGGAGAAGCTAAAGGGAGCACAGCAGCGCTTCCGATTGTGGAAGATATCGGCCTGCCGTCAAGGTGCTAGGGAGGCCTGGGCCATGGTGAAGACGCGGTATGCAAAGGCTGACCCCAACCACATGGCCGAGGTCGGTCCTGTAGGGCCCGATGGGAAGGAGATCCCTGTAAGCTTAGTATACGGCCAAGTAGAGTTGGCCGCAAAGTATTCCCAGCAGGACTGTAAATTAGACAGCCTGTTAAATGGTATTGAAGAGAAATACAATCAGTCAAAATGACTATGTAACTTAATTGACATTTATAATGCCTTCTAGCCGGATTGTAGATCATTTGTCATGGCCGACCTTTTTGCTTCAGCCTCGGGACCTGACGGTCCGGAGTGTGTCCGAATTCCCATGCGGTTATATAGGAACCGGGGAATGCATGGAGACTAGGCGTAGGGGTCATTAGTGCATGAACAGACAAGTGCCCGACTAGTTATGTTATATTACATGGTTAGTAAGAAACATCTTCCAGGGAGAATAGTTCTGTTAGGGGTTCCTTTCCCTGGGAGGCATGCCCTAAGGTGCATGTCCATGCTGCGAAAAGAAACGCAGGAAAAACATCTGGGGGCGTATAGATAAAAATAAAAAGATCATCTTTAGTTCACCGACCGAATATTCCCTTAAGAACGCTACCTTTTGGGTACACGTCCGGCTGACCCGGCAGTAACAATCACAGAGGTGCTCCCTTTACCACCTAGCCGAACAATCGGGAACGTAGGGGTAAGCACAGGAGCCAGGTAACCTAGCTTGGCCAAAACTTAAGTCATATCGATGCATATAATGGTGAATAAAAGGTACATGCGGAAGTGTGACACATGTGTTGGGCATGAAGCCCGTATGAATAAGCTTCTGTTTAAAGAAGCCCCCAGGTTTAATGAGCGCGGATAGCGCATCACTTTATGAGACTTTAAAAGCTATAAGAGAGAGAGAGAGAAGAAGAGAAATGTAAGACAGAAAATATAAAAAATGGACAGAGGAAGGAGACGAACACAGAGTCCGGCGCTAGGCATAGAATCTTCAGAGACGGGCTGCGTTCCATGGGTTCAGCTCGAGTCGGTTATCCGATGCATCCGCAGGCGGTACGCTCCACCAGTCAGGACTTGGTCAATTATGAAGGGACCTTCCCACTTGGGCTTGAGTTTGTCCTTTTTCTTGTCCGGTAGTCGTAGAACTAATTCGCCAATGTTGTAATTTTTGGCCCGTACTTCTCTGCTTTGGTATCTTCGAGCCTGCTGCTGATAGAATGAGGAACGGGCTTTTGCCACGTCACGCTCCTCCTCCAATGCGTCCAAGCTGTCCTGCCGATCGAGCTCGGCTTCTCTTTCTTCGTACATGCGCACTTGAGGTGAGTCATGAATTATGTCGCAAGGCAAAACTGCCTCTGCGCCGTACACCATAAAGAATGGTGTGTATCCGGTGGTGCGATTCGGCGTGGTCCGCAGCCCCCAGAGTACGGAGTCGAGCTCCTGTACCCAGTGCGTGTTAGATTCCTTGAGGGACCGCACTAATCTGGGTTTGATTTCGCTCATGATAAGACCATTTGCACGTTCGACCTGGCCGTTAGTTTGTGGGTGATAGACGGAAGCATAATTGAGCTTGATGCCCATGTTTTTGCACGAGAGTTTTACCTCGTCGGTCGTGAAGTTCGTGCCATTATCAGTGATGATGCTGTGGGGGACGCCGTAACGGTGTACAACCCCGGATATAAAGTCTATCACCAGTCCGGATTCGGCCGTCTTAACAGGCTTGGCTTCTATCCATTTGGTGAACTTATCCACCATGACCAGTAAGTATTTTTGCTTGTGGGTTCCGCCTTTAAGGGGTCCAACCATGTCAAGCCCCCAGACCGCGAAGGGCCAAGTAATGGGGATAGTTTGGAGGGCGGTGGGTGGCATATGGCTTTGGTTTGCAAAGAGATGGCAACCGGTGCATCGTTGGACTAAGTCCTGAGCGTCTGCCCGGGCCGTCGGCCAATAAAAGACCGTACGGAAGGCCTTGCTTACAAGGGACTGAGCTGCAGCGTGATGACCGCCGAGTCCGGCATGAATTTCAGCCAGGAGGTTCTGCCCTTCCTCTTCAGAGATGCACCTTTGAAGGACTCCGGTAGTGCTTTTCTTATAAAGCTCTCCCTCATGGACTCTGTAGGCTTTGGATCGCCGCACTATGCAGCGTGCCTCATTTTGGTCCTCGGAGAGTTCTTGCCTAGTAAGGTAGGCGAGGAATGGTTCTGTCGACAGGGAGATGACGGCCATTATTACGTGGGCTGAAGGTGTTATTTCATTGGCAAAGCCTCCGATTGTGTCAGGATGTTCAGTGTCGGGCAGTGTGGTTGGGTCCAGGCTGTTATTGTTTGGCTCCCCTTCCCATACTACGGATGGCTTGAACAGCCTTTCCAAGAAGATGTTGGGGGGGGACTACATCGCGTTTTGCGCCGATGCGTGCCAGGACATCTGCCGCCTGATTATTTTCCCGGGCTATATGGTGAAATTCAAGCCCCTCAAACCAAGCTGACATTTTTAGGACGGCGTTGCGGTAAGCTGCCATTTTTGGATCCTTGGCATCGAAGTCTCCATTTATTTGGGATATTGCAAGGTTCGAGTCCCCGCGCACCTCTAGGCGTTGAATGCCCATGGATACTGCCATCCGGAGACCATGTAAAAGGGCCTCATATTCGGCTGCATTGTTGGAGTCCGTGTACATAATCTGGAGTACGTATTGAACTTTGTCTCCTGTGGGGGACGTCAAAACGACGCCGGCCCCCAGTCCGGCCAACATCTTGGAGCCGTCGAAATGCATGATCCAATTTGAATATGTGCCGTACTCTTTAGGGAGTTCGGCCTCCGTCCATTCTGCGACGAAGTCGGCCAAGACTTGTGACTTGATGGCTCGCTGTGGCTTATAAGTTATGTCGAACGGGAGGAGCTCAATGGCCCATTTTGCAATCCGGCCCGTTGCGTCACGGTTGTTTATAATATCGTTAAGTGGTACTTCCGAGGCTACTGTTATTGAACACTCTTGAAAGTAGTGTCGTAGCTTCCGGGATGCCATGAATACCGTGTACGCAATCTTTTGATAATGCGGGTAACGTGATTTGCAGGGAGTGAGGACGGTGGACACATAATAGACCGGCTTTTGAAGGGGGAATTTGTGTCCATCCGCTTCTCGTTCGACGACGAGCACTGTGCTTACAACCTGATGTGTTGCTGCAATGTATAATAGCATTGGTTCGCCAATGTTTGGCGCGGCCAGGACTGGGTTTGTTGCCAGTATGGCTTTTATTTCGTCGAGTCCGGCCGTGGCTGCATCCATCCATTTGAAGTGTTCGGTGCACCGAAGGAGGCGGTAAAGGGGTAGGGCCTTTTCTCCCAAGCGGGAGATAAAGCGGCTTAGAGCCGCCACGCATCCGGTTAACTTTTGTATTTGTTTGAGGTCCTTTGGGATATCTAGTTGCGACAGAGCTCAGATCTTGGCTGGATTTGCTTCAATTCCTCTACCGGATACAATGAAGCCCAAGAGCTTTCCGGCTAGAACGCCGAAAACGCATTTTTCCGGGTTGAGCTTGATGTCGTATGTTCAGAGGTTATCAAATGTGAAACTCAAGTCATCTACTAGAGATTCAACATGTCTTGTTTTAACGACCACATCATCTACATATGCCTCCACTGTTTTGCCGATCTGGCTTGCCAGACATGTCTGAATCATGCGCTGATATGTTGCGCCGGCATTTTTGAGCCCGAAGGGCATCATGTTGAAGCAGAATGGGCTGTATTGTGTGATAAATGCCGTTGCGGCTTGGTCTGGTTCTGCCATCTTGATTTGATGGTAGCCGGAATATGTGTCTAGGAAACACAACGAATCGTGTCCTGCGGTAGCGTCGATAATTTGATCGATGCGGGGGAGGGGAAGGGATCCTTTGGGTAAGCCTTGTTAAGGTCTTTAAAATCAACACACAGGCGCCAGGATTTGTCCTTCTTTGGTACCATCACCAGGTTTGCTAGCCAGTCCGGATGTTTTATATCTCTGATGAATCCGGCCTCCAATAGCTTTGCTAGCTCCTCTCCCATGGCCTGTCTCTTAGGTTCGGAAAAACGCCGAAGAGCCTGTTTGACAGGTTTGAATCCTGTTTGGATATTTAAGCTGTGCTCGGCCAGCCTGCGTGGGATTCTTGGCATGTCTGAAGGGTGCCAGGAGAAAATGTCCCAGTTCTCTCGTAGGAACTCTTGCAGTGCAGCGTCTACATCAGGGTTTAACTGTGCCCCGATGGAAGCTGTTTTATTGGGGTCCGTTGGATGGACTTGGAATTTGACTATTTCATCCGGCAGTTTAAAGGAGGTGGACTTGGATCTTTTGTCGAGTACCACATCATCCCTATTCACCGTAGAGCACAGCGCAGTCAGTTCCTCAGCCGCTAGGGCTTCGGATAGTGCCTCGAGGGCCAGTGCAGCTGTCTTGTTTTCGGCGCAGAGTGCTATGTCCGGATCACTAGCGAGAGTGATGATCCCATGAGGCCCGGGCATCTTGAGCTTCATGTACCCGTAATGGGGTATTTCTTGGAAGATTGTAAACGCTTCCCGCCCTAGCAGAGCGTGATAACCGCTGCTGAACGGAGCCACATGGAACGTGACCTCTTCGGACCTGTAATTATCCGGCGTGCCGAACACCATATCTAGTGTGATTTTTCCTGTACAGCGCGCTTCCGGACTGGGGATTATTCCTCTAAAGGTTGTGCTGCTTCGCTCAATGCGGTTCCAGTCTATTTCCATTTTTTGAAGGGTTTCCTCATAAATGAGGTTCAATCCGCTGCCGCCGTCCATGAGTACCTTGGTAAGACGAAAGTCGTCCACTATTGGACTGAGGACCAATGCGGCTGGTGCTCAGGCTGTTCGGAATTTAGGTTCATCACTGGCATTAAAGGTAATAGCCGTGTCACTCCATGGGTTTATTGTTGCTACTTGGTAGACTTCGGCAAGGCTGCGGAGTGTCCTTTTTCACATATTATTTGATGCGAAAGTCTCGAAGACTGTTAATACCGTATTGGTGTCCCTGGGGTGGCTTTCTGTGGCCTCCGGAATTAGGAGATTTTCGCCAATTTTGGCCACCTACCGGAGTATCCAACATGCTCTGAGGCTGTGAGTTGGTGTGGCGTCCTCTGTACTATCAATTTTACAGGGTCCATTGAGCCATCCTTCCAGTACGGTTCCATGCCCTGTAGAGGGTTTTTGCTTTTTAGTGCTTGACCCGGGTGTCTGGTGATGATGCACCCTTTTATTTCGGACTGGGTTTGTATTCAGGGCCGGATTGTCCCAAAATTTGATTTCGGTTTTCCAGGCGCTTCCCATCACACGGTACTTTCGTACAATGGACGCCAAGTCAGCGAAGTGTGTAATACACGGCGACTTATGTCATTGAGTATTCCCTTGTCCGTGCAATTATTGCAGAAGATTGAGATCGCGTCTTCCTCGCGGCAGTCCCTTAGCCTGTTCTTAACCAGGAGGAATCTGGCCCAGTAATGATGTACTGTTTCATCGGGCTCTTGCCTGATTTTGGATAGATCGCTTATGTTGGGGGTGGGTGGGTGGAATTAAATCCGAAGCCTCACCCCATCTGAGGCTCAGAGGCCGAGGAATTTCCGAACTCGAAAATTTGGATTCCTGGATGTTGTCCAATGAATCCAGCCCGTCGCCTGACTCTAAGTTCAGGTCTTGAGTGATATCCTCCCATCCGCGGGTATCCGTCTTGGAGGGATTGGGAATCCGGACGTAGCGAGTCCTTAAGATAGATGAAGGGTCGCCGCATTGTCCCTCTACCACGGCAACGTGATGGGTGACTTGGGGAGAGTTAATCTCTCTTGGATCGGGTTTAGGCCCAATCTGGTCATAATCCGTAGCAACTCCCAGGGCGGCGAAGCAATCCAAGAGCTCGTTTGTGGAGGAGAGCTCCATTGGATCTAACTGCTCGACGAGTTCCGAGATGACATGAAGATTGTTTTCGATGGCTCGAGAGGTCATCGTCGGCGCAGAAGCCGAATAGGCGGTCATAAGAAAACCACCTAGCCGGAGGGTTTTGGCCGACAGCCAAAGCTCCCTTAGCAACGGTGTCGTCTTTAAAGATGGGGCGAGGCATCCTTCCTGATGGCGACGACACATAGGAACTCTCAATGAAAGCACTAATGTCAGTTTCAAAACCGGCGGATCTCGGGTAGGGGGTCCCGAACTGTGCGTCTAGGCCGGATGGTAACAGGAGGCAAGGGACACGAAGTTTTACCCAGGTTCGGGCCCTCTCGATGGAGGTAAAACCCTACGTCCTACTTGATTAATATTGATGATATGGGTAGTACAAGAGTAGATCTACCACGAGATCGAAGAGGCTAAACCCTAGAAGCTAGCCTATGGTATGATTGTTGTTGTGTACATTGTCCTACGGACCAAAACCCTCCGGTTTATATAGACACCGGAGAGGGTTAGGGTTACACAAAGTCGGTTACAATGGTAGGAGATCTACATATCCGTATCGCCAAGCTTGCCTTCCACGCCAAGGAAAGTCCCTTCCGGACACGGGATGGAGTCTTCAATCTTGTATCTTCGTAGTCCAGGAGTCCGGCTGAAGGTATAGTATGGCCATCCGGACACCCCCTAATCCAGGACTCCCTCAAGGAGGCCTTAATATCCCTTAGTTTCCTTAAGGACCCCGCTGCCACGGGAGGGTAGGACAAAAGATGGCATGCAAGTTCTTTTCCATAAGCACGTCTGACTATATTCGGAATACATGCCTACATTACATTGATGAACTGGAGCTAGTTCTGTGTCACCCTAGGTTATGACTGTTACAATGAACCACATCCGGCATAATTCTCTATCACCGATCCATTGCCTACGAGCTTTCCATATATTGTTCTTCGCTTATTTACTTTTTCGTTACTATTGCTATCATCACTAGAAAATACCAAAAACATTACTTTTACTACTGTTACCTTTTTGCTACCGTTACCACTAATATCATATTACTTTGCTACTAAACACTTTGCTGCAGATACTAAGTTCCCAGGTGTGGTTGAATTGACAACTTAGCTGCTAATAATTGAGAATATTCTTTGGCTCCCCATGTGTCGAATCAATAAATTTGGGTGGAATACTCTACCCTTGAAAACTGTTGCAATCCCCTATACTTGTGGGTTATCAGCCCCCGACGGCTCATAGAATCCCGGCCGGCTCATAAATAGTGTCCGGCTCGGTCTCTAACTATTCCTGCCTTACAATGCAAGTTATGTACATATGGCGGTTTATCTCTACGGGCCTTGAGTCACCTTTGGGTCTTGGGCCCTTAACTAAACCACCATCTTCCAGAGTTGTCTTGGGCTTCATGAATCGCCATAGTTATAACCCGGCCCCTCCTGGGCGGGTCATACCTAATAGTTATATCCCCAACATTAGGCCCCAGATTGATTTGAACCGGTTCATGTCAATCTTCAACACTTATAGGAAATCTTCTGCTCTTTATTGTGCGAAAATTTGTAACCCGCCATGACGTCATCTACAGGATTTTGTGATAACCTGCCATGATGTTATCTGCCATTACTTCACACTTAATCTACATATCTCAACGGATCCTTATCTTAATAATTATCCCGAGAATCGACGCGTCCTGGTAGCTGGATGACCATATTTTCGGCCTCCTCGTATTTCGCATCTGCCTGTTCCCTGTCTCCTTATAAATAGGATCCGAAAACCATCTCCCAATTTTCTCCTTCTTCCTTCTTTCTCTCGCAACCCCTCTGCTCCTCGAGCTCCACCGCCGCCGCAGAGCACCTCGTCTTCCTCAATCTCGGCCACTGCATCAACCTGGTCAACCCAGATAACGGCGGCGACCCTGTTGGGGAACGTAGTAATTTCAAAAAAAATCCTATGCACACGCAAGATCATGGTGATGCATAGCAACGAGAGGGAAGAGTATTGTCCACGTACCCTCGTAGACCGTAAGCGGAAGCATTATGAGAATGCGGTTGATGTAGTCGAACGTCTTCACGATCCGACCGATCCAAGTACCGAACGCACGGCACCTCCGAGTTGAGCACACGTTCAGCTCGATGACGTCCCATGAACTCCGATCCAGCAGAGTTTCACGGGAGAGTTCCGTCAGCACGACGGCGTGATGACGGTGATGATGTTTCTACCGACGTAGGGCTTCGCCTAAGCACCGCTACGATATGATTGAGGTGGATTATGATGGAGGGGGCACCGCACACGGCTAAGGGATCAATGATCTACTTGTGTGTCTATGGGGTGCCCCCTGGCCATGTATATAAAGGAGCAAGGGGAGGGGGCCGGCGGCCTCATAGGGTGTGCCCCAAGGGGGGAATCCTACTCCTACTAGGAGTAGGTTCCCCCTTTCCTAATCCAACTAGGAGGGGAAGGGAATAGGAGGAGAGGAGAAGGAAAGAGGGGGCCGGCCCCAAAGCCCTAAACCAATCGGTTTGGGCCTAGGGGGGCGCACCCCACACTTCCTTGTTGTCCTCTATTTCCACTAAAGCCCACGAAGGCCCATTGACCCTCCCGATGAATTCCCATAACTCTCCGGTACTCCGAAAAATACCCGAATCACTCGGAACCTTTCTGATGTCCGAATATAGTCATCCAATATATCGATCTTTACGTCTCGACCATTTAGAGACTCCTCGTCATGTTCCCGATCTCATCCGGGACTCTGAACTACCTTCAGTATATCAAAACACATAACTCATAACACAAATCGTCACAGAACGTTAAGCGTGCGAACCCTACGGGTTCGAGAACTATGTAGACATGACCAAGACACATCTCTGGTCAATAACCAATAGCGGAACCTGGATGCTCATATTGGCTCCTACATATTCTACGAAAATCTTTATCAGTCAAACCGCATAACAACATACGTTGGTCCCTTTGTCATCGGTATGTTACTCGCCCGAGATTCATCGTCGGTATCTTAATACCTAGTTCAATCTCGTTACCGGCAAGTCTCTTTACTCATTCCATAATGCATCATCCCGCAACTAACTCATTAGTTACATTGCTTGCAAGGCTTATAGTGATGTGCATTACCGAGAGGGCCCAGAGATACCTCGCCGACAATCGGAGTGACAAATCCTAATCTTGATCTATGCCAACTCAACAAGTACCATCGGAGACACCTGTAGAGCACCTTTATAATCACCCAGTTATGTTGTGACGTTTGGTAGCACACAAAGTGTTTCTCCGGTATTTGGGAGTTGCATAATCTCATAGTCATAGGAACATGTATAAGTCATGAAGAAAGCAATAACAACAAACTAAATGATCAAGTGCTAAGCTAACAGAATGGGTCAAGTCAATCACATGATTCTCTAATGATGTGATCCCGTTAATCAAATGAAAACTCATGTCTATGGTTAGGAAACACAACCATCATTGATTCAACGAGCTAGTCAAGTAGAGGCAAACTAGTGACACTCTGTTTGTCTATGCATTCACACATGTACTAAGTTTCCGGTTAATACAATTCTAGCATGAATAATAAACATTTATCATGATATAAGGAAATAAATAATAACTTTATTATTGCCTCTTGGGCATATTTCCTTCAGTCTCCCACTTGCACTAGAGTCAATAATGTAGTTCGCATATTTATGTGATTAGTTCACATCTCCATGTGACTAATACCCAAAGGGTTTACTAGAGTCAATAATCTAGTTCACATCGCTATGTGATTAACACCCAAAGAGTGATCATGTTTTGCTTGTGAGAGAAGTTTAGTCTACGGGTCTGCAACATTCAGATCCGTATGTATTTCACAAATTTCTATGTCTACAATGCTCTGCATGTAGCTATTCTAGCTAATTGCTCCCACTTCATCTAGATCGATGTAAAAAGCTTGCATCTACATAACTCTTTACGACGAACTATTTTTGTCACCTCCATAACCGAGAAATATTTCCTTGGTCCTCTAAGGATAATTTTGACCGTTGTCCTGTGATCTACTCCTAGATCATTATTGTACTCCCTTACCAGAATCATGCTAAGGTGTACAATAGGACTGGTAAACAGCATAGCATACTTTATAGAACCTATGACTGAGGCATAGGGAATGACTTTTCATTCTCTCTCTATTTTCTGCCGTGGTCAGGTTTTGAGTCTTTACTCAACTTCACACCATGCAACACAGGCAAGAACTCCTTCTTTGACTGTTCCATTTTGAACTACTTCAAAATCTTGTCAGGGTATGTACTCATTGAAAAAACTTATCAAGCGTCTTGATCTATCTCTATAAATCTTGATGCTCATTGTGTAAGCAGCTTCATCGAGGTCTTTCTTTGAAAAACTCTTTTCAAACACTCCTTTATGCTTTCCAGAAAATTCTACATTATTTCCGATCAACAATATGTCATTCACATATACTTATCAGAAATGTTGTAGTGCTCCCACTCACTTTCTTGTAAATACAGGCTTCACCGCAAGTCTGTAAAAAAACCATATGCTTTGATCAACTCATCAAAGTGTATATTCCAACTCTGAGATGCTTGCACCAGTCCATAGATGGATCGCTGGAGCTTGCTCATTTTGTTAGAACCTTTTTGGATCGACAAAACCTTCTGGTTGCATCATATACAACTCTTCTTTAAGAAATCCATGAAGGAATACAGTTTTGACATCCATTTGCCAGATTTCATAAAATGAGGCAATTGCTAACATGATTTGGACAGACTTTTAAGCATTGATAGAGTGAGAAATCCTCATCGTAGTCAACACCTTGAACTTGTCAAAAACATTTTGCGACAATTCGAGCTTTGTAGATAGTAACACTACTATCAGCGTCCGTCTTCCTCTTGAAGATCCATTTATTCTTAATGATTCACCGATCATCGGGCAAGTCAATCAAAGTCCATACTTTGTTCTCATACATGGATCCCATCTCAGATTTCATGGTCTCAAACCATTTCGCGGAATCTGGGCTCATCATCACTTCCTCATAGTTCGTAGGTTCGTCATGGTCAAGTAACATGACATCCAGAACAGGATTACCGTACCACTCTGGTGCGGATCTCACTCTGGTTGACCTACGAGGTTCGGTAGTAACTTGATCAGAAGTTACATGATCATCATCATTAGCTTCCTCACTAATTGGTGTAGGAGTCACAGGAACATATTTCTGTGATGAACTACTTTCCAATAAGGGAGCAGGTACAGTTACCTCATCAAGTTCTACTTTCCTCCCGGTCACTTCTTTCGAGAGAAACTCCTTCTCTAGAAAGGATCCATTCTTAGCAACGAATGTCTTGCCTTCGGATATGTGATAGAAGGTGTACCCAACTGTCTCCTTTGGGTATCCTATGAAGACACATTTCTCCAATTTGGGTTTGAGCTTATCAGGATGAAACTTTTTCACATAAGCATCGCAACCCCAAACTTTAAGAAACGACAACTTTGGTTTCTTGCCAAACCATAGTTCATATGGCGTCGTCTCAACGGATTTAGATGGTGCCCTATTTAACGTGAATGCAGTTGTCTCTAATGCATAACCCCAAAACGATAGTGGTAAATCGGTAAGAGACATCATAGATTGCACCATATCTAATATAGTACGGTTACGATGTTTAGACACACCATTACGTTGTGGTGTTCCAGGTGGTGTGAGTTGCAAAACTATTCCGCATTGTTTCAAATGAAGACCAAACTCGTAACTCAAATATTCTCCTCCACGATCAGATCGTAGAAACTTTATTTTCTTGTTACGATGATTTTCCACTTCACTCTGAAATTATTTGAAATTTTCAAATGTTTCAGATTTATGTTTCATCAAGAACATATACCCATATCTTACTCGAATCATCTGTGAAGGTCAGAAAATAACGATACCTGCCGCGAGCCTCAACACTCATCGGGCTGCATACATCAGTATGTATTATTTACAACAAGTCTGTTGCTTGCTCCATTGTTCCGGAGAACGGAGTCTTAGTCATCTTTCCCATGAGGAATGGTTCGCAAGCATCAACCGATTCATAATCAAGTGATTCGAAAAGCCCATCAGCATGGATTTTCTTCATGCGCTTTACACCAATATGACCTAAACGGCAGTGCCACAGATAAGTTTCACTATCATTATTAACTTTGCATCTTTTGGCTTCAATATTATGAATATGTGTATCACTACAATCGAGATTCAATAAACCATTCACCTTGGGTGTATGACCATTGAAGGTTTTATTCATGCAGACAGAACAACAATTATTCTCTGACTTTAAATGAATAGTCGTACTGCAATAAACATGATCAAATCATATTCATGCTTAACACAAACACAGAATAACATTTATTTAGGTTCAACACTAATCCCGAAAGTATAGGGAGTGTGCGATGATGATCATATCAATCTTGGAACCACTTCCAACACACATCGTCACTTCACCCTTAACTAGTCTCTGTTCATTCCGCAACTCCCGTTTCGAGTTACTAATCTCAGCAACTGAACTAGTATCAAATACCGAGGGGTTTATAAACACTAGTAAAGTACACATCAATAACATGTATATCAAATATACCTTTGTTCACTTTGCCATCCTTCTTATCCGCCAGATACTTGGGGAAGTTCTGCTTCCAGTGACCAGTCCCTTTGCAGTAGAAGCACTTAGTCTCAGGCTTAGGTCTAGACTTGGGCTTCTTCACTTGAGCAACAACTTGATTGCCGTTCTTCTTGAAGTTCCCCTTCTTCCCTTTGCCCTATTCTTGAAACTAGTGGTCTTGTCAACCATCAACACTTGATGCTTTTCTTGATTTCTACCTTCATCGATTTCTGCATCACGAAGAGCTTGGGAATCGTTTCGGTTATCCCTTGCATATTATAGTTCATCACTAAGTTCTAGTAACTTGGTGATAGTGACTAGAGAACTTTGTCAATTACTATCTTATCTGGAAGATTAACTCCCACTTGATTCAAGCAATTGCAGTACCCAGACAATCTGAGCATATGCTCACTGGTTGAGCTATTCTCCTCCATTTTTGTAGGCAAAGTACTGTCAGAGGTCTCCTACCTCTCGACACAGACATAAGTATGAAATACGAATTTCAACTCTTGGAACATCTTATATGCTCCGTGGCGTTCAAAACATTTTTGAAGTCCCGGTTCTAAGCCGTAAAGCTTGGTGCACTAAACTATCAAGTAGTCATCATACCGAGCTTTGCCAAACGTTCATAACGTCTGCATATGCTCCTGCAATAGGTCCGTCACCTAGCAGTGCATCAAGGACATAATTCTTCTGTGCAGCAATGAGGATAATCCTCATATCAGGATCCAATCCGCATCATTGCTACTAACATCTTTAATTTATTTTTCTCTAGGAACATATCAAAAAATAAACGGGGAAGCTATGTGTGAGCTATTGATCTACAACATAGATATGCAAATACTATCAGGACTAAGTTCATGATAAATTTAAGTTCAATTAATCATATTACTTAAGAACTCCCACTTAGATAGACATCCCTCTAGTCATCTAAATGATCACGTGATCCAAATCAACTAAACCATGTCCGATCATCACGTGAGATGGAGTAGTTTTCAATGGTGAACATCATTATGTTGATCATATCTACTATATGATTCACGCTCGACCTTTCAGTCTTATTGTTCCGAGGCCATATTGTTGGGGAACGTTGCAGAAAACAAAAATTTTCCTACTCGTTTCACCAAGATCCATCTAGGAGTCCATCTAGCAACGAGTCATCGGATGCATCTACATACCTTTGTAGATCGCGTGCGGAAGCGTTCAAAGAACGGTGACGATGTAGTCGAACACGACGTGATCCGAATCACCGATGACCAAGCGCCGAATGGATGGCACCTCCGCGTTCAACACACGTACGGGACGGGAGACGTCTCCTCCTTCTTGATCCAGCAAGGGGGAAGGAGAGGTTGATGAAGATCCAGCAGCACGACGGCGTGGTGGTGGATGCAGGGCGTCACAGTAGCAGGGCTTCGCCTATACTACGAGAGAGAGACGTAACGGGGAGAGAGGGAGGCGCCAGGGGCTGGTGTGTGAAGTCCCTCCTCTCCCCCACTATATATAGGGGTGCTAGGGGGGCGGCGGCCCTAGGAGATGGAATCTCCTAGGGGGGCGGCGGCCAAGGGTGGGGGGCTTGCCCCCAAGCAAGGGGGCGCCCCCTTTAGGGTTTCCCCTCAACCCTAGCCGCATGGGCCCTAGGGGAGTGGCGCCCCAGCCCACTTTGGGCTGGGTTCCCTCCCACTTCAGCCCATGGGGCCCCTCGGGATAGGTGGCCCCACCCGGTGGACCCCCGGAACCCTTCCGGTGGTCCCGGTACAATACCGGTGACCCTGAAACTTGTCCCGATGGCCGAAACAGCACTTCCTATATATAATTCTTTACCTCCGGACCATTCCGGAACTCCTCGTGACGTCCGGGATCTCATCCGGGACTCCGAACAACATTCGGGTTACTGCATATACATATCTTCACAACCCTAGCGTCACCGAACCTTAAGTGTGTAGACCCTACGAGTTCGGGAGACAAGCAGACATGACCGAGACGACTCTCCGGTCAATAACCAACAGTGGGATCTGGATACCCATGTTGGCTCCCACATGCTCCACGATGATCTCATCGGATGAACCACGATGTCGAGGATTCAATCAACCCCGTATGCAATTCCCTTTGTCAATCGATATGTTACTTGCCCGAGATTCGATCGTCGGTATCCCAATACCTCGTTCAATCTCGTTACCGGCAAGTCACTTTACTCGTACCGTAATGCATGATCCCGTGACCAGACACTTGGTCACTTTGAGCTCATTATGATGATGCATTACCGAGTGGGCCCAGTGATACCTCTCCGTCACGGAGTGACAAATCCCAGTCTTGATCCATGTCAACCCAACAGACACTTTCGGAGATACCCGTAGTCTACCTTTATAGTCACCCAGTTATGTTGTGACGTTTGGTATACCCAAAGCACTCCTACAGTATCCGGGAGTTACACGATCTCATGGTCTAAGGAAAAGATACTTGACATTGGAAAAACTCTAGCAAACGAACTATACGATCTTGTGCTATGTTTAGGATTGGGTCTTGTCCATCACATCATTCTCCTAATGATGTGATCTCATTATCAATGACATCCAATGTCCATAGTCAGGAAACCATGACTATCTGTTGATCAACGAGCTAGTCAACTAGAGGCTTACTAGGGACATGTTGGTGTCTGTTATTCACACATGTATTACGATTTCCGGATAACACAATTATAGCATGAATGAAGACAATTATCATGAATAAGGAAATATAATAATAATGCTTTTATTATTGCCTCTAGGGCATATTTCCAACAGTCTCCCACTTGCACTAGAGTCAATAATCTAGTTACATTGTGATGTATCAAACACCCATGGAATTCTGGTGTTGATCATGTTTTGCTCTAGGGAGAGGTTTAGTCAATGGATCCGCTATATTCAGGTCTGTATGTACTTTACAAACCTCTATGTCTCCATCTTGAACATTTTCACGAATGGAGTTGAAGCGACGCTTGATGTGCCTTGTCTTCTTGTGAAACCTGGGCTCCTTGGCAAGAGCAATAGCTCCAGTGTTGTCACAGAAGAGCTTGATCGGCCCCGACGCATTGGATATGACTCCTAGGTCGGTGATGAACTCCTTCACCCATATTGCTTCATGTGCTGCCTCCGAGGCTACCATGTACTCCACTTCACATGTAGATCCCGCCACGACGCTTTGCTTGCAACTGCACCAGCTTACTGCCCCACCGTTCAAAATATACACATATCCGGTTTGTGACTTAGAGTCATCCAGATCTGTGTCGAAGCTAGCGTCGACGTAACCCTTTACGACGAGCTCTTCGTCACCTCCATAAACGAGAAACATTTCCTTAGTCCTTTTCAGGTACTTCAGGATATTCTTGACCGTTGTCCAGTGTTCCTTGCCGGGATTACTTTGGTACCTTCCTACCAAACTTACGGCAAGGTTTACATCAGGTCTAGTACACAGCATGGCATACATAATAGAACCTATGGCTGATGCATAGGGGATGACGCTCATCTCTTCTATATCTTCTGCCGTGGTCGGACATTGAGCTGAGCTCAATTTCATACCTTGTAACACAGGCAAGAACCCCTTCTTAGATTGATCCATATTGAACTTCTTCAATATCTTATCAAGGTATGTGCTTTGTGAAAGACCTATGAGGCGTCTCGATCTATCTCTATAGATTTTGATGCCTAATATATAAGCAGCTTCTCCAAGGTCCTTCATTGAAAAACTCTTATTCAAGTAGGCCTTGATGCTGTCCAAGAGTTCTATATCATTTCCCATCAATAGTATGTCATCTACATATAATATGGGAAATGCTACAGAGCTCCCACTCACTTTCTTGTAAACGCGGGCTTCTCCATAAGTCTGCGTAAACCCAAACTCTTTGATCATCTCATCAAAGCGAATGTTCCAACTCCGAGATGCTTGCACCAGCCCATAAATCGAGCGTTGGAGCTTGCACACCTTGTCAGCATTCTTAGGATCGACAAAACCTTCCGGCTGCATCATATACAATTCTTCCTTAAGGAAACCATTAAGGAATGCCGTTTTGACGTCCATTTGACATATCTCATAATCGTAGAATGCGGCAATTGCTAACATGATTCGGATGGACTTTAGCTTCGCTACCGGTGAGAAAGTCTCATCGTAGTCAACCCCTTGAACTTGTCGATAACCCTTAGCGACAAGTCGAGCTTTATAGATGGTCACATTACCATTCGCGTCTGTCTTCTTCTTAAAGATCCATTTATTTTCTATGGCTCGCTGTTCAACGGGCAAGTCAGCCAAAGTCCATACTTCATTTCCATACATGGATCCTATCTCGGATTTCATGGCTTCTAGCCATTTGTCAGAATCCGGGCCCGCCATCGCTTCTTCATAGTTCGAAGGTTCACCGTTGTCTAACAACATGATTTCCAAGACAGGGTTGCCGTACCACTCTGGTGCGGAACGTGTCCTTGTGGACCTTCGAATTTCAGTAGGAGCTTGATCAGAAGTATCTTGATCATTATCATTAACTTCCTCTCTAGTCGGTGCAGGCACCTCAGGAACATTTTCTTGAGTTGCGCCATTTTCCGGTTCAAGAGGTAATACTTCATCAAGCTCTACTTTCCTCCCATTTACTTCTTTCGAGAGAAACTCTTTCTCTAGAAAGGACCCATTCTTGGCAACAAAGATCTTGCCTTCGGATCTGAGGTAGAAGGTGTACCCAATAGTTTCTTTTGGGTATCCTATGAAGACGCATTTTTCCGACTTGGGTTCGAGCTTTTCAGGTTGAAGTTTCTTGACATAAGCATCGCATCCCCAAACTTTTAGAAACGACAGCTTAGGTTTCTTCCCAAACCATAATTCATACGGTGTCGTCTCAACGGATTTCGACGGAGCCCTATTCAAAGTGAATGCGGCAGTCTCTAAAGCGTAGCCCCAAAAAGATAGCGGTAAATCGGTAAGAGACATCATAGATCGCACCATATCTAATAGAGTGCGATTACGATGTTCGGACACACCGTTACGCTGAGGTGTTCCAGGCGGCGTGAGTTGTGAAACTATTCCACATTTTCTTAAGTGTGTGCCAAATTCGTGACTCAAGTATTCTCCTCCACGATCTGATCGTAGAAACTTGATTTTCCTGTCACATTGATTTTCAACCTCACTCTGAAATTCCTTGAACTTTTCAAAGGTTTCGGACTTGTGTTTCATTAAGTAGATATACCCATATCTACTTAAATCATCAGTGAGCGTGAGAACATAACGATAGCCACCGCGAGCCTCAACACTCATTGGACCGCACACATCAGTATGTATGATTTCCAATAAGTTGGTTGCTCGCTCCATTGTTCCTGAGAACGGAGTCTTGGTCATCTTACCCATGAGGCATGGTTCGCACATGTCAAATGATTCATAATCAAGAGGCTCTAAAAGTCCATCTGCATGGAGCTTCTTCATGCGTTTGACACCTATGTGACCAAGGCGGCAGTGCCACAAGTATGTGGGACTATCATTATCAACCTTACATCTTTTGGTACTCACATTATGAACATGTGTAGTATTACGTCCGAGATTCATAAAGAATAAACCATTCACCATAGGAGCATGACCATAAAACATATCTCTCATATAAATAGAACAACCATTATTCTCGGATTTAAATGAGTAGCCATCTCGAATTAAACGCGATCCCGATACAATGTTCATGCTCAAAGCTGGCACTAAATAACAATTATTAAGGTTTAAAACTAATCCCGAAGGTAGATATAGAGGTAGCGTGCCGACGGCGATCACATTGACCTTGGAACCATTCCCGACGCGCATCGTCACCTCGTCCTTTGCCAGTTTCCGCTTATTCCGCAGCCCCTGCTTTGAGTTACAAATGTGAGCAACTGCACCGGTATCAAATACCCAGGAGCTACTACGGACACTAGTAAGGTACACATCAATTACATGTATATCACATATACCTTTTGTTTTGCCGGCCTTCTTGTCTGCTTAGTATTTAGGGCAGTTCCGCTTCCAGTGACCGCTTCCCTTGCAATAAAAGCACTCAGTCTCGGGCTTGGGGTCCATTCTTTGGCTTCTTCCCGGCAGCTTGCTTGCCGGGCGCGGCAACCTCCTTGCCGTCCTTCTTGAAGTTCTTTTTACCCTTGCCTTTCTTGAACTTAGTGGCTTTATTGACCATCAACACTTGATGTTCCTTCTTGACTTCTACCTCTGCCGATTTCAGCATTGAGAACAACTCAGGAATGGTCTTTTGCATCCCCTGCATGTTGAAGTTCATCACAAAGCTCTTGTAGCTTGGTGGAAGCGACTGGAGGATTCTGTCAATGACCGCATCATCCGGGAGATTAACTCCCAGCTGAGACAAGCGGTTATGTAATGTAGCGACCTGACCCGAATGGATCACGTCTACTGTGCTACGGTGTCATCCCTGGATCAGTAATGCTGACACCACACAGTACATCGAGGATTTATAGCAGAGTTGCAATCACACACTTATTACATCGATGGCTGAAAAAGAACTTATTACAATAAATATGGCTGAAGGCCATCTAATATTGATAACAGCGGAAGACTCGGAAGATAAATGGGTCCATCAACTCCAGCGGCATCACTGAGTATAGGGCCACGACCTAAAAGCTCTTTACTCGTCGTCTGAAAAGTCTGCAACATGAGAAGTTGCAGCCCGAAAACGGGTCAGCACATGGAATATGCTGGCAAAGTAACACATAGAGAGTAATGGAATGAAACAGCTATACTATATGCATATATGGCTGGTGGAAAGCTCTATGGTTACAGTTTTGCGTAAAGCTAGTTTTTCCCTACTGCAAAGGAATAAGTTTTTTTAACTATCATGGTGGTTGTGTAACATTGAGAATGGTTGACAGCATTCTCAATCCCAATTAAAAGTACAATTAAAACCCAACAATATTAATTAGAAGTAACATGTCGAGATTCACAATGATATTCAAGTACTAGATACTCAAGTTGTCCATAACCGGGGACACGGCTAATCATGATTAGTTTGTACACTCTACAGAGGTTTGTGCACTTTTCCCCACATGACTCGATCGCCTCCGTTTGTTTTCTCGCACTACATGGTGTTTGAGAAACGGATGACCGAGACATAGTCTTTCAGAAGCACTAGCACCTTACTTGTGGGGTAGACCGGTACACCTACATCCCCTACATCTGCTAGTCCACCCCGTAAGAGTTCGCACAACTTAGTCAACTATGCTAGAGCCCATAGTAGCATGTGGCTGCACACGGAAGTTTCTAGCATGAAAGATCTTATGATCCCTTTGAGCCTGTGTGGCGGTCCAAAAAAAACAGGCAAGTCCTGATAGACATCAGGTGCCTCAATCCACCCAGATGTGTGTTTAAGTTGCCACCTTAGATAAACCATTAAAATTATCAATCTCACATCTGTCATGGATATCACTCACCCAATCCACGTCTACTAGCATAGCATGGCATAATAAGCAAACGTAGAAGTAACTCCCAAGGGTTTGATAATAATACAGGTAATAGGTACTACCTCATCTACTTCCCATCCCACAATTTAATTAGATCCTAATCATGCAATGTGTGAGGATTGATCTAATGCAATAAAACATGGGTTGTAGAAAAAGGTATGATCAAAGTGTTACTTGCCTTGCTGATGATCTGCGAGTCCTAGGGTTTCGAAGTAACAGGCGGCGCAATCTGGGTAATCTATCGCAGACAAACAACAAGCATACAATAAGTACTCATCTATTGCACAGGTAAAACTCGAACAAGAGAACGAACCAAGTAGTTCAACTTAAGAACTCCGGTTGCAAAGAAAGAACGAAAAACAAACGGCGGAAGAAAACAACTCGGTTCTAGCAAGTTGAAACTAGGTCAAATTTTACTGTAGCAAAAGCTTGTTCAAGTTGATTAGACGGAACGGCGGTTTCGAGACGAAACTCCAGGCGCTTGAATCACCTGATTCCGATAGAAGCAAGAGGAGGGGCTACAGTAAGGAAAGGGGAGGGGCTAACCTACTAGGATTCGGTAGAAGCAAGAGGCGGCGGCGGCCTCCTGCGCCTGCGCCTGGCACGCGGCTGGCGATGGCCTTGGCCGGCTGGGCCTTTGGCCCAAGGCGCTGGACTTTGATTTTTTTTAAACGGTTCCGCGCTCGGAAAAACACAGAAAAACAAAATCTACCGGACTCCAAAACTAATAAAGTAAATTTTCCTCGACTCCTAAAAATGAGCCGAACAAAATGAACTTTTCTCCGGACCTAAAATGCAATTTTTGAAAACGCGCATTTTTTCCTATCCAAATAAAATGCAAATAAACACCGGAAAACAAAAATTGATCTATTTATTATATCTTCATTTTTCCTAAATTTGGGAAAGTCATATTATTCCCTCTCTCATATATTTTGACACCGGAAAAATAATTGAAGATAAAATAAATAAATCAAACGATCCTCTTTTCAAAATTTGAGAGAACTCAAATATGAAAATAACGAAATCTCCAACTCTCTACGAGGGTCCTTGAGTTGCGTGAAATTTCTAGGATCGACCAAAATGCAAGAAAATATGATATGCATATGATCTAGTGTATAACATTCCAAATTGAAAATTTGGGATGTTACAAACCTACCCCCCTTAAGATGAATCTCGCCCTCGAGATTCGGGTTGGCTAGAAAATAGGTGAGGGTGGTCCTTGAGCAAATCTTCTTCTCTCTCCCAGGTGGCTTCATCCTCTGAGTGGTGGTTCCACTGAACTTTGCAAAACTTGATAACCGTGCTGCGAGTAACTCTGCTGGCAAACTCGAGAATCTTGACTGGCTTCTCCTCATATGTTAAGTCGTCCTTCAACTGAATCGCTTCTAATGGCACTGTATCTCTTAGCGGTACCTCCGCCATCTCGGCGTGACATCTCTTCAGCTGAGAAACATGGAATACATCATGAACTCCTGACAGTCCTTCTGGTAATTCCAACTTATAAGCGACTTCTCCCATACGTTTCAAGATCTTAAATGGTCCAACGAAACGCGGTGCTAACTTTCCCTTAACTCCAAAGCGCTTAACTCCTCGAAGTGGGGATACTCGAAGATAAACTCTGTCTCCAGTTTCATAAACTGTCTCCTTGCGTTTTGAATCTGCGTAGCTCTTCTGCCTGGACTGGGCTACCTTGAGCCTATCGCGAATCAACTTAACCTTCCGTTCAGACTCCTTAATCAAATCTGGTCCAAAAAATTGACGGTCTCCAACTTCGTTACTGTTGTCATGGAACGAAACTGTTATCTGATACGATACTCCTCGAAACTCCATGCAAACAAATGATTCTAGTCATGTATATCTTTGCCAACTTAGCACTGGTGTAAGTGGTCTTAACTGGAATGAAATGTGCTACCTTCGTCAAACGATCAACTACTACCCATATCGAGTCATAGCCTGCTTTCGTCCTGGGTAGTCCGGTGATAAAATCCATGCCTATCTTATCCCACTTCCATTCGGGTATCGGCAATGGTTGTAACAATCCTGCTGGCTTTTGATGCTCTGCCTTCACTCTATGACATACATCACAAACTGCTACATATGCTGCAATGTCCTTCTTCATTCCGGTCCACCAGAATGTTTCCTTTAAATCCAAATACATCTTGGTATTCCCTGGGTGAATCGAACACGGTGAATCATGTGCCTCTTGCAGAATCAACTTCCTGATCTCCGGGTCATTGGGCACATAAACACGGTCCTCAAACCATAAGGTATCGTGCTCATCCTCACGAAATCCTTTAGCTTTTCCTTCGCTCAATTTCTCTTTTATGGCAGCAATCTCCTTGTCAGATTTCTGAGCTTCTCTGATCTTATCCATCAATGTTGACTGAATCTCCAATGCTGCTACATAGCCTCTCGGAACTATTTCCAAACATAGCTCACGAAGGTTTTCTGCTAACTCCTTGGGTATTTCTCCCGTCACTAGGGTATTGACATGGCTCTTACGGCTCAATGCATCTGCTACTACATTAGCTTTTCCGGGATGGTAATGCAATCTCATGTCATAATCCTTGATGAGCTCCAACCATCTCCTCTGTCTGAGGTTCAACTCCTCCTGCGTGAAAATGTACTTCAAACTCTTATGATCCGTGTACACCTCACAATGATTTCCAATGGGGAAATGTCTCCACGTCTTTAATGCATGCACTACGGCTGCTAACTCCAAATCATGCGTGGCATAATTCAACTCATGAGGCTTCAGTTGTCGTGAAGCATACGAAACAACTCTTCCTTCCTGCATAAGCACTGCTCCAAGTCCTCGACGTGAAGCGTCGCAATACACCTCATAATCCTTGGTCTGATCTGGCAAAATCAATACTGGTGAGGTAACCAAACGTTTCTTCAACTCCTGGAAACTAGCCTCACACTCCTCAGTCCATTTGAACGTAGTATCCTTCTTCAACAACTCCGTCATAGGCTTCGCAATCTTTGAGAAATTCTCAATGAATCTCCGGTAGTATCCTGCGAGTCCAAGAAAACTCCGGATCTCTCCAACTGTTGTTGGTGCTTCCCATTCGGTTACGGTCTCAACCTTTGTGGGGTCAACTGCTATACCTTCTCCGGATATAACGTGTCCGAGGAATCCAACTTCCTTCAACCAAAACTCACATTTGCTGAATTTGGCATATAACTGATGTTCTCTTAGTTTCTCCAAAACCAAACGCAAATGTTCCTTATGCTCCTCTTCATTCTTTGAATAAACCAAAATGTCATCAATGAACACTACGACGAACTTATCCAAAAACTCCATAAACACTTTGTTCATCAGGTTCATAAAATAGGCAGGTGCGTTAGTCAATCCAAATGACATAATGGTATACTCATACAGTCCATATCTCATGGTGAATGCTGTCTTAGGTATGTCCTGCTCTCGAATCTTCAACTGATGGTACCCTGATCGCAAATCGATCTTGGAAAACACTTTAGCTCCTTGCAATCGATCAAATAGATCGTTGATCATTGGCAGTGGGTACTTATTCTTGATGGTTACTTCATTCAATCCCCGATAATCTACAACCATCCTTAATGATCCATCCTTCTTTTCCACTAGAAGTACGGGTGATCCCCAAGGCGAAGAACTTGGGCGAATGTAACCTTTATCCAATAACTCCTTAATCTGATTCTTAATTTCCACCAAATCCTTTGCTGGCATCCGGTACGGTCGCTTCGATATTGGGCCTGTACCTGGCAATAACTCAATCACAAACTCAATGTCTCTATCCGGTGGCATGCCTGGTAATTCCTCAGGAAATACATCAGGAAAATCCTTTACCACTGGTACTTCCTCCTGCACAACTCCTGTTAGGCAATTCACTTGTGTCCTGTTTGGCACATGCCGGGATACATACTTGATCCTTCTTCCTTCTGGTGTGGTAAGCAAAATTGTCTTACTGGCGCAATCGATGTTTCCTCCATACATCGACAGCCAATCCATACCAAGAATCACATCCAACCCTTGGGATTCCAGAATAATTAAATCCGTTGGGAATGCATGCCTTCCTATACTCAATGGTACTTGGAAACATCCTTGTCTGGCCATGTATTCTGCTCCTGGCGAGCTTACTAGCATAGGTGTTTTAAGAATCCTAGTGGACAGGCTATACTTTTCCACAAATCCCGTTGATATGTATGAATGCGATGCACCAGTATCAAAAAGAACGAGTGCAGTAAATGACTTAACCAAAAACTTACCGATTACTGCATCGGGCTGATCTTCAATCTCCTCCACATTAACGTGGTTCACCTGTCCCCTATTGAAAGGGTTCGGCTTCTTCCCAGAGCTTCCATTGCCATTTCCATTCTGGCCTTCAGGACATTCATTGGCATAATGTCCGGTCTTCGAACACTTGAAACAGGTGACTTGACTCAGGTCTCTCTTGGTTGGGGTCGATGGGGTGGTCCGGTTCTGGCCGTTGCTTCCTCCATTCCCATTACCATTCTTGTGGCCATTATGGTTGTGCGAGCTACCTCCTCCATGGGTGTGCTGAAACTTAAATCCCGGTTTAGGGGTAAAACGGGGCTTCTGCTGGGCTCCAGAGTTATACTTCCCCTGTCCATACTTCCTCTTACGGTTCTCAATCTGCTGTTGCTTCCCTTCAATCATGATGGCACGATCTACCAACTCCTGGTAGTTGTTGAAACTCGCTACCATCAACTGCATGCTTAGTTCATCATTCAGTCCTTCCAGAAACTTCTCCTGCTTAGCTGCATCCGTAGCAACGTCATCTGGGGCATAACGGGCTAGCTTACTAAACTCCTCCACATACTGGCCAACAGTCCTTCCTCCTTGGCGTAAGTTGCGAAACTCACGCTTCTTTATGGCCATAGCTCCTGCTGAAACATGGGCAGTGCGGAAAGCTTGCTGAAACTGATCCCATGTGACAGTGTCAACTGGGTAAGCGGCTATGAAATTCTCCCACCATGCTGCCGCGGGTCCGTCAAGCTGGTGTGCGGCAAACTTCACTTTCTCACCATCCGTGCATCCTGCAGTGGTCAACTTCCTTCCTATCTTACGGGGCCAATCGTCTGCTACTATTGGCTCGGTGCTACTGGAAAACACCGGCGGATTCAGCCTAAGGAAACAGGCTAAGTGGTCAACAGGTGGTGGTGGTGGTGGGTTGTTGTTGTTGTTCTGCTGGTTCTGGACTAACATCTGCATCAATTGATTCTGCTGCTGGATCAACTGAGTGAGCTCCGGTGGAAATCCATTGTCACGTCTCGGAGGCATCTGAGGGTTTAGAAAAGACGAGAATTGAGAATAGAGTGAGGTCTAAAGGGAAAACACTACCCATATGCACATGAGGCAAATGCACACAAAATCACTTCAATCAATCAAACAAGGTCTTACAAACGGTCTAAAACTATCGCAAAAGTGCTCGACTATAATGTTTTACATGGGGGAAATACTACTACTATCTGGTGGTCATCTAGAAATTTGAACCGGTGGAGGACTCCATGATATCTGCTCCAGCTTCGTCTTCGAAGTCGGGTTCACTTGGATCCGAATCGGTGTCGTCGATGATGATGTAGTTGTCCGGACATGTGACGTACTCGTCGTCCTCCTGGGATGCTAACTTGCTCTTGAGTTCTTCAATCTCCTGCTTAAGATCGCAATTGTGCCTTGCTAGAGCTACGATCTCGTCCATGTAGTCCTTGCATGTAGACTTCAGTTCTCCTTCTAGCTCGATGATCCTTGCCTTCGCATTCTTCAACTCTACCATATCATTGCACATCTGGTTCTCGTGGCGTCGAATGTGCTGGTTTAACTCCTGGATGAAAGATGCAATGGATCTATCCTTCTTGGTGCTGACTAACTCCCATTGTTCATCATGGCGTCCGCAAATCTGGTAGATAGTGTCCTTGAGGTCTTCTTGATAAACTTCTCCAATGCGTCCTATGGTGATATGAGCTGCCATGCTCCTTCCTAGACTCCAGGTTGGTGCATTGAAAACACTATCTATGGGTTTCGTGATTGGCGCGAATGTTCTTCCCGGAACGTGAGCTTGAATCTTCCAGCGCTCCTCTTCAGGCAGAGTGGCGTTGAAGGTTCCCGTGAAGCTTGGTAATCCAATGTTCAGGTACTTGGTGACTTCCTTCAGGTGAAATCCAAATGGTGTGCCTTCATTCGATTGAGCGTACTTAATCTTCGCGTGCATCATCCTAATAGAGTAGAAAAGATGAGGAGTTAGAAAATGAGGAGAGAATGGTGATCTATGGCTTTAACTTAGTGGTCGTGTCCTACAGTCAGCGTGTGCTCTGATACCATCTCTGTAGCGACCTGACCCGAATGGATCACGTCTACTGTGCTACGGTGTCATCCCTGGATCAGTAATGCTGACACCACACAGTACATCGAGGATTTATAGCAGAGTTGCAATCACACACTTATTACATCGATGGCTGAAAAAGAACTTATTACAATAAATATGGCTGAAGGCCATCTAATATTGATAACAGCGGAAGACTCGGAAGATAAATGGGTCCATCAACTCTAGCAGCATCACTGAGTATAGGGCCACGACCTAAAAGCTCTTTACTCGTCGTCTGAAAAGTCTGCAACATGAGAAGTTGCAGCCCGAAAACGGGTCAGCACATGGAATATGCTGGCAAAGTAACACATAGAGAGTAATGGAATGAAACAGCTGTACTATATGCATATATGGCTGGTGGAAAGCTCTATGGTTACAGTTTTGCGTAAAGCCAGTTTTTCCCTACTGCAAAGGAATAAGTTTTTTTTAACTATCATGGTGGTTGTGTAACATTGAGAATGGTTGACAGCATTCTCAATCCCAATTAAAAGTACAATTAAAACCCAACAATATTAATTAGAAGTAACATGTCGAGATTCACAATGATATTCAAGTACTAGATACTCAAGTTGTCCATAACCAGGGACACGGCTAATCATGATTAGTTTGTACACTCTACAGAGGTTTGCGCACTTTTCCCCACATGACTCGATCGCCTCCGTTTGTTTTCTCGCACTACATGGTGTTTGAGAAACGGATGACCGAGACATAGTCTTTCAGAAGCACTAGCACCTTACTTGTGGGGTAGACCGGTACACCTACATCCCCTACATCTGCTAGTCCACCCCGTAAGAGTTCGCACAACTTAGTCAACTATGCTAGAGCCCATAGTAGCATGTGGCTGCACACGGAAGTTTCTAGCATGAAAGATCTTATGATCCCTTTGAGCCTGGGTGGCGGTCCAAAAAAACAGGCAAGTCCTGATAGACATCAGGTGCCTCAATCCACCCAGATGTGTGTTTAAGTTGCCACCTTAGATAAACCATTAAAATTATCAATCTCACATCTGTCATGGATATCACTCACCCAATCCACGTCTACTAGCATAGCATGGCATAATAAGCAAACGTAGAAGTAACTCCCAAGGGTTTGATAATAATACAGGTAATAGGTACTACCTCATCTACTTCCCATCCCACAATTTAATTAGATCCTAATCATGCAATGTGTGAGGATTGATCTAAATGCAATAAAACATGGGTTGTAGAAAAAGGTATGATCAAAGTGTTACTTGCCTTGCTGATGATCTGCGAGTCCTAGGGTTTCGAAGTAATAGGCGGCGCAATCCGGGTAATCTATCGCAGACAAACAACAAGCATACAATAAGTACTCATCTATTGCACAGGTAAAACTCGAACAAGAGAACGAACCAAGTAGTTCAACTTAAGAACTCCGGTTGCAAAGAAAGAACGAAAAACAAACGGCGGAAGAAAACAACTCGGTTCTAGCAAGTTGAAACTAGGTCAAATTTTACTGTAGCAAAAGCTTGTTCAAGTTGATTAGACGGAACGGCGGTTTCGAGACAAAACTCCAGGCGCTTGAATCACCTGATTCTGATAAACGAGCGAAAAGAAAGACTAGAAAGAAGATCGGATCTGAGATCGCGATCGCGGAAAAGACGCGGAATAAATCCGATGAGAAGAAAAAGAAGAACGGTTAAACGAACGGATGTCGTTAACCTAGAAGAATC
This sequence comes from Triticum urartu, assembly GCF_056163025.1. Classification (NCBI taxonomy): domain Eukaryota; kingdom Viridiplantae; phylum Streptophyta; class Magnoliopsida; order Poales; family Poaceae; genus Triticum; species Triticum urartu. Next base: position 142,755,195 of record NC_141879.1, on the reverse strand, counting down.
CGGTGATCACGTTCGTTAGGACGAACGGTCCGGTGAACGGTCCAAAGGCAACTAAATCGGAGAAGAAAACGAATCCGATCTAGGGTTTCGGAGAAGAAAACCGAACGAAAAACCGATCTAGAAAACCGGAACGGTTTAGAGAAGAAAAGAATCGGAACGATTAGAAGAAAATGATCCGAGAAAAAAGAATAGATGTAGCGCGGGGCTACCTCCGGCGAGGGGCTCCGGCGGCGTGGGCGTGGGCGGCGGCGGCAAGGTGCGGTGGCGGCGCGGGTGTGGGGTGGCGGCGCGGCGCGGGGTGTGGTGGAGCTCTAGGCTTTGGGTTTGATGATTTAGAGGCGGGGTGCTTGGGTATTTATATTAGGGAGGGGGATTTTACTTGGGGTAGGGGACAAGAATTAGACTAGGAATAGGAAAAGAGTCCTAGAAGAAAAAAGAAAAGAAAACGGAATAAGGAAAGGGGAGGGGCTAACCTACTAGGATTCGGTAGAAGCAAGAGGCGGCGGCGGCCTCCTGCGCCTGCGCCTGGCACGCGGCTGGCGATGGCCTTGGCCGGCTGGGCCTTTGGCCCAAGGCGCTGGACTTTGATTTTTTTTAAACGGTTCCGCGCTCGGAAAAACACAGAAAAACAAAATCTACCGGACTCCAAAACTAATAAAGTAAATTTTCCTCGACTCCTAAAAATGAGCCGAACAAAATGAACTTTTCTCCGGACCTAAAATGCAATTTTTGAAAACGCGCATTTTTCCCTATCCAAATAAAATGCAAATAAACACCGGAAAACAAAAATTGATCTATTTATTATATCTTCATTTTTCCTAAATTTGGGAAAGTCATATTATTCCCTCTCTCATATATTTTGACACCGGAAAAATAATTGAAGATAAAATAAATAAATCAAACGATCCTCTTTTCAAAATTTGAGAGAACTCAAATATGAAAATAATGAAATCTCCAACTCTCTCCGAGGGTCCTTGAGTTGCGTGAAATTTCTAGGATCGACCAAAATGCAAGAAAATATGATATGCATATGATCTAGTGTATAACATTCCAAATTGAAAATTTGGGATGTTACATGTAACCCAGACATAGTGAGTATGTGCTCACTGACAGAACTATTTCCTCCATCTTACAGCTGAAGAACTTATCGGAGACTTCATATCTCTCGATCCGGGCATGAGCTTGAAAAACCATTTTCAGCTCTTCGAACATCTCATATGCTCCATGTCTCTCAAAACGCTTTTGGAGCCCCGGCTCTAAGCTGTAAAGCATGCCGCACTGAACGAGGGAGTAGTCGTCAACACGTGTCTACCAAGCGTTCATAACGTCTTGGTTCTGTGGGACGGGAGCTTCACCTAGCGGTGCTTGTAGGACATAATCTTTCTTGGCAGCTATGAGGATGATCCTCAGGTTCCGGACCCACTCCGTATAGTTGCTGCCATCGTCTTTCAGCTTGGTTTTCTCTAGGAATGCGTTGAAGTTGAGGACTACGTGGGCCATTTGATCTACAAGACATATTGTAAAATATTTTAGACTAAGTTCATGATAATTAAGTTCATCTAATCAAATTATTAATGAACTCCCACTTAGATTAGACATCCCTCTAGTCATCTAAGTATTACATGATCCGAGTTAACTAGGCCGTGTCCGATCATCACGTGAGACGGACTAGTCAACATCGGTGAACATCTTCATGTTGATCGTATCTTCTATACGACTCATGCTCGACCTTTCGGTCTTCTGTGTTCCGAGGCCATGTCTGTACATGCTAGGCTCGTCAAGTCAACCTAAGTGTTTGCATGTGTAAATCTGTCTTACACCCGTTGTATGTGAACGTCTGAATAAAACACCCGATCATCACGTGGTGTTTTGAAACAACGAACTGTCGCAACGGTGCACGGTTAGGGGGAACACTTCTTGAAATTATTATGAGGGATCATCTTATTTACTACCGTCGTTCTAAGTAAACAAGATGCAAAACATGATAAACATCACATGCAATCAAATAATAAACGTGACATGATATGGCCAATATCACATAGCTCCTTTGATCTCCATCTTGGGGCTCCATGATGATCTTGTCACCGGCTTGACACCATGATCTCCATCATCATGATCTCCATCATCGTGTCTCCATGAAGTTGCTCGCCAACTATTACTTCTACTACTATGGCTAACGCGTTTAGCAATAAAGTAAAGTAATTTACATGGCATTTCTCAATGACACGCAGGTCATATAAAAGAATAAAGACAACTCCTATGGCTCCTGCCGGTTGTCATACTCATCGACATGCAAGTCGTGATTTCTATTACAATAGCATGAACATCTCATACATCACATATAGATCATTCATCATTCACCACAACTTTGGCCATATCATATCATAAACCACTTGCTGCAAAAACCAAGTTAGACGTCCTCTAATTGATGTTGCAAGTTTTACGTGGCTGAATTTAGGGTTCTAGCAAGAACGACTTCTTACCTACGTTAAAGCCACAACGTGATTTGTCAACTTCTATTTACCCTTCATAAGGACCCTGTTCATCGAATCCGCTCCAACTAAAGTGGGAGAGACAGACACCCGCCAGCCACCTTATGCAACTAGTGCATGTTAGTCGGTGGAACCGGTCTCACGTAAGCGTACGTGTAAGGTTGGTCCGGGCCGCTTCATCCCACAATGCCGCTGAAGCAAGAAAAGACTAGTAGCGGCAAGAAAGTTGACAAATCTACGCCCACAACAAATTGTGTTCTACTCGCGCAAGAAGAACTACGCATAGACCTAGCTCATGATGCCACTGTTGGGGAACGTTGCATAAAACAAAAATTTTCCTACTCGTTTCACCAAGATCCATCTAGGAGTCCATCTAGCAACGAGTCATCGGATGCATCTACATACCTTTGTAGATCGCGTGCGGAAGCGTTCAAAGAACGGTGATGATGAAGTCGAACACGACGTGATCCAAATCACCGATGACCAAGCGCCGAACGGACGGCACCTCCGCGTTCAACACACGTACGGGACGGGAGACGTCTCCTCCTTCTTGATCCAGCAAGGGGCAAGGAGAGGTTTATGAAGATCCAGCAGCACGACGGCGTGGTGGTGGATGCAGGGCGTCACAGTAGTAGGGCTTCGCCTATACTACGAGAGAGAGACGTAACGGGGAGAGAGGGAGGCGCCAAGGGCTGGTGTGTGAAGTCCCTCCTATCCCCCACTATATATAGGGGTGCTAGGGGGGGCGCCGGCCCTAGGAGATGGAATCTCCTAGGGGGGGCGGCGGCCAAGGGTGGGGGGCTTGCCCCCCAAGCAAGGGGGCGCCCCCTTTAGGGTTTCCCCTCAACCCTAGCCGCATGGGCCCTAGGGGAGTGGCGCCCCAGCCCACTTTGGGCTGGGTTCCCTCCACTTCAGCCCATGGGGGCCCCCGGGATAGGTGGCCCCACCCGGTGGACCCCCGGAACCCTTCCAGTGGTCCCGGTACAATACCGATGACCCCAAAACTTGTCCCGATGGCCGAAACAGCACTTCCTATATATAATTCTTTACCTCCGGACCATTCCGGAACTCCTCGTGACGTCCGGGATCTCATCTGGGACTCCGAACAACATTCAGGTTACTGCATATACATATCTTCACAACCCTAGCGTCACCGAACCTTAAGTGTGTAGACCCTACGGGTTCGGGAGACAAGCAGACATGACCGAGACGACTCTCCGGTCAATAACCAACAGCGGGATCTGGATACCCATGTTGGCTCCCACATGCTCCACGATGATCTCATCGGATGAACCACGATGTCGAGGATTCAATCAACCCCGTATGCAATTCCCTTTGTCAATCGATATGTTACTTGCCCGAGATTCGATCGTCGGTATCCCAATACCTCATTCAATCTCGTTACCGGCAAGTCACTTTACTCGTACCGTAATGCATGATCCCGTGACCAGACACTTGGTCACTTTGAGCTCATTATGATGATGCATTACCGAGTGGGCCCAGTGATACCTCTCCGTCATACGGAGTGACAAATCCCAGTCTTGATCCATGTCAACCCAACAGACACTTTCGGAGATACCCGTAGTCTACCTTTATAGTCACCCAGTTACGTTGTGACGTTTGGTATACCCAAAGCACTCCTACGGTATCCGGGAGTTACACGATCTCATGTCTAAGGAAAAGATACTTGACATTGGAAAAACTCTAGCAAACGAACTATACGATCTTGTGCTATGTTTAGGATTGGGTCTTGTCCATCACATCATTCTCCTAATGATGTGATCTCGTTATCAATGACATCCAATGTCCATAGTCCGGAAACCATGACTATCTGTTGATCAGCGAGCTAGTCAACTAGAGGCTTACTAGGGACATGTTGGTGTCTGTTATTCACACATGTATTACGATTTCCGGATAACACAATTATAGCATGAATAAAGACAATTATCATGAATAAGGAAATATAATAATAATGCTTTTATTATTGCCTCTAGGGCATATTTCCAACACATATCTGCATATGCTAGGCTCGTCAAGTTTAACCTGAGTATTCTGCGTGTGTAAAACTGTCTTACACACGTTGTAGATGAACGTTGAGCTTATCACACCCGATCATCACGTGGTGTCTTGGCACGACGAACTTTGGCAATGGTGCATACTCAGGGAGAACACTTTTACCTTGAAATTTAGTGAGAGATAATCTTATAATGCTACCGTCAAACAAAGCAGAATAAGATGCATAAAGGATAAACATCGCATGCAATCAATATAAGTGATATGATATGGTCATCATCATCTTGTGCCTTTGATCTCCATCTCCAAAGCACCATCATGATCACCATCGTCACCAGCGCGACACCTTGATCTCCATCGTAGCATCGTTGTCGTCTCGCCAACTATTGCTTCTATTACTATCGCTACCGCTTAGTGATAAAGTAAAGCAATTACAGGGCGATTGCATTACAACAATAAAGCGACTACCATATGGCTCCTGCGAGTTGCCGATAACTCTGTTACAAAACATGATTATCTCATACAATAAATATAGCATCATGTCTTGACCATATCACATCACAACATGCCCTGCAAAAAAAAGTTAGATGTCCTCTACTTTGTTGTTGCAAGTTTTACGTGGCTGCTATGGGCTGAGCAAGAACTGTTCTTACCTACGCATCAAAACCACAATGATAGTTCGTCAAGTTAGTGTTGTTTTAACCTTCTCAAGGACCGGGCTTAGTGCCGGGGTTTCTGATCCACGGGCACCTATGGGACCGGCGGACCGGGTCCCTTTTGGTTCGGCGGGGGGCGGAGGTTGCGCAAAGAGCAGATCGAGGCGAAGCCCGCGGGCGGTTGGTCGTGCGAGGAGTAAATCGAGGCGAAGCATGCGAGCGATTTACCCAGGTTCGGGCCGCACGGATGCGTAAAACCCTACTCCTGCTTTGTGGATTGGTATTGATTTCTAGCTCGGGAGCGAGACCAAGCGTGAGTGTGTAGAATTGCTGAACCCCCTTCTACGTTGCCCCGGGCCTCCTTTTATATGCTCAAGGGGTTACCGACATAGGGCAACGGAGGGCAAAAGTGGAAAGGGTGCCGTGGGTAGGCACAGCTAGGTGCTGTAGTAGGCACAGCTACCCGCTACAATGTTATCATACCTAACCCTGACGGCAGGGGACAAGGGCATTAAATGCCCGTCTCTGTCGCCTAGACAGCACCGAAAGGGACCGCTAGGGACGCCACCGTCTTGCCACGATGGTTGTCTTGTCAGCGCCTGCGTGCCACCGCACGCCCCTAGCTGCGTAGCCTCCTGCCACGTACTCTTGGGAGGGGCCCCGGAGCGACACGTGGGTGGATGTGCTGGAGCGCGGGCGTGGAGTGGGGGCTTGCCGCGGCAAGCGCCTTGCCGCGGCCGTCGACTTGTCGCTTTCGGGAGCTTGTCGCTCACCGGGCCTTGTCGGGGCGCGTAGCGCGCCGCGGCAAGTTCCTTGGAATGCCTTGGATGGCCTTCCCGGCAAGCGCCTCTTGCCGGGGCCTTGGGACGCTTCTGATGGCCTTCCCGGCAAGCTCCTCTTGCCGGGGTCTTGCCTTCTTCCTGGCAAGCTCCTCTTGCCGGGGTCTTAGCTTGAGTACTTTGTTCTTGAATGGTCTTCAAAGCAGCCGCGGAGGGTCTTGGCGGTCACCCGGCAAGCCTTGCCGCGGGGATGCTGCGACTGCCCGTGCACAAGTTCGGGGTACTAAGGGTCCCCCTACTTTAGTACACCGACAGGAGCCCCCGGGCCTGGGCCAGACACGGTGCCGAGCGCTGTTGGGCCAGGCCCAAAACAGTGCACGGGCACGCGCGGCCTAGGTCACGCCGCGTATCTCTCCGCTTCCACCGCGCCCCCTCCCCGAACGGCACGCGCCGAATGCGGCGTCGTGGGAGAGGTCGTGGGGGTTTCTTCGTCTGGGAATGCGGAACGTCCGCCCCTTCCCCCTTTAAAAGCAGGGGAAACAGGGGCAGCTGGCCCATTCGCCCGTTGCCGTTCCCAATCTCAGAAATCTCCGCCGCTCCCTTGCCTCCCCAAAGCTGAGAGAGAGGGAGAGCAGTGCTCCGCCCCCCACCGCCACTAGCACCACCGGCGCCGTCGACCTCCTTCACTGCTTTCGCCATGGCCCCAAAAGCCAACAAGGGGAAGACCGTGAAGACGACTGAGGCGCAGCGGCTCGCGGCGCTGCGGAAGACGCGGGCCGTTTCCCCCCCAGGCTCGGCGCGAAGGAGCTGAGGGCGGACTATTCTCTGTTCTGGTCGGCGGAGACGCGCGCGCATCCGCGCACAAGGGTTCTCCCTGCCTCCGCCTGTAAGACTGCTCCAAATGGGTACGCCTTCTTCACGTTGTTCTTCTATTGCAGGCTCTGCCCGCCCTTCTCTGATTTCTTCTGCGACATCATGAACACCTATGGATTCCATCTCCTCGACTTCACTCCCAACGCCGTTCTGACGATGGCAGTTTTCGCGCATCTCTGCGAAAACTTTGTCGGAGTTCTTCCCAACGTAGCCCTCTTCCGCCATTTCTTCACTCCTCGAGTAGAGAGAGGAGAGCCTCTATCCGGTGGGATCGCCTGGATCTCGAGGATCGGCAAGAAGGAGACCTATCTGGAGGGAGAGTTCCGCGGCAAGTGGGAGGAGTGGAGGGCTGATTGGTGCTGGATTGTCGAGGAGAGTCCGCAGCCTTTCACCGCCCGGCACCAAACCCCGGTGGCGCGCGGCGACGACTGGAGCGACCTGGCCCCGGAGGACGACAGGCTGGGGATCGCCGTCACCAGGATCCTGCGCCTCCGGAACGCCGGGCTCACTGTCGGCGCGGTTGGCGCAGACTTCCTCCGCCGCCGCATCGCCCCCCTGCAAGAGCGGAGGAGGCCAACTTGGGAGTTCAAGAACGCGGCAGACATTATGAGGCTGCGGCCGGGCCTCAACTACAACTTCACAGTTCTGGAGCTCCATGCGATGCTACAGGAGCTGTTCAGATATGACCCCCAGCATCCCGAGGTGTTCAGGTTGCCGGGGGGCGTCGTGCCTTTGTGCAACAACTCCGCGCTCGACCGCATTCGTGCAATGATGCCGGAATGCGACTCGCACGGGATTGTGCCAACTTGGCAGGAGCCTGCCGACGAGGTCGTGCAGCAGTTCTTCGACGACTTGGTGGAAGTGGCAGTCCGTGCCGACGAGAAGGACGGCCTCACCCGTGACACCACTGACGCGGAGATGGCGCGCATCGCCACCAGGCTGGAGGAGGCGGCGGCAGCCGCAGCCGCGGGCGAGTTTGGGTTCATCACCGCGGAAGCAGACGCAGCAGAGGTGGCGAGCTGTGGCGAGCAAGGGGAGCCTGCCGGCAAGGAGGGGCTTGCCGGGCAAGACGCCGAGCCGGGCGAGCCTGCCAAAGATACGGGCAGCTCGCGGCAAATCGACTCCTCTTCCTTCTTGCCTCCGGACAGCCCACCAGAAGCAGAGCCCCCGACGCCGCCCAGAAGGCGCCTCCGCAAGGTTGGCAACGTGGCGGAGCGGCAAGCGGGTCAACAGTCGCCACGCCGCGTGACGCGCTCGACCACGGCAAACACCGTTGCCGCGGGAGCGCCTCATGCTATGACGGCAACTGGAGCGGGGTCCAGCCGGACCACCGCTTCGGTCCCTGCCGCTTCCCGTGCCGCGTCGACAGCCGGAGCGGGGTCTTCTCAGACCGCCACCACTGCTCCCGCTAAGCGGCCAAGGGAAGCTTCTCCTCCGCCTCCTCGCTCTGGGAGCGCGCCGAGCTTCGACTTCTCAGCGCTGAGCTCCGACGAGGAGGATGAAGAAGAGTAAGCTTCTCTTGCTGCACTCGCATTTCTTCGGTTTTTGCTGTTGTTCTTGTTTCTCAATTGCTTTTCCCTGAACCTGTTCCTTTTTAGGACTCTGGCCCAGAGAGCGGCAAAGAGAGCCAAGGCCCCGGCGGTCATCATCGAGGACGAGCCCACTGCGACAACAGGTGGCGCGCCCAAGACGACCTTGCCGGATCTGGCGACTTTCCTCCATGGCAGCCCCCGGCGTAAGTGTGTGAATTACTTTCCGCGGCGAGGCATGCATGGGTACTTGTCCTTCCTGATATCTGCTTGTTGACTTATGTAGGAGCAGAGCAGCCCCACCAGGAGCGTCCTGAGACAGCCCCCGACATGCCATCTGCTACAACTACGCTGCCAAGGGAAATTTCTCTGGCAAGAGATTCTCCGGCGAGGGACTCTCCGGCAAGAGGCGGTTCTCCGGCAAGGGGAAGCTCTCCGCCAAGGGACGGCTCCAGCGTTCCCCCAGCGGCGGAGACCACGGCCACCGAGCCCAGCGCAGGTAATCTTCTTGCTTCAAAGTTTCCCTTGGGTTCTTCTCTTCTTGATCTTCTTGAGTTCTTGCTGGATTTTGCTTGACTCTTTTCCCCTTCAACGGCCGTCAGATCCATCCGCTACGGAGCGGATGGAGACAGAGGTCGCCGCCGACGAAGCTGCCGGTGCTGGAGACGCTGCCGGCGCCGAGGCCGCCAAGGCTGGCGCCGCGGCGACTGGCGAGGGATCTGGCGATCGTACTGACGGCCCGGAGGCCACAGGAGCGCCAGACGCTACACCGACTGCCGACCCGTCTGCCGAAGCCGCTGCGCCAAGCACCGAGGAGCCCCAGCCGGGCGCTTACTTGAAGGCCGGCGAAGGCGTCTTCATCAACCTCCCCTGGGCGTCAAGCTCCAGGGCGCCGGTCGAGGGGGAGGTCTTCGACGGAGAAGTGCTCGCCTCCGCGGGGCTGAAGCTGGTCGATGCGCCAAGCGGCAGCAGCAACGAGCCCGAAGAAGAGCGGCTGCTGCGTAGGTTGATGTCGCTCTACCGCGCGCGACAAGCCAAGCTGGAGTCCCGCGAGGCGCTTGTCGCGAAGGCGGGAGCGGACATTGAGAAGCGCGCAGACGAGCTCGGGGGTTTCCACCGGGAAGCTCTCCGATCCCTGGCGGAGGAGCGGGAGCAGCTCGCTGAAGCGAAGAAGGCCTTTCTCCTCGAGAAGGCCGAAGCCGAAGAGCTGCAGCGGCTGGCCGCCGTGAAGCTAGCCGCGGAAGAGGGCGAGCTGGCGCAGCGGAAGGTCAACCTCGACGCTCACGAGGAGGAGCTTGCCGCGCGCGAGGAGAAGCTTAGCGGAGCCCTCAAGCAAGAGGAGGACGCTGCCGCCGCTGCCGAGGCTGCCAAAAAGGTGCTGGAGATGAAGGTGGTGCAGCTGGAAGCTGACCGCAAAGCATATGGCGAAGAGCTCAGCGCCGCCAAGAACTCCAACGCCGCCCTCGAGTCGAGACTGGTCGCTTTGACCAAGGCGCTGGACGGCGCCAAGGAGCGGGAGGCGGCCCTGAAGAAGGAGATCGATGCCGACAAGGCGTTACTGGAGAGTGCTGCCACCACCCAAAACGCCTTTAGGGATACGGTGGAGCACTGGACGGAGAGCCTCGTGAACGCCGCCGGGGACATCGATAAGGAGCCGGCGCAGCTGGGGGTGGAGGACTTCGGGTACTCCTCCGACGAGAACCTCCAACCTAGCGCCAAGCTTACTATGTTCTTCCAAGGCGTGGCGACGGCGCTCCAGTGGCTCCGGGATGAGATCCCGAAGCGGTTGGCCGACGAGTCGCGCGAGATCTGTGCGGGAGCCCTTCAGAAGGTGTTGATGAAGGTGGCCTTCCGCAATCCAGGCCTCCGCCTCCACAACGTCCTCAGATCCTTGCCGCCTGATATTGATCAGGAAGAACTCAAGGCCCTTGTCACACCCATTGTGGGCAAGGTGAGCGGGATCAAGAGGGTCGAAGGCGACCGCGTCGACTAGGTCGCCGGCTCCCTTCTTTCCTTGTCGCTGCTAGCTATGTCATAGAAAACATTTATCAGAGCTGCGACAAGCTATTTTGTAATATAACTTTCTTCTAGGTAGCCATTGCAATGTTATTCCCTTTACTTGACTCCTCCCTTTGTATGTTTTCGCCCTACGCTTTTAGGGAACTTGCCGGTGCAGGCACCCGAACCGCGAGCGCTGGGCGCGGACTTGGCGGTGCCGCTACCGGCAAGAAACCTTGTCGCAGCCAGTTGCAGCTCACTTAAGTTGCTGAGCGGGGCTCGAAGCAAAGTAAGGGTGCGGCTAGTTAAGCAACTAGCCGCAGCTAACTTACGTTGTTGAGCAGGCTCAAAACAATGCAAGGGCGCGGCTAGTGTAGCAACTAGCCGCGGCTCACCTAATGTTGTTGAGCGAGCTCGAAACAACGCAAGGGCGTAGCCAGCTACGAGTTGGCTCCTCCGCGCACAGGTTTCCCATACAAAGTGCAGTCGTTCAAGGGAGATAACTTGAAATTTAAAAAGTTTGGCTGCTCAAACTTTGGCAACTTAGCTTTTCTGTCGTTTGCTTCCCGGCAAGACGAAATCCTTGAACGACGCCTGGTCCATACCCTTTTCTTCTCCCTTCCCCCCCGGCAAGCTTGTGGTCGGGGGAACCTTTCTTTCCTTGGAAGAAAAGAAAGAAGAGAAAATAAAGGTATAGAGCCTTGCGGCTCGTTATCGCTTACCGTAGGGTTGGTGCTGCACAAATGTCAGATCATACATGCCATAAAATAGAAAGCATAGAATCGACAAAATGCGCGGAGCACGCGAGCTCTGCTTGTGCACGGGGTCTGCGCCCGGCTTTGTACAAAGGATTACATGCAACAGCGGCAAGACTCTGTACAAAATGGTGGTTGCCGAACAGGGTCCGACAACCGCGCCCTACGGGTAAAACTTACGAAGAGGCTCAATGCTCCAGGAGTTGCTCACTGGAAAGCCGTCTTCGGTCTCAAGGCGGACAGCGCCAGGCCTAGTGACTCGTTTCACCCGGTAAGGGCCTTCCCATTCCGGCGTCGACTTTTGTATGTTTTTACCCTACGCTTTTAGGGAACTTGCCGGTGCAGGCACCCGAACTGCGAGCGCTGGGCGCGGACTTGGCGGTGCTGCTACCGGCAAGAAACCTTGTCGCAGCCAGCTGCAGCTCACTTAAGTTGCTGAGCGGGGCTCGAAGCAAAGTAAGGGCGCGGCTAGTTAAGCAAGTAACCGCAGCTAACCTACGTTGTTGAGCAGGCTCAAAACAATGCAAGGGCGCGGCTAGTGTAGCAACTAGCCGCGGCTCACCTAATGTTGTTGAGCGAGCTCGAAACAACACAACGGCGCAGCCAGCTACGAGTTGGCTCCTCCGCGCACAGGTTTTCCATACAAAGCGCGGCCGTCCAAGGGAGATAACTTAAAAATTAGAGATCTAGTTGCTCAGGCTTTGGCAACTTATCTGTTCTGGGTATGTCGACGTGCATGGTGGTCTTGGGCGCTCCGAGATCCACCAGCTCGATCTTGATCCAGCGGGTGCATGGTACCGTGAGTACCATGACGCTGTCGGTCCCGCGCCTCCTGAGATGGGCGCGGTGCATGCACGGACGCCGAGGTCTTGGAGTGCGCCCGGTCGTTGTGGGAGCCGGCCACGCCGCCGATGGGCAGCGCAGCCTTGCCCTGGGACCTGGCAGCACCGTGAGTTCCCTCGTCGATGTGTGCCCTTCCGCCGACGCCTGCCCCTCCATCCGTTTGCTCCGGCGGTGGGTGGCTCGGCGCGGACGGAGCAGCCGCCTCCGAAACTTTCTTCTTCGGTGGCATGTTGATGAAGATGGCGAGGATCGATGAAGAAGATGAAGATCTGGCTCGCGAGAATGCCGGATCTGATTCACACAACTTCGACGCCCCCTACCTGGCGCGCCAGAGATGCCGGGGTTTCTGATCCACGGGCACCTATGGGACCGGCGGACCGGGTCCCTTTTGGTTCGGCGGGGGGCGGAGTTTGCGCAAAGAGCAGATCGAGGCGAAGCCCGCGGGCGGTTGGTCGTGCGAGGAGTAAATCGAGGCGAAGCACGCGAGCGATTTACCCAGGTTCGGGCCGCACGGATGCGTAAAACCCTACTCCTGCTTTGTGGATTGGTATTGATTTCTAGCTCGGGAGCGAGACCAAGCGTGAGTGTGTGGAATTGCTGAACCCCCTTCTACGTTGCCCCGGGCCTCCTTTTATATGCTCAAGGGGTTACCGACATAGGGCAACGGAGGGCAAAAGTGGAAAGGGTGCCGTGGGTAGGCACAGCTAGGTGCTGTAGTAGGCACAGCTACCCGCTACAGTGTTATCATACCTAACCCTGACGGCAGGGGCAAGGGCATTAAATGCCCGTCTGTGTCGCCTAGACTGCACCGAAAGGGACCGCTAGGGATGCCACCATCTTGCCACGATGGTTGTCTTGTCAGCGCCTGCGCGCCACCGCACGCCCCTAGCTGCGTAGCCTCCTGCCACGTGCGCTTGGGAGGGGCCCCGGAGCGACACGTGGGTGGATGTGCTGGAGCGCGGGCGTGGAGTGGGGGCTTGCCGCGGCAAGCGCCTTGCCGCGGCCGTCGACTTGTCGCTTCCGGGAGCTTGTCGCTCACCGGGCATTGTCGGGGCGCGTAGCGCGCCGCGGCAAGTTCCTTGGAATGCCTTGGATGGCCTTCCCGGCAAGCGCCTCTTGCCGGGGCCTTGGGACGCTTTTGATGGCCTTCCCGGCAAGCTCCTCTTGCCGGGGTCTTGCCTTCTTCCCGGCAAGCTCCTCTTGTCGGGGTCTTAGCTTGAGTACTTTGTTCTTGAATGGTCTTCAAAGCAGCCACGGAGGGTCTTGGCGGTCACCCGGCAAGCCTTGCCGCGGGGATGCTGCGACTGCCCGTGCACAAGTTCGGGGTACTAAGGGTCCCCCTACTTTAGTACACCGACATGTAGCCACACTCAGTTCAACTAAAGTTGGAGAAACTGACACTCGCCAGCCACCTATGTGCAAAGCACGTCGGTAGAACCAGTCTCGCGTAAGCGTACGCGTAATGTCGGTCGAACCAAAGTATGACATGCTGGTAAGCAATATGACTTGTATCGCCCACAACTCACTTGTGTTCTACTCGTGCATATAACATCTATGCAATAACCTGGCTCGGATGCCACTATTGGGGAACATAGTAATTTCAAAAAAAAATCCTATGCACACGCAAGATCATGGCGATGCATAGCAACGAGAGGGAAGAGTATCGTCCACATACCCTCGTAGACCAGAAGCGGAAGCGTTATGAGGACACGGTTGATGTAGTCGAACGTCTTCATGATCCGGCCGATCCAAGTACCGAACACACGACACCTCCAAGTTCAGCACACGTTGAGCTCGATGACGTCCCATGAACTCCGATCCAGCAGAGTTTCACGGGAGAGTTCCTCAGCACGATGGCGTGATGACGGTGATGATGTTGCTACCGACGCAGGGCTTCGCCTAAGCACCGCTACGATATGATCGAGGTGGATTATGGTGGAGGGGGGCACCGCACAAGGATAAGGGATCAATGATCAACGTGTGTGTCTATGGGGTGCCCCCTGGCCACGTATATAAAGGAGCAAAGGGAGGGGGCCGGCGGCCACATAGGGTGCGCCCCAAGGGGGGAATCCTACTCCTACTAGGAGTAGGTTCCCCCTTTCCTAGTCCAACAAGGAGGGGAAGGAAATAGGAGGAGAGGAGAAGGAAAGAGGGGGCCGGCCCCCGAAGCCCTAAACCAATTCGGTTTGGGCCTAGGGGGGCGCACCCCACACTTCCTTGTTGTCCTCTATTTCCACTAAAGCCCATGAAGGCCCATTGACCCTCCCGGTGAATTCCCGTAACTCTTCAGTACTCCCAAAAATACCTGAATCACTCGGAACCTTTCCGATGTCCGAATATAGTCGTCCAATATATCAGTCTTTACGTCTCGACCATTTCGAGACTCCTCGTCATGTTCCCGATCTCATCCGGGACTCCGAACTACCTTCGGTACATCAAAACAAATAACTCATAATACAAATCGTCACAGAACGTTAAGCGTGCGGACCCTACGGGTTCGAGAACTATGTATACATGACTGAGACACATCTCCGGTCAATAACCAATAGCGGAACCTGGATGCTCATATTGGCTCCTACATATTCTATGAAGATCTTTATCGGTCAAACCGCATAACAACATACATTGTTCCTTTGTCATCGGTATGTTACTTGCCCGAGATTCGATCGTCAGTATCTTAATACCTAGTTCAATCTCGTTACTGGTAAGTCTCTTTACTCGTTCCGTAATGCATCATCCCGCAACTAACTTATTAGTTACATTTCTTGCAAGGCTTACAGTGATGTGCATTACCGAGAGGGCCCAGAGATACCTCTCCGACAATCGTAGTGACAAATCCTAATCTTGATCTATGCCAACTCAACAAGTACCATCGGAGACACCTGTAGAGCACCTTTATAATCACCCAGTTTTGTTGTGACGTTTGGTAGCACACAAAGTGTTCCTCCGGTATTCGGGAGTTGCATAATCTCATAGTCATAGGAACATGTATAAGTCATGAATAAAGCAATAGCAACAAACTAAACGATCAAGTGCTAAGCTAACGGAATGGGTCAAGTCAATCACATCATTCTCTAATGACGTGATCCCATTAATAAAATGACAACTCATGTATATGGTTAGGAAACATAACCATCATTGATTCAACGAGCTAGTCAAGTAGGGGCAAACTAGTGACACTCTGTTTGTCTATGTATTCACACATGTACTAAGTTTCCGGTTAATGCAATTCTAGCATGAATAATAAACATTTATCATGATATAAGGAAATAAATAATAACTTTATTATTGCCTCTAGGGCATATTTCCTTCAGACCCTCCGCAGCAGATCTGCACCTGTAAGTTTCCGCCTTCTCATACCTTAGATCCGCACTAGGGTTTGCGATCTTCTCTGTGTTCTTCGTAGTTCGTCGTAGTTCATCTTCCAGTCTATACCACGAGCTTCTTTGATCTGAAAACGACATTAAACCAATGCGGTAGTCGTTTTATTTCTACTTTTGATATCAGTAGATCCCCTTTTCTGGAAGAAAAATCTTGTGCAAGCTCATGAACTCATGTGTACTGATTTTTAGGTCTAGATTTATTTTTCCTTTCCTGAACAACCTTTGATCCAAAATAATAGCTGCAGCTTGTGAAACTTGTTTATCTTAGTACTTACCCAACTTTCCGTTGCTGGCAACTCTTGAATATCTTTATTCATGGCGGCTTACCATGCCGGCTTATTTTTCCTTCATATACCATTAGCCCTTATTTAAGCCGCCATTATACATCTGTACTGCAATCATTAGCTTGTAATTCCACCAATTAATTTGAGCCGACAAATTACTTCCTTTTAGATTGTCTTTTCGCCATGCCGCCGAAGACGACGACAGTTTGCAACCGGGTCACTTCCACAATCACTGAGGATACTCTAAAGGATTTTATCACTGTCGGATATTTACCAGAGAAGAGCATCATGTCTCACCGCGCCCCTGACCCGGCCGAAGAAAGACCTCAGCCAAAGGATGGTGAAATCATTGTCTTCACTGATCATATGAACTGGGGCTTTTTTCCGCCTGACTCAAAATTCTTTAGAGATGTTCTGCATTTTTTCAAGCTTCATCCGCAAGACATTGGACCCAATTCCATATCAAACATCTGTTACTTCCAAGTTTTCTGCGAGGTTTATCTTCAAGAAGAACCTACTGTTGAACTCTTCAGAGAATACTTCTATTTGAACCGCCAGAATGAGTACACCAATGGCCCCAGCTTGGAACTTGGCGGGATTTCGATTCAGCGTAGATGGGATGTTGTCTTTCCTCTAGTAGTCTTACCAAGGCATCCCAAGGACTGGAACCAAACCTGGTTCTATAGCAAATACACGTCGCCGGCTGATGAAAAACCAATGCCGGGTTATCGCGCTGAGCGTCTTAACGCTAAATATTTACTCCCTGATAAACTTTCTGCCGCTGAACGCAAAAAACGTGTCCCAACAATCAAAAGGGTTCAAGCCTTGCTGGGAAATGGCTTAACTGGACTTGACTTGATCCGATGTTGGATCGCATGGCGGATCATCCCTCTGAGCTGCCGATCTGACTTGATGTGCAACTATACTGGAGGACTAGACGATCCATTACGTCATAGCTCCCTATGTTTGACCGAAGAAGCCATTGTTGAAATGGCGACCACCCTCGTCAATAGAAAATATGAAGACTGCAGCAAAGTAGGGTTGAATCCTTTCTGCAAGCTTAACCCGGCACCAGAGGTAAATCCTCTTGATTCCTTTTTCCTCAGTAGTTAAGTATTTGCATGAGTTTCAACATGCTATTTTTCTACATGCTAAATCTGACTTTTGGAAGGCCAAATATGATCATGAGGCTGCCAAAAAAGCTAGAGCCGCTGCAATAGCCGCCAAGAAAACCGCAAGAAAATCTAAGAAGAAAACAAGTGCTTCTGACTTATTCAAGTTGGATGACATCTCTGAGTCGGAGGTAGCCCTTGACTCTCTTGGCCTGCTTTTTAACAACCTTATTGACACTGACTATTATCAGGAGGACATGGGGGCCAGCCAGGCAGTTGAAGAAGAGGTAACTATTATTTCCTCCGACTCAGAACCTTTACCAAGGTAGAAACTTCGGCGGGTAACCCGGGAAGTAAGGTTTTCACACCCCTTGGCTTACTTAGATCCTCATTTTCTTTTGAAAAAAATAGCAACATGAGAGCCGCCGTCAGACCCGGACCAGTGGAGACGATGAGTTACCCTCCGGCTTACCGAAAACCCCTCGGAAACGCCAAAATGAGGTTCTTTTAAATCTTAACTCTGATGAACGAGTCACTTTTATAAGTCACTCAACTATAATTCCACTTTTGCAGGAGATTGCTCGTTCCTTCTCTGGTGATTCTTCACAAACTCAGCTGTCGGCTTTTAAGACCGCCCTGGGTAAAGATAATTATCCTTCTTCTGCACCTTTATGCCCGTATCGTTATACTGACTCATCAAATTCTTCTTAGTGGTCAAGTAAGGCCCAAGAAAGCAAAAGTGGCAAAACCGGTTGAGGATCAAAAAGCCGCTGAACCGGCGCAGCCGACTCTTGCCCCGGAACAAACTGAAGCACCGGAAGACCCTGCTATCAACGTTCAATCAGATCTTCCTGAGCCGTCTGTTGATGAAACCGTTCTTAATCCATCCACCGCTGAACCGTCAAGCTCAGCTAACCCGCCAGAGACTTATGACAATGATGTTTTAATCACTAGTACCAGATTCGTTGAACCGGGTAATCCGACTGTGCTGGCAAGACACTCCGCAAAGCAAGAAGTCATGGAGAGGTAGAAAGTGAGGTTTGATGTCTCCCACTACGCTCATCTGGGTATTGGTGAAGTACTATCTGGCTATCTTAGCCAAGTCAACTCCAGCCGTGATTCAGAGATTGAAATGGTCAAACAGATGTACCAAAAATATGATGTATGTTCTCCGGTTTATATAAGTTATGTACCCTGGTAGCCCCCAAGTCTGCGGAGTATGATAAGAGTGAATGATCTGTAGAATTTTAATAGACTTATAAGCTTTTGCCTTAGACTCCTTCCGATTCCCGGCTTACAACCAAACCAGATGCTGATAGTTTTTCAATTTGCATGTGTAGTCCCCAAGGGCCGGTTTAATCAGTATGAATGAGCCGGTCCTATTAGCCAATATGTAAGAGACAAATACTTTGACTAGATATCCTTATGATCTAGCTGAGGCTATCAATAACATATCCGACTTACCTTTGGTAGGAAAAATAGCAAAATGCATTAGCCCCCAAGTGCCAAGTGGTCTTGCTTGCAAAGCACTTCGGACTTCTGGAAAAAATCCAATTCCTTTGACAATAAAATTGCGCTGACAGACATTAGCCCCCAAGTGCCAGGTGTTATTGCTTGCAAAGCACTTGGGACTTGCTTTTTATAATCCGCCATGAAACTAAACAACCTTATTCTGTGTACAGGCTGCAACCGCAGAACTGGCATCCCAATTGTCTGAAGGCAA
Source organism: Triticum urartu (assembly GCF_056163025.1). Lineage (NCBI taxonomy): Eukaryota > Viridiplantae > Streptophyta > Magnoliopsida > Poales > Poaceae > Triticum > Triticum urartu. The sequence goes on along the minus strand of NC_141879.1, from coordinate 142,736,755 downwards.
GACCCGGCTGTCGACTCAGGAGACTGAAACAAAGAAAACTGAATCCAAACTCCAATTGAGTGTGTCTGAAGCAGAGAAACTGAAGACCAATTTTAGTGCAGAGAAAAAGGCTTGGGCCGATGAGAAGACTGCCCTGACGCAGCATGCCGAAACGGCCGAGGCGGCTCTAAAAGAAGTTACCATTGAACTCATCGGTTTAAAGAACCGTGTGTCTCAGATGGTTTCTACAATCTTCGGTAAATCACCTTATTACTTACTCAAAGTCTATATTTGTCACCATAATGTAAGCCACCTACTTAACTCATTGGGAAAACTTCATAGGTCCCCGGAGCAGCAATCTGAGTCAACATAGTCTGATAAAGCTCAAGGAGGTTTACACTCTTGTGGAGCAATTGTATACTGGAGCTCAGCGAGCTCTTGCCATTATCTCCCCAGCGAACCAAGGACCAAACTTATTGAGTGATGTCTTGAAGAAGTTGTCCATCTTACCCGCCAGTTTTCAGGAAGTCAAACGTTCTTGTGCGAGAGCCAAAGACGTAACTGCTTTGAGCCGCTCCAAAGCCTGGGTACCGGAGTTAGACCCGACAGACGTAGCCAGGGGGTACCCCAACTTTAAGGAAGATGGAAGTCCCTTCAACTAAGAAGACTTTGCTGCATGTGTGAAAGAGATTTGTCCTCATGCCACCATCATTGCTGAAGAAACCAATCTCACCAAGTATCAGCCGGGTTTTGATGCAGAAAATAAGAAGATGTCCACTCCTTCATATAAAGTGACGGACTTAATCCCGCCGATTCGAAAGCACACTTCCTCTCCTGAAATTGACCCATCTGGTCTGATTGATGATGAGGCTGAGTTCGTCGCCCTTCATGGCTTTGATTGGTCCAAACCCAATTTCCAAACGGTGGAGGAGGACGAACCGACAAGGGATGAGCCGCAACCATCTAGTCAACCCGGCCAGGATTCATGAACCGGCTCCAGTTTATCATCTGCTATGTGCGAGAGTAAAAATAGTATTATCCTTTTGGGCTCCAAGCGCCTTGTAATAGGCTAGCTTAAAACTTCATGTTCTGCTTATGCCATCGTGCATATTGTGCTGCGTACAACACCTTTGTCCGTCATGTGAAGATATGCTTTACATCCCTTACAATATCAGTACTATTGAATCTGTTCCTGCATGCAATATATAAAAATTGTCCTGGCGGTTTATCGCCGGACGGGTCATAACGCCCAATACACAACCATGGAAACCAACATAACTGTGTAATTAAGGCTGGATGCAAGAATAATCAACATGAAATATTTCATTCCTATGACATTGAATTATATTGGTGTCTTACCACAGGGTGGGTCATAATATCTTACATACGACCATTAAAATTGAAATAAGAGACACATATAAGCCTGTTATGAATTTTAACTTTGAAACACAATGGCAATATCATACCTGTGATTTTGAATTTGCACTGCCGGTTCATGTGACCTGAATAGTAAGGGTGATAACCCAATCTTTTAGAAGCCAACACTTCCATATGTATGATGATTGTCATACACTGGCGATTTATCGTCAAAAAACCAAGTCGGGTTAAATTGAAACCATACTTATACTTAGATCTAGACGAAAAGCCGTAGAATAAAAAACAAAGATTGTTTTTCAAAAACGTAAGCCAAATAAAAAGAAAAATTTGGAGGCTTCTTATTCGAATACGATCAGTAAACCGGATCAAAGGGGTTAAGCTAGGATTCGAATATGATCGTGTAGCCCCCGGTGGCTTTGACATTGCGCCGATCGAGAGGGTACCGACAGCTATGTTCTCTTTGGTTCGAATAGGACCTATGTTTGAACAGGAAGCCCCCAAATGACCTTGAGAATTTTTTAACGGCTTTGATTGGAATACGATCAAAGTCGAACCCAAAAGGGATTAAGCTATGATTCGAATACGATCAAGAAGCCCCCAAGTGAGTTTGGCATTCTGCCGATCAAGAGGGTACCGACAGCTATGTTCTCTTTGGTTCGAATACGACCTATGTTTGAACAGGAAGCCCCCAAATGATCATATGGTTTAATGACTAGATTCGAATACGATCATGAGTCGGACCAAAGGGTTAAGCTGGATTTGAACACAATTGATATGTCTCCGTCGTATCTACTTTTCCAAACACTTTTGCCCTTGTTTTGGACTCTAACTTGCATGATTTGAATGGAACTAACCCAGACTGACGCTGTTTTCAGCAGAATTACCATGGTGTTATTTATGTGCAGAAACAAACGTTCTCGGAATGACCTGAAACTTCATGGAGCAACTTTTTGGAAAATATAAAAAATACCTGCAAAAGATGAAGGCAAGGGGCCCACCACCTGTCCATGAGGGTGGGGGCGCGCCTGCCCCCTAGGGCGCGCCCCCTACCTCGTGGGCCCCCTGGTGCCTCTCCGACTCCAACTCCAACTCTATATATTGTGTTTCAGGGAGAAAAAAATCAGGGAGAAGAATTCATCGCGTTTTACGATACGGAGCCGCCGCCAAGCCCTAAAACCTCTCGGGAGGGCTGATCTGGAGTCCGTTCGGGGCTCCGGAGAGGGGAATCCGTCGCCATCGTCATCATCAACCATCCTCCATCACCAATTTCATGATGCTCACCGCCGTGCGTGAGTAATTCCATCGTAGGCTTGCTGGACGGTGATGGGTTGGATGGGATCTATCATGTAATTGAGTTAGTTTTGTTAGGGTTTGATCCCTAGTATCCACTATGTTCTGAGATTGATGTTGCTATGACTTTGCTATGCTTAATGCTTGTCACTAGGGCCCGAGTGCCATGATTTCTTCATATCTGGACCTATTATGTTTTCATCAATATATGAGTGTTCTTGATCCTATCTTGCAAGTCTATAGTCACCTATTATGTGTTATGATCCGTTAACCCCGAAGTGACAATAATCGGGATACTTACCGGTGATGACCGTAGTTTGAGGAGTTCATGTTTTCACTATGTGTTAATGCTTTGTTACGGTACTCTATTAAAAGGAGGCCTTAATATCCCTTAGTTTCCGTAAGGACCCCGCTGCCACGGGAGGGTAGGACAAAAGATGCCATGCAAGTTCTTTTCCATAAGCACGTATGACTATGTTCGGAATACATGCCTACATTATATCAATGAACTGGAGCTAGTCCTGTGTCACCCTAGGTTATGACTGTTACATGATGAACCGCATCCGGCATAATTCTCCATCACCGATCCATTGTCTACGAGATTTCCATATATTGTTCTTCGCTTATTTACTTTCACGTTGCTATTGTTATCATCACTACAAAATACCAAAAACATTACTTTTACTATTGTTACCTTTTGCTACCGTTACCACTACTATCATATTACTTTGCTACTAAATACTTTGTTGCAGATACTAAGTTTCCAGGTGTGGTTGAATTGACAACTCAGCTGCTAATACTTGAGAGTATTCTTTGGCTCCCCCTGTGTCGAATAAATAAATTTGGGTTGAATACTTTACCCTCAAAAACTGTTGCGATCCCCTATACTTGTGGGTTATCAACAATCAGCCCCCAATTGGTCATTTTGAAATTATAATGATGAAGACATATGATTATTGAGGATGAAAAGGACAGAGGTCCTACTTTATTACTTATCATGATATATACAACGTCAAAATATGTACATCATGAGAGCCGGTGGCTCAAGTATAGTAAGGCCGAAGATGAGCGATATTCCACGGTCGGCGGGTCTCTTCCTCCGACTTACGTGAGTCTTTGTGCTCTCGAATATCAATAAGGTAGTATGACCCGTTGTTCAAGTTCCTACTGACCACAAAAGGTCCTTCCCAAGGTGGGGATAACTTGTGTGCATCAGTTTGATCCTGGATGAGCCGGAGCACCAAGTCACCTTCTTGAAAGGTTCTGGACTTAACTCGGCGGCTGTGATAACGGTGCAGGTCCTGTTGGTAAATCACCGAGCGGGCTGCTGCTAAGTCACGCTTTTCATCTAACAGGTCAAGTGCATCCTGAAGGGCTTGTTCGTTATCAGTCTCAATGTAAGCCGCCACGCGGGGCGAGTCATGACGGATGTCACTAGGTTGGACTGCCTCTGCTCCGTAAACCATGAAGAAAGGCGCATAACCTGTAGACCCTTTGGGCTAGTATTGATACTCCATATCACAAAGGGTAACTCCTCCACCCAACAACCCGGCGTCCGTTGTAAAGGAACCATAAGCCGGGGTTTGAGACCTTTCAAGATTTCCTGATTGGCTCTTTCAGCTTGTCCATTGGATTGGGGGTGACTACTGATGAAACATCAAGCCAGATATGCTCACATTGGCAAAATTCCTCCATAGCACCCTTGGACAGATTAGTACCATTATCAGTTATAATGCTGTGTGGAAAACCAAAATGAAAGATCGCCTTTTTCATGAATTGAACCGCCATGGCGGCATCACACTTACTAACTAGCTCTTCCTCAACCCACTTTGTGAATTTGTCAACTGCCACCAGAAGGTGTGTCTTTTTATCTTTGGATCTTTTGAAAGGTCCAACCATGTCGAGCCCCCAGACCGCAAATGGCCAAGCAATTGGAATCATCCATAATTATTGAGCCAGCACGTGTGCCCGTCGTGAGAATTTCTGACAACCATCACACCTACTGACCAGATCCTCCGCATCAGCGTGAGCCGTCAGCCAGTAAAAACCATGACGGAAGACTTTGGCTACAAGGGAGTTTGAACCGGCATGATGGCCACAATCTCCTTCATGAATTTCATGAAGAATTTCTTGACCTTCCTCAGGAGAGACACAGCGTTGAAACACCCTTGTGACACTGCGATGATGCAACTCACCATTGGCAATTGTCATTGATTTAGACCGCCGGGTTATCTGTCTAGCCAAAGTTTCATCCTCAGGCAACTTGCCCCGGGTCATATAAGCCAAATATGGCATTGTCCAATCTGGGATGACGTGAAGAGCCGCCACCAATTGTGCTTCCAAGTCTGGAACAGCCAAGTCTTCCTCCGTAGGCAACTTGACAGAAGGGTTATGCAGAACATCTAAGAAAGTGTTAGGTGGCACCGGCTTACGCTGAGACCCCAACCGGCTTAAAGCATTAGCTGCTTCATTCTTTCTGCGATCAATGTGTTCCACTTGGTAACCCTTGAAGTGTCCAGCAATGGCATCAACTTCACGATGATAAGCCGCCATGAGAGGATCTTTGGAATCCCACTTGTCTGATACTTGCTGAGCCACCAAATCTGAGTCACCAAAGCACCTTACCCGGCTCAAGCTCATCTCCTTAGCCATCCGAAGACCATGGAGCAAAGCCTCATACTCAACTGCATTGTAAGTACAGGGAAACATCAACCGTAGCACATAACAAAATTTGTCACCTCGAGGGGAAGCTAAAACAACTCCAGCCCCCGAGCCCTCTAATTGCCTGGACCCATCAAAATGAATAGTCCAATATGTGTTGTCCGGCTTCTCTTCAGGCATCTGCAGCTTTGTCCAATCGTTGATGAAGTGCACCAGTGCTTGAGACTTGATAGCAGTGTGTGGCACATACTTTAAGCCATGAGGCCCAAGTTCAATGGCCCACTTGGCAACTTGTCATGTGGCTTCTCTATTTTGAATGATATCTCCTAAAGGAGCAGAACTAACCACAGTGATGTGATGACCCTGAAAATATTGCTTAAGTTTCCGGCTCGCCATGAACACCCCATAAACAAGTTTCTGCCAATGTGGATATCTCTGTTTGGACTCAATAAGCACCTCACTGACGTAGTAAACCGGCCATTGAACCGGATATTCCTTGCCAGCCTCCTTGCGCTCTACTACCATGGCAACACTAACAGCACGTGTGTTAGCAGCCACATATAACAATAATGGCTCCTTATCAATAGGAGCAGCAAGGACTGACGGCTCAACGAGTTGTCTCTTTATATCTTCAAAGGCGGTGTTAGCAGTATCACTCACGACAAAATCGTCTGTCTTCTTCATCATTTGATATAGCGGTATGGCCTTCTCACCTAACCGGCTTAAAGCAGCAATACGACCCGCCAAACGCTGAACATCATTGGTGCACGCCGGCTTAGCCAAAGATGTGATTGCTTTGATATTCTCCGGGTTAGCCTCAATGCCTCTGTTAGAAACCAAAAAACCCAAAAGCTTGCCCGCTAGTACTCCGAAAACACACTTGGCCGGGTTAAGCATCATCTTGTAGACCCGGAGGTTATCAAAGGTTTCCTTTAGATCATCTATCAAGGTCTCCTTCTCTCCGGACTTTACCACAATATCATCCACATAAGCATGAACATTGCGCCCAATCTGATTGTGAAGACAGTTATGCAAACATCGCTGATAAGTCGCCTGGGCACTCTTAAGCCCAAAAGGCATAGACACATAGCAGAAGGCTCCAAACGGAGTAACAAAAGTTGTCTTCTCCTGGTCCTTAACTGCCATCTTGATCTGATGATAACCAGAATAAGCATCCAAAAAGCTCAAACGCTCACAACCCGCCGTAGCATCAATGATTTGATAAATACGAGGGAGAGCGAATGGATCGGCCGGACAAGCCTTGTTTAAGTCCATGTAATCCACACACATACGCCAGGTGCCATTCTTTTTAAGCACGAGGACCGGGTTAGCCAACCATTCTGGATGAAAAACTTCAATAATGAACCCGGCCGCCAAGAGCCGAGCCGCTTCCTCACCAATGGCCTTGCGCCTCTCCTCATTGAACCGCCGAAGAAACAACTTGACCGGCTTAAATTTTTGATCAATATTGAGAGTGTGCTCAGCAAGTTCTCTTGGTACACCCGGCATGTCAGAAGGTTTCCATCCAAAGATGTCCCGGTTCTCACAGATGAACTTGATGAGCGCGCTTTCCTATTTGGGATCCATATTAGCACTGATACTGAACTGCTTAGGTGAGTCCCCTGGAACAAAATCGACAAGCTTGGTGTCATCAGCCGATTTAAACTTCAGCACTGGCTCATGTTCTGTAGTCGGCTTTTTCAAAGACGTCATGTCCGTCGGGTCAACATTGTCCTTGTAGAACTTCAACTCTTCTGTTGCACAAAGAGAATTCAGCATAAGCAGCATCCCCTTCCTCACATTCCAAGGCTATCTTCCGACTCCCATGCAGTGTGATGGTGCCCTTATGACCCGGCATTTTAAGATGCAAATAAACATAACACGTCTGTGCCATAAACTTGGCATAAGCCGGTTGTCCAAACAGGGGTTGATACGGGCTCTTGATTTTGACCACCTCAAAAGTTAACTTCTCGGCCCTAGAATCATGCTCATCTCCAAAGGCTACTTCCAGTTCAAGCTTACCCACTGGGTACGCCGACTTACCAGGAACCACTCCATGGAAAACAATGTTGGACGTCTTAAGATTTTTGTCAGTCAGCCCCATGCGACGGAAAGTCTCATAATAGAGGATGTTGATACTACTGCCTCCGTCCATGAGTACCTTACTGAATTTATATCCACCAACCTGAGGTGCCACCACCAAGGCCAGGTGACCCGGATTGTCAACCCGGGGAGGATGATCTTCCCTACTCCACAGAATAGGCTGCTCAGACCATCTCAAATAACGAGGGACTGCTGGATCAACAACATTTACAGCCCTCTTGTCGGTGTCAAAACCGGCGAATCTCGGGTAGGGGGTCCCGAACTGTGCGTCTAAGGCGGATGGTAACAGGAGGCAGGGGACACGATGTTTTACCCAGGTTCGGGCCCTCTTGATGGAGGTAAAACCCTATGTCCTGCTTGATTTATTCTTGATGATACGAGTATTACAAGAGTTGATCTACCACAAGATCGGAGAGGCTAAACCCTAGAAGCTAGCCTATGGTATGATTGTATGTTGTCCTACGGACTGAAACCCTCCGGTTTATATAGACACCGGAGGGGGCTAGGGTTACACAAGGTCGGTTACAAAGGAGGAGATATCCATATCCGTACTGCGTAGCTTGCCTTCTACGCCAAGTAGAGTCCTATCCGGACACGGGACGAAGTCTTCAATCTCGTATCTTCATAGTCCAACAGTCCAGCCAAAGGATATAGTCCGGCTGTCCGGAGACCCCCTAATCCAGGACTCCCTCAGTAGCCCCTGAACCAGGCTTCAATGACGATGAGTCCGGCGCGCAGTGTTGTCTTTGGCATTGCAAGGCGGGTTCCTCCTCCGGATACACCACAGAAGAGTTTGAATAAAAGGATAGTGTTCGACCCTGCAAAATACGTTCCACATACCACCATAGAGAGAATAATATTTCCACAAATCTAATCTGCTGACACGTTTTGGTAACATGACATCATGCCATGGCTCGGTGATTATTTGAACCGTTTTTCTTTAACTAGCCCCGCACATAACGCGAGGCAGTTTCTTGACACGTCTTGTCAAAGCAGAGATCGTGTCCCCCTTATTACGGGATTCTCATCAATACGGGCATGGGTAACCCAACCATGCCATCAATTACGCTGCTTGAGGGATAAGGGAGTTTACCAGGCTAGTGGGGGCACATAGTTTCGGCCGCCCTTATAAAGGGATAAGGTTTAACCTTTTTCTACCCATGCTTTCTTCCTCCTTGCTCATCCGTCCTTGCGCACTCGAGCTCCAACGCCCAAGTCCACATCCTTCTCCTCAACCTTCTCCAAACATGTCCGGAGCGGGAGGCAAGTGGATGGCTTCCTCCGTCACGGAGGGACACATCAAAAAGCTGCGCGGAGCCGGATACTTAGCCGCGAATATCGCGCATCGGCTGCCCGTTGCGGGGCAGATCGTCCCTACCCTGGAACCTCACGAGAGGGTAGTCTTCCTCCACCACTTCCTCCGCGGACTGGGGTTTCCCCTCCATCCATTCGTCCGTGGTCTTATGTTCTATTACGGGCTGGACTTTCATGATCTAGCCCCGAACTTCATCCTCAACATTTCGGCGTTCATCGTCGTGTGTGAGGCTTTCCTCCGCATCTGGCCCCACTTTGGCCTGTGGCTGAAGACCTTCAATATCAAGCCGAAGGTGGTGGGAGGCCAACAACAAGAATGCGGCGGAGCCATGGTGGGCAAGATGCCCAATGTTATATGGCTTGAAGGCTCCTTCGTGGAGACCATAAAGGGGTGGCAATCGGCGTGGTTCTATGTCATCGAGCCGCGCGACACCAACTAGGTGGTGGCCCCCGAGTTTCAATCCGGAATCCCCACGCGGCTCACCTCCTGGAAAGAGAAGGGCCTATCCTGGGGTTCATCGGTGGAGCTGGACGGACTCCAGAAATGTATCCGGAATATGGCAAGCAAGAAGCTCAAGCTTGTCAACATAGTCCAGGTCATGCTCTTCCGCCGGATCCTCCCGTGTCAACAACCAGATTTCAACTTGTGGGAGTTTGACCCGGCCTAGCACGAAACTCTGAGCGAGCTCTTTGACACGATGCACAAGGACGTCTGGAGGGTGCTGTTCAAGGGTGCCGAGGTCCCTCCCTCTCTCATTGAGGACCGCGGGCTAAGCGCGAAGCGCCCTGCAAATTTGGTAAGTTTTGCATATCTGGTAGGATTTTTACTTCCCATAGCTTAACCACACGCGGGGTCTGAGCTCGCATGCCTTTGACAGGACTGGGTGGGGGCATCGGAGAAGATCGACTGTCCGGCCCCTCTGACCGAAGACACTGCGGATGCTCTCCTGACGGAGATGCTGACTCCGGCTCCTTACAAGGTGCCGGAGAAGACCAAGAAGAAGGCCAAGGGAACCCGAAAGAGTTCCCGGTGCCAGGTGATATCGGACTCATCGTCCGATGACTCCGCGACGCACTCCTCCCCCGAAGATGAGGAGGAAGATGAAGATGCTCCCCTTCCGTCGGGGGAGACAGGAAAAGGAAGGCCGCCCCAACCGGGGGGGCGAAGGGTCCATGAGGGAGTCCTGGATTAGGGGGTGTCTGGATGGCCGGACCATACCTTTAGCCAGACTCCTGGACTATGAAGATACAAGATTAAAGACTTTGTCTCGTGTCCGAAAGGGACTTTCCTTGGCGTGGAAGGCAAGCTTGGCGATACGGATATGCAGATCTCCTACCATTGTAACCGACTTTGTGTAACCCTAACCCTCTCCGGTGTCTATATAAACCGGAGGGTTTTAGTCCGTAGGACAACATACACAACAACAATCATACCATAGGCTAGCTTCTAGGGTTTAGCCTCTCCGATCTCGTGGTAGATCTACTCTTGTACTACCCACATCATCAATATTGATCAAGCAGGACGCAGGGTTTTACCTCCATCGAGAGGGCCCGAACCTGGGTAAAACTTTGTGTCCCTTGCCTCCTATTACCATCCGGCCTAGACGCACAGTTCGGGACCCCCTACCCGAGATCCGCCAGTTTTGACACCGACATTGGTGCTTTCATTGAGAGTTCCTTTGTGTCGTCGCCGTCAGGCTTGATGGCTCCTACGATCATCAATGGCGATGCAGTCCAGGGTGAGACCTTCCTCCCCAGACAGATCTTCGTCTTCGGCGGCTTCGCACTGCGGGCCAATTCACTTGGCCATCTGGAGCAGATCGAAAGCTATGCCCCTGGCCGTCAGGTCAGATTTGGAAACTTAAACTACACGGCTGACATCCGCGGGGACTTGATCTTCGACGGATTCGAGCCACTGCCGAGCGCGCCGCACTATCCTGACGAGCATGATCTAGTTCTGCCGCCGAACAGTGCCCTGGAGGCCGCACCCGCATCGGCTTCGACCCTTAATTCGGAGCCAACTGCGCCGATCGAGGATGGGTGGTGGGACGCCGCCTCGGGGGCTGCGATCCCAACGGCGATCGAGCCGAACACCAGCCCCGCACTCTGCGAGACTCGTGACTCCAAGGAGCCGGACTCCTCTCCGGACTCCGAACCCTCCGTGCCCCTGCCGATCGAATCTGATTGGAGTCCGATCATGGAGTTTACTGCCGCGGACATCTTTCAGCACTCGCCTTTCGGCGATATTCTGAAGACACTGAAGTCTCTCTCTTTATCAGGAGAGCCCTGGCCGGACTACGGTCAGCAAGGTTGGGATTCGTACGATGAAGAAATTCAAAGCCCATCCACCACCCACTTTGTAGCCACTGTCGACGACTTAACCGACATGCTGGACTTCGACTCCAAAGACATCGACGGTATGGACGCCGATGAAGGAGACGATGAAGAACCAGCGCCTATCAGGCCCTAAAAAGCCACCTCGTCATATGACATATACATGGTGGACACCCCAAAAGAAGGAGATGGCAATGGAACAATGGAGGATGACCCCTCCAAGAAACAGCCTAAGCGCCGGCGTCAGCGGCGCCGCTCAAAATCCCGCCAAAACAAATACGGTGATTCCAGCACGAGAGATAATAATACTCTGGAAAGTGCCAAAGAAAACCCCCTCCAGCAAGATTTATCACAGGAGGATGGAGAAACCAGCCCTCATGAGAGAGCGGCAGACAGAGAGGTCGAGGACGATAATTATATGCCTCCCTCCGAAGAGGAGGCAAGCCTCGACGACGACGAATTCGTCGTGCCAGAGGATCCCGTCGAGCAAGAGCATTTTCAACGTAGGCTTATGGCCACGGCAAGAAGCCTCAAGAAAAAATAGCAACAGCTTAGAGCTGATCAAGATTTGCTAGTCGACAGATGGACTGAAGTCCTTACGGCCGAAGAGCATAAACTCGAACGCCCCTCCAAGAGCTACCCAAAGCGCAGGTTGCTACCCCGATTAGAGGAGGAAGCACTTGATGCGGTCGACCGGCCACCTCGTGGCCATGACAGAGAGGCCTCTCAGCCCTCCATTCAAGTTGCACCCCGTACCAAGGCACGGGAATATGCGCCAGACTTACGAGATATGTTGGAGGACAAGGCAAGGCAAACAAGATCGATCTATGGATCGCGTGGGCGCCCCACAGCTCCAGACGGTAATCGTCACGCCGGCCACAAATTCGACAGGGCCGAACACAGTAAACAAAGCTCATTGGAGCTATGTCGTGATATAGCCCAGTACAGAGGCGCCGCACACCCACTATGCTTCACAGACGAAATAATGGATCATCAAATCCCTGAGGGTTTCAAACCCATAAATATCAAATCATATGATGGCACAACAGATCCTGCGGTATGGATCGAGGATTATCTCCTTCATATCCACATGGCCCGCGGCGATGATTTCCACGCCATCAAATACCTCCCACTCAAGCTTAAAGGACCAGCTCGGCATTGGCTTAACAGCTTGCCAACAGGATCAATCAGTTGTTGGGAGGACCTGGAAGCTGCATTCCTCGACAATTTCCAGGGAACTTATGTGCGACCCCCAGACACCGATGACCTAAGTCACGTAATTTAGCAGCCAAAGGAATCGGCCAGGCAATTCTGGACACGAATCCTAACAAAGAAAAATCAAATAGTCGACTGTCCGGACGCTGAGGCCCTAGCAGCCTTCAAGCACAATATCCGTGACGAGTGGCTTGCCTGGCACCTTGGACAGGAAAAGCCGAAGTCTATGGCAGCACTCACGACACTCATGACCCGCTTTTGCGCGGGAGAAGACAGCTGGCTTGCTTGTAGCAACAATATGACCAAGAACCCTGGTAATTCGGATACCAGGGACAGTAGTGGCAGGTCGCGTCGCAACAAGCAGAAGCGCCACATTAACGGCGACAATACTAAGGATACGGCAGTTAATGCCGGATTCAGAGGCTCTAAATCCGGTCAGCGGAAAAAGCCATTCAAAAGGAATCCTAGGGGCCCGTCCAGTTTGGACAGTATACTCGACCGCTTGTGCCAGATACATGGCACCCCCGAAAAGTCGGCCAATCACACCAACAGGGATTGTTGGGTGTTCAAGCAGGCAGGCAAGATAAATGACGAAAATAAAGACAAGGGGCTCCATAGGGATGCCGACGAGGAGCCCCGGCCGCCGAACAACAGTGGACAGAAGGGTTTCCCCCCACAAGTGCGGACGGTGAACATGATATACGCAACCCACGTCCCCAAAAGGGAGCGGATGCGCGCATTAAGGGACGTGTACGCGGTAGAGCCAGTCGCCCCAAAGTTCAACCCATGGTCCTCCTGCCTAATCACCTTTGATCGAAGGGATCATCCCACTAGCATCCGTCATGGCGGATTCGCCGCATTGGTTCTAGACCTAATTATTGACGGATTTCATCTCACTAGAGTCCTTATGGACGGTGGCAGTAGCCTGAACCTGCTTTACCAGGATACAGTGCGGAAAATTGGCATAGATCCCTCGAGGATTAAGCCCACCAAAACGACCTTTAAAGGCGTAATACCAGGTGTAGAGGCCAATTGTACAGGCTCAGTCACACTTCAAGTGGTCTTCGGATCTCCGAATAATTTCCGAAGCGAGGAGTTAATCTTCGACATAGTCCCATTCCGCAGTGGCTATCACGCACTGCTCGGGCAAACCGCATTCGCCAAGTTCAATGCGGTACCGCACTACGCATACCTTAAGCTCAAGATGCTAGGCCCTCGAGGAGTAATTACGGTTAATGGAAACACCGAATGCTCCCTCCGAACGGAGGAGCACACGGCAGCCCTTGCAGCGGAAGTACAAAGCAGCCTCTCCAGGCAGTTCTCCAGTCCGGCCATTAAACGACCGGACAAGGTCAAGCGCGCCCGGAGTAACCTACAACAAGACCGCCTGGCATGATCCGAGCAGGCGTAGCAATGCGGCCCCAACCCCAGCCCTCGCAAAAATGCGACACCAGTACTTCGCGTACATAACTACGCTCTAGAAATACCATGGGTACAGGGGGAGGGGCACCATCATGGCACGCCCGAAACACGGCTTAAACCGCACCAGGGGCTGCCGATTTTCTTATTTTTCTCTTACTTTCAGGACTCCACTCTTTGGAAGGCCTGTTCGGTAGTTCAATTGCCGCACAAACGATGCAAGAACCAGGGAAGCAGACAAGCCACGCCGCATTACGGAACTCCCAGGTGGTCTCTATCACGAGCAGTATACCTGTTTCGCATACTATTCCGCAGCTTGCCCCTGGAACGGACATGTCACATAGTCCAACCTTTTGCTTATCGCATTATTTGTATCGTTCTGCTTTGATCGCATCCCTCTTTAATAAACAGTGCAAAGCTTTTGTCTATTTTTGCATTACTCTTATATATATATATATATATATATATATATGTTCCTTAACGACATGTTGCATCCGTACACTTTGGTACGACCAAAATACGCCAGGGGCTTTAGTACCCCTCAATATGGTGTGAGAAGTCCGAACACTTTAACAAGTGCGGCACCCCGAACTTATAGCATTATATGCATCGGCTCCGAATCATGTCTTGGGTCAATAGTTGGGTTTGCCCGGCTCCTATGTTTTGGTGCCTAACATTCCGCTATATCGGCTAAGGTAGCACTAGGAGAACCACTGCGATTGTGCCCCAGCTGAGCTGGGTCGAGCACCTCAGTGGAGAAAGCTAAAACTGACTGTCATGATGAAGCGAGAGTTGGTCATTGTTCGAGAGGTTTTTCGAGTCCCTAAAGACTTATGCCGCTTAGAGCGATGAGCCGGCTCTGTCCGGCCAAGGCGTGGATAGCGCCCCGAACTCGGTTTTCCGAATACCAGGGGCTTCGCCGAAATTTAAAATTATAGAATTCTATGGCTAAGTGAGAGTGTTCACGCATTATAGTCCGATTGTCTTGTTCGTTGGGCTGAGCGCCTCCCTTGAAGGACCCAAACATGGGGAAAAGAGCGCTCAGGTTTATCCCCGAACACCCCAGCACTAGCGGCACGGGGGTAGAAGCCGACGACTTGCCATCTCTCAGAATTGATAAACAGCCGCACAGAAGGTAATATTTTAAATTCCAACAGCATTGCTTAGCGCATATGAACAAGTTTTCAGCGCACATGACAAAACGAGCAAGTTTCACTCAAAAATTACATCCCTAGAACATTCATCCGCCACAAGGTAGGCACCCTTCAGAACATCCTTATAATAATTCTCGGGCTTGCGATGCTCTTTCCCCGGCGGTGGCCCGTCCTTAACAAGCTTCTCAGCATCCAGCTTGCCCAGTGCACCTTAGCACAGGCAAGGGCCCTATGGGCACCTTCAATGCAGACGGAGCGCTTGATTACTTCAAGGCTTGGACAGGCCTCCACCAGCCGCCGCACCAGCCCGAAATAGCTCCCAGGCAGAGCCCCTCCAGGCCACAGCCGAACTATGAGGCCCTTCATGGCCTGTTCGGCCGCCTTGTGGAGCTCGACCAGTTGCTTCAGCTGGTCGCTCAGGGGCACGGGGTGTCCGGCCTCAACATACTGAGACCAGAACACCTTCTCTGTCAAGCTGCCCTCCTCGGCTCGATAGAATGCGGCGGCATCGGACACACTCCAGGGAAGATCTGTGAACGCTCCTGGAGAGCTCCGGATTCGGGTAAGTAACAAGTAACTCACGTTTATGTGTTTGCTTTGCATAAAGAATGCCTTACCCGCCGCTATCTTCTTCACCTCATCCAACTCCTGGAGGGTCTTCTAGGATTCGGCCTTGGCAGACTTGGCATTTTCAATAGCCACCGTGAGCTCGGACGCTCGCATCTTTGAGTCAAGCTCCAAACTCTCATGTTTTTCCATGGGAGCCTGGAGCTCTTGCCGTACCTTGCCAACCTCGGCCTCATACTTCTCCCGCTCGGTGCGCTCCGTGGCCGCCCTCTTCTCGGCCTCGACCAGTGCTTGCTTAAGGGACGCCACCTCAGACGTGGCCCCTACAATAGCCACGATAATCCTGTCATTTTTTGCAATTGCACCTTTTTATATATATTTAAACAAGGTATTTCTTACCTTCATTGTCCTCGAGCTGCTTCTTGGCACGCCCGAGCTCTTGCTCGGACCGCTCGAGGTTCTGCTTTAGCGTGTCCACTTCCGCAGTCAGTGCGGCGGACGCAAGCAGAGAAGCCTGCATACGCATATTGACTCCTTTTTGTTAGACTCCTGCGAATTTTATTTGATCCTCTATTCGGCTTTTCTTCCCAAACGCCAAACAGAGCATCAGGGGCTACTGTCTATGCGGTAATATTATTTACGCATTCTTTACTTACCTCAAAGCCTGTTAAAAGGCTAGTACAAGCTTCAGTCAGTCCGCTCTTGGCAGACTAAACCTTCTGGACCACCGCACTCATAATGGTGCGGTGCTCCTCGTCGATGGAGGCGCCTTGTAGTGCCTCCAACAGATTTTCTGGCGCCTCCGGTTGGACGGGGGTCACCGGCACGGTGGGCTTGCTCCTCTTGGAAGGAGGTCCCCCGCCGGACTCTAGAACCTTTGAAGGTTCTGGAGCGGTGTCCGGCCTAGAGCCGTACTTGAAGCCCTTGGGGGTTTCATCCCCTTTACTCCTGGAGTCCGGGTGGTCGCCTTGTGGCGCCTCCAGGACCACCTCCTCCCGGCTTGGAACCTGTTGGGACAACACTTCGGTGTCGTCCGTAGGGCGGGGGGAGGAAGCCGTCGGAAGCGAGTTCACATCCGACGAGTCCAGTGAGCCGCTTGACGACGCGTCGAGCCGGTCTTTGGGTGGACTGCATAAACATATTCGACATAAGGGAAAGTTGTGCAATAAACGAATACTATGAATTACTCTGGTATCCGGATACTTACGATTTTGCCAGGGGCTTGGCCCTGGGCGGCCACTCCTCTCCACTGTCATCGGTGTCGGTGGAGTATTCCGGAGGAAGGGTTTTCCCCTTCTTGGACCCTCCGGCCTCCCTAGAGAGGGTGGCCTTCCTTTTCTTCTCTCCTCCCGCTGGAGGGGGAGAGGTCTCTTCTTCTTCCTCCTCGTCTTCACGGGAGGAATGCGCCTCGGAACCGTCGGATGATGGATCCGACACCTCCTGGCGTCGGGCACTCTTTTGAGTCCCCGTGGCCTTTTTTGCGGCCTTCTTCTCCGGCACCACATAGGGTGCCGGAACCAGCAGCTTCGCCAAGCGAGCGTCCACTGGGCCTTCGGGCAAAGTAGCCGGACAGTTGATCTGTCCTGACGTCACCTGCCAATCCTGTCAAAGGTATGGGAGCTTAGATCCCGCATGGAGTCAAACTATGAAAAACTAATACCCTGTAAAAGAAAAAAAAACAGCTTACCGCATGAGCGTGACACTGTGTACTGAATCCGCGATCCTCGGTAACGGATGCGAGGGCCTCGGCGCCTTTAAAAGCACCTTCCAGGCATCTTTGTATGTCGTGTCGAAGAGCCTGCTCAGAGTTTGGTGCCGCGCCAGGTCGAACTCCCACAGGTTGAAAGCCCGTTGTTGACACGGGAGGATCAGGCGGATGAGCATAACCTATACTACGTTGACAAGTTTTTTGATCTTCTTGTCCACCAGGGTTTGGATGCATGTTTGGAGTCCGGTCAGCTCTCCTTTTTTACCCCACGACAGGCCCGTCTCCTTCCAGGAGGTGAGCTGTGTAGGGGGTCTGGATCGAAACTCGGGGACTGCGACCCATTCGGGGTCGCGCGGCTCGGTGATGTAAAACCAGCCCGATTGCCACCCCTTCAGGGTCTCCATAAAGGAGCCCTCGAGCCATAAGACGTTGGCCATCTTGCCCACCATGGCGCCTCCGCACTCCGCCTGGTTGCCGCGCACCACCTTCGGCTTGACATTGAATGTCTTGAGCCATAGGCCGAAATGGGGGCGGATGCGGAGGAAAGCCTCGCACACGACGATAAACGCCGAGATGTTGAGGACAAAGTTCAGGGCCAGATTGTGGAAATCCAGGCCATGGTAGAACATGAGCCCCCGGACAAATGGGTGAAGAGGGAAGCCCAGTCCACGGAGGAAATGGGAGAGGAACACCACCCTCTCATGGGGCCTAGGGGTGGGGATGAGCTGCCCCTTTTCGGGAAGCCGGTACGCAATGTCGTTAGACAAGTATCCGGCCTTCCTCAGTTTTTTGATGTGTCCCTCCGTGACGGAGGAGACCATCCACTTGCCTCCCGCTCCGGACATGGCTGGAGAAGGTTGAGGTGGGGAGTGCGGACTTGGGCGCTGGAGCTCGAGTGCGCGAGAATGGATAAGCAAGGGAGGTAGAAGGCATAGGTGAAAAGGTGGATCCTTATCCCCTTATATGGGTGGACGCAACTACGTGTCCCCACCAGCCTGGTAAAACTCGCTTATCTCCAAGCGTCGTAATCAATGGCGCGGTTGGGTTACCCATGCCCGTATTGATGAGAATCCCGGAATAAGGGGACACGATCTCTTCTTTAACAAGACGTGCCAAGGAAACCGCCTCGCATGATGTGCTGAGGTGGGATAATGAAACGACTTGGATAAAGGCTTGGTCGTGGTGTGTCACACTACGGAATACGTCAGCAGATTAGATTTGTGTAAATATTATTCTCTCTATGGCAATATGTGGAAACTTATTTTGCAGAGCTGGACACTATATTTGTGTTCAAAATCTTCTATGAAGTACTTGGAGGAGGAACCCACCTTGCAATGCCGAAGACAATCTGCGCCGGACTCGTCGTCATTGAAGCCTGGTTCAGGGGCTACTGAGGGAGTCCTGGATTAGGGGGTGTCCGGATGGCCGGACCATACCTTCAGCCGGACTCCTGGACTATGAAGATACAAGATTGAAGAGTTCGTCCCGTGTCCGAAAGGGACTTTCCTTGGCGTGGAAGGAAAGCTTGGCGATACGGATATGCAGATCTCCTACCATTGTAACCGACTTTGTGTAACCCTAACCCTCTCTGGTGTCTATATAAACCGGAGGGTTTTAGTCCGTAGGACAACATACACAACAACAATCATACCATAGGCTAGCTTCTAGGGTTTAGCCTCTCCGATCTCATGGTAGATCTACTCTTGTACTACCCACATCATCAATATTAATCAAGCAGGACGTAGGGTTTTACCTCCATCGAGAGGGCCCGAACCTGGGTAAAACTTCGTGTCCCTTGCCTCCTGTTACCATCCGGCCTAGACGCACAGTTCGGGACACCCTACCCGAGATCCGCCGGTTTTGACACCGACAGTCCAAGAAGGGGAGGACCCTCCTTCCGGACTACTCCACCACCGCCGTCGAAGGCGAAGACGAGTGGCTGCTCAGGGCCAAGCCCCTGGCGAAGTCGTAAGTATTCGGATACCAGAGTAACTCATAGCATACCTTTGTCGCACTACTTCTCCTAATGCCGAATATGATTATGCAGACCGCCCCAAGCCCGTATCGACGTATCTTCGTCAGGCGGATCCTTGGACTCGTCAGATATGCATAGCGATCCACTTCCGACCACCACCTCCCCTTGCCCTACGGACAATGCCGAGGTATTATCTCAACAGGCACCGGGTTGAGGGGATACAATCCTGGAGGCACCTCAAAGCGACCTTCCGGACTCCGGGAGCAGAGGGAGTAAGGCTCCCGAGAGCTCCGAGTTCAGCCCTCAGCCGAACACTGCGACGGAACCTCCAGTGGTTCCGGACTCAGGCAGGCGGCCTCCTTCCAAAAGGGGCAAGACGCCTGTGCCGGTGACCTCTGTCCATCCAGAGGCACCGGATAATCTGCTGGGAGCACTTCGCAGCGCTTCCATCGACGAAGAGCACCGCACTATTATGAGTGCGGTGATCCAGAAGGTTCAGTCCGCCAAGAGCGGACTGACTGAAGCCTGTGCCAGCCTTCTAACAGGCTTTGAGGTAAGTATTTGAAATATAGGAAAAATATTACCGCATAGACAGTAGCCCCTGATGCTCTGTTTGGTGTTCAAAAAGGAAAAGCCGAATAGAGGATCAACTAATATCTGCAGGAGTCTAATATAAGTATGTCCATATGCGTATGCAGGCTTCGCTGCTGACCTCTGCCGCACTGACTGCGGAGGTCGCCGTACTGAAGCAGGACCTCGAAGGGTCCAAGAAAGAGCTCGGCTTTGCGAAGAGGCAGCTCGAGGAGAACAAAGGTACGTAATACCTAGTCTATAGATATGTATATATACAAAATGGATGCGATTGCAAAATGACAGGATCATCTTTAATTTGCTAGGGGCCACGACCGAGGTGGCAACCCTGAAGCAAGCGCTATCCGAGGCCGAAAACAAAGCAGCCCAGGAGCGCACCGAGCGGGAAAAACAAGAGGCACGGGTGGGCGAGGTGCAGCAAGATCTCCATGCTCTCGTGACGAAGCACGAGGCGTTGGAGCTTGACTTGAAGACGCGAGAGTCCGAGCTTGCTGCGGCCCTTGAGAGTGCAAAGAGTGCCAAGGCTGAAGCCCAAAAGGCCCTCCAGGAGATTGATGCGATGAAGAAGATAGCGGCGGGTAAGGCATTCAATATGCAAAGCAAGCATGTGAAAGTAAATTTTGTTACTTACCCTTGTCCGGAGCTCTCCAGGAGCATTCGCAGATTTGCCCCGCAGCGTGTCGGATGCCGCATAGTTTTACCAGGCCGAGGAGGGAAGCTCAACGGAGAAGTTGTTCTGGTCTCAGTATACTGGGACCGAATACCCAATGCCTCTGAGCGACCATCTGAAGCAACTGGTCGAGCTGCACAAGGCGGCCGAACAGGCCATGAAGGGCTTTATAGTCCGGATGTGGCATGGCGACGCCCTTCCCAACAGCTACTTCGGCCTGGTGAGGCGGCTTGTGGATGCCTGCCCACGGCTGGAAGTCATAAAGTGGTCCATCTGCATCGAAGGTGCATGCCGGGCTTTCGCCCGTGTGAAGGTGCAATGGGCCAAGATGGATGCCGTGAATCTGGTGAAGGAAGGGCCGCCGCAGGGCAAGGAGCATCGCCACCCCGAGATGTACTATGAGGGTGTCCTAAAGGGTGCCCGTCTTGTAGCAGACGAGTGTGCGAAAGATGTAATATTTGAATAAACTTGCTCGTGTAATCCTGTATTATGAAAACTTGTTCATATGCGCTATGGAACGCTTGTTTGAATTTAAAATATTGCCTTATGTTCGGCTGTTTATCAAATTTGAGAGATGGCTAGTCGTCGGCTTCTGCCCCCACGCCACGAGTGCTGGGGTGTTCGGGATAAAACATGAGCACTTTTGTTCCCATTTTTGGGTCCTTCAAGGGAGGTGCTCAGCACAACGAACAAGGCAATCGGACTATAATGCATTATTACTCTCACTTAGCCATAGAATTCTATAATTTTAAATTTTGGCGAAGCCCCTAGTATTCGGAAGGCCGAATTCGGGGCGCTATACACGCCTTAAGCCGGACAGGGCCGACTCCTCGCTCTAAGCGGCATAAGTCTTTAGGGACTTGAGACCTCTCGAACAGCGACCAGTCTCTCGCCTTATCATGACAGTCAGTTTTAGCTTTCTCTACTGAGGTGCTTAGCCCAGCAGAACCGAGGCACAATCACAGTAGTTCTCCCAGTGCTACCTTAGCCGATATAGCGGAATGTAAGGTACCAAAACATGGGAGCTGGGCAAACCCAACTATTGACCCAAGACATGATTCGCAGCTGATGCATATAGTGCTATAAGTTCGAGGTGCCGCACTGTCGAAAGTGTTCGGACTTCTCACGCCGTATTATGGGGTATACTTAAGCCCCTAGCGTATTAGCCATACCAGAGTGTACGGGTGCTAGATGTCATGAATGAACATATATATATATATATATAAAGGAAGAATGCAATAATAGTCTTAATGCTATGCATTGTTTATTCAAAAAGGTGCGTTAGAGCAGAATGATACAAGTAGTGCGATAAGCAAAAAGTAGGACTATTTGACATGTCCCTTCAAAGGGCAAGCTGAGGAATGGTATTAAAGCAAGTATTTCACTCGTTATCGTAATCCACCTGGGAGTTCCGTGGTGTGACGTAGCTTTCTGCCTCCTTGGTTGCTGCATCATGTGTTCGGCAATCATGCTGCCAGACAGGGTTTCCAGAGATTAACGTCCTGAAAGAGAAAAATAACAAAGCGGGAAGCCCCTAGTGCGGTTTAAGCCGCATCTTGGAGCGTGCTGTAGTCATGCCCCCCTTCCCAACTGTTCCCATGGTATTTTTAATGCGTAATTATGTACGCGTGGCACGGACTTCACCGTTTGGTTGGGACCGGGGTGGGGGCCGCATTGCTATGCGAGCTCGGAACGTGCCAGACGGTCATGTTGCCGATTACTCCGGGCGCGCTTGAAGGTGTCCGGGTCCTTAATCGCCGAACTAGTGGATTGCCTTAAGAGGCTGCTTTGCGCTTCTGCTGCGAGGGCCGCAGTGTGCTCCTTCGTGTGGAGAAAGCGCTCCGTGTTTCCATTGACTGTGATGACCCCTTGAGGTCCTGGCATCTTGAGCTTGACATATGCATAATGCGGTACCGCATTGAATCTCGCAAATGCGGTTCGCCCGAGCAGTGCATGGTAGCCACTGCGGAACGGGACTATGTCAAAGATTAACTCTTCGCTTCAGAAGTTATCCGGAGATCCGAAGACCACTTCCAGTGTGACTAAGCCTGTGCAATGGGCCTCTACACCTGGTATGACGCCCTTAAAGGTCATTTTTGTGGGTTTGATCCTTGAGGGGTATATACCCATTTTGCGCACTGTGTCCTGATAAAGTAGGTTCAGGCTGCAGCCGCCATCCATAAGGACTCGAGTGAGGTGAAATCCGTAAATGATTGGGTCTAGGACCAATGCTGTGAATCCGCCATGACAGATACTAGTGGGGTGATCCCTGTGGTTGAAGGTGATCGGACAGGAAGACCATGGGTTGAACTTTGGGGCGACTGGCTCCAACGCATATACGTCCCTGAGTGCACGCTTCCGCTCCCTCTTGGGGATGTGGGTTGCGTATATCATGTTCACCGTCCGCACTTGTGGGGGGAACCTCTTCTGTCCTCCGGTGTTCGGCTGCCGGGGCTCCTCCTCGTCATCGCTATGTGACCCCTTATCTTTGTTTTCGGCATTTAACTTGCCGGCCTGCTTGAACACCCAACAATCCATGTTGGTGTGGTTGGCTGGCTTGTCGGGGGTGCCATGTATTTGGCACGAGCGATCGAGTATACGGTCCAAACTGGACGGGCCCGAAGTGCTTCTTTTGAATGGCTTTTTCCGCTGACCGGGTTTAGAGCCTTTGAATCCGGCATTGACTGCCGTATCCTCGGTATTGTCGCTGTTAATGCGGCGCTTATGTTTGTTGCGACGTGGCATGTCGTTATCGTCCTTGGTATCCGAAGTACCATGGTTTTTTGATATGTTATTGCTGCGAGCCAACCAGCTGTCCTCTCCCACACAAAAGCGGGTCATGAGTGTCGTGAGAGCTGCCATAGATTTCGGCTTTTCCTGGCCAAGGTGCCGGGCGAGCCATTCGTCGCGGCTGTTGTGCTTAAAAGCTGCTAGGGCCTCTGCATCCGGACAGTCGATGATTTGATTTTTCTTTGTTAGGAACCGTGTCCAGAACTGCCTGGCCGATTCCTCTGGCTGCTGAATTATGTGGCTCAAGTCATCGGCATCTGGTGGTCGCACATAAGTGCCCTGAAAGTTGTCGAGGAATGCGGCTTCCAGATCTTCCCAACAGCCAATGGACTCTGCTGGCAAGCTATTGAGCCAATGCCGAGCTGGTCCTTTGAGTTTGAGTGGTAGGTATTTGATGGCATCTAGGTCATCACCGCGGGCCATGTGGATGTGCAAGAGGAAATCCTCGATCCATACCGCATGATCTGTTGTGCCGTCGTATGATTCTATATTTACGGGTTTGAAACCCTCTGGGATTTGATGATCCATTACTTCGTCTGTGAAGCATAAGGGGTGTGTGGCGCCTTTGTACTAGGCTATATCGCGACGCAGCTCAAATGAGTTTTGCCCGCTGTGTTCGGCCCCGCCGGACTTACTTTTATTGTATCCAGCGTGACGATTATCGTCTCGCGTAGTGGCGCACCCTCATTATCCGTAGATCGATCTTGCATGTTTTGCTTTGTCCTCCAATACGTCTCGCAGGTCTGGTGTATTTCCCCATGCCTTTTTATTTGAATGGCGTCGGGGTGCGGGTTGAGCTTTTGGCTGGAATGCCTCTCTATCGCGGCCACGAGGTGGCCGATCAGCCGCGTCGGACGCCGGGGATGTAGGTTTCGGTGCTTCCTCCTCCAGTAGGGGTAGCAACCTGCACTTTGGGTAACTCTTGGAGGGCGCTCGAGTTTATATTCCTCGGCCGCCAGGACTTCAGTCCATCTGTCAGCTAGCAAATCTTGATCAGCTTGAAGCTGTTGCTGCTTTTTCTTAAGGCTATTTGCCATGGCTATAAGCCAGCGCTTGAAGCGCTCTTGTTCGACGGGATCCTCTAGCACGACAAATTCGTCATCGTCGACGCTTGCCTCGTCTTCGGAGGCAGGCATGTAATTATCATCCTCCGCCTCTCCATATGCCGCTCTCTCAGGAGGGCTGGCTTCTCCAACCTCTTGCCCTAAATCTTGCTGGAGGGGATTGTTGTTGTCTTCGGCGCTGTCTGGAGCTATTGTCTCCGGTGCCGGTATCACCGCTTTTGACTTGGCGGGACTTAGAGCGGCGCCACTAACGCCGGCGCTTGGGTTGCTTCTTGGAGGGGTCATCCTCCGCTGTCTTGTCGCTATTGCCTTCTTTGGCTGTGTCCACCATGTATATGTCATATGACGAGGTGGCTGTCCAGTGCCCTGTGGGTAGTGGTTCCTCTTCGCCTCCCGCATCGTCGTCCATACCGTCGATGTCTTCGGAGTCGAAGTCGAGCATGTCGGTTAAGTCATCGACAGTGGCTACTAAGTGGGTGGTGGGTGGGCGGCGAATTTTTTCGTCATCCGCATCCCAATCCTGCCGGACATAGTTCGTCCAGGACCCTCCTAACAAGGAGAGAGACCTTAACGAGCTCAATATGTCGCCGAAGGGCGAGTGCTGAAAAATATCTGCGGAGGTAAACTCCATGATCGGCGCCCAATCGGATTCGACAGGGACGGGCGCAGGAGGTTCGGAGTCCATGGCCGGAGAAGGATCCGACAGTTTGGCAACACGGATCTCGTGAAGGGTAAGGTCGATATTCGGCTCGATCGCCGCTGAGGATCCGGCCTCCGTGGCGGGGTCTATCCCCACGTCCATGGATGGCACAACTGGCTCCGAATTAAGGTCGGAGCGGCTGCCGGTGCGATTTCTTGAACACTGTTCGATGGTAGAGCTAAATCGTACTCATCGTGACCGTGTGGCGCATAAGGCAGGGGCTCGAATCCGTCGAAGATCAAGTCTCCGCGGATATCGGCCGTGTAGTTTAAGCTTCCAAACCTGACCTGGTGGCCAGGGGCGTAACTTTCGATCTGCTCCAGATGGCCAAGCGAGTTGGCCCGCAGTGCGAAGCCGCCGAACACAAAGATCTGTCCGGGGAGAAAAGTCTCACCCTGGACTGCATCGCTATCGATGATAGTAGGAGCCATCAAGCCTAACGGCGACGACACAGAGGAACTCTCAATGAAAGCACCAATGTTGGTGTCAAAACCGGCGGATCTCAGGTAGGGGGTCCCGAACTGTGCGTCTAAGGCGGATGGTAATAGGAGGCAGGGGACACGATGTTTTACCCAGGTTCGGGCCCTCTTGATGGAGGTAAAACCCTACGTCCTGCTTGATTTATTCTTGATGATACGAGTATTAGAAGAGTTGATCTACCATGAGATCGGAGAGGCTAAACCCTAGAAGCTAGCCTATGGTATGATTGTATGTTGTCCTACGGACTGAAACCCTCCGGTTTATATAGACACCGGAGGGGGCTAGGGTTACACAAGGTCGGTTACAAAGGAGGAGATATCCATATCCGTACTGCCTAGCTTGCCTTCCACGCCAAGTAGAGTCCTATCCGGACACGGGACAAAGTCCTCAATCTCGTATCTTCATAGTCCAACGGTCCGGCCAAAGGATATAGTCCAGCTGTCCGGAGACCCCCTAATCCAGGACTCCCTCACCTCTTATGAAGCTTCTGGTCCCGTCTGCACAAACTGGTGGTGAACACATGATACTGTCCACTATTCAACTGCTTTGGATTGCTTTGATATCCAGACTGCTGCTGCTACTGACCTCCCTGGCCAGATTGCTGATTATAACCACCTTGATTTCCTTGAGAACCTTGAAAGTTGGAATTTGAATCACCGCCCGGGCCATGAAAACCACCGCCACCTGAGCCGCCGCCCGGCCCATGATTGTTGTTGAACATGTTAGAATTCTTGAAAGCCTTCATGATTGTACAGTCCTTCCATAGGTGAGTGGCCGGTTTCTGCTGAGTACCGTGCCTTGGACATGGCTCATTTAACAGTTGTTCAAGAGTGGGACCTGATCCGCCGAACCGAGGAGGTGGCCTCCCCTTACGTCGTTGATTGTTGCCCTGTGCATTAGTGTTAGCCACAAACTTCGAGCTACCGTCAGCCTTACGCTTATTATTGCCTCCTTCGCCGGGTTATGCTGATGACCCTTGGCATTGCCATTCTTCTTTCCCTTTCCTATCTTCTCATCGTCAGACTCGGGATCCTTGGTACTATCAGAGTCGGCGTACTTGACTAAAGCCGCCATTAGCTAGCCCATGTCATTACAATCATGCTTGAGCCGCCCCAGCTTCTGTTTCACAGGTGTAAAACGGCAATTTTTCTCCAACATTAAGACTACAGAGCCGGCATCCATCTTATCAGATGAATGTATTATTGCTTTGACCCGGCGCACCCAATGGGTCGTGGACACACCTTCCTCTTGCTTGCAATTAGTCAAATCCACAATTGACATGGGCTGCTTGCATGTGTCTTTGAAGTTCTGAATAAACCGGGCCTTTAACTCTGCCCATGAACCAATGGAATTAGGCGACAGCCCCTTTAACCAAGTGCGGGCCGTCCCGTCCAACATCATGGTGAAGTACTTGGCCATTGCAACGTCACTAACCTCCGGCAGTTCCATGGCCATCTCATAACTTTCAATCCACGCCCAGCACTGTAAATCAACCGTGTAATTAGGCACCTTTCGAGGCCCCTTGAAATCCTTAGGCAAACGTTCATTACGCAGTGCCGGCACCAAGCAAGGGACACCTCCAGTCCTCGTGGTCACGCCTGCTTCAAGAGAAGTCGTCGGATAAACCGGAAAAGACTGGTAAGCCGCCCACTAAGCCGCCTGCTCAGCTGCCTGTTGAGCCGCCCGCTCAACCTCTTGGCGAATCATGTCCTGGTCAACCAAGTTAGGAGCTCCATCACACGCCGAGTCATGCCCGCACGGCTGGTCACGGTGCCGGGCGTTGCTTGAAACAGTTGCTGAATCTATATGCCTGTTATAACTCGGGCTCTGGCTTGGGCGAGGGGTCGAATGAATCCTGTCTCGACTATAAGAATATGCCTCCTGCTGCGCTAGAGCCGTTTGAAGAAGTTCTCTGACCCTTCGTGTTTCAATTGCTGTCGAAGAGTCGCCCTCCGCCGGGAGAGCTGACAATCGTGCCGCCGCAGCGATCATGTTTTCCAAAGGGTTGGAATAATGACCCGGTGGTGTTGGTACATAATGAGGTGAAGCAGTATTCATACGAGGAGGTTCCACCACCCGTGGTTGAACCGGCGTTCCTGCCCCGGGTGTTGCAACCCGGTTTACCTCCGGCAGGTTGCTGGGGCCTGCACCGGGTGTGCGGAAGAGGTTTCTAGGATCATAAGTCAGAGGCAGACGGGATTGAGTTTTCTAGTGCCTTCTCCTCATGACCTCATTTGATGCGTTCAAATCCATCATAAGCTAGAAAGCCTCTGATTGAATCTGCTGAGCCCGAGCATCCGAAGCCGCCCGCTCTGCGGCCATCCTAGCGTTCTCTGCTGCCAGGTTTTTCTTGGCTTGTGCTACCTCCTCACGTAACCATGCCACTTCTGCATCATGTTGAGCCTGATCCGTCGGGTTAACCACGACAGTTAACAGGGTTGTCATCCTATCCATGAGATCCATCAGTACCTGAGCCGGCGGGCGCGCAGGGCCTCCTGCCCCGGTCGCCGCTGACCCGGAAGTTATCACTGCCACAGCCGTAGAGTTTTGAACGGGTTGCGTGCCAGTCATGAAGATCACTACCCTACTTGGCGACTCAAAGGGGTCCGGAATACTGCTGCCATCGGAACAACCCACAAGCCCACCATCTTGCAGTTGATACAATGAATCTGTCTCACCTGTGGATGACTCACCATCAGAATAGACGGCCGTCTCACCGCCAGATACAGATCCTTCAGAAAATTCTCCTCCATGGATGCATCCCACGAAGGCACGCTTCATGGCGAGCTGAGTTCGGGCAGGTCTCACACGCTGAGCTGTCTCGACGATGTCGGTGCAGATGTCTGGCTCAGGGCCTGGCTCGCTAACCTGGCCAATGAATATGTGGATTCCGTCGAAGGGGACCTGGTACCATACTCAATTGAGCCGGCGTCGGGGCCCCGGCCTACGTCATTAATGTAGAGCTTGCCGTGACGACTCTTGGTCGTCTGGCCCACAACATATCCCTTGAGCCCTTCGAAGCTACCCTTCAAGAACTCAAATCCACCGTGCGTAGGCCCCACGGTGGGCGCCAACTGTCATGGAATTGTCACGGCAGATGTCCTAGTGGAAGGACTTAATCGTGGAGCCATCGCAACTAGGAAGCTTAAAGGGGTTAAAACGGGACAAAGGACACGAGGGTTATACTAGTTCGACCCCTTGCAGTGAAGATAAAAGCCTAATCCAGTTCGAGGTGGTATTGCTTATGTTTCGATTACTAGGGAGCGAATCCGCTTGACCTAGCTTTCGATCTGATCTTACTTGCCCTGAACCGCCACCGGGTCGTCCCTTTATATATAGAGGCTGCCCCCGGCGGCTCATAGAATCTCGGGCGGCTCATAAACAGTGTCCGGCTCGGTCTCTAACTATTCCTGCCTTACAATGCAAGTTATGTACATATGGCGGTTCATCTCTACGGGCCTTGAGTCACCTTTGGGTCTTGGGCCCTTAACTAAACTGCCATCTTCCAGAGTTGTCTTGGGCTTCATGAATCGTCATAGGTATGTCGGGACCCCGATCCTAAGTCACACCGATCTAGCATGTAACACTTCATATCACTTTGTGGCCTCACACATGGTATTCCCACGGGTGCCACCTACCTGGCCCGGGACCGTTTGCGCCTTTTGGCTCACGTATATGATAGTGTCGCTAGCATCCATATGACAGAGAACCCGGGCCGACATGACTAGTCGTGAACCCAAAGTAGCACTAACTTACAGGGATAGGCATACATGAATCAACCACGAGCATGTCGGTCAACAGCGCATGGATCCGGGCTGTAGCACTGGGCTAACAGGACTCTGGGAACCCGGGCTATAGCAGGCTAGGCAGGACTCCGGATGTCACCGCGTGACATTTCCCCGAAGGGACAGACACAAGAACAAAGTGAATCACATGCCGGCCATTCAACTGTTTCGGAGCAGTAGTGCTGGGCTAGCAGGACTCCGGTGAACCGGGCTGTAGCGGACTACTATGGCACATGCAAGCACAAGACTACATTTCCCCATAAGAGAGGCTATCAGAGGTAAACAACTAGGTTGTCGGATCCCACACATAGCAATACACGTTACACGTACGCATGACATGCAAGTATGTGCTGTACATCATGGCATCACAACATAACTCAAACTCATATAGATAAAGGCCCAGAAGAGCCACATAGCATTCAATACAAACAGGGGTCTCATGACCCATCATTCAGAGCATACAAGCAACGGAAGCATTACATGTCTGAGTACAGATAAGCCTGACTAAACACGACCCTCCCAAGGGTACAAGATCGTAGCTGGGATACAAGCTACTCGTCGAAGTCACTAGTGTAACCAACTACAAAACATAAATAAGAAAACGTGAGTACAAAGGTACTCAGCAAGTCTTACATCAGAACTATCTACATATGCAACATTATCAACAAAAAGGGGGGGTGGTGGAGTTTTAACAGCAGCAAGCCAGCTTTGACTCAGTGGCTAACCTATACTACGAGTATCAGAAACTTCTTTGAGGTAAGAAGACGCACACGAGTCCACATGTTCACCATATCAATACTCCACTATGGATTCGTTCCCGTCTCCCTACGAGAAGGCCATCCATAGCACTCACGCTTATCTTGCGGATTTTAGAGTATCCACTTCAAATTGTCTATGTACTACATAAGTCCTCCAAGTTTCCATATCCGAGGAAAACGGCTATTCGAATAGATAATGTTGACCCTGCAGGGGTGTACTTCGTCACACATGCTCTCGCCACTTATAGCCCTATACACGCCATGTACCTCGGCAACCTTCAAGCGGAAGCCGGGCGAGGGTGTCGGCCACGACCTGACTAACCACACAAGTCTCTCGTCTAGGTTTATCGCCTATTCGGGTTCCATCCGCAAGGAGATCCGACCGGGGTGTCGCTCACGGCCCCAAACGATGTGTGCAGGGTTCCCAAGCCCACCATCCGGGTGCCACTTGGTACACCGTGCCACAGTGCCTAGTCTGTCCCAAGCCCATCCTGTCGGACACCACCTGGTAGACAAGTAGCACTACCTACAAACGCCAGAAACTAGTTGCAACTCCTGGACAGAGATCAAGTGGATTAATAAGCCGAGAGGGGCCGGATAACCGGAACCCAATGTGTGGTAGTCACTGGACTTGGATAACATACACAGAACTCAGTGCTTAAGGACGATTCGAATGAGACAACCCACCATGTACTCCTACATCGCCTCTCATCGCTACCTTTACCAAAACATGTTCACACACTTAGCCTTTATCGGTAGGACATGTTCACCACTCCGATTCATTCCCGATGAATCAGACCTGACACAACTCTAAGCATAGCTGGCATAAAGAAAACAAGCATGGATGAGCAGGCACATCAAGGCTCAAGCAACTCCTACTCGTGCTAGTGGCTTTCAACTATTTACTGTGGCAATGACAGGTCATGCAGAGGAATGGGTTCAGCTACCGCAGCAGAAAGTAGCAGTTTGAATCGTTGTTGTCCTAATGCAGTAAAAGGAGCAGGAGCGAGAGAGTGGGATTTATTGAGATGCTCAAGGGGGTTTGCTTGCCTGATAGATCCACGAAGAAGCACTGCTCCTCAGACAGGTACTCGGGACACCTTCTGGAGTAGGACCTATCGAGAGGGGACGGTGCCGGCAATCAATAAACAACCATATGCAACAATATGATGCATGAAGATGACATTTCAAAGATGCTATGATTTGCCTAATGCATCTAGCATCAATTTGGTTGAAGTCCGTATGAACCAAAGGTTCATATGCAAACCCCAAATTAAATATATAACATGCCATTATTTCGTTTTCACTTATACAGCAAGTATAAGTTGGTTTTTCATGCATGAAACTGGCATAAATGGATTCCTTGCATTTTTCTGATGATTTTTCATATATAAATTATTTCATTCTGAGCTACGGTTGAATTATTATGATTTTTTGAAGTTTAGGCAATATTCTGGAATTTCCTGAGTTAAAATAATTCCAGAAATCAATTATTGCATCAGCTCTACGTCAACATGACGTAAGCGGGTCAACGGGGCTGACCAGGTCAAACCTGACCCGTGGGCCCCATATGTCATTGGCTCAGTTAGGTAACATGTTTTAGAATAAACCTAATCTAACGATTAACAGGGTCGGGCCCACTGTCAGTGACTAAGAGGTTAACTAAGCAGTGATTAGGCCCTAATCTAACCACTGCCACGTCAGCATCACCGGATCAAGTCGTTGGCGACCTTACAGGACGGCGGAGGCTTGTCGGAAACTCTATTCCGGTGACCATTCGCGCGGCGGTGGGCATCTACGCGTTGCGGGCGCTCGGCCGCATCCATCTACGCAAGCGGGAGGGGATGAGGTGGTCGGAAACAGCACCGGCGACGAGCGAGGCGGCGGCCGGAGCACGGCTATGCGCGGGCGCGGGCTACGCTTGGCTAGCAAGCTCGCTGAGAGGATGGGCTGGCTCCTGGAGCTGCGTTGAGCACAGTGGTGTGCTTGGCTTCGAGCAATAATGGCTCTAGCCACGACGGCGACGAGGCACAGCGGCGGCGAGCTTCGGCTGCGGTGGCCAGGGGGGCTAGAGGAGGGATTCAACGGCGGGGAGAGAGGGGTTGGGAGCAGGAGCTCACAGGGAGGCGGCGGAATAGGTCAGTGGGCTCGGGGACGTCCTTGCCGGCGCGAATCAACGGCGAGGGGCTCGGGTGCCCGATGTTGAAGATGACCGCGATGATGATTAAGCAGGGCCTCCTGCGAGGCGTCAGTCGGCGAAGGGGACGTGGGCGGTGTTGCGGTTCTTCCGGACGCGTCAGCGAGACGAGTGGTGGACGGTGGCCGCGGTGACAGCGAGCGGCAACGACGAGCGCGCTCGGGTGTGCTGCGGGGAGAGGAACAGAGGAGGGGAGAGAGAGCAGTGAGTGAGGGAGAGGAGAGAGGGGCTTCGAGGCGTCTCCAGGCGCGGGATTGGGTTGACGGGGAGCGCGACACGGCAAAGCAGGAACTGGCAAGGTCGGCTGCGTGCGCTGGCTGCCAGTGGGCACAAGGTTGAAGACAACCTTGCCCCTGGTGGGCTGGGCCAACAGTGCCAGGCCGGCTGGGCTGCCAGGTAAGGCCAGGTAAGCCTTTTCCTTTTCCTGTTTTCTTTTTCTATTTCTGACATTTGTTCTCTATCCAAAAGAAATGTTAAAACACTTCCATAAATGCTGAAAATATTTGTGGCATCTAGATATAATATGCCAGAGGCCCTCACCAATTCCCAACATTTTTGGAGCCATTAAAAATATTTATATAATTTAAAGAGCTCCAAATCAAATATTTATGCATTGATTCAAAAATCCAAAATGTGTAGCAAAAATGTGCATCACTTCTGGTTGTTGTTCCCAACATTATCCAAAGAGCATGAACATTTTTGAATAGCATTTTGGGTTCATTGAAAATCCATTTTAAAGTTGAACCTATTTGAATTTGCTTTGGTGCTAGGGTTTGAAACATCCCCATTTCAATTTCATTTGAAAATTTAAACATGATGCACAAAGCAAGCCTAGGACCATACCAGAACTAGGGATGTGACAACTCGCCCCCACTAGAAAAAATCTCGCCCCGAGATTCAGGAGTTGGCGGAAAGAAAGCGGGGTACTCAAGTCGAAGACGATCTTCTCGCTCCCAAGTAGCTTCTCTCTCGGAATGATGAGACCATTGAACCTTGAGAAACTTGATGTTATGACGTCGAGTGACACGCTCTGCTTGATCCAGAATGTGAACGGGGCACTCTCGATAAGTAAGGTTATCTTGGAGATCGAGCGTTTCGTGGTCCACTCCGCGGATGGGATCCGAGAAGCAACGCCTGAGTTGAGAGACGTGGAAGACATCATGAACTCGAGAAAGATGTGGGGGTAGTTCCAACTGGTAGGCAACCTCTCCTCGTTTAGCGAGAATGCGAAAAGCACCAATGTAGCGAGGAGCCAACTTGCCCCTGATACCGAAACGATGGGTACCCTTCAAAGGAGTAACCCGAAGGTAAGCCTTGTCGCCAACTTCATAAGCCACTTCCTTATGACAACGGCCATACTGGCTCTTTTGACGAGATTGGGCTGTTTTCAAATTCTCACGAATGATGCGAACTTGCTCTTCTACCTCCTGGATCATATCCGGTCCAAAGAATTGTCTTTCACCAGTTTCTGACCAGTTCAAAGGTGTTCGACATCTTCGTCCATACACAATTTCGAAGGGTGCTTTCTTAAGACTAGATTGATAGCTATTGTTATAAGCAAACTCGGCGAAAGGAAGACATTTCTCCCAATCCATACCGAATGAGATAACGCAAGCTCTAAGCATGTCTTCAAGAATTTGGTTGACCCTTTCCACCTGACCACTTGACTGAGGGTGGAAAGTAGTACTGAAAGAAAGATGGGTGCCCATGGCATTCTGGAAACTTTCCCAGAAATGAGAGGTGAAAAGACTGCCACGGTCTGAATTGATCTCTAGTGGAACACCATGGAGTGACACTATTCGGGAGATATATAAGTCAGCGAGCTGACTAGCAGTGATACTCTCTCGAACAGGTAGGAAGTGAGCCACTCTGGAGAGACGATCAATGACTACGAAGATAGCATTATTTCCTTTCTTGGTCCTGGGAAAGCCGGTGATGAAGTCTATACCAACTTTGTCCCATTTCCACTCGGGAATAGCTAAAGGTTGAAGGGTGCTAGCAGGTCTTTGATGCTCTGCCTTAACGCGATGACAAACGTCACAGTTGGCAATATACTGAGCGATTTCTCTCTTCATCCTAGTCCACCAGAACCTCTGGCGTAGGTCCTGATACATCTTTGTACTACCGGGATGAATCGTGAGAGGGGATTCATGGGCCTCCTTAAGGATTAGTTGCTGCATCTGTTGACATTTGGGAACCACCAAACGGTTTCCAAAGTAAACAACACCTCATTCATCCATAGAGAAACAGTTAGCAACTCCCTTGGAAATATTCTTCTTGATTCGGGAGATTCCAGTATCATGCTTCTGAGCCTCTATGATCTGATCCGTAAGGGTAGGTTTCGCCACCAAGGTAGTAAGGGAACCACGAGGAGCTATGTGAAGGTTAAGCTTACAGAATTCCTCATGGAGGGGTGGTTGACATTGTTGCAACATGAGGTTGTTGCAATAGGATTTACGACTCAAAGCATCAGCCATGACATTGGCTTTGCCTGGGGTGTAGGTGATTCCTAAGTCGTAATCCGGGATCAACTCCAACCAACGTCTCTGTCTGAGATTCAGATCCGGTTGGGTGAAGATATATTTGAGACTCTGATGGTCAGTGTAGATTTCGCAACGGTTACCAAGAAGGTAATGTCGCCAAGTCTTAAGTGCATAGACTACGGCTGCAAGCTCTAGATCATGTGTAGGATAATTTTCCTCATGTGGATGCAACTATCGAGATGCATAGGAAATTACATGACGATCCTGCATAAGAATGCAACCTAGTCCTTAACGCGAAGCGTCGCAATAGATAACAAAGTCTTTAGTGAAATCCGGTGGCACGAGTATGGGCGCAGAAGTCAGGCATCTTTTCAGTTCCTGAAAACTGTGCTCACACTGTGGGGTCCACTCAAACCTTTTATCTTTCTTGAGAAGCTCCGTGAGGGGTTTGGCCACTTTGGAGGAATTTTCAAAGAAGCAGCGACAATAACTGGCTAGACCAAGGAAACTCCTAACTTGTTTGACCGTTTCGGGTGGAGTCCAATCGAGAACGGCTTTAACTCTCTCGGGATTGACAGCAATGCCCTTACCAGAGATCACGTGGCCCAGATAGGTCACTTCTGGCAACCAAAATTCACACTTGGAGAACTTGGCATAAAGGCGATGCACTCTGAGTTTTTCTAACACGAGTCTAAGATGTTCGGCATGCTCTTCCGCGTTCTTTGAGAAAATAAGAATATCATCGAGATAAACCACGACAAACTTATCTAAGTACTCCATAAAGATCGAATTCATCAAGCGGGAGAAAGTAGCTGGAGCATTGGTTAGGCCGGAAGACATCACGGTGTACTCGTATTGACCATAACGAGTAACAAAGGCCGTTTTGGGGATGTCCCCGTTTCTGATTTTGATTTGGTGGTAGCCTAACCTCAAATCCATCTTGGAAAAGACTGAGGATCCAGCGAGTTGATCATACAAGTCGTTGATCCTGGGGAGTGGATACTTGTTCTTTATCGTGACCAAATTAACGGGACGATAATCTACAACCATCCGATCCGTACCATCCTTCTTCTTGACGAAGAGGACAGGACAAGCCCAAGGAGAAGAACTGGGACGGATGAAACCCTTTTGCAAGGACTCATCAAGTTGTTTCTTAAGCTCGGCTAACTCCAAAGGTGCCATCTTGTATGGTCTCCTAGAGATTGGAACAGTCCCTAGGATAAGTTCTATGACAAACTCTACATCTCTGTCAGGTGGAACACCTGGCAGTTCTTCTGGAAAGACATCCGGGAAGTCACGGACTACCGGAATATCTTCAAGGTCTGGAAGAGGGCTGGAATTAAGAGAATAGAGTTGGCGCCTTGCAACTCTAGTAGAGACAGTGACTATTTTGCCAGATGGATGTGTAAGTTGAACAGATCTGGTGTAACAATCGATCTTGGCATGATGAGCTGTCATCCAGTCCATACCCAAGATGATGTTAATATCTGCGGAGTTGAGAGATATCAAAGAAGCAAGGAATACCAGTCTGTCAACAAGGATTTCATTACCATGGCTTACCTTGGAGGTTTGCCATTTGGAACCAGGAGTCTGGATTATTAGTGGAGTCGGCATATCACAAAATGACATGTCGTGCAACCGAGCGTATCCTTCGGATATGAAGGAGTGGGATGCTCCAGTATCGAACAGAACTGAAGCTGGGTGACAATTGACAAGAAGCGTACCCAGTACGACGTCGGAATCATCTTGAACTTCTGAAGCTGAGACATGGTGCACACATGCTCGTTCAATGGAGGCCAGCTTGGTACTGATCATCTTTCCTGATGGTTTTTCACGGCCAACAGACCTGTCAGACTGGGGTGGAGTATAACTGGACTGAGGGCAGTCACGTGCGTAGTATCCTGGTTCTCCGCAGGTGAAGCAAGTTCCTGAGGTAGGACGTGGACCTACATTGGCAAGTGGTCCACTAATAGGCCTGGGTGGAGCACGTTGCTGAGCTGGGTGAGGCGCCACATCGGATGGCCTCGGTGCATATCCAGATGGAAGAGCCGAGTTCGGAATCCAAACCCGTCGCTTCTGAGAGTCAGAGCGGGAGGAAGAACCCAGATCACGGTTGTGCTTACGAGACTCCTCGTAAGTGAGCTGAGCGGTCTCTGCATTAATGGCCTTGTTCACAAGAGCCTGGAAAGTAACACAATGATGCAGGTGGAGATCACGACGCAACTTAGGGTTGAGACCCTTCCGGAATCTAGCCTGCTTCTTGGCGTCTGTGGACACTTCTTCTGTAGCATAGCGGGCAAGGTTCTCAAATTCTCTACTGTAAGCATCAACAGCCATCTTACCCTGTGTGAAACTACAGAACTCTTCTCTCTTGCGGTCAATGAGGGCTTGAGGAATGTGATGCTCGCGAAAAGCCTCAGTGAAATCCTTCCAGGTAGGTATCTGGCCAGCTGGAAGCATAGCCTCATAGTTCTGCCACCAAAGACTAGCAGGACCTTCCAGGTGATATGCAGCGTAGGTGACCTTGTTACTTTCAGTTATGTTCGCAGAACGCAGCTTGTGTGTGATACTACGGAGCCAGTCATCTGCATTGAGTGGTTCAATGGAATGATGGAAGGTAGGTGGTTTCAGACCAATGAAATCATAGATGGTCGCTGACTCTTTGCACTGGGGTGCGGTGTTCTCCTCGATACATGCTAACAAGCGGTTAGACTCATGCTTGTTCCTCTCCATCTCTAACATGAACTCTGTCAATGAAGACTGGTCGGGAGGATCCTCATCCCTACCATCTCCGTGGTTCCGGCTACGAGCAACAGAACTTCGGTTAACTGACGACATCCTGAAGAACCAACCAAGGAAACAAGGATGGATTCAGCATCATGATAAGGATGTAGAATATAGTACGAGGAAAAATACTATCTCTTGAACTCCTAGGACAATTCCGGCAGCATAACGGCAGTAAAATGCTCGAAATGAGACATTCTGCAAAAGACGGAGTAGCACCATACTCAACATCATCACTCAAGGTTCTGAGATATTGCTAAATAGGTTACACCGGAGGTACTCAAACTGGGATAAGACTCTGATCAACCAATCCTAAGGGACTACGGAGTAGTAACACGTGATCCCGATAAACAGAAGAGGAAGCCTAGTTCCTTAACCCCGTAGGAAATATAGGATGACTCAGATCAGAAGACATGATGTAAAGGAGTAAAAAAAGCCTTACGTTCCCTTCCACAATCAATTCCCTTATATAACTAAAGCATTACTAGACTCAATTTCGACCAGTTTGGCTTGGTAATCCTACAGTCAGTCAGGCTCTGATACCAACGATGTCGGGACCCCGATCCTAAGTCACACCGATCTAGCATGTAACACTTGATATCACTTTGTGGCCTCACGCACGGTATTCCCACGGGTGCCACCTACCTGGCCCGGGCCGTTTGCGCCTTTTGGCTCACGTATATGATAGTGTCGCTAGCATCCATATGACAGAGAACCCGGACCGACATGACTAGTCGTGAACCCAAAGTAGCACTAACTTACAGGGACATGCATACATGAATCAACCATGAGCATGTCGGTCAACAGCGTATGGATCCGGGCTGTAGCACTCAGCTAACAGGACTCCGGGAACCCGGGCTGTAGCAGGCTAGGCAGGACTCCGGATGTCACCGCGTGACATTTCCCCGAAGGGACAGACACAAGAGCAAAGTGAATCACATGCCGGCCAGTCAAGTGTTCCGGAGCAGTAGTGCTGGGCTAGCAGGACTCCGGTGAACCGGGCTGTAGCGGACTTCTATGGCACATGGAAGCACAAGACTACATTTCCCCATAAGAGAGGCTATCAGAGGTAAACAACTAGGTTGTCGGATCCCACACATAGCAATACACATTACATGTACGCATAACATGCAAGTATGTGCTGTACATCATGGCATCACAACATAACTCAAACTCATATAGATAAAGGCCCAGAAGAGCCACATAGCATTCAATACAAACAGGGGTCTCATGACCCATCATTCAGAGCATACAAGCAACGGAAGCATTACATGTCTGAGTACAGACAACTACAAAAGGAAAAGACTAAGAAGCCTGAGTAAACACGACCCTCCCAAGGGTACAAGATCGTAGCTGGGATACAAGCTACTCGTCGAAGTCACTAGTGTAACCAACTACAAAACATAAATAAGCAAACGTGAGTACAAAGGTACTCAGCAAGTCTTACATCAGAACTATCTACATATGCAACATTATCAACAAAAAGGGGGGTGGTGGAGTTTTAACAGCAGCAAGCTAGCTTTGACTCAGTGGCTAACCTATACTACGAGTATCAGAAACTTCTTTGAGGTAAGAAGACGCACACGAGTCCACATGTTCACCATATCAATACTCCACTATGGATCCGTTCCCGTCTCCCTACAAGAAGGCCATCCATAGCACTCACGCTTATCTTGCGGATTTTAGAGTATCCACTTCAAATTGTCTATGTACTACATAAGTCCTCCAAGTTTCCATATCCGAGGAAAATGGCTATTCGAATAGATAATGTTGACCCTGCAGGGGTGTACTTCGTCACACACGCTCTCGCCACTTATATCCCTGTACACGCCATGTACCTCGGCAACCTTCAAGCGGAAGCCGAGCGAGGGTGTCGGCCACGACCTGACTAACCACACAAGTCTCTCGTCCAGGTTTATCGCCTATTCGGGTTCCATCCGCAAGGAGATCCGACCGGGGTGTCACTCACGGCCCCAAACGATGTGTGCAGGGTTCCCAAGCCCACCATCCGGGTGCCACTTGGTACACCGTGCCATGGTGCCTAGTCTGTCCCAAGCCCGTCCCGTCGGACACCACCTGGTAGACAAGTAGCACTACCTACAAACGCCAGAAACTAGTTGCAACTCCTGGACAGAGATCAAGTGGATTAATAAGCCGAGAGGGGCCGGATAACCGGAACCCAATGTGTGCTAGTAACTGGACTCGGATAACATACACAGAACTCAGTGCTTAAGGACGATTCTAATGAGACAACCCACCATGTACTCCTACATGGCCTCTCATCGCTACCTTTACCAAAACGTGTTCACACACTTAGCCTTTATCGGTAGGACATGTTCACCACTCC
Source organism: Triticum urartu (assembly GCF_056163025.1). Lineage (NCBI taxonomy): Eukaryota > Viridiplantae > Streptophyta > Magnoliopsida > Poales > Poaceae > Triticum > Triticum urartu. The sequence goes on along the minus strand of NC_141879.1, from coordinate 142,697,010 downwards.
GATTCATTCCCGATGAATCAGACCTGACACAACTCTAAGCATAGCTGGCATAAAGAAAACAAGCATGCATGAGCAGGCACATCAAGGCTCAAGCAACTCCTACTCATGCTAGTGGGTTTCAACTATTTACTGTGGCAATGACAGGTCATGCAGAGGAATGGGTTCAGCTACCGCAGCAGAAAGTGGCAGTTTGAATCGTTATTGTCCTAATGCAGTAAAAGGAGCAGGAGCGAGAGAGTGGGATTTATTGAGATGCTCAAGGGGGTTTGCTTGCCTGATAGATCCACGAAGAAGCACTGCTCCTCAGACAGGTACTCGGGACACCTTCCGGAGTATGACCTATCGAGAGGGGACGGTGCCGGCAATCAATAAACAACCATATGCAACAATATGATGCATGAAGATGACATTTCAAAGATGCTATGATTTGCCCTAATGCATCTAGCATCAATTTGGTTGAAGTCCATATGAACCAAAGGTTCATATGCAAACCCCAAATTAAATATATAACATGCCATTATTTCGTTTTCACTTATACAGCAAGTATAAGTTGGTTTTTCATGCATGAAACTGGCATAAATGGATTCCTTGCATTTTTTTGATGATTTTTCATATATAAATTATTTCATTCTGAGCTACGGTTGAATTATTATGATTTTTTGAAGTTTAGGCAATATTCTGGAATTTCCTGAGTTAAAATAATTCCAGAAATCAATTATTGCGTCAGCTCTATGTCAGCATCACGTAAGCGGGTCAACGAGGCTGACCAGGTCAAACCTGACCCGTGGGCCCCACATGTCATTGGCTCAGTTAGGTAACATGTTTTAGAATAAACCTAATCTAACGATTAACAGGGTCGGGCCCACTGTCAGTGACTAAGAGGTTAACTAAGCAGTGATTAGGCCCTAATCTGACCACTGCCATGTCAGCATCACCGGATCAAGTCGCCGGCGACCTTACAGGACGGCGGAGGCTTGTCGGAAACTCTATTCCGGCGACCATTCGCGCGGCGGTGGGCATCTACGCGTTGCGGGCGCTCGGCCGCATCCATCTACGCAAGCGGGAGGGGATGAGGTGGTCGGAAACAGCAACGACGACGAGCGAGGCGGCGGCCGGAGCACGGCTATGCACGGGCGCGGGCTACGCTTGGCTAGCAAGCTCACTGAGAGGATGGGCGGGCTCCTAGAGCTGCGTTGAGCACAGTGGTGTGCTTGGCTTCGAGCAATAATGGATCTAGCCACGACGGCGACGAGGCACGGCGGTGGCGAGCTTCAGCTACGGTGGCCAGGGGGGCTAGAGGAGGGATTCGATGGCGGGGAGAGAGGGGTTGGGAGCAGGAGCTCACAGGGAGGCGGCGGAGTAGGTCAGTGGGCTCGGGGACGTCCTTGCCGGCGCGAATCGACGGCGAGGGGCTCGGGTGCTCGATGTTGAAGATGACCGTGATGACGATTAAGCAGGGCCTCCTGCGAGGCGTGAGTCGGCGGAGGGGACGTGGGCGGTGTTGCGGTTCTTCCGGACGCGTCAGCGAGGCGAGTGGTGGACGGTGGCCGCGGTGACAGCGAGCGGCAACGACGAGCGCACTCGGGTGTGCTGCGGGGAGAGGAATAGAGGAGGGGAGAGAGAGAGCAGTGAGTGAGGGAGAGGAGAGAGAGGCTTTGAGGTGTCTCCAGGCACGGGATTGGGTTGACGGGGAGCGCGACACGGCGAAGCAAGAGCTGGCGAGGTCGGCTGCGTGCGCTGGCTGCCAGTGGGCACAAGGTTGAAGACAACCTTGCCCCTGGTGGGCTGGGCCAACAGTGCCAGGCCGGCTGGGCTGCCAGGTAAGGCCAGGTAAGCCTTTTCCTTTTCCTGTTTTCTTTTTCTATTTCTGACATTTGTTCTCTATCCAAAATAAATGTTAAAACACTTCCATAAATGCTGAAAATATTTGTGGCATCTAGATATAATATTCTAGAGGCCCTCACCAATTACCAACATTTTTGGAGCCATTAAAAATATTTATATAATTTAAAGAGCTCCAAATCAAATATTTATGCATTGATTCAAAAATCCAAAATGTGTAGCAAAAATGTGCATCACTTCTGGTTGTTGTTCCCAACATTATCCAAAGAGCATGAACATTTTTGAATAGCATTTTGGGTTCATTGAAAATCCATTTTAAAGTTGAACCTATTTGAATTTGCTTTGGTGCTAGGGTTTGAAACATCCCCATTTCTATTTCATTTGAAAATTTAAACATGATGCACAAAGCAAGCCTAGGACCATACCAGAACTAGCGATGTGACAAGGTATAACCCGGCCCCTCCTGGGCGGGTCATACCTAATAGTTATATCCCCAACAATATGGTTAGTTCATAATCTTTGCTGAAAACTTGAATGCTGGTTTTACATATTTACAGCAAGAAGAGCAAATAGAGTTTGTAAAAGTTTTTTCTTTATCACTTTCAGTTTATCAACTGAATTGCTTGAGGACAAGCAAAGGTTTAAGCTTGGGGAGTTGATACGTCTCCAACGTATCTACTTTTCCGAACACTTTTTCCCTTGTTTTGGACTCTAACTTGCATGATTTGAATGGAACTAACCCGGACTGACGTTGTTTTCAGCAGAATTGCCATGGTGTTATTTTTGTGCAGAAATAAAAGTTCTTGGAATGACCTAAAACTTCACAAAGAATATTTTTGGAATATATAAAAAATACTGGCGAAAGAATCAAGGCCAGGGGGCCACACCCTGTCCACGAGGGTGGGGGCGCGCCTACCCCGCTGGGTGCGCCCCCTGCCTCGTGGGCCCCCTGGTGCTCCACCGACCTGAACTCCAACTCTATTCATGTTCGGGGAGAAAGAAATCAGAGAGAAGTATTCATCACATTTTACGATACAGAGCCGCCACCAAGTCCTAATCCCTCTCGGGAGGGCTGATCTGGAGTCCTTTCAGGGCTCCGGAGAGGGGAATCCGTCGCCATCGTTATCATCAACCTTCCTCCATCACCAATTTCATGATGCTCACCGCCGTGCATGAGTAATTCCATCATAGGCTTGCTGGACGGTAATGGGTTGGATGAGATTTATCATGTAATCAAGTTAGTTTTGTTAGGGTTTGATCCTAGTATCCACTATGTTCTGAGATTGATGTTGCTATGACTTTGCTATGCTTAATGCTTGTCACTAGGGCCCGAGTGCCATGATTTCAGATCTGAACCTATTATGTTTTCATGAATATATGTGAGTTCTTGATCCTATCTTGCAAGTCTATAGTCACCTATTATGTGTTATGATCTGTTAAACCCGAAGTGACAATAATCGGGATACTTACCGGTGATGACCGTAGTTTGAGGAGTTCATGTATTCACTATGTATCAATGCTTTGGTCTGGTACTCTATTAAAAGGAGGCCTTAATATCCCTTAGTTTCCAACAGGACCCCGCTGCCACGGGAGGGTAGGACAAAAGATGTCATGCAAGTTATTTTCCATAAGCACGTATGACTATATTCGGAATACATGCCTACATTACATTGATGAACTGGAGCTAGTTCTGCGTCACCCTGTGTTATAACTATTGCATGAGGAATCGCATCCGACATAATTATCCATCACTGATCCATTGCCTACGAGCTTTTCATATATTGATATTTGCTTATTTACTTTTCCTTTGTTACTGATACAATCACTATAAAACCAAAACTATTACTTTTGCTACCGTTACCGCTACTATCATATTACTTTGCTACTAAATACTTTGCTGCAGATATTAAGTTTCTAGGTGTGGTTGAATTGACAACTCAGCTGCTAATACTTGAGTATATTCTTTGGCTCCCCTTGTGTCGAATTAATAAATTTGGGTTGAATACTCTACCCTCGAAAACTGTTGCGATCCTCTATACTTGTGGGTTATCATGTCACAATTTTGGTGGGGACGTGATAAAAATGGCAAGAAAGCATCATTGAATGGCATGATGTAAGCTTTGTTTGCCAAAGAAAGAAGGCGATCTCGGTTTTCATGATCTTCATTCGGTCAATCTTCCTAAGATGGAGCTAAACAAATTTGGAGCTCTTGCAAATTTTGGAGTCTTGCACTAGGTTGTGAAGGCAAAGTACTTTCCACATCAGCACATCTAACAGGCCGGACAAAGGCAAACACTTCCTTAACTTAGCACAACATCGTCACGGGCATACAAACTTTCAAAAGTGGTTGCCTTTGGCGTACTGGCAATTGCGAAAACATCAATATCTGGGAGGATTCCTGGACTCCCTCTAGCCCTAGTCAAATAATCCTCTCATGGTGAGGCGGAATTCTGTTTGATAAAGTGATCCAACTCATCGACCCTAGTACTTGTGTAGGGATGAGAACTTGATACAATCTCTATTCTCATTTGTTCATTCAAACCGCATTTTGTGAATCCCAATGAACTCCAATGGCTTTGACGACTTTGTGGAGGGGCAATCCCAGGCTAGACACCTTTTTGTATGATCTTCCTATTATGTCAAGTCGAGACATCAGTATGGCAATCAAGCATGCAACATGGCCTCAAACTCCTCGGGTCTGAACACGGTTTGGAAAAAGCTCTGGAAACTGAGAGTACCAACAAAACTGAAAATATTCTGTTTGCTGAGCCCTATTGGATATCCCGTTTTAAGTCGACTTTGGTTGATCATCATGTAGGAAACATTAGAGAGTGCCCCATTTGTCAAACCTTCCTTGAGGATGCCATACACTTTTGTTGAAGTGCGCACCAGGGTCGAGCTTTGGAGTCAATTGACCACGAAGGACACGATCATGGAAGCCACCCTTGTGAAATGCTCAAGATCGAAAACACTCAAGCAACTGATGTGTCTTACGGAAAGGTCTATGCCGAACATGGACAATGCAAACCTTTAGGAGGTCATCGCTATTTTAGTGTTGGTATCTCTGGTGGCTAAGGAGATAGAGAATACATAACGAATTGATCTTGTCGCAAAACTAGATGGAAGTTGTTTATCTTAGTGATCTGTGTTACCACCAAGGCAAGCACATGCATCATGAGGACGGAAGAGGAGCCTTGGAAAAAGGCGCGAGTTAGGTTCATCATGTTGGGGAACGTACTATTTCAAAATTTTCCTACGCACACACAAGATCCATCTAGGTGATGCATAGCAACGAGAGGGGGAGAGTGTGTCTACATACCCTCGTAGACCGAAAGCGGAAGCGTTTTGAAACGCGGTTGATGTAGTCAAACGTCTTCGCGATCCAACCGATCAAGTTCCGAACACACGACACCTCCCCGATCTGCACACATTCAGCTCAGTGACGTCCCTCGTACTCTTGATCCAGCTGAGGCCGAGGGAGAGTTTCATCAGCACGACGGCGTGATGACGGTGATGATGAAGTTACCGACGCAGGGCTTCGCCTAAGCACTACAACGATATGACCGAGGTGGAATTCTGTGGACGGGGGCACCGCACACGGCTAAACAATCAACTTGTGTGTCTATGGGGTACCCCCCCCTCCCCATATATAAAGGAGTGGAGGAGGGGAGGGCCGGCCCTCTCTATGGCGCGCCCAAGGGGGAGTCCTACTCCCAGTAGGAGTAGGTTTCCCCCCCTTCCCTAGTTGGAGTAGGATAAGAAGGAAGAGGGAGAAAGAGGAAAGGAAAGGGGGCCGACCCCCACCCAATTCAGATTGGGCTTGGGGGCGCCCTCCACCTGGCTGCCTCTCCCTCTTTCCCAATAAGGCCCAATAAGGCCCATTGACTCCCCGGGGGGTTCCGGTAACCCCCTGGTACTCCTGTAAATGCCCGAACTCATCCAGAACCATTCTGATGTCCAAACATAGCCTTCCAATATATTGATCTTTATATTCGACCATTTCGAGACTCCTTGTCATTTCCGTGATCACATCCGGGACTCCGAACTACCTTCGATACATCAAAAAACCATAAACTCATTATACCGATCGTCATCGAACGTTAAGCGTGCGGACCCTACGAGTTCGAGAACTATGTAGACATGACCGAGACTCACTTCCGATTAATAACCAATAGTGGAACCTGGATGCTGATATTGGTTCCTACATATTCTACGAAGATCTTTATCGGTCAAACCGCATAACAACATACGTTGTTCCCTTTGTCATCGGTATGTTACTTGCCCAAGATTTGATCGTCGGTATCTCAATACCTAGTTCAATCTCGTTACTGGCAAGTCTCTTTACTCGTTCCGTAATGCATCATCCCGCAACTAACTCATTAGTCACATTGCTTGCAAGGCTTATAGTGATGTGCATTACCGAGAGGGCCCAGAGATACATCTCCGACAATCGGAGTGACAAATCCTAATCTCGATCTATGCCAACTCAACAAACACCATCGGAGATACTTGTGGAGCATCTTTATAGTCACCCAGTTACGTTGTGACGTTTGATAGCACACTAAGTGTCCCTTCGGTATTTGGGAGTTGCACAATCTCATAGTCATAGGAACATGTATAAGTTATGGAGAAAGCAATAGCAATAAACTAAATGATTATAGTGCTAAGCTAACGGATGGGTCAAGTCAATCACATCATTCTCTAATGATGTGATCCCATTCATCAAATGATAACTCTTGTCCATGGCTAGGAAACCTAACCATCTTTGATTAACGAGCTAGTCAAGTAGAGGCATACTAGTGACACTCATTTTGTCTATGTATTCACACATGTACTAAGTTTCCGGTTAATACAATTCTAGCATGAATAATAAACATTTATCATGCTATAAGTAAATATAAACAACAACTTTATTATTGCCTCTAGGGCATATTTCCTTTAGTCTCCCACTTGCACTAGAGTCAATAATCTAGATTACATAGTAATGATTCTAACACCCATGGAGTCTTGGTGCTGATCATGTTTTGATCGTGAGAGAGGCTTAGTCAACGGGTCTGCAACATTCAGATATGTATGTATTTTGCAAACCTCTATGTCTCCCTCCTTGACTTGATCGCGGATGGAATTGAAGCCTCTCTTCATGTGCTTGGTTCTCTTGTGAAATTTGGATTCCTCTGCCATGGCAATTGCAGCAATGTTGTCACAAAAGATTTTCATTGGACCCGATGCACTAGGTGTGACACCTAGATCAGATATGAACTCCTTCATCCAGACTCCTTCATTTGTTGCTTCCAAAGCAGCTATGTACTCCGCTCGCACGTAGATCCCGCCACGATGCTTTGCTTAGAACTGCACCAACTGACAGCTCCACCATTCAATAAAAATACGTATCCGGTTTGTGACTTAGAGTCATCTGGATCAGTGTCAAAGCTTGCATCAACGTAACCATTTACGATGAGCTCTTTGTCACCTCCATAAACGAGAAACATATCCTTAGTCCTTTTCAGGTATTTCAGGATATTCTTGACCGCTGTCTAGTGATCCACTCCTGGATTACTTTGGTACCTCCCTGCTAAACTAATAGCAAGGCACACATCAGCTCTGGTACACATCATTGCATAACATGATAGAACCTATGGCTGAAGCATAGGGAATGACCTTCATTTTCTCTCTATCTTCTGTAGTGGTCGGGCATTGAGTCTGACTCAACTTTACACCTTGTAACACAGGCAAGAACCCTTTCTTTGCTTGATCCATTTTGAACTTCTTCAAAACTTTATTAAGGTATGTGCTTTGTGAAAGTCCAATTAAGCGTCTTGATATATATCTATAGATCTTGATGCCTAATATATAAGCAGCTTCACCGAGGTCTTTCATTGAAAAATTCTTATTCAAGTATCCTGTTATGCTATTCAGAAATTCGGTATCATTTCCGATCAACAATATGTCATCCACATATAATATCAGAAATGCTACAGAGCTCCCACTCACTTTCTTGTAAATACAGGCTTCCCCCAAAGTCTGTATAAAACCATATGCTTTGATCACACTATCAAAGCATATACCAACTCCGAGAGGCTTGCACCAGTCCATAAATGGATCGCTAGAGCTTGCACACTTTGTTAGCACCTTTTGGATCGACAAAACCTTCTGGTTCCATCATATACAACTCTTCTTTAAGATATCCATTAAGGAATGCAGTTTTGACATCCATTTGCCAAATTTCATAATCATAAAATGCAGCAATTGCTAACATGATTCGGACGGACTTAAGCATCACTACGGGTGAGAAGGTCTCATCATAGCCAACTCCTTAAACTTGTCGAAAACCTTTTGCAACAAGTCGAGCTTTGTAGACAGTAACATTACCGTCAGCGTCATTCTTCTTCTTGAAGATCCATTTATTCTCTATGGCTTGCCGATCATCGGGCAAGTCAACCAAAGTCCACACTTTGTTCTCATACATGGATCCCATCTAAGATTTCATGGCCTCAAGCCATTTTGCGGAATCTGGGCTCATCATCGCTTCCTCATAGTTCGTACATTCGTCATGGTCAAGTAATATGACCTCCAGAACACGATTACCGTACTACTCTGGTGTGGATCTTACTCTGGTTGACCTACGAGGTTCGGTAGTAACTTGATCAGAAGTTTCATGATCATCATCATTAGCTTCCTCACTAATTGGTGTAGGAATCACTGGAACTGATTTCTGTAATGAACTACTTTCCAATAAGGGAGCAGGTACAATTACCTCATCAAGTTCTACTTACCTCCCACTCACTTCTTTCGAGAGAAACTCCTTCTCTAAAAAGGATCCATTCTTAGCAACGAATATCTTGCCTTCGGATCTGTGATAGAAGGTGTACCTGATACGTCCATTTTGCATCATGCTTTTATATCGATATTTATTGCATTATGGGTTGTTATTACACATTATGTCACAATACTTATGCCTATTCTCTCTTATTTTACAAGGTTTACACGAAGAGGGAGAATGCCGGCAGCTGGAATTCTGGGCTGGAAAAGGAGCAAATATTCGAGACCTATTCTGCACAACTCCAAAAGTCCTGAAACTCCACGGAAGTCAGTTTTGGAATATATAAAAAATATTGGGCGAAGAAAGCACCGGAGGGGGGCCACCCACTGTCACGCCCTCGATGCGACTATATCTCCCACGTGTCAAGGCACGACTTAGAGGCATAATCGCATTGAAGGCATATGTCGCAAGTGAGGTAATCTTCACACAACCCATGTAATATAATAAGGGAAAGAGATACATAGTTGGCTTACAATCGCCACTTCACCCAATTACATGAATAAAGCATTACATCAATCAGATACAATCAAGGCCCGACTACGGAGCCAAAATAAAAGAAGAACCCCAAATGCGACAAAAAGGTCCCCGATCGACCCCAACTGGGCTCCACTACTGATCAACTAGAACGGAACAACACAAAGGACAAGATCTTCATCGAGCTCCTCCTGAGCTTGGTTGCATCATCTGCACGGACTCATCGGCACCTGCAAGCTGGTTTTGGAAGTATCTGTGAGCCACGGGGACTCAGCAATCTCGCACCCTCGCGATCAAGACTATTTAAGCTTATGGGTAAGGTAAAGGTATGAGGTGGAGCTGCAGCAAAGCGACTAGCACATATGGTGGCTAACATACGCAAATGAGAGCAAGAAGAGAAGGCAAAGCACGTTCGAGAAAGTATGATCAAGAAGTGATCCTAAACAACGTACGTCAAACATAACTCCAACACCGTGTTCACTTCCCGAACTCCGCCGGAAAGAGACCATCACGGTAACACACGCTGTTGATTCATTTTAATTAAGGTCGACTTTAGGTTTTCTACAACCGGACATTAACAAATTCCCATCTGCCCATAACCGCGGGCACGGCTTTCGAAAGTTCAAATCCCTGCAGGGGTGTCCCAACTTAGCCCATCACAAGCTCTCATGGTCAACGAAGGAATAGACCTCCACCCGAGACATTCCGATCAGACTCGGTATCCCGGTACAACAAGACATTTCGACAGGGTAAAACTAAACCAGCAACACCGCCCGAATGTGCCGACAAATCCCGATAGGAGATGCACATATCTCTTTCTCAAGGCACACTCAGATGAGCTAGACGTCGGGTAGGCCAGCCCAGAGTTGCCCCTGGTAGCCCCGGACATCGCTCAGTTGGACCAACACTCAGAGGAGCACTGGCCCGGGGGGGTAAAATAATGATGACCCTTGAGCCGGCCGACTCAAGGGAAAGAAAACGGCTAGGTGGAGAATGGTAAAACCAATGTTGGGCATTGCTGGAAGAGATTTACTTAAGGCGAACTGTCAAGGGGTTCCCATTATAGCCCAACCGCGTAAGGGACGCAAAATCCGGGAACATAACACCGATATGACGGAAACTAGGGCGGCAAGAGTGGAACAAAACACCAGGCATAAGGCCGAGCCTTCCACCCTTTACCAAGTATATAGATGCATTAATTAAATAAGATATAATGTGATGTCCCAACAAGGAACAACATCTCCATGTTCCAACAAGGAACAAACTTCAATCTTCACCTGCAACTAACAACGCTATAAGAGGGGCTGAGCAAAGCGGTAACATAGCCAAACAACGGTTTGCTAGGACAAGGTGGGTTAGAGGCTTGGTTCAACAATATAGGAGGCATGATAAGCAAGAGGTAGGTATCGCAGCATAGGCATAGCAAAAGAGTGAGCAACTAAGCAAGCAAAGATAGTAGTGATTTCGAGGGTATGATCATCTTGCCTGAAATCCCGCAAGGAAGAAGAACGAGTCCATGAAGAAGACAAACGGACGTAGTCGAACGGTTCCTCACAAATGCGACGTTAACGGAACCAACCCGAAGAAGCAAACACCGGAAAAGAAGCACACAACATAGTAAACAACCAACACATGAACATGATATGATATGCGGGATGCGGTATGCGATGCATATGCGTGATTTGACAAGAGATGAAAGAACTTTGCCTCAACTTGGAAATCCAAGTGTGCCACTAGAAAGATGAGATGAAATCGCTTGAAAATGATATAAAGAACGCCGGAATCGGAGTTACGGTTTGGAAATGGCAAGCGTTTCAAATATGACACCGGCCTGCGATATACAGCAAGTAGCCAACTAAATACAATGAGATGAACATGCTACAGCAACCAAACGTGCCAACAAAATACATGGTAGGGATGCCTACAAGATGCTTAACAAAAGTCTATCACTGAGCTACGGCCAATTCATCCATTAACAGGTTCAAACAAGCATGGCAAAAATGCAAACGGTAAACAGATCTCAGACTTAGTGAAATTAATACAAGCCTGGAATTTCAGATCAGGTAGCACTCTTCGGAGCAACAAAACTATATGCTACAGGACCTGAACATGGTAAAGTAGAGCATGCCATGGAGATACTCAAAGAGCTTAACAAAAGTCCCTTAGTGACCTTGAGCCAAAAGGGATCAGAAAATACAATTGCAAGCATGTGAACATAGCAAAAACATAATCAGTTTTCAGACTTAGTGAAAACTGGAACATGCTGAAATATAACTCAAGTAGGCATGTTTACGAGCTCGATGCACTCACTACAGAGCAAGTCATGACAAGCTAAGCATACACCCATCAAGAAGGCACAAAATGCAAGCTTGACATGGCAAGAACAATGGCATAGCATGCACGGATCAACTACAACATCATCGGCAAAATTGCAAACAAGTTGACAAACTGCCCAGATTCACAAAGTAGCAAAAGTAGAGCTCGATTGACTCAAGATAGGGTGCTCCATAATTGCAAACAAAGACATGGATGGATAGAGCACTAAAATATTAACAAAACATCCTTACTGATCATCCTCAAAAGAGGCACGGATCACTAGGAAACAACATGAACATATGACAACATGAGATAAACAGCTCCAGGACTTAGTGAAATTACTAAGTCCCTGAAAACAGAATTAGCAAGTGCATCACTTTGCAAGCTTACACAATTCATCACACACATCACAAAAATACATGGGTTGCACCTCTGGAAAGATGACAAAACCCTTAACAAAACACATGTAGAGCATCAGGGCATAGCATGCACACAATAATCATGGCAAAAATGACAAAAAGCTAAACGGAGTAGCAGATCTGACAATAATCTCAAGTAGCCCTCTTATAACAGCATTTCGGGCATCAAGATGAACTCAAATGAAAATGATGCAATGGAATGAAATGATGTACTCTCTGAGATGAACATTTTGATATGCTATATGCATGAATTGGAGCTACGGATGCAAAGTTACGGCCTGATGAACATGTGCATATGGATCTGGAATTTCAGGACTTAGAAGAAATACCCTCTGGAAACTGGACGGGGTGATGCGGGACGAGGAGATCCGGGCGGTGCAGGGATGTTTGGATCGGGGGAGTGGTGGATCTGGTCCACCCTCCGGGGTCTCGCCGGAGTCAATGGCCGGCCGGAGTTCGAAGCGGCCGGAGGAGAGGCAGGCCGGCGCGGGCAGCGGCCGGATGCGGGCGAGCAGCGTCGGGCGTGGGGTCGGCGCACGGGAGGCGGCGGTCGTCGGCGCACGGGGCGGCGGGCTCGAAGGCGGCCGCGGCGGTCGGCAATGGTGGCGGCGGTGGTCGGCGGAGAGGCGATGCGGCGGCGGGCGCCGATGGGCCGGGGCGGCGCCCGGGGTTGGCGGCGAAGGCCGGGCGGCGGCAGATCCGGGCCCCGCGGGCCAGACCTGGGCCGCGCGGGCCCGTGGCGGCGGAGGAGAGAGGAGGAGGCCAGGTGGCGCGCGGGGATTGGCCCGGAGCGGCGGCGCGGCTGAGGTGGCGGCTCCCCATTGGTGGGAGTGAGGTGGCGGCGGGCGGTGGACACGTCCGGCGCGGCGTGGACACGTCCGGCGGCGCGAGAGGAGTTTTTAGGGTTCATAATTTCGGGGATGGCCACATATTTATAGGTAGAGGGAGCTAGGAGAGTCCAAATGAGGTGCGGTTTTCGGCCACGCGATCGTGATCGAACACTCTAGATGATGGAGCAGGTTTAGGTGGGTTTTGGGCCAAATTGGAGGGGTGTTGGGCTGCAACACACAAGAGGCCTTTTCGGTCCCTCGGTTAACCGTTGGAGTATCAAACGAAGTCCAAATGGTACGAAACTTGACAGGCGGTCTACCGGTAGTAAACCAAGGCCTCTTGGCAAGTCTCGGTCCAATCCGAAAATGTTTAATCCCCACACATGAAAGAAAGGTAGAAATGACCACCGGAGGAGAACGAAGCGCCGGATTGCAAAACGGACAACGGGGAAAATGCTCGGATGCATGAGACGAACATGTATGCAAAAGAAATGCACATGATGACATGATATGCAATGCAAGACATGCAATCAATGACAAGGCAACAACAGCGAATAACTGCACGACACCTGGCACATCGGTCACGGGGCGTTACACCCACCGTCCACGAGGGTGGGGGCGCGCCCTACCCCCTGGGCACGCCCCCTGTCTCGTGGGCCCCCTGGCAGGCCTTCGGTGCCCATCTTTTGCTATATGAAGTCTTTAGCCCTGGAAAAAAATCATAAGCAAGCTTTCGGGACGAAACACCACCGCCACGAGGTGGAACCTTGGCGGAACCAATCTAGGGCTCCGGCGGAGCTGTTCTGCCGGGGAAACATCCCTCCGGGAGGGGGAAATCATCACCATCGTCATCACCGTCGATCCTCTCATCGGGAGGGGGTCAATCTCCATCAACATCTTCACCAGCAACACCTCATATCAAACCCTAGTTCATCTCTTGTATCCAATCTTTGTCTCAAAACCTCAGATTGGTACATGTGGGTTGCTAGTAGTGTTGATTACTCCTTGTAGTTTATGCTAGTTGGTTTACTTGGTGGAAGATCATATGTTCAGATCCTTTATGCATATTAATACCCCTCTGATTATGAACATGAATATGATTTGTGAGTAGTTATGTTTGTTCCTGAGGATATGGGAGAAGTCTTGCTATAAGTAGTCATGTGAATTTGGTATTCGTTCGATATTTTGATGAGATGTATGTTGTCTCTCCTCTAGTGGTGTCATGTGAACGTCGACTACATGACACTTCACCATTGTTTGGGCCTAGGGGAAGGCATTGGGAAGTAATAAGTAGATGATGGGTTGCTAGAGTGACAGAAGCTTAAACCCTAGTTTATGTGTTGCTTCGTAAGGGGCTGATTTGGATACATATGTTTCATGCTATGGTTAGGTTTACCTTAATACCTATTTTGTAGTTGCGGATGCTTGCAAGAGGGGTTAATCATAAGTGGGATGCTTGTCCAAGTAAGGGCAGTACCCAAGCACCGGTCCACCCACATATCAAATTATCAAAGTACCGAACGCGAACCATATGAACGTGATGAAAACTAGCTTGACGATAATTCCCATGTGTCCTCGGGAGCATTTTCCTTTATATAAGAGTTTGTCCAGGCTTGTCCTTTGCTACAAAAAGGATTGGGCCATCTTTATGCACCTTATTTAATTTTATTACTTGTTATCCGTTACAAATTACCTTATAACAAAACTATCTATTACCGATAATTTCAGTGCTTGCAGAGAATACCTTACTGAAAACTACTTATCATTTCCTTCTGCTCCTCGTTGGGTTCGACACTCTTACTTATCAAAAGGACTACGATAGATCCCCTATACTTGTGGGTCATCAGTACCCAGCAGTCTCCTTTGGGTATCCTATGAAGACACATTTCTCTGATTTGGGTTTGAGCTTATCAGGTTGAAGCTTTTTCACATAAGCATTGCAGCCCCAAACTTTAAGAAATGACAACTTGGGTTTCTTGCCAAACCATAGTTCATAAGGTGTCATCTCAATGGATTTCGATGGTGCCCTATTAAACGTCAATGCAGCTATCTCTAAAGCATAACCCCAAAATGATAGCCGTAAATCAGTAAGAGACATCATAGATCGCACCATATCTAATAAAGTGCGGTTACGACATTCGGACACACCATTACGCTATGGTGTTCTAGGTGGCGTGAGTTGCGAAACTATTCTGCATTGTTTCAAATGAAGACCAAACTCATAACTCAAATATTCACCTCCACGATCAGATCGTAGAAACTTAATTTTCTTGTTACGATGATTTTCCACTTCACTCTGAAATTCTTTGAACTTTTCAAATGTTTCAGACTTATGTTTCATCAAGTAGATATATGATGACCCACAAGTGTAGGGGATCTATCGTAGCCTTTTCGATAAGTAAGAGTGTCAAACCCAATGAGGAGCAGAAGGAAATGATAAGCGGTTTTCAGCAAGGTATTCTTTGCAAGCACTGAAATTATCGGTAACAGATAGTTTTGTGATAAGGTAATTTGTAACGGGTAACGAGTAATGAAAGTAAATTAGGTGCAGCAAGATGGCCCAATCCTTTTTGTAGCAAAGGACAAGCCTGGACAAACTCTTATATAAAGGAAAGCGCTCCCGAGGACACATGGGAATTATCGTCAAGCTAGTTTTTATCACGCTCATATGATTCGCGTTCGGTACTTTGATAATTTGATATGTGGGTGGACCGGTGCTTGGGTACTGTCCTTCTTTGGACAACCATCCCACTTATGATTAACCCCTATTGCAAGCATCCGCAACTACAACAGAAGTATTAAGGTAAACCTAACCATAGCATGAAACATATGGATCCAAATCAGCCCCTTACGAAGCAACGCATAAACTAGGGTTTAAGCTTCTGTCACGATCGGTGTCAAAACCGGCGGATCTCGGGTAGGGGGTCCCGAACTGTGCGTCTAGGCCGGATGGTAACAGGAGGCAGGGGACACGAAGTTTTACCCAGGTTCGGGCCCTCTTGATGGAGGTAAAACCCTACGTCCTGCTTGATTAATATTGATGATATGGGTAGTACAAGAGTAGATCTACCACGAGATCAGAGAGGCTAAACCCTAGAAGCTAGCCTATGGTATGATTGTATGTTATGATTGTTGTCCTACGGACTAAAACCCTTCGGTTTATATAGACACCGGAGAGGGTTAGGGTTACACAAGGTTAGTTACAAAGGAGGAGATATCCATATACGTATTGCCTAGCTTGCCTTCCACGCCAAGTAGAGTTCCATCCGGACACGAGACGAAGTCTTCAATCTTGTATCTTCATAGTCTAACAGTCCGGCCAATGGAGATAGTTCGGTTGTCCGGAGACCCCCTAATCCAGGACTCCCTCAGTAGCCCCTGAACCAGGCTTCAATGACGATGAGTTCGGCGCGCAGTATTGTCTTCGGCATTGCAAGGCGGGTTCCTTCTCCGAATATATCACAGAAGAATTTGAATACGAGGATAGTGTCCGACCCTGCAAAACAAGTTCCACATTCCACCGTAGAGAGAATAATATTTTCGCATATCTAATTTCCTGGCTTGTTTTGGCAGCATGACGTTATGTCATGGCCCGGTGATTATTCGAACCGTTTCTTTTAACCAGCCCCGCACATAACGCGAGGCAGTTTTTCGACACGTCTTGTCAAAGCAGATATCGTGTCCCCTTATTACGGGATTCTCATCAATACGGGCGTGGGTAACCCAACTGCGCCATCAATTGCGGCGCTTGGGGGGTAAGCGAGTTTTACCAGGCAAGTGGGGACGCTTAGTTTCGTCCACCCATATAAAGGGATAAGGATTCACCTTTCTATCCATGCCTTCTTCCTCCCTTACCCATCCGTTTTCGCACACTCGAGCTCTAGCGGCCAAGTCCGCACTTCCCACCTCGACCTTCTCCAATCATGTCCGGAGCAGGAGGCAAGTGGATGGTCTCCTCCGTCACGGAGGGAGACATCAATAAACTGAGGAGAGCCGGATACCTACCCGACGACATCGCGCACCGGCTCCCAGATGAGGGGCAGCTCATCCCCACCCCCAGGCCTCGTGAGAGGGTAGTATTCCTCACCCATTTCCTCCGCGGACTGGGATTCCCTCTCCATCCCTTCGTCCAGGGGCTCATGTTTTATTACGGCCTAGATTTCCATGATCTGGCCCCGAACTTCATCCTCAACATCTCGGCGTTTATCGTCGTGTGCGAGGCCTTCCTCCGCATCAAGCCCCACTTCGGCTTATGGCTGAAGACCTTCAATGTCAAGCCGAAGGTGGTGGGCGGCCGCCAGGCGGAGTGCGGAGGTGCCATGGTGGGCAAGATGCCCAACGTAACATGGCTCGAGGGCTCCTTTGTGGAAACCATAAAGGGGTGGCAATTGGGGTGGTTCTATATCACCGAGCTGCGCGACCCTGCATGGGCAGCGGCCCCCGAGTTACGATCTGGCATCCCCACGCGGCTCACCTCCTGGAAAGAGAAGGGCCTGTCCTGGGGTAGTTCGAAAGAGCTGACCGGACTCCAAACATGTATTCAAAACATGGTGGACAAGAAGCTCAAGCTTGTCAACATAGTCCAAGTTATGCTCATCCGCCGGATACTCATGTGCCAACAACGGGAGTTCAACTTGTGGGAGTTCAATCCGGGGTGGCACCGAACTCTGAACAGGCTCTTCGACATGACTCATGAAGACGCCTGGAGGGTGCTGTTCAAAAGTGCCAAGGTCCCCCCCTATTACTGAGGATCGCGGATTCAGCGCGAAGTGCCAAGCCAGTGCGGTAAGCTGCTTTACCTTTCACAGGATACTTATTTTTTTATGTAGATTGACTCTATGCGGGATCTAAACTCCCGTACCTTTGACAGGACTGGCAAAAGATGGCCGGACAGATCGACTGTCCGGCTCCTTTGCCTGAAGGCCCCGCAGACGCTCTTATGGCGAAGATGCTGACTCCGGCCCCTTATAAGGTGCCGGAGAAGACCAAGAAGGCCAAGGGAACCCGAAAGAGTTCCCGACGCCAGGCGTCGTCGGACTCACTGTCCAATGACTCTGCGGCGCACTCTTCCCCTGAAGACGAGGAAGTGGAAGAAGAAGATGCTCCCCCACCGACTGGGGGAGACAAGAAAAGGAAGGCCGCCCCAACTGGGGAGGCCGGAGGGTCCAAGAAGGGAAGGACTCTCCTTCCGGACAGTTCCACCGCCGCCGACGAAGGTGAAGACGAGTGGTTGCCCAGGGTCAAGCCCCCGGGGAGATCGTAAGTATTCAGATACCAGAGTAACTCATAGGATTCCTTTGTCGCACTGCTTTCCCTAACACCGAATGCAATTATGCAGGCCGCCACGAGCCAGTATCAATGTATCATCGGACGGCTCCTTGGGCTTGTCGGACATGGATAGTGATCCAGTCCCGACCGCCACCTCCCCTCATCCTGCCGACGACGCCGACGTGTTGTCCCAAGAAGCACCGGATCGAGGGGAAACAGTCCTGGAGGCGCCTCAAGGCGACCTTCCGGACTCCGGGAGCCGCGGGGACAGGGCCCCCGAGAGCTCCGAGTTCGGCCCTCAGCCGAACACCGCGCCGGACCCTCCAACGGTTCCGGGCTCGGGCAGGCGGCCTCCTTCTAAGAGGGGCAAGACGCCTGTGTCGGTGACTTCTGTCCATCCAGAGGCATCGGACAATCTGCTGGAAGCACTTCGCAGCGCTTCCATCGACGAGGAGCACCGCACTATCATGAGTGCGGTGATCCAGAAGGTTCAGTCCGCCAAGAGCGGATTGACTGAAGCCTGTGCCAGCCTTCTAACGAGATTTGAGGTAAGTGTTTTAAAATGTAGTAGAAATATTATCGCATAGACAGTAGCCCCTGATGCTTTGTTCGATGTTCACAAAGAAAAGCCGAACAGAGGATCAAATAATATCGCAGGAGTCTAATATAAGTATGTCAATATGCGTATGCAGGCTTCGCCGCTGGCGTCCGCCGCACTGACTGCGGAGGTTGCTGTGCTGAAGCAGGACCTCGAGGGGTCCAGGAAAGAGCTCGGCCTTGTCAAGAGGCAGCTCGAGGAGAACAAGGGTAAGTAATACCCTGTATATAGAAATGTATATATAAAAAAGGACGCGATTGCAAAATGACAGGATCATTGTATGTTTGCCAGGGGCCACGACCGAGGTGGCGACCCTGAAGCAAGAGCTAACCAAGGTCGAAGATACAGCGGCCAAGGAGCGCACCGAGCGAGAGAAGCACGAGGCTCGGGTGGGCGAGGTGCAGCAAGAGCTCCAGGCTCTCGTGACAAAGCACGAGGCGTTGGAGCTTGACTTGAAGACGCGAGAGTCTGAGCTTGCCGCGGCCCTTGAGAGCGCAAAGAGTGCCAAGGCCGAAGCCCAAAAGGCCCTCCAAGAGATCGACACGATGAAGAAGATAGCGGTGGGTAAGGCTTTCTATATGCAAAGCAAGCAAGTAAAAGTAAATTACCGATTACTTACCCGAATCCGGAGCTCTCCAGGAGCATTCACAGATCTGCCCCGCGGTGTGTCCGATGCCGCACAATTTTACCAAGCCGAGGACGGAAGCTCGACGGAGAAGCTGTTCTGGTCTCAGTATGTTGAGGCCGAACATCCGGTGCCAATGAGCGACCAGCTGAAGCAGATGGTCGAGCTACATAAGGCGGCCGATTAGGCCATGAAGAGCTTTATAGTCCGGCTGTGGCCTGGCGACGCTCTTCCGAACAGCTTCTTCGGCCTGGTGAGGCGGCTTGTGGATGCTTGCCCACGGCTGGAGGTCGTCAAGCGATCTGTCTGCATTGAAGGTGCATGCCGGGCTTTCGCCCGTGTGAAATTGCAGTGGGTCAAGCTAGACACCGTGAAGCTGATCAAGGAGGGGCCGCCGGAGGGCAAGGAGCACCGCCACCCTGAGATGTACTACAAGGGTGTTCTGCTTGTGCCCGTCTCATCGCGGACGAGTGTTCAAAAGATGTAATATTTGAATGAGACTTGCTCGTTTTATCCTGTATGTATGAAAACTTGTTTCATATGCGCTATGCAACGCTTGTTGGAATTTAAAATATTACCTTTTGTTTGGCTGTTTATCCAATCTGAGAGATGGCTAGTCCTCGGCTTCTTCCCCGATGCCACGAGTGCTGGGGTGTTCGGGATAAACCTGAGCACTCTTGTTCCCATGTTTGGGTCCTTCGAGGGAGGTGCTCAGCACAGCGAACAAGGCAACCGGACTAATAATGCTTTATCACTCTCACTTAGCCATAGAATTCTATAATTTTAAATTTCGGCGAAGCCCCTGGTATTCGAAAGGCCGAATTCGGGGCGCGATACACGCCTTTAAGCCGAACAGGGCCAGCCCCTCGCCCTAAGTGGCATAAGTCTTTAGGGACTCGAAAAACCTCGCCGAACAGCGACCAGTCTCTCGCCTTATCATGACAGTCAGTTTTAGCTTTCTCTACTGAGGTGCTAAGCCCGGCAGAACCGGGGCACAATCGCAGTAGTTCTCCTAGCGCTACCTTAGCCGATAGAGCGGAACGTAAGGTACCAAAACATAGGAGCCGGGCAAACCCAACATTTGACCAAAGACATGATTCGGAGCTGATGCATATAATGCTATAAGTTCGGGGTGCCGCACTTGTGAAAGTGTTCAGACTTTTCACACCGTATTGTGAGGTATGTAAGCCCCTGGTGTATTAGCCGTACCAAGGTGTACGGTTGCAAGGCGTCATTAATGAACACATAGATATATATATATATATAACAAGAATGCAATAATAGTCGTAATGTCATGCATTGTTTATTAAAAAATTGCATTAAAGCAGAGTGATACAGATAGTGCGATAAGCAAAGAGTAGGACTACGTCCCTTCCAAGGGCGAGCTGAGGAATGATATTAAATCGAATTTTTTGCTGGTTACTGTAATCAACCTGGGAATTCCGTGGTATGACGTAGTTTTCTGCCTCCTTGGTTGCTGCATCATGTGTTCGGCAATAGTGCTGCCGGACAGTGTTTCCAGAGATTAAGGTCCTGAGAGAAAAAAAGAAAAATGACCAAATGGGAAGCCCCTAGTGCGGTTTACCGCGTTTTGGGGCGTGCTGCAGTTGTGCCCCCCTCCCCACCTGTGCCCATGGTACTTTTAATGCATAATTATGTACGCGCGGCACGAATATCGTCGTTGGGCTGAGATTGGGGTGGCCGCCGTATTGCTACACGAGCTCAGATCGCGCCAGGCGGTCTATTTGCCGATTGCCCCGAGCGCGCTTGAAGGTGTCCGGGCTTTGAAGCGCCGAACTGGTTGATTGCCTTGAAAGGCTGCTTTGCGCTTCTGCTGCGAGGCCGTGGTGTGCTCCTCTGTTCGGAGGGAGCGCTCTGTGTTTCCATTGACTGTAATAACTCCGTGAGGTCCTGGCATCTTTATCTTGAGGTATGCATAGTGCGGTACCGCATTGAATCTAGCAAATGCGGTTCCCCCGAGCAGCGCGTGATAACCACTGCGGAACGGGACTATGTCGAAGATTAACTCTTCGCTTTGGAAGTTATCCGGGGATCCGAAGACCACTTCCAGTGTAATTGAGCCTGTGCAATGGGCCTCTACACCTGGAATGATGCCCTTAAAGGTCGTTTTGGTGGGTTTGATCCTTGAGGGGTCTATACCCATTTTGCGCACTGTGTCCTGATAAAGCAGGTTCAGGCTGCTGCCGCCATCCATAAGGACTCGAGTGAGGTGAAATCCGTCGATGATTGGGTCTAGGACCAGTGCGGCGAATCCGCCATGACGGATACTAGTGGGGTGGTCCCTGCGATCGAAGGTGATCGGACAGGAGGACCAAGGGTTGAACTTTGGGGCGACTGGCTCCAACGCATATACGTCCCTGAGCGCACGCTTCCGCTCCCTCTTGGGGATGTGGGTTGCGTATATCATGTTCACCGTCCGCACTTGCGGGGGAAACCTCTTTTGTCCTCCAGTGTGCGGCTGCCGGGGCTCCTCCTCGTCATCGCTATGCGACCCCTTGTCCTTGTTTTCGGTAATTAACTTGCCGGCCTGCTTGAACACCCAACAATCCCTATTGGTGTGATTGGCTGGCTTGTCTGGGGTGCCGTGTATTTGACACGAGCGATCGAGTATACGGTCCAAGCTGGACGGACTCGGCGTACTTTGTTTGAATGGCTTTTTCCGCTGACCGGGTTTAGAGCCTTTGAATCCGGCATTGACTGCCGTATCCTTAGTATTTTCGCTGTTAATGCGGCGCTTATGCTTGTTGCGACGTGACCTGCTATTGACGTCCTTGGTATCTGAGGTACCATGGTTCTTTGATATGTTATTACTGCGAGCCAGCCAGCTGTCTTCTCCCGCACAAAAGCGGGTCATGAATGTCGTGAGAGCTGCCATAGATTTTGGCTTTTCTTGACCAAGGTGCCAGGCTAGCCACTCGTCTCGGATGTTGTGCTTGAAAGCTGCTAAGGCCTCTGCATCCGGACAGTCGACGATTTGATTTTTCTTTGTAAGGAACCGAGTCCAGAATTGCCTAGCCAACTCTTCTGGCTGCTGAATTATGTGGCTCAAATCATCGGCGTCTGGTGGTCGCACATAAGTGCCCTGAAAGTTGTCGAGGAATGCGGCTTCCAGATCTTCCCAACGGCTAATGGAGTCCGCTGGCAAGCTGTTAAGCCAATGCCGCGTTGGTCCTTTGAGCTTTAGTGGGAGGTATTTGATGGCGTGTAAGTTATCGCCGCGGGCCATGTGGATGTGGAGGAGGAATTCCTCAATCCATACTACGGGATCTGTTGTGCCATCGTATGATTCAATATTTACAGGTTTGAAACCTTCTGGGAATTGATGTTCCATTACCTCGTCTGTGAAGCATAAGGGGTGTGCGGTGCCTCTGTATTGGGCTATATCGCGACGCAGCTCAAATGGGTCTTGCCCACTGTGTTCAGCCCGGCCGGATTTGATTTTACTGTATCCGGCGTGACGTTTGTCATCTCGCAGAGTGGTGCGCCCTCGCGATCCGTAGATCGATCTTGAATGCTTTTCCTTGTCCTCCAATATGTCTCGCAGGTCTGGCGTATCTCCCCATGCCTTTTTATTTGAATGGCGTTGGGGTGGAGGCTGAGCTTTTGGCTGGAATGCCTCTCTATCGCGGCCACGAGGTGGCCGATCAGCCGTATCATACGCTTCTTCCTCCAGTCGGGGTAGTAACCTGCACCTTGGGTAACTCTTGGAGGGGCGCTCGAGTTTATATTCCTCAGCCATGAGGACTTCAGTCCATTTGTCAGCTAGCAGATCTTGATCAGCTTGAAGCTGCTGCTGCTTTTTCTTCAGGCTATTTGTCGTAGCCATAAGTCGGTGCTTGAAGCGCTCTTGCTCGACGGGATCCTCTGGTACGGCGAATTCATCGTCGCCGAGGCTTGCCTCGTCTTCGGAGGGGGGCATGTGATTGTCATCCTCCTCCTCTCCTTCTGCCGCTCTCTCAGGAGAGCTGGCTCCTCCATCCTCCTGCTCTAAATCTTGCTGGAGGGGTTTGTTGTTTTCTTCGGCACTATCCGGAGTGTTATTATCTCCTGTGCCGGTATCACCACTTTTTCTTTGGCGGGACTTAGAGCGGCGCCACTGACGTCGGTGTTTGGGTTGCTTCTTGGAGGGGTCATCCTCCGCTATCCCGTCACCATTGCCTTCTTTGGGTGTATCCACCATGTATATGTCATGTGACGAGGTGGCTTTCCAGTGCCCTATAGGTGCTGGTTCATGTTCGTCTCCTACATCGTCGTCCATACCGTCGATGTCTTCGGAGTCGAAGTCGAGCATGTCGGTTAAATCATCGACAGTGGCTACGAAGTGGGTGGTGGGTGGGCATCGAATTTCTTCGTCGTCCGCATCCCAATCCTGTTGGCCATAATCCAGCCAGGGCTCTCCTGACAAAGAGAGAGACCTTAGTGAATTCAGAATATCGCCGAAGGGCGAGTGTTGAAAGATATCCGCGGCGGTGAATTCCATGATCGGCGCCCAATCGGATTCGATTGGCAGGGGCGCGGATGGTTCGGAGTCCGGAAAAGAGTCCGGCACCTTGGAGTCACGGGCTGTGCAGAGGGTTAGGCTGGTGTTTGGCTTGATCGCCGTTGAGACTGTAGCCCCTGAGGCGGTGTCTAACCACCCGTCCTCGACTGGCGCAGTTGGCTCCGAGCTAAGGGTTGGAGCTGATGCGGGCGCAGCCTCTGGGGTACTGTTCGGCGGCAGAGCTAGGTCATACCCATTGCGACAGTGCAGCGCGCCCAGCTGTGGCTCGAATCCGTCGAAGATCAAGTCTCCGCGAATGTCGGCCGTGTAGTTCAAACTTCCAAATCTGACCTGACGGCTAGGTGCGTAGCTTTCAATCTGCTCCAGATGGCCAAGCGAATTAGCCCGCAGTGCAAAGCCGCCGAATACGAAGATCTGTCCGGGGAGAAAAGTCTCACCCTGGACCGCATCGCTATCGATGATAGTAGGAGCCATCAAGCCTAACAGCGACAACACAGAGGAACTCTCAATGAAAGCACCAATGTCGGTGTCAAAACCGGCGGATCTCGGGTAGGGGGTCCCAAACTGTGCATCTAGGCCGGATGGTAACAGGAGGCAGGGGACACGAAGTTTTACCCAGGTTCGGCCCTCTTGATGGAGGTAAAACCCTATGTCCTGCTTGATTAATATTGATATTGATGATATGGGTAGTACAAGAGTAGATCTACCACAAGATTAGAGAGGCTAAACCCTAGAAGCTAGCCTATGGTATGATTGTATGTTGTGATTGTTGTCCTACTGACTAAAACCCTTCGGTTTATATAGACACCAGAGAGGGTTAGGGTTACACAAGGTCGGTTACAAAGGAGGAGATATCCATATACGTATTGCCTAGCTTGCCTTCCACGCCAAGTAGAGTTCCATCCGGACACGAAACGAAGTCTTCAATCTTGTATCTTCATAGTCTAACAGTCCGGCCAATGGAGATAGTCCGGCTGTCCGGAGACCCCCTAATCCAGGACTCCCTCAGTCACTCTAGCAACCCATCATCTACTTATTACTTCCCAATGCCTTCCTCTAGGCCCAAACAATGGTGAAGTGTCATGTAGTCGACGTTCACATGACACCACTACAGGAAAGACAACATACATCTCATCAAAATATCGAACGAATACCAAAATCCATGACTACTTATAGCAAGACTTCTCCCATGTCCTCAGGAACAAGCGTAACTACTCACAAAGCATATTCATGTTCGTAATCAGAGGGGTATTAATATGCATAATGGATCTGAACATATGATCTTCCACCAAGTAAACCAACTAGCATCAACAACAAGGAGTAATCAACACTACTAGCAATCCACAGGTACCAATCTGAGGTTTGGATACAAAGATTGGATACAAGAGATGAACTATGGTTTGAGATGAGATGGTGCTGGTGAAGATGTTGATGGAGATTGACCCCCTCCCGATGAGAGGATCGATGGTGATGACGTTGGTGATGATTTCCCCCTCCCAAAGGAAAGTTTACCCGGCAGAATGGCTCCGCCGGAGCCCTAGATTGGTTCCGCCAAGGTTCCGCCTCGTGGCGGCGAAGTTTCGTCCCGTGAGCTAGCTTATGATTTTTTCCTCCACGAAAGACTCCATATAGCCAAAGATGGGCATCAGAGGCCTGCCGGGGGCCCACGAGGTAGGGGGCGCGCCCAAGGGGGTAGGGCGCGCCACCCACCCTCGTGGATGGTGGGTGGCCCCCCTCTAGTACTTCTTTCGCCCAATATCTTTTATATATTCTGAAACGTGCTCCCGTGAAGTTTCAGGACTTTTGGAGATGTGCAGAATAGGTCTCTAATATTTGCTCCTTTTCCAGCCCGAAATTCCAGCTGCCGGCATTCCCCCTCTTCATGTAAACCTTGTAAAATAAGAGAGAATAGGCATAAGTATTGTGACATAATGTGTAATAACAACCCATAATGCAATAAGTATTGATATAAAAGCATGATGCAAAATGACGTATCAATATACCCATATCTGCTCAAATCATCTGCGAAGGTCAGGAATTAACGATACCCGCCACGAGCATCAACACTCATCGGTCCGCATACATCAGTATGTATTATTTCAAATAAGTCTGTTGCTCGGTCCATTGTTCCATACAACGGAGTCTTAGTAATCTTCCCCATGAGGCATGGTTCGCAAGCATCAAGTGATTCCAAAAGTCCATCAGCATGGAGTTTCTTCATGCGCTTTACACCAATATGACACAAACGGCAGTGCCACAAATAAGTTGCACTATCATTATTAAACTTATATCTTTTGGCTTCAATACTATGAATATGTGTATCACTACTATCAAGATTTAGTAAAAATAGACCACCCATCAAGGGTGCATGACCATAAAAGATATTACTCATATAAATAGAACAACCATTATTCTCAGATTTAAATGAATAACCGTCTCGCATCAAACAAGATCCAGATATAATGTTCATGCTTAACGCTAGCACCAAATAACAATTATTTAGGTCTAAAACTAATCCCGAAGGTAGATGTAGAGGTAGCGTGCCGACGGCGATCACATGGACTTTGGAACCATTTCCCACGCGCATCGTCACCTCGTCCTTAGCCAATCTTCGCTTAATCCGTAGCCCCTGTTTCGAGTTGCAAATATTAGCAACAGAACCAGTATCAAATACCCAGGCGCTACTGCAAGCATTAGTAAGGTACACATTAATAACATGTATATCAAATATACCTTTCACTTTGCCATCCTTCTTATCCACCAAATACTTGGGGCAGTTCCGCTTCCAGTGACCAGTCCCTTTGCAGTAGAAGCACTCAGTCTCAGGCTTAGGTCCAGACTTGGGCTTCTTCACTTGAGCAGCAACTTGTTTGCTGTTCTTCTTGAAGTTCCCCTTCTTCCCTTTGCCCTTCTTGAAACTGGTGGTCTTGTTGACCATCAACACTTGATGTTCCTTCTTGATTTCTACCTCCGCAACCTTTAGCATTGCGAAGAGCTCGGGAATTGTCTTATCCATCCCTTGCATTTTATAGTTCATCACGAAGCTCTTGTAGCTTGGTGGTAGTGATTGAAGAACTCTGTCAATGACCCTATCATCAGGAAGATTAACTCCTAGCTGAGTCAAGCGGTTGTGGTACCCAGACATTCTGAGTATATGTTCACTGACAGAACTATTCTCCTCAATTTTGCAGCTGTAGAACTTATTGGAGACTTCATATCACTCAATCCGGGCATTTGCTTGAAAAATTAACTTCAACTCCTGGAACATCTCATATGCTCCATGACGTTCAAAACGTCGTTGAAGTCCTGGTTCTAAGCCATAAAGCATGGCACACTAAACTATCGAGTAGTCATCAGCTTTGCTCTGCCAAACGTTCTTAACGTTGTCAGCAGCATCTGCAGCAGGCTTGTCACCCAGCTGTGCTTCCAGGACGTAATTCTTCCATGCAGGAATGAGGATAATCCTCAAGTTATGGACCTAGTCTGTGTAATTGCTACCATCATCTTTCAACTTAGTTTTCTCTAGGAACGCATTAAAATTCAACGGAACAACAGCACGGGCCATATATCTACAGCAACATAGACATGCAAAATACTATCAGGTACTAAGTTCATGATAAATTAAAGTTCAATTAATCATATTACTTAAGAACTCCCACTTAGATAGATATCCCTCTAATCATCTAAGTGATCACGTGATCTATATCAACTAAACCATGTCCGATCATCACGTGAGATGGAGTAGTTTTCAATGGTGAACATCACTATGTTGATCATATCTACTATATGATTCATGCTCGACCTTTCGGTCTCAGTGTTCCGAGGCCATATCTGCATATGCTAGGCTCGTCAAGTTTAACCCGAGTATTCTGTGTGTGCAAAACTGGCTTGCACCCGTTGTATGTGAACGTAGAGCTTATCACACCCGATAATCACGTGGTGTGTCAGCACGACGAACTGTAGCAACGGTGCATACTCAGGGAGAATACTTATACCTTGAAATTTAGTGAGAGATCATCTTATAATGCTACCGCCGAACTAAGCAAAATAAGATGCATAAAGGATAAACATCACATGCAATCAATATAAGTGATATGACATGGCCATCATCATCTTGTGCCTTTGATCTCCATCTCCAAAGCACCGTCATGATCATCATCGTCGCCGGCTTGACACCTTGATCTCCACCGAAGCATCGATGTCATCTCGCCAACTATTGCTTCTACGACTATCGCTACCACTTAGTGATAAAGTAAAGCAATTACATGGTGATTGCATTTCATACAATAAAGCGACAACTATATGGCTCCTGCTAGTTGTCGATAACTGTGTTACAAAACATGATCATCTCATACAATAAAATTTAGCATCATGTCTTGACCATATCACATCACAACATGCCCTGCAAAAACAAGTTAGATGTCCTCTACTTTGTTGTTGCAAGTTTTACGTGGCTGCTACGGGCTGAGCAAGAACCGTTCTTACCTACGCATCAAAAACCACAACGCGGTATAGTGATTGCTTTTTGATCTTCAGAAAGAACCCTGTTCATTGAATTCGATTCAACTAAAGTTGGAGAAACTGACACCCACCAGCCACCTGTCTGCGAAACACATCGGTAGAACCAGTCTCGCGTAAGCGTACGCATAATGTCGGTCTGAGATGCTTCATCCAACAATACGGCAGAATCAAGAATCAACTAGTGACGGCAAGAAATATATATATATACCCATGCACACAACTCCTTTGTGTTCTACTCATGCATATAACATCTACGCATAGACCTGGCTCTAATGCCACTGTTGGGGAACGTAATATTTCAAAATTTTCCTACGCACACGCAAGATCCATCTAGGTGATGCATAGCAATGAGAGGGGGAGAGTGTGTCTACATACCCTCATAGACCGAAAGTGGAAGCGTTATGAAATGCGGTTGATGTAGTCGAACGTCTTCGCGATCCAACCGATCAAGTACTGAACGCACGGCACCTCCGCGATCTGCACACGTTCAGCTCGGTGACGTCCCTCATACTCTTGATCCAGCTGAGGAAGAGGGAGAGTTTCGTCAGCACGACGGCGTGATGACGGTGATGATGAAGTTACCGACGCAGGGCTTCGCCTAAGCACTACAACGATATGACTGAGGTGGAATTCTATGGAGGGGGCACCACTCACGGCTAAACAATCAACTTGTGTGTCTATGGGGTGCCCCCCTCCCCTGTATATAAAGGAGTGGAGGAGGGGAGGTGTAGCGACCCGACCTCAAACGGTCAAGCCTCTGTGTATCCGTGCCATCCCTGGATCGGTATGCTGGCACACACACAATACATCAATGTATATATCAAAGTGCAATCACATGTATAAATAACATAAAACTGATATATACCTCATAAGTCTCAGCGGAAACAAACATAAGGGTGTGGAGTCCATCAACGCCAACGGCAAGTTGAGTGTAGACCGTAACCCTACAACGTAACTCTTACTCATCGTAGAAAAATCCCTGCAACATAAGACGTTGCAGCCCTGTAGGTCAGTACATTGAACGTACTGGCAAGTCACATCATAAGAATAATGAACCTATTTGTACATGCAATTTGGCTGGTGGAAAGCTCTAAGTTTAGTTTTTGCATAAAGCTAGTTTTCCCTAGAATAAAATATATTATTCTACCACTACTGTATAACATAGGATGAGTTGGTAAACCCAACTAAATCCATTCCCAAAGTTTCATTTAAAACCCAACTGTTTAATTAAGAGTGATGAGATCTCCTAGTATTTCCACTACTAGATGCTCAAGTTGTCCGTAACCGGGGACACGGCTAATCGATTAGGTTTTAACACTCTGCAGAGGTTTGCGCACTTTTCCTCACAAGACTCGATCGCCTCCCTTGAAATTCTTGCACTACCTGGTGTTTGAGAACAGGATGACCGAGACATAGTCTTTCGAAAGTATTTCCCCTTAACCCACGGATAGGTCAGTACACCTACTCATTCTACATCTGCTAGCCCATCCCGGAAGGGGTCACACTAACTACTCAACTAAGCCACAGCCCATAGTGGCTTGTGGCTGCACACCTAAGCTTCTAGACATGAGAATACGATTGATCTCTTTGAGCCTGGGTGGCCGACCACTAGTGGTGCACCACCATGGATTAACCATGCATGTTCCCACTGTACTTCGCCACCATTCAAACCAAATACCGCCCAGGTAGTTCATTTACAAGTCTTCATCCTGATTACTACTTTGTCACTCATGTCTCACCATGAACACTTCCCAATTTCCACGTCTACATTTGCAAGGCAGAAATAAACTTACACGGTGGTGACAAGGTTGTATAGATCAGACCTACCTCAAAATGAACTACTAGGTAACGGCATAGCCATCTGGCAACAATAAATCCTACCATGCAATCCTACCACAAAAGGACTAAGTGCATAATATAAAACATAGGTAATTGGAAGAATGGTCAAATGTGAACTTGCCAGTACGTTCAATGTACTGACCTACAGGGCTGCAACGTCTTATGTTGCAGGGATTTTCCTACGACGAGTAAGAGTTACGTTGTAGGGTTACGGTCTACACTCAACTTGCTGTTGGCGTTGATGGACTCCACACCCTTATGTTTGTTTTCGCTGAGACTTATGAGGTATATATCAGTTTTACATTATTTATACATGTGATTGCACTTTGATATATACATTGATGTACTGTGTGTGCCAGCATACCGATCCAGGGATGGCATGGATACACAGAGGCTTGACACTTTGAGGTCAGGTCGCTACAGAGATGGTATCAGAGCACATGTTGACTGTAGGACGTGACCCTAGAAACTAGAAAGCCCTTAGGAAAGGATTTCTCTTTATTTCCAAAAAGATTCTTTACCTCTCTTCTTTTCTGAGCTTTACCAAATCTTTCCTTTTACCTCAAATAGTTAGACAATACCCTGTTCCCTTTGGACCACACGGAGGATGAAGTGAAGCCACTCCGAGAACGAGGATATCATACTTCACCATACACTATAAGAATTGAAGCTACAACAGTCGAAGCCTCTGAAGAATTGAAGAATTTGAAGACACTGACATATTCCAAGATTCATATGAACTTTAGAGGACCAAACCCTTGTTGTATACTCACGTTAGATGCGATGATTTGTGTTTTGTCATATTTCGTGTGTGTTTTTCCTGACAGCCACAAATAAAACTTGTTTTCAAAACAATATTGTGTGTATTGTGTGTATTGTGTGTATCTCTCTATCCCTCTCTCGTATCTCATCCCAAAACCCTTGGACCCAATAGATGATGAATGAAGATGGACTTGCATTCTCTGAACTGATCACTCAGTTGGAGGCAGAGCTATGGGTTCAAAACATGGAGAATCACTTCAGGAGCAATTTTGTTGCAAGGAAGAATGAGGTTCAATACGCTCTTCAGTACTTCACAAAAAGTGCTGCAACCTGGTGGAAAATGCATCAAGCCATACAAGGATGTGATGGAGCAAAAACCTGGGAGGAATTGAAGAAGACTCTGTTGGGATCCCGTCTTATCCGGAAGCACGGTAATAAACCGATGAAGGAACCTTGTGCCTGCAAGATATGTGGAGATATAGGACATACCCATGAAGAACACAAGGATGGATGCCCTCATTGTGAAGCAAATCACCGAGCTGAAGAATGCCCAACTAGGCAGGTTACTTGTTTCTTGTGTGAAGGAACTACGCACTACCCTGCCCAGTGTCATATTTATCCCAAGGTACAAGAAATTACCAAGCAGCAGAAGGAAGCAAGGAAATAAGCCCTCAGGGAAAGTTTAAGAAAACCGGTGATGAAAGAAGATGTTGACGACCCTGCTGGAGAAAGCCTAAACCGATTTTACTCCAATGCTTGCTATTCATGTGGAGAAGAAGGACATTTTTCACAGTATTGCACGAAGGAAAGCCAAGAGTATCTGGGAAACTTCCCGACAGAAGAAGTGGAGTTTGATCGACAAGAGATAGAGGAATTGATCGGAACGAAGAAGTCAAGGAAGAGAAAGAGCAAGTATCCCCAGAACAACACAATTTCCGCAGAAAAGGACCTGAGTCAAATCACTTGTTACAGGTGCAAGGATTTAGGTCATTATGCTAGCGAATGCCCAGCAAAGAAGCCAAGAACCCAAGGAGCCAAGATAACCACCAGGAAGCCCCTGGATTTGTCTGAAGTCATTCGTTTATGCTGCAAAGGAGTAGGACATTTTGCCAGAGAATGTTCAGACTCGAGGAAAGCTTGGGCTGAGTAGTTGAGATCTTGATATTGGAATAAAGCATGTAATAAGTGTGGGATACACTTTTATTTTGGGGATGTTGAGTTGAGTTATGAAATGGAAATTGTAATAGTTCGTGAAGAAATAAAAGTTGATATGTTTGAAATCTCATATGAGGTGTCATGAGTTCTTTGTTGATTGTGAGTGCCTCCCTCACCATGTCACCCAGACTTAAAACTTAAGCCCATGGGCAAGCTGACCCAAACCTTTCCCCCAAAATAACCACATTTCACCCAAGGAAATAGATACATTATCCTGAGTACCCCTTCTATCTTATACCTGCAGATGACAACCCTTTGTGAGTCTTTTATCAAGGGCCCGGAAACGATCATGACCCTGACCAGTGATCAGGATTACCCAAAAATCCTGAAGGACATGATGAAGCATATTCATCTTGAAGGAGATGCAGTCTACAAGGGTTATCCTTTCATGGAGAAGGGAGTTGAACTTTGGTATGTGGAGGTTCACCTCCACCGTGTGAAGGGAGTTTGCCCAAAGACTATGGGACGATACTTTTTCATTTCTCGAGTACCACGAGCAACATTCTTCGACTCTGTTTGTGAAGCTGCTATGGAAGCCATACATCAGATTGGAGAAATACTTGAAGCGAGACTCCGTCACACTCAGGAATACCTGAGAGAGGTCCATGCAGAGATGATGGAGGTGAAGCTCATGGCCACCATGATGAAGCAAAACATCAATGATTTAAAGGATCACATAGCACAATTCTAGTGGGACTGAAGTATCTTCAAGTAGGACAAATGAATAAAGATGGAAGTAATGCTTGACCATACCAAACTTGTGGATGGCAGCTTCTGTAATAGAGTACTTGTGAAATTTGAGTTTTGAGTAGTGGTTAAGGATGTAATAAAGGATTTGATATGAAGAGAATATGAATTATGGATGAACCAATGCATTTTTTTGGCGATACTTGTCTGTGTGAACAATTGACCGATGGAAAGGAAAATGTTGTTCCATATAAAGTTGGAGTTTGGACAAATGGGTTGGAGTTTTGTTTTAGTTATGATGGTTACCCCAAGAGTATGAAGGAAAGAAGTACTATTGGATTTAAAGGAGATGTAATGTTGGAATATGGAACAATCGTAACTCCAAGGATGAGTTAAAGATATACAAGTGTTGAAGTGGGTCATAACCCACAGGACCCAGGATTTGATAAGGAAACAAGCACAATATTGTTGAAGAAAAGAAATTCTGGAAGAAGCTGTGAGTTCATCAGCAGCCGTTCCATAGGAGGTTACGTAAACCTGAGAGTTGTGAAGAAACAGTAGAGGTTTTGTTTGGCTTGCAGAACCAATGGAGTTACCCGAACCCAGTTCGTGGAGAAGAGAAGTTCTGCAATGCTTGTGAGGATGCCCAAGTGTTAGAATACGTGATTCACTATCTACGTATGTGGTAATGATTCAAGTACGGGATGGATTGGCCCCCATACCGGAGACTTCTATCATGAACTATCATATGTTGATGGAAAATTGGAGAGCCTTAAAACCCTAGAAGAGTGTTGATAGGACAAGCCAAAAGCCTTAGAATGGCAGGACGATGAAAACCCTGTACAGGCACCTGTTGCCAAATCGTAGGTTATGCGGTGAGGTTCAGCCCAGACCCATTTCCTGCAGGAGGAACCAATAATTGTTGACCACCATGAGATTTTTGATAGTTGTTTAGCATTCGCAACAGACCTGACAGCTAAGAAGCCCCAGTCTCGGAAGGATCATATTTTGATACAAGGACTCAAGATTTTGGGGAAAAGGTTATGCCCTACCGGAAGAGCCTCAAAGAAAGAGTTACTCCAAGGAGTATGAGAAGACCGACACCGCCAATGCAAAGGATGAAGTACATGAGTTTTGTTGGAACCGTGACCATACTTCTAAGGGTGGTAGCACCCCATACCTCTTGGGTTGATTAATGGATTTCCAAGAAGACCCCCCAAACCTACCTTCTTTCTAGCCTCTCTGAATCTCGAGGACGAGATTCATTTTAAGGGTGGTAGTTTGTAACATCCCAAAATTCTAAATTTTGGAATGTTATATTAATAAATTATTATGATTGTTTGTTTGATTGTTGTGTGATTGATTGTGTGAAAATGATTGGAAATTGAAAACTTTTTGAAAGTTGAATGAGAGGGAATAAAAGGACTTTCCCGAAACTTTCATCTTGCATTTTGGTCACCTGAGTTCAAATTCATTTCATTACAAAACCCTAGAGTGAAGATGATATGACTTCTTCCATTTAAAGAAATGAAAAGGGGTTTGAAAATGATTTGAATTCCATTTTGAAATATTCCAAACTTAGAAACTTTAAGCAACTCAATGAGTTCATGAGGGAAGAAAATGACTTCTTCATATTTGAAGAAAGAGAGTTGGAAGTTTCAAAGAAATAAATTGGAAGTCACTTTGAAGTTATTTGAAACTCATTTTTTCATTTGAAGCTGTTTGAAATTCCAAATTCAAATCCAATTGGGAGTTATTTGAGTTTCTATTCAAAATATTTTTTTCTCCTAAAAATAAATAAATGGAAATAAGGGTAAAATGATTCCCTTCAATAGAAAATTAGGAGAAAATAAATTTGAAATCATTTTGCTATTTTAAAAATGATTTTATTGATTTTAAATGCAACAGTAGCACTGTTTGACTTTTATGAATTTTTTTGGAATTTATTTGAACTTGGAAAATAGCTCATCTTATTCTTGGTATTTTTCTGAGCATTTTGGTATATAATATGCCTATGTAATTTTTTTGTTATTTTTGCTCTATTATAGTTTTGTTCTGTAAAAAAACACGCACGCACGCACGCGCTCGCCAGCCGGCCCAGCCACAGGCCAGCGTGGCCATGGGACAGCCGTAGCGCTAGGGCAGCCAGTGGCCTGCCAGGCCAGCGCCAGGAGGCCAGCGCCGCACGCACGAGCCGCCGCTCCTCCCTTCGCTCGCTTACCCACACCCACTGACGAATGGGGCCCGCTCCCCAGGTCACCCCCAACCTCCCGCTCCTCCCGCTGGATGAGCACGCGCACGCACCCGCCGGCCGAAGCTCTAGGGATAGAGCTTATCCCGCAGCCCCAAGCACCCCTCTCTGCGCCTATATAAGCCTCGAAGCCCCCTCTCTCCATTCTGCCACTTCGCATCGTCCCTCGCTCCTCACAGCCACCGCCTTCTTCAGTTGGATCTCGCCGGAGCCGAAACCCTCCGCCGACGATTACGTCACCGGTGGTGCACCCGAGCCGCTCTTTTCTTCGTCACCTAATCCCCAAGCCTGTGCACATCGTTTTGACATATTGGTTTCCCCTAGGTCGCGCCGGAGCAGCCAAACCGACGACCCCGAGCCGCCGGAGTTCACGCAGCTCATCGGAGCTCCGTCGCCTCCCTCCGCCCCGTCCGGTGCACGCCGACACCCGCCGTCACCGCCATCCGGTCGCCCACACCACGCCGGTCCCGTTTGCCTCCTTCCCCGCCGCCAAGGACCGCCGGAGCCGCCGCCCCGTCCGCCGCCCGACGCCCGATGCCAGCGCCGCCGCCCCTGTTCGCCGTCCTCGCCGTTGTAAGCCGAGCCACCCGCTTCGTTCATTTAGATTAGGTTTTTTTGTTGTGTGTTTTGTTTTAGTTCGGTTAACCGCGGTTTTAGTTAAACCGGCCTCCGGTTTTCTTTTTATTTAACCGCGGTAGCTGTTTTCCTATTTAGTGGCCATTCGCCATGTAGCCACCGCAGCAAACGTTGCTTGTCCAGCCACGAGCCGCCACGTGGCCAGGGACCTAGTTGCTGTAGTTTTAATTACAGATTAGTCCCTGAGTTTTCAGTTTAGCCCCTAAACTTCGGATAGCCGTATCTTTTTAACCATAACTCCAAATTCGATGAAACCAGCGGCAAATTCTTCGTCATGATTAGATCTATCCAGTAGCATCATCTTTGTAAACTTTTTCCAAATTCAAGTTTGAACTTTATTCAGATTTGAATTCAAACTTCAACTGGCCATATCTCCTAAACCGTAGCTCCGATTGACGTGATTCTTTTTGCACCGTGTCACCATTACCAAACCCTATCACTTGGACCTATCTCACGATATTTTTCATACATTAGGATCTGTCTATAGTAGTTTTACTCGTATGCCTAGTATGCACTATGGTCCACGTCACAATTTTTGGCACCCATGCCCTATGTTGTTTTGCACTTAGTATTTTCTTTTGATAGTTAAGTGTGTTGTGTGTTCATTTGGATTTTCCGAGTCTTTTCATGCTGCATGTTATTTGGTTCTACGAAATGATTGCTTATGTGGATGCAATGTTTTACTTTATAGATTTTCATCAGAGAGTGACGAATAGTTCTATTAAGTAAATTTCTGAGAGCGATATAATCTTCATCAACTATTACCAAGCAAGTTCACATTTGACCATTCTTCCAATTACCTATGTTTTATATTATGCACTTAGTCCTTTTGTGGTAGGATTGCATGGTAGGATTTATCATTGCCAGATGGCTATGCCGTTACCTAGTAGTTCATTTTGAGGTAGGTCTGATCTATACAACCTTGTCACCACCGTGTAAGTTTATCTCTTCCTTGCAAATGTAGACGTGGAAATTGGGAACTGTTCATGGTGAGACATGAGTGACAAAGTAGTAATCAGGACGAAGACTTGTAAATGAACTACCTGGGCGGTATTTGGTTTGAATGGTGGCGAAGTACAGTGGGAGCATGCATGGTTAATCCATGGTGGTGCACCACTAGTGGTCGGCCGCCCAGGCTCAAAGAGATCAATCGTATTCTCATGTCTAGAAGCTTACGTGTGCAGCCACAAGCCACTATGGGCTCTGGCTTAGTTGAGTAGTTAGTGTGACCCCTTCCAGGATGGGCTAGCAGATGTAGAATGAGTAGGTGTACCGGCCTATCCATGGGTTAAGGGGAAATACTTTCGAAAAACTATGTCTCGGTCATCCTGTTCTCAAACACCAGGCAGTGCGAGAATTTCAAGGGAGGTGATCGAGTCTTGTGGGGAAAAGTGCGCAAACCTCTGCAGAGTGTTAAAACCTAATCGATTAGCCGTGTCCCCGGTTACGGACAACTTAAGCATCTAGTAGTGGAAATGCTGGGAGATCTCATCACTCTTAATTAAACAGTTGGGTTTTAAATAAAACTTTGGGAATGGATTGAGTTGGGTTTACCAACTCATCCTATGTTATACAGTAGTGGTAGAATAATATCTTTTATTCTAGGGAAAACTAGCTTTATGCAAAAACTAAACTTAGAGCTTTCCACCAGCCAAATTGCATGTACAAATAGGTTCATTATTCTTATGATGTGACTTGCCAGTACGTTCAATGTACTGACCTACAGGGCTGCAACGTCTTATGTTGCAGGGATTTTTCTACGACGAGTAAGAGTTACGTTGGAGGGTTACGGTCTACACTCAACTTGCCGTTGGCATTGATGGACTCCACACCCTTATGTTTGTTTCCGTTGAGACTTATGAGGTATATATCAGTTTTACGTTATTTATACATGTGGTTGCACGTTGATATATACATTGATGTACTGTGTGTGCCAGCATACCGATCCAGGGATGGCACGGATACACAGAGGTTTGACCGTTTGAGGTCGGGTCGCTACAAGAGGGCCGGCCCTCTCTATGGCGCGCCCAGGGGGGAGTCCTACTCCCAGTAGGAGTAGGTTCCCCCCCTTCCCTAGTTGGAGTAGGAGAAGAAGGAAGAGGGAGAGAGAGGGAAGGAAAGGGGAGGTCGGCCCCCCACCCAATTCGGATTGGGCTTGGGAGGGGGGCGCGCCCTCCACCTAGCCGCCTCCTCCTCTCTCCCAATAAGGCCCTATAAGGCCCATTGACTCCCCGAGGGGTTCCGGTAACCCCCCGGTACTCCGGTAAATGCCCGAACTCATCCGGAACCATTCCGATGTCCAAACATAGCCTTCCAATATATCGATCTTTATGTCTCGGCCATTTGGAGACTCCTAATCATGTCCATGATCACATCCGAGACTTCGAACTACCTTTGGTACATCAAAAACCATAAACTCATAATACCGATCGTCATCGAACGTTAAGCGTGCGGACCCTACGGGTTCGAGAACTATGTAGACATGACCGAGACTCACTTTCGGTCAATAACCAATAGCGGAACCTGGATGCTCATATTGGTTCCTACATATTCTACGGAGATCTTTATCGGTCAAACCGCATAACAACATACGTTGTTCCCTTTGTCATCAGTATGTTACTTGCCTGAGATTCGATCGTCGGTATCTCAATACCTCGTTCAATCTCGTTACCGACAAGTCTCTTTACTCGTTCCGTAATGCATCATCCCACAACTAACTCATTAGTCACATTGTTTGCAAGGCTTATAGTGATGTGCATTACCGAGAGGGCCCAGAGATACCTCTCCGACAATCGTAGTGACAAATCCTAATCTCGATCTATGCCAACTCAACTAACACCATCGGAGATACCTATATAGCATCTTTATAGTCACCCAGTTACGTTGTGACGGTTGATAGCACACTAAGTGTCCCTCCAGTATTCGGGAGTTGCACAATCTCATAGTCATAGGAACATGTATAAGTTATGGAGAAAGCAATAGCAATAAACTAAACGATCATAATGCTAAGCTAATGGATGGGTCAAGTCAATCACATCATTCTCTAATGATGCTATCCCGTTCATCAAATGACAACTCTTGTCCATGGCTAGGAAATTTAACCATCTTTGATTAACGAGCTAGTCAAGTAGAGGCATACTAGTGACACTCATTTTATCTATGTATTCACACAAGTACTAAGTTTCCGGTTAAAACAATTCTAGCATGAATAATAAACATTTATCATGATATAAGGAAATATAAATAGCAACTTTATTATTGCCTCTAGGGCATATTTCCTTCACATCAAACTCAACGTTCATGTTGCATTTCAGTGCGAGAAAAAATCAAGGGTGGAGGGGATACAATTGATGCCATTAGGGATACGCAGGGTAATTTTATTATTGTAGAATGCAATTACACCCCACACATATCAGATGTGGTTGTGGCTGAGGCGATTGCAATGAAGAATGGCCTTGCATTGGTCCAAGGTTGGGGTTTTATCACGCCATAGTCGAAACTGATACTCTAGAAGTTATAAATGCATGTTCGGGCTCGAAAACATAGTGGTGTGATGCACTGACAATCTTTATGAGTTGTGTGGATTTGGTAGTGGCAATTGGGAATGTTGAATGCAAGCATTGTCACCAACAAGTAAATCAACTAGCTCATGAGGTATCTAGGTCGTGTTCCGGTGTAAAACTCTGAGTACATTAGTTAATGAACCCCCTAGCCATATTCTTAGCGTCCCGTTGAACCATATAAGTGTCATTTGATGATCAATAAAGTTTGCATGTTGGTGTTCCCTAAAAAAAATGTTTAGTATTTCCCAATGATATTATTCCAAATTGCCACCTTAACGAGACACAAATGCAAAGGGTTATAAATTAAATTTCATAGTCCCTAGGTAGACGTCAAGATGCGGGGACGGCCAGATAGACCGTAGGCGCGATGCTACAGTTCGAGTGGGGCAACATTGCTGCAGCCCACAGCTCGGTGCAACAATAGGAGCCTCGATGATGTACACGCCTGAGAGGGCGCATCGGCAAACAATAGCGTGGACCTTCGGGCGGCGACACTGTGGCCTGAAAGGGCAAAAGCAATGACAGCCTATTGCTCGATTGGTGGAGGTGTGTTTGTGCTTAGTGGTGATCTTCATGGGAACCTGTGGAGGTGCGTGCAGACGTTTGATCAGTCTAGTCAAGAGGCAAGGATGGATGCGTCCCGGTCGAAGAAGGCAATGACGATGGCTGGCGTAGATTCATGTGTAGACGAAGCAACCTGTAAGGGTTGCTAGAACGTCACTCTCTTCTTTGTGTCGCGGTGTTGCGGAGGTGGCCGGTGTAGTCACCACCGACGTCGAAGTAACGACGTGTGAAGGTTTGATAGGTGGTGGGCAGTGCAAAGCGATCTCAACCCGGAACATGGAAAAAGAATTTGCCAGTCAAGCAACCAACAGGGAGAGAAAATGGTCAATGGATTAGAGATCGACCTCCTCGGGGCAGCGCGGCGCGGAAGTAGTGGTGAAGCTAAGAGCAATTCTAGCAGATGCCGCAAAACCTCACCGGCCCGCATAAATCCAGCAGTTTTTGCGTTTTTTTAGGCTCGAGTAGAAACGCTCTATCTAGCTCGGCCCGTAGTTTTTTTACAAGCGGCCTGCATATTTCCCCTCTGCCCCTATATCTATGGGTTGGGGCGTTTTAGGGTTCGCTAGTTCCATATCCTCCGCCCCTTCGTCGTCTCCTTTGCTCTCTCCAATGAGAGATTCCGAGTGGTCCCGTCCATTTCTCGCCGATCCATGGCCGGAGTGGCACGCAGGCATGGGAGCCGAGGCAGATCGCCGTCGCACAAGTGCGCCTAACACAATGCGGAGGCCGACAGCTCCATACGGCCCGCCGTCGAGCCATGGCGCGCAAAATTGGCGGGCTCTACCACAGCAGCAGCCGGGGCACGTGGGCTCGCTTCTTCGAGCTTGGTGATGCTCTTTGGCCGCACGCCAAGAGTTGTCTCGAGGCGGAGGAGGAGCTCCTCGGTGCGCAAAAGGCGGTGGCGGCCGGAGAAGATGGCGCCGCCGAATGGCTCGCGGTAGCGAAGGAAGACCACGTGCTCGCCAACGCGTGTTGGAGGTCCGCCGAGGCCTTCTACCTCGGCGTCGAGCCATGGGCCGGTAATCCCTAGCTTTAATAAATTAGTTTACTACGTTTGTATGCTATGGAATGTAGATGAACTCCGGGGGTGAACTTTGTAGCGCGAAATTGGCGAAGCCACATATAAGCTAGGTAGTCAATTGACTACCCAACTTTTTGATAAAATCAACATATGCATGTGTACATCTTGTAGAAAATAAATAAAAATTCATATATCTGACTACACAACTTCAAATTGACTACACAATATTGAACTCATGGCACCACCAATCATTTTAAATTTGTAGTATCGTTTAGCATATTTGTTCTGTCGTGCCATGCGCGATACCACAAATTTGTTTTAGTCCTTTTGTGGTACACATTTTTACCGCATCTGCTAGAGTTGCTCTAAGTCTAAGAACTTATGGCTGATACCATGAAAGAGGGTTAATGAGAGAGAGAGAGAGAGAGAGAGAGAATTGACGTAATGCGATGTATGCATTATTGAGCCTCACCAGCGATTTATATATATAACAACTTTACAAGACTTAAAGAGTAAGATGTCTTTTCTAAAGATAAGGTAGAAGATTCATTACATTATGAGACGGAAAGGGTACCAAATATAGAAATTAAATTACTCCGGAAAAGAGGAAGTACATGCCATTATTCAGAAAAATGTACACGCCATTATTTAGCATGTTATAAAATGGCTGACCTGTACTTCAAAAGAAAATTGTGCAACCTGTACTCGCCATTTTTTTTAGCGGGGACCGAACTACTCACCTTCCCCGGTCCCTAGCCTGCCAAGCACAAGCTTCAACTCCGAGTGCACGACTAAAATGGATCAGTGCACGTGGCAAGCACGACAAAATCGAGACCGGGTCCAGCTAGACTAATTAATCGACAGGTCGATAAAGGTTATGAGTTTAGGGCATCTTCAACCGTTTATATATTAGTTTGTTGGTAAAATATGTCATGTCATCAACCAATATCTTAACATATACCAACTTCAATAGATTGTATCTAGTTTGTCCAATAAAATGTGAGATAATAAATAAAGTGCTCTCTCATTCTACATTGAAGCTTATACAAGAGGTGTTGGTCATGTACATATAACATTCATCTCTTTCCTTATTTATTGTATGAACATCATCAAAAAATTTATATGGTAAAATCAATCAACAACTATCTTATGACCATTGAAAATGCCCTTATGGACGGTCGTAGCCCATAACGCCCATCCCGTAATAATAAAATTGTGATTCATCAAGAACAGCTGAGATAGTAATAGCGGTTTGCTTCAGTGATGGTGTTTGTTGGCAGGTACTAGCTGTGAACAGGGATAGCCACCAGCCACCAGCGACGGCTGCACGTTGCGAGCTGCAAGCCTGCAACCGTGTTCGCCATTTTTTTTTCCTTGGGGAGACCAGCTATTTT
This sequence comes from Triticum urartu, assembly GCF_056163025.1. Classification (NCBI taxonomy): domain Eukaryota; kingdom Viridiplantae; phylum Streptophyta; class Magnoliopsida; order Poales; family Poaceae; genus Triticum; species Triticum urartu. The sequence goes on along the minus strand of NC_141879.1, from coordinate 142,654,843 downwards.
TTTAGGCTTGCAAATACTATTTTCGTCCTGATTTACCAGTCCAGCATGTATTTTGGGTCATATTCTGATCATAATTTTACCTGATAAAATAGTATAAGGTATACATCACAAAAAAAATCATTGGAAACTACTACACTAAAATTCGAATCCAACAATGCAATTTTGGTGACATGCATTAATTAATAATTTAATAGTTAAATATATGATTAAACTTTGACTAAAATTACGAGGGGGGCTAGTAAACCTGACCGGTCATTCGCATGTTTTCTTTGCGCTCGTTTTTTCTGCTGATGTTGATCGTTGACTAGTTCACCTGGTTGACCTGGTCGACAGTTGACCGCTTTACTTTTTTTAAGTTCCTATATTGGGAAATATTTAAAAATTGATTTTTTCTGAAATTCATAAATTTTCCTGAATTCAAAGAAGTTCATGAACAAGATATTTTTTGGTGAAATTTTAAAAAAGTCCACGAAGTAAAAAAAGATTGCAAATTCCGAAAAACTTCATGAACACAATTTTTTAAATCATGATTTTAAAAAACACTTGTGAATTCGAAAAGTTCACGAAGTTAAAAAAATCATGAAATTCAAGAAAATTAAATTAACATAAAATATTTCAAATAAACTAAAATAAAAATAAATAAAACGAAAAACATTAAAAAGCTGGGTTAGAATATCTCAGAAGCTTCCCGAAACAGCCTGGAAGTTTCGTAAAACTGGCGACAGCACTCTGTGGCAGCTTACATGGGCCGGCCCATCTACCTGCGGCTTGAGGGCCGGTATGTGGGTATGCCTGTATTTGGCACATAAAGCGAGTAATGGGCAACTAATCAGCGAGTACTCCTTGGGGAGCCTCCGCCAGGGTCACTTCAGCCGCCGTCACATGTCATGTGTTGGGTGCTCCCTCCAATTTTTTTATTAATACGTTTTCGGCTTTTAGATGTATTTTTCCCGATTTTTTCTTGGCTTTTCGATTTTCCCTGGTTTTCCTTACGTTTTGGACTAAAATAGAAAGAAACAAAAAAAATTGCATGAAAAACACATTTTCCTTTTTATTTTTATTTTTGTGACAGGCACATATTGACTTCTCGTGGAGACATGAAATTGCTTTCGCAAGAGGCACATTCGTACCTCTAAGAAAATAAAACGCGTTTTTTTTTCTTTCACGAGAGGCACATATTTACTTCTCGTGGAGGCACGGATTTGCTTGCGCGAAAGGCATAGTCGTGTCACTTAGAAAAGGAAATAAACATGATTTCTTTTTTTACTTCTGCAAAAGGCACAAATTTACTTCTCAAGGAGACACGTATTTTCTTCCATGAGATGCATAGTCGTGTCACCTGGAAAAAGAAAAAAAAAGTGTTTTCCCATTTTTTGCGAGAAGCACATATTTACTTCTCACATAGGCACGGATTTGATTCGCGAGAGACACACTCAGAAAAAAGAAAAAACATGTTTTATTTTCTTTTTATTTTGCGAGAGGCACAAATACGCTTCTCGTGTAGGCACCGTTCTGCCTCAAGGAAAAAAGTGCTCCTGGTTCGGTTTTTTATCTTTTTATTATGGAAAAAAGTTCAACGAAACCTAACAACATAGCATGTAGTTTGAAGATCTCGACGCAAGGAATCCAATGATGAAAATGGCTCGAGACTTAGACGCATGGTTTAAGAGATAATACATTTTGAATAAATGAATTTATGGGAAAAGGGAAAAGTCCATTTTGCGAGAAGTGGTGCACATGAAGTGAGCCACTTGTCACAACCTAGAAAAATGAAAATAACATTTTCAACTTAATTAGTGATTTCATCAAATAAGATTTGGCACCGGCTTAGAGCGACCCCGATGGTACCATCACGGACAGTGAGCTGGTCCACCAACCAAGGTAGGCTACGTGTTCTAAATAATGTTATCACGGTGTATAAAAAATGTTTGCATAACTTTGAAAAACATTGATATCATTTAGTAAAGTTTGTCCATTCAAAAAATGTTTGTGCATTCAAAAAATATCTTCTTCACATTTTTAACAAAAAAATATGAAATGTAAAAAAATGCTTGTTTAGTATGAAAAATGTTTCGTATAATTCAAAAAATGCATGTGGCATTTTAAAAATATGTTCATATTTTTTTAAAAATGCTTATACGATGTTAAAAGAATGGTTTGCATAGCTAAAAAATGTACATGCCATTTATAAGCATGGTTCCCACAGTTTTTTTTATAAAAATGCCCGCATAGCTAAAAGTATATGTTCATGAAATTTGGCACAACAAATGTTTATACAATGTAAAAAAATGTTCCTGTAGTTTAAGAAAATGCTTCATGCCATCAAATAAATGTTAAATATGTATTTGGAAAATATTCTATTTGAAAGAGTGTTCGAAGCATGTATTTTGAAAAAATGTACAACCTGTATTTGGAAAATGTTCAACGTGTATCACAAAAATGTTCCACATGGGCTCTCAAAAAAAGATGTTCCACATGTATACAAAAAATACACATTGTGTATGGAAAAAGTAGTGATGTGTCGGAAAAAACAAATAAAACCCGAAGATTACTAAAGAAAACTGGTGATGAAATGTGGAAAAAAACAAAGAACCCATTGAAACAAACTGAAAACCGAGTCGCTAGCTCGCTCAAGGGCGGATAAAGGAGAAGAAAATGGGCCTTCCCGGTAATGCATCGACACAAAATAGTCTTTTAGGCGAGACATATCGTACCATCGCAGTAAGTGATGTATAGCCCTGGAGGTCGCAGGCCTGTGGTCGCATGGTTTAATTCCTATTTGATGCCTGACGAAACGCATAGGGAGAGACATGTTGACCTTGCGTATTGATTCCACTGATTTTTCTTAGCATTCGTTCTATATGCTTCCATCGATTTTTCTTAGAGTTCGTTATGTAAGCCCGGTCTTTCTATTTCGTTTTCTTTGCTTTTTCCTATTCCTTTGATTCTGTCCGTTTTTCTTGGTTTTGGAGTGGGATTATTGTATTATTTTATGACTTTAGTATCATTTCAGTTTACTTATTTATATTTGTGTTGCTTTTGCTTCTATTATTTTATTCATGAATCTATTATTCTGTTCTTTTTGTATTTATATAATTTATATTTTTTATTAGTAAAAATACATTGTCTAAGTGTGTACATGAATATTTGAAAAATACAAGATGATTTTTATAAAAGTTTTGTAAACATTTTCCCTATACAATTTAAATAATTTTAAACATGGAGAACAATTTTTAAAACTTGACAACATTTTCCTATACATGTTGAACAATTTTTAACACACACACGTGGAAACTTTATTTAAACATGAAGAAAAAATTAAGTACAGAGTGAAAAATATTTAAAACTTTTCATGCATATGTTTCACAATTTTTTTAAAAAAATACTAATGTAATTTATAAAAGTTCATGTAACTAAATATGTTCAGAATTTTTTTGTTTTTAGCTAAAAAACGACAGAAAAAAGGTTCATTTTTTCAAAGTAAGTGAAACACTTTTCTTGAATTGCTGAACAATATATCATAACAACATATATTTTTTACATTTTGTTTTTTTGAAAATAAATATGTAGAAACAAAAAGAAGGGAAATTTTTCTGAAAACTGGAGGAGGAGGACAAGTAGCGGAAGAAGGAGAACTGGGGCGGCCCACTTGCCGAACGCATGTGCGTTTGCTCAACTATTTGAGGAAACATCTTCTAAAATGACATTTAAGGATGGCAGGGCATAGCAATTTTGTGATATTTACTCTATTTTATATGTTATGGAAAAGTAGTTGTGCAAACACCTATTTGGCAAGCAAGATTATAGTCTAATTGACCCCATACATTAAAAGACCTTTTTAACAACTGCTAATGGGTTTAAACTTTTTATTGTCGACTATACTAAAAAACATCATTTGGCAGAATAAATACATGTCTCAACCAAATAGCAGTTTTCATAATGTACCTGAATAACACTTACTGTAACAGGCATAAAGCTACTTTTGGTTATCCATCAAGCGGAGCCGAAAGAGAACGGGGATAGCTTCAAAAGTTCAAATCCTTGAGAGAAGGTGCTCCAAGATTCTTCTTGTATTTGATGTGGCTATCATTGGGACTCATTCTCTACTTTTAGTAAATAAAGAATGCATATATATGCAGAGTAAGAAATTGAAGTTGAATTTAGTTGATTGATCTTACCTGAGAATTAGCATTGCGTTCCAGAACATCCAGAACATTTTAAAACCATGCTTTATTTTTTCAGTTCTGCTAACTCGGTTGCCTGGACCTTTTATAAATCCTAGGCTCCTAGCCACCTAAAATTGCACACTAGTAAGCTTAAAGGTGCACTGTCCGAGATATTTGAAGTATGCAACTTTATTAAAATGTTGGTATTATAGTTTAAATTTTGGTTTGTAGTTATATGCAGAGTGATTGGAGCCATGAATGAGGATCAAATGCTAGAAATGAGACTGAGAGTTGATTTTTTTTTCTCCCCTGGCAACTGATAAATAGAGCTCTCTTTTTTTCCGTTTTGACAGAGGAAAGTAACAAACATTGAGATCTCGAGAACAGTGATAGATGATTCTTTCTATCTCTTGAGATGTGGTGAATGGCAAGTTGAAAAAAGATTCTAGATAACCTAAAGGGATCTTGATCTAAAAATACTCCTATATAGGACATTTTCTGGTCCTAGATCTGTAACTTTTTTGTGATGCTCCTGGCACTGTTAACCTTTCTGTTGTGCATAACTAGCGCCCATAAAGTCCACACTTCCGGAAAACCTTTAATTCCTATGGATGTAGTAACACTAATGTATGTGTACCTTTTCTGTACAATTATATGTGGTTTTGGCACAGATCAGCATAACCACAGATGGGCAGATGGACAGCCATAATAACGAAGTCAAAGATAGAAACAACCACCATAAATATGTGACCTGACTTTATCATGCTTTACGTCCAAATGTACTCCCAATTATAATTATGCCTCCTTTTGGACAGTGTATACGATAGTAGATCATATTTTCATGCCTTCTGCATCAGTTACATAATGAAAATATTGTAGTATCTTCTTGCCTTACACTCTCTCCGTCCTAAAAGGCTTGTTTTAAATTTGTCTAGATATGGATATATCTATACATGCTTTTTAAGACGGAGGTAATATAATATAAACTTATCTCAATACTATTTAATATTAGGGAGACCCACCGAAAGAAGTTAGAAAGATGCAAGAGCAACTCCAACTCGACGGTGGCGGCGGGGCTTTTCCGCCTATGGTTTGGATCCGAGGGTCCTGGGCCAGCGGCAACACGGTGCTTGGTGCACGTGTTGACGGTGGCGGCGAGAGATTCGAGTCTAGTCCCGATGGCGAGCCGATGGTCGGAGCTGCACTTGTTGCCAAAGCCGCTTTTGATGGCCAAGAATTCCCCGTTGTGCTATGATTTGGGTTACGGATTGATGAAGTTCATGATGGATCGACAGATGATATGTGGGCGGCCTCGCAAACTCGGGTGGCACAACGGGTTGTTTGCGAGTCGCATGGATCAACTGTCTTTACCGTGGGTTGTGTGCACGGTGGAGATTGAATCCTTTCTGTCACCCAAAGGCGGGTTGTTGATGGCAAGCAAGGCATGGGGCTACCAAATGGCCCTTTGAGGCTAACGCACGCGGCCTCCCATAGTGGCTGGTTAGCGGGATCCGTGAAGATCATCCGGCAATGGTGGAGGGTGTCCTCATACATAGTCGGTGGCTTCTCTTGACACTGCTCGACATCTCATGTATGTGGAAATGTTCGGTCATGTTATGATGCCTATGTCAGGGTTGTGCGAATGAGCGATTTTCGCTGTGCAGTTTCGTGGTGCCTTTTGAGCACATGCTCTCGAATTCTTGAGTGAAAACTCTGAGTCTAATCTTCATTTATTGTACATAACGGGTGTTTCCACATCATTCTCTTGTTGAAGACATTGTCCAGAGATTGCTCGTAATTTCTCTTCCGGGTGAAAACCTATGATCTAGTTTACATGGTTGGATCTTCAACGACAGCGTTTGTGCGTATTTCTCTTCTTAAGGCGTTGTTGTTCGAGAAACTCTCCAGGTGACGCTAAGGGTGGTGTTGATATTAATGGTTGTTGCATTGCGTCGTCGATCTTTTCGGCATGACTTTTGGGTGTCATGTATTTTTTTCCTTTTTAATAATTTTATTGTGTGCTACACGCCTACACATGTCTTAAAATTTTGAGATTATGTTGTTGTGAAGACCCATTGTATTTTAGGATGAAACAAGAATATATTTGCTCATTCAACCAGAGAAACAAATCCGCTTCATGTGAAATTCTTGCATCTCTAACTAAGCTGTATGAAAACCAGCAGAACCCTGCATCTAGATGTAGGGATTCATGGCATTATAAAGGCCATGCCAACCATGGCTAGCTCCTCCGACAACACAACAGAGTGGTTCATGCCAACCATGGCCCTGATCACGCAAGCAGCTCCATGCACGCCGACGCAGCCTAACTTCACGCCGTTCATCGCACCTCTTCACCGGCCGCGCAGCGGGAACAACCGCCACTCCTGGAACGAAGACTGGTACGAGACCAAGATCAGGACGAGCACGAGCACCACCGCCACGCCCCACGGCGACGAGCCGGCGTCCCACCGGCCGTACGAGGTGCCGCTCCTGTAGCACTGGTCCGACGGAGCCACCTGCTCGAGGAGGTACGCGAGTGCGCCCCCGCCTCGCCCTTGATGATCCCCGCTGGTCGCCACCCAGAGCTGCACGGCGACGATGAGCAGCAGCGGGGACAGGATGAGCAGCGGCCGGAGCTGCTGGACCATGCCCTCCACCGCCGCCTCGCACCGCGCGTACAGCGAGGTGGCGGCGAGGAGGAGGAGCGTCGCGAGCAGCAGGAAGAGGTGGAGCGGCGGGCGCGAGCCGCCGCCCCTCGCCGGCCGCTGCGCGTAGTAGAAGGGCGCGGCCGCAGGCTGGTAGGAGGAGTAGGGGCCGCCGTAGCCGTAGCCGCCGCTCGCCATCGTTCGTGTCTGCGAGAGCTAATAATCCTGGCGAAAAAGAGTTCCGATTCTTCTCTGGATCTCTGGATGAATCTGATCTGCTGGCTCCTCTTTTTCTTGCTTGCGCTGCTAATATGGTCGTGGTCGTGGAGAAGGGGCTCGTGTATATATATGGCAGGAAAAGAGATGGTATGGAAGTTGAAGGCGATATGATATGATGGGGACGCGAGAGGTAGCTTTACTTGGGATGAGAGGATTCCTTCCAAGTGATGGTATCCCTACCAAAGCGCAGCAACCGCAAATCCGTAGCGCATTGGAAAACAATTCTGCGAGGACCACATGTCATGATGGAATAAAATACTCCCTCCATTCCTTGAGAGTAAAGTGCATTCTAGGTCCTCGAACTATTTCGATGGTGTCATGTAGGTCCTCAAACTATGAAAAATGTCATCTAGGTTCTCGAAAATCTTTAAAGTGTAATAAGCGTGTGTGTATATGTGACACCTCTAAAATAGTTCAAGGACCTACGTGACACCTTTGAAATAGTTTGAGGACTAGGATAACTCACATATTGCACTTTGAGGATCTGAATAACGATTTTCACAGTTCGAGGACCTACGTGACACCTCTGAAATAGTTCGAGGACCTATGACGCACTTCACTTATCCCATAATATAAGAGTGTTTTTTGATAAAGTTTTTTTTTTCATTCCATATCATTGGTAAAGAAAACAAATCATCCCCGGAGCAAAATTTTGAACCATCACGTTCACAACGACGCCTAGACGCCGGTGCACTAGAACATGTTGCTGACGTGATAACGGCAGAAGCGGCGGCTCTGGTTGTAGGACTGAAGCTTGCTCTCTCGATTGGTCTTCACACTGTTGTCGTTCGAATGGATAATCAAGCTGTTGTGGATGCTATGAATCTCAACACAGGCTATTCTATGGTTGCTGACCCAGTACTGGAAGAATGTCGATAGTTAAGTAATGAGTTCCGGAATGTCTTTTTTGAATTTTGTAATAGAGAGTCGGATATGGTAGCTCATTCTTTAGCTCAACAGGGACGTGTTGATCCACCATCTGTGTGGTCGGACTCACCCCCTAGTTTTGTCTCTCGTTACCTTGCGGATGATGTAAGCATTATTTGATGTTAATAAAGCCAACCGTAAGGCCTTCTTGTCGGAATTTGTTTTTAAACCAGCACCTTCACAACGACGCCTAGACGTCGGTGCACTATGTCACCGCATAATCGCCATCCAACACTCTACTAACCTACTCACACAGAACTAGCCGTCAAGAGCAGAAATCATCGGAAGGGAAGAGGCCATCTTGTCGTTTGCGACGGCCATATCGGCGTTGCCTAGATGCCATTCTGCAAGGGCCCTGATCCAAAACCGGGCAATTGGTATCTCTCGGCCGATGCCTTGGTCTTGTCAAGTTGTGCCCACCCTGGCCACCTTCTTCCTTCCCGAGCTCCTCCGCAAGCAGCGCTTCCTCTACGGCACCTCCCCTTCATAGCTCGCCCATGTGTGCATAATGCCTCCCCTGAGTGCCTCTGTCTCTTGCATTGCTTCCTTCCGAGCACATTTATCTGCTGCGACATGCCGACATCTCCCTTCCCAACACCTCCTCCTCCTAAGCACCACAGATAGCAGCTGTGTCATATATGTTTGATCATCGCCATAATAGTCGCTAGTATGATGATCAACACACAAAGAACACTCTAGCAGAGCCGTCATATGCATCAAGATCGCCAAAATATATGAAGCTCTATCATAAAATGACCTCGTAGCCTCCAAATATGGAGGTTGTGGAGGCCTCGTATGGAGATCGTCGTGATGTTTACATTGCTTTTTCATGTCGCATGTATTGCAATATGACACAGAGACGGATTTTATATTTCCGCTAAGAAGTTAATGGAAATGGGCGGTTGGAAATGAACAGTTTTTTTACGCCCACTCGACCACTCCAGCCTTCACTGTCTCTGTTTGCCTGTTCCGGTCGTCAAAGTAGTTGACCCTAGGGGCCGGCGTAAATTACCGCTGCCCAACGATTATGCGAGCCAATGGAGCGGCGACGGCGTCTGCTAGGTAGTACGACGACGAGGGTCCTTGGAAAGTGTCCTCGGCGTCGCTGTCGCCCGTAGTGCCTTGCCTGTGTCATAGCCTCATAGGTGCCGCAAGTACTTTAGGTGATGGCAAAAGTCGGGGATCTTTGTCACCAGATGGGGCTTTTGAGTTTTGATGATACCTTTGGGCGGTTGATCGTGCACTCACTACGCTCACGCCTACAATTATCGTACATGGAAAAGGCGGTTATCATCCGATTTCCGTTGGTACTTCAAAGTGAGTATATTATTGCTGCTGTTGCGTAGTGTACAGACGCATACTTGCTCCACTATTATTCCTGCAATCATTTGGCGGCCTGCCCTGATCGTGGGTGAGGGGGTCGCCGGACGCACGCACATGCGCGCGGCGACCCCGCCAACTTTTCGGGGTGCATGCCGTGCATGGACGTAGTATATGCGAGCCCGCGAGAAACAGTACAAGGAACATGTTACACGGCTAGATCAGCAGAGCCTCCGTAGTTTTGTATACGCGATTTCGTGTTTCGGTTTCGCCAAGTCTGACCTGCAGGCTGCAGCTGCTCTGAAACGGACCAGTCCAAAGCCAGAGCAAATAACTTACAAACTTGCACTCCACGACACTGCAGGCTAAGTTTGAAAACCGCGGCCCTGCGGCATGTTTCACTTTCACGCACTGTTTGCGTCCCCATGACCCCCATCGACGTTGAAAAACAGAAGAAGGGAGCCACTGCATGCACCAGGCTTGACTTGCAAGCTGCCACTTCTGCCACAGTATGTACTGTAGATCAGTAGACGATGTTACAGGGCAATGTCGCTTCGCCACGCACGCACGCATGGCGGCGGCGGCGTCAACGAACCGCAGCGGCGGCACGTAAGCGCGGTGCACAAAAGCGGGACTTTCGGCGTGGCGCGGCGACCGGCGAGGGTGGCTTGTCCAGATGCGCTTGTAAAGTTGCTCTGCGCCTCGTTTCCACGACCTGGCCGGTGCCTGCCTGCCTGCCTTGCACTGCACAGGATGAAGAAGTCTGCGGTCCCTGTGATCTGACCTGACCTCACCGATGGGAGCCGTCGCCGTTGCTTTCTCTGTTCGATAACGATGGCCACCAACGGCCAGCTGCGGCTCCAGTTCGGCCGACGACCAAGGAGAGATAGCTCGCACCCGTGGCCACACGATAACCAGAAAAGTGTTTGGCAAAGGAAACGGGCCGCGTACGCTTCTTTGCGATGAACAGGAAACAAGATACTCCATACATACTCGTATGTTTGAAGTTGATTGTAAGCCACAACACTGAACGTATAACCACATTCCACGTACTACGCTACATTGCCGGTCGCCAATGACCAAAAGTTGCAGTCACCAATCAGACCCGCAATGGGAATCGAACTGAAATTTTGATTTGGGCCAGTCAATTTGGCCTGGATCAGTTTGAAGTGTTAGATGAAAAACAAACAGCCCAGATTATGCCTTCTTCCTCCATGCGTTTTCCAGATCGCATATTTTTCATGCTGCCACCGCCACGCCGTCGCGCCCTCCCCTCAACCTACCCCCACCACCGGTCTTGCCGCCGCCCACGGCCATCCCTCTAGCCCCGCCAACGTCCATTTTTTTCCTTCGGCAAAGCCCCACCCTAAGCCCTAAGATAGAAAATGGGATGATGACGGCGAGCCTTTTCTTTCTCTCAGGCAAGGCCCTTCCTTCTCCTTCATTCAAAATCAACTGACTCGAATTTGAAATTCAGCTGACTGACATTGTAGCTAAAGTGCAATACAATCATCACAGCATAGGCATAAAACCTGCATCACGATACCCACTGATTTGCACTAAAAACGAGTATTCCACAAATATACAAACTCATTCACACCATGGTACAGGTACAGTTCTCTTGCACACAAAACCCCCACAACCTGCAAGCACAACACACGTACCGAAGATCGGGTGATCATATATATACAAACGACTATCGCTACCATCATCAATTGGATAATCTCGAGGGTCGTGGCTTGTGGTCCACTATACAATCGTGTGTATGGCATCTGAATCATCTTCGCAATTTCCCTCAGCCTTCCTCAGTTTCGCCACCAGGGTCCATATATTTGCGAGCTCGCCCTCCAGGAACGCCTCCTTCTGCTTCGACTCCTCGATTTTCTTCTGAAGTTCAGCTTCTCTCTGGTCCTTCTCCGCGAGCATGGCCTCCAGAGCTTGCTCCCTCTGGCTGCTTGAGTTCGTGTCCCTTTTACCACCCGGTTCGTGCCGTTCGATGTGGCCGCCCTTTCGAGCTGCCTTCGGGCTATGGCTTGCTCTTCGTGGAGTCGAGTTTCTCGCCGACTCCAACTCGCCGGCGAGCTTCTCGTTCTGCTTGACGAGCTTGGTGACTTCTTCAGAAAGTGCTCTCAGTTCCACACCCGCGGCTGAGGCCAGGCCCTTGGCGTACGTGCTTTCCTCCAGAAGTTCCTGGTTACGGGCCTCTAGCTGAGCTTTGGCTTCAGTCAGTTCGCACAATCTCTGCTTCAGTTCGCCGATCTCTGACTGAAGAGGAATACAAGTAACATAAGAGCACCATATATACTTTTGGTCCCCAATCACATAAACTAGCTAAATGAGTAACGTATAAACTAAAAAGAGGTAATGTGCCGTATTAGATAAATGGAAGAGCAGCATCCGCGACAGGCTAATTGTGTGATGCCCTGTTTTGAAGCACTAATTTGCAGGATTATATTGGATTTGAAGAAAACTAAAAACTGTATTGCTAATTAGCAATAACTAAGGACATGACAAGTGTACGTGCAGTATCATGACAAGCAAAGGGCAAAAGGTATAATGTCATCTAGGCCAATCTTATCATCAGATGCATGACAAACAGAATACATGTGCCAAGCACCGGGCTATATAGGCTTCAGTTCAGAGGATAGGAAAACTGGACTTGCATCTGAACGGAAGGATGATGGACCAGAGTGTAGAGACAAGCCAAACCTGTGATGTGTTTTCCAGTGGCTTTTCAGACACATCACTGGATAATGGATTATCATTATGAACTTGCGATCCAACGTCATGGCCGATGCCTGTTTGCTGCTGCAATCTGATTCTTTCTGGTAAAAACTCGTCAATTTGAAGAGCTTGGACGATCTGTTCTTTCAAGTAAACAACCGTTTCTCGCAACTCTTCACATTCGATTGCCTGATAAAGAAAACTTGTAAGTTACAAACTTTTGCGCTTATTTCTAAACATATAATCAAATATAACCTTTTTCTCTAGCTGGTCTTCCAGTATCCTGTTATCTGCTGTTTTCACCTGCAGTACATACAGAAAATGACCTTGCAATAACTGAAAGAAACTTATAGCAGCACATTCAACATACAAACTTTTTTTGTTACCAGCCATACAGTTCAATAAGAGAGGATGAGCATATAGCAGGCCAACTTGGGTAAACAAAGGGGTGCTCTCTTGTGAAGGAAATACAGTTTTGGGTGAGAGAACACCAGTACATAACTGAAAATTTGGAATCGCTGCATCAAAATTTCTAGTTTCAGTGCTCCTTCCCAACAATACTACACCAATTCAAAACGCAATGGATTCAGTATGGTTTTACTACAGAAATTCGGAATACTTTGGTTTTCATGTATGTGTCCCCTCTTTTGGAGTATATGCTAATGTGGACAATTTTGTACCTGACAATTGCAATTTGTAGTTTCAAATACCTTAACTTTAGTGCTCATTCCATTTTTCTGATAAAAAGCTGAAATAGCTCTTTTCGAGAGAGGGTTGAGCTTCATCAAACAGTATTCATAACATGCAGCAAAACTGGTCACATTTGTATTAAGAAGAGAATAAAAGAGGAAAGATTCAGTAGAACGCCTCCATACCTCAAGTTGAAAGGCCTTCTCATTGAGTTGCTTAAGTATCTTAGTGTAATACTGAAGACAATGAAATAGTCTGTTATGTATGCATATCAAAAGAGCAAGATCAAAACCGCATATAGTGCACATAAACATTACCGATGAAAGTTTTGAAGTGTCAAGCTTTTCTTGACTGTCTAACACTGAATGAACATTTTGATTTTCCAAAGATATTATCTGCCGCTTGCATTTAATCTCATCATTGGCCATCTTTTCCATCTTCAGACAAAGGCACAATTTTGAAGAACAAGTGTGCTAATAAAATAGCGAAAAGTGTACCAGGGAGAGGTTTACCTCAATCTGTTTGTTCATTCCGCTTATTCCAGCTTCCTCTGTGAGGTGCTTTACAACGTTTGCGTGGAGCACAGCCTCCCCTGACGAAATCTTTAACTGCTCCCTCAGTAGATCAACATCATCTAAGATTTCACTTTTTCTGCTGACCTGAGCCATACAATAGAGCAGATTATGTGAAACGATAACATGCTTTTAGGCTATCTACGCACGCTTGCACTAGACTACTTATATCAATTACTTGCTTTGATTCCCAGTCTGCTAAAGTTCATCTTCTGTATTTCTCCTACTTTTTCGTTTTGTGTTTAGAAATGCAACCCATTTTGTTTGTCTAAATGGAATGCAAACAAAGGGAAAATGTGCTCACACTTTGTACGGACAGTATTTCTTCTACAGGAGAGCTGTCAGAAGGAATTCCAAGATCAACGCTCAAAAAATCAGCTGGTACATTCTCATCAAGCATAGAATTCCACGTCCTCTGTTCTGATAGAAAATTAATCCCATCCTCCAGACGTGTTGGAGGAGCAGTGAATGATTTGGTCAAACTAGATTTACCACCATCAGAACATGCCAGGGTAGCAGAACCACTATCACGCTTCTGCATACAGTTAAAATATAAAGATCAGAGTGAAGGAGAACTCTGACAAAGCAGATGGGTCATTCGTTCTGGCTTGGCTCCGGAAAAAGAACTATAACCTTATCCATACTAAAAAGTTTCTCACGGAATCTGAGATGACACATATACGGCCACGCACATCATGTTGTGATGCACTACATCTATACACCACATTGTCTAAACTAACCATTCTTATGAGGCCATATGGCTTGATATAAGCTGGGTTCTGACATGTAATATCAGAAGGAAAACACAACTGTTCACCATGCTAAATACTCCCTCCGTTCCCAAATATTTGTCTTTCTAAACATTTCAACAAGTGACTACATACGAAGCAAAATGAGTTAATCTGCACTCTAAGATATGTCTACATACATCCGTATGTTGTATCCATTTGAAATGTCTAGAAAGACAAATATTTGGGAACGGAGGGAGTATAATGTTTAAATACAGTTAATTAAAAAGTATCTGATTTGTGTACCCGAAGTTTGAACCAGTTAAGGAGTCCTTTACGACTTTGCTTCTCCTCCTTAGGAGACATTTCAAGTGCTTCACCAAATCCTTCCATCAGCATAACCAGCTCATTTCTATAGTTATTCATGACAATATCTCGCCTTCTATGCGGGAGATATGCCAGCTGCAATTTTAGCAGACAAACTTTAGAAAAATAAAGGCATTACAACTAATGAAAAAGACATCATGGTAAAAGATAAATGCAAGCTGATTGAATTATATTATTTTGTAACATTATCTGAATATTCAAACCTCTCCTTCACCAAAAGAATGTCTGCGCCTTGTGCCAGGATGTTGAGATGATCTAGTAGTCTGGGTTGCTCTGGTGGAAACCAGGATTAGTTTTGTTAGACGCTGTATCCTGCCAAGCAAAGCAGCTTTGGCTTCTTCTTCTTCTTGTTCCAGTCTAGATTGAAGCTTGACATTACCATCTTCTAGCTTTTCATGTGATGAATAAGTAGTTACGAACTTAGAATCCATCAGTGATGCACCGAAATATTTCCTTCAAACATGATAAATAAAGTGAAAGACAACAAATCCATAAAGCACTAAATGAGACAATAAAAAAAGTATCACCTTCTGTTTCCAAAGAATGATATTATCTTCTGTGACATCTTTCAAAGGAGTGGCAGTAAAGATCCCTCTTTTCAGTTGTTCTAGCTCTTCCCTTAGTTGACGAATTTCACTTTGGTACTTCTTTATTAGAGATTTCTCATCAATAATCTGAAAACCATGAATACAGTTACAAAAGAAGTCAGAGATAAACACATAAGGCGGAGAATCTGTTAAGCAAGCATGTCCACCTTGTTTTGTAATGCTTGGATCTCAATGTGCTTTGATCGGTGGGCAAATTTTAACGTGTTATGAGTTTCTTCAGAGTTGCTCGATGCTGGAGTAACCGTGCAAATCAGCTGCACAAAATCAATACACAAATGATTGCGATACCAAAAATGAAAGAATATAACTTTTAAGCAGTATCCTGAAGAACTCACAGAAACACGTCCTTGGCCACTCAAGGATGACTGCAGCAAACGTGTTAATTTTGAGTTCCGGAATGGAACATGAGTAGCTTTTCCGTCAGTCAGTTTTGATATCACCTGGAATATCCACAAAAAATTATGTTAGATAAGAAACTAAGAAAGTACAACTAATCCTCATGACTTGACCAGCTTCTGCCCTAAATCACTAGGAAAAATTATAAACAATAAATAAATAAATACACATGGAATGGAATAATAGTGGTTCTGCTAAATTTTTAATACACTGTCTTGTTTTTCCGTGATGTTGTTACTAATACACTGTGCACATTGAACCCTTTCTAATTTTCTTACAAATGCCTCTAGAAAGTGAAATAACTAACCGACATCAGGGATGTAGAGCTGTGGCATTGGGAGCATAGACAGGGTTTAGGCTATAAAATCCCAAAGCCACGGTCTACACACACAATGCGCAGGCAACAACATATATAAGTTTATAGAATTTTAGTATCATGAGCATAACATGTTTATAGCTCTATATTAGGAAAGATTCTTGTCATCAAATTGTGATTACAGGACCGAGGCCCACCGTTCCAAGAGTCAGCAGACTTTTATTGATATAAGACCCTTCCTTCCGGCGTGCTCCTGTTGTTTCAGCCCTTGAACTCTCTGAACCTGCCAGATCGATGAGGTTCTGCAAATGAGTGACAAAACTAAGAAATGATTATGTTTTGGGTGCATGAATGCACATAATGTTCAGATGCTGCAATAAATGGACACAAGTGCATATGGAGCGTGCATATAGATATGTACAATTAATTAGAGTAATGAGAGTGATTGTGAACAGGAGGGGGGGGGGGGGATCTCACCAGCTGCGAAAAAGTAACCGTTTCTCCTTCATTAGACTCACAGAAGGGGCTGCTCTCTACTGTCTGTGTGAAACAATAAATTGAAAAGTTATAGAAGATGTATGCCGAAAGAAATATGTTAAAGACTTCCATGTAACTACACATATTATGACAAAAATATCACAAAATTACATTGAAAAAGGTTTGCACGGAGCGCACATTCTTTGACGTGCCTACTGCAGAATCATTAGTTTATGAACATAAAGAAATCACTTGTATTACCAGTGTGAAAATTGTGTGGCTTCTGCTACTTAGAAGATTAAAGTTAGTGGATCCAACATGCCTATGCTCTGAAAAAAATAGAACACAGTAAAGTCATAAGTACATTGTTCCGCATGTGCATTTCACCCTAAGAACAGCAGTAAACGAAGTCCGAGGAGCCGTATACCAACAAGTGCAATTTGTGTGTTTATCATAGTGCATTTTTCAATTAACCTGGATTATATGTTTGCAGTAAATTATTTGGGATACCATCTAGTAAGTCAAGGCAACATATACTGTTTATCCAAAATATAAAATGAACAAGTGACATGTTTGCAATCTGTATATATAAATATACTCATTCTTCTGTCGATGTGTTGATATATGGCGAACTAGACATGTGCAGATGTGCTATATCAGCAATCCACGGGTATTCTACAGTAGCTAGAAAGAAATATCCAAATGGCTGTGTTCCCTTATGAAGTATCATCAGATTTACTTTTATACAAAATTTAACATCGTTACATGATAGTTTGTTCCAGGCATATTAACGAAAGACTATTAGATAAGAATTATCCTCATAACTACTGTCGACTCATAGTGATATCCTGATATTCTTCATACAACCTTGCTGGTAAAGGTACATCAAAGAAACAACAAAATAAATAAAAGGAACCTTCTCCGGCTGCAATAAGGGACAAAACATGGGTAGGAGATAACACTACTTCTTCCTTTATGCCCTCAACAAATGTTCCCTGTGAGAATGAACTATAATCAAGAAAATACGGTAATATAGTTCAAGACAGTCACGTGCTGCATATGCTGTAAGCAATTGGCATTTTATGTGTGATTGCCCGTGTTATAAGATTTCAAAATAATGTCATCATGTTCCTGCATCATCCATCAAGCAGTTTTCATATGTTGGGAAAAAACACTCCAGGAAGTACACGAATTTGTGGTCTAAATTAACTTAAATGTTTGAGTAGGAAAACGATGACCTGTACTTAGACCAATACTTAGCAACCTGCATTCTTGTGTACCATGGACAACACTATATGGAGACAATCAACCAGTAATAGTCCTCAAGAAAGTTCAGTGTTCAGTTAGTTAAATTAACTTTTAGAAGCAGTAAAAAAATATTTCAGAAGAATTATCTCAGTAACTTTTAAAATTTACTAGTTAACTAGAAAAGTACACAGATTGTGTGATAGAGACACCTGTTACTTGAAAAAGAGATGTTTCAAACCTGAAGATCCTCCCTAATTCGTAAATTCTTCCCTGCAGGATTTAGGAGATCGTTCACAACCTATAAAGGTTGAGGCTCCCAATTAATACAAGATAGAAAATTATTATAGAAAAATGCACATTTAGTTGACTGTTCAGAATGAGTCACTCAGTTCAAAATAAATATTATGGAGAAATTATTTCAGAAAAACCATGTTCCTAGATAATAAATGTGTAACTCCCCAGGGTACGTGCAAAAAAGTAAGAAAACCAGGTAGGCATAAAAAGGTAAGTTTTACACTTGCATCAACCAATTTCTGTCTTTCAGGAACTACTCTTTATTGGTAACTTGCCAAAGTTATTGTTACAAAAATGGATTATAGTATCACTCAGGATCCAGACGACATGGTTATGTTGGTTTTCTCTTTTTGTAATTTACTCTTCAGCGGTTGGCTTGATAATAAATAAAAGGGCCCAGATTATAGCCTATAGGAAACTAAAAGTTGAGCTTCATCCTCATCTTAGCTTAATGACCACCGTTGGGCCTAAATGAGACTTAGCATTACTGATCAGTGCATAACTACACTAATACCGGCTCGACTACTATGATTTGTGTATATCATTAACAAACCTCTTTCACATGCTTCCTAGTACTATTAGCATGTTTCTATTCCAGGCTAAGCTATAAGCAAGAAGCAAAATAAATACTGTGTTAAGAACCCAGGAAAAAAACTGCATTTACATGTGTGACGTTCATGCCCATCGCTTTAAGGTTATCTAAACTGAAGTTTGTTACATCTTACTGTGACATAGAAACACTGGTTAGCTGCGGGTGTTATGAAAACAATCAGGGAGTACAAACCAACCTAGGTGCTGACTAGAATTAAATTTATCAAGGCTGCACAATGAAATGCAGAATTGGGAACAACCAACCTCGTTATAAATTTCCAGGTATGATACACGAAGAAGAAACTCCCGATTCAGGGTCTACAAAGTAAAACCAAATCAATACAATGATTTGGTCGAATCATCATAGGGTATGGATTCGAGTAGTACCTCTTGTATTATGCCAAACGCATCTTTCACGGCCAAAGGTATAATCCCTGGGGATCTTTGATCTCCCTGCTTGTAGCGCAGCGCAAGTGTATGTGAAGAAATCAAAAATGTTTGGCATATACACATTATAGTTTAATGTTTGTATAGAGAAAAGGGCATACATGGTTATCATCACTAGTTATAATGAAAACTGAAAACAAAATGCTATGTTACACATCTGATGATTAGAAGAACAAACTCTACATCTCAGCAAAAGGTGTATGTCAAACAATTCGGGCTGCATAGCATTGCCCAAGCACAAGACTGGGATTCCATGAATTTTTGAGGAAGGATGGTATCTAAAACAAGCTTCTTGCTACAAATGTACGTACATGCATCGTGTGTGTCTTCCCACTGCTTGTAACCCCATATGCAAATATTGTACCTGACAGAGTGACAGTGAAAACAAAAGGGAAGTTTATCATTCCTCCCCAGCAATTGAGAGCAGTAATTGTGTAATGGCATCCTAAGTTCACCACTGAAGACTAATATGAATAAATGAACTTTCACATGAATCAGTAATTTATTGAGTTCAACCTGACAGACTACAGTGATGCTCATAAATTACCCCAAAGCAATTTTGCATTCAGATAAACTAGTGCAACATTTAACAAATTACCAAGAGAACACCAATATGTAGCCCAACAAGAATCCTTTACAAAACAGAAAGCAGAGGAACAAGAGTATACATGATCAGTACCATTTATTCCTTGCATGGCACCACTGACAACATGTTGAGCCGCAACATCATATACCTGTTGTGTTGTCGTAGTTGGTCCAAACACACGATCTGGTTGTAAAACCTCCCATTAGCCACTTAGAAAAGAAATTTGAAATTGACAACGGAACTTTGTTGTTGTCACTTATGAATACGGCTTCGGTACTGACTTCAAGAAGAAACATTTGATGATTCCATTGAATACTCTGCCTACACAGTTATATATCAACATTGCTGTATAATTTATCTATTGTGTTACGCTGTTACTCCAGCTGTCTAGCATATATGCAGAGCACCAGAATTGTGTCATTGTTCAGAAGGTAGCAATTATTGTTCTGTTACTGCTTGCCGTCCGCAAGCGTTCCACTGATTCTCCGACACTTCAAATTCAGTGAGTCTCGTCATCAATCACTCAGTTTACATACCATAGGCATAGGCGATGTTGGGATTGTGCTCGCTCCGCACGATGGTCTCGCCGTCCGCGTACCACGCGATCTCCTCCCCCTGCCGAATCTCCCGCGAACTTCCACACACACACACACACACACACACACACACACACAAACAAAACCACCAGCAGGGTCACTCCACATTGCCCGAATCCAAAACCCAGCCAAACCACGTACGCGGTGGTGCAGCCGAAGCAAACCTGAGCGGCCGGAAGCGGACGGTGGCGGTGACGCTCTCCTTGGCCGACGGCGCCTCCCCGGCCCCCGGCTCGTCGAACGCCTCGGGCGAGAACTCCACCGCGAACCGCGACCGGGGCGTCGCGGTGGTGTACGTCGGCGAGTCCGACTGAGCCCCATCCCGCCCCGCCGCCGCCGCGGCCGCCCCACGGGAGGCATTCCGGCGCGGCGACGCCATGGCCGCCACCACCGCAGACGCGCGGGCTCGGGCCTAGCGGCGCGTGCGAATGGGAGTCGCCATTGGCGCTGGCGCAACCGGCATTGGATCTATGCGGCCGTGCGGGAGGGGAGGCGAGGCGAGGCCGCGCGCGCGCGCGGTTTGGCTTGGCCTTTTGGCCGTGGCGTGGCCGTGGGGCGTGATACGGTTTGGTTCGCTTGGCTTTGAAGCGATGCGGGGGAGCAGGTAAAAAGGATTGATTTCTCGAAGGGAAACGGGCGAAAAGGTGAAAAAGACGGCCACCTTTTGGTTGAATTTCCAACCCACTTTTGCAAATTTTAATTGCGCGTTGGTTACTCGATGCAATGTGTGCCTTTTCTTCTAAAATCACAGTTTTTTTTCTTTTGTTGAGGGAAGCTAAAAATCGCGGCTAATGTGGGATCATGAACTGAGGATGGTTAGATCGACGATCCCCGTGATGAAGAGTGTTGCTACACGTACGATGAAAATTCATCCGAAGTTGTGTACGATAAGACTAATCTGTGCTTGTGGGCCACATCAGATTGAATCAAGCCTCTCTCTTGTCGTACAGAATCGGATGAGAAAAATTGTATGTAAGACAATTTCGCGCGATGAAAGCTGCTGGTTTCAAGTCCTAGACTTGCATGGATACGCGTATGCTTCTGAATTTATTTCAGACTTTTAGACTTTATTCGTTTAGTGAGAGACGGACGTTTTCATCGGACTACATGATGTCTGTGAGGCGTAGTTTTCGAAGATGCTCATATGTACACACACGGCAAAACTTCATCCCGAGCTAGCTGCCCAACCCATTCACAATCAGCGCTCATGCGGAGAGACTGTTGCCGTTGTCGACTCGTTGACCCCTCCAAAATACTGTACAACAACGAACTCGCCAGACTGACTGGTGATTTTGTCTTGGCAGTTGACGACGCAAGTCCGGACCTGGCAGAGCAGGTAGGTTCCGACAGATTAGAGCGCGCTGTACATCTCGTGGACGCGGGACGGCAACAAACGTCGGCTCGGTGCGTGCATATGCATGCATGCCCGCGGGGACCGGCGGCTTGGCGTCTCGCGCGGCCGGCCAGCGATCCACCGCCGGCCGTGTGCCCCGTTGCTTCCGGCTCAGGGCAGCCAGCGTGCCCGGTCGCGGTCTGCTGCCAACGCACGCGACGCGACCTAACGGGTCGCAAAACTGGCAGTGGCCGTACGTGCGCCACTCGAACGTTCTGTATTGACTCGATCGATGAACGGCACTCGTGTTCGTGCGTGGTGCTTTGACATTTCATTGACGACGCTGGGTTTTGGTGCCGTGTCGGCGCTGTCGGCCCTGACAGCGGGCCCCGCCTGTCACATTTCGCGCCAGACGACTCCCAACCGTGCGTTTGGTGCTATCGGCAAAAAAAAAAACATTACGTACGTAGTACCAAATACCGATGGCTTTCGCAAACGGTTAGTCAAACGGCGGTTTTCTGAGAGCCCTACGCTCTAAGTTTTTTCCCCTAACCCTAAAACCTCTGGCGGCGCTGGAGGCGATTAGGGTTTGGACGTGGAAACAGCCTTCGTCCGGTGATCTATCGCCGCTGCGAGAAATCCGTCGAGGGGGAGTACTTGCGCATGGCAGGATCCACCTCTGCGGCGGGGGCGGCGCCGGAGAGCGACCCTTTGGCGGGCCGCGCGGCCAGGAAACAACTGGAGGAAGCTTTAGGGAAACTTGATATCTCCGAGAAAGAGGCTACTCCTTTGATACTTGATGATCGCATCGAGGACGGACCGGGGAAGTGGTTGTTGGCTGGTAAGGTGCTACACCGTAATCAACTCCATATACAGACTATCACCAACGCCCTGCGCCCGGCATGGGGAAATCCACGAGGTCTTCAGTTCAGATCTGCCGGGATTAACATCTTTGTGGCAGAGTTTGAGAACCAGAGAGATAGGGATCGTGTTTGGGGGGGATCCCCATGGCATATCAATAAGAATGTGGTGGTGCTAGCGGAATTTGATGACTGCATGAGGCCGGATGAGGTGAAGTTTGATAAGTTGCAAGTATGGGCTAGGGTTGTTAACCTGCCATACAATTTGCGTGAAGAGGCATGGTGGAAACCAATAGCTCAACAGATAGACAAGAACGCTCTTTCAGTTAAATTTGACCACAATGGTGGGTTTCTGCGAGCGAGAATTTCCATCGATGTTGCAAAGCCGATCAGGCGTTGGATCTTGATAGACTCTGCCAGGAGGGAGAAGGTAGATATGTACGATATCCAGTATGAAAATATACCTTACTTCTGTTTCTCCTGTGGTAGGTTAGGGCACTCAGACTTGTATTGCCCAACTCCTGGTTCTAGGGACGAGAAGGGAGAGCTCCCGTTCGGCCCAAAATTACGAGCTCCTGACGAGTCCCGGAAGTCACCGAGTAGTGATAATTCTTCTAAGGATCCACAGAAGGGTGCCAGCAACAAGCCAAGGACTAGAAACTCAAGCACCAATAAGGAGCCGAGGGAAGAGGTTATTTCCCCGATTAAGCACAGGCCTCCACCAAAGAGGAAAGATGCTCCGAACCAAGTATACAGACCGGTGGTGAAAACCTTGTTGCTCACAGATGGGGAACCGAGTACAGCCAATGGAGGTGATACTGTTGGCAAGGATGGTGAGACTTCTGCTAGCAATGAAGTGGAAGGTGATGACTTTGTACGGGACCCAAAGAAAAAGAAGCCCACTCCAGAGAATTCGGCAGAGACCGCGCCGCGGTCCTGCCCGATATAATGACATGCTTGAGCTGGAACTGCCGGGGGCTTGGGAACCCCGAGGCAGTTCGCGAGCTTCGCAGTATAGTGAAGCTAGAATGTGACGCCCCAAGACCGGAGCTTCAGAGTCCTTCCAGGGTTTCCGAGATTCGTTGTGTGATTTGTTTCGTCTGTTGCATTCATCTTTGCATCGTGTGCATTGCATCATGTCATCATGCCATCATGTCATTTCTTTTTCTTAGCTCAACTAAATAAATTGTATGGATCTCCGATCCATTTAAATCGAGGGAAGAGTGACTTCTCTTTATAACTTTATCCTCCTAATATTTAAGGAGCTATTATAAATATTCCATTATTTTGGAATCATCGTAACACAGGTGCAAATAATTCCTCATGTCTATTCCTCTTCGAGTTTGACCTTCAAACCTTGCCAATATCTCTCATCTCTTTTATCGAGGCTCCTCCTAAAACCTCAACATTTTTGGACACTTCTATAACCAAGCCCTAGTTCAAACCCATTTGAATTAAATTCAAATGTGTTTGAATGACATCTTTCAATCATGTCTCCCCTATTTTTTGTGGACCGTGCACATTTTTACGAGCCCGTGAAAATTATCCCTGTGCCCAAACTCTTTCTCTAACCTTTCTTTTCTTCCCTTTTTATTTCTCTTTATTTTTTCTGTTTTGAAAAGGGCGAGAAGAGGAGTGAGAAGAGGGAGCTAGGCCGGCCATTTACCTCTAAGCCCATCAGCCAGCCCACTTGGGCCTCCCCACTCTAGCCGGTCAGGCCCAACCCGCACCGGACCTAACCCTAGCAGCCTTAGCCCTCTCCCTCGATCCCCATCTCCCACTCCCTCGCATCTTCCCTCGCGCCGCCAGAGTCCTCTCGCCCGAACCCCATCTCCTCGATCCCCATCTCTCCTCATCCCCGTTCGTCTTCCTCACCGGGAGCCCGAGCTCCGCCGGAAGCCGCACGCCCGCTGGAGCAGAGTCTTCGTCAGCCACTGCCTCGTTCCCCTTCAAGCTCGAGCCGAGCTGTTCATCTCCTGCCGCAGGAGCTCTGCACCGCCCCACGCCCTCAAGTGCCCCGCCGGCCTGCGACGCCGCCGCCAACCTCCACCAGGAGCCCGCGACCCCTACGCCTCCTTCCGCACCCATTCCCGGTGCCGCGAGACCGCTACTTCGCCTTCCACTCGCAAGTCCGCCCACCACCGGTGTCGTTGTTGACCGCCGCCAAGCGCCATCCCATTCCCCTGCCTCCCTGCTTCGTCCGCCGTGCCTCCATGCTGCAGCGCCACCGTCCTCGACCTCCCCATGTTCCCGGCCTCCTCGCGTCCCCTGGTTGCCTCTCTCTGCAGCGAACAGCTGCAGCTCAGCGCCTCAGCACCCCTGCACCCCAAGTCTGTCGCTACCTTGCTGGAGAACGTCGTCCTCGCCAGAATCCTCTTCGTCAGCCGATGCCTCCGCTTCACCTGACCCGGGCCCCTGATTCATCTCGAACAGCAGCAGTAGCTCGCCAGCTTGTCCCCGTGGGCTCGAATTCAGTCAAACGCCATGGTCAAGACCACCTCCGTGAGGAATGCAAGATGCATCCTCCGTGCACCCCCGCTTGTGGCTATTAACGTCAAGACCGTCTAGGTTTTTCTCCAAGCACCACCCTCGTCAAGTACTACTACAAACCCGGAGATTTCGGATGCATCAAGTCCCCGAGGAGACCCGTTTTTCATCAAGTTCGACTACCCGTATCATCAAGTACCACTACGGCCAAAGATCTCGGAAACGCCAAGCACCCCTTCGAGATGACGAGACCGACAAGTTCAAATGACCCCAAGTACCTCTCCGAAAACGAGACGTATACTGCTACCGTCGCAAGAATCGAGACCGACAAGTCCGAAGAAGCAAGTACCACTCCGAACCATGTACGACGACCGTCGCCGAAGACCCGTGTAACGCAAATGTCAAGTTCAACTACCGTCGCGTGAACCGCTACTTCCCACGGCGACCCCGTGAACAACTACTTCCCCTTCGACACGTGTACCCCTACCGCCGAACTCGATCCGTTCCGATAATGCATGCTTCGAAGGTATAACCCCGAGACGACGTCCTTGAACGAATGCTTGCGATGTATGAGATGCTCGTGCTTGCACTGTGCTCGATTTGTCGGTGCACGTTGCCCTCTTTTACCTTGTCACCGTCATGTGGGAACCCGGTAACCGGGAGCACCCCACCTTCCCTCTTTTGCACGCTCCCGTCACACTTTCTTTTGCACCGACGTCTCAATCGAGTTACCGGAACCGGAACGCTGTCGTGGCACCGTTTTCGTTATCGTTGCCGTGGCACCCCTTTCCTTTCTACCACGGTGACAAATGTTTCATAATGCTCTTGTCAACTTTTAATAAAAATTGCATAATCTTGTTCATGTTATCCGCATCATGATAACAACAATTAAAATGTTTAGATTGTTGTTGCACCAAATTACTAATGCATATGGGGATTTACCGGATTTTTTGTTTGTTATATCCGGCCCCATTTAAATGGTATAGTTTTGTTATGCTTCACCTCTTGTCAGGTTAACCAACATTTAAATTTGTTGAGTACCTAACCGGGAGAGAACTAAATAATTAATGTGGTGTTCCGTCAATATGCAACGGAGTTGCATATTGAGCTCCACTTAATTTGTAGTATTGTTTGTGCACTTTGCCATGCCATGCTTCATTTAACCAGACATGCATCATACTTGATTGTGCATCATGCCATGTTTATGTGGTGGTTGTTTACTATGTTGTTTGCTTCTTTCCGGTGTTGCTTCTTCGGGTGTTTGTCTTCTTCATGGACTCGTTCTTCTTCCTTGCGGGATTTCAGGCAAGATGATCATACCCTCGAAATCACTTCTATCTTTGCTTGCTTAGTTGCTCGCTCTTCTGCTATGCCTATGCTGCGATACTTACACTTGCTTATCATGCCTCCCATATTGTTAAGCCAAGCCTCTAACCCACCTTGTCCTAGCAAACCGTTGTTTGGCTATGTTACCGCTTTGCTCAGCCCCTCTTATAGCGTTGTTAGTTGCAGGTGAAGATTGAAGTTTGTTCCTTGTTGGAACATGGAGATCGTTCCTTGTTGGAACATTGTTTACTTGTTGGGATATCACAACAATATATCTTATTTAATTAATGCATCTATATACTTGGTAAAGGGTGGAAGGCTCGGCCTTATGCCTGGTGTTTTGTTCCACTCTTGCCGCCCTAGTTTCCGTCATATCGGTGTTATGTTCTCGGATTTTGCGTTCCTTACGCGGTTGGGTAATAATGGGAACCCCTTGGCAGTTCGCCTTGAATAAAACTCTTCCAGCAATGCCCAACCTTGGTTTTACCATTTGCCTCACCACCACCTACTTTTCCCTTGGGAGTCGCTCTCTCGAGGGTCATCTTTATTTTAACCCCCCGGGCTAGTGCTCCTCTGAGTGTTGGTCCGAACTGAGCTGCCTGCGGGGCCACCTCGGGGAAACTTGAGGGTTGGTTTTACTCGTAGCTAGTCTCATCTGAGTGTGCCCTGAGAACGAGATATGTGCAGCTCCTATCGGGATTTCTCGGCACATTCGGGCGGTGTTGCTGGATTTGTTTTACCATTGTCGAAATGTCTTGTAACCGGGATTCCGAGTCTGATCGGGCCTTCCCGCTAGAAGGAATATCCTTCGTTGACCGTGAGAGCTTGTGATGGGCTAAGTTGGGACTCCCCTGCAGGGATTTGAACTTTCGAAAGCCGTGCCTGCGGTTATGGGCAAATGGGAATTTGTTAACGTCCGGTTGTAGAAAACCTGAAGTTGACCTTAATTAAAATACATCAACCGCGTGTGTAACCGTGATGGTCTCTTTCCGGCGGAGTCTGGGAAGTGAACACGGTGTTGGAGTTATGTTTGACGTAGGTTTTTTTAGGATCACTTCTTGATCATAGTTTCTCGATCGTGCTTTGCCTTCTCTTCTCGCTCTCATTTGCGTATGTTAGTCACCATATATGCTAGTCGCTTGCTGTAGCTCTACCTCATACCTTTACCTTACCCATAAGCTTAAATAGTCTTGATCGCGAGGGTGCGAGATTGCGGAGTCCCCGTGACTCACAGATACTTCCAAAACTAGCTTTCAGGTGCCGATGAAACCGTGCAGATGATGCAACCAAGCTCAGGAGGAGCTCGATGAAGATCTTGTCCTTTGTGTTGTTTCGTTCTAGTTGATCAGTAGTGGAGCCCAGTTGGGGTTGATCGGGGACCTTGTCGCATTTGGAGTTCTTCTTTTATTTTGGTTCCGTAGTCGGACCTTGATTGTATTTGGATGTTGTAATGCTTTATTCATGTATTTGTGTGAAGTGGCGATTGTAAGCCAACTATGTATCTCTTTCCCTTATGTATTACATGGGTTGTTTGAAGATTACCTCACTTGCGACATTGCTTTCAATGCGGTTATGCCTCTAAGTCGTGCTTCGACACGTGGGAGATATAGCCGCATCGAGGGCGTTACATAGAAGGACCCACTCTTCTCTTTGTGATGGAAACAAAAATTCAAGCTAAAAGAGTTGAGGCTTTGAAGTTTACCCTCGGTTTTGGAGGGTGTTTTGCAGTCGACAGTGTCGGCCTAGGTGGTGGCATTGGTCTGTTTTGGTCACGTGATGTGACTGTTGAGTTGAAAAATTTCAGCAAGTGTCACATTGATGTGGTGGTTCATAGTAACAATCAGAGTGCTTCGGTATGGAGGTTTACTGGTTTTTACGGGGCGCCGAGAGCTTCAGATCGTGGTGAAAGCTGGCAGCTCATGCGCACTCTCTTTGCTATACCCCATGTAGCATGGTTGTGTATGGGGGATTTTAATAAAACTCTCTATGCATCCGAACACTTTAGCAGAAGAGCAAGATCGGAAACACACATGCGAGCGTTTCGGACTGTTATGGATGAGGTTTCCATGCAAGATTTAGGCTGGTCGGGTACACCATATACGTGGGACAACCAGCAAGCAGGTGCAGCAAATGTAAAGGCACGCCTAGACCGAGCTTTTGGGAATGAAGATTTTCAGCTACTTTTTCAACATATACGGGTCAGACATCTCCCCTCTATTGAGTCTGATCACTGTTTTGTCGTAGCTGAGATTAAGGATATGCTATCTTACGGGCCACGGGCTAAGAGACAGTTTCGTTATGAGAACGTTTGGCAGACGCATTCGGATTACGATCGCCTGGTATGTGATACTTGGCGGGGAATTCAACACACGCCAGGGCTCCAGGGGATTGCATCGGCCTTGGGGTCCCTCCAGTCTATTCTTGAGCCATGGGGTTCAAAGGAATTTGGTTGCTTGGCACGCACGGTCAGGAAACTTCAAAAGAGATTAGACCGCATCAGGTGCTCTACCATGGGGGTGGGACCAACAGATGAGGAGAAAAGTACTGTAAAGAAGCTGAAGGAAGTGCTATACCAAGAGGAGGTGTGGCTTCGCCAGCGTTCACGGGTTCCATGGCTCCTCGAGGGCGATCGGAACACTTCCTACTTTCAGGCACAAGCTGCCCAGCGCAAGAGAATGAACAAGATACATGGCTTACGGCGTGCAGACGGTACAATATGTGAAACTGAAAGAGAGGGCAAGGCCGAGGTGCTAGCTTTCTACCAGAACTTGTATCAAACGCAAGGTTTTTCTGAGGCTAGCGACTTATTATCTCATGTGCCCGTCAAAGTGACTCAGGGCATGAATGATGATCTTACCAAGCCATACACCGCAGATGAGGTCAAAGTGGCTTTGTTCCAAATGGCTCCATCTAAGGCCCCTGGTGTTGACGGCTTTACTGCAGGGTTTTATCAGCGGCATTGGGACTTGCTCGGCAATGACGTGACTTTGGCAATACTAGATTTTCTGAATGGGGGCGAGTTACCGTCGGGATTGAACGATACCAGCATCACTCTTATTCCCAAGGTACGACACCCACAGTCGATCTCACAATATCGTCCTATTGCTTTGTGCCCGGTCCTTTACAAGATCGCGACCAAAGTTATTACTAATCGCTTGCGATACATCATGGATGATATTATTAGTGAAGAGCAGAGCGCTTTTGTTCCTGGTCGTCTCATCACGGACAATGTACTTGTTGCATATGAAAGTATACATACGATGAGAAGAAGGAAGAAAGGGAAGAACTTCTCTTGTGCAGTCAAGCTAGACATGATGAAGGCTTACGATCGGGTGGAGTGGCATTACCTCGAGGCGATTTTGTCTCGTCTGGGATTCAGTATTAATTTCGTTCGCCTGATAATGAAGTGTGTCACCTCGGTTCGTTTTTCGGTTCAGGTTAATGGAGAGCTTCTTCCATTCTTCACCCCATCTCGGGGTTTTCGACAAGGTGATCCAGTTTCTCCATACCTGTTTTTGCTTTGTGCAGAAGGTTTTTCCTCATTGTTGAAGTTTTACAATGATGGATACATTGATCGGGGACTAAGAGTGAGCTATAGATCACCCTGGGTCTCTCATTTGCTGTTTGCAGACGACAATCTAATCTTCATTAATGCAAGCGCTGCCAGTGCTTTTCGTCTGAACGAAATTCTGAAGATCTATGGTGATGCTTCGGGCCAGTGTGTGAACTGGGACAAAAGCTTTATTTATTTCAGCACCAATACCCCGGACACCATCAGGCAAGATTTGAAGTCGACCTTGAATATTCAAGTCGAGGCTTTCAGTGAGAGATACTTGGGGCTCCCCACTGCGGTTGGACGTATCACCAGTGGTACTTTTGATCATAATAGTGAGAGAGCTCGTGGGAAGATGCAAGGGTGGTCGGAAAAATTGCTTGCATGTGTTGGACGAGAAACATTGCTCAAGTCTGTAATTCAGTCTATTCCCACTTATCCCATGAGCACTTTCCTTCTTACCAAGAAAGTTTGCAAGAGTCTCACTTCTCCCATGGCAAAATATTTTTGGAGTAGCTCTCTTGATAAAAAATCAATGCATTGGGTTTCCTGGAAGGAGTTATCTAAACCCAAGTGCGAGGGTGGGATGGGGTTTTGAGACCCGCATCTGTTTAACCTAGCTATGTTGGGCAAGCATGGGTGGCGTTTCATCACCAACCCAAATTCGCTTTGTGCGAGAGTACTCAAGGGCCGTTACTTTCCGGATACCGATTTCATGCACGCTCCAGTTCCCAAGTCAGCCTCGGCAACTTGGAAGGCGATTGTGGCGGGAAGGGACACCTTGAAAATAGGGTTGATCTCCAGAGTGGGAGATGGTTCTACTATATCGGTTTGGGAGGACAAGTGGATCCCAGGTACGATTACAATGACTCCAACTCCAAGACCCACAAGTACAAACATTGAGAGGGTTTCAGACCTCATAGACACGTGGAGTTGGTCTTGGAAGATCAAGCTGATCAGGGATAATTTCACGGCTCAAGATGCCGCGGCCATACTTAATATTCCTATCAGGCAAGGCAGTGGTGATGATTTTCTTGCTTGGGCTTTTGACATATCAGGTAACTACACTGTAAAGACGGCGTACCGTGCTCTCGTGACTCAGAACGAGCGTTTGGCTCTAGAGGAAGGGATGGCTACCGAAACCTCATCGGATGAGCAACAGTTGTGGAAATCCTTATGGAAGATGAATGTTATCCCAAAAGTAAGAGTGTTCTGGTGGAGAGTGCTTCGTGGCATTCTTCCAGATGAAACAACTCTCAACTATCGACACATTGCAGATGTTCGCCAGTGTAATGTTTGTCGTTCTGCGGAGGAGGAATTGAAGCATGCGCTATTTGTTGGGGAACGTAGTAATTTCAAAAAAAATTCCTACGCACACGCAAGACCATGGTGATGCATAGCAACGAGAGGGGAGAGTGTGATCTACGTACCCTTGTAGACCGACAGCAGAAGCGTTAGCACAAGGCGGTTGATGTAGTCGTACGTCTTCACGGCCCGACCGATCAAGCACCGAAACTACGGCACCTCCGAGTTTTAGCACACGTTCAGCTCGATGACGATCCCCGGACTCCGATCCAGCAAAGCGTCGGGGAAGAGTTCCATCAGCATGACGGCGTGGTGACGATCTTGATGTTCTACCGTCGCAGGGCTTCGCCTAAGCACCGCTACAATATTATCGAGGATTATGGTGGAAGGGGGCACCGCACACGGCTAAGAAAATGATCACGTGGATCAACTTGTGTGTCTAGGGGTGCCCCCTGCCCCCGTATATAAAGGAGCAAGGGGAGGAGGCCGGCCGGCCCCTATAGGCTCGCCAGGAGGAGTCCTCCTCCTAGTAGGAGTAGGACTCCTACTAGGAGGGGGAAAGAAGTGGGGAGGGAGAAGGAAAGGGGGGCGCCGCCCCCCTCTCCTAGTCCAATTTGGACCAAGGGGGGGAGGAGGCGCGCAGCCCACCCTGGCGCCCTTCTCTCTCTCCACTAAGGCCCATATGGCCCATTACTACTCCCGGTAGGGTTCCGGTAACCCTCCGGCTCTCCGGTTTTCTCCGAAATCACCCGGAACACTTCCGGTGTCCGAATATAGCCGTCCAATATATCAATCTTTATGTCTCGACCATTTCGAGACTCCTCGTTATGTCCGTGATCACATCTGGGACTCCGAATTAACTTCGGTACATCAAAACTCATAAACTCATAATATAACTGTCATCGAAACCTTAAGCGTGCGGACCCTACGGGTTCGAGAACAATGTAGACATGACCGAGACATGTCTCCGGTCAATAACCAGTAGCGGAACCTGGATGCTCATATTGGCTCCCACATATTCTACGAAGATCTTTATCGGTTAGACCGCATAACAACATACGTTGTTCCCTTTGTCATCGGTATGTTACTTGCCCGAGATTCGATCGTCGGTATCTCAATACCTAGTTCAATCTCGTTACCGGCAAGTCTCTTTACTCGTTTCGTAATACATCATCTCGCAACCAACTCATTAGTTGCAATGCTTGCAAGGCTTATGTGATGTGCATTACCAAGAGGGCCCAGAGATACCTCTCCGACAATCGGAGTGACGAATCCTAATCTCGAAATACGCCAACCCAACATTTACCTTTGGAGACACCTGTAGAGCTCCTTTATAATCACCCAGTTACGTTGTGACGTTTGGTAGCACACAAAGTGTTCCTCCGGCAAACGGGAGTTGCATAATCTCATAGTCATAGGAACATGTATAAGTTATGAAGAAAGCAATAGCAACATACTAAACGATCGGGTGCTAAGCTAATGGAATGGGTCATGTCAATCACATTATTCTTCTAATAATGTGATCCCGTTGATCAGATGACAACACATGTCTATGGTTAGGAAACATAACCATCTTTGATTAACGAGCTAGTCAAGTAGAGGCATACTAGTGACGTTTAGTTTGTTTATGTGTTCACACAAGTATTATGTTTCCGGATAATACAATTCTAGCATGAATAATAAACATTTATCACGATATAAGGAAATAAAATAATAACATTTATTATTGCCTCTAGGGCATATTTCCTTCAGTCTCCCACTTGCACTAGAGTCAATAATCTAGATTACACTGTAATGATTCTAACACCCATGGAGCTTTGGTGCTGATCATGTTTTGCTCGTGGAAGAGGCTTAGTCAACGGGTATGCTACATTGAGATCCATATGTATCTTGCAAATCTCTATGTCTCCCACCTGGACTAGATCCCGGATGGAATTGAAGCGTCTCTTGATGTGCTTGGTTCTCTTGTGAAATCTGGATTCCTTTGCCAAGGCAATTGCACCAGTATTGTCACAAAAGATTTTCATTGGACCCGATGCACTAGGTATGACACCTAGATCGGATATGAACTCCTTCATCCAGACTCCTTCGTTTGCTGCTTCCGAAGCAGCTATGTACTCTGCTTCACATGTAGATCCCGCCACAACGATTTGTTTAGAACTGCACCAACTGATAGCTCCACCGTTTAATGTAAACACGTATCCGGTTTGCGATTTAGAATCGTCCGGATCAGTGTCAAAGCTTGCATCAACGTAACCATTTACGATGAGCTCTTTGTCACCTCCATATATGAGAAACATATCCTTAGTCCTTTTCAGGTATTTCAGGATGTTCTTGACCACTGTCCAATGATCCACTCCTGGATTACTTTGGTACCTCCCTGCTAGACTTATAGCAAGACACACATCAGGTCTGGTACACAGCATTGCATACATGATAGAGCCTATGGCTGAAGCATAGGGAACATCTTTCATTTTCTCTCTATCTTCTGCATTGGTCGGGGATTGAGTCTTACTCAATTTCACACCTTGTAACACAGGGAAGAATCCTTTCTTTGCTTGATCCATTTTGAACTTCTTCAAAACTTTGTCAAGGTATGTGCTTTGTGAAAGTCCAATTAAGCATCTTGATCTATCTCTATAGATCTTAATGCCCAATATGTAAGCAGCTTCACCGAGGTCTTTCATTGAAAAACTCTTATTCAAGTATCCCTTTATGCTATCCAGAAATTCTATATCATTTCCGATTAGCAATATGTCATCTACATATAATATCAGAAATGCTACAGAGCTCCCACTCACTTTCTTGTAAATACAGGCTTCTCCAAAAGTCTGTACAAAACCAAATGCTTTGATCACACTATCAAAGCGTTTATTCCAACTCCGAGAGGCTTGCACCAGTCCATAAATGGATCGCTGGAGCTTGCACACTTTGTTAGCTCCCTTCAGATCGATAAAACCTTCCGGTTGCATCATATACAACTCTTCTTGCAGAAATCCATTCAGGAATGCAGTTTTGACATCCATCTGCCAAATTTCATAATCATAAAATGCGGCAATTGCTAACATGATTCAGACAGACTTAAGCATTGCTACGGGTGAGAAGGTCTCATCATAGTCAATCCCTTGAACTTGTCGAAAACCTTTTGCGACAAGTCGAGCTTTGTAGACAGTAACATTACCGTCAGCGTCAGTCTTCTTCTTAAAGATCCATTTATTCTCAATTGCTTGCCGATCATTGGGCAAGTCAACCAAAGTCCATACTTTGTTCTCATACATGGATCCCATCTCAGATTTCATGGCTTCAAGCCATTTTGCGGAATCTGGGCTCATCATCGCTTCTCCATAGTTCGTAGGTTCATCATGATCTAGTAGCATGACTTCCAGAACAGGACTACCGTACCATTCTGGTGCGGATCTTATTCTGGTTGATCTACGAGGTTCAGTAGTATCTTGTTCTGAAGCTTCATGATCATCATCATTAGCTTCCTCACTTATTGGTGTAGGTGTCATAGAAACTGGTTTCTGTGATGTACTACTTTCCAATAAGGGAGCAGGTACAGTTACCTCATCAAGTTCTACTTTCCTCCCACTCACTTCTTTCGAGAGAAACTCCTTCTCTAGAAAGTTTCCGAATTTAGCAACAAAGGTTTTTCCTTCGGATCTGTGATAGAAGGTGTATCCAATAGTTTCCTTTGGATATCCTATGAAGACACATTTCTCCGATTTGGGTTCGAGCTTATCAGGTTGAAGCTTTTTCACATAAGCATCGCAACCCCAAACTTTTAGAAACGACAACTTTGGTTTCTTGCCAAACCACAGTTCATAAGGCGTCATCTCAACGGATTTTGATGGTGCCCTATTTAACGTGAATGTGGCCGTCTCTAGAGCATAACCCCAAAACGATAGTGGTAAATCAGTAAGAGACATCATAGATCGCACCATATCTAGTAAAGTACGATTACGATGTTCAGACACACCATTACGCTGTGGTGTTCCGGGTGGCGTGAGTTGCGAAACTATTCCGCATTGTTTCAAATGTACACCAAACTCGTAACTCAAATATTCTCCTCCATGATCAGATCGTAGGAATTTTATTTTCTTGTTACGATGATTTTCAACTTCACTCTGAAATTCTTTGAACTTTTCAAATGTTTTAGACTTATGTTTCATTAAGTAGATATACCCATATCTGCTTAAGTCATCTGTGAAGGTGAGAAAATAACGATATCCGCCACGAGCCTCAACATTCATCGGACCACATATATCTGTATGTATGATTTCCAACAAATCTGTTGCTCTCTCCATAGTACCGGAGAACGGTGTTTTTGTCATCTTACCCATAAGGCACGGTTCGCAAGTACCAAGTGATTCATAATCAAGTGGTTCCAAAAGCCCATCAGTATGGAGTTTCTTCATGCGCTTTACACCGATATGACCCAAACGGCAGTGCCACAAATAAGTTGCACTATCATTATCAACTCTGCATCTTTTGGCTTCAATATTATGAATATGTGTGTCACTACTATCAAGATTCAATAAGAATAGATCACTCTTTAAGGGTGCATGACCATAAAAGATATTACTCATATAAATAGAACAACCATTATTCTCTGATTTAAATGAATAACCGTTTCGCATCAAACAAGATCCAGATATAATGTTCATGCTTAACGCTGGCACCAAATAACAATTATTTAGGTCTAATACTAATCCCGAAGGTAGATGTAGAGGTAGCGTGCCGACCGCGATCACATCGACTTTGGAACCATTTCCCACGCGCATCGTCACCTCGTCCTTAGCCAATCTTCGCTTAATCCGTAGCCCCTCTTCCGAGTTGCAAATATTAGCAACAGAACCAATATCAAATACCCAGGTGCTACTGCGAGCATTAGTAAGGTACACATCAATAACATGTATATCACATATACCTTTGTTCACCTTGCCATCCTTCTTATCCGCCAAATACTTGGGGCAGTTCCGCTTCCAGTGACCAGTCTGCTTGCAGTAGAAGCACTCAGTTTCAGGCTTAGGTCCAGGTTTGGGTTTGGGTTTCTTCTCTTGAGTAGCAACTTGCTTGCTGTTCTTTTTGAAGTTCCCCTTCTTTTTTTCTTTGCCCTTTTTCTTGAAACTAGTGGTCTTGTTGACCATCAACACTTGATGCTCCTTCTTGATTTCTACCTCCGCAGCTTTCAGCATTGCAAAGAGCTCAGGAATAGTCTTATCCATCCCTTGCATATTATAGTTCATCACGAAGCTCTTGTAGCTTGGTGGCACTGATTGGAGAATTCTGTCAATGACGCAATCATCTGGAAGATTAACTCCCAATTGAATCAAGTGATTATTATACCCAGACATTTTGAGTATATGCTCACTGACAGAACTGTTCTCCTCCATCTTGCAGCTATAGAACTTATTGGAGACTTCATATCTCTCAATCCGGGCATTTGCTTGAAATATTAACTTCAACTCCTGGAACATCTCATATGCTCCATGACGTTCAAAACGTCGTTGAAGTCCCGATTCTAAGCCGTAAAGCATGGCACACTGAACTATCGAGTAGTCATCAGCTTTGCTCTGCCAGACGTTCATAACATCTGGTGTTGCTCCAGCAGCAGGCCTGGCACCCAGCGGTGCTTCCAGGACATAATTCTTCTGTGCAGCAATGAGGATAATCCTCAAGTTACGGACCCAGTCCGTGTAATTGCTACCATCATCTTTCAACTTTGCTTTCTCAAGGAATGCATTAAAATTCAACGGAACAATAGCACGGGCCATCTATCTACAATTAAACATAAATAAGCAAGATACTATCAGGTACTAAGTTCATGATAAATTTAGGTTCAATTAATCATATTATTAAAGAACTCCCACTTAGATAGACATCCCTCTAATCCTCTAAGTGATTACGTGATCCAAATCAACTAAACCATGTCCGATCATCACGTGAGATGGAGTAGTTTCATTGGTGAACATCACTATATTGATCATATCTACTATATGATTTACGCTCGACCTTTCGGTCTCCGTGTTCCGAGGCCATATCTGTATATG
This sequence comes from Triticum urartu, assembly GCF_056163025.1. NCBI lineage: Eukaryota > Viridiplantae > Streptophyta > Magnoliopsida > Poales > Poaceae > Triticum > Triticum urartu. The sequence goes on along the minus strand of NC_141879.1, from coordinate 142,617,929 downwards.
CTTGGCTCGTCAAGTATAACCTGAGTATTCCGCGTGTGCAACTGTTTTGCACCCGTTGTATTTGAACGTAGAGCTTATCACACCCGATCATCACGTGGTGTCTCAGCACGAAGAACTTTCGCAATGGTGCATACTCAGGGAGAACACTTCTTGATAATTAGTGAGAGATCATCTTATAATGCTACCGTCAATCAAAGCAAGATAAGATGCATAAAAGATAAACATCACATGCAATCAATATAAGTGATATGATATGGCCATCATCATCTTGTGCTTGTGATCTCCATCTCCGAAGCACCGTCATGATCACCATCGTCACCGGCGCGACACCTTGATCTCCATCGTAGCATCGTTGTCGTCTCGCCAATCTTATGCTTCTACGACTATCGCTACTGCTTAGTGATAAAGTAAAGCATTACAGGGTGATTGCATTGCATACAATAAAGCGACAACCATATGGCTCCTGCCAGTTGCCGATAACTTGGTTACAAAACATGATCATCTCATACAATAAAATTTAGCATCATGTCTTGACCATATCACATCACAACATGCCCTGCAAAAACAAGTTAGACGTCCTCTACTTTGTTGTTGCAAGTTTTACGTGGCTGCTACGGGCTTAAGCAAGAACCAATCTTACCTACACATCAAAACCACAACGATAGTTTGTCAAGTTGGTGCTGTTTTAACCTTCGCAAGGACCGGGCGTAGCCACACTCGGTTCAACTAAAGTTGGAGAAACTGACACCCGCTAGCCACCTTTGTGCAAAGCACGTCGGGAGAACCGGTCTCGCGTAAGCGTACATGTAATGTCGGTCCGGGCCGCTTCGTCCAACAATACCGCCGAACCAAAGTATGACATGCTGGTAAGCAGTATGACTTATATCGCCCACAACTCACTTGTGTTCTACTTGTGCATATAACATCAACACATAAAACCTAGGCTCTAATACCACTGTTGGGGAACGTAGTAATTTCAAAAAAATTCCTATGCACATGCAAGATCATGGTGATGCATAGCAACGAGAGGGCAGAGTGTGATCTACGTACCCTTGTAGACCGACAGCGGAAGCGTTAGCACAACACGGTTGATGTAGTCATACGTCTTCACGGCCCGACCGATCAAGCACCGAAACTACGGCACCTTCGAGTTTTAGCACACGTTCAGCTCGATGACGATCCCCGGACTCCGATCCAGCAAAGCGTCGGGGAAGAGTTCTGTCAGCATGACGGCGTGGTGACGATCTTGATGTTCTACCGTCGCAGGGCTTCGCCTAAGCACCGCTACAATATTATCGAGGATTATGGTGGAAGGGGGCACCGCACACGGCTAAGAAAACGATCACGTGGATCAACTTGTGTGTCTAGGGGTGCCCCCTGCCCCCGTATATAAAGGAGCAAGGGGAGGAGGCCGGCCGGCCCCTATAGGCGCGCCAGGAGGAGTCCTCCTCCTAGTAGGAGTAGGACTCCTACTAGGAGGGGGAAAGAAGTGGGGAGGGAGAAGGAAAGGGGGGCGCCGCCCCCCTCTCCTAGTCCAATTCGGACCAAGGGGGGAGGAGGCGTGCGGCCCACCCTGGCACCCTTCTCTCTCTCCACTAAGGCCCATATGGTCCATTACTACTCCCGGTAGGGTTCCGGTAACCCTCCGGCTCTCCGGTTTTCTCCGAAATCACCCGGAACACTTCCGGTGTCCGAATATAGCCGACCAATATATCAATCTTTATGTCTCGACCATTTCGAGACTCCTCGTTATGTCCGTGATCACATTCGGGACTCCGAATTAACTTTGGTACATCAAAACTCATAAACTCATAATATAACTGTCATCGAAACCTTAAGCGTGCGGACCCTACGGGTTCGAGAACAATGTAGACATGACCGAGACATGTCTCCGGTCAATAACCAATAGCGGAACCTGGATGCTCATATTGGCTCCCACATATTCTACGAAGATCTTTATCGGTCAGACCGCATAACAACATACGTTGTTCCCTTTGTCATCGGTATGTTACTTGCCCGAGATTCGATCGTCAGTATCTCAATACCTAGTTCAATCTCGTTACCGGCAAGTCTCTTTACTCGTTTCATAATACATCATCTCGCAACCAACTCATTAGTTGCAATGCTTGCAAGGCTTATGTGATGTGCATTACCGAGAGGGCCCAGAGATACCTCTCCGACAATCGGAGTGACAAATCCTAATCTCGAAATACGCCAACCCAACATTTACCTTTGGAGACACCTGTAGAGCTCCTTTATAATCACCCAGTTACGTTGTGACGTTTGGTAGCACATAAAGTGTTCCTCCGGCAAACGGGAGTTGCATAATCTCATAGTCATAGGAACATGTATAAGTCATGAAGAAAGCAATAGCAACATACTAAACGATCGGGTGCTAAGCTAATGGAATGGGTCATGTCAATCACATTATTCTTCTAATAATGTGATCCCGTTGATCAGATGACAACACATGTCTATGGTTAGGAAACATAACCATCTTTGATTAACGAGCTAGTTAAGTAGAGGCATACTAGTGACGTTTAGTTTGTTTATGTATTCACACAAGTATTATGTTTCCGGATAATACAATTCTAGAATGAATAATAAACATTTATCATGATATATGGAAATAAAATAATAACATTTATTATTGCCTCTAGGGCATATTTCCTTCACTATTACACTGTATACATGCACAGAGCTTCTGGGAAGAGGCATGGACATGGCTCGGTCTTCGCCTTCCTCCTCTCCACTCGGTGACGTGGGCTCGAGATATCACTCGTGATCCTCAGTTCACATCCGATGATCGTGCCAAGATCACCACTATTATGTGGGCAATTTGGCACTCCAGGAACCGAATCAAACATGGTGAAGAGGGGAGAGATCCTGTAACATATATCAAAAATATTAAGGAGGCTATCTCCCTCCTCTAATTACCACGTAAGGAAACCCGGGTCCTACCGGGTTATGGTTGGCGGCCCCCTGAGGAGGTTTCAGTCAAGATCACGACGGACGGCGCTTTGGAGCTGGTTGAAGGTCGGGGCGGTGCTGGAGGAGTAGCCAGATCATCCTCGGCTCTCCTAGGTTCATGGTGTAAACCATACACGGGAGTCTCGGACCCCCTGATGATGGAGTGTTTGTCACTGCGCGATGGAGTCCGCTTCGCTAGTCTTCGTGGATTTCAGCATGTGATCATGGAAGTCGACTGTTTGGAGCTGGTGAAGTTCTGGCAATCTCGCCACAGTTCTCGTTCAATTGTGGCTCCTTTACTTTTAGAAATAGGAGGAGAGCTATGTACCTCTTTTGCTTCTTTTGATATTCTTCATGTAAATCGAGCGGCGAACGTTCCGGCGCATCTGTGTGCGAAGCGAGCTTGCGCACTGAATGTGACCGAAAGCTGGCTCGATGAAACTCCTAGCTTCTTGGTGACCAGCCTTCTGGCTGACTGCACCAAGTGTGCTTTCATGAAATAAAGCTCTCTAATTTTCCCACAAAAAAAGGCGGTTTCCTGATAATAACAGCGCAAATGTTCAGATCGGATGGACGTGCATGTAGCGAAAAGCTTCCAATCTTTAGTCCAAAAAATGACATTTTGCCAATGAAAATCTATCTTTAGGACGGGAGATGTCCTACTTATGTTCAATTTACCGGGATGGTATGTACCTCCACGCCAAATGCATCATTATCCAAAAAAAACTAAGAGCATCTACAACCAGACTTAGCAAATCTGGCCGTCTAAACGTCCGCGGACGCGTATAGCCAATGTGCGGGCGTGTCTGTTTTGAGCTTCTATATGTCCGTCCGTACAAATGTAGTTGTTCACACTTCCTTCCTTATATGTTCGATCACTTACAAGTATTTGATGGAGATAGAGAGAGAGAGAAATGGACATCTCTTGAAGCTTTTTTTTTGAAACGAGGCAAAAGACTTGCCATTTTCATTGATTAAGAAGAAGAGAATTGCCCGGTTAATTAATGGAAAACCGGGCTAAAACCGATACAACACAACCCACATGACATGGGCACCACTGGCCACTGACATGGAACAGAATCCACGACGGCACATGCCAACAGATGGCCACACTCGCAAGCAACCGACAGCTCCGACTTCAACGACGAGAAACAGAAGGGAAATATGCAGGACTTGCGCCGACCGTGCCCTCCGTAAACGACCGCCGAGTGTATGTCATCGTCACCACCTGGACTCGCTCCATCGCAGCTCCGACTTCAAAGCAACCAAGCAACCACGGAAGAGCACCTCGGACACGCCGGGAAGAACTGACTACCGAAGACCACGCCGCGACCCAAGCTCCTCTCGACGCCATCATCGTTGCCAAACAGAAACCAGCGCCCTGCCTCAGCAAACCACGCGGCGAAGATGCCGCCATCGACGGCGAAGATGCCATCATCCACCAGTCTCTCAGTCGTAGCCGGCTCCGAGACAATGCCCCCAAGGAGGAGAAAGACGCTATGACGCCTCCATCGCCCGATCCAGCGGATCTGAGGTTTCCCTTTGAAGCCAAAGCCATGGGTTGAAGGAGGAGCACCTCCACGACGACGCTTCCAAGAAAGATCGCGGCACCCGCAGGCGCCGCCGCTGTCGGCTCCGGTGAAGACCAGAGCAAGGATTTCTCCCAGAAATGTACCGACCACCTGCCACCACTGACCGCCGCTGATACGTCTCCAACGTATCTATAATTTTTGATTGCTCCATGCTATATTATCTACTGTATCGGACAAATTTGGGCTTTATTATCTACTTTTATATTATTTTTGGGACTAACCTATTAACCGGAGGCCCAGCCCAGAATTGTTGTTTTTTTGCCTATTTCAGTGTTTTGAAGAAAAGGAATATCAAACGGAGTCGAAACGGAATGAAACCAACTAGAGAAGTTATTTTTGGAAGGAAAGCTACCGGAAAAACTTGGAGTGCACATCAGGAAAGGAACGAGGGAGCCACGAGGCAGGGGGGCGCGCCCTCCACCCTCGTGGGCCCCTCGTGGCTCCCCTGACGTATCTCTTTCACCCATATATACCCACGTACCCTAAAACTATCCGGGAGCACAATAGATCGGGAGTTCCGCCGCCAGAAGCCTCCATAACCACCGAAAACCAATCTAGACCCATTCCGGCACCCTGCCGAAGGGGGAAATCCCTCTCCGGTGGCCATCTTCATCATCCCGGTGCTCTCCATGACGAGGAGGGAGTAGTTCTCCCTCGGGGTTGAGGGTATGTACCAGTAGCTATGTGTTTGATCTCTCTCTCTCGTGTTCTTGAGGTGGTACAATCTTGATGTATCGCGAGCTTTGCTATTATATTTGGATCCTATGATGTTTCTTCCCCCCTCTACTCTCTTGTAATGGATTGAGTTTGCCCTTTGAAGTTATCTTACCGGATTGAGTCTTTAAAGATTTGAGAATTCTTGATGTATGTCTTGTCGTGCGTATCTGTGGTGACAATGGGATATCACGTGATTCACTTGATGTATGTTTTGGTGATCAACTTGCGGGTTCCGCCCATGAACCTATGCATAGGGGTTGGCACACGTTTTCGTCGTGATTCTCCGGTAGAAATTTTGGGGCACTCTTTGAGGTCCTATGTGTTGGTTGAATAGATGAATCTGAGATTGTGTGATGCATATCGTATAATCATACCCACGGATACTTGAGGTGACATTGGAGTATCTAGGTGACATTAGGGTTTTGGTTGATTTAGTCTTAAAGTGTTATTCTAGTACGAACTCTAGGGCTGTTTGTGACACTTATAGGAATAGCCCAACGGATTGATTGGAAAGAATAACTTTGAGGTGGTTTCGTACCCTACTGATACGTCTCCAACGTATCTATAATTTTTGATTGCTCCATGCTATATTATCTACTGTTTTGAATGTTTATGGGCTTTAATATACAGTTATATATCATTTTTTTGGGACTAACCTATTGACCCAGAGCCCAGTGCCAGTTTTTACCCTGTTTTAGGGTTTCGAAGAAAAGGAAAACCAAACGGAGTCCAATTGACCTGAAACTTCACGGAACTCATTTTTGGAAGGAAAGAAGCCCAGAAGACTTGGAGTGCACGTCGGGGGATCTGCGAGGAGGTCACGAGGCAGGGGGGCGCGCCCACCCCCCTAGGGCGCGCCCTCCACCCTCGGGAGCCCCTCGTGGCCCCCCTGACATACTTCTTCCGCCTATATATCTCCATATACCCTAAAAAACATCAGGGCGCACAATAGATCGGGAGTTCCGCCGCCAGAAGCCTCCGTAGCCACCGAAAGCCAATCTAGACCCGTTCCGGCACCCTGCCGGAGGGGGCAATCCTTCTCAGGTGGCCATCTTCATCATCCCGGTGCTCTCCATGACGAGGAGGGAGTAGTTCTCCCTCAGGGCTGAGGGTATGTACCAGTAGCTATGTGTTTGATCTCTCTCTCTCTCTCGTGTTCTTGATTTGGCACGATCTTGATGTATCGCGAGCTTTGCTATTATAGTTGGATACTATGTTTCTCCTCCCCCCCTTCTCTCTTGTAATGAATTGAGTTTCTCCTTTGAAGTAATCTTATCGGATTGAGTCTTTAAAGATTTGAGAACACTTGATGTATGTCTTGCGTGGGATACCCGTGGTGACAATGGGGTATTCTATTGATCCACTTGATGTATGTTTTGGTGATCAACTTGCGGGTTCCGCCCATGAACCTATGCATAGGGGTTGGCACACGTTTTCGTCGTGATTCTCCGGTAGAAACTTTGGGGCACTCTTTGAGGTCCTTTGTGTTGGTTGAATAGATGAATCTGAGATTGTGTGATGCATATCGTATAATCATACCCACGGATACTTGAGGTGACATTGGAGTATCTAGGTGACATTAGGGTTTTGGTTGATTTGTGTCTTAAGGTGTTATTCTAGTATGAACTCAAGGGCTGTTTGTGACATCTATAGGAATAGCCTAACGGATTGATTGGAAAGAATAACTTTGAGGTGGTTTCGTACCCTACCATAATCTCTTCGTTCTTTCTCCACTATTAGTGACTTTGGAGTGACTCTTTGTTGCATGTTGAGGGATAGTTATGTGATCCAATTATGTTAGTATTGTTGAGAGGACTTACACTAGTGAAAGTATGAACCCTAGGCCTTATTTCCTATCATTGCAATACCGTTTACGCTCACTTTTATCATTCGTTACCTTGCTGTTTTATTATTTCAGATTACAAATACCTTTATCTACTATCCATATACCACTTGTATCACCATCTCTTCGCCGAACTAGTGCACCTATACAATTTACCATTGTATTGGGTGTGTTGGGGACACAAGAGACTCTTTGTTATGGTTGCAGGGTTGCTTGAGAGAGACCATCTTCATCCTACGCCTCCTACGGATTGATAAACCTTAGGTCATCCACTTGAGGGAAATTTGCTACTGTCCTACAAACCTCTGCACTTGGAGGCCCAACAACGTCTACAAGAAGAAGGTTGTGTAGTAGACATCAAGCTCTTTTCTGGCGCAGTTGCCGGGGAGGTGAGTGCTTGAAGGTATATCTTTAGATCTTGCAATCGAAACTTTTAGTTTCTTGTTTTATCACTAGTTTAGTTTATAAAAGAAAACTATAAAAAATGGAATTGAGTTTGTCTCATACGCTTCATCTTTTTAATATCTTTCGTGAGTATGATGGAAAGGAAAATTGTGCTCAAGTGCTAGAAGAAGAAATCTATAAAATGTTTGGCACTAAATATTTGAATGATGAGCATGATTGCAATGTTGTTAGTACGAATCCTTTGAATATCCATGATACAAATGATGATTGCACTAGTTATGATGAAAATGTCTCCTATAAACATGTCAATTTTTGTGGAGTGCATTGGGTTTGTAAGTACACACCAAATAGGGAAGATAGATATTGCAAGAGGCATAAGTACTTAGAAACTGAATTGTTGTGAGAAAGTCTTGATGATTGTGCTGAAAAATTCAATATTTTTCGTGCCCCTTGTGAACTTTGCAATGAACATGGTCATTTAAATCTCCAATGCAAATTGTTTCATGACCGAATCGTATCCAAAAATTGTGATAATTTGATTACCCTTGAGCATCATAAAGAGCTTAGTCTTCTTATGGGCTACGAAGAAATGAAACGTATAACTAAGGATATTCCAAAATTTGCCCTTGATAAAGTTCTTCATTTTGATCTAGAGAAAATTTATATGTATTGTGCGGTGAATTGTATTAAAAATCCTTATATTGCCAACTACATAAAAGATGAAGAGAATACTGATGAAAGGGAAGAGACTTCCCAATATACTCCTATTATTTCTTATGATGAATTAGGTAACGAGGAGGAGCCTCCTATTCAACCAATCTCATTAATAAGGAGCTCCAAAAAGAGGATTGAACCCACACATAATGTGGTGAAGAAGAAGAAAAGAAAAAGGAAGAGAGGTAAAAAGATGTCTCTCCCAAATAATGCTGCCCCTATTACTATTGTGCCTCATGAAAATATAATTATGGAAGATAATGATACTTCTTATGATCTTGAAAATCTTTTTGGCACTTGCTTGGAAGAATATGATAATTTCTATACTATTGGTGCTATCCATACTATTAATTATGAGAGTGATTATGCTTATGATATGAAAAGGCCCAAACTTGGGGATGCTATGTTTGATGAAGATGATGTTTTTGAGAATATATTTTCTGCAATTAATGTTTGTCCTAAGCTTGGGGATGCTACGCTTAATGAAGATGATATTTTTAGTCTCCCAAGTTTTGATATGCAAATTTATAATGATGATAGCATGCCTCCTACCTATGATGATTATTGTGATGATACTTATGCTATAAAAAGTAGTGATTATATTTATAAAACTTGTCATGATTATGATTACCCTTTTTCTGAACATTACTCTTTTAATGTGGAAACAATTTATAGTATTCAATCTTATGATACTCCCACTATTCCGATTAAGAATAAATTTGCTTATGTGGAGAGTAATAAAATTTCTATGCTTGTAGATCATGAAAAGAATGATTTAGGTGCTGGTTATATTGTTGAATTCCTTCATGATTCTACTGAAAATTATTATGAGGGAGGAACATATGCTTGTAGGAATTGCAATAATATCAAGTTTCCTCTCTATGTGCTTAAAGTTTTGAAGTTATGCTTGTTTTGCCTTCCTATGCTAGTTGATTATTGTTCCCATAAGTTGTTTGCTCACAAAATCCCTATGCATAGGAAGTGGGTTAGACTTAAATGTGCTAGTCATATTCTTCATGATGCTCTCTTTATGTTTCAATTCTTATCCATTATGTGAGCATCATTGAAATCATCATGCCTAGCTAGGGGCGTTAAACGATAGCGCTTGTTGGGAGGCAACCCAACTTTATTTTTGTTCCTTGCTTTTTGTTCCTGTTTAATAATAAATAATTCATCTAGCCTCTGTTTAGATGTGGTTCTATGCTTTTAATTAGTTTTTGTGCCAAGTAGAACCTTTGGGAAGACTTTGGCAAAGTCTTGTTGATCATGCTGTAAAAAACAGAAACTTTAGCGCTCACGAGAATTGCTGCCATTTTTATTTGGAGAGTGCTATTTAGTTAATTCTTTTTTCAGGTGATTAATAGATAAATTCCTCAGGTACAGCAATTTATTTGAGAATTTTATGAGTTCAAGAAGTATACGTTTGATCCAGATTACTACAGACTGTTCTGTTTTTGACATATTCTATTTTTCATGTGTTGTTTACTTATTTTGATGAATCTATGGCTAGTAAAATAGTTTATAAACCATAGATAAGTTGGAATACAGTAGGTTTAACACCAATATAAATAAAGAATGAGTTCACTACAGTACCTCGAAGTGGTGATTTACTTTCTTATACTAACGGAGCTTACGAGTTTTCTATTAAGTTTTGTGTTGTGAAGTTTTCAAGTTTTGGGTAAGGATTCGATGGACTATGGAATAAGGAGTGGCAAGAGCCTAATCTTGGGTATGCCCAAGGCACCCCAAGGTAATATTCAAGGATAGCCAAGAGCCTAAGCTTGGGGATGCCCCGGAAGGCATCCCCTCTTTCATCTTCGTTCATCGGTAACTTTACTTGGAGCTATATTTTTATTCACCACATGATATGTGTTTTGCTTGGAGCGTCAATTTATTTTGTTAAGATTTAATAAAAATTCATGAGAAAAAAATTGCTTATGTCGAGATTAATAAAAATTCTATGCTTGTAGATCATGAAAAGAATGCTTTGTGTGATAGTTATATTGTTGAATTCATTCATGATGCTACTGAAAATTATTGTGAGGGAGGAATATATGCTTGTAGGAATTGCAATAATACCAAGTTTCCTCTCTATGTGCTTAAAATTTTGAAGTTTTGCTTGCTTTACCTTCCTATGCAAGTTGATTATTGTTCCCATAAGTTGTTTGCTCACAAAATCCCTATGCATAGGAAGAGGGTTAGGCTTAAATGTGTTAGTCATATTCTTCATGATGCTCTCTTTATGTTACAATTCTTATCTCTTATGTGAGCATCATTGAAATCATCATGCCTAGTTAGGGGCGTTAAACGATAGCGCTTGTTGGGAGGCAACCCAACTTTATTTTTGTTCCTTACTTTTTGTTACTGTTTAGTAATAAATTAATCATCTAGCCTCTGTTTAGATGTGGTTTTATGCTTTTAATTAGTGTTTGTGCCAAGTAGAACCTTTGGGAAGACTTGGGGAGAGTCTTGTTGATTATGCTGTAAAAAATAGAAACTTTAGCGCTCACGAGAATTGCTGCCATTTTTATTTGGGGAGTGCTATTTAGTTAATTATTTTTTAATATGATTAATAGATAAATTAATCAGGTCCAGAAATTTATTTTAGAATTTTATGAGTTCCAGAAGTATACGTTTGATCCAGATTACTACAGACTCTTCTGTTTTTGACAGATTCTGTTTTTCGTGTGTTGTTTGCTTATTCTAATGAATCTATGGCTAGTAAAAGAGTTTATAAACCATAGAGAAGTTGGAATACAGTAGGTTTAACACCAATATAAATAAATAATGAGTTCATTACAGTACCTTGAAGTGGTGATTTACTTTCTTATACTAACGGAGCTTACGAGTTTTCTGTTAAGTTTTGTGTTGTGAAGTTTTCAAGTTTTGGATAAAGATTCAATGGACTATGGAATAAGGAGTGGCAAGAGGCCTAAGCTTGGGTATGCCCAAGGCACACCAAGGTAACATTCAAGGACAACCAAAAGCCTAAGCTTGGGATGCCCCGGAAGGCATCCCCTCTTTCGTCTTCATTCATCGGTAACTTTACTTGGAGCTATATTTTTATTCGCCACATGATATGTGTTTTGCTTGGGGCGTCATTTTATTTCATTATGTTTTGCTTGCTGTTTGAATAAAATACCAAGATCTGAAAATCTTAAATGTTAGAGAGTCTTCACATAGTTTCATAATTATTCGACTACTCATTGATCTTCACTTATATCTTTCGGAGTAGTTTGTCGTTTGCTCTAGTGCTTCACTTATATCTTTTTAGAGCACGGTGGTGGTATTATAGAAATAGATGAACTCTCATGCTTCACTTATATCATTTTGAGAGTTTTAAATAGCATGGTAATTTGCTTAAATAATCCTAATATGCTAGGCATCCAAGAATAGTAAAAACTTTCATATAGAGTATTGAATACTAAGAGAAGTTTGATGCTTGATGATTGTTTTGAGATATGGAGATGGTGATATTAGAGTCATGCTAGTTGAGTAGTTGTGAATTTGAGAAATACTTGTGTTGAAGTTTGTGATTCCCGTAGCATGCACCTATGGTGAACCGTTATGTGATGAAGTCGGAGCATGATTTATTTATTGATTGTCCTCCTTATGAGTGGCGGTCGGGGACAAGCGATGGTCTTTTCCTACCAATCTATCCCACTAGGAGCATGCGCGTAGTACTTTGTTTCGATAACTAATAGATTTTTGCAATAAGTATGTGAGTTCTTTATGACTAATGTTGAGTCCATGGATTATACGCACTCTCACCCTTCCACCATTGCTAGCCTCTCTAGTACCGCGCAACTTTCGCCGGTACCATAAACCCACCATATACCTTCCTCAAAACAGCCACCATACCTACCTATTATGGCATTTCCATAGCCATTCCGAGATATTTTGCCATGCAACTTTCCACCGTTCCGTTTTTATGACACGCTTCATCATTGTCATATTGCTTTGCATGATCATGTAGTTGACATCGTATTTGTGGCAAGGCCACCGTTCATAATTCTTTCATACATGTCACTCATGCATCATTGCACATCCCGGTACACTGCCGGAGGCATTCATATAGAGTCATATTTTGTTCTAAGTATCGAGTTGTAATTCTTGAGTTGTAAGAAAAATAAAAGTGTGATGATCATCATTATTAGAGCATTGTCCCAGTGAGGAAAGGATGATGGAGACTATGATTCCCCCACAAGTCGGGATGAGACTCTGGACGAAAATAAATAAATAAAAGAGGCCAAGGAAGCCCAAATAAAAAAAAGAGAAAAGAGGCCATAAAAAAAGAGAAGGCCTAAATAAAAAAAATAAAAAAATGAGAGAAAAAGAGAGAAGGGGCAATGCTACTATCCTTTTACCACACTTGTGCTTCAAAGTAGCACCATGATCTTCATGATAGAGAGTCTTCTATGTTGTCACTTTCATATACTAGTGGGAATCTTTCATTATAGAACTTGGCTTGTATATTCCAATGACGGGCTTCCTCAAAATGCCCTAGGTCTTCGTGAGCAAGCAAGTTGGATGCACACCCACTTAGGTTCTTTTGAGCTTTCATAAATTTATAGCTCTAGTGCATCCGTTGCATGGCAATCCCTACTCACTCACATTGATATCTATTGATGGGCATCTCCATAGCCCGTTGATACACCTAGTTGATGCGAGACTATCTTCTCCTTTTTTGTCTTCTCCACAACCACCATTCTATTCCACCTATAGTGCTATGTTCATGGCTCACGCTCATGTATTGCGTGAAGATTGAAAACGTTTGAGAACATCAAAAGTATGAAACAATTGCTTGGCTTGTCATCGGGGTTGTGCATGATTTAAATATGTTGTGTGGTGAAGATGGAGCATAACCAGACTATATGATTTTGTACGGATAACTTTCTTTGGCCATGTTATTTTGAAGAGACATAATTGCTTAGTTAGTATGCTTGAAGTATTATTATTTCTATGTCAATATGAACGTTTGTCTTGAATCTTATGGATCTGAATATTCATACCACAATTAAGAAGAATTACATTGAAATTATGCCAAGTAGCACTTCACATCAAAAATTTTGTTTTTATCATTTACCTACTCGAGGACGAGCAGGAATTAAGCTTGGGGATACTTGATACGTCTCCAACGTATCTATAATTTTTGATTACTCCATGCTATGTTATCTACTGTTTTGGACAAATTTGGGCTTTATTATCCACTTTTATATTATTTTTGGGACTAACCTATTAACCGGAGGCCCAACCCAGAATTACTGTTTTTTTTGCCTATTTCAGTGTTTTGAAGAAAAGGAATATCAAACGGAGTCGAAACGGAATAAAACCAACTGGAGAAGTTATTTTTGGAAGGAAAGCTACCGGAAAAACTTGGAGTGCACGTCAGGAAAGGAACGAGGGAGCCACGAGGCAGGGGGCGCGCCCACCCCCCTAGGGCGCGCCCTCCACCCTCGTGGGCCCCTCGTGGCTCCCCTGACGTATCTCTTTCACCCATATATACCCACGTACCCTAAAACTATCCGGGAGCACAATAGGTCGGGAGTTCCGCCGCCACAAGCCTCCGTAGCCACCGAAAACCAACCTAGACCCGTTCTGGCACCCTGCCGGAGGGGGCAATCCCTCTCCAGTGGCCATCTTCATCATCCCGGTGCTCTCCATGACGAGGAGGGAGTAGTTCTCCCTCGGGGCTGAGGGTATGTACCAGTAGATACGTGTTTGATCTCTCTCTCTCCCTCTCTCTCTCTCGTGTTCTTGAGGTGGTACAATCTTGATGTATCGTGAGCTTTGCTATTATATTTGGATCCTATGATGTTTCTTCCCCCCTCTACTCTCTTGTAATGGATTGAGTTTCCCCTTTGAAGTTATCTTATCGGATTGAGTCTTTAAAGATTTGAGAACACTTGATGTATGTCTTGCCGTGCGTATCTGTGGTGACAATGGGATATCACGTCATTCACTTGATGTATGTTTTGGTGATCAACTTGCGGGTTCCGCCCATGAACCTATGCATAGGGGTTGGCACACGTTTTCGTCGTGATTCTCCGGTAGAAACTTTGGGGCACTCTTTGAGGTCCTATGTGTTGGTTTAATAGATGAATCTGAGATTGTGTGATGCATATCGTATAATCATACCCATGTATACTTGAGGTGACATTGGAGTATCTAGGTGACATTAGGGTTTTGGTTGATTTGTGTCTTAAGGTGTTATTCTAGTACGAACTCTAGGGCTGTTTCTGAAACTTATAGGAATAGCCCAACGGATTGATTGGAAAGAATAACTTTGAGGTGGTTTCGTACCCTACCATAATCTCTTCGTTCGTTCTCCGCTATTAGTGACTTTGGAGTGACTCTTTGTTGCATGTTGAGGGATAGTTATGTGATCCAATTATGTTATCATTGTTGAGGGAACTTGTACTAGTGAAAGTATGAACCCTAGGCCTTGTTTCAACACATTGCAATACCGTTTACGCTCACTTTTATCATTAGTTACCTTGCTGCTTTTATATTTTCAGATTACAAATACCTTTGTCTACCATCCATATACCACTTGTATCACCATTTCTTCGCCGAACTAGTGCACCTATACAATTTACCATTGTATTGGGTGTGTTGGGAACACAAGAGACTCTTTGTTATTTGGTTGCAGGGTTGCTTGAGAGAGACCATCTTCATCCTACGCCTCCTACGGATTGATAAACCTTAGGTCATCCACTTGAGGGAAATTTGCTACTGTCCTACAAACCTCTGCACTTGGAGGCCCAACAACGTCTACAAGAAGAAGGTTGTGTAGTAGACATCAGCCGCCCACTAACCACCACCTCTGCCAAGACCGACCTCACTCTGGCCACGGGATCCCACGATCCACTGCGACCAGACACGCACCACCCCGTGGCCGAAGCCGCCACCATCGAACCCGGGGCCGCCGCCCCGGCAACACCGTCAGCCACCATCTTGGACTAGCGCCATCCACGAGACCCCACAGCCGAAAACTCAGTCAGGAGATGAGCTGCAGTGACGACGCCCTCAACAGGGTCACGACGCCCATGGACGCCGCCATCGTCACCCCGAACGTAGTCAGGCATGGTTTTCACCAGCAGCCGCACCCCACAACCGAAGACCGGCTGGACCAGCCGGCATACCACGGCCACTGCTTCGCCCGCGTGAACACCGCAGCCGTCGTCGCCCACCACCGTCCCGGGGTGGCCGCCCTGAGATCCAGCCTCCACCGCCCGGCGTGGCGCCCGACAGAGCACCAAGTCCAGCTGAGCCGAGCACGCCCCGCCACGGCCAGCCACCACCCTCCCGCAGCATCACCGCCTGGAGCAGCGGAGCAGCGCCGCCCCCACTCTCGAGAACGGCGACTGAGGGGATCCCGCCGCCGCCGCGCCGCCAGGGCTTTGCCCAGCGACGCCTCCGGCGGCAGCGAGAGGAAAGGGAGGCATATGGGGGCCTGCTCGAGCCCGCAGGGGCGCCCCGGTGCGGCCCGGCGCGGCCGCACGGGAGCGGGACAGGAAGAGGGAGAGGGCGTGACTCGAACTCCTCCGCGGGGAGAGGGCCGGCGACGGCGCCGGGCTTGGGGATGGATGGAAAGAGGACGCCGGGAGGGTCCCGAATCTGTTCTTGGCTGGGCCTGAGGTGGCCGAAGGAGGGAGATCAGCTGCCGGCGGCGGCGCCTGCGCAAGCGCGAGAGAAGCTGAGCGTCAAGAATCACCAGAAACTCCCACTTTGGATAGCTGTCTATCTCTTGAAGCTGGGTCCTAGAAGTTTAACATTGATGCTTGTTTTTCTGATTGATTTTGACCAGTGCAGCGTTGCGATAGTTGATAGATGTCAGTCAGGCGTTGCAACGTCGTTGGTCTGTCTACACAATAAAAGACAAGAAAACCAATAAAAGCGGACAAAGGAATGAATGAAAAAACAAAGAAAAACCTAGTAAAAACCAGTATAATTTATATTTTCCACTTCCATTTTCTTTTTTTCTTGTTATTTATTTATTTTAATTTTATTTCCCCTTTTCATTTTGCTAGTATTTTACCAAATTGCGTTTTTTTAAAAACCATGAACATTTAAAAAAATAAAAACAAAATTAATCTAATTCAAAATTTGTTCATCTCGATAAAAAAATCATCATATTTTTTATAAAAGGCTTATGAATTTCAAAAAATATCATCAGAATCAGAAATTGTTCATACAATTCAAAATGCCATCATAAATTCAAAAAAGTTCATGGAATTGAAATTTATTCATCAAATACACAAAAAATCAAATAGAAATTCGCCAACAGTTTTGGATTGTTAAATATTTGGTGAAATTCATGAACATTTTCCCCAGATTAGAGTACATTTCTTCGAACATATTTCAAACTTTGAATTTTTTAAATTCATGAACATTTCGTATTTTTTTGGAATGTTTTAAAACTTATGAATATTTTCAAAATCATGATATTTTTTTAAAATCCCTAATATGATTTAAGGAAGCAAAACCTCCAAAAAAATGAAAAAGAAAAGAGAAAAGGAGCCCTTCCCACACATGGGCCGGCCCAAAGGTCACGCGTTGGGAGCGTTGCATGCGCTTTTCAGCGGGACCTCCTATATGACACTTGCTGCAGCAAGCAGTATACATTTCGCACAGAAGCAGCTCGCTGTGGGAAGCACTAGGCATTTCGCACAGAAGCAGCTGGCCTATGGGTGCGCCACGTTCGTGAGGTTAAAAATCGCGAAAAGGAAAAAAAAATGAGGGCCGCTGGAATCGAACCAACGTCTTCCTATTGATGCACGCGATGAGCTAGATGCCACAACTAGCTAGTTCTTATGCTAAATTGGCAGCGCGAAGCTAAAGAAACTAACAGTAGCGACAAAACTTCAAATATGAATTCGCAAAATTATGATCAACCAAGGTGTGAGCGAGGGATCAAACACGGCAGCAATCAACACAAGCAGCTAGCCACTATAGTTTCTAAGATTTCGTGTCAAAAAAGGTAGCTCGGCATATATGAACTATAAGCCGCGACAAAGACTGTATTTTAAAAAATAAATCAAATGTGACTTCCTTTTTGGAAAAAGTAAATATTTTTCGAAACACAACCATTTTATAATTTGTAGGAAAACACGAACATTTTTTAGGAATAAAAAATGAATAAAATTGAAATTGCGAACAATATTTTTAAATGTGAACACTTCCAAATTTGTGAACAGTTTTTTTAAATTAGAACATTTTCGGAATTTAAAGCATTTTTTAGAGAAGGACAAATTAATTGAAAATCAGAAATGTTTTTGTATTCGTGAACATTTTCTTCAAAAACATAACACAATTGAAAACCCGAACAAAAATTATGTACTTTTCAAAAGCAAACACTTTCTGAAAATATGAACATTTTTTGCAATTTGCAAACAATTTTTTAAAAACAGGAACTTTTTTTTACGCCCGAACATTTTTTGAAAAAGCATTCGCAACTCTTAGTGTATTGCACTGGTCGGTAAATTGGAAGCCATATACAGAATGGGAAGGAAAACTGTTTGCAGGCCTACACGAGTCAGAGAAAACATATGGGCATTTATGTAGCCCAAACATTATATGCAACTCATAGTGTATTCGAACTTATGCATTTATGTCTTCTATCAACATTGCCTGAAAAAAACTGAAGGTTGATAACCCACAAGTATAGGGGATCGCAACAGTTTTCGAGGATAAAGTATTCAACCCAAATTTATTGATTCAACACAAAAGGAGCCAAAGAATATTCTCAAGTATTAGCAGCTGAGTTGTCAATTCAACCACACCTGGAAACTTAATATCTGTAGCAAACAAAGTATTTATTAGCAAAGTAATATGATAGTAGCGGTAACGGTAGCAAAACTAATGTTTTTGGTATTTTGTAGTGATTGTAACAATAGCAACGGAAAAGTAAATAAGCGAAGAACAATATATGAAAAGCTCGTAGGCAATGGATCGGTGATAGAGAATTATGCCGGATGCGGTTCATCATGTAACAGTCATAACCTAGGGTGACACAAAACTAGCTCCAATTCATCAATATAATGTAGGCATGTATTCCAAATATAGTCATACGTGCTTATGGAAAAGAACTTGCATGACATCTTTTGTCCTACCCTCCCGTGGCAGCGGGATCCTAATGGAAACTAAGGGATATTAAGGCCTCCTTTTAATAAAGTACCGGACCAAAGCATTAACACATAGTGAATACATGAACTCCTCAAACTACAGTCATCACCGGTAAGTATCCCGATTGTTGTCACTTCGGGGTTAACGGATCATAACACATAATAGGTGACTATAGACTTGTAAGATAGGATCAAGAACTCTTATATATTGATGAAAACATAATAGGTCCAGATCTGAAATCCTGACACTCGGGCCCTAGTGACAAGCATTAAGCATAGCAAAATCATAGCAACATCAATCTCAGAACATAGTGGATACTAGGGATCAAACCCTAACAAAACTAACTCGATTACATGATAAATCTCATCCAACCCATCACCGTCCAGCAAGCCTACGATGACATTACTCACGCACGGCGATGAGCATCATGAAATTGGTGATGGAGGATGGTTGATGATGACGATAGCGACGGATTCCCCTCTCTGGAGCCCCGAACGGACTCTAGATCAGCCCTCCCGAGAGGTTTTAGGGCTTGGCAGCGGCTCCATATTGTAAAACGCGATGAATTCCTCTCTCTGATTTTTTTCTCCCCGAAAGCAAATATATAGAGTTGGAGTTGAGGTCGGAGGAGCTCCAGGGGGCCCACGAGGTAGGGGGCGTGCCCCCACCCTCGTGGACAGGTGGTGGGGCCCCTGGTCTTCATCTTTTACAAGGATTTTTTATTATTTCCGAATAGATATTCCGTGAAGTTTCAGGTCATTCCGAAAACTTTTGTTTCTACACATAAATAACACCATAGCAATTCTGCTGAAAACAACGTCAGTCCGGATTAGTTCCATTCAAATCATGCAAATTAGAGTCCAAAACAAGGGCAAAAGTGTTTGGAAAAGTAGATACGACGGAGACATATAACTCCCCCAAGCTTAAACCTTTGCTTGTCCTCAAGCAATTCAGTTGATAAACCGAAAGTGATAAAGAAAAACTTTTACAAACTCTGTTAGCTCTTGTTGTTGTAAATATGTAAAGGCATCATTCAAGTTTTCAGCAAAGATTATGACTAATCACATTCACAATAACGCATAGGTCTCATGTTTACTCATATCAATGGCATAATCAACTAGCGAGCAATAATAATAAATCTCGGATGACAACGCTTTCTCAAAACAATCATAATATGATATAACAAGATGGTATCTCGCTAGCCCTTTTTGAGACCGCAAAACATAAATGCAGAGCACCTTTAAAGATCAAGGACTGACTAGACATTGTAATTCATGGTAAAAGAGATCCAGTCAAGTCATACTTAATGTAAACTAACAGTAATGAATGCAAATGACGGCGGTGCTCTTCAACTGGTGCTTTTTAATAAGAAGATGATGACTCAACATGAAAGTAAATAGATAGGCCCTTCGCAGAGGGAAGCAGTGATTTGTAGAGGTGCCAGAGATCGGTTTTGAAATAGAGATGAATAATATTTTGAGCGGTATACTTTCATTGTCAACATAACAACCAAGAGATGGCAATATCTTCCATGCTACACACATTATAGGCGGTTCCCAAACAGAATGGTAAAGTTTATACTCCCCCTCTACCAACAAGAATCGATCCATGGCTTGCTCGAAACAACGAGTGCCTCCAACTAACAAGAGTCCCAGGGGGAGTTTTGTTTGCAATTATTTCGATTTGATTTGCATAAAGCATGGGACTGGGCATCCCGGTGACCAGCCACTTTCTCGTGAGTGAGGAGCGGAGTCCACTCCTCTTGAGAATAACCCGCCTAACATGGAAGATACGGACAACCATAGTTGATACATGAGCTATTCGAGCATACAAAACAAGATATTTATTTGAAGGTTTAGAGTTTGGCATATACAAATTTACTTGGAACGGCAGGTAGATACCGTATATAGGTAGGTATGGTGGACTCGTATGGAATAACTTTGGGGTTTATGGAGTTGGATGCACAAGTAGTATTTCCGCTTAGTACAAGTGAAGTCTAGCAAAAGACTGGGAAGCGACCAGTTAGAGAGCGACAACAGTCATGAACATGCATTAAAATTAATCAACACCGAATGCAAGCATGAGTAGGATATAATCCACCATGAACATAAATATCGTGAAGGCTATGTTGATTTTGTTTCAACTACATGCGTGAACATGCGCCAAGTCAAGTCACTTAAATCATTCAGAGGAGGATACCACCTTATCATACCACATCACAACCATTTTAATAGCATGTTGGCACGCAAGGTAAACCATTATAAGCTCCTAGCTAATCAAGCATGGCACAAGAAACTATGATCTCTAGTTGTCATTGCAATTATTCATAGTAGGTTGAATCAGGAACGATAAACTAATCATATTTACAAAAACAAGAGAGGTCGAGTTCATACCAGCTTTTCTCATCTCAATAAGTTCATCATATAATCATCATTATTGCCTTTCACTTGCACGACCGAACGATGTGGATAATAATAATAGTGCACGTGCATTGGACTAAGCTGGAATCTGCAAGCATTCAATAAACAGGAGAAGACAAGGGAATATGGGCTCTTTTATCAGATCAACAATAATGCATATAAGAGCTACTTCAACAATTTAATTATGGTCTTCTCCTATCGACCCCCAAAGAAAAAAAAGAAAAAAAACTATTTGCACGGGAAAGCTCCCAACAAGTAAAAGAAGAACATGAAATCTTCTTGGGTTTTCTTTTTAATTACTACTACAAGCAGGGAAAGTAAACTAATTAAAAGCTACAACTAATTTTTTTGGTTTTTCTTAAGGTTTATCAAACACACAAGAAGAGAGCATAAAAAGGAAAATGAAGTAGCATGGATGATACAATGAAAACGTATGAGCACCGACATCTAGAAATGAGTGTGTGAACATGAATATAATGTCGGTGAGAAATGCATACTCCCCCAAACTTAGGCTTTTGGCCTAAGTTGGTCTATGGCCACGGCTGGCCTGGCGGATATCCATAATAATAGTTGGGGTCGTACTGAGCTGCAGCGGTTATCGCCTCCTGAGCTGCAGCGTGGCGACGAGCGGCCTCCGCCCTCCTCTCGTACTCATCTGCCTCCTCTCTGGTAATAACATATCTTTCTTTTGCCTGATAATCAAAGAAGGCAGGAGCAGGGAGAGTAATACGGACAGCACGACGTCTGTCAAAGATTAAACGATACTGGAGAGGTGATTCATTCCTCTCGACAAACTGGTGGTGAACCATAGCATTAAAGTCTAGGTAAGCAGGAGGTAATTCAATATCATCATTACGTATAGTTACACCAAGAAAATCAGCTATTTGGGTTGCATAAATTCCACCAAAGAAATCTCCATTAAATCTATTCAGATGCAACCTACGTGCAACAATGGCTCCCAAATTATAAGATTTATCTCCCAACACAGCACTCCTAAGAATACTGAGGTCAGGGACACACATGTGACATGCTTCATCTTTACCGTTAATGCATCTACCTATGAAGAGAGCAAAATAATATAGCAGGAAAATGAATGCTCCCTGTGATAGCTTGTGCTATATCTCTAGATTCCCCTACAGTTATACTAACAAGAAAGTCTCTAAATTCAGATTTGCGAGGTTCCCTAACACTACCCCATTGTGCAAGTTTGCAAGCAGTGGTAAAATCCTCTAAGTCCATAGTATAAGATTTTTCATAAAGATCAAACATGACAGTTGGAGAACTTTTATTTTCGGAGTATTTTATATTGCACGGATAATTCAGAAAACAGACAGAAAATACTATTTTTTACTTTATTTCAACTAAATAACAGAAAGTAAAAGGAGGGTACAGAAGGTTGTGACTTCTAATTTCATCCATCTCATGCTCATCAAAAGGAATCCACAAATAAGGTTGATCAAGTCTTGTTAACGAACTCATTCCGAATAACATGTAACCGGAGAAATTTCGAATAACACTATGTTACCTCAACGGGGATATGCACATCCCCAATAATAAGAATATCATATTTCTTCTTGACAGTAGAAAGAGGAAATTCAAAACCTCCAAATATAATCGATGGAATTTTTCCAATAGAGTTGATACTATGAACTCGAGGTTGTTTTCTCGGAAAGTGTACCGTATGCTCATTACCATTAACATGAAAAGTGACATTGCCTTTAGTGCAATCAATAACAGCCCCTGCAGTATTCAAAAAGGGTCTTCCAAGAATAATAGACATACTATCGTCCTCGGGAATATCAAGAATAACAAAGTCTGTTAAAATAGTAACGTTTGCAACTACAACAGGCACATCCTCACAAATACCGACAGGTATAGCAGTTGATTTATCAGCCATTTGCAAAGATATTTCAGTAGGTGTCAACTTATTCAAATCAAGTCTACGATATAAAGAGAGAGGCATAACACTAACACCGGCTCCAAGATCACATAAAGCAGTTTTAACATAGTTTTTTTTAATGGAGCATGGTATAGTGGGTACTCCTGGATCTCCAAGTTTCTTTGGTATTCCACCCTTAAAAGTATAATTAGCAAGCATGGTGAAAATTTCAGCTTCCGGTATCTTTCTTTTAATTGTAACAATATCTTTCATATACTTAGCATAAGGATTCACTTTGAGCATATCAGTTAATCACATACGCAAAAAGATAGGTCTAATCATTTCAGCAAAGCACTCAAAATCCTCATCATCCTTTTTCTTGGATGGTTTGGGAGGAAAAGGCATAGGTTTCTGAACCCATGGTTCTCTTTCTTTACCGTGTTTCCTAGCAACAAAGTCTTTCTTATCATAACGTTGATTCTTTGATTGTGGGTTGTCAAGATCAACAGCAGGTTCAATTTCTATATCATTATCATTACTAGGTTGAGCATCATCATGAACATTATCATTAACATTATCACTAGTTTCAGGTTCATTACCAGATTGTGTTTCAGCATCAGAGATAGAAATATCATTTGGATTCTCAGGTGTTTCAATAACAGGTTCACTAGAAGCATGCAAAGTCCTATCATTTTTCTTTTTCTTCCTTTTAGAAGGACTAGGTGCATCTATATTATTTCTCTGAGAATCTTGCTCAATTCTCTTAGGATGGCCTTCAGGATACAAAGGTTCCTGAGTCATTCTACCACCTCTAGTCATAACTCTAACAGCATTATCATTATTCTTACTATTCAATTCATTGAGCAAATCATTTTGAGCCTTAAGTACTTGTTCTACTTGAGTGGTAACCATAGAAGCATATTTACTAATAAGTTTAAGTTCACCTTTGACATTAGCCATATAATTGAAGGAAATATGCCCTAGAGGCAATAATAAAGTTATTATATATTTCCTTATATCATGATAAATGTTTATTATTCATGCTAGAATTGTATTAACCGAAAACATAATACATGTGTGAATACATAGACAAACAGAGTGTCACTAGTATGTCTCTACTTGACTAGCTCGTTGATTAAAGATGGTTATGTTTCCTAACCATAGACATGAGTTGTCATTTGATTAACGGGATCACATCATTAGGAGAATGATGTGATTGACATGACCCATTCCATTAGCTTAGCACCCGATCGTTTAGTATGTTGTTATTGCTTTCTTCATGACTGTGACGCTCGGATATTTAAGCTACAGTGAACCACTGCTAATGATGCCACGTCACCTCGATTACTGTTCCTAATCTCGTGTTAGTTCGAAACTGATTCAAATTTAAATTCAAAATCAACCAAAGAATAAAAATTTTCAAATATTAAAACTAAAATTTTGAAGTGAACCAAATATTGCATAGGTAATTATGGTGGAGAAACCACACCTTTATAAAATATTGAAACACTCTAAAATAAATAAAATAGTAACAATAATAATTATTTAAATGCTTTCAAAATGTTAAACAATTTCAAAACTATTTTGTTTCGGTGCTAAGTGGTTTGTGGCTGTGGCTTAGTTTGTAACCTCTATTTTGGTGCCACTATAGTATTTTACTAAAATGAGAAATAAAAGAAAACAAATAAACAGAAACTATAAAAGAAAATAAGGTTTTTAAAAAAATGGAAAGCCCCAGGCCAACTGGGCCATCCGGCCCAACTCCTCCCTGGCCCAACCGGCCTCCCATACCCCCACCCCAGGAAACCCTAACCCACGAGTCACCCACTCCCCCACACACGATCCCCACGCTCCTCTCTCCTCCCCCCACGTCCCGATCTGGATCGGGGGCCTATGGCCCCACCGCCGCCGCCTGTCGCCCCGCACCACGCCGGTGCCCCTCGCGATGCCACCTCACCACCGACCGTGCCACCCTCCCCATCGACCGCGCCCTGCGGCGCCCCTACGTCGACGCCCTCTCGCCTCTGCACCAACCCCGGTGGACGCCGCCCCGTCGCCGCCCGCCGCCGCCGTCGTCCTCCTCCCCAAGGGTCGCCCCCGAGCCCACCGCCATGCCCCTCCCGCTCCCCTGTGAGCCACATCCCTCGATTCCCCTTGTCTCTCCTTCCTTCCCCGACGCCTTAGGTCGCCGACCTCGCCGGACCCGCGCTCGCGGTGAGCGTGCGCTAACCGTGCTCGTTGTGCGCCCCGCCTGCTACCGTTCCCTGGCCGCGCCCCGGGCGCGCACTCACCGGCGCCCGCTCCTCCGACCGCGCCGTCCGCTCCCCCTCGCACCGTGCATCCCCTGTCCTCCCGGCCCCTCTCGCTGGCCGCGGCTCGGTCGCACCGGCCCTGCCGGCGACCACCCGCCCTGAGGCCGTCACCGGCCGCGGGCATGGCCTCGCCGTCCCTGCGGGCGAGCGCCCTCTCGGCCTCGGCTCCGCCCCTGCCCTTGCTTGCCGCTGCCAACGCAGTGCCCTCGGGCGCCCCGCGCCACACCCCGCATCGCCACCACACCGCTCTGCCCCACTCACCCCTCGTCGAGCTCGTTCACGCCGTCCGTCATCCCGCTCGGGCCACTGCCATGTTGTCGCGTCGCTCCGCCGTGGCTGCGTCCACCTCCGGTGACGCGTCGTCGCCCGCTCAGCCCTCAGACGAGTCGGGCGCTCGCAGCGCCCAAGCGCCCAGTCGGGTGCGCCCCTGTTCGGGCTGTGCCCGACACCCGCACCCGCTAAGGCCCACTGGCCCTATGACAAGTGGGGCCCAACCCCTGAATGTTAAAAAAAAGAGTTAAAAAAATATATAATAAATAAAAGATTTAATTAATTAATTAATTAAAGAATTGATTAACTTAATTAATTTTATATTAGAATAACCTAATCATTTAGTTAACTAATTAAGCAGGTTTAATTAACTTGTGACTATGACGAACGGGCCTCACCTGTCAGTTTGACCGGTCAACGGTCAGAGTTGACCGCTGACGTCATGCTGATATCAGCAAACACTATTCTGGATAATGTTGATTTAAAATAATTAAATAAATCCTAAAAATGATTAAATCCTTTTAAAATTAATATAAAATAAACCGTAGCTCGGATGGGAAAACTTTGTACATGAAAGTTGCTCAGAACGACGAGACAAATCCGGATACGCAGCCCGTTCGTCCGCCTCGCGTCCCTAGCATAGCAAACCTGAAACCTTCCCCCTCCAGTTCATCTGTCCAAAAACGCGAAACATCGGGAATACTTTCCTGGATGTTTCCCCCTTCACCGGTACCACCTCGTACCGCGTTAGGGCACACCTAGCATCACACTTTGTCATGTCATGCATCGTCATGCATTTGTTTGAAATATATTTATTGTTTCTTCCCCCTCTTCTCTCGCTAAACACCGAGACCGACGCCGCTGCTACCAAGTACGACTACGGTGTTGACGACCCCTCTCTCTTGCCAGAGCAACCAGGCAAGCCCCCCCTTTGATCACCAGATATCACCTACTCTTCTCTATACTGCTTGCATTAGAGTAGTGTAGCATGTTACTGCTTTTCGTTAATCCTATTCTGATGCATAGCCTATCCTTGCTACTACTGTTGTTACCTTACCCGCAATCCTAATGCTCAGTATAGGATGCTAGTTTATCATCAGTGGCCCTTCATTCTTGTCCGTCTGCCATGCTTTACTATCGAGCCGTGATCACTCGGGAGGTGATCACGGGTATATACTATATACTTTATATATGATACTTGAGGTGACTAAAGATGGGTCAGCTCGTAGGAGTACTCGCGAGTGATCCACGGATTGGGTCCGAAAGGACGTTTGTCCCGACGGCCCTCTGAGTGGATCTTTGTGGCGAAGCGACAGGGCAGGTTGAGGCCACCTAGGAGAGAGGTGGGCCTGGCCCTGGTCGGCGTTCGCGGTTATTTCAAAATAACACATTTAACGAGATCTTGGTATTTGATCTGAGTCTGGCTACTGGCCTATACGCACTAACCATCTACGCGGGGACAGTTATGGGCACTCGACATCGTGGTATCAGCCGAAGCCTTCGTGACGTCAGCAACTGAGCGGCGCACGCCGGATTGGACTGGAACGCCTGCTAGGCTAGGTCTGCTTCCGGCCGCCCTCGCAACGTGCAGGTGTGCAATGGGCGATGGGCCCAGACCCCTGCGCCATAGGATTTAGACCGGCGTGCTGACCTCTCTGTTGTGCCTAGGTAGGGCTGCGACGTGTTGATCTTTCGAGGCCGGGCATGACCCAGGAAAGTGTGTCCGGCCAAATGGGATCGAGCGTGTTGGGTTATGTGGTGCACCCCTGCAGGGAAGTTAAACAATTCGAATAGCTGTGATCTTCGGTAACAGGACGACTTGGAGTTGTACCTTGACCTTATAACAACTAGAACCGGATACTTAATAAAACACACCCTTCTAAGTGCCAGATACAACCGGTGATCGCTCTCTCACAGGGCGACGAGGGGAGGATCATCGGTTAGGATTATGCTTTGCGATGCTACTTGGAGGACTTCAGTCTACTCTCTTCTACATGCTGCAAGATGGAGGTTACCAGAAGCGTAGTCTTCGAGAGGACTAGCTATCCCCCTCTTATTCCGGCTTTCTGCAGTTTAGTCCACATAAGATACCCTTTTTCCATTTGATACCAATGCATACATATGTAGTGTAGCT
Organism: Triticum urartu; assembly: GCF_056163025.1. NCBI lineage: Eukaryota > Viridiplantae > Streptophyta > Magnoliopsida > Poales > Poaceae > Triticum > Triticum urartu. The sequence goes on along the minus strand of NC_141879.1, from coordinate 142,590,545 downwards.
CCTTGCTTGCGAGTACTTTGGATGAGTACTCATGGTTGCTTTGCTCCCCCTTTTTCCCCCTTTCTATACTCGATTGCTGCGACCAGACGTTGGAGTCCAGGAGCCAGACGCCACCGTCGCCGACGACTACTACTACTCGGGAGGTGCCTACTACTACGTGCAGCCCGCTGACGATGACCAGGAGTAGTTTAGGAGGATCCCAGGCAGGAGGCCTGCACTTCTTTCGATCTGTATCCCAGTTTGTGCTAGCCTTCTTAAGGCAAACTTGTTTAACTTATGTCTATACTCAAATATTGTTGCTTCCGCTGACTCGTCTATGATCGAGCTCTTGTATTCGAGTCCTCGAGGCCCCTGGCTTGTAATATGATGCTTGTATGACTTATTTTATTTGTAGAGTTGTGTTGTGATATCTTCCTGTGAGTCCCTGATCTTGATCGTACACGTTTGCGTGTATGATTAGTGTACGATTAAATCGGGGGCGTCATAATGACTTATACATGTTCCTATGACTATGAGATTATGCAACTCCCGTTTACCAGAGGAACACTTTGTGTGCTACCAAACGTCACAACGTAACTAGGTGATTATAAAGGTGCTCTACAGGTGTCTCCAAAGGTACATGTTGGGTTGGCATATTTCGAGATTAGGATTTGTCGCTCCGATTGTCGGAGAGGTATCTCTGGGCCCTCTCGGTAATGCACATCACTTAAGCCTTGCAAGCAATACAACTAATAAGTTAGTTGCAAGATGATGTATTACGGAAAGACTAAAGAGACTTGCCGGTAACGAGATTAAACTAGGTATTGAGATACCGACGATCATCTCGGGCAAGTAACATACCGATGACAAAGGGAACAACGTATGTTGTTATGCGGTCTGACCGATAAAGATCTTCGTAGAATATGTGGGAGCCAATATGAGCATCCAGGTTCCGCTATTGGTTATTGACCGGAGACGTGTCTCGGTCATGTCTACATTGTTCTCGAACTCGTAGGGTCCGCACGCTTAAGGTTTCGATGACAGTTATATTATGAGTTTATGAGTTTTGATGTATCAAAGGAGTTCGAAGTCCCGGATGAGATCGGGGACATGACGAGGAGTCTCGAAATGGTCGAGACGTAAAGATCGATATATTGGACGACTATATTCGGACATCGGAAAGGTTCCGAGTGATTCAGGTATTTTTCGGAGTACCGGAGAGTTACGGGAATACGTATTGGGCCTTATTGGGCCATACGGGAAAGAAGGAAAAGGGCCTCAAGGGTGGCCGCACCCCTCCCCTTGGTCTGGTATGAATTGGACTAGGGAAGGGGGGCGCCCCCTTCCTTCCTTCTCCTTTTCCCTTCCCTTTCCTTCCCTCCTACTCCTACTACTTGGAAGGGCTACTAGTTCTACTAGGAAAGGGGGAATCCTACTCCCGGTGGGAGTAGGACTCCCCTAGGGCGCGCCATAGAGAGGGCCGGCCCCTCCTGTAATACCCTCGATGCGGCTATATCTCCCAGTGTTGAAGCACGACTTAGAGGCATAACCGCATTGAAAGCAATGTCGCAAGTGAGGTAATCTTCACACAACCCATGGAATACATAAGGGAAAGAGATACATAGTTGGCTTACAATCGCCACTTCACACAAATACATGAATAAAGCATTACATCAACCAGATACAATCAAGGTCCGACTACGGAACCAAAATAAAAGAAGACTACCTCAAATGCTACACAGATCCCCGATCGTCCCGACTGGGCTCCACTACTGATCAACTAGCACGAAACAACACAAAGGACAAGATCTTCATCGAGCTCCTCCTTGAGCTTGGTTGAGTCACTTGCTCGGTAACATCGGCACCTGCAAACTGGTTTTGGAAGTAGCTGTGAGCCACAGGGACTCAGCAATCTCACACCCTCGCGATCAAGACTATTTAAGCTTATGGGTAAGGTAAAGGTATGATGTGGAGCTGTAGCAAGCGACTAGCATATATGGTGGCTAACCTATTCGCAAAAGAGAGCGAGAAGAGAAGGCAAAAGCACGATCGAACAACTATTGATCAAGAAGTGATCCTAGAACAACCTACGTCAAGCATAACTCCAACACCGTGTTCACTTCCCGGACTCCGCCGGAAAGAGACCATCACGGTTACACATGCGGTTGATGTATTTTAATTAAGGTCAACTTCAGGTTTTCTACAACCGGACATTAACAAATTCCCATCTGCCCATAACCGCGGGCACGGCTTTCGAAAGTTCAAATCCCTGCAAGGGTGTCCCAACTTAGCCCATCACAAGCTCTCACGGTCAACGAAGGATATTCCTTCTAGCGGGAAGACCCGATCAAACTCGAAATCCCGGTTACAAGACATTTTGACAATGGTAAAACAAGTCCAGCAACACCGCCCGAATGTGCCGACAAATCCCGATAGGAGCTGCACATATCTCGTTCTTAGGGCACACCGGATTGTCCAAGGTACGGGTAGGCCATCCCAGAGTTACCCCTGGTGGCCACCGGCAGCTGACAGGTTGGACCAACACTCAGAGGAGCACTGGCCCGGGGGGGTAAAATAATGATGACCCTCAGGAGCGCGACTCTCAAGGGAAAAGAAAAGGCTAGGTGGCGAATGGTAAAACCAATGTTGGGCATTGCTGGAAGAGTTTTATTCAAGGCGGACTGTCAAGGGGTTCCCATTATAACCCAACCGCGTAAGGAACGCAAAATCCGGGAACATAACACCGATATGACGAAAACTAGCGCGGCAAGAGTGGAATAAAACACCAGGCATACGGCCAAGCCTTCCACCCTTTACCAAGTATATAGATGCATTAATTAAATAAGATATATTGTGATATCCCAACAAGTAAACATGTTCCAACAAGGAACAACATCTCCATGTTCCAACAAGGAACAAACTTCAATCTTCACCTACAACTAACAACGCTATAAGAGGGGCTGAGCAAAGCGGTAACATAGCCAAACAATGGTTTGCTAGGACAAGGTGGGTTAGAGGCTTGGCTTAACAATATGGGAGGCATGATAAGCAAGTGGTAGGTATCACAGCATAGGCATAGCAAAAGAGCGAGCATCTAGCAAGCAAAGATAGAAGTGATTTCGAGGGTATGATCATCTTGCCTGAAATCCCGCAAGGAAGAAGAACGAGTCCATGAAGAAGACAAACGGACGTAGACGAACGGGTCCTCACAATCACGATGTTACCGGAACCAACCCGAAGAAGCAACACCGGAAAGAAGCACACAACATAGTAAACAACCAACACATGAACATGGTATGATATGCGGGATGCGGTATGTGATGCGTATGCATGATTTGCAAAGGAATGATTGGACCTGGCCTCAACTTGGAAATCCAAGAGTGCCACTGGAAAGGTGAGGTGATTTCGGTTAAAATCGATATAAAGATCACCGGAATCGGATGCACAGTTTGGAAATGGCAAGCAAAACAAATATGGCACCGGTCTGCGATAAACAGCAAGTAGCCAACTAAATGCAACAAGATAAATATGCTACAACACTCAAACATGGCAACAAAATACATGGCAGGGGTCCACTCAAGATGCTTGACAAAAGATGAACACTGAGCTACGGCTAATTCATCCAACAACATTTCGGGCATCAGGATCAGCTCAAACGAAAATGATGCAATGAGATTAAATGATGTACTCTCAGAGACAAACACTTTGATATGCTAAACGCGCAAAACGGATCTACGGATGCAAAGTTATGACATGATGAAAATGGCCATTTGAATCTGGAAATCTCGGGGACTTAGTGGAAAAATTACCCTCCGAAAAAGTCAACGGGCGGACGAGGTGATGCGGGACGACGAGATACAGGCGCGGGGCTGAAGCGTTTGGTTCGGGCACCCGGTGGATCTGATCCACCCGGGCCGGATCGGATCTGGCCGGCGAGGGAGGAGGTCGCCGACGAGGGGCGCGCGATGGCCGGAGCCTGCCGCGGCGAGGCGCCGACGAACGCCGGCGAGGAGGATCCGGGCGGGGCCGAGCACAGCGTTGGAGGAGGAGGCAGCTCACGGCGTGCGGGGCGGCACCGGAGCGGCGAGGTGCGACGGGAGGCAAGGCGGTCCAGCGGCCGCGTGGAGGTCGACGACGACGAGCCAGCGGGGCGGCGCGGTCGGCCGGCGAGAGACAAGGTGGCGGCGCGGTGAGCGAACTCTCGGGCGGCGGCGTGGTGGCGGTTCGGGCCCGGGTGGGCCGGATCTGGGCGCCGCAGGCCCGCACGGTGGAGGAGGAGAGAGAGAGCCGGCGGTGCTGACGTGTCGCGCCCGGATTCGTCCGGCGCGGCGGCTGGATGTGTCCGGCGGCGGAGTGGACATGTTCGGCGACGAGCGGGGGAATTTTTAGGGTTCGTCCGCGAATTTTCGGGGAAGATGACATATATATAGGTAGAGGGAGCTAGGAGAGTCCAAATGAGGTGCGGTTTTCGGCCACGCGATCGTGATCGAACTACTGAGATGATGGAGGAGGTTTAGGTGGGTTTTGGGCCACTTTGGAGGGGTGTTGGGCTGCAACACGCACGAGGCCTTTTCGGTCCATCGGTTAACCGTTGGAGTATCAAACAAAGTCCAAACGGTACGAAACTTGACAGGTTACAAGACATTTCGACAATGGTAAAACAAGTCCAGCAAAACCGCCCGAATGTGCCGACAAATCCCGATAGGAGCTGCACATATCTCGTTCTTAGGGCACACCGGATTGTCCAAGGTACGGGTAGGCCATCCCAGAGTTACCCCTGGTGGCCACCGGCAGCTGACAGGTTGGACCAACACTCAGAGGAGCACTGGCCCGGGGGGGTAAAATAATGATGACCCTCAGGAGCGCGACTCCCAAGGGAAAAGAAAAGGCTAGGTGGCGAATGGTAAAACCAATGTTGGGCATTGCTGGAAGAGTCTTATTCAAGGCGAACTGTCAAGGGGTTCCCATTATAACCCAACCGCGTAAGGAACGCAAAATCCGGGAACATAACACCGATATGATGGAAACTAAGGCGGCGAGAGTGGAACAAAACACCAGGCATACGGCCGAGCCTTCCACCCTTTACCAAGTATATAGATGCATTAATTAAATAAGATATATTGTGATATCCCAACAAGTAAACATGTTCCAACAAGGAGCAACATCTCCATGTTCCAACAAGGAACAAACTTCAATCTTCACCTGCAACTAACAACGCTATAAGAGGGGCTGAGCAAAGTGGTAACATAGCCAAACAACGGTTTGCTAGGACAAGGTGGGTTAGAGGCTTGGCTTAACAATATGGGAGGCATGATAAGCAAGTGGTAGGTATCGCAGCATTTGGTTCGGGCGGACGAGGTGGTGCGGGACGACGAGATACAGGCGCGGGGCCGAAGCATTTGGTTCGGGCACCCGGTGGATATGATCCACCCGGGCCGGATTGGATCTGGACGGCGAGGGAGGAGGTCGCCGACGAGGGGCGCGCGATGGCCAGAGCCTGCCGCGGCGAAGCGCCGACGAACACCGGCGAGGAGGATCCGGGCGGGGCTGAGCGTAGCGTTGGAGGAGGAGGCAGCTCACGGCGTGCGGGGCGGCACCGGAGCGGCGAGGTGCGACGGGAGGCGAGGCGGTCCGGCGGCCGTGGGGAGGTCCCTGCGACGAGCCAGCGGGGCGGCGCGGTCGGCCGGCGAGAGACAAGGTGGTGGCGTGGTGAGCGAACGCTCGGGCGGCGGCGTGGTGGCGGTTCGGGCCCGGGTGGGCCGGATCTGGGCGCCGCGGACCCGCGCGGTGGAGGATGAGAGAGAGAGACGGCGGTGCTGACGTGTCGCGCCCGGATTCGTCCGGCGCGGCGGCTGGATGTGTCCGGCGGCGGAGTGGACATGTCCGGCGACGAGCGGGGGAATTTTTAGGGTTCATCCGCGAATTTTCCGGGAAGATGACATATATATAGGTAGTGGGAGCTAGGAGAGTCCAAATGAGGTGCGGTTTTCGGCCACACGATCGTGATCGAACTACTGAGATGATGGAGGAGGTTTAGGTGGGTTTTGGGCCACTTTGGAGGGGGGTTGGGCTGCAACACGCACGAGGCCTTTTCGGTCCCTCGGTTAACCGTTGGAGTATCAAACGAAGTCCAAACGGTACGAAACTTGACAGGCGGTCTACCGGTAGTAAACCAAGGACGCTTGGCAAGTCTCGGTCCAATCCAGAAATGTTTAACCCCCGCAGATGAAAAGAGGTAGAAAGGGACACCGGGTGACATAGGAGCGCCGGATTGCAAAACAGATAACGGGGAAAATGCTCGGATGCATGAGACGAACATGTATGCAAATGAAATGCACATGATGACATGATATGAGATGCATGAAACGCAAGCAATCACAAGGCAACAACAGCGAATAACTAGACGACACCTGGCACATCGGTCTCGGGGCGTTACACCTCCCCTCCTCCACTCCTTTATATACGTGGTCAGGGGGCACCCCATAAACACACAAGTTGATCCTCGTGATCGTTCTCTTAGCCGTGTGCGGTGCCCCCCTCCACCATAATCCTCGATAATATTGTAGCGGTGCTTAGGCGAAGCCCTGCGACGGTAGAACATCAAGATCGTCACCACACCATCGTGCTGACGGAACTCTTCCCCAACACTTTGCTGGATCAGAGTCCGGGGATCGTCATCGAGCTGAACATGTGCTAGAACTCGGAAGTGCCATAGTTTCGGTGCTTGATCGGTCGGGCTGTGAAGACGTACGACTACATCAACCGCGTTGTGCTAACTCTTCCGCTTCCGGTCTACGAGGGTACGTAGACAACACTCTCCCCTCTCGTTGCTATGCATCACCATGATCTTGCGTGTGCGTAGGAATTTTTTTGAAATTGCTACGTTCCCCAACAGTGGCATTCGAGCCTTGGTTTTATGCGTTGATGTTGTGCACGAGTAGAACAAAAGTGAGTTCTGGGCGATATAAGTCATACTGCTTACGAGCATGTCATACTTTGGTTCGGCGGTATTGTTGGATGAAGCAGCGCGGACCGACATTACGCGTACGCTTACGCGAGACTGGTTCTACCGACGTGCTTTGCACACAGGTGGCTGGCGGGTGTCAGTTTCTCCAACTTTAGTTGAACCGAGTGTGGCTACGCCCGGTCCTTGCGAAGGTTAAAACAGCACCAACTTGACAAACTATCATTGTGGTTTTTGATGTGTAGGTAAGAACGGTTCTTGCTCAGCCCGTAGCAGCCACGTAAAACTTGCAACAACAAAGTAGAGGACGTCTAACTTGTTTTTGCAGGGCATGTTGTGATGTGATATGGTCAAGACGTGATGAGATATAAGTTATTGTATAAGACGATCATGTTTTGTTGAAGTTATCGGCAACTGGCAGAAGCCTTATGGTTGTCTCTTTATTGCATAAGATGCAAGAGCCAAATAATTGCTTTACTTTATCGCTATGCGATAGCAATAGTTGCAAGAGCAATAGTTGGCGAGACGACCATGTGACGACACATTGATATAGATCAAGATGATGGAGATCATGGTGTCATGCCGGTGACGATGGAAATCATAACAATGTTTTGGAGATGGAGATCAAAGGCACAAGATGATGACGGCCATATCATGTCACATATTTTGATAGCATGTGATGTTTATGTTTTATGTGACGAGGTGGTGCGGGACGGGCGGACGAGTGTGGCTACTCCGGAAAAGTCAACGGGCAGACGAGGTGGTGCGGGACAACGAGATACAGGCGCGGGGCCGAAGCATTTGGTTCGGGCACCCGGTGGATATGATCCACCCGGGCCGGATCGGATCTGGACGGCGAGGGAGGAGGTCGCCGACAAGGGGCGCGCGGTGGCCGGAGCCTGCCACGGCGAAGCACCGACGAACGCCGGCGAGGAGCATCCGGGCGGGGCTGAGCGCAGCGTTGGAGGAGGAGGCAGCTCACGGCGTGCGGGGCGGCACCGGAGCGGCGAGGTGCGACGGGAGGCGAGGCGGTCCGGCGGCCGTGTGGAGGTCGCCTGTGACGAGCCAGTGGGGCGGAGCGGTCGACCGGCGAGAGACAAGGTGGCGGCGTGGTGAGCGAACGCTCGGGCGGCAGCGTGGTGGCGGTTCGGGCCCGGGTGGGTCGGATCTGGGCGCCGCGGGCCCGCGCGGTGGAGGAGGAGAGAGAGCCGGCGGTGCTGACGTGTCGCGCCCGGATTCGTCCGGCGCGGCGGCTGGATGTGTCCGGCGGCGGAGTGGACATGTCCAGCGACGAGCGGGGGAATTTTTAGGGTTCATCCGCGAATTTTCAGGGAAGATGACATATATATAGGTAGAGGGAGCTAGGAGAGTCCAAATGAGGTGCGGCTTTCGGCCACGCGATCGTGATCGAACTACTGAGATGATGGAGGAGGTTTAGGTGGGTTTTGGGCCACTTTGGAGGGGTGTTGGGCTGCAACACGCATGAGGCCTTTTCGGTCCCTCGGTTAACCGTTGGAGTATCAAACGAAGTCCAAATGGTACGAAACTTGACAGGCGGTCTACCGGTAGTAAACCAAGGATGCTTGCCAAGTCTCGGTCCAATCCAGAAATGTTTAACCCCTGCACATGAAAAGAGGTAGAAAGGGACACCGGGTGACATAGGAGCGCCGGATTGCAAAACGGACAACGGGGAAAATGCTCGGATGCATGAGACGAACATGTATGCAAATGAAATGCACATGATGACATGATATGAGATGCATGACACGCAAGCAATGACAAGGCAACAACAACGAATAACTGGACGACACCTGGCACATCGGTCTCGGGGCGTTACACCTCCCCTCCTCCACTCCTTTATATACGTGGTCAGGGGGCACCCCATAAACACACAAGTTGATCCTCGTGATCGTTCTCTTAGCCATGTGCGGTGCCCCCCTCCACCATAATCCTCGATAATATTGTAGCGGTGCTTAGGCGAAGCCCTGCGACGGTAGAACATCAAGATCGTCACCACACCATCGTGCTGACGGAACTCTTCCCCAACACTTTGCTGGATCGGAGTCCGGGGATCGTCATCGAGCTGAACATGTGCTAGAACTCGGAGGTGCCGTAGTTTCGGTGCTTGATCGGTCGGGCTGTGAAGACGTACGACTACATCAACCGCGTTGTGCTAACGCTTCCGCTTCCGGTCTACGAGGGTACGTAGACAACACTCTCCCCTCTCGTTGCTATGCATCACCATGATCTTGCGTGTGCGTAGGAATTTTTTTGAAATTGCTACGTTCCCCAACAGTGGCATCCGAGCCTTGGTTTTATGCGTTGATGTTGTGCACGAGTAGAACAAAAGTGAGTTCTGGGCGATATAAGTCATACTGCTTACGAGCATGTCATACTTTGGTTTGGCGGTATTGTTGGATGAAGCGGCGCGGACTGACATTACGCGTACGCTTACACGAGACTGGTTCTACCGACGTGCTTTGCACACAGGTGGCTGGCGGGTGTCAGTTTCTCCAACTTTAGTTGAACCGAGTGTGGCTCGCCCGGTCCTTGCGAAGGTTAAAACAGCACCAACTTGACAAACTATCGTTGTGGTTTTTGATGTGTAGGTAAGAACGGTTCTTGCTCAGCCCGTAGCAGCCACGTAAAACTTGCAACAACAAAGTAGAGGACGTCTAACTTGTTTTTGCAGGGCATGTTGTGATGTGATATGGTCAAGACGTGATGAGATATAAGTTATTGTATAAGATGATCATGTTTTGTTGAAGTTATCGGCAACTGGCAGAAGCCTTATGGTTGTCTCTTTATTGCATAAGATGCAAGAGCCAAATAATTGCTTTACTTTATCGCTATGCGATAGCAATAGTTGCAAGAGCAATAGTTGGCGAGACGACCATGTGACGACACATTGATATAGATCAAGATGATGGAGATCATGGTGTCATGCCGGTGACGATGGAAATCATAACGATGTTTTGGAGATGGAGATCAAAGGCACAAGATGATGATGGCCAATCATGTCACATATTTTGATTGCATGTGATGTTTATCTTTTATACATCTTATCTTGCTTTGATTGATAGTAGCTTTATAAGATGATCTCTCACTAATTATCAAGGTACAAGTGTTCTCCCTGAGTATGCACCGTTGAGAAAGTTCTTCGTGCTGAGACACCACGTGATGATTGGGTGTGATAGGCTCTACGTTCAAATACAACGGGTGCAAAATAGTTGCACACGCGGAATACTCAGGTTAAACTTGACGAGCCTAGCATATAACAGATATGGCCTCGGAACACGGAGACCGAAAGGTCGAGCGTGAATCATATAGTAGATATGATCAACATAGTGATGTTCACCATTGAAACTACTCCATCTCACGTGATGATCAGACATGGTTTAGTTGATTTGGATCACGTGATCACTTAGAGGATTAGAGGGATGTCTATCTAAGTGGGAGTTCTTAAGTAATATGATTAATTGAACTTTAATTTATCATGAACTTAGTCCTGGAAGTATTAGCATATCTATGTTGTAGATCAATACCTCGCGTTTAGCTCCCCTGTTTTATTTTTGATATGTTCCTAGAGAAAACTAAGTTGAAAGATGTTAGTAGCAATGATGCGGATTGGATCCGTGATATGAGGTTTATCCTCATTGATGCACAGAAGAATTATGTCTTTGATGCACCGCTAGGTGACAAACCTATTGCAGGAGCAGATGCAGATGTTATGAACATTTGGCTAGCTCAATATGATGACTACTTGATAGTTTAGTGCACCATGCTTAAACGGCTTAGAATCGGGACTTCAAAGACGTTTTGAACGTCATGGACCATATGAGATGTTCCAGGAGTTGAAGTTAATATTTCAAGCAAATACCCGAGTTGAGAGATATGAAGTCTCCAACAAGTTCTATAGCTAAAAGATGGAGGAGAATAGCTCAAGCAGTGAGCATGTGCTCAGATTGTCTGGGTACTACAATCGCTTGAATCAAGTGGGAGTTAATCTTCCATATAAAATAGTGATTGACAGAATTCTCTAGTCACCATCACCAAGTTAGTAGAACTTCGTGATGAACTATAATATGCAAGGGATAACGGAAACGATTCCAAGCTCTTTGTGATGCTGAAATTAACGAAGGTAGAAATCAAGAAAAGCATCAAGTGTTGATGGTAAACAAAACCACTAGTTTCAAGTAAAGGGACAAAGGGAAGAAAGGGGAACTTCAAGAAGAACGGCAAGCAAGTTGCTGCTCAAGTGAAAAACCCAAGTCTGGACCTAAGCCTGAAACTGAGTGCTTCTACTGCAAAGGGACTGGTCACTGGAAGCGGAACTGCCCCAAGTATTTGGCGGATAAGAAGGATGGCAAAGTGAACAAAGGTATATTTGATATACAGATTATTGATGTGTATTTTACTAGTGTTCGTAGCAACTCCTCGGTATTTGATACGGGTTCAGTTGCTAAGAGTAGTAACTCGAAACGGGAGTTACAGAATGAACAGAGACTAGTTAAGGGTGAAGTGACGATGTGTGTTGGAAGTGGTTCCAAGATTGATATGATCATCACCGCACACTCCCTATACTTTCGGGATTAGTGTTGAACCTAAATAAGTGTTATTTGGTGTTTGCGTTGAGCATAAATATGATTGGATCATGTTTATTGCAATACGGTTATTCATGTAAGTTAGAGAATAACTGTTGTTCTGTTTACATGAATAAAACCTTCTATGGTCATACACCCAATGAAAATGGTTTGTTGGATCTCGATCGTGGTGATACACATATTCATAATATTGAAGCCAAAAGATGCAAAGTTAATAATGATAGTGCAACTTATTTGTGGTACTGCCGTTTAGGTCATATTGGTGTAAAGCGCATGAAGAAAATCCATGTTGATGGGCTTTTGGAATCACTTGATTATGAATCAGTTGATGCTTGCGAACCATGCCTCATGGGCAAGATGACTAAGACTCCGTTCTCCGGAACAATGGAGCGAGCAACAGATTTGTTGGAAATCATACATACTGATGTATGTGGTCCGATGAATATTGAGGCTCGTGGCAGGTATCATTATTTTCTGATCTTCACAGATGATTTGAGCAGATATGAGTATATCTACTTGGTGAAACACAAGTCTGAAACATTTGAAAAGTTCAAAGAATTTCAGAGTGAAGTGGAGAATCATCGTAACAAAAATAAAAGTTTCTACGATATGATCGCAGAAGTAAAATATTTGAGTTACGAGTTTGGCCTTCAGTTAAAAACAATGTGAAATAGTTTCACTACTCACGCCACCTGGAACACCACAGCATAATGGTGTGTCCAAACGTCATAACCGTACTTTATTAGATATGGTGCAATCTATGATGTCTCTTACAGATCTACCACTATCGTTTTGGGGTTATGCATTAGAGACAGCTGCATTCACGTTAAATAGGGCACCATATAAATCTGTTGAGACGACACCGTATGAACTATGGTTTGGCAAGAAACCTAAGCTGTCGTTTCTTAAAGTTTGAGGTTGCAATGCTTATGTGAAATTTTTTTAACCTGATAAGCTCTAACCCAAATCGGAGAAGTGCGTCTTCATTGGATACCCAAAAGAAAATGTTGGGTACACCTTCTATCACAGATCCGAAGGCAATATATTCGTTGCTTTGAGTGGATCCTTTCTAGAAAAGGAGTTTCTCTCGAAAGAAGTGAGTGGGAGGAAAGTAGAACTTGATGAGGTAACTGTACCTGCTCCCTTATTAGAAAGTAGTTCATCACAGAAATCTGTTCCTATGACTACTACACCGATTAGTGAGGAAGCTAATGATGATGATCATGTAACTTCAGATCAAGTTACTACCGAACCTCGTAGGTAAACCAGAGTGAGATCCGCACCAGAGTGGTACGGTAATCCTGTTCTGGAGGTCATGTTACTTGACCATGACGAGCCTACGAACTATGACGAAGCGATGATGAGCCCAGATTCCGCGAAATGGCTTGAGGCCATGAAATCTGAGATGAGATCCATGTATGAGAACAAAGTATGGACTTTGATTGACTTGCCCAATGATCGGCGAGCCATTGAGATTAAATGGATCTTCAAGAGGAAGACGGACGCTGATAGTAGTGTTACTATCTACAAAGCTAGAATTGTCGCAAAAAGGTTTTCGACAAGTTCAAGGTGTTGACTACGATGAGAGTTTCTCACTCGTATTTATGCTTAAGTCTGTCCGAATCATGTTAGCTATTGCCGCATTTTATGAAATCTGGCAAATGGATAAACAAAACTGCATTCCTTAATAGGATTTATTAAAGAAGAGTTGTATATGATGCAACCAAAAGGTTTTGTCGATCCTAAAGGTACTAACAAAATATGCAAGCTCCAGCGATCCATCTATGGACTGGTGCAAGCATCTCGGAGTTGGAATATACACTTTGATAAGTTGATCAAAGCATATAGTTTTATACAGACTTGCGGTGAAGCCTGTATTTACAAGAAAGTGAGTGGGAGCACTACAGCATTTCTGATAAGTATATGTGAAAGACATATTGTTGATCGAAGATAATGTAGAATTATTCTGCAAAGCATAAAGGAATATTTGAAAGGAGTTTTTCAAAGAAAGACCACGGTGAAGCTGCTTACATATTGAGCATCAAGATCTATAGAGATAAATCAAGATGCTTGATAAGTTTTTTCAATGAGTACATACCTTGACAAGATTTTGAAGTAGTTCAAAATAGAATAGTCAAAGAAGAAGTTCTTGCCTGTGTTACAAGGTGTGAAGTTGAGTAAGACTCAAAACCCGACCACGGCAGAAGATAGAGAGAGAATGAAAGTCATTCCCTATGCCTCAGCCATAGGTTCTATAAAGTATGCCATGCTGTGTACCATACCTATTGTATACCTTGTCCTGAGTTTGGCAAAGGAGTACAATAATGATCTAGGAGTAGATCACTGGACATTGGTCAAAATTATCCTTAGTGGAATAAGGATATGTTTCTCGATTATGGAAGTGACAAAAGGTTCGTCGTAAAGGGTTACGTCGATGCAAATTTTGACACTGATCCAGATGACTCTAAATCTCAATCTGGATACATATTGAAAGTAGGAGCAATTAGCTAGAGTAGCTCTATGCAGAGCATTGTTGACATAGAAATTTGCAAAATACTTACGGATCTAAATGTGGCAGACCCGTTGACTAAAATTCTCTCACAAGCAAAACATGATCACACCTCAGTACTCTTTGGGTGTTAATCACATAGCGATGTGAACTAGATTATTGACTCTAGTAAACCCTTTGGGTGTTGGTCACATGTCGATGTGAACTATGGGTGTTAATCACATGGTGATGTAAACTATTGATGTTAAATCACATGGCGATGTGAACTAGATTATTGACTCTAGTGCAAGTGGGAGACTGAAGGAAATATGCCCTAGAGGCAATAATAAAGTTATTATATATTTCCTTATATCATGATAATGTTTATTATTCATGCTAGAATTGTATTAACCGGAAACATAATACATGTGTGAATACATAGACAAACAGAGTGTCACTAGTATGCCTCTACTTGACTAGCTCGTTGATTAAAGATGGTTATGTTTCCTAACCATAGACATGAGTTGTCATTTGATTAACGGGATCACATCATTAGGAGAATGATGTGATTGACATGACCCATTCCATTAGCTTAGCACCCGATCGTTTAGTATGTTGCTATTGCTTTCTTCATGACTTATACATGTTCCTATGACTATGAGATTATGCAACTCCCGTTTATCGGAGGAACACTTTGTGTGCTACCACACGTCACAACGTAACTGGGTGATTATAAAGGTGCTCTACAGGTGTCTCCAAAGGTACATGTTGGGTTGGCGTATTTCGAGATTAGGATTTGTCGCTCCGATTGTCGGAGAGGTATCTCTGGGCCCTCTCGGTAATGCACATCACTTAAGCCTTGCAAGCAATGCAACTAATAAGTTAGTTGCGAGATGATGTATTATGGAACGAGTAAAGAGACTTGCCGGTAACGAGATTGAACTAGGTATTGAGATACCGATGATCGAATCTCGGGCAAGTAACATACCGATGACAAAGGGAACAACGTATGTTGTTATGCGGTCTGACCGATAAAGATCTTCGTAGAATATGTGGGAGCCAATATGAGCATCCAGGTTCCGCTATTGGTTATTGACCGGAGACGTGTCTCGGTCATGTCTACATTGTTCTCGAACTCGTAGGGTCCGCATGCTTAAGGTTTCGATGACAGTTATATTATGAGTTTATGAGTTTTGATGTACCGAAGGAGTTCGGAGTCCCGGATGAGATCGGGGACATGACAAGGAGTCTCGAAATGGTCGAGACGTAAAGATCGATATATTGGACGACTATATTCGGACATCGGAAAGGATCCGAGTAATTCGGGTATTTTTCGGAGTACCGGAGAGTTACGGGGATACGTATTGGGCCTTATTGGGCCATACGGGAAAGAAGGAAAAGGGCCTCAAGGGTGGCCGCACCCCTCCCCTTGGTCTGGTCCGAATTGGACTAGGGAAGGGGGGCGCCCCCCTTCCTTCCTTCTCCTTTTCCCTTCCCTTTCCTTCCCTCCTACTCCTACTACTTGGAAGGGCTCCTAGTTTTACTAGGAAAGGGGGAATCCTACTCCCGATGGGAGTAGGACTCCCCTAGGGCACGCCATAGAGAGGGTCGGCCCCTCCCCTCCTCCACTCCTTTATATACGTGGCCAGGGGGCACCCCATAAACACACAAGTTGATCTTTGTGATCGTTCTCTTAGCCGTGTGCGGTGCCCCCCTCCACCATAATCCTCGATAATATTGTAGCGGTGCTTAGGCGAAGCCCTGCGACGGTAGAACATCAAGATCATCACCACGTCGTCGTGCTAACGGAACTCTTCCCCGACACTTTGCTGGATCGGAGTCCGGGGATCGTCATCGAGCTGAACGTGTGCTAGAACTCGGAGGTGCCGTAGTTTCGGTGCTTGATCGGTCGGGCCATGAAGACGTACGACTACATCAACTGTGTTGTGCTAACACTTCCACTTCCGGTCTATGAGGGTACGTAGACAACACTCTCCCCTCTCGTTGCTATGCATCACCATGATCTTGCGTGTGCATAGAATTTTTTTTGAAATTGCTACGTTCCCCAACAATAATCACCCAAGTGTTCAAGCATATTTGAATTGTATTTCAATTGTCTACCAAAATAAGCATTGAAGTCTTCTTGCTTAACTATAAATTTATCAAACTCATCTAAGCATGGGCTAGCAAACTTAGTAAATGGGATTTCAGCTTTATCATATCTATAGAGAGAATTTACCTTTACTACCTGTGTCGGGTTATCAAGACCACGATTTTCTTCAATAGGTGAAGGATTAAGATCATATGTTTCTTCAACAGGCGGTAAATTAAGACCGTGTATTTCTTCAATAGGAGGTAAATTCTTAACATCTTCAGCTTTAATACCTTTTTCTTTCATAGATTTCTTTGCCTCTTGCATATCTTCAGGACTGAGAAATAGAATACCCTTCTTCTTCGGAGTTGGTTTAGGAATAGGCTCAGGAGTTGGCTCAGGAAGTGTCCAATTATTTTCATTTGTCAACATATTATTCAATAGAATTTCAGCTTCATCCGGTGGTCTTTCCCTGAAAACAGAACCAACACAACTATCCAGGTAATCTCTGGAGGCATCGGTTAGTCCATTATAAAAGATATCAAGTATTTCATTTTTCTTAAGAGGATGATTAGGCAAAGCATTAAGTAACTTGAGAAGCCTCCCCCAAGTTTGTGGGAGACTCTCTTCTTCAATTTGCACAAAATTATATATATCCCTTAAAGCAGCTTGTTTCTTATGAGCAGGGAAATATTTAGCAGAGAAGTAATAAATCATATCCTGGGGACTACGCACACAACCAAGATCAAGAGAATTAAACCATATCTTAGCATCACCCTTTAATGAGAACAAAAATATTTTAAGGATATAAAAGTAGCGAGTTCTCTTATCTTTAGTGAACAGGGTGGCTATATCATTTAATTTAGTAAGATGTGCCACAACAACTTCAGATTCATAGCCATGAAAAGGATCAGATTCAACCAAAGTAATTATATCACGATCAACAGAGAATTCATAATCCTTATCAGTAACACAGATAGGTGAAGTAGCAAAAGCAGGGTCAGGTTTCATTCTAGCATTAAGAGATTGTTGCTTCCATTTAGCTAATAACCTCTTGATTTCGTATCTATCTTTGCAAGCCAAAATAGCTAAAGCAGCTTTTTTCAAAAACATAACCCTCAGGAATAACAGGTGAGTCTTCATCATCACTTTCATCAATATTATCAGATTCAATATTTTCATTCTCTCTAACCCTAGCAAGTTGTTCATCAAGAAATTCACCAAGTGGCACAGTAGTATCAAGCATAGAAGTAGTTTCATCATAAGTATCATGCATAGCAGAAGTGGCATCATCAATAACATGCGACATATCAGAACGAATAGCAGAAGCAGGTTTAGGTGTCGCAAGCTTACTCAAAACAGAAGGTGAATCAAGTGCAGAGCTAGATGGCAGTTCCTTACCTCCCCTCGTAGTTGAGGGATAAATCTTGGTTCTTGGATCTTTCAAGTTCTTCATAATGATAAGCAGATATAAATCCCAAGTGACTCAAAGAATAGAGCTATGCTCCCCGGCAACGGCGCCAGAAAATAGTCTTGATAACACAAGTATAGGGGATCGCAACAGTTTTTGAGGGTAGAGTATTCAACCCAAATTTATTGATTCGACACAAGGGGAGCCAAAGAATATTCTCAAGTATTAGCAGCTGAGTTGTCAATTCAACCACACCTAGAAACTTAATATCTGCAGCAGAGTATTTAGTAGCAAGGTAATATGATAGTAGCGGTAACGGTAGCAAAAGTAATGTTTTTGGTATTTTGTAGTGATTGTAACAATAGCAACGGAAAATTAAATAAGCGAAGAACAATATATGGAAAGCTTGTAGGCAATGGATCGGTGATCGAGAATTATGCCGGATGCGGTTCATCATGTAACAGTCATAACCTAGGGTGACACAGAACTAACTCCAATTCATCAATGTAATATAGGCATGTATTTCGAATATAGTCATACCCTCCCGTGGAAAAGAACTTGCATGACATCTTTTGTCCTACCCTCCCGTGGCAGCGGGGTCCTAATGGAAACTAATGGATATTAAGGCCTCCTTTTAATAGAGTACCGGACCAAAGCATTAACACATAGTGAATATATGAACTCCTCAAACTATGGTCATCACCGGTAAGTATCCCGATTATTGTCACTTCGGGGTTAACGGATCATAACACATAATAGGTGACTATAGACTTGCAAGATAGGATCAAGAACTCTCATATATTGATGAAAATATAATAGGTTTAGATCTGAAATCATGGCACTCGGGCCCTAGTGGCAAGCATTAAGCATAGTAAAGTCATAGCAACATCAATCTCAGAACATAGTGGATACTAGGGATCAAACGCTAACAAAACTAACTCGATTACATGATAAATCTCATCCAACCAATCACCGTCCAGCAAGCCTACGATGAAATTACTCACGCACGGCGGTGAGCATCATGAAATTGGTGATGGAGGATGGTTGATGATGACGATGGCAACGGATTCTCCTCTCCGGAGCCCCGAACGGACTCCAGATCAGCCCTCCCCAGAGGTTTTAGGGCTTGGCGGCGGCTCCGTATCGTAAAACACGATGAATTCTTCTCTCTAATTTTTCTCTCCCCGAAAGCAAATATATAGAGTTGGAGTTGAGGTCGGAGGAGCTCCAGGGGGCCCACGAGGTAGGGGGTGCGCCCCCACCCTCGTGGACAGGTGGTGGGGCCCCTGGTCTTCATCTTTTGCAAGGATTTTATTATTATTTTCGAATAGATGTTCCGTGAAGTTTCAGGTTATTCCGAGAACTTTTGTTTCTGCACATAAATAACACCATAGAAATTCTGCTGAAAACAGCGTCAGTCCGGGTTAGTTCCATTCAAATCATGCAAGTTAGAGTCCAAAACAAGGGCAAAAGTATTTGGAAAAGTAGATACGATGGAGACGTATCAACTCCCCCAAGCTTAAACATTTGCTTGTCCTCAAGCAATTCAGTTGATAAACTGAAAATGATAAAGAAAAACTTTTACAAACTCCGTTTGCTCTTGTTGTTGTAAATATGTAAAGTCAGCATTCAAGTTTTCAGCAAAGATTATGACTAACCACATTCACAATAACGCATAGGTCTCATGTTTACTAATATCAATGTCATAATCAACTAGCGATCAATAATAATAAATCTCGGATGACAACACTTTCTCAAAACAATCATAATATGATATAGCAAGATGGTACCTCGCTAGCCCTTTCGGAGACCGCAAAACATAAATGCAGAGCACCTTTAAAGATTAAGGACTGACTAGACATTGTAATTCATGGTAAAAGAGATCCAGTCAAGTCATACTCAATGTAAACTAACAGTAATGAATGCAAATGACGGCGGTGCTCTCCAACTGGTGCTTTTTAATAAGAAGATGATGACTCAACATGAAAGTAAATAGATAGGCCCTTCGCAGAGGGAAGCAGGGATTTGTAGAGGTGCCAGAGCTCAGTTTTGAAATAGTGATGAATAATATTTTGAGCGGTATACTTTCATTGTCAACATAACAACCAAGAGATGGCAATATCTTCCATGCTACACACATTATAGGCGGTTCCCAAACAGAATGGTAAAGTTTATACTTCCCCTCCACCAACAAGCATCGATCCATGACCTGTAGTTATTAGAAAATGATCAAACTGGCATGTTCGCAAGACCCTAAAGTTATGTTCTAATTTCTAACCTTCAGCCGTCGATCATGCCAGGCCTGAGATCCTGCTGTATAAGCAGGAACTACGACGTGTTTGGTTCATGACCTGGCTTCTATGCTTTTGAAAAATTGATGCCTCGACCAAGCCTCAAAGCTAGCAATTTTGTGCCTGTCCACGCATGGAGTGCTTGGTTGCATACCTGGCGTGAAAAAGGTTTATGATGGAAAAACGTTGGTTCTAGACCTGGCCCACAAGAGAATATCTATATCTATACTTAATAATAAAGGAGTTATTGCTTCAGCTGTACGTCATGAAAATTGCCCCCAAAGTTACAAAAACTATCCAATAATGCCACATATAAGTCATAAAAAAATTCACACAGGGGAATCCCCTGCCTGGGCCGGCCCATAGAGCAGGGACCACTCTACACTGGGATAAGAAGCAGCACGCTAGTTTGGGCCGGCCCTTATCTGGGCGGCCCGTTATCCGAAATTTAGTTTTTATTTTTCCTTTCTCTTTTCTCTTTTAGTTTTTTCTACATTAAATAATTTGAGATTTCAAAAAGTTCTGAAAATTAAAAAATTGAGAAATTTGAAATAAATCGTATAATAAACCATAAAATGTTTGTGGATTCAAAACGTGCTCATGATTTTGTAAAAAAATGTTTCCTTATTCAAAAAATGTTCGTAGTTTTGAAAACAAATGTTTGGGAAATAAAAAAATGTTCATAAAATTTTAAAATGTTTGTGTATGAAAAAATATTAATGAAATTGTACATAATTATGCCATTCAGAAACTGTTCATGAATGGAAAATGTCCTAAAAATTCAAAAACTGTTCATGCTAACAAAATAGTTTAATCATTCATAAAATATTCGCTGATTCAAAAAATGATCATCCATTTCAAAATATATTCGTTAAATCAAAAAATGTTTGATAAATCAAAAGAATTTCAAAAATGGTTCCACCAAATTCCAAAACTATGTTCTTCGATTATAGAAATGTTCATTCAAGAAAATTGTTCAAAAAAATGTTCACAATTTAAAAAAATGTTTACAAATAGTACAATATTCTCATGAATTCAAAAATATTCTTGATTTTAGAAAATGTTAAAAAAATTGTGAAAGTGTTCATGATTTCAAATATGTGCATGAGTTTAAAAAAATGTTCATGATTTCACGAAATTTTAGAGTGATAGTGTCCCTTGGTGATGCAATAAAATGTGGTCGTGGGCGTTGAAGATCAGGCCCGTACATCCACAGGTGCTAGTGGAGCCGCTGCACAGGGCCCCCAAAAATCTGGGGCCCCCAATTTTTGTGCAAGTACTATATATATATTACTAAATCCTGAGATTAATAAAGAGGAAAGATTGGATCGTTAAACTGCCAAAAGAATAAAGTGCAGCCCCAGCCCAACGCACGTCAATTAATCCACCAAGCCCCAACGGAACAACAGGCCCATAGCCCAACTCATCTCTCTCACGGAGAATTCCAGAAGACTGAAGACAGATCGAATTCCCCTGTTCTTTTCTCTCTTTCTCTACAACTCTATTCCTCGAGACCAGGACTCGTCGGCAGCTGGCGAATTAACTCGCTCGCAATTAACTCGCAGACTCCTCATCTCCTTCCTTGGATGGCTTCCCAATTATTATCCAAGAAGAGAGTCGTTGATGGCAAGTACACACTGAACTGCAGGTTCGTTTCCGCATCAATCTATAAATTAGGGCGTTTTCCACTGCTTCTTCCACTGATCCATCAATCCATCCATCGTCCCCTTAGAAAAACAAGAGGTTGGAACAGGCCTGGGTTGGAATCTCGCTGCTTGGTGGCCGCAGTCCCTGGAGGTGAGCAATCGGAGCACCAAGCGCCCCCGCCTGATGATCTGCATCCGTGAACAGTCAGCAACCAATGGTTGTTTCGCCCCCTTTTCACCCCCTTTTTAGTTGATCCGTTGTTCTTTCTTGCATTTGTGTATCCTTGGTTTTTCTTATTTTTCTAAGATGTCTTCTAGTTCTAAACGCCCTGGTAGGAAGTATGAATCTGGGTATGGAAAACGTACAAAGAAGAAAAAAGCTGAAAAACTTAATTCATTCTCTGAAGGGGTCTATTGATAAATTTGTTGTGAAAGAACTACAAGTAAAAGATGGACTTGTAGCTCAAAATTCTAAGATTTTTCTCTTGTATTATGTAGTTCCTTGAGAAATCTGTACTGCCGTAGTGACTAATAAAAATAATGTTTAAATTGCCTACTTGACCTTTTTATACATGGGGCCTAAATTGTGATTTCGCCCCGGGGCCTCAATTTCCGGGGTACGGCCCTGTTGAAGATTATGATTTTTTTTCTCTCTCGTTGTAACGCATGAGCTCTTTTGATAGTAGCTAATTAAAGTAAGATTCGTTGCTAGGCACCTCTATTTCTAGCGCATAGGCAGCAGGCGAGTCAAGGCGCCTGGGTCACCCACCAGGCTAAGCAAAGTTTTGAGGTTGCGAGGACAGACGAGCTTCTACTTCGTGGACTTGAACCAAAAACTCTCCGGCCATGGACTTCAGGTCAGCATGAAGCAACGCAGACGTCAACCAAGTGCACCCTACATATTTTGGGACGGAGGGAATACAATTTACTTTTGCACTTATGCAGAGCGGAATTTTATGTTTTGAAGTCATACACCGAGCTTCCCGCAAAAAAAGAAAGTCATACACCGAGCAGCACTTCTGTGTGTGTGTCAGCGACAGCGAGAGCCGCGTGCGTTCCGGCTCATGTCTCATGATTTTCGTCGAGGCTCAGTTCCTCCGTCCCCCGTGTACCGGCGTGCGCCGAGATGTTCGGCGAGCCGCCGGCCGTCACCCGCCGCATAGCGAGGACGTCCGGTCACCAGCGCACCAGCGCACCTGCGCGCCCACCCACGCGCTTCCCGAGGCGCTGCGGCCCGGCATGCATGCACCATGCTCCGGCGAGTCGGCGCTTCCCACATGGCCGGACACACCGGAGGCCGAGGACACGTACGCGCGCGCATGGTCGACCGGAGCGCCCGAGGATCAATTCACTTCACGGCACACCAAACTCGTCGTCCCCCTCGCCGGTCGGTCGCTGCACGAACTCCGGTTAATCCTGCGATGCGACGCATGTCCACTGTCCAAAGTAACTATAGTACTGTACGTACGACCGATGCAGATGCGGATGCAGCTGCACCCGCGCCTGCATGCCGTCCTGAACGCACGTACTCACGTACGTCCTGGCTAGCCGCAGCGCACGCGCCGGTACGCCGACCGATGGCTGCACCCATTGGTCTCTGGCCTGCACGCATGCATGCTCCTATGCATGTACCACATATAGGTAACTCGTACGCGCAGCACCTACCTGTGCGCCGGGCACGCACGCACAGTACCAGCAAGTTAACGTTGTCAGTGTCGGCGTCGCCCAGTGGCAGGAGTGAGTATTTACTTGCTAGTACTGCTGGGGGGTCTGGCTGGGGCACCTTTTTCCAGGCCAGCCCGCGTCACCACGGCGGGTACAGCACGTACGTACGTGCCTACTCCGATGGTGCATGCGGCGGCAGTGGCTGTGCACATGTTTTCGTTAGTGCCAGTCAGAGCCATGCCTGTGAAGTCTACAGGGTCGACCGAATCAAGTGCTAAGTTTTCTCATCGGTGATTTCATGATGCAGATGATACACATGGACCCTGTTTGGATACTCTAACTCAGTTAGAGGTTAGAAGAGTTAAATTTTAACCCTGAACTAACCCTGAGCTAACTCTAACCAAAGAGGTGTTTGGATGGCAGGGTTAGATGAAGCGCGGATACGACAATGCGCCTTCACAAGCAGTGCGAGAGAGAGAGGGAAAGGACGAAAAGCTTAAAAAATAAAAAGGGATCTGTTGTGGGAAAAGCGAGAGAAAAAAAAATAGTGATCCCGAAAAAAACTAACCCAAATGAGCGCTTCTTAGATGGGTTAGATGCATAATTAACCCTCTTGTTTGAATATTTTTAGATCATTTGAGTCCAAATCAACCCAAACTAACTCTAATCCATGAATCCAAACAGGACCATGATACGACTTCACACTTCACAACGACGGGAACCCAGCTCTGCCACTTGATCGGTGCTATGACAATCGCGTATGAATGCTGAACCCAGTTTTGCTATATACATCCGGACGACTAGACCGACTTTAAACTTTTTCCAACAGGTGAGGACTCTGAATAATTATCTTTAATGAGAGGATATTAGCAGTGATGGAACAGCTATCATTGGTTGACGGGGACATTCCAAGTCGACTGAACCAGTCACTGTCTTGACTAGCAATACAGTTTTCAATTGCGTAATCATGATTGTACAATCATTTTGGGCTTTCTCTCCTAATAAAAATGCCCGCTCAAGAAAAAAAAAAGCAGTCATGCCAAACTTTTGTGAAGTTTGAAACTACGAAATCATCTGGAACCGAACTTGCTAGCAGAGTCTTAGGCACTGAATCGCTCATGACCAAGCTAAAGAAAATGGAGAGAAGTACACATTATTCAAAATGCATGCCAACTTAACTTGCATTCTAATTTTATAAAAAAAACAAATGAACGCCGTCGATTACAGATGATAACAGTAATTATATAAGACTAAACAGGGTGATTGACCTGAACAATTAAGGTAAAGATACCACCTAGGTCGACAACAATTGCAACGGACTACAGGCAGAGGTCCAGGCTTACAACGCCCTCCTTCTGCCCCATCATTTCGGACCTACCGATCTCCGTGGGCGACCCGCCGGTGAGGCACGACGGCAGCGACGTCACCACGCTCATCGCCACATTATTCCCATCCTTACCGGCCACCTCTCCGGTCCCAGCAGCCGCCGCCGCCGTCGCTTCATCGTGCCGGCCGGCGGCACCAAAAGCACCAGCACCCACTGGCGTCGGCCTCCACCCCATCCCCGGCACGGGCATGCCGCCGTACGCCGCGGATCGCGCCACGCCGCCGTACATGCCCGGCCACACCGGGTACTGCGGCGGCGGCATGGGAGCGGCCTGGTGGTGGCCGTAGCCGCCGAACAGGGCGCCGTAGACGTGCGCGCCGGCCGGGAGGTAGGCAGCGGCGAGGGAGGCCTCGAGGTGCGCCCGGCGCGCGTGCTGCCGCTCCCGCTTGTGCGCGTTCTGGTGCCCCCCCAGCGCCTGCGACGTCGGGAAGTTGCGGCAGCAGTAGTGGCACTCGAACTTGCGGGTCTCCCCCTCCCCGACCGCCGCCTCCGCCTTGGGGGGCAGCTGGTCGGCGGCAGCGGCGGCGTCGTTGGAGAAGTCGCAGCCGAAGAGGCGGATGGTGGCGTCGGCCGGAGGCTGACCGGCGGGGCGGACGACGAGCGGGAGCTGCGGGAACGAGTCGGCGCCCCCGAGCACGGTGCCATGCGGCGCGGCCATGGCGGAGAGCTGGCTGGCTAGCTAGCTTCCTGAACAGTGACCGGCGTTGAGTCTGTGACTTTGTGTGCAGGAAGCGGGCAAGGGGGCGGGTGGTTTTATGGCGAGACGACGACATGGAGAGACGGCCGGGCGTCTGCAGGCCGGGCGGGCGGAGGGGACAGGCCCCGCCGGGGGACCGAAGTACGTAGGAGCCGGGGCGCTCATTGAAGGCTAACCATCTCGTCACCCTCCAAGTACACTCACGCAAACCGATCGGCAGTGTACCGCAGCTGCCCGCCTGGCCCTGCGCACGTACTGCATGCATGCATGCATGGCCGATAAGACTATATGCCCCATCACCATTCGCTAGGCAGTACGTGTACGTGCATGCATACGTGATGTAGGAGGATAGGGCAGCGCGCATTGGGTGCTATGTTCGTGCGATCCGCTGCCAAAAGTCACACCCAACCCGCGTTACCAAAACTTGAAGCTCAGACAGAGTCTATGTGAAGATGAGCAACAAAATTAGGGAAATTTGTGAACGGCAATTAAGAGCGTGGTACTGCGTGCTCCATGACCTCGCGAACATGCTTGCACAGTGCGTGGTGACCCATGCATGGATGCGTGGATGGGCGCAACCACGGGCGGCGCCGGTGGTCCTTCCGGCCGTGGACGGCGGCAGGGCGGGGGGAGAGACGAGACGGGACGCGGCTGTGCTGTTGCGCTGGCACCTGCAGCCAAATATGATTACCGGGCCGGCCCTCGACGCTGTATGCATGCTAAAGTCTCGCCCTTTAACTGCATGGACCGATCGCTCTCTCGCTGAACTCCGAACGATCACCAATTCCTGCTGTCCGATCGGCATGGTTATGGACTCGGGTGTGCCCTTTCCGGGTGGGATCTACATGCCCTTGCTTTGCAGCATTGCATGCCATGGATAGCTTGTCTTTCTAGCTTTTCCTGCATGCTTTGCTGCCCTTCCATGACTTTTCTCCGATCGTCAACTGCATCGATCGATCTCGATGCACACCTCTGGGCTCCGGAGTCTCTACCGACGCGACCCTGTGGACTCGAGCTTTGTCATGTCGTTCTGAGAGAGAGGCCGGAAAAGAAGCTACTGCTACGTACTACAGTACGCTGTCCAGCTATGAGAGAGAGCGGCTCTGACAGACATACGGCCGGCCGGGCCGTCGTCATTGCGTTGGCATTGCACACCGCTCTGTCAGTGTCAGGCCGCCGGAAGTACGTACTGACTGACTGACGGGGTAACGTTGAATTCGGACCAACAACCCAACCAGTCTACTGCTCTCTAGAAAAGCTGCTCCCATCCGCGGCCGGCCGGCCGGCCTGTGCGAGTCACGACCATCATCACTTGCCTGTGACTTGTGAGCAGTGGGCGGTACCGTATATATACCACCGCGCTGTAGCCTACCCGTACGTAGGTACCAGCCCAGCCATTGGCTGCAAATATCGCGAGTACGTACCCGGCATGGCAACGCAGCGCGTCGGCCGTATTACCGTCGATGATGCCAGACCAATTAATTAGTTTGCTTTTAATTTGGGAACGACTTCACGTCTGTATGCATCACACCCTAAGACCTTGTACAATGCTAGGCCTTCTTTGGTTCATAGGGTAGAAAAATTATAGGAATAGGAAAGTCATAGGAAATAAGATGACATGCATCTCAAATCCTATGAGTAGGAATATGAGAGAAGATGTCCTTTGTTTCACATCATAGGATTTTTTTCATTGAGTCTAGGCTAATGTTTATTTTCCTATGAAATGTGGAGGATAGAAAGATTTTCGCCATAGGAATAGGATTCCATTCCTACAAACCAAAGAGCTCTATAGGAAATTTTTCCTATAAAAATCCTACCCTATGAAATTTCTATAAAATTCCTCCAAACCAAAGGGTGTTTAGAGAAGTTTTTCTTAGACACCGGTGCTTAAAAAAAATATAATTTATTTTTTTAAGCACCATCCTTAAGCATCTTGCATTGTACAAGGCCTAAATAGCACATAGTACGATCATAATCGATCGTCACTCACATCTACTGTAATATAGCTAGGTTGGCCCTACGAATTATCTCTTCTTTAGTGCTCGTAGTTAGCTGTCATTCCTTAGCAGTCGTCCAGTCCAACTAACCCAGCGCAGCCCTGTTGATCCGCCGTTCACTCGTCTTTTCTTCTCCATTCATGGCCATGAAGCTGTCACGACCAGCTCCAAAGTACGTACCGTGCCGTGCCGTCCAGAGACACTACGCGCTTGCATGGATCGCGGTACGTACCGTACCGTGGGCGCGCGCTCTCCCTCAACTGCCGCGGTCCGGCACTGTAGCATGCATCCATGCATGCATGCGATTCCCGTCCACGAACAAAGCAATTATCATGCATGGCTCCGTTGTACATGGACACCAGAACATATGGCATATACTACGCGTTCAGAAATTAAGATGCCATGTGTTGTCGCCATAATGGCATTCAAAAAAAAAAAAGAGATGACATGTGTTGTCAATGAGCAATTAGAACACACACTTTACGTCATTACGTTTGCGGAGGAGACCGGGGTTTTACATAAGATGTCCAGCCGGAGTTTTCCCCGTGGTCGGGCATGGCCAGTGGAGTTGTTGTCGACGCGGTGTGCTTCTTAGGTGGCAACGACGACCACCTCCTACATGGGCGTGTCGTGCTTCGATGAGGCGTGTTGCTGTCAAGTCGAAGCAGTGGTTTGTGGAGCTATGGCAAGTGACCACGATGACACACCATGCATGGTCGCGCAATGGCTTGGTGTCTCTCTGAGACTTGCGGTCTGTGAAGTCGGGGCTGTCCAAAGACCGCGTTGTGGCAATTTTGCCTCGCAATATGCGGCGGAGCATTGGGTCTGATGGTTTGGGTTGGCACGGGTTGTTACAGCGGTACAACTTTTGGGATGTCGCTGATGCTAAGATGTGGAGTCGGAGTCGGCGAGGCAAGGCACTTGAGTTGATGGTAAAGACACTGAGCATTGAGGGTTAAAGCTCGCGCTTTGTGCCAAGTTTGGCTTGTTTGGCCCTTTTTGATACGATCCTTTTTCGGACTTGAACTCAATGGGTTCCAGCAGCTAGCTTATGCTGGAGAAGAACCACAACCAGTGTCGTCTCGTTCTCAGCGGCGACAGTCTCCTTTTCAGCTCATTACCAGGGAAATAGATGACACCGATCCAAATCTTTTGCCTCCATTTTCAAAAAAATAGTAGACGGTTTGGCTCCCGAGAGCATATATATGCTACTCCATGCACACTAAAATCATATATCAAATTCAAAGAGGTTTGAATATTTGTTGACAATATACATATTCATGTCTACCATCCAAGTGCAAGTTTTCATAAAAATAATGACATATGTTGTGCTATAGAAAAAACAAAACTGGATGCACTAAAGAGGCTGTTTTTAAGCAAGAAAATTGTTTTTTTTTCACATGCCACAAAACTTATTCCATTGCATTTGAAATCTAGATGTGCATATAAGACGTGGTATATAGTTGTGCATATGCTTTTAGACTTCTCACATCACCTTAACCGTTCTCACCTTGGAAGCATATGTTCATGCGTGTCGACTTGAACATCTCCACTATCACTTACACTTCAAAAACACGGGGTGTCACCCTATTGGCTAGACCCACAAGGAGTGCAGCTAGCTCACCCGCAAGATCTAGCCTTGATTGCGCTCAAAGAGTTTCTTCTATAGAAATATATGCCTCTAGAGGCTAGTCCGGGATGGTCTTGTTTTCTTCTAAATATTATTATAGCCAACTTTAATATGTACATGCACGTACAGGGCCTAGCTAACTCCAATGGCTGAGCGCTCTGCATGCATGTTAGCACGTTAGATGTAGTGATGTGCCATACCTACCACTATGGATGGCTTTACTTAATCTCTCCACGGACCTTTTCAACACAACACGACACGCACGTACGTACGCTCCAACCCATGCTGCTGCATGCATGCAAGCACGGCGCGTAGTTGCGTGCGTACGTATATACGATACGTACGTACCGCGCCGGTCGACCGTGAGCAATGGACGTACGCGCGTGCGCGGGACAGGCCGGAGCGCTGGCTGGCTAGCCCGGCCAGCACAGGGATCAAAGCCAAGTACGCGTGTACGTGTACGTGCGCACGCACGTTGGGGGGTCACGTACCCGCCTACATATGCACGCACTGAGAGCCAGGTTACAACTCACGATGTAGTAGCAGATGTTCATCCTTTGTCCATTTTTATGTGTGCTGCCGGTCCTCACAAAATAACCGTGTAGCGTGCGTGCAATGATGCGCTGCGTCCACACGTACGTGTACCTCGCTGCATGTCGCGTCGTTTGCCCATCGATCTCCACATCTCTGACTCCATGCACTGCTACGTACTCCAGTACGTACTTACGTACCGGTACTGCGTAGATGGGCGATCCGTCGAGTTTATGGCTCATGAAACCAACATCGCACGTACTTTGTACTCCGTATATACCCTGGTCTTTTCCTCCCACGGTAAAACGATGAAGTTAACCGTGCCAAAAGTGTGGGAGATGGAACAGCGGTTCTGAAGTTTACGGCATGGTCCATGTACACCTTCTCTAGTGATGTTTTTCTGGTACTCCAGCAAAGCTCTGATGAACAGATCTGACACAAACGGATCACAACCACTTTGCAACTTTGATGGTTGGTTGACTATTGTATATATATGCATGCATGTAGGCGTCGGACTTGTACGCGCGCCTTGGCGTTGGTGCGTGTCCTAACGACTGTCCTAATTACACACGATTCTGATCACGGCCGATAATGCATGTTACTACCACCTTGAGTCTCTGGCCTCGATCGCGTCGTCACCATCCAAATTTCAAAGACGTACTTGAAGGTCCAAATCAAGTGGTCTGCTAAGTGCTAACTAGCCTATATATAAGCTACTTCACCCCACAAATTTCAGCCGGACGCGTGCAGCCTTGTAAGCTTAATTGACGCGTGGTGCTACTACAACACCATGCAAAACGCGTTTTCCCGCCAAAAAGAAAAAAAGAAAAACTTATCGTAAGAGCATGTATAATGGTGCTATTTTAGGAGTGCCATGTAGGATAAATGATGAGATAAAGAAAAGAGAACTCATAAAAAATGCCTGTTTTTTCTTATTTAAGATAAGACAAGAGACGATATCTTAGCACAATATATGTCACCACGTTTTTAGAAATAACTAGTTATGAAGATAAGGCTAAAAAATGACTCATTGTAGACATCTTTTTTTGTCATCTCTTAATTACATGCAAGACCTAAGATAAGACTATCTTATCAACCATTGTACATGCCCTAATCCTGTAGCCTAGGAGCGACAGTACGTAAATTAAGGTGCTTTGCCGTATGTGCAGTGTGCACCCACCTCTCGCTTCTTTTGTACCTCCGACTCCCTCCCGTCATGATGATGCTGGTTCCGGTATCACTTCCAGGGCACGTGAGAGGGTTGGTTTTCACGTACACAACCCATCAAGATGTAGAGTAGCGTTTCTGCTCCGGTGCTCCCCCCTGGGCTGAACGCGGGGTGGAGAAACACATCGACGACCAGGATGAACCAAAAACGGTTCATAACGAGGGGCACGATCGTCTTTGTTGCCCCCGCGTATAGCCGTCGAGGAGCCCTGGGAGGCCCATACGGGCCCGGTTAGATCGTATGCCCGACCGTATACGTGTGCCCGTCCGTATACGTATTTGTTTGTATACGGAGGCCTTCCGTGCACGCGTGAAGCCGCCCGCGCGTGGGGCAGCACGTGTCACGGGTAGTTGCCAAAACTGTCCCATCATATAAATGTGGACGGCAACCACCTCCGGCCGCATCGCCCACCATTTTCCCCCGCCGCATCGTCTCCCTCTCTCCACTCTCCACTCCCCACTCCCTCTCCTCTCCAACCTCCTCGTCTCCCTCACCGCATCCTCTCCATCGCCATGGCGGACGCAGGAGGCGAGCGCCCCGATTGGGGCGCAGATCTGGTGGAGCAGGCGCGGCAGGTCGCTGCGGGCACCTTTGTGAGGGGGCGTGCCGGCGTCCAGCGCGGTCCAGCCAGATGCGCCCGCTCTGGCGAACTCCGGCGAGGCGCAGAAGGTGGAGGCGGGCTCTGGCGAGGCGCGGAAGGTGGGGGCGGGCTCTGGCGAGGCGCACGAGGTGGAGGCCGGCTCCGACGAGGAGGAAGCGGAGCAGAAGGTATCTGCGGCTAACTTTTAGTTGGTAGTTTTTAGATTGTAGGGTTTATGGCCAGAACTTTGTTTGGTTAGATTTGTTGGAGGTAGGGTTTTCTCTGCATTAGGGTTTTTCTGTGTTTGATTCGTGCAAGAATGGTGGACCACATATGATTATTAGATTAGGTTAGAAGTAGCCAGATTGAGGGATGGGGTTTTTTCAGATGCTTATTAGATTAGTAGTGGAATTTTTGCAATTCTTTAGGTATTTGGAGTCAAATATATACTTCTGTATTGGTTTGGGTTGGTGCCTGCTTTAGTTCTTTGGCTTGATGATTAATTAAATGGATGCTTAGTTCTAGGGATTATGGCTGTCATAGTTGCAATTCTTAGATGCTTGATTGATGCATGTTGTCATAGTTGCAGTTATTTGATGCTTGATTGATGCCTGTCAGGCAGAGGCTAAGAGATGGGTTGTGCATGGCCTTGTGTTTTTGGAAATTGTCTACGTGAGATGATTAGATGGTGCATTAGTTTGGTTGTAAATATAGTGAAGGATGTGCTCATGTACTGGGTGTTGTCATGTTAATCAAAAAGAGCTTCTCAAGGGCTGGATTTTTTTGTGCTGGATTGGGGCTTCTGAAGGAGAGGGGAAGTGTGGTCGAGGGGAAGGGGCAGTCTATGCTTATTTACTTTGGGTTAGTAGTGGAATTTTGTCGTTGCTTCAGAGATATTGACAGCATTGAACATCCTCTGCAATGCCGTTGCTTCAGAGATAAAAGCATCTTGGGGTTTTTTCAGATGCTTATTAGATTAGTGGTTGAATTTTTGCTTGTTAGAATTTAATTAGTATGAGGATGAATACCTTATTTAAGGGGGAATTTAAGGTCAGATAGATGTCATATGATTATTAGATCTGTAGTTCAATGTTGTTGACATTTATGATTATTTGATTTGATCTGTGGTTCAATGATACTGGATGGAAACATATTTGATTTGGAATGCATTAATTAAGATGTGCCAATGAATTGATTTAGATGATACAAGATTCATCTATAGTATAATTTGTTGTTGTTTAGGTAAGTAATGAAATTTTAGATGTTTGTTGGAGATGTATGCATTTATAGTTGAAGTTGTACCTAATTAACTACTGCATTATGTTAATATGTGTAGGAGCTTTGCTGCATTATCCCAAAAACAGTAATTTGTGCATATTAAAATTTGTAGTTGGCTTCTGTAATTAGTATATACTATATGTAAAGTGTGAAGTAAACATTCCAAGGCAGGATCCTAGCAACAAAATATACTATATGTTTTCATTAAGTAGTGTGGGGGGGGGGATTCCCTCAAAAGAAAAGTGTTGGGTTAATCCAGGGAATGTCAAGAATCTAGCTTGCATTTTCATTAGCATTTATGAAGGACATCATTTGTCTGTTGATTGATTGCTTAGATTCTGTATTTATAAGGAAAGCATTTGGTCACTTGCAACATACCAATGTGGTTCACATTCACAATTTTGTTTGTAATGACATTCTGTGAACTGCAATTCAATTCATTGTAATTGATGTGCTTGTTTGACAATATAGCAGGAGGAGGATCTTCTAGGCAACAAGAGGAAGTGGGACAAGACTGGGTTCTACCCATATGAGTCTGATGAAGATGAGCCGCACGAGGTAAGGCCTAGTTGAAATGTTATTTCTGCATTGAGTTAGTATTATGTGTTTATAGTTTTTGAATGCATAATGTATTAATGTCAGTCATTAATGTGTGCAGTATGAATCTGGAGATGATGTGGTCGAGGGGAACGTCGAGTCCTTTGAAGAGAAGGAGGTGTTGAAGATCAGGGCCCAAGGACCTGCTAAGTCCTACAACTGGAGGAATGAAAAGTACCGGTGCCCCTACTGCAGCAAGCCCAAGCCCAGGTCTGGGTTATTGGAGCATCTGATGGAACATTGCCGGGCTACATCAATCTCCAGTCATGACTACAGGATCATTGGTCAGCATTCTGCCCTCCAAAAGGTCCTGAGAAACCCTGACCTCTAGTCGTACATCATGCTGATCATCGGAAGCTGGAAGCCGTACTCATCATCAGTATATTTGATGATGTTTTACTTTTGGAAAGCTGCATCTGGGTCTGAACTGCTAGAAAACTTGCTATATTAATGTAATGTATTGTGTGTTTGAACTGGATCTGTTGTGAACTGTCTGCTACCTATTAGAATGCTATCTATATATGTGTGGCCTTATCTTTATTGGTGGTGAATGCTTCCTTCATGTTTAGTTGTTGTTTCGATGGTGCAATGATCACAAATGGCGCTTCAGTGTTGCTTGAGACATGCTGCAACACTTGTCTATGTTGTGGGCAAGTGCAACATGCTGTGCCCATGTGCCAATTATACCAAATATTGAATGTGGCAATGTTCCAAAATGGCTGTCATGAATTATAGTACATGGGGTTTAGTAAAGTTACTGATAATTGTTCATCCTCACACATTCCTTGATTGCATAATTTGAATAAGCAAAAAGATCAAATGCTCCATCATTTGAACCTATGTTGCAATTAGAGAGCAAATATTCCATCATCAAAGTGTGAAGGAATTAAATGTAAATTTAGAAGAGTAATGTAATACTAGTTAAAAATAATGTGTGCAAAAAAGGAATTTGAAATAAGATCTACTTTATTTTGTAATAAAGTTATATTACCCTACTTATTAGAATTTTGAAAATGTCACTTATTTATAAGAAAAGAAAATATAAATATTCAAAAAGATGTGTTTTATAAAAATACCTTTTGAATTTTTGGTATGTTATTATTTGAGGGGTCATGTAATTTTTATGTTATTTTTGGAGTGCTTAGGTAATTTTTATGTAAAGTGAAGGAAAAGGAAAAAATAAACAAAAGGAAAAGCATGGGCCATCCTAGCCATCTTGGAAACCTAGCTTTATAAATAAAAAATTCAAAAAAAATAAGAGGGCATTAAAAAAGTAAACAAATATAAGAGGACATTATAAATTCAAAAAAAAGCAAAAATATAGAAAGAATATTTTATAACGCCCCCCTGAGGTATAGACCGATGTTTTGACCAGTCAGTCTAGAGGGCATTATAAATTAATACAAAATTCAAAAAAAAATATAAAACCTTGGAAACCCACCTTTGTTTGTGCAATAGATCATGTGTGCCAAAGTTGATGTCATTTGGAGGTGGTCGAAAAAATGACCGCATTCCGGAGGGGCCATTTGGTCTAACTTAAGCCAGTTTTTGAAAAAATGTGATTTTTCCCACCACCTCCAAATCACATAAACTTTCTTGAACATGGTGACCCACATGTGCCAATCATGGCTATGAAAGAAAATTTGGAAAAAGAATATTTTACAATGCCCCCCTGAGGTATAGACCGATGTTTTGACCAATCAGTCTAGAGGGCATTATAAATTAATAAAAAATTCAAAAAAATATAAAACCATGGAAACCCACCTTTGTTTGTGCAATAGATCATGTGTGCCAAAGTTGAGGTCATTTGGAGGTGGTCGAAAAAATGAACGCATTCCGGAGGGGCCATTTGGTCTAACTTAAGCCAGTTTTTAAAAAAAATGTGATTTTCCCACCACCTCCAAATCACACAAACTTTCTTGAACATGGTGGCCCACATGTGCCAATCATGGCTATGAAAGAAAATTTGGAAAAAATATATTTTACAATGCCCCCCTAGGTATAGACCAATGTTTTGACCAGTCAGTCTAGAGGGCATTATAAATTAATAAAAAATTCAAAAAAATATAAAACCTTGGAAACCCACCTTTGTTTGTGCAATAGATCATGTGTGCCAAAGTTGATGTCATTTGGAGGTGGTCGAAAAAATGACCGCATTCCGGAGGGGCCATTTGGTCTTAACTTAAGCGAGTTTTTGAAAAAATGTGATTTTTCCCACCACCTCCAAATCACACAAACTTTCTTGAACATGGTGAACCACATGTGCCAATCATGTCTATGAAAGAAAATTTGGAAAAAATATATTTTACAATGCCCCCCTGAGGTATAGACCGATGTTTTGACCAGTCAGTCTAGAGGGCATTATAAATTAATAAAAAATTAATAAAAAAATATAAAACCTTTGAAACCCACCTTTGTTTGTGCAATATATCATGTGTGCCAAAGTTGAGGTCATTTGGAGGTGGTCGAAAAAATGACCGCATTCCGGAGGGGCCATTTGGTCTAACTTAAGCCAGTTTTTGAAAAAAAGTGATTTTTCCCACTACCTCCAAATCACACAAACTTTCTTGAACATGGTGACCCACATGTGCCAATCATGGCTATGCAAGAAAGGAAAAAGAATATTTTACAATGCCCCCCTGATGTATAGACCGATGTTTTGACCAGTTAGTCTAGAAGGCATTATAAAATAATAAAAAAATCAAACAATTTCAAAAAAAATTATTAGATGACTTGAAGGTCAAAACATTAACTTGTCATATACGCAAAAAAAATATGTGTATTGAACGCAAGTGAGCATGTGTATAATTTAGTGTGTGATTTCAAGATCAAATCAATACACAATGGCAATATGCCAAAAAAAATTGCCCACCTACCGGAGCAGAAGAATTCATACTCCACGGCCTGCATACGACTAAGAACCCTGCTGTGCATGGGCCAGGATGCAGGCCCGTGTGCAGAATATCTCTGCTGCTAGTAGGCCCCACGGTGCAGAGGGGACAAGAGTTAGGCAATGTACTGCCTGCAATTGATAGGAGCTTGGGAGGGGAATCGCAGCAGGGTATATAAACCGGTGCGGCGCTCTCTCTCTTGGCGAGGTGGGACTAAACTCCCACCACCCAACGGCTATGCGCTGCGATGTGCCCTGCGCGGCTCCGCCTTGGGCCCAATTCGGGCGGGCTGGCCCAGGGGAGCCTTACTCCGCTCGCTGATATGTTTTATATTTTCTTTGTTTCTTTTCTTGTTTATATTTCTAATATTTAAAATCAAGTCTCTTTTTTCTATATTATTTCTAACAGTGTTTACTAAAATTTAAAAAATATGCCAAATTCTGTTGTGTTTTATTTCATTTGTTCGTACTCTTTTGTATATTGATAATATTTACGAAATATGAACTAAAATGTTGTGTTTTAATTCAATTCTTCATTCCAATATTTCTTATCTTTATTATTTTTTAAAATATTTTTAGTTTGTAAGACAAAATGTTCTGTTTTATTTCACTTCTTCATTCTAATATTTGTTCTCTTCTTTATATTTGAAATATTTCCAAAATGTAAGATAATATGTTGTCTTTTATTGCACTTATTCATTCAATTTTTTTTTCTGTTTTCCATATTCTCCTCTTTTCTTTGTTCGGACAGTTATAAATTTAAATAATGTATGATATATTATTCTCTCATATTTCACTTTTTATGGTTGTCTTTCCTAATTATAAATTTTATTTTCTGTTTCATACTTGAAATATTATTAAATCAAATATAGTTGGGACAATCGCATGTATGCCTCCACTTGCACCATGTACTACAAGCAGGTTCTTCTTGTCGGTCTCACCAATTGATACCAAACTTTTATGCACACCCTACGATGACCATAGCAAGCATGCCTGGCAACTACCGTTCATTTCCGACACTCTATGCATCTTGTAGGCGTTTTGCGGTGATAAAACCCTAGAACACTGCCGCGGCGTGACGCAACGTGTGTTTTGTGTCCGAACTCGTGCACACCTTGCCTGGGGGCACATTGGCCATGCTCACATGCTCCCAAAAGTTGGGGTCATCTCATGCATGCCCCCACATGCACCATGTACAAGCCGGACCATTCGGGTCTGCCGGAGGGCAAGTTTGGAAGAGGTTTTCCTTGACGGTCCCACCAAAAGATCCCAAACTTTTTGCACACCGTACCATGACCATGGCATGCATGTGGTAGTAGAATTCATACACCACGGCCTCATTTTTGTTCAAATCCAATTAATATCCATGTGTATTACATGTAAGTGAGCATGTGTAAATTTTATTAGATGACTTGAAGGTCAAAACATTAACTTGTCATGTATGCACAAAAAAATTGTGTATTGAATGCAAGTGAGCATGTGTATAATTTAGTGTGTGATTTGAAGATCAATACACATGGCAATATGCCAAAAAAAGTGCCCACCTACCAGAGCAGGAGAATTCATACTCCACAGCTTGCATACGACTAGGAACCCTGCGGTGCATGGGCCAGGATGCAGGCCCGTGGGGCAGAATATCTCTGCTGCTAGTAGGCCCCACGGGGCAGAGGGGACGAGAGTTAGGCAATGTACTGCCTGCAATTGATAGGAGCTTGTGAGTGGAGTCGCAGCCGGGTATATAAACCGGTGCGGCGCTCCCTCGCTTGGCGAGGTGGAACTAAACTCCCACCACGCAACGGCTGTGCACTGCGATGTGCCCTGCGCGGCTCCGCCTTGGGCCCAATTCGGGCGGGCTGGCCCAGGGCAGCCTTACCCGCGCGCTGATATGTTTTATATTTTCTTTGTTTCTTTTCTTGTTTATATTTCTAATATTTAAAATCAAATCTCTTTTTTCTATATTATTTCTGAAAGTGTTTACTGAAATTTAAAAAATAAGCCAAATTATGTTGTGTTTTATTTCATTTGTTCGTTCTCTTTTGTATATTGATAATATTTACGAAATATAAACTAAAATGGTGTGTTTTATTTTAATTGTTAATTCTAATATTTCTTATCTTTATTATTTTTGAAATATTTTTAATTTGTAAGATAAAATGTTCTGTTTTATTTCACTTCTTCATTCTAATATTTGTTCTCTTCTTTATATTCGAAATATTTCCAAAATGTAAGATTATATGTTATGTTCTATTGCACTTCTTCATTATTTCAATTCTTCATTCCAAATTATAAATTTTATTTTCTGTTTGATACTTGAAATATTATTAAATCAAATGTAGTTGGGACAGTCGCATGCATACCTCCACATGCACCATGTACTAGGAGCAGGTTTATCTTCTCGGTCTCACCAATTCAGATCAAACTGTATGCACATCCTAGGATGACCATGGCAAGCATGCATGACGAGTATCATTCATTTCCAAAACTCGATGCATTTTCTAGGGTTTTTCCGGCGACAAAACCCTACAACACTGCCCCCACGTGACGCAACGTGTGTTTTGTGTCCGAACTCGTGCACACCTTGCTTGGGGGGCACATTGGCCATGCTAACATGCTCCCAAACGTTGGGGTCATCTCATGCATGCCCCCACATGCACTATGTACAAGCAGGACCATTCGGGTCTGCCGGAGATCAGGTCTGAAATTGGTTTTCCTTAACGGTCCCACCAAATGGTCCCAAACTTCATGCATACCCTACGATGACCATGGCATGCATGCGTGACAAGTATCGTTCATTTGCGACACTCAGTGCATTTTCTAGGGTTTTCCGGCGAAAAAACCCTACAACACTACCCCCACGTGACGCAACGTGCGTTTTGTGTCCGAATTCGTGCACACCTTGCCTGGGGGACCACATTGGCCAAGCCCACAAGCTCCCAAAAGTTGGGGTCATCTCATGCATGCTTCCACATGCACCATGTTCAAGCAGGACCATTCGGGTATGCCGGAGGTCAGGTCTGAAATTGGTTTTCCTTGACGGTCCCACCAAATGAACCCAAACTTCATGCATACCCTGCGATGACCATGGCTTGCATGCATGACAAGTATCGTTCATTTGCGACACTTGATGCAATTTCTAGGGTTTTCTGGCGACAAAACCCTACAACACTGGCCCCACGTGACGCAACGTGCGTTTTGTGTCCGAATTCGTGCACACCTTTCCTGGGGGACCACATTGGCCAAGCCCACATGCTCCCAAAAGTTGGGGTCATCTCATGCATGCTTCCACATGCACCATGTACAAGCAGGATCATCCGGGTATGCCGGAGGGCAGGTCTGAAAGTGATTTATGCGTAACCTACGATCTCACGAAATGATCCCAAACTTAATCCTTAACCTACGATGACCATGGCATGCATGCATGACAAGTATCGTTCATTTCCGACACTCGATGCATGTATAATATTGTAGAAATGATAGAGATACTATAAATATTGTTGAACATATACAAGTATACAATAACTAATACATGTCACAAAGAGGTTTTTAGGGATGAACCAATGATATTTATTTTGAGGGAAGAAACAATGCAGGTACGTGGGCCGGCCCAGACCGCAAATAAGTGTCGGGTCCATATTATGGAGCCCACAACGCTGCTTTCCATGCACGTCGATCACACGCACGTCGATCACGGGAGTAGTTGTCGTTCTGTTACACAATTCTGGGATCGTGCTAATCCATATGTTTCTAATCCCTACGATTGAGGAGCACGTTCAGCCTCGGTTCAACAGAGGAAAATATAGATCGCGAGATTGGCCACAGGGAAGTTACGACGACCTAGGCGTCGACCTCGTATATAATCTCCTCCTCCTCGCACATGTCGTCGACTAGATCGACTCCTGCTGGCGAGGCATCGACAGCTCCATCCGCCGCA
The DNA here is from genome assembly GCF_056163025.1 of Triticum urartu. Lineage (NCBI taxonomy): Eukaryota > Viridiplantae > Streptophyta > Magnoliopsida > Poales > Poaceae > Triticum > Triticum urartu. The sequence goes on along the minus strand of NC_141879.1, from coordinate 142,550,659 downwards.
TCCCACACGCCACAAAAACCCCGAGAAGATCAAGGTCGTCCGCACGTGCAGGCCGACCTCGACGAACTATGTCGAGAATGCATCGCCGACTTCTTTCATCTTCGTCGACTGATCAAGTAAAATTGTCCTCCTTCCCTCGCGCCTTCATAGCAAGCTACTTCCTCCGTCTCATTGCTTTGATGGACTTAGGTTTACCACATATTTTCAACTAGTATGAACTCGACTAGATGCGTTCTGACCAGATGGCGTAGATGAAAACATTCTTTGGTTCTTTCATAGCATGGTAGAATAAGATGTTGTTTCTCGAGAAGCATGATGCAATACATTTTTTGTCACAAGATCCAATTATATTTTTGTCACACGATCCAATTATATTGTTGTGCACATAGAACATTAAAGAGTTATTAACATTAGATGTTGATGAACCTCAAATAGGTACCATTGCTATAGACTCTAGTTTATTTACAGCTGAACAATTTGTCACCCTGTTAGTAAGACAACCAGATGAATAAGTAACAGTTTACCATATTAAATTTATTGATTATATAATTTATATGATACTCAAAGAACTTGATCAGATGCAAGTAAATTCAATTACCAATTGTAGTTATTTTTTTATTGCCTCATGTCAGCACACACTTGGCTGCATGTTGCAGTATACATGGTGATAGTTTTGTATTTCCATTAGTGTTATTTTTGCATTAGTGTTAGCTACTGCCAGAAAGTTTTATATTTTTGCATGCCTATTGTTATTTTTGCTTTAGTGTTAGCTAATGTCACGAAGTTATATATTTTCTTTCAGCAGGATGGACGAGCTGAATGGAGAAATAGTATGCGCAGTTGAGAAATGGTGCAAGCTTGTTGCAGATCTATCAAGCGGTCAACGCGCTAGAGTGGCTGATACATCATTGCGCAGCATGCTGCAAATACCATCTATTAAGATGCGTACCCTGCTGATTAGGTATATGATTGAGAATTTTCAGGCCAGCACGGGCAGATTCATTATACAAGAGCAGGTTGGGGAGGTGACTCTCGGTGCGGTCGACGTCGAGTGCATCTTTAACCTCGAGAACCAAGGACTGTCCTCTTCGGACATTCTGACTGAAGAAGGCGAGGACATGAAGGAGCGGGTTCCGCCACAATTTCTCAGTAAGACATCAGAAAACATAGTGATAGATAATCTCATTGAGGACATAATTAAAAGTAAAGCCACCGACGACGATTTCCTTCGCAAAGTAGTGCTGGTCCTGCTAGGAACAATTATTGCTCCCATGTCGAGCAAGATTGTGCCAAAGCAGTACTACGCTTTGGTCTACGATGTGAAACGTATTTCAAAGATTAACTGGAATGCCTTCACCATGCGTGTTCTCCTTGATTGCCTTCGCATAGTGAAGAAAGGCAAACACCTCCGCCAATGGCCGAAAGGCAATTTGGCTCTCTTGCAGGTACACATATCAGACCTGTTGCATAATGTCAATTATCATATCATTGCAATTTTATGTGATGTATTTTACTAACTCTAAATCCTTATATATTTTTGTTGTAGTACTTGTACTAGGAGAAGGTGCAACCGGTCGAAGGCGAATGCGCATATAATCCCAACTTGTCCATACAACCTCTTATGAGGAACTGGACAGAAGGTGCAGCCACTAGGAGAGATAGGTTCGACTATGATAATGGGCGCGGCCGTGGTAACGTAAGTGTAAGTCATTGTGTTTCGTCTTTCTTAAATGTTTTGTAACTTAATACTATTTGTTTTTTATTCATCACATGTACTTCAATATCGCATGCAGATCGAAAATAATATCACACAGGAGTATAGGGCTCAGGAGCCCAACATCCCAAATAATGTGCCTACCATGAAGCCAAAAACCAAGCCTACAACTGGAAACGCAAAGAAGTCGACGACGGCCGCATTGTTGGAAGATTTGATGGAGCTTCTAATGAAGTGGTGCATGGACTTCATACACACCGAGATGAGCAAATCCCTGATCAAGTTGCTGAGATATCACACCCAAACTTTATAGTTTACAGTATGTTTGCTGTTTTAAACCATCCTACCATTATTAAGTTTATATTTCTATTGCAGAGGTTGTTGGAGAAGTTGAACAAAGAAGGTGTCATGTACAAGCTGGCTGCTGCCGTGCCATCCACGGAGAATGATCCGGACAAAGTGGATTCGTTCGAGAATGGTCCATATGAAAAGAAGGAATTCGTGTACAAGGAAGACATGGACAGTGATGGACAGCCGATCATTGACATGATGCAGCCTGATATAGTGCTTCCCGACCATAAAACCGTACCTGAGGTACTATGTATTTATCTTTCTGTCTATAATTTTCTCATTTAATTTTTTTCATCCAGAAATGTTCACACGATTTAGTTTGCGAAATAGAAAACCCCACCGAAGCTGAATGGACACAAGGAAGCTTCACCTGTTAAGCGTAATGATGTATGTGGGGGTACACCGGAAAACCCTTGGGTGGTTGGTACTTCTACTCTAGCACCTTCATCGGACATAGACATTTGTCCATCTTCTGTCAGCAAGTTCATGGCTAAGGGAATGGAAAAAAGGGTGCAACAATCGATAAGGATGAGGAGGTTATGTCCGGTAAGCGGAAGCGGACCGTTCCCAAGAAATTTGAATCCCCCTACGTGTTGGAAATATGCCCTAGAGGCAATAATAAAATGGTTATTATTATATTTCTTTGTTCATGATAATTGACTATTGTTCATGCTATAATTGTGTTATCCGGAAATCGTAATACATGTGTGAATACATAGACCACAACACGTCCCTAGTGAGCCTCTAGTTGACTAGCTCGTTGATCAAAAGATAGTCATGGTTTCCTGACTATGGACATTAGATGTCATTGATAACGGGATCACATCATTAGGAGAATGATGTGATGGACAAGACCCAATCCTAAGCTTAGCTCAAAGATCGTGTAGTTCGTTTGCTGTAGCTTTTCTGAATGTCAAGTATCATTTCCTTAGACCATGAGATTGTGCAACTCCCGGATACCGTAGGAGTGCCTTGGGTGTGCCAAACGTCACAACGTAACTGGGTGACTATAAAGGTACATTACAGGTATCTTCGAAAGTGTCTGTTGGGTTGGCACGAATCGAGATTGGGATTTGTCACTCCGTATGACGGAGAGGTATCTCTGGGCCCACTCGGTAATGCATCATCATAATGAGCTCAATGTGATCAAGTGGTTGATCATGGGATCATGCATTACGGTACGAGTAAAGTGACTTGCCGGTAATGAGACTGAACAAGGTATTGGGATACCGACGATCGAGTCTCGGGCAAGTAACGTACCGATTGACAAAGGGAATTGTATACGGATTGATTGAATCCTCGACATCGTGGTTCATCCGATGAGATCATCGTGGAGCATGTGGGAGCCAACATGGGTATCCAGATCCCGTTGTTTGTTATTGACTGGAGAGTCGTCTCGGTCATGTATGCATGTCTCCCGAACCCGTAGGGTCTACACACTTAAGGTTCGGTGATGCTAGGGTTGTTAGGAAGACTTGTATGTGATTACCGAATGTTGTTCGGAGTCCCGGATGAGATCCCAGACGTCAAGAGGAGTTCTGGAATGGTTCGGAGGTAAAGATTTATATATGGGAAGTTGACATACGGTCGCCGGAAAGGTTCAGGAGCATATTGGTATTGTACCGGGGCCACCGGAGGGGTTCCGGGGGTCCACCGGGAGGGGCCACCTCTTCCGGAGGGCCTTATGGGCTGTATGGAGAAGGGAACCAGCCCAAGTGGGCTGGGGCGCCACACCCCCCTAGGGCCCATGCGCCTAGGGTTGGGGGGAAACCCTAAAGGGGGCGCCCCCTTGCTTGGGGGGCAAGCCCCCCTCCCCTTGGCCGCCGCCCCCCCTCTAGATCTCATCTAGAGGGGGGAGGCCCCCTTCGCCCTTCCCCTATAAATAGAGGGGTGAGGGGAGGGCTGCTTACAACATCCAAGGCGCAGCCCCTCCCCTCCCCAACACCTCTCCTCCTCCATAAGAGCTTGGCGAAGCCATGCCGGAGTACTGCAGCTTCACCACCACCACGCTGTCGTGCTGCTGTTGGAGCCCTCTTCCTCAACCTCTCCCTCCTCCTTGCTGGATCAAGGCGTGAGAGACGTCCTCACTCCGTACGTGTGTTGAACGCGGTGGTGCCGTCCGTTCGGCGCTAGGATCTTCGGTGATTTGGATCACGATGAGTACGACTCCATCAACCCTGTTCTCTTGAACGCTTCCGCTCGTGATCTACAAGGGTATGTAGATGCACTCCTCTCTCCCTCGTTGCTAGATGACTCCATAGATTGATCTTGGTGATGCATAGAAAATTTTAAAATTCTGCTACGTTCCCCAACAGTGGTATCAGAGCCAGGTTTATGCGTAGTTACTATGCACGAGTAGAACACAAAGCAGTTGTGGGCGTCGATATTGTCAATTTGCTTGCCGTTACTAGTCTTATATTGATTCGGCGGCATCGTGGGATGAAGCGGCCTGGACCAACCTTACACGTACGCTTACGTGAGACCGGTTCCACCGACTGACATGCACTAGTTGCATAAGGTGGCTGGCGGGTGTCTGTCTCTCCCACTTTAGTCGGATCGGATTCGATGAACAGGGTCCTTATGAAGGGTAAATAGAAATTGGCAATTCACGTTGTGGTTTTGGCGTAGGTAAGAAACCTTCTTGCTAGAAACCTATAGCAGCCACGTAAAAACTTGCAACAACAATTAGAGGACGTCTAACTTGTTTTTGCAGCAAGTGTTTTGTGATGTGATATGGCCAAAGGATGTGATGAATGATATATGTGATGTATGAGATGATCATGTTCTTGTAATAGGAATCACGACTTGCATGTCAATGAGTATGACAACCGACAGGAGCCATAGGAGTTGTCTTTATTTATTTATGACCTGTGTGTCAACATAAACGTCATGTAATTACTTTACTTCATTGCTAAAGCGTTAGCCATAGTAGTAGAAGTAATAGATGACGAGACAACTTCAAGAAAACACGATGATGGAGATCATGATGATGGAGATCATGGTGTCATGCCGGTGACAACGATGATCATGGAGCCCCGAAGATGGAGATCAAAAGGAGCAAATGATATTGGCCATATCATGTAACTATTTGATTGCATGTGATGTTTATCATGTTTTACATCTTATTTGCTTAGAACGATGGTAGCTTAAATAAGATGATCCCTCGCAATAATTTCAAGAAAGTGTTCCCCCTAACTGTGCACCGTCGGGAAGGTTCGTTGTTTCGAAGCACCACGTAATGATCGGGTGTGATAGATTCTAAAGTTCGAATACAACGGGTGTAAGCCAAATTTACACACGCAATACACTTAGGTTGACTTGACGAGCCTAGCATGTACAGACATGGCCTCGGAACACGGAAGACTGAAAGGTCGAGCATGAGTCGTATAGAAGATACGATCAACATGAAGATGTTCACCGATGTTGGCTAGTCCGTCTCACGTGATGATCGGACACGGCCTAGTTAACTCGGATCATGTTTCACTTAGATGACTGGAGGGATGTCTATCTGAGTGGGAGTTCATTGAGTAATTTGATTAGATGAACTTAATTATCATGAACTTAGTCTAAAATCTTTACAATATGTCTTGTAGATCAAATGGCCCACGCTGTCCTTAACTTCTACGCGTTCCTAGAGAAAACCAAGCTAAAAGACGATGGCAGCAACTATACGGACTGGGTCCGGAACCTGAGGATCATCCTCATAGCTGCCAAGAAAGATTATGTCCTAGAAGCACCGCTAGGTGACGCACCCGTCCCACAGAACCAAGACGTTATGAACGCTTGGCAGTCACGTGCTGATGATTACTCCCTCGTTCAGTGTGGCATGCTTTACATCTTAGAACCGGGGCTCCAAGAGCGTTTTGAGAGACACAGAGCATATGAGATGTTCGAAGAGCTGAAAATGGTTTTTCAAGCTCATGCCCGGTTCGAGAGATATGAAGTCTCCGACAAGTTCTTCAGCTGTAAGATGGAGGAAAATAGTTCTGTCAATGAGCACATACTCAAAATGTCTGGGTTGCATAACCGCTTGACTCGGCTGGGAGTTAATCTCCCGGATGACGCGGTCATTGACAGAATCCTTCAGTTGCTTCCACCGAGCTACAAGAGCTTTGTAATGAACTTCAATATGCAAGGGATGGAAAAGACCATTCCTGAGGTATATTCAATGCTGGAATCAGCAGAGGTAGAAGTCAAAAAGGAACATCAAGTGTTGATGGTGAATAAAACTACTAAGTTCAAGAAAGGCAAGGGTAAGAAGAACTTCAAGAAGGACGGCAAGGGAGTTGCCGCGCCCGGTAAGAAAGCTGCCGGGAAGAAGCCAAATAATGGACCCAAGCCCGAGACTGAGTGCTTTTATTTCAAGGGAAGTGGTCACTGGAAGCGGAACTCCCCCAAATACTTAGCGGACAAGAAGGTTGGCAACACGAAAGGTATATGTGATATACATGTAATTGATGTGTACCTTACCAGTACTCGTAGTAGCTCCTGAGTATTTGATACCGGTGCGGTTGCTCACATTTGTAACTCAAAGCAGGAGCTGCGGAATAAGCAGAGACCGGCGAAGGACGAGGTGACGATGCGCGTCGGGAATGGTTCCAAGGTCGATGTGATTGCCGTCGGCACGTTGCCTCTACATTTACCTACGGGATTAGTTTTAAACCTCAATAATTGTTATTTAGTGCCAGCTTTGAGCATGAACATTGTATCAGGGTCTCATTTAATTCGAGATGGCTACTCATTTAAATCCGAGAATAATGGTTGTTCTATTTATATGAGAGATATGTTTTATGGTCATGCTCCGATGGTGAATGGTTTATTCTTAATGAATCTCGAGCGTAATGCTACACATATTCATAGTGTGAATACCAAAAGATGTAAGGTTGATAATGATAGTCCCACATACTTGTGGTACTGCCGCCTTGGTCACATAGGTGTCAAACGCATGAAGAAGCTCCATGCAGATGGACTTTTAGAGTCTCTTGATTACGAATCATTTGACATGTGCGAACCATGCCTCATGGGTAAAATGACCAAGACTCCGTTCTCAGGAACAATGGAGCGAGCAACCAACTTATTGGAAATCATACATACTGATGTGTGCGGTCCAATGAGTGTTGAGGCTCGCGGTGGCTATCGTTATGTTCTCACCCTCACTGATGACTTGAGTATATATGGGTATGTCTACTTAATGAAACACAAGTCTGAGACCTTTGAAAAGTTCAAGGAATTTCAGAGTGAGGTTGAGAATCAACGTGACAAGAAAATCAAGTTCTTGCGATCAGATCGTGGGGGAGAATACTTGAGTCACGAATTTGGCACACACTTAAGAAAATGTGGAATAGTTTCACAACTCACGCCGCCTGGAACACCTCAGCGTAATGGTGTGTCCGAACGTCGTAACCGCACTCTATTGGATATGGTGCGATCTATGATGTCTCTTACCGATTTACCGCTGTCATTTTGGGGCTATGCTTTAGAGACTGTCGCATTCACTTTAAATAGGGCTCCGTCGAAATCCGTTGAGACGACACCGTACGAATTATGGTTTGGGAAGAAACCTAAGCTATCGTTTCTAAAAGTTTGGGGATGCGATGCTTATGTCAAGAAACTTCAACCTGAAAAGCTCGAACCCAAGTCGGAAAAATGCATCTTCATAGGATACCCTAAAGAAACTGTTGGGTATACCTTCTACCTCAGATCCGAAGGCAAGATCTTTGTTGCCAAGAATGGGTCCTTTCTAGAGAAAGATTTTCTCTCGAAATAAATAAGTGGGAGGAAAGTAGAACTTGATGAAGTATTGCCTCTTGAACCGGTAAGTGGCGCAGCTCAAGAAAATGTTCCTGAGGTGCCTGCACCGACTAGAGAGGAAGTTAATGATGATGATCATGAAACTTCAGATCAAGTTACTACTGAACTTTGTAGGTCCACGAGGACACGTTCCGCACCAGAGTGGTACGGCAACCCTGTCTTGGAAATCATGTTGTTAGACAACGGTGAACCTTCGAACTATGAAGAAGCGATGGCGGGCCCGGATTCCGACAAATGGCTGGAAGCCATGAAATCTGAGATAGGATCCATGTATGAAAACAAAGTATGGACTTTGACTGACTTGCCCGATGATCGGAGAGCCATAGAAAATAAATGGATCTTTAAGAAGAAGACAGACGCGGATGGTAATGTGACCATCTATAAAGCTCGGCTTGTCGCTAAGGGTTATCAACAAGTTCAAGGGGTTGACTACGATGAGACTTTCTCACCCGTAGCGAAGCTAAAGTCCATCCGAATCATGTTAGCAATTGCCGCATTCTATGATTATGAGATATGGCAAATGGACGTCAAAACGGCATTCCTTAACGGTTTCCTTAAGAAAGAACTATATATGATGCAGCCGGAAGGTTTTGTAGATCCTAAGAATGCTGACAAAGTGTGCAAGCTCCAACGCTCAATTTATGGGCTGGTGCAAGCATCTCAGAGTTGGAACATTCGTTTTGATGAGATGATCAAAGCGTTTGGGTTTATGCAGACTTATGGAGAAGCCTGCATTTACAATAAAGTGAGTGGGAGCTCTGTAGCATTTCTCATATTATATGTGGATGACATACTGTTGATGGGAAATGATATAGAATTCTTGGAAAGCATAAAGGCCTACTTGAACAAGTGTTTTTCAATGAAGGACCTTGGAGAAGCTGCTTATATATCAGGCATCAAGATCTATAGAGATAGATCGAGACGCCTCATTGGTCTTTCACAAAGTACGTACCTTGACAAGATATTGAAGAAGTTCAAAATGGATCAGTCAAAGAAGGGGTTCTTGCCTGTATTGCAAGGTACGAGATTGAGCACGGCTCAATGCCCGACCATGGCAGAAGATAGAGAAAAGATGAGTGTCGTCCCCTATGCCTCGGCCATAGGGTCTATCATGTATGCTATGCTGTGTACCAGACCTGATGTAAACCTTGCCGTAAGTTTGGTAGGAAGGTACCAAAGTAATCCCGGCATGGAACACTGGACAGCGGTCAAGAATATCCTGAAGTACCTCAAAAGGACCAAGGAAATGTTTCTCGTTTATGGAGGTGACGAAGAGCTCGTCGTAAAGGGTTACGTCGATGCTAGCTTCGACACAGATCTGGATGACTCTAAGTCACAAACCGGACACGTGTATATTTTGAATGGTGGGGCAGTAAGCTGGTGCAGTTGCAAGCAAAGCGTTGTGGCGGGATCTACATGTGAAGCGGAGTACATGGCAGCCTCAGAGGTAGCACAAGAAGCAGTCTGGGTGAAGGAGTTTATTACCGACCTAGGAGTCATACCCAATGCGTCGGGCCCGATGACTCTCTTCTGTGACAACACTGGAGCTATTGCCCTTGCCAAGGAGCCCAGGTTTCACAGGAAGACCAGGCATATCAAGCGTCGCTTCAACTCCATTCGTGAAAGTGTTCAAAATGGAGACATAGAGATTTGTAAAGTACATACGGACCTGAATGTAGCAGATCCGTTGACTAAACCTCTCCCTAGAGCAAAACATGATCAACACCAGAACTGCATGGGTGTTCGATTCATCACAATGTAACTAGAATATTGACTCTAGTGCAAGTGGGAGACTGTTGGAAATATGCCCTAGAGGCAATAATAAAATGTTTATTATTATATTTATTTGTTCATGATAATTGTCTATTGTTCATGCTATAATTTTGTTATCCAGAAATCGTAATACATGTGTGAATACATAGACCACAACACGTCCCTAGTGAGCCTCTAGTTGACTAGCTCGTTGATCAAAAGATAGTCATGGTTTCCTGACTATGGACATTAGATGTCATTGATAACGGGATCACATCATTAGGAGAATGATGTGATGGACAAGACCCAATCCTAAGCTTAGCTCAAAGATCGTGTAGTTCGTTTGCTGTAGCTTTTCTGAATGTCAAGTATCATTTCCTTAGACCATGAGATTGTGCAACTCCCGGATACCGTAGGAGTGCCTTGGGTGTGCCAAACGTCACAACGTAACTGGGTGACTATAAAAGTACATTACAGGTATCTTTGAAAGTGTCTATTGGGTTGGCACGAATCGAGACTGGGATTTGTCACTCCGTATGACGGAGAGGTATCTCTGGGCCCACTCGGTAATGCATCATCATAATGAGCTCAATGTGATCAAGTGGTTGATCACGGGATCATGCATTACGGTACGAGTAAAGTGACTTGCCGGTAATGAGACTGAACAAGGTATTGGGATACCGACGATCGAGTCTTGGGCAAGTAACGTACCGATTGACAAAGGGAATTGTATACGGATTGATTGAATCCTCGACATCGTGGTTCATCCGATGAGATCATCGTGGAGCATGTGGGAGCCAACATGGGTATCCAGATCCCGCTGTTGGTTATTGACCTGAGAGTCGTCTCGGTCATGTCTGCACGTCTCCCGAACCCGTAGGATCTACACACTTAAGGTTCGGTGACTCTAGGGTTGTTAGGAAGACTTGTATGTGATTACCGAATGTTGTTTGGAGTCCCAGATGAGATCCCGGACGTCACGAGGAGTTCCAGAATGGTCCAGAGGTAAAGATTTATATATGGGAAGTTGTCATACGGTCGCCGGAAAGGTTCGGGGGCATATCGGTATTGTACCGGGGCCACCGGAGGGGTTCCGGGGGTCCACCGGGAGGGGCCACGTCTTCCGGAGGGCCTTATGGGCTGTATGGAGAAGGGAACCAGCCCAAGTGGGCTGGGGCGCCACACCCCCTAGGGCCCATGCGCCTAGGGTTGGGTGGAAACCCTAAAGAGGGCGCCCCCTTGCTTGGGGGGCAAGCCCCCCTCCCCTTGGCCGCCGCCCCCCCCCCCCCTCTAGATCTCATCTAGAGGGGGCCGGCCCCCTTCCCCCTTCCCCTATAAATAGAGGGGTGAGGGGAGGGCTGCTTACAACATCCAAGGCGCAGCCCCTCCCCTCCCCAACACCTCTCCTCCTCCATAAGAGCTTGGCGAAGCCCTGCCGGAGTACTGCAGCTTCACCACCACCACGCCGTCGTGCTGCTGTTGGAGCCCTCTTCCTCAACCTCTCCCTCCTCCTTGCTAGATCAAGGCGCGGGAGACGTCCTCGCTCCGTACGTGTGTTGAACGCGGAGGTGCCGTCCGTTCGGCGCTAGGATCTTCGGTGATTTGGATCACGACGAGTACGACTCCATCAACCCCGTTCTCTTGAAAGCTTCCGCTCGTGATCTACAAGGGTATGTAGATGCACTCCTCTCTCCCTCATTGCTAGATGACTCCATAGATTGATCTTGGTGATGCGTAGAAAATTTTAAAATTCTGCTACGTTCCCCAACACTACGCACTTGACAAGACCGGCAGGCGTACCAGCCGTGGTCAGAGAACCTCTGGTACTAGTACTGCTACTAGATGTATCGTAACTAACATTCTTAATTTTTTTATTTACTACCAATGCATATGATCACCATTGTTGACGTTCATATTATTTCATGCAGCTCTATTTTCGAACAATAATGTGCCGGAGGTTGTGGCAGATGAGTTGACGCCGGAAATAATTGATGCAGCTGTTTCATTTGTCGAGTTAGCTTCTAGCACTGAGAAGAACAAGAACAAAAAAAATTACTACAGTGAAGGCCGTGGCATAACTCTGACTTCCGAAAGGATTCTATCGATACTAGCTCACAGATGGTTGTCGGACGATGTAAGTACTACTTGCATGTCCTGTTTTTAAAATGCTCAAAAATCTATGTCTCTACTCTCAACATGTAATGCGCTGATATTCTATGCAGGTTATTGATGCTTATATGGGACATTTGGAGTTGCGTGTTGGTCATGATCGTTACCTCTGTCCAGCGTGGAGGTCCAAATTCCTTGTAGATCGTGCTATCGCACGTGACGATCCATTGCCATCGAGCTGCAACATGGATAGTGCTCTGACCAAAGCTGGGGCAGTTAATAGAGTCACCAAAGAGTATACTGGGCGTGATAAGGTACGTAATGTTTGTGATTCATCACTACAGGATAGTTCATCAAGTATTTCTTTTGATCCGTAATGGTTTTTGCACTGTAGACGTATATCGCGTTGAATATCGACAATAGCCACTGGATGACCGTGGTCATGCACATGATCAAGAAAGAATTCCAAGCTCTCGATTCGCTCTATCCTTTGGACCTGACTGAGAGGACTGTTAAAGCACTGGTAATGTAACCAACATTTGTACCATTGCTCTTACATATTGTTTATGATTGTTCTTTAACACTATCCTCTTTATAGAGAATGGCTATAGCACACGATATGCGTCAGGCAAATCTTATTACACCAGGAAAATATCCGGACGTAAGTAAGTGACCTATCAAGGAGTATGACATACCCCAGCAAGAGGATGGGTGAGTTAATAGGACATCATGCACAATCAAACAACAACACACATGTTTGTATTGCCCACCGCTAATGTTTGCATATGTACCAGGAACTCTTGTGGCCTTTTTGTCACAGAATGTCTAGAACATTGGGACGGGGACAAAATCACCCGCAAATTTACATAGGTATGCTGTTATTTTCGTTTGTAGACTAGCTACTATGGTGGTGTAGCAACTTCGGTTCATGTAACCTTTATGTCATTTTTTGCAGGCCACCGTTGACGCAAGGAGAAGACGTTTTGTCGCAGATTTGATTATGTCACCTTCAAACTCGATGGAGTGTGTGAAGAACAAAATTCGCGAAATCGCAAGCAAAAGGCGCGCCTGAAGAATTCATGCGGCATGCAAGATTGAAGTTTTAGTGGTTTGGATTTAGTCCGGTCGAAGGTTTCGACGGCATGATTATCTTAGGGGTTCTATCATTTTTATGTAATAAACAGGGCACATGCATGTGTATGTGTCTGTCAGACAATTCGCTCGTACAAGACAATTCGGTCATAAAATTCGCTCGGAGAAGACAATTTGGTCGTACCAATAAAGTTTTGGCTTCACTTATCAATTGTTCTTGCTTAATATTTTTCTCCTTCTCCAATTTTTTATAATTGTATTTTTCACGGCTTCACTTATCAAGTGTTCTTGCTTAATATTTTTCTCCTTCTCCAATTTTTTATAATAGTCTATTTTTCTCTTCAACTGCTCTCGTAAGTTTCATATTAAAATTTTCACAATCTTAACTTTTTTTAAAAGTCTACCAAGCTTAGCATTCTGCCTTAGCTATCTGCATGTCATCATCTTGCATAATCTCCTAGTAATTCCCCCTCATCACATTATTATGAAAAGTAGTCATGGTAGATAAGTAAATATATCGAGCCAAAATGTAATATTACACTCATCAAAATTAGTCATGTCAGCTCGTTGGCTCTATCGCGTGTTATCAGGCACCATGTTTTTCTAGTATGTTTTACAAACCCGTCATTTTTTTATTATATGTATAATTAACTTTTTCTGTACTCACCATAATGCCAGGCACGGCCCATCTAACCACGTGAGGGGCCCCACAGGCGGGCTATCTTCCCGGCAGCGCTACACCAGCCCATTTTGCCAGGTTCACATCGATCTTTCCCCTTTTCTCGTTTCCCTTTCCAAATCCCTAGCCCTCCCTCTCTATTTGCGCCTCCAAATCTCGACGGCGAAAGCATGACAGCGAGCTGGGCGTCGGGCGGCGGCGGCTACGGCGAGAAGAGCGGTGGCGACCGCAAGTTAGGTCAAACCCTGGGTCCTGCAAGCAGGTGGGCCAGATTTAGTGGCACAGGAGGTAGCGGCGGCGGATCTAGTGGAACAGGGGACGGGGGTTTCGTGGGTGGCGGCGGGCCGGGAGAACCCACGGCTAGGGTTTCTTTAGTGCTACACTTTGGTGGCAAAAAGGTAAGTTCTTTACCATTGTTCTTTACATCCCAGCATTATCGCCCATAATTCATCACCTGTGGCCATGACAAGCTCCATCTTTGTGGTCATTAGGAAACTCCTAGTGGACGTGTCTGCATAGATGCAGACAATTTTGGCAGCGCACTCGGGGGATGTGTGTTTCAGGTTAGTCTACTGAGCATGATCTTCAAACTAGTACTGCTATTGCGGTCAAGCTGCAAAAAACTTCAGTGTTTAACGCTTGCAGCGACAAGTTCAGTTATAAAATGACTTGAATTACTCATGATTTATTTAGGATGATATCACTTCTGAGTATGTTGAATGGGTTGATGGGGAGTGGGATAGCAAAGCAAAGTCAGTCATTAAGTATCTTGCCATGAAGAACAAGAAACTGGAGACTAAGATTACAGAATATGAAGCTGAAATTAAAAGGAATGAGAAAGAAAAGAGGGCAATGGTTAAGATGCACAAGGAGATATTGCTCTATAGGGATAGGATTTTAGGATTTGGAGGTCTTCTGTATCTTGGCCTGCTTGCCATTATGATTGCTGTCATAGTTAGCAAGTAGATTGTTCATAAAGTTATTGACATCATTGTAATTGACATGATGCAATGATGCTGAATTATTTGCTATTCAGTTTATGGGCAAAGTGTAACAGAGATTGCAGCATAAATAACATGGGGCCATCATGATTGGTAGACAGTGCACTTTTGGCATGTTCTATATTTGGCAGACAATGCACTTTCGGCATGTCGTGTATTTGACATACAATGCACTTTTGGCATGTTCTATATTTGGTATGTGATGCACATGGGCACATCACCTAGCAACACTACTGATTTATGTAGCAGACTAGTTCATTGTCTTGTTGCAACATAGGAGCAACATCTAGCAGCTTCCATGCAACACTGAAGCAAAGCAACAATACATATTCAATAATCAGAAATTTAACTCAACTTGGCACTTAGGGTGAGCAGTAGATATTCAGTTCTTCAGCCACAAAGAACCCGATCAAACCGTACCGATTGCATAACTTATATGCTTACATATAAAAGCATACCTAACCAACATCAAACCCAAAATAATGTTAACTTATATGCTGAAACATATAACAGCATACCTAACTTAAGATAACCAGCAGCTTCCTCCTCCTTCAGCAACTGTGCCCATCTTCACTTCTTCAGAAATTTGAGGCGGCGTGAGCGGCGCACCACACACGGAGAAGCCTTCTTCTTGACCACCGTTGTGTTGGACAGCTGCGCCACCTAATCCTGAGCCACCTCCTCTTCTTCCACCTTCACTGTGTCAGGGAGGAGGGGAAGGAGCTCGACGTCGATGGGCATTGTCTTGCCACCCTCGACGGCGACCGGCGCTACCATCTGCACAGCGTCCTCCTCGCCCTCCTCATGGTCATCAGGGATGACCAGTACCTCCTCCACGTCGTCCTCCATGATGTTAGAGCCCAACGGCAGCACTGGCTTTGACACATGGCGGACCTGGTAGTCCGGGCTGACGGGTGCAGGGACAGCGAGCTCGACGTCGACGCGGTCCGCCCTCGACGCGACGCGTGCTAAATCTGGCTGCAGTGTCACGGTGGTGGAGCGGTACATCCACAACCTTGCGCGCTGAACAGGGGAGTCGCTCAGCGTGGCCTCTCGCATTGCCCACACGAGTAGGACAGCCGGCGGGACGCCGCGGCCGTAGGGGAAGGTGCGCTTCCTCTCGGCGTCGGTGAGGACTTTGACGAGGCCACGCGCGTGGTTGACCAACATCTCCGTGCTGGGGAACCAGCCGCACACCTCCGTCAACTGTGCGCGCCACCCCTCGTCATCGCCGGCGAGGTCCATCATCGCTCTCTGCCAGCCGAGGCTTCTCTCCGTGGAGGCGGCTGCAGCGGTCGCTGGCGAGGGTATTCTCGATCTACTGTAGGTGGGGATAAGAGGGGAGTTCGAACCGGCGCCCATGGGAGGTGGGTGAGTGTGTGGTTGGGAGGATAGTGGTACAGTTACTTATTTAATGGCATTTAGGACGTGGGCAGGGGAAATGTACAATAATATTCTTTCTACCTCCCGCCCCGGTCATTACACAGTAAAGAATTTTTTTGATTTTTTTACAGGAAAACATCTTACTTTATTTAAACAAAGACTGGGATCTTGTCTGCTAATACACTAAGGATACAATCAGGGGGCCAAAGCCTCCAAACCAAAGAAACACAAGCGCCTACAGCTACCTTAGCCAAAGTATGAGCCGGCCGATTAACACAGTAAATAATTGAAGCAAGTGTTCTACTCTTGTTCCTTCTCCACTTTTCTGCACCTGATAGAAGACAAGCTAAGTTAATGAATGATACAAACTTTAATAATCCACAATGCATACAAACACTTACTTCTGATTTAGTTTGCATTTCTTGCTACGTCTAGTGTGTCCTACCAATTTGCAAGTGCCGCACCGGGTTTTCAACTCATCAAAAGAGAGTGGTCTACCATTTTTCGAGACAGGGCGGCTCTCATCTGCCTTTGTTGCACCTTTGCTTGACACTTTCATAGGATCTTTAACCTCAATCATGTTGCCTTCACAATCGTCCACATATTCAACTGCACACTTACTGACGTCATTTTTTTGCTTCAACAAATTTTCCTGTAGCAGATCATACTCATGACTCTTAGCTATCACAGCCTTCAAACTCTCCTGTAACTGATCCCACAAAGCAGGGTGTTTGCATGCCGCATGCATAGCTTCAGACGCTAACACACTGACCTGGCTATATTTCATTCTTTCCCCGGCCCCAGTCCAACCAAATTCCAACAGATCGCTTGTGCGCCTCGCGGGCAGTCCCAACCGTGCTTCTTTCGTGAACCGAATAAGAACTAAACACTTTGGTATTTCAGATATGTTCAAGTGCTTCAGTACATGGAATATGTGCTTGCAAGGTAGACCCTTTCGAATCATTCCTCTGCAGCTGCACCTTATAGTTTCTGCGGAATTTACTGGTGTATACTCCACCCAAAAACGGCGCTTCCGGTTATTCTTCCAGGCCACGATGTACTGCTGATCCGTCTCCCAGCTTAATTTCTACAATCTCCATGCCGTTAATTTTTCTAAGATCATCCTGCAACATATAGAAGTTTGCTGGAGTGAAGACGTGAGAAGCAGCTATCTCAAGTTCCCTCGAGCTAGTAACTGGCACCGGTAAACTCTGTGAGGTCGTGTAGTCATCTCGCGCCTCGTTTTCACGGATACGCACAACGACGTTCTCATAGTGCAAAATCATATCCACCAGGGTCATTTCACCGTCTAGGTGGAGGTGAAGGCATGAGTTCAGGCTTTCACTCCGCTGGTTGCTTTTCATGCCAAGCCAAAACCCCTCTGTTAGATATGCCGCGGCCCACAGTCTCCTCTTCTTATACATCCGCCTCAACCATGTTACAGTTTTTTCCGACTGCCATTTTTTGGAAAATGCGTGCCATCTCTCCTCAAACGTTGTCGTGGACGTGCTGTAGTACAAAAGAGTTCGGAACTCCTTCAAGGACTTGTGACTGGGGTGAATATTCATATTTTTCTCTATGTGCCACGTACATATACGGTGCCACACGTCTGGCAAGACTTCGCGAATTGCCTTGATCATCGCAGCGTCGGCGTCTGTGATAACACTCTTAGGCATCTTTTGACACATGGACCTCAAAAAAGTCTGCAGAAGCCACACGTATGTCTCCTCGGTCTCGTCCGAAACTATGGCACAAGCAAAAAGAGTGGTCTTCCGGTGATTGTTAAGACCAACAAAAGGTATGAATGGCATACCATAGCGGTTCATCTTGTACGTGCTGTCAAATACAAGCACGTCGCCGAAGTCCTCATAGTCATGACGAGACTGGGAGTCGCACCAGAACATCCTATTCAAATGTCCTTCCTTATCTAGACTGTACTTGAAAAAGAAGCTTGGATCCCTCTGTTTCCTACTGGCCATGATGCCTATGGCTGTGGCAGCATCACCTTTTGAAAGAAGCTTCCTCTTCTCCTTGGCGCAAAGGTTGTATATTTCACGCCTGGTAAAACCAACACCGCCGTACCATACATGCTTGCTGATGAAGCAATCCATCATGTCGTGAATTCTAATTCCTGCAGCTCCCATGGACATTATCTCATGCTTCTGGTACTCTTTGATTTTTCTGTGGGACCAAAGAAAAGGTACCTCGTCCGGTCCTGCCAACATATGGCTATGCTTGTCCTCAAAACTTTCAACATACCAAACCCCACGCTTTTGGTCAAGCTTGACGGTCAGGTGCGCTTCGCAAAAGCAGCGTGTCTCGGCTCTGAGCCTACGGCTGTGTCCTTCCTCGGTTAGCAACTTGCTGTCACGTTTCCCTTGTCTTGAACAAACAAACCGCCTATAACGCGTATGACGTGACTCTGTTTTGCTATACCTGACCTTATTCTTTCTAATGCTGAAACCATTATCTCTAGCATAGTTGTTGTAGAAATCATACGCAGCATCGTGAGACGTAAAGGTCATTTCCATTATCTGCATGAACATATCCCTCTTATCATCTGCACTGGCGGTATCTTGGACATTCTTTGCACCATCATCTTGTGTCACCTACACAATCAAACCACAGCCATGAAAACAGATTTCTATGGTTTAACATTACATACTTCCATAGAACATTGATTACACACATACCTCACTCATGATGACCGACGACTCGGACTCCCCAGAACCAGGTGCATCTAATGATTCGTCGTTAAGGCCTGTCTACGCGTCGGATTCACCGTAATAGTCGTACGCATTATGACATTCGGAAATGAACTGAAAAATACAACACAAATACATAATTGCTTATCATATAATATTCCAGAAGAAATTCAATTTGCATGCCAACAAAAAATTTCACTTATGTATTTGACTAATGTAATCTTCATTCGAGAGCTCCGAGTTGTTTTCCTGATCATCATCAAGCTCATCGATCTATAAATTTTCAACACAAAGATTTAATGTTGTCGGATGCCACCAAAAAATTACAACATGACAATGCCACTCACATTAAGATCGTCCCATTCGTTCCCATTCTCTGACCGATCTTCACAATCTGAATTTTCATCATCTGACCAATCTTCTATCCGGTCTTTCATCAGTTCTCCAAACTCCATGTCTACCATGATATCAGTTAACTCCTCGTCCGCCATTTCCTACAACCAATATTATGTATCATCACATGTGCAAACATTATCAATGATGAAATATAAAACACATAGCACACGATCACGGATGTTATGTAAACAACCGCAACCGAGGCCGTTCAGATCTGCCAAACTTATCAAGGAAGATGGCCACGGCACCCGTCGTGATCACTTTCAATCACGAGGAACTGCACGATCTCAAAACCTAGCTAGATCTGTGATTACCTCTGCCGCCGGATACCTAGGTTAGCCGCCACATCAAATAATGATACTGGTGGTGCGCACAGCCAACAGCAACCGACGCTACGTGTACCCAGATCACACGAGGAGCAGCACTACCGGAACAAGATCCACGATCGCATGCGCCGCCGGGTAGCTAGGTTACCCGCTCCGCTAGGTTAACCACTGCCACTGGCGCGGCGGCAGTTCTTCGATGTTGCCGCGAGCGAGACTAGAGGCGGGACGCGGGATGCGGTACCTGTGCGCGATCGTTGGAGATTCACGACGTTGTCGCGCCCGCTGTACGACGAGATCGCCGGCGACGAGATAGCCGCCAGTGGAGATCTACTACGTGACTTATGGAGCTGCGTCAATGCTCGCGAGATTGATGGAGCTGCTCGCGTGAATGATTGGATTCGGCAGGTCTTGCGTGGACGTGGGGTCGTGTGATATTTTTTTTAGACCAGGGTACTGTACGTATACGGTCTGGGTTATACAGGGCTAGACAGGGCTTGGATCTGGGCTGCGACGGGTTAGGAAAAAAACAAATTCGCAGGGACAAAAATACCCCTTCCAAATTAAGTTAGGGGGGAGCACTGAAGCAGGGCTCCTAGAGTAGAGTCGCCGATCGCGGTGCATCCAGCTTTGATTCGTGGTGTCAATGTGGGGTTGGGTCTCCTCATCCAGCATTCACCTTCTGCTGGTTGATGGTCCATGCATGCTTCAATTCATCATCGCCGGCGTCTTCTAGCGGCATCTGGAGACTTCATAAGCATGGTTACAAGTTACAACGACTTCCTGACTACGGCAATACACAAAGCAGGTGCGACATCGAGTTAGGTTCGCAGCACATCGTCGCCCAAATTCCACTTGGTCATGTTTGTATTTATTTTCAGGGGTGTTTTCTAAGGCTTGGAGTTGATAGTACTATATGGCTTTTGGCCATCACAACAACACCAACAAAATAAATACTTGTTTCTTTAAAGAAAATGAATTACAAATAAATACTTTACGCTATTAATGAGAACAATACAGGCAGATAAGTGGCTACTAGTTGTGATTAAAATCTACTCAAATGATAAGTGCCACACATCAGGTGCGTGGCGCTCCCACCCATACGTTTTTCAATGGTAATTCCAGTCTTGCAAAGCTGCCAATTTTCAATGACACATGGCAAAGTTTTTGTCAAAAATAAACTGGAGCATGAAAGTTGCCATGCTTGCGTCACCAAACTTGTCGAAAACCATGGCAACTTTCGTGCTTCAGTTTATTTTGATAAAAACTTGTCATGTGTCACTGAAAATGGACATCCTTGCATGACAGAAATTGCCATCAAAAAACGTCAGGGCCGGAGAGCCATGCACCTGAGGTGTGACAGTTATCATTTAAATATATATATATACATATATATATATATATATTGTATTGCTATTCATCATCCAGGGTGTAGAATAATTTATTCTTCACACGAGGTAATATTACGATCATTTCATAAATAAATTATGTTTCAAATACAAATAGTTACAGTCATATTGATTCACTTTGTAAAATTTGGCATAAAAAAGGTCAGAAGACCAGAAAAATTACATTTTATGTACATTTTACACTAAGTTTTTACATTTGTAATTTATGTAACATAATATATTTTTTTACGGCGATTATATATTTTTTTACGTTCTCTTTTTATGTCCGAAATAAGACAAAATTTAAGAAACGTAAAATTACGATGCATTGATGTTAAAATAGAGGGGGGTGAAGAATAACTATTCCTCATCCAGGGTGACGAATAGCGCGACCCTATATATATATCCTACCAATAATAAAGGGAGGTGATATTCTTGGTTTGGACTGATATTTACTTTTGCATATCCCCCCCTAGCGATCTCAATTTTTTCTTTGGCAATCAGATTGATCGGATAGCGGTTTTTTTTCCAGGAAACGATCGCCTCTGTGTTGATAGTACGCGTGGGATGCATGCAACTAGGCATGCACCCTAATACGTATGGGTTTCTAGATATTGACAAAAAAAATGTAGCTTTGTGAAGGTACACTCATGGACTCTCGTAGTTCTACACGGCGCTCACAAAATTGCATCAAGCATGCAAGTGACGGACCCAGGGGGAAGGTGAGCCCAGCCCCCCCCCCCCCCCCCCCCCCAGCCCCAAGGTTGAATTTGTTGCAAAGGTAGCCTTCATATATTCTGATGAGAAAAATAACAGCCCTTTGAATATGTTCTCTTTCCGGAAAATAAAATTAGCTCCAAGCATTAAAACATGTATGCTCTACATGAAAAGTAACTACACTTTTGAGTGTTTTCTTTCCACTAACATGGTCATATTTCGAGTAGCGCAACCCTATATATATGACGAATATCAGTCCAAACCAAGAATGTCACCTAAAATAACTACCAGCCGCCTTAATTTCATCAATTTTAAAATTATAGCAACAACATAGGGTTTTCAAAACGTGGATACTATTTTGTTAGAGATGTCATTAAATGAGATTTTGTATAGTAAAACTGACTCGCTTTTTTGTGAACAAAGAGTACAACCGCACAAAATACACACTAGCAGTAGAGTCTTGGAATTAATTTTGTAGGAGGATTGACATTTAACTGTAAATACTCTATAAGCTATCGATCTGTGTAAAAAACAATGCATGACTTTGTAATTGTTTTTTCATTATTAATCATTTATTTATTTTTTTATTTGTGAGTCATTTAGACTGTAGGCTTTGTGGTCTGTGGCATGAAAATTGAATTGGGAAATTTAAGCTTTAGTGATATTTCATATTCAACGTTTCCGTCACGTTGAAATAGTGGGTGTCTTGAGTCATGCTAAGGCTACTCATAGTAGGGAGTATCATATTTCTGACTCTTTGCACTGCTACGTACGTACTGTAGTACGTACTTACGTACCGGTACCGCATAGATGGGCGGTCGGTCGAGTTTATGGCTCATGAAACACCAGCACTGCACGTACTTTGTACTCCGTATACACAGATCATCTGCACTGGCGGTATCTTGGACATTCTTTGCACCATCATCTTGTGTCACCTACACAATCAAACCACAGCCATGAAAACAGATTTCTATGGTTTAACATTACATACTTCCATAGAACATTGATTACACACATACCTCACTCATGATGACCGACGACTCGGACTCCCCAGAACCAGGTGCATCTAATGATTCGTCGTTAAGGCCTGTCTACGCGTCGGATTCACCGTAATAGTCGTACGCATTATGACATTCGGAAATGAACTGAAAAATACAACACAAATACATAATTGCTTATCATATAATATTCCAGAAGAAATTCAATTTGCATGCCAACAAAAAATTTCACTTATGTATTTGACTAATGTAATCTTCATTCGAGAGCTCCGAGTTGTTTTCCTGATCATCATCAAGCTCATCGATCTATAAATTTTCAACACAAAGATTTAATGTTGTCGGATGCCACCAAAAAATTACAACATGACAATGCCACTCACATTAAGATCGTCCCATTCGTTCCCATTCTCTGACCGATCTTCACAATCTGAATTTTCATCATCTGACCAATCTTCTATCCGGTCTTTCATCAGTTCTCCAAACTCCATGTCTACCATGATATCAGTTAACTCCTCGTCCGCCATTTCCTACAACCAATATTATGTATCATCACATGTGCAAACATTATCAATGATGAAATATAAAACACATAGCACACGATCACGGATGTTATGTAAACAACCGCAACCGAGGCCGTTCAGATCTGCCAAACTTATCAAGGAAGATGGCCACGGCACCCGTCGTGATCACTTTCAATCACGAGGAACTGCACGATCTCAAAACCTAGCTAGATCTGTGATTACCTCTGCCGCCGGATACCTAGGTTAGCCGCCACATCAAATAACGATACTGGTGGTGCGCACAGCCAACAGCAACCGACGCTACGTGTACCCAGATCACACGAGGAGCAGCACTACCGGAACAAGATCCACGATCGCATGCGCCGCCGGGTAGCTAGGTTACCCGCTCCGCTAGGTTAACCACTGCCACTGGCGCGGCGGCAGTTCTTCGATGTTGCCGCGAGCGAGACTAGAGGCGGGACGCGGGATGCGGTACCTGTGCGCGATCGTTGGAGATTCACGACGTTGTCGCGCCCGCTGTACGACGAGATCGCCGGCGACGAGATAGCCGCCAGTGGAGATCTACTACGTGACTTATGGAGCTGCGTCAATGCTCGCGAGATTGATGGAGCTGCTCGCGTGAATGATTGGATTCGGCAGGTCTTGCGTGGACGTGGGGTCGTGTGATATTTTTTTTAGACCAGGGTACTGTACGTATACGGTCTGGGTTATACAGGGCTAGACAGGGCTTGGATCTGGGCTGCGACGGGTTAGGAAAAAAACAAATTCGCAGGGACAAAAATACCCCTTCCAAATTAAGTTAGGGGGGAGCACTGAAGCAGGGCTCCTAGAGTAGAGTCGCCGATCGCGGTGCATCCAGCTTTGATTCGTGGTGTCAATGTGGGGTTGGGTCTCCTCATCCAGCATTCACCTTCTGCTGGTTGATGGTCCATGCATGCTTCAATTCATCATCGCCGGCGTCTTCTAGCGGCATCTGGAGACTTCATAAGCATGGTTACAAGTTACAACGACTTCCTGACTACGGCAATACACAAAGCAGGTGCGACATCGAGTTAGGTTCGCAGCACATCGTCGCCCAAATTCCACTTGGTCATGTTTGTATTTATTTTCAGGGGTGTTTTCTAAGGCTTGGAGTTGATAGTACTATATGGCTTTTGGCCATCACAACAACACCAACAAAATAAATACTTGTTTCTTTAAAGAAAATGAATTACAAATAAATACTTTACGCTATTAATGAGAACAATACAGGCAGATAAGTGGCTACTAGTTGTGATTAAAATCTACTCAAATGATAAGTGCCACACATCAGGTGCGTGGCGCTCCCACCCATACGTTTTTCAATGGTAATTCCAGTCTTGCAAAGCTGCCAATTTTCAATGACACATGGCAAAGTTTTTGTCAAAAATAAACTGGAGCATGAAAGTTGCCATGCTTGCGTCACCAAACTTGTCGAAAACCATGGCAACTTTCGTGCTTCAGTTTATTTTGATAAAAACTTGTCATGTGTCACTGAAAATGGACATCCTTGCATGACAGAAATTGCCATCAAAAAACGTCAGGGCCGGAGAGCCATGCACCTGAGGTGTGACAGTTATCATTTAAATATATATATATACATATATATATATATATATATATGTATATATTGTATTGCTATTCATCATCCAGGGTGCAGAATAATTTATTCTTCACACGAGGTAATATTACGATCATTTCATAAATAAATTATGTTTCAAATACAAATAGTTACAGTCATATTGATTCACTTTGTAAAATTTGGCATAAAAAAGGTCAGAAGACCAGAAAAATTACATTTTATGTACATTTTACACTAAGTTTTTACATTTGTAATTTATGTAACATAATATATTTTTTTACGGCGATTATATATTTTTTTACGTTCTCTTTTTATGTCCGAAATAAGACAAAATTTAAGAAACGTAAAATTACGATGCATTGATGTTAAAATAGAGGGGGGTGAAGAATAACTATTCCTCATCCAGGGTGACGAATAGCGCGACCCTATATATATATCCTACCAATAATAAAGGGAGGTGATATTCTTGGTTTGGACTGATATTTACTTTTGCATATCCCCCCCTAGCGATCTCAATTTTTTCTTTGGCAATCAGATTGATCGGATAGCGGTTTTTTTTCCAGGAAACGATCGCCTCTGTGTTGATAGTACGCGTGGGATGCATGCAACTAGGCATGCACCCTAATACGTATGGGTTTCTAGATATTGACAAAAAAAATGTAGCTTTGTGAAGGTACACTCATGGACTCTCGTAGTTCTACACGGCGCTCACAAAATTGCATCAAGCATGCAAGTGACGGACCCAGGGGGAAGGTGAGCCCAGCCCCCCCCCCCCCCCCCCCCCCAGCCCCAAGGTTGAATTTGTTGCAAAGGTAGCCTTCATATATTCTGATGAGAAAAATAACAGCCCTTTGAATATGTTCTCTTTCCGGAAAATAAAATTAGCTCCAAGCATTAAAACATGTATGCTCTACATGAAAAGTAACTACACTTTTGAGTGTTTTCTTTCCACTAACATGGTCATATTTCGAGTAGCGCAACCCTATATATATGACGAATATCAGTCCAAACCAAGAATGTCACCTAAAATAACTACCAGCCGCCTTAATTTCATCAATTTTAAAATTATAGCAACAACATAGGGTTTTCAAAACGTGGATACTATTTTGTTAGAGATGTCATTAAATGAGATTTTGTATAGTAAAACTGACTCGCTTTTTTGTGAACAAAGAGTACAACCGCACAAAATACACACTAGCAGTAGAGTCTTGGAATTAATTTTGTAGGAGGATTGACATTTAACTGTAAATACTCTATAAGCTATCGATCTGTGTAAAAAACAATGCATGACTTTGTAATTGTTTTTTCATTATTAATCATTTATTTATTTTTTTATTTGTGAGTCATTTAGACTGTAGGCTTTGTGGTCTGTGGCATGAAAATTGAATTGGGAAATTTAAGCTTTAGTGATATTTCATATTCAACGTTTCCGTCACGTTGAAATAGTGGGTGTCTTGAGTCATGCTAAGGCTACTCATAGTAGGGAGTATCATATTTCTGACTCTTTGCACTGCTACGTACGTACTGTAGTACGTACTTACGTACCGGTACCGCATAGATGGGCGGTCGGTCGAGTTTATGGCTCATGAAACACCAGCACTGCACGTACTTTGTACTCCGTATACACAGATCATCTGCACTGGCGGTATCTTGGACATTCTTTGCACCATCATCTTGTGTCACCTACACAATCAAACCACAGCCATGAAAACAGATTTCTATGGTTTAACATTACATACTTCCATAGAACATTGATTACACACATACCTCACTCATGATGACCGACGACTCGGACTCCCCAGAACCAGGTGCATCTAATGATTCGTCGTTAAGGCCTGTCTACGCGTCGGATTCACCGTAATAGTCGTACGCATTATGACATTCGGAAATGAACTGAAAAATACAACACAAATACATAATTGCTTATCATATAATATTCCAGAAGAAATTCAATTTGCATGCCAACAAAAAATTTCACTTATGTATTTGACTAATGTAATCTTCATTCGAGAGCTCCGAGTTGTTTTCCTGATCATCATCAAGCTCATCGATCTATAAATTTTCAACACAAAGATTTAATGTTGTCGGATGCCACCAAAAAATTACAACATGACAATGCCACTCACATTAAGATCGTCCCATTCGTTCCCATTCTCTGACCGATCTTCACAATCTGAATTTTCATCATCTGACCAATCTTCTATCCGGTCTTTCATCAGTTCTCCAAACTCCATGTCTACCATGATATCAGTTAACTCCTCGTCCGCCATTTCCTACAACCAATATTATGTATCATCACATGTGCAAACATTATCAATGATGAAATATAAAACACATAGCACACGATCACGGATGTTATGTAAACAACCGCAACCGAGGCCGTTCAGATCTGCCAAACTTATCAAGGAAGATGGCCACGGCACCCGTCGTGATCACTTTCAATCACGAGGAACTGCACGATCTCAAAACCTAGCTAGATCTGTGATTACCTCTGCCGCCGGATACCTAGGTTAGCCGCCACATCAAATAACGATACTGGTGGTGCGCACAGCCAACAGCAACCGACGCTACGTGTACCCAGATCACACGAGGAGCAGCACTACCGGAACAAGATCCACGATCGCATGCGCCGCCGGGTAGCTAGGTTACCCGCTCCGCTAGGTTAACCACTGCCACTGGCGCGGCGGCAGTTCTTCGATGTTGCCGCGAGCGAGACTAGAGGCGGGACGCGGGATGCGGTACCTGTGCGCGATCGTTGGAGATTCACGACGTTGTCGCGCCCGCTGTACGACGAGATCGCCGGCGACGAGATAGCCGCCAGTGGAGATCTACTACGTGACTTATGGAGCTGCGTCAATGCTCGCGAGATTGATGGAGCTGCTCGCGTGAATGATTGGATTCGGCAGGTCTTGCGTGGACGTGGGGTCGTGTGATATTTTTTTTAGACCAGGGTACTGTACGTATACGGTCTGGGTTATACAGGGCTAGACAGGGCTTGGATCTGGGCTGCGACGGATTAGGAAAAAAACAAATTCGCAGGGACAAAAATACCCCTTCCAAATTAAGTTAGGGGGGAGCACTGAAGCAGGGCTCCTAGAGTAGAGTCGCCGATCGCGGTGCATCCAGCTTTGATTCGTGGTGTCAATGTGGGGTTGGGTCTCCTCATCCAGCATTCACCTTCTGCTGGTTGATGGTCCATGCATGCTTCAATTCATCATCGCCGGCGTCTTCTAGCGGCATCTGGAGACTTCATAAGCATGGTTACAAGTTACAACGACTTCCTGACTACGGCAATACACAAAGCAGGTGCGACATCGAGTTAGGTTCGCAGCACATCGTCGCCCAAATTCCACTTGGTCATGTTTGTATTTATTTTCAGGGGTGTTTTCTAAGGCTTGGAGTTGATAGTACTATATGGCTTTTGGCCATCACAACAACACCAACAAAATAAATACTTGTTTCTTTAAAGAAAATGAATTACAAATAAATACTTTACGCTATTAATGAGAACAATACAGGCAGATAAGTGGCTACTAGTTGTGATTAAAATCTACTCAAATGATAAGTGCCACACATCAGGTGCGTGGCGCTCCCACCCATACGTTTTTCAATGGTAATTCCAGTCTTGCAAAGCTGCCAATTTTCAATGACACATGGCAAAGTTTTTGTCAAAAATAAACTGGAGCATGAAAGTTGCCATGCTTGCGTCACCAAACTTGTCGAAAACCATGGCAACTTTCGTGCTTCAGTTTATTTTGATAAAAACTTGTCATGTGTCACTGAAAATGGACATCCTTGCATGACAGAAATTGCCATCAAAAAACGTCAGGGCCGGAGAGCCATGCACCTGAGGTGTGACAGTTATCATTTAAATATATATATATACATATATATATATATATATGTATATATTGTATTGCTATTCATCATCCAGGGTGCAGAATAATTTATTCTTCACACGAGGTAATATTACGATCATTTCATAAATAAATTATGTTTCAAATACAAATAGTTACAGTCATATTGATTCACTTTGTAAAATTTGGCATAAAAAAGGTCAGAAGACCAGAAAAATTACATTTTATGTACATTTTACACTAAGTTTTTACATTTGTAATTTATGTAACATAATATATTTTTTTACGGCGATTATATATTTTTTTACGTTCTCTTTTTATGTCCGAAATAAGACAAAATTTAAGAAACGTAAAATTACGATGCATTGATGTTAAAATAGAGGGGGGTGAAGAATAACTATTCCTCATCCAGGGTGACGAATAGCGCGACCCTATATATATATCCTACCAATAATAAAGGGAGGTGATATTCTTGGTTTGGACTGATATTTACTTTTGCATATCCCCCCCTAGCGATCTCAATTTTTTCTTTGGCAATCAGATTGATCGGATAGCGGTTTTTTTTCCAGGAAACGATCGCCTCTGTGTTGATAGTACGCGTGGGATGCATGCAACTAGGCATGCACCCTAATACGTATGGGTTTCTAGATATTGACAAAAAAAATGTAGCTTTGTGAAGGTACACTCATGGACTCTCGTAGTTCTACACGGCGCTCACAAAATTGCATCAAGCATGCAAGTGACGGACCCAGGGGGAAGGTGAGCCCAGCCCCCCCCCCCCCCCCCCCCAGCCCCAAGGTTGAATTTGTTGCAAAGGTAGCCTTCATATATTCTGATGAGAAAAATAACAGCCCTTTGAATATGTTCTCTTTCCGGAAAATAAAATTAGCTCCAAGCATTAAAACATGTATGCTCTACATGAAAAGTAACTACACTTTTGAGTGTTTTCTTTCCACTAACATGGTCATATTTCGAGTAGCGCAACCCTATATATATGACGAATATCAGTCCAAACCAAGAATGTCACCTAAAATAACTACCAGCCGCCTTAATTTCATCAATTTTAAAATTATAGCAACAACATAGGGTTTTCAAAACGTGGATACTATTTTGTTAGAGATGTCATTAAATGAGATTTTGTATAGTAAAACTGACTCGCTTTTTTGTGAACAAAGAGTACAACCGCACAAAATACACACTAGCAGTAGAGTCTTGGAATTAATTTTGTAGGAGGATTGACATTTAACTGTAAATACTCTATAAGCTATCGATCTGTGTAAAAAACAATGCATGACTTTGTAATTGTTTTTTCATTATTAATCATTTATTTATTTTTTTATTTGTGAGTCATTTAGACTGTAGGCTTTGTGGTCTGTGGCATGAAAATTGAATTGGGAAATTTAAGCTTTAGTGATATTTCATATTCAACGTTTCCGTCACGTTGAAATAGTGGGTGTCTTGAGTCATGCTAAGGCTACTCATAGTAGGGAGTATCATATTTCTGACTCTTTGCACTGCTACGTACGTACTGTAGTACGTACTTACGTACCGGTACCGCATAGATGGGCGGTCGGTCGAGTTTATGGCTCATGAAACACCAGCACTGCACGTACTTTGTACTCCGTATACACAGTGTTTTACCGGTGAAAGTACGCACGCTGGCATTTTCCTCTCTCGGTAAAACGATGAAGTTAACTGTGCCAAAAAGCTTGGGAGATCGACACAACAGCGGTTCTGAAGTTTACGGCATGGTCCATGTGCACCTTCTCTAGTGATGTTTTTCTGGTACTCCAGCGAAGCTCTGACGAACAGCTCTGACACAAACGGACGACCACTTTGCGACATGATGATGGTTGGTTGACAATATGTGCATGTATGCATTAAGTGGACGTGCACGCAGACTTGTGTGGCCCGGCACGACTGAGTTGGTGTGTGTCCTAATAATTACGTATGATTCTGATCACGGCCGATAATGCATGTTACTAGCTTGACTCTGGCCTCGATCGCCATCCGAGCGCGTACTTGAAGGTCCAGATGAAGTGGTGGCTACACACATCGGTTCCACTGTTAATTGATCTCATCCGGACACATGCGGCCTTCTCAGCTTAACGCGTGCCTCTAAGGCAGTGGTGGGTGGCATCAATACATCGTAATCACGAAGTTCAGGAGTGACAGTGAAGTTGCTTGCCGTATGCGCATGTGCCTTTCGTTCCTTTTGCGTGTTTGCTACTCCCTTCGTCTCATGATATAATATAAAAGCGTTTTTTATACTCTGAAAATAGCCAGGCTATGAGTCGACTTTGCTAGGAGAATAAGGACACACGACATGGAACTCTGACTCCCCGACGAAGCCGAGCCAAGAGCAAGCTGGAGACAAGGACGCCGTCGTGACGTTCTCATGAAAATGAGTCCAAGGCTTGACCGTGCGGCCGTGCGGGTGTGCAGGTGGTCGATGGTGCCATAGCGAGGGATTACAGTGATGGTCAGACGACGACGGCTCATGCAGAGTCCGGGGGTTTGGGGTGGGCGGTGCCATCGGTTAGGCAGGTCTTGGAAGGCGGCTCGGGTGCAAGGAGGAAGATAACCGGGAGGAAAAAAGCATCATGTACCAGAATCGACTTGCACTGATTTTCTTTTCCAAACGACTAAATATGACCTATCCCTTCCGTCCTTAAATACTTACCCATATTCATATGAACAACAATTGAACAATACAACAAGATAACCGACAAACTATGAGTGATTTGTATCTCACGTCCTCCATAACCGTGGATCGCCGATATTCATACGAAAAACAAATGAACAACCCAGCGAGGTAGGTGACACTTCATTTATTTATTTTAAAAAATGATCAACCACTATGACAGTTGGGGAGGAAGAAGATCACGCCACAAGACGGCGCGACCCCGATGAGAAGAAGTTTTTGGCCGGTGAGACCAAATTGTGAGCTCATCAATAATTGAGCGGATTGTGTCCACATGTTAGAGGCATACATCATTAGAGACCATTTGGTTTCTCGCCTTCCAAATTTTCCAGAGCACTGTTTAGAATGATGAAATCATTGATGGTTGAAGGCAAAAAAACAATGAGACAATGTGAAGGCCCTCAATTTACTGATTATATCCTTAAATTTTGGTAGAGCGATGGTACTGCCACCCCACTGTGCGAAGAGATTTTGTAGGTGTGCGGCCCGAGCGGCGAAAGACCGACCGACCGACCGACCGAGCGGGCCGAAGCGAATCGGGTCCGATAACACGCGGAAGCGGAGGCGTGGTCGGTCGGTGTTCCGTCGCGCACGCGTGACGGAAACGAAGAGACGGTCAGACACGACGCGCCAAGCGGCGCCAAGCCACACGCCACCGACGTCGTACGTGGCCCCATAATAAGGGCGCGAGCGACCCCCCGCCGCCGCCAATCCCCAGCCCTAACCGGCGCGATCAACCGACCATGGCCAGCGACGAAGCGCTCCGCGGCTCCTACTCCGATTACCACTACTCCGTCGACGACGACGACGACGCCGGCATGTACGCGTACTACTCCGACGAGGACGCCGGGGGGGACGAGGAGGGCGAGGAGGAGCCGAGGCCGCCGGCCAGGAGGAAGAGGGCCGGCGACCGCAGGGCGCCGCGCGGGCCGCTGCGGTCCGTCAGGCGGCGCACGGCTCTGCCGCCGGGCTGCGGCGGCGCCGGGCCGTGGGGCGGGAAGCAGCGGAGGAAGCTCCTGGCGTGGCGGCTGCGGGGGAAGGACCAGCGGCGGCAGGCGAGGGAGAGGGCGCGGTGGTCCGGCGTCAAGGCGCCGCCCGGCCTGCTCGATCCCATCTTCCTGGACCTCGAGATTGATCTGGGTGATGATTAACGAGTGTTCTGTACGGGCATACTACTACTAGTATTTATTAGTGGCTGGTTTCTGTCTAACGTTTACGCTGGCACTGAATTAACGTGGAAAGTACATCCAGTCGAACTTGGCTCGCAAATGTTGCTAAACCGAGGAAAATTCAGTTCTGGTCCTAAACCAAGACATTTGGTTATGGCCGTTCCTTTGGTTAATCTATTCATTTCAAGCTCATTTAGTATATAGTCAGTTATGAACTTGACTGATTTTTCATGAATCTACAAACAAGTTCTTTATCTGGCATTCAGAAGTTGAAACAATAAGCTCAGGTATCTTCTGTCAGCATAAGCACAGTGATAAAGATCACTTGATTGAAGTTTGGTAAAGCAGACTGTTTATCAAACGCTGAATTTGGCAGAGTTCTTGCTCGGTCCTTTTACACACAAGATTACATGCATTGTAGTACGAATTCATACTCCGAATTCATGACAAATAATTTCAGATAGCATTTTTCAAACAGCAAAAGGAGCCAAGGAATCCAGCAAATTTGCTCTTAAACGTGACATGAGTAGCAATTAGCAAAGCTACGTACTGTGATAATTAATTATACTTATGGTAGAACAGGTTTTGAGCCTGGAACTCCGCAAAACTATCAGACTACTGCGGCATGGAGAAGCAGAGAGTCCATATATACGATGTGCACCAAACAAACTGACTGATTGCAAGCAGCTAATCAAGCCTTCTCGTCAGGAGCGCCAGATAAATGGGCCTTCTCGATGTGGCGTGTGATCTGTGAAACTGCATAGTGAGAGGCACTTGATGCAGCATAATAGGATGTCACAGTGAGCTGGGCAAACGTTGGGAGCGCATATGCTGCAAGAAACAAAGTAGCAGATGATCAGGCATAATGTCTCGAAAATGCAATTCCTCGGACTGCACGCTCCAGCGAATGGCTGGTGAGTCTTCAGGAGTATTTTTAGTTTTCAATATAACAGGCACAGGATAAGAAATTGCTAGTTTATACCTAGCTAATGTTGGCAACATGCCTGACAACATGTAGCTAAGTATACAAAAAAAGACTTACCATCCAACAATCAATTGAGGCTAAGATTAGAAATATCTTTAAGAGGAGCATCGGAGATTTGTAATAACCCAAGATTTACCATACGCTCTAATAGATTAGAAATAAATTTTAGAGAAACTACAGAGATTTGGAATAAGCCAAGAGCTCTATAATCTGCCAAAGTGCAGATGACCCACTTCCCGTTTGAGATAACGACTTGTTAACCTAAGAAATTTAAGACTCATAGAACTAGGAAGAACAGGATACATGTCTTCTGTAACTTTGCTCAGCTGTCAATTTTTACGTGGTTATTAGGATAACAGAAATTGGCAAGGTATATGCGATGCTTAAAGAAAGCTAAAATGAAGCATACCCCATGTCCAGTCCCAACCTGATCAAATAATTCCTTTCTATTGCACCTAAAATCTATATCTGCAACCTCGATACAGGATTTGCAAGTAAATGCTAGGCTGAGAACTATATAGAAATATACAGACAGATACTAAACAAAAAATGATGGTGGATCACACTATTTTCTTATGGTCACTTTCTCTGTGCACCCTTAACAAATGCATACAGGCCATAGAGGTTCACAATGATTACCAATGCACAAACAAAACAAGAAGAAAAAGAACATATTCCAGGTTTTTTAGCTATAATATGCAAATTTCTATACAGGGGGGTATTTGTTGTCAACGCTAATTTCAAGAAACTTTTTAGATAAGAAAATGATAACTGAACTTCGTTGCAAAAACTTACCCCCAAATAAAGCACTGGCACCAGAGAATAAGATCAAAGGAGGGACCTGCACAAAGAAAATATCACCTCCAATTAAATGAAAATGTAACAACAATGTGAACTTAACAGTTACAGAAACTGCTACGAGTGCCAAACATAAAGCAGATAAATGAAAATCCATTGCCAGTTGCACCGAGAACACATGATAAAAAAGCCCCAAGGCAAGTAAATAACACATGTCATAATCTCAGCAGTCTAAAAGATGGCAGCAAACCAGAACTTATGTTAAGTTTGAATTTTCTAATGCTGAAAATGCAGAAAACCCATGTTTATGATTCTAAATTCAACCGTTTTTTCCAATAAAAATCTGTCCAGCCAGTCACACATTCGAACAGGTGCCTTGGGAGATGGCATTTCTTTACCTTCCGTCAATATCATTTGTTCAAAAGTTAAGCAAATATCATTCGATCCTTTAAAATTAAGTAAATACCCTGATCTTGTTCTTGAACTACACACAGGCACACAGCTAAGTTCAAAATCGTATCATGCTTGAAAGACAGGTTTCGCTAATTAGTTTCCTTTAGTGTTCCTATCCGTATAGAATGGCAGAAGTTTTCTCGATTAACTTATCATTCCTGTAGCAGACACCAAACGCCTTTACTCGTATAGAGTTTGATGTGATCATAAACTGGGGTCAATTTGCGCCGAACTGTCACTCATTCTCTTGATTAACTAATGATGGATAACCTCCTTCACTACATACATCTTCTAGCGTCACAATTGCAAAACACAGCTTTAGAGATGTAAGAAGATGCACCAATCTTTTAAACTATCCTGACAAAACTGTAAATCCAACAATCAAGATGACCGAGCTGAATCAAAGCGATACTTGCATACCAGCACCATATGAACCAAAATCAAGACTTACCCCAACAAGTAAGTGCAGCCACTTGGGCCCCTTGACATGCTTCTGGACAAACGGGATCCCTGTTCCAAAAACCAAAACATTCCAATTTCTCATCCAGAGCATACCTGACTAACAACTAAGCAATGGACCGAAATCAAACACAACGAACCTGTATTAAACCCGTGCACCGCACTGAGCATCGCGCCGGCGCCAGAACCAGTCTGCAGCAACAGGACAGGCAGGAAGCCAGCACACAAAGTTAGCGACGAATCTCCCCAATTACGGATCTCGGGCAGGCGCCCGTAGAAATTAAGCAGCAAAAAAGGGGGGCGAAATCGCGTTACCACGGCGGTGGCGTCGTGCAGGACGGAGGTGATGGCCCAGTCGCGCCCTCCCTGCGCGGCCGTCCAAGCGAAAAGCACAAACATCCGGTCAGAACGAACCGCGGGGCAGATGGAGGAGGAGGAATCGGGAGAGGGGGGGAAGGGGGGTTGGGGAGTACGTACGGAGCTGGTGGCGGGGTTGAGGAGGGAGAGGCAGCGGGGGCAGCGGGCGGAGCCGAGGCCGGGGTTGATGGTGGGGTCGCGGTGGAGGTGCGCGCCGCTGCGGAGCTTCTCCTCGTACACCTCCCGCGTCCCCATGTTCGCCGGCGGCTGAGCTAGGCCTGGCTTGGGGAGGGGGAGAAGACGTGGACGATTTTGGGTTCCGGGGAAGAGCGTGCTGGACTGTGGAGGCTCTTTTCCTTCCGTGACACGGGCTGGAGGCGTCAGCTTTACTGGGCTAGGCACGACCACGGCCCAAATAGATATCGCAGTTTTCTTTTTTAGCCCCGAAATCAAAGAAGTACTCCTTCCAAACATCACTCTCACCCTTCAGGATGCGACAAGTGGCGCACTGAAAAGTGAGCTTTCCCCTTTTCGTAGATTCATTTTTTTAAATTATATCTCTTAAACTATGCGTTCAATTTTTGGACCATTTTCATCATTGGATTTCTGACGTCGAGATCTTCAAAACTAGATCCCTGTTAATAGGTTTAGACAAACTTTTTTTCATAAAAAAAGGATAAAAAAACCAAACAGGAAGCATTTTTCCCCTTTTCAAAAGAGACACGACCATGCCTCTCGCAAAAATAAAATCGTGCCTTTCACGGAATCAAAATCATGCCTCTAGTGGAAAGAAGCAAAAAAAAAAACTCATTTATTTTCCTTTTCAAGAGGCATGGTCGTGCTTCTCGCGGAAGAAAAAAAACAATTTTTTTTTTCATTTTCAAGAGGCACAGTCATGCCTCTTGCGAAAGGGAAAAAACAAAATGCCGTTTTTCGGTTTCCGAGAGGCAAGGCCGTGCCTCTCGTGAAAGCAAAACTAGGCCTCTTCTGGAAGGGAAAATGTGTTTTTTTTTGTTTCAGAGAAGCACGGTCATGCCTCTCGCGAAAGCAAAACAGTGTCTCCTGTGGAAGCAAAACAGTGCCTCTCGCGGAAGAAAAAGCAAAACGGTTTTTTTCTCACAAACTTTTTTTTGAAACTTTTCTCGTCCAAAAGCTAAGAAAGACCGATGAAAAATCAAAAAGAAAAAGAAAACCCGTCTAAAATGCCGAAAACATCTGGAAAAAATCCATAGAAACGCCCAAAGCGCGACATGTGGCAGCGGCTTAAAACGTGCCAAGTGACACGCTCTTGCCCCTCCCTCCAAATGATCGTTGGAGGCTCTCGAAGGAGCGATCGTTAATTAGTTGCTCTCTTACGTGTACATATAGGAGGTCCCGACGCTCAAGTGCGTCCCACTGCCAGCGCTTACGCGTAACAGGATCCTAACAGGTCGGCCCATTCAGTGGCCCGATAGCGAGCTGTCTTGTGCGACTGCTAAAATCCCCCAAAAATGCGTCGGAGACCCAGTATTCCTTAGCACTTGAGCTTTTGAGTGTAAAAAATCCGTAGGTTGTGCGAACATTTAAGAACAAACTGCAGCCGCTAATACAAAAAAATCAGATTTTTATGACCATTTCTTAGAAAATGGTTAATAAATGTCTTTAAAAATTGCAAATAATAACTGTGATCATGAACAGGTATCAAGTTCGAAGAAAATTGTAAAACGTGAACAGTTTTGAAAATTTGAACATTTTTCAAACTGTGAACAAATGTCAAATTCCGAACAATTTTTCTGAACTGCGAAAAAGTTAAAAAAAGTGAATTTGAAATAGACATTGAAAATTTTCTAAGTACACGATGAACATTATTCAAATACACAATGAATTTTTTTGAAAAATATGGTGAACTCCTTTTCAAATGCACACTGAACAATTGTTCTAAACATGATGAACATTTGTTCATACATAGTTAACATTGTCTTCAATGTACGGTGACATTTATTTCAAAACACTATTTTTTTAAACGAGATCAAAATCTGAAATCGTAACAATTTTTAAAAACATGAACAAAATTTGGATTTAGAACATTTTGCCAAAAATAAGAGATGAAATTATGATTGACTTGGATTTTTTTTTAATTTATGAAGAAAAATGGAACAAATTAGAAGAAAAACAAAAATCAAACGAAATATATGGAAAAAAAAACTAGATAAAAACCAGTAAAAGATAAAAAAAAAGGTAAAAAC
The DNA here is from genome assembly GCF_056163025.1 of Triticum urartu. Taxonomy (NCBI): domain Eukaryota; kingdom Viridiplantae; phylum Streptophyta; class Magnoliopsida; order Poales; family Poaceae; genus Triticum; species Triticum urartu. Next base: position 142,513,112 of record NC_141879.1, on the reverse strand, counting down.
TGGTTCGGGTGGTTCGCTAAACGTTGCTCACTTTGAAGTGGGCCGGCCCGTGTCGCGTCTGTCGCTCGCAACGTTTCAGCAAAGCCGTAACAGTTTGATGCTCACGGCAAATAAGATCCACCTTTCCTGTACGAGAAAGCGAGCAAACTCGCATTACTTTTTTTAAGTTGAAATTCTAAAAAAAAACTTAACCTGAAAAAGCCTTCACAATTAAAAAATGTTCTTAGAATTCAAAAAATGGAATATTAAAATATGTTAAAGAATATGAAAATCGTTTCTGAATTTATAAAAATGTACATGAATTTGGAAATCGTTACTTATTTACTATATAAATTATTCTAATTTCAACAAAAATGCGAATTAAATAAATTGTTCCTGCATTTCACAAAATGTTCATAAATTTGGAAATTGTTTCTGAATTCCATAAAATGTCCCCATATTTTAAAAAATACTCATGAATTTGAATGCTGTTCCCACATTTCAATGAATGTTCTGGATTTTAAAAAATCATGAATTTAAAAAAAATGTATTTCAAAAAAAGCTCCGATGTTTCAAAAATCATGCATTTGAAAATTCGCAAATTTCAAAAAACCATGTTTCAAAAATTGTACAAAAAATAAAAATGTTCATAAAATAAAAAGTAGAACACAAGAAAGGTGATAGAAAAGATAATTAAAAACTAAAAAACTGAAGAAACAAATGGTTCACAGAATATTCTAGAACCTTCTCAATATCCATTGTATAAAAGCTCACTATAAACAGAATATGGGTCTGTCGTATACTGCACGAGCGTTTCTGGGGGTACGTGGTACCTGGCTATTCCGCGATCTGTTCGGGAAATAAGATTCGTCGTAGATGAGTGTACCCGTGCATCCCTGTTAAAACCTCCATTTGACCCGGGATTAAATTATCTCGTCACGAGGAGTTGGTTTTGGGAGGAAGAAAAGCGAGCACAATAAGGCGATGTTGTGGCGGTCCACCTCCTCTGCAGCGGCGTCGACAAGGCAGTGGTCCCACTCTCAAACGCCATCACTACTCCGCGTATCACAAAGTACATTTAGACTGATCACAATGGACAGAAACATAAGCTAGTAACCTACACACTTCTCTAGACTATATTACTACTTTCATAATGGATAGGAACATGTATATAGTGTCATGCAACGATATATTTATTAGAGCAAGTATAATAGTACCCAGTCAACAGGCTATAAGAACTTCCACGTCATCAAAATCATAGCTGGAAGAGAGAGAAAAGAGAAAAGAAGCAAGCGGGCGCTTCAGTTATCGCCGGCTACAGCGCTGGAAACAAGAAATCCAACCCACATGCAGCCTGCATGCAGCCGGGTGAGCTAGCGCTTCATTCATTCCCGCCAATCAGCATGCGTCTCCTTCCCTCCTTTCACATGCACGCATTAAGTATTGATAGCTAGTTTACAGTCAATCTAATATACTAGCAGGCTATTACGAAGGCTACAAGTGACATGGCGTACATATATAGCCGGCAGCAGGCTTTCTTATTAACCATGCTCTTAGGATATAGACTCATTGTTTCTTGAAGTATGTGATGTTCCGGTAATTTAGCTAGTTATCACAAAAAGCTCTTTTTTCATTAAATATGTGCCACATAAGCAAAATTACATTGGAGTGTGTGATATTACTCCTAAGTTCCTGTCCATTGTAACCAGCCTTATATGACCAGGGCTAGGCAGAAAAACCAAGAACCGAAGACCGGAGCCAAAAAAACTGAGACCAAAGCCGAAAAAACCGAGGACCAAAGGTTCGGTTGTTGTCTGGGTTAGCGAACGTGAGAAACCGATATTACATCGATGAATTCGCTCGTTGGATGTTGTTGACCGAATATTCGCTCGTTGGATGTTGTTGACCGAATCTCCCGAACTAACCAAAATAGTAGTACTGTATTAAGGCCATACTAAGTAAGCCTAATAGTTTTTTTTAAACGAAGGCTCGCGAAGAGCTCTGCTTTGAATTAATAAAGTCATCAACCGGTCAAAAAATACAAACACACACAAACCCCCACGGCCAAACGATGCAAGGGGACACTCTAGAAGGCTTACAACTCAATGGGTCGCACAAGCTCAAAAAGAATAAAGAAAACAAAGCACGAAGCTAGTCCTAGCCGAAGACTACAGCCAAACAGCCATCTAGGGATGGGGCACACACGAGCACGATGAGGACCTGCTTGCAACAGAGTGTGGTAAGTGAGCCCGACCAACGCCCAAGTAGAAAGACAACACACATCCGCCGTCTCTCTCGCCGCAGAGGGACCCTTCCCTCTCGCCATGGCTCGCAAGGCGCCGTACCGGCGGACTTGAGAGACGCTCACCCTAGAGCACGGGACGTGCCAGCTTCGGTACCTAGAGCAGCCGCAACACATCACCACTTGAACAATCGAGCACTTCGCGACTGCCGCGTCGCCCCAACCTAGGACGCCTGAAAGCTGCAGGAAAACCACCAGGTGCAGCTACTGAAGAAAGGCAGCAAAGGCAGCAAGTAAACCGATAGGCCACCGAGGAGCATTGCCAGGCAGCCGACGGGGACGCCTAGCCATGCCGAACCTCCTGACACCGCCGTCACCGGACCACCCAAGCCACCCATGCTCTGACCTTTGAACCCCTCACCTGAACGCAACCCTCCCCAAGCAACGCCCCCAAGGAAGACACGACGCACAGCGCTTCGTCGCCACCCAATCCAAGCCGGATTTTTGGCTTTCACCCGGGAGAAGGAACACACGGGTGGAAAGGGGAAGGGCCTCTGCAGCACCTCAAAGGAGGAGACGGCGTCAGGGACGTCGCTGCTGCCAGGCCGGCCAACGGTTTCCCGCGGCCCAAAACCAGACCATCGGTCACCCACCCACATCATACCGGCGCTCAGAGGGAGGCTGGCGAGAAGCGGCGGGGACGAGGGAGACAGGGGGAAGGAGCCAACCTCAGATCTGACGAGGAGGGGGAGACATCCGCGCCGCCGCCACCCGCCGACGTCTCACCACACGCGTGGTCGAGGCCGCCGGCCAGAGCACACCCACGAACGACGCCGGCCGAGAAGGCGCCGCCGCCTCGCCAAGAAGGGTCGCTGCCCCAGATCCGAGGTCCTCCTCGAGGAAAGGAGCGACCGAGGCCTCGCCGCCACCATCACGGGCGGCCGCGCGAGCGGATCCGGCGGCTTTCTCAGGTGGCGGCGAGGGAGGGAGGGTGAGGGAGCGGCGGCGCGACGGGAAACCCTAGTCTCCGCCCGAGTCACCCGAAGCAGACGACGCGGGGGCCACGGGGTGTGGGGGGAGGGGCAAAAGCAATATTCCACTCATTAAGCCCAATAGTCCATCTACTTTAACATGTAACGAAGCACTTCAAGCTAAAAAACTAGACGATGGGCGTTTTCCTCAGCCACACACACAGTCCCCGCATCTTATCCTGGATCCGCTAGAGGCTTTGCCTTCCTTCACACATCTACAGGCCACTCCACGCAGCGCCGCCACCTCTAGTTTCCCAACCTCGCGCAAACCAGCAGCGGCCGGCTGCGTGCGTGCACCCATGCGTCCCGCGTGGTGGCTGCCGGCGGCGCCCATGGCTCCCTCGCGATATGTGATGGCCGAGGACATCCATCACTCCCACGCGGTCATGGGTTCACGGCCAACACTCCTCATGGACGGCTGCCCGCTTCCGATGATGCACCCGCTGCTGTATGATACAAATGGATCAATTAATTCTTGTTCTCCTCTCCTTATTTTCTTGGCCAAGATTTGATTCCCAATTCTTCATCCCAACAAAAATATCGGGTCCCTTCGATAATAACCGAGGACCGATCAGAATTATAGGTTCACCAAAGTCTTAGTCATTGATTTTTCTGAAGATCGATCGGTCAGGAAAAATATGAAACCGAATTTCAGTATAAACCGAAGTACTGAACCAAATTTTTCGGTCTAACCGAACGCCCGGGCCTATATATGCCCTTATTCATCTTTTTTTCAGAAATGTTTTTTGTTTTTTGATAGTCAGGGCTCGATTTTTTATGAGCAACTTGTGATGTAACTAACAGTGGCGAATGAACGAGTCGATTCATTGCAGGTGCATCGGCATCCGACGTTGTGCAAAGCGAATGATGACCGTTGAAACCAATCGTCTCCAACGCTCGCTCTTATTTAGATTAAACTGTTTTACTTTTATGTTACTATAATTATAATTATATTTTCAACATGCGAACTTAACCTATATGCTTTTCTATTATACCTAGCAACTAAATAGATAAAAATGAATGTATATAGAACAAAAATACATCTAGATACATCCATTTCTCCGACAAGTATTTTCGAATTGAGAGAGTACTTAACAATATAACTAAATGTGAAGATATAACATTTTTATTATGTAATTTTAACATCGGTTGGGAAAAGCCAATTTTGATAAATTTTAAAGATATATCAGAACGACTGTGACGTAGTTAGTTATTTTTGAGATACTAAGTGTCTCGTTTTCGTCCAATTATGCTAGATCTTAGAAAATACTCCCTCTATCCCAAAATAAGTGTCTTAACTTTGTATAAACTTTAGTATGAAGTTATACTAAGATTGAGACTATTATTTTGGGACGGAAGAAGTAGAACATACCAAATCGTAAATATTTACCGACTTAACTAAAATCTCTTAATAGATTGCAAATACACATTGTCGTGTGTGTTTATTTAGTTTTCTTAAATATCATGGTTGAGAGCTATAAAGTTGGTCGGGGTTTCTAGAATGCAAGCTGTCACCTTTTGAGTGCAACTAAACAAAGAGATATTTATCTTCAAACCAAATCAAAAACCCTGAATATGGACTAAGTGGTTTGTCTTGGAACTACCGCTTTTCATGTTTACTACTTTCTCCGCCACCAAATATGTCTTCCATATTATTGGTTCAACTATCAACTCCCATTCCAAAACTTTACACTTTGCCGTGAATTAGCATTATTCAGCTCAACCCGCATTAAACGCATCTAACTTTTTCCTTAATTTGATGTGCAGTCTGTATAAAAAAGTTTGCTTTGTACTCCCTTCGTCCCATAATATAAGAATGCTGCTAAATAGATTGAAAATCATTTTTATATTATAGAACGGAGGGGGTAGTTGGTAAAAACATTATCATTTGCAATAGTTATGCATTGATGCATCATTTTTCTTCTTGGTTTGGTCAGTACTCCGCATAAAAATGTGTAATTAAAAAAAAACTTGCACACCTCACATTATATCACTCAAAAGAAAATTAATCATAGTCAAGATATATTCAGTAACACTTTGATTTGGAATATTGTATTTAAAAGCATATCCTTTATGCATTTGTTGGCTCGGCTACAATAGATTCGACTACCTTCAAACATATAAACTGAACCGCGATTTTGTTTGTGACCGGTCAGCTCGTCTTTTGGACACATGTGACGATGAATAAGCCTTTTATATGGGTCCACTTTGTCAACTCGGAAGAATTTTAGACATGATCAAAGTTTTTGGGCCCACAAGCCGACAGTACAGCGAGCATACAAGCCACTCCTCTTTGATCCATGCAAGTCGATACATATGTACACTTACATTTACGCAGTAAGATGAAAAAAAAAAGATTGATGATCTTATGCATCCTAAATATGTATATTTATACAGGACAAAATGAGGAGTGAAATTCAAAACGTAAATTGAACATGTACATGTTAGAATAAACCATACTGCAAAAAAATGAATAAAACACAGTAGCGTTATTTACAACATTAGATAATCACATTTTGTTTTTCTACACAATTGGCAAGTTAAACTGTTTTACTTCGTCACTTTTGTTCATCAGTACTAGACATGAAAGTCTTTTTCGAAATTTTGCCAAGTGTATTTTCGAAATTATTTGATAATAAAGAGCAAGCTAACTAGAGGACATCTTTAACTCGCATAGAATCCAGCTTTAACTCCAACGGTTCTTAGAAGATAGAAAAAACGGTGTCCCGTAGTACAACTCTTCATATTTGTACGTAAAAATGTTTTGTCCAGGATACGAGGAAATTAGAAATTCATTGCTTCGCTCAAAGAAATTAAAGACAGATCACCTGATTATTCATGATTCAGAAGATCTGCTAATATAGTACTCCCTCCTTACTGATCTAAACGCTCTTACATTTCTTTATAGAGGGAGTACCATGCAATAACAGACCATAACAATGCACAGGCTGCAAAATTCCCAGCCCAATACACATGCATAATTGATGATTGAGAAAAGACCAAACAGGAACACGCTGAGCCAACCAAACACATGCGCTCTTGCAAGAACCTAGCTCAATGTTTAGCTCGCAATCTACATGATACCATAGCAGTTCACACGGGCTACTGATTTCACATGGGAGCAAAGAAAAGCAGTTCACAAGGAATACTGATTTCACAAGGGAGAAAAGAAAAGCTAACAAAAACTTGTTAAACCTTAAATAGATCAGACAGAGCTGCACTAGAAAACAGAGGTGGTTCCTGTTAAAAGGAGCCAATTGTTGTTACATTAAAGGCTCTTGTGACCCCCCTAATTACAGATAATTAAGAAACCATCTTTAAAAGTTGGGCTGTCTCCAATTCATATGACCAAGCTGCTGTTGTTGATATGCCCCCACTTGGGGACCTGGTGCAGCTACACCAACTCCAACATTGGGACCAATGGCAGATGGGACCTGTTGATGCACCATGGGATGTGGACTTACAATTGAGGGAGGCTGCTGCGGATGGTACATGCCAGGGAATTGTGCATGAGAGGATTGAGCTGTAGCACTGAAAGATGCATTCCCAGGATTTGGCATATAGGCACCAGGTGTTGCTTGACCTGATAAGTTGTAATATGGGGGGCACTGCAAAGTTGGGATCTCTCTATTCTGAATCCAGATATCAGATGTCTCTACCTGTAAAAGATACCAAAATTATCAAATCAAGGAGGCCCCGTACGGATATTTTGAGAGTAAACTCCCTGAATACAGGTAGAATGTTGTAACAAGCAGAAAATAAGTTTAATCCATATAAATTTCAGACTTGACATCCACGATTTGTACCTGTGGGGTTGGCGCATAAATGTTGTTATCCTTGTACTTCATCCTATTGACATCGTCAACACCAACTCCAGCTCCAATAACACCAGGAGAACTAATTGTATAACCAGCTGGATGAGTGTAATTTCCATAACCAGAAGGGTTACCAGCTGGGACTGGTTTATATTGTGAAACTCCATACTTCACTTGGCCTGCAGTTAAATGTGAACCCCCACCGGCCATCTGAAGATAATTATTTCCATTTGCCGGATAAGGGACATTTGCTGAATAGTTTGGCATGGCCATGGGTGGGACATAAACTGGAGAATAGAGAGGATGTCGATATGGCATGAAATTCGGATAATGCTGCACGTGCATTGGAGGGTACATCTGCGCTGCTTGTTGTTGCTGGGACATATGTTGCTGTTGTGTAGACATTGCAATAGGGCTGCTGCTCGCAAGCTGTGAACTTAGGGCCTGCAAAAGCACAACAGATGAAAGATACCATGAGATGATGGTACTTGCGATCAAGACATAATTTGCCACAGGTTAGTGAAGTTGAAGAAATTTCATTTCAGGAAAAAGTAAAGGTGGCAAAATCTCAAGCTCGCAATCTTGTTTGTCCGCCCAGGACAAAATTAAGTACTAAACCAAGCTAAGCTTCTCACTCCTATCTCAAGTCAAGTATACAAGAGTTTTGCTTTGATAAGTCTGAATGAAGGCAGTAGAAAGCAAAGGGCACAAAAGCCCACACATAACCCTAAGGTGCGAGAAAAACTCCGCCACATGACAAACAGTAGGCAACAATATAGAAGAACAACACGCTCATGTAAGAACCTTGGTTGCTTGGCTTGCTTGGCCCATGATAGGGGAGAAAAATCAGCGGGTTAGTTATATTTTCTTCCCATCCCTGAAGCACAGCCACCAAACCATACTCCCTCCCCGTTCACAAATTTAAGATGTTCTAACTTTTTTCTGAATCAGATGTATATGCACGTTTTAGTGTGTTTGTTCACTCATGTCAGTCCGTACGTAGTCCATACTGAAATATCCAAAACATCTCATATTTGTGAATGGAGGGAGTACCTAACAAGAACACGAGGGAGAAACAAGGGTGAGGCGGTTGGCTATCCCGCCCCCAATGTTCCAGATCTGCTGGTGCTACTTCGCTCTTCCTGCAGCATGAGGCGCCTTTACCTTGCTGGGCCTCATCTTTGCACCTAGGCCTTTTGAGCTTTTATAAGCCCATATGTGAGTGTTTTTGCAACTCGGCGCCTAAGTGAGCTTTTTGAGCCTTTGACAGTGCTGGTCCTAACACAGTACGCCAAACTACAGGATGCTGGCTAAAGTTAACTCAGTCTAGCTTTACAGTCTAAAGAACTATCCGAGATTATTAGATGAGAGAGCAGATCAGAGTGGAATTGCCCAGCCCTAATCAGCACGATGGTAAGTCAAAACTTCACGGGGGAGAAATAGGAGTCGAACTGCTAGGTTCCCTCTGCTGGAGCCTGCACCCAGCCTTGGATATAACAAGTAATGGTCCTTGAAAGCTAGTGCAGTAAAAGGTACGTTGGAAAATCTCAGTTAGTTAACCCCAATTGATAGCAAGGTGAGTCTCTACCTCAGATGCAGAAGGGAGAACTTGTGAATGAACACTGGGTTCTGGCATTCTGAATACTTGCACAGCATTATCTGCTCCTGGATTCACCGAAGTATACCCCTGCTTACAGAGAGGGAGGGGGTGTCAGTATATAGTAGGTATGGCATTTGTTTCATATTTTATCCACACGGGAGACCCAAGATAAACTTCAATGGAACATCTACCTGAGAAGATGAAGCCAACACTTGTTGGTGCACATTAGGCTCAACCAGCCCGTATAACTGTGCCTCATTATTGGGATGCATATTAGGATCCTCATGACCATATGCCTGGAAAAAAATGACACAATTATCATTTTAATTCAACGACTTGTCTTAATAATGCAGCAAAATTTCCTGTCTAATAAATAACCTCAGAAAACAAATGGCAGATGAAAAGTAAGTTCAATCATCTCAGCATCAGTGAACCAAAAATCATCTCAGAAAACAAAGGACACTTCACAATTGACTTACAGAAAAGGCAGTCAAACCAGAGGTGCTTTGAATATTATGGTCATCTGCTGCACCAAGTGGAGTATCACTCTGAACTAAGCCCAGTCCGTCATCATCCTCAACTTCTTGACCATTCATCTGTTCACTATCCTCAGATGGTTGTAAAGAACTCTCTGCCGCCGATGTGGATATAGTAGTGAGTTGTGATCCAACTTGCTCATCCACTTCGTCATGTTCAGTATCAAACTCATCCTCTTGGACAACCAGTTGAACAGGTTCTTGTACACTACACACACAAGAAGCATAATCAGAATCAGCCTACAATTATCAATTCCAAAAGAACTAGAGCATTACTATCATTACCATGCAAAAAGTTACAAAACCATCCTGAGGTGAGATCATCTAAGAATATGAAGCCCTAAAGTTATTAGGTCTATCAGAAGAAGCTGGCTCTATCAGCTATATAGGCTTCCTACCACTACGCTATTACTTTTTAATGAAAATTCAATAATCAAGTGCTTTTCAGGGGACAGATAGACGGTAATTATTTGTAAGTAAAATTTCATTCATATTGTCAAGTATCATCAATTCTTATAATTGGCAAAGGTTCACCTAACTGTTCTGGTTGTTCCGGTTCTGGAGAAGCTGAAGTCGGTAATTGGTCTGAATCAAACCCAGGAGAGAAACTGCCGAATCTTATTCTTGTCTGCTCATGCTCAGGCGAATCAAACCCAGGAGTGAAACTGCCGAATCTTAATCTTGTCTGCTCATACTCTGGCACACGGAGATGCTCTGGGATAATCACATGCTCCATCTCATGCACGTTAGCATGAGAACTTTTGTCACACGAGCTGTTCACATCCAGCACATTAGCATTTTCAGCTTTGCTATCTAAAGGAGATGTTGCATTTGTCCCACTGTTATCAGCGTCGTTGGTGCAAGACTTATTTGTCGATTTTGGCTTCCATTCCTTAGCTGGTTGTATGACTGCAGAAAGAAAGAAAACAAAAGGAGTAAAGCATACCTTAGCATTTCATTTTTAAGCTTGTAAACCTAAAGAACATTTGTGACAAAAAGACAAATAAAGAAAAATACCACATAGCTTCCTTAAAAAAATACAGATAAGAGAACTAGTGATTCCAAAGTAAAGCCTAGATATGAGGTACACCACAAACTTTTACTCCCTCTGTAAACTAAGATAAGAGCGTTTAGATAACTAAAGTAGTGATCTAAACGCTCTTATATTAGTTTACGGAGGGAGTACTATTTATTCGCGTAAATTTGCACAAATTTTAATTTTTACTGGTTATTGAGCTTATAAACATAACTTGTTGGTGAAAAGAGAAAAGTACACTCCATTCCTTACAAATGCTGTTTCTGACTTGCTAAGGAAGCAAACAAGATGATGACCCTAACCGTGTTAAGTTTATCTGAGTTACTTTGTTAATGTGTTTTCTCTCCTAACCAGCACATCTCAGTGCTAGACTCATAGAGCAAGAGAAAGAAGCTCCTATGATGGAGAGCAAAGCATAAAAGAAGAAATGCTTTTATCTCTAACATGTAAACGCCATCATTCTTAAAAGAATAAAACTTGTTCTATATTACGTCATTCAGAAAACAACAGAGCACAAAATTTCAGACATGAGATTGCCAACCAAATGTACAACATTATATCACCAAGAATATTACCTTTTTGGTTGCTAGCAGGACCCTGGTGATACCTGCTGTGGTTTTGGTTACCAAAAGGTCTACCAACAGATCTGCCACGAGTTACTGTGTCTACTGCAGGTCTATGATTGGGTTGAGTGTTTCTAGGCATAAATGATGGGCGGCGAACAGAAGGCCCAGCTGAGGCAAAATTCCCCCTTTGAATATTTGCATGATAAGAATCATTTGGTCCATGAAACTGTGAACCTGGACGACCAGAATACTGCCTCGGAGCATTAGCCACTCCAGCTTCACGTCGATTTGCTCGGACAAATCCTCCAGCCGCTTTGTAATTGGATGAAGCATGATGTAGATCAGAATTAGGATACTGGTGTTCATTCTGAGAATTCTTCAGATATGGCCGTGCATGCCTCTGAGCAGTACCCTGAGCATCCCTCTTCATCTGATGCATGTCAGAGTTGTAGCTACTCTTTGCACTTTGATGCATGATCTGACCTTCCGAGGTTGTAGGTGGAGGGCGATTTTGATCAGATTGAACTACAACTCCACTAGAGAGAGAAATTCCAGTAAGCAAAGTAGTAGTTTACTTGTAAGAATCAAGCATGAAAAATAGCTAACTGTGTTTCGGTTCAGTCTCTAAGTAAATTAATGGTACATTAATTGATGTACACACATATAACAAAAGAAAAAATCTTCAAAAAAACAACTGCAGTATTCATAACATAAACATGCAAGTGTGAAGATATAAAGACTTGGCAGCAACTGGTGAAAAATTAGTACAGTGCACTAATGAATATATGAGTTTGCTGTGGTATGAATGCTGAAAACCATAATGTAGACACGCAGAAATGCCCACGGAGAGACTGGTCTGTGCTCATGTCTCCAAGCACCGATATATGCTATTGTAATACAGGAAATAAGAGTGATTTCAAAAGAAATATAAAACAATTATACCTCCTATCAGACGCTTGCATATATGTTGAAACTTTGTGTTGCTCTGCTCCATTTTCCACCGCACCGTGTCTATTATCCCTCACTACCCGAAATTCTCGACTTGGTCCTGCATCGAGCCATGTGTCACCAATTATGGAAAACCTAGTGTATAGAACAAATGCATCATACCAACTAAAATACCACAAGTATAAATGAACCGGAATATATATATAATATATATATGAAATTTGGTGTCCATTCAATGATAATGGTATTTCTAATGTTGAAGATAGGAAATAAATGCAATAGAAGCCTTCGCAGCAATCAGAAAAATACAATACTTTCAAATGAACCAAATGGGGCCTCAAAAGAAGGGTTGCGGAAAAAATAGAGTTCAATAAAAAAATTATGGATTTTGTTATGACACCATTATCAAAGTAAACAAAGATTGTACAAGTACCAAATGACTAAAATGCAAGGTACACCCAGAAGAAAACTCAGATAAGTACTACAGCAGTCAATATAACTCCATCGGTACACAAGGAGACAGCAGAGAGCAATCTTGAGAGTGCAAATGTCACTTGCGGTGACAGAAAGATGCAGTAAAGTAACAAAATCCCAATTCGGGAACAACTATGCAAGAGCAGTTTCCCTTTTACACCGGAAAAAGGATTGGAAAAATTTGTCCGCAGTAAATTAAACACATCTCTTATTTACGCATGTTATGAAGAAACATATAAATGATGAGGTTCAACTATGGTACCATATGTCTGACCATGATTGTGTGCTCTTCTTTGATCGATCTCAACCCTTTGAGTGTGTGGCTTTGTCCGTTGAGTGCCGTGCTCACCTTGTGCTGTGGTCTCAGCAAGGTTCTTCTGACCAACACTCTGAAAAATCAACAAAGATGCTTCAGCAAAAGAAAAATATCTGTAGTAATGCATGTATTTTAAACATAAACAATGAGTTCCCAAAAAACATTGGATAAAGCAGAATGCAACAAAAATTCTAAAGTAGCGGTCAATGTTTACGTGTGGTCAAAAGAACAAAGATAGGCTATCAAGTAGCGACCCAAAATTTTAAGTGTTAAGGCTACAAAAATAGAAGAATGATTCAAAGGGCAAAGATATAGGCCTAAAGAATGCATGATGTTAATGAAGTACTCCATAGGTTTTTCAAGTTTCAACCATCAGACACAAAACTTCAAGAAGGGAAAAGAGAAGCAGGGCAACAGCAACAGCTACGAGTCATATACGTATGGAACTATGGACAGGCCCTTAATGTTTCTCCTCTTATGCTTCGGCCTAGAGCCCGAGAGTCTCACAACGCAGCTTCTATTTTTGTTGGCACCTTAGGCAATTACACTACATTGGCGAACTTAACCCCTCATGTGGAGCATTAGCCTTTCACTTAATTGGCGAATTTAGGTGTGAACATATTAAGGCGTAGAAACCATAAACATCAGATTCAAATGTTACAAATAAGGCAAAATATACCTCTCTTTTCTTGTCCCTTTTCCGTTTCACTTCATGAAATGGATCTGCAAGTCCAAACATTAGAAGAGTAACTACCACAAATAGAATAGGTTCCATAAAGTAACATGACATGTATATAAATCGACTATAAGTATATAAGTAGATGACACGTCAGTAATAGCCCCGTTACTTAAATGTACCTAAAAAATAATAACCAGGTACGTGCACCAAGATATGCAATTTACTATGGTTGTTGGCTTACAAATATCTCGGATTCAAGGAAAAGCCAACTAGTAGCTGGCAATTTACTATGGTTGCTGGCTTACAGACATGTCTACTACTATTACTATCAAGCAAACAAGCCAACAGACATCACTAGGTGCTACCATTAGCCTTGTTTTGGGATCACGTATCATAAAATTACATACTCCCCTCATTCACAAATATAAGATGTTTTGGATACTTCAATATGGACTACAAACGGACAGAAATGAGTGAACAAACACACTAGAACGTGTCTCTATACATCTGATTCACAAAAAAGTTAGAACATCTTATACTCGTTTCAGTTAACTTATCCTCGTTTCAGTTGTACATCTAAAAGATTAACTGGTTGATTTACCAAAGTCACCAGGAAGCACAAATCTCTCGTCACTGCTCCAATCGGGTAAACAAGTCCACACAAACCCGCCGATATACACCTAGGAAACTCAAACAAGCCAGCTGAACAGACGTGAAGTCACGGGCGGCAGCACTGAAACCGCGACAGATCGAACGAGCTCCAAAACCCTAGCCGGCGAATCCCAATCCCCCGCGCCCCGCAGACAAACCTAGCAGCGGCGGGACCTACCCAATGCGGTGCGAGCGCGCGGACGCCCCAAACCCTAGCTCCCAGCGCGTGGGGCGAGATCGAGACGCGCAGATCGGAGAGGGGGGGAGGGGGGGGGGGGGGGGGGGGGGCGGACCTTGGTTGAGGAGCCTCTGCGCCGTCTCGTTGGGGTCCATGTTGGACTCGCGGAGGGCGTCGTAGATGTCGTCCTCGGAGTGGCCGCCGACGACCTCCTTGATGGACTTGATGGTGGAGTCGATCGCCGGGTTGGGCGCGCGCGCCGCCTTGCTGTCGGAGGAGGCGCGGGGCCCGCCGCCGACGCCGCCTGCCATGCCCGCCGGGGGAGGGGGAGGGGGTGGATCACCGAACGCTACGCCGGGGGCGCTGGGGGTGGTGCCTTGGATCGCCGCCGGAATCGCATCAAACGACGCGCAGCCCTGGGTTTGGGTCTGGGTTTTGGTCGGGGCGGGGGGTGGTTGGGGGCCGGCTGGGCTGGCGAACGCGATATATTTGCCGAATATAAAAAAATGGAATGGGAGGAAACAAAAGGCGTTGGGGGTCTGCGCGAGGGGTGGGCTCCGCGCACGAGTTTTACGGCGGTGGCGGCGACCGGCGGGCGGGCGCATGGACCGATGACGTACAGTGTCTACTGTCTACTCCGCCCCTACGCGTGAATGAAAAGGCAAAATTTCAAACTAGCCTAACACATGGCTAAATTTTGAAATAGTTCTACGGTGATGGTATCTGGCAAACGCAGCGAACGCCCCGACAGCCTGTTTGGTTCGGTGGAACTGAAGAGAGGGAATGGGAGTTCGAGGCATAGAGAATTTTATTCCTTCATTTGTTTAGGTGGAATGGGAATTCAACAGGGAAGTGGAAGGGGAATTCATGTGTAGAAGTGCCATACATCTATTACCTAAGGGAGGGCTGATAATTGAGATGGGAAAAGAGAATTAGAGTTAAACTCCCATTCCCCTTCCGTTAGTTTGTCAAATAGGCTGCGAGAGCCAGCAAGCACGGACATTGGAGGCACATCGTCTACCGAGCCGCTTTAGACGATGAACCCGAGCCGCCTAGATCGACCATGCTAACCAGAGCCATCCCCTTGTCACAACAAAAGGCGAGGCCCCGGCGCCACCTTCGGTCGGACGAGCTTTGCTCGCCGGCTTTCTCCGGCGGTGGCAAGGAGAACAGAGGATGAGGAGGTGGATAGGGGCACGATGGCTAGGGTTTCCGCCCACGTGCCGCCCCTTGAGGATGACGCAACACATTTTTCTTTCACGGTTTATTTTATTTTCTGGCTACTCCAAATTTGATCAACGATTCATTCTATTTCTCTCCTGTTTGTCGTCTATTATATTCATCTACTATGTTTTTGATAAATACGTTTTTTATTGACTAAAGAATACCGCACCGAAGCGATAAAAATACAACGAGTTCAGACCTACCAAGATACACACAATCCATACAGCAAATAACAAAGTCTCGGAAAGGAAATACCTCCTAGTAAGGGCATCTTCAAAGTGGACCCGCAAATCACCCGCATACATCGGGAGTGCGATGTCCAGACCACGAAAGTCATCCAACGCGGGACTCTATCGATCCGCGGGGTAGTCCGGATGCAATTTCTCCCACAAACCGAAGACAAAAGGTGGAGGAGCTTTGCGAGAGTCCGGACACGCGAAACATAGGAATCTGACACCCCCGGCCCCCCCAAAACCCTCCCCGGACCCCGCGACTCCAAACTCCTCATTTTCACCGCTGCTTCACCACCCTGGCCACCACGCCACACCCCTGCTGAGGGAGTCCTGGATTAGGGGGTCTCCGGACAGCCGGACTATCTCCATTGGCCGGACTGTTAGACTATGAAGATACAAGATTGAAGACTTCGTCTCGTGTCCGGATGGGACTCTATTTAGCGTGGAAGGTAAGCTAGGCAATACGGATATGGATATTTCCTCCTTTGTAACCGACCTTGTGTAACCCTAACCCTCTCCGGTGTCTATATAAACCGAAGGGTTTTAGTCCGTAGGACAACAACCACAACATACAATCATACCATAGGCTAGCTTCTAGGGTTTAGCCTCTCTGATCTCGTGGTAGATCTACTCTTGTACTACCCATATCATCAATATCAATCAAGCAGGACGTAGGGTTTTACCTCCATCAAGAGGGCCTGAACCTGGGTAAAACATTGTGTCCCCTGCCTCCTCTTACCATCCGGCCTAGACGCACAGTTCGGGACCCCATACCCGAGATCCGCCGGTTTTGACACCGACATTGGTGCTTTCATTGAGAGTTCCTCTGTGTCGTCGCCCTTAGGCTTGATGGCTTCTACTATCATCGATAGCGATGCGGTCCAGGGCGAGACTTTTCTCCCCGGACAGATCTTCGTATTCGGCGGCTTTGCACTGCGGGCTAATTCGCTTGGCCATCTGGAGCAGATTGAAAGCTACACCCCTGGCCGTCAGGTCAGATTTGGAAGTTTGAACTACACGGCCGACATCTGCGAAGACTTGGTCTTCGACGGATTCGAGCCACAGCCGGGCGCGCCGCACTGTCACGACCGGTATGACCTAGCTCTGCTGCCGAACAGTACCCCAGAGGCCACGCCCGCATCAGTCCGACCCTTAGCTCGGAGCCAACTGCGCCAATCGAGGACGGGTGGCTGGACACCGCCTCAGGGGCTGCAGTCTCAACGGCGATCGAGCCGAACACCAGCCTAATCCTCTGCGAAGCCCGTGACTCCAAGGTGTCGGACTCTTTTCTGGACTCCGAACCGTCCGCGTCCCTGCCAATCGAATCCGACTGGGCGCCGATCATGGAATTCACCGTCGCGGATATCTTTCAGCACTCGCCCTTCGGCGACATTCTGAATTCACTAAGGTCTCTCTCTTTGTCAGGAGAGCCCTGGCCGGACTATGGCCAACAGGATTGGGATGTGGACGACGGAGAAATTCGATGCCCACCCACCACCCACTTCGTAGCCACTGTCGATGATTTAACCGACATGCTCGACTTCGACTCCAAAGACATCAACGGTATGGATGACGATGCGGGAGGCGAAGAGGAACCACCGCCCACAGGGCGCTGGACGTCCACCTCATCATATGACGTATACATGGTGGACACACCAAAAGAAGACGACGACGAGGAACGGAAGGACGCAACGAAGGCTTGTCCCCTCGAGAAGCAGTCAAAGCGGCGGCGTAAGCGCCGCCCCAAATCCCGCCTCGGCAGAAATAACGATTATACAGACCCAGCGTTGGAGCAAGGCGAACTACTGCCGGACCACGGCAATACGGAAAATCAAACTGAACAAACCAATTCTGTCAAAGATAAAAGTCCGGACGACATAACGCCGGACAGGCACCCGGAGCAGCAGAATGCCCGTCAAAGGCTTGTTGCCACCGCGAGGAGTCTGAAAAAGCAGAAGCAAAGGCTCAAGGTTGCGCAGGACACACTCCAAATCAGATGGAGTAAAGTACTCAACACAGCAGCGAAGTACGGAGGCAATCGCCCCACCAAGAGCTACCCAAAGCGGAAGTTGCTACCTGAATTCGATGAGGAGGCCTTAGACCCCCCACAACCAAAAATTAAAACAGCCATCTAGCCGGATAGACGACCTCACGGCCAACACAAAAGCGGCAAGCAATGCCGCACATAAGCCAATACGCGGTCTACACGAGGGCTCGCATCAAAAGAACAGCGAAACCAGATCCATCTATGGACCGTGCAAGCGTGCTCCAGCATACGATGCAACACAACAAACATCCGAACAACGCGGTACACCCAGATATAGGGGTGCCGCACACCCCCTAT
Source organism: Triticum urartu (assembly GCF_056163025.1). NCBI lineage: Eukaryota > Viridiplantae > Streptophyta > Magnoliopsida > Poales > Poaceae > Triticum > Triticum urartu. The sequence continues at coordinate 142,495,260 of NC_141879.1, read as the reverse complement.
GTTTCACCGATGAGGTGCTGGACCATGAGTTTCTAGAGGGATTCAAACCCGTAAACATAGAGGCATATGATGGAACAACAGACCCTGGGGTCTGGATTGAGGACTATATCCTCCATATCCAGATGGCTCGGGGAGATGATCTCCACGCCATTAAGTATTTACCCCTCAAACTCAAAGGGCCAGCTCGGCACTAGCTTAAGAGCCTCCCCGAAAGCTCCATTGGAAGTTGGGAAGAGCTCGAAGACGCCTTTCGGGCAAACTTTCAAGGGACTTATGTCCGACCTCCGGACACGGATGATTTGAGTCATATAACTCAACAGCCCGGAGAGTCAGCTCGAAAGCTTTGGAACGGGTTTCTTACTAAAAAGAACCAAATTGTCGACTGTCCGGACGCCGAAGCCTTGGCAGCTTTTAAGCATAGCGTCCGTGACTAATGGCTTGCCAGACACCTCGGCCAAGAAAAGCCGAGAACAATGGCAGCATTAACAAGCCTCATGACCCGCTTTTGCGCAGGTGAGGATGGCTGGCTAGCCAGATGCAGCACCAGCGACCCCAGTACATCCGAAGTTAGAGATGGAAACGGGAAATCACGGCGCAACAACAATAACAAACACCAGAATAAAGAAGACATTACGAAGAGCACGGTAGTAAACGCCGGTTTCAAAAGCTCTCGGCCAGGTCAGCAAAAGCCGCCCTCTAAAGGCGCCAGAGATGAACTGTCCAGCCTAAACAAAATTCTGGACCAAGTATGTCAGATCCATAGCACCCCTGGTAAACCCGCTAATCATACCCACAGAGAATGTTGGGTCTTCAAGCAGTCCGGCAAGCTCAACGCCATACACAAGGGGGAGGATACACCAAGCGAAGATGAGGATGAGCCTCTCAAGCAAGACGCTGGGGAACAAAAGAAGTTTCCACCATAAGTCAAAACAGTCAACGTATTACATGTGAGCAAGGGAAGTAAAGCGGCCCTTCCAGATAAATATGCCCAAGGGCCTATCACCGCGAAACCTTGCCACTGGTCGTCTCAACCGGTCACTTTCGACCATCGTGCTTACTCAGCAAGTATCCGGCGGGCAGGATGGGCTCCCCTGGTATTAGACCCAATAATTGACGGATACCACTTTGCATGAGTCCTGATGGACGGTGGCAGCAGTTTAAACCTACCAGGATACAATCCGCGAAATGGGGATAGACCCAACGAAAATTTGTCATAGCAACACTACCTTTAAAGGAGTAATGCCAGGCCCAGGGGCTCACTGCACGGGCTCCCTGCTACTAAAGGTTATATTCGGCTTCCCCGGTAACTCCCGTAGCGAACATTTAACCTTCCACATTGCTCCGTTCCAATGCGGTTATCAAGCACTACTTGGACGCGAAGCTTTTGCTCGCTTTAATGCAATACCACATTACGCTTCCCTGACGCTCAAGATGCCCGGTCCACGCGGCATCATTACAGTGAACGGAAGTATTAAGCGATCCTTGCGCGCCGAAGAGAATGCGACTGCCTTGGCAACCGCACACTAAAAACGGCCTCGCCAACTAAAGTATTTGATAGGTCGTCAAGACCACGGATGCGGTTAGACGAGTCCGGCGCTGCTATATGTAATTTATACTGGATTGATGGCCACACCCCTATTACAAATACAAGGGGCTCAACGCGCGCAGACAAGTGGCAATTTCTACTCATTTCTAGTTATACATGGTCTCTTTAAAAAACCACCTTTTTGCACGACAACTTTTTCACCTAAGTTCCTCTTTTTTACAGATGACCATCGTGCTACACCCGTCCAGGATACGGCACAATGGAGACACGGGCGCAGACGTGCAGCACGGACACGCTCCAAGGATTCTTTTTAGATTAAGACCCTGCGTAAACCTTTTTTACTGTCTCTTGTTGATACACATCCACCGAATTCTCAGCACAATTGAGAAGGATGCTGACGTCTTGGCATGTGGCCACGTCAGAATAATGCACGTACCTGGACACAAGGGGCTTCTTACAAAGGGCACTATTTAGGCCCGGTTTATACCATAAAGACCGAATACCTTAGGGAGTGTTCGGCGTCGCGAGTTTGGCCTTATATGCATCAGCTCCGAATCATTGTCTTTGGTCAAATGTTGGGTTTGTCCGGCTCCTGTGTTTTGGTGCCTTACGTTCCGCTTTATCGGCTAAGGCAGCACCAGGAGAACTACTGCGATTGTGCACTGGTTCATCTGGACGAGCACCTCAGTAGAGAAAGCCGAAAACTGACTGTCATGATATAGCGTGAGACTGGTCAACCACTCGATGACCTATCGGAATGTTAGAATCCCTCCGCCTTAACGAAGGGCCGTTTTCCGGCCAGGCATGTACACACCCCGAGATCGGGAGAGTGCGGAGCCACCAGGGGCTATCTAGTAGCCCCACTGTCAAACTCCTATGGCTAAGTGAAGTGTTAAAGCATTATAGTCCGGTTGCCTCGTTCGCTACGCTATCACCTTCTTAATAGGACCAAGACGTTTTGTTAAGTGTGAACACGTGTTTTTCGCGAGCACATCCGCATTATATGAGTGAGGGTTGAAACCGACGACTGCAATCTTTCAGGTTATACACATGTATACATAAACGGCCGCACAGGAGGCATCATACTACTTTCAGAAAAAAGTATAAACATAGCCTTATAAAATTTCATAAAAGCATTGTGTTTACAATGAGAATACATATCAATCAAACATAATATTCTTCGAGCACTGGGCCTCTATCAAACGAGCACCCTCGAGAACCTCCTCGAAATAGTGCTCGGCAGCCACTCGGCCTATGGCCGAACCCTGCGCCGCAACAGTGGTAGTGTCCATCTCCGCCCAGTATGCTTTAACACGGGCAAGGGCCATCCGCGAGCCTTCTATGCACGCCGACCTCTTCATCGCATTAATGCGCGGCACCGCACCAAGAAACCGCTGCACTAAACTGAAATAGTTGTTCGGCTTTGGCTTTTCCGGCCATAGCTAATCCACGACAGACCTCATGGCGAGTCCGGACAACCTATTTAGTTCGGCCCATTCGGCTAGCTGATCAGTCAATGGAAGCGGACGCTCTGGAACGTTGAATTGCGACCAGAACAGCTTGTCCACTTCACGATCTGTTTGACCTTGGAAGTATTTGGCCGCATCGACAGCGCTCGCCGCCAAGTCCATATACGCATCTGCTGAACTCCACAGCCGATCTAGAGGGGCATACCGTGGATCTCCGAACTTCCTCCGTAGCATGAAGGGCTTCCCAGCCGCAATATCCCCGGCTTCCCGCAACTCCTCCTTTTTCGCTCTCATAGCAGAGCGGGTCTTTGTCCGCCATCGTGGCCTTCTCAAGGTCCGTTGCCTTCGCTCGGTTTTCTTTTTCAAGGAGCCGGCAACGGTCGGCAGTGTCTTTTAATTCTACGGCCATCTTGGCCATCTTCTCTTGGCTCTCGCAATGTGCGGCCTTCTCGGCTTTCAACTCTTCGGCCGCCTTCAAATCAACCGCATTACTAATCCTCGCTTGTTCCTTGGCTCGGGCAAGTTCTGCTCGCAAGGTTTCCACGGTGGCATCTCCATCTGCAGTCACAACATATTAAAGATATTGGCATCATGCTGCTCTTACTATGTGGCGTTCACCAGATAATAACACTTACCCTGTGCCTCGTCAAGCCTCTTGTTAACAAGCTCGATGTCGGCGTCTGCCGCATCCAGTTGCCGTTTTAATTCGGCAAACTCACTAGTCCGGCTAGCCACCGGAGTTTCCACCACCTGCACATAAGGGCAGTCTGGTTATTGCCTGGGACTATGATCTTCTGTTCGCCGCCGTTCTCGTCGACAACCAGAGTCTCAGGGGCTACTATCTACACATGGCACACCTAACATGTGCGGTACTATCACGTACCTCAAAGCCTGTCAGTAGACTCATAAAGGCTTCATGTAATCCACTTTCGGCGGATGAAATTCTTTCCATCACCGTACCCATCAGCGTACGGTGTTCTTCTGAGATGGCCGCTCGCCCCAACAGCTCCCTCAGAACGTCCGACCGCATACCAGACGGTGCCGGACTCTTTTGTTCGCTCTCCTGGAGAGCCGGACGCTGGGGACTTCGAGGGTCTATGGGATTATCTTCTGGCCTCACCGGATCCGGAGAGGCCCTCCGTGACGACACTTCGGGGTCGCCCGCTTCTTGAGCGGAGGAGTTCAGGGGAGGCGTTTCGCTCTCCATCATCTCCGGAAGAAGATCCCCCGAAGACGAGCTCAGCTGAGAAGGGCTAAGACCCGAACTGCAAGATATATGCGGCGGTTATTTTCTCAGAAGAAAGATAGTATACCTTCACTATTAAAGTATTTTTTGGATCACTTACGACTCGTTGGAGGGCTGATCCCCCCGCGGACTTTATGCGGCAAAAGCACCCCCCGAGGCAGGACCCTCTGTGGGAGACTTCTTCTCCCGTTTGGAGGCCTCGACTTCCGGATCCTCGGAAGCAGTCCTTTTCCTCCCCCGGTTATCCTCCTTCATGGAGACGCTCATTCCCTCGGTTGGAACTGGCAGTGATGGGGGCCCGCGTCCGCCCGTATTATCCCCCCCGTATCTTCCTTCGAGGGCTCTGGGCAAGGTGCGAGCTCGAGCATCTTTTCCAATACCGGATTTTCCAAACCCTCAGGGAGGGGGCCAAACACCGAATCATCTTCGCCTTTGTTAGCCAGTCCTGGTCAAAGAGCGAACTCTCAGAAATAACTTCATGATGAATAAAAGACAGTGTCTTCGGCTAGAGGATTTCTTACTTGTTCGGCGGCGCGATTACTGCTCAGGCCCACGTCCTTGGTAGTATCCGGACATTCTATTTGAGGTCCGAAGAATGACTTGTACATCTCCTCGTGCGTCAGGCCGAGGAAACTTTGAATGGCACGCGGTCCTTCTGGGTTGAACTCCCATAAGAGAAGGGGCCGACGTTTGCAAGGCTGGACTTGACGAACCAGCATAACTTGTATTACCACGACCAAATTAAAATCTCCCTCGAAGAGATCTCGAATGCGGCTTTGCAGTATAGGCACGTCCTTGGCTGGACCCCAGCTCAGACATCTGCTAATCCATGACATTAGTTGTGGTGGGGGGCCCGAGCGAAAAGCGGGGGCAGCCGCCCACTTGGCACTTCTGGGAGCCGTGACGTAAAACCACTCCCGTTGCCATAATTTGGACACCTCTGGAAAGGAACCTTTCGGCCATGGAGCTCCTGCCATCTTGCCTATTGATGCACCTCCGCACGCTGCATGTTGCCCCTCGATCATCTTCGGCTTCACTTCAAAGGTCTTGATGATAGAGGCAAAGGTGTCCCGATGTTTCGATGAGATGGTGGCTATCGTTTTCTGTGGGAGTCGACCTTGACGATCCGACTACGAACGCGCGAGACGTCGCGCCTTAGCAATCGCTAAACCAACTTCCGAGGGTTATTGACCACGCCGGAGCACGATCAACCTGACCACGAGGGTCTGTTTCCTGCGAGCAAACGAAGAACAAGCAAGAAACTGAGATTGCAATCGGGATATTGCGAATATAAGATGAAAACTTTATTGATCAAGGTGGGGTTCTGTGACGTCTTGGTCTGGTCGTTGGACACAAACGAAGTACGCGAAGTTGCAGCTATGGCGAACTTTTAATCTAAACAAAACCCAAAGTCTAAACGACGCCCTGAGGGCTGTATATATGGAGGAAGAGGGGGGAATTTCGTGGCCCTTGAGGGTGGGGTCCGAAACCAACCCTAACTCTTGTTTCCCCACACATACGGACTCTAAAAATAGCCTATACTTAAGTATTTCGAAATTACATGGGCCTGGCCCATTAATAAGGTGACGCAGCACCTAGAATAGCCTATGGACGAATATTATGAAGTGGCATCTTGTATATTTCGTCCAAGGCTTCATGCATTCCTTATGGCGGCTTCAAAGTCCTGAAATCATCACTTGTAACTCCGTTCTTGATCCCCTTGCGCATGCCATCAACTCCATGCGTGTTCTTGCTCCAATGTTCATCCTTCTCCAAGCTAGGCCCTTCATTTGTAAGCAAAACAAATGTATCTCATGAACATTAGAATCATTACCAAGAAACGAAAGTACCTGGTAATTTAATTGGCGTGCGCGAACTCTAGTAATTGGTCCAGTATATGTAACAGTAGGGGTTGTGGGTGTAACAATGGTATTGATGTCCTCATCATCCTCCCCTTCTTGAAATGAAGTCGTCCTCGACGGAAGCGCATCTTCCTCGCCCAAATAAGGCTTCAAATCTGCAATGTTAAAAGTGGGACTAACCCCAAAATCTACAGGTAGCTCAAGTTTATATGCATTATCATTTATTTTCTCTAACACCTTAAAAGGACCATCAGCACGTGGCATTAGCTTTGATTTGCGCAGATTAGGAAATCTATCTTTACGCAAATGTAACCAAACAAGATCTCCAGGCGCAAACACAACATGTTTTCTACCCTTATCTCCAGCAAGTTTATATTTAGCATTCATACGCTCAATGTTTTCCTTAGTTAACTCATGCATTTTTAAAATCAATTCAGAACGTTCTTTAGCATCAAAATTAACCTTCTCTGAAGATGGAAGAGGCAACAAATCAATAGGTGCACGAGGTAGAAAACCATACACAATTTCAAAAGGGCACATCTTAGTAGTAGAATGCAATGAACGATTATAAGCAAATTCAATATGAGGCAAGCATTCTTCCCACATTTTCTTGTTATTCTTCAAAACAGCCCTAAGCATAGTAGACAATGTTCTATTGACTACTTCAGTTTGTCCATCAGTTTGGGGGTGACAAGTAGTACTGAAAAGCAGTTTAGTCCCCAACTTAGCCCATAAACATCTCCAAAAGTGGCTAAGAAATTTAGTATCACGATCTGAAACAATAGTATTTGGCACACCATGTAAGCGAATAATTTCACGAAAGAACAAATCAGCAAAATTAACAGCATCATCGCTTTTATGACATGGTATAAAGTGTGCCATTTTCGAGAACCTATCCACGACAACAAATATGCTATCCCTCCCCTTCTTTGTTCGAGGCAAACCTAAAACAAAGTCCATAGATATATCCTCCCAAGGAACACTAGGTACAGGCAAAGGTATATATAAACCATGAGGATTGAGTCGTGACTTAGCTCTTTGACATGTAGTGCAGCGAGCAACAAAACGCTCAACATCCCGTCTCATCTTTGGCCAAAAGAAATGTGTAGCAAGTATATCCTCCGTCTTCTTGACGCCAAAGTGTCCCATTAATCCTCCTCCATGCGCCTCCTGCAACAACAAAAGACGAACGGAGCTAGCTGGAATGCATAGCTTGTTAGCACGAAACACAAATCTATCATTAAGAACGAACTTGTTCCAAGTTCTCCCTTCCTTACAATTCTGCAATACATCTTTAAATTCAGCATCATGAACATATTGATCTTTGACGGTCTCCAAACCAAATATTTTAAAGTCAAGTTGTGAAAGCATAGTATAACGACGAGACAAGGCATCAGCAATAACATTTTCTTTACCCTTCTTGTGTTTAATGACATAAGGGAAAGTCTCAATGATTTCAACCCATTTAGCATGGTTCAGTTTTGCTTGACTTTTAATGTGTTTCAAAGATTCATGATCAGAATGTATAACAAATTCCTTGGGCCATAAATAATGTTGCCATGTTTCTAAGGTCCGAACAAGAGCATATAATTCTTTATCATAAGTAGAATAGTTCAGACTAGGCCCACTCAATTTTTCAGAAAAGTATGCAACAGGTTTTCCATCTTGTAATAACACACCTCCTAATCCAATTCCACTAGCATCACATTCAAGCTCAAAAGTCTTATTGAAATTAGGAAGTTGGAGTAAAGGAGCATGTGTCAACTTATCTTTCAATACCGTGAAAGCTTCTTCCTGTGCGGTACCCCAAACAAAAGGCACATCCTTCTTTGTAAGCTCGTTGAGAGGTGCAGCAATGGTGCTGAAATCTCTCATAAAACGCCTATAGAAACCAGCAATGCCAAGGAAACTCCTCACTTGTGTGACCGTTTTGGGCTGCAGCCAACTCTCAATAGCTTCAATCTTGGCTTTATCAACTTCAATTCCCTGTGGAGTAACAACATAGCCAAGAAAAGATACTCGGTCGGTGCAAAAGGTGCACTTTCCAAGGTTTCCAAACAAACGTGCATCACGTAGAGCAATAAAAACAGCACGTAAATGTTCCAAATGTTCCTCCAAAGATTTGCTATAAATCAATATGTCATCAAAGTAAACTACCACAAATCGTCCAATGAAAGCACGTAAAACTTCGTTCATTAACCTCATGAAAGTACTAGGTGCATTAGTTAACCCAAAAGGCATGACTAACCACTCATATAATCCAAACTTAGTTTTAAATGTTGTTTTCCATTCATTACCCAATTTCATACGAATTTGATGGTATCCACTACGCAAATCAACTTTGGAGAATATTGTAGAGCCACTCAATTCATCAAGCATATCATCTAGCCTAGGAATAGGATGACGATAACGAATAGTAATATTATTAATGCCTCTACAATCAACGCACATACGCGACGTATCATCCTTTTTCGGCACTAAAATGATAGGAACAGCACAAGGACTAAGGGATTCGCGTATATAACCTTTGTCGAGCAGTTCTTGTACTTGATGCATAATCTCCTTCGTCTCCTCTGGATTGGTACGGTATGGTGCACGGTTGGGTAGCGAAGCACCGGGAATTAAGTCAATTTGATACTCAATCCCTCGAATAGGTGGTAATCCCGGTGGCACGTCTTGTGGAAAGACGTCAGCGAACTCCTGCAAAATGTTAGTGACAGCAGGGGGCAAAGAGGAAGGCACGTCCTCGAATGAAAATAATGCCTCTTTGCACACAAAAGCATAGCAAACAGATTTGCTAAAATCTAGCTCATCAATATCAGATTTGGTGGCAAGTAAACATGCACTTTTCAATTTAATTTCAGAAACAACAGTAGATGGTTTATTATTAGGCTTCATTTGGTGCTCAAATTCTTTTGCCACAATCTGATTTTCACTCTTATTTGTCTCCTGTTTTGCTTTATTAGCTCTATTAATATCATCTTTCAAAATGGAATCAGGAGTCATAGGAAGCAAAGTAATATTTTTATCGTTATGAACAAGAGTATACTGATTGTTTCTACCATGGTGTACAGAATTTTTATCAAATTGCCATGGTCTACCAAGTAATAAGGAACATGCTTGCATAGGTACCACATCACAATCAACATAATCAGCATATGTAGAGATACTAAAATGCACACGAACAGTACGTGTTACCTTAACCTTGCCGCTGTTGTTGAACCATTGGATGTAGTAAGGATGTGGATGTGGTCTTGTGGTGAGAGATAGCTTCTCCACCATCTCCATGCTAGCCAAGTTATTGCAGCTCCCTCCATCTATGATCACGCGAACAGAACGTTCCTTCACAACTCCCTTTGTATGGAACAAATTATGCCTCTGATTTTGCTCAGCTTGTGTAACCTGCACACTCAAAACACGTTGAGCAACTAAACATTCATACTTGTCAGCATCTTCAGGAGCCATGTATTACGTCTCATGATCAGAATCGTCTCCACCGTGTTCTTCACGTGTAATAAGAGCCAAAGTCTCCTCATCATAGTCACTAGCGGACTCATACCCACCATCCTCAGTAACAATCATCACACGCTTAGATGGGCATTCTCTCGCATAATGACCTCCACCCTTGCAACGTCGACAAATAATATCATGTGTTTGCCCTGTTGATGCCATGGATGAAGAAGAGCTCTTTGAAGGCCCAGAAGGTGTGCTCTTGGCAGATAGTGGTGATTGTGCCTGCTTTATTGTATCACGGTTGGAGGTGGCAGCCGACGGAGGCGCCGGTGTAGCAGAACGTGTGGAAGTAGATGATGCACGTGGTGTCCATGATGAAGGTCGACCTGCAGAAAAGTTAGTCCGCGCCAATGCCTGTCGATCCTGCACTTCACATTCAGCTTTACAAGCAAGATGAAATAAACGAGTGATATTAGTATACTCCTTATACTCTAGAATCGTCTGAATCTCTCTATTTAATCCACCCATAAAACGTGCAAGCATAGCTTCATTCTCCTCAACAATACCACATCTAATCATGCCAGTTTGTAATTCCTGATAATATTCTTCTACAGAATTTTTTCCCTGTCTTAAGCGCTGCAATTTTTTGAAGTAATTCACGTTGATAATATGGTGGAACCCAATGAATACGCATAGCAGTTTTCAAAGCAGCTCAAGTAGCCGGAATATGATATAATCTACAATGCTCAAACCACCAAACACATGCAAAACTAGTGAATGCACAAACAGCATCAGGAACACGTCTCTCCTCGGGATATTGTAAACATGTAAATCGTTGTTCAGTTTCTAACTCCCAAGTAAGATATATATCAGGAACATATCTACCCTCAAATGGTGGAATATTCAATTTTAGTTTAGGGAGATGGTCATGATCTCGTACCTGAGGGTGAGCCCTACCATTGCCATTATTTGCATGTGGACGACCTGGTGGTTGCTGTGCTGGTGGTGGCACGTAGTTCTGATTTTGATCAACCTCATCCTCATAATCTCCCACATAATCATCCTCCTCCACATCAGCAGTAGGAGCCACAGAAGTATCAACAGCAGCACCAGCAGTTTGGCCCGACTGAAGAGGGACACGGCTCGCTCGGCGGAGGGCTGTTTCCCGACGTGGAGGTAGTCGATGTTGTTGCAGAGGTGCGGCAGGAGCAGCCGGTGGTGGTGGTGGAAAACGCGAAAGCAATTCAGCAAACTTGTTATCGAGCTTTGTTTCAAATGTCTTCTCCATGCCATCTATCTTCTCCATGGCCTCTTCAAATCTGTTTATCACATCTTGCACCTGTCCACTCATCAGTTGCTGAAACGTATCATGAAGCTCCTTATTCGTCAAGTTCTCCCAGTCAGTCTCGTCGACTTGTGATCCTGGCATGGTTAGCAGCAATAGAAACACACAAGAATATGATCCTACAGACTACTAACAAGTGGTGGTGGTGGCGGGTGTCACAAATCCGTCAAGCAAATCTCAAATTCTTACCAGTTCTTACCCAGCAGCAGGCGGTGATCGGCAACCGTTGTAGTCAAAACTCTCAAAAGCTTGGATAGAGCGATTGCCAGGGAGAGTCAAACGCACGACGTAGATGTATGTGGAGCTGGGAAGGCTTATAGTATGGTAGCAAAAAGGGTCAGCAATAATCAATTCAGAGATGCAAAGTTGAATAAACGCTCAACGACGGTACTGTGCTGGTCCTAGGCTAGACCGTGCTAGAGATGCGAGCCTAGAACACTAACAAAATCACGGCGCTGCACGTAAATAAGGGAAAAGCACACTCTGGAACTCTTTTTTTTTCGCTCTTTTTTTGCGCTCCTTTTTTTGTTTGCGCTCCTCTTTTTTTTGCGAAAAATCACTATAATGGCGAGTGTCTCAAAACTCTTCCCTCGTCAAACTGATAGGATGGGCATGGATTTTTTTTCACTTTTTTTTCGGAAATCAGGGCAGCGACGACGAAAAAGTGCGACAAAAAATCACTATGATGGCACGTGGCTCAAAAGACTTAGAAAAGCCTAAAAATAGGATAGGGAAAAAAATTTGCCCGTGAAAATTTTGGCCTAAAAACTGCCCGGGGGTCTCCAGACTCTTTTTTTTTCGAGACCTACGCAGGCAAGGAAACATGAATCGGAATTTAGATTGATCTCAAGAACAAACCTAATATGAGAAGAACTCGGATTGGTGGTGGATATATGGTTGTGGTATATGGCAGCGGTGGTGGTATATGGTAGCGGTGGTGGTATATGGATATAGATTGGTGGTGGTATATGGATATGGATTGGTGGTGGTATATGGATACGGATTCAGAGTGGTGGCGGATAAGCAATGGTGGTAGATGGGCGATGATGATGGTGCGGCGGCGGCGTGACAACTTATGACCAGAACTCGAAACTCTAAAAGACTAGACTCTAAGACCAGCAACTTGACACGACGATGCAACCGCAAATTCAACAAAGCAAAAACCCTAAAAAGATTATGCAAAGGCTCAGATTGGTTCGGATATGATGAACTAACCCTAATTTTTTTGTGTGGCTTTTTCGTGGACTGTAGGTATGAAGAACAGACTCGATCTAGCCTACGAAAAACTGTAAAATCTCACCGAGCAACCTGAAAATCTGATACCACTTTATATGAGGCAAAGGTGTCCCGATGTTTCGATAAGATGGTGGCTATCGTTTTCTGTGGGAGTCGACCTTGACGATCCGACTACGAACGTGCGAGACGTCGCGCCTTAGCAATCGCTAAACCAACTTCTGAGGGTTATTGACCACGCCGGAGCATGATCAACCTGACCACGAGGGTCTGTTTCCTGCGAGCAAACGAAGAACAAGCAAGAAACTGAGATTGCAATCGGGATATTGCGAATATAAGATGAAAACTTTATTGATCAAGGTGGGGTTCTGTGACGTCTTGGTCTGGTCGTTGGACACAAACAAAGTACGCGAAGTTGCAGCTATGGCGAACTTTTAATCTAAACAAAACCCGAAGTCTAAACGACGCCCTAAGGGCTGTATATATGGAGGAAGAGGGGGGAATTTCGTGGCCCTTGAGGGTGGGGTCCGAAACCAACCCTAACTCTTGTTTCCCCACACATACGGACTCTAAAAATAGCCTATACTTAAGTATTTCGAAATTACATGGGCCTGGCCCATTAATAAGGTGACGCAGCACCTAGAATAGCCTATGGACGAATATTATGAAGTGGCATCTTGTATATTTCATCCAAGGCTTCATGCACTCCTTATGGCGGCTTCAAAGTCCTGAAATCATCACTTGTAACTCCGTTCTTGATCCCCTTGCGCATGCCATCAACTCCATGCGTGTTCTTGCTCCAATGTTCATCCTTCTCCAAGCTAGGCCCTTCATTTGTAAGCAAAACAAATGTATCCAATTTAGGCAGCATCATAATCTCATGAACATTAGAATCATTACCAAGAAACGAAAGTACCTGGTAATTTAATTGGCGTGCGCGAGCTCTAGTAATTGGTCCAGTATATGTAACAGTAGGGGCTGTGGGTGTAACAATGGTATTGATGTCCTCATCACTTGAGCCACAGGCCGAAGTGAGGGGTAATGCGGAGGAAGGCCTCACACACGACAATAAATGTCGAGATGTGGAGAAAGGAGTCCGGAGCTAGATCGTGGAAATCTAGCCCGTAATAGAACATCAAACCCCTGATGAAGGGATCCAGAGTGAGGTCTAGGCCTCGGAGGAAGTGGGAGACGAACACGACGTTCTCGTTGGGTTCGGGAGTAGGGACGACCTACCCTCGAGCGGGTAGCCGATGCAAACCTCGGCGGTCAGGTATCTGGCCTCCCTCAACTTCTTGATGTCCTCTTCTGTCATGGAGGAGGGAATCCATCTGCCTTGAAGGCTGGATCCGGACATGATTGAAGATCCGGAGCACCTAACCTGGGCTTTGGGTGTTGGAACTCGAGGCAGGGGAAGGGTTCGATTGAGCACGAGAGGGAAAAAGCGAAAACCTTGTCCCTTTATAAAGAGGGTGAATATCAAGCGTCCTCTCCGTAGCCGTTTAGGACTTGCCTATAATCTAGGAGTCCTAGACACGGTTGGGTTACCCACGACCGCATTAATGAGATTCCCGTAATTAGGGGAACACGATCTCTGCTTTGACAAGACATGTCAAGAAACTGCCTCGCGTTATGTGTGGAGCTGGTTGAAGAAAAACGGTTCGAATAATCACCGGGCCATGACATAATGTCATGCTGCCAAAACAAGTCAGCAAATTGGATTTGCGAAAATATTATTCTCTCTACGGCGGTATGTGGAACTTATTTTGCAGGGTCGGACACTATCCTCGTATTCAAATTCTTATGTGATGTATTCGGAGAAGGAACCCGCCTTGCAATGCCGAAGACAATACTGCGCGCCGGACTCATCGTCATTGAAGCCTGGTTCAGGGGCTACTAAGGGAGTCCTGGATTAGGGGGTCTCCGGACAGCCGAACTATCTCCATTGGCCGGACTGCTGGACTATGAAGATACAAGATTGAAGACTTCGTCTCGTGTCCGGATGAGACTCTACTTAGCGTGGAAGGCAAGCTAGGCAATACGGATATGGATATCTCCTCCTTTGTAACCGACCTTGTGTAACCATAACCCTCTCCGGTCTCTATATAAACCAAAGGGTTTTAATCCGTAGGACAAAAACCACAACATACAATCATACCATAGGCTAGCTTCTAGGGTTTAGCCTCTCTGATCTCGTGGTAGATCTACTCTTGTACTACCCATATCATCAATATCAATCAAGCAGGACGTAGGGTTTTGCCTCCATCAAGAGGGCCCGAACCTGGGTAAAACATTGTATCCCCTGCCTCCTGTTACCATCCGGCCTAGACGCACAGTTCGGGACCCCCTACCCTAGATCCGCCGGTTTTGACACCGACACCTGCCGAAACTCTACGTCTCCGGCACCTCCAACGCTCTAGCAGGGCTCCACCCCGCTTCTCCTCCGTCTCCATTCAACCCCTGTCCTCCGACCGCCTCGCCAGGTACCATCTGCTACTGCTATTCTCACCATGCCCAACAACTGTCGATGAATCGCTGGCAACTATTCTCACCATGCCCGGCAACTGTTTGATGAATCGTCGAAGCTAAAAACAGTTATCCCTTCTTCTTTCTAGCAATTGATTCCGATTTGGACTACATATACGAGCAGTGTGTTGAGTCGTTCGATGGCTCGTCGGATGAGGAGTACTCTGATGAGACGGGGATGATGCATGCAGCCCTTGAAGACGTAGAGCGTGTGGAGGAGAATGCTCTCAATTTCAAAGGCTCAATCAAGGATCATCGAGTGCTGAACCGCAACAGGGTGCGCGACCATTTGACACTAATGGTTGTCTACTTTGCCCCCTATGCACTGTTCGCTGACCATTTTCACCGGCGTTTTCGGATGCGTGAGGCTGTCTTCGATCGTTTGTGCCATGGCGTCCGGTCCTACGATGCCTACTTGATCCTGAAGAAGGACGCCATGGGAATGATTGGCTTCTTTGGTTACCATAAGTGCACGGCTGCACTCCGGATGCTTGCATATCGGACGACACTGATTCGTGGGACGAGTACCTACGGATGTTTGAGAGCACATGCGGAGATGCCATGGTCAGATTTGCAACTATCGTGGTCGAGGTGTTCGGACCTCAGTACCTGAGCGAACCAACTGTGGCAGACATAGAGAGGCTCTTGGCAATCTCATAAGCAAAATGGTGGACATGTTTGCTTGGATCTCTTGATTGCGTGCAATGGAGATGGAATAACTGTTCGAAGGATTTACAAGGGCAATATCATGATCATGTTAAGAAGTCCATCATCATTCTTGAAAACAGTTGCATCACAGGATCTTTGGATTTGGCACGCTTTCTTCGGCATCAATGTGCTGCAGCAATCACCGTTGTTTGCGGGAGTGACTGAAGGAAAATCTTCTCCTTGCCACTATACTGTCAATGGTATGAGTACAACATGGGCTACTATCTGGTTGACGGTATCTATCCTCCATGGGCTATCTTTGCCAACACCATCTCAAACCCAATTGGCCAGAAAAAAGGCTTACTTTGCCCAAAGACAAGAAGCAGTTAGAAAGGATGTCGAGAGGGCATTTGAAGTTTTGTATGCCTGTTTTGCAGTTGTTCATAGACCTACTAAACAATGGGATCAGGAAACCTTGCTGGAGGTGATGACATGTTGTGTGATAATGCACAACATGATCGTCGAGGATGAGGGTGACAATGCTACCGCAACTATGGAATTTGAGAACATCGATGATCTTATCCAACTTTCGGACCAAAATCCGACCACATTTGAAGAGTTTATTCGAATGCGTAAACAAATTCGGCATCGACCAACTCATGAGCAGCTCAAGGAAGATCTGATTAAGCATCGGTGGACCATCAAAAGGGACAATAATGTTGGGATGTAATATTTAAACTCTTAAAAATTTGAACTAGTGGTGCATGCGGCTATTTGAATATCTGTACCCTTATGTGTGACTATTTGATCATGCGGACTTGAAAAAAAAAAGAGAAAGACCAGATGTATACGACTAGTGTTGGATGTCGTCATCTCGCATCCATGTCCGCGGACTGGTTCCCCCTTTTCCGTGGACGGATGCGGAAAGTTTGCGGATTGCCACTGAAGATGCCCTAACCGGATTTTAGCAGAATCCGGACTACTCAAATACAATCCCCATGTAGTTTACTGTAATAAGAAAACAAACACAAATAATAAGTGTCACACATGTGACACTCCGACTCCGACTCCGACGTTTCTTACAACTAAAATTGCCATTCAAAAAGAAAAACAAAACAACAATAAAACTTGCCATCTTGAAAGAAGTTCATCCTTGTGTCACTAAACTTGCCATCATAAATATTTGGAGTTTCCATGTGTTCGTACCACACATGCAGTATCGGTACATATCGTATATGGCATCCGGAATCTTTGCATGCCACTACTACACAATTTTGCAAACCCCGTCCTCTGTCACTGAACCCAGCATGTGACCAACACATGCAGACGTGGCCTTCTTCAGCTCTCTGCACTGCATTTCCATCTCCTCGAGCAACGCAGCTAGCTCGAACGTTCATTCCCTCTCGACATCGACCAACCTGTACAGATCCCCTCTACCCTGCGTTTCCAAAGGGAGGTTCGCCCTGCACAGATTTTCCCCTGACGCCTGAGCCCAAACAGAACACAATCCCAAGCACAAATTCCACTGCAAAAAGATATAATTGTGTACCTCACAGCTTCAATCAAAGACAGGTCGATCTCGCCGATGACGGTCGCGTCCTCGTGCCCTGCCGCCGCAAGAACCTCGCCAAACTAGTAGGACAAAAAAAAAGTGGATGCCAACATGGTTAGCTTCAACCCTTGGTTGGAGTCCAAATTATCACAATGGAGCAGTCAGCAGAACTCTGCTTCAGTGATGCGTGCGTGGTCTTACTGGTCCGATGAGGCTTGAGTTGCCCCAGGCCACGAAGTCCGACTGCGAGTTGGGGTCTCGTGCAGGTGAGCAGGTCGCCACGAACAACTGAAGCCAAGACAGATACACGAATTTCAGTACAGTGAGGAACAACTGCAGGTCACAGTTAGTAGTAGTAATGAATTGATTGTCACCTGATTGTCAACAGCCCTGAACGAGAGAAGTGAGCGGATGCATGGGGTAAAAAGGGGAGAATTAGCTAACTAACTGAACAAAGAACTGACGAGAAAAAAGTGATAGAACAGTTGGAGAAGACAGAAGAGTGATATAATGGAACCTGGACTTTTGCATAAGGTCCCAGAGGAGCTGCCCGGTGCTCATGTTGAATGCAGAAGGATAGCATATCAAGTGTGCACCTGCACGTTTGAGAAGAGACTGAATTTGTACTGCAACAGACATTCAAGAACTGAATTTGTATTGCATACCTCTTGATCGATACAGCATTGCCAGTTCTGGGAAGCGGATATCATGACAAATCCCAATACCAATCCGTCCAACGTCTGTAATAAGACTACAACGATTTGTTATGATCATGCAAATAGATGAGAAGAGAAAATTAATCTGCGCATAAACTTCAGTAAATGTGCCAACGATGGATGGGTAAAACTGTACTAGTAGAATTTCAGGGAACATCATATAAACACTGAAATATGAGGCTCCAGTGCATTCCACTGACAAGCTCGATGCAGCTGGTACTTGTTTTCAAGCCAAAATAGTCAGTCAATTTGATCCAGAATTTTCAGTACAAAAGTTGTGCACACCTGTGTCAACTACAGTGGGTTCTTGCCCAGCAGTGAAGGTATCGGATTCCCTGAAAGTGATGTCTCCGGGGATGTCAATTCCAAACAGATGCAGCTGGAATTTTTTCCCTAGAAGTTAGTCACTGCAAGTGACATGTCAAAAGTTTGATGCAGAAGACGGCATAAGCCCGGTCCTTTTACCTTCCTGTGCTTGGCCTTGATCTCCCCGTCAGGCCCGACCACGCAGCAGGTGTTGAACAGCTGCCCGGAAGCCATCTCGGGCACGGATCCGCCGACGATGGTGATCTTCCTGGCAGCGGCCACCTCCGACAGCATCGAGACCGACGGCGACCGACCGCCGTCGATGTCCTCGGCGTAGCTCCGCATGGTCTCCATCGCGTAGGGGCAGTTCCATATTTCCTGCAGCAGAACAACGTCGTCAGAGAAGCGAGCCTTGTGGACTTCCGTCAATTCATGTCTGCTTTGAGGTGAATCTCAGTTCCGTGGCCAGTAAGTAACAGAGGAGGAGGAGGGGGGGACTTGCCGGCAGGACGACGAGCTTGGCGCCGGCGGCCGTGGCGGCGTCGATGCGGGCGCGCGCGCGGGCGATGTTGCCGTGCTTGTCCGCGGTGACCGGCAGCTGGCACAGCGCGATCTTGTACGGTGCTGCCTGTGGCATGGCAACAGAGCTGAAACGAGCAAGCGCTGCGCCCTGGAACAAGGAGACGGTGAATCGATACAGAGCAACCAGGAGTGAAGTTTTTCAGAAGAGTGCGCAAGATTGCTGGAGTAAAGTGTGAGAGCAACTCCAGCAGTTTATTTCATCCGTAAAAAAGAAGCTGCCGGCAAATTGGAGAAAAGAAAACATTTCCAGCTGTTCCGGTAAACCATTCAAACTAGGCCCTTTCTTCCCACAGGTTCATGGAAAGATGACCTTCCCGTATATTGTTTTTTACGGAAAGCCTTCGATTCAGCCCACTGATTTTAGCGCTCGCATCCGCCACGCGCTACACCGTCGGATCGGCCGAGCACTGCGCCGTCTGTTCAGCCGAGTGTAATACATATATACCGCGGCGCACAGAGCCGTGAGGTCTGTCTGGCTTGTCACGCGAGTGGTCCCCTATGCCTATGGGCAACACTAGCTGTTTGTTTTCACACGTTTCTTTAGACTAGTCACAATGGAGAGTCACATACACTAATAACATACACATATCCTTAGAGCATCTCCAATAGACGGTCAAAAAACGCTGCTCCAACAGACGGTCCATATGTAAAAAAAAATTAGACCGCGACCTCCTCATAATGTAAAATGCAACACCTCGCGATGCAAATATATATCACGAGATGCATCTGGTCCAAAACTAGCCGCCGCCCGCAAACGCCCAACCGCCACTTCTTTTCCGTCCCCCCTCCCCCCCCCCCCCCCCCCCGCCGTCCGGTGCCGCCATGGCCGATGCCGACGACCCCGCCGCGTTCTCGGTGGGCTGACCCACGTGGTCGCCGCCGCTGCCATCCCGCCCGCATCTGCGGCCATGCCGCCGCCTCCCGCCCGCCGGCCCGGATTGGCGCCGCCCCGTCCTGTGGCCACCGCGCAGTCGGCGAAGCCGGCGAAGGGACGAGGAGGCAGCGTCAAACGGCCGGCCAACCACAGCCCCAACCCGGCCGACAGTTCTATGCGGCCATTAAAGCTCTCGAAGGCGGCCGCGGCGGCTCGGGGTGACGAGTCGCAGACGGTGCGGCCGACGGCCTCCTCCAGCAGCCACACATCCATTCCTCCACCTCCCCCGCCGCCACCGCCGACCATGGAGGAAGATGTGGCCACGCCGACGGCCACCGCCTCCAACATGTTCGACGAAATGTCGCAAAGGTATAAATTTTGCGGTTGTGGTCTTGGTTGTGCTCTCGTTTGTTGTCTCAAATTTTTTTGTGGACGAATTTGGTAGACGAATTTGATACTATGATGGTGATGCACTTTTGATTGAAACTATGATGATGATGCACTTTACTTTTAAATTTTAGTTGCTATTTGAATGCAAAACCGTGGTTGAACAGTGGCTGGTAGCAGCCGCGCGGCCGTTTTCATCTTCATTTTGGATCATCTATTGGAGTTGCAAATTTGGACCATCATTTTGGACCATCTGTTGGAGTTGAGCTTTTTTCGGAGCTCCAAAACGCACTTTTTGGCGGTCCAAATTTTACATCTCCGGTTTTGGACCGCCAAATTTTGGACCATCTATTGGAGATGCTCTTAGACTATGTTAGAGCAACTCCAACGGGCCGACCCAAACGGATAGTGATTTCGTCCGCTTTTTGTCCATTTGGGTCGGCCGCCCGCCCGGCGTCCGCCCTGTTTTTCATATGGGTCAGTAGCGCGCCCAACACGCCGACCCATATTTGCAGGCGTGGCCGGCTGGCCGCCCAATTTTACATTGCATTCAACAAATTGTGAAATGGAAATTTAACAAACAAAATAGTCCGCCCAAATAAATAGTATAGTTTACAGGCCAAATAAAAATAAAAATGCTTCACATAGTTTTACGAACCAATAAAAAAAGATACATCTATTGATTGCCAACATGAGTCCACATATGCTCAACCAAATCATTTTGCAGTTGCACGTGAGTTTCTCAATCACGCATGTCTTCATGAAACTGAGTGAACTGCTCAAATGTTGCCGCTACTCCATGCTCAGGCATAACATTCTCACCCTGAAACTGAAAGCCTTGATCGTACAGACGTTCCAGACGCTCGTCTTCTACGATCATATTGTGCATGATCACACAAGCAGTCATCACCTCCCATAGTTTCTGCGTGCTCCAAGTATTAGCAGGATACCGAACGATGCCCCATCGATATTGCAGAACATCAAAGGCATGCTCGACATCCTTTCTAGCACTCTCTTGCTCTTGGGTAAATCTTTTCCTTTTCTCTCCAACAGGGTTGGGTATTGTCTTTACAATAGTGGTCCACTGAGGATAGATACCGTCACCCAAATAGTACCCTTTGTCGTAGTTGTGGCCGTTGACAGTAAAGTTCACCGGTGGGCTGTTGCCTTCGGCAAGCCTAGCAAACACCGACGAGCGCTGAAGCATGTTGATATCATTGTGTGATCCAGCCATGCCAAAGAAAGAGTGCCAGATCTAGAGATCTTGAGACGCCACTGCCTCTAGTATGACAGTGCAAGCCCTGACATGTCCCTTATACTGCCCTTGCTAAGCAGAAGGGCAGTTCTTCCACTCCCAGTGCATGCAGCCTATGCTGCCAAGCATCCCCGGGAAGCCCCTGCTAGCATTCATCGCCAGGAAACGGGCTGTATCTGCAGCTATCGGCTCTCTCAAGTACTCAGGGCCAAACACAGCAATCACAGCCTTGCAGAATTTATACAGGGACTCTAGGCATGTAGACTCGCTCATACGGACGTACTCGTCAATGAGATTACCGGGCACTCCGTATGCAAGCATTCAGATGGCGGCAGTGCATTTCTCATAAGAGGAGAAACCAATCTTGTCGATGGCATCCTCTTTGCACTCGAAGTAGTCATCATAGCCGACCACTTCCTCTCTAATACGGTTGAAAACATGCCTACTCATACGGAACCGGCGGCGGAATTTGTGATGTTTGAACAACAGGTTTGTTGTATCAAAGTAGTCCTTCCAGAGAAGGAAATGCCCGGTCTCTCGGTTACGATTCAACGCCGGAAGGTGGCCCGGAATGGAGCCACAGAACAACGGCCGCTTGTTGTTGAGGTGGTGATGGACCAACACGGCAGCCAATATCTCCTCCTCGTCGTCGGACAACGAATCGTCGGAGTTGCAAAGGAAATTGTGGAAAAAGAACTTGTCGGCGGAGTCCATTTTCGTACCTTGGCAAACTATCGAACAGCTTGCGGGCGTCGAAGAAGGAGACGGCCGGCGAGGGGAGATGCGGTGCCCACAGACCAGCTAGCTGCCCGGCCGGCGTCCGACGAGTGTGACGGCGTCCGACGAGCGTGCCGGTCGTATGTGGCGGGGGCGGTGAGGCGTCTTCTTGGTCGCGGGTGGCTGTGCGGTGGGGGAAGCGGCGGCAGGAACTAGTTTGCTCCCCGACGGCGGTGGGCGACTGGGACAGGGGCTGCGTGAAGCGGCGGCGGGAACTAGTTTGCTCCCCGGCGGCGGCGGGCGACTGGGGACAGGGGCGGCGTTGCTGGGCGGATGTGCCGGCGGCGACAGCTGGAAGAGTCGCCGCAAAAATGGGCGGCGGCGTCAGTGACGGAGGAGGCGGGGGGCGAGGGTTGCTTGTTGGCCGGGGGGAGGCCAATGTGCCACAGACCAGCGGGCCCGGGGACAGGAGTAGGCGACCACGCGCGCGTCCGTCGCATGTCCGCACCGACGCAAATCAGGCTCAAAAATGGGTCGGGAATGGGTCGCCTGCGGACAAAAAACGGGCGCGCGTTCGTTTGGGTCGGCGCATTGGGCCGCCTTTTCTGTCCGAGCCGACCCAAACGGACGGCCGCGGACGAAATGGGTCGCCCCATTGGAGTTGCTCTTACTACCTTTATAGTGGGTAGTAACATAAGACTAGTCACAATGGGTAGTAACATAGAGTAGTAAGGCTAGTCATAGTGGGGAGTAACTTATACACTACAAAAAATACACTTCCGTGATGATACGTGTTTGTCAGAGTAGGTCGCTTTTTTTGTCATGCATGTACATCCATGACAAATTTATAATAGAATCAAGATAGTCATACCTGTGCTGTCGTAGAAGTGTTCCATGACATTACCAAAATTATCATCACGGAAGTGTCCACTTCCATGACGATAAATCACGCGTCACAGAAGTGCTTTCGTCAAGGGTGACCGACACGTGGCATCCACCGTAACGGAACGTCGTTAAGCTATCGGGTCGTGTTTTGCATCCGATAACCCGTTAACAACCCTGACCAATGGGAAATTTCCACGTGTAAAATTCTTATTGGCCGGACGAAACACGTGTCAGCTTGTCAGTGGGTCAGATAGGCGCCTATAATACGTTGACACGTGGCACGGCCCAACAGAGGCCCATTCATGTGAAAAGGCTGGCTCGTTTGACTTGGTCAAAAGGTGGCGGGCCGGCCCATGGAAAGCCTGTTAACGGCCTGTACGCATATAGCCCATTTACAGCCCGCTAACCCAAGGCCCGTTACGCCCTATCCGAATTAGGCCCAGTAGCATCATCTGGGCCATCCAATATGATTCTAGCCCGTTTTCACTTCTGGCCCATGTATGGCCCATGACGTCTTTCGGCCCATATGAGGCCCTATGTAACTCTTGGCCTATTAACGGCCCGTGGTGAAACTGGCCCGTAATGAACAGTGTATCACTTTATACCCATTAACGGCCCGTTATTCTGTTGGGCCGTTTCCAGCCCATGCTATCTTTCGGCCTTCTCAGAGCCCATTTATTCTTGGGCTCATTTCCAGCATTCGTTTACTTACGGCCCGTTATTGTCATTTTCTGCTTGTGGGCCAAATTCAGCCTGTGCTTACAGTCGGCCCATTTGTGGTCCGTTAATACGTTGGGCCGTTTTCATAGTGTCATCAAATACGGCCTATTAACGATGGCCCGTTACAGTCGGCCCATGAACGGACGATTCCAACTCTAGCCCGTTACGGCCATAATGCGGCCTGTTATTGGCCCATGTTTGGCCAATCGATCATACGGCCCGTATAAGGCCCATTGATGATACGGCCCGTAGAAGGCCCATTGTTTCTACGGCCCGTAGAAGGCCTACTGTTTCTACTGCCCGTAGAAGGCCCACTGTTTCTACGGCCCGTAGGAGGCCCAGTGTCACTACAGTAAATATTAGCCCATGGTTATTGTGGCCTAGTTTTAAAAATAGGTTATTGCAGCCACTAGTTAACCGCGGAAAAAGAACTGCAATGACTACAAGCAAACAAATAAACAAGACAACAAGGAAATAAATAAGCAAGCAACTAACTCTAGGCTATCACGGCTATTACACATATTACATCCACTGGGCATCAAAGTTCGCCACCAGTGCAAATATAGGAAACAAAGCAGCATATCATATACACTGGCCGTCAAAATTGGCCACCAGTGCAAATAAACGCGGCAGCAAAACAAGAGCATAACTGAAACAACTTCAGAAGAGCTCAAGAAATGTTATCCTGGGTATCCACCATGCTGGCAATAAGCTTAGCAAGCTGATTAGCTTTGTCCTGTTTGGCGCTAAAATCCTCCAACGCTTGCTGTTGCACCAGAAAGTATGCATCTGAATGCTCCAGGGACTTTTGCAGTCCTTCCGCTTCTTGTCGTAGCACAGCTGAACGATGTCTTTCAGCTTGTAGTTGAGACTCAAGAAACCGAACTGATTCAGATAGTGAGTTTGAATAGCTTGTGCAAGCGGTAGTGGCCAGTAACTCCAACACTAAATTCATGTGTCACTATCATGAACCTTATCTGCATTACTTCCTTTACCATTGCTTAATAAGGCACTCTTCCCCAATATTTTGTCAGCATTCTAAAAGAAGAAACAAGCAGACACATAACAAGTTTAGCATGTACTAGTATATGAAACTCATTTCGGTGAACCAGTTCATTAATAAGGTGGACAGGATTAAACTACCAAGTCTTCTATTGCCAAGTACCAGTACATAATAAAAGCATCAAAAAAACATATATCTATGTCCTATGGTAGCAATGGAATCTTAAATTAGAACAGTTGTTCTTCAGGTTTAGGCACTTGTTCTACATGAACAGAGTACAGTAAGACGCAAGAATATAATACTTAAAAATAGAAAATGAGCTCATAGACCTTACCACATTCTTGGTTCGGGACCAATACAGAACAAGGCATTCCCAGTCATCGTCCAGTAAATGTGTCTCAGGAGAACGCAAGGGAATTTGATGAGTTTCTTTGTCGGCGAAGTACATTTTCTTCAGGTAATTCTGATACTACCACCAAGCATTCTTGAAGATAGCAGAGGTATTAGCACAGGTTACCTCATCCCGAGTTTCCAAATCGGTCCTTCTCTATAGAGAAAAATGGGAAAATTTGCTGTATTATAACCATCATGGAGTTAGGATGTATGGGACAAAGCAAAGTAATTGCCATGAATAACATTACTTACACATAACTCCTGGACAAACACCTGCAACTGGCATTTTCCTTCATCTTCAGTATAATATTTCCAAGATGGGAAGATACGCACATACGATTTAACAACATCAAATGCGATAGATGCTAAACTACGACTAGCTGGTTGTGCTTCCTCCACAGGAATAGGCGTACTAACTGGTGGAGTTGGGGTTCGCCATGATAGTACTGGCCCTTTGGGCACTGGAGCTACCTTACTAACTGCTCTTGTTTGGGAGCTCTGTGGTGGAGATGGTGCTGTGTCAACAGGAACTGGGTTACTATCGGCTGGGGTTAGGGTTAGATTGGGTGAAGCTGGTTCTCTGTCCATCATAGTAGGGGTACAATCTGCGAGAGTTTGGGTTATGTATGGTAGGGCTGGTTCTTGTGCATGTACAACCGGGGTGCTATCTCCACCAAGAGGTAGCACTGTTTTATTTGAAGACCGTGTTTTTAGTCCGCTAGATACTGGCATCACCCGCTCCAATTCAAATGGCTGATAAACAGGAAACATAGTTGAATGTACAGACATTGTATGAGAGACAGATGCAATAGATAGTGTGGAAAAAAGAGGGCATGAAATAGTTGAGATGTATATTGTTTAACTAAAACGGATAGCATGACATAATTTCACATATATGATGTCTATCTAAACTGGATAGCATAGCATAACATAATTCAAAGATATGATGAATAACTAAACAGGATCACATGACATAATTCACCTACATGTTATCTAAGTAATCAGGATCACATCATTTAATTCACATATGTGATTTATATGCTAAACAGAGGGCATTCGATATGATATTTGAACTAAGAACATGGTGGTGAATATTGTGTATATGATGTCTAAACTATGCAATGCAAGACACCGTATGCATGATATGAGCAGTATAACCGTGCCAAGTTAGAGCATACACCTCAGTGGGGGAATAGGACTGGTCATCTGTCTCTGAATCCATCTCTGAGGAGCTATCGGGACCCAACAAGAGATCTGCTTCGACAGGTAGCACTGTCTACTCTGAAGGCCTTGTTTTCACTCCAGATTTTTCCATCTCCCACCCAAATGGCTGATTCACAGGAAGAGTAGTTTAATGTACAAACATTGTCGACAAATGGAAATGTAATGAAGAAAAGGATGGGGAAGATATCATTCAAATATATGATGCCTGGTTAAACAGGATGGCATTGCACATTTCACATATATTATGGCTGGCTAAAAGACATGAGACTGCATAATTCCCATATATGATATAGAAACTAAACAGGTGCATTACAGAACATGTCTAAACTAAGCAGATGACATATATGATGTCAAAAGTAGGCACTGCAAGGCAACATATGTATGATATGACTAACATCATCATGCCAAGGTAGAGCAAACACCTTGGGGGGTAAATAGGAGTGGTCAGCGGCGTCCGAATCCGCCTCAGAACAGATATCTTCCTCTGGATTACAATCTGGAGAGGGGTGGGGAGGGTTTGCCATTGAACTCACCATGGAGCGATGTCTGCATGACATTGTATTGCCGCGCAAAACTCTTCTCTTTTTATCTACATGTTTAGCATGACTGTGTACAATATCTGACATGCATACGAAAAAAATATGGTGAGATTATGTAAGCAGAGCATGCAGAAATTTAGAGTGATGGTAACAACCAGTGGATCAATGTTTTTCCATTGAACCAAAATAGCCCTAATGGATCGACGTGAATGTATAGTAATAAGTGATGCAACAAGTGTACAACCTCTTTGCCGTAGCCGTGTTGACCTCAGCATCATTGGGTTGGTCGCTGAAGCAGTTGAGGCAGAGGTGGCTGTCGGAGGTGTGGAGGAAGATCTGAGGAATTTGTAGACGGCGTCCAGGGCACTGCTCTGTTGTGATGGATCGTTCTGTCGTTGGAGCAGCTCCGGTGAGCCGTAAGGCGTCAAGGCTGAAGCAGCACAAGACAGACATCGTCAATCTCAAGTGGGATTCTAATAGCATCTCCAATAGATGATGTAAAATGGATGTAAAATTAACATCACCAAAAACCACCTGACTAAAACAGATGAGGTAAAAACTGTTGACTCTGAACTTAACTGTCAAAACTGAAATTTACTATGGAATCTGAATGCTACTGTCGAAACTGAACGCAATGGTAGCAGAGAGGCACTTGACATGTAGTTTAGGGAGGGCCTGCAGTTCATCTTCAACCTGCACCCCCCTGAGCCGCCAGCCACCACCGGCCGAACCGCCGGCCCCAGCGCCGCCTCGCCGCCCCGAAACAACTCGCCACCGCCGCCCCGGCCAGCCCTCTAGGCCCCCACCCCCACCCTGAACCCTAAGATAGATAGTGGGGTACCTCTCCGGCGAGCCCCCGTCCCCGCTGCGGGTGGTTCTTCCTTAATTGCGGCGAGCCCCCCAACCCCTGAAAATCGACTGACCCAAAAGTCGATTCAGTCGACTGAAGTGTGGCTTAATCGGAGCAGAGCAGCAGCACGAGCGAGGGGGAGAGCAGCAGCAGTAGCTGGGCGAGCGAGCGATCGAGCGAGAGCCGGAGCAGCAGCAGCAGATCCGGCTGGTATGGCCGCCGCCGCCGAAGGGGCCTCACACTAGGGGAGAGCCGCCGTGGAGATGTCGCCCATGGCGCCGGCTTCAAGGTAGCCGCTCCATGGGGGTGCGGGATGGGGCACCGTTGGCGCTGGGAGGTCGAGTTAAGGAGAAGGTGCGATGCAATGAGTGTACAACCTCTTTGGTGGCGCTGAGTAGGCCTCAGCTTCGCTTGAGGAGTCGGTGAGGATGCTGCGGTTCTGGTGGAGCAGGTTAAGGCGGCACTGTGGGGATGGAGCAGCCGCGATAGACGAGGCAATCGTCGGAGCAGCTCCTTGGAGGTGGAGGATGGGGCGGCTGAACCGGCGGGACGGCGAGATGGATGACGGATCCTCATCCGGGGAGGTGGACGAGGGACGTCGAGCTGTTGCGGTGGATGACGTTGTCGGGGAAGAGGCTCCGGCTGGGCAGCGGTGATGTGGCGAACGAAGGAGGGTGGGGTTTCGTAGCTGGAGCGGAGAGGTTATTGTCGTGGTTCTAAGACTGACATTAGAATAGGGGGGTAGGAATGTAGAGGCAAGATCCTAGCTATGGACGAGTTTTACGAGTTCAGGCCCTTCTCGGAGGAAGTAACAACCCTACGTCTCGGAGCCCGGAGGCGGTCGACTGAATATATGCGTGTGAATTACAGAAAGTGCGAACCCCTGTCCCAGAGGAGGGGGGTGGCTTATATAGAGTACGCCAGGACTCCAGCTCCCCTCCGTTACACAAGGTTCAATGCTCATAAAGGAGGGGCGTTACTGGTAACGTCTGCAGTAAAGTGTTGTAAATGCCCATAAAGCTATGGTTTAATCCCTGACCGTTGCAGAGTGGAGGGTTTCTCATCTTCTGGTGGTCGAGTGTCTTCAAGGTGGTCGAGTGAGCACATCTTCATGGTCGAGTGGTTGATGGTTTCTCTTCGACTGCTTCTGATTCTTTGTAGAGATGTCCTTGGGGAGGGTATGTTGGACAGATCCATGACCCTACCCTAGGTACATAGCTTCATCATTAGCCCCCGAATGGATCAGGGTTTGAGTGAGGAAGGAGTTGGGAACACTTCCGACCCATTCTTTGTGCTATGAGTATATCTTGTTCTGGAACAATGAGTTGAGGTGACGACGTCGACTCCTTTCTCAGTCGCCTTGGTCCATTCTTGGTTTTTGTCGAGTGAATTTTCACGGTAGAATTCTGAATGATAATGTAGAGGATGTTTCTGACAGGTTGCTTTGCTCTCCGCGGATTTCGCGGGATTTGAATTTTGGGAAGTGCGCCAGACGAACGGAACCGAGGTTATCGGGACGGATTAGGCAAGTCTCCTCGATCCCCGTGCCACCTTTTTCGCCACGTACTGCGTGCGCGACTGTTGCGGGATTTGTTTAGATCGTCTGGGTCCACCAGTCAGTCACTCGGGGAACGACCTTATAAAAGGCCCCGGACCAGGCCTCTGCCCCGTGCGCTCCCATTCTCTCTTCTCCTTCTCCCGATCTCTCCACCACGCTCGCTTCCGCTCTTGTCGCCGGACTCTCGCTCGAGCTCAACCCGTTGCCATGGGGAAAGACGGTGGCGCTGGAGCGCGCGAAGAAGGCGGCCGCGAAGGCGAAGGGCAAGCGGACCAGCCGGGGCGGATCCTCGTCGAGATCCGGCCTGCCACCGGGCTGGATCCAGGGCGACTGGATCCGCTCGACAATCACCCAGGACGACCTCGACGACCTGGTGGAGGCGGGACTGATCCCCCACAAGTCGGCACGGCTCCCGGGGAACGAAACCGAGCCGCAGCCAAGGGAGGGTGAGTGTGTTCTCCTCGCCACCCACGTAGATCGCGGATTCTCACTGCCTCCCCATCCTTTCTTCCGGGGTTTTTTGAACTTCTTTGGGACTCAACTTCACCATTTCACTCCAAACACCATAGTTTATCTGGCTGCTTTCGTGTCGATGTGTGAAAATTTCTTGGGCCGTCGACCGCACTGGGGTCATTTCAAACACATCTTCACCTGCTGCTCCCAGTCGGTCAAAAAGGCCAATCCGAGTGACGAGAGGACACAAGTGATCGAGATGTGCGGGGGTCTGGGGATCCAGATGAGGAGCAAGAGTACCTTCCCAGCCATGATCCTTCCGGACTTGGTCCGGGGCTAGCAGTCGACTTGGTTCTACTGCAAGGATCAGCCGACCCCGGGTCAGTCGACTGGACTTCCTCCCTTTTCCTTGGCTCGAGTGGAGAAGCCCACCCCCCCTGAAGGTAGTTCCAGAAGAGAAGGCGCATGTCAAGGTGCTGGTCGAGCGGGTCATCCAACTCGTCCGTGACGGGGTGACCGGGATGGACCTGCTGGAGGTCTTTCTCGGTCGACGCATCCAACCGCTTCAGGCGCGTGATCATCCGATGTGGATGTACTCTGGGCTCGAGGATTCCACTCGGATCCACCCGGAGGATGTCAGCGAGGATACCTTGGAGAAGTGGTTGATGGGGATCACCGGCAACAAAGACAACCCTCGGGGGTCTAGGAGGGTGATTCCATTCGACAAATCGCACCAGCCGGAGCAGGTATAATTCTGTTTTATCAAGTATCTTTCCGATTCACTGTGTGACATCTTGTTTATGGTCGACTGAATTTCCTTTGATCGTTGTCTTTTCAGGCCCTCATCGACATGTACTCAATGCCCAACGGAGTGCAGGAGCAAGATGTCGAGGAAGAAGCGAGCGGGGGCGAGAGCGGCGAGGGGCACTCAGATGCCGAGGAGGACGAGGAGAGCGACGAATCGACTGATGATGAAGAAGTCGACTCGCCTCCTCATAAGGAGAGGAGATCCAAACATGCTCACGACCCGACGAGCGCTCCGGACTTGGTGGCCGCGCCGATTGGACAGTCTTCGAAGCGTCCCAGGATATCTTCCCCAATGCCGACTGAGAAGGCTCCAAAGCAGTCCAAAGTTGTGCCGCCTCCAGCACCGAAAGCCATCTCCTCCAAACTGCCAAAAGCTTTGCCCAGGATCAAAGTGACCGTCCCTACTATCTCCGGGTAATCATCTGACTTGTCCTTTTCGTCGACTCGATTAACCGGACGTAATCGATTGAATGCGGGTCTTTGCAGTGCTGCTACGTCAGGAACCTCTTCTCTCCAGTACCGGGACGGGGAGATGGAAGATGCGGTAACCTCCAACCCAGGTATAAACTCTTGTGATTTTGTTCTTGATTCCTTGGTCGATTGCGTTCTAGTGGTTCACTTGGGGTTGAATGATCTGCCTTGCAGCTCCACTCAACGTCATCGATCTTCTAGATGATGATGAAGACGTGGCTCTTAAGCCCAGGAAGAGCAAGAAGGTAGCAGCTGGTAGGATGTCTCGGCAAGAACCAACTATGACACCTCCCGTCCGTCAACCTGAAGACGCGGGCAGGGCCTCTGTGACCTTTGCTGCACCCTTGTCGAGTGAGCACCCCGCATCGTCGACTGCGCCTGTGATTCCTTCAGTCGTCCAACTCCACGCCACAGAGCTCCAAGCTGCCGCACCCGGGTCGTCTGCTCACTTTTTCACCAGCTATCCCGTCCCGGACAACCAGTCGGAAGCGGCTGCGGAAGCCATCTGACAGGCTGACATGATGATGGAGCGGGTGAAGACGGTGCATGAGAACAGCTAGGCTGCCTACGACGCCAGTGCTGCTCTTCGGGCCAATGTCCAGGTGAGTAGACTTTCCGACTGTTTTTGCTCTATGAGGAAATGTTACCCGAAAAATCTTCTTCTACACAATCTCCTGTTGTTTGCGTCGAATTAGAGCACCCGCTGGGTGTTTTGTTGATTTTGGTAGTTTCATTCTTCCACTCGGTCTGGGCGAGTGGGATCTGAACCGATGGGGGCACGCTAAGTGCACCCACTGGGTGTAGTCCCCGAGACCGCGGTTGTCGGTGTCAAAACCGGCGGATCTCGGGTAGGGGGTCCCGAACTGTGCGTTTAAGGTGGATGGTAACATGAGGCAGGGAACACGATGTTTTACCCAGGTTCGGGCCCTCTTGATGGAGGTAAAACCCTACGTCCTGCTTGATTAATATTGATGATATGGGTAGTACAAGAGTAGATCTACCACGAGATCAGAGAGGCTAAACCCTAGAAGCTAGCCTATGGTATGATTGTATGTTGTAGTTGTTGTGTCCTACGGACTAAAACCCTCCGGTTTATATAGACACCGGAGAGGGTTAGGGTTACACAAGGTCGGTTACAAAGGAGGAGATATCCATATCCGTACTGCCTAGCTTGCCTTCCACGCCAAGTAGAGTCCCATCCGGACACGGGACGAAGTCTTCAATCTTGTATCTTCATAGTCCAACAGTCCGGCCAAAGGATATAGTCCGGCTGTCCGGAGACCCCCTAATCCTGGACTCCCACAGTAGCCCCTGAACCAGGCTTAAATGACGATGAGTCCGGCGCGCAGTATTGTCTTCGGCATTGCAAGGCGGGTTCCTCCTACGAATACACCACGGAAGAATTTGAATACAAGGATAGTGTCCAACCCTGCAAAATAAGTTCCACATACCACCGTAGAGAGAATAATATTTTCACAAATCTAATTTGCTGACTTGTTTTGGCAGCACGACATTACGTCATGACCCGGTGATTATTCGAACCGTTTCCTTTAACTAGCCCCGCACATAACGCGAGGCAGTTTTTTGACACGTCTTGTCAAAGCAAAGATCGTGTCCCCTTATTACGGGATTCTCACCAATACGGGCGTGGGTAACCCAACCGCGCCATTGATTACGGCGCTTGGGGGATAAGCGAGTTTTACCAGGCTAGTGGGGGCACATAGTTTCGTCCGCCCATATAAAGGGATAAGGATTCACCTTTTCATCCACGCCTTCTTCCTCCTTTCCTCATCCATTTTCGCACACTCGAGCTCGAGCGCCCAAGTCCGCACTTCCCACCTCAACCTTCTCCAACCATGTCCGGAGTGGGAGGCAGGTGGATGGTCTCCTCTTTCATGGAGGGAGACATCAAGAAGCTGAGGAGAGCCGGATACCTACCCAACGACATCGCGCACCGGCTCCCAGATGAGGGACAGCTCATCCCCACCCCCAGGCCCCATGAGAGGGTAGTGTTCCTCACCCATTTCCTCCGCGGACTGGGATTTCCTCTCCACCCATTTGTCCGGGGACTCATGTTCTACTACGGCCTGGATTTCCACGATCTGGCCCCGAACTTCATCCTCAACATCTCAGTGTTTATCGTCATGTGCGAGGCCTTCCTCCGCATCAAGCCCCACTTCGGCTTATGGCTGAAGACTTTCAATGTCAAACCGAAGGTAGTGGGCGGCTGCCAGGCGGAGTGCGGAGGCGCCATGGTGGGCAAGATGCCCAACGTCACATGGCTCGAGGGCTCCTTCGTGGAGACCATAAATGGGTGGCAATCGGGGTGGTTCTACATCACCGAGCCACGTGATCCTACATGGGCAGCGGCCCCCGAGTTCCGATCTGGCTTCTCCACACGGCTTACCTCCTGGAAAGAGACGGGCCTGTCCTGGGGTAGTTCGGGAGAGCTGACCGGACTCCAAACATGTATTCAAAACATGGTGAACAAGAAGCTCAAACTTGTTAATGTAGTCCAGGTCATGCTCCACCACCGGATCCTCCCGTGCTAGCAGCGAGCCTTCAACTTGTGGGAGTTCAACCCGGCGCAGCACCAAACTCTGAACAGGCTCTTCGACACAACTCACGAAGATGCCTGGAGGGTGCTGTTCAAGAGCGCCGAGGTCCTCCTCCCATTACTGAGGATCGCGATTCAGCCCGAAGCGCCAAGCCAGTGCGGTAAGCTGCTTTACCTCTTACAGGATACTTATTTTTCATAGATTGACTCCATGCGGGATCTAAACTCCCGTACCTTTGACAGGACTGGCAGGAGACGGCCGGACAGATCGACTGTCCGGCTCTTTTGCCCGAAGGCCCAGCAGACGCTCTTCTGACGAAGATGCTGACTCCGGCTCCTTATACGGTGCCGGAGAGGACCAAGAAGGCCAAGGGAACCCAAAAGAGTTCCCGACGCCAAGCATCATCGGACTCGCTGTCCGAGGACTCTATGGCGCAATCCTCCCCCGAAGACAAGGAGGCAGAAGAAGATGCTCCCCCTCCAGACGGGGGAGACAAGAAAAGGAAGGCCGCCCCAACTGGGGAGGCCGAAGGGTCCAAGAAGGGGAGCACTCTCCTTCCGGACAACTCTACCACCGCCTCCGACGGCGAAGACGAGTGGTTACCCAGGGCCAAGCCCCTGGGGAGGTCGTAAGTATTCGGACACCAGAGTAACTCATAGTATTCCTTTGTCGCACTACTTCACCTAACGCCGAAATACGATTATGTAGGCTGCCCCGAGCCCGTATTGACGTATCGTCCGACGGCTCCCTGGGATTGTCGGATATGGATAGCGATCCGGTCCCGACCGCCACCTCCCCTCATCCTGCGGACGACGCCAAGGTGCTGTCTCACGAGGCATCGGGTCGAGGGGAGACAGTCCTGGAGGTGCCTCAAGGCGGCCTCCCAGACTCCGGGAGCCGAGGGGACAAGGCCCCTGAGAGCTCCGAGTTCGGCCCTCAGCCGAACGCCGCGCCGAAACCTCCAGTGGTTCCGGACTCGGGCAGGCGACCTCCTTCCAAGAGGGGCAAGACGCCTGTGCCGGTGACCTCTGTCCATCCAGAGGCACCAGACAATTGTAGGATCTAGAAGTAGATGTGTCTAGAGGGGGGTGATTAGACACTTAGTGCTAAAGTTGCAATTTTTAAGCTTTTTCGGTTTAAGTGGAGTTTAGGCACAATTTCAACACACACAATACATATCAAGCAAGCATGCAAAGAGTATATGAGCAGCAGAATGTAAAGCATGCAACTTGCAAGAATGTAAAGAGAAGGGTTTGGAGAATTCAAACGCAATTGGAGACACGGATGTTTTCCCGTGGTTTAGATAGGTGGTGCTATCCTACATCCACGTTGATGGAGACTTCAACCCACGAAGGGTAACGGTTGCGCGAGTCCACACAGGGCTCCACCCAAGGGTAACGGTTGCGCGAGTCCACACAGGGCTCCACCCACGAAGGGTCCATGAAGAAGCAACCACCCACAAAGGGTCCACGAAGAAGCAACCTTGTCTATCCCACCATGGCCATCGCCCACACAGGACTTGCCTCACTAGCGGTAGATCTTCACGAAGTAGGCGATCTCCTTGCCCTTACAAACTCCTTGGTTCAACTCCACAATCTTGTCGGAGGCTCCCAAGTGACACCTAGCCAATCTAGGAGACACCACTCTCCAAGAAGTAACAAATGGTGTGTAGGTAATGAACTCCTTGATCTTGTGCTTAAAATGATAGTCTCCCCAACACTCAACTCTCTCTCATAGGATTTGGATTTGGTGGAAAGAAGGTTTGAGTGGAAAGCAACTTGGGAAGGCTAGAGATCAAGATTCATATGGTAGGAATGGAATGTCTTGGTCTCAACACATGAGTAGGTGGTTCTCTCTCAGAACATATGAGTTGGAATGGTGTGTGTGTTCTGATAGCTCTCTCATCGAATGAGAAGGAGGTGGAGGGGTATATATAGCCTCCACACAAAATCCAACCGTTACACAGTTTTCCAATCTCGGTGGGACCGAATCAATAAACTCGGTCGGACCAAAAATGTAAACCTAGTGACCGTTAGTGATTTTGGTGGGACCGACTGGATCAACTCGGTGGGACCGATGTGCTAGGGTTAGGGTAAATCCAAAACTCGGTTTGACCGATTACTCAAACTCGGTGGGACCGATTTGGGTAATAAGTGAAACTGAGATTTGTTCAAGCAAACTCGGCGGGACCGATTGCATATCTCGGTGGGACCGAGAATATTGCAATGGGTAACAGAGAGTTTGCAAGCCCATCTCGGTGAGACCGAGATCCCATCGGTGAGACCGAACTGATTAGGGTTTGGCAGTGGCTTATGACAAGTGAAACTCGGTGGCGCCGGATAGGAAGAATCGGTAGGACCGAGTTTGGCTTAGGGTTTAGGTCATATGTGGATATGGGAAAGTAGTTGAGGATTTTGGAGCATATCATTAAGCACATGAAGCAAGAGGCTCATTAAGCAACACCTCATCCCTCCTTGATAGTATTGGCTTTTCCTAAAGACTCAATGTGATCTTGGATCACTAAAATATAAAATGAAGAGTCTTGAGCTTGAAGCTTTAGCCAATCCTTTGTCCTTAGCATCTTGAAGGAGTTCCCACAACCTTTAGTCCATGCCACTCCATTGTTGAACTTATCTGAAACATGCTAGATCGAAATGTTAGTCCAACAAGAGATATGTTGTCATCAATTATCAAAACCACCTAGGGAGCACTTGTGCTTTCAATCTCCCCCTTTTTGGTAATTGATGGCAACATACATCAAAGCTTTGGATAAAGATATAAAGAACAACAAGTAAAGCTTTGGAAGGACATGTAACAAGCATAGGCTCCCCCTTCATGTATGCACTCATGTAAATGTGAAATAGAGAGGCATGTGAGAGCATAACCATGACAGAGTAGGCAAAGTGTTACATGCATCTTGGCCATATGCATCAGAGCAAAAGATTATCAAGGAAAATACCTTCATGCTCATGAGTCCTTCTTGCAAACAGTATGTACATAAGGAAGAACTCCTCATACTCATGATTTTGATGCATATACTTACCTTGTGGTCTTGAGTTGGCTTGGGATGGAATGAACCTGCACAAACAAGGTTAGATAACACAGGTATATCCACTAGCCAGAGCAAACAAAAGAAACCACAAGAATACCAAGACTGGGATGACATGTAGAGAGTGAGTACAAGGTACCACATAGAATTCAACATGTCCCCAAGAATAAAGATATGCAATGAATTTGACTGATTTCTTTTCCTTAGGTGTCTTGCTCCCCCTGAATCTGACATGGGATATTGGGAGAAGATAGGAAACAGAAAATCAGAGCTGAAAGATATGAATAGAACTAAATTCAAATGAGTTCATATGAACATGTCTTTCCCCCAAAAAGACATGTGGCATCTCTCCTCTTGAACATCAATCATCTGGGATCCTTGAGTATTCTCTCCCCCTTAGTACTTTCTCCTTTGTAGGTGATAAGCTTTTGATGTGATCTCTCTCTCTCTCTGATGATAAGCTTTGATGTGATGTGATCTCTCTCTCCCCCTTTGACATCAATTTCCAAGAAGGTTTTTCCTGGAATCCGTCGAATAGGTTTGGTCCTTGAGATTCAGTACAAAGCAGTGAATAAAACTGTGATGCTTGTAGAGGATAAGATTCATTGAGTGGAGCTGGGTCAGAAGAAATATAGAATATGTGGAAAACTGTTTTTCCTGTAGCGAAATTGGTGGCACCGAGTGGCATGTTTCGGTAGTACCGAAGGGATTCGGTTGGACCGAGATTCGGTGAAACCGAGTTCATCACAGAGAGAAACACTTGTCACCGCAGCTCACTAGTCAAGTAAGATCTCACAAAGATTTGCAATGAATTAGCTGAAAGATTTGCAAGGAATTTGATGCAGAAATATGCAGAACAAAAACAAAGAGAAAAGAGTGAAAGTTTCTAGATGAAGTTTTTTTTTTGAAAAAGAAAGAGACAAATATGCAAGGGACAAATGCAATAACTCAGAAAAGAACACAAGAGAACTTCATCTAGAATTGGGCGGTGACATAGTCACCTATGTTAGAGTATATTGACTTAGGAGTCAAGTGAGAACACTTGATCATAGGTCATACTCATCGTTTAAGCTCAAGTGGGGTTACCACTTTTACATAAAGCATTGTTGTGTTCACATCTTTAGAGTTGCTTTAGCTCAAGTCTTAGAGTAAAGCTTCTCTAAGATGGAATAACATACCTTGGGTGGTGATGTGGTTCTTGCTCATGTAGTTGAACTTGTGTGGGTGCTCAAGGTTAATGTAGCTCATCGAGAGTTGGGAGCACCATTTGGAGTTTGAGTTCATCTACCTACATGGGTTAGTTCTTGCAAGGAAAAGCACTTGTGCATCCAAAAATGACAATCATGAAGCTTAATATAGAGTTTGTCAAAGGATATGTTTGAATGGTTTTGTGCTTCCTTGTCTTCAACCACTATTGTGTAGAGTCTTGGTGATGTAGAGATTGCTCAAGATATGAGTGAGTTGCAATCTCATGGAATTAGATTCAACCAAGCACCTACATGGGTTAGACAACATGCAAGGTGCAAATATATCCAAGACATAGGATAGTTATCATAAGAGATATATCATGGATTAGTCATAAGCTCATGTCTTGCATGTATCCAGTGGAGTTTCTACTCCAAGTTCGAAGCATCAATGATGTTCAATTCTCCTCTCAACCTGAAAAACGCTTTCTCATCAAGTGGTTTAGTGAATATATCCGCTAATTGCTTATTAGTGCGAACATGCTTAAGATTGATGTCACCCTTAGCAACATGATCTCGAATGAAATGATGACGAACTTCAATATGCTTAGTTCGAGAATGTTGTACAGGATTATGACCAATTTTGATAGCACTTTCATTGTCACAAAGCAGTGGAACATGTTTCACATAAATCCCGTAATCTTTAAGAGTTTGGGTCATCCAAAGTAATTGAGCACAACATGAACCAGCGGCAATGTATTCCGCTTCGGCAGTGGATAAGGATACTGAGTCTTGTTTCTTGGAAGACCAAGACACAAGAGATCTACCAAGAAATTGACAAGTACCCGAAGTGGACTTTCTATCAACCTTGTCTCCGGCATAATCCGAGTCAGAATAGCCAACAAGATCAAAAGAAGACCTCTTAGGATACCAAATGCCAAAATTTGGTGTATGGATTAAATATCTCACTATCCTTTTCACAGCCTTAAGATGACAATCTTTAGGAGCAGCTTGATATCGTGCACACATGCACACACTTAGCATAATATCGGGACGTGAAGCACATAGGTATAACAATGAACCAATCATAGAGCGATAAACCTTTTGATCAACCGGTTCACCATCTTTGGTCAAATCATTATGTCCACTAGTAGGCATGGGTGTAGACATACCTT
The DNA here is from genome assembly GCF_056163025.1 of Triticum urartu. Lineage (NCBI taxonomy): Eukaryota > Viridiplantae > Streptophyta > Magnoliopsida > Poales > Poaceae > Triticum > Triticum urartu. Next base: position 142,456,674 of record NC_141879.1, on the reverse strand, counting down.
TGCATTCTTGCATATTGAACTTCTTGAATAAGTCCTTGGTGTACTTTGTTTGAGAGACAAATGTACCTTCCTTAGTTTGCTTGATTTGCAACCCGAGAAAGAATTTGAGTTCACTCATCATAGACATCTCAAACTTCTCTGACATTAGCTTTCCAAACTTTTCACTAAAGAGAGGGTTAGTTGAACCAAATATGATATCATCAACATAAATTTGGCATACGAATAGTTCTCCATTAACCCTTTTAGTAAAAAGAGTAGAATCAATTTTACCAATTTCAAAACCACTTGTAGTAAGGAACTTGGTCAAGCATTTATACCATGCTCTAGGAGCTTGTTTAAGACCATAAAGAGCTTTGTGAAGTTTGTAAACATGATTTGGTTTCTTAGGATTGATAAAGCCGGGAGGTTGTTTGACATAAACTTCCTCCTCTATTTCACCATTTAGAAAAGCACTCTTAATGTCCATTTGGTACAAGGTGATATTATGGTGATTAGCATAGGCAAGTAAGATGTGAATGGACTCAAGTCTAGCAACGGGAGCATATGTCTCACCATAGTCCATACCTTCGACTTGTGTGTAACCTTGGGCGACGAGACGTGCTTTGTTGCGAACCACTTGTCCATCTTCATCTTGCTTGTTACGAAACACCCATTTGGTACCAATGATGTTGTGGTTGTTGTCGGGCTTCTCGACCAATGTCCAAACTTGGTTTCTCTCAAAATTATGTAGCTCTTCATGCATAGCGTTTATCCAATCTGGATCTTCCAATGCTTCTTCAACCTTCATAGGTTCAATGCTAGAGATGAATGAATAGTTTTCACAAAAGTTAGCTAAACGAGTTTTTGAGCGACTGATTCTCCCGGTTTGTATATCATTGAGGATTTGCTCGACGGGATGATCTTTGGCAATTCTTGCTCGAACTCGTGAGAGCTTTTGCTTGGGTCTTCGTTGAGCATCTTCTTCATCTTGTTCTTCTTCTTGGCCTTCTTCATTGTTGACGTCGTCGTTCTCTTGTCGTGGTGGAGAAGGAGGTTGTTGATGTTCGTCTTGACGTATTTCCTCGTTTTCTTCATCTTGATGTGTCCCACTTGTGGATGCTTCCGTGTCGATTTTTGGTTCACCTTGTCGTGAAGTAGAAGCTTCCACTTGGATGGATGAAGTACTCTCCTTCACCTCCGTTGGACGAATTTTGCCAATGGACAAGTCTTGAATTGCTTCTGAAGGGTCTTTGTCTCCTACATCAATTGGCAATTGCTCTACTTGCGAGCCATTAGATTCATCAAACTTCACATCTACCGTCTCTTCAACCTTTCGGGTGAAATTGTTGTAGACACGGTAAGTGTGAGAGTTTGAGCCATAACCAAGTAGAAAACCTTCATGAGATTTAGGAGCAAACTTTGAACGATGATGCTTATCAAGAATGTAGCACTTTGAGCCGAATACTCTCCTTCACCGTCCGCACTTGTGGGGGAAACCTCTTCTGTCCTCCGGTGTGTGGCTGCTGGGGCTCCTCCTCGTCATCACTATGTGGCCCCTTGTCCTTGTTTTCGGCAATTAACTTGCCGGCCTGCTTGAACACCCAACAATCCCTGTTGGTGTGATTGGCTGGCTTATCTGGGGTGCCGTGTATTTTACACGAGCGATCGAGTATACGGTCCAAGCTGGATGGGCCCGGCGTACTTTGTTTGAATGGCTTTTTCCGCCGACCGGGTTTAGAGCCTTTGAATCCGGCATTGACTGCCGTATCCTCGGTATTATTGCTGTTAATGCGGTGCTTATGTTTGTTGTGACGTGACCTGCTATTGCCGTCCTTGGTATCCGAAGTACCATGGTCTTTTGATATGTTATTACTGCGAGCCAACCAGCTGTCTTCTCCCGCACAAAAGCGGGTCATGAGTGTCGTGAGGGCTGCCATAGATTTCGGCTTTTCCTGACCAAGGTGCCGGGCTAGCCATTCGTCGCGGATGTTGTGTTTGAAAGCCGCTAGGGCCTCTGCATCCGGACAGTCGACAATTTGATTTTTCTTTGTTAGGAACCGAGTCCAGAATTGTCTGGCCGATTCTTCTGGCTGCTGAATTATGTGGCTCAAGTCATCGGCATCTGGTGGCCGCACATAAGTGCCTTGAAAGTTGTCGAGGAATGCGGCTTCCAGATCTTCCCAACAGCTGATGGACTCTGCTGGCAAGCTGTTAAGCCAATGCCGCGCTGGTCCCTTGAGCTTTAGTGGGAGGTATTTGATGGCGTGTAAGTCATCACCGCGGGCCATGTGGATATGGAGGAGGAAATCCTCGATCCATACCGCGGGATCTGTTGTGCCGTCGTATGATTCAATATTTACAGGTTTGAAAACTTCTGGGATTTGATGATCCATTACTTCGTCTGTGAAGCATAAGGGACAGGCAGCGCCTCTATATTGGGCTATATCGTGACGCAGCTCGAATGGGTCTTGCCCACTGTGTTCGGCCCGGCCGGATTTACTTTTACTGTATCCGGCGTGAAGTTTATCGTCTCGCATAGTGGCGCGCCCTCATGATCCGTAGATCGATCTTGCATGCTTTGCTTTGTCCTCTAATATGTCTCGCAGGTCTGGCGCATCTCCCCATGCCTTTTTATTTGAATGGCGTCGGGGTGCAGGCTGAATTTTTGCTGGAATGCCTCTCTATCACGGCCACGAGGTGGCCGATCAGCCGCGTCATACACTTCTTCCTCCAGTCGGGGTAGCAACCTGCATTTTGGGTAACTCTTGGAGGGGCGCTCGAGTTTATATTCCTCGGCCGTGAGGACTTCAGTCCATCTGTCAGCTAGCGGATCTTGATCAGTTTGAAGCGCTCTTGTTCGACAGGATCCTCTGGCACGGCGAATTCGTCATCGCTGAGGCTTGCCTCGTCTTCGGAGGGGGGCATGTAATTATCATCCTCCGCCTCTCTATCTGCCACTCTCTCAGGAGGGCTGGCTCCTCCATCCTCCTGCTCTAAATCTTGCTGGAGGGGATTGTTGTTGTCTTCGGCACTATCCGGAGTGTTATTATCTCCTGTGCCGGTATCACCACTTTTGCTTTGGCGGGACTTAGAGCGGCGTCGCTGACGTCTGCGCTTGGGTTGCTTCTTGGAGGGGTCATCCTCCGCTATCTCGTCACCATTGCCTTCTTTGGGTGTATCCACCATGTATATATCGTATGATGAAGTGGCTGTCCAGTGCCCTGTGGGAAGTGGTTCCTCTTCGTCTCCCGCATCGTCGTCCATACTGTCGATGTCTTCGGAGTCGAAGTCGAGCATGTCGGTTAAGTCATCGATAGTGGCTACTAAGTGGGTGGTGGGTGGGCCATGAATTTCTTCGTCGTCCGCATCCCAGTCCTGCCGGACATAGTTCGGCCAGGATCCTCCTAACAAGGAGAGATACCTTAATGAGTTCAGTATGTCGCCAAAGGGCGAGTGCTGAAAAATATCCGCGGAGGTAAACTCCATGATCGGCGCCCAATCAGATTCGATAGGAACGGGCGCAGGCGGCTTGGAGTCCGTGGCCGGAGAGGGATCCGACAGTTTAACAACACGGCTCTCGTGCAAGGTAAGGTCGATGTTCGGCTCGATCGCCGCTGAGGGTAAGGCCTCCGTGGCGGGGTCCATCCACCTGTCCATGGACGGTGCAACTGGCTTCGAATTAAGGGTCGGAGCGGCTGCCTGTGCGATCTCCTGAACACTGTCCGATGGTAGAGCTAAATCGTACTCATCGTGACCGCGTGACGCACAGGGCAGAGGCTCGAATCCGTCGAAGATCAAGTCTCCTCGGATATCGGCCGTGTAGTTTAAGCTTCCAAACCTGACCTGGTGGCCAGGGGCGTAACTTTCAATCTGCTCCAGATGGCTAAGCGAATTGGCCCGCAGTGCAAAGCCGCCGAACACGAAGATCTGTCCGGGGAGAAAAGTCTCACCCTAGACTGCATCACTATTGATGATAGTAGGAGCCATCAAGCCTAACGGCGACGACACAGAGGAACTCTCAATGAAAGAACCAATGTCGGTGTCAAAACCGGCGGATCTCGGGTAGGGGGTCCCGAACTGTGCGTCTAAGGCGGATGGTAACAGGAGGCAGGGAACACGATGTTTTACCCAGGTTCGGGCCCTCTTGATGGAGGTAAAACCCTACGTCCTGCTTGATTAATATTGATGATATGGGTAGTACAAGAGTAGATCTACCACGAGATCAGAGAGGCTAAACCCTAGAAGCTAGCCTATGGTATGATTGTATGTTGTAGTTGTTGTGTCCTACGGACTAAAACCCTCCGGTTTATATAGACACCGGAGAGGGTTAGGGTTACACAAGGTCGGTTACAAAGGAGGAGATATCCATATCCGTACTGCCTAGCTTGCCTTCCACGCCAAGTAGAGTCCCATCCGGACACGGGACGAAGTCTTCAATCTTGTATCTTCATAGTCCAATAGTCCGTCCAAAGGATATAGTCCGGCTGTCCGGAGACCCCCTAATCCAGGACTCCCACAGCGGTCGACTGCTGGCAGTCGACTGGGGTCTGAGTTCTATTTTCCTTTCTTTTTCACTTCTTACACTCGACTCAGGCGGACCGGTCGAGTAGGATCCGAACCGGTGGGGGCACGCCAAGTGCATCCACTGGGTGTAGTCCCCGAGACCGCAGTCGACTGCTGGCAGTCGACTGTGGTCTGAACAGCTTTTTTTGACTTGGTCCGGGCGGACCGGTCGAGTTGAGTCTTAGTCAGCGGGGGCACGCCAAGTGCACCCGCTGGGTGTAGCCCCTAAGACCGCAGTCGACTGTGTGCAATCGGCTGGGGTCTAAGCGAACTTCTTTAGGTATTATTCACTCGGAAGTAAACAACCTTTGATCTTATCGACTGGTCCATCTTTTGCCTTCTGCAGAAGTCTTGTACTCTTATTTCTAAGTTTGCTGAACTTGAGGAGAAGCAGAGGCAACTCAACCTCGACTTGGAATTGGCCCAGCAGAAGCTGAAGAAAGCTCAAGGCGAAGCCGCTGGTATGGAAGGTAACTGACTATCGACTGATTTTCAATATATTTCTTTGATCTCTTCTTTGATTTGATTGTTTCTTTTGTAGAGAAAATGAAGTTGGCTCTGGAGAAGAAGGACTCGGACCTCACCGCCGCGCAAAAAGCAGCCCAAGATAAAACTGCTCTTGCAGACCAGAAGCTTGCTTCAATCGGAACGCTGGAAGGGGAGGTGAACAAACTAAAATCTTGTCTTAATGAAGCTAACCGCGAAGTGACCAGTCTGAAGAAGGACAAGGTCGTCCTGAATGAAAAGTTGGAGTCTACGATCCGCAAGAGGAATGACACGGAAGCTTATCTGAGGACTCTTGCCAAGAAGCTCTATCTCACGCTGGAAGGTATTTCTTCTAAACCGACTGTGTTGATGCTTGCGATCGGATCTTGCTCGGTCGATTCACTAATTTTTGGCTGCAGAATTCTGCCAAGACTTCGATGAGGAAACTGGAAGGGTCGAGACAGGTCTGGACCCTATCGCTTCTCCAGTCTGTGACGAAACTGCAATGAACGTGCTCCGACTGGAGTCCCGTATCGCCAGCGCCACAAGCTACCTCGTGCGCCTGAAGGAGGTAGTCTCCCGAATCGACTCATCGCTTTGGCCGAGGGCGACGCTTCAAAATGACCTGGAATCCCTGATGACTCAACTGAACGAGATCCCTGACCGAGTGCAAGAATGGAAGAAATCCTCCGCCCGGTGTGGTGCTGACGTGGCACTGTCCTTGGTGCGAGTCCATTGCAAGGAGGCTCGTGAAGACAAGCTGGCTGCGATCAAAGTCGCTAACACCAAAAATCATGACTTCCAGTCCTTCATGGAGACTTTCATTGCTACCGCCACTCGGATCGCTGATGGGATCGACCTGGACTCATTCGTGGAGCCTGCCAGCCCTCCTCCGGCTGAGTGAACAAACTTATGAAACTTGAATCTGCTTTAAATTTGCCTCGGAATGCCGAGTGATTGCTATAACCGTTGAACTCCTTCGGGCCTGATGCCTGAGTACTTTTGATTTGCTGCTTGGAACTTTTAGGATTTATCTGAAATTGGTTTATCTCTGAATGTGCTTGCGTTTGCCTTCGAATGGACTTTGCTCACTGCTCGGAACGCTTCGTCGTCCTTGCGAATAGGGATGGAGCGGACGTTGTACTTGTGCCGTAGCTCCGAAGGAGAAGGTTGCAGTCGACCGACACCTCGTCGTCCTTATGGATAGGGATGGAGCATACGTTGTACTTGTGCCGTAGCTCCGAAGGAGAAGGTTGCAGTCGACCTGCACCTCGTCGTCCTTGTGGATAGGGGTGGAGCATATGTTGTACTTGTGCCGTAGCTCCAAAGGAGAAGGTTGCAGTCGACCTGCACCTCGTCTCCCTTGCGGATAGGGATGGAGCGTATGTTGTACTTGTGCCGTAGCTCCGAAGGGGAAGGTTGCAGTCGACCTGAACCTCGTCGCCCTTGCGGATAGGGATGGAGCGTACGCTGTACTTGTGTTGTAGCTCCAAAGGAGAAGGTTGCAGTCGACCTGCACCTCGTCGTCCTTGCGGATAGGGGTATGTTTCGGACTTAGGCGAGTACTGGACTGCAGCTAAGACCCCCGAGTGGGAGGACTGCTCTCCACTCGGTAAGATTTTTTCAAACTTAGGCGAGTACTGGACTGCAGCTAAGCCTCCTAGTGGGAGAACTTAGGCGAGTACTGGACTGCAGCTAACCCCCCGAGTGGGAGGATTGCTCTCCACTCGGTAGGATTTTTTCAAACTTAGGCGAATACTAGACTGCAGCTAAGCCTCCTAGTGAGAGAACTTAGGTGAGTACTGGACTGCAGCTAAGCCCCCGAGTGGGAGGATTGCTCTCCACTAGGTAGGATTTTTTCAAACTTAGGCGAGTACTGGACTGCAGCTAAGCCTCCTAGTGGGAGAACTTAGGCGAGTACTGGACTGCAACTAAGCCCTCGAGTGGGAGGATTGCTCTCCACTCGGTAGGATTTTTTCAAACTTAGGCGAGTACTGGACTGCAGCTAAGTCTCCTAGTGAGAGAACTTAGGCGAGTACTGGACTGCAGCTAAGCCCCCGAGTGGGAGGATTGCTCTCCACTCGGTAGGATTTTTTCAAACTTAGGCGAGTACTGGACTGCAGCTAAGTCTTCTAGTGAGAGAACTTAGGCGAGTACTGGACTACAGCTAAGCCCCCGAGTGGGAGGATTGCTCTCCACTCGGTAGGATTTTTTCAAACTTAGGCGAGTACTGGACTACAGCTAAGTCTCCTAGTGAGAGAACTTAGGCGAGTACTGGACTGCAGCTAAGCCCCCGAGTGGGAGGATTGTTCTCCACTCGGTAGGATTTTTTCAAACTTAGGCGAGTACTGGACTGCAGCTAAGTCTCCTAGTGAGAGAACTTAGGCGAGTACTGGACTGCAGCTAAGCCCCCGAGTGGGAGGATTGCTCTCCACTCGGTAGGATTTTTTCAAACTTAGGCGAGTACTGGACTGCAGCTAAGCCTCCTAGTGGGAGAACTTAGGCGAGCACTGGACTGCAGCTAAGCCCCCGAGTGGGAGGATTGCTCTCCACTCGGTAGGATTTTCTTTCGAACTTAGGCGAAACGGATTTGCGACTAAGCCCACCCACTGGGGGATTTCAGAAGTAAATAAGAACACAACAATCGAATGATAGGACCATAAGCTCTTGTCTTTGATAAACAAATTACGAAGGTGTTTCTTATTACATTTTATTTGAATGAGTGCTTAAGTATAAAAGGGGCGGAGCAGCTCCACGTTCCAAGCCCGTGGCTTGTCTTTCTGATGCTCAATACTGTAAAGATGGTATGCTCCGTTGTGGAGAACTTTGGTGATGATGAAGGGGCCCTCCCAAGTCGGGGCAAGCTTGTGTGGTTTCTGTTGATCCACTCGAAGAACCAGGTCTCCTTCTTGAAAGGCTCGACCCCTCACATTTCTGGCATGGAATCGACGCAAGTCTTGCTGATAAATGGTCGACCGGATCAAGGCCATCTCTCTTTCCTCCTCTAAGAGATCGACTGAATCTTGCCGGGCCTGCTCTGCTTCCTCTTCGGAGAAGAGCTCGACTCGGGGTGCGTTGTGGAGCAGGTCACTTGGCAGAACAGCTTCGGCTCCATAGACTAAGAAGAAAGGAGTTCGTCCGGTCGACCAATTAGGAGTTGTCCTTAAACCCCACAGAACTGACGGAAGTTCATCAACCCAAGCGCCTGCTGCGTGTTTGAGATCACGCATCAGTCGGGGTTTCAGTCCTTTGAGAATTAGGCCATTAGCTCTTTCTGCTTGTCCGTTCGACTGCGGGTGAGCGACTGAAGCATAGTAGACTCGAGTGCCCTGAGAGGCGCAGAAAGCTCTAAACTCATCGAAATCGAAGTTCGACCCGTTGTCCGTGATGATGCTGTGTGGGGCTCCATATCTGAATGTCAATTCTTTGATAAAACTGACAGCGGTGCTAGCATCAAGGTTCTTGATAGGTTTAGCTTCGATCCATTTGGTAAACTTGTCGACTGCAACGAGCACATGAGTGAAGCCGCTCCTGCCAGTTCTCAGTGGTCCAACCATATCTAGTCCCCAAACAGCAAAGGGCCAGATGAGGGGGATGGTCTTCAGGGTTGACGCTGGCTTGTGAGACATGTCGGAGTAAAACTGGCAGCCTTCACATCTGTCGACTATATCTTTCACCATTTCATTTGCTCGTGGCCAATAGAATCCAGCTCGGTATGCTTTAGCCACGATGGCCCGAGAGGACGCATGATGACCACAGGTCCCTGAGTGGATGTCATTGAGGATCATTTGACCTTCTTCTGGTGTTATGCATTTCTGACCGACTCCAGTCACGCTTTCCCTGAACAGTTGTCCTCTTATCACAGTAAAGGCCTTGGATTGACGGACGATCTGTCGAGCCTCTTCTTCATCCTCTGGGAGTTCTTTCCTGAGGATGTATGCAATGTAGGGCACCATCCAGTCGGGAGTAATGGCCAGAACCTCCATGATCAGGTCGACCACGGCCGGGACCTCGACTTCAGTCGGATCTATGGCGCTCTTAGGTTGCGGGGGCTCTTCAGTAAAAGGATCTTCCTGAACTGTCGGTGAGTGAATATGCTCCAAAAACACATTGCTGGGAATGTCTTCTCTCTTAGAACCTATCTTTGCCAAGTCATCGGCTGCTTGATTTTTCAGTCGGGGTATGTGGTGGAGTTCTAACCCCTCAAACTTCTTCTCAAGCTTTCTCACCGCATTGCAGTAACTAGTCATGGCTGGGCTTCTGACGTCCCACTCCTTCATCACTTGATTAACTACCAAATCTGAGTTGCCATAGACCATGAGGCGACGGACGCCAAGTGAGATGGCCATGCGCAACCCATACAAGAGTGCTTCATATTCTGCTTCATTGTTGGAGGAATCAAAGTGAATCTGGAGGACATATCTGAGCCTGTCTCCTCGGGGGGATACCAGAACTACCCCAGCACCAGAACCATTCAGCATTTTGGATCCTTCAAAGAACATGGTCTAGTGCTCAGAGTGAACTTGAGTTGGCAGTTGCTGTTTGATCCACTCGGCGAGGAAATCTGCTATTGCTTGGGACTTGATAGCTTTCTTTGCCTCAAACTTGATATCCAAGGGAAGGAGTTCAATCGCCCATTTTGCCACTCGACCAGTTGCATCTCTGTTGTGCAGAATCTCTGACAATGGAGCATCGCTGACGACTGTAACAGAGTGATCCGAGAAATAGTGTGCAACCTTCTTCGTGGTCATGCAAATCCCATAGACAAGCTTTTGATAATGAGGATATCTCTGCTTTGACGGGGTCAGGACTTCAGAAATATAATAAACTGGGCGTTGAACTTTATAAGCTTTTCCTTCTTCTTCTCGCTCGACCGTAAGTACTATACCGACGACTTGTCCAATGGCTGCTATATAAAGCGGCAGAGGCTCTTTGCTGATTCGAGCAGCAAGCACCGGCTGGGTGGAAAGCAGGGCTTTTAGCTCTGCAAACGCTGCATCAGCTTCTGGGGTCCACTCGAACTTATCTGATTTCTTCATCAGTCGGTAAAGAGGCAGCGCCTTTTCACCGAGGCGAGAAATGAATCGACTTAGGGCGGCCAAGCAACCAGTAAGCTTCTAGACATCATGCACACGCACAGGGCGTTTCATTCGGAGTATAGCGCCTACTTTCTCTGGGTTAGCATCGATTCCTTGTTCGGAAACATGGAAACCGAGTAACTTTCCGCCTGGAAATCCAAACATGCACTTTGATGGATTGAGCTTGATATCATACCTTCTGAGGTTGGCAAAGGTTTCTGCAAGGTCAGTCAGTAGGTCGGAACCTTTACGTGACTTGACCACAATGTCATCCATGTATGCTTCCACATTCCGACTGATCTGAGTGAGCAGGCACTTCTGAATCATCCGCATGAATGTGGCTCCGGCATTCTTCAAACCGAATGGCATTGTGACATAATAGAAGCACCCAAACGGGGTGATAAAAGCTGTCTTTATCTCGTCGGGTCTGTACAGACGGATCTGGTGGTACCCGGAGTAGGCGTCCAAAAAGGACAAACGCTCGCAGCCTGTAGTCGAGTCGACTATCTGATCGATGCGAGGGAGAGGAAAGTGATCTTTCAGGCAGGCATGATTGATATCCTTGAAATCAATGCACATGCGAAGTGAGTCATCTTTCTTTGGGACCATGACAACATTGGCTAACCACTCGGAGTGGTAAATCTCTCGGATAAACTCAGTTGCCAAAAGCCGAGCCACCTCTTCACCGATTGCCTTTCTTTTCTGTACGGCGGACCGTCGAAGATGCTCTTTGACTGGTTTCACCTTCGGGTCGACTCGCAAATGATGCTCAGCTAGTCCCCTGGGAACACCTGGCATGTCAGAAGGCTTCCATGCAAAGATGTCCTAGTTCTCATGGAGGAACTGGATGAGCACTTCTTCCTATTTGGAGTCGAGTGTGGTTGAAATGTGAGTCGGAGCAGCATTGGGATCTGTCGGGTGAATGTGAATCGACTTCGTTTCACCAGACGACTGGAATGCTGAATCTGTGGCTGGCTTCTTGGCTCGCAGGAAGTCACTCGGATCTGCATTTTTCTGGTATTCTTGCAATTCTACCATGGCCATCTGGGCATCGGCGATCTTCGAGCCCTTCTGGAAGCACTCTTCTGCCTTCTTCCGATTACCAGAGATAGTGATCACTCCTCTGGGACCAGGCATCTTCAGTTTGAGGTACACGTAACATGGTCGAGCCATAAATCGTGCATAAGCTGGCCTGCCCAAAATTGCATGATAAGCACTCTGGAAATCCACAACTTCAAATGTCAACTTTTCTTTGCGGTAATTTTTGGAATCACCGAAAACCATGTAGAGCGCAATCTGACCGAGGGATGCAGCCTTCTTGCCTGGAATGACCCCATGGAAACTCATATTGCTTTCACTGAGTCTGGACATCGGAATGCCCATTCCCTTTAACGTCTCTGCATACAGTATGTTCAGGCCACTGCCACCGTCCATCAGGACCTTTGTCAGTCGAGTGCCTTCGACCACCGGGTCGACCACCAGTGCTTGCCTCCCAGGGGTGGCTATGTGCGCTGGATGGTCAGACTGGTCGAATGTAATGGCAGTCTGTGACCACTTCAAGTAACTGGGTGTCACCGGAGCGATCATGTTCACTTCCATGTTGATGACTTTCAATCGACTTTTGCTCTCAACGTCAGAAAAAATCATCAGAGTGGAATTCACGTGGGGATAACCATCAGCATCCTCTTCCTCATCCTGAGCCTTGCCTGCTTCCTTCTCCGTTTCCTTGGGCTGTTTCTCTCGGAACTGCTGGATTAGGAGCCGACACTGCCGAGTGGTGTGCTTTGGGTAAATGAAATTACCTTCTTCATCTTTTTTGGTGTGGATATGGCATGGCAGATCCAACACGTTATTTCCATCTTGATCTTTTACTTTCTTGGGGTTCCACGGCCCTTTGGGCTTCCCCTTGAACTTTCCTTGAACCACAGCCAAGGCTTCACCCGGAGCAGCTGGCTCGGCCTTGCGCTTCTATTTCCGACCGGAGTTTCCTCCTCTGGCTTCGTGGGCGACTGCTTTGTGCTTGCCACTCCGGAGTCGCTCTTCTTCTTCACCATTGGCATACTTGGTGGCAATTTCCATCATCCGAGCCAGAGTCATATTTTCTGTCCGGACGAATTTCATATTCAACTCCCTATACCTGACGCCTTCCTTAAAGGCACAAATTGCCTGATGATCTGACACATCTTCTACCGTGTGGTGTAGGGTGATCCATCTGTGGATATAATCCCTCAAAGTTTCATTCGGTTTCTGAACACAACACTGTAATTCTGTCAAACCTGCCGGCCGTTTGCAAGTGCCCTCGAATGTTCTGACAAACACTCGGGCGAGATCTTCCCAAGTATAGATGCTGCCAAGCACTAACTGATTCAGCCATGCTCTAGCTGAGCCCTCCAACATAAGAGGAAGGTGTTTCATGGCCACTTCATCATTGCCGCCACCAATCTGGAAAGCCACTCGGTAGTCTTCAAGCCAAGTTCAGGCTTGGACTCTCTGGTGAACTTACTGACTCCAGTCGCCAACCTGAAGTTGGGGGGAATCACCGCAGCTCTGATAGCTCTGCTGAAGCACTCTGGACCAGAGACATGCACCCTGTTGTTGGTTTGCGGATCTCTGTCATGGCCCTCTCGGTGAGCTCTGTTTCTGTCGACCAAGCCCTGCACGAGAATAGATCTCACATCAAAGCCTGGCTCCCTGGGGTCGACTGGAATACCTCATCCGACACTGTGAGGGCGTCTGTCTTCATGTGGCCGAGGCACGTATGACCCACTTCTTGGAGGAGGCGTGGGCACTCGACGGCGATCATCGCGATCGGCACGGCGATCATACTGCTCTCGGTTTTTGTACTGATCACGCCGATCTCCACGTCCCTCATGCCTCAGGGGCGATCTTGGGCTATGGGCCAACTGAACTGTGTCTGCGACCACAGATCTGCTATGGATCCTATTCCGCGACTGAGATACGACCATATTCTGCTCTCCCGCTGCCCGGAGCAAGGCTCTGATCTGCACCAGACCTCGGCCAGCTTCTGATTGGGAAGGTTGGACCGACTCTGCTATCCGGGCAGCAGCTGCTAGATTCTGGATCGGTGTTTGGTATACCTGAGTTGGAGGTGGAAAAAGATGGCGTCGACTAGACTCAGGAGCACGTTGTCGAGCGCGGTCGTCGAGTGCGCGCTGGAGGTTCTCCAGTCGAGTGCGCTCAGCCAGGTTGGCCAAGCGCGCCTGCTCCAATGCCTGGGCCTCAGGAGTTTCTCCAACTATAGGAGTATGCAGTGCATCCATGTTCCGGCAGCGAAGTTCCTCCCTCTGCTGCGAGGAGAGGGGTTCGGGGCGGTACTCCTCGTGAACGCGCGACGGATCGCTGTTCCCGTCGCCTCCGTCTTCACGGTTGAAGCCAGGAGGGCTGCGTGGTCCATTGACCATCAGGACTTCCGCCGCCGGGTTGCTGCTGTCCCACTCAGATGCAGTCTCTACGGAGCCAGTCGACAGATCGAACAGGCCGTAGAGAGTTTCGTCGGGCTCGATCACCGCGACTTGAGGGGTGGCCGACTGGCGGGCCACCGCATGCTTCACCCACCGCTAAATCCTTGACCGAACGGAGCATTTGCTCCGACGGGCTGCAGGGAGGAGGAAAGCTGCTGGAGTCAACTGATACTGGGTCGACGGCTGCCGCAGGAGGACGCCGCGGACGCATGTGCGAAAGTGCGTCGCCCCACGTGCGGGGAGTGCGTCGGCGTCGAGTGGTGCCTCCTGAAGCCAAGCGGAGTCATCGGCGACAAACACGAGTGCGCTGAGACGGATCTCATGGCCCTCAGCCAAACCTCCGCCTGGAACCATGATGAAGGGGATCGGAAAAATTGCAACTTCTCCAACAAGTCGCTAAGACACCTGCCCCACGGTGGGTGCCAACTGTCGTGGTTCTAAGACTGACAGTAGAATAGGGGGGTAGGAATGTAGAGGCAAGGTCCTAGCTATGGAGGAGTTGTGCACACGAGTTTTACGAGTTCAGGCCCTTCTCGGAGGAAGTAACAGCCCTACGTCTCGGAGCCCGGAGGCGGTCGACCAAATATATGCGTGTGAATTACAGAAAGTGCGAACCTCTGTCCCAGAGGAGGGGGGTGGCTTATATAGAGTACGCCAGGACCCCAGCTCCCCTCCGTTACACAAGGTTCAATGCTCATAAAGGAGGGGCGTTACTGGTAATGTCTGCAGTAAAGTGTTGTAAATGCCTATAAAGCTATGGTTTAAGCCCTGACCGTTCCAGAGTGGAGGGTTTCTCATCTTCTGGTGGTCAAGTGTCTTCAAGGTGGTCGAGTGAGCACATCTTTATGGTCGAGTGGATGATGGTTTCTCTTCGACTGCTTCTGATTCTTTGTAGAGATGTCCTTGGGGAGGGTATGTTGGACAGATCCATGACCCTACCCTAGGTACATAGCTTCATCAGTTATGGCGGTCTGGTATTTCGAATGGCGAAAAGGGGGCGATGGGAGGGGTGAAGCATGACTTAGGAACGCGCTTGTCTAAAATGTAGGGTGTGTTACAAAAGTACCCCCACCGATTTGAACTAGCGGCCCTTTCGGCTCAGGGTTAGAAGGGGGATTTCGCCTGTCGGGATTTGGCAGCTGGAGGGAGTTTTCGCGCGCGTTGTAATTTCGGGATAGCAAGGCGTGGGTTGTGAAGGCGCCAGTTTTGGGAGCACAATATCTGAATTTTCGGGATATAACAAGACGCGGGTTGAATTTTAGGGACAAGCCTAACGTGTAGTAATATTGTACTTGTATGTACCAAATCAATTCGCACTTCCCTCAACCAAAAAGAAAACGAAAAAATAAAACTATTCACACCATACAAAGAGAGAGTCTTGCCCCATTTTACTATACAAATGCTATTCGAAGCTACTCCCTCCTTCCATCTATATAGGGCCTAATGCGTTTTTCGATGCTAACTTTGACCAAATATTAGAGCAATGATATATGACATGCAACTTACACAAAGCACACCATTAAATTCGTCTGTGAAAGGTTCTTTCAATGATATAATTTTCACATTGTGCATGTCATGTACTATTAATCTTGTCAATAGTCAAAGGCGGTCTTAAAAATCTCATTACGCCCTATATAGATGGAAGGAGGGAGTATGACTCCATGTTATGTCCGATTAAATTTTTTCGCTTGCTGTATAATGCATGTAACCTACTCATACCAACATTTTAGTGCATTCCAAATGTCTATACTACCGCTGCAATTCGAACTAAATTTGAATTCGTTTCTCTATTTCAATAAGAATCTACAATCATGATTGTTGCCAACTTCAACCATCATAGTTTCCTTGCTATCCGCTAGATATAAATCAGACGGCTTATAATGCAGGATGGCAGGCACACCATCATCAACAACTCCATTTTTTAT
Source organism: Triticum urartu (assembly GCF_056163025.1). Lineage (NCBI taxonomy): Eukaryota > Viridiplantae > Streptophyta > Magnoliopsida > Poales > Poaceae > Triticum > Triticum urartu. The sequence continues at coordinate 142,441,161 of NC_141879.1, read as the reverse complement.
AAGAGTAGAGATACAATATATTAAATGTAGTATACCATGTTCATAACCACACCATGTGTATTACCGTTATATATATTCACACATCCGTCAGTTTGAAACACTATGATAAATTCTTCAAATATCCGAATTCGCTTTTTATAATGAAGTATATATGATCTCTATTCGTCTTTTACACCCACACAACCCTCTTATCTTTGTAGCTAGCGCTAACTTTATCTTGTGCATGCACACGCCCGCATCCCTCTCACCCTCCCTCAGCATTCTCTAGCTCCATCGCACAAATTCGTCTTTTCACTTTAGGTCGTTCACCCACGGTGTGTGTAGCCCCCCCCAGCTCCTTCTTTACGGCACACATCGATCGATATGCCTCTCTAGCCAGGTGTGCCTAGCACAAACACAAGCTTCCCCTCTTCTCTTGTCACCGTCCATGCCTCACTCCCACCACTCTTTTCATCGTTCTCGTACTCGCACACTCCTCCCCCTCGATATAGTATGCCTCTCGTACCACCTCCTACATGCATCCCTCTCTCTCTCTATCCTTCTCCTCGTGCCTCATTTTCTTCTAACACACACATGCATGTATATCGATCAATCTCCCAACATATACCTAGATCGACTTTAACTACCCCCCCATCGATTGACGTACCTCACAAGTTATGTCTCTCCTTTCTCTTACAAAGGGCGATTGATCTTCCTATGTAGTTACGTCTGCTTACCACCGCCACATCGTCCCCCCTCATCATTCGTGCATGCCTCCTGACCCGTCTCTCACACGCACGTGCACAGACAACAAGCAGCCATCTCCTCATTGATATTGCGGGCGTGCCCTCCGTTTGTCTAGCAAGCCTATCCCACCATTTGTTAGAAGCAACTCCACTACCACCCCCTCCAACACTCTAGCTCTCTCTCTCTCCCAACCTTATTCATCTCCTGCACATATGCATGGATGCCGATCGATCTCCCTTAATACATGAGGCAGATCGATCTCCTTAATACATGAGGCAGGCCTCTCTCCTCCTCCACACATATACCAGCCATTGTACCTCTATAGTTAATTGGGCCTCCATCTCCCCCCACCACACACCGATAGTCGAGCGCTGCAGGTAGGTATCCATGCCATAGAGACAAACTGCACATGTCCCATCTCACGTTCTAGTAGGCCGACCACTCTATATCTTTGACATGGGCACACGCAAATTCGATGACACTCTTTATCGATTGCGCGCGCGCGCACACACACATCATCCCTCTCTTCGATTCTATGGACACCTCAAGCCGATGATACCTCCACTCTCTTCTCGTGGATCGCCCCCTCTATATATATGTTCTATCCAGGACTCTATTTCACACACATTGCATATGTTAAATATTTTGATTGACCCCCCCAAAAACTCTCAAGAACCCACACACTATATCTCTCTAGGTTTGTATCTCTCTCACACAACCCCACGTAGGTGGTGTACGTATACAAGAAGAGAATAGGTGCACCGTGCACGTACTCACGCTTCGTGCCCAGCCACACCCACGCGGGTACATGGTGGAGCTCATTTCTCCGCAGAAGCTGAATTTGTTTTTGGAACATCAAGTGGCCAGAGACTCGAAAACTTATTTGCCCATTAGTGACTTGTCAGGGCGGTGGATTTTAGTTTGTACGATAATGCTGCATCCACCTAAAGTAACGAAAGTTCTTATGTAAACTTCCTAGTAATTCCCTCTTCGTAGGTGCAACATTACTCCTAACATTTGTAATATCAGTTTGAAACTTGTAATATTGCCGTGTCCTATTCCTGCATTTTCAAAATCCTGCGAATCAAACAGGTCCTGAGTTGGTGATGATGTTGTGCCTCCCATCTTTCACCAATATCCGTCGGATCTAGATCTGACGCATACAAACCAAGCTTCTCCATTTTTGCAAAAAGATGCCCACACTTGTTCCCTATTTACAAACAACTCCTTGTTTCTCACAATCAGCCTCATCTCCTCCCCACCACATCTAGGAGTAGAAGGCCGTGGAAAAATCTGGCGCGATGGCCGCTGCCGGAGCCATCCACCCCCAATCTTGGTGTTCCGTGCAATGCACGGGCATCTACGCATGGGAAATTATGTCGAACAGGGCTAGTTGTAAGCAGGCTAGCTCTACAGCCATGATGATAGTGACTGCAGACGGTGAGGTTGACTATGGTATGCTGAACACGGCTTCTATACTCAGGTGTCATCTCCGGCGTAGGGTCTTGTCACTTCACTCTGAGGAGCAACACATAATAATTTGACCAACGGGTAGTACAGTGCTAGTACTCCTACTACTACATTGGTAGTACTACTACTAGTACTAGTAGCGCCACCGTGTGGATTTAGGAGTACTACCACGTCCATCTGGATTTTATTATTTGACTAGCAATATCTAGTAATGCATGTCACCAAAAATGTACTACTCCCTCTGTAAATAAATACATGGTGTTTTATTCCTATCGGCGAGAGAACTTAATGTTTTTTTCTACTCCTAACTAGAGTACTAATAGGATTACATGCAATGAACTAAACACTGCATGTCATGTTTGGTAGTCTCAAGTCATTGAAAGCATGCACGGCCCACATCTCTCATTGGTTGATATGTCATGAAATAAGAAACAAGGAGGGAGTTAATGCACCATGCCTAAGTATTTTGGCATTATTTGGTTTTCGTAAGGTGACTTACACAACATTTTTGTTTACATGCATTAACATTTTATTAGTTAAATCAAAGGTCAAAACTTGGCACAAAATGCAAAGGGGACCAATAAACGAGTAAACATCAAACTTCTCTCGTTTGGCCCCAACTAGAGGTCCGGTGAGATGACTATACTGCACCGGCACGGAGGGGGACGCAGCTTCATTGACTTACGGCAACTGCCTTTGGGTGAATGACACATGGCCCCAGGGGGTGGCTGGCCCACCTATCATACAGCCAAAGGCAGGTGTAGTAGACGGCCGAGGAGTAGTACGAAATCCTACGCACCTACGCACGCTAACTGTCGTGGGTTTGTCACGGCAGATGTCCTTGTGAAAGGACTTAGTCGTGGAGCCATCGCTACGGGTTAGCTTAAAGGGGTTAAACCGGACAAGGGGACACGAGGAGTTTTATACTAGTTCGGCCCCTTCAAGGAAGGTAAAAGCCTACGTCTAGTTGTGATTGGTATTGCTAGGGTTTCGAAGGCCAGGGAGCGAATCTGCTTTGTCTGGCTCTCGAGTTGTTGTCTATCCCTAAACCGCTGCCGGGTCATCCCTTTATATACATAGGTTGATGCCCGCCGGGCTACAAAATCCCAAAGCCGGTTCGGTCTCTACCCTTCCTATCTTACAATACAAGTTACATGACTAGGTCGGTTTACATTTACAGGCTTTAACCCGCCTTTGGGCCTTGGGCCTTCGTGAAGCGCCATCATCCTTGCATCTTCATGGGCTTCTAATCTTCAAGGAGTTAACCTGGCTACATAAGGTTGGTTTACCTCTAGTAGTAATATCCCCAACATTAGGCCCCAGATTGGTTTGAACTTGTTCATGTCAATCTTCAACACTTAGAAAAATTCCTCCCTCATATCTTCACCTTGATCTTGTAAATCGCCGTGATGTCATACTTCACGATGATGATAAACCGCCCTGACGTCATCTATCCGTTGATTCTGAAGATTACCTTCTTTTAATGTGTATTCAGCCACTGAGGCGACACCTTTATTAATTTATCCATTTTTGGGCTCCTCGATTCCCGCACTTGCCGTTTTATCGCTTCGCCTTATAAATAGGGGCATAGGACCCCTTTCTTTTCTTTCCGCTATCCCTTCATCCCTTCTTCTTCCTCGCGACGTATCTGCACCTGAGCACCGCCGTCATCGCCAAGCCTCACCTCTGCTTCACCGTCAGCCGCTGCATCGACCTGTTTGCACCAGAGTTCCACAACACACCTCCGCTGCTTCCGCGGCCGCGGTAAGTCCTTCCCCCTTCCTTTCTAGATCCATTAGGGTTTCCCTGCTCTTCGCGGTTCTTGAAGTTCATCGGAGCTTTTGGTGCTGTTCTTCCTTGGCCTGTAGATGAATGCTTTGCACTCATCGTATCCCTTGCCGTGGCTAATCTTCTGTTACCACCATAAATCCTTATGCACAAAAGCTGATGTAGTCCTTCATAAACTGTTTCGGGTCTTACCCCCTTTTTAGGTCAAAATGTTTTTGCTTTTCTGTCTTACCTTAGATCCGAAATTTTCATATGTCTCTGTGAAATCTGTTTCTCCTCACGCCAACATAGGCGGTTTAACCTTGTATAAGCAATCTATACCATTAGCCCTCTGATAAACCGGAGGAGCTTTTTACCTTCATAGTTATACTCCGGTTTAACAGTGTCTGAGTACTCCTGTCCTGGTATTACCTTTTATCCCTTATTGCATTGGTCTCCGGTTTATGCCATTTCGCATATCACTACGTTTCCTACTCCATTGTATCTTGCATATCATCATGAGTGATTTATAAACCGGCCTTTCATTTTCAGCTTGTTTGTTTCGCAATGGCCAAACAATTCATTGCTTGCAACTGGGCTCGTTCCCGGGTCACTGAGACTCAGTTGAATGAGATGGTCAGCATCGGCTCCTTGCCTAAGAAAACTGAAATTAAATGGCGAGTTCCAGGAACAGAAAATCCTCCAACCCCAAGGCAGGGTGAGGTGATGGTCTTTGTTGACCACATAAGCCATGGCTTCTAACCGCCAGGGTCAAAGTTTTACTGGGATGTGCTTGCCAATTTCCAACTCCATCCCCAAGACATTGGGCCCAATTCAGTATCCAACCTATGTAACTTCCAGGTCTTCTGTGAAGTGTACTTACAGGAAGAACCAACTGCAGAACTGTTCTGGGACTTCTTTCACTTAAACCGGCGCACAGAGTTTGTAAATGGCCCGAACACTGAACTTGGTGGTGTCTCGATTCAAAAGCGGAAAGAAGTTGAATTTCCTCACGCCAAACATCACAGCCACCCAAAGGAATGGAACCAAACTTGGTTTTATTGCAGAGACACTTCGCCTGAAGATGAAAATCCCCTTCCAGGCTTTCGTGATCATCGTCTTTCCAACACCCATCCAATGCCGCAACGCTTAAGCTCCACCGAAAGGGCGAAATATGCCCCTCAACTCGCCAAACTCCGGGCCTTTATGGCCAATGGTTTAATAGGTGTGGATTTCGTGCACTGTTGGATATCTTGGAGCATCTTGCCTCTAAGCCGGCGTCCCGGTTTAATGTGTGAGTATACCGATGAGGTTGACGACCCTCAACGCCATTGCAACCTTCAACTATCTGATGAAGAAGTCACTGAAGGTGTAAAGAAGATTCTGAATGAATCGAAACTGGTCTGTAGCCAAACCGGTTTGAGTCCCTTCTATGCCAAGAACAAACCGCCTGCTGTAAGCATTATACTTCCTTTTTATCTCTAATATTTTCATTTTGTGCAACCTGTAATCCTTCTTCTGTGTATGTATGTATAGGGTGATGACCCCTTCTGGAAACGGAAAACCGTAGAAAAAGCGGTAAAACCAACTGTGGACAAAGCGGTCAAACCATCTCGCCCCAAAACCAAAGCCGTCAAACGGACGTCAAAATGGAAAACGGCTGACCAGATCAACATGGAGCTTGATGACGACACTGATGATCCAGAAGTTGAGGTAGAACTTGACTCACTTGGCTCTCTTTTCATGCATCTCATTAACAATGATATTCCTCAGGAGGACGTAGAAGGCAGTCAAGATGATGATGTAGAGGTAATTACCCTTTCCTCCGGTTCAGACTCTATGCCAACACAAAAAACCCGCCAAGCAGTCCAGAAAGTAAGCTTTTCTCATCCTCTTGCTCACTTGGATCCAACATTTATTTTGAAGACTCAGCAGCATGAAGCTCGCCGGACAACCCGGCACAGTGGCCAACAGGTCACTTCAGCCGGTTTACCTGATACCCCGGTTCAGAAGCACCGGTCTGAGGTCTCTCCTACTTATGACCATTCTTACCCCAAGGCAAGTTATTTCAGACAACCTCTTAATCCGTCCGATTCAAATTATCAGGTGACACCTCCCTCATCATCTGGCGAGTCGACAGCAACTCAACTCCCTCCTCTGAAAACTGTAGCCGGGTAAGTTGTAAAAACTTTTCCTTCAATGCATCATAAAACTTGAGTAAGATATTAATCCTTTTATATTTTTGTTTGCAGGGCCAAAGCCAGACCCAGCAAGAAAGCTCGGGTCACCAATCCGCCCGAAGACCCGACCACTTTTGAAGAAGAACCCAGAGGTGAACCGGAACAAACTTGTGAACTGGAGGGCCTTCATCCTGAAACCGCCCCTGGTGAACCGCCCCTTCAAGGCCAAAACACCGATGATCCAGCTGACGCTGAACCTGCCGCACCTGACGTTGAACCGGCAGAGCCAAATCAGGCTAGTCCGGTGAGAAATGCTGATTCTCCATTGTCACCAGCCAAACATACTGAAGGTCAAGGAGACGATGTTATCATTACTGGAATGGGGCATAGCTCTTCTGGCCATCCCGTCATCTTGGCTCAACATAGTGCCAAAGAAGAGCAAGCTGCTAAGGAAAAAGGCAAGTGGAGCATCGATTTATCAAGCTATGCTCATTTGAACGCTGAAGAGCTTCACTCTGGCTTCTTGAACCGTCTGCACTCAAACCAGGACTATGAAGCCGGTTTGGTGAACTTGATGAGAGAGCGATATGAGGTAAATTCATCTCCCTTTGTTTATTGATTCATAGCTGAGACAATAGCCCAAGTAGCCCCGAAGGGCCATTTTATGATGTTAATCATAAACCGTGTCTTTGTAACCAAAACTCATATTTTAACAATTAGATAACCTTGTGTAGCATAGCCCCCAAAGGCTGGTTTAACTGGGCGAGTTAATCCGGGTTTTAATCCATGCATCCACTTTAGAAAAGACACACATTAGCCCCCAAGTGTCCAGGATAATGCTTGTATTGTTCTGGAGACTTGTATAAAATGCAGCACTTTAGAGCGAACAGGCATTAGCCCCCAAGTATGAAGTGCATAACTTGTTATACGCTTTGTACTTAGAACATATATAACCTGTTGCTTAATATACCTTCAACGTTGTAGGCTGAACTGAGAAGCAAAGATGCTCGAAACTCTGACTTGCAAGAGAATGTGAAGTCAAAACAAGTAGAGGCTGCAAAAGCCAAAGAGGAGCTGACCCAAGCCCTGGCCGTAATGGAGAGACTGAAGGAATATTTCAATAAGGATCGGGCTAACTGGGAAACCGAAAAATCCGGTTTAACCAAAAGAGCTGAAGACGCCGAGGCAGCCCTGAAACCAATTGTAGATGAACTAGCTGGTTTGAAACAGCAAATCAATGCTATGACTTCTGCAATATTTGGTAAGTGTCTGCTTATGTGTTTTGCGTAAGTCAATGAACCTTATCACTGACCAGCACGTTGATAAAAATCTTTGGCAGGTACTCGGATCGCTCATCTTGGTACAAACATGCGGATGAAGCTCAAAGAGGCGTATACATTGGTTGGACAACTGTACTCTGGGTCTCAGCGGGCTATTTTTACGGCAGCTTACAACAAACCGGCCCCAACTTTGATTAAAGAAACACTTGAGAAGTTGGCCATGTTACCAGCCCGTATTGCCGAATTGAAGAAGGCAGCTGCCAGGTCAGGAGCTTTAACCGCACTTATTCAAGCCAAAGCCTGGATTCCAGACCTTGAAGTGGATGATATCATTAAAGGATACCCAGGTGTGAAGGAAGACGGTTCAAACTTTGACAATGATGACCTCCGGCGGCTGACCAAACAAATGCGGCCAGTAGCCAGCAAACTGGCCGATGATACAGACTTGTCCCATTTCCAACCAGTTTACGACACTGAAGGGAAAAGATAGCCGACCGACATCCATGAAGTTGAAGAACTTGTGCCTCCGATTCGTAAGCACACTTATGCTCCTGATATTAACCCCTCCAATCTTATCCATGAGGAAGCAGTATTTCAAGATTTAACTGGAATTGATTGGTCGACGGTTGATTTTCAGTGTCCGGGGAGGGATGAAGAAGTGCCCACACCAACTGACCCTCAACCATCAAACCGTCCAGACGAAGCGTCCTAAACCGGTCGCCGGTTTACTGGCCACTGTGTGCCGATCTTGTGAAAAACAATTATGCCATTGGAGCCGCTTTGAAAGCTTCTTGTAATAAGATAGCCAAAACTCCGTTATTTGCTATGCCATCGAGCATGTTTTGTAATGCCTCATGACAACTTGTGCCACCTTTTGAGATATATTTATGCATAACCCATGATGAATTATGTTCCCGGGTACAACAACTTAAAAGTATCTAGCGGTTTACCGCTAGACGGATCATAATGTCCAGGAAGTGTACAATACATAGATGAAATAATCGAAGTGTTTGTACAAAAAGCAATATACATAACATACCTCTTTGGTTGACCAACGGTGTATATGGAAAAGGTGTTAATACCAATCTGGAACGTTGATAACCCCATCTTGTAATGCTGGTCTATATATTAAACCGGACCGGGATAACTACCAGGTTTTCTTTATAAGACTGGTGATTTAGTCAAACCAGATCGGGTCAATAAACACCGGTTTATAACTGATCATGTGCCGACAACTTGTAGTTGAAAAGCAAGCCGGGTCAAGGACGCCGGTTTATCAAAAAATACTTATGAACTTCAACAAATAAAACTCAAAAAGGAAAATATGCAAGGCTTTTTACGAGCTGCCAGGCCTCTGAGTTAAACCATTTAACAAAGCCTTTTAAGATGGGCCTCCAATTAACCAATCATTGTTTTAACCTTGACAAGTTCAGGGTCTATAAAAGATTGACATGTCGAACGTTCGATGGGTCATACCAGGATTACCTGGACAGGAGTGGCTTACTTGATGAAGGCAGGTTAACCTGGGTTTTTAGGTGAATACACCAGGCTTCCAAGCCGTGGCTTGATAACCAATTACAAGGGTCCTTTCAAACTCTTTGTTGCTTTGCAAAAAGAGCCCCCAAGTAACTTTGTGAGCTCTGCTCAGTGTGTGCCCATGTTTGAGTCTGTGCTTTGTGCAACACTCTCTTTGGCTCCACATATTTTTCTTTTGTGGCCTAAATGCCTATCAAGAGGTGTAGCTATGGTGTGATAACAACCAAGCCCCCTAGTGATATCCCTTCGTGGTTTCAAAACCGATCAATAGGTGCAGCTGTAGTTCAAATATGACCAAGCCCCCTAGTGATTTTCTTTATATCCGTGCAACTGCTAAGACTGGATTAATAAAAACTCCGCTTTGTCAGTAAACTCGTATAACACACACATGATGTAAAAAGAACAGATACCCCGCTTATAACGGAGGCTCTGGTTTATTATATGATATATACACTGTCATAAATATGTATAGATGAAGAGCCTATGGCTTCAAGTATAGTAAGGCCGAAGGAGAGCTATGTTCCATGGCCGCTTGGTCTCCTCCTCCGATTGACGTGAGTCTTTATGCTCTCGAACATCAATGAGGTAGTAAGACCCGTTGTGCAGATTTTTGCTGACCACAAAGGGTCCTTCCCAAGGTGGGGATAACTTGTGCATATCAGTCTGATCCTGGATGAGCCGGAGCACCAAATCGCCTTCTTCAAAGGTTCTGGTTTTAACCCGGCGGCTGTGATAACGTCGGAGATCTTGTTGGTAAATCGCCGACCGTGCTGCTGCCAGATCACGCTCTTCATCCAATAGGTCCAGAGAATCTTGACGTGCCTTCTCATTATCAGCTTCAACATAAGCTGTCACACGGGGCGAGTCGTGACGGATGTCACTAGGAAGAACTCCCTCCGCTCCATAGACCATGAAGAAAGGTGTGTAACCCGTACACCTATTGGGTGTGGTGTTGATGCTCCATAACATAGAAGGTAGCTCCTCAACCCAACAACCCAGTGTCCGCTTTAAGGGAACCATAAGCCTGGGTTTGATACCCCATAGAATTTCTTGATTTGCCCTCTCTACTTGACCATTATACAGGGGTGAGCCACCGATGGTAGATCGAGCCGGATGTGCTCACGTTGACAAAATTCTTCCATCTCCCCCTTTGACTGGTTAGTACCATTATCTGTTATAATGCTGGGTGGAAAACCAAACCGGAATATCACCTTTTTGATGAATTGAACAGCCGTGGCCACATCACACTTGCTGACTGGCTGTGCTTCCACCCATTTGGTGAATTTATCAACTGCTACTAATAGGTGGGTCTTTTTGTCCTTGGATCGTTTGAAGGGTCCAACCATATCAAGCCCCCAAGTCGCAAACGGCCAAGTTATTGGAATCATCCTCAACTCTTGGGCCGGAACATGGGCACAGCAGGCGAATTTTTGACAACCGTCACATCTCTTGACTAAATCCTCCGCATCAGCATGCGCTGTCAACCAGTAAAAACCGTGGCGAAAAGCCTTAGCAACCAAAGACTTTGAACCGGCGTGGTGACCGCAATCCCCTTCATGGATTTCTTGCAAAATCTCACAACCCTCTTGAGGAGAAACACAACGCTGAATTGCTCCTGAAACACTATAGCGATGTAACTCCCCATTGAGTATGGTCATGGACTTGGAACGCCGGATTATCTGTCGAGCCAACGTTTCATCTTCTGGTAATTCGCCCCGGTTCATGTAAGCCAGATATGGGATTGTCCAATCCGGTATGGCATGCAGAGCTGCCACCAACTGAGCCTCCGGATCAGGAATAGCCAAATCTTCTTCGGTTGGCACCTTGACTGACGGATTATGCAATACATCAAGAAAGGCATTTGGCGGAACCGGTTTATGCTGGGAATCAAGACGAATTAAAGCGTCCGCCGCTTCATTCTTCCGCCGGTCTATTTGGCGGGACCAGCCACTGTATCCACCTCTCGCCGATATGCAGCCATGAGTGGGTCCTTAGAATCCCAAGTGCCAGACACCTGTTGAGCCACTAGATCTGAATCGCCGAAGCACTTAACCCGGCTTAAATTCATCTCCTTAGCCATCCGAAGACCGTGGAGCAAAGCCTCATATTCAGCTGCATTGTTAGTACAAGGGAACATTAAACGGAGGACATAACAAAACTTGTCACCTCATGGGGAAGTTAGTATGACTCCAGCTCCCGAGCCCTACAACTGTCTGGAACCATCAAAATGAATAGTCCAATATGTATTATATGGTTTCTCTTCAGGTGCCTGTAACTCTGTCCAATCATTGATGAAGTCCACGAGTGCCTGGGATTTGATCGCTGTGCGGGGTATATATTTGAGCCCATGAGGTCCAAGCTCAATAGCCCACTTGGCAATCCGGCCAGTTGCCTCTCTATTTTGAATGATATCTCCCAGAGGAGCTGAACTGACCACGGTGATGGGATGGCCCTGAAAATAATGTTTAAGCTTCCAGCTTGCCATAAACACTCCATACACCAGCTTCTGCCAATGCAGATACCTCTGCTTTGACTCAATGAGAACCTCACTGATATAATAAACCGGCCGCTGAACCGGATATTCCTTGCCAAGCTCCTTGCGCTCTAACATAATAGCTACGCTAACAGCTCGGACATTAGCAGCCACATACAGCAATAACGACTCTTTCTCGATTGGCGCTGCAAGCACGGGCGGTTCAGCTAACTGCCTCTTCAGATCCTCGAACGCATTATTAGTTGCCTCGCTCCAGACAAAGTTATTTGTTTTCTTGAGCATCTGATATAAAGGGATGGCCTTCTCTCCATGGCGACTGATAAACCGGCTCAAGGCTGTAATCCGGCCGGCCAGACGTTGAACGTCATTAATACACGCCGGTTTAGCCAAAGATGTAATTGCTGAAATATTTTCTGGATTAGCCTCAATGCCTCTGTTTGATACCAGAAAACCCAAGAGCTTGCCCGCCGGGACACCAAAGACACACTTCTCCGGATTGAGCATCATCTTGTAAACCCGGAGATTGTCAAAGGTTTCTCTCAAATCATCTATCAATGTCTCCTCCTTTCTGGATTTTATCACAATATCATCCACATATGCATGAACATTGCGCCCAATTTGCTTATGAAGGCAATTCTGAACACAGCGCTGGTAAGTTGCCTGGGCACTCTTGAGTCCAAAGGGCATGGAAACATAGCAGAAGGCTCCAAAGGGAGTTATGAAAGCTGTCTTCTCCTGGTCCTTAAATGCCATCTTGATCTGATGATAACCAGAATAAGCATCCAGAAAACACAAACGGTCACAACCTGCCATCGCATCAATTATCTGATCAATGCAAGGGAGAGCAAAGGGGTCTGCAGGGCAAGCTTTGTTTAAATCTGTGTAATCCACACACATACACCAAGTGCCATTTTTCTTAAGAACCAAAACCAGATCAGCCAACCACTCTGGATGAAAGACCTCTACAATAAACCCTGTGGCCAACAAACAGGCTACCTCTTCACCGATAGCCTTACGCCTTTCTTCATTGAAGCGGCGGAGAAACTGCCGGACCGGTTTAAACTTAGGATCAATGTTGAGTGTGTGCTCAGCGAGTTCCCTCGGTACACCTGGCATGTCAGAAGGTTTCCATGCAAAGATGTCCCGATTCTCACGGATGAACTCGATGAGCGCGCTTTCCTATTTGGGATCCAGGTTAGCGCTGATGCTGAATTGTTTGGATGAATCGCCAGGAACAAAGTCAACCATCTTAGTATCTGTGGCCGATTTAAACTTCAATGCCGGATCGTGTTCCGTAGTTGGCTTTTTCAAAGAAGGCATGTCTGCCGGATCAACTTGCTCCTTATAGAATTTCAACTCCTCTGTGGCACAAACCGACTCAGCATAAGCCGCATCACCTTCCTCACATTCCAAAGCGACCTTTCTACTTCCATGTACTGTGATAGTACCCTTATGACCTGGCATTTTAAGCTGTAAATAAACATAACATGACCTTGCCATGAATTTAGCATAAGCCGGCCGCCCAAACAAGGCATGGTACAGAATTTTGATTTTTACCACCTCAAATGTCAATGTTTCCGACCTTGAATCATAATCATCCCCGAAAGCCACCTCTAGGGCTATCTTGCCAACAGGATATGCAGACTTACCAGGCACCACGCCATGAAAAATGGTATTTGACGATTTAAGATTCTTATCTGTCAACCCCATACGGCGGAATGTATCATAATATAGAATGTTGATACTACTTCCCCCATCCATGAGTACTTTAGTAAACTTGTATCCCCCAACTTGAGGGGCTACCACCAGGGCCAAATGACCCGGATTGTCAACCCGGGGTGGGTGATCCTCTCTACTCCACAAAATGGGTTGCTCAGACCAGCGCAAATATTGAGGCACCGCCGGTTCCATAGAGTTTACTGCCCTCTTGTGAAGCTTCTGATCACGCTTACACAAACTAGTAGTGAAGACATGATATTGCCCGCTATTCAGTTGCTTGGGATTGCTCTGGTAACCCGACTGCTGCTGTTGCTGCTGATTCCCCTGATGGTTGTAGCCTCCCTGGTTGCCTTGGTGCCCTTGATTGATGTGTCCGATTTGGTTGCCTTGAAACCCTAAACCGGAACCACTACCTCCGTAACCCGGCCCATGGAAACCACCTCCTGAACCGCCGGGCGGGCCGTTATCATACTGGAACATATTGGAATTCTTGAAATACCGCATGATATAACAGTCCTTCCAAAGATGCGATGCTGGCTTCTCCTTTGATCCATGCTTTGAACAGGGCTGATTTAATAGGCGCTCTAAATTGGGGCCTGAACCTCCACCCCTCTGGGGCTGCTTGCCCTTACGGCGCTGGCCATTCTCCTGAGCATTGGTGTTAGCAACAAAGTCCAAGCTGTTGTCGGCCCTGCGCTTACCGCTGTTCCCATGGCCTGCCGGATTATGCTGCTGACCCTTGGCGTTGCCATTCTTTTTCCCTTTCCCCGGTTTGTCCTCTTCTGAATCCAGGTCCTTGGTATTATCTGAATCAGCGTACTTAACCAAAGCGGCCATGAGCGTTGACATATCATTGTAGTGACGTTTGAGCCTTCCTAATTTCTGTTTGAGTAGTAGGAAACGACAATTGCCCTCTAATGTTAACACTGCGGTGTCTGCATTGATATGATCTGATGAGTGCAAAATCGCTGAGACCCGTTTGACCCAATGGGTCGTGGACTCCCCTTCCTCTTGGACACAAGCAGCCAGATCCACGATTGACATTGGCTACTTACAAGTATCTTTGAAGTTCTGGATAAACCGGTGCTTCAATACAGTCCATGATCCGACAGAGTTGGTTGGTAAGCTCTTCAACCAAGTACGAGCTGTTCCTTCCAACAACATGGTGAAATATTTAGCACACACTGCCTCATCCACATCTAACATCTCCATTGCCATCTCATAGCTTTCCACCCACGCCTTTGGTTGCAAATCGGCGGTGTAATTTGGTACCTTACGAGGTCCCTTGAAGTCCTTGGGCAGTCTCACATTACGCAAAGCGGGGGTGAGACACGGCACCCCTAAGGAACTGAACACCACACCTGGCTCTACTAAAGCGGTAGGGTGAATCGGAGTATGTTGTCGTGCTCCGTGTCGAGCTGCTAACTCGGCCTCCCGACGTGTGCGGCCGTGGTCCACAACATCCTACGCATTAGCGCCTCCCCCTGCCGGGTTGTTTCCTCATGGTGAATTTTGACAACGTGCACTGCTGGACACAGCCGGTTCGCCCTCCACGTGTCTGCTATAGCTCCGGCTTGGACGGGGAGTGGAATGAATCCTCTCACGACTGTGTGAATATGCTTGCTGTTGATTTAGCGCTGTTTGAAGGAGATCCCTGGCCCGACGTGCTTCCACCGCAACTGGTGACTCGCCGTCGGTTGGGAGGGCTGCCAGGCATGAAGCGGCGGCCACAATATTCTCCAACGGGTTGGAATAATGCCCGGGAGGTGTTGGTACATACTGTGGCACCACGTAGTTCTGGCGAGGCGGTTCCATCGTGCGCGGTTGAATCGGCGCTCCTGTTCCCGGTGCCTCCGCCCGGTTTAGTATGCGTTGGTTACTAGCTCCTGCTCCTAGTGTGTTGAAGAGATTTTGCGGCTCATAAACCAACGGGAGACGCGACCGATACCTTCTTCTCATGACTTCCTCGGAAGCATTCTGATCCAGCCTAATCCGGTAGGCCTGTACTTCCAATTCATCCCGTTCTGTAGCCATCCTAGCGTTCTCTGTCGCCAGATCCGCTTTAGCCTGAGCTATTTGATCTTTCACCTTTGCAATCTCCGCGTTGTGCTGATTCCTGGCTACTGCATCCACCTCTGCGGCCATCAATGTTGCCAAAGCGTCGAACAAATCAGACAGGACTTGGGCTGGAGGCGGCGCAGAGCTTCCTGCCCCAGCCGGTGTAGCCGTTGTTGAACCGGAGAGTATTGCTGCGGCGGCCGATGAATGAGGCGCTGATTGTGTGCCAGTCATGAAGATGGAGGCCCGGTTTGGCAGATCAGGGGAATCCGGAATACTATTGCCCTCGGATCCTCCATCAATCCGGCCGTCCGGCAACTGATAAAGCGATTCGGTCTCTCCAGAAGACTCGTCATCAGAACAGACCATGGTCTCTCCATCGGACACCGGCCCGTCCTCGTATCTCGATCCATGGATGGCACCTATGAAAACATGCCTTGCCACGGGCTGAACCGGCGAAGAACTTGCATGCCGAGCCGTTTCGATGATGTCGGTGTAGATGTCCGGCTCAGGGGCCGGTTCGCCAATCTTGCCGATGAAGACGTGAATCCCACCGAAGGGGACCCAGTACCCGTACTTGATTGAATCGGCCTCGGGACCCCATCCTGCATTGTCGATGTAGAGCTTGCCGCGATGACTCTTCGTCATCTGGCCCACAGCGTATCCCTTAAGTCCATCAAAGTTGCCCTTCAAGAACTCAAAACCATCGTGCGATAGCCCCACGGTGGGCACCAACTGTCGTGGGTTTGTCACGACAGATGTCCTTGTGAAAGGACTTAGTCATGGAGCCATCACTACGGGTTAGCTTAAAGGGGTTAAACCGGACAAGGGGACACGAGGAGTTTTATACTAGTTCGTCCCCTTCAAGGAAGGTAAAAGCCTACGTCTAGTTGTGATTGGTATTGCTAGGGTTTCGAAGGCCAGGGAGCGAATCCGCTTTGTCTAGCTCTCGAGTTGTTATCTGTCCCTAAACCGCTGCCGGGTCGTCCCTTTATATACATAGGTTGACGCCCGCCGGGCTACAGAATCCTAAAGCCGGATCAACGTGTCTGGTTCGGTCTCTATCCTCCCTATCTTACAATACAAGTTACATGACTAGGTCAGTTTACATTTACAGGCTTTAACCCGCCTTTGGGCCTTGGGCCTTCGTGAAGCGCCATCATCCTTGCATCTTCATGGGCTTCTAATCTTCAAGTAGTTAACCTGGCTACATAAGGCCGGTTTACCTCCAGTAGTAATATCCCCAACACTAACCAAGGGTTGAGTGATCACTTGAATCGCAAGATCAGTTGACTAGAAGCTATGCTAGACCCATGGAGGCGATGAGCGCGAGCATCAGCCGGCTGTGCCAGATGGTCCACGACGCCGGCCTGCGGCTCGGCACCGAGGAACATCTCTAGGTAGTATTGCTTGAGGCTGCCAGGGTGAGGGGCCGCTTGGACGACAGCTTCGTCTCCTTGTTCGACGAGGTCCTCGTCGGTTTCCTCGACAAGTTCACCGTCATCAAGAAGCTTGCGGATGACTTTGACGTAAGCCTCCAGCCGACGCGCCCAGGCTCTGCGATGCCTGCCACCCACAACGGCCACTATGGTAACAACCTCTTCGACGCACTGGTGGCCCGCGACTGCCCGCCGTCGCGCCGGAGAATGTCCACCTCGAGGTCGCGCTCGCCGCGCAGCGCCTGGCGCAGCAAGACACCATCGACATAATCACCCACGTCTACGCGAAAATCGTCCACAAGGACTACTACATGCAAGAGGAGGACGATAGGACGCTGGCCTTCTTGGAGCGCAGGGCAACCTTGGACGACACTGTTCAGAAGCACGTTGAGCTCACCGCCAACGCCGCTGCTCCTCACACGTCGGTTGGTGACCCAACACACTAGGGCATGAGGATGTCGTTGAACGTTGATGGATCCGTATGTATTTTTATCTTTCCGTCAAATCCATGTAGTAGTATATGATACTACAGTAATTATCTTACCTTTCGCATTAACTTCATAATTTTCGTACATACTCCATGCATGAACGGTGCCAGAACCAAACTTCTCATTACTCTAGGCAAAATCATTATTTTCTATCTATCGGTCGCGCCATGGAGCAGAACCAAATTTTACAAGTTACGAGTTCAAAAGGAAAAGCCTGCCGTGTTCGCGTCGCACCCCCACACGGTTGGTCCGGCACACCGCTCAAGCGGGAATGCGTGCGGTGTTGCATTTTCACTTACAAGTGGGACCGCAGTTGAGCAAATCGACTATCGGCAAACCCCCACCCCGCCCACCTCGCGATGGCTGAGAAAACAGGAGGGAGAAGAGATGGCTGTAGCATGGACTCCAAGAAAATTGGTGTCGGATGGGACTCGTGTGGGTGGCGTGCGCCGTACTGCTAGACGTGAATGCTAGTTATGGCCCATGCCACCCCACTATATCGAGCCTATATCGAGGTACGTAGAACAAATTTCCTGCAGTCCGTGCTCAGCCCTCCTCTATCTCTCTTCTCAGCCAGCCAGCGGACGCGCGAAGGCCATCGTATGTTTGCTCACATGCGGCCCCACATGTCAGTGAAAACGCAAGAGGACCCACTGAACCTGCACATCTTTCACCTCGACGTGCTGGTGATGAAAAACAAATCCAATAAAGATCTTCGGTGGCCGCTTTTGGAGTTACTCAAGAGTAGTAAGATTCTATTTACAGTTTAACCCAAGATGCACATCTCATGGCTTCAACTACCACTCTATTTTCTTTCATGACACGACCTGGATGCTGGATGTCCCATGTGTCGGAAAAAGGAGGAAGAACCTCACCAAATCTTTGGTTCTGCTCTCGGATTAGACTAGTTGTGCTAACTTAAATTTTTTATTGTGTACTCCCTCCATTCCAAAATACTTGACTTCCATTTGTCCAAAAATGGATGTACCTATATACTAAGACATGTCTAGATACATATATATTTTGACAAATAGAAGGGATGTATTGTGCAACGGAGGGAGTAGAATGGATGCAAGTTTTTGTATTGGGAAGAAGAGTACATCCATATATTGATAGAGCGCAATTTAGTAGATGTTCTATCACTTTTAGCTAGCACAGACGCAAGATCGAGCCTCCGCAGATCAACAATGAATGCATCGAGAAGGCACTAATCCAACTTAAAGGAGTAGTAAAATGTATTCTTGTGGTTCTTGTTTTCTTTGGTCTTGCTTTTCTAGTCAAAATTATTGTTGGAGTTCGTGCAAAACGGGGGTGCATTTGGGGTCATGCGTTGGAGTTGGCCTTACAAGTGGGACCGCAGTTAAGGAAACCGACTATCGGCAAACCCCCACCTCGCCCGCCGCGCGATGGCTGAAGTTAGAGAAACGACGAGGTTGAAGAGATTTCTCTAGCACGGACTCCAAGAAATAATATGGTGTCAGATGGATGTCGTGGTGGTGGCGTGTGCCGTACTCCTGGACGTGAATGCTTGTTCTGGCCCATGCCACCCTACTACTCCTACTACTTACTCCTACTATATAGTACTAGTATCGAGGATTCGAGGTGCTGGTTACGTACAGCGAACACATTAACATATGGCTACAGTAAAAACACCCGCCCGACGCACGAAGCATGTGAAGCTAGTACAAATAGTGTACTACTATTGTTGATTGGCCCCATCCGATAACCTGTTGCAATGCACGTACAATTATGTATTCAGAAAATATATTTTTGCCTCGTCGCACCACTCACTCAGAGAAGTAACTCGAAAGCCATTCATAAATTTAGTAAGTTTATCACAGGCATATCATTTTATTACATATAACAGGTCATCAACCCACATCGACAACGAGGATACATTATAAATACTAAAGTTTTCACCACACAACAAATAACAAGCCATGAAATGAACTTCAACTCAACCATTCCGCGGTGTTGGAAATGCTTGCTTTGAACCACAAGTGATTCTCTAGGACGGGCCATCCGTTGTCGATCTGGAGACGAACGCAGGACCGATCATCCAGGCTGAAGCGGCCTACTATATCAGTACCAGGGTAGGGAACCACCCAAATGTCCGAGGTATAGACACAGTTGCTTCTCATAAATGTGTCAACAGCAGTTGGATCGCCTTTCACCATCATCGGATAGTTTTGCCCAAGGAAGAGCGAGTTTTCTCCAAGACTATCAATTCTGTGCCAGGGAGAAGGAGTTGGCGCTAGCACACTAGTATCCATCACGAATACCATGCAACAGGTGTTGGAATAGGTCCGGAGAGTGCGACCATGGGAGACACCTGCTTCCTTAGCAGTAACATCATCAGTGGGCTGTATACACACAAGAAGAGGTGATCCATCGGAATTAGTTGCCAGGCACCACAGAGTATATGGGCGCTGCTCGTGATCATCACCATCGGCATCTCCCCCTGGTTATAAAAAATTTCAAGTATAGGTGGTGGGATGTTCACAGGACCTTGGAAACAGAAGAAGAAGGTTAATTAGTAAATGGAAACTTGCTAACCCGCATGCATGTGGATGAAACAATTATAATTACGGTAGAAGACAAACGTACCGAAACTACTAGGATGCCATGCAAAAACAGTGCCACGAGTGCTGGCAGCAAACACAAGGCCCTCGTATTGAATTGCATCACAGTACTCATCCTTGTACATAAACTGATTTTTGAGCAATATCCATCGAGTCGAACCACGAAGGACGGCAACAAGCTTGTCGAAGATAGCAACAACTTGATAGTTGTTGTAATTCCAAGAGCGGTTGGGAACTCGACAAATTGCTATCTTCCGTAGAAGATAGTCACCATGATCGTATTTGAACTTGTGTACATTACCGGTGTGCTCAACCTCTGGGCAGTGTGCTGAGATTTTTGGAAGTGGAACCCGGTGACGAGTGTACACATTCACAAATTCCCACTCGCAGTTGGACCCAATGTAAACAACCCAATCTCCATTTGCGCCCGCCCAAGCCTTGCCCTCAAGCGATGGCATCTTAACATCATACATATCATTATCAAGCGGCATCAACTGGCACAGGGCGAGGCCTCCGTCGTGCCGGCGCCAGTCATCAGGGTCATGGCGAAGAAGATAGGGGAGATCAAACCGCTCCTTGACTCTTGGGTTCTTTGTAATGATGTTATTAGTTGAGTCGAGAATGGGCTTGAACGAACCTGCCATGCTAGCCGAGGTGATGACGTCGCACCGATCAATGAGTTCCTCCACCACGTCATCTTTCAGATTGGGGCAAGAATAACGGGGTTGTTTCCGGCCTGTTCCCTCCATGGAGAAGACGATAGAACAATGGCAGAAGAAAGGGTGAAGGGCTGAAGGAAAATGGAGGAGGGAGAGGAAGAGCGTGCGATAACAGTTTCAAATCGAGAGGGAAAGGCGAAGAGTCGGTGGACGGTTGCGAGTTTGCCACGAATCACGAAGAGGCGCCCCGGCCTACACATCCGTTCAGAAATACTCCTACTACTTGCCGTCGTCTCACTGATATGTTGGAACGGGACCACATGTCAACGAAACATGGTGTGTAATTTCTCGTGCAAAATGCGATCTGGCAGCGTTGGCCCGAGGTGCCGCATTAGTTATCGACCTTTATTCTTTTAATGGCGTGCCGATCAGTTTTGAAGCACGACTAACTGGTACTGTATGTGGAGAGGATGATAACAGGGACCTGCCAAGGTCATGGCAGTACGCAAGCAAGTGCCTCCTTATTTCAAGCCAATAAAAAAATGGCTCCTCCTAGTGGATTTCTGACATCTGGGTCCCATGCCATTGTCAACGTAGTCAATAAACGAGAGAATTGCACAACGAGCGGCTGACACCAGGGACCCAACAGCTCGCCCAGTTATTTTTGTTTTGGGTTAATTTGATAAATGCCACTCCAAATCTGGTGTATCCGAGAAATGCCACTGCAATTTCCAAACTTTGAAAAATGCCATTTCATGCCATTTCTAGTGGCATTTTTCGAAGTCTGGAGTGGCGTTTTTCAAAGTTTGCAAACTGCAGTGGCGTTTTTCAAAGTTTGCAAAAATTGCAGTGGCATTTTTATGAATCGCCATAACTGGAGTGGCATTTATTCTAATTTGTTTTTGAGACGAAAGCAGGGTGTCAACTGGGCTATGCGGGACACTCTGGCCTGTCTAGACAGCCTTTTCTTTTATGTTTACCACAGACTAGCCCAGTAGTTTTTTTCTTTCTGAAAATGGCTAGCTCAGTTCTTTTGTGATTTGTCAAGTAAGTCGCTTTATCAGGCCTGTTGGGCTGCAAATCTTTCAAGACGAGAAGAGCTTCATTGGGCTAGCCGAGAAAATGGCCTATCAGTAATGAGAAATGGGCTGTACATTTTTAAAACACATCAAACCGGCAATTATTTTCAAATATCTTTTTTTCATTTCGAGATTTTAAATTGCATTGTTTTTTAGCATGGACAATTTATTGGATTTTATATTGATATACATTTATTTTTAAAATCAGTCTGAATGTGACTCGAAATTTCGGGATTAAAAATAGTTCAGACCGCATTGATATATGCAAAATTTCGTATAATTTTTTAACCCTGGCCACAATATGGGCTGTAATGCTAACATAAAGAATATGGGCTCCAAAAAACCCGTAAGAATTAGCAAATGGGCTGTAAATTATTTGAAATAATGGCAGATGGGCTGTATGCTGTTTTCCACATATTTGAGGCTTTGCACAGATGGCCTGTATACTGTTGGATGTCCATCCAACAGCCGTCATGCTTCTTCAATCTCTGCTCTTCCTGCTCCAGCCGCTCAAACCAGCGCCGGCGGGACTGCCTGCTCCCTCCTCCCTGCGGCCGGCTGTGCTGCCGCGCAGGCCTCACCGCCGCATCGTACTCCCATCGCTGGCCTAGCCATCCCTCTAGTCACCCACACCTGCTATTATTCTTCGGCGATGGCAGACGAACCAGTAAACCCTCGTACAGTCGTACTCCCCTCCGCGTGGGAAGCAAAAACAACGGCCGAGTCTTCCCTGCCTCCGTGTCGTTCCCTTCCTAGGCCTCGCCATCGTCCACCGCCCTGGTGCACTCGGTGTGGCGTGGTCAGCGTGGTCAACGACCGACATGCATCTGAAGTGGACTGTACGTGGAGAGGCTGATAGCTGGGTCCACGGCCGCGCGCAAGGAAATGCCTCCTTATTACGCGCAAAATAATGATTACCTCCACCTGACATCTGGGACTCACCGAAACAGCCTCTGTATTTCGCGAAAAAAACGTTACCGCCGCTGACAGCTCGGACCCACCAGCTATATCTTCGCACGCAAGGAAGTGCCTCCTCATTACGCACAAAAAAATGAATACTCCCCCTGCTAGCCGGGACCCAGTATAGTGGGCCTACTAAGTTGACGGGGACGAAGGGCTTTGTCAACTTAGTCAATATGCACAATTCTAGCTCGACTGACCGTACGATGTCCATCCAACGGACGTAGTGCTTCTTCAACCTCTGGTCTTCTTGCTCCAGCCGCCCAAAGCAGCGCCGGTCGTGCCGCCTGCTCCTGCCTCCCGTGGCCGGCTATGCTGCCGCGGAGGCCTCACCGCCCCCATACTACTCCCACCGCTGGCCAGGCCATCCCTCCACTCCACTCACCCACACCCCCTGTTATTCTGCGGCGACGATAGCGCAGCCGAACCAGTGAACCCTCGTACTCCTCTCCGCGTGGGCATCCACTGCCGCGTCTTCCCCGGCTCCGCGTCGTCCCCTTCCTAAGCCTCGCCGTCGTCCACCACCGTGGTGCTGTCGGCGCGGTGTGGTCAATGTGGTCAACGACCAAATTCCATCGGAAGAATACTGTACGTGGAGAGGCTGACAGCTGGGTCCACGGCAGCCACAAGGAAGTGCCTCCTGATTACGCGGAAAATAATTATTCCTCCACCTGACAGCAGGGACCCACCGG
This sequence comes from Triticum urartu, assembly GCF_056163025.1. Taxonomy (NCBI): domain Eukaryota; kingdom Viridiplantae; phylum Streptophyta; class Magnoliopsida; order Poales; family Poaceae; genus Triticum; species Triticum urartu. The sequence continues at coordinate 142,418,032 of NC_141879.1, read as the reverse complement.
ACGCCCACCAGTATATCACGAAAAAAACGTTTGCCCCTGACTGCTGGGACCCACCCGACGGGCCACCGTATTTCGCAAAAAAAAATGGTCCCCCTGCTGTCAGCTCGGACCCACCGGAAGTGCCTCATTACGCACAAAAAAATGAATACCCCCTGCTAGCTGGGACCCACCTTGGTGGGAGGCTGACTTGTGGGCCTACTAAGTTAACGGGGACGGAGGGCTTTGTCAACTTAGTCAATATGCACGATTCTAGCTCCAGTGACCGTATGATGTCCATCCAATGGCCGTAGTGCTTCTTCAACCTCTGGACTTCTTGCTCCAGCCGCCCAAACCAGCGCCGGTCGTGTCTCATGCTCCTGCCTCCCGTGGCCGGTTGCGATGTGGTGGAGGCCTCACCGCCCCTACTACTCCCACCGCTGGCCAGGCCATCCCTCTACTCACCCACACCCCCTGTTATTTTGCGGCGACGGCAGCCTCACACCGCAGCGAACCAGTGAACCCTCGTACTTCTCTACACGTGGGCATCCACTGCCGCGTCTTCCCCGGCTCCGCGTCATCCCCTTCCTAGGCCTCACCGTCGTCCACCGCCCTGGTGCTCTCGGCGCGGTGTGGTCAACGTGGTCAAGGAACGGCTTCCATCGGACGTGGACTATACGTGGAGAGGCTGACAGCTGGGTCCACGGCCGCAGCAAGGAAGTGCCTCCTTATTACGTGCAAAATAATTATTCCTCCACCTGACAGCGGGGACCCACTGGATGGGCCATCGTATTTCACGAAAAAAATGTTTGCCCCTGACTGCTGGGACCCACCAGCTACATCTTCGCACGCAAGGAAGTGCCTGACAGTCGGGACCCACCTGGTCGAAGCGTACGTAGCGTTGTCATTCTGGTCACGAACGTGTACGTACATATATACTGGTGGATGTAGAGGCGCGCACGTGTCGTAGTAGAGGCACGCACGTAGCATGTACACGTACGTACAACGGCCAGGGTGCAAGAAAGAAATTACGGCCACGTATGTGTACATACGGGCGGGGTCTCGAACGCCTACTCGTGCATACGTACGGCCAGGGCTCATGTACATGGCTGGGTCGGAACGGAGAAACATCGTCGTCGTCGTGTTCATGGGGAGGCAACGGAATGCGTCGTGTTCATGGGGAGGCAACGGAATGCGTCGTGTTCATCGGGAGGGCTTGGACGGAACAGGCGATGGAAACGAGGCCTGGCGTACCACAGAATGGAGGAAACGGCCTTGTGATTGATCGGCCATGTTCGAAATGGGATCCTGTTGATCGGGAGGGGTCTGGCATATGGCAAAACGGAGGAAACGGACCTCCTACGGTCGAAACGGGGGTCCTGTTCATCGGGAGGGGTGTGCCGTAGCGCAAAACGGAGGAAACAGACTTGTGTTGGAGCGCTACGGTCGAAACGGGGGTCCTGTTCATCGGGAGGGTTGTGGCATACCGCAAAACGGGACTCCACGGGATACTGTTCATCTCCATCATCGACCCCCTCCAGCCTCCACGAGCTACTGTTCATCCACCGTCGACCTCCTCCAGCCTCCACCTACGACTGTTCATCCACGGGCTCCTGTTCATCCAGCCTCCACCGCGCGCTACTCCACCGGCTACTGTTCAAGCAGCCCTCTCCACGGGCTCCTGTTCAACCACTCCTCCACGGTCTACTGTTCATCCTGCCCTCCACCGTCTACTGTTCATCCTACCCTCCACGGGGTGGTCCTGTTCATCCAGCCCTCCACGGGGTCCTGTTCATCCAGCCCCAACCGGCTCAATCGATCGGGGTCCTGTTCATCCAGTCCCAACCGGCTCGATCGATCGGGGTCCGGTTCATCCAGAGGCAACACCACGGGGTCCTGTTCATCCACCCCCACCGGGAACTATTCATCCAAACCCCCCCCCACATCGCTCACTGTTCATCCAGAGGCAGCATCGATCGGCTTCAGTTAGCAGCAATAGCGAAGGAATCACTCGATCGGGTTCAGTTAACAGCCATCGATCGATCGCTCAGGTTCAGTAACGCGTAGCCTGCAGTGCAATCGCTCGGGTTCAGTTAGAGCCCAACGCCTCGCTCGGGTTCAGTTAGAGCCAATGCCTCGCACACACGCGCGCACGTGTACGAGAGAAGCGCGCATCACTCGGCCCCCGACCTCCCACCGTAACCGGGTACTCCCCGAAATTTTCCTCCCCCTCGCTTCTACCACGATTTTTTCCGTCATGGACGGCCCAAAGAATGTCATGCAGCTGCGTCTCCAGCCCGCCCAGGACGAAAAGCCCATTTTCTATCATGATTTTTTGTCATAGAAGTAGGAGCCCACCACATCTATGATGATACCAGGTTTTGTCACAATTATCGTCATAGAAGTGTCATATGTATGACAGAAAAAAAATTCGTTCGGCCCAAAATGTCACGGATGTGTCTTTTTTTTGTAGTGATACTAGTGGATGACACTAGTCTAAGTTACTATATAGTGCAAAGTAACATAGTAGTAGTGTCATATACGACTTCATTTATTATCTTGTAGACTCATGTTGTATTGGGAAGCGCTATGTTACAGTAACATATTATGTTACTACTTCTCATTAACTACTTGCCACATAAGCAAAAATTTCTTAGAGTGCGTTATGTTACTCGCAAAGTTACTCCCACTATGACTAGCCTAACATGCGTATGTTACTAGTCTATGTTACTACCCCTATAGTGGGGAGTAACATATGTGTAGTAACATGCAACACTTCATTTATTAGGTTATAGGCACGTCTTGCCTTGATATGTGTGATGTTTTTCATACTACTAGTAACTAGCTATGTTACTACTTTCCTCTTTTTCTTTATTTATTGCTTGCCACATCATCTATTTTATCTAGGTATGTGTGATGTTACTACCTATGTTACTCCCATTGTGGGTAGTTTAAGTGTAGTGTCATGCAAAGCTTCATTTATTAGGTTATAGACTTATATTGCATTGGGACATGTGATGTTTCAGTAACTAGCAAAGTTACTGAAACTATCTCTCTCCTCATTAACTTATTGCCACATAAGCAAGTTTGCTGAGTTGGAGTCGATGTTACTGCTGAAATTGCTCCCACTGTGGCTAGTCTTACTGCCAACGCGCACATGCAGCTCATGCAGTAGGTAGTACAGTAGCTTTTTGTTTCATTTTAAGAAAGCACTAGTTTTTTTAAGTATGGAGAAAGCACTAACTAGTTACCTTGACCATTCCAAAGAGTCCACTAGTACTTCAAAAAAAATGTTGCCATGTTGTTGCAATCCGGCGCCTCGGCAACTCAGTCACGCGTTGCAACAAAGATTGGGGGCCGCTTCAAATCAGCTGCATGTCGCTACAAGGACCGGGCGTCGCTACTTCAAGGCTGCCACATACGACCCAACAAGGATACATGGCACCGCAAGGGCCAGCCACAATCCTCAATGATTAGATGTAAATAACCATCAGGTGTTGCAAGCCATCCTCGGGGCATCGACAATTGTAGGTGTCATTTCTCTCCCAAGCTTCTTGCGTGACCTCTCCTCCTCCGCAAGCTTTACAATTATATCTCTGTTGCGGCTTCACATGTCTTCCACATTGCAAAGTGATAATCCACAAGTATAGAGGATCACAACAGTTTTCGAGGGTAGAGTATTCAACCCAAATTTATTGATTCGACACAATGGGAGCCAATGAATATTCTCAAGTATTAACAGTTGAGTTGTCAGTTCAACCATATCTGAAAGGCTTAATATCTGCAGCAAAGTATTTAGTAGCAAAGTAATATGAGAGTAGCGGTAGCGGTAACAAAAGTAACAGTAGCAGTTTTGTAGTAATTGTAACAGTGGCAACAGAAAAGTAACTAAGCAAAGATCAATATGTGAAAAGTTCGTAGGCAATGGATCAGTGATGGATAATTGTGTTGGATACGTTTCCTCATGCAACAGTTATAACATAGGGTGACATAGAACTAGCTCCAGTTCATCAATGTAATGTAGGCATGTATTCCAAATATAGTCATACGTGCTTATGGAAAAAAACTTGCATGACATCTTTTGTCCTACCCTCCCGTGGCAGTGGGGTCTTATTGGAAACTAAGGGATATTAAGGCCTCCTTTTAATAGAGTACCGAAACAAAGCATTAGCACTTAGTGAATGCATGAACTCCTCAAACTATAGTCATCACTGGGAGTGGTTCCGATTATTGTCACTTCGGGGTTAACGGATCATAACACATAATAGGTGACTGTATACTTGCAAGATAGGATCAAGAACTCACATATATTCATGAAAACATAATAGGTTCATATCTGAAATCATGGCACTCGGGCCCTAGTGACAAGCATTAAGCATAGCAAAGTCATAGCAACATCAATCTCAGAACATAATGGATACTAGGGATCAAACCCTAACAAAACTAACTCGATTACATGATAAATCTCATCCAACCCATCACCGTCCAGCAAGCCTATGATGGAATTACTCACGCATGGCGGTGAGCATCATGAAATTGGTGATGGAGGAAGGTTGATGACGACGATGGCAATGGATTCCCCTCTCCGGAGCCCCGAATGGACTCCAGATCAGCCCTCCCGAGAGAGATTAGGGCTTGGCGGCGGCTCCATATCGTAAAATGCGATGAATCCTTCTCCCTGATTTTTTTCTCCCCGAACATGAATATATAGAGTTGGAGTTGAGGTCGGTGGAGCATCAGGGGGCCCACGAGGCAGGGGGCGCGCCCCAGGGGGGTGGGCGTGCCCCCCACCCTCATGAACAGAGTGTGGGCCCTCTAACGTAGATTCTTCCATCAGTATTTTTTATATATTCCAAAAATATTCTCCATTGGTTTTCAGGTCACTCCGAGAACTTTTATTTCTGCACAAAAATAACACCAGGCAATTTTGCTGAAAACAACATCAGTCCGGGTTAGTTCCATTCAAATCATGCAAGTTAGAGTCCAAACCAGGTCAAAAGTGTTTGAAAAAGTAGATACGATGGAGACGTATCAACTCCCCCAAGCTTAAACCTTTGATTGTCCTCAAGAAATTCAGTTGACAAACTGAAAGTGATAAAGAAAAACTTTTACAAACTCGGTTTGATCTTGTTGTTGTAAATATGTAAAGCCAGCATTCAAGTTTTCAGAAAGATTATGAACTAACCATATTCACAATAACATTTAGGTCCCATGTTTACTCATATCCATGGCATAATCAACTAGCGAGCCATAATAGTAAATCTCGGATGACAACACTTTCTCAAAACAATCATAATATGATATAACAAGATGGTATCTCGCTAGCCCTTTCTGAGACCGCAAAACATAAATGCAGAGCACATTTGAAGATCAAGGACTGACTAAACATTGTAATTCATGGTAAAAGAGATCCAGTCACAGTCATATTCAATGTGAACTAATAGTAATACGTGCAAATGACAGCGGTGCTCTCCAACTAGTGTTTTTTAATAAGAGGGTGATGACTCAACATAAAATTAAATAGATAGGCCCTTCTCAGAGGGAAGCATGGATTTGTAGAGGTGCTAGAGCTCGATTTTGAAATAGAGATGAATAATATTTTGAGTGGTATACTTTCATTGTCAACATAACAACCGAGAGATCTCGATATCTTCCATGCTACACACATTATAGGCGGTTCCCAAACAGAATGATAAAGTTTATACCCCCCCTACTACCAACAAACATCAATCCATGGCTTGTCCGAAACAACAGGTGCCTCCAACTAACAACAATCCCAGGGGAGTTTTGCTTGCAATTATTTTAATTTAAGCATGGGATTGGGCATCTCGGTTACCCGCCATTTTCTCGTGTGTGAGGAGCGGAGTCCACTCCTCTTGAGAATAACCCACCTACTATGGAAGATATAGACAACCCTAGTTGGTACATGAGCTATTCGAGCATACAAAACAGAATTTCATTTGAAGGTTTAGAGTTTGGCACATAAAAATTTACTTGAAACGACAGGTAGATACCGCATATAGGAAGGTATGGTGGACTAATATGGAATAACTTTTGGGGTTTATGGAAGTGGATGCACAAGCAGTATTCCCGCTTAGTACAAGTGAAGGCTAGGAAAAGACTGGGAAACGACCAGCTAGAGAGCGACAACAGTCATGAACATGCATGAAAATTAATAAACACCGAGTGCAAGCATGAGTAGGATATAATTCACCATTAACATAAATATCGTGGAGGCTATGTTGATTTTGTTTCAACTACATGTGTGAAGATGTGTCAAGTCAAGCCACTCGAATCGTTCAAAGAAGGATACCACCCTATCATACCACACCACAACCATTTTAATAGCATGTTGGCACGCAAAATAAACCATTATAAACTCCTAGCTAATTAAGCATGGCCTGAGCAACTATAATCTCTAATTGTCATTGCAAACATGTTTCATTCATAATGGGTTGAATTAGGAACGATGAACTAATCATATTTACAAAAACAAGATAGGTCGAGTTCATACCAGCTTCTCTCATCTCAATCAGTTCATCAAATATCGTCATTGTTGCCTTTCACTTGCCCGACCGAACGGTGTGGATAATAATGATAGTGCACATGCATTAGACTAAGCTGGAATCTGCAAGCATTCAATATACATGAGAAGATAAGGTAATATGGGCTCTCTGTTAGATCAACAATAATGCATATAAGAGTCACTCAACATTTTCATCATTGTCTTCTCCTCTCGACCCCCAAAGAAAATAAAAGAAACAAAACTATTTACACAGGAAAACTCCCAACAAGCAAAAGAAGAACGAGAAATATTTTTGGGTTTTCTTTTAATTACTACTACTACAAGCATGGAAAGTGAACTAGCTAAAAGCTACAACTAATTTTTTTGATTTTTCTTAAGGTTTTTCAAACACACAAGAATAAGACTTAGAAAAAGGAAAATAAACTAGCATGGGTATTACAATGAAAACGTATAAGCACCAACAACTAGAATGAGTGTGTGAACCTGAATGTAATGTCGGTGAGAAATACGTCCTCCCCCAAGCTTAGGATTTTGGCCTAAGTTGGTCTAGGGCCACGGCTGGCCTGGTGAAAATCCAAAGTTGTTGTTGGGGTCGTACTGAGATGCAGCAGCTACTGCCTGACGAGCTACAGCTTGGAGGCGAGCTGCCTCCGTCCTCCTCTCGTACTCGTTCGCCTCCTCCCTGGTTATAATATATCTCCTTTTTGCCTGAAAGTCAAAGAAAGTAGGAGCAGTGAGAGCAACATGGACGGTGCACCGTCTGTCAAAGATTAGTCGGTATTGGAGGAATTGTTCATTCCTCTCAACAAACTAGTGGTGTACCATAGCATCATAATCTAGATAAGCAGGAGGAAACTCAATATCATTCTCATGTATGGGTATCTCAAGAAAATTAGCTATACGAGTTGCATAAATTCCACCAAACAAGTCTCCACTTAAATTATTAAGATGCAACCTACGTGCAACAATAGCCCCCAAGTTATATTGTTTATCACCCAATATCGCACTATTGAGGACACTAAGATCTGGAACGCACATGTGACAAGCCTCATCTTTACCGTTATTGCATCTACCCACGAAGAGAGAAAAATAATGTATGGAAGGAAAATAAATGCTCCCTATGGTAGCTTGTGTGATTTCCCTAGATTCCCCCACAGTAATACTAGCAAGAAAGTCTTTATATTCAGATTTGCGAGGTTCACTAACATTGCCCCGGTGCGGGAGTTTACAAACAATACTAAATTTTTCTAGGTCCATGGTATAAGATTTATCATAAAGATCAAATAGGACAGTGTGAGAATTGCGCGAGGATGTAAATTTAAACCTTCTCACAAATGAATTAGGTAGGTAGCGGTATTGCCGGCACTTATCTAACACAAAGCTCTCAAGATTAGCGTTGCGCACATACGCGTCAAATTCATCCTTGATGCCTGCCTGGACCATGAACTCGTCTGACGACCATTCAGAAGGCCGCACTTGAGCTTCTCTTGGTAGCTCATAGTCCTGCTCACGTATCGCGAGCCTAGGTGCCTGCTTCCTTGAGGAACCACCTTCATACATTTTCCTAAACATAATTCTTCCTTTGAAAAATTTCTGAAATTTTTAGTGACTCAAAAATAAAAGTGAATCAAACTCAACAAGATTGATAGCAACTACTCCTACAAGTGCCTAGAGGCCATATCATACATTAAAACTACTTGGGACCATATAAATTTGACATGCAAGCTCAAGAACAGGGTCACCTAAACAGCAAAAATTTGCAATGAATAAAGCACTAGAACAAAAACTAATTGGACCATTGAAGGAGTCACATACCGAAGAACAATCCCCCAAAGCAGTTTTGTGAATGGAGCTTTGAGCAAGGAGATCGAAAATGGCAGCAAGATGAGCTAGAACTCGGGTTTGAGCTGGTGGAATATTTTTTCTAGAGGAAGACGAAGTGTGTGGGTGCAAGAATAAGTGGAGGGGGCCCACGTGGGGTCCACGAGGCAGGGGGCACACCCCAGGGGGGTGGGCGCGCCCTCCACCCTCGTGGGCACATGGTGGGTCCCCCTGGTGTGTTCTCGGTGCCAATAATTCTTAAATATTCTAGAAAAAAACATATTAAATTTGCAGGGCATTTGGAGAACTTTTATTTTTGGGGTATTTTTTTGTTGCAAGGATAATTCATAAAACAGACAGAAAATACTATTTTGCTTTATTTAATCTAAATAACAAAAAGTAAAAGCATGGTACAGAGAGTTGTGCTTTCTAACTTCATCCATCTCATGCTCATCAAAAGGAATCCATTAAAAAGGTTGATCAAGTCTTGTTAACAAACTCTTTTCGAATAACATGAAACCGGAGAATTTTCAAATAACACTAGGTTACCTCAATGAGGATATGCATGTCCCCAACAATAAGAATGTCATATTTCTTCTTGACAGTAGGAAGAGGAAATTCAAAACCTCCAATAGTAATCATTGAATTTTTAATAGAATTAATACTATGGACTTGAGGTCGTTTCCTTGGGAAGTGTATCGTATGCTCATTATCATTAACATGAAAAGTGACATTGCCTTTGTTGCAATCAATAACAGCCCCTCAGAATTCAAAAAGGATCTACCAAGAATAATAGACATACCATCGTCCTCGGGAATATTAAGAACAACAAAGTCCGTTAAAATAGTAACGTTTGCAACCACAACAGGCACATCCTCACAAATACCGACAGGTATAGCAGTTGATTTACCAGCCATTTGCAAAGATATTTCAGTAGGTGTCAACTTATTCAAATCAAGTCTACGATATAAAGAGAGAGGTATAACACTAAGACCAGCTCCAAGAACACATAAAGCAGTTTTAACATAGTTTCTTTTAATGGAGCATGCTATAGTTGGTACTCCTGGATCTCCTAATATCTTAGGCATTCCACCTTTAAAAGTATAATTAGCAAGCATGGTGGAAATTTAAACTTCCAGTATCTTTCTCTTATTTGTAACTACTTCTTTCATATACTTAGCATAAGGATTTATTTTAAGCATATCAGTCAAACGCATACGCAAAAAGATAGGTCTAATCATTTCAGCAAAGCGCTCAAAATCCTCATCATCCTTTTTTTGGATGGTTTCTGGGGAAAAGGCATGGGTTTCTGAACCATGGTTCTCTTTCTTTACCATGCTTCCTAGCAACAAAGTCTCTCTTATCATAACGTTGATTTTTTGATTGGGGGTTATCAAGATCAACAGCAGGTTCAATCTTTACATCATTGTTATTGCTAGGTTGAGCATCAACATGAGCATCATCATTAACATTATCACTAGGTTCATGTTCATTACCAGATTGTGTTTCAGCATCAGAAATAGAAATATCATTGGGATTCTCAGGTGTGTCAACAACAGGTTCACTAGAAGCATGCAAAGTCCTATCATTTTTATTTTTCTTCTTCTTAGAAGAATTAGGTGCATCAACATTAGTTCTCTCAGAATCTTGCTCAATTCTCTTAGGGTGGCCCTCAAGATACAAAGGTTTCTGAGTCATTTTACCCCCTCTAGTCATAACTCTAACAACATTATCATTTTCTTATTATTTAAATCATTGAGCAAATCATTTTGAGCTTTAAGTACTTGTTCTACTTGAGTGGTAACCATAGAAGCATGTTTACTAATAAGTTTAAGTTCACCTTTAACTCTAGACATATAATCACTCAAGTGTTCAATCATATAAGCATTACATTTCAATTGTCTACCAACATAAGCATTGAAGTTTTCTTGTTTAACAATAAAATTATCAAACTCATCTAAGCATTGGCTAGCAGACTTATTACGAGGAATATCACCTTCAATAAATCTATAGAGAGAATTTACCTTTACTACCTGTATCGGGTTATCAAGACCATGTATTTCTTCAATAGGTGGTAAATTCTTAACATCTTCAGCTTTAATACCCTTTTCTTTCATAGATTTCTTTGCCTCTTGCATATCTTCAGGACTGAGAAATAGAATACCCCTTTTCTTCGGAGTCAGCTTAGGAGTTGGTTCAGGAAGTGTCCAATCATTTTCATTACTCAACATATTATTCAATAACAATTCAGCTCTTTCCCTGAAAACACAACCAGCACAACTATCCAGGTAGTCTCTGGAAGCATCGATTAGTCCATTATAAAAGATATCAAATATTTCATTTTTCTTGAGAGGATGATCAGGCAAAGCATTAAGTAATCGGAGAAGCCTCCCCCAAGCTTGTGGGGGACACTCTTCTTCAATTTGCACAAAATTACATTTTCCCCTTAAGGCAGCTTGTTTCTTATGAGCGGGGAAATATTTAGTAGAGAAGTAATAAATCATATCCTGGGGACTACGCACACAACCAGGATCAAGAGAATTAAACCATATTTTAGCATCACCCTTTAATGAGAATGGAAACAACTTAAGGATATAGTAGTAACGAATTTTCTCCTCATTAGTGAACAGGGTGGCTATATAGTAAGATGTGCCACAACAGTTTCAGATTCATAGCCATAAAAAGGATCAGATTCAACGAAAGTAATTAACTCAGGATCGACAGAGAAATCATAATCCTTATCGGAAATACAGATAGGTGAAGTAGCAAAAGCTGGGTCATATTTCATTCTAGCATTCAAAGATTTTTCTTTCAGCTTAGCTAACAGTTTCTTAAGATCATATCTATCATTGCAAGCTAAAAAATCTCTAGCGGTTTCTTCATCCATAACATAACCCTCAGGCACAACAGGCAATTCATATTTAGGGGGAGAATCTTCATCATCACTTTCATCAATATTATCGGTTTCAATAATTTCATTCTCTCTAACCCTAGCAAGTTGTTCATCAAGGAATTCACCTAGTGGCACAGTATTATCAAGCATAGAAGTAGTTTCATCATGAGCATCATGCAAAGCAGAAGTGGCATCATCAATAACATGCGACATATCAGAATAAATAGCATGAGTAGGTGTCACAAGTTTACTCAAAACAGAGGGTGAATCTAGTGCAGAGCTAGATGGCAGTTCCTTACCTCCCCTCGTAGTTGAGGGGAAAATCTTGGTTCTTTCATCTTTCAAGTTCTTCATAGTGATCAACAGATATAAATCCCAAGTGACTCAAAGAATAGATCTATGCTCCCCGGCAACGTCGCTAGAAAATAGTCTTAATAACCCACAAGTATAGGGGATCGCAACAGTTTTTAAGGGTAGAGTATTCAACCTAAATTTATTGATTCGACACAAGGGGAGCCAAATAATATTCTCAAGTATTAATAGTTGAGTTGTCAGTTCAACCGCACCTGAAAGACTTCATATCTGTAGCAAAATATTTAGTAGCAAAGTAATATGATAGTAGCGGTAACAGTAACAGAAGTAACAGTAGCAGTTTTGTAGTAATTGTAACAGTGGAAACGGAAAAGTAACTAAGCAAAGATCAATATGTGAAAAGCTCGTAGGCAATGGATCAGTGATGGATAATTATGTCGGATGTGATTCCTCATGCAACAGTTATAACATAGGGTGACATAGAACTAGCTCTAGTTCATCAATGTAATGTAGGCATGTATTCCAAATATAGTCATACATGCTTATGGAAAAGAACTTGCATGACATCTTTTGTCCTACCCTCCCGTGGCAGCGGGGTCCTATTGGAAACTAAGGGATATTAAGGCCTCCTTTTAATAGAGTACCGGAACAAAGCATTAGCACCTAGTGAATACATGAACTCCTCAAACTATAGTCATCACTAGGAGTGGTCCCGATTATTGTCACTTCGGGGTTAACGGATCATAACACATAATAGGTGACTATAGACTTGCAAGATAGGATCAAGAACTCACATATATTCATGAAAACATAATAGGTTCAGATCTGAAATCATGGCACTCGGGCCCTAGTGACAAGCATTAAGCATAGCAAAGTCATAACAACATCAATCTCAGAACATAATGGATACTAGGGATCAAACGCTAACAAAACTAACTCAATTACATGATAAATCTCATCAAACCCATCACCGTCCAGCAAGCCTACAATGGAATTACTCATGCACGGCGGTGAGCATCATGAAATTGGTGATGGAGGAAGGTTGATGATGATGATGGCGATGGATTCCCCTCTCCGGAGCCCCGAACGGACTCCAGACCAGCCCTCCCGATAAAGATTAGGGCTTGGTGGCGGCTCTGTATCGTAAAACGTGATGAATCGTTCTCCCTGATTTTTTCTCCTCGAACGTGAATATATAGAGTTGGAGTTGAGGTCGGTGGAGCATCAGGGGGCCCACGAGGCAGGGGGCGTGCCCCCCACCCTCGTGGACAAGGTGCGGGCCCCCTGACGTAAATTTTTTCGCCAGCATATTTATATATTCCAAAAATATTCTCCATTGATTTTCAGGTTATTCTGAGAATTTTTATTTCTGCACAAAAATAACAGCATGGCAATTCTGCTAAAAACAGCGTCAGTCCAGGTTAGTTCCATTTAAATCATGCAAGTTAGAGTCCAAAACAAGGTCAAAAGTGTTTGGAAAAGTAGATACGATGGAGACGTACCACGAAGCGGCTTTGCAGCATGATCCTTGTCGCAAAGGGGCTTTGCAATGTCATCCTTTTTGCAAAGGGGCTTTCACAACATGGATCATGTTGTAACCGACAACATATTTTTTTCAAGCGCAACATGAATCATGTTGCAACTAGTGAGCACAACATGGCTCATGTTCCAAACGAACAAAAATAATTGTAACAACATGGCTTGTGTTGCAACCCCGAGCGCAACACGCCATGGTGCAAGGGCATCAACAATGTTGTAAGCAGTTGTTGGGAGGCATGTTGTCGTGTTGCAAAAGCGTTGTCGTACGTGTCATAGGAGCACTGATGTTGCGAGACATGTCGTCATGCTATGAGAGCGTCTGCATGTCGTGGGAGCATCATTGGTGTTGTGCCGCGCGTCACCGCGCTATGAGGCATGCCACAAGCAAGTATCGTGAGCCATGCCATGTTGTGGGCATGGTCGGTGCCACGAGTAGGTGTTGCGTGTTGGGGAACGTAGTAATTTCAAAAAAATTCCTACGCACACGCAAGATCATGTGATGCATAGCAACGAGAGGGGGAGAGTGTGATCTACGTACCCTTGTAGATCGACAACGGAAGCGTTTGGTTGATGTAGTCGTACGTCTCCACGGCCCGACCGATCAAGCACCGAAACTACGGCACCTCCGAGTTCTAGCACACGTTCAGCTCGATGACAATCCCCGGACTCCGATCCAGCAAAGTGTCGGGGAAGAGTTCCGTCAGCACGACGGCGTGGTGACGATCTTGATGTTCTACCGTTGCAGGGCTTCGCCTAAGCACCGCTACAATATTATCGAGGACTATGGTGGAAGGGGGCACCGCACACGGCTAAGAATATGATCGTGTGGATCAACTTGTGTGTCAAGGGGTGTCCCCTGCCCCCGTATATGAAGGATCAAGGGGAGGAGGCCGGCCGGCCTCTATGGCGCGCCAAGGAGGAGTCCTCCTCCTAGTAGGAGTAGGACTCCTACTAGGAGGGGGAAAGAAGTGGGGAGGGAGAGGGAAAGGGGGGCGCCGCCCCCCTCTCCTAGTCCAATTCGGACCAGGGGGGAGGAGGCGCGCGGCCCACCTTTGGCTGCCCCTCTCTCTCCACTAAGGCCCATATGGCCCATTACTTCTCCCGGGGGGGGGGGGGTTCCGGTAACCTTCCGGCTCTCCGGTTTTCTCCGAAATCACCCGGAACACTTCCGGTGTTCGAATATAGCCGTCCAATATATCAATCTTTATGTCTCGACCATTTCGAGACTCCTCGTCATGTCCGTGATCACATCCGGGACTCCGAACTAACTTCGGTACATCAAAACTCATAAACTTATAATATAACTGTCATCGAAACCTTAAGCGTGCGGACCCTACGGGTTCGAGAACAATGTAGACATGACAGAGACACGTCTCCGGTCAATAACCAATAGCGGAACCTGGATGCTCATATTAGCTCCTACATATTCTACGAAGATCTTTATCGGTCAGACCGCATAACAACATACGTTGTTCCCTTTGTCATCGGTATGTTACTTGCCCGAGATTCGATCGTCGGTATCTCAATACCTAGTTCAATCTCGTTACCGGCAAGTCTCTTTACTCGTTCCGTAATACATCATCTCACAACTAACTCATTAGTTGCAATGCTTGCAAGGCTTATGTGATGTGCATTACCGAGAGGGCCCAGAGATACCTCTCCGACAATCGGAGTGACAAATCCTAATCTCGAAATACGCCAACCCAACATGTACCTTTGGAGACACCTGTAGAGTACCTTTATAATCACCCAGTTACGTTGTGACGTTTGGTAGCACACAAAGTGTTCCTCCGGCAAACGGGAGTTGCATAATCTCATAGTCATAGGAACATGTATAAGTCATGAAGAAAGCAATAGTAACATACTAAACGATCGGGTGCTAAGCTAATGGAATGGGTCATGTCAATCATATCATTCACCTAATGATGTGATCCCGTTAATCAAATAACAACTCTTTGTCCATGGTTAGGAAACATAACCATCTTTGATTAACGAGCTAGTCAAGTAGAGGCATACTAGTGACACTCTGTTTGTCTATGTATTCACACATGTATTATGTTTCCGGTTAATACAATTCTAGCATGAATAATAAACATTTATCATGATATAAGGAAATAAAGAATAACTTTATTATTGCCTCTAGGGCATATTTCTTTCAGTCTCCCACTTGCACTAGAGTCAATAATCTAGTTCACATCGCCACGTGATTTAATAGCAATAGTTCACATCACCATGTGATTAACACCCATAGTCCACATCGATATGTGACGAACACCCACAGGGTTTACTAGAGTCAGTAATCTAGTTCACATCGCTATGTGATTAACACCCAAAGAGTACTAAGGTGTGATCATGTTTTGCTTGTGAGATAATTTTAGTCACTGGGTCTGTTATATTCAGATCCCTAAGTATTTTGCAAATATTTATGTCAACAATGCTCTGCACGGAGCTACTCTAGCTAATTGCTCCCACTTTCAATAAATATCTAGATTGAGACTTAGATTCATCTAGATTAGTGTGAAAACTTGCATCGGCGTAACCCTTTACGACGAACCTTTTTTCACTTCCATAATCGAGAAACATATCCTTATTCCACTAAGGATATTTTTGACCGCTGTCCAGTGATCTACTCCTAGATCACTATTGTACTCCCTTGCCAAACTCAGTGGTAGGGTATACAATAGATCTGGTACACAGCATGGCATACTTTATGGAACCTATGACCAAGGCATAGGGAATGACATTCATTCTCTTTCTATCTTCTTCCGTGGTCGGGCTTTGAGTCTTACTCAATTTCACACCTTGTAAAATAGGCAAGAAACTCTTTCTTTGACTGTTCCATTTTGAACTACTTCAAAATCTTGTCAAGGTATGTATTTATTGAAAAACCTTATCAAGCATCTTGATCTATCTGTATAGATCTTGATGCTCAATATGTAAGCAACTTCACCGAGGTATTTCCTTGAAAAACTCCTTTCAAACACTCCTTTATGCTTTGCAGAATAATTCTACATTACTTCCGATCAACAATATGTCATTCACATATACTTATCAGAAATGCTGTAGTGCTCCCACTAACTTTCTTGTAAATACAGGCTTCACCGCAAGTCTGTATAAAACTATATGCTTTGATCAACTTATCAAAGCGTATATTCCAACTCCGAGATGCTTACACCAGTCCATAGATGGATCGCTGGAGTTTGCATATTTGTTAACACCTTTAGGATTGACAAAAACTTCTGGTTGCATCATATACAACTCTTCAAGAAATCCATTATGGATTGCAGTTTTGTTATCCATTTGCCAGATTTCATAAAATGCGGCAATTGCTAACATGATTCGGACAGATTTAAGCATAGATACGAGCGAGAAACTCTCATCGTAGTCAACACCTTGAACTTGTCAAAAACCTTTTGCGACAATTCTAGCTTTGTAGATAGTAACACTACTATCAGCGTCAGTCTTCTTCTTGAAGATCCATTTATTCTCAATTGCTTGCCGATCATCGGGCAAGTCAACCAAAGTCCATACTTTGTTCTCATACATGGATCCCATCTCAGATTTCATGGCTTCAAGCCATTTTGCGGAATCTGGGCTCACCATCGCTTCTTCATAGTTCATAGGTTCATCATGATCTAGTATCATGACTTCCAGAACAGGATTACCGTACCACTCTTGCGCGGATCTCACTCTGGTCGATCTACGAGGTTCAGCAGTATCTTGTTTTGAAGTTTCATGATCATCATCATTAGCTTCCTCACTAACTGGTGTAGATGTCACAGAAACAGTTTTCTGTGATGCACTACTTTTCAATAAGGGAGAAGGTACAATTACCTTATCAAGTTCTACTTTCCTCCCACTCACTTCTTTCGAGAGAACCTCCTTCTCTAGAAAGGATCCATTCTTAGCAACGAATGTCTTGCCTTCGGATCTGTCATAGAAGGTGTACCCAACAGTAACTTTTTGGGTATCCTATGAAGACACACTTTTCCGATTTGGGTTTGAGCTTATCAGGATGAAACTTTTTCACATAAGCATTGCAACCCCAAACTTTAAGAAATGACAACTTTGGTTTCTTGCCAAACCACAGTTCATATGGTGTCGTCTCAACAGATTTAGATGGTGCCCTTTTAACGTGAATGCAGCTGTCTCTAATGCATAACCCCAAAATGATAGTGGTAGATCGGTAAGAGACATCATAGATTGCACTATATCCAATAAAGTACGGTTATGACGTTCGGACACACCATTATGCTGAGGTGTTCCATGTGGCATGAGTTTGTGAAACTATTCCATATTGTTTTAATTGAAGACCAAACTCATAACTCAAATATTTGTCTCCGCGATCAGATCGTAGAAACTTTATTTTCTTGTCACGATGATTTTCCACTTCACTCTGAAATTCTTTGAACTTTTCAAATGTTTCAGACTTATGTCTCATCAAGTAGATATACCCATATCTTCTCAAATCATCTGTGAAGTTCAGAAAATAACGATACTTGCCGTGAGCTTTAACACTCATCGGACCGCATACATCAGTATGTATTATTTCCAATAAGTCAGTTGCTTGCTCCGGAGAATGGAGTCTTAGTCATCTTGCCCATGAGGCATGGTACGCAAGCATCAAGTGATTCATAATCAAGTGATTCCAAAATCCCATCAGCATGGAGTTTCTTCATGCGCTTTACACCAATATGACCTAAACGGCAGTGCTACAAATAAGTTGCACTATCATTATTAACTTTGCATCTTTTGGCTTCAATATTATGAATATGTGTATCACTACAATCGAGATCCAACAAACCATTTTCGTTAGTGTGTATGACCATAGAAGGTTTTATTCATGTAAACAGAACAACAATTGTTCTCTAACTTAAATGAATAACCGTATTGCAATAAACATGATCAAATCATATTCATGCTCAACGCAAACACCAAATAACACTTATTTAGGTTCAACACTAATCTCGAAAGTATATGGAGTCTGCGATGATGATCATATCAATCTTGGAACCACTTCCAACACACATCGTCACTTCACCCTTAACTAGTCTCTGTTTATTCTGCAACTCCCGTTTCGAGTTACTAATCTTAGCAACTGAACTAGTATCAAATACTGAGGGGTTGCTATAAACACTAGTAAAGTACACATCAATAACATGTATATCAAATATACTTATGTTCACTTTGCCATCCTTCTTATCCGCAAATCACTTGGGGTAGTTCCGCTTCTAGTGACCAGTCCCTTTGCAGTAGAAGCACTTAGTCTCAGGCTTAGGACCAGACTTGGGCTTCTTCACTTGAGCAGCAACTTGCTTGCTGTTCTTCTTGAAGTTCCCCTTCTTCCCTCTGCCCTTTTCTTGAAACTAGTGGTCTTGTCTACCATCAACACTTGATGTTTTTCTCGATTTCTACCTTCGTCAATTTCCGCATTACGAAGAGCTTGGGAATCGTTTTCGTTATCCCTTGCATATCATAGTTCATCACGAAGTTCTACTAACTTGGTGATGGTGACTAGAGAATTCTGTCAATCACTATCTTATCTGGAAGATTAACTCCCACTTGATTCAAGCGATTGTAGTACTCAGACAATCTGAGCACATGCTCACTAGTTGAGCGATTCTCCTCCATCTTTTAGCTATAGAACTTGTTGGAGACTTCATATCTCTCAACTCGGGTATTTGCTTGAAATATTAACTTCAACTCCTAGAACATCTCATATGCTCCATGACGTTCAAAACATCTTTGAAGTCCCGATTCTAAGCCATTAAGCATGGTGCACTAAACTATCAAGTAGTCATCATATTGAGCTAGCCAAACGTTCATAACGTCTGCATCTGCTCCTGCAATAGGTCCGTCACCTAGCGGTGCATCAAGGACATAATTCTTCTGTGCAGCAATGAGGATAAACCTCAGATCACGGATCCAATCCGCATCATTGCTACTAACATCTTTCAACACAATTTTCTCTAGGAACATATCAAAATAAACACACGGAAGAAACAATGCGAGCTATTGATCTACAACATAATTTGCAAAATACTACCAGGACTAAGTTCATGATAAATTTAAGTTCAATTAATCATATTACTTAAGAACTCCCACTTAGATAGACATCCCTCTAATCCTCTAAGTGATTACGTGATCCAAATCAACTAAACCATGTCCGATCATCACGTGAGATGGAGTAGTTTCATTGGTGAACATCGATATGTTGATCATATCTGCTATATGATTCACGCTCGACCTTTCAGTCTCCGTGTTCCGAGGCCATATCTGTATATGCTTGGCTCGTCAAGTATAACCTGAGTATTCTGTGTGTGCAACTGTTTTGCACCCGTTGTATTTGAACGTAGAGCCTATCACACCCGATCATCACGTGGTGTCTCAGCACGAAGAACTTTCGCAATGGTGCATACTCAGGGAGAACACTTCTTGATAATTAGTGAGAGATCATCTTATAATGCTACCGTCAATCAAAGCAAGATAAGATGCATAAAAGATAAACATCACATGCAAACAATATAAGTGATATGATATGGCCATCATCATCTTGTGCTTGTGATCTCCATCTTCGAAGCACCGTCGTGATCACCATCTTCACCGGCGCGACACCTTGATCTCCATCGTAGCATCGTTGTCGTCTCGACAATCTTATGCTTCCACGACTATCGCTACCGCTTAGTGATAAAGTAAAGCATTACAGCGCGATTGCATTGCATACAATAAAGCGACAACCATATGGCTCCTGCCAGTTGCCGATAACTCGGTTACAAAACATGATCATCTCATACAATAAAATTTAGCATCATGTCTTGACCATATCACATCACAACATGCCCTGCAAAAACAAGTTAGACGTCCTCTACTTTGTTGTTGCAAGTTTTACGTGGCTGCTACGGGCTTAAGCAAGAACCAATCTTACCTACGCATCAAAACCACAACGATAGTTTGTCAAGTTGGTGCTATTTTAACCTTCGCAAGGACCGGGCGTAGCCACACTCGGTTCAACTAAAGTTGGAGAAACTGTCACCCGCAAGCCACCTATGTGCAAAGCACGTCGGGAGAACCGGTCTCGCGTAAGCGTACGCGTAATGTCGGTCCGGGCCACTTCGTCCAACAATACCGCCGAACCAAAGTATGACATGCTGGTAAGCAGTATGACTTATATCGCCCACAACTCACATGTGTTCTACTCGTGCATATAACATCAACATATAAAACCTAGGCTCTGATACCACTGTTGGGGAACGTAGTAATTTTAAAAAATTTCCTACGCACACGCAAGATCATGGTGATGCATAGCAACGAGAGGGGGTGAGTGTGATCTACGTACCCTTGTAGATCGACAACGGAAGCGTTTGGTTGATGTAGTCGTACGTCTCCACGGCCCGACCGATGAAGCACCGAAACTACGGCACCTCCGAGTTCTAGCACATGTTCAGCTCGATGACGATCCCCGAACTCCGATCCAGCAAAGTGTCGGGGAAGAGTTCCGTCAGCACGACGGCGTGGTGACGATCTGGATGTTCTACCGTTGCAGGGCTTCGTCTAAGCACCGCTACAATATTATCGAGGACTATGGTGGAAGGGGGCACCACACACGGCTAAGAATATGATCATGTGGATCAACTTGTGTGTCAAGGGGTGCCCCCTGCCCCCGTATATAAAGGATCAAGGGGAGGAGGCCGGCCGGCCTCTATGGCGCGCCAAGGAGGAGTCCTCCTCCTAGTAGGAGTAGGACTCCTACTAGGAGGGGGAAAGAAGTGGGGAGGGAGAGGGAAAGGGGGGCGCCGCCCCCCTCTCCTAGTCCAATTCGGACCAGGGGGGAGGAGGCGCGCAGCCCACCTTTGGCTGCCCCTCTCTCTCTCCACTAAGGCCCATATGGCCCATTACTTCTCCCGGGGGGTTCCGGTAACCCTCCGGCTCTCCGGTTTTCTCCGAAATCACCCGGAACACTTCCGATGTTCGAATATAGCCGTCCAATATATCAATCTTTATGTCTCGACCATTTTGAGACTCCTTGTCATGTCCATGATCACATCCGGGACTCCGAACTAACTTCGGTACATCAAAACTCATAAACTTATAATATAACTGTCATCGAAACCTTAAGCGTGCGGACCCTACAGGTTCGAGAACAATGTAGACATGACCGAGACACGTCTCCGGTCAATAACCAATAGCGGAACCTGGATGCTCATATTAGCTCCTACATATTCTACGAAGATCTTTATCGGTCAGACCGCATAACAACATACGTTGTTCCCTTTGTCATCGGTATGTTACTTGCCCGAGATTCGATCATCGATATCTCAATACCTAGTTCAATCTCGTTACCGGCAAGTCTCTTTATTCGTTCCGTAATACATCATCTCACAACTAACTCATTAGTTGCAATGCTTGCAAGGCTTATGTGATGTGCATTACCGAGAGGGCCCAGAGATACCTCTCCAACAATCAGAGTGACAAATCCTAATCTCGAAATACGCCAACCCAACATGTACCTTTGGAGACACCTGTAGAGTACCTTTATAATCACCCAGTTACGTTGTGACGTTTGGTAGCACACAAAGTGTTCCTCCGGCAAACGGGAGTTGCATAATCTCATAGTCATAGGAACATGTATAAGTCATGAAGAAAGCAATAGCAACATACTAAACGATCGGGTGCTAAGCTAATGGAATGGGTCATGTCAATCAGATCATTCACCTAATGATGTGATCCCGTTAATCAAATAACAACTCTTTGTCCATGGTTAGGAAACATAACCATCTTTGATTAACGAGCTAGTCAAGTAGAGGCATACTAGTGACACTCTGTTTGTCTATGTATTCACACATGCATTATGTTTCCGGTTAATACAATTCTAGCATGAATAATAAACATCTATCATGATATAAGGAAATAAATAATAACTTTATTATTGCCTCTAGGGCATATTTCCTTCATTGCGAGCCATGCCACGAGTGACAGCAATGATGCTACATGAGAGATGGTCGACGCTACAAATATTGGCGCCAATGTTCTTTTTGTTGAGAAACTAGACTGTCGTGTTATTAAATCGCAGGAAGCAAGGTTGCCTATGTTGCCACAATGCAAGTCTGGTTGTCCTTTTGTTTTTCTTATGACAAAGTCTAACCACTGTGCTACAAAACTATGCGACGCTGCAAGGCCGGTTGTAGAAAGCGCGACGTTGTAAGTTGACCGGCATTTTTTTCAGGCGAACTAATGTTATCGGAAGCCGGACACACAATGCTGCAAGGTCGAACATTGTTTTTGCCTGCTGCAAAGCCTCTCGACCGTTTTCCAACTTTTTATTTATTTTGTTGCTAAAATGGTGTCACTATTCAAGAATTTTTTTATAAATTTATTAAAAATCGAAAACAATCTTCCCTGTTCTTTGAAAGTTGTATGGGAAATGATTAGAATCACTCGACGAATAAAAATGCGTGCGTCCGCCGCCACCATGGCCATTGGATCTGATGTTATTCAGATGGTTAGGAGCAACATATTACTGGACTAAGTTTTGCAACTCAGTAGTTATTGCAATCTCCGCACCGCAACAATTGGTGTGTTGTGGGATCTGGATTCCTTTGAGTTCAGTCGTCAACTGTGCTCCTATGGAGCTCCTTGCCAACCCCAGGCCTCCTCGCGCTACTTCACCCATCGCCACCGACGCTCGCCATGAGCAACACGTAGACGAGGTCGCCGGTGTGGGCGCCGCTGTTGCCGCCCGCCTCCACCATGAGCGTCGGCCGTCGTGGTGCGCCCGAACTCCAACTGCATCCACCATCCCGAGTAAGCACCGGCGTCCATGTCCACTGCGGGGAGCTGTGTCAACCATGACCCTGCCATCCCAAGGGAGCACCGGCCTTTGTTTCGGCAGCATGGTTGCTGGTTGATGCTCGATGTCCACTACAACGAGTTTCTGCAACAAGGTCTTTGTTGCAAAAAAAACCGTAACAAGATCTTTGTTGCCAAAAAAATTAAATTCCAGCGAGACCTATGTTGCAAAAAGTTTAAATTGCAACAAAATCTTTGTTGAAAAAAACCTGTAACAAGACATCCGTTGCAAAAATAATCTGCAACTTGATATAGGTTGCAAAAAATTCTGTAACATAACCTGTGTTGCAGAATTTTTTTGCAACTTGACATGTGTTGCAACTGTAGAAGATAACCCGCGGTCGCTTAATCCACCAGATCGGACGGCTCACGAGGCAAAAGATCCACCGGACGACGCGTAGCAACGCCCAAGTTGTATTGCAACAGCCGGTAGATTTTATTATAAAAATACAACCAAGTAATTTTATTCACATTCCAATCTTCCTACAAAATGAGAGAGGCGTTTTGGAGGCCGAGCTCCATGGAGGCCTTTATTTTTGAAAAATTCAAATTCAAACTTTTATGCTTCAAAAAATTCTAAAAAAATATGTACTCCCTCCGTCCCAAAATTCTTGTCTTAGATTTGTCTAGATACGTATGGCTCAGCGTTGCGTAAGCTAGATAGAAATGTGGCAGTGATTCTATAGAAAAATGAATGTACAAGAAAGCGACGGAAGCAGCAGGTAACCATGCATAGCCGACTGCATCTACCGAAACGGTAACTGCCAGACGTCAGATCTTGTTGCATCGGACGGTGGCGGACCCGACTGATTTGCTCGTGAAATCAGTCGGATGACGCCTAGTGCTGCCCATTTTTGCCGGGCTAGAAACCACCTCTACTCACATCTTCAGAGGCGCGGTGGCGGCCGGGCATCAGTAGAGGCGAGGAAAAATGTCATGGCGGGAAGAGAGAGGCGATGAAGACGGTAACCGTCACGCCGAATACAGTAAAAGTAAATCCGGCCGGGCCGAACACAGCGGACAAGACTCTTTTGAGCTGCGTCGCGACATAGCCCAGTACAGAGGCGCCGCACACGCCCTATGCTTGACAGACGAAGTAATGGATCACCAAATCCCAGAGGGTTTCAAACCCGTAAATATCGAATCATACGACGACACAACAGATCCTGCGGTATGGATCGAGGACTTCCTCTTGCACATCCACATGGCCCGCGGTGAGGATCTACACGCCATCAAATACCTCCCGCTCAAGCTCAAAGGACCAGCTTGGCATTGGCTCAACAGCCTGCCAGCAGAATCCATTGGCTGTTGGGAAGATCTGTAAGCCACATTCCTCGACAACTTCTAGGGCACTTATGTGCGACCACCAGATGCCGATGACTTGAGCCACATAATTCAGCAGCAGAGGAATCGGCCAGGCAATTCTGGACACGGTTCCTGACAAAGAAAAATCAAATCGTCGACTGTCCGGATGCAGAGGCCCTAGCAGCTTTTAAGCACAACATCCGCGACGAGTGGCTCGCCCGGCACCTTGGCCAGGAAAAGCCTAAATCTATGGCAGCCCTCACGACACTCATGACCCGCTTTTGTGCGGGAGAGGACAGCTGGCTGGCTCGCAGCAATAATATATCAAAGAACCATGGTACATCGGATACCAAGGATGGCAATGGCAGGTCACGTCGCAACAAACACAAGCGCCGCATCAACAATGACAATACCGAGGATACTGCAGTCAATGCCGGATTCAGAGGCTCTAAACCCGGTCGGCGGAAAAAGGCATTCAAAAGAAGCACCCCGGGCCCGTCCAGTTTGGACCGTATACTTGATCGCTCGTGTCAAATACACGGCACCCCCGACAAGCCAGCCAACCACACCAACAGGGAATGTTGGGTGTTCAAGCAGGCCGGCAAGTTAAATGCCGAAAACAAAGATAAAGGGTCACATAGCGATGACGAGGAGGAGCCCCGGCCGACGAACACCGGAGTACAGAAGAGGTTCCCCCCACAAGTGCGGACGGTGAACATGATATACGCAACCCACATCCCCAAGAGGGAGCGGAAGCGTGCATTAAGGGACGTGTATGCGTTGGAGCCAGTCGCCCCAAAGTTCAACCCATGGTCCTCCTGTTCGATCACCTTCGATCGCAGGGACCATACCACTAGTATCCATCATGGCGGATTCGCCGCACTGGTCTTAGACCCAATCATTGACAGATTTCACCTCACTTGAGTCCTTATGGACAGCGGCAGCAGCCTAAACCTGCTTTATCAGGACACAGTGCGCAAAATGGGTATAGACCCCTCAAGGATCAAACCCACAAAAACGACCTTCAAAGGCGTCATACCAGGTGTAGAGGACCATTGCAAAGGCTCAGTCACGCTGGAAGTGGTCTTCGGATCCCCGGATAACTTCCGAAGCGAGGAGTTAATCTTCGATATAGTCCTGTTCCGCAGTGGCTATCATGCACTGCTCGGGCGAACCGCATTTGCGAGATTCAATGCGGTACCGCATTATGCATACCTCAAGCTCAAGATGCCAGGACCTCGGGGGGTCATCATAGTCAATGGAAACACAGACCGTTCTCTCCGCACGGAGGAGCACACTGCGGCCCTTGCAGCAGAAGCACAAAGCAGCCTCTTCAGGCAATCCACCAGTTCGGTGATTAAACGCCCACACACCGTCAAGCGCGCCCGGAGTAATCTGCAACAAGACCGTCTGGCATGCTCCGAGCTCGCATAGCAATGCGGCCCCCACCCCAGTCCCTGCCAAACAGCAAAATCCGTGCCACGCATACATAACTACGCATTGAAAATACCATGGGCATAGATGGGGGGGCACGACTACGACACGCCCCAAAACGCGGCTCAACTGCACTAGGGGCTTCCCACCTTATTTTTTTTCTCTCTTTCAGGACTTTACTCTCTGGAAACCCCGTCCGGCAGTACGATTGCCGGACACACTATACAACAACCAAGGAGGCAGAAAGCTATGTCGCATCATGGAATTCCAAGGCGGTCTCTGATAACGAGTGAAATACCTGCTTTAAATACCATTCCTCAGCTTGCCCTTGGAGGGGACATGTCAAATAGTCCTAATTTTTGCTTATCGCACTACTTTTATCATTCTGCTTCGACACACCTTTTTGAGTAAACAATGCATAGCACTACACTGTTACCGCATTCTCTATTCTTTTATATATATATATATGTTCATTCATGACATTCAACACCCGTACACTCTGGTACGTCCAATACGCTAGGGGCTTAAGCATACCCCATAATACGGCATGAGAAGTCCGAACACTTTCGACAGTGCGGCACCCCGAACTTATAGCATTATATGCATCAGCTCCGAATCATGTCTTGGGTCAACAGTTGGGTTTACCTGGCTCCCATGTTTTGGTACCTTAAGTTCCGTTATATCGGCTAAGGTAGCACTGGGAGAACTACTGCGATTGTGCCCCGGTTCATCTGGGCAAGCACCTCAGTAGAGAAAGCTAAAATTGACTATCATGATAAGGCGAGAGCTGGTCGCTGTTCGAGAGGTCTCGAGTCCCTAAAGACTTATGCCGCTTAGAGCGAGGAGTCGGCTTTGTCCGGCTTAAGGCGTGTATAGCGCCCCGAATTCGGCCTTCCGAATACTAGGGCTTCGCCAAAATTTAAAATTGTAGACTTCTATGGCTAAGTGAGAGTGATAAAGCATTATAGTCCGATTGCCTTGTTCGTTGTGCTGAGCACCTCCCTCGAAGGACCCAACAATGGGAAAAAGAGTGCTCAGATTTATCCCGAACACCCCGGCACTCGTGGCATGGGGGCAGAAGCCGACGACTGGCCATCTCTCAGATTTAATAAACAGCCGCACAGAAGGTAATATTTTAAATTCAAACAAGCGTTGCATATCGCATATGAACAAGTTTTCATAGTACAGGATCACACGAGCAAGTTCATTCAAAAATTACATCCTTCGCACATTCGTCCGCCACAAGACGGGAACCCTTCAGGACACCCTCATAATACATTTCAAGGTGGCAATGCTCCTTGCCCTGCGGCGGCCCCTCCTTCACCAGCTTCTCGGCGTCCATCTTGGCCCAGTGCACCTTCGCACGGGCAAAAACCCGGCGTGCACCTTCGATGCAGACGGACCGCTTTATGACTTCCAGTCATGGGCAGGCATCCACAAGCCGCCTCACCAGGGCGAAGTAGCTGTTGGGAAGGGAGTCACCAGGCCACATCCGGACTATAAGGCCCCTCATGGCCTGTTCGGCCGCCTTGTGCAGCTCGACCAATTGCTTCAGCTGGTCGCTCACAGGCATCGGGTGTTCGGTCCCAGTATACTGAGACCAGAACAACTTCTCCGTCGAGCTTCCCTCCTCGGCCTGGTAATACTTCACGGCATCCGACACGCTGCGGGACAAATCTGCGAATGCTCCTGGAGAGCTCCGGACTCGGGTAAGTAACAAGTAATTTACTTCCACATGCTTGCTTTGCATATTGAATGCCTTACCCGCCGCTATCTTCCTCATCGCCTCAATTTCCTGGAGGGCCTTTTGGGCTTCAGCCTTGGCATGCTTTGTGCTCTCGAGGGTCGCGGCAAGCTCGGACTCTCGCATCTTCGAGTCAAGCTCCAAAGTCTCGTGCTTCTTCATGAGACCTTGGAGCTCTTGCTGCACCTCGCTCACCCGTGCCTCTTGCTTCTCCCGCTCGGTGCGCTCCTCGGCTGCTTTGTTTTCGGCCTCGGACAGCGCTCGCTTCAGGGTCGCCACTTCGGTCGTGGCCCCTGGCACATCCATGATGATCCTATCATTTTGCAACCACCACTAGTAGAAAATAGGGCTTTGTTCCAGGCCGGGTCAGCCCATTAGTCCCGGTTCAGTCCAGAACCGGGACCAATATGGGCATTGGTCCCGGTTCGTGAGCCCAGGGGGCCGGCCGGGCCACGTGGGCCATTGGTCCCGGTTCATCTGGACCTTTTTGGTCCCGGTTGGTGGGATGAACCGGGACCAATGGGCCTCGCTCCTGGCCCACCACCATTGGTCCCGGTTGGTGGCTTGAACCGGGACCAAAGGCTCCCCTTTAGTCCCGGCTCATGTCACCAACCGGGACCAATGAGGTGCCTATATATACCCCTCGCTCGCGAGCAGAGCACCCCAGTGCTCTGTTTTTCTCTAGCCGAGGGGGAGAGGGCTTGGTGGTGCTCTAGCTCACCTCCTATGCACACAACGTGTTCGATGGAATGCCCGAGCCACACTACTTAAGCTTTCTCCTCTCCAAGCTCGACCTCCAAGCTCCATTTTCCATAATATTTGTCTAGGTTTAGCGGTCCTTCACGCCCCGTCCCCGTCTTCACCGCCGTCGATCACCCACGCCGAGCTCATCGCCGGCACCACCGTGGTGAGCCTCTTGTTCTTATCTTCTTTCTGAAAGGAAAAATATTCTTACTTGTATGTTTACATAAATACTTGTATTATTTTCTTACTTTTATTATTGCATCTTATATAGTGCGATGGTTTTGGTATCCTCCCCCGTCGGCCCTCGTCCTGTCTATGATTCGGATGTGGTATATATATTACCTTTATAACTATTGGTTCATTTATTGTTTATGAAAATTATGCCGACCAACATGACATAGATTTTATTTATGTAGGATGTATGTGAATCGGAAATGCCAACCGACCCTATTGTCGAGAGGTTAAATTTAGTTGAAGAAGAAAACAATTTGTTGAAGGAAAAAAAAATTGAGGAGGAGATGATATTGGAGTTGCATGTTGCGGATGTCGTCGTTGATCACAAGATCAAGATGGATGCAATGCGCTTGAAGATTAGAAAGAGTAGAAAATATGCCATTCATACCGAGGCTTGGTATCATTATGCCGTTGGATCAATTGTTACCTTGGTTGCGATTATGATCGCATTTGTTTTCGCATTGAAATGTTTTACATAGTTTCAATGTATGGTTTAATTAATTAGATGCTCTGGAGAGCTATATGTTGTTAGATGAGCACTATGTATGCACTTTGGTTTTAATGTGATGATGAACTTCTATTAATTTGGACACTTAATTATATATAATGCATGCAGATGAACAGGCAATGGATGTACGGTGACAGACACACCTGCGAGTACATTAAGGGCGTGCATCAGTTTCTCGATGCGGCTGAGGCAAACAAGCAGAATGGTTTTATGTGTTGTCCATGCACTGAATGCTGGAATACGAGGTCTTACTCTAACCGTAAAATCCTTCACTCCCACCTGCTTTACAAGGGTTTCACGCCACACTATAATGTTTGGACGAGGCACAGAGAAATAGGGCTTATGATGGAAGACGGCGAAGAAGAAGAGTACGATGACAACTATGTGCCCCCTGAATACGGTGATGCTGCAATGGGGGGAGCTGGTGAAGATCAAGAGGAACCAGACGATGTGCCCAATGATGCTGCAACGGGTGAAGCTGCTGAAGATCAAGAGCAACCAGACGATGTGCCCGATGATGATGATCTCTGCCGGGTCATTGTCGATGCAAGGACGCAATGCGAAAGTCAAAAGGAGAAGCTGAAGTTCGATCGCATGTTAGAGGATCACAAAAAAGGTTTATACCCCAATTGCGAAGATGGCAACACAAAGCTCGGTACCGTACTGGAATTGCTGCAGTGGAAGGCAGAGAATGCTGTGGCTGACAAAGGATTTGAGAAGCTACTGAAAATATTGAAGAAGAAGCTTCCAAAGGATAACGAATTGCCCGACAGTACATACGCAGCAAAGAAGGTCGTATGCCCTCTAGGATTGGAGGTGGAGAAGATACATGCATGCCCTAATGACTGCATCCTCTACCACGGTGCATACAAGGATCTGAACGCATGCCCGGTATGTGGTGCATTGCGGTATAAGATCAGACGAGATGACCCTGGTGATGTTGACGGCGAGCCCCCCAGGAAGAGGGTTCCTGCGAAGGTGATGTGGTATGCTCCTATAATACCATGGTTGAAACGTCTGTTCAGAAATGAAGAGCATGCCAAGTTGATGCGATGGCACAGTGAGAACCGAAAGAAAGATGGGAAGTTGAGAGCACCCGCCGACGGGTCGCAGTGGAGAAAAATCGAGAGAAAGTACTGGGATGAGTTTGCAAAGGACCCAAGGAATATATGGTTTGCTTTAAGCGCGGATGGCATTAATCCTTTCGGCGAGCAGAGCAACAATCACAGCACCTGGCCCGTGACTCTATGTATGTATAACCTTCCTCCTTGGATGTGCATGAAGCGGAAGTTCATTATGATGCCAGTTCTCATCCAAGGCCCTAAGCAACCCGGCAATGAAATTGATGTGTACCTAAGGCCATTAGTTGAAGAACTTTTACAGCTGTGGAATGGAAACGGTGTACGTACGTGGGATGAGCACAGACAGGAGGAATTTAACCTTAAGGCGTTGCTGTTCGTGACCATCAATGATTGGCCCACTCTCAGTAACCTTTCAGGACAGACAAACAAAGGATACCACGCATGCACGCACTGTTTAGATGACACTGAAAGTATATACCTGGACAAATGCAGGAAGAATGTGTACCTGGGCCATCGTCGATTTCTTCCGACCAACCATCAATGTCGAAAGAAAGGCAAGCATTTCAAAGGCGAGGCAGATCACCAGAAGAAGCCCGCCATGCGTACCGGTGATCACGTACTTGCTATGGTCAATGATTTACACTACGTAATCTTTGGAAAGGGTCCCGGTGGACTAGCTGTTCCGAATGACGCTGAGGGACACGCACCCATGTGGAAGAAGAAATCTATATTTTGGGACCTACCCTACTGGAAAGACCTAGAGGTCCGCTCCTCAATCGATGTGATGCACGTGACGAAGAACCTTTGCGTGAACCTGCTAGGCTTCTTGGGCGTGTATGGGAAGACAAAAGATACACCTGAGGCACGGGAGGACCTGCAACGTTTGCACGAAAAAGACGGCATGCCTCCGAAGCAGTATAAAGGTCCTGCCAGCTACGCTCTTACGAAAGAAGAGAAAGAAATCTTCTTTGAATGCCTGCTCAGTATGAAGGTCACGACTGGCTTCTCGTCGAATATAAAGGGAATAATAAATATGCCAGAGAAAAAGTTTTAGAACCTAAAGTCTCATGACTGCCACGTGATTATGACGCAACTGCTTCCGGTTGCATTGAGGGGGCTTCTACCGGAAAACGTCCGATTAGCCATTGTGAAGCTATGTGCATTCCTCAATGCAATCTCTCAGAAGGTGATCGATCCAGAAATCGTAGCAAGGCTAAGGAGTGATGTGGCGCAATGTCTTGTCAGTTTCGAGCTGGTGTTCCCACCATCCTTCTTCAATATCATGACGCACGTCCTAGTTCATCTAGTCGACGAGATTGTCATCCTGGGGCCCGTATTTCTACACAATATGTTCCCCTTTGAGAGGTTCATGGGAGTCCTAAAGAAATATGTCCATAACCGTGCTAGGCCAGAAGGAAGCATCTCCATGGGCCATCAAACAGAGGATGTTATCGGGTTTTGTGTTGACTTCATTCCTGGCCTTAAGAAGATAGGTCTCCCTAAATCGCGGTATGAGGGGAGACTAACTGGAAAAGGCACTCTTGGAAGAGACTCAATAATATGCAGGGACGGATATTCTTGGTCTCAAGCACACTACACAGTTGTACAGAACTCTACCTTGGTGACCCCGTATGTCAATGAACACAAGAATAGTCTGCGCTCCAAACACCCGGAGCAGTGCGATGACTGGATTACATGTGAACACATCAGGACTTTCAGCAGTTGGTTGGAAACACGTCTCAAAGGTGACAACACTGTTTGTGATGAGTTGTACTTGTTGTCCAGGGGACCATCTTTGACTGTATTGACTTACAAAGGATACGAGATAAATGGGAATACATTTTACATGATCGCCCAAGATCAAAAGAGCACCAACCAAAACAGCGGTGTCCGCTTTGATGCAGCAACCGAGACCGGAAAGGACACATATTATGGTTACATAGTGGACATATGGGAACTTGACTACGGACCTGATTTTAAGGTCCCTTTGTTTAAGTGCAAATGGGTCAATTTTTTAGGCGGCGGGGTACAGGTAGACCCACAGTACGGAATGACAACAGTGGATCTGAAAAATCTTGGGTACACTGACGAACCGTTCGTCCTAGCCAATGATGTGGCACAGGTTATCTATGTGAAGGACATGTCTACCAAACCGAGAAAAAGAAAAGATAAGGAAGCGAATACATCATACGATGAGCCAAAGCGCCACATAGTTCTTTCAGGAAAAAGGGACATCCTGGGAGTGGACGGCAAGACAGACATGTCTGAAGATTATGAAAAGTTTCATGAAATTCCTCCCTTCAATGTCAAGGCTGACCCAAGCATCCTGATAAACAATGAAGATTATCCATGGTTACGGCGCAATAAGCAAATGACACAAGCGAAGAAAAAGTGAAGACTTTCTCCCGCAACTATTATGATGATACCATGCCAACTTCGTAACACACGAACATGCTACCATTGTCCGTTTTGTACATGCACATGCTATGTGGGTGAAATTATGATACCATGCCAACTTCCATCTTTTTCAGAGTTCATTTGAAATGCTTTCATGTCTTATGGTTCGGCCCTTGTAATACCATGACCATTAGTCCCTGGCCCATGCCAACTTTCAACTTTCAACTTTCTAAAACTAATGGCACTAACAGAAAGTTTATAATTTTGCTCCTCGCCCCTGGCCCATGACCATTAGTCTCAGTTTGTGCCACAAACCGGGACTAAAGGGTTGGTCCTCGTTGCGGGCAGAGTTTAGTCCCACCTCGCCAACCGAAGGGGGCTCACACCGGTTTATAAGCCCTTCCCTCTCTGCCTTGTTGAGCTCCTCTCAAAGTGAAAATAGATGCCCTAATAGAGAAAAGTTTAACCTAAATTCATAGTGAGTTTCTCTGAAACTCATAGAAATTTACTAGGAATTTAGGTTGAATTTTCTCTATAAGCGCATCTATTCTCATTTTTTAGTAAGTTAATCACAAACTTGTGATTCAAACAATTTTCAAAGAATTCAAATTTTAACTATTCAAATTTGAAAACTAATGGCACTAACAGAAAATTTATAATTTTTCTAAAACTAATGGCACTAACAGAAAGTTTATAATTTTGCTAACCTAAAAGCAAACAGAATTAAAAATTAAAGCAAAAAACAAAATAAAATAAATAATGCAAAAAAAATCAAAAAAAGGAAAAAAACTATTTTTATAGTAAAGTTAATCACAAAATAAAATAAATAAAGCAACAAAGAAAACAAAAAAACTAAAAAGGTGTTTTCAAATTTGAAAACTAATGGCACTAACAGAAAGTTTATAATTTTTCTAAAACTAAAAGCAAAAGGAATAAAAAAATAAAGCAAAAAACAAAAGAAAATAAATAATGTAGAAAACAAAACAAAAAAACTAGAAAAAATAGCGACAATAAGTATTTTGTTGTAAGTAGAAACAAAATAAAGTGTTCCCCTCTCAACTAGCGAGGTGGGGCTTATAAACCACTGCGCACCCCTCTCAACTAGCGAGGTGGGACTAAACTTTCGACGCAGCAGCCGCACAAGGCCTTTGGTCCCGGTTGGTGGCACCAACCGGGACTAAAGAGGGGCATTGGTCACGGTTCGTGGCACAAACCGTGACCAATGCCCCCCTTTAGTCCCGGTTGGTGCCACCAACCGGGACCAAAGGCCACCGCTTCCCGCCCTTTGGGCTGCTGAAAAGAGGCCTTTGGTCCCGGTTGGTGGCACCAACCGGGACTAAAGGTGGCATTAGTCCCGGTTGGTTTCACGAACCGGGACCAATGCTCTTGCTATATATACAACACTTAGCAGTTTTCGACCAAATCACCCACTTCTCCCCCGACGCCCCCTGCTCCTCCTCGTCGCCGTCGCCGCCCGACGCCCCTGCTCCTCCTCGTCGCCATCGCCACCAACGCTGTCAGGCTGCTCGCCTTCGCCATCGCTGCCGCCACCGACGCCGTCAGGCTGATCGCCTTCGCCGTCGCCGCCGCCCCCTGTGAGCACAACCCCTCCCGTCCCACGCCCCTGCGCCCCTGTCCTGCGCGGCCGCCGCGCCGCCGCCCCCGCCCTGCGCGGCTGCCGTGCGCCGCCCCTGCCCTGCGCTGGCGCCACGCGCCGCCCAGCCGCCCAGCCGCCACTGCCCTGTCAGGCCGGCGCCGCCCCCCCCCCCCACGATCTGTTTTTTCATGTATATATGGTGTTTTGTTTCAGATTATATGTATATGTGTGAGTATATGATTGTATGTATATATGTTCTCTGTGTATATATATGTTCATGTATATATGCAAAAGATAGATGCTTGTTATATATATATGCTTGTTTTTTTATATATATGTAATGTTTTTTTTATAGAATATGATGTTTTTTTTCATAGATGATCCCATATATGATGTATGCACGAATGTGGATGAAATATAATGTTTTTTTGTTCATAGAACATGATGTTTTTTTAATTCACAGATTTTTTTTGTTCATGATCAGGCGGGACGTTGAGGGATAATAGATGTATTTTTTTCAGAATTTTCTATCGTGCATAGACGAATTTGAGACCACGGGAGCACCCCCTCCCTATCGTTGCAAAATTTGCTAAGTGATATTAAGAAAGGAAGGAAAAGAATGATAGGAAAGAAGAAAATAAGAAGAGGAAAGAAAGAACAAGAGGAGAGGAAGAAAAGGAGAAATAAATAAGAAGAAGAAAAAAGAAGAAAAAGAAGAGGAGAAGAAGAAAGGAATAGTGGAGAAGAAGAGAAAATAGAATCGGGAACTAGGGTAGATGGTCGAGGGTTCGAGGGTTGTATAGGGTCGAGGGATCGAGGGTCGAGGGTTCCAGGGGTCTAGGGTCGCCGAGGGGTCGAGGGTCGTCGAACATGAGAGGAAGAAGAGGATAAAAAAAGAAGAGGAATAAGAAAGAAAAAAAGAGGAGAAGAAAGAATAGAGGAGAAGATCTCCTCTATTTTTTCTTCTCCTCTTTTTCTTCTTCTTCTTCCTCTTTTTTTTATCGGGAACGAGGATCGTCGAGGGTCGCCGAGCGGTAGAGGAGAAACCCTAAATAGAAAGTATCGTCGGTGTGAGATACATGTACCGTCGGTGTCGGACACTACATCCACGTCCCACAAGTGGCGCAGGCTTCGACGCCCACATCACTTGTGGGACGTG
Source organism: Triticum urartu (assembly GCF_056163025.1). NCBI lineage: Eukaryota > Viridiplantae > Streptophyta > Magnoliopsida > Poales > Poaceae > Triticum > Triticum urartu. Next base: position 142,382,915 of record NC_141879.1, on the reverse strand, counting down.
GATGTAGTGTCCAACACCGACGGCCACATGTATCTCACACCCACGATACTTGCTATTTAGGGTTTCTTCTTCTCTTTTTTTATTCTTCTTCCTCTTCTTCTCTTTTTTTTCTTATTCTTCCTCTTTATTTTATCGGGAACGAGGGTCGTCGAGGGTCAGGGTCGCCGACCGGTAGAGGAAACCCTAAATAGAAAGTATTGTCGGTGTGAGATACATGTGGCCGTCGGTGTCGGACACTACATCCACGTCCCACAAGTGGCGCGGGCTTCGACGCCCACGTCACTTGTGGGACGTGGATGTAGTGTCCGACACCGACGGCCACATGTATCTCACACCCACGATACTTGCTATTTAGGGTTTCCTCTACCGCTCGGTGACCCTCGACGACCCTTCTTTTTTTATCCTTGAAGCGTTGTCGAGGCCACCCCAAACCCTAGAGAAGCAGCGTCGAGGCCACCCCAAACCCTAGAGAAGCAGCGTCGAGGCCACTAATTAATATTAGTTCTACGTTTGCCACTAATATATCCATCTGTCATGTTTGAATAATAATTGCCATGTTGTCAATATTTGTAGAAACTATGGACACCGCCCGAGACGAAGTACAAGAAGAGTTGTTGGGGGACATAATCGCACGAGGAAGTGATGCCGTCTGCTCGTTGTTTCTCAACGACACCGATGGTCTGGAAGCAGCTGGCTATGATTATGATGGCTCCGGTGACCTAATGCCGGTGCAAGAAGGAGACCGTGAGGACGGCTCCGGTGACCCAATGCCGGTGTAAGAAGGAGACCGTGATGACGTCTTCGGTGACCGAACCGAGTCCGGCCAGATATATATATATTAGTTAAGCTTCTGCTGACTAGCTAATTGATGCATTCATTATTTTGGTATGTACACATATTAATTAAGTCTTTGTTCTTTTTTCTAGCCCTCCGGATCGAGCACAACTTCGGTAAAGAGACGAGGCCCGAAGAAAAAGTTGAGCTCGGATGAAAAGTTTGAGATCATAGCAATCGTGCCTGACGGCCAACCGATTGAACCCTTCCGGACAAAGAGCGCATTTGTTGCTCAGTGCGGGGTTTTGGTTAGGGACAAGATCCCGATCAGCATCCAGCAATGGTTTAAGCCGGCTACAGAAGACCCTGAGGTGTCTTATGTCAATGATATGCAGAAAAATGATCTTTGGACTGAGCTGAAGTCAAATTTCACCCTACCGCCAGAGGATAATCCAGAGAAGCCAGTTAAAGAGCAATTAATCAAGTCTTTTGCTCTTAAGAGGATGGCAGAACTATTCAGGAGGTGGAAGAAAGATCTGAATAAGTTTGTCGAAAATAATGAGACACCAGAATTCAAGGGCAGATATGAGAAGATCAGAGATCACAGGCCCGCATTTGTGGCCCACAAGACATCGGAAAAGAGTAAGAAGATGTCGGCGACAAACAAGCAAAATGCTGCGAAGAAGAAGCATCACCATCGCACGGGGTCAGGTGGCTACCTCGTAGCCCGGCCTAAGTGGGCCAAGACTGAGAATGATCTGGTTGATAAAGGGATCGAACCAGAGACAATTAACTGGCCAGACCGTTGCCGGACTTGGTTCTTCGGGGCTGGCGGAACCTTGGACCCTGTAACAGGGAAGTGCATTTGGACGAACAATCAAATGGACATACCAGTCAGGAAGCTTCAGCAGTATATCGAAGCAGCGCAGTAAGGGACGTTCTTTCCAGACAGAGAGAACGACGAGCTCACAATGGCCCTCGGGAATCCTGAGCACCCTGGACGGACACGAGGCACGCCATGCTCCATTCCGTGGAAGGTTGGGTTTCCGGACGCAGGCGGTTACAAATCCCATGAGAGGAGGAAAAAAGTGCGGTAGACCCAAATGCAAGCGCTACAAGCAAGGGTACAAGCGATAGAGGAACGAGAAGCAAATCACAGCAAACGTACTGCCGAAGCTTCCCCCGAAGCTACCTCGCTTTCTCAGCGGAGAAGCAGCATGGCTTCCACCGAGCTGCTTCAGCCGGAGCATGCCTTGACGGCTCCTGCCAGCTATCCCGTGGATGCTATCACGGAGTCTCAAAATTGCCACCTTATGACGCAATGGATGAATTTGAAGGTCAAGGCGGCTGTTGGCTCTGTTTATCCTACTGAACCCGGCGCAACTTTTCACCGCCGACCGATTCCAGAAGGATATGCTAGGGTGATGATGGATGAAATAATGGAGGGATTTGAGGACCTCCAGCTTGACCACCCTACCGGTGAAGGGGAGACTAGGCTGGGGTCTGCTCTGAAGACTCCATGCCTATGGCGGAAGGAGCTCATCAACCTTCCGAACTGGACGCCTCCGCCTCCTCCTCCTCCGGCAAGTCAGGGCACTCCGCCTCCTCCTCCGGCGAGTCAGGGCACTCCGCCTCCTCCACCGCCTCCTCCTCTGGCGAGTCAGGGCACTCCGCCTCCTCCACCGCCTCCTCCTCCGGCGAGTGACGATCAGGGCACTCGACCGGCTCCTTCTCCAGCGCGTGGCGGCACTCCGCCTCCTTCTCCGTCTGCGCCGACGCGCCCGAGCAGCCAGCCTCCTCCTTCTCCGCCTCGTCAGCAAGGGCGGAAGAGACCTGCCGCCGCTCCGGCTGCTCCGGCGCGTCGTAGTCCTTCTCCTCCGCCTCGTAAGCAAGTAAAGAAGACAACCGCTCCGTCTGCTCTGCCGGCGTCTAGCAGTACAGCCAGAGGCGGGAGGAAATACAGATTTGGTCCTTCTCTGAAGACTCCAGAGAAGTTACCATACGAGAGGACCCCGGAGGAGAACGCCGAGATCGCACGAGAAGAAGTGAGGAACTACTTTGAAGGGGTGAAAGCAAAGAAACATCCACCTCCGGAGGAGAAGGTAGATCTGGTGAAAGTGAAGCGCACTCTGGCTGCCCTGACAAAACCACCCAAGTCTCCGCCGAAAGGAAACTATGAGCGCATTATTGGAAAGGAATTTGCCGAAGCGGAGCGGTCGGGAAGTACTGTCAGTGATCAAAGGCTGAAAGAACGACGAGCTGGGAAACAAATTGCCCAGCTCGGCGAACAAGCGAAGCAATCATGCCCCCCGCTCAAGGTGCCTAGTGACAACGTCGCTAATGATCCGAGGATGGTGCCCGGTTATAGCAATCTTGGCAATTACCTACCCGACGATGTACATTATGATTTCATGGAGGTGCAGATACAAAGATACGAGTACAGGAAGCCTCTCGTCAAAGATGAAAGATCTCTATCAACGATGATGCGAAGATTGCATGATTGGTACTTGAAAATCTGCAGAGACTTTGGGGGGAGGAGTACTTTGTATGTGAAAGTTAAAAAGGAGCATGACCTCGTTGGAATTGAACTGTTGCTTGTTCCATTCGAGGAGTTCTTTCAGTTTTTCAATCAATTGGCCCTCGATAAAACAACGGTCGCCTGCTACTGTATGTAAGTAGTACTACTTCTGTCATTAAGTCTCTCTATATAGCTCAGCTCTTTCATTGCATGTATTTATAATCATCCTCAATATATTATGCAGATTGAAGATCGCCGAATTGAAGAAAAGACAAGTCGGTGATATTGGGTTCATTAACACATATCTCATAGATGCAACTCAGGTTAAATTTCATGCCGCAGATATCGAGGCCAACTTGCTACGATCGTTGGTAATAAATGAAAACAAAGATATAATACTCTTTCCTTACAACTTCAAGTGAGTGTTACTGTCTTGTGCGTATTCGGTTCCCCTTATATATTAGTCAAGGTTATAGTAATGTAATTGATGAGTTATGCATGCATGTGCAGTTACCACTATATTCTCCTAGAGATTAAGCTTGAGCAGGGACTAGTAACCGTCTTAGACTCAAGACGAAAAGATCCCCAGGACTATGCAGACATGACTCAAATGCTCGAGAAGTAAGTTAAATTGATCATTATCCACCATATCAGCAACTTTGTTCATTTCCTGATATATCAAGTAATTGTTTTCTTTGTCTGGCAGGGTTTGGAAAAAATTCTCCAAAAAAGCTCCAGGACTCCCGAAGAAGCTGCAATTTAGATACCCGAAAGTTAGCACTATAGTAGCATGTTCCGTGCATCTCCTATTGATTCAAGCGCTAGTTTCATCAATACCATTTGGCATTCTTGCTTATCAGTTTAATTGACCTCTATTTCTTGTAAAGTGGTTGTGACAGGAACAAGGGAATGATTTCTGTGGATACTACGTTTGCGAGTCCATCCGCCACACGACCTGTGAGCGGGGCTACACTAACAAACAATATGAAGTACGTAAATAACAACATTCACAATTTTATTTTATTACCATCATTTGTGTTGAGTTTCATTCACTCATATATATATATATGTATTGACCCCCTTCTTCAAATTAGATGTTTCGGAAGCGGGATGAACTCCTAGCACCAGCTCGCATGCGAGCAATTCAAGAGGAATTGGCGGCATTCTTTCTTGACCACGTGATCGCTGAAGATGGAGAATACTATGTGGACCATGAGTCCATATGATTATATTTGTAAGAGATCAATATTGTATATATGTAGCCGGTAGTGTCGGATAGATATACGAGAACTTGTTGTTCGACCAATCTCTCAGAGAAGGAGAGGTGGTCGATATCACTTCTCTCTGTATGCATATATGTTCATGACGATCTTCTGTTTCCTTCGTTTGCTTACTAGCTAGCTAGCGTGTCTAGTCCTCTCTATACGTATGTATAGTACGTAGCGTCGACCAAGCACGGACATAAGAGAGGACACTTCTCTCTATTAATTATAGCTAGCTAACACAATATATGAAACACCTAAATTAACCCCCCAAAACCCCCAAACCCCCCCCCCTTTCAAAAAAAACAAAAACCCCAGCCACAGAAATGCTGACGCGTGGATGCCTATTGGTCCCGGTTGGTGCCACCAACTGGGACCAAAGGGTCTCCTGCCTGGGCTCCATGCACAGGCCACGTGGAGGCCCATCAGTCCCGGTTCTAGATTGAACCGGGACTAAAGGGACAGGGCATTAGTACCGACCCTTTAGTCTCGGTTTAGGAACCGGGACAAAAGGCCCTTTTTCTACCAGTGCACATCTTTATATATATATATATAGACAAGGTATTACTTACCTTTGTTCTCATCGAGCTGCCTCTTGGTAAGGCCGAGCTCTTTCTCGGACCGCTCGAGGTCCTGCTTCAGTGCGGCGACCTCCGCAGTCAGTGCGGTAGAGGTCAGCAGCGAAGCCTGCATACGCATACAGACATACTTATATTAGACTCCTGCAGATATTATTTGATCCTCTATTCGGCTTTTCTTTGTGAACACCAAACAGAGCATCAGGGGCTACTGTCTATGCGGTAATATTTTCCTATATTTTAAATACTTACCTCAAAGCCTGTTAGAAGGCTCGCACAGGCTTCAGTCAGTCTGCTCTTGGCGGACTGAACCTTCTTGATCACCGCACTCATAATAGTGCGGTGCTCTTCGTCGATGGAAGCGCCGCGAAGCGCTCCCAGCAGGTTGTCCGGTGCCTCTGGATGGACAGAGGTCACCGGCACGGGCGGCTTGCCCCTCTTGGAAGGGGGCCGCCTGCCGGAGTCCGGAACCACTGGAGGTTCCGGCGTGGTGGTCGGCTGAGGGCCAAACTTGGAGCCCTTGGGAGTCTTGCTCCCTTTGCTCCTGGAGTCCGGAAGGTCGCCTTGAGGCGCCTCCGGGACTATCTCCCCCCGGCTCGGTGCCCCTTGAGACAATACCTCGACATTATCCGTAGGGCAAGGAGAGGAGGCGGTTGGAAGGGTATCACTATTCATATCCAACGAGTCCAAGGAACCGTCCGACGAGGATACGTCGATACGGGCTCGGGGCGGACTGCATAATCATATTCGACGTTAGGAGAAGCAGTGCAACAAAAGTATGCTATGAGTTACTCTGGTATCCGAATACTTACGACTTCGTCAGGGGCTTGGCCCTGAGTAGCCACTCGTCTTCGCCGTCGCCGGCGGTGGTGGAACAGTCCGGAAGGAGAGTCCTTCCCTTCTTGGACCCTTCGGCCTTCCCGGTTGGGGCGGCCTTCCTTTTCTTGTCTCCCTCGGCTGGAGGGGGAGAATCTTCATCTTCCTCCTCCTCGTTTTCATGGGAGGAGTGTGTCTCGGAGTTATCGGACAATGTGTCTGATACCACCTGGCACCGGGAACTCTTTCGGGTTCCCATGGCCTTCTTCTTGGTCTTCTTTGGCACCACATAAGGAGCCGAACTCCGCATCTTCGTCAGGAGAGCGTCTGCAGGGTCTTCGGGCAGAGGGGTCGGACAATTAATCTGCTCCGATGTCTCCACCCAGTCCTATCAAAGGCATGGGAGCTCAGAGCCCGCACATGGTTAAGCTATGGGAAATAAATACTCTACCAGATGTACAGAACTTACCGGATTCGCAGGGTGCTTCGCGCTTAGCCCGCGGTCCTCGGTAAGAGAAGTGGGACCTCGGCGCCCTTGAACACCACCTTCCAGACGTCCTTATGCGTCGTGTCGAAGAGCTCGCGTAGAGTCTGGTGCTGGGCCGGGTCAAACTCCCATAAGTTGAAAGCCCGTTGTTGACACGGGAGGATCCGGCGGAAGAGCATGACTTGGACTATGTTGACAAGCTTAAGTTTCTTGCTTATCATGTTCCGGATACACTTCTGGAGTCCGTCCAGCTCCACCGATGAGCCCCAGGACAGGCCCTTCTCCTTCCAGGAAGTGAGCCGCGTGGGGATTCCGGATCGAAACTCGGGGGCCGCCACCCAGTTGGTGTCGCGCGGCTCGGTGATGTAGGGTGTGTTTGGATTGCTACCAACTCTGACCATTCCAAAAAATTGGCTAGCCCATACAATTTGGCAGCCGTTTGGACTACTACCAAAATATTGGCGCGCCTAGCTCGCCCGTGGCACACCCATGTAAATCTTGCCAACTCGCTGGCGAGCTGCGGGCGCAGAAAAGCTTCGCCAAAAGATTGGCACGGCGACTCTCTCCCCTAATCCTCCGTGGGCCCAATATAATATTCCTTTTCTATTCGCATGCAGTGCATGCAGACGCTCGTTTTGATTATTTTACCTGTAACTAATCGGGTTTCCTCGCAACGATTAGCAACTGCCCATTGTTAACGGAAAAAAGGCTGATACATGTAGCTTGTTGTTAGCGGAAAAAAGGCTAGTACATGCAGCTTGTTTTAGCCAAAAAAGGAAAGTAAATGCATGCAACTTGTTTTAGCAAAAGAAGAAAAAAAAGTAAATGCATGCAGCATGGTCCCTGCGGCTCGGCGTGATTAGCAACTTCCGGCCATAGCAGTCTCATGACATTATGTTGTTGTTTTTCTCTTGATTGCATCTTTGCTTTAATCTCTCTCTCTCTATATATATATATATATTCAGAAAGTTTGTAATAGACGTGTCAATTATTCCCAAGAATAGTATGATTATCAAGTCAATGGTTGCAAACCAAACGGAAGTCTGTTTTTGCCAAAATTTTGGACATTGCAATGGCTACAATCCAAACAGCCATGACTTGCCAATTTTTTGGTCATGCCCTGGAATTGGTCTTGCTAATTTTTTGGTAGGGCAAGATAGGGCTCAATCCAAATAGCCCCGTAGAACCACCCCGATTGCCACCCCTTTATGGTCTCCACGAAGGAGCCCTCGAGCCATGTAACGTTGGGCATTTTGCCCACAATGGCTCCGCCGCATTCCGCTTGTTGGCCGCCTACTACCTTCGGCTTGATATTGAAGGTCTTCAGCCACAGGCCGAAGTGGGGCCGGATGCGGAGAAAAGCCTCGCACACGACGATGAACACCGAGATGTTGAGGATGAAATTTGGGTCCAGATCATGAAAGTCCAGTCCATAATAGAATATAAGGCCGCGGACGAATGGATGGAGGGGAAACCCCAGTCCGCAGACGAAGTGGGGGAGGAAAACCACCCTTTCGTAAGGTTCCGAGGTAGGGACGATCTGCCTGCGGCTGGCAGCCGGTGCGCGATATCCGCGGCTAAGTATCCGGCCCCATGTAGTTTTTTGATGTGTCCCTCCGTGACGGAGGAGACCATCCACTTGCCTCCCGCTCCGGACATGTTTGGAGAGAGTTGAGGAGAAGGATGTGGACTTGGGCGCTGGAGCTCGAGTGCGCGAGAATGGATGAGCAAGGAGGAAGAAGGCATGGGTAGAAAAAGGTGAAACCTTATCCCTTTATAAGGGCGGACGAAACTATGCCCCCACCAGCCTGGTAAAACTCGCTTATCCCCCAAGCATCGGAATTGCTGGCGCGGTTGGGTTACCCACGTCCGTATTGATGAGAATCCCGTAATAAGGGGACACGATCTCTGCTTCGACAAGACGTGCCAAGGAAACCGCCTCGCGAAATACGCTGAGATAGGTTATGAAAAATGATTCGAATAAAGACTTGGCTGTGGTGTGATGTCACGCTATGGGGTACGTCAGCAGATTAGATTTGTGGAAATAATATTCTCTCTACGGTGGTATGTGGAACTTATTTTGCAGAGCCGGACACGATCCTCGTGTTCAAAATCTTCTATGAAGTATTCGGAGGAGGAACTCGCCTTGCAATGCCGAAGACAATCTGCGCAACGGACTCGTCATCATTGAAGCCTGGTTCAGGGGATACTGAGGGAGTCCTGGATTAGGGGGTATCCGGACAGCCGGATTATATCCTTTGGCCGGACTATTGGACTATGAAGATACAAGATTGAAGACTTCGTGCCGTGTCCGGATGGGACTCTCCTTGGCGTGGGAGGCAAGCTTGGCAATATGGATATGTAGATCTCCTTCCTTGTAACCGACTCCGTGTAACCCTAGCCCCCTCCGGTGTCTATATAAATCGGAGGGTTTAGTCCGTAGGACGAATATACAATCATACCATATGCTAGCTTCTAGGGTTCAGTCTCTCTGATCTCGTGGTAGATCAACTCTTGTACTACTCATATTATCAAGAACAATCAAGCAGGACGTAGGGTTTTACCTCCATCAAGAGGGCCCGAACCTGGGTAAATATCGTGTCCCCTGCCTCCTGTTACCATCCGCCTAGACGCACAGTTCGGGACCCCCTACCTGAGATCCGCCGGTTTTGACACCGACAACGGTGGTTGGCGGACGCCCGCGCACGGGTTTTATAGAGCGTGCTGGACGCCGCACGCCAAAACTGCCACGCGCGTTGCTGCTTTTTCACAGGTGCATAGTTTTTTTAGTGCGCCGGAATCCGGCGTGTGCTAAAGTGAGCCAACCGAGTTCTCGTGCGCAAAAAGGGCCTTTTTTCCGTTGGAGATGCTCTTAGGCCCAGTTCTTTTGCCAGAATCCGACTCCTACCCAGCTTTTTTCAGAATTTTTGAGTCCCATTTGTTTTACAATCATGTCTAATTAGACCCTAACTAGATAGGATTGTAAAATAAATGGGGCTCAAAGATTCTGGGAGAAGCTGGGTAGGGATCAGATTCTAGGAGAATCCTCAGATTCTAGCAAAAGAACTGGGCCTAGACCTCCTCCAATGCACTAGTGCTAAGATGAGGTGCTAAACACATTAAAAATCTACCAACTAAAGTCCTCAATGCAAAGATGCTTAGCTTGTTGTTGCTAAGCATCCTTCATTTAATAATTTAGCAACTAAACTTGTCCATGCATTGATGGGCTTTTTTCATTTAAGTGTTTTCCTAGGTTCCCGCGCTTGGCATTGTTTTTTCCTGGAGCCACCACACCCATCTCTCTTCTCTTAATTACCTTGCCACATTATTTTTTTTTGCATCGGGAGAGGCCTTAGACCGCGATCAGACCGAGGATTTACAAGATTTAGTTATTGAGCTTCTTCTTCCTCTCGTATTCTCCACGGCCTTGGCCATGGCCTGTGGAGCTCTTCCATCCTGCCCTAATCATTCCTCCTACCTCATAAAGGACACATCAATAGTCCCATCCTCTACGGCCATGGTGCCAGATGTTGGGCAAGCTGTAGCCCTGGCCTCGGTGGCCGAGGCAACGGCGAGTCAGCCGTGGCCACGTGGCAACGCTGAGCAGGCCGCGGCCATGGCGCATCGTCGATGATGCGGCGCACCGCTTCCGGCTCTACGGTGATGTGGCGGTCTATCTTTGGCATTCAGCTGTCCCGTGGCCGCTTGGATCTGACGCCTGTTTGATTTTCTTTCAGGAGGCTGGACCGTCAGGGAGACGGTGAATCGCTCAACCACGAGACAAGCAGACCCATGGTGCAATCGGATTTCAGTCTACGACCGCCAGTGAGGTGCGAATTTTTCATTGCCTGTTGGGAATTTTGCTCGAATTTCTTGGTAAAACAGTTGCAATCCTCCTCCAATCTGAAACCTTTTAGCCTTTTCCCCCGATTCTATTGAACAAATCAACATGGTCTTACTTGGTTTTCTCTGAGCTGTTCACTTCTGAACACACTTCGAACCAATTTTTTTACCTGCCCAAACAACGGCACGGCCTACATTGTGAAGGAAAGGATTTGCCCCGATTTAATTCAGCAAATCAACACTGCCTTCCTTTGCTCTTGTTCGAATTGTTCACTTCCAGACAGCATTCCGTCCAAAAGTGAGCTCCCCAACGCATGGCCATTTGCTCTTCTCCATTCGAATAAATTTCTCTCTGAACGAATGGACTTTAATTTAGCAAACCAACATGTTTTATACTTGCTTTCCTTCGAATTGTTCACCCCCGAACAGCGCACGACCTACATTGTGAAAATCTAGGCTCTCTCACTACCCAACCGAGTGCCATCTGGGCCTAACTAAGCCCTGTCAGGCTTCTTGGGCGCATGGAATTCCGACGCACTCCGGCTACTGTATTTCTCAGCCCATCACGCACCGGAATTTCTAGCTCGGCAATCCGTTGGCGTAATCGCTCGCCCCTTCTTCCCGCCTCCCTCGCCACCGGATACAAAGCTAGCCAAGGTTCCCATCGCCCAGCATTTGCAACCTGCCCTCTCCCCTTCAGGCCACCGCCTTACCCGCAGCCCTCCTCCTGCCCTCCCCCTCCCACCGCTGCCCCCCTCCTGCCCCGACCGCTGCCGGTGTCAACATGGACCCGGAGGACATGGTTGATCGGGACCGGTCCGAGATCGAGAGCTCCCGCGCCGACGAGCTCAACGGGCTCGCGCTGCTCTTCATTCTCGGGTAACGAGGGTTTCGTCGCTTGCTCTTGGTTTCTTTCCTCATCTCCAGGTTGCTTACCTCGTTCTTGTCCCCGTATCGATCGTGCTACTCAGGGCGTCGGGCGGCGGCGCGGTGGGCCGAGTTCTTGGGGCCGCCTGGCGCGCCAGGCTGCCTGCCGTCATACGGGCCACAAGGGCCGTCCGAAGCGCCGCGAGAGCAGCCAAGACGCCCCCGACACCTCCCGCCGCACCCCGGGCGGGTTCTGCTGCCCCATCGGCTGGTGCGAGACCAGCAACGACGGGCGCCGCCCCTGCCTCTGCACCCCCGGCGGGCTCTGCTACCCCACCGGCTGTCCCTTTCTTGGTACTAGTCTGCAAACCCACAAGTTTTCGCTCATGTTATCTGCTTCACATTGGCATTTCGTAGACGATATTCCTGCTGATGTTGCGGATTCATCCTTGGATTTAGAGTTGCACATTGTAGAAATCTTTGTTCAGGCTGATGTCGTCTTGCTAGGAGTAACGAAATTGTGTCCAAGATTAAATCACGCTCCATATGAAATGTCACCGGGGCTCTGATTGCTCAAATAGTAGTAGGTATCAAATAGCACTGACACTGCTCAGAGCATCCTGGATGGTTTAGCATTGTCATATCAGTGTGGTCATGTTCAGTTTATGTTTTGCCTGGATTGTTGATGTTGCTTGTCTCGTAACTAGAATTCTGCCAAAAAAAGTGAAACAGAACTTGCTCTGCTTGGCTTGGTTTCTCGGATAATGAGGATTATTTTCTGACCCGGCATTTAATTATTATCATGTTTTTCAATCCTGTTGTCACTTATTGACTGTCCAAGCTGTTTGCTTAAGTTTCTGACTGCTTTTCAATCCTGTTGTCATTTGTTGAATGTACAAACTGTTTGCTTAACTTTCTGACTGGGCTTTTCAATCTTATTGTCATTTGTTGACTGTCCAAACTGTTTGCTTAAGTTTCTGACTGTGCTTTTACCATCCTGTTGTCTGTTTGCTTAAGTTTCTGACTGTGAATTACAATCCTGTTGTCATATGCTGGATATTATCTTGTAATTCATGGTTTCATGTTGTTGATACTAATAGAATGCGTAATTGGCTTTAGGATCCTGTGAAAGCAGTTAATGATGCTATCTCGAAGGTGGAAACTCCTGTTTTCTTTCCTTCCAGGATTGCCAACACGTACATTGAGATCGTAAAATTACTATCTCATGGTGGATGGTCTGCATATCTTCTGGATAAGTATGCTGAAAAAGGGTGTTCAGATGTTTGCCCTTTCACAGGTAACCTGTCCTCCTTAGTTTGTTCTATTGTATGTTTATATGCGACTTCTAACGTGTTGATGCACAGGTAATGGTGAGTTCTCCCCAGTGCCTGTCCAGAAGCCAGCAGTGGCTGTCCAGTTGCCTGCTGAGGTGGATGAGAAGCATCATTCGGTGGGAGATAAGGGGGATGCAGAGGGAGTTGCTGTCCAGGTGCCCGACAAGGTAAATGAGAAGCATCATTCAGAGGGAGACAAGGAGGATTCAGAGGGAGGTGAGAAGCAGCCTGCAGATGGAGACTATGCTTGCTTTTTTCATGAGATCGGCAAAAAGGCGTATGGTATGTTCTGACTTCAGTAATTATCTGTTGTCTGATGTTGTGGTTTGAGACATCTGTTTACTTATATATATTATTTGTTTCTATCCTCTTTGCAGATTTGCTGTACCAGGACTATAACACAGGTCTGAAGATGGTATCTGACTGTAAGGTGCTTGACACCGCTGTGAGTTCGTTTGTTCAACTTCCTTTTTGTGCTGAGTAATTTTGCTTGTGCCTGTTGACTCGTTTTGGTGCGTAAAATGTTTACTGTCTGCTGTTCATTCGGTGGGTCTTTTCTTGATAACTACTGAGCTGGCACGTCGGTCATCATATATAAAATTTTCAATCTGTTATAGTTTACTTCATCTTGTAGGTTCTTTTGTCTGATGGCTCTGAGCAAGTTGGAAAAGCATCTTTGGGATTTGAGTTGTCATCTGATACAAAGGCAAGTTGCCTTTTGTTGCCCCCCACTCCCTTCTCTCTATCTTAGATGGTTGATTGTCAAACTCATTTGTTTTTTTATATCTTCAGCTTATCAAACTTACACTTGATGATGTGTTGAGGCCTGGTTTGAACGGACTTCTGTCTATTCCCGTCTCCTTCCAGAGCTCATCGAAGGTACCGACTCTCTGTAGGTGGCTATGTATGAACGGTGGTGATTTCCTGCCGTGTAGATAATCAGGTTTTTTCTGTTAATTTAGGTGGACCTTCAGTATCGTCATCTCGGTGCTTGTATAACCGGAAGTTCTGAGCTTCAGGGATCGCCAATTGTTTCGTTTTCTGCTATGATTGGCACGAAAAGCATTGCTTTAGGTGCTGATGTTTCGGTCATCACAAAGTCCCTCGATGCTTTGGGCGCGGTTGGTTCCCTTGAAACCCAGCTCCTGCGATTTCCTAAGTACACCTGTGGTTTGGTTCTATCGGAAGAAGACGTGGGTGCTTCTTTCACAATGTGAGCCAGTTATCTGTGGCTTTTCTGCACAACTTATACACGATCATTGCATTTTAGTGACACTAACATTACCAAATTTCAATGCTAGGGAAAATGCCGACGTTCTCACAGCAACTTATCATCAGAAGTTAGACGAGACGACGTCCATCGCTGCCAAGGTGCAACGTGTTCTGTCTTCCAACGACAGCACTCTTACGGCGGGTTTTTCTCATTCTCTGGATCCGAACACAACGGTGAAGGCCAAGCTTGGCAGTGATGGAGCGGTGAGCGTCCTGCTCCGGTACGGCCCCAAGCCCAAGCGCTACGTCGCCTTCTCCGCCGAGTCCAATTCCCAAGCGCCTCAAAAGGATACCAAGTTTGGTCTGTGTGTCGCGCTAGGGGCGTGAGTGCGTGCCCTCACTAGTTTAGGTCATTGATTTTTGGTGGTAGCATGTGATACAGTATGTGCTGGTGGATGAAGTTGTTGGAATTTTGCTAGTAGGCCTTTGACCCAAAGCCCAACTAAAATTCTGAAATTCTCTTGGCCCATTCATGCACACATGTGAGTGGAGTGAGTGAGGCTAAAGTTTAGTTCCACCCCGGAAGTTGAGTGAGAGTTGCACCTCCTTATAAGGTGAGCGCACTCGCGCGACTGCTGGCAGCGACGACTTCGCGAACGACGACTTCTTCCCCGACCTCGGCAACCTCGTCCTCGACGACATGGGCGACAACGTCAACTCCGGCGGTGTTGCACCCGCTGCACCGTATGTTATTCTATCCTTATTGTTCGAGATCATGGTAGAATTCATGCTTCTAGTATGTGCCCTAGATGTGATATGTTCATCTGCTATGCTAGTTCGCATGATTAGTTTAATATCCGCTGCTGTGGTCATGATTTATCTTCTGTTTATTCGGATTAAATCTCGTAGTAATTTGCTCATATTTCCAACAATCCAAAAACCTGATTATAGGCAATTTACTCCGAGTGGTTTTGCTGCGCATCTGAAGCCGCCTGCCTTTAAGGGGGCGCAATATAAGAGGTGGCGCACGAGAGCAGTCTACTGGTTTCAGACCATGGGCTGCTATGATGCCACCAAGGGCAAGCCTGAGGGCGATCTTAATCCAGCACAGCTGGAAGCTTTTGAGAAGATCGATACCCTCTTTAAAGGCGCTCTTCTGAGTGTTCTTGATGACTCCATTGTGGATTCGTATATGTCGTTTGACAACGGCAAGGACATGTGGGCTGCGCTCGAGGCCAAGTTTGGTGCCTCGGACGCCGGCAGCGAGTTGTACGTCATGGAGCAATTCTATGACTACAAGATGACTGATGAGCGCCCTGTTGTACAGCAGGCTCATGAGATACAGTCGCTCGCAAAAGAACTTGAGTACTTCAAGTGTGTGTTGCCGGACAAATTTGTTGCCGGAGGCATCATTGCCAAGCTTCCACCTTCGTGGAACAATTTTGCTACTTCCCTGAAACACAAGAGACAGGAGTTTTCCGTTGCAGATCTCATTGGTACTCTTGATGTTGAAGAGAAGGCGAGAGCAAAGGATACACGTGCTCGAGTTGCTGAGGGAGGTTCTAGTGCCCACATGGTACAGAAGAAGAACTCCCAGCCCAACAAGTTCAAAAACAATAAGAACAAAACTCAGGGCAAAGGCAAGTTTGATACAAAGAACAAGCCATCACATTCTACCAACTTCAAGAAGAATTCTCATAAGAAGGGAAAGGGACTTTGCCATGTCTGCGGTGATCCTAATCACTGGGCTCCGAAGTGTCCTAACCTCTTTGAGGAGCGCGAACATGAGAAGAGCGGCAAGTCTGCTAATGTTGTCATCGGTGATACTGATATGAAGGAATCAGGGTACGGTATTTTTCCAACCATCCTTTCAGTATTTCAATCCCCTGATTGGTTAATTGACACCGGTGCCAATGTACATGTTTGTGCTGACGCCTCCATGTTTTCTTCTTACCAGGCAACAGGGACTTCACCCGTGCTGATGGGGAACGGGTCACATGCCATCGTTCGAGGTGTTGGTACGGTCGATCTGAAGTTTACTTCGGGGAAGACTGTGCGTCTGAAGAACGTTCATCATGTGCCATCCATCAATAAAAATCTCGTTAGCGGTTCCCGTTTATGTCGAGATGGTTTTAAGTTGGTTTTCGAATCCAATAAAGTTGTAATCTCTAAGTGTGGACAATTTGTTGGAAAAGGCTATGAGTGCGGAGGCTTGTTCCGCCTATTTTTGTCACATATTTGCACTAAAGTTATTAATAATGTTTGCCACAATAATGAGTCTGATATTTGGCATTCACGACTCTGTCATATTAACTTTGGTTGCATGACGCGGTTAGCCAATATGAATTTAATTCCGAAAATCTCTACTGTCAAAGGCTCCAAGTGCCAAGTATGTGTGCAAGCTAAGCAACCTCGCAAGTCCCATAAGACTACAGAGGCAAGAGACTTGGCGCCACTTGAGCTTATACATTCTGATCTTTGTGAGATGAATGGCGTGTTGACAAAAGGTGGAAAGAGATACTTCATGACGTTGATTGATGACTCCACTAGATATTGTTATGTGTATCTTCTGAAATCAAAAGATGAGGCTTTGACTTTCTTTAAAAACTATAAAGCTGAGGCAGAGAACCAACTTGATCGAAAAATTAAACGGCTTAGGTCCGATCGTGGTGGAGAGTATTTTTCCAATGAATTTGATCTGTTTTGTGCGGAACATGGTATAATCCATGAGAGGATGCCTCCCTACTCACCCCAGTCAAATGGGGTAGCTGAAAGAAAGAACCGAACTCTAACTAATATGGTTAACACCATGTTAGACACTTCGGGTTTATCCAAGGAATGGTGGGGGGAGGCGCTAATGACTGCGTGTCGTGTCCTAAACCGAGTTCCCACAAAGCATAAGACCATGACTCCATTTGAGGAATGGGAAAGGAAAAGGTTGAAACTCTCTTACCTACGTACTTGGGGTTGTTTGGCGAAAGTCAATATACCAATTCCCAAGAAGCGCAAGCTTGGACCAAAAACCGTGGATTGTGTTCTTCTGGGCTATGCTTTTCATAGCATCGGCTATAGATTTTTGATAATAAAATATGAGGTATCCGGCATGCATGTTGGTACGATTATGGAATCAAATGATGCAACTTTCTTTGAGGACATATTTCCTATGAAGGATATGCCGAGTTCATCAAATCAGGATATACTTACTCCATCTAGTGAGGAATTCACTGTAATTCCTGAACCCACCATTGCGATGGAACACGTTGAGAATCCTGTTGAGGATAACAATGGAACTCCTATGAGGAGTAAGAGACAAAGGACTGCAAAGTCTTTTGGTGATGATTTCATTGTGTACCTCGTGGATGACACACCCAGGACTATTTCAGAAGCCTATGCATCTCCTGATGCTGACTACTGGAAGGAAGCTGTACGTAGCGAGATGGATTCCATCTTAGCTAACGGTACCTGGGAGATCACTGACCGTCCTTATGGGTGCAAACCTGTAGGATGTAAGTGGGTGTTCAAGAAGAAGCTTAGACCTGATGGTACGATTGAAAAGTACAAGGCACGGCTTGTGGCCAAGGGTTATACCCAGAAAGAAGGTGAAGACTTCTTTGATACTTACTTACCCGTGGCTAGACTAACCACAATTCGGGTGCTACTATCACTGGCTGCCTCACATGGTCTTCTCGTTCATCAAATGGACGTTAAGACGGCTTTCCTCAATGGAGAGTTGAAGGAGGAAATTTACATGGATCAGCCAGATGGTTTTGTAGTACCTGGTCAAGAAGGAAAGGTGTGCAAGTTATTAAAGTCTTTATATGGCCTTAAACAAGCTCCTAAGGAGTGGCATGAGAAGTTCGAAAGAACATTAACTGCTGTCGGCTTTGTAGTAAACGATGGTGACAAGTGCGTGTACTATCGCTATGGTGGGGGCGAAGGAGTTATTCTTTGTCTGTATGTCAACGACATATTGATATTTGGAACCAAACTTGATTTAATCAAGGAGGTTAAGGATTTCTTATCTCGCTATTTTGAGATGAAGGATCTAGGAGTAGCTGATGTTATCTTAGACATCAAGCTGTTGAGAGATGAGAATGGTGGGATCACACTGCTTCAGTCTCATTATGTGGAAAAGGTCTTGAGTCGTTTTGGGTATAGTGACTGCACGCCTTCTCCAACTCCATATGATGCTAGTGTGTTGCTTCGAAAGAATCAACGGATTGCTAGAGATCAACTGAAGTATTCTCAGATTATTGGCTCGCCTATGTATTTGGCGAGTGCTACGAGGCCTGACATCTCTTTTGCTGTGAGCAAGCTGAGTCGGTTTGTGTCAAAACCGGGAGATGATCATTGGCATGCACTTGAGAGAGTTATGCGCTATTTGAAAGGCACCGCGAGCTATGGGATTCACTACACCGGGTATCCAAGGGTACTGGAGGGTTATAGTGACTCAAACTGGATATCTGATGCTGATGAGATTAAGGCCACAAGTGGTTATATTTTTTCACTTGGTGGTGGCGCTGTTTCTTGGAAGTCTTGCAAGCAGACCATCTTAACGAGGTCAACTATGGAAGCAGAACTCACAGCACTAGACACTGCCACTATTGAAGCAGAGTGGCTTCGTGAACTCTTGATGGACTTACCTATGGTTGAAAAACCAATACCCCCTATCCTGATGAACTGTGATAATCAAACTGTGATCGTCAAGATAAACAGTTCTAAGGACAATATGAAGTCCTCAAGGCATGTGAAGAGGAGACTAAAATCTGTCAAAAAATTGAGGAACTCCGGAGTTATTATGTTGGATTATATCCAAACGTCGAAAAACTTGGCAGATCCCTTCACAAAGGGTCTATCACGTAATGTGATAGATAATGCATCGATGGAGATGGGTTTGAGACCCACCGCATGAGTTGTCCATAGTGGTAAACCACTCTATGTGATCGGAGATCCCGTGAAGTAGAAGTGGGAGACAAGCTGTTGGTCGGCTGGGAGGAGAGTGTCCCTATATTAATTATCCCACTCCGTGAAGATGCAATACTCTCCTGATCTGCATGGCAGGTTGATACTTATCTTAATGTGTTCCAAGTGGCTTATTCGGGTAAGCAGAGATGTTGTCCTGCAGAACATCTTCTGAGGAACACACCTATATGAATTTGACTGTTAACGTCGCAGTCTGTGAGAATTGGGTGTTCTCTAATAAATTCATGAAATGCCCTGGAGTATGACGTATACGCTCCACCCGCGGGGAAGCCTTGCGGTAGCCCAGTATCGGTCAAGAATTTGTGTGAAACTAGTTTCACAGAAAACTTGTAGTTCAAGGCATAGTCCACTATTCAAGTTGTGATCTAGTGTAGCATAAATTTCTAAGTGGAACTTCAACTTCACAGTCTCCAGTAAGCACCGATATATAAAACAATGTTTTGGAACTAAATGATGAGATGTGCCAATGAGACTTTGTGGGGGATTGTTGGAATTTTGCTAGTAGGCCATTGGCCCAAAGCCCAACTAAAATTCTGAAATTCTCTTGGCCCATTCATGCACACATGTGAGTGGAGTGAGTGAGGCTAAAGTTTAGTCCCACCCCGGAAGTTGAGAGAGAGTTGCACCTCCTTATAAGGTGAGCTCTTCTACCACTTGTATGAGCATGAGAAGAGGAGACCTACACGCGCGCTCCTCCTCCTTGCTCGCCTCGCCACGCCACGCCACGCCTCGTCATGACGCGCCGCGGGTTGCGGGATTGAGCCAAGCCGAGGACAGAGCTATGCACGTTGTCTATTTTTTTGCTGCATGGGAAAATTAATGAGTCATTAATTAATAATTAACGGACGCGTTAATTATTGAACCGTTTCCGATTCTTTTGGATTGTGATGACTCGGACGTGGGGTTTACTCCCATGACCTACCCGCCCCGCACTATATAGTCAGGCAGACGTCTACCCTAGCCGCCGCCGCTTCGTATGGTTTCTCACCACCGTTCCAGATCATTGCGCCGCCAAGCAAGTCTTCTCCATCCCTCCTTCCGGCGTGCACCGCGAGAAGGGACAGCAGGCCTCCGGAACCCCGCCTCTCGTGATCCTGTACGGGAGAGGGGCGATCAGGATTTTGGGGAGCGCACTCGCGCGACTGCTGGCAGCGACGACTTCGCGAACGACGACTTCTTCCCCGACCTCGGCAACCTCGTCCTCGACGACGTGGGCGACAACGTCAACGCCGGCGGTGTTGCACCTGCTGCACCGTATGTGATTCTATCCTTACTGTTCGAAATCGTGGTAGAATTCAAGCTTCTAGTATGTGCCCTAAATTCCGAAATGTTCATCTGCTATGCTAGTTCGCATGATTAGTTTAATCTCCGCTGCTGTGGTCATGATTTATCTTCTGTTTATTTGGATTAAATCTCGTAGTAATTTGCTCATATTTCCAACAATCCAAAAACCTGATTATAGGCAATTTACTCCGAGTGGTTTTGCTGCGCATCTGAAGCCGCCTGCCTTTAAGGGGGCGCAATATAAGAGGTGGCGCACGAGAGCAGTCTACTGGTTTCAGACCATGGGCTGCTATGATGCCACCAAGGGCAAGCCTGAGGGCGATCTTAATCCAGCACAGCTGGAAGCTTTTGAGAAGATCGATACCCTCTTTAAAGGCGCTCTTCTGAGTGTTCTTGATGACTCCATTGTGGATTCGTATATGTCGTTTGACAACGGCAAGGACATGTGGGCTGCGCTCGAGGCCAAGTTTGGTGCCTCGGACGCCGGCAGCGAGTTGTACGTCATGGAGCAATTCTATGACTACAAGATGACTGATGAGCGCCCTGTTGTACAGCAGGCTCATGAGATACAGTCGCTCGCAAAAGAACTTGAGTACTTCAAGTGTGTGTTGCCGGACAAATTTGTTGCCGGAGGCATCATTGCCAAGCTTCCACCTTCGTGGAACAATTTTGCTACTTCCCTGAAACACAAGAGACAGGAGTTTTCCGTTGCAGATCTCATTGGTACTCTTGATGTTGAAGAGAAGGCGAGAGCAAAGGATACACGTGCTCGAGTTGCTGAGGGAGGTTCTAGTGCCCACATGGTACAGAAGAAGAACTCCCAGCCCAACAAGTTCAAAAACAATAAGAACAAAACTCAGGGCAAAGGCAAGTTTGATACAAAGAACAAGCCATCACATTCTACCAACTTCAAGAAGAATTCTCATAAGAAGGGGAAGGGACTTTGCCATGTCTGCGGTGATCGTAATCACTGGGCTCCGAAGTGTCCTAACCGCTTTGAGGAGCGCGAACATGAGAAGAGCGGCAAGTCTGCTAATGTTGTCATCGGTGATACTGATATGAAGGAATCAGGGTACGGTATTTTTCCTACCATCCTTTCAGTATTTCAATCCCCTGATTGGTTAATTGACACCGGTACCAATGTACATGTTTGTGCTGACGCCTCCATGTTTTCTTCTTACCAGGCAACAGGGACTTCACCCGTGCTGATGGGGAACGGGTCACATGCCATCGTTCGAGGTGTTGGTACGGTCGATCTGAAGTTTACTTCGGGGAAGACTGTGCGTCTGAAGAACATTCATCATGTTCCCTCCATCAATAAAAATCTCGTTAGCGGTTCCCGTTTATGTCGAGATGGTTTTAAGTTGGTTTTCGAATCCAATAAAGTTGTAATCTCTAAGTGTGGACAATTTGTTGGAAAAGGCTATGAGTGCGGAGGCTTGTTCCGCCTATCTTTGTCACATATTTGCACTAAAGTTATTAATAATGTTTGCCACAATAATGGGTTTGATATTTGGCATTCACAACTCTGTCATATTAACTTTGGTTGCATGACGCGGTTAGCCAATATGAATTTAATTCCGAAAATCTCTACTGTCAAAGGCTCCAAGTGCCAAGTATGTGTGCAAGCTAAGCAACCTCGCAAGTCCCATAAGACTGCAGAGGCAAGAGACTTGGCGCCACTTGAGCTTATACATTCTGATCTTTGTGAGATGAATGGCGTGTTGACAAAAGGTGGAAAGAGATACTTCATGACGTTGATTGATGACTCCACTAGATATTGTTATGTGTATCTTCTGAAATCAAAAGATGAGGCTTTGACTTTGTTTAAAAATTATAAAGCTGAGGCAGAGAACGAACTTGATCGAAAAATTAAACGGCTTAGGTCCGATCGTGGTGGAGAGTATTTTTCCAATGAATTTGATCTGTTTTGTGCGGAACATGGTATAATCCATGAGAGGACGCCTCCCTACTCACCCCAGTCAAATGGGGTAGCCGAAAGAAAGAACCGAACTCTAACTGATATGGTTAACACCATGTTAGACACTTCGGGTCTATCCAAGGAATGGTGGGGGGAGGCGCTAATGACTACGTGTCATGTCCTAAACCGAGTTCCCACAAAGCATAAGACCATGACTCCATTTGAGGAATGGGAAAGGAAAATGTTGAAACTCTCTTACCTACGTACTTGGGGTTGTTTGGCGGAAGTCAATATACCAATTCCCAAGAAGCGCAAGCTTGGACCAAAAACCGTGGATTGTGTTCTTCTGGGCTATGCTTTTCATAGCATCGGCTATAGATTTTTGATAATAAAATCTGAGGTATCTGACATGCATGTTGGTACGATTATGGAATCAAATGATGCAACTTTCTTTGAGGACATATTTCCTATGAAGGATATGTCGAGTTCATCAAATCAGGAGATACCTACTCCATCTAGTGAGGAATTCACTGTAATTCCTGAACACACCATTGCGATGGAACACGTTGAGAATCCTGTTGAGGGTAACAATGGAACTCCTATGAGGAGCAAGAGACAGAGGACTGCAAAGTTTTTTGGTGATGATTTCATTGTGTACCTCGTGGATGACAAACCCAGGACTATTTCAAAAGCCTGTGCATCTCCTGATGCTGACTACTGGAAGGAAGCTGTACGTAGCGAGATGGATTCCATCTTAGCTAACGGTACCTGGGAGATCACTGACCGTCCTTATGGGTGCAAACCTGTAGGATGTAAGTGGGTGTTCAAGAAGAAGCTTAGACCTGATGGTACGATTGAATAGTACAAGGCACGGCTTGTGGCCAAGGGTTATACCCAGAAAGAAGGTGAAGACTTCTTTGATACTTACTCACCCGTGGCTAGACTGACCACAATTCGGGTGCTACTATCACTGGCTGCCTCACATGGTCTTCTCGTTCATCAAATGGACGTTAAGACGGCTTTCCTCAATGGAGAGTTGAAGGAGGAAATTTACATGGATCAGCCAGATGGTTTTGCAGTACCTGGTCAAGAAGGAAAGGTGTGCAAGTTATTAAAGTCTTTATATGGCCTTAAACAAGCTTCTAAGGAGTGGCATGAGAAGTTCGAAAGAACATTAACTGCTGCCGGCTTTGTAGTAAACGATGGTGACAAGTGCGTGTACTATCGCTATGGTGGGGCGAAGGAGTTATTCTTTGTCTGTATGTCGACAACATATTGATCTTTGAAACCAAACTTGATTTAATCAAGGAGGTTAAGGATTTCTTATCTCGCTGTTTTGAGATGAAGGATCTAGGAGTAGCTGATGTTATCTTAAACATCAAGCTGTTGAGAGATGAGAATGGTGGGATCACACTACTTCAGTCTCATTATGTGGAAAAGGTCTTCAGTCGTTTTGGGTATAGCGACTGCACGCCTTCTCCAACTCCATATGATGCTAGTGTGTTGCTTCGAAAGAATCGACGGATTGCTAGAGATCAACTGAGGTATTCTCAGATTATTGGCTCGCTTATGTATTTGGCGAGTGCCACGAGGCCTGACATCTCTTTTGCTGTGAGCAAGCTGAGTCAGTTTGTGTAAAAACCGGGAGATGATCATTGGCATGCGCTTGAGAGAGTTATGCGCTATTTGAAAGGCACCGTGAGCTATGGGATTCACTACACCGGGTATCCAAGGGTACTGGAGGGTTATAGTGACTCAAACTGGATATCTGATGCTGATGAGATTAAGGCCATAAGTGGTTATGTTTTTTCACTTGGTGGTGGCGCTGTTTCTTGGAAGTCTTGCAAGCAGACCATCTTAACGAGGTCAACTATGGAAGCAGAACTCACAGCACTAGACACTGTCATTGTTGAAGCAGAGTGGCTTCGTGAACTCTTGATGGACTTGCCTATGGTTGAAAAACCAATACCCCCTATCCTGATGAACTGTGATAATCAAACTGTGATCGTCAAGATAAACAGTTCTAAGGACAATATGAAGTCCTCAAGGCATGTGAAGAGGAGACTAAAATCTGTCAGAAAATTGAGGAACTCCGGAGTTATTACGTTGGATTATATCCAAACGTCGAAAAACTTGGCAGATCCCTTCACAAAGGGTCTATCACGTAATGTGATAGATAATCCATCGATGGAGATGGGTTTGAGACCCACCGCATGAGTTGTCCATAGTGGTAAACCACTCTATGTGATCAGAGATCCCGTGAAGTAGAAGTGGGAGACAAGCTGTTGGTCAGCTGGGAGGAGAGTATCCCTATATTAATTATCCCACTCCGTGAAGATGCAATACTCTCCTGATCTTCATGGCAGGTTGATACTTATCTTAATGTGTTCCAAGTGGCTTATTCGGGTAAGCAGAGATGTTGTCCTGCAGAACATCTTCTGAGGAACACACCTATATGAATTTGACTGTTAACGTCGCAGTCTGTGAGAATTGGGTGTTATCTAATAAATTCATGAAATGCCCTGGAGTATGACGTATACGCTCCACCCGCGGGGAAGCCTTGCGGTAGCCCAGTATCGGTCAAGAATTTGTGTGAAACTAGTTTCACAGAAAACTTGTAGTTCAAGGCATAGTCCACTATTCAAGTTGTGATCTAGTGTAGCATAAATTTCTAAGTGGAACTTCAACTTCACAGTCTCCAGTAAGCACCGATATATAAAACAATGTTTTGGAACTAAATGATGAGATGTGCCAATGAGACTTTGTGGGGGATTGTTGGAATTTTGCTAGTAGGCCATTGGCCCAAAGCCCAACTAAAATTCTGAAATTCTCTTGGCCCATTCATGCACACATGTGAGTGGAGTGAGTGAGGCTAAAGTTTAGTCCCACCCCGGAAGTTGAGAGAGAGTTGCACCTCCTTATAAGGTGAGCTCTTCTACCACTTGTATGAGCATGAGAAGAGGAGACCTACACGCGCGCTCCTCCTCCTCGCTCACCACGCCACGCCACGCCTCGTGACGACGTGTCGCGGGTTGCGGGATTGAGCCGAGCCGAGGACAGAGCTATGCACGTTGTCTATATTTTTGCTGCATGGGAAAATTAATGAGTCATTAATTAATAATTAACGGACGCGTTAATTATTGAACCGTTTCCGATTCTTTTGGATCGTGACGACTCGGACGTGGGGTTTACTTCCACGACCTACCCGGCCCGCACTATATAGTCAGGCAGACGTCTACCCTAGCCGCCGCCGCTTCGTATGGTTTCTCACCACCGTTCCAGATCATTGCGCCGCCAAGCAAGTCTTCTCCATCCCTCCTTCCGGCGTGCACCACAAGAAGGGACAGCAGGCCTCCGGAACCCCGCCTCTCGTGATCCTGTACGGGAAAGGGGCGATCAGGTTTTTGGGGAGCGCACTCGCGCGACTGCTGGCTGCGACGACTTCGCGAACGACGACTTCTTCCCCGACCTCGGCAACCTCGTCCTCGACGACATGGGCGACAACGTCAACGCCGGCGGTGTTGCACCCGCTGCACCGTATGTTATTCTATCCTTACTGTTCGAGATCATGGTAGAATTCATGCTTCTAGTATGTCTCCTAGATGTGATATGTCCATCTGCTATGCTAGTTCGCATGATTAGTTTAATCTCTGCTGATGTGGTCATAATTTATCTTCTGTTTATTCGGATTAAATCTCGTAGTAATTTGCTCATATTTCCAACAGAAGTCTCATGAGCTGCTACTCATGCGTTGATTTCTGGTCTCTTATGATGTTGAATTGCCTGTAATGTTCATCGGCTGAATACTGCAATTCATCTTGGTAAGGCCAGATTTTGTCAATAGATATGCATCGTGTTGCAAGATCCTTTCATCTTTCTTTTTTTCCCCTCATTGCTTGCGCTGTTTTCAAGATTAGTGTTTTCCGGATAAACCTTGAAATGTTCCACCATGGTTGTGTAGAACGGCTTTCCCTGGTAGATTTCTTTTGACGGCAGCAACTTTTGTGCTGTTGTAGTTCAACGCTAAAGCTTCTTTATGTGTATTTCTTATATTCAGAAAGCGGCTGTTGGACCGCTGGTTGATCAGCATCAATTCAATTCAATTGCTCCAGCAATTTTACAATCAAAATAAGGTCCTGAGCCTCGCCCTGCTCCTCTTCCACACAACCATAAGTTGTCGCGGCCCCTCGCAGCACACTGCTGGGTCTTTTCAGCCACACCTGCCACAACAAAGGGATTTACTTGGAATGCTTTTTTAGGGGTATTTACTTGGAATACTTACGGCCAGTTCTTTTGGCGGCTTATTTTATAAGCCGCCTCCTCCTCAACTTTTTCTATAAGCTATCTCCCTTATTTATTGGGGCTTCTGAACTAGTTATGAGATAACTAATATAAAAGTCTCAAAAAAATCAGCCGTCAGCACTTCGGTTTTACGGTTGCTAGCACCGGCCTGTTGACTGGCGTTGTATAGGTCACTCCTAATTAAGGAAGTTGGACGGCGTTGTGTAAGGCCAGGAACCTCCTATATTTGCGTCATTTAGGAGCCCGCCTACTAGGGCGACTGGGCCCAAAAAGTCCAAGCAAAGGCCAGGCTCCATAGAGCCCTTTATTTTTTTCAGAGAAAATACTATTTCTATGCCTAAACAAAATTCTGAAAAAAGCAAGCATGTAGATTTATAGTTGTAGTATACATGTATAAAATTTCATGAACATACATATTCATACATGATCTACACAAAAAGACAAATACACAGATTAAAATAGGCTTTTTCTTTGTTGTACCTGGGTCAGATATTTGTCAAATTAGTTGATGAAAATTTATGCAAACTTGAAGAATATACATATGTATTTTTAGAAAAAAAATGACATTTTGGGAACTTCTAAATATATTTTGATTCTTTTTTGAAAAACGAGCTCCATGGAGCCTGGTCATTGCAACGCCGCTCTGGACTGGGCTGTCCTAGTAGGGCGAAGCGAGTTGGGTGTGTGCGACATAAAACAATAGCCACTACAACTACTGACTGCTAATACCCCTCCAAAAAAAACTTACTGACTGCTAGTGACCAATTGAAGCGTGAAATATTTAAGACCATTAAAGCGTCAAAATTCGAAACATTTCCTAAACATTGTAGAAAATTTCAAAATGCCGAATACTTTAAAGCACAAAGAATATTATAAATTATAAAACAAATATGAAAATGTGAACATTTTTTGAAAAACACAAACAATTTATGCATACATGAACAATTTCTAAACATTTGAACATTTTATGAAAAACAAGAACAATTTTCAGATTCTTAAATTTTCTCGAAACCATGAACAATTTTGAAATTCTCAGATATTTTTTCAATTGTGAACAAAGTTTGAAAATCAAGATCTTTTATAAATTCCGAAATAAATTGAAACCACAGAAGTTTTATAAATCCCATTTTTTATATTTTTGAACAAATTTAGAAAAATAAGAACATTTTCAGAAATTATAAACAATTTTTGAAAACATGAATATTTTTAAAATCCTGAATTGTTTTTGAAATGAAATCTTTTTCTAAATTGGCGAACAAGTTTTGAAAAAGATAACATTTTTTAAATTCCGAATTCAATTTTCTTAAACTTGAATTCAAATTGGAAAAATAATATAAACTTGAAAAGGGAAAAAGAAAAGAAAAAAAGGAAAAAGAAGAAGAAAATACAAGGGGAAAAAGCCAAAAAAACAGTTAAAACGAGTGAACAAAACTGGGATCTAGTAGCACGTTAATGCTGATAAAAATGGGACACCTCATGTCATTCGCTCGCACTTCTCCCTGTGTGTTTTAGCAACAGTTTATTGTAGTAAGTGTCATATAGGATATTTCATAAGTCCACTCCTACTGTTGAGGTAATTATTGTAACACGTTGTCCTCCAAACGCAACCGCAACCCACAAACCACAACCCTTAGGCCCAACTACAATGGGCCGAACTAAATGGACACGAAATGTGTCCGTTTAGGTGGCCGAACGGACAAGCTTCGGGTCCATGTCCACCCTTCCCTGTTCAGTATGTCCAACGGGGCTACTTATCATTTTTGTCATTCTATAAAATCCCAATTGAAATGAATAAAATATTGCACATGTTTAAACAAATAATTCACATAGTTTATAATCGAATAAATAAAAATCTCATAGTTTACAACCAAATGAATTTAAAATTGTAGAAAATAAATTGGAAGAAAATGAGAAGATATGACTATTTGTTTCCTATGTGAGTCCTCGATGCTCAACCGAATCCAAGAAAACTAATGATTTTTATCTCACAAGATGTATTAAATGAGAGTACTTTTAGATACAACTCTAAAATATAATCACATAGTTGAAATTGTATCCAAACACACATTTAATGTCTATGATATAGCTTAAGATATAGGCCAGAGAAATGCCTAAAGAGATGAGAGCCAGTTGCTAGATCTATCTTTCTATGATAACCCATAAGTATAAGGGATCGCAACAGTTTTCGAGGGTAGAGTATTCAACCCAAATTTATTGATTCGACACAAGGGGAGCCAAAGAATATTCTCAAGTATTAGCAGCTGAGTTGTCAATTCAACCACACCTAGAAACTTAGTATTTGCAGCAAAGTGTTTAGTAGCAAAGTAATGTGATAGTAGTGGTAACGATAGCAAAATGTAATGATAGCAAAAGTAATGTTTTTGGTATTTTGTAATGATGATAGCAATAGCAACGGAAAAGTAAATAAGCGAAGAACAATATATGGAAAGCTCGTAGGCAATGGATCAGTGATAAAGAATTATGCCGTATGCGGTTCATGATGTAACAGTCATAACCTAAGGTGACACAGAACTAGCTCCAATTCATCAATGTAATGTAGGCATGTATTCCGAATATAGTCATACGTGCTTATGGAAAAGAACTTGCATGACATCTTTTGTCCTACCCTCCCGTGGCAGCGGGGTCCTAGCGGAAACTAAGGGATATTAAGGCCTCCTTTTAATAGAGTACCGGACCAAAGCATTAACACATAGTGAATACATGAACTCCTCAAACTACGATCATCACCGGTAAGTATCTCGATTATTGTCACTTCGGGGTTAACGGATCATAACACATAATAGGTGACTATAGACTTGCAAGATAGGATCAAGAACTCTCATATATTGATGAAAACATAATACGTTCAGATCTGAAATCATGGCACTCGGACCCTAGTGACAAGCATTAAGCATAGCAAAGTCATAGCAATATGGAGGATGGTTGATGATGAAGATGGCGACGGATTCCCCTCTCCGAAGCCCCGAACGGACTCCAGATTAGCCCTCCCGAGGGGTTTTAGGGCTTGGCGGCGGCTCCGTATCATAAAACGTGATGAATCCTTCTCCTTGATTTTTTTTCTCCCCGAAAGCAAATATATAGAGTTGGAGTTGAGGTCGGAGGAGCTCCAGGGGGCCCACGAGATAGGGGGGGCGCGCCCTGGGGGGCAGGCGCGCCCTGGGGGGGTAGGCGCGCCCTGGGGGGGCAGGCGCGCCTCCCACTCTCGTGGCTAGGGTGTGGGCTCCCTGGTCTTCATCTTTTGCAAGGATTTTTTATTATTTCCAAATAGACGTTCCGTGAAGTTTCAGGTCATTCCGAGAACTTTTGTTTCTGCACATAAATAACACCATGGCAATTCTGCTGAAAACAGCGTCAGTCCGGGTTAGTTACATTCAAATCATGCAAATTAGAGTCCAAAACAAGGACAGAAGTGTTTGGAAAAATAGATACGACAGAGACGTATCATTCTACCACATAATCATAGTCAATCTAAAAGCACATCCATAAAATAATTGATGGATCTACATACTATGTCATTAGTGCTTTCACCCATGAGTCTGGCGGCGTAAATAGTAAAATCAAATAAAGTAGCAAAACAATCTTTAAAAATCTGCTTTTTTTGGTATCAAGGTGGTGCTTCTTGAGTACCGGTCTCGAGCTTAGGAGGTAAAAACCTTAGGCCTTACCCGGGTGGACCTGGCAATGGGATGTTTTTGCATCGTTACCTTGTTAAAGACATTGCTCAGATATGCGCGGACTCGTTCTTCAGGGTGAAAACCTAGAATTAGCCTCTTGTGGCTTGATCGTGTGATCACGACGCTTGAGCACCGTTTCCTTTATGAAGGCACTGTTGTTGAAGACCATCATTGTCCTTGTGATGTCAAGAGATGGTTGGTGCTGATATGGTCATTGTTGTAGTTTGCCGACCGCCGTTTGGGTCATTTTGGAGACTTTTTTTCCTCGCTTAGAGCAGATTAGAAAAAATAGCAAAAATATGATGAAAGATATTTAAATGTCCATAGTATGTCGGAAAGACAAGATTTTGAGTTGAAGTCACATTTTTTTATTTGTTATTTGTGCCTTTTACAAAAAAATTGGTCTCACATGAAAGTAGTGTATTTGTTTAATTATGATAGATCCCACATATGAGTAAATTATATTTGTTTATATATCTCTTGAAAGGTTGCTAGTTCCACATGTGAGGATGCGTGTATTTGTTTATTTGGAAACGATGTTGGACCCATATGTGAACTAGCCAACAACTTCAATATTTATAAGTAGAAAAGAAATTTGAGGAGTTAAAAACCGCAAACCTAATCGAACTCTCAAACTTAGGTGCTCAAATGAACTAGAGCCCACATGAAAGCCTCTCTCCCTCATCTTATTCCTTCTTCCTTCTTCTTTCTTTCACGCGACCAACTACGACTTTTTGGCATTAGATGATTATTCACATGAGCTGGCTAGTACCTAGGATAGATGGTCTGCAAAAGTGATTTGACAAAGTCTCGCCATGCGAGATGTAAGCGGTGCGACAAAGTAGTCGACAAAGTAATTGTAATTCGCCTTCCATGGGCCATGGCTTGGGCGCTTCCTCATCTGAATGGGTTCTTCCCCTCATCATTCTCCTAGTGGTGCGATGTCATCGTCTGGTACGTAAGAAATCATCGGAATCGACGATGGCGGCCAACGACCACTCTTTATGTATGTTTCTTCGTATGCATTGAATTTTTCCTCTCCGTAGGTGTCCTCCACACGTGCTGCAACTTTTCTTGTGGCCGAGGACGATGGGAGGAGTGTCGCCTGGATAGGGATGACGTGGGGGAGCGCCACCGTGGCCGGAGTAAGTGTAAGCGGCGAACACGATGATTAAATTTTCCAGGAGTTAAAGCGGATAAGGGATCGGCTAGGTCTGCTTTACCTCCTCACAACTTTTTTTAAATAGTTAACCGGTTTAGAGGGTTCGGCTAGAGATGGTCTTAGGCAGAATTTTGGTCTTGTATGACTTTGCCCCTTATTGATGTATTTTTTGTGTGTGTGTGCTGGTTGACTGTGTGCATCTTAACTATACAGAAAGGTTAGGTGTGTGCTCATTGTGTTTGTATTTGATGTTGTATTTTGAGTCAATAAGATCCATCTTTTATCAAAGGATGTTTGTCGGACTAGTTTTGTGTGTATAAGTAAAACCCCCGTTGTATGCAGATCAATCAAACAATCAAGCATGGAGAGATGAGAAAACAACAAACATACTCTAAACAGGTTCTCCATGTAAAGAAATATAAGAGCGTTTAGATCACTAAAGAGGGAGTATCTGCTTGTTGATGAAATCAACAGTTAGCTACTTTGTCAATCAGCCAAAACTTGTACTAGATACAATGGTGAGTTAACTGCTTACTTGTCCCAAGGAAATGCCCAATACGCACACAACATGCAACACATAAGAAACATGACACGCAGGCGAATCTTAAAAGCATACAAAGACTAGAAAGCTTGTCACTCAAACATGACAAACATTTTTGTGATATAGCGATCAAAGATCGTCCAGTTAGACCAAATACTATAACTTGATACTCATGCTGCGAAGCTAGTCAATATCCAACTTTGTTTCTCTAAAATAAAAGATGTCGACGCTATTGCTCCTGCTGGCTACCTGGGGATTGTTCTCCTTGTGGTTTTACTTGTTTGCCCAAGTGAAACAAAGTACCCATAATCATATAACCAAGACACCATCTCCCCGCCGTACTCACGTAATTACTGAAGGTTGTTGCTCGATGACATGATCGCCTGCATATCAGAGAGAGAGAGAGATAGATAGATAGATAGATAGATAGATAGATAGAGAGAGAGAGAGAGAGAGAGAGAGTAAAAGTTAGAAACCAAAATTAGAAGGAGAGCGTGTATAACAGCTGGAGAGGGAGTGAGAGAGAGGTGTGCGAGTTTACCAGTGAGGATCATTTGGTCTAGGCTTGACTTGGTGAGAAAGATACTCAAGCAGCTGACCGTTCTCTAAGCTTGTCGACCCACCAACAACATAGTCACGTTCACAGTGAGCGATCAGATCATACAGCTCCTCTTTCCTTGTTTTGATTTTCTCCACGAGACTCGCAGCATCTTTCGTCTCATCAGCGGTGAGCTGCTGCAGCGGGTTTCGCAAAAGTACATCATGAGTTAAAAGAATCCGTGGTTTCCTTGATTTGCAAACAAATTAAAGGCCGGGGAAGCTGGTTTGCTACTCGTTTTGAGTGGCTAGCGTACCCTGATGCGCACCATCCTTGCGCGCCGAACCGCCGGCTGAAGCGCGCGACCAGCGAGCCTCCTCGCCGCGTTGCTTATTAGCGTGGCCGCCATCGCCGGTTTCGCTCCCTTCCGATCCTCGCCTCACCAGTCGACTTCTCTTTCCTGGGATCCTCGCCTCGCCTCCTGTCCGTATTTATGGATTCGGTGTGCTGATTTCCGAGTCAGCGAAGAGCACCTCCTCCGTTTCCTTCTCCTACCTTCCGGTTTCTATCTGCTTCCGCATCCGAATTCCTTTCATATTTCCTTCAGGTTTTATGTAGAATAGAAAATCATTTCTATTTTTTTTAGACGTAGAAAATCCTTTTCAGTTCTAGTGAGCTACGTTAGCAGGCCTGGCCCATATGCTTCTCATGTCTCGAGCAAAAATGACCCAATCCCACCAAGCCCAGTTTTTTGTGCCTAATTTATTTTCGCTCACCAAAAAAAAGTGTTGCTAAAAAATATATCTAAGAAACAACTTAAATAAATGTCGACACATCATGCCAGAGCATCCCCAATAAATCCCCATACAAAACTCCCCCTATAAATGGTTATACAGAGTGCCCAATAATTTAGGAGAGGTTTGCAAGCGTGGTCCTTTAGCAGTCCCTTATACATCTTCCTTACTAATATATGCCCTTTTCGTTTCCTCTTTAAACTAGCATACAAGTACATGTGCATGTCTATTCTAGCAACACAACAATTTAAATAATGTTATTTTTGACACACATATTTGAACATAATTTCAAAACCATAGTTTATGAAATTAGTTTCAAAATTCAAATTGAAAACTAAAAAATCTGGTAAATGGTTCAAAGTAGACATAACAAATGCTCCAAACACGAAAATCAAACATGCAACATATAATTCACCTAAACAAGGCATCAAACATAAAGCATAAACATGAAGATCAATCCTAGAGCATCAATCCCGACTTCCATTACCATTGCCATTCCCACTTCTGTTGCCATTCACGTTGCCGGGTCGACTACCATCTTCGATACTACAATTTGTGCCCTCATCAACTAACGAAACTGCAGCTGGAATGCGTGTCTTGGTAATTTACTGACAATATCCATCCAAGGATAGCAAACGCGTCAAAGATCCAGATGGTGCATAAGAGGAAAATTTACCCATGTTTAGGCCCTTGGATCGAGGCAATACCCTACTTCTTGCTTGTCGTGTTGATGATCTAGGCTCGTATGAGAACTAGGGTTTTGCGTTAACAAGGGGGTCGATCACAAGATCGCTTAGGTGCCGAAGCATGTGATAACTTGCAATAATAAGGTACCTATTCGTCCCTGCTGAGGCAGAAGTAGGGTTACAAGTCCTATGTCGGTCGAGGAGTTGTCCTATGCTACGTTTTGGTAGATAACCGAGGTCGGTTGGTACATGTTGTACGCATATGATCTCTAGCCTAGCTCGTAGAGGTGTCCTCGTCTTGTCCCCCAAGGCGGTGATGCGCTACGGATTGTCAGTGGGCGTCGAGTCGTGGTCTTGGGCCGCATTATTGTCATTGGGCTTCTTCTCTCCTCTATAGCTACACCCGAGGGGGGGCATGGCATCGTCAGTAGCCTCCGAGCTCTTTAAGGTCTTGGCTAGTAATCTTCCGCTTATTTTTGTGGATACAAATGATGTTATTCAGAGGTGAGAACCAGTCGGAGTGTGCCCCATCATTTTGATCAGTAGACTTGCCTTGACGGGCTCACAAGTACATGTAATAAGATTATTAGAAATCAATGGTTTTCAGAGACTTCTCATGCGTGACAGAAGATCTTTATATCGTTGTTTGCATGACAGGAGAATTCTGGTGACACACAAACTTAGTCTGTTTGGCAAAGGTCACCTCGTGGCCATATTTTTGGCACATCATAAATTGTGACGAAGCGTCCCATCTCTTGAAGAAGCCCATCAAAATAATTACTCAAAGACAGAAACTATGCAGAGATAAAACTAAGGAAGTAAACGACTTAGAGAAGAAACTAGGCAGATCTGCTAAGAAATATCTATTAGAACAGAACCGACGACAGAAGAATAACTAGGGAGAAATAAAGGCAAACTACACGAGCATATATGCATACAATCTTAAGTACTGCGAGAGAGAATACGAAATCTAACATGGCTGGCAGTACAGAGATAAATGCAATATAGTTGCGAAAAACTGAACACAAGGAACAATCACAAAATAGAGGAATAACTTGAACACAGACAAATATTGAAAGTAATGTGAGTTGAGATGAAACTAGTGGTGCTCAATGGCAACAAGTAATTTGTTCAACCATTTCACGCTTTTTGCCAAAATCTACGTTTGGTTCGACGGACTTGTGATTGAACACAAGAGCAAATCTCTCTTCGTCCTATTCTCCTCGACATGTAGTTCCTCGAACTCCACTCGATTTACTCCCGATGGGTTCTCTAAGACAATCTCCGCACTTTCACCATTTTTAAAATACATGGTAAACATTATTGAAAACATATATATTTCATGTCTACTTTTATCCCATACACATTGTTCATTTTTTATACACCAGGGACATTTTCAAATTTTCAAATACATGTTAATATATTTCTAAATATATGCTTTTATGTCTATCTTTTCCATATACATTCTACATTTTTTATTCATCAGGGACATTACATATATACACGTTGAACATTGTTCAAGTAGATGATTAATATTTCTTTAAACATATATTTTTATGTCTATTTTCTTGCATACACATTGCATGATTTTTATTTATCAGGAAAAACATATACATGTTTAATATTTTTCAAATACATGACTAACATTTTTTCAACATATACTTTTTTATTTCTTATTTTTTTTCATGCACATAGTATAATATTCATATACATTAGAAACATTTTTCTATACACGTTTAACATTTTTCAAATGCAATATTATGTGGATATATCATGAATGTTTCGAAATATAAGCAAAAGTAAGAAATAAAGAAAAATGTGAAGGAAAAAAGGGTACAAAAGAGCACTGGAGGCCTGTGATCCGTGCTGGGCCAGCCCATTATGGCGTCTGCTTGAGGTGAGGCGTGCTACTGTCTTGCATCTCTATCTCTACTACTTGTCTCAAAAAAAAATCTCTATCTCTACTACTACTCCCTCCATTTCTAAATATTTGTCTTTCTAGAGATTTTAACAAGTGACTACATACGGAGCAAAATGAGTGAATCTATACTTTAAAATATGTCTATATACATACGTATGTGATAGTCCATTTGAAATCTCTAAAAGACAAATTTTTAGAAACGGAGGGAGTAATAAACAATCCAACATTATCTTTTCTAAACGCACCCCATAAATGTATCCAGACCCATTCCCATCGTATGATTAGTCCACTAAACTTAATCTAAGGGCTAGACCTAACTTATTTTTTTTTGTGCACTTAGTAATTTACGTTGACTAACCGTGTTTCATCTCTCCACACCCACGCCCACGTCCACACGTCCCTAACCCCTGCAATCACGCAAACAAAAAAAGGAAACTGCCGGCCATCCAAAAACACGGAAACAACCCAGGAATAAAGGAGTCTTCGATCTCGACCGCCGCAACGATGTATTTGTCCAGCGGGGCCGGCGGGGGCGGGGGTGGAGCGACGCTCGCGGAGATGTACATGAGCGCGCCGCAGCTGCTGCTCTTGGCCCGTAACAGCATGGCCATTGTCGACCGGCGACGTCGGTGCTACAGTTATCCCTAAACGTTGGGCGGTGCGACTAATGGTTGGCGACGAAGGCAAGCACCGGCGGCGAGCTCGGGCCGGCGGGGCCTGGCGACGCCTGCGGCATCCCTGGTATGTCGAGGCAGTTTAGTGGAGCTCGCGCTCTGCGGCCATGGCATGGCAACTAACGCGGCGAGGCCCGAGGCCTGGGTGTGCCTCGCGCGACGGCAGGCAGTAGTTGGGACGTTGTGGCGACGGCGGAACTCGTCTATATGCGTTGCTTTGAGGCCGGTGCTCGGCGCCCTGTCAGACCCAGAGGAGTCTAAAGAACAATATTCAGAGAAAAAGGGAGAATTCCACTCAAACTAGCTCGATTTACTGGCTTAATTCGGAGAGTTTTAGTACAAAACAAGAGGGACCTAAGGCCAACCAGGAACACTGGCGGCGGAAGGGGGAAACCCTAACAATTTGCATGCCCTTGAATGAGCAGGAATCCTTGGCTTAATAGCCTTACAAATTGGGGGGAAAGTAAGAAAGTAAAACGAAAAGCAGTGGGACACTGTAAGTCTTTGCCGGAAAGTGAACAGCGACCCGAGCCTTGCTACTAGCCATCCGATGCCACTTCGACGCGATCCAGAGCTTCTCCTTATGCGAAGCGGTACGAGCGAAGGAAGAGTTTCTGATGGGAGATGGACGGCCCGGGATGCTTCGCGCCAACGGCAGGAAATTTAAACTTAGCCGGACTGCTGTTGATTCTTCAGTTGGGTCCTGACAACTCCCCCTGAACGACTTCAGACCAGTCCTCAGGGCTGAAATCCAGGAAATTTTTTTTGTATGAATGTTGCATCCTCCAAGTAGCATCTGTCTCGTCCATGTTACATCATTTGATAAGCCAGCGCACTACTGGTATTTGGATATCTCCTTGAGTTCTGGGAATGAGTTTCCTTTCCAAGAGCTTCTCCAGTTCCAGGAGAATGGTACCATCAGCATTGATGAGTGGCAGTCTGGGGTTTGGAATTGCTTGTGGCCCTAGGTGCTTTTTCAATTAGCTGACATGGAATGTAGGATGCAGTTTGCAATCGTCAGGTAGCAGTAGTTTGTAAGCCACTGGGCCAATTTTCTCTGTTATTCTGAAGGGGCCATAATACTTAGAGTGAAGCTTGAGACAGCGATGGACACTCAAGGTAGTGTGTCTGAAGGGTTGGAGTTTAAGGTACACCATGTCACCCACTTCTAAAGTTCGTTCAGATCTCTTTTTGTTTGCAAAATGCTTCATTCTGGATTGGGCCTTCAGCAGGTTTGCCTTGATCTAAGCTGCTGTTTGTTCAGCAGTGAGGACAGAGGAAAATTCTTGGACATGCTCAGTTGGGTAGAGAGCTGCTTCAGAGATCATGTTAGGAGGCCTGTTATAGAGTGCTTGGAATGGAGTGAGCTGCAGAGCTGCATGATAACTAGTGTTGTACCACCATTCAGCAAGAGAGAGCCAGTTCATCCATTTCTTAGGTTGTAGGAAAGCCATGCATCTTAAATAGTTTTTCAAGCATTGATTGACCCTCTTAGTTTGGCCATCTGATTTAGGGTGGTAAGAAGTGCTCATGTGCAGTTTAATGCCCAGCTTTTTAAACACTGCCTGCCAAAGATTGCTGGTGAAGATGGTATCTCTGTCAGTAACTATAACTGAAGGTAGTCCATGTAACTTGAAGATGTTATCAGTGAATGCTTTGGCCACAGTACTGACAGTGATGGGGTGTTGCATTGGAATAAAATGCCCATATTTGGTGAACCTGTCCACCACAACTAGAATCATGTTTTTGTTTTGAGAGGTTGGAAGGCCTTCAACAAAATCCATGCTAATGTGACACCAAGCAAAGTCTGGGACAGGGAGAGGTTGTAGCAGTCCAGGATACTTGCAGTGCTCTGGTTTGTTGATTTGGCATGTGGGGCATTGTTTAATATAATCCACAATGAATTGCTTCATGCCAGGCCAGTGAAAGGGGATTTTAACTCTTTGGTATGTTGCTCTGTGGCCCGAGTGGCCCCCCAGTTTAGAATTGTGTAGAGCAGACACCAACTGATTTCTGAGGTTGGAATTCTGGCCAATGACTATTCTGTTTTTGTATCTCGAAATTCCCTGCTGAAGAGCATAATTAGGAACAACTGTGGCAGAAGTTGCTAATTGTGCAATAAGGTCCTTGCACCTTTGATCCCGGGTATAACTGGAAATAACTTTAGATACCCTAGCAGGTTTCACTTGAGAAGCAACCAGGGATTGTAACCTGTATTTCACTCTAGATAGAGCATCGACAACTTTATTATTCTTGTCTTGTTTGTATTCACTTTTGAAATTGTAACCCAATAGCTTGACCAGTAACTTGTGTTGAATG
This sequence comes from Triticum urartu, assembly GCF_056163025.1. Lineage (NCBI taxonomy): Eukaryota > Viridiplantae > Streptophyta > Magnoliopsida > Poales > Poaceae > Triticum > Triticum urartu. The sequence continues at coordinate 142,344,404 of NC_141879.1, read as the reverse complement.
CCTTCAGTTAGCTTTTGCTCTTGTATGTATTTTAAACTCTGCTAATCAGTTCTTATAATCAATGACGAAGCCACAAAATAATGTTTCCAATGTTTTAAAGCTTCAATGATGGCCATGGCCTCTTTATCATAAGTTGAAAGGGCAGCAGCTTTAGGGCCAATGGTTTTGCTGAAGTAGGAGATTGGTCTGCCTTCCTGCATGAGCACAGCCCCAATTCCATAAGCACAAGCATCTGTTTCCAGGATAAAAGGTTGAGAGAAATCAGGTAAGGCCATGACAGGAGCTTGGGTCATTTTATGTTTCAATATGTTGAAAGCTTCCTGTTGCTCATGTTGGGTAACGTAGCAGAATTTTAAAATTTTCTACGCATCACCAAGATCAATCTATGGAGTCATCTAGCAACGAGGGAGAGGGGAGTGCATCTACATAGCCATGTAGATCGTGCGCGAAAGTGTTCAAGAGAACGGGGTTGATGGAGTCGTACTCGTCGTGATCCAAATCACCGATGACCTAGCGCCGAACGGACGGCACCTCCGCGTTCAACACACGTATGGTTGGGAAGACGTCTCCTCCAACTTGATCCAGCAAGGGGGAAGGAGAGGTTGATGAAGATCCAGCAGCACGACGGCGTGGTGGTGGAAGCAACGGTGATCTCAGCAGGGCTGCGCCAAGCTCAGGGAGAGGGAGGAGTGTCACGGGAGGGAGAGGGAGGCGCCAGGGGCTAGGGTGCGGCTGCCCTCCCTTCCCCCCACTGTTTATAGGACCCCTAGGGGGGCTCCGGCCCTAGGAGATGCCATCTCCAAGGGGGGCGGCCGCCAAGGGGGGTGGAGTGCCCCCCAAGCCAAGTGGGGCGCCCCCACCCCTAGGGTTTCCAACCCTAGGCGCATGGGAGGCCCATGGGGGGCGCACCAGCCCATATGGGGCTGGTTCCCCTCCCACTTCAGCCCATGGGGCCCTCCAGGATAGGTGGCCCCACCCGGTGGACCATCGGGACCCTTCCGGTGGTCCCGGTACAATACCGATTACCCCGAAAACCTTCCCGATGGCCGAAACTTGACTTCCTATATATAAATCTTCACCTCCGGACCATTCCGGAACTCCTCATGACGTCCAGGATCTCATCCGGGACTCCGAACAACTTTCGGGTTACCGTATACCAATATCTCAACAACCCTAGCGTCACTGAACCTTAAGTGTCGGGGATATACCCCGCGGCGTAAACCGGCCGGAAGTATAACCCGGCCGAACTAGGCGTTTCATTGGTAAACCGCCAGAGGATTGGCGGTTTACGTGATTGGCGGTTTACATGTTTGACGGTTTACGCGTCAGGCAGTTCACGAGCCTGAAGACTCATTGGTGACCCAGCGCGTGTTCCAGATGGATGACAAGGCCCTACGGGTTTGGGAGACACGCAGACATGACCGAGACGACTCTCTGGTTAATAACAAACAGCGGGATCTGGATACCCATGTTGGCTCCCACATGCTCCTCGATGATCTCATCGGATGAACCACGATGCCGGGGATTCGATCAATCCCGTATACAATTCCCTTTGTCAATCGGTACGTTACTTGCCCGAGACTTGATCGTCGGTATCCCAATACCTCGTTCAATCTCGTTACCGGCAAGTCACTTTACTCGTACCGTAATGCATGATCCCGTGATCAACCACTTGGTCACATTGAGCTCATTATGATGATGCATTACCGAGTGGGCCCAGAGATACCTATCCGTCATACGGAGTGACAAATCCCAGTCTCGATTCGTGCCAACCCAACAGGCACTTTCAGAGATACCCGTAGTGTACCTTTATAGTCACCCAGTTACGTTGTGACGTTTGGCACACCCAAAGCACTCCTACGGTATCCGGGAGTTGCACAATCTCATGGTCTAAGGAAATTATACTTGACATTCGGAAAAGCTATAGCAAACGAACTACACGATCTTTGAGCTATGCTTAGGATTGGGTCTTGTCCATCACATCATTCTCCTAATGATGTGATCCCGTTAACAATGAAATCCAATGTCCATAGTCAGGAAACCATGACTATCTTTTGATCAACGGGCTAGTCAACTAGAGGCTCACTAGGGACGTGTTGTGGTCTATGTATTCACACATGTATTACGATTTTCGGATAACACAATTATAGCATGAACAATAGACAATTATCATGAACAAAGAAATATAATAATAACCATTTTATTATTGCCTCTAGGGCATATTTCCAACAGTCTCCCACTTGCACTAGAGTCAATAACCTAGTTACATTGTGATGAATCGAACACCCATGAAGTTCTGGTGTTGATCATGTTTTTGCTCTAGGGAGAGGTTTAGTCAACGGATCTGCCACATTCAGGTCCGTATGTACTTTACAAATATCTATGTCTCCATTTTGAACACTTTCACGAATGGAGTTGAAGCGATGTTTGATATGCCTGGTCTTCCTGTGAAACCTGGGCTCCTTGGCAAGGGCAATAGCTCCGGTGTTGTCACAGAAGAGAGTCATCGGGCCCGACGCATTGGGTATGACTCCTAGGTCGGTATTCTGCTTCACATGTAGATCCCGCCACAACACTTTGCTTTTAACTGCACCAGCTTACTGCCCCACCATTCAAAATATACACGTATCCGGTTTGTGACTTAGAGTCTTCTAGATCTGTGTCGAAGCTAGCATCGACGTAACCCTTTACGACGAGCTCTTCGTCACCTCCATAAACGAGAAACATATCCTTAATCCTCTTTAGGTACTTTAGGATATTCTTGACCGCTGTCCAGTGTTCCATGCCGGGATTACTTTGGTACCTTCCTACCAAACTTACGGCAAGGTTTACATCAGGTCTGGTACACAGCATAGCATACATGATAGACCCTATGGCCGAGGCATAGGGGATGACACTCATCTTTTCTCTATCTTCTGCCGTGGTCAGGCATTGAGCCGTGCTCAATCTCGTACCTTGCAATACAGGCAAGAACCCCTTCTTTGACTGATCTATATTGAACTTCTTCAATATCTTGTCAAGGTACATACTCTGTGAAAGACCAATGAGGCGTCTCGATCTATCTCTATAGATCTTGATGCCTAATATGTAAGCAGCTTCTCCAAGATACTTCATTGAAAAACACTTGTTCAAGTAGGCCTTTATGCTTTCCAAGAATTCTATATCATTTCCCATCAACAGTATGTCATCCACATACAATATGAGAAATGCTACAGAGCTCCCACTCACTTTCTTGTAAATGCAGACTTCTCCATAAGTCTGCGTAAACCCAAATGCTTTGATCATCTCATCAAAACGAATGTTCCAACTCTGAGATGCTTGCACCAGCCCATAAATCGAGCGTTGGAGCTTGCACACCTTGTCAGCATTCTTAGGATCGACAAAACCTTCCGGCTGCATCATATACAATTCTTCCTTAAGGAAACCATTAAGGAATGCCGTTTTGACGTCCATTTGCCATATCTCATAATCATAGAATGCGGCAATTGCTAACATGATTCAGACGGACTTCAGCTTCGCTACGGGTGAGAAAGTCTCATCGTAGTCAACCCCTTGAACTTGTCGATAACCCTTAGCGACAAGCTGAACTTTATAGATGGTCACATTACCATCCGCGTCTGTCTTCTTCTTAAAGATCCATTTATTTTCTATGGCTCGCCGATCATTGGGCAAGTCAGTCAAAGTCCATACTTCGTTTTCATACATGGATCCTATCTCGGATTTCATGGCTTCCAGCCATTTGTCAGAATCTGGGCCCGCCATCGCTTCTTCATAGTTCAAAGGTTCACTGTTGTCTAACAACATGATTTCCAAGACAGGGTTGTCGTACCACTCTGGTGCGGAACGTGTCCTTGTGGACCCACGAAGTTCAGTAGCAACTTGATCTGAAGTTTCATGATCATCAGCATTAACTTCCTCTCTAGTCGGTCCAGGCACCTCAGGAACAATTTCCTGAGCTGTGCCACTCCCCGGTTCAAGAGGTAATACTTCATCAAGTTCTACTTTCCTCCCACTTATTTCTTTCGAGAGAAACTCTTTCTCTAGAAAGGATCCATTCTTGGCAACAAAGATCTTGCCTTCGGATCTGAGGTAGAAGGTATATCCAATAGTTTCTTTAGGGTATCCTATGAAGACGCATTTTTCCGATTTGGGTTCGAGCTTTTCAGGTTGAAGTTTCTTGACATAAGCATCGTATCCCCAAACTTTTAGAAACAACAGCTTAGGTTTCTTCCTAAACCATAATTCATACGGTGTCGTCTCAATGGATTTCGACGGAGCCCTATTTAAAGTGAATGCGGCAGTCTCTAAAGCATAGCCCCAAAATGACAGCGGTAGATCGGTAAGAGATATTGTCGGTGTCAAAACCGGTGGATCTCGGGTAGGGGGTCCCGAACTGTGCGTCTAAGATCAATGGTAACAAGAGGCAGGGGACACGATGTTTACCCAGGTTCGGGCCCTCTTGATGGAGGTAATACCCTACATCCTGCTTGATTGATATTGATGATATGAGTATTACAAGAGTTGATCTACCACGAGATCGTAGAGGCTAAACCCTAGAAGCTAGCCTATGGTATGATTGTTGTATATGATCTATCGACTAGCCTGGCCTCGATTTATATAATGCACCAGAGGCCTAGGATAACAAGAGTACTAGCCGAATACGCCGGTGGGGAGGAGTCCTTGTCTTGATCACCAAGTCTTGTGGAATCTTCCATGTATGCGGCAGTTGTCCAAACTGGCCCATGAGTATACGGCCATGGGGGTCCTCGTCCCAATCTAATAGATCGGGAGACGACATGGTGAGTACCCCCTAGTCCAGGACACCGCCAGTAGCCCCCTGAACCGGTCTTCAAGTTAGGGACGCTCCTCGATTCTTCCGAACTGTTCTTCATCTTCGGTTGACGGTCTTGAAAACTGGTTCAACAAATCTTCTCATCTTCGATCTTAAGGATCGTCGAAATGCATTCGGCGAGTCTACACGTCGGGTATCCAAGGAGCCCCTTTAACCTTCCGGCCTTTATCAATGCCTTGTTATTTTTATGCCACACCTCGGGTTTGAAGTTGTTCTAGGGAGGCAGTGTCCTCTTGCGTCCGAGCTCTAACGCCGGACTGCATTCGAGGTATCTTTTGCGGCCGAGCACCAATGCCGGACTGCTTCCGAGCTCCAACGCTGGAATGTATCCGAGCTCCAACGCCGGACTATGTCTAAGCTCCAACGCCGGACTGTATCCAAGCTCCAACGCCGGACTATATCCGAGCTCCAACGCCGGACAGTGTCCCGGTTCCAACGCCGGACTATATCCGAGGTGTCATATCACCTTGGTTCAAAAAAGTTGAAGGAGTTTAGCCAAGCTTAATGCCGGAAATGCTCTCTATGGAGTCAGCCACTAGCGCCCGAGCTTTATGCCGGACTGCTTCCGAGGTGGTGCACCACCCCGACTGTGGGCCGATTTTTTGTCAATATTTTTTATTATTGCAATTTATTCTCTGCCGAGATATATAGCAAGTAGCCCTCAAGGTGTGTATCGGTCTAAAACCCAAGGTGCACCTAAAGGATGACGTAAGACCACTGATCCCAGTAGTCGCTGAGACTCAGGTTGATTTGCAAAATTGGCCTAAGGATCAAGTCCTAGCTCGGCAGAATACTTCGGGACACCAAAAGCGGCGTGCTTAGTCCTCGAGACTCAGGTTGGGTGCGGCCGGCCAACCTGAGGATCAAAATCTCCTCGGCAACTGTATTGCACTTAAAATTTTCTGCATTGAACAGGCAATGCAGTAGCCCCCGAGACACTGGTCGGGTGGCAACACCAGATCAGGGGATCGATGTGCCCCTTTAATATTTGTAAATAATAAGGCCGAAGCCCAGTAGCCCCCGAGCCTTAATGCGGGCACGGGTGGCCGAATTAAGGATCGATATCCATAGTAAAATCACAAATTATGTGTAATGACTCTATGTATCCAAGTACTTTACGTCATTAATGCTCGGATCCGCATTGTACAAAACTTTGTTAACCGACCATCGGCTTCAACCTCCTCGGCCAGAAGCCGGGGAGTGTTTGTCCTACTTTATAAAGCCTTTATGAGGGCAAAGAATTTACGACAAACAAGGCAATCTGGTCATACGGTTTTATAAACAAAGGTACACAGAGAGATATGTTATATTACTGTTTAACATAAGAAATGTCTTCCAAAGAAAATAGTCCCGCTATCGGTTTCTTTCTTTGGGTTGTCATGCTAAGCATGATCATGAAACCTCAGCTCTAATGTAAGAGCAAAATATCGAGGATTTTAGTTTGGGAGGCCAGTTAATAGCCCCCAGTAGTGTTCGGTGACAGTCGAGGTCAAGCCGTAAACACTTCGGCTATTGTTATGAATGGCCCGTCATTTAACACCGTCATCGGATTGCTGACTAGTTTACGCTTATTGTGACAGTCAGTTTTCGGCTTTCTCCACTAAGGTGCTTAACCATGTGAGCTGGAAGCACAATCGCAGTGGTTCTCCCTTTGCACACCTAGCCGAACAAAGCGGAACGTAGGAGGCAAGCGCAGGAGCCGGGCAATCCAACTATTGACCGAAGACACACTTCGAAACCAGTGCATATATAGTGAGATCCGAGAATGTTTTTGCCGAATCTATAAAGGTGTCCGGCATTGCACTATTAGATTTGTGCTGGAAACACACAAATAGTTTAAAAGTGCCATAAGCTTGGAAAACCAAAAAACGTCAGTAAACATGTGGTGTCCGAACAAGATCAAGTGTTCGGTGCCAATCCGAAAATTGGACTTTAGAAAAAAAAAGTGCTTCTGTCGTGCTTTAACATGACACATCCTATCTCAAGACTTCGAGCGGGTCAACCTACGGCTTCAACCTCCTATCCCGAAGGCGGAGTACTTCTCATTAGGCCAGTTTAGCAAACTAAACTCTAGCGGCTTTGAGAGAGAAATTAGGCTCCCCGGCTAGTGACCACACACTCGTGTCGAAAAAAGGAGTGATAAATAATAATAGTAATAAAAACTTTGCAACGACTAAGAAGAAGAACACTTATTATAAAACGGCTCATATAAATTTATGAGCCCCCAAGTGACTTGGGTAAAAGAATTTTATGTATAATGATTGTATGTACCGAAGGACTAATATCATATCTTTGTTCAACCGAACTTTAAACGCGTCTTAACCGACCGTCGGCTTCTCCCTCTTTGGTTAAGGACCGAAAAGTGTTATATACTCCACCTGTCGAGAATATCGACAGTGTTTCCGATAACCAGGCAACCGGGCCATAAGGCTATAACAGACAAAGCGCGCTCAGGGAACTTATGCTATATTACAGACGAAGTGTAAGAAGCATCTTCGAAGAAAATAGTACCCCCACCGATACCTTTCTTTGGTGCTCATTATTACTATGAGACTTGTGCAATAGATTTTTTGTACTCATGAGTTCCATTGTGTGCCGACCATGATTGAAAACAATAAGAGCGCTAGCTTTCGGCTTCATCCAGTCTGAGGCCAGAGCTCGTAGGACACGGTCGTGACAATCGCAGAGGTGCTTCCTTTACTCCCTAGCCGAACAATCAGGAACGTAGGGGTAAGCACAGGAGCCAGGCAACCCAGCTTGCAAATCGCTTAAGTCAATATGGTGCATATTGTGGCGTAATACACGAACAAGGAACGAAGCCATACAATTATAATCATATGCAAGAGGAAAAGCTCCATAAAGGAAGCCCCCAAATAAACGGGGTATTTGAATGTGTGTCACAAACAAAGTTTGGACAAGGAAATTTTTTACAAGCAACTTTTTTCCAAAAAAGTATAATGCTTGGTCGAACCGAACACAAGTTAAAAATTAAAACTTTGAGCATGAAAGCGACTTAGCTGGTTAATGTGTTCGGCATTGATGATGCGGTCCGAGCTTGATGCGGGACAAGGTTCCATCCCCCAAGCCGGTCCCGAGGTGGCGGAGCGGAGAGCTCGACACGCCGAAGTGGTAACATAGCACGGTCAATGCAGACCGGCAGAGTGATGCCGAAGTCCCCGGATCATTTGCCTGTGCACAAAAAATAGTGCAAACCGGAGATAATAGTAATAGTAATAATTTAAAAAAATCGTTGCATAATAAATAATTTATGCAAAGTGAGTAATAAAAGAAATATGGCTTGGCGCCGAAGTCAATGTCGATGCAGGGCGTCGGCGTGATGCAGTAAAGGTGTGGCAAAGCCTGAATTCACAGGTCGGTCCGAGTTCCGGATGCGGCGTTCGCCGGACTATGTACGGAAACTGACCGAACCACCACACGACCGTCGTTAATGCGGCCATCATTTGATAGACCTGTGTACAGATGATGGACAAACCAGAGTAATAATTCCCTGGGAAAAATAAACCCAAACAAGCAAAAAATACTAGGATTAATAGCACCTGGTTTATTTGTTGTAGCAATCCGAAGAAAAGCGACTCCCAAAATCGGGTATCAATCCGCACACCCATTGCCTGATGGGTGATAAAGCGATGGCCTGGCTATGCTAGAAAAGGTTGGCTCGCCTAGGAAAAGCCCGTGGTCCAGCTAATGTGATGAAGCTGGTCGGCTGGTGACGCCGAAGTCTCCGAAGTAAGTTGATGAAGAGATGTCTAGCCGAGGAGACGGAGCAGGTCGGTAAGGAGATGTTGCAGCTGCCGTGTCAGCTGAGGTGTTGAAGCAGTTCGGCGTGATGAACATCGGCTTGAAGAAGCAACAGTGCGGCCATGCCGACGCAGGTCGTAACTTGTGACGCGGACAATGCCGGTTTGATAAAGTGACCATGCGGCAATGCCTGTGTTCCCGCTCCATGTGATCTGTGGGGCGGCGATGTTGGTGATGATTTATCCTTCGCGATGCCGAACACTTGTTCTGCTTGCCGAGATGATGATCGAAGAAATTAAGCTCGGCTCAATAAAGCGGCGACGTGTCTAGCGTAGGTCGGCAGCCGTGGAGCAATACCGTCGGACTGGTTTGACACCAGCGTGATGGTGAAGATTACCTCGAAGGAGGCTTAAAATTTTATGGGTATGTGTTTAAAAACAACGCACAATACCATAGAAGAAAATCTCTTTAAAAATGTTGTCCAATATCACGTTCATAAAGAAACATGAATTCGGGTCGGATCCGTATTCGCGCAGAAAACAGATCTGAAAATTGGTTCACTCATCGGAAGTTTCCCGGAGTTTGAACCGTTGGATCAAGCTGAAATTTGGAGGGGTGGTAGATATGGGACTTCCGCAGTAGATGAACGGCTGGATCTTCCAAAGGACCTCCGAGCTGGGCTCTGGAGACCACGCCCTAAACTCGTCCAGATTCTCGTCCAAATTTGACAGGGCTCCGGTATATCGTAGATTGTCGGTGATTCCTCCATCGGAACTCGACGAAATTTTTCAAGGTTGTTGTAGACTCAATTCCGCACAATTCCACCAAAGGGATCGTCAAAGCGATGCTCTAAGAGGTGGTGGCAGCGGATACAAGTTTGCTGTTCGGAAAAACAGCACGGTCGCCCGAGGGCAATGTTGACGTTGAGTCCCCGAGCTCCATGGATGATTCCTCCAAGATCTTGATAGAGATCGGAATTGATGTTGATGAAGGCCCTCGTCCGAACATGACGATCGGAGATGGAGCATGGTCCTCGGTCGAGCCAAGGTGACCAGTCGAGCCGGCGACGAAGATGTCGGCATCGCAGTTGACCTGCAGACGAGCCATCGATCCTTTTGCTGATCACACAGCGGAACTCTCAATGAAAGCACCAATGTCGGTGTCAAAATTGGCGGATCTCGGGTAGGGGGTTGTGACGCCCCGAGACTGATGTGTCAGGTGTCCTCCAGTTATTTGCTGTTGTTGCCTTGTCATTTGCTTGCGTGTTGCATCTTGCCATGTTATCATGTGCATTGCATCATCATGTTTTAAAACTTGCATTCGTCCGGGTTCTCCGATTTCTCTCCGTTGTCCGTTCTGAGCCCAACCACACTTGCACGCGCCCGCGACATGTCCAAAATATTATTTTATAAGTGTCCGAAAAATGTTCTCAGAATGGGATGAAAGTTGGCGTGCGGTGTTTTTATGTTGTACGTAGGCCGCCTGTCAATTTTCGTCACATTCGGAGTTCGTTTGACGCCCCAACGGTTAACTATAGCGGCAATATAGTCAGTCTAACGTCGAACGTTTTCGGTCTCCGGAAACAGTCGCCGGGACTCCCTCTCTTCTCTTCTCTCAGCTCGAGACCGTCTACACAGCTCACTACCTACCACAAGGTCCAACCTAACCTCTCTCGTCAGCCCGCAGCCCCCCTCGCGCGCGTCAAAAAGTTGTCCTGAACCTGACCCGGACTGTCGCCACCGTTGTGTCCGGATCATCCCCGAACATCTACAAAACGTCTCTGTTTTCTTAATTGGGCTCCCTAACCTATTTATCCAAGACCGTCTGATTTTGATCGGAGGGTCCAAACCTAATCCGATTGTCCCTATATATATAGTCCACCACCGACCCAATCAAGCCAACCCTAAAATCTAGGGGATTTGTCCCTGCCACCGCCGCCGCACTATCTCCCACCTCGGGATCTCTCCAAGTCCAAAAATCCCCCCTCGATTTTTCCAACCCACCAACCAGCGCAACCCCCTCCTCCTTGCTCGATCCCTCGTGCCCGAGGAACCAGCGTGCCCGAGCCACCTCGCCGGAGTAGTAGCAGCAACCGGCGACCGCGCTGCCTCCACCTCGTCCTCAACCCCGCGGCCGCCGGATCCCCTGCGTGCCTCCACCTTGAACCACCTCACTTCCCTGTTCCCGAGCGCCTCGCCCTTCCCCTCGAGCCGGAGCTCGCCGTCGTTGGTGAACATCAACAGCAACCGAGGCCCGCTGTGTTTTCCCATCTATTTCCTTCTTGTCCTTCCCCTTCCCCTGTCTCTCCCTCACATCTCTCTCTCTCTGCAGGAGACCGCCGTCGCGCCCTCTGCCATGGAGCTCGCCTCCATCGTCAGCAGCAGCCCCGAGCCTCGATCTGAGTCGTCATCACCGCGCCACTGCCGGAGCACCAGCAGGCCCTGTCAAGCGCCCCTGCATCCCTTGCCGTGCCCCGTCTCTCCTACCTCGCCTTCAAGCCCCGCCATCCCCGCCGATGACCAAGTCCAGCGCTACTGCCTGTGCCCTCTGCCTCTACCAGGACGCCGCCGCCTCTACCTCGACCCCCGCCCAGATTCACGGCTCTCCGTCACCACGTCTCCGGCCACTGCCCGCCGGAGTTGCGACTCCCTGTGCCTGCAACCGCGCCGCGCCTCTGCTTTGTTCGAGCAGAGGAGCTCGAACCGCTGCCCTGCTCGTCTCGATTCAGCGAGACCAGGCCAGCCTCCTCGTGCCCACGTGGGTCGCAACCTCCAGCGAGGCCCAGCGCGTCCCTCTCCTCTCCGTAGTGGGCCTCAGCCCAGGGTGAGCAGCCCCCGCTCCTGTGCACTTTTGGGGCCGGCCAGATTCGGCCCAGTTCCTATTTTTTCAGATCTGCATTTTAGCCATTTATCCTGAGACTGAAGTTTTACAGAAAAGTCCTCCTAGTTCATGCATATCATAACTCTCAAACCGTGCATCGGATGGAGATGATTTATATATGTAACTTGACTAGAAGTTCATCTAGTTTCACAATATCAAACTTTCATGCATGTTTGAGGTGTTTAACTTGCTGTTTGCTTTAATTTGCTTAAATAACATGCTAAAATGATTTAATTCATAACTAAATAACCGTAGCTCCAAACCTAATAAACTTTATATGTAAATGGGGTAGAATTTTGCCTAGTTTAACATGGTGGCATCATCTTGCATGTTTAACAACTCTAAAATATGGCTTAGGTCAGAACAGTACCAAATCTATAATATGCTCATGGGGTTTTACTGGAATTGTTGTTCGTTACTTCCGGCCTCATTTAAACTTGACTAGATAGGTAGTTTTACTTTGCTTCACCCTCTTGCCATGCTAACAACATTTAATCTTGTTGGGTACATAAACGAGATCGAACTAAATAACTTGAATGTGGTGTTTCGTCAATATGCAACTCGTTGCATATTGAGCTCCACTTAATTTGTAGGATTTCTTGTGCACTTTGCCATGCCATGCTTCATTAAACCGGACATGCATCATACTTGGTTGTGCATCATGCCATGGTCATGTGTTGGTTGTTTACTATGTTGTTTGCTCCTTTCCGGTGTTGTTTCTTCGGATTGGTTCCGATAACGTCGCGTTGTGAGGAACCGTTCGACTACGACCGTTTGACTTCTTCATGGACTCGTTCTTCTTCCTTGCGGGATCTCAGGCAAGATGACCATACCCTCAAAATCACTTCTATCTTTGCTTGCTTAGTTGCTCGCTCTTTTGCTATGCCTATGCTGGGATACCTACCACTTGCTTATCATGCCTCCCATATTGTTGAACCAAGCCTCTAACCCACCTTGTCCTAGCAAACCGTTGTTTGGCTATGTTACCGCTTTGCTCAGCCCCTCTTATAGCGTTGTTAGTTGCAGGTGAAGATTGAAGTTTGCTCCTTGTTGGAACATGGAGATGTTGTTCCTTGTTGGGACATGTTTACTTGTTGGGATATCACAATATCTCTTATTTAATTAATGCATCTATATACTTGGTAAAGGGTGGAAGGCTCGGCCTTATGCCTGGTGTTTTGTTCCACTCTTGCCGCCCTAGTTTCCGTCATATCGGTGTTATGTTCCTGGATTTTGCGTTCCTTACGCGGTTGGGTTATAATGGGAACCCCTTGACAGTTTGCCTTGAATAAAACTCCTCCAACAAGGCCCAACCTTGGTTTTACCATTTGCACTAACAACCTATAACCTTCCCTTGGGTTTTTGCGAGCCCGAGGGTCATCTTTATTTTAAACCCCCCCGGGCCAGTGCTCCTCTGAGTGTTGGTCCGAAACGGGCAGCCTGCAGGGCCACCTCGGGGCAACTCGAGGGTTGGTTTTACTCATAGCTTGACCTATCCGGTGTGCCCTGAGAACGAGATATGTGCAGCTCCTATCGGGATTTGTCGGTGCATCGGGCGGCTTTGCTGGACTTGTTTTACCCTGGTCGAGGATGTCTTGTAGAACCGGGATGCTGAGTCTGATCGGAATGTCTCAGGAGAAGGTTTATCCTTCATTGACCGTGAGAGCTTGTGATGGGCTAAGTTGGGACACCCTTGCAGGGACTTGAACTTTCGAAAGCCGTGCCCGCGGTTATGGGCAGACGGGAATTTGTTAATGTCCGGTTGTAGAAAACCTGAAGTTGACCTTAATTAAAATACATCAACCGCGTGTGTAACCGTGATGGTATCTTCTCGGCGGAGTCCGGGAAGTGAACACGGTGTTGGAGTTATGCTTGACGTAGGTTGTTCTAGGATCACTTCTTGATCATAGTTGTTCGACCGTGCTTTGCTTTCTCTTCTCGCTCTCATTTGCATATGTTAGCCACCATATATGCTAGTCGCTTGCTGCAGCTCCACCTCATACCTTTTACCTTACCTATAAGCTTAAATAGTCTTGATCGCGAGGGTGTGAGATTGCTGAGTCCCTGTGACTCACAGATACTTCCAAAACCAGCTTGCAGGTGCCGTTGAACCGTGCAGATGACGCAACCAAGCTCAAGGAGGAGCTCAATGACGATCTTGCCCTTTGTGTTGTTTCGTTCTAGTTGATCAGTAGTGGAGCCCAGTTGGGGTCGATCGGGGATCTGTGTGGCATTTGGGGTAGTCTTCTTTTATTTTGGCTCCGTAGTCGGGCCCTGATTGTATTTGGATGATGTAATGCTTTATTCATGTATTTGTGTGAAGTGGCGATTGTAAGCCAACTATGTATCTCTTTCCCTTATGTATTACATGGGTTGTGTGAAGATTACCTCACTTGCGACATTGCTTTCAATGCGGTTATGCCTCTAAGTCGTGCTTCGACACGTGGGAGATATAGCCGCATCGGACACACCATTACATTGTGGTGTTCCAGGTGGCGTGAGTAGTGAAACTATTTCACATTGTTTTTAACTGAAGACCAAACTCGTAACTCAAATATTTGTCTCCGCGATCAGATCGTAGAAACTTTATTTTCTTGTCACGATGATTCTCCACTTCACTCTGAAATTCTTTGAACTTTTCAAATGTTTCAGACTTATGTTTCATCAAGTAGATATACCCATATCTGCTCAAATCATCTGTGAAGTTCAGAAAATAACGATACTTGCCGTGAGCCTTAACACTCATCGGACCGCATACATCAGTATGTATTATTTCCAATAAGTCAGTTGCTCACTCCATAGTTCCGGAGAACGGCGTTTTAGTCATCTTGCCCATGAGGCATGGTTCGCAAGCATCAACTGATTCATAATCAAGTGATTCCAAAAACCCATTAGCATGGAGTTTCTTCATGCGCTTTACACCAATATGACCTAAACGGCAGTGCCAAAAATAAGTTGCACTATCATTATTAACTTTGCATCTTTTGGTTTCAATATTATGATTATGTGTATCACTACGATCAAGATCCAATGAACTATTTTCATTGGGTGTGTAACCATATAAGGTTTTATTCATGTAAACAGAACAACATTTTATTCTCTTACTTAAATGAATAGTCGTATTACAATAAACATGATCAAATCATATTCATGCTCAACGCAAACACCAAATAACACTTATTTAGGTTCAACACTAATCCCGAAAGTATAGGGAGTGTGCGATGATGATCATATCAATTTTGGAACTACTTCCAACACACATCGTTACTTCACCCTTAACTAGTCTCTGTTTATTCTGCAACTCCCGTTTCGAGTTACTACTCTTAGCAACTGAACTAGCATCAAATACTGAGGGGTTGCTATAAACACTAGTAAAGTACACATCAATAACATGTATATCAAATATACTTATGTTCACTTTGCCATCCTTCTTATCCGCCAATCACTTGGGGTAGTTCTGCTTCCAGTGACCAGTCCCTTTGCAGTAGAAGCACTTAGTCTCAGGCTTAGGACCAGACTTGGGCTTCTTCACTTGAGCAGCAACTTGCTTGCTGTTCTTCTTGAAGTTCCCCTTCTTTCCTTTGCCCTTTTCTTGAAACTAGTGGTCTTGTCAACCATCAACACTTGATGTTTTTCTTGATTTCCACCTTCGTTGATTTCAGCATCACGAAGAGCTTGGGAGTTGTTTCCGTTATCCCTTGCATATTATAGTTCATCACGAAGTTCTACTAACTTGGTGATGGTGACTAGAGAATTCTGTCAATCACTATCTTATCTGGAAGATTAACTCCCACTTGATTCAAGCGATTGTAGTACCCAGACAATCTGAGCACATGCTCACTAGTTGAGCGATTCTCCTCCATCTTTTAGCTATAGAACTTGTTGGAGACTTCATATCTCTCAACTCGGGTATTTGCTTGAAATATTAACTTCAACTCCTGGAACATCTCATATGGTCCATGGCGTTCAAAACGTCTTTGAAGTCCTGATTCTAAGCCATTAAGCATGGTGCACTAAACTATCAAGTAGTCATCATATTGAGCTAGCCAAACGTTCATAACGTCTGCATCTGCTCCTGCAATAGGTCTGTCACCTAGCGGTGCATCAAGGACATAATATTTCTGTGCAGCAATGAGGATAAACCTCAGATCACGGATCCAATCCGCATCATTGCTACTAACATCTTTCAACACAATTTTCTCTAGGAACATATCAAAATAAACATATGAAAGCAACAACGCGAGCAATTGATCTACAACATAGATATGCTAATACTACCAGGACCAAGTTCATCATAAATTAAAGTTCAATTAATCATATTACTTAAGAACTCCCACTTAGATAGACATCCCTCTAATCCTCTAAGTGATCACGTGATCCAAATCAACTAAACCATAACCGATCATCACGTGAGATGGAGTAGTTTTCAATGGTGAACATCGTTATGTTGATCATATCTACTATATGATTCACGCTCGACCTTTCGGTCTCCATGTTCCGAGGCCATATCTGCATATGCTAGGCTCGTCAAGTTTAACCTGAGTATTCTGCGTGTGCAAAAACTGGCTTGCACCCGTTGTAGATGGACGTAGAGCTTATCACACCCGATCATCACGTGGTGTCTGGGCACGACGAACATTGGCAACGGTGCATACTCAGGGAGAACACTTCTTGATAATTTAGTGAGAGATCATCTTATAGTGCTACCGTCAATCAAAGCAAGATAAGATGCATAAAAAGATAAACATCACATGCAATCAATATAAGTGATATGATATGGCCATCATCATCTTGTGCTTGTGATCTCCATCTCCGAAGCACCATCATGATCACCATCGTCACCGGCGCGACACCTTGATCTCCATCGTAGCATCGTTGTCGTCTCGCCAATCTTATGCTTCCACGACTATCGCTACCGCTTAGTGATAAAGTAAAGCATTACAGCGTGATTGCATTGCATACAATAAAGCGACAACCATATGGCTCCTGCCAGTTGCCGATAACTCGGTTACAAAACATGATCATCTCATACAATAAAATTCATCATCATGCCTTGACCATATCACATCACAACATGCTCTGCAAAAACAAGGTAGACGTCCTCTACTTTGTTGTTGCAAGTTTTACGTGGCTGCTACGGGCTTAAGCAAGAACCAATCTCACCTACGCATCAAAACCACAACGATAGTTTGTCAATTTGACTCCATTTTAACCTTTGCAAGGACCGGGCGTAGCCATACTCGGTTCAACTAAAGTTGGAGAGACAGTCGCCCGCAAGCCACCTATGTGCAAAGCACGTTGGGGGAACCGGTCTCGCGTAAGCGTACGCGTAATGTTGGTCCGGGTCGTCTCGTCCAACAATACCGCTGAACCAAAGTATGACATGCTGGTAGGCAGTATGACTTATATCGCCCACAACTCACTTGTGTTCTACTCGTGCATATAACATCAACACATAAAACCTAGGCTCTGATACCACTGTTGGGGAACGTAGTAATTTCAAAAAAATTCCTACGCACACGCAAGATCATGGTGATGCATAGCAACGAGAGGGGAGAGTGTGATCTACGTACCCTTGTAGACCGACTGCGGAAGCGTTGACACAACATAGAGGAAGTAGTCGTACGTCTTCCCGATCCGACCGATCCAAGCACCGTTACTCCGGCACCTCCGAGTTCTTAGCACACGTACAGCTCGATGACAATCCCCGGGCTCCAATCCAGCAAAGCGTCGGGGAGGAGTTCTGTCAGCACGACGGCGTGGTGACGATCTTGATGTTCTACCGTCGCAGGGCTTTGCCTAAGCACCGCTACAATATGATCGAGGTGGAATATGATGGCAGGGGGCACCGCACACGGCTAAGGAACGATCTCAAGGATCAACTTGTGTGTTTAGGGGTGCCCCCCTGCCCCCGTATATAAAGGAGCAAGGGGGAGGCCAGCCGGCCCTATGGGGTGCGCCAAGGGAGGGGGGAGTCCTTCTCCTAGTGGGAGTAGGACTCCCCTTTCCTAGTCCAACTAGGAGAGAAGAGGGGGAAGGAAAGAGAGGGAGAGGGAGAGGGAAAGGGGGCCGCGCCCCCCCTCCTAGTCCAATTCGGACTCCCCATGGGGGGGCGCCACCTCCTAGGTTGCAGCCCTCTCTCCCCCCTCAGGCCCACTAAGGCCCAATACTTCCCCGGGGGTTCTGGTAACCCCTCCGGCACTCCGGTGTCCGAATATAGCCGTCCAATATATCAATCTTTATGTCTTGACCATTTCGAGACTCCTCGTCATGTCCTGATCACATCCGGGACTCCGAACAAACTTCGGTACATCAAAATTGCATAAACTCATAATAACTGTCATCGTAACTTTAAGCGTGCGGACCCTACAGTTCGAGAACAATGTAGACATGACCGAGACACGTCTCCGGTCAATAACCAATAGCGGGACCTGGATGCCCATATTGGCTCCTACATATTCTACGAAGATCTTTATCGGTCAGACCGCATAACAACATACGTTGTTCCCTTTGTCATCGGTATGTTACTTGCCCGAGATTCGATCGTCGGTATCCAATACCTAGTTCAATCCCGTTACTGGCAAGTCTCTTTACTCGTTCCGTAATACATCATCCTGCAACTAACTCATTAGTTGCAATGCTTGCAAGGCTTATGTGATGTGCATTACCGAGAGGGCCCAGAGATACCTCTCCGACAATTGGAGTGACAAATCCTAATCTCGAAATACGCCAACCCAACATGTACGTTTGGAGACACCTGTAGAGCTCCTTTATAATCACCCAGTTACGTTGTGACGTTTGGTAGCACACAAAGTGTTCCTCCGGCAAACGGGAGTTGCATAATCTCATAGTCATAGGAACATGTATAAGTCATGAAGAAAGCAATGGCAACATACTAAACGATCGGGTGCTAAGCTAATGGAATGGGTCATGTCAATCACATCATTCTCCTAATTATGTGATCCCGTTAATCAAATAACAACTCTTTTGTTTATGGTTAGGAAACATAACCATCTTCGATTAATGAGCTAGTCAAGTAGAGGCATACTAGTGACACTCTGTTTGTCTATGTATTCACACATGTATTATGTTTCCGGTTAATACAATTCTAGCATGAATAATAAACATTTATCATGATATAAGGAAATAAATAAGAACTTTATTATTGCCTCTAGGGCATATTTCCTTCATCTTCCTGGTCTTGATCTCGTTGCACCGAAATGGCAACCTTTGCCTGATGCCTCGGTACTCCGCGGCTGGGCTTGCCCCCTTTGCACCAAAGAGGAAAGGAGGACACTGCGCGGGCTGGCACCCGCCTGGCGCCCTTGGTCGTCATGGCTTGCGTCACGGGCACCTCGTGAGGTACCCCGCCTTGACCTCTCCGCCTCCTCACGAGCCAGCCTGATGAGGCCGTGCCTGAGGAAGCTCCGTGTCGTCCGCCCCGCGAGGCTTGGCCCCTCGCGAGGGTCTTGGGTCTGTGTTGATGAAGATGGGCCGTGCTGGGCCCCCCTTGAGCCACGCCGCAGGCCGCAGGCAGGCAAGTCTGGGGACCCCCGTTCCCAGAACGCCGACATCTAATGTGGAGGAAAATGAGTTTGAGTCCTTTTTGAGTAAACTCAAGGGTAAATCGAAGAAGCATTTTGTAGCTCTCTTGGAACAACTTGGTGAAGCCAATGACATGATCGAGTCTCATGAAGATACTATCTCCAAGATGGAGGGGCATAGTCGTGACTATGCCAATGAGATTTCGGATCTTTCCAATGCTCTTGAGGAAGAGCGTGGTCTTCATTTGGCTCTTGAGGAGTCACACAACGTTGATCGTGCTAAGTTAAAGAAAGAGTTTGATCATGCTCTCGTTGTTTCTCGTGTGCTAAACTCCGAGAAGGCCAAACTTGGGGTTGATCTTGCTAGACTCAAAGAGGAGTTTGATCTACTTGACAAGGCTCACAAGGTCTTGAAGGGTGCTCATGCTAGCCTCAAAGAGTCTCATGATCAACTTCGAGTAAAGCTAACCAAGGAGAAAGCCACTTTTCCTCGTATGATGTTAATTGATAATGCAAATGCTACTAACCCGTGTTGTGAGCATGTGCATCTTGTTGAGGAGAACGCTAAGCTAAAGGTGCAACTTGAGAAAGGTCTTGTGTCTTGCATACAAGGCGAGAAAAACCTCAACGACCTTTTGACCAACCAAAAGGGAGTTGTGGCCAGGGAAGGGATTGGGTACGTGCCCAAGTCCAAGAACAAGAAGAAGAATGACAAGGCTAAACGACCTCCTCCTCTCAAGCAAAACTTTGTGAAGGAGGGTGAGGGTGCTACTAAGGAGAAGGAGAAGAACTCCATGATGGGTAGTGATGCCAAGAAGAACTCCATGATCGGGTGCTAAGCTAATGGAATGGGTCATGTCAATCAGATCATTCATCTAATGATGTGATCCGTTAATCAAATAACAACTCTTTGTCCATGGTTAGGAAACATAACCATCTTTGATTAACGAGCTAGTCAAGTAGAGGCATACTAGTGACACTCTGTTTGTCTATGTATTCACACATGTATTATGTTTCCGGTTAATACAATTCTAGCATGAATAATAAACATTTATCATGATATAAGGAAATAAATAATAACTTTATTATTGCCTCTAGGGCATATTTCCTTCAGGTAATACCCTACGTCCTGCTTGATTGATATTGATGATATGAGTATTACAAGAGTTGATCTACCACGAGATCGTAGAGGCTAAACCCTAGAAGCTAGCCTATGGTATGATTGTTGTATATGATCTATCGACTAGCCTAGCCTCGGTTTATATAATGCACCAGAGGCCTAGGATAACAAGAGTCCTAGCCGAATACGCCGGCGGGGAGGAGTCCTTGTCTTGATCACCAAGTCTCGTGGAATCTTCCATGTATGTGGCAGTTGTCCGAACTGGCCCATGAGTATACGGCCATGGGGGTCCTCGTCCCAATCTAACAGATCGGGAGACGACGTGGTGAGTACCCCCTAGTCCAGGACACCGTCAGAAATCATAGATCGCACCATATCCAATAGAGTGCGATTACGACGTTCGGACACACCATTACGCTGAGGTGTTCCAGGCGGCGTGAGTTGTGAAACTATTCCACATTTCCTTAAGTGTGTGCCAAATTCGTGACTCAAGTATTCTCCCCACCGATCTGATCGCAAGAACTTGATTTTTCTATCACGTTGATTCTCAACCTCACTCTGAAATTCCTTGAACTTTTCAAATGTCTCAAACTTGTGTTTCATTAAGTAGACATACCCATATCTACTCAAGTCATCAGTGAGGGTGGGAACATAACGATAGCCACCGCGAGCCTCAACACTCATTGGACCGCACACATCAGTATGTATGATTTCCAATAAGTTGGTAGCTCGCTCCATTGTTCCTGAGAATGGAGTCTTGGTTATTTTACCCATGAGGCATGGTTCGCACGTGTAAAATGATTCGTAATCAAGAGACTCCAAAAGTCCATCTGCATGGAGCTTCTTCATGCGTTTGACACCTATGTGACCAAGGCGGCAGTGCCACAAGTATGTGGGACTATCATTATCAACCTTACATCTTTTGGTATTCACACTATGAATATGTGTAACATTACGCTCGAGATTCATTAAGAATAAACCATTTACTAGCGGAGCATGACCATAAAACATCTCTCTCATATAAATAGAACAACCATTATTCTCGGATTTAAATGAGTAGCCATCTCGAATTAAACGAGATCCTGATACAATGTTCATGCTCAAAGCTGGTACTAAATAACAATTATTGAGGTTTAAAACTAATCCCGTAGGTAAATGTAGAGGTAGCGTGCCGACGGCGATCACATCGACCTTGGAACCATTCCCGACGCGCATCGTCACCTCGTCCTTTGCCAGTCTCCGCTTATTCCGCAGCTCTTGCTTTTAGTTACAAATGTGAGCAACCGCACCGGTATCAAATACCCAGGAGCCACTACGAGTACTGGTAAGGTACACATCAATTACATGTATATCACATATACCTTTAGTGTTGCCGGCCTTCTTGTCCGCTAAGTATTTGGGGCAGTTCCACTTCCAGTGACCACTTCCCTTGCAATAAAAACACTCAGTCTCAGGCTTGGGTCCATTCTTTGACTTCTTACCGGCAGCTTGCTTACCGGGCGCGGCAACCCCCTTGCCGTCCTTCTTGAAGTTCTTCTTACCCTTGCCTTTCTTAAACTTAGTGGTTTTATTAACCATCAACACTTGATGTTCCTTTTTGATTTCCACCTCCACTGATTTCAGCATTGAATATACCTCAGGAATGGTCTTTTCCATCCCCTGCATATTGAAGTTCATCACAAAGCTCTTGTAGCTCGGTGGAAGCGACTGAAGGATTCTGTCAATGACCGCATCATCCAGGAGATTAACTCCCAGCTGAGTCAAGCGGTTATGCAACCCAGACATTTTGAGTATGTGCTCACTGACAGAACTATTTTCCTCCATCTTACAACTAAAGAACTTGTCAGAGACTTCATATCTCTCGACCCGGGCATGAGCTTGGAAAACCATTTTCAGCTCTTCGAACATCTCATATGCTCCGTGTCGCTCAAAACGCTTTTGGAGCCCCGGTTCTAAGCTATAAAGCATGCAACACTGAACGAGGGAGTAATCATCAGCACGTGACTGCCAAGCATTCATAACGTCTTGGTTCTCTAGGATGGGTGCGTCACCTAGCGGTGCTTCTAGGACATAATCTTTCTTGGCAGCTATGAGGATGATCCTCAGGTTCCGGACCCAGTCCGTATAGTTGCTGCCATCATCTTTCAGCTTGGTTTTCTCTAGGAATGCGTTGAAGTTGAGGGCAACATTAGCGTGGGCCATTTGATCTACAAGACATAGTGTAAAGATTTTAGACTAAGTTCATGATAATTAAGTTCATCTAATCAAATTATTCAATGAACTCCCACTCAGATAGACATCCCTCTAGTCATCTAAGTGAAACATGATCCGAGTCAACTAGGCCGTGTCTGATCATCACGTGAGACGGACTAGTCAACATCGGTGAACATCTTCATGTTGATCGTATCTTCTATACGACTCATGCTCGACCTTTCGGTCTTCCGTGTTCGGAGGCCATGTCTGTACATACTAGGCTCGTCAAGTCAACCTAAGTGTATTGCATGTGTAAATCTGGCTTACACCCGTTGTATTCGAACGTTAGAATCTATCACACCCGATCATCACGTGGTGCTTCGAAACAACGAACCTTCACAACGGTGCACAGTTAGGGGGAACACTTTCTTGAAATTATCACAAGGGATCATCTTATTTAAGCTACCATCGTTCTAAGCAAATAAGATGTAAAACATGATAAACATCACATGCAATCAAATAGTGACATGATATGGCCAATATCATTTGCTCCTTTTGATCTCCATCTTCGGGGCTTCATGATCATCGTTGTCACCGGCATGACACCATGATCTCCATCATCATGATCTCCATCATCGTGTCTTCTTGAAGTTGTCTCGTCATCTATTACTTCTACTACTATGGCTAACACTTTAGCAATAAAGTAAAGTAATTACATGACGTTTATGTCGACACGCAGGTCATAAATAAATTAAGACAACTCCTATGGCTCCTGCCGATTGTCATACTCATCGACATGCAAGTCGTGATCCTATTACAAGAACATGATCAATCTCATACATCACATATATCATTCATCACATCCTTTTGGCCATATCACATCACACGACACATGCTGCAAAAACAAGTTAGACGTCCTCTAATTGTTGTTGCAAGTTTTTACGTCGCTGCTATAGGTTTCTAGCAAGAACGTTTCTTACCTACGCCAAAACCACAACGTGATATGCCAATTTCTATTTACCCTTCATTAGGACCCTTTTCATCGAATCCGATCCGACTAAAGTGGGAGAGACAGACACCCGCCAGCCACCTTATGCAACTAGTGCATGTCAATCGGTGGAACCAGTCTCACGTAAGCGTACGTGTAAGGTCGGTCCAGGCCGCTTCATCCCACGATGCCGCCGAATCAAGATAAGACTAGTAACGACAAGTAAATTGACAATATCGACGCCCACAACTGCGCATAGACGTAGCTCTAATACCACTGTTGGGTAACGTAGCAGAATTTTAAAATTTTCTACGCATCACCAAGATCAATCTATGGAGTCATCTATCAACGAGGAAGAGAGGAGTGCATCTACATACCCTTGTAGATCGCGCGCGGAAGCGTTCAAGAGAACGGGGTTGATGGAGTCGTACTCGTCGTGATCCAAATCACCGATGACCTAGCGCCGAACGGGCGACACCTCCACGTTCAACACACGTACGGTTGGGAAGACGTCTCCACCAACTTGATCCAACAAGGGGGGAGGAGAGGTTGATGAAGATCCAGCAGCACGACGGCGTGGTGGTGGAAGCAACGGTGATCTCAGCAGGGCTGCGCCAAGCTCAGGGAGAGGGAGGAGTGTCACGGGAGAGAGAGGGAGGCGCCAGGGGCTAGGGTGCGGCTGCCCTCCCTTCCCCCCACTATTTATAGGACCCCTAGGAGGGGCGGCCCTAGGAGATGCCATCTCCAAGGGGGGCGGCGTCCAAGGGGGGTGGAGTGCCCCCCAAGCCAAGTGGGGCACCCCCACCCCTAGGGTTTCCAACCCTAGGCGCAGGGGAGGCCCATGGGGGGCGCACCAGCCCATCTGGGGCTAGTTCCCCTCCCACTTCAGCCCATGGGGCCCTCCGGGATAGGTGGCCCCACCCGGTGGATCCCCGGGACCCTTCCGGTGGTCCCGGTACAATACCGATTACCCCGAAAACCTTCCCGATGGCCGAAACTTGACTTCCTATATATAAATCTTCACCTCTGGACCATTCCGAAACTCCTCGTGGCGTCCGAGATCTCATACGGGACTCCGAACAACTTTCGGGTTACCGTATACTAATATCTCAACAACCCTAGCGTCACTGAACCTTAAGTGTGTAGACCCTACGGGTTCGGGAGACACGCAGACATGACCGAGACGACTCTCCAGTCAATAACCAACAGCGCGATCTGGATACCCATGTTGGCTCCCACATGCTCCTCGATGATCTCATCGGATGAACCACGATGTCGAGGATTCGATCAATCCCGTATACAATTCCCTTTGTCAATCGATACGTTACTTGCCCGAGACTCGATGTCGGTATCCCAATACCTCGTTCAATCTCGTTACCGGCAAGTAACTTTACTCGTACCGTAATGCATGATCCCGTGATCAACCACTTGGTCACATTGAGCTCATTATGATGATGCATTACCGAGTGGCCCCAGATATACCTCTCCGTCATACGGAGTGACAGATCCCGGTCTCAATTCGTGCCAACCCAACAGACACTTCCGAAGATACCCGTAGTGTACCTTTATAGTCACCCAGTTACGTTGTGACGTTTGGCACACCCAAAGCACTCCTACAGTATCCGGGAGTTGCACAATCTCATGGTCTAAGGAAATGATACTTGACATTCGGAAAAGCTATAGCAAACGAACTACACGATCTTTGAGCTATGCTTAGGATTGGGTCTTGTCCATCACATCATTCTCCTAATGATGTGATCCCATTATCAATGACATCCAATGTCCATAGTCAGGAAACCATGACTATCTTTTGATCAACGAGCTAGTCAACTAGAGGCTCACTAGGGACGTGTTGTGGTCTATGTATTCACACATGTATTACGATTTCCGGATAACACAATTATAGCATGAACAATAGACAATTATCATGAACAAAGAAATATAATAATAACCATTTTATTATTGCCTCTAGGGCATATTTCCAACAGCTCATTCTCCCATCTGAAATTGTCCTTTTTCAAGGATTGAAATAGAGGTTTGCATATAAATCCATAGTTTTGGACGAATCTCCTGTAATAACCAGTGAGGCCAAGGAAACTTCTCAACTGAGTTACATTTTCAGGAGTGGGCCACTGGCTGATTGCTTCATTCTTGGAAGGATCAGTAGCTACTCCATCACCCCTTATAATATGGCCCAAGTACTCCACTTGAGGTTGTGCAAATGTGCATTTGCTCATTTTTGCATATAGTTGGTTGGACTGCAAAACTTCAAGGACTTGTTGTAGATGTATCAAGTGCTCTTTCATATTTTTGTTGTATATCAAGATATCATCAAAGAAAACCAACACAAATTTTCTCAGATAGGGTGCCAGGATTGTGTTCATTAGCAGCTGAAAGGTTGTTGGATCATTAGTAAGTCCAAAGGGCATAACTAAATACTCATAGTGGCCACAATGGGTGCTGAAAGCAGTTTTTCCAATATCCTCTTCCTGCATTCGGATTTGATGATATCCACTTTTGAAATCCAGTTTAGTAAATACTGTGGCACCTTTCAATTCATCCAAGAGATCTTCTATGGCAGGGATTGGATACTTGTTCTATACTGTCTGCTGGTTAATTTTTTTTGAAATCATTGACCAATCTCCAAGTCATGTCCTTCTTTTTAACAAGGAGAGCAGGGGAAGAGTAAGGGCTAGAACTATCCCTGATTACTTTGGTCTTGATCATGTCCTTGATGATAGTTTCCATAGCATCTTTCTGGTGGTGTGGAAGTCTATAAGGTCTCTGGTTGATTATTTTGGCCTCGGGAGTAAAAGGTATGGCATGATCCACAGTTCTCTTTGGAGGGAGATCAGTTGGAGTGCTAAAAACTGGTGAGTATTTGTCCAAAAGCAGCTGGACAGGAGCTGGAACCACAGTGTCTATTGGTGCTTGAATAGCAATTCTATTCAAGAGTAAGACAGCTCCACAAACAGGCTCTTCAGAGAAATCCTCTACAGTTTCTAATTCTTGCACAACTACAGAAGGTAGGCTCTCATCTTTGAAAATTTTCTTTTCACCATTTTTCAAAGTGATCTTCACATGCATTTCATCAAAGTCCAACTCTACTGGGCTGAAAGAAGCCATCCAGTCTGCCCCCAGGATTACATCATAACCCTGAAGTTGTAGTACTCTGAGATCAGTGGAGAATTGTGTTCCTTGCAGTGAGAATGGGCATTTTAGTGCAATAAATTCTGATCAGAGAGTTTCTCCATTAGCTACCACCACTTTTCTTTTTCTGGTGGGTGTGAGATCACAGCTAGCTAGGTGAGCAATCTTAGGAGTGATGAATGTAGCAGTACTGCTACTATCAATGAGGGCAGTAGCTGGAGTGTTTCCTAGCATGACTGTGACTGTAAAGCTGAGCTTCTTAGTTGATTTGATACCCATAAGAGCATGCATAGATATTTGAAGGGGGTATCATCATTTTTCACTAGGGGAGGGATATCAGTTTCATCCAGAACTTCAGTATAGTAAACCAATTCAACATCATCAAGGCAAGCAGCTTGTAGTGCTTGAATCTGAGCTTGATTTGCCAGTTTGCACACCTTTTTATGACCTGGAAACCAAGGTTCTTTACACTTGTAGCAGATGCCCTTCATTCTAGCTTGTTGTATGATTGTAGCTGTGTTGGTGGGTCCAGGTTTTCCTGGCTCAAATTGCACCTGTGTTCTCACTGGAGGAAAACTGTTGTTAGGTATAACAGTTTTCTTCTGTGGTTGTGCTTGTTCCATTCGTCTAGCAAGCCAGATTGCTTTTTGTAAGTCAGCAGGTTCATGACACTGGACATGGTGTTGTATATTGTCATGTAATCCAGAGATAAAACTGGTTTTGTAGTAATCCTGGGGCAGAGCAGGATTATCTCTTCTCATCAAGTTCATGGCCTGCTCAAATTTGAGGATGTAGTCATTGACAGATCCTGTTTGGGTGAGTGCATGAAAGGATCTCACATTGTCACAAATAGAAGTTTCTGCAAACCTGTCACCCAGGAGCCGACAGAACCTGTACCAAGGCAGGGTGTTAGGTACAATTCCAGTACCCCTCCACCATTCTATTGCAGGGCCCTTAAGGTAGGTTACTACAATTTCTGTTTTCTGCTCAAGTTGAGTTCTAGCGGCCTCAAAGTACAACTCAATAGTTTGTATCCAGGAATCAGTACTAGTGCCATCAAATTCAGGGATGTTGTACTTTGCTGGTTTGACTATTGGTAGAGGTCTTCTGTTGTCCAGTCCTTGGTCTCTCTGCCCTATTCCACCCATGGTTTCTTGTTGTGGGACTTGTTCAACTTGCTACAGGTCAAGCTGCACTATCTGCTGAGCATTCAGAGTTTGATTAACAACAACAGGTGCTCTGGTTTTAGGAGCAGGTTGTTTACTAGCAGCAAAGTGTGGATGCCTATAAGGGGCCTTATTGCTTCCATCCAAGTTCAGCTCTTTGCCAGTGTTTTTGTCCACTAATGTTGCAGAACCAATAGTTGGAGGGGTTTGAAAGACAGTAACTGGTACATGAGTTGGGCCTTGTGGTGTTTGTTGTTGGCCACTACCTTGTGCCACCTCTTGAGGACTTGGAGGAGTTTCCCTGGGTTTGGGAAAACCCGCAATGAAGCTGTTCAGAGAGCCCTATAATTCGCTCAAGGATTTCTGCAATGAGTAAAAATTTGTGGCAACATGGTCTCTGAAATCCTCAAAGTCTTGTTTGTCTATTTCTCTATTCTGCTGTAGGGTTTTGACATCCAATTGCAAGGATTAGAGCTCCAAGTTTTCAGTAGAGGAGGAATTCATAGGGGCTGTCATGCTTGCACCAACAGACCACAGGGAGGGTTTTTACAACTAGCAAAGTGTCAAGTAACCTCGCTGTGTGTGATCAGCCAGCGAAGGGAGGAATTTTACCACAGCCGGAGCTGCAACCCGACCTTGGGAGGGAGGGAGCCGCCAGCACTGCCACCAACGCCGCGCCGCCAGAAGTACAACGGATCTGGGAGGGAGGGAAGGATTCTACCACAGAGACGGTGTGTTTGTGCAACCTCTTCCCGCGCACAAACCTGTACCGAATTTCTCACCGCCGCCAATCACCGCCGGAGAACCACCGCCGCCCAACGTCACCGGTGAGAGGTGGAGTATTTTATGGCGCCTCCAACTCCACCTCGGCACCGTATCTCACGCCGCCAAGGAGAAACCTTGCTCTGTTTACCACTTGTCAGACCTAGAGGAGTCTGAAGAACAATATTCAGAGAAAAGGGGGAGAATTCCACTCAAACTAGCTCGATTTACTGGCTTAATTCGGAGAGTTTTAGTACAAAACAAGAGGGGCCTAAGGCTAGCCAGGAACACTGGCGATGGAAGGGGAAACCCTAACAATTTTCATGCCCTTGAACGAGCATGAATCCTTGGCTTAATAGCCTTACAAATTGGGGGAAAAGTAAGAGTAAAATGAAAAGCAGTGAGACACTGTAAGTCTTTGTCGGAAAGTGAACAGCGACCCGAGCCTTGCTGCTAGCCGTCCGATGCCACTTCGACGCGATCCGGAGCTTCTCCTTACGCGAAGCGGTACGAGCGAAGGAAGAGCGTTCGATGGGCGATGGAGGTCCCGGGATGCTTCGCGCCAACGACATGGAATTTAAAGCCGGACTAATGTTGATTCTTCAGTTGGGTCCTGACACGCCCGCACAGGTGTTAAGGCATATCTCTCGATGTAGTTTTGGTGATTGATGACAACATATTTGCGGACTAACCATGTGCTTTGAGGATTTCAGAGATTCATCCTTTGGCTCGAGACGATTTCTTTCCCCTCAGAGTGTTTTTTCAGGACGGTGTAGCTCTTTCGTTTCTTGTTGGTGGACTAGTTTCGTAGGAGTCACCGTACTATCAAGAGGGGGCCTACTATGGTAAGGGTAGAGTGGAATCATCACGTACACTTTCGTTTCACACCCTCTGGGCCTTCCCGCGTCGTTGGAGGTTTGATTCTCTGTTGTTTGGGCAGTCTTTGGCCCCAGCGGTAATACCGCTTGAGGGTCCTCAGCGGCAGTACCACTTTGGTACCGGGCCACTACCGCCTCGACTCGAGGGGGGCACTTCTCGTGTCGGGTTGAGCAGCACTTGCAGCGGTAGTAGGTGCGGTAGTACCGCTCGAGAGCGGTAGTACCGCCCTGCCACCGCGGCAGTACCACGCTGGGCCTGTCCGGCGGTACTGCGCTGGGCCTGTCCCTCCTCTATCTTCAAGCCCTCTCTGGTTGGGTGGTAGTACCGTAAGGGGGAGCGGTAGTACCGCTGGGTCCAACGGTAGTACCGCCCTCTGTGGGGCTGTTTAGTGGGGTAACGGTTGGATTGTTACCCCCACTATAAAAGGGGGTCCCCTTCTTCTTCGTTGACTCATCTCTTCCCCCAAAAGCTCCATTATTGCTCCAAGCTCCATTTTCGCCCGATCTCTCTCCCTAGCCAACCAAACTTGTTGATTTGCTCGAGAGTAGTTGTGAAGGCCCCGATCTACACTTCCACCAAGAGATATTTGATTCCCCCACTAATCCCTAGCGGATCTTGTTACTCTTGGGTGTTTGAGCACCCTAGACGGTTGAGGTCACCACGGAGCCATAGTCCATTATGGTGAAGCTTCGTGGTGTTGTTGGGAGCCTCCGATTGAGTTGTGGAGTTTACCCCAACCTTGTTTGTAAAGGTTCGATCGCCGCCTCCAAGGGCACCAATAGTGGAATCACGGCATCTCGCATTGTGTGAGGGCGTGAGGAGAATACGATGGCCCTAGTGGCTTCTTGGGGAGCATTGTGCCTCCACACCGCTCTAACGGAGACGTACTTCCCCTCAAAAGGAAGGAACTTCGGTAACACATCCTCGTCTTCACCGGGTCCACTCTTGGTTATCTCTTACCTTTACTTGTGCAAGCTTATTAGTGTCACTTCTCTTGCTTGCTTGTATGTTCGTTGTTGTTGCATCATATAGGTTGCTCACCTAGTTGCACATCTAGACAACCTACTTCAATGCAAAGTTTTAATTTGGTAAAGAAAAGCTAAAAAATGTTAGTTGCCTATTCACCCCCCCCCCTCTAGTCAACCATATCGATCCTTTCAATTGGTATCAGAGCCTCGTCTCTTTTCTAAGGACTTTGCCATCCGAAGAGTATAGTTGACACCGTAGATGGTGTGGAGGAGCACTCCGGTGTGAATCTGATCTCGTCTATGGGTGATGGGGGAACCTCGGTCTCCCATGAGGAATTCAATGTAGTCTTGGAGACATTGAAAACCTCAATGACGACCGAGGTTGAAAGCATGTTTACTAAATTCATTGAAGGGCTTAAACTATCTACCGCACCTTTGAAAGTGGGTGATCCCACGGACATGGTGACAGATGCTAACTCCGACAAGGGGGGAGCTAGTAGTGAAAAGGCTCCTTCTTCTAGTGGTAAAAATGGCACCAGCATCTTTGCCCATGTGGAACCACCACTTGTTTATGGTGGATCGATTCCTTCCACTCACTTGAATCATGCCGGTCCTCCCCCTAAGATTGTGAAAAATGAGGACTTTGATTCTTGGGTTTATCGCTTTAAGCGTCATTTAAATCATGTGAACACTAATCTTTGGAGAATCATTGAAGAAGGTTTCTATCTGCATGACCCAAGCAACTTCACTCCTCAAGAAGCCGCGGATAATCAATTCAATGAGAATGCTCTCTTCATCATCCAAGATGCAATCCCACCCGAAGATCTACCTCATCTTCGGCCCTACGCCTTAGCCAAAGATGCATGGCTTTGTGTGGTCTCTCTCTACCAGGGAAGCACAAGCATTCAACGTTCCAACTATGAAGTAGTGCAAGACGAAGCCGATGAGTTTGTAAGAAGATGAAGAACCTCGTGAGCTTTATCGGAGAGTAACTAAACTCGCGGTCTCACTCCGAGATCATGGGAGCAAGGACACGGACGGCAATTGGATCAAGCGCAAATTCCTCAAGGCAATGATGCCATACCACAAGGCGATGTCCTCCGTCATTCATCAAAGGCCGGACTTCCACTCATTGACCTCAAGTGAAGTATTGGATGAGTTTGTGGCTATGAACATCTTGGACAAGACCGCCGATAATGTGGTGCTTTGTTCTCAAAGAGCAAAGAAGCCCAACCTTGCATTGAAGGCCAAGGTTTGTGTTGAAGAAGAAGAAGAAGAGGAAGAAGAGGGAAGCAACCCCGAAGATACTAAATATGCCTATCATGAACACATGGCACTTGCTTCAAGGCAATTTTGGAGCAAGAAAAGCTCAAGGCCAAACTTCAACAAGAACAACTCAAGTGGCACGAAAGGCAAGCAACGTCTGAGGACTTTCTACAATTGTGGCAATGTGGGCCATCTTGTTGCGGAGTGCCCGTATGAGAAGAGGGAAGACAATGGTGGCAAGCTCATTCGAAAGGACAAAGCCAAGTCATTCTCCAACAAGAGCAACTTCACCAAGAAGACCCCTCACAAGGCATTGGTGGTTCAAGAAGAGTACCATGAGGATGATGATGATGAAGAAGATGGTGAGTCGGTTGTCATGGACTCCGTTGCCATTGCAAAAACTCCACAAGTGTCCCTCTTCGACTCACCCAATGAGAACATCACCGCCAAGTGCCTCATGGCCAAAGCCACCAACAAGGTAACCCCCAAAATCAAAACTACCATCATTAATAATCCTTCCTTGACGGATTGCATTGATGAATGTGAGGGATCTAATGTCGGATTTCGGGTTCCGGCAGACCCTTGAGGTTCGAACACTGGGGTGCGCCCGGAGATTTCGCTTCCTACCTACCTGCACCCCTCCGCCTCGCTAAGATCTAAGCTATGGAAAGAACAACACAAGAGACACAGGGTTTATACTGGTTCGGGCCACCGTTGTGGTGTAATACCCACTCCAGTGTGTGGCGTGGTGGATTGCCTCTTGGGCTGATGATAATGAATGATAAAAGGAAGAATAGCCTCGTGAGGGTCTGTTCTTGGCTGGGGCGATGAACTGCTGGGAGGAGTTCAGCCACCCTTCTCTCTCTCTCTCTCTCTCTCTCTCTCTGATCGAACCCCCCTCCTCTGTGGGTGGCTGGTCCTATTTATAGAGGCCCTGGTCCTCTTTCCAAATATCGAGCGGGAAGGGAGCCAACAATGGCGGGCTAATTTGAAGGGGGACAGCTAGTACTAGCTACCCTGACAAAAGTAGTCTTCGCCTGCACAAAGCTCTGGTGGTGACGCCGTCCTCGGATCCATGATGACCTCCGTCTTGCAGTCTTCCTGGTCTTGGCCTCGTTGCACCGAAATGGCAACCTTTGCCTGATGCCTCGGTACTCCGCGGCTGCGCTTGCCCCATTTGCACCAAAGAGGAAAGGAGGACACTGCGCGGGCTGGCACCCGCCTGGCGCCCTTGGTTGTCATGGCTTGCGTCACGAGCACCTCGTGAGGTACCCCGCCTTGATCTCTCCGCCTCCTCGCGAGCCAGCCTGATGAGGCCATGCCTGAGGAAGCTCCGTGTTGTCCGCCCCGCGAGGCTTGGCCCCTCGCGAGGGTCTTGGGTCTGTGTTGATGAAGATGGGTCATGCTGGGCCCCCCTTGAGCCACGCCGTAGGCCGCAGGCAGGCAAGTCTGGGGACCCCCGTTCCCAGAACGCCGACAGTAGCCCCCGGGCCCAAGGCGCTCCCGGACTTGGCCGTGCAGGGAGGCGGAAGGGCAAGAGCGAAGCGCCGCGGGCCCTAATAGCCTGCGGCCTTGGGCGCCGCGTGGCGGTTGACTGGACGTGGGCGCCTCAGCAACCGCGCGAGTTGATAAGGGAGCGGCATCTGCCCAGGCTTCGCTTTTTGCTTTCTCCGGTTGCTGCTCAGATCCCCTTTCTTACGCCTCTCCTTCCTTCCTCCAAAATCTCCAGATCTACTCCGACCGCGTGACCTAGGAAGCCATGGCGCCTCGTCAGTCCCCGGCCGGATCTTGGTACTCGGCTGCCCTGGACTAGCCAAACGTGTAGGAGGCGAGCCTTGCCCGGTTGCGCCGGATGGCGGCGGCGCAGGGCATCAATGGGGCGAAGTAGCTCAAGGCCGGCTCCGCCACCCCGAAAGGCCAAGGGAGCACCTTCTATCCGTTCTTCGTAAGTGCCATTGCCGCCGGCCTGGTGCCTCCCTTCTCTGAGTTCTTCTTCTCTGTCCTCCGCCATTACAAGCTACAGGCTCTGCATCTCCACCCCAACTCCGTCCTTCTCCTGGCAATCTTCGCCTATTACTGCGAGGCTCATGTAGGGGTGTAGTGTTGGAAATATGCCCTAGAGGCAATAATAAAAGGATTATTATTATATTTCCTTGTTCATGATAATTGTCTTTATTCTTGCTATAATTGTGTTATTCGGAAATCGTAATACATGTGTGAATAACAGACACCAACATGTCCCTAGTAAGCCTCTAGTTGACTAGCTCGTTGATCAACAGATAGTCATGGTTTCCTGACTATGGACATTGGATGTCATTGATAACGAGATCACATCATTAGGAGAATGATGTGATGGACAAGACCCAATCCTAAACATAGCATAAAGATCGTGTAGTTCGTTTGCTAGAGTTTTTCCAATGTCAAGTATCCTTTCCTTAGACCATGAGATCATGTAACTCCCGGATACCGTAGGAGTGCTTTGGGTGTACCAAACGTCACAACGTAACTGGGTGACTATAAAGGTATACTACGGGTATCTCCGAAAGTGTCTGTTGGGTTGACACGGATCAAGACTGGGATTTGTCACTCCGTATGACGGAGAGGTATCACTGGGCCCACTCGGTAATGCATCATCATAATGAGCTCAAAGTGACCAAGTGTCTGGTAACGGGATCATGCATTACGGTACGAGTAAAGTGACTTGCCGGTAATGAGATTGAACAAGGTATTGGGATACCGACGATCGAATCTCGGGCAAGTAACATACCGATTGACAAAGGGAATTGCATACGGGGTTGATTGAATCCTCGACATCGTGGTTCATCCGATGAGATCATCGTGGAGCATGTGGGAGCCAACATGGGTATCCAGATCCCGCTGTTGGTTATTGACCGGAGAGTCGTCTCGGTCATGTCTACATGTCTCCCGAACCCGTAGGGTCTACACACTTAAGGTTCGGTGACGCTAGGGTTGTAGGGATATGTATATGCAGTAACCCGAATGTTGTTCGGAGTCCCGGATGAGATCCCGGATGTCACGAGGAGTTCCGGAATGGTCCAGAGGTAAAGAATTATATATAGGAAGTGCTGTTTCGGCCATCGGGACAAGTTTCGGGGTCACCGGTATTGTACCGGACCACCGGAAGGGTCCCGGGGGTCCACCGGGTGGGGTCACCTGCCCCGGAGGGCCACATGGGCTGTAGGGGGTGCGCCTTGGCCTACATGGGCCAAGGGCATCAGCCCCAAGGGGCCCATGCGCCTAGGGTTTCCAAAGGGGAAGAGTCCCACAAGTGGAAGGCACCCCCTAGGTGCCTTGGGGGGGAGGGAAACCTCCCTTGGCCGCCGCCCCCCCTAGGAGATTGGATCTCCTAGGGCCGGCGCCCCCCCCTTGGCCCTCCTATATATAGTGGGGGAAGGAGGGCTTTTTCATCCACGCCTTTGGTTGCCTCCTTCTCCCTCTCCAACACCTCCTCCTCCTCCATAGTGCTTGGCGAAGCCCTGACGGAGTACTGCAGCTCCATCACCACCACGCCGTCGTGCTGCTGCTGGAGCCATCTTCCTCAGCCTCTCCTTCCCTCTTGCTGGATCAAGAAGAAGGAGACGTTACGCTGACCGTACGTGTGTTGAACGCGGAGGTGCCGTCCGTTCGGTGCTAGGATCTTCGGTGATTCGAATCACGTCGAGTACGACTCCCTCATCCCCGTTCTTTGAACGCTTCCGCTCGCGATCTACAAGGTACGTAGATGCATCTAATCACTCGTTGCTAGAAGAACTCCTAGATGGATCTTGGTGAAACCGTAGGAAAATTTTTGTTTTCTGCAACGTTCCCCTACAGTGGCATCATGAGCTAGGTCTATGCGTAGTTCTTCTTGCGCGAGTAGAACACAATTTGTTGTGGGCGTAGATGTTGTCAACTTTCTTGCCGCTACTAGTCTTATCTTGCTTCAACGGTATTGTGGGATGAAGCGGCCCGGACCAACCTTACACGTACACTTACGTGAGACCGGTTCCACCGACTAACATGCACAAGTTGCATAAGGTGGCTGGCGGGTGTCTGTCTCTCCTACTTTAGTTGGAGCGTATTCGATGAAAAGGGTCCTTGTGAAGGGTAAATAGAAGTTGACAAATCACGTTGTGGCTTTCACGTAGGTAAGAAAACGTTCTTGCTAGAACCCTAATTCAGCCACGTAAAACTTGCAACAACAATTAGAGGACGTCTAACTTGTTTTTGCAGCAAGTGCTTTGTGATATGATATGGCCAAAGTTGTGATGAATGATGAATGACATATATGTGATGTATGAGATGTTCATGCTATTGTAATAGGAATCACGACTTGCATGTCGATGAGTATGACAACCGGCAGGAGCCATAGGAGTTGTCTTTATTTTTGTATGACATGCGTGTCATTGAGAAACGCCATGTAAATTACTTTACTTTATTGCTAAACGCGTTAGCCATAGTAGTAGAAGTAATAGTTGGCGAGCAACTTCATGGAGACACAATGATGGAGATCATGATGATGGAGATCATGGTGTCATGCCGGTGACAAGATGATCATGGAGCCCCAAGATGGAGATCAAAGGAGCTGTGTGATATTGGCCATATCATGTCACTATTATTATTTGATTGCATATGATGTTTATCATGTTTTTCATCTTGTTTGCTTAGAACGACGGTAGTAAATAAGATGATCCCTCATAATAATTTCAAGAAAGTGTTCCCCCTAACTGTGCACCGTTGCGACAGTTCGTTGTTTCGAAGCACCACGTGATGATCGGGTGTGATAGATTCTAGCGTTCACATACAACGGGTGTAAGACAGATTTACACATGCAAAACACTTAGGTTGACTTGACGAGCCTAGCATGTACAGACATGGCCTCGGAACACAGAAGACCGAAAGGTCGAGCATGAGTCGTATAGAAGATACGATCAACATGAAGATGTTCACCGACGTTGACTAGTCCGTCTCACGTGATGATCGGACACAGCCTAGTTAACTCGGATCATGTTATACTTAGATGACTAGAAGAGGGATGTCTATCTAAGTGGGAGTTCATTGAATAATTTGATTAGATGAACTTAATTATCATGAACTTAGTCTAAAATCTTTACAATATGTCTTGTAGATCAAATGGCCAATGTAGTCCTCAACTTCAACGCGTTCCTAGAGAAAACCAAGCTGAAAGATGATGGCAGCAACTATACGGACTGGGTCCGGAACCTGAGGATCATCCTCATAGCTGCCAAGAAAGATTATGTCCTACAAGCACCGCTAGGTGATCCACCCGTCCCACAGAACCAAGACGTTATGAACGCTTGGCAGACACGTGCTGATGACTACTCCCTCGTTCAGTGCGGCATGCTTTACAGCTTAGAGCCGGGGCTCCAAAAGCGTTTTGAGAGACATGGAGCATATGAGATGTTCGAAGAGCTGAAAATGGTTTTTCAAGCTCATGCCCGAATCGAGAGATATGAAGTCTCCGACAAGTTCTTCAGCTGTAAGATGGAGGAAAATAGTTCTGTCAGTGAGCACATACTCACTATGTTTGGGTTACATAACCGCTTGACTCAGCTGGGAGTTAATCTCTCGGATGACGCGGTCATTGACAGAATCCTTCAGTCGCTTCCACCAAGCTACAAGAGCTTTGTGATGAACTTCAATATGCAGGGGATGGAAAATACCATTCCTGAAGTATTTGCTATGCTGAAATCAGCAGAGGTAGAAGTCAAGAAAGAACATCAAGTGTTGATGGTCAATAAAACCACTAAGTTCAAGAAGGGCAAGGGTAAAAAGAACTCCAAGAAGGACGGCAAGGAAGTTGCCGCGCCTGGCAAGAAAGCTGCCGGGAAGAAGCCAAAGAATGGACCCAAGCCCGAGACTGAGTGCTTTTATTGCAAGGGAAGTGGTCACTGGAAGCGGAACTGCCCCAAATACTTAGCGGACAAGAAGGCCGGCAAAACAAAAGGTATATGTGATATACATGTAATTGATGTGTACCTTACCAGCACTCGTAGTAGCTCTTGTGTATTTGATACCGGTGCAGTTGCTCACATTTGTAACTCAAAGCAGGAGCTGCGGAATAAGCGGAGACTGGCGAAGGATGAGGTAACGATGCGCGTCGGGAATGGTTCCAAGGTCGATGTGATCGCCGTCGGCACGCTGCCTCTACATTTACCTACGGGATTAGTTTTAAACCTCAATAATTGTTATTTAGTGCCAGCTTTGAGCATGAACATTGTATCGGGATCTCGTTTAATTCGAGATGGCTACTCATTTAAATCAGAGAATAATGGTTGTTCCATTTATATGAGAGATATGTTTTATGGTCATGCTCCTATGGTGAATGGTTTATTCTTAATGAATCTCGAGCGTAATGCTACACATATTCATAGTGTCAGTACCAAAAGATGTAAGGTTGATAATGATAGTCCCACATATTTGTGGCACTGCCGCCTTGGTCACATAGGTGTCAAACGCATGAAGAAGCTCCATGCAGATGGACTTTTAGAGTCTCTTCATTATGAATCATTTGACACGTGCAAACCATGCCTCATGGGTAAAATGACCAAGACTCCGTTCTCAGGAACAATGGAGCGAGCAACCAACTTATTGGAAATCATACATACTGATGTGTGCGGTCCAATGAGTGTTGAGGCTCGCGGTGGCTATCGTTATGTTCTCACCCTCACTGATGATTTGAGTAGATATGGGTATATCTACTTAATGAAACACAAGTCTGAAACCTTTGAAAAGTTCAAGGAATTTCAGAGTGAAGTTGAGAATCAACGTGATAGGAAAATCAAGTTTCTATGATCAGATCGTGGAGGAGAATACTTGAGTCACGAATTTGGCACACACTTAAGAAAATGCGGAATAGTTTCACAACTCACGCCGCCTGGAACACCTCAGCGTAATGGTGTGTCCGAACGTCGTAATCGCACTCTATTAGATATGGTTCAATCTATGATGTCTCTTACCGATTTACCGCTATATTTTTGGGGCTATGCTTTAGAGACTGCCGCATTCACTTTAAATAGGGCTCCGTCGAAATCCGTTGAGACGACACCGTATGAATTATGGTTTGGGAAGAAACCTAAGCTGTCGTTTCTAAAAGTTTGGGGATGCGATGCTTATGTCAAGAAACTTCAACCTGAAAAGCTCGAACCCAAGTCGGAAAGATGCGTCTTCATAGGATACCCGAAAGAAACTGTTGGGTATACCTTCTACCTCAGATCTGAAGGCAAGATCTTTGTTGCCAAGAATGGATTCTTTCTAGAGAAAGAGTTTCTCTCGAAAGAAGTGAGTGGGAGGAAAGTAGAACTTGATGAAGTGTTACCTCTTGAACCGTAAAATGGCACAACTCAAGAAAATGTTCCTGAAGTGCCTGCACCAACTAGAGAGGAAGTTATTGATGATGATCAAGATACTTCTGATCAAGCTCCTACTGAAATTCGAAGGTCCACAAGGACACGTTCCGCACCAGAGTGGTATGGCAACCCTGTCTTGGAAATCATGTTGTTAGACAACGGTGAACCTTCGAACTATGAAGAAGCGATGGCGGGCCCGGATTCCGACAAATGGCTAGAAGCCATGAAATCCGAGATAGGATCCATGTATGAAAATGAAGTATGGACTTTGACTGACTTGCCCATTGAACGGCGAGCCATAGAAAATAAATGGATCTTTAAGAAGAAGACAGACGCGGATGGTAATGTGACCATCTATAAAGCTCGGCTTGTCGCTAAGGGTTATCGACAAGTTAAAGGGGTTGACTACGATGAGACTTTCTCACCGGTAGCGAAGCTAAAGTCCGTCCGAATCATGTTAGCAATTGCCGCATTCTACGATTATGAGATATGGCAAATGGACGTCAAAATGGCATTCCTTAATGGTTTCCTTAAGGAAGAATTGTATATGATGCAGCTGGAAGGTTTTGTCGATCCTAAGAATGCTGACAAGGTGTGCAAGCTCCAACGCTCGATTTATGGGCTGGTGCAAGCATCTCGGAGTTGGAACATTCGCTTTGATGAGATGATCAAAGCGTTTGGGTTTACACAGACTTATGGAGAAGCCTGTGTTTACAAGAAAGTGAGTGGGAGCTCTGTAGCATTTCTCATATTATATGTAGATGACATACTTTTGATGGGAAATGATATAGAACTCTTGGACAGCATTAAGGCCTACTTGAATAAAAGTTTTTCAATGAAGGACCTTGGAGAAGCTGCTTATATATTAGGCATCAAGATCTATAGAGATAGATCGAGACGCCTCATAGGTCTTTCACAAAGCACATACCTTGATAAGATATTGAAGAAGTTCAATATGGATCAGTCCAAGAAGGGGTTCTTGCCTGTGTTGCAAGGTATGAAATTGAGCTCAGCTCAATGTCCGACCACGGCAGAAGATATAGAAGAGATGAGTGTCATCCCCTATGCCTCAGCCATAGGTTCTATTATGTATGCCATGCTGTGTACCAGACCTGATGTAAACCTTGCCGTAAGTTTGGTAGGAAGGTACCAAAGTAATCCTGGCAAGGAACACTGGACAGCGGTCAAGAATATCCTGAAGTACCTGAAAAGGACTAAGGAAATGTTTCTCGTTTATGGAGGTGATGAAGAGCTCGTCGTAAAGGGTTACGTCGACGCTAGCTTCGACACAGATCTGGATGACTCTAAGTCACAGACCGGATACGTGTATATTTTGAATGGTGGGGCAGTAAGCTGGTGCAGTTGCAAGCAGAGCGTCGTGGCGGGATCTACATGTGAAGCGGAGTACATGGCAGCCTCAGAGGCAGCACATGAAGCAATATGGGTGAAGGAGTTCATCACCGACCTAGGAGTCATACCCAATGCGTCGGGGCCGATCAAGCTCTTCTGTGACAACACTGGAGCTATTGCTCTTGCCAAGGAGCCCAGGTTTCACAAGAAGACAAGGCACATCAAGCGTCGCTTCAACTCCATTCGTGAAAATGTTCAAGATGGAGACATAGAGATTTGTAAAGTACATACGGACCTGAATGTAGCGGATCCGTTGACTAAACCTCTCCCTAGAGCAAAACATGATCAACACCAAAATTCCATGGGTGTTCGATTCATCACAATGTAACTAGATTATTGACTCTAGTGCAAGTGGGAGACTGTTGGAAATATGCCCTAGAGGCAATAATAAAAGGATTATCATTATATTTCCTTGTTCATGATAATTGTCTTTATTCATGCTATAATTGTGTTATTCGGAAATCGTAATACATGTGTGGATAACAGACACCAACATGTCCCTAGTAAGCCTCTAGTTAACTAGCTCGTTGATCAACAGATAGTCATGGTTTCCTGACTATGTAATTGGATGTTATTGATAACGAGATCACATCATTAGGAGAATGATGTGATGGACAAGACCCAATCCTAAACATAGCATAAAGATCGTGTAGTTCGTTTGCTAGAGTTTTTCCAATGTCAAGTATCCTTTCCTTAGACCATGAGATCGTGTAACTCCCGGATACCGTAGG
The DNA here is from genome assembly GCF_056163025.1 of Triticum urartu. NCBI lineage: Eukaryota > Viridiplantae > Streptophyta > Magnoliopsida > Poales > Poaceae > Triticum > Triticum urartu. The sequence continues at coordinate 142,303,366 of NC_141879.1, read as the reverse complement.
AGTGCTTTGGGTGTACCAAACGTCACAACGTAACTGGGTGACTATAAAGGTATACTACGGGTATCTCCGAAAGTGTTTGTTGGGTTGACACGGATCAAGACTGGGATTTGTCACTCCGTATGACGGAGAGGTATCACTGGGCCCACTCAGTAATGCATCATCATAATGAGCTCAAAGTGACCAAGTGTCTGGTCACGGGATCATGCATTACGGTATGAGTAAAGTGACTTGCCGGTAACGAGATTGAACAAGGTATTGGGATACCGACGATCGAATCTCGGGCAAGTAACATACCGATTGACAAAGGGAATTGCATACGAGGTTGATTGAATCCTCGACATCGTGGTTCATCCGATGAGATCATCGTGGAGCATGTGGGAGCCAACATGGGTATCCAGATCCCGCTGTTGGTTATTGACCGGAGAGTCGTCTCGGTCATGTCTACATGTCTCCCGAACCCGTAGGGTCTACACACTTAAGGTTCGGTGACGCTAGGGTTGTAGGGATATGTATATGCAGTAACCCGAATGTTGTTCGGAGTCCCGGATGAGATCCCGGATGTCACGAGGAGTTCCGGAATGGTCCGGAGGTAAAGAATTATATATAGGAAGTGCTGTTTCGGCCATCGGGACAAGTTTCGGGGTCACCGGTATTGTACCGGGACCACCGGAAGGGTCCCCGGGGTCCATCGGGTGGGGCCACCTGCCCCGGAGGGCCACATGGGCTGTAGGGGGTGCGCCTTGGCCTACATGGGCCAAGGGCATCAGCCCCAAGGGGCCCATGCGCCTAGGGTTTCCAAAGGGGAAGAGTCCCACAAGTGGAAGGCACCCCCTAGGTGCCTTGGGGGGGGAGGGAAACCTCCCTTGGCCGCCGCCCCCCCTAGGAGATTGGATCTCCTAGGGCCGGTGCCCTCCCCCCCCCCCTTGGCCCTCCTATATATAGTGGGGGAAGGAGGGCTTTTTCATCCATGCCTTTGGTTGCCTCCTTCTCCCTCTCCAACACCTCCTCCTCCTCCATAGTGCTTGGCGAAGCCCTGACGGAGTACTGCAGCTCCATCACCACCACGCCGTCGTGCTGCTGCTGGAGCCATCTTCCTCAGCCTCTCCTTCCCTCTTGCTGGATCAAGAAGAAGGAGACGTTACGTTGACCGTACGTGTGTTGAACGCGGAGGTGCCGTCCGTTCGGTGCTAGGATCTTCGGTGATTCGAATCACGTCGAGTACGACTCCCTCATCCCCGTTCTTTGAACGCTTTCGCTCGCGATCTACAAGGTACGTAGATGCATCTAATCACTCGTTGCTAGATGAACTCCTAGATGGATCTTGGTGAAACCGTAGGAAAATTTTTGTTTTCTGCAACGTTCCCCTACATGCAGCCCTCAGTGGCCTTGCTGCGCCACTACTTCTACCTCCGGACCTCTCGCGGTCCTGCTTCCGCGTGCGCGAGCTTCATCGCGTACAGTGGCGCCATTGCCATCTCGAACCCCGGGAAAAGGATTGAGGGCTTCAGGAGCAAGTGGGTCTTGGTGGATGCTGGGCGCATCCACCCTCGGCTGATCTTGCCCACGGAGCAGCCCACGAGCTCCAGCGATTGGGGTCGAGCTGAGCTCGCGGACCCCCGCGCGAAGCTGGTGCTGGAGAAGATGGACGCGGACCTGAGGCCGGCCAACATGGCAATGGCGAAGCTGACTGGCGCGTCGCTGCTGAGGGAATTCCTGGAGCACCAGCTGGCTCCGCTTCGGCGGTACTCACTTCCGATGTGGAGGCCCCATCCGAGCCCCGCGGCCTGGGCCGATGGAGATCTGGCTGCGGTCCTCCAATCTCTGGTTGGGGGCGATGTGGCGAGGTTGGAGGGCGCTCCTACGCCCTTGTTCCTCCGCGAAGACTGGGAGCAGGTAGTGGAGTCCATGCCCGTCTTCAACGGGGATGGGCCCGTGCCCATGGAAACTCCCGAGGAACCGGTGGACGTGCTCTCCGACGATTCCAGCGAAGAGGAGGAAGGAGGGGAGCGGGAAAGAGGGCCTGACTCCGAGGCGACTGACGGAGAGTCGAGGGCTCCCCTCTCCCGGCGCAGGTCCCGCGTTCTCCGCCTCTCTCCGAGCGATGACGACGAGGATGATGACGAGGATGACGACGAGGATGACGGCGAGCAGGACGGCGGGAGCTTGCCCCCGATCCCGAAGAAGGACAGGACCGGGCTGATCTCCCGCGGGTCTACCCCGGCCCCGAGACGGACCGCAGACACACCTTCCGCTTCCAAGCTTCCCGAGGTTGACCCTTCCAGCCGGCTTTCAGGCTTCAAATTTGGCCGGAGGCCGCTCGAGCTCACTGGCGATGACCCGTAAGCGTTTGATCCTTGTCTTTATTTCTTGTCCTGCTTCTGAGGCTTGACGTCCGCATCTCTTCGATAGGCTGGCGCCCGCAGCAAAGAAGCCGAAGGGAGCTCCTGAGGTTCCACCCATGGCAGTGCCTCTGCCCGCGAAGGAGGGCGACCACAACGCGCGGGCTTCTCCTGCCCGGTCATCCTCGCGAGGCTAGGCTGAGCCGGCTGGGGCGAGCTCAGCCCCCACGGCCCATGTGACTCCCGAGGTGTCCTTGCCTGCCGCCGCCACTTCAGCCGTTGGGGCGCAGCAGACTCCGCCTCAGGACGCTGTGGCCGCGCTGCCGCCTTCTCCTCCTACTCCACCGGTTACTGTCTCTCTGACTCCTTCTGCCGTTCTGGACCATGCTACTGCTGAGCTGGACCGACTACGGCAGGATCTTCTTGGCGCTGACCCTCGCTTGGTGGCCGGGCGCTTGGAGCTGGCTTCAGGATGGGTTCACTCCGACGCTTCGATTCGGGCGGCGCTAGTCCAGGCCTGAACGGCTTGCGATGAGGAGAAACAGGTCGTTCTTGAGGCGAAGGCTGCTCGTGACGCAGCCTTGGGGGAGGCGGTCGACGCTAGTGGTCGCTGCAAGGCGCTGGAGGACGAGCTGCAAGGCCTGCGAGACCAGCTCGCGAAAGAGGCCCGCCTTCGCCAAGAGCAGGAAGAAGGCGTGAAGGCTCGTGAGGCGGCCGTCAAGGAGAGGGAGGCCAAGCTCAGGAAGCGCCGCGACCGCCTAGGCGCGCTGGAGCAGGAGTTGGGGGCGAGGAAGGCCGAGCTGGACGACAAGGCCCTGGTTCTTGCTGAGGACCGCGTGGCCTTCTCGGAGATGGAGGTGAAGGCTCGCTCCTCGCTGAGGACGCTTTACGACAGCGGCCTGGAGAGCCCGCTGGCTGGCGCCGAGGACGGCCCCGCCAAGCTGCTTCCCTTCCTGGTTCGTGCGCTCGAAGATGTCGCCCTTGGCCTTGGCCCCACGGCTGAGGCCGAGGCGCGTGTCCTGTCTTCTGCAGCACTGATGCGGGTCCTCACCCACATCTACCTTCGCGATCCCGGTGTCGACCTCGACAGCCTGCTGGAGCCAGTAAGCGGCGAGCGTGCCGCTGCCGCTGCCGAGGCCGTGAAGGGTCGCGCGGAGGCTCTGCTGGGGAAGTTCCGGGCCTTCAGCACCAAGCCGAAGCAAGGCGCTACCGACCCCACTACTCCGTAAGGCGAACCCATTCCGCGCTGCTCCTCCGCCGACAAGTGACTCCGTCGTGGCTCCTGTCCTGCCTTTAATTCCTGCACATGTATCATGCCTCGGGGAGGCATTTAAACTTGCGTTTGGCATTGAGATAACAGTGTGGACTGTAATATTTGCTTTTGAATTCCTCGAAATTTGTGCTTTTCCTTCCTACTTGCTTATGTTCTACGCCGGCAGAGCCCGGCCCCGCGCGTACCTCACCCAGTGTTAGTCCCAACCGGAAACTAGGACGGGGCCAAGGAGTGAGGGGCTACGTGACAAGTTAGGCTCCTGAGTCGCGATGCTCAGGAGTCCCCCTTGGCGCACGAACAGCAAGTAGGGAGGTGTGAAGTGGGTGGATCTACCGTTCTACGTCTGCACAGCCCGACCGCGCACATACCTCACCCAGCGTTAGTCCCGACCAGAAACCAGGACGGGGCCAAGGAGTGAGGGGCTACGTGACCAGTTAGGCTCCTGAGTCGCGATGCTCAGGAGTCCCCCTTGATGCTCAAACGGCCTTCGTACCTTGGCTCCGCTCGGGGAGAGACGCGCGACGAACCAGGCCCCGGGGGGGCCGGCTGGGCGGCGTGCGTCTGGGCGTGACCCAGGCGCAGCCCCCATGCCCAGCCCCCTCGCGCGGCACTCCCGAGGGGAGGCGTTGTGATGAGGCTAGACACTGAGCTCTGGGCTCCCTGAGGTTGATGCGGCCCGGGGGCCACCCTCAGTTGTTTATCACCAGCGCGGAGCATAGCGCTTCCGTATGTGTACGGGCATAGCCGCTCCTAGGCAGTGTCGTCAGCCAGCGCGGAGCATGGTGCTTCCACTGGTACGTGGGAGGGGGCCCCCTCCGAGAGGAGCCCCCGGGGCGTGTACAGCCCCGCCCTGACACGTGGCTGGCACGGTAGGGCCTGGCGAGGTGTATCTGGGCACCCGTGAGCCAGCGCAGGACTCACGGGGCCCTACCTCTAGGCGGGTTGCGCCTGGCACTGGGCCTTATCTTGTGATGTGTCCCTGCAAATTTGGTTAGATGTCGGCACTCTACGTCCTCGGGTCCCGGCCCTTGAGCTGGTCTCAGCCGTCGCTAGTATGCCAAGTCGCGATGCCGTGGACAAGGCCAGAGGGTGAGGGCTGGAGAGCCAGTAAGAGCCCTGAGTCGCGATGCTCAGGTACCCCCCCCCCCTTTAATGTGCAAGTGGTCGGCATGGATAAGAAGAGGTGCCGTGGACCGGCATCAAATAATCTAACATGGTGGGTATAACGCATAACTGGGAATAAACGGAAATGGGATACAAGCCGCTGGGTCTGGCCCGAGCGACTTGGGGATCATGCAGCCCGAGGGGCGCCCCCAATAAGGTAAGCTAACAACATGAAATAAAAGGGGTACATGCCGCAGGGACGGACCCACGCGGCCTGGGAATAATGCAGCCCTGGGGGGCACTCCCAGATGGAAGTGAAACTTGAAAGATGTCACCTGATGACGTTGAGGACGAAGGGGTGTTGGTGTAGCAGACTCGGTGGGCTACGGAAGCCGATCCTCACGAGCCCCCAGGCCCGGGGGCCTCGGGAGGCTCCGAAGGTGCTGGCGGCTCCCCGCGAACCATCTCCATCTCCGCCAGGGCTGCGGAACGCCTGGCCTCTTGTGCCTCCATGATGCCCCTCATGAGGCGCTGGTACGTGGCAGCCGCGTTCGGCAAGCCGTGAGGCATGCGAACGTAGCTGTGGGGTGGACCTCTGCAGCGCCCCACTCGCGAGGGCCAGAGGCGCTCCAGAGAGGCGACTCGGTTGAGCCCTCGTATGTCGATGCAGACGCGTATCCCACCATCCTCGCCTGGATGGGGAGCCACTGCTGGTAGACGGCGGCCGCCTTTCATGACTCTTGACTCCTGTAGCTCCTGAATGGCCTTGTTGACAAACTCCTGAGGGTCTGGCTCTCCTTGCCCTACTCCCTCTTGAGGGAAACGTGCTTCAAAACACGCCTCCATGTGGTGCCCAAGCGCCTCCCTCGTGACCCTAGCTAGGTCGGTGGCCCTCCAGGGGAGAGCCCCCGAGCCCTGCCTGAGGAGGGTGCCGGGCGCGCTTTCCTATGCGATGGAAGGAGGTTCCCCCTGGGCAGGCACGGGCCCAGAGGGGCCTGCCTCCTGAGGAGCCGGGCCGGACGATGTCTTCTTCTTCTTGGGGGCGGTCTCGGGAAGCCTCCTACTTCCGCGATCCGGGTCTTCTAGTGACGCGGCCTGAAAGGCTCGTTCCAGGGAACACACCGCATCCTTCTCTTCACAGGGCACCATGATGACTCCGCCACTTCCTGGCATCTTGAGGACGTTGTAGCCGTGGTGAGTTACGGCCATGAACTTGGCCAGCGCCGGGTACCGGAGAATGGTGTTGTACGACAGGCGAATGTGAGCGACGTCGAAGTCGATGAGCTCGGTGCGGTAGTTGTCGTGTGCCCCGAAGGTGACAGGGAGGCGGACCTGCCCAATCGGGACCGTGGAGCCGTCGGTGACTCCGGAGAAAGGCTTGGTTGGCTGAAGCTGGTTGTAGGGCACTTGGAGATTGTTGAATGTTCCCACGGACAGGATGTTGAGCCCTGCCCCGCCATCGATGAGGGTCCTGGTGACCACCACGTTGCTGATGATTGGGCAACAGAGCATTGGGAGGACTCCGGCTGTAGCCGCACACTTGAGCTGATCTGCCGAGCTGGACATGATGGTGCACGCCGACCACCTGAGTGGGCGCATGGCTTCGAGCTTGGGGAGGACTGCATTCACTTCGCGGGCGAACTGCTTGAAGATGCGTTGAGAGGCTGGGGCTTGAGCCCCGCCCAGGATGCAGGCGATCGCGCGCGGCTCCTGGAAGCCCCCAGCCTCCTCGTCCTGGTGGCGGTCCTCGTTTCTCCTTGGTTGCGGCGGCAGCGGAGGGAGGCCTGCGTTGCCTTGCGAGCGATCCTCACGAGGCCAACCCCTCCAGTCTCCCTCGCGAGGTGGGTCTTGCCAGCGATCCTCGTGAGGTTGATCGCGCCACCCTTGGCGCGGGCCTCGGTCTTCCCAGCGTCCTGCGTTCCTTCCTCCTCCTCGACCGTAGCCCCGGTCACCGCGGTCGGGGTGACGGCCGATCCTTCCTTCTCGCACGGCTCGGAGCTCTTGACATTTGTTGGTGTTGTGGGTGTTGAGGTCGTGGTACACGCAGTACCGGCTGCCCTTGGAAGGCTCGGGCTGATCTCTGCCCCGCTTGGTGTCTGGTTCTGCCGCGAGCACGGCAGCCCCCTTGCGCTTCACATCCTTGTCCTTGGGCTTCTTCTCTTCTGGGTCCGCGGAAGGCAGCTCGAGGAGGGAGAGACGCCCTTCCTCAGCCCTGGTGCACTTGGTTGCCAAGTTGAACAGCTCCAAAGAAGTGCACAGGTCTTCATGCATCGCCAGCTCCTCCTTCATCTCGACATCGCGCACGCCGTCGGAGAAAGCTGAGATGATGGCCTCTTCAGTCACCCTGGGAATCTTGAGGCGTGCGTTGTTGAAGCGCTGGATGTACTTTTGCAGGGTCTCCCCGAGTTGTTGCTTGATGCGGCGCATGTCGCTCACGGCGGGTGGCCGGTCGCGAGTACCTTGGAAGTTGGCGATGAAGCGGGTGCGCATCTCGTCCCAGGAGGAGATCGTGCCTGGAGCCAGGTTCAGGAGCCAGGTGCGGGCCCCGTCCTTGAGCGCCATGGGAAACCAGTTCGCCATGACCTTCTCGTCTCTGTTGGCAGCTTCGATGCCCAGCTCGTAGAGCTGGAGGAACTCCGCAGGGTCAGCCGTGCCGTCGTAGCGAGGAGGCAGGTCTGGCTTGAACTTGGCAGGCCACACGACACTGCGTAGCTCGGCGGTGAAGGCACGGCAGCCTGCTATGGCCATGGGAGGTCTTGGGTGACGGAGAGCTTGGTCTTGCATGTCCCCGCGCGCTGCAGCTGGGTCTTGACGTGCGGGAGCAAGAGCATGGTCGCGACGTGCTGGAGCAGGGAGCGCCCGGGCAGCTTCTTGCGGGCGAGGGACTTCCGGGCAGCTCTGCTCTTGCTGCGCTGGCACCTGACGGAGCGGGTTCCGCCCAGGGGCCACGCGCCTTGGAGCCATGGCGCCTTCTTGAGGAGGAGGCGGCCGGGGCGCCGCCGGAGCTTCGTCGCCCGCGCGGGGCAGGGTGCGATGCAGCGGAATGGACGGCGCAGGAGAGCCCCCTGCGGCGCGGACGAGCTCAGCGACGCGGTCGAGCCATTCTTCGTAGACGTCGTCGACGGGGCGGTAGCGCAGGAGCTCGTTTGCCGCGATGAGCGCATCTCGAGCCTCCATGGGTGCGCAGAGCGCGCGGGACGAAGAACCAGCTGGGGGGAGCGAGGGAGTTGCGGTGCGGCCGTCTTGCCGCACGGACGGATGCTGAGACGATGCTTGCTGCTCGTCCCCCGCCGGGCCGGTGGCGGCGTTGACGGCAGGTGACGGGGAACGGTGAGGACGCCCACCGACAGGAGCCGTCTGGGCGATGCGGGAAGCGAGAGCGGCCCGGCGCTCGGCGCGGGCCCGACGAGCGTCAGACATGGGTGCGATAGTCGGAGGAGAACGGGGTGGTGGAAGACGAATTCCGACGCACCCCTACCTGGCGCGCCAAATGTCGGATTTCGGGTTCCGGCAAACCCTTGAGGTTCGAACACTAGGGTGCGCATGGAGATTTCGCTTCCTACCTACCTGCACCCATCCGCCTCGCTAAGATCTAAGCTATTGAAAGAACAACACAAGAGACACAGGGTTTATACTGGTTCAGGCCACCGTTGTGGTGTAATACCCTACTCCAGTGTGTGGTATGGTGGATTGCCTCTTGGGCTGATGATAATGAATGATACAAGGCCTCGCGAGGGTCTATTCTTGGCTGGGGCGATGAACTGCTGGGAGGAGTTCAGCCACCCTTCTCTCTCTCTCTCTCTCTCTCTCTCTCTCTCTCTCTCTGATCGAACCCCCCCTCCTCTGTGGGTGGCTGGTCCTATTTATAGAGGCCCTGGTCCTCTTCCCAAATATCGAGCGGGAAGGGAGCCAACAATGGAGGGCTAATTTGAAGGGGGCAGCTAGTACTAGCTACTCTAACAAAAGTAGTCTTCGCCTGCACAAAGCTCTGGTGGTGACGCCATCCTGGGCTCCACGATGACCTCCATCTTGCAGTCTTCTGTTGGGGAACGTAGTAATTTCAAAAAATTTCCTACGCAGATGCAAGATCATGGTGATGCATAGCAATGAGAGGGGAGAGTGTGATCTACGTACCCTTGTAGACCGACAGCGGAAGCGTTGTGACAACGCGGTTGATGTAGTCGTACGTCTTCACGATCCGACCGATCCAAGCACCGTTACTCCGGCACCTCCGAGTTCTTGGCACACGTTCAGCTCGATGATGATCCCCGGGCTCCAATCCAGCAAAGCGTCGGGGAGGAGTTCCGTCAGCACGATGGCGTGGTGACGATCTTGATGTTCTACCGTCGCAAGGCTTTGCCTAAGCACCGCTACAATATGACCGAGGTGGAATATGGTGGAGGGGGGCACCGCACACGGCTAAGGAACGATCACGAAGATCAACTTGTGTCTAGAGGTGCCCCCCTGCCCCCATATATAAAGGAGCAAGGGGGAGGGGCGCGCCAAGGGGAGTCCTACTCCCACCGGGAGTAGGACTCCTTCCTTCCTTGTTGGAGTAGGAGAAGGGGAAAGAGGGGGAGAGGAAGAAGGAAAAGGGGGCTGCGCCCCTTGTCCAATTCGGACCAGAGAGGGGGCGCAGGCCTCCTTCCTTTTGGCCTCTCTCCTCTATTCCCTTCTGGCCCAATAAGGCCCATATACTCCCCGGCGAATTCCTGTAACTCTCCGGTACTCCGAAAAATACCCGAATCACTCGGAACCTTTCTGATGTCCGAATATAGTCGTCCAATATATCGATCTTTACGTCTCAACCATTTCGAGACTCTTCGTCATGTCCCCGATCTCATCCGGGACTCCGAACTCCTTTGGTACATCAAAACTCATAAACTCATAATATAACTGCCATCGAAACCTTAAGCGTGTGGACCCTACGGTTCGAGAACAATGTAGACATGACCGAGACACGTCTCCGGTCAATAACCACTAGCGGGACCTGGATGCCCATATTGGCTCCTACATATTCTACGAAGATCTTTATCGGTCAGACCGCATAAGAACATACGTTGTTCCCTTTGTCATCGGTATGTTACTTGCCTGAGATTCGATCGTTGGTATCTTAATACCTAGTTCAATCTCGTTACCGGCAAGTCTCTTTACTCGTTCTGTAATACATCATCTCACAACTAACTCATTAGTTGCAATGCTTGCAAGGCTTATGTGATGTGCATTACCGAGAGGGCCCAGAGATACCTCTCCGACAATCGGAGTGACAAATCCTAATCTCGAAATACGCCAACCCAACATGTACCTTTGGAGACACCTGTAGAGCTCCTTTATAATCACCCAGTTACGTTGTGACGTTTGGTAGCACACAAAGTGTTCCTCCGGCAAACGGGAGTTGCATAATCTCATAGTCATAGGAACATGTATAAGTCATGAAGAAAGCAATAGCAACATACTAAACGATCGAGTGCTAAGCTAATGGAATGGGTCATGTCAATCACATCATTATCCTAATGATGTGATCCTGTTAATCAAATAACAACTCTTTTGTTTATGGTTAGGAAACATAACCATCTTCGATTAACGAGCTAGTCAAGTAGAGGCATACTAGTGACACTCTATTTGTCTATGTATTCACACATGTATTATGTTTCCGGTTAATACAATTCTAGCATGAATAATAAACATTTATCATGATATAAGGAAATAAATAATAACTTTATTATTGCCTCTAGGGCATATTTCCTTCAGTCTCCCACTTGCACTAGAGTCAATAATCTAGTTCACATCGCCATGTGGTTCAACACTAAGAGTTCACATCACCATGTGATTAACACCCATAGTTCACATCGTCATGTGACCTATACCCAAAGGGTTTACTAGAGTCAATAATCTAGTTCACATCATTTATGTGATTAACACCCAAAGAGTACTAAGGTGTGATCATGTTTTGCTTGTGAGATAATTTTAGTCAACGGGTCTGTCACATACAGATCCGTAAGTATTTTGCGAAATCTATGTCTACAATGCTCGGCACGGAGCTACTCTAGCTAATTGCTCCCACTTTCAATATGTATCTAGATCGAGACTTAGAGTCATCTAGATCTGTGTTAAAACTTGCATCGACGTAACTTTTTACGACGAACCTTTTGTCACCTCCATAATCGAGAAATATTTCCTTATTCCACTAAGGATAATTTTGACCAATGTCCAGTGATCTACTCTTAGATCACTATTGTACTCCCTTGCTTAACACAATGTAGGGTATACAATAGATCTTGTACACATCATGGCATACTTTATAGAACCTATGGCTGAGGCATAGGGAATGACTTTCATTCTCTTTCTATCTTCTGCCGTGGTCGGGCTTTGAGTCTTACTCAATTTCATACCTTGTAACACAGCCAAGAACTCTTTCTTTGACTGTTCCATTTTTGAACTACTTCAAAATATTGTCAAGGTATGTACTCATTGAAAAAAAACTTATCAAGCGTCTTGATCTATCTCTATAGATTTTGATGCTTAATATGTAAGCAGCTTCATCGAGGTCTTTCTTTGAAAAACTTCTTTAAAAACACTCCTTTATGCTTTGTAGAATAATTCTACATTATTTCCGATCAACAATATGTCATTCACATATATTTATCAGAAATGCGGTAGTGCTCCCACTCACTTTCTTGTAAATACAGGCTTTATCGCAAGTCTGTATAAAACTATATGCTTTGATCATACTATCAAAGCGTTTATTCCAACTCCGAGAGGCTTGCACCAGTCCATAAATGGATCGCTGGAGCTTGCACACTTTGTTAGCTCCTTTTGGATCGACAAAACCTTCTGGTTGCATCATATACAACTCTTCTTCCAGAAATCCATTCAGGAATGCAGTTTTGACATCCATTTGCTGGATTTCATAAAATGCGGCAATTGCTAACATGATTCAGACAGACTTAAGCATAGATACGAGTGAGAAACTCTCATCGTAGTCAACACCTTGAACTTGTCGAAAAACTTTTGCGACAATTCTAGCTTTGTAGATAGTAACACTACTATCAGCGTCCGTCTTCCTCTTGAAGATCCATTTATTCTCAATTGCTTGCCGATCATCGGGCAAGTCAACCAAAGTCCATACTTTGTTCTCATACATGGATCCCATCTCATATTTCATGGCTTCAGGCCATTTTGCGGAATCTGGGCTCACCATCGCTTCTTCATAGTTCGTAGGTTCATCATGATCTAGTAGCATGACTTCCAGAACAGGATTACCGTACCACTCTGGCGTGGATCTCACTCTGGTTGATCTACGAGGTTCAGTAGTATCTTGTCCTGAAGTTTCATGATCATTATCATTAGCTTCCTCACTAATTGGTGTAGGTGTCACAGAAACAGTTTTCTGTGATGCACTACTTTCCAATAAGGGAGTAGGTACAGTTACCTCATCAAGTTCTACTTTCCTCCCACTCACTTCTTTCGAGAGAACCTCCTTCTCTAGAAATGATCCATTCTTAGCAACGAATGTCTTGCCTTTGGATCTGTGATAGAAGGTGTACCCAACAGTAACTTTTTGGGTATCCTATGAAGATACACTTTTCCGATTTGGGTTTGAGCTTATCAGGATGAAACTTTTTCGCATAAGCATTGCAACCCCAAACTTTAAGAAATGACAACTTTGGTTTCTTGCCAAACCACAGTTCATACGGTGTCGTCTCAACAAATTTAGATGGTGCCCTTTTAACATGAATGCAGCTGTCTCTAATGCATAACCCCAAAACGATAGTGGTAGATCGGTAAGAGACATCATAGATTGCACTATATCCAATAAAGTACGGTTATGACGTTCGGATACACCATTATGCTGTGGTGTTCCATGTGGCATGAGTTTGTGAAACTATTCCACATTGTTTTAATTGAAGACCAAACTCGTAACTCAAATATCTGTCTCCGCGATCAGATCGTAGAAACTTTATTTTCTTGTCACGATGATTTTCCACTTCACTCTGAAATTCTTTGAACTTTTCAAATGTTTTAGACTTATGTTTCATCAAGTAGATATACCCATATCTGCTCAAATCATCTGTGAAGTTCAGAAAATAACGATACTTGCCGTGAGCCTTAACACTCATCGGACCGCATACATCAGTATGTATTATTTCCAATAAGTCAGTTGCTCGCTCCGGAGAATGGAGTCTTAGTCATATTGCCCATGAGGCATGGTTCGCAAGCATCAAGTGATTCATAATCAAGTGATTCCAAAATCCCATCAGCATAGAGTTTCTTCATGCGCTTTATACCAATATGACCTAAACGGCAGTGCTACAAATAAGTTGCACTATCATTATTAACTTTGCATCTTTTGGTTTCAATATTATGATTATGTGTATCACTACGATCGAGATCCAACGAACTATTTTCATTGGGTGTGTAACCATATAAGGTTTTATTCATGTAAGCAGAACAACAATTTATTCTCTTACTTAAATGAATAACCGTATTACAATAAACATGATCAAATCATATTCATGCTTAACGCAAACACCAAATAACACTTATTCAGGTTCAACACTAATCCCGAAAGTATAGGGAGTGTGCGATGATGATCATATCAATCTTGGAACCACTTCCAACACACATCGTCACTTCACCCTTAACTAGTCTCTGTTTATTCTGCAACTCCCATTTCGAGTTACTAATCTTAGCAACTGAACTAGTATCAAATACTGAGGGGTTGCTATAAACACTAGTAAAGTACACATCAATAACATGTATATCAAATATACTTATGTTCACTTTGCCATCCTTCTTATCTGCCAATCACTTGGGGTAGTTCCGCTTCCAGTGACCAGTCCCTTTGCAGTAGAAACACTTAGTCTCAGGCTTAGGACCAGACTTGGGCTTCTTCACTTGAGCGGCAACTTGCTTGCTGTTCTTCTTGAAGTTCCCCTTCTTCCCTCTGCCCTTTTCTTGAAACTAGTGGTCTTGTCTACCATCAACACTTGATGTTTTTCTCAATTTCTACCTTCGTCAATTTCCGCATTACGAAGAGCTTGGGAATCGTTTCCGTTATCCCTTGCATATCATAGTTCATCACGAAGTTCTACTAACTTGGTGATGGTGACTAGAGAATTCTGTCAATCACTATCTTATCTGGAAGATTAACTCCCACTTGATTCAAGCGATTGTAGTACTCAGACAATCTGGGCACATGCTCACTAGTTGAGCGATTCTCCTCCATCTTTTAGCTATAGAACTTGTTGGAGACTTCATATCTCTCAACTCGGGTATTTGCTTGAAATATTAACTTCAACTCCTGGAACATCTCATATGCTCCATGACGTTCAAAACGTCTTTGAAGTCCCGATTCTAAGCCATTAAGCATGGTGCACTAAACTATCAAGTAGTCATCATATTGAGCTAGCCAAACGTTCATAACGTCTGCATCTGCTCCTGCAATAGGTCTGTCACCTAGCGGTGCATCAAGGACATAATTCTTCTGTGCAGCAATGAGGATAAACCTCAGATCACGGATCCAATCCGCATCATTGCTACTAACATCTTTCAACACAATTTTCTCTAGGAACATATCAAAATAAACACAGGGAAGCAACAACGCGAGCTATTGATCTACAACATAATTTGCAAAATACTACTAGGACTAAGTTCATGATAAATTTAAGTTCAATTAATCATATTACTTAAGAACTCCCACTTAGATAGACATCCCTCTAATCCTCTAAGTGATTACGTGATCCAAATCAACTAAACCATGTCCGATCATCACGTGAGATGGAGTAGTTTCATTGGTGAACATCACTATGTTGATCATATCTACTATATGATTCACGCTCGACCATTCGGTCTCCGTGTTCCGAGGCCATATCTGTATATGCTTGGCTCGTCAAGTATAACCTGAGTATTCCGCGTGTGCAACTGTTTTGCACCCGTTGTATTTGAACGTAGAGCCTATCACACCCGATCATCACGTGGTGTCTCAGCACGAAGAACTTTCACAACGGTGCATACTTAGGGAGAACACTTCTTGATAATTAGTGAGAGATCATCTTATAATGCTACCATCAATCAAAGCAAGATAAGATGCATAAAAGATAAACATCACATGCAATCAATATAAGTGATATGATATGGCCATCATCATCTTGTGCTTGTGATCTCCATCTTCGAAGCACCGCCATGATCACCATCGTCACCGGCGCGACACCTTGATCTCCATCGTAGCATCGTTGTCGTCTCGCCAATCTTATGCTTCCACAACTATCGCTACCGCTTAGTGATAAAGTAAAGCATTACAGCGCGATTGCATTGCATACAATAAAGCGACAACCATATGGTTCCTGCCAGTTGCCGATAACTCGGTTACAAAACATGATCATCTTATACAATAAAATTTAGTATCATGTTTTGACCATATCACATCACAACATGCCCTGCAAAAACAAGTTAGACGTCCTCTACTTTGTTGTTGCAAGTTTTACGTGGCTGCTACGGGCTTAAGCAAGAACCAATCTTACCTACGCATCAAAACCACAACGATAGTTTGTCAAGTTGGTGCTGTTTTAACCATCGCAAGGACCGGGCGTAGCCACACTCGGTTCAACTAAAGTTGGAGAAACTGTCACCCGCAAGCCACCTATGTGCAAAGCACATCGGGAGAACCGGTCTCGCGTAAGCGTACGCGTAATGTCGGTCCGGGCCGCTTCGTCCAACAATACCGCCGAACCAAAGTATGACATGCTGGTAAGCAGTATGACTTATATCGCCCACAACTCACTTGTGTTCTACTCGTGCATATAACATCAACATATAAAACCTAGGCTCGGATGCCACTGTTGGGGAAAATAGTAATTTCAAAAAAATTCCTACGCACACGCAAGATCATGGTGATGCATAGCAACGAGAGGGGAGAGTGTGATCTACGTACCCTTGTAGACCGACAGCGGAAGCGTTGTGACAACGCGGTTGATGTAGTCGTACGTCTTCACGATCCGACCGATCCAAGCACCGTTACTCCGGCACCTCCGAGTTCTTGGCACACGTTCAGCTCGATGACGATCCCCGGGCTCCGATCCAGCAAAGCGTCGGGGAGGAGTTCCGTCAGCATGACGGCGTGGTGACGATCTTGATGTTCTACCGTCGCAGGGCTTCGCCTAAGCACCGCTACAATATGACCGAGGTGGAATATGGTGGAGGGGGGCACCGCACACGGCTAAGGAACGATCACAAAGATCAACTTGTGTCTAGAGGTGCCCCCTGCCCCCGTATATAAAGGAGCAAGGGGGAGGGGCGCGCCAAGGGGAGTCCTACTCCCACCGGGAGTAGGACTCCTTCCTTCCTTGTTGGAGTAGGAGAAGGGGAAAGAGGGGGAGAGGAAGAAGGAAAAGGGGGCTGCGCCCCTTGTCCAATTCGGACCAGAGGGGGGCGCAGGCCTCCTTCCTTTTGGCCTCTCTCCTCTATTCCCGTCTGGCCCAATAAGGCCCATATACTCCCCGGCGAATTCCCGTAACTCTCCGGTACTCCGAAAAATACCCGAATCACTCGGAACCTTTCTGATGTCCGAATATAGTCGTCCAATATATCAATCTTTACATCTCGACCATTTCGAGACTCCTCGTCATGTCCTTGATCTCATCTGGGACTCCGAACTCCTTCGGTACATCAAAACTCATAAACTCATAATATAACTGTCATCGAAACCTTAAGCATGCGGACCCTACGGTTCGAGAACAATGTAGACATGACTGAGACACGTCTCCGGTCAATAACCAATAGCGGGACCTGGATGCCCATATTGGCTCCTACATATTCTACGAAGATCTTTATCGGTCAGACCGCATAAGAACATACGTTGTTCCCTTTGTCATCGGTATGTTACTTGCCCGAGATTCGATCGTCGGTATCTTAATACCTAGTTCAATCTCGTTACCGGCAAGTCTCTTTACTCGTTCCGTAATACATCATCTCACAACTAACTCATTAGTTGCAAGGCTTATGTGATGTGCATTACCGAGAGGGCCCAGAGATACCTCTCCGACAATTGGAGTGACAAATCCTAATCTCGAAATACGCCAACCCAACATGTACGTTTGGAGACACCTGTAGAGCTCCTTTATAATCACCCAGTTACGTTGTGACGTTTGGTAGCACACAAAGTGTTCCTCCGGCAAACGGGAGTTGCATAATCTCATAGTCATAGGAACATGTATAAGTCATGAAGAAAGCAATGGCAACATACTAAACGATCGGGTGCTAAGCTAATGGAATGGGTCATGTCAATCACATCATTCTCCTAATTATGTGATCCCGTTAATCAAATAACAACTCTTTTGTTTATGGTTAGGAAACATAACCATCTTCGATTAATGAGCTAGTCAAGTAGAGGCATACTAGTGACACTCTGTTTGTCTATGTATTCACACATGTATTATGTTTCCGGTTAATACAATTCTAGCATGAATAATAAACATTTATCATGATATAAGGAAATAAATAAGAACTTTATTATTGCCTCTAGGGCATATTTCCTTCATCTTCCTGGTCTTGGTCTCGTTGCACCGAAATGGCAACCTTTGCCTGATGCCTCGGTACTCCGCGGCTGGGCTTGCCCCCTTTGCACCAAAGAGGAAAGGAGGACACTGCGCGGGCTGGCACCCGCCTGGCGCCCTTGGTCGTCATGGCTTGCGTCACGGGCACCTCGTGAGGTACCCCGCCTTGACCTCTCCGCCTCCTCACGAGCCAGCCTGATGAGGCCGTGCCTGAGGAAGCTCCGTGTCGTCCGCCCCGCGAGGCTTGGCCCCTCGCGAGGGTCTTGGGTCTGTGTTGATGAAGATGGGCCGTGCTGGGCCCCCCTTGAGCCACGCCGCAGGCCGCAGGCAGGCAAGTCTGGGGACCCCCGTTCCCAGAACGCCGACATCTAATGTGGAGGAAAATGAGTTTGAGTCCTTTTTGAGTAAACTCAAGGGTAAATCGAAGAAGCATTTTGTAGCTCTCTTGGAACAACTTGGTGAAGCCAATGACATGATCGAGTCTCATGAAGATACTATCTCCAAGATGGAGGGGCATAGTCGTGACTATGCCAATGAGATTTCGGATCTTTCCAATGCTCTTGAGGAAGAGCGTGGTCTTCATTTGGCTCTTGAGGAGTCACACAACGTTGATCGTGCTAAGTTAAAGAAAGAGTTTGATCATGCTCTCGTTGTTTCTCGTGTGCTAAACTCCGAGAAGGCCAAACTTGGGGTTGATCTTGCTAGACTCAAAGAGGAGTTTGATCTACTTGACAAGGCTCACAAGGTCTTTAAGGGTGCTCATGCTAGCCTCAAAGAGTCTCATGATCAACTTCGAGTAAAGCTAACCAAGGAGAAAGCCACTTTTCCTCGTATGATGTTAATTGATAATGCAAATGCTACTAACCCGTGTTGTGAGCATGTGCATCTTGTTGAGGAGAACGCTAAGCTAAAGGTGCAACTTGAGAAAGGTCTTGTGTCTTGCATACAAGGCGAGAAAAACCTCAACGACCTTTTGACCAACCAAAAGGGAGTTGTGGCCAGGGAAGGGATTGGGTACGTGCCCAAGTCCAAGAACAAGAAGAAGAATGACAAGGCTAAACGACCTCCTCCTCTCAAGCAAAACTTTGTGAAGGAGGGTGAGGGTGCTACTAAGGAGAAGGAGAAGAACTCCATGATGGGTAGTGATGCCAAGAAGGGAAACGCTCCCCTTCCCAACAAAGCCGGCGACTTTAACCCTTCTTATGTGTTGTGCCGCGCTAGAGATGGGCATGTTTATGCCAAATTTGTTGGTTCTCCTTATGAGTACATTGAATGGTCTATTTGGGTTCCTAAGACCCTTGTTACTAACATCAAAGGACCCATTACAAATGGGTACCTAGAACCAAGCATTGATCTCTTGTAGGTGTTTGCTTCCGGTGGGGGGTCATGGTTGCTCGATAGTGGAGCTACTAATCATATGACCGGAAGCAAGGACTTGGTGGTGGACGTGCAAAAGATTCCATCCATGCCTACCAATGTCGAGTGGGGTGATGCCTCGTCTTCTAAGGTATTGGGACTCGGCAAAGTTGTCATTTCTCATGATCTTACGATCGAGAAGGTCATGCTTGTTGAGTCCCTTGCATACAATTTACTTTCCATTTGTCAACTAGCACTCATGGGCTTTGCCACTTTCTTTGATATTGATTCTATGGCCCTCTTGTGGAGCAAGACTCTTAAAGTAGCCTTTGTTGGGCATGTCGAGAACGGTCTCTATGTGATTAACTTTTTGGAGCGACCCACTAAGACCGCGACATGCCTAATGGCTAAAGTTGACGTGGGATGGCTTTGGCATCGCTATCTTGCCCACGTCAATACGAGATCCTTGCAAAGTCTTCTCAAGGGGGACCATGTCCGTGGACTAACAAATATTAGTTTTGCCAAAAATTGTGCTTGCATCAAAGGAAAGCTACATGAGAAGGCTCACCCTCCCACGACTATCATCTACTCGAAGAGGCCTTTGGAGCTCCTTCATTTGGATCTTTTTGGACCTCCATCCTTTGATAGTCTTGGGGTAGAAAGTATTGCTTGGTGATCATATATGACTATTCAAGATACACTTGGGTATATTTCTTCAAGAGGAAGAGCGAGACCCAACAAACCGTCATCGACTTTGCAAATGAAGCTCACCGACAACACAATGCAAAGATCTTGACAATAAGAAGTGACAACGGCTCCGAGTTCAAGAACTACACCTTGGACGAGTTTTTGAGTGATGAGGGAATCAAGCATCAATATTTTGCACCTTACACCCCTCAACAAAATGGTGTAGCGGAGAGGAAGAACCGGACGTTGATGGATGCGGCAAGGACCATGATGGCGGAGTTCAAGTCTCCCTACAACTTTTGGGCCGAAGCCATCAACACCGCGTGCCATGCATCTAATCGGCTCTACCTCCACAAAGGCTTGAACAAGACTCCATATGAGATACTCACCGGTAACAAGCCCAACCTCAAGTACTTCCGGGTGTTCAGGTGTAAGTGTTTCATTCTCAAGAAAGGTGTCTGTTTGTCTAAATTTGAGGCTAGAGCTTATGAGGGCATATTTGTTGGTTATGCTACAAACTCCCATGCTTACCATGTTCTCAATTAGTCCACGAGACTTATTGAGGAAACGTGTAACGTGGAGTTTGATGATAATAACGGCCCCCAAGTGGAGCAAAGTGGTACTTGTGATGTAGGTGATGAAATTCCTCCCCAAGCCATAAGAAGAATTGGTGTTGGTCTTATCCTACCCATTGAGGAACCCCTTGTGGCCGAAGGAGAAGGACAATGTTCTACTCAAGTGGAATCTTCACCAACCCAAGACCCACATGCTTACAAAGAACAAAGTGAGGGCCCTCAACCTCAAAAACAAGACCAAGGGCAAGATCAATCTCAAGATGGTGTTGTAACATCAAGTGATGCCCAAGGTCAAGCTCCCTCCTCTGAGCAAGTTCAAGATCAAGAGCTTCCACGAGATCAAGAACAAGCTCAAGACGACGCTCAAGATGATCAAGTGACCACTCCTCGTCTCACCCCCGAGGAGGAATTGGAGCGTCGTGCCGCCAATGTTGCTTCCAAGCTCTCCACCAAGGATCATCTCATGACAAATGTGCTTGGAAGTTTAAGAAAGGGGGTAAGTACTCGTAGACAATTAGCAAACTATTGTGAACATCACGTGTTTGTCTCTTGTGTTGAACCCCAAAAGGTCTATGAGGCGCTTGAAGATCCGGATTGGCTCAATGCCATGCATGAAGAACTCAACAACTTCGAGCGCAACGAAGTGTGGAGATTGGTGCCAAGGCCAACGGGGAACCACAATGTCATTGAACCAAGTGGATATTCAAGAACAAGCAAGATGCTCATGGGATTATCATTCGCAACAAGGTTCATTTGGTAGCACAAGGCTACTCCCAAGTTGAGGGTATCAACTACGGTGAAATCTTTGCTCCCATTGCTCGTATTGAATCCATTCGCATGTTGATTGCATATGCTTCTCATCATAACTTTAAGTTACAACAAATGGATGTGAAGAGTGCTTTTCTTAATGGTCCTATTAATGAATTGGTTTATGTCAAGCAACCCCCCGGGTTCGAGGATCCCTACTTTCCCGATCACGTGTATCAACTCGATAAGGCACTCTATGGCCTTAAACAAGCCCCACGTGCATGGTATGACCACCTTACCGAGTTGTTACAAGACCGTGGTTTTGAAGTTGGGCTAATCGACCCCACTCTTTTTACCAAGAAGGTCAAAGGGGAGTTGTTTGTGTGCCAATTATATGTTGATGATATTATCTTTGGTTCCCCTAACAAAGCTTTCAATGAGGAATTTTCCGCTCTCATGACCTCAAAGTTCGAGATGTCTTCCATGCGAGAGTTGAAGTTCTTTCTCGGGTTCGAAGTGAAGCAAAGGAGATAAGGAACCTTCATCAACCAAGCCAAATACACTCAAGACATGCTCAAGAGATTCAAGCTAAGTGATGTCAAGCCGGCTTCCACTCCCATGCCCACCAAGTGCCAACTTGACATTGATCCCAATGGTAAAGCGGTGGATCAAAAGGTATATCGTTCCATGATTGGCTCCTTGCTTTACCTTTGTGCATCTAGACTGGATATCATGTTGAGTGTGGGAATTTGTGCATGGTTTCAAGACGCACCTAAGGAAAGTCACTTTGTGGCGGTCAAGCTAATCTTTCAATATTTGGCTCATACCCCAAACTTTGGCCTTTGGTACCCAACAGGAGCAAACTTTAAGCTTGTAGGTTATTCGGACTCGGATTGGGCGGGAGACAAAGTGGATAGGAAGTCCACTTCCGGAGGGTGCCAATTTCTTGGTTGCTCTTTGGTGAGTTGGTCTTCCAAGAAGCAAAGTTGTGTGTCTCTCTCGTCCACGGAAGCAGAATATGTGGCCGCCGGTAGTTGTTGTGCACAACTTTTATGCATGAGGCAAACTTTAAAGGATTATGGTGTCACTTGTGACAAAGTGCCTCTTTGGTGTGACAATGAAAGTGCCATCAAGATTTCTCTCAACCCAGTGCAACACTTCAAGACAAAACATATTGAGATTAGGTATCACTTCATCCGGGATCACATTAGGCGAGGGGAGATCGAGCTTAGCTATGTCACCACTCATGATAATCTTGCAGATATTTTCACGAAGCCTTTGGATGAAGCAAGATTTCGCGAGTTAAGGCATGAGCTAAATATCATTGATTCGAGCAATGTGACTTGAACCCTTGCACACCCCACCTCACTCAACTTGTTGTCTAGTTTAGGTGTAGGCATGGACATAGGGGGAATGTTGTTCTCTAAATGAACTCCCCCCCCCATAATGCATAAACTAACCAAACTCTTTCACATTAGCCTTTTTTTGGTACTTGTGCTTCAAAGATGAGTGTTGGTCATGGGCCCAAGGTTAAAATCTTCGCGGCGCCATACCTCTGAACTCAAACATAGGTGGCCTCGGCCACCACCCTCTCTTGGAGAGGTGTGCATCTTCTTTCTTTTTGTCGTTTTTTTGTGTGTGTGTGTGTGTGTTCTCGTTTTGTCTTGGTTTCTTCTCTTGTGTTCAGCCCGGTTTGGTCGGCCCTTTTTGCGGCAGAGTGGTACTACCGCTGCGTGAGCGGTACTATCGCTGACAAGCGTCAAGCGGTACTACCGCCCACCCCAGCGGTACTACCGCTGCGGGGCGGGTGACGGGGGTTATGTCGGGGCAAGGGGAGTTGTTTCTCCCCCATACCCATTCGCCCCCACTCGTCTTCCTCGTTGCTCCAGCAACCTCTCGCCGCAGGAGGGGCCCGGCCGGCCGCCGTTTTCGTGTCGTCCCTCTCCATTTCCTCCGGTGGAGTTGATCCCCACCATGTCCTCTAGCCATGGATGCCGGTATTGCCCCCGTTCCCGTTCTCTCTTTTCCTAGATCTTGCATCTAGTTTTTAGGGGCAATAGGCATTGTTCTTCTCGTCTTTTGGCTAAGGCGAGGCTTGAGTAGGATGGAGATGGCTTCTAGGCCCTGTGCTTTGAAGTTTGGTAGGTTTATTTTTGAATTTGGCATCTCCGGTAGTGTCGGATCTGTCCACGGCAGTAGGGAACCGCCGTTCCCCATCTGGCACGGTACTACCGCCCTCCTCGAGCGGTACTACCGCCCAAGCGGTACTGCTGCTTATGGGTCGCGGTACTACCGTTCCCCATCTGGTGCGGTACTACCGCGCAAGCTAGATGCCTGATTCCATCTTTTCTTACCAAGCTTTGATCCGTGTTGTGTTCTTTGGTGGCTTATGCTCTTTTCTTTCGTGTGTTTCTTCTGCTCGTGTGTTTGGTTCCAGGTGGTGATCATCCTGAGCAGCAAGCCCGCCGCGTCAACCCCGGTCGTGCCATGTCAAAGCGCTACAGCACTTCTGAGTCAGCCGGTGGTTCATCTAGTGCTCAATCGCCGCCAGCAGGCGTAACCTCAAGTGCTCCACCGCCACCTCAGCACTTGAAGAGATCTGCAAACAAGCCAAAGGGAAAGACTGTGACTGAGATGACTACCAAGGAATTTTGGGCAAAGCGTCGCCGCAACCCCTATGAGGAAGACCAAGATCCCACTTTGGTTAACCGGCCATTCTAGAACCGCTTTCAGTTCTCCATCTTCTTTGATGTGATCAAGGCGAAGAAGAATCACTTTGTTGATGTCCGTTCCATCGACACCGATCCAATGGAAAAGGACCCTGAGTACTTTGGCGAAGCCCTTCAGATGTGCACTCAGTTGAACATTCTCAGAATCATGCAGTTCAACAAGGACTTTGATGCCGACACCATATGCCAATTCTATGCCACTGTCCATCTTGGAACTGATGCAGAAAGGACCTTGACTTGGATGACGAATGGCAAGTTGCTCACTGTCACATGGAAGGCCTTCATGGAGTTACTTGGGGTGGAAGATCATGGGCTTGAGCATCCAGTCGGCTTCCGTCCTCACCGCAATGTCACCTCCACTCACAAGCAAGCTCTCTGACCCTACTGCTCTCAGAAGGTTAACCCCAAGACAAAGAAGGTAACATATGAACTGTCTACCTATCTGGACATCCTTCACCGTGTCTTTCGCGAGACTCTTTTCCCGTGCATTGGGAATCTGGATATGGTCCACTCCTATCTTATGGACATGCTTCTCTTCTGCCAGCATGAGAAGGAAGAAACCACTGGAGAGACCCTGGACATTTCTCATGTTATCTGGTCTGAGCTTTTGTCTGCCATTTCTGAGCGCAAGTGCCCGATCTATGGCCCTTTCATCATGCTGCTCATTGAGAAGGCCTGGGCACATCACTATCCCAAGGCTGTGCTGGAAACTGGAGAGTTGATTTCTCATGATATCAAACATCTGCGGAAGAAGGACAACTGGGGCACCCAGGCCCCTCGTTCTGATGCTCCACCTTCTGAGGCTGACATGGAGTCCGAGGATGATGTTGAGGCCGACAAGGATGAGGACTATGAGCCCTCCGGTGTGGAGCCCTCATGGGCTAAGAGGATTACGCGCAAGATGAAGAAGCTCTTCTGCATGGAATCTCATGGCCAATACATGTCTCATGTCTCTGAGGAGAAGGCCCGCAGACGTCACAAGGAGCTCATGCGCCAGTTGGGTGCCACTATTAACAGCGGGTCTGAGGAGAGGATCACTGATGAGGAGGAGTGGGTTCAGCAGCACTGCCCATGGACCGATTCGGACGTCGAGCAGTTTCCGACCAACGACGGAGGTGCAGACGATCATGCTGAGATGTGATGTTTGGGATCCTCAGCTTTCTATCACCTGGAGCCGTAGCAATGCTCTTTGCCCTTTTGGTGTCTCGCTGCCAAAGGGGGAGAGAGTTTAGGGATTTGTGTTGTTGCCGTGTTGCGAGTGTGTCTTTATGGTTTGTGGTGTCTTGTGTTTTCTTGTCGTTTTGCTTGGTTTGGTTTGGTGCCAGTGGGACCTAAGTTCTAGACATATGGTGTGAGACATATGCTACCTTATCTTTTCCTTTATTATCTATGTCTATTCAGTACTGTATTATCTTATGAGTTGCATGCTTATCCTGTTTTATACCCTGCTATCATGTATCTTGTGCTTAGATTTTTTTTGGACTATAAAATATAGGGGGAGTGTTGATCCTAACGTGTGTGTCTTGCATTCCAAAGGCACTACTAACTAGGTTCACACATTCAGGGGGAGCCCGTCTATATTTTGTAGTTCTAAGTATCCTTACTTTTATGTCTTTTCCCTGTGCAAATCCCTGGTTGTCATCAATCCACCAAAAAGGGGGAGATTGTTAAGGCATATCTCTCTCGATGTAGTTTTGGTGATTGATGACAACATATTTGCGGACTAACCATGTGCTTTGAGCATTTCAGAGATTCATCCTTTGGCTCGAAACGATTTCTTTCCCCTCAGAGTGTTTTTTCAAGATGGTGTAGCTCTTTCGTTTCTTGTTGGTGGACTAGTTCCGTAGGAGTCACCGTACTATCAAGAGGGGGTCCGCTTTGGTAAGGGTAGGGTGGAATCATCACGTACACTTTCGTTTCACACTCTCTGGGCCTTCCCGCGTCGTTGGAGGTTTGATTCTCTACTGTTTGGGCAGTCTTTGGCCCGAGCGGTAGTACCGCGGTGCCCAGCGGTAGCACCGCTTGAGGGTCCTCAGCGGCAGTACCGCTGCGGTACCGGGCCACTACCGCCTCGACTCAAGGGGGGCACTTCTCATGTCGGGTTGAGCGGCACTTGCAGCGGTACTAGGTGCGGTAGTACCGCGCTGGGCCTGTCCGGCAGTACCGCACTGGGCTAGTCCCTCCTCTATCTTCAAGCCCTCTCTGGCTGGCCGGTAGTACCGTAAGGGGGAGTGGTAGTACCGTTGGGTCCAGCGGTAGTATCGCTGCCCCCTGCGGTAGTACCGCCCTCTACGGGGCTGTTTAGTGGGGTAACGGTTGGATTGTTACCCCCACTATAAAAGGGGGTCCCCTTCTTCTTCGTTGACTCACCTCTTCCCCCAAAAGCTCCATTATTGCTCCAAGCTCCATTTTCGCCCGATCTCTCTCCCTAGCCAACCAAACTTATTGATTTGCTCGGGAGTAGTTGTGAAGGCCCCGATCTACACTTTCACCAAGAGATATTTGATTCCCCCACTAATCCCTAGCGGATCTTGTTACTCTTGGGTGTTTGAGCACCCTAGACAGTTGAGGTCACCATGGAACCATAGTCCATTGTGGTGAAGCTTTGTGGTGTTGTTGGGAGCCTCCGATTGAGTTGTGGAGTTTGCCCCAACCTTGTTTGTAAAGGTCCGGTCGCCGCCTCCAAGGGCACCAATAGTGGAATCACGGCATCTCGCATTGTGTGAGGGTGTGAGGAGAATACGATGGCCCTAGTGGCTTCTTGGGGAGCATTGTGCCTCCACACTGCTCTAACAGAGACGTACTTCCCCTCAAAAGGAAGGAACTTCGGTAACACATCCTCGTCTTCACCAGGTCCACTCTTGGTTATCTCTTACCTTTACTTGTGCAAGCTTATTAGTGTTACTTCTCTTGCTTGCTTGTATGTTCGTTGTTGTTGCATCATATAGGTTGCTCACCTAGTTGCACATCTAGACAACCTACTTTGATGCAAAGTTTTAATTTGGTAAAGAAAAACTAAAAATTGTTAGTTGCCTATTCACCCCCCCCCCTCTAGTCAACCATACCGATCCTTTCAGCAGGCGCATGGCAGAGGTGCCTGGCAGCACGCTCGACCAGAGGCCGACAACTGCGTACGAAACTCCAGTTTCTGCCTCTCTTAAACTGTGTGTAAGATTCAAGCCACTGTTCTTTCATATGGTGATGATGTTGCTAATGTTCTACATGTTCCTTTGGCATTCCAATGTTGAGTATTGCACTATCTGCACTAACTGAGTTACAGTAGTCTTGCAATTTTTAGTTTGGTTCGTTAGCTGAGCATGGTTGAATGGTTACATCAGAGTATATATAAATTCATTGGAATTGGAAACCATACAATTTATTCTTCGAATCTTTGATCAAATTCATCAGAATTCGATCGCAAAAGAAAGGAGCAGGCACATACTACGGGATAACATGTCAAATAGTAAGATAAAATCATATTCACAATACCAGGCAGTTATTGGCTCCATATAATATTTCTTATGTATCAAAAAGCACCAAACTTAGTTGGTGACACATTGAAAGATGTGGTAGTGCTACTACCAGTTTGCTCAAGAATGCTTCCTGCACACCTGACGGTAATGCATGTTCTGGTCATGAGATCTGCCCTTTTCATGACACGAGAATGGCCCATCATACGGTGTCCTTGTCACTGGTTCAGTTAATTTGTTAGGGTACAAGCTATTTACTACCAAACATCTTAATATCTGTTACCACACAAATTGCTTGAAGTTAAGAGTGTAGACTCCAGAATGAAATAGGTTTAATTGGAATACTCCTTAAAGTATATATAACCAGTTTAAGTTGATCTTATTACTACTATTTGTTTTCCTGAGATGTGAACTACTGTGACTAGAAAAACTGTTCTAATTTTCTTTTGAATACATAAGCTGCATCCTTTCCCATCTGAATAATAGGGGACTAATGCGAATAGGTCATGGAAAATCTACTTTTTCTTATGTTCTGGGTGACCTTCCGACAAAAATATTGTTTGAATTAGGTCATAGAACTCATTGGAAAGATAACTGGTGCTAATTATGGTCACTTTCAGGTAGCAAACCCTTTTAAGTTGTCGGAGATGGTAGTGACAAAAATAGTTCTGCAATTTTTTTAAATGATTGTGTAGATACATCCTGTTCTTCAAAATATATGTGCAGTTTATATGTTTGATGCATAATAAGGACATAAAAAAAGTAATTCAGATATTTCAAACATTTTCCTTACTTTTTAAATGTATTTGAATACATGTCAAGGAAACAAACAAGCATTGACCTAAAAATTCAATCATCTATAATTTAAGCTAAATGTTTTTGTCCTTCCGGCATTCCTCATTTTTTTATGGATCAAGTTGAAAGGAAGAGAGCCAACTAAACTCCAGATATGTTTTTGTCCCTTCTTATTCCAAACGCAGATTGTCCAAGCAATTGAGAAGGCTATACTGGATCTTGATTTTCTTCATTTGTTCGATCTTGGTACTGCTTTATGATGAAAAAAATTCAACACTTTTCATCATCAAGATAGACAGGCGTACCATCCAGCCATAGCCTCTCATGAGTAACCACTACTTGCATCTGGTTGTTTAGAAACATGGCAAAGGTAAATTAGATCTT
Source organism: Triticum urartu (assembly GCF_056163025.1). NCBI lineage: Eukaryota > Viridiplantae > Streptophyta > Magnoliopsida > Poales > Poaceae > Triticum > Triticum urartu. Next base: position 142,275,353 of record NC_141879.1, on the reverse strand, counting down.
ACTCCCTTCATTCCATAATGTAATTTGTATATCTTCCAATTCCTCGTAATTCCCTTCTTAGCCCTCATAGAAAAGGAAAGTATCTCTCTCCCGGTTGTTTGTATCTCTCCTTGTAGGAAAGCAAGGAAAGTATCTCTGTCCTGATTGCCTGTATCTCTTCGTTTTCTTCCTAATTGATTTACTTTCCACTAATCAATGAATTAGTCAAGGGTATTTTCATCCTCAATTCTTGTAAATTCCATGCCTTGATCACCGTGCTTGAAAAAATACACCTTATATAAAGGAACAGAGGGTGTATGTCGTAAGGGTCTTAAAGGTACAAATGTTTCCTTCCAGGAAACATTCCATGTGTCTTAAGTGTAACGGGGGAGTAATTAGACCAATTTCCTTACAAATGTTTGAAGTGTACATGCACAAGAGTCTAAAAGAGCATCAAGAAAGCAAGAGGAGAGCATGCTTGTGAAGGAAATATGCCCTAGAGGCAATAATAAAGTTATTATTTATTTCCTTATAATCATGATAAATGTTTATTATTCATGCTAGAATTGTATTAACCGGAAACATAATACATGTGTGAATACATAGACAAACAAAGTGTCACTAGTATGCCTCTACTTGACTAGCTCGTTAATCAAAGATGGTTATGTTTCCTAACCATGAACAATGAGTTGTTATTTGATTAACGAGGTCACATCATTAGTTGAATGATCTGATTGACATGACCCATTCCATTAGCTTAGCACACGATCGTTTAGTATGTTGCTATTGCTTTCTTCATGACTTATACATGTTCCTATGACTATGAGATTATGCAACTCCCGTTTGCCGGAGGAACACTTTGGGTGCTACAAAACATCACAACATAACTGGGTGATTATAAAGGAGCATTATAGGTGTCTCCGAAGGTAGATGTTGGGTTGGCGTATATCGAGATTAGGATTTGTCACTCCGATTGTCGGAGAGGTATCTCTGGGCCCTCTCGGTAATACACATCACATAAGCCTTGCAAGCATTACAACTAATATGTTAGTTGTGAGATGATGTATTACGGAACGAGTAAAGAGACTTGCCGATAACGAGATTGAACTAGGTATTGGATACCGACGATCGAATCTCGGGCAAGTAACATACCGATGACAAAGGGAACAACGTATGTTGTTATGCGGTCTGACCGATAAAGATCTTCGTAGAATATGTAGGAGCCAATATGGGCATCCAGGTCCCGCTATTGGTTATTGACCGGAGACGTGTCTCGGTCATGTCTACATTGTTCTTGAACCCGTAGGGTCCGCACGCTTAAGGTTACGATGACAGTTACATTATGAGTTTATGCATTTTGATGTACCGAAGGTTGTTCGGAGTCCCGGATGTGATCACGGACATGACGAGGAGTCTCAAAATGGTCGAGACGTAAAGATTGATATATTGGAAGCCTATGTTTGGACATCGGAAGTGTTCCGGGTGAAATCAGGATTTTACCGGGTTACCGGGAGGTTACCGGAACCCCCCGGGAGCCATATGGGCCTACATGGGCCTTAGTGGAAAGGAGAAAGGGGCAGCCCAAGGTGGCTGCGCCACTTCCCCCTCCCCTAGTCCTATTAGGACTAGGAGAAGGTGGCCGGCCCCCCTCTCTCTCTTTCCCCCCTTGGGAATCCTACTTGGAATAGGATTGGGGGGGAGTCCTACTCCCGGAAGGAGTAGGACTCCTCCTGTGCCTCCCTCCTTGGCCGGCCAGCCTCCCCCCCTCTACTCCTTTATATACGGAGGCAGGGGACACCTCTAGACACACAAGTTGATCCACGTGATCTATTCCTTAGCCGTGTGCGGTGCCCCCTGCCACCATATACCTCGATAATACTGTAGCGGAGTTTAGGCGAAGCCCTGCTGCTGTAGTACATCAAGATCGTCACCACGCCATCGTGCTGACGGAACTCTTCCCCGACACTTTGCTGGATCGGAGTCCGGGGATCGTCATCGAGCTGAACGTGTGCTCGAACTCGGAGGTGTCGTAGTTTCGGTGCTTGATCGGTTGGATCGTGAAGACGTACGACTACTTCCTCTACGTCGTGTCATCGCTTCCGCAGTCGGTCTGCGTTGGGTACGTAGACAACACTCTCCCCCTCGTTGCTATGAATCACATGATCTTACGTGTGCGTAGGAAAATTTTTGAAATTACTACGAAACCCAACAGTGGCATCCGAGCCTAGGTTATTTATGTTGATGTTATATGCACGAGTAGAACACAAGTGAGTTGTGGACGATACAAGTCATACTGCCTACCAGCATGTCATACTTTGGTTCGGCGGTATTGTTGGACGAGACGACTCGGACCAACCTTACGCATACGCTTACGCGAGACCGGTTCCCTCGGCGTGCTTTGCACATAGATGGCTTGCGGGCGACTGTCTCTCCAACTTTAGTTGAACCGAGTGTGGCTACGCCCGGTCCTTGCGAAGGTTAAAACGGAGTCTATTTGACAAACTATCGTTGTGGTTTTGATGCGTAGGTGAGATTGGTTCTTACTTAAGCCCATAGCAGCCACGTAAAACATGCAACAACAAAGTAGAGGACGTCTAACTTGTTTTTGCAGGGCATGTTGTGATGTGATATGGTCAAGGCATGATGCTGAATTCTATTGTATGAGATGATCATGTTTTGTAACCGAGTTATCGGCAACTGGCAGGAGCCATATGGTTGTCGCTTTATTGTATGCAATGCAATCGCGATGTAATGCTTTACCTTATTACTAAACGGTAGTGATAGTCGTGGAAGCATAAGATTGGCGAGACGACAACGATGCTACGATGGAGATCAAGGTGTCGCGCCGGTGACGATGGTGATCATGACGGTGCTTCAGAGATGGAGATCACAGGCACAAGATGATGATGGCCATATCATATCACTTATATTGATTGCATGTGATGTTTATCTTTTATGCATCTTATCTTGCTTTGATTGACGGTAGCATTATAAGATGATCTCTCACTAAATTATCAAGAAGTGTTCTCCCTGAGTATGCACCGTTGCGAAAGTTCTTCGTGCTGAGACACCACGTGATGATCGGGTGTGATAGGCTCTACGTTCAAATACAACGGGTGCAAAACAGTTGCGCACGCAGAATACTCAGGTTATACTTGACGAGCCAAGCATATACAGATATGGCCTCGGAACACGGAGACCGAAAGGTCGAGCGTGAATCATATAGTAGATATGATCAACATAATGATGTTCACCGATGAAACTACTCCATCTCACGTGATGATCGGACATGGTTTAGTTGATTTGGATCACGTGATCACTTAGAGGATTAGAGGGATGTCTATCTAAGTGGGAGTTCTTAAGTAATATGATTAATTGAACTTAAATTTATCATGAACTTAGTACCTGATAGTATCTTGCTTGTTTATGTTGATTGTAGATAGATGGCTCGTGCTGTTGTTCCGTTGAATTTTAATGCGTTCCTTGAGAAAGCAAAGTTGAAAGATGATGGTAGCAATTACACGGACTGGGTCCGTAACTTGAGGATTATCCTCATTGCTGCACAGAAGAATTATGTCCTGGAAGCACCGCTGGGTGCCAGGCCTGCTGCTGGAGCAACGCCAGATGTTATGAACGTCTGGCAGAGCAAAGCTGATGACTACTCGATAGTTCAGTGTGCCATGCTTTACGGCTTAGAATCGGGACTTCAACGACGTTTTGAACGTCATGGAGCATACGAGATGTTCCAGGAATTGAAGTTAATATTTCAAGCAAATGCCCGGATTGAGAGATATGAAGTCTCCAATAAATTCTATAGCTGCAAGATGGAGGAGAACAGTTCTGTCAGTGAGCATATACTCAAAATGTCTGGGTATAATAATCACTTGATTCAATTGGGAGTTAATCTTCTAGATGATTGCGTCATTGACAGAATTCTCCAATCACTGCCACCAAGCTACAAGAGCTTCGTGATGAACTATAATATGCAAGGGATGAACAAGACTATTCCCGAGCTCTTCGCGATGCTGAAAGCTGCGGAGGTAGAAATCAAGAAAGAGCATCAAGTGTTGATGGTCAACAAGACCACTAGTTTCAAGAAAAAGGGCAAAGGAAAGAAGAAGGGGAACTTCAAGAAGAACAGCAAGCCAGTTGCTGCTCAAGAGAAGAAACCCAAGTCTGGACCTAAGCCTGAAACTGAGTGCTTCTACTGCAAGCAGACTGGTCACTGGAAGCGGAACTGCCCCAAGTATTTGGCGGATAAGAAGGATGGCAAAGTGAACAAAGGTATATGTGATATACATGTTATTGATGTGTACCTTACTAATGCTCGCAGTAGCACCTGGGTATTTGATACTGGTTCTGTTGCTAATATTTGCAACTCGAAACAGGGGCTACGGATTAAGCGAAGATTGGCTAAGGACGAGGTGACGATGCGCGTGGGAAACGGTTCCAAAGTCGATGTGATCGCGGTCGGCACGCTACCTCTACATCTACCTTCGGGATTAATATTAGACCTAAATAATTGTTATTTGGTGCCAGCGTTGAGCATGAACATTATATCTGGATCTTGTTTAATGCGAGACGGTTATTCATTTAAATCAGAGAATAATGGTTGTTCTATTTATATGAGTAATATCTTTTATGGTCATGCACCCTTGAAGAGTGGTCTATTCTTATTGAATCTCGATAGTAGTAATACACATATTCATAATGTTGAAGCCAAAAGATGCAGAGTTGATAATGAAAGTGCAACTTATTTGTGGCACTGTCGTTTAGGTCATATCGGTATAAAGCGCATGAAGAAACTCCATACTGATGGACTTTTGGAACCACGTGATTATGAATCACTTGGTACTTGCGAACCATGCCTAATGGGCAAGATGACTAAAACACCGTTCTCCGGTACTATGGAGAGAGCAACAGATTTGTTGGAAATCATACATACCGATGTATGTGGTCCGATGAATATTGAGGCTCGTGGCGGATATCGTTATTTTCTCACCTTCACAGATGATTTAAGAAGATATGGGTATATTTACTTAATGAAACATAAATCTGAAACATTTGAAAGGTTCAAAGAATTTCAGAGTGAAGTTGAAAATCATCGTAACAAGAAAATAAAGTTTCTACGATCTGATCGTGGAGGAGAATATTTGAGTTACGAGTTTGGTGTACATTTGAAAAACTGTGGAATAGTTTCGCAACTCACGCCACCCGGAACACCACAACGTAATGGTGTGTCCGAACGTTGTAATCGTACTTTACTAGATATGGTGCGATCTATGATGTCTCTTACTGATTTACCGCTATCATTTTGGGGTTATGCTCTAGAGACGGCCGCATTCACGTTAAATAGGGCACCATCAAAATCCGTTGAGACGACGCCTTATGAACTGTGGTTTGGCAAGAAACCAAAGTTGTTGTTTCTTAAAGTTTGGGGCTGCGATGCTTATGTGAAAAAGCTTCAACCTGATAAGCTCGAACCCAAATCGGAGAAATGTGTCTTCATAGGATATCCAAAGGAAACTATTGGATACACCTTCTATCACAGATCCGAAGGCAAGACTTTTGTTGCTAAATTCGGAAACTTTCTTGAGAAGGAGTTTCTCTCGAAAGAAGTGAGTGGGAGGAAAGTAGAACTTGACGAGGTAACTGTACCTGCTCCCTTGTTGGAAAGTAGTACATCACAAAAAATTGTTTCTGCGACACCTACACCAATAAGTGAGGAAGTTAATGATAATGATCATGAAACTTCGGAACAAGATACTACTGAACCTCGTAGATCAACCAGAGTAAGATCCGCACCAGAGTGGTACGGTAATCCAGTTCTGGAAGTCATGCTACTAGATCATGATGAACCTACAAACTATGAAGAAGCGATGGTGAGCCCAGATTCCGCAAAGTGGCTTGAAGCCATGAAATCTGAGATGGGATCCATGTATGAGAACAAAGTATGGACTTTGGTTGACTTGCCCGATGATCGGCAAGCAATAGAGAATAAAGGGATCTTCCAGAAGAAGACTGACGCTGATGGTAATGTTACTGTCTACAAAGCTTGACTTGTCGCGAAAGGTTTTCGACAAGTTCAAGGGATTGACTACGATGAGACCTTCTCACCCGTAGCGATGCTTAAGTCCGTCCGAATCATGTTAGCGATTGCCGCATTTTATGATTATGAAATTTGGCAGATGGATGTCAAAACTGCATTCCTGAATGGATTTCTGGAAGAAGAGTTGTATATGATGCAACCGGAAGGTTTTGTCGATCCAAAGGGAGCTAACAAAGTGTGCAAGCTCCAGCGATCCATTTATGGACTGGTGCAAGCCTCTCGGAGTTGGAATAAACGTTTTGATAGTGTGATCAAAGCATTTGGTTTTATACAGACTTTCGGAGAAGCCTGTATTTACAAGAAAGTGAGTGGGAGCTCTGTAGCATTTCTGATATTATATGTGGATGACATATTGCTAATTGGAAATGATATAGAATTTCTGGATAGCATAAAGGGATACTTGAATAAAAGTTTTTCAATGAAAGACCTCGGTGAAGCTGCTTACATATTAGGCATTAAGATCTATAGAGATAGATCAAGACACTTAATTGGACTTTCACAAAGCACATACCTTGACAAGATTTTGAAGAAATTCAAAATGGATCAAGCAAAGAAAGGATTCTTGCCTGTGTTACAAGGTGTGAAGTTGAGTAAGACTCAATGCCCGACCACTGCAGAAGATAGAGAGAATATGAAAGATGTTCCCTATGCATCAGCCATAGGCTCTATCATGTATGCAATGCTGTGTACCAGACCTGATGTGTGCCTTGCTATAAGTTTAGCAGGGAGGTACCAAAGTAATCCAGGAATGGATCACTGGACAGCGGTCAAGAACATCCTGAAATACCTGAAAAGGACTAAGGATATGTTTCTCGTATATGGAGGTGACAAAGAGCTCACCGTAAAAGGTTACGTTGATGCAAGCTTTGACACTGATCCGGACGATTCTAAATCGCAAACCGGATACGTGTTTACATTAAACGGTGGAGCTGTCAGTTGGTGCAGTTCTAAACAAAGCGTCGTAGCGGGATCTACATGTGAAGCGGAGTACATAGCTGCTTCGGAAGCAGCGAACGAAGGAGTCTGGATGAAGGAGTTCATATCCGATCTAGGTGTCATACCTAATGCATCGGGTCCAATGAAAATCTTTTGTGATAATACTGGTGCAATTGCCTTGGCAAAGGAATCCAGATTTCACAAAAGGACCAAACACATCAAGAGACGCTTCAACTCCATCCGGGATCTAGTCCAGGTGGGAGACATAGAGATTTGCAAGATACATACGGATCTAAATGTTGCAGACCCGTTGACTAAACCTCTTCCACGAGCAAAACATGATCAGCACCAAAGCTCCATGGGTGTTAGAATCATTACAGTGTAATCTAGATTATTGACTCTAGTGCAAGTGGGAGACTGAAGGAAATATGCCCTAGAGGCAATAATAAAGTTATTATTTATTTCCTTATAATCATGATAAATGTTTATTATTCATGCTAGAATTGTATTAACCGGAAACATAATACATGTGTGAATACATAGACAAACAAAGTGTCACTAGTATGCCTCTACTTGACTAGCTCGTTAATCAAATATGGTTATGTTTCCTAACCATGAACAATGAGTTGTTATTTGATTAACGAGGTCACATCATTAGTTGAATGATCTGATTGACATGACCCATTCCATTAGCTTAGCACACGATCGTTTAGTATGTTGCTATTGCTTTCTTCATGACTTATACATGTTCCTATGACTATGAGATTATGCAACTCCCGTTTGCCGGAGGAACACTTTGGGTGCTACCAAACGTCACAACGTAACTGGGTGATTATAAAGGAGCATTACAGGTGTCTCCGAAGGTAGATGTTGGGTTGGCGTATATCGAGATTAGGATTTGTCACTCCGATTGTCGGAGAGGTATCTCTGGGCCCTCTCGGTAATACACATCACATAACCCTTGCAAGCATTACAACTAATATGTTAGTTGTGAGATGATGTATTACGGAACGAGTAAAGAGACTTGCCGATAACGAGATTGAACTAGGTATTGGATACCGACGATCGAATCTCGGGCAAGTAACATACCGATGACAAAGGGAACAACGTATGTTGTTATGCGGTCTGACCGATAAAGATCTTCGTAGAATATGTAGGAGCCAATATGGGCATCCAGGTCCCGCTATTGGTTATTGACCGGAGACGTGTCTCGGTCATGTCTACATTGTTCTCGAACCCGTAGGGTCCGCACGCTTAAGGTTACGATGACAGTTACATTATGAGTTTATGCATTTTGATGTACTGGAGGTTGTTCGGAGTCCCGGATGTGATCACGGACATGACGAGGAGTCTCGAAATGGTCGAGACGTAAAGATTGATATATTGGAAGCCTATGTTTGGACATCGGAAGTGTTCCGGGTGAAATCAGGATTTTACCGGGTTACCGGGAGGTTACCGGAACCCCCCGGGAGCCATATGGGCCTACATGGGCCTTAGTGGAAAGGAGAAAGGGGCAGCCCAAGGTGGCTGCGCCACTTCCCCCTCCCCTAGTCCTATTAGGACTAGGAGAAGGTGGCCGGCCCCCCTCTCTCTCTTTCCCCCCTTGGGAATCCTACTTGGAATAGGATTGGGGGGAGTCCTACTCCCGGAAGGAGTAGGACTCCTCCTGCGCCTCCCTCCTTGGCCGGCCAGCCTCCCCCCATCTACTCCTTTATATACGGAGGCAGGGGACACCTCTAGACACACAAGTTGATCCACGTGATCTATTCCTTAGCCGTGTGCGGTGCCCCCTGCCACCATATACCTCGATAATACTGTAGCGGAGTTTAGGCGAAGCCCTGCTGCTGTAGTACATCAAGATCGTCACCACGCCGTCGTGCTGACGGAACTCTTCCCTGACACTTTGCTGGATCGGAGTCCGGGGATCGTCATCGAGCTGAACGTGTGCTCGAACTCGGAGGTGCCGTAGTTTCGGTGCTTGATCGGTTGGATCGTGAAGACGTACGACTACTTCCTCTACGGCGTGTCATCGCTTCCGCAGTCGGTCTGCGTTGGGTACGTAGACAACACTCTCCCCCTCGTTGCTATGCATCACATGATCTTGCGTGTGCGTAGGAAAATTTTTGAAATTACTACGAAACCCAACAGCTTGTAGATCACCCTATCCGCACTTTCTTGTTCATTCCATTTTTTCATGTCAACTTGAGCATCACATCTGAACTCTGATTTTGAAAAATCATAAGCAACTATTTATGACATTGTTTATTATGCATTTGGCGATCAATTTTAGGTCTGTGCAATCAAGAGCATTAAATATGCATTTATTAAATTTAAGAAAATATAATGGTGTCCACTTGCTCTATTTACTCTCCTATAATATATTGAGCTTTTTCCTCTGTAGATGGTGTGTGTACTTCATTGGTTTAGCTTGGACTTCCATTTTGCTCTATACTTATAGATTGATTTTGGTAGTTCTTATGATACATGTGTCATTGTGCTGATAAAATGCTTACCCCAGCATGTAGAAGTCAATCCATATGCATATCCAACACTAGAAATTGTGCTAGAAGCAAATTCATATGAGTTGTTCTGGTGCTCTGTTGGGTTTGTTTGGATGTGTGGAATGGATGTGTGATGTAGAAACCTGTTTCACTATAGTATCTATGAAACTTACTACTTATGATGTTTTTTCCCTTGCTGACTTACTCTTTGTTTGGTATTTTTGTTTGCAGATTTACGTCACCCATTTTTGCAACATGTGATGCACTTCAACATGCTACGATCTTTGATTTCCATTTTAGGACCTAAGTGATTCAAGAGTAGTAGTATATCATGCAATCTCCCTGTGAGTGTTAGTTCCTTGGTGAATCTTGCGTATATTTTACAAAATAAGTGCATACTACTTAAACAACATTCTTCATAGGCCATGTCATTCTCTGCCTGATTGTTTGATCAATTTATTAATGCCTTGATGGGTTTTGGTTCTGCACTAAAGTTGCACGGCGTCACTCAATGTTGTCTTCGAATGATATCCAAAAACACGAGCTTGACAAATACATTGATGTTTCTCTGGGTGCTATTTAATGAGCTTGTAATGTGTTTTTATTGAATTGATATCAAGTCCAGATATGTATTGCACTTCTAATATTGTTATTATCATATAATTATTATTTGTGATTTTAATATTTTGATAATTATTTGATAGTAGTCTAGACGTGTGTTGCACGTGCAAGCTTACTAGTCAAGCTAAGATATACTTGTCTAAAAAAAAGCTAAGATATACTTGTGTCCCAAAAGAAAAAGAAATCTAAGGCATAGTTTTTGCTCCAAAAAAAAGCTGAAATATAGTCACTCCCACAGATTTTTTTTTCCTTTTTGTGAATAGTCACTCCCACAGCATAACTCACTAGGAAATATAGAAGGCCGGGCAAGTGCCTTAGTTGAGATTGGGCCTTTGGCGAGATAGGCGGCTGGTATAGGCTTTTTTTATCAGGTACAGGCATTTTTTTAAAACAATTTAGGATTTCAAAAAAGTATCAAATTTATGGAGATTGTGGATTTCTATTTTTTCAGAAAATCATAAAATGCTTGCGGATTAAAAAATGTTCATGATTTTTATAAAAATGTTCACATATTTTAGAAATCTTTACGATTTTGAAATAAATTGGGAAATAAAAAAGAATCCAGAGAAATCACAATCCAATTACCGTGAGAGCGAATTAACAGAGTCAGTTCAACTAAATGGTCAAAATCAGAGTAAAGGAAGGTAACGAAATACTTCATTAACAATAATGATTTGAAAGTGTCATCATGTTTTCAAAAAATGTTTGTGAATTTGGAAAAATATTCATGAATTGCAAAAAAACATCGATTCAAAAAATATCCGTGCTTTAAAAAATGTTCATCAAAACTATAAGAATATTTGTGAATATAAAAAATATCCCAATTGCAATAATTATTCGTCGATTCAAAAAAATGTTCACTGATTCAATTCACGGTTTTCACAAAAATAAATTCGCCAATTAAAATTTCTTCATGACTTACAAAAATTCAAAAAATTGTAAACAATATTCATGAATTTTAAAAATTCATGAGTTTGTAAAAATTGTTCACGAATTTGATGAGTATTCATGAGTTCATAGAATGACTAACTAATTTAGAAAATGCTCATGATTTAAAAAATGTTCAAATTTTTAAAGATGTAAAAATAAGGAAAACGAAATATAAAAAGGAAAAGGGAACTTGAAATGAGAAGAAAAAGTAAAAAGAACGAAAATAAAAAAAAACATAAATGTAAAAGCAAAAAAAACACGGCAAAAAAGAAAAACCTGGTTTGTAAATATTCTAGAACATTCCTGAAACCGAAAATAGCTAATGGACCTTCCGAAAGTGTACGTAGCAGCAGCGCGGGTCGCTAACTAGCGACCTATGTGTCAAATAGGATTCCCCGTTTATTTGTCCGGCGCAGGTTGAATACGGCGGAGCCAGCTAAAGTTCAAACAAGGCGTTCTTGTACAGGTATTGTTATTATTTTGTGCTAAATAAAACTAGTGGTATTCCTTTCTATACATATCATTTGACGCTGCTTTAGGTGAATCAACCTGTGGTTGGGTTGGTTAGATGGACAATGATATCCCTAACCCATCAGGGTTCAAATTCTGGTGCTCGCATTATTTTTGGATTTATTTCAGGATTTCCGGCGATGTGCTTTAAGTGGGAGGAGACGTTTCCGTCGACGACGAGACGTCTACGGTGACTTCGTAAATCTTAAGATGAGTGTCTGTACTGATGTAAAAAAGAGTTGACGCTGCTTTAGTACAGTTTTAGTTTTATTTTCTTTCGAAAAGAGAGCACCGGCCGATTAGCATACTGCGGCGCGCATACACGGAGGGGACAAATCACGGCGATCACGACACCTCTGCACACCAGCACGAGAACGCACCTGCCCCACAGCAGCGCTGCCACGAGCGCACGCGGCGGCACATGCGGCCCCTTCGAAATCATAGCCGGAACCGGCGACGCAGCAGCCTTTCTTTTTCCGGTTGTCCACGCCGCGTCGTCCCGTGTTTCGTGGTGGCCCTAGTGGGCACGAAGGAACGAAGCAGGGACCGCGTGCGGTGCGCGCCGTACGAGATAGCGATGAGATCCGCACGGCGGCGCTCGGGTTTTGCTGGGAGGACGGGAACCGTGGCTGGGAAGACGGCGTGGGCGCACGGTCGTCGCTGCACTTTTCCCGTTGGATGTCTCTCGAGCGTGTCCCCCGCGTCCATGGATTGCCATCCACGTGCAGTCGTACGTGCTCACTGTAGTACGGAGCAGAGAGATCTACGTAGTAGTTTGTGTTCGCTCTTTTTGCAGGAGTAGTTAACTTGTGGTCTTCTACGTCAAGGCAAGCAGAGACGACGAAGCTGTTATGATATGATAAGTTTTACTTATACTATCAAGGGGAGGTAGGGGAGGCGCGCCACGCGGCCCACCCGACGGCCGCTCGCCTGCGCCGTTCCTCCCGCCGCTGCACTGCTGCCCCTACACTGCTCCTCCTTCTCCTCTCTCTGCCTTGAATCTCCGCTGCTCCACCGCCTCGATTTGTGCCACTGCCGTCCCGATTCACCACCCCCGTCGCCCCTCCGACGCTCCTCCGTCGCTCCCATGCACAGCCGCCGACGCACCCCGAATCGCACCACGCTGCTGCCGTTCCCACTGTCGCCGCCCCAATTCGGCGGCCGCCCACTAGTTTTTACATTTTCATGGATGCATATATACCTAGGAGCCATTGCCAATTTCTAATTTTGCATCATCTATTGTAGTTGCTTTTTTACATCTCCAATATACATCATTTGTTGGAGTCAGTGGCGAATCTAGAAAAAAATGGAGGGCAGGTTGGGCTGGCTGGGTCATGCAAATATGTGTTGGATTGGGTCTGCAAATAGTTGGGCTGGGCCTTAAAATTAGTAGTAGAAACAAATTTTACAGTGCTAGAGGGGGGGCTTGAGCCTGTTAAAGCTCCCCAGTAGAATCGCCCCTGGTTGGAGTTGCCTTTTTTAGATGTAAAAAGCATTTTTGTAAAGATGTAAAATTTTACATCTCCTATTTTATAGCTCCAACTTTGCATCTTCTATTGGATATAACCATGTTTCTTTACTCTTCAGCACGAGTTACGAAATGGACACATCGTCGCCGCATGGCTTCATCCCAACCAAAGCTGAATGGGGCCTTCTGTGAAGAATCGAAATGGCGTGTATTGGTTGCGATTGCAGTACTAACGAACGGAGATTAATAAACCCTCGCTCATCGATCATGGCAAGGGTTGGCTTGTGCTCGTGCTGGCCACACTTGATGAACATCTCTACGCAGTAACGGTTGAAGATGATGACCAACATCCTGGTTCAGGACTTTGAAGGTCAAGATGTAGCCGATCAGCATTCAGCAGCGACTGAGAGCAATGCCAAAGCCTAGCCACCCTTGATTCATGACAAACCTTTCATTGACATCCTTGAGCCTCATCATCCAATTGCATCCAATGTTCATCTTCAAAACAATGATCCTTGAAACAGTGTTCATGTACAGATGAGAAACAAATCCATTGAAGTGGGTTAGAGGAACTTCCTTGTAGAAGTGGTCAACCTTCGTTGGCCTCCCGTTTTGCTTCTTGGAGGCGTTGCCTTCTCCTGCATCATTTAAGTAGCTGCCCTCAACAACATTACGAAGGGTCAACTTGCCGGTAGAGCACCGCAAAGAAAAGAGCAAAATTAGAACCTATCATACTACCTTCAGATCTACTCTAATCTACCACATGCTCACAGATCTAATCTGGAAGAAGTACGGTTTGATATTACTTACAACCATCGGAGAAACGGGGACGATGCAGGAAGCAACTCAGATAAGACGAGGAAGAAGGATTGTGGCTGCCGTCCACCGCCGACCGAAGATGACTTTACGTACTGGGTCATCGGTGAAGAAGCTTCTCGGGACGAAGAGCTCAAAGGGAGGGGGTGGGGGATGGTGGCGCGGGTTGGGGCAGTGAGCAAATGGGGTAAATAGGTGAGATATCGATGGGAGGTGATCAAATTACTCCCGCCATTTTTTGTTCATACAAGCTCGACGCCACGTTCCCCCTCCGTGCACAGACTAAGTCTGGCTCTAAGGAAACCGACAAATCGAGCATTCCTCCGGAGACAGGCTGAGCACCGCTTTGAGGTTCGTGCATGCATGTTTCTCCAAGCGGCCCAAGCATCATGTTTCATGATATACTTGACACTTTTTCTAAACCTTATAGTATTGACGCGAAAGTTTGATCCATGAAAAGCAATAATTATTTTACTTGCATATTTTGATGTTATTTGCTACGTATCAACTATAGACTATTGTTTTGCATCACTATCCTCTGTGATCATACACAATTACATCAGATTGCTTAGAATTCATGTTAGTGGCAGTCACAATCAAAATGTGTTTTGTTATCATCTACCTACTCGATGACGAGTAGGGATTAAAATGGGGATGTTCATCTCAAATCGCATATAGAATTTTTGCTTGTTCCATGCCATGTCTATATTAAATTAGCATACTTTTGACACCTACTTAAATCATTTTTAATATTTTCCTGGATTAGCCTATTAAACAAGTATCCAATGTCAGTTGTTGTTTTCTGTTGTTTCTGGACTTTGCAAGAATAAATTTTATCAAAATCAAAAAAAATCCAGGAAAAAATCAACGTAAGTTTCCAGTCCAGAAGGTTCCAACAACGACCGACATAGCACGGGGTTCCACCTAGGCCCCACGCACCACCCCCACGTGCCCTAGGGGGAGCGTGCCCCTACCATGTGCCCCCGGGGACTTCGTTACATGCCTCTCGGTCCCCGTCCCTTTATATTCTTCCAAAACCCCTCAAGAATTTATCGCTAATTTTTCCACCGCCGCACATTTATTTCTTCACGATCCAATCTGGAGGCATTTCTGTTACTCCGCCGGAGGGGGAAATCATCGCGGTGTCCATCTTCTCAACTTGAAGGTCACTGTGATCGCTCGTGAGTAGTTTTCTTTGGACTATGGGTCCGTAGTAGTAGTAGCTAAATGGTTCTATGTCCCTCGTTTCTCGATACGAAGATAGCATGAGCTACCCTACATGATTGTGACCCACCCGATGTGATTTTCTGTGGTGTGTTTGTTGGGATATGATGAATTGTCACTTTATGATCAGATTTATTCATGAATCCTCTTGAGATCTATTTGATCCTTTTCCTGCATAATTCTTCTTCATATATGCTCTTATGTCTATTCTCTCTTTCTCTGGCAAAGTTCGGGGTTTGATCAATAGAGGGAGTTGTGTATGATAGTTGGCTTCAACAGTGCAAGTAAGCTACCGTAGTTACAGGAAGTGGAAAAGGCTTGCATTGGTGGTGTTTCCGCCAGGGATAAAAAGATGCTTGCTTAGTTATCCTTTGAACACAAGGTGAAGACAATATATCATCTACTTCATGTCATCATACTTAATAAATGATCTTGTTTACTTAAAACTTTGAGATGTGTGCTAGATAACGATCTTAGGGTGGAGTATTAGTTATATGTGCAGTTGGATAACAGTCAATGGATTTATGGACGTGGGGCTCATATGTTAATTACATCATATATAATCATACTTATAAATATTGTAATTTAATCGCTGCCCAACTATAATTCGTTTACCACCTCATTGCTTATCTTTCTGAGAGAGGCCTCTAGTGCATCAATGGACTCCGGTCCTTTTTCTCCACTTAAGTTTTCAACCACAACCACCATTCTTTCAATTCCTTGTTTTTATTGCTTATTTCCATCAACTCTTTCCACACTTGTGTTTTCATTCCTTTTGTAACTAGCAAAGGTAGTGAGATTGACAACCTCACTAGTCTTATTGGGGCATAAGGAGTTTCTTTTATGTGTGTAGGTACCAACTATTGATTGTAATCGTGTAGCTCTCATGGATTCGATAAACCTTGAGGTAACTTGGGAGAAATGTTGCTTACTGCAAATCCTTGCACCTGGGGCCCAACACCTTCCTAGTATAGAGGAAGCACCGGCCCACTCACATCCATTTTGGACCTCACCTCTACCAGCGATGGACAAGCCACAAACTCCAAAGAGAAAGAGTAGGACATGGGAGACGGCGGCGTCTCATCCCATGTGGGCCAGACTGTGTCCTATGTCTTATTATTCCTTGCTGGCGACTTGGGGCTTCACTTCCCGGGGCTCACGGCCGCTGAGTATGCCGTACATGGAACAATAAGGGCTTGGAAGACATATGCCGACGAAGATTTACATAAGTTAACTTATGTAGGATTTTGTTTAATGAAATATGTTGAGAATTTCATGAATGTGTTCCGGTTTAATTTAATGAAAACCATCTGGTTTATTAAAATCTCGTTTGAAATGTATGCGCACACAGTTGGATGGCTGGCTCTCGTATCACTGTCCGCGAACGGATAGCATGTCCGTTTTAGGGGTCTATGTTGTAGATGCCCTAAGGTTACCATTTCACCTAGATCTGTATCATACATTTTTTTGAGTTGTATCCTACATAAGTTAAATGTTATTTATTATAATAGATTCCGATTTTGTCAAGACTAGATGATACCCTCGCACGTTATTGTGGAAATGTTCTGCGATATATTTAAGTGATATTTGGTTGTATGAAATATGAATATTGGAAGTAATAATATGAGAATCAAAAGTGAATATTTGATTGATTATTTTTTTATTGTATAATATAAATATCATAATATAATAAAAATTCCTAGTTTGGAGGTTAAGGTGGATTTTCCCCCATGCATGTTGAATGGTGTTGTGGCATGCTTGCATGTTGAGTTATTATTTTTTTCGCGAATACGCAAGATGCGTATCATTCCATTGATAGGTAGAGAGCAAGAGTGTCAGGATTACACGGGTATCACTTTGAGTTATTATAGTAGACTCCGTTTTTTGTAAGACTAGATGATATCCCTGCATGTTGTTGTGGCAATGTTCTATAATATATCTTTCAATGACATTTGGTTGTAGGAAACATGAATATTTGTAGTGATAATATGAGAACTAAAACTGAAAATACATATTATTTACTGTGTTTGATTATTGTATAATATAAATATCATAATATAATAAAAATTCCAATGCATGTTTGTATGTTGAAGTGTCTTTTCTTATGTATGATTGCAGATTGAGGTGGAACCTTTCCCATTCATGTGGAATGCTGATGTGACATGCTTGCATGTTCAGAAAAATAAGTAGTGGTGACTAGCTATTTAGATATAAAAGAATACCTGAGTCTAAGTAGAATATGAGTACAAGATTTAATGATTTGTATACTGGATTGTGTGGAAAGACTCTATCTAAGCGAAGAGGCAATTTGAACGTCTTCTTCATTAACTATGAGCCATGTAGATAAAATCTGATAACAAAGTGTAAGAAACAGTTTGAAGGTTGAAGAACCGTGAACCAAGATGATGTATGACTATTTTCTTGATCAACAAAATTATAAATATATACAACACTATGCTTCCAAGTTTTAAAAAACTCACATTCAATTAAGGTCTTCTATTAAAATTGGGTCACTCAATTTTGACCGGGTCAACAATTTCTCAAATCTCTCTCATTCAATTCTTTTATACTATACACTGTGTTTTCTAATTTTTAAGGCCTCAAAATTAATTGAGGTCTTTAATTTAGAATTTGGTCACCCGATTTTGACCGGATCAACAATTTCTCAAGGAGCTCTCCCATTCAATTCTTCTAATTCCCTGTGTGCTCTAATTTTGAAGCTCGTTCATTCAATTCAGGTATTCAATTTTGGATTTGCTTTACGATTTTGACTGGGCCAACAAATTTTCAAATCAATCAGCAACAACTAGCCTATAAAAACCTATCAATCTCGTGCACCCTCCCAACACCTAGAAAAAAAGCGCCACTCTGTGATATTTTAGCACCAATATAGTGCATGCAGCCACCGACGCAGAAATTTCCTCACATAAATATATGTTGGTTAGCGGATAACACAGAACCACACCACGAAAGGCCCATCAAATCACCTCATTACAAATAAAAATAAAACACACTCCATCATCTCCCCCACCTGCCAAACTAAATATTCCATTAGTAACAAAATATAAGGAGTATTAGTTTTTTGAAAAGTCAAATTTCTTTAACTTTGACCAAGTTCAGAGAAAAAAATATCAACATCCACAACATTAAACAAAAAAGTATTAAAATTCATTTCATGATGAATCTAATCATAATGGTTTGATATTATGGATTTTGATATATTTCTCCACAAATTTGATCAAACTTAAAAGGTTTAAATTTTCCAAAAAGTAATACACCTTATATTTTAAAATAGAATGAGTAATTATTTTAAAGAAACCAAACAACACAAATGGCGCATCAAAGCGCACCCAACCCTTCTTGTCTATTAGTTACACTATGCTTTCAAAATTTTAAGGCCTCACAACCAATTAAGGTCTTCAATTTAATATTTGGTCACCCGATTTTGACCGCGTCAACAATTTTTCAAGGAGCCCTCTCATTCAATTCTTTTAATTAAGTATGCTCCCTAATTTTCAAGCTCTCCCATTCAATTAAGGTATATAATTTTGGACTTTGTCCCATTTTGACCAGGTCAACAATTTTTGAAATTAATCGGCAACAACTAGTCTATAAAAACACATCAATCCGGCGAGCCCTCCTACCACCTGGAAAAAAGTGCCAACATATGATAATGTAGCACCAATATAGTATATGCACTCATCGGTGTAGAAAAATTTCCTAGATAAATATGGTTGATTACCAGATAACACAAAATGACACCGCGAAAGGCCCACCAAAACACCGCATTATAAATAAAATGAAAATACACTCCATCATCTCCCTCGCTCGCCAAACCATATATTCTCTCAAATCCAAAATATAAGGTGTATTAGTTTTTTAAAATTCAAATTCTTTTACTTTGACCAAGTTCAGAACCAAAAAACATCAACATCCACAATACTAATAAATAAAATGATAAATCATTTCATGTTGAATCTAATGATGCTGATTTGATATTATGGTTATTGATATATTTCTCTACAAATTTGGTCAAACTTTAAAAGGGTTGACTTTTCAAAAAAAAACATCTTATTGTTTAAAACAGCGGGAGTAGAAAATTTATGAAAACCCAATAACACCAATGGTGCAGCAAAGCGCACCCAACCCTTCTAGAATATACTATGCTCCCTAATTTTTAAGGCCTCACAATTACTTGAGGTCATCAATTTGGAATTGGGTAATCCGATTTTGACCGGGTCAACAATTTCTCAAGGAGCTATTTTATTGAAAAAAATCACTATGCTCTCTAATTCTGAAGCTCTCCCATTCGACTAAGGTATTCAATTTTGAATTTGGTTCATGATTTTGCCTAGGTCACTGATTTTTCAAATCAATCGGCAACAATTGGCATATAAAAACATATCAATCCCTTGCATCCTCTCACCACATAGAAAAAAAAAGTGCCAACATGTGATATTCTAACATCAATATAGTACATGCAACCACCCATGCAGAAAATTTTCACACATAAGTATGAGTTGATTAGCACATACTCCCTCCGTCCGGAAATTCTTGTCATCAAAATAAATAAAAGTGGATGTATCTAGACGTATTTTAGTTTTAGATACATCCCTTTTTATCCATTTTGATGACAAGTATTTTCGGACGGAGGGAGTAACACGGAATCACATCATGAAAGGCCCACCAAAACTCTGCATTATATAGAAAAAGAAAACATACACCACTGCCAAACCAAATACTCACTAAATTTCAAAATATAAAGTGTATTGTTTTTTTTAAAGTCAAATTTCTTTGACTTTGACCAAGTCAGAACCAAAAATAATAAAATATTGACATCCACAATACTAAATAAATAAAAATGCATTTCATGATGCATCTAATGATACCGATTTGATATTATGTATATTGATATATTCCTCTATAAATTTGGTCAAACATAAAGATGTTTGACTTTTAAGAAAACTAACACACCTCATCTTTTAAAAAAGAGGGATGATTCTTTTTAATGAAAACCCAATAACATCAATGGCGTAGCAAAGCACATCCAACTCCTCTTCTAGTGATATTGGAAAACCGGCAACTCAATCGCCATTTTTTGTGTATGGAAGAACGTGACCACAATAAACATCCGAACTAAACCTTGCCTACTTAACAGGGCCGGCCCAGGGGGGGGGGGGGGGGGGGGCGCCCCATCCAGATACGCAGTACGCAGTATCCCATGGCCCAAGTCAGGACGTCCAGCAGCCTCTACGATGTTGCGTAAAAAGAGCAGACTCGGTAGCGCTCGGTACATGGAAACGCTATCCATGCAAATCGTTATGCTCAAAACAAAAATGGGTACGTAGATAGCCCATGATTCTAGGAGATCGTTGTTTCCTTCTGATCGTTAATTGCGACCTTTTTTTTTGGCGACCTTTTATTATAACAAAGATCTCTACCATCCCTAGTTTCATATTTATCTTTTTCATTGGAGCCCATCACTTCGATCTCACGAATTCGTGAACCGCGAGCGCCGCCGCCGCTGACAAACTCCTTGACTCTCGTCTCCAGGTGCTAAACTCACTCACGCATGGCTAGAACACACCTTCAAGCGTCTCCCATCAGAGGATAATCCACTCCCCACTGCGTCATCATCCAGCGCCGGTTCTTCGATCGACCTACGTCAATCCAAGGTATGCCATGTTACCATTCCGAAATTCAGCCACTTCCGAAATATACATGATCGTCGCCGTACAAGAAAACTCAACAACTTGTACAAATAATTAGTTGGACCAATCATGAATGATTAGCTTCTAGTTTATAGTATCATGGTATATATTAATTTTGAAGACGAAGGCTTCTTAGATTTGATTGAAATATTTATGTACGAATTTTTGCAGGACATTGGTGACCATTTATCTTCATTTGAGTTTAGAACTCTCATAGATTGTCTTATATGATTGCATCTGCATTCACACACATCAATGCAAATTCAAGATCTTTGGATTCCTACGAAATTAAGAAAGTCATGGTATGTATCATATATTTCCTAAATTTTTTGTGCATTTTTTAGAATCAATCATTCCAAAAAGCTATGTGTTTTGTGAAAACTGGCCTACAAATTAAACAGGGAGAAATGATTGTATAGGTTTATGCGTGCAAAGAATGCATCTCCGGTTAATATTAAGGGCCCCTAAATTTTAGTTTCGTCCCGGGCCCCCAAAATCTCAGGACCGGCCCTGCTACTTAAGCATTATCTCTTACACTTACTACTACTCTATTATCTAACATTACATTGTTAATTTAGGTCTGCGGCGCATCAAAGTCATTTTCATGGGACTTCATTTGTTTACCGAGGAGCCTTTGGGTCCGGCTGGCTTTGCATCTCACTCACATCACATGAGCCACGTTCTCCGAATTCATAGTGACCACACTCCCTATTTTATACGGCAATCAGTTGCCATAGTTGACCTCCACTTGTGCTTAACCCCAGATGGAGCAGTTGGATGCAGATATTTGATCGGCTCGTGTCTAGTGTACCAGGAGACAGGGTAACATGGATTTAAGGACACATCGATCGGATCACCTGGCTGTACTACCACACTGGATATCATAGCATGCACCACTGGACTCCAAACTTGATTTTTCTTTTCTGCGGCGAACTTCAAGCTTGATTAATGGAGAACAACATTGTACTCATTTCTAAAATGACTGATTAACCGCTCCCACTTCGCTGATCTAGAAAATGTCCTTCGATAGAGACAACGATCACTCCTGTCTAAAGTATATGTGTTCAAAGTAGTGTCGAGCTTTCATAACTTTTTATCTTTATTTCAATCTGTCTGCCATGACTAGACATTAAGTATAGAATATCGCTTGACTTTGCAACTAAATTTTGTGTTCTCCCATTTTCAGGAAAAATACTACGAGCATGCTTGGTTTATTGGCGAAATTTAGGTAGCCAAAGTGTATATTTCCTATTAAGGGCAGTCTCAGTGCACTGCTATCCCCGTTCGGGTTTATTGGCCCTCTTGTAGTATTTTGGGTCAACCTTTGACCCTCTATAAAACCAACAAAATATAAATTATAAGATACAAAAGGTTTTTTTACAGGATGATATAAAATTTATATTGTTGGATATGTATGTGAAGGAGCTTTCCAGTAGTATAATATTTATGACAATTTTGCTAAAGCACATCTAGATGTGCTATAAGTATTGCACATCTAAGTCCTATGTCATTGATCTTATGTTGAGATTCGTGTAGATATTTTCTTTTTCATTTTTCTCTTTCTCTCTATGCTTAATTCACTCATTTAGATGTGCAATAACTAGAGCACATCTAGATGTGCCCTAGACACACCCTATTTATGACATATAGTAGTTTACACTTTATTGGTTAAACTATGGTCAAATTTTAGCTCAAAATAAGAGGGCCATGACTAATAAATCTGGACGGAAGTAACATATCTTAAGTTATATTACTAGCAATTCAGTGCACTATATATCTTAGTGTTGTACTCCCTTCAGACAAATATATAGGGTCCATTTTTCTAGGTGGTCTTGGAGCATTGATAAGGTTAGTAAATAGATGCAGAAATCCTGCTAAAATAACTGTAGCAATAGGTGAATAACTAAAAGTACTACTACAAATGTAACTGTGTTCTCAATTAACTTTACATTGTAGATTCCCTAAAAAAACTTTACATTGTAGATAACATAATGTCTTTTTGTAGTAGTAACAAAAATATCAACCAAAAACTACGTAGGTATGCTAGCTCCAAGTACCCCACACATATATCGTGCATAATATAAACATTAATTTAAATAATATAATTTATGAGTGACATGCATGGCTTGCTAATGTGGTATGACCGCATGATTAAATTAGTGCATAAAAATCGTAACTTGTGATTGGCATGCATAGGTGGGGTGTGGTTACATGCTTAGAGAAATGATAACATTGGAAGTGCCCTAAACAGTGAGGAGCCTCCTGGATTTTATTAAGGTAGAAATAACCACAAAAACTCCCCCCTCCCCTTGGTCTGGAATTACTTGTTGCAAAAATGGATAAAAATAAATGTATCTAGAACTAAAATATGTCTAGATACATCCATTTCTCCAACAAGTATTTCCAAACGAAGAGAGTAGAATTTATTCTGATAGGAGTTGAATTAATCTTGATGGTCACACCACAAGTCTTCATGATAGGCTACAACTCGGTTGTTTATCAATGTTTTAAGGGCATCTCCAACACCGACCCCTAAAAAGGATACAATATCCATCCACAGGAGGCAGGCATGGATACGGGAGGCGGTCATCCAACTGTCACCTCAAACATTGGGACACATTTTAAACAAAATTTGTACAAACCAGACAATTTTCATACAAACTAGATAATTTTCATTCAAACCGGCCCACATTCATGACATTTTTGACATATTCCATTAAACAAAAAGCATTTGAAAGTTAACGTAGTCAAAATCTTCGTCGGCATTCGTGCTCAAGGTCCTTGTTGTTTCTCATGTCCGACATCTTTGCCAGTTGTGAGCCCTGAAAAAGTGAAGTTGCGGCTCGCCGACGAGGAAGAGTAAGACATGCGAAACGAATATACCCACATGGGACACAAACTCATTTGTTTCCCATGTCATACTCTTCCTCGTCTGAGCCCACGGAGTGGATGTCGCCGATCGAGGTGAGGTCCACCATAGACGTGGACGGCCTGGTGCAAACAACGTGGAGCTGCCACGTGCTTGTCCATAGTCAAAGGAATATGTATATGACATAAAGAAAGCAATAGCAATAAAACTGAACGGTCAATATGCTAAGCTAACGGATGGGTCATGTTCATCACATCATTCTCCTAATGATGTGATCCTGTTATCAAATGACAACTCATGTCCATGGTTAGGAAACCTTAACCATCTTCGATCAACGAGCTAGCCAAGTAGAGGCTCACTAGGGACTCAGTGTTTTGTCTATGTATTCACACATGTATTAAGGTTTACGGTCAATACAATTCCAGCATGAATAATAAACATTTATCATGAATAAGAAAATATAAAAATAAAAACTTTACTATTGCCTCTAGGGCATATTTCCTTCACCTTCCTCTTCTGGGAAGCCGAACAACTCTAAAGAGAGTTGCAAATGACCAGAGCTAGAGCAAGGACAATAGCTCCACCGGCAACATCACAAAGGACCCAAGCCAAGGCGCCGAGCGACCCATGAATGCGGCACATGAAGTTGAGGTGCGGTCAGGCGGGAAAAGGCGCGGGCACGAGAGAGGGTTTTGGGGTGGGACCGGAGTATCAAACACGTACGTGGCGGCTGTCCGGTTGTCCGCAAAGCTCCCCGTGACCAAAAGCGTCCGCAGAATGATTAGATACGATGTTGAATGACAAAATGCGTCGGGACAGCTCGTTCCGAACTTTTGCATGCGTTTTAGGTGAGCGTTGTGCGTTGTAAGTGCACTTACGAGCTAATATTCGGCAATATCAGACTTTGCCACAATTAATCAACTTTACAAGAGATTGACAAGGCAACTTGGTAGTCAAATTATCAGTAGCCACTTTTCTTGCTAAACATTGGCATGCCAGCATCACTACATTTTCTAAGGACATTTTTAGAGAAAATATTTTAAGAATGCGTGTGGCTAGGTCTTCGTGGACTGAGACTTAACCAAATCTTAGTCAAGTGACCAGGGGCGGAGCCAGGATTTCGACATAGGAGGGGCCAAGCCAAGCTAGTCAAAAAAATCCGATGCAAAAAAAAATAACTGTTATAATATACCACTTCAAGTTATAAAATCACCACCAAATATGTAAAAGTTTTTTCTAAAAAAGAAATGTATTAGCTTAAACTTACCTCTAAGATCGCTAACAAAACCACGGTAAAAAAAGATCGCTAATAAAATGCAAAAAAGAAAATGAAAATAAATCTTAGCTGCTGATTTTATTTCGATGTAGATTAGCATGCAATGCTGTCATCTCTCATTTTACTTCTAGAACTCAAGTGCTTCGGATATGAGTTTATTCTAATGGTGTTTGACAGCGCTTTTCTGTTCATAATTGCCAAACTGAAAGTTTCAAAATTAGCATCACATGTCAGATAACAGAAAAAAAAATCTCATTAATATTTTTGACACGTACAAGATCAAAACTGAGAGAGATTAGTAGTGGTAGACAGTAATACACAGTGCTAACCTTGGGTAGTTCCGTAGTTGCCTAATTCGTTGGCTGGAGATGAGTGCAGCCATATGGATTGCTAGGTCGCCGTCGCGATACCATCGTACGATTTAAATTGATTGCGATCAGGCGGCAACAGGCGACAGAGGGAGAAGGGCGGCTGCGGCCCAAGACATTCATAATCACGGATTAATCACGGGAAAGGTACCGCACTAGACGCTAGGGCTAGGGCTAGCAAGTTTTTTTTTCTTTCTGAGAAACGCTAGGGCTAGTAGCAGCCGATGGAAACATCCGGTCATGAGTGGGCTTCCTCATGGGCCTTTTTCTTTTTTCTGCAATACAGTTGAGAGATAGGGGGGGCCAAGTACACGTAATCACATTTGTTATCGCTAATTACAAACAACCTGGTCAACGTTTGCTCGATCGATAGAGGGGGCCAGGCCCCTGCTCGCCCCCCCCCTTGTCTCCGCCACTGCAAGTGACATATCACATAGAAAAGGAAGAAGACAATTTTTAAAAGAGAATTTTGCACGAGTATTCAAGTTCATGTACTAAGATCTTACGGCTATGATATCGACTTAACTTTAAGTCTCGGTCAACTGAGATTTACCGATCTACGTAATCATGAGAAGTGAGACTTAGGCAAAGTTTGTCTCTCGGAAAAGAGAGAGACACGCTCCTAGGGCAAAGGGGTGTGGACGGCACGACGACTGGACGGACGAGTGAAACCCGGGCCTGCGAGGTGCGCCGCGCACCGGCTTCGTTCCCCACCCCCCGTCTTTAAGCCCGAATTTCGAGAACGAAACGGCCACCGCCCGTCGCCCCTCGGTCTCTTCCGTTCCGTTCCCACACTCCGCCACCCCAGCAGCAAAAGCCACTCGCCCTCGCACTCGCACCGCCGCAACACTCCTCCCATTCCCTGACCTCCTCCTCCCCTCCGCCGCCGCCGCCGCCGCCGCCGCCGCCGCACCACAGCTTCCTTCCACTTCCAGCCTACACCCCAAGCCCCAGCCCACCAGCACCCCAGCTGCGCCCACCGCCGCGCGCGCGCAAGCGGCGGCGGCGGCGCACCCATGGATCCGTCCAACGCCAACGCCAATCCGAAGCCCCCGGCCGGCGCCAATGGCGACGTCGTCCTCATCATGCCGCCCGAGCAGCCGCAGCAGCAGCGGGCCACGGCGGCCGACGCGCCCAAAACCCCGCCAAACCCCGAGAAGCCGCCGCCGCCGACGCCGACCTCGGCGGCGGCCCCGCCGCGCCCGCATCTGCCGAACCCCGAGAAGCCGCCGCAGAGCCCCGCGCGGCCGCCCCTGGCCCCCGCCCAGGGCGCGCTGCTCCGCCGCCGCTCCTCGCTCTCCAAGCCCAAATCCCGCTTCGTGGAGCCGCCGACCCCTACCGCCCCCTCCTCCCACCCGTCCCCGGCGCACCCGGCCTCCACCGCCCAGACCCCGCGCCCCGCCTCCACCCCGCAGACCCCGGGCGAGGGCGACGACGACGACGACGTCTTCCGCAAGGACGGCGCGCCCACCGCCGCCACGGCGGCCAAGTGCCGCCGCAGGGCCTGCATCTCGCTCGAGCTCGCCGTGCTCGTCCTCTTCCTCGCGCTGCTCGTCGTCAGCCTCGTGGCGCGCCCGCTCAAGGGCCACTTCGTGTGGGGGCTGGAGATCTGGAAGTGGTGCGTCATGGTCATCACCGTCTTCTCCGGCCACCTCGTCAGCCACTGGGTCATCGCCTTCGTCGTCTTCCTCATCGAGCGCAACTTCCTGCTCCGCAACAAGGTGCTCTACTTCGTCTTCGGGCTCAAGAACAGCGTGCAGGCCTGCCTCTGGATCGGTCTCGTGCTCATCGCCTGGTCTCAGCTCTTCGACCAGGAGCAGCTGGGCCGCACGGCCAAGACCGCCAGGATCCTCAACTACGTCTCCAGATTCCTCGCCTCCGTGCTCATCGCGTCAGTCATCTGGGTGGTCAAGACATTCATCATGAAGGCCATCGCGTCCACCTTCCACCGGAAGGCCTTCTTTGACCGGATCCAGGAGAGCCTGTTCCACCAGTACGTGCTGCAGACGCTCTCGGGCCCTCCATTGATGGAGCTAGCGGAGAATGTTGGGCGGGAGCCAAGTGGGCGTGTGAGCTTGAGCAGGACGAAGGATGATAAAGGAACGCCCAAGGTGATCGATGCCGTGAAACTGAGGAAGATGAAGCAGGAGAGGATCTCAGCTTGGACGATGAAAGGGCTCATCACGGCAATCCGAAGCTCAAGGCTTTCAACAATATCTCAAAGTATTGAGAGCTTTCATGAGTTTGATGAAACGGAGCAAAAAGATAAGGAGATAAATAGCGAGTGGGAGGCAAAGGCAGCAGCCGATGCCATTTTCAAAAATGTTGCAAGGCAGGGCTACAAGTGAGGATCACGATTGTTGCCTGTTCTTCTCTGAAAACATATTTCCATATGTGCCATTGACCATAGTTCATTTGTGCAGGCACATTGAGGAGCTGGATTTGCTGAGATTTTTCAACAGGGAGGAGGCAGCCTTGGTGCTTCCGATGTTTGAAGGGGCATCAGAGACGGGGAAGATAAAAAGATCTGCTCTGAAAAATTGGGTGGTAATGGAAATTTTAAACTCAGCCACAATTTCCATTTAAAAAATATTTCAGAAGTTATAAGGGGCAATTATCCTATGATGTAGATTGATTCAAGTGTTTCCCGTTTTGTGTTTCAGTTTGACTACAGTTGCAGCAGTCATAATCATGTATAGATTCTTTAGTCTCTAAACAAGTCTTATTTTTTCCCTGGTATAAATCATTTAACTTCTTGAGAAAGGAAAGAATACATACTCCTGCAAAACTGCAAAAGCTGCTGTATATGCCACATTTTGATGCTTCGACGTTGATAAAGTTCTGTATGTATATGAATATTTTTTGTTTCCTTGCTTGATCATTATTTACTGCAGGTAAGTGCATACCTGGACCGCAAGTCACTAGCGCATTCTCTGAATGACACAAAAACCGCAGTCAGCCAACTTCACAGCCTCATCAGAATTCTAGTACTCATTATAATCATCATTATCACTCTGTTGTTGATGGGCATCGCCACGACCAAGATCCTTGTTGTCATCTCATCCCAGCTTCTTGTTGTGGTCTTCATATTTGGAAATGCCTGCAAGACTGTATTTGAGGCCCTCATATTTGTTTTCATCATGCATCCGTTTGATGTTGGGGACCGCTGTGTCATCGATGGAATACAGGTTACTTCTATGCTACCCTTTTTTCAGTTCCCCTTTTCACTGATCTTCTGATGCTGACATGTGTCTATATTGATAATAGATGGTTGTCGAAGAAATGAATATATTAACCACTGTTTTCCTGAAGAATGACAATGAGAAGGTATATTATCCAAACTCTGCATTGTCCACAATGCCAATCAGCAACTTCTACCGAAGCCCTGACATGTACGACACCATCGACTTCGCTATTGATGTTAAAACTTCAATGGAGAGCATCGCAGCTTTGAAATCCAGAATTAAAGGGTATTATTCTTAAGCTTATTCTGTGTTTAATTTACCGCGTCTTATTCTAGACATAGTTCTCTATCGCCAATCCATATATAACTTATCTGACTTAACTTAATCAAGACATGTGTACTTGTTCATATGTGAATAAACAGGTCTGCATATCATGTGAATAGTGGACGAATCATTCAAACTTGGCTTCATTTTTTATTTCTTCCATGTGATCAATTGTCATGGTTCTCTGGGGTTTCAGGTACTTGGAGAGCAAACCTACACGGTGGCACCCTATCCACACGGTAAACCTGAAGGACATCTTGGACGTGAACAAGATCAACATGGCCCTGTGCGCCCAGCACACGATGAACTTCCAGAATATCCGGGAGAAGAGCATCAGGAGGTCCGAGCTTGTGATGGAGCTGAAGAAGATATTCGAGGAGATGTCCATCAGCTACCAGCTTCTGCCTCAAAAGGTCGAGCTTAGCTATGTCGGCACAAACCCGCTGCCCGTGAATGTTTCTCAAGGCAGGTAGAGCGTGGGGAAGATTAACAACTGATGATCCCACGGTCGATGCCACGGAGATTGACGACTGATGGCTAGTTTAGTTTTGCAGTTTGTACTGGAGCTTTTATCATCCCTGTACATGCTTTGCGTTTTGCGAGTTGCGTTTATCTGTACTGGATCACTGGATAATTGTGTGTCACCGTCAGCAGTGTATGGTTTGAACTGAGAATTTGGACCAAGTATTGTCGCTCATCGTTGGTCGTGATGGGGGAGGTTATGGATGGACTTATTGTTGCATCTCATCTTGTTATAACATTTGAGATCATTCGCCATTTCTGATGCTGAGCTTGAAAGAGCGACTCAACCAGAAGTGCCTTTGTGGCATTGTACAAGGAAGTTTGAGTGATCTGTGTATGGTGCAGAAGTTTCTGAGTTTGCACGTCATGCCATTAGTTGGTAGATTTTCATGTAGGGCACTGCTAGAGCACGGCGTGTCATGTGCTCTGTGCGCTCTGTTGTGATCTGCATCTGCGTGTGCTGGTTGCCTTGGCTGAAGTTGTACTCCCTTCGTCATGTGCGCGTTGAGTGTGATCTGCGCCTGCCTGCGCTGAACTTGGTGGATGCTTGTTTCAGTACCTTTGCTTTCTATAAAGAGGGGCCTTAATGGGGTTTTCTCCCACGAGAGAGCGAACACTTGCCCGAGCCCGATAGGTTTTCCGTTTCGTTGTCATATAAAGTAGTAATGTGGAAGAAAGTATCGCGCAGTTGACAACAATGTACTCCCTTCGTTCCTAAATATTTGTCTTTTTAGACAATGTCTATACCTTTACATAAAAATCTACAGGGGAATATGAGCTGCCAACCATCGTTCATGTACACTTTGATCTGAGAACCTGCTGTAGGCAAGTGAAAACTGTTTCTGAATTTCAGAAAGGAAATGGAAAAGAGGGTATGTGTTATATACCTTCAGAGTTTGTCTTCATCGAAAACCTTTCCAAGCGAACAACTATGAATTAAGAAACTGTATTTATAATGCACAAACATTCTCTTCATAAAAATCCATGCATTAACCATCGGGGAGCTCTTCCATATCCTTGCAAAAGTAGTGTGGTTATGTTAGCAACAACTGAAGAGAACACGTATATTTATCTTAGCATCCCAGTGGCAAGGTTAAATATTAAGAAACAATATGCACTATAACGCAACTAATTAATCAGAGCAATTCACTTCCTGTAACCGGAGATATGTAAATAGTAGGTATTCAATCACACTACAATCATAACTGCATATGCATCTCGAATGCCACCATTTGAGCATCATGCACGCCTAGCCAACAAATTGATTATAGTTCGATAAAACTGAAGCAGGTCCCCTTGGAGTTACACCTTTGCAAGGCATGGTTTTCTGACAAATGACGATTGATACTACAACCAAAGGAACAGAAGTACCAAACTGAAAGTTTTCACATATCGCATTGTGTGCTATGGGAGCTTGCCGAGGGTAGGGCTGGCCTTGAGCCTATGACAAGTGGTTTGAGATTAAGCTTGCGGACAGTTTTGGCTGTGATAGACATTACCTATTGATGCTATGGTAGGCAAGGAACAAAAGAAAAAGCAAACACATCCTACATTAGACCTGATCGCATGGGCAGTCGAGCTGCCGCTTTAGGAAACCTTGGGCGCATATGAGCCAGAGGGGCTGTCCGCTACCCATCGGTGGTCGCCGGTGCTGCAACCCTTCTTGCTGCAAGGGTGGATTAGGGAGTTGTCGCCGTTGCTGGAAGGTCCTTGGTGGAGGACATGGGAGAAGATGGTGGTATGGAGAGGAGACTCTTCCTGGCTCGATTGCCACTGGTCTTGTTCCCTGGAGAGCGGGACAAGAGTAGGTGACCACCGATTGTTTGAGGCCTCTCTCAATTGGCTCTCGCACTGCCGACAGTCATCGCCCCTCGTTCCCTGGTGACACCATCGCCAATGGTCGCAGAAAGGGAGAAGAGATGACTGGGCGTACGTCAAGAGATAGTTGAGAAGAGGTGCCGACCTGCAAGAGCTCGTTGTCATCTGCATCACGTATTGCCGCCACCGCCGCCCCGAGAGAGACAATGAGATGTGTTTCGGGAGGAAAATAGGGTTAGTGGAGAGAAAGCTGAGGGGATTGAGGGGAGGGGTCGAACCGGTTGAGTGGACACATGGACGAAAAAACCAGTGAAAGGGTAAACGAAAAAATTCGGTGGAGGAGAGATGTGCGGGAGGAGGGCAGACGAAGGACAACGACGTAAGAGGGGAAACGGAACGCTCCATTTCTTTTAGATAGTAGAGATTTTTCACGCGCTTCAACTGTATCAAGCGTTTCATAATGCTATTTTCAACAATAATTTTGTAATTATGTTTTTTTTTCTGACCACACCGCTTTTTCAACTGTATATTATTACTCCTCCCGTGCGGCTGCACCGGGGCAGCCCCCGCCGGCCGGCTCGAGGCCTCCTCCGCTCCAAGCTCCTCCCTCTCGCCGGCGCTGCTGGGGGTGTTGTCGGGCAAAGCTCGCATGCAATGATGGAGCTTCAAGCTCCTTGTTGGGCGGGCTGGCCTGGCCAAACAGAGGGAAACATCTTATGGGCTGATGTTCCAAGGCCCACAAGTAGAAACTCCAGAAAGCTGGGCGGGCCATGGTCCATTTGGTCTTGCTGTGGCTCCGCTAGTGCCGCGTGGCATGGCAGCGGCAACGGATCTACTCGGCCATAGATCAGATTGAGACGGCGGTGTTCCGCACCGTTAGTGTTGCGGGGAGGCAACGGCCAGGATATGCGACCCTTGATGGCGGACGGTCAAGGTCAGCGGGTGGTGGTGGTGGTGGACGCACCTGATCTAGGTCCTGATGGGTTCAGACGGGCAGCCACCCAAACCATTGTACCGGCTACATCTCAACGTCATCTTGCGTGTTTCCGGGGTAGTCCCGCAACATGAGTAAGTCGGAGGCTCCGGCCCCAGGTGTGGCGGTGGTGGCCTCCTCCTCCATCGGAGGTGGTCAGCCGGCTGGTTGTGGTAGATCTCTAGATCCCACGGCTAGTCCCGGCGGCAAGTTGAGGAGGCGTGGCTGCCGGTGAAAATGGAGCTCTGACTACGGTCATGGCAGGAGACGGCAGCATCTACGCGCGTTACTTTGTTGAAGGCATCGCCATTGCAGCCATCTTCTATCCACTCGCGCTGTTCCGAGGGAAACCTCAGATCTGGGTATCCCGAATTGGACGATGGCGGCGCTCTCAGTGTCACTCTCCCTCATAAGGGCATTGTTTTGGAGCAGCTGCTGGATGAAGGACGCAAGGAGTGGAGCGGTGTACATCTACCGCATCGACACAGTGAGTCTCTGCAGCATTGCGTAGCCGGGTCTCGGTGACGGAGGTGAGGTGATGGACTCGCACAGGGCAGGGGCGCTGTTTGACGTCATGGTGGCGTTGACGGCAGGCCTGGCAAGGTTAATGTGTTAGTACCTGCTCTGAAGATTGATCGGCAGAAGACGATGGTGACGGTCTCTGCAGCGGACGCATGTGGTGCCCGCTAAGAGTGTGTCGGATCGGTGTGTGCCTCAGACCTGACATTGTGACTTGATTGGGGCCTCCGACTTTAAATGTTACTCTTTGATGTGAGGTTTGGGTATACGGCTGAGACAATCTGCACTCATTTATCAAGTGAATAGGAGTAGCGATAGATGTTATCAAGATGATGGCTTCAAACTTATTGATGTATTATTTTGTAAGGTCTTAATGAATAATTAATAAAATAGCTATATGCGTCGTCTAGATGCAGAGGCCGGGGGTCATCCTCCTTTATTTTTTTTAAAAAAAATAGCGTATCTGCACTGCATTCTTTCAACTACATTTCGAATTTCAACTTTCAACTCACGTCATTTACTGTGGTCTGTGGAGTAGTTACGGAAGTAAAGGTTTATCGCTGATTCGCGTCCAAACACAATCGAGACAAACATAGCCAAGCCAGTTAAGCTGGTCAACAAAGCATGGAAGACGGTACTTCTGCATCAAGCATGCACTAGGGAACACAACTGAAGGGTAGCAACATTATTCAGATCGGCAGCACCAAGCGCGGCCGCGCGCCGGCCGGCCGGCTAGCCGACGACGGGGGTCCTGACGACGAGGCCCTGGGACTCCTTGGCGTCGAAGAAGACGCGCACGCGCTTGGCGTTGAAACCCTTGGGCACCTTGACGCCGTCCGGGAGGACCTCGATGGCCACGTCGGACCTGTCGTGGTTGATCTTCATCACCGCCGGCGTCGCCGGGATGCCCACCACCTCCGGCCACGACGTCCTCGTGGGGTCCGCGCCGGCCATTTCAGCGAAAGGATCGATCGGACGGTCAGTGAAAGGAAGGAGTGCTTGAATCTCGGAGATGGATGTGGTTCTGACCTTCTGATGGATGCTTGCTTATATACGAATGCGGCCCATGCCGCCCCTTGCCGGAGCTCCTCGGATTTGTCGCCCGTTGCTAGCTCAGGAGCTGCTTGTTTGCTTCCGTTGTAGTATAAAACCATAGGAATACGGCAAATGATATGCCTTTTTTTGTTGTTGAGAATTGGCAGTGCCGGCGATTTTCTCTCTCCGACCCAGTCATTTCAGGCGACAAGGTCTCCTCCGGCTTTTTGATAACGGACAGGTAGCCCATTCTTGTTCCCTTGTGGGCCTTCAAATAATTTTTTTTGAGGGGTGGGCCTTCAAATAAATAAACTGAAAGGAAATACTGCAGCCTGTTTCTGCCCTTCTATGAAGGCCCATTACCTCATGAATTATTGAGGCGTCAGGAAAAGAAATGTTTCAAGCTTCCTAGGGGCCTATGTGAACATCTGAATATGTTGATAAGGAAATTCTGGTGGGGTAGTAAGGACGGAAAGAGAAAACCGCATTGGGTTTCTTGGCAAACAATGACACAACCAAAGGGTATGGGAGGACTTGGTTTTAAATATTTTGAGTTGTTCAACCTTGCCATGCTTGCTAGGCAAGCATGGAGGTTACTCCAACACCCCGAAACTTTGTGTGCCAGGCTGTTGAGAAGCATTTACTATTCAGAATCATACATCCTCCAAGCAAATCTCGGCGGTCACCCTAGCCAAGTGTGGAGAGCGATAATTGAAGGGAGGGATATCCTGAATCAAGGATTGATCAGAAGGATAGGGAACGGGGAGACAACATACATATGGCGGGACAACTAGTTACCACGGGACGAGATGATGCACCCGTATGGATGTTTAACAGCTACCCCGCCTTCCAGAGTGTCAGAGCTGATTGACCACACATCGGCATCATGGGACAGGGCCAAGGTAGAGGCGACCTTCCTGCCAATGGATGCCCGAGTGGTGTTAGGCATTCCTCTATGCACCCGTAACTTACCCGACTTCTGGAGTTGGCACCACGAGAAGCACGATGTCTTTTCAGTAAAATCAGCATATAGGATGCTCGTGGCAACAAAGCAACGGAGAGAGGATTGGCTTGAAGGCAACTCCGGCTCGTCAAGCGCAAATGCTAAGGAGGGAGCATGGAAATCTTTATGGAAAACTAATGTTCCGGCGAAGGTTCGCATGTTTCTCTGGCGCCTTTCAAAACATTCCCTGCCGACTAATGATATAAGAGCACACCGACATATGTCTGACTCGGTCAGCTGCGGGTTATGTGGAGCACCAGATTCATGGAGGCATTCCTTAGTGGAGTGTACCGCATCAAGATGTGTTTGGGCGTTAAGTGACAGCGAGCTAGTACATAAAATGATGACAGTGGAGGTGCCTTCTGCCAAGCATTGGCTGTTTACTCTGAAGGAAACACTCGAGCACGACATGTTTGTATTGCTATCGGTCACTCTATGGGCCATCTGGTCGGCCAGGCGGAAGGTACTACACGAGGGGATTTTTCAAAGCCCACAATCCACTCAAGCATTTATCCGCAGGTTCATTGATGATCTACATATAGTACAAGGTCAGCAGAGAACACCAGCAGTTCGGGCAAATGTAACCCCTATCTCTACCCGACCAAGGGCCAAGGCACCACCACAGGGCTACGCCAAGATCCATGTTGATGCCGCAGTTAGGCATGAGTGAGGTGGAGCAGCGGCAGCGGTATGCAGGGATGACAGAGGAAATTATCTGGGAAGCTCGGCGTTGGTCGTTTATGGTGTGTGCAACCCAACCACACTGGAAGCGATGGCGTGTAGGGAGGCATTTGCACTCGCAGAGGACCTGAACTTGATGAACTGCGTGATATCAACCGACTGCAAGCAAATGGTGACCGACATCTCCAAAGGAACTTTGGGGGCGCATGGGGCAATTATTAACGAGATCAGGGCAAAAGCCACTTCTTTCAATTCCGTTTTCATATTCGAGGGTCGTGCTGTTAATTATGAGGCACATAGGTTAGCTCATTTTTCTATTTCTCAGGGTTTGGGCCGCCACATCTGGTTTGGCACCCCCCATGACCTTCGTTGTATCCCACATCATGTGGATTTTGGTGATGAATAAAGTTCTACTCACCCCTCAAAAAAAGGAAAAGAAATGTTTTTCTTATGAATTCATATTATGCCTAAAAAATTGGTTTTTTTTCTTTATCTTTCTTTAGTTGTTTTGTTTTTCCAGAGTGGCTTTTATGCACTCGTTTTTGCGGGGGTTTTAAAAGAAGGACCTGGTTTTTTATGCACTCTTTTAGATGGCTCGCTGCATGCGCCAAGTGCCTCATGGTCTGTTATGCAGACCTATTCACTGCGATAGTGCACTCGCCATTGAGATTAACGGAGGTTCAGTGTGAGGTCCATCTCGCACGATTATAGAACTCAAAATGCTCTGCACCTACGGTGACCCAATTATTGACCTCAATCTTGATGTTTGCGAAGATGATGGTCAACATCGTGGACTTGTTACGGAAGATTATTCCTCTCATTTCAAAGTTTCCAGGCAACCTGCTAAAAAAAGTTCCCATGCAACGAGGATGAGGTACAAGACCATTGTTTTCTTTTTCC
Source organism: Triticum urartu (assembly GCF_056163025.1). Lineage (NCBI taxonomy): Eukaryota > Viridiplantae > Streptophyta > Magnoliopsida > Poales > Poaceae > Triticum > Triticum urartu. Next base: position 142,239,075 of record NC_141879.1, on the reverse strand, counting down.
TGTGCCCACGACCGAGAACCATGGTTGCCCGCCAAGCCTGGACATAAGGGAGGTCTCCCCGGTCAGCAATGCTCAACTCTGGCACGTCAACTCTGTAGCCCATGAGCTTGCCAAGGCGGGTGTTCATTCTGAGTCTTATGACTCCTTCTGGGGGGCCTCTGCCCCCAAATGCATTGTAAAACTATTAGCCAATGACATTGCTGTACGTGAAGTTTAATAGACGTTTCCCTAAAGGAAAACTTGGACACGTCAACTCTGTAGCCCATGAGCTTGCCAAGCTAGGTGTTCATTCTGAGTCTTATGACTCCTTCTGGGAGGCCTCTGCCCCCAAATGCATTGTAAAACTGTTAGCCAATGACATTGCTGTACGTGAAGTTTAATAGACTTTTCCCTAAAGAAAAACTTGGGCGCGTCAACTCTGTAGCCCATGAGTTTGCCAAGCTGGGTGTTCATTCTGAGTCTTATGACTCCTTCTGGGAGGCCTCTGCCCCCAAATGCATTGTAAAACTGTTAGCCAGTGACATTGCTGTACATGAAGTTTAATAGACTTTTCCCTAAAGAAAAACTTGTGCGCGTCAACTCTATAGCCCATGAGCTTGCCAAACCGGGTGGTCATTCTGAGTCTTATGACTCCTTTCGGGAGACCTCTGCCCCTAAATGCATTCTAAAATTGTTAGCCAGTGACATTGCTGTACGCGAAGTTTAATAGACTTTTCCCTAAAAAAAACTCGGGCAAGTCAACCGAGGGCTTAACTACATCCCAAACTCTGATGGAATACCCGGCTTTGAACAAAATGTGTGCCACGAACTCCTGTTCGCACCGGGTTGGATTTGAAGCCCACAAAGTCTGATCCGAAGCTCAAATAGCTTGCTAAGATGCATATTTTTAAGTTCCACAACTTTGACGAGCCGAGCATAAATATGCTCTAGCATTGTACAAGTAATATTTCTCGTCTATGCATGTTGTGTCCATACCAACACCAACTTTATTGGAGCTTGCTATATGCTCTAGCGTTGTACAAGTAATATTTATCGTATATGCATGTTGTGTCCATACCAACACCAACTTTATTGGAGCTTGCTCCACTCTTACATCGTTGAATATTGGTTTGTTCTACCGAGTTTTGTCGAGTTGAGCATTCACACAATTAAGGATGAATTCAGTTGAGCTAAGCTTGAACTGAGCTTACCAAAATTTTCCAAGTCGAACAAGGTGATTGAAGAACCTGTTGTGAACCCATCTAGAATTGTACCATTGCCTTCCACCTCCTTCTACATTTAATGTAACCCTTTTCGCTGTTCTGGCTTCTAAGCTTCTTTGATTCACAATATTTTAAAAACACTTTAATGACAAAAAATACAATGCCCACTTGATTATAGAATAATGTTTGCACCAAACTTTTGCACTTGATAAATGAAAGAAGGTTTCAAGATGGTTTAAGTGGATTTAAAATTTACTATATGAAATATAGTGCAAAGCAATCGTTGAGTATAATTACATTCTACATATCAAATAACATTCAAGAAGTTACTAAGAGCATCTACAAATCAGTCCCCTAAATGTCCTATACAACATGATCATAGAATCTCCTGTGTCCCTTGCAAGCCTCAACCTCTCTCTCTCTCAACCCCGTGCGTTGTCTCCCCCTTCCCATATCTCTCGCTTTGCACATCTAAGAAGAGCTTGTACCTCTACTACTTCTTCACCTCCTTCATGAAAAATGCTCGTCCATATGGAGGACATTTAGCATCACGCCATCACATGCAACCCGCTCCTTCTCCCACTTGTTTCCCATCATCTGCAGGTTTCTGTTTGGCACGACCGCTTGTACGTCTACTACCCCTCCACTTTGTTCCTCTTTGTCATGCAATCAAATTGATTTTTGGTAGCTAGAGCCACCGTTTTTCTTTATCTTCTTGGTGCCACCTTTGAGCACTTCAACAATGGTTTGTCACTTTGGTTCCCATTCAGCTCTTCCAACAACGGGACAAAGTAAACGGCTTTCCCTCGATTTGAGAGTAGAAACTCGCCGCCAACCCAACTAGTAAAGGAAAAATCACGCAAAACAATGCAACAGCCGTAGTGAAATTCAAATGATGACAATGTGAAGCAAATCAAACTTACATGGCTTTGGGCTCCAATGCCACTTTGATTCCAGCTAACCACTTGTGTATAGTCAGTGGCGGACCCAGGAATTGTTGACGCCTCAGGCGAACAACTAATGGCTAAAAACTACCCAGAAAAAACTTCAATTTCAAGGCATACAAGAATCAATCTATGTTTTGCATAACTAATAAGAAACCAAACATGATATTCAATGGCAGCATTTGTTCCATAATGGGTCAACTAATAAAGCAAGACAAATCAAAAGACAATATGTGGCATAGATAAATGATACAGAAGATTGATACCAAATCAAATAATTGGTTGATCCGAGCCTCCCATGACTACATCTTCAATAGCAGACATCGCTAAACCTTCAATTATCAATTTTGAAATGTGAATCAGTGCATAATATAGCAGGCAAAACTAATTAACAATAGATGCAAAATGTGAAAACTTACGTGTAGGACGAGGCAAAACACCTTTACGTGTGCGATAACCTTGAAATCGCTCAATGATCTTGGATTCTTCGATACTAACAAATACATCTCTCTCAATGTAACATACCATTCTATGATTCATACAATCATCACCCATTTTGTTCCTCAATCCCGTCTTGATAATGCTCATTGCTGAGAATGCCCTTTCCATGGTTGCGGTTGCAGCAGGTAAAATCAATGCTAACTCAACCAGACAGTAAACTAAGGGAAAAGTTGTGTGCATATCACTTTTAACCATATTCATGGCAAGATGACCAAGATCATTGCAATTCATCAAATGTGAATCATCTCTTGCTTCCCGAATGAATGAGTCTAGTTGGTTTCTAAGGACAAAAGTAACTTCATATGTAGAGAAATCAGCAGCATACATATTAGCAAGATCTACTAGCTTGTCTTCATTATAATTGGCAAATGAATTCTTGGGGTCAAGACAAGAAATGCATCTCAACAATTGAGTAGACCTTTCAACAAAGCGGTTGTTCAACTCCACAATAAGCTAATCATGCAACACATTGAATATTTCAAATTTGAAATGATGGTTGTAAGTTACCAATTGCCCACCCCAAGACCTTGAACGGCCATTAGCAGTTCTTGTATCTTCCATATTTGGCACTACAATGCTGAATTTGACACAAAAGTCTGTTACCTCTTTAAAGAGGTCATCCCAACCATTCTGCCTTATCTCTTGAATATCCTCCAATGTGGTTTTAATCAATCCCACAACACATACAATATTTTGATTTTTTCAATTGCAAGCATTGTGATAGATTGTTAGTATTGCCCAATAATCTAATCATAAGATGCAATATGAGAACAAATTCAAAAGAATCCATGTGCTTTATCAACCCCGCAGCTGTGGTTCTTTGGGCAACATTATCTGCATCATTGTGTAAATTTTCTAATACCTTTAGAACCGGTTTCCACATCTCAACAAGACGACACAATGTTTTATGATGTGATCCCCACCGAGTATCACCAGGTCTTGCAAGGTTAGTTAGTTGGTTTTTCCCTTTTCCCTCAAGAAGTTCCTCGGACTCTATTTGGTGTACTATTTCATCATGTTGCTCTTGGGCTAATTGATCATGTCTTTTACAAGAAGAATTAACAATGTTAACAACCATGCTTGTGTACTCAAAAAAATCCCTTACTGATGAACAACACTTGCAACAGCAACAACCACTAATTGTAACTGGTGGGCAAAACAATGTATATAATGAGCATAAGGTTTTTCCTCCAAGATCAATCTTTGCAACCCACGAAATTCCCCTCTCATGTTTGAAGCCCCATCATAACCCTGCCCTCTCAAATTAGACATAGATAAGCCAAGATTACCAAACATACCATCCAAAGCTACCTTCAGTGAAGTTGCTTTAGTGTCAGGAACATGCTCAACTGCCATGAATCTCTCAATCACCTCCCCTTGTTTGCCGAGATACCTACAGAAGACAAAGGAGCGTGATTACTATATAAGAACTTTAAGAAAATACACCTATAAGGCTACAATAACACACACACACACAAGCAAATGTACTGACCTCAAACACATAGCCATTTGCTCCTTCATAGATGCATCTCTAGACTCATCAACAAGTAATGCAAATTTACTATCTCCAATCTCCTCAAGAATGGCACTGGTGGTCTCTTTTGCACAAGCCTTGCATAAATCCTTTTGTATCTTATGTGATGTCAGCTTATGGTTATCTCCCGCATCCCCAAATAATTTTGCCACCTTTGGGTCTTTCTTTATGAACAAGTCCAACAACTCTTTAAAGTTACCCTTATTCATTGAGCTAGTAGACTCATCATGACCACGAAAAGCAAGAGCTTGTAGTATAAAAAATTTGACAATACCCAATATAATCAAGAGACGGGCTTTGCATTCTTCTTCTAGCTTCTGAGAACCCCTATCAAAGACATGTGGCAGATTTTGTCTTTGATTTTTGAAATCCTCATAATGTTTCCTAGATTTATTATGAGCACTATCATGCTTGCCAACATGTTGATTAAAAACTTTAGGTCCATCCTTCCAAGATTTGAATCCATTTCTCATGAATGCTTCAATAGCATAGTTTTCAGCTCTTGGTTGCTTAAACAGAAAACAATAAAAGCAAAAGGCTGATCTTTTTTCAATGCTATATTCCAACCAGCCGCGATGATCATTGAACCAATAGTTATGAAAGCTCCTACCATTTATCTTTTCATATGTATGATTAGTTGGTTGGCAAGGACCCTTACTAATGTACTCCCTTCTAGCAAGATCTCTAATGTCTGGATCTAACTCCTCAATTGGTATTCTCTTACCGGGGTCAGATTCAACATCGCCGGTTTGAGTTCAGCTCTAACATTAGGTGGTGTATTATCAGCTGTTTGAGTTAAAGGACCTGTTTCTGCAGTTTCGGTGGTTCGAACTTGAAAAAATGAATTCAATGTCTTGTTTCTTTTATTCATCTTGCCTTCATGTAAAATTTTAGAGAAACAAAAATTTCTCAATGTTAAAACTGGTTTCTACATCTAACAAACACACAAAGAGTGGCATCTAGCAACTAAAATTGTCATCATCCTGACAATATGGCATCTATAAACAAAAACAGGGCATCAAGCCATCAAAACTGTACTAAGAAACAGAGAAAGCAGTCATGAGAGGAAGTGACTACCTCACTGGACGCCGAGCTGCCTGCAGGCTGCAGCCTCGCACCACTCGTGCCCTAGCCGGGTTCGCCGCCTTGCGCCCTCGCCGCGTTGCCGGACAGGCGGACACGACGAACAGGACAGCAGCCACAGGCTGCAGGCCACAGCGGCGCAGCCGGGGGGAGGGGGCGGGCGCTGGATGGGGGAGATCCGGGGGGTGCTGGAAAGGGAGATCCGGGGTGCATGGAGCTGGACCTCGACGATGGGTGGCGATCGGCGACCGGCGATGGCTTAGGGTTCGTCAGTTACTCAGGTCGGGGGCAGAGCGCTGGCTGTGGCTGGTTGCGATGCGAGACGCTGCGGCCTGCGTGTGAGTTGGCCTGGGCTGCCTGGGCTTGGTACTGGGCTGCGCCCCAGGCCAATTTTTTTTTTGAAATATAGGCCGACAATTTTTCCCACGCCCCAGGCAATGGCCTGGGCTGCCTGGGGCCCAAATCCGCCCATGTGTATAGTAACTGACAAACTTATTGACGCTCTCTTGGATGGTGGACCATCTATGTTGGAGAGAGCCCTCATCGTGACTGGTATGGATAAGGTCTGGCTCCACATAGTTCCTTTTCTCATGGTAGAGTTTGTGATTTTTTGCCAATACTTGACGCCATTTTACTCGGTTTCACAAATTGGATCCATGCCTGTGGCCAACCAAGATTCATACAACAACACATCTTCAAAGCTTGTGAATGTCGGGCCTCTTGGATTTGGTACCTTCTTTTAGTGCGCGATGTTTGCCTGACTTTATACATAGAGGAATTGGTATCACCCATCAAAATGCATAGGCTCTTGACCATCATTTATCATGTTCAACATGAACACGTCCTAGAATATGGTTCACAACGAAACTACAATCCCTAGATTGATTCAATGGTATGTGCAACAAACGAAGCAAGCGATGCAAATGACATATGGGGTAAGAATGTATCGGGTCTTGCTCAAGCATATCATCGAACATCAAGTGGGCATGTCCGGTGCTGGCATTTCTCGACATTGTCCGTTGCCTTTGGAGTTGCGGTGATACGTACATCGTGTCCATGGCGGAGGCATACTCTAAGAAGGTATCCGGGATGCCTGGCCGCTAGGAGGCCGGAACGAACTCGGGATCGATCGACGGCTTCTTCCTTTTCCCTAGACCGGATGTGCCCCGGTCCATGCCCTCACCGGCCATCTCCACAGCTTCCCTCTCTGCAACTACCTTCTATGCTGCTTCCTCGACGTGCTGCCGGGCACATCGATTCCTCTGAGCAATGATCTCCGCCTTGCAGGAGACAACGGTCGGGAGCGACACAGACTCCATCGAGGCATCATCCATGGAGGTGTGGGGGATGGGGGTACTCGGCATTGACATCTACGACGGCAGACGAGGATGGCGACGTGGACGGGTAGCAAGCGTGGAGGAGGGCAACGACTCAGACGTGGGAAATGGAGGGCGAACACGGGAGGATGACGGGTGATTTGGTGGACTTGGTCAGTTTGGAGCGGATTTGAGATGAGTCCGGCCTATCGGATCCGACGTCGCGGCCACGGCCAGGCGTCCCATATCCGCCCCACTTATGCGTTAGGTTTCGGGTTGCCGGTTAGCCCATATAGGGCTGGTTTGAGGGGGTCCGGTTGGGTGTCAATTTGGTGACAGGCCATTTGTCCAGACATATAAAGGAATTTGAGGGGTTCAGTTGTAGATGCTCCAAAAGATTCCACTCTACTTTGTCTATAAAAACATCTTTAACAATAAATAGCTAGCTGTGGCCGTTTCATAGAAGAAGTCTACCAATGTAACGAATGTTGTAAGCAGGACATGAGTTCGTTGGCATATAACACGTGCGCATGCTGTGATCGGAGTGACATGCGTGACCTCATTCCACGGAGCCGGCCCTAAGAGCATCTTCAACGGGCGCCGAACGCGCCGCGCACAAAAAATAGATTTGCCGCGCGCGCATCGCCTGATTTGGCGCAGCGCTGACTCCAGCAGCCGCGCTAAAATGCAGCGCGTGCGCGCCGCTTCAGCAGCGCGTAAAAATGCAGCGCGCGTGACTCGCCGGTGCATTGCATATGGCATTTTCAACACAAAATGATGAACATTTTCAACACTAAAATTTCACACAAACAAGTTGATGAAGAAAAGTTCATGCCCACAAGTTTAAAATCATACCCACAAGTTCATCCAAGCAAGTTCAAAATGCAAATCAAGTTCAATACACAAATGAAAGACACATCATTCCTCGTCCTCGTCTTCGTCCTCGTCCTCATCTTCGGAAGACGATTCTTCCGCCTCCGAAGATGAATCTTCCTCCCTCTCTTCATTGCGCACCGCATCACGTGAAGCTCCAACGGTGTTGGCAAGATCTTCAACGGCATCTTCATGAGAATGTGTGCGAGGAGGCACATGGAAAGACATTCCGCCCATGGCGGCCGGAGGTGCACCCATGCCTCCCACGAGAGAAGCAAAACTCACGCCTCCCATGGTGGCCATAGCGTCGGGGGGGTGCTCCAAAGCCACCCAAGCCACCCATGCCACCCATGACACCGAAGCCACTGCCACCCATGGCGCCGAGGCCACCGCCACCCATGGCGCCGAGGCCACCGCCACCCATGGCGCCGAGGCCACCGCCACCCATGGCGCCGAGGCCACCGCCACCCATTGCACGAACCATGGCTCTTTTTTGGATCAAGACTTTTTCACGGGCTAGATTGACATACTCCTTTTGCGTCACATTGAGGTTAGATGTGTCCAAGAAGAACAAGTGCTTCTCCCATTCCAACAATCTAGTACGCTCCTCATTGCTCACCTTCCTCTCCTCCAAAACCACCTTTCTCTCCTCGGCTGCCACCCTCCTCTCCTCGGCCGCCAACCTCCTCTCCTTGGCCGCGACATCTTGGTTCCTTGCCATTTTTCTCACCTCGCTGGCTTCTTTTCTTGCCTTCACAATTGCTTCCATAGCATTTTTGAGCTCATCATCTCCTTTCCTCTTCTTCTTTTCGGTTTTGTCTTTCTTGCATCAATCCGGTCGCTTTGGCTTCGAGTATGAAACTGAGTTGGGTGTGGGGCTTCTCTTGCCGTCATCACTTGATGCATCATCATCCAAGTTAATTGTTCGCTTTCGTTTGTTTCTCAAATGCAAATCATCCAAATCTTCACGCTTCTTCCATTTCTCATCATCCTTCAACACTTCATAGCAATGAGGCAAAGTAAATACCCTTCCTTTCTTGATCTTCCCCTTCTTGGTTTTCCTCTCCTCTTCTTTGAACAAGTTTTGCGCAATGTTGTAATGTGACGCCCGGATAATTATACTATAGTAAACTTCTACTAATGATGCCACGTCACCTCGATTACTGTTGCTAATCTTGCGTTAGTTCGAAAACTAGTTCGAATTCAAAATCACAATCAAGCAAACAATAAAAGTTTTCAAATATAAAATCTAAAATGTTTGGAGTGAGCCAAATAGTGCATAAGGAAATTATGGTGGAGAATTCACACTTTTATAAAGTAGTTAAATGCACTAAAATAAATAAAATAGTGGCAAAACTATTATTTAAATGCTCTTAAATTAATAAACAAGTACAAACTACTTTGATTAATGTGCCAAGTTATTTGTGGAAGTGGAATATTTAGTAACGCTAATTTAGAGACTCTTATTGTGTTTTATTTAAACTAAAGCAATTAAGGATTAAAAAAATAGAAAATAAAAACAAAACACAACAACAAAAATAAAAAGCAGGCAACCCACCCCCCTGGGCCGTGGCCCAACTTGGCCGGACGGCCTCGGCCCACCAGGCCACCACCCTGGCCGGCCGACTTCTCCCTCTCCCTTATCCCCCACGCACCGAAAATATCTAGACGAATCGTCCCACACCCCCCACGAACCCCACTCGCTCCTCTCTCCCTCCGATTGGATCGGGGCTCGATCCCGCACCGCCCCGCGCCTCCGTCGCTGGCACCCAATCCCGCCGCCGCCCGCCGCCGAACCTTCTCGCCGGATCGCTGCCGACCTCCTCGACCTCCTCCCCAAGCCGCTCCCCGCGCCCCGTTGCCTAGACCCCACGCTCCCGCGGTGAGCTTCCGCGCCGTCCGCATCGTCCCGTCGACGCGCCCCCGCTCCTCCTTCGCGCGCGCTCGCACTCATCACCGGCCCCGCAGTCACCGTCCACGCCGTGCTCGCGCCGTCCGCCGTCCCGACTCTGCCCCTTTCCCTTGCCCTGGCCGGTGCCCTCCTCCACCCCAGCCGGCGCCAGGGACCAGTCGGGCTGCGCGACCCCTGATGAAGACATGTACCTAGGGTAGGGACACGGACCTGACCTAAGAGTCCTACTCTAGGACACCCCTGGGAGAAATCACCTTTCAATCGACTTAAAGGTACTTCACTCGACGGGTTCAAGACACTCGACCAAGAAGCTACCACTCGACCAAGAAGCTACCACTCGACCATGAAGCTATTCACTCGACTGCCAGGAGATCTACAGTCACTCCGTAGGCAAACGGTCAGCTGTTAAGTAGTCTTCATGGTCATTACAGCACTTTATTAGAGGCGTTACCAGTAACGCCCCATCTTAAATGTACTTTAGAACCCTGCATTACTGAGGGCAGGAGGGGGTCGGCGAACTCTATATAAGCCACCCCCCTCCTCAGTAGGAAGGGTTCGCACCCCTGTAATCTATACACGCATAATCCAGTCGACCGCCTCCGGGCTTCGAGACGTAGGGCTATTACTTCCTCCGAGAAGGGTCTGAACTCGTAAACCTCGCGTGTAACAACTTCCCAATAGCTAGGATCTAGCCTCTCCATACTCACCCCCTACATCACTGTCAGAGTTAGAACCACGACAGTTGGCGCCCACCGTGGGGCAGGAATCTTAGCGCTTAGTTGGAGAAGTTGTGATTTTTCTCGATTCCTTTGATCATGTTTCCTTGCGGAGTTTTGGTGGAGGACCGCGAGATCCGTCTCGGCGCGCTCACCTTCATCGTCGACGACTCCGCCTGGCTTCAGGAGGCACCGCTCGACATCGACGCGCTCCCCGCCTGCGGTGCGACACATTTCCGCGCACGCGTTCGTGGCGTCCTCCTGCGGCAACCGTCGACCCAATATGGGTCGGCCCCCGTATCGTCTCCCCGCCCTGTCTCCCACCAGCACAAGCGCTCCGGTCGGTCAAGACTTCAGCGGTGGGTGAGGCACGCCGTGGCCCGCCAATCGGCAGCCCCGCAAGTCGCGGCCATCGAGCCCGTCGAATCCCTCTACGGCCTGTTCGATCTGTCGACTGGCTCCGTGGAGACCGCATCCGAGTGCGACAGCAGCGATCCGGCGGCTGAGGTTCTGGCGCTCGATGGAACACACAGTCCCCCTGGTTTCCCTCGCACTGGTGGAGGCACGGATGGAGGCGATCCGTCGCATCCCCACGACGAGTATCTTCCCGAACCTCTCACTTCATTGCAGCGAGAGGAGCTTCGCCGCCGGAACATGGACGCGCTCCGCACTCCTATCGTCGGAGAGACCCCCGAGGCCCGGGCCTTGGAGGACGCGCGTTTGGCCAACTTGGCCGAGCGCACTCGACTGGAGAATCTCCAGCGAGCACTCGACGAGCAAGCACGTCAGCGGGTTCCCGAGTCTAGTCGAGGCCAGCTCTTCCCGCCGACGCAGGTATATCGAACCCCAGTTCAGAATCTGGCCGCCGCGGCCCGTATAGCAGAATCGATTCAGCCCTCCCAGTCGGAGGCTGGCAGGGGCTTGTTACAGATCAGAGCATTGCTCCGGGCGGTGGGAGACCAGAATTCCGCTGTCTCGCAATCGCGGAATAGGATCCACAGTCGGTCTGTCGCAACAGATACAGTCGAGTCAGCTCACAGCCCGAGATCGCCCCCGAGGAGTGAGGGACGTGGTGGCCGACATGATCAGTACAGGAGGAATGAGCAGTATGATCACCGATTCGACCATGATGATCGACGTCGAGTGCCAACCCCTCCCCCGAGGAGTGGGTCATATGCGCCTCGACGGCAAGATGACAGACGCCCTCATAGTGTTGGGCAGAGGATTCCAGTCGACCCCAGAGACCCAGGCTTTGATGTGAGATCCATCCTCGTTCAAGGTTTGGTTGACAGGAACAGAGCTCATCGAGAAGGCCACAACAGAGATGCGCCTGCCAGCAGCAGAGTACGTGCTTCAGAGCCAGAGTGTTTCAGTCGAGCCATCAGAGCCGCAGTGATACCTCCCAATTTCAGGTTGGCGACTGGAATCGGCAAGTTCACCGGTGAATCTAAGCCTGACACCTGGCTCGAAGATTACCGAGTGGCTGTACAGATTGGCGGTGGCAATGACGAGGTGGCCATGAAGCATTTGCCTCTCATGTTAGAGGGCTCGGCCAGAGCATGGCTAAATCAGTTGGCACCCAGCAGCATTTACACTTGGGAGGACCTCTCCCGAGTGTTTATCACAACCTTTGAAGGAACATGCAAGCGACCTGCAGGCCTAACCGAGCTGCGGTCTTGCGTGAAGAAGCCGAATGAAACTCTGAGGGAATACATCCAGAGGTGGATCACGCTGCATCACTCAGTTGAGAACGTGCCGGACCATCAAGCGGTTTGTGCCTTCAAGGAAGGTGTTAAATACAGAGAGTTGAATCTGAAGTTCGGTCGAACTGGAGAGATGTCTCTGAATCGGATGATGGAGATTGCCACCAAGTATGCTAACGGAGAAGACGAAGATCGACTCCGGAGTGGCAAGCAGAAAGAAGTCGCCCAGGAAACTGGAGGCAATTCCAGTCGGAAGCAGAAGCGGAAGGCCGAGCCAGCCGCTCCTGGGGAGGCCCTGGCCGTAGCCCAGGGAAACTTCAAGGGAAAACCCAAGGGCACCTGGAAGCCCAAAAAAGTCAAGGATCAAGACGGAAATGATGTTTTGGGTCTGCCATGTCACATCCACACCAAGAAGGATGAAGAGGGTAATTTTATTTACCCAAAGCATACCACTCGACAGTGCCGACTCCTGATCCAGCAGTTCCAAGGAAAACAGTCCAAGGATAAGGAAAAAGAGTCGGACAGAGTCGAGGACAAGGAAGACAGTGACGATGGATACCCCCAAGTCAATTCCACCCTGATGATTTTTGCCGATGTCGAAAGCAAAAGTCGACTGAAAGTCATTAACCGAGAGGTGAACATGGTTGCCCCGGCAACACCCAGTTACCTGAAATGGTCCCAGACTGCCATCACATTCGACCAGTCTGATCACCCGACGCACATTGCCACCCCTGGGAGGCAAGCTTTGGTGGTCGACCCAATTGTTGAAGGCACTCGACTGACTAAAGTCCTGATGGATGGCGGCAGTGGCCTGAACATACTGTATGCTGAAACATTGAAAGGAATGGGCATTCCGATGTCCAGGCTCAGCACCAGTAGTATGAGTTTCCACGGAGTCATTCCTGGGAAGAAAGCCCAATCACTCGGCCAGATCGCTCTTGATGTGGTTTTCGGTGATTCAAAGAATTACCACAAGGAAAAGTTGACATTCGAGGTTGTGGACTTCCAAAGTGCTTATCATGCCATTTTGGGCAGGCCAGCTTACGCGCGTTTCATGGCTCGACCATGTTACGTGTACCTCAAACTGAAGATGCCGGGCCCTAAAGGGGTAATCACTGTTACAGGCGATCGGAAGAAGGCAGAAGAATGCTTTCAGAAGGGCTCAAAGATTGCAGATGCTCAGATGGCAGTGGTCGAGCTGCAAGAGTACCAAAAGACTGCCGATCCGAGTGAATTGCTACGGGCCAAGAAGCCCGCTTCAGAGTCAGCTTTTCAGTCGACTGGTGAAACGAAGACAGTCCACATTCACCCGACCGACCTCGATGCTGCCCCGACTCATATCTCAACGACGCTTGAATCCAAATAGGAAGAAGCGCTCATCCAGCTCCTCCGTGAGAACTGGGACATCTTCGCATGGAAACCCTCCGACATGCCTGGAGTTCCCAGGGGGCTGGCTGAGCACCGTCTACGGGTCGACCCAAAATTCAAGCCTGTGAAGGAACATCTTCGACGGTCCGCCGTCTAGAAGAAGCAAGCCATTGGCGAAGAGGTGGCTCGGCTCTTAGCAGCAGGGTTCATCCGAGAAATTTACCACTCCGAGTGGCTCGCCAATGTCGTCATGGTCCCCAAGAAGGACAAGTCACTTCGCATGTGCATTGATTTCAAACATATCAATCGGGCCTGCCCGAAAGATCATTTTCCTCTCCCTCGCATCGACCAAATAGTCGACTCGACTGCGGGGTGCGAGAGATTGTCTTTTCTAGATGCTTATTCCGGGTACCATCAGATCCGTCTGTATGGACCCGACGAAATCAAAACAGCTTTCATCACCCCATTCGGATGCTTCTGTTATGTCACTATGCCGTTCGGCCTCAAGAACACCGGAGCCACGTTCATGAGAATGATTCAGAAGTGTTTACTCACTCAAATCAGTCGGAATGTGGAGGCATACATGGATGATATTGTGGTCAAGTCACGGAAAGGTTCCGACCTGCGAGCTAACCTTGCCGAAACCTTTGCCAACCTCAGGAGGTATGATATCAAGCTCAATCCATCAAAGTGCACATTCGGAGTTCCAGGTGGAAAGTTACTCGGTTTTCTCGTTTCCGAACGAGGGATCGACGCCAATCCTGAGAAAATTGGCACCATACTCCGGATGAAGCGTCCTGTACGCGTGCACGATGTCCAAAAGCTTACAGGCTGCTTGGCCGCTTTAAGTCGATTCATTTCTCGTCTCGGTGAAAAGGCGTTGCCTCTCTACCGACTGATGAAGAAGTCTGACAAGTTCGAGTGGACTCTAGAAGCTGACGCAGCGTTTGCAGAACTCAAAGCTCTGCTCTCCACCCAGCCGGTGCTTGCTGCCCCAATCAGCAAAGAGCCTCTGCTGCTGTACATTGCGGCCACGGGACAAGTTGTCAGTACAGTACTCACGGTCGAGCGGGAAGAAGAAGGAAAGGCCTTCAGAGTTCAGCGCCCAGTCTATTATCTGTCTGAAGTTTTGACCCCTTCAAAACAAAGATACCCTCACTACCAGAAGCTTGTATATGGGATTTACATGACCACGAAGAAGGTTGCACACTACTTCTCTGACCATTCCATTACAGTCGTCAGCGACGCCCCACTGTCAGAGATTCTGCATAACAGAGATGCAACTGGTTGAGTGGCCAAGTGGGCGATTGAACTCCTTCCCTTAGATATCAAGTTCGAAGCAAAGAAGGCTATCAAGTCCCAAGCAATCGCAGATTTCATCGCCGAGTGGATTGAACAGCAACTTCCGACTCAAGTTCACTCGGAGCACTGGACCATGTTTTTCGACAGATCTAAGATGCTGAATGGTTCCGGTGCTGGGGTAGTTCTAGTCTCCCCCTGAGGAGATAAGCTCAGATATGTTCTCCAGATTCACTTCGATTCCTCCAACAATGAAACAGAGTATGAAGCACTTTTGTATGGGTTGCGCATGGCCATTTCACTCGGCGTCCGTCGCCTCATGGTCTATGGCAACTCAGATTTGGTGGTTAATCAGGTGATGAAGGAGTGGGACGTCAGAAGTCCAGCTATGACTGGTTATTGCAATGTAGTGAGAAAGCTAGAAAAGAAATTCGAGGGGTTAGAGCTTCATCACATCCCCCGACTGAAAAACCAAGCAGCTGATGACCTGGCAAAGATAGGCTCCAAGCGAGAAGCCATTCCCAGCAATGTGTTTTTGGAGCACATCCGCTCGCCGTCAGTCCAGGAAGATCCTTTCACAGAAGAAGCCCCACAACCAAAAAGTGCCACAGATCCGACTGAAGTCGAAGTTCCTGCTATGGTCAACCTAATCATGGAAGTCTTGGCAATAACTCCCGACTGGACGATACCGTACATCGTGTATATCCTAAGGAAAGAGCTCCCAGAAGACGAGGAAGAGGCTCGACAGATCGTCCGCCGATCTAAGGCCTTCACAGTCATAAAGGGGCAGTTGTATAGAGAAAGCGCGACTGGAATCGGTTAGAAGTGCATAACACCAGAAGAAGGTCGGATAATCCTTGATGATATCCACTCGGGAACCTGTGGCCACCATGCGTCCTCTCGGACCATTGTGGCTAAAGCATACCGAGCGGGATTCTTCTGGCCTAGAGAAAATGAGATGGCAAAAGAGATTGTTGACAAGTGCGGAGGCTGCCAGTTCTACTCCAACATGTCACGCAAGCCTGCATCAGCCCTAAAGACCATTCCTCTCGTCTGGCCATTTGCTGTCTGGGGACTGGACATGGTTGGTCCACTGAGAACATGCAGGAGCGGGTTCACGCATGTGCTTGTGGCAGTCGACAAGTTCACCAAATGGATCGAAGCCAAGCCTATCAAGAACCTCGATGCTGGCACTGCTATCAGTTTCGTCAAAGGACTAACATTCAGATATGGAGTCCCTCATAGCATCATCACCGACAATGGGTCAAACTTCGATTCGGACCAATTCAGAGCTTTTTGCGCCTCTCAAGGCACACGAGTTGACTACGCGTCGGTCGCGCATCCTAAGTCGAATGGGCAAGCTGAAAGAGCAAATGGTCTGATTCTTAAAGGACTAAAACCTCGGCTGATGCGTGATCTCAAGCACGCGGCAGGTGCTTGGGTCGATGAGCTTCCGTCAGTTCTGTGGGGATTGAGGACCACCCCTAACCGGTCGACTGGAAGAACTCCATTCTTTCTGGTTTATGGAGCCGAAGCGGTTCTGCCAAGTGATCTTCTTCACAACGCGCCCCAAGTCGAGCTTTACACCGAAGATGAAGCAGAACAGGCCCGGCAAGACGCAGTCGACCTCCTCGAAGAAGAGAGGGAGATGGCCATGATCAGATCGACCATTTATCAGCAAGACTTGCGTCGATTCCACGCCCGGAATGTGAAGAGTCGAGCCTTCCAAGAAGGAGATTTGGTCCTCCGAGTGGATCAACAGAAACCACACAAGCTTGCTCCCACTTGGGAAGGTCCCTTCATCATCACCAGAGTCCTCCACAATGGAGCGTATCACCTCTTCAATGTTGATCGCCAGATCGACGAGCCTCGAGCTTGGAATGCGGAACTACTCCGCCCCTTTTACACTTGAGCTCAACCTTGGACGAGATGTAATAAGAAAAATTCCCGCAGTTCGTTTTTATCAAAGGCAAGAGTGTTCCATTAATTGTTGTCACTTTTGTTTACATACGAAATCCCCCAGTGGGTGACTTAGCTGCGAATCCGTCTCGCCTAAGTTTGAAAAATCCTACCGAGTGTAGAGTGATCCTCCCACTCGGGGGCTTAGCCGCAGTCCAGCACTCGCCTAAGTACTCTCATTTAGAGACTTAGCTGCAGTCCGGCACTCGCCTAAGTTTGAAAAAATCCTACCGAGTGGAGAGCGATCCTCCCACTCGGGGGCTTAGCTGCAGTCCAGCACTCGCCTAAGTTCTCTCATTTAGAGACTTAGCTGCAGTCCGGCACTCGCCTAAGTTTGAAAAAATCCTACCGAGTGGAGAGCGATCCTCCCACTCGGGGGCTTAGCTGCAGTCCAGCACTCGCCTAAGTTCTCTCATTTAGAGACTTAGCTGCAGTCCGGCACTCGCCTAAGTTTGAAAAAATCCTACCAAGTGGAGAGCAAACCTTCCACTCGGGGGCTTAGCTGCAGTCCAGCACTCGCCTAAGGTCTCCTACGAAGAGACTTAGCTGCGGTCAGCACTCGCCTAAGTTTGAAAAAAATCCTACCGAGTGGAGAGCGATCCTCCCACTCGGGGGCTTAGCTGCAGTCCAGCACTCGCCTAAGTTCTCTCATTTAGAGACTTAGCTGCAGTCCGGCGCTCGCCTAAGTTTGAAAAAATCCCACCGAGTGGAGAGCGATCCTCCCACTCGGGGGCTTAGCTGCAGTCCAGCACTCGCCTAAGTTCTCTCATTTAGAGACTTAGCTGCAGTCCGGCACTCGCCTAAGTTTGAAAAAATCCTACCAAGTGGAGAGCAAACCTCCCACTCGGGGGCTTAGCTGCAGTCCAGCACTCGCCTAAGGTCTCCTACGAAGAGACTTAGCTGCGGTCAGCACTCGCCTAAGTTTGAAAAAATCCTACCGAGTGGAGAGCGATCCTCCCACTCGGGGGCTTAGCTGCAGTCCAGCACTCGCCTAAGTTCTCTCATTTAGAGACTTAGCTGCAGTCCGGCGCTCGCCTAAGTTTGAAAAAATCCTACCGAGTGGAGAGCGATCCTCCCACTCGGGGGCTTAGCTGCAGTCCAGCACTCGCCTAAGTTCTCTCATTTAGAGACTTAGCTGCAGTCCGGCACTCGCCTAAGTTTGAAAAAATCCTACCAAGTGGAGAGCAAACCTCCCACTCGGGGGCTTAGCTGCAGTCCAGCACTCGCCTAAGGTCTCCTACGAAGAGACTTAGCTGCGGTCAGCACTCGCCTAAGTTTGAAAAAATCCTACCGAGTGGAGAGCGATCCTCCCACTCGGGGGCTTAGCTGCAGTCCAGCACTCGCCTAAGTTCTCTCATTTAGAGACTTAGCTGCAGTCCGGCGCTCGCCTAAGTTTGAAAAAATCCTACCAAGTGGAGAGAAAACCTCCCACTCGGGGGCTTAGCTGCAGTCCAGTACCCGCCTAAGCTCTCCTACGAAGAGACTTAGCTGCGGTCAGCACTCGCCTAAGTTTGAAAAATCCTACCGAGTGGAGAGCAAACCTCCCACTCGGGGGCTTAGCTGCAGTCCAGGACTCGCCTAAGCTCTCCTACGAAGAGACTTAGCTGCGGTCAGCACTCGCCTGAGTTCGAAAAATCCTACCGAGTGGAGAGCAAACCCCCCACTCAGGGGCTTAGCTGCAGTCCAGCACTCGCCTAAGTTCTCCTACGAAGAGACTTAGCTGCAGTCAGCACTCGCCTAAGTTTAAAATCCTACTGAGCGAGAGCAAACCTCCCGCTCGGAGGCTTAGCTGCAGCCCAGCACTCGCCTAAGTTTAAAATCCTACTGAGCGAGAGCAAACCTCCCGCTCGGAGGCTTAGCTGCAGCCCAGCGCTCGCCTAAGTATGAAACACTTCTCATGTCCCAAGGACGACGAGAGGCAGGTCAACTGCCACCTTCTCCTTCGGAGCTGCACCACAGACGCAAAGTTATTTCGAGTGAAGATCAAATCTCACTCGACGGGTCGTCCACAAAGAGATTCAACGACAAATCAATTACGGATAAAGCCTAAAAGGTCCTAGAAACCTCAGGTCAAAGTACTCGAGCCCCCGACTTGGCAGAGTTTAACTGTTACACTTCCACTCGGCATTCCGAGGCAAATTTAAGGCAGAGTTTAACGGTTTACAAAATACACTCGGCATTCCGAGGCAAGTTTTTTCATTCCTCAGGAGGAGGAGGACTGGCAGGGGCCACGAACTCATCCAAGTCGATCCCATCTGCGATGCGGGTAGCAGCAGCAATAAATGTCTCCATGAAGTCCTGGAAGTTGTGCTTCCTCGTGTTGGCGACTTGGATGGCGGCCAGCTTCTCCTCCCGCACCTCCTTACAATGGACGCGGACCAAGGACAGAGCCACGTTAGCACCACACCGAGCTGAAGACTTCTTCCACTCCTGCACTCGGTCAGAGATTCCATTGAGTCGAGTCATCAGAGACTCGAGATCATTCTGGAGCGTAGATTCCGGCCAAAGTGTCGGGTCGATCCGCGTCATGGCAACCTTCAGTCGATCCAAGTAATCCACGACGCCGTCAACACGAGACTCCAGACGGAGCACGTTCATTGCAGCCTCGTCCTTCACAAGAGAGTTAACAGGGTCCAAGCTCGGCTCCACTCGACTGGTCTCCTCTTCAAAATTCTGGCAAAGCTCTGCATACAAGATTCAAGGATAAGACAATTTTCACAGAATGAGTCGACTCAAAAACCAGTCGGAACTGAATGCGCACCTTCAAGCTTAAGGTACAACTTCTTGGCGAGGCTCCCCAAGTAGCTCTCCAGGTCGTTTCTCCCGCGAGCGAGGCCTTCCAGCTTCTCGCTCAGGGTGAGGTTCTCCTTCTTCCAACGCGAACATTCCCTGTTGGCTTCATTCAGAGCGGTCTTGAGCTTAGTATTCTCTTGTTCTAAGTGGTCGACCGAAGCTAGCTTCTGTGCGGCCAGAGCGGTCTTGTCATCAGCCTCCTTACGGGCAGCAGCCAAGTCCTGATCCTTCTTCGCCAGAGCTTCTTTCAGTTTTTCTGCAAAAAATGATGATTGAGTCGGAGAAAGCGAAAAGATACTCAAGCCTAAAAACTAACCAGTCGACCACGATCCAGCGTCTTACCTGCGGCGCCGTCTCTGACCGTCTGCAGTTCTGTCCTGGCCAGCTCCAGATCAAGGTTCATTTGAATTTGCTGCTTCTCCAAGTCAGCCAAGCGGGTTCCAAGATCACAAGATTTCTGAAGTCAAAGAGGAGGAGTTACAATTTCAGTAAAAAGGAAAAAGCAACAAAGGCAGTAAATACTAAGACTACGGTCGACTGCCAGCAGTCCACCATAGTCTCGGGGACTACACCCAGTGGGTGCACTCAGCGTGCCCCCACCGGTTCCTATCCCACTCGACCGATCCCTGAAGTCGAGTCCAAGACAAGCTGCTTCCGAGCAGTTAAGAGACAATAACAGAAGTTTCTAAGACTACAGCCGAAGCAAAACATTCGACAGTAGCCTCGGGGGCTACACCCAGTGGGTGCACTCAGCGTGCCCCCACAGTAAAAAAAGAGAGAGGAAGACGTCGACTGCCCGCAGTCGACAGGATTCCGTTCCATTCGACATGACCCGATCAGACAAAGCGAAGAAATTCAACTACAAGGACTCAATTTAAAGACTACAGTCGACCGCCAGCAGTCCACCGTAGTCTCGGGGACTACACCCAGTGGGTGCACTTAGCGTGCCCCCACTCGTCCAAGAATTGGCAAAAACACCCAGTGGGTGTACAAACTTAAAGATCTTCGGAAAAGAGATTCTTCAAAGAACATACCAAAACAGACCAAGTGTTGAAGTCGACTGACCTGGACATTGCTCTGAAGAGCCGAGCTTGCGTCGTAAGCCGCCAGGCAAGCCTCCCGAGCCACTTTTACCTGCTCCATCATGACTCCAGCCTGGCGTACAGCCTCCTTCGCAGCAGCCGCTTGGTCCTCAGGGACGGGGTACGCAGCAAAAAGCGAAGACGGATCTGCAGTCGACGCTGAAGGCTGCACACTCGTCAAAGGAACAACGAAAGTCACGGAAGCCCGAGTGGGTTCGCCATCATCCCGAACTGCAGCCTCAGGCGCGGGAGTGGATTGCGGAGTCTTGCCAGCCAACGCCTTCTTCTTCCTCTTCACCCTCAGTGGTCCGTCGTCGTCGTCGTCCGGGAGGTCAATAACATGAGGAAGAGCTGCAAGGAAAACATTCAATCGCAATAAAGTTTCAGTCGACTCAAAAGCAGGAACGTCAGTGATCGTACCAGGGTTGGAGGTGACAGCGTCCTCCATCTCGTGGTCGTCATTCCTGGCGGAGACCTCAGAAGTTGCACCACTGCAAATCTCGAAAGTCGGTCAATTGGCTCAGTGAATCGACCAAGGATCCGTCCACAGTCGACAAAGGAAAGCAAGTGTTGTTGTTACCCAGAAATGGTGGGAACAGCTATCTTCATCTTGGGCAAGGCCTTGGGCGGCTTGGATGGCGTCACTCGTGGGTGCTTAGGAGCCTTCCCGGTCGGCGGAGGAGAAGAAGTCCGAGGGCGTTTTGACGACTGCCCAACAGGAGCAGTCGCCTTGTCACGTTCCCGCGCTGGATCGTGGGTGAGTTTGGACCGCCCCTCCGGGCAGGAGGGCTCAGCCTCCTCCTCCTCTTCGCTGGAGAAGATGTCGTCGCCTTCATCTCCCCACCGTCGGACTCCCACTCGCCCTGGTCGTCCCCGCTCTCGCCTCCGCTCCCCTCACCTTCCTCAGTCGACCCTTGTGCCCCGCTGGGCGTCGAGTACATCTCAGTGGTCGCCTGGAAGACAACAGACAGGACGAAAGTCAATCGACTTATCCAAAGAAGACCAATACAGAAGGCCAAACATCCGACACAAAGACATACCTGGTCCACTTCATATGAGTTGTCGAGTGGAATTACCCTTCTGGCTCCTCGGGGATTGTCTTTGTTCCCCGTAATACTTGACAGCCACCCCTCCAGCATCTCATCGGTGACCTCCTCCGGGTGGATCCGAGTGGTGTCGTCAAGGCCAGAATACAGCCACATCGGGTGGTCTCGCGCCTGGAGCGGTTGAATGCGCCTCTGGAGAAAGACCTCTAACAGGTCCATCCCAGTCACCCCCTCACGGACAAGCTCAACCACTCGACCCGCCAACACCTTGACCTGGGCCCTTTCCTCCGACGTGACTTTCAGAGAGACAGGCTTCTCGGCTCGGTCGAGGGAAAAAGGAGGAAGACCAGTCGACTGTCCGGGGGTCGCCTGGTCCTGGCAGTAGAACCAGGTCGACTGCCAGCCGCGGACCGACTCCGGGAAGGTGATAGAGGGAAAACAGCTCTTCCCCCTCGCCTGGATCGCCAGGCCCCCGCACAGCTGGATCACTTGCGTCTTTTCATCACTCGACTTGGCCTTTTTTACCGACTGAGAGCGGCAAGTGAAAATATGCTTGAAAAGCCCCCAATGCGGACGGCAACCTAGGAAGGCCTCGCACATGGAAATGAACGCGGCAAGATAGACTATGGAGTTGGGGGTAAAGTGATGGAGCTGCGCTCCGAAGAAATTCAAGAAACTCCGGAAGAAAGGATGGGGCGGCAGAGAAAACCCTCGGTCGATGTGGGTGGCTAGGAGCACGCACTCACCGTCACGGGGTTGAGGTTCGATCTCTCCCTCCGGAAGACGCGCAGCTTCGTGGGGAATGGCTCCCCCCTCGACCATGTCGTCAAGATCCTCTTGCCGGAGCACCGAGGGCATCCAGTCGCCCTGGATCCAACCTTTGGGCAGAGCGGTCCTGGAGGAGGATCCGCCCCGAGCAGATCTCTTCCCTTTCCCCCCCGCCGCCGCCTTCTTCGCGCGCTCCAAAGCGGTGGTCTTGCCCTTCATCATCGTCGCCGGAGAGATCTCGCACGGGCTCGCGGCGCTAGGGTGAGAGCGGAGGTAGCAGAGAGACTGGCAAAGGGAGAGAGGAAGAAGGAAGGAGAAGAGAGCGCACGGCTTGGAAACCCCGAGCCGGCAACTTATAAGGGGCCGCTCCCGAGTGGCTGACCGGTAGGCCCAGGCCATCCAGTCAAATCCCGCAACAGACGCGCGCGCAGTACGTGGCGAAAAAGGCGACGCGAAGATCGAGGAACTTCCGCTTTATCGCTTCCGATTACTGCGGCTGCTCCCGTCCCGCGCGCTTCCCAAAATCCAAATCCCGCGACATCCGCGGGCCGCAGAACAACTTGCTAAAAAACAGAAGACCCCGATCGTGCCGGCACTCGGTATGGCACAAACAGAGAAATTCACTCGACGGAAGGCCTGGAATGGATCAAGGCGACTGAAAAAGGTTGGCAACGTCATCCGTGACGATTGTCCCGAAATGAGGCGCTCACATAGCCCGAAGAACCAGTCGGAAAGATCTCCAACTCTTTCCCCACTCTAACCTCGATCCATTCGGGGGCTAATGATGAAGACATGTACCTAGGGTAGGGACACGGACCTGACCTAAGAGTCCTACTCTAGGACACCCCTGGGAGAAATCACCTTTCAATCGACTTAAAGGTACTTCACTCGACGGGTTCAAGACACTCGACCAAGAAGCTACCACTCGACCAAGAAGCTACCACTCGACCATGAAGCTATTCACTCGACTGCCAGGAGATCTACAGTCACTCCGTAGGCAAACGGTCAGCTGTTAAGTAGTCTTCATGGTCATTACAGCACTTTATTAGAGGCGTTACCAGTAACGCCCCATCTTAAATGTACTTTAAAACCCTGCATTACTGAGGGCAGGAGGGGGTCGACGAACTCTATATAAGCCACCCCCCTCCTCAGTAGGAAGGGTTCGCACCCCTGTAATCTATACACGCATAATCCAGTCGACCGCCTCCGGGCTCTGAGACGTAGGGCTATTACTTCCTCCGAGAAGGGCCTGAACTCGTAAACCTCGCGTGTAACAACTTCCCAATAGCTAGGATCTAGCCTCTCCATACTCACCCCCCTACATCACTGTCAGAGTTAGAACCACGACAAGAACCACGACAACCCCCGTCGCCGTAGTGGCCTCTGTTGGGAATATGCCCTAGAGGCAATAATAAAAGATTATTATATTTCCTTGTTCATGATAATTGTCTATTGTTCATGCTATAATTGTATTATCCGGAAATCGTTATACATGTGTGAATACATAGACCACAATGTGTCCCTAGTGAGCCTCTAGTTGACTAGCTCGTTGATCAACAGATAGTCATGGTTTCCTGGCTATGGACATGGGGATGTCATTGATAATGGGACCACATCATTAGGAGAATGATGTGATGGACAAGACCCAAACCTAAGCATAGCACAATGATCGTGTAGTTCGTTTGCTAGAGCTTTTCTAATGTCAAGTATCATTTCCTTAGACCATGAGATTGTGCAACTCCCGGATACCGTAGGAGTGCTTTGGGTTTATCAAACGTCACAACGTAACTGGGTGGCTATAAAGGTGCACTACGGGCATCTCTGAAAGTGTCTGTTGGGTTGGCACGAATCAAGACTGGGATTTGTCACTCCATATGACGGAGAGGTATCTCTTGGGCCCACTCGGTAATGCATCATCATAATGAGCTCAATGTGACCAAGGGGTTGGTCACGGGATCATGCATTACGGTACGAGTAAAGTGACTTGCCGGTAACGAGATTGAACAAGGTATTGGGATACCGACGATCGAGTCTCGGGCAAGTAACGTACCGATTGACAAAGGGAATTGAATACGGGATTGATTAAGTCCTCGAAATCGTGGTTCATCCGATGAGATCATCGAGGAGCATGTGGGAGCCAACATGGGTATCCAGATCCCGCTGTTGGTTATTGACCGGAGAGGCGTCTTGGTCATGTCTGCGTTGTCTCCCGAACCTGTAGGGTCTACACACTTAAGGTTCGGTGACGCTAGGGTTGTAGAGATATTAGTATGCAGTAACCTGAAAGTTGTTCAGAGTCCCGGATGAGATCCTGGACGTCACGAGGAGTTCCGGAATGGTCCGGAGGTAAAGATTTATATATAGTAAGTCCAGTTTCGGCCATCGGGAAAGTTTCGGGGGTCACCGGTATTGTACTGGGACCACTGGAAGGATCCCGGGGGTCCACCGGATGGGGCCACCTATCCCGGAGGGCCCCATGGGCTGAAGTGGCGTGGGAACCAGCCCCTGGTGGGCTGGTGCGCCCCACCCAAGGGCCCAAGGCGCCTAGGGTTGGAAACCCTAGGGGGCCATTGCCCCCCGAGGGGGCATGCGCCCCCCTGGTTGGAAACCCTAAGGGGGCCGTTGCCCCCAGGGGCCGCCTCCCCCCCTTTAGATGGGATCTCCAAGGGGCATGCGCCCCCCTAGCCCCTATATATAGTGGAGGGGAGGGAGGGCAGCCGCACCTTGCTCTTGGCGCCTCCCTCTCCCTCCGTAACACCTCTCCTCCCCGCTTGTGCTTGGCGAAGCCCTGCCGGGATCCTGCTGCATCCACCACCACGCCGTCGTGCTGCTGGATCTTCATCAACCTCTCCTTCCCCCTTGCTGGATCAAGAAGGAGGAGACGTCTTCCCAACCATACGTGTGTTGAATGAGGAGGTGTTGTCCGTTCGGCACTTGGTCATTGGTGATTTGGATCACGGCGAGTACGACTCCATCATCCCCGTTCACTTGAACGCTTCCGCTCGCGATCTACAAGGGTATGTAGATGCACTCCTATTCCCCTCGTTGCTAGAATACTCCATAGATTGATCTTGGTGATGCGTAGAATTTTTTTTAATTTCTGCTACGATCCCCAACAGCCTCGTCCCACTGCGCCGCACGGAGACCCCGCGCGCCCGCTGCTCGCCGTCCCGCGCCCATGCAAGCCGCTCGGGGCCACGCCCCTCGCCCCGCTCTGCTGCTGCTGCTGCTTGCTCCCGCGTGCTCGCGCGCCCCCTGCCGCGCCCCGCTTGCCGCCGTGCTGCTCTGCTCCGCCCCTACCCCGGCCGCCCCCTGCTGCCCACGGCGTGCACGACCGCAGTGGCCGCCGGCGCCCTGTGCAGCCACGGGTGCCCAGCTGCGGCCGGTTCGGGCCACTGCCATGTGGACCCGCCCCTAAGAAAAAAATACAAGGAAAATAAAACGAAATAAATGAAATTAAATAATTAATTAGTTAATAAATTGTTTCAAAAAAAATAACGTAATTAATTCGATTTGCTAAACTAATAACCTATGACAGTGGACCCCCCCTAATTAAACCTGATTAAAGTCAGTCAATAATCTCTGTTGAAAAAAGGTATCTATGAGACAATGCCATGTGGGTCCCAGCAGGCTCATTGACTAGTCAACTGGTCAATGTTGACTGCTGACTGGACAGTCAACTGGACCCCACCAGTCAGCCTCATAGGTGAACTTCTGGGTACACTCTCTGTGTACCCGTAGCATTTTACCCATTTTATTTCGGATTTATATAATTCCAGAAATTCATTAAAACTTTGATAAATCATAGAAAATAAACCGTAGCTCGGAAGAAAATACTTTGTACATGAAAGTTGCTCAGAACGACGAGACGAATTTGGATACGCAGCCCATTTGTCCACCACACATCCCTAGCATAGCGAACACACAACTTTTCCTCGCCGGTTCATCTGTCCGAAAACGCGAAACACCGGGGATACTTTCCCGGATGTTTCCCCCCTTCGCCGGTATCACCTCCTACCGCGTTAGGGCACCCCTAACAACGCTCATTGTCATGTCATGCATCGTCATGCATATGTTTGCATTATATTTATTGTTTCTTCCCCCTCTTCTCTTGCTAGACACCGAGACCGACGCCGCTGCTACCCAGTACGACTATGGTGTTGACGACCTCTCTCTCTTGCCAGAGCAACCAGGTAAGCCCCCCCCTTGATCACTAGATATCGCCTATTCTTCTCTATATTGCTTGCATTAGAGTAGTGTAGCATGTTACTGCCTTCAGTTAATCCTATACTGCTGCATAGCCTGTCCTTGCTACTACTGTTGTTATCTTTACCTGCTATCCTACTGCTTAGTATAAGATGCTAGTGTTCCATCAGTGGCCCTACACTCTTGTCCGTCTACCATGCTATACTACCGGGCCGTGATCACTTTGGGAGGTGATCACGGGCATATACTATATACTTTACACTGTTACATTACGTGTGATACTGTTCGGAGATGGGGGCTGAAGGGGCAGGTGGTTCCACCCAGGTAGTGGTGGGCCTGGGTTCCCGACGGCCCCCAACTGTTACTTTGTGGCGGAGCGACAGGGCAAGTTGAGACCACCTAGGAGAGAGGTGGGCCTGGCCTTGGTCGGCGTTCACGGATACTTAACACGCTTAACGAGATCTTGGTATTTGATCTGAGTCTGGCTACTGGCCTATACGCACTAACCATCTATGCGGGGACAGTTATGGGCACTCGACGTCATGGTATCAGCCGAAGCCTTCGTGACGTCAGCGACTGAGCGGCGCGCGCCGGGTTGGACCGCGTAACGCAACTTTCTTTGTAATGGAGGTTGCTAGGTCTGCTCTTCGGCCGCGTACGCAACGTGTAGGTGTGCAATGGGCGATGGGCCCAGACCCCTGCGCCATAGGATTTAGACCGGCGTGCTGACCTCTCTGTTGTGCCTAGGTAGGGCTGTGACGTGTTGATCTTCCGAGGCCGGGCATGACCCAGAAAAGTGTGTCCGGACAAAGGGGATCGAGCGTGTTGGGAAATGTGGTGCACCCCTGCAGGGAAGTTAATCTATTCGAATAGCCGTGATCTTCGGTAACAGGACGACTTGGAGTTGTACCTTGACCTTATGACAACTAGAACCGGATACTTAATAAAATACACCCTTCCAAGTGCCAGATACAACCGGTGATCGCTCTCTCGCAGGGCGACGAGGGGAGGATCATCAGTTAGGTTTATGCTATGCGGTGCTACTTGGTGAACTTACCATCTACTCTCTTCTCCTGCTGCAAGATGGAGGTTACCAGAAGCGTAGTCTTCGACAGGACTAGCTATCCCCCTCTTATTTCGGCATTCTGCAGTTCAGTCCACATATGATACCCCTTTTCCATTTGATACCAATGCATACATATGTAGTGTAGCTCCTTGCTTGCGAGTACTTTGAATGAGTACTCACGGTTGCTTTTCTCCCCCTTTTCCCCTTTTCTATATCCGATTGCTGCGACCAGACGTTGGAGTCTAGGAGCCAGATGCCACCGTTGACGACTACTACTACTACTACTACTCGGGAGGTGCCTATTACTACGTGCAGCCCGCTGACGACGACTAGGAGTAGTTTAGGAGGATCCCAGGCAGGAGGCCTGCGTCTCTTTCGATCTGTATCCCAGTTTGTGCTAGCCTTCTTAAGGCAAACTTGTTTAACTTATGTCTGTACTCAGATATTGTTGCTTCCGCTGACTCGTCTATGATCGAGCTCTTGTATTCGAGCCCTCGAGGCCCCTGGCTTGTAATATGATGCTTGTATGACTTATTTTATTTGTAGAGTTGTGTTGTGATATCTTCCCGTGAGTCCCTGATCTTGATCGTACACGTTTGCGTGTATGATTAGTGTACGATTGAATCGGGGGTGTCACAAGTTGGTATCAGAGCCGACTGGCTGTAGGAATCCCCCTTCCACACTCCTTGGCCGAAGTCAAGTCTAGACATTGCAAAACCTTTTACTAACTTGGCTGTGTGTCTTACGGGCCCACGTCGCCATTGGGTGGTACTAGGATCTTTTACTCCTCGACCTTTACTCCGGGACTCTGGACTCTCTTCTCTTCGGGTTAAATGAATTTGCTAAAACTATAACATTAGGTTCTCGTAACAAATTTCTCCCGGAGAGCCACTTATTACAGATGATCGCCTGCTGCACCAGAAGATTTCGAAGTTACTCACCGGTGTTCTCTCGAGACCTTGTGCCTGTCGCTTTTGCAATTCCCTATCATCGATATATCCCTATGGATAAATACACACACTTGCCGTTCTTACCTTTATTCCCGGCTGCTCTTGTTATTACAAGATACACCGAAAATTCTCTCTATTGTTCCGAGAATACCTTGTGGCTACTTGTTGGGTTTCGTAGTAATTTCAAAAATTTTCCTATGCACACGCAAGATCATGGTGATGCATAGCAACGAAAGGGGGAGTATGATCTACATACATAGTAGATCGACAACGGAAGCGTTTGGTTGATGTAGTCGTACGTCTCCACGATCCGACCGATCAAGCACCGAAACTACGGCACCTCCGAGTTCTAGCACACGTTCAGCTCGATGACGATCCCCGGACTCCGATCCAGCAAAGTGTCGGGGAAGAGTTCCATCAGCACGACGGCGTGGTGACGATCTTGACGTACTACTGCTGCAGGGCTTCGCCTAAGCACCGCTACAATATTATCGAGGACTATGGTGGCTGGGGGCGCCGCACATGACTAAGAATAAGATCACGTGGATCAACTTGTGTGTCTCTGGGGTGCCCCTGCCTCCGTATATAAAGGACTAAAGGGGGGGCGGCCAGCCAAGGAGGGCGCGCCAGGAGAGTCCTACTCCCTCTGGGAGTAGGATTCCCCCCCCCCCCCAATCCTTGTTGGAATAGGATTCGCGGAGGGGGGAAAAGAGAGAGAGGGGCCAGCCCCCTCTCCTTGTCCTATTCGGACCAAGGGAGGGGAGGGGCGCGCGGCCCATGTAGGGCTGCCTCTTCTCTTTTCCACCAAGGCCCATCATGGCCCATTTAGCTCCCCGGGGGTTCCGGTAACCTCCCAGTACTTCGGTAAAATCCCGATTTCACCCGGAACACTTCCGGTATCCAAACATAGGCTTCCAATATATCAATCTTTATGTCTCGACCATTTCGAGACTCCTCGTCATGTCCCCGATCTCATCCGGGACTCCGAACTCCTTCGGTACATCAAAACTCATAAACTCATAATATAACTGTCATCGAAACCTTAAGCGTGCGGACCCTACGGGTTCGAGAACAATGTAGACATGACCGAGACACGTCTCCAGTCAATAACCAATAGCGGGACCTGGATGCCCATATTGGCTCCTACATATTCTACGAAGATCTTTATCGGTCAGACCGCATAACAACATACGTTGTTCCCTTTGTCATCGGTATGTTACTTGCCCGAGATTCGATCGTCGGTATCTTAATACCTAGTTCAATCTCGTTACCGGCAAGTCTCTTTACTCGTTCTGTAATACATCATCTCACAACTAACTCATTAGTTGCAATGCTTATGTGATGTGCATTACCGAGAGGGCCCAGAGATACCTCTCCGACAATCGGAGTGACAAATCCTAATCTCGAAATACGCCAACCCAACATGTACCTTTGGAGACACCTGTAGAGCACCTTTATAATCACCCATTTACGTTGTGACGTTTGGTAGCACACAAAGTGTTCCTCCGGCAAACGGGAGTTGCATAATCTCATAGTCATAGGAACATGTATAAGTCATGAAGAAAGCAATAGCAACATACTAAACGATCGGGTGCTAAGCTAATGGAATGGGTCATGTCAATCACATCATTCTCCTAATGATGTGATCCCGTTAATCAAATAACAACTCTTTTGTTTATGGTTAGGAAACATAACCATCTTCGATTAACGAGCTAGTCAAGTAGAGGCAAACTAGTGACACTTTGTTTGTCTATGTATTCACACAAGTATTATGTTTCCGGTTAATACAATTCTAGCATGAATAATAAACATTTATCATGATATAAGGAAATAAATAATAACTTTATTATTGCCTCTAGGGCATATTTCCTTCAGTCTCCCACTTGCACTAGAGTCAATAATCTAGTTCACATCGCCATGTGATTTAACAGCAATAGTTCACATCACCATGTGATTAACACCCATAGTTCACATTGATATGTGATCAACACCCAAAGGGTTTACTAGAGTTAGTAATCTAGTTCACATCGCTATGTGATTAACACCCAAAGAGTACTAAGGTGTGATCATGTTTTGCTTGTGAGATGATTTTAGTCAACGGGTCTGTCACATTCAGATCCGTAAGTATTTTGCGAATTTCTATGTCAACAATGCTCTGCACGGAGCTACTCTAGCTTATTGCTCCCACTTTCAATATGTATCTAGATCGAGACTTAGAGTCATCCAGATCTGTGTCAAAACTTGCATCAACGTAACTTTTTACGACGAACCTTTTTGTCACCTCCATAATTGAGAAATATTTCCTTATTCCACTAAGGATAATTTTGACCGCTGTCCAGTGATCTACTCTTAGATCACTATTGTACTCCCTTGCTTAACACAGTGTAGGGTATACAATAGATCTGGTACACAGCATGACATACTTTATAGAACCTATGGCTGAGGCATAGGGAATGACTTTCATTCTATTTCTATCTTCTGCCGTGGTCGGGCCTTGAGTCTTACTCAATTTCACACCTTGCAACATAGGCAAGAACTCTTTCTTTGACTGTTCCATTTTGAACTACTTCAAAATCTTGTCAAGGTATGTACTCATTGAAAAAACTTATCAAGCGTCTTGATCTATCTCTATAGATCTTGATGCTCAATATGTAAGCAGCTTTACCGAGGTCTTTCTTTGAAAAATTCCTTTCAAACACTCCTTTATGCTTTGAAGAATGATTCTACATTATTTCTGATCAACAATATGTCATTCACATATACTTATGAGAAATGTTGTAGTGCTCCCACTCACTTTCTTGTAAATACAGGCTTCATCGCAAGTCTGTATAAAACTATATGCTTTGATCAACTTATCAAAGCGTATATTCCAACTCCGAGATGCTTGCACCAGTCCATAGATGGATCGCTGGAGCTTGCATATTTTGTTAGCACCTTTAGGATTGACAAAACCTTCTGGTTGTATCATATACAACTCTTCTTTAATAAATCTATTAAGGAATGCAGTTTTGTTTATCCATTTGCCAGATTTCATAAAATGCGGCAATTGCTAACATGATTCGGACAGACTTAAGCATAGATACGAGTGAGAAACTCTCATCGTATTCAACACCTTGAACTTGTCGAAAACCTTTTGCGACAATTCTAGCTTTGTAGATAGTAACACTACTATCAGCGTCCGTCTTCCTCTTGAAGATCCATTTATTCTCAATTGCTTGCCGATCATCGGGCAAGTCAACCAAAGTCCATACTTTGTTCTCATACATGGATCCCATCTCAGATTTCATGGCCTCAAGCCATTTTGCGGAATCTGGGCTCACCATCGCTTCTTCATAGTTCGTAGGTTCGTCATGGTCAAGTAGCATGACCTCCAGAACAGGATTACCATACCACTCTGGTTTACCTATGAGATTCGGTAGTAACTTGATCTGAAGTTACATGATCATCATGATTGGCTTCCTCACTAATTGGTGTAGTAGCCATAGGAACAGATTTCTGTGATGAACTACTTTCCAATAAGGGAGAAGGTACAATTACCTTATCAAGTTCTACTTTCCTCCCACTCACTTCTTTCGAGAGAAACTCCTTCTCTAGAAAGGATCCATTCTTAGCAACGAATATCTTGCCTTCGGATCTATGATAGAAGGTGTACCCAACATTTTCTTTTGGGTATCCTATGAAGACGCACTTCTCCGATTTGAGTTTGAGCTTATCAGGATGAAACTTTTTCATATAAGCATCGCAACCCCAAACTTTAAGAAATGACAACTTTGGTTTCTTGCCAAACCATAGTTCATACGGTGTCGTCTCAACAGATTTAGATGGTGCCCTTTTAACGTGAATGCAGTTGTCTCTAATGCATAACCCCAAAACGATAGTGGTAGATCAGTAAGAGACATCATAGATTGCACTATATCCAATAAAGTACGGTTATGACGTTCGGACACACCATTATGCTGTGGTGTTCCATGTGGCATGAGTTTGTGAAACTATTCCACATTGTTTTAATTGAAAACCAAACTCGTAACTCAAATATTTGTCTCTGCGATCAGATCGTAGAATCTTTATTTTCTTGTCACGATGATTTTCCACTTCACTCTGAAATTCTATGAACTTTTCAAATGTTTCAGATTTATGTTTCATCAAGTAGATATACCCATATCTGCTCAAATCATCTGTGAAGTTCAGAGAATAACGATACTTGCCATGAGCCTTAACACTCATCGGACCGCATACATTAGTATGTATTATTTCCAATAAGTCAGTTGCTCGCTCCGGAGAACGGAGTCTTAGTCATCTTGCCCATGAGGCATGGTTCGCAAGCATCAAGTGATTCATAATCAAGTGATTCCAAAAGCCCATCAGCATGGAGTTTCTTCATGCGCTTTACACCAATATGACCTAAATGGCAGTGCTACAAATAAGTTGCACTATCATTATTAACTTTGCATCTTTTGGTTTCAATATTATGATTATGTGTATCACTACGATCGAGATCCAACGAACTATTTTCATTGGGTGTGTAACCATATAAGGTTTTATTCATGTAAACAGAACAACAATTTATTCTCTTACTTAAATGAATAACCGTATTACAATAAACATGATCAAATCATATTCATGCTTTAACGCAAACACCAAATAACACTTATTCAGGTTCAACACTAATCCCGAAAGTATAGGGAGTGTGCGATGATGATCATATCAATCTTGGAACCACTTCCAACACACATCGTCACTTCCCCCTTAACTAGTCTTTGTTTATTCTGCAACTCCCGTTTCGAGTTACTAATCTTAGCAACTGAACTAGTATCAAATACTGAGGGGTTGCTATAAACACTAGTAAAGTACACATCAATAACATGTATATCAAATATACTTATGTTCACTTTGCCATCCTTCTTATCTGCCAATCACTTGGGGTAGTTCCGCTTCCAGTGACCAGTCCCTTTGCAGTAGAAACACTTAGTCTCAGGCTTAGGACCAGACTTGGGCTTCTTCACTTGAGCAGCAACTTGCTTGCTGTTCTTCTTGAAGTTCCCCTTCTTCCCTCTGCCATTTTTTCTTGAAACTAGTGGTCTTGTCTACCATCAACACTTGATGTTTTTCTCGATTTCTACCTTCGTCAATTTCCGCATTACGAAGAGCTTGGGAATCGTTTCCGTTATCCCTTGCATATCATAGTTCATCACGAAGTTCTACTAACTTGGTGATGGTGACTAGAGAATTCTGTCAATCACTATCTTATCTGGAAGATTAACTCCCACTTGATTCAAGCGATTGTAGTACTCAGACAATCTGAGCATATGCTCACTAGTTGAGCGATTCTCCTCCATCTTTTAGCTATAGAACTTGTTGGAGACTTCATATCTCCCAACTCGGGTATTTGCTTGAAATATTAACTTCAACTCCTGGAACATCTCATATACTCCATGACGTTCAAAACGTCTTTGAAGTCCCGATTCTAAGCCATTAAGCATGGTGCACTAAACTATCAAGTAGTCATCATATTGAGCTAGCCAAACGTTCATAACGTCTGTATCTGCTCCTGCAATAGGTCCGTCACCTAGCGGTGCATCAAGGACATAATTCTTCTGTGCAGCAATGAGGATAAACCTCAGGTCACGGATCCAATCCGCATCATTGCTACTAACATCTTTCAACACAATTTTCTCTAGGAACATATCAAAAATAAACACAGGGAAACAACAACGCGAGCTATTGATCTACAACATAATTTGCAAAATACTACCAGGACTAAGTTCATGATAAATTTAAGTTCAATTAATCATATTACTTAAGAACTCCCACTTACATAGACATCCCTCTAATCCTCTAAGTGATTACGTGATCCAAATCAACTGAACCATGTCCGATCATCACATGAGATGGAGTAGTTTCATTGGTGAACATCACTATGTTGATCATATCTACTATATGATTCACGCTCGACCTTTCGGTCTCCGTGTTCCGAGGCCATATCTGTATATGCTTGGCTCGTCAAGTTTAACCTGAGTATTCCGCGTGTGCAACTGTTTTGCACCCGTTGTATTTGAACGTAGAGCCTATCACACCCGATCATCACGTGGTGTCTCAGCACGAAGAACTTTCGCAACGGTGCATACTCAGGGAGAACACTACTTGATAATTTAGTGAGAGATCATCTTATAATGCTACCGTCAATCAAAGCAAGATAAGACGCATAAAAGATAAACATCACATGCAATCAATATAAGTGATATGATATGGCCATCATCATCTTGTGCTTGTGATCTCCATCTCCGAAGCACCGTCGTGATCACCATCGTCACCGGCGCGACACCTTGATCTCCATCGTAGCATCATTGTCGTCTCGCCGAGCTTGTGCTTCCACGACTATCGCTACCGTTTAGTGATAAAGTAAAGCATTACAGCGCGATTGCATTGCATACAATAAAGCGACAACCATATGGCTCCTGCCAGTTGCCGATAACTCGGTTACAAAACATGATCATCTCATACAATAAAATTTAGCATCATGTCTTGACCATATCACATCACAACATGCCCTGCAAAAACAAGTTAGACGTCCTCTACTTTGTTGTTGCAAGTTTTTACGTGGCTGCTACGGGCTTAAGCAAGAACCAATCTTACCTACGCATCAAAACCACAACGATAGTTTGTCAAGTTGGTGCTGTTTTAACCTTCGCAAGGACCGGGCGTAGCCACACTCGGTTCAACTAAAGTTGGAGAAACTGTCACCCGCTAGCCACCTATGTGCAAAGCACGTCGGGAGAACCGGTCTCGCGTAAGCGTACGCGTAATGTCGGTCCGGGCCGCTTCGTCCAACAATACCGCCGAACCAAAGTATGACATGCTGGTAAGCAGTATGACTTATATCGCCCACAACTCACTTGTGTTCTACTCGTGCATATAACATCAACATATAAAACCTAGGCTCGGATGCCACTGTTGGGTTTCGTAGTAATTTCAAAAAATTTCCTACGCACACGCAAGATCATGGTGATGCATAGCAACGAAAGGGGGAGTATGATCTACATACATAGTAGATCGACAACGGAAGCGTTTGGTTGATGTAGTCGTACGTCTCCACGATACGACCGATCAAGCACCGAAACTACGGCACCTCCGAGTTCTAGCACACGTTCAGCTCGATGACGATCGCCGGACTCCGATCCAGCAAAGTGTCGGGGAAGAGTTCCATCAGCACGACGGCGTGGTGACGATCTTGACGTACTACTGCTGCAGGGCTTCGCCTAAGCACCGCTACAATATTATCGAGGACTATGGTGGCTGGGGGCGCCGCACACGGCTAAGAATAAGATCACGTGGATCAACTTGTGTGTCTCTGGGGTGCCCCTGCCTCCGTATATAAAGGACTAAAGGGGGGAGGCGGCCGACCAAGGAGGGCGCGCCAGGAGAGTCCTACTCCCTTGTGTGTCTCTGGGGTGCCCCTGCATCCGTATATAAAGGACTAAAGGGGGGGAGGCGGCCGACCAAGGAGGGCGCGCCAGGAGAGTCCTACTCCCTCTGGGAGTAGGATTCCCCCCCCCCAATCCTTGTTGGAATAGGATTCGCGGAGGGGGGAAAAGAGAGAGAGGGGCCAGCCCCCTCTCCTTGTCCTATTCGGACCAAGGGAGGGGAGGGGCGCGCGGCCCATGTAGGGCTGCCTCTTCTCTTTTCCACTAAGGCCCATCATGGCCCATTTAGCTCCCGGGGGGTTCCGGTAACCTCCCGGTACTCCGGTAAAATCCCGATTTCACCCGGAACACTTCCGGTATCCAAACATAGGCTTCCAATATATCAATCTTTATGTCTCGACCATTTTGAGACTCCTCGTCATGTCCCCGATCTCATCCGGGACTCCGAACTCCTTCGGTACATCAAAACTCATAAACTCATAATATAACTGTCATCGAAACCTTAAGCGTGCGGACCCTATGGGTTCGAGAACAATGTAGACATGACCGAGACACGTCTCCGGTCAATAACCAATAGCGGGACCTGGATGCCCATATTGGCTCCTACATATTCTACGAAGATCTTTATCGGTCAGACCGCATAACAACATACGTTGTTCCCTTTGTCATCGGTATGTTACTTGCCCGAGATTCGATCGTCGGTATCTTAATACCTAGTTCAATCTCGTTACCGGCAAGTATCTTTACTCGTTCCATAATACATCATCTCACAACTAACTCATTAGTTGCAATGCTTGCAAGGCTTATGTGATGTGCATTACCGAGAGGGCCCAGAGATACCCCTCAGACAATCGGAGTGACAAATCCTAATCTCGAAATATGCCAACCCAACATGTACCTTTGGAGACACCTGTAGAGCACCTTTATAATCACCCATTTACGTTGTGACGTTTGGTAGCACACAAAGTGTTCCTCCGGCAAACGGGAGTTGCATAATCTCATAGTCATAGGAACAT
The DNA here is from genome assembly GCF_056163025.1 of Triticum urartu. Taxonomy (NCBI): domain Eukaryota; kingdom Viridiplantae; phylum Streptophyta; class Magnoliopsida; order Poales; family Poaceae; genus Triticum; species Triticum urartu. The sequence goes on along the minus strand of NC_141879.1, from coordinate 142,202,317 downwards.
GTATAAGTCATGAAGAAAGCAATAGCAACATACTAAACGATCGGGTGCTAAGCTAATGGAATGGGTCATGTCAATCACATCATTCTCCTAATGATGTGATCCCGTTAATCAAATAACAACTCTTTTGTTTATGGTTAGGAAACATAACCATCTTCGATTAACGAGCTAGTCAAGTAGAGGCAAACTAGTGACACTTTGTTTGTCTATGTATTCACACAAGTATTATGTTTCCGGTTAATACAATTCTAGCATGAATAATAAACATTTATCATGATATAAGGAAATAAATAATAACTTTATTATTGCCTCTAGGGCATATTTCCTTCACTACTGCCTTGCAGTTCTTTGCCACCTGAATACCCCTACGGATAATTTCTCGCACTCATCGAGTATCCACTCATCCCTAGTTGATTCTGGTATTTCGCAAAAGCTTGTGAAATACCATTCGATATTCCGAAGATCCTAAACAACCTATTGCTCTTGGAATTCTTGGTTACTTGCATTGGGATTAAATCCTATGAGTCTGGTAATCTTATTGGCATCCTTTGTCATTATCATTTTAAGTCTGTTGATCCAATATGATGTGAATGCTCTCAATCATCAGTCATATCCTAGAATTCATCCTTCCGGCTCAGACGTCATTTCGAACGTGAGCTGGTTCTCGCCAATCAAATTGTCGTCGATTGTGCCCCTAAGTATATTGAACTTATCCATCCTTGATCAGAGCGTCTGCTTCTGATCCTTCGCTTTGTAAATCATAATTCCTTTGCAATTGAGCTCTAAGTTACTCAGTTGTTTCTATAATCCAATGTCTTTGCATTGATTCTTCCTCTGGTTGTGAGCCGATACTCACATCAGATCCTTTATGGACCATCAGAACCTTGTTGGATTTTATCCGACAATGTCCTTCATATTCAATCACTTTGGAAGTTCTTTCCCTGATACATAATGCCTTTGGTAAATCTTATTCCTTGATTTGGCCAACCATGCTCTGCTTTCGAGCTGGTGATATTTGCTATTGAAGCTTATGGTATATGTTTCCATGATCCCCCGATGGGTTGAACCAACGCCTTCCCTAATTTATGTGAACCCGAAATATTTCACGGGTCATACTTATCTGGTATTGCACCAGGTAAAACTTCCAACAACTAATGTCATTTTCGAAATACGAGGAGGTGAATGGAAGGTTATGCATTGAGGAAGTGGGAGTCGACCTTGGACCTTTGTGTTCATGCCCATGGACACGATATAGATCCTATCATGGAAGCTTCTTGTAATAATAATTATTTCCTCATTATAAAATCATCTTGTATTTGGTTTTGGTCCTTTGCATTCGTGGTTCTGACCATGATTGTTCTTCTTTGATCCCATTTCGCGGACAAGTTAAAGCACTTGTGTTCTGCAAATAAATATACTTGTCCAACCTCTATACCGAACTGCCTCGAGTATTCCCCTACTATCTCGAGGATATCATGCCATTGTACTACGTCTTATGAATTTCTGATGAAGTAGTACCTTCCCTATCATAGTGACTCCATGGGTTCTGGGTTGTCGTCAACCGAGGACATCCATAAGTGAATCAATTCCGCGCCCCGATACGATAACTCTAAGTAATTTTCGTTGCTTATGAGTTTAAAAATCCTTGAAGTCATTCCTAGCCATATTGGCTAATAACATTATTGTGCTAAATTTTAAATTATGCTACCTGGTCCTTCTTTCCGGAGCACAAATTTTCGATGATGAGCTAATCTTACATCGATATTCCTCGTCATATCATTGGTTCTTGAACATCAAGCTTAATTTCGAGTTTGTGTCGTACCCTTGTTTCGATTAACCTTTCGCTTCATCATTCCTTTAACTTGATGTCATCATCGATCTATTACATCTTCATGAAATCTCTCGACAAATGTGTCGTGATCATCATCAGCATTCAGAGCTCTTCCATGATTTCAATTGAATTCATGACGAGAAATACCATCCTTTCCCTCGATGATTTGTGTTGTCATCGACCACTTTATTGCCTTCCTTTCAACACAAACTTGTTCGTGTTTTGTGTTATACCTTGAGATTATTGCTATCCAGCATTTGTTCGTCTTTACCTTGGAGTATTATCATCTTTTATGTCAAGAATGTCGTGAGAATTTCACCACCTCTTAAGAATTCTTGGTATAGTGATACTTCTCACCATCATCGTTCTTTCTTGGTCCTCGTGTTGATTCGATCGGTGCTGTTTGGATTCTGCCCTTCTAGCAACCATATTGCTTTGAAGTTAATGGTCGGCCATTCACTCTTATACTATTGATTACTGAATCACCATTTTGACATTGGTCGTGCAACCCAACCCATATTCCGGGCGCACCTTTCAACCAATGTTTAATTGTGTATGTTTTCCTCGAGCATACTTCATTACATCATTTGATCTGACAAATGTTATCTCCTTATCCACATAATTGTGGAGATCCATCTTTTTGGATACCTCGTTGAATTATTGCTGAGTCCATCAGCCACCTCCTCATCCTTTCCTTGGCTTAATGATGGACCGTTGCTCGAAACTCGCTTCCATAGTTCATTTCCCGAGAATCATATAATGTCATCTCATCAATTGTGTTGCACCTCTTCTTCTCAGACCTCCTGAGTCTGAGATATCCTAACACCAATCAGATATGGATTCCGGTCAGATATGATGGTTGGGACGCATTTTATAAGAGTTATAATGTTGGTCTTTATATGACCCGGTAAGGTGATGTCATGCCTAGCACACCTGGCTGGAGGGCCTATTGTTATAGTTCTTCCTTTTACCAAGATTATCCATTCTTCCATGAGGAAATTGTAAGGCTTATTCTACAAGTTGTTCCTGATGGATCCTTCGTGTATCCGAAGTGTAATCTTTGCTTGGCGACCATTTCAATGCTATCTCGAAGCATGTCTATGGTACTCCGCTTTTCAACAAGAACATTTGAAGCCCAATGCTAAATGTTTCCTGCTCAATTATCCAAACACCGCTGTATGGGTAATGTCATGAAATTTCTCTCCCCTACCTAAGGAGTTTTCTACATTATGTCCTGTCATGGATATCATGCACTGCTTGTCCTTGGGAAGGATATACCCTGAAATATGTGTTTAAACACATTTTTCCTTTCCATTGTTCTGTTTAACCTGATAATCATATTTTCCTTTCCATTGTTTGGTTTAACCTTTCTTGTGATCTATATGATCTAAGCAGTAATAATTCACTGCTTATGTAAACACCTCGTTGTACCACTCTGTCAGTAAGACCCCGTTACTTTTGTTGATGACATTTCGGTAACCATTGATGGATGAGAACTTTGCCTACTGGTCCGCCTCGTTTCAACGAGTAGGAAAATGGTTCTCTTCGTCCCTCGCCCTTGGTACCGATGTTGTTGTCGACATAATCGGCAGACTAACCTCTGACATGCCTTGCTCACATGACCGTGCAAGATGTCAACGCCCTTCCTACTTTTAACCACATGGTGGGCCCATAACCCACAGTTCCACAGGATCGAAACCTGACTCTCCGGTACACCCTGTTTCCAAAGTTAATCCTCACTCTTGGCTTCGTATGCAATTCGCGAGCCACATTCCTAGTCATCTATTCTGGTAACAGAAGCAATACTTAATCTCGTTGCTGTGAACCCCTTTCACGCCCTGTTTCAGGCATCGAATGATTGGCTGCCCGCTCGAAACTTCCCATGATACCTCCTTACTTTGCACTCGATATTTTCTTAAGTTTCAATTCGAGAGTTACTTTCCGCCACCTTCCCCGATGTTATCGACCAGATAGTCGACCTTGCAGAGGTCTGTTCTCCCGGAATGCCCACCCTTTATTCTTTTGTAAGTATGGTGAAATTCTGAAGAAAAGATGATGACTTCATCATGGTGACCTGAAGCAGACAAATGAAGACATCAATGTAATGGATCGACCTCGTTGATAATAGCAACCAAGACCGATAAGATTCGTTAGAATTTCATAACCAGACCTTTCCCCCTTATCCCACCTCTTAAATCTCGGGACGAGATTTCTTGTAGTGGAGGAGAATTGTGACGCCCGGATAATTAGACTACAGCAAACTTCTACTAATGATGCCATGTCACCTTGATTACTGTTGCTAATCTTGCATTAGTTCGAAAACCGGTTCGAATTCAAAATCACAATCAAGCAAACAATAAAAGTTTTCAAATATAAAATCTAAAATGTTCGGAGTAAGCCAAATAGCGCATAAGGAAATTATGGTGGAGAATTCACACTTTTATAAAGTAGTTAAATGCACTAAATAAATAAAACAGTGGCAAAACTATTATTTAAATGCTCTTAAATTAATAAACAAATACAAACTACTTTGATTAATGTGCCAAGTTATTTGTGGAAGTGGAATATTTAGTAACACTAATTTAGAGACTCTTATTGTGTTTTATTTAAACTAAAGCAATTAAGGATTAAAAAACAGAAAATAAAAACAAAACAAAACAACAAAAATAAAAAGCAGGCAACCCACCCCCCTGGGCCGTGGCCCAACTTGGCCGGACGGCCTCGGCCCACCAGGCCACCACCCTGGCCGGCCCACTTCTCCCTCTCCCTTATCCCCCCACGCACCGAAAATATCTAGACGAATCGTCCCACACCCCCCACGAACCCCACTCGCTCTTCTCTCCCCTCGATTGGATCAGGGCTCGATCCCGCGCCGCCCCGCGCCTCCGTCGCTGGCACCCAATCCTGACGCCGCCCGCCGCCGAACCTTCTCGCCGGATCGCCGCCGACCTCCTCGACCTCCTCCCCAAGCCGCTCCCCGCGCCCCGTTGCCTAGACCCCACGCTCCCGCGCCGTCCGCACCGTCCCGTCGACGCGCCCCCGCTCCTCCTCCGCGCGCGCTCGTGCTCATCGCCGGCCCCGCAGTCACCGTCCACGCCGTGCTCGCGCCGTCCGCCTTCCCGACTCTGCCCCTTTCCCTTGCCCTGGCCGGCGCCCTCCTTCGCCCCAGCCGGCGCCAGGGACCAGTCGGGCTGTGCGAGCCCCGTCGCCGTAGTGGCCTCGCCCCACTGCGCCGCACGGAGACCCCGCGCGCCCGCTGCTCGCCGCCCCGCACCCGCGCAAGCCGCTCGGGGCCAGGCCCCTCGCCCCGCCTCGGTCCCCGCTGCTGCGGCTGGCCGCCGCGCTCGACGGCTCCCCATGTTGGCGGCCCCGCTCTGCTGCTGCTGCTGCTGCTTGCTCCCGCGTGCTCGCGCGCCCCCTGCCGCGCCCCGCTTGCCGCCGTGCTGCTCTGCTCCGCCCCTACCCCGGCCGCCCCCTGCTGCCCACGGCGTGCACGACCGCAGTGGCCGCGGGTGCCCTGTGCAGCCACGGGTGCCCAGCTGCGGCCGGTTCGGGCCACTGCCATGTGGACCCGCCCCTAAGAAAAAAATACAAGGAAAATAAAACGAAATAAATGAAATTAAATAATTAATTAGTTAATAAATTGTTTCAAAAAAATAACGTAATTAATTCGATTTGCTAAACTAATAACCTATGACAGTGGACCCCCCCTAATTAAACCTGATTAAAGTCAGTCAATAATCTCTGTTGAAAAAAGGTATCTATGAGACAATGCCATGTGGGTCCCAGCAGGCTCATTGACTAGTCAACTGGTCAATGTTGACTGCTGACTGGACAGTCAACTGGACCCCACCAGTCAGCCTCATAGGTGAACTTCTGGGTACACTCTCTGTGTACCCGTAGCATTTTACCCATTTTATTTCGGATTTATATAATTCCAGAAATTCATTAAAACTTTGATAAATCATAGAAAATAAACCGTAGCTCGGAAGAAAATACTTTGTACATGAAAGTTGCTCAGAACGACGAGACGAATTTGGATACGCAGCCCATTTGTCCACCACACATCCCTAGCATAGCGAACACACAACTTTTCCTCTCCAGTTCATATGTCCGAAAACGCGAACACCGGGGATACTTTCCGGATGTTTCCCCCCTTCGCCGGTATCACCTCCTACCACGTTAGGGCACCCATAACAATGCTCATTGTCATGTCATGCATCGTCATGCATATGTTTGCATTATATTTATTGTTTCTTCCCCGTCTTCTCTCGCTAGACACCGAGACCGACGCCGCTGCTACCCAGTACGACTACGGTGTTGACGACCTCTCTCTTGCCAGAGCAACCAGGCAAGCCCCCCCTTGATCACCAGATATCACCTCTTCTTCTCTATACTGCTTGCATTAGAGTAGTGTAGCATGTTACTGCCTTCAGTTAATCCTATACTGCTGCATAGCCTGTCCTTACTACTACTGTTGTTATCTTTACCTGCTATCTTACTGCTTAGTATAAGATGCTAGTGTTCCATCAGTGGCCCTACACTCTTTTCCGTCTGCCATGCTATACTACTGGGCCGTGATCACTCCGGGAGGTGATCACGGGCATATACTATATACTTTACACTGTTACATTACGTGTGATACTGTTTGGAGATGGGGGCTGAAGGGGTAGGTGGTTCCACCCAGGTAGTGGTGGGCCTGGGTTCCCGACGGCCCCCGACTGTTACTTTGTGGCAGAGCGACAGGGCAGGTTGAGACCACCTAGGAGAGAGGTGGGCCTGGCCCTGGTCGGCGTTCGCGGATACTTAACATGCTTAACGAGATCTTGGTATTTGATCTGAGTCTGGCTACTGGCCTATACGCACTAACCATCTACGCAGGGACACTTATGGGCACTCGACGTCGTGGTATCAGCCGAAGCCTTCGTGACGTCAGTGACTGAGTGGCGCGCGCCGGGTTGGACCGCGTAACGCAACTTTCTTTGTAATGGAGGTTGCTAGGTCTGCTCTTCGGCCGCGTACGCAACGTGTAGGTGTGCAATGGGCGATGGGCCCAGACCCCTGCGCCATAGGATTTAGACCGGCGTGCTGACCTCTCTGTTGTGCCTAGGTAGGGCTGTGACGTGTTGATCTTCCGAGGCCGGGCATGACCCAGAAAAGTGTGTCCGGACAAAGGGGATCGAGCGTGTTGGGAAATGTGGTGCACCTCTGCAGGGAAGTTAATCTATTCGAATAGCCGTGATCTTCGGTAACAGGACGACTTGGAGTTGTACCTTGACCTTATGACAACTAGAACCGGATACTTAATAAAACACACCCTTCCAAGTGCCAGATACAACCGGTGATCGCTCTCTCGCAGGGCGACGAGGGGAGGATCATCAGTTAGGTTTATGCTATGCGGTGCTACTTGGTGAACTTACCATCTACTCTCTTCTCCTGCTGCAAGATGGAGGTTACCAGAAGCGTAGTCTTCGACAGGACTAGCTATCCCCCTCTTATTCCGGCATTCTGCAGTTCAGTCCACATATGATACCCCTTTTCCATTTGATACCAATGCATACATATTTAGTGTAGCTCCTTGCTTGCGAGTACTTTGAATGAGTACTCACGGTTGCTTTTCTCCCCCTTTTCCCCTTTTCTATATCCGATTGCTGCGACCAGACGTTGGAGTCTAGGAGCCAGATGCCACCGTCGACGACTACTACTACTACTACTACTACTACTACTACTACTCGGGAGGTGCCTATTACTACGTGCAGCCCGCTGACGACGACCAGGAGTAGTTTAGGAGGATCCCAGGCAGGAGGCCTGCGTCTCTTTCGATCTGTATCCCAGTTTGTGCTAGCCTTCTTAAGGCAAACTTGTTTAACTTATGTCTGTACTCAGATATTGTTGCTTCCGTTGACTCGTCTATGATCGAGCTCTTGTATTCGAGCCCTCGAGGCCCCTAGCTTGTAATATGATGCTTGTATGACTTATTTTATTTGTAGAGTTGTGTTGTGATATCTTCCCGTGAGTCCTTAATCTTGATCGTACACGTTTGCGTGTATGATTAGTGTACGATTGAATCGGGGGCGTCACATGTACTACATGAAAACAAAGCAAGTTAGCACCAACAACAAGTATGATGAACATGTATGATGAACATGTATGAAATGCCACTTACTCTATCGTCCTCATTTGTGCCACTTGGATTCAACTTGTCAACCGCCTTTTGAAAAGCCGCCCACCTTTGACAATCCGAATTGATTGTCGACCACCGGGACCTAAGTGATCGGCCGGAGCGGTCAATTCCACTCACGTTGCGAACATCAAAGTGTTCCTTCATCCGAATCCAATAAGCATCTCTACTTTGATCACCTCCAACGGATGGATCCCTCGACACTTGCAACCAAGTATTGCATAGTAAGATGTCATCGGCGTTGCTGTAATTGCCCGCTCTTCCTTTCGGTGCGTCGACAATGCCCTCACCCTCCTCGTCCACCTCGAACTCATGGTTTTTGAAATGCATGTCATTGGTTTGAGACCAATACGAATTGTTGGAGCCAACACCCATCGTTGACATGTATGCATCATCATTGAGACTACAAATTTTTTTGCACAATGCAAATAAGCTATCTATATGTGAGAATGCATTCAAACAATAACAAAAAAAAGAAAAGTTAGAATTTTTTTACCTTGGAGGCATTTCGTCGAACATGTTGTGCGCGCCGGCGGCCGGCTCAATGAGTGAGCTCGCCGGCGCTTCGGCAGCCGCCGGGCCCGTCGCACGCCCTGCAAGCTTCTTCCTCCTCGCCTTGGAGGTGCCGGAGCCGTCCGCCGCCTTGTTTTTCTTCACCGATGTCTTACCCTTCTTTGGCGGCGCCGCATTGGGGAGCTTTGAGGAGGAGGGGACGGCGGGTCGGGCCGGCACCGGCGCGACGCCACCCGCCGCCGAGGTCATCCGCGGCGACATGAAGAGGCCGCGCGCGAGGCCGATGATCGGAGGAGCTCCGGCGGAGGCGAAGCCAATGCCACCCGGGCTAGGGTTTGTGGCGGCGGCGGCGGCGGGGGGGGGGGGGTCGCGGCTATAGGACGGGGTGAGCGGGGTGCCAGCGTGTGCGTCCATGGATGCGGGTCGCCGGCGCCGGCGCGCGCGGGGCTTTGGAGGAGGAGAAGACAGAAGGCAGCGCGAGCGCTCGAGTGTGCCGCCCGCGAAAGCGAGCGCCACAAATACACCGCGCGAGGTAGTGCTTCCTGCCGCGCGCCCAACTGCTTATACCGCGCACACGGTTATTGCGCGCCCACTGGAGCCATCCGCCGGGCTGCGCGCGTGTTAAAGTGGGTATATTTACGGCGCGGCGCCTGTTTATAGCGCCTGTTGAAGATGCTCTAAGCTTCTGCACTATAATCTCCTTGCACAATATAGTTTCAGGGCCGGCCTTGGGGGTATGGCAGAGGGGCAATGGCCTAGGGCCCAGGCTAGGAGGGGGCCCATGATTAGAATACATATCTTATACAGCCCAGCAAAAAATACATAAAAAAAACTATACAAGAGAAACGAAAGGACACAATAGTTATGGGCTAGACCCATAGCTAGATGCCCTAGATAGCGATCGCGAAGCGTCACGCCAGCCACACAGCCGCTCGCTTTGCTTGTGTGAAACAAATCAATCTAAGATCTGGTCTTGTGCTTCGTCCCTCGTCGGTTCGTCTTCGTGACTTCATCCTCTCGTCGACCGCCGCTGGTTGTTGTCGCTGCGCGCGCTGCTCAGTCATCCGGCATCCGGCAAGACGGCAATACAGTACGTATCCATCCATGTATCATATTCCTGTTCCATCCCCCGATTCCATCCAAAGCTAAACTTCAGCAGTTTCTTTGATTCTTTAGTACGTATTCAACTATTCATCCCTGATCCATCCTAATTTTCTGTCATGTTGTGTACTTCCTCCGTTTCAAATTTGAACTAAAACCATGACGAGTAATTTGGAACGGAGGGAGTACATGTCTAGGTTTCAATCATCTGATGTATAGATTTCTAATTCTTTGTATTCTATTTTCTTCATTATTTTAGGACATTAGCCTGCCATTTTACCTAAGAAAAAGCATTTGCCAGGTGCTGAAAAAATAAGAAAAATAAAAAAAAGTGATCTAAAACAAAGGGGCCCATGTCGTTGAGTTCACCTAGGGCCTCCCAAAACACAAGGCCGGCCCTGTATAGTTTTGGAACAATACATACGCGTCACGCGTGTTGTCATTTGTCAGCGTGAGCTTAACAAGGGACGACGAAACCAAAGGTTCCGGCGAAGGGGCGACGTGCCCAATGCCAGCCCGCCCGCCTCATCCAAGACCACAGATACGTACCATGCAGATGAGATGCATCGCCAACCCCAGCGCATATAAATACACACACGACCTGACTCCACAACCACACGCAAGTGAAGCACTTGCCTTTGCATTGGTGCATACTGGTACTAGCCAGGTCGGTCGGCATCGATCTGCTAGCCCTTGTTTCGCGCAGCTTGATTTCCATCTCTTCCCAACCTTAGTGTGACCATGAACTGACGTTTTTGCAGACCAATCGAGCTTGCAAAAAGTCCGAGGAGATTAAGGAGGAGGCCACGGAAGAAGATGAGCAAGACGTCCTGGCCGGAGGTGGTGGGCTGGCCGGCGACGCAGGCCGTGACGCAGATCAACGCCGACAGGCCCGACGTGGCGATCGAGGTGGTCCCCAATGGCACCACCGTCGCCCCGGGGTTCAACGCCGGGCGCGTCCGCGTCTTCTTTGACGCCGGAAACGCCAGCGGTCCCGTCGTGGGAACCCCTGCCGTCGGCTAGCTACTGCCTCACCTTGCCGCCAGCAGGTCAAGGGTTGAAGATCATTAAAGTATAAGACTATTCGTATTGTAATTTATCTCTATTAGTCTAGTTTTAAAGCCCAAGCTTTGTAATCTATATAAACAACCCTTGAAGCCCCAAATCAATACAACAATTATTCTTCAATATCTCAAATTATCATGATATCCAACGCCTAGGTTTTCTGCACCTGGTATGGCACCGCCACCCGCGCCGCTGCCCCGGCCGACTCGGCCCCTCTTCTCCATGGCCGAGTTCCGCGCCGCCGGTGCCCCGTCCTCTACAACTACCCAAACACCTCCCCCTCCAAACCCAGTGTTCTCCCTAGCCGACACCATTGCCGACGTCTCTCCCTTCATACCGATCTCATTAGACCTCGGCATCCACAACTACTACCATTGGCACCATCTCTTCATCATCCATCTCGGGCGCTGCGGCCTACGCCACCATATTGATCCCTCCTACCCGCCACAGCCCGCTGATCCTCGCTGGGTGAAAGATGATCTCGCCATCATCCAGTGGATTTACACACGCATCTCCATGGAGCTTTTCAATCTGGTCTCCGACGATGACGCCACCGCGGCCGATCTCTGGGCTTCCCTTCAACAGCTATTTCAAGACAACTCCGACGCGCGAATCAACGCGCTCAACACTGAGCTACGCACAACCATGCAGGGAGATGTCCCAGTCTCCATCTTCTGCCAGCGAATCAAGGCTATCGGCGATGAACTCCGTGAACTTGGCGATCACATCGAGGATCGTACTCTCATCAACGCCCTCCTCCAAGGCCTCGGCGATCAATTCGAGAAGCAGCAGTCCTTCATCCCCATGCTCAAGCCGTACCCCACCTTCAAGGAGGTCCGCTTGATCCTCCAGCAAGAAGAGAAGAACCAGGCTCGCAAGGCGCAACAGGCGCCGCAGGTGTTTCATGCTGCCGCATCCTCTTCTGCAGCTCCCACGCCTGGGCTGCCGTGGCAACCGGTCGCCCCTCCAACTCCTGCTGTGGCCGCCGCGGCCTCAACACCACCACCAGGCTGGCGCCCGAGCCCCAACTACAAGGGCAAGAATCCAATCTACTGGCCTCTTGCATCTCGTCCTGCCGGACCTGCACCAGCCTCGTTATCCACCGCTCCAGCGCCACCAGCTCCGTCGCCATGGCCTCCTCAGCATGATCCTTGGACTGGCCTCGTACAGGCTTGGTCGATGCCGTGGTCGGCCCCTTCGCCGTATGGTGCCCCTCCTGCGTACACGGGCACGTGGAGCCCCGGTCTTCGTCCAGCCACTGGCTCTCCGGGACTCCTTGGACCCAGGCCGCCGGCGCACGTCTACACCGCCACTCCTACTCCGCCTCCCAGCACGCCAGGACCTCCGTCGCCCTACAACACCATGCCGGCCTCCTACAACATGCAGGCCCCGTACGCATACTACCCATCCGCTATCCCCTACGTCAACATGCAAGCTCCTGGCCCCTCTGCTCCTCCCCAACAGCCGGCTTGGGACCAAGCCGCCTTCATCAACGCCATGAACAATTTTGTCCTCAACGACGCAGGTACGGATTGGATTTTCGATTCTGGTGCATCCATGCATATGTCTTCAAATATGAATTTATTGTCAGCTTGTTTTCCTTCTGCTTTTTCCACGATCACCATTGGCGATGGCTCCACCATCCCTGTTTCATGCACCGGTCACTCTTACATCCCTTCCTCTCATGCCAATTTCCTTCTACGCAATATTCTTGTCGTTCCTTCCATCATCAAAAATCTTATTTCTGTTAGACAATTTTGCATTGACAACAAAGTTATCCTGGCCTTTGACCCTCTTGGTTTGTCTGTGAAGGATCTGACAACGGGGGCGGTCCTCGCTCGGTACAATAGCACGGGCGATCTTTATCCTCTTCATGGCGCGCCCACATCCACCCCTCGTGCCATGCTCACATCAGTTGATCTATGGCATCGTCATCTCGGTCACCCCAGCAAAAACACTTTGACGTCTTTACTCCAAGAATTTTGTATCCCTAGTTCTAGCAGTCCTCATAATCCTTCTCTCTGTAATGCATGTCAATGCGGCAAACATGTTAGATTACCTTTTGAAACCTCTACCACCATTAGTACTTTTCCTTTTGAGTTACTTCACTATGATTTATGGACCTCTCCAGTCCCTAGTGTTTCTGGTTATAAATATTATCTTGTGATCTTGGATGATTATTCTCACTATACTTGGACTTTTCCTCTTCGCGCTAAATCTGAAGTACCTGCGATTTTTCTCAACTTTCGACAATATGTAATCACACACTTTGGCTTGCCAATTCGATTTATTCAATGTGATAACGGTCGTGAATTTGATAACACCCAAAACCGCACGTTCTTTCTCTCTCACGGCATTCTTCTTTGTTTTTCATGCCCTTATACATCTTCTCAAAATGGTAAAGCTGAACGCTGTCTTCGCTCTATTAATGATGTTCTTCGCACCTTGCTTTTACAAGCTTCTCTTCCTTCCCGTTTTTGGGTTGAAGCCCTTTGCACCGACACACTCCTTCTTAATATTCGACCAATTAAAACTTGCCCTCTTTATTCGCCTTTCCAATCTCTTTTTCTCTCCCACACTGACTATTCTTTTCTGCGTGTTTTTGGCTGTCTATGCTTTCCCAACATCGCCTCTACCGCCTCCAACAAACTAGAACCACGCTCACTACCTTGCATTCACCTTGGTCTTTCTGATGATCACAAAGGATATCGTTGCTTCGATCCATCTTCTGGTCGTATCATTCTCTCTCGTCATGTCACATTCGATGAAAATACTTTTCCTTTTTCTGTCACTACACCCACAACACCAACTCCACCACAATCCGCCACCACCAAAACCTCTTCCCTCGTTCATCCTTCGGTCATCTCTGCTGCCATGGAATCTTGCTCCGTTTCTCAGCCGAAGTTGCCTACCGTCAGCCACCCTCCTACCCCGTCCCCCACCTCTCCCGTGACTACATCCTCTACCCCAGCCGCCTTGCCCTCACCACATCCTACCATGGCAACCACCTCGACACCCACCACCTCTGATTCTTCTCTCTCACCGTCTTCTTCATCCGAAAACCCACTACCACCCAATGCTGTTCTTATACCACCGCCCTGATGGGTTTCGTAATAATTTCAAAAATTTCCTACGCACACGCAAGATCATGGTGATGCACAGCAACGAGAGGGGAGAGTGTTGTCTACGTACCCACGCAGACCGACTGCGGAAGCGATCACACAACGTAGAGGAAGTAGTCGTACGTCTTCCCGATCCGACCGATCCAAGCACCATTACTCCGGCACCTCCGAGTTCTTAGCACACGTACAGCTCGATGACGATCCCCGGGCTCCGATCCAGCAAAGCTTTGGGGAGGAGTTCCGCCAGCACGACGGCGTGGTGACGATCTTGATGTTCTACTGTCGCAGGGCTTCGCCTAAGCACCGCTACAATATGACCGAGATGGAATATGGTGGCAGGGGGCACCGCACACGGCTAAGGAACGATCACGTGGATCAACTTGTGTGTCTATGGGGTGCCCCCTGCCCCTGTATATAAAGGATGGAGGAGGAGGAGGCCGGCCAAGGCCATTGGTGCGGCTAGGATGGGAGTCCTACTAGGACTCCAAGTCCTAGTAGGAGTCCATCAAGAGGGGAGGAAGGGAGAAGGAAGTGGAGGAGTAGGAAAGGTGGCCGGCCCCCTTTTCCCTAGTACAATTCGGACTAGAGGGGAGGGGGGGCGCAGCAGCCTTTTTCCTCTTCCCACTAAAGCCCATCAAGGCCCATTACTTCTCCCGTAACTACCCGGTACTCCGAAAAATACCCGAATCACTCGGAACCTTTCCGATGTCCGAATATAGTCGTCCAATATATCGATCTTTACGTCTCGACCATTTCGAGACTCCTCGTCATGTCCCCGATCTCATCCGGGACTCCGAACTCCTTCGGTACATCAAAACTCATAAACTCATAATATAACTGTCATCGAAACCTTAAGCGTGCGGACCCTACGGTTCGAGAACAATGTAGACATGAACAAGACACGTCTCCGGTGAATAACCAATAGCGGGACCTGGATGCCCATATTGGCTCCTACATATTCTACGAAGATCTTTATCGGTCAGACCACATAACAACATACGTTGTTCCCTTTGTCATCGGTATGTTACTTGCCCGAGATTCGATCGTCGGTATCCAATACCTAGTTCAATCTCGTTACCGGCAAGTCTCCTTACTCGTTCCGTAATACATCATCTCGCAACTAACTCATTAGTTGCAATGCTTGCAAGGCTTATGTGATGTGCATTACCGAGAGGGCCCAGAGATACCTCTCCGACAATCGGAGTGACAAATCCTAATCTCAAAATACGCCAACCCAACATCTACCTTTGGAGACACCTGTAATGCTCCTTTATAATCACCCAGTTACGTTGTGACGTTTGGTAGCACCCAAAGTGTTCCTCCGGTAAACGGGAGTTGCATAATTTCATAGTCATAGGAACATGTATAAGTCATGAAGGAAGCAATAGCAACATACTAAACGATCGGGTGCTAAGCTAATGGAATGGGTCATGTCAATCAGATCATTCAACTAATGATGTGACCTCGTTAATCAAATAACAACTCTTTGTCTATGGTTAGGAAACATAACCATCTTTGATTAACGAGCTAGTCAAGTAGAGGCATACTAGTGACACTCTGTTTGTCTATGTATTCACACATGTATTATGTTTCCGATTAATACAATTCTAGCATGAATAATAAACATTTATCATGAAATAAGGAAATAAATAATAACTTTATTATTGCCTCTAGGGCATATTTCCTTCAGTCTCCCACTTGCACTAGAGTCAATAATCTAGATCACATCACCATGTGATTAACATCGATAGTTCACATCGCCATGTGACCAACACCCAAAGGGTTTACTAGATTCAGTAATCTAGTTCACATCGCTATGTGAATAATACCCAAGGAGTACTAAGGTGTGATCATGTTTTGCTTGTGAGAGAATCTTAGTCAACGGGTCTGCCACATTCAGATCCGCATGTATTTTGCAAATTTCTATGTCAACAATGCTCTGCATGGAGCTACTCTAGCTAATTGCTCCCACTTTCAATATGTATCTAGACCGAGACTTAGAGTCGTCTAGATTAGTGTCAAACTTGCATCGGCGTAACCCTTTACGACGAACCTTTTTTCACTTCCATAATCGAGAAACATATCCTTATTCCACTAAGGATAATTTTGACCGCTGTCCAGTGATCTACTCCTAGATCACTATCGTACTCCCTTGCCAAACTCAGTGGTAGGGCATACAATAGATCTGGTATACAGCATGGCATACTTTATACAACCTATGACTGAGGCTTAGGGAATGACTTTCATTCTCTTTCTATCTTCTGCCGTGGTCGGGCTTTGAGTCTTACTCAACTTCACACCTTGTAATACAGGCAGAACTCTTTCTTTGACTGCTCCATTTTGACCTACTTCAAAATCTTGTCAAGGTATGTACTCATTGAAAAAACTTATCAAGCGTCTTGATCTATCTCTATAGATCTTGAAGCTCAATATGTAAGCAGCTTCACCGAAGTCTTTCTTTGAAAAGCTCCTTTCAAACACTCCTTTATGCTTTGCAGAATAATTCTACATTATTTCCGATCAACAATATGTCATTCACATATACTTATCAGAAATGTTGTAGTGCTCCCACTCACTTTCTTGTAAATACAGACTTCACCGCAAGTCTGTATAAAATTATATGCTTTGATCAACTTATCAAAGCGTATATTCCAACTCCGAGATTCTTGCACCAGTCCATAGATGGATCGCTGGAGCTTGCATATTTAGTTAACACCTTTAGGATCGACAAAACCTTCTAGTTGCATCGTATACAACTCTTCTTTAGTAAATCCATTAAGGAATGCAGTTTTGTTTATCCATTTGCCAGATTTCATAAAACGCGGCAATTGCTAACATGATTCGGACAGACTTAAGCATAGATACGAGTGAGAAACTCTCATCGTAGTCAACACCTTGAACTTGTCGAAAACCTTTTGCGACAATTCTAGCTTTGTAGATAGTAACACTACTATCAGCGTCCGTCTTCCTCTTAAAGATCCATTTATTCTCAATTGCTTGCCGATCATCGGGCAAGTTAACCAAAGTCCATACTTTGTTCTCATACATGGATCCCATCTCAGATTTCATGGCTTCAAGCCACTTTGCGGAATCTGGGCTCACCATCGCTTCTTCATAGTTCGTAGGTTCATCATGATCTAGTAGCATGAATTGCAGAACAGGATTACCGTACCACTCTAGTGCGGATCTTACTCTGGTTGATCTACGAGGTTCAGTAGTATCTTGATCTGAAGTTTCATGATCATTATCATTGGCTTCCTCACTAACTGGTGTAGGTGTCACTGAAACAGTTTTCTGTGATGTACTACTTTCCAGTAAGGGAGCAGGTACAGTTACCTCATCAAGTTCTACTTTCCTCCCACTCACTTCTTTCGAGAGAAACTCCTTCTCTAGAAAGAATCCATTCTTGGCAACGAATGTCTTGCCTTCGGATCTATGATAGAAGGTGTACCCAACAGTTTCCTTTGGGTATCCTATGAAGACACATTTCTCCGATTTGGGTTCGAGCTTATCAGGTTGAAGCTTTTTCACATAAGCATCGCAGCCCCAAACTTTAAGAAACGACAACTTTGGTTTCTTGCCAAACCACAGTTCATAAGGCGTCGTCTCAACAGA
Organism: Triticum urartu; assembly: GCF_056163025.1. Classification (NCBI taxonomy): domain Eukaryota; kingdom Viridiplantae; phylum Streptophyta; class Magnoliopsida; order Poales; family Poaceae; genus Triticum; species Triticum urartu. The sequence goes on along the minus strand of NC_141879.1, from coordinate 142,184,892 downwards.
TTTTGATGGTGCCCTATTTAACGTGAATGCAGCTGTCTCTAATGCATAACCCCAAAACGATAGTGGTAGATCGGTAAGAGACATCATAGATTGCACTATACCAATAAAGTACGATTATGACGTTCGGACACACCATTATGCTCTGGTGTTCCATGTGGCATGAGTTTGTGAAACTATTCCACATTGTTTTTAACTGAAGGCCAAACTCTTAACTCAAATACTCTTCTCTACGATCAGATCGTAGAAACTTTATTTTCTTGTTACGATGATTTTTCACTTCACTCTGAAATTCTTTGAACTTTTCAAATGTTTCAGACTTATGTTTCATCAAGTAGATATACTCATATCTGCTCAAATCATCTATGAAGATCAGAAAATAATGATACCTGTCGCGAGCTTCAATATTCATCGGACCACATACATCAGTATGTATGATTTCCAACAAATCTGTTGCTCGCTCCATTGTTCCGAAGAACAGAGTCTTAGTCATCTTGCCCATGAGGCATGGTTCGCAAGCATCAACGGATTCATAATCAAGTGATTCCAAAAGCCCATCAGCATGGAGTTTCTTCATGCGCTTTACACCAATATGACCTAAACGGCAGTGCTACAAATAAGTTGCACTATCATTATTAACTTTGCATCTTTTGGTTTCAACATTATGATTATGTGTATCACTACGATCGAGATCCAACGAACTATTTTCATTGGGTGTGTAACCATATAAGGTTTTATTCATGTAAAAAGAACAACAATTTATTCTCTTACTTAAATGAATAACCGTATTACAATAAACATGATCAAATCATATTCATGCTCAACGGTAACACTTATTTAGGTTCAACACTAATCCCGAAATTATAGGGAGTGTGCGATGATGATCATATCAATCTTGGAACCACTTCCAACACACATCGTCACTTCACCCTTAACTAGTCTCTGTTTATTCTGCAACTCCCGTTTCGAGTTACTAATCTTAGCAACTGAACTAGTATCAAATACTGAGGGGTTGCTATAAACACTAGTAAAGTACACATCAATGTATATCAAATATACTTATGTTCACTTTGCCATCCTTCTTATCTGCCAATCACTTGGGGTAGTTCCGCTTCCAGTGACCAGTCCCTTTGCAGTAGAAATACTTAGTCTCAGGCTTAGGACCAGACTTGGGCTTCTTCACTTGAGCAGCAACTTGCTTGCTGTTCTTCTTGAAGTTCCCCTTCTTCCCTCTGCCCTTTTCTTGAAACTAGTGGTCTTGTCTACCATCAACACTTGATGTTTTTCTCGATTTCTACCTTCGTTGATTTCATCATCACGAAGAGCTTGGGAGTTGTTTCCGTTATCCCTTGCATATTATAGTTCATCACGAAGTTCTGCTAACTTGGTGATGGTGACTAGAGAATTCTGTCAATCACTATCTTATCTGGAAGATTAACTCCCACTTGATTCAAGCGATTGTAGTACCCAGACAATCTGAGCACATGCTCACTAGTTGAGCGATTCTCCTCCATCTTTTAGCTATAGAACTTGTTGGAGACTTCATATCTCTCAACTCGGGTATTTGCTTGAAATATTAACTTCAACTCCTGGAACATCTCATATGGTCCATGACGTTCAAAACGTCTTTGAAGTCCCGATTCTAAGCCGTTAAGCATGGTGCACTTAAACTATCAAGTAGTCATCATATTGAGCTAGCCAAACGTTCATAACGTCTGCATCTGCTCCTGCAATAGGTCTGTCACCTAGCGGTGCATCAAGGACATAATTCTTCTGTGCAGCAATGAGGATAAACCTCAGATCACGGATCCAATCCGCATCATTGCTACTAACATCTTTCAACACAATTTTCTCTAGGAACATATCAAAATAAACACAGGGAAGCAACAACACGAGCTATTGATCTATAATTTGCAAAATACTACCAGGACTAAGTTCATGATAAATTAAAGTTCAATTAATCATATTACTTAAGAACTCCCACTTAGATAGACATCCCTCTAATCCTCTAAGTGATCACGTGATCCAAATCAACTAAACCATGTCCGATCATCACGTGAGATGGAGTAGTTTCATTGGTGAACATCACTATGTTGATCATATCTACTATATGATTCACGCTCGACCTTTCGGTCTCCGTGTTCCGAGGCCATATCTGCATGTGCTAGGCTCGTCAAGTTTAACCTGAGTATTCTGTGTGTGCAAAACTGGCTTGCACCCGTTGTAGATGGACGTGGAGCTTATCACACCCGATCATCACGTGGTGTCTGGGCACGACGAACTTTGGCAACGGTGCATACTCAGGGAGAACACTTCTTGATAATTTAGTGAGAGATCATCTTAAAATGCTACCGTCAAACTAAGCAAAATAAGATGTATAAAAGATAAACATCATATGCAATCAAAATATGTGACATGATATGGCCATCATCATCTTGCTTCTTTGATCTCCATCTCCAAAGTACTGTCATGATCTATATCGTCACCGGCATGACACCATGATCTCCATCATCTTGATCTATATCAATGTGTCGTCACGTGGTCGTCTCGCCAATAATTGCTCTTGCAACTATTGCTATCGCATAGCGATAAAGTAAAGCAATTATTGGACGCTTGCATCTCATGCAATAGAGAGACGACCATAAGGCGTTTGCCAATTGCCGATAACTTCCACAAAACATGATCATCTCATACAACAACTTATATCTCATCACGTCTTGACCATATCACATCACAACATGCCCTGCAAAAACAAGTTAGACGTCCTCTACTTTGTTGTTGCAAGTTTTACGTGGCTGCTACGGGCTTAAGCAAGAACCAATCTCACCTACGCATCAAAACCACAACGATAGTTTGTCAAATAGACTCCGTTTTAACCTTCGCAAGGACCGGGCGTAGCCATACTTGGTTCAACTAAAGTTGGAGAGACAGTCGCCCGCAAGCCATCTATGTGCAAAGCACGTCGAGGGAACCGGTCTCGCGTAAGCGTACGCGTAAGGTTGGTCTGGGTCGTCTCGTCCAACAATACCGCCGAACCAAAGTATGACATGCTGGTAGGCAGTATGACTTATATCGCCCACAACTCACTTGTGTTCTACTCGTGCATATAACATCAAACCATAAAAACCTAGGCTCGGATGCCACTGATGGGTTTCGTAGTAATTTCAAAAATTTCCTACGCACACGCAAGATCATGGTGATGCACAGCAACGAGAGGGGAGAGTGTTGTCTACGTACCCACGCAGACCGCTGCGGAAGCGATCACACAACGTAGAGGAAGTAGTCGTACGTCTTCCCGATCCGACCGATCCAAGCACCGTTACTCCGGCACCTCCGAGTTCTTAGCACACGTACAGCTCGATGACGATACCCGGGCTCCGATCCAGCAAAGCTTTGGGGAGGAGTTCCGCCAGCACGACGGCGTGGTGATGATCTTGATGTTCTACTGTCGCAGGGCTTCGCCTAAGCACCGCTACAATATGACCGAGGTGGAATATGGTGGCAGGGGGCACCGCACACGGCTAAGGAACGATCACGTGGATCAACTTGTGTGTCTATGGGGTGCCCCCTGCCCCTGTATATAAAGGATGGAGGAGGAGGAGGCCGGCCAAGGCCATTGGTGCGGCCAGGATGGGAGTCCTACTAGGACTCCAAGTCCTAGTAGGAGTCCATCAAGAGGGGAGGAAGGGAGAAGGAAGTGGAGGAGTAGGAAAGGTGGCCGGCCCCCTTTTCCCTAGTCCAATTCGGACTAGAGGGGAGGGGGGGCGCAGCAGCCTTTTTCCTCTTCCCACTAAAGCCCATCAAGGCCCATTACTTCTCCCGTAACTACCCGGTACTCCGAAAAATACCCGAATCACTCGGAACCTTTCCGATGTCCGAATATAGTCGTCCAATATATCGATCTTTACGTCTCGACCATTTCGAGACTCCTCGTCATGTCCCCGATCTCATCCAGGACTCTGAACTCCTTCGGTACATCAAAACTCATAAACTCATAATATAACTGTCATCGAAACCTTAAGCGTGCGGACCCTACGGTTCGAGAACAATGTAGACATGACCGAGACACGTCTCCGGTCAATAACCAATAGCGGGACCTGGATGCCCATATTGGCTCCTACATATTCTACGAAGATCTTTATCGGTCAGACCGCATAACAACATACGTTGTTCCCTTTGTCATCGGTATGTTACTTGCCCGAGATTCGATCGTCGGTATCCAATACCTAGTTCAATCTCGTTACCGGCAAGTCTCTTTACTCGTTCCGTAATACATCATCTCGCAACTAACTCATTAGTTGCAATGCTTGCAAGGCTTATGTGATGTGCATTACCGAGAGGGCCCAGAGATACCTCTCCGACAATCGAAGTGACAAATCCTAATCTCGAAATACGCCAACCCAACATCTACCTTTGGAGACACCTGTAATGCTCCTTTATAATCACCCAGTGACGTTGTGACGTTTGGTAGCACCCAAAGTGTTCCTCCGGTAAACGGGAGTTGCATAATCTCATAGTCATAGGAACATGTATAAGTCATGAAGGAAGCAATAGCAACATACTAAACGATCGGGTGCTAAGCTAATGGAATGGGTCATGTCAATCAGATCATTCAACTAATGATGTGACCTCGTTAATCAAATAACAACTCTTTGTCTATGGTTAGGAAACATAACCATCTTTGATTAACGAGCTAGTCAAGTAGAGGCATACTAGTGACACTCTATTTGTCTATGTATTCACACATGTATTATGTTTCCGATTAATACAATTCTAGCATGAATAATAAACATTTATCATGAAATAAGGAAATAAATAATAACTTTATTATTGCCTCTAGGGCATATTTCCTTCACGCCCACCAATGATCATGTCATGTGCACCCGTGGAAAACGAGGATTTCTTCTCCCCACAAAACGTCTCAATCTTACCGCCACCCCAACCATCTCTCCTATTCCTACCAGTTATAAGCGAGCTCTTCTTGATCCTCTCTGGCTTTCCGCTATGCGCGATGAATTTGAAGCTCTTCAGCAAAATAATACATGGACTCTTGTTCCCAAACCTCCTGGTGTTAACATTGTTTCTGGCAAATGGGTTTTTCGTCATAAATTTCATTCCGATGGCACTCTCGCTTGTTACAAAGCTCGTTAGGTGTGTCGTGGTTTCTCCCAGCAGTCTGGTATTGACTTTGATGAGACTTTTTCTCCCGTTGTTAAACCAAGCACTATTCGTGTTGTTCTTAGTCTTGCTGTTTCCTCTTCTTGGCCTATTCATCAAATTGATGTTAAAAATGCTTTTCTTCATGGCAATCTCAATGAAACTGTTTATTGTCAGCAACCCTCTGGTTTTGAGAATCCCTCCTCTCCAAATTTTGTTTGTCTCCTCAACAAATCTCTTTATGGCCTTAAACAAGCTCCTCGTGCATGGTTTCAACGCTTTGCTACTTTTATTCAAACCATAGGCTTTATTCCCTCCAAATCTGATTCTTCTCTTTTTGTTTATCAGTCTCCTACTCACATTGCCTACCTCTTGCTCTATGTTGATGATATCATTCTCACGGCTAGTTCTGATTCTCTTCTTCAACATATCATCTCTTCTCTCAATCGTGAGTTTTCCATGACTGATCTTAGTCCTCTTCATCATTTTCTAGGTATTAATGTTTCTCGCACAAAGTCTTCACTCTTTCTTTCTCAACGATCATACATTTTGGGACTTGCTTTCTCATTCAAGTATGTCTGATTGTCAACCCTCTCGTACTCCAGTCGACATTGGTGCTAAACTGTCGGCTGATGGTGATCCTCTTTCTGATCCCACTTTATATCGTAGCATCACTGGCGCTCTTCAATATGCCACTCTTACTCGTCCTGACATCTCCTATTTCGTTCAGCAAGCCTGTCTCTTTATGCATGACCCTCGTGCTCCTCATCTGGCTCATGTCAGACGCATTCTCCGCTATTTAAAAGGCACTCTTGATCACGGTCTCCTTTTTAATTCTTCTTCACCTACAACCTTGACAGTTTATTCTGATGCAGACTGGGCAGGTTGTCCAGATACTCGACGATCTACATCCGGATTTTGCGTTTATTTGGGTGATAATCTTGTTTCTTGGTGTTCTAAAAGGCAGGTAACAGTTTCCAGGTCTTCTGCTGAGGCTGAGTATAGGGCGGTTGCTCACGCTGTGGCCGAGGCGGTGTGGCTACGGCAGCTTCTCGTTGAACTTCATCGTGCGCTTCCCCGTGCTACCATTGTTTACTGTGATAACATCTCTGCAGTCTACATGGCTTCCAATCCAGTTCAACATCGTCGCACAAAGCACATTGAGATTGACATTCACTTTGTTCATGAAAAGGTGGCTCTTGGCGAGGTTCGCGTTCTTCATGTTCCCACAAGTGCCCAATTTGCTGACATTTTTACCAAAGGACTCCCGACTGCATCGTTCACCGACATACGCTCCAGTCTCAACATTGTTACACCTGACGTTGAGACTGCGGGGGGATATTAGAGTATAAGACTATTCGTATTGTAATCTATCTCTATTAGTCTAGTCTTGAAGCCCAAGCTTTGTAATCTATATAAACAGCCCTTGAGGCCCCAAATCAATACAACAATTATTCTCCAATATTTCAAATTATCAAAGATCAAGAAGCCTTATTCGGCTGTAGAAAGCATGAACATGCGAAGAAAACGCACTTGAATAAAATAAAACCTGTTGCTCTATATATAAAGCTGGACGAAGCCTTCTTCGACAATAAAATAAAATCATAGAGCAATATCTTGTTATCTTTGGCAGACTGGCAAGAAAATCATAATTGGGGCATCTCCGAAACACATTTAAATCCCCAAATAATAACTCGCTGTCTACATCCAGGAAACACATTTAAGTCCCCAAAAATAGGGGGGGGGGCAGTACACTGCTCCGTTCCGAAATATTGGGACAAAATGACACACTGAAAAACAAAACTGTCTAATGTGCAAACTTTGGGCAGGGAGGATTTTTGTTTGCAATCCTCGTCGGTCGTCGCCGCCGGCAACCATCTGGTCACGTTGCCTCTTGCCACACCCTTCTCTAGGAGTTCGTCAGCATAAGAACCTCTGTGGGAGGCCGCGTTGTTGCGGCCCCCTCTCCCAGTACCGACATGCGCCTCCAGCGGCCTCCTGGAATGGACACATCAGCTGGCCTCTAATATGTCGTCGTCGTCCAACCACTTTGTACACGGTGCCGGTAACCAAACTTGACCATGAGCTAGTTCATAATGACACCACCCTCACCATTGGCGGGTAAAACGGGACGACCGCCATGGACTTGAGGGAAGGAGACCATGATGCTGATATGGTTTGTTTCTCAGTAATACACGTTGTTGATTTACTTAGTTCTTAATCCGGTATGTGGTGATTAATTTAGTCGCATTGTTTGTCTTTCATACATCATAAAACATACACATATGTTTTTATGTTCAAATCAAGTATTTTATACTTTTTTGCAACATACTCCATGGCGCAAATTCCCATCTTGGTACTCCAATGTCTAAGGGTTAATTGGATCCATGCCACCACAACTTTCACGAGTTGGCAAAATGCCATTACAAGTTTGCACACTGGAAAAATGCTATTACAATTCTTTCATCCTCCTTTCATGAGTTGGCAAAATATCATGAATTGTAATGGCATTTTCCAACTCGTGAAAGTTGTAGTGGCATATATCTAATTAGGGAGTGCTTAGAACTCGTTTAGATGAGATATAATTTGATCTCATTCACCTCCTTTTTTAGAGGAGTCTCATCCACCTCTGTGTGTTGTTTGTGTAGCCCGTTTTCGTTCGCCGGCCCAACAACGTGCTTTGGAGATAAATGCCTGTTGTCCCTTTTGCTGGCCAGTAACCCACTTTGAAGACACGGTAAAAAATAAACAAATTTCTAGGAGCAAGGATCGAACCTGCAACCTCACAAAAATGGATAGCTAGTCCTGGCCAAAAATGACATTTGCCCATTATTAGTATTACACGCTATTAATAGAACTGTGTAACGTGTTGAAGTTGTTCATTTTTAATAAATAAAACATTTTTAGCATTTTTTGGTGTTCTGTGTACTTGGTATGCACACAAAAAATGACTACTAATACCCTTTGCCATTTCATTTTTGTGTGAAAAAAGTGTGACCTTTTTGAAATTTGCAGTTGCGACCCTTCTTGCAAAAATTACAATTGTGATCTTCCTTGATAACTTGCAGTTGCGATCCCTCTACTCTTATAAAATTGCAGTTGCACTCAGGTTACAACCCTTATAATTGCACGTTTAGTGGTGGCGTGCAATTGGCCCAGAAAACTCATGTCTCGACCCTAGTTGTGGTCACTTTGTTCCTATGCAGTTGCAGTCAATTTACAATGCTTGCAGTTGCGTGTCTACTGGTGGACATGCAACTGGCCCCAACAACTCACCTCCCGACCCTAGTTGTAGTCGCCTTGGCCCCAATGTTGTTGCAATCGGGTTACAACACTTGCAGTTGCATGTCTAGTGGTGGACATACAACTGATCTCGACAACTCCACTCCTAACCCTAGTTGCAGTCGCTTTGGGCCCATGCAGTTGCAGATGGGTTACAACACTTGCAGTTGCATGTCTAGTTGTGAATATGCAACTGACCTCGATAACTCCCCTTCTGACTCTAATTGAAGTCGCATTGGACCCATGCGGTTGCAATCGGGTTACAATGCTTGTAGTTGTATGCCTCGTGGTGGACATGCAACTGGCCACAACAACAACTCCCACGATCCCATATACCATCGTCGCTTTGTGCCCGTGCAATTACAGTCGGGTTACAAAGCTTGCAGTTGCATGTCTAGTGGTGGACATGCAACTGGCTTAGGTCCTGTTCCCATCATGTTTTTTTAATCTCAAGTTCATTATTGTGTTGGCATGGCGATTTTTTGAAAATATTAATAATAGGCAAAAGAAAACTAAACAATCAATTTTGCATTTTCCCAATCAACAAAAAAATGACTCTGCACACTTATGTCCCTCATACAAAACAGTAGAAATAAAACAAACAAAGAAGAGAAACAACCACATTGCAAGACGAACAGAACAGAACAGAACAACAACAATTAAAAATTGTTGTTAATGACCAAAATATAGTAGTTGAGAAACTGCCATATTCTCTTTGTTTTTTTAGGGGAAGCCATACTCTCTTCGTAGGTTTTTTTTCCAGCAAACACATAGCTAGTATTTATTGATCAAGAACAATGTTTACATGGATAATTGTTGGGTCATAAGGTAATCCCAACCACAGATGTTTTCCATGAGGAAGAAGAGAACCATATCTAGCTATGTTATGAGCTTCAAAATTTGAAGCTCGAGGTTCAAATACAAAATTGCAAAAGGTAAAAACACTCCTTCTCTACAATCTCTTTGATAATACCACCATAGTTCCCTCCAAACTGCTGATGAATACAACCATACTCTCTTCGTAGGTGGGAAAAAACACGACCAGAGAAAAAGGCCCATATGTCCATAACCCAGCAACAGAAAGCCCATAACTCTGACAACAACGTGGTGGACAAGAAAAAAAAAGCAGTTGTTGCACGAATCTCTGCGTGCCCGATAATCAAACGGTTCAGCAGGTGAATGAGACCATAGATGAGTTTCAGCAAAACCGATCTAATTAACCCTAATATATTCCCTAGCTCACCGACCGCCATGCAGGGAGCCGAACGACATGGTGCCACAGGAGGAGGGCAAGGTCATGGCGGAGAGCACGGGCCCAAGGAACACGGAGGAGTCGGGATCCGAGAACACGAGCGCCGAGTCCTCCGGCAGCACCTTCTCGCCGTTGAGAAACTGGCAGACCTGCCTCATGCTGGGCCTGGCCTCAGGCCGTCCCAGGCTACACACCATGCCCAGCCACAGCACCAGCTTCGCCTCCGCGGCGTCGTAGCACCCGTCCAGCCTCGGGTCCACGGCCCGCAGCAGGTCGCCGTCTAGCCCGCAGTCCCGGACCCAGCGCACCAAGATCACGTCCGCCGCCTCGCCCCGCTCGACGGGCCGGCGGCCGCACGCGACCTCGAGGAGCAGCGCGCCGAAGGAGAAGACGTCGGTGGCCGTGGTGGCGCGGCTGGTGACGGTGAGCTCGGGGGCCATGTACCCCAGGGTGCCGGCCACGCGCGTCGTGCCCGGGGCCGCGCCGTGCTCGTAGAGGCGCGCCAGGCCGAAGTCGCCCAGCCGCGCGCCCATGTCGGCGCCGAGCAGCACGTTGTTGGCCTTCACGTCGCGGTGCACCACCACGTGCTCCCACTCCTCGTGCAGGTACAGCAGGCCGCGCGCCACGCCCCGGATGACGCCGAACCGCTGAGCCCACGTGAGCACCTCGCCCCGCCCCGCCCCGCCGAACAGGTGCGCGTCGAGGCTGCCGTTGGGCATGAACTCGTAGACGAGGAGCAGGTCCTGGTCGTGCTTGCACCACCCGCGCAGCTCCACCAGGTTGCGGTGGCGCATCCGCCCCAGGCTCGAGACCTCCGCGACGAACTCCCTCATCCCTTGCTTGGTGCCGCTGGAAATCCGCTTGATGGCCACCTCGTCGCCGGGCCCGGACCCGGACCCGGACCGACGACGTCCGAGCACGCCTTTGTACACGTGGCCGAATCCACCCGAGCCAAGAAACCCGCTCTCCTTGAACCCCCTGGCCGCCTTGTAGAGCTCTATGTATGGAATCCTCTGGGGGTGTTCTACTTCTAGCTCCCAGTCCTCCAGTTTGTCGGCGAGCGCCGCTCTACGCCGGAGCCAGAGCACAGTAACCATCGCTGCGGCAACCAAGGTGATCGTTCCCGCACAAGCCACCGCGGCGAATTTGATGATGAGGACCTTGGGAGCCGGCGTTCTCTGCCTGGGGACCTTTGGCAGCCGCCGGAGATCGATGGGCTGGGCGAGCCCATTGGTCCGGAAACTCCATGCCAGGATGTAGTGCGAGCTCGCGAGCTTCCCCGTCGCCGAGGAGAAGCCGACGTACATGTTCTCCTTGAAGACCGATCGGAGATCAAGCTTTGTTGATATGAGCGGCCGCTGCGGCCGGCCAGTCACGGACACTGGGGCGACGGTCACGTTGAGCAGACTGCTACCGCTGTCGTAGTCTATCCACGCCTGGATCTGCTGTGCGCTCTCCAGCTTCATGGGCACCTTCATGTCCTCCCCGTCGGCGCCGGTGGTGTAGTACGCGGCCTGCTCCGACACATTAGACACGAGGCTGTTGACGTCGACGCCGACGTGGTTGCCATTGGTCTCATTCATCCCCAGGTCCGTGACCGTGTCGAACTCGACGGCAAACACATGGTTGGAGACCTTTCCATTGGTGTTCGGCCCGAGGACGCCGAGGTAGATCTCGGGCGACGCGCCGGGGAGCGCCCTGGACGGGGCCACCACGAAGGCGAGGCCGTGGCCGCCGCCGGTGCCGACGGTCACGATGTCGAAGACGAAGGCGGTGCTGAATGAGGAGACAGCGAGACCGCCACCGCTCTGGCTGTCATCGAGCGTGCCCAGGGCCACGGGGGAGCCGTAAAAGGCGTGGCCGACGAGGCGCTCGCTGTCGTTGGTGAGCTGGAGCGCGCCGCCGCGCAGCACCGACGCCGACCCGTCCAGGCTCAGGTTGGGCGCGCGCTGGAAGCCCTGGTAGATGAAGTTGACGTCGGAGCGACAACAGCCGGCGATGAGGAGCAGGACGGAGAGACACAGAGCAGCAGCGGATGCCGCCATTCTCACTTTCTCGCTGGAACTTCTGGTGTGCTGTGTAGGTCTGAGAATGATTTCTTGTCTGTTAAGCAGCATATCCGTTGGGCTTCACCGTTGATTGGTTGGTCGCCATCGTTTTTTTAACTGATAAAAGCACTAGCCGCCATTGGCGAGCTAGTTAATAGCAGACGTGCAGTTTTTGCCCCTGAGCTTACATGCTTCCTCGTAAACAATAAAGTCGAAAAAAATCATAAATATTTTTTCAAAAATTCTGATTTTTTTTAAAAAAATCTGAATTTTTTGTTGATAAGCATTGATGAATGTTTTCATTGCACGCAAAAAATTTGTCACGAAATGACATTCATGGAAATGTGGGCAAAAAGAAAACAAAATCAATCCTTCTAAAACATTATTGTCGGAAGCATTTTGGAGCATCGATTTTGTTTTTTGCCCCACATTTTCACTAATGTCATTTCATCACAATTTTTTGCATGCAGTGAAAACATTTATCAATGTTTATCACCAAAAAAAATCTGTTTTTTATTTTATTGTTCATGAGGAAGATGTGAGCTCGAGATTAAAATCGTGATTAAAAGAGCACTTTCTGTTGCTTATGCGCAATGTTTGATAGGCAGACCACAGCATCACTTCCCTGTGCCTGTGCGTGTGCCATTCCAAGTCGGAAACGCCAAGTCAGTCAATGACTTAACACGAGTGAGTGAAAATGAAGAGCACAAAAAATGGAACTGGGCAAAAGATTCCAACGGCGGCTAGTAGCAATCAGCAGCAGATTCCGCCCAGGTCGTCGTCAGTCAGATTAATTAGTAAAGTCTCCCGCAAAAAAAAAGTAAAGCATAGAACTTGGCTGCAAGACAACTGACAACGGTTAGAACAGCAGATTCCAGTCAGGAATTGGCGGACTCGCAAGTTGCGACCTAGCTGCGCCCTCCTGCCCCCAAACGAAAGAAACGTCCACTGTACATTGCTGGGCGCAGAAATCTCCATTGATGCTGCCAAGGTCCTAGAATACGTTACTGTCTACGCGTTTTGGTCAAGGGTGATTGATTATCTGCTCGACACAGGCTGCTGTTCCCACCACACCAACAATTTTTTTTTTTGAAATTCACCACCCTCTCTCTAATTATTCAAAGTAGGCAGGGTTCTCTGCCGAAATAGTGTGCAGAATACAATCCAGAGGTTGTTGCAACCAAACTTTACACAGATTATTCAACACCCCTTCTTTAGCTAGTCCATGCGCAACACCATTTGCCGTCCTTCTATCCCACGTCACCTTCCACCTGTCGCGCGTCTCCAGCATTGCTTTTCACCTCTTTAATTAGAGGCCCCAACGTCGACACGTCCGGTTCTTTCCTCTGCAATTTGCTTACAATTTCAAGGCGGTCCATCTTTATGTGTAAACCCATTGCATTTACCTCATCTGCCCAGTTGAACCGCTTTCCTGCATGCTTGAAGCTCAATATGTGTTGGTTCATGGCTCATTGGGAAGAAGTGACAGGCCCCTCCTAGGAAGGCTCCTTCGTGGTTTCTGAAAACCACTCCGGCCCATCCCTTCCATCTACGTTTACCTTCACCCACCCTTCATCCGATGGCTTCCACCTCTCAACTGGTACAGGTTTGGGCATCTTGCTCGTTCTTCCATGAACCGCCTGCCACTTCTCCATCAACCTTTCGACTGTCGCAATAGTGTTCGACGCCTCCTCAATCCTTTTTCCATCCCGAGCATTGTTCCGAGCCAACCACAAAGCATAGAGGCCTTGGACCATGGCCGCACCCGCGTCGTCTGAAGCCTCAGACCAGGCCATGAGCCACTTTGAAAGAGCACCCAGGGAGCTCATGACTCCGGCGGGATCACCACCGGTACTCCTAATTCCGAGTGCAAAACTTTCCAGAATTTTAATGAGTGATGGCAGCCCTAAAACCTATGAAACTTGGTCTCCTCGCGCCAACATGCAACACAAAATATTCTGGGTTTGATCTTCCTCCTGTGGAGTTCCAAACCGACCGCGATCCCATTGTGAACAAGCCGCCACATGTGGGTCTTGACCCTACCCGGTGCCACTGTATCCCAAAGGTTGAGCCACGCCTTATGATTCTGTACCAAAGATGTAACGCCCCGAGACCGATGTGCCAGGTGTCTTCCAATTATTCGCTGTGGTTGCCTTGTCATTGCTTGCGTGTCATGCATCTCATATCATGTCATCATGTGCATTTCATTTGCATACATGTTCATCTCATGCATCCGAGCTTTTTCTCCGTTGTCCGTTTTGCAATCCGACGCTCCTATGTCACCCGGTGTCCCTTTCTACCTCTTTTCGTGTGCGGGTGTTAAACATTTTCGGATTGGACCGAGACTTGTCATGCGGCCTTGGTTTACTACCGGTAGACCGCCTGTCAAGTTTCGTTCCATTTGGACTTCGTTTGATACTTCAACGGTTAACCGAGGGACCGAAAAAGCCTCGTGTGTGTTGCAATCCAACACCCTTCCAAAGTGGCCCAAAACCCACCTAAACATGTTCCATCATCTAGAGCGTTCGATCACGATTGCGTGGCCGCAAACCGCACCTCATTTGGACTCTCCTAGCTCCCTTTACCTATATATATGTGTTCCCCTCCCGAAATTCACGGACGAAAACCTTAAAATCCCTCCTCACCGCCGCCGGACATGTCCGCGCCCGCCGAACGCATCCAGCCGCCACCTCACTCCGGCGAATCACGTCGCGGCACGTCATCACCGCCGCCTCCCACCTCCAATCACGCCTCGCCACCTCATCCTGCCGGCTCCTCTCTCTCACCTCCGCCGCCGCGGCCCTGCGGGCCCAGGCACGGCCCGCCCGGCCTGGATCTCGCCACCCGCACCGCCCGGGTGCCTGAGATGCCGCGCCGCCCGTCAGACGCCGCCTCCGTCACCGGAGCATCGCCGGACTCCGCCGTCTCCGCCGCTCGTCGCCCGCCGCCCCGGTTTCCGCGTCACCGGATCTCCGTCGCCGCGCCGCTGCTCCTCCGCCGCCGCGCCTTGCTCCGCCGCCACCGCGCAACGCCGCCGTCGCCGAGATGCTCCGCCTCGCCCGCTCCTTCGCCTCGCCGCCGCGGCACGAGCTCGCAGCCGGATCTCCTCCGTCGCCGGCGTCCTAGCTCGCCGGCGCCGCCTCCTCGCCGGATCGGGTCGGGGTGGATGAGATCCACCCGTCCCCCGATCCAAACACACCGTCTCGCGAACCCGGATCTCCTCGTCCCGCTCCATCTCATCCCGCGTTGACTTTTCGGAGGTCATTTTTCTGCCAAGTCCCAGTAATTTTTAGGCATCTTCATCATGTCATAACTCATCAACTGTTGCTCCGATTCGTGCGTGTAGCATATCAAAATGTTCATCTCGACGAGTACATCATTTCATATCATTGCATCATTTTCATTTGAGCTTATCTTGATGCCTGAAATGTCGTTGGAAGAGGGCTATGTGATGATTATGTCAGATCGGTTTCAGCAAATGCACTTTTGTCATTTTTGCCATGATTAATATGTGCATGCTATGATCCTGAGCTCTACATGTGTTTTGTAGAATGCCATGCCATGTTTACAGGGGTGTATGCCATGTATTTTTATGATCTTTATGGTTACTAGCACAAGCATGCAAAGTAGCTTACTCAATGATGCTGATTTCAGGGACTTAGAATTTCACTAAGTCCTTACCCTGTCCTTATTTTTATGTCATATGTTCATGTTGATTCCTAGTGATCCGTGCATCTTTTGGGCATGATCAGTAAGGATGTTTTGTTTATATTGTGGTGCTCTATCCATCCATGTATTTGTTTGCATTTATGGAGCACCCTAGCTTGAGTCAATCGAGCTCTAATTTTCCTATAATATGTTCCTGGCAGATTGTTAACATGTTTAGCATTTTTGCCGAGCTTATGGTTGTTGATCCGTGCATGCTATGTTGTTGTTCTTGCCATGTCTAGCTTCTATGCCATGTCTTCTTGATGGGTGTATGCTTAGTTTGTCATTCCATGCTTTGTAGTGAGTGCATCGAACTTGTAAACATGCCTACTTGTTAATCTGTTTGCATGCTCCAGTTTTTCACGAAGTCTGAATATGTTTATGTTTTTGCTATGTTCACATGCTTGCAATTGTATTTTCTGATCCCTTTTGGCTCATGGTCACTAAGAGACTTTTGTTATGTGATTTGAGTAGCTTCATGCCATGCCTTACTTTGCCATGATATCTTCCTGTAGCATGTAGTTATCATGCTCTAAACATTGCTTCCTGATGATGATAAATTCCAGACTTGCTGTTAATTTCACTAAGTCTGAAACCTGTTATCATTTGCACTTTTGCCATGCTTGTTTGAACCTGTTAATGAGTGAATTAGCCGTAGCTCAATGTTCATCTTTTGTCAAGCATCATGAGTGGATCCCTGCCATGTATTTTGTTGCCATGTTTGAGTGCTGTAGCATATTTATCTTGATGCATTTAGTTGGCTACTTGCTGTTTATCGCAGACCGGTGCCATATTTGTTTTGCTTGCCATTTCCAAACCGTGCATCCGATTCCGGTGATCTTTATATCGATTTCGACCGAAATCATCTCCTCTATCCAGTGGCACTCTTGGATTTCCAAGTTGAGGCCAGGTTCAATAATTCCTTTCCTAATCATGCATATGCACCGCATACCGCGTCCCGCATATCATGCCATGTTCATGTGTTGGTTGTTTACTATGTCGTGTGCGTCTTTCCGGTGTTGCTTCTTCGGGTTGGTTCCGATAACGTCGCGTTTGTGAGGATCCATTCGACTACGTTCGTTTGTCTTCTTCATGGACTCGTTCTTCTTCCTTGCGGGATTTCAGGCAAGATGACCATACCCTCGAAATTACTTCTATCTTTGCTTGCTAGTTGCTCGCTCTTTTGCTATGCTCATGCTGCGATACCTACCACTCGCTTATCATGCCTCCCATATTGTTAAGCCAAGCCTCTAACCACCTTGTCCTAGCAAACCATTTTTTGGCTATGTTACCGCTTTGCTCAGCCCCTCTTATAGCGTTGTTAGTTGCAGGTGAAGTTTGGAGCTTATTCCATGTTTGGAACATGGATATTTTGTTGGGATATCACAATATCTCTTATTTAATTAATGCATCTATATACTGGGTAAAGGGTGGAAGGCTCGGCCTTATGCCTGGTGTTTTGTTCCACTCTTGCCGCCCTAGTTTCCGTCATATCGGTGTTATGTTCCCGGATTTTGCGTTCCTTACACAGTTGGGTTATAATGGGAACCCCTTGACAGTTCGCCTTGAATAAAACTCCTCCAGCAAGGCCCAACATTGGTTTTACCATTCGCCACCTAGCCTCTTTTTCCCTTGGGTTAGGCCAGCCCAAGGGTCATCTTTATTTTAACCCCCGGGCCAGTGCTTGTCTAAGTGTTGGTCCAAACTAAGCGATGTCCGGAGCTACCAGGGGCAACTCTGGGCTAGCCCACCCAACGTCTTGCTCATCCGGTGTGCCCTGAGGACGAGATATGTGCAGCTCCTATCGGGATTTGTCGGCACATCTGGGTGGCTTTGCTGGACTTGTTTTACCATTGTCGAGGATGTCTTGTAACCGGGATGTCGAGCCTGGTCGGATTGTCTTGGGAGAAGGAATATCCTTCGTTGACCGTGAGAGCTTGTGATGGGCTAAGTTGGGACACCCCTGCAGGGATTTGAACTTTCGAAAGCCGTGCCCGCGGTTATGGGCAGATGGGAATTTGTTAATGTCCGGTTGTAGAAAACCTGAAGTTGACCTTAATTAAAATACATCAACCGCGTGTGTAACCATGATGGTCTCTTCTCGGCGGGGTCCGGGAAGTGAACACGGTGTTGGAGTTATGTTTGACGTAGATTGTTTTAGGATCACTTCTTGATCATAGTTGTTAGACCGTGCTTTTGCCTTCTCTTCTCGCTCTTATTTGTGTATGTTAGCCACCAAATATGCTAGTCACTTGCTGCAGCTCTACCTCATACCTTTTACCTTACCCATAAGCTTAAATAGTCTTGATCGCGAGGGTGTGAGATTGCTGAGTCCCCGTGACTCACAGATACTTCCAAAACCAGTTTGCAGGTGCCGATGAATTCGTGCAGGTGACGCAACCGAGCTCAAGGAGGAGCTCGATGAAGATCTCGTTCATTGTGTTGTTTCGTTTCAGTTGATCAATAGTGGAGCCCAGTTGGGACGATCGGGGATCTGTGTAGCATGTGGGGTAGTCTTCTTTAATTTTGGTTCCGTAGTCGGACCTTGATTGTATCTGGTTGATGTAATGCTTTATTCATGTATTGTGTGAAGTGGCGATTGTAAGCCAACTATGTATCTCTTTCCCTTATGTATTACATGGGTTGTGTGAAGATTACCTCACTTGCGACATTGCTTTCAATGCGGTTATGCCTCTAAGTCGTGCTTCGACACGTGGGAGATATAGCCGCATCGAGGGCGTTACAAAAGATGAGAACTCCAGGCGGCCAGACTTTAGCCGTTTTTGTGCCACGCGAAGATGATATGCTGGCTTGACAGTGAAAACGCCGTTTTTTGTGTAATTCCATGCCAGAAAGTCCTCAACCAGCGACCCTCGCACGTGAATCTGCAAAATTTCATGAGCTTCATCTAGTGGGAACATGTCATGTACCTTCACTAGATCCCAGGACATACCATGTGAATTCATCAAGTCACAAATTCGGTCCCATGTATGTAAATGTGTCCCAGTGGCCTTAGACTACCCTTCCGAGGGATCCAATAGTCATGATGGATTCGGATTTGGGAGACATCCCCTATGCGCCAAATAAGCCCATCCAATAACAAGTTTCGACCATGCAATATGCTTCTGAACGTGAAGGACCCTCTCCTGGGACAGGTAGCATGAATAATGGACCCCTCGGCGATATACCTGGCCTTGAGAACCCTTGCACATAGCGATGAAGGGACTTGCAGGATCCGCCATGCTTGTTTTGCCAACAGAGCTTGGTTGAACGCCTCTGGATCTTGGAATCCAAGACCACCTTCATGTTTCCTCTTGTCCCACGCAATCCAGTGAACCTTTTTTTCACCATTATCTCACCCCACCAGAAGTTTGAGGAAATAGAAGACAAGTTCCAGCACATTTTCTTTGTGAGTTGAAAACAACTCATAGTGAAGGTCGGAGTAGATTGGAGTCCCAACTTAATAAGTACCTCTCTCGCAGTCTTGGATAGTCCTTGTCCCTTCCATCCTGCTACCTTTCCCCTAGCACTTTCACGCACATACTTGAAAGTTCCATCTTTGGATTTCCCCACAATCATGGGTAAACCCAAGTACCCCTCGCTCAACGCCTCCGATGACATGCCAATAGCCTGCTTGAGCGTTTCTTTGTCCTCATCAGTGCTTCCCTTCCCAAAGAATATGGATGATTTCTGCAAATTCACTCTCTGCCACGACGCCACCTCATAGACCCGCAAAATAGTCCATAAAGATTGAAAGTTGGATTGGGACCCCTCCAAGAAGACTATACACCTTTGATGTTATTTTTCAATTGGGCATTTTTTAACAACGCTGAAAAACCCTCCACACAAAAAAGAAACAAATATGGAGATAGCGGGTCCCCTTGTCGTAGTCCTCTAGATGGCAGAAACCTATGTGAAAGTGCCCCATCTAATTTAACTGAGAAGCTCACCGTCGTGACACACCTCATGACCATCTCCATCTAGTGAGCAGAGAATCCAAATTTATCCATCACTTGTTCAAGAAAAACCCACTCGACCCTGTTGTACGCTTCATCATATCTAATTTAATTACACAAAGTGGTTTCTTCCTCTTCCTTTTCCTGATGGCATGTACACACTCATATGCCACTAATACATTGTCTGTGATTAGCCTCATGGAAACAAAGGCACTCTGCTCTTCCGAGATGAAAGACGGCAGCACCACTTTAAGTTTGTTCACCAAAGTCTTGGCTGCTATTTTGTATAGGACATTGCATAGACTTATATGATGAAATTGTGTGAGTAACTCCGGTGAGTTCACCTTTAGGATCATGACAATAATAGTGTCATTGAAACCATTTGGCTCCACCCCCCCTGCCAGAAAATCACGACTGGCCACACATGCATCTTCCTTTACCAACAACGTCGTTGATAAAACATCATCGGGAAACCACCGGTCCTGGTGCTTTGGTTGGACCCATCTGAAACAAAGCTTTCTCTATTTCCTCATTAGTGAAAGGAGCCGTGAGGCGACAATTCATCTCCGCAGTAACCACCTGGTCGATATGTCACAGTAATTTGTGCCCTTCCTGGGAGCCCTCTGAAGTGAACAAATGAGCATACAAATTTGCTGCCATAGTACGCATACCATCATCATCAGTGCACTCGGACCTATCCTCTCTACATAAAGCCTTAACAATATTTTTACGTTTCCTGTGTGACAGAGGCTCTGTTCTGAAAATACTAAGTATTCTGATCCCCATGCTGTAGCCAGTCTACCCTTGACCACTGCCTATAATATATTTCTCCCCGTTCATATAGCTCATGCAATTGGTCTTCTATGTCCTTAATCTCCTGGAGGTATCCCGTATGAGCCGCTCTGTCCTTTGCATCCGCTAATTTCCCCTTAAGATGGCTAATATGCCGCTTAATAGACCCAAAGACGTCTCTGCTCCATACATGCATGGCTCGGGACAAGTGCTCCAGCATACTGCATGCAGCACCCATCTCCGCCTCCTCCAGATTGGCCGCATGGGCTGCACCCCATGCACTGGCCACCATCTCATCGTACTCTGCATGTTTTGCCCACAATGCTTCATAGACAAAAGGCCGTTACGCTCACCTAGTGCCTGTGGCCAGTGCCGACAAGACTTTGACTACAAGATCTTTGTGGTCTGATTCCTCAGTCATAATGTGTTGCACTTCTGTTGGTGGAAACAACTGCATGAACGCGGCCTTACATGTGGCTCTACCTAGTCTCACATGGATGTTCTCAGCGTCCTCCCATTTGTTGTCCCATGTAAATGGGTATCTGATATGTCTCCAATGTATCTACTTTTCCTAACGCTTTTCCTCTTGTTTTGGACTCTAACTTGCATGATTTGAATGAAACTAACCCCGGACTGACGCCGTTTTCAGCAGAACTACCATGGTATTGTTTTTGTGCAGAAATAAAAGTTCTCGGAATGGAACAAAACTTTGCGGGGAACTTTTATACAATAAACAAGAATTTCTGGAGGCAATACCCACTGGAGGGGGGCACCTGGGTGGGCACAACCCACTAGGGGGCGCCCCCTCCTGGCACGCCCAGGTGGGTTGTCCCCACCTGGTGGCCCCGCAGACCCTGAAACCGCCGCTATAAAATCCTATTTTTCTAGAAAAAAATCAGGGAGAAAGAATTATCGTGATCCACGAGACGGAGCCGTCGTCACCTCCTGTTCTTCATCGAGAGGCCAGATTCGGAGTTCGTTTGGGGCTCTGGAGAGGGGGATCTTCGTTCTTCGTCATCACCAACCCTTCTCCGTCACCAATTGCACGATGCTCCCCACCGGGAGTGAGTAATTCCTTCATAGGCTCGCTGGTCTGTGAGGAGTTGGATGATATTCATCATATAATCAAGTGAGTTTTGTTATGGCTTGATCCCTAGTATCCACTATGTTGTAAGATTGATGTTGCAATGACTTTGCCATGCTTATTTCTTGTCACTTTGGGCCCGGGTGCCATGATTTCAGATCTGAACCCTTCATGTTATCACCATTATTTCCATGTTCTAGATCCGATCTTGTAAGTTATAGTCACCTACTACGTGTGTGCTACCTCTTAAGCATTGCGTTGGTTTTCCCCGAAGAGGAAGGGATGATGCAGCAAAGTAGCGTAAGTATTTCCCTCAGTTTTTGAGAACCAAGGTATCAATCCAGTAGGAGGCTATGCGCGAGTCCCTCGTACCTGCACAAAACAAATAAATCCTCGCAACCAACACAGATAGGGGTTGTCAATCCCTATAAGGCCACTTACGAGAGTGAGATCTGATAGATATGATAAGTTAATAGTTTTGGTATTTTTATGATAAAAGATGCAAAGTAAAATAAAGGCAAAGTAAATAGCAAAGGAAATAACTAAGTAGTAGGAGATCAATATGATAAAGATAGACCCGGGGGCCATAGGTTTCACTAGTGGCTTCTCTCGACAGCATAAGTATTCTACGGTGGGTGAACAAATTACTGTTGAGCAATTGACAGAATTGAGCATAGTTATAAGAATATCTAGGTATGATCATGTACATAGGCATCACGTCCGAGACAAGTAGACCGACTCCTGCCTGCATCTACTGCTATTACTCCACTCATCGACCGCTATCCAGCAAGCATCTAGAGTATTAAGTTAAAAACAGAGTAACGCCTTAAGCAACATGACATGATGTAGAGGGATAGACTCATGCAATATGAAGAAAACCCCATCTTTATCCTCGATGGCAACATTACAATACGTGCCTTGCTGCCCTTACTGTCACTGGGAAATGACACCGCAAGATTGAACCCAAAGCTAAGCACTTCTCCCATTGCAAAAAAGATCAATCTAGTAGGCCAAACCAAGCTGATAATTCAAAGAGACATGCAAAGATAACCAATCATACATAAAAGAATTCAAAGATTCAAATATTATTCATAGATAGACTTGATCATAAATCCACAATTCATCGGTCTCAACAAACACACCGGAAAAACAAGATTACATCGAATAGTTCTCCACAAGAGAGGGGGAGAACGTTGTATTGAGATCCAAAAAGAGAGAAGAAGCCATCTAGCTACTAATTATGGACCCGTAGGTCTGAGGTAAACTACTCACACTTCATCGGAGAGGCTGTGGTGTTGATGTAGAAGCCCTCCGTGATCGATGCCCCCTCCGGCGGAGCTCCGGAACAGGCCCCAAGATGGTCTCGTGGATACAGAAAGTTACGGCGGTGGAATTAGGGTTTTGGCTCCATATCTGATCGTTTGGGGGTATGTGGATATATATAGGAGGAAGGAGTACGTCGGTGGAGCAACAGGGGGCCCACGAGGGGGAGGGCGCGCCTAGGGTAGGTAGGCGCGCCCCTACCTCGTGGCCTCCTGTTTCTTTTCTTGACGTAGGGTCCAAGTCTCTCTGGTCTTATTCGTTGAGAAAATCACGTTCCCGAAGGTTTCATTTCGTTTGGACTCCGTTTGATATTCCTTTTCTTCGAAACCCTAAAACAGGCAAAAAACAACAATTCTGGGCTGGGCCTCCGGTTAATAGGTTAGTCCCAAAAATAATATAAAAGTGGATAATAAAGCCCAATAATGTCCAAAACAATAGATAATATAGCATGGAGCAATCAAAAATTATAGATACGTTGGAGACGTATCATGCATCCCCAAGCTTAATTCCTGCTCGTCCTCGAGTAGGTAAATGATAAAAACAGAATTTTTGATGCGGAGTGCTACTTGGCATAATTTTAATGTAATTCTTCTTAATTGTGGTATGAATATTCAGATTGACATAAAAATAATAATACTTCAAGCATACTAACAAAGCAATTATGTCTTCTCAAAATAACATGGCTAAATAAAGTTATCCCTACAAAATCATATAATCTGGCTATGCTCTATCTTCACCAGACAAAAAATTTAAATCATGCACAACCCCGATGACAAGCCAAGCAATTGTTTCATACTTTTGACATTCTCAAAAGTTTTTCAATTTTCACGCAATACATGAGCGTGAGCCATGGATATAGCACTATAGGTGGAATAGAGTGGTGGTTGTGGAGAAGACAAAAAAGGGAGAAGATAGTCTCACATCAACTAGGCGTATCAACGGGCAATGGAGATGCCCATCAATAGATATCAATGTGAGTGAGTAGGGATTGCCATGCAACGGATGCACTAGAGCTATAAGTATATGAAAGATCAAAAAGAAACTAAGTGGGTGTGCATCCAACTTGCTTGCTCATGAAGACCTAGGGCAATTTGAGGAAGCCCATCATTGGAATATACAAGCCAAGTTATATAATGAAAGATTCCCACTAGTATATGAAAGTGATAACATGAGAGACTCTCTACTATGAAGATCATGGTGCTACTTTGAAGCACAAGTGTGGTAAAATGATAGTAACATTGTCCCTTCTCTCTTTTTCTCTCATTTTTTATTTGGGCCTTTTATCTTTTTTATGGCCTCTTTTATTTCTCTCTTTTTTTATTTTTCGTCCGGATTCTCATCCCGACTTGTGAGGGAATCATAGTCTCCATCATCCTTTCCTCACTGGGACAATGCTCTAATAATGATGATCATCACACTTATATTTTTCTTACAACTCAACAATTACAACTCGATACTTAGAACAAAATATGACTCTATATGAATGCCTCCGGCGGTGTACCAGGATATGCAATGACTCATGAGTGACATGTATGAAAGAATTATGAATGGTGGATTTGCCACAAATACGATGTCAACTACATGATCATGCTAAGCAATATGACAGTGATTGAGTGTGTCATAATAAACGGAACGGTGGAAAGTTGCACGGCAATATATCTCGAATGGCTATGAAAATGCCATAATAGGTAGGTATGGTGGCTATTTTGAGGAAGGTATATGGTGGGTGTATACCGGCGAAAGGTGCGCGGTATTAGAGAGGCTAGCAAAGGTGGAAGGGTGAGAGTGCGTATAATCCATGGACTCAACATTAGTCATAAAGAACTCATATACTTATTGCAAAAATATACAAGTTATCAAATCAAAGTATTACGCGCATGCTCCTAGGGGGATAGATTGGTAGGAAAAGACCATCGCTCGTCCCCGACCGCCACTCATAAGGAAGGCAATCAAAAAATAAATCATGCTCCGACTTCATCACATAACGGTTCACCATACGTGCATGCTACGGGAATCACAAACTTCAACACAAGCATTTCTCAAATTCACAACTACTCAACTAGCACAACTCTAATATCACCATCTTTATATCTCAAAACAATTATCAAGTATCAAACTTATCATAGTATTCAACCCACTCATAAGAAAGTTTTTATTATTAATCTTGTATACCAAGCATATTAGGATTGTAAGCAAATTACCATGCTATTTTAAGACTCTCAAAATAATCTAAGTGAAGCATGAGAGATCAATAGTTTCTATAAAACAAATCCACCACCGTGCTCTAAAAGATATAAGTGAAGTACTAGAGCAAAATTATATAACTCAAAAGATATAAGCGAAGCACATAGAGTATTCTAACAAATTCTAAATCATGTATGGCTCTCTCAAAAGGTGTGTACAGCAAGGATGATTGTGGTAAACTAACAAATAAATATTCAAATAATACAATACGCTCCAAGCAAAACACATATCATGTGGCGAATAAAAATATAGCTCCAAGTAAAGTTACCGATAGAAGTAGACGAAAGAGGGGATGCCTTCCGGGGCATCCCCAAGCTTTGGCTTTTAGCTATCCTTAGATTATCTTGGGGGTGCCATGGGAATCCCCAAGATTAGGCTCTTGCCACTCCTTGTTCCATAATCCATCAAATCTTTACCCAAAACTTGAAAACTTCACAACACAAAACTTGAAGTAGAAAATCTCGTGAGCTCCGTTAGCAAAAGAAAACAAAAGTCCACTTCAAGGTACTGTAATGAACTCATTATTTATTTATATTGGTGTTATACCTACTGTATTCCAACTTCTCTATGGTTTATAAACTATTTTACTAGTGATAGATTCATAAAAATAAGCAAACAACACACGAAAAACAGAATCTGTCAAAAACAGAACAGTCTGTAGTAATCTGTAGCTAGCGCAAGATCTGGAACCCCAAAAATTCTAAAATAAATTGCTGGACGTGAGGAATTTATCTATTAATCATCTGCAAAAAAATTTAACTAAATAGCACTTTCCAAATAAAAATGGCAGTAGTTCTCGTGAGCGCTAAAGTTTCTGTTTTTTACAGCAAGTTCAACAAGACTTTCCCCAAGTCTTCCCAACGGTTCTACTTGGCACAAACACTAATTAAACACAAAAAACACAACCAAAACAGAGGCTAGATAAATTATTTATTATTAAACAGGAGCAAAAATCAAGGAATAAAAATAAAATTGGGTTGTCTCCCAACAAGCGCTATCGTTTAACGCCCCTAGCTAGGCATAACAAGCAATAATAGATCTAGGTATTGCCATCTTTGGTAGGAAATTCTTCAATGAGGCATCTACCATCTTTAGGAATTTCTTTACTTTTATTAATTATCAAACTTTTAGGCACAAGATCGAAAAATTCATTCATAACAAATGGTTCCTTAATGATAGCAAAAAGATTGGGATGAATACTTATAGATTTGAGATCTGCATCCTTACTAGCGGATTCACCCTTATTTTTAGGAACGTACATAAGCTTGGCAACTTTAGTGGAAGGACTTGGAGTGTTCTTTACGGAAGAAAAAGTGGTTCCCAATTTAGTAATAATATTCTCAAGTTTATCGATCCTAACGGAATCGTGATTTATTTTCTCAATAACTATGGGTTCCTTTTCTTTAATATCTTTCAAAGTAACTCCTACTTTAGATCCATATTGAGAGATTCGGCTGTGGTTCTTTTTATCCAAAATTTCAATTAATTCTACGGTAGCAACCTTATTTTCAATAATTTCAAGCCTTTGCATTACATGCTCCAAAGTTAATATAGTTCCATTAACCAAGAGAGGGGGTGAGCCAAATAAATCTAACATACCATTATAAGAATCAAAAGTATGGATACCCAAAAAGTTCCCTCCGATAATTATCAAGAACATAACGGTGCCAAGGAGTAATGCCTACATAAAAATTTCGAAGGAGAACGGAAGTGGATTGCTTCCTAGTAGATCTATTTTGAGCATTGCAAATTCTATACCAAGCATCTTTTAGATTTTCTCCCTCTCTTTGCTTAAAATTTAGAATTTCATTCTCGGGAGACAACGGAGAAGATAGGGGACTAGCCATAACGACAAGCAAACAAACTAACACACAAGCAAACAGAAAGCAAGCGGGCAAAAAGAGGCAAATAGAGAGGGAGGATAAAGAGAGAGGGCGAATAAAACGGCAAGGGTGAAGTGGGGGGAGAGGAAAACGAGAGGCAAATGGCAAATAATGTAATGCAGGAGATAAGGGTATATCATGGGTACTTGGTATGTTGACTTTTGTGTAGACCTCCCTGGCAACGGCGCCAGAAATCCTTCTTGCTACCTCTTGAGCACTGCGTTGGTTTTCCCCGAAGAGGAAGGGATGATGCAGCAAAGTAGTGTAAGTATTTCCCTCAGTTTTTGAGAACCAAGGTATCAATCCAGTAGGAGGCTATGCGCGAGTCCCTCGTACCTGCACAAAACAAATAAATCCTCGCAACCAACGCAGATAGGGGTTGTCAATCCCTATAAGGCCACTTACGAGAGTGAGATCTGATAGATATGATAAGTTAATAGTTTTGGTATTTTTATGATAAAAGATGCAAAGTAAAATAAAGGCAAAGTAAATAGCAAAGGAAATAACTAAGTAGTAGGAGATCAATATGATAAAGATAGACCCGGGGGCCATAGGTTTCACTAATGGCTTCTCTCGACAGCATAAGTATTCTACGGTGGGTGAACAAATTACTGTTGAGCAATTGACAGAATTGAGCATAGTTATAAGAATATCTAGGTATGATCATGTACATAGGCATCACGTCCGAGACAAGTAGACCGACTCCTGCCTGCATCTACTGCTATTACTCCACTCATCGACCGCTATCCAGCAAGCATCTAGAGTATTAAGTTAAAAACAGAGTAACGCCTTAAGCAACATGACATGATGTAGAGGGATAGACTCATGCAATATGAAGAAAATTCTATCTTGTTATCCTTGATGGCAACAATACAATACGTGCCTTGCTGCCCTTACTGTCACTGGGAAAGGACACCGCAAGATTGAACCCAAAGCTAAGCACGTCTCCCATTGCAAGAAAGATCAATCTAGTAGGCCAAACCAAACTGATAATTCGAAGAGACTTGCAAAGATAACCAATCATACATAAAAGAATTCAAAGATTCAAATATTATTCATAGATAGACATGATCATAAACCCACAATTCATCGGTCTCAATAAACACACCACAAAAAGAAGATTACATCGAATAGTTCTCCACAAGAGAGGGGGAGAACGTTGTATTGAGATCCAAAAAGAGAGAAGAAGCCATCTAGCTACTAACTATGGACCCGTAGGTTTGAGGTGAACCACTCACACTTCATCGGAGAGGCTATGGTGTTGATGTAGAAGCCTTCCGTGATCGATGCCCCCTCCGGCGGAGCTCCGGAATAGGCCCCAAGATGGGATCTCATGGATACAGAAAGTTACGGCGATGGAATTAGGGTTTTGGCTCCGTATCTGATCGTTTGGGGGTACGTGGATATATATAGGAGGAAGGAGTACGTCGGTGGAGCAACAGGGGCCCCACGAGGGTGGAGGGCGCGCCTAGGGTAGGCAGGCGCGCCCCCTACCTCATGGCCTCCTGTTTATTTTCTTGACATAGGGTCCAAGTCTCTCTGGTCTTATTCGTTGAGAAAATCATGTTCCCGAAGGTTTCATTCCGTTTGGACTCTGTTTGATATTCCTTTTCTTCGAAACCCTAAAACAGGCAAAAACAACAATTCTGGGCTGGGCTTCCGGTTAATAGGTTAGTCCCAAAAATAATATTAAAGTGGATAATAAAGCCCATAATGTCCAAAACAGTAGATAATATAGCATGGAGCAATCAAAAATTATAGATACGTTGGAGACGTATCAGTGTGATGATCCGGCAACCCCGAAGTGACAATAGTTGGGACCACTCCCGGTGATGACCGTAGTTTGAAGAGTTCATGTATTCATCATGTGTTAATGCTTTGTTTCGGTTCTATATTAAAAGGAGGCCTGAATATCCCTTAGTTTCCAATAGGACCCCGCTGCCACGGGAGGGTAGGACAAAAGATGTCAGGCAAGTTCTTTCCATAAGCACGTATGACTATTTACGGAATACATGCCTACATTGTATTGATGAACTGGAGCTAGTGCCATATCGTCCTAGGTTATAACTGTCTCATGATGAATATCACCCAACAAGTCACCGATCCAATGCCTACAAATTTATCCTATATTGTTCTTGCTAAGTTACTACTGCTATCGTCACTGTTGCACTCATTACAAAACTACTGCTATCACTGTTATCGTTACTGTTACTGCTATCACTATTATCAAAAGTATCATATTACTTTGCTACCAATCATGTTGCCACAAATAATTAATCTCCAGGTGTGGTTGAATTGACAACTCAGCTGCTAATACCTTCAAATATTCTTTGGCTCCCCTTGTGTCGAATCTATAAATTTGGGTTGAATACTCTACCCTCGAAAACTGTTGCGATCCCCTATACTTGCGGGTTATCAAGACCTTTTTCTAGCGCCGTTGTCGGGGAGCATAGCTATATTTGTTGAGTCACTTGGTATTATTATCAATTTATCACTATGAAGAATCTGAAGGATGCTAAGACTAAGATTTTCCCCTCAAAGACGAGGGGAGGTAAGGAACTGCCATCCAGTTCTGCTTTAGATTCACCTTCTGTTATAAGTAAACTTGCAACACCACCACATGCTATCAATTCTGATATGTCTCAAGTTATTGATGATGCTACTTCTGCTATGGATAATGCTTATGATGATGCTAGTACCTTGCTTGATAATGATGATGTGCCACTTGGTGAATTTCATGATAAACAAATTGCTAGAGCAATACAACATGATGTTGTTGAATCTGATGATGAGCTTGAAACTGAATCTCCTGAAACACCTGCTAGAATTAGCCTTCCTAGATATGAATTTCCTAAGGTCCCAGAAGGTTTTGTTATGAATGAGGAGACAACTAGAGATATTCTTGCTTGTAAGGATAGAGATAATCTAGAGAAATTACTATGCAAGTATAAAGAAAAATCTCTGAATGCTAGAATGAAATATGATCATAAGTTTGCTACTTCACCTATCTTTATTGATGATAAGGATTATGAATTCTATGTCGACCCAGAGTTAATTACTTTGGTTGAATCTGATCATTTCCATGGTTATGAAACTGAAACTGTTGTGGCACATCTTACTAAGTTGAATGACATAGCCACCCTTTTTACTCATGATGAGAAAACTCGCTATTACTTTATTCTCAAATTATTTCCTTTCTCATTAAAGGGTGATGCTAAAGCTTGGTACAATACTCTTGCTCCTGGTTGTGTGCGTAGTCCCCAGGATATGATTTATTACTTCTCTGAAAAATAGTTCCCTGCTCACAAGAAACAAGCTGCTATACAGGAAATATTTAACTTTGTTCAAACTAAAGAAGAGAGTCTCCCACAATATTGGGGGGGGGGGCTTTTCCAGTTACTTAATGCTTTGCCTGATCATCCTCTTAAGAAGAATGAAATACTTGATATCTTCTATAATGGACTAACCGATGCTTCTAGGGATTTCCTAGATAGTTGTGCTGGTTGTATTTTCAGGGAATGAACTGTTGGGCAAGCTGAAGAATTATTGAATAACATATTGAATTTTTTTGATGATTGGGCTCTTCCTGAACCACCGCCTAAACCCACTCTGAAGAAGAGGGGTATATTATATCTCAGTCCTGAAGATATGCAAGAGGCAAAGAAATCTATGTAGGAAAAAGGTATTGAAGCTGAGGATGTTAAAAATTTACGTCCTATTGTAGAAATACATGGGCTTAATACACCACCATTGCCTAAGGTGGTAGAGGTAAATTCTCTAATGAAGTTCAATGATAATGAAAATCCTCACAATATGCACCCTAGTCAATGCCTTTATGAGTTTGAAAACTACATTAGAAAACACGATCACTTCAATGCAAATGTTATGAAACAATTGAAATACAATTCTGATATGATTGCTTGCTTGAGTGACTTATTATTTAGAATCTCAAATGATGTTAGATGTGTTGGAAAGCATGCTTCTATGGTTCAAACTCAATTAGAACAAGTTGCCAAATCTCAAAGAGAGTTATTTGATGAAATGAATAATAATAAACATGACTTTGTGCTACCTCTTGAGCACTGCGTTGGTTTTCCCTTGAAGAGGACAGGGTGATGCAACAAAGTAGCATAAGTATCTCCCTCGGTTTTTGAGAACCAAGGTATCAATCCAGTAGGAGGCTACGCGCGAGTCCCTCGCACCTACACAAACAAATAAATCCTCGCAACCAACACGATAAGGGGTTGTCAATCCCTACACGGTCACTTACGAGAGTAAGATCTGATAGATATGATAAGATAATATTTTTTGGTATTTTTATGATAAAGATGCAAAGTAAAATAAAAGCAAAGTAAAAAGCAAAGGAAATAACTAAGTGTTGGAAGATTAATATGATGAAGATAAACCCCGGGGCCATAGGTTTCACTAGTGGCTTCTCTCAACACTACAGGAAACAGGTAATTCGCCGTCTGTGGATCACAGACGGCAAAGACCTAATTCCAGACGGCAATGACTTTGCTGTCAGGAAGCATATGGCAAGGTCAGACGGCAAAGATAAATCGGCAAAGAATACTTTGCCGTCTACTGTTTGTCGAGATGACGGCAAAGAGTTTGTCGTCTGTCAATATGGTTTGCCATCAGCAGACTAGCTAGACGGCAAAATATGCCAACAGACGGAGCGGTCGCGTTGACGGATGGCGTCAAGTACTTTGCTGTCAGTTATGCTATGTCTTTGCTGTCTTCCTTGTATGCCCAGACGGCAAAGCAAAGATTTTTTTTAATAAAAAAAATCTAATCTGTACACAATATCCATACACAATGCACATGTGGACTGAAGAAACGTACGCGGTGAAGGAAACATATGAACAAGGAACTGCTTAAGTGCTTATACATATGCGATGGTTACACTTTACATGAAGGACCTCCACATAGAAAAACAATAAATGAGTCCTTCTTTCTTGCAAGAAGAACCTTACAAAAAATTGTAAAACAGCAATCGAGTCTTCGTCTTCTCTTGGGCAAGGCAGGGCCGGCGGTGTGGCTGGGTGCGGCGGTGCTGACATGGCGAGGCAGGGAGGTCCGGCGGGGTCATGGGCATCAGATCCGGCGATGGCTTCTCGACCTCGACCGGATCTGCAGGGTCATGCGCGATGTTAGGAGCTCGGGCGGCGGCAGCGTGAAGGACCTCCATGGCCAGCTCCTGCGGAAGAAAGAACTTTGTGTGAGAGGGAAATAAATGAGGAAAGGGAGAAGAGCTCAGGCCGCGGTGTATGGTGGCCGGCCGGTGGGAGTCCGTGGTCGAGGGCGGCGGACGCGGACGGACGCTTCTAGTGGAGGTGGCGACAGGAGGCCGGCGCGGCGGAGGCAAGGGGAGACGGGCCGACCGCGCCTGGGCGACGGGGCACCCGGCCGGCACAGTGGAGGCGATGGGTGACAGGCCGGCGCACCGGAGGCGACTGGAGGCGGGGCCGACCGCGCTGGACGGGCACCGGGCCGGCACAGCGGAGCCGACGGGCGATGGAGGGGCCGGTTGGACCGGAAGCGACTGGAGGCGGAGCCAGCCACGCCGGTGGCGAGTAGAGGCGGGGCCGCTACCTCCCTACTCGCCTGCGCCGGCCATGGATGTGTGCTAGATGTGTTGTGTGATGTGTAGTGTGCGTGGGTGGGTGGGGTGGGACGTGTAGTGGGTGTGTGGTGTGTAGTGTGCGTGGGTGGGTGGGGTGGGGTGTGGGTTAGTGGGTGGGTGGGCCTGGCTAGGTAGTGCGTGTGTCAGGATGGGTAGGTGGGGCTGGTGGGTTTTGGATGGGCTGACACGTCATCGATCCGTGGGATCGATCCGCGTGATGTGCTTCTTCTTTGCCGTCTATGATTTTTATTACAGACGGCAAAGAGCATACTTTGCCGTTTGCAATAAAAAACACAGACGGCAAAGATCTTTGCCGTGTGTAATTTCTTATTACAGATGGCAAAGTGTATATTTTGCCGTCTGTAATAAAAAATGTAGACGGCAAACATGTTTGCTGTCAGTGTTTTTTATTGCAGACGGCAAAGTGAGCTCTTCGCCGTCTATGTTTTTTTCCATAGATGGCAAAGTATATTTTACCGTCAGTTTTTCTTTGCCGTCTATTGATGACGGCAAACCCTTTCTTTGCCGTCTTGCCCGACGAAAAGCTGACGACAAAGCTGCCTACTGACGGCAAATTAGCTGTTTCCCGTAGTGCAAGAGCAAAAGTATTTTACGATGGGTGAACAAATTACTGTTGAGCAATTGACAGAATTGAGCATAGTTATGAGAATATCTAGGTATGATCATGTATATAGGTATCACGTCCAAGACAAGTAGACCGACTCCTGCCTGCATCTACTACTATTACTCCACACATCGACCGCTATCTAGCATGCATCTAGAGTATTAAGTTCATAAGAACAGAGTAACGCCTTAAGCAAGATGACATGATGTAGAGGGATAAATTCATGCAATATGATAAAAACCCCATCTTGTTATCCCCGATGGCAACAATACAATACGTGCCTTGCTGCCCCTACTGTCACTGGGAAAGGACACCGCAAGATTGACCCCAAAGCTAAGCACTTCTCCCATTGCAAGAAAGATCAATCCAGTAGGCCAAACCAAACTGATAATTCGAAGAGACTTGCAAAGATAACCAATCATACATAAAAGAATTCAGAGAAGATTCAAATATTGTTCATAGATAAACTTGATCATAAACCCACAATTCATTAGTCTCAACAAACAGACCGCAAAAGAAGATTACATCGAATAGATCTCCACAAGAGAGGGGGAGAACTTTGTATTGGGATCCAAAAAGAGAGAAGAAGCCATCTAGCTAATAACTATGGACCCAAAGGTCTGAGGTAAACTACTCACACTTCATCGGAAGGGCTATGGTGTTGATGTAGAAGCCCTCTGTGATCGATGCCCCCTCTGGCGGAGCTCCGCAATAGGCCCCAAGATGGGATCTCGTGGATACATAAAGTTACAGCAGTGGAATTAGGGTTTTGGCTCCGTATTTGATCGTTTGGGGGTACGTAGGTATATATAGGAGGAAGGAGTACGTCGGTGGAGCAACAGGGGGCCCACGAGGGTGGAGGGCGCACCTGGGGGGGGGGGGGGTAGGCGCGCCCCTAACTCGTGGCTTCCCTGTTGGTTGCTTGACATAGGGGCCAAGTCTCCTGGATCTTGTTCATTCCAAAAATCACGTCCTGAAGGTTTCATTCCGTTTGGACACCGTTTGATATTCCTTTTCTTCGGAACCCTAAAATAGGCAAAAAAACAACAATTCTGGGCTGGGCCTCTAGTTAATAGGTTAGTCCCAAAAATAATATAAAACTAAATAATAAAGCCCAATAATGTCCAAAACAGAAGATAATATAGCATGGAGCAATCAAAAATTATAGATAAGTTGGAGACGTATCCATCATCCCCAAGCTTAATTCCTGCTCGTCCTCGAGTAGGTAAATGATAAAAACAGAATTTTTGATGTGGAATGCTACTAGGCATAATTTCAATGTAATTCTTCTTAATTGTGGCAGGAATATTCAGATCCGAAAGATTCAAGACAAAAGTTTAATATTGACATAGAAATAATAATACTTCAAGCATACTAACTAAGCAATTATGTCTTCTCAAAATAACATGGCCAAAGAAAGTTATCCCTACAAAATCATATAGTCTGGCTATGCTCCATCTTCACCACACAAAGTATTCAAATCATGCACAACCCCGATGACAAGCCAAGCAATTGTTTCATACTTTTAATGTTCTCAAACTTTTTTAATCTTCACGCAATACATGAGCGTGAGCCATGGACATATCACTATAGGTGGAATAGAATGGTGGTTGTGGAGAAGACAAAAAGGGAGAAGATTGTCTCACATCAACTAGGCGTATCAACGGGCTATGGAGATGCCCATCAATAGATATCAATGTGAATGAGTAGGGATTGCCATGCAACGGATGCACTAGAGCTATAAGTATATGAAAGCTCAAAAAGAAACTAAGTGGGTGTGCATCCAACTTGCTTGCTCATGAAGACCTAGGGCATTTTGAGGAAGCCTATCATTGGAATATACATGCCAAGTTCTATAATGAAAAATTCCCACTAGTATATTAAAGTGATAACATAGGAGACTCTCTATCATGAAGATCATGGTACTACTTTGAAGCACAAGTTTGGTAAAAGGATAGTAGCATTGTACCTTCTCTCTTTTTCTCTCATTTTTTTATTTGGGCCTTTTCTCCTTTTTTATGGCCTCTTTTTTTAGTCCGGAGTCTCATCCCGACTTGTGGGGGAATCATAGTCTCCATCATCCTTTCCTCACAGGGATAATGCTCTAATAATGATGATCATCACACTTTTATTTACTTACAACTCATGAATTACAACTCGATACTTAGAACAAGATATGACTCTATATAAATGCCTCAGGCGGGGTACCGGGATATGCATTGACTCATGAGTGACATGTATGAAAGAATTATGAACGGTGGCTTTGCCACAAATACAATGTGAACTACATGATCATGCAAAGCAATATGACAATGATGAAGTGTGTCATGATAAACGGAATGGTGGAAAGTTGCATGGCAATATATCTCGGAATGGCTATGGAAATGCCATAATAGGTAGGTATGGTGGCTGTTTTGAGGAAGGTATATGGTGGGTGTATGATACCGGCAAAAAGTGCGCGGTATTAGAGAGGCTAGCAATGGTGGAAGGAAGAAAAGTGTGTATAATCCGTGGACTCAACATTAGTCATAAAGAACTCACATACTTATTGCAAAAATCTATTAGTTATGGAAGAAAATTATTATGCGCATGCTCCTCGTGGGATAGATTGGTAGGAAAAGACCATCGCTCGTCCCCGACCGCCACTCATAAGGAAGACAATCAATAAATAAATCATGCTCCGACTTCATCACATAACGGTTCACCATACGTGCATGCTACGGGAATCACAAACTTCAACACAAGCATTTCTCAAATTCACAACTACTCAACTAGCACAACTCTAATATCACCATCTCCATATCTCAAAACAATTATCAAGTTTCAAACTTCTCATAGTATTCAACACACTCATAAGAAAATTTTATTTATTAATCTACCTAGCATGTTAGGATTATTTAAGCAAATTACCATGCTATTTAAGACTCTCAAAATAATCTAAGTTAAGCATGAGAGATCAATAGTTTCTATAAAACAAATGCACCGCGGTGCTCTAAAAGATATAAGTGAAGTACTAGGGCAAAACTACATAACTCAAAAGATATAAGTGAGGCACATAGAGTATTCTAATAATTTTGGAATCATGTGTGTCTCTCTCAAAATGTGTGTGCATCAAGGATGATTGTGGTAAACTAAAAAATAAAGACTCAAATCATACAAGACGCTCCAAGCAAAACACATATCATGTGGTGAATAAAAATATAGCTCCAAGTAAAGTTACCGATAGAAGTAGATGAAAGAGGGGATGCCTTCCGGGGCATCCCCAAGCTTTGGATTTTAGGTGTCCTTAGATTATCTTGGGGGTGAAATGGGAATCACCAAGCTTAGGTTCTTGCCACTCCTTGTTCCATAATCCATCAAATCTTTACCCAAAACTTGAAAACTTCACAACACAAAACTTAAAGCAGAAAATCTCGTGAGCTTTGTTAGCGAAAGAAAACAAAAGATCACTTCAAGGTACTGTAATGAACTCATTATTTATTTATATTGGTGTTAAAACTACTGTATTCCAACTTCTCTATGGTTTATAAACTATTTTACTAGCCATAGATTCATCAAAGTAAGCAAACAACACACGAAAAACAGAATCTGTCAAAAACAGAACAGTCTGTAGTAATATGTAGCTAGCATAAGATCTGGAACCCAAAGAATTCTAAACTAAATTTCTGGACGTGAGGAATTTATCTATTAATCATATTCAAAAATAATTAACTAAATAGCACTTTCCAAATAAAAATGGCAGCAGTTCTCGTGAGCGCTAAAGTTTCTGTTTTTTACAGCAAGATTAACAAGACTTTCCCCAAGTCTTCCTAACGGTTCTACTTGGCACAAACACTAATTAAACACAAAAAACACAACCAAAACAGATTCTATATAAATTATTTATTACTAAACAGGAGCAAAAATCAAGGAATACAAATAAAATTGGGTTGCCTCCCAACAAGCGCTATCGTTTAACGCCCCTAGCTAGGCATAAAAAGCAAGGATAGATCTAGGTATTACCATGTTTGGTAGGCAATCCATAAGTGGCTCTCATAATAGATTCATAAGGTAATTTAATTTTATTTCTAGGAAAGTGTTCCATGCCTTTTCTTAAAGGAAGTTGGAATATAATATTTCCTTCCTTCATATCAATAATTGCACCAATCGTTCTAAGGAAAGGTCTACCGAGAATAATAGGACATGAAGGATTGCAATCTATATCAAGAACGATAAAATCTACGGGCACATAATTTCTATTTGCAAAAATAATAACATCATTAATTCTTCCCATAGGTTTCTTAATAGTGGAATCCGCAAGGTGCAAGTTTAGAGAGCAATCATCAAAATCACGGAAACCTAGCAAATCACATAAAGTCTTTGGAATCGTGGAAACACTAGCACCCAAATCACACAAAGCATAGCATTCATGATCTTTAATTTTAATTTTAATAGTTGGTTCCCACTCATCATAAAGTTTTCTAGGGATAGAAACTTCCAACTCAAGTTTTTCTTCATAAGATTGCATCAAAGCATCAACGATATGTTTAGTAAAAGCTTTATTTTGACTATAAGCATGAGGACAATTTAGAACTGGTTGCAACAAGGAAATAAAATCTATCAAAGGGAAGCTATCATAATTAAATTCCTTGAAATCCAAAATAGTGGGTTCATTAATATTTAAAGTTTTGACTTCTTCAATCCCACTTTTAATAATTTTAGCATCAAGATCTAAAGACTCCGAATTTTTGGAACGCCTTCTAGGTAAGGGTGGATCATATTCAGTCCCATCATTATCAAGATTCATATTGCAAAACAAAGATTTAATAGGGGACACATCAATAACTTTTAGATCTTCATCTTTATTATCATGGAAACTAGAAGAACACACTCTTATAAAGGAATCTTTCTTAGCACGCATCCTAGCGGTTCTTTCTTTGCACTCATCAATGGAAATTCTCATGGCTTTGAGAGACTCATTGATATCATGCTTAGGTGGAATAGATCTAAGTTTCAAAGAATCAACATCAAGAGAAATTCTATCAACATTTCTAGCCAACTCATCAATCTTAAGCAATTTTTCTTCAATCAAAGCATTGAAATTCTTTTGCGAAGTAATAAATTCTTTAATATTAGATTCAAAATCGGATGGCATATTATTATAATTTCCATAATAATTGTTGTAGGAATTATCATAATTATTAGAGAGTTACTATGATACGGCCTAGGATTAAAGTTTCCTCTATACGCGTTGTTACCAAAATTATTCCTACCAACAAAATTCACATCCATAGATTCATTATTATTCTCAATCAAAGTAGACAAAGGCATATCATTAGGATCAGAAGAAACACTTTTATTAGCAAATAATTTCATAAGTTCATCCATCTTTCCACTCAAAACATTAATTTCTTCTATCGCATGCACTTTCTTATTAGTAGATCTTTCAGTGTGCCATTTAAAATAATTAACCATAATATTATCTAGGAGTTTAGTAGCTTCTCCTAAAGTGATTTCCATAAAAGTGCCTCCCGCGGCTGAATCTAAAAGATTTCTAGAAGCAAAATTCAATCCGGCATAAAAAATTTGTATAATCATCCACAAATTCAAACCATGTGTTGGGTAATACGTATCATTAATTTCATCCTCTCCCAAGCTTGTGCAACATGTTCATGATCAAGTTGCTTGAAATTCATAATATCGTTTCTAAGAGAGATGATCTTAGCGGGAGGAAAATACTTAGAGATAAAAGCATCTTTGCACTTATTCCAAGAATCAATACTATTTTTAGGCAAAGATGAAAACCAAGCTTTAGCATGATCTCTAAGCGAAAAAGGAAATAGCTTCAATTTAACAATATCATTGTCCACATATTTCTTCTTTTGCATATCACACAAATCAACGAAGCTATTTAGATGGGTAGCGACATCTTCACTAGGAAGGCCGAAAAACGGATCTTTCATGACAAG
This sequence comes from Triticum urartu, assembly GCF_056163025.1. Taxonomy (NCBI): domain Eukaryota; kingdom Viridiplantae; phylum Streptophyta; class Magnoliopsida; order Poales; family Poaceae; genus Triticum; species Triticum urartu. Next base: position 142,145,967 of record NC_141879.1, on the reverse strand, counting down.
ATTCAGCAAGGCAACATTAATTTCACAAGATTTAGCATCGGTAAGAGGAGCAATTGGAGTGCTAATAAAATCATTGTTGTTGGTATTGGTAAAGTCACACAATTTAGTGTTATCTTGAGCCATAGTGAAAAGCAAGCAATCCAACACACAAACAAACGAGGAATGGGGAAAAAAGTCAAATAGAGAAAGAGAGGGAGGATAGAGAGAGAGAGGGCGAATAAAACGGCAAGGGTGAAGTGGGGAGAGGAAAACGAGAGGCAAATGGCAAATAATGTAATGCGGGAGATAAGGGTTTGTGATGGGTACTTGGTGTGTTGACTTTTGCGTAGACCTCCCCAGCAACGGCGCCAGATATCCTTCTTGCTACCTCTTGAGCACTGCGTTGGTTTTCCCTTGAAGAGGAAAGAGTGATGCAGCAAAGTAGCTTAAGTATTTCCCTTAGTTTTTGAGAACCAAGGTATCAATCCAGTAGGAGGCTACGCGCGAGTCCCTCGAACCTACACAAACAAATAAATCCTCGCAACCAACGTGATAAGGGGTTGTCAATCCGTACACGGTCACTTACGAGAGTGAGATCTGATAGATATGATAAGATAATATTTTTTGGTATTTTTATGATAAAGATGCAAAGTAAAATAAAATCAAAGTAAAAAAACAAAGGAAATAACTAAGTGTTGGAAGATTAATATGATGAAGATAGACCCGGGGGCCATAGGTTTCACTAGTGGCTTCTCTCAAGAGCATAAGTATTTTACGGTGGGTGAACAAATTACTGTTGAGCAATTGACAGAATTGAGCATAGTTATGAGAATATCTAGGTATGATCATGTATATAGGTATCACGTCCAAGACAAGTAGACCGACTCCTGCTTGCATCTACTACTATTACTCCACACATCGACCGCTATCCAGCATGCATCTAGAGTATTAAGTTCATAAGAAGAGAGTAATGCCTTAAGCAAGATGACATGATGTAGAGGGATAAATTCATGCAATATGATAAAAAATTCATCTTGTTATCCTCGATGGCAACAATACAATACGTGCCTTGCTGCCCCTACTGTCACTGGGAAAGGACACCGCAAGATTGAACCCAAAGCTAAGCACGTCTCCCATTGCAAGAAAGATCAATCTAGTAGGCCAAACCAAACCGATAATTCGAAGAGACTTGCAAAGATAATCAATCATACATAAAAGAATTCAGAGAAGATTCAAATATTGTTCATAGATAAACTTGATCATAAACCCACAATTCATCGGTCTCAACAAACACACCGCAAAAGAAGATTACATCGAATAGATCTCCAAAAGAGAGGGGGAGAACTTTGTATTGAGATCCAAAAAGAGAGAAGAAGCCATCTAGCTAATAACTATGGACCCGAAGGTCTGAGGTAAACTACTCACACTTCATCGGAAGGGCTATGGTGTTGATGTAGAAGCCCTCCATGATCGATGCCCCCTCCGGCGGAGCTCTGGAACAGGCCCCAAGATGGGATCTCGTGGATACAAAAAGTTACGGCGGTGGAATTAGGGTTTTGGCTCTGTATTTGATCGTTTGGGGGTACGTAGGTATATATAGGAGGAAGGAGTACGTCGGTGGAGCAACAGGGGGCCCATGACGGTGGAGGGCGCGCCTGGAGGGGGGGGGTAGGCGCCCCTGCTACCTCTTGAGCACTGCGTTGGTTTTCCCCGAAGAGGAAGGGATGATGCAGCAAAGTAGCGTAAGTATTTCCCTCAGTTTTTGAGAACCAAGGTATCAATCCAGTAGGAATCTACGCGCGAGTCCCTCGCACCTGCACAAAACAAATAAATCCTCGCAACCAACGCAAATAGGGGTTGTCAATCCCTATAGGGCCACTTACGAGAGTGAGATCTGATAGATATGATAAGATAATATTTTTGGTATTTTTATGATAAAAGATGCAAAGTAAAATAAAGGCAAAGTAAATAGCAAAGGAAATAACTAAGTAGTAGGAGATCAATATGATAAAGATAGACCCGGGGGCCATAGGTTTCACTAGTGGCTTCTCTCAAGAGCATAGGTATTCTACGGTGGGTGAACAAATTACTGTTGAGCAATTGACAGAATTGAGCATAGTTATGAGAATATCTAGGTGTGATCATGTATATAGGCATCACGTCCGAGACAAGTAGACCGACTCCTGCCTGCATCTACTACTATTACTCCACTCATCGACCGCTATCCAGCATGCATCTAGAGTATTAAGTTAAAAAACAGAGTAACGCCTTAAGCAAGATGACATGATGTAGAGGGATAGACTCATGCAATATGAAGAAAACCCCATCTTGTTATCCTCGATGGCAACAATACAATACGTGCCTTGCTGCCCTTACTGTCACCGGGAAAGGACACCGCAAGATTGAACTCAAAGCTAAGCACTTCTCCCATTGCAAGAAAGATCAATCTAGTAGGCCAAACCAAACTGATAATTCGAAGAGACTTGCAAAGATAACCAATCATACATAAAAGAATTCAGAGAAGATTCAAATATTATTCATAGATAGACTTTATCATAAACCCACAATTCATCGGTCTCAACAAACACACCGCAAAAAGAAGATTACATCGAATAGATCTCCACAAGAGAGGGGGAGAACATTGTATTGAGATCCAAAAAGAGAGAAGAAGCCATCTAGCTACTAACTATGGACCCGTAGGTCTGAGGTGAACTACTCACACTTCATCAGAGGGGCTATGGTGTTGATGTAGAAGCCCTCCGTGATACCGGGATATGCAATGGACCAAGAGTGACATGTATGAAAGAATTATGAACGGTGGCTTTGCCACAAATACTATGTCAACTACATGATCCTGCTAAGCAATATGACAATGATGAATGTGTCATGATGAACGGAATGATGGAAAGTTGCATGGCAATATATCTCAGAATGGCTATGGAAATGCCATAATAGGTAGGTATGGTGGCTGTTTTGAGGAAGATATAAGGAGGTTTATGTGTGAAAGAGCATATCATATCACGGGGTTTGGATGCACCGGCGAAGTTTGCGCCAACTCTCAATGTGAGAAAGGGCAATGCACGGTACCGAAGAGGCTAGCAAGGATGGAAGAGTGAGAGTGCGTATAATCCATGGACTCAACATTAGTTATAAAGAACTCACATACTTATTGCAAAAATCTACAAGTCATCAAAAACCTCGGTACTACACGCATGCTCCTAGGGGGATAGATTGGTAGGAAAAGACCATCGCTGGTCCCCGACCGCCACTCATAAGGAAGACAATCAAATAACACCTCATGTTTCAAATTTGTTGCATAACGTTTACCATACGTGCGTGCTACGAGACTTGCAAACTTCAACACAAGCATTTCTCAATTTCACAACTACTCAATTAGCACGACTTTGATATTATTACCTCCATATCTCAAAACAATCATCAAGCATCAAACTTCTCTTAGTATTCAAAACACTCATAAGAAAATTTTACTAATCTTGAATACCTAGCATATTAGGATTTTAAGCAAATTACCATGCTATTAAGACTCTCAAAATAATCTAAGTGAAGCATGAGAGATCAATAGTTTCTATAAAACAAATCCACCACCTTGCTCTAAAAGATATAAGTGAAGTACTAGAGCAAAACTATATAACTCAAAAGATATAAGCGAAGCACATAGAGTATTCTAACAAATTCCAAATCATGTATGGCTCTCTCAAAAGGTGTGTACAACAATGATGATTGTGGTAAACTAACAAGCAAAGACTCAAATCATACAAGACGCTCCAAGCAAAACACATATCATGTGGCGAATAAAAATATAGCTCCAAGTAAAGTTACCGATAGAAGTAGACGAAAGAGGGGATGCCTTCCAGGGCATCCCCAAGCTTTGGCTTTTAGGTGTCCTTATATTATCTTGGGGGTGCCATGGGCATCCCCAAGCTTAGGCTCTTGCCACTCCTTGTTCCATAATCCATCAAATCTTTACCCAAAACTTGAAAACTTCACAACACAAAACTTAAAGTAGAAAATTGTGAGTTCCGTTAGCGAAAGAAAATAAAAGATCACTTCAAGGTACTGTAATGAACTCATTCTTTATTTATATTGGTGTTATACCTACTGTATTCCAACTTCTATATGGTTTATAAACTACTAGATGACCTGTCGCGCCATTTGGCGCGCGAGACAAATTTGAAGCAAGAACTAAAAGAGATTACTTTGCTTTTTTTGGTAATACTCTTTTGCGAAGTGTCGTGGATATGTATAAAAATATAATTTTCTCATTTGTAATGTATGAAACCGATAAAATTGACGCAAAAGCCCAACTGAATCGAAGAACAAAATGCAAATGTTTGGAGTTTGCAATTAGAAGATTCAAGTAGCTATATACGTAGGTGGCACAATAAAATGTACTAAAGACATAATAATATAGAGCATTGTGTCCAGGAGCACTTCTTAGTGATAGTGGCCACTTACATCATATACTCCCTCCGTCTGAGGTGATGAAACCTGCCTCCGCAGGTGATCCAATCCAAATCATGCTAGGCCGATGAACAAAAATGGCATGCAACATCACCTAACACACATCTGAGCTGAACATCAGTATTTCTTTGGTTCTCAAAAAGGGGACAATACCAGCAAAAATGGCTGATGATAGCTGCAAGCAAAGTAGTATGCATCAGCTGGGAGCAAAAACCACGGTTGCACTTCCATATTATTAACAACAACAAGGAATTGGAAACTCATTAACTTCAAGTATACCTGAAAAGAAAACACGTAGTTGAATCTCATTTCCTCACCTCCCAGAACATTGTAGTCCAAAAAAGGGAAGCACAATAAATAAAATAAATAGGAAAACAACATAGAAAGGTGTTGCCAAGCATCCAAGATCCAACTTTATGCCTACACATAATAAGAGATAATTGGATTTCTATTTACAGAAGTAAGCAATGACTACCCGTCCTCTGGTTTAGTAGTAACCCACTCTACTTACTTTGAAAAAACACAAAATTGTTGCATATTTGCCTTTTTCCTGAGACCATTTGTATTTGGGAAGCATTTAACCCGACCTAATCGGGAAGGAGCTGCAGTTATTCATTTCTGTACTTGCTAATTCATTCCAACATGCGTAATAGCCAATTAAACCAAATCATCCAAAAGATATGAGATAATTTCCTCCACTGTGGTTGTTCTATAATAAAGCCCATGATGTAAATACAAATAAAAGCATTCTGATCTCCTTCAATACCTAAATTGCAAAAAATTAATGGGACTACTCAACTTGTTATCTTTGACTGGAACTAAATTATAGAAAACTAAAATCACATGACTTGCATAGATTAATTCTCCCATGTCAGCCTTTTTGGATTTTCATCAAACAACCTGTAGACATAGAGAAACCAAATCAGCAAAAACAAAATGAGAAGCTCTGTGAGTAGGGGACTGGAAGAGAAGGTGAGGAATAAATCAGTAAGAAGAGAAGGGACCTGAAGTCGACCTGCAACCAAGCGAACGCTCGGCTGCTCCTGCTTCTCCTGTTGAGCACCTACAACAAGGAAGTCAATGGCGACACAACCATGTGAATACCACATAGAGTATGTACATGAATAATAGATACAACATAAGAAGATATGACAAGACCATGCTATGTATGCAGTTAAAAATAAGTGTTATGTTATCCGTCATTAAGTCCTAATATAATATCAGTATACTTGTATGTATGATATGCTAAATAAAAGTTACAGAGCTTGTTCCACTGAGTTGTGTTTCCGGGAATAAGTTAACTCCTTTGGTCCTTTGATATTTATCTACTGACAAATTGTATCGCTTCACATACAGTAAGTGAAAATGAAATGAGTAAGGGGTTTATGTATGACTCAGTGGCTTACCCCTGAGTTAACAAGTTGAGAGTGGATTCCTCAACTTGAGGGACTTGCTATCCTATCATCGACAACACACATGCATAAAAAATAAACAAAAAGCGTCCATGAGTGGCAAAGTGCAGGTAACAGCAGTGAATGTAGAGTAGGAGCAAAACCAAACCTCCTCCTAGGAGAAAAACCAAAACCAAACCTCTGGCCATCGAGAGGGCCAGGGAAGAGAGAGAGGGCACGAAGGGGATAGGGGGAGCACCTACGTGTGAAGGGGAGGTTGGTTTCGCCGACTTCCGCCCCTCCCGCTCCAGACCGGGAACCTGGGAGGAGGTCAGGAGAGGTCACCCCAAACAAGATCTAACCGGGTGCTACTGGGAATATGATCCCAACTGATCACTGAAAAGCTCAGCTCCAGATTAGGAGAACAAAGCAAATGCTCATTTTAATTTACTGAATAACTTTTAAAATTTCCCACGAGAAGATCCAAACAACCACATTATCAAATCAGTGTTAGAAATTTTTAGTGTACAGTCAGTGAATGTGCATACATGATTTATAATTTGCAGAAGCATATAACTTGATAACCATATTCTGATTACGAAAACATACCTACACCACAGGCTTCTTAAAATTGTATTAGTAAGAAACGACAGAGCAACATCTAGCTGTGCAGGGTTCTTAATCTGAAGCAACATAGGAAGGAATACTTCAGATCAATAACATAAGGAGAAACAAGCACTGAAACATAACTAACCCTTCGCTTGAGCTCCCAGAACAGAACAGATAATGCAAAATGTGTGTTAAAAGTGGACTGAAATATCAATAGGCGGGAAATATATACCTTCATCGAAATGTTATAGCTAATGGGAGCAGGATGATGGACGAGTGCATTTTTTGGGTATTTCGTGGAAACCTGTTTCATTCACGAATAAGTGCGCCAACATGAGCCACACGCATAAAACAAAAATCTCAAATGTAGCAGGGGAAATTGGTACAGGTGCGTATTGTACATAGAAGATTCATGAACAAGCATGGGAGCCACTTATTATATTTGTTGATTGTGCTAGCAAGGAGATCAGTTCCAAATTCCAACCTCTATTACCTGCTATTCCTAACAGAGTATTGATACGTCTCCAACGTATCTATAATTTTTGATTGCTCCATGATATATTATTTACTGTTTTGAATGTTTATGGGCTTTATTATACACTTTTATATCATTTTTGGGACTAACCTATTAACCCAGAGCCCAGTGCCAGTTTCTGTTTTTACCCTGTTTTAGGGTTTCGAAGAAAAGAAAAATCAAACGGAGTCCAATTGACCTGAAACTTCACGGAACTCATTTTTGGAAGGAAAGAAGCCCGGAAGACTTGGAGTGCACGTCGGGGGATCTGCGAGGAGGTCATGAGGCAGGGGGCGCGCCCACCCCCTGGGCGTGCCCTCCACCCCCGTGAGCCCCTCGTGGCCCCCCTGACGTACTTCTTCCACCTATATATCTCCATATACCCTAAAAACATCCGAGAGCACAATAGATCGGGAGTTCCGCCGCCAGAAGCCTCCGTAGCCACCGAAAGCCAATCTAGACCCGTTCCGGCACCCTGCCGGAGGGGGCAATCCCTCTCCGGTGGCCATCTTCATCATCTCGGTGCTCTCCATGATGAGGAGGGAGTAGTTCTCCCTTGGGGCTGAGGGTATGTACCAGTAGCTATGTGTTTGATCTCTTTCTCTCGTGTTCTTGAGGTGATACAATCTTGATGTATCGCGAGCTTTGCTATTATATTTGGATCCTATGATGTTTCTTCCCCCCTCTACTCTCTTTTAATGAATTGAGTTTCCCCTTTGAAGTTATCTTATCGGATTGAGTCTTTATAGATTTGAGAACACTTGATGTATGTCTTGCCGTGGATATCTGTGTTGACAATGGGATATCACGTGATTCACTTGATGTATGTTTTGGTGATCAACTTGCGGGTTCCGCCCATGAACCTATGCATAGGGGTTGGCACATGTTTTCGTCGTGATTCTCCGATAGGAACTTTGGGGCACTCTTTGAGGTACTTTGTGTTGGTTGAATAGATGAATCTGAGATTGTGTGATGCATATCGTATAATCATACCCACGGATACTTGAGGCGACATTGGAGTATCTAGGTGGGGTTTTGGTTGATTTGTGTCTTAAGGTGTTATTCTAGTACGAACTCTAGGGCTGTTTGTGACACTTATAGGAATAGCCCAACGGATTGATTGGAAAGAATAACTTTGAGGTGGTTTCGTACCCTACCATAATCTCTTCTTTCGTTCTCCGCTATTAGCGACTTTGGAGTGACTCTTTGTTGCATGTTGAGGGATAGTTTTATGATCCAATTATGTTAGTATTGTTGAGGGAACTTACACTAGCGAAAGTATGAACCCTAGGCCTTATTTCCACACATTGCAATACCGTTTACGCTCACTTTTATCACTTGTTACCTTGCTGTTTTTATAATTTCAGATTACGAATACCTTTATCTACTATCCATATACCACTTGTATCACCATCTCTTTGCCGAACTAGTGCACCTATACAATTTACCATTGTATTGGGTGTGTTCGGGACACAAGAGACTCTTTGTTATTTGGTTGCAGGGTTGCTTGAGAGAGACCATATTCATCCTATGCCTCCTACGGATTGATAAACCTTAGGTCATCCACTTGAGGGAAATTTGCTACTGTCCTACAAACCTCTGCATTTGGAGGCCCAACAACGTCTACAAGAAGAAGGTTGTGTAGTAGACATCAAGCTCTTTTCTGGCGCCATTGCCGGGGAGGTTAGCGCTTGAAGGTATATCTTTAGATCTTGCAATTGAGTCTTTTAGTTTCTTGTTTTATCACTAGTTTATTTTATAAAATAAAACTATAAAAAATGGAATTGAGTTTGTCTCATACGCTTCACCTTTTTAATATATTTCGTGAGTATGATGGAAAGGATAATTGTGCTCAAGTGCTAGAAGAAGAAATCTATAAAATGTTTGGCACTAAATATTTGAATGATGAGCATGATTGCAATGTTGTTTGTATGAATTCCTTGAATATCCATGATGCTAATGATATGCAAAGCCACAAGCTTGGGGAAGCTATGTTTGATGAAGATGATATTTTTTGTCCCCCAAGCTTTGATGAGCAAATTTATTATGATGAAAGCATGCCTCCTATCTATGATGATTATTGTGATGACATGTATGCTTTAAAGAACAAGGATAACAATGAAAATTGTCATCTTGATTTCAATTTTTAATCCCATGATAGTTACTCTGTTGAGTTTGCTCCCACTATTCCGATTGAGAAGAATTTTGCTTATGTGGAGAGTAGTAAATTTTCTATGCTTGTAGATCATGAAAAGAATGCTTTAGGTGCTGGTTATATTGTTGAATTCATTCATGATGCTACTGAAAATTATTATGAGGGACGAATATATGCTTGTAGGAATTGCAATAATATCAAGTTTCCTCTCTATGTGCTTAAAATTTTGAAGTTATGCTTGTTTTGCTTTCCTATGCAAGTTGATTATTGTTCCCATAAGTTGTTTGCTCACAAAATCCCTATGCATAGGAAGTGGGTTAGAATTAAATGTGTTAGTCATATTCTTCATGATGCTCTCTTTATGTTTCAATTCTTATCCTTTATGTGAGCATCATTGAAATCATCATGCCTAGCTAGGGGTATTAAACGATAGCGCTTGTTGGGAGGCAACCCAACTTTATTTTTGTTCCTTGCTTTTTGTTCCTGTTTAGTAATAAATAATTCATCTAGCCTCTGTTTAGATGTGGTTTTATGCTTTTAATTAGTGTTTGTGCCAAGTAGAACCTTTGGGAAGACTTGGGGAAAGTCTTGTTGATCATGCTGTAAAAAACAGAGACTTTAGTGCTCACGAGAATTTCTTCCATTTTTTAATGGAGAGTGATATTTAGTTAATTATTTTTGAATATTATTAATAGATAAATTCCTCAGGTCCATCAATTTATTTTAGAATTTTTGGGGTTCCATAAGTTTGCGTTAGTTACAGATTACTACAGACTGTTCTGTTTTTGACAGATTCCGTTTTTCGTGTGTTGTTTGCTTATTTTGATGAATCTATGGCTAGTAAAAGAGTTTATAAACCATAGAGAAGTTTGAATACAATAGGTTTAACACCAATATAAATAAATAATGAGTTCATTATAGTATCTTGAAGTGGTGTTTTGTTTTCTTTCGCTAACGGAGCTTACGAGTTTTCTGTTAAGTTTTGTGTTGTGAAGTTTTCAAGTTTTGGGTAAGGATTCGATGGACTATGGAATAAGGAGTGGAAAGAGCATAATATTGGGGATGCCCAAGGCACCCCAAGGTAATATTCAAGGACAACCAAGAGCCTAAGCTTGGGGATTCCCTGGAAGGAATCCCCTCTTTCGTCCACTTCCATCGGTAACTTTACTTGGAGCTATATTTTTATTCACCACATGATATGTGTTCTGCTTGGAGCGTCAATTTATTTTTTTAGGATTTTCTTTCTGTTATTTAGAACAATTTTTTGAATATTTTATTTCAATAAAAGTGGCATTAATAGTCTTTACTATGCCTATGTTACAAGTCTTCATGTTGCTGTTTGAAAACAGAAAGTTTACCGCTGTTGCAATAATTCCCTAGAAAAGTCAGAATGTAATAAAATGTTGAAACCTTTTGCATATTAAGATCTTATAAATTTACTACAGTGGTAATTTTATTTCATAAGTTTTGGAGCTAGGGAAGTATGGATGTTGCAGCATTCTTAACAGACTATCCTGTTTAGGTAGATTGCTGTTATGTTTGCATTGTTTGCATATGTTTGTTTCTTTAATGATTCTATTTGAGGATAGGACCATTAAATATGCAGAGGCATTTAGTATGCAATGTTGAATAATAATTTTGGTGATTTGCTACAGTAGAGTATGATAAGGTTTTGCAATGGTTTATACTAACTTATCTCATGAGTCCTTGTTGAGTTTTGTGTGGATGAAGCTTTTGAGATTTAGGGAGACCGTGATATGAGAGGAATTAAGGAGACACAAAAGATAAATCTTGGGTATGCCCAAGGCACCCCAAGATAATATTTCAATAAGTCTCAAGCATCTAAGCTTGGGGATGCCCCGGTTGGCATCCCACCTTTCTTCTTCAACAACTATCGGTTAGTATCGGTTGATCCTAAGTTTTTGCTTCTTCACATGATGTTTGCTATTCTTAGATGTCATTTTATTTTGCTTTGCTTGCTGTTTGAATAAAATACCAAGATCTGAAATTATTAAATGTTAGAGAGTCTTCACATAGTTGCATAATTATTTGATTACTCATTGATCTTCACTTATATCTTTCGGAGTAGTTTGTTGTTGCTCTAGTGCTTCACTTATATCCTTTTAGAGCATGGTGGTAGTTTTATTTTGAATAAATAGATGAACTCTCATGCTTCACTTATATTATTTTGAGAGTCTTAATAGCATGGTAATTTACTAAAATCCTAATATGCTAGGTATTCAAGAATAATAAAATTCTCTTATGAGTGTGTTGAATACTATGAGAAGTTTGATACTTGATGATTGTTTTGAGATATGGAGATGGTGATATTAGAGTCATGCTAGTTGAGTAGTTGTGAATTTGAGAGATACTTGTGTTGAAGTTTGTGATTCCCATAGCATGCACGCATGGTGAACCGTTATGTGATGAAGTCGGAGCATGCTTTATTTATTGATTGCCTTCCTTATGAGTGGCGGTCGGGGACGAGCGATGGTCTTTTCCTACCAATCTATCCCCCTAGGAGCATGCGCGTAATACTTTGCTTTTATAACTTGTAGATTTTTGCAATAAGTATATGAGTTCTTTATGACTAATGTTGAGTCCATGGATTATACGCACTCTCACCCTTCCACCTTTGCTAGCCTCTCTAGTACCGCGCAACTTTCGCCGGTACCATAAACCCACCATATACCTTCCTCAAAACAGCCACCATACCTACCTATTATGACATTTCCATAGCCATTCCGAGATATATTGCCATGCAACTTTCCACCATTCCGTTTATTATGACACGCTTCATCATTGTCATATTGCTTAGCATGATCATGTAGTTGACATCGTATTTGTGGCAAAGCCACCATTCATAATTCTTTCATACATGTCACTCATGAGTCATTGCATATCCCGGTACACCGCTAGAGGCATCCATATAGAGTCATATCTTGTTCTAAGTATCGAGTTGTAATTCTTGTGTTGTAAGAAAATAAAAGTGTGATGATCATCATTATTAGAGCATTGTCCCAGTGAGGAAAGGATGATGGAGACTATGATTCCCCCACAAGTCAGGATGAGACTCCGAACGAAAATAAATAAATAAAAGAGGCCAAAGAAGCCCAAATAAAAAAAAGAGAAAAGAGGCCTTAAAAAAAGAGAAGGGCCAAATAAAAAAATAAAAAAAATAAAAAAATGAGAGAAAAAGAGAGAAGGGACAATGCTACTATCCTTTTACCACACTTGTGCTTCAAAGTAGCACCATGATCTTCATGATAGAGAGTCTCCTATGTTGTCACTTTCATATACTAGTGGGAATCTTTCATTATAGAACTTGGCTTGTATATTCCAATGATGGGCTTCCTCAAAATGCCCTAGGTCTTCATGAGTAAGCGAGTTGGATGCACACCCACTAGTTTCTTTTGTTGAACTTTCATACATTTATAGCTCTAGTGCATCCGTTGCATGGCAATCCCTACTCACTCACATTGATATCTATTGATGGGCATCTCCATAGCCCATTGATACGCCTAGTTGATGTGAGACTATCTTCTCCCTTTTTGTCTTCTCCACAACCACCATTCTATTCCACCTATAGTGCTATATCCATGGCTCACGCTCATGTATTGCGTGAAGATTGAAAAGGTTTGAGAACATTAAAAGTATGAAACAATTGCTTGGCTTGTCATCGGGGTTGTGCATGATTTAAATACTTTGTGTGGTGAAGATAGAGCATAGCCAGACTATATGATTTTGTAGGGATATCTTTCTTTGGCCATGATATTTTGAGAAGACATAATTGCTTAGTTAGTATGCTTGAAGTATTATTATTTATATGTCAATATGAACTTTTGTCTTGAATCTTATGGATCTGAATATTCTTGGCACAATTAAGAAGAATCACATTGAAATTATGCCAAGTAGCACTCCACATCAAAAATTATCTTTTTATCATTTACCTACTCGAGGACGAGCAGGAATTAAGCTTGGGGATGTTGATACGTCTCCAACGTATCTATAATTTTTGATTGCTCCATGCTATATTATTTACTATTTTGAATGTTTGTGGGCTTTATTATACACTTTCATATCATTTTTGGGACTAACCTATTAACCCAGAGCCTAGTGCCAGTTTCTGTTTTTACCCTGTTTTAGGGTTTCGAAGAAAAGGAAAATCAAACGGAGTCCAATTGACCTGAAACTTCACGGAACTCATTTTTGGAAGGAAAGAAGCCCGGAAGACTTGGAGTGCAAGTCGGGGGATCTGCGAGGAGGTCACGAGGCAGGGGGGGTGCGCCCACCCCCTGGGCGCGCCCTCCACCCTCGTGAGCCCCTCGTGGCCCCCCTGACGTACTTCTTCCGCCTATATATCTCCATATACCCTAAAAACATTCGAGAGCACAATAGATCGGGAGTTCCGCCGCCAGAAGCCTCCGTAGCCACCGAAAGCCAATCTAGACCCGTTCTGGCACCCTGCCGGAGGGGGCAATCCCTCTCCGGTGGCCATCTTCATCATCCCGGTGCTCTCCATGACGAGGAGGGAGTAGTTCTCCCTCAGGGCTGAGGGTATGTACTAGTAGCTATGTGTTTGATCTCTCTCTCTCTCTCTCGTGTTCTTGAGGTGATACAATCTTGATGTATCGCGAGCTGTAACGACCAGACCTCAAACAGTCTGATCTCTATGCTCCGGTGTCATCCCTGGATCAGTAATGCTGACACCACACAGTACTCGGAGGATTTATAACAGAGTAGCAATCACACACTTATTACATCGAGGGTCTCCATAGAGAACTTATTACAATAAATATGGCTTAAGGCCATCTAATAACGATAACAGCCGAAGCCTTGGAAGATAAGTTAGTCCATCAACTCCAACGGCATCACTGAGTATAGAACCACGACCTAAAAACTCCTTAGTCGTCGTCTGAAAAGTCTACAACATTAACGTTGCATCCCGAAACGGGTCAGCACATGCAATATGCTAGCAAGGTAACACATAGAGAGTAATGGAATGAAACAGCTATACCATATGCATATTTGGCTGGTGGAAAGCTCTATGGTTACAGTTTTGCGTAAAGCCAATTTTTCCCTACTACAAAGGAATAAACTTAATTACTATCATGGTGGTTGTTAAACATTGAGAATGGTTGACAACATTCTCAATCCCAATTAAGCATCATCATTAAACAAAACCCAACAAAATTAATTTAGGGTAACATGTTGAGATTCACATAATAATCCAAGTAATAGATACTCAAGATTGTCCATAACCGGGGACACGGCTAACCATGATTAGTTTATTACACTCTGCAGAGGTTTGCGCACTTTTCCCCACAAGACTCGATCGCCTCCGTTTGGTTTCTCGCACTACATGGTGTTTGAGAAGACGGATGACCGAGACATAGTCTTTCAGAAGCGCTAGCACCTTACGATCGGGTAGACCATACAACCTACATCCCCTACATCTGCTAGTCTACCACTGTAAGAGTTTGCACGACTTAGTCAACTATGCTAGAGCCCATAATAGCTTGTGGCTGCACAAGGAAGTTTCTAGTATGAATAGTCTCATGATCCCTTTGAGCCTGGGTGGCGGTCCAAAAGAAAACAGGCAAGTCCTGGAATACCCAGGTGCCTCAATCCACCCAGATGTGTGTTTAAGTTGCCACCTTAGATAAACCATTAACTAACAAACTCACATCTGTCATGGATATCGCTCACTCAATCCACGTCTACTAGCATAGCATGGTATAATAAGCAAACGTAGAAGTAACTCCCAAAGGTTTGATAATAAACAGGTAATAGGTACTACCTCAACTACTTCCCATCCCACAATTTAATTAGATCCTAATCATGCAATGTGTGAGGATTGATCTAATGCAATAAAACTGGGTAGTAGGATATGTATGATCAAAGTGTTACTTGCTTTGCTGATGATCCGCGAAACCTAGCGATTCGAAGTAACAAGCGGCGCACTCCGGGTACTCTATCGCAAACAACAAACAAGCATACAATGAGTACTCATCTAATGCACGGGTAAAACTCAAATAAGAGATCTAACCAGAAGATTCAACTTAAGAACTCCGGTTTGCAAAAAGAATCAAATCAAACGAAGCAACAAAAGTCAAACGGCGAAAGAAAACAACTTCGTTCTACTAATCTGGATCTAGGACAGATTTTACAGTAGCAAAAACTTGTTTAAGTTGATTAAACGGATAGAGGGTTTCGAGACAAAACTCTAGGCGCTTGAATCGCCTGATTCCGATAAACGAGCGAAATGTTATACTAAAAAGAAAATCGGATCAGGAATCGCGATCAGAAAAAATCGCGGATTTAATCTGAGAAAAAGAAAAACGACGAACGTTCGCTAGAACGAACGAACGGACGAACACTCGCTATTTAAATAAACCGAAAAACCGATCTATTAAAAAAACAAATCTAAAAAACGACGAAAAACCGATGGAAAAACCAAACAGTTTTTTTGAAAAAAAATAAAAAAACCGGCACGGAAATTGAGGCGGCGACGGACCTCGGGCAGCGTGCGGCGGCGGCGGAGGGGCGGCGGCTTGGGGCTGGCTAGGGTTTCGGCTGGGCCTCCCCCGACTATATATAGCCTAACGGGCCGGGAGTCCTAGTCGGACACGGCCCTAGGTCGGTTCGTTTTTTTAAATAATTACGCGCAGAAGAAAAATAAAAAGAAATACTAAACGGACTCTAAAAATCTCGAAATAAATTTTCCCGGACTTCTAAAATCAAGCCGCACAAGGTGGACATTTATTTGGGGCCTAAATGCAATTTTGAAAAACGCACATTTGTCCTAAATTCAAATAAAATAACGAAAAACTCCGAAATAGAATCTTATTTGATTTTATTATTAAATCCTCAATATTTCTTTATTTTGGGACAGTCATTTTATTCCCTCTCTCATATTTTTGTAATAGAAATAATTGATGATAAAATAATTAAAATCAAATGATCCTATTCTCAAAATTTTGAGAGAACTCAAATATGAAAATAACGAAATCCCCAACTCTCTCCGTGGGTCCTTGAGTTGCGTAAAATTTCTAGGATCAAAACCAAACGCAAATAAAATATGGTATGCAATGATGATCTAATGTATAACATTCCAAATTGAAAATTTGGGATGTTACACGAGCTTTGCTATTATATTTGGATCCTATGATGTTTCTTCCCCCCTCTACTCTCTTGTAATGAATTGAGTTTCCCCTTTGAAGTTATCTTATCGGATTGAGTCTTTATAGATTTGAGAACACTTGATGTATGTCTTGCTGTGGATATATGTGATGATAATGGGATATGACGTGATTCACTTGATGTATGTTTTGGTGATCAACTTGCGAGTTCCGCCCATGAACCTATGCATAGGGGTTGGCACACGTTTTCGTCGTGATTCTCCGATAGGAACTTTGGGGCACTCTTTGAGGTCCTTTGTGTTGGTTGAATAGATGAATCTGAGATTGTGTGATGCATATCGTATAGTCATACCCACGGATACTTGAGGTGACATTGGAGTATCTAGGTGACATTAGGGTTTTGGTTGATTTGTGTCTTAAGGTGTTATTCTAGTATGAATTCTAGGGCTGTTTGTGACACTTATAGGAATAGCCCAACGGACTGACTGGAAAGAACACTACTAGGAAAAGGACTATAGATGGAATTGACACAAATGGCACACCAGACATGTGGTGCGCCATTACTATATACTAATGGCGCACCATGTGTTGGTGCGCCATTAGTGTGCAAATACTAATGGCGCACCACGTCCACGGTGCGCCATTAGTAATTTTTTTCAAGTTTTTTCAAAACTACTAATGGCGCACCGTGGGAGTGGTGCGCCATTAGTAAATTTTTTTTAAATTTTTTTTCAAAACTACTAATGGCGCACCGTGGGAGTGGTGCGCCATTACTAGTTGAACTAGTAATGGCGCACCATGCCACGGTGCGCCATTAGTAACTCGGCCCAAACGTTCGCCCAAATGCACCCCTCCTATGGACCGCCTTTTCAGTTTAAAAAAAATAAAAGAAAATGATAGAAATGTCAAAAAAATAAAATAAAATAAGATTCCCATGTGATATGTGGTCTAATTGTTAGCAAAATTTACAAACATGAATTTTTGATTTTTTTTTTGCAAAATCTCTCGAGAATTTGTAAAAGTGGGCATAACTTTTGCGTACGAACTCGGATGAAAAAGTTTTTTATATGAAAAATCATCTACTCAAAAAGTTACATCCGAATTTAATCGGGGGAACCCCATTAAACATTTTCAAAATCCTCAAAAACCTAACAGAAAAAAGATACGGCGCTTTTAAGATCTGGAGAGGCAAAAAAAATTCAAACTTACTAATGGCGCACCTACCCATGGTGCGCCATTAGTATCTTCCGGCCTTCAAAATTCAAAATAAGTCAAAAAAAAAAGTTACTAATGGCGCACCTGCCCATGGTGCGCCATTAGTATCTTCCCGCCTTCAAAATTCATAATAAGTCAAAAAAAATAAAAAAGTTACTAATGGCGCACCTGCCCATGGTGCGCCATTAGTATCTTCCCGCCTTCAAAATTCAAAATAAATAAAAAAAATTTAGTAATGGCGCACCTGCCCACGGTGCGCCATTACTATGTCGTATATATGGCTGGGTGCACCTCCTCCACTCCACCTCTCCTCCACTCCATCTCCTCCTCTCCTCCACTCCATCTCCTCCTCTCCTCCACTCCATCTTCCCTTCTCTCCTCCACCATACTACCCTCCTCCTCTCCGGCGACCTCCTCCTCCTCCTCTCCGGCGACCTCCTCCTCCTATCCGGCGACCTCCTCCTCCTCTCCGGTGACCTCCTCCTCTCCGGGGACCTCCTCCTCCCTCCTCTCCTCTCCTCCCCTCCCCTCACGGTTTCTCCTCCCTCCTCTTCGGTGAGCTCCTCCTCTCTCCTCTCCTCCCATTCCCTCATGGTTTCTCCTTCCTCCTCTCCCATGCTTCGGTGAACTCCTCTCCGGCGACCTCCTCCTCCTCTCCGGCGATGTAGGCGAGCGCCTCTCCGGTGACCTCCTCCTCCTCCTCTCCGGCGAACTCCTGTCCGGCAAAAGAACACGACAAAAGAAATGTGCAAGATCCAAAAATAGGAACAAAATTTGAAATAATATCGTGCCAAAAAACGAGCAAAAAAACTAGCAAAAAATGGGCAAAAAAATCACGATCCAGATCAAATTCAAAATTCAAAATTAGCAATGGCGCATGGTGGGGGTTAGACGATGCGCCACTACTATTTTCCCGCCTTCAAAATTCAAAAATACTAATGGCGCACCGTGGCCTATACTAATGGCGCACTAGTGGCCTATACTAATGGCGCACCGTGGCCTATACTAATGGCGCACCAGTGGTGCGCCATTAGTATACCAGATACTAATGGCGCACCAGTGGTGATCCATTAGTAAAAAATACTAGTGGCGTGATACTAATGGCGCACCAGTGATGCATCATTAGTAGGCAAAACTGGTGCGCCATTAGTAGCCCTTTTCCTAGTAGTGGAATAACTTTGAGGTGGTTTCGTACCCTACCATAATCTCTTTGTTCGTTCTCCGCTATTAGCGACTTTGGAGTGACTCTTTGTTGCATGTTGAGGGATAGTTTTATGATCCAATTATGTTAGTATTGTTGAGGGAACTTACACTAGCGAAAGTATGAACCCTAGGCCTTATTTCCACACATTGCAATACCGTTTACGCTCACTTTTATCACTTGTTACCTCGCTGTTTTTATAATTTCAGATTACGGATACCTTTATCTACTATCCATATACCACTTGTATCACCATCTCTTCGCCGAACTAGTGCACCTATACAATTTACCATTGTATTGGGTGTATTGGGGACACAAGAGACTCTTTGTTATTTGGTTGTAGGGTTGCTTGAGAGAGACCATCTTCATCCTACGCCTCCTACAGATTGATAAACCTTAGGTCATCCACTTGAGGGAAATTTGCTACTGGCCTACAAACCTCTGCACTTGGAGGCCCAACAAAGTCTACAAGAAGAAGGTTGTGTACTAGACATCAAGTATCTCATGAAAACTCAAAAGAATGCTGAACCAAACAGATGTGTGTTTAAGTTGCCACCTTAGATAACCATTAATTAACAAACTCACATCTGTCATGGATATCGCTCACCCAATCCATGTCTACTAGCATAGCATGGTATAATAAGCAAACGTAGAAGTAACTCCCAAAGGTTTGATAATAAACAGGTAATAGGTACTACCCCAACTACTTCCCATCCCACAATTTAATTAGATCCTAATCATGCAATGTGTGAGGATTGATCTAATGCAATAAAATTGGGTAGTAGGAAATGTATGATCAAAGTGTTACTTGCCTTGCTGATGATCCGCGAAACCTAGCGATTCGAAGAAACAAGCGGCGCACTCCGGGTACTCTATCGCAAAAAACAAACAAGCATACAATGAGTACTCATCTAATGCACGGGTAAAACTCAAATAAGAGATCTAACCAGAAGATTCAACTTAAGAACTCCGGTTTGCAAAAAGAATCAAATCGAACGAAGCAACGAAAGTCAAACGGCGAAAGAAAACAACTTTGTTCTACTAATCTGGATCTAGGGCAAATTTTACAGTAGCAAAAACTTGTTTAAGTTGATTAAACGGATAGAGGGTTTCGAGACGAAACTCTAGGCGCTTGAATCGCTTGATTCCGATAAACAAGCGAAAAGTTATACTAAAAAGAAAATCGGATCAGGAATCGCGATCAGAAAAAATCGTGGATTTAATCCGAGAAAAAGAAAAAGGACGAACGTTCGCTAGAACGAACGAACGGACGAACGCTCGCTATTTAATAAACCGTAAAAACCGATCTATTTAAAAAACTGAATCTAAAAAAACTGACGAAAAACTGACGGAAAAACCGAACGGTTTTTTCGAAAAAAATAAAAAAACCGGCGCGGAAATCGAGGCGGCGGCGCGGCGGGGCGGCGGCGGCGGGGGCGGGGCGGCGGCTTGGGGCAGGCTAGGGTTTCGGCTGGGCCTCCCCCGACTATATATAGCCTAACGGGCCGGGAGTCCTAGTCGGACACGGCCCTAGGTCGGTTCGTTTTTTGTAAATAATTATGCACAAAAGAAAAATAAAAAGAAATACTAAACGAACTCCAAAAATCGCAAAATAAATTTTCCCGGGCTTATAAAATCAAGCCGCACAAGGTGAACATTTATTTGGGGCCTAAATGCAATTTTGAAAAACGCACATTTTTCCTAAATTCAAATAAAATAACGAAAAACTCCGAAATAAAATCTTATTTGATTTTATTATTAAATCCTCAATATTTCTTTATTTTGGGAAAGTCATTTTATTCCCCCTCTCATATTTTTGTAACAGAAATAATTGATGATAAAATAATTAAAATCAAATGATCCTATTCTCAAAATTTTGAGAGAACTCAAATATGAAAATAACGAAATCCCCAACTCTCTCCGTGGGTCCTTGAGTTGCGTAAAATTTCTAGGATCAAAACCAAACGCAAATAAAATATGATATGCAATGATGATCTAATGTATAACATTCCAAATTTAAAATTTAGGATGTTACAAACCTACCCCTCTTAAGATGAATCTCGCCCTCGAGATTCGGGTTGGCTAGAAAATAGGTGAGGGTGGTCCTTGAGCAAATCTTCCTCTCGCTCCCAGGTGGCTTCGTCCTCCGTGTGGTGGCTCCACTGAACTTTGCAAAACTTGATAACCTTGCTGCGAGTGACTCGGTTGTCAAACTCGAGGATCTTAATTGGTTTCTCCTCGTAGGTCAAATCGTTATCCAACTAAATTGTTTCCAACCGCACTGTGTCTCTCAAGGGTATGTCAGCCATCTTTGCGTGACACTTCTTCAACTGGGAAACGTGGAACACATTATGTACTCCTGACAATCCTTCAGGAAATTCCAACCTGTAGGCCACTTCTCCCATACGCTCCAGAACTCGATATGGTCCTACAAATCGTGGCGCTAATTTTCCCTTAACTCCAAAACGCTTTGTTCCCCGAAGTGGAGATACTCGAAGATAAGCTCTATCTCCAACTTCGTAAACTGTCTCCTTCCGTTTAGAATCTGCATAACTCTTCTGTCTGGACTGGGCTATCTTGAGCCTATCATGAATCAATTTCACCTTTTGTTCAGACTCTTTAATCAAGTCAGGTCCAAACAACTGGCGGTCTCCAACTTCGCCCCACGACAACGGTGTCCTGCATCTCCTTCCGTACAAGGCTTCGAAAGGGGCCATCTTTAAACTGGTTTAGTAACTGTTGTTGTAAGAGAACTCTGCATATGGAAAATTGTCGTCCCAACTAGATCCATAATCTAGCGCACAAGCTCTCAACATATCCTCCGGAATCCGATTGACTCTCTCGGTGTGTCCATCTGTCTGTGGATGAAAAGCCATACTGAATTCTAGCCTAGTACCCAAAGTTTCATGCAACGGCTTCTAGAACTTTGAGGTAAACTGGGTTCCTCTATCCGATACGATACTCCTCGGAACTCCATCCAGACATACGATCCTGGTCATGTATATCTTTGCCAACTTAGCACTAGTGTAAGTGGTCTTTACCGGGATGAAATGAGCTACCTTCGCCAACCGATCGACTATAACCCAAATCGAGTCATAACCTTAACGTGTTCTGGGCAATCCTATAATAAAATCCATGCCTAGCTTATCCCACTTCCATTCGTGTATCGGCAATGGTTGTAGCAATCCTGCTGGCTTCTGATGCTCTGCCTTTACTCTCTGACATACATCACAGACTGCTACATACTCCGCAATATCCTTCTTCATTCCGGTCCACCAGAAAATATCCTTCAAATCCAAATACATCTTGGTATTTCCTGGGTGAATCGAATATGGTGAATCGTGTGCCTCTTGCAGAATCAACTTCCTAATCTCCGGGTCATTGGGCACATAAACACGGTCTTCAAACCATAGGTTGTCGTGCTCATCCTCATGAAATCCCTTAGCCTTTCCTTTGCTAAGTTTCTCCTTAATAGAAGCAAATCTCCTTGTTAGTCTTCTGAGCTTCTCTGATTCTATCCATCAAGGTTGACTGAATCTCCAATGCTGCTACATAGCCTCTCGAAACTATTTCCAAACATAGTTCACGAAGATTTTCTGCTAACTCCATTGGTATTGCTCCCGTCATTAATGTATTGACATGACTCTTATGGCTCAATGCATCGGCTACTACATTAGCCTTTCCGGGATGATAATGCAATCTCATATCATAATCCTTGATGAGCTCCAACCATCTCCTCTGTCTGAGGTTTAACTCCTTCTGCGTGAAAATGTATTTCAAACTCTTATGATCCGTGTACACCTCACAATGATTTCCAATGAAGAAATGTCTCCATGTTTTCAATGCATGCACTATGGCTGCTAAATCTAAATCATGCGTAGCATAATTCAACTCATGAGGTTTCAGTTGTCTTGAGGCATATGAAACAACTCTCCCTTCCTGCATAAGCACTACTCCAAGTCCTCGACGTGAAGCGTCACAATACACCTCATAATCCTTGGTCTGGTCTGGCAGAATCAACACTGGTGAGGTAACTAAACGTTTCTTCAACTCCTGGAAACTAGCCTCACATTCCTCAGTCCATTTGAACTTGGTATGTTTCTTCAACAACTCAGTCATAGGCTTCGCAATCTTTGAGAAATTCTCAATAAATCTCCGGTAGTATCCCGCGAGTACAAGAAAACTCTGTATCTCTCCAACCGTGGTCGGTGCTTCCCATTTAGTCACGGTTTCAACTTTAGCGGGATCTACTGCTATTCCTTCTTCGGATATAACGTGTCCGAGGAATCCTACCTCCTTCAACCAAAACTCACATTTGCTAAACTTGCCATATAGTTGATGTTCTCTAAGCTTTCCAAGTACCAAACGCAAATGTTCCTTATGCTCTTCTTCATTCTTCGAGTAAACCAGGATATCATCAATGAACACCATGACGAACTTATCCAAAAACTCCATAAACAATTTGTTCATCATGTTCATGAAATATGCAGGTGCGTTAGTCAGACCAAATGACATAACGGTATACTCGTACAGCCCATACCTGGTGGTAATAGCTGTTTTAGGAATATCCTGTTCTCGAATCTTCAACTGGTGGTATCCCAATCGCAAATCGATCTTGGAAAATACCTTAGCTCCTTGCAATCGATCAAACAGATCATTGATCATTGGTAATGGGTACTTGTTCTTGATCGTAACTTCATTCAATCCTCGATAATCAACAACCATCCTTAACGATCCATCCTTCTTCTCCACCAGAAGTACTGGCGATCCCCAAGGCGAAGAACTTGGGCGAATATATCCTTTATCCAGTAACTCCTTAATCTGCTTCTTAATTTTCACCAAATCCTTTGTTGGCATCCTATATGGTCTCTTTGATATTGGCCCTATGCCTGGCAATAGCTCAATCAAAAACTCAATATCTCTATCTGGTGGCATGCCTGGCAACTCTTCTGGAAATACTTCAGGGAAATCCCTTACCACTGGTACTTCCTCCTGCACAACTCCTGTTAAGCAATTTACTTGTGTCCTCTTTGGCACATGTCAGGATACATACTTGATCCTTCTCCCTTCTGGGGTGCTAAGCAAAATTGACTTACTAGCACATTCAATATTCCCTTCATATTTTGACAACCAATCCATGCCTAATATCACATCCAATCCTTGGGATTCCAATACTATTAGGTCTGAGGGAAAAACATAGTTACCAATCCTTAATGGTAACCGATCACACCATCGACTAGCCATATATTCTGCTCCAGGCGAGGTTACTAACATGGGTGACCTAAGGGCTTGGGTTGACAGGTTATACTTATCCACAAATCCCCTTGAGATGTATGAATGCGATGCACCAGTATCAAAAAGAACGAGTGCAGTAAATGACTTAACCAAAAACTTACATATTACCGCATCAGGCTGAGCTTCAACCTCCTCCACGCTAACGTGGTTCACCTGTCCCCTGTTGAAAGGGTTCGGCTTCTCTTCCCAGAGCTTCCATTGCCATTTCCATTTTGTAATTCAGGGCATTCATTGGCATAATGTCCGGTCTTCGAACACTTAAAGCAAGTGACTAGGCTTAGGCCCTTCTTAGCTTGGGTTGATGGGTTGGTGCGATTCTAGCCATTGCTTCCTCCATTCCCATTACCATTCCTGGTGCCATTGTGATTGTGCGAGCTACCTCCTCCATGGGTATGCTAAAAATGTCCTCCCTGTCTAGGGGTAAAACGTGGCTTCTGCTGAGCTCCTGAATTGTATTTCCCTTGTCCATACTTCCTCTTGCGATTCTCAATTTGCTGCTGCTTGCCTTCAATCATAAGAGCACGATCTACCAACTCCTGATAATTGTTGAAGGTTGCTACCATCAACTGCATGCTCAACTCATCATTCAGTCCTTCTAGAAACTTCTCCTGCTTCGCTGCATCCATAACGACGTCATCTGGGGCATAACGTGCTAACTTACTAAAGTCCTCCACATACTGGCCAACTGTCCGTCCTCCTTGGTGCAAGTTGCGGAACTCACGCTTCTTCATGGCCATAGCTCCTGCTGAAACATGGGCAGTACGAAAGGCCTGCTGAAACTGGTCCCATGTGACAGTGTCGACAGGGAAAGTGGCTGTGAAATTCTCCCACCATGATGCTGCGGGTCCTTCAAACTGATGTGCGGCAAACTTCACCTTCTCCGCATCCGTGCACCCTGCTGTGGTCAACTCTCTAGCTGTCTTGTGTAGCCAATCATCTGCTACTATCGGCTCGGTGCTACTGGAAAACACCGACGGATTCAGCCTAAGAAAACGCACTAAGTGATCAACAGGTGGTGGTGGTGGTGGTGGGTTGTTGTCGTTGTTCCCCTGATTCTGATTCTAGACTAGCAACTGCATCAATGTGTTCTGCTGCTGGATCAATTGGGGAGCTCCGGTGGGAAGGCAAATCCGGGGTCACGTCTCGGAGGCATCTGAGGTTTTAGAAAAGATGAGAGTTAAGAATAGAGGGGGTCTAAAGAGAAAACACTACCCATATGCACATGAGGCAAAAGCAAACAATTCACTTCATTCAATCAAACAAGGGCATACAATCGATCTAACTATCACAAAAGTGCTTGGACTACTATATTTACATGATGGACTACTACTACTGATGAGGTGGTCTACTAGAAATATTCTTCGGTTGCAGACTCCATGATATCTACTCCAGCTTCATCAACATAATCATCATCGCTATCGTCTGGATCCGAATCGGTGTTGTCGATGATGATGTAGTCTTCCGAGCGAATTTCCTTGGGTTCTTCGTCTTCATCTACTGGTGTAGGGCCTCCCATAAATATCCCGATCTTCATTGTTAAGTTGGCATTCTTGTCCACCAATACTTCAATTTCTTCTTCATAATCTTCACATGTAGCCTTGAGTTCTTCCTCCAGTTCCTTGATTCTTGTCTTAGCCTTCTTCAGATCTACCATGTCGGCGCACATCTGGTTCTCCTGTCGTCGAATGTGTTGGTTTAACTCCCGGATAAAAGCTGCAATTGATCTATCCTTCCTGGTGTTGATCATCTCCCAGTGCTCATCTCGGCGCCCACAAATCTGGTAGATAGTATCCTTGAGATCATTGCGGTAGACTTCTCCAATGCGTCCCATGGCGATGTGAGCTGCCATGCTCTTTCCTAGACTCCAAGTTGGTGCATCAAAAGAAAACTCTATGGGCTCAGTGACTGGCATGAACGTTCTTCCTGGAACTTGAACTTGAATCATCCAGCGCTCTTCTTCAGGTAAAGTGGCGTTGTAGGTTCCGGTGAAGCTTAGTACTCCTATATTCAGGTATCTAGTGCCTTCCTTCAAGTGACGTCCAAAGGGTGTATCTTCATCCGGTTGCGTGAACATGTTCCTTGCATCCGCCATCCTAAAAGAGTAGAAAAGATGAGGTGTCAGAAGAGAAGAGAGTAGATAGTGATCTAGGTCTTTAGCTTAGTGGTCATGTCCTACAGTCAGCGTGTGCTCTGATACCATCTCTGTAGCGACCAGACCTAAAATAGTCTGATCTCTGTGCTCCGGTGTCATCCCTGGATCAGTAATGCTAACACCACACAGTACTCGGAGGATTTATAATAGAGTAGCAATCACACACTTATTACATCGAGGGTCTCCATAGAGAACTTATTACAATAAATATGGCTTAAGGCCATCTAATAACGATAACAACGGAAGGCTTGGAAGATAAGTGAGTCCATCAACTCCAACAGCATCACTGAGTATAGAACCACGACATAAAAACTCCTTAGTCGTTGTCTGAAAAGTCTACAACATTAACGTTGCAGCCCGAAATGGGTCAGCACATGGAATATGCTGGCAAGGTAACACATAGAGAGTAATGGAATGAAACAGCTATACTATATGCATATTTGGCTGGTGGAAAGCTCTATGGTTACAATTTTGCGTAAAGCCAATTTTTCCCTACTACAAAGGAATAAACTTAATTACTATCATGGTGGTTGTTAAACATTGAGAATGGTTGACAACATTCTGAATCCCAATTAAGCATCATCATTAAACAAAACCCAACAAAATTAATTTAGGGTAACATGTTGAGATTCACATGATAATCCAAGTACTAGATACTCAAGATTGTCCACGGCTAACCATGATTAGTTTATTACACTCTGCAGAGGTTTGCGCATTTTTCCCCACAAGACTCGATCGCCTCCGTTTGGTTTCTCGCACTACATGGTGTTTGAGAAGACGGATGACCGAGACATAGTATTTCAGAAGCGCTAGCACCTTACGATCGCGTAGACCGTACCACCTACATCCCCTACATCTGCTAGTCTACCACTGTAAGAGTTCGCACGACTTAGTCAACTATGCTAGAGCCCATAATAGTTTGTGGCTGCACACGGAAGTTTCTAGTATGAATAGTCTCATGATCCCTTTGAGCCTGGGTGGCGGTTCAAAAGAAAACAGGCAAGTCCTAGAATACCCAGGTGCCTCAATCCACCTAGATGTGTGTTTAAGTTGCCACCTTAGATAAACCATTAATTAACAAACTCACATCTGTCATGGATATCGCTCACCCAATCCACGTCTACTAGCATAGCATGGTATAATAAGCAAACGTAGAAGTAACTCCCAAAGGTTTGATAATAAACAGGTAATAGGTACTACCTCAACTACATCCCATCCCACAATTTAATTAGATCCTAATCATGCAATGTGTGAGGATTGATCTAATGCAATAAAACTGGGTAGTAGGATATGTATGATCAAAGTGTTACTTGCCTTGCTGATGATCCGCGAAACCTAGCGATTCGAAGTAACAAGTGGCGCACTCCGGGTACTCTATCGCAAACAACAAACAAGCATACAATGAGTACTCATCTAATGCACGGGTAAAACTCAAAAAAGAGATCTAACCAGAAGATTCAACTTAAGTAGCAAAAACTTGTTTAAGTTGATTAAACAGATAGAGGGTTTCCAGACGAAACTCTAGGCGCTTGAATCGCCTGATTCTGATAAACGAGCGAAAAGTTATACTAAAAAGAAAATCGGATCAGGAATCATGATCAGAAAAAATCGCGGATTTAATCCGAGAAAAAGAAAAACGACGAACGTTCGCTAGAACGAACGAACGGACGAACGCTCGCTATTTAAATAAACTGGAAAACCCGATCTATCAAAAAATAAATATAAAAAAACCGACGAAAAACCGATGGAAAAACCGAACGGTTTTTTCGAAAAAAATAAAAAAACCGGCATGGAAATCGAGGCGGCGACGGACCTCGGGCGGCATGCGGCGGCGGTGGCGTTCGGCGGCGGCACGGCGGCGCGGTGGCGGCGGCGGGGCGGCGGCTTGGGGCGGCTTGGAGCTGGCTAGGGTTTCGGCTGGGCCTCCCCCGGCTATATATGGCCTAACGGGCCGGGAGTCCTAGTCGGACACGGCCCTAGGTCGGTTCGTTTTTTTAAATAATTATGCGCAGAAGAAAAATAAAAAGAAATACTAAACGGACTCTAAAAATCTCGAAATAAATTTTCCCGGACTTCTAAAATCAAGCCGCACAAGGTGAACATTTATTTGGGGCCTAAATGCAATTTTGAAAAACGCACATTTTTCCTAAATTCAAATAAAATAATGAAAAACTCCGAAATAAAATCTTATTTGATTTTATTATTAAATCCTCAATATTTCTTTATTTTGGGAAAGTCATTTTATTCCCTCTCTCATATTTTTGTAATAGAAATAATTGATGATAAAATAATTAAAATCAAATGATCCTATTCTCAAAATTTTGAGAGAACTCAAATATGAAAATAACGAAATCCCCAACTCTCTCTGTGGGTCCTTGAGTTGCGTAAAATTTCTAGGATCAAAACCAAACGCAAATAAAATATGGTATGCAATGATGATCTAATGTATAACATTCCAAATTGAAAATTTGGGATGTTACACGAGCTTTGCTATTATATTTGGATCCTATGATGTTTCTTCCCCCCTCTACTCTTTTGTAATGAATTGAGTTTCCCCTTTGAAGTTATCTTATCGGATTGAGTCTTTATAGATTTGAGAACACTTGATGTATGTCTTGCCGTGGATATATGTGATGACAATGGAATATGACGTGATTCACTTGATGTATGTTTTGGTGATCAACTTGCGGGTTCCGCCCATGAACCTATGCATTGGGGTTGGCACACGTTTTCGTCGTGATTCTCCGATAGGAACTTTGGGGCACTTTTTGAGGTCCTTTGTGTTGGTTGAATAGATGAATCTGAGATTGTGTGATGCATATCGTATAATAATACCGACGGATACTTGAGGTGACATTGGAGTATCTAGGTGACATTAGGGTTTGTTTGATTTATGTCTTAAGGTGTTATTCTAGTACGAATTCTAGGGCTGTTTGTGACACTTATAGGAAAAGCCCAACGGATTGATTGGAAAGAACACTACTAGGAAAAGGGCTATAGATGGAATTGGCACTAATGGCGCACCAGGCATGTGGTGCGCCATTACTATATACTAATGGCGCACCATGTGTTGGTGCGCCATTAGTGTGCAAATACTAATGGCGCACCACGTCCACGGTGCGCCATTAGTAATTTTTTTTATTTTTTTCAAAACTACTAATGGCGCACCGTGGGAGTGGTGCGCCATTACTAGTTGAATTAGTAATGGCGCACCACATCCACGGTGCGCCATTAGTAAAAAAATTTTAATTTTTTTTTCAAAACTACTAACGGCGCACCGTGGGAGTGTTGCGCCATTACTAGTTGAACTAGTAATGGCGCACCATGCCATTAGTAACTTTGCCCAAACATTCGCCTGAATGCAACCCCCTGTGGACTGCCTTTTCAGTTTTAAAAAAATAAAAGAAAATGATAGAAATGTCAAAAAATAAAAGAAAATAAGATTCCCATGTGATATGTGGTCTAATTGTTAGCAAAATTTACAAACATGAATTTTCGACTTTTTTGCAAAATCTCTCGAGAATTTGTAAAAATGGGCATAACTTTTGCGTACGAACTCGGAAAAAAAAGTTTTTTATATGAAAAATCATCTACTCGAAAAGTTACATCTGAATTTAACCGGGAAACCCCGTTAAACACCTTCAAAATCCTCAAAAACCTAACAGAAAAAAAGATACAGGGCTTTTAAGATCTGGAGAGGCAAAAAAAAATTCAAACTTACTAATGGCGCACCTGCCCATGGTGCGCCATTAGTATCTTCCCGCCTTCAAAATTCAAAATAAGTCAAAAAAAATAAAAAAAATAGTTACTAATGGCGCACCTGCCCATGGTGCGCCATTAGTATCTTCCCGCCTTCAAAATTCAAAATAAGTCAAAAAATAAAAAAAGTTACTAATGGCGCACCAGCCCATGGTGCGCCATTAGTATCTTCCCGCCTTCAAAATTCAAAATAAATAAAAAAATAAAAAAAGTTAGTAATGACGCACCTGCCCACGGTGCGCCATTACTATGTCGTATATATGGCTAGGCGCACCTCCTCCACTCCACCTCTCCTCCACTCCATCTCCTTCTCTCCTCCACTCCATCTCCTCCTCTCCTCCACTCCATCTTCCCTTCTCTCCTCCACCATACTACCCTCCTCCTCTCCGGCGACCTCCTCCTCTCCGGCGACCTCCTCCTCTCCGGGGACCTCCTCCTCCCTCCTCTCCTCTCCTCCCCTCCCCTCACGGTTTCTCCTCCCTCCTCTTTGGTGAGCTCCTCCTCCCTCCTCTCCTCCCATTCCCTCATGGTTTCTCCTTCCTCCTTTCCCATGCTTCGGTGAACTTCTCTCCAGCGACCTCCTCCTCCTCTCCGGCGATGTAGGCGAGCGCCTCTCCGGTGACCTCCTCCTCCTCCTCTCCGGCGAACTGCTCTCCGGCAAACACGGCAAAAGAACGTACAAGATCCAAATACAGGAACAAAATTTGAAATAATATCGTGCCATAAAACGAGCAAAAAAAACTAGCAAAAAATGGGCAAAAAAATCATGATCCAGATCCAAATTCAAAATTCAAAAATAGCAATGGCGCACGGTGGGGGTTAGATAGTGCGCCACTACTATTTTCCCGCCTTCAAAATTCAAAAATACTAATGGTGCACTGTGGCCTATACTAATGGCGCACAAGTGGCCTATACTAATGGTGCACCGTGGCCTATACTAATGGCGCACCAATGGTGCGCCATTAGTAAAAAAATACTAGTGGCGTGATACTAATGGCGCACCAGTGATGTGCCATTAGTAGGCAAAACTGGTGCACCATTAGTAGCCCTTTTCCTAGTAGTGGAATAACTTTGAGGTGGTTTCGTACCCTACCATAATCTCTTCATTCGTTCTCTGCTATTAGCGACTTTGGAGTGACTCTTTGTTGCATGTTGAGGAATAGTTTTATGATCCAATTATGTTAGTATTGTTGATGGAACTTACACTAGCGAAAGTATGAATCCTAGGCCTTATTTCCACACATTGCAATACCGTTTACGCTCACTTTTATCACTTGTTACCTTGCTGTTTTCATAATTTCAGATTACGAATACCTTTATCTACTATCCATATACCACTTGTATCACCATCTCTTCGCCAAACTAGTGCACCTATACAATTTACCAGTGTATTGGGTGTGTTGGGGACACAAGAGACTCTTTGTTATTTGGTTGTAGGGTTGCTTGAGAGAGACCATCTTCATCCTACGCCTCCTACGGATTGATAAACCTTAGGTCATCCACTTGAGGGAAATTTACTACTGTCCTACAAACCTCTGCACTTGGAGGCCCAACAACGTCTACAAGAAAAAGGTTGTGTAGTAGACATCAAGTATCTCATGAAAACTCAAAAGAATGCTGAACCAAACAGAAATTTACAATGCTGTAATTAGCTGCTCAAAGAGACTATCTGCCTAATACAAACTTTGATGGATGGCAACATTGGATCAATCTACGTGTTCTATGGTAACATATATTTACTTGCTCACTGTCTTTTAAGCTTATTGGGTAAAATTCTAGCCATCCTACTACACATTCGATATGGATGAGTCAATGATATCAAACATTGTGGTCCATCATTTGCTAAAGAAGGTAGAAGTTCTGCTAAGGCCTGAAAAAAGCCGAAACTGAGGTAAATCATTAATTGTACTTCAGTCATAATATGCCTCGATAGAAGACATTTTAGTAAACAAAAAACTTTTTACTTGCTTTATTGTTCTTCTTCTTTTGATAGATGAGAGAACTTGCTAATAAGATAAAGGAAAAAGGAAATAAAAAAACACTACACCTGACATTTTGCTGATGCAAGAACATGATCATCTTTTAGGGCACCCTTTCTACCAGTATCACCATATGTAATCAACAGCCGTAGGACAAACTAAAAAACAAAACAGAAACACATGGTCACAACGAACTGCCAACTTATTTCATTTGAAACTAAACTACAATGATGCTATGATAAATTGAAAGGGGACGTCAAAGGGCAAATTCAAAATATTTTGTCATCAATGATATGAGGCATAAGAGACACATACACACAACCAAGAGATAGATGTTGAAGATGTTCAATTATCTGTCAATCTTAGTAATTGGTTTACTAACCACCAGTACACGAGGTCTGTCAATTATTTATGGAACCTGTCCATTTGAGTCGCAATGGTCAGAGTGGCCAATGTGCGTTAGTGGTTAGCCTAAGTCTCCATATCACAATTCTGGAAATAAATGTATGACGCGCTATAACTATATTATTAAGCCTATCACCAATTGATTCTTTCCTATGTGGTCATCTAAACACCCGTTAATATATTAGGAAAAATAACGACATAAGTTAGAAGGCTCTTTATGATATTTTCTTTTCAGCTTGCAAGTGGCATTAAACGAGCGCGCAGAAGATAATATCGAATCGACTCCGTTCCCTGCTCGACAAACTCGATCCATGTTTTTCCTAGGCAACCTCTCTAAGGAAAGGTAAGGTCTAATTCACTTGGGGATAGTTCACCATGTTGTCTTGTCAATTATGCACACACGGAAAGAGATGGAAGATCTAAAAATGCAACAGTTACAATGCGGACTCAAGAAAAATGTACCTGTTCTCCTCTTATTCTTGGATTTGCGTACATCACTCTCTCTCTCTCTCTCTGAAAAACCGGTCCTCCACTGCATCCCCACTGAAATGGTCAGAATAATTTTTTAGAGCAAACACAGTAAAACGAAATCCATTTTTACTGAAATATCAAGCATTTTTTGGTTGTTTCTGCAACAACAGCAACAAAAAAATCACTATCAAAGAAGAGAGTGGGTGGAGAAGCTACCATACCTGCAGATACCGAGCTGGTGCTTCAGACGGCAGCGTGAAAGAAAAAATTCCGAGCTGGTGCTTCAGCTGGTGTTCCTCAGCACAAATCAGAGGAGCTGGGCGCTACCACAAGAGTGATAAGGTGAAAGGAAGGGGACGGGAAGACAAACCAAGCATGGACTGGAGGGAAGAATGGTTGGGCTCGTTCACGAACCAGGGCCGGCCTGCTCAGGGAGACGGGAGCACTGCCGCCGCCACCAACTTCTCCTCGGCTCTGGCCTTGCTGCTCCTTCCCCCACCGCAGGCCTCCCCTGCCCCTGATCCTCCAGCCCAACCATGAATACCGCCGACGGTGGCAGCCAGCGGGTGGAGGAGACGCACCTCTTCCCGCTGTCCACCCCTGCTGTCCATGGAGATGACCTGAGCCCGATTTGGACCAGGTGCCATCGACGGAGGAGGGGCTACGCTGAGGGAGAGGAAGAGGAAGAGAAGGAGGCGGCGGTTGCGTCGGCTAGGAGGCCGTCCGCGCTGGGCGAGTGGGAGCTGGCAGGCGGCTGGGTGGAGAGCGAGAGGAGGCGGCTGAGGTGCTGTGGGAGAAGGTGGCTAGGGATCTGCGGGCTCGGGAGAAGGAAGCGAGCGAGGGGAAAGGGAGAGGAGAGGATGCTGGACGCGGCGAATAAAAGGAGACGTGGCTAGTGCCGCTAGTTGGGCACACTAGCTCATCGTTTATATGTTCAATTTTACTAGCCATAGATTTATCAAAATAAGCAAATAATACACGAAAAACAGAATCTGTCAAAAACAGAACAATCTGTAGTAATTTATAGCTAGCGCAAGATATGGAACCCCAAAAATTCTAAAGTAAATTGCTGGACGTGAGGAATTTATCTATTAATCATCTGCAAAATTAATTAAATAAATAGCACTCTCCAAATAAAAATGACAGCAATTCTCGTGAGCGCTAAAGTTTCTGTTTTTTTACAGCAAGTTCAACAAGACTTTTCCCAAGTCTTCCCAACGGTTCTACTTGGCACAAACACTAATTAAACACAAAAAACACAACCAAAACAGAGGCTAGATAAATTATTTATTACTAAACATGAGCAAAAAGCAAAGAATAAAAATAAAATTGGGTTGCCTCCGAACAAGCGCTATCGTTTAACGCCCCTAGCTAGGCATAACAAGCAAGAATAGATCTGGGTATTGCCATAATAGTAAGATAAATTATTAAAACTCATTTCATATTCTCTACGTTCGGCAGCAAGTTTTCTTTGGGGCAAGCAAAAGTAATCAAAAGGGCTAAATTTAATGGGACAAAAGTCCCCAAGATCAACCTTTGGAGGTATAGGTTCCTCCTTTGGTCCTTCATATTGCACAACCAATTCATCATTATAAGCATTCTTTTGATAGAACTCTGTGAGCCTATGTTCAAGAGAATATCCTAGTTCATTATTTCGAATAGCCAAATCATCATTAAGTTTGGAAATTCTATCAACTAAAACATTGGTAGGAACCCTTTTTCTAAGATTTTCATTGAAAGCAACATAATCTAGAGATTGAAAGCGCATTATTTCTTCTTGATCAAAGAGGATAGCCTCTATGGGAGGACGGCAAGCGTCCACCCTATAATGTGCAAAGATTTCTTTGGCCTCTTTTATTATGAATTTAAACTCATGAGCCAAAAAGATAGTAGCGGCACGCTTAACAGAAGAATGCTCAATATTAGAAAATTCCAGGAAAATCCTTTGTATAGAAGGATGCATGTGCATGAATTGTCTTTCAAGCTCAACTACAAGCATGGCAATAGCGTCTGCAAGACTACTATTTCTATGAAGAATAGAACTACCCTTAGAAGGCAAAGCACCGGCACAAGTAAAGAAATCTTGAGTAACTCCTTTTCCAATAATATTACCACTACCAACATGGAATCTTTTTATATGTGAGACAGTGGGTTCTTTAGTAGGAGCATCAGAATTATTATCGACAATAGTTTCCCCATTTTCAGACATAGAGGCAGAAGGTAAAGGACTAGCCATAACGACAAGCAAACAAACTAACACACAAGCAAACAAAAATCAAGCGAACAAAAAGAGGCAAATAGAGAAAGAGAGGGCGAATAAAACGGCAAGGGTGAAGTGGGGGAGAGGAAAACGAGAGGCAAATGGCAAATAATGTAATGCGGGAGATAAGGGTATGTGATGGGTACTTGGTATGTTGACTTTTGCGTAGACCTCCCCGGCAACGGCGCCAGAAATCCTTCTTGCTACCTCTTGAGCACCGCGTTGGTTTTCCCCGAAGAGGAAGGGATGATGAAGCAAAGTAGCGTAAGTATTTCCCTCAGTTTTTGAGAACCAAGGTATCAATACAGTAGGAGGCTACGCGCGAGCCCCTCACACCTACACAAAACAAATAAATCCTCGCAACCAACACAAATAGGGGTTGTCAATCCCTATAGGGCCACTTACGAGAGTGAGATCTGATAGATATGATAAGATAATATTTTTGGTATTTTTATGATAAAAGATGCAAAGTAAAATAAAGGCAAAGTAAATAGCAAAGGAAATAACTAAGTAGTAGGACATCAATATGATAAAGATAGACCCGGGGGCCATAGGTTTCACTAGTGGCTTCTCTCAAGAGCATAAGTATTCTACGGTGGGTGAACAAATTACTGTTGAGCAATTGACAGAATTGAGCATAGTTATGAGAATATCTAGGTATGATCATGTATATAGGCATCATGTCCGAGACAAGTAGACCGACTCCTGCCTGCATCTACTACTATTACTCCACTCATCGACTGCTATCCAGCATGCATCTAGAGTATTAAGTTAAAAAACAGAGTAACGCCTTAAGCAAGATGACATGATGTAGAGGGATAGACACATGCAATATGAAGAAAACCCCATCTTGTTATCCTCGATGGCAACAATACAATACGTGCCTTGCTGCCCTTACTGTCACCAGGAAAGGACACCGCAAGATTGAACCCAAAGCTAAGCACTTCTCCCATTGCAAGAAAGATCAATCTAGTAGGCCAAACCAAACTGATAATTCGAAGAGACTTGCAAAGATAACCAATCATACATCAAATAATTCAGAGAAGATTCAAATATTATTCATAGATAGACTTGATCATAAACCCACAATTCATCGATCTCAACAAACACACCGCAAAAAGAAGATTACATCGAATAGATCTCCACAAGAGAGGGGGAGAACATTGTATTGAGATCCAAAAAGAGAGAAGAAGCCATCTAGCTACTAACTATGGACCCGTAGGTCTGAGGTGAACTACTCACACTTCATCGGAGGGGCTATGGTGTTGATGTAGAAGCCCTCCGTGATCGATGCCCCCTCTGGCGGAGCTCCGGAACAGGCCCCAAGATGAGATCTCGTGGATACAGAAAGTTACGGCGGTGGAATTAGGGTTTTGGCTCCTGTTCTGATCGTTTGGGGGTACGTGGATATATATAGGAGGAAGGAGTACGTCGGTGGAGCAACAGGGGGCCCACGAGGTTGGAGGGCGCGCCTGGTGGTGGTGGGCGCGCCCCCTACCTCGTGGCCTCCTATTTTATTTCTTGACGTAGGGTCCAAGTCTCTCTGGTCTTATTCGTTGAGTAAATCATGTTCCCGAAGGTTTCATTCCGTTTGGACTCCGTTTGATATTCCTTTTCTTCGAAACCCTAAAACAGACAAAAAACAACAATTCTGGGCTGGGCCTCTGGTTAATAGGTTAGTCCCAAAAATAATATAAAAGTGGATAATAAAGCCTAATAATGTCCAAAACAGTAGATAATATAGCATGGAGCAATAAAAAATTATAGATACGTTGGAGACGTATCAGCCCCCTACCTCGTGGCTTCTCTGTTGGTTTCTTGACGTAGGGTCCAAGTCTCCGGGATCTTGTTCGTTCCAAAAATCACGTTCCCGAAGGTTTCGTTCTGTTTGGACTCTATTTGATTTTGCTTTTCTTCAAAACCCTAAAATAGGCAAAAAACAGCAATTCTGGGCTGGGCCTCTGATTAATAGGTTAGTCCCAATAATAATATAAAAGTGAATAATAAAGCCCAATAATGTCCAAAACAGAAGATAATATAGCATGGAGCAATCAAAAATTATAGATACGTTGGAGACGTATCACTTTGCTGTTAGAGTTGCAACTAGAGGAGGTAAAATGACTCAGGAACCACTTTATCCTGAGGGACACCCAAAAAGAATTGAACAGGATTCACAAAGGAACAACACCACTGCAACTAGTCCTTCTAGACAGAAAAAAGAAAAAGAAAATTGATAGGACTTTGCATGCTCCTAGTGAACCTGAAATAGAAAAACCTCCTGATAATGATAATGAAACTTCTATCTCTGATGCTAAAACTCAATCTGGTAATGAACATTCACCTAGTGATAATGAAAAAGATAATGCTAATGTTCATGAAGACTCTCAAACAAATAAATAAGAACGAGACAATGATGTTGAGATAGAACCACATGTTGATCTTGATAACCCACAACCTAAAAATAAAAGATATGATAAAAGAGACTTTGTGGCTAGAAAACACGGTAAAGAAAGAGAACCGTGGGTTCAAAAACCTATGCCTTTTCCACCTAAGTCAACTAAAAAGAAAGATGATGAAGAATTTGAACGCTTTGCTGAAATGCCGAGGCCAATCTTTTTGCGTACTCGCTTGACTGATATCCTTAAAATGCCTCCTTATGCAAAGTATATGAAATACATCATCACCAATAAAAGAAAAATACATGAAGCTGAAATTTCCACTATGCTTGCTAACTATACTTTTAAAGATGGAGTACCTAAAAAACTTGGAGATCTGGGAATACCAACTATACCTTGCTCCATCAAAAAGAATTATGTGAAAATTGCTTTGTGTGATTTAGGAGTTGGTGTTAGTGTTAAGCTGACTTGATTTGAATAAACTCACACATACTAAAATATCTTTGCAAATGGCTGACAAATCAACTGCCATACCTATCGTTATTTGTGAGGATGTGCCCGTTCTTGTTGCTAATGTTACTATTTTGACTGACTTTGTTATACTTAAGATGCCTGAGGACGACAACATTTTGATTATCCTTGGTAGACCCTTCTTGAATACTGCAGGGGCTGTTATTGATTGCAATAGAAGCAAGGTCACTTTTCACATCAATGGTAATGAGCATACGGTGCACTTTCCGAAGAAACAATTTCAAGTGAATGGTATTAATGTTATTGAAAAATCTCTGACAATCACTATTGGAAGTTTTCAAATACCTATACCTACTGCCAAAAAGAAATATGAAATGCTTATTGTTGGGGACATTCATATTCCCGTTGAGGTAACTTAGTGATTAAAGAAAGTTCTTCGGTTTCATGCTAATCGAAAGTGGTTGTTAATAAGACTTGATCAACCGTATTAATGGATCATTTTTGAACGGTATGAAGTTGATGAATTTAGTAAGCACTACCTTCTGTCTCTACATTTTGTTTTTTGTTTTTATTAGTTAAATAAAATAAAATTCCATGTTTTGCCTATTTTCTGAATTTCCCGTGCAATAAAAAAATGACCCAAAAATAAAAGTTCTCAGAATGCTCTGAATATTTAATACATTTTTTTTCTGATTATTTATGAATTTCTAATGCAATTAATATCAGAGGAAGGTGCACCAGGTGGGCACAACCCACCTAGGCTCGCCAGGACCCCCAGGCGTGCCCTGGTGCGTT
This sequence comes from Triticum urartu, assembly GCF_056163025.1. NCBI lineage: Eukaryota > Viridiplantae > Streptophyta > Magnoliopsida > Poales > Poaceae > Triticum > Triticum urartu. The sequence continues at coordinate 142,107,296 of NC_141879.1, read as the reverse complement.
GTGGTCCCCACGTGGGCCCCCTCACTTATCTCTTTACACCACATCATCACCTACCTCCAGAAAAAAATCCCCATAGCTCTCTCTCCTATGTTCTTGATCTCAAGCTCGTGGATTTCGATATCTTTGCTCGAAGCTCCGTTTCCGAAACTGTTTCAGGGGATTGTTGCTTGGTATGTGACATCACTGTTTGTCCAATTAGTTTTTGGTTTAGTGGTTTATATTTTGAATAATTAGCTACTCTTGGTGCTGCTGTAGATGAGCTTGCATGTTGAATTCTTAGAGTTATATGTAGTTTGAATGCTTGCTATGGCCTCTATATATCCCTATGAGTAGTTGGTATCGTTTTTGTGAAGTTTTGTTGAGAAAATTTTCCAGTCTAATAAATTTTAGAATTTTTGTTCATAGGAAAACCATGAATATCTTTAGGAAGTTGGGCTCCAAGAAGAACTCCATGGGTGTTATTAGGGAGTCATCTGACAGTGATGTCCATCATCGGAGGTTGGCAGATGTACGGCCGTGCGAATGGCCGCACACACCGTTCATGGAAGAGGTTGGAATCCTTCAGGAGTTCACACAATATGCTGCTAGTATCGGCCTCACCGACTTCATCGCAGCTGAATGCGAATAGTATCATCTCCTCACAAACTCCTTTGTTCAAAGCTTTACTTTCCTTTCTAGGAATAATCCCCCTAAAGTACAGTTTGATTTATATGCTGAAACCCATCAGATACCACTTACTGAATTTTGTAACATATGCATGATCCCCTCTGATGGGAGTTTAGTTGAGCCTAGGCCGGCAGAGTTTGAGGCCTTTTATCGTACTCTGATAGTGGGAGATGAGAGAGGGGTGTCGGCCGTCACTGCCACTAGCATACACTTTCCTACATTGCATTACTTTCCTTTATTCATCGCTAAGTGTTTGCTTGCTAGGGAAAAAGTGGGTGCGCTCAGCGCACCAGACTTTGCTGTTTTATGTCGTGTACTAGAGGGCGACAACACTTATAGCTTGGGTGCTATTGTGGCACGTTGCCTCCACATTAATAGGTCCAAGGGTAAAATACGTGGTGGGATTTTCGCTACTCGTTTGGCGGCGCACTTTGAGGTTGAGATACGCCTTCATGATTACCCTCTGACCAAGGTTTACCTAGACCGCGCGGCCATGGATCACCACCATTTTACTGATATCGAATCTCCTAACATCCCTATTCCATATAACCTGGTTTTCAGCGTCATGATACGTCCATTTTGCATCATGCTATTATATCTATATTTATTGCATTATGGGATATTATTACACATTATGTCACAATACTTATGCCTATTCTCTCTTATTTTACAAGGTTTACATAAAGAGGGAGAATGCCGGCAGCTAGGATTCTGGGCTGGAAAAGGAGCAAATATTAGAGACCTATTCTGCACAGCTCCAAAAGTCCTGAAACTCCACGGAAGATGTTTAACAAATATATAAAAAATACTGAGAGCAAGAACTTCACCAGGGGGGCCAAACCCTTCCCACGAGGGTAGGGGGCGCGCCCTACCTGTTGGGGAACATAGCAGAAATTTAAAATTTTCTACGCATCACCAAGATCAATCTATGGAGTCATCTAGCAACAAGGAGAGAGGAGTGCATCTACATACCCTTGTATATCGCGAGCGGAAGCGTTCAAGAGAACGGGGTTGATGGAGTCGTACTCGTTGTGATCCAAATCACCGAAGATCCAAGCGCAGAACGGACGACACCTCCGCGTTCAACACACGTACGGAGCGAGGACGTCTCCCGCGCCTTGATCCAGCAAGGAGGAGGGAGAGGTTGAGGAAGAGGGCTCCAACAACAGCATGACAGCATGGTGGTGGTGGAGCTACAGTACTCCGGCAGGGCTTCGCCAAATGCTTGTGGAGGAGGAGAGGTGTTGGGGAGGGTAGGGGCTGCGCCTTGGATGGTGTGTGCAGCCCTCCCCTTGCCCCTCTATATATAGGGGAAGGAGGAAGGGGGCTGGCCCCCCAAGCAAGGGGGGCACCCCCTTAGGGTTCCCCCCAACCCTAGGCGCATGGGCCCAAGGGGGGAATGCGCCCAGCCCATGTAGGGCTGGTTCCCTTTCCTCTATGGCCCATTAGGCCCTCCGAGAGAGGTGGCCCCTCCCGGTGGACCCCCGGAACCCCTCCGGTGGCCCTGGTACAATACCGATATGCCCCCGAACCTTTCTGGTGACCGTATGACAACTTCCTACATATAAATCTTCACCTCCGGACCATTCCAGAACTCCTCGTGACATCCGGGATCTCATCCGGGACTCCGAACAACATTCGGTAATCACATACAAGTCTTCCTAATAACCCTAGCGTCATCGAACCTTAAGTGTGTAGACCCTACGGGTTCGGGAACCATGCAGACATGACCGAGACAACTCTCTGGCCAATAACCAACAACGGGATCTGGATACCCATGTTGGCTCCCACATGTTCCACGATGATCTCATCGGATGAACCACGATGTCGAGGATTCAAGAAACCCCGTATACAATTCCCTTTGTCAATCAGTACGTTACTTGCCCGAGATTCGATCGTCGGTATCCCAATACCTCGTTCAATCTCGTTACCGGCAAGTCACTTTACTCGTGCCGTAATGCATGATCCCGTGACCAACTACTTAGTCACACTGAGCTCATTTGTGATGCATTACTAAGTGGGCCCAGAGATACCTCTCCGTCATACGGAGTGACAAATCCCAGTCTCGATTCATGCCAACCCAACAGACACTTTCGGAGATACCTGTAGTGTACCTTTATAGCCACCCATTTACGTTGTGACGTTTGGTACACCCAAAGCACTCCTACGGTATCCGGGAGTTTCACAATCTCATGGTCTAAGGGAATGACACTTGACACTTAGAAAAGCTCTAGCAGATGAACTACACGATCTTGTGCTATGCTTAGGATTGTGTCCTGTCCATCACATCATTCTCCTAATAATGTGATCCCATTATCAATGACATCCAATGTCCATGGTCAGGAAACCGTAACCATCTATTGATCAACGAGCTAGTCAACTAGAGGCTCACTAGGGACATGTTGTGGTCTATGTATTCACACATGTATTACGATTTCCGAATAACACAATTATAGCATGAACAATAGACAATTATCATGAACAAGGAAATATAATAATAAGCATTTTATTATTGCCTCTAGGGCATATTTCCAACAGTCTCCCACTTGCACTAGAGTTAATAATCTAGTTACATTGTGATGAATCGAACACCCATAGAGTTCTGGTGTTGATCATGTTTTGCTCGAGGGAGAGGTTTAGTCAACGGATCTGTGACATTTAGGTCCGTATGCACTTTACAAATATCTATGTCTCCATTTTGAACATTTTCACGAATGGAGTTGAAGTGACACTTGATATGCCTGGTCTTTCTGTGAAACCTGGGCTCCTTGGCAAGGGCAATAGCTCCAGTGTTGTCACAGAAGAGAGTCATCGGGCCCGACGCATTGGGAATAACTCCTACGTCGGTAATGAACTCCTTCACCCAGATTGCTTCTTGGGCTGCCTCCGAGGCTGCCATGTACTCCGCTTATTCCACAGCTCCTATTTTGAGTTACAAATATGAGCAACCGCACCGGTATCAAATACCCAGGAGCTACTACGAGTACTGGTAAGGTACACATCAATAACATGTATATCACATGTACCTTTGGTGTTGTCGGCCTTCTTGTCCGCTAAGTACTTGGGGCAGTTCCGCTTCCAGTGACCACTTCCCTTGCAATAAAAAACACTCAGTCTCGGGCTTGGGTCCATTCTTTGGCTTCTTCCCGGCAGCTTGCTTATCGGGCGCGGCAACTCCCTTGCCGTCCTTCTTGAAGTTCTTTTTACCCTTGCCCTTTTTGAACTTAGTGGTTTTATTCACCATCAACACTTGATGTTCCTTTTTGATTTCCACCTCCGCTGATTTCAGCATTGAATATACTTCAGGAATGGTCTTTTCCATCCCCTGCATATTGAAGTTCATCACAAAGCTCTTGTAGCTAGGTGGGAGCGACTGAAGGATTCTGTCAACGACCGCATCATCCGGGAGATTAACTCCCAGCTGAGACAAGCAGTTGTGCAACCTAGGCATTTTGAGTATGTGCTCGCTAACGAAACTATTCTCCTCCATCTTACAATTGTAGAACTTGTCGGAGACTTCATATCTCTCGACCCGGGCATGAGCTTGGAAAACCATTTTCAGCTCTTGGAACATCTCATATGCTCAATGTTGCTCAAAACGCTTCTGGAGCCCCGGTTCTAAGCTGTAAAGCATGCCGCACTGAACCAGGGAGTAATCATCAGCACGGGACTGCCAAGCGTTCATAACATCTTGGTTTGCTGGGGGTGGTGCTTCACCTAGCGGTGCTTCAAGGACATATGCTTTCTTGGCAGCTATGAGGATGATCCTCAAGTTCCGTACCCAGTTCGTATAGTTGCTACCATCGTCTTTCAGCTTGGTTTTCTCTAGGAACGCATTGAAGTTGAGGACAACATTAGCGTGGGTCATTTGATCTACAAGACATATTGTAAAGATTTTAGACTAAGTTCATGATAATTAAGTTCATCTAATCAAATTATTTAACAAACTCCCACTCAGATAGACATCCCTCTAGTCATCTAAGTGATACATGATCCGATTCAACTAGGCCGTGTCCGATCATCACGTGAGACGGACTAGTCATCATCGGTGAACATCTTCATGTTGATCGTATCTTCCATACAACTCATGTTCGACCTTTCGGTCTTCCGTGTTCCGAGGCCATGTCTATACATGCTAGGCTCATCAAGTCAACCTAAGTGTTTTGTGTGTGTAAATCTGGCTTACACCCGTTGTATGCGAACGTTAGAACCTATCACACCCGATCATCACGTGGTGCTTCGGAACAACGGACCTTAGCAATGGTGCACAGTTAGGGGGAACACTTTCTTAAAATTATTGCGAGGGATCATCTTATTTATGCTACCGTCGTTCTAAGCAAATAATATGTAAAACATGATAAACATCACATGCAATCAAATAGTGACATGATATGGCCAATATCATTTTGCTCCTTTTGATCTCCATCTTCGGGGCGCCATGATCATCGTCGTCACCAGCATGACACCATGATCTCCATCATCATGATCTCCATCATCGTGTCTTCATGAAGTTGTCTCATCAACTATTACTTCTACTACTATGGCTAACGGTTAGCACTAAAGTAAAGTAATTACATGACATATAAGTTGACACACATGTCATAAATAAATTAAGACAACTCCTATGGCTCCTGCCGGTCGTCATACTCATCGACATGCAGGTCGTGATTCCTATTACAAGAACATGATCAATCTCATACATCACATATATCATTCATCACATCCTTTTGGCCATATCACATCACACGGCATATGCTGCAAAAACAAGTTAGACGTCCTCTAATTGTTGTTGCAAGTTTTTACGTGGCTGCTATAGGTTTCTAGCAAGAATGTTTCTTACCTACACCAAAACCACAACGTGATATGCCAATTTCTATTCACCCTTCATAAGGACCCTTTTCATCGAATCCGATCCGAGTAAAGTGGGAGAGACAGACACCCGCTAGCCACCTTATGCAACTAGTGCATGTCAGTCGGTGGAACCAGTCTCACGTAAGCGTATGTGTAAGGTCGGTCCGGGCCGCTTCATCCCATGATGCCACCGAATCAAGATAAGATTAGTAACGGCAAGTAAATTGACAAAATCGACGCCCACAACAACTTGTGTTCTACTCGTGCATAGAAACTACGCATAGACCTAGCTCATGATGCCACTGTTGGGAAATGTAGCAGAAATTGAAAATTTTCTACGCATCACCAAGATCAATCTATGGAGTCATCTAGCAATGAGGAGAGAGGAGTGCATCTACATACCCTTGTAGATCGCGAGCGGAAGCGTTGAAGAGAACGGGGTTGATGGAGTCGTACTCGTCGTGATCCAAATCACCGAAGATCCTAGCGCCAAACGGACGACACCTCTCCGTTCAACACACGTACGGAGCGAGGACGTCTCCCGCGCCTTGATCCAGTAAGGAGGAGGGAGAGGTTGAGGAAGAGGGCTCCAACAGGAGCACGACGACGTGGTGGTGGTGGAGCTGCAGTACTCCGGCAGGGCTTCGCCAAGCTCTTGCGGAGGAGGAGAGGTGTTGGGGAGGGGAGGGGCTGCGCCTTGGATGGTGTGTGCAGCCCTCCCCTTGCCCCTCTATATATAGGGGAAGGAGGAAGGGGGCCGGCCCCCTCTAGATGAGATCTAGAGGGGGGCGGCGGCCAAGGGGAGGGGGCTTGCCCCCCAAGCAAGGGGGGCGCCCCCCTTAGGGTCCCCCCAACCCTAGGCGCATGGGCCCAATGGGGGAATGCGCCGAGCCCATGTAGGGCTGGTTCCCTTTCCTCTACGACCCATTAGGCCCTCCGAGAGAGGTGGCCCCTCCCGGTGGACCCCCGAAACCCCTCTGATGGCCCTGGTACAATACCGATATGCCCCCGAACCTTTCCGGTGACCGTATGACAACTTCCTACATATAAATCTTCACCTCCGGACCATTCCGGAACTCCTCATGACGTCCGGGATCTCATCCGGGAGTCGGAACAACATTCGGTAATCACATACACGTCTTCCTAATAACCCTAGCGTCATCGAACCTTAAGTGTGTAGACCCTACGGGTTCGGGAACCATGCAGACATGACCGAGACAACTCTCCGGGCAATAACCAATAGCGGGATCTGGATACCCATGTTGGCTCCCACATGTTCCACGATGATCTCATCGGATAAACCACGATGTCGAGGATTCAAGCAATCCCGTATACAATTCCCTTTGTCAATCGATACGTTACTTGCCCGAGATTCGATCGTCGGTATCCCAATACCTAGTTCAATCTTGTTACCGGCAAGTCACTTTACTCGTGTCGTAATGCATGATCCCGTGACCAACTACTTAGTCACACCGAGCTCATTTGATGATGCATTACCGAGTGGGCCCAGAGATACCTCTCTATCATACGGAGTGACAAATCCCAGTCTCGATTCATGCCAACCCAACAAACACTTTCGGAGATACCTGTAGTGTACCTTTATAGCCACCCATTTACGTTGTGACGTTTGGTACACCCAAAGCACACCTATGGTATCCGGGAGTTGCACAATCTCATGGTCTAAGGAAATGATACTTGACACTTACAAAAGCTCTAGCAGACGAACTACACGATCTTGTGCTATGCTTAGGATTGGGTCTTGTCCATCACATCATTCTCCTAATGATGTGATCCCGTTATCAATGACATCCAATGTCCATGGTCAGGAAACCGTAACCATCTATTGATCAACGAGCTAGTCAACTAGAGGCTCACTAGGGACATGTTGTGGTCTATGTATTCACACATGTATTATGATTTCCAGATAACACAATTATAGCATGAACAATAGCCAATTATCATGAACAAGGAAATATAATAATAACCATTTTATTATTGCCTCTAGGGCATATTTCCAACACTACCCCCCTGGGCGCGCCCCCTACCTCGTGGGCCCCCTGGTGGCCCTCCGATGACCATGTTCTGCTATATGAAGTCTTTCGATGGGAAAAAATAACAAGCCATCTTCTCGGACGAAACTCCGCCGCCACGAGGCGGAACCTTGGCGGAACCAATCTAGGGTTCTGGCGGAGCTGTTCTGTCTGGAAACTTCCCTTCCGGAGGGGGAAATCATCGACATCGTCATCACCAACGCTCCTCTCATCGGGAGTGGGCAATTTCCATCAACATCTTCATCAGCACCATCTCCTCTCAAAACCCTAGTTCATCTCTTGTATCCAATTCTTGTCTCCAAGTCCAGGATTGGTGCTAGTAGGTTGCTGGTAGTGTTAATTACTCCTTGTAGTTGATGCTAGTTGGTTTAATTGGTGGAAGATCATATGTTCAGATCTTATATGCATATTAATACCCCTCTGATTATGAACATGTTTATGCTTTGTGAGTAGTTACGTTTTTTCCTAAGGACATGGGAGAAGTCTTGCTATTAGTAGTCATGTGAATTTGGTATTCGTTCGATATTTTGATGAGATGTATGTTGTCTCTCCTCTAGTGGTGTTATGTGAACGTCGACTACATGACACTTCACCATTATTTGGGCCTAGAGGAAGGCATTGGGAAGTAATAAGTAGATGATGGGTTGCTAGAGTGACAGAAGCTTAAACCCTAGTTTATGCGTTGCTTCATAAGGGGCTGATTTGGATCCACATGTTTCATGCTATGGTTAGGTTTACCTTAATACTTTTGTTGTAGTTGCGGATGCTTGCAATAGAGGTTAATCATAAGTGGGATGCTTGTCCAAGTAAGGGCAGCACCCAAGCACCGGTCCACCCACATACCAAATTATCAAAGTACCGAACACGAGTCATATGAGCGTGATCAAAACTAGCTTGACGATATTCCCATGTGTCCTCGGGAGCGCTTTTCTCTATATAAGAGTTTGTCCAGGCTTGTCCTTTGCTACAAAAAGGATTGGGCCACCTTGCTGCACTTTATTTACTTTTGTTACTTGTTGCTCGTTACAAACTATCCTATCATAAAACTATCTGTTACCACTTATTTCAGTACTTGCAGAGAATATCTTGCTGGAAACTACTTATCATTTCCTTCTGCTCCTCGTTGGGTTCAACACTCTTACTTATTGAAAGGACTATGATAGATCCCCTATACTTGTGGGTCATCAAGACTCTTTTCTGGCGCCGTTGCCGTGGAGTGAAGCGCCTTTGGTAGGTGGAATTTGGTAAGGAAAAAATTTATATAGTGTGCTGAAATTTACTTTCACTTGTTACTATGGAAAGTAATCCTCTGATGGGCTTGTTTGGGGTATCTTCACCCTAACCTACTCAACCTACTGAAAATGAAAATGAAAATTAAAATGTCTGCTTTGAAATTCCTTCGAGTATGATAGAAAAACTGCTAGCTAATACTTTTTTAGGAGATGGAACAAAACATCCTGATGAGCATCTAATATATGTGGATGAAGTTTGTGGATTATTTAAGCTTGCAGGTGTACCTGGAGATGTTGTTAAGAAGAAGGTATTCCCTTTATCTTCGAAGGGAGATGCATCGACATGGTATAGGCTATGTGATGATATGGGGTCTTGAAATTACAAATGATTGAAATTGGAATTTCATCAGAAGTTTTATCCTATGCATCTTATTCATCGTGATCGCAATTACATATATAATTTTTGGCCTCGCGAAGGAGAAAGAATCGCTCAAGCTTGGGGGAGGCTTAAATCAATGTTATATTCATGCCCCAATCATGAGCTCTCAAGAAAAATGATTATTCAAAATTTCTATGCTCGGCTTTCTGATAACAATCGCACCATGCTTGATACTTCTTGTGCTGGCTCTTTTATGATGAAGACTATTGAATTCAAATGGGATTTATTGGAAAGAATTAAACGCAACTCTGAAGATTGGGACCTCGACAAAGGTAAGGAGTCAGGTATAACACCTAGTTTTGATACTATTAAGTCTTTTATGGATACCGATATTTTTCATAAATTTAGCACTAAATATGGACTTGACTCTGAGATAGTAGCTTCTTTCTATGAATCTTTTGCTACTTATGTTGATCACCCCAAGGAGAAGTGGTTTAAATATCATCCTCCCATGGAAGTAAAAGTAGCTGCACCTATTAAAGTTGAAGAAAAGATTGTCACTTATAATGATCCTATTGTTCCTACTACTTATGTTGAGAAACCATCTTTCCCTGTTAGGATAAAGGGTCATGCTAGAGTTTCAACTGTAGTTCGTAAAAGCAACATTAAAACATATACACCTCCTGAGCAAGTTAAAGTTGAACCTAATATTGCTATTGTTAAAGATCTCTTGTCCGATAATATTGATGGGCATGTTATTTATTTCTGTGATGAAACTGCTAGAATTACTAAACCGTGTGCTAAAGACAAACCTAGACCTGTGGTAGGCATGCCTGTTATTTCTGTTAAAATAGGAGATCATTGTTATCATGGCTTATGTGATATGGGTGCTAGTGCTAGTGCAATACCTTATTCCTTATACAAAGAAGTTATGCATGATATTGCACCTGCTGAAATGGAAGATGTTGATGTCACAATTAAACTTGCCAATAGAGATACTATTTCACCAATGGGAATTGTTAGAGATGTTGAAGTCTTGTGTGGGAAAACTAAATATCCTGCTGATTTTCTTGTTGTTGGTTCCCCACAAGATAGCTTTTGTCCCATTATATTTGGTAGACCCTTCTTAAACACTGTTAATGCTACCATAGATTGCAAAAGAGATGTTGTTACTATCGGTTTAGATGATATTACTCATGAATTTAATTTCTCTAAATTTAGTAGACAACACCATGAAGAAGAATTACCTAGCAAGGTTGAAATTATTGGTCTCGCTTCTATTGCCGTACCTCCTAGTGATCCTTTAGAACAATACTTGCTAGACCATGAAAATGACATGTTTATGAATGAGAGAAGGGAATTAGATGAAGTATTCTTTAAACAGGAACATATTCTGAAAAACAATTTACCTGCTGAAATCCTAGGGGATCCTCCTCCACCCAAGGGTGATGCCGTGTTTGAGCTTAAACCGTTACCTGATACTCTTAAATATGCTTATCTTGATGAGAAAAAGATATATCCTGTTATTATTAGTGCTAACCTTTCAGAGCATGAGGAGGAGAGATTATTGAAAACTCTGAAGAAGCACCATGCTGCTATTGGGTATACTCTTGATGATCTTAAGGGCATTATTCCCACTCTATGTCAACATAAAATTAATTTCGAAGAAGATGCTAAAACAGTTCGTGAACATCAACGCCGGCTGAATCCTAAAATGAAAGAAGTGGTAAGAAAGGAAATAATAAAGCTCCTTGAGGCAGGTATAATCTATCCCGTTGCTGATAGTCAGTGGGTAAGCCCTGTCCATTGTGTCCCTAAGAAGGGAGGTATTACTGTTGTTCCTAATGATAAAGATGAATTGATCCCTCAAAGAATTATTACAGGTTATAGGATGGTAATTGATTTCCGCAAATTAAATAAGGCTACTAAAAAGGATCATTACCCCTTACCTTTTATCGATCAAATGCTAAAAATATTATCCAAACATACACATTTTTGCTTTCTAGATGGTTATTCTGGTTTCTCTCAAATACCCGTTTCAGCCAAAGATCAATCAAAGACTACTTTTACATGCCCTTTTGGTACTTTTGCTTATAGACGTATGCCTTTCGGTTTATGTAATGCACCTGCTACCTTTCAAAGAAGCATGATGGCTATATTCTCTGACTTTTGTGGAAAGATTTGTGAGGTTTTCATGGACGACTTTTCCGTCTATGGATCTTCTTTTGATGATTGCTTGAGCAACCTTGATCGAGTTTTGCAGAGATGTGAAGAAACTAATCTTGTCTTGAATTGGGAAAAGTGCCACTTTATGGTTAATGAAGGTATTGTCTTGGGGCATAAAGTTTCTGAAAGAGGTATTGAAGTTGATAAAGCCAAAGTTGATGCTATTGAGAAGATGCCATGTCCCAAGGACATCAAAGGTATAAGAAGTTTCCTTGGCCATGCCGGATTTTATAGGAGGTTTATTAAGGACTTCTCAAAAATCTCTCGGCCTCTGACTAATTTATTACAAAAAGATATACCATTTGTTTTTGATGATGATTGTGTAGAAGCATTTGAAATACTTAAGAAAGCATTAATCTCTGCACCTATTGTTCAGCCACCTGATTGGAATTTACCGTTTGAAATTATGTGTGATGCTAGTGATTGTGTTGTAGGTGTTGTTCTAGGACAAAGAGTTGAAAAGAAATTAAACGTTATTCAATATGCTAGTAAAACCCTAGACAATGCTCAAATAAATTATGCTACCACTGAAAAAGAATTCTTAGCAGTTGTATTTGCTTGTGATAAGTTCAGACCTTATATTGTTGATTCTAAAGTAACTATTCACATTGATCATGCTGCTATTAAATATCTTATGGAAAAGAAAGATGCTAAACCTAGACTTATTAGATGGGTTCTCTTGCTACAAGAATTTGATTTGCATATTGTTGATAGAAAGGGAGCTGAGAACCCCGTTGCAGACAACTTGTCTAGGTTAGAAAATGTGCTTGACGACCCACTTCCTATTGATGATAGCTTTCCTGATGAGCAATTAAATGTCATAAATGCTTCTCATACTGCTCCATGGTATGCTGATTATGCTAATTACATTGTTGCTAAGTTTATACCACCTAGTTTCACATACCAACAAAAGAAAAGGTTCTTCTATGATTTGAGGCATTACTTTTGGGATGACCCACATCTTTATAAAGAAGGAGTAGATGGTGTTATTAGACGTTGTGTACCTGAGCATGAACATGAACAAATCCTACTCAAGTGTCACTCCGAAGCTTATGGAGGACACCATGCTGGAGATAGAACTGCACATAAGGTATTGCAATCTGGTTTTTATTGGCCTACTCTCTTCAAGGATGCCCATAAGTTTGTATTATCTTGTGATGAATGTCAAAGAATTGGTAATATTAGTAGACGTCAAGAAATGCCTATGAATTATTCACTTGTTATTGAACCATTTGATGTTTGGGGCTTTGACTATATGGGACACTTTCCTTCCTCTAATGGATATACACATATTTTAGTTGCTGTTGACTACGTTACTAAGTGGGTAGAAGCTATTCCAACTAGTAGTGCTGATTATAACACTTCTATTAAAATGCTTAAAGAAGTTATTTTTCCAAGATTTGGAGTCCCTAGATATTTAATGACTGATGGTGGTTCACATTTTATTCACGGTGCTTTCCGTAAAATGCTTGCTAAATATGATGTTAACCATAGAATTGCATCCCCTTATCACCCTCAGTCTAGTGGTCAAGTAGAATTGAGTAATAGAGAACTCAAATTAATTTTGCAAAAGACTGTTAATAGATCTAGAAAGAATTGGTCCAAGAAACTTGATGATGCATTATGGGCCTATAGAGCTGCATATAAAAATCCTATGGGTATGTCTCCGTATAAAATGGTTTATGGAAAAGCATGTCACTTGCCTCTCGAACTAGAACACAAGGAATATTGGGCTATTAAAGAACTCAATTATGATTTCAAACTTGCCGGTGAGAAGAGGTTATTTGATATTAGCTCACTTGATGAATGGAGAACCCAAGCCTATGAAAATGCCAAGTTGTTTAAAGAAAAAGTTAAAAGATGGCATGACAAAAGGATAAAAAAGTGTGAGTTTAATGTAGGTGATTATGTATTGCTATACAACTCTCGTTTAAGATTTTTTGAAGGAAAACTTCTCTCTAGATGGGAAGGTCCTTACGTTATCGAGGAGGTCTATCGTTCCGGTGCCATAAAAATCAACAACTTCGAAGGCACAAATCCGAAGGTGGTGAACGGTCAAAGAATCAAAAATTATATCTCAGGTAATCCCATAAATGTTGAAACCAATGTTATTGAAACGGTAACCCCAGAGGAATACATAAGGGACACTTTCTGGAACGTTTCAGACTCCGAAAAGGAATAGGTATGTGGGACGGTAAGTAAACCGACTCCAAAACAGTTTTTAAGGCAATATTTCTCCGTTTTGGAATATTTAGAAAAATAGAAAAATAAGTAGCAGTCCGGGAAGGACACGAGGGCTCCACGAGGGTGGAGGGCGCACCCCCTACCTCGTGGGCCCCTTGTGCGCTCTCCGGACTCCGTTTTCATACACGACACGTATTTTGGTCGGCAAAAATTCATTATATAATCTCCCGAGGGTTTTTACTCCCGTATCACACAATTATCTTCTGTTTGTGTTTCGAGTTGTTGCTGCTGCGGATTAGAGCAGGATGTCTTCACAAGAATCAGTCGGGGAGAGCTGGGTGTCTCATCCGGCACCGAGATCAACGACAAACAACCATGTTGACCCCTTTGGGCCAGCAACGGAGGAAGAGATGAAGGCTGATTTGAAGAGGATAGATGCCATGGAAGAGGATCAAGAAGTCACTTCCCACCTCCAAGCTGGGTTCACAATGGGAGAACTGCAGAGCTCGGCTATTCCAAACTCGGTTATCCCTTCCAATGTTAGATTTCTTTATTATTAGAATATGAAAAAGAGTGTCACTGGTTCTCCCGCAGCTATGCAGCACCCTTGGGTGCAGGGAGCTTTGGCTGTTACAGGAAACCTCCGAAAGGAAATAAAGGACCTCAAGCAGCAAGTCAATAAGCTCGAGGAGGAAAATCGTATCCTGAGGGGCATCATCGCCAAGAACATCACATCACCACCCACGAAAAGAGAGACATAATCATCTGGGTATGGGCACTCCCCTTGGCAACTACCAAGCTTGGGGGAGTGCCCCGGTATCGTATCACCATCACTTTTATCTTTACCGTTTTTCTTAGTTCGATCCTTTTGGTAATATCTTGATCCAGTAGAATAAAAGTTCTTAGTATGATCTAGTTGTGAGTTTTGCTTTATAATCCTTCTATGTAATCGATTCTGTGAGCTATATAATAAAGATTAGTGTTGAGTCAAGGGCTTGATTATTTTGCCATGATCCTAAGGGAATAAAAGAAAAGAGAAAGAAATAAAAAGAAACAAGGAGATCACGTGAGTCTTATGGAGAGTAATGAGCTCACATAGAAAAAGTATGATGAATAAAAGGTGTTGAGGGTTGACAAACATAGTTTTGGTCATCGTTGCAATTAGGAAGTAATAAATAAAGAGAGGTCTTCACATATAGATATACTATCTTGGACATCTTTTATGACTGTGAGCACTCATTAAAATATGACATGCTAAAGAGTTGACGTTGGACAAGGAAGACAACGTAATGGGTTATGTTTTCTTACATCTAAGATAAATTATATTGTCTTGGATCCTCCAACATGTTGATCTTGCCTTTCTCCCTCATGCTAGCCAAATTCATTGCACCAAGTAGAGATACTACTTGTGCTTCCAAATACCGTTAAACTAGTTTTGCCATGAGAGTCCACCATACCTACCTATGGATTGAGTAAGATCCTCCGAGTAAATTGTCATCGGTGTAAGCAATAAAAATTGCTCTCTAAATATGCATGACTTATTAGTGTGGGAGAAAATAAGATTTATACGATCGTGTGATATGGAAGAAATAAAAGCGACATACTGCATAATAAAGGTCCATATCAAAAGTGGCAATATAAAGTGATGTCCTTTTGCATTAAGATTTTGTGCATCCAACTATAAAAGCGCATGACAACCTCTGCTTCCCTCTGCGAAGGGCCTATCTTTTACTTTTATCTCCTACATTGCATAAGAGTCATGGTGATCTTCACCCTTCCTTTTTACACTTTATCCTTTGGCAAGCATAGTATGTTGGAAAGATCCAGGTATATATGGCTATTTGGATGTGAGTTTTCATGAACTATTACTGTTGACATTACCCTTGAGGTAAAACGTTGGGAGGCAGAACTATAAGCCCCTATCTTTCTCTGTGTCCGATTAAAACTCTATACGCATAAGTATTGCATGAGTGTCAGCAATTGTGAAAGACTATATGATAGTTGAGTATGTGGACTTGCTGAAAAGCTCTTATACATTGACTCTTTCCTATGGTACGATAAACTTCAATTGCTCCAATGACTGAGATTATAATTTGCTAGTTTTCAATGAAGTTTACTATTCATACTTGAGATTGTGATTGAATTATTACTCTAGCATAAGAAATCACATGACAAGAATTATATAAGTTTCTGTTCTAAGAATGATCATGTTGGCCTCATGTCCGTATTTTATTTTTATCGACACCTCTATCTCTAAACATGTGGACATACTTTTCGATTTTGGCTTTTCGCTTGAGGACAAGTGAGGTCTAAGCTTGGGGGAGTTGATACGTCCATTTTGCATCATGCTTTTATATCGATATTTATTGCATTATGGGCTATTATTACACATTATGCCACAATACTTATGCCTATTCGCTCTTATTTTACAAGGTTTACATAAAGAGGGAGAATGCCGGCAGCTGGGATTCTGGGCTGGAAAAGGAGCAAATATTAGAGACCTATTCCGCATAGCACCAGAAGTCCTGAAACTCCATGGAAGACGTTTAATACTGAGAGCAAGAACTTCACCAGGGGGGCCACACCCTGCCCACGAGGGTGGGGGGCGCGCCTTACCCCCCTAGGCGTGCCCCCCTACCTCGTGGGCCTCCTGGTGGCCCTCTGGTGACCATCTTCTGCTATATGAAGTCTTTCGATGGAAAAAAAATAACAAGCCATCTTCTCGGACGAAACTCCGCCGCCACGAGAAGGAACCTTGGCGGAACCAATCTAGGGTTCTGGCGGAGCTGTTCTGCCGGGGAAACTTCCCTCCCCGGGGGGGGGGGGGGGAATCATCGCCATCGTCATCACCAACGCTTCTCTCATCGGGAGAGGGCAATCTCCATCAACATCTTCATCAGCACCATCTCCTCTCAAAACCCTAGTTCATCTCTTGTATCCAATTCTTGTCTCCAAGTCCAGGATTGGTGCTAGTAGGTTGCTAGTAGTGTTAATTACTCCTTGTAGTTGATGCTAGTTGGTTTAATTGGTGGAAGATCATATGTTCAGATCTTATATGCATATTAATACCCCTCTGATTATGAACATGTTTATGCTTTGTGAGTAGTTACGTTTGTTCCTGAGGACATGGGAGAAGTCTTGCTATTAGTAGTCATGTGAATTTGGTATTCGTTCGATATTTTGATGAGATGTATGTTGTCTCTCCTCTAGTGGTGTTATGTGAACGTCGACTACATGACACTTCACCATTATTTGGGCCTAGAGGAAGGCATTGGGAAGTAATAAGTAGATGATGGTTTCTAGAGTGACAGAAGCTTAAACCCTAGTTTATGCATTGCTTTGTAAGGGGCTGATTTGGATCCACATGTTTCATGCTATGGTTAGGTTTACCTTAATACTTTTGTTGTAGTTGCATATGCTTGCAATAGAGGTTAATCATAAGTGGGATGCTTGTCCAATTAAGGACAGCACCCAAGCAGCGGTCCTCCCACATACCAAATTATCAAAGTACCAAACGCGAATCATATGAGCGTGATGAAAACTAGCTTGATGATATTCCCATGTGTCCTAGGGAGCGCTTTTCTCTATATAAGAGTTTGTCCAGGCTTGTCCTTTGCTACAAAAAGGATTGGGCCACCTTGCTGCACTTTATTTACTTTTGTTACTTGTTGCTCGTTACAAACTATCCTATCATAAAACTATCTGTTACCACTTATTTTAGTACTTGCAGAGAATACCTTGCTGAAAACCACTTATCATTTCCTTCTGCTCCTCATTGGGTTCGACACTTTTACTTATCGAAAGGACTACAATAGATCCTACTCCTGCTTTGTTTGATCCTGTTGCCAGGGGCGGATATAGGATTATGCTTGCGGACATCATCGCCTACCGGAACAATCAGGCTACTGTAGAGGAGGAGGAAGAACCTCAGTCGTGGGACCAGTGGATGCCCGCTCCTAAGTGCCCCAACTACTATCCAGGCTTCTGATAGATTACCAAGTCAGGCCAAAAGCCTAAGCTTGGGGGATTACGTGTTTCTCACAGACATTACATTCATGTTCACTTATTTCATCTATCAGTGTTCACACTTTTTCATTGTATCATCCATGCTTAATTTATTTTCTTGCTTTCTTCTTGTGTGTTTGAAAAATCTTAGAAAAACAACAAAAATAGTTGTAGTTATTTTACTTTGTATGCATGCATAGTTGTAGTATTAAAAAGAAAACCCCAAAAGATTTCCTTGTTCTTGTTTTGCTTGTTGGGAGCTTCCCCGTGTAAATAGTTTTTCTCGTTTTTGCTTTTCCCTTTTATTTTCTTGTTCAAGAAAACCAAAACTCCAAAAATATTTCAGTGTGTTTCTTTGAGTTTCTTTTCTTTTTATTCGAGTCTTACCGAGGAGAAGACCATGATGAAAATGTTGAGTGGCTCTCATATGAATAATTGTTGATCTAATAAAGAGCTCATTTTGCCTTGTCTTCTCCTGTTGAATAAAATGTTTTGTAGATTCCAGCTTAGTCCACGGCACTCTTGCACTATTATCATTTTCATATCGTTCGGTCGTGCAAGTGGAAGGCAATAATGGCGATGTTCGATGAACTGGCCATGGCAGAGAGAAATTGGTATGAACTCGACTTGTTCTGTTTGTAAATAAGTTTAACCTAGTATCCATGATTCAGCCCATTATGATTAAACATGTTTACAATAACAATTAGAGATTATAGTTTCTCATGCCATGCATAAGTAGCTGGGAGTGGATAATGATTTATCTTGGATATCAACATTGCATTAAAATGATTGTGATGTAGTATGATGATACGGTATCCTCCTCTGAATGTTCGAGTGGCTTGACTTGGCACATGTTCATGCATGTAGTTGAATCAAAACCAACATAGCTTCTAAGATATTTATGTTCATGGTGTTCATATCCTACTCATGCTAGTGTCCAATGTTACTTATGCATAATGCATGTTTATGACCATTGTTGCTCTCTAGCTGCCCGCTTCTCAATCTAATTGCTAGCCTTCGTCTGTACTAAGTGGGAATTCTGCTTGTACATCAAAAACCTTGAACCCAAAGTTATTCCAGATGAGTCCCCCATACCTACCTATATGCAGTATTACCCTGCCGTCCTAAGTAAAGTTGCATGTGCCACCTCTAAAAGCTTCTACTAAATATCCTTTTTGTGTGCCTGGATCGTTCATGGAATGACAGGAGGTGGTCGGTATCTTCCATTCTAAGCGGGTTATTCTCAGGTCGAGTGTTTATTCACTCACCATCGCACGATAAAAGGGCGGTAATAGGGATTCCCAATCCCGAACTCAAAATGCAAATAATTAAACAAAACTCCCCCGGGACTGTTGTTGGTTTGGACGACTGACGTTGGTTGAACCTACGTCAGTTTTTTCCCCAAATAGGAAGGGATGATGCAGCACATCGGCGGTAGGTATTTCCCTCAGATACGGAACCAAGGTTATTGAACCACTAGGAGAACCAAGCAACACAACGTAAACAACCCCTGCACACAAATAAGAACCACTCGCAAACCGACGTGTTAAAGGGGTTGTCAATCCTTTTCGCGTAACGGCGCCAGAAGGCACGTGGATGGGAGAGAGTTGTAAATATTGATAGATCAAACGCCAAATAAAATAAATTGCAGCAAGGTATTTTTGGGTTTTTTGGTTTAATAGGTCTGAAAATAAAAGCAAATAAAAATAGATTGCGAAGGCAAATATATGAGAAAGAGACCTGGGGGCCGTAGGTTTCACTAGTGGCTTCTCTCGAGAAAAATAGCAAAGCGATGGGTGAACAAATTACTGTTGGGCAATTGGTAGAACCTCAAATAATTATGACGATATCCAGGCAATGATTATTACATAGGCATCACGTCCAAGATTTGTAGACCGATTCCTGCCTGCATCTACTACTATTACTCCACACATCGACCGCTATCCAGCATGCACCTAGTGTATTAAGTTCATGGAAAAATGGAGTAATGCAATAAGAACAATGACATGATGTAGACGAGATCCGTTTATCTATGGCGGTAGATATAGGTCCCATCTTTTTATTCTTAGTAGCAACAATACATACGTGTCGGTTCCCTTTCTATCATTGGGATCAAGCACCGTAAGATCGAACCCACTACCGGGCACCTCTTCCCATTGCAAGACAAATAGATCAAGTTGGCCAGACAAAACCAAAATATCGGAGAAGAAATATGAGGCTATAAGAGATCATGCATAAAAGAGATCAAAGAAACTCAAATACTTTCATGGATTTGAAAAGATATATCTGATCATAAACTCAAAGTTCATCGATCCCAACAAACACACCGCAAAAGAGTTACATCATATGGATCTCCAAGATACCATTGTATTGAGAATCAAGAGAGAGAGATGAAGCCATCTAGCATCAACTACAAGGAGTAATTAACACTACTAGCAACCCACAGGTACCAATCCTGGACTTGGAGACAAGAATTGGATACAAGAGATGAACTAGGGTTTTGAGAGGAGATGGTGCTGGTGAAGATATTGATGGAGATTGCCCTCTCCCGATGAGGGGAGCGTTGGTGATGACGATGGCGATGATTTCCCCCTCCCGGGGGGAAGTTTCCCCGGCAGAACAGCTCCGCCAGATCCCTAGATTGGTTCCGCCAAGGTTTCGCCTCGTGGCGGCAGAGTCTCGTCCGGAAAGATGGCTTCTGATTTTTTCCTCATCGAAAGACTCCATATAGCAGAAGATGGCCATCGGAGGGCCACCAGGGGGCCCACGAGGTAGGGGGGCGCGCCCAGGGGGTAGGGAGCCCCCCACCCTCGTGGGCAGGGTGTGGCCCCCTGGTGAACTTCTTGCGCTCAATATTTTTTATATATTCTAAAAATGTCTTCTGTGAAGTTTCAGGACTTTTGGAGCTGTGTAGAATAGGTCTCTAATATTTGCTCCTTTTCCAGCCCAGAATCCCAGCTGCCGGCATTCTCCCTCTTTATGTAAACCTTGTAAAATAAGAGATAATGGGCATAAGTATTGTGACATAATGTGTAATAACATCCCATAATGCAATAAATATCGATATAAAAGCATGATGCAAAATGGACGTATCAAATCCCCCAAGCTTAGACCTCGCTTGTCCTCAAGCGAAAGCCGAAATAAAAAAATATGTCCACATGTTTAGAGATAGAGGTGTCGATAAAAATAAAATACGGACATGAGGGCATCATGATCATTCTTAGAGTAGCAACTTATATAATTCTTGTCATATGATCTCTTATGCTAGAGTAACAATTCAATCACAATTTCAAGTATGAATCATAAACTTCATTGAAAACTAACAAACTATAATCTCAGTCATTGAAGCAATTGCAATTTATCATAATATAGGAAAGAGTCAATATAAGAGCTTTTCAGCAAGTCCACATACTCAACTATCATTTACTCTTTCACAATTGCTAACACTCACGCAATACTTATGGGTATGAAGTTTTAATCGGACACAAAGAAAGATAGGGGCTTATAGTTTTTCCTCCCAACGTTTTACCTCAAGTGTAATGTCAACAATAACAGTTCATGAAAACTCACATCCAATTAGCCATATATACCAGGATCTTTCCAACATGTTATGCTTGCCAAAAGATAAAATGTAAGGAGGAAGGGTGAAGATCACCATGATTCTTATGTAAGGTAGGAGATAAAGTGTAACGCCCCGGTAGTTAAGCTACAGTAACCCTCCGGAAATGATGCCACATCACCTCGGTTAGTGTTGATAGTCTCACGTTAGTTCAAAACCGGTTCGAATTCGAATTCAAAATCAAGCAAACAATAAAAGTTTTTAAATATTAAAACTAAAAATGTTCGGAGTGACCCAAATAATGCATAGGTAATTGTGGTAAAGAAACCACACTTTTATAAAATGTTTAAGTAAACTAAAATGAGTAAAACAGTAGCTAAAACAATTAAATAAATGCCTTTTTCTTTTATAAAATACTAAACTATTTTGTTCAGGGGTAAAACTTTTTAAGACAGTAGTTGGAATTGTAACTCCATTTTAGGTGTGGGTTTTATTTTTGTAAAACTATAAAGTATTAAATAAATAAAAACAAACATAAAAGACAAGGGGGGAAAATAAAACAGAAATAAAAAGAAACCCCCCAGGCTAGCTGGGCCTCGGCCCAGCTAGTGGCCTGCCAGGCCGGCCCACTCCCTCCCCTGGCCTATAACCCCCTGGGGGCACCGAACCCTAGCACTCTACCCATCTCCCCCCTCGCTCCCCTCCTGGCGCCGCCACCCTCCCACGACCGCACAAACCCCCCCCCCCCCACTCCCGATCCCCTCGCCCCCGCACGACGACCGCGGCGCCCGGCGCCCCGCTACCTACCCCGCCGCCCCGGCGACGCCAGGCGCTCGCTGGACCTCGTCGGCGCCGTCCCATCGTCTCTTCCCCGCCGGACCCCCTCGAGCTACGCCGCCGCCATCACGACGCCGCCTGGCCGGAACATGCCCTCGCCGGACCGCTCCGCCGTCGTCCTCGACCTCCTCCTCGTCCCCCGTTGCCTCTGGCCCTACGACCTCGCCGTGAGCACCGCTCCTTCTCCTCTTCCCCGCTTCGCCACACACGCATCGGCCGGCCGCGCCGCTGGCCTCCCACAACCACTGCCGCTCGCCCGCTGGTGCCTCACTGCGCGCGCGTCGCGCCATCCGCGCCTCGCACGTGGCCGCCTCTGCTCCCCGTCGACGCGCCGCCGCCCGTGCCGTTCGCTGCTTCAGCCCTGCCGCAGCCTGCGCCCGCGCCATCGCCCCGCCTTGCCTCACGCCACAGCCGCTCATCGCCCGCTCGCCCGTGGCCTGCTTCCCCGCCGCCGGGCCCGCCTCCGTTGACGCCTGCAGGCCCGCGCGCCGCTGCCAGGCCCCGCTAGCCGCGACCCCTACCCTGGTCGGCGACCTCCTCCGTCCCGGCCGACGTCCAGGGCCAGCCGGGCTGCGCCCATCCCTGGCCGTCGTCTTGCCCCGCCGTGGCCGCCTGCGCCGACGCCCGCGTGCCCCTGGGCGTGCGTCCGTAACCGTCGCCCGCGCCCTGTATGCCCTGGGGCCTATGACAGATGGGCCCCATGCCCAGGATGTTTTAATTAAAAAAAGGAATTAAAAAAAATAATAAAATGAAATAAATATAATTAATAAAAATGAAAATGATTTAATAAAATTAATTATCAATTAATTAATTAATTAAGAAATTAATTAAGTTAATTAATCCGGTTTAATTAATTTAATTAACTAGTTAAGTTTAATTAAACTATAATTAGATTAACCTAAACCCTAATTAACCTAATTAGAGGATGACAGGTGGGTCCCCCCTGGACCCACATGTCAGGTTGACCAAGTCAACTCTGTTGACTGCTGATGTCAGCATGACATCATGCTGATGTCATTAAATCATATTTGAATTAATTAAATAATTAATTAAATCTCAGAAATTAATAAAATCTTTAGAAAATCATATCTTTTAATCCGTAACTCGGATTAAAATATTTTCAACATGAAAGTTGCTCAGAACGACGAGACGAATTCGGATACGCAGCCCGTTCGTCCGCCACGTATCCCTAGCATAGTGAACCTGCAACATTTCACCTCCGGTTCATCTGTCCGAAAACGCGAAACACCGGGGATACTTTCCCGGATGTTATCCCCCTTCACCGGTATCACCTAATACCGCGTTAGGGCACCCCTAGCACCGTTACTTGCCTTGTCATGCATCGCTATGCATCTGTTTGCTTAAATATTTATTGTTTCTCCCCCCTCTTCTCTCGCTAGACACCGAGACCGACGCCGCTGCTACCCCGTACGACTACGGAGTTGACGACCCCTCTCTCTTGCCAGAGCAACCAGGCAAGCCGCCCCTTTGATCACCAGATATCGCCTACTCTTCTCTATACTGCTTGCATTAGAGTAGTGTAGCATGTTATTGTTTCCCGTTAATCCTATCCTGATGCATAGCCTGTCCTTGCTACTACTGTTGTTACTTTTACCTGCAATCCTAATGCTTAGTATAGAATGCTAGTGTTCCATCAGTGGCCCTACACTCTTGTCCGTCTGCCATGCTATACTACTGGGCCGTGATCACTCGGGAGGTGATCACGGGTATATTACTACATACTTTCTACAGGATACATGTGGTGACTAAAGACGGGTCGGCTTGTGGAGCACCCGCGAGTGATTCACGGATTGGGGGCTGAAAGGATCTTTGTCCCAACGGCCCTCTGTGTGGATCTTTGAGGCGGAGCGACAGGGCAGGTTCCGACCACCTAGGAGAGAGGTGGGCCTGGCCCTGGTCGGCGTTCGCGGATACTTAACGCGCTTAACGAGATCTGGGTATTTGATCTGAGTCTGGCCATTTGGTCTATACGCACTAACCATCTACGCGGGAGTAGTTATGGGTATCCCGGCGTCGTGGTATCAGCCGAAGCCTTCTTGACGTCAGCGACGGAGCGGCGCGCGCTGGATTGGACTGGAATGCCACTAGGCTAGGTCTGCTTCCGACCGTCCACGCAACGTGCAGGTGTGCTAAGGGCGATGGGCCCAGACCCCTGGGCGCTTAGGTTTAGACCGGCGTGCTGACCTCTCTGCTGGTCTAGGTGGGGCTGCGACGTGTTGATCTTCCGAGGCCGGGCATGACCCAGGAAAGTGTGTCCGGCCAAATGGGATCGAGCGTGTTGGGGTATGTGGTGCACCCCTGCAGGGAAGTTAATCTATTCGAATAGCCGTGATCTTCGGTAACAGGACGACTTGGAGTTGTACCTTGACCTTATGACAACTAGAACCGGATACTTAATAAAACACACCCTTCCAAGTGCCAGATACAACCGGTGGTCGCTCTCTCTTAGGGATACGAGGAGGGGATCGCTGGGTAGGATTATTGCTATGCGATGATACTTGGAGGACTTCAGTCTACTCTCTTCTACATGCTGCAAGACGGAGGCTGCCAGAAGCGTAGTCTTCGAGAGGGCTAGCTATCCCCCCCTTATTCCGGCTTTCTGCAGTTCAGTCCACCTATGATAACCTTATTCCATTTGATACCAATGCATACACATGTAGTGTAGCTCCTTGCTTGCGAGTACTTTGGATGAGTACTCACGGTTGCTTTCCCCCCCTTTTCCCCCTTTCCTTTCATTCTGGTTGTCGCAACCAGATGTTGGAGTCTAGGAGCCAGACGCCACCGTCGACGACGACTCCTACTACACCGGAGGTGCCTACTACTACGTGCTGCCCGCTGACGACGACCAGGAGTAGTTAGGAGGATCCCAGGCAGGAGGCCTGCGCCTCTTTCGATCTGTATCCCAGTTTGTGCTAGCCTTCTTAAGGCAAACTTGTTTAACTTATGTCTGTACTCAGATATTGTTGCTTCCGCTGACTCGTCTATGATCGAGCTCTTGTATTCGAGCCCTCGAGGCCCCTGGCTTGTAATATGATGCTTGTACGACTTATTTTATTTGTAGAGTTGTGTTGTGATATCTTCCCGTGAGTCCCTGATCTTGATCGTACACGTTTGCGTGTATGATTAGTGTACGATTGAATCGGGGGCGTCACAAGTTGGTATCAGAGCCAACTGCCTGTAGGAATCCCCTTCCACACTCCTTGGCCGAAGTTGAGTCTAGACATTACAAAAACTTTTACTAACATGGTTGTGTGCCTTACGGGCCCACATCGCCATCTGGGTGGTATTAGGCTCTTTTACTCCTCGATCCTTACTCTGGGATTCTAATCTCTCTTCTATTCAGGTTAAATGATTTTGCTAAAATCTAACTCTAGGTTCTCGCTACCACTTCCTGCCGGAGAACCCTTTCATTATGGATGGTCGACTGCTTGAACGGAATATTCTGACAATACTCTCCGATATTTTCTCGAGACCTTATGCCTATTGCTTTTGCAATTCCCTACCACCGAAAAATCCCTATGGATAAATACTTACACCTGTCATTTTTACTTTTATTCCCAGTTGGTCTTGTTATTACAAGATACCCCGAAATACTCGTTATTGTTTCGATAATCCTTTGAGCTTAACGCCTTGCTGTTCTTTGTCACCTGAATACCCCTACGGATAATTCTCGCACTTATCGAGTATCCGCTCATCCCCCAGTTGTTCATGTGTTTCACAATGGTCATCGAGATACTATTCGATCCTCCAAAATTCCTTAGTAGCTTATTGCTCTGCAATACTTGTCTGCTTGCATGATGGATGCTTTCCATATGTCTGGCAATATTCGTTAGTATCCTTAGGCACCATCATTTTGATCCCTTTGATTCAACATGAGTGCGAATGCACGCAATCATCAGTTGATCCTTTTAATTATCTTTCCGGCTCAGACGTCATTTTAAACATGAGCTGGTTCTCAATAAATCCAATTGTCGTCGATTGTACCCCTAAGGATATTCAACTTATCCATCCCTAATCAGAACATTGCATCTGATCCCTTGATTTGAAAATCATAATTCCTTTGCATTTGAGCTCTGAATTAGTCAGTTGTTTCTAAAGTCTGATCTCCTTGCATTGTTTCTCCCTCTGGTTGAGTACCGATGCTCACACCAGATCCCTTGAGGACCACCAGATCCTTTGTTGGATTTTATCCGACAACGTCCTTCATATTCAATAAGTCTGTGAGCCTTTTCCTCGGATACATAATGCCTTTGGTAAATTGTATCCTCTGCTTTCTCAAGCATGCTCTACTATCGAGCTTGTGTTATTTATTCTTGAAATTTGTGGTATATACTCCTAAGATGCCCTGATGGGTTGAACCTATGCCTTCCCCAAACGGTATGAACCCGAAAGTTTTCGTGAGTCATACTCTTCTGTTGCTCCGCCAGATAAAATTTCTACAATACAGCCTCATCAAAAGCGGGAAGTAAAATGAAAGGTTATGCATTGAAGAAGTGGGAGTCGACCTTGAGCCCTTGTGTTCATGCCCATGGACCCGATGTGGAACTTTTCTTTGAAGCTTCTTGTAAATGACAATAATCCCCTTGTTATAAGTTCATCTTGTATCTGTGGACATGGTTCCGACCATGTTTCTCCTTGATTCCATTTCTCGTGTAAGTTTGAGCACTTGTTTTCTACAGAGCATTACCCTATTCCCACCTTTACTATGATCTGTCGTCGAGTATTACCCCCTGGTATCTCGAGGATACCACGGGGATACATAACTTCTTATGAGTTCTTCATCAACTAATATTCTTGCCGATTCCATTTTTCCAACGGGTTCTCAGTTGTTAGAACCCCTCAAGGACACCGATAACTGAACTGAGTCCGCACTACGATTCAACAAATCTTGGTAACCTTCATTACTTAAAAGTCTGAACTCGATCACGTCATTCCGAGCCTACTCGGCTATATCATTATCATGCCAAATTTTAACTGTGCTACCTGGTCCTTCTTTTCGGAGCATAATTTCGACGATGGGCTAAGCTTACGTCGATCTTCCTTGTCTTATCATTTCACCTCAAACAACAAACTTGATTTCAAGTTTGTGTCGTACCCATGGTTCCAATAACCTTTTGCTTCATCATTCATTTGACTTGATGTCATTGCCGACCGATTACATCTCCATAAACCTCTCGACAGAAATTGTCATGATCATCATCAACATTTCGCGCTCCTCAAGGATATCAATTGAATTCCCGATGAGAAATACCATCCTTGCCCTCGATGATTTGTGTTATCATCGACCACTCGATTGCCTTCCGTTCAACACAAACTTGTTCGTGTTTTGTGTTATACCTTGAGATCCTTGCTATCCAGCATTTATTCTCCTTTACCTTGGAGTATTACCATCTTTTATGTCAAGAATGTGGTGAGAATCACCACCTCTTAAGAATTCTTGGTATCGAGTTACTTCTCACCATCACCATTCTTTCTTGGTCCTCGTGTTGATTCCAACCGGGGTACCAACAAGTGAACGGTGTTGTTTGAATTCTGCACTTCTAGCAACCCTATTGCTTTGAAGTTAATGGTCGGCCGTTCGTTCTTAGACTGTTGATTATTGAATCACCATTCTGACATTGGTCGTGCAACCCAACCCATAATTGGGGCGCACCTTTCAACCAATGTTTAATTGTGTATGTTTTCCTTGAGCATACATCATTATATCATTTGATCCGACAAATGTTATCCCCTTGTTCACATAACTGTGGAAATCCATCTTTTTGGATACCCCGTTGAATTATCGCTAAGTCCATCAGCCACCTCCTCATCCTCTCCTTGGCTTAATGATGAATCCCTTCGTGTATCCAGAGTGTGACCTTTGCTTGAAGACCATGGCAATGCTACCTCGAAGCATGTCTGTGGTACTCCGATTTTCAATAAGAGCATTTGACGAACAATGCTAAATTTTCTCTGTCCATTATCCAAACACCGCTGTATGGGTAATGTCATGAAATTTCTCTCCCCTTACCTCAAGAGTTTTTGACATTATATCCTGTCATGGATATCGTGCTCTGCTTGTCCTTGGGAAGGATATACCCCTGAAATATGTGTTTAAACACATTTTCCTTTCCCTTGTTCTGTTTAATTTGATAATCATATTTTCCTTTCCATTGTTTGGTTTAACCTTTCTTGTGATCTATATGATCTAAGCAGTAATATTCTCCTGCTTATGTAAACACCTCGGTGTACCATTCTGTCAGCAAGACCCTGTTACTATTGTTGAAAACTTTCCGGTAACCGCCGATGGACGAGAACTCTACCTATTGGTCCACCTCGTCCAACGAGCAGGAAAATGGTCGCCCTTGGTACCGATGTTGTTGCCGACATAACCGACAGACTATCCTCTGACATGCCTTGCTTTCATGATCGTGCAATACGTCACCGCCCTTCCTGCTTTTAACCCACATGGTGGGCCCATAACCCATAGTTCCTCAGGATCGAAACCTGAATCTCCTGTACACCCCCTGTTCCCAAAGTTATTCCTCACGCGTGGCCTCGTGTGTAATTCATGAGCCACCTTCTGATGAGATCATCAATCTGGTATCTGGCGCAATACTTATTCCCATTGCTCTGAACCCCTTTCACACTTCGCTTCAGGCAATGAATGATTGCCTATGCGCTCGAAACTTCTCATGGTACCTTATTACTTTGCTCTTGATATTTTCTGAAGTTTCAATTCGAGAGTAAGTTTCCGCCACCTTCCCCGATGTTATCTGCCAGATGAGCAACCTTGTAGAGGTTTGTTCTTCCGAATCTACCATTTTTCCTTACCGTAAGTACGATGAAGACACAAAAAAAAGGAAGACGACTTCATCATGATGACCTGAAGCAAAGAAATGAAGACGTCGACATAATGGATCAACCTCTTCGAGAAGAGCAACCTAGACTGTGAAGAATCGTTAGAAATTGCGTAACCTAGTCTCCCCCCCCCTTACACCCCCCTTAAATCTCGGGACGAGATTTCTTGTAGTGGAGGAGATTTGTAACGCCCCGGTAGTTAAGCTACAGTAACCCTCCGGAAATGATGCCACATCACCTCGGTTAGTGTTGATAGTCTCACGTTAGTTCAAAACCGGTTCGAATTCGAATTCAAAATCAAGCAAACAATAAAAGTTTTTAAATATTAAAACTAAAAATGTTCGGAGTGACCCAAATAATGCATAGGTAATTGTGGTAAAGAAACCACACTTTTATAAAATGTTTAAGTAAACTAAAATGAGTAAAACAGTAGCTAAAACAATTAAATAAATGCCTTTTTCTTTTATAAAATACTAAACTATTTTGTTCAGGGGTAAAACTTTTTAAGACAGTAGTTGGAATTGTAACTCCATTTTAGGTGTGGGTTTTATTTTTGTAAAACTATAAAGTATTAAATAAATAAAAACAAACAGAAAAGACAAGGGGGAAAAATAAAACAGAAATAAAAAGAAACCCCCCAGGCTAGCTGGGCCTCGGCCCAGCCAGTGGCCTGCCAGGCCGGCCCACTCCCTCCCCTGGCCTATAACCCCCTGGGGGCACCGAACCCTAGCACTCTACCCATCTCCCCCCTCGCTCCCCTCCTGGCGCCGCCACCCTCCCACGACCGCACAACCCCCCCCCCCCACTCCCGATCCCCTCGCCCCCGCACGACGACCGCGGCGCCCGGCGCCCCGCTACCTACCCCGCCGCCCCGGCGACGCCAGGCGCTCGCTGGACCTCGTCGGTGCCGTCCCATCGTCTCTTCCCCGCCGGACCCCCTCGAGCTATGCCGCCGCCATCACGACGCCGCCTGGCCGGAACATGCCCTCGCCGGACCGCTCCGCCGTCGTCCTCGACCTCCTCCTCGTCCCCCGTTGCCTCTGGCCCTACGACCTCGCCGTGAGCACCGCTCCTTCTCCTCTTCCCCGCTTCGCCACACACGCATCGGCCGGCCGCGCCGCTGGCCTCCCACAACCACTGCCGCTCGCCCGCTGGTGCCTCACTGCGCGCGTCGCGCCATCCACGCCTCGCGCGTGGCCGCCTCTGCTCCCCGTCGACGCGCCGCCGCCCGTGCCGTTCGCTGCTTCAGCCCTGCCGCAGCCTGCGCCCGCGCCATCGCCCCGCCTTGCCTCACGCCACAGCCGCTCATCGCCCGCTCGCCCGTGGCCTGCTTCCCCGCCGCCGGGCCCGCCTCCGTTGACGCCTGTAGGCCCGCGCGCCGCTGCCAGGCCCCGCTAGCCGCGACCCCTACCCTGGTCGGCGACCTCCTCCGTCCCGGCCGACGTCCAGGGCCAGCCGGGCTGCGCCCATCCCTGGCCGTCGTCTTGCCCCGCCGTGGCCGCCTGCGCCGACGCCCGCGTGCCCCTGGGCGTGCGTCCGTAACCGTCGCCCGCGCCCTGTATGCCCTGGGGCCTATGACAGATGGGCCCCATGCCCAGGATGTTTTAATTAAAAAAAGGAATTAAAAAAATAATAAAATAAAATAAATATAATTAATAAAAATGAAAATGATTTAATAAAATTAATTATTAATTAATTAATTAATTAAGAAATTAATTAAGTTAATTAATCCGGTTTAATTAATTTAATTAACTAGTTAAGTTTAATTAAACTGTAATTAGATTAACCTAAACCCTAATTAACCTAATTAGAGGATGACATGTGGGTCCCCCCTGGACCCACATGTCAGGTTGACCAAGTCAACTCTGTTGACTGCTGATGTCAGCATGACATCATGCTGATGTCATTAAATCATATTTGAATTAATTAAATAATTAATTAAATCTCAGAAATTAATAAAATCTTTAGAAAATCATATCTTTTAATCCGTAACTCGGATTAAAATATTTTCAACATGAAAGTTGCTCAGAACGACGAGACGAATTCGGATACGCAGCCCGTTCGTCCGCCACGTATCCCTAGCATAGTGAACCTGCAACATTTCACCTCCGGTTCATCTGTCCGAAAACGCGAAACACCGGGGATACTTTCCCGGATGTTATCCCCCTTCACCGGTATCACCTAATACCGCGTTAGGGCACCCCTAGCACCGTTACTTGCCTTGTCATGCATCGCTATGCATCTGTTTGCTTAAATATTTATTGTTTCTCCCCCCTCTTCTCTCACTAGACACCGAGACCGACGCCGCTGCTACCCCGTACGACTACGGAGTTGACGACCCCTCTCTCTTGCCAGAGCAACCAGGCAAGCCCCCCCTTTGATCACCAGATATCGCCTACTCTTCTCTATACTGCTTGCATTAGAGTAGTGTAGCATGTTATTGTTTCCCGTTAATCCTATCCTGATGCATAGCCTGTCCTTGCTACTACTGTTGTTACTTTTACCTGCAATCCTAATGCTTAGTATAGAATGCTAGTGTTCCATCAGTGGCCCTACACTCTTGTCTGTCTGCCATGCTATACTACTGGGCCGTGATCACTCGGGAGGTGATCACGGGTATATTACTACATACTTTCTACAGGATACATGTGGTGACTAAAGACGGGTCGGCTTGTGGAGCACCCGCGAGTGATTCACGGATTGGGGGCTGAAAGGATCTTTGTCCCAACGGCCCTCTGTGTGGATCTTTGAGGCGGAGCGACAGGGCAGGTTCCGACCACCTAGGAGAGAGGTGGGCCTGGCCCTGGTCGGCGTTCGCGGATACTTAACGCGCTTAACGAGATCTGGGTATTTGATCTGAGTCTGGCCATTTGGTCTATACGCACTAACCATCTACGCGGGAGTAGTTATGGGTATCCCGGCGTCGTGGTATCAGCCGAAGCCTTCTTGACGTCAGCGACGGAGCGGCGCGCGCTGGATTGGACTGGAATGCCACTAGGCTAGGTCTGCTTCCGACCGTCCACGCAACGTGCAGGTGTGCTAAGGGCGATGGGCCCAGACCCCTGGGCGCTTAGGTTTAGACCGGCGTGCTGACCTCTCTGTTGGTCTAGGTGGGGCTGCGACGTGTTGATCTTCCGAGGCCGGGCATGACCCAGGAAAGTGTGTCCGGCCAAATGGGATCGAGCGTGTTGGGGTATGTGGTGCACCCCTGCAGGGAAGTTAATCTATTCGAATAGCCGTGATCTTCGGTAACAGGACGACTTGGAGTTGTACCTTGACCTTATGACAACTAGAACCGGATACTTAATAAAACACACCCTTCCAAGTGCCAGATACAACCGGTGGTCGCTCTCTCTTAGGGATACGAGGAGGGGATCGCTGGGTAGGATTATTGCTATGCGATGATACTTGGAGGACTTCAGTCTACTCTCTTCTACATGCTGCAAGACGGAGGCTGCCAGAAGCGTAGTCTTCGAGAGGGCTAGCTATCCCCCCCTTATTCCGGCTTTCTGCAGTTCAGTCCACCTATGATAACCTTATTCCATTTGATACCAATGCATACACATGTAGTGTAGCTCCTTGCTTGCGAGTACTTTGGATGAGTACTCACGGTTGCTTTCCCCCCCTTTTCCCCCTTTCCTTTCATTCTGGTTGTCGCAACCAGATGTTGGAGTCCAGGAGCCAGACGCCACCGTCGACCACGACTCCTACTACACCGGAGGTGCCTACTACTACGTGCTTCCCGCTGACGACGACCAGGAGTAGTTAGGAGGATCCCAGGCAGGAGGCCTGCGCCTCTTTCGATCTGTATCCCAGTTTGTGCTAGCCTTCTTAAGGCAAACTTGTTTAACTTATGTCTGTACTCAGATATTGTTGCTTCCGCTGACTCGTCTATGATCGAGCTCTTGTATTCGAGCCCTCGAGGCCCCTGGCTTGTAATATGATGCTTGTACGACTTATTTTATTTGTAGAGTTGTGTTGTGATATCTTCCCGTGAGTCCCTGATCTTGATCGTACACGTTTGCGTGTATGATTAGTGTACGATTGAATCGGGGGCATCACATAAAGGTAAAAGATAGGCCCTTCACAGAGGGAAGCAGAGGTTGTCATGCACTTTTATGGTTGGATGCACAAAATCTTAATGCGAAAGAACATCACTTTATATTGCCACTTGTGATATGGACCTTTATTATGCAGTCTGTCGCTTTTATTTCTTCCATATCACACGATCATATAAAGCTTATTTCCTCCAAACCAATCAATCATACATATTTAGAGAGCAATTCTTATTGCTTGCACCGATGACAACTTACTTGAAGGATCTTACTCAATCCATAGGTAGATATGGTGGACTCTCATGGCAAAACTGGTTTAAGGGTGTTTGGAAGCACAAGTAGTATCTCTACTTGGTGCAAAGGATTGGCTAGCATGAGAGGGAAAGGCAAGCTCAACCATGTTGGATGATCCATGACAATATAATTTATCTCAGATGTAAAAAACATAACCCATTACATTGTCTTCCTTGTCCAACGTCAACTCTTTAGCATGTCATATTTTAATGAGTTCTCACAATCATAAAAGATGTCCAAGATAGTATATTTATATGTGAAGACCTCTCTTTCTTTATTACTTCCTATTAATTTCAACGATGACCAAAACTATGTTTGTTAACTCTCAACAGCTTTTATTCATCATACTTTTTCTATGTGAGCTCATTACTCTCCATAAGATCCATATGATCTCTTTTATTCTTTTTATTCTTTCTCTTTTCTTTTATTCACTTAAGATCATGGAAAAATAATCAAGCCCTTGACTCAACACTAATCTTTATTATATATAGCTCACGAACTCAATTACATAGAAGGATCATAAAGCAAAACTCACAACTAGATCATACTAAGAACATTTATTCTACTAGATCAAAATACTATCAAAAGGATCGAACTAAGAAAAACGATAAAGATAAAAGTGATGATGATACGATACTGGGGCACTCCCCCAAGCTTGGCAGTTGCCAAGGGGAGTGCCCACACCCATGTGATTATGTCTCCTTTGTTGGTGAAGAAGGTGGAGTTTTTGGTGATGGATAATCACACATCGAGCGTAGGAGGTCTTCTAACTTGCGGATAATGCCTTTGAGTGCGATGATATGCTCCTTCAACAAAATATTTTCATGTGTGAGATACTTATTTTGTATACGATCTAACTCGATCATCTTGAAAGCTTCGATCTCAGTTGGGGTAAGAAAATTTTGATCAAGTTGAAGGATGTCTTTGTTGGGGATCGTAGCAGAAATTCAAAATTTTCTACGCATCACCAAGATCAATCTATGGAGTAATCTAGCAACGAGGGGAAGGAGAGTGCATCTACATACCCTTGTAGATTGCTAAGCGGAAGCGTTCAAGTGAACGGGGTTGATGGAGTCGTACTCGTCGTGATTCAAATCACCGATGATCCTAGTGCCGAACGGACGGCACCTCCGTGTTCAACACACGTACAGCCCGGTGACGTCTCCTACGCCTTGATCCAGCAAGGGGAGAAGGAGAGGTTGGGGAAGACTCCATCCAGCAGCAGCAGCACGACGGCGTGGTGGTGGTGGAGGAGCGCGGGACTCCAGTAGGGCTTCGCCAAGCACTACGAGAGACGAGGAGGAAGAGGGGTAGGGCTGCGCCAACAGGGGGATTGAATCGTCTGTTGGGCTGCCCCTTTGCTCAAGTATATATAGGGGGAGGGGAGGGGCTGCGCCCCCACCTAGGGTTCCCTCCCTAGGGGTGGCGGCAGCCCCCAGATCCCATCTGGGAGGCGGCCAAGGGGGAGAGAGAGGGGGGCGCACCTAGGGTGGGCCGTAGGGCCCATCTGTGCCTAGGGTTTGCCCCCTCTCCTCTTGAGGACGCCTTGGGCCTTGGTGGGAGGTGCCCCAGCCCACATAGGGGCTGGTCCCTTCCCACTATTGGCCCATGTAGGCCTCTGGGGCTGGTGGCCCCTCCCGGTGGACCCTCGGACCCCTCCGGTGGTCCCGGTACACTACCGGTGATGCCCGGAACACTTCCGGTGGCCAAAACCATACTTCCTATATACCAATCTTTACCTCCAGACCATTCCGGAACTCCTCGTGAAATCCGGGATCACATCCGGGACTCTGAACAACATTCGGTAACCGCGTACATACTTTCCCTATAACCCTAGCGTCATCGAACCTTAAGTGTGTAGACCCTACGGGTTCAGGAGTCATGCAGACATGGCCGAGACAACTCTCCGGTCAATAACCAACAGCGGGATCTGGATACCCATGTTGGCTCCCACATGTTCCACGATGATCTCATCGGATGAACCACGATGTCAAGGATTCAATCAATCCCGTATACAATTCCCTTTGTCCATCAGTATGATACTTGCTCGAGATTCGATCGTCGGTATCCCGATACCTTGTTCAATCTCGTTACCGGCAAGTCTCTTTAATCGTTCCGTAACACATCATCATGTGATCAACTCCTTGGTCACATTGTGCACATTATGATGATGTCCTACCGAGTGGGCCTAGAGATACCTCTTCGTTTACACGGAGTGACAAATCCCAGTCTCGATTCGTGCCAACCCAACAGACACTTTTGGAGATACCTGTAGTGTACCTTTATAGCCACACAGTTATGTTGTGACGTTTGGCACACCCAAAGCATTCCTACGGTATCCGGGAGTTGCACAATCTCATGGTCTAAGGAAATGATACTTGACATTAGAAAAGCTTTAGCATACGAACTACACGATCTTTGTGCTAGGCTTAGGATTGGGTCTTGTCCATCACATCATTCTCCTAATGATGTGATCCCGTTACCAACGACATCCAATGTCCATGGTCAGGAAACCGTAACCATCTATTGATCAACGAGCTAGTCAACTAGAGGCTTACTAGGGACATGTTATTGTCTATGTATCCACACATGTATCTGAGTTTCCTATCAATACAATTCTAGCATGGATAATAAACGATTATCATGAACAATGAAATATAATATAATAATAACCAATTTATTATTGCCTCTAGGGCATATTTCCAACAGTCTTCTGTCGCCGGAACTTGGTCCTCCGTGGTCTTCTTGATCTCTTCATCCTTGTTGATCTCCATGGGTTCTTCTCTCTTCAGCTCTATCTTCATTAGCCAAGCATCGTTGCCCTCATGGTTGGAGGAGGAGGGAGACGACATACTGCCTGGCCTTGATAACCCTGACAGAAAATAGCTCGAAATAAAGACAAGAGATATGTGTGTGATACGGGGGTCAAAACCTCTAGGAGAATATATAATGAATTTTTACCTACCAAAATACGTAACATGTACGAAAACGGAGTCCGGAGAGCGCACGAGGTGCCCACGAGGTAGGGGGCGTGCCATGGGGGTAGGGCGCGCCCTCCACCCTCGTGTCCTTCCCGGACTACTTCTTATTTTTCTATTTTTCTAATTATTCCAAAACGGAAGAAAATTGCCATTAGAATTGTTTTGGAGTTGGTTTACTTACCGTACCACATACCTATTCCTTTACGGAGTTTGAAACGTTCTGGAAAGTGTCACTTATGTATTCCTCTGGGGTTACGGTTTCAATAACATTGGTTTCAACATTTATAGAATTACCTGAGATATAATGTTTAATTCTTTAACCGTTCATCACCTTCGGATTTGTGCCTTCGAAGTTGTTGATTTTTATGGCACCGGAATGATAGACCTCCTCGATAACGTAAGGACCTTCCCATTTAGAGAGAAGTTTCCCTGCAAAAAATCTTAAACGAGAGTTGTATAGCAATACATAATCACCTACATTAAACTCATGCTTTTGTATTCTTTTTTCATGCCATCTTTTAACTTTTTCTTTAAATAATTTGGCATTCTCATAGGATTGGGTTCTCCATTCATCAAGTGAGCTAATGTCAAATAAACTCTTCTCACCGGCAAGTTTGAAATCGTAGTTGCGCTCTTTAATAGCCCAATAAGCCTTATGTTCTAGTTGGACAGGTAAGTGACATGCTTTTCCAAAGACCATTTTAAACGGAGACATACCCATAGGATTTTTATATGCAGTTTTATATGCCCATAATGCATCATCAAGTTTCTTGGACCAATTCTTTCTAGATCTATTAACAGCCTTTTTAAAAATTAATTTGAGTTCTCTATTACTCAATTCTACTTGACCACTAGACTGCAGGTGATAAGGAGATGCAATTATATAATTAACATCATATTTAGCAAGCATTTTACGAAAAGCACCATGAATAAAATGTGAACCACCATTAGTTATTAAATATCTAGGGACTCCAAACCTTGGAAAAATAACTTCTTTAAGCATCTTAATAGAGGTGTTATGATCAGCACTACTAGTTGGAATAGCTTCTACCCACTTAGTAATGTAGTGAACAACAACTAAAATATGTGTGTATCCATTAGAGGCAGGAAAAGGTCCCATATAATCAAAGCCCCAAACATCAAATGGTTCAATAAGAAGTGAATAATTCATAGGCATTTCTTGACTTCTACTAATATTACCAATTCTTTGACATTCATCACAAGATAAGACAAACTTACGGGCATCCTTGAAGAGAGTAGGCCAACAAAAACCGGATTGTAATACCTTATGTGCAGTTCTATCTCCAGCGTGGTGTCCTCCATAAGCCTCGGAGTGACACTTGCGTAGGATCTGTTCATGTTCATGCTCAGGTACACAATGTTCAATAACACCATCTACTCCTTCTTTATAAAGGTGTGGGTCATCCCAAAAGTAATGTCTCAAATCATAGAAGAACCTTTTCTTTTGCTGGTATGTAAAGCTAGGTGGTATAACTTTAGCAACAATGTAATTAGCATAATCAACATACCATGGAGCAGTATGAGAAGCATTTATGACATTTAATTGTTCATCAGGAAAGCTATCATCAATAAGTAGTGGGCCATCAAGAACATTTTCTAACCTAGACAAGTTGTCTGCAACGGGGTTCTCAGCTCCGTTTCTATCAATAATATGCAAATCAAATTCTTGTAGCAAGAGAACCCATCTAGTAAGTCTATGCTTAGCATCTTTCTTTTCCATGAGATATTTAATAGCAGCATGATCCATGTGAATAGTTACTTTAGAATCAACAATATAAGGTCTAAACCTATCACAGGCAAATACAACTGCTAAGAATTCTTTTTCATTAGTAGCATAATTTCTCTGAGCATTGTCTAGAGTTTTACTAGCATATTGAATAACATTTAATTTCTTATCAACTCTTTGCCCTAGAACAGCACCTACAGCATAATCACTAGCATCACGCATAATTTCAAAGGGTAAATTCCAGTCAGGTGGTTGAACAATAGGTGCAGAGATTAATGCTTTCTTAAGTATTTCAAATGCTTCTACGCAATCATCATAAAAAACAAATGGTATATCTTTTTGTAATAAATTAGTCAGAGGTAGAGAAATTTTGGAGAAGTCCTTAATGAACCTCCTATAAAAACCGGCGTGACCGAGGAAACTTCTTATACCTTTGATGTCCTTGGGACATGGCATCTTCTCAATAGCATCAACCTTGGCTTTATCAACCTCAATACCTCTTTCAGAAACTTTATGCCCCAAGACAATACCTTCATTAACCATACAGTGTCACTTCTCCCAATTCAAGACAAGATTAGTTTCTTCACATCTCTGCAAAACTCGATCAAGGTTGCTTAAGCAATCATCAAAAGTGGATCTATAGACGGAAAAATCGTCCATGAAAACCTCACAAATCTTTTCACAAAAGTCAGAGAATATAGCCATCATGCATCTTTTAAAGGTAGCTGGTGCATTACTTAAACCAAAAGGCATATGTCTATAAGCAAAAGTACCAAAAGGGCAAGTAAAAGTAGTCTTTGATTGATCATTGGCTGACACTGGTATTTGAGAGAAACCAGAATAACCATCTAGAAAGCAAAAATATGTATGTTTGGATAATCTTTCTAGCATTTGATCAATAAATGGTAAGGGGTAATGATCTTTTTAGTAGCTTTTTTAATTTGCGGAAATCAATTACCATCCTATAACCTGTAATAATTCTTTGCGGGATCAACTCATCTTTATCATTAGGAATGACAGTAATACCTCCCTTCTTAGGGACACAATGGACAAGACTTACCCACTGACTATTAGCAATGGGATAAATTATACCTGCCTCAAGAAGCTTTAGTATTTCCTTTCTTACCACTTCCTTCATCTTAGGATTCAGCCGCCGTTGATGATCACGAACTGGTTTGGCATCTTCCTCTAAATTTATTTTGTGTTGACATAGAGTGGGACTAATGCCCTTAAGACCATCAAGAGTACATCCAATAGCAGCACGGTGCTTCTTCAGAGTTTTCAATAATCTCTCTTCTTCATGCTCTGAAAGGTTAGCACTAATAATAACAAGATATATCTTTTTCTCATCAAGATAAGCACATTTAAGAGTATCATGTAACGGTTTAAGCTCAAACACGGGATCACCCTTGGGTGGAGGAGGATCCCCTAGGATTTCAACAAGCAAATTGTGTTTCAGGATGGGTTCTTGTTTAAAGAATACTTCATCTATTTCCCTTCTTTCATTCATAAACATATCATTTTCATGGTCTAGCAAATATTGTTCTAAAGGATCACTAGGAGGTACGACAATAGAAGCAAGACCAATAATTTCATCTTTACTAGGCAATTCCTCTTCACATTGTTGTGTATGAAATTTAGAGAAATTAAATTCATGAGACATATCACCTAAACCAATAGTAACAACATTCTTTTTGCAATCTATCTTAGCATTAACAGTGTTCAAGAAGGGTCTACCAAATATAATGGGACAAAAGATATCTTGTGGGGAACCAAGAACAAGAAAATTAGCAGGATATTTAGTTTTCCCACAAAAGACTTCAACATCTCTATCAATTCCAATTGGTGAAATAGTATCTCTATTGGCAAGTTTAATTGTGACATCAATATCTTCTATCTCAGCAGGTGCAATATCATGCATAATTTCTTTGTATAAGTCATGAGGTATAGCACTAGCACTGGCACCCATATCACATAAGCCATGATAACAATGATCTCCTATTTTAACAGAAATAACAGGCATTCCTACCAAAGATGTAGGTTTATCTTTAGCACAAGGTTTAGCAATTCTAGCAGTCTCATCATGGAAATGAATAACATGCCCATCAATATTATCAGACAAGAGATCTTTAGAAATAGCAATATTAGGTTCAACTTTAATTTGCTCAGCAGGTGTATAAGTTCTAATATTGCTTTTACGAACCACAGTTCAAGCTTTAGCATGATCCTTTATCCTAACAGGAAAAGGTGGTTTCTCAACATAAGCAATAGGAATAATAGGATCATTATAAGTGACAGTCTTTTCTTCAACTTTAATAGGTGAAGCTACTTTTACTTCTATGGGAGGATGATATTTAAACCACTTCTCCATAGGGAGATCAACATGAGTAGCAAAAGATTCACAGAAAGAAGCTACTATCTCAGTGTCAAGTCCATATTTAGTGCTAAATTTACGGAAAACATCGGTATCCATAAAAGATTTAACACAATCAAACTTAGGTGTCATACCTGATTCCATACCTTCGTCGAGGTCCCAATCTTTAGAGTTGCATTTAATTCTTTCCAATAAATCCCATTTGAATTAGATAGTCTTCGTCATAAAAGAGCCAGCACAAGAAGTATCGAGCATGGTGCGATTGTTATCAGAAAGCCGAGCATATAAATTTTGAATAATCATTTCTCTTGAGAGCTCATGATTGGGGCATGAATATAACACTGATTTAAGCCTCCCCCAAGATTGAGCGGTGCTTTCTCCTTCGCGAGGCCAAAAATTATATATATAATTGCGATCACGATGAACAAGATGCATAGGATAAAACTTCTGATGAAATTCCAATTTCAATCATTTGTAGTTCCATGACCCCGTATCATCACATAGCCTATACCATGTCAATGCATCTTCCTTCAAAGATAAAGGGAAGACCTTCTTCTTAATAACATCTCCGGGTACACCTGCAAGCTTAAATAATCCACAAACTTCATCCACATACATTAGGTGCTCATTAGGATGAATTGTTCCGTCTCCTGCAAAAGGATTAGCTAGCAGTTTTTCTATCATACCCGAAGGAATTTCAAAGCAGACATTTTCATTTTTAGTAAGTTTAGTAGGTTGAGGAGCAACTCTTTGCTCTACTGGTTGGGGTGAATATACCCCGAGCAAGCCCCTCAAAGGATTACTTTCTGTAGTAACAAGTGACAGTAATTTCAGCACACTATATAAATTTTTCCTTACCAAATTCCACCTACGAAAGGCGCTTCACTCCCCGACAACGGCGCCAGAAAAGAGCCTTGATGACCCACAAGTATAGGGGATCTATCGTAGTCCTTTCGATAAGTAAGAGTGTCGAACCCAACGAGGAGCAGAAGGAAATGATAATCGGTTTTCAGCAAGGTATTCTCTGCAAGTACTGAAATAATAGGTAACAGATAGTTTTGTGATAGGATAATTTGTAACGAGTAACAAGTAACAAAAGTAAATAAAGTGCAGCAAGGTGGCCCAATCCTTTTTGTAGCAAAGGACAAGCCTGGACAAACTCTTATATGATGTAAAGCGCTCCCGAGGACACATGGGAATATCGCCAAGCTAGTTTTCATCACGTTCATATGATTTGCGTTCGGTACTTTGATAATTTGGTATGTGGGTGGACCGGTGCTTGGGTGCTTCCCTTACTTGGACAAGCATCCCACTTATGATCAACCTCTCTTGCAAGCATCCGCAATTACAACAAAAGTATTAAGGTAAACCTAACCATAGCATGAAACATATGGATCCAAAGCAGCCCCTTAGGAAGCAATGCATAAACTAGGGTTTAAGCTTCTGTCACTCTAGCAACCCATCATCTACTTATTACTTCCCAATGGCTTCCTCTAGGCCCAAATAATGGTGAAGTGTCATGTAGTCGACATTCACATAACACCACTAGAGGAGAGACAACATACATCTCATCAAAATATCGAACGAATACCAAACTCACATGACTACTAATAGCAAGACTTCTCCCATGTCCTCAGGAACAAACGTAACTACTCACAAAGCATATTCATGTTCATAATCAGAGGGGTATTAATATGCATATAGGATCTGAACATATGATCTTCCACCAAATAAACCAACTAGCATCAACTACAAGGATTAATTAACACTACTAGCAACCCACGGGTACCAATCCCGGACTTGGAGACAAGAATTGGATACAAGAGATGAACTAGGGTTTTGAGAGGAGATGGTGTTGGTGAAGATATTGATGGAGATTGCCCTCTCCCTATAAGAGGAGCGTTGGTGATGACGATGGCGATGATTTCCCCCTCCCGGAGGGAAGTTTCCCCGGCAGAACAGCTCCGCCAGAGTCCTAGATTGGTTCCGCCTCGTGGCGGCGGAGTCTCGTCCGGAAAGATGGCTTCTGATTTTTTCGTCATCTAAAGAATCCACATCGCAGAATATGGCCATCGGAGGGCCACTAGGGGGCCCATGAGGTAGGGGGCGCGTCTAGGGGGGTAAGGCGTGCCCCCACCCTCGTGGGCAGGGTGTGGCCCCCCTGGTGAACTTCTTGCGCTCAGTATTTTTTATATATTCTGAAAACGTCTTCCGTGAAGTTTCAGGACTTTTGGAGCTGTGTAGAATAGGTCTCTAATATTTGCTCCTTTTCCAGCCTAGAATCCCAGCTGCCGGCATTCTCCCTCTTTATGTAAACCTTGTAAAATAAGAGAGAATAGGCATAAGTATTGTGACATAATATGTAATAACACCCCAGAATGCAATAAATATCGATATAAAAGCATGATGCAAAATGGACGTATCACCACTGCCGAGGAGGATCAACTCAAGATAGTCTCCTGGCCACGCACCATTTCTGGCGCCGTTGCCGGGGAGGATCTTCATCATAACCAGGTTCCTAATCAGAAATCTCATCTCCTCGCAATTTACATTATTTGCCATTTGCCTCTCGTTTTGCTCTCCCCCACTTCACAAAAACTTGCCGTTTTATTCGCC
Organism: Triticum urartu; assembly: GCF_056163025.1. Lineage (NCBI taxonomy): Eukaryota > Viridiplantae > Streptophyta > Magnoliopsida > Poales > Poaceae > Triticum > Triticum urartu. The sequence goes on along the minus strand of NC_141879.1, from coordinate 142,064,378 downwards.
TCTCTTTTTCCGTTCGTCGTTTCTTGCCGGATCTATTTTGAGTGCAATCTTCTTGTGTGGTCACCATGACTCAAGAGAGCACCAAGTTATGTGATTTTCAAATACCAACAACAATGATTTTATTGGCACTCCGCTTTCTCCTCCTGCCGCTAGTGCGGAGACTTGTGATATTAATACTGCTTTGCTGAATCTTGTTATTAAAGACCAATTTTCCGGTACTCCTAATGAGGATGCCGCGTCCCATCTTAATAACTTTGTGGAATTATGTGATATGCAAAAGAAAAAGGATGTGGACAATGATGTGGACAAGATGAAATTATTTCTGTTTTCCTTGCGTGATTCTGCAAAATTTTGGTTCTCTTCTTTGCCTCGCAATAGTATCGATTCTTGGAATAAGTGCAAAGATGCTTTTTTCACTAAGTATTTTCCTCCCGCAAAAATTATTTCCCTTAGAACGCAGATCATGAATTTCAAGCAACTTGAACATGAGCATGTTGCACAATCTTGGGAAAGGATGAAAATTATGCTAAGGAATTGCCCAACTCATGGGTTAAATCTTTGGATGATCATAAATTTTTTTATGTGGGGTTGAATTTTGTTTCTCGTAATCTTTTAGATTCCACCGCGGGTGGTACTTTTTATGGAAATTACTTTGGGTGAAGCCACCAAATTGCTTGATAATATTATGGAAAACTATTCGCAATGGCATACCAAAAGAGCTCCTACTAGTAAAAAGGTTAATTCGATTGAAGAAATTTCTTGTTTGAGTGAAAAAGTTGATGCTCTTGTGAAATTGGTTGCTAGTAGAAGTGCTCCTATTGATCTTAATGATATTCCTTTGTCTACTTTGATTGATCAAAATAGTGATGCCATTGATGTGAATTTCATTTCTTGAAATAATTTCAACAACAATGCTTATAGAGTTAATTTTAATCATAGGCCTTTTACTAGTAATTATTCTAATAATTATGGTAATTCCTATGGAAATCAATCTTACAATAATAATAGGAACACCTTTGATCTTGAAAATAATATTAAAGAATTTATCAACACGCAAAAAGTTTTCAAAACTTCAATAGAAGAAAAGTTGAGTAAGCTTGATGATTTGTCTAGAAGTGTTGATAGAATTGCTCATGATGTGGAAAATCTCAAGATGGAAATTTTTGTGCATAAGGTTGATGAATCAATTAAATCTCTTTATGTTTCTATGGATGAAAGTAATAAAAGAACCGCTATGCTTAGAGCTAATAGAGAATTCTTAGAAAAAGCTTTTAATAGTGTTTTCTTTCGCAAAAGTGATGAAGATCTTAAAATGATTGGTGTTTCTTGTATTGATTCCTTATTTAGTAAAGTTAATATTGATGAAAAAGGGACAAGAGAAGAGTCAACTTTAGGTAGAAGGCATCCCAATATTTCGAAGGGTGAAAATCTTGTTGAGAAAAAAATGATGAAAGTGGGTTTGAAGAGGTCAAACTTTAGCTAGTGATGTACCCACTCTTTTGGATTACAAAGACTTTAATTGTGATAGTTGCACTTTGATTGATTGTATTTCTTTGTTGCAATCCATGATAAATTCACCCCATGCCTATGAAGAAAATAAAGCTTTTACTAAACATATTGTTGATGCTATGATGAAAGCTCTTGAAGAAAAATTGGAATTAGAAGGTTCAATTCCTAGAAAATTGCATGATGAATGGGAACCTACTATCAAAGTCAAGATTAAAAATTATGAGTGTTTTGCTTTGTGTGACTTGGGTGCTAGTGTTTCTACAATTCCGAAGTCTTTATGTGATGTGCTTGGTCTTACCGATATTGAATCATGTTCTTTGAATTTTCACTTGGCGGATTCTACTATTAAAAAGCCTATGGGAAGAATTAATGATGTTCTTATTCTTGCAAATAGATATTATGTGCCCATAGATTTTATTGTTCTTGATATTGATTGCAATCCGTCTTGTCCAATTATTCTTGGTAGACCATTTTTACGCACTATCGGTATTTTACTCGAGACTAAGCTTGGGGATGCCCCCGAGTGGCATCCCCGCTTTCTTTTAGCAACTATCGGTATCTTACTCGAGACTATTTTTTTATTCGTCACATGATATGTTTTTTGCTTGGAGCGTCTTTTATGATATGTGCCTTTGCTTGTTTTATTTTCTATTTTAAGTCATCAATCCTTTCTGGACACACCTATTTGAGAGAGCCAAAATCATGCCATGACTTGTTAGAATTGCTCTCTATGCTTCACTTAAATCTTTTATGAGCTAGGACCTTCTCTAGTGCTTCAATTATATCTTTTTGAGCACGGTGTGCTTAGTATTTTTGAAGAAATTCTCTCTTGCTTCACTTAAACAATTTTGAGAGAAAGAAAATTTGTTATGCTCATGATCTTCACTTATATTTGTTTGAGCTTATGAAAAGCAACACATGAAAATTGGTCCCAAAGTGATAGATATCCAAGAAGGATAAATAAAAGAAAAAAATGTGTCATGAAGATCATTGGACAAAATAAACTTGATTCTTAGTAATAGTTTTGAGATATGATGATGTGATATGTGAGTCATCTTGATGAGTAATTATGCTTTACTAAGAATATTGGTGTTAAGGTTTGTGATTCCCTATGCATGCACGAAAGTCAATAATCATGCAATGAAATTATATCCTACTTATGGTGTATTATTCGGTGTTAATTATGCTTAATGCTTGCTTATGAGATTATTCATTTCTTGGTTGGTCGCTTCCCAATCTTTTGCTAGCCTTCATTTTGCACTAAGTATGATCATTGCTTGTGCATCCAAAATCCTTTAAACCAGTTTTGCCACATGAGTCCACTATATCTACCTATATGTGGTAATATTTTGCCGTTCTAAGCAAATTTGCATGTGCCATCTCTAATTTTCAAAATAAACTTCTCTTTTGGTGTTTGTTTTGCTCGTGCAGCGGTGAGGGGTGGCTAATATTTTCCATGCTAGATGTGTTATTCTCAAGATGAGTGTTTATTCACTTGTCATTGCACGAGAGTAAGGCAAAGGTATTAGGGATGCCCAGTCCCGAAATGCAAAAACAAATGAATTTATTTATATTGTCAGATAATAAATTCCTTGGAAAGTGTTGGTATGGAGGGCACCCGTGGATACGGTTAGCCATGGAAAGTGAAAGTTATGGTGGAAAAAGGAATAAACTTTATTTTCTGTTTGGGAACCGCCTATGGTATATCTATGCATGGAAAGTATTGGGAACTCTAATTCATTTTCGTTGGTGGGATGGATACACCTCTCAAAATGTTTTTATCTCTAAATTTTTCGCTTTGAGCTCTGGCACCTCTACAAATCCCTACTTCCCTCTGCGAAGGGCCTTCCTTTACTTTATGCAATTTTTATTTTGAGTCTCCATCTTATCTTACAAAATCACAAACTAGGAGGCAATATGATCGTACTTAAGTATTGGGTGTAGCTAATATTCGAGTGTGTTTCATGAATGGATCACTGTTTGAGCATGATGGGCAAGGGATAACTTATTTTAGCGTCGATATTTTGAAAGACATGGTTGCTTGTTGATACGCTTGAGTATCTAAATTATTATGTCAAAACTAGACTATTGCTTTGAATCACATAAAAGTCCAAATGTCCATGCTATAAAGAAAAGAATAGGATATGACATGATGAACAACACTCCACATAAAAAATTCTATTTTTATCACTTACCTACTTGTGGAAGAGTAGGAGTTAAGCTTGGGGATGTTGATATGTCTCCAACGTATCTATAATTTTTGACTGTTCCATGTTGTTATATTATAAATATTGGATGTTTTATAATCATTTTATAGTCATTTTATATCATTTTTATACTAACCTATTGACATAGTGCCAAGTGCCAGTTGCTGTTTTTTCCATGTTTTTTTACATTGTAGAAAATCAATATCAAATGGCGTCCAAATGCCACGAAACTTTACGGAGATTTTTTATGGACGAGTGATACGTCTCCAACGTGTATATAATTTTTGATTGTTCCATGCTATTATATTATCTGTTTTGGATGTTTAATGGGCTTTATTATGCACTTTTATATTATTTTTGGGACTAACCTATTAACCGAAGGCCCAGCGCAAATTGCTGTTTTTTTGCCTATTTCATTGTTTCGTAGAAAAGGAATATCAAACGGAATCCAAACGGAATGGAACCTTCACGAGGATCTTTTTTTGGAACAAACGCAATCCAGGAGACTTGGAGTGGAGGTCAAGGAAGCAACGAGGTGTCCACGAGGTAGGCGGCGCGCCCCCACCCTCATGGGCCCCTCGTAGCTCCACTGACCTACTTCTTTTGCCTATATATACTCTTATACCCTAAAAACATCCAGGGGAGCCACGAAACCACTTTTCCACCGCCGGAAACCTTCTGTACCCATGAGATCCCATCTGGGGACCTTTCCGACGATGTGCCAGAGGGGTATTCGATCACGGAGGGCTTCTACATCAACACCATAGCCTCTCCGATGATGTGTGAGTAGTTTACCACAGACCTTCGGGTCCATAGTTATTAGCTAGATGGCTTCTTCTCTCTCTTTGGTTCTCAATACAATGTTCTCCTCGATGTTCTTGGAGATCTATTCGATGTAATACTTTTTGCAGTGTGTTTGCCGAGATCCGATGAATTGTGGGTTTATGATGAAGATTATCTATGAACAATATTTGATTCTTCTCTGAATTCTTATATGCATGATTTGGTATTATCAGTTTGGTTTGGCCTACTAGATTGATCTTTCTTGCAATGGGAGAAGTGCTTAGCTTTGGGTTCAATCTTGCGGTTTCTTTTCCCAGTGACAGTAGGGGTAGCAAGGCACGTATTTTATTGTTGTCATCAAGGATAACAAGATGGGGTTTATATCATATTGCTTGAGTTTATCCCTCTACATCATGTCATCTTGCCTAATGTGTTACTCTGTTCTTATGAACTTAATACTCTAGATGCAGGTTGGATAGCGGTCGATGTGTGGAGTAATAGTAGTAGATGTAGAATCGTACTGGTCTACTTGACACGGACGTGATGCCTATGTTTATGATCATGCCTAGATATTTTCATAACTATGCGCTTTTCTATCAATTGCTCGGTAGTAATATGTTCACCCACCGTAATATATGCTATCTTGAGAGAAGCCGCTAGTGAAACCTATGGCCCTCGGGTCTACTTTACATCATATAAGTTTCCAATCTACAATTATAGTTTACTAGTTTGCAATCTTTATTTTCCAATCTATACAAAAATACCAAAAATATTTATCTTATTATCTTTATCAGATTTCACTTTTGCAAGTGGCCGTGAAGGGATTGACAACCCCTTTATCACGTTGGTTGCAAGGTTCTTATTTGTTTGTGTAGGTACTAGGCGACTTGCGTGTAGTCTCCTACTGGATTGATACCATGGTTCTCAAAAACCGAGGGAAATAGTTATGCTACTTTGCTGCATCACCCTTTCCTCTTCAAGGGAAAACCAACGCATGCTCAAGAGGTAGCAAGAAGGATTTCTGGCGCCGTTGCTGGGGAGATTTTGACCAAGTCAAGTCAAGATTTGATCTCCCGTCAACTAGCCATTTCTGGCGCCGTTGCCGAGGAGATCTACGCTCAAGTCAAGACATAACAAGTACCCATCACATACTCTTATCCCTTGCATTACTTTATTTGCCATTTGCCTCTCGTTTTCCTCTCCCCCACTTCACCTTTGTTGTTTTATTCGCCCCTCTTCCGTTCGATCTTTTGTTTGCTTGTGTTACCATGTACCTTCTTTTTTGCTTGCATCTTCGCTTGCTAAAAGTTTATGGATCCTCATACATTTGCAAATCTCTTTAAGAGATCCAATTATGATGAACCTATTGCTAGTGAGTTGAGTGCACTAGATTATCTTTATGAGGTTTTGCCTGAAATTCGTGAATCTGAAAAGTGTGATGAATTATTTTATGAAGCGATTCACGATAGATCTCTGAATAAAAAGCATGATTGCAGTGATTTTATTATAAATTATATTGATGTAAATTGTGCTAATAATATGCAAAACCCTAAGCTTGGGGATGCTAGTTTGCTATGTCTACTACTTGTTGCAATGATCATGATTGAGGTGACTTTTCTTATGATCTTGAAAATTTATTTAAGCCCCATGATGAATATGAGATTGATAATAATGTTTGCAATAATATTGAAAGTGGGTTTGGAAGAGTGTCAACTTTATATCCCACATACTTGGATAATGTTCAATCTTATGAAGTTTTTGATAAAACCGGGTTCGGAGAGGTCATGACTTTAGTTAATGTTAATCCCGCTATTTTGGAAGAGTGTCAACTTTGCATGCATGTGGATCGTGTTGAAAATATTTTATGTGATAGCTATTTTTTCGAATTTGCTTATGATCCCACATGTAATTATTATGAGAGAGGAAAATATGATTGTAGAAATTTTCATGTTACTAAATTACCTCTCGTTGCTATTGTCTCTTTCCGTTTCCTTGAATATGCTAGTTTTTGCTTGCTATGATAATTTGTTTGCCTATAAGATTCCTATGCATAGGAAGTATGTTAGACTTAGATGTGTTTGTCACGTGTTTCATGATGCTCTCTTTGTGCTTCTTGTCTTTCATGTGAGCATCATTGAAATTATCAATGCCCAGCCAGGGGCGTTAAACGATAGCGGTTGTTGGGAGGCAAGCCAATTTTATTTTTGTTCCTTGCTTTTTGTTCCTGTGTAGTAATAAATAAATCATCTATCCTCTGTTATGATTATCTTTTTTATGTTTAGTTAGTGTTTGTGCCAAGTAAAGGCTTAGGATCTTCTTGGATGATTGTTGTTTGATCTTGCTGAAAAAAAACAGAAAATTTGCACTCATGAGAATAATTTTCATTTTTTACCACAGAGTGATAAAATAAAAATTCCAATTGCAGTAGATCAGTATACAAATTATTTAGGACTTCCTAATTTATCAGGATTTTTGGAGTTACATAAGTATCAGAAACCTACAGATTATTACAGACTAGTCTGTTTTTCGTGTGTTGTTTGCTTATTTTGACGAATCTATGGCTAGTATCAGGGGGTATGAACCATAATGAAGTTGGAATACAGTAGGTTTAACACCAATATAAATAAATAATGAGTTCATTACAGTACTTTAAAGTGGTGGTTTGTTTTCTTATACTAACAGAGCTCATGAGATTTTCTGTTGAGTTTTGTGTTTTCAAGTTTTCAAGTTTTTGGGTAAAGATTTGATGGATTTTCGAACAAGGAGTGGAGAGAGCCTAATCATGGGGATGCCCAAGGCACCCCAAGGTAAAATTCAAGGAAACCAAAAATCCTAATCTTGGGGATGACCCGGAAGGCATCCACTCTCTCGTCTTCATCTATCGGTAACTTTACTTGAGGCTATATTTTTATTCACCACATGATATGTGTTTTGCTTGGAGCGTCTTGTATGATTTGAGTCTTTTCTTTTTAGTTTACGACAATCATCCTTCCTGTACACACCTTTTGGAGAGACGCACATGAATCGGAATTTATTAGAATACTCTATGTGCTTCACTTATATCTTTTGAGCTAGGTAATTTTTGCTCTAGTGCTTCACTTATATCTTTTTAGAGCACGGTGGTGGTTTTATTTTATAGAAATTATTGATCTCTCATGCTTCACTTATATTATTTTGAGAGTCTTTTAGAACAGAATGGTAATTTTCTTTGGTTAAGAAATTAGTCCTAATATGATAGGCATCCAAGATGGGTATAATAAAAACTTTCATATAAAGTGCATTGAATACTATGAGAAGTTTGATACTTGATGATTATTTTGAGATATGAAGATGGTGATATTAGAGTCATACTAGTTGAGTAGTTGTGAATTTGAGAGATACTTGTGTTAAAATTTGTGATTCTCGTAGCATGCACGTATGGTGAACCGTTATGTGATGAAGTCGGAGCATGATTTATTTTTTGATTGTCTTCCTTATGAGTGGCGGTCGAGGACGAGCGATGGTCTTTTCCTACCAATCTATCCCCCTAGGAGCATGCGCGTAATACTTTGTTTCGATAACTAATAAATTTTTGCAATAAATATGTGAGTTCTTTATGACTAATGTTGAGTCCATGGATTATACGCACTCTCACCCTTCCACCATTGCTAGCCTCTCTAGTACCGCGCAACTTTCGCTGGTACCATAAACCCACCATTTACCTTCCTCAAAACAACCACCATAGCTAGCTATTATGGCATTTCCATAGCCATTCCGAGATATATTGCCATGCAACTTTCCACCATTTCGTTTATTATGACACGCTCCATCATTGTCATATTGCTTTGCATGATCATGTAGTTGACATCGTATTTGTGGCAAAGTCACCGTTCATAATTTTTCATACATGTCACTCTTGATTCATTGCACATCCCGGTACACCACCGGAGGCATTCACATAGAGTCATATTTTGTTCTAAGTATCGAGTTGTAATTCTTGAGTTGTAAGTAAATAAAAGTGTGATGATCATAATTATTAGAGCATTGTCCCAGTGAGGAAAGGATGATGGAGACTATGATTCCCCCACAAACCAGGATGAGAGTCCGGACGAAAAATAAAGAAAGAAAAAAAGAGGCCATAAAAAAGGAAAAGGCCCAAATAAAAAAATGACAGAAAAAGAGAGAAGGGGAAATGCTACTATCATTTTTCCACACTTGTGCTTCAAAGTAGCACCATGGTCTTCATGATAGAGAGTCTGTTATGTTGTCAATTTCATATACTAGTGGGAATTTTTCATTATAGAACTTGGCTTGTATATTCCAATGATGGGCTTCCTCAACGTCGTAGGTCTTCATGATCAAGCAAGTTGGATGCACACCCACTTAGTTTCTTTTGTTGAGCTTTCATATACTTATAGCTCTAGTGCATCCGTTGCATGGCAATCCCTACTCACTCACATTGATATCTATTGATGGGCATCTCCATAGCCCATTGATACGCCTAGTTGATGTGAGACTATCTTCTCCTTTTTGTCTTCTCCACAACCACCATTCTATTCCACCTACAGTGCTATATCCATGGCTCACGCTCATGTATTGCGTGAAGATTGAAAAAGTTTGACAACATCAAAAGTATGAAACAATTGCTTGGCTTGTCATCGGGGTTGTGCATGATTTAAATATTTTGTGTGATGAAGATAGAGCATAGCCAGACTATATGATTTTGTAGGGATAGCTTTCTTTAGCCATGTTATTTTAGAAGACATAATTGCTTGGTTAGTATGCTTGATGTATTATTGTTTTTATGTCAATATTAAACTTTTTTCTTGAATCTTTCGGATCTGAATATTCATGCCACAATAAAGAAAATTACATTGAAAATTATGTTAGGTAGCATTCCACATCAAAAAATCTGTTTTTATCATTTACCTACTCGAGGACGAGCACGAATTAAGCTTGGGGATGCTTGATACGTCTCCAACGTATCTATAATTTTTGATTGTTCCATGCTATTATATTATCTGTTTTGGATGTTTAATGGGCTTTATTATGCACTTTTATATTATTTTTTGGGGCTAACCTATTAACCGAAGGCCTAGTGCAAATTGCTGTTTTTTTTTGCCTATTTCAGTGTTTCGTAGAAAAGGAATATCAAACGGAATCCAAATGGAATGAAACCTTCGCGAGGATCTTTTTTGAAACAAATGCAATCCAGGAGACTTGGAGTGGAGGTCAAGGAAGCAACAAGGCGACCAAGAGGTAGGGCGGCGCGCCCCCACCCTCGTGGGCCCCTTGTTGCTCCACCGACCTACTTCTTTCGCCTATATATACTCTTATACCCTGAAAACATCTAGGGGAGCCACGAAACCACTTTTCCACCGTCGCAACCTTCTATACCCGTGAGATCCCATCTGGGGACCTTTTCCGGCGATCTGCCAGAGGGGGATTCGATCACGGAGGGCTTCTACATCAACACCGTAGCCTCTCCGATGATGTGTGAGTAGTTTACCACAGACCTTCGGGTCCATAGTTATTAGCTAGATGGCTTCTTCTCTCTCTTTGGTTCTCAATACAATGTTCTCCTCGATGTTCTTGGAGATATATTCGATGTAATTATTTTTGCGGTGTGTTTGCCGAGATTTGATGAATTGTGGGTTTATGATCAAGATTATCTATGAACAATATTTGATTCTTCTCTGAATTCTTATATGCATGATTTGATATCTTTGCAAGTCTCTTCGAATTATCAGTTTGGTTTGGCCTACTAGATTGATCTTTCTTGCAATGGGAGAAGTGCTTAGCTTTGGGTTCAATTTTGCGGTGTCCTTTCCCAGTGACAGTAGGGGTAGCACGGCATGTATTGTATTATTGCCATCGAGGTTAACAAGATGGGGTTTATATCATATTGCTTGAGTTTATCCCTCTACATCATGTCATCTTGCCTAATGCGTTACTCTGTTCTTATGAACTTAATACTCTAGATGCATGCGGGATAGCGGTCGATGTGTGGAGTAATGGTAGTAGATGCAGGATCGTTTCGGTCTACTTGACGCGGATGTGATGTCTATGTTTATGATCATGCCTAGATATTCTCATAACTATGCGTTTTTCTATCAATTGCTCGACAGTAATTTGTTCACCCACCGTAATATATGCTATCCTGAGAGAACCCACTAGTGAAACCTATGGCCCTCGGGTCTACTTTACATCATATAAGTTTCCAATCTACAATTCTAGGTTACTATTTATTTTGCAATCTTTATTTTCAAATCTATACAAAAATACCAAAAATATTTATCTTATTATCTTTACCAGATCTCACTTTTGTAAGTGTCCGTGAAGTGAATGACAGCCCCTTTATCGTGTTGGTTGTAAGGTTCTTATTTGTTTGTGCAGGTACTAGGCGACTTGCGTGTAGTCTCCAACTGGATTGATACCATGGTTCTCAAAAACTGAGGAAAATACTTACGCTACTTTGCTGCATCACCCTTTCCTTTTCAAGGGAAAACCACGCACGCTTAAGAGGTAGCAACGAGATGGAAGATATTGGGCCCTGGTTGCACCTGGGGGTGTCCCGAGGAGGGGACAACCCACCAGTGCGTGCCAGGAGACCCAGGCGCGCCCTGGTGGGTTGTACCCACCTCGGGTGCCCCTCGGACCGTCTTTTTTCTCTATAAATACCCAAATATTCCCAAAACCCTAGGGGAGTTGATGAAATATTCATCCAGCCGCCGCAGAGTCTGAAACCACCATATCCAATCTAGACACCATCATGGAGGGGTTCACCACATCCATTGGTGCCTCTCCGATGATGTGTGAGTAGTTCTTTGTAGACCTTCGGGTCTGTAGTTAGTAGCTTGGTTTATTTGGTGGAAGATCATATGTTCAGATCCTATATGCATATTAATACCCCTCTGATTATGAACATGAATATGCTTTGTGAGTAGTTACGTTTGTTCCTGAGGACATGGGAGAAGTCTTTCTATTAGTAGTCATGTGAGTTTGGTATTCGTTCGATATTTTGATGAGATGTATGTAGACTCTCGTCTAGTGGTGTTATGTGAACGTCGACAACATGACACTTCACCATTATTTGGGCCTAGAGGAAGGCTTTTGGAAGTAATAAGTAGATGATGGGTTTCTAGAGTGACAGAAGCTCAAACCCTAGTTTATGCGTTGCTTCGTAAGGGGCTGATTTGGATCCATATGTTTCATGCTATGGTTAGGTTTACCTTAATACTTTTGTTGTAGTTGCGGATGTTTGCAATAGAGGTTAATCATAAGTGGGATGCTTGTCCAAGTAAGGGCAGCACCCAAGCACCCGTCCACCCACATACCAAATTATCACAGTACCGAACGTGAATCATATGAACGTGATGAAAACTAGCTTGACGATATTCCCATGTGTCCTCGGGAGCGCTTTACATCATATAAGAGTTTGTCCAGGCTTGTCCTTTGCTACAAAAAGGATTGGGCCACCTTGCTGCACTTTATTTACTTTTGTTACTTGTTACTCATTACAAATTATCCTATCACAAAACTATCTGTTACCTATTATTTCAGTGCTTGCAGAGAATACCTTGCTAAAAACCGCTTATAATTTCCTTCCACTCCTTGTTGGGCTCGACACTCTTACTTATCGAAAGGACTACGATAGATCCCCTATACTTGTGGGTCATCAAGCGGCGCCAGAAATTCATTTTGATGTCGCTTGAAGCTACGTCAGTTTTTCCCCAAAGAGGAAGGGATGATGCAGCACATCGGCGGTAGGTATTTCCCTCATATATGAAACCAAGGTTATCAAACCAGTAGGAGAACCAAGCAACACAGCGTAAACAGCCCCTACACACAAATAACAACCACTCGCAATCTGACGTGTTAAAGGGGTTGTCAATCCCTTTCGGGTAATGGCGCCAGAAGGCACGTGGACGGGAGAGAGTTGTAAATATTCATAGATCGAATGCCAAATAAATTAAATTGCAGGAAGGTATTTGATACGTCCATTTTGCATCATGCTTTTATATCAATATTTATTGCATTATGGTCTGTTATTACACATTATGTCACAATACTTATGCCTATTCTCTCTTATTTTACAAGGTTTACATAAAGAGGGAGAATGCCGGCAACTGGGATTCTGGCTGGAAAAGTAGCAAATATTAGAGACCTATTCTGCACAGCTCCTAAAGTCCTGAAACTTCACGGATGATGTTTTCCAAATATATAAAAAACATTGAGCGCAAGAACTTCACCGGGGGCCACACCCTGCCCATGAGGGTGGGGGCGCGCCCACCCCCCTAGGCGCGCCCCCTACCTCGTGGGCGCCCTGGTGGCCCTTCGGTGACCATCTTCTGCTATATGGACTCTTTCGATGGGAAAAAAATCATAAGCCATCTTCTAGGACGAAAGTCCGCCACCACGAGGCGGAACCTTGTGTCGGCGTTCTGGGAACGGGGGTCCCCAGACTTGCCTGCCTGCGGCCTGCGGCGTGGCTCAAGTGGGGGCCCAGCGCGGCCCATCTTCATCAGATCAACCTCAAGACCCTCGCGAGGGGCCAAGCCTCGTGGGGTGGACGACAGGAAGCTTCCTCAGAGGCAGCCTCATCAGGCAGGCTCACGAGGAGGCGGAGAGATCAAGGCAGAGGGTACCTCGCGAGGCGCCCGTGACGCAAGCCATGACGATCTAAACCAGGCAGGCGCCGGCCTGCGCAGTGTCCTTGTTTCCCCTTTGGTACAAAGGGGGCAAGCACAGGCCAAGGCATCGGGCAAAGGTTGCTATTCTGGTGCAACGAGACCAAGACCAGTAGAGCGGCAGGACGGAGGTCACCGTGGAGCCCAAGACAGCGTCATCACTAGTGCTTTTGGCAGCCGAAGACCACCTTTGGTCAAGATAACTTGCACTAGATGTTCCCCTTCAAACTGGCCAATTGTTGGCGCCCTTCCCGCTCATTATTTGGGGAGAGGCCCAGGGCCTCTATAAACAGAGCTAGCCACCACAGAGAGCAAAAATGAGGGGAAAGGGGGGGGAGACATCGACACATAGAGAGATCTGATAGAGCCCTAGCAGAGAGAGTGAGCAGCGACTAAACTCACCCAAGTAGTTCATCGCACCAGCTCAAGAACACCTCTCGCAAGGTTTTCTTCCCTTGTACTATTCATCATCAGCCCTTGAGGCAATCCACCACACCACGCACTGGAGTAGGGTATTACACCACAACTGTGGCCCGAACCAGTATAAACCTCGTGTCCCTTGTGTTGTTCATTGTTTCCAGCTTTGATCACGCGACAAGTCACGCTGGCCTCTTCTCAGGCCAGCGAAGGGGTGCACGCCGCGGCCTTCGGCTCCGGCGGACCGCCGCGCCATCACCCCCAAGACAGCGCTCCAAGCCAGGCTGCATGGCATGCGGGGCGCTACGGCGAGGCGCACGGGGCGGTGGCCCCAGAAGCTTATGTGCCCCGCATGATGGACAGGGGTGCGCACTGGAAGAAGATCATGGCTCATTCCTCGGGCCAGGCTGGAGCGAGGAGACGCCAGGAGCTAAGCTCTTTCAGGAACCCCAGGAGAGCCTCGACAACCGCACTGGCGGCGGCAACTATCAGGTACCACTCACCCCCAGGAGCAAGCTTATGCTAACCATGGGTCGCAGGAGATACAGGTCGCCGCAGCAGGTGGCTGCCCCAATTCTGCAGCCTCATACCCCTCAAGAGGAGGGCGTAGGGGGCTGCAGGAGAGGGGCCGAGATTCGGGTTCGTCCCCACGGCAGTCGGAGCACGGCGTTCTTAGGAGGTAGGCCCCCTGCCGAGGAGGTGCCCCAGAGCCTGCCCCCGGCATGGGACTCGTGGTCGTCGGGGGAACTGCTGGCGACCGCTTTGCCCCATTGGCGTCGTCCTTGGTTTCCGGTCGCCGTCGATGGCGGCAGAGTGAGGCGCAAGGCGGGACCCTCGTCTGGCGATATGAAGCAAGGCCGGTACCTGTGAAAAAGGCCCAGTGCCTGTGAAGCTCGCAGTCCGTGACACTCTCACGTAATAATGAGTGGGGTTGTACATGCCCCGGAGTCTCCGGAGAGCCGCCCTCGGGCCTCGGGGGCTCCCGCCCACGCCCAGTGGCAGCACTTAGCTCCGCACTGGTGAGAAGACGTCGAAGACTAGACTAGGTGCCGGACGCGGCCTTTTGCTTTTGCCTTTCCTTGTTGACAAAGTTCTTCGATTTGGATTTAAGTTGGATTTGAGCTTGATGCTTGCGTGTGTTTGGGGGAAGGGGTGTTTAGTCTTGTTCGAGCAATCTCTCGCATTCTGGTTTCGGCTTTGCGTCCAAAGTTAGCATTGGCTGCCCCCCCTCGCGAGCCCCTCGCGAGCCGGGCCAGGCCAGGCACGTTTACAACTAGGACCGCTATCACCGCGCCCTTTCCGGAGGTTTTCATTGCGGAATCTACAAGTTAATCAGAAGACACCCGAGGTGCGGCGGCCCCCGCAGGCCCGCTCGGGACTCGTCGGGGTCAGAAGGTACACAAGTCCGCTGACCCATCACCGGGCCAGCGGCTAAGTTCACACGCAACATTATACTTACCAGGGTACTAATTGCAAACCCTTACATGAGGGGCTTCCCCTCCCAAAATGCTCTTACATTCTTCAGGGCCAAGCCCGAACCTTCTTCGTGCAGGTTAAACAGCGGTGACATGCGGCCTGTTGGACATATCACTCACCGCGTCTTCTTGGGCATCCTCGGAGGCATCACTAGCCTCGTTGACATTGCCGCCGCTGCCGTCAGCATCTCTATCAGCGCCAGGCTCGTCCACAACACCGCCTTCATTGGCATCCATGACCACGCCGTCATCATCAGACGCAAAGGCCCTGACGAGGGCGTCCACATTGTCCTCCACCCATCGCACCAGGTCGCCCCGGACGGCTATGGGCATGGGTGCGATGGCAGCGTCGAAGTCGAAGTGGGGGTCCCTGCCCAGTAGATAGCTGAAGACACGGGAGAATGCATGCCCGAGCAAGGCTAGGCTCCTCTCTTCGACAAGCCAACGGGACCTTTCAGAGCGGTTCTCCAGAAGCGTTACCACATCGGTGAAAAACTGGAGGTTGCCGGCGTAGTTGACCTCGTGCGGCTCCTTAGCGACAGCCTTGCAGATGCTGCCCAAAGCTGTGTTGGCCCTTTCTCTGAGCGTTTGAAGCATGGGGGCATGCTCACGCTTTAGAACCCGCTGCCGATGGATCTCGTCCTCATTCCGCTGCGCGACGGCCTCGGCGTCATCAACCCTCTATTGGAGAAGAAGCTGCTCGGCCCGAGAAGAGGACAGCTCCGCCTGTGTCGCGCTGAGGGCGGCTGTGGAGGAGTCCGCATGCCGCGTCGCTTTGGCCAGTTTGGCCCTGAGGGCTGCAGTCCTGTGCTCAGCCTCGGCCCTGATCAGCCCCAACCTCATCTCGTATTCACGCTCGAAGGCCGAGCGAGCCTCCTCCACGCGGCGATCGACTTCTTCATGGGCCCGGGCTTCGCGCGCGGCAACGTCATCCTCCGCCCGAGCCACCAGGTGCTCCCTCGTCTCCAACCGCTCAAGGTCAAGATTGCGCTCGGCGGCCTCCAGTATCAGCGCCTCCTCGCGCTTCAGAAGCTCCGCCCGGTCAACAGAGGCCCCCCCATCGACTCAAGGGCCGCCTGCTGCAGTTCCACTTGCTGCTCCAGGGAGTTGCTCCAGGCTTGGAGCTCCCGTGCGTGCTCCTCCGCATCCTTGCGCCGTCGGTCTGCCTCCCGAGCATCCTCAACGGCCTGCGAGCAGGCCTCCTGCGAAGCTACCAGTGACGCTTCAGCCTTCGCGTTGTCGAGATCACGTTGGTGACGCGCGAGGGCGACGGCTACCTTTAGTTTGCGCCTCTCCTCAGCAAGGCGCAAACCTTCGGCCTCGAGGCGCGCATCGTCGTCAGCAAGCTCTGCCCCGATCTGGCTCACCGCATCCGCCGCCCTCTGGAGGAACTCTTCGCGAAAGGGTGCATCGCTCCCGGACGCACCTAAGCACGTCATCCGCATCACCCTCTTCCACCGGAGCATGCCGAGGGCCATGAGGCGGCAAGCCCCCTCCCCGCATGGAGCTGGGGGCTGGCGCCCTAGCCATCGCTGAACAGACCTCTCTGGGAATCCGGCCTGGCATCGGTCCACCCACGGAGGAGGAACCAAAGACAGACTTTAGCCATTCACCATCTATGATCAGAGGAGGAACGCGGGGCAAGCCGGATGTGCCCAGGAGGACTCATGAAGAAAGGACAGCGGGCGCGCAGGCTCGAGGTGCCCTATGGAACGGTCCACTCCACCAACCGGTCTGGCGGCAGGGGTGCCGCTCGAGCTCGGTGAGCCCAGGGCCAGCGGAGAAGGCGAAGCTTGGGGGGATGGCTCCCGGGTTGGCTCGGCGAGTCTCGCAGGCAGGACCAGAAAGGGCCACAATCAGTCGCAGGGATAGCAAAGTAAATGAGCAAAGAAAGAAGAAGACTTACTCGTCCATGGCAAAGTACTTCCTGCGCTTCAACAAGCGGCAGGGGCGGTCGTCGCCACCCAATGCCTCCTTTCTCTTGTGGAGGGCCATGAAGTCTACGCGGAACCGACCAAAGCGCTCGGCGCAGGGGTCGGCCTCTGGTGCGGAAGAAGCGTCAAGATAATCAGCGCTGGAGGAGTCAGCCTGGGGGGCGCCATCAGGCGTCGCCTCGCGAGGAACGACTGGGGCGTCGGGAGCCCCGGCCTCAGGAACCATAGGCCGCGACTCCGCACCTGCCGCCGCTCCAGGGTGGGCCTTGGGAGACGCCGCCTTCGAGGCTTCTCGCGGCGCCGACATCTCAACATCGGTCGCCTCAACTTCCACCGGTTCTCGTCTCCCCGCCCTGACGCCCGAGGAAGGACCGCTGTGGGCGGGAGGGAAAGCAACCACGGCAGCTGGGTTCTTGCGGGGCCCATGAAGCCAGCCAGGCGCAGTACCCACTCGTCGAAGTTGGGCATCTGCCTCAGAAAATCGGCCCTGCCGGAGCAAAGATACAAGAGGACACCATTGCTCCGAAGGCTGCCTGGGGAAGGATCGCCAGTCAAGACCCTGAGCACTGTCCGCAGCACTTCAGGCGCCAAGTCCCCCTCCTGAAGCCGCATGCGGTCTCTATGCCACGCAAAGTCCCACAAAGATACTTGGTTTTTTTTGCAAAATCTCTCGAGAATTTGTAAAAATGGGCATAACTTTTGCGTACAAACTCGGATGAAAAAGTTTTTTATATGAAAAATCATCTACTCAAAAAGTTACATCCGAATTTAATCGGGGAACCCCATTAAACATTTTCAAAATCCTCAAAAAGCTAACAGAAAAAAAGATACGGCACTTTTAAGATCTGGAGAGGCAAAAAAATTCAAACTTACTAATGGCGCACCTACCCATGGTGCGCCATTAGTATCTTCCCGCCTTCAAAATTCAAAATAAGTCAAAAAAATAAAAAAAAGTTACTAATGGCGCACCTGCCCATGGTGCGCCATTTGTATCTTCCCGCCTTCAAAATTCAAAATAAGTCAAAAAAATAAAAAAAGTTACTAATGGCGCACCTGCCCATGGTGCGCCATTAGTATCTTCCCGCCTTCAAAATTCAAAATAAATCAAAAGAATAAAAAAAATAGTAATGGCGCACCTGCCCACGGTGCGCCATTACTATGTCGTATATATGGCTGGGCGCACCTCCTCCACTCCACCTCTCCTCCACTCCATCTCCTCCTCTCCTCCACTCCATCTCCTCTCCTCCACTACATCTTCCCTTCTCTCCTCCACCATACTACCCTCCTCCTCTCCGGCGACCTCCTCCTCCTCCTCTCCGGCGACCTCCTCCTCCTCTCCGGCGACCTCCTCCTCCTCTCCGGAGACCTCCTCCTCCTCTCTGGCGACCTCCTCCTCCTCTCTGGCGACCTCCTCCTCTCCGGGGACCTCCTCCTCCCTCCTCTCCTCTCCTCCCCTCCCCTCACGGTTTCTCCTCCCTCCTCTCCGGTGAGCTCCTCCTCCCTCCTCTCCTCCCATTCCCTCATGGTTTCTCCTTCCTCCTCTCCCATGCTTCGGTGAACTCCTCTCCGGCGACCTCCTCCTCCTCTCCGGTGATGTAGGCGAGCGCCTCTCCGGTGACCTCCTCCTCCTCCTCTCCGGCGAACTCCTCTCCGGCAAAAGAACACAACAAAAGAATGTACAAGATCCAAAAACAGGAACAAAATTTGAAATAATATCGTGCCAAAAAACGAGCAAAAAAACTAGCAAAAAATGGGCAAAAAAATCACGATCCAGATCCAAATTCAAAATTCAAAAATAGCAATGGCGCATGGTGGGGGTTAGACGATGCGCCACTACTATTTTCCCGCCTTCAAAATTCAAAAATACTAATGGCGCACCGTGGCCTATACTAATGGCGCACTAGTGGCCTATACTAATGGCGCACCGTGGCCTATACTAATGGCGCACCAGTGGTGCGCCATTTGTATACCAGATACTAATGGCGCACCAGTGGTGCTCCATTAGTAAAAAATACTAGTGGCGTGATACTAATGGCGCACCAGTGATGCGCCATTAGTAGGCAAAACTGGTGCGCCATTAGTAGCCCTTTTCCTAGTAGTGGAATAACTTTGAGGTGGTTTCGTACCCTACCATAATCTCTTCGTTCATTCTCCGCTATTAGCGACTTTGGAGTGACTGTTTGTTGCATGTTGAGGGATAGTTTTATGATCCAATCATGTTAGTATTGTTGAGGGAACTTACACTAGCGAAAGTATGAACCCTAGGCCTTATTTCCACACATTGCAATACCATTTACGCTCACTTTTATCACTTGTTACCTTGCTGTTTTTATAATTTCAGATTATGAATACCTTTATCTACTATCCATATACCACTTGTATCACCATCTCTTTGCCGAACTAGTGCACCTATACAATTTACCATTGTATTGGGTGTATTGGGGACACAAGAGACTCTTTGTTATTTGGTTGCAGGGTTGCTTGAGAGAGACCATCTTCATCCTACGCCTCCTATAGATTGATAAACCTTAGGTCATCCACTTGAGGGAAATTTGCTACTGTCCTAGAAACCTCTGCACTTGGAGGCCCAACAAAGTCTACAAGACGAAGGTTGTGTAGTAGACATCAAGTATCTCATGAAAACTCAAAAGAATGCTGAACCAAACAGATGTGTGTTTAAGTTGCCACCTTAGATAACCATTAATTAACAAACTCACATCTGTCATGGATATCGCTCACCCAATCCATGTCTACTAGCATAGCATGGTATAATAAGCAAACGTAGAAGTAACTCCCAAAGGTTTGATAATAAACAGGTAATAGGTACTACCCCAACTACTTCCCATCCCACAATTTAATTAGATCCTAATCATGCAATGTGTGAGGATTGATCTAATGCAACAAAATTGGGTAGTAGGAAATGTATGATCAAAGTGTTACTTGCCTTGCTGATGATCCGCGAAACCTAGCGCTTCGAAGTAACAAGCGGCGCACTCCGGGTACTCTATCGCAAAAAACAAACAAGCATACAATGAGTACTCATATAATGCACTGGTAAAACTCAAATAAGAGATCTAACCAGAAGATTCAACTTAAGAACTCTGGTTTGCAAAAAGAATCAAATCAAACGAAGCAACGAAAGTCAAACGGCGAAAGAAAACAACTTTGTTCTACTAATCTGGATCTAGGGAAAATTTTACAGTAGCAAAAACTTGTTTAAGTTGATTAAGCGGATAGAGGGTTTCGAGACGAAACTCTAGGCGCTTGAATCGCTTGATTCCGATAAACGAGCCAAAAGTTATACTAAAAAGAAAATCGGATCAGGAATCGCGATCAGAAAAAATCGTGGATTTAATCCGAGAAAAAGAAAAAGGACGAACGTTCGCTAGAACGAACAAACAGACGAACGCTCGCTATTTAAATGAACCGTAAAAACCGATCTATTTAAAAAAATGAATCCAAAAAAACTGACGAAAAACCGACGGAAAAACCGAACGGTTTTTTTGAAAAAAATAAAAAAAACCGGCGCGGAAATCGAGGCGGCGGCGTCCGGCGGCGGCGAGGCGGGGCGGCACGGCGGCGGTGGCGGGGCGACGGCGGCGGCGGGGCGGCGGCTTGGGGCAGGCTAGGGTTTCGGCTGGGCCTCCCCCGGCTATATATAGCCTAACGGGCCGGGAGTCCTAGTCGGACACGGCCCTAGGTCGGTTCGTTTTTTGTAAATAATTACGCACAAAAGAAAAATAAAAAGAAATACTAAACGAACTCCAAAAATCCCGAAATAACTTTTCCCAGGCTTATAAAATCAAGCCGCACAAGGTGAACATTTATTTGGGGCCTAAATGCAATTTTGAAAAACGCACATTTTTCCTAAATTCAAATAAAATAACAAAAAACTCTGAAATAAAATCTTATTTTATTTTATTATTAAATCCTCAATATTTCTTTATTTTGGGAAAGTCATTTTATTCCCTCTCTCATATTTTTGTAATAGAAATAATTGATGATAAAATAATTAAAATCAAATGATCCTATTCTCAAAATTTTGAGAGAACTCAAATATGAAAATAACGAAATCCCCAACTCTCTCCGTGGGTCCTTGAGTTGCGTAAAATTTCTAGGATCAAAACCAAACGCAAAGAAAATATGATATGCAATGATGATCTAATGTATAACATTCCAAATTGAAAATTTGGGATGTTACAAACCTACCCCCCTTAAGATGAATCTCGCCCTCGAGATTCGGGTTGGCTAGAAAATAGGTGAGGGTGGTCCTTGAGCAAATCTTCCTCTCGCTCCCAGGTGGCTTCGTCCTCCGTGTGGTGGCTCCACTGAACTTTGCAAAACTTGATAACCTTGCTGCGAGTGACTCGCTTGTCAAACTCGAGGATCTTAATTGGTTTCTCCTCGTAGGTCAAATCGTTATCCAACTAAATTGTTTCCAACCGCACTGTGTCTCTCAAGGGTATGTCAGCCATCTTCGCGTGACACTTCTTCAACTGGGAAACGTGGAACACATTATGTACTCCTGACAATCCTTCAGGAAATTCCAACCTGTAGGCCACTTCTCCCATACGCTCCAGAACTCGATATGGTCCTACAAATCGTGGCGCTAATTTTCCCTTGACTCCAAAACGCTTTGTTCCCCGAAGTGGAGATACTCGAAGATAAGCTCTATCTCCAACTTCGTAAACTGTCTCCTTCCGTTTAGAATCTGCATAACTCTTCTGTCTGGACTAGGCTATCTTGAGCCTATCACGAATCAATTTCACCTTTTGTTCAGACTCTTTAATCAAGTCAGGTCCAAACAACTGGCGGTCTCCAACTTCGTCCCACGACAACGGTGTCCTGCATCTCCTTCCGTACAAGGCTTCGAAAGGGGCCATCTTTAAACTGGTTTAGTAACTGTTGTTGTAAGAGAACTCTGCATATGGCAAATTGTCGTCCCAACTAGATCCATAATCTAGCGCACAAGCTCTCAACATATCCTCCAAAATCCGATTGACTCTCTCGGTGTGTCCATCTGTCTGTGGATGAAAAGCCATACTGAATTCTAGCCTAGTACCCAAAGTTTCATGCAACTGCTTCCAGAACTTTGAGGTAAACTGGGTTCCTCTATCCGATACGATACTCCTCGGAACTCCATGCAGACATACAATCCTGGTCATGTATATCTTTGCCAACTTAGCACTAGTGTAAGTGGTCTTTACCGGGATGAAATGAGCTACCTTCGTCAACCGATCGACTATAACCCAAATCGAGTCATAACCTTAACGTGTTCTCGGCAATCCTGTAATAAAATCCATGCCTAGCTTATCCCACTTCCATTCGTGTATCGGCAATGGTTGTAGCAATCCTGCTGGCTTATGATGCTCTGCCTTTACTCTCTGACATACATCACAGACTGCTACATACTCCGCAATATCCTTCTTCATTCCGGTCCACCAGAAAATATCCTTCAAATCCAAATACATCTTGGTATTTCCTGGGAGAATCGAATATGGTGAATCGTGTGCCTCTTGCAGAATCAACTTCCTAATCTCCGGGTCATTGGGCACATAAACACGGTCTTCAAATCATAGGTTTTCGTGCTCATCCTCACGAAATCCCTTAGCCTTTCCTTTGCTAAGTTTCTCCTTAATAGAAGCAATCTCCTTGTCAGTCTTCTGAGCTTCTCTGATTCTATCCATCAAGGTTGACTGAATCTCCAATGTTGCTACATAGACTCTCGGAACTATTTCCAAACATAGTTCACGAAGATTTTCTGCTAACTCCATTGGTATTGCTCCCGTCATTAATGTATTGACATGACTCTTATGGCTCAATGCATCGGCTACTACATTAGCCTTTCCGGGATGATAATGCAATCTCATATCATAATCCTTGATGAGCTCCAACCATCTCCTCTGTCTGAGGTTTAACTCCTTCTGCGTGAAAATGTATTTCAAACTCTTATGATCCGTGTACACCTCACAATGATTTCCAATGAAGAAATGTCTCCATGTTTTCAATGCATGCACTACGGCTGCTAACTCTAAATCATGCGTAGCATAATTCAACTCATGAGGTTTCAATTGTCTTGAGGCATATGAAACAACTCTCCCTTCCTGCATAAGCACTACTCCAAGTCCTCGACGTGAAGCGTCACAATACACCTCATAATCCTTTGTCTGGTCTGGCAGAATCAACACTGGTGAGGTAACTAAATGTTTCTTCAACTCCTGGAAACTAGCCTCACATTCCTCAGTCCATTTGAACTTGGTATGTTTCTTCAACAACTCAGTCATAGGCTTCGCAATCTTTGAGAAATTCTCAATAAATCTCCGGTAGTATCCTGCGAGTCCAAGAAAACTCCGTATCTCTCCAACCGTGGTCGGTGCTTCCCATTTAGTCACGGTTTCAACTTTAGCGGGATCTACTGCTATTCCTTCTCTGGATATAACGTGTCCGAGGAATCCTACCTCCTTCAACCAAAACTCACATTTGCTAAACTTGCCATATAGTTGATGTTCTCTGAGCTTTCCAAGTACCAAACGCAAATGTTCCTTATGCTCTTCTTCATTCTCCGAGTAAACCAGGATATCATCAATGAACACCATGACGAACTTATCCAAAAACTCCATAAATAATTTGTTCATCATGTTCATAAAATATGCAGGTGCGTTAGTCAGACCAAATGACATAACAGTATACTCGTACAGCCCATACCCGGTGGTAAAAGCTGTTTTAGGAATATCC
This sequence comes from Triticum urartu, assembly GCF_056163025.1. Lineage (NCBI taxonomy): Eukaryota > Viridiplantae > Streptophyta > Magnoliopsida > Poales > Poaceae > Triticum > Triticum urartu. The sequence continues at coordinate 142,040,649 of NC_141879.1, read as the reverse complement.
TATTCTCGAATCTTCAACTGGTGGTATCCCAATCGCAAATCGATCTTGGAAAATACCTTAGCTCCTTGCAATCGATCAAACAGATCATTGATCATTGGTAATGGGTACTTGTTCTTGATCGTAACTTCATTCAATCCTCGATAATCAACAACCATCCTTAACGATCCATCCTTCTTCTCCACCAGAAGTACTGGCGATCCCCAAGGCGAAGAACTTGGGCGAATATATCCTTTATCCAGTAACTCCTTAATCTGCTTCTTAATTTCCACCAAATCCTTTGTTGGCATCCTATATGGTCTCTTTGATATTGGCCCTGTGCCTGGCAATAGCTCAATCAAAAACTCAATATCTCTATCCGGTGGCATGCCTGGCAACTCTTCTGGAGATACTTCAGGGAAATCCCTTACCACTGGTACTTCCTCCTGCACAACTCCTGTTAAGCAATTTACTTGTGTCCTCTTTGGCACATGTCAGGATACATACTTGATCCTTCTCCCTTCTGGGGTGGTAAGCAAAATTGACTTACTAGCACATTCAATATTCCCTTCATACTTTGACAACCAATCCATGCCTAATATCACATCCAATCCTTGGGATTCCAATACTATTAGGTCTGAGGGAAAAACTTAGTTACCAATCCTTAATAGTAGCCGATCACACCATCGACTAGCCATATATTCTGCTCTAGGCGAGGTTACTAACATGGGTGACCTAAGGGCTTGGGTTGACAGGTTATACTTATCCACAAATCCCCTTGAGATGTATGAATGCGATGCACCAGTATCAAAAAGAACGAGTGCAGTAAATGACTTAACCAAAAACTTACATATTACCGCATCAGGCTAAGCTTCAACCTCCTCCACGCTAACGTGGTTCACCTGTCCCCTGTTGAAAGGGTTCGACTTCTCTTCCCAGAGCTTCCATTGCCATTTCCATTTTGTAATTCAGGGCATTCATTGGCATAATGTCCGGTCTTCGAACACTTAAAGCAAGTGACTTGGCTTAGGCCCTTCTTAGCTAGGGTTGATGGGTTGGTGCAATTCTGGCCATTGCTTCCTCCATTCCCATTACCATTCCTGGTGCCACTGTGATTGTGCGAGCTACCTCCTCCATGGGTATGCTAAAAATGTCCTCCCTGTCTAGGGGTAAAACGTGGCTTCTGCTGAGCTCCTGAATTGTATTTCCCTTGTCCATACTTCCTCTTGCGATTCTCAATTTGCTGCTGCTTGCCTTCAATCATAAGAGCACGATCTACCAACTCCTGATAGTTGTTGAAGGTTGCTACCATCAACTGCATGCTCAACTCATCATTCAGTCCTTCTAGAAACTTCTCCTGCTTCACTGCATCCATAACGACGTCATCTGGGGCATAACGTGCTAACTTACTAAAGTCCTCCACATACTGGCCAACTATCCGTCCTCCTTGGTGCATGTTGCGAAACTCACGCTTCTTCATGGCCATAGCTCCTGCTGAAACATGGGCAGTACGAAAGGCCTGCTGAAACTGGTCCCATGTGACAGTGTCGACAGGGAAAGTGGCTGTGAAATTCTCCCACCATGATGTTGCGTGTCCTTCAAACTGATGTGCGGCAAACTTCACCTTCTCCGCATCCGTGCACCCTGCTGTGGTCAACTCTCTAGCTGTCTTGCGTAGCCAATCATCTGCTACTATCGGCTCGGTGCTACTGGAAAACACTGACAGATTCAGCCTAAGAAAATGCACTAAGTGATCAACAGGTGGTGGTGGTGGTGGGTTGTTGTCGTTGTTCCCCTGATTCTGATTCTGGACTAGCAACTGCATCAATGTGTTCTGCTACTGGATCAATTGGGTGAGCTCCGGTGGGAAGGCAAATCCGGGGTCACGTCTCGGAGGCATCTAAGGTTTTAGAAAAGATGAGAGTTAAGAATAGAGGGGGTCTAAAGAGAAAACACTACCAATATGCACATGAGGCAAAAGCAAACAATTCACTTCATTCAATCAAACAAGGGCATACAATCGATCTAACTATCGCAAAAGTACTCGGACTACTATATTTACATGATGGACTACTACTACTGATGAGGTGGTCTACTAGAAATATTCTTCGGTTGCAGACTCCATGATATCTGCTCCAGCTTCATCAACATAATCATCATCGCTATCGTCTGGATCCGAATCGGTGTCGTCGATGATGATGTAGTCTTCCGGGCGAATTTCCTTGGGTTCTTCGTCTTCATCTACTGGTGTAGGGCCTCCCATAAATATCCCGATCTTCATTGTTAAGTTGGCATTCTTGTCCACCAATACTTCAATTTCTTCTTCATAATCTTCACGTGTAGCCTTGAGTTCTTCCTTCAGTTCCTTGATTCTTGTCTTAGCCTTCTTCAGATCTATCATGTCGGCGCACATCTGGTTCTCCTGTCGTCAAATGTGTTGGTTTAACTCTTGGATAAAAGTTGCAATTGATCTATCCTTCCTGGTGCTGATCATCTCCCAGTGCTCATCTCGGCGCCCACAAATCTGGTAGATAGTATCCTTGAGATCATTGCGGTAGACTTGTCCAATGCGTCCCATGGCGATGTGAGCTGCCATGCTCTTTCCTAGACTCCAAGTTGGTGCATCAAAAGAAAACTCTATGGGCTCAGTGACTGGCATGAACGTTCTTCCTGGAACTTGAACTTGAATCATCCAGCGCTCTTCTTCAGGTAAAGTGGCGTTGTAGGTTCCGGTGAAGCTTGGTACTCCTATATTCAGGTATCTAGTGACTTCCTTCAAGTGACGTCCAAAGGGTGTATCTTCATCCGGTTGCGTGAACTTGTTCCTTGCATCCGCCATCCTAAAAGAGTAGAAAAGATGAGGTGTCAGAAGAGAAGAGAGTAGATAGTGATCTAGGTCTTTAGCTTAGTGGTCATGTCCTACAGTCAGCGTGTGCTCTGATACCATCTCTGTAGCGACCAGACCTCAAACAGTCTGATCTCTGTGCTCTGGTGTCATCCCTGGATCAGTAATGCTGACACCACACAGTACTCGGAGGATTTATAACAGAGTAGCAATCACACACTTATTACATCGAGGGTCTCCATAGAGAACTTATTACAATAAATATGGCTTAAGGCCATCTAATAACGATAACAGCGGAAGGCTTGGAAGATAAGTGAGTCCATCAACTCCAACAGCATCACTGAGTATAGAACCACGACCTAAAAACTCCTTAGTCGTCGTCTGAAAAGTCTACAACATTAACGTTGCAGCCCGAAACGGGTCAGCACATGAAATATGCTGGCAAGGTAACACATAGAGAGTAATGGAATGAAACAACTATACTATATGCATATTTGGCTGGTGGAAAGCTCTATGGTTACAATTTTGCGTAAAGCCAATTTTTCCCTACTACAAAGGAATAAACTTAATTACTATCATGGTGGTTGTTAAACATTGAGAATGGTTGACAACATTCTGAATCCCAATTAAGCATCATCATTAAACAAAACCCAACAAAATTAATTTAGGGTAACATGTTGAGATTCACATGATAATCCAAGTACTAGATACTCAAAATTGTCCATAACCGGGGACACGGCTAACCATGATTAGTTTATTACACTCTGCAGAGGTTTGTGCACTTTTCCCCACAAGACTCGATCGCCTCCGTTTGGTTTCTCGCACTACATGGTGTTTGAGAAGACGGATGACCGAGACATAGTCTTTCAGAAGCGCTAGCACCTTACGATCGGGTAGACCGTACCACCTACATCCCCTACATCTGCTAGTCTACCACTGTAAGAGTTCGCACGACTTAGTCAACTATGCTAGAGCCCATAATAGCTTGTGGTTGCACACGGAAGTTTCTAGTATGAATAGTCTCATGATCCCTTTGAGCCTGGGTGGCGGTCCAAAAGAAAACAGGCAAGTCCTGGAATACCCAGGTGCCTCAATCCACCTAGATGTGTGTTTAAGTTGCCACCTTAGATAAACCATTAATTAACAAACTCACATCTGTCATGGATATCGCTCACCCAATCCACGTCTACTAGCATAGCATGGTATAATAAGAAAACGTAGAAGTAACTCCTAAAGGTTTGATAATAAATAGGTAATAGGTACTACCTCAACTACATCCCATCCCACAATTTAATTAGATCCTAATCATGCAATGTGTGAGGATTGATCTAATGCAATAAAACTGGGTAGTAGGATATGTATGATCAAAGTGTTACTTGCCTTGCTGATGATCCGCGAAACCTAGCGATTCGAAGTAACAAGTGGCGCACTCCGGGTACTCTATCGCAAACAACAAACAAGCATACAATTAGTACTCATCTAATGCACGGGTAAAACTCAAATAAGAGATCTAACCAGAAGATTCAACTTAAGAACTCCGGTTTGCAAAAAGAATCAAATCGAACGAAGCAACGAAAGTCAAATGGCGAAAGAAAACAACTTCGTTCTACTAATCTGGATCTAGGGCAAATTTTACAGTAGCAAAAACTTGTTTAAGTTGATTAAACAGATAGAGGGTTTCGAGATGAAACTCTAGGAGCTTGAATCGCCTGATTCCGATAAACGAGCGAAAAGTTATACTAAAAAGAAAATAGGATCAGGAATCGCGATCAGAAAAAATCGCGGATTTAATCCGAGAAAAAGAAAAACGACGAACGTTCGCTAGAACGAACGAACGGACGAACGCTCGCTATTTAAATAAACCGGAAAACCCGATCTATCAAAAAAACGAATCTAAAAAAACCAACGAAAAACCGATGGAAAAACCGAACGGTTTTTTAGAAAAAAATAAAAAAAAACCGGCATGGAAATCGAGGCGGCGACGGACCTCGGGCGGCATGCGGCGGCGGCGGCGTTCGGCGGCGGCACGGCGGCGCGGTGGCGGCGGCGGGGTGGCGGCTTGGGGCGGCTTGGAGCTGGCTAGGGTTTCGGCTGGGCCTCCCCCGGCTATATATAGCCTAACGGGCCGGGAGTCCTAGTCGGACACGGCCCTAGGTCGGTTCGTTTTTTTAAATAATTACGCGCAGAAGAAAAATAAAAAGAAATACTAAACGGACTCCAAAAATCTCGAAATAAATTTTCCCGGACTTCTAAAATCAAGCCGCACAAGGTGAACATTTATTTGGGGCCTAAATGCAATTTTGAAAAACGCACATTTTTCCTAAATTCAAATAAAATAACAAAAAACTCCGAAATAAAATCTTATTTGATTTTATTATTAAATCCTCAATATTTCTTTATTTTGGGAAAGTCATTTTATTCCCTCTCTCATATTTTTGTAATAGAAATAATTGATGATAAAATAATTAAAATCAAATGATCCTATTCTCAAAATTTTGAGAGAACTCAAATATGAAAATAACGAAATCCCCAACTCTCTCCGTGGGTCCTTGAGTTGCGTAAAATTTCTAGGATCAAAACCAAACGCAAATAAAATATGGTATGCAATGATGATCTAATGTATAACATTCCAAATTGAAAATTTGGGATGTTACACGAGCTTTGCTATTATATTTGGATCCTATGATGTTTCTTCCCCCCTCTACTCTCTTGTAATGAATTGAGTTTCCCCTTTGAAGTTATCTTATCGGATTGAGTCTTTATAGATTTGAGAACACTTGATGTATGTCTTGCCGTGGATATATGTGATGACAATGGAATATGACGTGATTCACTTGATGTATGTTTTGGTGATCAACTTGCGGGTTCCGCCCATGAACCTATGCATAGGGGTTGGCACACGTTTTCGTCGTGATTCTCCGATAGGAACTTTGGGGCACTTTTTGAGGTCCTTTGTGTTGGTTGAATAGATGAATCTGAGATTGTGTGATGCATATCGTATAATCATACCCACGGATACTTGAGGTGACATTGGAGTATCTAGGTGACATTAGGGTTTTGGTTGATTTATGTCTTAAGGTGTTATTCTAGTACGAATTCTAGGGCTGTTTGTGACACTTATAGGAATAGCCCAACGGATTGATTGGAAAGAACACTACTAGGAAAAGGGCTATAGATGGAATTGACACTAATGGTGCACCAGACATGTGGTGCGCCATTACTATATACTAATGGCGCACCATGTGTTGGTGCGCCATTAGTGTGCAAATACTAATGGCGCACCACGTCCACGGTGCGCCATTAGTAATTTTTTTTAATTTTTTCAAAACTACTAATGGCGCACCGTGGGAGTGGTGCGCCATTACTAGTTGAATTAGTAATGGCGCACCACATCCACGGTGCGCCATTAGTAAAAAAAAATTAATTTTTTTTCAAAACTACTAATGGCGCACCGTGGGAGTGTTGCGCCATTACTAGTTCAACTAGTAATGGCGCACCATGCCATTAGTAACTTGGCCCAAACATTCGCCCGAATGCACCCCCCCCCCCCCGTGGACTGCCTTTTCAGTTTAAAAAAAATAAAAGAAAATGATAGAAATGTCAAAAAATAAAAGAAAATAAGATTTCCATGTGATATGTGGTCTAGTTGTTAGCAAAATTTACAAACATGAATTTTCGACTTTTTTGCAAAATCTCTCGAGAATTTGTAAAAATGGGCATAACTTTTGCGTACGAACTCGGATGAAAAAGTTTTTTATATGAAAAATCATCTACTCGAAAAGTTACATCCGAATTTAATCGGGGGAACCCCGTTAAACATTTTCAAAATCCTCAAAAACCTAACAGAAAAAAAGATACGGGGCTTTTAAGATCTGGAGAGGCAAAAAAATTCAAACTTACTAATGGCGCACCTGCCCATGGTGCGCCATTAGTATCTTCCCGCCTTCAAAATTCAAAATAAGTCAAAAAAATAAAAAAATAGTTACTAATGGCGCACCTGCCCATGGTGCGCCATCAGTATCTTCCCGCCTTCAAAATTCAAAATAAGTCAAAAAATAAAAAAAGTTACTAATGGCGCACCTGCCCATGGTGCGCCATTAGTATCTTCCCCCTTCAAAATTCAAAATAAATAAAAAAATAAAAAAAGTTAGTAATGACGCACCTGCCCACGGTGCGCCATTACTATGTCGTATATATGGCTGGGCGCACCTCCTCCACTCCACCTCTCCTCCACTCCATCTCCTCCTCTCCTCCACTCCATCTCCTCCTCTCCTCCACTCCATTTCCCTTCTCTCCTCCACCATACTACCCTCCTTCTCTCCGGTGACCTCCTCCTCCTCTCCGGCGACCTCCTCCTCCTCTCCGGCGACCTCCTCCTCTCCGGGGACCTCCTCCTCCCTCCTCTCCTTTCCTCCCCTCCCCTCACGGTTTCTCCTCCCTCCTCTTCGGTGAGCTCCTCCTCCCTCCTCTCCTACCATTCCCTCATGGTTTCTCCTTCCTCCTTTCCCATGCTTCGGTGAACTCCTCTCCGGCGATGTAGGCGAGCGCCTCTCCGGTGACCTCCTCCTCCTCTCCGGCGAACTCCTCTCCGGCAAACACGGCAAAAGAATGTACAAGATCCACAAACAGGAACAAAATTTGAAATAATATCGTGCCAAAAAACGAGCAAAAAAAACTAGCAAAAAATGGGGGAAAAAATCACGATCCAGATCCAAATTCAAAATTCAAAAATAGCAATGGCGCACGGTGGGGGTTAGACAGTGCGCCACTACTATTTTCTCGCCTTCAAAATTCAAAAATACTAATGGTGCACCATGGCCTATACTAATGGCGCACAAGTGGCCTATACTAATGGCACACCGTGGCCTATACTAATGGCACACCAGTGGTGCACCATTAGTATACCAGATACTAATGGCGCACCAGTGGTGCGCCATTAGTAAAAAATACTAGTGGCGTGATACTAATGGCGCACCAGTGATGCGCCATTAGTAGGCAAAACTGGTGCACCATTAGTAGCCCTTTTCCTAGTAGTGGAATAACTTTGAGGTGGTTTCGTACCCTACCATAATCTCTTCGTTCGTTCTCCGCTATTAGCGACTTTGGAGTGACTCTTTGTTGCATGTTGAGGAATAGTTTTATGATCCAATTATGTTAGTATTGTTGAGGGAACTTACACTAGCGAAAGTATGAACCCTAGGCCTTATTTCCACACATTGCAATACCGTTTACGCTCACTTTTATCACTTGTTACCTTGCTGTTTTTATAATTTCAGATTACGAATACCTTTATCTACTGTCCATATACCACTTGTATCACCATCTCTTCGCCAAACTAGTGCACCTATACAATTTACCATTGTATTGGGTGTGTTGGGGACACAAGAGACTCTTTGTTATTTGGTTGCAGGGTTGCTTGAGAGAGACCATCTTCATCCTACGCCTCCTACGGATTGATAAACCTTAGGTCATCCACTTGAGGGAAATTTGCTACTGTCCTACAAACCTCTGCACTTGGAGGCCCAACAACGTCTACAAGAAAAAGGTTGTGTAGTAGACATCAAGTATCTCATGAAAACTCAAAAGACTGCTGAACCAAACAGAAATTTACAATGCTGTAATTAGCTGCTCAAAGAGACTATCTGCCTAATACAAACTTTGATGGATGGCAACATTGGATCAATCTACGTGTTCTATGGTAACATACATTTACTTGCTCACTGTCTTTTAAGCTTATTGGGTAAAGTTCTAGCCATCCTACTACACATTCGATATGGATGAGTCAATGATATCAAACATTGTGGTCCATCATTTGCTAAAGAAGGTAGAAGCTCTGCTAAGGCCTGAAAAAAAGCCGAAACTGAGGTAAATCATTAATTGTACTTCAGTCATAATATGCCTCGATAGAAGACATTTTAGTAAACAAAAAACTTTTTACTTGCTTTATTGTTCTTCTTCTTTTGATAGATGAGAGAACTTGCTAATCAGATAAAGGAAAAAGGAAATAAAAAAACACTACACCTGACATTTTGCTGATGCAAGAACATGATCATCTTTTAGGGCACCCTTTCTACCAGTATCACCATATGTAATCAACAGCCGTAGGACAAACTAAAAAACAAAAAAGAAACACATGGTCACAACGAACTGCCAACTTATTTCATTTGAAACTAAACTACAATGATGTTATGATAAATTGAAAGGGGACGTCAAAGGGTAAATTCAAAATATTTTGTCATCAATGATATGAGGCATAAGAGACACATACACACAACCAAGAGATAGATGTTGAAGATGTTCAATTATCTGTCAATCTTAGTAATTGGTTTACTAACCACCAATACACGAGGTCTGTCAATTATTTATGGAACCTGTCCATTTGAGTCGCAATGGTCAGAGTGGCCAATGTGCGTTAGTGGTTAGCCTAAGTCTCCATATCACAATTCTGGAAATAAATGTATGACGCGCTATAACTATATTATTAAGCCTATCACCAATTGATTCTTTCCTATGTGGTCATCTAAACACCCGTTAATATATTAGGAAAAATAACGACATAAGTTAGAAGGCTCTTTATGATATTTTCTTTTCAGCTTGCAAGTGGCATTAAACGAGCGCGCAAAAGATAATATTGAATCGACTCCGTTCCCTGCTCGACAAACTCGATCCATGTTTTTCCTAGGCAACCTCTCTAAGGAAAGGTAAGGTCTAATTCACTTGGGGATAGTTCACCATGTTGTCTTGTCAATTATGCACACACGGAAAGAGATGTAAGATCTAAAAATGCAACAGTTACAATGAGGACTCAAGAAAAATGTACCCGTTCTCCTCTTATTCTTGGATTTGCGTACATCACTCTCTCTCTCTCTCTGAAAAACCGGTCCTCCACTGCATCCCCACTGAAATGGTCAAAATAATTTTTTAGAGCAAGCAAAGTAAAACGAAATCCATTTTTACTGAAATCTCAAGCATGTTTTGGTTGTTTCTGCAACAACAGCAACAAAAAAATCACTATCAAAGAAGAGAGGGGGTGGAGAAGCTACCATACCTGCAGATACCGAGCTGGTGCTTCAGACGGTAGCGTGAAAGAAAAAATTCCGAGCTGGTGCTTCAGCTGGTGTTCCCCAGCACAAATTAGAGGAGCTGGGCGCTACCACAAGAGTGATAAGGTGAAAGGAAGGGGATGGGAAGACAAACCGAGCACAGACTGGAGGGAAGAATGGTTGGGCTCGTTCACGAACCAGGGCCGGCCTGCTCAGCGAGACGGGAGCACTGCCGCCGCCACCAGCTTCTCCTCGGCTCTGGCCTTGCTGCTCCTTCCCCCACCGCAGGCCTCCCCTGCCCCTGATCCTCTAGCCCAACCGTGAATACCGCCGACGGTGGCAGCCAGTGGGTGGAGGAGACGCACCTCTTCCCGCTGTCCACCCCTGCTGTCCATGGAGATGACCTGAGCCTGATTTGGACCAGGTGCCGTCGACGGAGGAGGGGCTACGCTGAGGGAGAGGAAGAGGAAGAGAAGGAGGCGGCGGCTGCGGCGGCTAGGAGGCCGTCCGCGCTGGGCGAGTGGGAGCTGGCAGGCGGCTGGGTGGAGAGCGAGAGGAGGCGGCTGAGGTGCTGTGGGAGAAGGTGGCTAGGGATCTGCGGGCTCGGGAGAAGGAAGCGAGCGAGGGGAAAGGGAGAGGAGAGGATGCTGGACGCAGCGAATAAAAGGAGACGTGGCTGGTGCCGCTAGTTGGGCACACTAGCTCATCGTTTATATGTTCAATTTTACTAGCCATAGATTTATCAAAATAAGCAAACAATACACGAAAAACAGAATCTGTCAAAAACAGAACAATCTGTAGTAATCTGTAGCTAGCGCAAGATATGGAACCCCAAAAATTCTAAAATAAATTGCTGGACGTGAGGAATTTATCTATTAATCATCTGAAAAATTAATTAACTAAATAGCACTCTCCAAATAAAAATGACAGCAATTCTCGTGAGCGCTAAAGTTTCTATTTTTTTACAGCAAGTTCAACAAGACTTTTCCCAAGTATTCCCAACGGTTCTACTTGGCACAAACACTAATTAAACACAAAAAACGCAACCAAAACAGAGGCTAGATAAATTATTTATTACTAAACATGAGCAAAAAGCAAAGAATAAAAATAAAATTGGGTTGCCTCCCAACAAGCGCTATCGTTTAACGCCCCTAGCTAGGCATAACAAGCAAGAATGGATCTTGGTATTGCCATAATAGTAAGATAAATTATTTAAACTCATTTCATATTCTCTACGTTCGGCAGCAAGTTTTCTTTGAGGCAAGCAAAAGTAATCAAAAGGGATAAATTTAATGGGACAAAAGTCCCCAAGATCAACCTTTGGAGGTATAGGTTCCTCCTTTGGTCCTTCATATTGCACAACCAATTCATCATTATAAGCATTCTTTTGACAGAACTTTGTGAGCCTATATTCAAGAGAATATCCTAGTTCATTATTCGAATAGCCAAATCATCATTAAGTTCAGAAATTCTATCAACTAAAACATTGGTAGGAACCCTTTTTCTAAGATTTTCATTGAAAGCAACATAATCTAGAGATTGAAAGCGCATTATTTCTTCTTGATCAAAGAGGATAGCCTCTATGGGAGGACGGCAAGCGTCCACCCTATAATGTGCAAAGATTTCTTTGGCCTCTTTTATTATGAATTTAAACTCATGAGCCAAAAATATAGTAGCGGCACACTTAACAGAAGAATGCTCAATATTAGAAAATTCCAGGAAAATCCTTTGTATAGAAGGATGCATGTGCATGAATTGTCTTTCAAGCTCAACTACAAGCATGGAAATAGCGTCTGCAAGACTACTATTTCTATGAAGAATAGAACTACCCATAGAAGGCAAAGCACCGGCACAAGTAAAGAAATCTTGAGTAACTCCTTTTCCAATAATATTACCACTACCAACATGGAATCTTTTTATATGTGAGATAGTGGGTTCTTTAGTAGGAGCATCAGAATTATTATCGACAATAGTTTCCCCATTTTCAGACATAGAGGCAGAAGGTAAAGGACTAGCCATAACGACAAGCAAACAAACTAACACACAAGCAAACAAAAAGAGGCAAATAGAGAAAGAGAGGGCGAATAAAATGGCAAGGGTGAAGTGGGGGAGAGGAAAACGAGAGGCAACTGGCAAGTAATGTAATGCGGGAGATAAGGGTATGTGATGGGTACTTGGTATGTTGACTTTTGCGTAGACCTCCCCGGCAACGGCGCCAGAAATCCTTCTTGCTACCTCTTGAGCACCGCGTTGGTTTTCCCCGAAGAGGAAGGGATGATGCAGCAAAGTAGCGTAAGTATTTCCCTCAATTTTTGAGAACCAAGGTATCAATACAGTAGGAGGCTACGCGCGAGCCCCTCGCACCTCACAAAACAAATAAATCCTCGCAACCAACACAAATAGGGGTTGTCAATCCCTATAGGGCCACTTACGAGAGTGAGATCTGATAGATATGATAAGATAATATTTTTGGTATTTTTATGATAAAAGATGCAAAGTAAAATAAAGGCAAAGTAAATAGCAAAGGAAATAACTAAGTAGTAGGACATCAATATGATAAAGATAGACCCGGGGGCCATAGGTTTCACTAGTGGCTTCTCTCAAGAGCATAAGTATTCTACGGTGGGTGAACAAATTACTGTTGAGCAATTGACAGAATTGAGCATAGTTATGAGAATATCTAGGTATGATCATGTATATAGGCATCATGTCCGAGACAAGTAGACCGACCCCTGCCTGCATCTACTACTATTACTCCACTCATCAACCGCTATCCAGCATGCATCTAGAGTATTAAGTTAAAAAACAGAGTAACGCCTTAAGCAAGATGACATGATGTAGAGGGATAGACACATGCAATATGAAGAAAACCCCATCTTGTTATCCTCAATGGCAACAATACAATACGTGCCTTGCTGCCCTTACTGTCACCAGGAAAGGACACCGCAAGATTGAACCCAAACCTAAGCACTTCTCTCATTGCAAGAAAGATCAATCTAGTAGGCCAAACCAAACTGATAATTCGAAGAGACTTGCAAAGATAACCAATCATACATCAAATAATTCAGAGAAGATTCAAATATTATTCATAGATAGACTTGATCATAAACCCACAATTCATCGGTCTCAACAAACACACCGTAAAAAGAAGATTACATCGAATAGATCTCCACAAGAGAGGGGGAGAACATTGTATTGAGATCCAAAAAGAGAGAAGAAGCCATCTAGCTACTAACTATGGACCCGTAGGTCTGAGGTGAACTACTCACACTTCATCAGAGGGGCTATGGTGTTGATGTAGAAGCCCTCCGTGATCGATGCCCCCTCCGGCGGAGCTCCGGAACAGGCCCCAAGATGAGATCTCGTGGATACAGAAAGTTACGGCGGTGGAATTAGGGTTTTGGCTCCTGTTTTGATCGTTTGGGGGTACGTGGATATATATAGGAGGAAGGAGTACGTCGGTGGAGCAACAGGGGGCCCATGAGGTTGGAGGGCGCGCCTGGTGGTGGTGGCCGCGCCCCCTACCTCGTGGCCTCCTGTTTTATTTCTTGACGTAGGGTCGAAGTCTCTCTGGTCTTATTCGTTGAGAAAATCATGTTCCCGAAGGTTTCATTCCGTTTGGACTCCGTTTGATATTCCTTTTCTTCGAAACCCTAAAACAGACAAAAAACAACAATTCTAGGTTGGGCCTTCGGTTAATAGGTGTCCCAAAAATAATATAAAAGTGGATAATAAATCCTAATAATGTCCAAAACAGTAGATAATATAGCATGGAGCAATAAAAAATTATAGATACGTTGGAGACGTATCAGCCCCCTACCTCGTGGCTTCTCTGTTGGTTGCTTGACGTAGGGTCCAAGTCTCCTGGATCTTGTTCGTTCCAAAAATCACGTTCCCGAAGGTTTCATTCTGTTTGGACTCTGTTTGATTTTACTTTTCTGCGAAACCCTGAAATAGGCAAAAACAGCAATTCTGGGCTGGGCCTCTGATTAATAGGTTAGTCCCAAAAATATTATAAAATTGAATAATAAAGCCCAATAATGTCCAAAACAGAACATAATATAGCATGGAGCAATCAAAAATTATAGATACATTGGAGACGTATCACTTTGCTGTTAGAGTTGCAACTAGAGGAGGTAAAATGACTCAGGAACCACTTTATCCTGAGGGACACCCAAAAAGAATTGAACAGGATTCACAAAGGAACAACACCACTGCAACTAGTCCTTCTAGAAAGAAAAAAGAAAAAGAAAATTGATAGGACTTCGCATGCTCCTAGTGAACCTGAAATAGAAAAACCTCCTAATAATGATAATGAAACTTCTATCTCTGATGCTAAAACTCAATCTGGTAATGAACATTCACCTAGTGATAATGAAAAAGATAATGCTAATGTTCATGAAGACTCTCAAACAAATAAATAAGAACGAGACAATGATGTTGAGATAGAACCACATGTTGATCTTGATAACCCACAACCTAAAAATAAAAGATATGATAAAAGAGACTTTGTGGCTAGAAAACACGGTAAAGAAAGAGAACCGTGGGTTCAAAAACCTATGCCTTTTCCACCTAAGTCAACTAAAAAGAAAGATGATGAAGAATTTGAACGCTTTGCTGAAATGCCGAGGCCAATCTTTTTGCGTACTCGCTTGACTGATATCCTTAAAATGCCTCCTTATGCAAAGTATATGAAATACATCATCACCAATAAAATAAAAATACATGAAGCTGAAATTTCCACTATGCTTGCTAACTATACTTTTAAAGATGGAGTACCTAAAAAACTTGGAGATCTGGGAATACCAACTATACCTTGCTCCATCAAAAAGAATTATGTGAAAATTGCTTTGTGTGATTTAGGAGTTGGTGTTAGTGTTAAGCTGACTTGATTTGAATAAACTCACACATACTAAAATATCTTTGCAAATGGCTGACAAATCAACTGCCATACCTATCGTTATTTGTGAGGATGTGCCCGTTCTTGTTGCTAATGTTACTATTTTGACTGACTTTGTTATACTTAAGATGCCCGAGGACGACAACATTTTGATTATCCTTGGTAGACCCTTCTTGAATACTGCAGGGGCTGTTATTGATTGCAATAAAAGCAAGGTCACTTTTCACATCAATGGTAATGAGCATACGGTGCACTTTCCGAAGAAACAATTTCAAGTGAATGGTATTAATGTTATTGAAAAATCTCTGACAATCACTATTGGAAGTTTTCAAATACCTATACCTACTGCCAAAAAGAAATATGAAATGCTTATTGTTGGGGACATTCATATTCCTGTTGAGGTAACTTAGTGATTAAAGAAAGTTCTTCGGTTTCATGCTAATCGAAAGTGGTTGTTAATAAGACTTGATCAACCGTATTAATGGATCATTTTTGAACGGTATGAAGTTGATGAATTTAGTAAGCACTACCTTCTGTCTCTACTTTTTGTTTTTTGTTTTTATTTGTTAAATAAAATAAAATTCCATGTTTTGCCTATTTTCTGAATTTCCCGTGCAATAAAAAAATGACCCAAAAATAAAAGTTCTCAGAATGCTCTGAATATTTAATACAATTTTTTCTGATTATTTATGAATTTCTAATGCAATTAATATCAGAGGAAGGTGCACCAGGTGGGCACAACCCACCTGGGCTCGCCAGGACCCCCAGGCGTGCCCTGGTGCGTTGTGGTCCCCACGTGGGCCCCCCTCACTTATCTCTTTACACCACATCATCACCTACCTCCAGAAAAAAATCCCCATAGCTCTCTCTCCTGTGTTCTTGATCTCAAGCTCGTGGATTTCGATATCTTTGCTCGAAGCTCCATTTCCGAAACTGTTTCAGGGGATTGTTGCTTGGTATGTGACATCACCATTTGTCCAATTAGTTTTTGGTTTAGTGGTTTATATTTTGAATAATTAGCTACTCTTGGTGCTGCTGTAGATGAGCTTGCATGTTGAATTCTTAGAGTTATAGGTAGTTTGAATGCTTGCTATGGCCTCTATATATCCCTATGAGTAGTTGGTATCATTTTTGTGAAGTTTTGTTGAGAAAATTTTCCGGTCTAATAAATTTTAGAATTTTTGTTCATAGGAAAACCATGAATATCTTTAGGAAGTTTGGCTCCAAGAAGAACTCCATGGGTGTTATTGGGGAGTCATCTGACAGTGATGTCCATCGTCGGAGGTTGGCGGATGTACGGCCGTGCGAATGGCCGCACACACCGTTCATGGAAGAGGTTGGAATCCTTCAGGAGTTCACACAATATGCTGCTAGTATCGGCCTCACCGACTTCATCGCAGCTGAATGCGAACAGTATCATCTCCTCACAAACTCCTTTGTTCAAAGCTTTACTTTCCTTTCTAGGAATAATCCCCCTGAAGTACAGTTTGATTTATATGCTGAAACCCATCAGATACCACTTACTGAATTTTGTAACATATGCATGATCCCCTCTGATGGGAGTTTAGTTGAGCCTAGGCCGACAGAGTTTGAGGCCTTTTATCGTACTCTGATAGTGGGAGATGAGAGAGGGGCGTCGGCCGTCACTGCCACTAGCATACACTTTCCTACATTGCATTACTTTCCTTTATTCATCGCTAAGTGTTTGCTTGCTAGGGAAAAAGTGGGTGCGCTCAGCGCACCAGACTTTGCTGTTTTATGTCGTGTACTAGAGGGCGACAACACTTATAGCTTGGGTGCTATTGTGGCACGTCGCCTCCACATTAATAGGTCCAAGGGTAAAATACGTGGTGGGATTTTCGCTACTCGTTTGGCGGCGCACTTTGAGGTTGAGATACGCCTTCATGATTACCCTCTGACCAAGGTTTACCTAGACCGCGCGGCCATGGATCAGCACCATTTTATTGATATCGAATCTCCTAACATCCCTATTCCATATAACCTGGTTTTCAGCGTCATGATACGTCCATTTTGCATCATGCTATTATATCTATATTTATTGCATTATGGGATATTATTACACATTATGTCACAATACTTATGCCTATTCTCTCTTATTTTACAAGGTTTACATAAAGAGGGAGAATGCCGGCAGCTAGGATTCTGGGCTGGAAAAGGAGCAAATATTAGAGACCTATTCTGCACAGCTCCAAAAGTCCTGAAACTCCACGGAATATGTTTAACAAATATATATAAAATACTGAGAGCAAGAACTTCACCAGGGGGGCCAAACCCTTCCCACGAGGGTAGGGGGCGCGCCCTACCTGTTGGGGAACGTAGCAGAAATTTAAAATTTTCTACGCATCACCAAGATCAATCTATGGAGTCATCTAGCAACAAGGAGAGAGGAGTGCATCTACATACCCTTGTAGATCGCGAGCGGATGTGTTCAAGAGAACGGGGTTGATGGAGTCGTACTCGTCGTGATCCAAATCACCGAAGATCCTAGCGCCGAACGGACAACACCTCCGCGTTCAACACATGTACGGAGCGAGGACGTCTCCCGCGCCTTGATCCAGCAAGGAGGAGGGAGAGGTTGAGGAAGAGGGCTCCAACAACAGCATGACAGCATGGTGGTGGTGGAGCTGCAGTACTCCGGCAGGGCTTCGCCAAGCTCTTGCGGAGGAGGAGAGGTGTTGGGGAGGGGAGGGGCTGCGCCTTGGATGGTGTGTGCAGCCCTCCCCTTGCCCCTCTATATATAGGGGAAGGAGGAAGGGGGCTGGCCCCCCAAGCAAGGGGGGCACCCCCTTAGGGTTCCCCCCAACCCTAGGCGCATGGGCCCAAGGGGGGAATGCGCATGGGCCTTAGGGTTCCCCCCAACCCTATGAGCGTAGAAAGTGTGAGTTCTAATTTAATGGAGTTGGAAGAAGAAATAAATTCCCCTCCTCCCCCTAATCCAAACCCTTATTCTCAGATTCCTTATTTTGTTGCTGCTAATGCAAATATAGATTACTTTTCTCAAATGCAGATGTATTATCAAATGCAGATGTATTTTTTATTTCATTTCACTTATTTTAGCGGCCAGCCGCTTTTGCCTTTTCCGTGGGTACCGATGTATGTGCATTTTTTGATGTCTTTTTATATGCGCTTTTGGAATTTTCCCATCTAAGCAAACTATTTTGCGCCATTTGATCTTTAATTGAACTAGACTGGTATAAGCTCCGTATTGAATTGAAAAACTATTTCAGGCTCCGTATTGTATTTAGAAACTATTTCAGGCTCCGTATTGAATTGAAAAACTATTTCAGGCTCCGTATTGAAAACTCGAATTGGATTTTGTGTCGGCTGGCCGGCAGGACCGCCAGCCCGCAGATGTAGGGAGGTCTCCTCTTGAACTGCGAAATCAAAGTCGCGATCTGATAGGTATCTATCCTGACCATGCATCTGGAAAGCGCCGGTTCAATTCCGGCTTGTGACATGAAGAAGAAGTCCCAAACAGGGATCAGATGAGTTTGCACAGCGTTACTTTGTTGACGGAAAATCAAATTGTTCTTCCGGTTCAATGAAGACTATGCTTACTTTCCTTTCTCTTACCGGTCTGTGTTCTATCATGGACCTGTATTCCGTTCCTCGAATCGAGACTTTCTTTTGGTATGATTTTGATACGAGTTTTCTATCAAAACTCTATGCCATCAATCACTATCCCCGTTTCTGCCCGGACGATTCCATAAAATAAATAAAAAGAAAAGTGAAGAGGAAAACGCATAACCAGAAGAAAAAGATATCGTGATGTAAAATGATCATGGGGACACATTGTTTGTAGGACCGACAATTTCCTGCACTGCTTAAACCAAGAAAAAGATACATACTAGTTTTCATAGGTAGGCCTCTCTCTCCTACAGAATAGGTTTTTCCAAAAACTACCCATGGGATTTCTTTGTCTTTTCCTTATCTTTTGTCCGGTGAAGAATCTCCTGCTGCAGAGATAAGATGAATGGCTTCGAGATACCATCACTCGTCATTGCCAAGGAAATGAATTGCAAATTGGCTACTTATAGTCTACACTTCCCCTGATTCTCCACGATGACCCGCATTCATTGATTGAGAGAATAAGCTGAAGATAGATCCATTGCGATATTGGTTTGGAAGAGAAGCCGTGGAGACAGCTCATTGTTCCTATGTCCGGAATTGTTAAAGAATGAAGGTACCCCGTTGACTATGTCGGGTAACACCGACTTAGGTTATCCCTAAAAACACTATCAACCACATCATAACTGTTTGCTTCCGCTTTCCTCGCAGAGTTGGTTCTAGCTTTCACCGAAGCATTTCGTCGCTTGCTACGCCCTTCCTCGTCTCTGGGTGCCATCCTTTCTCCTGCATTTTCATGCACATAAGCATAGCTCCAACCACTTTTCATGCTTAGCAAATGCTGTAATGAGGGTGCTGAATGTATACGGATCTGGCGCAAGATCTCTGTCTGCCTTTTCTTTCAGCTGATCCTCTACCTAATGGTTCAGACCCTGGCAGACACCGGTGCAAGAACAGAGGCAAGTCAACTATACCAGCATTTCTGAAGATAGGCAACTCTTTATTTCTGAAGATAGGAATTCCAGATAAATAGATCCGCATTCAAGTTTTAGGCTTGTGTCTTTTCATCTAGAATGGCTGCTGCTTGGTCTTCAGTGAGCGAAGTCATTTCCTCAATAGAGTTCTTTGCCCGACAAAAGTGAATCTTGATCTTTCTTCTTGATAGTTTGTGATCGAGCCAATCTCACAATTTCAATCTTGCTACTACCACTATAGCCCTGAGTGACTATGGCTACCTGAACTGAAGGAGTTCCCACAAGACCTGTGAATGTCAACTTCACTCTAAGGGTAAAGCATGCTCGCTCCTTCGCTCGTACGAACAATCAGTCGTTGCTGGGAGCTCTATCCTCCTCGCACTACTAAAAACAGGGTGAAAGAATCTCCCGCGTTCAGTCTGTGGAGGCCGACCATCATAGTCGTCTCTACACCAAGTTGGTCTTAAAGTCTACCCGGGCTAGCTTCTTCATTCCTCGATCAGGGGCGGGCTTCTTCCCTTATATACGATGACTTAGATAGATAAACTTCTTTGATCCATTCATTGATAAAGTCTTCGGGGGCTGTTTACCTTTTGAATCGACAGTAGAGTAGGTTTGATCTTGCTTTCTCAATCTTTCTCTGATCCTAGCCGTGTAGTAGATCCGGCTTTATTCGGCTAAAAAGAAGTGTGTGTGGCCGTCGTATCTGCTCGCCCCCTTCTTCATTCATCCATTTAGGTAAGAATGGATCCAGGGAACCTAGCTCGGGAACAGCCCTGAAAAAACACAGTAAGAGAGTCCAATCTCTGAAATATAGCATTTGATCTCCTAAGTAGTAGTAGTAGCAGGCTTAGTATCTGACTTGATCCAATAGAGTCAGAACACACAGTAGATCCAGATTCCACACCTTGCTGTGGACTGGGGAGAGAGCAGCTCTTCGAAGCTGGGCGTTCTGTGTGATTATGGACGAACTGTAGTACTCGCCCCAAAATGCAAGCCGGGATAGATACTTAAAGAAAGGGGGAGCGGTGGGCCTTCAAAAAGGAGCGAGGGAGTGATGGGCAACCTTTTTCTATATGTTGCTCGTGAGCCGCCAAGTACCAGTCTCGCAACAGTACTGGCGTTAAAGGATCGGTCCTTCACTTGCGGATCGTTCGTGAGTCGAACTCGCTCTCTTGCCACGCCTTTGACTCACGAACTCGAGTCGTACTCATTCACTGCTGACTTTTTTGAGGATCGTTCGTTCTTCACTCTCTTGCTATTACCCGCAGGGAGCGCAGCAACCGACGGTGCATATTATCATATAGAAAGAAGCGAAGCGTAGCGATTCGTACTACCGGAAAAGTGTCGCTAACCGCTAGGCAATAGAGTCAGCTTACGGGGTGAGGCGCAAGCAAGCGTAGCAAATCACATAGAGTTGCCCCTACCTGCCAGCGCGCAGATAGATAGGGCGAGCGAGCGCAGGGATGGATGTCTGAGCGGTTGAAAGAGTCGGTCTTGAAAACCGAAGTATTGATAGGAATACCGGGGGTTCGAATCCCTCTCCATCCGCGAGGTCATAAGTTCTCTCTTGCCTTATCTATAGATAAGAACGAATCTCCTCGACTCGACTGATATGATGGATGGAATGGGTAGAAGGTTGAGGTTATTGTGTGTTGATTTAGTTAGGACTTTGTCTCCCTTTCGTTATCTTCCGCCCCGGGTGGATGACCTGTGGGAGCTAAGTCGAAGATCTCGGTGTCGTCGTGAGTGGTTGATAAACAATGATTGCAGTTTGATTTAGGGAGTCCCAACCCTGTGAAGCTTAACAGACAAAGAAAACGATAGAGACTTCCGGGTATAGGGTGACGACCTTAATGAATCAAGTATTCAGGTGGCAGAGTTTTTAGCTACATAAGCGCTCAAATTCCTGAATACTTATTGCCCAAAAAATATGATCAACCCCAGGTACATTTATTAGGTTTTGATCTGAGGCTATCCTGGTCTGCAGGACCCAACACAAGTATTCATCCTTTCCAATCTGAAAAAGGTGTTGCCGAAAGCTTACCCTCTTCCACACGGATGCTACAGTCGCTATCACTTTTGCAGGAGGGGAATTACAGAGTTCGCCTCTCGGTAAGCGGAATTTTGACCCAGGCGCCCTAGTGTTGCCTAACCGTTCGGCCGGAGATGTCGGATGCGAGATCTTTAGCTACTTGTATCAATTTGCCGCAGTGTGCTTAGATACAATGGGCTGGCAGCTGAGGCTTGGCAGGATGGGGGAGTTAATTAAGGTCGAGGGAGCAGGAAAGAGTTTCTTATTCGCTATTGGCTTAGTACGGCCTATACATAATAGGGCCATGACGGTTTTGGCAAGGCCTTGAACTTCATATATCCCTTTTTTACTCAATCTAGAATACCGATAAAGTCAGATTGAATCATTTTGTCGACCTTTCCTTTGGATTTATTATCATAGGTACTGTTCGAGATCGCCTCTGTGCGGTGAACGCTCGAATGTAGCTAACATCAGTTTTGTCCTCGCGTGGTTGAAGGAAATGCTGCTGCTGGATGGAATGCTTCCGGGGCGCCATGATCCTTCTATCAGGAATAGAATAATCGAGGGCACTGACTGACTGCATCAATCATCGCTCAGTGAGCTATTAATTGCCGCCAATAGCGCTTCGCTTGCATGCAAGGCGGCTAATAAAAGCGCCAGGTAGACGCGCGGAGATGCATTTTGAGTACTGGTGGTACTAGACAAGCTCTAGGGGAATAATCTCTTTCTTATTTCTTTCTTATTTCTTTCCCATGACGACTAGGAACGGGCAAATCAAGAATTTCACTTCGAATTCCGGACCTCAACATCCTGCTGCTCATGGTGTTTCACGATCAGTATTGGAAATGAACGGAGAAGTGGTGGAACGTGCGGAACCACATATTGGATTACTCCAGTGCGGCACGAAGCCGCTGACGCTGAGTAGGCTCCTATGCCGCTAGCACGGTGGAGGTTCCGTAGCGCGTCATGAGCACCGGGCAAAGGGACGGTTGAGCAACTCAAGCGAACCGCCCTACCTGACTTTGGATAAAGATAGAAGGGAGAAGGTTGTGAAGGTGGCCTCGTTATCCACACATCTGGTCGGAGGACCGACCTGGGTTTTCACGACCGTAGGCGGGTCCTGGAGTGCCCGTCAAGGGCGCTAGCGCATACCCCGGGGTGATCATCACCACCTGCACCTCACATCTCAGCACAGTGGAACGTGTAACCCGCCTGCTGTCCAAGTCAACCACTGAATTTCTTGTAATTCATAGCGCCTAACAGAACGTAGCAGCAAGGGACAACCCACCCATACAGACAGCCTGCGGGGAGGATGGCACTACTGGCAAAGACCGTCTGGCGAAAACGCCGCAGGCGCGAAGCGTGGTGGGCCTGCGCCGGGGGAGCATAGGGAGGAAAGGGAGCCCGGACGGTGGAAGAGCCAGGGGAAGCCGGGTCATTTGACGGAAATGGAAGGTCCGAGCGGCTCATTCATTCTTGAAAAAAGAGGGGGGGAGCGAGCCAATGTATCAATGAATAGATACAGTCAACGGTATTAAGACAGCGCTGCCTACACGCGAATTAGCTTCCGAGGTCGAGCAGTCTCAATTTCACTACAGGATTTGCGAATGAATGCTGGGCTGGGCCACCTCAAATGGTGTGAGCCGCATGCGGGGAGACCCGCACGTACGGTTTTCAGGGGGATCTGGCCGGCCGGCGCCCACCCGACTAGAGGGACTGAGAAATTAATCGAGTACAAAACTTATCTTCAAGCTTTACCTTATTTTGATCGTTTAGAGGGCGATCGCGGAGTCACTGAATGAAGTCCTCCCTCCCTTTCTTTCGGAGGTGCTGACCCGCTGCGAGGCAGATATGACTAAGTGACATATTGAATATGGCGACGACTACAGCATGTCGTAGAAGGAGATAAGAGGTGGAGCCAACGACCCACTAAGACTCACGTATCTACAACTACATTCCCGAGCGGCAGTCAAACGGAGGCGTGAATGCAAGATGCCAGCGGAATGATCGACCGGACAGAGGCTAGGGCAGCTTTCTTCCCACCGCGTCCTTCCTTGTGTGTCGGAGATACAAAGCGAGTGCACCGGAAAAGAAGGGGAACTGAATCGATCTATTCCATGGCGAAGCATCCGAAGCATAACTGCACACTCACACGATCTTTGCCGAGAGATAGGAGCATTCGGTGGAACCGGTGAACTACACTTGCTTCTTGATAGATGTGTGGGACAGAGGGCTCGTGGTACCTGCTGCCCGCCCTTCCTCCGCTTTGATAACCGTGTGAACGGAGAGTGGGCAGAGCAAAAGGGAAGGAGGTCCTCATACGGAGTCGCACACTTGAGCAGTGCGGGAGACTGGAGAATGGGTCGAGTAAACTCCCTTAGGGCCGATTAAATCACAGACGAGGAACTTTTCTTTCTTTTTTTCTTTTTGATTTGAAGGGTATGTTCTCAAAAAAGAAAGGCAGAGGTAAATACTTCGAAGAGGCAGCTCGGTAGGGATGGAATGGTCAATAGTCAAGTCAAGGATGACTTCTTTGTTGGCGAAACGATGGGGGAGAGAAAGCACGCCAGTGATTCTCTGAGCCGGTCCTCATTTCCAGCGCCTCGGGAAACAGGTCGAGATAGATGACAGCACCTTTTTATCCTCTTCCTTACCGGGAAGGCGCACTTCTCTTCTTCTTCTGGCCTTCACCTCCTGCCCGGCCCGGAAATAGAACCCAGCCCCCTTTCTGATCCATTCATTTCTGCAAGCAGGCGGGATCCAGAGCTAAGCCCCCCTCCTATTCGAAGCCGGGTGTGGCCTCGCCCTTTTGCTCTTCCTTCGGTTTGGCTCCACGAAGGCGCCGCCTAGACTAGGAGCCCCACTCATATTCAAAAGGCGCCCAGCTTTCAAGACGATGATAATAATTAGTCAACTTTTTCCAATATCATGGAATAGCATGGCCCGGGGCTAAGGTAACTCCAGTGGGAGAGCCGTGTTATGGGTGACCTTATTGCACGGTTCAGAGAGCACTTGTGTATGTGATGCAAGTGAACGTGTACGAAAAAGCTGTCGTAAAGTTCCATTGTTCATTACGTCGTTGACCCTATCTATGTTTCTACGATGGCCCAAGAACACGCTCATTCTTCAGCCGTAGAGAGACTTTTGAATTGTGAGGTACCATTACGAGCTCAATATATAAGAGTGTTATTCTGTGAAATAACTCGAATTTCAAATCATTCACTTGCTTCAACTACTCATGCTATGGATGTGGGAGCATCAACTCCGTTCCTTTGGGCTTTTGAGGAGCGGGAGAAATTGTTGGAATTCTATGAAAGAGTCCCGGGAGCCAGGATGCATGCCAGTTTCATACGACCTGGTGGAATGGCACAAGATCTGCCTCTTGGCTTATGTCGAGATATTGATTCCTCCACACAACAATTTGCTTCTCGTATCGACGAATTAGAAGAGATGTCAACCGCCAACCGTATCTGGAAACAACGATTAGTGGATATTGGTACTGTCACTGCACAGCAAGCAAAGGATTGGGGATTCAGTGGTGTAATGTTAAGAGGTCGTGCGACATGAAGACATTGATAGCAATATGGGGGAAGTTCCCATCAGGCAACAACGGTTCTGCCTGACCCTACAAAAGCATGCATATGTTGTCAGTGAAGATTTTGTGTGAAGCCTTGGAGACGACGTACCCGGGGCTAGGGTAAGCTGAGGGGGGACAGCGTAAGTGAGCGAATGTGTGTAAGCCCAGTCAAAGATTCCTATTCTAGGCGGGGCGGGCCATCAACCTTCGAATGGTGTTGGTCCTACGGACCGTGAACGGATTCGCCTCTGGCCTCTGGGCACGTCGGAACGCATGAGTTCACCGGGGTGGAGCACGGTCCGCCAAAATCGGCATAGGTTAGGTGCTATTGATGGAACATGGTAAGCCCATCTTTCTCCATATGAAAGTGCTGCGGGCACATAGAGATGTGGGTAGAGGAAGTCTCAAAAAGCGAAGGCCGAGCTGTAGGTCACGTGACCTGCACCGAAAAGGTGGCTGACTGGGCTTTCTCCTGGATCAAAGCGGATCAGCTCGCCAAATTCGTCGATCGAATCGGGCACCCCGGAACGTCGAATGAAAGTGGTCTTTCTACAACCCTATTTATATGATTTTTAGGGCCCCTTTCCCCCTATCCCTCCCTTATGTTTAGGAGCGGGATCTGCCCAAGAACGACCTGTGGTGGTACGGAAGGCACGGACTCCGCAAGCGTCCCGCACCCTCTGAGAAAGAAACTCCTCAACCATCACAAGATAAAGAAGTATGACGCTCTGTGTCTGACTCTATTGGTCATAGTTCCTTGCTGTTGCGGCCGGTGCTCGTTTGCGCGTGTGTGAACCACCAGATCATAAGGAAAGATGCCTCTCGGGGCATCTGAGAATGATTTGAGCCGTATGAAGGGAAACTCCCACGTACAGTTTGTTTTGGGGGGGGAGGAGCCCGACAGGGTCCCCCCACTGACTTGGCCCGGGCCTAAGTGAAAGTGCAAAAGTGAAGTGGTGGGCCTACCCATCCCAACCTGGGGTATGCTGGGATTCGCGAAGAGCAGCACCTTACGATGTTCATGACCAATCGGATCTTGACGTACCAGTAGGTACCAGAGGAGATCGCTATGATCGTTACTGTATCCGTATCGAAGAGATGCGACAAAGTGTTCGGATCATTGTGCAATGTCCTAATCAAATGCCTAGTGGCATGATCAAAGCCGATGATCGTAAGCTATGTCCTCCATCACGATCTCGAATGAAACTATCCATGGAATCGTGCGCCGTGTGAAACATAGATCATCGCCGTTCTTAACCGAGACTCAGGTTAAGCTCCGTCTCGGAACCGCCGTGGGGTTAGGAGTAAAGCATCCCGAGGTTGGCGCATCTCGTTGGGCGTGGAGAAGCATTGGGAACCCCAATATCTTTCTTCGGAGAAGTTTCTTTTCCCGTCCCCTCGCCCCGGCATAGCGCTTCGCTTCCGGTTCTTCGGAGGAATCAACTAACTTCTCCCTTCTTCATTGATCCGGGGGAAAGGGAACCGTCTACCAGTTGGGAAGCTAGACATCAAGGTTGTGGCTTGATGAGGATAACTAAGCTGACACGCCGAAGTTGGCTGCTGGCACAACAGGGTGGTGCCTTACCGCACCGCAGGCGCACGCGCGGTAGCGTTCGTGGTGGTGCTTCAGGATTCCAATGTACTGCGTCCAGGATCAGAACGAGCTTGCCGGCGGACCACTGCCGTCCCATTCTTTAGTGAGCTGGAGCGCTGCCATCTTATCCACGGAAAACGCATCAAGCTATCGCTTCAGGTCGAAGCACTAAAAGAAAAGGACCGGGAAACGCGGCGGCATAGGAACCACGGGAACCCAGGAGGGAGAAAGACGATGTACGGGATACGGGATCCTCGCAGTAAGCTGGACCAAAATCCAGCCGAGAGAGGGCAGCCTTTAGAAGCAACAGGTTGGGAAACCAAGAGAAGGCTTCGCCTTTTCTTATCTTCTTCCCGGCACAAAAAGAGGGATTAGCATTATTGACCCCATGAGAAAGCAGTAACACCTTCCTCATCGGGGCTCCGCGCACTGGGAAAAGGCTTCCGCGACAGGAAACCGGCTACTAGTTAGGAAGTGAACATAAGGTATCAAGAGGTCCCTCACAGTCAGGTGCAATGCAATTGCCCCCTATTAGTCAAGTACCCCTCTTCCTATTTAGTTTAGGGGTTAAGGCGAGAAATGGCTTGATGAACCCTTCCGTTCACCACGCACCGGCCCCATTCACTTGCAACTCGTAGAGGCTGTAAGTAAACAGTGCCCCACTAAATTCAAAGTGACGGTGGGGTTGAAAGACGAGAGTGCCTACCTCCACGCCGAGAGTGCCCGCCCTTTCTGTCAAGTAGGCTACTTTTTCCGGAACGCAGTCCAGAATAAGCGTTCCTGTGTATATAGATATCTTCGATGCTGTCATTTCGACATGTCCGCTTAAACCCCTCTTTCGCCTCCCAAAGAGCAAAGTTGGCTTGACGAGCGCAGATGAGGAAGCGGGAGCAATAAAACCAAGATCTCTTTCTTTTCTTTCCAAATACTTTATGAAGTTAAGGGGCAAAGAGAAGCGCTTTCGCTACTGAGAAAGCGAATGGTCAGCGTGAGGGTTCGACGACTTAGCCGAGCGTTAGCGACGCGTCATTCTCATAGCGAGGCGCTTCGAGTTAGCGAAGCGCTGTAGTAGCGTCGGAGACTATGTGCTATAATGCTGAACTAAGGACGTTCTGCCTTATCTATAGAAGCAGTCGACTGAGTTCTGAACGAATGGGATCCTTGGTGGGTAATGGCTCAATCTATAGATGGAAAGCCTTATGATGGGAAACTACCACGTTAGGTTTGGAGAGAGATGGGACCCGTTATAGTTTAGGGGGAGCAGATGCAAGCTTTTTCTTTCCATAGCCGGCCAAATGACTACCGGATCATCGGTCTACTCTACCTCAATTCACCATTTCGAACTTTATACAGAAGGTTTTTCCGTACCAGCTCCTTCTACCTATACCGCAGGTGAAGCACCTAAAGGTGAATTTGGTGTCTTTCTTGTCAGTAATGGGAGTAATCGTCCCTACCGTTGTAAAATAAGAGCACCTGGCTTTGCCCATTCACAAGGACTCGATTCTATGTCCAAACATCACATGCGAGCAGATGTAGTCACCATCATAGGTACTCAAGATATTGTGTTTGGAGAGGTAGATAGATAGGACGTAGTCTTGCTCGATCAGGACCCTAGCT